>NC_139460.1:69622500-79622500 GCF_057233095.1 Heloderma suspectum | reverse complement strand
TTTCAGCACTGGGAGACAGAGGTGAAGATTAGGGGTGGCCGAGTCAGATCTGCAAGTGAACGGTTGCTGAGTGGACAGTGTTCTGGCATGGGCTGTGGCACCCACACACCCATCTCCACAGTGGTGTCAAAAGGTAAGGGTCAGAAGCCTGAGGGGAGGGTTGTTCTTTCTTCCTTTTTTTGATTCATTTACTGATCATCTAGTTCTTGGTGTACTTTATCAGGTAATTATCATCATATATTTGAATATATAGGATATATATAGGAGAATATATAGGAGTTCCCTTTATGTTCATGAGCAGGGCATACATGAATCACCATTAATTATCAAACAATCTAAATCTAAATACAGCAGCAATGTTTTTATTGTATGCAGTTGTATTTTAGATATACCTCCAGAAATATATCTCCACAATATGATATATTGCTATACAGTACATGGTTATGTCCTTTGATTTCAGTAGGACCTAAAAGCACTTAACTGTGCACTGGATTATGACTATTATTACATTTTTAGGCTGAACTGTCTGAAAAACAGCTTGGGCCCAGGATATCTGAAGAACTGCCTCCTCCCGTATGAGCCTGCCCATAATCTGAGATCTTCATCACAGGTCCTGCTGTGTGAGTCCCACCACCACGCAGTTAGATTGTCAGGAACACAAGACAGAGCTTTTTCTGTAGCAGCATCTCAATTCAATTGTGGAACTCCCTCCTATGGAAGGTCAGGCTCCATCCCTTTTAACATGTAGACGGGCAGTAAAAACTGCATTAATTTTCTAGGCCTTTGGCTTTGAAAATTGTTGGCTGATCTGTTTTTAAAGAATGCCCTAGGTTTTGTGTTTGCTTTCATGTTTATGTTGTTGTGTGATTTTATTGGATTTTGTTCATTGCTTTGAGGTCCTGGTGGGCAGAAAAGCAATACACAAATATTTTTAATAAATAAAAGTATATTCTATCCAAGTATAACTCTTTGGAAAGTTTTTTTTTAATTAAAACTTTAAGAATGGAAGCAGTTCACAGCAAGAACCAGCTGCACCACCATAACAATGCCTGAATGCACCTAAGGACAACTTAGACAAGTGAACCTTTTAACAAGTGAACCTACCTTTCCATCTTTCCACACTGTCCTAGGAAATGCCTAGAGTGGCCTACCTATTTCCATAACAACTATTTGTGATAGTGGAAACAGAGGATTACAGCAACAAATCTTCTTGGTACAAACCCACAGGAAGAGAAGATAGCTGTTGGGGAGAATGCTTAATGAACATTTATCTGCAGTAATTAGCCACTCTGGGAGAAAGATAGCCATGAACGCACAATAGGCAACTTGGCATGTATTTTAATAACATGAATCTACTAATGAATTTAGTTTGAAAAGGGTTCTGAAAATAAATCTAAACCACAAACTCCTCAGTGGAATCATATTTAAAAGAACAGCAACATGTAGACATAGTACAACAATCTGGATTAATCGATTGATGGAATCAGACATTAGAATGGGAATACTGGAATGCTGCTGTAATACAGGCAATGCCTGCATTGCACAACTTCCTATATTTCCCTGGCCTGGTATCATGAGAGATCCCACATAGATCTTTTGCCTTTCTTTTTGTAAAGTGGCACAACTGGCAATAATAAATCTGTTGAGGAATTCTCTTGAGAAAGTCAGGGTTTTATACTGATAATATGCAATATCTTTTCTTGAAATCTTGACCGATAAAATATGAGACCATCATATAGATTATTAATAGGTCTTTCCTATTTTCTGGACTGCTTTTATGTGTCTGCACATGTAATAAATATGTTCCCATTGAATAGGATGATTTAATATGTACTCACTGTAATGGTCAACCCTAGTTCATTAAAGAATTTTTAATTAAAGATTGTCTGTATCCCATGTAATGGACCGCCAGCCAAAAAGATTTTGGAGTAAGTTGATTAGCCCAAACCTCTTATGCAAAATATTAATTTTATATATATATATATATATATATATATATATGTTAAAAAACTTGAGTGGAACTCATATTTTTGGAATGCCTGAGAATAAATAATACTTCTGGTGGTAGAAGCAGCAAAAATCCATTCTGATCTTCAAGCCTTTGGGGGCCTTTGACACCACTGATCTTAATAAATCAAGATTTTCAACTAGTAAATTTTCTATTGCTCTTCACATTTCAAGTAGCCGGTAGCTGTTTAACCTTCAGACAGTAGAATGTACATATATTTCTGAAATCAAATTACAGCCCATAGGGCAGGTTGAAGCAGTTAATAAGAACATAAAATTGCCTTGCTGGATCAAACTAAAGGTCCATCTAGTCTAGTATTCTTTCATCTCTCTTGCCTCTAGGAAGCTCACAAGCAAGGCATGATGGCAGTAACCATCCTCTCTGTTTAGTTGTGCCCAGTGTCTGGTATTCAGAACATATGTAAGCTATGTACTTCTAGCTATTTAGGTCAGCCTTCCCCAACCTGGTGCCCTCCAGATGCTTTGAACTACAGTTCCCTCAGCCCTAACTAGGGATGTCCATCAGATTTGGCCAAAACCTGAAGCCTGAGTAGAATTAGGGCTCTTTGAACTATTTTTGGTGCTTCCGGAGGTGAATTAGTCTTCCCTCCAAAGTGTCCAGAGCCAAAGCTGGACGCTGCATGAGGTTTTGTTCACAATTTGGTTTCAGAAAGGCAGAAATCCTGTCTCCAAAAAATAGCATCTTTTGCTTTCATTTTGCTAAACACTGATGGGGAGAGGGAGGGAGGGAGGGAGGGAGGGAGGGAGGGAGGGAGGGGGGTTAAGTGACTGATAAGGTCCTCTTTCTAATCATAGGGCACTTTTTACCAGGGGATCTCCAATCACTGTGATTTAGGGGAGAGCAAGGACTGGATCATGGAGGAATTCCTCCAATGTTACCAGGCTTCATTATGAAAAAAAGCCTTAAACTGGTTTTCAAGCATCATAACTCCTTGGCCAGGAGTTATGAAGGCACCTAGCCTTCTGAAACTTTGCAGTCTCTTGCCTAGAGATGCCTCTATGATGTGTGCAATTTTCATATAAATGCCCAAAAGAACATCAGGGGGAGGGAAAGGGGAGCAAATCACTCACCCAAATTCTCAGGCAAAACTTCCAAGAAATTTCTAGGAAAGCCAAAAAAGTTTTTATTAAAACTAGTGACATTTCTTGGGAGGGGTTCTCACACTCCCAACATGTTAAGGGATATCACATAAAGTGAAATTTAAGGTGAAATTGGAGATTCCTCCTGAGGTGAATTGTCTTAGGAATTTCAAGTAATGCCAAAAGATTTTCAATAAGACAAGCAACATTTCCCAGAGAATGTTTGCACATTCATAGATTCAACTCATAATCATCATAAAACATCTCTATGGGATTTTGTTTGTTTCCTAGTTTAAATGATATTCCAAGATAATTTAAATAGTTCTGGAAAATGTTGGTGGTTTTTTCAAATGAACAAGTCAATTACTACATTTTCTCATCTACTAGTGGTGCTATTTACTGCATGCAAAATTTCTTCATCATAAACACTACTCTATTATCTATCACACATCTGAGAATGCATAATCCAACAGAATGATCACACATACGATGTCACAAAGATCAGATGTGTTTCATTAATAAAGCAGAAGCAAAAATGGAAATCAAAGTTACAAATCATTACATTTATGTTCAGTCTGGGTTTGATAGCCTTCTTGACACATTATCAGGAGAAGATGAATAACTAGCTGAGTTATATTTAGACAATGGGGACTTTAAAAAAAAATCCACTGGCCATCTAGTTGTGAAAATGGGTTCAACATTGAGGAAAATCAATGAGTAAACTAGAAGTTGGGGGTGGGGGAACAGCTGGTAACACATAGGCAGTTTTTAATAATGTATGATTGGTAATTGCACTGATGTGATACATCATTTGAGATTATGACCAGATTTTTTCTTAACTGTTCACAGCTAATTGCAACAACTGAATGAAAATTTAAAGCTCACAAGAAGACTGAAGAATGCATTGGCGCTGAATATTTGATGAGAAGAAAAGAGTATCGGCCTTCAGCATACATTTTATTGCTTAAGATGATAGCAGTTAAACAAATGGGAGTTGCAGTTATTTGACATTCTATTCCCCTTCAATTGACATACTATAGCTGTCATTTTTTCTTAACTATGAAATTCTGGAGCTGTCAAGTGTGATATCGGAAATACAGATCCAATTGGTTGTTCTTCATTACCAGTCTTGAGGGACTGATTTCCATATACAATTTGTGAAGGCAAAGGAAATATTTAGAAGAGAAATTTTAGATTATATAATGCCTCAATTCTTAATTGATGCCAGACTCATGCTTACTTACTCACCCCCTATTAAATCAATAGAATTGGTGGTCTTACAAAGCCACAATTAAATATTTTAATCAGGGAGTTAACAACACTGCACATTTTTACTCCAATGCATTTGGTGATAATGGCGTAAATATGCAATAAAACAAAGAGCTACTTTATAGTGCTAAATGTGTGAAATAACAACACACCGTTCTACAGTTCATTTTAATAAGGAGTTTTTCATTAAGGATAGGACAACCACAACATACAGAATTGCATACATAAAGCTACAGTAAAAATGGTAAAGAAATTCACAGAGCCAAGCACTAAAGGTAAAGATTTCTCAGTCTTAAGGTTGCTTATGCATTGTTGATCTGAGAATGAGTATTTCAGTTGGACTGAAACATTTTGGCCACCTAATGCGAAGAGAAAACTCTCTGGAAAAGACCCTGATGCTGGGAAAGACTGAAGGCAAAAGGAGAAGGGGACGGCAGAGGATGAGAAGGCTAGATAGCATCACCGATGCAATGAATATGAACTTGAGCACGCTCCGGGAGAGAGTGCAGGACAGGAAGGCCTGGCGTGCTATGGTCCATGGGGTCACGAAGAGTCGGACACGACTGAACGACTGAACAACAACAACAACAAATGCATGTTTGCATGTATTATGTATGCATGTTGTGTAATTTTCTCATTCATCAACAATACATTGCATAACATGAGAAACCATATTAGCATACTTGGAATCTTTAGGCAGAGAAGTTATCTTAGCACTACGCTAATGAAATAACTAGATCCTCTTTTCTGAGGATCTTTTACCTGAACAGCAGTGTGATGCTAGAAAGCTATTGATATTTTCTGAATGTTGAGATCAGAAAAGTCATTCTAGGGATTTCTCAGATTTTTATCCAGGAATCAACTGCCCATTCCTGCCCCCCCTCCGGATTTTATGTGTGTCTGCTGCATTTGGATAGGTCACCCCCACATGGATGCTGGAGGTGGGGCCAAGATGCCAGCTCCATGCATATGGATCTTTCAAGTATCTTCCAAAGTAGTCCCATTCCTTGACTTCATTCTTTGAAATTTAGCAAATATATTATCTTCTACCCACTGCTCTCAACGTTGATTTTCCTCAACATTGAACCCATTTTTACAACTAGATGGCCAGTGGATTTTTTTTTTTTAAGACCCCATTGTCTAAATATAACTCAGCTAGTTATTCATCTTCTCCTGATAATGTGTCAAGAAGGCTATCCTTCTTGGATCCATGTACCCAGGCTGAACATAAATGTAATGATTTGCAACTTTGATTTCCATTTTTGCTGGTTTGCTTGATCACAGGGTGCTGGTCACATGCCAGCCAGATTTCAATAATTACCTTCGCCAGTGCAACTTCTCATGTCATCTGAACCCTGTGAGGGTGGCTTGTTGGGGTGGGTAACAAATCACCCAGAAGGTTGTTGTAGGGTTGTGGGGTGGTTTGTTTCCCTCTCCAAGAAGCCATTCTCACTAGGTTCGGATGACACAAGAAACCTGCATGGGCAAGGTTAACTATGCAAATCCAGCCAGCACGCAACCAGCACATGCAGGATGGTTAACAAGCCATGGTGGCTTGTTAACCACCCTGCATCATGCAAACCAGTCCAGTATATACCAACTTACCTTCTGGATGGTAAACTAATGTATGGCACAATCCTATGCAAGTTTAGACAGAAAAAAGTCCTACAACTCCCAGCATTTCCCAACCTAGCATGGCTGACTGGGGAATGCTGGGAGTTGTAGGACGTTTTTCCTGCCTTGCATAGCATGGTGCCCTTAATGATTAAATCCTCCTAGCCATGTATTTAAGTTTAGTTTTTAATAACCAGACATCTATCTTAATAATAGGCCTCTAGCTTCTACTGGCCTATTCCAAATTGTCTTCTAATAGCCTTTTTCCTCATCAATGAATAAAGTGGTTTTGCCACCTTTTGGATTTTCATATTTGTATTGTCCAAATAAGGACAATAAGAACATTTACAAGATAATTTCCACTGAAATTATGGGAAGGGAAAGCTGAATTTGGATTGGAGTTCTGTTCTGTCACTTCCAAATTATAATCTGTATATGCTAGCAAAGATCCCAACAGTGACAGCTCAAGACACTTTGCTGCCAGAGGTGGAAAATTCAAAATCTAACTCTGTCACCACAGCATAAATGTAATGGACAATTTGCTATCATTTAATAGTTTCCAAAATCCTTCTGATATGATCACCTCACTCTTTACCTGGTAGTACTGAGTCCTGCATTCCAAAATCCATCATACTTTTGCTGAATTCACAAGTCATGCTTATATTAACGAGCATACAGATTTTCTAGAAAGGAAAACACATGTACAGCACAAGCTATCCGCATTTTCACACTGTAATCCCTGTGTACTAAATAATTTTTATTCTAACCCCCCAAAACACATGAATTTGCAAGAATAAAATTCTGAGCATGTAACCTTAAGTGAAGACTACAAACATCCATGATGGAGCATGACTATGAACAAAATATGAAGGTTTGGATCAAGAGTAGGAATTATGTTTCCACTGTCACGTTTCCACACACAAACAGAATTCTGCTAGCAAAATGGGACTTCCTCCCTCTCTTCTCCCCACTGCCACCAACTGTTAGGGATATATAAGAAATTCTAGGGATGGCGGAGAATTTCTCCCCGAAACTTCGGGGGGCCGAGCGCTAACGTGTTCGGCCCCCCGAACAAGTTTCGGGGAGAAATTCTCCGCACCCCCCCCGCACCCCGCACCCCCCCGGGATGGGACTTACCTTTGCCGAATGTCCCTCCTGGCAGCGGGTCCGCCCGGCGGTTCAGCGGGTGTTCATCCGGGGCAGGAGCGGCAGCCGGTCTTTCGACCGGCTGCCGCCACCGCCATTGCAATAAAAGAAAAAAAAACGCCCCCGTGATAGGCTACGTGACGATTAACGTAGCCTATCACGGCTAGATCTGCAAAGTCAGCCATGATAGGCTACGTAAATCGTCACGTAGCCGATCACGGGTGACTTTAAAAAAAAAAAAAGCACGTACGGATAATGGCGGCCACCATAGGGAGCCACCATTCCTGTTCCTTATTTGGTCGCTCTAGTCTACGTAAAGATTTACGTAGACTACAGTGACCAAATAAGGAATGCGAATGGCGGCTCCCTATGGGGGCCACCATTTGCGTATGCGCTTTTTTTTTTTTTTAAAGTCACCCGTGATAGGCTACGTGACGATTAACATAGCCTATCACAGCTGACTTTGCAGATCTAGCCGTGATAGGCTACGTTAATCGTCACATAGCCTATCACGGGGGCGTTTTTTTTTTAAAAAAAAAACTTTTGAGTTCGCGGCCAGGCCAGGCCAGGCACCTCCTCCCTGGCCTGAATTTCGGCCGGGCGAGGCGGGAAGCCTCCCCCCCGGCCTGAATTTCGGCCGGGCGAGGCGGGAAGCCTCCCCCCCGGCCTGAACTTCACGGGGGGAGCAGCGAAGCGCCTCCCCCCCACCGTGAACAAGCTTCGAAGACAGGTAAGTGACTTTCGTCCACCCCTAAGAAATTCATTACAGTTAGATTGAATATACCCAGTTCTTACCTCCCAGAACTGAACATGGATCCAAATACAATCTGCTGTCAAAGTCCATACATGTGATTTGCAGAACAAAGAAAAAATGTGTTTGACAAATGTATATATTTGAAAATGTGGAGGGAAAAATCCCTACTTTTGAAAAATGTGCACAGTCTTTAATCAACAGGACACACATGCAGACATTTCAGAAATGCGCACAGTGGATGCGTACATTTGGGGAAATATTTATTTTATTTACTTATTTTATTTGTACCCTGCCTTCCTACCAAGAAAATGGCAGTCAAGGCAGCTTACAACCATAGGAATTATTTAAAAAACAAAAGCTTCATTAAAACAATAATAAAAACAAATACATTAAAAACAAAATAATAACAGAATAAGAAGAGTACCCAACCCAACAGACCAGCTTACATGCCAGAGGCCTGCTTGAACAAAAATGTCTTTGCCGGCTAGCAGAAGGACAGCAGAGAGTCAGTGAACCTAGCCTCCCTTGGCAGGGAGTTCCATAGCCTAGGAGCAGCCACTGAAAAGGCCCTCTTTCTAGGGATGTCAGAGAATTCCACCACGGATCTCAGTGAAGCCAAATGCCAGTGCATTCGGCCCCCCTAAATCAGTGGCGGAATGGCCTGCCACCCCTCGCCCCCTGAGGATCCCCCCCAGGACGAGACGTACCTGGGGCAGATGTTCTGGGTGGCAGCAACTCCACTGGGTGGCAGCAACTCTTCCGACCGGCTGCCGCCACCGCCATTTGCAGTCTGGAGGTGTGTTTTTTTTTTTTTTTTTTACAGGGACATGATAGGCTACATAAAGATTTACGTAGCCTATCATGGCTGGGTTAAAAAAAAACACCGCATACGCAAATGGCGGCGGCTACGGCCGCCGCCATTTGTGTTCCTTATTTCTTGCCATCTCAATCTACATAAATATTTACGTAGACTTATGGCGAAAATAAAGGGGAACGCAAATAGCGTAGCGGGCGCTATTTGTATTCCTTTTTGATTCGCCGTTTTAGCCTACATAAATATTTACATAGGCTAAAACGGCGAATCAAAAAGGGACGCAAATAGCACCCGCTACGCTATTTGCGTTCCCCTTTATTTTCGCCGTAATAGTCTATGTAAATATTTACGTAGACTAAGACGGCGAAAAATAAGGAATGCAAATGGCGGCAGCCGTAGCCGCCGCCATTTGCGTACATGGTTTTTTGTTGTTGTTTTTTATCCAGAGCCCTCTGCGGCCGGAAATCCGGCTGCGGACAGCTCTGCCCTGGGCTGGGCCTGGCCGGCTGCTCCACGGAGCCACTGCGGAGCACAGCCGGCTGTCGAGGATTCCAGGGAGGAGGAACGGATCACCTCCCCCCTGTTGAGGATTCCGGTGGGAGGGATGGAACGCCTCCCCCCCACCATAAACATAATCCACAGAAAGGTAAGTGACTTTCGTACATCCCTACCTCTTTCACATCGCCACCAAAAGCACTTCTGAAGGCAGCAATACCCAAAGAAGGGCCTCTCCTGATGATCTTAAAACCTGGCAAGGCTTTAATAGTATGCATGAAATGAAAACAAACATCAAAGCTCACAATCTGATACAAACACAAGTCAAAACAACATTCAATATGGAATTCGGAGAACCTCAAAGAGTTCAAGCTTTGCTGATTCACACATCACTGCCCTCTGTGCCACCTGAAAATCTGGCCTGGTGGGTTTCCCAGCCTCATTTTGAGGTTGTGCTGGGGCTACAGAGAAAGATGGGGTATTGCTCCTCCCCTGGTTCCTCCGCTTCCATTAGCGGAATCGCAGAATTGGATACAACCCTAAGGGAGCAATCCTATGTGCACTAGACACTGTCTAGAGGGCCATAGGATGTTTTGGTTTCTGGGATCCAAGGCTGGAACCAAGGCTCTGACCTCGGAGATCAGAAACCATGCTCCCCCCACCCCCTCATAGCTGGCGCAATTCTCTCTGTGGCGGCTATGTCTCCATGCTCAGAAACGGAGCACAGAGATATGGAAAAAGGGGCGGTCCTGGGGCCAAGGAGGGGAGGAGACCAGAGAAGCCACGTTATACTTCTGTGGTCTCCTTCCCTCCCCCCTCCTTCCCTCTCCCTCTCTGAAGCCACAGCTAGACAGGCAAAATCACCTGTCTAGCCAAAAATGCAGGAAAGCCAGAGCATGGAGGTGAGGATCGCCTCCATGCTCCAGCCATCCTGCATGGATTCTTGGTAGGGATGTATGAAAGTCACTTACCTGGTCTCGCAGCTTGCTTCGCAGTGGGGGGGAGGCGCTTTGCTTCTTCCCCCGAAGTTCAGGCCAGGGGGGGAGGCTTCCCGCCTCGCCTGAACGAAATTCAGGCCGGGGAGAAGTGCCCCATCTCCCCGGCCATGAACTTCAAAAGAAAAAAAAAAAAGCCCCGTGATAGGCTACGTAACGATTTACATAGCCTATCACGGCTAGATCTGCAAAGTCAAAAAAAAAGCACGTACGCAAATGGCGGCCCCCATAGGGAGCCGCCATTCACGTTCCTTATTTGGTCCCTGTAGTCTACGTAAAGATTTACGTAGACTACGGCAAAAATAAGGGCAACGCTATTTGTGTTGCCCTTATTTTCTCCATAGTCTACGTAAATCTTTACGTAGACTAGACGTGCCAAAATAAGGAACGCAAATGGTGGTGCCTATGGGCCGCCGCCATTAGCGTACGTGCTTTTTTTTTTTTAAGTCACCCGTGATAGGCTACGTGACGATTAACGTAGCCTATCACGGCTGACTTTGCAGATCTAGCCGTGATAGGCTATGTTAATTGTTACGTAGCCTATCACAGGGGCATTTTTGTTTTTATTACTTTTCTTGTAATGGCGGTGGCGGCAGCCAGTCAAAAGACCGGCTGCCGCCCCCGCCCCTGACGAAGACCTGCCAAACTGCCGCCGGGACCCACCGCCGGGAGCGACATTCGTGAAAGGTAAGTCCCATCCCGGGGGGGGGGGTTGGCGGGGGGGTGGCGGAGAATTTCTCCCCGAACCTTCGGAGGACCGAATGCATTGGCACTCGGCCCCCCGAAGTTTCGGGGAGAAATTCTCCCCCATCCCTATTTCTTGGCAGCCTCTGACTCTGGAGGCTGCCTATCTCAATAGGATGGCCAGTTCCCTCTGAAAACAATGAGACTTGTCATGATTAATTCAGCCCAATAATTTCAATGGGATCTATGTTCATCTTAGTCTGGATCAATCCAAAATAACTAGGGGGTGTTAACTGAAGCAGACCATCAATCTTATTAAAGGAACGGTGGCATAAACAGCCTGGCCAAAATTCAAACAAGCAGATGGATTTTCAGCAGAAGTCTGCTGCTTGCCGCTTTCTACTTTTGGAACAGAACAGGGAATTCTGCATGAGGTTTGCACAAACCTACCAAAATATTTATGTAAATAATCTCAAATTCCATTTTGTTCTGTCCTTGCAGTTCCAGATTAAATTGAGATACAAAGATACTGGAACAGGAGACAACAGTCAGATACTTTCCATACTGATTATTTCTAATGCAATGTCACAGTGTAAGCAGGTTTGGTCTTACTAGACCAGAAAACTCCAATTTTCTCACTTTGAATTTGCTAGAGTGATGTTTAGCAGCACAGAAACTTTTTTTTTATTTATTTATTTTCAATCTGATATACTAGATTCAGGAAGCATATCCAGGATGAGAGATAATAGTTTAGAAAGCCAAATACATATCATTAAATATCACAAAATCCTTAACATAATCTTTAATTTAACCTTAATAGAATTGTATGTAGCTGTGATGCAAATAGTTCACTTACTAATAATGAATATTTCAGTTCTGCTTACTTGACAGTTGCCCATACTCTAGCATTCTTCCAGATTCCCACCCATCCACCCCAAACAAAGCAAAGCCCACAGCCAAAATGTCATCCTTACAGAACTGGCAATAATACTGTGACCCAATTAAAAATAATTCTGGTGAATTGCCCCTGCGTTTGTCAATTTTGTGGGCTCGGTATATTCTACCAAACCCCACTGCTTCTGTTTCAGCAAGACCCAAGTCTTCTGAAATAGCTTTGGCCTTTTCCCAGTCTTCTATTTGTATCTGTAAACATAAAATGCCTGTTTAGTCTATTTATTTAAAATATTTCAACTCTTCAAGGACAAAATAGGCCTGACAGCACTCCACTCTTAGTATTCCACAAACTGTACATGGAAATAAATTTCTCAAGTATGATAATAAAGAACAACCAGATGGATCTATATTTGATATCATGCTTTATGTCTCCAGAGTTCCAGAGCTAATAAGAACACAATTAAACTTGGTTGGAGTTGGGGCGTCAATGCAAAACATAGAGTTGTTTTTGTTTGGGAAGACATACTAAGCTTCGTTCTCCTCACCCCCTCCTATTATTTTGTATCTGGAGCCGCAGCGGCCACCACAAGGCTTTGCATACTCAGAAGCATTGACTGTAGCCTTTAACAACTCCACAGCAGTCATTCATTTATCTTACTCTCTGTCCCCTGCCATTCTCCACCCACTTCACTACTCAGCATCATGGCTGGCCTCTATCATTCTCATGTCCCTGTTGTATGTTTGCCAGTTCTTATTTCTTTTAATACAGCTACATTAACTTTCATAGACATAGGCATAGAACCATAGGGTTGGAAGGGGCCTACAAGACCATCGAGTCCAGCCCCCTGCTCAATGCAGGAAGCCTGTTTTCTCTTTGTTGATATCTTTGTCCTCCCCAATGCCTATAGATATAATTGGTGTCCAGTGCTTTAGAATCTTTTTAGTTAATAGAATCTGTCCTACTTTACAACTACGCTGCCAGACAATAGTGAGAACTTGAAGAGTACTATTAAGCTTCACTTTTAATGTTTTGCTTTTTATTTCTGTGAATGCCATTCAGGCCTTTAGAATGCTTTTTGAGGGTCATTTAACATAAGGAATGGACTGCAAGAAGATTAGAACACAAATTTCAGAATGGGGAAAAATGTGATTGTCATAGTTTTATGCAAAAATTGAAGACATTTAGTCTTCGGGGGGAAATAGTTCCCTTTATAAACTTCACACCACATCATTTTTCTCATAAACACAACATTAGAGTATGCGGTTAGTAAACCTTGTGGTATAATAAGGGGCAATAAAAAATATGGATGGCATTAAACATTTTAAAGGATTGGAATGCTCAGGTCAAAGAGCAAGATACTTTTTTCTCAATTTAAGCTGCAGGTCCCTGCCTTCTTTAAATTTATAGAGCTTAATGAAACCAAACACAATGCCTATGTCAGCCACAGTGTCATCAGTCAGAATAGTAGCCAGGAAGGAATAATATCTGAAGCTCCTCGATTCAGAATTCCTGTCATGTCCATTTTCCACAGTGTGCAATGCATGCTGATGCCTAGACGGATGAGAAAAATAACATGATAAACTGATGATTTATTTCCTTTGAGAGCAACAGAATGTAGAATACTGTGACAAATGGGGGATCTAGTGGGACTGGGAAACATTATATTAAAAAGTAGGAGACCTGATTACTGTATTGTCGGTAATTTATCACTCTTTTCCTCAGTGACTTACCCCTGCAAGGCTATTTATGTGTGAAAATTCCTGCAATTGCTCTTTGTAAAGCTGAAGTGGGCCATATCACATATAAGGACATTCCAGAATTTTAGGAAAGATAGTAGAAATGTTAAAAGCGATAATGACAACAGTTTTCCTTTAGATGCCTCTCCAAGTTCCAAGTACATAAGGCTTAGCACTAAGGGTGTGATGCAGTCAGGCCTTTGGGGACATTTCCAGAGCCTGACTGATATGCAGGGCTGGCTCTAGGATAAATATCACCCTGGGGGAGGAGTGCCTTTGGTCCCTCACACCTCCGTGGTCAGATTTACAATCCACCCAGAGGGTTTTTGCGGCTTGGTGCTGGTGTGTTGTTGGGAGTCCTGCTACCACCCCCTACAAGGACCCATGCATATGTATACAAAGCTGGGGGCCACATATGAGAGTTACTGCATGCATGAACTACACCGTAGCTCCTCCTTTTCCTGGGATCAATGATATATGTGCTTTGTTTTTCCTTACATAGAGATAAGGGAATAGGGATCGGGTTGTTCTTCTCCTCTAAATTCCAAACCCCTTCTGGAACAGCTTCTTTCTGCTTCCTGGGGCTCAGTCTCACAGGTCTTCTGGTTGTGCCTGCTGCTGGCCTTCTCCACTACTCCACTACTTAAGGGATTCCTCCCTTAAGGCCTGGCCTCACACCACTTCTATGTTTTTTGTTGTTGTTGTTGTTGTTGTTGTTGTTATTATTATTATTATTTAGTGCTTATAGTGTTTACAGTATTGAAATGGTAAGTGCTTGGTAACATTGCCTCAAAGTAAAGTAATGATTTCAGCTGTGGCACCCCAGCTGTGGAATTATGAGCTCCATAGTGAGGTTCGCCTGGCACCTACATTGTATTCTTTCCGGCGCCAGGTGAAGACCTTTTTATTTTCCCAGTCATTTTAGCATTTTAGCTCTTTAGACTTTTAGCTTTGCTGTTTTAAATCTGTATTTTAAATCCCTGCACTGCTGCTAGGTTTTATTCTGGTTTTATTCTGGTTGTATTGTTTACTGTGGTTTTAATGTTTTATATATTTTGTATTGTTTTATTGTGTGCTCTTTTGTTTCAATCTTTGTGAGGAGAGCTTTGGCTATTGGGTGGTATAGAAATGAAATAAAATTAATAAATAAAGCAATGTTCCACTAATTTTACCTAGTGCAAATGACATCAACAGGGAAATTGAAAAATAAACATACTTTAAAGTTAGTACCCAAACAACCTGTCGAACCTTGAAAAAAAAGTTTACAGACACTTGCTTTTTGCCACCCTAGCTCACTGCAGATAGCACATTCAAAAAACGGTGTCTAAGCTCAGCTTGGCACCCACCCATCTCAGCTCAGCTTGGTGCCCCCCTCAGCTTGGCACCCAGCTACCCTTAGACTGGCCCTTCAGATATGATCCTGCTTTCCATTGGGGTTTCAGATTCTGAAGCAACTTATTTTTGTCATCCCTGCCCCACCACCTAAAGACTATTACAGCAGTATCACTTCTTGGTTTGAATAGCAGCATGACTTCCTGGCATTTCTGCCACTTTCTCTTTCATAAGGGACAAAGGTCAAGCACAGGAAGAGAGGTTTGAGGAAATAGAGGTACACCTTTTCTTTGTTCAGCAAGGAAGGGGAAGAAAAAACACATCACATGTTTGTGGGCTAGCTTCAAAATTGGGCACCTATGGTCATATGCAGGCCTACGTTGTGCTTGTTCAACAGCTCTTGACTCCTTTCGTTGTTGTTGTTCAGTCGTTCAGTCGTGTCCGACTTTTCGTGACCCCATGGACCATAGCACGCCAGGCCTTCCTGTCCTGCGCTCTCTCCCGGAGCGTGCTCAAGTTCATATTCATTGCATCCGTGATGCTATCTAGCCATCTCATCCTCTGCCGTCCCCTTCTCCTTTTGCCTTCAGTCTTTCCCAGCATCAGGGTCTTTTCCAGGGAGTTTTCTCTTCGCATTAGGTGGCCAAAATATTGGAGCTTCAGCTTCATTATCTGTCCTTCCAATGAGCACTCAGGGTTGATTTCCTTTAGGATGGACTGATTTGACCTCCTTGCAGTCCAGGGCACTCGTAAGAGTCTTCTCCAGCACCACAGTTCGAAAGCATCAATTCTTCGGCGCTCAGCCTTCCTTATAGTCCAGCTCTCACAGCCATACATTACTACTGGGAAAACCATAGCTTTGATTAGACGGACCTTTGTCGGCAAGGTGATGTCTCTGCTTCTTACTATGCTGTCTAGGTTGGCCATAGCTTTCCTCCCAAGGAGCAAGCGTCTTTTAATTTCATGGCTACAGTCACCATCTGCGGTGATCTTGGAGCCCAAGAAAGTAAAATCTGTCACTGCTTCCATTTCTTCCCCTTCTATATGCCAGGAAGTGATGGGGCCAGATGCCATGATCTTAGTTTTTTTAATGTTGAGTTTCAAACCAGCTTTTGCACTCTCCGCTTTCACCCTCAACAAGAGGCTCTTTAGATCCTCTTCGCTTTATGCCATTAGGGTGGTATCGTCTGCATATCGGAGGTTGTTGATAATTCTCCCAGCAATCTTAATTCCGACCTCTAATTCATCCAACCCAGCATTTCTCATGATGTACTCTGCATATAAGTTAAATAAGCAGGGTGATAATATGCGGCCTTGTCGTACTTCTTTCCCAATTTTGAACCAATCGGTTGTTCCATGTCTGGTTCTTACTGTTGCTTCTTGACCCTCGTACAGGTTTCTCAGGAGACAGGTAAGGTGGTCTGGTACTCCCATCACTTTAAGAATTTGCCACAGTTTGTTGTGATCCACACAATCAAAGGCTTTAGCGTAGTCAATGAAGCAGAAATAGACGTTTTTCTGGAATTCGCTTGCTTTCTCCATGATGCAGCGAATGTTGGCGATTTGATCTCTAGTTCCTCTGCCTCTTCAAAATCCAGCTTGTACTTCCGGTAGTTCTCGGTTCGCATACTGCTGAAGCCTAGCTTGTAGGATTTTGAGCATCACCTTGCTGGCATGTGAAATGAGCGCAATGGTGCGGTAGTTTGAACACTCTTTGGCGTTGCCCTTCTTTGGAATTGGAATGTAAACTGACCTTTTCCAGTCTTGTGGCCACTGTTGAGTGTTCCAGATTTGTTGGCATATTGAATGCAGCACTTTAACAGCATCATCTTTTAGGATTTTAAATAGCTCGGCTGGAATACTGTCATCTCTGCTAGCTTTGTTGTTATTAATGCTTCCTAAGGCCCACTTGACTTCACTCTCTAGGATGTCCGGCTCAAGTTCAGTGAGCGCACTATCATGGCTATCAGGGACATTCAGATCTTTCCTGTATAGTTCTTCTGTGTATTCTTGCCACCTCTTCTTAATCTCATCTGCTTCTGTTAGGTCCCTGCCTTCTTTGTCCTTTATCATGCCCGTCTTTGCACAAAACGTTCCCTTGAGATCTCCAATTTCCTTGAAGAGATCTCTAGTCTTTCCCATTCTGTTGTTTTCCTCGATTTCTTTGCATTGTTCATTTAAGAAGGCCTTCTTGTCTCTCCTTGCTATTCTCTGGAACTCTGCATTCAGTTGGGTATATCTTTCCCTTTCTCCCTTGCTTTTCGCTTCCCTTCTTTCGTGAGCTACTTGTAAAGCCTCATCAGACAGCCACTTGGCTTTCTTGCATTTCTTTTTCTTTGGGATGGATTTCATTGCTGCCTCCTGAACAATGTTACGGACGTCCGTCCATAGTTCCTCAGGCACTCTGTCTATCAGGTCTAATCCCTGAAATCTATTCCTCACCTCCAGTGTATATTCATCAGGGATATGATTTAGGTCATACCTGAACGGTTTAGTGGTTTTCCCGACGTTCTTCAATTTAAGCCGAAATTTTGCAAGAAGCAGCTCATGATCTGAGCCACAGTCAGCTCCAGGTCTTGTTTTTACTGACTGTATGGAGCTTCTCCATCTTTGGCTGCAAAGGACATAATCAATCTGATTTCGATATTGACCATCTGGTGACGTCCATGTGTAGAGTCGCCTCTTGTGCTGTTGGAAAAGAGTGTTTGCTATGATCAGCGTGTTCTCTTGGCAAAACTCTATTAGCTTTTGTCCTGCTTCATTTTGTACACCAAGGCCATGCCTGCCTGTTATCCCGGTGATTTCTTGACTTCCTACTTTAGCATTCCAATCCCCTATGATGAAGAGGACATCTTTTTTTGGTGTTAGTTCTAGAAGGTGTTGTAGGTCTTCATAGAACCCATCAACCTCAGCTTCTTCGGCCTCAGTGGTTGGGGCATAGACTTGAATTACTGTGATGTTGAATGGTTTGCCTTGGATTCGTACTGAGATCATTCTATCATTTTTAAGATTGTACCCCAGTTTTCATCAGCCCTGAAAACAGTATACACTCATACCTGAAAGGATAGCAAAAGCTAGAATTATTGTGCTGTGAACTATAAGGGAGAAAGTTCTAGAAAAAATAATTATGGCTGTTATTGGTTAAAACTAGTTTATTGGTTTGTTTTTTTTTTACACAAATCTGGAGTATCACAAATTTATTCACTCAACATAATTCTCCATTCCTCTACATCAGATGTAAATTTGTTTTGCATCTATGTGCTTGGAATACAACTATCAACATTATATACCAAGTTTCATAAACTCTTCTTTATTCCATGCAATCTGGTGTAACACTGTTCAGTCATTATGCAATGGTAATTCAGGGCTAGAGGCGTATTCCTATGCAAATGAGTAGCAGGATGTATTATAACACCCATTAAATAATGTTTAAGACAGAAGACTGATTTGGAGTTCAGTGTTAAGGATAGGAATTCTGGATAAAGCCCCACTGAGTTTAATAGGATTAATTCCTAGTAAACATGTTTTATTTGGGATTGCAGCCTGAATCTTGAGGGCTACTTGTGTTGCACAACTGCAAAGTAGAATCATCATATCTGAAATGTAAGAAGCAGGCAACCCCCCTTTATGTTCTAGGACAAATGGCACAATGCGAGCAATACCAAACCAGCTGAAGAATGTGTTCTTAACATCAGACCTATTTTCCATTATAAGACTTAATGTATAGTCACTGGTGGTAACGTTACAAAAAGGTACTGTAGAAAAAACTACACTACCATACACATACACCCTCGTTTACACATTCCTTTCCCACCTTCACAACACCCATTCTCAGAGACTACCATGGGTTGTCCCAATGGGATGGGACCTAGGGAATATGAACACACAGGGAATAGTGCAGTGTATCCACTATTCTAATAGTGAGATTCTAATGCACATCAATGTTTAGCTACAAGACTAAGCACAAGCCCAACCCACTTTTCCATCATGCCCCACATAACTCCCAGGAGTGAGCAACTTGCAAACCTATGGCTGCATGTGGCCCTCAGTCCTCAACAAAATTTCAAAAGGCCTCTGCATGCAATCAGTTCAGCTGTAAGAGCAATATGTCCCTCTCCTGGCAGCCTGCTACATGGGAAGGAAGAGAGAGACAGAGAAGGGGAGGGGGAGAAACAGTGAGAGGAAGGGGAGTGGCAGAAAGAGAAAAGGGGTGATCCATCCACTTTTGACCCTGACCCTGCCAACCACTGGCTTTGGCCTTGCCCAGGGCTGACATGCAGCCTCCGACAGATTACCAATGAGGGAATGTGGCCCTTGACAGCAAAATGGCTGCCCATCCCTGCTGTGCTCCTAACTTCCTCCATGCCTTGCAGATGGGGCACAGACAAATATATGTTTGGCCAGTTAGACATGAGCCCCTTCAGAAATATGCAAATTTCTGTAAATATCTTTTTTCAAAACCTTCATTATACACACACGACCAGAACCTCAGGTGTATGCATTCGTACCAAATAAAATTATTTCAATTTAAAACAATCATAACTTTATTCAAA
Source organism: Heloderma suspectum (assembly GCF_057233095.1). Taxonomy (NCBI): domain Eukaryota; kingdom Metazoa; phylum Chordata; class Lepidosauria; order Squamata; family Helodermatidae; genus Heloderma; species Heloderma suspectum. The sequence goes on along the minus strand of NC_139460.1, from coordinate 79,603,105 downwards.
TGTATTTATATTGCAGATATACAATATTGCAATCCTCCTGCTAAGTACACAGCAAAAGTTCAGATAGCTCTGGCCATTAGGATTTGTTCAAAATACTGCACTTTATTACAATACTAAAACTGTTTACATCATATTAAAGAATGTGGCTACTATTTTTTCCCTCTGGTGTGTATCTATCCATGTAGTCACATTTTTATGTCATCTCAGAGTAAAATACTTTTTCTAGTTACTGGCTTTTATAATGAGAAATTTTAAGGTTCAGTAGCAAGCATGCTTGATGAAGCAACTAGATTTCTTAATGTTTGCTTTTTATGCTAGCAAATAGATTGAATGAATTCCAGCTCACAATTCATAGCAGCAGATAAGAAGGTCTGATAGTCTCCCACAAATAACTCTAGAGGTCACAGCTCTAAAACTGTAAAGCTTCATCCAGAGTAATATAATACTCTCTAACCATTAATTTAGTGAACTAGCATATTTATGATTTTTATATTTCAATTTTTTATATTCTCCCCAAGAAAGTTTTAAATATTATCTTTATACCCCTTCTACTTGGTTTCCTCTCAACAGATAAACTTATTTAGATACTCTTTCAGTCATTCAACCTTCCAGTTTGCCTTTTAAGATTATTTCATCTTCATCTATAAAAGACCCTAAATGACCAAAACTATTGTACAGCTTCTCTCTCTCTAGGGTTGGATCCATATTTAGGTGCGTGCAGTGAGGCTGGTGGAAGCAGAATTCCCCACCCCTCCTAACCATGACAGCCCATCCATCCCCCTGAAAAAGGCTACACAGTGGGTCAGGGGACCCTGCTGTGTGGTGGACAGATTCCCAAAAATCAGGCACAGGCACCTTCCACAAGTAGAGCTCTACTCACTGAAGGGGCTTCCATTTAATATTCAGGGATCCTCTTTCCCCTCAGTAGATTGTTTTTTACCTAGTTCTTTGTAATAAGATTTGAGAAAAAAGTTGGGCAAATACGTTATTGAACTTTTAGGGCTATGTTAATCTTGGCCCATGTTCTTATTTGTTAGTTTATGTCAGGGGTGCACAATTTTTGCAGCCTTGAGGGTCTCATGCGATGCCAGCTCAGGGTTGAGGGACCATGCACAGAGAGAGAAAGAGAAGCTCACACACAGGTGCACACATCCCAGCTATCTGTATGAGGATCTCTGGGGGATGGAGTAAAGAGCCTTCTCTTCACCCCCGCTCCCAGTGATCCTGATACAGATCACTCTTTTCTCGCCGCTAGTAGCAGTGGTGGGAAAAGAGTGATCTATATGAGGATCTCTGAGGGAGGGAGTAGAGAGTACAGATGGTACAAGTAGTAGGGAATTTAGCAGTTGGACACCCTTAGGGAAGCAACATCTGCCACCTAGGCTGCAGATTGTGCACCCCTGATCTATCTGTTGCTCTTATTGTTCTATCTGGACTTCTTATAAAAGCTGAAGACAATATTGATGTTGATGTTATTATTATAACTAGAAATATCAATGAAACTCTTTAAGTCTGGGCTCAGCTGCATTAGGAGTCCAAAATCTTCTCTAGCTTGGATTAAAAGCCAAACAGCAGAAGAATTTCTGGTTTGGGCTGCAACTCACCAGCCTCAAACCTGCTCCCCACAGTCCTTTCCAGTTAGGCCACAGTGTTAGCAGCAGTGGGGCTCTGACCATGAGGAGAGGGATGGTAGAACTAAGGTCTCTCCTTCCCTCCCTGCTCTGATGCCTGGAGTGCTGATATTCAGAACATCAGGACCCAAGAGATCCCATTAGTAAAATAGTCCTTGTATGACTTTTCCAAGGGTCACTGGGACCTTGTGTCCTGACATGCAAGATTTTGACTGAGGGCAATGAAATAGCTTTTGTTGACCTCTCTCCATGGTATACAATTCACCAAGGAAACTACTGTTTTACAGATGTTGTCTATTATCTTCACATCCTTGCTTGAAGCTTAACTCTGTACAACAGCCCTTGGGTTAATAAAAACTAGTTTTCTCACGGGCTGGTGTCAGAAATCATTAGGAAATATGTTCATACTCTTTTTGTGAACACAGATACTCTTCTTTCCATGGATAGCAGTGGCCAGCTTCAAGGTTGTGCAAATCCTAAGAATATCACAACCAGTTTTGGGTGTTCAAGAGAGCTTTGAACTTGTGTTTCTCAGCAGCCCCTTCTTTGTGATATGGTATGGGGTGGATAGTCAGCTATTCAAAGGGAAGGGGAAATTAAAAAAAAATTGCACTGGTTCTGTCTACTCCATTGGCTCACTTAAAATAGCTCTTTGGATTCCAGCCATTGACTGCTGACTTTCCAATTTATTTCAACCTATTTTACAAATAACAAGGACAACAAAATGACTTCTTTTATCTCTACTTCTGAGAAATATTTATAGTTTGGGGTCTTTTACAGGACTATGCAAGTGATTTGGACCTCAGCTCTGTACACACTTACCTGGGAGTAAGTCTCAATGAACACAGGGAGACTTACTTTTGAGTAAACATGTATGGGAGTTCCCTTTTAATGTTCATTTTCTTAAAAATAATATCTTCATACTATTGTCAAACATTTCCAGTCCATTCCACTTGAGAGAACAAGTAAGAGTTTTTAACAGAATATGGATTGCAGTTTAATTTATATCAATGTAATGAGCAATTTCAAGAGACAATCTTTTTTTTTTCAAGGTATAGATATGATCCACTCAGGTACACACAGTGGTACATAACAGCACACAGTTTGGCTGCTCCAGTTCTAGTGACTTCACTGACATTTAAGCAACCTAACTCTGCATGGGATTGCAACTGTAAAAAATAAATGGCATTCTTAGAACCACCTTGCTGAGTAACAGAAGCAGAGCTGAGGAGCTCTTAGTGCCCACTCTGAAATGGCTTGCATTCATAGCCAACCCTGAGTCCCAGCTGTATACATGGAGGTTACTGAAACAGGTATGTTGTAAACATTTAAAACTACATTTTTTAAAAAAAAATGAAGCTTTCTCCAGGTTCTGAGCCACAAAGAAATCTTCTTTACAAATCAGTTTGTCTGTAGCCCAGGGCTGGGCAATATGTAACTCTGTAGGTAAAACTCCCATCAGCCAGAGTCAGTATAGCCAATGGTGGGATATGATGGGAGTTTTAGGCCATATACTTCTGAAGGGCCACAAATATCCCACCCCCATATAGGCCTATTCATTGATTCTCCCTCACACTTTCCACATTGGAAGAGATCTACTACTTTGCTGGCTGCACTCTTTCCAACCTGCTTTCAACAGTGTGTCCCTCCAGCCCTCCATACACTGGGGATGAATTTCCTGAGTGGGGTGTGTGTGTGTGCTATATTCATATAAGCTCTGTATGATTTAGAACCCTGTACGACAAAGCTTCTAAATTCCTCAGAGTCCCTGCTGAAGACATTCAGCACCAATGCTTGGAGGTCTGCAGGAACAGGCCACCGGGAAAATGAGGGAGGGGCCACTGTGAAGGGGAACAATTGAATAGGGCTTATATCTGCAAAAAAACCCATGCTTAACTTTAAAAAAAAACTTTGAGAGGCAGTAACTTATAAAATAAAAAGTATATCCACACTAAAATATTTGTGCTGCTCTATAATACCATCAAAACATGACTCCTGTAAGTGCTACGTCTGATAAAGTTTGACGTAGCTACGTCTCCCAACCGCTGGGACCCGCTGCCCAGAGGAACATTCGCTGAAGGTAAGTCCCATCCCGGGGGGGGGGCGGGGGGCCGGCGGAGAATTTCCCAAACAACTTCGGGGGGCCGAATGTGTCGGCGCTCGGCCTCCCGAAGATTCGGGGAGAAATTCGCCGCCATCCTTAGCTCTATCCAAAGTGTTTACTTGGTGCTGCAGCTAGTCTTAGGATTGAGGTGTTAGTTAATGATCAAATAATGAAATAATAATAGTGATGATTTTATTTATTTATTTTTAAAAACTCTTGGCCGCCTTTCAGGGCAGAAGCCCTCCCAACGTGGCTTACAGCAATAAAGTACGTAAAAACACTTAAAATATTAAAAACGATAAAAACATAAACACAGTAAAATAGCACTAGAAGCAACAATAAAAGCTGAGAATACAACCAGCAGAAGCAACAGCAGCAATAACAGCAACAACAGGAATATAGCTGAATTGATCACAATAACTGGGCAGCAGTTCACAACAACTCACAAAAAAATTCACAAGTCACAAAAAAAATACAAGACTACAACATTGTAAACATCATAATACATAATTTTGATAAAACATTGTCTAACAAATTAAGGTACAAAAATTAAAACAATTTGGAGTGCATTCCTATGCAATTTTATACAGAAAAAAGTCCCACAAATCCCAGCATTATCCAGTCAATATGGTTGGCTGGGGAATGCTAGGAATTGTAGGACCCCCCTCTGTCCAAACATGCATGGGACTGTGTCCTTAAATATCTAAAAATAGCTATTACTATTTATTATGTAATTTTTTCTTTATTACTTAATTAGTATTTAGTTATTATTTAACTATTATTTAGTTATTCTTATTTAGTTATCAGTTTATTAACAATATTTATATTGAATAAAAATGTAAACCACCGAGACAGCTTTGGCTAAGGAACAGTATAGCAATGTAATAAATTATTATTATTATTATTATTATTATTATTATTATAAACTGTATTTATACTGTATTTTCAGATTTGGAGCACAATCCAAACACCTGGCAGTGCTAGAGCTCCACATTTTCTTCTGCATGTGGCAATCTGAAGGCAAAGCAATTTGTTTTCAATAAATCAAAGGATGAGAGAACGTTTTTCTTGTAACACATATAGCAGCTTTCCATTTATTCAATTTATTCAATAGCAGCAAATTTATTCAAGAAAACAGAGTACAGAAAAGTGTTAAAGCCTCTCTCCCCAGTTTTATAGTTCTGATTCCGGGGCGGGGGGCTCATGCAGCACAGCAGCAGGCCTTCTAGAAACACTTTTAGAAACTATGTGATCTGCATCCTGTCTAGTTTTCCCTAATGTTAATGAGACCCCATGAATGATCTGTGCCACAGCATTACTGAAATGGGCTGATTTGAGCCTTCCCTGGTCAGTAATCTGGAGATGGAAGACTGAAGCACCATGTAAAAGCATGATAGACATATATTAAATAAACATTAATCTGGCATCCAAAGACTTCTACAACTAGATTTATGTACTCATGAGACTTTGTCCTTGCGTTTCTCAAACAGCAACACACACCCCAGCTGTAGCCCCCTTCATGCTGTCCCCACTAACACAGCCCCCCCTGGTCCCTGCTATGACATCCATACATTAGGTGTGAACATCTAGGGATGTCAGAGGATTCTGGTTGGGGTTTAGAGCTCGGTGAGTTTACACCAGCTCAGCCCCCTGGACTTTGACACTTTGTGTGCCAAGTCGGGCAAGCTCACAGTTTTCCGCCTTATTATTTGCGCAAATCGCAATTTGCGCAAAATTGTGGGTATGAATATTTATAGAAATTGTTATTTGCACAAAATCCCACCCATAAACAGCACAATTTGCACAACATTTCAGGCATAAATGGTCATTTACACCTGCAATTTTGTACAAAATGTGCTATTTATGGCCGCAATTTTGCACAAATCGAGATTTATGTAAATATCCATACCTGCAATTTTGCACGAATCACAACTCACAGATTTAAAAAGGGCAGAAATGTTCCCAAGTTTTGGGAACTAACCCTCTGCTCAGCTCACAAATGCTTGCTGAGTCGAGGACACAGCAGAATCCGTCAAGCCAAACGTGAACAGGATTTCCCTGCGACAGCTATCCCTGTAGACACCAGGAGTGGGGGTACCATGCACTATTGAGGGTGGCTTCAACAGACAGGCCCCATTGCCCCTTTAATTGCAGGAAGGGAGTCAGGTTGCAGCATAGCAAACTGTTTAATGAAACAGAGGGCATATTTCAAAAGCATTGTGATGTGAAGCAGGAGTCTGCCATTCAGGGGGGAAACAGTCAAAAATCCAAAGACAGCGGTGGACAACTTGTGGTCCTACCGATATTGTTGGACTCCAACACCCATCATCCTTCATGCTGGCTAGGGCTGATGGAAGCTGCAGCCCAACAATATTCGCAAGGCCACAAATTCCCCAGCTGTGTCCTAGGAAATATGTCCAAGCCTTTGGGTGTACCCTAAAGTAGCTCTTTTATTCCTGGCTAAAATGTAGATCACAGCTACTATATTGTCATATAGTTTAAATGGAAATGTAATAGAACCAGTCTTAAAATCAGCATTACCACTTTATTCATGACAAGAGTAATGCATCATAGATCTCACAGTTCTTTAGACTGAGGAGGATTAGCTGCTTCAGAAGCAATTTTCTTAAGAGCATTAGATCAGAAACAAAGGGGGAACACAAGACAGCATTTTTGTTTGCAGAAAATAAAATCTTGGTTCCAGTCACAACTAGCAAGTTAAAACAACTCTTAGTTTGATTGTTACAAGGCAAAACATTGCTTTGGTTTCTACACAAATCATTTCATATAGATGGATTTGAAATAAAGCTGTCCTCCTGTGCATACCCTGGTCAAAGAATGTTCTGGTAAATATAAATGATTGTTCTGATCTTTCTCAGAAGCTTTGATTCAATTCCTGAGGAATATTTTCCACATGTTAATTCTGAAATAACTTTGCATCTTACTATGCAAGATGACAGAAGAGCCTTATCTTCTGACATAAATAGAGTGGGTATGGGTAGTTATGATAGTGACATTGTTCCTACCTCACTCTGATATTTCATAGACCAAGAAAAAAAGGAAAAAAACACAAGCTAACTTGCTTGAGCACTCTTAAAAGTCAAGGAAGAGGAGAGAGTTTTGTGGAGAAAAATGTCTGTTTATTCTATTTTCCAAATTCCTCATTGCAGGCTCTTCCCCTAGTCCAGTGGTTATTAAACTTTGTTGTTAATGACTATCATGATGTTTGCTTTTTCTTTGCAGGCTGCTACATTTTTTTTTTTTTTACTCTTATAGCTAACACCTGAAAGGCTTCTGAATTACAATATATCCCCGGCACCAGCTTGTCTGGCCGAAAGGAGGGGGCCATTGTGGGCGGGTGGGGTGGCAAGACATAGGGGCCTCTGATTGGTGCATCCCTGTGGCACCACCATGCAAGGAGGGGCAGGGTGAGTTGCCTTAAACTCAGCCTCCCTCCCAATCTCAGCTCTCTGGCTCGACGCAGCTAGAGAGAACTACAGCTCCGCCGAGAAACAACTAGGGGTGCATGAAAGCCACTTACCTGGTCTCGCAGCTTTTCACGGTGGGGGGGAGGCGCTTTGCTGCTCTCCCCGCGAAGTTCAGGCCGGGGGGGAGGCTTCCCGCCTCGCCCGGCCAAAATTCAGGCCGGGGAGGAGGCTTTCCGCCTCACCCGGCCGCGAAATAAAAAGTTTTTTTAAAAATGCCCCCGTGATAGGCTATGTGACGATTAACGTAGCCTATCACGGCTAGATCTGCAAAGTCAGCCGTGATAGGCTACGTAAATCGTCACGTAGCCTATCACGGGTGACTTTGAAGAAAAAAAAAGCGCGTACGCAAATGGCGGCCCCCATAGGGAGCCGCCATTCGCGTTCCTTATTTGGTCTCTGTAGTCTATGTAAATCTTTACGTAGACTACGGCGAAAATAAAGGCAACGCAAATAGCATTGCCCTTATTTTCACCGTAGTCTACATAATCTTTACGTAGACTACAGCGACCAAATAAGGAAGGTGAATGGCGGCTCCCTATGGGGGCTGCCATTAGCCGTACGCGCTTTTTTTTTTAAAGTCACCCGTGATAGGCTACGTGACGATTTACGTACCCTATCACGGATGACTTTGCAAATCTAGCCGTGATAGGCTACGTTAATCGTCACGTAGCCTATCACGGGGGCGCTTTTTTTTTTTTTTTTACTTTTATTGGTATGGCAGCAGCGGCAGCCAGTCGAAAGACCGGCTGCCGCTCCCGCCCCTGACGAAGACCCGACGAACCACCGCCGGGAGGGACATTTGGGAAAGGTAAGTCCCGTCCCGGGGAGGGTGCGGGGGGCGGGGTGTGTGGAGAATTTCTCCCCGAAACTTCTTCGGGGGGCCGAACATGTTGGCGCTTGGCTCCCCGAAGTTTCGGGGAGAAATTCTCCGCCATCCCTAGAAACAACGAAGGACAACTGCCTGCTGGAAACCTGCATCGTCGTTGTTCCAGCCGCTTGAACTCCGCATGCTATCAGCGCGCAAGGCCTCACTGCCACACCGGTCCTTGCCGCGGCTCCGAGAGTGCTGGCGGTTGCGGCAGGCTGCGCGCGCTCCAGCGCGCCTCCCTCATGGCCGGTGCCTGCCCTGCCGGCGGGAACACCAGCGTTTCTGGCGGAGGACAGTGAGGGCTCTGACGCTTGCGGCGGCAGCGCGCCTGCCCCCTCCTTCTCCTCGGTTCCCACCGTGGCTCGGCGCACCTGCTGCGGCTCCGGGTTTCCCGGCGCTCGTGGCGCGGGTGCACGTGCTCGGACGCCGCCTCCTCCTCTACCCCCCTGCCCCCCTTCATCTTCCTCCCGGGGGTCAGCGTGCCCGCCGCGGCTCCGGCTTTGCTGGCGCCCACAGCGGAGGCGCACGTGTTCTATCGCTGCCCCCTCCACGGCCGGCGCTCATTGCGCTGGCAGTTGCACCGGTGCAGTCACCTGGGTGAGGCGCCTGTTGCCCCCTCCCCCCCGGCCAAGACTCACCCTCGGAGCGGCCGCCCCCGCTCTTTTCACCTCCTTGGGCGGTTGCCACGTGCCTGCGCCATCGCTGGGTTGGCAGCGGTCGCAGCAGGGGCGCATGTGTGTGGGCGCCGCCCCCGCGGCCAGCGCTTGCCGCCCGACGGGGGCGCCAGCAGCGGTGACGACGGGCGCCCAGGCGCGGCGCCTCCTAGTGCGCTCCCTGCTGTGGTGCCCGCGCTCCTGGCGGCCGTGCGCCCGCCCCCCGCTCGCTTCCTCGGGAGATCGGCGCACACCTACACCGCCGCAGCCCCGGGGTTGCTGGCACTCGAGGCAGGGGTGCGTGTGCGCGAGCACCACCCTGTCAGCCGGCCCTTGCCGCCCATCGGGAGCTCCAGTGGCTGTGCGGGTGCGCGCCCAGGCGCGGTGCCTCCTATTGTGCTCCCCTGTTGGGGTGCCTGCGCTCCTGGAGGCCATGCGCCCGCCCCCCCGCTCGCCTCCTTGGGAGGATTGCTGCGTGCCCCTGTTGGAGCACCTGCGTTATCGGCGGCCGGGTGCCTGCCCCCGCCACTGGGGGTCGCAGCTCTGTGTGGGGAGCACTGGCTTTGATCCCCGGCAGCTCCTGGCAGGGCTAGGAAAGAATCCTGCCAGGACTGCCATCGTTGATGTTCAGTATTGACACTTGAGCTGGATGGAGCAATGGGCTGTCCCAGCATAAGGCAGCTTCCAACGTTCAACCAAAAACAACAACAACAACAACAACAACAACAACTTTGAGAGGTGCCGGAGCTTGCGGTGGCGGCGACATGCCCCCCCCTGCTTTTGTCCTCGATGGCGGTCACATGGGCCTGGGCGCTGAGCAAATCGGCGCCGGCTCTCACTGCCTCCCGTGAGCGTGGGGCGCTCGCGGCGGCAGCAGCACGTGCATCCCCCCCTAAAAAATACACAAACAAACATGAAAATAAACAAAACAAAACCAAAACAAAATAACCACCTGGGGGTGCCTGCCCTCAGGAGCAGCTCCCGTGGCCGTGGGCTCTTGCTGCGCCTCTTGGGCGCCGGGCTCGCAGCAGGCGGCAACTGCGCCCCCTTCAAAGCCACTGTGTTGGAGTGGCTAGAGTGTTGGACTGGGACTTGAGACACCCAGGTTCTAGACTCCTTTCCAGGGGCATCATTTAATGGCTGGAGCCCCTGCTGGGCATGCAGATTGTCCCATGTCCAGTCCCTGGCATTTCCTGGTAGGGCTAGAAAACCCCTATCTGAACTCCTGCAGAGCCATTGGGAGAGCCACAGATTCTCGACCCTTGCCCTATAAGCTAATAAGGTTAATGGCTAGACACACGGTGTCTTAAATATGAACACATAGAGACATACAGAGAGAGGATCTATGTTTTTGAGCTCACCTCTCTAGCCACTGCCAGACACTGAGGGTGCCCCCCCCATCTGGCGGTAGCGGCGGTGCTGCTGCCTGTTGCCTAGGGGTGCCCAGTGACTAGCCCACTGGAACCTCCTGCTAGGTGCTCTGACCCCTGCCGCATTTACTTTTAGGGGTGGTGGTTGGTGTGTTGGTCTGGGTCCAGGCACCCGGACCCTTGTTTCTTCTTGCCAATGTCGTGCCAAGCTTACCTCACTTTCTACATCATGTCAAGACCTTCCCCCTTCCCCGGCCAGACCTAAGTAACCCCCGGTGGTCCAGCCTAAGCGAATGCGACAGCATACCCAATGCTTGCTACTTCTTTCTATTTCAGCTCGTCTCTGGGTTCAGGGCACCCGGACGCCATTGAGGCCTCCATCTCACCTTCGCAGGTTCACCATGGCAGCACCCCACCACTGCAGTCAGTCCACCTTCCTGCGGCATCTCCGTCAGCAGTGATCCAAGCAACATCCTCCTCTTTGGGGTTTCGCCCAGGTGACACACCACAGCTGGAGGCGGTCCGCCCTTATGTGGCATCTCCATCAGGAGCACTGCAAGTGGCATCGCCTTCTTTGCTCCCGGGGACCCGGACACGGCTGCCCTGGATATGGGTGAGATGACTGCACCTCACCCCAGTTGTCCAGACGGGTGACCTTCAGGGCCGTGGGGTTGCCGCCTTAGCTTACCTCCCTGGGGTGGCTGTCCCTCCCAATGTCATCTCCCTATATGACGCCCGGACCGCTTGCAGCTCCGTCAGTCACACCCCGGTAACCCCAGCCGCTTAACGCAGCATCTTACAGGGTTTTGCTGGATTAATTTAGGATCCCTCGCCTGCCCCCGCCCACTCGGGCATCCATGTAAGGGGCGTATCAGATCCCTACGCTAATCTGGCAAGTTGTACTGTCACCAGGGCTACTCTTTCTCGTAATGTCTTTCACTTGAGGAGGTGTGTGAATGGCTTATGTTGAGGCCTCTTGCAGGAGGGCCACCATTGCCCTTCTCTGCACAAGGACCTGTTGGACCAGGACCTTCCGCTCCAATTTTGACTCCTTCCCGGCCGGGTTCGGCAACAGATCTGGCAGTGGCCACATTCACCAGGCGGTCTCCCACACTGGCCCTCGGCCTATAGCGGGTCCGCTTCTTCAGCACTGCTATCTGTGCCAGGAATAAAGCCCCAAGGGCACATACTCCCAGGACACGTGCAGTTTCCGTCATGAGTGCTCCCTTGTAGCAGTCAGCACTCATGCACCTCTTGTCCAATGCCCGGTGATGGTAGGGTCCCCCTTGGAAAGCCGAGGCAGTAGGAAGCTCTGGATGGCCCATGCCTAGTAAGGTTGGCGCCGATACTCTGGCTTTAAGACACTACCCCAACTGGGGGAACGCGTCTTAACTTGGGACACGGTTTATGCTAGGTTCTAGCCCCCCCCTTTTTCTCTAGGTCAACATAGGCCATCCTTACATCGTAAGCAACATTTCTCCTCACCAGGCGTTGACAAGTTCAGGAGAGGTTAACAAGGCAATACTGGCAGAAGGGTTTTAGCCCCCCCTTTTTTCCACACCCCGTTAGCTACTCTAGGGATCTCCCTTCTCAAAATGGTGCCCAGGAAATCCTCTAGGGAGTTTATCCTGATTCGTAACCTCTCTTCCCTGAGGGCCAGTCAGTTAATCACGAGATCCCTGATCATGTCTGCTCAGTGCAACACACCTCTTCGATGAGGTAGCTGTCTTGGTCTGGGATTCCGGCCACGGGTCCCTGATGGGCATGTGCTACAAAGAGTCCAAAGACGGTAGTCAATGTTCTGACCTAACGCAAGTACTGCCCCCCTTTCCTGTTACTTCGGTGCCCCTTAGCTCACAAAGGCTGAGGGCCTGTCTCCCACAGCAACATTCGGGAAAGCCAATCCGATACCCTTAGGTGTTATTCTCGCCTCCCTCAGGACAATTTTCAGGTCCTTTAGGCACAGCTCCAAGCAGTTATGCATCAGGCATGGCTTCAACTAGGGATGGACAAAAGGGACTTACCTCATCCCACAGCTTGCTTCGCGGTGGGGGGGAGGTGCTTCGCTTCTCCCCCCGAAGTTCAGGTGAGGTGGGGAGGCGCCCCACCTCGCCCGGCCGAAATTCAGGCCGAGTAGGAGCGCCCCGTCTACCCGGCCGTGAAAAAAAAAGTAAAAACACACACACACACACGTGATAGGCTACGTAACGATTTACGTAGCCTATCACGGCTAGATTTCCAAAGTCAGCCGTGATAGGCTATGTAATCGTCACGTAGCCTATCACGGGTGACTTTGAAAAAAAAAAGCGCGTACACAAATGGCAGCTCCCATGGGGACCGCCATTTGTGTTCCTTATTTTGGCACGTCTAGTCTACATAAAGACTTACGTAGACAACGGCGAAAATAAGGGCAACGCAAGTAGCGTGCCCTTATTTTCGCCGTAGTCTACATAAATCTTTACGTAGACTCGACGTGCCAAAATAAGGAACGCAAATGGCGGTCCCCATGGGAGCCGCCATTTGCGTACACGCTTTTTTTTTGCCTATGCGCTTTTTTTTTCCCCGAAAGCCAGCTGTGATAGGCTACGTGATGATTTACGTAGCCTATCACGGCTGACTTTGGAAATCTAGCCGTGATAGGCTACGTAAATCGTTATGTAGCCTATCACGGGTGTGTTTTTTTTTTTTACTTTACTTTTTTCTTTTGCAATGGTGGCGGCGGCAGCCGGTCGGGAGACTGGTGCTGCCCCCGCCAAAACGCCGCCGAACCACCGCCGGGACCCGCCGCCGAGAGGGACATTCGCCGAAGGTAAGTCCCATCTCGGGGGGGCAGGGGGCCAGCGGAGAATTTCCCCAACACTTTCGGTGGGCCGAATGCGTCGGCACTTGGCCTCCCAAAGATTCGTGGAGAAATTCTCCACCAACCCTAGCTTCAACTTAATAGGGCTTTAATGGCACCTCCTTCCGGAAGTGTGAACCGCTCCTCAAAGCCGGACTGCGGACTCACATGGTTCCGCCGCTACCCCAAGGGGTTTCAGATTCTTAGGGCAGGTCCGATCGTGCTGTGAGTAGTGGCCTGTAGAGTGGAGGCTGCTGCCCCCGCCAAGCACATTGTGGGATAACTTTATAGCCAAGTCAGTAACCCCCCCCCATTCGGTATGACAACATGACCATGTTATTCATTCTCCATTCTCTTGAAATTGGAAGGTCATGTCATGTGTCAGTATGTTCACGCTCCAGAGTCAGTGTTACAACATCTGGTTCTGGGTCCACCATGTGCTGGGTTAGGCAAACCCAATTGTCGATGCCTTGTCATGAAATTAGGTCAACGTCTTCCGGGCCTTAGCCCCATGGGTGCTCCATTCCCAGATCCCATCCTTGCAGTACTATGGGCGACTGGGATACTGAAGCCAGGCATGCCAGCCTGCATTCCAGGGCTCTCCGTACAGGAGCCACCTGAGACAAAGCAGGTGGGGTGTGGCGCGCATTAGGCAAAGCTTCAGCATTAGGATTCATGACCCTTATCTATAGATCAGTAGCCACATTTCACTCCTCCTTAAGGAACAACAGACTATTTGGGACCATAAGTCGCAAGCTGGCCATTTAGCCTTCTGGCCCACAACGGTGGGATTCACTGACTCCATGTCAGATTTTAGGGTCCAGCGGGCAAGATAGTGTTGGGCACAGATGTTGCCTGCATTAGTAATTTAACACCCTCTCTCTCCGGATACCCCCTTTCAGGCTCCGGGGGTAATGGCCCTCCATTTGAGCTTTCCTATAAGACGTTTCCCTGTTCCACGTAGCAGCCTTAACGGAATGCAGGGTTGGTCTGGGCTCACAAGGCCGACTTGTCCCGGAAGGCCTTGATTTGCTTCAAGGTACAGGTCTGGCCCAATGTAACCCATTTACATATTTGGTGATCAAACTGATCGGTATGGTGGCAAGGGCACGGCAGTGGCCCATGGCCAAACGCAAGTCAACAGATTATGCTCTGTCGGCAGCTTATGGGTTTTATGGAATGTCACGGTTCTGAGGAGGGGCCTCTGCTTTTATCACTTCAATGGTTTACTGTTGACTTAAGGGCAATTGGGCAGTTTCTACATTAGCTTTACCCCGCTAGCCCTAGGTAATTTGCTGTTCAGAACCCACTGTTGTTACATTGAAGCAGTCGCCATGGTAGCCGCTGGAGGTTCCTCTCTCAGGCATGTTATGGCATTTTGAAAATGGGGCTTCACAGCGTTTCGACCTGTGTTCACGAGTTGTATGCTTCTTTCTGACACAATTTTCGCTTTGCTTGCCCTAATGTGCTTATTCCTGAGACCAGCAGACTCGTCGTACGCCGGTACGGGTGCTCTTACATGGGCACGTTATGATGTCTGGAGCTGCTTGAAGGGCTTGTATGTCATCTTCAGACTTCAGCTTCTGTCACCCTGTCACATTAAGATCCAGTGGTGCCATAGATGTGGCATACGGTGGGAGTCCCCTCCTCACTCTGTCCCACCAAACTTTGTCAGTCTTCCTCCGCAGGTCCAGGTGCTGCACATTGAAAGGAATGACTTCGGCTGTAAGCCAGGCAAGGACCTGATCAAACAGGCCTTGGTTGAGATGCAGGTGGTCTGACATGCCTGGCTGGAAGTAGCCTATTGCATCCCTCACTGCTCCCATGGATCAATGGGAAGGAATGGAATGGCATTGCCAGTAGCCGGGCACATCTGAAAGTGCATGGAGAAATGGCTTATGGCCATGTGAATGAGGTGATGGATGCACCACCCGCCAGGGAATTCTGTGGACATGGAAGGAGCGTTACAGGTAGGACAGTGTCCACCTGTCTCAATTAGTGAATAACATATGTCTGTCTGATCTGCAAAGGGGCCTGTGTGAAGTTCTTCTGCGCAGGTGGGGGGAGTTCACAAGCTCTAGGCTTGTGACTCCTGTGGCGGCTAGGACGGGCAAAACAGGAAAGTAGGGATGGTGTGCATGCAGAGGCACCTTATGGTGACAGGTGACGCCTGAGTCCCCCCGAACGGGTTGTGCAGCTCGGCGGGGGGATAAGGGTTTCCTGGGAGACCAACCCTACTCACTCACCCAGGTGTTGTGCAGCACCGGGTTGGGGGTGACACCAGAAGGTCTACCTCCCCCAGAAGGGGCAGTCCGGAGGGATGGCGAGATCACCGCCACCCCTCAGGCTGGGTAGGTTTTCACCCAAGAAGTGCCAGCTAGCCGCTGACACAGTTAGATGCCCGTCCTAGTTACCCCTTTGCAGCTATTTCAATAAATGTGGCCCAATTTTCAACCCAAGCTTGTTGTCTGCATCTTTAACCCATCTCCACTCGCAATTGTCCTTTCTAGCTCTAGTACAACAAAGGAATATGCAAGCATGAGAGAGAAAGTATATGCACCCAGCAGGGTGGGTTTGTCAGAGTTTCCATGACAGCAGCTTACACAGTAAGCAGCTTGCAATGGTCATGACCATTGGGACATTCTATAGGAGTGAAGGGCACTCATTGCAGCCCCGCTGCTACTCGATACAGCAGCAAAGCTTTGATTTTGTTTATTAAAAGAACTTCAAAACTATCTGCCGCATAGGGATGTGCGAATGTCACTTACCTTTGCGAAGGGGGTGATTCACGGTGGGAGGGAGGCGCTCTGCACCTCCCCTCAAAATCCTAATCCAGCCAGCTCTGCTCCTCGGCAACACCACGGAGCTGCTGGCCAGGTGCATTCGCAGTCATGTGGAACCTGTGGATGCAAATAGCGGTGGCTATGGCGGCCGCCATTTGCATTCCTGTTTTTTGCCATGATAGGCTACGTAAATATTTAAGTATATTTAATAAATATTTATTAAATATTTACGTGGCCTATCACGGCAAAAAAAAACAGGGGTGCAAATGTCGTAGTGGCCGCCATTTGCGCCCCTGTCTTTCGCTGTGATAGGCTATGTAAATACTTACGTAGCCTATTACAGCAAAAGACAGGAATGCAAATGGCGGCCGCTGTAGCTGCCGTAGGGATGGCGGAGAATTTCTCCCCGAATCTTTGGGAGGCCGAGCGCCAATGCATTCAGCCCCCCGAAGTTGTTTGGGAAATTCTTTGCTGGCCCCCCTGCCCCCCCCCGGGATGGGACTTACCTTCGGCGAATGTCCCTCTCGGCAGCGGGTCCCGGCGGTGGGTCCTGGCGGCGGTTCGGCGGCGGTTCGTTGCGGGCGGGGGTGGCGGCCGGTCTCCCGACCGGCTGCCGCCGCCACCACCATTGTAAAAAAAAAACACCCCTAAAGTAAAAAAAAAAAAAAACACCTGTGATAGGCTACGTAACGATTTATGTAGCCTATCACGGCTAGATTTCCAAAGTCAGCCGTGATTTACATGACGTAAATCGTCATGTAGCCTATCACGGGTGACTTTGAAAAAAAAAAAGCGTGTACGCTATTTGCGTTGCCCTTATTTTCGCCATAGTCTACGTAAATCTTTAGATAGACTAGACATGCCAAAATAAGGAACGCAAACTTTTTTCTTTTTTTTTACTTTTTGTTTCGCGGCCGGGGAGACGGGGCACTTCTCCCCAGCCTGAATTTCGGCAGGGCGAGGCGGGGCACCTCCCCCCCTTGCCTGAACTTCGGAGGGAGAAGCGAAGGGGGCACCTCCCCCCCACCATGAAGCCAAGCTGCGAAAAGGTAAGTGACTTTCGTACATCCCTAAGCCGCCGCCATTTGCGTTCCCTTTTTTTGCCATGATAGGCTACGTAAATATTTATGTAGCCTATCACTGCGAATGACAGGGGCACAAATGGCGTCCCTACATTAGCCATGATAGGCTACGTAAGTATTTACATAGCCTATCACGGCAAAAATGGGGAAGCGAATGGTGGCTGCAGACGCGGCTGCCATTCGCAAAGCAGTGCAAATGGCACCAGGTAAGTGCTCCGTTTTGCACACCTTTTGCAGGGTGGGGGGAGGGGGGCTTTGTTCAGCCACAGATTTCGGGGGGCCGAATGCACTGGCATTCGGCCTCACTGAGATCCGTGGCGGAATTCTCTGACATCCCTACTGCCACGTCATCTTAATGGTAAGCTCCCCAGCCGCCAGCAAAAGGTACTAGAATTTGGCATCCTTCTCATGAAAATCACTGAAAATACCTCCCACATCAGTGGTAGAGGGATAATTTCAGCCTGTCGCTTGCTCAAACCCCATCAGTGTCCAAACAAAGTTAGGATTGTCTGCCCCAGTGTGCATCACTTTGCATTTATTTACATTGAACCACACTTACCATTTTGTTGCCCATTCACCCAGTTTGGAGAGGTTCTTTTACAATCCATTTTAATTTTTATTACCCTAAATAATTTGTTGTCCTCTGAAAACATGGCCGCCTCACTGCTCACCCCTAACTCCACATCATTTAGGAAAAAGTTAATCCAGCATGAGTCTTCTTATGTTCTTCTGTCTCCTTTCCAGTCCTGAGGTACAAAGGCTGATCTTGGGGCTAAATTGCATTTGGGGGAGGGGGGACACTTTCACATTTGAGTTCATTAAGAACTTTTGTGTGGATATCACCAGATCTAGGGATTTGTACATTTTTAGTCACTCAGTAAGGCCTAGAACTTTATCTCTTATGAAAAATTTAGTTCAGGCATGGATGTCTGCCCTATACCTTCCACAGTGAAGACAGGTGTAAAGAATTAATTCAGCTTTTCTGTTATTCCTTTATTGACCTTTAGCATACATTTAACTCCCTTCCTTCCTAGCCAGTTTTCTGCTTCTGACATATTTAAGGAATAGTTTTATTGTTGGTCTTCATGTTTTTAACAATAAAATTATTTTTCTATTCCATTATTGGCTGCTTCCATTTCTTTTGCAAAGTTTGTGTTCCTTTTTATTCTTCTCATTTGGGCAATTCTGTATGTTTTCTGTATTCTTCTGTTTTCTGAGGGAAGCCTTCTTGTTTCTCATAGTTTTCTTTATTCTGTTCATTAACCATGCTAGCATTTTCTTGGGCTTGGTGGTACTTCCTAGCTGAACTATTATTGTAAGTTTTAATATCCCCCAAGTATTATCTCTTGATTTTTCCTTTACAATTCCTTTTTACAAGTCCCCTCATTTTTATAGGTTTCGTCTTTTGAAGTCAAATGTGACTGTACTGGAGTTTCTTGGCAATTTTCCACTTATATATATATGTTGAATTTGATAGCATTGTAGTCACTCTTTCCAATTGGTTCAGCAACACTTACCTCTCACACCAGGTCTTGGGCTCTGCTTAGGAGTAAGCTCAGGATCATGTCCAAAGGTCCATCTTCAACTGAACTTCATCTTGCTTCCACAGCTATTCATATAACAACAATGATCTCAAGAATGGAAAGGAACTTAAAATAAATGTTATGGCTTGGAGAGGTAAAGTAAAATGCTGATTACAGAATATCTATTGTCTGCTGCTCAACCTTTCAGCCAAGAATCAAGCAAGCAGCCTTTTCTCCTCAAAGCTCAAAGATGAAGACTGACTTTTACAAAGGTTAATAAATCCCAGAGGCACACCCTCTACTTCATTTACAGAAATGAGACTGAGTAGCTGTGAAGGAAAAAGAGTAGGGCAGGATATAGACACCCAGGGGTAATGTATGCTCTTCCATCACTTTGATGAAAACTTGCTTCTAGACTGTCTGAGCAAGTTTGACAGGTGTTTAATAATGGATTGAAGCACCACTGAAGCATTGTAACAAGAAGTATCCTGTAGCCTAGCCCCATGCATCTTTACTCAGATCCCTCAATATGTTCAATGAGTCTTAATCCCAAGTAGATGTGCACAGAACTGCAGTCTTAAGAGGCAGGCTGCTAGTTGAAAAGTTATTAATCTAATGTGGGAGGCTAAAGGGTCAGACCAAAGTAAAATCCACATTCTTCTCATCACTATGATATAGTTATGTTTTATGTCCTTCTGTTTCACTCCTTCAGAATTCCCACCAGTTCCTCTTTAAATACCTCAGTCTTGTGGATTGGCATAAGCTATGTCAGTACAAGTAGTGACTTGAACAGTTGTCACTCTATCAGCTTTATATGTTTGGGGAGTTGGCCTGGGCAAACTGCCTTTTTTTTCTGTTTTACAGAAATACAGTTTTGTTCACTTCCTTTTAAGAATGTCTAGCATGGACTTAATACTGGACTTATTTATTTATGATTAATTTTAAATATTTTTATACCACATTTCCACAGAACTTACTAAGGTGGTGTACAACAAATCAAAATAAATCAATAGTAATACCATGAACAGATAAAAATCAGCAATGAAATCATGCTGAAACATTACGACAACCTTAAAATCACTTATCTGCTGGACCACGAAAGAGGACAAGACGGGCTTTGCTATAATTGTGTCCTGTGGGGCCTGGGAGCAGGGGCCATACCAACCATCTAGGCCAAAGTGGTGGCAGGGCCCTCATGACATGCTGTATTCTCATTCCAGTGCTATATACAGTCTTTACACTCGATCCAGTGAGCCATTGCATCATCAGCATAGCAGCAAGTGGGACTGCATCGCTGATGCTAACTTGGTCAGTTATAGAAACTAAAGCCCTATACTTTCAGTCTGTGGCTCTATTGAAAGTAGAAGTCAGGAGGAGGTGGGAAAAACTGATGCATATCATCCCCATTGTTATACATGCAGTGTATTGCCTGAAGGCACAAATACCTTTCTAGGCCTAACCTTTACAATTTGAATAATTCACAAGTGTGGTCAACTGATCTATGGACATTACCAAAGCAAACTGTATTTCTAAGTCTTTCTTTACATGACTGTGTTTATACTTTATGTTCACAAACACTTAAGCATGATCACTGGCTACATTAAATGAGAAGCTACCTGTCTACATTCTCTCTCCTTGATTATTTTCTCTCTTCTTGATTCTTTCCTCACTCTTTCATTTTTGAAAATTTGGTGCCAGATTATAATTTGCAAACATGGCATCTAAATCAATACGCACCAAGGTTCTAATTCAATCAGTAATTTTTATAGGCAATAAAACTGCTTCACAGCGTTGCTATGACTGTAATTTTGGAGAACATTACAAAGATTAGTTTTCTCATAATAAGCCTCTTCAAATACCATTGCATTATGATATTGTCTTATCTCATCTGTTTAAACGGTGGCATATATATTGAGCCAAAACATACTCAAATATTCCCCATAGCGGCTACCATTCAATGTACCATTTTTCAGCAGCCAGCCTTTCCTGCAAAATGGGTTTGGGGCGGAGCAGAAACAGAAGGCTTCTCCACATGGTGATTTGCTGCAGATGAACTCCTCACTACAGGCAGCCAATTGTCCTGGGGAGAAATGTACAGCAGTATCTATGGGAATATTTGTTCGAGCGCATTAGCCCTGAATTTTCCATTGGATGTTAAACATTCACCAATGTTCGAAGAAAGAAGTCAAGATCTACTGTCAACAGACAGGACACAGTTGTTACTATCATGAATAGTAATTTTTATCACAATTTAATAGTAGTAGTAGTAGTAGTAGTAGTAGTGTACTGGTTAATATAATAAAATCTCTAAGCAGTTTACATACAAATGTTAAAAGTTGCTGTTAAAAATACATATATATGTATTTATACAATGTAACATGAAACAATTTCAACACGCAACAAAAAATAAGATAAAAGAAACAATAAAAAGAAAGAGTAAAATAGATGGCTGTGATGATTATCAATTATAAGCCAAGGGAAGCTTGTGGGAGCAAGTATGTTTTCAGGAGGCATTTAAAGCTGACCATATTTTCTGCCTCCCAAAACTTATGGGGGAGGGTGTCCCAGAGGATAGGCACTACTATTGAGAAGGTCCACTTTCGAGATGTTACATGGCACCATTCCATTGGTCACAGAAAGGCCATCAAGGTCTTCTCTGAAGATCTTAGACGTCAGCTGGATGTATACAGGGTAAGGCAGTCCACTATGTATCCTGGTTGTGAGTTATTTAGGGCATTGCATATGATATGAACAACAGAATCCTGAATATGGCACTGTACCTAATAGGCAGCCAGTACCGTTCTTTAACGCAGGTGAGATGGTGTCAGGATGAGAGAACCTTGGTGTTGCTCTTGCTCAGGCTAAATGTTAGAAAAAGTTACATACAACAACAACAATGGTTTCTCAGATTAAAAAAGTACAATGACTGTTACAACTCAAAGAGTAGCCTGAGATAGGGATGGCAGAGAATTCCGCTACAGATCTCGGGGAGGCCGAATGCCAGTGCATTCAGCCCCCTGAAATCTGTGGCAGAACAGCCTGCCACCCCCCCACGGATCCCCCCGGGACGAGACTTGCCTGGGGCAGATCTTCCAGGCGGTGGCAGCTCAGGTAGCGGCTGCGGCGGCAGCTGGTCTTCCGACCAGCTGCCACCACTGCCATTTGCAGTTTTTTGTGTGTTTTTTTTACACACAATTGATAGGCTACGTAAGTTTTTATGTAGCCTAAAATGTCTGGGTAAAAAAAAAAAAAAAGCGTACACAAATGGCGGTGGCTATGGTCGCTGCCATTTGCGTTCCTTATTTTGGGCCGTCTTAGTCTACGTAAATAATTTTGATGTCTTAATCTACATAAATATTTACATAGACTAAGACGGCAAAAATAAGGGAAACGCAAATAGCATCCGCTACACTATTTGTGTTCCCCCTATTTTCGCCGTCTTAGTCTACGTAAATATTTACGTAGATTAAGACATCAAAAATAAGGAACGCAAATGGCGGCGGCCATAGCCACTGCCATTTGCGTATGCGGGTTTGTTTGTTTGTTTTCCCAGAGCCCTCCGCGGCCGGAAATCCAGCTGCGGATGGCTCTGGCCTGGCTGGGCCTGGCCGGCTGCTCCGCGGAACTGCCATGGAGCACAGCCGGCCGCGGAGGATTCCGGGGGGGAGGAACAGAGTGCCTCCCCCCCCAACCAGGATTCCGGGGGGAGGGACAGAATGCCTCCCCCCCCCACCATAAACATAATCCATGAACAGGTAAGTGATTTTCGTACATCCCTATCCTGAGATTAACTTTTCAATATTAGCATTATTCTCAGCTAGTGACTGTTCAAAACAGTACATCTAGCTAGGGATGTATGAAATGACTTACCTGTTTCATTTCGTACATCCGTGGGGGGAGAGGTGCTTCATCCCTTCCCCTGAAATCCTCAACGGCCAGCTCCGCTCCGTGGCGACTCCATGGCTCTGCCGGCCGGGGCAGCCCGCAGCGACATCCGGCCACTGCTGGGCTGTGCAGGGACGCAAATGGCAGCCACCATAGCCACTGCCATTTGTGTCTCTCTTTTTTTGCCATGATAGGCTATGTAAATATTTACGTAGCCTATCATGGCGAAAAAGAGAACGCAAATGGTGGCCACCATAGCTGCCGCCATTTGCGTTCCTTTTTTTTTTTTTTTTTGCCGTGATAGGCTACATAAATATTTACGTAGGCTATCACCGCCTCCACAGGGATGTAAATGGCGTACCTGCGTTAGCCGTGATAGGCTACGTAAGTATTTATGTAGCCTATCGCGGCTAAAATGGTGAAGCGAATGGCGGCCGCAGATGCAGACGCCATTTGCAGAGTGGCACGAACGGCAGCAGGTGAGTGCTCCATTTCGCATGCCTTTCATGGGGTGGGGGGCAGGGGGCTTCCTTCCGCCATGGGTTTTGGGGGGCCAAATGCGCTGGCATTTGGCCTCACCAAGAACTGTGGTGGAATTCTCCGCAATCCCTACATCTAGGAGATGTACTAGATGATTCTTGAAGTGGGTATATGTATGTCATACTTCAGATAGACCCACCCTCTCTTCTGCAGCAGAATGCAACTGCGAGTATCTGGTCCGCAGGCCCGAGGTTCAACACCCCTGATGTAACACGTAATAAATCAAGTCAACAACAAATGCATTGATCAGATAATCTATCTAGCCAAGCTTTGAGTTAGGCCAACCTTCCCTGAAATGATGCCCTCCAGATGTGTTGGACTACAACTCCCGCCACCCTCAGCCCAATGGCCAAGCCAGTTGGGGATGATGGGCAGTGTAGTCCAACATAACTGGAGGCACTAGGTTGGAGAATGCTGTTCTAGGCCTTTGACAATTGCCACTGGCACTGAGGCCAACCCAATATTTAGAAAGTTCCAAGATCTGCTCAGGTTTGCACCAGTTCCTATGACAAGCTGTTGGGCTTGCTGCAGTATTCACCAATAAAGTGCACTGATGAATTACCAAGGGGGCCACCTGCTATAAGTAAATTTTAGTTCCCTGGCAACAAATATAAATTCTGTATTTTCAGTTTCCTTAGAATGCATTGCCCATCAAATAAAATGGCAAAGAATATTGCCATTGCAGTGTTTAGGTTATGCCAATGAGAAGATATCCAGATGACATGAACAATATCTTTAATCAACAAGTGAAAAACATT
This sequence comes from Heloderma suspectum, assembly GCF_057233095.1. Taxonomy (NCBI): domain Eukaryota; kingdom Metazoa; phylum Chordata; class Lepidosauria; order Squamata; family Helodermatidae; genus Heloderma; species Heloderma suspectum. Next base: position 79,579,581 of record NC_139460.1, on the reverse strand, counting down.
ATGCTGAATGTAACATTTGTGAATAATTTTACATTAAATATTATTACTACTATTATTTCTAAGATCTGATAATGAGCACTGATTATATAGTGTACAATACAAGAACTATTTTCCTGGCCCCAAGTAATGTACTACCATGAATAGGGAAATGCACATTCAGGGCTGGGCTGGGGCACAACAATAATTTCTCACTATATATGCCCCTAGGGGAATCAGTTCTTATCTTCCTTACTAATGAAGAGTAGCAATAATATTAAAGCAGAAATTCATCTATATTTTCTCAAGGCTATTGCACTCATTGGTTGGAGAATTTTGCATTTAGAAATAACCTTTAGAGTTTTGGATTTGTTCCTGATTATAATTTATTACAGTCTATATTTTTCCATTTATTTTTCTTGATGATGTTTTATTTGGAAAAAACAAATAATTTAATAAGGTCACCCTACCAGCTCAGCATCCCCCCACCCCTTTCACAACATGTAAAGTGTCTTTAAAAATAAATGGCCAATCTGATCCTATAGTGTATTTTCAGCTGTTTTGGACAAGCAGGGCAGAACTATGAGGCCATTGTTGGTTCTTACTATAAATTAGCAGACTGGCATTACATCAGTACTGAAGGGTGCTTAAGGTTCAGTGGGTTAAACAAAGCACACAAAACTAGGGATGGCGGAGAATTTCTCCCCGAAACTTCGGGGGCCGAGCGCCAACGGGTTCGGCCCACCAAACAAGTTTTGGGGAGAAATCCTCCGAACCCCCCCACACCCCGCACCCCCCCCGGGACAGGACTTACCTTCACCGAATGTCCCTCCCGGTGGCGGGTCCGGCCGGCGGTTCGGCGGGTGTTCGAGCGGGACCAGCTGCCGCCACCGCCACTGCAATCAAAGGAAAAAAAAAACGCCCCCTGATAGGCTATGTGACGATTCACGTAGCCTATCACGGCTAGATTTGCAAAGTCAGCCGTGATAGGCTACGTCAATCGTCATGTAGCCTATCACGGGTGACTTTAAAAAAAAAGCGCGTATGGATAATGGCGGCCCCCATAGGGAGCCGCCATTCCCGTTCCTTATTTGGTCGCTGTAGTCTACGTAAATGTTTACGTAGACTACGGCGAAAATAAGGGCAACGCTATTTGCGTTGCCCTTATTTTTGCTGTAGTCTACGTAAACATTTACGTAGACTACAGCGACTAAATAAGGAACGCGAATGGCGGCTCCCTATGGGGGCCGCCATTAGCGTACACGTTTTTTGTTTTTTGTTTTAAAGTCACCCGTGATAGGCTACGTGACAATTGACGTAGCCTATCACGGCTGACTTTGCAGATCTAGCCGTGATAGGCTACGTGAATCGTCACGTAGCCTATCAGGGGACTTTTTTTTTTTTTTTTTACTTTCGCGTTCGCGGCCGGGCGAGGTGGGAAGCCTCCTCCCCGGCCTGAATTTCGGCCAGGGCGAGGTGGGAAGCCTCCCCCCCCGGCCTGAACTTCGCGGGTAGAGCAGCGAAGCGCCTCCCCCCCACCGCGAACGTCCTTCGACGACAGGTAAGGGACTTTCGTCCACCCCTACACAAAACCCCTATTCAGATGATCACAGAGAATGCATGAGTGGGGCTGTGGGGTCACATACAGGTATGTCCCCATCCCTGGTAGAGACCTTCACATGTTCAGCGTGAAGGTACCTTACATGGGATTCTAAGCACTTTCAGGTGAGCAACCTTAGAATCTTCCCTGTGATCAGGAACTCAGATAGCACAGGGTTTCCAGTTACAGGGAGGATTCTAAGCACATTCAACTGAGCACACTTGGAGCTTCTCCACTTGGGGCTTTTATCCTGCAGTTGAGATTGGTTACTCATGGGAATTTGCAGGTCCTTTACATGACATCATCAACCTCCAGGGCATCTCCTGCACTAAATGACCTTTATCCCATTTTTTTTAAGATTTTTTTTAAGATTTTTTAAGAGATAGTGAGCTATCAAATTACAGCGCATTAGGTTCCCTCATGAAAAGAGGAAATCTCGCAATAAGAGGAGGTAGATCACAGTTAGGGTTGGCGGAGAATTTCTCCCTGAAACTTCGGGGGGCCAAGGACCAACGTATTCGGCCCCCTGAAGAAGTTTCAGGGAGAAATTCTCTGCACCCCCCCACCCCCCGCACCCCGCCGGGACGGGACTTACCTTTCCCGAATGTCCCTCCCGGCGGCGGGTCCCGGCGGCGGTTCGTCGGGTCTTCATCAGGGGCAGGGGCAGCAGCCGATCTTTTGACCGGCTGCCGCCGCCGCCATTCCAAGAAAAGTTAAAAAAAAAACGCCCCCATGATAGGCTACATGATGATTAACGTAGCCTATCACGGCTAGATCTGCAAAGTCAGCCGTGATAGGCTACGTAAATCATCACGTGGCCTATCACGGGTGACTTAAAAAAAAAAAAAAAGCGCGTACGGATAATGGCGGCCCCCATAGGGAGCCGCGATTCACGTTCCTTATTTGGTCGCTGTAGTCTACGTAAAGATTACATAGACTACAGCAACCAAATAAGGAAGGCGAATGGTGACTCCCTATGGGGGCCGCCATTTGCATACGCGCTTTTTTTTTTTAAGTCACCCGTGATTGGCTATGTGATGATTTACGTAGCCTATCATGGCTGACTTTGCAGATCTAGCCGTGATAGGCTACATTAATTGTCACGTAGCCTATCACGGGGCGTGTTTTTTTTTAACTTTTTATTTCGCGGCCGGGCGAGGCGAGGCGCCTCCTCCCCGGCCTGAATTTTGGCCGGGCGAGGCGGGAAGCCTCCCCCCCCGGCCTGAACTTCAGGGGGAGAGCAGCGAAGCGCCTCCCCCCACCGCGAAAAGTTGCGAGACCAGGTAAGTGGCTTTCGTGCACTCCTAATCACAGTGCCATCTAGCAGCTGTATAATGAAACATATAGAACGACACAGATAAAGGAGGAAAAGGTTCCACATGTAAGGGAAGCAGATGTAAAGGGAAGCACATGTAAAGGGAACCCGCCATGATCCAGCATTTAAAATGGAAGCAGAAAGCCCCAGTAAAGTTGTGGGATTTTTGTAGGGATATCAGAGAATTCTGCCACAGACTGAAATGGGATCAAATTCCCTTCAGTCTGTGCCACGGAATCCTCTGCAGAACGGCACCACAAGGTCCTGCGGAGCCAGCAGTCATGCGGCTTTTTTTTGGTCATCCGCGCAGAGTCGCAAAATTTTCGTAAATAAAAACGCAAGGTAGTATATTTCAATAATAAATATGTAAGTTTTTTAAAAAAAGAATTGTGCTCACTGCCTTGTTTGTGGGTGTTCTTTTTCAATTGAAATCCTCCATCTCCGTTTACTTTCAGGCAAAACACTTCCTCCTCCTTGGGGCTTCCGAAAACAAGGCTGCCCTAGATGTGCCTGAGTGATACACTCTTTGTTTAAAGCAACACTGTTGAAAGAAAGAAAGAAAGAAAGAAAGAGAGAGAGAGAGAGAGAGAGAGAGAGAGAAAGAAAGAAAGAAAGAAAGAAAGAACCTTTTAAAATGACCATGCCGGTCCCTCCTCCCGAAATTGTCTCTGGCTGGCTCCACTCTGCAGACATTCTGCGTAGCCGCCTGCCGGGGCTGCCCGCAGCCAGACATCTGGCTGCTTGGGCAGCCTGCAGGGATGCAAATGGCGGCTGCCGTAGCCGCCGCCATTTGTGTCCCTGTATTTTGCCGTATTAGGGATGGGGGAGAATTTCTCCCCGAAACTTCGGGGGGTCGAGTGCCAACGCATTCGGTCCTCTGAAGGTTCGGGGAGAAATTCTCTGGCACCCCCCCGCCACCCCCCGGGATGGGACTTACCTTTTACAAATGTCGCTCCCAGCAGCGGGTCCCGGCGGCAGTTCAGCAGGTCTTCGTCAGGGGCAGGGGTGGCAGCCGGTCTTTTGACCGGCTGCCGCCGCCACCATTACAAGAAAAGTAAAAAAAAAAAACACGCCCCTGTGATAGGCTACGTAACGATTAACGTAGCCTATCATGGTTAGATTTGCAAAGTCAGCCGTGATAGGCTACATTAATCGTCACGTAGCCTATCACGGGTGCCTTAAAAAAAAAAAAAACCCATACGGCTAATGGTGGCCCCCATAGGGAGCCGCCATTCGTGTTCCTTATTTGGTCCCTGTAGTCTACATAAAGATTTATGTAGACTACAGGGACCAAATAAGGAACGCGAATGGCGGCTCCCTATGGGGGCCGCCATTTGCGTACGCGCTTTTTTTTTTTTTAAGTCACCCATGATAGGCTACATGACAATTAACGTAGCCTATCACGGCTGACTTTGCAGATCTAGCCGTGATAGGCTACGTAAATCGTTACGTAGCCTATCATGGGGCTTTTTTTTTTTTTTACTTTTCTTTTGAAGTTCGCAGCTGGGGAGACGGGGCACTTCTCCCCGGCCTGAATTTCGGCCGGGCGAGGCGGGAAGCCTCCCCCCCAGCTTGAATTTCGGCCGGGCGAGGTGGGAAGACACCCCCCCTCGCATGAACTTTGGGGGGAGAAGCGAAGCGCCTCCCCCCCACCGCAAAAAATGCTGCGAGACCAGGTGAGTGACTTTCGTACATCCCTAGCCATGATAGGCTACGTAAATATTTACGTAGGCTATTACGGCAAAAAAAAGGGGGGAATACAAATGGTGTAGTGGCTGCCATTTGCGTTCCTTTATTTTTTTTTGCCATAATAGCGTATGTAAATATTTGAGTAGGCTAAAACAGCCAAAAAAAAGGGAATGCAAATGGCGGCCGCCATAGCCACCGCCAGTTGCGTTCCCTTAGTTAAGCCATGATAGGCTACGTAAATACTTACGTAGCCTATCACAGCTTCCACAGGGATGGAAATGTCATCCCTGTGTTAGCTGTGATAGGCTACGTAAGTATTACGTAGCCTATTGTCACGGTGGACACTGAGCCCATAGAATCCCAGAGTAGTTCTGATTCAGAGGAAGAGCAGTCACTCCTGGGAGAGGAGCGCGCCCCTTTTTCCCAGGGCCCGCAGCTGACAGAGATTCCTCCCACCAACATTCCTAGATTAGAAAGCAGTCCAGGGACTGACCCAGCACCGATAGCAAACTGGTTGGATGCGCGGTGCAGATGCAGAGAGCGGCACCAAATGGAGAGCGCGGAAAGGAGGCGTAGCACCCGGTTGGCGCTCAAAGAACGGTTGCGCCCAGAGGATCCAAGGAAAAAGGGGAGGGATTCTCCCTAGTCCTTATATTCAGGGGTCTGCCAGTAATTGCCTTTCAAACGGGGACCAACTGTTCCAACTTAGGGAATAGGGATGCTGCTGCTCAGATCTAGTTGCTACTTGTAGAGTTATTAAGTTGTAAAAGAAGAATAAAGCTTTGAAAAGAATCCCTTTGTCTGTTTCTGGACTTGGCTACTGGATTAGACTGAGAGAGCCCTCTAAGGAGCCCTTGACACCTACCATGGCTATATGGAAGAAGTGAATGGCGGCCGCAGGCAGGGCTGCCATTCACAAGTCAGCATGGACGGCAGCAGGTAGGTGCTCCATTATGGGCCCATTTTGCGGGATGGGGGGTGGGGAGGCTTCATTCCGCCATGGATTTCGGGGGGTCGAATGCATTGGCATTCGGCCTCACGGAGATCCATGGTGGAATTCTCTGACATCCCTAATTCGAACTAGGGATGTACGAAAGTCACTTACCTGTTCATGGATTATATTGATGGTGGGGGGGAGGCATTCTGTCCCTCCCCCCGGAATCCTCGCCTGGGGGGTAGGCACTCCGTTCCTCCCCCCCCCCGGAATCCTGGCCGGCTGGCTGTGCTCCGCAGTGATTCTGTGGAGCCGCCGGCCGGCTCCGCCAGCAGCCGGACATCCGGCCGCTGGCTAGCAGGGACGCAAATGGTGGCGGCCATAGCTGACGTCGTTTGCATCCCTGCAGTCAGCCATGATAGGCTATGTAAACATTTACGTAGCCTATTACGGCTGATTTTTTAAAAAAACCATGCTCGTATGCAAATGGAAGCAGCCATGGCCGCCGCCATTTGTGTTCCTTATTTTGGCACGTCTTAGTCTACGTAAATATTTACGTAGGCTAAGAAGGCGAAAATAAGGGGAACGTGAATAGTGTAGCATCTACTCTATTTGCGTTCCCCTTATTTTCGCCATCTTAGTCTACGTAAATGGTTACATAGACTAAGATCTGCCAAAATAAGGAACGCAAATGGCGGCGGCCATGGCCGCCGCCATTTGCGTATGCGCGTTGTTTTGTTTTAAGTCGGCCGTGATAGGCTACGTAAACATTTATGTAGCCAATCACGGTGTTTTTTTAAAATTTAGCCATGATAGGCTACGTAAATCTTTACGTAGCCTATAACGTTTTTTTGTTTGTTTGTTTGTTTTAACCTGGAAATGGCGGCAGCGGCAGCTGGTCGGAAGACCAGCCGCTGGAGACGCTGCCGGAGCCGCCGCCACCAGGAAGATCCGCCCAAGGTAAGTCCCGTCCCGGGGGGGCAGGGGGCGGGCCGTTCCGCCACCAATTTTGGGGGGCTGAATGCACTGGCATTCAGCCTCCCCGAGATCCGTGGCGGAACTTTCGTACATCCCTAATTCGAACCCGATGAGGTACACAGTTGGGGTGGCTTCTGAACCATGCCACAACCCCTACAACAACCATGGGTTGTGGGGTGTTTTAGAAGTGACTCCTATTGCACACCTTGCTGGGTTCAGGCAGCACAACAACCCACATTGAGGGTAATTAATCAAATGGCGGGCACGTGAGCAGCACGGGCCACAGTGGCTTCTTTTCCATGGTGATCATCTGAACCCAGTCTTTGTGTATATGTGAATGAACCTTCACAGAACAATCACGATTGACTCACATACTTTTCAGTGGAGGCACTTCAACATTCAGCTAAGAATCATCAATTAGCCAAGTGATGATAAAGTTTATAAACTGATAAACTGATGCTTGTCTGAATCAGTCCTTTTCATTTGGCACTGAGTAATAAAAAGCAAAATAAAACACTGAGACACCCATTGATGTGTAAGCATTCATGAAGTAGTTGTTAGTTACTCATGAAAAGGCTGAAATAATTGTGGTCATAAGGTCTTGACTTTGTAGCCATTTCCACATTTTAACAGCCCATGGTCCCCAAAGCTTTTAGAGAAGAAAAGAGTTTCACATGCTCATTTGGATTTAATTCTAAGGAAGTCACACATTTGACTGTCGAACTACTTAATATAAAATATATTTGAAAGACTGAAGAAGACAGGCATAGTATATTTTAAATATGTACTGGCCAGCATTCAGCATGCTACGTTACTCAGTTTATTCACTCCAAGATTTAACTCGCATGACTACCTTCACGGAATATTTCTAAACTTGGCAGATTTCCCAGGACCTTATATTTTGGAAAGAGATTTAAGTTAAGTTGTTAATTCTGTGCTGTATAAATCCTCGTCCATCTCTAGAGACAGAAGAGTAGAAGATACTCTTATGGATAAGATCGGTAAAATAATCCATCCCTTTCTAGGAAAATTGAGGTTAATTGATCTATGGAGAGTCTTAAAGAATTTATCTTTTACTCTCTAATATAATCCACCAAAGGATAGCTCAGTTTGAGGGGGCCTCTGGTGCTATTTTTTTTCCTCCAGAGTCTCAAAGATAGATTCTTTAAGGATATTTATTCCAACTTTAAACATTTACAATGAAATAATTCTTTTGAAAAGGTCCAAGATTCAAGTACAACCTCCTTTCCCTTTCCTTTAGTAAAAGGAAGCATAGTAGCAGGTATAAAAGACCAAACTCATACAACTTACAAATGAGGATAGGGTTGAGCAAAAGCTAAGCAAGCATTTACAAGTCCTATTGATTTCATTGAGGGACAAATGTTTCCCATGAAATCAATGGAACTTAAAGTTGCTGAATTTTTGCTAGATTATGCTCTTAGTATCCTGTGGAAAGAAGCCCTTGAGGGGAACACACCAAAAGTAAAGTGAAGGGGTTGGGGGCAAGAACTTCTGAATCATTTCAATTGCTCACCAAACAATGCAAGCTAGAGATGGATCAATACTTTCTCCAGTATTCATTTCTTAAAAATCTTTAGTAAATCTTCCATATAAAGACATTTGAGCATTTTGATAAATTCTAATCAAACAATGAACAGAAACAAAACTCTTACCCATGTGTACTGGTCAATACTTCAGCTATTCCCAGCATGGAGAGGACCATGATACCTGCCTGTCATATAGCTTTTAGAGATGAGGATTCTGCCAGAAAAAAAGAGGTGACCACCACAAACATGATGGAATCCATGGAATTCAAACCCAGACTCTTTACAAGCTAAGCACTCAAAGCCCTGGACCAAGGTGGACAAATTTGGGTTCTCCTATATTCATTTCTTTTTTTTTTAGTCTCAAGTTTTTTCTGTCCATTATGAAATGTGTGAATTTTGGTGAGTTGTTATCAAACCCCAAACTTAATGAAATTCTCATCCATCCATCCCTAATATAAACTGGCGCTGACTAGCTGGGTGGAATCAGCCTTATAACAGCATCGAAAGTGATCAGATACTGTAAGCAGAAGATGTAGGTAAAAAAAGATTCTCTTCACTGCATTCTCTTTGTTCCAAGGTGAAGTTGTTATGGCACAATTGAGCAACCTTAGGAGAACCCTTATTTCTTTAGGAGTGCATAAACACACTTTCTGTCTGTAAAAAGTCATCAGATTAGAACATAAATATTCTAAATCAGTTTCTTATTGGTACTGTCAAAAAATCCAAGGGTCTGCCCACCATAAGAAAATGACTTAAAAAACAAACAAACAAACAAAACAATAATTCTCCAGAGAAAAGGGAACAAACAGCCAAACATAATGAAACTTAGTGCATATAAATATGAACTAAAATCTTAACCGACAAGGTTAATGCTTTGGGGCATCCAATCTATCTTTTAAATATGCATTGTCAGACAAGCCCGAGACAGTACCAAAATATGTTTCCTTCACAGTAAATCTCCATCAAAATTGCCATTATTGATCAGTAGAGTCAGTAACTGAATCTATCCATGGGATTCAACACCATCTGTCTTCGTATTATATAGCCCCTTCCTCCTGCCAGAGCCCATTAAACTGTCACCTCTGGACTTTACATCATTTTTATTTGAGGGTCCTAGTGAAAGTTTGCAGTCTTTACTTGTCATAGCATTGCTCTAAAGGATTGCATCCTGAAAATTCCATTTCACGTCCCTTGCTTTGTTCCTTGTTATCTTTTGTGGAGAAAGAAGGGCAAATTTAATAGGTTTTAAGCAGCAGGATATCACAAAGACCAAGCAATAGAAATATTTAAATTAGACATTTGATATATAATTCCTCAGACCCCACCAAATGTCGTTGAGCTTTTGTTGCACTCTTCTACTTACAGAAGTATGTGAGTCACGTTTGTTTTGTTAAGGTGCTCTCTTTGATGTGCAAATAAATGACAAAGTTCAGATAAGAAAATTCAATATGTTTGCTGTGTACTTTAAGCCTTTGAATGAAACAGATGAAGTTCAGTTATGTTGGGGGGATGGGGTTGGTTGGTTGTATAAAATGTCACCAGAAAAATGTTAAATTAAATTTAATAATTGCTGAAAAATGTATTTTAATGGGATATTTCAACAATCAAAGTATGCCTATGACGGAGTAAAAAACAAAACACGTCCCTATTTTCTCCACAGAAACAGTCATCATTCTGAAGTGGAACTGAAAGTCTGCATGTCTAGCACCTTAATATGAAACACATCACTAAACAGCCATTCCTCTTTATTTCAGCTGAACATACTTCCATGGAATATGTTTAAGATGGAAGTGTCAGGCTATCTTTCACATACTTATCAGTAAGGCACACTGAAGTCAATGGTATTTACATCCAAGTAAATGGCCCAAATCATAGCTCCCTCTCCTTTTAAAAAAAAAAGCTGACAATTGCTGAATGGCTCTTTGATGAGGGAAGGAATAGCTGACATGTTTAGGAATAATGATCTACATCATACATGCATGTATTCAGGCACATAAGCAGCTCAAACACTAAACTGCAATCCCGAAAGTCAGCAAAGTGGAATATATACGTATATTTCTTCCTTTCCTTCCCCTCCGCCCCCCCTCCAATATCCCACAGGACAACACTGCCACATATGGATAAGCACTCCTGCAATGCTGATTGCTATGTGTAATGTGGATGGGAATTAAAACCTAGGATAACACCAAGGGATATATTCAACACTGTAAGTAGACTGATATGTGTGTTTTAGATGGACATCAGGGTATTTTCAAAGCACCTCTAGCAAGCTTGTTGATCAGTGTGGAGTTCAACATTGCATGGTCAGATAGGGGTGTATGAACCCCACTTACCAGTCCACTTAGGGGTCCGCTGGGGGGAGGCGATCTGTCCCTCCCCCCAGAATCCTTCCCGGCCATTTCTGTTCCATGGCAAGTCTGTGGAGCCGCCAGCCAGGGCAGTCCGCAGCCGGACTTCCAGCCGCTGCCAGGCTGCAGCCACAAATGGTGTCCGACGTAGGGGACACCATTTGCGTCCCTGCCCTTTGCCGTGATTGGCTACATAAACAGGCCCGGCTGGCAGCTCTGCGGACTCACCACAGAGCAGAGCCAACTGGGGAGGATTCCGGGGGGAGAAACGGATCGCCTCCCCCCCACACGGACCCCTTCAGAGGACGGGTAAGTAGGTTTCATACACCCTTATTCCAGAGTTGGGTCCTTTCCCAGTTGCCACCCACCAATCCTTTGAAGGTAAGACTGCATTCCTATTTAAGACATAGCGGGAACATATAATTAAGGTTCAAAATCTAGGGTTGTATCAAATGGTGTTATTCCGCTAGCATAAATGACATTCCACTATTGGAAACCAAGTTCTAAACTATGCACAAGGGGAGAATCCAACTAATGTTCCACTTGTGCAACTGCTTGCACAATTGCTTGCAAATCTTAGGTTCACAAAGTGGTCCACTAGTGCTTGCACAACTGCTTGCACATGGGGAAATGCAGTGGATATCTGCTAGTGCAGCGATTTCTTCCACTAATGGTGCACTGGACCTAGGCCCTAATACCTACAATTATATATACATATAAGACCATAAGTAAAATCCTGCTGTATCAGACCAAAAGCCTGTGTAGTCCATCATCCTATTTCTTACTATGGCCAACCAATCATCTCTGAGAGGACCTCATTCTAGTGCTGTGCCAAAATCTGTCCTCCAGTTTCCAAAAAGTTTTCTGCCTCCACAAAAGAGGCCAACATTTTTCTGCATCACCCTTAGGGTGTTTTAGAATTGCTTTACACTTGGGGGGGGGGGTGAGCTTACCTTATTGTTGAAAGGTGGCCAAGGCAAGGGTGCTTTCTGTGTGCTGTTCTTTCTGTTACACATCTTTCCATCACTCCGCAGTTGTTGTTCAGAGATCAGGGGCAATGAGGCCAGGAGAAACAGTGTAGATCCTGGCATGGCTCATCTCATCCAAGTTTCTTGTTTTATACATTTGTTACATATTTTCCATAACCTAAAAGTTAAACACTATAAACCAGTGTGGTGAAGAGATTTCCCTGAAGCTGCATGTCACACAGAATCCAAGCCTGCACTGGATTCTTAATTCAGCATCTATTGTCCTCCCTAAACCTAGAAGGGGAATATTTGTCCTTTCCCCCAATCTACAGATGTGCTGGAGCTGAAATAATTCAAAACAGCTTGATCCACACACTTTGCCATGTACTGCAAGCCAATGGTGCATTTTCATTTTGTGGAAAGATGGTTGTTGTTGGCTAGTTGATGTTAAGCCTCCTTGGGCTAGCTAGCACAGCATCACTTTGAACAGTCACATCAAGCAAGGGAAGAAATTCTCTGTCCAATTTATCCTCATGTTTCCCCAAATGAAAAAAAGAAGAAGTGAAATTAGAGAGAGGCAATATAATCTTCAACCACATGCTGCTGTGTAATTTGCAAGGAGGCAACTGTCAGCTCAGGAACACATCAGCTGTTGTTTGTAATATAGAGCAGCAGTGAAAAATATGTGTGGAGGGTAAAGTGCCAACTATTATGATCAATTCTGCCTATTGTCATTCAAATGCACAATGCATTTTGACCCAGTACAACTGGGTCAGATCCAGATATACCAACCAAAATACTGCTCAGCATCAGAAAACAAATATACCTTTAAAATGAGATTGGCTCTGTAAATGGTGAAATAGTAATCTGTCTTGTACCTCACATATCCTAGCTTTTTAAACCTTACATTGCACATTTAGGTGACAATCCTATACATATTTATCTGGGAGTAAGTTCCCTTGAATTCAGTGGTCCCTACTTCTGAGTAGACATGCATAGGACTGTACAGTTAGGGTTCTATCAAACTCAAAGATTGCAATCTCAGTTGCTCATAATGAAGAGCTGGAAAAAAGGGGCCTTTTTCAGTGTGCATTTCTATGGCAAATAAAAGTGCATATGGTGCTACAATGCAATCACATTTTTAAGCAATAATTATCCAATCTGTTTTCAATTTGTTCAACTTTGTAAGACATCAAGACAAACCTTTTTGAATATTCCAAGTCCAATTATAGAAAAGCCTGAAGAGGTGTTGAGCAACATTGAAGAGCATAAAATGGCTGTAATAAAGAGAAAGGGAGGAGGGTGCCGGAAGATAATGGCCATCATACACGATATGCTCCCTTTCATTACAAACTGAAGCAGGATTCATAAAACTGTGGGTGAAGGCAGCCATTCTAGACTATGGAGCCAGTGGTTTGCACACACATTCTCTGCCCTGAACACAATTGCCTCAAGCCGCTTTGAAATGTTCAAATTGACATTTCTGTGTTGTGGGGGGGGGGGGATTGTTATGGTATGTTCCGCCCTGACACATATGAGCATTTGGCAGTTTGAAATGGCCTACATATGTAGAGTTCTACACACACATGAATAGCTCCCTCTGAACAATCCGGAATCTTAGGTAGGGTTCTGGATTCAAAAACAGTCATATATGCTGCTGGAGCTGTCTTTGGCTGTTCAATGAATGCATGTAGATCATGGTGGAGACTGCTGCACCTATTGCAATCCAATTCCCCCATCCACATGCATTCACTGGACACCTAACAGAAACAATGGGCACTATAAAGTGGAAAAGCAGGATATAAATTCCCCTATAAATAAATAGGGATTGAAGTGTTTCAAGAATGTGTATTTAACACTACCACCACATTTAATATGTATGTTATATCTGCTTTCACCCAATGTGACTCTTTCTTCTTAATTCTGTCATTAAGAATGAAACAACACATTATGCAAGTCATGTAGCTGAGGATTGTCTTTGGCTGGATCTACACTTACCACCTTTTTTCACTTCCAATGAGGTTTCACCACCCGCCTTTCACACTATGCAGTACCCGCCTCGAATTGGAACCGGAATTTCCCACTTCCATGCTCCCGCTTTCAATACCCTAATATCCCAGTATTTCCCCTTAATGTGCTCTGATTTTCTGCCTTTGCTACCATATCCAGTTGTAGTCCCCTCCCCCACCTGTCCATATGCGGTGGTGTTTGTATTTCCCTCCTGTCCAATACAGCTCTTGACAGCCCCATGTCTTCTTCCAGCTACTGATCGCATAGCTTACTCAGCAGCCCCCGTTTCCTCAGCAACAAGCAAAGGGCTGGATGTGTGCGCATTTGTCTGATCTTGGAAGCTAAGCGGGGTCAGCCCTGGTCAGTAGTTGGATGGGCAACCACCTGGGTAGCAGGCTTCCTGCACTGAGCAGGGCGTTGTTCTATCGCTTCAAATGAGACTAAGTTTTACCCCCTCTTATCCCCCGCTCCGGATTTTTTTAAAAAAATTAAGGCGTTATCCTCGCAGAATTGGGGCTTCTCTGCTATGTTTTCCCCTGCGAAGCTTCACAGCTTCAAATCTTCAAAGATCATGCCTGAATTAGAAAAAAAACCCATCGTGGAGAAGCCCCGATTCTGTGAGGATAACGCCTTAATTTTTTAAAAAAAACATTAGCATCCCGCTTAGCATCTGAGATCAGACAAGCGCGTGCAGGAAAACAACAGGAAAACAGCACAGCACTCAAGTGTGAACCGAGCTTGCGGATTCGATGAAGCACTGCAATGGGGAAAATGGGTGAGTGTGAATAATCACATTTTAATGTGATAGTATTTAACCCAACAGGACACCGAATTCATTGCGATGGTGGGCGCAATGTAGATCGGCCCTTTGTCTTTGTTTTTGTTTTATTCTAGTGTAAGCATGTGCAGCCCCAATTGAACTCAAGACCACTACAATCTGGGATGGCCTCCAGTGTAGGCCTTTGATGCCAGTAGAGACTTTCTTTCTTATTTTAAACCCACATGAGAGGTGGTGTTGGGGGGGGGGAAAGCAGGGAGAACATTTAACTCTCTCCTTCCAGAGTGTGGTGGTCCCAATAGAAATTATGGCTGCACACACATTAATGTGAAAAAAGAAGACAAGCCTCACCTACATGTTACATGATTAGGGTACTGTGTAATTTCGCTCTAAGAGCCAATCTGGATGTTATGGCAAAATGGGAAGAACAGCAAGAACAACTGCCTTGCATTTCTCTATGCATTTTAAATTCCATTTGGGATAAAAAAAAAATGGTTTGAATAGTTTTCCAAATGTTAACAAGGATGTGTAACTGTGAACCTCAAGTGAAACTGGGCATGGGAGGAGACAATGGAAGATTAGGAAACAAGGACAAAACAGATCCTCTTGATGGTTCTCTGAAGATGGCAAATGCATAGGAGAGCTGGTCCCTAAGCAGCACCTTCCCAAAGCTAACTGAAATCCACTGTAGTTTCCACAAATTGATGTGATTATATGGTCCCAATGGCCACACCTCTTAAGAGGTGGGCCTCTGTGTTCTGTACCAGGAGTGGCTTTGAAAAGAGTTTTTTAAATGGGCTTTTTCAGTTTGATGTCTAACAACAAGCAGTCTCATTCATTCTTTCATTTATTATATTTCTATACCACCCCATAGCTGAAGCTCTCTGGGTAGTTCACAAAGTCTACATATATAACTACATGGTAAAAACAAGTCACCATTTGAATCGCGCCTTGTTGTTGTTTTCCAGCGCAATTGTATTTTTCAAAAGCAAGTTCAGCAAATCAATGTTCTTTTGGGCAAGGCTCAGGAGACATTTTGGACTATCTAATACAGGTCATAATGGCGGACTGCATTGCAGGTTGACAGCAACATATATCACTGCAATGGCTGATGTAGTAATTTGGTTCACTTTGCAGGGCTGCATTGTTTGAGGAGCAGCAGCATTTGGGTAGAATCCTGATTAATTGTTCAACACATGCTGTTGTCCTATTGAGGTTAAGTCATTTTTCAATGGAAGTGTGTGGGTGAAAACTGAAGGAAGACCTTCCACATAATGGGATTTAGATTGGTCCATTAGATTTATTTCTCTGGGAAGGTTTTATTTCAACTCAATATACATCTTGTGTTGGATTTATCTGGCTTCAGAGTTAAATGTAAATTTCTGACATTTAGCTTGAGGAACTTCAACTTACAAGCAAGCATAAGGTTTCAGCCTGCTTTCTTTCAGGCTTATAAAAATATATGAAAATTCAGCATCTGTCCTGCATAGTCTCTGATGGAATCCACCCAAGGTCTAAAAATATCATTCAAGGAACAATATTTATTTTAAATTCGGTTGCCCAAGCTTCTGTGAGTTATTCTCAACAATGAAACTTAATTTGCTTTTATTTATTTTAGTACTTGAAGTAGTACATATTTAGGTCCTGTTGATACTACTTTCAAGTACAGAATAGTGGAAAAATATATATCATTAAAGCTGTGCTCATGAAACAACTTGCTCTGGACTAATGACATTGAACTCAGTGGAAATTTCCAGGATCTGTGTAGCTGGAAAGTTGCATTATACAATCTGATTAAATCAATATCACCAACAGGGTTTATGTCATGTTGAGGCTGCAATCCTACACTCACTTACTTGGGAGTAAGCTGCATTGCACTCAGTGGGTCTTAAGTCTGAGTAGACATGCAGAATATGGCAATGTGAATTGTTCAAATTAGGCATTCATTCTAATCTCCTGGCTGTCTCATTAAATGCTAACACTAATGCAACATTTATAGGGTTATTGTTTTCCTGGAACACCAGGTTCCTTTATAGTTCTCTTTTCACTTTACATTTATTCCAGTGCAAAATTTGCCATCACTCAACCCCCAACACAAAAAGAGAGATGACAAAGTTTCAAATAATATTTACAATTTTACTGAAGAAAATAGTTAATAGGAAAAGGCTTTAAAATCTAGGCATTGTGGAGAATTCTGCCACGGATCTCAGTGAGGCCGAATGCCAGTGCATTTGGCGCCCCGAAATCCATGGCGGAACAAAGCCCCCCCACCCCCCACCCCACGAAATGGGCCCGGAACGGAGCACCTATCTGCTGCCGTCCGTGCTGCATAGCAAATGGGGGCCACGGCCGCAGCCGCCATTCGCTTCTTCATATAGCCGTGATAGGCTACGTAAATACTTATGTAGCCTATCACGGCTAACGCAGGGACACCATTTGCGTCCCTGCGGAAGCCATGATAGGCTACGTAAGTATTTACATAGCCTATCATGGCAAAACTAAGGGAACACAAATGGCGGCGGCAATGGCGGCTGCCATTTGCGTTCCCTCTTTTTTCTGCCATGATAGGCTACGTAAATATTTAGATAGCCTATCATGGCAAAACAGAGGGGTGCAAATGGCATAGTGGCCGTCATTTGCACCCCTCTGTTTTGCCATGAGAGGCTATGTAAATATTTACGTAGCCTATCACGAAAAACAAAACAAAACAGTGAACGCAAATGGCGGCCGCCATAGCTGCTGCCATTTGCATTCGCTGTTTTGTTTTGTTTTTCATGATAGGCTACGTAAATATTTACATAGCCTATCACGGGCTGGCGTAGGGACGCAAATGGCGTCCCCTACACAGGATGCCATTTGCGTCTGCACCGGCCCGGCAGTGGCTGGAGGCCCCGCTATGGGTTGGCCTGGCCGGTGGCTCCACAGCCTGGCTGCGGAGCGGAGCCAGCCAGGCAGGATTCCAGGGGGGAGGAACGGATCACCTCCCCCCCATTGAGGATTCTGGGGGGAGGAATGGATCGCCTCCCCCCACCTGCAGAAACCAGCGGAGCCAAGTAAGTGGGGTTTCATACACCCCTATTAAAATCACACATTCCTGACTCATCCCCCCCCAAAAAAGAGCAATAGGGTAGTAAACAACCAGGGATATATATTAGGGATGTATGAAAGTAACTTACCTTTTCACAGGGGTGCTTCGCGGTGGGGGGGAGGCACTTCGCTTCTCCCCCCGAAGTTCAGGTGAGGGGGGGAGCCGTCCCGCCTCGCCCGGCCGAAATTCAGGCCGGGGGGGAGGCTTCCCACCTCGCCCGGCCGAAATTCAGGCCGGGAAGAAGCACCCCGTCTCCCCGGCCACGAAACAAAGTGTAAAAAAAAACAAAAACCCCATCATAGGCTACGTAACGATTGACGTAGCCTATCACGCCTAGATTTCCAAAGTCAGCCGTGATAGGCTACATTAATCATTACGTAGCCTATCACCGGTGACTTTGGAAAAAAAAAAAGCGCGTACACAAATGGCGGCGGCCTATGGGCACCGCCATTTGCGTTCCTTATTTGGTCCCGGTAGTCTACGTAAAGATTTATGTAGCCTATCACGGCTGACTTTGGAAATCTAGCCATGATAGGTTATGTTAATCGTTACGTAGCCTATCACGGGGTGTTTTTTTTTTTTTTTACACTTTGTAATGGCAGCGGCGGCAGCCGGTCAGAAGACCAGTTGCCGCCCCCGCCCCCGACGAAAGGCCGCCGACCCGCTGCCAGGACCCACCGCCGGGAGGGACATTCGCCAAAGGTAAGTCCCATCCCGGGGGGGGGAGAATTTCACCGCCGATTTCGGGGGGCCGAATGCGTTGGCGCTCGGCCCCCTGAAGATTCAGGGAGAAATTCTCCACCATCCCTAATATATATGCATCCAGATAATCTAACTAGACTGTGTCCCTGTTTTATACAGGTCCCTTATCCAAGCAATATTTATTGCCATTGATCCAGAACTCTCAACCACTTCTCCAGTTCCAGCATCTCCAACTCTTTCTTTCCTCTAGGACCCTGGCTTTCTTTCCTTCTCTCTCTCTCTCTCTCTGTCTCTGTCTCTCTCTTCTCTCTGCCTTGGCCTTTTACCTCTTCAAATTATTATTTTCTCTCCCCAACTCCAATCTGTCAGGAGGATAGTGTCTTGTTTATTTCTGCAAACTAAGTTTCTGTTTCCCAAGATGATTCTCTCTCTCTCTCTCTCTCTCTCTCTCAGTTCCTCTGACTTTCTGTTGAACATCTCCTGGCTTCCTGAGCAAACTTCCAGACCTCTACATTCTAAATAAACTTTTGACCTCTGACTATTAATCTTTTGGCTGAAATTGACTAGCTCACACACAACCAATTGAAGCCCATTATGTCCTAGAACCACATTAAACACAAATATTAAGGACAGTTCTGTTCCATCACAGGGGTAAATTCAGCAGGCAAAGCTTCGGCTATTGGGCACTATAGAAATGAAATAAATAAAATAAAATCCCACTCCCCACTCCCTGCATTTAACCTATATACAGAGGAAATGAACTTCCCAGGTCTCTGGACCCCAGCCCATATATATATATATATATAGAAGGAATAAACAATACCTTTCTAACTGATGCGATCTGTATACATAGATAAATGCATGTAGTTGCCCAAGACAGACGCAAGGAAAGAGAAAGAAATTCGAATGAGTGAGAAACGTATTCATTTCATGATGTTGAATACAGGCATGCTATAATAAAATCCTTGATGAAAGTGTGTAGTCTGTGTAAGTAGGGGTATGTCTGTTTTGAATCAAACAAAAGCAATGTTATAAAAATGTTATGCACCCATTTTATTAAATTGGAAAGCTTTTGACATTCTTTGGGGGGGCTGGAGTGAAATTTGGTGAAAATCTACCTATATCTGAATGAGAAAAATGTACCAATTTCTGTCACTCTAGGGCTGCAGTCTTATACACACTTACCTAAGAGTAAGTCCCATTAAATGCAATATAGCTTAGCTCTGGGTGTATAGAATTATGCTGTAGATTATTTAAAAGATGGTTAGGATATGGGTGTACCTTCATGTTTCATGCATGATTCATTTTCTATATAAGTTATACTCAGATACTCATAGGTGAAAAAATGTATCATTACATAGTCTAATACAATTTCAAAAATGAGGTATTTTAATTTTGTACACACTTTTCCAACATCCTTCAAGAAATAAATTGAAAGTTAAGTCAGATATTTCCTAAAGTAAATGGTTCCAGGGTTGTACAGTTCCAAATTCTGAAGTATCCTTCTAACATCAAATACATGTTCAAGAAGTTGCATGTATAATATCACTTCCTTTTAAAACTATTTGAAAGATTTATTGTAAAGTCATCATTAAAACACATCTCCAGAGAGCTATATAAAATAATCATAATATTAGCAATGGCTCAGTGTGAAGTCTCGCAAGTGAAATCTGCCAAGAGTCTCAAGAAATGTGACTCAAATTAATTTAGGGTTATCTTAAATATATTTCACAGCAGAAGTCACCGTTTAAGAGCTTGGCTGAAAAAGCTCTCTTAGTGTCAAATTATTAGAATTACCTTGCCTATAAAGTGAAAGCTACCTTCACAATGATACACATAGTGAATAGGTTTATTTGGCCATACCTTTGAATGACATCTGTTGTTGTTGTTGTTTTGAAGAATGCGAATAATCATCTTAACATCATTAGCAATATCATGGAGCCCTGTATTT
Source organism: Heloderma suspectum (assembly GCF_057233095.1). Lineage (NCBI taxonomy): Eukaryota > Metazoa > Chordata > Lepidosauria > Squamata > Helodermatidae > Heloderma > Heloderma suspectum. The sequence goes on along the minus strand of NC_139460.1, from coordinate 79,559,697 downwards.
AGCTAATAGCCATTTGTTGTTTCATTCAACAGTCTTAGACATTTTGACATCTAAAATTAACTTATACTGGAACTAGGGATGTCAGAGAATTTTGCCACTAATCTCGGGGAGGCTGAATGCCAGTGCATTCGGGCCCCCCGAAATTGGTGGCGAAATGGTCTTCCCCCCCGCCCCCACCCCAGGACGGGACTTACCTTGTGCGAATGTCCATGGCGGCTGTGGCTCCGGCAGCGGTTCGGCGGCGGTTTGGCAGCGGCGGCTGTGGCGGCTGTGGCGGCCGGTCTTTCAACCGGCTGCCACCATCGCCATTTCCAAGTTAAAAAAAAAAGTTATAGGCTACCTAAAGATTTACATATCATGGCTGAGTTAAAAAAAACCCAAAAAACGTGCGTACGCAAATAGAGGCACCCATGGGCGCCGCCATTTGCGTTCCTTATTTTGGCACGTGTAGTCTACGTAAACATTTATGTAGACTACGGTGAAAATAAGGGGAACGCAAATAATGTTCCCCTTATTTTCGCCGTAGTCTACGTAAATGTTTACATAGAGTACACGTGCCAAAATAAGGAACGCAAATGGCGGCACCCATGGGCGCCGCCATTTGCATACACGTGGGGTTTTTATTTCTTTCACTCAGCCATGATAGGCTACGTAAACATTTACGTAGCCTATCATGTCTGACTGCAGGGACGCAAACGGTGGCGGCTACGGCCGTCGCCCTTTGCGTCCCAGCCGGCCAGGATTCGCGGCGGGAGGGACAGGGTGCCTCCCCCCCAGCCAGAATTTGGGGGGGAGGGACGGGGTGCCTCCCCCCGGCCAGAATTTTGGGGGTTAGGGACGGGGCGCCTCCCTCCCAGCCAGAATTTCAGGGGGGGACAGAGCGCCTCCCCCCCACTGCAAATCAAGTTTTGTGAAAGGTAAAGGACTTTCTTACATCCCTAACTGGAACCCTTTCCAGTATCAAACCTTCCAGTAGATCTCTTTCTCTAGTGTAGGAGACATATTTATGGAGAACAAGACATAACCATTCATTTACCATGTCATAACTTTCCATGTTGGGCAAGTATCATCTTAGCATCAACCCACGTGGTGAGAATTTTACCATGCCCCTGCTTCTCTGAATGATAAGCTGCAAATGTGTGGTAAAATTATCATCATGTGAGCAGATACTAAAGATGAGCAGCTATCCATGTCATTTTATGCTCAGCATATTAATTTATATTTAGTTCATATCATATATTCATCTTTCCAGAGCTTTCTAGAATGTTCCAAAATTATTCTATGAAATGCCTCAGTCCCAAATGTGTCATTGCACAGAGAACCCCTGGAACAAGAACTGTTATATATGAGCAACCAAATTTTGAGGAAAATTCTGAGAGTGCCTTGGACTGCAAGAAGATCGAACCAGTCCATACTCCAGGAAATAAAGCCATACTGCTCACTTGAGGGAAGGATATTAAAGGCAAAACTGAAGTACTTTGGCCACATAATGAGAAGACAGGATACAAGGGATGTACGAAAGTCATTTACCTTTCCACAGATTATGTTTATGGTGGGGGCAGAGGCGTTCCATCCCTCCCCCCGGAATCCTCAATGAGGGGGAGGCGATCCATTCCTCCTCCCCGGTATCCTTGAATGGCTGGCTGTGCTCCGCGGCGGCTCCGCAGAGCAGCTGGCCAGGCCCAGGCCAGAGCCATCCGCAGCCGGATTTCTGGCCGCAGAGGGCTCTGGGTAAAAAAAACAAAAATAAACTGCTATGGCCGCCGCCATTTGCGTTCCTTATTCTTGGCCGTCTTAGTCTATGTAAATATTTATGTTTACGGCAAAAATAAAGGGGAACGCAAATAGCGCCCGCTACTGTACTTGCGTTCCCCTTTATTTTTGCCGTAATAGTCTACGTAAATATTTACGTAGACTAAGACAGCCAAAAATCAGGAACACAAATGGCGGCAGCCATAGCCGCCATTTGCGTATGTGTGGTTTTTTTTTTAACCCAGCCATGATAGGCTATGTAAATCTTTACATAGCCTATCACGTCTCCGTTAAAAAAAAAAAAACCTCCTGACTGCAAATGGCGGCGGCGGCAGCCAGTCAGAAGACCAGCCACCGCTGCCGGAGCCGCCGCCTGGAACATCCACCCCAGGGAAGTCTCGTCCCGGGGGGGATCCGCAGGGGGGTGGGGGGGCAGGCTGTTCCGCCACAGATTTCAGGGGGCCAAATGTACTGGCATTCGGCCTCACCAAGATCCGTGGAGGAATTCTCTGACATCCCTACAGGATACCCTGGAGAAGATGCTGATGCTAATGAAAGCAGAAGGCAAAAGGAAGAGGGGCCAACCAAGGGCAAAGTGGATGGATGATATTCTGGAGGTGACGGACTCAACCTTGGGGGAGTTGGAGGTGGCGACGGCCGACAGGAAACTCTGGCTGGTCCATGAAGTCACGAAGAGTCGGAAGCAACTGACTGAATAAACAACAAACAACAATTATCCATCCCTCTTGCTCCTTCTCTAAATCATTTGAACAGGGTTTCTTCTTTTACGTGGGCTGAGGGCTGGTAATGCTCTTAGAATATAAGTAAGTCTTGAAACTATAATCATTTTAGGGTGTTAAGTTTGCGGGGGCTCATATTTAAGGATATCCTGTAATCAAGATCAGCTGAATTTGATTAAGCATTTTTCCAAATTAAACTTAACTACAGTCCTGATTGCCCTAGGGCTTGCTAGTCCTTAATATTGAATGGAGGAGGAGATAAATTTAAACTGCCAGTCATATCACATTTTTATAGATATTTGTTTTTCTTTTATAAGTATAGCCTGTCTTGAACTTTAGCTAAAACAGGGAGTAAAAAGCTTAAAAAAAATTATACTGATGTGTTTTCACATGCCAGAGAAATTTGGCTGTCTTGCTTCATGTTTACTAACATAAAAAGAGCCCTACTGGATCACTCCAAAGACAGATCTAGTCCCCCAGTATCCTGTTCCCACAGTGGTCAACTAGCCACCTTTTGGATAGCCCACAAAGAGGACATGATAAGGAAATAGTGTTCTCCCACTATTGTTCTCCAGAAATTGGCATTCAGAGATTTGGCATACTTCTGATTCTGTTGCACAAAGAAACCTGTGTAGCTGGGACGTTTGCACTTTTGTTTTTGTTTGAATTTGCAGAAATTGCCTTGAAAAAAATGTGAAATTACTATCCTGATACAGTATCTGCCTGACTTCAACCAGAAAGTCATGCATCGGGGGGGGGGGGCTTTAAGAGTGGGTTGAAACATCAGTGCCTTGCAGCATTTCCCATCCCCTCAGCCAAGTTGATTCCTTTTCTAATGAGGCCTTGGAATACATGGAATGTGCCTTTTATTCACAGCAGCTGCACACTGGGTTGACTTGACATTATCATCAAACTGTCAACCATAAGCTCAAGATCTCTGTCTTGGTCAGTCACAAGCATATCAGTGAAGTTTGGATTTTCCTCCCCAATGTACAGCACTTTCCACTTGTTTATGTAGAACTGCATTTGCCATTTTGATGTCCATTTTTATACTATGGAGTGATCCTTTTGGAGCTCACCCACCTTGCTACTTAGTCCTAGTTCCAGATCATTTATTACTATTATTACTACTACTACTACTATTACATTTGTGATTATTACATTTATATCCTACCCCTTTTCCTCTTTCAGGTAACCCAAGGCAGCTTACATGGGCATTCTCCTCCATTTCATCCTTACAACAACCGTGTAAGGTAGGTTAGGCTCAGAGTCAATGAGTAGCCCAAAACCATCCAGTGACCTTTATGGGTGAGTGGGGACTAGAACTCAGATCTCCCAGGTTCGAGTCCAACACTCTAACCACTACACCACACTGTCTTTATGAACAAGTTGAAAAGCATTGGTCCCAATACAGATCCCTGCTACCTAAAAAGCTATCTAAATGCTCAATATGTCTGAAAATATATTTTAAAACTTAAGCAGAAAATCAGTGAATACCCTTTTAAGTTGTTAAACAAATGAAATCATGCCACATGAGTGTCAGGAGCACCCTAGCTGCCTCTTGCAGTCCCCACCAATAGACAACTCAGGACACAGACAACGAGGAATTCTTTCCGAGACTTTATTCCTTTATTACTTTATGACTCCTTCAGATACTAATCACTAGTGACAAAGCAAGGAACAGCACTGGGGAAAGACAGAGTAGCTGAGGCTCCAGGTAAGGCAGTTGGTCCCCGTTTGAAGGAGAACCACAGGAAGACCCTGAACTTATGGCTAGGGAGAGATCCTCCCTCTTTCCCTTGGGTCCTCGGGACGCGACCATTGTTTGAGCGCCGAACGAGTGCTACGCCTCCTTTCCGCGCCCTCCATCTGTCGTCACTCCCTGCGTCTGCGCCAAGTGTCTAGCAAGCCCCCCTCCAGTGCTCTCTCACTGCCAGGGTCACTATCTATCCCAGGAATGCTGGCAGGAGGAATCTCTGCCAGCTGCTGTGCTTGTGAGAGATGAGAGAGCTCCTCTCCCATGGATTGCTGTTCCTCCTCAGAATCAGAACTGCTCTGGGGCTCTATTGGCTCAGTTTCCACCCTGACAATGAGAAGTCTTAAGATTTGAATGGTTTATAAATAAAATTAAATGCAGAAGAACATCATATACAGAAGTAAAATGTGAAACATGCAATGATTACAAAAAAAATACATGTATACACTATGCAAAATACACTACAGTTTAATTCTCGCTAAGGCCTATTAAAAAAAATGTTAGTAAACCTAGTAGGCCCCATGTTATTAGGCCCCAAACACTGTTAGTAGGCCAAAATTAGCCCAGCAGCAGTTTCAATTGTACTTAGCTGTACTTAAAACTTCCACAAATCCAAACTAGTTAAATGCAGTGTTTGAAGTGTTCAGCTATATAACAGTATGGTCCAAGCTTTCAGAGAAAATGAAGAGAAGGGGGGGGGGTGTTTAAAAGGAATGTATAGCTACCTCTGCAAATCCCAAGCAGAGATCAGAAGACCAAGCTTTTGTGGATCCAGAGGAAGGTTGAAAGAGACCTCTCCTAGAATCCAGAGTTTAGAACTCAGCAAAGTTGAGGTAGGGAAAATTAATCCAGGTAGAGAGTGAAGACAATATTTTTGATTGAAAAGTACTGTGAAGCCCATGCTTCACCAGTGAGCAAAATAAAATAGCAGGCAAAAACTACACCAAGCTGCTCAGGCACCAGGTGCCTGGCTCAGAGAAATGGGCTTGGGTAAAGATAGCCCAAAATAGTCTCAAAGCCAAGAGAAAACATGTTCAAAAAGAGAAAAGAGGACGCCTCCCAAAAGGGAGGCAAGATCCAAAAAAAGCTCTCAAAACAAATAAAAATGTAGGGATGTACGAAACTCACTTTTTCATGGAATCTTTCGCAGTGGGGGGGAGGCTTTCTGCCCCTTCCCCCAGAATCCTCGATGTGGGGGGAGGCGATCCGGACCTTCCCCCCCGGAATCCTCGACGGCCGGCGCCAGGCCATCCACAGCCGGATTTCCGGCCACGGACGGGCTGCTGCGGACACAAATGGCAGCTGCCATAGCGGCCACCATTTGTGTCCAGCCAGGCAGCCGTGGTAGGCTCCATAAGAATTTACATAGCCTATCACAGCTAGCCCTCCCCCCAAAAACCAGCGCACACAAATGGTGGTGGCTACAGCGGTTGCCATTTGCATTCCCTATTTTTTGCCGATTTATCTTACGTAAATATTTACATAAGATAAAACGGCGAAAAAAGGGGAACGCAAATAGCGTAGTGAGTGCTATATGCGTTCCTTTATTTTTCGTCGTTCTAGACTTAGTTTTTGCTGATTTATCTTACGTAAATATTTACGTAGGCTAGAACGGCGAAAAATAAAGGAATGCAAAAAGCGCCTACTACGCTATTTGCATTCCCCTTTTTTTTGCCGTTTTATCTTTACTTACCTGCTTCACTTACCTGCTGCCATCCGCGCTGACTTGTGAATGGCAGCCACATCTGCGGCCGCCATTCGCTTCCTCTTTATAGCCATGGTAGGCTATGTAAATAATTATGTAGCCTATCACGGCTAACGCAGGGATGCCATTTGTGTCCCTGCGGAGGCCGTGATAGGCTACATAAGTATTTACTTAAGTAAGTATTTACGTAGCCTATCACGGCAAAACCCCCCCCACAAAAAAACAGCGTGGTGGCCGCCATTTGTGTTCCCTTTTTTTTCCCCACTGTAATAGCCTACGTAAATATTTATGTAGGCTAAAACGGCAAAAAAAAGGGAACGCAAATGGCGGCTGCCGTAGCCACCACCATTTGCATCTGCTGTTGTTGTTGGGTTTTTTGCGGTGATAGGCTACGTAAATATTTATGTAGCCTATCACGGCAAAATAAAGGGACGCAAATGGCAGCGGCTATGGCAGCTGCCATTTGCATCCCTGCAGGCTGCCCAGCGGTCAGATGTCCGGCTGCAGACGGCCCCAGCCTGCGACTCTGCAGCATCTCCGCGGAGCAGAGCTGGCCGGAGAGAAATAGAGCGCCTCCCCCCCACCACGAATGTCACCCTTCAAAAAGTTAAGTGACTTCCGTACATCCCTAGTGACACAAACGATTAAGGGGAAACTGGGGAGTAGAGGAAGAAGGGAAATGGCTGTGAGTGCAGACCAGTAAACACACATAAGCAGTGAGGTCTGTTCACGCTGAGGGAACTACTTGTCTGTGTACACGCACAGGACTAGGGATGGACGAAAGTCCCTACCTGGTCCTGCAGCTTGCTTCGCGGTGGGGGGGGGCGCTTCGGTTCTCCCCCCAAAGTTCAGGCCGGGGGGGAGGCGCCCCGCCTTGCCCGGCCGAAATTCAGGCCGGGGAGAAGCGCCCCATCTCCCTGGCTGCAGAATGCAGAAGTAAAGTTAAAAAAAAAACACAGATGTGATAGGCTACGTAGTACGTAACGATTTAAACACTAAAAAAACACTATTTGCGTTGCCCTTATTTTCGCCTTAGTCTACGTAAATCTTTACGTAGACTACCCGGGCCCAAATAAGGAACGCAAACGGCGGCGCCCATGGGCGCCGCCATTTGCGTACGCGCTTTTTTTTTTTTTTGCGTTGGCATTCGGCCTCCCCGAGATTTGTGGAGAAATTCTCCGCCATCCCTACACATGACCCAGAAACTCAGTTAGCTGCTGCTGCTGCTTTTTCTCTTCACAGCAGCTATTCCCCTTCTCCCCTCAACATCCTGAGTGCCGCCTTATGAAATCTCATAGGGATTCAATATACCAATAACAATTATTTAAAAAATAATAAATTGATTTTTTTTTAAAAGAAACCCCATTCTACCAACTACAATAATAGGAAAACATACATGGTTTTCATATATAGCTTCCATGTAGCTATACATATTATCCATGTACATATATATCCATGTAGCTATATTAGGGATGTCAGAGTATTCCGCCACGGATCTTGGCGAGGCCGAATGCCAGCGCATTCGGCCCCCTGAAACCTGTGGCAGAATGGCCTGCACCCTGCCCCCCCCCCGCGGATCCCCCTGGGATGAGACTTACCTGGGGTGGATCTTCTGGGTGGCGGCGGCTCCGGTGGCGGCTCTGGTGGCGGTTCGTCCGCTACGCTATTTGCGTTCCCCTTATTTTCGCCATCTTGGTCTATGTAAATATTTACGTAGACTAAGATGTGCCAAAATAAGGAACGTACGCACGTGTTGTTGTTTTTTTAAAAGTCAGACGTGATAGGCTACATAAAGATTTAAGTAGCCTATCACGGCTGACTACAGGGACTCAAACAGTGGTGGCTACAGCCGCCGCCATTTGCGTCCCTGCTAGCCAGCGGCTGGATGTCCGGCTGCTGGCGGAGCCGGCCGGCGGCTCCGCAGAATCCCTGCGGAGCACAGCCAGCCGACCAGGATTCCATGGGGGAGGCGCAGAGCGCCTCCCCCCTGGCAAGAATTCTGGGGGGAGGAATGGAGCACCTCCCCCCCACCATCAACATAATCCGCGAAAGATAAGTCATTTTCGTACGTCCCTACCGCCAAGCGGAGCTACGAAGAAATCACGTCAGACTTTGAAGCTTTGGGAAGGAAACTCAAGAACTTTGGGGCCCAGATAGTTTTCTCATCCATCCTTCCAGTAGTTTGAAGAGCGATAGAAAGGGAACGAAAAATACTGCGGGTGAATGACTGGCTACGAAGGTGGTGCCAATGAGAGAGATTTGGATTCTGGGACCATGGGCTATATTTCCTGGAAGATGGGCTGTTGGCAAGGGACGGGTTGCATCTCACAAAGAAAGGGAAAAATGTGTTTGGCCACAGCATGAAGAACTTCATCAGGAGGGCTTTAAACTGAATCCTACGGGGAAGGGAGATGTAATGTTGGGGTTAACAATGGACGCAGGCGCATACACTGCAATGGAGAGAACAGCTCTGATAGCGCCCAATAATAGTCTTCAGACACATGTAGGAAGAAAGCCAGACTATGAAGCACATGGTCTTTGATGTCTATATACCAACGCCCAGAGTATGGGAAACAAACAGAACGAATGTGAACTCTTAATACAGGAGGGAAATTATGACTTGATAGGTATAACTGAGACTTGGTGGGATGAGTCTCATGACTGGAATACAGCAATTGAAGGATATTTGTTCAAAAAGATTCATGGTGGGGGGAAGCACTCTGTCCCTCTCCCTGAAATTCTGGCCAGTGGGGGAGGCGCTCCGTTCCTCCCCCCTGAAATTCTGGCCGGGGGAGGGAGGCGTAAATGTTTAGGTAGCCTATCATGGCTGAGTGAAAAAAAAAACGCACATACACAAATGGCGGCGCCCATGGGCACCGCCATTTCCGTTCCTTATTTTGGCATGTCTAGTCTACGTAAACATTTACGTAGACTACGGCGAAAATAAGGGGAACGCAAATAACGTAGCGTCTACGCTAGTTGCGTTCCCCTTATTTTCGCCGTAGTCTACGTAAATGTTTACGTAGACTAGACATGCCAAAATAAGGAACGCAAATGGCGGTGCCCATGGGCGCCGCCATTTGCGTACGCATGATTTTTTTTTTTCACTCAGCTGTGATAGGCTACGTAAACATTTATGTAGCCTATCATGGTATTTTTTAAAAATCTAGCCGTGATAGGCTATGTAAATCTTTACGTAGCCCATCACTTTTTTTGTGTGTTTTTTTTTTTACTGGAAATGGTGGCGGCAACCGGTCGGAAGACTGGCCGCCGCCGCTGCCACGCCGCCGCCGGAGTCACCGCCGGAGCCGCCGCCGCCAGGAAGATCCACCTAAGGTAAGTCCCGTCCCGGGGGGGACAGGGGGGCAGACCGTTTCACCACCAATTTCGGGGGGCCAAATGCACTGACATTCGGCCTCCCTGAGATTCGTGGTGAAATTCTCTGACATCCCTAATGATAACAGATGACAAAGAAAAGGCAGAGGTGCTCAATTCCTACTTTGGCTCATTCTTCTCCCAAAAGGCCTACAGCCATGCAAAGGTGAGGGTGAAAAATTTAGTGGCATCCATGCAGGCTGGGGAGAAAGTCATTTGATTTTTAGCTATGGGGGTTGCTTAGTAAACTAAGCATACATTTATTAGATGGTCCATGGGCTTTTTTTGTTCAACTTTTTTTAAAGGTGAAGACCCGTGGTATACCTGATTGGGCAGCTGTAAATCAATAAACTGATTTGACCTGTCCCTTAGAAATTAGAAGCTTAAAATCTCCTTGAATCTGAGGTAGAAATGTATTCTGCTTTAAATTAAAGTATTCAACAAAAGAAATAAAAAGTGGGTTCTTTTTATTTTAAATATGCTGCTTTTATTATATATAAAAAGAGCAATTCATTATTAATAATCAGTGGTACCCCCTGGTAGTCCTTTACTTTAAACCCATTAGTCAATAGAAACACAAACAGTTTTAAAGCTGGCAAGAAGAAATTCATCTCGGAAGAATGCATACTGTTTTCTGTTGAATCATGTGGTGTGTGTGTCTTTTTAACACCCCTGTCACAGGTTAGCCCACCCTTTCAGTCTCCCAGGAAACTGGCTTATTAGGAAAGGAAGGTTCTGAGAGGCTCATCTCCTGTCATTTTTTTAAAGCACCCCTACACTTGCTGGAACCCAGGACTCTTCTCCAGCCAGGAGTTCTTCCTGAATGCCTCTTGAAGAGGCGAGGTCGCATGGTCTCCTGGGAGTTCAGAAATAACTGCCGGTGGGCTGGGGCTCCTGCAAGTTCAGGAGGTGTTTACAAAACAATAAAAATTGACAGAAGACCCCTCAAGAATTGCCTACACTTAAAAAGGTATGTGGAAACCCTGTCCCCTTCCCCAAGGAGAAAATTCTCACCTCTCCTAGTGTCTTTCACAAGAGTTTTCATTTTCCTCCCACCACTACATCCCACAAAATGGTGAAAATGGAAAAATCATTTTTTTTTTTGTCACAGGACTTGTTAAAATTATGCATCAGAAAGTGGAAGCAGATGGGAGCCAGTATGCTCGCACCTGCTCACAAACAACCCATAGTTTGTTAGCCATGGGCTTTTTGATAACGCAAACAGTAGGGATGTCAGAGAATTTCTCCATGAATCTCTAGGAGGCCGAATGCCAACGCATTCGGCCCCCAGAAATTGCTGGAGAAACGGTCCGCCACCCCCCCGCCACCGCCCCGGGATGGCACTTACCTTGGTCGAATGTCCCTGTTGGCGGCGGCTTCCGGCAGCCATTTGCAAGTGTAAAAAAACAAAACAACAACAAATGTGATAGGCTACGTAAAGATTTACATAGCCTATCATGGCTGACTTTGGGGGGGGAAGCGCGTATGCAAATGGTGGCGCCCATGGGTGCCGCCATTTGCATATGCGCTTTTATTTTGTTTTTTGTTTAATCAGCCGTGATAGGCTACGTAAACATTTACGTAGCCTATCACGGCTGACTGCAGGGACGCAAACGGTGGCAGCTACAGCCGCTGCCATTTGCGTCCCTGCTAGCCAGCAGCCGGATGTCCGGCTGCTGGCGGAGCCGGCCGGCGGCTCCGCAGAATCCCTGTGGAGCAGAGCCGGCCGGCCAGGATTCTGGGGGTGAGGAACGGAGCGCCTCCCCGCCCGGCCAGGATTCCGGGGGGAGGGATGGAATGCCTCCCCCCCAGCATCAGCATAATCTGCGGAAAGGTAAGTACTTTTCGTACTTCTCTAGTTAGGCCTCTTCTGGAGTACTGTGTCCAGTTTTGGGCACCACACTTTAAGAAGGATGCAGACAAACTGGAGAGGGTTCAGAGGAGGGCAACAAAGATGATCAGAGGACTGGAAACAAAGCCCTATGAGGAGAGACTGAAAGAATTGGGCATGTTTAGCCTTGAGAAGAGAAGACTGAGGGGAGATATGATAGCATTCTTCAAGTACTTGAAATGTTGTCACAGAGAGGAAGGCCAGGATGTCTTCTTGAACATCCCAGAGTGCAGGACATGGAATAATAGGCTCAAGTAAGAGGAAGCCAGATTCCGGCTGAACATCAGGAAAACTTCCTGACTAGTTTTAGAGCAATACGACAATGGAACCAATGACCTAGGGAGGTGGTGGGCTCTCCCACACTGGAGGCATTCAAGACGAGGCTGGACAGCCATCTGTCAGCAATGCTCTGTCTTGGATTCCTTCATTGAGCAGGGGGTTGGACTCGATGGCCTTGTAGGCCCCTTCCAACCCTACTATTCTATGACTCTATGATTCTATGACTCTATGTTCCATATATATTCTTCCATTATGTGTGTCTGTGTGGGTGGAATCTCCCTCAATCCAGCTGTTCCCTGGAACCCCCCCCCCATTCACCCAAGGGTCTTCTGAGATAACTAACAGGAGGTTTGATAATGAACTGGATGTGGAAATACAAAGCTGAGTGGAGAGGAGAACCAACTCTGTTCATGTCTACTCAGAAGTAAGTCTTACTGAGTTCAATGCAACTTACTCCTACACATGTTAGCACCCCACGTGCCCCCAGGTCAGCTTTGTATTTCGACATCCAGCTGGATTGAGGGAGATTCCCCACACACACACACACACACACATAATGGAAGAATACAGTTCTTTATATTCGCTGGTATGTTTATTCCTCATTTTGTCCATTCCCTGAGCATGTGCAGAGTGTGCTTTTTATTCAAACAAAGAGAAGGTTGCTGATCTTTCCCTTCATGCTGCATTTGTACAAGTGTGACCTCTTCTAGGGAGGTACGAAAGGGACTTAACTTTCCGCGGATTATGTTGATGGGGGGGGAGGCGTTCCGTCTCTCCCCCCGGAATCCTCGACTGGGGGGAGGCGATCCGTTCCTCCCCCCTGTAATCCTCGACGACCGGCTGTGCTCCCAGGCCCAGCCCAGCCTAGAGCCATCTGCAGCCGGATTTCCAGCCACGGAGGGTTCTGGGGGGGGGAAACAACTGCGTACACAAATGGTGGTGGCTACGGCCGTCGCCATTTTCGTTCCTTATTTTTGGCCATCTGAATCTACGTAAATATTTACATAGACTATGGCAGCGAAAACAAAGAGGAACGCAAATAGCATAGCGGGCGCTATTTGCATCCCTTTTTGATTCCCCGTTTTAGCCTACATAAATCTTTACGTAGGCTAAAACGCGGAATCAAAAAGGGACGCAAATAGCACCCACTACGCTATTTGCGTTCCCCTTTATTTTCGCCGTCATAGTCTACGTAAATATTTACGTAGACTAAGATGGCAAAAAATAAGGAATGCAAATGGCGGCGGCGGCAGCTGGTCAGAATACCAGCCGTCGGAGCCACCGCCGCCAAAGCCCCCTCCTGGAAGATCCGCCCCGGGAGGATCCGCAGGGGGGCGGGGGAGCAGGCCGTTCCGCCATGTAGTTCGGCCTCACCGAGATCCGTGGCGGAATTCTCTGCCATCCCTAACTGCTTCAGAAAGAACTTTCCATTATACTGTCTCTTTTTCTTCAAGAGTTTCATATAACAGAAGTATGATGTAGTGGTTAGAGTCCAGCCCAAAGTCACCCAGTGAGATAACTAACAGGTAGGGGTGTACATAACCACGCTTACCTGGCTCCGCCGGGTTCCGCTGGGGGGGAGGCGCTCCGTCCCTCCCCCCGGAATCCTTGATGGGGAGAGGCGCTCCATGCCTCCCCCGGAATCCTGGTTGGCTGGATCCGCTCTGCTGCCAAGCTGTGGAGCCGCCGGCCACTTCTGGCCACCCGTAGCTGTAGGGGTGTATGAAACCCCGCTTACCTGGCTCCGCCGGGTTCCACTGGGGGGGGGAGGCATTCCATCCCTCCCCCCGGAATCCTCACCAGGGGGGAGGCGATCCAGTCCTCCCCCCCGGAATCCTCGAAAGCCAGCTGTGCTCCATGGTGGCTCCACGGAGTAGCCGGCCAGGCCAAGGCCAGAGCCGTCCGCAGCCGGATTCCAGCTGCGGGGGGCTCTGGGTAAGGAAAAAAAAACGTGTTCGCAAATGGCGGCGGCTATGGCTGCCGCCATTTGCATTCCTTATTTTTCTTCGTCTTAGTCTATGTAAATATTATGTAGATTAAGATGAAGAAAAATAAGGAATGCAAATGGCAGCAGCTCTAACCGCCGCCATTTGCATACGCCTTTTTTTTTTTTTTTTTACCCAGACATTTTAGGCTACATAAAAACTTACGTAGCCTATCACATCTGGGTTAAAAAAAAAAAAAAAACCCATACGCAAATGGCCATTTGTGTTCCTTATTTTTCTTTGTCTTTTTTTTTTTACAGAGACATGATAGGCTATGTAAAAACTTACGTAGCCTATCACATCTATGTAAAAAAAAAAGACAAAAAAGACAAGACTGCAAATGGTGGTGGCAGAAGCCGGTCAGAAGACCAGCCGCCGGAGCCGCCGCCCGGAACAGCCGCCCCAGGTAAGTCTCGTCCCTGGGGGGATCCGCAGGGGGGCAGGCCATTCCACCACGGAGTTCGGGGGGCTGAATGCACTGGCATTCAGCCTCACCGAGATCTGTGGTGGAATTCTCTGACATCCCTACGGAGCCGGACATCTGGCCTCTGGGCAGCCCTGCAGGGACACAAATGGCAGCTGTTGTAGCCGCCGTCATTTGCATCCCTTTCTTTTGCCATGTTAGGCTATGTCAATACTTATGTAGCCTATCACGGCGGGGGGGGGGGAACCCAGCGTACGCAAATGGCAGTAGCTGCCGCCATTTGCGTATGCTGGGGTTCCCCCCCCCCGCCGTGACGCAGGGACTATTTAAGTATTTACGTAGCCTATCATGGCTGAAGAGGAGCAAGTGAATGGCAGCCGCAGGACGGCTGCCATTCGCACAGCAGCACTGACGGGAGCAGGTAAGTGCTCCATTTCGCGCGCCTTTCGTGGGGTGGGGGCGGCGGGCACTTCGTCCCGCAACGGTTTTTTGGGGGGCTGAATGCACTGGCATTCGGCCTCACCGAGATCCGTCGCAGAATTCTCTGACATCCCTACTAACAGGAGGTTTGCTAATGAGCTGGATGTGGAAATACAAAGCTGAGCTGGGGGCAAGTGGGGTGCTGACATGTGTAGGAGTAAGTCGCATTGAACTCAGTAAGACTTACTTCTGAGTAGACATGCACAGAGTTGGTTCTCCTCTCCATTTTAGCCTCACCATGTCACCAAAAAGGCTGGATGTGGAAATAGAAAGCCTAGCAGGGGGAATAATACTCGTGCAGGGCTCCAGACCGGCATGGTCATTTTAAAAGGTTCTTTCTTTCTTTCTTTCTTTCTTTCTTTCTTTCTTTCTTTCTTTCAACAGCATTGCTTTAAACAAAGAGTGCATCGCTAAGGCACAGCTAGGGCAGCCTTGTTTTGGGAAGCCCCAAGGAGGAGGAAGTGTTTTTGGTGAAAGTAATTACTGCACGTCTCAGGGCAGGGGAAAAAATACGTAAATATCTATGAAAAATAGCCTTTCTTACGGAAGTTATGCAGAATTACAGCTGTCGGTACGGATTTATCTTTGTAATTCTTGGAGTTGAAAAAAAAGGGGAGAATTCCGGGGGCTTGCGAACAACGTATGTAGCACTGACCGCAAACTGCGGAAGTCAAGCGGCACATTAAGGTACACAATTCATACATCCCTAATAATGAAGAACCTTTCTCTGTATACGAAATGGGTGAATGGGACAATTAAGTAGGTTCAGATGAATCTGTCAGTTTTGCTTTAAACTGCATATAAACGTTCTAAATCTTAAGTTCTTTCTGTCACAAATATGAAAGCATTTGCAAATTTTGTTAAATTCATATCAAAAATTAACTGAAACAAAAAAGAGATGGCTAGCAGCCAGGGTGTGCCCCGTGGCATCTGTCTTTGACAGCTGGCCAGGCAGGAGAAAGAGGAGGCGGAGCCTTGCCCACTACTATATCCCACTCATGAGCAAGAGACGGCCAGCGGCTGGGGTGTTCCCCACGCCTCTTCCTGCTGCTTCCCAGTTGGCTGTCTTTGACAGCCAACCAGGCAGGAAGAAGAGGAGGTGAGGTGGCAACCCATTGCAGGCACCCTCCTGGACACTCCCCACACTCACCCGGGCCCCATCCAGCGAGCACCAGCTGACTTGTTGTTTTTTTAATTTCAGTTCATTGTTGTTTTTTTTAATAAAAAGGGGAGCTCAAAGAAACTGCACATATTTAAATGTGTGCATTCTTTAAGCTCCGTTTTTTTCATAAAAAAGAAAAGGAGGCAAAATGGCAGGTGCTCACCAGATGGGCCTGGGGTGAGTGCAGGCAACTCGCTGAGCTCCTGGGGCCTCAAGTGCAGGTCCCGGGGGGGGGGGGTGGATGGAGGCGGCGCTTCAGCAGGTGTTGTTTGTTTCTTTACACATGAGAATTCATGCACATTTTCATGCACACATCAATTGTGAACATTTGTGAAATGTATGCATTTATTCTCCCATTGATTAAAATGCGTTCATATGGATTTTTCAAATATACACATCTTTCCATATGTCTTATTCAAATGTACACATTTTCGAGCACATTTTTTAAATTCTGCAAATTACATCACACCCTTGAAAATGTACGGGCCTCAACCACAGATTGTGTTTAGGTACACATTTGGTTACAAGTAGGGATGCTGGAGAAATTCGAGATGGATTAAAATGAGCTCAGATTTCTAAGAACCTGACCTGTGGAATCTGCTGCGGAGTGACCCCCTCAGGCTGCGCAGAGTCCGTGGACTTTCCCATGATTTTTTTTTACTTTTCCCAAAATTTACACATATACGTTCGTAGGAAAAGATGCAAGTTTCTGCTGAGGAAACATTGAATGGAAGGTGGGGGGTACACTAAATGTTACGTACTGAGATAAATTATCTAAATACTTATGTAAATACTTCCCTAAATATTTACATAATTTTTTCCGTATTTTTCCACACGATGAAAAAAAAATTCGCATCCATCTGAAGGCGGAAAACGGAACAAAAGGCATCTGACAATCTGCGAAACACAGATGGAGTGGATTTTACACAGTCCGTACATCCCCAGTTACAGGATGTGCAAACTAGGTAAATTCTGGTCAAAAGTGAACTGACATAAATTTCTCATCATCCCTATTAACCGCCCAGAGAGCTTTGACTATTAGGTGGTATAGAAATGTAATAAATAAATAAGTAAAATATTGGGAGCCAGTACATTTCTTTTAGTAAAGGTTAAGAGCTAGCTGTCAAGAGGAAGCCCCTCTTAGGAGCCTTGCATCTGTATTCAGTACCACATACAGCTTTTGGACCAAGTCCAAGGGTAGCCCTACATAGACCACATTAAAATAATCCAGGTTATCAATGCCTGAACCACTGGAGCCAAGCTTAGGGATGTCAGAAAATTCCGCCACAGACTCCAGTGGGGCCGGATTCTTTAGAATCTGCCCCCCCCGGAATCCGTGGTGGAGCAGCCTCTCCCCCCCGCCACCCTGCAGTATCCCCCCAGAACGGATCTTACCTGGCAGCAGATGCGGTGGCAGCGGAGGATGCGGCAGTGGCTCCGGCTGGTGTCCCAGCTGCTGCCGGGTTGCTGTGGCTGCAAATGGCGGCCGTCATAGCGGCTGCCATTTCCGTGGCTTCCTTTTGCCGTGATAGGCTATGTAAGTATTTACGTAGCCTATCACGGCTTGGCAGCAATGCAAATGTAGCCTATCATGGCAAATGTAGCCTATCACGTAGCCTATCACGGCAATGAGCAGGGGCGCAAATGGCATAGTGGCCGCCATTAGCATGGCTGCCTTTTGCCGTGATAGGCTACGTAAATACTTACATAGCCTAGGGATGTCAGAGAATTTCATCATGGATCTCGGTGAGGCCAAATGCCAGTGCGTTCGGCCCCCTGAAATCCGTGGCAGAATGAAGCCCCCCTGCCCCCCACCCCACGAAATGGGCCTGGAACAGAGCACCTACCTGCTGCTGTCCATGCTGACTTGTGAATGGCGGCCGCAGACGCTTCTTCCATGTAGCCGTGATAGGCTATGTAAATACGTAGCCCATCATGGCTAACGCAGGGACGCCATTTGCATCCCTGCAGAGGCCATGATAGGCTACGTAAGTACTTACGTTGCCTATCACTAAAAAAAACAAACAAACAAACAACAAACACAAATGGCGGCGGCTATGGTGGCCGCCATTTGCTTTCCCTTTTTTTGCCATTTTAGCCTATGTAAATATTTACGTAGGCTATTACGGCGGGGAAAAAAAGGGAACGCAAACGGCGGCTGCTACACCATTTGCATTCCTTTTTTTTTTTTTTGCTGTTTTAGCCTATGTAAATATTTACATAGGCTAAAACAGCAAAAAAAGGGGAACGCAAATGGCGGCCGCTGTAGCCGCCGCCATTTGCATCCGTTGTTGTTGTTGTTGTTTGCCATGATAGGCTACGTAAATATGCAAAATACAGGGACGCAAATGGCAGCGGCTACAGCAGCCGCCATTTGTGTCCCTGCAGGCTGCCCAGCAGCTGGATGTCCAGCTGTGGGTGGCCCCGGCCAGCGGCTCTGTGGAATCCCCGTGGAGCGGAGCCAGCTGAAGAGAATTTCCGGGGGAGGGACGGAGCGCCTCCCCCCCACCGCGAATGTCACCCTTCGAAAAGATAAGTGAGTTTCGTACATCCCTAATGTAGCCTATCACGGCTTGGCAGCCACACAAATGGTGGCTGGCATAGCGGCCGCCATTTGCGGCCAGAATTCAGGCTGTAGCTGGCCCTGGCTGGTGGCTCTGCAGAGTTGCCGTGGAGCAGAGCTGGCCAGGGAGGATTCTGGGGTGAGGGATGGAGCGCCTTCCCCGCCGATGCCCAGGAACGGATGTTTGAATGGGATTCGTACATCCCTAGCCAAGCTATCACAGGCTTTTAACTGGTTACCAGCTGAAGCTGGTAAAAGACACTCCTAGCCATTGTTTGCCACTAGGAATGTATGAAACTGACTTACATTTTTGCGGATTCTGTTCATGGTGTGGGGGGGAGGCGTTCCGTCCCTCCCCCTGGAATCCTCGATGGGGGGGGAGGCGATCCAGTCCTCCTCCCCCGAAATCCTCGACGGCCGGCTGTGCTCCACGGCGGCTCCGCGGAACAGCCGGCCAGGCCCAGGCCAGGGCCGTCCACAGCCAGATTTCCAGCCGCGGAGGACTCTGGGTAACAAAAAAAAAAGCGTATGCAAATGGTGGCGGCTATGGCCGCCGCCATTTGCATTCCTTATTTTTCGCCGTCTTAGTCTACATTAATATTTACATAGACTAAGATGAAGAAAAGAAAGGGGAATGCAAATAGCGCCCACTACGCTATTTGCGTTCCCCTTTCTTTTCTTCTTCTTAGTCTACGTAAATATTGACGTAGACTAAGACGGCGAAAAATAAGGAACACAAATGGCGGCAGCTGTAGCTGCCGCCATTTGCGTACACGTTGTTTTGTTTTTTAAACCCAGACATGATAGCCTATGTAAGTCTTTACGTAGCCTATCATGTCTATGGGGGGGGGGGAGA
Source organism: Heloderma suspectum (assembly GCF_057233095.1). Lineage (NCBI taxonomy): Eukaryota > Metazoa > Chordata > Lepidosauria > Squamata > Helodermatidae > Heloderma > Heloderma suspectum. The sequence goes on along the minus strand of NC_139460.1, from coordinate 79,540,729 downwards.
CCCAGACTGCAAATGGCTGCGGAGGCAGCCATTTGGAAGACCAGCTGCTGCCGCCGCCGAAGCCGCCGCTGGAGCCGCCACCGTCCGGAACATCCGCCCCAGGTAAGTCTCATTCCGGGGGGGGGAACTGCGGGGGGTGGGGGGTGGCAGGCGTAGTCCCTGTAGTCAGCCATGATAGGCTACGTAAAGACTTACATAGCCTATCACGTCTGGCTTTTAAAAAAAAACGCGCATATGCAAATGGTGGTGGCTACAGCCGCCGCCATTTGCGTTCCTTATTTTTGGCCATCTTAGTCTACATAAATATTTATGTAGACTAAGACGGCGAAAATGAGGGGGAACACAAATAGCGTCCGCTACGCTATTTGGGTTCCCCTTATTTTTGCCGCCTCAGTCTACGTAAATATTTATGTAGACTAAGACGGCCAAAAATAAGGAACGCAAATGGTGGCAGCCGTAGCTGCCGCCATTTGCGTACAAGCGTTTTTGTTTTTGTTTAAGCCAGACGTGATAGGCTACGTAAGTCTTTACGTAGCCTATCACGTCTTGTAAAAAAAAAAAAAACGACAAGACTGCAAATGGCGGCGGCGGCAGCCGGTCGGAAGACCAGCCGCTGCAGCTGCCGCCGGAGCCACTGCCACCCAGAAGATCTGCCCCAGGTAAGTCTCGTCCCGGGGGGGGATCTGTGGGGGGGCGGGGGGGCAGGCCGTTCTGCCACAGATTTCGGGGGGCCGAATGCACTGGCATTCGGCCTCACCAAGATCCGTGGCGGAATTCTCTGCCATCCCTACCTATATGTCAATCACTTATTTTTTGTTCTATGTGACTCCGTTATTTTGTGTCCATATTAATACTGATCTGTAGCCATGTGTTTATAAGCATCTGGTGAAATGCCTACTCGCTTTCTCAGGCAGTCTCTGTAGGTCCAAAGGGCATAATATTGCAGGGGTACTCCAAAGATGTCCCGTGGCAAGGTGTCTGTTCTGAGATGTCCTGATTTTCAAGTATGAATGGGCTTTCCTCCAGGTACAGAATGAACAACGGATACATTCATCTCCCACAATCTTTTCAAAACCACCAGAGGTAAAGGAGCCTGTGATTCTTTTTCTTTGCAAAATTTTACAACTCCATTGTGCTCTTTATCAAGAACTCCAGCTAGCTCTGAAGAACACATTTCCCCATTTAAGTATCACTGAGGCTGCAATCGTATATCTACGTGCCTGGAAGGCCCCATTGAATTCATAGATCTGCACTATAAGAGTATTGCTTCTTTGAATGAATCTTCCCACACAAGCACATGGGTGATGCACTGCAGAGACTCTGGGCCTCTTCACATAAAGGTTTTTATCCTGCTACTGAGATCACAGACGTTTGCGGGTCCTTTTCATGATACCATCAACCTCCAGGGCACCTCCAGAGGTCCTGGTTATTCCATGTTAAATAGATCCAGAAATAACCAAGTATTAAAATATGTTGGATTGTTGTCCTATTAAAATAGCCACTAGATGATGCTGTTTCATTGAGTTCTATGGGAGGTTGAAAATTAAAACCTTCCCTTCTCAGCAATCATGTGGTCGCTGTCTGGGAGCCAGCTATAAACACAGAAAGGCTCCACAACGGTAGAACTGTGGGTTTTTTCTTTAATGTAAAGGCAGCCTCTAGATCCCTGATTTGCAATCGGTTTTGCCAAAAAGCCATGTTATTGAAAGGGCGAAGTCTCTTCCCCTTCACTAATGGCATGATGCCACAGATGCCTTTTAACACAAAGACCAGTCTTCCACACCCGCCTTTTCTTTTATAGTGATAAATGTGCAACAAGAACTGGCCTGGAACCTCCAGTTGCTTAACTGTACTCCAGGCTCTCTCGGGGTCAAACTACATGTTATGTTAATTGTAACCAAGACTCATCTCTTCCCTCCTTCCTTTTCTTTTAAACTTTAGAGTAAGTGTGTGCCGCCCCAATTTACATCAGAACCACTGCACACCAGAAGGGGAGGATTAAACCTTTCTCTCATAGTTTGCTTCCCAAAATACTGCCCCCCATGCTTGGGGGGGGGGGAGGCTTCCATTGACACCAATGCAGAGGGTATTTTTTTTTAACCCCTGCAGTGGTGGGTGTTCAGAAAGCAACCAGTGGGAAGGGGAAGAGGTACTCCTCCCCTCCTACTGCATGGAAGTCCCTCTGTGCACACTTGCTCTGGAGTTTGTTTGTTTTTTTTTAAAAAAAAAACCTCAGTTACATGCTATGCAATTAACATAACATGTAGTTTGACCCTGAGATACGTTGTCTTCCACCCTTAGTCTACAAACTCTGGGATACCAAGAGCCACAAATTGGCATCTGTCGATACACCAGGACATTTGGGGCTCCCCTTCACCTCAGCAGCAACCAGTGATGCCCAAAGCCACCTCTCTGGTACAGCATGAGAAGCAGAAACTGACAGAAGCAAAAAAAATGGCAAAGCCCTGCACATGCACTTGAAGTAGTAGTGCACAAGGACTCTTTGGGTACTAGTCACTACTTTCTAGAATTTCCACTGTGCATGGAGGACAAAACCCAATGTTGCCCATGAGCAACTGATTTATTATTTACATCAAAGAAACAGCATCCTATATAAGTCTACTCAGAAGTAGATCTCATTACATTCAATGGGAATTACTCTTAGGTAAGTAGGTATAGGATTACAGCCTATGGCTGCCATCCTGTACACAATTATTAGGGAATAACCCCTATTAAAATCAGTGGGACATGCTTCTGAGTAATCAGTAAGCAAATATTAATTAATGGCTCTTTTGCCATGTCAAAAAGAAACATAAGAATTGGGTTTTGGAAAGCAGAAGGCAGGGAGGGAGGAATTGGCAGCTTCATTTCAATTTGCATGTGCTAGAGCAAAAAGTTCCAGGTTCATTCCCAGACATCTCCAGGTAGGGCTGAGAAAACTCCAGGCTGAAACCTTGAAGAGCCCCTGACAGTCAGTGTAGACCAGGGTGGGCAGAAGGTAGATCTCCAGATGTTTGGGACTTCAATTGCCAGAAGCCTATGCCAGTATGGCTGATGGCCAAGAATGCTAGGAGTTGAAGTTCAAAACATCTGGAGATCTACTGTCTGCCCACCCCTGGTGTAACTGTAACTATACTGAGCTGGATGGACCAATGTTCCGCCTTGGTAACAGGCAGCTTCCTGTGTTCTAGTTAAAGATTATTAGGTTGCTACTGTACTAGTACAAGCAAACCTCCTCGCATGCAGCACAAACCAAAACAAACAAACACAAACAGCCCGATTTAAATTATTGTCAGGGCTGTCAGGTCTTCACCTCTAAATTTTCCAAAACTCAGAGACAGGATGCAGCCACTATTCCTCCTGCCCCATTACTTCATGGCCACTTGCCCACTTACTCCCCACACTTTCAATGTCACTCAGGACACAGCAGCGGGCAGCAAATGCGGTCACTAGAGGTTAAAGCATCACCTCCAGATTATGACACACAGCCCTACTCCCTTCTTAGTTGTGTACTCTCAAACCAGCTTAGTCTGCAATCAGGAATCAATCACATTCACAATTACCCCTGGCTTGGCAGTGTATATGTAGCAGGCGCAGCACCTTGCTGTAAAACAGATAAATTTCACTGAAGTTTTTGACCCCATTTTCCTGGCCAGCAGTCTTTGCTCTAAATCCTGATAGGGTTTTACACTAGAATTTTTGCTCTTCTGGGTAGCACTCTCCATCAGTGTTAATGAATATTTTTACAACATCACTTCCACAAAAGTGCTGCAATCCATTAAGTTAGACAAGCGAGACTTTTACCATCATCTTGAAGCAGAGATGCCTCAGCTGTTTCTAATCTCAAAATGGAACCTTTCAATGCATACAATTGAGAGAGATATAAATAAATAAATAAAATCACGGCTTCTTTTGAAGCCACTCTTCTACAAGTTGTGATTTACCTTCTGGAAAAAATGTTATCTTTACCAATGGAAGTAATTTTCCTTCTTTTACACAAATTGGCAGTCCTACCCCATGGTCAGAAGCCTGATAATCCCAAACACTACATAAAGAAAATCACAATTCTGCTATTTAAATATACATTATGTACACCTGTCTACACTTCACAATTTCATTCTTTATTCTGGACAAGCAATGTGGAGTTTGGAGGTAGGGGGTATGGCAGAAACTAGCGATGGGAGAACTCCCTCCAGTTTCATTTGGAATTGACTCCCTTTTTACAGAAACATTCACAGCAACCACTGGGCAATAGCTTTTCTTTCCCAAGAGTTCTCTTCTGGCTCTTAATGTTGCCGCCATCTTTTACTTTAGCATTCACTTCTGTTCTTGCCCCCCACACACACACACACAAAAGTTTCAACACTTGCGTGGGACACACATCTCTAGAAACCTCTGAAACCTGCTTTGCTGTGATTAAGTGATAAGTTCTTCTGGAATGCAAATGACAGGGAAGAAATTACTCTGGTGCTATGATAATCTGTTCTATCAAAACTGGCTTAGTCTGCCAGAGGACAGGCTGCTGTCAGTCAGACAGAGATGGCCCAGAAATTAACATGTTTAAATATACAGGAGCACAGCATAAATAACCTCAGGAATTTTAGTCTAGATAGCAGATAGCCCTCATGAGGTAGGTCTAGATAGCCCTCATGAGGTACCCAAGAGGGAGTAACAGGAAGGTCATAGCTTTTCCAAAACAGGTGGTTTTATTGAAAACAATTAAAATAAAAGGCAAAGCACAAGGCACCCATGCCAAGGCTTCCAGGAGTGGGTCAGGCAGTCTAGTTGCCTGCAAGACCATTGTCAGGAAACTGGTACATGTCCAGAGAAGGGGGCACAGCAGGCTACTTGGCTGGGACTGTGAGGGGAAAAGGAGAGAAAGAAAATGGCACTCAAGGGGGCTTACAAACATAATTAAAATTGATTAAAATAATAACATACATTAAAATACAATAAAAGCAACAGGTACAGAATAAAATATAAAAAACAAAAAAACAGTACCCAACCCAACAGACCCACTTACAGGCCAAAGGCCTTCTTGAATAAAGCAGTCTTTGCCTGCCTGCAGAAGGACAGCAGAGAGGGAGCAAACGTAGCCTCCCTTAGCAGAGAGTTCCACAGCAGAGACTCTCTTTTGGGGTCACTACCAAACGTGCATCTGAAGATGGCAGTCTTGGAAGAAGGGTTTCTCCAGAAGGTCTTAAGAACCAGGCAGGCTTGTATGGGAGAAGGCAGTCTTTCAGGTAGCCCAGTCACAAGCCGTTGGGGGCTTTAAAAGTTATAAACAGCACTTTGAATTCTTCTGGGAAACAAAGCAGTAGCCAGTGAAGCTGTAACAAGGGAGTATTCTGCTCCCTCTAACCAGCCTCAGTCAACAATCTGGCCATAGCATTCTGGACCAGCTAAAAAGAGTCAAAGGGCTTCCCCACATCAGGCTTTTTATCCAGCAACTTACCAGGGCTTCTGATTCTGATTCTTTGCAGGATTTAAATTGGTTCTTTACACAGCTGGTTTTTCTTTTACTGCATAATGCTACCTGCCATTTACACTGATGGGGGGACCCTGGCAGGATATTATCGGATGTCAGCAGCATTGTGCGCCCACTGTCCACTCCATTTGGGGTAGCCCCTCCCCCCGCTCAGCTTGAACTTTTCCATTTCAACTTCCTCGCCTCCCCTTTTCACTTCCGCTGCCTCTGATCCCTACGTCGGCAATGTCTATATTCAATCCACAGTATGTTCGCAACTTCAGAAGTCCGCTCTCCCCACTCCCCCCCCCACATGCGCAAGTCAGTATTACCCTTGTAAAAGCAAGCAGTAACACTTTTCTCATTTGTGTATACACTAGGAGAGGGGATTAAGTGAAATGGGATTGCAATATTGCCGGTGTTTGGAGGAGCAGTAGTCTCTGCCAAGCTGTACTAGTGAAATGCTGATATATACTGCACTTCCAAAGTTCCCAGTGTTGTTCCCAGGAGTGGAATGGCAAAGGGGCTGGAGGTCAAGGGAGGCGCAGGAGGGTGACACACCCACCTGATTGTCACCACTAGATGATGTCAACACCGCACTGTCCAACACCTGCCTGCACAAAGCATGTCATAGCACTATTTCAGCAATATATGGGCAGATGTATTGCATGGCTGCAATAATACCACATTTACCATGTACAGAACTATCATGGGGAAAACAGAGAAGGTGTGGGACAGCTGGTGGAGGAGAAAAACATCATGTATTGTACATGGAAAAAACTGTAAATGAAGATTGACAATCGCACACACACAAAAAACCACCCCATATGAAGGAGCCCAAAATTGGAGGGGGATCTCTATGCTTTTCTGAATAGAAGAATGACTTGACTCTAGATGGGTGCATTCTATACAAGATGGTTAGAAAGCAATCCTATGGTCCTTGGGACACTAACCCAGGGACCATAAGTTGGCTTAGAAAAGCCCTTCCGACGTCAGAGAAACTGCTCTGACCTCAGAAGGAGGAGTTGGAGATTCAACCCCCTGACCCTCACAGCCGATATGGAGAGAACCGTACCGGCTGCCTCTCCAACATCAGAAAATCAACGGGGGGGGGGAGGGATGGGATGTTCTGGTGAGTAGGGATAGCAGGAGACTGGAGAGGGCAGGATATGATTTATTCTGAACCTCCTCCAGCTACCTTCTCCCCACCCTGAAGTGCCCTTGCTAGAAAAGCCTGTCTAGCTTAATCAGCATAGAACAGAGGACAAGGAGTCTCTTCCGCTCCTCTTCCCCGCCAGCTTCAGCCCAGCAGGGCATAGGAATCTCAGAAGCCTCTGAGTTCAAGGGCTTCCAAGCAGCGAGGGCACAGTCCATAGGATTGCACCCTAAGTCCCACAAGAACTCAAGGCTGTCAATAGCCAATAAACAAATGGTAAGGGGTTGTCTTGATTGCACTAGGAAACAGGGCTTCTCCCCATCCTAGAGCTCCTTGACCTGAGCTGAGACACAGAGATCCAGAGATTCCAGAGTGTCCTTTTCACTTTATCAATAGAGGGTGCTCCTGCAAACACACACTGTTTTGGTTTGTCCATTCTTGCTAGCTAAAAATTATATTACAGACAGGATGAGCCTTCAGCAATTCATCTGGAGCCTTGGAAGGCAGTCTTAAACACAGTCTTTTGGGGGCTTTTGCATAGTTCTGTCTCAGCTGTAATTAATGTCAAGGACTTGGAGGAAAAAAAGATGAAAATGTGAGGGGCAGTTGAAAACATGGAGACTGCACATTTTATTATTATTCATTGCTTTTCTATACTGCCTTTCTGAGACCAACCAAGACTGTTTTAAAAACATTAATTGGTCATCATTTTACATTCTGAGCTGGAGAAAACTTTGAGAAAATGATCAGAGATTCATAACAAATAGCACATTGCATAATATATTTTGTATCTTAGTTACTGAAGCTCTGAAAACTATTCTGGATCATTTTTGCATTTCTCACTGATAAACTGTTCTAATACACATAACAAGAAAGTTATGAAAAACACATTCTCGGGAACTCAAGATTACTGTGAAATGTACATATTGTTGAATCATTTTCAAAACATCAGTAAAATACATGTCAATTATGACTGTGTGTTAATTTTTTCATTGTGCCCCCAAACCCCTTGGTACACTGTAGTGACACAATCAAGTTTGAATTAAGCATATATTTTCTGTGGTCCTGATTACTCAGCTGTTGCATTTTCAGTTGGTTAAATTAGGGATGTGGAAATCAGCAAAACCTGAGCTCATCAAGATTCTCTGATTTCCACCTCAAAGTTCATTCCAACTTGTGTCCATATCGAATTGCCAATGTATGCTTCAATTCTGTGCATTTCTGAAATGTATGCATTTTTCTCCCATTGATTAAAGTGTGTTTGTGCACATTTTTCAAATGTTTGCATTTTTGTTGTTGCGTGAATTGCCTTGCAAGCTCAGAAATATACAGACTTCGGGCCACAAATTGGGATCGGATCTGCGTCCGATTGCAAGAAGTGTGAATTGGGTAAATTGTGGTCAAAAAGAACAGAAACTAATATTTCTCCCATCCCTAGGTTAAATGGGAATAAAACAGAGAAACCATTTAGTATTATATCACTTGCTTTGGCTGAATGAATGTACTATACAGTGCATTTGCTCTACTGATGCTGAGAGTGATTTACCTTTATTTATTAAAAGATGTCCAGCTGAGCAGCAGCTGCTACAGCTCTCCAGACCCTTCAGTGGTCTCCAAGAAGATACTGTGAAATCAAGTTCATCAAGAAGTTGTAAACCTGTACATCAACAGGAAAATCATGGGACCAAATGAATAGCATAGCTAGAACAGTCTTCGTGGATCATCAAGTCTAATCTCCAGCCAGAATCGAACCTCACATAACACAACCCCATCAACCATTGATGGACATAGGAGGTAGACAAGATCTTAAAAAGTCTCCACACTCTTCTCTTCTCATGTCTCAAGCTCTGAAGATAATTCGACCAAAAACTGCCCTAAAAGATCTCCCCTCCCAGTTGAGTGTCAGTGTGGTGGCAAGGACCATCAGCATTGTCCCCATGCACAAGGTTTAGTATAGGTTTTAGCTTTCTATACTTTGCATGAGCATGGAAAAGCAGCACCTGCATTGCTGCTGCAGTAGCATATGGAAGGGCCCACAGCTGATATTGCATTCCAAAAGGCACTTGGTAAGTCTCTGAAAGTGCCAGTCACACTCGTGGCAGAACTCAACAGCTGTTTTGAAACCCACTAGAAAATGGTGATAGGAGGCAATTCACCATTCATGCTCAACTTTGAATGAATGTGAGTGTCCACATCATGTAACCAAAGAGAGCAATACTAGATGACAGTCAAAAGGGCGAGCCTTTGATCAGTGTGTTCTCGATATGTTCCCCATTACACTGATGTACAGCCACAGCACTGCCCTCACAATCATGTCATGCTTTCAGGCATAATTGGATACCATCTCAGTAAAACTACAGTCATCTTGCTAGGCAGAAGCAAAGGGTTGGATGCGCCTGATCTCGGCAGTTAAGCAAGGTCAACCCTGGTTAGTACTTGGATGGGAGACTGCCTGGGAATTAGGCTTCCTGCACTGGGCAGGGGGTTGGACTCGATGATCTTGTAAGCCCCTTCCAACCTGATTCTATGATTCAGATGAATAGCTGAGCTAGGGACAGATGTGGTAAGATGATCACAAGCTTTTTTGTTAAAGTGTCTGTAGTGTTAATCTGAATATCCCATCATTTCACAGATACATAGATCATAGATCTATCATAGATCTACCATAGATAGATGGATGGATGGAGGGATGGATGGATGGATGGATGGATGGATAGTGGGATCCTGGTTTGAGCCAACTGCAATTTTGCCAAATACCTTTGAGAGGTCAGACTATTATTTCCAAGCAAAAGCTTGTTTCCATGGGCACAAGATGATGCATCGTTGTAGTGTCTTTCATAAATTGAATTAAAGCACAGTGATTTTTAATCTGCTTGTTAGTCCCTTATGTGAGGAACGTTGCTCTTTTCATTGTTGTTAGACAAGCATACATTGCTTGCCTTTTTGAGAAAAGAAGACAAAGGCAAAAGTAGAAAAACAATGAAAACAACAGAGTACCTGTGGGAGACAAGACGTGATAAGATTGCTCAGCAATTTGCCCTTTCATTGCCTTCTCTCCTGGGTTTAGTAAGCATCAGAAATGAGGCTTGTAAGGAATGCAAGCAGTGAGAGGCGAGGCGTGTGCTATGATTTCCACTTTAAGGGCACAATCCTATGCATGTTTAGCCTAGGGATGTACGAAAGTCACTTACCTTTTTGCAGGGGTGATTTGCGGTGGGGGGGAGGTGCTTCGCTTCTCCCCCTGAAGTTCAGGCGAGGGGGGGAGGCGCCCCGCCTCGCCAGGCCGAAATTCAGGCCGGGGAGAAGTGCCCCGTCTCCCCGGCCGCGAAAGAAAAAGTAAAAAAAACACAAACAAAAAACCCTGTGATAGGCTATGTAACGATTAACGTAGCCTATCACAGCTAGATTTCCAAAGTCAGCCGTGATATTTGGAAATAGCCGTGATTTCCAAAGTCAGCTATTTGCGTTGCCCTTATTTTCACCATAGTCTACTTAAATTTTTACGTAGACTAGACGTGCCAAACTAAGGAATGCAAATGGCGGCGCCCATGGGCCGCCGCCATTTGCGTATGCGCTTTTTTTTTCCCCAAAAAGTCACCCGTGTTAGGCTACGTGATGAGTTACGTAGCCTATCATGGCTGACTTTGGAAATCTAGCCATGATAGGCTACGTAAATCGTCACGTAGCCTATCACGGGTGTGTGTGTGTGTGTTTTTACTTTTTAATTTTGTAATGGCGGCAGCGGCAGCCAGTCGGGAGACCGGCCGCCGCCCCCGCCCCCGACGAAACGCCGCCGAACCGCTGCCGGGACCCGCCGCCGGGAGGGACTAGGGATGGGGGAGAATTTCTCCCCGAAACTTCGGGGGGCCGAGCACCAACGTGTTCGGCCCCCCGAACAAGTTTCAGGGAGAAATCCTCCGAACCCCCCCCCCGCACCCCCCCCGGGACGGGACTTACCTTCGCCGAATGTCCCTCCTGGCGGCGGGTCCGGCCGGCGGTTTGGCGGGTGTTCGAGCGGGGCGGTAGCGGCAGCCGGTCTTTCGACTGGCTGCCGCCGCCGCCATTACAATAAAAGGAAAAAAAAGCCCCCTGATAGGCTACGTGATGATTAATGTAGCCTATCACGGCTAGATTTGCAAAGTTAGCCATGATAGGCTACGTCAATCGTCACGTAGCCTATCACGGGTGACTTTAAAAAAAAAAAAAAGCGCATATGCTAACGGCGGCCCCCATAGGGAGCCGCCATTCCCGTTCCTTATTTGGTCGCTGTAGTCTACGTAAAGATTTACGTAGACTACAGCGACCAAATAAGGAACGGGAATGGCGGCTCCCTATGGGGGCCGCCATTAGCGTACACGCTTTTTTTTTTAAAGTCACCCGCGATAGGCTACGTGACGATTGACGTAGCCTATCACGGCTGACTTTGCAGATCTAGCCGTGATAGGCTACGTTAATCGTCACGTAGCCTATCAGGGGGCGTTTTTTAAAAAAACAAAAACTTTTGCGTTCGCGGCCGGGCGAGGCGGGAAGCCTCCTCCCCGGCCTGAATTTCGGCCGGGGTGAGGCGGGAAGCCTCCCCCCTGGCCTGAATTTCGGCCGGGGTGAGGCGGGAAGCCTCCCCCCCGGCCTGAACTTCGCGGGGGGAGCAGCGAAGCGCCTCCCCCCCACCGCGAACGTCCTTCGAGGACAGGTAAGGGACTTTCGTCCACCCCTAGGAGGGACATTCGCTGAAGGTAAGTCCTATTCCAGGGAGGGCGGGGGGCCGGCAGAGAATTTCCCCAACACTTTCGGGGGGCTGAATGCCTTGGCGCTCGACCTCCTGAAGATTTGTGGAGAAATTCTCCACCATCCCTAGTTTAGCCAGAGCAATGCTGGCTGAGGCATGCTGGGAGCTGTAGGCCTTTTCTCTGGCTAAACATGCATAAGATTGTGCTGTAAGTGCACATTAATTCACTCTGGTTATTATTAAGAAATGACAGAATGAATAACTTAGTGAGCAAACTGTGCTTGACCACTGTGTACAGGCTGGGTAGCAATTTCCTCCCCTCTCCTAGCCCTTCAAGTCACCATCATCCTTTATGAAAATTGCAGCTCACTTGCAAAAGGAGGTGCCTTAACAGCAGCTCAACAGGAGCTCTAGACCAGGTGGAATACCACCCTCTCTATGCTTGAATAACTCTCTCTGTGAGAAAGTCATTAATCAGGATGGTGATGGGAGTTAAGGGGGCACTTAAATGTCTGACACCTGCTCAGATGAGTCTTGCGTTTAGAGTGTTTATATCCGGAGACCTTTTGAGGAGGTTAACAGAAGTAGCAAAAAGCAATTATGTTAATTTCAGCTTCAGCCGGGTGAAAAGTTTTGCTTGTCAAGTAGAAAGGCAAACAGTTCTTTGCGATAAACTGTTTGTGAAATAGAAAATTGGATAGACTAGCCATACTCTATGCAAACTCCTCATTGGTTCATTTAGAACATGGAGGGAAAGCTCACTGTTAAGCTACATATTCAGTTATATTCTATTAGTTTTAGCACTGTATTTATCAGTATAATTGGACCAAAAATTACAGCATAGGAATCTAACAGGACATGCCATAGCAGACCTTAAAGTTGCCATATGTGTTTTTGATTTTTAAGATATTCATTAGCAAAATGGACACGGCGGGAGTTGGTTTGATATATTTTTTATTTATTTACAATGTTTATTTTAGGGATGTATGAAAGCCACTTACCTGTTCAAGGATTATGTTGATGGGGGGGCGTTCCTTCCCTCCCCCCGGAATCCTCGCCGGGGGGAGGCACTCCGTTCCTCCCACCCGGAATTCTCCGAGGCTGGCTGTGCTCTGCGGCAGCTCTGCAGAGCAGCCGGCCAGGCCCGGCCAGGCCAGAGCAGTCTGCAGCCGGATTTCTGGCCGCGGAGGGCTCTGGGTAAACAAAAAACAAAAAAAATGCATACGCAAATGGTGGCGGCTATGGCCGCCGCCATTTGCGTTCCTTATTTTTGCCCTCTTAATCTACGTAAATATTTACGTAGACTATGACGGCGAAAGTCAAGGGGAACGCAAATAGCGTAGCGGGTGCTATTTGCATCCCTTTTTGATTCCCCGTTTTAGCCTATGTTAATATTTACGTAGGCTAAAACGGGGAATCAAAAAGGGACGCAAATAGCGCCCGCTATGCTATTTATTTATTTTATTTATTACATTTATATCCTGCCTTTTTTTTCCTCCAAGGAACTCAAGGCGGTGTACATACTCCTCCTCCTCTCCATTTTATCCTCACAACAACAACCCTGTGAGGTGGGTTGGGCTGAGAGTCTGTGACTGGCCCAAAGTCACCCAGTGAGCTTCCATGGCCGAGTGGGGACTAGAACCCGGATCTCCCAACTCCCAGTCCAGCACTCTAGCCACTGCATTCCCCTTGATTTTCGCCGTCATAGTCTACATAAATATTTACGTAGATTAAGAGGGCAAAAATAAGGAACGCAAATGGCAGTGGCCATAGCCACCGCCATTTGCGTACGCGTTTGTTTTTTTTTAACGCACCCAGCCATGATAGGCTATGTAAAGATTTACGTAGCCTATCATGTCTTTTTTTTTTTTTTTTTTTACACACAAGCCTGGAAATGGCAGAGGCGGCAGCCGGTTGGAAGACCGGCCACCGCCGGAGCCGCCGCCGGAGCTGCCGCCGCCCAGAAGATCCGCCCCAGTTGAGTCTTGTCCCGGGGGGGATCTGTGGGGGGTGGGGGGTGGCAGGCCGTTCCGCCACGGAGTGATCCATGGTGGAATTCTCTCCCATCCCTAGTTTATTTACTGCTCCACATCTAGTCACATTCCAGATTTAAAACCAATACTGGGAATGGCTGTCTCACTAAGGGCACAATCCTATGTCTGCTGGTCAGTGGCTAGACGGCCATAGGATTGTTCGGTTACCAGGAACTGACCCTGGATCAGCCCCATGCTCCACACTCAGAAGAGCAGTGCAGATCAGCGAAAACAGGGCATTTCCAGGGGCGGGGGGGGTGAGGTTGGAAATGCTGGTACGACACGTCTTATGTGTTGTCTGGCTGCCGCTTCCAATGCTACAAGGTCCTGCAGCTAGACAGCTGAAATCATCTGTCTAGCCATGAAAGCTGGTTGGGGGGGCGAGGAAGAGATCCGCTCCTCACCACTCCTCCTGCCCTGGTTGGAGGTGACCGTTGATCATGATAGGAGTGCTCCCTAAAGAAAGTGAAGTACTAGTTCCCCTCTACTCAGCACTGGTTAGGCCTCATCTGGAGTACTCTGTCCAGTTCTGGGCACCACACTTTAAGAAGGATGCAGACAACCTGGAGAGGTTCATAGGAGGGCAACAAAGATGATCAGGGGACTGGAAACAAAGCCCCATGAGGAGAGACTGAAAGAACTGGGCATTCTTTCAGAGATGAAGAGAAGACTGAGAGGAGATATGACACTGCTCTTCATGGACTTGAAAGGCTGTCACAGAGAGGAAAGCCAGGATCTCTTCTCGATCATCCCAGAGTGCAGGACATGGAATAATGGGCTCAAGTTACAGGAAGCCAGATTCTGGCTGAACATCAGGAAAAACTTCATGATTGTTAGAGCAATATGGCAATGGAACCAATTACCTAGCAAGGTAGTGGGCTCTCCCACACTGGAGGCATTCAAGATGAAGCTGGACAGCCATCTGTCAGGGATGCTCTGACTTGGATTCCTGCATTGAGCAGGGTGGTGGACTCGATAGTCTTATAGGCCCCTTCCAACCCTACTATTCTATGATTCTAAGTATTTGTCCCTAGGTGTCCCAAATGATGGATATTACTATAGCCTATTCATCCCTGATTGGGAGTAGCAATGGACAAGCTCTCCCTCGGCTCACTGTATGTAGAGTTCCACTTCTCTGAGAGTTCTCCGAGTATTATTGGTAATGAAACAAAAACCTCTTGCAGCCAGCCGCGGGGGGGGGGGGGTACAATAAGGATGGTTAATTGGATGGCTCCTGGGCAATTAGGCATAGCATGGGATAACTTTGATTACAGATTTAAAAGTGTTTTTCCTTAGGGTAAAAACAGTTCTGTATTCAAAAGACCCTGATGCTGGGAAAGACTGAAGGCAAAAGGAGAAGGGGACGGCAGAGGATGAGATGGCTAGATAGCATCACCGATGCAATGAATATGGACTTGACCATGCTCCGGGAGAGAGCGCAGGACAGGAAGGCCTGGCATGCTATGGTCCATGGGGTCATGAAGAGTTGGACACGACTGGATGACTGAACAACAACAACAACAACTCATATCACACACAGGAGATTTGGTCTGGGGCTCTGGCACTGGGGATGGGGAGCATAAAGCTTAAGGGAGCATAAATTCCCCAACTTAAATCCCACCCTGAAGCTGCTATTGAGTGTGGAAAAGTGTGTGTGTGTGTGGGGAGGTCAGGTACAATATACAAATAGCTGCTTGAGGAGGGACTTAAAACACCCTTTCCACAGTACCTCAGTCTTCATCAAAATTTTCCCCGCAGTGGCTGATTACAACCAAAGCACAGACCTCCCACTTCACATCTAGTTTGGCCATCATGTGGATTAAACCTGGATTCATACCATAATGCAAGTTCTGAAGCCAAATGAATTATCCTTTCCACTTAAGAAACTTCCTGTCTCAACAGCCTTTCCTAGCATTTCATGTATATCCCAGAGCTTAACTTTAGTAGCAAAATGTAGAAGTTTAACTTCCTTTGCAGCCCACAAACAGCTTCTAGTGATGACTCATTTGTCATTTCCCCATAAGGTATTAAATGAAGGAGCAGAGTCAAGCAGATTCTTGAGCAGAACCCTCCTGAGAAGCAGTTAGGGCAGCAAAACACACAGGAAATAAAACTTTCCGACATAAGAAGCCAAATGGGAAACTCTGGAAATTAAGTCAATAAGTCTGAATGGAACGGTTCCATTTTTCATACAGAAATTAATATAAGACTAGACTCTACTTTAAAGTGGTAGGTGCAGATTTGGACTCTGTTGGTGTCTGTTGATGTATTTTAGGTATTGCATTATTATTTCATGGGTTTTATTTTAATGTGTGGCCACAAATGACACCTAGCATTTTTTAAAAGGAGCCTACAATAGGGTTCTAAACTCTGCCATGGTTGGGCACTAGCGTTTCTAAGGTGGTGCTGGCCCGATGTCAGAATTAAAGCTATACAATGAGTAGGCAATGTGATCCTAAACTGTACCACTTCAGACTGTAGGTTAAGGGCAGAATGTTTGAATACTCTCCCTACATACTTTCAGCACATAAAAAAGTAATATGTCAGGCTGGGTTAGCCTAACTTTCTTCCTGGCATACTAGTTTTGAATGGGCAGAGAGTCTGATTTTCTTGATATGAGGAAATATTCAAATATTGGAATCCTGCTAGTACCTGCAGTCTGAAGTGATAAAGCCCAGCAACAAAGATATCCTATGTGTTTGTCTCAAAATAATGAAACGTTCCACAAGCTCCCCTCCATTTCTAGCCTCAGTTTCAGGTGTAAGTGAAGAACCTCTCTTAACTTATTTCACAGCACTGATTAGTTTTCATTTGCTCATATGAGGATGAAGTGTGTTTCCTCCTATAATTTATATCAATAGCTGTTTGTGGGCTTCTCATTTCATTTCCAGAATGCCATAACAGTATGTTATTTTCCAGCACTTTTCCTTTTTAAATTGCTGATGAATAGCCTGAACTACAATGCATACTAGACATACATACACTGTATTTTTGTAAATCCACTTGGTTACAACCATGGTTTTTATGCTTTCAACTGCATAGCTGTATCTGCTGTCCAAATATTAGTGCCTGCATTTCTTCTGCTGGGGGGGGGGGACACTTCTACAAGATTTTCTTGGTTAGGGGATTTGAAACGGAATAGAACTAAATCAATGTGATAATGACTCCTTTTACTGGACCAGTTTCAGAGCTCCTCTCTTATTGATAATCTGAATCAAAGTAATTTTAGCCTACATACAACATGAACAATGATAAATGTAAGTATTCACTAACTCAGGGGTGTTGAACCTCTTTCAACACAAGGATTGAATTCCATTTTGGAAAAACTCCCAGGGGCCACATTCCAGGGGTGGGCCAAAGTATCAAAAATACCATCTTAAAGCCCTTACTGCCACTAACTAAGCCTTAGGTGAGGCATTTCAATCTTTTAGAATTTTTTTTTTTGGTGGGAGGGCATAGAACAAAAGCCAGGAAACCACCAAACAAATGGTGATTGGGGAAAAGGGGATGGAGATAAAAGAAGGGTCTGTAGCTATTTGCAGAACCCTTGAGAGCTGCATTGGGGCCCTAGGCAGGCCAGATTTGGCCCCCAAGCTTCAGGTTGTGCACCCTACTCTAACCCTTTCAACCAATGTCATAATTCTGATATTCTAAGTATTTGACTATCCTATACACCAGCTATCCCAACCTGCCCCCAGATGTTTTGGACTTCAGCTCCCATCATCCCCAGCCAGCATGGCCAATGGTGAGAAATGCTGGGAGATGTAGTTCAAAATATCTGGAAGGCAGCAGGTTGAGCAAGGCTCCTAAACAGTAACAGCAAACAGAGTGCGGGTCCTTATGAATCCACACATCAGAGGGAAGGATCAGCAAGTTTGTGAGTTGGGACACCAAGGTTTGCACATGTTCACAAAATCTGGGGGGGGGAATGTAAATGGCTCGGTGGACAAAATAGCCTAATGAGGTATGAGAATGCTCAGTGGCCCTGGAATGATGGCTGAGTCTGTGAGTGGGAATGGAAAACAACAGAGAGAGAAAATGGAATGGTACATCCTAGAAAAGGGGCTGGCTGGCTGGCATCCTGAACAGGGGCATTTTGCCCCATTTTGTTACAGGTCTCACTTATAACATCATGCTGCTGGTGGAAAATGAATTCATTTTAATCATCTTATGTTGTGGCAACTTTTTATGAGACCTAGGAACTGAATTAATCTCTCTTGAATTGGAGTCCCAAAATATCTATCATTCAGTATCAATTTGATCCTGGACATGTGACAGATTATTCAGGTCCAAAAACCTCCTATTACATCCAGCACCAAGGATTACCCATGCATGACCCATACTGGATGGGATCCATGCGCAGGGATGTCAGAGAAATCCGCCACAGACCCCAGTGAGGCCAGGTTCAATAGAATCCAGCCTCCAGAGTCCATGGCGGAATGACACAACTCACCTCCGCCTCCCTCCAGAACTGTCCGGGGCTGGATCCTCCTCGTGGCGATTCCGCAGAGCCGTCAGCCAGCTCCATAGTGCCAGCAATACAGCTGCCATTGCCGTCCCGTATCACTGGCTGAGGGCTCACTCTGGACGCAAATGGCTAGCCTATCGCAGGAAAAAACACAGATGCAAATAGCGTAGTGCACGCCATTTGCGGCTGTAAAGCTCTTAGTTTAAGCTAAACGTAGCCATTTACGGCTGCATTTGGCTTAATCTAAGCCAAATCTAAGAGCTTTAATCTAAGAGCTTTACGGCCGCAAATGGTGTAGTGGACGCCATTTGTGTACGGAGTGAGCCCTCCGCCAGCGATACAGCATGGCAATGGTGGCCGTATTGCTGGCGCTACGGAGCCGGCTGGCAGCTCCGCAGAATCGCCACAAAGCGGAGCTGGCCAAAGAGGATCCCGGGGGGAGGACTGGATCACCTCCCCCCACAGGCAGATTCCCACCCGGAGCAGCAGGTAGGGAATCCACCCATCCCTATCCATGTGTATGAGAGCTGAACAGTTCATCAGCTTTGACTGTACGAAGGATGAGGAAGAAATTCATAATTTTCTATTTTCGAACAATATGCAAACTGAACCTCAATTTGCACTTCTCTAAGTTTTACAATGGAGCTCTCCCCGCCCCCGCCCCCCAATGCATACATTCATTTATTAGTAGCAAGTGCACACAGAAATGTGCATATTAGCGAAAATAACATAACATGCATTATATTAGGAAAAATGTGTACCTTAGGCAAAATTGCGTACAAAAATTGGTGTATTAGCAGAAATGTGTAGAAACAGGTATACAAATTTTCACGCATTTTTTTTAATAAAAAAAATCTCAAACTGAGAGAAAATGAGATTGACAATGGACAGATTTGTCCCTCCCTTCATCCCCTGATTGACGAGGGTGGAAGGAATGTAACCAGGTGCCTCATCTGCTTTATCTCCTCTCCCTCCAACACTGTTTGCCTGTCAGAGTTGACCACGTCAGCAGGTGCACATGCATAGTTGCTTGACATGCAGCCCGTTGCTTCACGGGCGTTTCTGGATTGAAGCCACTACATTTATTATTCAAACATCTGCTATAACAAGGAACTCCTTTGCAATGAACACAGCAAAGATAATTGGCAATAAACAGCCTCTGCATTATAGAAACAGAACAAATAGTTTGGGAGCACATAAAACATGATACAAAGATGTAGAGACTGAGAGTTAAATGAAGTGACTTTCCCAGAGCCACACAGAAGATAAATGGTGCAGCCAGGAACAGAACCCAGGTCTGCCCATTACTAGACAAATTCTGGCTTTATATCAGATAAACACTTCCAGATGTTAATTGGATACAAGCAAAATTCCTTTGAATTATCCTATAAAAACCTTCATTTGGGAGGACTCCATGCCAGATAAGTCAATTTCTCTGTAACAAGGTGGGACAGCCACATTAGAATCTCATTTAAACTTTTTTTTTCCTCCTTAAAACTGATCTTTCCATCAATCTGTTCATGGGTAAGTGGTAATTTTTAATTCATCTCAAGTAGATGGCAAGTGTGCAGGTGTTATTTTGCACGCATATCTCTGTTGCCTGCCAAAATGGGATCAGAAAAGCACAAATCATGTCTAATATCACCTAACAGGCCCTTATCTGAACTCATTTTTACATACCTTTGAAGTGTATGTGCTGAGCTTTGATGTCAACATAACAGCTGCTAGTTCACCCACATTCCAATTTCCCCCCCTAATTAAGCTTTGTATTGATTTTCAAGTTAAATTTGCAGCACTTCAGAGAGAGACAGAGAACATTTTTAATGTCTTGAAGGAATATTATTTACCAGTATGATATTGGAGAAGGGAATTTTTCCTGAAGCTTTAGCTTTACAAAAACTAACCCATGGACATGCACAGCTAAATAAGACCGGATTTGTGGGGGTGGGTGGGGAGGGAGTAAATCATTATATCAGAAATATTCCTATTCAGGAAGATTTTGATTTAGTGTGGCATTTTAAGGCTGGGGGAAAAAAAACCTGGTTGATAAAAATGGCTTAATAAACCTACAGTTCTTCCAGTGCTAAACTGTGGAAGATTATCAAAATAAGAGAAATGTTATAAGAGAAATGTTATATAAGAGAGAGAAATAAGAGAAATGTTATATTCCTTGTTTGGATATTGAATGTAACATGTAAATATATGTATTATTTAGGGAGCAATCCTAATTCCACTAGACAGCAGCTAGGCGGCCATAGGATATTTGGTTTTCCTGGAACCAACCTCCCCACACTTCCGTGCTGCCTCAGAGGCAGCGCGGAACAACCCCGTCCTCTGCACTCGCAAGAGGAGAGTGGAGCGGCTGGAAAGGGGAGTGTCTGGGGGCATTCCGGGGCAGGGAGCAAGGAAATGCCTGTACGACACATCCAGCCTCCTTCCCTGCTCCGCCCTCCCACAGCTAGACAGCCGTAATTGGCTGTCTAGCCAGAAGTGCAGGGCAGGAGAAGCACAGAGGGAATGATCCCCTCCGTACTTCTCCTGCCCTGCTTTGGATAGGCAGTTGCCTCTGAGTTCGGAGGCGGCCACCTATCTGAATAGGATTGCACCCTTATAAGCCATGCTGCTCCTGAATGGGCTCCATAAAATCAAAGCTCTTCCTACTTTATTATTAATTATTACATTTATGACTATTTATATTCTGCCTTTTTTCCTCTTGCAAGGAACCCAAGATGGCTCACGTGGTCCTCCTCCTCTCCATTTTATCCTCACAACAATTCTGTGAGGTAGGTTAGACTGAGAGTCATTGACTGGCTCAAACTTATCCAGTGAGCTTCATGACTCTCAGATGATCACTGTTAGAAAACTAGAGTGCCCTGGAGAATAAAGAAGTTAGCCATACCTACCAAAGATGAACGGACAGCACAAACCAATTCTATTGACCAAGGCTGCTTCTGGCATCAGGGTACCAGCCTCCCTCATTATCCCTAATAAAGAATCATACCAGGGTCAATTTCAGTTACCTAGTTATTCTGTTTCTTGCTCGTAATATAACAAGGAATCTTGTGGCACCTTAATGCTAACAAATTTATTGTGTTATAAGCTTTCATAGACTACAGTTTATTTTGTCAGATACATGAAGTGGTACAACAAATGAAGCAGACATGAAAGCGTATACCAAAACAAATCTCTTAGTCTTTAAGGTGTCACAAGAATCTCTACTTTTTTTTCTTCGAAAGGCTAATACAGCTTTCCCTTTGGAAGTCACTCATAAAAAGACACTTCAAAGTAATTATTTCACCATTTTTTTGACAAGATAAAGCAACCCATTTTAGGTACAAGATCACTAAGGGAGCAATCCTACCAGGATAGGCGTCCGCCTCCGAACTCAGAGGCGACCGCCTATCCAGTGCAGGGCAGGGGAAGCACAGAGGGGTTCGTCCCCTCCGCTCTTCAGTCACCCGGCATTTGTGGCTAGACAGCCAATTTCAGCTCTCTAGCCATGGGAAGGCAGAGCAGGGGAAGTGGCTGCCAGATGACACGTTGGATGTGTCGTACTGGCATTTCTGCCTTTCCCACCCCGGAATGCCCCATTTTCGCCACTCCACACTCCTCTTCTGAGCACAGAGCACAGGGCCATTCCACGCTGCCTATGAGGCAGCACAGGAGCGGGGAGGAAGGTTGGTTCTCAGGGAAATGACCTTGCAGAGTGGGCTCCGAGGTCGGTTCCTGGAAACCAACATATCCTATGGCCATCTAGCCGCTGACTAGCGGCCATAGGATTGCACCCTAAAGGTATAAAGGATTAGACTATCTTCTCTTCTGATACGTCTCATTCTCTTTAAAAGAAAGCAATGTTTTCTGAGCCATAATCACTCATGTGAAGCTCTTTAAGTAACACTGGAAGTTAATCATAGTTTTTGTCTACGAAGGTAGCCAGCACTAATCACATTTAGTTTTCCTTTGGGCTGCCACATGCAATACCTAATTGTTGTTCCTAAAAATGATTGACACTAATTCTATATCATCACTTCTGGGAGGAAGCATTCTTTTCAACCAACTCCTATTGGCACACACACAAAATTGTCCTTGCTCAGCCTTATTTGATGGCTGTAGTTTAGAGAATAGAAAACAAAGTAAATAATTAAGGATCAGGTGGGTGATCCTGGATGTTTTAAAACATCCACTTTGTTCTGAAAATTGCCAAAGCACACATGGCTTCTTTATCTGTTTTAGACATACATCTTCCTAAAATGTTTGCCTGTAACTATTTGGAAATCCCAGAGGCAAGTACATAGTCTCAATTAGGCAAAAGTCCAGAGTAACAAAGAATGGATGCGTAACCAGGTCAGGAAGAGTTCGATAGGGATGTATGAAAGTCACTTAACTTTTCGCGGATTGATTCACAGTGGGGGGGAGGTGCTCCGTCCCTCCCCCCAGAATCCTCGACGGGGGGTGAGGCGATCCAGTCCTCCCCCTCGGAATCCTGCTGTGCCGGCTCCACTCCATGGTGGCTCCTCAGAGCGGCCAGCCAGGGCTGTCCACAGCCGGAGTTCCGGCTGTGGACTGGCTGCTGTGGACGCAAATGGCGGCCACCGTACTGGCCACCATTTGCATCTGCTGTTTGCCATGATAGGCTACATAAGTATTTACATAGTCTATCGCAGCAGGCAAAAACAACAACAACAGTGTACGCAAATGGCGGCGGCTATGGCAGCCGCCATTTGCATTCCCTATTTTTAGCCGTTTTAGCCTATGTAAATATTTACGTAGGCTATTACGGCGAAAAAAAGGGGAATGCAAATAGCGTAGTGGGCGCTATTTGTGTTCCTTTTTTTTCTTGCCATAATAGCCTACATAAATATTTACGTAGGCTAAAATGGCGAAAAATAGGAAATGCAAATGGCGGCCACCGTAGCCACCACCATTTGCGTACACTGTTTGGTGTTTTTTTTACTTGCCGTGATAGGCTACGTAAATACGTACGTAGCCTATCACGGCAAACAGCAGATGCAAATGGCGGCTGCGGCAGCAGGTTGAAAGACCAGCTGCTGCTGCTGCCGCTGGAACATCCGCCCTAAGTAAGCTTCATCCCGGGGGGAATCCGCAGGGGGGCGGGGGGTGGGAGGCCGTTCCGCCACAGATTTCGGGGGACCGAATGCCAGTGCATTCGGCCTCACTGAAATCCGTGGCAGAATTCTCCGCCATCCCTAGAGTTCAAAGTCCAGAGCACCAAACAACCCAGTACTAGTCAAGATTAGGCAGATGATCAGATTCTAAGAGTGACAGTGCAGCAGAAGGGAAGCAAGGCCCAGCCATTTCTACAATACGTACTTTCTGTGGAAGCTACTCAGACTGAAGAAGCAAGCCAGAGGCAAAACTCATATAAGACCAACCAGACCACTATTGGCTCCACAAATCATGTGGTGCAGCTCAGCTAATGAACTTCAGTGCCCCCTTGTGTGGCACTGTGGCACCCATTATCTGGGTGGTGACAGTAGAGAACAGCAAAAATAAATAACTCCACCTGCCTGAGGCTACACTGGTAGTACAGAGCATAAGTTACCTGAGCTTCATGCTGTGCCAAAAATTTCACCTATTTTTTTAGTCAATATGATAGAAAATAGCTTTCTAAAAGAAATTTAAAGGAGAAGAAAACTCTGGAGAAATTCTCATGGGTTGAGTTTGGGGTTCTTGTGCTTACTTTACTTATGACGTCGCCAAGAAATGTGTGTGATTGTTCTGCCTTTTCATTCATCATCTCTCCCACAGCCTGCAGCTTCCTCAGCTTCCAACACTTCACTTAAAAGCTCAGGGGAAGACATCATGAGGTAATACCTCTCATAGGGCTTTTTTTTTTTCCAGATCAGAAACGTAGGCTGCCTTAAAGGCTGCAGAGAACAATGGAGAGATAGGAAGATGAAACACACACCTCAGCCAAGCTGCAGTGATTAGGTGAGCTCAAAAACATTACCAAAAGAAATAGAAGATAAATTATAAAATGCCTTGAGAATGAGGCAGAAAAATGGAGGACATTTTCATGGGGGAAGAAAATGTTCAGGAAATTGGAGGGCAGATTTTGGCACAACTCTTCCCTTGATCTAGACACAATACTGCCCCGTCACACCTGCTACAGGGCTTTCAGGGAAGTAGCAGTATTATAAACATCTGCATTAGAGACAAGATGTATCCATAATCACCCCAAAGAAACTTAATGTTTGGAAGGCCCTGGGGAAGCTGAACTCTGAAGAATTACAACCAGAGCTGACCTCAAATTGCTCAGGACACATTTTTCTCAGAAAAGTTCTGAGTTTTTCCTTTTCTTACTCCCCCCACCCCCTAGATATAAAAGACCACTTCACAGAATTGTCTTCAAATTTTCTTCACCTTTCTGGGGGTATGGTGGCTGCCTTCCTTTTCCTCCCCGCAATGACCTGGAATGATGCTAGTTATCGGGGCATTGTGGAGGATGCAGAACTGAGGCCAGGCTGCCAACCCAGCTGTTGCCACTTGCAGTGGCAGTACAAGAAACCAAAAACCCTTAGGAAAAAAGAAAGAAACTGTGCTACAACTTTGCCAACGGTGAGCCCTACTGCTGGAGAAATTCTCCTCCCCTTGGAGAAATTTGGTGAAATTGTTCCCCCAATTTCTCTGCTTACAAATAGGGTGGTGTATTTTGAGAGGCCATTTGCGCACAGCTCTACTGGCTTGAGTACCAGATTCCCTTGTCCGTGTTCCCCAGGACACGACACATATAGGATTGTATTGCTTTAAAGCCCTTGTCCAGAGTTACTCCCATACAGCAACCAAGGATAAGAAACACACAAGGGTTTAAGTACTGTGTACATACTGTGTACTATGTATGGGTACATTCAACTAGGGATGGCAGAGAAATCCACCACAGACTCCAATGAGGCCGGATTCTTTAGAATCCAACTCCTCGTAGTCTGTGGCAGAATGGACTGCTCCCCCCCGCCACCCCGCGAAGGCCCGTTGGGATGGACCCTACCTGGCACCGGCCGGTCCGGGTCTGTCGTCTTGGTTCTGCAGCCATCCACTGCTGGTCTGCGGCCACAAATGGTGTCCAGCGTAGCGGATGCCATTTGCGTCCCTACCCTTGGCTGTGATAGGCTACATAAATATTTACATAGCCTATCACGGCCAAGGGCAGGGAAGCAAATGGCAGCGGACTGAAGTCCGGCTGCGGATGGGCATGCCATGGAGTGGAGCCAGCTGGGGAGGATTCCGGGGGAAGGGACGGATTGCCTCTCCCCCCCACAGACCCCTTCAGCGGACTGGTAAGTGGGTTTCGTACACCCCTACATTCAACTTAAGTGTAATTCAAGAAATGATACTGGGGTAGAAGGGTACTTCCTGTCCTATGATCATACCATCAATTTGGCATTCTCAAAACAACACTGGCACCTTTTCTATAGCAATTGAATGGCTTTAAAAGGGGATTGGACTAGGGATGTCAGAGAATTCAGTGACGAATCTCAGTGAAGCCGAATGTCAGTGCATTTGGCCCCCCGAAACCCATCACAGAATGAAGCCCCTGCCCCCCCACCCCACGAAAGACACATGGGACGAAGTGCCCCCCACCCCCACCCCATGAAAGGCATGCGAAACGGAGCACTTACCTGCTCCCATCTGCGCTGCTGTGCGAATGGTGGCCGTCATGCAGCCGCCATTCACTTCCTCCTTCTTCAGCCGTGATAGGCTACATAAATACTTGTGTAGCCTATCATGGCTAATGCAGGGATGCCATTTGCGTCCCTGCAGAGGCCATGATAGGCTACGTAAGTATTTACGTAGCCTATCACGGCGGGGGGGGGAACCCCAGCATACACAAATGGCGGCAGCTACCACCATTTGCGTATGCTGGTGTTTCCCCCCCCCCGCCATGATAGGCTACGTAAATATTTACGTAGCCTATCACGGCAGGGGGGGAAAAAACCAGCATATGCAAATGGTGGCGGCTACCGCCATTTGCGTACGCTGGGGTTTTCCCCCTGCTGTGATAGGCTACGTAAATTTTTACATAGCCTATCATGGCGAAAGAAAGGGATGCAAATGACGGCGGCTATGACAGCCACCATTTGTGTCCCTGCAGGGCTGCCCAGTGGCCGGATGTTTGGCTGCGGGTGGCCGGAGCCGGCTGGCGGCGGCTCCGCGGCTTGGCCGCGGAGCGGAGCCAGCCGGCCAGGATTCCGGGGGGGAGGATTCCAGGGGGAGGGACGGAGTGCCTCCCCTCACCTGCGGAGCCCGGCAGAGCCAGGTAAGCGGGGTTTCGTACACCCCTAGATTGGACAAATTAATGGAGGATAGGGCTATCAATGGCTACTAGTCCTGATGGCTATGTGCTACCTCAGGTATCAGAATCAGTATGCCTGTGTGTACACCAGTCACTGGGGAACATGGGCGGGAGGGAGCTTTTGCACTCATGTCCTGCTTGTGTGTTTCCCATAGGCCTCTGTGTGAACAGAATGCTGGACTAGATTGACCCTTGGTCTGATCCAGCAGGGCTTTTCTTACGTTCTTATGAGGCACCATTGAGAGATTTCAATCTGAGCACAGCGGTTTCAACAAGTTTTGGTGGCAGATGGGAAGCGTTGTATTCCAATACATCCAGGGAACACCAGGTTGGGGAAAGCTGCTGTAAACAAACCAACATGTGTTCTAACTCCACAGTAACTTTGGAATTTTCATGTATTTAGCAACTGTGTACTTTCACTGAAATAGGGGTGTAAATTATTTTAATAACCAACAAAACATTGAACTAAATGGGGCTCACTGTTACATTTTCATTCATCATAACACAAATGCCAAGAGTAACAAATAGATACAAACCATGTCCATTTTATTCTCACACTCATCACTCATTTGGGGATGGTGAAGCTTACCTATCTGCAGAGGAAATTTCCCTGATGACTGCCATTTTATTTTACTAGAATACTCTAGAAGTTGCATCCTCCTGGGGCATCCTGGGAAAATAAAATAGCAGCCACTACAAAAAAGGCATCTGCAAACTCAATTCCACTGCTGCCCCGTAGGTGCCAGCAAAAACAAAAGTAGAAAACAAAGAAAACAAAAGCAAATGTGAGCAACAAAAAAGGAAAGTTATGAAGTTGAATGTGATTTAAGAAATGAATGATGAAACAAATTATGTCTTTAAAGGAATGAAATTATGTTGGGGTGGGGATTCTAGCACACCCCTGCTTTTCAGATTTCATTGCAATTGTCTCAAGTGATGAATCTCTAAGAAGATAGTCTGCATTTGATTTGTAGAAATGTTGCTAGTGGTAGTGATAAGGAAGATGCATCTTGTTTGGCTTCAATTATATGAACATATTTTTAAAAAAAGAATACAAGAGCTCAACGGTGCCTTGATTTTCAATTGATTTGTAGTTACTACTGCAATATAAATAATACATCATAATGTTAATTATTAATGTTAATTATTGTAGTTGATTGCAGCATATTGATATTCATTCAGAAAGAAGAGTAATCATGCCACTACAGTAGTTGAATGCTTTCCGAATGGCTTTCTTTCTGTCATCTTTTAATTCAAAGGGCACAGACATCACCTAATAGTTTGTGGGGTAGGATAGAATGGGGTGGGGGGAGAAACTAAAATGAATGACAAGAATGTCTATTGAAAACAATGGGAGCTGTCTGGAAATAATACAAGCCAATACCAATTGACATGGCAGAGCTCCATTCCATTCTTAGGTCAAACATTTCAGTTTCTCAAAGGCCCCATCTACACAAGCCTTTTACTCCAGGGCAGCTATGAGTCAAGGTCCCTCAGGATAGATGACACAATTGCCACTTTGTAGCTATCCATGGTTTTCTTCTGGAAAATGCAGATTTCCAAGGAGGCATTTTGCTGCATTTTTTGTTTGCTGCGGGTTTCCCTGTGGTTGCGAGCCATCTGTCCCTTCCCCAAACTGATGTCACATTTTGCAGTGGGTGTGTTGTAGGCGTGCGTACTGCTTGCATCACTCTGTGATGCCCCTTTACTCCCCCCATCCCTTTGCAGCTGCACAGTTACAGATGCACAGAGAAGCATTTTCATTTATTTAATCACGCTTTTGCACATTTTTTCAGCTTCATATCTTTGCAATGGTTGCTTTTAGACTCAGTGCCCAAGGGCTGGGGGGTCTTGGGAGAGGACCAGTTTTGCTCCGACCACCATTTTGGAGTGATGGGTAGGCATGTACCACTCATACTTGTGAGTGCGAACCATCGCGAGAGTCTCAGGCTGGGGAACTGACAAACAGATGGCATGGAAATGAAGGAGCACAGATCACCCACTTTTTACCTAACGAAGGATGGACAGACACAACAGAACCCCTAAAATACAAAACAGCCACTGAAGTGTCACACCCCCATGCTCATGGGACCGCATTAAAATACAATGGCAAAAAAACGGGCATGGAGTCTGTTAGGGAAGCCCACAGTAAATCGTGAGTGTATCCCAGCAGAAGCTAATTTGAAGCTGAAATGCTGTACAGTTGTGACGGAGTGAAGGGTGAAAGCAGTGCCATGTAGACAGGGCCAAAGTTGTCATTGCTATTCCCCACCACTTCTCCCTGTCTCCCTTGTTAATGTGGTTACTGTGATCTATCCCTGTGACCCTTATCAGGATCCATTCCTTTCTCTCTTTCTTTCTTTCTTTTTTTTTTTTAAGTCACCCGTGATAGGCTACGTGACGATTTACGTAGCCTATCACGGCTGACTTTGCAGATCTAGCCGTGATAGGCTACGTTAATCATCACGTAGCCTATCACGGGGGCGTTTTTTGTTTTTTTTACTTTTTAGTTCGCGGCCAGGCGAGGCGAGGCGTCTCCTCCCTGGCCTGAATTTCGGCCGGGGGAGGCGGGAAGCCTCCCCCCCGGCCTGAATTTCGGCCGGGCGAGGCGGGAAGCCTCCCCCCCCAGCCTGAACTTCATGGGGGGAGCAGCGAAGCGCCTCCCCCCCACCGCGAAAAGCTTCGAGGACAGGTAAGGGACTTTAGTGCACCCCTAATTTTACCCTTTATGTCTTCCAGAAAATGAGCATCTGGTAAAATCTTGCAAAGAGGTGAAACTAATAGTAGGGTGCTATGGCTCAATCCCCATAGATTTATACTTTAAATAAGTGTGCTCACCTTCCTTATATGGAAATCCTACCCAAGGGATGCAACTTCAAGCAAAGGAAATATGTATGATTGCACCAGTCTCAGTTTGCCCTAATGTCTAAAAATGCAGTGCTATTATGAGATTAAATGTATGAGAAAATATTTAATGCAAACAGATTGAATGACTTTTTAATGATTAGCTATTAAATATTTAAGCATAATCTTGTAGCATTTTGGATTGTTATTATTCTCAGTATGAAGTTCAAAACATAACAGAAATTTCCAGGTAAGAGGGTTATTATGCATAATAACCAGCAACTGTTTCTCTTCACAATGCTGCCAATAATTTTATTATTGCTAGGAACTTAATAAGTAAAATAGTAAGCTTAAGAAACGAATGTTTTCTTAGTGCTCCAACTCTGATTGTGATTTGGTTCTGCCACTTAATCTATTATCTTTCCCAGCAGCAATTACAACTGCCAAATTATAGGATGGTAGATGGATCCACCTATGCGATATGCCAACGTAGTTGTTTGCTTTATGTTAAAATAGCTTGCCATGTCTTGATCTTACATAAACTCTTTTAGCTTCCATGGATACTAGTGTGAGGTTTCATTTAAAGAGAAAACTCTAAATTATGTTCAGCTTTTTTCTTTAGGCAAAATCAGGAAGAATCTGTGCATTAACACAGTCAAAAATATATGAAGGTTTTCACAAACCTTACACAAACTCCCCAGATGTTTTCTCTGATGAGGAACTGCCCTTCCCAATTTTGCTTCAAATTTCATTTTAGGCAAAATGTGTAGCTATTTAAGTGATAGGCACACCCAAATATGAGAGTTAGTTGGAGTGAAGGAAGAAAGGGGGTTGCCCAAACTCCCTGGAGTGTAGTCAGGAACAATAAATTACCCAGTAGTCTCCCCACCCCCACTTACATTCACCTCAGCCTGATGCAGGGGATTTTTTCAGACCTTTCAGGACACACTTGGAAGGAAGAAAAAAGGGTCCATGCAAGTGCCCTCTACTTCAAGCCCCCGAGCCTGAAATATTGCACAGTAGCAATTAGGCGAAGCAGAAGGTTCTGAATTTAGTACTGAGGTTTACCTGGAAGGAAGCACTCACACAGCTCCAGAGGTAGAGATAAAGTTTATTTACATAAGGGATAGGGATTTTTAAAAGTATACAAGGATCAAATAGAACCTTCAGAACAATACTCCAGGCAAAATAACAAAGCAATACCTAAGCCTATCCTACACATCACCTAAGCATGGGTCTCCCAATAGGACAGGGCCCAATACAGGATCCAAGAACTCACAAGCCCCAAAACAAGTTGGCACAAGTAAGTGGAGACAACTGGGCAGCTCCCAGCCTCCTTCTTTTATGCTCAAAGCCTTGGCAACTCAAGGAAGATCTCATTAAGCCAGTCACAGACTCCAGCAACGTTCCCAAATCCTGTGAGGGAGGGGAGAATTTCCACAGAAATGCAGCTGAGATCATTCAGACCAATTAACTGAGTCTCACTCTGGCCTTGAAAGCCAGGGCTATCCCAAGATAACTGACCACAGGTGGTTGCATCACTATGTGCTGTTTCAGATTGGCCAGATGGAGTGGTAACATAGAGCACAGAAAGAAAATGAAGTTGCGAGCGGAGATGGGTTAAAGAAGATGCAGACAACAAGCTTGGGTTGAAAATTGGGCCACATTTATTGAAATACCTGCAAAGGGGTAACTAGGACGGGCATCTAACTGTGACAGCGGCTAGCTGGCACTTCTTGGGCGAAAACATACCCAGCCTGAGGGGTGGCGGTGATCTCGCCATCCCTCCGGACTGCCCCTTCTGGGGGAGGTAGACCTTCCAGTGTCATCCCCAACCCGGTGCCGCACAACACCTGGGTGAGTGAGTAGGGTTGGTCTCCCAGGCAACCCTTATCCCCCCGCTGAGCCGCACAACCCGTTTGGGGGGCCTCAGGCATCACCTGTCACCATAAGGTGCCTCTGCATGCACACTATCCCTACTTTCCTGTTTTGCCTGTCCTAGCCGCCACAGGAGTCACAAGCCTATTGCTTGTGAAACTCCCCCCACCTGCACAGAAGAACTTCCCGCAGGCCCCTTTGCAGATCAGACAGAAATACGTTATTCACTACATGAGACAGGCGGACATGGTCCTTCCTGTAACACTCCCTCCATGTCCACAGAATTTCCCGGCAGATGGTGCGTCCATCACCACATTCGCATAGGCCATAAGCCATTTCTCTGTGCACGTTTGGATGTGCCCTGCCACTGGCAACATTATTCCATGCCTTCCCATTGATCCATGGGAGCAGTGAGGACTGCAATAGGCTACTTCTGGCCAGGTATGCCGGACCACCTGCATCTCAACCAAGGCCTGTTCGATCAGGTCCTTGCCTGGCTTACAGCCGAAGTCATTCCTCTCAATGTGCAGCACCTGTACCTGCGGAGGAAGACTGACAAAGTTTGGTGGGACAGAGTGAGGAGGGGACTCCCTCCGTATGCCTCGTCTGTGAAGCCACTGGATCTCCATGTCGGAGTGACAGAAGCTGAAGCCCGATGACAACATACAATCCCTTCATGCAGCTCAAGACATCATAACGTGCCCATGTAAGAGCACCCGTTCCAGCGTACGACGAGTCTGCTGGTCTAAGGAGTAAACACATTAGGGCAAGCAAAGTGAGAATAGTGTCACGAAGAAGCAGACAACTCATGAACACAGTCCAGAACGCTGTGAAGCCCCATTTTCAAACTGCTGTAAAGTGCCTATGAGAGAAACCTCCAGTGGCATAACCCATTGACTTCTGTTTGGCCGTGGGCCCCTGCCGTGCCCTTGCCATACCGATCAGTTTGAACACCAAATACCTAAGTGTGTTACATTGGGCCAGACCTGTACCGTGAAGTATCTCAAGGCCCTCCAGAACAAACAGACTTGAGATCGTGAAGTATCTCAAGGCCCTCTGGAACAAAACGGACTTGAGATCCCAGACCAACCCTGAATTCCTAAGGGGGGGGGGGCTTGCAGACGGCCATTAAGGTTGCTGTGTGGAACAGGGAAACGTCTTACTGAAAAGGACAAATGGAGGGCCATGACCCCCGTAGCCCAAAAGGGAGGTATCTGGGGAGATAGGGTGGCTAAATTTACTAAAACAAGCGACAACTGTGCCCAACCATATTGCACTCCGAACCCTAAAATCTGACATGGGAGACAGTAATTCCCAGCGTTGTGGGCCAGAAGGCTAAATGGCCATCTTGCGATTTATGGTCCCAGATATTCTGTTGTTCCTTAAGGAGGCGCGAAATTGTGGCCAATGATCTATAGGTACGGGCCATGATTCCTGTTGCCGAAGCTTTTCCTATTGCGCGGCACGCCATACCTGCTCTGTCGCAGGCGGCTCGTGTACTGAGAGCCATGGAATGCAGGATGGCATGCTTGGCTTCTGTATCCCAGTCTCCCATAGTACTGTAGTATGGGATCTGGGAATGTACGCACCAGCGGGGCTAAGGCCTAGAAGTCATTGACCTAATTTCGTGACAAAGTATCGACAATTGGGTTTGCCTAACCCAGCAAATGGTGGACCCAGGACCAGATGTTGTAACACCGACGCTGGAGCGTGAACACACTGACGACTGACATGACCCTCTGGTTTCAGGAGGATGGGAAATAATGTCATCAGGTTGTCATACCAGGGGGGTGGGGTTACTGATTTGGCTATGAGGTCAAATCAGAATGTGTTTGGCGGCAGCAACCCCCACTCTACAGGGCAATACCCACAGAGCGATCGGACCTGCCCCATGAGTCTGAACCCCCCCCCCCGGAGTAGCAGCGGAATCCTGTGAATCTGCAGGCCGGCTTTGAGGGACAGCTCACGCCTCCGGAAGGAGGTGCCATTGAAGCCCTATTAAGTTGAATCCCTGCCCATGGATACGTGCACACAGCAGAAGTGACCCTGGGTCAATGATGCGGCAGCCACAGTCCCTGCACTGCCCAAACTGAGCCGGTGCGAGACAGTACGGCCAGGGGCCGCTACTCTAACTGTGAAAAGAAGATGCCCAACCGTATCTTTCATGGTCCACCATGGGAAACCCTAGGAAGATGTATAATTGCTTGGAGCTGTGCCCAAACGACCTGAATGTTGTCTTCAGGGAGACGAGAATAATGCCTCAGGGTATCAGATTGGCTTCACTGAATGTTGATGTGGGAGATGGGCCCTCAGCCTTTTGTGAGCTAAGGGACCCTGAGATACAAGGGGAAGCAATGTTTGCATTAGGTCAGAACATTGACCACCATCTTTGGACTCCATGTAGCATATGCCAACAGGAACCCGTGGCCGGGATCCCAAACCAAGACATCTGCCACATCGACGAGGTGTATCGCACTGAACACAGATGATCAGGGATCTTGTGCTTAACAAACAGGCCCTCAGGGAAGATAGGTTACAAATCGGGATAAACCCCTTAGAGGATTTCCTGGGCACCGTTTGGAGAAGGGAAATCCCTAGCGTAGATATCGGGGTGTTGAAAAACGGGGGGGGGGCTATAACCCTTCTGCCAGTATTGCCTTAAAACCTCTCACAAACATGTCGATGCCTGGCAAGGGGAAATGTTGCTTACTAAGTAAGGATGGCTTATGTTGACCTAGAAAAAAGGGGGAGGGGTCCTAGAACCTAGAATGAAATTGTGTTCCAAGTTAAAACGTGTTCCCCTAGTTGGGGTAGCATCTTAAAGCCGGAGTAGTGGGGCCAACCTGAAACAGGCCTGGGCCCACCGGAGGGAGCTGTAGCCCGCCTCCCCGGCTTTCTACTGCCTCGGCCTTTCCAAGGGGGACCCTACAGTCCCCAGGCATTGGACAAGAGGTGCACGAGTGCTGACTGCAACAAGGCAGCACTCATGACAGAAAGGCACAGGTTCTGTGGAGTATGTGCCCGGGGGCTGTATTCCCATTACAGACAGTGGTGCTGAAGCAGCGGACCTGACAAAGGCTGAGGGCCAGTGTAGGAGACAGTCTGGGGAATGTG
Source organism: Heloderma suspectum (assembly GCF_057233095.1). Lineage (NCBI taxonomy): Eukaryota > Metazoa > Chordata > Lepidosauria > Squamata > Helodermatidae > Heloderma > Heloderma suspectum. The sequence continues at coordinate 79,506,732 of NC_139460.1, read as the reverse complement.
GACTATGTCAGATCCGTCGCCAAAACACAGCCGGGAAGGAGTCAAAGTGGAGCGAAAAAGTCCTGGTCCATCAGGTCCCTGCGCAGAGAAGGGTCAATGGCGGCCCTCCTGTGGAAGGCCTCGACATAAGCCAGCCGCACACCTCCTCAGGTGAAAGCCATTACAAGAAGGAGTAGCGCCAGTGGCCTGTCAACTCGCCAGATTAGCATAGGGATCTGATATGCCACTTACATGGATGCCCGAGCAGGCGGGACTGAATCCATTGTGGCCATGTTCTGATCCCCGACTGGAAAATGGATGTTGCTTGTACTCGGGGAAGAGGAGGCCGAAGAATGGAGGAGCTCCACCGAAGGCGGTGAGCCATCTGGAAGCCGAGGAAGAGGAGATGGAGGCTTCAACTAGGGATGTACGAAAGTCACTTACCTTTTCGCAGCTTGGCTTCGCAGTGGGGGGGAGGCGCTTCGCTTTCCCCCTGAAGTTCAGGCGAAGGGGGGGAGGCTTTCCGTCTCCCCGGCCGCGAAACAAAAAGTAAAAAAAAAAAAAGTTGCCGTGATAGGCTACGTGACGATTTAAGTAGCCTATCACGGCTAGATTTCCAAAGTCAGCCGTGATAGGCTACATAAATCATCACGTAGCCTATCACGGGTGACTTTGAAAAAAAAAAAAAAGCGTGTACGCAAATGGCGGCGGCCCATGGGCAACGCCATTTGCGTTCCTTATTTTGGCACGTCTAGTCTACGTAAAGATTTACGTAGACTACGGCGAAAATAAGGGCAACGCAAATAGCGTGCCCTTATTTTCGCCGTACTCTATGTAAATCTTGACATAGACTAGACGTGCCAAAATAAGGAACGCAAATGGCGGCGCCCATGGCCGCCGCCATTTGCGTACGCGCTTTTTTTTTTCCTCAAAGTCACCCGTGATAGGCTATGTGACGATATAACGGCAAGTGCCGGCTGAGGGGGGGGGCCGGCGCCCACACACAAGTGGCCCACCACGAGGGCCAGCAAACCTGGGGCCACGGTGGCGCAGGCACGCTGCAGCCGGAGAGGGAGGGGCGGGCGCTCGGCCTCCGCGACTGCCGGCGTCCCCAACAGGGGAGGGAAAGACGGTGCGGCAACCGGGCACACGCCTGCACAGTCGCCGGCGCGCCCGCCCAGGCGGCAAGCGCCGGTTGAGGGGTGGTGGCGCCTACACACAAGCGCCCCGCCGGAAAGGGCCTGCAACCCTGGGGCTGCGGTGGCACAGGCACGCCACAGCCAGGGAGAGGGAGGGGCGGGCGAATGATAGCACGGCACACGGGCGCGCTGGCACAGCTGCCGGCTGAGGGCAAGCGCCGGTTGACGAAGGGCGGCGCCAACACACATGCGCCCCACCATGAGGGCCGGCAACCCAGGGGCCATGGCGGCACGGGCATGTCACAACCGGCGAGAGGGAGGGGCGGGCACTCGGCCTCCGTGAGTGCCTGCGCCCTTCAGGAGAGAGGAACGACGGCACTGCTCAGATGCACGCCGGCACAGCCGCAGGCGCTCCGACCAGGGTGGCAAGCGCTGGCCGAGGAAGGGGGGGCAGGCGCGCTGCAGCCTCAACCGCCGAGGCCCATAGGCGCAGCACCCCAACATGCTCCGTCACCAACGCCGGCGCCTCTGCTGGCAGGGGAGGCACTGGCCACGATGGAGCCGCGCCAGAGCACGCGCGCCCCGCCGCAATGTACTAGTACCCCTCTACTCAGCACTGGTTAGGCCTCAACGTCAGCGAGGCTTTGGGCGCACAGATTGCACGCTGAGTTCATGTGGCTGGGAAGACGACGAAGCCGGTCTCCAGCAGGCAGGTGTCCTTCGTTGTTTCTCGGCAAACTTGTAGTTCTCTCTAGTTGCATCGAGCCTGAGAACTGAGATTGGGAGGAGGGCTGAGTTTAAGGCAACTCAGCCTGACTCCTCCTTCATGGTGGTGCCACTGGGATGCACCAATCAGAGGCCCCTACGTGTTGTCACCCCACCCGCCCTCAATGCCCCCCCCTTTCAGCCAGACGAGCTGGCGTCGGGTAGGGCATTTCTTGACAGTTGGTGCATTTAGAATGTGGGTTATGCTATTCCCTTACATTAAGAGCCACCTTTCATTTTAAACTATTTCCCCTTATTGCAGATCATCACAGTAAAATACTACCAATGTCTGTCATTTGATGAACATGCTCCATACCACCAGTGTGTCCCTTATCTTTTTATTTTGACAAGTAAATCATAAATCTGAAAATTCATACCTAAGCCAAAAAATTATAGGCTTTATCAAGTTAGCCTTGTTCCAATAACCTATGAGTGTCTGGTGCACTTGGCACAATTATAGACTCAAAAGTAGCATGGATGCGCTGTGAAACTGGAATTCTACTAAATGGATTTGCATATCAAATACATCTTATTTGTATGGAGGGATGAAAGAACCCAGCAAAGAATGAAGAGATGGTTTATTTAGATCAGCATTCTTGACCTAAGACATGACCCAGCACTTTTAAGGCTTATTGCTTTAATGTGAGATATTTAAGCAGCCTGAAGTTGCAGTCCTATTCACACCCCTATTCACACTCTGCTAGGAGTAAGCTCCACTGAATGCAAGCCCTGTTCAGTCATTTTAAAACATACAGTTTTGACATGTGAGGAAGGGGAGCAGCGTTGTCCATGCTAGTCTCGCACCCTCTCTTGTCATTCTTGTTGCACTCTTCCACGTGGAGAGAGGGACTGGGCCAGTTTGCACTATCGAACAGGCCACTGTGGCTTAAATAAGTTGTGGTGGCTTGTCTGATCATGCGAACTAGCTGGCACACACCACCAATTTAAACTAGCCATGGTGGCTTCTTTAAATTGGCAACGAGTGCTGGTTGCCATTACCTGCCCAGGCACACTTGTCGTGTTATCCAAACCCAGACAGCATGGCTTGCTTGAAGGGGAAACAACCGCAAATAACCCAACAACAGGCCATGGGTTATTTGAGGGTTGTTCCCCCTCAAACATGCCATGCTGCCTAGGTTTGGATGACACAATAAACTGTGCCTGGGGAGGTAATTAGGCTAATTGTGCCTGGCACGCACCCCTGATTTAAACAAGGCACCGTGGCTTAAGTAAGCCAACTTGGCTTGTTTTGATCATGCAGACTGCGTCACAATCTTCCTCAATTGGTGTAGCCCCTCTAATGGATGTCCAACTGTGGAGAACTTCCACAGATAGAGGAAGCTCTCCACCACAGACAGTCACCCTCTACACATGGAGGGTGACCAGAATGATGACTGAAGGGGTGGGGATAACATGTTCATCCCCACTCCCCTTCCTTGTGTGCAGTCTAACAAGACTGAACAGGACTATAGTGAAACGTATTTCTGGGTAAACATGCATAGGATTATGCTGTAACTATGACATTGAAATCTATGGCCCATAGATTGTTCTGGGTAAGTGGTCATAAAATGTGCAAGTCTTACCTAGATGGAAACATGCTAGATAAATCATCCAATTTATGAAGGCAATGAAGACAGAAATAGTAACCCTTTACCTAAAATAACAATGATGATCATTTAAAAGTCAACAGTTTGTTAGTGAGCCCTGTCCCCGCCGCAGCAGCTGTTTGCTATGGGACTCCACAACTAGAACTCCATTTCAGTTCAGAAATCACCTGTGTTGAATTGTGGCAATAAATTACCTTTTTAGTAGAGAATTCGAGGGTATAGGATTTGTCTGAAAGCAGAGATCACCATAAAAGATTTTTTTAATATCATAAACATATCATTTACCAAATTCATATGTAAGCCAAGAACTTTCAAGTTAAATTTTAATTAGATGATCCGGTTGCCTAAGCCTACAGGAAACTAATTTGATAAAAGAAACATATTATCTCCGCTATGGCATGCCCTTATGAGTGATCTGGGCACATGAAACTATTTCTTGTCTCCAGAAAGTTCCAATTAATGTCTTACAACTTCCATAAACAATCATATTAAACTCTGCTTGACATGCTAAAATCACAATGTCTTTTTCTCACTCCTTTAGGCGATAGATGAACTTAGCACTTGTACCTGCCATATTTCTATTACACAAGAAATAAACCTCATGCAGAACTCAGTAGGAATTTTAATTGAATTTCTTTATTGAAATCAATATTGTACAGATGTTCTGTATCATCTTACTTTCTGTGAATGTGCCTTTTTGGCCACTTTTTGTGGCAAAAATGTGCCTTTTCCAATTTTATGCTATGCATAAAAACAACACACATCATTATGGAAGCTTTAAAGTAGTGAACATTCACCATCCTCACATATAAGGCAAAACTGACTACTGTGCTAAAGTTTTACCTTGAACATTGGGGTGAGGTAGGGGGACCAAAATGTGTGCTTTTGATGGGGCTGAAATGTTTTTCCCCAAATCTTCCTACCATAGCATTTTGGGAAGGAGTGTCCCACCCTGTTGCAGACTGATCTGCCATTTCTTCAGCGGAACAATTTTTCTCTTTTGTTTGACATTCGTCCTCATTAGCAACAAGATCCCAGCTAGGGATGGCCGAACATGTTATGTTCAAGTAGGGATGGGCAGATTCCAGTCCGGGGCGTCCGCAGTGGGGGGACAAATTCACATTATTGGAAGTACAAACTTGTGCACGTATGCATTTTTGAAATGGCCCCAACTGGAATGGAAGAATAGATCCCTTATTATTATTATTATTATTATTATTATTATTATTAATTTCATTTCTATACTGCCCAATAGCCGAAGCTCTCTGGGCGGTTCACAAAAATTAAAACCAAACAACACACAATAAAACAATTTAAAATATATAGAACATTAAAACCACAATATAACAATACAACCACAATAAAACCTAGCAGCAGTGCAGGAGTTTAAAATACAGATTTAAAACAGCAAAGATAAAAATTTAGAAAGCTAAAATGCTAAAATGCCTGGGAAAATAAAAAGGTGTTTACCTGGCGCCGAAAGGAATACAATGTAGGCGCCAGGTGAACCTCACTAGGGAGCTCATTCCAGAGCCGGGGTGCCACAGCAGAAAAAGCCCTCCTCCTAGTAGCCACCCGCCTTACTTCCTTTGGCAGGTGCTCACAGAGAAGGGTCGCTGATGATGATCTTAAGGTCCAGGCAGGCACATATGGGAGGAGGCGATCCTTCAGGTAACCTGGCCCCAAGCCGTTAAGGGCTTTGAATGTTAACACCAGCTACATCGGGCCCGGAAATGGACTGGCAGACAGTGCAGCTGGAAAAGTACTGGCGTAATATGAGCTCGCAGGCCAGTCCCTGTTAACAATCTTGCTGCCCTATTTTGGACCAGCTGAAGTTTCCGGACCATTTTCAAAGGCAGCCCCATGTATAACACATCACAATAATCCAGACGAGAAGTTATCAGAGCGTGGATAACTGTAGCTAGGCTATCTCTATCCAGATAAAGGCGTAGTTGGTATACCAGGCTAAGCTGATAAAAAGTGCTCTGTGCCACTGAGTTCACCTGTGCCTCAAGTGGTAGTTCTGGATCCAAGAGCACCCCCAAACTATGAACCATATCCTTTAGGGGGAGTGCAACCCCCTCCGGAAAAGGTTGAATATCACCTAGCCGGGCAGACGAACACCCACTAACAGTACCTCCGTCTTGTCTGGATTGAGTTTCAGTTTATTAGCCCTCATCCAGTCCATTACCATGCCCAGGCACTGATTCAGAACAGCCACTGCCTCACCTGGGTTTGATGATAAAGAGAGGTAGAGCTGGGTGTCATCTGCATATTGATGGCACCTCAGCCCACACCTCCGGATAACCTCCTCCAGTGGTTTCATGTAGATGTTAAACAGCATGGGGGATAAAATAGAGCCCTGTGGAACCCCATGGCACAATTGCCATGGCACAGAGCAATAATCCCCCAGCACCACCTTCTGAAATCGGCCATCCAAGTAGGAGCAGAACCACTGTAGTGCAGTGCCTCCAACTCCTAACCCAGACAACCTATCCAGAAGGATACCATGGTTGATGGTATCGAAAGCCACTGAGAGGTCTAGGAGAATCAACAGGGTCACACTCCCCCTGTCCCTCTCCCGGCAGAGGTCATCCCACGGGTAGGGATGGGGGAGAATTTATCCGCCCCCCCTGCCCCCCTCCCCCCCTGGGATGGGATTTACCTTCACGAATGTCACTTCCGGTGGCGGGTCCTGGCGGCGGTTCGGCAGGTCTTCGTCAGGGGCGGGAGTGGCAGCCGGTCTTTCGACCGGCTGCCGCCACCGCCATTACAAGAAAAGTTAAAAAAAAAAAGCCCCTGTGATAGGCTACGTAACGATTAACGTAGCCCATCACGGCTAGATTTGCAAAGTCAGCCGTGATAGGCTACGTTAATCGTCACGTAGCCTATCACGGGTGACTTTAAAAAAAAAAGCATGTACGCTAATGGCAGCCCCCATAGGGAGCCGCCATTTGCGTTCCTTATTTGGTCCCTGTAGTCTACGTAAAGATATATGGCGAAAATAAGGGCAACACAAATAACCGCCCTATGGGGGCCGCCATTTGCGTACACGCTTTTTTTTTTTTAAGTCACCCGTGATAGGCTACGTGACAATTAACGTAGCCTATCACGGCTGACTTTGCAGATCTAGCCGTGATAGGCTACGTAAATCATTACGTAGCCTATCACGGGGCTTTTTTTTTTACTTTTATTTTGAAGTTCGTGGCCGGGGAGACGGGGCGCTTCTCCCTGGCCTGAATTTCGACCAGGCGAGGCGGGAAGCCTCCCCCCCAGCCTGAATTTCGGCTGGGTGAGGCGGGAAGCCTCCCCCCCCGGCCTGAACTTCGGGGGGAGAAGCGAAGCGCCTCCCCCCCACCGCGAAGCAAGCTTCGAGACCAGGTAAGTGACTTTCGTACATCCCTACCCACAGGGCGACCAAGGCAGTTTCCATTCCAAAACCAGGCCTGGAGCCTGACTGAAATGGATCTAGATAATCTGTTTCATTCAACAGTGCCTGGAGCTGTCCTACAACCACCCGCTCAAGCACCTTGCCCAGGAAGGGGATGTTGGCCACTGGCCTATAATTGTTAACATCCTCTGGGTCCAGGTTAGGCTTTTTCAGGAGTGGTCTAATTACTGCCTCTTTTAAAGCAGCAGGCACCACTCCCTCTCTCAAGGAGGAATTTACAACCTCCTGGACCCAGCCGGACAACCCCTCCTTGTTTGATTTAATAAGCCATGGAGGGCAAGGGTGAAGCACACAAGTGGTCGATCGCACTTGGCCAAGCACCTTGTCCGCAATCCCTAATGTCATTCACCATCTTTAAAATCCCACTGGTACAGACTGTAGGGACAACTGTATCCCCCAACCAGAAACTATTATTTCACAGCACCACCTAGACGTTATGTAGTGAAAGGTACAGAAAGTTAGGAAAGGCAAACACCTGTGTGTAGAAATCTGATCTTAATCCTGCTAGGGATGGATGGACTCACCTGCACCCACCAAGCACAGGCACTCAACAAGTTGCTACTGCTGCCAGCCCCCACTTCATTCATTTCATTTCATTTATTACATTTCTATATCGCCCCATAGCCAAAGCTCTCTGGGTGGTTCACTTGCTGGGCTGTGTGAGCCCTGGAGGGTTTGGTGACCCTTTACACCTCTAATCTTGCGGAGATCCCCCTGTATGGCTGCCATTGTGTGTAATGTTAAATATACAAAAATTACGGAGCCCCCATCTTGTGTAAAAATGGCAGCTCAGAGAGAGGAGTGGGTGGCTGCAGAGTGCTCCTGGACCATGCAGCATTTGATGAGTGTGCACCTGAGTAGGGTCTGAGGGGCTGGGGACAGGGGACTCTGCCAAACTCCTGGACGCACTGAGGCACTTGCGACATCCCTAAGTCCTGCAAAGTATCCTGAAGCAGATGTTAAAAAGCCTTGTCTAGAAAAGCTCCCAATCAGGTTACCAACCAATGTTATTGTTAGCTAGAATCAATGGCAAGACAACACCTGGCTTTGGTGACAGAGGGACTAGAGCAAGTGCCCTTCTCTATGAATATAGTCTATCCAGTTGTTAAACTTCCTCTGAGGTACATAGATCAGGGATCAATGCTGAGAAATAAAATCCACATTCCAGGTATGCTGTAAAGAGAGAGAAACAAAACACTTTCCCAATGTACCTTCCCTAGTGCTTTTAAAAAATGTACTGAGAATTTTCTCCAAGGCTACTTTTTTGTTATGCTGGGAAAGACTGGAGGCAAAAGGAGAAGGGGACGGCAGAGGATGAGATGGCTAGATAGCATCACGGATGCAATGAATATGAACTTGAGCACGCTCCGGGAGAGAGCGCAGGACAGGAAGGCCTGGCGTGCTATGGTCCATGGGGTCACGAAGAGTCGGACACGACTGAACGACTGAACAACAACAACAACAACTTTTTTGTTAGCAGAAAAAATATTGCAAGTCTTAAAAGGAGGTTCAACATATGACCCAACAAGGCCTGTAAGCTTTGAAGCAAATAATCCCCTATCACTGCTCTAACTCTGAACTCTAACTTTATACGTTCTTTTCCATAGCGTCTATTGTTAATATTAATTATGTATATTATGCATATTAGGGTTTTTAAAATATGTGCTTCATATGAAACTATTTCAGCTGCCATACACCAGGGTGAGAAACCTGTAGTCCATGGGCCTAATCCAACCCTCTGAGGCTCCCCATCTGGCCCATGGAGGCTTAAGTGTGGGCCTCGCCGTCTGGTCTGGAAGCCACCTGGAGGTTGGGGATAAGGTGGGGAGGGGAATCTCCTTCTGTGATTGAAGATAACAAGGTGTTTCCAATTGAGAGGGGGTGGCACACTTGGTCAGGGCTTGTAGGAGCTCCTGCAAGTACCAGCTGAGCACTTCCTTCTGCAGGCCATTCTGATTGGGATGGCAAACAGCATGGAAAGGGACTTGGATGGCACTTGCAGGAGCTCCTTCAAGGGGTATGTGCCAGCTGAGTCCCTTCCCGTCATGTGCCATTTGCCTCTCCAATTGGGACAGCGAGTGGTGTGTGAAGGAGGTGCCTGGTTCTGGGTGGCTTGGCTTCTCCTGCCCTGCACCCTCACCCAGTGGGAGAAGGCATGGGGCAAGTTCTCATTCCTGTATTCCAATGTTTCCTCCTATCTACTGTCTTATCATGCTGTTTTGCAATGATAATGCTAAAAGTAAACAGTGATGCAAAACCAGGAGCATCAGCACAATTATCCTAGCAATGAGTTGAAATCTTCTCTCATTCCAGATTCTTTTTCAAGCCCTTTGAACCTCACCTTGTTCATGAAAATTGCCCACTCCATTTTGATTCAATTCTAGCAAAGTTATTAAACTTAAATTCAGCCTCTTTCCACTAGAAAATAAAATAGGTTCTCAAAATAATGGAACTGATCTTGCTCCAGTCAAAAGCAGGGAAGTAAATAGCATCCAGGATTGCTGAATCCAGCAATAATAATGCAGTAACAAATTACCACTGGATACTTCAAGTTCCTGATATGCTGGAAGGCTCTTGGTATATATATGTAAGTGGCTTTAGCTGCTGTTTGTCCTTTGAGTATCTACATTTCACAGCTCTGAGGACTGAAATACAAAATATAAGGAACTGAAGCTTGGTATTAGGTAACATTGTAAAGGAAGTAGCTATCACCTGGGTCTAACTTTTCTTTAATTCACGCAACAGATTCTTGTAGAATCTGGTTCTGGAGAATGGTAATTAGGGATGTGCAAACCCACTCCCATTCAGGTTCTCTGGCACCCACCCAGCCCCTGCACCCACTCACTAGTCCCTGGACCACACTCATGCCCCTCCTGTGCTCAGGGAGCAGTGTGCACTCACCTTGCCAGCCTTGGTGAGCTCCGCAGTTGCCATGGCCATTGCAAAGTGTGCGTATTTGCTAGGGATGGCAGAGAATTTCTCCCCGAAAATAGCGTTACCCTTATTTTCGCCGTAGTCTACGTAAACATTTACGTAGACTACAGCAACTAAATAAGGAACGTGAATGGCGGCTCCCTATGGGGGCCGCCATTCGCGTACGCGCTTTTTTTTTTTAAAGTTACCCGTGATAGGCTACGTGATGATTCACGTAGCCTATCACGGCTGACTTTCCAGATCTAGCCGTGATAGGCTACGTGAATCGTAACGTAGCCTATCAGGGGACTTTTTTTTTTTACTTTCGTGTTCGTGGCCGGGCAAGGTGGGAAGCCTCCCCCCCCGGCCTGAATTTCGGCCGGGCGAGGCGGGAAGCCTCCCCCCCCGGCCTGAATTTCGGCCGGGTGAGGCGGGAAGCCTCCCCCCCCTGGCCTGAACTTCGCGGGGGGAGCAGCGAAGCGCTCCCCCCCACGGCGAACAAGCTGCAAGAAAAGGTAAGTGACTTTTGTCCACCCCTAGTATTTGCGCATGTGTGAAAATGTGCATTTTGTGAGTATGCCCCCAAAATGTGCATTTCTGCAAATGTGCATATTCGCACATGCACAAAATGCACATTTTCACAAAAATGTGCATTTCATGCATATACGGATAAGTGCATTTGAAGAAATGCACATTTTTGTGCAAATGGAAATATGAGCATTTTTGCGACTGCTGTTTTATTTTTTAAAAAATGACAACCGCGGAGCTTGATGAGGTCACCAGGGTGAATGTGGGCCGCTCGCCGAGTGCAGACAGGGGGCAAGTAGGGGCAGGGGCTCAGCGAGTGGGGCTTGGGGGTGCAGGTGGGGGTTTCTGCCAGATTTCTGGATGGAATCAGGTGACCGCACCATTCCTAATGGTAATGTGCACAGCAACCTTAAGCATGTTTACTCAGACTTAGGGAGCAATGATAATTTTGTTTTTGCTTGCAAAACATGCAATCTTGCCCTGTTCAAAGCCCTGAATGTGAGTGCAAGCACGTCTCCACCAAACATGTTCGCAAATCATCAAACTCGTGCTCACGTTTGTCTCATTCCTGATTCCAAGTTCGAGTCACGCAAATTTCCTCATTTGCTGAAATTTCCCCAGTAGATTAAATCAGCCCCACTTTAGTCTATGGAAGAAATTTGTGCAATTTAGGAAATGTGTGCAGATTTTGAGAGATTTGCGTAAATGTCCTATTTGATTGCTGCTTGATTTGCACAAATCTCCCATTTGCACAAAATGAGCAGTGATAGCAAACATGGACAGGAATCAAGCATGAGGTGAGTGGGGAGATGATGTCTGGAGAATTCTAGCAATCTTGAACATTGCTCGTTCACCCATCCCTATTCAGACTTAAGCCCAGTGAGCTCAATGTGAATTACTACATAGTGATGCTGGGAAAGACTGAAGGCAAAAGGAGAAGGGGACGGCAGAGGATGAGATGGCTAGATAGCATCACCGATGTAATGAATATGAACTTGAGCACGCTCTGGGAGAGAGCGCAGGACAGGAAGGCCTGGCGTGCTATGGTCCATGGGGTCACGAAGAGTCGGACACAACTGAACGACTGAACAACAACAATTACATATAGAATTATAGTCATGCAGTACAATCTTATGTATATTTAGTTGATAGTTAGGGATGTCAGAGAATTCCACTACAGACTGAAATGGGATCGAATTCCCTTTAGTCCGTGCCACGAGGAACAGCACCACGAGGTCCTGCGGAACCAGCAGTCATGCGGCTTTTTTTGGTCATCTGCACAGGATTGCAAAATTTTCATAAATAAAAATTCAAGGTAGGATATTCCGATAATAAATACGTAACTTTTTAAAAAAAAAAAATGAATTCTGCTCACCGCCTTGTTTGTGGGTGTTCTTTTTCAATTGAAATCCTCCATCTCCGTTTACTTTCAGTCAAAACACTTCCTCCTCCTCGGGGCTTCCCAGAACAAGGCTGTCCTAGGTGTGCCTGAGCGATGCACTCTTTGTTTAAAGCAACGCTGTTTGAAAGAAAGAAAAAACCTGTTAAAATGACCATGCCGGTCTGGAGCCCTGCACGAGGTATTTTAGGGATGGCGGAGAATTTCTCCACGAATCTTCAGGAGGCCGAGTGCCAAGGCATTCGGCCCCCCGAAAGTGTTGGGGAAATTCTCCGCCGGCCCCCTGCCCCCCCCCGGGATGGGACATACCGTGGCCCTCTCGGCGGCGGGTCCCGGCAGCGTTTCGGCGGCGTTTCTGCGGGGGCGGCGGCCAGTCTCCTGACCAGCTGCCGCCGCCGCCATTACAAAATAAAAAAGTAAAACACACACACACACCCGTGATAGGCTACGTGATGATTTACGTAGCCTATCACGGCTAGATTTCCAAAATCAGCCGTGATAGGCTACGTAAATCATCATGTAGCCTATCACGGGTGACTTTGGGGGAAAAAAAAAAGCATGTACGCAAATGGCGGCGGCCCATGGGCGCCGCCATTTGCGTTCCTTATTTTGGCATGTCTAGTCTACGTAAAGATTTACATAGACTACGGCGAAAATAAGGGCAACGCAAATAGTGTGCCCTTATTTTCGCCATAATCTACATAAATCTTTATGTAGACTAGACGTGCCAAAATAAGGAACGCAAATGGCGGTGCCCCATGGGCGCCGCCATTTGCGTATGCACTTTTTTTTCCCCCAAAGTCACCCATGATAGGCTACGTGACGATTAACGTAGCCTATCACAGCTGACTTTGGAAATCTAGCCGTGATAGGCTACGTTAATCATTACGTAGCCTATCACGGTTTTTTTTCCCCCACTTTTTCTTTCGCGGCTGGGGAGATGGGGCGCTTCTCCCCGGCCTGAATTTCGGCCGGGCGAGGCAGAACGCCTCCCCCCCCGGCCTGAATTTCAGCCGGGCGAGGCGGGGTTTCTCCCCCCCTCTCCTGAACTTTGGGGGGAGAAGCGAAGCACCTCCCCCCCACCGCGAATCACCCCTGCGAAAAGGTAAGTGACTTTCGTACATCCCTAGGTATTATTCTCCCTGCTAAGCTTTATATTTCCACATCCAGCGTTGTTGTTGATGTTGTGAGGCTAAAATCCAGAGGAGAACCAACTCTGTTCATGTCTACTCAGAAGTAAGTCTTACTGAGTTCAATGCGACTTACTCCTACACATGTCAGCACCCCACTTGCCCCCAGCTCAGCTTTGTATTTCCACATCCAGCTCATTAGCAAACCTGTTAGTTATCTCACTGGGTGACTTTGGGTTGGACTCTAACCACTACACCATACTTCTGTTATGAAACTCATGAAGAAAAAGAGACAGTATAATGGAAAGTTCTTTCTGAAGTAGTCACACTTGTACAAATGCAGCATGAAGGGAAAGATCAGGAACCTTCTCTTTGTTTGAATAAAAAGCACACTCTGCACATGCTCAGGGAATGGACAAAATGAGGGATAAACATACCAGGGAATATAAAGAACTATATTCTTCCATTATGTGTGTGTGGGGGGAATCTCCTTCAATCCAGCTGTTCCCTGGAACCCCCCCCCCATTCACCCAAGGGTCTTCTGAGATAACTAACAGAAGGTTTGATAATGAACTGGATGTGGAAATACAAAGCTGAGTGGAGAGGAGAACCAACTCTGTGCATGTCTACTCAGAAGTAGGTCTTACTAATTCAATGCGACTTACTCCTACACATGTCAACACCCCACTTGCCGCCGGAGCCGCTGCCGCCGAAGCCCCAGGTAAGTTTTGTTCTGGAGGGATTCCGCAGGGTGGCGGGGGGTGGGAGGCCGTTCCGCCATGGATTTCGGGGGGCCGAATGCCAGTGCATTCAGCCTCACTGAAATCCGTGGCGGAATTCTCCGCCATCCCTACTTTAAACAAAGAGTGCATCGCTCAGGCACACCTAGGACAGCCTTCTTTTGGGAAGCCCCAAGGAGGAGGAAGTGTTTTGGCTGAAAGTAATTACTGCACGTCTCGGGACAGGGGAAAAAATACGTAAATATTTACGAAAAATAGGCTTTCTTACGGAAGTTATGCAGACTCACGGAGATGGCTGGGCACCGGAATTACAGCTCTCAGTACAGACTTATCATCGTAACTTTCGGAGCGGAAAAAAAAAGAGGATTCTGGGGGCTTGTGAACGACGGTATGGAGCAATGGCCGCAAACTGTGGGAGTCAAGTGGCACAGAAGGTACACAATTCGTACATCCCCATGATAGTAGGTTCCACTACTACCACCTAAATGGGGCTTACTACCTTGTAAATGGGTTTAGAACTGTAGAGTTTTACCCAGTTGTGTCCATCTGCCAGCAGAAGAGATATCACTGTATGCCCTGCTCTTCCCAGCACCTGCGCCTGCCAAAGCTGTTCCTGCCCATGGCAACCCCACCAGCCCCCTGAAAATGCTACCCAGAGAGTCAGGAGATCCTGTGAGGTGTGTGTGGGATCCCCCCAAAACAGGAGGAGGTACCTTCCACAAGCAGAGTCCTTGCTCTTGTGGGTTGCAGATCCTGGATCCAACCCAACGTATATATAGAGAGAAAAAACTGGGACTATAAATAAAAACAAATTGGTAAAACTTCACCTCCCATTTCTTGGGCTGGCTCACACATTGCTTTCTGCCACTTTCTTCATTGATGGAAGTGATCAGCTTGCAAGAGTAGTGGGCACTTTTGAGATTGCAAATATTTCAATGGCTTAGACCTGAAAGCTCCTGATTCACGTTACACTGCTCACACACGTAGCCCCAAACAGTGTCCTTGTTCTGCTACATCTGAAGGGTGATTCTTACATTACTGTTATGGCATGGTTTCTATTTCCATGGGTTCCATGCTCCATCAATAAAGTTTGGAATAAGGAACTATCTGTGGGATGCATGGATGACATAGTTACTCTCCATACCAGGAAGTGTAGCCTGGTGAGTTAAGTAACCACATCATGTACCCACCCATACCATATTTCCTATTTAAAATACTGCCAGTGCTGCACAGGAACTGACAGAACAGAAACAGCAACCACATACCACTGTAACAAAACAAAACAAAACAAAACATGAATTTATTTCATCATATACCCTCTCTTCCCCCCCCCCTTCAGATTAAACAGTAAATACCGGGTAAACACACTAAGGGTTGCAAATTTCTATGAATATTTCTGTTGTATTTGGCCAAATTGCAAAATGTGTTTACTTCACAGCCTGTCCCCTATAGTCTCTCCCTGAGATGTTTCCTCATAATTTAGATTCCTGGCTTTAGCCACTGACTGTAGTAGACATCAAAATTTACATATAAAGTGCAGCCCCCAGAGCTCTTACAGAGCATGTCCTGATCAAAGCATTTTATTTTGCTATTGATTCCCATGTGAAATGACTTGGCACCTCTGCTCTCAGTAGGTGAGCATTTGGTTCTGTTTCATATCACGTGCATTCAGTCCCCTCAAGCAATACTAGACTACTCACAAATTTCATTTGCCCAAGTCCTGATCTTATTGAGTGTGGCAGGTATAGAATAAGTGACCCAAGGTGGAATGATTGAAAATGAGGGAGGAAATTGTTTTGGTGTTTTTTCCCTGAAACACTTGCATACAATATTTTTGTAGGTAGTCCTATCAATCACAGCACAGTTCCCTATACAGTACTGGAAGGTTTTGTAGTGGAATGGATAATTTAGTTTGATTGGTATAACAACTTTGTAGTACAGTATTTATAAAATGCTGTATACAATTAATTAAAAAAAAACATTGTAAATATGCCATAAGAGTTTGTTAAGATAACTCTCAGAGAGGTAGCCATGCTAGTCTAGTTAGCAGCAAAAACAACAAAAAGACTAACACATTTAGGGTGCAATCCTATGGGGATAGGCAGCCGCTTCCGAACTCGGAGGAGACCGCCTAACCAATGCAGGGCAGGAGAAGCACCTAGGGGATCATCCCCTCTGTGCTTCTCCTGCCCTGCATTTGTGGCTGGATAGCTGACTTTGGCTGTCTAGCCATGGGAAGGCGGAGTGTGGGAGAAGGCTGCTGGACAACACATAGGATGTGTCGTATCAGCATTTCTGCCTTCCCCGCCCTGGAATGCCCCCCTGGAACACCCCATTTTGGCCACTCCACGCTCCTCTTCCAAGTACTGAGCACAGGGCAGTGGGGAAGGTAGGTTCTCCAGGAACTGACCTCGGAGCGCAGGCTCTGAGGTTGGTTCCCGGAAAACCACATATCCTATGGCTGTCTAGCTGCTGACTAGCAGCCATGGGATTGCTCCCTTACTGTTGTATAAGCTTTTGTGGACTAGACTCCACTTCATCAGATGTATGAATTGTTATCCTCACTTGACAGGTATACAAACATGTGAAGGAAATGTTAAAAAAAAAAAAAAGCAAAACCCAGAGGTAAACAGCAAGAAAATGTAAAAAGTATAGCTGCTAACAATTAAATTATAACTTCAGGCAGCAATCCAATACCCACTTATCTAGCAGAAACCAATGAATTGAATGGGTTTTTTTCCAAGTAGACATGGATAGGATTGCACTGTAAATATATGCAAAACAAGCACAGCTCATTCACAATAGGTGATAAGTTATCAGCATAGCTAATTAAATCAACATCTGTAGTGAGACAGGAAAGTATTGCTTCTATTCAGACCAAAATGAATAGAATCAAACTTCATTATGAATTCTAATTCATTTATGTCACACTGAAATAACTCTCCTTGAAATTCTTCTGACATAAGAAATGGCAACATTCAAAAGCTAGTAGAAGAACATGTCAGTCTTCCAGGACACTCCGGTGCTGACCTGCAACTTTACATTCTTCAGAAAGGGAATTTCACAGTTAGTTTCCTGACGTCTAGATTTTAATTTTTTTTAATGGTAATTCTAAATTATAGGTAGAAATGTGAATCAATATATTTCTTTATCAGTCACATTTGTATCCTACCTATCCTCTAAGGAGGCCGAGGCAACTGACAGGAGATTATCTCATAACAATTCTGGGAGGCAGGTTATTAGATTGCAACACTGTGAATTGTCCAAAGAACACCCAGTAAGTTACATGGATGAGTGGGGAGATGAACTGAAGTACTTCCTGGTCTATTGGTCTAGTCTCTTAGGACCAAAGCTGATAACATATCAGCCATGTGATGTGATCAGAGAGCCATGATCAGATCTTCCCTTTCTTTCTTTCTTTCTTTCTTTCTTTCTAAAGCAGTCAGAAGGAGGGAAAGTTGCATTCAGTAAGGATTGTTCACTGCAGGAAGGTGGGCATTAAACTTCCTCCCAAAACTGCTATTTGTTGCATTAAAGAAAACATACAGGTACCCTCCACACTTCCTTTGAAAAACAAATAAATAAGGAAATACACAGTCCCATCACAGATTTCCATTTTGTCTAGTTTGGCCCTTAAACAGCCGGAGAAGGAAGGAAGTATATAAGCCCAGCTGTAGCCCCTTGACTGAGGCTTCAGCAACTGGTTTGATTCACTGACATTCCCAATCACACATGCAAGCCCAAGATACAGTCATAGGCAACAGAAAGGCACTATAGCTAGCAGCATGAATCAGCAGATGAAGATTCACAATCCCGTCCACACATTGTAGTAGCATTTCCCCCGCCTCAATGCAAATGTGCATCCTCATTTGATCAATGTGTGCAGTTCCTAATCTAACAAGATGATCCATACGCAGAAGCCCAATAATCCTACACAGCCATTTCCTTGTCTGGATCTGGGCAACTGTATTTTAAGGGTTAAAAGATTCATATTGAACTTCACAAAATCAAGGAAACAAAACTGGAGTAAAAAATGTTTCTGGCATCTGCCTGGCTAATGCCAATGTTCATTTCATTTCAGAGTTTTAAGAGATGGTTGTAACCTTGCTACAAAATGCAGACTTCTACTTAAGAATGTGAAAAGTTTCAGGCAACCACATCAGATTTATAAGAGGTTTCTTTACAAACACTCTTGCCCACAGACTGATTGCGCTTTCAAATGTGAACACTGTCAGATCATCAACTTTATTTGCAATCTCCATAAAACTCACCTTGCAGGGTGCTACTGAAATCACACATCTGTGCCACCATTTATTTATTTGTTTGTTTGTTTGTTTATTTATTTTTGCAGGGGTGGGGTGGAGGATACTTCAGAGAGTTTTGAGATCTTCTATAGCTTATGGCAAGATGCCATCATACAAAATCTGCTTTATGAAGATTACAAAGTAAGGTGAGCAGCTTTTACAAGAAAAAAGTGTGTTGATTGGTGCTTACTTATTTATTTGCTTTATGCAGGCACTTTTTCATCTGCATGATAGAGGTGCTGCTGGGTCTTAAAGGGAAATGATGATGTGCCCTGCATTGTGCATTCAGTGAGATAAAATGAAAATGATAACCTTGGTTGGTTCTCTTAAAGTAATCTGAAACCTGCTATGTTAGTTTTAAAAGCTATTTGGATTGCCAGAGCAATTCTTCTCTTCTCCCATTTTGGGCTTTTCTAAAGCCTTGGAAACTCTGGCTATCAAAATGCTCCTGAGTATTAGTCCCACTTCCATCACCACTGAAGATGTGCTGGCTCTGTCACTACACCCACTGGAAACAATTTACAGGACAGAAGCTTCAGGCAGTGGGCATAATATGCCAGAGTTTTCCATTTTGGGCTGCCCATTTTCTAAAGAACCTCCATTGCAGTGGCCAAGAGCATGCATGGTCACCAGGTCTCCTTTTATCATATTTACAAAACCAAGGCAATCCACATGATGAATGATTTTCATATCACAACTGCTACATAGTTCAGTTCAGTTTGTGTGTTATGAAAACTAGAACCTTGTCTCACAGCAACAGGTACATGGAACCACCATGGGGAAATACTCTAGCAGCCTGGCAGCCATAACATGAGAATCAGGCTTAAACCTACTTTAGCACAAACATCAATATGTATTATGTATTCATAGTAGTATCCATATTTCCTTAATGGATTGGGACTCTCACTGTCCTGATAGATGTGTCATAGTGAATGGCTAACGATGTGGACCAGAGAATGGCCTGAAGAAACCTGATGACCTATAAACCTGAAATTAAGCATGTCTGGCCCACTAAACTGCCTGGATGAGACCATTCAGAATGATCTCCCAATCAGCTGGGTAAGGAGACAAGGCACACAATTTAAAGGTGAGGATGGCATGCAGGTATGACTCATTGTGTGCCATCCTCCCAATGAAAATTGCATTCTCCCAGTCTGCCACATGCCTGTGATCGTGATGGGGAGCACGGCATGTAGGAATGGCTCTCCCATGCTGTCCTCTTCATTTCAACCATAGGAACATAGGAAGCTGCCTTCTACTGAATCACACCATTGGCCCTTCTAGCCCAGTAGTGTCAACACTGGCTGGCAGCAGCTCTCCAGGTTTCAGGCAGGAGTCTTTCCAGCCCTACGTGGAGATGCTGAGGATTGATCCTGGGACCTTCGGCATGCAAAGCAGGTGCTGTGGCCCCTCCCCTGATTCTTTCCCAGCCAACCAAATAACCAGTTGGCAGGCAGGGGGAGTGTGATTTAAATGGCAAGGATGGCAATTGGGGAGAGTCATCCCCACCCACTATCTTCCCCATTTGCCTCCCCACCCCCCAGGTAATTGGTGATGGGAAAATTTGGGAACTGCAGTGATTGGCATCCTCCGCAGCTGCTCTCTGCACCAATCAGCTGGGCAGCAGGTAGGGGATAGGTGCAATGAGATTTCAGCCAGCAGGGAGGGGAAGTTTAAACCTTCCAATTCCCACACACTGAGATTAGAGGAGAGTGGGGAAAGGGACATGTGTGTGTTGAGGGGGAGGCTGTGTGCATGTTTGTGAGTGTGAGAAAGTGAGTGGGGGAAGATTCTCTGTATGTATTTGTGAGGGGGGAGGGGGATTGAAGGGGATGTGGGCCCTGGCCAGGCCCATGCCCACACCCACACCCATGGCCAGCCCAGGACCTACCTATCACAGCCTTCGACCTTGCCCACCACTGGCATGTAGCTGTCGACCCAGCACTCATTGATGCATGCAGCTCACAGGGGCAAAAATGTTGCCCACTGCTCTAGGCTTTTTTATACAGTGGGAGCCATTTCAGTATGGTGCAGTCCTGTGCTGCAGGGGCATGTATTTTCAGGGGGGGGCGCTTTTGTGCTATGTTCTGGGGTGTCCTGGGAAGCTTATCAAAGGTTCTTCAATGAGGGAAACCTCTCCTCCCATTTATGGCCATATAGTAGTAGGGGTGTACAGGCTGTGTGAAATCCATTCCATCTGTGTTTCATGGATTGTCAGGAGCCTTTTGTTCTGTTGTCCATTCACAGATGGATGTGAATATTTTTTTTCCTCATGCAGAAAAATATGCAAATAATTACATAAGAGCTTTCTTAAGAATTTACACAATGTACCTTAGTACGTAACATTGAGCACATTGTCCCCTATTCCATTCAACTTTTCCTCAGCAGAAACTTGAATATTTTCCTACTAATAAATATGTGTAAATTTCAGGAAAGTTTTAAAAAAGCACCTGAAAGTCCACAGACTCTACACAGGCTGAGGGCGTTGCTACGCAGCAGATTCCACAGGTCGGATTCTTAGAAATCTGAGCTCATTTTAGTTTGTCTCAAATTTCTCCAGCATCCCTATATAGTTAGGGATGTACGAATCCCACTCACCCGTCCATTCCGGGGCATCCGCAGTGGGGGGGAGGCCCCCCAGAATCCTCCCCGGCCAGCTCCGCTCCATGGTGACTCCATGGAGCCGCCAGCCAGGGCCGGCTGCAGCTGGATTTCCAGCTGCTGCCAGGCTGCTGCGGCCGCAAATGGCGGCCGCTATGCTGGCCGCCATTTGTGTAGCTGCCTTTTGCCATGATAGGCTACATAAATACTTAGGTAGCCTATCACAGCAAAGAGCAGGGGTGCAAAGGGCGGCCGCAGCAGCCAGACAGCGGCCAGGAGACCAGCCAGATCCACCGCCTCCACCACCGCCTCCGCCTCCACATCTGCCGCCGCCACATCTGCCGCCAGGTAAGCTCCGTCCCAGGAGGATTCCGCAGGGTGGCAGGGGGGGGGGAGGCCGTTCTGCCATGGATTCCGGGGGCTGGATTCTAAAGAATCTGGCCTCACTGGAGTCCATGGAGGAATTCTCTGACATCCCTATATATAGTACAGATGTACAAGCAACCAAAATAAACTTGCTGAGGCTGCAGTCCCATTCACATTGCTTTCTGCTTCTCATTGCCCTTTCTCAGTCAGAACCAGTCAGAACTCTAAAGGAATTCTAAAGGTGCTTCCACACCTTGGATAGCTCCTTTAGAGTTCTGACTCGTTGTGACTGAAACCCAGAGTGGATTCTCCACCCCACTGACATCAGAGCCACCAGCCTCCAATGGCATGGATCTTACATTGAAAAAAGAATGCACATTTTTAGAGATTTTAAGGGCTTTAAAGTTCAGCAGGTTCTTTAAAATACAGATAGCTGTATGCCATGCTAGGTCCTTGATATGTCAGGAATCTGATACTGCTTTCTACCACCCACAATACCACAGTACCATAAATGTCAATGGATTCAGGCTTTTACTGTCTTTGATTTAGCCCCAACCATTTGAGATTCAAACATCATCAATACAAATGTCCCATCAGCCAGGACAGCTAGACTGGTGGGGACGAGGGAGAGGGCCTTTTCTGTGGTGGCCCCCACTCTGTGGAACTCCCTCCCTAGGGAACTCCGTCATGCCCCCTCTTTAATGAGCTTCCGTCGTGCATTAAAAACGTGGTTGTTCAGGCAGGCATTTGGGGTGGGTTAGGGTATTTTAAAAAAAAAATTATGGTAGAATTTTATTGTTTTAAATTGTTTTATGGTGTGTTGTACATCACCCAGAGTGGCGATTAATAAATTTAATAAATAAATAAAAATGAGTTTTTCAACCCTTTCTTCTGCTGAAGCTCTTTCTTCTGATATTGCTCACGTTTACCAGATGACAGAGTGAGTGTGTCAAAAAGGGAAGTTTGCCAACAGATGTACAGAGTTTAGAAGGCAAACTTGCAAACAGTTAGCAGAAGGAGAATGTGACTGCCTGAGTATAATGAGGATTCAGGCAGGGAAATGTGACAGGATTGATGGATGGCAGATGGAGAGAGCTTTTCATATTTATGGCAAAAAATATTTCTAAATATTGATGTGTGTGAACTTCTAATATAACTTTCAGAGTTCTGTATAGGGATGAAGTCAGCCACTGTTTGTCTTTTCACAGTCTAAGGCTGCAAACTTAGTTTACACACTTAAATGTGAATAAGGCCCATTTAACTCAATTGAACTAATGTGAGTAACATATTGTAACATACAGTAAGGCCCTCGACAAGAATACACATATAATAATACCAGTACTCTCAATGGAATCTCCTCCTCAATATTTTTCCAGTTCTGTTCTGGGTGCTGTACTGTGTATTTCTGTGAGAGATGCATCTTGCCTTGGTGAGAGCTCCATGTGTTCATTTGGACAGCTCAGTCTGAACACATGTGTGCAGGAACATGACAGCCAGCAGATAAGATGTTTGACTTGATATAAAAGGCCCAGATTCAAATTTCTGCTCAACCATGAACTCACCAGATGGTCTTGAGACAGTCATGATAGTGACTGCATGACCATTTATTTATGATGTAGTTGCTTAGAAACACCATACTGGAGATGGACAAGCTCTACAGCTTGCCCTGAAAACCAACTGGGCCCCACAGATGTGAATGCTCACAATTCTGATGAGCATTTGCTCACAAGGCCCCCAAGGATAAAGCGTGCACACACACACACACACACACACACACCAGAAAAGTTAAGGTCGTGCATTCATTTTAGAACAAATGGAAAATGGAAAAGAATGGGCCCCAATTGTAATTCATTATATACCAAATGCAGTGAGCAATGGATAGAAATTGGCACATTTTTCATTACTCACATTCTTACATTAGAGGTGAGAGGTGGGCTCACCATTGTCGGGTAGCAGTGGCACTAATTTTGGCCACCACTCCTGGCAGCTGCCATTTTATTTCTTCAGAATGCGCTAGAACGATGCAGCAACTGGGATAATGAAAAAGTAAGCAGCCAAGAGCAGTTACCGAAATTAGTTCTGCTGCTGCCACCATAATGAATGGTGGGCAACAATGGTGTATTGGAGCCAGGGCTCACAGGGATGTAGCACCGGCACTTTTTTATTAGCAGGGGTGCGGTCATCATCTGCTACCCCCAATCCCTACCCACAGAATTCCCTGTTCCCTCTAAGCTTAGCTGCAATTTGGGAGAAATGAATTTTCCCAAGAGCCCTATATTGTTCTTTGTTGTAACGCAAAGTATTTTGTGGTGGCTTGGTCTTGGGTGGGTAATTAAGACCCATTAGCTTTACAAAACACCTGCTCCTGGTGGAGATAAAACTGCTAGAACTGGTGTGTTGATGTGGATCAAGTCAGCTGTCCAGTTTTGAACTCTGCCTGGGGACATGGCTATAGGACTGTCATGATGAGAGCTTGCATGTCAACATTTACCACTACACCACTGGTGAGCAAAACACACAGTTAAGAAAAGAAAATGGCCACAAGTAACAAAACCAGAATTAAATGCTGACTAACCAAATGAATGTCACTGTTATGAATGAATAGCAAAACCAATGACATTTTCAATCACAAAAACAAGTAAGAGTAATGAAATGGAAAAAAAGGAATCTTGCACAACCCAAGGAGAAGGCAGTAGCAAGCAGCATTTGCACTCCTCTGCAGAAAGGGAAAGCCTGGGGCAGAAAAGATCCACACACGTAGCATCTCTTCCTAACAGGAATGATGGGACTGAAATACAAGTGTAGTTATAATCAATGAGAAATTGCATTCTGAACTTGCAATTTCATTTTTTCCATAGCTCAGGTCTGCAAGTGAAAGGTACACTTGGATTGATCACAACAGGGTGTCTTTATATTTTTCTACTGCTGCAAAATGTTACATCTTTCTTCATCCAAAAATATTAACTGGCATGGCACTAGGTTTAATTCTAGCACACAGAACTATTTTTTTTAAAATAGTTATTTTTTCTGAGATCACACTTGCTAGCAATAATAGGCTTAAAAAATACATTAATCTACTCAGTGTTTCATTTGGATGTAAAATCTTAACTACTGTATAGAGTTTCATTACTACAGAGTAAAAAAAAAAGTGGAGGTGAGGGATATGTGCCATTTCCAAATGTTAAAAAGCCAAGTTATAAGAATGAAATTATTCCAAGCTTATCAGCAAGAAGAGATATTATCTTCATCATTTATGAGACCCAGAGAACCATCTGTGTCTTTGTTTCCAGTCATTAGCTATAATCGGAAAGGTGCAAAAAGCACTGCCCACAGGTGTCCTTCTAAGCCTTTTCAGCAGCCCCCCAAGACCTGCAGCATCTGCCACAACCAATATATAAAGGAGTAAGGGGCTAAGGGCCCATTTCCCAGTGTCTTTCTGCTTCCAGGGACACTCCAGGAATCAGACATCTATGGCCAGAGCTATTGAGCCCTCTTAGGCTGTCTTCCAGGTCATCTCCGAGAAGACAATATGCCTCATATGGACTTGTTGCTTGCTGCTGCCAGGGGACTGAGCCAAGCAGCCTTTTTCTACAAAAAAGTAAGAAATGGGAGTGGGGAGGGCATGAAGTGAAAAAATATAATTTTGTTTATAAAAAAGGATGGGATAAAATAAATAAAAGGAACAACAAATATATGAGAAAAATAGATGGGATGGGATGAAATTAAATTTATGTTGGGGGAAGAATGTGTATGTGGGGGTGAAGAGTATCTGTGCACGCAGGGGGAAGTGTGTGTGTGAGTGCATGTACATTAACGTGTGTGGCCCCGGTCCTACATCCAACACTGGATGCGGCCCTCGGGCCAAAAGGTTGTGTTCCCTGGTATTATGCATATGCTCTGCACTGCCGTTGGCAGTGAATCATACATTTTGTAATATCTTTTAAAATGGGTGGGCAGCTTGTGGCCCTCCAGATGTTTTGGCCTGCAATGCCCTTCAGCCGTACCCAGTATAGCCAATGTTAAGAGATAATGAGTAGGCCCAAATATCTGGAGGCCCCAAGTTTCTCATTTGTGGTTTAAAAAAACCTGCAGCACAGGTATCAGCACGAATGGTTAACAGAGGAAAATGCTGCTTTCATGGAAGGCTTGGTGGTCACAGTAGTCAGGAACTAGACAAGAGCTGTATTGTCCCAATCATGTGAAAGGAGCCCTAGGTGCATAAAGCTGCATGGGTGTAAGCTGCATGCCTAGACATAATAAAATACATGTTGAGCTGAATGTGCATAGGTCAGAGTCCTGCTGCTGTGATTCTCCATACACAATTTGAACATCTTCAAGGGTAGAGATGGTGTGGGCGCCTGATTCAGTCCAGGAATCCAGCAGAACCGCCCCTGCCCACACCCCCGAGCCCCACTCACTGAGCTTCTGCCCCTGATCGCTCCCTGCCCACACTCGGCAAATGGCCTGCACTCACCCTGGTGGCCTTGTCGAGCTTTGCTTTCACCATTGTTTTGAGAAATAAAATGGCAATTGCAAAAATGCGCATATTTGCGCATGTCCAAAAATGCACATTTTTGTGATCACCATTTTATTTTTCAAAACAATGGTGACTGTGGAGCTTGACAAGGCTGCTGGGGTGAATGTGGGCTGCTCGCCAAGTGTGGGAGGGGCTTGAGCACAGTCCAGGGACCAGCAGGGGCTGGGTGGGCATCCGGAGAACCAGACAGGGGTGAGTTTGCACATCCCTATATAGGGCTTTGAGACAAAGACAGATATATTGTTTTATTAAATGTTTAATAGAAGACAGTATCATACACTCTCTCTCTCTCTCTCTCTCACACACACACACACACACAGACACACACAGACAATGGTAAATAAATAGACTAAAACATACCCTGGTTAGTGTCTCTTTGCCAGGGCAGGCACATGCTACTTGCCTGGTTTTGTACCAAGGCTGACAGGAAGTACCAACAGAACAAGAGAAAGAAAGAAAGAAAGAAAGAAAGAAAGAAAGAAAGAAAGAAAGAAAGAAAACACGACATGCTTCTGTTTAGTGTTTATTAGAAAATCCCATGCAATTTGAACCAAAAAAAGAGAGAGGCTCTTCTTTTGAGGAATGACTTGAATACCATTAACTGTTAACTCAAGTGTTCTTCATCACAATCCAAAGTGAGCGGTGTGCAGATACACAGTCACACACACTGAAATCTCTCCTATTGAAATTCTGTTCACTTCACTCCATTCAAAAATCCTTGGATGCTTTGTCTAAGAAGGGACCCCCAATTATACCCTGGAATTTCAACTCTGCCGAGATACTCTCTTCAATACTACTTTTTAAACTTTTATATCTAGGTGTGCTTATACCCTAGAATTGGAAATCAGCCATTTTGCATTGCATCTTTTCTATTGCTCTGTGTCATTTAATAATTAGTAATATTAAGTACAGTGAAATCATAGGCTTTTTTTATTGTTCCAAACTGGATCAGGGCTAGGGTGCTGGTGGAAGGGGGGGGGGTTGATCCTGTTGTATAGGTAGAGCGAATGACTGTAAGAATCAGCAGGCCTCAGACACAACGGTTCTTTATTGATGATCACACACAGAAGTGTGTGTGCAATAAAGAAGCTCCACCCACTGTTGCTACTCCCAACTCTATAGGAGCTGCCAAGGTTCAAAACAATAACTAAGCCACAGTACCACCATCACCAGTATGCCCCAGCTGTGGGCAGCTGATACGCCAGATCCAGGTTAACTTACAAGGAGACTGTACTGAGTACTTAGAGTGCACAGGTGTATCCAATGGTTGGATCAGACAGTTTTTCTGAACCCAGAGCCAAGGGGTAAATAGGGATGTCAGAGAATTCCGCGATGGATCTCAGTGAGGCCGAATGCCAGTGCATTCGGCCCTCCGAAATCCATTGCGGAACGAAGCCCCTGTACCCCCAAACCAAGAAAGCGCACGGGACGAAGTCCCCGCCACCCCCACCCCACGAAAGGCACGTGAAACAGAGCACTTACCTGCTCCCGTCCGCACTGCTTTGCGAATGGCGGCCGTCCTGGCCACCATTCACTTCCTCCTCTTCCTAGCCATGATAGGCTACGTAAATACTTATGCAGCCTATCACGGCTAACGCAGGAACACCATTTGTGTCCCTGCGGAGGCCATGATAGGCCACGTAAGTATTTACGTAGCCTATCACGGCAGGGGGGAAAAAACCCAGCGTACGCAAATGGTGGTGGCTACCGCCTATGTAAATTAGGGATGTCAGAGAATTCCACCACAGATCTCGAGGAGGCCGAATGCCAGTGCATTTGGTCCCCGAAATTGGTGGCGGAACGGCCTGCCCCCCCCCCGGAAGAGACTTACCTGGGGCAGATCTTCTGGGCGGCGGCGGATCCGGCGGCGGATCCGGCGGCGGTTCGGCAGCGGCGGCAGCCGGTCTTCTGACCAGCTGCCGCCACCGCCATTTTCAGTTAAAAAAAAAAAAGACATGATAGGCTATGTAAAGATTTACGTAGCCTATCACGGCTAGGTTTTTTTTAAAAAAAACCGTGATAGGCTACTTAAATGTTTACGTAGCCTATCATGTCTGAGTTTAAAAAAAAAGACCGCATGTACACAAATGGCGGTGGCTACAGCCGCCACCATTTGCATTCCTTATTTTGGCACGTCTTAGTCTACGTCAAGATTTACATAGACTAAGACGGCGAAAATAAGGGGAACACAAATAGCGTAGCGTCTGCTATGCTATTTGCGTTCCCCTTATTTTCGCCGTCTTAGTCTACGTAAATCTTGACATAGACTAAGACGTGCCAAAATAAGGAACGCAAATGGTGGCAGCCGTGGCCACCACCATTTGCGTATGCACGTTTTGTTTTGTTTTTAAGTCAGACGTGATAGGCTACGTAAACATTTACGTAGCCTATCACGGCTGACTGCAGGGACGCAAACTGCGGAGGCTACAGCCAACGCCATTTGCGTCTCTGCTAGCCAGCGGCCGGATGTCCGGCTGCTGGCGGAGCTGGCTGGCAGCTCCGCAGAATCCCTGTGGAGCGGAGCCGGCCGGCCAGGATTCCAGGGGGAGGGTTGGAACACCTCCCCCCCACCATCAACATAATCCGCGAACAGGTAAGTGACTTTCGTACATCCCTAACGTAAATATTTACATAGCCTATCACGGCTCAATACAGGGACGCAAATGGTGGCAGCTACAACAGCCGCCATTTGCATCCCTGCAGGGCTGCCCAACGGCCGGATGTCTGGCTGTGGGCGGCCGGAGTTGGCCGGCGGCTCCGCAGCTTGGCTGCAGAGCAGAGCCGGCCAGGCAGGATTCCAGGGCGAGGGATGAAGCGCCTCTCCCCCCCGTCGAGGATTCCGGTGGGAGGGACGGAGCACCTCCCCCACACCGCGGATGCCCCTGCGTGGAGCCAGGTAAGGGATTCATACATCCCTAGGGATAAAATGTTATATGTTAGCAGTGAGGCTGCATGACAGCAGCAAATGCTAATTAGTGTTCATGTGCAACTTTCCCAGCATAGACTAACAGTGCTTGTTCAGGTGGAAAACAATCAGAACTTTCCCAACACAGACACCTGTAAACATAGCAAAAACAGAGCCTCACTTCTCAGGCACATCCTAAGATCTGATAAGATAAAAGGTAGCTCGTTAGTATGGCATGTGCTGAGGTGGCAATATCGACCTTTGATTCATCTCACAAGCCAAGGGGCCCACTAGCAAGAGAACTGCACTAATAATAATGCCTAAAGAGAGCATTATGGATCTCTAGACCCCTCTAAAACTACTGGTGACTTGGTTACAGGCCTGGGGCCATTACACCACCCCAGGTTACACAATAGATCCTGCCCCATTTTCCAGATCCAAATTCATCCCTATCCTCATGCTGCTATTTTCCCACAGAGGAAAATCATGCCATCACTCACGTATTTTACCCAGTGAAGCATGTAGCAGCAGGACAGGGACAATTTGCGTTGGAAAAACAGTATGAGAGCAAAAAGTTAAAACTCCTTCCCTCAGTTCTATTGTTCCACAATTCACTTTAAGTTACCCAACTTTTTCTTTTCAAAAAAGAAATAAGAGAAAGATTGGCAGATCCAACCATAGGTTTCCCATATCTTATCGAATTTGGCCCAAACTTTTTTCTTTCAAGGTGAGCAGTTTAAGTATATACCTGAACTCTCACCTTGAAATCAATGTGCATTGTTTAAAAAATACAATTACTGTGTCACTGTTAAAGGAGGAAAACATTTAGTATAATTTTAGAGATCGGTCCATTTTATACAAGCCAATAATAATTTTAACTTCTGTTCTGCCCTTTTCAAACACCCCCATCTTAGATAAGGTCTAATTAATTTTCTCAGGCTTTTATAATTGCTCTATTTTTACTATCTTCTCTGAGGGTGTATCATTCTGGAAATTAGAAATGTCTTCTTCATACTTCCTGCATTATCTCAAAAGATTTAATTTCATATAATTAGATTTTAAACACATCATGTCTTTAGTTACATTTCCACGACTCAGAAGGAGTCTCTTTTGTAATACAACCTGTGCTTCCAATTTAAGATTCTTGAAATTTATTCATCTTTGTGAGTTAACAAAACGTCACAGTGCATTATTCACATAGTAAAGTGCTGAGAATATACTGAAGAAGTTTATAGATTTGAAACTGAAGAACCTATAGAGCTGGATCCAGATTTAAGATGGATCAACTACAGATTTCCTTGCCTCCTCTTTCCCGCTGCAGCCTCTCAGGCCCCCTGAAAATGCGACACAGAGCATCAGGAAATCCTGCTGAATGGTGTGTATGTGGTGTGTATGTGGGAGGGGGGAATCCTCAAAATTCAGTTGGAGGGACCTTTTGAAAGCAGAGCCATTCCTCAAGAGGAAGTGAGATCCTGGATACAGCTCATATATTTGTTTTCCTAACAACCAAATATCTCCACAATTTGGTGCCAATATCTGATGGAAAGACAGAAAACTCCAAGAAACATTACTTACTTTCTTACAACATTTATATCCCACCCTATATCATTAAGATCTCAGGGTAGGGTACAGACATCCAAACATCCAAACTAAGATCCATGGCACACACTTAATCTCCAATCTCTACATGTCTCACAAGAGGATTTTTCAGTAAACAACATACTTTACTGAAAGCCTGTTAGTGCAAACTTTTATTTTCCTTTTCAAATATGTTTGCTTCTATAGCAGTGCTGGTATTGCCCCAACTTGTTTTTGATACAGTGAAAATTTTCATACTGTTGAGAGGACAAATATTGGCTAATCTAAACAGTTACTATGAGAACCATTCAGTCTCCACTCTAGCTTTATGATCTACAGGACTGCCTAGGCCGGTAAATTAGGGATGTCAGAGAATTTTGCCACGAATCTTGGGGAGGCCAAATGCCAGCGCATTCGGCCCCCTGAAATTGGTGGCGAAATGGTCTGCCCCCCCCACCCCCCCACCCCGGGATGGGACTTACCTTGGGCGAATCTCCCTGGTGGCGGTGGCTCCGGCGGCAGCTCCGGCAGTGGTTCGGCGGCGGTTCGGCAGCGGCAGCTGCGGCGGCCGGTCTTCTGACTGGCTGCCACCGCCGCCATTTCCAAGTTAAAAAAAAAAAATGTGACAGGCTATGTAAAGATTTACGTAGCCTATCACGGCTAGATTTTTAAAAAATACCGTGACAGGCTACGTAAATCTTTACGTAGCCTATCACGGCTGAGTTAGAAAAAAAAACCGTGCATACGCAAATGGCGGCGCCCATGGGCGCCACCATTTGCATATGCGCAGTTTTTTGTTTAACTCAGCCGTGATAGGCTATGTAAACATTTACGTAGCCTATCATGGCTGACTGCAGGGATGCAAACGGCAGCAGCTATGGCTGCTGCCATTTGCAGTCCCGGCCGGCCAGGATTTGCGGTGGGAGGGACGGGGCGCCTCCCCCCTGGCCAGAATTTCAGGGGGGAGGGATGGGGTGCCTCCCCCCTGGCCAGAATTTCAGGAGGGAGGGACAGAACACCTCCCCCCCACCGCGAATCAAATTTTGTCACAGGTAAGTGACTTTCGTACATCCCTACCGTAAATGCAAGGATCTCTCTCTCAACAAGTATTTAAGCTTGGTGTTTATGCATGATTAAATCACACTATGGCCCTTTAGCTCTACTGAGGAATTGGTCTCTCACATTCATCTGGAAGCAGAATTATAACTATTGTCCCATATGGCATTTAATATACTTCTGTCTTCTCTATTTCAGTCCCGTAATGCCCAATTCTATGGCAAAGACAAAAGTACATGGTCATTACTGGCCCCACAGGGAGACTGTAAGTTTTAAGTATGTTTATTCAGAAGTAATCCCATTCAGTGCAATGCGACTTAATTCTTGGAAAGTGTGTTTAGGATTGCAAACTTGTCTCGGCAACTGGAATTACTGAAACTAACCCCCCTTCCTTTTTTTACTCTTAATTGCTCCAGTCATTATTACTACTACTAGTAGTACTACGACGACGAATACTACTACTGTACAGCAACTGAAGATGATTTCAATAACTACTACCTGGAAAAACATTCTGAAATATGGTGTATAATTGACATAGATAGATAGATGGATGGATGGATGGATGGATGGATGGATGGATAGACAGACAGACAGACAGACAGACAGACAGACAGACAGACAGACAGTAGATAGATGATAGGACAACACAGAAGACACTGGAGTGTAACAGGCTGGCAGTGATGATGTCTGGATTCTCAGTAATAACCAAATGAGCAATGGAACGATACCATATCAGTGGGAGAAACATACAAACCAGCATTATATTAAGGAAACATTCTTGCAAAAATGTAGTATAATGAATTGTGAAAGCATCTGTGCAACAGTTTATACAATGGCTTGAGCAAGTGGAATAAAAGTATTGGATTGGATACGTATAGAAGGGTTTCCAGAAGTGGTAGAAGTTGCCAGAATAACACTGTTGGATACAGGCCTACAGCCATGCAAAGGTGAGGGTGGAAAATTTAGTGACATGCAGGCTGGGGAGAAAGTCATTTGATTTTCAGCTATGGGGGTTGCTTTGTAAAATAAGCATACATTTATTAGATGGTCCATGGGCTTTTTTTGTTCAACTTTTTTTAAAGGTGAAGACCCGTGGTATACCTGATTGGGCAGCTGTAAATCAATAAACTGATTTGACCTGTCCCTTAGAAATTAGAAGCTTAAAATCTCCTTGAATCTGAGGTAGAAATGTATTCTGCTTTAAATTATTCAACAAAAGAAATAAAAAGTGGGTTCTTTTTATTTTAAATATGCTGCTTTTATTATATATAAAAAGAGCAATTCATTATTAATAATCAGTGGTACCCCCTGGTAGTCCTTTACTTTAAACCCATTAGTCAATAGAAACACAAACAGTTTTAAAGCCGGCAAGAAGAAATTCATCTCGGAAAAATGCATACTGTTTTCTGTTGAATCATGTGGTGTGTGTGTCTTTTTAACACCCCTGTCACAGGTTAGCCCACCCTTTCAGTCTCCCAGGAAACTGGCTTATTAGGAAAGGAAGGTTCTGAGAGGCTCATCTCCTGTCAATTTTTTTAAAGCACCCCTACACTTGCTGGAACCCAGGACTCTTCTCCAGCCAGGAGTTCTTCCTGAATGCCTCTTGAAGAGGCGAGGTCGTATGGTCTCCTGGGAGTTCAGAAATAACTGCCGGTGGGCTGGGGCTCCTGCAAGTGCAGGAGGTGTTTACAAAACAATAAAAATTGAAAGAAGACCCCTCAAGAATTGCCTACACTTAAAAAGGTATGTGGAAACCCTGTCCCCTTCCCCAAGGAGAAAATTCTCACCTCTCCTAGTGTCTTTCTCAAGAGTTTTCATTTTGCCCCTACCACTACACCCCACAAAATGGCAAAAATGGAAAAATCATTTTTTTTTGTCACAGGACTTGTTAAAATTATGGATCAGAAAGTGGAAGCAGATGGGAGCCAGTAAGCTCGCACCTGCTCACAAACAACCCATAGTTTGTTAACCATGGGCTTTTTGATAATGCAAACAGTAGGGATGTCAGAGAATTTCTCCATGAATCTCCGGGAGGCCGAATGCCAACACATTCGGCCCCCCGAAATTGGTGGAGAAATGGTCCGCCACCCCCCCGCCACCCCCCCCCCGGGATGGGACTTACCTTGGTCGAATGTCCCTGGTGGTGGCGGCTCCCGGCGGTGGTTCGGCGGCGGTGGCCGGTCTTCCAACCGGCTGCCACCGCCGCCATTTCCAAGTGTAAAAAAACAAAACAACAACAAACGTGATAGGCTATGTAAAGATTTACATAGCCTATCATGGCTGACTTTGGGTGGGGGGGAAGCGCGTATGCAAATGGTGGCGCCCATTGGCGCCGCCATTTGCGTACGTGCTTTTTTCCCCCCCAAAGTCAGCCATGATAGGCTACGTAAACATTTACGTAGCCTATCACGGCTGACTGCAGGGACGCAAACGGCGGTAGCTACGGCCGCCGCCATTTGCGACCCGGCAGAAGAGGATTCACGGCCGGAGGGACGGGGCACCTCCCCCCCGCCCAGAATTTTAGGGGAAGGGACAGAGCGCCTCCCACGAAGCAAACTGCGGGACCAGGTAAGGGACTTCCGTCCATCCCTAGCAAACAGTGACCATATGTAGTCACAAGCATTGTTTCTGGAGACATTGCACAGAAAAAAAAGTTGGCTGCCTTTTCTCCTGCATAATTTCCTGGGAGGTGGGGTTGCACTGTATGTGAAAAATAAATATCGCTGCACAGAAATACAAGAGGATGAGCTTGGTAGCCCCATCGAGAGCATCTGGATCAAAATAAATGGAGCAAAGAATAAAAGGAACCTGGTGGTTGGAGTCTACTACCAGCCACCCAATCAAGGAGAAGATGAGGATGAAACTTTTGAAAAGCAAATAGCCAATGTTTCAAGGAAGCATGACATAGTAGTAATGGGGGGCTTCAATTTCCACAATATTTGTTGGGAGACAAATTCTGCAAAACATGGTCTCTCCAGGAAATTCCTGACTTGTGTGGTGGATAACTTCCTCCTACAGAAAGTAGAGGAAGGAACTAGAGGATTGGCTATCTTTGACTTGATCCTAACCAACAGGGATGACTTAGTGGATAAAGTAGCAGTTACAGGAACTCTGGGGGAAAGCGACCATGTTATACTTGAGTTCTTGGTTCTACGGGAAGCAAAAGCCGAGTGTAGTCAAACACGTATTTTAGGAAAGCTGATTTTAATAAACTCAGAACAATGATCAGTAAGGTCCCATGGCAAGCGACTCTAACGAGAAAAGGAGTCCAAGATGGGTGGGAGCTTTTAAAAAAGGAAATTCTCAAGGCACAATTACAAGCAATTCCAACAAGAGGAAAAGGTGAAAGACAACAGACGAAGACAATGTAGCTTCACAAAAAGCTTAGAGATGACCTGAAAAGAAAAAAGGACACATATATAGGAAGTGGAGAGAAGACCAAGCAACAAAGGAAGAGTACAGGCAGGTAGCACAGAATTGCAGGGATGGCGTCAGGAAAGGTAAAGCTGAGAACGAGCTGAGGTTAGCAAGGGATGCGAAAAGCAACAAAAAGGCTTTCTTCAGCTACGTGCATAGTAAAAGAAAGAGGAAAGAAATGGTGGTTCAGCTAATAAATAAGGATGACAAAATGATAACAGAGGACAAAGAAAAGGCAGAGGTGCTCAATTTCTACTTTGGCTCAGTCTTCTCCCAAAAGAGGTTTTATGACCCCCCCCCCCCGTGGCAAAGGTGAAGTACAGGCTGAAGAAGCAGGATTGCAGCTTGAGATCGATAGGCATATGGTCAAGGAACACCTAATTACTTTGAATGAGTTCAAATCTCCAGGGCCAGATGAACTGCATCCTAGAGTAATAAAGGAACTGGCAGAAGAACTCTCAGAACCACTGCCTATTCTCTTTGAGAAATCATGGAGGACGGACGGGTGAAGTGCTAGAAGACTGGAGGGGGGCTAATGTGGTCCCTATCTTCAAAAAGGGTAAAAAGGAGGAACCTGGGAACTACAGACCAGTCAGTCTGACATCAATCCTAGGGATGGACGAAAGTCCTTACCTGGTCCCGCAGCTTGCTTCGCAGTGGGGGGGAGGTGCTCCGTCCCTCCCCCCGAAATTCTGGCTGAGGGAGAGGCGCCCCATCCCTCCGGCCGAAATTCTGGCCGGGGGGAGGCGCCCCGTCCCTCCGGCCGCGAAACCTCTTCTCCTGCCGAGACGCAAATGGCGGCAACCATAGCCACCACCATTTGCGTCCCTGCAGTCAGCCGTGATAGGCTACGTAAATGTTTACGTAGCCTATCACGGCTGACTTTTGGGGGGGAAAAAAGGCACGTACGCAAATGGCGGCGCCCATGGGCGCCACCATTTGCGTTCCTTATTTGGGCACGTGTAGTCTACATAGACATTTATGTAGACTATGGTGAAAATAAGGGAAACGCAAATAGCCACCATTTGCATACGCGCTTTTCCCCCCCCCCAAAGTCAGCCGTGATAGGCTACGTAACGATTTACGTAGCCTATAACGTTTGTTGTTGTTGTTGTTGTTTTACTTGGAAATGGCGGCAGCAGCGGCCGGTCAGAACACCGGCCGCCGCCGAACCACCACCGGGAGCCGCCGCCACCAGGGACATTCGACCAAGGTAAGTCCCATCCCGGGTGGGGGGCAGACCGTTTCTCCACCAATTTTGGGGGGCTGAATGCATTGGAATTCAGCTTCCCGGAGATTCATGGAGAAATTCTCCAACATCCCTAACCCTGGGAAAATTCTGGAGAGGATGATAAAGCAATCAGTTGGTAAGTACCTTGAACACTATGCAGTGATTACTCAAAGCCAACATCGATTTGTCAAGAACAAATCCTGCCAGACGAATCTGATCTCATTTTTTGATCAAGTAACCTCCCTTGTGGACTGTGGGAATGCTGTAGACATAATATACCTTGACTTCAGCAAAGCTTTTGACAAAGTGCCCCATGATAACCTGATGAGCAAACTAGCTCAAAGTGGGCTAGATGAAACAATGATCCGGTGGATCCACATTTGGCTACAGAATTGGACTGACAGAGTGCTTATCAATGGGATCTTCTCAAACTGGGGAGAGGTAACGAGCGGGGCTCAGTCCTGGGCCCAGTGGTCTTCAACATTTTTATTAATGACTTGGAGGAGAAGGTGCAGGGAATGCTGATCAAATTTGCAGTTGACGCAAAATTGGCAGGATAGCTAATACTTTGGAAGACAGAAACAAAATTCAAAGTGATCTGGATAGACTGGAGCGCTGGGCAGAAAACAACAGAATGACATTTAATCGGGATACATGCCAAGTTCTGCGCCTAGGAAAAAGAAACCAAATGCACAGTTACAAGATGGGGGATATGTGGCTCAACAACACTACAAGCGAGAAGGATCTTGGAATTGTGGTAGATCACAAGCTGAATATGAGCCAAGAATGTGATGTGGCTGCAAAAAAGGCCAATGCTCTTTTGGGCTGCATAAATGGAAGCATAGCTTCCAAATCCCGGGAAGTACTAGTTCCCCTCTACTCAGCACTGGTTAGGCCTCATCTGGAGTACTGTGTCTAGTTCTGGGCACCACTAGGGATGGCGGAGAATTTCTCCCCGAAACTTCGGGGGGCCAAGCGCCAACGTGTTCGGCCCCCCAAACAAGTTTCGGGGAGAAATCCTCCGAACCCCCCCCGCCCCCCGCACCCCCCCCGGGACGGGACTTACCTTCACCGAATGTCCCTCCCGGTGGTGGGTCCGGCCTGCGGTTCGGCGGGTGTTCGAGCGGGGCGGGAGCGGCAGCCGGTCTTTCGACCGGCTGCCGCCGCTGCCATTGCAATCAAAGAAAAAAAAAAAGCGCCCCCTGATAGGCTACGTGACGATTGACGTAGCCTATCACGGCTAGATTTGCAAAGTCAGCCATGATAGGCTACGTCAATCGTCACGTAGCCTATCACGGGTGACTTTAAAAAAAAAAAAAAAGCGCATACGGATAATGGCGGCCCCCATAGGGAGCCGCCATTCCCATTCCTTATTTGGTCGCTGTAGTCTACGTAAATGTTTACGTAGACTATGGTGAAAATAAGGGCAACGCTATTTGCGTTGCCCTTATTTTCACCGTAATCTATGTAAACATTTACGTAGACTACAGCGACTAAATAAGGAACGTGAATGGCAGCTCCCTATGGGGGCCGCCATTAGCGTACGTGCTTTTTTTTTTTTTAAGTCACCCGTAATAGGCTACGTGACGATTGACGTAGCCTATCACGGCTGACTTTGCAGATCTAGCCGTGATAGGCTACGTCAATCGTCACGTAGCCTATCAGGGGGCATTTAAAAAAAAAAAAAAACTTTCGCGTTCGCGGCCAGGCGAGGCGGGAAGCCTCCTCCCCGGCCTGAATTTCGGCCGGGGCGAGGTGGAAAGCCTCCCCCCCGGCCTGAATTTCGGCCGGGGCGAGGCGGGAAGCCTCCCCCCCCACCCTGAACTTCGTTGGGGGAGCAACGAAGCGCCTCCCCCCCACCGCGAACGTCCTTCGACGACAGGTAAGGGACTTTCGTCCACCCCTAGGCACCACATTTTAAGAAGGATGCAGGCAAACTGGAGAGGGTTCAGAGGAGGGCAACAAAGATGATCAGGGGACTGGAAACAAAGCCCTGTGAAGAGAAATGGAAAGAACTGGGCATGTTTAGCCTTGAGAAGAAAAGACTGAGGGGAGATATGATAGTGCTCTTCAAGTACTTGCCAGGTTGTCACAGGGAGGGCAGTATCTCTTCTCGATCATGCCAGAGTGCAGGACATGGAATAATGGGTTCTAGTTACAGGAAGCCAGATTCCGGCTGAACATCAGGAAAAACTTCCTGACTGTTAGAGCAATACGACAATGGAACCAATTACCTAGGGAGGTGGTGGGCTCTCCCAGACTGGAGGCATTCAAGATGAGGCTGGACAGCCATCTGTCAGGGATAGTCTGACCTGGATTCCTGCATTGAGCAGGGGGTTGGGCTCAATGGTCTTGTAGGCCCCTTCCAACCCTACTATTCTATCATTCTATTCTATGAAACAATGTGATGTTCCTGGGGGCTGGAAATAATTTCCAGCTCCATAATTTCTGGCCACATTTAGAAAATGTGAGGCAGCAGGAGCCATACTTCCTGGCCATTTGATGTGGCTTTTACCTTTAAATATATATTTTAAAGAAAATATTGAGGAAGATACCTCAGAATACCTCATATTCATGTAAGCTTATGAGTACCCCTCACCCCAAAGTCCCCCCCCCACACACACACACACTCTTCTTTCTGAAACTGCCAAACATTCCACTGTGGGGACATCCAGATGAGCCCTAAAAGAAACACGGGATCAAAATTTGATAATAAAAAATAATTAAAGACCCTTCTGGCCTCAGGCATGTGGTGAGCTTGCACAATTAGCATTCATGGTTTTGTAATCCTGAGGTTAGGTTACTGAAATGAACTCTATATGGGACTTCTCTTGATGACTGTTCAGAAACTTTGACTCGTACAGAATGAATCAGTCTGCTTTTTACTGGCTGTAAGTCACCAGATGCTTATAAAACTAGCTCTCCTGTCTCTATAATATGTGTTCCACACACGATAGATGGTGGTGATTTTCGGACAATGTAACTAAGAGATCACTCCTAGCATTTTCTAAGGACTAAAGTGGTAGCGACTAAAACATCACGCCTGCAGGCACAAGCGTTTTCACCACTTCACCAGAACTGTGAAATTCCCTTTCCTTTCAGAGCTCCCAAATCCTTAGACAGAACACTTTTGAAGCATTGTTAAATAAATATGTTGGGCTGGCTTTTGGTGGCTTATGATTAAACTTGTTGGTATGTTTCTTGCTGTATTTTAAGCAATGTGCATGTGTGTTAAAAATTATTCCCCAATGCCCTAAGGTTTTGGGATAGAGAAGGCTAACACATTTAAATAAAGGGGGAAGGGGAAGTGATGACTGTTATGAAAGGTAGCTACAATCTCCTGGGAAGATTTGACACTGAAAGCTCAAGGCAAAGAATATATCAGTTTAGACTAATCCATTCTATCTGAAAAGAATTAGCTATGGAATATTTTCCCACAGCTATTTGCATGCAGTGTTTTGACACTCCACTTCCCTTCCCTCTTTGATAGAGAATGAATATCATAATACCTCAGTTCTAAGCCTCTTTAGTCGGAAAACAGACCTGCATATTTAAATGGGCTTACTTTTGGGTAAGAATGCCTAGGATTGTAATCTAAGGCTGCAATCTGACACACAGACTGCTTAAATCCTAGCATAGTCAATGGAATTTAAAATAAACACAACAAAGATAGTAACTTTGGTCCATGACTGAAAACTCCGAAATCCACAGCTAAGCAATACCTTTGTTAGGGCCAACCAAAATGCCACAAAAGAGGGTAGAAGCTTTCACGTTCTCCAGAACTCTTTATCAGGGCAGATGGCACAAGGTTCAGGGAAAAGGCTGTAGTTCAGTGGTTGGTAGATCATGTGCTTTGCATGTAGAAGGTTCCAGGTTCATTTTCTGGTATCTCCAGCTAGGGCTGGGGGGGGGGGAACTCCGCCTGAACCCTTGGAAAGCCGCTGCCCATTAGTGTTGACAATAATGGGCCAGCTGGACCAATGATGTGATTCAGTATAAAGCAGCTTCCTATGTTCCTACAAGAAGCAGCTGATAAGGGAAGAAAGAGAAAAATCTGAAAATTAGGCCAGATGCTTTAAGCATGAGGTCTACAGTTATAGTCTTAAAATGGAGATTGCGGAAGGAGTTTATTAGTCACTGGTAGGTGCTGCAAGAATCAGATGATACACCTACCATTCCCGGAGAAAATGTAATGTCAGGCTCCCTGCTTCTGAAAATATAAAGGCTGGCTGTAACAGGATTTAAGCATCTTAACTGTGTACAGGATTTAAGCCTCCATATTCTAAAAGTTAGAAAGACAAATCAGTAACTCCATGGATTAAAGCAGTCAGTGCCATACTATTACCATATGAATTTGTCGTTCAGAAATAAGGCAGGCACATTGTTGATTCTTTGGGGGGGAGAGAGAGAGAGAGAGAGAGAAGAGAGAAGACCATCTCTAGAATTTGGCAAATCTTGACTAACAGATGTGCATGGGATGCAGAGCTGTCTCGGGGACAATTGATAACATAAGGATAAACGGAGGGAAATGTGGATTAAAATATAAATAAATAATATGCAGAGTGGAGTGCAGTGACCCAGGAGAGATAAATGACAGAATATTCTATTTAGAAGGAGCATATGATCAGGATGGCTGATCAGACAATTAAGCTTTTGGGAATGATGGCTGGATTCCGAGTGCTTCTAGCCATGTCAACACATTGTTTCTGGTGTGGATGGGCTCAGAGCCAGATCTTGATCATTCCCCAGCACTTCTTCCTGTGAAAGGGCGCAAATCAGAGACATCTGCTAGGATCACTGAGTACCTTGTTTACTAAAGGCTTCAAGGGGCAAAGCTACGGTAGTTCATCTGTTCTTGTGCTATCATAATTGGGAAACAATATTTGATTTCACGGGACACAAAGAAAACACGAACAGCATGGAATATAAAAACAGAGCCCCCTTAATAAAGGCCAGTGTCTGTGCTGTTTAGCTTTGGAAAGGTAGAAAGTAATGCAAAGGCTTATCTGAAACCTTTTATTTAAATTACCGCTTGGTATGTCTGTACCTAAAAGGTGTAACGTTTTCTTGTAATATGCCTGTAAATTGCTTGCCCCCACTGTAGTGGGAGTTTTCTTTTGAATAGGGATGGGGGAGAATTTCTCCCCGAAACTTCGGGGGGCCGAGCGCCAACGCATTCGGGCCCCCGAAATTGGCGGTGAAATTCTCCGCCACCCCCCCACCACCCCCTGAGATGGGACTTACCTTTCACGAATGTCCCTCCTGGTGGCGGGTCCCGGCGGCGGTTCGTCGGGTCTTCGTCAGGGGCGGGGGTGGCAGCCGGTCTTTCGACCGGCTGCCACTGCCGCCATTACATGGAAAGTTAAAAAAAAAAAACCATCCCCATGATAGGCTACGTAACGATTAACGTGGCCTATCACGGCTAGATTTGCAAAGTCAGCCATGATAGGCTACGTTAATCGTTACGTTAGCCTATCACGGGGGTGGTTTTTTGTTTGTTTGTTTTTCGCAGCCGGGTAGACGGGGCACTTCTACCCGGCCTGACATTCGCCGGCGAGGGATGGGGTGCCTCCCACCCGGCCTGAATTTTGGCCGGGCGAGGCGGGAAGCCTCCCCCCCCCTCGCATGAACTTCGGGGGAGAAGCGAAGAGCCTCCCCCCCACCGCGAAAAAAGCTGCGGGACAAGGTAATTCCCTTTCGTACATCCCTACTTTTGAATTATTCTTAAACATACTGGTTTATTTGAACTTAAGTATTCAGACAGGGGTTAGATTGAGACTAGGTGGCAAGATCATATCGCCTACACTAAAATGTGGGTTCTGCCATATCAACCTACACATTGGCTGGGTTCACACAACACGCTAATCCACACTCAGTGGATGAGTGTGGGTTGTTCATTGAACTGTGGGTTAGTGTGTTGTCCAAACCCAAGGCATTTTCTGCAGGGTGGCTTGCAGTGTGGCTTATTTTTCTTGAACAAGCCTCCTTGAGAACCCATGGGATGTTGCTTAGTTGTTCAGGGTGGTTAACAAGTAGCGTTGGATAGGAGTCCCCCTGCCCGATTTTGTGGGTGTCTGCCCAGCCCCTGTCTCTGCTTGTGCACCCCACAGACCCACACTTGCCCCCCCACACACACTTGCTGAGCTGCCTGCACTCACCTGGGATCAGTCAGCAAGCACTGCAAGTGCCATTTTAAGTAAAAATGGCACTCATGAAATATGTGCATTTTTGCAATCACTTTAAACGGCAATCGCGAAAACGCATATTTGTATATATGCAAAAGGGGGCTATGAATAGCCCATATACACAAGATTACAGGCATTTACACCTGTAATCTTGTGTATATGGGCTACACAGCATCCAGCCATCCTGCTGGCTGCCGAGGACGATGGCAATCAAGCCCTTGCGCACACAAGGGTTTGACTGCTGGGGTTGGGGTGCATGACCCAGCCACTTGCTGTCTCCTCAACATGAGCAGGAGATGGCTAGCAGCTAGGGTGCCAGCCGAGGTCCTGTCCTGCCTGGTCAGCTGTCAAGGAAGCTTCCTTGACAGCTGACCGGGCAGGAGGACGAGGCGCCATGCACACCCTGGCTGCTCTTGCCATCGGAGCATGCATGGCGACAAGTTCGAGATGTTCCCAGCCACTCGCCGAGCTCCAGGGCACTCGTCGGCCTGGTTCGTCAGCAGCCTGGAACTTGGTGAGTGGGGTCGGGGGGGGGGCTGAGCATGGGGGATTTTGCCAGCCTCCCAGACTAAGTCGGGCACTCATGACATCCCTGTTAACAAGCCACAGTGCATGGTTAACAAGCCAACCTGTGGAAAACATCCTACGTTTGGACAACATGCTAATCCATGGTTCAACAAAAAACCCATTGTTCAACAACAATCCACACTCAACCACTGAGCATGGGTTAGCATGTGCTGTGAACCCACCCACCCACTGAGATCTACAGATCAGGGCCGTATGGTTGTCCCATCCCCTCCTCAGGTGCATCTGAACATAGGGATGGCACAGGAGTCCAAGGAGGGGAGGGGAGTCTGATGGACTCCCCTCCCACCCAGACTCCCAGACCCTAGTTGCCAGGCTACATGGGGATCACTTTCCCACTCGACCAGAGGGAAGCACTGTAGAGCCAGCTGGCCCCTTACCAAGCTGTGACTGTGTGCACAATTGCGGCTCGGTTACTTCCACATATGTAAAGTTGAGTCTATGGCTGCCTTAAAGGGGCAACAACTCAAGATTAAAACATAAAGGGCCCTTTACGCCTGTAATCTTGAGTCATTGCCCCTTTAAGGCAGCAATATACTCAAATTTACTTATGTAAATATGTAACCCGAGCTGTGATTTATGTGCACAGTAGGAGCTCCAAAAGGGGATGGATGGCCCTGCAGCACTTCTCGGGTGATCGCCAAGTCGTCCTGCAGTTCCCATAATGCAGCTCGCATGGGCGGACAGTGAGGACAGCTTATCTACTGCCCAAAGGAAGTGGATGGGGGTGCGTCCATCCATCTTTATCTGAAAGCAACCAAGGGGAGGGGGAGTTGTGTTCTTTTTCTGTAGTGGCACCTTGCCTTTAGAATTCTCTCTCCCTTGCAGAGTGACAGACACCATTCTTGATGCTGTTAAGGAGCCTGTTTGAAACTGAAAATATTATATTTTAAGGTTTTGATTTTTGTGAACCAGCCAGAGAACTTTGGCTATTGAGCAGTATAGAAATGTAATAAATAAATAAATGTTTGTATACCGAGCATCTGCTGATTTTAATACCTGGCTTGGTAGAGTATCTTTGTTGTTGCATTTATCTTTAGGGCCTATGTTGATGTTGTTTCTATGCCAGGAAAGTTCAGGTTTTTAAAATTTTCTAGACTTTTAAAGATTTTAAGCAGATGATGGTAGAATGTTTTATTTGCTGTGCTTTCAAGGGTAGGACTGCTAGGTTTTACTGCTGTTCTTAAGTTATTATTGTTGACAACTTTTTTTAATGTCAACCACCTTGAGATTACTTCTGTGTTGAAAGTATGGGATACAAACGAAAGTAAAAATAAATACATCAG
Organism: Heloderma suspectum; assembly: GCF_057233095.1. NCBI lineage: Eukaryota > Metazoa > Chordata > Lepidosauria > Squamata > Helodermatidae > Heloderma > Heloderma suspectum. The sequence continues at coordinate 79,463,030 of NC_139460.1, read as the reverse complement.
TGTATTAAAACATACAAGGCAGTTCCCATGAAAAGCTACACTTGAGACAGGCTGAAAACCCTTAACATCACTTCTTTTTAAGGATGGATGAAAGTCCCTTACCGGGTCCCGCAGCTTGCTTCGCAGTGGGGGGGAGGCGCTCCGTTTCTCCCCCCGATATTCTTGGTGGGGGGGGAGGCGCCCCGCCCCTCCCGGCTGAAATTCAGGCCGAGGGGGAGGTGCCCCATCCCTCACTGCCAAAATTCAGGCCGGGGGGGAGCGCCCCATCTCCCCGGCTGCGAAATAAAAAAAGTAAATTGGAAAAAAAAAAGTGATAGGCTACGTAACGATTTACATAGCCTATCACGGCTAGATTTTCAAAGTCAGCCGTGATAGGCTACATAAAGCTTTACGTAGCCTATCTCGGCTGACTTTGAAAAAAAAAAAAGCGCGTATGCAAATGGCGGCGCCCATGGAAACCGCCATTCGTGTACGCGCTTTTTTTTTTTCAAAGTCAGCCGTGATAGGCTACGTAAAGATTTACGTAGCCTATCACTTTTTTTTTTTACTTTACGGGGAAATGGCGGCGGCGGTAGCCGGTCGGAAGACCGGCCGCCGCCACCGCCACCGCCGAACCGCCGCCGGGACCCGCCACCAAGAGTGACATTCGACAGAGGTAAGTCCCATCCCAGGGGGGGCGTAGGGGCGGAGAATTTCACCACCAATTTCAGGGGGCCGAATGCATTGGCATTCGGCCTCCCGGAGATTCGTGGAGAAATTCTCCGCCATCCCTACTTCTTTTACACAGGCCATATAAAATGTCTGAGACCACTGAGACCATCTCCCTTGGGGATGGGGCAAGCAGATACACAAGCACTTTCACCAGTGTTTCATAAAAGGAAATATTTTAGCTCCTTGTTATTGGGGAGGGAGGAAGACAACCATAGATGTTTTATACTACCCTTTGGTAAGCTAGGAGAAGCAAAACCTGGGATCTCAGTAACATCTCCAGCTCCACCATGAGTTAGCAAGAAAAATAGCTCTCATTCTAATACTTGTGGGCCTCACTTTCCTATCCTCTAAAATTTTCTCTGCTTATGTGTTCAAAGCTGATGCTATTCAGAGGATAGATTACAAGTGTTTGACCATATTTTCTACTCTTCCTCCTCTTTGTAGTTTGATTAATATACATATTAGCAAGGTTCCCTCTACCAGTAACAGAGACCATAAGGCCTTGAGAAGAGTACTTAAGATCAATGTGTTCTAGCTTCAGGCTATTGGAAAAGTCCTGATAGCTGATCCAGTCCCACATTCACTAGCGGTAGAGTTTGAGAGGATGCAGTGAAATCTGCTGGGCCCCTTTATATATTGTGTATCCCCTCTATTAGAACCCTGAGTTCTAAGGCCTAGAGGAGGGTTGGCAACTTGTGACCTTCCAGATGTTTTGGCCTACAAGTCCCAACAGTCCCTAGCCTGCATAGCCAGTGGTGAGAGATGATGGGAGTTTTAACCCAAAATATGTGGAAGCCTCAACATTTCCCACCTCTGGTCTTCTTTCTGCTAATTCTACTGGTTCAAACACCGATCTAGGAAATCTAGGACCCTAAGTTATGTGCCTGGGTAAATGTTTCCATAAGCATACACTGACAAAATAATTAAATCCATATACTTATTCAAATATAAAGAAAGAAACAATAACATGAGAAACCAGCTGTCCTTCTGAATGCAAAACAATGACGTTCCTAAAGTCCAATGAAACTTTTCTCAAATACCAGTGGTGGCAGCTTCTTTAGAAGTCAGCTCAGGTATTTGACCATTAAAGACGGCAGTGGCAGGTTCTATGAGTTAGCGTACCATCCTTTAGAAGATTTTCTGACCACAAGTCTTGCAAAACCTCCAAACAACAGATACAATTCTAGATAGCCGCATCTAAGACCATTCCTCCCTCCCTGTCACACAAATTATTTCCTTTCATCCCCAAATTTACACAATAAAATTCAAGGCAAAGGTGAGTCATGCCAGTACAATGGACATTTGCCTTTTCCAATCAGCCACAAGTATTAGAAAATAATTGTGGCCTTAATGATTTACTGGTTGTTCTTCTCTTTCTAAAATCTTTGCAAATATACATGTACATGAACCCTTTCATCTGGGAGTCTGGATGGAAGCCTAAGTGAACACAGTGGAACTCAGCTCTGAGTAAACCTGAACTGTAAGGCTGAATCTACACATAGCAGTTATACCGCTAACATTCTGCAGTGATAACTATTGGTGCCAATTGGTGTCATGTGCAACAATAGTTATCATTGCAGTATGATAATGATAAAACCGCTGTGCGTAGATTCAGCCTAAGTGTCCTTTCCGTCGGTCCTGTGGGCAGAGCTTGCTTCCCACAATTTAAATTGGATTATACAGTTTTAAGGCCTAGCCCGAGACTGAGAGGCAGGCTGGCAGCAGCAGGTGTAGGAATCTGACCTTTACAGAGAAAGGCTACTGCAGCAGCCACCGTCATCACTTAGCCCAAAATATTATACATCAGATGGCAGCATAGTGATGACGACCAAATAAAATGAGAGGAAGACATATGTCAGGGGGAAATGTAGGGAAAAGGAAGAGAAGGAGAGTCCTTCCTTTTTATGTCCTTCGGTTCCATCCATGAGTAGGGATCATGGTCCTACCCATACTTACTTGGAGTAAGCACCACTGAATTTAGTAGTACATAATTCTGTATAAACTTATTTGGGATTGCAGTGTAAAGTGTTTTTTTTTCTCCTTATAGCATTATAACACACTTTACATTTTGTTCCTTTATTAATAATGCACATAACAATAACCCCCTGTTCGAGAATCATCAAAGTGCCTCATCACTTTGAATGAATTAAACTTGGCAGTGTTCCTATAAAATTAATTAAGTAGAATTCACTTGTTACAGGCATTATTTATTCCCTCAGAACTGTCCAGGTGGATTGATTTAGATCAAGGTAATTTAAATCAGTGATTTAAATCAGCAAGAAAGAAGTCTATTGATTCAAATCAAGTATCACACGGATATTTTTTTCCATATATTTCCTATACAGTGGGACAAATCTGACACTTACCTGGCAGTAAGCCTCATTGATACCAATGGGACTTCCTTCTCAGTAGATATGAATAGGACTGTGCTGAAAATTTACACTGTTCTTTCGTTCTTACAACCAGAGTTCATGCTGTATACATTTTGCATGCAGTCCTTGTTTGTTTATTTTTACCTGTAGAGGGAATGTCCTTAAAATATTCCCATATTATAGGGTCTTCCTCATAATCAGGAGCTATGACAGATTGTGACATTTAATATGAGAATATAGTAATCTGCTCACTGGGTTCAGTCTGCCTTCACCCAGCCCCACCCTCACGGCCTCACCAAAAAAGTAGCAAACAAAAATGAAATGCCTGTGACCGATAGGTCGAAGCAAGGGCTTATAGTTGCTAGGCGGACAAGAGAGGTTTATTTTCATGAGGTGAAAATGAAATGCCTATTTGGCAGGTAACATAAATATTCGTATTTCAGGAATAATCAGACTGGCTATTTACATAAAAAGGCCTTGTTTAATTCAATGTATCTGTTTAGAGGCATAGATTCACTACAGAAATTAACCATAGGTCTAACATGCTTATATCCAGCTTATTTAATATTCATCTAGTTATTGTGTGAGAGAAATTTACTGTTTAGATTTTTTAAATTTTAAACAAATCCAGTTTAAATTTTAAAATATCTGATTTAAATTTTAAAATTCTGACCTTTTTTTAAAGTCTATTTTTATTCAGCCTAGAATTGTCATAGAAGTGCCTCTTCTTTAAACAATGTGCCCCTGGACATGTGCAGAGCATGTTTTCTTTATACAAGGAATGCTGCACATATGCTGTGGAATTTGGTATCATGCAGCTCACCCAGAACCTGCCAGTTGTTCTACTGGCTGTTAAACAGCTTAGGATGAGACACAGTCGCTCAACTCAAGGAAGAGGCTTGGCTTCTGCTCTGGGCTAGTTGCATGATTTATACAGTGGTCAGGAGCAGGGATGGGCAAACAAGCGATGTTTGTGATCGCTGGGATGCTCTGAACATTGTCTTGCTGCTCATCTTGTGCTCAGTTCCTGTTTGTGTTTGGGATTGCTGCTCACTGCATGAACAGGAAACTTCTCCCAAGATTTGCACAAATCTCTCCAAATTTGTGCACATTTCCTCCGCTAAAGTGGAGCTGATTCAGTCTAATGAGAAAGTTGAGCAAATCGAACTGGGAGTCAGGAACAAGACAAATGTGAGCACGTGTTCAACAATTTGTGAATATTTCCGGCAGACACATCCTTGCGCTCGTGTTCGGGGCTTCAAATGGGGCCTGCTCACATGTTTTGTGAGCAAAAATGAATTCCCACACAGCCCTAGCCCGAAGACTCTCATATGTTGACTGCAGTCTTCCCAAGTGCACCCTGAAAAATGGCACTAACTGTGTAATTCTTATTAATTTAAGGGTCACAACAGTGCATATGGCATTCACACGCATGCACCCTACTCTTAAAATGTAATAATGCTTCATGTAATCTCATTGCCCCTCATAATGTCTCATGTGTGCTAAGAAGCACATGTAGATCTAATCACAAAAAAAGGCTACCGGAACAATGTAGTCTTGAATCCTTCAATATGGATAAGCAACCAATATAACACAATTCAAACCCTGTCAAACTCTGGCTAGCTGGCAATTGCTGTGGCTAGTGTGGTGGGCCTTGACACAGAAAACCCAAGTTCAAAAGTCTCTCCTCAGTTGCAGTCATGAAGGAAACCAGCCCTAGGTATGCTTTCAATTTGCAAATTCAAGTATTGGTTCTAGAACTTTGACTTGATTTATGAAATACTCCATTTTCAGTTGTGGTGTCCCATCATTGAAATGCATTCCCAAAGGATATGAAACTGGCACCAAATATGATTAATTTTAAACACTGGCAGAAACTCAATTTAATTTCTTCAGACTTTTTAACATTTAATCTCGTGCTGCTGCTTTTCAAACTTTTAATGTTTATGTGCAAATTTTATCTGCTTCTTCTATTACTTTATTTGTGTTTTTGATATCATTTTACTACCTTATTCTGTTGTGATCTAACTTGAAAATTCTTAGTATTAAAAGGCAGAACAGACATGTAAAGAAAATAGATAGTTCTAAAATATATGCATCTGCAGCTGATTCTGTGATGTGCACAATCCAAAACAGCATTAGTCTCTGTTGCCGTGTATCCTTGTTCATACAAACATGTAATTGCCATGTATACATATGTAACAGCCAACTCAGATCTAAGGGGGCCTTTAATCAGAGAACTGATGCACGCACAGTGAGTGTATGCATTTTGCTTGTACAATGGGGAATGGCTACTTCTGAATGGGGAAATTAGCTCAAACACTCATTAAAGTCCAAAAGCATAGACTTGTGTTGTTGATGTTGTTTTACGGCTTTAGGTTCTCAAAGCACACATGCACATTAGTTAGAGAAGAAAAAATGGCTTGTTTATTATAAACACCCCCAGAGCATGGGCCAGTATACTAGTTTTGATTTGAAAAAAATAGAGAAAGACAAAGACTGGGTGAATTGGTGTTTGCCAAATAAGGTGGGGAAGGTGGTGATATGGAAATAGCAGAGGATTAGAAGTTTATGCTACCAAGAGATCTTGGATGGGGGTGAAATTGATATATTTAGGAGGAAAGGCAAAAAAAATTGCTTGAGCAACTATAATTGCTCAATTATACTCAAACTATAAGCTTGAACTTCAGAGGAAGGGGAACCCTTTCTGGGTGGTTGGCAAAAGTTAGGAAAATGATATGAGCACAGACTACCCTCAGGTTGCTCAGCTTAGTTCCAAATTTAAAAAATGGGGCAAATGCTTTAAGCCACTTTGGCCTCATTGACAATGAGTTGCAGCACATTGTCCACAGGAATCCAAAGGAAAGGCTTTAGGATGGGTGAAGATATAGACACCAGATGGAGATGAAGCCATTACTAGGGATCCAGAGCAATTTAGTTAAAAATAGATTTAGATGGAAAGAATTGCCAATGGGTCTTCTCCTTTTTGTTCCAAATAAAATTTAGAGAGTGTGCATTCTGCTCTAGTTTTTTTGATGGCCACTTCTCAATACCCTAAGTTCACTTCTTGATCACCACCACTGGACTCAAAGGCAGCAACTCACATGGAGGTTTCAGACTATCTATGCGGCCCATCAAGTCAAACTGTATTCCTGCACATATGGAACCTGGCTTTGGGACACTCAATGGGCACTTTACTAGGATTGGTAACACTTTCTGTGTACAATGTAAGCAGATCTATCTGGGCTATTAGGATGTACAGCTCAACAAAACGTGAGCTCATCAAGGTTCTTCTAATTCCACCTCGAAACTTATTCTGACTTATGTCCAAATTGGATTTCAAAGTTCGTGTGTGTGTGTGTGTGGGGGGGGTGTCTTATGACATTTGTGTACATTCTTGTACACATTTTCCAAAATGTATGTATCAATTGTGCACATTTTAAAATGTACGCAACTTCTCCCATTGACTACAGCATGTTTTTGCGAATTTTTTCAGATGTACAGTTTTTTATGTGTATTTTTTAAATGTATGCATTTTTGTCGCATTTTTCATTGTTGCATGAATCATGTTGCAAGCTTTGCAATGTATAGCCATCAGGCCACAGAGTGTGTATGGGTCTGCGTTTGATTCTGGAAGGTGCAAATTAAACAAATTCTGGTGAAAAACAAACTGAAACATGCCCTGTTCAATGTCCTAAATGTGATCGTTGCCAGGTCTGCCAAAAATATTTGCAAATTGCCTGACATGTGTTTGCATTCAATTTGCACAAATTTCCTAATTTGTACAAATTTCCCTGTAGACTGAATCAGCCTTGCTTTGGTCTATGGAGGAAATTTGAGGAAATTACGATAGTTGAGCAAATTTGGGGAGATGTGGGCAGATTTCATGCTTGATCGCTACTTAATTTGCACGATTTTCCTGTTCGATCACAAAGGCAAACAGGAAGCGGGCATGAGATGAGTGGTGAGCCTATGTTTAGAGAATACTAATTATCTCAAATAGTTCTGTGCCAAAAACTTTGACTCTTCCATTTTTGGCATGTTGTGGGGGGTGGGGAAATGAAAACTCTGCAGAAAGAGGCTGAGAGAGGTGAGAATTTTAGATAATTCCCTCTTGGGGAGGAGAACAGGGTTTCCACATACTTGTTTAATCATAGGCATTTCTTGAGGGGTCTTCCTTCTATTTTTTATTTTTGTAAAAACACCCCTGCACTTTCAGGAGCCCAGGCATCTTCTCCAGCCTGGCAGTTCGTTCTGAACTTCCAGGAGACCATGTGCCCTCTCCTTCTCCAATAGGCATTCACAAAGAACTCCCAGCTGGTGAAGAGGCCTCAGGTCCTGGAAGTGCAGGGGGCATTTTTTAAAAAGTAAAAAATAGACAGAAGACCCCTCAAGAATCACCTACACTTTAAAAAAAAGGTACAGTCAGGGCCAGAAATATAGGGGTGTATGAAACCCCACTTACCTGGCTCTGCTGGGGCCTGCAGGTGGGGGGAGGTGATCCATTCCTCCCCCCAGAATCCTCGACGGGGGGGAGAGGCGATCTGTTCCTCCCCCCCTGGAATCCTGCCCGGCCGGCTCTACTCCACGGCCAGTCCACGGAGCCGCCGGCCGGGCAAATCCGCAGCAGGGCCTCCACCCACTGCCGGGCTGCTGCAGATGCAAATGGCGTCCTGCGTAGGGGACGCCATTTGCATCCCTATGCTAGCCCGTGATAGGCTACGTAAATATTTACGTAGCCTATCACGGGCAAGTGTAGGGATGCAAATGGCAGCTGCTACAACGGCCACCATTTGCGGCCGCAGCAGCCTGGCAGCGGCTGGCTGGGAGACCAGCCAGAGCCTCTGCCGGAGCCGTTGCCACTGCCACATCCGCCACCAGGTAAGCTCCGTCCCAGGGGGATTCCAAGGAGGGGGGAGGCCATTCCGCCATGGATTCCAGGGGGGTGGATTCTTTAGAATATTCTAAATAATCTTTACAATCTGGCCTCACTGGAGTCCGTGGTGGAATTCTCTGACATCCCTATAGAAATATTGGAAAAAAGGATAACTGTTTTGGCAGTTATCTGTACACCACCACATTGGTAGTGTACACCACTCTGTGTACCACCACACTGAAATTGAAAGGAAGCACACCCAGATGGGATTGAAGTCAGGACTTTCAGCTGCATTATTTAAGGGGGTTGACAAAAGTGGGGCACTACCCATTTAGGAAGGACAGCCAGTGGCATACACACAACCCCATCGTTGGTGGCTCATAAGTAATGGAACAAACCAACATCATTTCAAACTTAAGGATTGCCTTTAATACCTGGATGAAAATCCTTTGCAGTCAATGACTGCCTGAAGTCTGGAACCCATGGACATGACCAAATGTTGAGTTTCCTCCCTCGAGACGCTTTGCCAGGCCTTTACTGTAACTGCCTTCAGCTGCTGCTTGTTTGTGGGTCTTTCTGTCTTCAGTCTTGTCTTCAGTAAGTGAAAAGAATGCTCTATTGGGTTGAGATCAGGTGACTGACTTGGCCATTGCAGAACATCCCACTTCTTTGCCTTGAGAAACTCTTGGGTAGCTTTGGCTGTATGTTTTGGGTCATTATCCATCTGCAATATGAAGTGGCATCTTATCAGTTTGGCAGCATTCAGCTGAATCTGAGCAGAAAGTATAGCCCTATACACTTCAGAATTCATCCTGCTGCTTTGATCAGCAGTGAGGTCATCAAGAAACACCAGGGACCCAGTTCCATTGGCGGCTATACATGCCCATGCCATAACGCTGCCTCCACCATGTTTGACAGATGATGTGGTATGCTTTGGATCATGAGCTGTTCCTTTCCTTCTCCATACTTTTCTCTTCCCATCATTCTGGTACAAGTTAATCTTGGTTTCATCAGTCCAAAGAATCTTATTCCAGAACTGGGCAGGCTTTTTTAGGTGTTTGCTTGCAAGGGCTAATCTGACCTATCTGTTCTTGAGCGTTACCAGTGGTTTGCACCTTGTTGTGAAGCCTCTGTCTTTACATTCATAAAGCCGTCTCTTGACTGCAGATATTGACAATGACATGCCTACCTCTTCAAGAGCATTCTTGACCTGGCAAGATGTTGTGAAAGGGTTCCTCTTCACCATGAGCGGAATTCTGCGGTCATCCACTTTAGTTGTCTTCCGTGGTCTGTCAGGCCTTTTGCTGTTGCTGACCTTAGGGATGTATGAAACCACTTACCTGTTTCATAAGTGGCATCCATGGTGGGGGGGGAGGCGCTCTGTCCCTCCCCCCAGAATTCTGCCCGGCTGGCTCTGCTCCGCGGCGACTCTGCCGAGCTGCCGGCCAGGTGCATCCGCAGCTGGACATCCGGCTGCAGCAGGTCTGCGGACGCAAATGGCAGCTCAAACATTTGTGTCCCTTTTCTGAGCCATGATAGGCTACGTAAATATTTACGTAGCCTATCATGGCAAAGAGCAGGGATGCAAATGTCTTTGCTCTCTCTCTGATGGGTTTATGTTGTTTCCTCAGCCTAACGATGGCCTCCTTCATTCGCATGGACACCTCTTTGGACCTCATGTTGGGAGTTCCAGTGAACAGCTACCAAATGCAAATGTAACATGCGGAACCACCTCCAGGCCTTTTATCTGCTTGATTGGTCATGAAACAGGTCACACCTGGCCATGCAGCTGCTTGTCAGCCATTCGTTCCATTCCTTATGAGCCACCAATGATGAGGGTGTGTGTATGCCACAGTTATCCTTGTTCCAATATTTTTGGCCCTGACTGTATGTGGAATCCCTGTCCCCCTCCCCAAGGTGAACATTCCCCAAAATTCTCCGCCTCCCTGAGAAAGAGTAAAAAAAACCACTTCTTTTGCAGGGAGAGAAAAAGTTCCCAAAAATAGGGGGCAGGTTTCGGCACAGCACTAATCTCAAACATTGCTCATTCGCCTATCCCTAACTGGCTGTGCAGAGCCATAGTGGCCCAGTGCTGAAAACAAAAGGTCTCATCAAGGGTGCTTAGGTAGTGTTTGATCATAGTGATGCATCTGGGAGATGGGGATGCTTCAGGATCTGGCTGATCTTCCTGTCAAGGGATTGGTCACTTTAAAGGCATCCTCATGGGTTAGTCAGCAGGGCTGTGGCATGGTAATCTGGCAGGAATTTGCATATTCCACACTTATAGGAAACAACTGCCTTCAATCTAATCAAGGAGAAAGCATACATACTCTATGGCTGGGGCATGTAATGTGGTACGCATGGACAGCAGTGCACCCTCAGACACCTTTCTTGGTGCTCCCCAAGGTATGATACCCCTCCCACTTTTTTAATTCACTTTTTAATTCAAAAATTTAATTAATTTTTAATTTAAAAAAAATGTAATTACTGACAGCTGGAATTGCTGTGAAATAGGTTTTGGCTGGTGCTGAAAACTGTGGATTCAAAGGAGTTGTTTAATGTGCTGGAGTTTAGACACCACCTCTGTACTCAGTCTTTTGGGTAGTTTACTTGACCTTGCCATACCTTGCAAAGCAGCCATTTTGTGGTGGTTGCCAGGACAGTTTCCTCAAATTGCTAAAAGTGCCCACACTCCAGAAAGGTTGCCTACCCATGCTCTTCTGTACCTCTGCAATGGTTCAGAGCTTTAATGGCATTCCTGGCAGGATTTTAGGCTGGACATCTAGAAACAAAAGTGATTCTTGAACCAATGTGTCAGAGTAATGTGCATCAAATACATAGCACATAATACACATGTCAGAGAGACAGTATTTCTGAAGGCCCCTGTAACAGCTACAGCTCCCATTTCAGCCAACTGCAATAAATAGAGTTTGAGACTGCAACAGTAAACACATACTCAGTGGGTTTTACTTCCAAGTAAGTATGCATAGGTTTTTGCCGCATGCATGCTTAAATCTATATTACACAGTGGCCAGAATGAAAAGTAAGTGAATGGTTGAACACTGCAAAAGTATTTTGACAGTTTGACACATGCATTACATTTGACAACAACTGAAAGCCTAACTGTTTAGCAGCGTGTGTGTGTGTGTGTGTGTGTGTGTGTGAAAGTAATCATATTAACCACTTAAGCACCAATACTGATTGCCCAGTGCAAGCACAAATCCCTAACCTTGCAATATTTGTCACATAATTTGTGAGCAAGTTACAAACCCAGTATTATTTTCAGAAGCAATTTGCTATAGGTTTTTGAATTCTAAACACTCAGTCATAAAACAGGAAGAGAACATTCACCAAATGAATTATTCATTGCTGTTTAGTCACCCAAACGCACTCTAAGAACAAATGGCATTTCACTCCTTTTTCATGTTTCTGCTATGTGTCCATGCAACATGTTAAGCATTGCTGAAGGCCTTTTTCATTTTATGCAAAAGTGCCAGATCCTGTGCCTCTCTGTGCTTGGATTTTTTTAAAGGCAAAAGCCACCCAAGAGGTAGAGAGGCCAGTAGATTATTTTCCATATTATTAAAATGGACTATATATTCCACACACACCCTCTCAAAAGAAAAGAATAAGAATGGCAGGATGGACTATAAACAGGTCTTGGTCCAGCTCTCATATATTACTGGTAGACCTGGGTGGGAATGTGCATCCTTATTCAAGCCAGTTCAGTGGGTTCTGGATAAGCATTGTAATGTGGATGCTCATTCAGATGCACATTTTCATCCACATTGCGCTGCAATGATCTCCTTGCGTGACTGGCCGAAAGGCCTATCTGTAATACACTTAGGGCACAATCCTATGAAGACAGTCGTCAGCCTATCCACTGACACCTTTCCAATTCAGTGTGGACAGAGCACCTAGGGGATCCTCTCCTCCATGTTCCAGCTGCACTTGTGGATAGATGCATGTTTTCGTGCGTCTAGCCCCGGCTTCGGGGGGGGGGGAAGGGGCCTGGAGAACCAATAGGAAGTTGTCTAAACCAGCTTCCCTGGTCTCATCCCCTCTGGTCTCATCCCCTCTTTTGCCGTAGGCAAAAGCACCCCCTTTTCACCTTCCCCACACTCCGTTTGCAAGCACGGAGACAGTGGTGAGGCAGGAAATAACCGTGCTGGCTACGAGGGGATGAGGGCGGGGAGTGTGGTTTCTGGAAACTGGGGTCAAATGATCTCAGTTCCCAGAAACTGAAACATCCTATGGCTGTCTAGACAGTGTCTAGTGGCCATAGGATTGCTCTCTTAGCTTTCTACTAATGAAATTGTTGTTGCTTACCCTAGAGTCTCCTGGGAATTATAGTTTGGTAGGAGTGCTATATCATCAGAACTCCCCACCATCCTACAGATAATTAGTTTCTTGTGTTCCTTGGGATAACACAAGGGAATTACTTTTATCCCATTGTAGTCTATAGTACTACTGGGAAATATTGGTTCATTTATTTGCCGTAGGCATAAGTGTGGTGGCTGTGTATATCAGCCTTCATATCAGCAGTCTAGTACATGTAGAGTTAAGTGAAACAAATGTTCTTAGTTTAAGCAGTGCATCACTGACACTTGTACACCTACCCTTAAACAATTATGTATGATCTATACATAGCACTGGCATTAGACATAATTAGAAATGTAGTAACATGCAGCTTGGATTACTGAAATGCAGTCTGTTCATGATGGCCTTTGAAGAGTGTTCTAAACCCTCAATTGGTCCAAAATGCAGCTGCCAGGATTTTTAGTGGCACAAGGAACACAGAATGTAAAACTCCAATCTTATTTCATCACATTGGTTGCTGATTTGTTTCCAAGTCCAGTTCAAACTACTGGCTTTTTAAATTCACTTTAAATCCCCAAATGGCTTGTGGGATAGGATATTTAAAGATTGTCTCTGTCCTACTGATAGACAGATCTGTGTCATTTTCACAACTGTTTATTTTTGAATTAATCTGTGGGTTTATTTCTTATGAATGTACAAACATTCATACATACATATTATATAAAAATGCATTTTTCAATGTATTCTCACAGAATATACATTTCTAATATTACTGTATCTCAAAGTACACATTTCTAGATGCACTTTTTCCTAAAATGCTCATTTTATTCATATTTTTATTTCAAGAATATCATCACATAATTCAGATAAGTCAAAGTCTGATGGAAAACTACGTTCTGATCCACACATTCATTGACAAACTGAGGATCTGTCTGACGGGTTCACTTTGAACTGTGAACTGAACAAAATCTTGGAGCATTAAAACAGCTCCCATACGTACCTACCTGTGTTCTCTTTTCAATATCAGAGCTCTGGTGGATTGGGACACAAGATAGTTATTTCAATTGCTCAAGTGTGGAACACCTTGCACAAGGAAACTCACCTGATACAAAACCTGGCTAAAACGTGGCTTTTGCGGATGCTGCTTTCTGGTGGTTGGGCAGGTGCAGAAAGACTTTCACCTTCTGAAATGTATTTTTGGGCCTGTTTCTTCTTTGTCTTTGATTTTTGTACTTGATTTTATGTGTGTGCTCTCATATTTGTTGTTAACTGCATGGAATACCAAAGCTGATAAATAATTTTCAATGAAGAAATCAATACCCCCTCAACCCCTACACAACAAACACAGAAAATCCACAAGATGTCATTCAGAGTCAGTAACCAGGGCTGTACTAACTGAGGCTGCAATCGTACACACACTTACCTGGGAAGAAGTCCCATTAGACTCAGTGGGCCTTACTTCTGAGAAGACTGGTATAAGGTTGAAGTTAAAGACACTTCCCAATGTATTTGTAAAGTTAAGAATAACGGAGCTCTCTCACATATTACTACAGGGTCAGATCTCTAATACAATTCTGTCTATTAATGGAAAGAAGCTGAATTATGTTGTACATGTTTATGTATTGACTCATTTCTCTTTGAAACCACAGAGCTATGTTTTAAATTTGTTTGGCAAAGATCTTCAAGAGGGCATAATATTCTGATGAACAACATTTGCTTCTAGGATATTATTATTTTCTAATTATGGCACATCTGTGTTTATTCATATCCAACTGTGGTTTTTCTGGCTGGAGAAATGAAACAGAAGATGCATTATGTCTTGCAAAACAATATTCAGGGAAATACATTTCATTTCAGTGGCATACTCGTTATTAAAACCTAAGTCTCCCAATAACACACCGCTATGCTGCCTAAGCACATATTAACACTGAACTGATACACATAAATGTATTAATTACCATGTCTTTGAGGCCAAAACCAGTGCTTTAATTATTGTGTCACTTTCATTTCAAACCAACCAGGAAGAATAATTACAATTCATACAATATGACATTCACTGACATACAAAGAAAAGCAATAAGTAAAAGTAAGGCCGTATCAAAGCTTTTACTATTTCAATTTAATTTCATTCTTTTTCCAACACTGCAATGTGTTTTCAATTATTTTTGCTTCAGATTTTTTTAAAAATATGGCAATGTTTTGCCATTTGAAAAATGTTACACTAGGAATATGTGAAACCCCCTTCTAAAAAGTCTTGGCCTTGGTGTTATATAGAGCTACCCTAGAAATTCTTGAGATGTTTCACCTGAGGATGAGCTTCTGAATTTGCCTCACGTTATTTTAAATAAAATCTGATGAACTGTATGGAAACTCTCCATCATCCCAAGAAATTTCATCAGACTTCTCAAAATGCTTTCAGTTTCCCCCCAAATTACTCTGAAGTTCTACAAGAAGAGGAATTTTCACATTTGCTTTAGGTTAGGTGAAATTTTAGTGGCATTTCTACTGTTCAAACAAATGCTATGTTGCCATTGTGCAATGGGATCTCTGGGCTTGCTTTATGTATTTATTTATAACATTTGTATCCCAACCTCTATCATAGTATCATTAAGATCTCATGATGGATGGATGGATGGATGGATGGATGGATGGATGGATAAGAAGGACCAATTTCTAGGGAAGTTGAAGCTAAACAGCTGCTGAATGTCAACAGAAAACAGCCCCATTCAGAAGTTATCCCTCCACATGTAAGGCTAATCCATGGAGGGGTGGAAAAGGGCTGTGTGCACAGGCCCACATCCAACTTCACCCATCCTGCTCCACCCCTCAGCTCTGCCCCTCCCAACCTTTGTTCTTACTCCATGTGTTGGCACTATGTGTATGTGGGAGCATCACTTCTGAATAGGGCTTATAAAACCCTGGAATTCTGCAGGACAGCCCAGGATTAAATAGAAAACAGAGAATGGAGCAGGAGAGGAATTATAGATTTTGTTAAGAAGTACTTACAGTGCAGTCTCTTAATGTGGAGGAGAACCAAGCTGTGAGGAAGAGCTAGACAATGGGGAATGACCATTTCTGTGGCAAGAATGGATCCAGAAATGACATAACATTTAACCAAATTAGGCTGCAATCCTATGAATGTTTAGACAGAAAAAATACGTACAACTCCCAGCATTCCCCAGCCAGCGTTGGGAGTTGTAGGGTGTTTTTCTGTCTAATCATGCATAGCACTGCACCCTTAGTTTCAAGGGAGCAATAAAAGAAGGCATATAATGTGCCAACCCTCTGAATCTAGGGAAATCTGGATGGGAGACCACCTCGAGAAACCTATCCATGCCATCTTGGGTTCTATCATGGAAAAAGGGTGGGCTATACATTTAATGAATACATTTTTAAAGTTGAATTTGGGAATATTAAGTAAAGGTTCCAGATTTGTCTTGTAAAGCTCCATATTTTGTATAACCTACAAATGTTACTTCCTTTACTTAACTAATCTTTGTTGAGAGCTGAAACAGCACCATCAATATTCTGTTTCTCATCTTCTTTAGTGATTCTGTGATGTTTTTATTTTGTTGATCTCCTCCTGCTCCTCCTCCTCGTGTTGGTTTACATGCTTTTGTTCTTAGTTTTCTTTAATATGTCTTCATTTTTCATCTTCCTAATGATACTTATTGTGCTTTCATTATTTTTTCTTCTTAACTCAGTCTATCGGAGTTCCTCAGGTTTCTGCTTTAGGCCCTTTGCTTTTATTCTTTACACTCATATGCTGGTTTTCCTTATTACAGATTAAGTCTGTGCTGAAGATAATTGCTGCCTATAAATACAGATGGATGTGTGAGATTGGGGTTAGGCCCAGAAAGTGTGATCCCATTCATCCCTCCTCCATGTGTCCATTCTACATAGATGAACATGTGAACAAGCCTTCCGGCACATGCGTATCTTGAATCTTTGATTTCTCTATATTGTCTTCACCAGTCTTTGCTGTCTCCCATTTCTGTTTTGGTTGTCAAACTCTCTTTTTCATCTTCTATACATGTTTTGGGGAAAGTGCTCGACACAATCTAGCCAAAAGTTCAATTAAAAGAATCCCATCTTACAGTTCATTTAAGCTTCCTTTTAAGAAAATTATGCTCAAAGGAGGCATACTAAAGGGTTCAATCCATCCCTGTTTACTTTAGCCTTTCTCATCATGTACATGTAATTATGGGCACTCTTTTTATAATGTACTATTCAGTGAGCTAGATTTATTTACCTTTGTTTTTGAGATGTGGTTCCACAGTTCTTTCACAAATATGTATACAGTTCTCCCAATATATGTAAGAAATATTTTATTGTCTTGGAGAATATATCAACCCAGTGTGCAGCAGCTGTGAAAAAGGCAAATTCCATGTTAGGGATTATTTATTTATTTATTTATTTATTTCTATACCGCCCAATAGCCGAAGCTCTCTTTTAAAAAAAGTGATTGACAGTAAAACTGCCAATATCATAATGCCTTTTTTCCAAACTGTGTGACCCCACCTGGAGTAAGTTGTACAGTTCTGGTTGCAAGATCTCAAAAAAGGTATTGTTCAGCTGGAAAAGGGGAGCAACTCTCCTACAAGGAAAGTTTACAGCATTGGGGGTTATTTAGTTTAGATAAAAGTCGAGTAAGGGCATCATAAAATTATGATAGAGGTGTATAAATTATGCATGGTGTGAGGAAAATGGTTGGAGAGTTTTTCTCCTTCTCTTATAATACAAGAATCCAAGATCCATGAAGATGAATGATGGGAAATTCAAGAAAGACAAATGGAAGTACTTCTTCACACAGCATATAGTTAAATTATGGAATATGCTTCCATAAGATGTGGTGATGGCACCAAACTAAATGGCTTTAAAAGGGGATTAGACAAATTCATGGAGGAAAAGGCTATCAAGGCTAATGGTCATGATGACAATATAATAAGACATCCTATCACTAGTGAACAATGCCAGGACAGGGCTATTGCTCTCATGTTCTATCTGTGGGCTCCCTTTAAGCAGCTGGTTGACCACTGAGGGAAACAAGATGCTGGATCAGATAGGCGGCCTATGGTCTGATCCAGCAGGCTCTTAAGTAATATTCTAAACCATATTTCTTTCAATTTAACATAATTAATGTCCAGAATAATTAAACTATATAAATTAGTATAGGTTGTTGTCCTTACCTGCCAGTGGAGATCTAAACTTGCATGTTCTTGTTTAACTAACCTCACTGAATTATCCATAATGTTAGCAACAATGTATTTGGAGAACTGAAGGCTTTGATTATATTTTTTAGGATCCCATCCCATATATCTTATTTATAATGGTAGTATATTTGAAGACTTGCCAGAAAGTGCTATATGTATGAATCACAATAGATTGGACTGTAGCGGGAATATACAGTTTTTCTCAGTTTTGATAGCATACAATGTTTTGAGAGTATTCTGAAAAATCTTCTAAGGAAACAACATTTGGAACAGTGAATGCTCTTAGGTTAATACCCTTCCCAAATCAGGCTATTCCTAGCAGACAGACAGTATATAAAACATAAATGTGAAATACAACATTTCGTTAAAGTAAAAGTCTCTTTACTATTAATATACAAATGGTGGAGAGTGACAAATAATTGATATAACTGTAATCCATACTTTCAATGTCTTCCATAAATACAAAACTTCAGCATTTGCAGTATCTTTTTTTTTTTTTTTTTTTTACAGTTCAGATATATATATATACAGCATTTCATAGGGACATAAAATTTTGAAACAATAAACAAATGCACTCTAGTTGTAGCTAACTCAGCAGTAGCTCACTCAGGTGGCAGATACCATATATGGACTGTTGAAACAACATGTTGATGAACAACAAATCGGCATGTCTTAATCATACTGTACATAGAATCCAAAATACATACCAAATGGTCATTGTAGCAGGAAAGCTATCTTTGTCTAAGTAGGCTATATATCTGGAGGGTTAAAAATGCTTTGTCTCTTTTATTATCCATTTATATACATTCAGAGGTTCTTGGGATTGTAACCTAATTAAGCTGCATGATTTAAAGTAAAGCTTCAGTGAATAAGTCTCCTTAAACTCTCTCTTCACAACATATACAGGGCTTTATTTTATTTATTTGTATTGTCTTCAATAAAATGTCTTCATGGCTTCATGTTAGCTGCTCTGCAGCTTATTCCCTTCATTTTTTGCTACCATGTCATCTGCTGTTCTCTTTGGCTTACACCTTAGTCTTTTACACCTATCTTAACATTTATTTTGCCAATTCTCTTTTTCACAGACTACAGTACTCTTAATTTCATTGGATAAATAGAATTTCACATTGCTGAGTTTTGGCTGGATTGTGACCATTTCATTTCCAGAAACTAGGAAGGGCCTATATCCAAATTTGAAATTTAAATAGAATAGGGCACACGATGACTTTTGAAAGGAGAACAGTAGCTGACAAAGTATAATTGATTCAATGACAGCTGTGAAGGTGGCCAGTTCACTCATTTGTACATGGATGTTGGAAATATTGCAATTCTGTAACCTACAGTTGTTTTACATTAGCAGCCTGTTTCATAATGTGACTTTTTACAGTTCAAATTGTTCGAAAGCAGTTTATGATGTATAAAGGAACCTAAAATGTTAAAGTATATAAATGTTGCTCTCAGCCATGACTTTTTCCCACTGTAGTCACTCACCTGCGCAAAAATGAACTTGAAGCAAGTTAATATTCAGACAAAAATACATATGTCTTGTATCTTTAAATAAAGGTCATAAAATTACCATGAGTTGTTCAGAGAAAAATCTCTATTGTAACTTGCAAAATATATCAAGATTTAGATTCAATCTGATAAGCATGGTAACACTTAACAATGACATTTTCTCATATGCAAAAGGATAGTGGCTAAAGAGTATGATTATGAAAGACAGCAATTCCTACCGAACTCCTAAAGACCTGCCGGGATTTATTGAAGTAAAATTGTTTTGTGAAAGATGCTACAGTTGTCTCATAAAGAGACTGTGTGACTGTGGTAGCCAGTGGTTTTAACTGATTCATAGATAGATCAAACTTGTGAATACTCCATGCATAGAAAGAATTGAACTGCATGCTGTAGTAAGAGCTCCAGGTAAATTCTTGTGACAACTAAAGCAGAGGCAGTGAATTCAGTACTAGCAACACTATTACTGGTTTTATTTTTCATTGAAAATTGAGGAGAAATATGCTGCAGCTCACTCGTTTAAAAAACAACTAAACACCCAGAATTAAATGTTAAGAGTTAGGGGGATTATTAATAACTTTGAAATCTGTTTACTCATAAGTTGAGGATTTAGTCAAATAAGGAAATCCTTTAAAAGCATATGAGTATGGGGCTTCTGTTTCTCTCACTAACTTCAAAAGAGTTATTCACTAAAAAAAACCCCTCTCCTGTCTGAAACTTGAACACAGAATTCTATACACATATAAGCACATTTAACAACAAATGCAAACAAAATGGCTGCTTTACCACATCTTAGGTAGGTTTGGGTTTTTAATGGTTAATGTGGCTGGATGACATGCTATTTGTATTTCGGAGAAGGAAATCTGAGGCTTTGTAGCTGTGTATTAATTGAAACTAACAGTAGTATCCCAGACAGTAATATTTCCCATACGCTAGTGGAACAGAGCTGTAGTGCAGCAGGAGCTAGCAGTTCTCAAAAAAGCCAGAAATGAGCAGCGACACTCGTTTCCAAAATGGGGCAGGTCAGTGGAGCTCACAGAAGGAAGTTCCACTGATCTGCCCTGTTCTAGAAATGAGTTTTTCCACTAGTTTCTGTGCATATTTTAGGAACTGCTGCTTACCATTGCCCTAGCAGCCCATTCCATTAGCACAACGGAACAAGCGGTGATGCAGTGGTAGCATCGGATAGGTTTTTGTTTTGCTTTACTAAAGCAGAGTGGCATGCTACCCAAAGGCACAAATACATTTTAATTAACTAAGGAAAAAATGACTCACTGTTTGGCAATTAAGGGAGCAATCCTATGTCCACTAGACACCGTCTAGAGGGCCATAGGATATGCTCATTTCCAGGAACCGACCTCAGAGCCCATGTTCCAAGGTCGATTCCCAGAAAATTGCCTGCCCCCCTCATCTGTGCTCCCTCAGAGGCAGCGCAGAGAAGCCCTGTCCTCCATGCTTGGAAGAGGAGTGCAGAGTGGGTGAAAAGGGGCGGGGATGGGGGCGTTCTGGGGTGGAGAGAGTGGAGCTGCGTGGATGACCCATCTAATGTGTCGTACGGCAGCTTCCTCTTCCAGAAAAATAGCAAGGCAGGAGAGGTACGGAGGGAACAATCCCTCCCCCATGCCTCTCCTGCCTTGCTTTGGATAGGCGATCACCTCCAAGGTTGGAGGTGGCCGCCTGTCTAGTTAGGATTGCGCTCTAAATGACTTATTTCACAGTCATAAGAAAAACAACTATTTTCTGATACACAGTCAATTCAAAACCTGGAAATATTCAGGGGAATTCATTGTACGGTTAGATGTTGTTGAAAAAGTCAATTGAAGTATTTTATTTTATTCAGAACTAAAGCTGTATATACCTATGGAATGATATAAACTAAACCCTATTCGTATGAATTGTTTTATGATGGATCCTTACATACTCTATATGATGAGATTTTTTTTTTGTTGGTTCAGCACTAAGCTTATTTAGTGCTATAAATATTTCTTACAGGCATTTCTTACATTTCGGGCATCCCATATACTAATAGCAATCTTATTCTCTGTGTATGGATCCTTATGTAGCAACATGGGAAGTATCAGCATGCTCAAAACCCCAAGGTTTCCAGAAGGAGAAAAATAACTGTTAAGCAGCAGGAAGGGGCAAAATAGCAGAATGAGGACTGAGGTCAGAGGGCATGAGATGTTAACTGCTGGGAGGGGGGGGAACAGAAAATCAGCAATGGAAATGGAGTGGCTATTCTGAAAAAGGGCAAGAATGGAACTCTGAACAAGAATACTCCACATTGCAATATTTGTTGGGGTCCTGCAGCTCCTAGCCTATAGAAAGCTAAAGTATTGTAATGATCTGTAAAAAGAATTATCCACTATCCTCTAAAAGGCATTTAGAAAAAGGGAAATTAATATTCAAGTAAGGAACATCTGGCCATCACACATCACACCCCGTTACCAAACTATACATAACATTACTTTTGTCACATCTAACACGAGTGTCAAAGATCAATCCACATTTCTGCCCCTATTATTTAAATTACCCTCCATCATATATTATATTGTAGGTTGTACATTAATATAACAGGAAGAAATCAAAGCTGTTATGGAAGATCCCAATTAAACTTCTAGAATATATTGCCTTTGTTATGTTGCTCCCATATCAGTAATTTCTATATCAGCTGTTGTGCATGACAGGGGAATGGAATGATTCATTTAGGCACTGCTGAATGGAAACCTCAGAGGAGCAGAGATGCAGGCCAAGAATACCATCAGCCCCTGCTGGATGCTACAAGAATGTCTCAAGGCACAGAGTTGATGTAATCCTATATAACCCCACCCCGCTCAGCCCTGTTCCATTCTGTTAATAGCCTTTTCCCCCTTGTGTTTACTCAACAGCAGCAGCTGGTAACGCATCCAATCTTTCCTCATGCAGTCCCACTCTTCCATATATTTTGTCAAAGAAATCAAATACTGAAGGGATTCGGAGGCCTCAAATTAATATACTTCAACTAATTTTACTTTTATTGATAGGTATACTCTCATTATTTTTCTGACATTTCCTGTGAACACAGTTAGATAGCAAAATGTGACATTTATATTGAAGAGGCATGGGATGTCATGATTTCTGTCTAAAAAGTAAAACAAAAATAAAGTAGCTATGTTATTCAAGACCCTTCATTTTTCTTATGGATTACTACATGCTGTCCTTCATTTGGAAACACTATTTTGCTATATAGACGTGTTCTGGGAAATTCTGTTTTGTATTTGCTTTACTGTTGCTCTGCCCAATTCCAAGTCATTATGCCTGTACAGACTAATTGAAATGTACCTGTCTGTAAGGCTGAAATCCTATACCCATCTACCAGGGAGTAATGGCCAATAGTTTGAATGGGTCTTTTGATTAGACATGCACAAGATCGCACTGTAAGAGCATGCTCTACTCTAAATTGCTCTACTACTGCTCTCCATTGCCACTGCCACTGAGGTATCTACACTCCAGCAAACCCCAGGCATGTCTAGGGTTGGGAGACTTCAATTCATCCTTATATCTTTAATTGGAGTTATATGCATCTGAAAGTCATATGGCGCATTCATCCAGAGATTAGAAAATGTATTGGTGTGGAAAATGTAGAATTGTATATAAACAGAAACAGCAGTGAAATAATCAACCAATTTCTTGGCTCTCCTACCTTCTATTATTTAAATATAGGTGACTGAACATTTATGTATTTACATATTTATTTATTTTTTCATTTTGTTTCATTTCTATACCACCCAATAGCTGAAGCTGTCTGGGCTGTTCAGTTCTGTCCCTCCCACAAGCAGTTGTTCATATAAAATTCCTCATAGTGGAACAGAAATAGTTATCAGAAAAGCCACAGATATTTTGAGCTTTTCTACATGAGGCTGTTATATCTACTGTATCTGCTTTTGGTTTCCTTGCAAAATTGAGCTCTGAGCTCTACACAAGCATTCAAAATGATGGGCTCAGAATATAGAAGTGACAGGGTAGTGCAGACATGTAACAGCTCCGAGCTGCAAACAAACAATTCAAACAACTCAAACAAGGCAACAGGGAAGAACTGCCAGGCTCCTAAGACAGCGACAAGCAGGAAGTGTGCAAATAAGTTAAAGAAGAGCAAAAATATTAAAACTGCAAAATAGTGTACGGTATTAAAAAAGGATTTTAACACACTTTTTAACCTCTCTGAGGATAGAGCTAATGTGAAATCTGTTTAGAAACCTTGAAAGAAGACTAAGAACAAAGATAAGAATGGTGCTAGTGTCAAGCCCCCAAAGAGGGCGAGTGTTTCATCTGGTCAATTACTATCCTTCTCTAATCAGATGCTAGTCTTGGATGTGGAGCCAAAAAAACACAGAGGACCTCTCTTCGGATCATCCATACCCGTCCATTGACCAGGTGCAAATTTTTGACAGTCAGGATCCTTGGACGATGGTACAATTCCATAGAACACCCCCCTCCCCCCAAGGAGTTTGGAAATGTGAATAGCTGGAACCTTGTTCTGATCTGACACAAGTTGGTCCTTTCTAACTATCCCAAACCTAAAGGAGTTCTACACCAAAATGACCACAAGTTTCATCTTATACAAATATTAGGTCAGGCCTATCCTAACCTTTTTACCATGAATGATATAATTTCACATCGAATATTTATATTTTAAACATAATAATGCTCAGGCTGTGATTACTTTTAAAGATTGGAGCTTGGCCACTTTGCTACTCAGCTGTAAGGCAGAACTTACATATTATGGAATAATAGTCCCAAGCTCTTTGAAAATCATGTGCCCCCATTGGTCATAAGGGGTCATGTGCTAAAACACCCAGAACTTTGTGAATGGAAAAGGGTTGACAGGTAGGGATATACCGACTGTGTAAAATCTGCTCCGTCATGTTTCATGGACTGTCAGGCACCTTTTGTTCCATCATCCGCCCACATACGGATACGAATATTTTTTTCATCATGCGGAAAAATACGGAAACAATTATGTAAATATTTATGTAAGTATTTACGTAAGTATTTAGATAATTTATCTCAGTACGTAACATTTAGTGTATTGTCCTCCATTTCATTCAATGTTTCCTTGGCAGAAACTTAAGTATTTTTCTACGGATTTATATGCGTAAATTTCGGGAAAGTAAAATAATCATCCAGAAGTCCTTGAAGTTCACACGGACTGAGGGGGTCATTCCGCAGCAGATTCTGCAGGTCAGATTCTTAGAAATCTGAGCTAATTTTAATCCATCTTGAATTTCTCCAGCATCCCTACTGACAGGTCATATAACCTGATTAATTTAACGGATGAAGAAGAGGACCATGAAATGCCCATCTCTGGCTTGACATATAGAATAGCTCCAACTGTAAAAGCCAACCTAATCAAAAGTCACCAGCTCTACATGAGGAGCTTTTCCTTTCCTGCTTTTCTGCTACATAACCTATGTGGCACTGCGGTATAACAGAATAACACAATTACACATAGGGGTGTATGAAACCCCACTTACCTGGCTCCGCTGGGGTCCGCAGGTGAGGGGAGGCGATCCGTTCTTCCCCTGTAATCCTCGACGAGGGGGGAGGTGATCCGTTCCTCCCCCCTGGAATCCTGCCTGGCCGGCTCTGCTCCATGGCCAGTCTGCAGAGCCGCTGGCCAGACTGATCCGCAGCGGGGTATCCACCTGCTGCCAGGCTGCTGCGGATGCAAATGGCATCCTGTGTAGGGGATGGAATTTGCGTAGGGATGGCGGAGAATTCCGCCACGGATTCCAGTGAGGCCGTATTCTTTAGAATCCAGCCCCCCGGAATCCGTGGTGGAACGGCCTCCTGCCCCCCCCACGGAATCCCCCCGGGACAGCACTTACCTGGGGAGGATGCGGCGGATGCGGCAGCGGCGGTTCCTGCGGTGGTGGCTCCGGCGGCTAGTCTCCTGGCCAGCCACGGCAGGGCTGCCGCCGCTGCCACCATTGCTGTCCTTGGACCATGATAGACTACATAAGAATTTACGTAGCCTATCACAGCTAACCTAAAACAAAAAACAGAAAACCACGCAGCGTACGCAAATGGTGGCGGCTACGGCGGCCGCCATTTGCGTTCCCTATTTTTCGCTGCTTTATCTTATGTAAATATTTACGTAAGATAAAATGGCGAAAAAAAAGGGGAATGCAAATAGCGTAGTGGATGCTATTTGCATTCCTTTATTTTTTGCCGTTCTAGCTTACGTAAATATTTACGTAAGATAAATTGGCGAAAAATAGGGAACGCAAATGGCAGCAGCCATAGCCGCCACCATTTGCATACGCTGCGTGTTTTGTTTTGTTTTTTGAGGTTAGCTGTGATAGGCTATGTAAATTCTTATGTAGCCTATCACGGCTATCAGGCTGGACACAAATGGCGGCTGCTATGGCGGCTGCCATTTGCATTCGCACCAGGCTGTCCACGGCCAGAAATCCAGCTGCGGACAGCCCTTCCCAGCTGCTCCGCGGCCTGGCCGCGGAGCGGAGCCAGCCGTCGGGGATTCCGGGGGGGAGGAGCAGATTGCCTCCCCCCCGTTGAGGATTCCAGGGGGAGGGACGGAGCGCCTCCCCCTCACCACGAAAGATTCCGTGAAAAGGTAAGTGACTTTCGTACATCCCTACATTTGAATCACTGTGCTAGCCCGTGATAGGCTACGTAAATATTTACGTAGCGTATCACAGCTAAAGCAGGGACACAAATGGTGTCCCCTACGCCATTTGCGTCCACGCTTTAGTCGTGATAGGCTATGTAAATATATACATAGCCTATCACGGGCAAGCCTACAAATGTATCAAATGGCGTGATACATAGCCTATCACGCCATTTGCAGCCGCAGCAGCCCGGCAGCGGCTGCTGCTTCATCTGCTGCAGCCGCTGGAGCTGCCACCGCATCCACCACCAGGTAGGTCCATCCTGGGGGGATTCTGCGGGGTGGCTGGAGTCCGTGGCAGAATTCTCTTACATCCCGAATTACACAAGTGGGGTAATGCATTTTGTTTCGCACATTCTCTTAAAATCAGAATTGACCCTGAAGTGTCACAACATCATCTAAAGAACCTGTAAACAACCATGAGTGAGGAATGACAGGTGCACAATAAATGCCTCATGTAGAAAAGCTCATGGACTTGGTATGAGTAGCTTTTTTATGAATATAGCCCATTACAACGCATCAAGGAGATTTCTGATAAATATTCAGTCCCAGAAATAAATACGTAAGGAAGTGGATAAACCTCGTGGTGGCTTGCTAATTATTGTGTTTGGGTCATTGAAGCAAAAGCTGAAACAAATTTGTTAAAAAGCCATTTTGGTCAGATCAAGAATCTCCACACTTAAGGGTGCAATCCCATGCATGTTTAGGCAGAAAAAAAGGTCCTACAACTTCCCAGCATTCTCCAGCCAGCAATTCTGGCTGGAGATGGCTGGGAGTTGTACGATATCTTTCTGTCTATACATGCATTGGATTGCACCTTAAGAGTTTTAAGTGACAGACCTTCAGAAAACCAATACATTCTGATTTCCTAAAGCACATACCTCTAGACCTGCCCCTTGATTTAGTTTTTGATATCCTAAATGCCCGTAACTTGCCCTCACTTTTTGTCAAGCTAATACTGCTGCTGTTTGGAAGAGTGAATATGCTAAATAAGTTGGGTACCTGTGAATTCACATGCTGAAGTTATTTATATCATTTTCCTAACAATTGAATTGAAGTCTATATTTTCCTGATAACTGTTTCCAATATCAATTATGTGTTATTGTTATTATTAATCCTAAAGTATAAACAGAGAAAAGTGTGGAGATTAGGAAAAAATGCTTCACAGTTTACTAACTCCCTGTACTGTAAGGCAAACATCTTCTAAAACTGAGTATTTTTAAAAATGCTTTGTGATATGTGGCGGAGGAGAGAGCCTACTGCCCACACAGGGAGGAAAAAAAAAAAAAATGAAAATCACATCGGGTATGACCAAGCCCAAAGTAGCTGTTTGGATCTTGGCCTTTGGGTTTAGAGAAATACTTTTTTGTTATATTAAAACAATGTGATTTATTTTTGTACTAAATGAATGAAAGCAAAGAATTCACAATATTTTGTTTTATAAATATATTGAGGCAACTCAGCTGAGCTTGTATTTATTGTTGTAAGATTTCCTTTGAAGCTGAGCGCTATGATCATAAGACAGGATTCTTATTTTTACACAAAATCAGTTTTGCCGTGTGTGACTTACACACAACCTTCCAAACATAAATACAAAACATCTGAAGCACTGAAATTTCTGTAGATTTTGATAGTTAGGATGTGATCAATATCTTCATCAAAATAGTTCACAACTTTGATAAAATCTGTACATCAAATCTATGAACCCGTGATTGTATTTAAGGACTGCTGTGAAGTGCAGGGCTATCATCATGAGGAAGTTCAGCCTATTCTTGTGTCAAAGGTCAACTGCAGCTGAGGTCACCGTTTAGCCTTTTCCAGCCACATATATCTAATTTCTAACTGAGACTGATATATTATATATATATATTTATATTTATATATATTTATATTTTTTTTCTTTTAAAGGCAACCAAAATCTTTTAAAATTGCAAATACAAACAAATATAAATGTATATGGCACTTTCTCTCATGGGTTTAATTTCCATTATAGGTGGTACAGCTGTCTCATTTACAGTCTGTGGCTAAGGGGGTATCTTGATGTTTTATAAATAGATTTCTTCAGCAATAAAATAAATTACAGTATTTATATTGGCTGATTTGCCAAACTGACACCGCGGGACTGATGTCAGACAGGACTACAGACTAAAACTATTGAAATAAAATGAAAACCGACAGTTGACAGAAGTAGTTTGAACTGCTTCTATGAATGATTCCATCTTAAGTTGCCCAGCGAAGGTCAGATGTAAAGTTTTGGTCACAGAATCCAAATGCCTTTTTTCCCCTCTAGACAGCTATAGTTGTTGTATTATGCTTTGCTATCATCTTCTTTTGACTGGATGATGTCATTAGAAACTTTGATTTCTATAGTATCTGAATTTAAAACTTCTTTTCCATTTTCTTCTTTTAATGGCAGTTTCCTATGAAAAAGTGAGAAGAACCAAAATGTTACAATTACAAACTGTGCTTTCAATCATCATCATCATCTTGGTTCTTTGAGAGCATTCTTTCTTGCAATATAAGTGTAGTTTTCATTTATTTGTTACATTTATATCTCCCTTTCCTCCAAATGCTCCCTATCTAAGTTTTTCTCTGGATTTTGGAGTTCCAAATTATCTGGTCTGGTTTCTAAAACTGAACTGACAAATTAGGAATCTTCCATTCTTCAATGTTTGTTTTCTAAATTTTGTGGAGACTGGAGACCATTGTGCATGTGTAGTTTGTAGTACAGCTTTAATTTGCATGTCTTCCTTTCTGTCCTTCCTGATACATTAATGATGTGCAGGCATATACTGATAAATAGGGATGTTCTGGGCGCTGAGCTCAGTCTTGGAGTCTGACAGACTCCTCCCACGCTCATGTCCCCCCATGCTCACCAAGGTGCCTTCACCTACCCTGAGCTGTCACCAAGTGCCATTCCCATGGTCGCCATTTTGTGGAAAAAAATGGCACCTCAGGAACTTCCCTAAATGTAATATTGTGCACATAGGACAGTAAAGATCCATCTGTGCAAAATTAAAGGCAGTGGAGGGGCTCCATTTCAAAGGGCTCCTTGCAAAAATTGGGGTTGGGTCCCTGGGTCCATTCACTTAGATTTTCAAGGTGCTCCTTGGGAAAATCGGGAGGGGGGGATTAGATCTCTCTCCCCAAAAGGCGTTTTCTGCCTGCCCAGCTCAAAGATCCCTCTCCCCCCACCTGCCTTTTAAAAGGCAAGTGGCTAGAAGGACCCTCCACCTGGCTGTGGGGGAAATGCCTTTTTTGGGGAGAAGGCAGTGTGTGGTGGGGGAGAGGATGCCCCAGTGGTAGGGGCCCCTTTGGGTGTCCCCCAAACCCACTCCACCCACCCCCTGCTTTTCATATTTTTTTAATGTCTTGGTTCTGTTCTTGCTCAAGAATGAAATGAAGACATTAAAAAATTGCTGCTCCCCAAGTCCCCATTTCTTCTGAGGAAGCAAGGGTGCCAGCCACAGGGAGAGGTGAGGGGTGTTACAATGAAATGGTGTTACATTTCGTCTGAGCCTTGAAAACATCCACATTCACATGTACACTCCTATACGTATTTTAGATGTTGTTCAAACCAGTCATTATGCCAGTGATACTTTCCACACAAAAGGCTGTTCGCATGTATCAGTCTTCTTAGCTAGATTAGGGCATAAAAAGTGAACAATTACTTGGCCATAAAGCATCCTAGATAGATTATGGCAACATTTCTTATGTACTGTACATTGTAGTTTAAAGTCTATATAAAGAAGATTTTCTCCTCAGTGAGATAAAAATGGTCACAACATAAAATTGTTTGTGTCATGTCTGAAAAATAATAAATGTTTTTCTATTGCTCTGTGTCATTTGGAGATGAAATCTTTGAGTTTCTGTGTAAACACTTCAATAAAATTTGTAGCAATCAATGCACCTTGAAAACCAGATATTCTCATAAATATTTGACAACAGTAATTTCACTGCACATTAAGTTGATCTATTCTAACTTTTCAAGCTCCAAAATAGAATTAGAAATTATCATTTATTTTTATTGTTATATTTTGAAATTCAATACATTTGACAGATTCAAATCATTTTATTGGCTGATGCTCCTGCTGCCTTCCAGGAGAGAGAATGGTTTCATAACTCAAATTATCTGGAACCAAGAGTTAAAGACCTGGTTTTCATGACACGACAACCCACCATGGGTATATCAGCCATGGTGGGTTGTTGTGTCATGCAGACCTGGCACAGTTCCTGCAGGGTGGCTTATATTTCACAAACAAGCCACCCTGAGAACCCATGGCTTGTTTTAGGGCTGTTGATATCCATGGTGGCTTGTCATGTTGTCTGAATCCAGTGGGACGCTTTAGCCGGGAATGGCTAGAGAGCCACCTGATCAGAGCAGCAAAAACCCTGCCGCTCCTCATGATCTCACTTGGGCCACTGCCATCCTATCTCATTCATTCTCAGCGCCCTCTGCCCTGTGCCCCTAAAAATCAGGAAGAAGGGTCAATTTTCCCCTCAGTATTACTGTTGCTATGACACTGTGTATGTTTACCAGTCCCACTCACTGTTCTGTAACCCATATCAAGATGTGACAGCTATGAAGCTATCACAGCTATGTAACATATCAAGATAGTGACAAGCTGGAAGGGGCAGTGGAGGGGGGAGCCGAACGTAGCTGGCAGCTGCAGGAGAAGGTGCTTTGGGAGTGGGTGTGCTTACTTTAGTGTAACTTGAAGCAGGGTTTGTTTTTTTAAAGGTTTTGCTAGCTAGTAATGGAAACACGGAAGTGGAAGAGGGGAATATGAGGATATTTGGCTAAATATCAGAGAGGTCGAGGCGCTCTTGGAGTGCATGTGCTTACTTTAGTGTAATGTGAGGCAGCCTTTAAAAAGTGTTCACTAGCTAGCAATGCAGGCACGGAAGTAGAAAATACAGGGATGCTTGGCTAAATATCAGAGAGGCGGAGTTGTGCTCTTGCGCAATAGCGAAAGTCCCTGAAAATTAAAATTAGAAAAGCTGCCAAACACATTCCCACATTTATAAGGCCTCATAAAATTAATTCCATTTGGCGAGCTGATGTGTGTGTGTGTGTGGGGGGGCGTCCCTCGGTAGTCAACAACCCTAGAGAACCAATGGCGAAAGGGGTGCTGACATAGGGACTGAGGTGATGAGCAGTTCTGCCACAAAGGATACGTACTTGAGCTGGCGGGAGGATGGAGGGGGAATGAAGTGGGGAAGAAGCTGATAGTTTGTTGGGAAGAGTACCGCGGGTTGCTCAGCAAGCAACCAACCCATGGTGGCTTATTTACAGGGTGGCTTAGCATGATGTGCAAACCTGCCCAAAGTTTCACATGGTTGTTCCTATTATCAATTTCACACTCAGATGCCCCTCACATGGAAGGTGTATGTACTACACTGTGGGTATAGTAATGCAGTAGTCAGTGAAGTATATTATGAAGGCTAGATGTCTGTACAGGAGCTGCTGTTATAACTCCCATTCTGAGTAGGGAGATAGTAAATACTAGAACAGCAACAGAATTGGTATATATTTCTCTATCTTTGATTTCCTTATTCAGTTAAATTAGTTGTGCTTATGTCACACTGAAATCAATGGAATAAGGGCACAATCCTATCCAGATAGACTGCTGCCCCCTATCTTGGAGGCGACCCCTATCCAATGCAGGGCAGGAGAAGCACAGAGGGGATCGTTCTGTCCACGCTTCTCTTGCCCTACATTTTTGGCTAGACAGTTGATTGAGGCTGCCTAGCCACAGGAGGGCTGAGTGGGGGAGGAGGCTGCTGTATGACACATTGGATGCTTCGTACAGACATTTCCGCCCTCCCCGCCCCAGACATGCCCATTTTTGGCCGCTCCGCACTCCTCGTGCGAGTGCAGAGGATGGGGCGGTTCCACATTGCCTCTGAGGCAGCGTGGAAGTCAGGGGAGGTCAGTTCTCTGGGCGGGAACTGACCTCAGAGTGTGGGCTCTGAGGTCGGTTCCTAGTGGAAAACAAGATATCCTATGGCCGTCTAGCTACTGTCTAGTGGCCATAGGATTGCTCCCTCTGTTAGTTTGACTAAATTCAGCTTTTTTTGGTTTCAAGGAAATGTAAGTTTAACTAACTTTACTTGGACTACAACAAATTTCTTTAAGAGCAGGCAAGAGCTAGAAAAGATGTTTTATATGTTGAAAGGAACAAATGAATTATATTAAACATGTAAATTATGTTGGAAGATGATGTGATCTCTTCCAAAAATTCAGGAGATATGTCATAATTATTTATTATTTATTTTGAGGTATTATGATCTACTCGAGTTTTACATACTTTTCAGTTCATACAGCCCATGTCATACACACAGTGGGAAAGGTAGGCCACTATCCACCTTTGAATATGTACAGTGTTCTCAGAGTTAAGATATTAAGTTAAGATATACGATGGCCTTGTAGGCCCCTTCCAACCCTACTATACTATTCTATGATATTACTGATATTAATTATAGTGATCTATCACATTGACTAATATATATCACATCTTCACTGTTGTAATTTTCCAACTGCAAATGAAACATACGTATTGTGATTAATAGCTGTAAGATTATTAAAATGTCAGGTTACATACTCTGGTTCTGTTAATGGTGTTGTTTCATTGGGCTCATTTACTGGGCTTCCATCTTCATGATTAGTAATTCTTTCATCCTCTGTTCTCATTTCAACTATTGGTTCTTTTGATCCATCTTTCCTAAAAAATATTAAAAGATACTTAACCTCACTTACACACTGATCAAAATACAGAGGGGTAGTTGTGTTACTGGACTCAAGTCCATGGAAACTTATGTCAGAATAAAATTGTTAGTCTTTAAGGTTCCACAAAAAATATTTGTTGTGTTTGGTCAAAATACATTAAACTTTATAATTGCCAGAACTTTGCTTTCAAAACACTGCAAAGAAGTTAAAGCCAATTATAAAGTGATAACAAATTTCACCATTATTACCACCTTCATTTTTCCCTTGTTCAAAGCATGTTGGAAGTACTCATATTGGAGAGATTTGTTCCATTAACATACATTTTAACAAAAAGTAATATTTAAAAATAAACGTTAAGGCTAAATAATAAGGTTACAGAATAATCCTATGGTCCCCAGACAGCATTAAGTGGGCCATAGGATTTTTGGGATTCCTGGATCCAAGGTTGGAGACAGTGCTCTGACCTCAGATCCAGGAGTCCCAGCTCCCTACCCACTCTCCCTCACCCTCGCAACTGGCACAGAGAGAACCGTGCCGGTTGCCTCTCAGAGGTTGCAAAAGCAACCTCTGAGAGAAGGAAAAGGGGTTCTGTGGGCAGGGAGGGGAGGGGACTGGGGAGGCTGGCTTACAAAGAAGCCTCTGGCCTCCCCAGCCTCCTTCCTTCCCATATGGAGAGCACCAGCTTGACAGACAAAAAAGCTTATCTAGCAAAAATTCAGAGCAGGAGGAATGTGGAGGTTGACAGGCAGCCCAAGAGAATTACACCCTCACTTTCTTGTCTGCCTCACTTTCCTGGTAGTAAGCCTCACTGAGTTCAATGGGACTTACTTCTGAGGAGATGTGTATAGTGTCAGTGGTGCAGCTAGATATGGACCACAGGGCAGAAGTCCAAGAACCCCGCACCCCAGGGGCCCCGAAATGCCAAGTGATAGGGACAGCAGCAAACAGGCCCAACATTAGTACCTGGACTGGCATGGGCATGCCAGAGCCCACTGGGGCTGAATACTGCTCTCCATAACATCCTTTCTCTCTTCTAATTTTTGAAAAACATTTTATGGTCAGGGGGCAGCTGGCCAGGCATGTACGTGGTTGCAGAGGGATGGCATAGAATTCTGCCGCGGACTCAAATGAGGCCAGATTCCAAAGAATCCATTTATAGCTGCAATGAGGTAAAAAACAGTGCTTTACAGCCACAAGTGGCATCCACTACGTCATTGGCAGCTGTATTCCTCACAGAGAAACGGTAATGGTGGCCGCCATAGCGGTATCACCAGTGCAACGGAGCCGGAGTGTGGCTCCGTG
This sequence comes from Heloderma suspectum, assembly GCF_057233095.1. Classification (NCBI taxonomy): domain Eukaryota; kingdom Metazoa; phylum Chordata; class Lepidosauria; order Squamata; family Helodermatidae; genus Heloderma; species Heloderma suspectum. The sequence continues at coordinate 79,429,324 of NC_139460.1, read as the reverse complement.
AAATCCTCCGGATGTGGAACGGCTCCGGAGGATTCCAGAGGTGGGGGGGGGGAGGAATGGATCACCTCCCCCTCCAGTGGAAGAGACCACAGAACGGGCGGTGAGTAATTTGTCCATCCCTAGCAGGTGCTCATTTTGTTATTCTACAACAAAATGATGCTTATTCCCAAATAGCAACATGGCAGCAGAAGCAAATCCAGTTTTATCCCTATATTCATAGTGCTATGACTTAACTGAGTTTAAAAAGTGAAATTGCTCATTCTCAGAGTATTTCTTCTTTTAATGGGGTGTGAAAACAGTCTTGTTTTGTTTTGCCTTGCTCTAACATAGCAGGGATATAGGATATAGATGGCAGTGGAATGGTGGGGGGAGAAGAGAAATGTTAGTTGTGTGTTTCACAACTGAAGTAATACAACATGGCCATCTAAAGTGGGGAGTATAAGACAATTCAGTCCAGAGTTTAAAAGTACCTAGCTGCATCATTGCAATATCACAACAGAACTGTGCTATTAGGAGTCTTAGTAAAAAGAAAAAAAGAAAAATCCAAGCTGACATTGAGGTAAACAAATGCAAACTTCATATCTGATCTGTTCAGCATGACAAATGACAGTACCCATATAGTTTCAACTTATATGGATAAATTAAGATGCTCTTCCCTAATACCTCATATATTTTCATATAAACTGATGGTAAGACCTTCAAAGCAGTAGCTAAATGCCTGAACAGACAAGACATTCCATTTCTATGATGTGTCAGGTTGGAAGGGCCTCCTCCTTTTGATTGTAGCAGCATCAAACAGGAAAATTTGGGCTGAGCCATAAGGCTAATTAGCCCCCTCCCTCCCTTGCTCCCCCCCCCAGGTGTCTGCCTTAGGAAGCTGCCTTATACCGAGTCAGACCAGTGGCCCATCTAACTTAATACTGTCTATGCTGATTGGTAGCAACTCTCCATAGTTTCAGAGAGGAGTCTTTCCCATTCCTACCTGGAGATGTCAGGAGATTGAACCTGGTACCTTTTGAATGCAAAGCATGTGTTCTATCACTGAGCTATGGCCCCTCCTCACACTGAAGCATCCATGCAAAAGAAAAGGAAAAGTCTGTAAAAAAGCACAGAACTAGATGTGATGCTTACTTCTGCTCTTACTTGGGAGCAGGCCCACGTATATTATTGACACTTAGACTGCAATTACCTACTTACCTGAGAGACAGCCCCATTGAATTTACTTCTGAGTAGACATGTATAGGATTGTGCCATTAGTTTACTATTAAACCCCCCTCCCCCCAGGAGCGGGCTCTATTGCTGCACTCTTAAGCATGTTTACTTGGGAATAAGTCCTATTGGGTTCTGTGGGATTTACTTCCAGGTTCTGAAGGGGATTTAACTGCAAAGATGACGAAGACATCAGTGGATGTTGCTGGAGACAATTTGTGCCAATTCCACCTGTTGACAGTTTACAAAAAACCCTGTCACCCCTTTAAATTATAACAATGCTGTAACTAAATGATCTAAAGATTTTTTCCCCTTCAATAAGAATTGTTGCATGGTAAACTCCACTTCATACTATTTAATGGCAGTTTCCTAAGGATTTGCAATTTACATATGCTTGCCATTTTTCTCTAAATATTGTGACTGATACTCACAGATAGGCAGCCTTTCCCTCCTCTAGCTCTTTACTCTTCCCACTGGAGCCACTCTTCTTTCCACAGATCCTTCTGGTGATGCACATTAGCAATCCACATTGCCGTACAAAGAAACAGCTGACATCAGTCACAACAAGGATTAATAAAAGAGCAGCAACACCCAGTCCAATGACTGCACCAAGTCCAAGACCATTAAAAAGTGTGTCTAGAAAACAAACAAAATAAACAAAGGTGATCCAGTGAATCCTCTGTGAAGAATTCACAAGAGCTTACATGAATTGATGACAGGTATAATTTTACACCATAAATGTTGGGGAGAGCAATCCTATGGTCCCTACTCCCTAGACAGCCTCTGGGGGGCGGCATTTCTATGATCAGCATAGAAATCTGCAGATCACCTCATCCCCACTCCTAGACAGAGCTATGGGGATGGGAGATCTGACTGTGGATCTTCCATCGCCCCATCACCTTCCCCTTCCGAGCTGCTGCAGAAAGCTTCTCTTAGGAGGTTGTAACTGTGACCTCATTCAAGAAGTTGGAGAGGGAGAAAAGGGTGTGTACTGGTGGATGGGGAGAGGCCATGATACACTATAGCCTATGGCCTCTCCAGTCCCCTCCCCACCTGCCAAAAGGTAAGTCAGCTAGGACAACCATCTAGCTGCTTTTTTGCATTTTAAATGAAGGAATGGAAACAAAATTGCCTCTGACCTCTTCTCTTCCTTCCTGGCTCTTGCCAGAAGGGCATATGATAGATGCAGGGCTCCAAACAAAGGAGCCCTCAGTCTGTTGGGTGCACAACCCATAGGATTGGACCCCTAAAGTACTTAAGATGTTTCTAGTGAAGTATTTCCCCCCCCCTACTGTATGCATTAGTACTGTTAACTTTAAAAAGTGGTGGTTACATGCAAATTAGAAAGAGTGGTTATTCCTATGGAACTGATCAGAAAACGTAGCTACAAAATTTAAATGTTTTTGTACAAACATTTGTACAAAAATGTTAGATGTTGTACATCTCATGTACAATAGAGATGAGGAAACATTATAGCTCAAACTTTTTTTTTAAATGTACTATTTGATTGATGGTTTGTCAGGTCCCATCATTCCACAGTTGAATGAAATGGGAAGATTATATGCATCTACTTTTTAAAATAGTACTGTAAATACAAATAGACACTTTTCAAAGTTTATTGTGAAGCTAGTAGTTCACACATTATGAATGCCAAATATATTTTATACTTTTTGCAACATAAATGCACAGAACTGCATTGTGTTTATTTTGAGTTAATGTAGAATACAAATTGGTTAAAAACTTTTCTTCAAAGTGCACATTCATACAATTTGCTTTCAGCAGAAAAAAAGCACAAGTGATGCATAGGGGGGTCCTGTTTGAAGGTATATATAAAAAAATTGTTTAAAAATCAATTCCTTTCAAAATTAAATTCTGTCAATCCCCATTCAGCTAAGGGTCCAACTGAGCAACAAAACACCTGGTGTGGTACAGTCACTGACTTCACTAAAACCAGAATCAGAATGAACACTAGTGTCAGGCTTTGTTTCCAGACACCCCAGTACTATTCTGCTGTTTTTGACATAGAGAAGGCGGCTTCATTCCTACTTAAGAAAGGACAGGAGATGTCTACAATCATAAAAGCCGGGCTTGACACGCAAAGCAGAACATGTACATGATACAAAGCCAACTTCTCTTTGGTATGACCATTGTTTTCCAAATTTAATCCCTTGATTTCTTCTTGTCCTTGGAATATCACTTCCAAATTTGCCATTAGCTTCTAGGTGCCAGCCCAGAAGGCTCAACAGATAGATGCATTCAGTAGCCTTTTAAAGTTTACCTTCCTGCTTAAGTTGGGGGGTGGGGGGAGAGGAAATATTGTCAATCTAGTTTATCCCCCAACTATCACACATTTTAGTTTTGATAGGCCAGTAGAGACAGGTGAGGGGGGGCATGGTTTGAGTTTTGATAATTAAACCCAAACTTGGGCAACATAGGCAGCATTCTGACAACCCAAAATCGAGGAATCTTTTGACACAAAAAGCCTCACTCTTGAGAAACTATACCTTTGCCTTCTCTTCCCCTTTCTCTCTGTTGCTGAATTGGCACCCCATTGCCTCCAACTTCATCACACCCCGTAAACCAGTGCAGATATGAAAAAATATCTGTGAAAAAATACTATGTATATAACTGTTGTTGTTCTCTAAATATCATGTGTGGCCTCTGAGAGGCTACAATGTATCTATGTAGGCCTAAGGCCTAGAATCAGACTAAAGAGAATAGGGAAGACCCACAGATCAGTTAAATATGAGCTCACTAATATTTCTAATGAATATGCAGTGGAGGTGAAGACTAGATTTAAGGGACTAAATTTAGTAGATAGGTCCCGGAAGAACTATGGACAGAAGCTCGCAACATTGTTCAGGAGGCAGCAACAACAAACGTCCCAAAGAAAAAGAAAACCAAGAAGGCAAGATGGCTGTCTGCTGAGACACTGGAAGTGTTGCAGAACCCAGAGTCAGAGAGACCACGGAGTGAAGGAAAAAGAGTTTCTTTATTTAACGCGCGGGCTTAAGGCTGGAATCATTTCCAAAGAGCCAGAAGCCCCGATTTACATCAGCACATTGTTTTTATAGATATTGTGACACATAGGAAACGGCTCCTCCTCTCCCTCCCATGTGGGGTTGCAGTCCTCAACATTTCTTCTCCTAGCACCATTGTTTATAATACAAGAACTGGGTTATAGGGTAGCCGTGATAAGCAGAGAACAGAAGAGAACAGCAGAGAACAAGATATACAATTGTATGACCTTTGACAAGATAAGGAATTCCTGTGTCTCGTCAGCTTACAACAATATATTCAAGGGAGAAAGAGCTCAGCAAGAACATGAAGCATGAGACTGCATGAGGCTACTTAGTCTGACCCCCAATATGGCTGCTACATTCCCCCCTTAAATGCATAATTTCATTACAATTATAGCATTTCATTACACAAATAGACATTCTGGTTTGTGAAGCATAACACAGGACTCTTATAGCAACCTTCTTACTTAATATCTTGTTGAGCTATTAGAGCATAGCGGGCGGCAGTTTTACTAGCCGAGACATAAAACAGATTGGTTAAACAGCGCTTAAGACAAGGAATGCAAAGGCATAACAGTATCTCTATGAACAACACTGGTAGAATTAGGATGAACAATGCTTTTAAGCTAGCTAAGATCTGGAAGCCAAGGGGTTAACCAATTTAGCCAATTGTTTTCTTATTGTTATGTCAGCCACTATATTATGCATGCAGATTATTGATTTGAACATCTACAGCATTACTATTATTAGTCAAATTAAATGATGGGGGAGAAAAAGATAAAAAAACCTGTTTGCAGGTATATCTCTTGGCAAACAAAAATGTTTTACTCTAGTGATGTTAGCCAGGTGAAGCCAGTAATTATCAGTGAATTGCTGGGACATACTTTCCTTTCTAGGGGCAAACCCCCCTTTTTCACACCTTATTAAGGAAACACAATGCAACACTACTAACACTACAACACGTATATTTGATCTTTTTTGGGATCTGACCATACGCTGGGCAGCTATTCACCTGGCAAGCTGCAGTAGGGTCTAGTCCCCTTCTTCAATTCTCTAGTTGCAGGTCTGACCATATGCAGGGTGGACAGTCTCCTGGGGTGCCCACAGTAAGGTCTAGCCTGAGTCTTCTTACTGCTTTTTCAGAATGATTTTTAAAGGATTTTCAGCTACAGTCCACTCCCCCCCTCTCACTTTCTTGACTCGTGTCCAATGTATCCAGGGTTTAACTCCAGCTACTTTTATAGCTGTGGGGGTGGAAAGTATAACAGTTTTCGGTCTTCTCCACTTGGGAGTTAAAGGGTTATTTTTCCTCTTTAACTCATACTTTAACTCTTGGTTGGAAAGGATGAACTTCTGTGATGGGAATTGGGGGCTTATTTTCTAAGACAAAGCGACGCTGGGCTTGAAGAACTTTGCTCAGTGTTTGGACTTCTTGTTTAAGGCTAACGTTTGCTTGCTCTTGATGCCACTCCAGTGTCAATCATGAAGTCAATGTCACGGCTCCTCACAGTCAATGTCACGGCCCCTCTCAAGCTGTCTTCTCTTTCGCCTGTTCTGGCTCCTTTGGTTTTCTCTTTTGTATTTGATTTATTTTCTTTGGGCATTCATGCCACTAATGTCCATCTTGTTTATACTGGGCACACTGGTTCTTTCTTAAGAATCTTTTGCCTCTGCTGGGTCTTCTTTTCCTCGCCCACGTCTTCTTGGGCCTTTGGGTCGAGGGGGATATACTGGCGATAGGCATCTAAAAGACGCTCCAAGTACACTCTGGGGCCTTGGTGGCACTTTGCAGCACTTTAGACACTTTGGTCATATTAACTGACTTCTTTATACCTGCCTTCATGGCTTCTAACAGCAGGGTTTGATACTGGGTGAGGCGCTCTAGCCCCACTTGTGTTTTGGGATTTCAGCGGGGGGGGGGAGTTTACTTACAAGGAGACTTTATTGGGTTACTTACAGCACACAGGCGTACCTAATGGTTGGATCAGACAGCTTCTCTGAACCACGAGCTATTGGGCTAAATGGATTTTATACCATACATGTTACCCATGAGGCAGCATAACACTAGCAAGCATTTTCAGCATAGGCTAGAAGTGTTTGGTTCTCAGGCACAGCTTCCTGTAAACAACTTCGCTTCCCAAAGTGCTTGATAACACTTTCATTTAATAGTATGGGAACAGAAATCTCTCTCTCTTTCTTTTGCTTTCTTTTTCTTGCTGATCTGCCTGTATTGCAGATCATGTTTCAAACTTTTTACATAAAACTTTCTGCTCCATGCACCAGCCTTGTCTCTTTGTCTTTTTCAAGTTAAACTCACTTACTTAAACCTTTCTGCCTTAAACTAGTCCCAATGACACACATTTGGGATAGGCTCTTCTTCTCCTTCTAGTTACATTTTTTCCTCTTAAAGTACTATTACATTATTGTGGCTACTTTACCCCAGGTAATAAGCTCCAGGCACAATCAGCTGCTTCTAATTCACCCTGGGGGCAACTATGGCCACGCTTCTTCTTTACAAATGTTTTTTCTTTTTGCTTCTTGCCTCTTCTTTCTTCTTTTTTCTCCCTTCTCTATCTGTCTGCCACTTTCTCTATTTCTGTCTTTTCTACTTGCCTCTGTCTTTCTCTACTTGACTTTGTCTTTTCTCCTTGTCATCCATTGGGAACCACACACTCGGTATCATTTGGAGTTGCAACTAACACTAATCTGCAAATATCACATATATTTTATGATATCTAAGAAATCATAAAATATACACAACAAACTTTTTCTGCAATTTAACACAATGAATGGAAAGCACTTCTAGCATGGTAAGGCATGATGGAGCAGATCCAGCAATTAGCGGGGAAAGCTCTCAGGGCTATCTATCACTAGGCAAGCTAGCCAGGGATTTACAATATCACACACACACACACACACACACACTTTTCTTCTCTTCCCCTTCAACTTGGTATACGAAAGCAAAGTGCCGAAACTCAGGACGCTGGGGGGTGATGGGCATCGCCTTATACTTGCATTTTTCAGGCAGCCATTAATCTTCGGGGAGGCGGAGGGGTGATTTGCAGGACTTCAAAGGCAAGCTTCTCAGTTTGTTTGTATTTGTAAATCCCAAGCTTAAAACAGGACACGATGAGGTACAGGGCAGCTAAATCTTTGCTTTGGCATGGGAAACAAATAACTCAGGTCAGCTTTCTTCGCTGGGGTCTCAAACAGGAAAACAGTCTTAATTTAAAAGTTGTAACATCACTGACAGCGTCAGCCAGCCAGCTACACAAATCTCACTGTTTTTTAAGACAGTTACTCCAATATCTTCTTTTCTTCTCAATCAGGTTGGGTCTTCCAGCTTACACAGTTTATTGCAGCTTCCAGGAGCATGGTAGTAGCGTGATTTTGGCTTGGCCAGGAACATGCTGTCTGGTTTCTCGGTCTCTTCAGCACACACACTTAGGCAGTCCAACACTGGACACTTAAATTAGTGAGATTTCTTCATTGCAGGGAATCCCACGGCAAAAGCTTAACGGTTACACTCTTCAGAAATCATATAGCTGATGGTCAGTAGCTACAGGCTCTATGCAATTTTAACACAGTTCAAAGCTAAACACAGTTACCTTGACAGAGATCTTCAACGTGGTCTCTCCGCTTCACTCTGCCTTGGGACCATCCTATGGCACACTTTCCATTCGAAGAGGGGTCTAGCTTGTGCTCTGGGGGCTGATTCTTCACCTTTATTCTCCATTTTGCTCCTTCATCTTCTGGGTCTTCATTTTCAGTTTCCATTTCTTAGGGATTTCATCCCAATTAGGCGAGGTGATGATGTTGCACAACTCAGAACGTTGTGGGCAATTTTCCTGCCCCCCTCTTGGCGCGCTAGGCTAACAGCTACTTCTTCGGCCTTACACTCTCACGCTCCTACGCTTTGTTAAAAGCCAGGCTGTCCTGCAACATTTCTCTAATTAACAGCCTCAGATCTTGTTCTTTTTTCTCTCTCAGCTCGACCTTGAGCTTTTTGCTGTTTTCTCTCTCTATTCTGAATCTTTAAAAAAAAACAAAAAAAACACCTTTTTCCTTTTTTTTTTTGGACATACATCTTAAGGAGGTGCAAGTCTTGAGCAGTAGACGATGACTGATGAGCAGTAGACGAACTCGCCTCCTCTTTTTTGTGAGAACACATCTTTTTAAGAGTCACTGCCAATTTTATTAAATCTTCTGCCCAACACTTCAATTCTTCAGTTTCTTTTATTAATGCTGATTGAGGTGTAAGAGGGGAACCTCCCGATCCCGTAGAGATGGAAGTCTCGGCAGACAATATCTGGGAGTTGAGGACCGTAGCTGAAATCGGCGAATTACTGCTGGTGGGGCTTGAAACTGATGGCGACAGTTTTAAGTTAAAGCGAGGGGCAATGCCTCTGCAGGGGGGATGGCGGGGGCTCAGGAGCCACCGGATCTGGATCTCGACGGGGCGGTCTTACAGTAACATGGGCCCATGGTGGAAGCGGGGCATAAGCAGGTGGAAACGCCGTTAGCTCTGCCAGATCTTCACACGGGGTTTCTAACACTGGTTGTAATTTTTTGGCCAATTTTTCTTTTCTGAGCACCAAAACTTTTGCCTGGGATTCTAGGCATTTCTTTAGCCATGGAGGAGAAGCACGGACTATGGAATCCCATGAGTTTATGTAGGGAAATTGGTCGGGGTGCCCAGGTCTCCCAACCACAATGGCATATACACGGCTGATTTTGCTGGGCTCCAAAGAGCCTTTAGTAGGCCATCCTGCACCAAAAGACGGCCACTCTATTTCACACAAAGTCTGCAGCCGTTGAGGATTCATGGGGGGGTCCCCATAATCTCTACTAAAACCTTTCTTAAAATTTGCTAGCATACATCCCAAGGGGGTGCAAGGTTTGCTTCCCCCACCACCCATAGCCTCCCTCCTAAATTGAAGACAGACACAATTAGGGAATGGGAATTGGTCAGTGAGTAAGGGGTCTCACTGGCCGACACAAGAGGATTTTACACACCACGCACTTTGCTACTGGCCTGGGCACCTGGATGGTCAACGGTATGCGTCAGAAACCGCAGTAGCCACTCACACAATCATCAATCTCTCCACTGCATCCATATATCCCTGCCACCCACTTTTCCCACTTTTTTTACCAGAGCGGAAAGCGGCTTCCCCAGCTTCCTCAGCTTCCTACTGAGTACTGGCCGTGCTGAGTACTGGCGCCCACTCGGGGGTGTGATCAGGCCCCCCTTCTACCCGCAAGGAGTAGATTCTTTTTGTATACATATACCAACACTGACCTTCTTCATAAGGCGGGGCCCTCTTTTTTTCTGCCCAGTGGCCTTTCTCCCTAAAGGCGGGGCCCTCTTTTTCCCATATACTTGCCTTTCTCCTGAAGGCTTCCAATGTGGGTTTCAACTCAATTGCAGCTGCGATACAGGCAGGGCTCAAGTTCCTTTCTCCACTTCCCAAGGTTCTCTTGCTGCTCACTGCCGTTTGGGTGATCCCGGTGCAGGCTTTCTCCCATTCACTCGACAAAAAGGTCAGTGGCACCAAGAAAGGGAGGCATGCGCCGAGCTCGTCTTCCCGGTGTGGCGATCAAGAGCAGGCAAATGCCACCTGTCTGGCTCAGAGCCTGCCACATCCGAGTCACGGCACCATTTATGTTGCAGAACCCAGAGTCAGAGAGACCACGGAGTGAAGGAAAAAGAGTTTCTTTATTTAACGCGCGGGCTTAAGGCTGGAATCATTTCCAAAGAGCCAGAAGCCCCGATTTACATCAGCACATTGTTTTTATAGATATTGTGACACATAGGAAACGGCTCCTCCTCTCCCTCCCATGTGAGGTTGCAGTCCTCAACATTTCTTCTCCTAGCACCATTGTTTATAATACAAGAACTGGGTTATAGGGTAGCCGTGATAAGCAGAGAACAGAAGAGAACAGCAGAGAACAAGATATACAATTGTATGACCTTTGACAAGATAAGGAATTCCTGTGTCTCGTCAGCTTACAACAATATATTCAAGGGAGAAAGAGCTCAGCAAGAACATGAAGCATGAGACTGCATGAGGCTACTTAGTCTGACCCCCGATATGGCTGCTACAGAAGCAGCCCAAGAAAGAAGGAAAGCAAAAGGCAACAGTGATAGGCGGAGATATGCCCAATTAAATGCAAAATTCCAGAGGTTAGCCAGAAGAGATAAGGAATTATTTTTAAACTAGCAATGTGCGGAAGCAGAAGAAGATAATAGAATAGGAAGGACAAGAGACTTCTTCCAGAAAATTAGAAACATCGGAGGTAAATTCCAGGCAAAAATGGGTATGATCAAAAACAAAGATGGCAAGGACCTAACAGAAGCAGAAGAGAGCAAGAAAAGGTGGCAAGAATATATGGAAGATCTGTATAGGAAGGATAATAATATCGGGGATAGATTTGACAGTGTGGTCAGTGAGTTAGAGCCAGACATCCTGAAGAGGGAGGTTGAATGGGCCTTAAGAAGCATTGCTAATAACAAGGCAGCAGGAGATGACGTATCCCAGCCGAACTGTTTAAAATCTTGCTGTCAAGGTGATGCATGCCATATGCCAGCAAATTTGGAAAACACAAGAATGGCCAACAGATTGGAAAAAAATCAACTTATATCCCCATACCAAAAAAGGGAAGCACCAAAGAATGTTCAAACTATCCAACAGTGGCAGTTATTTCACATGCCAGTAAGGTAATGCTCAAGATCTTGCAAGGTAGACTCCAGAAATTCATGGAACGAGAATTGCCAGATGTACAAGCTGGGTTTAGAAAAGGCAGAGAAACTAGAGACCAAATTGCCAATATCCGCTGGATAATGGAGAAAGCCAGGGAGTTTCAGAAAAACATCTATTTCTGTTTTATTGACTATTCTAAAGCCTTTGACTGTGTGGATCATCACAAATGTGGCAAGTTCTTGGTGGGATGGGGATACCAATTCATCTTGTCTGCCTCTTGAGGAATCTGTATAACGACCAAGGAGCAACGGTAAGAACAGACCATGGAACAACGGACTGGTTTAAGATTGGGAAAGGAGTACGGCAGGGTTGTATACTCTCACCCTACCTATTCAACCTGTATGCAGAACACATCATGCGACGTGCTGGGCTTGATGAAGCCAAGGCTGGAGTTAAAATTGCTGGAAGAAACATTAACAATCTCAGATATGCAGACCACTTTGATGGCTGAAAGTGAGGAGGAGCTGAGGAACCTTATGACGAAGGTGAAAGAAGAAAGCGCAAAAACTGGGTTGCAGTTAAACCTCAAAAAAAACCAAGATTATGGCAACCAGCTTGATTGATAACTCGCAAATAGAGGGAGAAAATGTGGAGGCAGTGACAGACTTCGTCTTTCTAGGTGCAAAGATTACTGCAGACGCTGACTGCAGCCAGGAAATCAGAAGACGTTTACTTCTTGGGAGGACAGCAATGACAAATCTTGATAAAATAGTGAAGAGCAGAGACATCACACTGACAACAAAGGTCCACACAGTTAAAGCAAAGGTCCGTCTAATCAAAGCTATGGTTTTCCCAGTAGTAATGTATGGCTGTGAGAGCTGGACTATAAGGAAGGCTGAGCGCCGAAGAATTGATGCTTTCGAACTGTGGTGCTGGAGAAGACTCTTACGAGTGCCCTGGACTGCAAGGAGGTCAAATCAGTCCATCCTAAAGGAAATCAACCCTGAGTGCTCATTGGAAGGACAGATACTGAAGCTGAAGCTCCAATATTTTGGCCACCTAATGCGAAGAGAAAACTCCCTGGAAAAGACCCTGATGCTGGGAAAGACTGAAGGCAAAAGGAGAAGGGGACGGCAGAGGATGAGATGGCTAGATAGCATCACGGATGCAATGAATATGAACTTGAGCACGCTCCGGGAGAGAGCGCAGGACAGGAAGGCCTGGCGTGCTATGGTCCATGGGGTCATGAAGAGTCGGACACGACTGAACGACTGAACAACAACAACATTCCACACAGTAACCTATGGCTGCGAGCGCTGGACCATAAGGAAGGCTGAGCGAAGGAAGATAGATGCTTTTGAACTGTGGTGCTGGAGGAAAATTCTGAGAGTGCCTTGGACTGCAAGAAGATCAAACCAGTCCATACTCCAGGAAATGAAGCCAGACTGCTCACTTGAAGGAAGGATATTCAAGGCAAAACTGAAGTACTTTGTAGGGATGGGGGAGAATTTCTCCCTGAAACTTCGGGGGGCCGAGTGCCAACGTATTCGGCCCCCCGAAGTAGTTTCGGGGAGAAATTGTCTGCCCCCCCTGCCCCCGCCCCCCCCCGGGATGGGACTTACCTTTCCCGAATGTCCCTCCCGGTGGCGGGTCCTGGCGGCAGTTCAGCAGGTCTTCGACAGGGGCAGAGGCGGCAGCCAGTCTTTCGACCGGCCGCCACCGCCGCCATTCCAATAAAAGTAAAAAAACAACAACATGCCCCCGTGATAGGCTACTTGACGATTAACGTAGCCTATCATGGCTAGATTTGCAAAGTCAGCCGTGATAGGCTACGTAAATCGTCACATAGCCTATCACGGGTGACTTAAAAAAAAAAAAAAGCACGTACGGCTAATGGCCCCCATAGGGAGCCGCCATTCACGTTCCTTATTTGGTCGCTGTAGTCTACGTAAAGATTTACGTAGACTACGGCGAAAATAAGGGCAACGCTATTTGCGTTGCCCTTATTTTCGCCGTAGTCTACGTAAATCTTTACGTAGACTACAGCGACCAAATAAGGAACGCGAATGGTGGCTTCCTATGGGGGCTGCCATTTGCGTACGCGCTTTTTTTTTTTTTTTTAAAGTCACCCATGATAGGCTATGTGACGATTAACGTAGCCTATCACGGCTGACTTTGCAGATCTAGCCGTGATAGGCTATGTTAATCGTCACGTAGCCTATCATGGGGGCGTTTTTTTTTTTAACTTTTTATTTCGCGGCCGGGTGAGGCGAGGCGCCTCCCCCCCGGCCTGAATTTCGGCTGGGCGAGGCAGGAAGCCTCCCCCCCAGCCTGAATTTCGGCCGGGCGAGGAGGGAAGCCTCCCCCCCCGGCCTGAACTTTGGGGGGAGCAGCGAAGCGCCTTCCCCCACTGCGAAGCAAGCTGCAAGACCAGGTAAGTGGCTTTCGTGCACCCCTAGTACTTTGCCCACATAATGAGAAGACAGGATACCCTGGAGAAGATGCTGATGCTAGGGAAAGTGGAAGGCAAAAGGAAGAGGGGCCGACCAAGGGCAAGATGGATGGATGATATTCTGGAGGTGATGGACTCGACCTTGGGGGAGCTGGGGGTGGCAATGGCTGGCAGGAAGCTCTGGCGTGGGCTGGTCCATGACGTCACGAAGAATCGGAAGTGACTGACTGAATAAACAACAACACAAGGCCTAAGGCCTAGTGTTGTTACTGTGTTGAAGGCCTGTTTTGGTATTAGCTGCTTGGTGATGTTCTGAAGGGGGAGAGAGAGGTGATGGCTTGTAATATTTTTAGATCGGGCCTGGATCAGGTAAATTCAATTTTGATTGGCTAGGGATTCCAGCTAGGTGGAAAAGAGTTGTTGGTAAATGACAGCTGATGGTCAACTGTTGGGGATTCAGTCAGTGTGCTGTTAGAATCAGGGAGAAGGTCAGTTGGCTGGTGTGTGGTGCTACTGAAGGACTAGGAAAAAGGTGAGGAGAAAGTGAATAGCTAAGGCCCAAAGATTAAGCTATTCCTTTTCTGTGAAATAACCCTATGTGGCTGGAAAAGATCAGAAGTTGGGAACAGGTGGCTGCATTATACCCTAAGTTCTTGCCAGAAGAAGGTTACATAAACAAGCATTAAAACCCAGATAAACAGCCCAAGCAGCCAGTAATACAATAGGAGAAGCTTTGGGAGTCAAAGGAAGACTGTACTCAAGAGCTGGATCTGGTTTTGAGTGTATTTGGCTGGAGTGGAGGTTTAGGAAATTTGGCCTGAGTTAAAAGAAGTCAGTAAGAGGCTTCTAACAGCAGCAGTGTCTCCTGAGTCCTTAAGAGATGTCAGCAAGCATTCTTTTGAAAACCCCAAAGTAAATAGTAGTATTCCTTAAGTAAAAATCCATTTAATAAGTATACTCAGAATAGAATCGAATCATAGGGTTGGAAGGGGCCTACAAGACCATCTACTCCAACTTGCTGCTCAGTGCAGCCAAGCCTGATTCCAGGTGGAATCCCATCCAAGTACTAACCAGGGCTGACCCTGCTTAGCTTCCGAGATCAGACGACAACAGGCACATCCAGCTCTTTTTTGCTCCTCTTGTCTGTAGTAGAATTGGTGGCAGTGGAAAAGGGTCAGTTTGTGGAACTCTTGAGTTATAGTAAAAGAGAGTTCCTGAGGTTCATTTGCTAAAATTAAGAAAGCCCATAGGTGGGATTGCCCAATGAAGGGGCAGTTTCCCCACAGGTGGTGGCAGCACAGGAGAGAAAATCCCCCATACCCTCCTTTATTAACATCTCCCCAGGAAGTCTATTAGCTTGTCAGACACCCTTCATTATGCCCATTTCCTTCATTATGCTCACTTTTCTGGGGAACCCAGCCAGCTTTTCCATGCAGCTTTTTCTAGCTCTTCCCCAGGCTTGTGTTGTTGTGTGTCTGCAGGGAGGTAAGCAGCTTGCTGGATACCTCTCTCTTTTGCCCACAAGTTCAGCTGGGCCCTTACCAGAATCGTTCTCCTTCCCTGCCATTCTCTATTTCCATTTCCCTCTTCCTTGTCACCATTGCCAGGACTTCTCCCCCTTCCCTCCCCTCACCCAAACTTCTAGTCAAGTACACTAAACCATTGCTTTTAATGTGTGTGTTTTAATAATTTGAACCATTTGACTCTGTGAATGAAATGTAACTACAAATGCCTATTGGCTTAATCTGATCTTTTAAAAGTATGTTTCAATTCTTATCAATAAATTCCCCCTTGGTTAAGCAACTGTGTCTTTAATCGCCAAATACCCTTAACCTTTAAGATGCAAAGCTTTGGGACTCAGTGTGTGATCTCAAAGGATCCCTCCAGGTATCAAGGTTGCATGTCTGAAGGTGTACACTCAGGCATACATCTGTGTAAAAAGGACACTTAGTAACAGCTTCTATATTCTGTTCTCTTCAAGGGACAGACCTGGAAAGCACTGGGCAGCAATTGGACTGGAAGCCTGCTTCACCTTCACCATGGGGGTCAACATACAAGTTTCATTAAGGAATATCAGGGGAATCCATTTCGGGGGTGGAACTCAATGAGCTTTCATTAGTTCAACCTCCCGGACTTCAGTCTGTTTCTACTAACTGGCCTGACTTGGTCTTGGGCCACTTAGCAGATTTTCCATGTTTTTTAATTTGTGCAAATTACAGCTGAATTTTGCGCATATTTGCATAATTTACACAAATTGTGCAAAATAAGAACTGCAAGAATTTAACGAGAGTAGGGGATTATCACTTATAATGTATACTGAGCACTGATACCATCTTGTTGTTCCCATTGTCTCCTGCAAAGTAAGTAGCATGGGTCCAAAAGGGCTAGGCATGTGAGTAGGGCTGATCTGTGGGCTAGGTAAAACACTAACTCAACTCCAGAATCCAGATTAAAAGAAAAGGTTTATTTAAATTAAGTATAATATAAGAGGATAAGATTAGCAAAATAAAATAAAACAGCTCTGTACAATACTACCCTTAGCTTAAATGGAGATAGATAGATAGATAGATAGAGCATTCAACATTGTATTGACCTGAAGCTAGGAACTCCTCTGGGTTTGCATTGAAGAACACAGTTATAACCCCCCCCCCATTTTTATGCTGTGGGGACAGTTGGGTCTTGACTGACAGATGGGGAAAAGCATCCAATCAGATAGGATCCTGGAACTTGCCAGGTTCAATGTGCATGCACGGATAATAATACTTAGCACCTTGCTTAGCCTGTGGAAATAGTTTTGGAAGGTGTAAAGCTGATGTGTTTCGCTTGCTTTCTTATAATTGAAGGAAGAGGGGGTGGGTTGGTGGGCAGATGGAAGTTGTTACGGAAACATGCAGAGTCTGCTTAATTCAGTGAGTCACCTCCATGTTTAAAGACAGTCTGGGGCTGTACACCATAATTTTGGTTACCACTATTGGTTGTAGGATGGTGGCATTTCCTCACAATTTTGCATATAGCAAAAATAAAGGTTGACTTGAAAGATCCTAATTAGGCAGAACATCTGTAGAAATCTTGAGGAAAGAATTTCTAGAAGAAATTTCTCAGGGTCAGGAAAGGTGCAGTTAACTTATTTCTGTTCCAGACAATAATTATATGAATCACAAGACAGAATAGAGGACTTTAATGAAATGGGGATGGTTTTGCTGCTTTCTTAATGCACAGTCTCAGAACAGTAAGGCACCACTGTCAAGTGAGCAATGGGGAACTACTGTAATTTTATAGAATTTTTCAATACTAGGACACTGTTCACTACCTTATACGTACATTTAGGAGATCTAAACACCTAAATGTATTACTTCTATATTTTGATTAATGACTCTGTCTAGTTGCCTAAATAACTGGAATGGCTACCTGTGAAACATTTGGGTTTTATTTGAGATAATTGGGTAACCTTATCCAGGTTTGAATTGCTCCTGTAATTCTCCGTATTCCACAAGGAAATATTAAGGTGATATTATCTTTACTTAGTGAAATTCAACCCTTTCTTACAGATGGTGCCCATTTTGCTAATTAACAAACATGATGCCAAAACTTAAGCTAACACAACACAGTATTTACGGTTTAAATAACAGTTCCCCAACATAACCTAATTTTATGTATTCGAATGTGTACTATTTTACACATTAGTACTGTGTTCCACTGGATAATCAGCCTTGCATAACTTGTTTGATTTAAGCTTTCTTAAAAGAAAACAACCACAGGTTTAGCTTTCTAAGGAAGACAGCACATTTAGGCTTCAATCCCATGTTGACTTACATGAGAGTAAGCTTCATTGCACACAGTGGGATTTCTTTCTGAGTAGACATGCATATGAATGGGCTGCATCATTATTCCAGTTCTGTTAAATCCATTGAATCAGGGATGACATCATTCAGGGATCCCTGCAAAGTCTAGTCACATATTCAAACATTGTGCTAAATCATAGTTTTTAGTGTGATGTGAACAAACCAAAATGAGCCGCGGCGAACCTCAGGCTCTTGCACTCCCCCGCTCCCCACTTTTGAAACTGGCTTGTTTTAAATAAACAACAGTTAACTTTAACTAAAGTTTGTCAGTTTGAATGAAACACAAAACACAGTTAAGCACAAGCAAAAGCTTTTGAACTACTCCTTTTGGACATGCAGGAGGAGAAAGGGGAGGGAGTGAGGGGGAACCTGTGAGCCTGACGCTTGTTTTACAGCTTATTCCAGCTCATTCACACATCTTGCTAAATTATGGTTTAGTTCTGAGGTCTCCAACATGGTGCCATGCATGGGTACCAATTCTCTTGAAGTCCACCAGGCTCCCTGTCCCTCCTGATTTTTATTTTATTTCTTAAGTGTTTTTTTTTTTTTTTTTAAACTGGGATGCTGGCATACTGCAAAGGAAAGTGCTGCCTTCCAGTGCCATCTTTATTTGGATTCAAAGGATTTTGTATTTTGGAGTTCAGACCCCACCTCTGCTTTATACATAGTTTCTTGGGCAAGTTACTTTTCTTTTAGACTCACAAGTTTGCCTTCTAGGAAATGAGCATTTTGTGACTGGCTATGCCCACCATGACAATTATTTTATTAATGGGCAGCCCCCCATGGCAGCCAGTTTGTGAGAGCACCCACAACACTCTCTCAAATTTCCAAATATGTCCACCAAACCCCAAAAGGTGGGTCCTGGTTTCGTTTAACACAATTTGTCCAATGGGGCTTCCAGATCCATTGCAAAAAATGTTTAGACTGATGATAGTGGGCACTACTAATCCCAGGCATTGAAAGACACCAAGGAAGAGGACAAGGTGGCAGGAGTGGAAGAGTCAAGATTATCATGAGGTGAAGGATAGCAGTAAGGCCACAGGGAAAAGCAATAAAAGGCAAATAGGGATACGATGAGAAGTTACCTGAAGAAAGCCAGTCATGGTGGGTAGAGAAAAATAACAGCCACTGCCCATTATACCATGCTTTCTACACTCAGGAAATCTCTCTCTCTCTCTCTCTCTCTCTCCATTATACCATGCTTTCTACACTCAGGAAATCTCTCTCTCTCTCTCTCATCTCTGACTCCATGCAACTTTGTATTCTCTCGCTCTGAAACGACGTATCATCATATTGTTTGTGGAATAGCATTATCTGGTATTTATTTTTGCTGCTATAAGCTAGTCCACACTAACAATTCTTCCAGTGAGCTGGTACATATCTCCGTGTTCATGACTTACTTCCAGCAGCCACAACCATATAGGTATTCTATTTCTGTTCTATGCATGCATTCATGAAGGTGTGTATCTGCTTATCTGATTAGAAGCATCTAGCAGTGTGAATTAGCATGAAATGTTTTAAGTATTATTGTTGCATGGCACTATGTCGCATTAGTGACATAGCTGCACAATGTCTTTAAGAGACATTGATTGTGTAGTGTTCATATGTCAAGCTACACCATGCACAAACCCTAACAACTCTTGGGCTCCTGCACTCCCCCATGCTCTCCTCCTTTGCATGGCTGGAAAAAGGAATTTGGAAGCTTTTGTTTCAACTTTTAGTTAACCACAGCTTCCTATGTTGTCCAAACCAGGAACTGTGGTTAGCACTAATAATAGTTTAAACAAACCAGTTTCCGAAACCACGGTTTGAAAGTGGCTTGTACATCCTATATTTTGTGTTAACAATACTTTGTTGCTCCAGATGACACAACAAGTCATTGTTAACTAAAAGTGGAAGAAAAGGCTTTTCACCTTGTCCTCTTGGCTGCACAGGAGAAGAGAGGAGTGCATGAGTCCAAGGTTCTCATTGTGCTAAACCATAGTTTAGTGTGATGTGAGAACATGGGCCATTGGGAATCATGAGCTATAATTAGTACAACATCTTATACCCATTTTCTTCAACTATATTATGGCATATTTACTTTGTGATAATGGATAGTGTGCTGGACTTGATTCTGGATATGTCAGTTTGAATTTCCATTCAGCCAAAAAAGCATACTTGGTCACATTTGGCCAGTTAGTATTTTGCAGCTAAAGCTAGCTAATGAAAACTGCACATTTCTTTCAGGAAAGGTAGGAAACAAATGCAATGAGAAAATCAGTGAACTATTTTATTACACCACTAAACATACAAAGAATGCCACTTTTAGTTCTGAAGAATGAAATTCCAGTATAGCACAGAACGCTAATTGAAATATGTATCTCTTGATTCTATTATTATTATTATTATTATTATTATTCCAAATAATGCATAAATATAATCCATAATGGTTGACTAGTTCACAAATACATGAAATTGCTTGATTACTTAATATGTCAAATGGTTCCATTGAAAAGCATGGTGCGTCAAGTGATACAAAGTTATGCGAAAGTTCTGACTGTGATGTTTGATTTGTGATGGTAGATTCACACATGTAAGTCATCACTTTATGGTGCAGTCATCCAGCGGTGAAGATGAATGTGTGCACTGGTGCTATGTGTAAGATATAAATTGCTGCATATGTCATCTATTGCTTCAAAGCTAGCATTTTTATTCATGCTATACCTTAAATGCTTGATAATTAGACATGATAATTGGAATTTTTTCTTGATACAGAACATGGTAAATTTAACTTTGTCTTGTCCTTTGTTTGCTATGTATTATGGTTGATTGACTAATAAATCTTGATTGAATGATGTATTGATATTTAAAAGCATATAAAAAGTTTGTACTGAGATGGTATTGCCAAACTGAGACCAAGGCTTCATTTTATTCAAGTCGGCCACCTCTTCTGCAGGACACTGGTGGCCTTGCTTAAAACCAAATGGCCAACCTTTATTAACACCAGCCCAGTAAGACTTTTCATGCTTAAAAAACACTTTGGAAGGGGAAAATAGAGTCATGAATTGGAGGGGGAAGGGAGCACTCCCCCCCTCCCCCGGCCATTATTTTTCTGTTTGATAGGGCTCCATCCCCAAGCTAATTTTCTGTCTGTGGTCTGGTGTCATCGATGCATGTTTGTATGTAATGTGTAGTTTGGCTTTAAGTTATATTCGATAGAGGATAGTGGTCAGTTATGATTGAGCATGTGGGAACTATAAGCCAAATGCATTTCATCCCATTCATATGAACAAGTTTCATGAGGATTTCACCAAGCTGGGTTTTCATTTCAGGGCATGTGAATTCACTCTTAGATCTATTATTTCACTCTCTTTGAGTCTAACCTATCTCACGGAGTTGCCTTGAGGAGAAAATGGGTAACAAACCACAAGTTCTTTGGAGGAAGAATGAGCTACAAATGTAGTAGGTAAATAGATAAAGTTCTGTTTATTAGTGTTGCTGGATCTCAGCCACAGTGTTTAAATTATAGTGAGTTATTTTGAAAGTGCAATGCTTATTGTTTCACACAGCCCTGTTTTAAAAAATTGGCCTGGTGGAAATCCAATATAAGCAGCGGAGTACAGAAGTGGAGTGGTATATATGTAAATTCTTACATGCTTAAATGTGACTCACATAATCCTTCCACCACACAACAGGTCAGACAACAATACATAAGTGACCAATGAAGGCTATCTATAACAATTATTACGTGATGTTGCATCTTCTAACTCACTTTGGAAAGCTACTAAAACTAGAAAGCCCAATTTAATTTTTTTAATACCTACTGAGATTACTGCATTCGTTTATAGTTTCATCATAACTGTTTTTTTAAAAAAATGTGATGAATTAATTTATTGAATTTCATGGTCAAGGCAAACAAGTATGCTCTGATTAATTAAGAGGAAGAAACAAGAGGGGTGACAACCTCAACAGGTGCTAAACTGAGTCTAAATTAGTCTAAGAAACAGCATAACTAATGTTATATTGCAGCCAATTTAAATAAATTGAATTGCTCCTAAAGAACAAGTTATAGCCAAAATATGCTGAGCTACATTTCTTTATCATAAATTGCTTCAAAGCACTTGCTGAAGTTCTTTTCTCTCCTGTTTCTGCTGCTCTAGTGTTGCTCTTAATTTCCTCTTTGTTCCGCCCACCCCTCCAATCCATCAAGGAAAATGTGCATACAAACATGTGGATTGCCCTTCTGGCTGCAATACCATATTCACAAACAATTGCTCTCCGGAGGAATAAATTCAGAACTCTCTACTCACTTGATTTGGAGACAAATTCCAAATACCAAGTTCTCAGCTAAAGTAACCAGCTTGCAAAGGGGAACACCCTCAAGAACTAGCACACCACACTATGCCCCACATCATGTGCACAACTGCGCAGACAGATGATGCCCGAGAGTTCTGAGAGTGTTAAACAACTGTTTTGGCAACAAGCAAACTGATTCCAGGCATCCCTTACAACCATCAGAGAGGTAGTCAATGCTGTTAGAGCTTAACAATATGATCGGTGGGGAAGATCCTCATGAGGAGTGTTGTGTGTAGCTTGCTGTTGGACAAGAGGATCATGGAACTTGAGTTATTGCAGTAAATGTTTCTATGTAAAAATATGCATATAAGAAAAGCTGATAACAGCTGGATAGTTATGCAAAGCTTGCCAATTTAATTAAAATAGACCTCAAATCCTAAGGAGGAAAAAAATGAAATATTATATTCGATTGGCAACTCTCTGCATACTTAATGAACATTTCAATATATCACATTTATATTTAATTTGCGTATATTGAGCGTGAGCATTTAGATTGAAAAGCTTATTTAATGTCATGCTTTGCAAGCTAACAACAGCTTTTAGAGTGGTGGGCTGTGTACAAATGTGCTAATTTTGGCTCTTCTGTGGAGTTTGATTGACATTTGTCAAATCCATACTAGTTTTACTATAGTATTATATGCTTTCAAGTATGAATATCTCATCATAAAATGCCTTATCTACATCACTGTCATATTAATGGAACAAACACCTGTCATGTCATCTCTATACCTGGTTACACAAATCAGTTCAATAAGAGTTTCTCAAATAAATTTCGAATGACTGACTAAACCCTAGCCTTTGAAGTACAGATATGTAGTTATTGGGTTGAATTCAGTATAGCAGTTAGTGGAGTTGCGCTTGCACCTTGCAGTGGAGGGAGGGAGGGAGGGAGGGAGGGAGGCAGTCTTTGTGAGTCTTCCTTTCTCCTGCATAATCCTTTGCCTCCTGAAAAGCTGCTCTAGAGGGAGGGCGAACCTTCTGGAGCAGGATGAGAGGCAACACAAGGGGCTGTAGGGCACGGGGAAATCAGTGAAGATCACCTCCCCACCCTCTTTCTCCAGATGGGAGCCTCCACCAGATCTTGGCTTGCTGCCTTCCATGAATGGAAGGAGCCCTTATGTTCCCAGAATGGCCAATCTGGACCTAACTCTATTAGAATTCAGTTCAGAAAGTATTGCACCAATGCAAGACCAGACAAAAGAGATATTAGATTATTAGTATTAGTAGTACCCAGCGGTAGACAGAATTTTAGAAAATCTATGGTTCTGACCTAGCACTTGGTGCAGGAAACTAGGTGTGCCTACTTGGAGTCCAAATGGAAATCTGCATCCAGCCAGTTCAACTGAGCCTCAGTGGGCATCATGGTATACATGGGAATACACACATGTCTCAACTATGCATGGAAATAGAAGTTCCAAATGCCAAGTACCATAGTTGGACTGGGGTATATGACTCTCACAATCGATATTTACTAGGTATTGCAACATATTTAATTAATGCAATGCATTTGAGACCCAGTGTAGTATACTGATCAGAGTGTAGGACTAGGACTAGAGAGGAGACCTGGGTTCAAATTCTCACAGCCTTGATGCTCACTGGGTGACTTTAGATCAGTCATGCTCTGTCAGCCAAAATTTAGTAATATTAGGGAGGCATATTTATATCCTGACAGAAACACCCAGGAAAGCTTAGCTTCCGAGATCAGGTGAGATCGGGTGCATCCAGCCCTTCTATTCTTAATATTACTTTTCTGATAAAACAATGTTGGCCTTTGGCATTTTTATGCTGCTATGAATTCTATACAATTATGCTGTGATGTGAAAAGTGTGGAAAAAAATACTGCTAAAGGAATGTTACATCACTTTTATTTATTACAAAAATGGAGCAAAGATTACATAAAATAAAACAGGCACTAAACAAGTAATGAAAGACGTGCATAAGGTTACATATGTTTTTGACGTTACACTCAGGAAGATATGTGGAACATTACATTTACAATGTGCACACTTGTTGTTTTGAGGAAAATATATGACACATGACACTAATCATCAGTGTGTACTAAAAGCCATTGAGACATAATGTCAATGGGACAAAGGTGGAATGGATAAAAAATTACACAATGCTTTGTGAGCTACTTTAAAACTATATATCTCATTATTTCTACATTTAGAGAGGGTTCCCCCTACCCTTAAATAGCATTTCAGAGAAGGTATTTCATGCGTACAGTATCTCTCTCTCTCTCTCTCTCTCTCTTTCTCTCTCTCTCTCTCTCACACACACACACACACACGGTGACCTGGTTCAAACTTCATCTAAACCATAGTTTATTGGGAACAAGCTGCAGCAAGTCTTGAGTATGCACAACTCCTCTCCTCTTTGTGCATGTGAGAGGACAATGAAAGCTCATGTTTCTTCTTTAAAACAAAGGCTTCCAGATTCCATCTGATCTTAGGGAATTATGATTTGTTCTAAGCAAAGTCAGTTAAAACAAAACAGGGTCAAACTGTGATTTAGGTGATCATTTTAACCAGGCCAGTAGATGCCCTTAAATGAACCGGACTTTCACTTCAACAGATTTACTTTGCTTGTGTTCCAATTTAAATAAGATAAATATCTAAAAATAAAAATAAGACCAACTTTATGCTAAAGCAAAGCAATTATTGTCCAACATCCAGAAATATCTTCCTATTAAAATAAATATTTTATATCAAGGGAGAGCAACACATTTTTGTATAAAGAATTCTTTAATTTTAGAAAATGGAAGGCTGTTAAGCAAATGCATTTTAAGGAGTGTTAAACATCATTATTTTTACTGGTGACTTGAAGTTTTTAACTTTGTGAGTTAGTGGATGTAAGAGTAGTGGTATTGCTTTCTAGATGATTCAGGTGTGCCTGGTGTGATACTTGTCACATTTTTCAATCCTCCAACAATTTGTACAGTTGAAATTAGGGGTGAACGAAAGTCACTTACCTTTTCTCGCAGCTTTTTCGCGGTGGGGGGGAGCGCTTCGCTGCTCCCCCCGCGAAGTTCAGGCCGGGGGGGGGAGGCTTCCCGCCTCACCTGGCCGAAATTCAGGCCGGGGGGGAGGCTTCCCGCCTCGCCCGGCCGAAATTCAGGACGGGGAGGAGGCTTCCCGCCTCGCCCGGCCGCGAACACGAAAGTAAAAAAAAAAAAGTCCCCTGATAGGCTACGTGACGATTCACGTAGCCTATCACGGCTAGATCTGGAAAGTCAGCCGTGATAGGCTACGTGAATCATCACGTAGCCTATCACGGGTGACTTAAAAAAAAAAAAAGCGCGTACGCGAATTGCGGCCCCCATAGGGAGCCGCCATTCGCGTTCCTTATTTAGTTGCTGTAGTCTACGTCAATGTTTACGTAGACTACGGCGAAAATAAGGGCAACGCAAATAGCGTTGCCCTTATTTTCGCCGTAGTCTATGTAAACATTGACGTAGACTACAGCGACCAAATAAGGAACGGGAATGGCGGCTCCCTATGGGGGCCGCCATTATCCGTACACACTTTTTTTTTTTTTTTAAAGTCACCCGTGATAGGCTACGTGACGATTCACGTAGCCTATCACGGCTGACTTTGCAAATCTTGCCGTGATAGGCTACGTGAATCGTCACGTAGCCTATCAGGGGACGTGTTTTTTTTTTCTTTCATTGCAATGGCGGGGGCGGCAGCCGCTCGAAAGACCGGCTGCCGCTCCCGCCCCGCTCGAACACCGGACGAGCCGCCAGCCGGACCCGCCGCCGGGAGGGACATTCAGGGAAGGTAAGTCCCATTCCGGGGGGGGGGGGGGCGGAGGGCGGGGGAGGATTTCTCCCCGAAACTTGTTCGGGGGGCCGAACACGTTGGCGCTCGGCCCCCCGAAGTTTCAGGGAGAAATTCTCCGCCATCCCTAGTTGAAATTAATGCACATTGCAACAGTTACATAAACCAGGCATAGCAATCTAGCCTACACTACATTTCAATCCTTTGCCTACCCTCATTCAATAAGTTAATACTATAAAAATATAGTGCAACAGCTAGGGATGTAAGAAACTCACTTACCTGTTCACAGATGTGATTCGTGGGGGGGGAGGCGCTCTGTCACATCCCCCGGAATCCTTGATGGGGGGAGGCAATCCGGTCCTCCCCCCCAGAATCCTGCCTGGCTGGCTCCGCTGTGCAGCAGCTCCGCGGAGCATCCGGCCAGGGCTGTCCGCAGCCAGATTTCCAGCCACAGACGGGCTGGTGCGGACGCAAATGGCGGCCGCCATAGCGGCCGCCATTTCCGTCCAGCCAGGCTGCCGTGATAGGCTATGTAAGAATTTATGTGGCCTATCACGGCTAATCCCCCCCCCAAAACCCAGCGTACGCAAATGGCAGCGGCTACGTAGTGGGCGCTATTTGCATTCCTTTTTTTCCCGTCGCAATAGCCTATGTAAATATTTATGTAGGCTAGAATGGCGAAAAATAGGGAATGCAAATGGCGGCCACCATAGCCGCCGCCATGTGCATACACTGGGTTTTTTTTGGGGGGGGGCGGAGGTTAGCTGTGATAGGCTATGTAAATTCTTACGTAGCCTATCACAGCTGCAAGAACAGCAATGGTGGCTGCAGCAGCCCAGCCACGGCCGGCTAGACCAGCCGCCGGAGCCGCCGCCGCCGCTGCTGCCGGAACCGCCACCGCATCCGATGCATCTGCCCCAGGTAAGTGCCTGTCAAGGGCTCCTTGGAGGCGTCTCTCAGTCTAATCCAGTAGCCAAGTCCAGACACAGACAAATGGATTCTTTTCAAAGCTTTATTCCTCTTTTACAACTTAACAATTCTACCGTTAGCAACTAGATATGAGCAGCAGAGTACCTATGCCCTAAGTTGGAACAGTTGGTCCCCATTTGAAAGGGAATTACTGGCAGAACCCTGAACTTAAGGACTAGGGAGAGTCCCTCCCCTTTTCCCTTGGATCCTCTGGGCGCAGCCGTTGTTTGCGTGCCTACCGGGCACTACGCCTCCTTTCTGCGCCCTCCATTTGGCGCCGCTCTCTGCATCGGCATCGCGCGTCCATCAAGTCTGCTTCCTGCGCTCTGTCACTCCCTGGACTGCTATCTAAGCTAGGAATGCTGGTGGGAGGAATCTTCATCAGCTGTTGGCCCTGGGAAAGAGGAGCGCTCTCCTCTCCCAGGAGCGACTTCCTCAGAATCAGAACTACTCTGGGATTTTATGGGCTCAGTGTCCACCCTGACAGTGCCGTCCCAGGGGATTCTGCAGGAGGCCGTTCCGCCACGGATTCTGGGGGGGCCAGATTCTAAAGAATCCAGCCTCACTGGAATCAGTGGCGGAATTCTCTGCCATCCCTAGGGATGTCCGAAAGTCACTTACCTTTCCGCAGATTCTGTTCATGGTGGGGAGGGAGGCGTTCTGTCCCTCCCCCCGGAATCCTCGATGGCCGGCTGTGCTCTGCGGCGGCTCCACAGAGTAGCCGTCCAGGCCCAGGCCAGGGCCGTCCACAGCCGGATTTCCGGCCACGGAGGGCTCTGGGTAAAAAAAAAAAAAGTGTACGCAAATGGCGGCGGCTACGGCCACCGCCATTTGTGCTCCTTATTTTTCGCCGTCTTAGTCTACGTAAATATTTACGTAGGCTAAAACGGCAAATCAAAAAGGGACGCAAATAGTGCCCACTACGCTATTTACGTTCCTCTTTATTTTCACCGTAATAGTCTATGTAAATATTTACGTAGACTAAGACGGCGAAAAATAAGGGACGCAAATGGCAGCCTTAGCCGCTGCCATTTGCGTATGCATTTGCTTTTTTTAAAACTGGGATGTGATAGGCTATGTAAGTCTTTATGTAGCTTATCATGTCTCTGTAAAAAAAAAACAAAAAAAACACCAGGCTGCAAATGGTGGCAGTGGCGGCAGCCGGTTGGAAGACAAGCCACTGCTGAAGCCACTGCCGCCGGAGCCGCCGCCAGAGCTGCCACCGGAGCCACCGCCAACCGGCCGGAATATCTGCCCAGGTAAGTCTCGTCCCTGGGGAGATCCGCGGGGGGACAGGGGGTGGCAAGCCGTTCCGCCACAGAATTTGGGGGGCCGAATGCACTGGCATTCGGCCTCACTGAGATCCGTGGCAGAATTCTCTGACATCCCTAGCCATCCCTAGCAACAGCAGAAATTAGATAATTACTCAGTCATATAGCACCTACTAGTTAAAAGCCCATGAAATTTCATTGGTGGCAGAGCTTTGGGAGGTAATATTAGGGAAAGAACTCCTACATTGGCACCTTCCATCTCTCTTCTCCAGTCCTCTCCCAACTCTCATGCTTTATCACCTCTGCATTCAGCCTCCCCACTCCACGTCGCTCCCTCTCCCATTCAGCACCCTCACTCCCAGGGATGTCTGAGAATTCCACCACGGATCTCGGTGAGGCCGAATGTCAGTGCATTCGGCCCCCCGAACTCTGTGGCGGAATGGCCTGCCACCCCCCGCCCCCCGCGGATCCCCCCCGGGACGAGACTTACCTGGGGTGGATGTTCTGGATGGCAGCGGCTCCAGCAGCGGCTTCGGCGGCTGGTCTTCCCGACCGGCTGCCACCGCCATTTGCAGTCTTCCCCCCCCCATTCTTGATAGGCTACGTAAAGACTTACGTAGCCTATCACGTCTGGGTTAAAAAAAAAATGCATATGCAAATGGCGGCGGCTATGGCCGCCACCATTTGCGTTCCCTATTTTTGGTTGTCTTAGTCTACGTAAATATTTACATAGACTAAGATGGCGAAACTAAGGGGGAACGCAAATAGCGTAGCTGAATACAGGGACACAAACGGCGGTGGCTATGGCTGCCGCCATTTGCGTCCCTGCTAGCCAGCGGCCGGATGTCCGGCTGCTGGCGGAGCCGGCCGGTGGCTCCGTGGAATCCCTGCAGAGTGGAGCCGGCTGGCCAGGATTCTGGGGGGAGGCGCGGAGTGCCTCCCCCCAGCGAGGATTCCGGGGGGAGGGACGGAGTGCCTCCCCCCTCAGCGGAACCCGGCGGAGCCAGGTAAGGGGGGTTTCGTACATCCCTACTCACTCCCTAACTTCACCCTCTCAGCCAATACAACATAGATATTTTTTGCCATAGATAATGCAAAGGCTGGTGCAGCCAATACTGCACCAGCCCATTGGAGCCTTCCTTTCCAAAGTAGCATGTGCGCGCACACACACACACAGAGGTTCCCAGTGTTGCCTCTTTGATAGGAAAAAGTCAGGCAGAAGCTATCCTGCTATCGGCTATTTCCCAATGAAGGAGGAAGCCATTTCATCCTTTGAGGACAATGGGGAGAAATTCAGACCTGAGCCCTATTGAAAACAAATGTGCAGTGGTAAAGACATGGTTGGAAAGCTACTTTACAACTTTGGTGGCAAGCAAATGTTTAAGATTGCTGTGCTGCTTCTAGCAGATGGGCTGAGAAACTAGGGAAGTACGAAAGTCACTTACCTTTTCGAAGGGTGACATTCGCGGTGGGGGGGAGGCGCTCCATCCCCCCCCCCGAAATTCTCTCCGGCCGGCTCTGCTCCGTGCAGATTCCGCAGAGCCGCTGGCCGGGGCTGCCTGCAGCCAGACATCCAGCCGCTGGGCCACCTGCAGGGATGCAAATGGTGGTGGCCATAGCCGCCATTTGCGTCCCTGTATTTTGCTGTGATAGGCTATGTAAATATTTACATAGCCTATCACGGCAAAAAAAAAAAGCGAACGCAGATGGCAGTGGCTACGGTGGCTGCCATTTGAGTTCCCTTTTGTTTTTTTTGCCATTTTAGCCTACGTAAATATTTATGTAGGCTATTATGGCAAAAAAAATAAGAAAAAAAGGGGAACGCAAATGGCGTAGTAGCTGCCATTTGTGTTCCCCCCCTTTTTTTGTCATAATAACCTACGTAAATATTTACGTAGGCTAAAACGGCAAAAAAAAAGGTAACGCAAATGGCGGCCGCCATAGCCGCCACCATCTGTGTTCGCTTTTTTTTTTTTTGCTGTGATAGGTGTCCCTGCATTAGCCATGATAGGCTACATAATTATTTACGTAGCCTATCATGGCTATAATGAGGAAGCAAATGGCTGCTGCAGATGTGGCCGCCATTTGCAAAGCAGCACAAACGGCAGCAGGTAAGTGCTCCATTTCACACGCCTTTCATGGGGTGGGGGGGCAGGGAGCTTCGTTCTGCCACGGATTTCGGGGGGCCAAATGCACTGGCATTTGGCCTCACCGAGATCCGTGGTGGAATTCTCTGACATCCTGAGAAACACTTGGGCAGATGAAAGATAAAAAAAACCTTTTATATGGGATCACATTATTGCTGTCGGAAGATAACATTCCCTCACTGCTGGAAGCCCAGCTAAGAGTCAAATCCAGTAGAGTGATCAGAAGTGGAAGCAGACAGGGCAGGGCACATTTTCAATAGGTGCACTTTTGTTCTATGTGTAGCGAGTGCCCACGTGCATTGACCCTATGCAGAGCCAAGCTGAGTGGAATCTTAAAGAAGGAAAGAAAGAGAAAGCAGCAAGTTCTGCCTCAAATCCCATGTCCTGCAGTCCAGCAACATGCAGTTGTTCCCACTCATTAATATTCATAGACAGATCATTAGCTGTAGCAAGGAGGGGACAATGAAGGTAAGGCACACTTGGTAGCAGACCCTCTCGTTCTTCTTATATATTCTAGATTAATATCATGATGGTAGCTCACTACTTCATTGGGCCTAGCTCTTTGTTGCTTGAATGAAGACATGTGGCTCCTAGATTCAACAGTGCTGTGGGAGCCATCTTGACTGTACAAATTATTTGGATGAAATGTAGACAACCGATATGTTTCTGAAAGTTTATATGTTCCATTTAAGCTATTAATACTATATTCTTTAGGATCCGTAATAGGTATGCATCTTAATGTTAGGCAGATCATATATGGAAAGAGGTAATGGAAATGTGAAGAAAACAGTACTAACTCCAAAGCCTGTCAACCTCAAATCTAAAGGATTATTACTGAATAGATATGATAAACCAATTAAACTGAAAGACTTCAGTCCATCAGTATATTTAGGCAAATGCGACTGAAACATGAGCACTAGCAGAGAGGGTATGTACATGGTTAAGATTAAGAATTTTCAGGATATCTGCTCGATTCTACTGTTCCTACCGTATTATTTTATACATCACTAAAGGTTTTAGAAAAGAAGAAAACTTATATATGATAGCAGATCAGCTGTAGCATATTATGTTTCAACATTGCAAATAATTCCTATTATGAATTATGTTTTATTAACCCTAAATTGGCAAGTGGGGCTTTGAGTCTGAAAAGACAGTTAAACAGGTAGATCTGCAGCCAGCATTCAATTCTCTTAAAGCAACAGTTACAAACCACAAAGTGCTCTAAGAGTCTTTATAATTTGCATAGAAACCATACTCCCTATTGAGTCCCTGATTAACAAATTCAAATGTCTTTATCATCTCTTGTTCTGCAATCTCACATTCCAAGTGAACCTCTGAATTCAATTTCAATTTAGGTAGAACTCTCAGAGATATAAAATGGAGCACCCCTATGCTAGCTTATAGGCAGCCTCCTAACCTGAAGCAATTGTTGACCAGGGACAAAACTTCATCACTGGACTCAGAGCAAGGTACCAGACCTTGCAATAAACCTAAATGCCAACTGTGCTAATTAATAAATACCAGTGATAATGTAAGTGGACCCAATGGGGCCATCATCCACTGCACCCAGAACAAATATGCCTATACATCATCAAATGTTGTGTATTTGATCTCCTGCATCAAGTGCTCAAAAAGCCACTGACATCAGCCAAACAGGACTAACTTTAAGACAAAGGTTAAATGGGCACAAATAAGACATCAAGCATAAGAATATCAATAAGCCTATCAGTGAACACTTTAACCTCCCTGGACCTACCATGAAGGACCTCAGGGTGATGGTTCAAAAGAAATTGAAATCAGAGGCTTTCTTGGAACATGAGGTTGCAGAAAAAGAGATAAGGAAATTTGATTGTGTTAATCAGGGACTCAGTAGGGACTATGGTTTCTATGCACATTATAAAGACTCTTAGGGCATTTTGTGGTTTGTAACTGTTGCTTTAAGAGAATGGAATGCTTGCTCAGATCTACCTGTTTAACTGTCTTTTCACTTCATCCACTTATAACATCTGATGAAGTGGGTTATAACCCATGAAAGTTAATGCTGATTTATTAAAATATCTGAACAACTGATCCAGTTAGTTTATATGTGTGCTACACTTAACATTTGATTTGTAAACAGAAGGCTAACACGGCTATACTATAATATGAAATAGTTACTTTGCTAAATACAAAGCAAAAGTTGATATCACTGACAAGTTTCAGTTTCATGCTCCATATTTGAAACACAGATTTAATGTCAAGTTCATTACAATCCCAGAATTACATGTATTTACTCTTCTAGTTCATCATGTAAATTAACCTATTTTTCTTCGTCTATTTAGAAAAAAACCCTTCTATAACCCCCCTCCAATCAGAAGACCCCCTACATCAGAATACACCTGCTTAATTATGAAACATAATTTCCTATTACATGTCCAAAGCTGACTAGTGAAAATAATCTGGCAACATAGTGAGAATGTAAAACTGATTACCTGAACAGTTTAATATTTAAAGTGATTGAAGAGATCACTTCTTCTCAAGATAGGGGCCTATGGCTGATGCAAGAAAGACTGAATAACTGGACAAATTTGTGAGCTGGCTAAGTATACTTGGAAACTTGCACAGGGAATTGAACAGAGATGTTATTTGTTGCACTAGCATCCTCCATTAGGTAGAAGATACAAGTGAAAGGAATGATAAATGGTCAGACCCATACGATATCAGTATTCTCATATGATATTGTGTTTTTCCTTTCAGAATGGGAAACGCCAATCCCAGTAGCCCTTTGGAAGATGGAAAACATTAGCAGAAACCTCTGGTTTTACTATTATTCATGATAATTCAGAACAATATGTTATCAATTTAATAACTGAGAACCAAGAGGAGATTAGATCAAAGAAAATGTTGGAGATACTTGAAAGTAGTCTTTCGTCTAATAAATCATTCCCCAACAAAGCATATCAAGAGATTTAAAAGAATAGATGAGATGTGGATTATTTTGGATGATAGCTCAGAATGGCAGTCCTTCAAAAAAAAAGTTCTTTCTTTCAATCATTGCCAATATTTAATTGTCCCACAAACATTAATGACAGACTAAAATAAATAGTTTTTAAAATAAGGCTTAACGAAAGAGTTATGGTTAAAAAAAAATCAGAGCTTATACTGCTACCTTAAGAAGGATGGATTGGAATCACCTCTTTCTTATTAGTTTTATTCTTGCCAGTTTAAGGATTTATCCAAAAGCATCATGAGAAGAAATGGAACAATGTGAGGCTATAATTTATTACAACCTTCAGAAATAACTCATACACAGTAATTATGCTCAGAGTAAGGTCAAAATAGAGGGAGGAGGAAATCTCCCCAATTTGTCCACTAGGTGCTTTCAGATTTTGTCCATTATAATTTCACCAAGTAATATTTTATGGGGTGGGATGTTCTAGCCATGAACCATTTTATTAATAGTGTTAAGAAGTTAGGATATGTCCGCTGGCTAATTCAGTTCTCCACCATATTGATTTCTATAATATTTGCAAACTATTACAAGGATTAAAATAATGTCTCTCTCAAGGTATATGGAGTCAGAAAATATGCTTTCCAAAGAAGCTTGGAGTTAACTGCTTTGATGAAGAGGAAGTCTAATTTTTTCCTAATCAATTTTGGACAAAAGGGAATGTAGCATACCATAATTACCAGCACATAATAAAAGTAAATACTTTCCAGAGCACTGGTATCCTCACGGGAGCATTAATAGACTACAAGATTGTAAAGTAACCTTTAAATTTTGTGAAGGCAATACAAACTCTCCTTCTTCCTTAATCTAGTATTTCAGAAGGGATGTAATGCAGGTAAAATGAAGCATATAGATATTTCAGTTCAATTCTGATGCTTTGTAGTGCATCAAGATTAGTGACACAACTGCACCTATATGCATCTTTGTGGCCTTACGTATACTTTTAGAATTAGGTTATTAATTTGAAATATAGTTAAAATTTTCTTTGGTAGTTTAAAAGCATGAGATATTCTAATTATTTCTGTTTCCAGAGGTAAAGTGCACTGTAGTCCATGAAAGCTTTGCCATAATAAATTTGTTAGTCTTTAAGGCACCACAAGACTCGTTGTTGTAATTACTTCTGATTTGTGATCTTTATTTCAATATGTCTACCTCTCTATCCATGTCTTGATATGAAATTAGCTGGGACAGAACATATTAACATTCCTATTTATTTATGCGAAATAACATATTTTATATTTAATTTGTAAAAAGAATGGTAGTTGCCATCTGAAGCATGAATAAGGTCAATGATATGAAATATTGCCTTTTGATTCCACTAATGGATTGCAAATCATTTCATCAATAACTAAATTAGCGGGCACCCTGAAAAGTAACATTTGGGGGTAAAATAAAAACAATAGTGTCTGTCTCATAGTGGCAGGGTGGGTGGAGATGTTTTTGTGAAAAGGGTTAAGGCAGGAATAGCTATATTTTACTTATAAGAAACAATACATATCAGTTTTGGGACAATATTCAGGGGGAGGTTTTAGTTAGCTGAAGAACTGTGGTAAAAAGGAAAAGCAAAAGAGGAATCACTAGGGGAATTTACAAAATCTGCAGAGGTCCGAAATGGTTGCTTGCTTAAAAAATACATAAATCTAAACTACTTTATATATATATATACACACACACACACACACACACACACACACACACATATATACACAGTACTGTGCAAAAGTCTTAGGCCACCACCAGCTTTGTTTTAGTAAAGTTTTAATGACCATCCATAATTATTTTTCGGTCTCTGTATTAAGATACAAACAGAAAATACAGGAAATAAGTACAGGCAAAAGTCAGTATCGAGTCAATGTGACTTCCCTTGGCTCTAAGCACATCTTGAACTCTTTTGGGGAGACTATCCTGAAGTTTTCTGAAGTAATCTTCTGGTATATTATACCAGGCTACTTTCAGCACTTCCCAGAGTTCTTCTTTAGATGTAGGTAGGGATGCACGAATCCCTTACCTTGCTCTGCTGAGGGGTATCCGCGGTGGGGGGGAGGTGCTCTGTCCCTCACCCCAGAATCCTCAAAGCGGGGGGAGACACTCCGTCCCTCCCCCCGGAATCCTGCCCGGCCAGCTCCGCTCCGTGGCCAAGCCGCAGAGCCACCAGCCGGCTCCAGCTGCTCGCAGCCGGACATCTGGCCCCTAGCCAGCCCTGCAGGGATGCAAATGGCGGCTGTCATAGCTGCCACCATTTGCATCACTGTATTGAGCCGTGATAGGCTATGTAAATATTTACGTAGCCTATCACAACAGGGGGAAAAACCCCAGCGTATGCAAATGGTGGCGGCTACCGCCATTTGCGTACGCTGGCTTTTCCCCCCCTCTGCCATGATCGGCTGCGTAAATATTTATGTAGCCTATCACGGCTCAATACAGGGACGCAAATGGCGGTGACTACGACAGCCGCCATTTGCATCCCTGCAGGGCTGCCCAGCGGCCGGATGTCCCCAGCAGATGCCCCCAGGATGGGATGTCCCCATCCCCAGTGGCCGGATGGCATCCCTGCATTAGCCGTGATAGGCTACATAAATATTTACGTAGCCTATCATGGCTTGAAGAGGAGGAAGAGAATGGCGGCCGCAGGACGGCTGCCATTTGTAAAGCAGCACGGACGGGAGCAGGTAAGTGTTCTGTTTCGCGTGCCTTTCGTGGGGTGGGAGCAGCGGGAACTTCGTCCCGCGTGCCTTTCGTGGGGTGGGGGGGTGGAGGCTTCGTTCCGCGATAGATTTTGGGGGGCCGAATGCACTGGCATTCGGCCTCACTGAGATCTGTCGCGGAATTCTCTGACATCCCTAGATGTAAGTTGTCTTTTATTTCTTTCTCTGTCCAGGTGATCCCATACTGCCTCTATAATATTCAGGTCTGGACTCTGTGGAGGCCAGTCCATGACTGTCAGTGTTTTATTAGCTGTTTTCCTCGCTAAATATGATTTCATTGCATTAGCAGTGTGCTTGGGATCGTTATCGTGCTGAAAAATGAAACCATTCCCAATCAGGCGCTTTCCAGAACGAATGGCATGATGAATTAAAACCTGTCCGTACTTTTCAGCATTCATGATCCCAGCAATACAGGCAAGATCGTCAACACCACTGGCAGAAATGCAGCCCCAAACCAGACAGACCCTCCACCATGTTTCATTGAAGGTAGGCTGCAAGCACTCATTCGTCCATCTCTCTCTTCTCACATATTGTCAAGCATTGGACCCCAAAATTTCAAACTTGGATTCATCACTCCATAATACTCTTTTCCACTGATCCTCATTCCAATCTTTGTGAGCTTCAGCATATCTTAGCCTTTTCACCCTGTTCCCCCCTTCCGCAAAAGTGGTTTCTTGGTTGCTACCCTTCCACGAAGACCATTCCTGGCCAGGCGCCTGTTGTTACTCTAGTGTAAGGGGAGGTCACACTAAATACTTGCCACTTTAGCCTATGGAAAGTTTTTTTCTGTTTTTTTTTTCTATTGTTGATGCAAGTTTCCTGTATTTTCTGGTTGTATTCTAATGAAGAGACTGAGAGATAATTATATATGGTCATTATACCATTGCTAAAACAACAAATCTAATGGTCGCCTAAGACTTTTGCACAGTACTGTATATATAATGCTAAAATGGTCCAGTCCAAGTGCAGGCTACCCCACTGACTTTAATGTCAGAGAAAACTTTATATATGTTACAGGGATGCACATATAGGCTCTCCCTGACACCACGATGAACAAAGAAACCCTTGTGGGACCATAAAAGCAATTTTTATGGGTATTAGAATTCCCATCATATTTAAGGGCCCCTTAGAGTAGGCTGAACTTCCATAGTTTGTAAAAAAAAATATATAACACCATAAGAACAAAGACCATATGTACATCTCAATAAAGGCACAGTAATATGCATAGTGGTATATATGGAACTAAAATGTTCTAATAAGATGGCTCAAGTCAGATACTAAAAATGATCTACAGGTGAACCCAGAAACCCATGAATAACTATGCAATTATCTGCAAAGAAACATAGTTTAGACAGGATGACAACATTTTACTCCAAACCATGCTACAAGCAGCTAATCATAAGTTGTATGTTTGCCAAGATCAACATTGTTTCCACAAGTGACACTAAGAAAGCATTTTAGTCCGGAAGGTATGACTTCTATGTTGTAAACTGAATCCACTTCTAGACAATGAAGCTTTTACAAAAAATTCAAATTACAGATGCAGGAAATGCAAAACATGGTTTAAGCCTCACTTGTGAAAACGGTCTTAAGATTTCTTCAATAAAAAAACCACTTGTAAGGAATATTCATGCATAGTTTCTTCAGTTGCTTTCATGTTGGTGTAATATAACAAATGCTTTAAAGGAGCTCCAGAAAGTCCAATATTATCCAAGTCTGTTATTTTCCCTTTAATAAAAACTTTACAGAAAAAACAACGCACCACATTCTGTTTGGTTCACCACCAATATCAAAACGCACACAATAGACTCATGATTATAAGGAAAACAAAACCAGCAGCATTCAGCTGCCGTGACTGGCTTCCATTTCCACCTTTACGGGCTTCGCAGCAGGTATCTGCTTTGATGAAGATTGATTTAAATCAGGTGTAAGAAAAAATTGACAAAAAATGAAAAAAATATTTTAAGGTATGTGGAAAAAATTAAAAAGAAATAGTGAGAGTGAGA
Source organism: Heloderma suspectum (assembly GCF_057233095.1). NCBI lineage: Eukaryota > Metazoa > Chordata > Lepidosauria > Squamata > Helodermatidae > Heloderma > Heloderma suspectum. The sequence continues at coordinate 79,391,896 of NC_139460.1, read as the reverse complement.
AAGAAAAAAAAGAGAAAAAATAATTAATGCAATATTTACACAATGCCAAAGTCAATTACTTAAACCAATCACTTCAATACAAAATGTTGAAAATGTAGATAAATGAAGGGCTTTTTAAAGAGGTGAAACAAACATCATTTGAAGTAGCAGGAATTACCAAGTTAAGACACTTTGAGACATGTCAAAAGTAACCTAACTTCAGTCCATGAGCCATAGGCCCAGCAAATATGCATGTAAGATGGGAACAGACCACTAACAGACCAGTGTCTGGTGCCTTCTAGTTTCATTGTTAGACTAGCCAGGACATCATGTTAACACAGCACTGTGGGTCAGCGTTGCTCAACTTTGCAACTCAGATGTAATTGAACCTGGTCACAACTTCACATGCTTGGCACAGAGCATGATGGTAAAACTGCAAAATGGTCTCCAAGTCACTTGCAATCTTGCACTGAATACCTTGCCAACTGGAGGCTAGTGTCAGGGTGGACACTGAGCCCATAGAATCCCAGAGTAGTTCTGATTCGGAGGAAGAGCAGTCGCTCCTGGGAGAGGAGCGCGCCCCTATTTCCCAGGGCCCGCAGCTGACAGAAATTCCTCCCACCAACATTCCTAGATTAGAAAGCAGTCCAGGGAGTGACCCAGCACCGATAGCAGACTGGTTGGATGCGCGGCGCAGACGCAGAGAGCGGCGCCAAATGGACAGCGCGGAAAGGAGGCGTAGCGCCCGGTTGGCGCTCAAAGAACGGTTGCGCCCAGAGGATCCAAGGGAAAAGGGGAGGGATTCTCCCTAGTCCTTATATTCAGGGGTCTGCCAGTAATTGCTTTTCAAACGGGGACCAACTGTTCCAACTTAGGGCATAGGGATGCTGCTGCTCAGATCTGGTTGCTACCTGTAGAGTTGTAAGTTGTAAAAGAAGAATAAAGCTTTGAAAAGAATCCCTTTGTCTGCATCTGGACTTGGCTACTGGATTAGACTGAGAGAGCCCTCCAAGGAGCCCTTGAAAGCTAGGGCTGAATCTACACATAGCAGTTATACCGTTATCATAACTATTGGTACCCATGACATCAATGGGCACCAATACAGTCAGGGCCAGAAATATTGGAACAAGGATAACTGTTTTGGCAGTTGGCCTCTGTACACCACCACATTGAAGTTGAAAGGAAACACACCCAGATGGCAGCGAAGTCAGGACTTTCAGCTGTAATTCAAGAGGTTTGACAATAGTGGGGCACTACCCATTCAGGAAGGACAGCCAGTGGCATACACATGCACCCATCGTTGGTGGCTCATAAGTAATAGAACAAACCAACATCATCTCAAACTTAAGGATCGCCTTTAATACCTGGATGAAAATCCTTTGCAGTCAATGACTGTTCCAAAGTCTGGAACCCATGGACATGACCAAATGTTGAGTTTCCTCCCTCGAGATGCATTGCCAGGTCTTTACTGCAACTGCCTTCAGCTGCTGCTTGTTTGTGGGTCTTTCTGCCTTCAGTTCTGTCTTCAGGAAGTGAAAAGCATGCTCTATTGGGTTGAGATCAGGTGACTGACTTGGCCATTGAAGAACATCCCACTTTGTTGCCTTGAGAAACTCTTGGGTAGCTTTGGCTGTATGTTCTGGGTCATTATCCATCTGCAATATGAAGCGGGGTCCTATCAGTTTGGCAGCATTCAGCTGAATCTGAGCAGAAAGGATAACTCTATACACTTCAGAATTCATCCTGCTGCTTTTATCAGCAGTCAGATCATCAATAAACACCAGTGACCTGGTTCCATTGGCAGCCATACATACCCATGCCATAACACTGCCTCCACCATGTTTGACAGATGATGTGGTATGCGTTGGATCATGAGCTGTTCCTTTCCTTCTCCATACTTTTCTCTTCCCATCATTCTGGTACAAGTTAATCTTGATTTCATCACTCCAAACAATCTTATTCCAGAACTGGGCAGGCGTTTTTAGGTGTTTGCTGGCAAAGGCTAATCTGGCCTTTCGGTTCTTGAACGTTACCAGTGGTTTGCACCTTGTTGTGAAGCCTCTGTATTTACATTCATAAAGCCGTCTCTTGACTGTAGATTTTGACAATGACATGCCTACCTCCGCAAGAGCGTTCTTGACCTGGCTAGATGTTGTGAAAGGGTTCCTCTTCACCATGAGCAGAATTCTGTGGTCATCCACTTTTAAGGATGTACGAAAGTCACTTACCTTTTCGAAGGGTGACATTTGCGGTGGGGGGGAGGTGCTCCGTCCCTCCCCCCCAAATTCTCTCCGGCCGGCTACGCTCCATGGAGATTCCGCGGAGCCACCAGCCGGGGCCGCCTGCAGCCAGACATCTGGCCGCTGGGCAGCCTGCAGGGATGCAAATGGCAGCTGCCGTAGCCGCCGCCATTTGTGTCCCTGTATTTTGCCGTGATAGGCTACGTAAATATTTATGTAGCCTATCACGGCAAAACAAAAACAAAAAACAGCGAACGCAAATGGAGGCAGCTATGGTGGCCGCCATTTGCGTTCCCTTTTTTTCCCGTTTTAGCCTACATAAATATTTACATAGGCTATTACGGCAGGAAAAAAAAAGGAACCCAAATGGTGGCTGTTTCGCCATTTGTGTTCCTTTTTTTCCCCCCCCATAATAGCCTACGTAAATATTTACGTAGGCTAAAATGGCCAAAAAAAAGGGAGCACAAATGGCGGCCGCCGTAGCCGCCGCCATTTGCGTTCCCTTAGTTTTGCTGTGATAGGCTATGTAAATACTTACGTAGCCTATCACAGCTTCCACAGGGACGCAAATGGCGTCCCTGCATTAGCCGTGATAGGCTATGCAAGTATTTACGTAGCCTGTCACGGCTACATGGAAGAAGCGAATGGCGGCCGCAGATGTGGCCGCCATTCGCAAGTCAGCATGGATGGCAGCAGGTAGGTGCTCTGTTCTGGGCCCATTTCGTGGGGGGGAGCTTCATTCTGCCACGGATTTCACGGGGCCGAATGCACTAGCATTCAGCCTCACTGAGATCTGTGGTGGAATTCTCTGACATCCCTATCCACTTTAGTTGTCTTCCATGGTCTTCTAGGTCTTTTGCTGTTGCTTAGCTTGCCATTAATTCCTTCTTTTCAGAATGTTCCAAACTGCGGTATTGGCCACTCCCAATGTTTTTGCTATCTATCGGGTTTATTTTGTTTCCTCAGCCTAATGATGGCCTCCCTCACTTGCATGGACACCTCTTTGGACCTCATGTTGGGAGTTCCAGTGAACAGCTACCAAATGCAAATGTAACACTCAGAACCACCTCCAGGCCTTTTATCTGCTTGATTGGTCATGGGGTACCCAGGAAACAGGCCACACCTGGCCATGCAGCTGCTTGTCAGCCATTCGTTCCATTACTTATGAGCCACCAAGGATGGGTGTGTATGTATGCCACTGGCTGTACTTCCTGAATGGTTAGTGCCCCACTTTTGTCAAACCCCTTGAATTACAGCTGGAAGTCCTGACTTCGCTGCCATCTGGGTGTGTTTCCTTTCAACTTCAATGTGGTGGTGTACAGAGGCCAACTGCCAAAACAGTTATCCTTGTTCCAATATTTCTGGCCCTGACTGTAGTTATGATAACAGTATGATAACGGTATAACTGCTATGTGTAGATTCAGCCAAGAATGTTGTGATTTATTATGTTGCCTCCAGTTAATCTGTTGTACAAACTAATTAGTATGAGTGCTTTCTGATCACCTGCTTGGAATTACTGTGGGACACTTCAGAAATCATTCTGCTGGTACAAACTAGTGAAGAAGTAAGTGATCTATGAATCAGTTTGGCATATCTGTCTATATGTGTATGCCATATGTATGGGTGGTTGTGACATGTATACAATCCAACACGACACGAGTGGAATTACCGAAGGGTAACAGCCCAATCCTATGCATATTGACTCAGAAACAAATTGCACTGGATTTAGAGGAGCTTTCTTCTAAGACATGTACACAGGATTTCAGCCTAAATGTGTGCTCTGGCAATTCTCTGACTGCTACTAAATAACTTCTTTGAGATACACTACTGCATCTAGCGGACTTCCCCAACCTGGTGCTGTCCAGATGATTTGGATGACAACTCTCATATCCTTGATCATTGGCTATGCTGGCTGGGCGTGGGACTTATGGGAGTTAAAGTCCAAAACATCTGGAGGGCAGCAAGTTTGAGTGGAAGAAAACATCTGGCAGACTGGCTTTTCTTTCTATTGTATACAGAAGAGTGAAGCTTTCAGCTAATAAACCATATTATCTCTCTTCTAAATATTGTCTCTCTTTTAAAATACATCAATACATAGGGAATACAAATAATAGAATTGTGTAAACTACTATCATAAGAAATGTCAAGATTTCTAAGCAATTCACGTTGGAATTCAGAGTTGGTTTTGCTGTTGCAAGAGTGTCTCGCTTGGAAAACAGTTTTTCATGGGCCAATGGCTGTGTGTGATCATCACTTCAGCCCTCCCACAGCTCCTTGGAGAGACACCCCAGATGCCTCTGTGTCAGTAAGAATGACATGCTGCCAGCAGTTCAGAAGTGGAAATTCCCAGCAGGTACACTCCATTTCACTTGAGCTATGCTGCTTCTCATGAATAGCTTTTTCCAGCACCAGAATGGAAATAAGTCCCAGAGGCTGCTATGCTGATACAGAAGCTTCTGCAGCATCTCTCCAAGAAACACTGGGAGGGGTGAGATTAGGGATGGCAGAGAATTTCTCCCTGAAACTTCGGGGGGCCGAGCGCCAATGTGTTCGGCCCCCCGAACAAGTTTTGGGGAGAAATCCTCTGCACCCCCCCGCACCCCGCAACCCCCCCCCCCGGGATGGGACTTACCTTTGCCGAATGTCCCTCCCAGCGGCGGGTCCGGCTGGCGGTTCGTCAGGTGTTCGTGCGGGGCGGGAGCGGCAGCCGGTCTTTTGACCGGCTGCCGCCGCCGCCATTCCAATGAAAGAAAAAAAAAAAAAACCCTGATAGGCTACGTGACGATTAACGTAGCCTATCATGGCTAGATTTGCAAAGTCAGCCGTGATAGGCTACGTCAATCGTCATGTAGCCTATCACGGGTGACTTAAAAAAAAAAAAAAGCGGGTACGGATAATGGCGGCCCCCATAGGGAGCCGCCATTCCCATTCCTTATTTGGTCGCTGTAGTCTACGTAAAGGTTTACGTAGACTACGGTGAAAATAAGGGCAACGCAAATTGACGGCTGACTTTGCAAATCTAGCCATGATAGGCTACGTTAATCGTCACGTAGCCTATCAGGGGGCGTTTTTTTTTTTTTTTTAACTTTCGAGTTCGCGGCCGGGCGAGGCGGGAAGCCTTCCCCCTGGCCTGAATTTCGGCCGGGGCGAGGCGGGAAGCCTCCTCCCCCGGCCTGAACTTCGTGGGGGGAGCAGTGAAGCGCCTCCCGCCCACCGTGAACAACCTTCGAGGACAGGTAAGGGACTTTCGTCCACCCCTAGGTGAGATACTAGCAGTTGGTTCTACAATGGCACTTCATGGACACCTGTTGGCCCAAGTCAGCTCGAAACAGTGCTAGTGAAGGCTAACAATAGATACTCCTGAGGTGGCAGATACTCCTTTCTGAGGAAGAGGGAGGATTCCCCAGAGCATGCGTCCTTTGGGACATGCCCTATCTTTGCATTGAGAGAGGTGCTTTCCGACTTCATCAGTAGGGGATATCCTCCCTGGCCAGGCTGCTCCAGACAGGGTGGGGGTGGGGCTTGTTCCCAGCCCATGAACAGCTTACTAGGGAGGGTCTGATCTCTTCAGCCAAGGAAGTCTGCATCAGCAACATTTGCATGGGAAGAAAGTTAGAAACCATGTAATTTGCCTCACCTATGTCATTCTCACATTCAGATGATAGCAGAGTGAAGCTGGAAGCAGCCCACAGCAATGTGGTTTCCACACTGAGGATGTCATAATGGGTTGGTTTGCATGATCGCCACAGTTCACCATGGAATATTTAAGCCACAGTGGGTTGTGGTGTATGCTGGCTGCCCTTTTGAATATTGAAGCCGCAGCACACGTTTGGTGTGGCGAGGGTGGTTTATGTGAGGCTTTAAAAACCCTTGCATTCCCCATGGACTATTTTAGGGTTATGCCAGGGTTGTTTAACCCTCACATAAGCCACCCTTGCAGGTTCACATGACACAATAAACCACTCGCCACTGTGGCTTGAATGTTAAAAATGGCCGCCGGCATGCACCCCAACCCACCTTGGCTTAAGCCATGGCGGGCTGTAGTGATTGTGCGAACCCAGTCAGTGTGTTAGGGAGCCTTAGGAGTGGGGAGAAAGGAGCAGGGCTGACAGTGAGGTGAGTGAAAACAGGCTGCAACTTTATCAAGCAAGTTTTTGTTGTCTCAATGCTACTTATGTGTCTTTTGTTGACACATGATATGAGCTTCTCACCCCAGGCTTGTGGCCTGCTGAGGTTATTAGATGGAGAGGAAGCAGCAATTAGGCACCATTCACCATGCCTGGATATAGCTCCAGCTGAGAGCCACGCTTGCGTCCTGCAACCAGCTGCCACTTCTGAGGCCATCGGAAGGGAGGAAACAGCAGCCCTTCTATTGTACTTAGCTCCAACTCCATGACCTGCTGAACTTTGTCAATAAGGATCTAAGAGCCTGAAAGTTCTTTTTTCCTCCTCTCTCTCAATCCCTTTTCTCTTTTGTTCCATGCTTTGTAAGCTGCTCCTTTTTGCCTGAAGAGCAGGGGTAAAAATGTTCTAAAATAAATAAATACATACAGTTTGGATTCATTTATCTCATAGACAACTATCACCTCTACTATGTTCTTGTTGGACAAAAAAAAGTGGGGGAGTGAGGGAGCGTGACTGAGGGATAGCAGAAAAAACAGATAAAACAAAGTCAGGAACACATGCTTAAGATAATATGCTGGTTGACATTGCTGCATTATTGGAGATCAGGACAAACATGGCAACAAATAATAAAATATTTTAGAAGCTAAGTATAGTGGCGACTCAAGGCGACTTACAACAAAATTAAAAAAGGAGAACATACAAAAATTTAAAGCCATTTAAAACTGCTAAAAACAATTATCAGTAAAATACCACAATCCCATACCCAAGGGAATGGACATGCCCAAACTGACATTTTCATTTGAATACCAGTCTCCCACACCATACTATCAACAGCTTTTGGAACACCCCTTGGATTCCAAACACAGTAGCATGCAACATGGAAAGCTTTTGTTTGTGAGAGACAAGGTCAGGGCACACCCAACACTATTTAGTTTGCATGGATCTTTTCTTTTTTTAATTTAGGTCATAGGACTAATGGGTTCCTCTTTGTCAGTGTATTTGCATGGGACAAGTCATACCCTGACAAGAAACTTCAGTTTGTTTTGAGTCAAAACTGGAAAGATTTCTCAATGTATCCAGTAAATGCACTGGATAGAGAGAAATTCAGGGAAGGAGTGGACTGCAGGTAATTTCGAGGAGAAGAGTGAATTCTAAAGTGAGAACTTTTGCCAGGGCTGAATGCTACTTTTTCTCCACAGAATGCTCTGGAACAATGCTACATCTAGGGCATTTGGTGGTCATGGGAAAGACATGAGGGAGGATGCTGTTACTGTGCTCTAGGGTTGGTGGAGAATTTCTCCACGAATCTTCGGGAGAAGATTTTTAAAAAGTTTTAAAAGTCTAATTTTAAACTACAACCCAGCAAAGTTAGGATTGCTTTACACCCATTTGGTTGGATTGTGAACTGTGTAGTTACACTTTTTTTGTTAAAAATGCGTGTGTGGGGTGGTGGTGGTATTGTTTTGCAAATTTTGGTGCTATTTTTCAATGGGATATTTTTAACAGTACCTATAAAAAATGTAGCACACAAGGAAAAAAATGCCACTATAAGATGAGGAAACATGCAATGCAGGGAAAAGCACTTTGGAAATTGTAAAAATGTCCTGGGAGCTAAAAATGCAAATAAACCATCAATATATGAGTTATATTTTGTGAACCGCTTAGAGGGCTTCGGCTATTGGGCAGTATAGAAATGTTTATATGTTCAATGAACAAAGCAAAGGCACATTCTTGACATGATGTTATAGTCTCAATATTTGCAAAAAGCTACGGAATATGTAGATCTGAACCAAATAGTCATACATTAATCAATTGTTCAAATAATTAAATTCACAAATTAAAATATTCATAAACTTCACAGTTATAACCATTTTATTATTGTTCTATAGTGTAGAAAAAAAAGTGGCAAATGCAGTTCCTTTTGTTACTGGTTATATTTCTATTTCAGGATTGGGGCTTATTTTTTTCTGTTTATTTCAGCCTACATTTGAAAACAATGTGCACAATATTTTAATTCCACAAAGGTCAATTATTTAGGGCAATATTTTACTTAAATATAAAATTATATATTCACTTACTTTGTTCCTAAGGAGCTAATTAATGTTCAAAAAGCGCTCAGTTGTTAAAAATAGTGCTCAGTTGATCCAGAAACTTCAGTTAGTTAGTCTGGAAACTTCAGTTAGTACAAAATACGGTAGCGAGGGTACTTACTGGAACTGGCCATTATGACCATATTATGCCAGTACTGTACTATCACCCCTGGCCTCCTGTTTGTTTTCAGGCACAGTAAAGTCTTGGTGTTCACCTATAAACTCTTTCACAGCTTCAGGCCACAGAATCTGAAGGACCACCACTTATCATGTGTTCCTTCTGCCTGTGCCCTGAAATCTCCATCTGAGGCCCTGGTCTGAGCACCTCCACATACTAGGGATGGCAGAGAATTCCACCACGAATTCCAGTGAGTCCAGATTCTTTAGAATCCGCCCCCCAGAATCCGTGGCAGAACGGCCTCCTGTCCCCCCGCCCCCCCGTGGAATCCCCCGGGATGGAACTTACCTGGGGCAGATGCAGCGGATTTGGCGGCTCTGGCTGGTCTCCTGGCCGGCCGCAGCTGGGCTGTTGCGGCCGCCATTGCCGTCCTTCAAGCTGTGATAAGCTACGTAAGAATTTATGCAGCCTATGGCTAACCCCTAACCCCCCCCAAACCCCAGCGTAAGCAAATGGTGGCGGGCCGGCGGCTACAGCAGCCGCCATTTGTGTTCTCTATTTTTCGCTGTTCTAGCCTACGTAAATATTTACGTAGGCAATTACGGTGAAAACAAGGGAACCGCAAATAGCTTAGTGGGCGCTATTTGCGTTCTTTTTTTCCCGCCGTTCTAGCCTACGTAAATATTTTTTACGCCGCCATTTGCGTACGCTGGTGTGTTTTTTTTAAAGGGGTGGCTACGTAAATTCTTATGTAGCCTATCACGGCTGCCTGGCTGGATGCAAATGGCGGCCACTGTGGTGGCCACCATTTGCATCCGCAGCAGCCCGTCCGTGGCTGGAAATCCAGCTGTGGACAGCCCTGGCCAGCTGCTCCGCGGCCTGGCCACAGAGCGGAGCCGGCCGTCGAGGATCCCAGGGGGAAGACCGGATCGCCTCCCCCCCCATTGAGGATTCTGGGGGGAAGGATGGAGCGCCCCCCCATGAACAGAATCCACAAACAGGTAAGTCACTTTCGTACATAGCCCCCAAATTGTGGAATGCCTTCCCCTACTTCATTGGCTTTGGGATTCCAGGTGAACCACTTCTTATTCATCCAGGCCTTTAAAAAGAATTGTTAACTGCTGTTTGTTTTATTTTTAGTGATATGTTTAAATCTGCAGTTTAAAATTGTCCTTTTCCATGCTTTATTGCTTTAATATTTATCTTTCCTTTTTGAAATTATATTTACATTATTGCTGTTGTTGTTCTTAAATTTCTTTTACATTCTTTTTGTTATGTGTTTTATTTTTTGTTTTTATTCTGTATGCCGCCCTAAGAGATTTGGCTATAGGTCAACTCATAAAATGAAATATTAATATTAATATCAATATTAATATTCTTATTAATAATAACAGTTTAGCTTTAATATGGATAACATGACCTAGAGTGGAATCCTGTGCATATTTACTCTGAAGTAAATCTCTCTGTGTTCAAACAAGCCTTACTCGTATGAAAATGTGCCTAGGGCTGATGGCTTATTAACCTCTTTTCTTGGGGGAAGGGGCAGCAGGCCTAGAGGAGGGACTTGCAAAGAATTGGTGCAGAATGCTGTCTGGCCCTCTGCGTGAAGTTCCCAAGTTTCAACCAGCCAGCCTTCACACAATCATGAAATACAAAAACTGCACAAACCCCAAACTTGTTTTTTGGCTGGGTCCTCGAGGCAGTCACACACAAGGCACTATGCATATGCATCTCACAGCTTCTAGAGCTCTAAGCAGGACCAGAGGTGCTTCTTTGACTGAAGGGTTTCTGCCTAGTGAATATGTGCTGAAAGGCAAGATGGGTACCTTTCTGCTCATTGCTCAGTTCTTCCTAACCCTCACCAAGGAAGAAGCTACCTCTCTCCTGAAGTATTGCATTGTTTGTTTTATTTTTAGTGATATGTTGAAATCTGCAGTTTAAAATCATCCTTTTCCATGCTTTATTGCTTTAAAAAAGCAACAAAGGCTAGGCCTTGCACATGTCTACTGCATCCAAGCTCCGTCTTTTAGGTGTTGTAATGTTGTGAAAAAAAAGTTAGGAGGATGTGATTATGGAATAAATGGAAGTTGGACACCATCTTCAGGTAGTGGTCCATGTCTGGCTGAAGCACCAAAAAAGGGAGGATCATGCCATAATACCCCACTAAACCTTGGATTATGATTATGATTTATATCTGCTGGATTTGCCCTTTCTGAAAGTATCTTCAACAAATTGCCTTTCAGATTGAGCATCAGATGTTTCACCAAGCCTAGGGGTCAGAATACAAGGGACTAGCAGAACTGGTCTAATGCCTCTAGAATGGGCTTCATCATCAATACTGAATTACCTGTGCTCTGCTAGGTCTCAGAGGAGGAGTTCTGTCTTATCTTGCAAAGTTAAAACCAGAACAGAAGGGAGCAGGAGATTCAGGGTCATTCATTTAAAAGTTTAGAGCTCAAATGTTTATCAGAGTTTGATTCTTTCCCGCTTCTTTCATCCTAAGCTGGCATTCTTTTCTTCAGATCTGTAGCTGTTGAGCAGTAAGTTGGGTTGTTCTTGGAGCACCTGCTGATCCTGAAGCCATTTCTGAACTAATTTGCCCTTTGTCTTTAGCTAAAGTGACATGAGATTCTGGGAGGCATTCAGAAGCCAGGCAGGAACTACCATTTGCCTGTTCTCTCCTTCTGTCATAATTACTGAATTCAGTAAGTACAAAAGCACATAAATGAGAAATGAATAACTTTTAATTAAAAAAAAAGACAGGAGGTTGTGTCATTGCAATTGGCTTGGCTTCAGTTTCCAGTGAAAGCTCAACTTGTAATTCCTGTTTACCTGCCACAAGCTCTGTGTAAACTATCATATCATCTTCCCTCTTAACAAATAATTAGCTACAGAGGAGAGGTCACTAGTACGTCACTCTGGAGTGAGTCTTTACCACTCACTTCCCTAATTGCCATTTACCCTCTGCTGGTTAATAGGCAGAGTCCTTCAGAGATTTCATTTGCTCTGTAGGGCATTATGGGGTCATCCCCTCAGTGGAATCCGTACAGTTCACTGGTAGATGGTGCAACTGCTCCTATGCAGTGGGAAGACCAGCTGGCTCAGGGAAGTCCAGTTCAGCATCTCTTGTTGAACTATGAAATTGTTCTAGGCATGAGTGTAGATCTTGTTGATCTGTGTATATAACCTAGTCTATGGGTGCACCATTTGCTTGACTGTACCTCTTTCAGCCCATGTATCTGAAGTGTAATTTCTCCAGCAGAGTGGGCCATGTGATCTCAGCAATGGATGGTCCCAGGCCCATTTGCCAAAAGGATTTTTTTTTGCTTCTCCCTTTGTTTCTTTTACTTTCCTTATGGACACATTTCTACAGATTTTCAGGAGGATGTCATTAATTGGTATAATATGATCCCTCATTCCATTAGCAACAGCACTGGGGATAAATCACATTCCAGGGGTGTACTTCAATAAGACAGTAATGTTCATATGTATCTTCCCCACAATAATAGATTTTTTCATCAGATTTTTAACTGTTTCTATGCATCTTTCAACTACACACAATTGTGGGTAATGTAACTATTAGTGCTGTCATTAAAGCATCAGTCCACAACAAACTGTCAAACTCAGCACTGGAAAGCTGAAGCTGACCATTGCCGACTGATCATTCATTTGGAATGCCATGCGTTGAGAAGACTAACTTCAGTCCAGCCATCACTGATATGCTATGCACAGATATATGGATACAGAAGGAGGAAACAGCAACATTAAATATATCTTATAATTCCAAGTAAATAAATCCATGTGTACCTTTGAATATGGCATTTGTGGCACTTGGTGAGAATTTAGTGCTCTTCTTGTGGCTTTGCTTGTAATTTCAAGCAGGTATAAATAGCTCCCTACTGTATCAGCAATGTCCTGATTGATCTGTAACCATGTTGTTGTTGTTCAGTCGTTAGATCGTGTCTGACTCTTCGTGACCCCATGGACCATAGCACACCAGGCCTTCCTGTCCTCCGCTCTCTCCCGGAGCGTGCTCAAGTTCATCTTCATTGCATTGGTGATGCTATCCAGCCATCTCATCCTCTGCCATCCCCTTCTCCTTTTGCCTTCAATCTTTCCCAGCATCAGGGTCTTTTCCAGGGAGTTTTCTCTTCGCATTAGGTGGCCAAAATATTTGAGCTTCAGCTTCAGTATCTGTCCTTCCAATGAGCACTCAGGGTTGATTTCCTTTAGGATTGACTGATTTGACCTCCTTGCAGTTGATCTTTTACACCTGAATTCCTGCAATCCTCATGATTTTGTTTTTGCATATCCTTTCTGAAGATCCTTGTACTATAATTGCACTGGCTTACAAAATTATCCCATCAATTACTAAAACCTCTTCTCTGTAATCCTAGTAGTCTATTACACAGAGGCCACTGCTGTCTTTGTTTTGTGGCCATTCTTAAATGATTACTTTCGTTAGAATTCTCGATAAGGAATCTTTTTTTTCTGTTTCCACTTGAATGTCTTCTGTTGTGTTGTCTGTTACACGCAATGATTTGACAAGTAGGTCTACATGGGCCTGCACCTCAAGCTCAGAGGTCATTTCTGCTTTCAAAGTAGAGTTTGTAATTCTGGAAACAGCATACACAGTAAACACACATTTACATGGAGTATAGGCAACAACCATATCTTGGCAGCTTTCATTTGTTGAAACCTATATGTAGTATAAGGAGCTTGTCTATTTCCTCCTGAACTGCATGGCCAAATATATATTTAATACAATAAACAAACAAGGTTCCAAACTACTATTTATTGATTTGTGCATGACTTCTTTGTGTAGTAGTCACTGATTTATTATTTATTTTTAAGAAGATTTATACACCATCTTTTGATCAAATGATTTCCGAGGCAGCTTATAAGTGATTGCAATACAAAATAAAAATAAAAAATCCTTCCACTAGTTCTGCAGTACCCAGGTGACAGTTGAAGCCGAGTTCTTTCTGGCAGGGTAGAGGGAAGTAATATCCCTGCAGCTGCTTCTTTTCAGGTGATGGACAGAGCCAGGATATTTCCTTTGTTGCGATGTTCTTCCTGGAAGGTAGTCTCCCAGTAGTTCTTGTTCCTCTGGTTGGTGGTAGAAGCTAGAATGTCCTTCTCCTTGGTTCTGCACTCCCAGTTCTAGATTTGTATGTCACATGTTGTGAGCAGAGAGCGTATTTCTGCCAACTGTGCTTCTAATCCAGACTGCGCTGTATCCAATTAACATTTTGATGGACCTACTTTGTGCATAAAATGCCATTACTATCTCTTGAAGAAGCAGGCTTTGACAGCAACTCAGTGCCACCGGCTGCATATCCCACAACCATTAATTCTATGAAGTGCCGCTTTTGTGGATACGTTGTGTGTACATTTCCCCAAGTAATTTTAACATTCCCAGAAAATCCTGAATTTCTTTGTTTAACTTGGGCCATGGCATCATTTCAATAGCCTGAGCTTCCTTCTTGCCAGGCTTACCTCCTTTAGTAGAGATATCTTCCATAAAAGTCAACTCAGTAATGCCCAACACACTTTTGTTCATTAAGATTTATATCTTCAGTCTCTCTCTTTACATAAAAATATAAAAAGAACCATGCTGGATCAGGCCAAGGGTCCATCTAGTCCGGCATTTTGTTCACACAGTGGCCAACCACAGTGGTAAACCAGTAGGAGTTCCTTGCAGTTGAAACAATAGGGGATTTCATGGTTTGGGTCAACTTTATTCAGCCCTTCCTTCCTGTATAGTTAATTATTCAGACTTGCCAGTGAATTCAGCTCCTGGGCCTGTGCCTTTACTGTTTTTGTCATCCTGCAGATCACAGTGCTTTTTCCAGCTTCAAGTCTTCTTCATGAGGCAGCTTCTTGCATTTGCACATAATGCTAAAGTATGGTTTAGCATGACAAGGATGAACCACAGCAGACCTCAAGCTCATGTGCTTCCCTCACCAGTACAGCCATGAGGAGGAGCTCAGAAGCTTTTGCTTCCATTTTAGATTAACCTCAGTTTAGTATTGCATTTGAACCCTAAATCGTGGTTAACCTTAAGTATAGTTTGTTAAAACAACCCAGCTTTATAAAGCATGGTTTTTTGAAGTTGGTGTGTTTCAACCATCAATAAGATTATGTCTGGGTTGGGACATAATTGCAAGATGTGATTAATCTAAAACAGAAGCAAAAGCTTCCAAAAGCCTCCTTGCAGCCATGCTGGATAGAGAAGGGAGGTGCATGAATCCAAGGCTCCCTGTGGCTCCTCCATGTAAAGCATTAGGCATGAACAAGGCCATTGTCTATAATACCATAAATAAATCTATTACTAAGTAGGGATGCTGTAAATGGATTCAGCACCTTTTTTGATGCTTGTAAAAATTGTCTTCTCCCCCTCTCCCGCCACCAGACTTGGACTTACATAAGGCTCCCCAGTCTCACACCAGACACAGACACATGTCCTGGTCACCCTGGCAACCAGACAAACAGGTCCCTCCCAGCTGAAATGATCAGCAATACTATAGCTTGTTCTAGTTACCACAGCAACCAAGCAGCAAACTTTGACCTTCAGCCAACTTGAAATTGCTATAAACATCCAAAACCTCTTCCCCCACAACATGCAAGAAAACTGATGATTCTTTACTTTTCTCCTCTGTCCCTGTTGCTGCTAGATACAATTCAAACTTTTCCCTGAGTGTTTGCCAGTTCTTTGCAATGTTTCCTGACAACAGCAAGCTAGATGAAAGCCATGGCACATCTGTATTTAACTCTCCAGGCCTCTAAACTAGTCAAACAATGACCGTAAATCTAGAGCACTGTAGGCTTGATTAGAGATTATGGGGGATATTGCTGATGAATCTCCCAGTATCATCATCTTATTTTGAAAGCAGCCATGACCAACACAATTTGGATAGAAGGGTTTAAACCTTTGCCTCAGGATCCACAGTCCAGGTCAAAATTGTTGTTTCCTGGTATTGTGCCTGAATGTTTCCCCCTCTGTGGCTAATGGTGGCTTGGGGATGGGGGTGGGGGTGCGGTTGTACTGGATCCAGTGTGTGTGTGTGTGAAGAATTAGAGCCCTCTCACCCTTAACCAAATTGGGGGCTCCCACAGCTGCTTTTAGAAGAAGAAAATTATGTTGGGAGACCCAGTTATGTATTTTCCACATAAAGTCTAGTTAGCCCCTTACGGAGGCTATTGTCCTGTGTGTAGGCAACATGAACTTCTAATTTCCAGGTTCTTGTCCAAAAGAAGATTTACAGACTCAGGTCAGACTAGTTTACTCATTTTGCACTTCTGACACTATAACATAATTGTTGTGTTCAGTAAGAACAAACACATTAATAATATAAGAAAATAACATTTTTAATAAAAAGAGGAGGTTCTAACATAGCTCAGCTACTCTCAGTTCCCAGTGAGGGCTCATCTTTTAATTACTATTTACAGTCTTCCTGCCACAAAACTCTATAAATGGAGTTTCTCTAAATTGTAGTTATTGTCACACCACCCACAATAGAGCTCTTTGCTCTCAAAAGGGCCAGTCCTGGAAGAGATCAGTCCTTATAGGCCTGATTTAATAGCTTCCAGTTCACCTCTCAGAGAAGAGGAATTGTTTCTACATGTGGTCTGGACCTGCAACAAAATGTTGCAGTGTGGAATGATCTTAGTGTTCCAGCCTATCAGCCATGCCTTCTTTCAGGATACACCACTGCCCCTCTCCAGTTTTCAACCCCCTCTCCCCACCAATAGATAGCATTCTTTGCCCACTGAGCATGCTCAGTACTCATTGGGTTGTTTGCGGGTTGTTGTTTTGCCCCCTTAGGATTTTTCCTCCCCTAAGGATTTTGTGTACTTCTGCAACCCTCAGAGTTTCCCTGAGCATGCTGATAGTCCCTCTTGTTCATGGGTGGGGCCATTTTGGCTACATAAGTATAGGCATTCGGAGAATTGAGATCGCAATACATGTAGATGATGAATTGTAATTGTTGCTGTTTTAGGTGTTTTAAACTCTTTTTACATTTTGTATGTTAAAGTTTTTTTATATTATATTTTGAGATTTTTGTGAACCACCCAGATCGCTTTGGTTATTGGGCAGTATAGAAATGAAATAAAATGAATTAATGAATTGTTGGCTTTAGAGTGAACACTAATGTAAACAAGGGAGCCATGGTGCACCTCTCATCATCATATTGACCTCCTCAGCACTATCACTTTTTGAAGGTTCCTTCCATGTCATGCTCCACCACAGTCTGTGTGGATGAGAAAGAAGAGAAAATAATATGGAAATAAAATGAAATGCTGAGAGGCTTAAACACAATATAGTGGAAAGACCTGCATGCAAACAGGCATTCAATTAGTGGAAAGGTGAATCCACATGGTGGTGGAAAGATAAATTTATGTGAGGCACTCACTCTATCATTCAACATCTGTTCGGAAAACAGGCGGAAAACTCAGTAAATAATTTTCTCTTTCTCCAAGCCCTGGCCATGCTTTGAAAATGCAGGTCAGATCTGTTCATTCAAAGTGCTCTGCAGTCCATCCTCAGCTGGTGGGCAGCGCAGGCCATGTGTTCCCTACCACTGCTGTAACTTTAGACATTTTAGAAATAATTTAGAAACTGTTTTAGAAATAACCCAGCTCTTTATGCTTAGAATTGGCATGCACTGGCTGAGAAGTTATACTTATACCTAATATTAAATGGGGGCTTTTGTTCTGCTTACATCTTGCAAATAGCCATAAACACTGAGCCCTGAAGTCTGCCATGGGCTCAACTCCATTGTAGGAACGTTAACTCTTCCCCCTCCAGTTACTGGCAAGATGTGTGGTGTAGCAAGTAGCTTAGTAATTTTGAAAATTGTTAGAAAAAGTTAGTTCCAGCCACTCATTCATTCATTCCATTTCTATATTGCCCCATAGCTGAAGCTCTCTAGGCGGTTTACAAAGGTTAAAACATTAAAAGTACAGTATGCAAAATTTAAAATATAAAAACCCCACATAGACAGTATACACAAAGACAACATATACCTTAATCAAATCCGTGCTAAGCTATAAAGTTGATTGGTGACTTTGGGAGAGTCACTCTCTTTCTTAGCCAAATATATTGCAAAGGTTTGTTGAGAGGTTAAATCAGGGGGAGGGCATGTATACACTTACACTGAGGTCTTTGGATGAAATGTGGAAAAAGCATATAACCAACTGATGAATAAATACACTTACATATTGTCTGTATGCTGTGTTGCTGTACTGGCAAGTTGGGAAGTAGATCTTTCCCCTGATTCTATTCCACATCCCGACTGCAGTAACCTCCTATCCACCCACTTCCACAATGGTGCAGAGCATCTCAGGTTTAATTTCAGCCAGCGCACAAACCTGTTTTCATTTTCAGTTCTTAGCCCTGGGACATGTGGCCAATTGAGTGCCCCTCTGAGCATAAGCAGAATAAATTTCTTGCTAAAGTGAGAACAACCAGTCCACACACACCAGGTGTTAAAGAGACTGGCTTTCAGGGCACTTCCTTTAACTTTCCGGAGTGTCTGAGATCCAACTTTCTTTTTCTCTTTTACGTTTAATTTGAATTCAGGAAAACTTATAAGGGTGAGTTCAAAGCACCTTACTATAGCTATGGAATCAGATAGTAGAGTACTTTGACATAAGAAAATGTGACTCTAGAGAGGCTTGGACCTCAGAATATCTTCATCTTGAAATTAATGCACCTCACCATTACAGGAAACAATGAAACAAGAAAGAAACTGTATTTGCAAAACAAAACAAGGCAGTTCTGTACACCCCAGTGCGTACGCACTCCTGTATGTCGGGTTCAACATAGCACTGTTGCATTCATCATTAAAGCTTCTAACATGAAAGTATTGTTATACTTAAATAAAAATAAATGTTTCTAGTTTATTTTGCAGGAAACCTTCTCCAGATGAACATTTAACCCTCACAATGCTGTCGTTTTGAGTCAATACTGAAAATATAAATGACCCGTTTAGCCTGATGAACACTGACATTTTTGCAAATATATGGCACAACATGATCAGAGAAAATATCACATTAAATAGATTATCCATCATCTCTGCCTATGACTAAATAGGTTTCGTCAGGAAGAGTGATGATGCTTTAGTACAAGTGACAGCACTTTGTTCAAAAGGGTATGCAAGACATACCAGTCAGGGACAGCAAAGGTCATGATGTTTGTGGAATCTGAACAGTCCTAAGTGTAATGACTGATAGCTGTGTTCCCGTGGTATCATTGTATTAAGAACACAAGAAAACATTGCTGTTTAAGCTGAAGTATTCTGTCTGGAAACAGTGGCATCCATCCAAAACATCAACAAATAAATACTCCCTGCAGATAAACACTGCCAGTTAAAGCATTTTAAAGAAATTGAAAAAAAAGACTTAAGTTCTGAATTACTGTATAAAAGTCAAAATCAAGGAAGGGCAGGAGGGTTCCTGGCAGCCTCCAACCGCATCCAGAGTTCCCAAAGCTAGCTACCATCCTGATGAAGATGGCTGAAACAAGTTATCATCCTCTACCTTTAGATCACCTTGATACTAAGAGGTTTCTAGATTCCTGTTAGTTTGGTCTGGATACTAAATTGATCATGAAGTATTCATGATCCAACTGTGAGGCCTAGACTGTGTCTCCACGACAAAGGAAGGAGAAGTGAATGGAGGAGTACTGGATTTTTTTTTAAAGGAATCAACTTTGCTGCACTTTGGTCCATGCAGGGCTCCATGAGCAAGTGCTCCATACCAGTAAAAATGGGTTCACAGAACATACTTCCTGGTGAGGGTGGGAGTTGGAGTGTATTCATCTGACTGGCAGGGGCTGCTCAACCAATAAGAGAGGCTCCCCCCCTCTCTCCCTCCCCCTTTATCCTTTCCCCTGAAACTCCAGATGCAGCTGCATTTCAGGAGCGTCACTGAGCTCAATGGGAGTTACTTCTGAGTAGATACACATATGCTTGTGCTAGGAAAGGGGGGGACACAGGGATGGGAAACCAGCCCCCTTTCTAACTGCAGGATCTCTATAATGAAGGGGTGAAGTAGTTACTTCCTAAGGCAACAAACCAAGCCACGCGGGTTCAGTAAAGCACTTTACAGGCTTCAGGGAACTGGTGCTCTAAACTGTCAACTGGGGAGGATATCTGTAAATTCTGATGTGGGCATTTAGGGCACAAGCCTCATTCAGCACAATAGGAGTTACTTCTGAGGAGACACTAATGGGTTCATTCTGGGAAAGAGAGCATTAAACACAGGGATGGAGAACCAGCCCCCCACTGTTACCCAATGCATTATCACATTGTGGCTTATTTTCCTGGACCTTAACTGACAATAAGCCAGGTTTCTTTAGTTCAGGTGTAACTCTGGCTCACACAATGATCTTGGACACACACCAACACTGGCACATAACAGGAGGAGAAGTGGTATGGGGAAGTAGTGTCGAGTCACGGCTATATGAAGCCTTGGATGATCAGCTGAACACAGCAAATATCTATCTTTCCAACAATTGTCCCATCCCTTCTCCTTTCATTTTACCTTATTTTTTCTTTCAATAAAAGATTTTTAAATGATTTTGTGGAAATAATCTATTAATCATAGACACCTCTCCAATTTCTGTTTGTAATGTATTTTACCTAGGGTGGTTGTTTCTGATCGTATATAGCTTCTTTGCGATTCTGCCTCAAAATTTCCCTGCCTTTTTTTTTTTTTCTGTTGATCGGGTGTGGGAAATACCATATTGAAGTTATTTATGTGTGTATAGGTGTATGCAAACTTGCACACCAATTCAAATGTGGGTATTAATTTAGCATTATCTTAGTGGGGAATTACAAACCTAAGGCTCAAATCCCAACAGGAGGAAGTGCATATGTACGGCAAACATACCAAGTTGAATGGAACAACAATGGGAGACAAATATTTCTGGCACTACTTTCCTCCTCTGTCAGGGGCTGTCTTACCCCTCAATACATCTGACACTATGTGGGAAAGTGCTGCCAAAAAACTGTTTAAAGGAACCATCCTCTGCATATTGGCTCAGGAATGGTGCGAATTGTAGGACTTTTTCAGTCTAAACATGCATAGGATTGTGCCCTTAAACAAGCAAGAAAGGGAGGAAAGTTTTAAAAAGAAAAATCCTCTGACAGACTGTGCTACTGTTTGAGTGCTAAAAATGTAAGTCCCACAACTGAGAAAGTCATCTGAATTTATTTAGCCCATCCTCAAACATACAGAAAGTAGAAAAGAGGACAGGACTTAAATAGTTGTACAGAAGAGGGAATGGGGCTGAGAAGGTGGGGAGGCACTTTCTGAGCAGTGCTTTTTTTGGTACTATCACTTCTCTAGCAGTGATAAGCATGAGCATCATCAGCAACATCCCAACGTGAACTGTGTTAGATGCACTGATTCAGTTTTCCAATATCATTGCAGAAGTCTTGATCTGAAAGTGGTCTTCAAAATCACTTCCTTCCATATGTTCTATTAAGACCTTTTAAGCTCAAACAAAAGTAATCACTACAAACACATACAGAATGTTCTCAGTGGCTGCCCTACACCTATAATGTGGGATTCCCTTGCCTTAAATGCTGAGAGTTCATTGAGCATTTTCCAATTGCATGGTAAGATTCATATTTTTTCATTCATGTTTGGTTTTTCATGGCCAGGGTTAAGCAGATACAGACACATTTTATAAAGAGTACTTTATACTGTAGCTTTTACTAAAGTGATACTTTAATATTATCTGATCCCTGAGACCTTGGCTTGCAGTGGGATAGAAGATGAAAGGATTAGATCAATGTTTTCTTCCAGTGTCTAAACAAGGGATAGGCAATGTGGTACTCACAGGCACCAATGTGCCCCCGAAACCTTTGGTGCCCACTGAGACACCTTACTCCTCTCAACTTTTTTTTTTTTTTTTAATGGCTTACTGGCAGCTGGGATTGCTTCAAAGTGAAATGGGAACCTCTAGCTGCTGCCATCTTAATTTCCCATGAATGCCTCTGGGCAGGTTACTTGTTCTTTGTGACTAGCCATGCCCACCCATGGCAGCCATTTTATGGTTGTGCCCAGGAAAGTTTCTCAAATTTCCAATTATGCCCATAGGCCTATATGGTTGCCTACCCCTGATCCAGACTGATGGCATTCATTATGCAGTATCATTAAAACAGCTTTGGGGCTCTTGCGAATGTTGCCAAACGGTAGTGTGTGGAACCTGTCCCTTTATTTACATGGGCTTTTCCACAGTTCTACCCTATAGTGTTGGCTGTTGGTGGAAATTCCTGACATAATAATAGGATACTGAAAACTAACCATTTAAACTATTCTCCCAAAGCAGGGGTCAATATATGTTGAAGTTGAGTTGCAATGTATGTGGCTGAATATAAAAAAGGGCCTAAATATCTAGGCCACTATAGCTGTTAGCTGAAAGTAACTTTTGACAAAACTTCACAGTGAATGTAACATACCCAAGCCTTTTTTTTTTTTTTTTTACAAGCTGGTAAGTAGGCAAAAAAGACACAAATACTATTTGGCAGATTTCTAATGAAACCTCATGTCAGTCACTGTTGGACAGCCTAATCCTACGCTACTGTTTCATGCAATCATGGTACAGAAGCTTATGCCAAAGTGGCTGCAACTAGACCAGCATCCTATGCAATGCAAGTGGGACAGAGCATGTCTGACCCACATGCATTCAGAAAAACCTAGTGCACTCTTCTTTTCTACAGTACTTGTGATCTAAGGCAGACATTGTTTCTCCACAAAACTGTAATATTCTTTGTGATGTGCTGTTGGCAACTGCACTTCCATCTCCTTCAGTCTCACCCTCTGGTCTTATCCTATACATTTGTACCATGCAGAATGTTCTAAGTGTGGATGCAACAAGACTGATCGCTATTGATTGGATAATATAACTACCTAACTGTAGACTGTTTAAACCTTGATGTTGCAGAAGTATGGCAAATGCTTTCTTTTCATTATTTATCTCTCAGTACAAGCCAGCACATAAAATGCAATAAAGAATTGTAAGCCTTATGTCTGGTAATTCTACTAATCATAAGGAAGTAATCCTACCAATCATAGGTAACTAAGTTTTATAGTGAGGGTAGTGATTTTTTTTAAAGATATTGAGACAATTTAGCAAGTCTTTGAGCCCTACTAATATCAAAATAAGAGCAGATATCATTGCTAGATAGGATATTAGAATTATCTTACCTGTAATAATATTGGGCTTTGGTGGCATAATGAACTCATATGAAGTTGGTTCTGAATATCCCAGCCTGTTGACAGCAGTAATTTGCACTTCGTAGCCCATTGTCCACTGCAAATGTTCTAGAATAATGTGGTCTTTATTGCCTTGAACCTTTTTCTCTTGCCATTGTTCTTCCTTATCTTTCTGTAAAAAAAATGCAAATAATAGTTTAAATTGTGATGAATTGAGTCCTTAAGCTGAGTATTGTCAGAAATGAGTCCCAACTGATCTGAAGAGCTTTTCTAAATGAGGCATTTATTGTGCACTCGTGATTCCTTACTTATGGTTGTTTATGGGCTCTTTAAATGACATCATGATCCTCCAGTTTCATTTCTGTTTTTTCAGAGCACTTTCCCGGGTTTTCTTAGAATGGGGAAAATTGGGTATTATTTTTGACTTCACTGTTTTTCTTGTGTATTTGAACTATTCTGCTATAGCACACCTCCACCTAGAGGTTACGTAGTGAAAAAGCAGGAAAGGAAAAGCTCTTGGTGTAGAGCTCAGAGCTCAATTCTGCAACAAAACTGAAAGTAGATCCAGTGATTAACAGCCTTGTGTAGAAAAGCTCAGAGTTAGGCATCTAATATATGATTGTACTTTCCTACTGAGCATACAAGATGCTACTGGTTTGAAATCCTCACCAACTTCAGTCAGATTTGCGATAAAAACGTATAAAATTCTTGTATTAACTATTTAATTTAGGAGCATAATGTGGCTGGGGTAGCATAGTGTGATCCAGGAATGCTGTGAGCCAGGAAATTCCTGATTCAAATATTACCTCAGCTACAAACTCACCAGGTTGCCTTTGTAGGCTGCTATTCTCTCAGCCTTAGCCCTCCATATGGAATGTGGGGATAATACTGGTTTATATTACAGAGCTGAATGTGGAGATAATGTATGTGAAGTGTTAATGCACCATATGAATGCTATCCTATAATCCTACAGAAGGATCTGATACCTAATACCTTTTTCCATTTTCGGAATGCTTCAACACTGAATCCAGCAGCTGACTACTATTCCCTCATGTCTGGCTATTTAAATTTTAGTTGCCATCTGTAGTTCAATGTCATCATTATGTTAATGTCAGAATCTACTACCTTCCTTCAGATAACTCTTTAAATTCAAGTAGGATGTGACCTGTCTTTACTGCAGTTTCCTCTATACTCAACTGGAAATTAATATGAAATGCAGTTATAGTCTTCATTAATATGATCAAAATGTGCTACTGGAGTCCAGTTTTACCTCTTATTACTACAAGCTCTGATTCATATAAATAGGCATTTAAAATTTGAGGAACACCAGCACATCATAAACTAAAAAAGAATACATTCAAATTATATTCAGGAACAGTAGTAACATTGTACAAACCACTGTGATTGCAGTGGGATTGCAGGGGGATCTAGACAGCCTCTTGTACAAGTAGAAGGCTGTCACCAGGCTTCCACCAGGGAGGGAGGTTCTATGGTTTACACTCATTCTTCCATGGCGCTGTAGCCCCTCCCCCCATGCAGCATCCCATGCCATTCTGGTGGATCCCCCAACCCCGAAGAATAGCCTGTAGTGGGTAGGGTGCAGGTACAAAAACGGTGTAGTGACAAAGAGAAGGCAGGAAAGCAATTCTCTGGATCCCTTTCATAAAATGGAAGGAGGTGGGGAACTATGAAAGCACACCATGCAAGAGCACCATGCATTTGTGAGGGTGGCTGTGAATTAGAGAAGAAGCATTAAAGGAGTTAGTAAAATACCACAAATTAACAGAGAAATTAATTTAAACTGACAATACTCAATTAAAGATACTCTCATATGGTGATGCCATCATGGATAATTATTTGTGGAAGATTCTAAGTGATTTTTAAAAAATAATATAACGACCATGAACCAATGGATGAGATGAGTGTAGACAAAACAGGGTTCTTGCTGATGGCTGTGGTCAGGGAAAGAGTATAGGAGGTTCAGCCCTACTATGCATGGTAAAGAGATCTCTTTGTATACACAGGGTTCTTGACTGTTGTCGTGGTGTAGTGGCTAGAGTGTTGGACTGGGAGCCGGGAGATCTGGGTTCCAGTCCCCACTTGGCCATGGAAGCTCACTGGGTGACTTTGGGCCAGTCACAGACTCTCAGCCCAACCTACCTCACAGGGTTGTTGTTGTGAGGATAAAATGGAGAGGAGGAGGATAATGTATGCCACCTTGGGCTCCTTAAAGAGGAAAAAAGGCGGAATATAAATGTAATAAATAAATAAAAATAAAATAAATAAATGTTCCTGCTCTAAAAATCCTTGAATGCAGTAGTGGGCTGCACACTCATAGCTATGCACAAAGATCTGCCATACTGAATAAAGCACTACACTCACGTTGTTGGGTAGTAGATAGTAGTTGGATGTTTTGTTTTTGTTTTTAATCCCCATGCAGAACACTTGCGTGTTCAGGACTACATTATGCACAGACGCTCATTTCTATGTGTGGATCATCCTGCCTAGATCAGGGAGCAGATACATTTCACAATGATGTAAATCCCATGGTTATCATTTTAAGTCTGAAGGGAAATGTTTATTTAGGATAAATTTTCTTTGAAGAAAAGGAGATGCACCTTTGTGTAATCAAGAATTAGTAGGCTAAAATTACAAGAGTTGGGTTTATTGCTTCTTCAGAAGCACATATATGCTATGGGAAGTTTTTGTATCTGGTAGGGGTCTGCATAACGCATGGCAAATTGAAATGAGTGGGGCACGTTTGTTTCATTTGCCACTATTGAAGCAACAAATCCCAGAATTCCAAAATTGTTCTGAATGTCATATATTAATTCAGAAATCATTTATAGCCATTTTAGCATCCATTTTCTGCTAGCAGCCAGAATATAACAGATGGACAATACAAGGAGGGGGAGAGAACGGAAAGGATGTTTGACTTTGTAATAAGCTGTGCAATTTTCAACTTAAAACACATTTTGGCAAAAGTGACTGAAAACCTGATAGGTCTTCTTTCCACACAGAATGTGGCAAGGAAAATGGTTTGTGGAAAACTATAAAAGGAGATGAAAGCTTCTTTTTTGCCTGAATTCTTTTTCCTTGTAACCTGAATTCCTTAAAATGAATTATTTCTCCTTGTAAACTGAGGATTTATAGGTTCCTTCTTTGGTCTGTTCTTTGCTTTTATGAAAAAAACAAAAACAAAACAGCCCTCTGTCATGTTTCAAGTTTTATTTACTATTAGTTTAGATAGTTCTAATTACATAGCAGTTAGTTTCTACTAATTAATTACTATTAGTTAGGCTGTGTTTGTGTGCTCTCTTTAAAAATGCCTATAACAGAGGAACCCCATCTGAATTTCGATAGGGCTAATTCCTTCAAGGGGTAATGGAATGTAATGCCCAGAATTGGTTGAAAAATACAATATTTGCAGGCAGGAAAATAGCAGTTGGGTCTCCCACTGAAAGCAAATAAAAATGAGTGGGGATACTGGAAACAAATTAAATATTATAGTATGACTGATATTAAATAAATAAACAAAAACATTTTCTTTCACTTTCCTAGTATCTAAAGTCCACCGGTCCAATATTCTGAGGAAATATAAAGTGTGCAAAAGACTTGGGAAGAGTAGTAACTGTTATTCTTTCTGTATGATCAAGAGCCACCAAATAAAGAAATGTAATGATTAGTCCCAACAAAGCATTTTAAACTAAACCATAGTTTCTTTCTAAAGTAATATTATATTGGATAAAATAGTATCTGCTATTTGTACTGTATAGCTGTTTACTAAACGTTTCATGGAGAGAAAGCAAAACAAGTCTATATCCACTGTGTTGTTTTGCTTTCTCTCTTTGAACATCTAGTAAACAGCTATACTGGATATAAAAAAAAAGTAATTTGAGAAAGCAATGATAACTGTAAAGTCCAAGAAGGGAGAAATATAACGATATAAGGCTTATTAGTGGACCCTGGTCATCTTTATTTTTGAAAGGCAAAAAATGGGAAGTAATGGAAGATAGTCACTAAGTTAATAGCATTTTTTGAGAGAAGAACAGAACACTCTCTAGATTCACAATGACAGATGGAGATTGCATTATACATCAACAGGTTGCCAATAGTGATCTACAATTGAATATTGTTGCTTAAAATATCCCCATCTTTTTGAGATTCTCTCACATATTCCAAGATCTAGAAAGATGGTGTGAAACAAAAAGGAAGTGGGATACTTAAAAATATATATATATTAAGGAATGTAATACTAATTTAATACTAAGGAATAAGGATCTGGAAATTTAGGTAAGGAAAAATATCTGAAGCTCAGTCACTCAAGTTCCTATGGATTTATTCCTATTAGAAAGGTAATGTTATAATGGCCTATCTAGATCTATGCACCCTCTTTCCTCTTGATTTTTATATATGGAGAGGTGGAGATATGGAAAGTGAGGAAAATTCATAGGTAAAGCCCAGAGCTGGGTAACTACAAAAATGCATTTCAAAATTACCAGAAAGCAACAGTTTGTATATACTTTCTCCTATGGAAATTGTGGTGATGGATTGACCCAACTCAGAGGATTACTATAATGGTTGAAATTAACATTTTCTATGTGGGGAGCATTGTCTCTTTAAGAAAATACAATTGTCAAAATGTGGGTGTTAGCAATTAGCATGACTTCTTTATAACACAGATGAAGAGTAGGACTGGGCAAAAAAGACTTTGACTTTTATTGACTTTTATTATTCTATTCTTTGTCATATTTCTCCTGTAAAATTTCCTGAGGAGATTTGAGACAAAAAGCACTCTGAAATCAATAATGAAAGGCAGTATAAAAATGTGTCAAAGAACTGTGCATACAACCTGTGCACAGTGATAAAAATAAGTAGAACATAGAAAGGTTTGTTCAATTCATGACAGAATTAATTTTAAACATGTTATACAATAATTTCTGGCACAGAATAGAAAAAAGCTCTTACTTGATGTTGCAACATTGTTCTTAAATGAAACATGATTAAAGTTCCTGTATGTTCTTTTCATGCTCCGGTCACATTGGACCAAAGTGTTAATTTTTAATGGGATTATTTTCACAATGTCCATTTTTTACTTACCTTGCCACCAATGCTGCTATAACAGTTAGCTGGAAATTTTGTCCTGAAATGCCATCTGCTTATTTTTAGTTTCTCAACCCTTGACTATTGCTTGCCTCTTCTATGTCCATTGCAATTCTTTATAATGTGGTGGAATAATTTATCACCCACCTGTTTGTTTGAGATGAGATGCAAAACCCCTCAGGAAACAAAGTATGAAGCAACACCTGTTTCTCCCCTACCAAACCCTATATGCTACCAATGCAACATTCTTTAGTAGAGTCAGAAATACCAATATGAAGCTAGCAAAACTGCATATTCTGATCTCATGAGAGATGCAGCTCCACTAGAACTTTAGTTGTCTTCAATCTCAGCTGCACCATGGAACTATCTCAGTTTTCGCAGCTTCACATGGACAGAGGAGGTAGCTGTGACAGCTCCGAAACACTCTTTCGGGCACTAAAAATAGCACTGTATTTTTGGCGGGATACAACTGTAATAAATAAATAAGTAAGTAAGTAAGTAAGTAAATAAATAAATAAAATGTTATATGAGAGAGAAGGAGGAGAATGGGACTGAATCTATAGGCAGTAGTGGTGGGAAACCAGTGAAAGGGAAAGGCCAATGGACAGGGAGGAGGGTAATTTCCAGACAGCTTCGGCTATTGGACAGTATAGAAATGAAATAAATAAATAAAATAAATAACTTCTCAGCCACTTTTTGCAAGATTGAAAAATGCTTAAATGAAGACCTGGAGGGAGGCACAGTTTGGCCTCTGGTACTGGCCGGATGCTTAAGGTCACTGGGAGCCTATACCCTCTGCCTCACAGGAAGAAAATCAGGACAAGGGGGAGACAAGCTCCCTGCAGGAGCAGGGGCAGGGAGCTTGTTTCCCCCGTCCCTCCCTGCCAGAAAGTATACTGGGCACCTCCAACTGCCAGTTGCCCTGAGACTGCAGAGCTTAAAGGAGTAATATTCTGGCCTCTGTCACCAGCCAGGAGACACCGGGTAAAATATTTTGGCAAATGAAATCATTAGCTATTAAATATGAATACCATAACGTATGTTGTTTGTCAGTATGTTTTATATAAATGGTTTTTAAACTTTGTACATTGTATTTTAATGTTTTAACTTTTGTAAACCGTCCAGAAAGCTTTGGCAACAACAACAACAACAACAACAACAACTGCATCAAGCAGGGAGCTGAACATTATGGCGTACAAGGCCCCCTCCAGCTCTATGAGTTGTCCAGATTTAGTCATGGAATTATGGGAGTTGTGGTCCAACAAATCTGCAGGGCACCAGCCAGGTTGGGAAAGGCTAACATAGAAATGCTAACTATCCCTTTATCACACCAGTAACTCCCCCAATATCAGATCTGATGAGAAAATCTGAATTCCTTATTTGTAGACACTTATTTTAGACGGGCAATTTTCTTAGTGTGTTGCAGAAAATACAACAAACAACTTCTGGCACCTTAAACACTAACACAGCTATTGTGGCACAAGCTTTCCTATGATTTTCCATAATCCTATCTGTAAGTTCAAACTGCAAAAACACATAACAAAGGCATCTTATTGTAATCAATGAAATACTTACACTTCTGTATTTTATGATATATTCCAAAATAGGTGCTCCTCCATCATCTTGTTTTGTTATGCTAAGTTTAAAGCTTTTCCCACTACCTGGCTGTCCATGAATAGATGGGGGACTTGGTTCACCTAAAATGTGAAACGAAGAGATATGCAGTAATTCTATGATTTATTCTACATATGGGAATTGATGTCAATCAAAATAACAAAATTATGCATTACTTTCTAAGAGTGCTGGTCTTAAGCACCATTTACTTGGAAATGGATATGATTGAAATCCAATTATGAATTTTGGAGTGGGAGACTCAAGACAGCTTTCAGGAAGAAACTGAGGCCAGAGTGACAGTGGGCCACAGTGGACTTGAAGCAGTAACAGTTGCTGGACCAGACTGAAGACTGCAGGTGAAGTCCTGGGAGAAGCTGGAGAAGTACCTGAGTGCAGTGAAGTCTAACCAGACTAGAGAGATCTGCAATGAGAGACCTCTGAACCAGTCAGTGAGTTAAACTAGGGTGGAATTTGGTAGAGAAAGGTTTTGGGTAGTGAGTGCAAGTACAGCCATCATATAGCTAGCTTTTTAAAGTGACAGTAATACTATTATTATTTATGTTTATGAAACATTTCTTTAAAGGAATAGTAACAAATGGTAACTAATAGTAATATTAAACTTTATAATAGACCTTGCTAAGAAGACATACTCTGATTATATATTCTATCTTTGTTTTACTTAAATACAAAAATCTAGTCTGTTTTGTCCTATGCCTATTCCCAGCTATTGCAAGGATTAAGGACAACAAGTAAAACAAAAAGGTTCATATTTTATTGTGGCAGCAGAAATAGACAAAGAATAAATGACACATATTTTTACAATCACATTTTTTATTTGATTTATTTATTTGATTTATTAGCCACCCATTTGGCCAGCTACCCAGCCACTCTAGGCAGCATACAATAGTAACAATACTAATAATAAATTTACATAATCAACTGAACAAACAAACATAACAAAAGAACACTGCTCTAAAAAAACCTAACCCACTTCAAATCCCTGCCGGAACAGCATTTTTAAATCCCAGTGGAAGCTCATCAAATAATTTTTTAAGAATGGTGGTTGGATAGTAAACACACCCTCAGGAGTTGAGTCTCCACATGGCTAATAGTTTGTAACACAGCCTCTTTCCCTTCTCTATAACAATAGGCCTTGGACGAACCAGGTGATAGGACTGTCTCGGAAAGGGGCTGCTCTTAGAGATGGTGCGGGCGCCCGATTCAGTCTAGGAATCCGGCAGAACCACCCCTGCCCACACCTCTGAGCCCCGCTTGCCAAGCCCTTGCCCTTGCTTGCCCATTGCCCATGCTCGGCAAATGGCCTGCACTCTCCACAGTGGCCTCGTCGAGCTTCGTGGTTGAGAAATAAAATGGCCATCGCAAAAATGCCCGTATTTGCGCACATTTGCAAAATGCGCATTTTGCGAATGCGCATATTCACATATGCGTGAAAATGCGCATTTTTTTAAAATGCACTTTTGCACACACACAATTATGCACCTTCACAAAAATGAGCATTTCACACATGACAATATGCACATTCGCAAAATGCACATTTCTGTGCATACAAAGATATGCACACTTTTGCAATCGCCATTTTATTTTATTTTTAAAATGGTGACTGTGGAACTTGATGAGGCTGCTGGGGTGAGTGCGGGCTGCTTGCTGAGTATAGGAGGAGCTCAAGTGTGGCCTGGGGACTGGCGAGCAGGGGCAGGGGCTGGGCGGGCATCAGGAGAACCTAGATGGGGGTGAGTCTTTGCACATCCCTAGCTCTAGATGGCTGTTGTGGATTTGGGAGAGGGTCATAGATGGCTGAGGGAAACATGCCTGTCAGAATCAAAGGCTAGGAAGGAGATTAGCTCCCTCCCTGACTCAAGACAGGTTGTGGTTGTGTTTGGGCTTTTTTTTCTCATGGGAAGCTATCTTATAACCATTACTAGGGATGTCACAGGCATCCGGTTGGGGCTCAAGGCTTGGCACTTCCTCACTGGCTGTTGGCCCCCTGGATGCCAGTCTGTAGACCCCTGCACTTCCCCAATTCGGCCCAGACTGAGTTGGGCAAATGCGGCGGTCCCTGCTGCTCCGCCAAGTCACCATTTTGCAGAAAATGGAAGCTTGCCCTTTTATGTAAAGGGCTGTTTTTGGCAAACAGCGGCCATAAACAGGTCCATTTACACAAAATTACAGTCGTAAATTGTCTAAATAAACCATTTACACCTGTAATTTTGCTTAGTTATGGCCACTGTATGTGCAAAAGAGCCCTTTACATAAAAGGACGAGCCGCCATTTCCCACAAAATGGCACCTCAGTGGAGCAGGACACCTCTCACCACTTGCCAGGCACCCGAAGACCACCTGGTGGCTTGCCACACATGGCAAACAGGGTCAGGCAGCCAGCAGGGGTCTGGTGAGTGGTGCAGGCAGGGGTGAGTTCAGCCATCCCTACTATTTACACTATTTAACCATTTTGCCTAGTATTGCTCTCCAGTACTGCTCAGGCAGAAAGGGATCTTTACCATTACCTGATCCTTCTAGTTGAACCTAATATATGCAAAGCATGTGCACTATCTAGTAGCGATGTGTGAGGAATTAGTTCACACCTCCTGGAACCAAACATGTACATGAGCGCAATCTGAGGTCAAAGTCCATACATTTCTGAGCTTATGAAGAACAAAAAAATGCATTTGAAAAATGCATATGAAAATATGTCTACTTTTGAAAAAAGCACACAAATGCTTAAAAAAATGTACATTTTAAAAATGCGCACAATTGATGTGGACATTTCAAAAAATGAACGCAATACACATGAATTTTTGTACAGAAAGAAAAAAAAAGCTAAGGTTATAATTGGATGCAGACATGAGTTGGGATGAGCTTCATGGTAGAATTTGGAGACCCTTGATGAACTTGGGTTTTGCTGATTCACATATCTCTAATCACAAGCTGTGATCCCTCCTGGTTATATAATAATTTATGAAAATAAACCATGTATTCAAATTACTTAAATGCTAGATTCTGCTGTTTGTAATTAATTATATGGAGGATTTAGCAATAATCGATACATAATAACTAATGATTGCTGAACTTACCCCAATATAAATTGTAATTTGCTTGCCAGGTTCTGAATCCCTCTGTCCAGTCTCAGATGTAAGTTCTCCATCATTCCGAGTTTTCATTTTGTATATATGAACTGCTACATAAGCACAAATCTCCTCTTCCCTGCCAGCCACCCACCCCAGGCTGCATTACTCCCCTCCTGACCTCCTCTTCCTTGAAACGGTGTATGCACATGCTCATACTAAGCATGGCTGTCTTCAGAGAAGCATTTCATCCAGACAGCACTTCCTGGAATGCCCATGTGATTCCCGCCCCCATGATGCATCCTGGCGTGGTCACAAGGCCATTCCAGGAAGTTTCTGTTAGGCTGAAATGTTACCTATGAAGAAAACTGTGCTTCTGCAAGCACGAAAAGTGGCTTTCTGAAGTATTAAGAACTTTATAAAAGCTTCTGGCTGAAAGGACTGCAGAACATGCAGGTGCTTGCAGTCAATCTCGCGTTGAATAACAAAGTTCATTGGATAGCCATCCAAGCTCAGTACACCTACGGGCATTACAACCATAGCAGATTTGACTTACAACCCACCTAATTCTGAATTTCACTAGCATCTCTAATAATACCACTACGATATCAGTCTTTGAAAAGAAATCCATACTATTTCTCATAGTGTTCTATGCTGGAAGAAATTAATCAGGTCATATTTCCTCAGTCAGGAGCTTAACGTTATATCTATATAGCCTTAATTTAGTAGGCACTATACTTTCATTCCTTCTTCCATTAAATGTGAACATATTGTTTCTGAGTGACTTTCTCCTGCAATCAGCAAGCATAGAACTAAATTGTTCTAAAATTGTTAGAGATTGCATACTTGGTAACAGTTGACTTTTATTGGAGAGATTTGTCAACTCTAATATATTTTGAGATTACTACTGATGCCTTGTGACCCTTGTTAAAGACATAATATTCATATTTGATAATATTCATATTTGAGAGCCAGTGTAGTGTAGTGGTGAGAGTGACGGACTGGGAGCCGGGAGATCCGGGTTCTAGTCCCCACTTGGCCATGGAAGCTCACCGGGTGACTTTGGGCCAGTCACAGACTCTCAGCCCAACCTACCTCACAGGGTTGTTGTTGTGAGGATACAACGGTGAGGAGGAGGATAATGTAAGCCGCCTTGAGTTCCTTGCGAGAGGGAGAAAGGCGGGGTATAAATGCAATAAATAATAATAATAAATAATTTCATGTCAGCAACTACAATAATAAGGGGTGGGAACTAAGATCCAGAACATAATAAATAACCTGAAATTCTCAACAGATGTTATAAGAGATAACCTGGGGATGCCTTCTGATGTACCCAGGAATCCTGTCTTCACAATTGTTCCTGACTTGGGAAAAATGCACCATACGCTTACAGTGATGGTTTTGCAAGGGGCTCAGTCACAGTGTAACACCTGTAATGTGTGCAGTCCCTCATTACATATGCTTCAAAAGACTGTTTTGAGCTGATTACAGTGTTAGCTCTTTACAGAGTGTAAAAGAAGTGCATGTGGTTTATGGCAAGAAAATATTCCTTGACAAAATGTAGCTACTTCTTTCTAAAATTGATTGTTCCATAATTTTACTCTTTACTATTTCAGGGTGAAGTACCTGCAATAACCATTACAATGTGCATACTTTATTGTTACTTGGAAGTTCCAATATGTGTAGAATGCCTTAGTCCTACCAAATTAACTGTCTAGGTAAGGTATTAGTATCTCCAGAGTGGGATCCATTTCTTAAATTTGTAAGGTTTAGTATTTGAAGAGGATAAATCCAAGGATCTATTCTCAAAATTAGGGATGGGTGAGATGGCTAGGTTCTCCTCCAAAATGTTTTTGGCTTTCAAAACCCTGGGTTGGATTACAGAATCTAGAATAGAGCCCTTCAGAGCAGTGAGGGGGTCAATGCTATCACTGACCCTCTTTGTGCTGGAGGGCTACCACCAGTAATGCAAGAGGGAGACTCAGAGGTGTCCCTGGGCTGTGCTAGGCCTTGCTTCTTATACCTGAAGACCACTGGTATGCCAAAGGATAGGAGTGTCATCAGCAAACAAACCCCACACTTAACACCTACAGTTGATTTTTCAACAAATATACAAAAGAGCCATGAGATTACTTACGGACTGGTAAAGTCTGAAATATCTCTATTTTGCTGTATTCTCCTTGCCCTTTTCCATTTACAGCAGCAACCTTGAGTTCATATGTCATATTTGGTTCCAGATTGCTGAGAACAACCATTGCTAAAAGGGAAAAAGAAAAAAATGTGTTTAAAAACAATAGCTGACAATATAGTACAGGAATGCCCCAGTCTTTATGTTCTGAGGGTGAGGCTTCCCTTACCATACCACAGCCTACTGATGTTTGCTTGGCCATTATGTGGAGGGCCTTCTCCACTGTGGCACCCACTATGTGAAATGATCTCCCCACTGAGATCAGGAGAGGTCCTACTGTGGAGTGTTTCTGCCAAGAACTTAAAACACATGTGCTTGCCTGGGCAGTTTCTTGACTGCTAGCATTGCCAGATTTCCTTGGTTATTTTCATGAGATATTGTATTGCTTAATTGATTGGTTTAAAAACTATTTTATCATTATTTTATTTTGTGAACTGCTTTAGGATTTTTTTTTTTAAAAAAAGCAGTATAAAAATATTCTGAAATAAATATTTACAGCACACTTGCATACATGTTCAGTCAGAATAAGTCTCACTGAGTGAAATGTACTTTAGTCCAGGCAAGAACCCAGCCTTCATCAACAGGTGAATTTGGGTGAAATTCAACATCATGAGAATGGACTTAGAATTGCACAATGGGACGTTTCCCTTGTTGTCTCCTCCTTATAGTTCCCTGCATCCCCCCTAAAATCTGATCTAGAGGTCCTCCCACCCTCCAGAGTAGTTTTTGAGAGTTTCTGGGGGCTGCAAGAGGGAGGGGAAATTGGTCTGTTCCCTTTTCCACTGATGGAAGCTGTTCTATCAGTGGGTGGGGTTAACTGGATATAACCATTGGTATTTTGCTTGTGCAAGAATGTTGTTATGACAGTAAAAACAATGTTGTCTGTAGTTATTAATGAAAACATAGAAACATGTAAAAGTGAACATGACAGTATCTCTGTGTTTTTAGATTTGTGCACACATAGATGCTGCAAAATGGGGAGGGGGGAACCATACAGGAAAAAATGAAAAGTACATGAAATTGTCTTGATATTACCCTCATTAGTGTTCACTATTTAAGGAATGTGAAGCTGTGCTGGAAAACTGTGTATGCCCATATCCAGTGTAGAGATATATGTTAATATGTTTGGTTTCTAGAACAAAAAAACACAGCAATGTAGAAGAAAATTTCCCGGCTTCTATGAATTCAGTAGAAAGAATAGATATACTTCAAAAGGTTACAAAGAAAAGTGTCTTTACAAATCAAATTCCTTTCATTCGGCCAACCATCATTATCATCGTCATCTTTGTCATCTTGGGCAAGTGTTTTCTGTCCATTGAACTACTGTTGTCTAATGTCTATGAGGCATTTATTTGTGTTACAACAGCTTCACTGGCTACCAGTCTGTTTCCAGACACAGTTCAAAGTGTTGGTTATGACCGACAAAGCCTTACATAACTTGGAACCAGTCTATCTGGAAGACTGCATTCTCCCATATAAATCTTCCCCAGTTTTAAGATTTATTTTATTTATTAGTATTTATTTATTATTAAATTTATTAATCGCCCATCTGGCTGGTCACCCAGCCACTCTGGGCGATGTACAGCATACAATAAAACAGTTTAAAACAATAAAATTCTACAATAAAAACATTTTCTAAAATACCCTAACCCACCCCAAATGCCTGCCTGAACAGCCACGTTTTTAATGCACGACGGAAGCTCATTAAAGAGGGGGCATGACAGAGTTCCCTAGGGAGGGAGTTCCACAGAGTGGAGGCCACCACAGAAAAAGCCCTCCCCCTCGTCCCCACCAGTCTAGCTGTCCTGGCTGATGGGACAGAGAGAAGGCCATCCGAGGCTGATCTTGTTAAGCGGCCTGTCTGGTGCTGCTGGAGGCGCTCCTTAAGATAGGCTGGGCCGGAACCATATAGGGTTTTAAAGGTCAAAACCAACACCTTGAATTTGGCCCGGAAAACAACTGGTAACCAGTGCAACTCCTTCAGCACTGGAGTGATGTGATCTCGCCGGCGGCTGCCTTTAATCAGGCGAGCCGCCGCGTTCTGTACCAGCTGCAGCTTCCGAACCGTCTTCAAGGGTAGGGATGTACGAAAGGGACTTACCTTGTCCCGCAGCTTTTTTCGCGGTGGGGGGGAGGCGCTTCGCTTCTCCTCCCGAAGTTCATGCAAGGGGGGGTGTCTTCCCGCCTTGCCCAGCCGAAATTCAGGCCGGGGAGAAGCGCCCCGTCTCCCCGGCCGCGAACTTCAAAAGAAAAGTAAAAAAAAAAGCCCCATGATAGGCTACGTAATGATTTACGTAGCCTATCATGGCTAGATCTGCAAAGTCAGCCGTAATAGGCTACGTTAATCGTCACGTAGCCTATCACGGGTGACTTAAAAAAAAAAAAAAGCGCGTACGCAAATGGCGGCCCCCATAGGGAGTTGCCATTCGCGTTCCTTATTTGGTCCCTGTAGTCTACATAAAGATTTACGTAGACTACGGCGAAAATAAGGGCAACGCAAATAGCGGGATAGCTATTTAGCTATTTCCGCCGTAGTCTACGTAAATCTTTACGTAGACTACAGGGACCAAATAAGGAATGCAAATGGCGGCTCCCTATGGGGGCCGCCATTTGCGTACGTGTTTTTTTTTTTTTCAAAGTCACCCGTGATAGGCTACGTGATGATTAACGTAGCCTATCACGGCAGACTTTGCAAATCTAGCCGTGATAGGCCACGTTAATCATTACATAGCCTATCACGGGGGTGGGTTTTTTTTAAACTTTCCTTGTAATGGCGGCGGTGGCAGCCGGTCAAAAGACCGGCTGCCGCCCCTGCCCCTGACGAAGACCCGACGAACCGCCACCGGGACCCGCCACTGGGAGGGACATTCGTGAAAGGTAAGTCCCATCTTGGGGGGTGGCGGGGGGGTGGCAGAGAATTTCACCGCCGATTTCGGGGGGCCAAATGCGTTGGCGCTCGGCCCCCCGAAGTTTCGGGGAGAAATTCTCCCCCATCCCTAGATGCACTTGAGAAGTGAGGCTATGTTTATGCTAAGGTACAGGTTTCTGCGCTGGGAAAGTTCTGATTGTTTTCCTTCTGACCAAGCAACTGTTTAGCCTATGCTGGGAATGAACGCTAATTAACACTTGCTGCTGTCATGCTGCCTCACTGCTGACATGTATGGTATAAAACCCATTACCCCATGGCTCTAGGTTCAGAGAAGCTGTCTGATCCAACCATTGGGTACACCTGTGTGCTGTAAGTACTCAATAAAGTCTCCTTGTAAGCAAACCTGGATCTGGCTTATCATTATCTCAGCACCTCCAAACCTTAGCAGCTCATGACCAGGGCATACAAACCCATGGCCTGTTTTAGGGTTGCTGGGTGGTTTGTTAACTATCCCAACCACGCACTCACCAGGTTTGGATGTAACAACAAGCTGCATCATTGAAGGGTAATTATGTAAATCCAGACATGTGCAAGGTGGTTATGTTATGTAACCACCAGCATGTGTAGGATGGTTAGCAAGCCGCGGCTTGTTAACCACCCTGTGGTTATACGAACCAGGTCTATGTGTGCTACCAATTACCACCTACTACCAGACAGCTGAAAGAAGAGAACCCTACCCTTACACAGCCTCTCAGTTACAAATGAACAAGCCTCCCTATTTTCTTCAGGTAAGAATGAAGTATGTAAAGGTATGATCAGAGGCTAAAGAAGTACCATGTCTGGTGCCTTTTCTAATCGTTATTTTACTCAAGTACTTAAATTTTGGAAATAAATTATGGGCCCATCATTGGGCAACAGCTTGGACCTATATTTTGTGGAATGGGAAGAGCCAAACTACACTGGCTTTAGTCATGTGTTTAAACGAATATGCTTATCCTGACCAGGTGCTAGGGTTTTTTCAGGGGGAAAAGCAGTGGTGGGACACCGATCTGGATTGTGCTCCCAATCTAGATTGGAACCCTACCCTATTTTTCTGCTGAAAATCACCTCCTGCCTGGCTGCTATTTGTTTCTGAGCATGCTGTTTGAAGTAAATAGCACATTCAGGGGCAAAAATTAGCCAGGAATGAATGATATTCAGCAGGAAACCAGCACAGAGCACAATCTGGATTGAGTGAGAAGTGAGAACACAAAATTCGGGTCTACCTAAGGATATTTTTTTCTCCATACTGAAAGCAGCCAGGTTAAATACACATGTTTAAACAAATGATTAACATCACGTTTAGTTTTGTCCTACGGTTGGCTCTTAAAGACAGCATAAAAACTCATAAACTGATTAATGCCACAATTGTTAGTCTCAAGTAAGTTTTCCTGTGTTTAATGGGGCTTGCTCCCTAGTAAATGTGTTCAGAATGCAACCCAAATCTTTATCTTATATATGAATAATTTCATGATCTTCATAATAATGGCAATGATTTTTTGCTATAGCAAATCAACATCCTCACTTCATAGTTTTTATTCCGAAAGTACTAACAACGTCTTGGATCCGAGTTTAAATAGAGCCCTACAAGTAGAGAATCATTTATTTCTGTTGCTTTCCAATACATACATCACACTCAGTTAGGGAGAGGGAATGCAATGGGAAGGAGGTGGAAAAATCCTCTTAAGTGAGTGCAATGTTGCTTGCGGCACTTAGGATGCAAGCTGTTGACTTGAATTTCTGGCAATTTTATTTTCAGTCTTCAACAAAGCCTAGATAGGGATGTCAGAGAATTTCTCCATGAATCTCGGGGATGCCGAATGCCAGCGCATTCAGCCCCCCGAAATTGGTGGAGAAATGGTCTGCCCCCCCGCCCCCCCGGATGGGACTTACCTTGTGCGAATGTCCCTGGTGGCGGTGGCTCCAGCGGCGGTGCGGCAGCGGCGGCTGCGGCAGCCGGTGTTCCGACCGGCTGCCGCCACCGCCATTTCCAAGTTAAAAAAAACAAAAACAAATGCAAAAGGCTACGTAAAGATTTACGTAGCCTATCACAGCTAGATTTTTAAAAAACACTGTGATAGGCTACGTAAATGTTTACGTAGCCTATCACGGCTGAGTGAAAAGAAAAAAAAAACTGCGCGTACGCAAATGGCGGCGCCCATGGACGCCGCCATTTCTGTTCCTTATTTCGGCACATGTAGTCTAAGTAAACATTTACGTAGACTACGGCGAAAATAAGGAGAACGCAAATAGCGTTCCCCTTATTTTCGCCGTACTCTACGTAAATGTTTACGTAGACTACACGTGCCCAAATAAGGAACTCAAATGGTGGCGCCCATGGGTGCCACCATTTGCGTACACACAGTTGTTGTTTTTTTTTCAGTCAGCCATGATAGGCTACGTAAACATTTATGTAGCCAATCACGGCTGACTGAAGGGACGCAAACGGCGGCGGCTATGGCCGCCGCCATTTGCGTCCCGGCAGGAAAGGATTCGCGGCCGGAGGGATGGGGCGCCTCCCCCCCGGCCAGAATGTTGGGGGGGAGGGATGGGGCACCTCCCCCCGGCCAGAATTTCAGGGGGGGATGGAGTTCCTCCCCCCCAGCCAGAATTTCGGGGGGAGGGACGGAGCGCCTCCCCCCCACCGCGAATCAACTTTCGGGTTCAGGTAAGTGACTTTTGTACATCCCTACTAGCAGACATATAAAAGGTATGTAACTCAGAAATATTTTGATTAATTCACCCTGGTGGTTTTATTTTATAACAGAGTATCACATTGCTTTGAAATACCATACCATTCATGTCTATGCTGTATCATGTTTTACTTTGGATTTCTTTGCATCATCATAACTTTGGATAACTGTTTCATTAAAAGTATAATTAAATAACCCCCACTACCAACTTAACAATTTTATACCCTGAAATATGTATATTAATAGAAATTGCAAAAGAAGTCAATTTTTACAATTCAAAATGGAAGAAAATAAACCATGAACTAATTAGCTGCAATGTTTTATTTCTTTTCAGTCACTATTCATATTCACTCTGAATTTTACTGCACTTAAAATGAAGACATAAAAGATAATCCTGCATGTGTTCTGAAAATTAAAACCAGTGATTAAGACCCTTGCATACAGCACTTCCATACCAGTAGAAGTAGTTTCATGATGTGAAAACTAAAGGAATGTAAGTCCCTACACAATGATACTATATTAGTTGTTGATTAACACAGACTTTTTAACATTGGAGAAGTTGGTCACTAAAACACTACTGAGAAAAAAGAAGTGCGTGGATTTGATATCTACAGAAACACTACTGCGATAAGAAATTTATTAGTACAGCCATCGTTCTTCCAATTTCTATGGAATGAAATAGTAGAATCCTTCAGTTGTATCCAAAAGTTCCCATCCTCTGGCACAATTCCTTCCATGGAAGAACGCTCCTTCTGTCCGAGGCAGGTACCTCTGAATACAACCTGAAGTCTACAAAATGTAAAATATGTACTAAGCCATGGTCTAATTCAAATTATATCTTACATATGATCTCACATATAACCCAGTATGGTAACAAGGTTTTAGAAGTCTCATCATACTATAGTGTCTTAGTTTGCTGTCTAATTGATGAATAGGTTGATCGCTGTGGTAAAGCAGAGGTGGGCAATGTGTGGCCCTCCAGAAGTTGTTGAATTGCAACTCTCATCAGCCCCAGTCAGCATAATAAATTATGAGGAATGATGGGAGTTGTACTCCAATAGCATCTGGAGAGCCACAAGTTGTCCACCTTTGTCTTAAAGCAATGGCTGATCAAAGTCTAGGATATGAAGAAGAATGTTAGTTGATGGCTCTAGATAAGAGCTGATTATTTGGAAATAGTTGGCAGTCTGTCTGACAGTACAATGCTATACCCGTCTACCCAGAAGTACCACTGAGTTCAGTGTAAGGATGGACAGACTAAGTTCATTCCCTGCCCCATTTCCTTGCAGATTAAGAGGCAGGCTACCAGGACATTGTATGGGGGAAAAGATGGCTGACCCCATAGGTACATGGTAACAAGCCATCATATTTCCCATACACTTACCCAGGAAGCAACAGCATGTCATAACACCTTTTCCTAGTCATTTTTTTAGAAATATATATTTATCCTGTCTGGCAGCTACCATGCTTTGTAGCAGCTGTAAGCTGCTTTTAGCCGCAAGAAAGGGGCGATGGTGGTGGTGGGGTTACAGGAAAGAAGCACAGAGCTATTGGACCAACTTGTAAACTGCAATAGAAGTTCTGTGGCATGGTGGAATATGGTGCAGAACAGTTCATAAAAATACAGAATAATCCATATATCTACTTTCTGTTCCAAAGACAGGACAGGAGGGGATAATTTTCAAAGGATCACATAAAGGGTCTCCACCATACTAATTCAATGGGATTTACTCCCAGCTAAGTGTGTACAGGATTACAAGATGGTTTAAATGAGATTATCTGACCTTGAAAAGTGACATATCTCATCCCACCGAATGGAAGAGGGTTTATGTAAACTGTGTGTGTGTGTGTTTGTAACCAGAGTCACATGTAACCAGACATGATTTTCTGACCACTCAAGATAATGCCACAATGTAAGAAAAGCTCGGGACAAAAACGACATGGCCCACTGCTGAAAGTGGTTGTGCACAAACAGAACTTACTTTAGCTGGATTATCCCCTTGTGCATAGACTGGAATACACAGTTTGGAACATTGCAGTAGCGTAACTACTCAGTTGGATACTGCCCAATGAAAACAACCTATTAAGCAGCACTTCCTATTTCTTGCAGGGGACACTGTCAATTGCCAGACATGACATGTTTTGACTGTACAGTCTTCTTTTTCAGTGGTAGGTTATTTAAGTCCTCAGAAGTTGCTATGTTTAGCGACTGAAAAATACTTGGTTGTATATTGTATTTTCTTATGAGTCTGTATATATTTTATATTATTATTGTGTTTATTCTTTATTGGTATAAGATTTTTGAGTGAAAATGTGTAGTTTTTCTCTGAGCTTTTTAACAGTGTGTATGTATATGTGTGTGTGTGCTTGTGTGTGCGTGTGCATATGTGTATATATATGTATTTGTTATATTTATCCTACCTTTTCCTCTAAGGTGCCCAAGGTATCCAATCTCCTCCTCTCAAGTTTATCCTCACAATAACCCTGTGAAGTAGGTCATGCTGAGAGCCAGTTACTGGTCCAAAGTCACCCAGTGAGCCTCATAGATAAGTGGGGACTAAAACCCAGGTCTCGCCAGTCCTAGTTCAACCCTCTAACTACTACACCACACAAAGATGGGGAGAAGGGAACGCTGAAATCAAGAGGTCTGAGCTGAAGGCTGAAAAATGTTGGGATTCAGGGTGCCTCTCTCTGGAGATCTGATG
Source organism: Heloderma suspectum (assembly GCF_057233095.1). Taxonomy (NCBI): domain Eukaryota; kingdom Metazoa; phylum Chordata; class Lepidosauria; order Squamata; family Helodermatidae; genus Heloderma; species Heloderma suspectum. The sequence continues at coordinate 79,348,819 of NC_139460.1, read as the reverse complement.
TAAGATAGTGGATCTGCAGCCTGGTAGAACCAGAAGATATTTCTTCCCTCCGTTTATGGTCTACTTATATACTTTTAAATACATACTAAATATTACAAAAACACCACAAGCATCCAGTGCTCTCACATTCTCCAAAACCAAAACCTGGGTAGCACTGTCCCTCGAATTTCTCAGTGCTTGGGGAACTGAAGAACATGCAAATATATTTTTGCTTCATGCCATAAGCAAAAATTGAATACTTAAATATTTTTAAAAAATAGAATGCAAATATTAATTTTTTCTATTGTTGGTGCTAAAACACTCTCTCCCACACCCTTTTTCTTTAAAGGCACTATATTGACTTGATTTTTATGCAGGAACTGTCTCACTGACCCAATTACATCTGTGTGCAATAGCCAAATAACAACTCAATTCATAAATGGCAAATCAAGCATCTGGTTATAAATGTCACAAACAGCTAAATGCCAATTTGCTTTACACAATAAAGATATTTCAGTCTGAATGCTGCTAGAAGGTAATACATAAATGCTAACATAAATAAGCATTGTATTCTACTTTCTTTTAAATCAACTATAAAGCTCAGAAGGTACAGGAACAAAAAATGCTGGGGAGCATTATTAGCCCACCACCCCCGCTTTTTTTCTAAAAAATACTAAGAAATTCTGAAATTAAGCAATGACATTTAAAAGTTGGGATGATGCAATCTAAATTCAATTTTGTAACAATGCATAACTCTGACCTTTCCAGAATTGTCAGGCAAGCTTCTTTTAGAGAAGGGGTGGGGAATCTGTAGCCCTCCACATGTTGTTGGACTCAAACTCCCATCAGCCCCAGCCAGAATAGCCCACCCCTGTTTTAGAGGGAACCACAAAGGTGGGGAGAGAAGGCAACAAAACAATCTCAGTAGCAATTAAAATGAATGTTCAATTCTGGTCCCTCTTTGAATTAAGCATCTCTTTTATGCCACTCTTACTGTCCAGTTCCCATCCCCACCCTTTTAAAAGACAAAGTGAAAACACACACATATACAATTAGAAAAGGATAGGGCAAACAGGAAATGGGAAAAGAGGCTAGGGAGTGGGAGAGGGAAATGAGAGAGGGTATGAAGAGGACAAGGTTTTGCCTTAATGCCAATGTGCATACTAACCACCAGTTGTTCAATTTAGTGTTACATCCATATAATCCTGCACTGAAACTCCATTTCTTTGGAATAACAACTTTCCAATCGCAAAGCCAACACTTAGACCATTTCCTTGAGCTCAGAACCATTCAGAGAAAACCTTTCCAGCTCTGCTTAAGCAATAGAACATCCACCTCTGTGGGAAACATCAAGTGGAAGGAAATCAAGTGTAGATTTCATATGGTCCTATTATGGTCTCTGCTGCAATAAACCCATTTTTAACTCTTTCTTACCAGACCCATTCTCTAGTCAAGCTGCAAAATGGTGGCTGTAATGAATGCACAACCCAGAGTTTGACCATAAAATATGCAAGATATCCCTTCTCCTCATTAAATGACAGCTCTCAGCTTCAGACTGTTCAGAGTTGAAGGAGAAATATAACTATTTTGCTGGAGAAATACGAAAGCCAAAATAAGATAATATAAAGTGCTCAAAAACTCAAACTGTTGCCCATCCTATGCTATCAGATGAGGGATCAGGAGCCTCTCTGAAATGTTACTGTTCATAGTTCCAGGACTCACAGTACTGTTTCAAATGTTGTAGTCATGTGATAACAAGAGATATTGAGTTGATGTTGTTATAGCAATTGTGTTTCAATGCACATTTTCTATGTTCTTCCCATTGTTCAATGGAAGTCTTTCAAACCAGTTAAATGCACCATCCTAAATTTTACACAATTAATCTTACAAGACGTATACTATACAAAAACACATTTTTCATTCTGAAGCTAAACACTATGTAGGATGGACTTCTATTAATAAGATTTAAATAATTCATTCTGCTTCTTCTATTATTTTCTTCTGTAGCTTTCATCCGTTCAGTAAAAAAGAAAAAGTTATAATTATCAAGTGAAGGACCAGCTCCAAAAAAGTACTAGACATTGCAGTTATAATTAAATGCATGTTATATAAATAGGTGTGCAACTAGCATAAAGTTTAAAATTTTACATCTGTTCTCGGAAATTTAGCCTCTGGGTGTAGAAAATGAGATTATTCATTACAATGATTCAGCGAATGTTTCTGCCAGATAACCATTAGAAATCATATTATTAATTTCTTCATTTTACTATTTCTTTTAGGGATATGCATTTTATTTCTGATACTACTCATTCTTCAAAGCACTTCAGTGTCACATATTCCATTTAATGCTCCTATATTGTAATAAATCAAGCCAAAACCTAGCACCACACAGTTACAGTATAACATAAGAATGTATAAGAATCTCCTAAAATGTCTCAGGGATGACAGGCTAAACTGAGATACTGATTAAAAACAAATACCTTGCCTTCGTGTAACCTTCCTTTGTACATAAACAATCTATCACATCCTATGGGATAGCCCCCATGTTCAAAATGAACTGGCCTCATATAAACACGATACACGAGTGTTTCCCCTGGGCACCTAGTATCACCTTTATTTTCTTTTTAATTTTCAAGAACAGTTTCAATAATAAAATATGAAATAAATAACTAAATTGCAATATGTAACTATAAATGTCCCCCTTCATGGATCACTGCCTTGTTGTGGCGAAGGGGCTTGCGTAACTCAGTGAAGCCATAAGCTATGCCGTGCAGGGCCACCCAAGATGGACAGGTCATGGTGGAGAGTTCTGACAAAATGTGGTCCACTAGAGAAGGAAATGGCAACCCACTCCAGTATTCTTGCCAAGAAAACCCCATGGAACATATCACAAGGCTAAAAGATATGACGCTGGAAGATGAGCCCCTCAGGTCGGAAGGTGTCCAATATACTACTGGGGAAGAGCAGAGGGTATTTCCAAGTAGCGCCAGAAAGAGTGAAGCGGCTGGGCCAAACCCGAAAGGACACTCAGCTGTGCATGTGTCTGGTGGTGAAAAGGAAGTCCAATGCTGTAAAGAACTATATTGTTTAGGAACCTGGAACGCAAGATCAATGAATCAAGGTAAGCTGGAGGTGGTCAAACATGAGATAGCAACATTGAACATCGACATCTTGGGAATCAGCGAAATAAAATGGACAAGCATGGGCGAATTTAATTCAGGTGACCATCATATCTACTACTGTGGGCAAGAATCTCTTAGAAGAAATGGAGTAGCACATAGTCAACAAAAGGGTGGGAAAAACAGTACTGGGGTACAATCTCAAAAATGATAGAATGATCTCAGTACGAATCCAAGGCAAACCATTCAACATCACAGTAATTCAAGTCTATGCCCTAACCACTGATGCCAAAGCAGCTGAGGTTGATTGGTTCTATGAAGACCTACAACAGCTTCTAGAACTAACACCAAAAAAAGATGTCCTCTTCATCATAGGGGATTGGAATGCTAAAGTAGGAAGTCAAGAAATAACCAGGATAACAGGCAAGCATGGCCTTGGTGTACAAAATGAAGAAGGACAAAGGCTAATACAGTTTTGTCAAGAGAACACGCTGATCACAGCAAACACTCTTCTTGGAATTGTTGTCGATCACAAGCTGAATATGAATTAATCTTGGAATTGTTGTCGATCACAATTCCAAGAATTAATCTTGGAATTGTTGTTGATCACAAGCTGAATATGAGCCAACAATGTGATGTGGCTGCAAAAAAGGCAAATGCTATTTTGGGCTGCATTCATAGAAGCATCGCTTCCAAATCCCAGGAAGTACTAGTTCCCCTCTACTCAGCACTGGTTAGGCCTCATCTGGAGTACTGTGTCCAGTTCTGGGCACCATACTTTAAGAAGGATGCAGACAAACTGGAGAGGGTTCAGAGGAGGGCAACAAAGATGATCAGGGGACTGGAAACAAAGCCCTATGAAGAGAGACTGAAAGAACTGGGCATGTTTAGCCTTGAGAAGAGAAGACTGAGGGGAGATATGATCGCGCTCTTCAAGTACTTGAAAGGTTGTCACAGAGAAGAAGGCCAGGATCTCTTCTTGATCATCCCAGAGTGCAGGACACAGAATAATGGGCTCAAGTTACAGGAAGCCAGATTCCGGCTGAACATCAGGAAAAACGTCCTGACTGTAAGAGCAATACGACAATGGAACCAATTACCTGGGGAGGTAGTGGGCTCTCCCACACTGGAGGCCTTCAAGACAAGGCTGGACAGCCATTTGTCAGGGATGCTCTGACTTGGATTCCTGCATTGAGCAGGGGGTTGGACTCGATGGCCTTGTAGGCCCCTTCCAACCCTACTATTCTATGATTCTATGATTCTTTTCCACCAGCACAAGAGGCGACTCTACACATGGACATCACCAGATGGTCAATATCGAAATCAGATTGATTATGTACTTTGCAGTCAAAGATGGAGAAGCTCTATACAGTCAGTCAAAACAAGACCTGGAGCTGACTGTGGCTCAGATCATGAGCTTCTTGTTGCAAAATTTCGGCTTAAATTGAAGAACATAGGGAAAACCACTAAACCATTCAGGTATGACCTAAATCATATCCCTTATGAATATACAGTGGAGGTGAGGAATAGATTTCAGGGATTAGACCTGATAAACAGAGCGCCTGAGGAACTATGGACGGAGGTCTGTAACATTGTTCAGGAGGCAGCAACTCAATCCATCCCCAAGAAAAAGAAATGCAAGAAAGCAAAGTGGCTGTCTGATGAGGCTTTACAAGTAGCTGAGGAAAGAAGGGAAGCGGGAAAAAAAAGCAAGGGAAAAAGGGGAAGATATACCCAACTGAATGCAGATTTCCAGAGAATAGCAAGGGGAGACAAGAAGGCCTTCTTAATTGAACAATGCAAAGAAATCGAGGAAAACAATAGAATGGGAAAGACTAGAGATATCTTCAAGAAAATTGGAGATCTCAAGGGAATGTTTTGTGCAAAGACAGGCATGATAAAGGACAAAGAAGGCAGGGACCTAACAGAAGCAGATGAGATTAAGAAGAGGTGGGAAGTATACACAGAAGAACTATACAAGAAAGATCTTAATGTCCCTGATAGCCCTGATAGTGCTAGGGATGTACGAAAGTCACTTACCTTTTCACGGAACTGATTTGTGGTGTGGGGGGAGGTGCTCTGTCCCTCCCCCCAGAATCCTCGATGGGGGGAGGCAATCCGGTCCTCCCCCCCAGAATCCTGCCTGGCCAGCTCCGTTCTGTGGCAGGTCCACAGAGCAGCTAGCCAGGGCTGTCTGCAGCTGCAGTTCTGGCCACGGATGGGCTCCTGTGGCCGCCACAGTGGCCACCATTTGCATCCAGCCAGGCTGCTGTGATAGGCTACGTAAGTATTTACGTAGCCTAGCACGGCAAGCCAAGCCAAGCCAAGCCAAGCCAAACCAAAAAAAACCACAGCGTACGCAAATGGCAGCAGCTGCGGCAGCCGCCATTTGCGTTCCCTATTTTTCACCGTTTTATCTTAGGTAAATATTTATGTAGGCTATTATGGCAAAAAAAAGGGGAACGCAAATAGCATAGTGGGTGCTATATGCGTTCCTTTGTTTTTCGCCGTAATAGCTTCCGTAAATATTTACGTAGGCTAAAACTGCGGGGTGTGTGTGTGTGTGTGTGTGAAAGGAACACAAATAGTGCCCACTACGCTATTTGCGTTCCCTTTTTTTTTTGCCGTAATAGCCTACGCAAATATTTACGTAGGCTAAAACAGTGAAAAATACGGAACGCAAATGGCGGCCGCCGTAGCTGCCACCATTTGCGTACACTGTTTTATTTTTTGCTTTGGCTTGGCTTGTCGTGATAGGTACGTAAATACTTACATAGCCTATCACAGCAGCCTGGCTGGACGCAAATGGTGGCCACTACGGCGGCCATTATTTGTGTCCGCAGGAGCCCGTCCGTGGCCAGAACTCCGGCTGCAGATGGCCCTGGCCAGCTGCTCCGTGGAGCTGCCGCAGAGCGGAGCCGGCTGGGCAAGATTCCGGGGGGGGGGGGCTGGATCGCCTCCCCCCATCAAGGATTCCGGGGGGAGGGACACAGCGCCTCCCTCCCACCTTGAATCAATTCTGCGAAACGGTAAGTGACTTTTGTACATCCCTAGCACTATCAGGGCTGTCAGGGACATTAAGATGCTGCCATTTGCGTACGCCGTTTTTTTTTTTTTTTGCTTGGCTTGCCATGTAAATTTGCTACGTAAATACTTACGTAGCCTATCACAGCAAAGACCAGGATGCAAATGGCAGCCACAGCAGCCAGTCGAAAAACCAGCCGCCGCTGCTGCCGGAGCTGCAGCCGTCCGGAACAACCACCCCAGGTAAGCCTCGCCCCAGGGGGAATCCGCGGGGGGGGGCAGGCTGTTCCGCCATGGATTTCAGGGGGCCGAATGCCCAGCCTGAATCTATTTACGTAGATTAAGATGGTAAAAAGAAGGAACGCAAATGCCGCCATTTGCGTACGCGTTTTTTAAAAAAAAAAAACCCACCCCCAACCATGATAGGCTGCGTAAAGATTTACGTAGCCTATCACGTCTTTTTTGTCTTTATTTCAATTCACATAATCAAGTCTCCACCCTAGTTTACACATAATAAAATGCCTAATCTGTTAGTATCAATTAAATCTATGTTACTGATGTGTACTTTTACATTAAAACAACAACAAAGCAATCTTGATATGAATGTATATATAGTTCATCAAGATTGGTAAAACACCATCCAGAAACAGTGAGCAGGAATAAATGTGATATTGATAAAACAATGCAAAAATAAGAAAATAGAAATGTGTACACACACTCCTGGGGCCTGTTTCCACGAGCAATTTACTCTGAACTGGCTGCATGTGGAGGTTGTTAGGGATACATGATGTTGTGGCCATCCAGCAGCCATATTGGAGCTTATCACGGAAAAACTGGATTCCCTGAGACTGCTTATAGTTAGATTCTTTTCCTTAATTCACCTCGTCTGTGCTTCTGTTGTGGTGTACACCAACTAGGGATGTCAGAGAATTCCGCCACGGATCTCGGGGAGGCCGAATGCCAGCGCATTTGGCCCCCCTGAAATTGGTGGCAGAACGGTCTGCCCCCCGCCCCCCCGGGATGGGACTTACCTTGGGTGGATCTTCCTGGCGGCGGCGGCTGCGGCCGGTCTTCTGACTGGCCGCCGCAATTTCCAGTTAAAAAAACAAAAAACAAAAAAAGTGATAGGCTACATAAAGATTTACGTAGGGATGGGGGAGAATTTCTCCCTGAAACTTCGGGGGACCGAGTGCCAATGCATTCAGTCCTCCGATGGTTCGAGGAGAAATTCTCCCCCCCGCCCGCCTGGGATGGGACTTACCTTTTACGAATGTCGCTCCCGGCGGCGGGTCCCGGCGGCGGTTCGGCAGGTCTTCGTCAGGGGCGGGGGCAGCAGCCGGTCTTTCGACTGGCTGCCGCCGCCGCTATTACAAGAAAAGTAAAAAAAAACCCAAAACCCCCCTGTGATAGGCTACATAACGATTAACATAGCCTATCACGTCTAGATTTGCAAAGTCAGCCGTGATAGGCTATGTTAATCGTCACGTAGCCTATCAAGGGTGACTTTGAACAAAAAAAAAAAGCGCGTATGCAAATGGCGGCCCCCATAGGTAGCCGCCATTCGCGTTCCTTATTTGGACCCTGTTGTCTACGTAAAGATTTACGTAGACTACAGCGAAAATAAGGGCAACGCAAATAGCGTTGCCCTTATTTTCACCATAGTCTACGTAAATCTTTACGTAGACTACAGGGACCAAATAAGGAACGCGAATGGCGGCTACCTATGGGGGCCGCCATTAGCGTACGCGCTTTTTTTTAAAAAAAGTCACCCATGATAGGCTATGTGACGATTAACAGAGCCTATCACGGTTGACTTTGCAGATCTAGCCGTGATAGGCTACGTAAATCGTTACGTAGCCTATCACGGGGCTTTTTTTTTTTAACTTTTCTTTTGAAGTTCGTGGCCGGGGAGATGGGGCGCTTCTCCCCGGCCTGAATTTCAGCTGGGCAAGGCGGGAAGACACCCCCCCTTGCATGAACTTCGGGGGGAGAAGTGAAGCGCCTCCCCCCCACCACAAAAAAAGCTGCAGGACAAGGTTAACTCCCTTTCGTACATCCCTAGATTTACGTAGCCTATCACGGCTAGATTTTTTAAAAACACCATGATAGGCTACGTAAATGTTTACGTAGCCTATCACAGCTGATTTAAAAGAAAAAAAACCCCGCACATACGCAAATAGCAGCGCCCATGGGCGCTGCCATTTGTGTTACTTATTTTGGCACGTCTTAGTCTACATAAACATTTACGTAGACTAAGACGGCGAAAATAAGGGGAATGCAAACATCATAGACGCTACGCTATTTGCGTTCCCCTTATTTTCGCCATCTTAGTCTACGTAAATGTTTACCTAGACTAAGATGTGCCAAAATAAGGAATGCAAATGGCGGCACCCATGGGCGCCGCCATTTGCATATGTGCGTTTTTTTCTTTTAAATCAGCCATGATAGGCTACGTAAACATTTACATAGCCGATCATGGCTGACTGCAAGGACGCAAACGGCGGTGGCTACGGCCGCAGCCATTTGCATCTCTGCTAGCCAGCGACTGGATGTCTGGCCAGTGGTGGAGCCGGCCGGTGGCTCCGCAGAATCCCTGCGGAGCGGAGCCAGCCGGCCAGGATTCGGGGGGGGAGGGACGGAGCGCCTCCCCACCCGGCCAGAATTTCAGAGGGAGGGACGGAGCGCCTCTCCCCCACCGCAAATGTCACCCTTTGAAAAGGTAAGTGACTTTCGTACATCCCTAACACCAACCCTCCTCATTTACTCCAGTATGGAGTCCTGCCCAGAGGTGTGCCTTTCACAGTGCCCTTGGTCAAGTGGTGTTTCCCCAGTGTTTTCCCTGCCTGTGTTTTTCTGATGTTTCCACCATTTCCTGGCCGATGACCAGACTTTTTTTTTTTTTAAGTAAAGAATTAAACCAAAACAGCGCTCTAGCATAACATCGGAAACCTGAAGCACTCCACATTCACCAGCAGTAGCTGTGTGTGGACTGTGAACTGTACATGTAAAGTCATTACTCTGTCAGGGGCTAAGGCTTACAACACTACTAAAAGCACTGTGGGGTGGCATGTACATGTATAAGTTCCCAGCCAGACAGCAGTTCCAGAAGTAGTTACTGCAGAATCCTCAGTTGCGCATTTAGAAAGCATCACCATAATGCGATAGTGAAAAAGCCCCAGTCTCCACTCCAGCGCACTTCTACCCCCCCTTCTCGCTATCTCATTATGACACTATTTCACATTTCTGCTGGAATACGCATACCCCCTATGTCAGTATCTCGCTTTTACTGTATAACTCCATCTCGAAAGAACACTATCATGTATTTGCGCTATCACGATAGCACATTAGTTCAGGGGTTCTTGCTAACTCCCGCTGTGGTCAATGAGGCTTGTTCCTGAAATTGCACTGGCACACATTTATGTTATTGCGTGACAGCCCTATTGCACAATAGCACATTTATTCAGGGGTGCCTGCAAATGCAGAAGCCCCATTTTTGGAGGGAACAGGGAAAAAAAGAGTGGAATGGAGCATAGGTCAGGGAGGTCTACTCCTGTTGCGGTTGATGAGGCTTGTTCCTGAAGTTACTGAGATTGCCATTAAGCCAAAAACACTAAGTAGACCCAGGGTATATCATGTATTCATTGGGTGAAAGGCATAGTAACTCTCCTAAAGGCTGTGAAGTGCTATTTCCAAAGCTGTGTATCTCTGCTGTTTGGTTCAAGGCTTTTGGGGAGTAATTAATGCCAGCTTCAATCCTTTGCATCATCACCTAACCGGAGCTTCAGGGGGCAGGAGAAAGGGGAGTAGAGCCTGGAGCAGAGAGCCTCTCTTATTGGTTGAGCAGCCCTGCCAGTTTGATGATGTTCACTTCCAATCCCCCCACCCCACCTGGAAGTAAGGATGGACGAAAGTCCCTTACCTGGTCCCGCAGCTGTGTTCGGGGGGGAGGCGCTCCGTTTCTCCCCCCAAAATTCTTGGTGGGGGGGAGGCGCCCCGCCCCTCCCAGCCAAAATGCAGGCCGGGGGGAGGCGCCCCATCTCCCCAGCCGCGAAATAAAAAAGTAAGTTGAAAAAAAAAAAACACGTGATAGGCTACGTAACGATTTATGTAGCCTATCATGGCTAGATTTTCAAAGTCAGCCATGATAGGCTACGTAAATCTTTATGTAGCCTATCATGGCTGACTTTGAAAAAAAAAAAAGCGTGTACTCAAATGGCGGCGCCCATGGGCGCCGCCATTTGCGTTCCTTATTTGGGCATGGTTAGTCTACGTAAAGATTTACGTAGACTACGGAGAAAATAAGGGCAACGCTATTTTATTAATAGCTATTTGTGTTGCCCTTATTTTCGCCGTAGTCTACGTAAATCTTTGCGTAGACTACCCGTACCCAAATAAGGAACACAAATGGCAGCGCCCATGGGCGCTGCCATTTGTGTACATGCTTTTTTTTCCCCAAAGTCAGCCATGATAGGCTACGTAAAGATTTACGTAGCCTATCACGGCTGACTTTGAAAATCTAGCCGTGATAGGCTACGTAAATCATTACGTAGCCTATCACTTTTTTTCTTTTTTTTTTTACTTTACGGGGTAATGGCGGCGGCGGCAGCCGGTCGAAGACCGGCTGCCGCCCCCGAAATGCCGCCGGGACCCGCCGTCGAGAGGGACATTCAACAGAGGTAAGTCTCATCCCGGGGGGGCGGGGGTGTCGGAGAATTTCACCACCAATTTCGGGGGGCCGAATGCATTGGCATTCGGCCTCCCGGAGATTCGTAGAGAAATTCTCCGCCATCGAAGTATGTTTCTGTCAGCAACTTATAATGGTGCAGTGCACTCCTTCGTGGAGTCCTGTGCAGAGCTGTGCTGATTCCATGAAAAATCCAGTATTCCTCCATTTGCTTCACCCTTCCATTGTCATGGAAACATGGCCCTGAACATTGGTAAAACACTTCTTGTGGTGTTTTATCATTGTGCACATGGGTGTCAGTAATGTGACAGGTAGTTAGACATGAAAGGAAGGAACTGAAAGTTGCATCAAAATGCACATGCACGGTGCCCAGAACAAAATTCAGAAATAGAGACCATAACAAGCTTAATGCAATTTCTAATGCATTAGGTGATTTCGAATACATCTGTTTCACTTTAGAAAAAAGACCAGGTAACTGAAGCAAAAAGAAAATCCAATGAGAAATTTGGATTAGAGAATTTTGGGAGCAGCCCTAAGTAATTGCTTTTTGCTTTGGACAGATAATTGGGCAGAATGTCATTTTCATAGGCAACATCCCTCATACTGTATCTCCACTACAATTCTTTATATATCATTAGTTTATTCCCATCTGAAATGGAAGTGAAATCCATACAAAACTGATTTTGCTACTGAGCTGAATACAGTAAGTGGCTGGGGCAAAAATCGAGGTTAGAAAGTTATAGTATAAAGGACTGTTATAACACGCCCCACCCCCCACCCCCACTCCAGTGGATGGTGAAATATATGTGAGCAGGGGACTGAGTGTGTTGGGTCCGTAGGAGATCTACTACGTTGTATGAGTGAATGAATATGGAACTGGTCAAACTGTAGAGCCTTTGGGGACAGCAATCTTTAATATTAATATTTAATCACTAAAAATGTGCAGGCCCTGGCTTGAACCCTGCTCACTGCTGACATGCAGCCCCTGAGAGATTACCCATGATAGGAACCTAGCCCACGGTAGAAAAAAGGTTGCCTCCCTCCTGCAGGAGAACAATGCTCAAAAGAACTATCACACCTTTTGAAAAACACTTTAAATCTCTGTTAATGGGATTTGGTGGAACAAAATTACAAATAATATAAAATTATCTTGCCAGACAATTGCTTAGTTTTTAGTTTCTTAAGCTGCATAAATGGTTTATTGTTTATCTTTCTTTTTTTAGGTGTGTTGAAAAGAATTCCTCTTTGTCAGTGTCATATGATTCACAGTAGCAGAGAAGATACTATTTCACACTTAAAACTCATATTTGCTCTCTAAGAGTCTCGTGAAGTGTTCTGTTTAGTTGTAACTTGTCATATAATGTGTAGTATAAATTAGCTCATGGCTCTAATAAGAAAGACCAGATAATGTTCACACATTTATTTATTTATTTAACAAAGAACCTCTCCTCGTCACCACCAAAATGTGTGGTACATGCAGGACTTAAAGCCCTGTTCAGGTATTTATTTATTTTATTGCATTTATATCTCACCTTTTCCCCTCTTGCAAGGAGCCCAAGGTGGCTTACATTATCCTCCTCCTCCTCTCCATTATCCTCACAACAACAACCCTGTGAGGTAGGTTGGGCTGGGAGTCTGTGACTGGCATTATTAATTTGAAACCATGGAGGGCATATGGGAACACATATACTGGCCCCACCCTTCCCATGTTGACGGGAAATGACTGAGGAGAGGCTGTAACCATGTTCGGCAGAAAATGGTTACGACCCTCCATGTGACCAGGAACCCTGTGCAATCAACGATCCCAGCCGTACAAATCACTGCAACCGCATTCATTTCTACGCGGTTGCAGCCTCTCTTCAGATCTTCCTCATCAACATGGGGTGGGGCAGGGTGGAGACGGGAGCTGGCACAGGGGTTCCCATGTCCCGTCCATATTTTCAATTTCCAAACACCTGAATTGGGCTTTAGTTTATGACAGATCCGATGTGTATTTACAGAGAAGTCACAGAGTTCAATGTAACTAAGCTTACCTCATGCTCTCCTCTCACTAGAAGGAAAAATGAGGAGGAGGAGGAGGAGGAACTACTGTGTCTTCTCATCTCTCATCAATCTGTTGTCTTCAGTGACTGTGGTTTTCTTTGCGATTAAGCTATTCGTTGTTTGCTTGGCTACACCTGTTCTCAAGGAGGCTGCTGGTGGTGCAAACAACAAACAGCTGCAGGTTTCAATCCGTATCACTGTTTAAATGCTCTGAGACATTGAATCATTACTTACCTTTTGTTAGATGATATTTTAATTTTTATGCATAATACTATTGAATTTAAAGTGATGATTTCATAACTACAAACTGAAGTAGATAACAAAAATGGGGATTTATTGACTGGACTTATTTGAAAAAGAAGGAATGCTGTTATGGATGGATTTGCCCCCCTGAGGTCTATATTTAAAACTGGAGTTAATGACTTAGGTTTGAAGGTGGAATGTGGCACATCTTCCAGGGTACTGAACAACTCAACTATTGTAAGAAAATCCTTTAAAAACCTTATCAATCAGGTCGGGCCCCTGAAAACCATGTTAATCAAAATTATGAGATACTTTCCCAAATGTAGTTGACTTTTATCACATTGAAATATATTTGTGAATAAACTCTACTGCAGTCACTCTGATACTGTGCTGTTGCTGCAATCCTAAACACACTGAACGTAGTGGGACTTACTTCTGAGTAAACATGTATAGGCTCCAGCTGTGAGACAAAGACTTGTATTCTCAGGGTACCAGAACTGTCTTGCAGACTGTGACGCTGTTATGAATAGGGATCAGAGAATTGTCAAGGTGCTCCAGTTTGAAGTTCCTTCTGCCTAGTTCCCATACCCAATTGTGAGCTTGTTGTTTGAATGACAAAAGTGAGCACTTAAGTGCTTTTTTTTTTAAGCGCACACTGACATGTAGACTTTCTCCCTATTGACTGAAGTGTGAAGCTTTTTTTTTTCTACTTGCATTTTTCTAATGAATGCATTTTGCAAATGTGACTGCAAGTTCAGGAATATGCAACCTTTGCCCAAAAAATGCACTCGTGTTCTCCTTTGAGGATGGAAATAGGGCAAGTTCTACTCTTAAACAATGCATACGAAATTGTCATACATCCCTATCTATGAACTCCCTAATGAACGTGGAGTGGTATGCCGTTATGCGTACTTGTCCAAGTTTTGCCACTTTGACCATGATAATGTAGCTTAAGGCTCTGTAGAGCAGTCCCAGGAAGAGAGGGTTTGTCAGGAAGTTACTGATACCAGAACAAGCAAGGGGGGCATGTTGACATCAGCAAGCCAGAGCAGGTTGAGTGAAGGCAACAGCCTACAAGGCCTGGAACTGGAGAAGAATGTGAACCAGGTCCTGTTTGACCTGTACAAGCTGGAAACAGAGAAGGGAGTTCCTCATCTTTGTGACTTCCTGGAGTCTAAATTCCTGGAGTAATAATTCAGTGCCATTCAGACTAAATATCCTGAAGTACCTGGAAGTGCCCCGAATGTCATAAGAAAGTATCTGTTCGCAGGTGAATTACACACTGAAAACTTGTGCAGTGTGTGTTGATGGAGAAATGTTAAAATATTGTCATTTTCTAGGGTGTTTCCTTGATAGCTGTTGTTGATGAGTTGTTTTGCTGTCTGATTTAGTTTGGATATTTGATTCTAAATTATTAAAATGCATGAATACATACATTAGAGGCCCCTCCTATTTAAATTCACTCCTATTTAAAAACACACACACAAAACCATGGAAAAAGCAGGGTTCTAAATCTCTTGGGGAGAGTCACAAGTTGAAAAGGCTTCTTGCTGCAGACTTTTGCATCCAACTCATGAAAGGTGATGGGGTGGTGATGGAGCGGGTGAGGCTAGAGTGCATATCTTCACTCTCCCAACCCCCGTGTGTGTTGATTGTAAGCTTTTCTACACAAGGCTGTTCATCTGCTGTATCTACTTCGGTTTTGTCACAAAATCCGAGCTCTACACGAACAGCTTTTCCTTTCTTCCTTTTCCTCTATATAAACTCTAGGTAGTCTGTGCTATAGCAGAATAGTGCAAATGCACAAATAGGAAACTACCTTTTCTTTCACTTTCAGAAATAATACCCCATTTTTCCTACTCTAAAAAGACGGAGGGAAGTGCCCTTAAAAAACAGAAGTGAAACTGGAGGATCACAACATCATCTAAAGAACCTGTAAACAACCATGAGTAAGGAATCACAAGTGCACAATAAATGCCTCATGTAGGAAAGCTATGGATGGATGGACTCGCCCAAGTCCATGGTCAGCAGGCACTCGAGGAGCCATCGCTGCCACCCACCCGTGCACGTCCCTAGAGGGCGCAGCAAGCAGTCCCGCTCCTCCACATGAGCTGCCATTTTAATGCAGGATGGGAGCTCTAGAGTTTCACATATCTAATGTTGCACACAATGGTGGCCATAAAGGGCCATTTCTGCAACATTAGAAGCTTCTAATGTTGTGGAAATGGCCCTTTACAGCCACCGTTGTGTGTAACATTAGATATATGAAAAACTAGACCCCCCATCTTGTGTTAAAATGGAGGCTTGCATGGAGGACGGGTGGCTCCTGGGCATGAGCAGACAGGTCTGGAAAGTCCCAGCTGCTTGCACAGCTCAGTGGGGACAGGTGGCGGCTTGCCAAGCCAGGTTCGGGGGGGGTGAGCGGGGAGAATCTGATGTACCCCTCGATGCAGTCAGGCACCCGCAACATCCATAAGAAAAGCTCTGTATTCAGAGGAATGCCTGAATAGAAATAACAACAAAGAGCCTTGTGGCATTTTAAAGGTTAACAAATTTATTATGGCATAAGCTTTCCTGGACTGTAGACCACTTCATCAGGCTCATGGAGTGTTTCAGGTTTATATACAGTACATATGTTGTGCAGGGATGTTAGAAGGAAATCAAATGCAAAATGTGACAAAGGATAAAGGATTTTTAAAATCACACTGTGTATGTTAATTGGCTTACCTAATTCCAGAGTGTTTGTGTTATCAGCAACAACTGCACTGTGAATGACCACTGTTAATAATATAATATGATTGTCACTGTTTGCATTTAATTTCCTTCTGACCTCACTGTTTACAATTCTTCCCACCACCACATGTACTGCATATAAACCTGAAACTCTCCATAATACTCCATGTATCTGATGAAGTGGGCTATATTCCACAAAGCTTATGCCATAATAAATTTGTTAGGTGCCACAATACTCTTTGTCATTTTTGCTGTAATAGACTAACATGGCTACCATCTAGATATAAATAGGGATAGTGTGTGATACTTTATGGACTTTTTTCAAAGGAAATCATTCCTTTGAAAAGGAATCACATGGGAGCAGCTAAATATAGTGATTCCATGTATGCTGCTTTTTATACAGGCCAATAGTAATACAGACTAACAATGAATAATAATTAGATAAGAAATGACATCATCATAAAAAACAATGATTAAACATCAAAACATAAAATAAAATTTAGAGCATGGTTTAAACATTTGTTTAAAACAGAAACATAAGATCATATACTATAAATGTATGAAATGTATTGAGGGTCTCTATTTAAATTAAAAGATGTGTGTCAGAGAGTTGAACATCTTGCTTTTTGACAGCACAGTAAAACTCACTGACGTCGAGCTTTTCCTGTGCTCTAAAATTACCAGGGTTCCATTTGTTGTTTTTTGTTGTTTTTGCAGTGCCTATGAAATGCATTATAACTGCAACAGAAACCATTACAAAAGCCTGGTCCTACCACGTTGCCAGAATGAAATCATATTAAGTGGATTTACTACCAGGTAAACACAGAAACATAAGTTCTGTGGATTAGTGAAATAAATGATTAAAGAAATGGGATATTCAGAATACAATCTCCCCCAAGTTGGAAATCCCATGGTCATTACAAGAGAAGCCAAGGCAGCCAGCTCCCATCATTTCTTAAATGAGACATAAACTCTAATTAAATGTAAATTAATATACCTTCCTTCATTTTCAAACATGATCCTAAAAACACAGAGAAATAATATATACTTCAGTCCTGAGAGCTGCCTGTGTTTCCAGCCTAACATCACATTGTGTGTAATACAGTTTTCTATCCCAAGTATACTGTACCAGTTTTCTTGTTAGCCTTTCTACCTAGATTAGGTATAGATTACCATCTGTGATTTCAATGGACATTGAAGTTTGTCCACAAATAGATAAGAGGGTATACAGTGGTCACATATAGCTTTAAGTAGGATCTCTGCTTCTGGGATGGCATTGTAAGTTGTTGCACAATACTGCAAAGCCCTTGTCTTATATTTGCTAATGCTGTGAAAAGGGATGTTGGAGGAATCCATCGGGGGGGGGTCAAGACTGCTGACCTTTGGGTGGCTCAGCCCCCCCCCACATCTGCTCACTTGTCCACGAGTTGGCCCAACTTGACCTGCTCTGAGTCAGGCCAGCTTGTGGACTTTCGCTACAGCCAGCACCATTGCTGGCTGCTCTGCACAATTCTCTCACTCGAGTTGTGCAGAGTGGCCAGCAGGTGACAGCGGCAGCAACGACAGGCAGCAGGCAATTCCAGCACTGGTCGTTGTGAACAAAAGTCTCCCTTCTTCCTGCTCGTTGCCCCAGCAGGGAGAAGGGAGACTTACTGGAGAGTCCGCAAGTTCCGGTGGGGAGCCCGTGGCTCAGCTTGTGAACACAAGCTGAGCCGGGGACTCCGCAGAAATCTGTTATGAAGTACCATGTAATTGATGGTACTGTATTAGTAACAATGGCTGTGATTTTAGTATGAATACTTTTGATTAATTATGATTTTGTTGAGAATCTGATATTATTCTATCTATGAGATCAAGACTATTAGAACTGATTGTTGACCTTTGTAATTATTACAGAGAGACTGAAAATTAGGTATTTTATATTTGTACATTCTCTGAAATATCTTTTTTCACCTTTAGAGAATGTGGCCTTACTGACATAAATAGTAAATGGCAAGTTAACAAATATTTCTCCTGTTACGTTCTTTCTATGAATTATCCTTATTTTTCTCTTTGCAGACTCACTCTGAACTCCATGGGAAAGAACAACTTTCCATGTTTCTGAAGTGACTTCTTTCACATCCACTTGGTAATGATGAATTGGGACACCTCCGTGTGAATCTGGTTTATTGAATGATACCGAAGCAATAGTCTGTGATATCTCTATAACTTTCACGCCATGTGGACTGGATGGTACATCTAGAGAAGAGCAATGAAGAACTGAATTAGAAAACAGTATCCAGACAATATTCTACTTAACAATAAACTCATATTTTGTTTAGCCTCTTGGGAGGAAAACCTTAATAAGATATGGAAATGCTGCTGAATTTATGTGTGTTAAACAGTTGAAACTGCACTGCAGTAACACAACGTTATACTATATTGGCAATGTAACAGCAAACGTATGCTACGAAGTTTAAATTTTCACTCAACTCTTTTTCCTCCATCATCTGGCTGGCCAAGCAACTTTACTAACTATCTAGGTCCACACCAATTCTAACAAGCTCAGGAACCTATGTTGCTGAGGCTATACTAAACCATCTTCTCATTCATATTCCACTCAGAATATTGCCTCCTTCTTCAACAGGAAAATCACAAACCTGTCCTTCCTTTTCCTAAACTTCCTCTTCCAATCTTTTCATCTTGTTGTAATATCTTTTGGTGAAATGATCAAGTCAATGTCTTTGTTTGACCCCTTAATCCTATCCCCCCTAAACTGCTATCCCACGATTCAGTAAAAAGTTGTTCCTATGGGTGTATATACGCTTTGCATAAATCCTGAATATCAAACCAAAGTGGCCAGCTTCAGAGGTATTCGAACTGATTCCAATGCAAAGTGGCTCTTGTCCAAAAGCATTCCAAAATGAAGAGGGCTATATTCCAGAAGCTTTTGACCTACTCAGAAGGTGGTTAGTTTCCATTTGGTGTAAGCCCAAAACTGATGCAATCTTCAGCCTCCCACAGGGTCCTTTCTCCATAAAAAAAAAGATGTCAGGAAGGGGAGGGAGAGGTGGATGTGTAATTTTGTGGCTGACAGATCTAGGTTCCAGTTGGGAAATGACATTACCAGGACTCTTCAAGTACAATGCTTTTTGGAAGAATACTGAAGTATCATATCAGAAGTTCTTCCAGTGTTTCCAGTGCTCTTCACAAGTTGAACCCCTGCACCTATTCTTCTGAAGGTCACAGAGAACTTACCTGGGACACCTCTACATTGTTTCTCACATACATGCAACATGTTCACAAAATAGAGCATCCTTTTTTTTTCTTTTTTAATATAAAAATCAACACAAATGTTAAAGGCTCCTTGAAGAAAATCCCCTGCATGTAATTGTCTGAACTCTGTCAGGCTTCATCCCTTAAAAGGGGCTATTACGCCTGCTAATTCCAGTCAATCCTGCCAAAAAATAAGTTATTATAGCAACTTGTTGAATTCCCCATTCTAAACAATGGGGAAGATGTCCAAAGCTTTGGAAAAGGAATTGAAATAAGGCTCTGCTTCAAATCCGAACTGAAGTCAGATGTCAGTGAAGCAACACACTATCTGAATTTAGGGATGTACAAAAGTCACTTACCTGTTCATGGATTATGTTGATGGTGGTGGGGGCATTCCGTCCCTCCCCCCGGAATCCTCGCCGGGGGGGGAGGCACTCCGTACCTCCCCCCCGGAATTCTCTGAGGCCGGCTGTGCTCTGTGGAGCAGCCGGCCAGGCCAGGCCCGGCCAGGCCAGAGCCGTCCGCAGCCGGATTTCCGGCCGCGGAGGCCTCTGGGTAAAAAAAAACAAAAAACCCCGTGTACACAAATGGCGACGGCTATGGCTGCCGCCACTTGCGTTCCTTATTTTTGCCCTCTTAATCTACGTAAATATTTACGTAGACTATGACAGCGAAAATCAAGGGGAACGCAAATAGCGTAGCGGGCGCTATTTGCGTCCCTTTTTGATTTGCCGTTTTAGCCTACGTAAATATTTACATAGGCTAAGACGGGGAATCAAAAAGGGACGCAAATAGCGCCCGCTATGCTATTTGCATTCCCCTTGATTTTCGCCGTCATAGTCTACATAAATATTTACGTAGATTAAGAGGGCAAAAATAAGGAACGCAAATGGCGGCGGCCGTAGCCACCGCCATTTGCATACACTTTTTTTTTTTTTAACCCACCCAGCCATGATAGGCTACGTAAAGATTTATGTAGCCTATCACGTCGTGGTTTTTTTTTTTTTGAAACCTAGTCATGATAGGCTACGTAAATCTTTACGTAGCCTATCATGTCTTTCTTTTTCTTTCTTTTTTTTTTCTTTTACAAGAGTGGAAATGGCAGCGTCGCCAGCCGGTCAGCCGTTCTGCCACGGAAGCCGGCCATTCCGCCACGGAGTTCAGGGGGCCAAATGCACCGGCATTCGGCCTCACCGTGATCCGTGGCGGAATTCTCTGCCATCCCTATCTGAATTGCTGAAGCAATCCAAATTGCTGAACTGACTTCTGAACCAATTTTTTGGTGCACATCCCTGTTACCAGTTACCTTTTACAATGAGGATTAGTACTCATCCAGTATTTAATTCTTTCCATCTTATAAATGTGTGAGTTGTTGTGAATGGCACATGGAAAAATATTACAAGCATAGAGAGAACACGAAACCAGGAAACAGGGATGTGCATTGCATTTAAGCAAAGTCTGAGCAGAATTGGGGCACTTTCGTCAGTATCTCTGGGTCCCAAGGCAAAGTGGGCTTTTCTCTGAAGGCACCACACAGAATGAGGCTTTGTTACTGATTCATGTTTCAGATACATGCCTGCAGACATTATGTCTCCAAATAGTGCTTTTTCATTTTGTTTCTCTAAATCAGAGTTGGGGAGCCCCATTGGCCACATATGTGGTCGTAGCAGACTCCCAATGTGTCCCCCATTGTGCCACTGAATGTGATGGTAGCAACAACAAAAAAAGAAAGAAAAAATGTTGTCTCTAGTGCTACAGAGCATTCTGGATGATTTTTTTCTATGTTTGTTTGTTTGTTTGTTTGTTTGTAAGCTAAATTTGACTATTTTAGTGCTCAGTAGCCACTACAGAGAGCTACTAGGGTCAGGTTTAGCTTGCAAAGAAGCTAAATCTAATCCTTGTAGTGCTGCAGAGCAATTTCCTATCAAATTTGAGTGGCAAACTACCAACCTTTTGAAGTTAAAAATGGGGGGAGGTGACCCCCAGATCTCCTGCAGTTACCCCTACTTTAAATGCTACGGGGGGAGGGAAGGTAGGCAGGCCTATCTTCTAATCCTAGGGGATGTTTTACCATAGGCTCCAATCACTGTTTTGCCGGACAGCAAGGATGGGATTGTGACATGGTCCTTTCTTCCAATACTACCACGCTTCACAATGAAAAAGTGTTAAACTGGTTTTCAAGTATCATAGCTCCCTAGCCCCTGCACCAATCCTTCTGAAACTTTGCAGGTTTCTTACTTAGGGTCACCTCTAGGCTGCCTGTAATTTTCAGAAAAATGGTCCACGGGGATCAGAGGGGGATAAGTGTGTCTACTTTTGGATACCCTCAAAATGTCAAGGCTGCTCTTGCACAAACCCTCCTGTGGCTATCATTCTGATATTCCGCAGGCTTGATCCCCTCAAAAGGGGCAACTATCTTGGCAATTTTCATCTAATTCTGCCAATATTTTTTTTAAGTATCAACAGAAGAGGCTCTAACACTTGTGAAATATTTGGTTGACAAACAGTTTTTACTTTTTGCTTTGAGAAAATCTATTGAGCTGCATATCCTGGTACTTCTTCAAACAAAAATGATTGCTCTGCAACAAAAACACTCCTTTTCTTCCCTTTTTAAACTCCTATTTTAAAGAATGTATTCAGGGTCATTCTCATAAAACTGATAAAGAAAATGTTAATTGCTTATAAAGGAGCCACAGTGACATTTGACCAGCATAATCAACCTTTAAGAATTGCAAAATAATTGGAGTAAATGAAGTCAGAGAGCAAAGCTGCGTAACCATTACTTTGCAACAGCTCAGCTTTCTAACAGAACTTATGCCTTTGATTCACATCCTCAGCTGGTGCAAATTAATACAGTTCCACTACTACCCAGTTTACACCAGCTGAAAACTGGATTTATGTGCTGTTGTAGAACACATGGCTAAAATAAGCCATTACACAAGTAGTAGCTTTTGCCAATGCTGGCATATTGTTGATCATGGTTGGGAATAGAAAACTGTATTTTAAGTATGTCATTTGCTAGTTAACCACTTTGATTTCTCTTTGACAAAGAAGAACAACACAAATGTAATAACCTAAAATAAATAGCTAATCTAAAGAGGTAGTACTTTAAGACAGGATTAAATAGGTTATAAGAAGGGGGCCTTTGGGACATCCCCCTCATTCTGCAATTCACTTTCTAGAGAAGCCTATCAGCCTCGCCTCCCCTCTTCCATAGGGCTCCTTCTCACTGGGCATTTATCCTGCGGTTGAGATTGCTCCTTCACGGGAATTTGCAGGCTCTTTACATGACGCTCTGACCCTGCTGTGACCCTCCTGCACTAAATGCCCTTTGTTCCATTTTTAAATAGATCATAGATAATGAGCTATCAAATCACCCCCTTGTGTTCTGCTTCAGTTTCCTCTGTGAAAAGAGTTAAAGTGGAAAACTCAGATATGGGGTGCGGGGGGGGGGCATGTAAAGGCAGTCAGTGGTGATCCTGCATTTAAAATGGAAGCAGAAAGCCCCACTTTAAATAAATGCAGGATTCTTGGCTGGTGTAGAAATGCCCATGATGTTCAGAAAGCAGAATACTTCTTTTTTTAATAGGTATGCATCACCAGCTTAATTGTCCTATGCTTGTGATAAAAAACATTTCAGTAATCAGATACTGATGTCAAATAAGATCCTATTCGTCATTATTTAAAACAAACTTAAGGCTGTAACCCTGGGAGTAAGGATAATTGAACTCAATGGGACTTACTTCTGGGTGGACACGCACAGGATTGCACTGTACCAGCATGGTTATATGCTCATCCATTGAGAAGTAAGCCCCATTGAGTTCTATGGTACATACTCACAGTTGAGTGTGTATACAACTGCATTCTACATGTGTTTGACAAAGACTTAACATGGAGGGAGCAGTCCTATGGCTACCAGACACTGTCAGTTTTTCAGTTTCTGAGAGAACTTAGGTCAGAAACAGGACTCCGACTTTGGTTCCCAGAAACTGCGCTCCCCAACCCCTCATAGCCAGTGTGGTTCTCTCCGTGCTAGCTATGTCTCTGCACTCAGAAATGATGTGCAGAGATGGGGAAAAGGGGGATTCTCAGAGGGGAGGGGAGGGGAGGGGAGGGGAGGGGAGAAGACTGTGGAAGTCACATTAAGCAGCTTCCTATACACTGCGTGGCCTTCTTTCCTCTCCCTCCCTGAAGCCATGGCTAGACAGCCAAAATTGGCCATCTAGCTAGGGATGTATGAAACACTTACCTGGTTTCGTCCAGGGACACCCGCGGTAGGGAGGAGGTGCTCCGTCCCTCCCCACAAAACTCTCCCCGGTCAGCTCCGTGGTGACTCTGCGGAGCTGCCAGCCGGGGCCGCCCGCAGCCGGACATCTGGCCGCTGGGCTGTGCAGGGCCGCAAATGGTGGTCGCCATAGCGGCCACCATTTGCGTCCCTGTCTTTTGCCATGATAGGCTATGTATATATTTACGTAGCCTATCACGGCAAAAAAAAAAAAAAAAAGGAATCCAAATGGCGGCAGCTATGGTGGCCGCCATTTGCGTTACAGTTTTTTTGCCATGATAGGCTATGTAAATATTGACGTAGCCTATCACGGCGAAAGACAGGGGCACAAATGGCGTAGCAGCCGCCATTTGCATTACATTTTTTTTTGCCGTGATAGGCTATGTAAATATATACGTAGCCTATCATGGCCTCCTCAGGGACGCAAATGGTATCCCTGCATTAGCTGTGATAGGCTATGTAAGTATTTACATAGCCTATCACGGCAATAATGAAGAAGCGAATGGCGGCTGCAGACGCAGCTGCCATTCGCAAAGCAGTGCGAACGGCACCAGGTAAATGCTCCATTTCGCGCGCCTTTCGTGGGGTGGTGGGGCGGGGGGCTTCTTTCCGCCACGGATTTTGGGGGGCCGAATGCACTGGCATTCGGCCTCACTGAGATCCGTGGCGGAATTCTCTGACATCCCTACATCTAGCCAAAAAATGCAGGGCGGCTGGAGCACAAAGGTGAGGATCGCCTTCACCTCCATGCTCTGGCTACCATGCACTGGATACTCGGCAGCCTCTGACTTTGGAGGATTGTGTCCTTAATAAAGGGAATTTTCCATCAGCTCAAAGCCTCTTGGTGGTATTAAAAATACTAAATAATTACACCTCCCTATTTTGGGGCTACCCTGCCCCTCAATTTTACATCCCCCATTTGCTGGCCATGAAAGAGGAGTGATTGTGGGTTTTAGGGGCAGGATATGAAATTCAGCGTGTGGTTTGTGAAACTAACCACTGACGTTCCTCCTATCATACCTCTTGGTGGTCAGTTATGACCTCAAAACACAAGAAGGTTACAGTGATCTTGCTAAAGCTGTTGGTGTGTACTAGGGATGGCAGAGAATTCCGCCACCGATTCCAGTGAGGCCGTATTCTAAAGAATCCCCAGAATCCGTGGTGGAATGGCCTCCTGCCCCCCGCCCCCCCACGGAATCCCCCCAGGACGGCACTTACCTGGGGCGGATGCGGCGGATTCGGCGGTGGCAGTTCTGGCGGCGGCGGCTGGTCTCCTGGCCGGCTGTGGCAGGACTGCTGCTGCCGCCATTGCCATCCTTGCAGCCGTGATAGGCTACGTAAGAATTTACGTAGCCTATCATGGCTAACCTCAAAAAACAAAAACAAAAAACCGCAACGTACACAAATGGCGGCGGCTACGGTGGCCACCATTTGCGTTCCCTATTTTTCGCTGATTTATCTTACGTAAATATTTATGTAAGATAAAATGGTGAAAAGAAAGGGGAATGCAAATAGCGTAGTGGACGCTATTTGCATTCCTTTATTTTTCGCTGTTCTAGCCTATGTAAATATTTACGTAAGATAAATCGGCGAAAAATAGGGAATGCAAATGGCGGCCGCCGTAGCCGCCGCCATTTGCGTACGCTGCATTTTTTTTTTTTTGAGGTTAGCCGTGATAGGCTATGTAAATTCTTACATAGCCTATCACGGCTGTCTGGCTGGACACAAATGGTGGCCGCTATGGCGGCCGCCATTTGCATCCGCACCAGCCCGTCTGCGGCTGGAAATCCGTCTGCGGACAGCCCTGGCCAGCTGCTCTGTGGCCTGGCTGCGGAGCGGAGCCGGCCATCGAGGATTCCGGGGGGGAGGACCGGATCGCCTTCCCCCCGTCAAGGATTCTGGGGGGAGGGACGGAGCGCCTCCCCTCCCACCGCGAAAAATTCCGCAAAAAGGTAAGTGAGTTTTGTACATCCCTAGTGTGTACGATCTTAGCTATGTGCTTTATATGATGTGTCTTTTTGTTCTTATAGTTTTTCCATTATTCTTGGATTTCTTGAGATTTTCTTGAGATTTTGTACATTAACTTGTGATATACATTAAGAAAGAAAGAAAGAAAGAAAGAAAGAAAGAAAGAAAACATATTTACTTACCTGCCAAGGCAAGGATATATTCTTGATATCGTGTTCCTATTCTGTTTGTGGCTGTGCAGTTGTACCGTCCAAAATCATTGTCAGATGTAGGAGCAATCTGTGGGGAGGTGGAGAGAGAGAGATACAAATTTGTATCAGTCTGTATATGAAAACAAAAACATACAGCCAACCCAACTGCAGGCACAGTGCCTAGATGTAAAAGATGTTGTATGTATTCCTGCTAATCTATGGTTTTTGGTACACATTTCACATACAGTATGCATTAGACAATGTCTCTCAGCCTTGTGACCTCCAGATGCTTTGGACCACACTCCCAGCATTCCTGACCATTGGTCATGCTGGCTGGGTGTGTTGGGAGTTGAAGTGCAAAACATCTGGAGGGCAACAGGTTGGGGAAGGCTGTATTGGAAGTACTGCTAACAAAAACGCACACATTCGCTAACAAAAATACACACATCTGCAAAGATACATACAAAAACGCACACAGAAATGTAGGCATTTATATATGTATGCATGTTAGATCAGAGAACACCAATGCAAAAGTCAGAGAGGTGTGAAAAAACAACAACAAAAGAATAATTGCACTCCACGTCTTAGTTCAGGAAGTGCAAATTAGGTCAGTTCATACTAAAGGCAGACCAAATTAATTTATTCCCCATGAAGTCTTATAGGAATCTCTGCCACCCACTCTGAGTCTGCACTCACAGAGGATTATTCATACTGTGAAAGACTTGACAAATATAAGCAAAAGAATGGTTAATTATAAATTTATCTCAAATTAATGGCAATTCAGAAAAATAATCCCAGAATTTGTTAGTACATACTCTTAGTCAGATTTGCTATGCATTTGTAGTGGTGAAGAAATTATAGCTCTCTAATAAAGGAATATATACGTTGCTAACCTTCCTTCAAAATCTTACCTCCAATATGAGTTTGCTTCCATAACTGTGAGCCTTTAAATGAGTTGTGTTTCTCACAGGTAAAACCAATTTTCCTCGTCTCCACTGAATAGATGCTGATGGATTAGATAGAACATCACAGCTTATATTGATGGGATTTCCTTCCCAAGAATAATATATTGTTTGATTTGACACAAAGATTGGGGCATCTGCAAAACAAGGACGTATTATAAAAGCATGCTATTGCTTTTTCTTCATTCAGCCCTATGCTACACAAGTTATTATAGAAATTTCAATGTACAGGTCTATCAGAGCATAATATTTTATTATATTAAGTATTCTATTGAAATGCTTGAAATATTATTACTGTCCCTGCTTTATTTCACTACTAAATACATTCTGCTACTAAATGCACTGTGAAAATGTGATCCTGGTTACAACAGAAATTAACTTCACATGCTGGCCAAAATCCTACACATAATTAAAGATACTTATTGAAATCAATGGTAATTAGAGCACTTAATTATGCACTGGACTGAGGCCAATTCCTATGATTCAGAGAACCATGTAACTAATTCCATGTGCACAGCAGCACCTCAGATTTAAAAACACAGACAAAAACATCCATCCCCATCCCAGTCCCACACTTGCTGCATAAGCATAACTACAGCTTGCAATGTGGGTTTTTCAGTTCCTGTAGTTTAGTTCATGGGTCTGCCATTTTATATTCAAAGAGTTTCACTAGACATAGAAAGTTTGCCAAAGGTGTCCCAGTCCAATATTCAGGGATCCCCACTTCCCGCTCAGCCTCCCACGCCACAGCCCACCCCATTCAGCAGAGGCTTTTCAGGGGATTCGAGAGGCCACCAGGGGGAAGAGGGGGCACATCTAGCGGAAATGCAGAAGACCATTGTATATTGAGGAGTTAGTGGTGCACAGAATTCCCCAGCCCATATCTAGAGTGCCATTTGGGCCTGTTTATGGAGCTGGGTAGTTATGTTGGTTCCCTGGACTAATTCTGTTGATGCTGTAACAGCTCGAGGCTGGTAGATAAACCTTTGGCATAACCTCAAGGTTAACTGCTTGTTGTCAGCCAGGGTAACAGAGATGAGAGTTATCTTCTGGGCTGGCTGGCTGCCAATTTTCTTTGAGGCCAGTGTTTTTCCAGTCTGAAACACTCTTGAAGGATTAGACTGTGTCAGAAAGGGAGGGATAAAGTATACGATTCCATGGGACTCTTGCAACGGGCTCACCACAGGCCAGGCTGGGGAGGTGCTGCAGAACCAGGCTGTTTTGAGGTCATGTTCGCTGCTGTTCTTGATAAGATGCTGGGATTCCAAGTAGCAGAAGGGATGTACACTTCATGATTTTGCTTTATAATTTCTTTTTGTGCTATTTTACATTATTTTGTTTAATTCCTTAATTAGCTTGCTCTTGCTAATAAATCACTCACTGCACTGGTGTGCTTATGCCTCTGAATATCCTAAAAAGAACCATTGCCTATTGGCAAAACAGCACAAAAGTCAGCTTCTACCAGCTTCCTTTGAAAGCTGAGAATGGATGCACTGAAAGCTGAGAAGTCTCAAAACTATGTAACTAAGGTATTTAAAAAGCCTAAAGGTAATTGGGTGTAACATGAGATAAATTCAGATTCTGGCTGATTTCAAGTAGTAAAACCAAAAGATGCTGAAATCATTGAACCAACAGCTAAAGTGACAGTGTGCAATTAACTGGAAGGTCTAAGCCAAGCAACAAATTGAATTACTACAATTTTGGCATGTAAAACATTATTATGACAGTTAAATTGCAGTGTTGTCAATAGCGTCTTATATGACAGCTAGTTCAAAATGGAGCCAATACACAAGTTCAATGTTTCATACATTTCAGAATTATAGCCACATCAATACTATTTCATCATATTTATTTTTATTCCACATTTTCAAATTAAGTTCAAAGTGACTCACAAGAAGAAGCCTCAATTTTGATAAAATCTTAGTAAGATTTACTTGGATTATAATTTTCTAGTCGTAGCATCATTAAGAACCTTTGCACAGTATCCAACAGGACGTTGTGCCCCCACCGATTCCATTCTGCAAGCAAGACCCACCGCTTGTGCAACAAAGATCTTGCACTTCCGGGAGCAACCGGAAATGAGTGGAAATGCTAGTTTCTGGTATGGGGCAGGTCAGCAGAGCTTGCATAAAGGAGCTCTGCCAACCTGTCCTGATCCAGAAATAACTACTTCTGCTCATTTCAGGGCTTCCTATAAGAAGCATGAAATCTCCATTGGGCAAGTGGTGAGCCCCTTTATGCAATGGAAGTAGTGGGAAGGGCTGCTTGCGCAATGGCTGCCCTTTAGGTTCTAAGGGGTGTGTTGTTGTAGAGCTTCTGATGAAAGATATTTGAAGGACCACATGGTCTTGCTGTACAAATATCTATTCCCTTAATAATATTTAATGCTTAGGTAGTGCATCTTTGCAGAGATACTATAAGAACAGAAAGGGCACAGGGAACAGTGCAATTCAGCCATTTGAACCTGCAGTCATCTCGAGCAGACACTGGAGGTTGTAGGGGGCTCGAGGGGAAAATGGGATTGCTTCCCTTCCTGAGCTGCTAATAGAAGGCATTCTGTTGGTAAGAGGAGCTAATGGGGCACAATTTTATTTATTATATATATTCTTAAGTCACACAAAAACAAAATGTTGGGTGGATAACAACACTTTGCTTCAAACAATATTTTGCCATGGTGTTTAGCTGTTGCATGTTGAGTTCAAATAAAGCTATGGCGTGTTTTAGACCTTAACCCAAGTTCAACAATACATAACACTTTTGTGCATTCTCAGAAGTTGTCTGTACATCTTTGATGAAACATTGCAACATGAAATGTTTAGGGGTGAAGACATATTTATCTATATTTATTTATTAAACTTATTTATAATCCCACCCCCAAGTGCCAAATGCTATAGAAAACAACATGAAAACAGTGTTTAAAAATACAACAATAATTTAAAAAAAAACCAGAATAAAAGCAGCAATTAAAACAATTCTACCACAATTTCAAAACTAAAAGACTGGAAATCAAGAAGACCTTTGTGCCAGAAAAACAACAGAATTCTTGGGAAGAGCATTCTATAAACAGGGCCCCACAACGGACACTATCTCTATGTGCCACCTGCTTCACCTCAGACAGCAGGCTCACTCATGGGAGGCGGAGATGCCTTGAACAAGCTCATGCTGGAGCAGGCAACCCAGGTCCAAGCCATGTAGGGATGTAAAGGTAAATAGGGATGTACGAAAGTCACTTACTTTTCGCGGATTATGTTGATGGTGGGGGGGGGAGGTGCTCCGTCCCTCCCCCCGGAATCCTGGATGGGAGGGGAGGCACTCCGTAACTCCCCCCCTGGAATCCAGGCCGGCCGGCTATGCTCTGCAGGGATTCTGCGGAGCTGCCGGCCGGCTCTGCCAGCAGCCGGACATCCGGCCGCTGGGCATCAGGGACGCAAATGGTGGCGGCAGTAGCCGCTGCCGTTTGCGTCCCTGCAGTCAGCCATGATAGGCTACGTAAATGTTTACGTAGCCTATCATGGCTGACTTAAAAAACAACAAGTGTACGCAAATGGCGGCGGCCACGGCCGCCGCCATTTGTGTTCCTTATTTTGGCACGTCTTAGTCTATGTCAAGATTTACGTAGACTAAGATGGCAAAAAAAAGGGGAACGCAAATAGCGTAGCACCCATGGGTGCCGCCATTTGCGTACGTGCTTTTTTTTTTTTCAAAGTCATCCGTGATAGGCTACATAAAGATTTACATAGCCTATCATGGCTGACTTTGAAAATCTAGCCGTGACAGGCTACGTAAATCTTTACGTAGCCTATCATGTTTTTGTTTTGTTTTTTTGTTTTACTTGGAAATGGTGGCGGCAGGAGCTGCCGCCGCACTGCCGCCAGGACCCGCCGCCACGAGGGACATTCGCACGAGGTAAGTCCCATCTGGGGGGGGCGGGGGGGTGTCGGAGAGTTTCCCACCAATTTCAGGCCGAATGCGTTGGTATTCAGCGTCCTGGAGATTCGTGGAGAAATTCTCTGACATCCCTAATTGGAAACACAGAATTGTTGCATGTGTATATTGGTTAAATAGTTGTCCAAGGTGGAACTTCAGCATGGTATTTGCTGTGGTTATCAGGTAGTTCGAGAAAATGTTTTGAAAATCCAAAATGAGGTGTACAATCATGTGAAGGTGAAAACAAAACACCAGAAAGAGAAAGAAGGAATGTGCACAACGAAAACACTGGGAAATTCAGTCGTACTGATTTTGGGGGGATTTTTTTTAATGATACTCAGTGTTTTGGAACTTCTCTATTCATCAGAATTTTATATTTCCCGACTTTTGCAGTGAAACTAATTATATTCTCTCTCAGCTTCTTTTTCTTTTCTAAATTAGACATGGCGAGCTTTTAATCTCCACCTATAAGATAAATTCCTACTTTTTGTAATAATTGTTTTTTAACTTAATGCAGTAATAAATAATACAGTTTATTATACATAAACATACATATTATTATAAAATAATTCACTTGCAAAAAAATGACTCGGTATCCAGATGCAGCTCCATTAATTTATTGCACAAAGCTATCAAACTTTTCTCATATCTACAAACCTCACCTTAAAGTATTCAAAAACAGAATTTACCTTCTTTGCACTTCCTTCGCTGTTAGTTTGTATAATTTTGAGTTCTGATATTCTTGGAATTAAAAAAAAAGGAAAAACTATATCCTGCTTTTAAAAAAAGAGAGAACTCAAAGCAGGTTTCGTTATCACTCTTACCTACAACCTGTCCTCACTAGACTGAAGCAATAGTGTTCTCAATAAATTGCACTAGGATGCATTACTTATTGTAAGTTGTTTTGTGAGGAAAAACAGGTTAAAATTATTCTAATAAACATGATAATGTACTGTCCAGCCCCTCTTAATCCTGAAAATATATTGGATGTTAATCAGGGTGAAGTTTCTCTTCAGGAAGAATAAAAAAAACATCTTCAAAGCTGTTAAGGAGAGTAACTTCAAGACA
Organism: Heloderma suspectum; assembly: GCF_057233095.1. NCBI lineage: Eukaryota > Metazoa > Chordata > Lepidosauria > Squamata > Helodermatidae > Heloderma > Heloderma suspectum. Next base: position 79,317,338 of record NC_139460.1, on the reverse strand, counting down.
GACATAGATGAAATTCTTTGAGACTAAAACGGTGCATTGAGGAGTTTCTTTTGGAGGTAATTTGGCATGCAGAAGGAAGAATACTGAGAAGAAACATATGACAATTGCTAAGAATGTAATTAAAGAGAAGGCATATATCATAGCTGGGCCTTTAAATAAAGCTACCTGGATGTTAGGAAAATGTTCGGAACTGAATATAAAATAACTCATTCTTCTTGTTCCTTTCAGAGGAAAAAAAAAACCCTCTTAGGTCATCATTACAACTATAAGAAGTGGCTGTGCATAAAATCAATAAAGAAATTATGCAAAGCAGCAAACCCTTGGCTGGAACTGTCTCCATACATTTGAATATTTCCATTATGTGTAATGCCTCAGAAACGGTTAGGAACATAATGGATAATACATCACTTGTCACATCCAGCAGGTAATTCGATTAATGATTTCCTAGATCCAATTCTAGTATACGTTCATAGTTGTATGCAAAATAGGATATGGACATTTACTTGATTCAGCATATGTGCCTATGGAGCTATAATGGCAAAGTAGTAAACTGAAGCTTTAGTTTGTCTGTTTTTCCTTGCTAACCCAATAGCCAAAGGTTTTCAAACTTTACAGTGCAATTTTATGCATGTCTTCTCAGATGTAAGCCCCACTGAGTTGAATGGGACTTTCTCCCAGATAGGTGCACAAAGTATTACAGCTTAAGCCTACAATCATTAGCACAATTATTTGGGGATAAGTCTCAAGGATCTTGATGGGATTTACTTCTGAGTAGATATAGGATTGCACTGTTAGAAAATTATTTTTCCCACGAAGAAGAAAAAAGATGTGGTGTGGCTTATACAAAGTTCACATTCATACTCAAACAGCTTCTCTCTTAACTTCTATAATGCTGGTGCCTTCTTTACTGACTTTCCACCAAATGAGGAGAACTTCCTTTGAGAAAGGACCTTGGCCTTTGCTCTTGCATTTTTCTGGTCCTCTTTAACATAATATATATTTAACATGAAATATGAAACCACTCCCCTTCATGGATCACTGCCTTGTTGTGGCGAAGGGGCTTGCGTAACTCAGTGAAGCCATAAGCTATGCCGTGCAGGGCCACCCAAGATGGACAGTCATGGCGGAGAGTTCTGACAAAATGTGGTCCACTGGAGAAGGAAATGGCAACCCACTCCAGTATTCTTGCCAAGAAAACCCCATGGAACGTATCACAAGGCTAAAAGATATGATGCCGGAAGATGAGCCCCACAGGTTGGAAGGTGTCCAATATATTACTGGGGAAGAGCTAGGGATGTATGAAAGTCATTTACCTTTTTGCAGAATTGATTCACAGTGGGGGGGGAGGTGCTCCGTCCCTCCCCCTGGAATTCTCAATGGGGGGGAGGCGATCCGGTCCTCCCCCTCGGAATCCTGCCCGCCCGGCTCTGCTCTGCAGCAGCTTCGCGGAGCAGCCGGCCAGGGCCGTCCGCAGCCGGACTTCCAGCCGGGGAAGGGCTGCTGCGGCCGCTATTTGCGTCCAGTCAGGCTGCCATGATAGGCTACGTAAGTATTTACGTAGCCTATCACGGCTGGGCAAAAAAACAACAACAACAACAAAAGGTGTACGCAAATGGCGGCAAAGAAATCGAGGAAAACAATAGAATGGGAAAGACTAGAGATCTTTTCAACAAAATCGGAGATATCAAGGGAATGTTTTGTGGAAAGATGGGCATGATAAAGGACAAAGAAGGCAGGGACCTAACAGAAGCAGATGAGATTAAGAAGAGGTGGAAAGAATACACAGAAGAACTATACAGGAAAGATATGAATGTCCCTGATAGCCATGATAGTGCCGTCACTGAATTTGAGCTGGACATCCTAGACAGTGAAGTCAAGTGGGCCTTAGGAAGCATTACTAACAACAAAGCTAGAGGAGATGACAGTATTCCAGCTGAGATCCTAAAAGATGATGCTGTTAAAGTGCTGCACTCAATATGCCAACAAATTTGGCACACTCAACAGTGGCCACAAGTCTGGAAACGATCAGTTTACATTCCAATTAGGGGTGTACGAAAGTCACTTAACTGTCGTCGAAGGCCGTTCGCGGTGGGGGGGAGGCGCTTCGCTGCTCCCCCTGTGAAGTTCAGGCCGGGGGGGGAGGCTTCCCGCCTCGCCCGGCCGAAATTCAGGCCGGGGGGAGGCGCCTCGCCTCGCCCTGCCGCGAACGCGAAAGTTAAAAAAAACCCAAAAAACTCCCCCTGATAGGCTACGTGACGATTCACGTAGCCTATCACGGCTAGATCTGCAAAGTCAGCCGTGATAGGCTACGTGAATCGTCACGTAGCCTATCACGGGTGACTTTAAAAAAAAAAAAAGCGCGTACGCGAATGGCGGCCCCCATAGGGAGCCGCCATTCGCGTTCCTTATTTAGTCGCTGTAGTCTACGTAAATGTTTGCGTAGACTACGGCGAAAATAAGGGCAACGCAAATAGCGTTGCCCTTATTTTCGCCATAGTCTACGTAAACATTTACGTAGACTACAGCGACCAAATAAGGAACGGGAATGGCGGCTCCCTATGCGGGCCGCCATTATCCGTACACTCTTTTTTTTTAAAGTCACCCGTCATAGGCTACATGACGATTGACGTAGCCTATCACGGCTGACTTTGCAGATCTAGCCGTGATAGGCTATGTGAATCGTCACGTAGCCTATCAGGGGGCGTTTTTTTTTTCCTTTCATTGCAATGGCGGCAGTGGCAGCCGGTCGAAAGACCGGCTGCCACTTCCGCCTCGCTCGAACACCCGCCGAACCGCCGGCCGGACCCGCCGCCGGGAGGGACGTTCGGTGAAGGTAAGTCCCGTCCCGGGGGGGGGGTGCGGGGGGCGGGGGGGGCAGAGGATTTCTCCCCGAAACTTGTTTGAACAAAACAACGAAACTTGTTTGAAACTTGAACAATTTTCGGGGAGAAATTCTCCGCCATCCCTAATTCCAATTCCAAAGAAGGGCAATGCCAAAGAGTGTTCAAACTATCGTACAATTGCACTCATTTCACATGCCAGCAAGGTTATGCTCAAAATCCTACAAGCTAGGCTTCAGCAGTATGCGAACCGAGAACTACCAGAAGTACAAGCTGGGTTTCGAAGAGGCTAGGGATGGCGGAGAATTTCTCCCCGAAACTTCAGGGGGCCGAGCACCAACGTGTTCGGCCCCCCGAACAAGTTTTGGGGAGAAATTCTCCACGCCCCCCCGCACCCCCCCTGGACGGGACTTACCTTTGCCGAATGTCCCTCCCGGCGGCGGGTCCGGCCGGAGGTTCGGCGGGTGTTTGTGCGGGGCGGGAGCGGTGGCCGGTCTTTCGACCGGCTGCCGCCGCCGCCATTCCAATCAAAGAAAACAAAAAACGCCCCCGTGATAGGCTATGTGACGATTAACGTAGCCTATCACGGCTAGATTTGCAAAGTCAGCCGTGATAGGCTACGTAAATCATCACGTAGCCTATCACGGGTGACTTAAAAAAAAAAAAAGTGCGTACGCAAATGGCGGCCCCCATAGGGAGCCGCCATTCGCGTTCCTTATTTGGTCGCCGTAGTCTACGTAAATCTTTACGTAGACTACAGCGACCAAATAAGGAACGGGAATGGCAGCTCCCTATAGGGGCCTCCATTATCCGTACGCGCTTTTTTTTTTTTAAAGTCACCCGTGATAGGCTACGTGATGATTTACGTAGCCTATCACGGCTGACTTTGCAAATCTAGCCGTGATAGGCTACGTTAATCATCACGTAGCCTACCACGGGGGCGTTTTTTTTTTCTTTGATTGGAATGGCGGCGGCGGCAGCCGGTCGAAAGACCGGCCGCCGCTTCTGCCCCGGATGAACACCCGCCGAACCGCTGGCCGGACCCGCCGCCGGGAGGGACATTCGGCAAAGGTAAGTCCCGTCCCGGGGGGGGTGCGGAGAATTTCTCCCCGAAACTTGTTCGGGGGGCTGAACGCGTTGGCGCTCAGCCCCCCGAAGTTTCGGGGAGAAATTCTCCGCCATCCCTATTTCTGCTTCACTGACTATGCTAAAGCCTTTGATTGTGTGGATCACAACAAACTGTGGCAAATTCTTAAAGAGATGGGAGTACCAGACCACCTTACCTGTCTCCTGAGAAACCTGTACGAGGGTCAAGAAGCAACAGGAAGAACCGGACATGGAACAACCGAGTGGTTCAAAATTGGGAAAGGAGTACGACAAGGCTGTATATTGTTGCCCTGCTTATTTAATTTATATGCAGAGTACATCATGAGAAACACCGGGTTGGATGAATCACAGGTCGGAATTAAGATTGCTGGGAGAATTATCAACAACCTCAGATACGCAGATGATACCACCCTAATGGCAGAACGTGAAGCGCATCTAAAGAGCCTCTTGTTGAGGGTGAAAGTGGAGAGTGCAAAAGCTGGTTTGAAACTCAACATTAAAAAAACGAAGATCATGGCATCTGGCCCCATCACTTTCTGGCATATAGAAGGGGAAGAAATGGAAGCAGTGACAGATTTTATTTTCTTGGGCTCCAAGATCACTGCAGATGGTGACTGCACCCATGAAATTAAAAGATGCTTGCTCCTTGGGAGAAAAGCTATGGCAAACCTAGACAGCATAGTAAGAAGCAGAGACATCACCTTGCCGACAAAGATTCATATAATCAAAGCTATGGTTTTCCCAGTAGCAACGTATGGCTGTGAGAGCTGGACTATAAGGAAGGCTGAGAGCTGAAGAATCAATGCTTTCAAACTGTGGTGCTGGAGAAGACTCTTACGAGACCCCTGGACTGCAAGGAGGTCAATCAGTCCATCCTAAAGGAAATCAACCCTGACTGCTCATTGGAAGGACAGATACTGAAGCTGAAGCTCAAATATTTTGGCCACCTAATGCAAAGAGAAAACAACTCGCTGGAAAAGACTCCGATCTGATGCTGGGAAAGATTGAAGGCAAAAGGAGAAGGGGACGGCAGAGGATTAGATGGCTAGATAGCATCACGATGCAACAAATATGAATTTGAGCAAACTCCAGGAGAGAGCACAGGACAGGAAGGCCTGGCGTGCTATGTTCCATGGGGTCACAAACAGTCGGACACGACTTAACGACTAAATAACAACAACAACATGAAACCACTGGGAGAGATTATCTGGAACTTGGGATTTCAGTGACACCAGTGCACTGATGACATCCAACTCTCTCTCTCCTTTCCATCTAAATCCAGGGAAGCTGTTCTGGTTCTAAATCAGTGCCTGATGTTGGTAATGCCTTGGATGAGGGTGAACAAAGTAAACCTTAATCCAAACAAGACAGAAGTGCTCTGGTTAGTTGAAAGGCAGGTCAGAGCATGTGAGTGTCCAACTATAAATGGAATACAATGAGGCTATGCAGATAGGAGCAGACTCCATTCTCTCATGACTTCCATTAAGTCATATAAGACAAAATAAAGTGGTTAGATATGGAAAGAAACTGTTGGAAAAGGGGCAAAGCTCTCCTCCAAATTCTACAAGATAAGAAACAAGGCCATTTCATTGCTGGAAGACTAGCTCCATTTTGCTGCTCTCTCCCTCAACTGTCACCTGGCAGCAGCCATTCCATTAGGTTGCAGCAGATGGAGAGCTGGGAAACACGGTTACACCATTAGCTCTGCTATGAGACAGGTTGGCTGGTGTTCATCCTCAACCATTTCCATTCCAGTTGGTCATCATAAGAACAACTATTTAACTTAAGAATGGCTGCCTGGGTTTTAGGGTAGCCATGTGTCCTCTTTTACACAGGACAGTCCTCTATTTGAAGGGCTGCAGAAGGACTGTCCTCTATTTTGAGGCATCTTGTATTTGAAGGGCTGCTGAGTCCAAGTCTGGTTTGAACATAAAGAACCATCAGAAGGAAGAGCTGGACCTTGAAGTTGCACATCAATGGCACTTGGGTAGCAGAGTTAGCAAGGCACACAGGTCACTATCTTCCACATTATAGTGACATGTACTGTATTTGTATTTAAATTAAATTATTTATAAATTTACATATACACACATAAAGGTAAAGGTAAAGGTGTCCCCAAACAGTCGTGTCCGACTCTAGGGTGCGGTGCTCATCCCCGTTTCTAAGCCGAAGAGCCAGCGCTGTCCGAAGACGCTTCCGTGGTCATGTGGCCGGCATGACTGAACACCGAGGTGCACGGAACGCTGTTACCTTTCCCGCCGAGGCGGTACCTATTTATCTACTTGCAATTTCTTGCTTTCGAACTGCTAGGTTGGCAGAAGCTGGGACTGAAGACAGGAGCTCACTCCGTCACGCAGCACTCGGGTCTCAAACTGCTGACCTGCCAACCTTCCAGTCTGCAGTTCAGCGTCTTAACCACTAAGCCACCACGGCCCCTATACACACATACATATATGTAAATTTTATGCAGATCAGTATTATCTTTTGTGCTCTTCTTTCTTGTTTTCTTCTTTCTTCCTCATGCTTCCTTGTCCCCTTTTGTGCCATGTCTGTTAGATTGTAAGCCTGCAGGCAGAGACTATTTTGCTTTCATTAATCATATATAAGCCCATCTTTTTTGGAAGTATTTTTTTGCTGAAGAGCAGGGCAAAAATGCTGTAAATAAATAGACAAATAAACTGATTTAGCCACCATCCCAATGGTATATCCAAGTAACCCCTTACGTCTTTGATATAGGTGAAGGTTGTCATTCATTTCTATGGAAAATGTAAAGAACTGCACATGGGAACACTGCAGCACTGAAAGCAAACCTGACTTTTTCCCTGACATTGGATGGTCAGCCTCCCTCCACCCCTTGAGGGATGCAGTATACGTGTACGCACTCACTGTGCCTACCTTGGTTAGAATGATTTGTATTAGCCATTACCATGGGCATTTTGGTAGTATTGAACAAGAATGATTGCATACCTGTTTATTCTGCTGTTAAAATCCTAAACAAGATATATACTTCCAGGTTTTTTATTCTCCTTTGATTTAGACAAGGGAGAAGGACCCTACAGACTCCTGGGAACTCTAACAGCCCTTGATAGAATAGCTAACAAGATATTGCTTTCATCTTATCTTGAAAAACTGCAATGGAACTCTTTAAGGGGACTCGTGTGAAACCTCTTAAAGCATTACTTTGATCTGAAAACAGTCAGTTTAAGCCTTTACATGCTGTTAAACATTCATGAGGTGGAAGCAGAGTTCAAAGAACTTGAATTTATTTTAAAACACTACTGTTAAATGCTTGTGTACTTTCAATAAGTATTTTGTATTTTTAGACGCGGTGGCTTAGTGGTTAAGACGCTGAACTGCAGACTGGAAGGTCGGCAGGTCAGCAGTTCGAGACCCGAGTGCTGCGTGACGGAGTGAGCTCCCGTCTTCAGTCCCAGCTCCTGCCAACCTAGCAGTTCGAAAGCAAGAAATTGCAAGTAGATAAATAGGTACCGCCTCGGCGGGAAAGGTAACAGCGTTCCGTGCGCCTTGGTGTTCAGTCATGCCGGCCACATGACCACGGAAGTGTCTTCGGACAGTGCTGGCTCTTTGGCTTAGAAATGGGGATGAGCACTGCACCCTAGAGTCGGACACGACTGGTTGGGGACACCTTTACCTTTACCTTTTATTTTTAGACTACAACCCTAGGTATTTTGAGAATATATATTTCCACAACTTTGGAAAGTCTGGGGGAATCTGGATAATAATTAACTTACAAAGACAAATTCAAAAGGGGTAGTTGCATTGGTTTGTTGTAGCAGAAACAACAGATAGTCTTGTGGCACTTTAAAGACTAACAGATTTATTGTGGCATAAACATATGCTACAATAAATCTGTTTGTTGTTAAGGTGCCACAAGAGTCTTTGCTGTTTATACAGATAGTGAGATTTCTTAGAAAGTGAACATACCTCACACATCTAAACTTTCCTAATCTCTGCAGCAGAAGTTACCTCTAGCTTCAGTGTTCAAGATGCCAAATGCATGCTGTCCACTATTTTCACTATAATATAGAAGGAGATACTTTCTCATTTTCTAAATGTATTCTGTTCTTAAAATGGAATATCATTGAGCAAAATATGATTTATGAAAGGATGATGAAGTTGATATTTGTTTATTTTACCTGGTAAATGTAATTCTAGCCAAGTCTATTTGCAAACACTAATTTTCAGAGTAACTAGGAAAAAATATCTGTAGATTTCAACAAGATGTTCATAACCCTACTCTGGAGAGTAATGTGTTTCTGTTTGGGTTAGCTTACTGAGTATGTATAGAGCCATAACAACTTCATTTAATCCTAAATGGAAGATCTATCATCAAGACCTTTCTGTCTAGCTTCCCAGCTGGATATGATGCCAAGAATATGTAGGTCACCTTAGTGGGTTGTTTGTATCTAGAATATATTGGTTGGTTTTGACACTCTCTACCAATAAATATTGTTACAGTATCTAGAACATCTTGTTCTAGTGAAAAGTCCCAGTTTAGCCTGGCTCGGCTTATTTCCTTCTAAGTGTTTGCAAAGAGTCTTGGGTAAAAGTTGCTTAGCTGGTAGCTATCTTTTGGGATTCCATGAGGTCAGTTATTAATATTATCCATGAGGCCCAGTCTTATTAATATCTATATGAAGTTGCTCTAGGCACTCCAAAGGTCATCAATATGCTAACGACACCCTTTAATTTATTGTATTTATATACTACCCTTCAGTACCTAAGTGCTCTCAGCATAGCTCATAACTGCTGAGACACAATACAATAGCATAAAATATTATAAGACAATAAAAACAGATGAGATAAAAACAGCAGATAAAAACACAGCAGACAAAAAAAATCAACAACAGAAGAGCTTAAAATGTCTGGGGGGGGGAAATGTCTTTGGTGCTTAAACAACATCAGAACAGGTGCCAGAAACATCTTCCTGGAGAGTGCATTCCACAAGTCAGCCACCATAAATCTCAGAAGGTCAGGTCACCTAGATGTCAGCCACAGGGCTAAACTAGAGTAGGGGTGGACGAAAGTCCCTTACCTTTCGCCGAAGCTTGTTCGCGGTGGGGGGGAGGCGCTTCGCTGCTCCCCCCGCCAAGTTCAGACCGGGGGGGAGGCTTCCTGCCTCGCCCCGGCTGAAATTCAGGCCGGGGGGGAGGCTTCCCGCCTCGCCCGGCTGCGAACTCGAAAGTTAAAAAAAAAACAAAAAACGCCCCCGTGATAGGCTACGTGACGATTAACGTAGCCTATCACGGCTAGATCTGCAAAGTCAGCCATGATAGGCTACGTAAATCGTCACGTAGCCTATCACGGGTGACTTAAAAAAAAAAAAAAGCACGTACGCAAATGGCGGCCCCCATAGGGAGCCGCCATTCGCGTTCCTTATTTGGTCGCCGTAGTATACGTAAATCTTTACGTAGACTACAGCAACCAAATAAGGAACGGGAATGGCAGCTCCCTATGGGGGCCGCCATTATCCGTACGCAATTTTTTTTTTTTTAAAGTCACCCGTGATAGGCTACGTGACGATTGACGTAGCCTATCATGGCTGACTTTGCAAATCTAGCCATGATAGGCTACGTTAATTGTCACATAGCCTATCAGGGGGCGTTTTTTTCTTTTCCTTTCTTGGAATGGTGGCGGCGGCAGCCGGTCTAAAGACCGGCTGCCGCTCCCGCCCCGCACGAACAGCCGCCGAACCGCCGGCCGGACCCGCCGCCAGGAGGGACATTCGGTGAAGGTAAGTCCCGTCCCGGTGGGTGTGGGGGGCGGGGGTGTGTGCAGAAGATTTCTCTCCGAAACTTTCGAAAGTTTCGGGGAGAAATTCTCCGCCATCCCTAAACTAGAGGAGACACAATTCACACAACTAGCAATTGTGTGAGTGGTATCTCATCTAGTTTGGCCTTCATATGATGACCTCAGTGTTCAGACAGACTCTTGTCAGGGAGACATTCCAACAAGCACCTGAGTCCTAAGTCATGCAGGGGCTTTAAAGGAGAGCAACAGCACTTTGGATTTGGCTCAGGAAAAGAAAACTTTAAATATAGCTGAGATGTGATCCCAACACCTTGTCCAAGTTAGCATCCTAGCAGCTGCATTTCTGGACTAACTACAATTACTGAGCTATCTTCAAAGGCAGCCTTATATGCAACATATTACATTAGTCCGACCCAGAAGTAGGGATGGAGGTGAAATTCATTTGATAGGAATTTTTGTATGAACATACCCAATTCACACCTCACAAACTTATATGTGAATTGGAATGCGTTTACACATCAAAATCACTTTCAGAATTTTGTGATGCAATTCACAACTCAAAAAATGTACACAGGAATGCATATATTAAGGAAAAGTGTGAAGAAAATGCATATATTCAGGAAAATATGCACAAAACATATTAATTGGGGGAAAAACTGGTTGCAAAAAGTGTAAGAGTACAAATTTTCATAGACTTTTTTTTGCCAAATTTGCAAACTAATGTGGAAACAGACTGAAATGAACTTACACCAGGAAATGAGAAACTAATGAACTTCCATCAGGAAATGAGAAATGAGAAACCAAGTGACACTGGAATTGATAGATTTGCCGATTCCTAACTTGAGGTTACCAGAGCATGGATAACCATAGTCAGGCTCTTCCTTTCTAAAATTAACCATTGAGAAGCAGTGTTTGGAACAAATTGTTAAGCGGATATGGAGAAATAGATAGAATTGAATCTAGACAGGATGGAAATATTGTTAGTGAAGAATTCAGACATTCTAAAAAAAAGAACATCTGTGGTTGATGGAGTCTCTCCTGCTTTGCCAAATCAGGTGCACAGATGGGGCTGGAGGTCCTCCTTTACCTGACACTGCTACTGGAAAAGGAGGGAGTGGCTGTGGGCCAAGGTTTGTTTTATCAGTTATGTATAATAAGCTGGCTGTGTCTTCTCATACATAGTAAGGATTTAGTCCCATTGACCGCCTTGTGTGAGCAGCTTCACACTGCCACAGCCCACCTCTCCGCATGTGCAAAGGTGGAAATATGTTCAAGTGGTATTGTAAGAAAAGGGGCTTACAGGTTTAAACTACTGACCCACAGTAGTTGTGGTGGCAGAAGCAGTGGTTTAAAAGCATTGCATAAAATTATGTGCTTCATAGTGTTTTCTCAACATTAGCAAGCCCATTGCCATGTCTCCTTTGGGGACTAATTTCTGACCCTGAGCTTCTTTTGAAAAAACAACAACCCTGGTTTGCTGTTCTGATATTTTGAGCTGACAGAATTATATTAATTATTAATTGTGGGAATACATGCTGATTGTGGGGATACATATGGAGAGTTACTCTGTGAGGTATGAAGGTCTCAGATTGTGAAGGCTTTTCAAGATCAGCAGCACCAACACTTTGAATAAATCTGGAAAATAACCAGCAGCTAAAGCAATTTTCCTTTTCTTGTTCATCATTCCTTCATGCACTTTTCTGTTTCACTGTCTTCCTTGCTTTTCTAAGAAGTTTATCTGTAATTTCCTTCCTTTCATTTTTCAAAACTTTCCACAAAGTATTTATACATAGCTCTTTATTTATGTTCTCCAGATCTTAAACTGATTCTGACACTCGATATAACAATTATTGCTTTCTCGATTAGACTCAGAAATTCATAGTGTTTGAGGATTGCTAGTATTGGCTTGCATGTATATTATTTTTTTCTATTTTAAAGTTTTTGTTTTTGCAACAACCAGATCTGTCCCCGATTTTCTTGCCTGTAGATATGAACACCTAATACATATTACATGACATGTCATTTCACTTGTATGAATAATGTATTTAATTTTAAACATCTAAGATATCAGTCTTCCTCAGATATACCAGTACTCACCATCATCATTTTCACTTTTGGTTTTCTAAACTTTTTCCATATGGTTTCTCACTATCTTTGCAATCCAATCACTTTTGCCATGATTGTGCCTGTTTATCAAATCACTGGATTTCAGATTCTCCGTTCCTGCTCCAAAGGCTCATGTATGTCACAGCTTTTATATGCTTTTTGCTACTCATACGGAAGTAGTTTATTGTATACTGACATCAGTAGCTCACATGCTGATAGCAAAATTAGTTTGAAAAGATTAAATGCTAAAACCATTTTAAGTTTAAACAATTTTCAGCCAGCTTTAAGTACCTCTATTTGGAAGCTGTTTATAGCTCATGCTAAAACAGTTTCAAGTCAAATTTGAAAAGTTAAAGTAGCCTACTATTAGACAAAGCTAAATAAAACCAGTTAAAATCACTGACAACCAGGAAATAATATTCAAAACACTCTTCCAATAGATAATGTGTCCTGCTTCTTTCCAAAAATTATTTTATTCTTGATTAGAGAAAATCACCAAACACAAACCATTCAATATTACTATCAAACAAAACAAAGCAACTCTGTGAACACAATCCAGCCAGTTTTGAGCAGTTTTAACCCCCACTGAAATTTATAGAAATTCAAATTGTTCATATTTTTGCAGCATGGGGACTTGGGACAGCCCCAGAAACAAGTACTAAAATGAGTTATTCCAAGCTTTAGTCCACAAATATTGCAGGAAAATTGTTACTGATAATTAATAACACATCTGAAGAGCTTGATCATGCGATTATCAAGCACACAAACTTGTACTTTTATTTAGACTTCCACGATGCAGATCCCCTGTTCTATGTTTATGAAAGGAAACACCTACAACAATCAGCACAGCAGCATGGTTGTTTGTTTTACTGAACAACCACGCTGTTCTCAAATTAGGGTTGTTCGGATGAAGCAGCCTGCTTCAGAAATATTCGGAATGCTTCTGATCCAAATTGATTCAGGTCTGAGCCAATCTAAACTGACATGGGCAGGTCCTGATGCTTCAGAACCACTTCAGAGCCCTGGAATGTTGTCCAGAGGAAAGGAGAAGTACAGGCCATGACATGTAAGAAGCCTAATAGGGGAGGTGAATGGAATTCAGTCATGTAATTGTACTGTACAATGGCTAGGACCCATTTGTCCATTGTGATGTATTACCATGCATCAAAGAACCTGCTTAAACAGGTGCCATTGACGGGTTAGTCAGTACCCTCAGGTCCTGTAGGTCAAAGACAATGCCTCTGTCCATCACCCAGTTTCCAATGCATTTGTGGTCTGTATCAAGTGGAAGGGAAGGATCGTTTGGACTGCTGGGATCCACCCTTTTGAAAGGAGAGATCAGTAGAAAAATAGGCTGGTTGATGCCAGCATTGAGCCCTATTCCAGGTCCTAGCATGCAAATTGCAAGGTTGTTGTGCTACACCAACACCCATCTTCTTCAATGAGATCTTTATATTATAGATGTCATGTAAAGTATCATCTGCCATTGAGCTAAACAGACCCTGTTCATCAAAGGGCATATCTTCTTCTATACGGGATCACGTTTCCTTGGTGAGGCCTGCCAATCATAGCCACGTGTGTCTCCACAGAGTGATGAGTCCCGCCATAGGTTTCATCCCACAATCTACTATTTGCTTAGCTGTGTTAGCCCGTTGTTTGGCTAAAACGATGGCTTCATTCTTAAAGAGACAAGCAATTTCTTTCTTGTCTTCTGGTAGATATTCAAATAAAGAGGCCATCTTCTGCCAGAAGAAGAACTGGTATCAGGCCATGCAAACTTGGTAGTTTGCAATGTGGAAAGTCAGGTTGCTTACCTGTAACTGGAGTAGGGATGGGAGAGAATTTCTCCCCGAAACTTCGGGGGGCCGAGCGCCAACGCATTCGGCCCTCTGAAGGTTGTTCGGGGAGAACTTCTCCGCCCCCCCGCCGCCCGCCCCCCCCCCCGGGATGGGACTTACCTTTCACGAATGTCCCTCCCGGCGGCGGGTCCCGGCGGCGGTTCGGCAGGTCTTCATCAGGGGTGGGGGCGGCAGCCGGTCTTTCGACTGGCTGCCACCGCCTAGGGGTGCACGAAAGTCACTTACCTGGTTTCGCAGCTTGCTTCGCGGTGGGGGAGAGGCGCTTCGCTGCTCCCCCTGAAATTCAGGCCGAGGGGGGGAAGCTTCCCTCCTCGCCTGGCCAAAATTCAGGCCAGGGGGGAGGCTTCCCGCCTCGCCTGGCCGAAATTCAGGCCAGGGAGGAAGCGCCTTGCCGCGAAATAAAAAGTTAAAAAAAAACTCCCCCGTGATAGGCTACGTGACGAATAACGTAGCCTATCACGGCTGACTTTGCAGATCTAGCCGTGATAGGCTACGTAAATCGTCATGTAGCCCATCACGGGGGCGTTTTTTTTTTTTACTTTTCTTGGAATGGCGGTGGTGGCAGCCGGTCAAAAGACCGGCTGCCGCCCCTGCCGAAGCCCTGCCGAACCACCGCTGCGACCCGCCACCAGGAGCGACATTCGGGTAAGGTAAGTCCCATCCCGGGGGGGGGGCGGGGGGGTACGGACAATTTCTCCCCGAAACTACTTCGGGGGGCCGAATACGTTGGCACTCGGCCCCCCGAAGTTTCAGGGAGAAATTCTCCCCCATCCCTACTGCTGCCGCCATTACAAGCAAAGTAAAAAACAACAACACGCCCCTGTGATAGGCTACGTAACGATTAACGTAGCCTATCACGGCTAGATTTGCAAAGTCAGCCGTGATAGGCTACGTTAATTGTAACGTAGCCTATCACGGGTGACTTTGAAAAAAAAACTTCGGGGGGAGAAACGAAGCGCCTCCCCCCTACCGCGAAGCAGGCTTCGAGAACAGGTAAGGGACTTTCGTCCATCCCTAGGCTATCATCAGGAGGTTTGGGGTGCAGTGACACCAATAGGCAGATGACATACAACTGTACCTCTCATTTAAATCCTCACCAGAGTTGGCTGTAGAAACCCTGTCCAAGTGCCTCGGTGAGTAGCTTGATGGGAAGGAATAAGCTGAAACTGAACCCTGACAAAACCGAAGCACTTTTGGTGGGAGACAAGGGGAGGTTGGGGGAGGTTGACCTGGTGCTGAATGGGGTGCAGCTGCCTCTGAAGGGCCAGGTCCACAGTCTGGGGGTCATTGTAGACTACCAGCTGTCCATGGAGGCTCAGGTGTCAGCCGTGAGCCAGGCGATGCTGTACCAACTCCATCTGATAGAGCGGCTGCACCCCTATCTCCCTAACCATCTGTTCCCATCAATAGTTCATGCCCTGTTCTCCTCTAGGGATGGCAGAGAATTCTGCCACGGATTTTACTGAGGCCGAATGCCCCCCGAAATCCATGGCGGAACAGCCTGCCCCCCCGTGGATTCCCCCCAGGACGAGGCTTACCTGAGGGGGATGTTGTAGACGGCAGCGGCTCCAGTGGCTGGTCTTTCGACCAGCTGCCACGGCCGCCATTGCCATCTGCCCTTTGCCGTGATAGGCTATGTAATTATTTATGTAGCCTATCACGGCAAGCCAAGAAAAAACAAACAAACCTGCTTACGCAAATGGCGGTGGCTATGGTGGCCGCCATTTGCGTTCCCTTTTTTTCGCAGTTTTAGCCTACATAAATATTTGCCTAAGCTATTACGGCGAAAAAAAGGGCAACGCAAATAGCATAGTGGGCACTATTTGCGTTCCTTTCCCCCCCCCGCCGTAATAGCTTACGTAAATATTTACATAGGCTAAAATGGCAGGGAAAAAAGGAGCGCAAATGGTGCCCACTACGCCATTTGCGTTGTCCTTTTTTCCGCCATAATAGCTTATGTAAATATTTACGTAGGCTAAAACTGCGAAAAAAAGGGAATGCAAATGGCGGCCGCTGTAGCCACTGCCATTTGTGTATGCGGGTGTTTTTTTTTTCTTCAGGAAGGAAGGCTGCCCAGCGGCCGGATTTCCGGCTGTGGGCAGCCCCGGCCGGCGGCTCCACAGAATCTCCGTGGAGCGGATCCGGCCGGAGAAGGATTTCGGGGGAAAGTGCGGAGCACCTCCCCCCCACCGCAAATCGCCTCGTCGATAAGGTAAGTGACTTCCGTACATCCCTAGTTTCCTCTTGCCTTGTAATGTGCTCTGTGTGGGGTTACCCCTTCAAGACATTTGCGAAGCTGCAGCTGGTGCAGAAGAACACGGTGGCTTGCCTGATTAAATTTATTGTGGTTGTATTGTTATATTGTGGTTTTAATGTTCTATATATTTTAAATTGTTTTATTGTGTGTTTGGTTTTAATTTTTGTGAACTGCCCAGAGAGCTTCGGCTATTGGGCAGTATAGAAATGAAATAAATAAATAAATAAATAAATAAAAGGCAGCCGTTGGCGAGTCCGCATCACTCCTGTGCTGAAGGAGATGCACTGGTTACCAGTTTGTTTTCCAGGCCCAATTTAAGGTGTTGGTAGCGACCTTTAAAACCCTATACATTTCCAGCCCAGTCAAACTTAAGGAGTGCCTCCAGCAATACCAGGGATGCCGCTCAATGAGATTGGCTTCATCTGTCCCATCAGCCAGGACAGCTAGGCTGGTGAGGACTAGGGAGAGGGCCTTCTCTGTAGTGGCCCCCACTCTGTGGAATTCCCTCCCTAGTGAACGCTGCCATGCCCCCTCTTTGATGACCTTCTGCTGGGCTTTGAAAACCTGGCTGATCAGGTGGGTGTTTGGGGTGGGTTAGGGTTTTTTAGAGCAATGTTGTTTTGTTTAGTTGATCATGCAAATTTGTTGTATTTTGTGTTGTTATTTGTACTGCACGCCACCTAGAGTGGCTGAGTAGCTGGCAGATGGTCAGCTAATAAATCTAATAAATAATACATACATACATGACATTGAGACCAAAGTGGGGATGGTGGGTGGGTTGTGTGAATTCATAGGTGACCACTTGAAGAACTCCAGTTACAGGTAAGCAACCTGACTTTCTTCTTTGTGGTCCCTGTGCATCATACATATGGACGAATAACAAGCTTACGTACCAGGAGGTGGGTTGGTGTCATCATCAAAGAACCTCAGACAACACTGTCCAGCCAAATGAGCAGTCTCTCCTGGCTTGAACATCGATAATGCATTAATTTTTGTGAACTGCCCAGAGAGTTTCAGCTATTGGGCAGTATAGATATTAAATAAATAAATAAATAAATAAATAATTATTGATGAAGGTGGAAGGGGTCGACCAACTTGCAACCCAACAGACATCTGGTGTCGACACCCCCCTTTCAAATGCCACTGACGTTGCTATCACTCTGGTTAGTGGCATAGTGCACTTCCAGTGAACCACACAACTCCAAGCCCTGTAGTTCATAAGACAGTTTAAATTGCTTGGACTACCCAAGATATTAGGCACTGGGAGGAGATGGGAAGACCTTTCTTGGATCTCCCATGACAGATAAACAAATGCCGGGATTGATAAAATGATTCCGTCCTAGCTTTGTAGAACGCCAAAACCCTGCAAACGTCTAAGGTGTACGGTGTCTTTTCAATTACTGTCGAGGGTGAGGCGAAAAAGGCACGAAGAACAATATCCTGACCCAATGAAAACTCAAAATCACCTTGGGCCGGAAAGCGATGTCAGGACGAAGTACAACTTTGTCCCTATGAAAGTGTAAGTATGGATTGTCCACTCGAAGGGCACATAACTCTCCATTGTGTTGTGCCGATGTAATGGCTACTAAAAACACTACTTTTA
Source organism: Heloderma suspectum (assembly GCF_057233095.1). Classification (NCBI taxonomy): domain Eukaryota; kingdom Metazoa; phylum Chordata; class Lepidosauria; order Squamata; family Helodermatidae; genus Heloderma; species Heloderma suspectum. Next base: position 79,299,794 of record NC_139460.1, on the reverse strand, counting down.
GTGAGAGAAGATGAAAATCCATTGTAGCAAGTGTAGGGATGGACGAAAGGGACTTACCTTGTCCCGCAGCTTTTTTCGCGGTGGGGGGGAGGCGCTTCGGTTCTCCCCCCGAAGTTCAGGCGAGGGGGGGGAGGTGCCCTGCCTCACCCAGCCGAAATTCAGGCCGGGGGGGTAGGCGCCCCATCCCTCGCCAGCGAAATTCAGGCCGGGGAGGAGCGCCCCGTCTCCCCGGCCGTGAAAAAAAAAGTAAACAAACAAACAAACACACACACCTATGATAGGCTACGTAACGATTTGCGTAGCCTATCACGGCTAGATTTCCAAAGTCAGCTGTGATAAGCTACGTAAATCGTCACATAGCCTATCACGGGTGACTTTGGAAAAAAAAAAAAAAAGCACGTACGCAAATGGTGGCGCCCCATGGGCACGTCCCATGGACAGGGGTAGTCTACGTAAAGATTTACGTAGACTACGGCGAAAATAAGGGCAACGCAAATAGCGTTCCCTTATTTTCGCCATAGTCTACGTAAATCTTTATGTAGACTACACCTGTCCAAATAAGGAATGCAAATGGTGGTGCCCATGGGGCGCCGCCATTTGCATACGCGTTTTTTTTTCCAAAGTCACCCGTGATAGGCTATGTGACGATTTATGTAGCCTATCATGGCTGACTTTGGAAATCTAGCCGTGATAGGCTACGTAAATCGTCACGTAGCCTATCACGGGTGTGTGTTGTTGTTTTTTACTGTACTTTTTTATTTTGTAATGGCGGCAGTGGCGGCCGGTCGGGAGACCGGCCGCCACCCCCGCCCCCGCCGAACTGCCGCTGAACCACCACTGGGACCCGCCGCTGAGAGGGACATTCGCCAAAGGTAAGTCCCATACCGGGGGGGGGGCGGGGGGCCGGCGGAGAATTTCCCCAACACTTTCGGGGGGCTGAATGCGTCGGCACTCGGCCTCCCGAAGATTCGTGGAGAAATTCTCTGCCATCCCTAAGTGGCTCAATTTTTTTTGGTAAGCACATGCAGCACTACAGATTTGCTCCATGGAGGACGAGCAAGATTTCTAACTCCCCTCAAAAACTGATGGATCAGAGGATGTGAGGAAACTAGGGATGTACGAATCCCTTACCTGGCTCCGTGCAGGGGCATCCACGGTGGGGGGGCAGGCACTCCGTCCCTCCCCCCAGAATCCTCCCTGGCCAGCTTCACTCCATGGTGGCTCCACAGAGCCACCAGCCAGGGCTGGCCACAGCCAGAGTTCCGGCCATGGCCGGGCTGCTGCAGCTGCAAATGACGGCTGTCGTAGCAGCTGCCATTTGCATCCTTGCTAGCAGCCATAATAGGCTACGTAAGTATTTACGTAGCCTATCACAGTAAAGGCAGCCACGCAAATGGCGGCCGCTACGTGTTGCTATTTGCATCCCTGTTCTTTGCCATGATAGGCTACGTAAATACTTACATAGCCTATCACGGCTGCAAGGTCGCAAATAGCAGCCACAGCAGCCCGGCCATGGCCGGCCAGGAGACCAGCCGCCGCCGCATCTGCCCCAGGTAAGTTCTGGATTCCAGGGGGCCGGATTCTAAAGAATCACTGGAATCCGTGGCGGAATTCTCTGCCATCCCTAGAGGAACCTGAGGAGACAACGACTCCATTATAAGCAGGACGGTCTTCTTCAGATGTATTTTTGATTGAGCAACTAGAAGCCAGTCATCGATGTAAGGATAGATCTGGACTCCTCAAAGTCTGAGATGGACACACACCATGGCCATGCATTTTGTGAAGACTCATGAAGCTGGAGCAAGCCCGAAAGGCAGCACCTTGAACTGGTAAGCAAAACTGTTGATCGTGCATCGGAGAAAATGTTGGCTGAACTCCTCTATTGCAATATGGAAATATGCATCCCTCAGATCGATGGTTGCAAACCAATCTCCTCTCTGCAGTTAAGGGTGGGGTCAAAGTCAAAGTAGTCATTCTGAACTTTTGGGGTGGAATGAACACATTGACCCCTCTGAGATCCAGGATTGGTTGAAGTCTGCTGTCCTTTTTGGCCATCACGAAATAATGGGAATACCCCCTCCCCGGTGCATCTCCAAGGGAAAAACCTGTCTTATTGCACCCTTTCAAAGAAGCTTGTCCACTTCTTGTAGGAGCAGTGGGGGGATGAAGTCGACTCTGCGATGCCTGAAAAAGGTGGAAGAGTGTTGAACTCAATTTTGTAATCCGGACGAACAATAGCAAGACCCAGGAGTCCGTTGTTATTTACTGCCAAGCTGGAAAAAAAGGCTGCGAGACAGGAACCAAAAAGAGGAAAGTGGTCCAGGAGATGAGGTACTGTACTGAAAACAGACAGTCAAAGGCGTTGTTTCTTCATATAGTCCATTCTCCTGCACGATGATCGAATGTGTGACAGTGAGGGAAATTGATGTTTTTGTTGAAAGGCTGGCTGCTGGCATGTCTGCCGATCTGGTTGAGGTCAAGGCTGGTTGAAAGATGATTGATGGTACCAGTGGCATTGTCGAAAGACTGCTTGAGCCTGTGACAGTCCCATTTTGTGTGCTGTGGTCTTTGTCTTATGGATAATATCCATGGCCTTATTGGTCCTGGGGTTAAAAAAACCTCTGCTGTCAAATGGAAGGTCTTCAATTCAGGAGCACACCTCTTCTGTGAGGCCTGCCAACTGCAACCACGTGTGCCATCGAAGCGCTGCAGCTCCCACCATCACCTTGGCATCACAATCAAGTTGGTCCCAAGCAGTGTTAAGCTGTTGCCTGGCACTGAAGCTCAGACTTTTCAGCTCAGACTGAAAAACACATGCCAACTCACACTGATCATCTGGAACATAGTCACACAGGGAGCCAAACTTCTCCCACAAAAAGAGCTGGTACCTCACCATGGCTGCTTGGTAGTTTGTGACCCTCAAACCAAGGGAAGCAGAAGAATATATACACCTCCCCATTAAGGCCAATCTCCTATCCTCCTTGTCTACTGGAGAAAAATGGACTCGATTAGTTCTTCCCTGGATGACTCTACAATAGGGACGTTAAGAGAATTCTGCCACGGATCCCAGGGAGGCCGAATTCCATTGAATTCACCCCCCCAGAATCTGTGGCAGAACAGAGCAACCCACCCCACCACCCTGCGAAAGCCCCGCGAAACGGAGCCTACCTGGCTGTGGCTCCGGCAGCAGTGGTGGCTCCAGCGGCAGTGGCAGCTCCAGCCACTAAGTCGGCTGCCATTTGCATCCCTGGCAAGCCATGATAGGCTATGTAAGTATCTATGTAGCCTATCACGATTCAGGGCAGGGATGCAAATGGCGTAGCTGCCGCCATTTGTGTTCGTGTCTTTAGCCATGACAGGCTACATATATATTTACGTAGCCTATCACGGCAAAAGACAGGGGCACAAATGGCATAGCCCACTTGTGCCTGTCTTTTGCTGTGATAGGCTATGTAAATATATACATAGCCTATCACGGCAATAGGAAGGAACGCAAATGGCAGCTGCCGTAGCCACCACCATATGCGTCTGTGTCTTTAGCTGTGATAGGCTACGTATATATTTACGTAGCCTATCACAGCTAAAGATACGGATGCAAATGGTGGTGGCTACGGCAGCCACCATTTGCGTCCCTGTGCAGCCCAGCAGCTGGATGTCCAGCTGTGGGTGGCCCTGGCCGGCGGCTCTGCGGAGTCGCCGTGGAGCGGAGCTGGCTGGGGAGGATTCTGGGGGGAGGGATGGAATGCCTCCCCCCCACTGCGGATTGCCCGGTACGGAGCCAAGTAGGTGTTCTACAATAACCAAGTTGGGTGGACGATGAGTAAATAAAAATCTCACATCTTCCTCCTGAATCCTATACATGGTCTCTAGTCTTTCTGAGGTCAGAGTCATGCAGGAGGGTGCTTTCCAGGAAAGCTGCACTGTCTGGAGTAAGGTCGGCAAAAAGGGAATTTCCACCGGAGCACTAGAGTTAGTGTTAGGGACATCGAATACCAGATCTTTGACTCTCTCCACCAGTTGTTGGGTTTCACGGCCTAGTGATTGGGCCATTTGGGAGACCTGTTCAGAAAAATGTCCCATGTCCTCTGAAGGAGAGGATGGGTCCTGGGAGCCCACTGCACCATCAGGCGATAGAAGTGATAATGGAATGGACGAAACTGGGTCAGAGTCAGATTGGTAATCCTCCCTTGGGGAACAAGAGGAGCCCCTCTGAACCTATCTCTCATCATCCCTAGAAGATTCTGCTTGAGGAAGCAGAGAAGCTACTCTGAGCTCATCAGCTTTGAGCATCTTGGACGGCCTGGGAGCCAATGACTGAGGAGGGAGTGGAGGAAACTGAGGAACAGGTAGCTGCAATACAGGAGAAGGTGCCCTCACCACTGGAGGAGTAGGTGGTGGTGGCATAAAAACTTCTGCACCTGATGGTCGAGCTGGAGAAGAGTGCTCCTGGTGCTGCCATGACGCTCCCTGATAGGGATAATGACCATATGGATGGGGAAGGTGATGTTAGTAATTCCAGTCATCCCATTCATGGTGATGTCTCCGGAGAAAGGACCAATCCGATCCTCGATCCCAGCTGGAGTGAGGAGATCATGATCTCTCTCTAAAATACATTCGTTTGGGGGCAGGTGCACCTTCGCTTTCATGAGAATAAGCTGAGCAGACCAACTATGGGGATAACCCATGGTTCTGCTCCCATACTGGAGCCCTCTCAACATCCCCTCGATCCTGAGTCAGTGTTGAATCTCTTATGGAAACCATAAGCATGGGTACCGATGTTGACACCGAAGGCACTGAAACCAGTGGAATTGGCAAATAGGGATGGCGGAGAATTCCGCCACGGATTCCAGTGAGGCCGGATTCTTTAGAAACCGCCTCCCCGGAATCCATGGCGGAACGGCCTCCTGCCCCCCTCCCCCCCGTGGAATCCCCCCAGGATGGCACTTACCTGGGGTGGATGCGGTGGATTCGGCAGTGGCAGCGGTGGTTCCGGTGGCGGGGGCTCCGGCGGTGGGGTCTCTGGCAGCTGGTCTCCTGGCCGGCCATGGCAGGGCTGCTGCCGCCGCCATTGCCATCCTTGCAGCTGTGATAGGCTACATAAGAATTTACGTAGCCTATCACGGCTAACCTCAAAAAAAACCAAAAAAAACCCGCAGCGTACGCAAATGGAGGCGGCTACGGCGGCCACCATTTGCGTTCCCTATTTTTCGCCGATTTATCTTACGTAAATATTTACGTAGGCTAGAATGGAGAAAAATAAAGGAACGCAAATAGCGTCCACTACGCTATTTGTGTTTCCCTTTTTTTCGCTGTTTTATCTTATGTAAATATTTACGTAAGATAAATCAGCAAAAAATAGGGAATGCAAATGGCAGCCACCGTAGCCGCCGCCATTTGCGTATGCTGCGTTGTTGTTGTTGTTGTTGTTGTTGTTTTTGAGGTTAGCTGTGATAGGCTACATAAATTCTCATGTAGCCTATCACGGCTGTCTGGCTGGACGCAAATGGTGGCTGCTATGGAAATCCGGCTGCGGAAGGCCCTGGCTGGCTGCTCCACGGCCCGGCCGTGGAGCGCAGCCAGCCATCAAGGATTCCGGGGGGAGGGACGGAGCGCCTCCCCCCCCACCGCGAAAGATTCCACAAAAAGGTAAGTGAGTTTCATACATCCCTACTGGCAAATCCAATATTGGAGGAGGAGTGGGCAAACAAACTGGCGACTGAGCTGGAGAGGTGACTTTTTTAGACTCTTTCCTCTTTTTCTTTTTTGCTTCTGAAGAATGGGAAGACCTTGCCTTTTTGATATTTTCTTTGCTAGAGAGACTGCCAAAGATCGACCCGGGGCTGGCGGTCAGAGTGGCCCATGGCTAGAGCGGAGGTGACTGAGAATGTGAAGTTGCTGACTTCTCACCAAGTTTATCTGTGGTCTTAGTCACGCTTAATGACCAATCTGTCCCTGAAGTCATAGGTTTCTTAGGGGCATCTGCTGCTTTTAAAGCCCTCTCCCAAAGAATCGCCTTGAGCCTGTTGGCACAGTTTTTTCTAGACTGCTTGCTAAATAACGTGCAATGGTGACAGGCCTCCACAATATGCCCTTCACCTAGACAAAGTAGGCACAGTGAGTTGTCTCCATGGGAGACAGTTTAGCCCCACAACGAACGCACTTTCAAAAAGGGGCCTTAACGGCCATACTCCCGAAGGCGATGAATGATCAAACCATCGCTTATAAACGAAACAAAATTAGATTAACTTCAAATGGATAATTGTAAAGACAGAGGTAACTAGGAGAGAAAGGAGAGAAAGTAGGAAACATTTTTTTAAAAAAAATACTGAAATCCTCTCACAGTCCAACGACCATGAAGGCCCTTTAGTCAAGTACTAACACAATGGTGGTCGACAAAGAACTGAAGGTTTGACTGGGAAGTAGGGATGGGAGGATTCCCCACCTTCCGTCCTGGTGGGGAATCTGCCTGGGGGGGAGGCAATCCATCCCTCCCCCTGGAATCCTCTTCTGCCGGATCTGCTCCTTGCTGATCCCAGCGCGGAGATTGTCCATGCTTTTGGACATTGGCCAGGCAGAGGAAGGCTTCTTAGGATTCCTTTGCTGCTCTGGTAATGTGACAAGTAGAGTAATTTTGGTCTGGATAAAATCCATTACTGGGTTGTTGACTGGGGTATCCATTCATTGGATGTCCAGTCCTAAAGATGTAGCCATATGGATTAGTTATTACATATAGGGGCAATTATCCTCTGTGGCTGATGGTGGTGTGTGTTCTCCAACTACTTTGTCCAAAGATGATTCTAAGGGAGGAGCTGACTCTGATTCAGATAAATCCAACGGATAGTCATTGATTCTAGTTGTGTTGGTGGAACTAGTGGAGGAGTCATGGCTGGAGGGGCAGGAGCTGTTTGAGGAACAGGCGTTGAGCCAGGAATAGTTATGCTCCAAGTGGCAGGAACTGAAGTTTGTGATCCCTCAAGAACTGCATGTACTAGCAGTCCAGTCAGGAGTGCAGTGGTTGAAACTGCTGGGGCCTAAGGACTGACAATATTGTTTCTGATATCAGAGGCCTGGATAGAGTTGCCATGATGGAGTGGGGTCATGTGCAACTGCTGGTCTATGTCATGGAGGCAAAACCCATCAGGCCCAAAGGGGCAGGGGTACTACAGGTGCTCTGTACATTGTCTCAGTGGGGAATCTCTCCTTGGTGACCCCCTATCCCAAGTGCGGGTTGGAGAGCAAGAGTATCGATTGTCATAAGACTCTCACCAGAAAGACACCCATCCCCTTCTTTCCAAGTAGAATTGGTCAGAAAGCCTTGGGCAGTATGAGTCCAGCAGCAAGTCCCTTCTGGAGTCTGGCAAGCTACTGTACCATGGTGACTGTAATCTCCCTTTCTGATGTAGAACCAGCAATGTGAATCAACACCACTGGACAAAATCACTGTGGGGGATTTTGCAGGATGAGGATGGGAGAAAGCAAAAAGCAGTAGTGGGTGTGGCTGAAGTGGTTCCTGCTGGAGAATGGTAGCATCACCCTGTGAAACAGGGGAAGGCATGGGTGTCAGTTACCATACATCCCTGTCTATCACCTTTGACTTCTTCTTCGGCTCAGCTGCTGAATCAATGGCTAAGGACTTCTTCAGTATAGAGCAGCCCAGAACTGGTGTTGGGTCTTGAGGAGCAGGTACTGATTGTGATATGGCTGATGGGGCAGTCAGAACGGGAATAAGGAGGATGGTACTGAGGCAGATGCCAGAACCTCATGAGAGATGGCTTAGATCCAGGTTGTATTGAGTGTTATCTGAACTGCCTTACGGGGTCCACTGTTTGTTGAGCACTTTCCCATAAGACTGCACACAGAGAAGGGAAGAGCAGTTCCAGCATGCTTGTTCAGTAAATACTTGGCAATGTGTTCTGCATGAACTTCACTCAAGCAGAACAGGTAAGACTGTGGCCATCTGTTGGTGGTAGCTTACTTCCATAGTCCACACATTTACAGAAATGGGCCTGAAGGGCCACAGGCTATTGAGAGTGGAGACAGCAGGGGTGGTAACATGCTATGAGAAAGAAAAACACTAAAAGGTTGTAAAGAGAGAAGATAACAAAATAAAGAGAGAGAAAGGAAGAAGAAAAAACAATGCAGTAGTAGAACAAGCTCTGTTCAGTCTCCAGAAGATAGGCAAGTTAGTTGAAGAAGGCCCTCAATGATGCTGCTCCTGTGGCAGTTGAAGAGAAACTGAGGGGAAAGGCAGGAGCACTGCCCCTAGGCATGCGCTGGAGGGAGGGCAGGACTCCACCTAAAAGTCTTAGCTCTAGAAAGTTCTGCACAGGCACAGAACCCATATGTGTGCTACACAGAGACCACAAAGAACAATAAAGAGTCCCAGGACCTTTTTAAAAACCTATCATATGATGCAGGAGGGCCTCAGATGATGGGCATAGTACTATACCAATACTGTACAATGTAGTAACTGCATTGAGGAATCAGGTTGCGAGTGCAATTTTATGGCTCCCTAGACAACATTCAAAGAGCCATAGGATGCAGTAGATCTCCCAATCTGAGGCTGGAGACAGAGCTTCAGCCTTGGAGGAGATATGACTGTGGCTCTTGTCCGCTGCCTGATACTACGAAAAATTCTGTGATGACCCCTTCTCCTGAGGTGAGAACTCCAACCTCAGGAAGGAAAGACATGGGAGTATCTGGGGTATGCCAGTGGGTGAGGAAGGGAGACGATGTCAATCCACTGGAACCAATGGCCTCTCAGCCCATCACTGCCTCCAGCACAGAGGAAGACTTAGATGGGCTCTGAGGTCTGTCTAACAAAAATTATCATCTTGGGGGAATGGGAGGCAAAAAAAAGTCTCTGCCATTCCTCTCATTCTTCCAGCAAGAGCCAGGCAGGGCTTTGGATGTAAGGACAGCTCTGACATCGGGGTGCTCCATCACTTGGTCTCGCAGCCATGGGACTCTAAACCTACTACAGAAGTTGAGAAACCATCCTTGAATAACAGTGTTTTGTTATTATAAATAAAAGAGTACCAAAACCAGACTATAGTAGGAAAACAAATGATTTCATATAATAAAAAGAAATGCATGCATATGACTACATTGTTTTGAATAGTAGTGAACTGAAACTGGAGTGAAGAGGGGTGTCTCCTTGAAATATGAACCTTCAGGCCTTTGGGGTGATTTCTGGTACCACTTTTGGAAAGTCTGTAAAACTGTATCCAAGAAGGCAGGTGCTGGGGGAAAGAGAAATGTATCCTGCCCAGTTACTAAGACAATGATCCATCTTTTTCCACTTACAGTTAATTTACTAAGGCTGCAATCCTATACACACTTACCTGCGAGTACATTCCACTGAACTCAAGGGCTTTATTTCTGAGTAGACACATATTAGGGATGCACGAAAGTCACTTACCTGGTCTTGCAGCTTGCTTCGCGGTGGGGGGGAGGCGCTTCGCTGCTCCCTCCGAAGTTCAGGCCGGGGGGGAGGCTTCCCGCCTTGCCCGGCCGAAATTCAGGCCGGGGAGAAGCGCCCCGTCTCCCCGGCTGCGAACTTCAAAAACAAAACAAAACAAAACAAAACAACGCCCCTGTGATAGGCTACGTAACGATTTACGTAGCCTATTATGGCTAGATCTGCAAAGTCAGCCATGATAGGCTACGTTAATCGTCACGTAGCCTATCACGGGTGACTTTGAAAAAAAAAAAAAAGCGCGTACGCAAATGGTGGCCCCCATAGGGAGTCGCCATTCGCGTTCCTTATTTGGTCGCCGTAGTCTACGTAAAGATTACGTAGACTACGGCGAAAATAAGGGCAATGCTATTTGCGTTGCCCTTATTTTCGCCGTAGTCTACGTAAAGATTTACGTAGACTACAGCGACCAAATAAGGAACGCGAATGGCGGCTCCCAATGGGGGCCGCCATTTGCGTACGCGTTTTTTTTTTTTAAGTCACCCGTGATAGGCTACATGATGATTTACGTAGCCTATCATGGCTGACTTTGCAGATCTAGCCGTGATAGGCTACGTTAATCGTCACGTAGCCTATCACGGGGGCGTTTTTTTTTTAACTTTTTATTTCGCGGCCGGGCGAGGCGCCTCCTCCCCGGCCTGAATTTCGGCCGGGTGAGGCAGGAAGCCTCCCCCCCGGCCTGAATTTCGGCCGGGCGAGGCGGGAAGCCTCCCCCCCCGGCTTGAACTTTGCGGGGGGAGCAGCGAAGCACCTCCCCCCCACCGCAAAAAGCTGCGAGACCAGGTAAGTGACTTTCGTGCACCCCTAGCTGAGCAGCAGGTCAGTTCCCGAAACTCAGGAACTTTGCCAGCTTTTTTAAAAAAATGGTGAATCTTGATTTGTGCAAGATCACAGCTGTAAATATTTACAGAAATCGCGATTTGAGCAAAATCGCAGCCGTACGTAGTGAAAATTGCACAAATTACACAATTTATGGCCATGAAATCAGGGTTTCCGTAAATATTTACAGCTGCCATTTTGCATAAATTGTGATTTGCGCAAATAAAAGCCCCCCAAACCCACAAGCTAGCCCAACTTGTCATGTGACAAGTCAGGCCAGCTTGCAAATGAGTGAGAGGGAATCTGGGGGGCCAAGCTGGCAAAAACTCACTGAGCTCTACCCCCCGCCCAACAGATTCCTCTGACATGACATCCCTAATTCATGGTGGGCAGTGAAACTACCAGTGAAGTGTGGCAAAACATAAAACATCAATCCAGTTGCCTGGGCAATGGGGATATGTTCCCTCTCCCTCCCTTCCTTAAGCAGCATAGACTAGAGACAATGGCTGAGAACAGGCACAGAAAATGTGCAAAAGCATAGAAGGTAGGGAGGGTTTGCAAACTTTCCCACTCACTAAAATGGCAACTTTCACAGCAGCAATAAAATCTCCCCCCAAACTGAGACTGGACTAGGGACATACAAGAGATTTATTTCACTTTGTTTTAGACCAGAATTTACCCACCTGAACTTGAACTAGAATGCAAACCGCAGTCAAAGTCTGTACATTTCCAAGCTGTACACAGCCCTCCCCATGTGTTCGAAAATGCATACATTTGAAAAATACACATGGAGAAATGTGTACTTTTGAAAATGCACACTAATACGCTTTCTCAATGGGAGAAACTCTCTCAATGGGAGAAAAAAACATTACTTTTCTGTGAGCACTGAAACATGCATGAATGTTTGTGTGAACACCCCTACCCCAAGCTCTCAGTCTCATATGGACATGAGTCAGAACAAACTTCCAGGTGGTATTTGAAGAATCCTGACAAGCTCATGTTTTGCTGATTTGTATATCCCTACAAAGGGCTAGTGTTTAATTCAGTTTTCTGGGCTGGACACCATCTCAACTATACCAAACTAAACACCTTTGAAAGACTTTGAGATAAAATATCATAAAGCCAAAATATTTGCATAATCTCCAACAGAATGCAGTTTACTAACATTAAAAAAACCTCAAAAGAGTTTAAAGTCTACCCTGCCTTGAATCTGAAGTCCTTAATTACATTTATATTGGCACTTTGAGAGACAGAAAAATGTAATATTTTCAAATAAATAAAACCTTAAACCTTTACAAAAATCTTAGGCTGCAATCCTACATACACTTACCTGGGAGTAAATCCCATTGAATTCAATAGGGCTTACTTCTGGGTAGACATGCAAAAGCTTGTACCATTGAGAAACAATAGAACTTCCAATAAGGTGCATACGGAGCACATCATATGGAAGCTCTACAGATGCTGAAGAATCCCAGCTGTAGGTAATATTTTATTTATTTATTTATTATTAAATTTATTAATCGCCCATCTGGCTGGTCACCCAGCCACTCTGGGCGATGTACAGCATACAATAAAACAGTTTAAAACAATAAAATTCTACAATAAAAACATTTTCTAAAATACCCTAACCCACCCCAAATGCCTGCCTGAAGAACCACGTTTTTAATGCATGATGGAAGCTCATTAAAGAGGGGGCATGGCAGAGTTCCCTAGGGAGGGAGTTCCACAGAGTGGGGGCCACCACAGAAAAGGCTCTCTCCCTCATCCCCACCAGTCTAGCTGTCCTGGCTGATGGGACAGAGAGAAGGCCATCCGAGGCTGATCTTGTTAAGCGGCCTGTCTGGTGCTGCTGGACGTGCTCCTTAAGATAGGCTGGGCCAGAACCATATAGGGTTTTAAAGGTCAAAACCAACACCTTGAATTTGGCCCGGAAAACAACTGGTAACCAGTGCAACTCCTTCAGCACTGGAGTGATGTGATCTCGCCGGAGGCTGCCTTTAATCAGGCGAGCCGCCGCATTCTGTACCAGCTGCAGCTTCCGAACTGTCTTCAAGGGTAACCCCAGGTAGAGCGCATTATAGTAGTCTAAACAAGAGGAGACCAGGGCATGTACTACCGATGGGAGCAGTTGGTCAGGAAGGAAGGGACGCAGCCGCCGTATCAGATGGAGTTGATACAGCGCTGTACGGCTCACAGCTGACACCTGAGCCTCCATGGACATCTGGGAGTCCAAAATGACCCCAGGCTGCAGACCTGGTCTTTCAAGGGTAGCCATACCCCATTCAACACCAGGTCAACATCCCCCAGCCTCCTCTTGTCTCCCACCAAAAGTACCTCGGTCTTGTCAGGGTTCAGCTTCAGCTTATTCCTCCCCATCCAGACACTCACGGTCTCCAGACATTTGGACAGGGATTCTACGGCCAACCTTGGTGAAGATTTGAATGAGAGGTAGAGCTGCGTGTCATCCGCATATTGATGACACTGCACCCCAAACCTCCTGATGATAGCCCCCAGCGGCTTCACATAGATATTAAATAGGATCGGGGAGAGGATGGAACCCTGTGGCACCCCACAAGTGAGTGGCCATGGGTCCGAAACCTCCTCTCCCAGTGCTACCCTCTGGTACCTGATGGAGAGGAAGGACCGGAACCACTGCAATACGATGACTCCAATGCCCAACCCCTCCAGGTGGTCCAGGAGGATACCGTGGTCAATGGTATCAAAAGCCGCTGAGAGGTCGAGGAGAACAAGGAAGAAGCATTCACCCCTATCCAGAGCCCTCCTCATATCATCTACCAAGGCGACCAAGGCCGTTTCTGTCCCATGCCCAAGCCTGAAGCCCAACTGAAATGGGTCTAGATAATCAGTTTCTTCCAAGTGTGCCTTCAACTGCATCGCCACCGCCCGCTCAATCACCTTGCCCCAAAATGGCAGATTTGAGACTGGGCGAAAGTTGTTTAGAACTTGAGGATCCAAGGAGGGCTTCTTTAAGAGCGGTCTTATCACTGCCTCCTTGAGGGCTGATGGCATCACTCCCTCCTCAAGGGAGGCGTTCACCACCGCCCTGATCCCCTCACCCAGTCTCTAGGGGTGGACGAAAGTCACTTACCTGTTGTCGAAGCTTGTTCGCGGTGGGGGGGAGGCGCTTTGCTGCTCCCCCCGTGAAGTTCAGGCCGAGAGGGGAGGCTTCCCGCCTCGCCCGGCCGAAATTCAGGCCGGGGGGGAAGCTTCCCGCCTCGCCCGGCCGAAATTCAGGCCGGAGAGGAGGCTTCCCGCCTTGCCAGGCCGCGAACTCCAAAGTTTTTTTTTTTTAAAAAAAAAACGCCCCCGTGATAGGCTACGTGATGATTAACATAGCCTATCACAGCTAGATCTGCAAAGTCAGCCGTGATAGGCTACGTTAATCGTCACGTAGCCTATCACGGGTGACTTAAAAAAAAAAAAAAGCGCGTACACTAATGGCGGCCCCCATAGGGATCCGCCATTCGCGTTCCTTATTTGGTCACTGTAGTCTACGTAAATCTTTACGTAGACTACAGCGACCAAATAAGGAACGGGAATGGCAGCTCCCTATGGGGGCCGCCATTACCCGTACGCGCTTTTTTTTTTTAAAGTCACCCGTGATAGGCTACGTGTCGATTACGTAGCCTATCACGGCTGACTTTGCAAATCTAGCCGTGATAGGCTACGTTAATCGTCACGTAGCCTATCACGGGGGCGTTTTTTTTTTTTCTTTGATTGGAATGGCGGCGGCAGCAGCCGGTCAAAAGACCGGCTGCCGCTCCCGCCCTGCACTAACACCCGCCGAACCGCCGGCTGGACCCGCCGCCGGGAGGGACATTCGCCAAAGGTAAGTCCCGTCCCGGGGGGGGGTGCGGAGAATTTCTCCCCGAAACTTGTCCGGGGGGCCGAACACGTTGGCGCCCGGCCCCCCGAAGTTTCGGGGAGAAATTCTCTGCCATCCCTACCAGTCTCTCTCTGCAGCCCATAATGAGCCAAGATGGGCAAGGATCAAGTAAGCGGGTGGTCGGCCTTACAGATGAAAGCACCTTGTCCACTTCATCAGGAGGAAGAAGCTGGAACCGATCCCACAAAACCGGTTTGCCACAGGCCGCCTCTTGCTCACTAACTGTATCCACAGCGTGCAGAGTAACACACCTAATCTAATCAATTTTATCTGCAAAGTGCCTTGCCAAGGCCTCACAGGAGGCCTTAGAATGCTCCAGTGGTTCAGGAGCCACAGGACTGACCAGGCTCCGGACCACTTGGATTAATATTAGCCATATATGTCTACTGTAATGCAGAACCTGGATGTATCGGGACAGCATTTCTTCCCCTCCTGCATTAAGAACCCAACCAGCTTTTGGATCTGCTTTTGTTGGGGAGGGGGAATCCTTGGCAGGGGAGCATGCACTGAGAGAGAACAAACTGCTCACTGGGGGTCTTCAGTATACCATGTTGTATATCATGACCCTGAGGGAGAAGGAAAGAGTCAGGAGCTAGAAGTAAATGGTTAAAGTAGATAGGACTCCTGGAGACTGCTTGCAAATTATGACTATTTCTTTATTATTCCTACTTCCATAGTGGGATGCATTACATTCAAATCTTATTTTTGTTCTGGCAACACTAATTTGGTTAACCCCTGTCCCATTGTAGATTGAAATGTGGTACCGTACTTTAAAAAATATTGAGCCATTGTTGTCCCCAAACTCTCATTGTTCATCCTTGCCATCACTTCGAAATTTCACATTGCTTTGTTTATGAAGTGTATATATTGCTTCAAGTGAGCATGTAATAACTAGAAGTAAAAAACAAACTATGCCATTTAAGTTTCTAAAAATCTAGTTATAAGTCCCTGGCTGCCTTATCCACTCGAGTAAGGTAGAGCATTTCCAGTACTGTCAGCTGTAGTTCCGAAGTTCTCATCCATGATTGGTCACCATACCTATCTTCCTGTGTGAAATTCCAGTTTTGTTTGTGTGTCTATAGTTCTGCCACAGGTTGTTCTTGTTCAGAATATAAGACCAATATGCATCAATTTCTGTGCATATATTACATTTTATGGCATCCGGTGACATGAGTTTTGGTTATATTTTCATTTTTGTCTGCTAAAAGCAACAGTAAGATTTTGGCTTTATCTACTCATAAACAGTTTTTCAACATCTGTCTTCTGGCTGCCTGGGCAAAACAACATATGATTTTAAAATGACTCTCTTCAGCAAAATATCCATCTGAAGTGAATCATTCTGGATTAAAATATATAGTTGATAGAGTGGAAAGTTATATATTTAGCAATTGAAATTATAACAACAAATAAAACATACTTTTCACAATGCATTTAAAGAAAAGGGAACAAAGAAGAACTCACATTCAATATCAAGGTACATGCTCTTTTGGTGCCCACCAATTCTACTTGCAGCTTCACAGTCATATCTCCCTGAATCTGACAATTTCACATCCTTAATGTGCAGTGTTGACCTTCCATGCTGCCCTTTGACTTCTATACGACCATCTGGACTCTGTTTGTAGACATTCAGGGGGGGAGAAGTATTTATTTAATTTATTTTGACTTAATTTCTTTTGTATTACATGCTAATTGCATCTGAATGCATGGTACCTGTTTTGAAAACATCATTTAATTTCAAAACATATTGGAGATATTGGTAAAGCATATTAGGTGTTTTTTTAAAAAAAATAATATAATGATATTACAGGAATTTAAAACCAGGATACATAAAAATAGAATAACGCAGATTGTTCCTCTGACATAAATATCACAAATATATTACGAAATAAAAAACCTCGAGATTATTTGCATTCTGGTAAGAACACCAGATTATGTTGAAGATGTCCATGAAAAAGCAGATGCCACACGTATAGAAGAATCATGTCAACCTGTGTGGACCAAAAGCCAGTGCAAACTACAAAAGCCAGTGCAAAGTCCATTAACACTACAAAATCTAGAGCGGGGGGGGGGGGCGGCAATTTGGCCCCGAGATTTTTTTATCTACACCTCCTATCAGCCCTAGACAGCAAAACCAATAGTGAGGGATCATGGAAGTTGTAGGCCAAAACATCTGAAGGGCCAGAAGTTGCCCACCCCTACTCTAGATTTTGTAGTGTTACTGGACTTGCATCAAAAAAGTTTGGAATAAAGGAAAGGGAACATGCACACATTTCATTTTATCTTGCAAGCGCAGGATGTTGTAAATTAAAATGGTTGCTGTAATTAAATAATTGGCAATGAATAAAATCTAGAGAAAGGCACACTAAGGTCCCACTGAAACTAATGGTACTATTAAGCTCTTAAATCAGCTGATTTCAACTGTATTTAAACATGCCATTTTTTTTCCAATTTGTACCCACTGACAATTCTATATTCGCAGATAAATGTAGTATATAGGCATCCATACAAGTTTGGAAATATGAGCTCCTCAGTTGACAACCCCATCTCAGCAGTGGCATTCACATGACCTTCTGTTCTGTTTCAAGAGTCAATTCCCCTCCAAGACTTACTTCTTATACTACAAAACATACACCATGCAAAACAGAGACAGAAGAGCTTGGAGTATTGTTTGCAATTCTTTAAATTGCAATAAATAATCAATGATTCTGAACAATTGCTGATAGCAATCTTGTCTTCTGCTTTTGTTCAAACAAGTGTTTGAAGAATTGTGCCTAAAAATTTAACACAATCCTCACATGCTAGAAACTGATACATAAAGCACAAGCAAACTATATAACAGTATGTCAAAAATCTTTACATGGTCATACTAATACAACAGAAAAAAAACATGTATCAAGACTATATATTACAAGCACATATTGTAATATTATGCATCATAGACACATATGTATAATATTATAAACACATGGACAAGACATAATAATCAATAAATATTTAAGTCTGCAATCCTATGCACACTAACCTGGCAGAAAGCCCTACTGAATTCAGTGGGCCTTACTTCTGAGTAAACATACAAAGGACAGGGCTGTTAGTTGATAGTGTAATTGTTTTTTCTAACCAAATTCAACCAACTAGAAACATAATTCTACAGCCATCAAAAGCACCATAATACACAACTAGCTGTACTACGGTATAGTACCTTTTAACACTTTCAGTATCAAATACACCCAACAAATAGTGAACTTTTAATTACAGCTGTGCAAAAATGGCCTTTCAAAATTCTCCGCCTTATTTGTGGGCAGAGAAATTTGGAAGACATTTTCGCTGAATTTCTCCAGGGAAAGGAGAAATTCTCAACAGTTTCTCACAGGTAGGGCTCCCCATTGGCAGGGCTTGTAGCACAGCATCTTTCATTTTTGGTAAGGGTTTGGGGTTTTTCGTGTTGCAACAACATCAACTGTATTGGCAGGATGGCCCCTATTATGCATCAACCACAAAGCAGGTGTACATGTGGGGGGTGGGGGCAGTGTCTAGCTCCAGGGATGAGGTGGAGTTAATTGCTCTGCCAAAATTGGTCCTCCAATTTCCTGAAAGTTTCTTCCCCATGAAGGGGGCTTCCATTGTTCTGCCTCAATCTTGGGGTGTTTTTTTATCATTTATTTTTGTGGTGTTCTTGAGCTTACATAATCACAGCTAGCCTCCCAGGCTGCCTGCACTTCATGATCTGAAGAAGCACCATGGGAGGAATAACCTCATGGTGCCTTAAACTGGGCTTGAACTGAAGTGTAGGAAACTGAGGAGGCTACAGGCTGCCAGAGAGATGACTGAACAATGAAAAACAGGACATTTGTGCTCATTCCTTGGCCACCTCCTAAATACAGTAAGCCCAAGAAACCCAAACCCAACCCATGATAATTTCTCTGAAATTTCTTCACCACTGAATTTCTTTTAAAAAACAATTGAATGAGAATGGTTGAAAGCTGAATGAGAATGGTTGAAAAAAAATGAGAGACATTTTCCACACAACACTACTTTTAAAACAACAATGTCTTACTTCAGGTATTGGCATGGTTGCTCTTTAAGAAAAAATAAGGTATGTTAAGTGCACAGGATAGGAGAGCTGAATTTAAAAACCTGACTGCCTGTCAAAAATAGAAAAATAGAAAAAGCCTCACACTATTTTCACTTAAACCAGTCTATTTATACCAGTACTTGACATGAAGTTTTATGAAATTCTAAATAATAATCTCAACAGAAGATTTTTTTTTTTTTAAATGAGTGGGGTAAGACTTTAGAGCAGAATTGTGGAACATCTTTCAGCCTGAGAGCCAAATACAATTTCTGAGAGCTCTCAGGGGCTGTGTTCCAGTGGGGGAAGACCAAAGCTAAAAGGTCTGGGCTCAAAATATCAGCATATTTTAGCTTAAAGCTCTTCCTACCAGTAACTGACCATTTTTAGAATGGGAAAAAAATGAGAGAAAGCCAGGAAACTGCCAAACAATCATTAATTGGGGGTAAGGAGGCATGGCCAGGGGAAGGGTGTGTGGTCACATACCAGATTGGGACCAAATGCAGGCCACATTTGGCCTGTAGGCATGAAGTTCAACATCCCTGGTCTAGAGTGAAACTCATAAACTAAAATGAAAAGCTCAAATGTTATCTTTGTATGAATTTAAAACAAAAACCAAAAAACCAAAACAGAACAGTTGGTTCCCTACTCCCTCAGAAATGTAGTTGGAGGAAAACCATTGGTTCAGAGTGCAATTTCAAAACCTATTGAAGAAGGGATGATATGTATGGTTCAAGTCAGAGATGGGTGAGTTCTAATAAACTCCTCTTGGAAACTCTAGTAAACTGGGGACCCAAAGAGCTGGGCTCTCCACTCCTTCACTGGGAATTTGCCCCTCCAGCACTTTCTGCTTCTTCCATAGGACTCAAGGGAAAATGAAGGGCATTCTCATCAGGGTCAAATCGAGATCCAAGCCAGAAGAAAACTTGGGGGCTTGTTATGGTATAGCCAGAAGGGCAAGTGCCAGACCTCAGTGGGCTCTTGGCAAAGTGCTCCCAATGGACTCCTGGCTTGCACACCAGACCAGGCCCACCACTACCATGCCAGCCAACCCCCTCCCTCCTTTTTTAAAACCTGGTGGCAGCTATGTAACACCAGCTCCTTCAGTCCTCCTCCTCCTCCTCTTCCTAGGCCAGCCAGCAATGCTGACAAAAGGAGGCACTCCTGCTGGCTGGGTGGGCCTGCTGGCCCCCTAGCATACCATTTAAAAATAACTTTTCCTGTTACATTTTGCGCAGCAGTGATCTGAAGGGCATGGTTCCAGGGCATTGCCTGGAAGCCCACCTTGCTGAAGTTAAGCAGATCTGGGTCTGGTCAGTGCTTAGAGGGGAGACCACCTAGGAACCACATGTAGCCACCTTGAGTTCCATGATGGAAGAAAGGTGGGGTATAAATGTAATAAATAATAATAAATCTGAACCAACCAGACACTGCATTTGGGGGGACATGGCCAATGAGTGTACCGGAGTGACAAAGATACGGTCTTTACATCACTCCTTTGCCTTCATTGGCTGTGTCTCCCTGCCCAAGGCTAGCCAGGCTTGGAGGAGAAGAAAGAGGAATGGAAAAGAGGAAGAGGGGAAAGAGTTGCTGCCAGTATTGCTCAGCCGCCACTAGGTTAAAAAAGAGAAAAGAAAAAAGGAGGTCTGGCTGGGTGGCAGGGAAGCAGGGTCAGGGCACTCAGCAGCTACCTGACCATACCAACCCCTGATGCAGGCCTGATAACTAGTCTCAGTTTCATTCTTGAGCCTGGCCCAGGGGAACTTCCCCTACATCCCTATGCCAGGTTTCCCCTTATGACCTGGACCCCCTGAACAACTTCTTAAAGATCTCTTGCCTCCTTAAGAGTCCCACTTTCCTTCTTTTACCTTCCCCTTTCCAATAACATGAGGTTTAGGCTGTAGGTGTGGGGTAATTGATACTCTATACACAGGACATAACCACAACAGTTCACTGGTAAATTAAAGCAAGAAAATCACAACTAAAGATATTTACACAATAGAGCTGAGTGATACAAAATGAATTTAAGAGAAAATAAAAGTTGCAAAACACAAGTTCCTTTACCCTAGCCGTACTTAGACTTCTCCGGGCTACTTCTTCCCTGCCGACCTGCTTCCTCTTCAGGCTCTGGTCTCCCCGACTCTTCTCTCACTGCTCTGGTCTTTCTGACTCTCTCTTTATATACCCTCCTCCCTCAAAACCAAAAGTACTGCTTCAGCCCTGAAGATATGAAACTTAAATGGGGAAATGAAACGAAACCTTAACCGGAGAAATGAAACTACTCCTTTTAGGGATACCCCCTCCCAACAATTATTATTATTAATTATTATTATTAAATTTATTAATTGCCCATCTGGCTGGTCACCCAGCCACTCTGGGCGATGTACAACATACAATAAAACAGTTTAAAACAATAAAATTCTACAATAAAAACATTTTCTAAAATACCCTAACCCACCCCAAATGCCTGCCTGAACAACCATGTTTTTAATGCACGACGGAAGCTCATTAAAGAGGGGGCATGACGGAGTTCCCTAGGGAGGGAGTTCCACAGAGTAGGGGCCACCACAGAAAAGGCCCTCTCCCTCGTCCCCACCAGTCTAGCTGTCCTGGCTGATGGGACAGAGGGAAGGCCATCCGAGGCTGATCTTGTTAAGCGGCCTGTCTGGTGCTGCTGGAGGCGCTCCTTAAGATAGGCTGGGCCGGAACCATATAGGGTTTTAAAGGTCAAAACCAACACCTTAAATTTGGCCCAGAAAACAACTAGTAACCAGTGCAACTCCTTCAGCACTGGAGTGATGTGATCTCGCCGGAGGCTGCCTTTAATCAGGCGAGCCGCCACGTTCTGTACCAGCTGCAGTTTCCGAACCATCTTCAAGGGTAACCCCAGGTAGAGCGCATTACAGTAGTCTAAACGAGAGGAGACCAGGGCATGTACTACCGATGGGAGCAGATGGTCGGGAAGGAAGGGGCGCATACAGTGTTGATACAGTGCTGTCCGGCTCACAGCTGACACCTGAGCCTCCATGGACAGCTGGGAGTCCAAAATGAACCCCAGGCTGCGGACCTGGTCCTTCAAGGGTAGCCATACCCCATTCAACACCAGGTCAACATCCCCCAACCTCCTCTTGTCTCCCACCAAAAGTACCTCGGTCTTGTCAGGGTTCAGCTTATTCCTCCCCATCCAGCCACTCACCATCTCCAGACATTTGGACAGGGATTCTACAGCCAACCTTGGTGAAGATTTGAATGAGAGGTAGAGCTGCGTGTCATCCGCATATTGATGACACTGCACCCCAAACCTCCTGATGATAGCCCCCAGGGGCTTCACATAGATGTTAAATAGCATCGGGGAGAGGATGGAACCCTGTGGCACCCCACAAGTAAGTGGCCATGGGTCTGAAACCTCCTCTCCCAGTGCTACCCTCTGGTACCTGCCGGAGAGGAAGGACCGGAACCACCGTAATACGGTGTCTCCAATGTCCAACCCCTCCAGGCGGTCCAGGAGGATACCGTGGTCAACGGTATCAAAAGCCGCTGAGAGGTCGAGGAGAACAAGGAAGGAGCATTCACCCCTATCCAACAAAAAACTCCAGGCCTCTAAGCCTGACTCCCCCCCCCCCCCGCCTTTGCCTCTGTAGGCATCAAACCTTCACACCCTACTTCCTGTTTCTTCGCATTCAGAAATAATTCAGGGTTATCCCACTCTTCAGAGGTTTTCCACTGTTGAAGATTTGGTAGATCTACATTCCAGTCCAAATATATTATTTTATAATAAGTTTTACAGATTTCAAATGGGAGTTACTTCCATATGAATTGATTAGGATCAGGTGTTTTTTCCCCCTTCTTGCTGCCCAAAACATTATAATAAAATGGCAAATTAGTAAAATATCTGGTAAGTCACTACTTGGCAAGAACTGTCACACACTTCACAGATATCTTGAGCGTAATGAGGAAAATTGGGAATAATTCTCATTGACTTCAGTAGGGGATTGCTAAGGCTTCTGACTCTTGAAAGACAACATTCTGATACAAAGGGGTGATGGGATGGGCTACAGCTGGGGATGGATGGACACCCCACACCCGCTCACTGAGCCACCCGCACTTACCCGGGTCCTGTCCTCCTCTTCTGCGATCACCATGTTGATCTCCACCAAAAACATGGTGATCACAAAAATACGCTCATAGACTTATACACAAAATGGTGCTGTGTATCGCCCATATATGCAAGATTGCATAAATGGGCTATTTATGGATCAGATCCCAGTGATAAAAGGGCAGGGCCTGGTGCATCAAAGAATAAAGACAGTAAAGAGTGGAATTCAAGGTACCGGGGGTAGAACCATCAGTAGGAATGCATGGATCAGTCTATTTCCAGTCCTTCTCACTTTGGCACAATCATTAAGTCCACATTTAATATGCAATTTCCCCTAACTTACACATTTTTGTATGCATCTTTGAGTTGAGAACTGCATATCAAAATTCAGAGACATGCAGTCTAAAGGATAACTGCTTTCTGATCTGCATCTTAGTCTGAAGTGCAAATTAGGTTGACTTGGTTAAAAGATATGGACCAAACAAAAAACTCCCTCATTCCTAGCCATCATTAAAGTGCATAGGCACAGCTCATTATATTTTGGGGCAGACTAAATACTGAAGGGGTGGAGACACAGAAAATGCTCTGTTCATCTACATATAGCTACTGCATATGCCTAGAAATCCCCTGCTACCAAGCAGTAGAGTTCTAATGTATGATGAGGATACAGCAGATCAACCTCACATAATCCATCCTATGGAACTATGTGTCACAACACACACAAGCACAAAACTAGAACTAAATGAGCATGAAGAGGAGATATGCCCAACTGCAGACTATAATCTGCATCTAGTCACACACATATACCCATTTTACAGATGGGTAGCATTGAGACTGAAAGTGTCTTGAGTCCAAGGACAAAGTGAATCTATGGCAACAATGTAAAAACACACAGACAACAGATCACTCAAGGGCAAGAGCAAACCTTAGAGATTAACTAAAAAAAAGAATATATAACCAATTCCACATTTAGCCAGGCATATTCACACAGCTCTCTTTCATATACCCTCACAGTACACTGACAGCACCCCCCTGCCCAATTTAAAATCTTGTGGTGACCCATTGGGGTGTTCCCCTTCTAGTACATCCCATCCCAAGTCAGCAGGACCACATTTTCATAGAAATGTGAAATCCCCCCCCTTCCCCCTTTTAACTGGTGTTCTATTAAAGCCAGGATTTTCTCTATGACAAGCAGAGTCTTTTCCAGCTAGATCCAGTTGTTTTCCGCTCTTCCCCCTTTTCCAGTAGCCAAGCTGGATTTTGACAGCTCCTCTGACAGCTGTGAAAATCCTGCACAGCTAATAGAACACCAGTGAAAAAAAAAAAGGGGGGGATGTACTTTTCTATGAAAATGTTGTCCTGCCAACTCGGGTAGCCTTGAGAGTTGCCTTGTATAAGGGAGCAGGCAAGGCAAGCCCCTATACTTTTGGATATCCGAAGCTGTGGAAGTGTGCAACTGTGAACAACCAAAAGTGCACACCCTCCCCCCACAAAGGAAGTAAAAGAGCCACTTGCATACATACTCTGGGGCTGGGAAAATGTGAAAAAAAATACCCAGCCCCATTTTTGCACAAAAAAACTAAAAAGAAATTAAAAACGAGGGCTCCAACTGCAATTGGGATCATGGTTGGAGCGGGGACAGGGGCTTTGCAGCAGACCACATGGGTTCTGCCGCCAAGTCCCCTGGGATGCCAGGCAGAGCTGGCTGGAGGACAGAGGGGGAAAAAAACAATGCATTGTGGGTGGTGTGCCCAATTGTGTGGCAGGTGCACCATCCACGCACTATGGGTTGTTCACAAAACAACCCATAGTGCATAGCTAGTTACCCACAATGGGTTGGCGTGTTGTGCAAATGCGCCCAGTATTTGCTTTCCAAGGTTCTGCAAATATAAATGAGCAAGTCCGTAAGAAATAATTAATGAAAACAAAATAAATTCAGTATTTATTTAAAAAAAAATGTATTAGGATAATCAGAAAGTACCTTACTATGTCTGAAATCATGTTTTCTACATTGATAATGCCTATAGAGTAAAGACGTGAAACTGAAAATGTCACAGAAGGAGAGGAGAATGAAATTATCAAGCTAGCAATGAGAGTACATATTCACAGACTGTCCCATAACAAAAGTATCTCTGGGTAGCCAGGATCTCTGGGTAGCCAGGATCTCTGGCTTTGATGGGAAAAGGATGTGGAAGTACTGAGAATTTTCTTGCATCTAAAACTGCGAAGACATTTCAAATCCTATTTTTAATAATCTGATAAATCTTTTTTCTGGTTCAAAGCTGCTTAACCACACTTGACTCCACAATCCTAACACTTTTTTCCCCATGAAGCATCTCTAATGTAGTTGACAATTTCATTTTATTTATTTTCATTTCAATAAAAGGTGTAAATTACATTTAAAAACCTCCCATTATTCATTATTAATATTAGGTTTAGTCCCCTTTTCAGGACGTGTAGATTGAAAGAGCAGAGCATCCAATGTCATCCTAGCAGGACCAGGAGTCCGCTAGTGCAATGGGCATTCCCTCTCTTCTCTCTCCCTGCAGCCCTTGATGCCACTTAAAAATCTGCTCTGGAGGGTTTCCCAACTGGGGGCATGGGAGAGGGGAAGAGAGGGAATCTGCTCATCCTGGTTCCACTGATGGACCTGCTTCAATCAGTAGATTGAAATCTTGTGTAAATGGCCACTTTACAGCCACCATTTGCATAAAAGGCCTTTTACATAAAACGAGCCACCCTTTTTATGCAAAACAGAGGCTTGCCAAGGGGTCAGATGGCTGCTTGCCACTTGCTGGGCACCTGCAGACTGCCCAGCAGCTCCTCCAGGATGTCAAACGGGGGGGGGGGGTAAGTGGCGATGATCTGCAGACTGGAGTCTGGGAGGACAGGAGCAGTGGGGGGGGAGTCTGACAGATTCCACACACACCCCTCGGACACCTGCAACATCTCAAAGTACAAATTAAATCAAATCAGTCAATAAACTCAATAAGAACATAAGAAAATAAGAACCACCACCATGCTGGATCAGACCAAAGGCCTATCTAGTCCAGTATTCTGTTCACACAGTAGCCCAACAGTTGCCTGTGGGTAGGGATGTTGGAGGGATCCATTCAGGGGGGTGGAGCTTGCTGAACTTTCATCAGCTCAGCCCCCTCCCCACTCATTTCCCTGCAAGCTGGCCTGACTTTTCCGGGGGGTGGGGGGTCTTCATAAAAAGAAATTTGCACAAATTGCAATTGCAATTTGCATAACTTATGTAATTTTGGCCGCAATTTGCACAGATTTCTTTTTATGCAAATAATTCCTGGTTTTTGGGGAAAGCTGTGCGGCTTGGCACACAAATGCAAGCCAAGTCTGGTGCTCAGTGGGAGTTCACTCACCCCCCCACCCACCCAAGACCAGATTTCACAGCAATGGACATCCTTACTAGAGATGGGTGAACTCACCATAGTCCAGGTCCACTCGTCGGACCCCCACTAACTGCCTGCCAGCCCCTGCTTGCCATGCAGGGCTAGCTGCTGGGTGGTCTGCCGGCACCCGGCACATGGCCACTAGGGATAGGCGGATTCCCTACCTGTCATTCCGGCTGGGAATCTGCCCTTGGGGGGAGGCGACCTGTCCCTCCCCCCAGAATCCTAGCTGGCCGGTTCTACTCCACGGCTAGCCTATCGCGTGAAAAACCACAGACGCAAATGGCATCCGCTACACCATTTGCAGCCATAAAGCCCTTAGTTTAAGCTAAATGCAGCCAATTACAGCTGCATTTAGCTTAATCTAAGACCTTTACAGCCACAGATGGTGTAGCATTTGCATCCGGAGACAGTCAGCCTCAGCCAGTGATATGGCAATGGCGGCCGTATCGCTGGTGCTCTGGAGCCGGCAGCGGGGAGGATCCGGCTGGTGAGGACTTCGTGGGTTGGTGGAGGTAAGCGATCCATTCATCCATGGACTCTGGAGGCTGGATTCTTTTGAATCCAGCCTCACTGGGGTCCGTGGAGGAATTCTCTGATGTCCTTAATGGCCACCCAATCCTTTGGCAAGCGCCATTTTATGTAAAAATGGAGGCTTGGCCTTTTTTATACATGCCCATGTGTGCAAAAGCAGCCATTTGCGCAAAATTACAGGCATAAATGGTCCAGTCAGGCATGTGCGGGGGTCTGTAGACCGCAGTCTGGGGGGCTGAGCGGGGGGATGTCCACTGGACTCCACTCCTTTCCCAGACTCCTGTGACATCCCTAATCCCTACCTGTGGGAAACCCACAAGTAGGACATGAGTGCAATTGCACCCTCCTGGTTGTGTTCCCCAGCAACTGGTGTACATAGGCATACTGCCTCTGATACTGGAAGCAGCATATAGTCACCAGGAATAGTAGCCACTGATAGCCTTGTCCTCCATGAATTTTGTCTAATCCTCTTTTAAAGCTCTCCAAATTGGTGGCCACCACTGTGTCTTAATTTCGTAGTTTAACTATGTGCTGTGTGATGAAGTAATTCCTTTTATCTGTCCTAAATCTACCACTGATCAGCTTTATGGGATGGCCCTGGGTTCTAGTATTATGAGAGAGGGAGAAAAATGTCTCCTTTGCCACTTTTTCCACACCATGTAGTGACACATCTGAGCTGATATGCATAAAATTGCATTTTAATGCGTTAAAGAAAATGAACACTGATGATGTGTACAGGAGTCAGTAAAACAGCATTATATGCATAGCAACAGCAGCATAGTCAGTCAGCTCTACATCACTTGCCATAACCCCACCTCACAAATTTACTGCCAAATGTCCAACCAAAGGGCTGCATTATAATCTGTGGCAGCTTCAAAAGGCTCTTGGGACATTATGTAAGAGGTTATTATTGCTCTGCCCTCTCCACATTTCCTTATTAAAAATGCATACATCCTTTACACCGGGGTGGGCAGAAGGAAAAAGTTTTCCCCATGTTTTGGTTTTCAACTCCCATAATCCCTGGTGGCATAGCCAATGGGCAGGAATGCTGGGAGTTGAGATCTGGAGATCTACTTTCTGCCCTCCTTTACACAGGGTGCAATCAGAAACTGTGGAACAGGTTCTGATCAGATCCCAGCTTCTAAGT
The DNA here is from genome assembly GCF_057233095.1 of Heloderma suspectum. Lineage (NCBI taxonomy): Eukaryota > Metazoa > Chordata > Lepidosauria > Squamata > Helodermatidae > Heloderma > Heloderma suspectum. Next base: position 79,272,331 of record NC_139460.1, on the reverse strand, counting down.
GAGATGATCGTGTTATCCTCTTATGGATTCCTTATTATATCCAGTCCTAAGAGCTTAGTGTTGCCACTGCAGCTCATAAAATTGGGTTATAATAAACAAGTGATATTCATTATACAGTTAAGACCAGAATTAATAGTTAACTGAATTTAAAATAAAAATAATGTTCAATAGCAAGCAAAGTCAGATTCCATTCTTATATCCTACACTTCAGTGTAGTATTTAATATTGTAATTAATGTGTAATATTTAAAACAACTGAGGACATGGGGTTGGATTCAGTTTAGGTGTGCACAACTGGGCTGGAGGAAGCAGACTTCCCCACCCTGTCCCCCCAACAGCAGTCGCTCTAGTCCCCTGCAAATGCTACACAGAGGATCAGGGTCCCTGCTGAATGGGGTGAGCTGTGGTATGGGGGATCTCTAAAAATCAGGCAGAGACACCTTCCATGAGCGGAACCGTTCCATTCTACGGATGTCAGAGAATTCCGCCACGGATCTCGGTGAGGCCGAATGCCAGTGCATTCGGCCCCCCGAAATCTGTGGTGGAACGAAGCCCCCCGCCCCCCCACCCCACGCAAGGCACGCGCAACGGAGCACTTACCTGCTGCCGTCCGTGCTGACTTGCGAATGGCGTCTGCGTCTACGGCCACCATTCGCTTCCTCATTATAGCTGTGATAGGCTACGTAAATAATTATGTAGCCTATCACGGCTAACGCAGGGATGCCATTTGCGTCCCTGAGGAGGCCGTGATAGGCTACGTAAGTATTTAAGTAGCCTATCACGGCAAAAAAAGAGAAAAAAACAGCGGATGCAAATGGCAGCAGCTATGGCGGCTGCCATTTGCATTCCCCCCTTTTTTTGCCGTTTTAGCCTACATAAATATTTACGTAGGCTAAAATGGCAAAAAAAGGGAACGCAAATGGCGGCCGCCGTAGCCGCCGCCATTTGCGTCCACTGTTTTTTTCTCTTTTTTTTGCCATGATAGGCTATGTAAATATTTACGTAGCCTATCACAGCAAAATACAGGGACGAAAATGGCGGCGGCTAGGGCGGCCGCCATTTGCATCCTTGCAGGCTGCCCAGCGGCCAGATGTCCGGCTGCTGGTGGCCCCAGCTGGTGGCTCCGCGGAATTTCTGCGGAGCAGAGCTGGCCGGAGAGAATTTCGGGGGGAGGGACGGAGCGCCTCCCCCCCACCGCGAATGTCACCCTTCGAAAAGGTAAGTGACTTTCGTACATCCCTATTCCATTCATGGAAGGCAGATCCTAGATCCAGCACTTGATAATTTGGTCTTTACGATTGCGGAACCAATTACTTCTGTTGAAATCTGCTTACAATAATATTGTTTAAGGAACTTTAGATTTGATTACCTGATATTTTTCTGTTGTTCTCAGCAAATACTTTCCTGATAGGTTTTTGCAATTAAAAAATGTCTGCCTGTTGCAATTTGTTAGTGTTTCCACAATAATTTCCACTTATCCTCAAAGCATAGTGGGTTTGATGAATAAATAACACAAATATTTCCAAGAGCAGAAAGATCCTGTGGGATAGTCAGAAACCAACTTGGAATTTATTAATCAGAACTTTCTGACACTGATATGAGAAAAAGTGGCCCCATTCCAGTATAGGTGTATGGCTTCTTGTTTTAGTTTTTGTGGGTCGCCTGTATGTAATGAGGTCCTACACTGGTATAACTGTTCATAGCCATGATGCAGTTTCAAATGCATTTCTCTGTTCTTACATCATGTTCACTTGGTTTAGATCTAAAGAATGCCATGTGTCACCAGCTATAATGACAGGAAACGAAGCTCCAGTTTGTATAATACTGCCATTTCTCAAATGTATGATGCATGCTGTAGTATTGGTTCCTTGACAACCCACCCCACACAAAAAAGGCAGTGTTTCTTGTTGACAGTAATCAAAGAATTGAGCAGCTAAATAATTGCCATAAGTATAGATGGTAGGAGAGCCAAAGCAAGATGATGCCTTAACTATATACTTAGTTCTTCACTGCTACTATTTATTTCAGTTGCTGTTTAGTTCAGCAGGCAAAAGGTAACTAGCTGTGGAAGTCAAGTATGTGGTCTATTCATGTTTTCAGGATGACATCTCAGTGAATTTCAAAAGGATCCAGACTCCTGATTAAACACCATTGTCTTTGAAGTTCATGAAATATATCAATTTGTCAAGAAATATACTGCATGATGGATGGTTTTCGAACTAGCATCCACAGGAGAGATAAACAAATCAGCACAGACACTTGCAAGTCAGCGAGGCTTCAATGTCAGACATCAGGCAGATCAACTTGAGCAGTTAGCTAGTTCCTCAAGTAGCAGAAAAACAATGTAGATAAAAAGTGCTATCTGAATCGAAGGCATTATGAAAATTCCAGAAGATGAAACTGATGGCCAAGACTTCCTAGGCTGAAAAGCTACCTTTGATGAGCAAGGGCTGTTATTCACAACAGCCACCAATGTGAAGAAGCTGATGGAAGCTCCCTTCTGGGTTATGGATGCAACATTCAAAACATTCCCCACATTCTTCAGGTAAATGTACTCTATCCATGCACCTGTTGGAAACAGCAGAAAATTCCAGAGTATTGCCATGTGTATATTCCTTAGTGTCCACTGATTCAGTCATGTTACACCTGAGTCTTGCACTTGATGTGTGTGTTTTTTAATGGAAGACCTTGAATGGAGTCTACAAGACAAGTGCAGTTCATTTTTCAGTTTCACACAGGTACTAATCATTGCAACATGCTACAATTTCCTTAATGGGTTGGTAAGTTTTCTGCCCCTCAGGGGAAGAAATTATTTGCAGTAGCCCATTTAAGAGTTGTTCAGTATTTAAGTACACAAAAACTAACCCTGAAGTAAAGATATTTTGTTGCTTTGGCTTTCTGTCCATCTGTTGACATAGCAGCTAATTTTAAAGATTTCAAAGCGGAAATGACTCTTTGTATGTACTGAAAATTACCTGATAATTATCATTACATACAGGTACAATAAATAAATTCTTGAGGACATCAGACATAATTTAAGAAATGGTAGCAATATGAGACATGATTAATCACTGCTTTATGCTGGTGTTTTCATGCAACATTTTTGTTGGTTATATAAAGAGGTGACACAGGGCATTGTACATACCAAAACCAATACTACTTCTTCTGTTCTTGAAAGGGCCGGCATTGGTGTGCCTGGTAGGAAGGCAAAAAAAAAAAAAAAAGGAAAATAATGAAGATAAAAGATGCTTTAAATTCTATCATCAATTATCTTGAAATAGCCTAGAAATCAGAGAAGAATTTTTAAATCTCTAATTAAAAAATTAGCACCACTAATGATTCTAGAATGGAAAAATACATGCAACTTTGGTGGTAAAAGAAAATTGAACAGCTGCTCTTAAATTACACTTCCCATTACATATTCTAACTAAGATGGTAAATAATTCACTATGTAACCAGAAGACAGGCAATGGCACCATCACATGTCTTCTTCTGAATCAGCAAGAGCAACCACTGCTGTCCACCACTGCAGTCATGTAACACCATGTGTAAGAGCCTGTACAATGATGGAGGCAGAAAAATGACATTCTCAAATGCCTGTTGGATCAGCTCAGAATCACCCTTTCTGGTCCTCTCCTCCTGTTGGTCACAGAAACAGGTTCATTTGTCACTTCTGATCAGTCTATTTTGGTTATGGCTTTAATTTTACAATTGTAAGGTCTGTAAAGAAATGTCTGTATATTCTGTCTGTATATTCTAAATGTTGTGAATGTTGGAGACTCCAGTTCAGAAGTATCTAAAAATAAATTACATAACATTCTAGTCTCAGAATTTGGCATTATACTTTTTCTTTCTTTTTTTAATGATTAGAGATGTATTTCCACTTGACTGGAGTCCCCAAAGCAGCTCACAACTTTCATGAAATACACATTTGCAAAGATCAGTATAATCAGAATATCAGAGCAACTACGCTTTCTATAGGTTACTACAGAATTCAAATATTTTGCCAACACATTTTGTTGTTATTTCTATGTTGGAGGGTTAGCATTTGGAGTATACTGTGGGAGACGAAACATGAAGAAAAAAAGGCAGAAGAACTGGATGCCACAGTGCAAGACTTCTCCAAACCAATTAAAAAGTGCAAAGTATGGAATATTATACATATTAATCACAGAGCTGGAAAAACGAAAACATATCCATAGAAGGAACAACTATAAGAACCACTGGATGATGAGAAGCCATAAGATCCACCAGATGATGAGAAGCTATATTTGTGATACAATTACAGCCACAGACATTCTTCATATTACATTATTTGAAAAAGTGTTTGTTAGTTCCACTGATCACATTGTTACAGTTGCAAGAATCATAAAATAGTATATACTTATGCAACACCACCTTTTAAAATACAAACAAATCAACACTGAATTTTAGTTGGTAAGCAAGCTAAATGGGCTCAGAGGGAGGATGGTGATGCTGTGAAAGCTTCTGCCATCCCTCCTGCCCTGCATAGCTCTTGCTAGCAGGGCACTGGATGGGTGGAGGGCTTTGATCTTGAAGCCCCCCATTTGAAGGACTGCAATACTTCTGCAATGCACAGTAAATGTGTTAAGTATATTTCCCATACTTACATTCATTTCATGCCTCATCTAGGTGAGAACCTAGATGAAAATCATGTGTACATTGTTATTGCCAACCACACCAACTGTAGAGTACCTGTGGTTATTTTTTAATGCAAGAATTACACTTGCTCATTTACTGATATCCTAATACCTTCTGTTGCTAGTTAATATCTTCTCAGTGTGACAGCACTTGTACAGCACTTACACAAAAATAGAAATTATCATTGTCAATCATTTAAAAGAGTCCAGTTCAAAACTCAAATTATAATGATGTACCAGGGCTGGAACTGAATTTAAGAGAATATCAGCAGTCAGAAATTTGTACCACCACACTTCCCATTGGAATTATATCTCATACTCAGGCCTTAAAAATGGACAGGCCTTTCAATATTATAATCAATATTGCACATCTCACCTTCATTTATTTCCCATTCTCCCAGGTTGCGACCCCTCCTCCTCCCTTTTGAATGATGTCCTTGTATAACAATTTCATTAATTTCACCTAATGAAATGAACAACATTTGAGGGGAAGAACCCTATTAAATCCCAGAAAAGTAGAAGGGTAGGACTCACACTGTGAACATAGATTACAATTCCACTCTTACCACACTATAGTGTCACCAGTTATTTCACAATATATCTTCTATGGGGTTTAACGGGGCAGAGGGGGGAATATAGATTGCCTGTATAACACGTTGTGGTACATTAGAGTCAAGTGGTATAAACTAAGGTGTACTGCATGCTATTAATTTCCCCACAGATTTGACATGTTAGTCATAACCTTACAATTATTTACACAGTGCAGAGGAGAGAACCAGAAACCTATTGAATAAGATGAACAATCTTGCCAGGTCATTTATGTGAGCATCTTGATAATATTTTAAAGTTATTCTTGGCTCTCTCACAGTAAAAATATACTAGCTACTTCAATCTCATTCTAAAAGTTACTAAACAACAACAACAACAACCAGGAGAGGGAAACACAAATAGAGATTTCCTCCAGCCTGGTCAGTCTGTTACTCTGGTCAAGCCATTATTCTGACTTATTTTAAAGTAAGTTGAAAACTGTCAACATCTGCCTACCGAAACCTTAGGTAGATTACATATATGCAGCTCTATTATCCATTCCTTAAATGATTCAATGTCTTTCGGAATGCTGTATTCTATCAGTGGAAATAAACTAAAATCTTTACTCAGAAACTAGATTAAACAGAAAAGCTGGGGAAAGGAAAATAAAAATTCCAAGAACCGTGAATAAAAAGAAATGTAGTAAACAAAGCACCTGGGATGGAATGGCCACATGCAAAAAATAGGATGACAAGACAACATGTCTTGAAAAACCTTACCGCACACCTCTACTGTACCGTATTTCTTGTGGTCCAAGGACAGAGTCAACATGAGTAGTGATGAGGGAAGCAAAGAATGCCCAATACTAAAGGTCATCCTCTCTCACATATGCATGTGAGTGGTATATAGCATGGGGTAAGCGACCCATGTGAGATTGTAGCTCACAGGAGGGAAAGGGCAAAGTAATTGCAATTTTATTAGGGATGTCAGAGAATTCAGCCACGGACTCCAGTGAGGCCGGATTCTTTAGAATGGCCTCCCCCCTGCCACCCCGCGGAATCCCCCTGGGACAGACCTATCTGGTGGCGGATGCGGCAGCGGCTCCGGCTGCTGCTGCGGCCGCAAATGGTGGCCGTTGTAGCGGCTGCCATTTGCGTCCGCAGCAGCCCGGTTGCGGTTGGAGGCCCCGCTGCGGATCGGCCTGGGGGGGAGGATTCCAGGGGGAGGGACGGATCGCCTCCCCCCACCCGCGGACCCCAGCGGAGCCAGGTAAGTGGGGTTTTGTACACCCCTAATTTTTTTCAGTTCGTCGAAGGTTAGCTTGCATCTGTGGCTCCGACTTCACATTTCTTATACAAGTAGAGCATTTGCATAAACAAGAATGTATGCAAGTGGAGCCGCCTTTAATCATGTTAACAGACTAGAAGACTGAATAGTCCATGCAACCAAGAATGTAAATACTTCTAAGTCCCAATTCTGATGCAGAATAGCTGCAAATAGAGCAAGCAAGTAGATCTACAATGAGAGGAGGTAGATCTACAATGGTGGCTGGGGCATCTGACTTTGCAAGCACCAGGAGCAGGCGAGCAGCACCAGCAGTGAGATTGTACTCCATCCTGCACTGTGTACTGCAAGCCTTATTTACTGCCATTCAGTACCATGTCTGGTGATTGTCTTCCAGCTAGAAGCAAGATTGGCTATGAAAGGTCTAGGGATGCATGAGAATTTATTTTCAATTCGGTTTTGACAAGAATGTACCAAAATTTGAAATGTTCCCCGTATTCAGGACAAAAAGATTCAAAACAGTCAAATATGGGAGAAACCAGAACTGACTAGGGGTGCACGAAAGCCACTTACCTGGTCTCGCAGCTTGCTTCGCGGTGGGGGGGAGGCGCTTCGCTGCTCCCCCCGAAGTTCAGGCCGGGGGGGGAGGCTTCCCGCCTCGCCTGGCCGAAATTCAGGCCTGGGGGGAGGCGCCTCGCCTCGCCGCGAAATAAAAAGTTAAAAAAAAAAACGCCCCCGTGATAGGCTACGTGACGATTTACGTAGCCTATCACGGCTAGATCTGCAAAGACAGCCGTGATAGGCTACGTTAATCGTCACATAGCCTATCACGGGTGACTTTGAAAATCTAGCCATGATAGGCTACGTTAATCATCACGTAGCCTATCACAGGGGCGTTGTTTTTTTTTAAATTTTATTGGAATGGTGGCGGCGGCAGCCGGTCGAAAGACCGGCTGCCGCCCCTGCCCCTGACGAAGACCTGCCGAAACGCCGCCGGGACCCGCCGCCGGGAGGGACATTCGGGAAAGGTAAGTCCCATCCCAGGGGGGGTGTGGGGGGGGCGGAGAATTTCTCCCCGAAACTACTTCGGGGGGCCGAATACATTGGCACTCGGCCCCCCGAAGTTTTGGGGAGAAATTCTCCCCCATCCCTAGAACTGACAGATTTACCCATCTGGTCCAGGGCTTTGAGTGTGTAACTCTTAAAAGTCTGGGTTTGAATCACTGTGTATTCAACCATGTGAGTGCTTAATTAGGTTGCCCCCTCTTTTTTCTGAGGTTCCTCATCTTTAACAGCTATATGACCAAGAGGTACTTCAAGGTCCTCTCCATGCTGATGTCAGGAGAGTTTCTGAGTGCAGGGAGTGGGATAGTAGTTCAGATTCTGAAGAAGGACCGCCAGACATGGGGGAGGTATTTTCTCAGGCTAGTCCAGATATGGCTAGGCAGGCTCCTCAGGTTGCAAAGGTCCAGCTGAAGGAGGAGGGTCCCTCTTCACACACACTCCCCATGAGAGATAGTGAACAGGGAGAGGCGGGGTTTGGGGTGTCTGAATTAATAGATGCCAGGCGCAGACGCAGAGCAAAGAGGGAGAAGGGCGGGGCGGAACTTAGACGGTCTACCTGACTGGCCCTGCATGAACAGCTGTGCCTAGAAACCTCATGAGAGAGACAGAGACCTCCCCGCACCCCTTAAGTTAGGCTAGTGAGACCGCCTTCCTTTCAAATGGCGAGAAACATTTATAGCTACCTTTTGAACCCCTTGAAGGCATTCCCTCGTAGACTAAGAGTCACTGAGAATTTGGATCTGTATGACCTTTTAAAGTAATGGATTAAAAGCTGTAGAGTGAAGTCTTGTCTGTGTTTGATTTGGCATTTGAAGGTCAGTGAGGTAGGGATGTCAGAGAATTCCGCCACAGATCTCGGTGAGGCCGAATGCCAGTGCATTCGGCCCCCCGAACTCCGTGGTGGAACGGCCTGCCATCCCCCCACCCCCCGCGGATCCCCCCCGGGACAAGACTTACCTGGGGCGGATGTTCCGGACGGCAGCGGCTCTGGCGGTGGCTTCGGCGGCTGGTCTTCTGACTGGCTGCCGCCACCGCCATTTGCAGTCTTCCCCCCCCCATTCATGATGGGCTACATAAAGACTTACGTAGCCTATCACGTCTGGGTTAAAACAACAACAACAACAAACGCGTACGCAAGTGGCGGTGGCTATGGCTGCTGCCATTTGCGTTCCCTATTTTTGGTTGTCTTAGTCTACGTAAATATTTACGTAGACTAAGATGGCGAAACTAAGGGGGAATGCAAATAGCGTAGCGGACGCTATTTGCGTTCCCCTTTATTTTCACCGTCTTAGTCTACGTAAATATTTTTATATTTTATTTGTGCACGCGTTTTTTTTTTTTTTTAACCCAGACGTGATAGGCTACCTAAGTCTTTATGTAGCCTATCATAGCTGAATACAGGGACACAAATGGCGGCGGCTATGGCCGCCGCTATTTGCATCCCTGCTAGCCAGCGGCCAGGTGTCCGGCTGCTGGCAGAGCCAGCCGGCGGCTCCGCGGAATCCCCGCCGAGTGGAGCCGGCCGGCCTTGATTCCGGCGGAGCGCCTCCCCACCCGGCGAGGATTCCGGGGGGTGGGACGGAGCGCCTCCCCCCCAGCGGAACCCGGCAGAGCCAGATAAGGGGGGTTTCATACATCCCTACAGTGAGGGCAAAAGGAATCCTGACAGCTGGGAATTACAGACGATGTAAAATTCACTCCATTTGTGTTTCTCAGATTGTCAGGTGCCTTTTGTTCTGTCATCTGCTCACAGACAGATGCGAACTTTTTTCCCGTCATGTGGAAAAATACGCAAATAATTATGTAAGAAGTTTCATAAGCATTTACATAATTTAGCTTAGTACATAATATTTCACATATTGTCCTCTATTCCATTCAACTTTTCCTCAGCAGAAACTTGTGTATTTCCTATGAATAAATATGCGTAAATTTCAGGAAAGTAAAACAAAAAAAATTAAATCCGGAAGTCCACGGACTCCACACAGCCTGAGGGGGTCACTCAGCAGGGCTTAAGATTCTTAATGAGAGCTCATTTTAGTCCATCCCGAAGTTCTCCAGCATCCCTACTGGGAATACCTATAACTATTGAATTTGGCCAGTGCAGATGGATGAAAATTTAGTTTCAGTTCCATTCTGATAAGAATTTATCAACAATTTACATAGAAAGAACATGAGATTTTAAAAAATCGAAGGGAGAAACTCCAACTGACAGATTTGCCCACTGATAGGAAGGTGAATATCACTAGTCTTTTCCCATGCAGAACCATTAAGTGCAATCCTATGCATGTCTACTCAGAAGTAAATCACATTGCATTCAACAGGTCTTATTCCCAGGTAAATGTATTTAAGATTGCAGCCTTAATGGTTAATAATGGTTTATAAAGCCAGTGTGGTGTAGTGGTGAGTGCGTTGGACTGGGACTCAGGAGATCCAGGTTCTAGGCCCCACTCGGCCATGGAAGCTCACTGGGTGACTTTGGGCCAGTCACAGACTCTCAGCCCAACCCACCTCACAGGGTTGTTGTTGTGAGGATAAAATGGAGAGGAGGAGGATAATGTAAGCCACCTTGGGTTCCTTGCAAGAGGAAAAAAGGCGGGATATAAATGCAATCAGTCAATCAAATGTTTATGGTTATCCTCCCTACTGGGCCTGAGGCCTCATGACTTGATATGAGATATAGAACAAAAAAGCCATGTCATGAGTGTGTGTTACATCCCCAGAGAACCACTGTCAGTCTTACACATTTTCTGGGACCTTCCAGTAGGAAACACTTATCTGCACAAGACAAGATTGCACTATAATAGTTGACCTAATAAAAATAATATGTGATATTTTAGATTCTTAGAGTTCATCATCAGCAGAAATGATAATGGGATATTTGATCTTACCACAAGGTTAACAGAACTGAAAAAGTGTAACAGGAGGTAGAGAATGTTAGTGTTTATATCCAACCTAATTAACTTTTCTTTACGTTCTCTAAGTAGGTTACAGTATAAAAAGTAAAAACAAGTAATAAAAAAACCTCAATCTATCCATCAGAATGTATTAGTCAACAGATCATACATAACAAAGGACAAGTAATAAAATATGATAAACACATAAAACCAACTAAAAACCTCAACAAAACATGTACACAAAAAAGTTACCAGCAGCTGAACAAGCAGAAATTTTTTTTAAAAAGTGCTGTGGGGATAGATAGGGGAGGAAAAGCTGGGACTAGATTTCACAGAAATGTTTACAGAGTTGTGAAGACTAGGTTCCACATTTACCACTGAAAGTCTTTCCCCAGACTCCCTTCTATCCACTTTCTCTTGTGTCAGAAACTCTAATCATTTCAATATTACCTTTATAGTTAGAAATGTTATGACCCTGCTCTTCCTTAAACAGAATGCTTCCAGTATCAAGAATCTGATAAACGTGCCAAAACAATATCCCAAATACCCTCAACGACAATGAGAATTCAGTGTAGTCACAAAACTAGATATTTATGTGTTATAATAATTTGTTACAAAATCTGAGACTAGCATCCACAAACAAACTTAATGCAAATAATCTCCATAGACTTTAAGAGGAACACTTCTCTTTGCAGTTGGTCTGGATTGCACTTTGAGGAACCAAAATAAGGGAGCAATCTGGGGGGGGGGGAAATCCCCATGTTCCAGATAAGAGGAAAGATGGAGACAAATGTGCTATCAAATTTCAAAAGGAAATTTTCTAGGCATTAACAACACAATCTCCTACACATCTGTTCAGACACAAATCCCACTTAATTCAGTGGGACATACCCACAGGTAAGTGTGTATAGGCTTGCAGCCTAAAGTTGCATTCTTCAAATGTACTCCCTTATGCATAGTAACTTTCTCTTCATATTACCTCTTATCTGTAATGATTTTCATGCTATTGTATAAATAAATACCTTGTTAACAAAATATGCCTTTCAACGTAAAGTCATATTTATATTTAAGTCTCTCCTCCACTTCGTTTTACTACTAAGAAGACTTTATTCAATATAATCCTGATCCTTGCAGAAATTCAAGTCATATCATTTTACCTTGTCACCTTCAGAGAATGTTATTCCATCAATGGCTCTTTTCCAAGTAATTTCGGGGACTGGTTCACCTTCTGCCTCACATATGAGGGTAGCTTGACCATTTTCAAAGGTGGTTTCATTTTTAAGTTGTATTATTTGAGGCTGTACTGTTAGAAATATAAATTATATTACTCATTCTTGATTTGAGCAAATATAAACAACATAACAATAACACAAACAATATTTATATATTTGAATATATGTTTTGATGGTATAAGAAAGATAGCCACCATCTTTGAAAGCTGGTTTAGCCTGTTTCAAGAATTTGGATTTTGTAAGGCTGCCCCTGACAAAAAAGCTCTAGGTTCCAAAACATTTTGGGTTAAATAAACATATTTTCCATTGGCACCTTTCAGAATACATTCTTTTTTCACATTCTGTTTTGGTGCTTCTCTTCCAGTTTTTGTTTGCTATGGCTGCGCCAAATTTTTGGGCGTAAAAAAGTACAGGGCAAAAGTGGGTTATTTCTTATTTGGGAGAATCTGAATTGCCCTTTGGCAGAAAAAATCCCAAATGTGTCTTTCTAGTGATGGTGCTGACATTCATAATTAACTGGTTTGATATACAAATTTGTCCAATTTGTTATGTATTATGAACTGAGTACCATTTCCTCATGAGGTTCTCTAATCCGGAATGTTAGTGTGGTCAGTTTTCAGCTCACCAGGCACCCAAAGCCAGCTGATTTTAGGTGCATATATACTAAATTCTTTAATATCAGCCTCATGCTCTCAACGAAAGTATCTTTGATTGCTGTGAAACCACACAAACTATTTGAAATGGTTCCATAATTTATAAAACAGTGGAATTCCACCTAGCCAAATAAACTGATCACATTCACACATTTGGTGCCATTATCCATTTGAAAATACCATATACAAGGCATGTATATGGTATTTATGACAAAATACTTTGAGACTGTAATCCAGCACACACTAACCTGAGAGTAAGTCTCACTGAATTCACTGGGACTTACTTCTGAGTAGACATGAATAGGATTGTACTGTAACTCAATCTTCACAACTTGTAATTTTTAGATCCTGTTTCACCATTTTCATGTTGTTCTGAAAATTACTGCAACAAGACTGGTCAGATTCAGTACTCCTGTTACATGCACCCAAGGATCCATCAGTGAGAGAAAGCATAGCTCCCCCCTTACCTGGGGAGCCAAAATGGACCCAGCGGTTTTGGAGGAAGACTGGAATAAGTGGCTGCTTGGTCAGGGTACTGATTCCTTTCTGGGGGTGGGGCTGGGAGGTCCACTATGACAATCCGGACTCCAACTGGTGCTACAGGGTGGGGCTACAGGGCAGACCAAATGGAGAACTTTCTCCCTCTGGTCCACCTAAGGCCTGTATAAACAGGCCTCCACCACAGCTTCGAGATTGCTGTTGCCAACTTCCCCACCCAGCAACTCCAGGTAGCAATGTGACTTGCACTGGACAGAAGATAGTTGCCAGTTGACAGAGCTGGGAAGGGATTTTGGCTGCAAGTGCATACCAATTGGCAATATGGTTTTTGCTTTCCCTACTGCAAGACTATTTTTGTTGTAGTTGATAGTTGATTTCTACTATATTATGAACCCAATGTGTATGCTTCATTCACTAATGTCACAACTGTGTGGTGTGAAGGTACTGGCCGGGATCTATTTGTGAGGGGAAATGGGTTTGGGCTTCCTGCTCCCCAATGGTGGAGATCCCCTTAAGGGATCTTGGGGATGTGGCACAGGACAGAGGGTGCAAGCTTGCCACATCCAGGGTGGTAGAAAGAGCTCACAAAAGACCTCATAAGCTATAAACTATAGCTTATGAAGTCAGGAAATTTTTTTAGCATAACTATTGTTTATGAAATTACTGTCAAAATGCCCATCACTATGACATGTAGGCTCTGACTAAAGAATGAATATGATTACTGCATAGATACTTAGGGGGTATCTAATGTAACTCTGTGTGCTCTGCCAGGACATCCACACCTGACTGGTGAGTTCGGCATTGCCTAGTACATCACTTTATTTTCCCCACAGGTGTGAATGGAAGTAATTCATTTTTATATATAAAATAAAGGGATACACTACATGGGCTAAATCTTTAATAACTTCAGTTTCAGGGTGAGGGTCAGGTTTTTCTTCATTCTTTCCTGTGCCCCAAATTCCAGCTCATTTACTTAGTCCCTAACTTTTCGCACTCCTCACCACTTAAATGCCTCCATCACCAGCTCTTTCTACAAGCTAGTTCTAAGGAAGTGGACTGCAGAATTCCTCAGTTGTATTGTATTGTATTTATTTATGAGCATTCATAAACCACTTACATCTAAAGACTTCAAAGCATTGTAAACAATTCATAAATACATAAAAATAATGTCCAATACACAGAATACATAATTCCTACATAGGATGATAGGCTACACTACACAGGGTAGACTTACATAAGCATATAGGTCTTCAACATCAACCTAAAAATAAAAAGTGTTTGTGTATGTCTAATCTCAGGAAGAGATTATTATTCCACATAGTGGACACCACAACACTAAATGCCCTGCTCCAAGCAATTGTGGAGTGGACCTTAAAAGTGTGTGACCCCACCAGGAGAGCCTCACCAAATGACCTCAAGGACTGAATGGATCTATAGGGGAGAAAGTGATTTCTCCAGTAACCAATCTTGAGTTGTTTTGGACTTTATATACTAATAACAAAACTTGAAATCTGGCTCTGTAGCAAATAGGTAGCCAGCACTGTTCCTTCAGCACAGGTGAAATATGCTGTTGATAGGTCACACCACTTTAATCTGCTATAGGCAAGAACATGGACGAAGCAGTCTTTCCTCAGATCTCTCCGGCCTAACCCCTGTGTCCTCCCCCAACTCCAGGACCAAATAACCTGCAAGGCCAGTCAGAGACACAGGGTCACTGACTGCAGTGGGCATGGGCAGCACAACCAGCAAAAGTACTGCTGCACTACCTTAGGCTGACTGTCTGTTTTCTTCCTACCCCACCAGGCCCCACTTTGTCCCTCACTACAGGCTGGGAGCAACATTATCCCTTGACATGCTCCAACATTCCTGAATGTTACAAAAGCCTGTAATGCAGGAAGTATTAATGGAAGTTGTAGTTTTACTAAGTCAAACGTTACAGGTAGCAATGTTGGTTTCATTTTTAAATATATTTCATAGGGATCAAATTCAAGTAATGAAATACTGAGCAAGGAAGTTCCCAGAACTCTTCTTCAGGCTAAATGTTTAGTTATTTTTGAAAAAGGGAAGGGGAGGAGCAGAGATATTTCAAGCCAAGATGGAAAAATATTGAGGTCTGATGTCTGTAATAATCTCAAGATGGAGCACATAAGATGTTATGCAGGCTTGAGGCATAATCCTATTTTTGTTTATACAGAGAAAAGTCCTACAACTCTCAGAATTCTGGGAGTTGCAATACCTTTTTCTGTCTAAACATGTGTAGGGTTGTGCGCCCTTAATTAGGTTAGATTGAGCAAGGAATGAACAGGTATCTGATTTCATGAAGGGCTATGGGATAATAAATATGCATGGATAGGTGAGAATTTTATTTCAGTCCGGTTTTGATAAACATTTATCAAAATTCACAAAATTCTGCATATTCAGGACAAAAAGAACTTGAGGTTTTTTTAAAAAAATAAAATATGGGAAAAACCAGAAATGAGAGATTCTTCAATCCAGGCCTAGGGCTTTGAGTGCTTTGAAGCCCTGTGAATTCAGCCAAGTTAGTGCTTAATTGGGACTGCCACCACTTTTTTTCTGACAAATTCCATTTTTAATAGTTATATGATGGGCAAGTACATTATGGTCCTTTCCATACTGAGAATAGCTTTATCTATTTAATTTATCCAGTGCAGATGGGTGAGAATTACTTTTCAGTTTGTTAAGAATTTACCAAAATTCACAAAGTTCTTCATATTCAGGAGAGAAAGAACTTAAGATTTTAAATCTCTGCAACTGCTGCTAAGTTTTATGCTGGTTGTACTTTTATGCTTTAGTTTTTTAATGCTTTTATATTTTATATTGTTTTTATGCTGTACTTATGGTTTGGCTATCGGGCAGTATAGAAATGTAATAAATAAATACTAAATAAATAAAAACTGCAAAATGAAACTGACAGATATGCCCATCCATAGATAGATGGTCTCCCTTTGAAAATGTAACATCAAGCAATACAACAGATCTACTTGAAGCACAAAGAGAAGAAATACACCCCCTTGTAAGGCAGAGGCTGCTTCCAAATAGATGTTTAATGTGGAATTCACTCACTTTGTATGGGGGTCTCCCTTTGAAAATGTAACATCAAGCAATACAACAGATCTACTTGAAGCACAAAGAGAAGAAATACACCCCCTTGTAATTGTAAGGCAGAGGCTGCTTCCAAATAGATGCTTAATGTGGAATTCACTCACTTTGTATGGGGGCAGCCACAAAATACCAATCATGGTCATCCTGTATTTTCCCTGTGGTTCTTGTAGGAATGGCGGATAATTTCTCCACCAATCTCGGGGAGGCCAAATGCGGGGAGGCCGAAATTGGCGGTGAAATTCTCCGCCCCCCCGCCCCCCCCGGGATGGGACTTACCTCCCTCGAATGTCCCTCTCGGCCGTGGGTCCCGGCGGCGGTTCGGCGGCGGTTTGGCAGGGGCGGCGGCCGGTCTTCTGACCGGCTGCCGCCGCTGCCATTACAAAGTGAATTTAAAAACACACACACACACACCCATGATAGGCTACGTAACGATTTACGTAGCCTATCACGGCTGACTTTGGAAATCTAGCCGTGATAGGCTACGTAAATTGTTACGTAGCCTATCACGGGTGTGTGTGTGTGTGTGTTTTAAAATTCACTTTTGTATTTCGCGGCCGGGGAGACGGGGCGATTCTCCCCGGCCTGAATTTCGGCCGGGCGAGGCGGGGCGCCTCCCCCCCCCAGCCTGAACTTCGGGAACTGAACTTCGAGAACTGAAGCGCCTTCCCCCCACTGCGACGCAAGCTGCGAGACCAGGTAAGTGACTTTCGTACATCCCTAGGTTCTTGCATCTTTTATTAGATGGCAGAGAGGCCAGCATTTATTTTTACAAAAGCTAAAGAGTAGTGCAATCTCCACAGGTGTAGGTGCCTTTAATGCGATTCTTCCATCTTTTTTTTTTTTTTAAAGCATGGACTTTTGATATGTGCAGGTGAAATCACAATTCAGCACACATTCACTATAACCTTTATGATGGGTCCCATTTTATGACGGGGGGGATTTTAATCAATCTTTTAATGAGAATTAAAAACAATTTTAAGGCTATTGTTTTGTTTTTTAAAAGTGAAAGACAGCCATGGTGCTTTAGAACTCTTTTGAAATTACTCAAACTTCTGTTAGTATTTTATTTTTAAAAAAAAATTAGGTGAAATGTGATGGCAGCTTGGATGCATGTGACCCTCCCCTCGAAGAAGAGTAGGGACCTTCACATTTTACTAAAATGTTGGTTTAAGTGAAATTCAGTGGCAATTTTAATAATAAGACATGAATCATGCTATGTACACTAACTTTGACATAAGGTTCAAAAATAAAAAAAAAAGTAGATATATCAAACAATACTTACCAAAAACTTGCAGGAATGTCTGATTCGTCACCTTTCCTGCTTTATTTCTTGCTTCACAAATATAAGGACCAGCATCAATATTTTTTATATCTCTGATTATCAGTTCTGTATTGCTTCCTCTTAATACATATTTTTCATTTTCCTCAATACGTTTTCCTTTCCTAAAGAATAAAAAGGATTTATAATCACAAAGCATACTTTCTAATCTGAAAGGTCATCTTCCATCCTCTGATCTGGAAGTGCCAAGCACTTCAATGTTATTTCTACTAGGGATGTCGGGGAATTTCTCCATGAATCTCCGGAAGGCCGAACGCCAATGCATTCGGCCCTAAGGATGGACAAAAGTCCCTTACCTGGTCCCGCAGCTTGCTTCGGGGTGGGGGGGAGGTGCTTTGGTTCTCCCCCCGAAATTCTTGGCGGGGGGAGGCGCCCTGCCCCTCCCAGCTGAAATTCAGGCCAGGGGGGCCGCCCCATCCCTCGCCGATGAAATTCTGGGCGGGGGGGCACCCCGTCTCCCCAGCCGCAAAATAAAAAATTTATGGGGGGGATAAAAACACGTGATAGGCTACGTAACGATTTATGTAGCCTATCACGGCTAGATTTTCAAAGTCAGCTGTGATAGGCTACGTAAATCATTACGTAGCCTATCACTGCTGACTTTGGGGGGAAAAAGTGTGTACGCAAATGGCGGCACCCATGGGCACCGCCATTTGCGTTCCTTATTTGGGCACGGGTAGTCTACGTAAAGATTTACGTAGTCTATGGCGAAAATAAGGGCAACGCTATTTGCGTTTTAAATTTTAGACTACCTGTGCCCAAATAAGGAATTTGCGTACGTGCTTTTTTTTTTCAAAGTCAGCAGTGATAGGCTATGTAATGATTTACGTAGCCTATCATGGCTGACTTTGAAAATCTAGCCGTGAAAGGCTACGTAAATCGTTACGTAGCCTATCACAGGGGCGTTTATTTTTTTTTTTACTTTTCTTGTAATGGCGGCAGCGGCAGCTGGTCAAAAGACCGGCTGCCGCCCCTGCCCCTGACGAAGACCTGCCGAACCGCCGCCGGGACCCACCACCGGGAGGGACATTCATGAAAGGTAAGTCCCATCCCGGGGGGTGGGGCGGGGGTGGGGGGGTGGAGAATTTCTCCCCGAACAACCTTCGGAGGACCGAATGCGTTGGCACTCGGCCCCCCGAAGTTTCGGGGAGAAATTCTCCCCCATCCCTAGCCCTGGTCTCCTTTCGTTTAGACTACTGTAATGTGCTCTACGTGGGGTTACTCTTGAAGACAGTTTGGAAGTTGCAGCGGGTACAGAACGCAGCGGCTCGCCTGATTAAAGGCAGCTGCCGGCAAGATCACATCACTCCAGTGCTGAAGGAGCTGTACTGTCTACCAGTTGTTTTCCGGGCCAAATTCAAGGTGTTGGTTTTGACCTTTAAAACCCTATATGGTTCTGCCCCAGCCTATCTCAAGCCTATCTCAAGGAGCACCTCCAGCAACACCAGACAGCAACTCAACAAGGTCATCCTTGGATGGCCTTCTCTCTGTCCCATCAGCCAGGACAGCTAGGCTGGTGAGGATGAGGGAGAGGGCCTTCTCCGTGGTGGCCCCCACTCTGTGGAACTCCCTCCCTAGCGAACTCTGCCATGCCCCCTTTAATGAGCTTCCGCCACGCATTAAAAACGTGGTTTGTCAGGCAGGAATTTGGGGTGGACTAGGGTAATTTTAGAAATGTGATGTTTTTAATGTTGAATTTTATTGTATGAACTGTTTTTATTGTTGTACATCACCCAGAGTGGCTGGGTGACCAGCCAGATGGGCGATTAATAAATTTAATAAATAAATAAGTAAAAATAAACAAACCCCTGCTATGAGAAGAACAACATCTCATCCAGTAATCCACTAACTCAGGAGTACTCCCAATATGGGAGCCTGCGATGAGGCCTGTGCTGTTGGTGTGTGCACAAGTCTTCTTCTTCAATTATTTTCATTGCTGTGAATGCTTCCTTCCTGACTGAGCACTGGAATCACTTATTTCTTCTTCAAAATGTATGTACTTATGTACAAACTGATCACAGATTATATAATATGTATTTTTATTATATAAATAAAAAGGT
Organism: Heloderma suspectum; assembly: GCF_057233095.1. NCBI lineage: Eukaryota > Metazoa > Chordata > Lepidosauria > Squamata > Helodermatidae > Heloderma > Heloderma suspectum. Next base: position 79,252,995 of record NC_139460.1, on the reverse strand, counting down.
TTGGTAAAATAGTTTCCCTTGTGAGATCAGCAGCCCTGGTTACATTTACAATAACTAATTGCTTTTTTTATGCAATGTAACTGGTATTTGGGTCCAACTTCTAATGTTCAAAATTGTTGAAGATAATTTGGGGCAGATAATTTCTGGTTTCCCTTTGAGCAACACAATCTGAGCTATATGTACTGATAGAAGAATTCAAATTTTGTTCATCTTTAACTTTAAATGCCTCTTAAGTTGTTATAAACACATGCTTCTGAGAGAATTGAGAGTCTCTAGGAATGCAATTGGAATAACTTCTGAGGGGACCCACTTTGGACTGCACTTTGTGAGAAAATCTGAACTCAAATCTCTCCCCAGCCTCAGTGACACACTATCCACTATGCCAGCGGAGCTCAGAAATAAACAAAAAGATTGACATTTTATGATCGGTGTCTCTTTCTTGTATTTACAGAATTCAGTCACTGTCCCATGTTAATTTAGATGGTCTGATTCTGCAAGATAATATTTAGAAACATGTCTATCCGGAATCAAATCAGGCAGATAGTTTGAAAGGAGAAGAAAAAATCCTACTCAGTTGAGCACTCCTTCTATTTTTAAATATATTCAAAAGTTAATATAATCTCACTATTTAATAATATTCATGTCCACTGCATTTTAAATATATCTGATGTATATATTTGAATTTACCTATACCAGCTGATTTCAGGTTCAGGAGAACCGGTGGCTCTACAGAATAAAGTAATTGCCTCTCCCCGATCTGCTGTCGCATTGAAGGACTTCTGGAGCAATGTAATAGCTGGAGGAACTGGACAAAATGTGAAAAATACAGTGAGGTTAGGTAATAGAAAACACACAGGTTTCTCTTGCTACCTAAAACAATCTCTCTATAAGAATTTTATTTTTAAATAGGCATAAAACCTGGAGGATGGTGGGCAAGGTGGATACAGTTGAAGTGTTAATTAAAACCACGTTCTTTACCTTCCTGAAAACATTTAATGATAATACCTTATTTTACTGACATCAAGAATAGAAGCAATTAACAACTTATAGTTGTAGTTTCAGACTTTTATTTGTTACCTTATTTTCTCGCAGTACTGATGATATACCAAACATTCCTGCAGAATGTAAGTGTATGTTTTAAAGTTATTTTTGAAACAATTTCACTTTTGTTGAGAGAACTTGCAACTGACAGTTCATTCCTTTACATCATTTGGGGGTAAAGCTTTAAATGTTTGTTGAAATATATTATTTCTGGAACTTATGCATTAGTAGCTTAATGCATCTGTTGCATTTTTAGGGCTTGGTAATGGAGTTTATGGGGAGAAATGAGTCATACTTGCATGATTTCCATTTTTTAAACACTTCTAAAATGCACAATGTCTTTTTTCTCCAGAAGCCCACTAAGCAAAGTAACCCTGCTTCTTTTGGAAAGGACACTCATCCATCCAAACCGCCAAAAGTCAATTATCTGAGCAAGGCTAGTTGCCCTTCCTAACACCAAACATGAAGGTGAAGGCAAGCCACCATCCATGCACGATTCAAATTGCAAAACCCTGCCTCTTGTGGGATGCTGACTGCATATCCAAGCACCAAAAATCACAGCCTTACAGTGTCTGAGGCCCGACACCCAAGAAAACCTCAAAAGTCAACCATGTCCTTCAATAAGGGAAAGTATTCATCTAAACCTCTAAGCACTATGCTCCAATATATTATATAACTGAAGCCACCCATCCAAACAGCAAGTTACTCCACATATTTTGGAGAGAAGTATCACCCATCCAAACCCCCGAAGTCATCTGTCTACTTTAGGGATGTTGGAGAAATTCACCACGGACTTCCAAAGAATCCGGCCTCTGGAATCCGCGGCAGAACAGCCCCACTTACCTCCGAGTCTGGAGGATTCCCTCTGGAACAGCACTCTGGCTCTGCAGTGTTTGCGATACAGTAATGGCATCCGCCATTACCATATTCCTTGGGTTAATACAGCTGCAAATGGCGTAGTGGACGCCACTTGCGGCTGTAAAGCGCTGGTTTTTATGTAAACAGAGCTGTAAATGGCTGCAATTAGAGTAAACTCGGAGCTTTATGGCCACAAGTGGTGTCCACTAATGGGTCGCCAGCTCTGCAGAGCCGGAGTGCGGCTCCACAAAATCCTCCAAATGCAGAGCAGCCCTGGAGGATTCCAGGGGAGAGGAACGGATTGCCCCCCCCCACAGACACTGTGGCAGAATGGACAATGAGTGATTGTCAGGGTGGACACTGAGCCCATAGAATCCCAGAGTAGTTCTGATTCTGAGGAAGAGCAGTCGCTCCTCTTTCCCAGGACCAACAGCTGACGGAGATTCCTCCCACCAGCATTCCTAGTTTAGTTAGCAGTCCAGGGAGTGACCAAGCACAGATAGCAGACTTGGTGGATGCGCGACGCAGACACAGAGAGCGGCGCCAGATGGAGGGCGCGGAAAGGAGGCGAAGTGCCAGGTTGGCGCACAAACAACGGCTGCGCCCAGAGGCTCCAAGGGAAAAGGGGAGGGACTCTCCCTAGTCCTTAAGTTCAGGGGTCTGCCAGTAATTCCCTTTCAAACGGGGACCAACTGTTCCAACTTACGGCATAGGTACTGTGCTGCTCAGATCTAGTTGCAATCGGTATAGTTGTTAAGTTGTAAAAGAAGAATAAAGTTTTGAAAGGAATTCCTTTGTCTGTGTCTGGACGTGGCTACTGGTTTAGACAGAGAGAGACCTCCAAGGAGCCCTTGACAGCGATCCGCCCACCCCTAGTCTACTTTGAAGAAGACCAGCTACCTGTGTAACGCCCAAATGTCACCTCGTTTGATTGGCTAAGCCTGGATGCTGTCTGAATTTAAGAACCTGTTTGTAATGCTCCAAAATAATATGAGAAACATTTCCCTCCAAGTTCTTTTACAGGCAGAATGCGAAACAAGCTTCTCCACATATACATAGAGTAGTTTTTAGCAGAGTATTTTAGATCATGTCCTGGGCACAGATTACTCACATAGTGCAAAGCAAACGTCCTTTATGGTAATTTTAAGGCCTTAATAATTGGTGGGCAATCCTAGCAACACTCCCAGGATGCAAGAAAGAAGCTTTGCATCCCCAGAGAGTATCTATCCAATTTCTGGGGAAGCTTACAAAGCCAGGTGAATACAGAAGCAGGGGATTTTTATTGCAAGTTCTGCTAGCTCTTCTTCGGGTTATGTTCACTTGATCTCTTTATATTATGATGGGAATTCTGAAATGGCCTCCATCCCCTTCCTCCCAAATGCCTTGGGTGTTCAATTAAAATTACTCCATAAAAAGGAACAAAAGCAAGTATATCATTCTGGTACTCCTAAGAACAACAACAACGAAATAAAAACTGAATGCTATTGACTTGGCTGGAGATCGAGATTCCCTCTCTAACGCCTGAACTCATTTAGGATGGGAAACACAACTGAACATTGCTTCCTGTAACACAGGTGTCTTGGCAGCACAGAAGGAAGGGGAACAAACAGTGTAGTTGGTGTGCATGTGTATGTGTATGTGTGCGCCTGCATGAGTGTAGATAAATATATACAGTCAGGGCCAGAAATATTGGAACAAGGATAACTGTTTTGGCAGTTGGCCTCTGTACACCACCACATTGAAGTTGAAAGGAAACACACCCAGATGGGAGTGAAGTCAGGACTTTCAGCTGTAATTCAAGGGGTTTGGCAAAGGTGGGGCACTAACCATTCAGGAAGTACAGCCAGTGGCATACACACACCCCCATCCTTGGTGGCTCATAAGTAATGGAACAAACCAACATCATTTCAAACTTAAGGATCGCCTTTAATACCTGGATGAAAATCCTTTGCAGTCAGTGGCTGCCTGAAGTCTGGAACCCGTGGACATGACCAAATGCTGAGTGTCCTCCCTTGAGATGCTTTGCCAGGCCTTTACTGCAGCTGCCTTCAGCTGCTGCAGGTTTGTGGGTCTTTCTGCCTTCAGTTCTGTCTTCAGTAAGTGAAAAACATGCTCTATTGGGTGGAGATCAGGTGACTGACTTGGGCATTGAAGAACATCCCACTTCTTTGCCTTCAGAGACTCTTGGGTAGCTTTTGCTGTATGTTTTGGGTCATTCTGTTGTTGTTCAGTCGTTCAGTCGTGTCCGACACTTCGTGACCCCATGGACCATAGCACACCAGGCCTTCCTGTCCTGCGCTCTCTCCCGGAGCATGCTCAAGTTCATATTCATTGTATCAGTGACGCTATCTAGCCATCTCATCCTCTGCCATCCCCTTCTCCTTTTGCCTTCAGTCTTTCCCAGCATCAGGGTCTTTTCCAGAGAGTTTTCTCTTCACATTAGGTGGCCAAAATATTTCAGCTTCAGTATCTGTCCTTCCAATGAGCACTCAGGGTTGATTTCCTTTAGGATGGACTGATTTGACCTCCTTGCAGTCCAGGGGACTCGTAAGAGTCTTCTCCAGCACCACAGTTTGAAAGCATCAATTCTTCGGCGCTCAGCCTTCCTTATAGTCCAGCTCTCACAGCCATACATTACTACTGGGAAAACCATAGCTTTGATTAGACGGACCTTTGTTGGCAAGGTGATGTCTCTGCTTCTTACTATGCTGTCTAGGTTTGCCATAGCTTTCCTCCCAAGGAGCAAGCGTCTTTTAATTTCATGGCTACAGTCACTGTCTGCGGTGATCTTGGAGCCCAAGAAAGTAAAATCTGTCACTGCTTCCATTTCTTCCCCTTCCATATGCCAGGAAGTGATGGGGCCAGATGCCATGATCTTAGTTTTTTTAATATTGAGTTTCAAACCAGCTTTTGCACTCTCCTCTAGGGATGGGGGAGAATTTTTCCCCGAAACTTTGGGGGGCCGAGTGCCAATGCATTTGGTCCTCCGAAGGTTCGGGGAGAAATTCTCCGCCCCCCCACCCCCCCCCCCCGGAATGGGACTTACCTTTTACGAATGTCGCTCCCGGCGGCGGTTCGGCAGGTCTTCGTCAGGGGCAGTGGGAGGGCCACCGCCATTACAAGAAAAGTAAAAAAAAAAAAAAAAAACGCCCCTGTGATAGGCTATGTAACGATTAACGTAGCCTACCACGGCTAGATTTGCAAAGTCAGCCATGATAGGCTACGTTAATCGTCACGTAGCCTATCATGGGTGACTTTAAAAAAAAAAAAAAGTGCTTACGCTAATGGCGGCCCCCATAGGGAGCCGCCATTCGCGTTCCTTATTTGGTCCCTGTAGTCTACGTAAATCTTTATGGGGGCCGCCATTTGCGTACATGCTTTTTTTTTTTAAAGTCACCCGTGATAGGCTACGTGACGATTAACATAGCCTATCACGGCTGACTTAGCCATGATAGGGTACGTAAATCGTTACGTAGCCTATCACGGGGCTTTTTTTTTTTCTTTTGAAGTTCGCGGCTGGGGAGACGGGGCGCTTCTCCCCGGCCTGAATTTCGGCCGGGCGAGGCGGGAAGCCTCCCCCCCGGCCTGAATTTCGGCCGGGCAAGGCGGGAAGCCTCCCCCCCGGCCTGAACTTCGGGGGGAGAAGCAAAGCGCCTCCCCCCCACCGCGAAGCAAGCTGCGAGACCAGGTAAGTGACTTTTGTACATCCCTACTCTCCTCTTTCACCCTCAACAAGAGGCTCTTTAGATCCTCTTTTCTGCCATTAGGGTGGTATCGTCTGCATATCAGAGGTTGTTGATAATTCTCCCAGCAATCTTAATTCCGACCTGTGATTCATCCAACCCGGCATTTCTCATGATGTACTCTGCATATAAGTTAAATAAACAGGGTGACAATATGCAGCCTTTTCGTACTCCTTTCCCAATTTTGAACCAATCGGTTGTTCCATCTCTGGTTCTTACTGTTGCTTCTTGACCCTCGTACAGGTTTCTCAGGAGACAGGTAAGGTGGTCTGGTACTCCCATCACTTTAAGAATTTGCCACAGTTTGTTGTGATCCACACAATCATAGGCTTTAGCGTAGTCAATGAAGCAGAAATAGACGTTTTTCTGGAATTCTCTTGCTTTTTCCATGATCCAACGAATGTTGGCAATTAGTTCCTCTGCCTCTTCGAAACCCAGCTTGTACTTCCGGTAGTTCTCGGTTCACATACTGCTGAAGCCTAGCTTGTAGGATTTTGAGCATCACCTTGTTGGCATGTGAAATGAGCGCAATTGTGCGGTAGTTTGAACACTCTTTGGCGTTGCCCTTCTTTGGAATTGGAATGTAAACTGATCTTTTCCAGTCTTGTGACCACTGTTGAGTGTTCCAAATTTGTTGGCATATTGAATGCAGCACTTTAACAGCATCATCTTTTAGGATTTTAAATAGCTCAGCTGGAAGACTGTCATCTCCGCTAGCTTTGTTGTTACTAATGCTTCCTAAGGCCCACTTGACTTCACTCTCGAGGATGTCCGGCTCAAGTTCAGTGATATCATGGCTATCAGGGACATTAAGATCTTTCCTGTATAGTTCTTCTGTGTATTCTTTCCACCTCTTCTTAATCTTATCTGCTTCTGTTAGGTCCCTGCCTTCTTTGTCCTTTATCATGACCGTCTTTGCACAAAACGTTCCCTTGAGATCTCCAGTTTTCTTGAAGAGATCTCTAGTCTTTCCCATTCTGTTGTTTTCCTCGATTTCTTTGCATTGCTCATTTAAGAAGGCCTTCTTGTCTCTCCTTGCTATTCTCTGGAAATCTGCATTCAGTTGGATATATCTTCCCCTTTCTTTCTTGCTTTTCGCTTCCCTTCTTTCCTCAGCTACTTGTAAAGCCTCATGGCTTTCTTGCATTTCTTGTTCTTTGGGATGGATTGAGTTGCTGCCTCCTGAACAACGTTACGGACCTCGGTCCATAGTTCTTCAGGCACTCTGTCTATCAGGTCTAATCCCTGAAATCTATTCCTCACCTCCACTGTATATTCATAAGGGATATGATTGAGGTCATACCTGAACGGTTTAGTGGTTTTCCATACGTTCTTCAATTTAAGCCGAAATTTTGCAACAAGAACCTAATGATCTGAGCCACAGTCAGCTCCAGGTCTTGTTTTGACTGACTGTGTAGAGCTTCTCCATCTTTGGCTGCAAAGGATATAATCAATCTGGTTTCAATATTGACCATCTGGTGATGTCCATGTGTAGAGTCGCCTCTTGTGCTGTTGGAAAAGAGTGTTTGCTATGTTCAGCGTGTTCTCTTGGCAAAACTCTATTAGCTTTTGTCCTGCTTCATTTTGTACACCAAGGCCATGCCTGCCTGGTATCCCAGTGATTTCTTGACTTCCTACTTTAGCATTACAATCCCCTATGATGAAGAGGACATCTTTTTTTGGTGTTAGTTCTAGAAGGTGTTGTAGGTCTTCATAGAACCGATCAACCTCAGCTTCTTCAGCATCAGTGGTTGGGGCATAGACTTGAATTACTGTGATGTTGAATGGTTTGCCTTGGATTCGTACTGAGATCATTCTATCGTTTTTCAGATTGTACCCCAATACTGCTTTTCCCACCCTTTTGTTGACTATGAGTGCTATTCCATTTATTCTAAGGGATTCTTGCCCACAGTAGTAGATATGATGGTCACCTGAATTCAATTCGCCCATGCCTGTCCATTTTAGTTCGCTGATTCCCAAGATGTCGATGTTCAATCTTGCCATCTCATGTTTGACCACCTCCAGCTTACCTTGATTCATTGATCTGACATTCCAGGTTCCTAAACAATATTGTTCTTTACAGCATCGGATTTTCTTTTCGCCACCAGACACATCCACAGCTGAGTGTCCTTTCGGCTTTGGCCCAGCCGCTTCACTCTTTCTGGCGCTACTTGGAAATACCCTCTGCTCTTCCCCAGTAGTATATTGGACACCTTCTGACCTGAGGGGCTCATATCTTTTAGCCTTGTGATATGTTCCATGGGGTTTTCTTGGCAAGAATACTGGAGTGGGTTGCCATTTCCTTCTCCAGTGGACCACATTTTGTCAGAACTCTCTGCCATGACCTGTCCATCTTGGGTGGCCCTGCACGGCATAGCTTATGGCTTCACTGAGTTACACAAGCCCCTTCGCCACAACAAGGCAGTGATCCATTATCCATCTGCAATATGAAGTGGCGTCCTTTCAGTTTGGCAGCATTCGGCTGAATCTGAGCAGAAAGTATAGCCCTATACACTTCAGATTTCATCCTTCTGCCTTTATCAGCAGTTAGGTCATCAATAAACACCAGTGACCTGCTTCCACTGGCAGCCATACATGCCCATGCCATAACACTGCCTCCACCATGTTTGACAAATGATGTGGTATGCTTTGGATCATGAGCCGTTCCTTGCCTTCTCCATACTTTTCTCTTCCCATCATTCTGGTACAAGTTAATCTTGGTTTCAGCAGACCAAAGAATATTATTCTAGAACTGGGCAGGCTGTTTTAGGTGTTTGCTGGCAAAGGCTAATCTGGCCTTTCTGTTCTTGAGCGTTACCAGTTCACTTCTTGTGAAGCCTCTGTATTTACATTCATAAAGCCATCTTTTGACTGTAGATGTTGACAAGGACATGCCTACCTCCGCAAGAGCGTTCTTGACCTGGCTAGATGTTGTGAAAGGGTTCCTCTTCACCATGAGCAGAATTCTGCGGTCATCCACTTTAGATGTCTTCTGTGGTCTTCCAGGCCTTTTGCTGTTGCTGAGCTTGCCAGTTAATTCCTTCTTTTTCAGGCTGATCCAAACTGTTGTGTTGGCCACTCCCACTGTTTTTGCTATCTCTCTGATGGGTTTATTTTGTTTCCTCAGCCTAATGATGGCCTCCTTCACTCACATGGACACCACTTTGGACCTCATGTTGGGAGTTCCAGTGAACAGCTACCAAATGCAAATGTAACACTCAGAACCACCTCCAGGCCTTTTATCTGCTTGATTGGTCATGGGGTACCCAGGAAACAGGCCACACCTGGCCATGCAGCTGCTTGTCAGCCATTCGTTCCATTCCTTATGAGCCACCAACGATGGTGGTGGGGGGGTGTATGCTGCTGGCTGTACTATCTGAATGGTTAGTGCCCCACTTTTGTCACACCCCTTGAATTATAGCTGAAAGTCCTGACTTCACTCCCATCTGGATGCGTTTCCTTTCAACTTCAGTGTGGTGGTGTACAGAGGCCAAGTGCCAAAACAGTTATCCTTGTTCCAATATTTCTGGCCCTGACTGTGTAGATACATACCATCCAGCCATGAAAACTGGTATATCACTGAGGATGTCAACAAAAAGTCAACTCTGAACCCTTCAGACCTAGCTAAATGTGTCTATGTAAAATATAATTAAGGAATGGAACACACACCCTGAAAACTAAAAGAGCGTTTGGTTATAAAAAACCTCAACAACATCCAGTGATGTGAAGTGGAAACAGGGATGGACAGGTCCCCTCACCCCTGTCCGGGTTCTCTGGACGACCATCCAGCCCCTGCCTCCGCTTGCATACACCTGGACCCGTGCTCGAGCTCCTGCCACTTAGAAAACCACCTGTACTCGCCTGGGTGGCCTTGTTGAGCTTCGTGATCACCGGGGGGGGGGGAATTGTGAAAATGCACATATTTACATATACGCAAAATGGGGCCATAAATCTCCCATATGTACAAGATTACAGGGTCTTGCTTGCCTGTAATCTTGCGTATATGGGCCACTCATGGCCCCATTTTGCATATACACGGATATGTGCAATTTCACAAATATGCATATTCACACATATGCAAATATGCACATTTTTGCAAATGTGCACATAGGCGCATATGCAAATATGAAGATTTTTGCAAATGTGCACATTTGTGTATATGCAAAATGGGGCCATGAATAGCCCATATGTGAAAGATTACAGGCAAACAAGTCCCTGTAATCTTTTTGTTCAGTCGTTACGTCGTGTCTGACTCTTCATGACCCCATGGACAAGAGCACGCCAGGCCTTCCTGTCCTCTGCTCTCTCCCGGAGTGTGCTCAAGTTCATATTCATTGCACTGGTGATGCTATCTAGCCACCTCATCTTCTGCCGTCCCCTTCTCCTTTTGCCTTCAATCTTTCCCAGCATCAGGGTCTTTTCCAGTGACTTTTCTCTTCACATTAGGTGGCCAGAATATTTGAGCTTCAGCTTCAGGATCTGTCCTTCCAATGAGCACTCAGGGTTGATTTCTTTTAGGATGGACTAATTTGACCTCTTTGCAGTCCAGGGGACTCGTAAGAGTCTTCTCCAGCACCACAGTTTGAAAGCATCAATTCTTCAGCGCTCAGCCTTCCTTATAGTCCCGCTCTCACAGCCATACATTACTACTGGGAAAACCATAGCTTTGATTATGTGGATCTTTGTCGGCAAGGTGATGTCTCTGCTTTTTACTATGCTCTCTAGGTTTGCCATAGCTTTCCTCCCAAGGAGCAAGAGTCTTTTAATTTCATGGCTACAGTCACCATCTGCGGTGAACTTGGAGCCCAAGAAAATAAAATCTGTCACTGCTTCCATTTCTTCCCCTTCTATATGCCAGGAAGTGATGGGGCCAGATGCCATGATCTTAGTTTTTTAAATGTTGAGTTTCAAACCAGCTTTTGCACTCTCCACTTTCACCCTCAACAAGAGGCTCTTTAGATCCTCTTCGCTTTCTGCCATTAGGGTGGTATCGTCTGCGTATCTGAGGTTGTTGATAATTCTCCTGGCAATCTTAATTCCTACCTGTGATTCATCCAACCCGGCGTTTCTCATGATGTACTCTGCATATAAGTTAAAACAGCAGGGCGACACTATGCAGCCTTGTCGTAGTCCTTTCCCAATTTTGAACCAATCGGTTGTTCCATGTCTGGTTCTTACTGTTGCTTCTTGACCCTCGTACAGGTTTCTCAGGAGACAGGTAAGGTGGTCTGGTACTCCCATCTCTTTAAGAATTTGCCACAGTTTGTTGTGATTCACACAATCATAGGCTTTAGCGTAGTCAATGAAGCAGAAATAGACGTTTTTCTGGAATTCTCTTGCTTTTTCCATGATCCAGCGAATGTTGGCAATTAGTTCCTCTGCCTCTTCGAAACCCAGCTTGTACTTCCGGTAGTTCTCGGTTCGCATACTGCTGAAGCCTAGCTTGTAGGATTTTGAGCATCACCTTGCTGGCATGTGAAATGAGCGCAATTATGCGGTAGTTTGAACACTCTTTGGCATTGCCCTTCTTTGGAATTGGAATGTAAACTGACCTTTTCCAGTCTTGTGGCAACTGCTGAGTGTTCCAAATTTGTTGGCATATTGAGTGCAGCACTTTAACAGCATCATCTTTTAGGATTTTAAACAGCTCAGCTGGAAGACTGTCATCTCCGCTAGCTTTGTTGTTACTAATGCTTCCTAAGGCCCACTTGACTTCACTCTCGAGGATGTCCGGCTCAAGTTCAGTGACCGCACTATCATGGCTATCAGGGACATTCAGATCTTTCCTGTATAGTTTTTCTGTGTATTCTTGCCACCTCTTCTTAATCTCATCTGCTTCTGTTAGGTCCCTGCCTTCTTTGTCCTTTATCATGACCATCTTTGCACAAAACGTTTCCTTGAGATATTCGATTTTCTTGAAAAGATCTCTAGTCTTTCCCATTCTATTGTTTTCCTCGATTTATTTTCATTGTTCATTTAAGAGTGCCTTCTTGTCTGTCCTTGCTATTCTCTGGAACTCTGCATTCAGTTGGATATATCTTCCCCTTTCTCCCTTGCTTTTCGCTTCCCTTCTTTCCTCAGCTGCTTGTAAAGCCTCATCAGACAGCCACTTGGCTTTCTTGCATTTCTTGTTCTTTGGGATGGATTGAGTTGCTGCCTCCTGAACAACGTTACGGACCTCGGTCCATAGTTCTTCAGGCACTCTGTCTATCAGGTCTAATCCCTTAAATCTATTCCTCACCTCCACTGTATATTCATAAGGGATATGATTTAGATCATACCTGAATGGTTTAGTGGTTTTCCCTACGTTCTTCAATTTAATCCGAAATTTTGCAAGAAGCAGCTCATGATCTGAGCAACAGTCAGCTCCAGATCTTGTTTTTACTGACTGTATAGAGCTTCTCCATCTTTGGCTGCAAAGTACGTAATCAATCTGGTTTCAATATTGACCATCTGGTGATGTCCATGTGTAGAGTCGCCTCTTGTGCTGTTGGAAAAGAGTGTTTGCTATGATCAGCGTGTTCTCTTGACAAAACTCTATTAGCCTTTGTCCTGCTTCATTTTGTACACCAAGGCCATGCTTGCCTGTTATCCCGGTGATTTCTTGACTTCCTACTTTAGCATTCCAATCCTCTATGATGAAGAGGACATCTTGTTTTGGTGTTAATTGTAGAAGGTGTTGTAGGTCTTCATACAACCGATCAACCTCAGCTTCTTCGGCCTCAGTGGTTGGGGCATAGACTTGAATTACTGTGATGTTGAATGGTTTGCCTTGGGTTCATACTGAGATCATTCTATTGTTGTTGAGATTGTACCCCAGGACTTCTTTTCCCACCCTTTTATTGACTATGGGTGCTACTCCAGTTCTTCTAAGGGATTCTTGCCCACAGTATAGATATAATGGTCACCTGAATTAAATTCGCCCATGCTTGTCCATTTTAGTTCGCTGATTCCCAAGATGTCGATGTTCAATCTTGCCATCTCATGTTTGACCACCTCCAGCTTACCTTGATTCATTGATCTGACATTCCAGGTTCCTAAACAATATTGTTCTTTACAGCATCGGATTTTCTTTTCGCCACCAGACACATCCACAGCTGAGTGTCCTTTCGGCTTTGGCCCAGCCGCTTCACTCTTTCTGGCGCTACTTGGAAATACCCTCTGCTCTTCCCCAGTAGTATATTGGACACCTTCCGACCTGAGGGGCTCATATCTTTTAGCCTTGTGATATGTTCCATGGGGTTTTCTTGGCAAGAATACTGGAGTGGGTTGCCATTTCCTTCTCCAGTGGACCACATTTTGTCAGAACTCTCCACCATGACCTGTCCGTCTCTTAAAATCTTCCATTTCAAAATTTTCCAGAAAACCCACATCACTGCCAATATCTACAAAAAAAAATGCTTCTTAAAATACAAATAATCATAATGCCCTCAAAGCTCTTATAATGGACTGGTTGATGCAACTCACATAATTCAGGCACCAGGATGCTTAAATTAATACAATTTGAAAGCAAATAAAATTGGAGCTTTCTTGTACACATCAATGTAAAGATTCTGATTCATGTTAAATCACCTACTTTAAATGAAATTGTATCCTAACACAAATCCCTGACACAGTAATACAGATGAACTGCAACTGTGCATTGATGTGAGACAGCAGTTTCAAATTAGCTGTCAAGTAGTAATGTTCTTTTTTCAATAAATGTACTTAATTTCTCTAAACAAAGTACCGTTCATTTTCAGTGTTTGAACTGTACCAGCTTAAACCTCAGTGGAAAAGTTTGACTTCTGCAGTTCATTTCTAAAACTACTCTTTTGGAATCTGTCTCCCATATGATGCAAACAATGGTGCAAAATAGTCAAGGGACTGAATCCTGAGTGGAAGGAAAATGGCTACTAGCACAGTTCCACAGGCAATGCTCCACAGCACTATAGTAGGTAGGTTCTATAGCAGTTCTCAAAGCTTTCGCTTGTGCAAGAAGATGCACGAGTTCTTCTACAAGTTCTTACATAAGTGGAAGTTCATCTTTGGATTTAGTTTCAATTCTCTCATGCAACTTTATTCTAATATGAGGTGAAAAATAGCTAGGGATTATACCTCTAATATTGTGCTTATTTAGCTTTCCTAGCTCCAAACTGCGCATATTTAAATATGCACATTTTTAACTTCCTGTTTTACGTAGAAATCAAAGGCGCAAAAGTGGCGGGTGCTCACCAAATGGGATCGCGGTGAGCCCAGGGAACTCACTGAGCTCGTGGGCGGCCCAAGCACGGGTCCCGGGGGGTGCGAGTGGGGGCGCCGCTTTGGCGAGCACCCGGAGAAACCCGAGCTAGGGAGAGTTCTTACATCCCTAGAAATAGCCCTTCTATAAGCAGAAGATGCCTGGCACATGTAGAAGTACAGCTTTCAATAAAAGCCAGTGAGTCCTATATCACTTTAAACATTAACCAGTTTAGTCTCAACTAGGAATGCTGTAGAAATTTGAGATAGACTATAATGAGCTCCAGTTTCTAAGAATCTGACCTGTGCAATCTGCTGTGGAGCACCCCCCCCCCCCCCGTGGAGTCCATGGACTTTTGGATTTTTTTAAACCTTTCAGGAATTTATGCATATTTATGCATAGGAAAGTGCACACATTTCTGCTGAGGAAAAGTTGAATGGAATGGAGGACAATACACTAAAGGTTACGTACCCAGGTAAATTATGTAAAGTGTTACGAAACCTCTTACGTAATTATTTGTGCATTTTTCTGCATGATGGAAAAAAATGCATCCATCTGTAAGCGGAAGATGGAACAAAAGGTGCCTGACAATCCATGCAACACAGATGGAGTGGATTTTACACAGACCGTACATCCCTAGCCTCAGCCAATGTGAATTCTGTCAGAGGCACAAAGTGGCTCTAGTCTAGAGTCTTGGGTACACATATATTCTTTCATAAAATCTTTATTTGCTTAAAATGAAAGATCATCACAAAACAAGAGAGAAGAAGGGTGGGGGAACAAATCCACAATAAATGGTCAAATCAGATAATCTCCATCACTAATAAATATGATTGTACATATTCTAATTTTAAAAGCAGCCATAACAAATGATGAAACCTATGTAACTTATTTGTTCTGATTACACAAAAGCATACAAATTTTCTCAAAATCTGACATCTCAGGGGGCAAGAAAGAAAACTAGATAAAATCTCTCTCTTGGCACTCTCTAAAATGGGCAGTGCAGTATAGGTATTTTCTTCCATGCTGGAAATATATCAATGATACCAAAGGAAGTACCCAGAGAAATTCCACTAGAACTTCAGTGACTTCCTAGGGATGTCAGAGAATTCCGCCATGGATCTCGGTGAGGCCGAATGCCAGTGCATTCGGCCCCCCGGAATCTGTGTCAGAACGGCCTGCCACCCCCCTGCCCCGCTGAGGATCCCCCCTGGGATGAAACTTACCTGGGGCAGATGTTCCGGGCAGTGGCAGCTCTGGCAGCGGCGGCTTCAGTGGCTGGTCTTCCGACCGGCTGCCACCGCCGCCGCCATTTGCAGTCTGACGTTTGGTTTTTTTTTACAGAGATGTGATAGGCTACGTAAAGACTTAGGTAGCCTATCACATCCTGGTTAAAAAAAAAACAACGCGTATGCAAATGGTGGCAGCTACAGCCGCCGCCATTTGCGTTCCTTATTTTTCGCCGTCTTAGTCTACGTAAATATTTACGTAGACTATTATGGCAAAAATAAAGGGGAACGTAAATAGCGTAGTGGGTGCTATTTGCGTCCCTTTTTGATTCGCCGTTTTAGCCTACGTAAATATTTATGCAGGCTAAAACGCCGAATCAAAAAGGGACGCAAATAGCGCCCACTACACTATTTGCATTCCCCTTTATTTTCGCCATAATAGTCTACGTAAATATTTACGTAGACTAAGACGGCGAAAAATAAGGAACGCAAATGGTGGCAGCCGTAGCCGCTGCCATTTGCGTACGCCGTTTTTTTACCCAGCAGCCACCACAGCTGGAAATCCGGCTGCAGATGGCCCTGGCCTGGCCAGCTGCTCTGCGGAGCCTCCGTGGAGCAGAGCCGGCCGTCGAGGATTCTGGGGGGGAGGACCGGATTGTCTCCCCCCCATCAAGGATTCCGGGGGGAGGGATGGAATGCCTCCCCCCCCCACCATGAAAAGAATCCGCAGAAAGGTAAGTGACTTTTGTACATCCTTATGACTTCCCCTACTGTTAACCTGAACCTTGGCTAGTTCATACCACAAATTTACTTTGTGGACACTACAGTGCTACTATGACAGCCTTCCCCCACCTATTTGTGTCCTCTGTGTGTTTTCAGCTACAGCTCTCAGGATTCATTTTCATTGTCCATGCTGGTTCAGGCTGATCAAAAAAAATGAAGTCCAAAACATCTGGAGGACTGAACTATTAGATGACTATATACAGTGGCAAGAAAAAGTTTATGAAGCACTTAAGATTGTCACATATTTCCAACCAAAAATGTTATTAGATCTTAATCTAACTCCATAATCCTAGATAAAGAACAACAGATAACCTGATTAAACAAATGACACACAAACATGTTTTTTTCAACATTTATCCACAACTGATTCAACATTCAATATACATGTGTGAAAAAGTATGTGAGGCTTTAGATTTAGTATCTGGTGGCACTCCCTTGAGAAGCAGTGACTCCAAGTAAGCATTTCCGTTAACTGTTGATCAGTCTCTCACATCGGTTTTGAGGAATTTTGGCCCATTCCTCTTTACAGAACAGTTTCAGCTCAGTACCATTTCAGGGCTTCCTTGCATGAACAGCTCGGTTCAGGTCCTGCCAAAACATTTTGATGGGGTTTAGGTCCAGACTTTGACTAGGCCATTCTAAAACACAGAATTTCTTCTTCCACAGCCATTCTTTTGTAGATCTGCTTGCATGTTTAGGATCATTGTCTTGTTGCATGACCCAATTTCAGTTCAGCTTCAGCTCACGGACAGATGGGCTGATATTCTCTTCTAGAATCTCCTGATACACTGCAAAATTCATGGTTGTGTCAATGATAGCATGCCATCCAGGTTGTGAGGAAGCAAAGCAGGCCCAAATGCCCTCACCCGGCGCCAGCTTGTCTGGCTAAAAGGGAGGGGGCATTGAGGGCGGGTGGGGTGACATGACGCAGGGGCCTTTGATTGGTGCACCCCAGTGGCACCACCATGCAAGGAGGGGTTGCCTTAAACTCAGCCCCCTTCTCAAACTCAGCTCTCTGGCTCAACGCAGCCAGAGAGAACTACAGCTCCGCCAGAAACGATGAAGGACACCGGCCTGCTGGAGACCGGTGTCGTCACGCACGCTGAGGGCCCCGGCTCTTGAGGCTGCAGTGCGCCCGCCCCCTCCTTTCTCCTCGGTCACGACGAGGGACTCTGGCCTGCTGGAGAACGGCTTCGTCCTCGTTCCAGCCGCCTGGACCCAGCGTGCTTCTGCGCGCCAAAATCTTCGCTTGGTGATATTGTTCGCCTCCCTCCCTCCTCCGCCGGCTCCTTTCCTCTCGCCCGCCCGTCTGCTCGGTCTCCTCGTGTACTCACTCTCCTGCCCGCTCACCCGCCCACCTGCGTGCTCGCTCAACCCGCCCGCCAGCCCGCTCACCCGCCCGCTCGCTCGCCCTGCCCGCACGCACGCCCGGTTGCCTGATGTGCCTGCCGGCCACCGGGACAGCTCACGGCCCGCCTGCCGGCCTGTCTACCCAGCCGCCGGCCTTGCCGGCCTCTTCCTCCTCGCCTTGCCGGCCTCCCTGAGGTGTTGCTCCTGGTGGGAGGCGTCGGCGGGCGGGTGAGCACGGCGAGCCTGCCTGTTGGAGGGGCGCCTGGCTGCTGAGCCGAGTCGGGGTGTGTATATCACAGCCCGATTGGTCGCCTCCCATGGGCTTGGGACGTCTCCCCCTCCCACCCAATAAATAAATAAATAAGTAAATAAATAAAATAATAATAAAAAAATAGGAAGACCTGCGGCTCAGTGGTAGAGCACATGCTTGGCATGCGGAAGGCCCCAGGTTTAATCCCCAGCGTCTCCAGGTAGGGCTATGAAAGAATCCTGCCTGAAACTTTGGAGATCTGCTGCTGCCAGTCAGTGTCAACAATTCTGTGCTAGATGGACCCAGGGTCTGACTCAGTATAAGGCAGCTTCCTATGTTGGTATGAAAAGAAAGCTTTAATTAAATAAATAATAATATTAATATTAATAATAATAAAAATTCATTAAATTACGATTATTAAATATTTAATTAATAAAATTGCGTAACAGCGGCGACTGCCTGTTTGGTGCCTCCCGTGACAGGGTGCCCTCGGCTGTGGGCGCCCATGCTCAAACGCAGCTCCATCACCTTTGGCCCCTGGCTGCGCCTCTTGAAAATCTGATTTTCTATCTAAACGGTAGTGCAGCGCTCCCATCTTCATCCCCAGGCCTCTCTGTCTCGGTCTGGAACTCATACCCACAGATCTTAAGACTGTGGGGTGGCTGCCTATTGTCTGGGGTGCCCAGTGGCTTTATTAACTCTTTGATGGTGTCAAGAGCTCCTTAGAGGGCTCTCTCAGTCTAATCCAGTAGCCAAGTCCAGACACAGACAAAGGGATTCTTTTCAAAGATTTATTCTTCCTTTGCAACTTAACAACTCTACAGGTATCAACTAGATCTGAGCAGCAGCATCCCTATGCCCTAAGTTGGAACAGTTGGTCCCCGTTTGAAAAGCAATTACTGGCAGACCCCTGAATATAAGGACTAGGGAGAATCCCTCCCCTTTTCCCTTGGATCCTCGGGGCGCAGCCGTTGAGTGCGCGCCTTCACTAAGTCTGCTATGTGTGCTCGGTCACTCCCTTGACTGCTAACTAAAACTAGGAATGTGGGGGGGAGGAAACTCCGTCAGCTGTTGGTCCTGGGAAAGAGGAGTGCGCTCCTCTCCCAGGAGCGACTGCTCTACCTCAGCATTAGAACTACTCTGGGATTCTATGGGCTCAGTGTCCACCCTGACAGATAGCTTGCTTAATTCACCTCCTGCATCATGCCTCCTAAGAAGGGCCAGGGTGGTAAGAAAGGGAATGGGAGGGCCCCTCCCCCCCCTCCCCAAAGTCCGCTGCCAAGGCCCGATTCTGACTCTGATGTGGACGCAGACCCGGTACTGGCATCAATTTTTTCTCGTTTGGAAGCTGCTGAGCGTTCCTTGGGGATCCCTCCTCCTCCAGGGCCAGGCACAAAAAATCCTCAGTGGTCCAGCACAAGCGAACACGACAGCAGACCCAACGCTCATTGCTCCTTTCTATTTCAGATCGCCTGGACGCTATTGAGGCATCCACCTCCTCTTCATCGGCTCTTCCAGAAGGCTCACCACCTTCAGCGGAGCTCCTCCCTTCTGCTGCCTCATCTTCCCTGGGCGCACAAGCAACCTCGTTTTTTTTTTTTCCCACCTGGGGATCAGAGTGTGCCCATGAGTGGTACAGCTCATCTCTGGGTTCAGGGCACCCGGACGCCACTGAGGCCTCCATCTCGCCTTCGCAGGTTCACCATGGCAGCACCCCACCACTGTAGGCATTCCACCTTCCTGCGGCATCTCCGTCAGCAGTGATCCAAACAACATCCTCCTCCTTGGGGTTTCGCCCAGGCGACACAGCACACCTGAAGGCGGTCCGCCCTCATGAGGCATCTCCATCAGGAGCAATGCAAGTGGTATCGCCTCCCTTGCTCCTGGGCACCCAGACACGGCTGCCCTGGATATGGGTGAGATGATTGCACCTCACCCCAGTTGTTCAGACGGGTGACCCTTAGGGCTGTGCGGTTGCTGCCTTAGCTTACCTACCTGGGGGCGGCTGTCTCTCCCACTGTCATCTCCCTATATGACGCTCGGGCTGCCTGCAGCTCCATCAGTCACACCCCAGTAACCCCAGCCGCTTAATGCATCATCTTACAGGGTTTTTTCCCTGGATTAAGTAGGATCCCTCGCCTGCCCCCGCCCGTTTTGGACATCCATGTAAGGGGCATATCAGATCCCTATGCTAATCTGGCGAGTTGTATTGTCACCAGGGCTACTCCTTCTCGTAATGTCTTTCGCCCGAGGAGGTGTGCGAATGGCTTGTTTAGGCCTCTCGCAGGAGGGCCGCCATTGCCCTTCTCTGCGTAAGGACCTGTTTGACCAGGACCTTTCACTCCCATTTTGACTCCTTCCCAGCTGGGGTCGGCAACAGATCTGGCAGTGGCCACATTCACCAGGTGGTCTCCCGCACTGGCCCTCGGCCGATGGCGGGTCCTCTGCTTCAGCACTGCTATCTGTGCTGGGAGTAAAGCTCCAATGGGCACATGCTCCCAGGACACGTGCAGTTTTCATCGTGAATGCGCCCTTGTAGCAGTCAGCACTCTTGCACCTCTTGTCCAATGCTCGGGGAGGGGAGGGTCCCCTTGGAAAAGCCGAGGCAGTAGGAAGCTCTGGATGGCCAATGCCTAGTAAGGCTGGCGCTGATACTCCGGCTTTAAGACACTACCCAACTGGGGGAACGCGTCTTAACTTGGAACACGGTTTATGCTAGGTTCTAGGGCCCCCTAGCATTTTTTCTTTAGGTCAACATAGACCATCCCTACCTCATAAGCAACATTTCTCCTCGCTACGTGTCGACAGGTTCAGGAGAGGTTAACAATGCAGTACTGGCAGAAGGGTTTTAGCCCCCCCCCTTTTTTCCACACGCCATTAGCTATTCTAGGGATCTCCCTTCTCGAAATGGTGCCCAGGAAATCCTCTAGGGAGTTTATCCTGATTCGTAACCTCTCTTTCCTGAGGGCCAGTCAATTATCACGAGATCCCTGATCATCTCTGCTCAGTGTGTCACACCTCTTCGATGAGGCAGCTGTCTTTGTCTGGGATCCCGGCCACGGGTCCCTGATGGGCATGTGCTACATGGAGTCCAAAGATGGTGGTCATTGTTCTGACCTAACGCAAGTATTGCTTCCCCTTTTCTGTTACTTCGGTGCCCCTTAGCTCACAAAGGCTGAGGGCCTGTCTCCCACAGCAACATTCGGTGAAGCCAATCCGATACCCTTAGGTGTTATTCTCACCTCCCTCAGGACAATTTTCAGGTCTGTTAGGCACAGCTCCAATTAGTTACACATCAGGCATGGCTTCAACTTAGTAGGGCTTTAATGGCACCTCCTTTAGGAAACGTGAGCCTCTCCTCAAAGCCGGATTGCGGACTCACGTGGTTCCGCCCCTACCCCAAGGGGTTTCAGATTCTTAGGGCAGGTCCAATCGTGCAGTGGGTAAAGGCCTGTAGAGTGGAGGCTGCCGCCCCCGCCAAGCACATTGAGGGATAACCTTATAGCCAAGTCAGTAACCCCCCCCTTCGCTATGACAACATGACCACATTATTCACTCTTCGTCCTCCCGAAATTGGAGGGTCATGTCATGTGTCAGTGTGTTCGCGCTCCAGAGTCAGTATTACAACATCTGGTTCTGGGTCCACCATGTGCTGGGTTAGGCAAACCCAATTGTCGATGCCTTGTCATGAAATTAGGTCAACACCTTCCGGGCCTTAGCCCCATGGGTGCTCCATTCCCAGATCCCATCCTTGCAGTACTATGGGAGATCGGGATACTGAAGCCAGGCATGCCAGCCTGCATTCCATGGCTCTCCGTACAGGAGCCGCCTGTGACAGCAGGGTGTGTGTGCCGCGCATTAGGCAAAACCTCAGCGATAGGATTCATGGCCCTTATCTATAGATCATTGGCCACAATTTCATGCCTCCGTAAGGAACAACAGACTATTTGGGACCATAAGTTGCAAGCTGGCCATTTAGCCTTCCAGCCCACAAAGGTGGGTTTCACTGACTCCATGTCAGAATTTAGGTTTCGGTGTGCAAGATAGTGTTGGGCACAGATGTTTGCCTGCATTAGTAAATTAACCACCCTCTCTCTCCGGATACCCCTTTTGGGCTCCGGGGGTAATGGCCCTCCATTTGAGCTTTCCAATAAGACGTTTCCCTGTTACACGTAGCAGCCCTAACGGAATGCAGGGTTGGTCTGGGCTCACAAGGCCGACTTGTCCCGGAGGGCCTTGATTTGCTGCAAGGTACAGGTCTGGCCCAAAGTAATCCATTTACATATTTGGTGATCAAACTGATCGGCATGGCAAGAGCACGGCAGTGGCCCACGGCCAAACGCAAGTCAACGGATTATGCTCTGGCGGCACCTTATGGGTTTTATGGCATGCCACGGGTCTGAGGAGGGGCCTCCGTTTTTATCACTTCAACGGTTTGCTGTTGACTTAAGGGCAATTGTGTAGTTTCCCTTAATGTGCTTCTTCCTTAGACTAGCAGACTCATTGTACGCCGGTACGGGTGCTCTTACATGGGCACGTTTTGATGTCTGGAGCTGCATGAAGAGCTTGTATGTCTTCTTCAGAATTCAGCTTCTGTCACCCTGTCACATTAAGATCCAGTGGCTCCATAGACGTGGCATACGGTGGGAGTCCCCTCCTCACTCTGTCCCACCAAGTTTGTCAGTCTTCCTCCGCAGGTCCAGGTGCTGCACATTGGAGGGAATGACTTTGGCTGTAAGCCAGGTGAGGACCTGATGGAACAGGCCTTGGTTGAGATACAGGTGGTCCGGCATACCTGGCCGGAAGTAGCCTATTGCAGCCCTCACTGCTCCCATGGATCAATGGGAAGGAATGGAATGACGTTGCCAGTGGCAGGGCACGTTGGAAAGTGCACAGAGAAATGGCTTATTGCCAAGTGTATGAGGTGATGGATGCACCACCCGCCAGGGAATTCTGTGGACATGGAGGGAGCGTTACAGGTAGGACGGTGTCCACCTGTCTCATTTAGTGAATAACATATGTCTGTCTGATCTGCAAAGGGGCCTGCAGGAAGTTCTTCTGCGCAGGTGGGGGGAGTTTCACAAGCTCTAGGCTTGTGACTCCTGTGGCGGCTAGGATGGGCAAAACAGGAAAGTAGGGATGGTGTGCATGCAGAGGCACCTTATGGTGACAGGTGACGCCTGAGGGCCCCCCGAACGGGTTGTGCGGCTTGACGGGGGGATAAGGGTTGCCTGGGAGACCAACCCTACTCACTCACCCAGGTGTTTTGCGGCACAGGGTTGGGGGTGACACCGGAAGGTCTACCTCCCCCAGAAGGGGCAGTCCGGAGGGATGGCGAGATCACCGCCACCCCTCAGGCTGGGTATGTTTTCGCCCAAGAAGTGCCAGCTAGCCGCTGACACAGTTAGATGCCCATCCTAGTTACCCCTTTGCAGCTATTTCAATAAATGTGGCCCAATTTTCAACCCAAGCTTGTTGTCTGCGTCTTCTTTAACCCATCTCCGCTCGCAAACCATCACGTTCCCAGCCCTATGCTTGATGGTTGGGATGAGGTTCTTCTGTTCAAACTCAGTGTTTGTTTTTTTGCCAAACATTTGTCAGTGAGGCCAAAAATTTCTACCTTTTACTGTCTAGAGAACATTGTTCCAGAAGTCTTGAAGCTCATTTATGTAATCGTTAGCGAACTTCAGAGAGGCAGCAATGTTCTTTTTAGAGAGTAGTGGTTTCCTCCTGGCTATCCTCCCATGAACACCATTCTTGTTCAGTCTTTTTCTGACCATTGAGTCATGAACACTCACATTAGCCAGACCAAGAGTGGCCTACAAATCCTTGAATGTTACTCTGGGATTCTTTTGGACTTCTTGGATGATGCACCGGTTTGTTCTTGGAGAGACTTTGATAGGATGACTGCTCATGGGTAGGGTGACTGTGGTCTTGAACCTTCTCTATTTGCAGACTATCTGTCTGACAGTCGATTGGTGGAGTCCCAAATCGGCTGAGATGTTTTTGTAACCCTTTCTAGACTGATGAGCAGCAATAGCTGCTTTTCTGAGGTCCTCAGAGATGTCTTTTGATCATTTCCGCACAACCGTATGGTGAAGACCAAACTCACAAAGTTTCTGATCGTTTTATAGAGTGGGGCCTCCCAAACTCACTCCTGAACATCTACCTAATTACTTAAACACCTGACTCTAATTATTCCCTTGAAGTGAGCTGATGCATCCAGGGGTTTATTTATTTTATTTATTGCATTTATATCCCGCCTTTTTTCCTCTTGCAAGGAACCCAAGGCGGCTTACATTATCCTCCTCCTCTCCATTTTATCCTCACAACAACAACCCTGTGAGGTGGGTTGGGCTGAGAGTCTGTGACTGGCCCAAAGTCACCCAGTGAGCTTCCATGGCTGAGTGGGGACTAGAACCCAGATCTCCCAGCTCCTAGTCCAACACTCTTGCCACTACACCACACTGGCTCTCATCACTCTCATCACCCATCAAAAAGGGTTCACTTTTTTGCTGACTCTAACTGACTCTTAAGTACTCATTGTTTGCATATTTTATACATTGTTTTATTTCACAAGTCATGGAATTGGTTAATATGACCCCTATTGGATATTTAGAAAAGGTTTTGATTCACAAAGGCTATGATGGTAACACTATGGATTTCTGTACATATCATTAGGGTTCACAAACACTTCTCACCACTACAATAACTAGGGATGGGCAGATTCCCTACCTGTTCCTCCGCTTGGGAATCTGCCCAGGGAGGGAGGAGGCAATCCATCCCTCCCCCGGAATCCTCTCTGGCCAACTCTGCTCCAATTCTGCAGAGCCACCAGCCATCTCCGGAGTGCCAGAGATACAGCCGCCATTGCCATATCGCTGGCTGGGCTGACTGACTCCAGATGCAAATGGTGTAGCAGACACCATTTGCGGCTGGAAAGGAATTATATTAAGCTAAA
This sequence comes from Heloderma suspectum, assembly GCF_057233095.1. Taxonomy (NCBI): domain Eukaryota; kingdom Metazoa; phylum Chordata; class Lepidosauria; order Squamata; family Helodermatidae; genus Heloderma; species Heloderma suspectum. The sequence continues at coordinate 79,228,559 of NC_139460.1, read as the reverse complement.
TGCAGCTGTAAATAGCTGCATTTAGCTTAAACTAAGGGCTTTCCAGCTGCAAATGGCATAGTGGATGCCATTTGCGTCCAGAGTCAGTCAGCCCAGCCAGCGATACGGCAATGGCGGCTGTATCACTGGTGCTCTGGAGCCAGCCAGTTAGGAGGATCCGGCCAGGGAGGATTCCTCAGGGAGGCGGAGGTAAGCGATCCATTCCTCCACGGACTCCAGAGGCCAGATTCTTTTGAATCCGGCCTCACTGGGGTCTATGGAGGAATTCTCCGCCATCCCTAATAATAACCACTTTATGAACATGAGACTTGCCTCCTTCCTTCTACCCTTCACCAGAGCCCTCCACGGAATTTTTGTACAAAGTCATTCTTTACAATTTAACAAAACTTTCTCAGTCTCTAAGGCAGGGACATGCTCTCTGAAGTATTAATAGTAGATACAGTGTGAAGGAAACCATAGCCAATCTGCGTAATAACCTGCTGCACATAAATGGCTCACCACACGAAGCAGCCCACACACTGAAGCAATTGTAAGCAGCCTTCAAATTACAGCTATTTTAAGTGAAATGAGCCAAACTGTATGAAGAACTAGTGTACAATAAACCTTTAAATGTTAGGCTCTAAACTGTTCACTTTCAGCATTTGTAATGGCAATTTAAACTTTATGACGCACTGTGAATTTTTTGACATGACTCCATTATGCATTTCCAACACGGCCTTTAAAAGTCCCTGAAACTACAATACAAATGCTTTAAGCACGATTGTTCCTGGGAATGGGGAAAACATCTTCACTAGAGCATTCGAGATTGAAATACATAATCCTTTTATATTAACTGCAATTAATTGCTAACTAAATATCACACACACATTTGTATACATTAAAACTCAAAATGAAACATATTGAGCCTGTACAGATGCACAATGGGGAAGGGTGGCTAGGCTAACCATGGTGCATGGTGGTTATCGCTAACCACTGTGAGTGCCACTGCCAGATGGGCAACGAACCATGCTCTGCAATGCAGTTAGACTAATCATTCTCTAACCACCCTCCCTTGCACATGGGAGGCCAGGCATCCTAGCAACCTTTGTGCTGGTGCTGGCCATTTTGGTGCTTGGTGTTGGTACAGCCAGTTTGGTGCTTGGTGCTGGTGGCAGTCATTTCTAAGGATGGACGAAAGTCCCTTACCTGGTCCCGCAGCTTACTTTGCGGTGGGGGGGAGGTGCTTCGGTTCTCCCCCCGAAGTTCAGGCTGTGGGGGGAGGCGCCCCGCCTCGCCCGGCTGAAATTCAGGCCGGGGGGGAGGCGCCCCATCCCTCACTGCCGAAATTCAGGCCAGGGAGAAGCACCCCGTCTCCCCAGCCGCGAAAGAAAAAAGTAAAAACAAAACAAAACACACACACACGTGATAGGCTACGTAACGATTTACGTAGCCTATCACGGCTAGATTTCCAAAGTCAGCTGTGACAGGCTATGTAAATCGTTACGTAGCCTATCACGGGTGACTTTGAAAAAAAAAAAGCGCGTACGCAAATGGCGGCACCCATGGGCGCCGCCATTTGCGTTCCTTATTTGGGCCCAGGTAGTCTATGTAAAGATTTACGTAGACTACGGCGAAAATAAGGGGAACGAAATAGCGTTGCCCTTATTTTCGCCGTAGTCTACGTAAATTTTTACGTAGACTACCCGGGCCCAAATAAGGAACGCAAATGGCGGCGCCCATGGGCGCCGCCATTTGCGTACGTGCTTTTTTTTTTTCAAAGTCACCCGTGATAGGCTACGTAACGATTTACGTAGCCTGTCACAGCTGACTTTGGAAATCTATCCGTGATAGGCTACGTAAATCGTTACGTAGCCTATCATGTGTGTGTGTTTTGTTTTTTACATTTACTTTGTAATGGCGGCGGCGGCAGCCGGTCGGAAGACCGGCCGCCGCCCCCGCCCCAGCTGAACCACTGCCGAACTGCCGCCGGGACCCGCCACCGAGAGGGACATTCGAGGGAGGTAAGTCCCATCCTGGGGGGGGGGGCGGGGGGCGGAGAATTTCACCGCCAATTTTGGGGGGCCGAATGCGTTGGCATTCGGCCTCCTTGAGATTCGTGGAGAAATTCTCCGACATCCCTAGTCATTTCTGTTTCACAAACAGCTTTTTAATGAGTGCGCTTCTCTGCTGATGGAGATGGGGCTGCTGCCAGGGCACATTGTATGGGCAGGCTCACAGCGGCCTTGTCATGTGTTACTGGGCAGATCTTGGCCGGAGATCTGCCGGTGGCAGGGATGCACCACTGCCATTTCCTGCCACATTCTGCGGATCCCCAATCACAGTCAGAAGGCATGCCATTCGCAGGACAAAGAGTGTGCCCACTACAGTGGCAGTTCAGGGCACGGGCGGATGTGAGCTTCAGCTCTAAGGGTGCTTCTCTGCTGGCATGGATGGGGACCATCTCAGCCATGTAAGGTGTTGCTAGGCAGATTTCGACCATAGAGATCTGCTGCTCAGGCTAGACCAGCTACTCCTTCTTTGGCTGCTCTTGCCATGGAGCTCTATCATAGCTGCAAATTAATCATGGAGGCTATTCAGATGTCAGACTACACCCTGGTAGAGCCCACTAACCATCTTGCAGCAAGTGGTTAATGAGCGTGGTTAGTCTGTGGTTAATAAACCACCATGGCTGGGTCTGACCCCTGTTCAGATGTCATGCTAAGCAACCATGGTTAGATTAGAACTCCAAACCATCATGGCTTAGCGTGACATCTGAACAGGGTCATTGCCTTTTAATTGTTTGTTTCATATACTCCTCATCCCCACTGTACATCCCCCAATAAAATTGATCCCAAGAGTTGTGAGAACCCCCTGAATACACAGGATACTGTATGTGGGGAGGGTGGGGTGCTTACTCATGCAGGGTACCTTTGGATCCAAGCCTCTATTCTCCTCTATCAGTATAACTCTCCTGAAGTGAAGATAACAACGTTCATAAAATTTAGATCCGATATATTCTTTTCCTGGCTGGAGTCTCATGGAATGAAATTGTCTCAAGGTGCAGTAACAACATGCCAATGAATTACGCTCATTATTGTAGCACTTTTATGACTAGGCATAGGAAAGAATTCCCATGGCAATGAAGCTACAGTTTCATATTAATAGTCTGGATATACATCAGCACAATACCTTTCTAGTGGAAGCACTACATTTATTTGCACAAATGAGATGAAAAGACTTTATTGCCTATATGGAGTTTGAGGCCAAAGCTATTAGAAAAGAACCTTGGGATGGCAAAATCCAGCATTAGGTATTCTAAAGCATCCTGTTTTGAAACAAAAAAGGTCCTGTGCTAAACCATTCCAAATTACTCATGGTTTCAGGACCAATCTTTGGGGCAGAAGTCCAGAGCCCCACTAAACACAATGAGCAGGACCACCCTCCAGCCCAATACAGCTGGTGAAGTGAAATAATGCACATCTGAAGTCAGGAGCATTAAGACCATTAAGTCTAAAGTTACCCAATTTTTCTAGTATCCCATGTATAGGTTCAGAATCTTCATAAATGTCACCTCTTTTCCTCCTTAAAAGTTTGGGACATGTGGAAAAAATTCCCTATACATGACTCATGAGGCAAGGAGTTGAATAGGATAGGATTGGCTTGCCATATGGAGACAGCCATCCTAAACCTAAAGTGGCTTCCATGTACTAGCTGTTTTGAGTACAACAACAGCCTAGGGGTGGACGAAAGTCACTTACCTTTCGTCGAAGCTTGTTCGCGGTGGGGGGGAGGCGCTTCGCTGCTCCCCCCACGAAGTTCAGGCCGGGTGGGAGGCTTTCCGCCTCGCCCCGGCCGAAATTCAGGCCAGGGAGGAGGCTTCCCGCCTCGCCCGGCCGCGAACTCGAAAGTTTAAAAAAAAAAAAATGCCCCCGTGATAGGCTACGTGACGATTAACGTAGCCTATCACGGCTAGATCTGCAAAGTCAGCCGTGATAGGCTACGTTAATCGTCACATAGCCTATCACGGGTGACTTTAAAAAAAAAAAAGTGCGTACGCTAATGGCGGCCCCCATAGGAAGCCACCATTCGCGTTCCTTATTTGGTCGCTGTAGTCTACGTAAATCTTTACGTAGACTACGGCAACCAAATAAGGAACGCGAATGGCGGCTCCCTATGGGGGCCACCATTATCCGTACACGCTTTTTTTTTTTTTTTAAAGTCACCCGTGATAGGCTACGTGACGATGGACGTAGCCTATCACGGCTGACTTTGCAAATCTAGCCATGATAGGCTACGTTAATCGTCACGTAGCCTATCACAGGGGCGTTTTTGTTTTTTTCTTTTATTGGAATGGCGGCGGCGGCAGCCGGTCAAAAGACCGGCTGCCGCTCCCGCCCCGCACGAACAGCCGCCGAACCGCCGGCCGGACCCGCCACCGGGAGGGACATTCGGCGAAGGTAAGTCCCGTCCCGGGGGGGGCGGGGGGCAGAGGATTTCTCCCCGAAACTTGTTCGGGGGGCCGAACACGTTGGCGCTCGCCCCCCCGAAGTTTCAGGGAGAAATTCTCCGCCATCCCTACAACAGTCCTGACAGCAGCTTCTGAGGAAAAGCATCTAACCTGATCTTAGTGGCAGTTAAACAGTATGCCTTCTCCAACATCTGGTCACTCCAAGGGTTAGTAGCTAGAATTGGCTTTCAATATTGCCTATAATAAAGTTAATTGGGGGTCTTCCTGAAGCAAAATATATCTAACAATTTCAACTTTAACAAATCATAACAAATCATGAAACTTCTCAGGGAGGATAGGTTGTACACCTTGAAGAAGGTTTCGGATACCTTTCCAGAAACCCATCCCTCCCACCATCCCCATTTTCAGTGATTCCATTTGCTCTCTCCCTGTCCACATGTTCTACATGAATCTCTTTCTCCAATTTACTTCCTTATTAAAATATTTTGTTTTCTAATGACTACGGACATCTGTGTTAATTTCATTTTTTTCAAGTGTAATAATTTATTTTAACAGAAATAAAGAATGTGCAAGTGTTACTGTGAACTGATGCCCACTTCCCCAGTTCCTAAATTCCCACGTTTATCTATCTACCTACCTGACATTTCCTGAGACAAAGATCACAAGAAAATGGATTAAGAACCTGCTTTCCAGAGACAATCTATACAACCTCCACATGAACAAAGTACTGGACATAGTAAAATTACAATAGTCTGAACACCAGAGTGAGTCCCTATATTAATTATATATCATCTTTCAATCTACAACAGAAGCAGCAGCAGCAATTAAATACTTGTGGAACTTGGCCACAGAGGTGGGTATGCTAGTCAATAGTATTGAAAGATTTGGATGTTGTTATACATATGGTTCCAGCCAGGAAATAATTTTTTTGCATTGTGAGAAGTCACCTTATTCAGTGGAAGGACAGCAAACTACGTGCCATCTACACTACCGGCAAAGATCTCCCTACAGCTGTTTAAAATTCCAGAGCAGTGTAGCAACATATTCACTGTGCATGTCTATGTGATAGTACAGGTTTAACTATTGTTGATATTTATTTAAAAAACACAGTATTTCTTCCTAGTTTGCTTTCTGTTTACCAGCTCGTACACTGAACTATGAAAAGGCACTCTATGTAAGTTTCAGAAATACATAAATAATTGAACCAATGTCTAGTAGTTGAATCCAAACTTGCTCTCAACATAGTTCTGTGAATGCTGGAAGAATGGGAGGAGGCGATGATTTTCACCGATTCCTCCTTCCCACTGCAAGGAGTCCCCAGGAATATTGCGCCATTTTTGTGTGTGTGTGTGGGGGGGGGGGTTGCCTCTGGAACCACACAGAAGGTGGCGTGGCGCTGAGAACTGCATGAAGAAGGGAGGATCAGCGAAAATCACTGTTCTGCCCCCTTCTGGCTGGATCCCAGTTCCCCTTACAGATAGAAGGAGCACTTCCATTTACAGAGGGGCACATTGGGATCCAACCCATTTTCTCTACACAAATTATTTATGTAGAAGAACACCTTCATTTTCCACTTAAAAACCCTACAGTTTGCTCTGGTGCAAGAAAGAAGCAAAACAAGAATAAAAAGGGACAGCTTTGCAGCATTCCCTCTTTCCGTTCTTATGACCGCTGGCACAATCACTGGAAGAAGATAAGCTATAGAAATAATAGGAAACTTTCAAATAGACACTCTTGTCCTGGACCTTATCTTTGTTTTCAAGGTTCTGCTTTACTGAACTAGCATTGACTTTAAAATGCAAGGTCAATCTGTGAATATTTAAAAGTAATATTTAAAACTATTCCATACATATTGCTGATATTGACATTTACAACATTTATAACATCAACTTAAACATGACAGGCTATACAGGTTACTAGCTAATTCAACTGTTGATAGCTTTTTAAAGAAAATATTGAAGACAATTCAGGAAACACAATGTAGTGTGACTGAATATTTATAGCTCATGAGAGAGGATGGAAATTTATGCAAACAAAATAAATTGAATCACTGATTGTTCTTAGTTCTATAAGTGAAGGTTTTCTGAAATCTCAAAAGGGCATAATCATTTCTGTAGTACCTATCTCAATTCTGCACTGCCATGAGCCCACTTATTCAATATTAACACTGATATTATATGCTTATGAAGTTTGATATTATACATGACAATTATTACAGCTTAAACATTTACACACAAACTTAGAATGATCTACTGTGCTTTTTGTGCTGATACCAAGGTTAGAGGAAACATTGCAGTGACTGATTGACCATACACATATTATTTTTAGTGATTATGTGTTAGTGCTCAGTGGATGTACACATCATTTTGTCTGGTACTAAGTGGCATATTCTTGTGTATTTTCCTCTGTGTTTAAAGAAGTCTGCAGTAGTAATGGAATGGTTGTATACTACAGTTAATTCCCCACTACTGATTTACATTATTCTTAGACGCCAAAACAAGACAACAGTAGCATAGTATAGTTTTGCTCCTTACCATTTACAATTACAATGATATCCCGAAAGTCAATTTCCCCTCTGGCTTCTACTCTTCCTTCACATCTGTAAACTCCTTCATCACTTTTATTGATCTTAAGAATTTGAAGATTATTGTTTGGCAACATGGCAAATCTATCTGGAAATGCATGTTAACAGAGAAAATAATATCAGTAAGTGAAGGCACCACTATGAACATGGTTTTGAATTTAAACAGTTAAACACTTCTCTTACAGTAACAAAGTGTGCATCAACAAAACACATTTCAATTCACATGTTAAATATAATCCTAGTTCAGTCCTCCTACCTCAGATGCTTTACATCTTGCTTTTCTAACATTTAAATGTGTTACATTTTTACAAATGTACATAATGTAATCAACAGCCCATCTCATCCAGCCTAAGCCACAACTTAGAAAGCAGTAAGGGGTTGGTTAACCCTGAACCAATGGAAATACATGAGCTTCTGTACCAAAATGTCTGCCAAATAAAAGTGTCAGTTTCAGGAGGCTCTCTCCTATTATAAGATACCTTCCCCACATGCGGAGCTCCAGGATTACCACATCCCTGCACTGCTAGATATTAGAATGGCAAGGCTTCCGGGTTTAGAATCACAGAATCATAGAATAGAAGGGTTGGAAGGGGCCTACAAGGCCATCGAGTCCAATCCCTTGCTCAATGCAGGAAGCCTGATGCCCAAACAGTCTCCCATCCCAGTACTAACCAGGGCAGACCCTGCTTAGCTTCGAGATCAGACAAGATCAGGAGCCTCCAGGTCCTTGAGGTTATCAACGTCTTTCCTACCAATGAAGCTTGTTAAACCCACAATGTATCCTATTTCAGAAGATCCCATAAGGAACTAATATAACCAAATGAGAAATTGTATAGCAAATGCTACGCTTTATGCCAAATATCAATAACCTTAGGGAAGCACCAATACATAATTATGTCTTTTGTTAAAATTTAGTCAGGTTTTCTTGAAGTTTAATTTGGTTGATGTTCACTAGAGACTTGCTTCAGAATTACTAGGGTAATATGGAAATTAAAGTAGAACCTAAAGTTATGTGTAGGAAAATATGGTCATGATGTTCTAGTCCAAAGCCTAGGGGTGGACGAAAGTCACTTACCTTTCGTCGAAGCTTGTTCGCGGTGGGGGGGAGGTGCTTCGCTGCTCCCCCCGCAAAGTTCAGGCTGGGGGGGAGGCTTCCCACCTTGCCCCGGCCGAAATTCAGGCCGGGGGGGAGGCTTCCTGCCTCGCCCCGGCCAAAATTCAGGCCGGGGAGGAGGCTTCCCGCCTCGCCCGGCCGCGAACTCGAAAGTTTTTTTTTTTTTTTTTAAACGCCCCCGTGATAGGCTATGTGACGATTAACGTAGCCTATCACGGCTAGATCTGCAAAGTCAGCCGTGATAGGCTACGTTATTCGTCACGTAGCCTATCACGGGTGACTTTAAAAAAAAAAAAGCGCGTATGCTAATGGCGGCCCCCATAGGGAGCCGCCATTCGCGTTCCTTATTTGGTCGCTGTAGTCTACGTAAATCTTTACGTAGACTACGGCGAAAATAAGGGCAACGTTAATCGTCACATAGCCTATCACGGGGGTGTTTTTTTTTTCTTTTATTGGAATGGCGGCGGCGGCAGCCGGTCAAAAGACCGGCTGCCGCTCCTGCCCCGCATGAACACCCGCCGAACCGCCGGCCGGACCCGCCGCCGGGAGGGACATTCGGCAAAGGTAAGTCCCGTCCCGGGGGGGGTGCGGGGGGGTGCGGAGGATTTCTCCCCGAAACTTGTTCGGGGGGCCGAACACGTTGGCGCTCGGCCCCCCGAAGTTTTGGGGAGAAATTCTCCGCCATCCCTACCAAAGCCCAAACAAATAGGATTGACATGAATGTTCCTGAAGTCAAGGCCCTCCATGTTTAACCTAATTGACAATAAGACTGAAAAGCAAAAGAAAACAATCCACAGTGGTTGAACAGATCAATATATTTTTTGTATCTGGGAAGCGTAAAAGTTATATCTTCAGAGTTACTTAAGAAGAAAGTACCAATCATGGCAAATATAATGGAGAAATTACATGTTTTTTCCACTGAAAACTAAGAATTCAAAGTTGCTATACTTTTTTTGTAACAGTCAATGGGATTAAAGCCAGGCTATGGATAATGGTTAAAAACACAGAAAACGAAACCTTAAACAGTGGCCATAATGAGATGTAAGGGTTATGAATAAACAATCTCAAATGGTATGAAATATGAATTAAAAATTTTATTCTGCTCAGTATCCAGGCTTTTATTCTACCTAGTCAGACTATTAAATTGGTAATCAGAGTAGCAATTCAAATGTAAATTTAGATTATGAATTCTGGCACAATTCAGCACAAAAAGGTTGTAGTCGGCACCCAAAGATGTGGCTACTAAGTTCCATTTAATATTCAGCCCTCTCCACCTCTTGGATGTACCAATCCAACCAGGTGGGTGTTGAGCCAGTGGAGAGCGTTTTAAGTTGGAATGACTAAGAAATGTTGGCTTTCCCACTCGATCCAGAAACTGCTGGAATTTGGAGAAAGGAATAGACATAAAGACCTATTGCTATTAAACAAAATCTAGTGAGACCCATCGAACTGGAGGAGGTTTCTGTAGAGTTCAGTAGTAAAGATGTGGCATCAGCAACCATCAGATCCCAGACTGAGTCTTTCTTTGTTTGCCCGACAAAAACCTTCATGCCCCTACTTTTTCCTGATGCATAGTGGGCTCCCTTCTGCAAACAACATCTTCTTTTTAGAAGATTTTTCACTTGGCCAAGGATGCACTCCATATCCTGGTTAACACCTCCATCTGAGCCCTTTGTCTTTGCTTTCCCTAACACTGGTGCGTGTGTGTGTGTGTGTGTGTGTGTGCACGAGAGAGAGAGGGAGAGAGAGAGAGAGAGAGAGAGAACCTGGTGATTCAGCTTTCAGTAACAGCCGTAGCTTGGCAACACAAGTAGCTTGGCAACACAAGGGAGGTTATCATAATTCAGAAGCTTCCAAGTCTTCTATGCCAGGCCCAGGCTTGACAGAGATCATGAGCAGTGGAAGGGTCAAAGAGTACAGAGGTCAGACAGAGAGTCCTGTGGCCACAACCAACCAACCCCACCTCCACTATGAGAACTCTCTTTCACCTCTAAGCAGTCAAGTAGGGGGCCAAGAGAGGCACCACTTTTTTGGTGAATTGTAATGCGGTGGCTGCCAACTGCTGATCCCTAAGCTACTGTTTCCCTATATATGTAATGGAAAATAAATCTTCACAGAGACAGAATAATCCAGAAGAGGACTATCTAGGGAAATTTAATACTAAAATTAATTGTAGTCCCTGTCACTGTCAATTTAACTGCCTCATTGACCATAACATTACTCATTTGTTTGTCCACCCTACATAACAGGTGTTTCAGTTTTATATCAGAACATTAATATATGTGTCTTTAATCCGGCTGAATGTAGAATAAAAACATATAATTTAAAGAGTTACCAAAATACTAACTGTCAGCAATATTTGAGACTTCCTCATTTTGATACAACCAGCTGACAATAGGTGCAGGTGAACTAGTAACACGACAAATGACTTGTACATCTTCTCCCTGTACAAATTCTTGTGGTGATGAGATATCTTGGAAAGTGAGCTTTTCTAAGAAAGAAGGAAACACAGTTTAATAGCTTCTCCTGTCTTTTGCTGAGAATTCATAAATAGGAATTAGAATTTATTTAGCACTTTAAGGGCGCAATCCTATGTATGTTTAGAGAGAAAAAAGTCCTACAACTCCCACCATTCCCCAGCCAGCATTGCATATAATCCTGTAAGATAGATGAGTATTATTGTTTTATTAATCTGTTGCAACAAAAAGAACTGAAAATACTTTGAAACTTCAAAAGATTAACAGCTTTATTTTATTTTATTCTAGCATCAGCTTTGACAGGGACGAGCATCCTTTGTAAAATTCTTCCGGTGCAATACACGCTAGTCTACAAAAGACCATGCCACATAAATGTATTGGTGTTTAAGGTTCCAGATGTCTCTTCCTAACAAGCCTCTTTGGGCATTCAGCATCATGAATTCATGAACAGGGTAGCCCTGCCCATTCATTCATTCATTCATTCATTCAGTTATTAAAGTTATTAGACACCTTTCTCTAAAAAAAATACTCAAGGTGTCTTACAGCAAGGGTTAAAATATGCAAAAACTTAAAACAATTACAACAGCTAAAAACTATTTAGACATGTGCTTCGGCCATGCCACCCAACCACTGTGCAATTAGCATGCATGAGTCGAAAGGAGGCCTACACGCATATGGATGTGCACATATGTAGAACACCCTCCATGGGAATGGCAAACCTGGTCAGTCAGAGTTATTGCTGAAGAATTTTGGAGTAAATTTGGTTCTGTTATGTTGTTTCTTTTCAAGAAAGCACTGTGTATATACAAGGATCATATTTTAAGCAGGTGAAATGGATTTGGGGATATTTGGATGTCAAATTCTATTAAAGCCTCTTTCTATGTACATACTTCCCAACAAATAACAACCTGGAAAATCAATTAATTCTAAAATTAAGTTTACCAAAGACTTATACTCATTATTTTCTGTATGACATATAGAAAGAGAAAGTCTCACCATTTTATTTATAATCCCCTTTGCATTTAACTTACGGTAAATTTCCAAAACAACAGTAGCTTCTTGAGTTAGTCCTCCGGAATCTGTTGCTTGACACCTGTATATTCCAGCATCTTCCACATTGGCATAGTAGATGGTTAGCCGTGATCTGACACCTTCTTTCTGTACCACCACTCTTTGATTAGACACAATCTTCTCTCCTTGTGGGTTGTACCACTCTATATTCTCAGGTTCCCCAATTACTAAAAAAGAATTAATGGACAAAAATGTACATAACAAATGTTTGACTAGGTAGCATATATATAATTATTTTTCTATAATCAAACTTTCCTACCTGTAAGTATATTTTAGAGCAAATTAAGCATTTTTTTTTTTAAAAAAAGCTCAAGTACACCACGTTGATTCAATATTTTGGGGCAATAATAAGAACCAACAGTATGTCCAGTAGGGCACTTCTAGAAGTTGGCTTTTGTGAGTGATATCCGTAATTCACACCGTGACAATGCCAATGCCCATGTGGACACATTTAAATGAACTATCCGGATCAGTGCACAATTGTGTGCAAACAACAGTGTTATGGAACTCATGCATGAACATTAGTGGTACTGTCCACTCTTCTGAGAATATTTATCTTTGATTGCAGTGCAACTTGTCTTTCTGTTTTGTAGTCTCATGGAGGAATTTGTTTGCCCTGAGAACACTGACTGAAAAGGCACTCTGTTAAGTGGTTTTAAATGTTAGGTTGGATTAGTAGGCCTATTTTTTCTCCTCTGCTTCACCACATGGTCACACTTAAAAAAAAACCCCTGTCATTCTACAGCCGCTTGAAAAATATTGTTTTAGAGGAGACAAAGATCATGGGTCCTTAAAGAGAGAGCCATAGTTATAAAGAATATATGTATGCTGCTAAATCATGAGGGACCTGGTAGGGGGAAAATGCAAAGAGCAAAAAAATAGCAAACAGACAACCTTTGGTTTCTGAGGATCACATTTCTTTTAGTGTTCTTCCATGAAGAACAATGCAAATGAAGACATCATAGGAGAAAACTGCTATATAAGCTATCTCCCTGTTGATTTCCTGCTCATGAACATGCAAAGGAGGCCTACACCAAATATTTTTCAGAACATTTGGATGATCCCACAGAACATCCAAATTAGTGAAGAAAGAACAATACAAACTTTCAGTCTTTTGAAGCATATCTATAACTTCCTCTATCGCTTCCATACTAGATCATGCAGAGTTTTAGATGCATGAACATGAAAACATAAGTGTTCTTCTTTGTCTATTTCCACTGTTTTCATAACATTCAAAAGTGGGATTGCTCTGGATGCAGAAACAGAATGGCATATCTATTCCACTCAAGTTTCTTTCCAAACACTGTAGGAACCATGAAGAGTGAGAAAAATAGAATTACTTGTCCCATCTTCTCCTGCGAGCAGGTATCATGACAATCCTATACATGTTGAGTTCAATGGGATTTACTCTCAGTTAGTGGGTGTAGGACTGCAGTCTTACTATCTCACAGTAACTCATGGAGTAACAGTTGCTGGAAATTAGCTCTGTGTGTGAGCACCCCGCCCCGAACACACACACACACATTTTCTGTCATCATGTGATTACTGACAACAATGACTCACATGTGTGTCACTCATTTAAATGCCTTCAAATGTGTATCTCAAAAGAAAGAAGAAACAGCTTTTAAGAAAGAAGCTCTTAAATCTAAACTGAATATAACAAACTCTCTAGCTTCTATCTGAATAATAATAATAATAATTGTACTGTATAACACTTCACGACCAAATTATTCTTTGGTGGTTGACATCTGATTATTTGGAATTTTGTTTCTATTTCTTTTTTGGGGTGCAGGAAGTCATCTTTAATTATCTGACATTAACTCAAAATTCATTGGTTAGAATGAGTGTTCATAAAATGATTATATGGAAACATGTAATAGTATCTAGTGGCCTCATGGTTTATAGACTTCAAAAAGTATACATAAAATCTAATGGGACATCTCCCATTAGCCATAGTCTCTCTCTCTGAGGCTAAAATCCCACAACTTTACCAGGACTTCTGTTTCTGGATTCCTTGTGGGATTACGATTGTCTCCTTTCCATGAAGTGTTTTCCTTTTATTTTCCTTATGGGCAAGTTCTATATGTTTCATTATAAAGCCACTAGATGGTGTTGTGCTACTGCTGTGATAAAGCACTATTTCTAGGGATGGGGGAGAATTTCTTCCCGAAACTTCGGGGGGCCGAGTGCCAATGCATTCGGTCCTCCGAAGGTTCGGGGAGAAATTCTCCGCCACCCCCCCCGCCACCCCCCCGGGATGGGACTTACCTTTCACGAATGTCGCTCCCGGCGGCGGGTCCCGGCGGCGGTTCGGCAGGTCTTCGTCAGGGGCAGGGGCGGCAGCCGGTCTTTTGACCGGCTGCCGCTGCCGCCATTACAAGAAAAGTAAAAAAAAAAAACAAACCGCCCCTGTGATAGGCTATGTAACGATTAACGTAGCCTATCATGGCTAGATCTGCAAAGTCAGCCGTGATAGGCTACGTTAATCGTCACGTAGCCTATCACGGGTGACTTTAAAAAAAAAAAAGCGCGTACGCTAATGGTGGCCCCCGTAGGGAGCCGCCATTCGCGTTCCTTATTTGGTCCCTGTAGTCTACGTAAAGATTTACGTAGACTACGGCGAAAATAAGGGCAACGCAAATAGCGTTGCCCTTATTTTCGCCATAGTCTATGTAAATCTTTACGTAGACTACAGGGACCAAATAAGGAACGTGAATGGCGGCTCCCTATGGGGGCTACCATTTGCGTACGCGCTTTTTTTTTTAAAGTCACCCGTGATAGGCTACGTGACGATTAACGTAGCCTATCACGGCTGACTTTGCAGATCTAGCCGTGATAGGCTACGTAAATCGTTACGTAGCCTATCACGGGGCTTTTTTTTTTTTCTTTTGAAGTTCGCGGCTGGGGAGATGGGGCACTTCTCCCCGGCCTGAATTTCGGCCGGGCGAGGCGGGAAGCCTCCCCTCCCGGCCTGAACTTCGGGGGGAGAAGCGAAGCACCTCCCCCCCACCGCGAAGCAAGCTGCGAGACCAGGTAAGTGACTTTCGTACATCCCTAACTATTTCATCAGTAAGGATGGCACAGGCACTCAGCTGAACCCTGGAGCCTGATGGACTCCTCCCCGCTTGTGCCTCCAGGTTGTGCCCACTGAGCTGCTGCCCTTGCTTGACCCCATGCCTCATTCATCAAGCCGCTGGCACCTACCTGGATCCATTCTCAGGCACCTGTTGTTCCCGCGGTCACTTCCCCCCCCCCCGAAAAATAGCAGCTTGAGAACTTCCATAAATGTAGTATCGCTCACACAGCGGCCGTAAAGGCCCCATCTATGCAACATTACAGGCATTAATGGGCCATTATGCCGGTGAGTATGGGTGTGTGTGCTCGAGCAGGTCCAGGGTAGGGTTGGCGGAGAATTTCTCCCCGAAACTTCGGGGGGCTGAGCGCCAACGTGTTCGGCCCCCCGAACAAGTTTTGGGGAGAAATTATCTCCCCCCCCGCCCCCCGCACCCCCCCCGGGACGGAACTTACCTTTGCCGAATGTCCCTCCCGGCGGCAGGTCCGGCCGGCGGTTCGTCGGGTCTTCGTCCGGGTCGGGAGCGGCAGCCGGTCTTTTGACCGGCTGCCGCCACCGCCATTCCATTCAAAGAAAAAAAAACAAAAACGCCCCCGTGATAGGCTACGTGACGATTAACGTAGCCTATCACGGCTAGATTTGCAAAGTCAGCCGTGAGAGGCTACGTAAATCGTCACGTAGCCTATCACGGGTGACTTTAAAAAAAAAAAAAGTGCGTACGGATAATGGCGGCCCCCATAGGGAGCCGCCATTCCCGTTCCTTATTTGGTCGCTGTAGTCTACATAAAGATTTACGTAGACTACAGCGACCAAATAAGGAACGCGAATGGCGGCTCCCTATGGGGGCCGCCATTTGCGTGCGCGCTTTTTTTTTTTAAGTCACCTGTGATAGGCTACGTGACGATTTACGTAGCCTATCACGGTTGTCTTTGCAGATCTAGCTGTGATAGGCTACGTTAATCGTCATGTAGCCTATCATGGGGGCGTTTTTGTTTTTTTGAAAAACATTTTAGTTCGCGGCCGGGCGAGGCGAGGCGCCTCCTCCCCGGCCTGAATTTCGGCCGGGCAAGGCGGGAAGCCTCCCCCCCGGCCTGAAATTTGGCCGGGTGAGACGGGAAGCCTCCCCCCCTGCCTGAACTTCACAGGGGGAGCAGCGAAGCGCCTCCCCCCCACCGCGAAAAGCTTCGAGGGCAGGTAAGTGACTTTCGTCCATCCCTAGTCCAGGGGTGCATGAGCAGGGGTAGCAGCTGGGTGGATGCCTGGAGAACCCAGACTGGGGGGCATCCGTCCATCCCTATTCATCAATACACCATAGTGAGAGGACAGAAAATGCTGCACTTTCGTCATCATGAAAACACACACACACACAGTAAAGTTTGCAAAAGCAGGAGGTGCCCTGGGGGATGACAATGTTGTGTATAGGACCTGTGAACTTCTGTGAGTGAACAATCATGAGTGCACAATAAATCCCTCTTGTAGAAATGGCCATAGTCTCCTGGCTAAGATATGATACTCCTTTCAATCAACTCCTTTCAAATCTCACTTGGAAGCACATTGCTAGGAAACAAGTACAGGGGTAGTGTGATTTCGGAGGTCAAAGTTTAGAAGACAGCAAATCCAGGCAATGCTCATTAACAGAAACTCCACACTGTCCAGATTGATTCGTTTTTTCAGTGGCTACTAAATATTTTAATAACTGTCAACATTTCTGTAAATTAAGTCTTTATAAAACTAATGGTGTATGAATCTGTCAGTTTCACTTTATCCTGCATTCATATTTTAAAAAATCTCAGAAGTCGTTCTGTCCTTAACATGAAGAAATAGGTGAATTTTGGTACATTTTAATAAATGAACTAAAAGGATTTTTTCTCGCATTTGCATCAGCCAAATTCAATAGGTACAGCTATTCCCAGCATGGAAAGGACCATGTCTTTCCTGCCTGCCATATAGCTGTTAAAAAAGAGGTGGCAACCCTAATTCAACACTAACATGGTTGTATACGTCTGTACAGTTGCACAGGAGGGAGAATTTCATCAGTTGTCTTTTTTCACATTGTGTTGCTGAGTGCAGGAAAGTCCATATTTCAAATAAAACACATGTCACAATAGACAATGATATAAAAGTAAAACCAAAATTAGGGCTGGGGAATGTAAACTGAGTCTGCAAACCATTCAAAGAATGGGGACCATATACTACTAAAAATCTCAATCATATGCTATGGTTTTTGAAAAATGCCAAGCCAGGCATGAATCTCAAATGGAGTAGTTGTTTTCCAGTACCTAAAAATAATTTACTTGACTGCTATGAAAGGTCTGCGGAGTCGGGCTGCCTGTAAATCAGTTAGTGCTTATACTGATATTATATAATCCAGAATAGTATGAAGAAATAGAAAATGTATACAGTATTAAGAATCCACACTGGCATGCTGGAAAGCACTAGTCCACCACCACCAGATGCTGCCAACATATAGCAACTGCAGAATATGTATGTTAAAGTTGTTCCCTTTTTCATATACCTCCAGCATGCACTTGACTCCATGACACCACACTAAAACAGACAAGAAGCAAGCAATAAGCCCTATATTTATTTTTTAGCTCAATAATGCATAAATAGATGTCTAAAGTTTGTAATAGTAATATTTGAGTGAGGCACTGAGGGCAGTATCCAATGATATCATTCCATGAACTCAAATTCAGCTCTGCTGAATCTTTCTGTTGCACAAGCGGTTGTGCATTATACGTGTGCAACCCTTTGTGCAACAGGTTGCACAACAGGTTGAACAAGTGTAATGTGCAATGGATTGTGGAAGTGTAATGCACAACTGCTGGCACAACAGGTTGCGCAAGTGTAATGCACAAGCGGTTGTGCAACCGCTTACATAACCACACTTTCACAAATGTAACTATAGTTGGATTCTCCTCTTGTGCATAGTTCAGAAACTAACATCACACTGTACTAAAAAAAATGAGAATTATTTTTTGACTATCATTATGCCTTTACCAAAGAAAGCTGCATTGAAATGAATCCCCCCTGCCCTCTCCCCCAACAAACAGAAATACAGCAGGCACCAGGTGTATGGTTTGTCACCTGACCTAGCTGCCACATGTAGGGGAAAGCAACCCTTTTTGATGCAGTAGACGGAAATCAAGCAGAATATTTAGCAGGTTCATAAGGCCAACTAATTTCTTTATCCCGCCCAACATATACTTCAGAATAAAATAATAATAATAATAATAATAATAATAATAATAGATTGACCTGCCATATGCAGGATAGAATTTATACATAATGAAGTTCGTGTGTGCATGAATGGTTCAAAGTTATGCATTTTGGCAAGTTTCTTCTGTTTCCACCTGGCAGATTTTTATTTTTTATATGACACTTAAAGATACAGGAGCACATCATAGTTTTGACTTTGCAAACGTACACCGCCTTGACCTCCTAGACCACAGCATGTGAAATATCCTTCCTCATCCATTTCCTTCCCACCATCTGCTCATAGCTTCTCCTGTCATTTCTCCATCTAAGATTTTGCCCTGACCAAGTTAAATTAAATTCCAAGCCTTCACCATTCACTGTTTCTTCAGGCTTCTGCTACTCAGTCTGTGTTACATTGTACTAGGGAAGGGCGAATTTCTCAAGTTCAATTCAGTCAGATTCTCATTGCTAAGTTTATTCCAACCTATTTCCGGATCGGATGGTGTCTTTTTTTAGTCTGCTTGAGAGTTTGTACATATTTGGGGTGCATTTTTCAGAATATATGCAATTTATGCAAGAGCTTCGGCTACTGGGCGGTATAGAAATAAATAAATAAATAAATTTGTGTACACACATTTTCAAACTGTGTGCACTTTTTCAAATATCTATATATTTTTATAAATGTTTGTCACTTCCTGTCTCTCAGCCAGCTGCCCTGTCTGCTCATAACGTTTATCTCCCTGCTTTCTTTCCTGCCAACAGCATATATTCTCCTGATATGGCTGACTTGCTAAGATGATAAAACAGAAACTAAAGAAGAAAAGATGGAGAGTTTTCAGTTCAGTGGTTGCTGGGACATCTTCCTCCATATGTCCTCATCTTGGCTTCCTTCTCCTTAGCTTTTTGATCTCCTGGCTGGAACCTCTTCCCACCAAGCCTTTGAATCCTCACTCTCCCTACATTTCCACACAGCTATCCTTGACCCTGTAGGAAATACTATTTACTGTAGGATCATGATCTGTAGGAAATACTATTTACTTCAGTTCACAAAGCTGGAGTGAATGATGCAAAAAGCCAACAATTTTCCTCAGCAGATGAAATGGCTAGCATCATTTCAAGACATCACAACAGGTCTGCCAATAACAGCCAATGGGTTCACCACCACCACAACAGCCATAACTGCCACAAAATTACCTAGCATGTTACATAGATTATTTGTGTATTCTATATTGCCCAGCACACATAATTGATCTAAGGAAAAATCCATAACCAATATCATTTACACTTTTGGATATAAGACTTTGGATAAGCTACCACAGTATTAGCAGTAGGAAATTCTCATTACATAGCTTCAACTCATTTCAAATTGACTTCTGTCAGAAAATTTCATGGTAGATCATGCTATTAGTCCTTTGATCTTTACGAGGAGTCTTTTGGTTTAAAAGTATGAGACTTTACAATACAATCAGATCTCACCCTCACACAATTCCCAGTCATTTTAGTAAGTCTTCTAACAGGGCCAGCATGATGCAGATTTTTTTCAGGTAAATCTGGGCTGGTTCTTTACCATTGATGGACAATGAAGCAACACATTTTCAGCCAATACAGATAAGTGTTGAAAGTATGCAGATATACATACCTGTGCAAGTGAAGAATTTGGATACACCCACACTGACTTCTACCTTGCTGAGGGAAATTGACACTTGAAGTGCTGTAAAACACAAAATAAATAAATTAAAAGTAGAGTTTTGCACATGCCTACTTAGATAAACATTAAAACCATGCATATATTCTTTCCTCCTCAAATAGAATTCCTATTTGAAAGCAAATATTCAAATCCCAAACTACTCCTGGAATAGTTTGAAGTAAAAATACCATTGTTTGAAGCAGTACCATAAACCACAATTCAGCGCAAAAGTCAGAGATGAGGGATCCACTCACTCATTTAACCAAGAGAACTGAGCTCTTTGTTCTCTTCTTTCTAGACCCAAACCACCTTAGCGTATCCAGCTATGTATATTCTCACATAATTATCAAGTTCTGTCTAAAAGCTCATGCAAAACCACTTACATATGTATGCTTCTCATAAACCAAGCCAGTGTGGGATGACACAACTGCATGGACAGACAGTTCTCTGTGACATGGTTTAGCATTACCATGTCCACCATTCAGTTGTGCAAATGAGGTACCAGTGTACTCTTAGCATCATGTAGAAAGCCAGGCTATGCTTAAAATCCTCCACCTCTTTGCCTCCCCCAAGTTCCAGTTCCTATGTGGCATGTTGCTGCTGACTTTATTCTGGTAGAATCATGTGATCATATTTCCCTCCCCATTACATCTCCATATTATAGGAAGACATGGGCACTAGCATTCTTAAATACAAAATATGCAACTATGGTGGAACAACTGCTAATCGAAGAATAAATTTGATATTTTAAATCAGCAAGTGTAAGATCTGCTCAGACCCTAAGATCGTCTTTAGAGACCTTCCTCCGGGGGGGGGGGGGAGGCTGTCAATGATGTGAGGCAGGTGGCTATTAAGAAGAGGGCCTTTTTCATAGTGGCAGCCTGGTTGTGGAATGATCTCCCCACAAAGAGGCTAGCCTGGTGTCTTTTTGGCACCAGGTGGAGAGCTTCTTATTCTTTCAGGCATTTTAGTCCTTCAGTTTCTGTTGTTTTTAAATCCATTTTGGATTTTTAAATCTTTAAACTACTGCTGGTTTTTTGTTTGTTTGTTTTACTTTTGGGGTTTATACTGTAGTTTTAAGCTTTTAAACATGTTAGATTGTTTTATTGTGTTGTATGTTTGGTTTTAATTGTTGTGAACCACCCAGAGAGTGTCAGCTATTGGGTGGTATAAAGATGTAATGAATGAATGAATGAATGAACGAATCACATATGACAACAATCAAAATGTATGCTTCTTAATAAGGACAAAAGTTCTGCTGGTGCACACTTGAGGAGATTTAGGAAGCAATCCTAAATTCCCAGAGAAGGCAGCTGAGAGGTCATAGGATACTGCAGACTTTCCTCTCCTCCATCAGAGGTCTCCTCAGTGCAATGGTGGAAAGCTCTGTTGCCATCACTGATCCACCAGTACTTCTGTGCCAACAGAGGGCCACTGACCAGGTATTCCAGGACTGTGTCAAGAGAGGGTGTGGATCCACAGGATTCAAAGCCTCCTCATTCCTTGTACATACCCCCAAACAGCCTAAAAATATCTTCAGCTGTGGAACTGGCACACTTAATTCCCAAAGCAGGAAGAGCCACCATCACCACCCCATCTCCTGCCCTAGCTGATGCTAGATTGCAGGGCTGTGGACACAATGGTGGCTGCACCACAATACTCTGCAGTCCTGAAAGGCAGGATTGCTCTGCCCATGGTACTCCTGTACATATTCACTCAGACATAAACTCTTATGACTTCGCTGAGACTTCTACCAGATAAGCGTATATAGGACAGGGCTGATCTAGAAGTGCCTCCCCACCTTTGAAGCTCCATTCCCAGGCTGTGAAGATGTGGGGAACACTTTCTGTGTTCTAGGGCAGCGGACTTACATTTTTAGAAGTTAGGTGTTTGTAGAGGCTTCTCTTTCTTTTAACCATTTTTTTAAAAAATTTTTGCATCGCTCCTTGGATGCATTGTGGGGAAAGATGTTCTCAAATCTCAATGAGCGCTGCCACTGCTTTCTCAATGTGAGCTGCTTTACCCCCAAATACCTCACATCTTGAGAAGTTCACCACTGAGCTATTTTTTCATCCCTCTTTTCAACCTAACCCCAATGAATTTACAAAAAAAGTTGCTGTTACCACACACAGCACAGCCCTTGAATAGGATTGCAGCCTAAAAAACCATTTACAGAATAGGCACAGGGAAGGTTATATAAGGTTCTAGGCTGTTTCATATTGACGTTGTTATGTCTGTATATTTTTATTGGTATTTTATTGTAAGGGGTGTTAAATAACTGAATGTTTAAGCTGAATGCACTATGTATATTATGGTTTGATACTGTAGTGCTTGTTCAATATCATTTATTAAAGTGGACGTATTCTTTATAGAATTTTCCCATGACAGTTTTCTCAAAACACGTTGGGAACCATATCATTGAGTGCAGCTGTAGTTATTGTCTTGATTCCATTTTCCCTCTATCCACCCTTCAAAACAAATGACTCCACCAAAAACAGTATTTTATAAGTTGCACTTTGCAAAGTCTGCAAAAGAGCTAGCAGAAACAAAGAAACCATGAAGCAAAACTTCAGTTACCCTTAATGTAAGGCTGTTTTATACTAATATTCAAAGGGCCTGGCACAAAACTGACACAGAGGCACATGCCTTGTCAACCACGTCTACCACTCTATCCACTATACTACACTGTTCCTTAGACATAAAAAGAAATATGTTCCTTTTTAATGGAAATAAAGGAGACATCTTTTTAAACAGAAAATTAGATAACATTTTAAGTACATCATAGTGTCTATTGATTTTTAGTTTAAACACTTTAGGTTAGATCCAGACTTAGTTAGCTGCACTTCCAATTGAACTTAATGAGACCTAGAGGCCACCTCCAAACTCAGAGGCGACTGCCTATCCAATGCAGGGCAGGAGGGCAGGAAAAGTACGGAGGGGATCATTCCCTTTGTGCTTCTCCTGCCCTGCATTTTTGGCTAGACAGCTGATTGTGGCTGTCTAACTGCAGGAGGGCAGAGCAGGGGAGGAGGTTGCTGTATGACACATTGGATGTGTCGTACAGGCATTTCTGCCCTCCCCGCCCTAGAATGCCCTCCGGGAATGCCCCTTTGCGAGCATAGAGGATGTCGATGTTTTGCGCTGCCTCTGAGGCAGCGTGGAAGTGGGGGGAGGTTGGTTCTCCAGGAACTGACCTTGGAGCATGGGCTCCAAGGTCGGTTCCTGGAAAACCAGATATCTTATGGCCGTCTAGCCACTGTCTAATGGCCATAGGATTGCTCCCTTAAGTCATAATTAACCTGTTCCATTGATTTCAATGGGACCTAAGTTCTAAGTCTACTCTCATTTTCCTGGGAATAAGCCCTTCTGACCTCTAACTTACCTCTGAGTAGACATATTTAAAACTATGCTGTTAGCCTGGATCCAATCCATTAGATAGAAATATTGAATTTTAAAGTATTTTACTTACATGTTTATTCAAACACTTTTTCAAGCTCAGCATTGCTCAGAATTCAAAGTTCATATATTAATTGCCCTTTTAAAACTAAAAATCCATATTTTAAAGAAAATGTGCTTTAATGCTGATTAAGATATGAGATTTCCTGTGTATCACTGTGAACAGGCCAAGCAACTCAGAGTTTTCACATGTTTACTTTGTAAAGCTAACATGGGAGTAGGAAGGCATAGGCAGAGAGAATGAGGGATTGCTTAATTAGCTCCTTGCCTGCAGATCTCTTCTACAACCCCTCTTCAACAATTGTTTCATCCCCCTGTGCCCTTAGATGATCTCTGATTTGGAAATAAGCTTAACTGTAGGAAAAATGGAATGGGAAAGGGTTTGCATGGGAAAAATGAGAGGCAGGAAAAGGGTGAGCTTAGGTCACTGTTCCCATATCTGTGTTATATCAAACATGAGTTTAGTATTTGCTGAGGTAACATGCAGTTTGCCTTCCTTACAAAACACAAATACATAAGAGAGTGGTACTTCCACATAGGCTATCACAAAACATGTACCTGTTAATACCAAAATAAATATGTTTAGGATCAGTCATGCTTACTCAGAAGTTAAGTCCCACTGAGTTCAATGGGATTTACTTCAACATATTCACTTGACTACAACAAGCTTGTGTACACTGAACACAGTGGAACTTACTTATGAATAAACATGCATAGGATTGTGGTGCGTTAGTTCCTTACAAAGCGTACTCCAAACTTAGTTTAACATGCATTCTATAAACTTCACTACATATACTTACTCATCACCTGTGTTTATACAACACAGTTATACATCAAATGTGTGGGTGTTGTCAATTTTATGGGGTTGGGATATCACAAATTATTAAAAAAAAAACACCCCACACACAAACTCAACAGTTCAGTTGTGTTTGGTAGCATGCGTGCATGTCTGTTAGAACTGTTTGTCTTTTTTGCTGTTAATTCTTTTAAAAGTGAAAACAAATTAACATCCAAAAAGGCTGGGCTGTTGCCTTTGCTACTGAAAGACCAGTTTAATAGTTTATACGGAACAACTAGGGATGCTGGAGAAATTCCAGACAGACTAAAATGTGTTCGGATTTCTAAGAATCTGACTTGTGGAATCTTGCTACGGACCAGCTTCCTCAGGTCGCATGGAGTCCATGGACTTTCAGATCCTTTTTTTCACTTTCCCAAAATTTATGTAAATTTGTAGGAAAATATGCAGGTTTCTGCTGAGACATATGCCATCCTGGGGAAAAGTTGAATGGAATGGGGGATAATACGCTAAATGTTACATACTAATGTAAATTACGTAAATGCTTGCAAACCCTGTTACGGAATTATTTGCATATTCTTCTGCATAACAGAAAAAAAAATTGAATCTACCTGTGAACAGATGCCAGAACAAACACCACCACACAATCCACAAAACACACATGGGGCAGATTTCACAAAATCCAGATATCCCTGGGCACAACATTGTTTAGTAAATATTCACTGACAGAGAAACTGATCAAACCAAAAGTCAGGAAATCACATTTGAATACAGGACACCTAAAATAATCCATCTTTTCTCCAAAGTGCTTGGAGTATACAAGCTGAAGCCTGTCTTTCAGTTTCTCAGTCCTTTCAAAGACTAAAATTTTGGAGGACAGCTGACAATTATCAAACTAGCAACACCAAATCCCAGCAGACTTCATTCTTCTGGCTACAAAGAACACACAGTTCAGAGTCCCAATCCACAACTAAGGCCAGGTTGTTAGCAGAAAGCAGTTCCTGGCTGTGTCTGAAACATTTCTATCAGCCAGTTGAGGCCTAGCTACTGGTCACAAATGCTCAAAAGGAAATGTACTGGAGGATGCAGCCAACTGTAGTTTTCACCCTTTTCCAACCATTGGAGATTTCTCTCACAAAACAGTTAGAATGGATTATTCCCCTCCCCACCACCCCTTTCTCACTGCTCATAATGGAGCTGGTTTAAACTCCAGATGCCACAGATCAAGCAATGGGGAGGAAGGGAGAGAGAGAGAAAAGAGAGATGTATTTAGAAGCTGCCTAAGAAGGAAATATCCATTTTCATGATGCCCTATATAGTTCTTAATTTAAAACATACAAAAAAGAAACCCCATGTTATTCTAAAAACAGTGATTTATATTGGATGAGAGTTATGACTTTTAAAGTGCTTGTGTTTCTAATTGGTTATTCTTGTAATATTTGTGATAGATCCACTCTCTGATTCACATGAGTATTTTAGAATACTTTGGGCAGAATCCAATGCTGTCCTGGCATGCGCAGCCAGCCGCGCCACTTCCGGTCTGCAAATGGCCCGTACTGCTTGCGGAATGGCAATTTTTAGCACTTCTGGAGGCAAGCGAAAAGGAGTGGAAATGCTTGTTTCTTGAAGGGAGAAGGTTGGCGACGCTTGCATAAGGGAGCTCTGCCAACCTGCCCCCTTCTAGAAATGAGCATTTCCACTCATGTTGGGGCTTGCCTCCAGAAGCGCGAAATTATCACTCTGCAAGCAGTAGGGGGTGCTTGTGGACCACAAGTGGCAGGGCTGGCCAAGCGCAGACCAGAATCAGTGGGCAGCTCTGCTAGCATATGGGCAGCATTAGATTCTGCCCTTTGTGTTAATCACAGATCAGCCCACCCCAAGATTTATACTAAACTGGCCGGGTAAATGAGATTTTGGAAGGAAGACAAGCAGTCTGCTTGTGGCTGTATGCAGGAAAGGAACTATAAAAATAAAACTATGCATCTCTTAAGTTTAGGGCGGGGGTTAAGAGTCCCAGGCCTCTGAACACAACACTGGTGACAAAAATGATTGAGAACCCAAATACAGAGGAAAAACAGAAAAAAGGATGGGATGAGGTAAGGGCAGAAACTGAGTTATTCATACAATCAAGTATTGTGTGTATATACATGTGGTATTTGTAACAGAATTCAGCAATTTTCCCCCAAAGGGATCAAATTCTGTTATAAGAAAAATAAATAAATCTTACTCACCCCTACTAGCAGAACTACCATTAGGGTTCTTTACAAAAGCATTTCAGGTCCAGTTTGCCAGCACACAAAAGCAGAATTTCCTTTCAGCTCAACTATTTGTATTTCTTTTCACAAAGATTCCATATTAGACTGTCCATTCATTTCAAGTACACCAGCCATCTTACATACTATGTAAGAATATTCTTGCATAAAGAGGAATGGCAGCAGCCATTTTGAGTATTTTCTGTCCATAGACCTTCAGTCAGAGGTGTATAATATCCTAATTCTTCACAACAATTCTGCCAGTTTGTGACCCTGTCTTCAACATGTTCCTTATCTTTTCTGAATTTCCTTTACATGAGTCTCACTGTACATTGGGTCCAAGATGGGAACATTGATGTGAACTGTTGGGAAATTCATTTATTCTGATGAAAGAAGATGACCCTACCACCAAATGAGCAACCTTATTACATTTTGCATGCAGTAAAGTACACTAAATTTTCAAAACTTTCCCTGAGACAGTAATGACTGTGGAAAAGTAAAGCTAACACTAAGGAATTAATTTAAACCATACTAAAGCATAGATTTTGAACAGTATACATTTCAGCAAGCACAGCAAATGGAAGGAGAAAGTACTGATGAATAACATATCTTTTTATGCCACCTTGCAAACACAGTTCACAAGATAAAGGCAAAAATAATATTCTTCAGCCAAACTGTGGAGGCAAATTTTACGAGA
The DNA here is from genome assembly GCF_057233095.1 of Heloderma suspectum. NCBI lineage: Eukaryota > Metazoa > Chordata > Lepidosauria > Squamata > Helodermatidae > Heloderma > Heloderma suspectum. The sequence continues at coordinate 79,201,707 of NC_139460.1, read as the reverse complement.
ACCCTATATGACCCTCACCAAAATACGGGACACTGTTCAAACAAATGAAATGTCAGACAGGCATGTCCAGCTAACAAAGCAAGGAAACCTTCATACACAAATAGAAACAGCAAATGCATTTCAGAAGTGTTTCAGGGAGAACAATCTGACACATCTTCAAGGAGACACACAAACCTGAAGCACAGCACAAGTAACTTGCTACAACTGTCGAGGAGGACCCTATCCCCACAGAGCCAACTGCCCTGCTAGTGGCACAATTTGCCACAACTGTGGAAAAAGAAAGCACTATGCAAGTATTTGCCCCAAATATTTACATCAAAGGCCAAAGCCAAGTAAAGGCTTCTTCAAGAGGAAGCTAGCTCATGTGTTTACAGTGTTTTCCATACAAACAAATGCTTCCAAACTGAATTGCCTGGCACTTTGCCACCTTTTCATACAATGATGTAAAAACTCACGTAGTAATTGGTACATGGTACATCTGGGAATGTGATGACTGTTTGCATATGTTGCCTTCTCTCAGAAGTCATTGCTGCAGAGAACACAGCAGTAAGGATACATATCTATAGAATGCCAGTACCATTATCAGCATGTGGCATGTTCAGAACCACACTAATACTATTCACAGTTACAGACATGGGCCTTGTTCAGAACCTCCAGCCTTTCCTTGCTGCACCAGATCAGATCACAATGATAAATGGCACAATTGTCACTGCACAGAGTGGGCCCCATAAAGTTAAAACAAATGTGTATCCCATCAAACCACAGTATCTGAGTCAAAGATCAGACGACAATAATGACAACAGAGAGAATGCCAGTATTGTCCCATCCACTGCTCCCAGTGCATTAAATCTAGCAGGTCCATGTGCTCTAGAGGCTAATTGTCAGTATTACTTGGCAAGGACCAGCTGCTGTGTTCCCTCCAAGCTATTTGCAGGACCATTTAATGTTGTTTGTGAACCGTCAACCAATTATTGCTTTATTTGTACAGTTTTGTTTATAAGTAGCCATACGTTTTAGCACTTGTGTAAGGCAGAACACCAGATTCTCACTGAGCACCCCCTACATGCTTCAGCCCTCTGTGCCATATCACATACAGTTCTGGAGGGTTCCCCAACACTCAAAAGCAGCTTGGGGGGAAACTGCATTGGGTAGAGGGAAAAGCAAAAATTGGGTGTCCTGCCTTGTGTGTGATGAAGCGCTTTCCAAAGCCACCATTGGATACAAGCCTATATAATCAGCAACCAATGTTCTATTGTTGCTTTTTATGCCTATCTAGCTAAAGAATAGAGGGGGAAGGAAACATGAAAAAAATAAATTTCTGCTACCGTAGATTGCTTAATCAGTATGATAGGTAATAGAATTCTGAGAGTGCAAGTTAGTGGTAGCAGAAATCCTGAACCACAGTTATAATTCTAAGCACAACTCTAGTAAGAGATCTATAGGGAGGCTAATAATATCTACATATTTCTTACATGTTTCTTTAATATTTACAAAACAAGGGGAAAAAACAGACCATATGCCCTCTTTGCCCAACCCACCCAGAAGGAGAATCAACATTTATGGCAAGTCTTTATGTAAATAGCGGGAGAGGGGAAAAACACATTCCCTGATGCAAATGAAAATCAGAAAGTATTTCCTTAGTGACTAGTATAGAAATCTGTGCTTATACGGTAGTCAGACAAACTCCATTACTGGCTTATGGCATGTTATCTAATCAGTTACTTGAAGTATGGCATTTAATTAAAATGAAAATATTCTGAAGAGATAGCACTGTTCAAAAAAAGTTTAACATCTTATGAAGATTATTTCTGCAGAAGCTACTAAGCATGAATGGAAGCTGTTAGATGACCTGATAAAGCTAGTGTATGGAAGGTAGGTAGTATCTCAATTTACACATTATTTTTCAAGTCACTGGAATAGTGTTTGGGAGATGTTAATTTGTTTTTTGCTGATACCTATTTATTCTTATTTCTTAACAATATCTCTGTGTTGTACATTAGTAGCAGGTGCTGTACAGATCATATGTCAGTCAATTAGGTGATCAACAAAAGGCTCCAAGTTCAGAGCCAGAGCCAAGAGCCAGGCAGAGCAAGAGGAGGACAGAGTCAATTTCACCTCCATTGCTCCATTTAAAATGTAAAAAGGACCTAGATGGGCCTCTGAGCTCTCCTCTCCGACCAGCATGGCCTGTTTCTCCCTCTTCATCATAAGAGAAGCTTTCCATGGTGGCTAGGAAGAGGGGAGGAAATAGGATGATCCATAGTCGGACCTCCTCCTCCATGTTCTTTGCTCTCTCTGTGGGTGTGGAGAAGATCCATACCATCCTATGGTCTCCCAGATGCCGTCTAGGGGTCAAAAGACTACTCCCTTAGTCATCTTTAATTATGATTTTCAGTTTTCACTAAACAGTTTTGAAAGGGGGGGGGGAAACACCAAAAAGAACATCAAGACTACAAATGCACTGAACATTTTATTTCTATATTTATCAGATCATGAAAACTGAAAAGGCAAAGCTATATAGAAGCATAAAGAAGCATCAAAACCAGAACTGACACTTGTCAACAAAGAATGGCTTTGCCATCTCCTTGTTCCTGTACAGAGAGGAAATATAACGACTTTCCATACTTATTTAGCATTAAGTCCCATTGAATTCATTGGCCTTTAGTTTAGAGCTTCGGCTATTGGGCAGTATAGAAAAGAAATAGATAGATAGATAGATAGATAGATAGATCAATCGATCGATCGATCGATCTGAGTAAGCATGCACAGATCACAACTATGCAGGGGGGTTATTTTCACATGACACCTACACAGTTGTTCTCATACATTGCCTCTTACACACTGTGTGAATGGACTGTGTTGTTAATGCAGAGTAGAAAGGGGAAGAGAAGCATTTCTAATTTGAAATAGGTTTCAATTTTGCAAAGCATACCAATTTAGACAAAATAAAATCCACATTTTAATAACCTTGCAAACTATTATATACAGCAAAAGAATACTTATCTTTATATGATAAAGGACACCCCCCCGAATATTTAAACTGCGATCCTGTATCCTGACACTTTCCTAGGTCTAAGACTCATTTAACTCAATGGGATGCCTGAGTAGTCGTGTGCAGGATTACACTGTTATCAGTTGAAACACAATATTTTAATTGCTGGAAAAGTGTCCATAATGTATTGTACATGTTTGATTCCTAAACATTTTTTGTCTAAAACTGTTTCAGATTATAACTACTTAAAATAGCTGATGTCTTCCTTGATTAATACTGTCCCAGACTTTATTATCTGGCAGTCACTGTCTGCTTAATTTTACAGCATATAAACTATTGTATACATTGTGATTTGGGGAACTTTTATAGGTGAGGCGGAGGAGCAATTGCAGTGAGCAGTGCAATTTGTTATGATGTACTCTTGAATAGTTACTAAAGAAATCCAATACAGATTGATCAGGGGACTGACTTTAAAAAAATAGTGTCTTGAGTCTGATACTGAAAATTCACATTGTTCAGGGTCAAGCTGATATATTGCATAACAGTTGTTTTCCTATTGTTTAATGAATATTAACCAATTAAAACAAAATGTTAGTCCATTCCATTATCAGAATATGTTATGGATTATTACAAAGTGGTATGCAACATCAAATAATCAATTCAGATATTAATGTGGATACATCTATATATCTCTGTCTGTCCATCTGTCTGTCTGTCTGTCTGTCTGTCTGTCTATCTATCTATCTATCTATCTATCTAGATATTGATATATATCATATGTCTGAGTCTATAAATGTGAAGAAATATGAGTAGGGACTCATATTCCTTTGATTTTTGAGATGGAGAAGCATGAGTCATTCATACTCCAGCTACCCATTCTATATTTGCATTCCCCCTGGAAATCGTCTGGCATGTCAAACATAAGTTCCACCACATGCACTTACTACACGAACAGGCTCAATGACATCAAAAGTTTCCAGATCTGGTCTAGGAGGTGCTCAAAGTGTGCTATGCTCATATAGATATTCTCCCATATTCAAGTCAATTTACTTAAGTGGCTTGTAAAAAAATCAAGATCCCGTAGAGACCTGCTGCCAGATAGAAGAATTTCTAAATTCCTATGATGACAATAATGTGAGAACTGAGTCTCAGACAAGTACTATGTGATCGTGCAGAATACAGTGAATAAATCTTTCCTGTTAGAACGTGGGAAATACTATCCAGTGAAGGCATTCCAAATGAAGAATGCCCTTAAGAGCACACATGTCTTTCTGGCCTGCTATAATAAATGTGTCATATATATATTCAATAAACTTTGAAGGTGAACTCAATAATTTGGGTATACTTTATCCTTCATCAAAGACAGAATGTGACCCCCTGGACACTCAGCCTTGCTTCTTTGGGTACATTCGAATTAGTAAACATCAGTTTACTCAGAAAATGCAGTTGTGTGGTGAATCAATCATTTAGATTTACTTAGACCTTACGGCCTACACACATTTACATAGGTAAGTAGAAAATGTAGACAACATTATATCAAAATATTCTTCAGGATTTGGCAGGGAATGGGGGAGACTGTGGTATAGTTAAGTAATCATTTATATGGTAAATAATGATATCCCCCAGTAGCTTATGTAACAATATAAATTTCCCATCTGAACTAATGATAACTTCTTCTGTCCTTCCATGTACCTATGTGGAATCAGCTTCTGACAGTTTAGAGTGTGCAAATGTCCACAGGTCCTATAAGATTACACCTACTAGTTTCTACAAACAAAACTTTAAACTCTATTGAGGCTGTTCAGTTTTTCCACCTCACATATTTGACAAACAGGATTCTCCAGAGTCCTAAGTTAATAAGGCATGTTTGTTGCATTTTAATTGCTTGACATTAAGTTTCATGAGTAATTAAGAATGGGAAAACTTTTCAACTATTGTCTTATGTTTAATTGCATGTGTTTAGTGTTTGGGATTTATTGGCCTCTTCATTAATTGTGTGTGTCTGGGATTTATCAGCATAAATTGAAATCAAGATGATTTATTTTTAACAGTGATTCTAATCTGTTTACCTCTTCTTTTTCTTCTTCTTCTTCTCCTCTGTACTGATGTTTTATGTTCTAGTCTGCCTGCATGTTATAGTCACCTTTGTTTCATCCTTTACATCAGGCAAAGTAAACTTAGGTCTCCCCTTACGGGACTGAACTAGAAGTCATACAAAGTTCATTCCACCCATGGGATATTAAGGATGTTTCTAATGTGAGAAGAGTGATGCAAGACTTTCATCCTTCAGTGTCTAAAATAAAGATTACAAAGAGGGCTGGTTTGCACTGCACATCACCTGGTGTTGAATGGGGTACAGCTACCCTTGAAAGACCAGGTCTGTAGCCTGGGAGTCATTTTAGACTCCCAGCTGTCCATGGAGGCTCAGGCGTCAGCTGTGAGCCGGACAGCACTGTACCAACTCTGTCTGATACAGCGGCTACACCCTCACCTTCCCGACAATCTGCTCCCATCGGTAGTACATGCCCTGGTCTCCTCTCATCTAGACTACTGTAATGCACTCTACATGGGGCTACCTTTGAAGATAGTTCAGAAGCTGCAGCTGGTGCAGAATGCGGTGGCTCGCCTGAATAAAGGCAGCCGCCGGCATGATCGCATAACTCCAGTGTTGAAGGAGTTGCACTGGCTACCAGTTGTTTTCTGGGCCAAATTCAAGGTGTTGGTTTTGACCTTTAAAACCCTATACAGCTCTGGCCCAGCCTATCTCAAGGAGCACCTCCAGCAACACCAGACAGGCCACTCAACAAGATCAGCCTCGGATGGGCTTCTCTCTCTCCCATCAGCCAGGACAGCTAGGCTGGTGAGGACGAGGGAGAGGGCGTTCTCTGTGGTGGCCCCCACTCTGTGGAACTCCCTTCCTAGGGAACTCCACCATGCCCCCTCTTTAATGAGTTTCTGCCACGCACTGAAAACTTGGTTGTTCAGGCAGGCATTTGGGGTAGGTTAGGGTATTTTTAGACAATGTTTTCATGTGTAATTTTACTGTTTTAAATTGTATTGTTGTACATCGCCCAGAGTGGCTGGATGACTGGCCGGATGGGGCATTAATAAATTTAATAAATAAATAAATACAATCACAATAAGTCACCCTGAAAATAAACCATGGCAGGTTGGTTGTTCACTTGCTAACCCACATTACTCCAGACAGATGATCAGGTGCTAAAGTAGTTACTGTGCTTTAGTGGATTTATATAGTAATGTTACATTTGCACAAATCTTCCTGAAAGTGAAAAAAAAAGTCACTGTCTAGGGAGGTGACATAGCGAAGGAGTAAACTGACTAGCATAATTTCAAGATGTAACAGAGAAGGGATGCTGTTAGCGACATCACCAGGAGTGGCCAGCAGGGTTTTTTTCAATGCTCTTGCCACTTCCCTTGCCATTTTAAATAACTCACACTGAAGCAACTCTATCGGGTTCGTACATCACAACTCTGAGAACAAGCCACCCTAAACAACCCTACTACAAGCCATGGGCTCTCAGGGTGGCTTGTTTGTGAAAAACAACCCATGATCACAAAGTCCACACTAGGTTTAGATGCCACACTAAGCCACCCTGCAACCACCCATGGTGACATCCCATCGTGGCTTAGCGTGATGTGTGAACCAGATCAGGGTCTTGTGGCACTTAAAAGACTAACACATTTATTCTGGCATAACCTTTCATGGACACTGTCCTCTTCAACAGATGCATGAAGTATTAACCTTAAATTGGCAGATTTATATACACATGCTGGGGTGGGGAGAGGAATGTAAACTTTATTGTCAGAGAGAACTGAAATGCACATATGGTGATAATTACCTTAACCCTTGCCATTCACAAGTGATAAGGGTTGTTGGGTGATAACACAGATATCATTGCAATGCTGTGCCAATTCACATATGTTATGTGATTAATAAAACCCTTTGTCCTCATTCAAACTACAGGAAATAGAGTTGAATCTCTTAATGAATTGTACTTCAGTAATTTCGTATTGGTATCTGTCTTTGAAATTCCTTTGTTCAAGATTGGCCACCTAAAAGTCATTGACAGAATATTCTGGAAAGTAGAAATGTCCCTCCATTAGTTTCTGAACATTGACATTCCTGATGTCAGACTTCTGTCCATTTATTCATCTGTGTAGAGACTGACCTGTTTGTCCTATGTAGAATGCAATAGGGCAGTGCTGGCAAATGATGGCATATAGATGAGCAGGTGTAAGAATCCCTGATGTTGTGGATGGCTTTAGTCGGTTCTGTAGTAGTGTTGCCAGAGCAGATATGGGAACAGAGTTGGCATCTGTGTCAAAGCTCACAATCCGATATGAACACAAGTTGGACCAAGTTTCGGGTGGAACTTGGAAAACCTTGATGAGCTTCAGTTCTGCCTATTTCCACATCCCTAGTTATCACCAACCAACAGTTCTGAGAATGGCTAAGGTAATTATGACTGCCTGTACTTTTTGCATTTCAATTCTGATGAAGTGGACATGAAAATGTATGCCAGAATACATTTGTTAGAATTTAAGGTGCCATAAGGCACTTTGTTGTTTTTGCTGTAAGACTAACATGGTTACCCGTCTGGAAAGTATTAAAATAAAGATATGGATGCAACCTCCAGCAAAGGAGATCATTACCTTGTCATGGTGCTGGAGCTTGAGCACCTCAATGATGTCATGAGCTAAACCGTGAAGGGACACCCAAGACAGGAAGGTCATGGCAGAGAGGTCAGACTAAATACGATCCCTGGGGAAGGTAACGGCAACCCACCCCAATATCCTTGCCGTGAAAACTAAATGGATCAGTACAACCAGATATATGTCAGTATACCATCGGAAGATGGGACTCCCAGGTTGGAAGATGGTCAAACTGCTACTCGGGAGGAACAGAGGATAAGTTCAACTAGCCCCAGATGTGATGATGCAGCTAGCTCAAAGCCAAAAGGATGGCTAGCGGCCGATGGTGCTGGTGGTGAACGACGAATCCGATGTTCTAAAGATCAACACACCATAGGAACCTGGAATGTGGGGATGTCGGAGAATTTCTCCATGAACCTCCAGGAGGCCGAATGCCAACGCATTTGGCCCCCCAAAATTGGTGGGGAAATTCTCCGTCCCCCGCCCCCCCCCCAGGATGGGACTTACCTCGTGCGAATGTCCCTCTCGGCGGCGGGTCCGGGCGGCGGCCGGTCTTCCAACCGGCTGCCGCCGCCACCATTACAAAGTAAAAAAAAAAAATGTGATAGGCTACGTAAAGATTTACGTAGCCTATCACAGCTAGATTTTCAAAGTCAGCCGTGATAGCCTACGTAAATCTTTACATAGCCTATCACGGCTGACTTTGAAAAAAAAAAAGTGCATACGCAAATGGCGGTTCCCATGGGCGCCGCCATTTGCGTACGCGCTCCCCCCCCAAGTCAGCTGTGATAGGCTACGTAAAGATTTACGTAGCCTTTCACGGCTGACTTTGAAAATCTAGCTGTGATAGACTACGTAAATCTTTACGTAGCCTATCAGGTTTTTTTTTTTTTTTTACTTTACTTCTTTATTTCGCGGCCGGAGAGGCGGGGCGCTCCCCTCTGGCCAGAATTTTGGTGGGGAGGGATGGGGCGCCTCCCCCCCAGCCAGAATTTCGCTGGGGAGAGACAGGGCGCCTCCTCACCCCCACCGAAAAAAGCTGCGGGACCAGGTAAGGGACTTTCGTCCATCCCTACTGGAATGTAAGATCTATGAGCCAGGGCAAATTGGATGTGGGTATTGGGGAGATGTCAAGCTTAAATATAGACATTTTGGGTGTCAGTGAACTGAAATGGACTGGAATGGGCCACTTCACATCAGATGACCACCAGATCTACTACTGTGGACAAGAGGACCACAGAATGGTGTAGCCTTCATAATTAATAATAAAGTGGCTAAAGCAGTGCTTTGATACAATCCAAAAAATGATAGAATGATCTCAATTCGAATTCAGGGTAAGCCATTTAACATCACAGTGATCCAAATATACGCCCCCACCACAGATGCTGAAGAAGCAGAAGTAGATCAGTTCTATGAGGATCTGCAGGACCTACTGGATAATATGCCAATTATATGCCATTTGCGACCATAATACGCCATTTGCGTCCCTGCAGAAGCTACGGCAGCCGCCATTTGCCTTCCCTTTTTTTTCCGCCGGGATAGGCTATGTAAATATTTACGTAGCCTATCATGGGCCAACGTAGGGACACAAATGGCATCCCCTACACAGGATGCCATTTGCGTCCGCACCAGCCCGGCAGCGGCTGGAGGCCCTGCTGCGGGTTGGCCCGGCCGGCGACTCTGTGGCCTGGTCACGGAGCGGAGCCAGCCGGGCAGGATTCCAGGGGGAAGGAACGGATTGCCTCCCCCCCGTTGAGGATTCCGGGGGGAGGAACGGATCGCCTCCCCCCACCTGTGGAACCCAGTGGAGCCAGGTAAGCGGGGTTTCGTACATCCCTATAATTAAAGGCAAAACTGAAGTACTTTGGCCACATCATGAGAAGACAGGATACCCTGGAAAGTGGAAGGCAAAAGGAAGAGGGGACGACCAAGGGCAAGATGGATGGATGATATTCTGAAGGTGACGGACTCGACCTTGGGGGACCTGGGGGTGGCAACAGCCGACAGGAAGCTCTGGCATGGGCTGGTCCATGAAGTCACGAAGAGTCGGAAGCGACTGACTGAATAAACAACAAATGGATGCAACAACCCAGACAAAATTTGGGACATTCCAATTCCATTGTAATCACTAGGCTTTAAACAATTATGGAACTATTCAGCCAAAGTTAAGAAATAAAGTCCAATTTACTCCAATAAGGAAGTTAAACATATGCTTAACTCCCCACTATTGAAATAAATGACACATAAGTATGCTTAATTTGGGCTGGATGATGCCTTAAGTATGCACTGAGCATCTTCTATTTTCAAAGACACAACCTGAGCAGTTGCTACTCACAGATACAGCCTGAACAGTTGCTATGATAATACTGTGTTAGGGATGGGGGAGAATTTCTCCCCGAAACTTTGGGGGGCCGAGTGCCAACGCATTCGGTCCTCCGAAGGTTCAGGGAGAAATTCTCCGCCCCCCCCGCCCCCCCCCGGGATGGGACTTACCTTTCACGATTGTCGCTCCCAGCGGCGGCGCAAATAGCGTTGCCCTTATTTTCGCCGTAGTCTACGTAAATCTTTACGTAGACTACAGGGACCAAATAAGGAACGCGAATGGCGGCTCCCTATGGGGGCCGCCATTTGCGTACGCGGTTTTTTGTTTTTTTTTAAGTCACCCGTGATAGGTAGGGGTGGACGAAACTCACCTGTCCTCGAAGTTTTTCGCGGTGGGGGAGAGGCGCTTCGCTGCTCCCCCTGAGAAGTTCAGGCCGGGGGGGGAGGCTTCCCGCCTCGCCCGGCCGAAATTCAGGCCGGGGGGGAGGCTTCCCGCCTCGACCAGCTGAAATTCAGGCCGGGGAGGAGGCGCCTCGCCTAGCCCAGCCACGAACTCAAAAGTTTTTTTAAAAAAACATAATGCCCCTGTGATAGGAGAAATTCTCCGCACCCCCCCGCACCCCCCCGCACCCCCCCCCCCGGGACGGGACTTACCTTTGCCGAATGTTCCTCCTGGCGCTTTTTTTTTTTTTTAAAGTCACCCGTGATAGGCTACGTGATGATTAACGTAGCCTATCACGGCTGACTTTGCAAATCTAGCTGTGATAGGCTACGGTAATCATCACGTAGCCTATCACGGGGGCGTTTTTGTTTTTTTTTCTTTGATTGGAATGGCGGTGGCGGCAGCCGGCCGAAAGACCGGCTGCCGCTCCCGCCCCGGACTAACACCCGCCGAACCACCGGCCGGACCCGCCGCCGGGAGGGACATTCGGCAAAGGTAAGTCCCGTCCTGGGGGGGGTGCGGGGGGGGTGCGGAGAATTTCTCCCCGAAACTTGTTCGGGGGGCCAAACACGTTGGCCTTAGTTTCGCTGTAGTCTACGTAAATCTTTACGTAGACTACAGGGACCAAATAAGGAACGTGAAGTACATCTGGCACTTCCCCCGTCCTCCATGATTTCTCAAAGAGAATAGACAGTGGTTCTGAGAGTTCTTCTGCCAGTTTCTTTATCACTCTAGGATGCAGTTCATCTGCCCTGAAGATTTGAACTCATTCAAAGTAATTAGATGTTCCTTGACCATATGCCTATCGATCTCAAGCTGCAATTCTGCCCCTTCAGCCTGCACTTCGCCTTTGCCAGGGGGGTCTTAGACCCTCTTTTGGGAGAAGACTGAGCCAAAGTAGGAATTGAGCACCTCTGCCTTTTCTTTGTCATCTGTTATCGTTTTGCCATCCTTATTTAATAGCTGAAGAACCAGCTCTCTTAAAAATATGGACTCTTATTAGATAAGAAGCCAACTCTTATCTAGAATTATACTGCAGAATCCCTAGGGTAGAATCAGTGCAACTATACTATGCAACTATACTATGCAACTATACTAACAGTGTAATTCTATATATGTCTATTCAGAAGTAAGTTCCACTGAATTCAGTGGGGCTTACTTTCATGTAAATGGGGACAGAATTGCAGTCTAAAAGTAATTAATTTGAGGTCAAAAGCCTATAAAGAAAAATGAAGTGCTTAGGTATTTCCTGGGAAGAAAAGGTGAACAGAAGCAACATCCTTTGTATCAGAGAAGAGTAACACTACATGTAGTTGATTGGATCCAGAGGACTGGAAAGCTGTTGGATAATGGAGAGGTTGAGGAGAACTCTCAACAGAAGAATTCTATTTAACGTTTCTGAAACTTTATATCCACCATAGTGAGAACTCCCTAAAGTAACTTATGAAAGAAAGAAAGAAAGAAAGAAAGAAAGAAAGAAAGAAGAATGAAATAAAGGAAGGGAGGAAAAATAAATAAAAGTACCTATTTAAGAAGGCTGGAATTACATAAAGATTTTAGCACTGAAAATCTTAGTATGATTTCCTGGACCCATCGGTATGCTTTAGCTATACTGGAAAAAGCAGTCACTCACTTTGGCATTTGCAAGCTGGAGCGCAATACTGTTTGAAACTGGGTGGAGCTTCGTGATTCTATATCGCTTGCCAGGAAATTTGCTTCCCTGTTATTGCCCTTCACATGGGCCAGCACACAATGGTACTAACTTCCATCATGGATTTTTATGAGTTTAAAAGCTTATGAGATTCTGCATAAGGGTTCAGAGAACCTGCCCTTCTGTGCTTCATAACGGTGCCCTTGCATAACATGCATGTGCCATGCCAAGCGCCGTGGGCAACCAGAAGTGCAGGAGCAATTACGGTTGTTCATTTACAGCAGCCCTACCATCTAGTAGAGTACTAGCTATAAATTGGCTTGTGTTTGGAAAGGAAAATACTAACCTGTGTTTCATTTTGTTTTGTTTTGTAGTCCCTGTCCACCCTTAGAAGGAAAAATTGACTGCTTCCTCACAACTGCACCTTGGAGCCTTTATGATACTTCCGCCATGCATTAAAAACGTGGTTGTTCAGGCAGGCATTTGGGGTGGGTTAGGGTATTTTAGAAAATGTTTTTATTGTAGAATTGTATTGTTTTAAATTTTTATTATATACTTTGTACATCACCCAGAGTGGCTGGGTGACCAGCCAGATGGGTGATTAATAAATTGAATGAATGAATGAATGAATGAATGAATGAATGTCTGATGGGGAGCAGCCCCTTGACTGTAGATTCTGCCCTCAAACTGCCTCCTTCTCCCCTGCCAAGAGAACCAGGTAAGCCTATCTCTTTCTCTGCCCTACTCCCACGCAGTCCTCTCTAAATTGCTTAGCAAAGTAATCCAATGCCACTGCCCACATAGTAGTACCAACATCTCAGATGAGGCTTTGGTAGGATAGTCTGGGGACTGCTGCCCCCTACAGTCCACATCTGGAACTGCTACCCCATATCAGGGTCTTCTTCACATACACTCCTGCACATCTTAAAGTTAAGAGCTGATTCTGATGGTCGCTAGAAGTAAATGTGAATTTTCACTATGGAATTATTTTCAAACAGCCCAAGGAGATGCCAGACAGCTCTGTGTAAGCAACATATTATAATAATTTATCTTGAACATTGATGGAAGATAACTTTCCAGGGATTAAGGAATTGTTTTGCAAAGCAGCAGCATACTGTATTTGAACAGTAGGCAATTGTGTAAAGTCTGAAGGAGTTAGGACTCCAATATAGGGTGGAAAAGCTTAAAATTAGTTATCTACTATGCTGAAACTGAAAGATATTTTTATGCTCCAAAGTTTTCATTTGAACTCCTATTATTTCCAAATTAGCACTGAACAATTTGTTTCAAGACACAATATTGGAATGGAATATCATTTTTGTTGAAACTGCTTTAAAGAAAGTATGTCTTTGTTAAAAAAAAAAGAATTTTCAAAACAGAAACATGCACAGTCTGACATTTATTCTTTACATTAAATTATTTGCAGTGAAGATTGTGTATGATTCCCTTTATTAGTAAAGCTTAGAAGGAGAAAAGACAGATTGGCCCCTTAAGCATCCATCCACAGCTACTGTAGTGGAAAGAAAGAATGAATGCTAGCGTTATCAGCCATCCTTATCCCTAACCCCAACACTGCAAGAGCTTCCTGTATAGCATAGCTCTGTCGCACAGATGATTCGATTAGGTTCCTGACTGTGCAAGGAAAGCAGTGTCACCCTTCTGCCAAGACTGTGATCTGATAAACTGCTACACATTCACCATGACTCATAGGAATAGCTGATACAAATAAACAGAATCGGAGAAATTACAGGCTATGAGTTGCAATTAACTTGAACAACTATACTCCTGGATGATATTAAAGCTCAGATCCCTAGAGATTTAGTGGTGGTGGTAAGTTATATGTTAATAGATGCAAGGACTGTCCTAGCAAAAGCATGGTGATCAACATACATACTGGGCTTTTCTACACAAGGCATTTATCATGCACTCATCATTCCCTACTCATGATTGTTCAGAAGTTCGTTAGATGACATAATGACACTCCAGTTTTGCTTCTGTATCTAACCAGCAATCTTGATTGGCTGAGGATTCTGGCTAGATGGAAAGAGCAGTTGGGAAATGACAGTTAAGGTATGATAGTTGACAGTTAGGAGTTGAGTCAGAGGTTAGCCTGTGGAGAGAAAGGGAGAAGGTCTGCTGGTTTGTGTGTGATTTTTGAGAAGGACTGAGAGAAAGCTGAGGGAAAGGGAATAGCTATTCCTTCTCTGGGATAACTTTGAGCAGCTGGTGAAGATCTGGGGAGAAGGTGGCTGTGTTATGCCAAAAGGCTGCCCTGAGATCTTGCCAGTGGAAGGTTATGCAGACAGGCAGTAAAAACCCAGATAAACCTTCCAAGCAGCCAGCATTACAGTGGGAGAGGCTTGGGTGTCACAGGAAGACTGTACCCAGAAGTTGGACTTGGTTGTAAGGGTATTTGATGTGGGTGGAGGTTTAGAGAATTTGGTCTGAGGTAAAAGAAGTCCTAAGAGGGTTGTAACAGCAACAGTGTCTCTTGAGTCCTAAAGAATTGTCACTAAGCAGTCTTTTGAAAACCCCAAAATAAATATTAGTAATCCCTTATGTACAAAATACTCCTGTAATAAATTACTTGTTTAATAGTTCAACTTGTCTCTAGTGTTGGTGCCCATCTCACGCCTCTTATATTATACCAGCTACTAGGAGGTTTTAAAGTATTCTAACAGAATTGGTGACAGTGGGAAAGAGACAGCTTGTGGAACTCTGAGTTATAGTGGAAGAGAGTTCTTTAGGCTCATAAATATAAGCATTTGCTATAAATAAGAAACCCGATAGATGGGGCTGCCCAGTGAGGGAGCAGTTTCCCCATTGGTGGTGGCAGTAGTGGGGAGAGGAAATCCTCCATACAGTGACTGGTCCAAGGTCAAACACTGAACTTGATCGATAAGTTTGAACTTGAGTCTCCTGACTCCTAGTTCAGCAGTATAACCATTGGACCACACTGTACCTTTAGGAGTCTTCAGGTTAAAGCCAGCACTTTGGATTGTGTTTGGAAACAAACTGGTAGTCAATTCAGATCTTTAAGCACTGAACCGATATAATGAAATCTATAAATGCTGGTTAATTTTCACCATTTTAATTCCTCTGAAATATCAGAAGTAGCTGCTACTGTACATGCGGCAGATTTTTGTTAAGGGGTAACATTTCTTTATCTTGCAAAGGTTCAACTGATTTCTTTGGTTTGTTTGTGAAGGTCTAAAAATTGTCCATGTGTTTGGTGTTAAGAAGCAATTTTATTTCAGGTTACATTAGCAGGTTGAGTAGGAACTTCAATGAAAGTTAATTGAAGTCCAATATGACGTGTGATATTTCACAGGGGAATTTCACATATTTCTATTAGTTTATCATCCCTTTTATTATTAAATCACACCATTTTTGCTACTGCAAGGTGCTGCTAAATTAATGCTTGCACATATCTGCATTGACTTTATATGTGATGGAAATGGTTGCAGTCTCTGGATCTTTCACACAGACTGCTTAAATTCTATTGCAGCCATTGCTAGTAGGTAAAAGCACTCTTCCTTCATTTTCTGCATACAGAGGGATTCATGCATACAAGGTGAGCTGAGCCATGCTGCCGACACTGCCCCTGATGTCACTCGACTCTGTGGGCCTGTCTGATCTGACATCCATGCATTTAGCACAGAATCTGAGCAGGGAAGCAGCCTATGTGCAGGGAGTTCTATGTACATAGGCTTCCATGTGATCTAGAATTGCAATCATGCAGGGTTACAGATAATCTGGAAGCCTACACATCCAGAGCTCTATACAAGTAGGCTCTATTCAGAGTTTCATGTGCAACATGTGTAAGTTAGGGACTGGGTGTGTAGAGCTACGCAACATCAGGTATACAGAGAGTAGTACCATCCCACTGCCTCTTCTACATTTATAAAATGTCTGATGGATGCTACAAAGACTACTTACTACTCTGGTACTTCTACCACTCCAAGTCCTACTGGAAGTTCTAGAACAGCCCTATTCAGGCATTCTGAAAATGGTTAAAGTAAATGCTTGAGGATAGGGAGTGTTATTTCCAATGTTCTCAGTCATTCGGAGAGCCACCAAGGATACAAGAGGATGCGGGCAAGTCATCCTCCATGTGTACAGAGTGATGAAAACATGCAAAAAGGAGACAGGACTACTGAACTCCCTCTCCTCTTGTGTTTACTTTAACCACTGTCAGAAGAACACCTACAGTGAGAGTGAGAAGTAGAGAGAAAAGCCACAATGAAATGCATAGGTGAAACACCTCTAAGGAAAAGAAAAACATATTTCTCCAATCAAGCAGGGGTCCCAAATCGACTGGTTAGCAAAACAGTGAGGATGGAAGGGAGTACGTGGCCTGATAACATTTATTTATTCAGTACATTTCTAATGTACTAAATAGTACATTAGTACAAAGTTATTGGTACTAATTCACCCAGTAACTAATGTTCTCTGACAATTGCTTAACCTTCCTGCCTAAGTTTCCAGGGATCACATACATACATGGGGCTGCTTGTACAAACTAGCTTTCTTCACATAGCATTAAATCCTTAGGCTGTGGACCCTGAAATGCAACCTTAATGTGTCACATGTTTATTCCTGGTAACGCTTGTGAATATTGGGTACAAATGTATTACAAATCAAATGGGAAATGTTTTTAAAAACACATTTCCATCTGCTTTCTCCACATATATAAGATGTTTTCATACCTTACATACAAAGAAGAAAAAGGATACCCTCCCATAATTTTACTGCAATGTTTTTTACAGGTTTAGGAATCATTTTCACGGCCTCTCAACTGATAATTTTCACAGGAGAATGTATAAAGGCCCATAGGGACTCACTATGACTCAAAATTATATTCTATAAGAAGTTTGACAAATGAAGAGGATTAAAGAATTAGGTAGTCATGCTTATTAGGAGTTATATTATTTTAGTCCATTTCTCTGCAGAATAAAGCACACATGCTTGAAGAAAAATTGGATTACAAATAAAGCATGAACTAATAAAAGAAAAATGTATGATGGAGTGAAGTAGTCTGCATTTAGCAGAATATTACTGGCTTTTGTTGCTTTTGAATAACAACAACAACAACAACAGATCTATCTTTTTCCAAGGTCTCAGGTGGAATTGTTTCCTAGTTTTGCTACATGAGATTGTTTAAATGGAAATGAGCTGGGGGCCCTTCTATGGATACCTTCATTTTTTAGTATAAGGAAGAAATCAAAAGGAAGCTGTAATAAAGAACAGAGTAAGTTAGTAAGAGCACGTTCCTATTGGATCCACCCTGGGTACTAGTGAGCCTCTGAATTTGGAGGCTTACAAGTATCCAATGAAGAATGGGAGGTGCGTTGCAGCTCCCGCTTAGCATCTTGGCTAAACTGGCATTTTCGCTTGTTTAGTGGAACCTTTGGGGAGGGGCAGGGATGGAAGCTGGGGATAGCTTGATTCCCTGCATCCCCAGTCTCCTCCCCTCCCCTCCCCTCCCCTCCCCTCCCACCAACACACGTTCTTTCACCCCTCGATGAGCTTGCGTTTACGAGCTCATAGAAGCAGACGGTGCAGTTCTCTCAGCACCAGCTGCAAGGGGGTGGTGGGGAGCTCTGTTTCCTGGCTCTGAGGTTAGAGCACTGTCTATGGCCTCGGATCCAGGAATCGGAAATATCCTCTGTCCCCCAGATGCTGTCCATAGGAGACCATACGATTGCTCTCTAAGCGACAAAAGTAAATTGCATCTCAGTGTTTTGTTGAAAAGAAATAACCAGAAGAAGTCATCACCTACTGTAGAATGAGGTATAGAATAATGGCCAAAAGATTGAGCTACAGAAAGTCCCTGATTAAAATTTGTCCAATCTTAAGTTTGTTCGTAAACTTTGAGAATTTTTTTAAAAAAATGTTTGCATGAAAATTTGGAGAAGAGCACATTTTGAACGATAACGGAATTTCAGTTTGTATATTGGTTCAAAAGTATGAAATCGAGTAAGATCACATTAAAATGTGAACTGAAACAAATTCTACCCCACTTTCCTACCATGAATTCACCATATAATCTTAGGTAAGTCACCACAGTCCCCATCTGGAATATGAGAATAATACATTCCTACCTTCAAGGGTGGTTATTTATTCATCTGAAAGATTTCTAAACTACTTTTCTATTAAAACAATATAAATAGTTTATAATCTATAAAACAAGCAGAAAAAAATGATAATACTTAAAAACTTAAGTAAAGGAGACTAGCAAAACTCAAATAAAACCAAAACAGCAGTTAAAACTATGAAAGCCATTAAAAGCCTTGGTGATCTGAAAGGTCTTAACCTGTCTTCAAAAAGGTAACAATACTGCTGCTTTCCTTATCTGTTTGGGAAGGCCATTCCATTCCACAGATGGGTGCCACCAATGAGAAGGCCTTTCCCTTGGTCACCACCCCTCTAACCTAGGGACTCCTTAAGGAAGGCATACAGATCTTAGGTTTGAGGCAGATTCATACAGGAAGAAGTGATCCCTTAAGTACTCTGATACAAAGCAGTTTAGGATTTTACAGTTTAAGACCAGCACCTAGAATTGAGTCCAGAAATTCACTGGAAGTCAGTATGAAAACAAATGCAATAGGTCCAGAATGAGGAGTTCCAATCAGCAGTCTGATAGCAGTACTCTGAACTGGCTGAAGATTCCAAACAAGAACAGCTCGGCATTAATGCACTGCAGTAATCTAGCCCGGATATTATAAAAATATGGATAACTGTAGAAAGGCTATCCTTGCCTAGCAGGGGCATAACTAGTACACCAGACTAAGTTGGTGCTTTATGTTACAGATGACATATGAGCATCTAAAGTCAGGCCTGAATCTTTCAGCACCTGAGCTGGTGTAAGCACCTGGCATCCTTGAAATGCAGCCAGGGTCCCAATGTCCTGGCAGAGTCTACTGTTGATGCCTGCTCTCGACCCTCCTTGATTCCCCCACCCCTCCAGTGGTTGGATCTAGCTAAAACTTCTCACAATTATTGAAGTTAACGTGATTCTGAAGCATTGTGGTGGCTAGACTCAGCTGCTCACTGTTGCTCAGAACACTGCTACTGAAACCAAATAATCCATCCAGATCCCACTGACCAAGATAGAGCCTAACTACAAACCTATTCCTTAAGAGGGACTGTGTCATGCCCTGACTGGAGGAGTCTTTCACAGAGGAGGAGCTAGAGGCCCCAGAAGCACAGGATACCCCAGACCAGGGACTGCCACCAGACCCACAGGAGCCTGGACCCTCGGGGGAAGTGGCTTAGGGCAATCCTTGTCAAGAGAGAAGGACTCTGCCTCTGAGGCAAAAGGCTGAGCCACCCCCTGATCCCCGGGAGCATCGTCGCTTCAAGCAACAGGCTAGCAGGGCTCTTGTGCAAAGGAGTGCTTGCCTCTAGAAGAGGTCTCCTCAGGAGCAGGCTCTGGAACAGGAGCTCAGATTGCTACAGCTGAGCTTTGGGTAGGTCTGGCTGGCTTTGGGCTTAAAAGCCTTCATTGGAAACCCAGCCAGCATTGGAACAACTTGGTCCTTCCAGCCTCTGCCATGTACCTTTCCTCCTGAATCGTGCCCTGTGGCTGATGCTCTGTTTTCTGTAGGGATGGCGGAGAAATCCGCCACGGACTCCAATGAGGCCAGATTCTTTAGAATCTTTAGAATCTGGCCCCCCAGAGTCTGTGGCGAAATGGGCTGCTCCCCCCCCCGCCACCTTGTGAACTAAGGTCAGGACGGACCCTACCTGGTGCCAGCTGGTCCGGGTCCATCCTCTTCATTCCGCAGCCATCCGCTGCCGGGTTGCTGATGCAAATGGCATCCGGCATAGCAGATGCCATTTGCGTCCCTGCCCTTTGCCATTATTGGCTACGTAAATATTTACGTAGCCTATCATGGCAAAGGGCATGGACGCAAATGGCGTCCCCTACGCCAGGCGTCATTTGCGGCCACAGCTCGGCAGCAGATGGAAGTCCGTCTCTGGATGGCCCCAGACAGCGGCTCCGCAGACTCGCCGTGGAGCAGAACTGGCCAAGGAGGATTCCAGGGGGAGGGACGGATCACCTCCCCCCCAGCAGACCCCGGAGCAGACGGGTAAGTGGGGTTCATACACCCCTAGTTTCCTGACCTTTTGAACTGCTCAACAACCCTGCTTCTGGACTGTGTAACGTACCTGACTGTTTTACTGTGTCTGACCTCTTGCTTTGTGATCTTGACTGCTCCTGATGCTGCCTGATCCTTGTTGCTTGACTGACTGCCAGTGATCTGACCTCTGCCTAGGGATGGTGGAGAATTCCACCACAGATTTCAGTGAGGCTGAATGCACTGGCATTCGGCCCCCCAAAACCCGTGGTGGAACGGCCTCCCACCCCCCGCCACCCCGCGGATTCCCCCCCAGGGCGAAGCTTACCTGGGGCAGATGTTCTGCCAGCAGCGGTGGAGGCGGCGGAGGCGGCAGCTGATCTTTCAACCAGCTGCTTCAGCCGCCATTTGCATCTGCTGTTTGCCGTGATAAGCTACGTAAGTATTTACGTAGCCTATCACGGCAAGCAAAACAAACAAACAAACGCGGCCTCCATTTGCATTCCCTTTTTTTCGCTGTTTTGGCCTACGTAAATATTTACGTAAGCTATTACGGCAAAAAAAAGGGGGGGTGCAAGTAGCATAGTGGGAGCTATTTGCATTCCTTTTTTTCACCGTAATAGCCTACATAAATATTTACGTAGGCTAAAACGGCGGCGGAGGGGGGAAAGGAACGCAAATGGCGCCCACTACGCTATTTGCATTCCCTTTTTTTCCCGCCATAATAGCCTACGTAAATATTTACGTAGGATAAAACAGCGAAAAATAGGGAACGCAAATGGCGGCCGCCATAACCACCGCCATGTGCGTACGCTGGTGTGTGGTTTTTTTGCCTGCCATGATAGGCTACATAAATACTTACATAGCCTATCATGGCAGCCTGGCTGGACGCAAATGGCAGCCACTACGGTGGCTGCCATTTGCGTCCGCAGCAGCCTGTCCGTGGCCGGAACTCCAGCTGCGGACGGCCCTGGCCGGCTGCTCCATGGAGCCAGCCGGGCAGGATTCCGGGAGGGAGGACCGGATTGCCTCCCCCCCGTCGAGGATTCTGGGGGGAGGGATGGCGTGCCTCCCCCCCACCGCGAATCACATCCGCGAAAAGCTAAGTGACTTTCGTACATCCCTACCTCTGCTTGGATTTCGACCACTCCTGCCTTAGCTTAGAACTCCTTGGACTGGAACCTGTGTACTTGACCATTTGCTTGCCAATTTGACTACTCTATTGCTTCACTCCCTCTACATGCTTGCAGACAGCCAAGCCTTGCTCTAGAGCAGGACAGACAGTAACCCTCTCCAGCACCTCCATCTTGTCTGGATTGAGCTTCAGTTTATTAGCTCTCATTCAGAATTGTAGTAAACAAGTAATAAAAAAAGAAAATAGCACTGTGAACACTCTGCCATGCTTCATAAATGCTAAGTAGTAGTATTAATGCAGTCACCAACAATACAACTTTTTAAAAGGCTAATAAACATTGGCCCTCATCTAAAACACAGTGAAGTTCCACTGATGTTTTTAAAAGCATACTTACAGAGCAATCGTATGAACCCTGGGATATAGCAGATTTCCCTTCCCAAGGCCATAGACACTGATATGCCCTCAGGAGGGGAAATCCAAATGGGGTTGCTGTTGCAATCTCAGAAGAGGGGCAGAAGTTGGTAGGGAAGGAAGGGAACAGAGGAGATTTGGGCCTGCAGGATTCACAAGACTCTCTGTTTGTGGTCATGTCTCCAGGTAAGCCAGCAAGCTGGATGGCCTCAATTCTCAGAGGCCAGCTGACAAGAGAAACTGGAGGCATTTTAGCCTCTGTTGTTCCTTCTGCCCTGCCTGGCTGGGCACAGGGTGGACAGGGTCTCCGATCTCAATGCCCTCTGTCTACAGAGTGTCAAGCTCTTAAGATTGCACTCTAAAAATATCCTGGTCAGTGACCACTGCCCCCAGAGATATCTGACTGGAAGGATGCAAGACCAAAGACTAAATCATGCATAGATGCAGCAGCCAGCCTCTCCTACAGGCAAGCTCAAAGGAAAGATTGGTTTCATTAATAATTAACTGATTGATTTCTGAGGGCCCACTAGAAGTCCTCTCAGTCAACTATATAGGAATTATTCCTCTCAACTCTTCCAGCTGAAACACACATTGGATGAGTCTATGTAAAATCTAAAAGAGACATAAAGTACTTAGGGCACAATGCTGGCTGGGGAGTGCTGAGAGTTATAGGACTTTTCCCCATCAAAACATGCATAGAATTGTGTTCTTAAAACTGAATGCATATATTCCAATAAAGGAGATACATGGGGAAATGAATTTGGAGATTGTTGATTTAAAATTCTCACTGTATGTATGAAGTGAAAAGCACTGTGCTCCTTCCTATTTCTATAGACTGTGCCCAGGAGCCATGCTTGGTGAATGGCCAGGTGCTAGTATCTAGGCCCTGCCTTGAAAGGGGGGAAACAACACTCATATTGTTTTGGAATGAGTTGGCTCTTTCTTTCTAGGCTGTTCCTAGAACTTCCAGAAAAGGCTAAGACTTTTCCCCAAGAATTCATAATCAGTAAATCATTCTCAGTACAATAGGGATTTGACATCACTGGTCATTATATAACAACTTAATTCAGAATGCAAAACCAAATGAGATGATGATGATGATGATGATGATGATGAATGGTAGATAAACTCACTGTAAATTCATCAGTCTTAATACACAGCTTAATAGATTCATCAATAATTCATTCTCAATGCAATTGTTGTGCTTAATATGTTCATCAACAATCCACTCCTAATGACAAAAAAAATCACTAGCTCATTTGCAATTCATTCTTCATGCCTTTGCTCAAAAAAGAAGAAATTCAATCATTACATGATAACTCCTGCAGCATTTATACAATCCCTTTAACTCATTCCATGAAGCTGCATGTCTAGCAAATAAGTCCTTGTGGCTCCTTAATTCCTACTCAAGCAGCTGTATTGTTCCATTACAAAGCAACTAGGTGAAGAAGAAAAGCATTTAAACTTGACAAAGTTCCCATATGGTTAGCAATCCAAACAATCAGACTCTGCCATCCCCTAATGGTCTAACTAGAGGGCTGACCCCCTTACTGAGTCCCCTTGTGTGTGCCAACAGCACATGCAGGCGGCACAGCGACCAGCTGCTCTGTCTGTTTTTTTATGCAGGCTTCCACAGGTGGGGTGTTGTTGCCTGCAACTCAGTCTAGGCAGGAAAAGCTCCCAAATCCTCTTCTCTCCCTGTCTATCCCAATGGATAGAAGTGCTCTCTCAAGCACACTTGGAACCCACGTTGGGAGAAGTCCAGAGGGTGAGGCATTCTGGAGCCTTGATGGGTCTTGTCCCCTTTGCCCTAATTCTATGCTGATCTGCTCACTGACTGCCCTGTCAGTTCTGTTATTGAGGCTTCCCGGGGGTGGGGGGTGTCTCTGCAACTCTGTTCCAAAGCTTAGATTTCTTGAAAGAGTCAGATTGCATCCATTTTCAATGGACACATGATATGCTTATTCTCCTTTAAAATACAGTCATGTAGGTACTTGAATTTTTAGGATGCTGCTATGAAACCTCCCAGAACTTATGAATTATTAGATATCCTTGATCAAAACCTTATTTTTCAGAGTGCAGAAAGTGTCCAGAATTTTCGGTGTCCAGAGTGCAGGACATAGAATAATGGGCCCAAGTTACAGGAAGCCAGATTCCGGCTGAACATCAGGAAAAACTTCCTGACTGTTAGAGCAATATGACAGTGGAACCAATGACCTAGGGAGGTAGTGGGCTCTCCCACACTGGAGGCATTCAAGACGAGGCTGGACAGCCATCTGTCAGGGATGCTCTGACTTGGATTCCTGCATTGAACAGAGGCCTTATAGGCCCCTTCCAACCCTACTATTCTATAATTCTATGATTTCTAGCTGCCAAATAGATACTCTCCTCCCAGGCTGATTTTCCCACAGATGAACTGCAACATCAAGCCAACCATTTGCTCACCCTTAATTATATTTCCAAGGTGGTATAGCTCAAGGAAATGAGAACTTACTGGCACTGTAAGCTATACAGGTGTTACATGTCCATACATACAGGTCCTCAGGGAAATCTCATAAAAGGCCACCATTTTTTTAGGGATGTACGAAAATCACTTACCTTTCGGGGATTATGCTAATGGTTGGGGGGAGGCGTTCTGTCCCTCGCATTGTTACGAGGGACTCGTATGCGCATTGTTGTTTTTTTAAAAAAAATCAGCCGTGAAAGGCTACGTAATCATTTACGTAGCCTATCACGGTGTTTTTTAAAAATCTAGCCATGATAGGCTACTTAAATCTTTACGTAGCCTATTACGTTTTTTTGTTTTGTTTTTTACTGTAAATGGCGGCAGCGGCAGCTGGTCAGAAGACCGGCCGCCGCCGGAGCTGCTGCCGCCGCCAGGAAGATCCGCCCAAGGTAAGTCCCGTCCCAGGGGGGTGGCAGACCGTTCCGCCACCGATTTCGGGGGGCTGAATGCGCTGGTATTCGGCCTCCCCAAGATCCGTGGCAGAATTCTTTGACATCCCTACATTTTTTTATGAAATTGTGTGGCAAATGTTGCAAAAAAAGAAGAGTTCTCCTGTTATTACAGTGTTTATAGTACAAGTTGCTCTGTTCAACTGTACATCTATAAGTAGCAATTTGTTTCTTTGCACATCCATGAACAGCAATACTCTAATCTCCAATTCTCTAATTTTGCATTGCATTGTATTTTATTCTTTTAAATATGTGTATGTATTTTATTTTTTAAAATGTTTCTGTGGCATTTAGTCTTTTAACTGTTTGAAATCCTCCCAGAGAACATTGGTTATCTGGCAGATTAGAAATGTAATTACATACATTAAAGAAAGAATAAAGAATAGCACAGGGAAGCTTTTGGGGTGCAGAATAGAAGGGATTTTCCCCAATGTGTGCACTTTCACCTTGAGAAGCTAAAATCCCTGGTTCTCCAGTGTAGCGTCTGAAGGCTCCCCTTGAGAGCACCCTCCGTCCACACACACAATTTCACCCCAGTCCAGCAAGCTGTTGGGGAGTTATTGCTTACACACACACACACAACCTTTCTCCTTCTCTGGGCACTTTCTCCCTGCCTGCCATGACAGGCTCCTGAGACCTTGCCAGATCAGAGAAGTGACTTTACATAACATCAAAAAATAACTTTACACAATATTAGAGACATGGTTTAAAACAACAATGGAGAAGTGAAGTAATGCAAACATCAGAGAAGTGCATCATCACGGAGGCTAATTACTGACAAAATGGGAGTGCACGTCAATTCTGAAGGCTGGAAAGACTCAGTGAGGTCACAGCCCAGTGAAAGACACACTTCTAGGCAGGGCTATCATGCCGAAGTAAATGCAGACAACACCATTTTAAAGAACTAAAACAAAGTAAAAGTAGTCTCAGAAAATCCAGCTTTTCAACCAGAAATCTCTGGGTGGCTGCAGATTGGCTATGCCATCATCTGCCGCCAAAGCCTTGAAATGCTCCCAATTCACAGCAAATCCCTTGTGAGGGCAGCCCTCTGGAGCACAAAGAGAAAACCACATGCAGACCTTTGGATTCCAGCCAATTTAAAGGCCTGTTCCCCCCATACAGCATTTTCACAAAAAAAGTGAATATTTAGTTTCTTGTTTGAAGCACCAAATCGTTTCCAACTACAATAATACATGGGAACTATGCCCTTTCCAGCTTTATAAATTATCTACCCTTTCTTCACTGCGTTTGTATGACATTTCGTCCTCTTTTTTTCAGCTTAACTTTTACCAAAAACATTGTAAACTCTAACATATTTGCAAACCCTCCCAGTGCTACCCTATACAATTAAAATAAATACTTAATTCCATTAGAACCTGCATGTCTTCTTCAATTTAAAGAAAGATAGTTTTCCTCTGGATATATCCTATCAACAGGAATTGAGCATGCATCATTGTGTTCTGCACTGCAGTACATTTGCTTATATTATTGGTGGGTTGTTGTTTTTTATTTTAGGGCACAATTCTACGGTTCCTGGAGAGTGTCCAAGGATCATAGGACTTTTCAGATTCTCCCTCTGGAAGCCGTAGACACTGCTATGACTTCAGGAGGGGGACTCCAAGATTCAATCCTCCCCCTGTCCCATCCCCCTTGAAGTTGCTGCATAAAGAACCACAGTGCCTACTTTACAAGGTCGCAAAGGTGGCCTTGAATGACCTCATAGAGGTGGGTGGGGAGGGGACATAAGAGGCCAGGATAAAATCCTGTGGCCTCTCCAGCCCTACTCGTGCCCCTAGCAGCATGCCTGAACAACTCACTTGAACCCATAGTTTTCAGTACCAACAGAAATCAGTTTCACAGCATTCCCAGCTCCTAATAAGAAAATGCATTAATTTAAAAAATGGGAGGAGTAGGACTCCAAGAAAGGTGTCTGAGGATGCATTGGTGCCCACAGGCACCACATTGACAACCCCTGGTTTAGAGGGAGTGCAACCCTAACCAGAACACATTGAACACCACCTCCCTGGTCATACAAACTACCAAACAGTAGGAACTACATCTTATTCAGATTCTCCTTCAGTCTACTGGCCCTTATCTAGTCCTTGGCTGCTTCCAGATACCAATTCAGCGCCTCCACCACATCATCTAAATCTGATGAAAGGGAGAAATAAATTGTCTACTGATGGCTCCTCATTCCAAAACTCTGGATTACCTCACTCAGTGGTTTCATGTAGATGTCAAATACTGTGGGAAACACAATGAAATCCTGTGGGTCTGTAGAATAAATGCCATGGAGCTGAGTAATCTCTAAGCACCACCTTCTGGAATCAGTCATCCATGTAGGACTAGACCCCCTGAAGTGCAGCATGTCCCAAATCCCCACCCAGACATCCAGGAGAATTAGCAGGAATTCCCTGGCATAGGGTGATACAAGGTCATTTATGTGCCAAAACCTGATCAAAATAAATCCAGATAAATAATCAGCTCCATCCATGAGTGACAGGAACTTCCCCAAAACACCTTGCTCAAACACCTTGCCAAAGAAGGGGATATTTACGACTGGCCCATTTTTGTTGCAATCTTTGGGGTACAAGAGCCTCGTGTGGCACAGAGTGGTAGGTGGCAGTATTGCAACCTAAACTCCCCATGACCTGAGTTCGATCCCAGCACAAGCTGGGTCTCAGGTAGCTGGCTCAGGTCGACTCAGCCCTCCATCCTTCCGAGGTCAGTAAATTGAGTACCCAGCTTGCTGGGGGAAAGGTAGTCATGACTGGGGAAGGCAGTGGCAAACCACCCTGCTATAGTCTGCCATGAAAATGCCAGCGTAAGCAGGCGTCCCTCTACGGTGCCTGAACAGGAGAAACCTTTCCTTTTGGGGGGGTACAAGGAGGTTTATTTAGGAGCAGTCTCACAACTGCCCTCTTTACGTAGCTGGGATCACTCCTTCTCTTAGGCCTGTCTGGTTAATCCCCTCTTTTACAAGTAATAAACTATGAAAGGCAAGGGTTGAGCAAATAATAAGTGGCAAGCAGCAAGCCATCAAGCTTCATGTCAACATTTTCAGGCTACAATGAAGAAATGTGAGAGTCTTCTGCCTTTTCCACAAAACCTGGATATCACTGGGCATGACTCAGAGAACTTTACAACTACTAACCCCAGATATACTAGCGGTTCTTCAACAATATGTGCTAGTTAGAAAATTCTTTCTGTAAATTAGAATACTTTCAATTGCACATTATAATATAGCACACACTCCTTGTCTTCAAAGGAAAAAGTAAAAAACACCATGAGGCATCCACAATCCAATGAATTAACTAGGGATGGCGGAGAATTTCTCCCCGAAACTTCGGGGGGCCGAGCGCCAACGTGTTCAGCCCCCCAAACAAGTTTCGGGGAGAAATCCTCCGCCCCCCCGCCCCCCGCCCCCCCCCCCCGGGACGGGACTTACCTTCCCTGAATGTCCCTCCCGGCGGTGGGTCCGGCTGGCGGTTCGTCCGGTGTTCGAGCGGGGCGGGAGCGGCAGCCGGTCTTTCGACCGGCTGCCGCCCCCGCCATTGCAATGAAAGAAAAAAAAAAAAATAGTCCCCTGATAGGCTACGTGACGATTCACGTAGCCTATCACGGCAAGATTTGCAAAGTCAGCCGTGATAGGCTACGTGAATCGTCACGTAGCCTATCACGGGTGACTTAAAAAAAAAAAAAAAAGTGTGTACGGATAATGGCGGCCCCCATAGGGAGCCGCCATTCCCCTTCCTTATTTGGTCACTGTAGTCTACGTCAATGTTTACATAGACTACGGCGAAAATAAGGGCAACGCTATTTGCGTTGCCCTTATTTTCGCCGTAGTCTACGTAAACATTGACGTAGACTACAGCAACTAAATAAGGAATGCGAATGGCGGCTCCCTATGGGGGCCGCCATTCGCGTACGCGCTTTTTTTTTTATTTTTTTTAAAGTCACCCGTGATAGGCTACGTGACGATTCACGTAGCCTATCACGGCTGACTTTCCAGATCTAGCCATGATAGGCTACGTGAATCGTCACGTAGCCTATCAGGGGACTTTTTTTTTTTTTTACTTTCGTGTTCGCGGCCGGGCGAGGCGGGAAGCCTCCTCCCCGGCCTGAATTTCGGCCGGGCGAGGCGGGAAGCCTCCCCCCCCGGCCTTAATTTCGGCCGGGCGAGGCGGGAAGCCTCCCCCCCCCGGCCTGAACTTCGCGGGGGGAGCAGCGAAGCGCTCCCCCCCACCGCGAAAAAGCTGCGAGAAAATGTAAGTGACTTTCGTTCACCCCTAGAATTAACATGCCTTCAAAGTTGCTCTTTAAATTCCAGCCAATATTTCTAGCAGTGCAATCCTAGGCATATCTACTTGGAAGTAAGTCCCATTTATTCCAGTGGGTCTTGTGACACTGAGCACCCTTTGGTGTCCATTTCTCTAAAGCCATAAGTATATTTCTAGCTATGCATAGAGGCACCTATATCCCACTTGGAATAATGTATGTCTTGTGAACCACTGAGAGATTTTATTATGGTCAGCGGTATATAAGTGTGGCAAGGTTTGCCTTATGACCTGGACCCCCTGAGCAACACCTTAATGATTTCTTGCCTCCTTAAGAGTCACACTTTCCTTCTTTTACCTTTCCCTTTCCAAATGTGGGGTTTAGGCTGTAGGCATGGGGTGACTGACACTCTAGACACAGGGTTTAACCACAACAGTTTACTGGTAAATTAAAACAAGCAAATCACAGCTAAAGGCATTTACACAATAGAGCTGAGTGATACAAAAGGCATTAAGAGAAAATAAAAGTTGCAAATGCAAGTTCTTTTACCCTAGCTGTACTTAGACTTCTCCAGGCTGCTTCTTCCTGCTCCCTCTTCAGGCTCTGGTCTCCCCAACTCTGCTCTTACTGTTTTCTCACACTCTATATATCCTCCTCCCTCAAAACCAAAAGTTCTGTTTCAAACCTGAAGAAATGAAACTTAACTGGGGAAATGAAACTGAAACTTAACCGGGGAAATGAAACTACTCCTTTCAGGGATATCTCCTCCCAACAACAACAAAAACCTCCAGGCCTTTAGGCCTGACCTTTTCCCCCTTTGCCTCTGTAGGCCTCAAAACTTCACATGTCACAAATAAATAATAAATCTCTTTCCTAGGGCTTCCAGATCCACAAAACAGGGGTCCCTTTGATGTATTCAAGACATCCAGGGCTAGCTAAAGCCATCTCCTTTTTAATTAACATTTCCCTAGTCTATCTCCTATACCAGGGATTCTTAAACCTTCTACTCCCAGTGTCTGCTTCAGACAGCTGAAAATGACTGAAGCCCACTAGTTACAAAATTGTGACAGATGGAGGTGGCATAATCAGCTGGGAATTACTGATATCGTTTTATACTTATATCTGATCCCTCTTGTAAATTGCTAAATTCTTTGCCACAGCTATTTCCTTGTAGCAGGGAGTACTATAATTCAGCTTTCCTAAAATTAAGTACAGACATTGGCTCTGGAAGTATCATTACTCAGCTTCACCATATGGGGAAGAATTTGCTGATCCAGAGGCTCTAATTCTGGGATTCCAACATCGCACCTGTTGTTTGGTGAAAAGTTGGTGAGTTTTGGTTGACAGTGGGAGGAGAGGTTTTGTTTGTTTGTTTGTTTTCTCCAGAGGCTTTGGGTTTTTTTTTTCCAGGTTGCTCGTGAAAAGGAACCAAAGAAAAGGACTTTAATGGACTGTTTCTTGTTTCATTAAATTATAACATTTCCTTCCAGCATTAACACTACCCACAGCACTGTTGAGCCAAGTACCATGCTCCATGTTAAAAACAGGAGGGAGCAGGGAGGGCGGAGAGGTGGCGGAACCGCCCCATGGTTTTATTTGTTTAAACTCAGTGTTAAGGGTTTGCAGCTTCTCCACACATTGTAGGTTGCCTGGTTGGTGCGTGCGAATGTATGGAATGGTGTGAGGCTATCCTATCGCGGAGAAAAACACAGACACAAATGGCGCAGTGGACACCACTTGCGACTGAAAAGCCCTTAGTTTAACCTAATTACAGCCATTTACAGCTGCATTTAGGTTAAACCGAGGGGCTTTATGGCCACAAGTGGTGCCCACTATGCCACTTGCGGCTGTATCCATTTGCCAGGCCAGTGATACGGAGCCGGCTGCGGAATCCCCGTGGAGAGCAGCCAGCTCATGAGGATTCTAGGGGGAGGAATGGATCGCCTCTCCCTGCGGGTGGATTCCCCATGGAACAGCAGGTAGGGAATCCACCCATCCCTAATTGTAGGTTGCCTGGTGGGTGAGAATGTATGGAACAGTGTGAGTGGCTGAGCACCTGGTCAGTGAGAATGCTGTGTGTGATCGGTCAGTGAGAATGCTGATAGGAGGGCGGTGCTGGATTGAGTTAAAAGAAGCAGTTTGAAGAGAGATAGAGATTTGATCACTTCGATAAAACATATCCTGGGGATGGGGTGTGGTGGCTAGTGGTTTTAGGCCTTAGTTTAGCTTAAGAAGATAACATATAAAGTAACCAAGAAAAAGAACATCATATTCAAGAACTTTTTAAAAGTTCAAACTTTATAATAATCTAAAGAAATTATTTTAATTCTTTTACATTAAGTCTGTGTTTTAGTCTTCATCACGCTATTTATACTTAACCTAGGTGGAAGTTTAAATAGGGCACAAGGCACACACACAATTATACTTTAAGAAAAAAGGAATAAAAGAAAGGTGGTTAAAAGAGGAAACATGAGTTGGGTTGGAACAACAATCTATTTCAGTTGGGCTTCAGGCCTGGGCATGGGACAGAAACGGCCTTGGTCGCCTTGGTGGATGATATGAGGAGGGCTCTGGATAGGGGCGAATGCTCCTTCCTTGTTTTCCTTGACCTCTCAGCAGCTTTTGATACCGTTGACCATGGTATCCTCCTGGACTGCCTGGAGGGGTTGGCCATTGGAGACACCGTACTACAGTGGT
This sequence comes from Heloderma suspectum, assembly GCF_057233095.1. Classification (NCBI taxonomy): domain Eukaryota; kingdom Metazoa; phylum Chordata; class Lepidosauria; order Squamata; family Helodermatidae; genus Heloderma; species Heloderma suspectum. Next base: position 79,170,066 of record NC_139460.1, on the reverse strand, counting down.
TCCAGTCCTTCCTCTCCGGCAGGTACCAGAGGGTAGCACTGGGAGAGGAGGTTTCAGACCCGTGGCTGCTCACTTGTGGGGTACCACAGAGTTCCATCCTCTCCCCGATGCTATTTAACATCTATGTGAAGCCGCTGGGGGCTATCATCAGGAGGTTTAGGGTGTGGTGTCATCAGTATGTGGATGACACGCAGCTCTACCTCTCATTTAAATCTTTGCCAAGTTTGGCCATAGAATCCCTGTCCAAATGTCTGCAGACGATGAGTGGCTGGATGGGGAGGAATAAGCTGAAGCTGAACCCTGACAAGACCAAGGTACTTTTGGTGGGAGACAAGAGGAGGTTGGGGGCTGTTGACCTGGTGTTGAATGGGGTACGGTTACCCTTGAAAGACTAGGTCCGCAGCCTGGGGTCATTTTAGACTCCTAGCTCTCCAGGGAGGCTCAGGTGTCAGCTGTGAGCGAGACAGTGTTGTACCAACTCCATCTGATAACGGTGGCTGTGCCCCTACCTTCCTGACCATCTGCTCCCATCGGTAGTACATGCCCTGGTCTCTTCTCATTTAGACTACTGTAATGCGCTCTATGTGGGGTTACCCTGGAAGATAGTTCGGAAGCTGCAGCTGGTACAGAACGCAGCGGCTCGCCTGATTAAAGGCAGCCACCGGCGAGATCACATCACTCCAGTGCTGAAGGACCTGCACTGGTTACCAGTTGTTTTCCAGGCCATATTCAAGGTGTTGGTTTTGACCTTTAAAACCCTATATAGTTCTGGCCCAGCCTATCTTAAGGAGCGCCTCCAGCAACACCAGACAGGCCGCTTAACAAGATCAGCCTTGGATGGCCTTCTCTCTGTCCCATCAGCCAGGACAGCTAGAGGGTGTCCTCTAGGACGAGGGAGAGGGCCTTCTCTGTGGTGGCCCCCACTCTGTGGAACTCCCTCCCTAGGGAACTCTGCCATGCCCCCTCTTCAATGAACTTCCACCATGCATTAAAAACGTGGTTGTTCAGGCAGGCATTTGAAGTGGGTTAGGGTATTTTTAGAAATATGTTGTTAATGTAGGATTTTTTTTGTTTTAAACTGTTCTATTATTGTACATTGCCCAGAGTGGCTGGGTGACCAGCCAGATGGGCAATTAATAACTTTAATAAATAAATAAATAAATAAGTTTCTGATAATTTCAAGATAGGCTTTTCTTTCACTATCTGTCTGGTCATTGATTCACCTGTCAGTGTTTACTTATTTTCGCCTAAGGGGAAGTAAGAAGAAAGCAAACCGCTTGCTCATGGCCAGGAGGTCTGAGCTTTGGGCTACTTCATCCTAGGCAGATAGCTACTTGTAGCTCCAGGGCCCCTTTACTCTGGGTTAGAGAAAAAAGGAGGTAGTGGAGGCATCCTACTGATCAGAGGGCAGCATCAGCAGCTTCTTTTTTCTAATATTTTATTTTTCTTTTTGTCGCCATCTGTCATGGTGGTGGTGGTGCTACTTGCAGTAACCTTCAGTAATTCTCCCCTAGAAAGGTCATTAAAAAAACCCATCTTCAAATCTCTCCCAGGTTCAGGTACCCAAACTTTAAACCCTCAAGTAATTCACTCAGCAGTACAAATCTCAGATTTCTATTATTTGTCCTGTTTTAGGCTTTCATACATCTTTATGGTGTTCCTTGGTTCTGGTCACAGTTTCTCTAGAAAAGGATTAGCCTTTTCCCCCAGTAGAACGGTGATTTTGAGACTGAAATTCTTGCAGACACAAGGTAAAACCATGGGAATCAATAAACACCCCGAAAGGCAGTATTATTTACAGTTGTGTAACTCTAATGTCCTAAAAGTTTGCCCTAGGTAAAATCCTCACGGAACCTTCGTTAGTGTAGGCACACCTAATCAGTATGTTTAAGCCCCTGCCCCTGGCTGCTCACCAATGCGTGGCATATGAATGAGGACATGAGGGTTTTTTATTATTTTCATGGCACATCGCTTTAAAAATGGACAGAATGAAAGCATGCAAGGAAAATAATAGTACTAATTTACCAGAACTCTTTAGAGCTCGTTCATATGATTAAATGCTGAAACTCTGCTTCATCAATTGAAGCTTAAACAACGTACCCCATGCCATGCACTTTTCATACCTTTGGCTGAATGCATAGAGGCAGGGGCGTAACACCTGCTCACACTTCCATATATTCAATTTATGCAAGAAAAACATCTGGAACTATAGTCAACTTCTGGGCATACCCTACATGAACTACTTCCCCCCATTCTAAAGACTGGGTAGACTGAGAGTGTCCAAATGCTCGTGTAATTACTAAATTTGTGTGTGTGGTGGGGTAGCATATTCACTGTTAGTGAGAAAGGGGCCCCATGTGTATACATCTGCAGGTATGAAGGGCTCCTCCACACTTTTGGGAATTTTGGCCAATCGTGGTTCCTGTTTACATGAGTCCTGTGCACTTATCTTTGTGTGTTCAATGCCTTCACACTGACACCAGATGAGTAGCTCCTGGACAGATGCGACTGACACACCTGTTGGCATCAGGGGTGGGAAAAGCAGGGCACACAATGTTGGGTGTGGGTTTAGGTGGCATATACGTAGACAGGGCTTGCATGAGATATCCTATTATAACTCTGCTGATGAATACTTGAACGGCTCTTTTTTTTTTCTTTGCAAACTGTGTCATCATCATCTAGTAAGCATATGTTGATTTGCATGCAATAAATGCTTTTATTTTGTGACCTTGCTCATCCTTGGAATGGGAAACAATAGACTCTACAGCTACAAGCTGTAGTACCTCCATCAGAATCTTGACCAGGCAATGTTCCAGATGATTTAGCAAAGAAAAGGCAGCCCATCACATAAATTAGCTGCACCTGTGCATTACTTAACTGATCTCCAAAATTATATGTGGCTTTCAAGCTTGGAAGTCAGAAACAAAGCAAACTGAACATTAAGATTAAAGGTTAAAAAAGGTCATTTTTTCACATTGCAACTACAATACTTTTGATTGATATAGAATTCCTAGCAAAATACCTCTAGAACACTGTGATGATCCCAGAGCTGAGAACCACTAACTCATAGCACCTCCATCTTGTCATGATTCAGTTTTTTGGCCCTCATCCAGCCCATCACTGCCTCCAGACACTGGCCCAGCACCTGCACAGCCTCTCCTAATTCAGATGGAATAGAGAGACAGAGCTTGGTGTCCTCTGAATATTGATCGCCCCCAAATCTCTGGATGATAGGTTGCTTCCCTTTCTCTACAGCAATCATGGGTTTTCATGCCACAAACACCGGATTTTTGCAAAGTCGGATTTTCCTGTCGCACTGCCTTCAGTGCAGTTTGGGAGTCTGTATCACGATCTCAGCTAGCAAATTAGTGCCAGCTGGGGGGAACAGCACTGATAGGAGGAAGGGAAAATTGTATCATCTGCACCTATCCAGAGGAGCGATGCTTCACCTAAGGTTAGTGACTTCAAAAGGTGCCTTGCTTTTCCCCAAATGAGGCTAAAAGTCGGCATGTTGCTCTGGGATGACTGTTAGGGATGGACAGGCACCCCCCCATCCAGGTTCTCCAGGCACCTGCCACTCGCCTGCCCCCACTGGGACCTGCGCTGAATCTCCCCCTGCTCAATGAGCTGCCCACACTTGCTCTGGGCCCGTCCAGCGATCTCTGTGTCTGCCACTTTGCATTAAAAAAAATGGTGGGCGGGGATATCCAGTCAGTCTGACGTCAATCCCAGGGAAAATTCTGGAGCAGATCATAAAGCAATCCATCTGGAAACACCTTGAAAACAATGCCGTGATTACTCAAAGCCAACATGGATTTGTCAAAAACAAGTCCTGCCAGACAAATCTGATCTCATTTTTTGATCAAGTAACCTCCCTTGTAGACCATGGGAATGCTATGGACATCATATACCTCGACTTCAGCAAAACTTTCGACAAAGTGCCCCATGATCTCCTGATGAGCAAACTAGCTCAAAGTGGGCTAGATGAAACAACGATCCGGTGGATCCACAGTTGGCTACAGAATCGGAATCAAAGAGTGCTTATCAATGGGACCTTCTCAAACTGGGGAGAGATAACGAGTGGGGTACCACAGGGCTCAGTCCTGGGCCCAGTGCTCTTCAACATTTTTATGAATGACTTGGAGGAGGAGGTGCAGGGAATGCTGATCAAATTTGCAGATGACACAAAATTGGGCGGGATAGCTAATACTTTGGAAGACAGAAACAAAATTCAAAGTGATCTGGACAGACTGGAGCGCTGGGCAGAAAACAACAGAATGACATTTAATAGGGATAAATGCCAAGTTCTGCACCTAGGAAAAAGAAACCAAATGCACAGTTACAAGATGGGGGATATGTGGCTCAACAACACTACAAGCGAGAAGGATCTTGGAATTGTTGTTGATCACAAGCTGAATATGAGCCAACAATGTGATGTGGCTGCAAAAAGGCAAATGCTCTTTTGGGCTGCATAAATAGACGCATAGCTTCCAAATCCCAGGAAGTACTAGTTCCCCTCTACTCAGCACTGGTTAGGCCTATCTGGAGTACTGTGTCCAGTTCTGTGCACCACACTTTAAGAAGGATGCAGACAAACTGGAGAGGGTTCAGAGGAGGGCAACAAAGATGATCAGAGGACTGGAAACAAAGCCCTATGAAGAGAGACTGAAAGAACTGGGCATGTTTAGCCTTGAGAAGAGAAGACTGAGGGGAGATATGATAGCACTCTTCAAGTACTTGAAAGGTTGTCACAGAGAAGAAGGCCAGGATCTCTTCTTGATCATCCCAGAGTGCAGGACATGGAATAATGGGCTAAAGTTACAGGAAGCCAGATTCTGGCTGAATATCAGGAAAAACTTCCTGACTGTTAGAGCAATACGACAATGGAACCAATTACCTAGGGAGGTGATGGGCTCTCCCACACTGGAGGCCTTCAAGACGAGGCTGGACAGCCATCTGTCAGGGATGCTCTGACTTGGATTCCTGCACTGAGCAGGGGGTTGGACTCGATGGCCTTGTAGGCCCCTTCCAACCCTACTATTCTATGATTCTATGATTCTATGATTCTATATGCACAAATTTTCTCTTCCTCAAAATGGCACTGTGAATGGTAGGAATGTCAGAGAATTCCGCCACGGATCTCGGTGAGACCGAATGCCAGTGCATTCGGGGCCCCAAAATCTGAGGCGGAACAGCCTGCCCCCCCGCCCCCCCACGGATCCCCCCCAGAATGAGACTTACCTGGGGCGGATCTTCTGGGCAGCGGCGGCTCTGGCGAAGGCGGCGAATCCAGCAAAGGTGGCGGCGACGGCACCTACTGGCTTCCTACCGGCTGCCACCACCACCGCCATTTCCAGGTTTGTGTGTGGGGGGGGAAAGACGTGATAGGCTATGTAAATCTTTACGTAGCCTATCATGGTTGGGGGTGGGTTTTTAAAAAAAAAACCGCGTACGCAAATAGTGGCGACTACGGCCGCCGCCATTTGCGTTCCTTCTTTTTGGCCATCTTAATCTACATAAATATTTACGTAGACTATGATGGCAAAAATCAAGGAGTATGTAAATAGTAGGGATGGGGGAGAATTTCTCCCCGAAACTTCGGGGGACCGAGTGCCAACGCATTCAGTCCTCCGAAGGTTGTTCGGGGAGAAATTCACCGCCCCCCTGCCCCCTGCCCCCCCCCGGGATGGGACTTACCTTTCACAAATGTCCCTCCCGGCGGCGGGTCCCGGCGGCAGTTCGGCAGGTCTTCGTCAGGGGCAGGGGCGGGGGCGGCAGCCGATCTTTCGACCGGCTGCCGCCGCCGCCATTACAAGAAAAGTAAAAAAACACAAAAAAACGCCCCTGTGATAGGCTACGTAATGATTTATGTAGCCTATCACGGCTAGATTTGCAAAGTCAGCCGTGATAGGCTACGTTAATCGTCACGTAGCCTATCACGGGTGACTTTGAAAAAAAAAAAAGCGCGTACGGCTAATGGCGGCCCCCATAGGGAGCCGCCATTCGCGTTCCTTATTTGGTCCCTGTAGTCTACGTAAATCTTTACGTAGACTACAGGAACCAAATAAGGAATGCGAATGGCGGCTCACTATGGGGGCCGCCATTTGCGTACGCATTTTTTTTTTCAAAGTCACCTGTGATAGGCTACGTGATGATTAACGTAGCCTATCACGGCTGACTTTGCAGATCTAGCCATGATAGGCTACGTAAATCGTTACGTAGCCTATCACAGGGGCGTTTTTTTTCTTTTCTTTTGAAGTTCGCGGCCGGGCGAGGCGGGAAGCCTCCCCCCCGGCCTGAACTTTGGGGGGAGCAGCGAAGCGCCTCCTCCCCACCGCAAAGCAAGCTGCGAGACCAGGTAAGTGACTTTCGTGCATCCCTAGTAAATAGCGTTGTTGTTGTTCAGTTGTTCAGTTGTGTCCGATTCTTCGTGACCCCATGGACCATAGCATGCCAGGCCTTCCTGTCCTGCGCTCTCTCCCGAAGCGTGCTCAAATTCATATTCATTGCATCGGTGATGCTATCTAGCCATCTCATCCTCTGCTGCCCCTTCTCCTTTTGCCTTCAGTCTTTCCCAGCATCAGGGTCTTTTCCAGAGAGTTTTCTCTTTGCATTAGGTGGTCAAAATATTTGAGCTTCAGCTTCAGTATCTGTCCTTCCAATGAGCAGTCAGGGTTGATTTCCTTTAGGATGGACTGATCTGACCTCCTTGCAGTCCAGGGGACTCATAAGAGTCTTCTCCAGCACCACAGTTCGAAAGCATCAATTCTTCGGCGCTCAGCCTTCCTTATAGTCCAGCTCTCACAGCCATACATTACTACTGGGAAAACCATAGCTTTGATTAGACGGACCTTTGTCAGCAAGGTGATGTCTCTGCTTCTTACTATGCTGTCTAGGTTTGCCATAGCTTTCCTCCCAAGGAGCAAGCGTCTTTTAATTTCATGGCTACAGTCACCATCTGCCGTGATCTTGGAGCCCAAGAAAGTAAAATCTGTCACTGCTTCCATTTCTTCCCCTTCTATATGCCAGGAAGTGATAGGGCCAGATGCCATGATCTTAGTTTTTTTAATGTTGAGTTTCAAACCAGCTTTTGCACTCTCCTCTTTCACCCTCAACAAGAGGCTCTCTAGATCCTCTTCGCTTTCTGCCATTAGGGTGGTATCGTCTGCATATCAGAGGTTGTTGATAATTTTCCCAGCAATCTTAATTCCGACCTGTGATTCATCCAACCCGGCGTTTCTCATGATGTACTCTGCATATAAGTTAAATAAGCAGGGTGACAATATGCAGCCTTGTCGTACTCCTTTCCCAATTTTGAACCAATCGGTTGTTCCATGTCTGGTTCTTACTGTTGCTTCTTGACCCTCGTACAGGTTTCTCAGGAGACAGGTAAGGTGGTCTGGTACTCCCATCACTTCAAGAATTTGCCACAGTTTGTTGTGATCCACACAATCAAAGGCTTTAGCGTAGTCAATGAAGCAGAAATAGATGTTTTTCTGGAATTCTCTTGCTTTCTCCATGATGCAGCGAATGTTGGCGATTTGATCTCTAGTTCCTCTGCCTCTTCGAAACCCAGCTTGTACTTCCAGTAGTTCTTGGTTTGCATACTGCTGAAGCCTAGCTTGTAGGATTTTGAGCATCACCTTGCTGGCATGTGAAATGAGCACAATTGTGCGGTAGTCTGAACACTCTTTGGCATTGCCTTCTTTGGAATTGGAATGTAAACTGACCTTTTCCAGTCTTGCGGTCATTGTTGAGTGTTCCAAATTTGTTGGCATATTGAATGCAGCACTCTAACAGCATCATCTTTTAGGATTTTAAATAGCTCAGCTGGGATACTGTCATCTCCACTAGCTTTGTTGTTAGTAATGCTTCCTAAGGCCCACTTGACTTCACTCTTGAGAATGTCGGGCTCAAGTTCAGTGACCGCACTATCATGGCTATCAGGGACATTCAGATCTTTCCTGTATAGTTCTTCTGTGTATTCTTTCCACCTCTTCTTAATCTCATCTGGATCTGTTAGGTCCCTGCCTTCCTTGTACTTTATCATGCCCGTCTTTGCACAAAACGTTCCCTTGAGATCTCCGATTTTCTTGAAGAGATCTCTAGTCTTTCCCATTCTGTTGTTTTCCTTGATTTCTTTGCATTGTTCATTTAAGAAGGCCTTCTTGTCTCTGCTTGCTATTCTCTGGAACTCTGCATTCAGTTCAATATATCTTCCCCTTTCTCCCTTGCTTTTCGCTTCCCTTCTTTCCTCAGCTACTTGTAAAGCCTCCTCAGACAGCCACTTGGCTTTCTTGCATTTCTTTTTCTTTGGGATGGATTGAGTTGCTGCCTCCTGAACAATGTTACGGACCTCGGTCCATAGTTCTTCAGGCACTCTGTCTATCAGGTCTAATCCCTGAAATCTATTCCTCACCTCCACTGTATATTCATAAGGGATATGATTTAGGTCATACCTGAATGGTTTAGTGGTTTTCCCTACGTTCTTCAATTTAAGCTGAAATTTTGCAACAAGAAGCTCATGATCTGAGCCACAGTCAGCTCCAGGTCTTGTTTTGACTGACTGTATCAAATCAGTCCATCTTCTCCATCTTTGGCTGCAAAGGACATAATCAATCTGATTTCGATACTGACCATGTGGTGATGTCCATGTGTAGAGTCACCTCTTGTGCTGTTGGAAAAGAGTGTTTGCTATGATCAGCGTGTTCTCTTGGCAAAACTCTATTGGCTTTTGTCCTGCTTCATTTTGTACACCAAGGGCATGCCTGCCTGTTATCCCAGTGATTTCTTGACTTCCTACTTTAGCATTCCTATCCCCTATGATGAAGAGGACATCTTTTTTTGGTGTTAGTTCTAGAAGATGTTGTAGGTCTTCATAGAACCGATCAACCTCAGCTTCTTCGGCCTCAGTGTTTGGGGCATAGACTTGAATTACTCTGATGTTGAATGGTTTGCCTTGGATTCGTACTGAGATAATTCTATCATTTTTAAGATTGTACCCCAGTACTGCTTTTCCCTCCCTTTTGTTGACTATGAGTGCTACTCCATTTCTTCTAAGGGATTCTTGCCCACAGTAGTAGATATGATGGTCACCTGAATTCAATTTGCCCATGACTGTCCATTTTAGTTCACTGATTCCCAAGATGTCGATGTTCAATTTTGCCATCTCATGTTTGACCACCTCCAGCTTACCTTGATTCATTGATCTGACATTCCAGGTTCCTAAACAATATTGTTCTTTACAGCATCGGATTTTCTTTTCACCACCAGACACATCCACAGCTGAGTGTCCTTTCGGCTTTGGCCCAGCCGCTTCACTCTTTCTGGCGCTACTTGGAAATACCCTCTGCTCTTCCCCAGTAGTATATTGGACACCTTCCGACCTGAGGGGCTCTTCTTCCGGCATCATATCTTTTAGCCTTGTGATACGTTTCATGGGGTTTTCTTGGCAAGAATACTGGAGTGGGTTGCCATTTCCTTCTCCAGTGGACCACATTTTGTCAGAACTCTCTGCCATAACCTGTCTGTCTTGGGTGGCCCTGCATGGCATAGCTTATGGCTTCACTGAGTTACGCAAGCCCCTTCGCCACAACAAGGCAGTGCTCCATGAAGGGGACGTAAATAGCGTAGCGGGCGCTATTTGCGTCCCTTTTTCATTCACCGTTTTAGCCTACATAAATCTTTACGTAGGCTAAAACGGGGAATCAAAAGGGGACCCAAATGGCACCCGCTACGCTATTTGCGTTCCCCTTGATTTTTGCCATCATAGTCTACGTAAATATTTACATAGATTAAGATGGTAAAAAGAAGGAACGCAAATGGCGGCGGCCGTAGCCGCTGCCATTTGCGTACGCGTTTTTTTTTTTTTAACCCAGAGCCCTCCGCGGCCGGAAATCCGGCTGCGGATGGCTTTGGCCTGGCTGGGCTGGGCCTGGCCGGCTGCTCCGTGGAGCTGCCGTGGAGCACAGGCAGCTGTTCGAGGATTCCAGGGGGGAGGAACGGAGCGCCTCCCCCCCAGCCAGGATTCCGGGGGGAGGGACGGAACGTCTCCCCCCCCACCATCAACATAATCCATGAAAGGTAAGTCACTTTTGTACATCCCTAGTGAATGGCCAATATACGCAAGCTTACAGGTTGGGATGTACGCCGCCATTTGCGTCCCTGCAGTCAGCCATGATAGGCTACGTAAAGATTTACATAGCCCATCACGGTGTTTTTTGAAAATCTAGCGGTGATAGGCAACGTAAATCTTTACGTAGCCTATCACGTTTATCTTTTTTTTTAATTGGAAATGGCGGCGGCAGCAGCAGCTAGTCGGAAGACCATCCGCCACCGCACCGCCGCCGGAGCCGCCGCCGCCAGGAAGATCCGCCCAAGGTAAGTCCCATCCTGTGGGGGGCGAGGGGGGCAGGCCTCCCGAGATCCGTGGCCGAACTTTCGTACATCCCTATGTAAATGGGGCATTGATGCTTGTAAACCTCTGTAAACCTTGCATATATCAGCCATTCATGGTGCTATTTTGCAGAAGAGCAAATGTGCTCATATCAACACCTGCCTCTTTTCCCCTCAAAAAAATGGTGGGCGCAGAGTTCATTGGATGTGTCCAGGGTGAGCATGGGCAGCTCACAAGCAGAGAGGTAGGTCGGGCAGGGCAGGGGGCTCAGTAGGCATAGCTTGGGGCAGTGGGCGGGGTGGTGGTCTGCCAGATTCCCAGACCCAATCAGATGCCTACACCATCTTAATGACTGTAGTTCTTTTGAAATCTCCACTTCTGCCATGAGAACACCCTGCTAAACATGTCTACTCATTTTCCCATTGATTTGCACTGCCTTTCTCATCATGGAACAGACAGAAGGGTGGAAAACTCTATTATTTTAAATATGGGTTATCTGGAGGAATGCACCTTCACATAAGGTTAATCATTTATTTAGTTTTTTAAAAAAGAAGCTTGTTGATGCCACAAGACTCCATGTACATATGCCCAAACATAATGCTGTTTTGCTTGCAGTCTCCCATGCAAAAGCGTGTTGTTGTTTGGGTCACTTTAATTGACTGTGAGTGCCACCGGAGGAGCAAATCCAATTTCCTGAAAAAATACAGTTTTAAACTGAATGATGTTGGAAATAGGGATGGTCGAAAGTCCCTTACCTGGTCCCGCAGCTTGCTTCGCGGTGGGGGGGAGGCGCTTCGGTTCTCCCCCCAAAGTTCAGGCTAGGGGGGGAGGCGCCTCGCCCGGCCGAAATTCAGGCCGGGAGGGAGGCACCCCATCCCTCGCTGCCGAAATTCAGGCCGGGGAGAAGCACCCAGTCCCCCCGGCCGCGAAAGAAAAAAGTAAAAAAAACCCAACACACACACGTGATAGGCTATGTAACGATTTACGTAGCCTATCATGGCTAGATTTCCAAATTCAGCCATGATAGGCTACGTAAATCATTACGTAGCCTATCACGTGTGTGTGTGTGTTTACATTTAATTTACTTTGTAATGGCGGCGGCGGCAGCCAGTTGGAAGACCGGCCGCCGCCCAGGCCGAACCGCCGCCGAACCGCTGCCGGGACCCGCAGCCAAGAGGGACATTCGAGGGAGGTAAGTCCCATCCCGGGGGGGCGGGCGGGAGGGCGGAGAATGCGTTGGCATTCGGCCTCCCTGAGATTCGTGGAGAAATTCTCTGCCATCCCTAGTTGGAAAGCATCTCCGTGTAGATTACCCGCAGACCTTTAGACCTGCATTGTGAGCAAGCACATTCATTTTCAAAGATGGTGAAGGATTGGGTTGCCTCATTTCTTCGTATCAGTTTTGAAGCAAGCTTTGTGTTTGAGTGATTTGAAACCAGCTCCTTTCTGTATCTTGTAATTTTCCTTGCAATTTTTCTTTTGAAATAGGTTTTCCAAAGGGCTGTGCACCACTTCAGTCCAAAGCCTGAATAATGAGTCACAGCGGGCTGCTTCTGGGTTGCCTCTGCATGATATGAGGTGGAAGAGAATAGCAACAAGGTGCCCTGAAGCAAAGCAGGTTGTATACGAAGTACCTCATCCAACTTGGTGATTTGTTCTGAGCAACTCAGACAGGCTGGTGCCAAAAGTATCAACTTGAGAAAGTTCAGTGAGGGGTGGAGGAGGAGGGGGGGAGCTTTGGCAAATGCAAACTGTAGTTGCCAAATCAAGGCTGAACGTAACCCAGCAATCTCCAATCAGTGACAGTGGTGGTGGAGGAGGGAACACTGAATAACTGGAGAAAAACAGCTGTGTTTCAGAGACAGAGATCATTCTGGTGGTGTTACTTAGGGATGTGAGAACCCATCCCCATCTGAGTTCTCCGGATGCCCCCCCACTCCACTTGCTTGTCCATCCACCAAGATTGCCATGTTTTTAAAAAACATGATGATTGGAAGTCTATTGCAAAAAGTGCCATGAATGTTGAGTCTATGGGGAATTCACAGCACTTCTACATCCCTGCCACTCGTTAGCTGACTCCTCCTTATGAGCAGGAGATGGCCAGCAGTTGTTAGGTGTGTTTCCACCAGTGATTTACCGAAGGGGTAATTGAAGGAATTGACAAGGCACAGTGCGATCTCCCCGATTCTCCTTTGTTTGGTTTATTGCCTTAGGAAGAAACTGTGACCCTTCATTATAGAGATCTTGTGGGTTAAAATGGGGGCTGATTTCTGTCTTTGTGTTTACTGCTCTCTTTCTCACAGCAAACCCATTTGTGTCTCCTCAGAAATAACTCCCATTGTGGTCAGTGAGGCTTGCTCCTGAAATGCAGCTACACCTGGACTTTCAGGGGAAAGGAGAAAGGGAGGTGGGGGGAAGCCTCTCTTCTTGTTTGAGCAGCCCCTGCCAGTCAGGTGATGTTCACTCCAACTCCCATCCTCACCAGGAAGTATATTCTGTGAAGCAAATTTTACTGCTGGTGGAGCCCTGCATGGACTAAATTGCAGCAAAGCTGATTCCTTAAAAAAAAATAAAAATCCAGCACTCCTCCATTAGCTTCTTCTTCTGTTATCAAGGAAACATGGCCACAGATTGCCAAGCAGGCCAGAGGTGGTGGTGGCAGCACAGAACTGAGAGGTATTGCTCTTTATTTTCAGAGTTTTGCGGAAACAAATCAAGTTTCAGCTGCACCTAGCACAAAAAGTACTGGGCCAAACTGTCTGGAATTTGGCAGGTGGGATCCCGTCCATGACAACAAAGAGGCCCCCAAGTTTCATGTATTTATCATGAAAACTAAAAATGTTATGACCATTTGTGTTTTCCCATGCAAGTCAATGGGAGAACACCCAAATTGAGTGATCCAGATATCTGAATCTTACTTCGGATCCAGAACCGAGTCAAAGCGGAAGGGGTCCGAATTGGTTTGAGTCAAAGCAGGGCTGATTTGGAGGGCCTGAAGCGGCATCTGAAGTGAAGCGGTGGGGGGGTGTCCATGAACAGCCCTAGTTTTCCTCCCTGTATGGTGTCTCTAAGTTTGTGTATAGAATTCCTTTTTCCTCCCAGATTTTGTATTGCTTGTATTTATCACTGAACTCTGGATGATCCAAAAAAAGGGGATAAATGGGGATACAGGAGGAGCAAGAATTCTGTTCCCGGAGGCTCACACTCACAATGCATTTTTTTAAAGAAATGTCATGACTATCTGAATTTTTCCTGTTTAGGCTTCCTGTAATTTCTCTTTTACTAGTTAATAATCTGTATACCGTTACACTTCCTGTTTGTTTATATTTGCTCTCTAATTTTTCTATATCATCCAATAAAGTGGTGTTGGCTTTGGCTGACTGTTTCTTTAAGTTACTTGCCTCAGTTATACATATACTCCAAACCACTGCTTTTATAGTATCCCTTCTTACTGCTTTCTTCATACCGGGATAATTGTTTTTGGGGAAATAATGTATTATTTCTTCCCTTATCTTCTCTGTTATCTCTGTTTTGCTAATGAAATCTGCATTAAGCCTCCATGTAGGGGTATGACTTGTTGTTCCACAAGGGTTATCCTACGACTGACTAGAGCACAATCTGATACTGTTATGTTGCCAATGTCTGCTCCAGTGACCACTGGCAACACAGCTTTGGAAGTCAGTTCTAGAATATGTTCTGTGCTGAGCCAAATAAAAAGTGGGAAAAAAAAGATCTGTCCCTTTCCAGCTCCTGCAAAAATCTATCAAGTCATTTCTTATATTAGCTCCTTCCTATCTCTATAGAGTATGCACAGGAGCCATGCTTGGTAGATGTCCAGACTAGAGATGGCGGAGAATTGGAGAAGCTGGAATTCTGGGAACTGTCATTAAAAAATCCTGTTCAAGAGGAGTGAAAAACTATTTTTCAGAAATGGCAAAAAAAAGCTTGAAGCATGCTCAAAAATCTTCCTTAAAGAGTGAGGACACTCAGTTTGACTCTTGGAACTGTAGAGTTTATTTTTTATTCCTCTTAGTTAATGAGTCAAGAGGAATAAAAACCTAGACTACTCAGAGTTCACATCAACAGTGAAAGTACAACTTAGAAAAGCCCTCAGATTTAGCCTTGGCTCGGCTGTCATTTACCTTCCACCCCAGAGCTTGACAAGTGACAACATCCCTTTGCTTGGTTGGAGAATAATTAGAATAACCCCCACAAACCAATAGCTATGTTTCTGTGATACAAGCAAAATAGAGGATATTGAGCTTTATTGTCTTGCTTATAGAGATCTCAGGGAAAGATTCTTGAAATATTTGTTAAAACAATGGGATTATTTTCCTAATATCGTTAAACTTTGTCTGCTATTTAGAGATGACAATCTTATGTTACAACGTATATGGCAAATTTTGCTCTTGCTGCTAGAAAAGCTTAGGGGTGCATGGAAAATGAGAGTAATTCTGGAATTTGTTTTGTTAAGTTTTGTTTTTTATTTTGTAAGGGGGCAATGTTTGTATAATGTCTTGTCTTGGCAAGGGAGAACATGTGGAAAAGAGGCATGGAACTCGCACGAAAGAAACTGGCAGATGAGAGGGCTGGTGCCAAGCCATTATGAATCAAGGTGAAATGTTTAGCAGGAAGGAGAAAATCTGACATGTCCTTTCTAATTTGCTACCAAGGGGTGTTTTCGCTGAGGGAAGAAGCAAAGGAAGAAGAGCAGTGAAGAGGTAGGTGAAAGTGTGGTGTGAGTTAATGGAGAAGAGCAAAGTTTGCAACTCCTCTAAAATCTCCTCTTTCAGCAGCCTAGGACATGGCCAGTAAAATCCCTAGGACCATTTCTGTCAACCCACCAGCCTCATTGCCACTATTCTTCCCATTATGCTGTTAGTGATAATTAAACATGGTCATATTAGCCTTTTGCAGTTTATGGGAGGGGTAGATGTTTTGCTGTATATATTCCTGTTGTTCCAATTAAGTTGTAATGTCATATGACTAAAAACAATAAAAACTGATTGGTATAATTTGTAGAAACATACCATTTCAGATTTAAATTCAGACCTTGCTTACTCTTTAAAGAATATAGGATTGATTTCCGGTTGGAGCCAATGTCGCCCTTGCGGCATTCCACGGAACCTCTGTGGGACGCTATCTCAAACAGCTTTTTAAAAGGTTGAATAACCTTTTCATCTCTCCCCTGGAATGAAAAGGGGAGGCAGGAGCAGCTCTGGATGAAGTTTTGGAAGAATAGCTCTCACTGTGTAGAAGCACAGGGGCTAGACTCTGGGGCTAGTCTGCCAGAGCTTAATCATTGCTCAAAGCTGTGTTGAACCTCCTATCTCATTAGGAGAAATTAGAGCTGACGTGCTCCATTGTAGTGTATGGATTAAGAAATATCAATAATATCTGAGGACCTGCAAGATCTGTTTGAAGAGAAGGATGACTACACCAAGGCAAAAAAAAGGATCTCTGCTGACTCCCCCCACACATCCCTTAGTGAAGACTCCGAGAAGCAAAAATACAGAAGAGTTACTTGTAAGGATGGACAAAAGTCCCTTACCTGGTCCCGCAGCTTGCTTCACGGTGGGGGGGAGGCGCTTCGGTTCTCCCCCCGAAGTTCTTGGCGGGGGGGAGGCGCCCTGCCCCGCCCGGCCAAAATTCAGGCCGGGGGGGAGACGCCCCATCCCTCGCCGCCGAAATTCAGGCTGGGGGGGAGCGCCCCATCTCCCCGGCTGCGAAATAAAAAAAAAGTAAAGTAAAAAAAACACACACACACGATAGGCTACGTAACGATTTACGTAGCCTATCACGGCTAGATTTTCAAAGTCAGCTGTGATAGGCTACGTAAATCTTAACGTAGCCTATCATGGGTGACTTTGAAAAAAAAAAGCACGTACGCAAATGGCGGCGCCCATGGTCACAGCCATTTGCATTCCTTGTTTGGGCAGGGGTAGTCTACGTAAAGATTTACGTAGCCCTTATTTTTGCCGTAGTCTACGTAAATCTTTATGTAGACTACCCCTGCCCAAATAGGGAACACATTTGCTTACGCGTTTTTTTTTTCTAAAGTCACCCGTGATAAGCTACGTAAAGATTTATGTAGCCTACCATGGCTGACTTTGAAAATCTAGCCGTGATAGGCTACGTAAATCGTTACGTAGCCTATCACATGTGTTGTTGTTTTTTTTTACTTTACTTTGTAATGGCGGCGGCGGCAGCCGGTCGGAAGACTGGCCGCCGCCCCCGCCGAAACACCGCCGGGACCTGCCGCTGAGAGGGACATTCAAAGGAGGTAAGTCCCATCCCGGGGGGGGGGCCGGGGGGGAGAATTTCACCACCAATTTCGGGGGGCCAAATGCGTTGGCATTCGGCCTCCCGGAGATTCGTGGAAAAATTCTCCGCCATCCCTAGTTACTTGCTCTGATAAAATCAATTTTCAATTTGCTGAACAGGCTAAGAGGTTGGATACAATCCAAAATTCCATCTCTGCCCTGCAAGGGGCTGTGGATTTAATCAACACTTTTTGTTAAAAAATGGAGGCGAAGGTTAACGAGCTGCAAGATCGGGTGGCAGGGAATGAGACTACGTCACAAGCTTTTTTCAACAATTTTTCTGTTAGAATTTCTCAACTGGAGGCTTTTGCTTACAGGACAAATGTACATATCATTGGTATTAAAGATTTACCTACTGATGTAAATTTGTCTACTTTTGTAGATAAGCTCCTGCATAAGATACTCCCTGTGCCATCTGATTATTCATTTGATATTGAATTATTATTCTGATTATTCATTTCATACAGACATTCCGTGTGTCAAATGCCAAAGGGACTGGTTATACAATTATAGTCCAATTTGCAAGAATCTCCACAAAGAATTATATCCTGAATTTGGCAAGAGAGGCTGGAAGCCTTTTTTGAAAAAAGTTATGCTATTTCCAGATTACACCAAAGAAGTTGCTGATAAAAGAAGGCAATTTACCAAGGCGAAAAATATGGCAAAACAAATGAACTTACAATATCACTTAAAATATCCTGCTACATTTTGCATTTTTTGTGAAGGTCAGATGAAGAAGTTTCTAAATCATGAAATGGCGGAGGCGTGGCTAAATGGAAAATTGTGTGAGATTTGTGTTCCAGCACCATGAACTGGAATTTACAAATACCTTTTGCTAACTAGCTATGTTTAGTCTGGAAGATTAAGGCTAGGCCAGAGATGATTTTTTTTTCTCTTTCTCTCTTTTCTTTAAATCCTTTCTTTTTAAAATGGATATGTTATACTGTACTTAAATTTACTGCCTGAGGGTGTACAGAAATATGCACACTCATTTATATATCTAGTACAAAATATATTAATGATTGTTGTGAGGTTGATTTTAAGCTTTATTATTATATAACGTTATAACAGAACAACAACAACAATTATATAACATTATAACATTTATTAGTGATTTGTTATTCTTCTTCTTTATCCTTTTAATTTTTTTTCCTTTTTATTATTATTACATCATTATTGGTTAGTAAGATTTTTGGCTGGTTAAATTGTTATGTTTTACTGTTATATGTTAGCTGAAGGGCAATATATGGTTACTGGAAATGAATTGTAGGCTTGCTGAAGTTGTTGGAGAATTCCGCCATGGACTCCAGTGAGGCTGGATTCTTTAGAAGAGGCCAGATTCTTTAGAATCTGTGGTGGAACAGCCTCGCCCCCCCACCCCCCCACAATCCCCCCCAGAACACACCTACCTGGTGGCGGATGCGGCGGCAGCGGCTCCAGGTTGTCTTCTGGGATGCTGTGGCAGCCGCCATTTGTGTGCCTGTCTTTTGCCGTGATAGGCTACGTAAATATCTACATCGCCTATCACGGGCTAGCATAGGGATGCAAATGGCATCCCCTACGCAGGATGCCATTTGTGTCCACAGCAGCCTGGCAGCGGATGGGGCCCCCGCTGTGGATCGGCCCGGCCAGTGGCTCTGCGGACTGGCCGCAGAGCGGAGCCAGCCGGGCAGGATTCCGGGGGGGGGAATGGATAGCCTCCCCCCCCATCAAGGATTCCGGGGGGAGGACCGGATCACCTCGCCCCTGCTGCAGAACCCAGCAGAGCTAGGTAAGTGGGGTTTCATACACCCCTGAGGCCTGCTTCCTTGCTATAAGACTGATATGATATTGAAATGTAAGGTTGATTATTTATGGTGTATTGAATTGTAATATTGCCAATGTTATAGGTATAATTTTTAAGCAGAATGGGATTTGAAGTTTCTGTGTAATGGAGTTTAAATTTAATCCTTTCAAATAACATTTTATATTTTTTCATGTTTTTTTTCTTCCTTCTTCTGTTTTCTTTCTTTTTCTTTCTTTTTCCCCTTTTTCTCTTTTGTTATTGCTGTGTCCTCTTAAGAATACTGTATTGTTGGGAAATTGTAGTTATTAATAACTACAATTTCCCAACAATACAGTATTCCTAAGAGGTTGTAGGTTGTAGGTATTGCTTATTTCATTTATAAAGATAAAAAATAGAATAAAAATATTTTTTTAAAAAATAAAATAAAGAATATAGGACTACCAGCGCTAACAGGATTTGTGCACATATACCATAGATAAATTCTTGGGCAGAGCAACTGAGGGTACAATCCTATGGCCTTTAGTCAGCATCTAGACGGCAAATCAGCAACAGGATTATTTGGTTTCTGAGAACTGAGCTCTAAGCCAGTGCTCTGAGCTCAGTTCCCAGAAACCCAACTCCCCGCCCCCTCCCTCGCCACCTCATACTAGGCATGGTTTGTCTGTCCTCATAAGAGCAATGTGGAATGGCCAAAAAGGGGGCATTCCTGGGGGGGGTGGGGGGGTGGGGACTGAGGAAGTGCCATTATAATGCTTCCTATGTGCTGTTCAGCTTCCCCCCACACTCCGATGTGCCCCCGTTAGACAGCCGAAATCAACCATCCAGCTACAAATGCAGGGCAGCTGGACCGTGGTGGAGAAGATCCCCTCTGCGCTCCACCCACCCTGCATTTGATAGTCAGCTGCCTCCAAGTTCAGAGGCAGCCAACTAGCCCCATAGGAGTGTGTTCTGAATGTGTTTCCATTGCATTGGTCATTACGATTAGGCAAAAAAGTAAACAACAACAACAACAACAACACACACACAGCAGCAGCAACCATTTTTGTTGACTTCTGAAAACCAGCTTTGAAAAGGTACTTTCTGAAGTGAATATGATGTGGCTTAAAAATAATGTGTTCATTTCTTCAAGAATTCTGTAGAGGATTTAATCTCTCAACATAATTGCAAACACAAAACTATGAAAATGAAATGTTTCAAGAGCTCAAACTTAGAGTGGGTAATAGAAAGTTTGCATAATTCATAAACCCAGCATATTTCTTTAAATAACTAATGTCTATTTCATAATCAGATGTATAAAGTTTCTTAAACATTGTACTAACAACAACTTTACTGCATTACTACTGCCAGTAATGACTGATGCCTTCCCTCTCACACTTTGGAATATCTTAACCTTGCCTGACCAAGTTCTCTTTTCTTCAGTCAAGACACTTCTGGAATCTAAAGGAGCACAGAGAGGCTGCCACAGTGAAGACACGAAGTGGGAATAACTATGGACAGTGCAACTAACATCAGCCTTCTTGCCAGAGGAATATCCAAGAGATAACATATCTCACAGTAACAAAGTTAGTTAAGTAAACCTTTTGTTGGATTTGGTTTTTCTCTGCAAACTATATTCATGGGTAATCAACTAGTCATATTACAATTACTAGCTCTCTACAGAAAGCGATGCATTGAAAGGGTGGGGCAACTAGCACTGACAGCTCTCCCTATGCACACTCTCCCCCCCACACACACACACCACACCCCACCCCAATAACTTTGCTGTATTGGGGATATTGTCCTACAATGGCTGGATCAGGCTCAGGTTAAACTAACAGGTAACCCAAACACAAGTCAATCAGCAGGCGATAGTCAAAAGCAGAGCTTTATCAGACAAGAAGAAGCAATCCAAAGGAGAGCTCTGAGGAGCAGCCAAGGACAAAAAAACAGATAAACAATCAGATACAATACACAATCCAAGAAGCAGGAGTCCAAGGTCAATAGCACTAAGGTTCAATCACAAGGTCAGGGAAACAGGAAACAAGGCAGCGGAAACTAATAAAGACATTGTTTCCAGCACTAGCTAAGCAGACACTACAGGCTTTTGACACTAAAGCCTGCTGAGCCCCACCCAGGACTCAGCTGCAGTACATAAGAGGTCTCTAGTCAGACTCTTACTTATGAGGAGTCCCTTTCTTCTGAGAAGTCCTTCTTTGCAAGCAAGCCCTCCTTCCTACTGGCCTGTTGCATGAGGCGATGATGCTCCTGGGGGCTGGGGGGTTGCTCAGCATCCACCTCAGAGGCAGAGTCCCCTCCCTCTGACAGGGATGGATCTACAGCCATCTCCTCCATGCACCCAGGCTCCTCCTGCTCTGGTGCAAGCAACTCGTCTGGGGAGCTCTAGATCTTCCTCTGTGGAGGATTCCTCCAGGGGGGGCAAGGCAGATATCCAAAGGATGAACACATTTTCAACAAAAATGTCATAAATCAGAAAGCTTGTACCTATTAGTGCCATCAACAGACCATTGTGGCTATTAACCTATATTCCTCATTCCTTTATATGCATAATAAAGGAATGAGGGAAAAATCCATATATACTCATACATGTTTAGAAACATACACCTGAAAGATGTCATTTAAAAGTGATTTTGGCCCCAAATGCCAAATCACATATTTCCCCCCAAAAGCACAACAAAATATTCATTTCACAGAAGGAAAACTGGTGAAGCTCAGAGAACATACACACAGGCAGAAGACACACATCACATTATAAATATAAGGGAAAACACACACCACACCAAAACAAACAAGCCAATATACCAGTTAACACGCATATCACATGAAAACAGACAACCCCATGCACATGCACACACAGCACAGCCAAAACACTCCATCACTCCTCATCACCCAGGACAATCCCTATCATCCCAGATGATGTTTTTATTTTATTTTTCTAAGCAGCTGGACACACTTCAATACAAAGCACTGGGCTGCAAGCACCAACAATTTTACTGAAGCCCAGAGGCATTCTTGGAAATAAACATGGTGTGGCACTGAAAGCTGGCAAGTCACTCTGCACCATGCAGTTATTTCTTTTAATTAAAAAAATTAAATTATTTTTTAAAAAAACCAAACAGAAAAACAGGATGCGCAGAGAAGTGTCCCTCAGGCAGGGAGCTGAGAGAAGTGTCTGTGGACACCTGGGTACCAAGGGTATCATGCTGGGACCTCAGGAGGAGTACATTTCCAGAGCAATAAAATATTGTAGCACCTGGAAGGCATGATACTTCTACAGCAGAAGGAGTGCCTTGGGAAAGGTACCTTACTTGTCAGGATTTCCCACATCTGTTCAATGAGAATATGGCAAAATGCACACTTAACTGTGTGTTCTCTCAAAATTAGGGATGTTCGAAAGTGACTCACCTGTTCGCGGATTCTGTTCGCGGAGGGGGGGGCGCTCCGTCCCTCCCCTCGGAATCCTCGATGGGGGGGAGGTGATCCAGTCCTTCCCCCCCGGAATCCTGCCCGGACTTCCAGCTGCGGACGGGCTGCTGTGGATGCAAATGGTGGCCGCCATGGCGGCCGCCATTTTAATCCTTTCAGGCTGCCGTGATAGGCTACATAAGTCTTTTTACATAGCCTATCATGGCATGCCCCCCCAAAAAAGGTGTACGCAAATAGAGGCAGCTGCGGCGGCTGCCATTTGCGTTCCCTATTTTTTGCCCTTCTAGCCTAAGTAAATATTTACATAGGCAATTACAGCGAAAAAAAGGGAACCGCAAATAGTGTAGTGGGCGCTATTTGCGTTTCTTTCTTTTTTTTGCCATAAAAGCCTACGTAAATATTTACGTAGGATAAAACGGCAAATCATAGGGAACGCAAATGGCAGCCGCCATAGCCGCCGCCATTTGCGTACGCTGTTTTTTTAAATTTTTATTGGCTTGCCGTGATAGGCTATGTAAAGACTTATGTAGCCTATCACGGCAAAGACCAGAATGCAAATGGTGGCTGCATAAGCCAGCCGAAAGACCAGCTGCTGCTGAAGCCGCCGCCGGAGCCGCCGCCATCCGGAACATCCGCCCCAGGTAAGTCTCATCCCAGGGGGAATCTGCAGGGGGGGGGGGAGGCAATTCCGCCATGGATTTCGGATTTTGTTTTGTTTTTGGAATCCATTAATTTTATTTGTTTATTTATTACATGTTTATACTGTCCAATAACCAAAGCTCCCTGGGTGGTTAACAAGACTTAAAGCCATAAAATACAATAACATAGCAAAATGTAATATAAACATCTTAAGTTTAAAACAGAATAAAACCCAAAAAATAATAAAATAAAAGACAGCAACAGTGCAAAGATCTAAAAACAAACAACCCTATCATCACCAAATTTTACACTTCTTTGACTGTTGCAATCCAGTTCTTAGACATTTAAACACACTAAAAATATATGTGTATTTTGTAGGAATGGTGGAGAATTTCTCCACGAATCTTCGGGAGGCCGAATGCCAATGCATTCAGCCCCCCGAAATTGGTGGGGAAATTATCTGCCGGCCCCCTGCCCCCCCCCCCCGGGATGGGACTTACCGTGGCCAAATGTCCCTCTCAGCAGCGGGTCCTGGCGGCATTTCGGCGGCGTTTCGTCGAGGGTTGGGGCGGTGGCCGGTCTCCCGACCGGCTGCTGCCGCCGCCATTGCAAAAAAAAAAAGTAAATTAAAAAAAAAACACACCCGTGATAGGCTACGTAACGATTTACGTAGCCTATCACGGCTAGATTTCCAAAGTCAGCCGTGATAGGCTACGTAAATCGTCACATAGCCTATCACGGGTGACTTTGGGGGGAAAAAAGCGCGTACGCAAATGGCAGCGGCCCATGGGCGCTGCGATTTGCGTTCCTTATTTTGGCACGTCTAGTCTACATCACTTCCTGGCATATAGAAGGGGAAGAAATGGAAGCAGTGACAGATTTTACTTTCTTGGGCTCCAAGATCACTGCAGACGGTGACTGTAGCCATGAAATTAAAAGACGCTTGCTCCTTGGGAGGAAAGCTATGGCAAACCTAGACAGCATAGTAAGAAGCAGAGACATCACCTTGCCGACAAAGGTCCATCTAATCAAAGCTATGGTTTTCCCAGTAGTAACGTATGGCTGTGAGAGCTGGACTATAAGGAAGGCTGAGCGCCGAAGAATTGATGCTTTCGAACTGTGGTGCTGGAGAAGACTCTTACGAGTCCCCTGGACAGCAAGGAGGTCAAATCAGTCAATCCTAAAGGAAATCAACCCTGAGTGCTCATTGGAAGGACAGTTCCTGAAGCTGAAGCTCCAATATTTTGGCCACCTAATGCGAAGAGAAAACTCTCTGGAAAAGACCCTGATGCTGGGAAAGACCGAAGGCAAAAGGAGAAGGGGACGGCAGAGGATGAGATGGCTAGATAGCATCACCGATGCAATGAATATGAACTTGAGCATACTCCGGGAGAGAGCACAGGACAGGAAGGCCTGGCATGCTATGGTCCATGGGGTCACGAAGAGTCGGACACGACTGAACGACTGAACAACAACAACAAGTCTACATAAAGATTTACGTAGACTACGGCGAAAATAAGAGAACGCTATTTGCATTGCCCTTATTTTCACCGGAGTCTACATAAATCTTTATGTAGACTAGACGTGTCAAAATAAGGAATGCAAATGGCGGTCCCCATGGGAGCCGCCATTTGCGTATGTGCTTTTTTTTTTTCAAAGTCACCCGTGATAGGCTACATGACGATTTACGTAGCCTATCACGGATGACTTTGGAAATCTAGCCGTGATAGGCTACGTAAATCGTTCCGTAGCCTATCACGGGTGTGTGTGTGTGTGTTATTTTTTTTTTACTTTTTTTTTGCAGTCGGGTAGACGGGGTGCTCCTACCCGGACTGAATTTCGCTGGCGAGAGATAGGGCGCCTCCCCCCCAGCCTGAATTTCGGCCAGGTGAGGCGGGGCGCCTCCCCCCCTCGCCTGAACTTCGGGGGGAGAACCGAAGCGCCTCCTCCCCACCGCGAAGCAAGCTTCGAGAACAGGTAAGGGACTTTCATCCATCCCTAGTATTTTGAGTAGGGATGGTGGAGAATTCTGCCATGGATTTCAGTCAGGCCGAATGCACTAGCACTTTTGCCCACTGGCAGGTTGGGCAGAAGGCAACATAGGTCTTGATGTACCGACACACACGAGGCCACCAAAAATCCCGTGTCACTCCATGCAGTCTTGGCGATGCCAAAATACCCAGCTGTGGGGGAGTCGTGGCACTGATGGAGGACCTTCTCGCGGAAGGGTCTAGAAGGCACATAGACCCGGCCAGAATGGTAAAGCAGGCCACCTCGCAAAGAGAAGGGGGTGGGGGGGGACAGAGGCTAGCCCCAATTCC
This sequence comes from Heloderma suspectum, assembly GCF_057233095.1. Classification (NCBI taxonomy): domain Eukaryota; kingdom Metazoa; phylum Chordata; class Lepidosauria; order Squamata; family Helodermatidae; genus Heloderma; species Heloderma suspectum. Next base: position 79,145,178 of record NC_139460.1, on the reverse strand, counting down.
TCCACCTTTGTGCGAACAAAAGCATCCTGAGCCTGTGCAGAGCGAAGGAGCTCCTCCCAAGAGCGAGGTACCACAGCTGCCGCCAGGCTCTGGGGGGGAAGAATCAGAGGGGGGGGGATTTCCCTCACCCCCTGGCTGGAGGTCCGGCTTACAAGAAAGAGCATCTGCTTGTAGGTTGTCGGAGGCCTTCACATGGCAAATCTTAAGGTGGAACCGGGAAAAAAAAAAAAAACACCTAATCTGCCTCTGGTTTAAGGCATGGGCTGTCTGAAGATTTTTGAGGTTCTGATGGTCAGTTTTAACTTCGACTGGGTGCTGTGCCCCCTCTAGAAGGTGACGCCAGGTCTCCAAAGCAGACTTGACGGCCAACAGTTCCTTTTCCCAGGTGGTATAATTCCTCTCAGACATGTTCAGCTTCCTGGAGTGGTAGGACCCACTGCCCGCCCGATTTGGTTGAAAAAGCACCGCCCCTCCACAAAGTCAGAGGTATCAGTTTGCACTACAAAAGGTCTCCTCAGGTCGGGATGTAACAGGATTGGCTCAGAAATGAAAAGCTTAAGTTCCTCGAAAGCCTGTTGGGCAGATGCCATCCAATGAAAAGATTTCCTGCCCTTATGGAGGTCCATAGAGGAGATGTCAGCCTAGCAAAGTTGGGCAGGAACTTTCTGTAAAAATTTGCAAAACCCAGGAAACGTTGCAAGTCCTTCTTGGTGGATGGAGCCTGCCAAGAGAGGACAGCCTGGACTGTGCAGGATCCATCCAGATTCCATCAGCTGAGATAATGTATCCAAGAAAGTCCAAAGAGGTTAGGTCAAACACACATTTCTCCAGCTTGGCAGACAGATGGTTCTCGTGGAGGCGCTGGAGGATGGCGGAGACATGATGCTGATGGGCATGGGGGTCCTCAGAAAATATAACTAAATCATCAACATACACAATGAGGGAAGTGTCCAAATAGTCCCGGAAGATGGCATTCATAAAATGCGAAAACGTGTGTGGGGGGGGTGCAGGCGAGCCAAACGGCATCACTAGGTATTCATACGCTCCATACCAGGTTCTGAAAGAGGTCTTCTACTCATCCCCCTCCCGGATGCGAATCAGATTGTAGGCGCCACGCAGGTCCAACTTTGTGAAAATTTTGGCTCACCCCAGGCGCTCCAGCATCTCAGGTATGAGGGGAAGGGGGCACTTGTCAGGGATGGAGACCAAATTTAGGGCTCTATAGTCGTGCACCGGGCAGAGTTCTCCAGATCGTTTGGCAACAAAAAAGGTATGGGCACAGGCGGGGGAGGAGGAAGGGCGAATGAAGCCACGTTTGAGATTTGTGTCCAAAAACTCGTGCAGAGCTCGAAGTTCTGGCTCCGACATCGAATACAGCCGGCCAGCGGGGATGGTCGCCCCTGTAATGAGGTTAATGGCAGTCAAAAGGGCAGTGTGCGGGTGAGCTGGTCAGCCTCCTTCTTGTCAAAAACATCCCGAAAAGCCGCATACTTCTTTGGGAGGATGACGGTAGCTGAAGAACTGCCAGAAACAGATGAGTAGGGAGAGGAAAGTGTTAAGGCCTGGACTGGGGCAATGCTCACGGCAGTAGGGAGACGCAAACTCCACCTGCTGAAGCCCTCAAGAAATCTGAGGATTATGCTTAGAGTAGGCGTGCACGAAAGTCACTTACCTGGTCTCGCAGTTTTTCGCGGTGGGGGGGAGGCGCTTTGCTGATCTCCCCCCGAAGTTCAGGCCGGGGGGGGAGGCTTCCCACTTCGCCTGGCCGAAATTCAGGCCGGGGGGGAGGCTTCCTGCCTCGCCTGGCCGAAATTCAGGCCGGGGAGGAGCCGCCTCGCCTCGCCCGGCCGCAAAATTAAAAGTTAAAAAAAAAAATGACCCTGTGATAGACTACGTGACGATTAACATAGGCTATCACGGCTAGATCTGCAAAGTCAGCCGTGATAGGCTACATAAATCGTCACGTAGCCTATCACGGGTGACTTAAAAAAAAAAAAAAGCACGTACGCAAATGGCGGCCCCCATAGGGAGCCGCCATTCGCGTTCCTTATTTGGTCGCTGTAGTCTACGTAAATCTTTACGTAGACTACGGCGAAAATAAGGGCAATGCAAATAGCATTGCCCTTATTTTCACCGTAGTCTACGTAATCTTTATGTAGACTACAGCGACCAAATAAGGAATGTGAATGGCTGCTCCCTATGGGGGCCGCCATTATCCGAACGCGTTTTTTTTTTTTAAAGTCACCCGTGATAGGCTACATGACGATTAACGTAGCCTATCACGGCTGACTTTGCAAATCTAGCCATGGTAGGCTACATTAATCATCACGTAGCCTATCACGGGGGCATTTTTTTTAATTTACTTTTATTGGAATGGCGGCAGCAGCAGCCGGTTGAAAGATCGGCTGCCGCCCCCGCCCCTGACAAAGACCTGACGAACCGCCGCCGGGACCCGCCGCCGGGAGGGACATTCGGGAAAGGTACATCCCGTCCCGGGGGGGGCGGGGGGCGGGGGGGCAGAGAATTTCTCCCCGAAACTTTTTCGGGTGGCCAAACACGTTGGCGCTTGGCCCCCTGAAGTTTTGGGGAGAAATTCTCCACCAACCCTAGCTTAGAGAGCCAGGAAACACCCAGCACGATTGGGTATAGGGGAACCTTGGCCAAGTGAAACTGCATCTGCTCAACGTGGGACTGGGCACGCAGAGTGAGTGGAGTTGTAATATGGGTCACTATGCCCGAAGAGAGAGGACGCCCATCAATGGTCTCCACTGCCAGGGGGGCAGGAAGGGGCAGGGTAGGAATCTTGTGGAATAGAGTGAACGTTTCATCCATGAAACTGGTTGTAGCTCCAGAGTCCACTAAAGCCAGGGCTTCCACCCCACCCCACTGGGAGGAGCGTAGGTGAACTGGCAATAGCAGATGGGAGGGTGGGTGGGGGTTGCAGAAGGCACCCACCCAGTGGGGAACTGACCGCCACACTGGAGGCCCCCAACAGGCTTGGGGGGCAGACTAGTCAGGCCTCGGGATGAGGAGGAGGAGGAGGGAGAGGCAGAGGAGCTACGGATCTAACGCAGCAGGTCTTGGCGAAATGGCCCAGTTTTCCACATCGAAAGCAGTGGCGCTCAGCTTGCCAGCGCTCAAGCTCCTCTGGCAGCAGTGGGGCTCAGGTAGCTCCCAGCTACATCGAGGTCTCCTCCGCCCGCACCGCAGGGGCAGGGGGCAGGAAACGTGGGGGAATGGGAGGAGGGAAATCTCGGCCCCCGGCGCCCCACCGGGTCTGCCGGCACCCCTCCAGCCAACTATCTATCTGGAGGCAGGTCTGGATGAGGTCCTCCAAAGTCGGCAGGCTGGGCGTGCGCGCCAACTCATCCAAGATCTCGTCATTTAAACCATGCAAAAACTGAGCCACCAGCGCGGCATCATTCCACTGTAAATTCTGCATCAGCAAGCGAAAACTTGTTGCATAGCTGGAAACTGAGTCCTTGCCCTGCCTGAGGCGGCGAATCTCCCAAGAAGCCGTCTGCGTACGCAGGGGGTCACCAAAAAAATGGGCCATCGCTGTCATGAAACCTTGATAGTCCTCGAGCAGGGGGTCTTTAGCGAGAAGGAGTCCCGAAGCCCATTTAGCGGCCACGTCGGAAAGTAGGTTAATGATGAAGCCCACACGAACCTGTTCCATCAAGAAATCCTCAAGTCGAGGGCGCATGTACAACTCCAATTGGGCCCTGAAAATCTGAAGAAGTCCCTTCTCCCCAGAAAACTTCTCTGGCAAGGCCACCGGGCACTTGCGATGGGGGGGAAATCGGAGGTGGCAGAGGTTGAACCGCAGCTTGTAGATTCTGCATGGCAGCCGTCAATTGAGCCATTTGATCACGGAGAATCTGGTTCTCTTGTGCCAGAGCCTGCACCATCGGGTCTCTGGCACCCTCCATTTGGCAGTAGGAGGAGAGAGAGAGAGAGAGAGAGAAAAAGAGGAACGGGGACCAAGCTGTCAGGGGGCCCTAGCCAGCCTCTTTCAGTCTACTCCAGTAGCCAACTCCAGACACAGACAAAGGATTCTTTTCAAGGCTTTATTCCTTTTACAACTTAATAACTCTATCACCAGTGACTAAGCTATGAACGGCAGAGTAACCTATGCCCCTGGGTTGGAAACAGTTGGTCCCCATTTGAACGAGAATCACTTGCAGACCCTGAACTTATGGGCTAGGGAGAGGCCCTCCCCTTTTCCCTTGGGTCCTCTGGATGCGACCGTTGCTTGCGCGCCAAATGGGAACTATGCCTCCTTTCCACACCCTCCATAGCTTGTCGCTTTCTGCATCTGTGTCGAGCATCCAGCCAGACCTCCTCCCGCGCTCTTTCAATCCCAGGACTGCTATCTCTGTCTGGAATGCTGGGAGGAGGAATCTCTGCCAGCTGCAAGGCCTGGGAGGGATGAGCACGCTCCTCTCCCATGGACAGCTGTTCCTCCTCAGAATCAGAACTGCTCTGAGGTTCTATGGGCTCAGTGTCCACCCTGACACCAGCCTGTGGAATGAAATGGCGGCCGTTGTAGCGGCCGCCATTTGCGTCCCTGCGCATGGCTGTGATTGGCTACGTAAGTATTTACATAGCCTATCACGGCAAAGAGCAGGGATGCAAATGGCGCCCATTACGCCATCTGTGTCCCTGCTCTTTTTGTGATAGGCTATGTACCTATCACGAAAAGAGCAGGGATGCAAATGGTGTAAAGGGCACCATTTGCATCCCTGCTCTTTGCTGTGATAGGCTACATAAATACCTACATAGCCTATCATGGCCCAAGGCAGGGATGCAAATGGTGGCAGGCATAGCGGCTGCCATTTGAGTCCACAGCACGGAAGCAGCAGCTGGAAGTCCAGCTGCGGCTGGGGAGCATTCCAGGGGGGAGGGACGGATTGCCTCCCCCCGCCCAGCAGATGCCCCAACCAGAACCAGGTAAGGAATTCGTACATCCCTAGTACGGACTGTGTAAAATCCACTCTGTCTGTGTTTCATGGATTGCCAGGTGCCTTTCGTTCCATCATCTGCCCAAAGACAATATTTTTTTCCATCATGCAGGAAAATACGGAAATAATTATGTAAATATTTATGTACGTATTTATGTAAGTATTTACATAGTTTACCTTAGTATGTAACATTTAGTGTATTGTCCCTCATTCCATTCAATGTTTCTTAGCAGAAACGTATGTATTTTTCTATGGATTTATATGTCTACATTTTGGGAAAGTAAAAAAATCATCCGAAAGCCCACGGAGACTGCATGGCCTGAGGGGGGCACTCCGCAGTAGATTCCATAGGTCAGATTCTTAGAAATCCGAGCTCATTTTAATCCATCTCGAATTTCACAGCATCCCTACCTGTAATGCATACTGCTAGTCACTAGGGGTGGATGAAAGTCACTTACCTGTCATCGAAGCTTGTTCACGGTGGGGGGGAGGCGCTTCGCTGCTCCCCCCGCGAAGTTCAGGCCGGGGGGGGAGGCTGCCCGCCTCGCCTGGCCGAAATTCAGGCCGGGGAGGAGGCTTCCCGCCTCGCCCGGCCGCGAACTCCAAAGTTTTTAAAAAAACAAAATAACGCCCCCGTGATAGGCTACGTGACGATTAACGTAGCCTATCACGGCTAGATCTGCAAAGTCAGCCGTGATAGGCTACGTTAATCGTCACGTAGCCTATCACAGGTGACTTTAAAAAAAAAAAAAGCACGTACGCTAATGGCGGCCCCCATAGGGAGCCGCCATTCCCGTTCCTTATTTGGTTGCTGTAGTCTACGTAAAGATTTACGTAGACTACGGTGAAAATAAGGGCAACGCAAATAGCATTGCCCTTATTTTCGCCGTAGTCTACGTAAATCTTTACGTAGACTACAGCGACCAAATAAGGAACGGGAATGGTGGCTCCCTATGGGGGCCACCATTACCCATACGTGCTTTTTTTTTTTTTAAAGTCACCCGTGATAGGCTACATGTCGATTTACATAGCCTATCACGGCTGACTTTGCAGATCTAGCCGTAATAGGCTACGTTAATCGTCACGTAGCCTATCACGGGGGCGTTTTTTTTTCTTTTATTGCAATGGCGATGGCGGCAGCTGGTTGAAAGACTGGCTGCCGCTCCCGCCCCGCACGAACACCCGCTGAACCGCCGGCTGGACCCGCCGCCGGGAGGGACATTCGGCAAAGGTAAGTCCCGTCCCGGGGGGGGTGCGGGGTGCGCGGAGAATTTCTCCCCGAAACTTGTTCCGAGGGCCGAACACGTTGGCGCTCGGCCCCCCGAAGTTTCGGGGAGAAATTCTCCGCCATCCCTACTAGTCACTCTCCAAGCACAAAGCCTACACTGCAAAGCACCAGCCTATAGTCCCCTCCAATACGGGAAAGGGCCCCTTCCCACCCTCTCTTGGTTCACAGTGGCAATTGCCAGGTGCTGCATTCAGTCCATCCACTGTACCTTATGCATCGTTTCAGCTAGGCTTGCACATTCGAAGCCTGGAAATTGTGGCATAGTGACAGCCAGGTTAGAATTTCAGAATCAGACTTTGGGAGACCTGAGTTCTAGAGTTTTGCTAGAGTTATTTTGTAAATTCTTTTACTTGCACTTCTTTCCCTTGTTGTTCACTTCTTCTGTGTTTTAAAACTCAAGTAAGCCTCGATTTCACACTCTTTTCTTCTCATTTGGATGCTTCAAATATTTTGTTGTTGTTCAGTCGTTCAGTCGTGTCCGACTCTTCGTGACCCCATGGACCAGTGCAAAAAGAATCATCAGGAGCTTTTTCAGAGTCAGTGACAAGCAGTTGACTGCATTCCCCAATAAACAGCCCTAACTGGACGGATTGTTTCTCACTGAATCTTAGCTGCTTCAGCAGGTATTTTGTTGATTTACAGAAATGGGGATTACATGTTGCCACTGAAAATAAATTATATAATTTTCATTACCTCATTTTTATTCCATTACAAAGAAGAAAAATATACATGCTCCTAGCTGCTGTATGCCTTGATGAATATAAATTGTTTACATGTAGGGCAGTATCCAACTGTGGCATTCTGCTAGTGCAAATGACATCACACTAGTGGAAACTTGGTTTCAAACTATGCACAAGTGGAGAATCCAACTAAAGTTATGGAATGGCACCATGGGATACTTTCTGCTGTTTTTTTTTTTTTTTTAAGAAAAATACATTAGGTATACAACCTCTTTTGGACAGAGTTGCAGTTTCCCTGAAGGAACAGGTGTGCATCTTGATTCTAATAGTATTACTTGAGACCTAAGTAATTTTGGTGGCTTAGAACACCTTTTATCAGCTTCAGCTGATTCATCAGCTGCAGCCTTTCCTGGATAGGGATAGTATGGCTTCAGTGATCCATGCTCTGTTAACATCCAGACTAGGTCACCCGTGATAGGCTACGTGACGATGGCGGAGAATTTCTCCCTGAATCTTCAGGGGGCCGAGCGCAATCGCATTCGGCCCCCTGAAAACGGCGGTGAAATTCTCCGCCCCCCCGCCCCCCCGGGATGGAACTTAAATTTAGTGAATGTCCCTCCCGGCAGCAGGTCCCGGCAGCGGTTCATCGGCCTTTCGTCGGGGGCGGGGGCCGCAGCTGGTCTTCCGACTGGCTGCCGCCGCCGCCATTACAAAGTATATATATATATATAAAAAAACCCGTGATAGGCTACGTAACGATTAACGTAGCCTATCATGGCTAGATTTCCAAAGTCAGCCGTGATAGGCTACGTTAATCGTTACATAGCCTATCACGGGTGACTTTGAAAAAAAAAAAACCCCATAGGGCACCGCCATTTGCGTTCCTTATTTGGTCCCGGTAGTCTAAGTAAAGATTTACGTAGACTACAGCGTAGTCTACGTAAATCATTACGTAGACTACCGGGACCAAATAAGGAACGCAAATGGCGGCTACGTTAATTGTTACGTAGCCTATCACGGGTTTTTTTGTGTTTTTTTTACACTTTGTTTCGCGGCCGGGGAGATGGGGCGCTTCTCCCCAGCCTGAATTTCGGCCGGGCGAGGCGGGACGGCTCCCCGCCTCGCCTGAACTTCGGGGCGAGAAGCGAAGCGCCTCCCCCCCACCGCGAAGCACCCCTGCGAAAAGGTAGGTGACTTTCATACATCCCTACTCCAGACTGGTTTTCTGTAAAGTAGGGATGTCAGAGAATTTCTCCACAAATCTCGGGGAGGCTGAATGCCAGTGCATTCGGCCCCCCGAAATTGGTGGAGAAACGGTCTGCCCCCCCGCCCCCCCCCCCGGGACGGGACTTACCTTGTTCGAATGTCCCTGGCGGCGGCGGCAGCGGTTCTGCAGCGGCGGCTGCAGCGGCCAGTCTTCCGACCGGCTGCCACCACCGCCATTTCCAAGTAAACAAACAAACAAACAAACATGATAGGCTACGTAAAGATTTACGTAGCCTATCACGGCTGACAGCAAGGACACAAACGGCGGTGGCTACAGCCACTGCCATTTGCGTCCCGGCAGGAGAGGAGTTTTCGCGGCCGGAATTTGGGGGGAGGGACGGAGCTGCAGGATCAGGTAAGGGACTTTCGTCCATCCCTAGTAATGTGTTATATATGGGGCTGCCATTGAAAATGGTTTGGATGCTTCAACAAGTACAGAATCTGATTGTGAGAATTTTGGCTGGTTTGCCTAGGTAGACCATATTACATATGTTCTGAAGGAGCTACATTATTTTTAGCTATTTTCAATTGTTTTAAACTTTTTGTATATTTTAATCCCTGTTTTAAGACACCTTGAGCCTTTTTCTGAGAAGGATGTCTAATGCATCATCATCATCATCATCATCATCATCATCATCATACTACACTGGATGCATATTTGCTACTGAGCCAAATTCAAAGTGCTGGTGTGTATCCTTAAAGCGCTAAACAACTTGGGACCCAAATATCTAAAGTAGTGCCTCCTCCCATATCATCCTACCAGGCATTAAGATCAGAGGAGGAGGTCTCTGTATGCCTTCTATAAGAGATGTATATTTATCATTTACAAAAGAGAGGGCCTTCTTTGTGGTGGCACTCCAACTCTGGAATGCTGTTCTGTAGGAGGTATGTCTGGTACCACCACTGTACTCATTTTGGTGCCAGGTAAAAACCTTTGTATTTGCTCATGCATTTTACATATAACCTTTTTTTAGCTGGTTAAACTAGTTTTTATTAGAGATGTCAGAGAATTCTGCCACGGATCTCGGTGAGGCCGAATGCCAGTGCATTCAGCCCCCCGAACTCCGTGACGGAACGGCCTGCCCCCCCGCACCCCCACGGATCCCCACCAGGACGAGACTTACCTGGGGCGGATGTTCCGGGCGGCGGTGGCTCCAGTGGTGGCTTCGGTGGCGGTAGCTGGTCTTCCGACCAGCTGCCGCCACTGCTGCCACCATTTGCAGTCTGTCCCCCCCCCCATTCATGATATGTGTCAGGGTGGACACTGAGCCCATAGAATCCCAGAGTAGTTCTGATGCTGAGGAAGAGCAGTCGCTCCTTCGGGAGAGGAGCACGCTCCTTTTTTCCCAGGACCAACAGCTGATGGAGATTCCTCCCACCCACATTGCTAGTTTAGAAAGCAGTCCAGGGAGTGACTCAGCACAAATAGCAGACTGGGGGGGATGCGCGGCGCAGACGCAGAGAGCAGCGCCAAATGGTTCGCGCTCAAAGAACGGTTGCTCCCAGAGGATCCAAGGGAAAAGGGGAGGGATTCTCCCTAGTCCTTATATTCAGGGGTCTGCCAGTAATTGCCCTTCAAACGGGGACCAACTGTTCTAACTTAGGGCATAGGGATGCTGCTGCTCAGATCTAGTTGTTACCTGTAGAGCTGTTAAGTTGTAAAAGAAGAATAAAGCTTTGAAAAGAATCCCTTTGTCTATGTCTGGACTTGGCTACTAGATTAGACTGAGAGCCTTCCAAGGAGCCCTTGACAGCTTGGTCCCCGTTCCTCTTTTTTTTTTTTTCCTCTCCTCTCTCTCTCTCTCTCTCTCCGATTGCCTTATGGAGGGTGCTGGGGACCCAGCGCTGCAAGCTCTGCTGCATGAGAACCAGTTGCTCCGTGATCAGATAGCTCAACTGTCGGCGGCCGTGCAAGATCTACAGGCTAGTTTTCAACCCCCCCCCACCCCCGCTTCCCCCACACCGTAAATGCCCGGTGGCGTTGCCAGAGAAGTTTTCTGGTGAGAAAGAACTTTTTCAGACTTTCAGGGTCCAATCAGAGCTGTACATGCGCCTTCGACCTGAAGATTTCCAGACGGAACAGGTTCATGTGGGTTTCGTCATTAGCCTGCTGTCGGGCATGACAGCTAAATGGGCTTCGGGACTTCTTCTTGCTAATGACCCCCTGCTCGGGGACTATCAAGGTTTCATGACAGCCATGGCCTGTTTTTTTGGTGACCCCCTGTGCACGCAGATGGCTTCTCGGGAGATTCGCCGCCTCCGGCAGGGTAAGGACTCAGTTTCCAGCTACGCGACTTCTTTTCGCTTGCTGATGCAGGATTTACAGTGGAATGATGCTGCGCTACTGGCTCAGTTTTTGGATGGTTTGAATGACGAGATTTTGGATGAGTTGGCACGTGCGCCCAGCCCGCCTACTTTGGAGGAGCTCATCTACACCTGCCTTCAGATAGATAGTCGACTGGGGGGGCGCCGGCAGTCCCAGTGGGGAGCCAGGGGCCGGTATTTCCCTCCTCCCATTTCCCCACGTTTCCTGCCTCCTCCCCCACCCCCCGCTCCGAGGCCGGGGGCAGAGGAGACCCCGATACAGCTGGGAGCTACTCGCGCCTCACTGCCGCCAGAGGAGTTTAAGCGCCGCCGTGCTGAGCGCCGATGTTTTCGATGTGGAAAGCTGGGGCATTTCGCCAAGACCTGCCGAGTGACATCCACTGCTCTGCTGCCTCCTCCTCCTCCTCTCCTTCCCCCTCCTCCTCGTCCCCAGGCCTGACTAGGCTGCCCCCCAAGCCTGTTGGGGGCCTCAGTTGTGGGGGTCAGTTCCCCACCGGGTGGGTGCTTTCCCCAACCCCCCCACCCTCCCATCTACTGTTGCATGTTCACCTCTGCTCCTCTCAGGGGGGGGTGTGGAGGCCCTGGCTAGGAGTGCACGAAAGCCACTTACCTGGTCTCGCAGATTTTCACAGTGGGGGGGAGGCGCTTCGCTGCTCTCCCCCCGAAGTTCAGGCCGGGGGGGGAGGCTTCCCGCCTCGCCCGGCCGAAATTCAGGCCGGAGGGGAGGCTTCCCGCCTCGCCCGGCCGAAATTCAGGCCGGGGAGGAGGCGCCTTGCCTCGCCCGGCCGCGAAATAAAAAGTAAAAAAAAAAACGAAAAACGCCCCCGTGATAGGCTACGTGACGATTAACGTAGCCTATCATGGCTAGATCTGCAAAGTCAGCCGTGATAGGCTACGTAAATCGTCACGTAGCCTATTACGGGTGACTTAAAAAAAAAAAAGCACGTACGCAAATGGCGGCCCCCATAGGGAGCCGCCATTCGCGTTCCTTAAATCTTTACGTAGACTACAGCGACCAAATAAGGAACGTGAATGGTGGCTCCCTATGGGGGCCGCCATTAGCCGTACACGCTTTTTTTTTTAAGTCACCCGTGATAGGCTACGTGACGATTGACGTAGCCTATCACGGCTGACTTTGCAGATCTAGCCATAATAGGCTACGTTAATCGTCACGTAGCCTATCACGGGGGCGTTTGTTTTTTTTTTACTTTTATTGGAATGGCAGCGGCGGCAGCCGGTCGAAAGATCGGCTGCCGCCCCGCCCCTGACGAAGACCCGACGAACCGCTGCCGGGACCCGCCGCCAGGAGGGACATTCGGGAGAGGTAAGTCCCGTCCCGGAGGGGATATGGGGGCCGGGGGGGTTTGGAGAATTTATCCCCAAAACTTCTTCGGGGGGCCGAACACGTTGGCGCTCGGCCCCCCGAAGTTTTGGGGAGAAATTCTCCGCCAACCCTAGCCCTGGCTTTAGTGGACTCGGGGGCGACGACCAGTTTCATGGATGAGACCTTCGCCCTTTTCCACAAGATTCCTACCCTGCCCCTTCTTGCCCCCTTGGCAGTGGAGACCATTGATGGGCGTCCTCTCTCTTCGGACGCGGTGACCCGGATTACAGTTCCGCTCGCTATGTGCACCCAGTCCCACGTTGAGCAGATTCAGTTTCACTTAGCCAAGGTTCCCTTATGCCCAATTGTGCTGGGTATTTCCTGGCTCTCTAAGCACAACCCTCAGATTTCTTTGGGACTTCAGCAAGTGGAGTTTGTGTCTCCCTACTGCCGGGAGCATTGCCTCCCGGAGGAGGCGCCAGTCCCGGCCCAGGCCTTAACCCTTTCCTCCCCCTCCTTGTCTGCTTCTGGCAGTCCTTCAGCTACCGTCATCCTCCCGGAGAAGTATGCAGCTTTTCGGGATGTGTTTGACAAGAAAGAGGCTGACCGGCTTCCCTCCCACCGCCCTTTTGACTGTGCCATTAACCTCATTCCGGGGGCGACCATCCCTGCTGGCCGGCTGTATCCGATGTCGGAGCTGGAACTTCGAGCTCTGCGGGAGTTTTTGGACACAAATCTCAAACGCGGTTTCATTCACCCCTCCTCCTCCCCCACCTGCGCCCCTACCTTCTTTGTGGCCAAGAGGTCTGGAGAACTCAGGCCGGTGCACGATTTCCAAAACCTAAATTCCATCTCCATCCCTGACAGGTACCCCCTCCCCCTCATACCAGAGATGCTGGAGCGCCTGGGGCAAGCCAAGATTTTCACAATGTTGAGCCTGCGTAATGCATATAATCTCATTCGCATCTGGGAGAGGGATGAGTGGAAGACCAGTTTTGGGACCCGGTATGGAGCGTATGAATACCTAGTAATGCCTTTTGAGTTAGCCTGTGCCCCTCCCACTTTTTCACGTTTTATGAATGCCATCTTCAGGGACTATTTGGACACTTTCCTCATTGTGTATCTCGATGATTTACTTATATTTTCTGAGGCCCATCAACGCCATGTCTCAGCCATACTCCAGCACCTCCGCAAGAACCATCTTTATGCCAAGCTAGAGAACTGTGCGTTTGACATAACCTCTTTGGACTTTCTTGGCTACATTATTTCACCTGACGGTATCAGGATGGATCCTGCAAAGGTCCAGGCTGTCCTCTCCTGGCAGGCTCCGTCCACCAAGAAGGACTTGCAACGTTTTCTGGGGTTTGCTAATTTTTACAGAAAGTTCCTGCCCAGTTTTGCTCAGCTCACTTCTCCTCTCACGGACCTCCTTAAGGGCAAGAAATCTCCTTTTCATTGGACAGCATCTGCCCAACAGGCTTTCAAGGAACTTAAGAAGCTTTTCAGTTCTGAGCCGATCCTGTTACATCCCGACCCGAGGAAGCCTTTTGTAGTGCAAACTGATGCCTCTGACTTCGCGGTGGGGGCGGTGCTCTTTCAGCCTCTTCAGGAGGGCGGAGGGCTACAACCCTGTGCCTACCACTCCCGGAAACTGACCATGTCTGAGAGGAATTATACCATCTGGGAGAAGGAACTGTTGGCCATCAAGTCTTCTTTGGAGACCTGGCGTCATCTCCTGGAGGGGGCAAAACACCCAGTTCAAGTTAGAATTGACCATCGCAACCTCGAACATCTTCAGACAGCCCGTGCCTTAAACCAGCGGCAGATTAGGTGGTCGCTTTTTTTTTCTCGGTTCCACCTTAAGATTTGCCATGTGAAGGCCTCAGACAACCTACAAGTGGATGCTCTTTCTCGTAAACCTGAACTCCAGCCAGGGAGTGAGGAGACTTCCCCCCCTCTCTGATTCTTCCCCCTCAAGGCCTGGCGGCAGCTGCAGTGCCTCATTCTTGGGACAGGCCTGATGAGCGATCCTGGGATCCCGCAAAAAATGGGCATGCTCCGTTGCTCCTGAGGAGCTTCCACCAGCTGTACCCCTACAAACCTGGGATCCCAGGGGAGGAGCAGGAGGGAGGGACTCATGGGAGCGGGGTTGATGTCAGGGTGGACACTGAGCTAGGGATGGGGGAGAATTTCTCCCGGAATCTTCGGGGGGCCGAGTGTCAACGCATTCGGTCCTCCGAAGGTTCAGGGAGAAATTCTCTGCCACCCCCCCACCACCCCCAGGATGGGACTTACCTTTCACGAATGTCCCTTCCGGCGGCGGGTCCCGGCAGCGGTTTGGCAGGTCTTCATCAGGGGCAGGGGCGGCAGCCGGTCACCGCCGCCATTACAAGAAAAAAAAAAAAAACCGCCCCTGTGATAGGCTACGTAACGATTAACGTAGCCTATCACGGCTAGATTTGCAAAGTCAGCCGTGATAGGCGACGTTAATCATCATGTAGCCTATCACGGGTGACTTTAAAAAAAAAAAAAAGCGCATACGCAAATGGCGGCCCCCATAGGGAGCCGCCATTCTCGTTCCTTATTTGGTCCCTGTAGTCTACGTAAATCTTTACGTAGACTACAGGGACCAAATAAGGAACGCGAATGGCGGCTCCCTATGGGGGCCGCCATTAGCGTACGCGCTTTTTTTTTTTAAGTCACCCGTGATAGGCTACGTGACGATTGACGTAGCCTATCACGGCTGACTTTGCAAATCTAGCCGTGATAGGCTACATTAATCGTTACGTAGCCTATCACGGGGCTTTTTTTTTTTTTTTTACTTTTCTTTTGAAGTTCGCGGCCGGGGAGACGGTTCGCTTCTCCCCGGCCTGAATTTCGGCCGGGCGAGGCGGGAAGCCTCCCCCCCCGGCCTGAATTTCGGCCGGGCGAGGCGGGAAGCCTCCCCCCCCGGCCTGAACTTTGGGGGGAGAAGCGAAGTGCCTCCCCCCACCGCGAAGCAAGCTGCGAGACCAGGTAAGTGACTTTCATACATCCCTACACTGAGCCCATAGAATCCCAGAGTAGTTCTGATGCTGAGGAAGAACAGTCGCTCCTTCGGGAGAGGAGCGCGCTCCTTTTTTCCCAGGACCAACAGCTGACGGACATTCCTCCCACCCACATTCCTAGTTTAGAAAGCAGTCCAGGGAGTGACTCAGCACAGATAGCAGACGGGGGGGGATGCGCGGCGCAGACGCAGAGAGCAGCGCCAAATGGTTCGCGCTCAAAGAAGGGTTGTGCCCAGAGGATCCAAGGGAAAAGGGGAGGGATTCTCCCTAGGCCTTATATTCAGGGGTCTGCCAGTAATTGCCCTTCAAACGGGGACCAACTGTTCTAACTTAGGGCATAGGGATGCTGCTGCTCAGATCTAGTTGCTACCTGTAGAGCTGTTAAGTTGTAAAAGAAGAATAAAGCTTTGAAAAGAATCCCTTTGTCTGTATCTGGACTTGGCTACTGGATTAGACTGAGAGCCCTCCAAGGAGCCCTTGACAGCAGGCCACGTAAAGACTTACATAGCCTATCATGTCTGGGTTAAAAAAAAAATGTGTATGCAAATGGCAGCAGCTATGGCCGCCGCCATTTGCGTTCCTTATTTTTTGCCATCTTAGTCTACGTAAATATTTACGTAGACTAAGACAGCGAAAATAAAGGGGAACGCAAATAGCGTAGTGGACGCTATTTGCGTTCCCCCTTATTTTCACCATCTTAGTCTACGTAAATGTTTATGTAGAGTAAGACAGTGAAAACAAAGGGGAATGCAAATAGCGTCTGCTACGCTAATTGTGTTGCCCTTTCTTGTCTTCATCTTAGTCTACGTAAATATTTATGTAGACTAAGATGGCCAAAAATAAGGAACGCAAATGGCGGCTGTAGCTGCCGCCATTTGCGTACTTTTTTTTTTTTTACCCAGACGTGATAAGCTACATAAGTCTTTACGTAGCCTATCATGGCTGAATTCAGGGACTCAAACAGCGGCAGCTATGGCTGCCACCATTTGCGTCCCTTGCTAGCCAGCGGCTGGATGTCCAGCTGCTGGCAGAGCTGGCCGGCGGCTCCGTGGAATCCCCGCGGAGCGGAGCCAGCTGGCCAGGATTCCGGGGGGAGGTGTGGAGCACCTCCCCCCCGGCGAGGATTCCGGGGGGAGGGACAGAGCACCTCTCCCACCCTAGCAGAACCCGGCGGAGCCAGGTAAGCGGGGTTTCGTACATCCCTAGTTTTTATGCCTCTCAATTTTTTTCTACTGATGTTTACATTTTATGCTTTTTTATTGTATTGAATGTTTGAGCTTTATGTACACCATCCTAAGATTTAAAATAAATAAATAATTGAAAAATGCATAAATTCTCCAGTACATCAACTCCATTTTCTCCTTCTCAACCCCTTCCCCCTTCCTCAACAAAAAGACATAGTATGCCATAAACTTAACACAATAGTTCACTGTACTAACATGAGAGGGAACTTGATTCATAGGTTCATATAAAAGACCATATGTCCTCACCCATGTTGTAATATTGAATAACTTTTGTTCATCAGTTTGTCTGGTTGGTGCCTTGTGCCAACCCATCCATCCTTGTACTGAGGTCATTTGAATGTGGAGCATCTGCTATCGATAAGCACTATTGTGTAGCCTATGAAAAGTGAACAATGCTCAACTTCATGCTCAGCATTCATATAGCAAGGTTTCTAACAATTAGTAACAATAAACAAAACTACTTTGCTGCTTTCAGTAACTTTCCGCAGTTTTTAAATTACACTTAAATAAATAAATATTAAGCTTGCACTGCCCTCCCCTGTCCCAGGAAAAGATGTTTGTCGTAGAGAATGATTTGGAGTGGAGGAGGTTTTGAACATGATCCTCAGCTACTTTTTTCTCCTGAGGGGTGCAATTGCATGATTTTCCTGGTTTGGAGAGGAGAACATAGCAGATGGGGACAGGGTTAAATACTCACTACTTTTACATTCTGAATACCTGCCTGCCCAAGTAGTTTTCTGGGGGTGGGGGGCACAAGATTTAATTGTATGCATTTGAATGAAATGTATACTTATTGATTGATTTGTTTGTATTTGTTTAGTTGTTTGTAATCTGTCTGTTTTGTAAGCCACTTTGAATACATCTGGTAGAAAGGTGAGATCCTTTAAATAATCTCTTAGACTGCTGATAAAGCAATGCTTATAGTACTGAGTAAAACCAATTGACACATTAAAACTAAACTCATTTTTACTTGTTGTGAAGAACTATCATTCTTAAATATTCTGAGGAACACTGTTCACTACTGAACAGGTAAGGGGACTGGGCCTTCTGCCCCCTCCCCAGACTATAATTCAAATACAGATCTAGTCCCTGTCATACTGTCTGCAAAGAGTAGCAGTGATACTGACAAGCTTGAGTAAAAAAGGGAGAAAAAGTACCTCATTTAAAAATAAAACTGACAAGGAGTTTTGCTCTGTCTATTTCACTTCTGCAGTGAAAGAATTACTCTGGCTCACTGCAGAGGTGGAGAGAAATCATTGTTCTGTGGCTTGGAATCAAGTTTTGAGGGCTTGCAATGCGCATCTAAAAAAAGAGATGGGCATAAGGGTCTCTGCACCTTTCTCTGGCTTGAGAAGAATTCCTGGCTTACCCTCTTCTGACCTATACAAACCCCAAAGCTCGCTCCAACCTATCCAGCCATCCAGGATCGCAAACCCTTCTCCATGTCCTTTAAACCCTATTATTTGTAGGGCTGCAGCAGTTTCCCTCCCAAACTCCAGCCATATGGAGAGAGAATGGGGAAGATATCTCCTTCCTTTGTTTGGTATCCGACATGCTATAAAAGCATAAGATCAGACTGAAGAAGATCAGGTCCAGCATCCCATTTCACAAAGTGGCAAACTAAATACCTGCTATGCAGCAGTGTGTCAGGAAAAGTTCTTGGTGGCTCTTTGGAATAGAAATGTAGTTTTTCCAGTGTTAGTAGTGGGGCCGCTTGTAGCTTACTGTATTCTGTGAGTCAACCCTTTCTCCCCCAAAAGTGTAGAGGATAAAGGTCGTAGGCAAACTTTTTTTTCAAGACTCTGCTTGTTGCCTTTTCTATCTGGGTATAAAATATCACTGAAAACAAGCTGTCCTGAAATTATGCTGTAAACTCTTTGGAATTACTCATGTTTTACTTGACCCAGTCCTTTCAATGGCAAAGCTTTTAATCCAGGACAACATTGGTATTGGTGGGATATGAAATCACTAGTGGAAAAAAGATCTGGTCATACATAAGAAAATAAAATGCCAGCATGAGTCATATTTCTACGACACCTAAGGTAAAAGTACTATGAACTAGGCAGGGGCCACCTGGTAGTATGGTAAGATGAGTAATACCTACTGGCACCCCTAGAACTCAGCTCATGCTTCTCATAGCCCAGAACACTTTCTCTTTGCAAAGATATTGTTTTTCATTCTCCTAAACACTAGAACCCGGGGACATACCATGAAGCTGACTGGTGGGAGATTCAGGACAGATAAAAGGAAGTACTTCTTCACACAGTGCATAATTAAACTATGGAATTCGCTACCACAGGATGTAGTGATGGCCACCAATTTGGATGGCTTTAAAAGGGGATTGGACAAATTCCTGGAGGAGAAGGCTATCAATGGCTACTTGTCTTGATGGCTATGTGCTACCTCCAGTACCAGAGGCATTGAGCCTATGTACACCAGTTGCTGGGGAACATGGGTGGGAGGGTGTTGTTGCCCTTGAATTTGTGTAGTCATTTTCAAAAAGTTATCTAATATTCCACATACTGGTCAGAAAAAAATGAGATAACAATTGAACATACATGATACATCACAGGCCAGATCTAGAAAAGTATCACCCTTCTGGAATTTTCTGTCTTGTACACATTCAGATGGGGTAAAATGTGTTTCTGTGTTTTTATTTCATTTTATTTTTTTCAAAATGTATTCAGTTTTTGGCATGTCATGTTATTTGTAGATTAACACTTCTGTTGCTGTTGTTGATTCTCTTAAGACCCTTTCATATAATGCTTTCATATATTTCATTTTATAATGATGCTGTCTCATAGTAACAGCTGTACATCAATCAGTTTGATGGCAAGTGTCCATTTAGCGAGAGAGACAGAGAGACACAGACAGAAACCTAATAATAATGTATCCATAGTTTGGGGCAGTCTTTTGTAAGTCAGCAAAAATAGAATTCATAGCACTTTTCTGCTTCCCCTTTGAGTTTTGTGCTCATCAACCTTTAACGCCAGGCCAAAAGCTATTATGTTTGTATTTGTAAACTCATGTTCAGCATAAAGGTTACATAAACCTGAGCTATCTAGTCACATTTCAGTTCTTTTACAGCTTTGCAGCAGCGGTTTCTCTGGTATACAAGGGAATGTGGAAAGTCTTTTGGTAGCAGTTGAATTCATAAGACAGTTCCTGTTGTTCATATCTCAAACCCTTGAAAATGAGGTTGCATGCAGAATTCTGCAGGCATGGAATTCATATTATTTTTGAAGCACAATGTTTCCCTGATAAATTAAAATATTCTTGAGGGGCCTAGTGAGTTATCTCCTGTGTTCTCACAGTAGTCTATGCAGATAAAACAAAAACGAAAAACTAAGCATAGGATGTAAGGAAATATATGAGTAAATAATAGCCCCACCCTATGCATGGTTATGCAACTGGAGTATGTCCCATTGAAGTTAGGAGGGCTTACTTCAAAATAAGCATACAGAGGATATCAGCGTAAGGATATGAAGTATAGAAAAATGGAATGGAATGGTTCATTCATCCCATTTAGAAACATGAAATGATTAGCTGCATTCTACCTCACTCTTTTCCTGCCCCGCCTAACTTCCAGGGACAAACTTTTCAAATATCCTCAACTGGTCAGAGCACTATGGTTTGAAGATTTCAGTTCTCTGATTGTTCTATTGCACCAAATAGCCCTGGTTTGGGTCAGTTTTGATTATTGCTTCAGGTTAAACAGCAGTATTTTCATCCTCATTTGCCTCTCTCCTTCTTAGCTTTGCATCATCAAAGCTACTTTGCTTCCCCTAGGGATGTCAGAGAAATCCGCTGCGGATTCAAATGAGGCCGGATTCCAAAGAATCCGGCCTCAGGAATCTGCAGCAGATCGGGACCACTTACCTCCACTCCAGGAGGACTGAAGGAGGAACGGCACTCAGCTGCTTCTTGCAGCCAGAGCCGTTCATCTCCTCCCTGTCCCTGCCAATTGCCATGTCTTTTTTTTTTTTTTTTTTTTAAAGGCGATTGGCAGGATGTGCCCATAGACTTAGACTAAAATAGAGTCATGAATCTTGCATCTAAGTCTATGTGTCCATAGGCTTATATGCAAGATTCACAGCTCTATTTTGCGTATAAGTCTATGGGCACATCCTGCTGATCGCTTTTTTTTTTTTTTAAGAAAAGACATGGCAATTGGCAGGGACAGGGAGGAGGCGAATGGCTCTGGCTGGCAGGAGGGAAGGTAAGTGGACTCCCAAGCTGGTTTCCCCCACTGAATCCTCGTGGAGCGGAGCCACTCCCGAGGATTCTGGGGGGAGAAACGGATCACCTCCCCCACACACATGGATTCCCCACCGGAACAGACGGTGGGGAATCCATACACCCCTAGCTTCCCCTAAAAAGAGAGTAATTCGGGAGTCAGAAGATACAACAATTTAATTATAGAACATTCACTTGCTTTGTTTAAAAGAAGATGATTAAATAAGCAACACTTCACTTACTAAGACTTTTTTCACCACGGGTACCAAACATATTAGACTTTTAGAAGCGCCACTGTCAGCATTCCCCAAAGGTTACATTTACAGGAATTCAGCACACTGCCTTTAAAAGCAGGCAAGGAATCAAAGATTTAGTTGAATGGTTGGTTTTGCCTACACAAGCAATCCATTATTGTCAAATAGACAGAAGACACTAACAGAGGATTTTTCTGTTTTTCTTAACACTTTCAGTTTAGAACCACCAAAAGATACTAGCAGGAAGATATAGCTTGAAGCAAAGGAATACCAATCAGGATTAGTCTAATTAATTTTATGCAGCTAAAATGGTTTATCATTTATTATACTGCGTCAGAAAAAAATATCTATACAGAATTGGGGAAATGGTACAAGTAATTAATATTTATCTGAATCATGTTTTCTTTATTGTTGGGGTTGTGCATGGTAAAATATAGTAGTAATCAAGTTTACCTGATTTAAATGTCCTGGTCTTTTGTTTTGTTTTTGCCTGGTGGTGCATTATCAGCAAGTACAAATCCCTGTGATTTAAAATACTCTCTCTTTTGTTTCTGCTGAATCATGCTCAAAAACCTAAGTGTACTAGGGCGCAATCCTATGGCTGCTAAACAGTGTCTAGATGGCCATCGGATTTTTTGGTTTCTGGGAACTGAGCTTGGACCCAGCGCTTCAAGCTCAGTTCCCAGAAAACCTACTACCCGCCCCTGCCTCCACCACCTCGTAGGCAATGCGGTTAGTCCCCATCTCTGCACTCATAAGAGCAGCATGGAGCAGGTGAAATGGGGGTGTTCCCAGGGGTGGGGAGGGGAGGAGACTGTGGAAGCAATGTTAAGATGCATCCTATGCTCTGTCCAGCCTCCTTCCCCCCACTCCAACGCACCCCCACTAGACAGCCAAAATCGCAAATGCAGGGCGGCTGGAATGCGCAGGAGAGGATCCCCTCTGTGCTCTGCCCACCCTGCATTGGATAGTCGTCTGCCTCTGAGTTCGGAGGTGGGTGACTATCCCCACAGGATTGTGCCCTTAGGGCGTAATCCTATTGGATCTGCTGCTGATACTCATAAGCCTCTGAACTTGAAGCCTTATGAGTACTCAGTGTAGAGCAAGAGCTGCGGCGGAGGCACTCCTCACCTCTGCTGCACCTCCTGCTTTGCATTTTAGCCAGATGGGCTTTTTTGCCCTTCTAGATGAGGCATCAGGGAGGGGGAGAGCAGGAGGCAGGAGGATTCCTCATACAGCAGCCTCCCCGGTCTCCTCTGCTCCCTCCCCATGGGAGTGGCACTTTCCCTTCTCTCCAAAGTCACTTTTGCTTTTGCAACCTTGGAGAGGCAGCCAGTGTGGTTCTGTCCACACCAGCTGTGAGGGAAAAGGGTGGGGAGCTCAGACTCCTGGGTCCGAGGTTGGAGCAGTGTTTTCAGCCTTGGATCAAGGAATCAGAGCTATCCTAAAGCCCCCTCCCCCAACTCTGTCTAGGAACCATAGGGTTGCTCTCTTATATGTTTTTTAAAAACCTATTAAGCATCCCTGCTTCCCTCTTTCCTGCCAGCCTCCACAAGCCAAAAAGCGTGACCTTAGGGAAGGAGCTGTCTTTGACATAGAAGAGTTCTCACAAGGTGTTTCCTTAAATTTAGACATTAGGAACATCCATTACTCCTCGGGATTGTGGGGCTTGTAGCTTGAATACATTTCCCTAGTGAGTGCACACAACTGGAGCCAGTGTTTTAAAATAGGCATGGATGGTCTTGAAAACAGAGATGAGAGTCTCTTGAAAACAGAGCCAATAAGCTCCCCCTGGCTCATATCAGATTGGCTTGGAAATAAGCCGGGCTGTTCCTTCCCACGCCACCCCACCCCACCCACAAACTGGGAAATAGTTTGACTAATGTTCAAACCAATCCAAATTGGCTAAACATTTTCCAGGCAGCACTCACTCTAAATCTCCCTAGTGAAATGAATGAAGCTCATACATCTCTATCAGTTTGCATAGAGGCTTCTTTGAAGGGCTGTAGTCAGGAAAACTATTGCAAGGGTGCAAAAGTGCTGCCCATATGTGCATATCTTATCTTCCCTTCCCAGTGCCCATTGTGATTGGGTGAGATTTTTGCCCGCACCAGCATTTTCCCCATCTACAGCCTTTCTATGAACCTATATGAAAACTGATGGAGATGAGAGTGTCATAGGGATGTACGAAAGTCATTTACCTTTTAGCGAAATTGATTTGAGGTGGGGGAGAAGCGCTCTGTCCCTCCCCCCCAAAATTCGGGCCGGCCAGCTTCGCTCCACAGGGATTCTGCAGAGCTGCCGGCCGGCTCCGCCACCTGCCGGATATCCGGCCGCTGGCTAGCAGGGATGAGAATGGCGGCGGCCGTAGCTGCCGCCATTTGCGTCCCTGCAGTCAGCTGTGATAGGCTACGTAAATGTTTACGAAGCCTATCACAGCTGATTTAAAAGAAAAAAAATGCGCGTACACAAATGGCGGCGCCCATGGGCACCGCCATTTGCGTTCCTTATTTTGGCACGTCTTAGTCTACGTAAACATTTACATAGACAAAGACGGCGAAAATAAGGGGAACGCAAATAGTGTAGCGTCTACGCTATTTGCATTCCCCTTATTTTCACCGTCTTAGTCTATGTAAATGTTTATGTAGACTAAGACGTGCTAAAATAAGGAACACAAATGGCGGCGCCCATGGGCGCCGCCATTTGCGTACGCGCGTTTTTTTTCTTTTAAATCAGCCGTGATAGGCTACGTAAACATTTACGTAGCCTATCACGGTGTTTTTTAAAAATCTAGCCATGATAGGCTACGTAAATCTTTAAGTAGCCTATCACTTTTTATTTTTTTTTAACTGGAAATGGCAGCGGTGGCAGCCAGTCGGAAGACCGGCCGCCACAGCTGCCACCGCCGAACCGCCACCGGAGCCGCCGCCAGGAAGATCCGCCCAAGGTAAGTCCCGTCCCGGGGTGGCGGGGGGGTGGCAGACCATTCCGCCACCGATTTCGGTGCGCTGGCATTCGGCCTCCCCGTGATTTGTGGTGAAATTCTCTGACATCCCTAGAGTGTCAATTAGGGGTGAACGAAAGTCACTTACCTTTTCTCGCAGCTTTTTCGCGGTGGGGGGGAGCGCTTCGCTGCTCCCCCCGCGAAGTTCAGGCCAGGGGGGGAGGCTTCCCGCCTCGCCCGGCCGAAATTCAGGCCGGGAGGGGAGGCTTCCCGCCTCGCCCGGCCGAAATTCAGGCCGGGGAGGAGGCTTCCCGCCTCGCCCGGCCGCGAACACGAAAGTAAAAAAAAAAAAAAAAAAGTCCCCTGATAGGCTACGTGATGATTCACGTAGCCTATCACGGCTAGATCTGGAAAGTCAGCCGTGATAGGCTACGTGAATCGTCACGTAGCCTATCACGGGTGACTTAAAAAATTTTGGCTCTGGGAGGTGTGGATCAGGTAAATCAGTCAAAAAAACCTCAACAGAGTAAATTTCTCACTCTCATCCTATTTTCAAAGGTTCTCTCTCAAACCTTTTATCTCCTAAGAGTCTGTACATGAAAATAAGAGATATGGAAGGGAAAACAGCCATAATGTCACAAGATCTTCAGACCTGGGCATGGGACAGAAACGGCCTTGGTCGCCTTGGTGGATGATATGAGGATGGCTCTGGATAGGGGCAAATGCTCCTTCCTTGTTCTCCTTGACCTCTCAGTGGTTTTGATACTGTTGATCATGGTATCCTCCTGGACTGCCTGGAGGGGTTGGGCACTGGAGATACCATATTACAGTGGTTCTGGTCCTTCCTCTCTGGCAGGTACCAGAGGGTAGCACTGGGAGAGGAGGTTTTGGACCCATGGCCGCTCACTTGTGGGGTGCCACAGGGTTCCATTCTCTCCCCAATGCTATTTAAAATCTATGTGAAGCCACTGGGGGCTATCATCAGGAGGTTTGGGGTGCAGTGTCATCAATATGCAGATGACACGCAGCTCTACCTCTCATTCAAATCTTCACCAAGGTTGGCTGTAGAATCCCTGTCCAAACATCTGGAGACAATGAGTGGCTGGATGGGGAGGAATAAGATGAACCCTGACGTGACTGAGGTACTTTTGGTGGGAGACAAGAGGAGGTTGGGGGATGTTGACCTGGTGTTGAATGGGGTACGGTTACCCTTGAAAGACCAGGTCCGCAGCTTGGGGGTCATCTTAGACTCCCAGCTGTCCATGGAGGCTCAGGTGTCAGCTGTGAGCTGGACAGCACTGTACCAACTCCATCTGATACAGCGGCTGTGCCCTTACCTTCCCAACCATCTGCTCCCATCGGTAGTACATGCCCTGGTCTCCTTTCGTCTAGACTACTGTAATGCATTCTATGTGGGGCTCCGTGGGGGCCCTGATTAAAGGCAGCCACCGGAGAGATCACATCACTCCAGTGCTGAAGGAGCTGCACTGGTTACCAGTTGTTTTCCAGGCCAAATTCAAGGAGTTGGTTTTGACCTTTAAAACTAGGGATGGCGGAGAATTCCGCCATGGATCTCGGTGAGGCCGAATGCCAGTGCATTCGGCCCCCCGAAATGGTGGAACGAAGCCCCCACGCCCCCACCCCACGAAATGGGCCCGGAATAGAGCCCCCAACCCACTAAACACGCGTGAAATGGAGCACTTACCTGCTGCTGTCCATGCCGACTAACGAATGGCAGCCGCCATTCGCTTCCTCTTCATAGACGTGATAGGCTACGTAAATACTTTACGTAAATAAGATGCCTTTTGCATCCCTGTGGAGGCCGTGATTGGCTACGTAAGTATTTATGTAGCCAATCATGGCAAGGTAAAAAAAAAAAACACATACACAAATGGCGGCAGCTACGGTGGCCGCCATTTGCATTCCTTTTTTTCGCCGTTTTAGCCTACATAAATATTTATGTAAGCTATTACGGTGAAAAAAAGGGGAACTCAAATAGCATCCACTACGCTATTTGCGTTCCCCCTTTTTTTCCGCCATAATAGCTTACGCAAATGTTTAGACTAAAACGGCGGAAAAAAGGAACACAAATAGCAGCTACCGTAACCGCCGCCATTTGCATACGCATTTTTTTTTTTTACTTTGTCGTGATAGGCTATGTAAATATTTATGGCAGCCACCATTTGCATCCCTGCTGCCCAGCGGGTGGATGTCCGGCTGTGGGCGGAGCCGGCCAGCGGCTCCACAGAATCCCCGCAGAGCAGAGCCGGCCGGGCAGGACTCTGGGGGGAGGGACGGAGCGCCTTCCCCCCCACCATGAAGCAGATCCGCGAATCAGTAAGTGACTTTCGTACATCCCTATTTAAAACCTTATACCATTCCGGCCCAGCCTATCTCAAAGAGCGCCTCCAGAACACCAGACAGGTTGCTCAACAAGATCAGCCTTGGATGGCCTTCTCTCTGTCCCATCAGCCAGGACAGCTAGACTGGTGAGGACGAGGGAGAGGGCCTTCTCTGTGGTGGCCCCCCCTCTGTGGAACTCCCTCCCTAGGGATCTCTGCCATGCCCCCTCCTTAATGTGTGGCTTCCACCACACATTAAAAATATGGTTGTTCAGGCAGGCATTTGGGGTGGGTTAGGGTAATTTTAGACATAAGATGTTTTTAATGTAGAATTTTAATTTTTTAAACTGTTTTTATTGTATATCGCCCAGAGTTGCTGGGTGACCAGCCAGATGGGCGAATAATAAAATGAATGAAGGAATGAAGGACAAAACTAGAACTTTTAACAGTTGGTGGGCTTTGTAATGCAATCGATGGTGTTGTTTTATAATGTAACATTGTTGGTGTTTTCTTGCCATAAAATCAGGTGCACACTGCAGAGAATGTAACATTCATCAAAACATACAAACTTAACAGTTCAGGATGATAGAATACGGGTTTATTTAACATTGGAAGCAAGAACATGAACTAACGTAATGTTTATTTTTTACATTTATTTGAGCGTTATGAATGGCTTTTTTTACAAAGAGCCTTTCAGTAAGGTTATGGTCCTAGGATTTGCTGCTGCATTTTATTGCCAAGCAGAAGCTATTCAAAATTAGATGAACCCAGTATGTTCCCTTGGCTGAATTTAGATTTATTAATCGGAACCACTGAAATTTGTCTGAAGTGCAAATTAAAATGTCCTGTATTTCTACCTAGCCCCCTCTATTTTACCTATCATTAAACCAATTCAAGGTTATAATGCTTGTCCAGAAGTATGTACGAGGCTTTCATTTGCTTGCCTTTTATGTATCTGAAGCACACCTTAGAAAATACAGTACTGCAACTATGTTTAATTAACTTCAAAGGGACTTGTTAGGATCTACTTTACTACTGTTATTAATTTGGGTGAGTAAGTTAGTAGTGGAAAGATCTAATAAATATTTAAGGTAGAATTATTTCAAAATTCCTAAGCACATGACTTTTGCAAAAAAAAAAAAACAGAAAAAAGTGTGAAAGCCACACATTTATGAGGAGCTAATGAATAATGTAGTAAATATGGCTTATTATTGCTATTTCTTTCATAGACTGTTTAAATATAAGGGTGGGGGGATCAAGAAAGAATGTTTTCCATATCAGAAATTTGTACTTAAGTATGCAAATTACATCCCAGCAGGAGTCAGCACAAAGCAAATGCTGAATGTTGCATTAATGGGATGCATTCATTCATTTTTGCTTAGAGCTTTTTCAAGCCAGTAGGAAGATACATGGCTGCTTGCCAATATAAGAAGAAATGCCAGTACAACACATCCTATGTGTCATCCGGCAGCCGCCTCCCGCACTCCGCCTTCCCACGGCTAGACAGCCAAAATTGGCCACAAATACATAGCAGCTGAAGCACGGAGGGGATGATCCCCTCCACACTTCTCCTGGCCTGCATTGGATAGGCGGTCACCTCCGAGTTCAGAGCCAGCCACCTACCCTGGAAGGATTGCACCCTTAAAGTCCTAAATGGGCTGGTACCTGAACGACTGCTTTCTCTTGCATATTCCTGTATGGACCTGCCCAAGTTCTAATATTGTCCACAGAGGCCCCTCTTCAATTCCCCCTCCCTTGTGAGGAGAGGTGAGTGGTTGGAAGGCCATTCTC
This sequence comes from Heloderma suspectum, assembly GCF_057233095.1. Lineage (NCBI taxonomy): Eukaryota > Metazoa > Chordata > Lepidosauria > Squamata > Helodermatidae > Heloderma > Heloderma suspectum. Next base: position 79,117,473 of record NC_139460.1, on the reverse strand, counting down.
TTTTGTGCTTTATTTGAGCCTTTACATTTATTTTTTAGATATGTATTTATGCTTCACTTCTTAATGAGACGTGATGCTGTTTTTAAATTACCAGTGCTAAATATATTTTTAAATTGTACACCGCTCTGAAAGTCTGCAGACTGCAGAACAGCTTATAATTATTTGTAATAAAAATAAAATAATAAAACTCCATCGTGACTGAAATGCCAATGATATCTCTCCACTATTTTTGCTATCTCCCACCCTTTTGCTATCACATGGTCCTACAGATTATTTTTTTAAAATTTTCAGCAAAATCAATGAGAATATACAGATTGTATAATCATCATCATCTTCATCATGCCATAGATGTGCTCTTTGTTACTGACTATGTAATGGTAGGACAGAATCTCCCAGAGTCCCAGTTGGTCACAGCCTTGAGGTTACCAGGAGTACTGATGTACGAATCCCCCACTGTCCAGTCTGGGGGGGGTTCATGCAGGGGCTATTCATGCCACTCAGGGCCCCTTGAAATCCTCCTTGAAATCCTCCAGAGCTGCTCTGCATCCACCGCAGTTCACAGAGCAGCTCTCCGGCTCTGTATGCGATGCAATACGCTAATGGCAGCTGCCATTAGCCTATTGCAGGAAAAAAATGCAGACACAAATGGCATATCGGATGCCACTTGCAGCTGTAAAGCCCTGACTTTGACCTAAATTGTAACTGTTTATGGTTCTTTTGAAACCTTACTTCCATGGTTTGGTTTTTCTTAGGTAAAGAGTTTTGGAATTATGTTTAAGAACTGAGGGAGAGAAGAGCCATGTTTGCTTTTTTCACAAGGTATAAATGAATTGCTAACATCAGAACTTTCTTCCAGATATGTTTAGGATGGGGACAGGTCTGTCTAGATAGAGGGACAACATTTCTTTCCAAAATCCAACCAACAATATTAATACTTAATGACCCATGTAGTGCAAATACTTCTCCTTAAACCACTTTAAAATGGGTTAATGCAGGCCACCAGGAAAACCGGCCAGCCTGCTATAATGGTGCTTTTCAAATTATTTCCTATTGGCAACTAATAAGTGTCAAAAAGGACATAAGCTTTCATACATTTATATATTCAGCTCCTTCTTGCTATCCCAAGGCAAGTCTCTACATGTCTCTTTCCAGAACAGTTATCTGGAAAGTGCTTCAATATTATCATCTTTCCACCAAGTCTCTATGGGGTTTTGAAATCCTCTATACCCTTTTAGCTTTTGCATGTTCCTGGAAAGTTCTAAACTCTGGAATTTAAAATGCTATTGTGAAGATAGATTATGGATCCTTCTGACCACATAGTTGTATCTATAATTATAATGGACTATGAATGTAATTACTGCCAAAAGTTACTTATGACTATTGCAATATTGTTTGCTGCATGAATTAGACTTTTACTGTATCAATACAACACCCTTTCAATACCACTATGGCTGGTGACCCCAGTTTTGGGAGGGGGCATGATTAGGGATGGGCAGATTCCCTACCTGTTCTTCCACTTGGGAATCTGCCCATGGGGGGAGGTGATCCGTTCCTCCCCTGGAATCCTCCTTGGCCAGCTCTGCTCCAAGGCAATTCCACAGAGCCACCAGCCAGCTCCAAAGTGCCAGCAATACAGCCACCATGCCGTATCACTGGCTGAGGGGGATTGACTGCAGATGCAAATGGTGTCCAGTATGCCATTTGCAGCCATAAAGGTCTTAGTTTAAGGTAAATGCAGCTGTAAACCATAAGACCTTTATGGCTGCAAATAGCGTACTGGATGCCATTTGCGTCTGCAGTCAATCCCCCTCAGCCAGCGATACGGCATGGCGGCCGTATCGTTGGCGCTCCAGAGCAGGAGGATCCAGCTGAAGAGGATTCTGCAAGGAGGTGGACATAAGTGCTCCATTCTGCCACAGACTCTGGGGGGGGGCAGACTCTTTAGAATCCAGCCTTATTGGGGTCTGTGGCGGAATTCTCCGCCATCCCTAGCTGCAGTTCCATTCAGGGTTTTAGTTACCACCAGCCAAAAAGCTAACTGTGCTTTCCAAGGTGCTCAAAGGTGCTATCCAAGGTGCTGAACCCCAAATGGATTCAGCACTTTGGAAAGCACTGGCAGAGTTGTGACTGGTGGTAACTCAAACCCTGAATAGAATCATAGCCCCTCCAGAACTGGAGTCATCAGCCACCACTAGGTATGATCCCCAAATTGCCCTTTATTCTTAAATAACTTGGTATCTGCCCATTTGCTGCACTGTAGCGAAAGAGGATATTAGTGCCTCCAACTGAAAAAAGAAATCTGTTTATGAGAATCAACAGAGGACTTGGCCGTTGCCCACTCACATCACATAAAACTTTTATTAGCTTTAGTTCAGACTTAGATGTGCCATTTCTTAGAGCAGGAAAATAATGGAAAGGATTGTAAAGCTAAGGGAAGACTCAGATTTTTAATTCTGTAAATACTTAAATACCCAAACACCCGAATGAGCTTCTGGATAGTATTTTCTTCACTAGTTCTCTAGCCTATAGCACTGCTGAGCAGAGGACCATAAAGCTGAACCTTTTGTAATAAAGTAAGGAATCCAACAAGCTTTGAATATCCATCAGCGTCCATTTTAAATCCCTAGAAAATTGAATGTTACAATCACTTCGTCCCTCCCCACCTGAAACCTTACTTGATTTACAATAATAATAGAACAAAGGGAAAAAATCAATTAATTCTGATATTTCGCTTCTGTAAATAATCGCACTCTCTCTTGGTTACTATCAAGACCATTCCATAAAAGGTGGGATTTCTACACTGACCTTTTCATGTATTGCAACAATGCATTGTGGGCTATTTAATTTATTATTTATTTAAAATATTTATATCCTACCCTATATTAGGGATGTGCAAACCAATCCCCATCCGGGTTCTCCAGACGCCTGCTGAGCCCCTGCCCCTGCTCACTGGTCCCAACAGGCTCTTCACCACTTGAAACAATTCTGCTGGGTGACATTTTGAGGATGAGATAATGGAGGTGTAATAAGATCTTTTTCCATCCCCACTGCCACATAATAGGCACAGCGTCTTTGCTAATATTTAATTGTACTCACTATGAGACCTGCGGCACCTGTACTCTAGCTGTTGTCTGGCCTGTTTCATTACCTGTAGATTTTCTGTAAACCAAGGTGAATTACAGGCTCCACAACACTGGAGTGGGCACTTGGGAGAGATCGTATCTATGGCATTCAAAAGCAGCACCAACAGATCAGAGGGTGGGCTGATAGGGCAACCTAGATTTTGAGGTATGGGGGAAGGACCAAAAGATTGGACAGATTTCAAATATCTGTCCTGTCTTTCTCTTACCTGACATGTCCAACCCCCAATGCCAAACCTCCCTCTGCCCAAAATTACTCCAATAGGGCCACTCCATTCCCCCCTCCCTTGGGGTTCCCCTGAACACATATACAACTTTAAAATTATATAAAACTAATAACAGAAGGCCAGTACAGCCAGACAAACAAACCAGGACAGTAAAAGATGGTAGCAACAACCTAAAATTAAAATAGGCCTACTATACCTCCCCTTTCAAGCACTCCACATTTATACACTCTCATAAGGCTGTCATACTGGCTATCGATAGCCTCTCACCCTAGCTAATTGCCCCCACCCTTCAGCCCTCACCTAAGCGATGGTTGGATCTCAGCCTTTCCAGCTATCCCATGCTCTCACCCTGGGATAACTCACTCACCCAGAACATTCACACACACACAGTTGCTCGAGAAGTGGGTGGTGCCTTCACCAACATCACTCCCTGAAGGAGCAACCCAAAGGGGTGCACCCCCTTTGCAGTCACCCCCTTTGGTGGCATATTGACATTTTCAAGAAGAGATTTGCAATTTTCTTCCACCTGTTGCCGATAAAGTTGAGTGGGGAGGAAGAAAGTAGGGAGAAAGAGAGAGAGCGCGCAAGAAAGAAAGAAAGAAAGAAAGAAAGAAAGAAAGAAAGAAAGAAAGAAGTGGGGGGGGATAGAACATAGAAAAATAAAAGGAAAGCAAAACAGTAAAATGATGAGAACAGAAAAATTTTGAAGAGTACAGGGTAGGGGTGCACAAAAGCCACTTACCTGGTCTCGCAGCTTTTCTCAGTGGGGGAGAGGTGCTTCGCTGCTCTCCACCCGAAGTTCAGGCTGGGGGGGAGGCTTCCCGCCTTGCCCGGCTGAAATTCAGGCCGGGAGGGAGGCTTCCCGCCTTGCCCGGCCGAAATTCAGGCTGGGGAGGAGGCGCCTCGCCTCGCCCGGCCGCGAACTCCAAAGTTTTTTTTTTTTTTTTTTAAAAACGCCCCCGTGATAGGCTACGTGACGATTAACGTAGCCTATCACGGCTAGATCTGCAAAGTCAGCCGTGATAGGCTACGTTAATCGTCACGTAGCCTATCACAGGTGACCTTTAAAAAAAAAAGCGCGTACGCTAATGGCGGCCCCCATAGGGAGCCGCCATTCGCGTTCCTTATTTTGTCGCTGTAGTCTACGTAAAGATTTACGTAGACTACGGCGAAAATAAGGGCAACGCTATTTGCGTTGCCCTTATTTTCGCCATAGTCTACGTAAATCTTTACGTAGACTACAGCGACCAAATAAGGAACGGGAATGGCGGCTCCCTATGCGGGCCGCCATTATCCGTACGCGCTTTTTTTTTAAAAAAAGTCACCCGTGATAGGCTACGTGACGATTTACGTAGCCTATCACGGCTGACTTTGCAAATCTAGCCGTGATAGGCTACGTTAATCGTCACGTAGCCTATCACGGGGGCGTTTTTTTTTCTTCTTTTATTGGAATGGCGGCGGCAGCAGCCAGTCGAAAGACTGGCTGCCGCTCCTGCCCCGCACGAACACTTGCTGAACCGCCGGCTGGACCCGCCACCGGGAGGGACATTTGGCAAAGGTAAGTCCCGTCCGGGGGGGGTGTGGGGTGCGGGGGGGTGCGGAGGATTTCTCCCCGAAACTTGTTCGGGGGGCCGAACACGTTGGCGCTCGACCCCCCGAAGTTTCGGGGAGAAATTCTCCGCCACCCCTAGTTTTATTGGAATGGCGGCAGCGGCAGCTGGTTGAAAGATCGGCTGCCGCCCCCGCCCCCGACGAAGACCCGACGAACCGCCGCCACGACCCGCCGCCGGGAGGGACATTTGGGAAAGGTAAGTCCCGTCCCGGGGGGGTGCGTGGTGTGGGGGGGGGTGCAGAGAATTTCTCCCCAAAACTTCTTTGGGGGGCCGAACACGTTGGCGCTCGGCCCCCTGAAGTTTCGGGGAGAAATTCTCCGCCAACCCTAAGTACAGGTGAGTTAACCCAATTGAGTCTGTGGCTTCAATTGCCACTGCATGGCCCAATCAGTGTTATTGAAAAGGCACCAAAAGGAGTAAGACGACAACGGCATACAAGAGAGAAACATGAAAAGGCCTGCATTAATTAACTTTAAAGGGCATGGTAGATTCTCAAAGTAGAAGGATGATGAAAGGAAAAAAGAAAATTTCAACCAATAGAGTGGAAAATCCTTGTAGTCAGTTCAGATCCAGGTATTCCATATCTGTGGTCTCTCCGAAAGAGTGACAACAGCAATCAGTCAAGTCCACCAGGGTGCAGAACAGGCAGGCTGGTCATGCTCGGCCTACAAAAAAACATCCATTTCTTTCTGCAGTGGAGCTCAGAGAACAGTAGCAATTCAGTGAACAGGAGTCACAGGGTAGTTAAAAAAGCTTCAGCTGGAGATTGGAATCTGGTGATCTTATTGCCCTTTTTCACACAGAAGACTGCTGAATGAAAAAACTGAAAAAAGCAGCTGAAACAAAGGCTTCAGCTGCTTTTTTCTTGGGCTAGGGCCCTGGCATGCTGTGGAGATTCACCATCTCCTTGGTGAATTTCCAAGAGGAAAATCTGTGTTTGATCAGGGACCCACTTCAGCCAGCCTCTCTCTCTGGCCTGTCTCAGGAGATCCTCTTTCATGGCAAAGTTTAGTACGTGAGAGATCAGCTGGTATCAGGAGCCGTCAGGGCTAGAACCATGATCCTGAAGATTTCTGTAGTGCTGCCGCTTGTGATAAGTTGCCCAAGGATACAGACTGAAAGTTTCCAGAGCTATGACATCCTACCAGCATCCAAGAGCCTGCTGGAACAGACAGCCTGCTAGTTTCCCATGACTTGGTAGGGCTATAAAAGCTTCCAGATCAACCTTTGACTTTTCCTAGACAATCAACCTTGATTTTGCCCTTCAGAATGCTATATCTGGATCTTGCTCAAGTTGGTGCTTGTTCCTTTCCCTGTCTGTTGGATTCCCTAGGTCCTCCTGGACCTGGTGATTCAAGCCTCCTTCTTCCCACCCTACTAGCTGTCTAGGCAGCTTAGGACACAAGATTCCAACAGAAGAACTATGAGTACACATTTCCCACTTATTTCCCTAAACTACATGAACCTGGATTTGATTGACCAATAAAGTTGCTAAGCACCAGCCATTAAAGTGATTCTGTGCCTTTAATATCAATGATAAAAATATATGTTTACCAAGCTTCTCTAATTGCAGTAATACCCAACCTTTAGTAAGACTGACTTGACCACATACCAAACTGAAAACACAATGGATAACTCTGACCAAGTGGTTACTCAATATACAGTCAGGGCCAGAAATACTGGAACAAGGATAACTGTTTTGGCAGTTGGCCTCTGTACACCACCACATTGAAGTTGAAAGGAAACACACCCAGATGGGGGCGAAGTCAGGACTTTCAGCTGTAATTCAAGGGGTGTGACAAAAGTGGGGCTCTAACCATTCAGGAAGGACAGCCAGTGGCATACACACAACCCCATCGCTGGTGGCTCATAAGTAATGGAACAAACCAACATCATTTCAAACTTAAGGATTGCCTTTAATACCTGGATGAAACTCCTTTGCAGTCAATGACTGTTCCAAAGTCTGGAACCCATGAACATGACCAAATGCTGAGTTTCCTCCCTCGAGATGCTTTGCCAGATCTTTACTGCAACTGCCTTCAACTGCTGCTTGTTTGTGGGTCTTTCTACCTTCAGTCTTGTCTTCAGTAAGTGAAAAGCATGCTCTATTGGGTGGAGATCAGGTGACTGACTTGGCCATTGAAGAAGGTCCCACTTCTTTGCCTGGAGAAACTCTTGGGTAGCTTTTGCTGTATGTTTTTGGGTCATTATCCATCTGCAATATGAAGCGTCGTCCTATCAGTGTGGCAGCATTTGGCTGAATCTGAGCAGAAAGTACAGCCCTATACACTTCAGAATTCATCCTGCTGCTTTTATCAGCAGTCAGGTCATCAATAAACACCAGTGACCCAGTTTCATTGGCAGCCATACATGCCCATGCCATAACACTGCCTCCACCATGTTTGACAGATGATGTGGTATGCTTTGGATCATGAGCTGTTCCTTTCCTTCTCCGTACTTTTCTCTTCCCATCATTCTGGTACAAGTTAATCTTGGTTTCATCAGTCCAGAGAATCTTATTCCTGAACTGGGCAGGCTTTTTTAGGTGTTTGCTGGCAAAGGCTAATCTGGCCTATCTGTTCTTGAGTGTTACCAGTGGTTTGCACCTTGTTGTGAAGCCTCTGTATTTATATTCATAAAGCCGTCTCTTGACTGTAGATGTTGACAATGACATGCCTACCTCCGCAAGAGCATTCTTGACCTGGCTAGATGTTGTGAAAGGGTTCCTCTTCACCATGAGCAGAATTCTGCGGTCATCCACTTTAGTTATCTTCCGTGGTCTTCCAGGCCTTTTGCTGTTGCTGAGCTTGCCAGTTAATTCCTTCTTTTCAGGATGTTCCAAACTGTTGTGTTGGCCACTCCCAATGTTTTTGCTATCTCTCTGATGGGTTTATTTCATTTCCTCAGCCTAATGATGGCCTCCCTCACTCACATGGACACCTCTTTGGACCTCATGTTGGGAGTTCCAGTGAACCGCTACCAAATGCAAATGTAACACTCAGAACCACCTCCAGGCCTTTTATCTGCTTGATTGGTCATGGGGTACCCAGGAAACAGGCCACACCTGGCCATGCAGCTGCTTGTCAGCCATTCGTTCCAATACTTATGAGCCACCAACGAAGGGGTGTGTGTGTATGCCACTGGCTGCACTTCCTGAATGGTTAGTGCCCCACTTTTGCCAATCCCTTTGAATTACAGCTGGAAGTCCTGACTTCTCTCCCATCTGGGTGTTCCTTTCACATTCCTTTCAACTTCAGTGTGGTGGTGTACAGAGACCAACTGCCAAAACAGTTATCCTTGTTCCAAAATTTCTGGTCCTGACTGTATAACAACCAAAACGGCCTTAGAGAAAATGTATATAAATTAAATTTTACTTCATGCAGTCACATCTTTCCCCCATCTAGTGTCCCCTTAATGGCACAGTCGTTCTGACACATACAGACTGAGTTCAGACAGAATGCTAACTATAGTTTAGTATTACAAGCATGAGCCTGCCTGAGCCTTGGGTGTGAGCTCTCCCCAGCATGGCCATGAGGAGACTGCAATCATTCACTTGCTGTTTTAAACTAGGCATGTATGAAAAATTTATTTCATTTTGGTTTTGACCCAGTTTACCCAGTTCGAACTCTCCAGAATTGAACATAGATCCAAACACAATCTGCGGTCAAAGTCTGTACGTTTCTGAGCTGGCAATGGAATTCACAGGAAAAAAAATCTGTTGAAAAATGCTTACATTTGAAATGAATTGGAAAATATGCATAGAAAATGTGTACTTTTGAAAAATGCATACAAACACACTTTAATCAATGGGAAGAAAATGCATGCATTTAAAAAATGTGAACTGATGTGTACATTTGGAAAAATGTGCAAGAAAATACATATGCATTTTCATGTGAAACTACCACTACCACCACAGCTCACAATCTGATACAGACATGTGCCAGAACAAACTTCAAGGTGTAAGTTGGGGAACTTGACAAGCTCAAGTTTTGCAAATTCACAAATCCCTACTTTAAACTAACCACTTTCTCATTACGTTCAAACCAGACCAAACTGTGGTTAGTTTTAACTATGGTTTAGTGAAACAAGGCAAGATTCAAACAGTGGTTTGGGATTTTGGCTTGTTTCAAAAGGTTCCTAGTTTGTTATGTCCAAACTGGGCCACGGTATGCTTCTTCAATGTACTATGTAGAGCTCTGATGTAGATACAGCAACTGTTTGCTGTGTGAAGTGTGGAGCTGCCTTTAATGTACACACATAAAGACCAAGAGACAAAACTGTGTTCAGCAGCAGAATTCCAAAGCAAGATCTCATGCATTTTCAAGAGATTGATTTATGGAACTCTTGATTTATAGCTGACATAAGAAGCTGTCCCTTTTAACTTTGCTAGAAATGGTCTAGCAATAAAAAAGTGGATATTGATGAAAGACTGCAGAACAACTTTGTTCTTACAAAAATACACTTTAAAGATGACCACTTTTTTTCCCCTTTTAGATATATAGATTCTAAATGCACATTTTTCATTTTAACTGTGACTTCATAAAAGAGAATGTTATATTTGTATTTCATGATCATCTCAGCACTGGAGGGCTGCATTAGCTTGCTACACTGGGAAAATTAAGCCATTTTGATTCTAGATGAGCAGTTAATACTTCAGGTTTCACCACGTTCAATCCACATTTTTGAAAACTGTTGACTATCATTTATCTATAATAGTAGAAGAGGATGTGTGTCTATCTGTCAGCACCATAGCTCCAAGCCTGTTAAGCCTAAACACCTAAAACTTGGCATGTTTTAAAACAGGGGACCTTAGGGGTGTGTACCTTGGGATTATTTGCTTGCTAAAATGCATTAATTCATTTTAATTAGCTTGAATGTGTGTTCTCTGTGTTGGAAGCTTGCAGTACCATCTTCAGTCACTAGGTGGCAGTTCCCTAAATCAGCACGTTGCTTTGCAGTCCATACAGTTTGAAGTCAGGCAGAAGTAATCCAAGGGACAGAGTTATACAGCTGCTTCTTCCCCCGGAAGTGGGGCAGACCCCTCAGGAGAATGGAGTTGGCAGCCCCCTCCCTCAGGGGCACATGATGGCAGGGGGGCCATGCCTAGGGGTGCCAGCAGTTGTGGCTTCACTTACATATATGGGTGGGCACAATGTGCCCAGATCTGATGCTGTGTAACATTGCTTGAAGGATTTGTTGTATCAAACAAAGGCCTATTCCAACCTGCATGAAACCAGGAACATTCACAGTTCAGAATGAAAGTTACAGGCCACCATCATAAGCAATGTAATTATTTATGTTACCAGTGCTATAAGCATGACTACATTAACATGGCACTATTGTAATAATAATTTAACTACCTTTGGCCTTGAACCATCCATAATTAACCTTAACAATTTTAAGTGGAACATACGTATATAAGCACATTTTCATTTGGCCCACTGAAATCAAGGAGACTTAAAACTGCTTAATTTGGTTGTAGTGTGTCTTTTATTTCTAGTTTTATAAGAATGTTAAGCTTCTGGTGTCTCAGTTCAACCACAGGTATTAGTTATTTTAAAGATGTTTCTAGATATGAATCTTCTAGGACATGGAAAGACATAGCTTAACTCTCAACTTTCTTAATCAACTCCAGCCATAAGGGTACTCGTAAAATGCCTTCCTCCAATTTCCAAGAGATTTCACCAGTTTTCGGAGATGGGGCAAAAATAATCAAATCAGTTTGGGGTGCGGGAAGGTCCATGTGTTGGTTTGTTTGTTTACATTTTTATATGTAGTGTATGTATGTAGTGAGCAACGGTGCTCTTCCTTTCCCTCCTTCCTTGTCTGTGTATGTGGGGAAGGAATGTACTTAGCTGGCTAGCCAATTGGGAGGCATGTCTGCTAAGGCTTCCAGGTAGGGCAAGAAAATAGTGGGTGCAGGTAAAGAAAGAGATAATGTGCAGTCTTCCCTCCCTCCAAGCCAACAATTCAATTATTTTCACCCATCTCCCATGATCATATATGCATACCCTGTTTCAGAGGGATTAGGTTTGCCAGGGACCACCAACCATTTGGGCCTGGGGACGTATTTAGCATTTTAAAAAGGTGTTGTGGGAGCAACCAGAAAATGGCTGTGAAGGGAAGTATGGCTAGTCATAAATGTCAGGAGCACCTGCACACAAACTCCCTCCCTCCCTGCCTCCTTCCATCTCCCTGTCTCTCTCTCTCTCTGTCTCTCTCCCTCTCCCTTTCTCTCGGTGTGTGTTTTCTCTCTATGTATGTTTTCTCTCACACACAGATAACAGAAAACACACACACTGAGAGAAAGTAAGAGAACAGAGAGTAAAAGAACAGAGAGAGGACACACTAACAGAACACCCCACCCCACATAAAAGTGAATGCAGAGGTTTTTCCATTCATCTGAATGGTGGGGTGAGAAGCTGCACAGCCAAAAAATGGCAGGGGAGGGAGAAACCCAGCCCTTCCACCCACAAAGGACCAGTGGTATAGTGGTAAATTTGTAAGCACAGGTGCTCATCGTGACAGGCCCCATAGCCACGTCTTCAAGGAGAGTCCAACATTGCAGGCAGTTGTGTCGATCCATATCAACAAACAAGTTCTTGGAATTTTCATCTTCAAGGAGCAGGTCTTTTGAAAAGCAAATGGGTCTTAAGTGCCCTTTCAAGACGAAGCCACCCCCAAATACTTTACATTACAACAAGGAACAATATATTGTTGGTGGAGAAAATGCATTTGTAGCTAAGCTCAGAGAGAACAGGAAATCCTGACGGAAGTGGCAGATTCTGTTAGCATCCCTGCTAATAAAAAAGTGCTGGTACTACATTCCTGTGAGTCCTGGCTCCACTACACCACCATCAAGAATCCTGTGGCCCCAAAAATCCTTTGTGGGGGAAGGAGTTTCCCCTGAGCCATTTGCTTCAGTCACTTGCATAGGACCAAGAATGTGGGGCTACTGTGTGACAGAGTAGCAGATTATCTGTTTGGTAACATATGGAAAAGGGCCTTTTGAAAACTGCTGATAGTTGGTAGCTGCCTCTGTGTTTGTATTACTTGTATCTGTATTAACTTTAGTGATGGGACAACCAGGGATGTTCGAGCTCACCAAAATTCCCTGAATGCCACTTCAAAGCTCATTTTAGCTTGCTCCCATTTTCATTTGGGAGGACCTGTTTTTCAGTTCATTCCAATGGGGAAGTGCACATTTTCAATGGGAAAAAATGTGCATTTCTGTGTACATTTTTCAAAAGTGCATAGTTTGCCCCCATTGATTAAAGTGTGAAAATGTGTTTGTTTTTGAAAAAAAAAATCGAGTTTGGAAATGGGCATTTTTTGAAAAATATACATTTTTCAACTGTGAGCACAAATTCAGGACTGTGTTTTTGAAAAAAAAAAAAAGTGCTCCCATGCATATTCAGGGCTGCGAAAGGAGCACGTTTGGATGATTTGCAAACTAAAATGAAATTCTCGTACATACCTACCTCACTCTTTGGGAGACTCACCTGGAGTGGGCATAATTAGAAAAAGGAAAGCAGGTAGTATCATCTCCTATGAATCAATCCAAAGTTACAGCTGGAACAAAGGAAGGAGAAGGAGAAGGAGAAGGAGAAGGAGAAGGAGAAGAACTGAAGGATTTCCCTGCTGATGAAGAGAGACAAGTTTGCCCTTCTGAAAAAGGGGAAATAAATAATCAAAGCTGTGGTGATAAAGAAATGTTTGCTTTAGCAAGGCTGGATTTCCTCTGTAACTGGAAGTATTACTTTTGTTCTGTTCTTTGTGTACAGTGTTAGACAAGTTGCAGAATGTTCTCAGTAAAGTATGTGATGTTTGAAACCTGAAAAAAAAAAACAGTCCTTAAAGGGGTGGGACTACTTGCCTGGACAATGTTGTAACATTTTTGCATCAGGAGTTGGATCTACTGTTCGTAGCTGAGATGTGACTGCTTAACCTGTTGAATAGCATGCTGAGAGAATTGGTTTTAGGGGGTCAAATGAAATCTCGCCTTCTTGCAACAATACTCAGCAAACCTCTTATGCCCATCTAAATGATGTCTTACAAGTAAGAGAGGAGTAGGAGGAAAGAGTTAGAGGCACTCTTTCTCTCCCCCCTACCTTATATATTTGAAGGGCTACTAAAGGAGAAAAGCAAAGCATTTTCAAATCAAACTGAAGAGTAGAGAGAGTTGCTAAATGGCAGAGCCAGGCAAGATGAGACTAATTTCAATTAGTCTTGCTCTAAGGTGAGTAGCTATAGCCCATTGCTTAAGGAATTAGCTCAAGAACACAAATTGCTAGCACAACTCTTCTCCTTCTCCTCCTCCTCCTCCTTCCTATGATGTAAATCAGGGTCTTTAAAGGGAGGTCTTTCACTGCTTATATTAAAGATAGCCCATGAAGCCCATTCCCATACCACATTCACAAGAGCAGAATGCTACCACTCATGTTCAGAGTGATTTGTGTTAGTAATTTGTGGCTATGTGATCTAATACCTTGAAGGTGGTGCACCAAGGACTGCTGTGTGTGTCTCTGTGTGTCAAAACATGTGTATTCATCCTCTGCATGGTTGCTATGGCATACACTGCCATGGGTGCCTCTGCAGTGGGCTTCAATGGACAATGATTGGGTGGCTATAATGGGTATTGGTCTTCAAAATATTAGTTAGTTTTCATGAGCTGTGAGCATGAACATCATTACTTTTTTGTTTAAACCTTTGTATTTGATGAAACTGGGACAATTAATTTTTTATTAACTCTTTTCATCAGCTCTGGGGACTGCATAAATACCAACCTCAGTGTGAACATATTTAGACAGTACATATATAAGCTGTAAATATTTGAAATATTATTAATAAGGGTGGAAACTGGGAGATAGCAATAATTTAGTCCACTCCTTCACACTCAGATGCTTCCCACCTCCTTGCCCAAGTAAAAATGTTACCTTACTCGGGTGTGTGTGTTAACAGGCAATAAAAAACTCAATGTACTGCTACTAGGGATGTACAAATCCCTTACCTGGTTCCGGTCCGGGGCTTCCGCGGTGGAATCCTCCCTGGCCAGCTCTGCTCCGCGGTGAGTCCACAGAGCTGCTGTCCGGGGCTGCCCGCAGCCAGACCTCCGTCAGCTGCCGGGCTGTGGCCACAAATGGCAGCTGCCATAGCGGCCGTCATTTGCATCCCTGCATTAGCCGTGATAGGCTACGTATATATTTACGTAGCCTATCACGAAAAGAGCAGCGACACAAATGGCGTAGCAGCTGCCATTTGCGTCCCTGCATTAGCCATGATAGGCTACGTAAATTTATACGTAGCCTATCACGGCTAACGCAGGGACGCAAATGGCGGCTGCAGACCAGGGCAGCCATCCGCAGTCACAGACCAGGGGCAGCGGATGGACTGGACAGCCGACACAAGGTAAGATCCGTCCTGGGGGAGTTTTGCGGGGTGGCGGGGGGAATTGCTCTGTTCCGCCATGGACTCCAGGGACTCTTTAGAATCCGGCCTCACTGGAGTCTGTGGCGGAATTCTCTAACATTCCTAACTGCTACTAGCAAAACAAAGTGAGGATTCACAAATACACTTTCAAATTATTCTGCTTTCGTTGGGAGGCTTGACCCACATCATTATTTCATACAAAAGAGTCTATTAATAAATGAAACATTATATAAAATAAAATAAAGTCTGGAAGCAGACTGATAAAGGCTTAACATGCAATACAATGGAAGACATCAATTGTACCCATAGTTATCAGTCTGACCTTTACTGATACAGCAGATCCTTCATATTTCATGGCATTTCCCTGAGTGAATTATTTCATAGAGTGAAATATCAGCGGTAAAGACTCTTAAAAAAACAGCCGAATATAAAGATACATATGGCATGATCATCTGGAGCGATATTAAAAAGGGAGCAATTTGTCTACTAGTAAAATAAATAAAAACATCATTTTATACCTGCTCAGTAATTCTAGTTCAGTTATGTTTTAAATTATTTTTTTTAACATGTAGATACCTGCCATGAAATAGCAGGCTGCATTTCTCATGAGACAAACAGCAGGAGTGAGAAGAGGAACAGCTTGCAAGGAAGATGCTCCACAGTAAGTTGTCAATTAAATACTTTAAATATATTGATGTATGTGCACTGCAGCCTGACTTTAAGGATATATAAAAGAAAACAGCATCTATTTATTAAAAGGAAAAAAGAGAAGCAAATGTCAAAGATGCAGAATTGTACATACTAAAAAAGATGGTGATAAAGCCATGTCTACATTCAAGCCATATTACACCAGCTACGCTGGCTACCTATTAACTGTCAGGCCCAGTTCAAAGTTCTGGTATTGACCTATAAAGCCCTTAATGGTTGGGTCCAAGTTACTACAATGATGAGAACCTGCCAGAGAACTGAGTTCAATTATGCCCACCAGGAAGGAGGTTAAACTGGTGAGAATGAGAGACAGGGCCTTTTCAGTAGTTTATTGTTTGTTTGTTTGTTTATTTATCCATTTATTTAATTTATTAATCGCCCATCTGGCTGGTCACCCAGCCACTCTGGGCGATGTATAACATATAATAAAACAGTTTAAAACAATAAAATTCTACAATAAAAACATTTTCTAAAATACCCTAACCCACCCCAAATGCCTGCCTGAACAACCATGTACGTAATGCATAATGGAAGCTCATTAAAGAGGGGGCATGGCAGAGTTCCCTATTTTTGGTTTTCTCTGGAATCACTGGAGCATTCTAAGGCCTCCTGTGAGGCCTTGGCAAGGCACTTTGCAGAAAAAATTGATCGGATAAGGAGTGTTACTCCGCATGCTGTGGATACAGTTAGTGAGCAGCTTATGGGTTCAGCTTATTCCTCCCCATCCAGCCACTCATCGTCTCCAGACATTTGGACAGGGATTCTACAATCAACCTTGGTGAAGATTTGAATGAGAGGTAGAGCTGCGTGCCATCCACATACTGATGACACTGCACCCCAAACCTCCTGATGATAGCCCCCAGCGGCTTCACATAGATGTTAAATAGCATCGGGGAGAGGATGGAACCCTGTGGCACCCCACAAGTGAGTGGCAACGGGTCCGAAACCTCCTCTCCCAGTGCTATCCTCTGGTACCTGCCGGAGAGGAAGGACCGGAACCACCGTAATACAGTGTCTCCAATGCCCAACCCCTCCAGGTGGTCCAGGAGGATACCGTGGTCAACGGTATCAAAAGTCGCTGAGAGGTCGAGGAGAACAAGGAAGGAGCATTCACCCCTGGCCAGAGCCCTCCTCATATCATCCACCAAGGTGACCAAGGCCATTTCTGTCCCATGCCCAAGCCTGAAGCCCAACTGAAATGGGTCTAGATAATCGGTTTCTTCCAAGTGTGCCTTCAACTGCATCGCCACCACCCGCTCAATCACCTTGCCCAAAAATGGCAGATTTGAGTCTGGGCGAAAGTTGTTCACAACTTGGGGATCAAAGGAGGGCTTCTTTAAGAGTGGTCTTATCACTGCCTCCTTGAGGGCTGATGGCATCACTCCCTCCTCAAGGGAGGCATTCACCACTGCCCTGATCCCTTCACCCAGTCTCCCTCTGCAGCCCATAATGAGCCAAGATGGGCAAGGATCAAGTAAGCAGGTGGTCGGCCTTACAGATGAAAGCACCTTGTCCACTTCATCAGAAGGAAGAAGCTGGAACCAATCCCACAAAACCGGTTTGCCACAGGCCATCTTTTCCTCACTAACTGTATCCACAGCATGCGGAGTAACACTCCTTATCCGATCAATTTTATCTGCAAAGTGCCTTGCCAAGGCCTCACAGGAGGCCTTAGAATGCTCCAGTGGTTCCGGAGACAACCAAAAATAGGGAACGCAAATGGCGGCGGCCATAGCCGCCGCCATTTGCGTATGCGTTGGGTTTTTGTTTTTTTTAACCCAGATGTGATAGGCTACGTAAGTCTTTACGTAGCCTATCACGAATGGGGGAGAAAAAAAAAAGACTGCAAATGGCGGCGGCAGTGGAGGCAGCCGGTCGGAAGACCAGCCGCCGCCACCGCTGAAGCTGCCGCCGGAGCTGCCGCCGTCCGGAACATCCACCCCAGGTAAGTCTCATCCCGGGGGGGGGGGATCTGCAGGGGGCGAGAGGGTGGCAGGCCATTCCGCCACGTAGTTTGGGGGGCCGAATGCACTGGCATTCGGCCTAACCGAGATCCGTGGCGGAATTCTCTGACATCCCTACCGGAGCCACAGCACCGACCAGGCTCCGGACCACTTGGAACAGCCTCCTGAGACAGCACTCTGCAGACTCAATAGAGGCAGCATAATATTCCTTTTTTGCTGCCTTCACTGCCACGTGATAGGCTGAAGATAGAGCTCTAGCCCATGTCTGATCATCTTTGGAGTGAGACTTCCCCCACCGGCGCTCTAGCCATCTCACCTCCTGTTTCAGAGCTCGTAACTGTGGATTGAACCATGGTGCAGCTCGAGCCCTGTTCAGGGGGAGAGGGCATTTCGGAGCCACCCGATCTAATGCTCCAGTGATTGCGGCATTCCAGCCACCCACCAGGGTCTTGACCGAGTGGCCGTTGGCATGCTCCAGAGAATCGCCAAGCGAGTTCAGGAATCCAATCGGATCCATAAGACGTCTGGGGCGGACCATTTTAATGGGTCCTCCACCCCTGCGGAGGGGTTGTGGAACCGAGAAGTCTACCATCACCAGATAGTGACCTGACTATGACAAGGGGGTGGTGGATATACCCCCGACTTCCAGATCACTCCCCGCTTCTCCAGAAACAAACACAAGGTCTAGTACATGACCGGTAGGGATGTCAGAGAATTTCTAAACGAATCTCGGGGAGGCCGAATGCCAGCGCATTTGGCCCCCCAAAATTGGTGGAGAAATGGTCTGCCACCCCACCGCCCCCCCGGGCCAGGACTTACCTTGCTCGAATGTCCCTGGCGGCGGCGGCTCCAGTGGCGGTTCGGCAGTGGTTCAGCAGTGGTGCAGCGGCCGTGCGGTGGCGGCGGTGGCGGCGGCCGGTCTTCTGACCGGCCGCCGCCACCACCATTTCCAAGTAAAACAAACAAACAGACAAACAAACCTGATAGGTGATCTAAAGATTTACGTAGCCTATCACGGCTAGATTTTTAAAAAACACCGTGTTAGGCTACGTAAATGTTTACATAGACTATTCTGGCTAGATTTTTAAAAAACTAGGGATGGCGGAGAATTTCTCCCCGAATCTTAGGGGGGCCGAGCTCCAACACATTTGGCCCCCCAAAATCGGTGGTGAAATTTTCTGCCCCCCCGGGATGGGGCTTACCTTTGGCGAATGTTAGGGATGGATGAAAGTCCCTTACCTGTCCTCGAAGCTTGCTTTGCGGAGGGGGGGAGGCACTTCGCTTCTCCCCCCGAAGTTCATGCAAGGGGGGGGAGGCGCCCTGCCTCGCCCGGCCAAAATTCAGGCTGGGCGGGAGGCGCCCCATCCCTCGCCGGCAAAATTCAGGCCGGGTAGAAGCGCCCCGTCTACCTGGCCACGAAAAAAAAAAACCACCCCCGTGATAGGCTACGTAACGATTAACGTAGCCTATCATAGCTAGATTTCCAAAGTCAGCCGTGATAGGCTACTTAAATCGTCACGTAGCCTATCATGGGTGACTTTGGGGGGAAAAAAAGCGCGTACGCAAATGGCGGCCCCCATAGGGAGCCACCATTTGCGTTCCTTATTTGGTCCCTGTAGTCTACGTAAAGATTTACGTAGACTACGGCGAAAATAAGGGCAACGCAAATAGCCCTTATTTCACCGTCGATTTCGGGGGGCCGAATGCGTTGGCACTTCGCCCCCTGAAGTTTCGGGGAGAAATTCTCCCCCATCCCTAGCAAATGTCCCTCCCGGTGGCGGGTCCCGGCAGCGGTTCGGCAGGTCTTCGTCAGGGGCGGGGGCGGCAGCCGGTCTTTCGACCGGCTGCCATCGCCGCCATTACAACAAAAGTAAAAAAAACACGCCCCTGTAATAGGCTACGTAATGATTAACGTAGCCTATCACGGCTAGATTTGCAAAGTCAGACGTGATAAGCTACGTTAATCGTCACGTAGCCTATCTATCATGGGTGACTTTAAAAAAAAAAAAGCGCGTACGGCTAATGGCGGCCCCCATAGGGAGCCGCCATTCGCGTTCCTTATTTGGTCACTGTAGTCTACGTAAAGATTTACGTAGACTACGGTGAAAATAAGGGCAACGCAAATAGCATTGCCCTTATTTTCGCTGTAGTCTACATAAATCTTTACGTAGACTACCGGGACCAAATAAGGAAAGCAAATGGCGGCGCCCATAGGGCACCGCCATTTGCGTACGCGCTTTATTTTTTTTTCCAAAGTCACCCGTGATAGGCTACGTAACGATTTACGTCGCCTATCATGGCTGACTTTGGAAATCTAGCCGTGATAGGCTACGTTAATCGTTTTGTAGCCTATCACGGTTTTTTTTGTTTTTTTACACTTTTTGTTTCGCGGCCGGGGAGACGGGGCGCTTCTCCCCGGCCTGAATTTCGGCCGGGTGAGGCTGGGCGCCTCCCCCCCGGCCTGAATTTCAGCCGGGTGAGGCGGGATGCCTCCCCCCTCATCTGAACTTCGGGGGGAGAAGCGAAGCGCCTCCCCCCCACTGCGAAGCACCCCTGCGAAAAGGTAAGTGACTTTCGTACACCCCTATAAAAAACACGGTGATAGGCTACGTAAATGTTTACGTATGCTATCACAGCTGACTTTGAAAAAAAAAAAAGCATGTTCGCAAATGGTGGCGCCCATGGGCGCCGCCATTTGCGTTCCTTATCTTGGCACGTGTAGTCTACGTAAACATTTACGTAGACTACGGCGAAAATAAGGGCAATGCAAATAGCATTGTCCTTATTTTCGCCGTAGCCTACGTAAAGGTTTACGTAGACTACACGTGCCCAAATAAGGAACGCAAATGGCGGCACCCATGGGCGCCGCCATTTGCGTACGCCCTTTTTTTTTTTCCCCCAAAGTCAGCCGTGATAGGCTATGTAAACATTTACGTAGCCTATCATGGCTGACTGCAGGGATGCAAACGGCGGTGGCTATGGCCGCTGACGTTTGCGTCCCGGCAGGAGACGAGGTTTTGCGGTCGGAGGGACGGGGTGCCCCCCCCGGCCAGAATTTCGGCGGGGAGGGATGGGGCGCCTCCCCCCCGCCAGAATTTCGGCTGGAAGGGGCGGGGTGCCTCCCCCCCACTGTGAAGCAAGCTTCGGGATCAGGTAAGGGACTTTCATCCATCCCTAAGATTTTTAGACAGGCCCTAAACATTTTTTTAAAAAAGAAATCTGGCTGTTTTTAATTGAGAGGGTAGTAGGGATGTACGAAATTGCCCTTACCTGTCTCCGCCAGGTTCCGCTGGGGGGGAGGCGCTCCGTCCCTCCCCCCGGAATCCTCACCGGCTGGCTCCGCTCTGTGGGGATTCTGCGGAGCCGCCGGCCGGCTCCGCCAGCAGCCAGACATCCGGCCGCTGGCAAGCAGGGACGCAAATGGCGGTGGCCGTAGCCTCCACCGTTTGCGTCCCTGTAGTCAGCCGTGATAGGCTACGTAAATCTTTACATAGCCTATCACATCTGACTTAAAAAAAAAAACACGCGCATACGCTATTTGCGTTCCCCCTTATTTTCGCCGTCTTAGTCTACGTAAATATTTACGTAGACTAAGACGGGCCAAAATAAGGAACGCAAATGGCGGCAGCCGTAGCCACCGCCTTTTGCGTATCCGCGTGTGTGTTTTTTAAATTTTTATTTATTACATTACATTTCTATACCACCCCATAGCCAAAGCTCTCTGGGCAGTTTAGAAGAATTAAACACATTAAAATACGGTAGACAGAGATTAAAAGCCATTTACAAAAAAAACCCATAGACAATATATACAAGGGAACATATATCTAAAACACTTCAAACAAACAACCTCAAGCAAACAACCACCAATATAGGACAATCCAGATGAATTAAAACTTCTCATATGCTCCTGAAAGCCTGAGAAAAGAGAAAGGCTTTAACTTGGCACCGAAAAGGTAACAACGTTGGCACAGGGCGGGCCTCATCAGGGAGATCATGCCACAATGGGGGGGCCACCACCGAGAAGGCCCTCTCCCTTGTTGCTGTCTTCCAAGCTTCCCTTGGAGTAGGCAGCTGGTGGAGGACCTTAGATGTTGAGCGTAGCGTACAGGTCATTTCATGTCAGGAGAGGTGCTCTGTCAGGTGGTGTGGTCCCAAGCCGTGTAAGACTTTAGCAGTTAAAGCCAGCACCTGGAATTGGGCCCAGAAAGATACAGGCTGCCAGGGCAAGTGGGCCAAAGTGATCTTATATGTTTGGACCTTCTGGGCCCCGTTATCAATCTGGCATGAGCTGCAGCTTCTGAACCGTCTTCAAAGGCAACCCCACATACAGTGCACTGTAGTAATCTAACTGGGGGATTACCAGAGCATAGACAGCTGAAGTCAGACTACCCCTGTCCAGGTAGGGGCATAGTTGGGCCACCAACCGAAGTTGGTCAAAGGCACTCCGTGCCACTGAGGGTGCCAGCAGCCGCTCTTCCTGGTCTTCAGGCCATTTTTAGGGACACAGGAAGCTACCTGCGCCCGAGTCAGACCCTTGGTCCATCTAGCCCAGTACTGTTGACATGGACTGGGCAGCAGCTTGCCAGGGTTTCGGGCAGGACTCTTTCCTAGGTCTACCTGGAGAAGCCGGGGATCTGCATGCTCAGCGGGGGCTCTACCACTGAGCTAAGGACCCTCTGCTAAAACACTGGATAAAATGTGCACAATCATTGGCTATGATGGTAAAACGCTCCACCAAACATAAGGTTCACAAAATGGGTGGATCCTGGAAGGTTCTTCACCACTTCATTTAAAAAAACACCTGGTGGACTGCTCTAGCGTTCAAGAGCGGCACTCACTTTCGGAAAACCGCAGCTTCCCTCATTGGGAACTGCCCATGAAAACTGATCTCTCGCATTCCATTTATTGGACTTCAAGGGTAGATAAATGGGAGAACTTCTTCACACAGCGCAGAGTTAAACTATGGAGTTTTCCACCACAGGATGTGGTGATGGCTGCCGATTTGGATGGCTTTAAAAGGGGATTAGATAATTTCCTGGAGAAGAAGTCTATCAGTGGCTACTAGTCCTGATGGCTATGTGCTCCCTCCAACATCAGAGGCAGTATACTTCCATACGCCAGTTGCTGGGGAACATGGGTGGGAGGGTGCTGTTGCGCTCATGCCCTGCTTATGGGTTTCCCACAGGAAACTAGTTGGCCACTGAGTGAAAAGAATGCTGGATGGAATGTGCCCTTGGTCTGATCCAGTGCGGCTCTTCTTATGTTCTTAAGGTGCCACATGATTCTTTGTTGCTGTTGCCAAAGATTTAAGCTGGTTCTGGTTCTTTATACAGAATCCTTCAAATGGATTCGAAGATGTGAAGTGAGAGCTGTAGTCTCACTGAAGCACTTTATACACTCCAGATATTTCTATACTTTTCCTGCTGTGTGTGTCCTTTGATGGGCGCTCAGACCTGATCTCTGAGAAAAACTCTTTCCACATTCAAAACATTTAAATGGTTTCTCTCCTGTGTGAACTTTCAGATGTACGGTAAGGTTTTAAGTCAGACGTGATAAGCTACGTAAAGATTTACGTAGCCTCTCACGTCGTGTGTGTGGTTTTTTTTTACCTAGCCATGATAGGCTACGTAAATCTTTATGTAGCCTATCACTTTTTTTTTTTTTAACACTGGAAATGGTGGCGGCGGCAGCCAGTCGGAAGACCAGCCGCCACAGCTGCTGCCACCGCCGCTGCCACCACAGCCACCGCCCAGAAGATCCGCCCCAGGTAAGTCTGGTCCTGGGGGGGATCCGCGTGGGGGTGGGGCGGTGGCAGGCCATTCTGACACAGAGTTCGGGGGGCCGAATGCACTGGCATTCGGCCTCACCGAGATCCGTGGCGGAATTCTCTGCCATCCCTAGAGGGTAGATTACTTTTGTATTTCTTCTTAGTGGCCCTGTTTTTAGAACATAGCTGTCTGAGACAGAATTAAATGGATGCAGTAGTCTGATTGTATTGTGTTTCTGCTCATAATTGTTGTGTTTTATGTATCTTAAATTATTTTTATATGTTTTAAATTGATGTTACTATACATTGTATGCCAGCTTGGGAAAATATTGCATTTTGAAAGGTAGCTAAAAATAAATGTATAATAAATACACGTAACTCAATTATTTTGACATAAGACATTTGAGTTAATATAGTTAATATAATTATATAATTAATCAGACTTAGTAGACCCATTGGAAAACAATGCAACTAACTTAAGTCCCAGTGACTGCAATGGATCTATTCTAAGCATGACTACAAATGAATCCAACTCACTGTTTATTTGTGCCTCTCCTTCTCTCTCTCTCTCTCACACACACACACACACACACACACAAACACACAGTAAACCTTTACAAGCAGGAAGGGCAAAGGGTTTAATATTTTCTATTTCCATATTTTTAAATGTTCTTTTTCAATACCTGTCCTTTAAATTGTGACACTGATTTGTCACATAATGGATTTATTTTAACCTTTGAATGGTGCTGCCAAGTCAACCCATCTAGAACAGCTTTCAATAAAGACAGCTTTATGACAAAGCCTCTCACCAGTGGGCCAAATTACATGATCTTCAAGTCACACAAAAGGAGAGTTACGCGAGATTGGCTTATTTACCTCAAAGTAAGTCTGTGCAGCCCCAATTTGGATTGAAACCATTGTGCCCTGGGGTGTGGAAGTGGGGAGCTTTCCCTCTCCTGTTTTCATCTTGATCTTCCACACACACCTTCCTATGGGGGGTGGGAGTTAAAAAAAAGAAAGAAACATCTCCACTGGAATCCAATGAACATGTTTTGTTCTTTTTTCACCCCCCTGCAGGATGCGTGTATGGAATTTCGGAACAAAAATGGGAGGGAGAAAGCTAAAATCCTCCCTCTCAGAGTGCCATACATCTGAATCAGGACTGTGTGCATTTACACTGAGGTAAATTAGAAATTTGAAGAATGTGTAGTTTAGCACTAAGATTCATGAAGAAACTTAGTAGTCATGGAATAAGAGGAGAAATCGCTGCTTAAAGAACAGAAAGCAGAGTGTAGGAATAAATGGACATTTCTCACAATTGAGTAGGGATGTCAGAGAAATCCACAAGGAATCAAATGAGTTTGAATTTCTATGAATCCATTCTGTGAATTCTTCAGAGGACAAGCTTTTCCAGAGTGGATTCCACGGACTTGTGGACCATTTTTGTTTGTCTGTTTATTTGTTTTACTTTCTGGAATTTTATGTGAATTTAGTTGTAGAAAACTACTTAAAAAAAACAAAACACCAGCCCAAAATGCACATTTCCCCCATTGGCTAAAGCATGAAAAACTACACTGGGGGGTGGTATTTGCAAATTTGGGGACTTGTGTATGTTTGCAAGTGTGAATTTGTGCAAATTCAAATGTGCAGCAATGCAAATTTGCTGAAATTCAGGAAATTGGAAAAAAATCCGATTCCATTAATGAGTGGATGATGGAATAAAAGGCACCTGACAATCAGTGAATTGCAGATGGAACAGGTTTTACAAAATTAGTACATTCCCACAATTGAGGAATGTAAACAGTATAGTGCCCCCTTCCCCCAAATATGATGTGACCATGAAGTGAGGTATCCAAGTTTGCTGGCAACATTAAATTATTTCAGGTGATTAAAACAAAAAGGGATAGCAAAGAGCTTCAAAATGATCTCTTCAGACTGAGGAAATGGGCATTAAAATGACAAATACTGATCAATAAAACAAGTGTAAAGTGATACAAATTGGAGCAAATATCCTAACTTCACATATACATTGGTAGGGTCTGAGCTGGCAGATTTTAGGATTGTGGTGGATAGTTCAGTGAAAATGTCAATCCAGTGTGCAGCTGCTGTGAAAAAGGATTTAAAAATAAAAGATTTGAAAATAAAAGGAATTGAAAATAAAACTGCCAGTATAAGAATGCCTTTATATACACATCTATGGTGTGACCACACCTGAAATATTGTGTACAGTTCTGGTCATTGCACCTCAAAAAGAATATCGTAGAGTTAGAAAAGTTACAAAAAATGGCAATTTGGGGCTTTTTAGTTGGAAAAAGGGTGAGTAGTGGAGGGGGGCATGATAGACATATATAAAATTATGTATGGTGTTGGTGTGGAGAAAGTGGATGGGGTACCATGGCTGTGAGTAGCTGGTGCTAGCGTGAATGATACTAGTGGATATGGAGGATGTTACAGGCATGTTAGGAAGAGATGGGCAATAGGCACACACAAAATATGACTGTGAGTCCCATTAATGGGATCTACACATGGGGATATACTGATATAAAGCACATACACTTTCCACTGTTATCTGTAGAGGCCATATTTATTTACTAAATATATATACCAAAACAATACACTTTATTTTCAAAGTAATTATTTCCAACAGCCCTCCCCAATGTGGTACCATCCAGAAATTTTGGATTACTGTCATCAGCCCCAAGTGAAAAGGCCAATAGTCAATTCATATGCATGTGTCTACACATTTTTCCTTATATACACATTTTTGCCTAATAAACGTATTTTTTTCTTTGCAACCAGTTTTCCATTATATAATGTGCTTTTTTTCTGGTATGTTCCTTTCACTAATATATGCATTTCTATGTGAATAATAAAGGACAACTGTGTTCCAGTTCACGTACTGATTCAGGTAGTGCAAATGTGTTGATTTCATATCAAAATGTCAACTGAACAAAATATTCCCCCATACCCAACACAGTCGCACACACTTTTCAGACAATGCATCCGCATGGTAAAATGCTATGCTCTCTCGCCACCTGAGCGGGGAGAAAACATGTGCTGACACTGAGCCTTGGCTCCACTTCCCTTTACAACATTGTGCTTCCCTTCCCTTTACCATGATGCATGCCCTCCTTCCCTTGTTGCATGCCTTCCCCATCCCATTCCACTCTCCTCATCATGTGCCCTCCTAAACCCGTTCTCTTTACCTCATTGCCCTCCCTTTCGCTGCCACCACCATTGCATCTGCTGTCTGGAGAGGCTGCCCCCTCACTGTCCAGCTCTTGCTGAGAGGATTCTCAGTATGAGCCAGAAAGAGGGTGGCTCAGAGCCCGTCAGATCAAAACAGAAGGTAGGTGGCTACTGGCCACTATTGCACTGCAGCATTTGCCACAGCAAGGGAGTGGTACTGGCAGGGCTCTCCAGAGCACGTCCTAGTGTCAACATGTTTCAGGAATGAATCTGAGCATGTGGAGATAGCTAGCAGCTCAGGTTCAGAATGGGAACAGCCAGAACATGGGGAGGCTCCCTCCCTAGTGAGTTCAGATATGGCAAGACCTTCTTCTCAAGACCTTGGCACCCAGATAGCTCAGGCTGGAGGGGCCCCCCATTCCTCCTCCATGAGAACCCAGGTATCGGGAGAGGAGGAGAGTGAGGGGAATGACTTGAGGGATGCTAGGGTCCATCACAGAGTGAAGTGGGAAAAGTTAGAGGCGGAGCTCAGATGCTCGTCCAGGTTGGCAATGCGTGACAGCCTACATAGAAAGGAGCAACTGTAAGGGAAGGACATCCCCCCTAAGCTAGTCTGGCCAGGAAGTTCTTGTTCAAACTGCCGGCAACTTCTTTAACTTCCATTTCAGCTCCTCTATTGGTATTTGTAATTGTGTGGAGTAGGTGTTTCCTTTGTAGCCTGAGAGTTTCCTAAAATTTGCATTTGTAGGGAAGCTGGTTGTTAACTAATACAATAGTGAGCCTGAAGCCTGGTATATTGGAGAGTGTTGATTGGGAAGGGAGAGGATGAAGGAACGTGACACCAAGCAAGAGGCTGCTCCAGAGAGCCCAACCCAGCTCACTCTGCTGCTGTGACAAATGCGACAGTGGGAGAGCAGCTGTTGGGGCTCTACACAACATCCCCTGGAGGAGGAGGCAGCCCATCCTGGCAGGGGCAGGGCATGGGGGGAGCCCTGCAATTCACTTTTCTGACTCATGAGAGGGTCGGCCCTGTTAAACAGATTGCTTGCATGTATGAAATAGCTATAATGGACAGTGTGTTGCCCCGGCCGTGGGCGTTGAACTCTTAGGTTAGAGATGCCAAGATAGTGGTAAGTGAGACTCAAAGGTTTACTTACAAGGAGTATTTTATTGGGTAACTTACAGCACACAGGCATACCCAATGGTTGGATCAGACAGCTTCTCTGAACCACGAGCCATGGGGTACAATGGGTCTTATACTCTACATGTGAGCAACAAGGCAGCATAACAGCAGCAAGCGCCCCTAGAGTCCATTCCCAGCATAGCTACCTGCAGCTTACACAAACATACTTCGCTTCCCAGGCACAAGATACTTTACTCAGCAGTATGGAATGTAAAGTGAGCTGTTATCGGCTTTTGTCTCATTTCACATGCTCAGAGGCTTACAATGAGCCTAAACAAAGCATTATGGATCTCTAGGCCCCTCTAACACTACAAATGACTTGGCTATGCTCCCGGGGCCAATACAGACAGAAGAAACATGTGATGGAATTTTGAAAGGCCTGCCTCCCTATCAAGCTATAGTTCTCACCATGTGAAAAAGTGGGGGTGGGGTGGGGAATTCTGCAGATTTCTTCTGTCCAAATTATGTTTCTCTCCTCCCACCCCTCAAAGAGAAACAGTTATGTAATGTTATTTCTTTACATCCTTTCTTTGCCAAATATACACCCACCAGAAACCCATTCCTGAATAACTGCATAATGATGCTCTTTCAAAATGTGATGCATCACTTAAGCAGAATACAAAATAAAAGTCACTTAAGGATATAGTATTCCATACTAAGAAATCTATGTCATTAGATTTCCCAGAAAGGGTAAAACATGAAGCACAGTGGGATATAGATTTGCTGCACTTGAATTCTAAATGTATTTTACGTGACCTATATATCTATCTTTAACAAACACATAATTATTTCTGTGCTGAGGAGTGCTTACTGCATGGCTGGGTTTAACAGATTTCCCTATAGTTTTTCATGTCATTATTTAAAAACAGAACAAGTTAGGTTTTTTTAGAATACATTTACCTCATAAATTCAAATCTGTATGCCAAACATTTAGCATTAGGTAGGTGGTGTGTTCTTTATTATAAAGACATTTCAAAGAAGACAGCTTGGAAATGAAACAGAAATAGTAAAGGAACTAGCCTAGGGATGGTGCAGGGCCCCGACTGGGTCCGGGAGTCTGGTGGACTCCGCCCTGCCCATGCCTCCGAGCCACGTGCACCAAGCCCCTGCCCCTCCTTGACATCCCTCCCCGCATTTGCTGAGCCACCCTCACTTGCCCAGGACCCGTCCACGAGTGCCATTTTGCAAAAAAATGGCAATTGCGAAATATGCACACATCTAGCCTTACACAAAATGGTGCCATGAATGGCCTGTATGCGCAAGATTACAGGCATAAATGGGCCATTTACGCCTCTAATCTTGTCTATATGGGCCATTCACAGTGCCTTTTTGCATAAGACTAGATATGCACATATTTTGGGATTGCCTTTTTTTTCTTTTTTGAGTAAATTCAAGTAATTGCATGAGATTATGTATTAATCAGTTATCCCTTCCCTCATTTCTCCACCTTCACAAGAACACATAAAGATATGTCCATTATCGACAGTAGCCCCATTTAAACAGCCAGCCGTCATGCCATTCCAACTTTATGATGGTAAGACTGGGCTAGACTTCTTTGCCCCACCCCATGTCACGTTCTCACCAGTCATGCACCTCTGCCAGCTACACATTCAGGATGAAGGTTTGAAGCAGTGAGGCAGCTCTGTCCACAAAGACTCCCTGTGAGATGTAATCCTGATTGCTCAGGTTTCAAAATCATGCAGGGAGCCTACATGCATAAAGCACACGCCTTGCTTCAGTCCTTCTTCCACTTGAATGAGTGGATGATGGGCTGGCAGTAAGGATGCAATGATGGGTTTGGGGCCAGTGAGAGCAACCCTCCTCTTCCCCTCACATGATTTTAACTGCATAAGAGGTAAACACCCGACTAGGACTAATATCAATTCAACAATACTTCTCCCCCCATCACCAACTTTAAGGTCAATCAATTCAGGGCCTTTTCTGAGGCAGCACCCTGGTTATGGATGCCCTTCCAAAAGAAGTCAGACTAGGCCCATCCCTGATATCTTTTAGGTGGAGAGAAAATATGTTTTTATTTCAACTGGCTTTCAGTGGTGTTTAATTCTGATATATACATTTATTATTTCTGCACCCGCCTATGTTTTTAAATCTCTGTTCTAGTTCTGTTTAAAAAGTTTAAACCTGTTTTAGTGATGTTACTGTTTTGAATGTATTGTAAACTGCTTTGGCGGTCCTTGTTTGGGCCAAAAGGTGGTCCAGAAATGCTAAGTAAGTAACAAAGAAGTTATGGGATCCGATCACAGGTTTCCCATATCACGCCTGTTTTGGCTCTTAACATTCAGTGGTTAGAGGATCAAAATGCTGACCTCTGAGGGCAACATTAGATGTCTTAGTTCTTTATTTTGAGCCAAGAAGAAAATGTTGCTGAGGAAAATTTCACAAAGAACCTAAAGACAGGCAATTACATGCTATTTGACAGGAATGTGGGGTCATGCCTCATTATAGAAGTGGCTGAAGGAAGAGGAGCCAGGAGGAAGAGAAGCATCAGGATGTGTTGTTGAGGCACAAAGCTGAAAAAAGTACGCACAATGAGGAATGAAGTTGGGAAAAATCTCACATAAAGCCTAGAGGCTTTGTGCTGTTGTCACATAGGAACAAACAAGCAAAAGTATTTTAAAGTTGGGAGACTGTAGTCCATAGAGTTAAAGAGAAAGGATTTTGTGGTAGACTGAATTTCACGTATCATCAATTTGAGCTAACTAATCTTTGGCTGCAAGTCTCTAACTTTAAGCACAGTTAGGGATAATGAAATCATCAAGTACTGCTGGCATCCTTTCTGATCATATATCTAACGTCTGTCTGCCTTGCAATGAGCTGGAAGAAAAGTTATGTCTATGTCCCATTAA
The DNA here is from genome assembly GCF_057233095.1 of Heloderma suspectum. Classification (NCBI taxonomy): domain Eukaryota; kingdom Metazoa; phylum Chordata; class Lepidosauria; order Squamata; family Helodermatidae; genus Heloderma; species Heloderma suspectum. Next base: position 79,087,386 of record NC_139460.1, on the reverse strand, counting down.
GGCTATAGAGGAGGAAAATGTCTTTAGTAGAACTGGGTTGACTTCCAACTTATTTCTATTTTCTTAAAAGTGAAAAATGGAAAAGATGCAGATTTTGCATGAAGGTGTGAGATGATCTGAAAAATTTAGGACCACAAGTTTGAGAAATACTCAAATGGTTCATCTAGTTCATGATTACATGCATGTATGTATGTACACACACACCTTGGCATCAACAGAACTGTGCAGTCTCTAGCTTGTCTGACCACACCTGGGGAAGCTCTCACGCGATTGAGTTAAAGTTTTAACAGACAGCCAAACTAAACGTTCCACTAGCAAAGCTATGCATGGTTGGCTTACTTACCTCCATATAAGCATGTGGGGCCCAATTTGGACTGACCATGGCGATTGGGGTGTGTGTGTTAAGCTCCCCGCTCCAATTTTTGACCTGAAATTCCCCCGCCCCTGTGGGTGCGTGGGTGGGTGGGGCGTTATAAAAAGAAGAAGAAAAAAAGTCTCCATTGGAATCCAGAATGTTTAGCAGAATGTTTAGTTTGGCTGAGAGTCCCTTTGTATATTCTTTGTAAGACTTGTTCCCTGCCAACATGACTGTAGTTAGGGCTGGAGTCGGGGCTTATAGAAGATAAAAAGACTCCTATGATTCCATGTTCTTGACTGTTTTTGACAATGGAACCAATTATCTGGAGTGAGATATGGCCTTTCCTTCACTGGAGGTCTCTGAGCAGTGCCTGGACATCCATCTGTTGGGGATGCTCTAGATCCAGATTTCTTGTATCAAGGGGGCTGGACTAGAGGAACTACAAGGCCCCCTCCAACTCTATGATTCTATGACTAAATTCCAACTCATTTGGGTCTGGGAGCTTCCTGAAGCCCCAGGGATTGCACAATACTCTTTACCCCAGATCCCTGAGCTGTGTCCTGTGGGATAGTTCAGTGTAGTTCCTGGGTTACAGCCTTCAGGAGCTTTTGTATACTTACTTCTAGGTGTCCAGAACTTGGACACACACACAAAAAAAACCCCAAGACATAATACCAAGGGCAGGAGCAAGAGTCTAAAATCCACCAAAAGACATAGGTTCTTTTCTGCAGTTATGACAATAAGAATGTTTAAGCTCAGCTATGCAAAACCGTTTGCCATTCAGGAGCATGCTGCATGACATGGAAGGAGAATTCTGACGGATATACTACTGAAGTCTGATAGAATGAGAAACAGAGAGAGACAGACAGTCGGACACTAAGAACATGTAAGTTAAAGGGCAGCTTTCTCTGGTCAGTTTACTTTGGACAACAGAGAGAGCACCAGAAACGTATACTGATTCTTACTAATAAATATATAGGCTGAGGGGGAAGCAAGCAGATAGTGCCAATTACAAAACTGAGTTACTCCCAAACCAACTGCAGCAACTCTGAAGCACCAAGACTACTCTGCCTGCCAGTTGCAAATTATTACGACTGTGTTTCTGCTTCCTCTGGTCAAAATTCAAGAACAGTTTTTTTATCTCCTTGATCACACACTATGTTCAAGGGGGGGGGGAGGGAACAAATTAAAAAATGGCCTATGGGCCCCACTTACACATCATTAAAAAAAAGGGAAACATATCACCAAAGGAGGAGAAAGGGGAATGCAGATTTGCATAAAATTTGCATATGCTAATGCACATTTTAGGAATAATTACTATAATTTAAAGAGAAATACAGTACATCTTACCATAGCAGGGAAGATTGTGACCAGGTGACCTGTGTGCCTGCTCAGTCTGCTATACAGGTGCTTATTGCTAATGGGAAACTTCAAGGCCCCTGCTCTCCCTTCTTAGGGTTCTTTATCTTTAAACTCATCTTCAACTGAAGTAGGGGTGCACGAAAGCCACTTACCTGGTCTCGCAGCTTGCTTCGCGGTGGGGGGGAGGCGCTTCGCTGCTCCCCCCGAAGTTCAGGCTGGGGGGGGAGGCTTCCCGCCTCGCCCGGCCGAAATTCAGGCCGGGGGGGAGGCTTCCCGCCTCGCCCGGCCGAAATTCAGGCCAGGGAGGAGGTGCCTCGCCTCGCCCGGCCGCGAAATAAAAAGTTAAAAAAAAACCAAAAACACCCCCGTGATAGGCTACGTGACGATTAACATAGCCTATCACGACTAGATCTGCAAAGTCAGCCATGATAGGCTACGTTAATCATCACGTAGCCTATCACGGGTGACTTAAAAAAAAAAAAAGCACGTACGCAAATGGCGGCCCCATAGGGAGCCGCCATTCGCGTTCCTTATTTGGTCACTGTAGTCTACGTAAATCTTTACGTAGACTACGGCGAAAATAAGGGCAACGCAAATAACATTGCCCTTATTTTCGCCGTAGTCTACGTAATCTTTACGTAGACTACAGCGACCAAATAAGGAACGTGAATGGCGGCTCCCTATGGGGGCCGCCATTAGCCGTATGCGCTTTTTTTTTTTAAGTCACCCGTGATAGGCTACGTGACGATTTACGTAGCCTATCACGGCTGACTTTGCAAATCTAGCCGTGATAGGCTACGTTAATCGTCACGTAGCCTATCATGGGGGCGTTTTTGTTTTTTTTTTAACTTTTATTGGAATGGCGGCAGCGGCAGCCGGTCAAAAGACCGGCTGCCGCCTCTGCCCCTGTTGAAGACCTGACGAACCGCCGCCGGGACCCGCCACTGGGAGGGACATTCGGGAAAGGTAAGTCCCGTCCCGGGGGGGTGCAGGGGGCGGGGGGGCCAGAGAATTTCTCCCTGAAACTACTTCGGGGGGCCGAACACGTTGGCACTCGGCCCCCCGAAGTTTCGGGGAGAAATTCTCCCCCATCCCTAAACTGAACAGCCCTTCACATAGAGGACTGTCCTCTGTGAAGCTGGATGCATGACAATTCTACTATAATTTTTATGGAGAACAAAAAAATTGTCATAGGAGATTAAAATTATATGTCTACAACAGGAAATGCCCTCACCCGGCGCCAGCTTGTCTGGCTAAAAGGGGGGGGCACTGCGGGTGGGTGGGGTGACATGACGCAGGGGCCTTTGATTGGTGCACCCCAGTGGCACCACCATGCAAGGAGGGGCAGGCTGGGTTGCCTTAAACTCAGCCCCCTTCTCAAACTCAGCTCTCTGGCTCAACGCAGCTAGAGAGAACTACAGCTCCGCCAGAAACGACGAAGGACACCGGCCTGCTGGAGACTGGTGTCGTCGCGCACGCTGAGAGCCCCGGCTCTTGAGGCTGCAGTGCGCCCGCCCCCTCCTTTCTCCTCGGTCACGACGAGGGACTTTGGCCTGCTGGGAACAGCTTCGACCTCGTTCCAGCCGCCTGGACCCAGCATGCTTCTGCACGCCAAAATCTTCGCTTGGTGATATTGTTCGCCTCCCTCCCTCCTTCGCCGGCTCCTTTCCTCTTGCCCGCCCGTCCGTTCGGTCTCCTCGTGTACTCGCTCTCCTGCCCACTCGCTCGCCTGCCCGCCTGCGCGCTCGCTCAACCCGCCCGCCCGCTCGCTCACTCGCCCTGCCCGCACGCCCGCACGCTTGCCTGACGGGCCGCCAGCCGCCGGGCCGGCTCACGGCCCGCCTGACGGCCGGCCTGTCTACCCAGCCGCCGGCCTTGCCGGCCTCTTCCTTCTCGCCTTGCCGGCCTCCCTGAGGTGTTGCTCCTGGTGGGAGGCGTCGGCGGGCGGGTGAGCCTGGCGCTGGTGTTTGCCGGTGGCAGCGCTCCAAGCGACGGTCTGACTGCCCCCCCACTTGTCAGCTGAGCCTGCCTGTTGGAGGGGCGCCTGGCTGCTGAGCCGAGTCGAGGCGTGTATATCACAGCCCGATTGGTCGCCTCCCATGGGCTTGGGACGTCTCCCCCTCCCACCCACCCAAAAACAAACAAACAAATAAAATAGGAAGAGCTGCGGCTCAGTGGTAGAGCACATGCTTGGCATGTGGAAGGCCCCAGATTTAATCCCCAGTGTCTCCAGGTAGGGCTACGAAAGAATCCTGCCTGAAACTTTGGAGATCTGCTGCTGCCAGTCAGTGTCAACAATTCTGTGCTAGATGGACCCAGGGTCTGACTCAGTATAAGGCAGCTTCCTATGTTTGTATGAAAAGAAAGCTTTAATTAAATAAATAATATTAATATTAATAATAATAATAATAAAAATTAATTAAATTACGATTATTAAATATTTAATTAATAAAATTGCATAACAGCGGCGACTGCCTGTTTGGCGCCTCCCATGACAGGGTGCCCTCGGCTGTGGGCGCCCACGCTCAAATGCAGCTCCATCACCTTTGGCCCCTGGCTGCGCCTCTTGAAAATCTGATTTTCTACCTAAACGGTAGTGCAGCGCTCCCATCTTCATCCCCAGGCCTCTCTGTCTCAGTCTGGAACTCATACCCACAGATCTTAAGACTGTGGGGTGGCTGCCTATTGTCTGGGGTGCCCAGCGGCTTTATTAACTCTTTGATGGTGTCAAGGGCTCCTTAGAGGGCTCTCTCAGTCTAATCCAGTAGCCAAGTCCAGACACAGACAAAGGGATTCTTTTCAAAGATTTATTCTTCCTTTGCAACTTAACAACTCTACAGGTATCAACTAGATCTGAGCAGCAGCATCCCTATGCCCTAAGTTGGATCAGTTGGTCCCCATTTAAAAAGCAATTACTGGCAGACTCCTGAATATAAGGACTAGGGAGAATCCCTCCCCTTTTCCCTTGGATCCTCGGGGCGCAGCCGTTGAGTGCGCGCCTTCGCTAAGTCTGCTACGTCTGCTCGGTCACTCCCTTGACTGCTAACTAAAACTAGGAATGTGGGGGGGAGGAAACTCCGTCAGCTGTTGGTCCTGGGAAAGAGGAGCGTGCTCCTCTCCTAGGAGCGACTGCTCTTCCTCAGAATTAGAACTACTCTGGGATTCTATGGGCTCAGTGTCCACCCTGACAGATAGCTTGCTTAATTCACCTCCTGCATCATGCCTCCTAAGAAGGGCCAGGGTGGTAAGAAAGGGAATGGGAGGGCCCCTCCCCCCCCTCCCCAAAAGTCCGCTGCCAAGGCCCGATTCTGACTCTGATGTCGACGCAGACCCGGTACTGGCATCAATTTTCTTTTCTCGTTTGGAAGCTGCTGAGCGTTCCTCAGGGATCCCTCCTCCTCCCCTGGCCAGCCACAAAAAAATCCTCAGTGGTCCAGCACAAGCGAACACGACAGCAGACCCAACGCTCGTTGCTTCTTTCTATTTCAGATCGCCTGGACGCTATTGAGGCATCCTCCTCCTCTTCATCGACTCTTCCAGAAGGCTCACCACCTTCAGCGGAGCTCCTCCCTTCTGCTGCCTCATCTTCCCTGGGCGCACAAGCAACAACCTCGGTTTTTTCCAGCTGGGGATCAGAGTGTGCCCACGAGTGGTACAGCTCATCTCTGGGTTCAGGGCACCCAAACGCCACTGAGGCCTCCACCTCGCCTTCGCAGGTTCACCATGGCAGCACTCCACCACTGTAGGCAGTCCACCTTCCTGCGGCATCTCCGTCAGCAGTGATCCAAGCAACATCCTCCTCCTTGGGGTTTTGCCCAGGCGACACAGCACACCTGAAGGCGGTCCGCCCTCATGAGGCATCTCCATCAGGAGCAATGCAAGTGGTATCGCCTCCCTTGCTCCCGGGGACCCAGACACGGCTGCCCTGAATATGGGTGAGATGACTGCACCTCACCCCAGTTGTTCAGACGGGTGACCCTTAGGGCTGTGGGGTTGCTGCCTTAGCTTACCTACCTGGGGGCGGCTGCCCCTCCCAATGTCATCTCCCTATATGACGCTCGGGCCGCCTGCAGCTCCATCAGTCACACCCCAGTAACCCCAGCCGCTTAATGCATCATCTTACAGGGTTTTTTCCTGGATTAAGTAGGATCCCTCGCCTGCCCCCGCCCATTTTGGACATCCACATAAGGGGCATATCAGATCCCTACACTAATCTGGCGAGTTGTATTGTCACCAGGGCTACTCCTTCTCATAATGTCTTTCGCCCAAGGAGGTGTGCAAATGGCTTGTTTAGGCCTCTTGCAGGAGGGCCGCCATTGCCCTTCTCTGTGTAAGGACCTGTTTGACCAGGACCTTTCACTCCCATTTTGACTCCTTCCCAGCTGGGGTCAGCAACAGATCTGGCAGTGGCCACATTCACCAGGTGGTCTCCCGCACTGGCCCTCGGCCTATGGCGGGTCCGCTGCTTCAGCACTGCTATCTGTGCTGGGAGTAAAGCCCCAGTGGGCACATGCTCCCAGGACACGTGCAGTTTTCATCGTGAAGGCTCCCTTGTAGCAGTCAGCACTCATGCACCTCTTGTCCAATGCTCGGGGAGGGGAGGGTCCCCTTGGAAAAGCCGAGGCAGTAGGAAGCTCTGGATGGCCAATGCCTAGTAAGGTTGGCTCCAGCTTTAAGACACTACCCAACTGGGGGAATGCGTATTAACTTGGAACACGGTTTATGCTAGGTTCTAAGGGTCCCTAGTATTTTTTCTTTAGGTCAACATAGACCATCCCTACCTCGTAAGCAACATTTCTCCTCGCTAGGTGTCGACAGGTTCAGGGAAGGTTAACAATGCAGTACTGGCAGAAGGGTTTTAGCCCCCCCTTTTTTCCACACCCCATTAGCTATTCTAGGGATCTCCCTTCTCGAAATGGTGCCCAGGAAATCCTCTAGGGAGTTAATCCTGATTCGTAACCTCTCTTTCCTGAGGGCCAGTCAATTATCACGAGATCCCTGATCATCTCTGCTCAGTGTGTCACACCTCTTCGATGAGGCAGCTGTCTTTGTCTGGGATCCTGGCCACGGGTCCCTGATGGGCATGTGCTACATGGAGTCCAAAGATGGTGGTCATTGTTCTGACCTAACGCAAGTATTGCTTCCCCTTTTCTGTTACTTCGGTGCCCCTTAGCTCACAAAGGCTGAGGGCCTGTCTCCCACAGCAACACTCGGTGAAGCCAATCCGATACCGTTAGGTGTTATTCTCACCTCCCTCAGGACAATTTTCAGGTCCGTTAGGCACAGCTCCAAGTAGTTATACATCAGGCATGGCTTCAACTTAGTAGGGCTTTAATGGCACCTCCTTTCGGAAGCGTGAGCCTCTCCTCAAAGCCGGACTGCGGACTCACATGGTTTCACCGCTACCCCAAGGGGTTTCAGATTCTTAGGGCAGGTCCAATCGTGCAGTGGGTAAAGGCCTATAGAGTGGAGGCTGCCGCCCCCGCCAAGCATATTGAGGGATAACCTTATAGCCAAGTCAGTAACCCCCCCCCTTCGCTATGACAACATGACCACGTTATTCATTCTCCGTCCTCCCGAAATTGGAGGGTCATGTCATGTGTCAGTGTGTTTGCGCTCCAGAGTCAGTATTACAACATCTGGTTCTGGGTCCATCATGTGCCGGGTTAGGCAAACCCAATTGTCGATGCTCTGTCATGAAATTAGGTCAACATCTTCCGGGCCTTAGCCCCATGGGTGCTCAATTCCCAGATCACATCCTTGCAGTACTATGGGAGATCGGGATACTGAAGCCAGGCATGCCAGCCTGCATTCCATGGCTCTCCGTACAGGAGCCGCCTGCGACAGAGCAGGGTGTGTGTGCTGCGCATTAGGCAAAACCTCAGTGATAGGATTCATGGCCCTTATCTATAGATCATTGGCCACAATTTCATGCCTCCGTAAGGAACAACAGACTATTTGGGACCATAAGTCGCAAGCTGGCCATTTAGCCTTCCGGCCCACAAAGGTGGGTTTCCCTGACTCCATGTCAGAATTTAGGTTTCGGCGTGCAAGATAGTGTTGGGCACAAATGTTTGCTTGCATTAGTAAATTAACCACCCTCTCTCTCCGGATACCCCTTTCGGGCTCCGGGGGTAATGGCCCTCCATTTGAGCTTTCCAATAAGACGTTTCCCTGTTCCACGTAGCAGCCTTAACGGAATGCAGGGTTGGTCTGGGCTCACAAGGCCAACTTGTCCTGGAGGGCCTTGTTTTGCTGCAAGGTACAGGTCTGGCCCAAAGTAATCCATTTACATATTTGGTGATCAAATTGATCGGCATGGCAAGGGCACGGCAGTGGCCCATGGCCAAACGCAAGTCAACGGATTATCCTCTGGCGGCACCTTATGGGTTTTATGGCATGCCACGGGTCTGAGGAGGGGCCTCCTTTTTTTTATCACTTCAACGGTTTGCTGTTGACTTAAGGGCAATTGTGTAGTTTCCCTTAATGTGCTTCGTCCTGAGACCAGCAGACTCGTTGTACGCCGGTACGGGTGCTCTTACATGGGCACGTTTTGATGTCTGGAGATGCATGAAGAGCTTGTATGTCTTCTTCAGAATTCAGCTTCTGTCACCCTGTCACATTAAGATCCAGTGGCTCCACAGACGTGGCATACAGTGGGAGTCCCCTCCTCACTCTGTCCCACCAAGTTTGTCAGTCTTCCTCCGCAGGTCCAGGTGCTGCACATTGGAGGGAATGACTTCGGCTGTAAGCCAGGTGAGGACCTGATGGAACAGGCCTTGGTTGAGATACAGGTGGTCCGGCATACCTGGCCGGAAGTAGCCTATTGCAGCCCTCACTGCTCCCATGGATCAATGGGAAGGAATGGAATGACGTTGCCAATGGCAGGGCACGTTGGAAAGTGCACAGAGAAATGGCTTATTGCCAGGTGAATGAGGTGATGGATGCACCACCCGCCAGGGAATTCTGTGGACATGGAGGGAGCATTACAGGTAGGACGGTGTCCGCCTGTCTCATTTAGTGAATAACATATGTCTGTCTGATCTGCAAAGGGGCCTGCGGGAAGTTCTTCTGCGCAGGTGGGGGGAGTTTCACAAGCTCTAGGCTTATGACTCCTGTGGCGGCTAGGACGGGCAAAACAGGGAAGTAGGGATGGTGTGCATGCAGAGGCACCTTATGGTGACAGGTGACACCTGAGGGCCCCCCAAACGGGTTGTGCGGCTCAGCGGGGGGATAAGGGTTGCCTGGGAGACCAACCCTACTCACTCACCCAGGTGTTTCGCGGCACCGGGTTGGGGGTGACACCGGAAGGTCTACCTCCCCCAGAAGGGGCAGTCCGGAGGAATGGCGAGATCACCGCCACCCCTCAGGCTGGGTATGTTTTCGCCCAAGAAGTGCCAGCTAGCCGCTGACACAGTTAGATACCCGTCCTAGTTACCCCTTTGCAGCTATTTCAATAAATGTTGCCCAATTTTCAACCCAAGCTTGTTGTCTGTGTCTTCTTTAACCCATCTCCGCTCGCAAACTATTCCCAAGATTTCTATCTCTTTTCTTTATCACATGTGTATCCGAGGCGTTCAGGGAAATGCACATGGGTTATGTCTTATCTTCGCAACAACCCTGTGAGATAAGATAGGCTGGAATATACTAATTTATTTAGAGCTCCAGAAAGCACTTCCATACTGAGCAGAAATTTGAACCCAGGCTTCTTGGTTTCCCCAATCCAAGTCCAACAGTCCAATCTACTAGACCACAGCTTACCCAAAAGAATCTAAGAAAATTTTAAAGTACATGGAACAGAACATTGAGAAGAGGTTCCAAACCTTATTTTCCCTCTTCTTTTAATCAGAAGCTCTTCTAGTGGATTAGTTCCGCAGTAGGACACTTCTAAAATTGTGTTCCTCATTTCAAGTGCAATATAGATTCTTATGCCATTAAATGAGACAGGCAATCAGAGACAGGAAGTTATTGCAAAGACAAAGTATCTTTAAAAAAGAAAAGAAAATCTATCCAAGGATTTTATGGTAAAGTGTGTGACAGACTCATAGATCTTATTTATCTATGACAAGCTTCAGAAGCGTGGGATATACATAACAACTTTTTTTCCCTACACAAACTTAATTCTTTTATTTTCAGAACTTGCCGTAGAATTGTCTGACTTTTACAAAAATAACCTCCCTCAAGCTGAAGACAAAAGCCTTCTTCAGGCACTGCATGTCATGTGATTACAGTTGGCATGAGCAGGGTCACACTTGTTGGCCATGCCCCCACTGTCACATCCTAATGGCCTGGCCTGGCCCTGCCTCCTTCCATACACTGCAGGGGCAATACTGAAGTGGTGGGGGAAACTGCTCTCCACAGGTTCCAAATCACGAAGGGTTCTTGTTGTATAGGTAGAGGGAATGTCTGTAAGACTCAGCAAGCCTCAAATACAACTGTCCTTTATTTATCACATGAAGAACTGCAGAACTTATCCGAAGCTCCACCCACTGCTGCTACTCCCAACTCTATGGGAGCTGCCGAGGTTCAAAACAATAACTAGCCAACAGTACCTGCCCTGGAATACATAACAGTTCAATCGCACAGCCCTTCACCCTCCAATGAGTACAGACCAGCAATGACAGGTGATAGGGGCAGGGCCAGCAAAGATGGGCCCACTCTTCCCCCTTGCGTGAGTATAACCGCAAGAAGGGAAAGCCTGAACAGGGCTAAATAACGGGTTTAATGTATACACTTATTTAGTTGCTAAATAACCAGCTATACCGAAGGTAAATAATTTAACAGTAACAGAACCCTGCAAACAAGTTACATTTAGGCCTCATGAATATGGCTCAGGAGTCAGTGCAAGAATACTAAGCTCTTTGGTTGTAGCTGTTTCAAGGAAAACAAAATAGTGTAGGCATACTGGCTTAATTCTGGAAATATATTTGTTTGTTATCTTGGTTGCCAAATGATCATGAATTACTACAGGTTTAAATCCTGAAAGAGGATTATGAAAAATTCCCTTACTTTTAAAATTAACCGTAGAAAACTATTTTTAAGGCATATTTATTATATTATTGTTGTTGGCTACAGAAGCTAAGCTGAACTTTTGTGTATACCACACATTCTAAATACTCTGTTAAAGTCCAGTTGTATTACAGCCAGCTTATCTCCATCATTACAAAAAGATGCCAATAAGGTGTAAGGCTCTTGGCCTATTTATATATATAAAAAAAGGAAATTCAGAAAATTTCTGAGTAGACGTTTATAAGATTTACCCGTTAGTCTGGATTAGGGGAGAAAACCTTTTCCTGTGATTAATTGTTTAATATGAACTTGTTGTTGCTTAAAAAAACACCTTCACAATATATATATATATATATATATATATATATATATATAAAAGTCACGTTGACTTACCTATTTTCAGTATATCAGAATATATTCCATTTCAAAAAGTGCAAAGATGTGTTTTATTCCATTAGGGAAAGCAAATCCAGGTCATGTGGTTGCATGCAAAAGCAAAGCAAACAGGAAAGAAAGAAAAAAAGAAAGAAAGCCCTTTAGTTTGGATTTTCATAGTTTGGATTTAATAAACACATAACATATTTTGCAGTATAATTATGCTACCTCTGTGCACTTCTGCTTTGTTGTAATCTTCTATGGAAAAGAATGAAGCCAAATTATCAGTGACTGATAATGTTAAATCTAATTACTTCAGTATTCTAGAGAGCCATCACTCAAGTCTGTGCTGAAAAACAAGACTTTTTAGTAGTGCTGTGCCAAAAAGTATCTTCTGCATTTATTTATTTTTACCACTCTCATTCAATTCAATGGAGAATAAAATGCTTTCACGGGGAAAAAAATCAAAGAAGAAAATTTTAGTGAAATTCTCATAGGTGGGGTGCAGAGTTCTTATACTTTCCTTAGCTACTAATAGAGCTGAGTAAGAAATTCACTCCATCAAGGGGTGTGTGTGTGTGTATTTATACAATTCATACCTCCTGAGCCTTCCAGTGAGCTGAGAGAGGGTTACGTATCAAAATCTGAATTTTTGCTAGCTTTCTGATGCAGCTTGTCTTAGAAAAGCTGTACACAAAAATGTGCACATTAGGGGAAAGTGTACATAAAATGTGTATATTTGAGAAAAGTGAACAAAAACTTAAATTCACCAATGTAAACTACTTGGAAAAAATGTGTACATTTTAGAAATGCACACAAGATGTGTACATTAGGAAAAGAGCACACAAAACAAGTATGAATTTCTGTACAGGTCTTTTTGTTTTTTAAAAAATTGCAAGGTCATGCAGAAACAGGATGGAATGAACTTGACCTCTAAAAACTGACAAACACAGCAAGACTGACATTGACAGTTCTCTGCATCCCTAGTTACAAGGTAGCCAAGGGGTGCATGAGTGACCTTTCTTTCATTGTACAATACTCTCTCCAATGGTCTGCAGCCTCCCAGGTGCCCAAGCTTCAATTAAAGCCTAGGGGAAGAAGATGTCATGAGATAACTCCTCCTATGGGCCTTTTTTTGGATCAGGAAGCATGGGTAGCTGGGAAAACTTCAGAGTGATGGAGAGATGTAAAGAAAAGCACACACAGCATCCTCAGCCACCTCTTAACTGTAAGATAAGCTCAAAGATACCACAAAAAGAAATGTTAAAGCGCCCTGTGAACAAGGTAGAAAAATGAAAGCCTCTTTCACAAGGCAAGGACGATCTGGGGAAACTGAGAGGACAGATTTACTCTAATTTGGTGGTGATCTGCACAACATGGGTTTGCACCTATACTATGCAAACATTTCATTAGGTATGAGGCCATTAGGCACGATCATAAAAATATCTGCAAAGTGTTTGAAATTCTGCTCACAGCCACCTTTAGATTAAATATTAGCTCTTTCCCTTTCATTCCTCTCTTCTGTTTGGGAACCAACTGTCTCTTATATGAATAGTTTCCTCAGTTGAAATGGGGCCACCTACATAAACAAGGATTTTGTCAGTGAAGTCCTCATTTCCATTTTTTTTCGAATAACTGTTATACAGAAAAATCAAACACAACACAGGGAGTAAAATAAAACTGCAGTATGTGGCTGGGTTTGATCCAAATCAGTAGTTTCCTGATACCAAATGCTCAGTCTTCATGAACGTGCGAAGGTGGATTGTTCTGTTGGTAATCAATATTTTCTCCTTGTTTGTAAATGATCATTTAGTGGCAATAAAACACTAAACAACATAATAAAACAGCATACATATTTTAGTACATTTTCACTGAAAGGTTCTCAAACTATGGAAACTAAATTTTATTTTGAAACTAAGACAGAAATCAGTTTATCTGGCAATTAAATTGCAGGGAAGGATGGAAATGGGGCATGACAGCCTAGGTATTCAGCTAGGGTACTGAATAAACAAGGTTGCAAATTGGGATGAATTTAACAAATGTCAAGTAATTCACTTGACACTTTCTCTTAATAGTGATGATTGCACTATCATACTTTGGGCAGTATCCAATACTGCCCGTTAGCGAGCAGGGCTCACTGCCTTGCCTGTTCCATGAGTAGTCAGCCATGCCAATTCTGTTGCATAAGCAGTGCCCACCACTTGCACAATGGAGATTTAGCTCTTCCAGGGGAAAGACCAGAAACAAGCGGAAACACTCATTTTGGGAATGGGGAAAGTCAGTGGAGTTCCCTTAAGCAAGCTTCACTGACCTGCCCCGTTCCAGAAATGAGCATTTCCACATGTTTTGGGTTGCCAAAGAGCAACTAAACCCATTTAGAGCACTAAATCTCTGTTGCACAAACAGTGGGACTCACTTGTGCAAGGAAAGTGGCAAGGCTGGTGGCTTGTGGGTGGTCACCACTGGATACTGCCCATTGTGCCCAGTCCTCCTTATACATGTCTCCAGTGGCAGAATTCCACTACCCATCAGGCTTTTAGTAGTGTGGGGAAAACTGTGGAGAACCAACAGGGAATGAGAACCACCCCCGCCCAAAGGATGAGGTCAATGTATTTGAAATCATACTTTATTACCAAAACGTGTATACATGGGTAGCTTGCAAAGGAACTATAATTTGGGAACAGGTTACATGGGTTTTTAAAGGAAAATAAAGTACATAGTAAAAATATGAAGAGAAACACTTTAGCCAATTAAAAGCTTACATATGTTATCGATATCCAATCACATTAGGGTTGGGGGTGCTCATGTATGCATCAGTGCTCCCTAACCGTGAATATACCCTAAACACAGCTGGGGCACAATGGTCTGCAAATTCCTCCTGCCAGGCAGTACCTTAACTCAGCAGGGAATGGAGTTTTTTTTCCTGCTCATTGCCCACGAGATAGGAGTTGGAGCCTGCTTTCTCTGTGTACAGGAATGTTTATTCTACCCTCTTACTCAGCTCTTTGTGTCTTGTTTTCCTCAGCTACTCCCTTACAATATTCTCTGTATTTTTCCCTCTTGGATACTTTGGTTCAGGCCCTATACAGGCTTTTTCTCCCACAGTAGTTGCTTGCTTGCTTGCTTGCTTTATTTATTTATTTATAAGATAATGACCAACATTTTCTTAAAAATAGTCCAAGGATAACAACATCAATCAGAAAACAAAAACAAAAAAAATGAATAACTAGAATGCAAAATGTGCCACAATAAAGCAGCAAGATAAAATGTAGTTATAAAAATAGCAGCACAAAACCAAAGACTGCCAACATCAATTAGCAACTTATAGCAACAGCATACAACAATATCCATAAAACTGCTAGCAAATAAAAAAAAAAGAACAAGATGTTAAGAAAGGTATTTGCTGCCTGATGAGCTATCATAAGGGAGGGGACAAGATGAGGAAGTTCCAGAGCTGGGGCACAACTACAGAGGCCTTCTCCCAAGTCCCAGCCAAACAGACCTCAAGGACAGGATAGTTAAAACATATGAGAGAGCCTCTTGTGATGATGACCTTCATAAGTGGGGCGGTTCACACAGGCCTTCAGATATCCTCACCCTCAATTATACAGGGCTTTAAAGGCCACGGCTAGCACTTTGAATTGGGCCCAGAAACACTCTAGGAGTCAGTCCAACTGTTTCAACAGGGAAGCAACATACTCCCAGTAAGCAGCTCTGGTTAACAAACTGCCTGTCATTCTAGACCAACTGGAGTTTCCAGACACTTTTACAAGACAGTGCCACATACAACACATTGCAGCAGTCCTGACATGATCTAACTAAGGTATTACTGTGGTCAGATCTGCAGTCTCCAGACCCTGTTTTGGGGGGGTCAGTTAAATCATCCAGTTAATTCATTCCACCAACAGGAAAGATTTTGGGGACATATGAGGGCTGCAAAGAGGAGGAAAGGAAGGGAAAGTCCCATTGCACAAGTGGAAGCCCACTCACGCAAGTTTGGATTTTCCCCTTCTAACACAGCCCTCCTCCTCTCATGCACATACATACAATCTCATGAGTTGCATAAGGGAAGTTTCTATTTTAATTCTGAAATTACATCTTTTCTTTCTTACTTTTTTTACAGATCTGAAATTACACCATGGCCCACACATGGCCTGGGCCAGCAAGTCACTGTTCAGAATGTGTCTTGCTCTGCTCTAACACTGCTTCAGATTAGCATTAGCACATTTCACAAGAACTAGGCAACACGTACACAAAATAGGTTTCCTTAAATATCTTCAAACATGATCTACAATTTAGACTCCGGGTCTTCCCTCATTGTAATGGCGCTGCAGCCTAGGCTGTCCCTTCCTGGCTTTCCAAGCCCCAGGGAGGTGTACCCTTCCCCCACCCTCTGTTTGGGTATAGCTGGCGCATCAGCCTAAACTAGGGAAAGACACAGCTGGCCACAGTCATCACCTGGACATTCAGGGTTCAAGCTGGATCCAGAAGCACGCCCAGAATATGAACCTGTTTTTTGTCACCCCATCCAACAAGGTTGAAGCTCTACTCATGGGTTGTCAGCTCTACTGACCAGGAGCACCTCTGTCTTGTCTGGAGTAAGCTTCGGTTAATCCAGCCAAATTCATTAATGTCCCCCAGCCACCATTCAGAACCATAACGGCCTCCCTGGGTTTTGATGGAAAAGAGAGATAGAGCTCAGTGCCATCTGCATATCAACAACACTATACTCCAAATCCCTAAGTGACCTCTCCCAGCAGTTTCATGTAGATGTTAAATAACGTGGAAGGCAGGATGGAATTCGTAGGCACACCAAAGCTGTCAAACCCCTAAAGGTGGCCTAGAAATAGTTTTAGATGGATGGATGGATAGATCCAACAGAAAATCAGGGTGGGGGGTGATGAAACATGACTGAATAGAGATAGGCCATCCATCCACTGAGTTGCATTGGTCTGGAAATAAGCCAAGCCATTTCCCAAAATATCAGAAAAAGCCTCAGCTGATTTCCAAACTAATCATAATTCAAACACACACACACACACACACAGAGAGAGAGAGAGAGAGAGAGAGGGAGGGAGGGGGAGAGAGAGAGAGAGAGAGAGAGAGAAGTTTTGTCCAGATAGAAGAGAGGACAGTCCTTCCTGTGCAAAGCATTGGCTGGCAGCCTAGGACCATGAGAGACATCAATGTCTCTATCGCTTTTCATGGTGGGAAAGAAAGGCTGTACTCTAAAAAATGCCTGGTGGAGAGCAAAAGCCCACACACTGCCAAAAACACTTGTGGCAAGACCACACTTGGAGAGTATGTGTCCCCAACTAGCAGGTTTTTTGTGGGGCAGCCTCTTTTCATTCCCCTGTTCTGTTTTATTTCTTCTTTTTCTTCTTCAACCAGCCTTTATCCAAAGAAATCAGGGTGGTGCACAAAAAAGACCCCTAAATGGTCATATTCTTACAGCTTACACCAACAATTTAAAGGACAGGAAGGGGGGTTAGTGGGATGGGGAAGAAAATGGGGAAGGGGCGCTATGTGAGTGGGAGTTGGGGAAGCCAGGAATTTTATTAATATTGGATTTTAATCAAAGCTGGAGAAGAATTCTAGAGCTCATAATACTTGCCCTTTGTTTGAGACAAGCACTGCAAACCCCTGAAGTTTGTATCCAGGCTCAAGCTCACCAAAGTTGACCAGCTGTTCTAGTGAATACCATGTGTTGAAGTTAGTTGGACTAGCACTGAGGTTAAGTTGAAAACAGACCCACCCTAAAGATAGTTGGGAAAACACCCTCCCTCTCTAAAATCACCATCAGTTTTGTCCTCATTCACTGGAAGAATTAAGTCACTAAGGGCACAATCCTATACATGTTTAAACAGAAAAAAGTCCTATAACTCCCAGCATCCCTCAGGCCAGCCATGCTGGCTGGGGCATGCTGGGAGTTGTAAGACTTTTTTCTGTCTAAACTTGCATAGGATTGTGCCTTAAGACACTGAAGAAAAGAAAGCAGGGCCCATCTTGCTAAAAATGTTTTTATGGTGGAATAGGAGGCATTTTCACCTCTGTCATTTGTTCCACTTGTTCTGCTTGCAGGGCTTTGGATGGACATAGGGCTCCAATTTTCTATTGGATTATACTCTAACACTGGAAACATGAGAACCTGAGAAAAAAGAAATTGACAATTTTGTACATCAGTAGCTACAGGTTCCAGTAAACCTGAGCAGAAAAACCCTTGGAAGTGCTGGAGTTTGGAGAATAAAGTTGGATCTGAACCCTGAAAAGCAGGAGTGTCTTCTCAAGGCTCCCACTTTTCAATGGAGGGCGCAATCCTATGGGGATAGTCAGCTGCCTCCAAACTCAGAGGCAGCCAACTATCCAATGCAGGGCGGGTGGAACGTAGGGGGATCTTCTCCTCTGTGCTCCAGCCGCCCTGCATTTGCAGCTAGACAGCCAATTTCAGCTTTCTAGTCAGGGCACATCGGAGTGGGGGTGGGGAGGCCAGACAGCGCATAGAAAGCATCATAATGGCACTGCCACAGTCCCCTCCCCACCCCCAGGAATGCCCCCTTTTCGGCCACTGTACGCTGCTCTGCAGAGCTGAGGACGAACCATGCCTCCTGCAAGGGGGAGAGTAAGGGGAGCCCAGTTTCTGGGAATTCAGCTCCGAGCACTGGCTCTGAGCTCAATTGCCAGAAACTGAAAAATCCTATGGTCATCTAGACATTGTCTAGAAGCCGTAGGATTGCACCCTTAGGCTCTTTTGCTGGGATTAGGGTATGGAATTTTGGGAAAGTGCTTGCAGATTCAGATGGCTAGCTATATTGTTTGCATGATAACATGGTTATCTCTCCATCCCCATTATGATCTGTCCCCACCATTGTTCTTCAGTCGTTAAGTCGTGTCCGACTCTTTGTGACCCCATCGTCCATAGCACGCCAGGCCTTCCTGTCCTCTGCTCTCTCCCGGAGTGTGCTCAAGTTCATATTCATTGCATCGGTGATGCTATCTAGCCATCTCATCCTCTGCCGTCCCCTTCCCCTTTTGCCTTCAATTTTTTTTCCCAGAATCAGGGTCTTTTCCAGAGAGTTTTCTCTTCGCATTAGGTGGCCAAAATATTTCAGCTTCAGCTTCAGGATCTGTCCTTCCAATGAGCACTCAGGGTTGATTTCCTTTAGGATTGACTGATTTCACCTCCTTGCTGTCCAGGGAACTCGTAAGAGTCTTCTCCAGCATCACATTTCGAAAGCATCAATTCTTCGGTGCTCAGCCTTCCTTATAGTCCAGCTCTCACAGCCATACATTACTACTGGGAAAACCATAGCTTTGATTAGATGGACGTCGGCAAGGTGATGTCTCTGCTTCTTACTATGCTGTCTAGGTTTGCCATAGCTTTCCTCCCAAGGAGCAAGCGTCTTTTAATTTCATGGCTACAGTCACCGTCTGTGGTGATTTTGGAGCCCAAGAAAATAAAATCTGTCAGTGCTTCCATTTCTTCCCCTTCTATATGCCAGGAAGTGATGGGGCCAGATGCCATGATCTTAGTTTTTTGAATGTTGAGTTTCAAAACAGCTTTTGCACTCTCCACTTTCACCCTCAACAAGAGGCTCTTTAGATCCTCTTCGCTTTCTGCCATTAGGGTGGTATCGTCTGCGTATCTGAGGTTGTTGATACTTCTCCCAGCAATCTTAATTCCGACCTGTGATTCATCATCCAACCCGGCATTTCTCATGATGTACTCTGCATATAAGTTAAAACAGCAGGGCGACAATATGCAGCCTTGTCGTACTCCCTTCCCAATTTTCCCCACCATATGTAACAGTAATTATCAATGGAAGGAAGCTCACACATACTGAGATAACTTCATATATGAACTATTAATTGATCATATAAATTCTCTCATCAAGACACAATATGAGAAGAGACAGAATGTGAGTGCTGACACACTTCTTCTCTCCCCCACATTCTCAAAGCCAGTACCCCAATTTATGTTTGTCTATAAAGGTCATGGAATACCCTTCTGATTCTTTTGTTGCTGCTTCATGAGTGTGGTTTTTATTATCTACTATACAGTATGTGTATATGTCTGAGTGCATGATTATTGTTCTCCGCTTTGAGTATTTTTAAAAGAGAAAAGTGGAATAAAGGTGTCAATAAATAAATAAAAGCCTATAGACCTTTAAACCTTATGATTTAGCTTGAGCCTGGAAAATATACTTGTTCTATATACTTTTTCCCAGTCCAGGAAATGTATCCTAGCTTGGATATCTCTCTCCTAGCTTGGATCTCTGTCTCTATTTCTGTCTCTCTCTGAGTGTCTCAGAAGACCTTTTTACATTTACATTTTTTCTGAGCAAGATATTTTCCTCTAACATTTAATCCAGCTTTTCAAAACCTCATAATCCTATTACTTTTTCCTTATTTATTTGCTAAATTAAAAACATATAGTCCCTATACATTTTAAAACATTTCCACTAGCATATCTAGACCATTATCTCTTTTCCCTCTTTTGTAGGACAATCATGCATGATTCTGTTCTTTATTCTCCTAAATCTTCTTTCTTTCAGAATGACTGTCATTTGAGTTACTCTCTGCTGAATTTGGATTTGTTTTGTTATGTTCTTGTCTAACTAACAAGAACTTCAAGTAAGGCCTAGTCGGTGCTAAAAGGAACACCTTGATTTCTTCACTCATTTTGTGACTCAAGCAATCTAAAACGCCATGTATATGCATGCCACTGTTGGTTTGAAATGCATTAAAATTTAAAAACATTCATCAGAACTCTGAAAAGTGTTATTTCCATAAAGAGATGTGGGGATGGCAAAATGTGTTGCATACAAATTGGTATCTTGGGCATGCAAAATCCAGTCTTATGTCTACCAATTGAAAGTAATAGTCAGTATCTTTAAAATCCTACTGGCTCAGGGCTACGATGTCTAAAGGACTTCTTCCTCCCATATGAGCCTCTCTGCTTAGATCACTAAGAGTCAAATTGGATGTGAGGTTAAACACATCTTTATATTTAATGTCCAAGTTTTTTCAAAGGCCAGCTTTATCAGCTGGGCTGCCAAGTGTCATGACTCTGGCAGGTATAGTGAGGGAATTTAACCCCTTTGTCCCCTCCTGCGGTTCTGAAGAAAACCCTTCCTCTGAAACTGCAGAGGAAGGATTTTTTTCTTAGGAACTTAGCAGGACAGAAAAGGGTTAACCATCCCCAACACCCCTGCTGCAATCCTGATAATTATCAGTCATTTCAGATGATGGTAGGTGACTTTGAACAAACCTACATGTTAAATACATAGACAAACATCCTATGCATGTTTAGACAGAAAGAAAAAAAAATCCTACAATTCTCAGCATTCCCCAGCTATACTGGATATTGTAGGACTTTTCTCTGTCTAAACACACATAGGATTGTATAAGGAGTGCCCTAGCTGCCTCTTACAGTCACCCCCAATAGCCAACTCAAGACACAGACAAAAAGGATTCTTTTCAAGGCTTTATTCCTTTTACAACCTAATGACTCTTTCAGATGCTAATCACCAGCGACTAAGCAAGGAACAGCCCTGGGGAAAGATAGCAGAGTAGCCTAAGCTCCAGGTAAGGCAGTTGGTCCCCATTTGAAGGAGAATCACAGGAAGACCCTGAACTTATGGGCTAGGGAGAGATTCCTCCCTCTTTCCCTTGGGTCCTCGGGACGCGACCATTGCTTGCGCGCCAAACGAGCGCTACGCCTCCTTTCCGCACCCTCAATCTGTCGTCACTCCCTGCATCAGCGCTGAGCGTCCAGCAAGCCCCCCTCCAGCGCTCTCTCGCTGCCAGGGTCACTATCTATCCCAGGAATGCTGGCAGGAGGAATCTCTGCCAGCTGCTGTGCTTGTGAGAGATGAGCAAGCTCCTCTCCCATGGATTGCTCTTCCTCCTCAGAATCAGAACTGCTCTGGGGTCCTATTGGCTCAGTTGCCACCCCTGACATCTTGCACCCTTAATCTCTCATCTAATTTTATTTATTTATTTAAAATACGGTCTTCCAGAGAAGGCATTTCTCGCATCCCTTCAACATCTGAACTGCATTTGACTAGGGGTCAAAACAGGTATTATTTTAAATCTGTGTCTAGCAGCTATGTCTCCCACACACACACACTTTTTTCCCCTCTAGTGTAGGTGCAGGTGTCTAATCTGGTTTGGGACCCTAGTATAGGGGGCTTTTAAGATCCATATTAGATCCCCTGTGCCTTCTCCAGAGTAAAGAAAAAAAATGCAGCTGCTGGATATAGATTTAAGGTATTGCTGGTTTTGGACCTAGGAGATGGGAGAGTGTCTTCTTTGTGGCCACTACCAGACTGCGGAACTCCTTGCCTAGGGAGGTTCACCTTGTCCCCTCCTTGATGGTCTTTTTGTAAATATATTTATCTGCCCATCTTTGAGTCTTGTTTGATTTTAGTACATGTTCTGCTGACTGTTTTAATTCTTATGTTAGATGTGTATTGGGGGGGTGTCTTGTTTTTAACAGAAAGGCAGAATATAAATGTTCTTAATGAAGAAAGAAATATGTTTCCTTGTGTCCTGATATTTATGTATAGGAAGAAGAGGAAGAGGAAGCAGCAGCAGCAGCCAGTCCCTCCTATCCTACAAATAAATAAATCCCAGCCTTTTTTTAGATAACACATTCCATACAGATGATGTTTTTCCTTTGATTTCTGTCACATCCTGCTGGGTTATCTGGGTTATTATCTGGGGCAAATAATCTGCATCTGAGTTGTCAGATTACACTGTAATATTTGTAAATCTTTGTTACGTAATACCACAGGCAGTAATCAGTATTCAACAGCTAATTATCATACATGTATGACATTAAAAAAAATTAAGTGATGTAATGTTGACATTGACACTGCTATCACTGATTATGCCAAGTACAATTTGTCCTGTTACCATTCATTCTGGAGGGAAACCCTATCTGAAAACTCCTCACATTCCTAAAATGGAACCAATGTAGAGCCATCGATCCTATATACAGCCTCTTCTTTTTCCCCTGCCAGCCTCTAATCATCTCAGCTGACTACTGATGATATGGCAAATACAAAATATAAAGATTTCTTTTGAAGAACCTCCTTCTCAATGGGTAGCTGTCAAAGACTGTCATGAACTCAAAACAGCTACAAATTTTCCAAGTGTTTTTAAATGGCTGAAATGTGTTCATCATCCTCAAATAATTTTAAAGGTTTTAATGTATATCATGGTAAATTTTAGAAATTCAGTCAGGTACCGAACAACAACAACAACAACTCCACCACCATCCTCCGCCTCCTCCACCCTCCTTATGGCCAAACCAGATGTTACAGAAAAAAAAGTATACCACCAAAAATAGCAACCATATCTACTCCTTTTGTAAAATCTAGTCTTACTCATGTTGAGACCTCATGATATTCTGTTTCCCCAATCCCCACTCGCACTCACATCATTGTTTTACTGGATTCATTGATCTATGGGACAATGCAATATAAGGCAAATTCTGCTAGGACTGGGAGGGGAAGAAGAATTAGCCATGTTTCAGGGGTCTGGTCCTTATTTTCATACATGTTAACTACCACATCATCAGTAGTGTGCCCATACTCTCAACAATACACACTTCTTCAATACACTGACAAGATGAATGTTAAGACTTTTTAAAAAAATACCTTCATCTCTCACTGTCTAAACACACATTTTCATCTGCGCTAGTTTTATTGCCAACATGAAACTAAGCTCATTTGGGGGCCCAATTCAAGGTGTTAACATATAAAGCCCATCTTGGTTTGGTATCTGAAGGACAGAGCACCTCTTCTCATATGTTCCTTTCCTTGCCATGAGGCCTTGCTCTGAGTGTCTCCACTTACTGTGGTTGTCCCCAAAATTATTAATAGGGATGTCGGAGAATTTCTCCACGAATCTCCGGGAGATTCCCCCGAAATTGTTGGAGAAATTCTCCAACACCCCCCCGCCCCCCTCCCCGGGATGGGACTTACCTCGTGCGAATGTTCCTCTTGGCAGCGGGTCCCGGCAGCGGGGTGGCGGCGCAGCGGAGGGGCGGCAGCGGGGCGGCGGAGGCAGCCGGTCTTCCGACTGGCTGCCAGCCTGCTGCTGCCGCCATTTCACAGTAAAGGTTTTTTTTTTTTAAACGTGATAGGCTACGTAAATCTTTACGTAGCCTATCACAGCTGACTTTGGGGGGGGAAGCGCGTACACAAATGGCGGCACCCATGGATGCCGCCATTTGCATTCCTTATTTGGGCACGGGTAGTCTACGTAAAGATTTACGTAGACTACAGCGAAAATAAGGGCAACGCTATTCGCGTTGCCCTTATTTTCGCCGTAGTCTACATAAATCTTTACGTAGACTACCCGTGTGCAAATAAGGAACGCAAATGGCGGCGCCCATGGGCGCCGCCATTTGCGTACGAGCTTTTCCCCCCCCAAAGTCAGCCGTGATAGGCTACATAAAGATTTATGTAGCCTATCATGGCTGACTTTGAAAATCTAGCTGTGATAGGCTACGTAAATCTTTACGTAGCCTATCACGTTTTTGTTTTGTTTTTACATAACTTTTTTCTTTCGTGGCTGGAGAGGCGGGGCGCTCCCCCCCGGCCAGAATTTCTCTGGGGAGGGACTGGGTGCCTTCCCACCCACCAAGAATTTCAGGGGGAGAAACGGAGCGCCTCCCCCCCCGAAAACAGCTACGGGACCAGGTAAGGGACTTTCGTCCATCCCTAAAATTATAGAATGCCCTCCATAGAGTGGTTTACTTGGCACTTTGTTGACTTTTACACACTAGGCAAAGACCGTTTTTAAATAATTCCAAGCCTTGATTAAAAAAAAAAACAACAACAACGGCTGCTTTTAATATTTAATACATTTAAACCTGCATTTTAAAATAATCCTTAACTATGTTTTAGCTGCTTTGATATTTATCTCTCATTTTAAAACTATTTTAAATGATATGGGTTGAATCTACACATAGCAGTTATCCTGTTATCATACCGTTATCATAACTATTGGTACACATGACACCAATGGGCAGCAATAGTTATGATAATGGTATGATGACGGTATAATTGTTATGTGTAGATTCATCCTGTTTCTGCTTTTAGATTTTTGCAATGTGTTTTACCATTGCTTTTATTGTATTTGTTTTTGTTACGTATGTTGCCTTGAGAGTGTTGGCTACAGGGTGGGTGACTCATAAACTGAGATAACAACAAACAATAACAACCTGATAACAACCAGTCTGAGACTGGTTCCGTCAATTTGAAATGCATATTGTATTCTATAAGTAAAAAGAAGAATATGATAGACATTTCTCTGAGAGTCAATGAGAAAGGTACTAGTCATGATGACCAGGAAATCCTAGGTAGAAGGCCTATTTTCCTTCTAGCCACTATCTCTCGACCTGCCAACTAGTCCTTCATAAGTATATTATAACATCACTGGACACAGCCCAGACTGGCCATTATCCCTATGGTCCTGACTTGCTGGCTGTCCTTTCTATGCCCATTAGTAGAGCTGTTCACTGCTTTGGCTCTGGAGCCAAATTCTGAGCCAAAGTGGGGTGCTTCAGGCCACACCTGTGGGTTGGGATCCAAGCGAAGCAACCCAAAGTGGATTTGGTCGCTCTGAAGCGCTTCAGTGTGCTTTGGAGTGATCCAGAAGCTCAGGTGCCCAGCCACCCTCCACCCAGCCACACACATACACCCCCCACCCCAGCCATGAGCCTCCTGCTCCATACCTAGACCCTTGGAAAGTGCACTGGCAGCTGCCGGCCTCTTTGAGGGAGTCAAAATTGCGACTTCCTCTATTCGCGGAAATTGTATCTTGTGCAAATGCCATTTGCGCAGGATTCAATTTCCGGGAATAGAGGCCAATGGTGAGCATCCCAAGGATTGAGATAAGGAGCAGGGCGCTCGCACGTCGCATTGGAGGTATTGGGGAGAGAGCCCGCTTCAGCCTCGCAGCCCAAAGCAGGTGAGGTTTGATCCAAAGTAGCCAGAAGCAGGCTGCCCTTGAGGCAGGTCTGGGGGTCCCTGCACAGCCCTATCTATTAGTACAGTCATCCCTAATCCCATAAAATGGAAACAACACATCTTATATCGCTATGCCGTCTGGATATGGATAGTAAAAGTGACAGTTGGGGCTGTTTATTTACGAAATATATACTTTACCCCCTTACCAATGGGACCCATCACCGGGCAGATTACTATGAATGTGTGAAACTATAATGCTATCACAGTAATTAAAACTAACCATCAACTGACCATCAGAAGAAGCAACCAAACAAGCCAAAACAGCAGCCAGAACAACAAACCATTGAAATCAAAGTTACCAAGCTTTTCCATAAAATGCATGCCTAAACAAAACTGTCTTGGTCTGCCACAAAAGGCATGCAACAATGAGCTGATAACCCAGGCCTCCCAAGGCAGAATGATCCACAGTCAGGGTGCCATTGATGAGAAGGCCCTATCCCGCATCCCCACCCTCTGCAGTTCTGATTGGTGAAAAATGCAGCAGCTGGTGCATAGCACTGTGATCATGTCACCTCAATACTGAAAGATCTGCACTGGTTGCCAATTGTTTTCTGGGCTCAATTCAAGGTGTTGGTTTTAACCTTTAAGGCCCTAAACACCTTAGGGCCTGGCTATCGCCTACCTTGGTATAAACCTGCTCGATTATTAAGATCAGCAGGAGAGGCCCTTTTGAAGACATCCGGTCCCACCCTCCCCACGCTGCCCTTGCTTGTTGAAAGGTGTTGCTCCCAAACTCTGGAATGCCATCCCTTTGGAGCTGTGACTGGTTCCACAGTGTCTGTATTCAAGAAGGGGGTCAAGACACATCTTTTTAACTGGGCTTTTTGAAATTGTTATTATGGTTTTTAAGATGCTTTTAATGCTTTACTATGTTTTTATTAAATTACTGTTTTATCTTCTGAATTTTTTGCAAACTGTCTCGGTTGGCTTCAGAAAGGTGGTATAGAAATGCTATAAATAAATAAACAAACAAATCTCATAGAGTGGAGGGGCAGAGAGCAGCCTCTCTCCTGATAACCAGAGGGTACTGACAGGTTAATTAGGGTAGCAGGTGTCCTCTTTTCTACAAGATCATCCAGTATTTCAAGCCCTGACTAGGAAAATGTCCAGTTTCCGTATGTCTACTACTGGACATACAGGAGAATAGGCAAGGTGGTGGCTGGCAGCTCCAGTCCCAGCACTGCTGTTGGGTTGTTATTTCTACTCCCATCTAGTCTATTTCTCTATGGATTAAGAAGCAAAGGAGGCCATTGTGGTTTGAGCTAGTATTAGGGATGTCAGAGAATTTCGCTATTTGCGTTGCCCTTATTTTCGCCACAGTCTATGTAAATCTTTACGTAGACTAGACGTGCCAAAATAAGGAACGCAAATGGCAGCACCCATGGGCCGCCGCCATTTGCATACGCGCTTTTTTTTTTTCAAAGTCACCCGTGATAGGCTACGTGACGATTTACGTATCCTATCACGGCTGACTTTGGAAATCTAGCCGTGATAGGCTACGTAAATCGTCACGTAGCCTATCACGGGGTCTTCTTTTTTTTTTACTTTTTGTTTCGCGACCGGGGAGACGGGGCGCTTCTCCCTGTCCTGAATTTCGGCTGGGCGAGGCGGGAAGCCTCCCCCCCGGCCTGAATTTTGGCTGGGTGAGGCGGGAAGCCTCCCCCCCTTCACCTGAACTTCAGGGGGGAAAGCGAAGCACCTCCCCCCCACCGCGAAGCCAAGCTGCGAAAAGGTAAGTGACTTTCGTACATCCCTAATCATGTGCTTTCCAGCATATGTGAAACATCACTCAATGGTGTATTGCATTGTAGGGCTGTGCATGGATCCCCACTTTGCTTCAGATGCTGCTTTGGACCCTCCAAATCAGACCCACTTTGCTTCAGATGCTGCTTTGGACCCTCCAAATCAGCCCCACTTTGACTTGGACCAGTTCAGACCCCTCCACTTCGACCTGGTTCCAGATCTGAATTGAGAATCAGATATCCAGATCACTTGGTTTGGGCATTTTCCCATTGACTTGCATGGGGAAGCACAAATGGCCATAACCTTTTCAGTTTTCATGATAAATACACAAAACTTTGGATCCTCTCTGTCGACATGGAGGGGATCCCATCTGCTAAATTTCAGACACTTTGGCCCAGTACTTTTTGTGCTAGGTGCAGCTGAAATCTGATTCCCCCCCCCCACACACACACAAACTCTCAAAGCAAAGAGCAATACCTCTCAGTTCCATGCCACGCCACCTCCTCCTCCTACCTGATCGGTTGTCTATGACCATGTTTCCATGACAATGGAAGAAGAAGCTAATGGAGGAGTACCAGATTTTTTTCTAAAAGGAATCAGCTTTGCTGCAATGTGATCCATGCAGGGCTCCACAAGCAGGTTCTCCAGAGCAGTAAAACTTGCTTCACAGAACATATTTCCTGGTGGGGGTGGGGTGAACATCATCTGATTGGCAGGGGCTGCTCAACCAATAAGAGAGGCTTCCCCCCTCTCCCCCCTTTTTTTCTTTTCTCCTGAAAGTCCAGATGCACCTGCATTTCAGGAGCAAGCCTCACTGACCACAATGGGAGTTACTTCTGAGTAGACACATATGCTTGTGCTGGGAAAGAGAGCAGTAAACACAAAGATGGAAACCAGTCCCCATTTCAGCCCAGAGGATCTCTATAACGAAGGGTGGAAGTAGTTTCATCCTGATGCAATACACCAAACAAAGGATAATTGGAGCCTTGAGATCACGCTTTACCGCACTTAGGGAATTTGGGCTTTAAAACTGTGCCATGTCAATTGAGGGTGATCTCTGTAAATTCTGTGGGCATTAAGAGGGCAAGCCTCAATGACCACAATGGAAGTTACTTCTGAGGAGACACGAATGGGTTTGTTGTGGGAAAGAGAGCAGTAAAGACAAAGAGGGAAACCAGCCCCTATTTTAACCTGTAGGATCTCTATAACATTTTAACCTGTAGGATCTCTATAACATTTTAACCTGTAGGATCTCTATAACAAAGAGCTGAAATCCCTTCCTAAGGTAGGGATGGACGAAAGTCCCTTACCTGGTCCCGCAGCTTTTTTCGGGGGGGGGGGAGGTGCTCCGTTTCTCCCCCCGAAATCCTTGGCGGGTGGGGAGGCGCCCTGTCCCTCCCCGCCAAAATTCTGGCTGGGGGGGAGGCGCCCCATCCCTCCCTGCCAAAATTCTGGCCGGGGGAGCACCCCGCCTCTCCGGCCATGAAAGAAAAAAGTAAAGTAAAAAAACAAAACAAAAACGTGATAGGCTATGTAAAGATTTACGTAGCCTACCACGGCTAGATTTTCAAAAAACACCATGATAGGCTATGTAAATCTTTACGTAGCCTATCACGGCTGACTTTGGGAAAAAAAAAAAAGCACGTACGCAAATGGCGGCGCCCATGGGACTTAGGAACTAATCCTATATATTTATGTGACATTAAATCCATCTTGTTCAATATTTTCTTTTTGAAAGAGTGGCCAGCCAAAAGATGTGGTCATGATACCCTAGTATCAGGGACGGACTAAAGGCACCTTCAATGTGCTCTGCAAAATCAGGGATCACAGAATCATAGAATAGTAGGGTTGGAAGGGGCCTACAAGGCCATCGAGTCCAACCCCTGCTCAATGCAGGAATCCAAGTCAGAGCATCCCTGACAGATGGCTGTCCAGCTTCATCTTGAATGCCTCCAGTGTGGGACAGCCCACTACCTCCTTAGGTAATTGGTTCCATTATCATATTGCTCTAACAATCAAGAAGTTTTTCCTGATGTTCAGCCGGAATCTGGCTTCCTGTAACTTGAGCCCATTATTCTGCGTCCTGCACTCTGGGATGATTGAGAAGAGATCCTGGCCTTCCTCTCTGTGACAACCTTTCAAGTACTTGAAGAGTGCTATCCTCCATTACAACTCAGAAGAGAATGTGAAATGTCCCTGCAGTTGCATTTAGCTTCATGGGCCACAAGTTGTGCAGGTATGATAATAGGTCTATCTAAAATTCATCTGCCTCCACTGTGTCCTTTAATTCATCATAACATTGCTTCCTAACTGACATGGGGAGGGCGGGGGGCTTGTGGGCTAAAGTTGTCACATAAAATCTGTAGCCTCAAGTGTCACAGAACATGGTTGGATATTGGAGTTTTCCAGACTTGCCAAAAGATAGTTGTGTGATGCATTCAGAGAGAGCGAGTCAATTTCACACATCACAAAACAAACCTACAGAGGCTTCATATTAAGCCAGTTTTCCACTCAGTTCTATGATATTTCAAAGTACTTAGAGATAAAGTACTCTTACAATTGAGGTATGAGGTTTTTTAAAGGAAAATGCTGTGTGACTTGGACTACTATCTTCCACTGATGCTCTTCAAAGTACTCTGAATCTGAAATTTTCCATAAAAATCTACAAGGAAATTCCATTTCTATGCTGGCTTGGTCCTGAGAATTCTCAGCAACATCAAGCACACATAATGATATATAATTGCTTTCTCAGTTTTGTTACACAGAATTTTGCCTACGGGGACGCAGCTTATTTCATGTTTCTCATCAGACTGAATACTTCAAATTGCAATATGAATTAGGGTAAAATTGAATGATTTATCCAAGTCATAATTCTCTTAAGTTCCTTTTGTATAGGCCAAAACGTCTAAATTTAACTCTGCTCTAGTAATATAAATGTTGTTGTTGGAAAATTAGACACAGAGCCACTCTGAAACAGGAGAAAACATACGGTTGTTAAATTAGTATCATTAAATCATATTTCTTTCCCTTTCTGTAGATAAGAAATGAGACATTACAACTAATGCAAAAGATTTATTTTTGAAGGGTCTTTTGAGTAACAGAAATAACTAACACAAGAAACAGCAAGGAGATGCATACAGGCCCACCCTAAGCAAAACATGCTTGGGAAGGAAAAACCATTGAATAAAGTGGGACTTACGTCTGAGTAAACATGCTCAGAACTGTGCTGCTATCCTAATCTCTGGATGGTCCAACACTTATACACTGGCATTGCATCTTCCACCTCTATGGTTCTCTTCTCTGCCTTCCTTTCCCTCCCTCCCCCTTCTCCTCCCTCTCATTTGTTCTTATTTAGCAACAACACAGAAAAGTGATAGAATGTATAGGCTGCAGAATTGACGTTCTGAGAAAGTCAACTTCCATTTAAAAAAAAGCTTTGTAGTCCTTATGTTAGCGAAGATGCTTTTCAAAGGATGTGGCAATTCCTGCTGAAATGGTATCTAGAGTAGTTGCTGAATAAGATTTCCAGTTCTCAGAAGTAGGGATGTACGAAAGTCACTTACCTTGAACGAAATTTGATTCACGGTGGGGGGGAGGCGCTCCATCCCTCCCGCCAAAATTCTGGCTGGACGGAGAGGCGCTCCGTCCCTCCCCCCCAAAATTCTGGCCGGGGGGGGAGATGCTCCGTCCCTCCACCTCCAAATTTTGGCCGGCCGGGCCGCAAATGGCGGCGGCCATAGCCGCCGCCATTTGCGTCCCTGCAGTCAGCCGTGATAGGCTACGAAAATGTTTATGTAGCCTATCACGGCTGAGTAAAAACAAAAAACAAAAAAATGCCCATGGGGCATTTGCGTACGCATGGTTTTGTTTTTTGTTTTTTTTACTCAGCCATGATAGGCTACGTAAACATTTACGTAGCCTATCACGGTATTTTTTAAAAATCTAGCCGTGATAGGCTATGTAAATCTTTACGTAGCCTATCACTTTTTTTGTTGTTGTTTTTTTACTGGAAATGGTGGCGGCGGCGGCCGGTCAGAAGACCGGCCACCGCCGCACCGCCGTCGGAGCCGCTGCCGCCGGGAGGATTTGCCCAAGGTAAGTCCCATCCCGGGGGGGCAGGGGGGCAGACTGTTTCGCCACCAATTTCGGGGGGCTGAATGTGCTTGCATTCGGCCTCCCTGAGATTCGTGGTGAAATTCTCTGACATCCCTACTCAGAAGGGGAGCTCAGATGTTCTATACAAGATTTTGCCCTGTATAGTTCTTTGCCCATCTTCTTGACTAGCAAATGCTAAAAAGTAATACAAAATCCAGAATAAAACTGAAGAATACCACTTTTCTTGTCACATTATTTGGGTTATGTTGGCACAGAATTTTTATTATTTTAAGCCTCAAGTACTATAGCTTTTACCAGCAAAAATGAGAATGAATAAGCATTGTAGCTACTTAATACACTGGCATGGCTGATTCAAAAAACCTCTTACATGTACACACTGGGGCTTCTCACTTTTAGCCTCTAACACCAATGCTTGAGAAGCAATCACAGATTTCCTGGACTGGGTTTGAATTTGATAAGCCCAGATCCTACACAAGTGAAATGATATAAAAGTTGCAACTTTGTTCAAACCACCAATTGTGCATGTGGATCCCTTTACCTTTCATCAGACCACATCAGTCCATTTGTCGATGTCTACTTTGCCTAATACTCAGATGGCATTTATATCATATGTCCTTGCTACAAACGCTTGTTATTGTTAGCTCTGTCGCATAATACTCCCTTTGCTTCTCCCGTTATCCTCCTATTAGGGATGGCGGAGAATTTCTCCCCGAAACTTCGGGGGGCCGAGCGCCAATGTGTTCAGCCCCCCGAACAAGTTTCGGGGAGAAATCCTCCGGACCCCTCCGCCCCCCGCCCCCCCCGGGACGGGACTTACCTTCGCCGAATGTCCCTCCCGGCGGCGGGTCCGGC
The DNA here is from genome assembly GCF_057233095.1 of Heloderma suspectum. Taxonomy (NCBI): domain Eukaryota; kingdom Metazoa; phylum Chordata; class Lepidosauria; order Squamata; family Helodermatidae; genus Heloderma; species Heloderma suspectum. Next base: position 79,055,529 of record NC_139460.1, on the reverse strand, counting down.
CGGCGGTTTGGCGGGTGTTCGAGCGGGGCGGGAGCGGCAGCTGGTCTTTCGACCGGCTGCCACCGCCGCCATTGCAATAAAAGAAAAAAAAAAAGTCCCCTGATAGGCTACGTGACGATTCACGTAGCCTATCACGGCTAGATTTGCAAAGTCAGCCGTGATAGGCTACGTGAATCGTCACGTAGCCTATCACGGGTGACTTAAAAAAAAAAAAAAGTGTGTACGGATAATGGCGGCCGCCATAGGGAGCCGCCATTCCCGTTCCTTATTTGGTCGCTGTAGTCTACGTAAATGTTTACGTAGACTACGGCGACTAAATAAGGAACGCGAATGGCGGCTCCCTATGGGGGCCGCCATTAGCGTACGCTTTTTTTTTTTTTAAAGTCACCCGTGATAGGCTACGTGATGATTCACGTAGCCTATCATGGCTGACTTTGCAGATCTAGCCGTGATAGGCTACGTGAATCATCACGTAGCCTATCAGGGGGCGTTTCTTTTCTTTTTTTAAACTTTCGCGTTCGCGGCCGGGCGAGGCGGGAAGCCTCCCCCCCGGCCTGAATTTCGGCCGGGCGAGGCGGGAAGCCTCCCCCCCCCGGCCTGAACTTCGCGGGGGGAGCAGCGAAGCGCCTCCCCCCCACCGCGAACAAGCTTCGAGAAAAGGTAAGTGACTTTCGTCCACCCCTACCTCCTATTTCCTTTATTATGATGCTGGCCATGCATTTTTCCTTGGTATACAAGCCTGTTCTCAGCCTCTGGATCATGTTTCTTGACAAATACTGATTCAGAGCTATCAGTTATGGCAGATAGGATACACAAACTGAATAATGCAGTCATCAAGCAATAGCCGTTGGTGCTCTTCATTACAAGCCTTAGTTTTGTGAATGTATGTCCTAATTTGGATCTTGATTTTAATATCTGGATGATGGTTACACAAGGTTGTTCAGTTTGCCAGCAACACATGCATGCACTGATACACTCTATTATAGTATTCCCAATTGGTACACTCTATTATAGTATTCCAAGTTCTATTCTGGCTTCCCCTTGTACACAATAAAAAATGATCATGAACTTTGCTTGGGCTGACAAGTAATCCTAAAAATGGAGGCTGCTCAAAACAGGAGCTCAACAGCATACTTTTTGCCTCCCTCTCTCTTGCTCATTGTGTTATTCAACAACTTGGCATATTTAGGGATACTTACTTGAGGAATTCAATCTTTGCAAATTCCTATAACACATTACCTGATCCGCACCTCTCAGCCTAGATGCAGATTGGATCTTAGCTATTCACTGGATTTTGTACTTTTCTGAATAGTACAACACAGTTGTTTATAGAAACAACTAGGGATTAAACTCACCCCTGCTACTACATTATTATGAATGGAGAGTAACTAATTCAAAATTCTCTAGAAACAACCCAGTTATCCAGTATAGCAGTAGAGAAGGCTCCCTATGAGAATAGCCCACCACCCCAATTTTACCCCTTCCAGCAAACTGTTGCAGAGTTATAGCTTCCACCACCACTCCTTCTCCTTCTCTGGGGACTTTCTCCCTGCTCGCAATGACAGGCTCCCGTAATCCTGAGACCTTGCCAGATCGCCACTCTGATAAAGCTCTTATGCATCAGAGAAGCGACTTTATACAACATCGGGGAAGCATTTAACACAATATCGGGGAAGCAAAGTAACACAAGCATCAGGGAAGTGCATAATCACTGAGGCTAATTACTCCCACTGGTGAAATGGGAGTGCACAGTGATTCTGAAGGCTCGAAAGAGCACTCTAGGGCTTTGATGTGTTGGAAAGGCAGGTGAGTTACTTTAACTACCCAGGTTACAGAGGGCATGGCCAGGTGAAAGACACACCCCTAGGAACGCTCCAATCATACCAAATTTAAAGTGGAGGGATGGACATACAGCAGCTGAACCACAGGGGAGCTGAATTAAAGAAAAACAACAGAATAAAAGTACTCTGCAAAAATGCAGCTTCCCCACAGGTAAACCTGGGGTGGTTGTAGAGTGACCACGACATCATGTGTCCCTAACAACTTTAAGCCACAGCAGCATCAAAGAAAACCTTCCATAGAGATGGGCCCCCTGATTTATAATTTTGCAGATATCTGAGGGTGGAACAACACCATATAAAAAACAGAGGGCCAAACCCCCTCTCCCCCACCATAAATACACTAAAATGTTTCAGGTTATTACTGGCGAGTCATGTGCACTGAGACTAGGGAAGCACACAGTATAAAGAAGTCAGAATGTAAGACAAGTTGTATTACACATTATGGAAAGGGGAATGGCTCAACATGGACCTGACATTTTTTTGCAGCAGATCCACATTTCTTATAATGGTTAGTTCCACTCTTATCCTATATCCCAGCTAGCAGTTATCTTTTTTAGGACATCCAAGTCATCCAAGAGAATTGACTTCAGGTTTCAGCTGCTAGGATCTCTAATAATGTTCCCTCAACTACCACACCCACCAACACACACACACACACACACATGTTGTAGATGATTATGATTATGATGAATTTCATTTCTATACCACTCAGTAGCCAAACCTCTCTGTCCAGTTTGCATAGGTTAGTATTAATTGTTCATACCCTCACTTATCTTAATGATGCTACTTGAGGGCAATCCAAGACACCCACTATGGCTGAAGGGGGACAATGCTTTCCTGAGCTGCATCTTAGATGTATATGCTACACATTAGTAGGGTTCATCAGAAATAGATAGTAGCATTGGATAGGAATTAAACCAGCTGTAAAACAATTGCTACTGCAGGGGTTCAACAGCTGCAGCCCAGTTTTGTGGAAAAACTACATGAATATCCATGATTAATTTTCCTGAACCACACATTCACTGTGGTGGAAAAGTTTTCTGAACAGTCAGTAGCTTTGAGAAGCTACTATTATGACTTCATTGAGAATTAAATCATTTATGTGCTACTGAATGGATAGCATTCATATACAATGAAATGAATTGTGGGTAATAAATATGCATGTGATAAGCAGCAGTGATTCACCCCCTTTCCAATATACTGTGAAAACTACTCATCAGCTGCATTTGGGGATATGTATCCCAAGAGATACATATCTCCAGCTGACAGAAAGACAAGAAATGTCCATGGAAATCAAGAATTTTATAAAAATAATAAAAATGGTTATATGCAAAAGAAATCAAGGCACAGATTTCACACACCCTTGCTTTTTAGGCTAGGCAAGAAGGGCTAAGGTCTGGAAACTAAGTACAAAGGTAAAACTCAAATCCTTCCATACCAGGGCCACATAAAATAGTGAGTTGAAGTCTTTTTTTAGGTTATCACACAGAACTACAGCTTTCAGTTAAATTACAAACCACTGCTACATTACAAACCTGGAGATTTCCTTGGAGCAATCTAGTTTTCATGAATTTAATGCAATTCATGGGAAGCTGTTGTTATTGGGAGTCAATAAAAATCTAAATGGCTGGTTTTTGGTGATGTTCCCTTATACTGGAATTTATTGTGGAACAAGGATTAAGTACAACAAACATATGAAATTCTATACAATACCCATATCACAAAATATTGCCTTTGTCTTTATGATGATTCATTCATTTCAGACACAATCAGAAACAAAGCATCACTGATAACAATACTAGGAGGATCTGTGCTTATAAGAGTACAACGAAGAGGTACTATAATGCTTTTCTAGACTAGTTCATGAACCTGGTAATATCAAGTGATGCCTCTTACTAAAATAAATTTAGAGTCACAATTCATGTTTTCAAATACACAAAAAAGATAATGCAACATCATTTATTTTTTAATTCCCAGTCTAATAAATATGTTAAATAAAGGAAGAACACCATAAGCGTACAGTAAAAAACATTTTGTTGGAACCACTAAGCACCTCAGGTTTGCTACATCTGCCAATAATTGTTTCTATCACTTCAGAAATTATTTGCGTTTTCGGTAAAAATAAAATAAAATATGGATTCCTCCATGGGCTCCTTCTCAAAAAATCTGTCTAAAATAGCTGTTTTATACTGGATCCAATCCTTCCTGATACTGCCCACATAATTGCAGATGGCACTTTAATTATTATCAAAACCAATTATTAGACATGAGCCAAGATCAAAGCTTGGTGTAAAGTTTAGAAGTTACAACATTCATGCATATATATACATGGTGCGGAGGAGGAGTTCCATGTCCACAGCTGCCACTCCCTCTACAAGGAAAGGGGTATGTTTGTCTCAAGTAATGGCTGGTGTGTGTGTGTGACAGGGAGAAATAAAAGAGAATGCAAGCTTTTCTACATGAGGCTGTTAATTGGCAATTAATCTGCTGTATCTAGTTTCTGGTTTTGTCACAGAACTGAGATCTGAGCACTACATGAAAAGCATTTCCTTTTTGGCTTTTCCACTACATAACCTCTAGGTGGCACTGTGGTATAGCAGAATATCACAAATACACAAGAGGATATCATGCTTCTTTCACTCTCACATTTAAATGTAACATTTTCCCTGCTCTTAAGAAACTCGCCAAAAGCTTCTAAGACACAGAAGTGAAACTGAAGGGTCATGATGTTAAAGAACCTGTAAACAACCATAAGTAGGGAACGATGAGCACATGATAAATGCCTCATGTAGAAAAGCCCTCCATGGGGGCCTTATCCAGGCCTATGATTTCTCTGCACAGCTATTTGAAGTTTCTCCTCCTCTGGTTGGTTTCACATTTATGAAATTGTGTTGGCCTGAGGCAAGATCTGGAAGGCCTGGGCTGGATCCAAGCTAGTACTCCATTACTAGATTTGACAACTTAATATTTAGGGAGAGAAGAATCAGGTCCCATGCATGTACATGTCAAGGGCTCCTTGGAGGTCTCTCTCAGTCTAATCCTGTAACCAAGTCCAGACACAGACAAAGGGATTCCTTTCAAAGCTTTATTCTTCTTTTACAACTTAACAACTCTACAGGTAGCAACTAGATCTGAGCAGCAGAGTACCTATGCCCTAAGTTGAAACAGTTGGTCCCCGTTTGAAAGGGAGTTACTGGCAGACCCCTGAACTTAAGGACTAGGGAGAGTCCCTCCCCTTTTCCCTTGGATCCTCGGGGCGCAGCCGTTGTTTGCACGCCAACCGGGCACTGCGCCTCCTTTCCGCGCCCTCCATCTGGCGCCGCTCTCTGCGTCTGCGTCGTGCATCCACCAAGTCTGCTATCTCTGCTCGGTCACTCCCTGGACTGCTTTCTAATCTAGGAATGCTGGTGGGAGGAATCTCTGTCAGCTGTGGGCCCTGAGAAAGAGGAGCGCGCTCCTCTCCCAGGAGCGACTGCTCTTCCTCAGAATCAGAACTACTCTGGGATTCTATGGGCTCAGTGTCCACCCTAACAGTACAAAAATATCTACAAAAACCTTGATGCTCTTGTAAATACGATGGGTTGGATCCAGTTGTGCACTTTTGCAAACAGAAGTCCTTCCATTTGCAGAAGAGTCTGCGATCTAGCACTAACTAACCCATTTCCCCTTCCTCCTATAGCCTGCCATGTCATCCCTGCAACCTCCCACTGCCCACATCACCTTCTACACTGTTCTGGAGCAGATTTGGGAGGGGGCTGAGATTGCTGCAGTGGGGATGGGGGGATCCAAAAGAAAAAGATTAAGGAGATGAGGTTTATTGATTAGTTGAAACCTGATATTAATGTGAAGGATGAGATGAAACAAACGATGATGTTTATTAATGCAGCTCAACAGGTTGTTCGACACAGGTGATGATTGCAAACTCTTCGACATTTGGTATGTTCCTGATTGGTTCTGTTTGTAAGTGGTATTCCACAATACTCTCATTTGTGATTGAAGCTGGTGTTTTATGCCAAAATGTTTCACATTTTGTTTTGCTTATTTTAAAAAAAATCTTTTAAAATTTATAAACTTATAAACTGGATGTGTGATTGCTGGTTGTTTCTTGTGGGTTGGAATGAAACAATGGGCAATGCAGTGGTTTTAATTTGGTTACAAGACCAGGTAATTTGGAACAAAATCTGGGGATAAAAACATTTTGAAAGCAGGCATACTTTACTTGATCTGCTTTTCATGTACCAGAAAGAATTAGCAATTGGTTAACACCAAATGAGCAACAAAGGTCATTTTCAGCATTAAACATGGTTGTGTGTTTTTAGCTGTGCAAATACCACTGTTCAGATCTACACAAATAAATTACTCCCATTTCACTCCTGGATAGAAGAGTGAAAACTGATGCCAAAGTATTATTTATAGCTTCACATACCCTCTGAAATGGCTGACAATTATGCCCTCACTTAATGACAACTTTTTGGAGATTGTGGACATTTAAAATTTACAGCCTCAAAACAACTCATTTGTCACTGCCATAATTTTGCAGTTTAACATTAATATTCTACATTGAGCATACAGTTTTTCCATTAGAGGTGCTAATGGTTATTTACAGGTAGAGAACTCACATTTTTTGTAATACCAACCATAGTATAAAATATAATAATTTGTTTCTGGGATAATCATCCTTAAGAAATTGGGTGAGAAGAGAAGAGAAAAAGCTACTGAATTAAAATAATTTTTTAGGTAAATAAAACTGTTTTCTTAATCTGCTTCCAGGGCCCCGTCTACATGGCACTGCTTTCACCCTTCACTCCATTGCTATTGCACAGCATTTCACCTTCAAATTAGCTTCTGCTGGGATACACTCGCGAGTTACTGCGGGCTTCCCTAAAAGACTCCACCATGCCCTTTTTTGCCATTATATTTTAATGTGCAGCTGTGCAGCCGCGTGAGCATGGGGGTGCAATACTTCAGTGGCTATTTTGCATTTTAGGTATTCTGCTGTGTCTGTCTGTCCCTCGTTAGGTAAAAAGTGGGTGTTCTGTGCTCCTTCATTTCTACATCAACTGTTCATCAGTTCCCCAGCCTGAGACTCTCATGATGGTTCGCACTCACAAGGCGTGAGTGGTACGTGCCTACTCATCACCCCAAATGGTGGCCAGAGCAAAGCTGGTCCTCCCCCAAGCACTACGCATGCCTACAACATGCCCACTGCAAAATGCGAAGTCAGTCTGGAGAAGGGACAGACAGCTCGCAACCATGGGAAACCCGCAACAAACAAAAAACACCGCAGCAAAAAGCCTCCTTGGAAATCTGCATTTTCTGGGAGGAAACCACAGATGGCTGTGAAATGGCGACTGTGTTGTCTGTCCCAAAGGACCTCGACTCGCAGCCGCCCCAGAGTAGGGATGTACGAAAGTCACTTACCTTTTCGCAGCTTGGATTCGCGGTGGGGGAGAGGAGCTCCGTCCCTCCCCGCGGAATCCTCGCTGGGCCGGCTCTGCTCCACGGCGGCTCCATGGAGCCACTGGCCAGGGCCGTCCACAGCCGGAGTTCCAGCCACGGCCAGCTGCTGTGGACACAAATGGCGGCCACCATAGCAGCCGCCATTTGCGTCCGGCCAGACTGCCGTGATAGGCTACGTAAGTATTTACATAGCCTATTATGGCAAAGAGCAGAGGCGCAAACGGTGGCCGCTACGCTGTTTGCACCGCTGCTCTTTCCGTGATAGGCTATGTAAGTATTTACGTAGCCTATCACAGCAAAGGCAGCCACGCAAATGGCAGCCACGCCATTTGCGTAGCTGCCTTTGCTGTGATAGGCTACGTAAATACTTACGTAGCCTACCACGAAAAGAGCAGCGGCGCAAACATCCAAGAGACCAGCTGCCACCGCTGGAGCCACTGCCAGAGCCGCCGCCGCTGGAACATCCGCCCCAGGTAAGCTTCGTCCTGGGGGGGATTCCGCAGGGGGTGGGAGGCCGTTCCGCCACGGGTTTCGGGGGGCTGAATGCCAGTGCATTCGGCCTCACTGAAATCCATGGCAGAATTCTCCGCCATCCCTACCCCAGAGTAAAAGGCTCATGTAGATGGGGCCCAGTTTATTGATCAGTGAAACCTGATATTGATGTGAAGTATGAGATGAACATTGTTGGATACTGCCGAGAGATGACTGGTTACTTGGCTGAATGGTGAACTGACATGGAAGAAATCAGGTGACAATGTCATCCATTCCCTGTTGGGCAGCTCTTTTTAAAACCTTGGGCTATTATGGAGGATGTTTTACCTAAGGACAAAAGAAAAAAAAGAGTTCTAGGATCTCATAGATCTCATAGAATCATAGGGTCAGAAGGGGCCTAGAAGACCATCGAGTCCAATCCCTTGCTCAGCCTGATTCCCAGGCGATCTCCCATCCAAGAACTAACCAGGGCTGACCCTGCTTAGCTTACAAGATCAGATGAGATCAGGCACATCCAGCCCTTTGTGCAAAATACCTAAGCTGAATTGGCCCTATACCATTGGTGCACTGGGAATTCCATGTGCAAAACAGTATGTGTGTTCCACGCCACCCTGGGTGCTATGTGTGCACATTAGGTGAAGTTTCCTATTCATAATGGGTGTAAACTACTGGTAATGTGTTTACCGGTATTGGTGGTGCTTCATAAATGCTGCATTTTTCCCACCAGGGCTCTGGATTGGCCAATTCAGAGTTTACCTTGGTTAGCTTGGCTAGAGTCATGACTCAGCAATCGGAGAGACATTTATGAGGTCTGGAGTTCCTGTGCTTTGTATACCAGGAAAGGTTGCTCTTAGTGAATCAATTATGTTAGACAGAGGTCAAAAATTGTAAACAACAGATTTCTTGCCCTGGTTGAACCTAACACTTTAGCTAGCCTTGCAGAACAAAATGTAGATTCTAGAGTCTGGTACGTCCCAAAATGATGATGTAGCTGAGGCTCCTTGGTTACAGTGTGCAACCATCAACTGGCCTCCTGAAAAGCTCTCAACATTTGGGGAAGTTCATAGAGCAGATATTCCAATTGATGTTTTGTTACTATTTAAAATGTTTGGTTTAAATACCAAACAGCAGTGCTTCACTGTTAATTAAAAATTAAAGTACAAGAACATAGGACTTCCTCCCTAGTCAGTGAGCTCTGCTGGGGGTGGGGGATGGGGGCAATCAGCAGTATGTTTACTCAGAAGTAAGTCCTACTAAGTTCAGTTAAATGGAATTTACTCTCCAATAGGTCAGGTGTGTTTAGGATTGTAGCCTGAGAGTTTCCCCTTTGCTCCTACCAAGCTAAGCCAGTTCCAAGCAGTTCTCTAAATGCTTAACCCATCTTCACAAGTAATCCCGTCCCCCACAAGCTCATTCTGTAATTTTTCATTCATCTACAGATTTATAACTTAATGTTATGTCCATTTTATTATTAAAGTGGATTGAACACTATTGAAATAAGAAGCTAACCTTATGGATGTATTGCTGACCTTATCCTCACCATGTAAAACGTTTTAAAAGCATAATGAAGTTACAGGGCATAAATATTTCACCAGTGCATCCTTTCAGTGTCCTTGTGATAGAGGCAATTGCAAGCAGCATAATTTAGATGGAGCCTATAACATCTTGTTTTCTCCGCTGAAAGGCCAAGTCCTCTCTTGCATGTGCAATTTTTGATCTTAAAAGTCATGACAGCTTTGGCAGCTGACAGGAGATATACGCAGTGTCCTTTTCTAAGGCACCTAAGCTTTGATTAAGGAACTTGGATACATCTATCAATCCATCCTAGGGATGGGTGAGAAATTCATTTCAGTTTGTTTTTGATCAGAAATTTATCCAGTTTGCACCTCCTGGAACTGAATGTGGACTTGAACCCAATCTGCAGTCTGATGCATATATTTCCAAACTTTCTATGCAAGTCACACAACAACAAAAGTGTGTTCAAAAATGTGCACATTTGAAAAATACATAAGAAAAACACATACATTTAAAAAATGTGCACAAACACACTTTAATAGGAGAGAAATGTGTACATTTTAGGTCTACATCTGGAAATATGTGCATGAAAATATGCAGAAATCTTTCAGAGAGAGAGAGAGAGAGAGATTGCAATGTGGTATGGAGTATGGACATGAGCAGGAACAGGCTTTGAGATGGAAATCAGAGAACCTTGACAACTTCAAGTTTTTATGATACACAAGTCCCTAATTTTATCAATATAGATACTGACCTGCCTTTCAAAAATACATTTGAAATAAAATTGGTGGAGTCAAGCCTATTCCTAAAATGTTCCTTGTCTTTGGAGTATGCTAACTTCATTTTATGCCAGAGATACTGGTTAATTGTTTCTGTGGTGGAGCTTGACCTTTGAATTTGAAATTGAATGAAATGTTTAATTGTGCATTCATTCTAAAAGACTTTTGCATTGCTTGTCAGATAAAATAACATTGGTGCTATGCCATAATCTTTTCTGTAATCCACTAGTCCAATCCTGTTTCCCATGTTTGTGAGCGAGTCTCTATATTAGACCATCCAAGACATATTATTGGGTAACCAACATCTATGTTTCTTTGGCAGTGGCAACATAAGTTGCCAACCCACATCAGATTTGATAAGATTTGTGCAGACTAAGTAATGGCCTATTGCTCCAAGAACTGGTACTGACATCTTCGCCAAAAGGAAACTCTGGATAACAGATGTGTACTAGCGCTGTACCGAAAATTACGATTCTTCCATTTTCTGCATTTTGTAGGAGAGGTAGGAAATGAAAATTCTGGAGAAAGAGGCTGGGAGAGGTGAGAATGTTGGAGAATTTTCGCCTTGGGGAGTGGGACAGGGCTTCCACATACCTTTTTAAATATAGGCAATTCTTGCGGGGTCTTCTATTTTTAAAAAAACACCCCCTACACTTGCAGTAGCCTAGGACTCTTCTCCAGCTGTGAGTTCTTCCTGAATGCCTATTGGAGAGGGTGAGGTCACATGGTCACCTGAGAGTTCAGAAAAAACTGCCAGACTGGAGTCCTGGGCTCCTGCAAGTGTAGGGTTAAAAAAAGAGAAAAAGATAGAAAGAAGGCCCCTCAAGAACTGCCCACACTTAAAAAGGGTATGTGGAAATAGGGATGGACAGACCCATCTCCATCCAGGGCACAGAGGAGCTCGAAGAGCTGCTGCCCCCCACCCAGCTTGCGCGGCCCAGACCCACTTGGTAAGCCTGCTCACCCTGCCTGCCTGCCAAGCCATATAAGTTGCCCCTCCTCTCTGCACCAAGGGCTCTGGCAGTCACGCCCTTGTGCTTTATGCACACAAGGGCTTGACTGCTGAACCCTCAACGTGGCTAGCCCCCAGTGCTCTTGTGCTGGTCTCCTCCCAAGGAGGCCTGGGTAAGAGTTCTGGGGTGCCACTGAGGCCCTTCCTCCCTGTGCCAGGTGTCAAGGGCCTCCTTAACAGTGGCAGAGTCAGGAAAAGTCCCAGCACAGCCAACCCCCAGATCTCTCACCCTGGCCTCCACAAGAGGAGGTCAGGGTGAGAGTGCTGGGGTGCCACTGAGGCCCTTCCTCCCCATGCTGGCTGTCAAGGAAGGCCTTGAGAGCTGGTGGACACAGGACGGGTCCCAACATGGCCAGCCACCAGCACTCTCACACTGGCCTCCTCTCAAGGAGGCCTGGGCAAGAGCATGGAGGCACCACGGCACTTGGTGGCCGGGTCCATCAGCACCCAGGTCTTGGTGAACAGGGTCCAGGAGGCTGGGGGGGGCAGTCCATCAGACTCCAGCCCCTTTTCTGACTCCCACACTATCCTGCTGTGGAAACTCTGTCCCCCTTCCCAAGGAGAAAATTTTCTGAAATTCTCCCCCTCCCCACAAAAGAGGCAGTAAAAACAATGCCTCTTTCACAGGGAGAGAAAAAGCTCCGCAGAATAGGGGGCAGGGTTCAGCACAGCGCTAATCTGTAGGGTAGGTGCCACTTCTTTGCCTAGGCTCTTCACAAATTCCATTTCATCAGAAAGAATGGCAAATGTATTTCTGACTCTAACACTGTGTGTCAAGCATAACATGTGTTATAAGCACGGCTGGCGTCAGCCTCCAGTGAGCCCTTGGCAAAGTGCTGTTGATGGGCTCTTTGCTCACACAGCGCCACCACCACCTGGTACCAGCCAGCCCTCCCTCGTTGTTGTTTTTAACCAGGTGGTGGTGGCTCCTCCTTCCCCCTCCTCCTCCTCCTCGCTCAGCTGGCCCCATCCAAAGGGGTGATCTTTTCACAACTCTTCTGCCCTCATTAGCCACACACCCCCAAAGGCAGTGTCTGATTGGTTAAGATTGCTGCTTCTCAAAATGTAAGGTAAAAGAAGTTGTGTTTTGAAATGGAGCAGCATGGGCCCTACAGGCTCGCATGGCTGGCTGCCATGGTGCTTCCTTTTGCCACAGGGCTGCCTGGGCAAGGAGATTGAGAGAGGAGCAGCAGTTTAGCCCCAATGGCAGCTGTGGCAGGGCCAGGGATGGACCCTTTTGAGACTTTGGGCCCTTGACAGCTGCCTGCCCATGCTGATCCCTGAAGCCTGGCCTGGTTATAAGATATCCATTCTAGGGAAGTGTGGGCACTCGGGCAAGTCCAGGAGTCTGGTGTACTTCCCCACACACACACCTGCGCCTCCAAGTTTCATCCGCAGAGCTGCTGCACTCACTCGTGCCCCCCCCCATGCTCGCCAAGCTACCTCCACCTGCCTGGGGCCATTCCCGAGCACCTGATGTTCCCGTGGTCACCATTTTGGGAAAAAATGGTGCCTCAGGAACTTCCGTAAATTGAATATTGCACACATAGCAGCAGTAAAGGCCACATATATGCAATATTACAGGCTGAAATGGCCATCCCTAATCCATGCTGGCTATATTACAGGTGCCCATCCATCACTAATTCATGCTGGCATAAACAGATACCAAGAAGACATTAACTGAAAAAGTAGTTCATAATTTTCACTGTCAAAGTATTGCTTTTCAGACATGGCATGGGGCAACAAACAGATATTGCTTGATTGGACATTCTGAACACCTCCACACAATACGGAGGAAGTAATCTCTCACCTAGTGAGTCCCCAAACAAATACAAGCACTCTTCCCAATAACAAGTTGCAGAAGCAATACAGCCTATTTCAGCCACTTCCTTCAAGCAAATCGGTGCTGAGAAGTAGCTCCAGCAGTATTCATCAAGGCACCAGGTCAAATGTTTCTTCCTGAACCCAGCTGCATCTGCAGGGCTGTTCAGCATGGATGAGCTTTAATGACTGAACAGAAAACAGAAGCCTGATTGTGAGGTTATTTTGTCTTATGTTATAGACATCTTAGGCTCAAAAGGACCACACTAGCAGAGGATCATCCCTACTAGGACTTCTGCTAACATTTTCATATATTAAATCCTAGGGCACTCAGGTTTCTTTTTTTCCAGCCCTCAAAGTCACAAATAGTGTTTTGAAAATGTGCCTGTGTTGAATGCTCAGGGCCATTATTATGAGTTGCAGCCTGACTGCCCTGCCTCCCAAGTGACAATTATTGCTCGCCTCCCTGTTACACCCCCACCTACACCCTATCTCCATTTGCACTGCTACCCATTTCCCATGCCCCCTCTTTTTAATTTTTTGTCACCTTAATCCTTGAGCACATATCTTCAAAGCCCAACTGCTCTAAATATCTGATCATGGGGAAAGAATATTTTTGCAAAGTGAGCAACACTATGCAAATATACTTGATCTGCATAATTCATTCCAAAATAGCACTTGAGCTTCCTTGGAATGGAATCTGGATTCCTTTGGTATAGATTACATTCAACCTTTGTTACAGCCCAGGGATATATCTGAATTGCACTCACAGCAATCGTTGCATTGATTTTGTCGTGCTGATCATCTTGTTATTATTTTGTATGCAGTGACACTTCATATGCAATAATTACGCTGAATTATAAATGATAGAAGATAATCACAAAAATAAAACTTACTCTGCATTGGGTTTTATTAACATGTGATTTGTAACAACAGGTGAATTGGTAAAGATGTTCACTCCATTTTTAAAATGAAAAAGATGAAGGATTTTTCTGCTCATGCTTCAGTTCTAGAACAAATGGCTAATACTGGTAAATATTAAATATGGGAAAAAAAACACTGAAATGTTATACGAAAAAGTTATGCTAACAGAATATGTCCCAATAAATGCAATATTATTGGAAATATTGAAAGATATAACAACTCAATAGCAATATATAGCATACACTTGCATTACAGTGTTTAGATTTCAAGAAATATTTTTTAAGGCACTGAAAATGATTAACCTACTAATTTTGGCTTGTGTGGAGAGTTGTAAGTATATGTGCTGCCTAGGACTACTAACCTTTAAAAATAAGTTTATTCCAGCTTTCATGTTAGATTTGACTAGTATTGTATCCATGCCAGTTCCCTATTTGTCTTGTGTTAATTAATTATGTTACTAATTAACTTTATGTAATACTACATTTGTAAAGGCTGAACATTTTCTGTGTAAAACCCCATATCGTTGCCTACAATCCTTGGAATCTAAGTACTTGAGTAAATGCTTATTCCCAGACCAACCTCCCTATTCCCAAATGAGCAGGTGGGTGTTGTTGCACTCATGTCCTGCTTGTGGGCTTCCCCTGGGAAGCTGGTTGGCCACTCTGTGAACAGAATGCTGGACTAGATGGACCCTTGGTCTGATCCAGCATGGCTCTTCTTATGTTCTAATCTGTCCATAAACTTGATGTATGGAAACCTTCCTCCATGTGCCTCTGCCATGTGAATGAGACAGGAGATGACTAAGAAGAGTCTCCGTTGTGGCACTTGATCTTTATAACGTTTTTTGCTGTGATGTTTATCTAGAGCCTAACCTACTCTAGTGGGTTTTTTTAGTGGCAGGTTAAAACGTCAGCCTTTTTAATCCTCATTGTATTGTATTCTGTTTAACAGCACAGTCCTGTGCATGTTTATTCGGAAGTAAGATCAACTGTATTCAAAGGGGCTTCAAAAACTGTTTTATGCAGTTAAGTTTTTGCTGTTTCAATTGTTGTTTAATTTTCTTATTTATTTTATTGCTTCGTATTCAAACTGTGTAAGCCACCATACAAATACGGCTGATTGAAGAGTGGAATACAAATGCCTAAAGGAATAAACAAACAAATGCTAAAACTGAGACTACATTCATACAGTAAGGCTGTGCACAGATGGGCCTTTTTACTGCAAGAGTGGTTTGAGTCCCAGGCCAGATTCAGTAGCTGGATGACCACATATAATTAAGGGGAGCAGATGCCTTGGTTCAGGGAGGTACACTCTCCTCCACATCTTCTACCAAAGATGTTTATTTCTTTAAAGAAAACCAGAGGATGTTGACTCTGTTGGCTGGAAAGGGAACACATTGACTCAATTTCCACAACTAAACATCCCATGGTTAACAAAGAAACAAACTATGCATTGTTTGTGAGCACGCAGGAGTGAGCAAGCATACTGGTTCCTCACCCACTTCTGCTCTTCTAAACAATACAGGAACACCCCGCTCCTGGATTGTTATTGTTACATCTGAACCCAGAAACTCTGGGTTGTTAATGGGTTAAACAACTAAAAGTTAACCCATAGTTTGCTGTTGGGTTAACTTTGGATTATTTAACCCCTAAACCACCAACCGTTTAGGGATTCAAATGTAATGATAATAACCAGAGTGTCCTTGAGTTGTTTAGGAAAGCAGAACTGGGTTGTTTGGAAAAGCCTTCGCTTGCTGCCACATCGCTACAACTGACTTCAAGTTAAACAACCCATAGTTAGCCAGTGTGTGCAAACTCTGTCACTGTGTTCAGTGAAAAAATGGGCAGCTTTGTGTTTTTCTTCTCCTTTCTTTTAAATGTATTTAAAACTTAACAGTTGAAAAACTTCTATAGGGATTTGTGATGTCTCTCTGACTGGGACTTGACTCCATTGTCATTGACCCTCACCAGATAGGTGCTCCCAAAACAACTGCATACTTATCTGTGGAATAAGCCCTTTGACATCAGTGTTAAGAGAAACATCTTACTTTCCCAGGTTCAGCCATATGCGACAAAGCTCTGTAAAACCATTTAGGGCATAATCCTATGCATGCTTAGAGAGAAAAAAAGTCCTACAATTCCCAGCATGCCCCAGCCAGCATGGGTGGCTGGGGCATGCTGGGAGTTGTAAGATATTTTTCTGTCTAAACATGCATAGGATTGTGCCCTTAGTTTACAAAGGCTGTCTCATTTTATTTATTTATTTATTTACAACATTTATGTACCACTCCACATCTAAACAGATTCTGAAGTGGTGAACAATTTGAAAGACTACTAGTCTGTTTTTACTTTCACTGGACAAGAGTAGATGACACATACATGTCATGGGCCTGATTCAAGGAATACAGGCCTATGACATACATGTGTTATGTACTCTTGTCCAATGAAATACTTCTACCTTGCAATTGGACTTTAATTTTTTAAAAGCTGTGATAAGTGGCATTGTTATAATTTTCTCTTAAATATATAAAAAACCCTTCTAGTTTGTGTTTTGTGGATTCTCAGGCATCTTTCATCCTCTCACTGATGGAATGAATTTTTTCTCCACTTCCCATGTGCATTGGAAAGCATACACTTGCACAAATCTCACCCCGCATCTGCAAATCCCTAGTCCCCCAAATCCACATTTTCACACTTTAGCCTATGAGGGAAAATGCACATTTTTGGTCGGGTTTTTCCCCCATATTTTTGGACAACTAAATTTGCACACCATTTCAAAAAGTAAAAAACTCATCTGCAAGTCAGCGGCATCTGCATGACTTGGAAAAAGCCACTGTGGAATGTGCAGGTCAGATTAACAGAAATCTGATTCTGAACTCATTTGAATCCATTGCAGATTTCTCCGACATCCCTAATCATAATAAAAAAATGAAGGGGGGCATATCAATAAAAATGAGTCAATCTAGCAAAGGAATTTCTTCCTTTGAGAAACCTCCTGAATAGCCTGTCCCCACCACCACTACCTCCACCTCCCCAAAATCATAGTGAATGTATCATCTGTCAGCTGAAGGCTCTATGTAGGCATCACATAGTCTGAGTGAAATCCAGTAGGCCTGGCAACAAATAAGCAATTTGGCTTTCAATGAAATTCAAACAAACAAACAAACCAAACAATGTTCTCATTTCTAGTATGGTGTAAGAGGTTATTATTACCACTCTGGTTTAACCTATAAAGTGACACAATCCAATTTAGAAAGTAAAACAAACAAATTCTTTATAAAAATGCTAAATGATTATCACATCAGAATGACACTTGATTTCATTCTGCTTGCTGAAGTATTTGATGATGGAGAACAGCTAATGTGCCACCCAATCCCATGGGGGCTGGAGCTACAGAAATGTAATCTTCCCACGTCTGCAATGTAATTCCTTTTACATGAATAAAGGGAGAATGAGATTGCCTTTGCAAACTTTTCTTTTGAAGTCATTACTGGGAAAAGCACTACAATATTATGGCTTTAAGTCTACTGAAATAAATAAGAGCCTCCATACAAAATAGGTATACGAATGCTTTTGTTCAACCCATTGTCAGTAAAATGTGCAAGTTCAGTTGCACATAAACCTTTGAGAAGCAAAATTAGAAGGTAGACATCTTTCAGCGATTTAGCAACCATAGTTACTCCTGTAAATATCTTTGTTGTTTTCAGGTAGATGACCCCATATGTTCATGGTAAGCTTTAGATGAAGCTAAAGAAATAACTATGCTTTAAACCATCACATTGCTAATACGAGAGTGGGGGGGGGGGCTACAATTCTATACCCACTTACCTGGGAATAACCCCTATTGGACCCAATGTGACTCAGTTCTGAGTGGATACATCTAAAATTGCACTATAAGGATTTTTCTTTGTATGGTTTGTTTGTGCTCCCATAAGGGATCTGTATCTACAGCTGCACAGAATTGAGGATGAAAAAGTTCTGAGAAGGTAGAAGCAGACTAGAGACTGAATAATGGACAGCGAGACTGACAACCATTAGTGCCAAGCAAAATAACCGTGGAAGAATATACAAAAATGGGGCTTGGCTGGTAGACAAAGGTGGAGAAATGGCTGTCATTTGGAACGTATTTGCCTCAAATCATCATTTAGTACTGACTGGAACTGAAGGTTATTCCCTGTAGCAAAATTGAGCTGACCACAAGCTTGTGTTCAAAGGTCTTTCATTCCATGAACTGTGAATTGCATCCAAAGAGATAAAAACACAAGCTCCTTAAGATTTTAAAGAACAGCAACTTTATTTAAATTTAAGGGATCTGCAAAGGGAAAATTTCCTGACATAAGTGTCTCCCCACTCCAGTTCAGGTGTCTTATCAGACTGTACTAGAGGAGGCTTCTTCTTTCTACCTCAGTCTTTTCGGTAGGGTTTTTCAGGCTCAGGGATGATGGATAGCCTTTTGCCATGTTTACAACCCAATCCACAATCATTATACAGATATATGGGGTTGGATTTAGAATCTGTCTTCCATGGATAGAAGGGATCCCTTCACTGAAGGTGCCTCCACCTAATTTTCAGGGATCCCTACTTCTCCCCCACACCACAGTTCCCCCTGACACTTGGGGGGGGGGGCTGACAGGTCACCATGGGGAGAAGTGGGCAGAGAAGTCTGCTTCTGCTGGACCACTTGCACACACCTAAATCTGGATCCAACCCACAGCAGTGTAGTCCAATGGACATGTAATTCTAAGTACTGACACACAATATCATTTCCCATCACAGTTTTTTTATGGACACTCACTGATAAAGTCCATTAAAAATCCCCAAAAACTTTAATAATAACTGTCTTGTGTAAGTTTCATCTTCACATTTAACCAGCTTTATCAAAACACAGGCTTACTATTATACTAGAGCTTTTGGTCTCAAGGTGTAAACTGTAAACAAAGATTTCAGTTTGGCATCACTAATACAATTGCCTGATAGCATATATAATACATTGATTATCGGCCTATGAAGTTCCAAACTGTAAGCATTGAGGAGTTATGGAGCTGGCCTCATCCTCTCACCCGCCCCCCCTCCAGTGTTGACTGGGAAGGACTGAGGGGAGATTGTAAACATATTTGGCTGCACACACTTACAGTCCTCTGTGCTGTTGGGGACTCAGTTGCACAGAGGATGTAACTGTCTAGCTAAATAGTCACATATACCCTTCAGACATTCCTGCTCAGTACAGAGAGATCAGGGGGCAAAGCCATTGCCCACAGCTCCTCCACACTAACAATTTTGAAAGCCTGCAAACTCAGAATGGAGCCAGGTTATCTGCAGCCTGCCCTTGCAATTAAATAGACAAGAATTCAGCTTGGATTATTTGCTTCAGCACTTTATATTGAACCTGTACTAGAAATAAACTTACTGAAATATTTATTTAATGGTACTTTTAAATAGGTGATTCGAAAATTCTCTCCAACTAATTGTGTAGTCCAAAAATACATTCTACAAATGCCTCAAAGAGTGTTGCTTTTCTAACTGTTATTCCTGCAAAGTCATCCTATAAATCACATTAGCAACAATCTCTGTTAACTGACAGATATTTGA
The DNA here is from genome assembly GCF_057233095.1 of Heloderma suspectum. Classification (NCBI taxonomy): domain Eukaryota; kingdom Metazoa; phylum Chordata; class Lepidosauria; order Squamata; family Helodermatidae; genus Heloderma; species Heloderma suspectum. The sequence continues at coordinate 79,036,097 of NC_139460.1, read as the reverse complement.
TAGAATTTCAGGCATGCTAATTTTACTTCAGATTTCACAGCTTCAATGCTTCAAAATAGGAAATGGATACATTACAATACCATAATGTAACAGGAAATGAGAGGAAGAAAACCTCATTTTTTTATTCAGTTATTCAGTAATTCCCTCCTCACTCCTCGAAATAGGACTATACTGCAGACCCAAGATTATTGAATCCCACTGAGCTATCCATGTGTCTGTTCAGTTCATCCATAAGGATATATTTGGGTGTTACAAATCCAAGAGAAAACACAACTGTCAGATAATTCCTGTGTAATTAAGGATGTTGTGAGAGACTGCAGGGGTGGGAGGTTGAGTCCGACAGACTCCCACTCACCTGCTCTCATGGACCCTGCTTGCTGAACCGTGGGATACTCATGGACCCACTCAGCGAGCACCCCATGGCTCAGCAAGCACCCGGCAGCGGCCTGGCCTTCCTAGAGAGCCACCATTGTGCACAACAATGGTGACTCGGGCACGTCTAGATAGGTAGTGTTGTGTACTTGGCAGCTGTAAAGGCTCCATTTATGCAACATTACAGGCATGAATGGAGCATTGACGCCTGTACTGTTGAGTAAAAGCCACCACCAAATACACACCATTACCTACCCAGAAGCACTTGAGCCATCATTGTTGCACACAGTGGTGGCTCACTAGGGAGGACGGGTGGCCCTGAGGCTTCATGGGGTGCTTGCCAGGCTGTGACAAAGTTTGCGCAACACCACAAGCAGGGGTGGGCAGTGGCAGCAGGTCAGTGAGCTCCTGACGAAGCCAGGTACAGGTGAGTCCATCCATCCCTCTGTGTAATATCTAGGAATTTATGAAGAATTTGTTACAGTTTGTTTTTGATCAGAATTTACCCAGGCCAGTTCATACCTCCCAGATCCGAATGTGGACCCAGCTGAATGTAATCTGCAGTCAAAGTCTGCATGTTTACGAGCTTGCAGTTTTATTACCTGAACAACAACAACAAAATGTGCATGAAAAAATTGTACATTTGAAAAATGCATGCAAACTTATGTTGATCAATGGGAGAAAAATGCATACATTTCAACAATGTGCACAACTGATGCTACATGTGGAAAATGTGAACAAAAGTACGCATGAATTTTCATGTGAAAAGGCGGGGGGAAGCAAAGCTCATAATCTGATACAGACACGAATTGGAACAAGCGTCCAGGTGGAATTTGCATCGCACCAAAGGAGAACTATACTAGCTCCTGCTTCATATATTTTCTACAGTGACAAGAATAATAGGAAAAGGAACCACAAGTAACCATTCTTCTCCCTCCCACACAACATTTTACCAAGTGCAATGTTGGTAAACTCTACACTTGTGCTGGGGAAAACCTGCTCTTTAACCTCAAGCATGCCTGACATAGATGGTTCCCAACAAGAGGGCAATTTACAGCCCAGATATAACACAATAAACACAACTGGAAGTTTGCATAATCAGTTTTTAATAGGAAAAATATGTCCATTGGCAATATCTGCTCATAGTTATAAATATACCACTATGCCTTGTAATAGAGATGCAATCACATGAAATTCTTTCATTTAAAATTAACAGTGGTTCCATACATGTTTCTCTATTTAATGATGTGGAGGCATATTCAAAGGCATATCTTAACAATGGAGGTAACAATGGAGGTACCACAAATCTGTTTGGGAAACCTCTCCTGTGAACAAGTGATTTAAAATGACTTTGAGTACATCCTAAGCTCTGGAATGAAGCTCTACCGGCTGTCAGAGCAAGATCCTCATTGTGTTAAATAGTTATGAGGTCATCTCTTTGCCTAGTTGGTTGAGAATGTCCAGCATGTAAACTATCATTTGAGTGCTATTGGGCTATGGGAAAATACTCCAGGTAGTGGTGGAAAGTACTGCTGGACAATGTAAAGTGCTTGCTTCTCCCACAGGATTCTCATCTTTGACCCGTTTGCTTGTGAATGGCCCACCATGGGATGTATGTGTGGCTCCCTCCCTGACTGTTTTTAAAGACCTAGATGTTCCAATCCACTTTTAAATGAATGAATTTCCAATTTACTTTAAAACTTGGAATGTACTATTGCTATTTTTAAGTAAATAAAATAAAATATTCTGTCCCTCTTCCTGGTGGTGGTGGTTATTGAGAATGTGTGTGTGTGTGTGTGTGTGTGTGTGGGTACATACGTAAATATTTCAACCCCACCCAGATCCCCATTACTTGGATGCAATCCTATGCATACTTAACTGAGAGTAGAATCCTGTGGATGTAAAGGTTTCCATCCAGACTTAGTCATGCTTAGAGTAATCTGACTGAAATCAATAGTTTTACTCTCAGTATGACTAAATTTGGATCCAGTCCAAACAGACTCACTTCTGAGTAAACATTCATATGGTTTATGAATGTTTACTCATATGCAGCAAAGATGACAAAAAGTCTTATGGCACCTTAAAGACTATTCCAGCATAAGATTTTGTGGACAACATCTGATGGTTGCGTCTGATGAAGTGGTGGACCTGTCCAAGAAAGCTTATGCTATAAGAAATGTGTTAGTCTTCAAGGTGCCACAAGACTCTTTGCTATTCATAGCATTGCACTTTCAGTATATAAAATGATAGTGCTGCTACTCAAATAAAAGCAAGAATAAAAACAGGTATACAGTGTAAAGTGCAGTGAAAGGTTTGACTTTGAATTCTCTGCCTTAAAAACAGATGCCTTGGAATGCAGGTAATATTTGTTCATATTCACCACCCTTTACAATGTCTGACTTCACTGCAAGGTTCCCTGACCTGGATTCCCTTTTTTTCTGAGCCCAGATGGGTTTGGTCTCATTGTACCTCTACTCAGCGATGCTGGTAGTGCACTCTCAACCTGATTAGATACAGTTTCTTCTTGGTTATCACTTGGTTATTCACATAATGCAAGGCAAGAACTGACATTAAATAAGGGTTCAGGGGATCAGTCTGGTAAGCCCTGGCACAACTGAAACTCTGTACAATCTGTTTTTACCTGCCAGGTGATGACACCAATGCACTCTTGCGTCCTGGGAAATGCATCAAGCCAATTGTTAAACCATTTAAGAACTGCTCCCAAATCTTCCAATAAGGCAGCAAAATAGCAGGATTGAAGATATAGTTACACTATGGAATTCAGTCACACTGCCCTAAGATGTGGTGGCTTTAAAAGGGCATTAGACAAGTTCCTGGAAAGATGAAGCTATCAGTGGCTACTAGTTATGCTGTCTATTACCTCCAGCATCAGAGGCAGCATGCCTCTCAATACCAGTTGCAAAGGAAAAACAGTGGGAGAAAGATATTGCTCTCAGGTCCTGCTGCTGGGCTTCCTATGAGCATCTGGTTGGATACTGTAGGAAATAGGATGCTGGATTATACAGTATAGGCCTTTGGTCTAATATGCAGTTTTGAGCGTTTATGCTCAGTTGCCATTTATCTCTATCTCCCAATATTTCTTTTGAAACCTCTCCCAGTGATGGTTAAAATGATAATCTCCTCAAGGATTTATGGATAGATCTATCATCAATGCTAATAGAGGTTATGGATTTGAATCCCAATACAGAAAAGCAAGAAAACTTTTCCAAATACATAAATGGATATCCTAGAATATTCTGAATTACAATTTCCAAGTACAACCTTCCTTTCTGTTGTCCAAATTCTATAATATGCTGTGTATACTCAACACTGAAGGGTCCCAAACTCTATAATATCTATAACTCTGTAATATAATATAATATAATATAATATAATATAATATAATATAATATAATATACAATGTAGCTGAAACTATGTCAAGAACAGCTGGATTTTGAATGTACTACACAAATTATGAATTTGCAAATGTCTGCTCATTTCCCACCATTTATTCTGCCTCTACCAGTCACTGTGATGAAACTATACATTATTATATTATTATTATGTTTATTTATATCCCGCCTTTTTCCCAATACTGGGACTCAAGGTGGCCTTACAACGTTAAAACTGCTACAATTAAAACCTATAAATAGAAATATAAATACAACTGTATAAAAGTTAAAGATATAATTAAATCATCAATATTAAAATTGTAAAGATATTAAAACATTAAAAGACAACCAGAATGACAAAAATGGTATCCATTTTCCCAGGTCCAGACTAGTTATCCCCAAAGGCCTGCTGGAACAAAAAAGTTTTTGCATGCCTGCGAAAACATATCAAGGAGGGTGCCACTCTCGCCTCCCTGGGAAGGGAGTTCCAGAGCCTTGGGACAGCCACCGAGAAGGCCCTCTCCCGCATTCCCACCAGGCGTGCCTGTGATGATGGCAGGATGGCGAGAAGGGCTTCCCCTGAAGATCTCAGGGCACGAGTAGGCTCATAAGGGAGAATATGGTCTTTCATAGGACTGAAGCCCCATCAATTCACTGCTCAGATCCTGACTAGATTTTGAAATTTCATCAGACATTTGCCATAACATTTACAAAAATGGAAATGGCATGCAAAAATGAAATAATACAATTTGCGTAACCTTTTGATGATTAGGTCATCATAAAAATATCTGCTCTTTTCTGCTAGTTAATCATATCTATGCTCTCACACAGGTACAAAAATAGCAAAAGGTTACATTTCCCCCCATTTCTTACCTCAAAGTGTGGGACAGTATATAAAAAGTCAAACTCTATGAGCCACTTTTGTGCTAATGAACTTTCCATATGCTAACACTATTAATTTCAAAGTATCAGAGATTCTGAGAATTAAAAGCTACTTGTAAAAGATTCCCATGACATCTAAAAGCTTTCTGGATGTCACCAACACAAGGTTAATTAAGAAACCTAGACATTGCTGATATATCCAAGGGCACAATCCTATGGCTGCTAGTAGACCGCCATGGGATTTTTTGTTTCCTGGGAACCAAACTCGGAGCCAATGCTCCGAGATCAGTTCCCAGAAAACCGCCTCCCCACTCCCACTGCCTCATGGTGGTGGGGTTTGTTCCCCGCTCCATGCTCGTAAGAGCAGCATGGAGCAGGGGAAAGGGTGGCATTCCTGGGGGCAGGGAGGGGAGGGGAGGGGGCAGCGGAAGCACCAGTATGATGCTTCCTATGCACCTGGCCTCCCCTCCCACCCCTGAGCTGTCCCAGCTAGACAGCCAAAATCGACTGTCTAGCCACAAATGCAGGGCAGCTGGAGCGTGGAGAAGATCCCTCCACACTCTGCTCACCCTGCATTGGATAGTAGGTCACCTCCATGTTCAGAGGTGGCTGACTATCCCCATAGGACTGCGCCCTAAAAGTGTAATCCTATGCATGTTAAGACAGTAAAAAGTCCTACAACTCCAGGATTCCCCAACCAGTTATGAGCATCTGGGAATGCTGAGAGATGTAGGACTTTTTTTTCCTATCTAAACATGCACAGGATTGCACCCTAAGAATGTCATTATTTTGGCTTAGTAATTGCAATATTAAAGTTAATTTACTCATCATTTGTTCATGCCCACACACTGCTATTGTTTATTCATGCTCGTTTTTTCAAAAGCCATGAAGGCTAGAAACGTACCGCCCTCTGCTCATGCTTCTGTGGGAGGGTGACCAGCAAGGGCAGAGACTGCAGCTCTGCATGTGCTGGAGATGAATTCAGACAATTTCCATCATCTGAAAACAACTGGAAATATTCATCATTTTACTGAAGATCTTCAGTTAAAGAAGAAAAAGCTCATTGACCTCAGGATAACTTAAAACAGCCTTATTCAGCCTGGTGTGCTCCAGATGTGTTGGACTAAAACTCCCATGGTCATGCTGGCAGGGTATGATGGGAGTTGTAGTCCAACACAACTGGAGAGCACCAGGTTGGGGAAGGCTGTCTTAAGTTTTCTAATTGAAACTTTAAAATCATAGATCCCACTTGTTCCACATGGGTTTTAGACATGGACCCTTCAAGAAGATTTCAGCCTAGATAAAAATTACTTACTCTGTGTAATGGCACTGATGCCCTGAAACTTGATAAGGACCAATAATCCTCTAGGTACATCTCCTATTTTATATACATGTATCTCTGCCTCTATTCTATCCAAAGTTTAATGCCTTTAGTATATCCTCATGCACCATATATTGATTCAGATTACATAGGGAGAAAACCGAGGGTTGATGCACATGGATCAATGGTCAGACATTACTATAAATTCCTATGGCTGCCTCTGGAGGTTGTTCCACGTACAGTTCTGTCTATCTGTGTCACCAGAGCCTTCTCCAGGCCACCAACAACAACTAAATTAAAAAAGAGTTTGCAGATCATTGAAGCCAGGCAACAAACTATCGTACACTAACAACTTGTTACTCTACATAAGGATTCCACAAAGCCGAGGGCCACCCTGTTCCACCATCCGCATGCCCCAGATTCCCCCCCTTTTTTTGGCTCCCTGAACTTATGTAAATAATTCTGTAAGTACACATTACTTCAGAAGCAATTAAGGGTGCAATCCTATGCATGTTGAGACAGAAAAATGTCCTACAGCTCCCAGCACCCCTACAGCTAGCCATGCTGGCTGGGGCATGCTGGGTATTGTAGGACTTTTTTTGTGACTATATGCTGCTAGGGATGTACAGGTCCCCACCATCCATTCCAGTGGGGAATCTGCGGGGGGGGGGGAAGCAATCCATTCCTCCACCTGGAATCCTAGCGGAGCAGCTCCGCTCCGTGAAGATTCCACAAAGCCGAGGGCCACCCTGTTCCGCCGTCTGCATGCCCCAGATTCCCTCATATTTTTTTTTGGCTCCCCGAACTTACATAAATAATAGGGATGTCAGAGAATTCCGCCACGGACTCCAGTGAGGCCGGAATCCCCCTGGGACGGAGCATACCTTGCAGCAAAAGTGGCGGCTCCGGCGGCGGTGGATGCGGCAGTGGTGGCAGCTCCTGCTGGTCTCCTGGCCACTGCCAGGCTGCTGTGGCTGCAAATGGCGTCCATTTGCGTGGCTGCCTTTCTTCATGATAGGCTATATAAATACTTACGTAGCCTATGAGAGCAAAGAGCAGGGGTGCAAATGGCGGCCCCTACACCATTTGTGCCCCTGCTCTTTGCCGTAATAGGCTATGTAAGTATTTATGTAGCCTATCATGGCTTGGCGGCCACGCAAATGGTGTAGCAGCCGCCATTTGCATGGCTGCCTTTTGTCGTGATAGGCTACATAAATACTTATGCAGCCTATCACAGCTTGGCAGACACGGAAATGGCGGCCGGAGTAGCAGCAGCCATTTGTGGCCAAAGCAGCCGGGCAGTGGCTGGAAGTCCAGCTGCAGCTGGCCCCAGAGCGGAGCCGGCCGGGGAGGATTCCGGGGGGAGGGACAGAGTGCCTCCTGCCGACCACGGATGCCCCAGAATGGAGCCAGGTAAGTGTTTCATACATCCGTACAATAAACAGAAAAGATGGAAGGTTTCTGTGGACTTCGCAACTCAGCCCCAGCAAAAGAAAGCCTCGGGTCACAGGGAAAATGCCTCGTAAAAAGGGTAAAGCCATTCGTGTTCTTCTTCCTCCATTTCTGATTTACGGATTTGTTTTCATGATTATTTTCATAAAATCCACCGTTCAGCAGACAAAATATAAAGGGTCCGCATGAGCTCCGGTCTGGGTCGACCGGGCCGCCCTGTTCCGAGGAGGATTCTGCAGACCGGATTTGTCAGAATTCGATCCCATTTAAAATTTGTGCGGAATTCTCTGACATCTCTAATGGTTGCTAGTGCATATTTATTTTCCCCTTTAAGGAAAACTATATCATCAAACAAATAATCTTAAGCATCTGTATGGAGGATCATTTTTGAAATTAGGTTTAGTAATGTGATGGTAAGATGATATAAAAAGTACACAGTTTGATTGATGATGAGTCCTCATAAACTCAGGCAAAAGAGGTCATGCTCAACCATCCTTAAAAAAACCCTCCCATGATAAATAAGGAAAATTCAGTATCTGTGGTACATTTAGGTTTTCGGAGAATATTTGACATCAGAGATTAATGGCCAAATTAAACAACCACAACACAGATAGTAACATAGCATTCTGAATATAAAGCCATTTTTAGAGAGCAGCAGAGAAAAAGAAACACTTTCAAGCTCTGAAACTGGGAGGCAGTTACAATTATACATCTGAAGGAGGCAATACCAAGTGTGATTTTGCCCATCATGGTGGATTTGGTGGATAAGGTGGATGGTGCATGGTGGATATCTGGTGACATTCTCTCTTCTTTCTCTGAAAAGGAGTCCTCCTAGGTTCTGGACCTGGCAACACTATGTAGAGTGCAGAAGATATAAATACATTGCCCCATGTGCCTTAGAATGTTACCTTGCACAAGCTAATGAGGTTAACATTTGGACTAGAGTATGGTAAGAATTCCAGTTCCCTTGAGCCTAGGGATGTACGAAAGTCACTTACCTTTTCGAAGGGTGACATTCGCGGGGGGGGGGGAGGTGCTCCATCCCTCCCCCCGAAATTCTCTCCAGCCAGCTCCGCTCCATGGAGATTACACAGAGCCGCTGGCCAGGGATCCGCTGACCAGACATCCGGCCGCTGGGCAGCCTGCAGGGATGCAAATGGCAGCCGCCATAGCCGCTGCCATTTGCATCTCTGTATTTTGTCGTGATAGGCTACGTAAGTATTTACATAGGCTAAAATGGCAAAAAAAAGGGAATGCAAATGGCGGCCACCGTAGCCGCCGCCATTTGCGTTCTCTGTTTTGTGTGTGGGGGGGGGTTGCCGTGATAGGCTACGTAAATACTTACATAGCCTATCACGGCCTCCACAGGGACGCAAATGGTGTCCCTGCGTTAGCCGTGATAGGCCACGTAATTATTTACGTAGCCTATCACGGCTATAATGAGGAAGTGAATGGTGGCCGCAGACGTGGCCGCCATTCGCAAGTCAGCGTGGACGGCAGCAGGTAAGTGCTCCGTTTTGTGCGCCTTTCGTGGGGGGGGCAGGGGGCTTCATTCCGCCACGGATTTCGGGGGGCCGAACGCACTGGCATTCGGTCTCACCGAGATCCGTGGCGGAATTCTCTGACATCCCTACTTGAGCCATGGTTCCAAAATGGAGAGACCCTACGGGGGCTTCCTTAAAGTTTTTGCTTCTAAGCTTTTCAGAGACAACAACCTGCCCCAGCAGTAAGAACTAAATTTGTGCTGAGCCTGTTTATGTGTGCTCAGACCCAGCATTACTTGTGTACTGGGCAAAAAACAGATGAAAAGGGGGAATGAGACTGTGCTGCTCATGTGTGGATGTCCCTTTGCAGTTATCCATGCTTAGGGATGGCACAGGCCCCCAATTCCATCTGGAAATCTGGCGGAACCACCCCTTCCTGAACCCCTGAGCCCCGCTAGCTCAACAGAACAGTCTAAACAGTTCTTCCACTTCTGCAAACCACAAGATTGCCCCAAGCCTGCTCATACCTCCCTCTTGTGCATGGTGCTACCATTTTGGCTACAGAAGAACTGGCACTCACAGCCCGAACACTGGAAAGACAGGAAATGATAAATTCCCCCCACCCTTTCTAAAGGTTGAATCAAATGGCAACTATTATCCTCACACATACTAAGTGTGAAGAGAACCATGTCAAATAAAAAACAAAATTTTAAGAATTAGGGAGGATTTGTGCAAGAAATAGACCAATTCCTTTGTTGAAAGGGTCGGTCTTTTCAGAAATATATGTGAGTTAAGACAATATTTAGCAGGGAGGTTCTTCAAAACATGATTCAAGGTGGCAACAGTATTGTTATGCCAAAGGCTTGTAGCATAGCTGTATAAAGTTAACAGTTCCTGAAAACTGATTTGATTGATGCAATAAAAATCAAGTTATAATTAATAGGTCTTAACCAATGTATAGCTTTTTTTAGGCCAGCTTAACTGAAGGTAAAAGTGAATTTATATTCCATGGGGCCATGAACCACTAACAAGTAACAACTCTGCAATGAAAAAATGAATAAATGATTGATGTTTTTGGAGGACAAGATATATCCTCACTTTTGGCCATATCACACAGATTGAAGTAAAACCTCTACTAAAGATCACTGGAAAAATGGCAAATCAAGATAGCAGGCTGAGGCTCCCTAGCATTTAACCCATGATACGATGCACTTTAGCAGCAGCCAAACTTCAGATCTGCAGCACGCAGAGTATAGGACAAAAAGTATATATAGGCCATTGCATCTGAGGAATCCAATCTTTTGTTTTCATTTTAATTGTATTTTATATATTTAAAAATTCTGCCTATTACCAGAGAATACTGTGTCACCGATCAACCAATAAGAGTACAATAAAACACCAGAGTAAAACCAATTAAAATGGATCACCATAAGTAATCTGAGAGAGGGGGAGGCAGCAGAGAAGGCTACAGAGTAAAACCGTTTGCAGAGCCCTGGGAAGTAACACAATGTGGGAGTGGGGAATGGCAAGGAGAGGTCCTTCTATGGGCTAATTATTCAATCCAGTTTGGAATGGATGGGAATTGGGACCCCAAGGGATTTGGTGTCACATCTAAAACTAGGACAGACATCCCCAGTTACTAGCAGTGGTGGTTCTGAGCATGACCTGGTAGCTGAAGATTGGCTCACATACAGTATATATGGCACAGGACTATATTCACAAGGTGTGTCAAGGAAGTCAAGTGAATCACTTCTTTTCTCACCACCAGGACCCAAGCATGGGAGTGGGAAAGGGTACATTTTACCAAGGCCTGGAGATCTGGGCCAGGCCAAAACTGCAACCCCAAAACTACAACTGCATATATTGTGAGATTTGCTGGAGCCAATCAGAACCAATGTTATAGCAAAACAAACAACATTGATTTGTAGAGATGTACGGAAATTTTGTTCCTGTCTGCAAATCATGCAGACAAGTTCCATTCACAACCCTGAATATGAGAAGGAACACAGTTTTCAGGAAATTTTCACAATTTCCTAAACTTGCATTTGTGAAAGTGCACACTTGCACAAGTGCACACTTCCAAAAATGTGGATTTGCACATATGTGCACACATGTACAAATTCTACTCACCCCACCTCAAATCTACATCTTCACACTTAGCCTATGGGGGAAATGTGCATTTTTGATTGGGAAAAAGGCACATTTTAAAAAATGTACTTTTGAATCTGTTTAGTTTGGGTCCTGGCTGGATCAGGCCCCAGGTTTAAGACAGCAGTTAAATTAGGAGATGCAGACTGAGAAACGAGAGAAATTTGTGCTTCCTTATGTGACATGCTCTCTCAAGAACTACTAATCCCAGAGTTCTTTGTGCATAGGCAGGGCAAGGAATAGGGACAGTTGGTGGGTGGGACAAACCACCATAATAATCAGGTTCCAGGGAATAGCTGTTGGACTGTTGCAGCAAAAGCTACAAGAAGTCTTGTGGCACCTTAAAGGCTAACAGATTTATTACAGCATAAGCTCACATAGACTACAGTCCACACACACACACGCACACACACAGCCATACACAAAATCACATCAGATTTCCATGTTTAGGGCCTGGTAGAAAAGCCCCAGTGTGGATCATGCGTAACTTCAGAAATGTAGAAAATAATTTCAGAATAATAATTTCAGAATTAAAATAGAAAGGTTTCTTTCATAACTCATGAGATTGAGTGCATGCGATGCAATCATGAGTATGGGAAGGGGGCCATCTTAAAAAATTCTTCTGCCCCCCCATGCTTGGGCCCTGCTCATCATCTACCTTAGGTGCTTCCAGAGTGCTACTTCTAGGTTGCCAATTGCCATTACAAGTCAGCACAGAACCATGCCATGCAAATCTTTCTGTCCCTGATTTGAGGGAGGGGGTTGCAGAGCTATCAGATGTGCCAGAACCAGCCTCTTCACAATGTTTTGCCATTTAGTCTCTTTTAAACTAAAACAGGATATGATTTTTTTAAAAGTGGAAGCGCATTCATTTACTCATTTCACAGCACATGCACATGCTGTGAAAAGTGCCTAAGTTAAAGGCTTAATTACTAGATTCTATTTGATTTTGAGGATTTTGTTGCTTTGGGAAACAAGAAATGCATCTGAATGTAAGTGCTACTTTAAAATATTAAGTTGGGATGAGTATGCCTAAGTCTCGCTTTGCTCATCCTTCACTGTTTGAAAACTGGATACGTACTTAACAATATTCCAGGTTTGCAAGCTCACAAATAGAAGGGGGTTGGGTATTACTATCCATATGCATTTATGCTTTTTCTCTGAAAGCTAAAATGCATCACCCCTTTTTAAATTAACAAGCTGTGAAGATGAGAACATGTAACCCAGAAAAAGCTTTGAAGAGTGTGAGGGGAAGTTCCCATTCAAATCTTGTCTCTGCCATGAACACCCTTTAAACCCACCAGGATTGTCTCCAAGATTCAGTCCTCCATGCTCAGTATGGGCAGAATAATAACACTGACATTTTACAGCAGGCCTCCCCAAGCTGGTACCCTCCAGATATGTTGGACTGTAGTTTCCATCATTCCCAGCCACTACCTCTATGGGAAGGGCCCTAGCTCAGTGGTAAAGTGCACTGTTTGCATACATAAGGTCCTCCTCAGCATTGCTAAGTAGTACTGGAAATAACTCCTGTCTGAAATCCTGGACAGCTGCTCTCAGTGCAGATGATGGGTGGGGTTCCTTTTTGCTATGAAGGCCATTGACCCATTGTTGTTGTGTATTTGTTCAGTTGCTTCGAACTCTTCGTGACTTCATGGACCAGCCCACGCCAGAGCTTCCTGTCAGCCGTCGCCACCCCCAGCTCCCCCAAGGTCGCATCCATCACCTCCAGAATACCATCCATCCATCTGGCCCTTGGTCGGGCCCTCTTCCATTTGCCATCCACTTTCCCTACCATCAACATCTTCTCCAGGGTATCCTGTCTTCTCATTATGTGGCCAAAGTACTTCAGTTTTGCCTTTAATATAGGGAGGGACGAAAGGGACTTACCTTGTCCTGCAGCTTGCTTCGTGGTGGGGGGGAGGCACTTCGGTTCTCCCCCCGAAGTTCAGGCGAGGGGGGGAGGCGCCCCGCCTCACCAAAATTCAGGCCGGGGGGGAGGCGCCCCATCCCTCGCCGGCAAAATTCAAGCCGGGGAGGAGCGCCCCATCTCCCTGGCCATGAAAAAAAAGTAAAAAACAAAACAAAACCACACACCCGTGATAGACTACGTAACGATTTGCGTAGCCTATCATGGCTAGATTTCCAAAGTCAGCCGTGATAGGCTACGTAAATCGTCACGTAGCCTATCACGGGTGACTTTGGAAAAAAAAAAGTGCGTACACAAATGGCGGCGCCCCATGGGCGCCGCCATTTGCGTTCCTTATTTTGGCACGTCTAGTCTACGTAAAGATTTACGTAGACTAGGGCGAAAATAAGGGCAACGCAAATAGCGTTCCCTTATTTTCGCCGAAGTCTACGTAAATCTTTACGTAGACTACCCCTGTCCAAATAAGGAACGCAAATGGCGGCGCCCATGGGGCGCCGCCATTTTCGTATGCGCTTTTTTCCCCCCAAAGTCACCCGTGATAGGCTACGTGACGATTTACGTAGCCTATCACAGCTAACTTTGGAAATCTAGCCGTGATAGGCTACGTAAATTGTCACGTAGCCTATTACGGGTGGTTTGTTTTTTTTTTTACTGTACTTTTTTATTTTGTAATGTTGGCAGTGGCAGCCAGTCGGGAGACCGGCCGCCGCCCCTGCCCCCGCCGAAACGCCGCCAAAACGCCGCCGAGAGGGACATTCACCCAAGGTAAGTCCCATCCCGGGGGGGGCAGGGGGCCGGCGGAGAATTTCCCCAACACTTTCGGGGGGCCGAATGCGTCGGCACTTGGCCTCCCGAAGATTCGTGGAGAAATTCTCCGCCTTCCCTACAGTTTAATATCATTCCCTCAAGTGAGTAGTCTGGCTTGATTTCCTGGAGTATGGACTGATTTGATCTTCTTGCAGTCCAAGGCACTCTCAGAATTTTCCTCCAGCACCACAGTTCAAAAGCATCTATCTTCCTTCGCTCAGCCTTCCTTATGGTCCAGCTTTCGCAGCCATAGGTTACTATGGGAAATACCATTGCTTTAACTATGCAGACCTTTGGTGCCAGTGTGATGTCTCTGCTCTTCACTATTTTTATCAAGATTTGTCATTGCTCTCCTCCCAAGAAGTAAACGTCTTCTAATTCCCTGGCTGCAGTCAGCGTCTGCAGTAATCTTTGCACTTAGAAAGACAAAGTCTGTCACTGCCTCCACGTTTTCTCCCTCTATTTGCCAGTTCTCAATCAAGCTGGTTGCCATAATCTTGGTTTTTTTGAGGTTGAACTGCAACCCAGCTTTTGCACTTTCTTCTTTCACCTTCATCATAAGGTTCCTCAGCTCCTCCTCGCTTTCAGGCATCAAAGTGGTATCATCTGCATATCGGAGATTGTTAATGTTTCTTCCAGTGATTTTAACTCCAGCCTTGGCTTCATCAAGCCCAGCATGTCGCATGATGTGTTCTGCGTACAGGTTGAATAGGTAGGGTTTGAGTATACAACCCTGCCGTACTCCTTTCCCAATCTTAAACCAGTCCGTTGTTCCATGGTCTGTTCTTACCATTGCTACTTGGTCGTTATACAGATTCCTCAGGAGGCAGACAAGATGACTTGGTATCCCCATACCACCAATAACTTGCCACAATTTGTTATAAACCAAACAGTCAAAGGCTTTAGAATAGTCAATAAAACAGAAATAGTTCTGAAACTCCCTGGCTTTCTCCATTATCCAGCGGATATTGGCAATTTGGTCTCTAGTTCCTCTGCCTTTTCTAAACCCAGCTTGTACATCTACTTTACTTGTACATGGAATTCTCGTTCCGTGAATTGCTGGAGTCTACTTTGCAAGATCTTGAGCATTACCTTACTGACATGTGAAATAAGTGCCACTGTTCAATAGTTTGAACATTCTTTGGTGCTTCCCTTTTTTGGTATGGGGATATAAGTTGATTTTTTCCAATCTGGTGGCCATTCTTGTGTTTTCCAAATTTGCTGGCATATGGCATGTATCACCATGACAGCATCATCTTGCAAGATTTTAAACAGTTCAGCTGGGATACCATCGTCTCCTGCTGCCTTGTTATTAGCAATGCTTCTTAAGGCCCATTCCACCTCACTCTTCAGGATGTCTGGCTCTAGCTCACTAACCACACTGTCAAATCTATCCCTGATATTATTATCCTTTCTATACAGATCTTCCGTATATTCTTGCCACCTTTTCTTGATCTCCTCTGCTTCTGTTAGATCCTTGCCATCTTTGTTTTTGATCATACCCATTTTTGCCTGGAATTTACCTCCAATGTTTCTAATTTTCTGGAAGAAGTCTCTTGTCCTTCCTATTCTATTATCTTCTTCCACTTCCGCACATTGCTTGTTTAAAAATAATTCCTTATCTCTTCTGGCTAACTTCTGGAATTTTGCATTTAATTGGGCATATCTCCCCCTATCACTGTTGCCTTTTGCTTTCCTTCTTTCTTGGGCTGCTTCCAGCGTCTCAGCAGACAGCCATCTTGCCTTCTTGGTTCTCTTTTTCTTTGGGACGTTTTTTGTTGCCGCCTCCTGAACAACGTTGTGAACTTCTGTCCATAGTTCTTCTGGGACCCTATCTACTAAATCTAGTCCCTTAAATCTATTCTTCACCTCCACTGCATATTCATTAGGAATATTAGTGAGCTCATACCTAACTGATCTGTGGGTCTTCCCTATTCTCTTTAGTCTGATTCTAAATTGTGCAATAAGAAGTTGGTGATCTGAACTACAGTCAGCTCCAGGTCTTCTTTTTACCGACTGTATAGATGTCTGCCACCTTTGGCTACAAAGGATGTAGTCAATCTGATTTCGGTGTCCACCGTCTGGTGAAGTCCATGTATAAAGTCGTCTCTTAGGTTGTTGGAAGAGAGTGTTTGTTATGCACAGTGAGTTGTCTTGGCAAAATTCTATCAGCCTATGTCCCGCTTCATTTTGTTCTCCCAGACCATGCTTGCCTGTAATTCCAGGTGTCGTTTGACTACCCACCTTAGCATTCCAGTCTCCTGTAACAAAAATAACATCTCTTTTTGGCGTATTATCCAGTAGGTGCTGCAGATCCTCATAGAACTGATCTACTTCTGCTTCTTCAGCATCTGTGGTTGGGGCGTATATTTGGATCACTGTGATGTTGAATGGCTTACCCTGAATTCGAATTGAGATCATTCTATCATTTTTTGGATTGTATCCAAGCACTGCTTCAGCCACTTTATTATTAATTAGGAAGGCTACTCCAATTTTTCTGTGGTCCTCTTGTCCACAGTAGTAGATCTGGTGGTCATCTGATGTGAAGTGGCCCATTCCAGTCCATTTCAGTTCACTGACACCCAAAATGTCTATATTTAATCTTGACATCTCCCCAATAACCACATCCAATTTGCCCTGGCTCATAGACCTTACATTCCAGGTTCCTATGGTGTGTTGATCTTTGGAACATCGGATTCGTCGTTCACCACCAGCACCGTCAGCCGCTAGCTGTCGTTTTGGCTTTGAGCTAGCTGTGTCATCACATCTGGGGCTAGTTGAACTTATCCTCTGTTCCTCCCCAGTAGCATTTTGACCATCTTCCGACCTGGGAGTCCCATCTTCCGATGGTATACTCACATATCTCTGGTTGTACTGATCCATTTAGTTTTCATGGCAAGAATACTGGGGTGGGTTGCCATTACCTTCCCCAGAGACTGTATTTAATCTGACCTCTCTGCCATGACCTTCCCGTCTTGGGTGTCCCACAGTTTAGCTCATGGCATCATTGAGGTGCTCAAGCTCCAGCACCATGACAAGGTAACGATCTCCTTTGCTGGAGCCATTGACCCTTGGGAAGAGTCAGTTGGGGGCAACCACAACTGATGATAGGTGGAGCCAGAGCTAATGGTGGGTGGTGCTAAAGTCGGGATGGATGAGTCTGTCAGTTTTGGATTACCTGAGTTTTTCATTTTTCTAGTCTTAAGTTTGGGTTGTCCCAAATTTTGAGGATTTTTTAAAGCTTGCATGCAAATTTCTATGCATTTTTGCCTAATATACACATTTTTGCAAGTAATTTTCCAAATATAAATGCACTGTTGAATACTTCCACTAAAGTATGCATATACATCCTTAGAAATTCACACTTCTCCAAGTTTTGCAATGGAGTTATCAAAACAAAAATGCGCCCCAAAATGTGTATTTTGCAAACTCCATTGCAGACCTCAGAGACATGAACTTTTCTAAGGATAACTGTATTTTAGTTGATGTATTGGATAGAAAGTATGCAAATTCACATTAAAATATGAACCAAATTATTTTTCCCTTCATCACTAAGCCTGAGTCCAAAGTGGGCAGAATTTACAAGATAGCAGGACTGCATAGCTCTTCTTCCCTCTGTATCACATCATCCCTAAGTACACATATACCAAAAGCAGACATGAAGCAGAAAAGGAAGCATGTCCCAGAGGAAGCAAAAGTGGGCCTGAAATGTCTGGAGAGTTTGATGATGCTGAGGGATGCAGGAAATTAGGCTGAGCAGGGCTGCAGGTTCCCTACCCCAAGGTGTAGACAATACTGAGCTGGATGGATGAATAGCGTAACTCAGTATAAGGCAGCTTTCTAGTTACTGTGTACTGTAGAGATTTCCCCCAGAAATCTTGTACTGTTAGCAATGGACCCTAGTAGGACTTCTAAGAAAGTGTTATTATTTATATGTAATTACCAAAATAATTATCAAATGAAAGCATTCCATAATGCACCCCAGTTGTTACTTCAAAGATTAATCTGTCTCAGCATCAGATAAAATGAAAGTTTCTTGTATCTGTCACCAATTTATAGAATGAAAAATCCATGCCTCAAGAAAGATAATATTCCATCAAAATATATGGGTACACTGGTTATGCTAATTTATCATGATCTGTTGTTTTTTCCTGTAACACTCCAGCAGATATGGAGAAAAAAAGATGAAAAATATTTGCACTCTGGGACTTAAACATGTGTATTGTTCAAGGAGATCTTATCTACTGAAATGGACTGGTAATAACTTCTAGTACTTCAGCTTCATTCACAGTCAGATACTCCTTTTCAAGAACCAATTTCTTTAAATCAATTGAGTTGGATTCAGATTTAGTCATGCTTAGAGTAGACCCATTGAAATCAATGGCAAAAGTTAGTCATGATGAAGTTAAGTCCTATTAATTTAAGTGGGTTTATTCTAAACATGACTGAGCCTGGATCCAACCCAATAAATACTTCTAAAATAATTACTAAGAATGGCTCTGGACATGATGAAAAAATTGCAGCTAGCATATGCACAGGGTTATGCTCATACATTATTTTCTCCATGAGATTTGGTAAGAGAGATGCTCTGCACCAAGACGTTTTGAACATATGGATGGGAGTGGGAATTCCAGTGAAGACATGCACCTGTATAAACGAAGACAGAATAGCAGCGTGTAGTGTACCCGTGTATAAGGATGTATGAGAATGTCGTTTCAGTACAGAAATCACTTGAAAATGCCCCATTCACAGACACGAATAAATGGGAGCACATTTTCTCCAAAAATGTTCACAAATTCCCAAACTTGTATTCACAAAATGTGTACTTGAAAAATGCACAGCTTTCTCAAGATGTGCACCTTGTACAAAGTTGGGAATTTTCCTGCAAAGTTAATGTTCCATAGCTGTTTGTTTTGCACACTTTTCTCATTTACACAAAACAAACAGAGATTGCAAATGAAAGCACAGATCAAGGAGTCACGTGCAGCAAGCTGATGCTCAGAAAATCTTGGCAAACTCGAATATTGCTTGTTCGCTCATCCCTAGTCATCCATTATCTACACAAAAAACCCAGCTATTTTTCTTTTTTGCTGTTATTCCAATAAACATATGACACAAACAAATATGTTCACGAAATGTCATTTTTGTTATTTCCCCAGTTTTCAGAAGTGAGATGGAAATGGAGGTCACAAATTGGTGTATACTAATGTAGAAGTCAGTCCTAAGCACTTTACTTGCAATGGTACACAGGCCTGCTGAAATAATAAAAATTATAGGAGGGCTGATGAAAGTGGTTCACCGAAGTAGAGATTACTCAGTGCTTGGGACCCACAGCGTCCAGCAAACCATAGGAGTTCAGCAAAGTGAATTATACAAAGACCATTAGAGTTCACTCTTGCTCATGAAGACCAGTGCTCCACTGTAATTTAGTGTACATTTTGAGTTTCAAAAGGCACTTTCAATGATATATCTATCATATGCATAAAAAAAAAATACTATTATAAATCACTCAGCCAAACAAAGTTTGTATAGGAATTGCATGCATACTCTCCAACAAGTATATTTATATCAATTATTTCTGGAGTAAAGTGTTCAAAGCTGAGAACTAAGTAATTCCATTCCAAGTATATCTCTTGGCATAAATAAAGGCCCATATTACTGAATAGACACTATAACTTGAATAAATCACAATCTGTTTTCTAAAGATGCAACGCAACTTTAAGTTTAATATAAAAGAAACTTTTGCATGCTGAAACAGAACCTTTAAGTACAATTTAGTTAGGTAGACTAATTTAGAAAATACATGTTATTTATATCTGTGTAAATAGGAACTTTAAGTATTGGCTAAGTACCATTAGAGTGACTCAACACCGAAACTCTTTGTGCACTTAACATTCTTACAATGCAGTCCTTTACACCTCTATTCAGAAGTCCTACTGAGCTCAATGGGGCTCACACCCAGCTAACTGGCTATAGGATTGCAGCCTTATTTATTTATGTATATCTTTCAGATGTTTCATTCTGAGGACTTAGGGAAGGTAACAATACAGTAGGAAATCAAAATCAAGATAAAAATGGGGAAAAGGGAAATTCTATAAAGCACTTTGGATATGAGAATATAGCAGCCAGATTACTTTGGAGTATTTTCTATATATGCTGCAAAGATTTGGGAATGTAGGAATAAAGATTAATTATTTTGAGATGGCACGGTAGCAGTTAAGTGCAGTATATGACAAAACACATCTATATCAGAATTAATGTAGTTGCCAAGATACATCTGAAAAGCATGGAATACCTGTTTCCCAAGACTTCCAGTTTCCTTCTATCTGCATAACTATTCTGCCTGGAAGCATGGGCTGCTAAATATCATGCAGTATTCATAAACTGAGATGTCAGTTTGAGTTTTCCCATACTAGATCTCACTTCATCCAAGATGATAACTTCAGTTGCCAAGGTTCCTAGAATTTAAGTCCATTATTTTCAGCAAAGAATCAAATGGGTGGGGTGGGGTGTCATATATAAAATCCTGTGTTTTTCAAACATCATGAAAACAAAATTAAAATGTCCTAGGAAGCGGTAGAAAGGGGGACTATGATTCCTCTTCCACTATGTTCTTGGACAACAATCCTATTTGTTACTTGTTAGATGCCTAGGACTTTTATCTTCCCATTCCTCCTCTCAAGGATTAGCATGCAAAGGTTTTATTACTACATTTTAGCACTCATTTCACCGTTGCTTTCTACAAAGAAGTATTTTTACTGTATCACTTCAATAAGTGTGTAATGGATTTTTTAGCCAGTCTGCTATGTTTTTAACAGCTGCCTGTTGGGCAGAAATTCATTAGGTGAGGCGTGGAGATCAGAAAAAGCTTTACCTGCTGTTATGGTCACAGTAGGAAAATATGTAAGACGGTTTATTGCAGGAAGGCTGTACCACATAACATAAAAGTGGAGATGAGGGACATCATTTTCATGTGAGTTCTCTCTAAGGTTTATAAAATAATGTTGATGTATTTTTTTTAATATTAATACTGTTTCCATTTCTTGTTTCATTAACTTAAAGAATAAAGATATCCAACTATCTTAACAGGCATATATTATTTATGCAGTTGTCAAAAAGTACCAAAAATATGAAGAGGTTTGTTTAAAACAAAGTATGCTATAATAAAACAAGCCACCTATATCCACTCTATGTGCTTTTCTGTGAAGCTTTTAAGCATTACAAAAATAATCAGGAAACACATTTGAAGTGCAATCCTATACATGTCCAATGAGAATTAAGTCCCATTGAGTTAAATGGGGCTTACGCCCAAGTAAGTAGGTATAGGGTTGCAGGCTTAGACACATTAGAGTTGAGAAGAAATCTTTCTCTAACCAAAATGTGATGGTAAGCTAATTTCTCTTCTTTCTCATAGTATAGGGTTCCTGCAGCAACCACTCCCACTGCCAATGGCAGTGCTGATAATATCAACAGGAGAAAAATCAGGTTAAGCAGTGACCACAATACCAGATTAGGGCTGGTAAAACCAGGTGATGCTGTCTTTTTTCTTTACTTTTCCTGCAACAGAGATTCAGCCTGGTGCTATCCATTCTTTATTCCCAAGATAAAATTGCACATTTGCTGTTACAGATAAGTTAACTGGTATAGTGGTGGAATAGCAGGGGCCCCCACAAACAGCCTTGACAAACATCTTATTACTGGATTTCACTAGTTACAGATTCACTAGTTATGAAATCAGCTGCCTACATAAATAGTGAAATCCCAGGATTAAGGCATTTGTCAAGGCTGTTCATTGGCCCCTTCATCTACACCTTCACCTGTGTGTTAATATGCAAATACCAAAGCATTTTCAAGTGTTACAAGCACGTAGGGTACTCACATGCGGTGGTGTAATGGAGCCATGGCCCATAGGGTTGCAGCACCAACACTTTTTGAGTAGCAGGGATGCTGACATCATCCCCCCACCCCGAATTCTCAATTCCCTCTGTGCTGACCTGCAATCCTCACAGAAGCTGGGGAGGTGGGGGCAGGGTATGTGGGGGGATGAATTTTCCCAGCAACAATATATTGTTCCCTGTTGCAATGCAAAGTAATTTGGGGAACAGTAGCTTGGTTGAATGGCCAATTCAGACCCATTAGCTTTACAAAAGACCTGTTACTGGAGGAGATGAAAACTACTTGAACTGGTTTGTTGATTTAGATCAACACAGCTGCCTGAATTTTTGGACTCTCCTTGGGGCTGTGACTATGAAGACTCTCATGATGAGCACCTACTCTTCAAAATGTGCCACTTCACATGTTGAAGCAGGACTTGGACTATGCTGCTGGCCCCACAACTGATTTCACATGTCTGGTCTAGTCTTGCCTCTGACGTATGCACATTGAGCGTGGATGTCTGTAAAGGAACCTCTATGCAGCAGGTATGAATACTGCTAATCTAATATGGCTCATCAATTATTTCCATTTATTGAATCAAACCCAGAAAAGATCAATAAAACCCGCAAAAAGCCTCTGCTTTTTTAACTTGATATTTATGGATCAAATGATTCAGTATAAAACACTGACCTATACTTAAGCAGTTGGCTCTAAACAAAGCCTGCTCATCTGCCAATAAGTGAATTGTGAAACAATTGTGAAACAATTAAAACAAACATATTTCTGAGCAGTTATTGCCAATCCCTGAAAATAATACCCTACCCCCCAAAATTGACTTGCTGCAGAACATATCTCACATTTAAGCCTACTGGATATGATAGATTCTTCTTTTATATGGAATGATACATAATTAAGACTGCAATCTTTTCCCTACTTACTTAGCAGTAAGCCCCATTGAAGAGGAGTATACATGCATAGGACTGCAGTGTAAGACTGCATTCCATGTACACTTATTCGGGAGCATGTCAGTTTAGTGAATTTAGTGTGACTTACCTCTAAGCATGAGGGAAGGGAGCATGCCACTTCCTCTCACACTGTCCTGCTTTGACTGCAGCAGATTCTGAGTGCAGGACTAACACAGAAGCAATACAATGTAGCCAGCAAATGTTCAAGCATACAAGTTTCTATCCATTGGTGTTCAGGCTTAATACAGGAGTAGGGATGTCGCGAGATTCCACCGGGGGGGGAGTTTAATGGACTCCCCCTCACTCACCCAGACCCCATTTGCTGAGCTATGGGGCACTCACAGACCCACTCAGTGAGCACCCTACACCTTGTCAAGTGCCCAACAGCCATTCGCCCTTGTAGCAAGCCGCCATTTTCCTCAACAATAGCAGCTCGGGCTCTGCTGGGAAAGTAATGTTGCATAATTGGCAGCTGTGAAGAGGTTATCTACACAATACTATGCAACATGGAGCATTCACACCTGTAATGCTACGTAAATGGCCCCTTCGTGGCCACCAGTTGTGCAACATTACCTTCCCAGAAGAGCCCGAGCCACCATTGTTGCAAAATCGCAGCTTGCTACAAGGGTGGATGGCCGCACAGCTTCAGCAGGCACCCACCAGGCCATCCAGAAGCTCATGCGGCACTGCAAACAGAGGTGGGCAGCAGAGGCTCGGCGAGCATCCGACGAAGCCAGACACAAGTAAGTCCATCCATCCCTACATAGGAGTGATCCAATATAGGGGTTAAAACACAGGCAACCAGTCAGATATGTTATGAAGTCCAGAGGCAGAGTCAATAGGCAGTCCAAAGGTCAGTAACATGGAGCATCAGTCACAAGGAAAGGTCCAGGGGGCAAGGGGTATGGCACAGGAGTTGGAAGATAGTGTTGTTCCAACACTGACTAGGAATACAGTGAAGGCTTTTAAGCCCAAAGCCTGCTGAGTTCCACCCAGAGCTCAGCTTCAGAAATCAAAGCTCCCTGTGCAGAGCCCTACTCCTGAGGAGTTGCTTTCTCCTGAGGAGTCCTCCTCTGCAAGAGAACACTCCTTCTCACAAGGGCCCTACTAGCCTGTTGCTTGAAGCGGCAACACCCCTGGGTGCCAGGGGGTGTTTAGCCTCTGCCTCAGAGGTAGAATCCCCTTCACCTGACAGGGGTGGACCTGCAACCATCACCCCTGAGGTCCCAGGCTCCTACTTGTCTGGTGACTGTACCTGACTTGAGGTGTCCTGGGTTTCTGGGGGCTCCAGCTCCTCCCCTGAGAAGTACTCCTCCAGTGTTGTTGTTGTTAACATTTTTAAAATAAGGAAATGGACATGCATATAGCCAGCCCAACCACCCTCACATACACACACACACACACACACACATTCATATTCTAAGAAAATAGAACACAAGAAGAACAAAGGTAGGCAGTGCTGACGTGAAAAGGAAAAAATGCAAAAAAGAAAAGAGGGTATTAAGCATGCATTGAATGTGGATATACACATATATCAACAATCACCTCCTTTTATTCTTTGTTCAACCTGGAACAACTAACAACCGTGATAGAGAGGCAATCCTTCCACATTCCAATTTTGGGAGAACCTGAATTGGCCTGTAGCCTTAGGAGCTCCAGAATATCCCTGCCTTGGGAACAAATGAAAACAAGAGGCATGAAACGTGAACCGCAGTTCCAAAATCTAGGGATGTACGAAAGTCACCTTTTCAAAGGGTGACATTCGCGGTGTGGGGGGGAGGTGCTCCGTCCCTCCCCATGAAATTCTCTCCTGCCAGCTCCACTCAGCAGCGACTCTGCGAAGCTGCCAGCCAGGGCCTCCCACAGCCGGACAGTCTTCAGGGGCGCAAATGGCAGCTGCTGTAGCCACGGCCATTTGGGTCCCTGTATTTTGCCATGATAGGCCATGTAAATATTTACATAGCCTATCACGTCAAAAAAAACACACCAAAACAGCGAACGCAAATGGCGGCGGCTATGGCGGCCACCATTTCGTTCCCTTTGGGGGGGGCGTTATTTTTTGGCAAATGATGGACACTACGCCCTTCTCTTTTGCCGTAATAGGTTACGTAAGTATTTACGTAGCCTATCATGACCAACAAAAAAAGGGAACGCAAATGGCGGCCACTATAGCTGCCGCCATTTGCGTTCCCTTTTTTTTTGCCATGATAGGCTACGTAAATACTTACGTAAATACTTATGTAGCCTATCACGGCAGCCTGGAAGGATGCAAATGGCGGCCGCTATGACGGCCGCCATTTGTGGCCGCAGCAGCTGGCTGAGAGACCAGCCGCCACCGCCGGAGCCGCCGCCGGAGCCTCCGCCCCAGGTAAGCTTCATCCCGGGGGGATTCTGCAGGGTGGCGGGGGGTTGGAGGCTGTTCCGCCATGGGTTTTGGAAGGCCGAATGCCAGTGCATTCGGCCTCACTGAAATCCGTGGCAGAATTCTCCGCCATCCCTAGCTAGGGATGGACGAAAGGGACTTACCTTGTCCCGCAGCTTGCTTCGCGGTGGGGGGGGAGGCGGTCTGGTTCTCCCCCCGAAGTTCAGGCGAGGGGGGAAGGCACCCCGCCTCGCCTGGCCGAAATTCAGGCCGGGGAGGAGCGCCCCATCTCCCCGGCCGCGAAAAAAAAAGTAAAAAACAAAAACAAAAACACACAACTGTGATAGGCTACGTAACGATTTGTGTAGCCTATCACGGCTAGATTTCCAAAGTCAGCCGTGATAGGCTACGTAAATCGTCACGTAGCCTATCACGGGTGACTTTGGAAAAAACAAACAAACAGCGCATACACAAATGGCGGCGCCCCATGGGTGCCGCCATTTGCGTTCCTTATTTTGGCACGTCTAGTCTACGTAAAGATTTACGTAGACTATGGCAAAAATAAGGGCAACACAAATAGCGGTCCCTTATTTTCGCCGTAGTCTATGTAAATCTTTACGTAGACTACCCATGTCCAAATAAGGAACACAAATGGCGGTGCCCATGGGGCGCCGCCATTTGCGTATGCGCTTTTTTTCCCCCCCAAAGTCACCCGTGATAGGCTATGTGACGATTTACGTAGCCTATCACGGCTGACTTTGGAAATCTAGCCGTGATAGGCTACGTAAATCGTCACGTAGCCTATTACGGGTGTGTGTGTTTTTTCTGCACTTTTTTATTTTGTAATGGCGGTGGCGGCAGCCGGTCGGGAGACCAGCCGCCGCCCCCGCCCCCGCTGAAACGCCGCTGAAACGCCTCCGAGCGGGACATTCACCAAAGGTAAGTCCCATCCCGGGGGGGGGCGGGGGGCCAGCGGAGAATTTCCCCAACACTTTTGGGGGGCCGAATGCATCGGCACTCAGCCTCCCGAAGATTCGTGGAGAAATTCTCCGCCATCCCTGCCAAAATCTCACTTGAAATATTATTACCATAGCAGCAGCTGGGAGTTTTCCTTCCCCTGTCTTACTTGTTGCTCAGTCTTAGGGATGGCAGAGAATTCCGCCACGGATCTCAATGAGGCCGAATGCCAGTGCATTCGGCCCCCCAAAATCCATGGCAGAACGAAGTCCCCCCTGCTCCACCACCCCGTGAAAGGCGCACGAAACGGACCACCTACCTGGTGCCGTTCGTGCTGCTTTGCGAATGGTGGCGGCTATGGCAGCCACCATTTGCATCCCTTTTTTTTCCCGTGATAGGCTACATAAATACTTACGTAGCCTATCACGGCTAACGCAGGGATGCCATTTGTGTCCCTGCAGAGGCCGTGATAGGCTACGTAAATATTTACGTAGCCTATCACAGGGAAAAAAGGGAACACAAATGGCGGCTGCCATAGCCGCCACCATTCGCGTTCCCCATTTTTTGCCGTGATAGGCTACCTATCAGGGCGAAAAAAAGTGACGCAAATGGCGGTGGCTACAGCAGCCGCCATTTGCGTCCCTGCGCAGCCCAGCAGCTGCTGGATGTCGCTGTGGGCGGCCCTGGACAGCAGCTCTGCAGAGTTGCCATGGCGCGGAGCCGGCCAGTGAGGATTTCGTGGGGAGGGACGGAGCACCTCCCAGCCACCGCGGATGTCACGAAACAAAACAGGTGAGTGATTTAGTATATCCCTACTCAGTCTCATCCATACTTCTTTATCTTCCTTATTGGGTAGAATGCTACAAGAAGAATACATGAGGAAGGGGTTTGGCCCCTTTGCTGACACACCACTTAGTACTTCCTTCCTGGCAGTGACTGAAGGAAACCATCTGACTGGCTACAGTTGAAGCAAAAGGTACCAAATAGGTCATCCACAAAAGACCTGAACATTTTGCTTCATAAACTATTTGTAATGTCCTCCCCAGTCCTTGGTTGTTTGAGTTGTTTGCCTGAGTTGTTTGTTGAATATTAACTATCGAGCCAATTACCACACAGGTACTGGAAATATAAAAGGATTATACATAGCTACCTGGAAGAACTTTATAAACACAGACCACCAGCAGATTTTCACATAGTCCAAAAGAAGAAAAGAATGAGGGGGTCTATAGGCTGGGTTGTACTTAAGGGAATGGTATACAGTTCATTCACCATGTCTAGCACTGAAACAAAATGTAGTCAGCAGGCATGATGAGTAGCATGGTATCATTCTTGATAGTGCTACATCATATCTATCTAACAAACTTTATACTTATTCACAATTACTTCAGCTTTGGAAAAAACATGTATCTTCAGATCAATGACACTGCCATGGGTACTAGCATGGCACCTCTGTATGTCAAATTTCCACAGATGACTTAGAATGCTTTCTCAGCTCTTGTTCCCAAAAGCTTTTCTTCTACCCAAGACTGATAATGACATCTCCACCTTCTAAATCAATGAAGAGGGGGCAGTTGAGAAGTTCTTCCAGGACTTCAACACTCCACCACTGATCTGAGCCTAGAACAGTCCCTATAGCAGACCTCTGTGCAACTACATAATGGACACATAAGCAATCTTATATCTGAGGCCCACTGACTGCTACACATATCTACATGCTTCCACCTTCCACCTAGAACACACCACAAGATCCATTGCTTACAGCCAAGCCAATCATATGAGGTGGCTATACATGTAGCGAAGAGAGCTTTTTATTCTACACGTATTGCATCTGCAAACTCATACCCACAGACCATTTACAAACTTCAGGGTGGTTAGGGAGCTGAGTCACACACACACACCCCACACACACACACACAGAATCTGATCTTAGTCATGCTTCTCATCTAAGAAGCCAATTTTCATCGTGCCACGGGGATGGAAGAAAATGCTCTGGGGTGCTCCCGGATTTTCCTTTGATGTAGAGACTCCCAGGATAAACAAGTCAGTATCTATGCAAAAGAATGGACACAAATCTAACTTCAGAAATGACAATGTTCAAAAACAATGGGGGAACATTTCAGCCTCTCAGGACACTAAACAACTGCCCTTTAGATTTATTTATTCATTATTATTAGCATTAATATGCCATCTTATCTGCTAAGAAGCCATCAAGGTGGCCTACAACCATTTAAGACAGTTCATCAGGAAGTCCAGTTCTGTCACTTAGGGATTGAACAGGTATAATGGTTTTTAATAACACTTCATGGGTTAATATATCAGGATGTTTGTATTTTCATCAACCCTGTGAACAGTCACCATTAAGCTTTAACCTAATTGTCATGGTATGTACATTTTGCATTTCATTTCCCTCTGACCTCACTGCTTATAATTCTCCCCACCAACCATGTGTGCACATGTGTCCGTGCATGCATTCAAGCATCTGATGAAGTGGATACTAGTCTATGAAACCTTATGCCATAAATTTGCTAGTTTACAATCCTAACCCCCTGATGTTACATGGTGAAGGGCATTAGGACATGGCTTGAGAGTGACACAAAAATATTTAAGACTTCTGAATTATCCTTCACCAATGCATTGGTTACATATTGTTATGAGTTTGGTTGTCTTGATTATCATGGGCTAACATCTCTATGGTTTTGTCTGATGGGTGAGCAGGGCTTTACAAACTAAATGTCTGGGATTTCTTTCTTGATTTTGGAATTTCACACCCTTCAGAGTTTGGGTTAGGCTGAGTATTTCTCCTTCTTTGATTTGTAGTTGTTGTTGTTGCTTGTTTTTAGCTAAAGGGTTAGATTTTCCTAGTGTGGAGATATACAGTGATGGGAAACTCTTCACAAATATGATGAAGTGTATACATTTTCTTGAGTGCTGGACTACTGGAAAGATAACCAAGAGAACAATCCTACACACATCTACTCAAAAGTAAGCTTCGCTGAGTTCAATGTGGCTTGCTTCCAGGTAAGCAGGTATAGGACTGCAGCCTAAGACACACACTTTGAAAATATATAAATACATTAAAATTATCATGCAGTTGTTTAAGAAACATGAGTTCTGCAAGTTACCACTTTCAACCTGACCTATAAATCTATTTATGTGGATATAAGAAATGTAAAACACACCCTCTCTACTACCCTCAAAAAGAAGTGATACAGAAATGTTGGCCAATAGTTTGACTTTTGGTACTTAGAAGTCATTCATTACACCTTTGCAGATGTTGCAGAGCTGTACTGAAGTCAAGGAACTGAGCAAAAGCACCCTCTATACAGTATGATTGAATAAGGTATATATAGGATCTCATAATACTATCTATATTATTAATGCAGCACTAAAGTTTAGCCTTTATTTTACTCTTTTGTGAATACCAATCAAATGCCTGCTTTTGAAGCCAAAGGCTTATAGAAATAAAAAATAATTTAAGGTTCTGGTGTATTATTTATGCAACACAAGTGATGTACATTCAGGGCAATTAATGTACATTAAGCTGTATCCAGACAAAGAACAACCAATTTAAATAACTAAGGGAGCAATCCTATGGCCACTTGACACTCTCTAGAGGGCCATAGGATATGCTGTTTTCCGGGAACCGACCTCAGAGTCCGTGCTCCGATGTCGGTTCCTGGAAAACCTACCTCTCCCCATGTCTGCGCTGCCTCGGAGGCAGCACGGAGAACCCTGTCCTCCGTGCTCAGAAGAGGTGCGTAGAGCAACTGAAAAGGGGTTCCGGGGCTGGGAGAGTGGAGCTGCATGTACGACACATCCTATGTCAGCCCCACCTCAGCTAGACAGCCGAAAACAGCTGTTTAGCAGAAAATAACAGGGCATGAGAGGTGCGGAGGGAACAATCTCATGCCTCTCCTGCCTTGCTTTGGATAGGCAGTCGTCTCTGAGTTTGGAAGCAGCCACCTATCTTGATAGGATTGCGTCCTAAACTAAGAAATAACTAAGCCTAGAATTCTAATTTTATTTTATTTGGACGTAAATGGAATTGAAACCAATGGGGTTTATTTCCAAGGAAATATGTGTAGGACCAGGAAACAAACAGAGATGTTGTATTGGGAACCTACTGGAAGATGAATTGTACCTCGAGGAGTTAGGTGTAACCTGTCACAGCTTCCCTTCATGCCTTTACTCCCGAGGAAAAAGCTTGGACACAGCAGCTCCTAGAACCAGCCAAGCTATAAGGCTACTTGCTATGAACAACCATGGGAATATCCCTTTAAGAAGAGACTGCTAGGACTGGATGGTGATGCTCCATTTCCCACAAGTGTAGGCAATCAGCACAGGTGGGATGGATTAAGCCTACAGGACAGACTGCTTGCAAGGTCCTGCTGGTGGACTATAAAAGACAGCTGGAGAAACAGGAAGGGAGGTTGTCAGCAGATGCTTGGTGTAAGAGTCCACTACCAAAAGCTGCTGACTTCCTTGCTACCTCCCACTTTCTTGTCTCTGGGATTCCAGACCACTGAAGCTGGAGAGGTGCTGTGGCTACAACCTGGGAAGAGACCCAGTCCACCAAAGGAAAGAAGGTATCACACCTTTGCCTGGGGGACACACCATAGTTTGGGATCAGTTGAATGAATTACTAGCGTTCATATATATATGCAATGGATAAAACCCAGTATGTCTATTTTGTAATATTTATGTTGGCCATAAAGCCTTAGGACAGCTGCCTGCCTTGATCTGCCTTATGTTGGGTAAAATCAAGAACCAAATCACTTTGGCAATATAGAAGTTTGTTTTGTATAGAATCATAGAACAGTAGGGTTGGAAGGGGCCTACAAGACCATCGAGCCCAACCCCCTGCTCAGTGCAGGAATCCAAGTGAGAGCATCCCTAACAGGTGGCTGCCCAGCCTCATCTTGAATGCTTCCAGTGTGGGACTGCCCACTACAGTGTGAGCGAGCCCACACATCTGATCCATTGTGTTTGTAAAGGTGAACAACATGAGAGTAAGATTCCCCACCATCCAGTATGAATCTGCCCTGCACTTTCTTTGCCCATCCATTTGTTGTTGTTGTGGGGGGGGGGGTTAGTGACGAGCAGTTAAAACAGAAACAGTCTTGTGGTGCAGTTTCTATTTTTGAATCTGATATAGGATTAGCAGTTGTACTGACTGCTGTAGCAGTGTGCCTGGCTGCACTCTGCTCTGCTTGTGGCTAGGGGTGGACGAAAGTCACTTACCTGTCGTCGAAGGCCGTTCGCGGTGGGCGGGAGGCGCTTCGCTGGTCCCCCCGCAAAGTTCAGGCCGGGGGGGAGGCTTCCCGCCTCGCCCGGCCGAAATTCAGGCCGGGGGGGAGGCTTCCCGCCTCGCCCGGCCGAAATTCAGGCCGGGGGGGAGGCTTCCCGCCTCGCCCGGCCGAAATTCAGGCCGGGGGGGAGGCTTCCCGCCTCGCCCGGCCGAAATTCAGGCCGGGGGGGAGGCGCCTCGCCTCGCCCGGCCGCGAACGCGAAAGTAAAAAAACAAAAACAAAAACGCCCCCTGATAGGCTACGTGACGATTCACGTAGCCTATCACGGCTAGATCTGCAAAGTCACCCGTGATAGGCTACGTGAATTGTCACGTAGCCTATCACGGGTGACTTAAAAAAAAAAAAGCGCGTACGCGAATGGCGGCCCCCATAGGGAGCCGCCATTCGCGTTCCTTATTTAGTCGCTGTAGTCTACGTAAACATTTACGTAGATTACAGCGACCAAATAAGGAATGGGAATGGCGGCTCCCTATGGGGGCCGCCATTTTCCGTACACTTTTTTTTTTTTTAAAGTCACCCGTGATAGGCTACGTGACAATTCACGTAGCCTATCACGGCTGACTTTGCAAATCTAGCCGTGATAGGCTACGTGAATCGTCACGTAGCCTATCAGGGGGCGTTTTTGTTTTTTCCTTTCATTGCAATGGCGGCGGCGGCAGCCGGTCAAAAGACCGGCTGCCACTCCTGCCTCGCTCGAACACCCGCCGAACCACCGGCCGGACCAGCCACCGGGAGGGACATTCAGTGAAGGTAAGTCCCGTCCCGGGGGGGGGGGTGCGGGGGGGGGAGGTGTGGAGGATTTCTCCCCGAAACTTGTTCGGGGGGCCGAACACGTTGGCGCTCGGCCCCCCGAAGTTTCGGGGAGAAATTCTCCGCCATCCCTACTTGTGGCTTTGTAAATAAAGCGATATTTGAAAGACACCAGCAGTATCCAGGGCTCTCTGTGTCATTACAAAGAAGCAGACCCAGTAAAGATAAGCTACCTGCAGTTAACTTTCCACTGCTCATAAGCTGGGCCCCTTTTTGATAACAACATAAATCAGCAGCAAAACTCATTTAATGGCACCTCTTCTTTTTTCTTTAGGATGCTATTACCATTCCAAGATGAATACAATATTTGTAAAATCATTCCTGAGGACTGAATGTATTGTTACTACCTGGATGAATCATTTCTGAAATAGAAAATCTTTAAATGTAATGATACAGAAAAATGATACCATCTTAAAACAGAATGAAACTTTGGGATTTGTAATTAAGAAATAACATCCCAGGCATCTTTATATATAACAGATTAATTCTGTGGAACATTTTTCAATTTTAGCTAATCTTGTTTGCAAAAGCTTCATCAACCAAACAGATGGATATTGTTATTATTAGAAGCCAAGTATTAAATACAGGTTATTGGAAGGTCCAATATTTGAAAAAATGATAATGTGTTAAAACAGCAGACAAGGAAAATCCTTTTGTCCTTTTGTGAAAATCCTGATGGAGATATAAAATAAAAATTAGATGACACTCTTGGGGGAAGTGAGAAGCAAAATAAAGTAGCAGATATGACAATTTCAGAGAACTCCAAAGCTTCTCTTTCAAAATGTCATGTACTCTTAAGGAAGCTTGAAGTATGAGGGTGATCATGTTTGCAAAAAACAGTTGTCCCCACATGCAAATAAAGACATAAAGCAATATATGGGATGAATGGGGCCACAACTCTATTTAGGGCATAATCCTATGTATGTTTAGACTGAAAAAAGTCTTACAGATCCCAGCTGTCCCCAGCCAGCATGGGGCTGGCTCAGGAATGCTGGTGGTTGTAGGACTTCTTTCTGTCTAAATATGCATGGGATTGCAACCTAATACAACTTATTTGCAACAGGAACAAACACCTTACAGTGCAGATAGTGTGTTTTAAGGTGATGGCTAGGATGGCTACATCCTCTCCTCATCTTTGTCAGATGATCCACCCTAGCTCCTGAGCTGACATCAACCACTGTCTTCCCAGTTCTTCTTCATAGCCAGTCCATTCAAGGAGTTGAGGAAAGTACAGGCAGCACCATCAACCTCATCATCCTTAGTTTGAAGTCAATGAGGCTGCCCATGCCCTGGGGAGGGCCCATCCTTGTACCCCATGCTGGTCACCTTGAGGATTAGTCAGTGCATTCCTCCCTTCACCACAATGGTGCCTCAGGGTGATCACCAGCAGCATCTTGTCACTTTCCTCCCTACCCGCACTGTGCTTGCCAGTTGTGAGCAACTCTTGTGGCTATAGCAACTATCTCGACCGTACCCCTGACCAACAATGCAAAGGGTGTGTGTGTGTGTGTGTGTGTGTGTGTGTGTGTAGCCCAAACATGGCCAATTAGTTAGGAACAAAAAAAATCTACTTGGTCCCCATTAAGGACAACTAGCTAATCCCCCACTGTTAATCTCAAGGGTGATTCTGCTTTGCCTCACACAGAGGAAGATGGAGGAGTAGCCATTTGAAAGGCTTCCCCCCCCCCTGCTCACCCACCCAACATTTTGGGACCCCAGTACAAACTTTTAACATGGGCCCCCTTCCACATAAATATCACATTCCAGTTCCATATCCCTCCCACCAGCTGTCCTTCCATCCTGCCTGTCCACAAGAAACTTTGAGAAAGCATGTCTCATAGGGAAGCACAAATATCCCAAACTACAAGTCCTTGTTTAACTGTGCAAACACCTCTCCCTGTGCTTGTGAAGGCCAGCAACTCTCTGCTCAGAATGTTGCCCATGCTGCTATAACACTGCTTCTGATGGGCTCCAGCGGCAATAGGCACATAGATACAGGGAAATAAATTTCTATAAATATACTCAAGCATGATCTTTGCCTTGTTTTTTTTCCCTATGGTAATGAGGTTGCAGCCTGGGCTACCGCCCCCCTGTGCTGGATCTCTAGTACCAAGTAAACAGTACCCCTCTTGCCATGCTTGGGCTCTAAGTCTCACCCAGCAAACTGGCCGGCCACTCTGTTCATGGAGTGTCTGAGCTCCTGTCAGTCTTGTGCTTTCTCCCCTAAGGGATGGGGCAAAGTTACTCCTACCACCAACAACAACCAGGAGGATTACAAAGATGTTATTTTATCTTTAAAAGAACAACAACAATTCAGGTGCTCCGATATAGGAAGAGGCAGAGCCAGAAATATGGTATTCAGTCCTTGAATAAATGGAGGAAGTCCTCAAAGGTACCATGGCGCTAATATAAATATTTCCTGGCTCTAATGTTTTTTGGGGAAACTCTGAGTACTATCCAATGTGGGCTTTATGTGGATGGCCCAGGATGGCCAGTGGTGGCATGTGAGTGGCCCCTACCACTGGCAGTTGCAATGTAGTGCTTCCAGTGGGAAGCGCTGCAATGAGCGGAAATACTAGTTTCTGGAAGGGGTGCACCCTGCCACTCCCAGAAAAGAGCATTTTTGCTCATTTCAGCAATTCCCCCCAGAAGCACTACATCATGGCCTCCAGCAGTAGAGGCTGCCTGTGTGCTGCTGGCGGCAAGGCGACACATGCCACCACCATGCACCCAGGGCTGCCCATGCAAGGTCTGCACTGGATACTACCCTATAGAGATCAGGGCAGAGGTAGACTACAAGGCCTGCCATGGTGAATGTATAGTGCCCATTCTCCCTCCTACATGGCAGTAGGGATGTCGGAGAATTTCTCCACGAATCTCTGGGAGGCTGAATGCCAACGCATTCAGCCCCCCGAAATTGGTAGAGAAACGGTCTGCCACCCCCCGGGATGGGACTTACCTTTGTCGAATGTCCCTGGTGGTAGCGGCTCCCGGTGGCGGTGGCCGGTCTTCCGACAGGCTGCCGCCGTCGCCATTTCCAAGTAAAACAACAACAACAAACGTGATAGGCTTAGGGATGGATGAAAGTCACTTACCTGTCCTCGAAGCTTGTTCGCGGTGGGGGGAGGCACTTCGCTGCTCCCCCCACGAAGTTCGGGCTGGGGGGGGGAGGCTTCCTGCCTCGCCCGGCCGAAATTCAGGCCGGGGGGAGGCTTCCCGCCTCGCCCGGCCGAAATTCAGGCCGGGGAGGAGGCGCCTCGCCTCGCCCAGCCGCGAACACGAAAGTTTTTTTTTTTTTTTTTAAACGCCCCCGTGATAGGCTACATGATGATTAACGTAGCCTATCACGGCTAGATCTGCAAAGTCAGCCGTGATAGGCAACGTTAATCATCACGTAGCCTATCACGGGTGACTTTAAAAAAAAAAAAACGCGTACGCAAATGGCGGCCCCCATAGGGAGCCGCCATTCGCGTTCCTTATTTGATCGCTGTAGTCTACGTAAATCTTTACATAGACTACGGCGAAAATAAGGGCAACGCAAATAGCGTTGCCCTTATTTTCGCCATAGTCTACGTAAATCTTTACGTAGACTACAGCGACCAAATAAGGAATGGGAATGGCGGCTCCCTATGGGGGCCGCCATTATCCGTATGCGCTTTTTTTTTTTAAGTCACCCGTGATAGGCTACGTGACGATTTACGTAGCCTATCACGGCTGACTTTACAGATCTAGCCGTGATAGGCTACGTTAATCATCACGTAGCCTATCACGGGGGCGTTTTTTTTTTCTTTTATTGCAATGGCGGCGGCGGCGGCAGCCGGTCAAAAGACCGGCTGCCACTCCCGCCCCTGACTAACACCCGCCGAACCGATGGCCGGACCCGCCGCCGGGAGGGACATTCAGCAAAGGTAAGTCCCATCCCGGGGGGGGCGGGGGGGCGAAGAATTTCTCCCCGAAACTTGTTCGGGGGGCCAAACACGTTGGCGCTCAGCCCCCCGAAGTTTCGGGGAGAAATTCTCCGCCATCCCTAGTAGGCTACGTAAATGTTTACATAGCCTATCATGGCTAGATTTTCAAAAAAGACCGTGATAGGCTACGTAAATGTTTAGGTAGCCTATCATGGCTGACTTTGGGGGGGGGGAAAGCGCATACGCAAATGGTGGCGCCCGTGGGTGCCGCCATTTGCGTTCCTTATTTGGGCACGTGTAGTCTATGTAAACATTTAACATAGGCTGACTGCAGGGACGCAAACAGCGGCGGCTACGGCCGCCGCCATTTGGGTCCTGGCAGGAGACGAGATTCGCGGCCAGAGGGACGGGGCACCTCCCCCCCGGCCAGAATTTCAGCGGGGAGGGATGGGGCGCCTCCCACCCCACCCAGAATTTCAGGGGGAGGGATGGAGCGCCTCCCCCCCACCGCGAAGCAAGCTGTGGGACCAGGTAAGGGACTTTCGTCCATCCCTACACAGCAGAGCATTTTAAAAGGGAATCTTTGAACTACACAGTGGTACAGTATGTGATCATAACGCATACTAACACACTTGTGCATTTTCCTTGTGGTGCGTATACATGCTTCGTTGCTTCAAGTCACTTTGCATGTTATTTCAAAGCCTGAGAACTGGGACAGAGCTCATGCAGAAGAGTGTTAGATTTAAGCTTTGCAGAAGAGGCATCATCAACTCCAACATAACTTTTCTGGAATGAGGGTTCCTAATGCATTTCCAATGTTGGGAAGTGCCTGACTTTATTTCTGTTTGTATGCACGTGCACATTTGTGTGTGTATTTCTGCAAATGTATGCATTTTTTAAAAAGCAATTTCCCAATAAATTGTTGTGTGCATTTTTTAAATCAATGTTTTTTGTGGGCATTTTTTTGTGAACTGCATTGTAAAGTTGTATGTGTTTAGGTTCTGCCTCATGTTTAGGTTCAGGAAGTGTGATTTGGTTCGTTTGCGTTAATATGCAAACCCAAGTAATTGCTCACTTATCCCTCGTGCTAAGTAGGTCCTTGGGGTACAGTAACATGTTCCCTGTGGATGTGGCCTGCTCCACCACCCCAGTATGTGGACTGTGCAGCAGAGCAGGAAGGTAATTGTTGAGAACCAACCTCTATTAAAAACCTGTCCATAACAGAAAACTCAAATGGGAAAGAGTTAAAAGAAGATTCCAGTAATCAAGTGCCTGGCAGACTGCCCAAGAACTGTGTTGCTTGTGGCCACCCCCTCCCAAGGTTCTCATTGCTGCACACCACTGCCACATGCTTCCACTCTCTGACTCCAACCCTTCTCAACATGATTGCTTGAATTGCTCACGGTGGCACAACGATGAGAACCAACAGTAGCGCAGCATCCTAATCATCTGCACTTGCAGGAAGTTATACTGTGCTGCTGTAGACTAGTCACACTGCTGCCTGCAAAAGCCGACTTGGTTACATTGTTACCAGATGGTCAGACATTGGCAGCACTGTGGAGCTGTGCTTGCCAATTATTGGAGCCAGAGTCTCTCATTCTTGGGGCCACTTGTAAGGCCTAGGGGTGAACGAAAGTCACTTACCTTTTCTCGCAGCTTTTTCGCGGTGGGGGGGAGCGCTTCGCTGCTCCCCCCGTGAAGTTCAGGCCGGGGGGGGAGGCTTCCCGCCTCGCCTGGCCGAAATTCAGGCCGGGGGGGGAGGCTTCCCGCCTCGCCCGGCCGAAATTCAGGCCGGGGAGGAGGCTTCCCGCCTCGCCCGGCCGCGAACATGAAAGTAAAAAAAAAAAAAAGTCCCCAGATAGGCTACGTGATGATTCACGTAGCCTATCACAGCTAGATCTGGAAAGTCAGCCGTGATAGGCTACGTGAATCGTCACGTAGCCTATCACGGGTGACTTTAAAAAAAAAAAACGCGTACGCGAATGGCGGCCCCCATAGGGAGCCGCCATTCGCGTTCCTTATTTAGTTGCTGTAGTCTACGTCAATATTTACGTAGACTACGGCGAAAATAAGGGCAACGCAAATAGCGTTGCCCTTATTTTCGCCGTAGTCTATGTAAACATTGACGTAGACTACAGCGACCAAATAAGGAAGGGGAATGGCGGCTCCCTATGGGGGCCGCCATTATCCGTACATGCTTTTTTTTTTTTTTTTAAGTCACCCGTGATAGGCTACGTGACGATTCATGTAGCCTATCACGGCTGACTTTGCAAATCTTGCCGTGATAGGCTACGTGAATCGTCACGTAGCCTATCAGGGGACGTGTTTTTTTTTTTTCTTTCATTGCAATGGCGGGGGCGGCAGCCGGTCGAAAGACCGGCTGCCGCTCCCGCCCCGCTCGAACACCGGACGAACCGCCAGCCGGACCCGCCGCCGGGAGGGACATTCAGGGAAGGTAAGTCCCGTCCCGGGGGGGCGCGGGGGGGTGGAGGATTTCTCCCCGAAACTTGTTCGGGGGGCCGAACACGTTGGCGCTCGGCCCCCCGAAGTTTCGGGGAGAAATTCTCTGCCATCTCTAGTAAGGCCTGAGGCCTGAACCAAGCTATCAGTAGTTTTAGAGGAGCTTAGATGATCCATAATGCTCTCTGGATTTGGTTCAGTTGGCTGCTGTTTTCCCCAACAGGCCTCTTGATTTAACAGGATGAGTCAAAGGTTGATAGCGTGGTGTCAGCACATACCATGCTAATGAAGGTTAGTATCTTATCAGGGCCTAGGATGTGCCTGAGAAGTGAGGCTATATTTATGCCGAGTTACAGGTGGCTGAGCTAGGAAAGTTGTGATTGTTTTCCTTCTGAACAAGCACTGTTAGTCTATGCTGGGAATCAATGCTAATTAATGCTTGCTGAAGTCATGCTGCCTGACTGCTAACATGCATGGTATAAAACCCATTTTATCCCATGGCTCTGGGTTCAGAAAAGCCGTCTGATCCAACCATTAGGTATGCCTATGTGCTGATGGTACTCAGTAAAGTACTCCTTGTAAGTAAACCTGGATCTCATTTATCACTATCTTGGCACCTCTACATTAAGAGGCCTGCTGCAGGGGCAATACACCATGCACCACTGGCCCCAGGAGATATACGTCCCTGCTTGGGTGAAGATGGCATTTCTAATGAATGGGTCATCATGGTGTAAGTTAGTAGAGCCTCCAGAGCCTCTTTCAATAGATTTGGAGGATCCCATAGGGATACAAAAAGCTACCCATTAAACATATGTCCCCAAATTGGAACCCCCGTCTCTGAAACCCTCTGAGGGGCCTGGACTTCATGAGTTTAAAGGGGGTAGAAGACTACAATCATCATTCAGCCAACTGACTTTCCGCTTCTGCTTGCTAAATAGGCTAAATTTTACTCCTGTCAGAATACTCACTTCTTTCTATTTCTAATATTCAGTAATGGACTGTGTAGACTGTTTTCCACCCGCAATAGTATACATTTTGTTAGGATGAACAAAAACATTATGAAATAGTGAACAAGCATTCACATTCCCTAGAACTGTTCTTCAAGCTCAATTTTCAATAAAAATAACTAAAGGTATGGTATTTTAGGGCATGACAGAAAAAGCCCTCTAATCTACAGTGTGTAAGAGCCTTATATTAAATCCTATACATATCTACTCAGATGTAAACCGCATTGACTTCAATGGGTCTTACTATCAGTTAAGTGTGTATAGGACTGCAACCTTAATATAGAGTATAGAAAGTGATATGTAAAGGATTAAGTTAGAAACCAATCTAGGGGAAATTCCACCAGAAATTTACTCCAAGCTGGCTGCATGTTGAGGTTGTTAGGGATACATGACGTCGTGGCCATCCAGCAGCCACCCCGCCCCGGAGCTTATCAGGGCTAGGGATGTATGAAAGTCACTTACCTTTTCGAAGGGTGACATTCGCAGTGGGGGGGAGGTGCTCCGTCCCTCCCCCCAAAATCTGTCCGGCTGGCTCCGCTCCACGGACATTCTGCGGAGCTGCCGGCCGGTGCTGCCTGCAGCTGGACATGCGGCCGCTGGGCAGCCTGCAGGGACACAAATGGCAGCTGCCGTAGCCGCCGCCGTCCCTGTATTTTACCATGATAAGCGTTGTAAATATTTATGTAGCCTATCACGGCAAGCAAAAAACAACAGCAGGCGCAAACAGTGGCGGCTATGGCAGCCGCCATTTGCATTCCTTTTTTTCACTGTTTTAGCCTACGTAAATATTTACGTAGGCTATTATGGCAAAAAAAAAGGGAACGCAAATGGCGTAGTGGGCGCCATTTGCGTTCCTTTCTTCCCCCACCATTTTAGCCTACGTAAATATTTATGTAGGCTATTACGGCGAAAAAAAAGGAACGCAAATAGCGTCCACTACGCCATTTGCGTACCCCTTTTTTTTTTCACCGTAATAGCCTACGTAAATATTTACTTAGGCTAAAACAGTGGGAAAAAGGGGAACGCAAATGGCGGCTGCCGTAGCCGCCACCATTTGCGTCTGCTGTTTGGGGTTTTTTGCTTGCCGTGATAGGCTACGTAAATACTTATGTAGCCTATCATGGCCTCCGCAGGGACGCAAATGGCATCCCTGCATTAGCCGCGATAGGCTTAGGGGTGCACGAAAGCCACTTACCTGGTCTCGCAGCTTGCTTCGTGGTGGGGGGGAGGTGCTTCGCTGCTCCCCCCGAAGTTCAGGCTGGGGGGGGAGGCTTCCCGCCTCGCCCGGCCGAAATTCAGGCCGGGGCGGAGGCACCTCGCCTTGCCCGGCCGCGAAATAAAAAGTTAAAAAAAACACCCCCCCGTGATAGGCTACGTTAATCGTCACGTAGCCTATCACGGGGGCATGTGGTTTTTTTTTTTACTTTTATTGGAATGGCGGCGGCGGCAGCTGGTCGAAAAACCGGCTGCCGCCTCTGCCCCTGTTGAAGACCTGACGAACCCCCGCCGGGACCCGCCGCCAGGAGGGACATTCGGAAAAGGTAAGTCCCATCCTGGGGGGGGGGGGCGGGGGGCGGAGAATTTCTCCCTAAAACTACTTCGGGGGGCCGAACACGTTGGCACTCGGCCCCCCGAAGTTTCGGGGAGAAATTCTCCCCCATCCCTAGATAGGCTACGTAATTATTTATGTAGTCTATCACGGCTATGATGAAGAAGCGAATGGCAGCCGCAGATGCGGCCGCCATTCGCAAGTCAGCGCGGACGGCAGCAGGTAAGTGCTCTGTTTCACACACCTTTCATGGGGGTGGGGGCTTCGTTCCACCATGGATTTCAGAGGGCTGAATGCACTGGCATTCGGCCTCATGGAGATCTGTGGCGGAATTCTCTGACATCCCTAGGAAAAACCAGATTTCCTGAGACTGTTTAAAGTCTGATTCTTTTCCTTAATTTGTGTTCTCCCAGGTATAGTTGGGATATGCCCCAAACCCCGCATTTAGCTCAGGTATGCTAACCCTGCCCAGGGGTGTGCCTTTCACCCTGACCCCAGTCAAGGGGTATTTCCTCCCACTGTGCTGAGTGAGGTTTGCCCTCTTAATGACCACAGAAATAACAGCGAAGCCCCTCAACTGACACAGCGCATATCAAAGCCCAATTCCTTAAATGTGATTAAACGCAATCTCGAAGCACCAATTCATTGCCTAGGACATAACTCCTTCCTTATAGAGAACCTGTGCAATAAAATGGGGGCTGGTTTCAGTCTCTTTCCCACAACAAACCCATTTGTGTCTCCTCAGAAGTAACTCCCATTGCAGTCAATGAGGCTTGCCTTTGAATGCCCACATCAGAACTTACAGAGATTCCCCCTCAATTGAAATGGCACACTTTAAAGCCCAATTCTTTAAGTGTGATTAAGTGATCAAGCACTATCTTGAGGCTCCAATTCATTGCCATAGGAAGTAACTACTTCACAGCTTCATTATAGATATCCTGTGGGTTACAATGGGGGCTGGTTTCTGTCTTTGTGTTTACTGGTCTCTTTCCCACAACAAACCCATTACTGTCTTCTCAAAATTAACTTCTACTGTGGTCAATGAGGTCCTGTGGGTTAAAATGGGGGCTGGTTTCCATCTTTGTGATCTCCTGCCCCCTTTCCCAGCACAAGCATATGTATGTCTACTTGGAAGTAACTCCCGTTGTAGGGATGGGGGAGAATTCTGCCAAGGAATCCAATTAAGTTATCTTCAAAGAATTGTGGCTTCTCTGCGATTATTTTTTTCTAATTCAGGCATGATCTTCAAAGATTCGAAAATTCGAAGATTCGAAAATTTGAAGATTTACGACTGCATGGTGGCTGTATCGCTTTCTTTAGAATCCGGCCGCCTGGAGTCCGTGGCGGAACGGAAGACTTACCCTCACCTCCGGGTGGAATCCTCTTCAGCCGGATCCTCCAGCTCCAGATTGCCAGCGATACGGTCACCATGCCGTAACGCTGGCTGAAGGTAACTGACTGCGGATGCAAATCGCGTCCGGGATGCCATTTGCGGCCATAAAGGCTTTAGTTCAAGGTAAATGTAGCCGGAAATGCAGCTGGAAATCTTCAAATGTTCGAATCTTTGAAGATCATGCCTGAATTCATGATGAATTCGGACACCGAATTCATCATGATGGTTGGCGCAATGTAGATTGGTCCTCAGTCCAGGATCAAAAATTACCCAGCTACACCACTGCATGCACCTTGACTTGGGGTGGGGCATTTACTGCTCCACCTAGGCAGAAAAATATCTTACACTAGTCCAAATGAGAACCCTGGCCCTTGACAGACTGTGCAGAGCAACATTTGCTCAAACACATATTTTCTCTTTTCTGCACATTTACAGCAGGTACAGTTTATTTGAAATGATGAAGTAAGTCTGTATGAAGCCAGTAAGCCCAATAAGTGCCTTGACACTCTATCCACTCACAAAGCAAGTCATGAATGACTTTTTTAAACGTATGTTTTATTTGTGGAAAGTTACAAAGATATTCAGTGGGGCAACGGTGCATACATTTTGCTCAACAATGTATTGTTAGTCTAGTCGTGTGCTTCTGAGTATGAGTTAATACTTTACCCAAGCCATTATAATTTTAATATGTCCATTACATAGTACTTTCTCTCTACTCATGCTCTCAGATAACATTATTGTAATCACTCTAGCTAAGGGTTTTAGCCTTCTTACATGAATGAAAGGGAAAGGTTTAAATCAAAAAGCTTGGAATAATAATGCACTGCACTTTCTTTAAAGAGCACCTGAAAATTACCACAATTTTATAGTTTACCTTTAGCAGTCAATGATCCAGCCACTGTAATTTCAAGAACTACTCAAAGAATCTCCTTAAGAATTATTCTAGTTAGACTCAAAAAGGGGTGGTCATTTCTTGCACATTTTTTAAACAATTTGAATCTTCTCGGGAAAGCAAAAATATACAGGAGTACTGTTTTAAGGAAAACATTCCTTTTCTTATGTAGCTTTCAAGCAGTTGCATTTGTACAGATAAAAAAATCCTTCAAAGTTAATTGCTGACATACATTTGGCAGCTACCCCATACAGATAAAAGGGATATATGGATTAAAACTACTTAGCATTCTGGTCAGCAGTACACAGCAGCAACATGACAACAAAGATTTTTCTAATTAGAAAGGCCCCTTTTCAGTGGATTCCATGGAATCCTGGAAGAAGCCCACCTTTCCGAAACAAAAGGTTTCAGAAAAATCCACAATGAACTCAGAAGATATAAGATATATACTGTAAGTGGCCAATAAAAACAAAACAAAAACTTCTATGTTCAGGTCCTCCTGCACTTTTCCAGCAAACTATTTTATACATAAAAGAGGTATACTTTGAAGGATTTGAGGACTCAAGCTCATGATAATTTGGGACAGTGTTGGCCAA
Source organism: Heloderma suspectum (assembly GCF_057233095.1). Lineage (NCBI taxonomy): Eukaryota > Metazoa > Chordata > Lepidosauria > Squamata > Helodermatidae > Heloderma > Heloderma suspectum. Next base: position 78,992,225 of record NC_139460.1, on the reverse strand, counting down.
ATTCTGTATTATTAACAGGGATGGGTAAATATGTCTATTTCTGGTCTGTGTTGCTTTCCCATGTGTTTACCCATAAATCCATTTTGTCTATTTTCTGCAGTACTCTGGGATGTATTTATTTTTAAATCTGGACAAAGATTTGCATTTAAAGACATATTTTAAACATATTTTCTCTAAAAATATCAATTTCTTAACATGTTTTGATAAGGTTTTTTTTTACCTGCATCAGAACATTCAGGAAGTATGAAAAACAGTGGGTAACTAAGTTCTGATCTGCATGTTAGTCTGTGATGGTCAATTCTTACTGGAATTCTGAAAAACTGAATTCCTTAGAAAGAATGCATGAGAAATCTGTTTCAGTTCATTTTTTATCAGGATTTATTTACCCAGTTCACAGCTTCTGGACTGAACGCAGACTCAAACACAATCTGTGGTTCAAATCTGTATGTTCCTAAGCTTGTGGTTTGTGGACAAAAAAAGAGAATGCTTGACAGCATAAATACATTTGAAACATGCACATGAAAAATGCTTGTTTTTGAAAAATGCACTTTATCAGTGGGAGAAGAAAGCATACATTTCAAAGGTGCATACAACTGATGCATACATTTGGTAAAATATGCATGAAAATACACCTGCATTATCATGTGAAAAGAAAAAACCTGATTGCAATCTGATATGGACATGACATGAGACAGAATAAGCTTCCAGATGGAGAACTTCGATGAACCTGAGTTTTGCTTATGCACAAATCCCTGCTCCTCAAGCATCCCTAATTATGATTGGGCCATATGTGCTCCAGATGCTAGTTCACAGGTTGGACATTAAGTCACTCATGGATGATCACGCTCTATATTAAAGTTGGCATCAACTAGCAGTAAGGACCAGATAAGTATAAAGCACTGAAGAATGAATGTGCTTCTTGAAATAGGCCTTCTAAGGGCAAATTAGGAGTGGCCAGGGTCCCCTTTTGCCTCCCTTACAACACCAACCAATAGTCAGCATATGAACAATTGCTAACCATCACTGATTGGTATATGAGGGGTGGGGAGGAAGAACTCAATTTGGCCAGGATTTTCAGGAACTGTCTCCTGCAAGAATCAGCTGAGTCCTTTTCTCCATGCAGAGGGAGACACAGAGCTCTGTGCCATTCTCTGCCTGGATATTTTTTAAATGGAAAAATGGGTGGGGCTTTGGGCATGGGGCTTTGGGGTGGAACCCCTGGTGGGGTAATCTGGCCCCCAGACCAAATGTGGTTGCCCTCCTTTGGTCCAGATAAAGCTGCCTTGAGAGTTGGGTGTTAGATCTATGCTGAGGACCACCATCTGGCCACCTCTAGTTTAGCATATAAATCCTTAAGCAGCCCCCCCATCTTATTTTCTACCTCATATTCAGAAACTGAAAAACACACGCATGACCTAGAGATAGAAATCCATTGCTTTGTTTTCATAGGTCTTTTTAACAATGGCCAGTGGTCCCCCAGGCTACTACCAATTGCACAATACAGCTGGTTTTATTGGGGCAAGCCCAAGACATTTTGCTGCCTGAGGTGAAAGACAATATGCTCCCCTATTTGACATACAGAACAACAGCTGGATCTTCTTTCAACACTTGTGATGGGACAGTATCCTGTACTGCACCTGAAACTGAATGCAGCTGGCTAGGGCACAAACAGCTCTGTCCTCCACCTCCAACACCTCACTGTTGTTTGCTCGCCACTCTGCTTAGGTTCTACTTACTGCCCACTTAAACCCAGCAGTGCACCAGTGGTGGCACCAGCATGTGTCACATGAACAGAGCAATGCACCTACATGCCTGATGTGTTGCATAACATAGGCAGGCAGCTGTACTGCCTACTTACTCAGTCAGGGGCTTTCCCAACAGTCTTATCTATGACGAATTTGGAGGAGGAATCTAGGTGAGACAGACAGCTCAGGCCAGCAACAAACAAACATTGCAGCAGGGGGCCAACCCAGAGGAAACAGCTGGGTTCGTGCCTAATGGCAGGGACAGCCTTGTTTTAATGTAAAGGACTGTAAGTGTGTGTGAATCGGAATCCTCTATGCCTGAGCAATTTCATAAACAAGTCCTCTCACCTAATAGCTATAAAACAAAGCATACTACAGCACATGCAGTAGATGGGATTCCACCCACCATCGCCAATGTGCCTTCCAGATTGTGCTGGGAGTTGCGCAGCATGGTGTGATCCCATATTGGTGGGGTATGCATGTAGATAAAACAACCATGTGGTGGGACCAACTGTGTGGGATCTTCCTACAAAAGCAGCACCCTTTGGGGACACTGATTATTTGAAAAAGACCTACCATGATCACCTCATCCACATGGTCACATTATTCTTATACATAATGTGGGGTTGCACATGCTACAGCAGTCCTGACACTGATAGATGTGCATGTGAAGGAGATCCAACAGGTATAAGAAAGCAGACACCCCTATTGTCTGCTCAAATGTATAATCCACCAAGTCAAGCACAATCCCATCAGCTGTGTATTGTGGCATGCCTGATGTTTGACAGCCCCAGATCACAGCCAGGCAGCAAAAAACTGAAGAGTCACTGAGCTCATATTGGGCCACTATACACACTGGGTAAACTGCATTTGGCTATGTGGGTCACAAGATGTAGTGGGCTAGAGAGACACAGTCCAGCAGAGCCTCTATGGAAAATTTAGTTCACTTGTGGGGGCCTATATATGTTGAGATTGTGGAAGGCTAAACGCAGTTTCAGTCTATGCTTCTGAAAGATTATGATTTTATTTCTGAACTTACCTAATTTACACAGGTATTTTGAAAATGCAGCCATACAAGATTAAGGTGTGCCAGTATGTGGTGTAGTGGTGAGAGTGTTGGACTGGGAGCTGGGAGATCCGGGTTCTAGTCCCCACTCAGCCATGGAAGCTCACTGGGTGACTTTGGGCCAGTCACGGACTCTCAGCCCAACCTACATCACAGGGTTGTTGTTGTGAGGATAAAATGGAGAGGAGGAAGAGGATAATGTAAGCTGCCTTGGGTTCCTTGCAAGAGGAAAAAAGACAGGATATAAATGCAATAAATAAATAAATGTAAAAATACTTAAAACTATCCTTAACAACGTTAGACACCCTTCCTTTGTAAACAACATTTACTGATATGATTAACATCAGCATTGCACATCTCATCCCATCTGCCGGATTATCTCTCGTTGGTAACACACCTGATTAAAAAGGAGCCAAGATTCTCTTTTCTGTACATGAATGGGAAACTGTTTCATGTAGCTAGACATCAGCATCAGTTTGTCAGGATCTTTTATCAGCATTTTAGGTGCCAAGACTGCACAGAGCAGAGAATGATGAAGACAAATGCTATAACTCTGCTACTGAAGCTAAGCACATCTAGCCCTCTGAATTGCTTTAATGAAACACTGTCCAGAAACCATATGTAAGCTGGTCTGAATTTTACAAAAGAGGAGTATATGAGACAAAAATGTATTTAAATTCCTTTGGAGCAGGCTGCCTGAAGTATCTGGGCAAGCAGATGCCTGAAATTTATCAGCCTGATCCTTGGTCCTTCATACGATTCTCTCCCCCACCTCTACCTCCAACATATACACTCAAAGGCTAACAGGAGTGCATTCTTCAGGCAGTTAAGGTTGTGGTAAGTTCCTTACCTAGACACTGGATCATTAGACATTAGATGGAGCCAGTAAGGCATTAGGTGAGCCCAAAAGGCTGCAAAGGATAGAGTTCAGTTTATTTCCCTGTTCCATTTTGTCGTTGATCCCACAGAAGTTTCAGTGTCATTACATGCCAGAAAGAACAACCAAGTGAAGTATAGAAGCAAGAAATAATGAAGCAGGGGAGAAAAAGGAAATAAATTCAGCCAGTACCCTTAAAGACAGAAATTGTGTCAAACTAGGGAAGAATCCAAGAGTTGGTCAAGATGGGGTGCACACAAAGGCACATTTAAGAATGTGGACGTTTTTTCTTTGGGGGGGGGAGTTCGGATTTGCTTGCCCCACCCTGTATTTGTGCAGGCACTCAACCAATGTAGTGAAACCTACATATGACTATTTACTAAAATAAACCCTAACCTAAAGAAATAGATCCAAAATGGTGGTGGGGAGGGAGCAATGAAGAGGAGTGCAAACTCCCAGATGTGCCAGAGCCTGGACACATAGGCAAATACCACTAGAAGACTTATATTAAAGTTACTTTTTTTTGCAGGGAGGGGGGGATTAGCTTATGCCATCATGTGCTTGGGTGGGCCCCCAATGAAGTGCAACCTTCATGAATGTATAAATATCTTCCCAATTATCTTTCAATTGTATTATTTATTAATTAAATGTATATCTCACCTTTCTGCCCAAAATGGTGTTCAAGGCAGCTAACAACAGAACATAAGAAGAGCCACGCTGGATCAGACCAAATGTCTATCTAGTCCAGCATTCTGTTCACAGTGGCCAACTGGCTGTGGGAAACCCACAAGTAGGACATGAGTGCAATTGCACCCAATAATAAAATACAGATTAAAACAGAAGGTTGATTAAAACTTAACATAAACAGAAATCAATTAAAAACACACACAACAATAACAGAAACACACAGTGACCAACCAGTTAAAACTTCCTTCAGCAACAAACCAGCTTACACACCAAAGGCCTGCCTGAATAAAAACATATTTGACTGCCAGAAGGACAACAACAAGGAAGCCAACTTGACTTCCCTTGGCAGGGAGTTCCAGAGTCTGTGAGCCGCCACTGAGAAGGCCCTTTCTTGGGTTCCCACCAAACATGCCTCAAATGTTGTTGAGCCTACCATGGTGACTAGGAGTCGATCTACACTTATGGGTTTTTTCGCTTCCAATGAGGTTTCACTGCCTGTTTTTCACACTACGCAGAACTGGCCTCGAATTGGAACCGGAATGTCCCGCTTCCGTGTTTCCGCTTTCAATACCCTGATATCCCGGTATTTCCACTTAATGTGCTCTGATTTTCCACCTTCGCTACCATATCCGGTCGTAGTCCCCTCCCCTGCCTGTCCATATATGGCGGTGTTTGTATTTCCCTCCTGTCCAATCACAGCTCTCGAAGGCTCCATGTCCTCTTCCAGCTACTGATTGCATAGCTTCCTCAGCACTCAATGTTTCCTCAGCAACAAGCAAAGGGCTGGATGTGCACGTGCTTGTCTGATCTTGAAAGCTAAGCAGGGTCGGCCCCAGTCAGTAGTTGGATGGGCGACCACCTGGGAATCAGGCTTCCTGCATTGAGCAGGGGGTTGTTCTATCCCTTCAAATGAGACTAAGATTTGCGCCCTTCTATCCCCCACTTCAGCTTTTTTTTTTTTTAAATTAAGGTGTTATCTTCGAAGAATCGTGGCTTCTCCGTGGTTTTTTTTTTCTAATTCAGGCATGTGAAGCTTCAAATCTTCAAATCTTCAAAGATCATGCCTGAATTAGAAAAAAAAAAAAAATCACAGAGAAGCCACGATTCTTTGAAGATAACGCTTTTTTTTTTTTTTAAAGCTGAAGTTGGGGATAGAAGGGGGTAAAACTTATTTTCATTTGAAGGAAGAGAGCAACCCCCTACAGGAAGCCTGATTCCCAGGTGGTTGCCCATCCAACTACTGACTGGGCCAACGTGAAGTTTTGAATCTTCGAAGATGCCAGCAGCCCCCCCAAAAAACATGAGCGCTTGGTGCCGCTGCCACTGGCCCTCTTCCTAGCACTGGCTGTCAAGGTCTGGCGTGGGGAAAAGAGCATTGGCAGACACCCCCCAGCCGCTCGCCCTGACCTCCAGCAGGTGTGGGGGAGAAGAGGATAGGTGCCTCCTCCTTTCCTCCACCCCCACCTGCTACAGCGGTGGTGGCAAGGGACAAGCTGGTCATTTTCCCCAAGGCCAGGAAAATATGCAGAAAACTACAAGCTCTCCCACACCACTGCCACATGGTGGGCGTGGAATCAGAAGAAACAGGAAGAGTTTCTGATCCTCCAATGAGAGTGAGTGTAGATAATCACATTTTAATGCGACAGCATTTAACCCGACAGAACACTGAATTCGTTGCGATGGCACACGCAATGTAGATTGCTAGTACTAGGCTAGTACTTGTATCTATGGGGAGCAGTGACAGTGGTAGCAGAGAGTAATTCAGCATGACACCCATGTAGTGACAGTTAAATAAAATAACTAGAATGTAGGATTCATTTTGACAAAGGAAATCCAAGGTGCTGTCATTTTTCCTGTATTTTATTATTAGCCACCTTTAGCAATATGTAAATGGAAAGATTGGATATATATTTCATAAATAAATACATCTCATTTTACTAGAGGCCCGAAAAATCAAAACGGGCTCACTCATAGCTGCATCTACAGGCAGCAGTGCTGGGGGGCAGTAGCCAGCAAAGGGGTCACTTTGCATGACACCGAGGCAGTAGTGATGAAAATAATAATACAGGACTCTCTACTACAGGCCTTGAAAATTGAAATTACATTACAGTTTGACTTTACAGTTCAACAAGGATCTCTTGGGGGACAACTCGAGTGCCCACCATGTGGTATGCTACATTTGTTGGATAATCATAAAGTTCATAGTGATATCTGTTATCCTGGCACCAGGAAGGCTGGCAGACAGACAGACAGACAGAGAGGCAGACAGTGGTGTTGATGGAGGAGGAGGAGGTGGCAGGCAGACAGAGAGGAGAGGCAGCAAGGAGTGCCAGATGTAAGATGCCTTAGGCCCATGAGGTGCCGTAGGGACACCCACTGAGACCAACTACTTCATCCTGGCACTAAGCAGACAGGCAGGGGAGGGGGGGAGGCAGGGAGAGACAGGAAGCTAGCTAACTGGAACACCTTTGCCAGGTGGCACAGGCAGACCCTGTGTTAGCACAGAGGCACCATGGTAGAGTGGCAAAGGGTACACTACAAATTGCACTCCATCACAGCCGCTTGGATGCTAGTTTGGCGGAGCAGTTGGTGTTTCAAAAAATCAACCTTCTGCTTCTTGACTTCCCCACCCTGAACACCTCTGAGTGAGCACTACCCTCACTCTACTGCTACCGCTTTCTTCATCTTCCTCCTCCATTCTGTTCAGTTTTTAAATTTGATTGTCCTTTGTGTTTCTCCAGTGCAGTACCTCAACTTTGATTGAAATGATTTTTGTGCTTTTCCTTCAGTGGAGCAACTCCGTCTGAGCTTAGACAACACTTCCTGATGTTAATACATGGTGTCCATGTGCCAATACAGAGTCTGTGCCCACCTGGCAGGGTTGTTAGTTACTTAGCTGTCTGCCGCTCTCCCTTTGCTTGCCAGTTCACAGGTCTGAGGCGTTTTTGCATCTCTCTCTCTCATTCATCACTGCCTCCTCACTCTGCCAGCCTCCACCACCACCTGCCTCAACACTATGCCATCCTGGCAGCCACCTGTTACCCACCTTGCTGTACACCTGGACTGTCAGAGAGGGACATGGGTTGCTGGGAAGAGCTTCTGCTCTGGGAAGGAGTGTGCCTCACTTCCTCCTCCCCTCTGCCTGAACATCTGTCATATTGATCTCCTAACTCATGCTGGTGTTTGGGCCACAAAGACTACTCTTAACTCTAGGGTCACATATGATGGCCAACATGGACACCTGTTCCTGGCACAAAAGATCCAAATATTCTATTATGCCTTCCCTCTGTTGCTAGATTGGAATAGTTATGTCTCGAACTGTTTAGCTTAGAAAAAAGGTGAGCATGGGGAGACATTATACAGATGTACAAAATGTATGTATGTATTTATTTATTTCATGTATATCCCATCTTTCTTCCATCGTGGAACTCAAGGAAGCTACATGTGGTTCCCAGGTGGTCTCCCCTCCAAGCACTGACTAGACCCAAACCTGCTTAGCTTCAGCAAGGTGGCTGCCTCATGTGCCTTCAGACTATGCCCGGGGATAAGTAGAAGGCAAAAGTATTCATGGTGTGGAGAAAGTAGGGGTGTATGAAACCCCGCTTACCTGGCTCCACTGGGTTCTGCAGGGGGGGGGAGGCGATCCATTCCTCCCCCCCGGACTCCTGCCCGGCTGGCTCCGCTCCACGGCCAGGCCACAGAACCACCGGCCAGGCCAACCCACAGCGGGGCCTCCAGCCTCTGCCAGGCTGGTGCAGACACAAATGGCGTCCTGTGTAGGGGATGCCATTTGCGTCCCTACGCCGGCCCGTGATAGGCTACGTAAATATTTATGTAGCCTATTACGGCGGAAAAAAAAGGGAACGCAAATGGCGGCCGCCATAGCCACCGTCATTTGCGTTCCCTTAGTTTTGCCGTGATAGGCTACATATATACTTACATAGCCTATCACGGCTTCCGCAGGGACGCAAATGGTGTAATGGCCGCTATGGCGCCCCTCTGTTTTGCTGTAATAGGCTATGTAAAGTATTTACATAGCCTATCACAGCTATATGGAAGAAGTGAATGGCGGCTGCAGACACAGCCGCCATTCGCAATGCAGTGCGGATGGCAGCAGGTAGGTGCTCCGTTCTGGGCCCATTTCGCAGGGTCGGGGGATGGGGGGCTTCGTTCCACCATGGATTTCAGGGGGCCGAATGTGCTGGCATTTGGCCTCACCGAGATCCGTGGCGGAATTGTCTGCCATGCCTAGGAGAAAGTGGATAGGGAGAAGTTTTCTCTCTGTCCCATAATACTAGAACCTTCAAGGGTCATCCCCTGAAGCTGAATTGTGGGAGATTCAGAACAGATAAAAGGACATAGCTAAACTATAGAATTTTCTACCACAAGATGCAGTGACACTGACAGCCACTAGGTCAGATGGTTTTGAAACCTCTATTGGTGCCAGCTGAGTTCTTTTTCTTTCTTTTTTGTCCCTGGGTTGAGGATGGATTTAGGGGGAAAAGTAGCTGGGTTGGAAGATTTAAACCCTTCCTACCTGTGCATGGTGGTCCCAATCCAGATTGTGGCCACCTATCCTTACTTGAAGATAAAGAAGAATGTGAGGATGTGAGGCAGCAGGTGCTGGGGGTGGGAGCCGGGAGTAGGGATGGGTTGAATTTCATTTAAGTTCATTTTTTATAAGAATTAACCAAAAATTGCAAAATTCTTCATATTCAGGACAAAAATAACTTGATATTTTTAAAAACTGGAATGTGTGAGAAACCAAAACTGACAGATTCGTCCATTCAGGCCCAGGGCTTTGAGTGCTTGGCTCTTAAAAGTCCAGGTCTGGATCCCTATATATTCTATTATGTTAGTGCTGAATTAGGGTTGCCACCTCTTTTTTTCATGTTTTACAAGCAAACCCAAAATTCTCATACATCTCTATGCCATCATCAGTGTCAACATAAGATTCAACTGTGCATGGATTTGGGGACGTCATCTTGTATTTTGCCTCTGGCAGCAAAATGTACTGGGCCAGCCTTACATCCAGCCCATGGGCTAAAAGTTCCTCACCCATGTTATAGACTATGTAGACTTTATATAAGGGTCCACTGATATTCATCTGTGAGTCGAGAAAAAGCTTTGGATATATTTCATTAATGCTTTTCAGCATTAATGTCTTAAAAAACTAATGTGTCCATTAATTAAATAAAAAAAGCTCAGCTTATGTTTATTGCTCAAGCCACATGTTTCATAAGCACATACAATTATCCATGAAAAGGCATGGGTCAAGCAACACTGGGGATATGACAACATATGATTAAAATAAAAACCCATATAAATGTTGGACAGTGGGAGTAAAAAAACAATGAAACAATGCATGATTCAAACTCAGTTATATCAAAACTGATTTATTTTAAAAGCTTCCATTTTTCTAGCAGCACGGTACATGCAAACAGAGCTAGAAGAGTTAAAATTGGGTTATACCAACAGCATTTTATTAACAATCCTGTAAAAATACCACAGTTTAAAAACAAATATAATTTTGCACCATGATCCGAGAAGTACAGAGAACATGTGAGCAAAAACAGCTACAGAAATCAAATGCAAATCTATGGTAAGATCCATCCAAGCGCTTAGCAGTTGTTGGAATCAGAGCCCGGAACTGCCATAAATGGCACAAAGCCATTTAATATGCAATCACCTAGCCCAAATGCTTCAATGACTAGCAACATGATTTGAATACTGAACATCTTGAAACCATTTTAAACTGTATTATTAAACTATAAACTAAGCCACAAAACCCACATGATACGTCCAAATTCCCTTTCCCTAAAATGCATATCCTTGGCATCAACAAATCCAGATTACAAATGACTGAATGTGAAAAGCTAAGATCGGATGTTCCCAGAAACAAGTGCAGCATTAGCATATCTGTCTTTAGCACTTTACAGATCCGTTTTGGTTTGATTCTACATGCACAGAGGAAAAATGCATTTAATATAGTCAATAATGACTAAAAGCCTACAGACAAAGAATGATCTGGTTCTTTCTAATCACAAAATGTGGTGTTCAGCTCTACCACCATCATGGCTTCTTGACCCATGCTGTTCCCTAAAAATTGCCTGGTCACAATCCTGCAGTGGCAGTAGAAGCTGTCTGTGTCAGAATTCCCTGTTAAGGTCTAAACCAGCCTTCCCAACCTGCTGTCCCCGAGCTGTGTTGAAGTACAACTCCTATCATCCCAGCCAGTATTACCAGTAGTCCTTGGTAGCCATGCTGAGAGCCACTGGCCCAAACAAGTGGCCATAATGGTTGGGGATGATAGGAGTTCTAGTCAAACAAATCTGGAAGGCACCAGGTTGGGAAAGGCTGATCAAGACTCTAAAGCTCCCTCTATCCCCTTGGCCTGTACAATTATATGCCCCCTTGGCTGTAATACTGCAATACAGTCATTTCTGTCTCTCCATGCTATCTAAATTTGGCCCTCATCCTTTCTGTAGTTGTTGATTCCTGTTGTCTTCAACAACATGTCTCCCCTACCCATTGTTTCCTTGGGTCCTGCTTTTAAGCAACTGCCTATTTTATCCCACTTACTTTTATTGCTATGGCTTGGATCCAAAGATAAGTTAACGTAAGGAAGTTCACAGAAGGAAAGTGTGTTGTTTCTTTCTTCTCTCTGCAGCCACCTGCAATCCCCCAAAAGTTCCTCTGGGGGATCAGGGGACCTTCTGAATAATGTGGGATGGAACATGGTGATCTGCTGTGGGGAAGTTCTTCTGTGAACATCCCAAAGTTAACCAATCTTAGAATCGAAGCCCAATTTTGTATGATTCCCCACTCCCATAGTAGCACCCCTTGCCCATCTCACATTGTTCAGGACTCTCCCCCACCAACCCCCCAAAGAGCCCTACATGGGAGCTACAGGGTGGCTATAGGGAAACTACAGGAGAGAGGAGCTTCCAGTAGCTTCCTCTTCATTCGCTTCCTTTTCCAGTAACTTATATTATGACCCAAACCTATGTCTTGACCACCCTGCTGAGCATTCCTCTCTCCTCCCTCCCTTAACATACAGATCACACTGCTCGGCAAAATTTCTTCAGAATCTGCTCTCTCATGAATCCTTTCTTCCTTCGGTTCTTTATCCAGTCTGCTCTTTTCCTCAAGACTCATTCTCCACTTACCCCTCCTTCAAATTCTTGTTTCATGGTCCATTGCCTATTCTGGATCTGTCTTCAGCCTCACTGCCTTGTCTAGGTTTCCTTTTCTTTAGCGTCTCTGCATGTTTTTCCCAGTACTCAGCCACCCCTGTGTTAAAATTCCAGCAAAGCAGAGAATGTCTCCTCTCCGTCCTTCACTCAAGATGGGCTTTAAACTGGCCATCAAATCAACTTGGCCACTCAGTGTCACAGGCTTCATAAGCACAGTACAATTAAATAAAGTATACAGCTTCAAAAGTGGTTGTATGGGTATGCCATGATAAATTTATGATGCCATAATAAAAATGTGTATGCCATGATGAAATTTATGGGCATGCCATGATAAAAATGGCATCACAAGACTCTTCGTTGTATAGTCAAGGTCTCTAGATTTATAATGCTTGAAAAACGTATTTATATAAAGCAAAGCAAAGAAAGATGATTCATCCTATCTGTCTGACATGGATAATATACTTGGTGTGTGTGTGTAATCTGCCCCATATGAACAAACAAATGAATAAAAGCCCAAGTCTGATTATAGCTTCTAAACTGCTTATAGATTTTATATTAAGTGATATGTAAGTATTATAAATAAGTAATAAATGCTGAGATATAGCAGTTTAAAGATTTTACATTGAAGCTGTTGTTCGATATTATGACTGAAAAAATCAGCAATATTTCAGGGGTCTTCCTTTGTGCTGGTATATTAAATCTGTTGGTTATTACAAAAAATTATATGGTTTCCAAATCCCCATATTGTCGGAGATATATAATAAATATGTATGCTGATGATATAATTTTATTTCTCACAAACTCAAGGGCAGTATTACCACAGATAAAAAAGATTATCAACTCTTTCAGATTTTATTCTGACCTAAAAATAAATTGTGCAAAGTCATAAATGAACAGTATAAAATTAAGAACTTAATTGATTTACCTCTGTTTTTCTAGTCTTAAATACTTGGGAATTATATTAACAAAAGATTTGAAAGAGTTATTGTACAGAAATTATGATCCATTAATTAAATGGATAAAAAACAAGATGAGTGAATGGAAAATCCTTAACTTATCAATACTAGGCAAAATTGCTGCATTCAAGGCACATATACTTTCCAGATTCTTTTTTTTTTGTCTCCAAACAATTCCATTATATCCAGGACAATCAAAAACGAAGATCTGGCAACAGATTCTAGAAAACTTTGTTACTAAACAACAACAAAAATGATGATTTCTAGCAAATATTTGATATTCACATACTAAAAAAGGAGGAGTAGCTGTCCCAAGGTTGGACATGTATTTTGCTTCATACCAAATAAAAAATATGATACATTTTATTAGAGAGGATGATACAGCAAAATGGGTATCTATGGAAGTCAATGGTATTTGTCCACATTATAATACGTTGCCCTTTTTACCTTGGAAAGCCAAAGGAATTCGGAAAATTAATCATCCATTTCTATTATGCACTTTGAAAACCTGGGACCAATGGGTAAAAATATTAGCCTCACAGCCATCACCTTTAATTCCAATTCTCTTACATCCAGATTTTTCCTTTCCAGATGAATTTGATTAATTTGCATAACAGAAAGACAGGAGAATGTAGGTTAACAGATCTGTTTGTTAATGGGAAGCCCTTAACTATAGAGCAACTTGATAATAAACTAGGGAATTTAGGGGCCTCATGGCACCAAAAATACCAAATTATTTTATTTGGTAAAAAACTTTATCAAACTAATGGATCATTAAGGCTCTATTTGTGAAAACTATTGTGTCACCACTACTAATATTACTAGAGGCCAAGTCTCTGGCATATATAATTGGTTAATCGAAGCTAAATTTGGGATACCACGCGGTTCTAAACTTGCATGGGAATCAGATTTAGATATAAATATTCTGGAGGAGAAATGGAACAAGATCTGGACCTCTGTTCCATATAGATCCATATCAGCTTTGACAAAGGAAAATGTGCTGAAGGTGACACATTGATGGCACTTATGCCCTGTCCAACTCTCACGCTTCTGTAAAAATATATCCACGACTTGCTGGAGGGGGTGCAGTGAAAGAGGGTCACTTAAACATACGTGACTAGAGTGCCCAATAGTGAAATCCTTTTGGGAACAAGTGATCTCTTTCCTATCACGAATAACGAATCAGACAATACATTTCCAGGGCGAGCTATTATTATTGACCATATTTTCTGGACAAAATGATCAATTAAGACATAAAGATTGGATTGGATTCCTCCTTTCTGCAGCTAGATCTGAAATTGCTCAAAGATGGAAAAAATTAAATGGTCTTATGGAGTGTAATTGGTTAAACAGAATCTGGATAACAGCTTTATTAGAAAAAACTGACAAGTAAAATATGTAAAAGGAGAAAGATATATGGACAATTTTGAAGAAATCCGGTTCTCCTTTATCTTATTTATAAACACAAAAAACTCCTTATATAATCCTCCAGAGCATCAAGTTGAAGTACTGGAAAGACATATTGACAGATTTGTCATCAGAGAAGTAGTAAATACAAAATTAATAGATTTTATTTTGATATTTATATAGCCTAAATGGCAATGATTCCTGATGTAGCCTATTATTTAATGTTGCAACAGATACTAAGAAGCTTCCTGTGCATATCTTAGGATTTTTGTGATTTTGTTCTCCTCCTTTTTCCCTTTTTTACTTTTTGTTTCTGTTTTTGTTGTTATTGCTGTTGTTGCTGTTATGGGTGTTTGTTGTATGTAATTTGCATCACTGAAATTAAAATAAAATTTTAAAAATTTCCATGTTTGTTTGTTTTCAAACAGGAGATGATCTACTGGGAAGTATTTCAAAGCCTGTCAGATAGGGCTTTTGAGGAAAAAGGAAATGCTTTTATATTAGCCAATATAGCTAATGTGATTGGCAGATTTATTCTGGGAGGCTGCTTTCCAAAAGGAAAATGGCTGTTTGCATACTGGGTAGACTTAACCAATAGAAGCACATAGGTGGGGGGAAGATCTGTATATTACTGGATGTCTTTCTCTAGGTCTCTGCATGGATCTCTCTCTTTCTTTCGATCTGTGGGTCTCTCTCTGTGATTTGTATATGTCATTCTCTCTGTGTGTCAGACTGTGGGGCTCTCTATGTGTCAGTCTTTGAGTCTGCTGGTATCTTTATGTTGGTCTCTCTATTTTATATTTTTATATTTGTGGGTCATTCTGTAACTGTGGGTCTCCCTTTGCACCTGTCAATCTCTCTGGAAGTTTGTCTCTATACTTGTAGTCACTGGCTCTCTTAATCTGCAAGTTTTCTATTTAAGTTCCCCTGTGAGTCTTCGAAGCTTTCTTCTGCTGTATATTTGTATCTCTGCATGACCTGTTCTCTATGCAGATCTTTGCTATGGCTTCATTTGTTCTAGTGTGTAGCAACAGTGGACTATATTCCAAGGCTGTCATAAGCCAGCGTGCTGTCTTGACACACATACCTTTGAAATACTACAAGGATCACACACAACTGCACTGTATGCCTAGTACGGTCCTGAACCACTGGATGAACTAATAATAAAAACAGGGATATGGCAATCATACTAAAAATGTCCTGCCTTACAGGGTTGGTAGAACGTTTATTGAGATGATATATGGTATATGATATCTCAGTAGCCACTGGGAAAACTACATTTCCCAGAGGAAACTTTCTCTCTTCCACTTTCTTTCCCGTAACAGCCAGATAAATAGGCTGAGAGAACAAAAACTGTGAGTAGTGGGCTCAGAAATTCGTTCATATTGGCCTGAAAATAAACGCAGCTGTTTCTTGACCTGGAGGGGAAAGGCACAATTCAGTCCTATACCAGAAGTCAATCCCTTATTCTGTTGTGAGTTTTATTTGAGTATACCTGCATCTTGATTCCCGTGAGGCTCTTAAGCATTTATTATTCCACTTTATCATAGCTATATAACTGTGATCAGTATGGTACACAACAACCAAACTGTAAATAAAACTCCCTTTGACTTCAGATTTTATGGGAACACATTCATGGAAACTGCACTTGTTGTTGTTCAGTAGTCGTTCAGTCGTGTCCGACTCTTCGTGACCCCATGGACCATAGCACGCCAGGCCTCCTGTCCTCCGCTCTCTCCCGGAGTGTGCTCAAGTTCATATTCATTGCATCGGTGATGCTATCGAGCCATCTCATCCTCTGCCGTCCCCTTCTCCTTTTGCCTTCAGTCTTTCCCAGCATCAGGGTCTTTTCCAGGGAGTTTTCTCTTCACATTAGGGGGCCAAAACATTTGAGCTTCAGCTTCAGTATCTGTCCTTCCAATGAGCAGTCAGGGTTGATTTCCTTTAGGATGGACTGATTTGACCTCCTTGCAGTCCAGGGGACTCGTAAGAGTCTTCTCCAGCACCACAGTTCGAAAGCATCAATTCTTCGGCGCTCAGCCTTCCTTATAGTCCAGCTCTCACAGCCATACATTACTACTGGGAAAACCATAGCTTTGATTAGATGGACCTTTGTCGGCAAGGTGATATCTCTGCTTCTTACTATGCTGTCTAGGTTTGCCATAGCTTTCCTCCCAAGGAGCAAGCGTCTTTTAATTTCATGGCTACAGTCACTGTCTGCGGTGATCTTGGAGCCCAAGAAAGTAAAATCTGTCACTGCTTCCATTTCTTCCCCTTCTATATGCCAGGAAGTGATGGGGCCAGATGCCATGATCTTCGTTTTTTTAATGTTGAGTTTCAAACCAGCTTTTGCACTCTCCTCTTTCACCCTCAACAAGAGGCTCTTGAGATCCTCTTCGCTTTCTGCCATTAGGGTGGTATCGTCTGCATATCGGAGGTTGTTGATAATTCTCCCGGCAATCTTAATTCCGACCTCTGATTCATCCAACCCGGCGTTTCTCATGATGTACTCTGCATATAAGTTAAATAAGCAGTGTGACGATATGCAGCCTTGTCGTACTCCTTTCCCAATTTTGAACCAATCGGTTGTTCCATGTCCGGTTCTTACTGTTGCTTCTTGACCCTCGTACGGGTTTCTCAGGAGACAGGTAAGGTGGTCTGGTACTCCTATCACTTTCAGAATTTGCCACAGTTTGTTGTGATCCACACAATCAAAGGCTTTAGCGTAGTCAATGAAGCAGAAATAGACGTTTTTCTGGAATTCTCTTGCTTTCTTCATGATCCAGCGAACGTTGGCGATTTGATCTCTAGTTCTTCTGCCTCTTCGAAACCCAGCTTGTACTTCCGGTAGTTCTCGGTTCGCATACTGCTGAAGCCTAGCTTGTAGGATTTTGAGCATCACCTTGCTGGCATGTGAAATGAGCGCAATTGTGCGGTAGTTTGAACACTCTTTGGCGTTGCCCTTCTTTGGAATTGGAATGTAAACTGACCTTTTCCAGTCTTGTGACCACTGTTGAGTGTTCCAGATTTCTTGGCATATTGAGTGCAGCACTTTAGCAGCAGCATCTTTTAGGATTTTAAATAGCTCAGCTGGAATGCTGTCATCTCCGCTAGCTTTGTTGTTACTAATGCTTCCTAAGGCCCACTTGACTTCACTCTCGAGGATGTCCGGCTCAAGTTCAGTGACCGCACTATCACGGCTATCAGGGACATTAAGATCTTTCCTGTAAAGTTCTTCTGTGTATTCTTGCCACCTCTTCTTAATCTCATCTGCTTCTGTTAGGTCCCTGCCTTCTTTGTCCTTTATCATGCCCGTCTTCGCACAAAACATTCCCTTGAGATCTCCAATTTTCTTGAAAAGATCTCTATTCTTTCCCATTCTGTTGTTTTCCTCAATTTCTTTACATTGTTCATTTAAGAAGGCCTTCTTGTCTCTCCTTGCTGTTCTCTGGAACTCTGCATTCAGTTGGATATATTTTCCCCTTTCTCCCTTGCTTTTTGCTTGCTTTCTTTCTTTCAGCTACTTGTAAAGCCTCATCAGACAGCCACTTGGCTTTCTTGCATTTCTTTTTCGTTGGGATGGATTGAGTTGCTGCCTCCTGAACAATGTTACGGACCTCCGTCCGTAGTTCCTCAGGCACTCTGTCTATCAGGTCTAATCCCTTAAATATATTCCTCACCTCCACTGTATATTCATAAGGGATATGATTGAGGTCATACCTGAATGGTTTAGTGGTTTTCCATACGTTCTTCAATTTAAGCTGAAATTTTGCAACAAGAAGCTCATGATCTGAGCCACAGTCAGCTCCAGGTCTTGTTTTTCCTGACTGTATAGAGCTTCTCCATCTTTGACTGCAAAGGACATAATCAATCCGATTTCGATATTGACCATCTGGTGATGTCCATGTGTAGAGTCGTCTCTTGTGCTGTTGGAAAAGAGTGTTTGCTATGATCAGCGTGTTCTCTTGGCAAAACTCTATTAGCTTTTGTCCTGCTTCATTTTGTACAACAAGGCCATGCTTGCCTGATATCCCGGTGATTTCTTGACTTCCTACTTTAGCATTCCAATCCCCTATGATGAAGAGGACATCTTTTTTTGGTGTTAGTTCTAGAAGGTGTTGTAGGTCTTCATAGAACCCATCAACCTCAGCTTCTTCGGCATCAGTGGTTGGGGCATAGACTTGAATTACTGTGATGTTGAATGGTTTGCCTTGGATTCGTACTGAGATCATTCTATCGTTTTTCAGATTATAGAATCATAGAATAGTAGGGTTGGAAGGGGCCTACAAGGCCGTCGAGTCCAACCCCCTGCTCAATGCAGGAATCCAAGTCAGAGCATCCCTGACAAATGGCTGTCCAGCCTCGTCTTGAAGGCCTCCAGTGTGGGAGAGCCCACCACCTCCCCAGGTAATTGGTTCCATTGCCGTATTGCTCTGACACTCAGGAAGTTTTTCCTGATGTTCAGTCGGAATCTGGCTTCCTGTAACTTGAGCCCATTATTCCGTGTCCTGCACTCTGGGATGATCAAGAAGAGATCCTGGCCTTCTTCTCTGTGACAACCTTTCAAGTACTTGAAGAGTGCTATCATATCTCCCCTCAGTCTTCTCTTCTCAAGGCTAAACATGCCCAGTTCTTTCAGTCTCTCTTCATAGGGCTTTGTTTCCAGTCCCCTGATCATCTTTGTTGCCCTCCTCTTAACCCTCTCCAGCTTGTCTGCATCCTTCTTAAAGTGTGGTGCCCAGAACTGGACACAGTACTCCAGATGAGGCCTAACCAGTGCTGAGTAGAGGGAAACTAGTACTTCCCGGGATTTGGAAGCGATGCTTCTATGAATGCAGCCCAAAATAGCATTTGCCTTTTTTGCAGCCACATCACATTCTTGGCTCATATTCAGCTTGTGATCGACGACAATTCCAAGATCCTTCTCGCTCGTAGTGTGGTTGAGCCACGTATCCCCCATCTTGTAACTGTGCATTTGGTTTCTTTTTCCTAGGTGCAGAACTTGGCATTTGTCCCTATTAAATGCCATTCTGTTGTTTTCTGCCCAGCACTCCAGTCTATCCAGATGACTTTGAATTTTGTTTATGTCTTCCAAAGTATTAGCTATCCCTCCCAATTTTGTGTCATCTGCAAATTTGATCAGCATTCCCTGCACCTCCTCCTCCAAGTCATTAATAAAAATATTGAAGAGCACTGGGCCCAGGACTGAGCCCTGCGGTACCCCACTCGTTACCTCTCCCCAGCTTGAGAAGGTCCCATTGATAAGTACTCTTTGAGTCCGATTCTGTAGCCAACTGTGGATCCACATGATCGTTGTTTCATCTAGCCCACTTCGAGCTAGTTTGCTCATCAGGATATCATGGGGCACTTTGTCGAAAGCTTTGCTGAAGTCGAGGTATATGATGTCTACAGCATTCCCACGGTCTACAAGGGAGGTGACTTGATCAAAAAATGAGATCAGATTTGTCTGGCAGGACTTGTACCCCAGTACTGCTTTTCCCACCCTTTTGTTGACTATGAGTGCTACTCCAGTTCTTCTAAGGGATTCTTGCCCACAGTAGTAGATATGATGGTCACCTGAATTAAATTCTCCCATGCCTGTCCATTTTAGTTCGCTGATTCCCAAGATGTCGATGTTCAATCTTGCCATCTCATGTTTGACCACCTCCAGCTTACCTTGATTCATTGATCTGACATTCCAGGTTCCTAAACAATATTGTTCTTTACAGCATCGGATTTTCTTTTCACCACCGAACACATCCACAGCTGAGTGTCCTTTCGGCTTTGGCCCAGCCGCTTCACTCTTTCTGGCGCTACTTGGAAATACCCTCTGCTCTTCCCCAGTAGTATATTGGACATCTTCCGACCTGAGGGGCTCATCTTCCGGTGTCATCTTTTAGCCTTGTGATACGTTCCATGGGGTTTTCTTGGCAAGAATACTGGAGTGGGTTGCCATTTCCTTCTCCAGTGGACCACATTTTGTCAGAACTCTCTGCCATGACCTTTCAGTCTTGGGTGGCCCTGCACGGCATAGCTTATGGCTTCACTGAGTTATGCAAGCCTCTTCGCCACAACAAGGCAGTGATCCACACAGGTGCATATTAATAGTGTGGCTGGTACATCATCACATAAGCCACTATCGCCACTGCTACCACCAGCAATATTATACTGCTACTACTACTGCTGCTACTGCCGCTATTGCTACTACTACTATTCATACAGTATAATGCTGTTAAAGGCAACCTCGCAAGATTAGAACTTCAGATGCCAAACAAGTATTAAGTTCACGAGACTGTATTTCCTAGATGTATTTTTTACGCAGTATGTATTCTATTCTGATGAATTAGAAATATGGTCTGTTTATGCTGCAAACTTTTACTGGGTTATTTAATTAACATGGCATCTATGAAAGAATACAAATTATTGTAATTTGGTGAGGTGCCAACAATTCTGATAGAAATCCATAGTTCACTCTGTCCCATACACACACACACACCCCTAGAATTCCCAGAGTTCCCCAAGAAGAGGGAGTATAGTTAAACTCATTTAAATCTGTAGTGTAGCTAGGAAGATGCTAGCTCGATGTACCTAATTCCCAAGTACCTAATGGCTGCAAAAGTCATGCAGCAATTAAATGCAATACAGTTATGCTGGAACTCTAATGAGACTTCAGAGAAAAAGAGTCCCATAAATTTGAAGCAGCTGCTGTTTGCCCTTAATTTAACATTTGGTACAAAAATGTTAATGTAAAGAGGATGCCTTTGATCTTAAAGCTCAAATATTGTACAACTGCAGTCAGTAACAGGCATTGCGATCTCAGTGTAGCTGTCAGACCTTCATTCTAGGACTAGAACATCATGTGTCAATACCAGGGCCAGCACAGCACACCTCAATAAGTATAGCTTTGCAGGACTTCTCCCAGGCTCCTGAGTTACAGCTGTTTTGCCATTTTGCCCCATAAAAGGAATGAAGCATAGTATCAAACTTTGTGAGCCATATCTGCCATTACTAGCACTAAATAAGATTTTCCTGGAAAGGGGAAAAGGGCCAGCTGGTTCTCTCCCATTTCTCTGGCACTTGGTTCATAATTATGTTATAGGATGCCAAGCTATTACTTGCATCATCAGTTTAAGAAAATCCACAGGACCAAGCTCTCAGATATAATGGGGGGACTGAGAAAAGGTGACCTCTACATTATGTATGGTCCAATCCATATTTAGCTTTACTGATAATAACCAATCAGTGCACTGAAATGTGTTAAGTTTGTATTTACATTTATGTTTGGAACTTGGTGCAGGAAGAGATTTGAGGTGTGTCTTGTGTTTAAAGCAGGAGACTAAAGGCATGTGAGTTTGTATTGCTCACTGACATATCTAAAAATAAATAGAAGTACAGTTTTCAGAAGAAAAACAATTTCCCATTATGATTTTTTTCTTAGAATCATAGAATAGTAGGGCTGGAGGGGCCATCGAGTCCAACCCCCTGCTCAATGCAGGAATCCAAGTCAAAACATCTCGTTATTCTTGTTGAAGAATAATTATTTGAATGCTGAAATATACAGAAAAAGATAGCTGCAAGTGATTGTAGGTATAATGACTTTATAATTTTTATTTAGAGACCTTTGAAGATAGCTTTGGGTAAAATCCAACATAAATCATACTTAGAGTAGACCCACTGAAATGAATGGGACTTAAGTGACTCATGACTAATGTAAGTCCTATGGGTCTACTCTAAGTAGGACTTATATTGGATTTTACCCTTTATTTTCAAACGTTTGCACTGAGGTATGCAGAGTTAGAGATGGAGGAGCAACTGAAGGCATGGATGCTTCTTTTTCTCTGGTATAGTCCAAATGAATTATGGCTGAATGTACGGTAACTTTCACAGAAGATCATTCCATGCTATCAAATTAAGACGTCAAACAACTTTTTGAAAACACTTGCATTATTAACAGTGGAAAAGATATAATTAGGATTATGACAAATTACACTATATACAACTAAAAACAGACAACGAAGGAAGGATTGCAAACTAATGTACTGCATTTCTAGTTGTGCCTTGCAAGAGACTAATTGGCAAAAGTATTACAGAAAAGATATCACTTCTCATACAATTATTGTATGAAACCTGTGTGTATATGAAGTACAGTGTACAATACATGAATAATCCAGCAGTTGATAATATAAACAACTGTGTATTGGCCAGTCAGGGAATAATGAGCAGGGTCCCGGCACAAGTCCTTCCACTGCTGCTCTTCCTCTTTGTCCTAGTGCTGTGCTGAAAATTTGTCCCACATTTTTTTCGACCATTCTCATTCAATTTGATAGAAAGGAAATTGCTTTCGAAAAGAAATTCAAAGGAGGAGAAATTTTGGAGAAATTCTCATGGTTTGGCTTTGCGGTTCTTGTGCCTACCATACTTATGAGGTGGCTGAGGCGTGTGTGCAAGTGGCCTGTCTGTCATCGTACAGTCATTTCTCTGGCAGCCTGTAGCCTCCTCGGCTTCCTGCACTTCAGTTAATGCCATCATGAGGAAGACATCGTGAGGCAATTCCTCCCATGGGGCTTTTTCAGTTAAGAAAGTACAGGGAGGCTGCAGGCCAATGGAAAGATGTGTAATAGAGGGAGAAAACACACACAGCACCCTCAGCCACCTCTCAGTGATTAGGCAAGCTCAAAAATACCACCAAAAGAAATTCAAAATTCTGCCTCAGAAAACAGTTGATGCTGTTGCCACCTATAGAAGCAGTGCAATAAATCAAAAACCCTTAGGAAAAAAAGAAAGAACCTGTGCTGCAACCCCTGCCAGTAGTGAGCCCTATCTGTGAGAAACTGTTGGAGAACGTCTCCTCCTCTAGGAGAAATTCGGTGAAATTCCCCCCCCCCCATTTCTCTGCCCACAAATATGCTGGAGAATCTTGAGAGGCCACTTGTGCACAGCTCTATTTTGTCCTCCAGTTTCTGGGATATCTGAGGTAACTGGAACACAACACCACTGCAGTGAAACCAGGCCTTTATGTTACCTTTCTGAGAGGTTCCTTCCTGAGATCTTTCTGAAAGCAAAATGCATTCTTCTATAAGATGCACATGCACAAAAATGATGAACAACTATCAGTACCAAATAACCGTATCTAGAACATTGCATAGCTGAGTTTGTCATGAAGTGCTTTATTTTGCATCATTTGTAGAAAGGAAGAAATAAACTGGGTTGCATGAAAGAAAAAAAAAATCCATTAAGATCAAGGACCTGATTACTAGAACAGAGTTCAGTGTACCTGTACTTCAAAATGTACAGCCCTAATGTTCAGCACAGAGGCTGCACCATGAACTTCTAGATTTTTCTCCACTTCAGAATAGAGAAGGAGATTAGAAAGCAATTATCAAACTTCCAGAACAAATGCTTTTGTTGAATTCATCCTATTCAGATGAGTACCTATTCAGATGCATGTATGTGTGTGTGTGTGTGTGTGTGTGTAGAGAGGGGAGGAGGAGAAAAGAAAAATAGGTAAGTTAAAAAAGTAACTATTGAAAGCTGTTGAACAAATGCCACTAGTTTTAGGTTCTTGAAAAGGGTGAATGTGTTGAAATGGGTAAAAAAATGGCATTGTTGAATCTGCTTCACTTTTTTAAAAAAAAAATCTGAAGAAAGACGCTAATGCTGAGTTCTGTTCTATTCTGTCATTGAAAATTAGGTACACAAAAACCAAAACATGTTTTGAGGAGAAAGTATGTTGCATTCGGTTGGCATCCCACTGTTGCATCTAAAATAGCAGATACTACTGACAAGTTAATACGAAAGACATCTTCTAAATCTCCCTGTCTGATTGCAGCAGCTAAAACGTAACTGGGCATGGTAGGAGCGGTTCATAGATCAGTGAAGAAGGGATGGTTGTCCAGAAAATTGGGTGTCTCTGCAAAATGGAGGTGGAAACGTCTCTGATCCCAAATCTTCTCTGCAAGTATATGTAGAGATTCTGATATGACAGCTGAATTAGTCCAATTTAGGCCTACTTGAACACTTTTTTGCACATTCTCCAAACAAGAATTCCTGTCCACGCCCAGGTATCCACTCACATGGACAATGTACTGTGTAAACTGAACAATGATTAACAATTATTAATACAGGCAACACCAGCTCTCACAGAAACTGCTGCCAAATACTTCTTTGTACATGCAAGTGCGTGCACAAGAAGATTTAGGACTGTTTGCCACTACAGAAAACCTACTGTGTGTACTGGCTCTGACTTTTACATAAAGCTGAGTACATTGCCCAAGATGTAGTATTTATTATTTTTTGTTCTTATTGTTAATTGTGGCTTTATGGCTTTACTATGTTCTAAACCACTCAGAAAGCTTGGTATGGAATGGATAAAAACTAGATAAATAATAAATAAAATGAATAAAACTGTGCCTTAAAGAAAGATTCAACCTGCAACTTGACATTAATTCTGTAGGAGATTTATTCTCATACCAAGCATGTTTATCCATTCACTAACAGAGTCCTAAAAATTCCATACAGGTTCCCATCAAAACCAACCAAAACAGAATTAACATTCTAACATCTCCCTTGGCACTATAAGCAAGCATTTTAAGCTGATGTGTATGGTTTGAAGCCAACTTTTTTATTTATTTATTGCATTTCTATACTGCCCAATAGCCAAAGCTCTTTAGTATTCATTCCCATTGACTAAACTGTAAAACTCTACACTAATACTTTTCTTTTTTTAGTAAAGAAAGTCCTCTTTTTTTGAAATACAACTTTCTCCTACTGATTGTAATTATTCTTTATCCTCCTTCAAGCACACAGTAAACACTTCCATATATATATACATACATAAACGGGGGCATAATGTTCTTATTTTCAGCCAACAGAGTACTCTTAACTTGGCACTAACATCCTCCATAATTACCTTCCAGCATCAACCCAATTCTCTTTTCAGGAAGGAGTGTAGGAGGTGACTCGCCTATGCTGTGCTGTTGTTTTAGAGAAATATAATGAGGAGGAATAAAAGACCTGACAAGTTATCAGACGGTATCTCTGTGTTTTGCCAATCAGTTGTTCATCAAAGTAAAAGCAGCTGGAGTAGCTACCATTTTTTGAGCGGCCGGAGATTAGGGAGGCAATCTGTGTGAAATTTAAGTAACTACTGGTGATGTTATCAACACTGTTATTTCTAGACAAGACCATTCTTTTGTTCAATCAGAGAGAGACAGAGACAGAATTCCATTTTCAAAGTGGCTTCCTACAATTTCTCAATCTTATTCTAACATTACAGGCTGACAATTGTCCAGCCTCTTTTTAAGAGATGTTGCTGATTGGTTGTGAACCGCCTGCAAACAAGTGCTGTATGTCAGGAGGTGGTGGTGATGGAAGTATCAGAGAAGAGCTACACTATACATAGGTACATTTTACAAAATAACTTCTTTGTCTCATATCATAGTGTACAGCAGGAAGTTCAAAATGTGGGGCACTAGTACTTCATCCACTGTACAGAACCTATGTCCTTATCCCATCATAAAACTATGCATAGTGTAAAATTCCAAATAATCATTAAAATTAAACACCATGAGATCCTGAGGTGCATTCCCAGTTCCTCTGTAAATCAGTACACCTGTTTATATTGATGAAATAGGTTAAACTTCTGCTCTCAATGCAAGTTTTGCACACATGGTATAAGAGCAACTTAAGTAGTGCAAATCAACTATTTCAGAGCTTTGGGATAGATGTTGGCATTTCCACAAGGACTTTAATTATCTAGACAGTTTTCAAGCATTACCAGAAACAACAACAACACCTCAAATGGCTGTAGAACATACTTTTGGATACATTTAATGTCCATATATTTATGGATATTGCTTGTAGAATGAAATTTCTTAATCTCTGATGAAACTTAAGAGTGGGAATGTTGGGGCCTTCTTATCTAATTGGGACACTGACAAGCACTTAGGTTTGTCCATTTTTCTCTTCTGTCATTTTGAGCACCTCGCTGGAGAAGCTCAAATATTTTCATGGCTTAAAAAGAAATACGCTATCCTTTCACTAGTCTTAACAATACGATGCTTCCCAAAGCAATACGCTTCAATCATGGTTCATAAAATCCACAACAACTATATTGCCAGCATAAAACCTGAACCTTGGGGGTTTGTATATTGAAAGCAAATGACCCCAGTGATTACTGCCTATTTTATCTGTGCCTCCCATATGCTCCCACTTCTTTCAGATATTGAGAGAGAGAGAGAGAAGGGATTCTAAAATTCTGGATAAGTGTACATAGCAGTCTTTCTGCCAAAGCTAATAACTCTCCTAAATAATTCTTATATTTTTCTAAAGGAAATTGCTCCAAATTGCCTCCCAGTTCTTCTCAGTTATTTTCTTTTGCCCAAGATTATTATGTTTCAAATTAATGAACAATGTTTCTCTCCTTCCTTCTTGCCTTTAATTATCTGAGGAAGGTTGTTAAACAACAGTTCTTACTGCCCACCACCTTTTTAACAGCACAGCTGTTCAGGAACTTATCTAGCTGTAGGTAACTTATCACTGCCACTAAGCTGCTTGAATACTGCACAATAGAAAGTCAATTTGTGTATGTAGGTATGGGTGAGATGGATTACTCCAAACAGAGATGTATATTTACACAGATTTAAAAGGGCTGTATGGTGTGGCAGATAACAATAATGTTGCATTTGGACCTAGAAAATCACGGTTCAGATCCCTAATTTGATCCAGTTAGCTTGGGTAAGTTTCTATTTTGCATGATTGCTGTGTGGATATGGGATGCAAGAACAGTGTAAAGCACAGTGCATGCAGAAAAGACCTTCAGAGATGAACGAACATACAACTTATCTTGACAGTTCTTCCTTGCAAATGTCACCATCATGGAATACAATCTGACCCAAGGAATCGGTCTTGCCCTGGATATGAGACCACCTGGGAACCATTCTGGGCTCTCCAGAAGAATAGCGAGCAATGCGTATGATAATAAATAATATGGTGTTCCCAATGATGCCATTTTTAGGATACATAATCTTCCCCGATCAGCCAAAGAACAATAACAATTTGTAAACTTGTATGCTTTTATTTCTTAATCCTCAAAAACTATCTTATTAAGTGGACATGAAGGCTGAAGGCTACTCTCCTCCAATGCCCCTTCTCTCAGCTCTATCTGTTGCTCTGTTGAAAATCCTCAAGGCTGTACTGAATTCCTAATTGCAGTTGCTCCAGAGCGCACCCAGAGATAGCAAAAACACACCCCTGTATTTCTGGATAAGGCAATAGCGTCTAGTGCCTTACATTCCAAGGACTTCAGATGTGGAAGAATTCTGTGGAATACAATTCTGAATGCCCCTTATATTGTTGGCTTGAAATGTGCAACAGTTTGCACACATGCATTTTATGAGCCTGCTATATTAATTACTGCAGCTCTTAATTCCTAACGTGTGATGGAACAGAAGAGAAGCAAGCGAATGGCCTGCGTGATCTTATTTGCATAATATGGCATGGGTTTAGCTCCTTAGGTGCAGGGGGGTAGGGGGATGGGGACGGAGATGAAAACAGAAAATTGAAAAAGTCACATCCAAAATGTCAAGCTGTGCTTGAAGAATGATAGAAGACAGATTCACTGTCTTTCTGTCTTATTCTCAACTCAGAGCAAAATTAACAAACTTAGTCATTTCAGTAGATCTCTATCACCCCCTGCTGGACAAAACAACTCAGTAAAAAGAGCAACCTAGAAAATGCATTCAAGCCTAGTCGACTGGATCCCACCCCCACCACCCTTTAAAATATGTGTTTTTATATATATATATATATATATATATATATATATATATATGTTGCCATGTTCCTCTCCTCTGCACTTCCTTTTATCCTGGTTTTAAAAATATCTAAACTTCAGCCTAGTGAGAGTTGCAATGAAATCCGTCAGTCCTTCTACTGGGAGGGCAAAGCCAGTTAAGCCACCTCCTCTAGCAATTTAGCTCAGTCTAAGTCATGCCAAAAACTTGTCTGAACAGTTTGAAACGCTGCAGTTAATTTGCACAAAGAGGTTCTGTTTGTGTGTCACATTCACACAGTTCAGCGCTCCCTCCTCCTGACCAAAAGTAGTGGAATCCTGAAGTAACCTAGGAGTAAGCAGCACATAACAGGCACAGTCGAATCTGTTTGAAGAGAAGCGCTGCTAGAATATACATTTAAACACACACGCACACACTACACCTCACACACACACACACACAGAGACGAAAACCAGGGGCACACACAGGTGTAACCTGTCTCTTCAGCTATTTCTTGCCATATGACTGCCATTCATTTCAAGGCTGTATAGATGCTATGCACCGCCTTGCATCAGAACTGCTGCGTGCATACCCAGAGATACACAGATGTGGCATATCCGACACAGCACCCAATATCTGCTGACAACAAATTCGGAAGCCAACAGAAAGAAGCTCTCCTTATAGAATCGCAGGAGGAGAGGAAAAATGCTCCCCAACTGACAGGAGGGCTCCAAAATATCTCACCGACAGTAGCTGCCCTCGCCCTTATTATTTTATTTGTTTGTTTGTTGTAAAATCAAGTTGAATTAATGAACATATTCAGAAAGACTTAACATTCATTCCCATGCCTTTTACTGCATTAAAAAAAAAAAAAATCCGCTGCGAAGAAACAAGGGCAATCATTGTTCTGAATAAGAGGGCAGGAAAAAGATAAGCTCCCAAGGAAACTGCAGTTAACATCTCTCTTTCTTTCTCTTCTTCGTCCTTTCCTGCACCCCCTTTAAATATATATATATATATATATATATATTTAAAAAAATGATTACAAATTGACGGCCTTCCCTCCGAGAAATAGATTTAAGAGGGGGCCCAATGCAAAGATAATGAACTGATATTGCAAGTGTTAATTTGCTGGTGCTCTGTTTGATCAGCGTGAGAAAGACGACGAAGATCTGGAGGAAGATCTGGAGGGTGGCTGAAACAAGAAAAGAAAAGAGGGGGAAACCTTCCTACCTTGCCCGCTACCGAGGAACAATCCGAGCAGGTAGAGAGCCTGGAGGTTCATTTTCGGGCGCCGGCGCTGGTGGACAGTTCCCAAGTTCGAGGCTGGGAAAAGCTGAGCACAGGGAAAGCCCGCTCTGGCTCCGTACTTTGCCGTCGCTGCTGCTGCTGCCGCCGCCGCCGCCGCCGCCGCGGCGCCTCCTCCTCGCTCCGAAGTCTCGCCCTTCAGTCAACCCAACACACACACACGCTCACAGCGCGAGACAAACTCCAGCCCCGAAGCCCGACCAGCGCCGCTCACCAAGCGACTGCAAGCGCCTCTTCGCGCGCGCCTATATCAAGGCGGCGGCGGCAGAGGAGGAGCCGCTCCACACATGAAGGGATGGCGAGTATCCCTCCGCGAGCGCGCACGCACGTTCTGACAGGAGCCGGCCCAGCTCGACAAGCGCGAAGAGGCGGCGGCGGCGGCGGCGGCGGCGGGAGTGAAGGACTGGGGGGATTCTTCCGCCGCTTCGCTCTCAGTCAGTTGCCGCCGGCCGCGGACACTCTCCGTGCCTTTCCGCCGGCGTGGGTGCCCCAGAACGGCTCCTCTGGCTTGGAGCAGGTTTCGAAGGCTCTGCCGTGGGGAAGGCGAGCGGGCTGCGGCTCTCTGGCCGCGCGCGGAGGTGCGGGAGAAGCCCCCCGCTCGGGGAGAGGGAGCAACGGACAGGTGCTGAGGCGAGGAGGAGGAGAGGAGAGGAGAGGAGCGGGAGAGAGGAAGTTTGCAGGAGCTGGGCGCCGAGGCGCGCGCGCGTATGCGGGTGGGGGGGGAGCATGGGGGAGCGTCCATGCATATGCAGCGCGACAGGTTGTAGCGAGGGCGGCTGGGGAAGGAGGGAGACGGCTTCGGAAGGGGCTGCATGCGTGGGCTGGCGTCTGTGGCAGGAGAGACGCTGCAAAGGGGGCGTGTGTGTGTGTGGGTGGGTTGGGGGGGTACCGGGGTGTCAGTTCTTTCCAGATGCGGAGTGTTGCTTGCCAAGGCTGGGAGTGGCTGCATAGATAGGTTCCTGCTGCGGATGTGTGTGTGTGTGTGGGGGGGGGGTGCTAAAATGAATAGGAGGAAACAAAACGGCTGGGGGCGGTGGGGGGGGCAGAAAGGAGAGGGATGAAGCATCTCGCGGTGGGGGGGGCAGAAAGGAGAGGGATGAAGCATCTCGCGGTGGGGGGGGCAGAAAGGAGAGGGATGAAGCATCTCGCGGTGGGGGGGGCAGAAAGGAGAGGGATGAAGCATCTCGCGGTGGGGGGGCAGAAAGGAGAGGGATGAAGCATCTCGCGGTGGGGGGGGGCAGAAAGGAGAGGGATGAAGCATCTCGCGGTGGGGGGGGCAGAAAGGAGAGGGATGAAGCATCTCGCGGTGGGGGGGGCAGAAAGGAGAGGGATGAAGCATCTCGCGGTGGGGGGGGCAGAAAGGAGAGGGATGAAGCATCTCGCGGTGGGGGGGGCAGAAAGGAGAGGGATGAAGCATCTGGCGTGCCACCTGAGACCAGCGTCTGTGGAAAATGACCAACGTGATGATAAGAGGTCCAAAGAGAATGCCAGGGTTGAATTGGAATTCTGATCGGGAACATTGCGTGTAGGGATGAAAGGTAGAGCAGGAGACAAGATAAACAACTCCAGAGAGGGAGGGTCACACAATCTTCAACTCATCATCATCATCGCTAGACATGGTTGAAAGTGCTGGGCCTGGGAAAAGTGGAAAGAATGGCCAAGACTGGCGAGACACACCACAAATAAAGGTTCTTTTTCCAAGGCTGCACAGGAGGTCTTGACCACACAGTCAGGCTCCTGTGTGGTCAAGGTAACCAATGTGGATGCATATTAACATCTCCATGTTCATTATTCCATGTATACCCCACCTTTCCTCCAAGGAGTTGAAGACTGCTTATATTGTTCCTGCCACCACCTCCCTTTATCACCACAGCAAGGCTTGTGAGTTATGTTAGGCTGGAAGGAAGTTAGTGAATAGTCCACAGTCACCCATTGAGCTTCATAGCTTATTGGGGATTGAACCGGGGCACCCCAATTCTGGTCCAACACTCTAACCAGTACACCACACACTGGCTCTTCAGTGTTTACCCACATCACAATCCATGCATCGTTGAAGTGGCAGCCTGCCCTACTTGATATAAATGGGGATGTGTATCCCCATACAAGACACCTGGTTGGAATAATAGTTGGAGGGAGTCCAGTGGAGGCTAGTGGCTCCCATGTCAGTGGGGTGGTGAATCCACCCTGGTTTTCAGTCAGAACCAGTCAAAACTTTGAAGGAGCTATCCAAGGCACCTTAGATAGCTCCTTTAGCTTTAGAGTTCTGACAGGTTTTGACTGAAACCCGGAGGGGATTCACTGGCCCACTGACATTGGAGCCACCAACCTCCACTGACGGAGCCTGTAGTCCATTTGTTCCACCCCTGCTCAACTCAGGAAACCCAGAACTAAAGCATACCCAGCAGATGGCTGTTCAGCCTCTGCTTGAAGACGTCTAGTGAGGGAGAGTCCACCCCCTAAGTAACTGGTTCCATTGTCAAAGTGTTCATAGTCAAGAAGTTTCCTCTGATGTTTAACCAAACTCTACCTCCAGTAATGTAAGGCTATCTAGCCCTACCCTGTGGGAAGTCTTTGCAGTCTTTTATGTAACAGCTCTTCAGATATATTTGGAGAGTGCAGTTATCCCCCTCCAGTCTTCCTTTCTCCAGGCTAAACAGATCCATTTCTTTCAGTCTTTCCTCATAGTTGTGCTGAATTAGGGCTGGATTGGGTGCATATCTTTGGGTCAGCTCTAGGAACCTCAGACAGCTTTTTGATCAAATCCAGAAGAAAATAAATTAGAAACCTGACGTTCAGTACAGACCTCATTAAAAACCATCTGACAATGTTCTAAACTTGGGGGCAGGAAGTATACCCCCCAAAGAGTTACTTCTCATTAGCACGAGCTTGAAAGCTGTCATTTGGTACACACATTAGACACAAATCCCAATTACTTGAAATCTCTGATGACTGTCTATTTTTGAAATGATTCACACTAAAAAATAAAAAATGGGAGGGGGCTTAAGTGCACCCTGTAATAGTTAACATACCTCCACCTTGGTTATAAAGCTGAAATTGGGAACACACATGATACTCTGAAAATGTTATATTGAATAGTCACATAATCTTGATGTTTACCTTACAATAGAGAGCAGACCTTCCACGTGGAACAAGCTAAGTGAAAATAAGACAAGAATGTTGGTCTGTGGGAGTTCTAGTGATTCTTCACACATACTTGAATTAACTTTTGGGAGATATCTCAATAGCAGCTCAAAACATACATCTATGTTTTCAAAATGAATTTTACTAGTATATGGGGAGGAGAGGCAAGAGATCATGCATCCGTGTCCAATCTTGCCAGCATGCCATCTGTATGCTCTAAGAACAAAGATGGTCATGTTAATGGGATGACAGTTGAGACTTGAAGGGAGGAAGGTAAAACAACAACAACAATATTACCAAGGAAATACAAAAACTTTTGAGCTAAGTATTGCTATCTTTGTTTCCAATATGGGCCTGTTACTCATGTAGGGATGTACGGATTCCCCACCATCTGTTCCTGTGGGGAATCTGCGGGGGGGGGGAGGCAGTCCATTCCTCCCCCCTGGAATCCGCGCAGAGCAGCTCCACTCCGCGAGGATTCCGCAGAGCCAAGGGCTGCCCCGTTCCACCGTCCGCATGCCCCGGATTCCCCCATTTTTTTTCCGGCTCCCAACACTTGCAAAAATAATTCTGTAAGTATACTGAAAAATCCTTTTCACATGCCTGCCATCAGTCTCTGTAAGGGTAAATTCTTCGTGGGGATTCCCCACATAACTTCCGGTCACCTGTCCTGTCCTGACCTTACCAGACTTGTCCTGACCTCACCTGACCTCACCTCATCACCTCCACAGACAATAAACAGAAAAGATGGAGGATTTCCATGGACTTCATGACTCAGCCCCAGCGAAAGAAAGCCTCGCGTCACAGGGAAAATGCCTATTGTAAAAAGGGTAAAGCTGTTCACGTTCTTCCATTTCTGATTTATGGATTTCTTTTCGTGATTATTTTTGTAAAATCCGCCATTCGGCGGACAAAAAAAAAGGGTCTGCGTGAGCTCTGGTCCAGGTCGACCAGGCCATCCCATTCCAAGGAGGATTCCGCAGATTGGATTTGTCAGAATTCGATCCCTTTTAAAACTTGTGTGGAATTCTCTGACATCCCTACTCATCGGTACCAGGCAGAATGGGAAAATAACATGTGGATTTATAATGATGTCACATGAAGAGGAAGGCAAAATGATGATCTGGACTGTGGAACAGCAAGAGAACTGTCATGGGAATTTAATTGCAAAGGGAGCCTATGGGAACAGGGGAATGACGAGGATGAGGATAAGGAAAAGGGGGAGAATTATACTAAGATAATGGAAGGAAGTACTTATTAGAAGAGAGTCTGCAATCAAGGAAGGGACAAATATACTGCTTGAGATGGGACAGAACTAGTGATTATTCAGACCAGGCAGAAGAATAAGACCAAGGTCGAGTTAAGGATAGGAGGAAGGCTGATTTAGATAAAGTTTCCCATACATACTTCTTCATATATTTCCTAAACAATGTTGCGATCACTAAACCATGCAAATTTGCTATTAAGTAGAATATTATTTACCCGACTTCATTTTTACAACCAGACTTTGCATCTCTTTGTCACATTGTATATAGTTTGGTTCCAGTGTTGCTCCTTCCACTTCACTCTGCTTTGGCCTCGCCCCATCCTCACAAACACGAAGTAAATATTCATATTTGAGAAATTATCAGATTAGTCCTTCATTTACATAGAAAAGCCTCCTTTAAGTCAACGTATCCGGCAGAAGCATTGATTCAGTTTAGAGATTAACTTTAGGGCTACCATATTTATATCTAGATTAGGGATGGGGGAGAATTTCTCCCTGAAACTTTGGGGGGCCGAGTGCCAACGTGTTCGGCCCCCCAAAGTAGTTTCGGGGAGAAATTCTCCACACGCCCCCTGCCCCCCGCACCCCCCCCCCGGACGGGACTTACCTTTCCCGAATGTCCCTCCCGGCGACAGGTCCCGGCGGCGGTTCGTCAGGTCTTCGACAGGGGCAGAGGCGGCAGCCGGTCTTTCGACCAGCTGCCGCCGCCGCCATTCCAATAAAAGTTAAAAAAAAACCACGCCCTCATGATAGGCTACATGACGATTAACGTAGCCTATCACGGCTAGATTTGCAAAGTCAGCCGTGATAGGCTACGTAAATCATCACGTAGCCTATCATGGGTGACTTTAAAAAAAAAAAAAGCGCGTACGGCTAATGGCGGCCCCCATAGGGAGCCGCCACTCACGTTCCTTATTTGGTCACTGTAGTCTACATAAAGATTACGCAGACTACGGCGAAAATAAGGGCAACGCTATTTGCGTTGCCCTTATTTTCGCCGTAGTCTACGTAAAGATTTACGTAGACTACAGCGACCAAATAAGGAACGCGAATGGCAGCTCCCTATGGGGGCCGCCATTTGCGTACGCGCTTTTTTTTTTAAAGTCACCCATGATAGGCTACGTGACGATTAACATAGCCTATCACGGCTGACTTTGCAGATCTAGCCGTGATAGGCTACGTTAATCGTCATGTAGCCTATCACGGGGGCGTTTTTTTTTTTTACTTTTTATTTCGCGGCCGGGCGAGGCGGGAAGCCTCCCCCCCAGCCTGAATTTCGGCCGGGCGAGGCGGGAAGCCTCCCCCCCCCAGCCTGAACTTTGGGGGGAGCAGCAAAGCGCCTTCCCCCCCCACTGCGAACAAGCTGCGAGACCAGGTAAGTGGCTTTCGTGCACCCCTAATCTAGATTATTTAATATCAACCAACTATTTTGGATACATTTAGTATTTACATTTCAATTTTTTTAATATCTAATTTAAATTTTAAAAATATGCTTTAGATTTTTAAAAACCATTTCTATTGTTATTATTTTTAAGACTTTTTATCTGTACAGAATGTTAGTAGAAGAACGTCTTGGAGACTGTGAATAATTACTGTAATAGTCAAGATGGCATAAGAAAAAGAGATCCATGATGGCTGATATTCCTTATTATGCTGATGGGATCTGACCGTCAGCTCAGATCCCATCAGCATATACATAAACTTCAGATTGTTCCAGTGTCCATCCCTTTACAGGTACTTACATTGAACCACAATTGCCATTTTAATGCCCATTCCCATAATTTGGAGATATTATTTTGGAGCTCTTTGCTGTATGTTTTTGCTTGGGGGTTCAGTAAGTAAAGCACCTGATTTGCATGCAGAAGATTCTAGGTTTGATCCCCGGCATCTCCAAGTAGGGCTGGAAAAAATCCTGCTTGAAAACCTGGAGAGCCACTGTCAGTCAGTGTCAACAGTACTGGGCTGGATTGCCCAAGGGTCTGACTCAGTAGAAGGCAGTTTCCTATGTTCATATGTTTTAAACATCCTAAGTAATAATTTTGTGTTGTCAGCAAACTTGGTCACCCCCACTGCTCTCTCCTAACTCCTGATTTCAAATCATTTACGAACAAGCTTAAAAGCACAGATCCTAATACAGATTAGGGATGTCAGAGAATTTCGCCATGAATCTCGGGGAGGCTGAATGCCAGCGCATTCGGCCACCTGAAATCGGTGGCGGAATGGTCTGCCCCCCCCACCCCCCCGGGACGGGACTTACCTTGTGCGAATCTTCCTGGCAGCGGTGGCTCCGGAGGTGGTGCAGCGGCGGCAGCAGCTGTGGTGGCCGGTCTTCCAACCGGCTGCCGCTGCCGCCATTTCCAGTAGAAAAAAACAAAACAAAAAGAAAAAAAACGTGATAGGCTATGTAAAGATTTACGTAGCCTATCACGGCTAGATTTTTAAAAAACATCATGATAGGCTACGTAAATGTTTACTTAGCCTATCACGGCTGATTTAAAAGGAAAAAGAAAACCGCGCGTACGCAAATGGCGGCGCCCATGGGCGCCGCCATTTGCGTTCCTTATTTTGGCACGTCTTAGTCTACGTAAACATTTACGTAGACTAAGACGGCGAAAATAAGGGGAACACAAATAGTGTAGACACTACGCTATTTGCGTTCCCCTTATTTTCGCCGTCTTAGTCTACGTAAATGTTTACGTAGACTAAGATGTGCCAAAATAAGGAACGCAAATGGCGGCGCCCATGGGTGCCGCCATTTGCGTATG
Source organism: Heloderma suspectum (assembly GCF_057233095.1). NCBI lineage: Eukaryota > Metazoa > Chordata > Lepidosauria > Squamata > Helodermatidae > Heloderma > Heloderma suspectum. The sequence goes on along the minus strand of NC_139460.1, from coordinate 78,956,038 downwards.
CGCATTTTTTTTTCCTTTTAAATCAGCCATGATAGGCTACGTAAACATTTACGTAGCCTATCACGGCTGACTGCAGGGACGCAAATGGCGGCGGCTACAGCCGCCACCATTTGCGGAGCCGGCCGGCCAGGATTTGGGGGGGGGAGAGACAGAGCGCCTCCCCCCCGGCCAGAATTTCGGGGGTAAGCGACGGAGCACCTCCCCCCCACCAGAATTTGGGGGGGAGGGACGGAGCACCTCCCCCCCGCCCAGAATTTCAGGGGGAGGGACGGAGCGCCTCCCCCCCACCGCGAATGTCACCCTTCGAAAAGGTAAGTGACTTTTGTACATCCCTAATTGGAGGATCCCACCATTTACATCCCTCCATTGCAAGAACTGACCTAATCTTTGTTTTTCACTGTTTCACTGGTTTAACATTTGGCACAACCCTATACAACCCCAAGTGCTCTAATAGTGCTGCCATCTTTCCTGGCCTAATTCTGTCTATGTCTGACACATCAATCCTGCCTAAGGTTCTATATGCAGAATTGTCAGCAAAATATTGCATTAGATACTGGGGGAGGGACCAGAGGTCAGTGGCAGAGTACCTGGTTTACATGCAGAATGTCTTGGGTTCAATCCCTGATATCGGCAGTTAAAAGGATCAGTTACATGATAGTGTGGAAGAATTTTTTCCTGAGACCCCGGAGAGCTGTTGTCTGTCACAGTACTGGGCTACATGGACAAATAAGTATGACCTGGTATAAGAGAGCTTCTTCTCTTTGTCATTATTTGGGCATTCTCCCATGGTCTTCTGCCTGTCCTTTTATTGATCTTTATAGCTCCCTACTGGCATGCTTCACTGAATCCATTGAGACAGGCGGACATCTCAGTGACCCCAGTGTAAGTGTGACCAGCATTTCACATTTATTGATGTAAGGCTCTCTGCTTCTTGCGCAGGTCCGCTGACACCTATTATTATTTGGTTTTCTCCCCATAGTTTTCAGTTGTGTTTGCATTAGATGCCATGGTTTCCACTTTCCAGTGAGTGTTTTTATGAGTTGGAAATACGTTTGGAAAGCCTGTGCTCCCTGCTCCCTTGAACTGGTGTTTGGTATTCAATTTGCTGGCTGCTACTAGTGCTCAGGAGAGCTAACATTCACCAATGAGCTCATATTTCTAAGCTACTGGATTCTAGCCAGATTCTGTCTGAATTGAACAATAAAGACTTTGGTGAAGAAGTTATGCATTAGTTGGATTTGATTGCAGGACTTTACATGCCCACCCCCACCATTTATTTATTTTTTTTGCACAATATTTTTTTATTCTCTTTCTCTTGCCAGTCTTTTCATGTGATAAATATTTCAATAATATTAGGAAAGAGGACATTCGGGAGCCTTCCTTATGTTTTGAAAGTGTCACAAATCCTTACACCTATTCATTTACTTTTCTAGGAAATTGCTGGTTTTTGCTTCTTTATCAGCACAGAGAGAGAGAGAGAGGGAGAGAGAGCCCTCTTCCTTTTCTATGAATACACATTTTCTGAGGTGAAATCAGTGCAATTTTACAAAGGACCTTTATTCAGAAAAATGGCACCATAAAATGCATGGCTTTTTATAACAAGCATAACGAAGGAAGTTTGCATTCTCTCTTTTGCCATTAAAATGTGGTCAAAAAATATGAGTCAATATTTCACATTTCCAGTAGCTGGTAATGAAGCTAGATCTCCTAGAGTGGAGAGCCTCATGTTTAGTTCAAATCACAAATGCAGCTCCTGTAAAGGAATGTGCATGCAGATCTAATCTGCACCTTGCATTGATAGCAATGGGGAAACCCAACTAATGAGGCTGTGTATGCACACTGATAGTATGCACTTTATGAAAAATTAGAATGGTAACAAAATTTTATATGGCTTTTAGTTATATTAAAAATATTGCACATGGAAAGAGCAGGAAAAGTGAGATCAGCATCTCCACACATTGAATGTGTTATGCTCTATCTCCTACCATCTTTTTAGCTCTGACTGCTATTTAGCCCGGCCTTTTTATCTACATCTTTGTAGCTATGCGGGTGGTGGAGATTGCTTGACTAGGGCTCCTAGGTTTACTGCATTCTCTGTTCTCTTTGATTTTCACTTCTCCATAGAAATCTTACAGGCATGTCTACTCATCACTGGCCTCTTCAAATATTTATCCTGTTCTTCTAGTCTCTCTTTATATACCTACCTATTCTCCAAGATTCCTAGACAGCTTTTCAACACCCTGCAGCAGTGTACAAGCTAGAATCTGCCCAATGTCTACTGGACTCCATTGCACTTCATCCCCTATTTTCATTTGTACACATCTGCAGCTGTCCCTGTAATGGGGCTGCCATCATACTGATCTTAGACCCACACTTGATGTAATGGACTGTAAGATGCTGTGTCAGTGGTTGCTGTTTCTGAGGTAACTAGAGCTTTCCATCAGTGGTATTACCAGTCACACCTACAAGATGGGGATCAGTAGCTGTAATGGATGGCTATTCATCCTCACTGAAGAACTAAAAATTAGGGATGTACGAAAGTCACTTACCTTTTCGAAGGGTGACATTCGCGGTGGGGGGGAGGCGCTCTGTCCCTCCCCCCCAAATTCTCCCCGGCCGGCTCCACTCTGCAGCGACTCCGCGGAGCTGCCAGCCGGGGCTGCCTGCAGACAGACATCCGGCCGCTGGGCAGGCTGCACAGGGACGCAAATGGCGGCCACCATAGCCGCCACCATTTGCGTCCCTGTATTTTGCCATGATAGGCTATGTAAATATTTACGTAGCCTATCACGGCAAAAAGAAAAGGGAATGCAAATGGCGGCAGCTACAGCAGCCACCATTTGCGTTCCCTTTTTTTTTTTGCCGTGATAGGCTACGTAAATATTATGGGAAAAGACAGGGCGCAAATGGCGCACCCCTGTCTTTTGCCGTAATAGGCTACGTAAATATTTACGTAGCCTATCACAGCAGAAAAAAAGAGAACGCAAATGGTGGCCGCCGCAGCTGCCACCATTTGTGTTCTCTTTTTTTTTTTTTGCTGTGATAGGCTATGTAAATACTTAAGTAGCCTATCACGGCCTCTGCAGGGACGCAAATGGCATCCCTGCATTAGCCATGATAGGCTACGTAAGTATTTACATAGCCTATCATGGCTATAATGAAGAAGCGAATGGCCGCAGACGCGGCCCCCATTTGCAAAGCAGCGCGAACGGCAGCAGGTAGGTGCTCCGTTTCGCGCGCCTTTCGCGGGGTGGGGGGCGGGGGGCTTCATTCCGCCATGGATTTCGGGGGGCTGAATGCACTGGCATTTGGCCTCACTGAGATCCATGGCAGAATTTTCTGACATCCCTACTAAAAATGTAGCAATAGTCAAAATTCAATTATATTGCCCATATTGTCCATTGTGCATATGCCAGCTACAATCCTTTGGGGACTTTGTGTGTAGGCATACAGTTCACTATCATCACAGGGCCAAACTAGACAAGACACTATTCATGAAATTAGCAATTGCATGAATGACTTTTTAAAAAAGTAAATTGCAGGCACAGGTAGCTCCCATTCACTCCAGTGGGAGCTTTTGCGCACAATGCAAATTGCTGGCACATCCCCCCACCCATATGGATTTGGGGCTCATTGTGGGGTAAAGGATTAAAGCCCACCTAACCCCATGCAAGGGCCTCAGTCAAGATCAGGCTCCCTCTGCCTGCAATTTACTTTCTAAAAGTCATTCATGTATTTCCTAATTAGGTGAATGGCAGTGAATCTCGTTTGGCCCACAGTATGGTAATTATATAGGACTATATGTCACTTGCCTTGTAAGCTTGTGAAGTCACAACTCCTCTGAAGAGACACCTGAATGATATCACTGGCTGGATGCATCAGAACTAACTTGTATTCACTCTTGGAAAGACTAGTGATATCGTTAGGAATGAGCTGCTGATGTGAATATATCCCAAGGCCTTCATGAAATACAAAAAGAGATAGAAGTCTCTCTTCAGGATAAAAGCCAAATGTTATAGAGTTCTTTTCCTCTCTATATGTCATTAAATTGGGTGGGTTTGTGTAGGAGAAATGATTTGTACTACTGCCTAATTGCTTAAATGTGTTCAGGAATAAGGGTAAACTCAAGGATATGATGAAGTGTTTCTCTAAATCATGACTGAAGGCCTTAACTAAAAGCCCAATAAAGTCAATAGTCTACTTTGATTTCAGAAGGAGACATGCTATGTGTATGACTGGCTTGCATTAGTATCATTCTTTTTATATTCAGTCAGAGCAGTGATGTGGGGTAGAAATTTTAAGAAAGTGAGGAATTGCAAGGGGTTTCATAGAATCTGTCTATCATATAGTGACAGTATAAATGTCTCCTTTTCAGGTACAAAAATCTGATGCAGGTTCTGTCAGGGCCAGGGGTTTTTTTTTTTGGGGGGGGGATTGTGATTGTATATGTAACGTATAGTGAATGTTGACATTGCGTCATGTGAAGGTTGGGAATCTCAGATGAATTTTGTGAAGGTCCAACAGCTTAGAGATGCAATGACAACTATTGACCGTCCCCCAAATGTACTTGTCAGCCTTCTGTAACTTAAATTTAACACGTGGGGAAATATATATTTATTTGGGGGTATTCTCAATACCAAGAAGATGTGCCTAAAAATAACCAGATTTTGGAATAGCACTATTTAGAAACTTATGAGAACAGAATAAAAGACCCAAGCGAAATAGTGTTATATAATCATTGTGATTTTAATGCAGTTTGGTGTTTAATGAGCAGGTGTCTAGATGTAATGCCAAACCACAGTGTGAGACTAACATGCAGTGGCTCCACCCTCCCTAGGCACCCTTCCTGATGTCTGCTTTCGTGGCAAACCATATTTGGTGGTTACATCTAAACTAGGGATGTACGAAAGTTCTGCCATGGATCTCGGGGAGACCGAATGCCAGCACATTTGGCCCCCCAAAATCGGTGGCGGAATGGCCCGCCCCCCCCGCCACCCCCCCCCGGGATGGGACTTACCTTGGGCGGATCTTCCTGGCGGCGGCGGCAGCTCCGGCGGCGGTTCGGTGGCGGAGGCTGCGGCAGCCGGTCTTCCAACCGACTGCTGCCGCTGCCATTTCCAGGTTAAAAAAAAAACGTGATAGGCTACGTAAAGATTTACGTAGCCTATCACGGCTAGATTTAAAAAAAAAACACCATGATAGGCTACGTAAATGTTTACGTAGCCTATCACAGCTGACTTAAACAACAACAACAACGCGCATACGCAAATGGCGGCAGCCATGGCCACCGCCATTTGCGTTCCTTATTTTGTCACATCTTAGTCTACGTAAACATTTACGTAGACTAAGACGGCGAAAATAAGGGGAACGCAAATAACGTAGACACTACGCTATTTGCGTTCCCCTTATTTTCGCCATCTTAGTCTACGTAAATGTTTACGTAGACTAAGACGTGCCAAAATAAGGAACACAAATGGCGGTGGCCATGGCCGCTGCCATTTGCGTACAAGCTTTTTTTTTTTTTTTAATCAGCTGTGATAGGCTACGTAAACATTTACGTAGCCTATCATGGCTGACTGCAGGGACGCAAACGGCGGCAGCTATGGCTGCCGCCATTTGCGTCCCTGCTAACCAGCCGGCAGCTCCGTAGAATCACTGCGGAGCACAGCCGGCCGGCCAGGATTCCGGGGGGGGGGGAGGAACGGAGCACCTCCCCCCCCGGCGAGGATTCCGGCAGGAGGGACGGAACACCTCCCCCCACACCATCAGCATAATCCCCGAAAGGTAAGTGATTTTCGTACATCCCTAATCTAAACTGATCCAACTATGGTTTTTGCAAACTAGAATGAGAAACCGTGATCAAACTTTGGTTTCCAGTTCTGGTTTGCACTGCAGGCAAAATGTGGTTTGCAAAAAACATAGTTTGCACAGTTCAGATGTAAAATCAAACTTTAGTTTCCCATGTAGTCAGAAGTCAGGAACAGAATCATAGCATTTGAAAGTAGGAGGGAGAGGGAAGAAGAGGAAGCAGTATGTGAATTGGAGGGTTAGGGAGCAATCCTGACCTGATGTTGAATGGGGTATGGCTACCCTTGAAAGACCAGGTCCGCAGCCTGGGGGTGCCATTTTAGACTCCCAGCTGTCCATGGAGGCTCAGGTCTCATCTGTGAGATGGACAGCGCTGTACCAACTCCACCTGATATGGCGGCTGCACCCCTACCTTCCTGACCATCTGCTCCCATCGGTAGTACATGCCCTGGTCTCCTCTCATCTAGACTACTGTAATGCGCTCTACATGGGGTTACCCTTGAAGACGGTTCAGAAGCCACAGCTGGTACAGAACGCGGCAGCTCGCCTGATTAAAGGCAGCTGCCGGTGAGATCACATCACTGCAGTGATGAAGGAGCTGCACTGGTTACCAGTTGTTTTCCAGGCCAAATTCAAGGTGTTGGTTTTGACCTTTAAAACCCTATACGGTTCCAGTCCAGCCTACTTCAAGGAGCGCCTCCAGCAACACCAGACAGGCTGCTCAACAATATCAGCCACAGATGGCCTTCTCTCTGTCCCATCAGCCAGGACAGCTAGGCTGGTGAGGACGAGGGAGAGGGCCTTCTCTGTGGTGGCCCCCACTCTGTGGAACTCCTTCCCCAGGGAACTCCACCATGCCCCCTCTTTAATGAGCACCACGCACTGAAAACATGGTTGTTCAGGCAGGCATTTGGGGTGGGTTAGGGTATTTTTAGAAATGTGATGTTTTTAATGTAGTATTTTATTGTTTTAAATTCTTCTTGTTGTACATCGCCCAGAGTGCCTGAGTGACCAGCCAGATGGGAGATTAATAAATTTAATCAATCAATCAATAAAAAATCCTATGGCTGCTAGACAGCAGCTAGGCAGCCATAGGATATCTGGTTTTCCAGGAACCAACCTTGGAGCCTGTGCTTCAAGGTCGGTTCCTGGAGAACTGACTTCCCCCCACTTCTGCACTGCTTCAGAGGCAGTGCGGAACAGCCCCGTGCTCCACACTTGCAAGAGGAGCATGGAGTGGCTGAAAGGGGGCATTCCCGGAGGCATTCTGGGGTGGGGAGGGCGGAAATGCCTGTACGACACATCCAATGTGTCATACAGCAGCCTCCTCCCCTGCTCTGCCCTCCATGGCTAGACAGCCACAATCGGGTGCAGGGCAGGAGAAGTGCGGAGAAAACGATCCCCTCCATGCTTCTCCTGCCCAGCATTGGATAGGCAGTCACCTCCAAGTTCAGAGGTGGCTGCCTATCTGAATAGGATTGCGCCCTTATTCTTGCAATGCCAAGCCATGGCTTGGCATTATATCTGAAACAAAATGGAGAGATTCATCACTTGCATCTTAAAGAATAAATTCATATTAATGGTTGACTGTACAGCTTAAACTTCCATGAAATTGTTTGGTGTGTACAGAAGCCTTTTTAGCATTTAGTACTTGCATTGTTGTAATGATGGTTTTTAAAAAATGTGAAATTACTTACAGGGCCAAACCTGTGTCCTTGGAAATCCTGGATGAAAAGAGAAAAACTTCTTGTGTGAGATCACAGAGAATTAGGAACAAACCAGGACTTATTTTCACACAATAAGCAAAAACAACTAAGCTGTCATCTTCAAACATTTTGAATGTATGTTGATGAGCCAAAGTGAGTAATCATTCCAAATGGGATGCTTTTTTACAAACAATTAAACATACAAATGAGTAAGCACTAATAAGGATTAGTCAACAGTGAGCAACAGCTTTACAATGGTGTAGCAAAGATGCACAGTATGAACAAAAGACAAATGTTGGCACTTCTCCTGTTTTAACAGTATCTCATAGTTAGGGATGTACGAAAGTCACTTACCTTTTTGCAGGGGTGCTTCACGGTGGGGGGGAGGCGCTTCGCTTCTCCCCCCGAAGTTCAGGCGAGGGGGGGAGGCGTCCCGCCTCGCCCGGCCGAAATTCAGGCCGGGGGGGGAGGCTTCCCGCCTCGCCCAGCTGCAATTCAGGCCGGGGAGAAGCGCCCCGTCTCCCCGGCCGTGAAACAAAGTGTAAAAAACAAAACACACACACGTGACAGGCTACGTAACGATTAATGTAGCCTATCATGGCTAGATTTCCAAATTCAGCCATGATAGGCTACGTAAATCGTTACGTAGCCTATCACAGGTGACTTTGGGGGGGGGGGGAAAAGCACATATGCAAATGGCGGCGCCCTATGGGCGCCGCCATTTGCGTTCCTTATTTGGTCCCGGTAGTCTACATAAAGATTTACCCATAGGGCGCCGCCATTTGTGTATGCGGGTTTTTTTTTTTTTCAAAGTCACCCGTGATAGGCTACGTGACGATTTACATAGCCTATCATGGCTGACTTTGGAAATCTAGCCGTGATAGGCTACGTTAATCGTTACGTAGCCTATCACGGGGTTTGTTTGTTTTTTTTACACTTTGGAATGGCGGCGGCGGCAGCCGGTCAGAAGACCGGCTGCCGCCCCTGCCCCCGACGAAAGGCCGACGAACCACTGCCGGGACCCGCCGCCAGGAGGGACATTCGCCAAAGGTAAGTCCCATCCTGGGGGGGGCGGGGGGCGGAGAATTTCACCGCCGATTTCGGGGGGCTGAATGCATTGGCGCTCGGCCCCCCGAAGATTTGGGGAGAAATTCTCCGCCATCCCTACGCATAGTAGGTTGCTTAAAATATTTAAATTTCTCCCATTTACTTTAAATTTTGAAGAAAATTTTCATATGAAAGCCCTTTTTTCACCACCCTAAAAGTTTCTTTAGGCTGCAATCCTAAAGCCACTTACCTGGGAGTAAGTCCCACTGAACTCAATAGGACTTACTTCTGAGTAGACATGAACTGAATTGCATGTTAAATAGCTTTCAGTTCAATGTAAATTAAATTGGGAGTTATCTAGGAGAGATTTTCTCTTGACACGGATGTTTGTTGGGATTATTTGTTTTCACTGTTGAACTACTAAAAAAGGAAATGAATATATTTTGGATACTTGCATTTATTTCAAATATATGTAGTTATCCTTGACTGTTTTAAATTTATTGTATCAGAAGTAGAAACTGATACTGCAGTAGAAACAAGATACTTTTATTAATATATTACAATAGTGAAACTCTTCCAGATCTAGGGATGTACGAAAGGTACCTTTCTGCGGATTATGCTGATGCTGGGGGGGAGGTGTTCCATCCCTCCCACCAGAATCCTGGCCGGGGGGGGAGGCGCTCCTTTCCTCCCCCCCGGAATCCTGGCCAGCCGGCTCCGCTCTGCAGGGATTCTGCGGAGCCACCAGCCAGCTCTGCCAGCAGCCAGACATCTTGCCGCTGGCTAGCAGGGACGCAAATGGTGGCGGCTGTAGCCGCCGCCATTTGCGTCCCTGCAGTCAGCCGTGATAGGCTACGTAAATGTTTACATAGCCTATCATGGCTGATTAAAAAAAACAAAAACAAAAACGCGCGTATGCCAATGGCGGCGCCCATGGGCGCCGCCATTTGCGTATACGCGTTTTTTAGTTTTTTTTGTTTCAGCTATCACATAGCTGTGATAGGCTATGTAAACATTTACGTAGCCTATCGCGGTGTTTTTTTAAAATCTAGCCATGATAGGCTACGTAAATCTTTATGTAGCCTATAACTTCTTTTGTTTTACCTGGAAATGGCGGCGGTGGCAGCCGGTCGGGTCGGAAGACCGTCCGCCACCGCCGCCAGAGCCACTGCCGCCAGGAAGATCCGCCTAAGGTAAGTCCCGTCCCGGGGGGGGCCGTTCCGCCACAGATTTTGGGGGACCGAATGCGCTGGCATTTGGCCTCCCCGAGATCCGTGGCGGAACTTTTGTACATCCCTATCCAGATCTTGCAGTTTGTCCAATGTAGCTCAAACAGTCAAACTGTATTCCTCATTATAAGTGTGGGCTAGTTGTTGCTATTTCAGGTAGCCTGGTCCCAAGCTGTATAGGTCAAAACCAGCACTTTGATTCTAACTGGAAACTAGGGATGTCAGAGAATTCCACCACGGATCTCGGTGAGGCCGAATGCCAGTGCATTCAGCCCCCCGAAATCCATGGCGGAAAGGCCTTCCACCCCCCCTGCCCCCCACGGATCCCCCCCAGGACGAGACTTACCTGTGGCAGATGTTCCGGACGGCGGCGGCTCCAGCGGCGGCTTCGGTGGCGGCGGCTGGTTTTCCAAGCGGCCACCACTAGGAGTGCACAAAAGCCACTTACCTGGTCTTGCAGCTTTTCGCGGTGAGGGGGAGGCGTTTCGCTGCTCTCCCCCCGAAGTTCAGGCTGGGGGGGGGAGGCTTTCCGCCTCGCCTGGCCGAAATTCGGGCCGGGGGGGAGGCTTCCCGACTCGCCCGGCCGAAATTCAGGCCGGGGAGGAGGCGCCTCACCTCGCCCGGCCGTGAAATAAAAAGTTAAAAAAAAAAAACGCCCCCGTGATAGGCTATGTGACAATTAACATAGCCTATCACGGCTAGATCTGCAAAGTCAGCCATGATAGGCTACGTAAATCATTACGTAGCCTATCACGGGTGACTTAAAAAAAAAAAACCGCGTACACAAATGACGGCAAATAGCGTTGCCCTTATTTTCGCTGTAGTCTACGTAATCTTTACTACAGCGGACTACAGCGACCAAATAAGGAACGTGAATGGCGGCTCCCTATGGGGGCCGCCATTAGCCGTACGTGCTTTTTTTTTTTTTTTAAGTCACCCATGATAGGCTACATGACAATTTACGTAGCCTATCACGGCTGACTTTGCAAATCTAGCCGTGATAGGCTACGTTAATCATCACGTAGCCTATCACGGGGGCGTGTTGTTTTTTTTTTACTTTTATTGGAGTAAAAGTGGCGGCGGCAGTCGGTCGAAAGATCGGCTCGAAAGACCGCCCCCGCCCCTGACGAAGACCCGACAAACCGCCACCGGGACCCGCCGCCGGGAGGGACATTCGGGAAAGGTAAGTCCCGTCCCGGGAGGGGGTGCGGGGGGCGGGGGGGTGGAGAATTTTCTCCCCGAAACTTTATTATGGTTTATTATGGGAAAGAGACCAACACTAGCCCCCATTTTAACACAGAGAGTCTCTATTTGGAAGCTGTGAATGAGTTACGTCCTAAGGCAATGGACCAAAGCCTCAAGATCATGCATTTAAGGAATTGGGCTTAAAAGTGTGCCATTTCAATTGAGGGGGAATCTCTGTAAGTTCTGATGTAGGCATTCAAAGGCAAGCTTCATTCAGCACAATGGGAGTTACTTCTGAGGAGACACTAATGGGTTTGTTGTGGGAAAGAGAGTAGTAGACGGAATCCAGCCCCCATTGTAACCCACAGAATAGCTATAATGAATGCAGAGTACTTTCTCCCTAAGGCAATTCATTGGAGCCTCACTTGGTCGCTTAAACACATTGGGCTTTAATGTGTGCCATTTCAATTGAGGGGATTCTCAGCCTCATCCACCGCAATGGGAGTTACTTCTGAGGAGACACTAATGGGTTTGTTGTGGGAAAGAGAGTGAAAGGTTGGAGTAAATTGCTGGTGGAAACATAGCCCAAGCTAAATGCGAATACCAGCTATATATTGTAACCAACTAGGTGCTTGAAAAACACCTGCTTTTGCAGTCCCAGACAGGCAGCAAAACCAATATTTTTTATTAAGTTCTTGCTAGACTTCCATACATGCTGGTAGCCTGCGTTATTTGGCTTGGTGGGTCAAAAATTGTGCAGGCCTGATGCATGGTAAGCATTGCCTGTGCTAGGAAATGAAATGTGTACAATAGTGCTGAGCTGCAGGGCAACCATGTGTATGTTAAACACATGCTTGCCCCATTCATATATGAAGTGTGAGTGGTTGAGGTATCCTGGTTGCCAAAAAAACAAAGTGTGTGGGGAAGGGAGGAGGAATATGGGTCCTATACCTTGCCTCATATTGCTTCCCTGTACCTTATTGCTTCCTTTTAAACCATTTTTGGAATCCCAACTCTGATAGCAGAAGTGATCAGGGCAGGAGAACAAATGCTTAAAGCTACAGAGTGCAGAAATATAAGGGAGGGGAAGGTTTTGCTCCCCTCTCCTACATGCTCCATTTTGTGTAAACACAACTCCCACCTCTATTTTATATATGTGAATGGGGCAAAGCATGCCTTTAATTTTAATTGTAAACCACCTTGGCGGCCCTGTTAGGGCCAAAAAATGTCTCATAGATTTATCATTAATAAAGTAATAATTAACATACATTTGGTTGTCCCTCAGCCTAGTTTGCCTGGCCAGTCAGAACTTCCTCAGGGAGTGCCCTATGCATGATCAGAAAATTCAGTATTGGGATGAAAAATGAATATTATTAATTGAAAGAAATAGGAAACACTTTTAAGTAATCTTCTAATTTTATGGTGATCCATATGATCCACCAATGTGATTGTGACCAAATTTTAAAGATTGACCTGACCCCCGACCCCTTGATGACAGCACAGGTGGGAGCAAGCTGAAGCTTAAATACAGCTGGGAGGCTAGATTTCAGCTTTTGCTGAAGTGGTTTTAAAGTTCTATATATTTTAAGTTGTTTTATTGTGTGCTTTTTGGTTTTAATTTTTGTGAACCACCCAGAGAGCTTCAGCTATTGGGCAGTATAGAAATAAATAAATAAATAAATAAATAAATAAATAAATTGCTCTGAGCTTGTGCTAGTGTCACTGCTTCTGACAAACATATTATCCAAAAATGCCAGCTTTTCAGCCTGGAGCTTGTATAATTATCAGTGCTGTTGCAACAAGTAATATATATTTAAGCTTTGGGCTGGTTTGCAGCCTGCCAACAGCAACCATGTCCATGAGAAGGGATGTGCCCCATCGTTGGGTCCTCCACACACTCACTGTTGTGTGGAGACAATCTGGTATGGATCGACCATCTTGGCATGTTATGTGTGTATATCAAAGGTCACAGTCAAATAGCAGATCTAGACTGATATATTGATATATATATATATATATATATATATATATATATATATATATATTATTACTCTACCCCCTTCCCCCCATGTCTAGGTTATAAACTGGTCTGTGATTAACTAGAGAAAGGGAGTTATTTGACTTAGCTTGTGGCTCATGCTAGCTGGCTGAAATCAAGCACAGCTGAGGCAGATAATGGTAAGGCTGGGAAAGGAACAGAGTCCAAACAGCGGGGGAGGGGGGATGTCAACTATATAAACTCCACAGAACCTGGAAGATGGGAGAGAAAAGGAAAATGATAAAGAAAGAAAGAAGAGTTAGCAAGGAAGTATTAAACAAACTTTTTGACTCAAGTGTAATAATTAATAGGTCTATGCACCACTTTCTCCCAAAGCTGGAGTGGGGCACTTTGGGCAGCTTCCAAGGCAAAGGCAGAGGGGGCACAAAGCAACACGAAGTGGTTTGGGTTGCTCCAAAGTGCTTCAGTGGCACTTTGGAGTGATCTGGAAGCCCAGTCACACCACCGCTGCCACTGCCCAGCCCCCAGTTCCTTACCTGGGCCCTCAGAACGCGCATTGGCAGCTGTCTCCCTGTTCCAGGAAGTCACCATTTTTAAAATGGCAACTCACTGTATTTCTGGAAATAGATCCTGTACAAATGGCCCACCTCAGAACCTCTGAAGCAGCTGCCAAGGCAGATTGGGGGCGGGGCGGGGGATCCCTGCACCGCCCTGATAATTAAGTGTTTTTTGTAAGTGGGACGAATTGTCAGTTCTCAACCCTCTCCTATGATGAGCTGAGGTTCCTAGGTCCAAGTCAGAACTGAGACCTGGAGTGGTTCCAAGCCCTATCCTTTGGCATAAGAGCGAGTTAAGAACACTCTGAGGGACCAACATCTTAGGGAGATTCTCACAAGGTCATGCATATTAAAATATGTTATGTTCAAGTTACTCATGCAAGAGAATGGGAATGAGCACACCAGGTCTTCCCCTCTTTGTGGCCATTCTCAGCACCCTTCAGTTGGAAGCAAACTTCTGCAGGGGGAGCCTTCTCTACTTGTGGAGGCTCACTGCATAATTTAGAACCCATGAGTAATTTGAATGCTCAGCAGAGCTATAATATTAGCTCCTGGCAGTTCAATGACAGACCATAATCTGGCTGTAGCCATGTCAGCTAGTTCCATATCCATACAGCAATGTTAACACTTCTAAACTATTTATTATACTGTCATTAGAAACTGATCTGAAATGTGAGTTTTAAACCACTCCTACAAAGGAAGGAATATATCCCTGCTCCACTTTTCCCAGAAACTGTATCACTCAAGAATCACTTTTGTGTCCCAAGTAATCTTGGCTAGCATGTTTTATTTTGGGTTAGCTTTGTTTTATGTTTGTCTTCCCTTGCAGCATGTTGGCTTGGCCACTTAGTCAAGCCATCTGGATTATTGTGCTAAATTATTTCTTGAATCATGCAATAACTCCAGCACAGGGATACTTGTTTGTTCTCTGCTTGTGGCAAAAAAAAATGATGTGGTGATACCACATGTGATGAGGATGTGGGTAGAACTCCCCCTGTCCCTCTCCCAATAATCAACCAGATCCCTACAAGGACTGTTATTCTATGTTCCTACTTGACATCACTATGCATTTTGCCACCTGTTACATCTCACAGCAAGAAGAGGAACTGGATCCTTTTCTCCAACTATATGATCCCCACAAAGAACAAGAGCCTCAGAGAGTTGAGAATACCAATGACCTTCTGATTAGGGATGGCGGAGAATTTCTCCCCGAAACTTCGGGGGGGCGAGCGCCAACGTGTTCGGCCCCCCGAACAAGTTTCGGGGAGAAATCCTCCGCACTCCCCCCGTACCCCGCACCCCCCCCGGGACGGGACTTACCTTCACCGAATGTCCCTCCCGGTGGCGGGTCCGGCCGGCGGTTCGGCGGGTGTTCGAGCGGGGCGGGAGTGGCAGCTGGTCTTTCGACCGGCTGCTGCCGCCACCATTGCAATCAAAGAAAAAAAACAAATGCCCCCTGATAGGCTACATGACGATTCACGGGTGACTTTAAAAAAAAAAGAAAAAAAAAGCGCGTACGGATAATGGCGGCCCCCATAGGGAGCCGCCATTCCCGTTCCTTATTTGGTTGCCGTAGTCTACGTAAACATTTACGTAGACTACAGCGACTAAATAAGGAACGCGAATGGCGGCTCCCTATGGGGGCCGCCATTAGCGTACGCGCTTTTTTTTTTTTTAAGTCACCCGTGATAGGCTACGTGACGATTGACGTAGCCTATCACGGCTGACTTTGCAGATCTAGCCGTGATAGGCTACGTGAATCGTCACGTAGCCTATCGGGGCGGTTTTTTTTTTTTTGTAAAACTTTCGCGTTCGAGGCCGGGCGAGGCGGGAAGCCTCCTCCCTGGCCTGAATTTCGGCCGGGGCAAGGCGGGAAGCCTCCCCCCCAGCCTGAATTTCGGCCGGGACGAGGCGGGAAGCCTCCCCCCCCGGCCTGAACTTCGCGGGGGGACCAGCGAAGCGCCTCTCCCCCACCACGAACGTCCTTCGACGACAGGTAAGGGACTTTCGTCCACCCCTACTTCTGATAGGTATGTCCAGCACAGGGAAATCCAGCCCTCTTGGGACTCATCAGATTTTCCCCGAGCTCCCAGCTCAGCTGGCTTTAGCAAGCTGAGTCATGGGCTCCCTGCTGGAGCTGGAACTCGCAGGTGCTGTGAGCAAATTACTGCTTCTCCCCCTCCTGGGTGGCAGGTGGCAGTGGTGGGGACTCCTGTCGTAGCCACCTTGTGCAACCCCTTCATGCTCTCCTTGCCGACACATGAGGAAAGCATGAGGGGTTTGCACATGGCAGCGGACAGGTGGTGGCACTGCTGCTGCAGTGCACAAACCCCTCACACTCTCCTTTCTGACATGTGAGGAAAGCACAAGGGGTTTGCACTCAGTGGTGGTGGAGTCCCTGCCACTACCACCACCACACACAAATGGCTTCTTCTCCCCCTCCAGGGACCTGGGAGGGGGAGAGGCAGCGATTTGTGCACAGCAAGATCAATGTACGTGAATCTCTCCTCCTCCTCCAGTGTGGGCCAAGTCAGTCCAGCTGGCAGATGTCGGAACAGAGTCCGGGGGGGGGGGTCGAGCTGGTGAAAACTCACTGAGTTCAACTGCCAAAACGGATTCCTCTGACATCTCTGTCCTCGATTATTTTCTCCTTCCCCATGCTTGGCTGGTTCCTGAAGTTGTGGTTAGACCTGATCCCTAGTCCAAACCAATTATACAACTCCCACCTATCTCTTATATCTAGGTACATTGGGCATATAGACACCTGGGATGCCCAGGTATGGCTGTATCCACACATGTCACACTCAGGTTGCTCATTAGACTCCTCTGATTGCGATAAGCATGACTCTATGTTACTGTTACCAGAATTTCACACATCCATGTTCCATGATTGGCATTTTGACTTCCTGAGGCAGGGCTAGGAAACCTGTGGCTCTCCAGTTCCCATTAGCCTCAGCCAGCATGGCCAGTGGTCAAGAATGATGGGTGCTGAACTACAACAACATCTGCTTTCCAACCCTGTCCTAGTACTTTTCCAGTTACTGCCCCAGGTTACTTTTGTATTGGGTTCCTTGGCTACTGGCACAGTCAAGGTTGTCCTATCTTGTTCTCAGCCATTTCACCTATATATCCTGTAGCTAACCCCAAGGGCCAAGGGAGTCTCCTTCCCTCCATGCAGCCATTTAGCCCCTGCATCTCACTTCTATATCCACATACATTAAAGCTCCAACTCTTTGTACGTATGGAAGCTTACTATGCTTGTATTTTGGTTTTTAGCTGTCGCTGCATAACATAACTTATCCATGACAGTACCTTAGCAAATAAAAGGAAACTCAAATTTCTTCCACACCTCAACAATATCTTTCCCCATCCCCCCACCACCATTTTCTCCATCTCCATGGGGTTTTCAATGAAACAAAAGCTTTACTCGTTTAAACTGAAAACTCTGACACAAATTAACCTTGGTCCCATAGTTTTCATCGTGTGTGTGTGTGTGTGTGTGTGTGTGTACAGATTTGTGTACAGATTTGTTGTAAACATAGAGTGGGTTAAGCACTCCAGTACCTTCTTTTTCACAGTTCCTTTGATACCATCTTGCTTTGCAAGACCTTGAAGGATTGTTGTAATATGGTTAGAGTGCAATCCTATGCATGATTAGATAGAAAAAAAGCAATGCTGTCTGGGGCATGCTGGGAATTGTAGGACTTTTTGTCTGTCTAAATATGCATAGGATTACACCATTATTACTTGCGGGTTGGCATACATAAATCCTACTTTGTATGCTGTTTTTAAAGGCCAGTTTACTTTTTACTCTACAAATGACACATTAAAGAAATACTATTCAGGAGTTTACACGACAGAAAGGTTGCTACTAATGCAAGCCAGTCACAACATAGCATGTCTCCTTCTGAAATCAAAGGAAGTAAACAATTGGCTTTATTGGGTTTTCAGTCAAGGCTTTCAGTCATGATGTAGAGAAAAACTTTATTATATCCTTGACTTTACCCTTATTCCTGAAAAACATTTAAGCAATTAGGCAGCAGTACAAATAATTTGTCCTACACAAACCCACCCAATTTAATGACACAGACAGGGGAAGAGAACTCTGTAATACTTTGCTTTTCACCCTGAAGACAGACCTTCATGTCTTTTTGTCTTTTCTTCATCAGTCTGTAACAACATCACTTCAGACTTCCCCAAAGTGAGTGCAAGTTAGCTTGATGCATCCAGCCAATAATAGAATTCAGGTATCTGTTCAGAGGAGAGTCATACCATCCAGTGTTTACAAAGGAAGTGCCATATAATTTACATACTGAGGGCCAAACTACACTTTGCACTGTTTGTGTAGTTTGCAATTGGTGAATGGCTTTTTAAAAAGTAATATTTTAATTTTTTTATTACATTTCAATACCACCCGATAGCCAAAGCACTTCGGGAGGTTCACAACAATTAAAACCATAAAATGCATCATAAAATACAATACGAAATATAAAAGCTTAAAACCACAGTATGAAAGTACAAAACAAAATGAAACCTAGCAGCAATGCAGAGATTTAAATTGCAGATGGGAAGACCCCAATCTGGATTAGGAATCCAGTAAGGACATTTTGGCAGCCTCCACATGATGTTCATCACATCTAAATCAGCCCTCAGTCATTACCAAATACATCACTCATTCACTAATTTCCTTTTTATAGATGTCTTTAGGTTTCAATTTGTCCACTGCAATTTAGGGTCATGATTTGGACAAGAGAGACATGTTTTGTTCACCAAACATATACTGGTGCTTATCTTTTATAGTTATGACAGTTAGTGACTGACAAACAGACAAGATAGTTGTCATAAGCAACAAAACATTAAGGGCACAATCCTATGCATGTTTAGACAGAATAGATACTATATGTTTTGCCTCTTTTAAGATGCAAGCCTATTCATGTTTAGACAGAAAAAAGGCCTACAATTCCCAGCATTCCCTACCTTGCCACATTAGCTGGGACATGCTGGGAGTTGTGGGCCTTTTTTCTGTCTAAACATGAATAGGATTGCATCTTACAAAATACAAAATACATAGTGTCTATTCTGTCTGTGAATAATGTGTTCCATGATTTCAAAATACTTTAGCATGCTTAAACTTAGATGGAATGAGGTCATTAAAAAATATGGTGGGGGGGGCACAACAACACAAACAAGGAGAAATACAAGGCCAACTGCCTTGTGAATAAAGTTATGCACAATATAACTATTTGTTAGAAAGATGTAAGAAAATATATGAATTATTGCCCAGTGTTACAATTTAGTCCATAGATCTAAGGCATTTCAGTTCCACTGGAGTTAAATGTACTTACAGCACAACCCCATTTATGGCTATTCAGCAGTAAGCCCTATTAAGTGCAGTGGCTTAGTTCCAGATAAATATGGATAGAATTTACACTTGAATTTGAATCTAAAATCCAAATCCTCTGATTTTACTACATTTTGATTTACAAGTCTGCAAGAACAGCAAGAAACGTACTATAAAATTAAATCCATCTGTATTGCCACTGAAATCTGTAGAAATTTTAGCAAAGGCTATAGCAGCAGCATTTGGTACCTTCAGAATTACTTAATGAAACTTGATTAGTATAGGTCTGTTTGAAATTCATAGAACTTCAACAACTGGTTAATGTATGCAGTAGTCTCTGTGCTGGCAAGGTGTTAAAAGGTTGTCTGGGTACAAAAGATATGTGCCAGTGCCACTTGTTCTTGTATAGATTTTAATTTACAAAACATAATATTTCCTCTGAAGCTTGAAGCAGAGACAGTGACATGATGCTGTCCATCAAAATTATGGCTGGCAAAGTAATGTGATTATTTCTTGAGCAACTTGTGAAGTAAATTTTCTTAATATTTGGCCAGAAATATGGCAAGAAATATATATTACTTAGGGTAGCATAGTTTGTTTCTTGTCTTGCCTTATGATTAGGTATGTAGGACAAGCCAGAGTAGGGGCAATGTTCCATTGATTGAATTATGCTTGGACATTAATCTAGATGAGGAATTAGATCAGGGGTCCCCAATGCAGTGCCCACTGCGAGGAGGCCCCAATGTGATGTCTATAGGAACCCAAGTATTTTTTGTCCATTTTTTAAATATACATACATGGATTTCTATGAAATGCATACAACTTTCTAGCAATTATACATAGGCTTCAACAAAAGTTGACCAAATATCCAAATAAGTATCCATCTGAAGGTAGTATCTATATGCCACCTGTTCAAATATTGAAAGCATTGTAAGGTGAGTGTTTATCCTTCTAGTGTTGTAATATCAGTCTTTTAGTTGTCAAAAGGGCACAGACTGTCTGTTTACACTGACTGTGCATTTGTTAATTTCCATGAAGCAGGTAAGTAATTTAAAAGAGCATGTACATCAGTGAATATTAAAGACTGTTCCAGTACAAAATTTATTTGTGTAATAACTTTCTCTGCCCAAAGAACCAACTATTGGACATTGCCAAAACATATGTTTAAAAGAAGCATTAGCTGTATTGCACCACCAGCAATTAACTGAATTAGATTATCCCAGAGAGAGAGAGAGAGAGAGAGAGAGATCTTAACAAAACAAATCGTGAAAAGAGAAAAAAAACACCAAGAAATTACATGCATAAAATTATCAGTATTTCATCAAGTACAACATTCTAGAAAAAGACAGGAGATTATGCATAAGCTTCAACAAAAGCAGACCAAATATCCATATATTTGTCCATTCACGAGTGGCGCCTATATACCACCCGTTCAAATGTTGATAGCATAGTTATGTCCTCAATCCATTGCATTATAGGAGGTGAGTATTTGTTATTCCAATGTTGTAATATCATTCTTTTGGCTGTCATAAGGGCTCAGAAAATCCATTTGCGCTGACCGTACATTAACTTCCAAGAAACCGGCAAATAGTTTAGGAGGACATGTACATCATTCAGTATTAAAGAGTGTTCTAATATGAAGTTTATCCATATTCCTCCCAAAAGGAGGTGACTATTTGTTGTTCAGTCGTTCAGTCGTGTCCGACTCTTCGTGACCCCATGGACCATAGCACGCCAGGCCTTCCTGTCCTGCGCTCTCTCCCGGAGCGTGCTCAAGTCCATATTCATTGCATCCGTGATGCTATCTAGCCATCTCATCCTCTGCCGTCCCCTTCTCCTTTTGCCCTCAGTCTTTCCCAGCATCAGGGTCTTTTCCAGGGAGTTTTCTCTTCGCATTAGGTGGCCAAAATATTGGAGCTTCAGCTTCATTATCTGTCCTTCCAATGAGCACTCAGGGTTGATTTCCTTTAGGATGGACTGATTTGACCTCCTTGCAGTCCAGGGCACTCGTAAGAGTCTTCTCCAGCACCACAGTTCGAAAGCATCAATTCTTCGGCGCTCAGCCTTCCTTATAGTCCAGCTCTCACAGCCATACATTACTACTGGGAAAACCATAGCTTTGATTAGACGGACCTTTGTCGGAAAGGTGATGTCTCTGCTTCTTACTATGCTGTCTAGGTTGGCCATAGCTTTCCTCCCAAGGAGCAAGCGTCTTTTAATTTCATGGCTACAGTCACCGTCTGCGGTGATCTTAGAGCCCAAGAAAGTAAAATCTGTCACTGCTTCCATTTCTTCCCCTTCTATATGCCAGGAAGTGATAGGGCCAGATGCCATGATCTTAGTTTTTTTAATGTTGAGTTTCAAACCAGCTTTTGCACTCTCCTCTTTCACCCTCAACAAGAGGCTCTTGAGATCCTCTTCGCTTTCTGCCATTAGGGTGGTATCGTCTGCATATCGGAGGTTGTTGATAATTCTCCCGGCAATCTTAATTCCGACCTCTGATTCATCCAACCCGGCATTTCTCATGATGTACTCTGCATATAAGTTAAATAAGCAGGGTGACAATATGCAGCCTTGTCGTACTCCTTTCCCAATTTTGAACCAATCGGTTGTTCCATGTCTGGTTCTTACTGTTGCTTCTTGACCCTCGTACAGGTTTCTCAGGAGACAGGTAAGGTGGTCTGGTACTCCCATCACTTTAAGAATTTGCCACAGTTTGTTGTGATCCACACAATCAAAGGCTTTAGCGTAGTCAATGAAGCAGAAATAGACGTTTTTCTGGAATTCTCTTGCTTTCTCCATGATGCAGCGAATGTTGGCGATTTGATCTCTAGTTCCTCTGCCTCTTCGAAACCCAGCTTGTACTTCCGGTAGTTCTCGGTTCGCATACTGCTGAAGCCTAGCTTGTAGGATTTTGAGCATCACCTTGCTGGCATGTGAAATGAGCGCAATTGTGCGGTAGTTTGAACACTCTTTGGCGTTGCCCTTCTTTGGAATTGGAATGTAAACTGACCTTTTCCAGTCTTGTGGCCACTGTTGAGTGTTCCAGATTTGTTGGCATATTGAATGCAGCACTTTAACAGCATCATCTTTTAGGATTTTAAATAGCTCAGCTGGAATACTGTCATCTCCGCTAGCTGTGTTGTTACTAATGCTTCCTAAGGCCCACTTGACTTCACTCTCTAGGATGTCCGGCTCAAGTTCAGTGACCGCACTATCATGGCTATCAGGGACATTCAGATCTTTCCTGTATAGTTCTTCTGTGTATTCTTGCCACCTCTTCTTAATCTTATCGGCTTCTGTTAGGTCCCTGCCTTCTTTGTCCTTTATCATGCCCGTCTTTGCACAAAACGTTCCCTTGAGATCTCCAATGTTCTTGAAGAGATCTCTAGTCTTTCCCATTCTGTTGTTTTCCTCGATTTCTTTGCATTGTTCATTTAAGAAGGCCTTCTTGTCTCTCCTTGCTATTCTCTGGAACTCTGCATTCAGTTGCATATATCTTCCCCTTTCTCCCTTGCTTTTCGCTTCCCTTCTTTCCTCAGCTACTTGTAAAGCCTCATCAGACAGCCACTTGGCTTTCTTGCATTTCTTTTTCTTTGGGACGGATTTCGTTGCTGCCTCCTGAACAATGTTACGGACCTCCGTCCATAGTTCCTCAGGCACTCTGTCTATCAGGTCTAATCCCTGAAATCTATTCCTCACCTCCACTGTATATTCATCAGGGATATGATTTAGGTCATACCTGAACGGTTTAGTGGTTTTCCCGACGTTCTTCAATTTAAGCCGAAATTTTGCAAGAAGAAGCTCATGATCTGAGCCACAGTCAGCTCCAGGTCTTGTTTTTACTGACTGTATGGAGCTTCTCCATCTTTGGCTGCAAAGGACATAATCAATCTGATTTCGATATTGACCATCTGGTGACGTCCATGTATAGAGTCGCCTCTTGTGCTGTTGGAAAAGAGTGTTTGCTATGATCAGCATGTTCTCTTGGCAAAACTCTATTAGCTTTTGTCCTGCTTCATTTTGTACACCAAGGCCATGCCTGCCTGTTATCCCGGTGATTTCTTGACTTCCTACTTTAGCATTCCAATCCCCTATGATGAAGAGGACATCTTTTTTTGGTGTTAGTTCTAGAAGGTGTTGTAGGTCTTCATAGAACCGATCAACCTCAGCTTCTTCGGCCTCAGTGGTTGGGGCATAGACTTGAATTACTGTGATGTTGAATGGTTTGCCTTGGATTCATACTGAGATCATTCTATCATTTTTGAGATTGTACCCCAGGACTGCTTTTCCCACCCTTTTGTTGACTATGAGTGCTACTCCATTTCTTCTAAGGGATTCTTGCCCACAGTAGTAGATATGATGGTCACCTGAATTAAATTCGCCCATGCCTGTCCATTTTATTTCGCTGATTCCCAAGATGTCGATGTTCAATCTTGCCATCTCATGTTTGACCACCTCCAGCTTACCTTGATTCAAGAGATGGTTGAAAGAAGTGCTGGGTGTATTACATCTCCAACAATTATGCAAATTAGACAATCCCTTATTAAAGAGATGTCGTGGTGTCCAATAGACATGAAACCAACATTTTTGCTGAATAAGACACAGCCTAAGATCCACAGATGCGACAGGCAGATGCCACTGAATAGGCATTTTGTGGTGGTGCCCACCATTTCTCAAATTCCCAAATGTGCCCACATGACCAAAAAGGTTGGGGACCCCTGAATAGATGGATGGATAGACAGACAAACAAATAGACAGATAGAGACTGCCGCAAAATGTTGCAGGGTTAACTGCAGATCCTAGTAGGTGTGTGTCTGTTCAACTCTTCAGCCAGCCTAGAGCAGAAGCTTTGTAGCACTGTTTGGGGTTTGCAGGTTGTGGGAGTTTTTCAGAAGGGGGAACAAGAAAAAGGATTCTGTTTTTCCCCTACCCTACTGAAGCCTTTCTCTATAGTGCTAAATAACTTGGGTTCTGGTGTGATATAGCCTTTATTGCTGTACACTGAAGAAGAATTGTTACTGGAGGGTGGGAAAATGGAAAGATGTCTCTTTTCATTTCCTCCCTTCTGAAACCTGCCCATCTTGTATAAGGAGGGGACAGTTTCTTTTAACCTCATGGTGTGCATGTCCTGACCCTAATCCCCACCTCCAGGATACTACAACCTGCTAGGAGCTTAGGCAGGCCAATTCCTTCTATTCTCCCACTCTTTTTCAACAGACACCTCAAGTTTCTGTAGCTCCCAGAGACCACTAAGCATGCTCAGTCATTATCAGGGTGTTCTCCTCTTCCCCCATTTAGTTTACAATCTAATATATTTCTGCATAATGGAAGCATCCTCCAAGTATGCAGAAACCATTATATGGTCTGAGGATAGCCCCAGTTTGCTTCCAGTTGGATAAGCATGGGACCATCTAGGGTTAAGTTTAGGTAGATATGTCATTTTATAAGATGTGTGATCCTTAATCCTTCTATTAGTCATATTAGGCTAATAAATGTGTAATGTGTGGGTAATGCCCAATGGTATAGGTAATGTCCAATTGTCCATATCTTTAACCTGCCTTCTGTGGAAAATTTTGGTAGATTGCATTGGTGTGAGCTTCTGTTATGTCCAGGAAACTCAACTGAGACATTATCTCATTTACTTCTTGCAGTAGTATTTGTGCTTTCTCATGCTAAGTAGAAAAAATCACTTTCACTAAACAAAAAGAACCATCTGAATAGCTGCAGATCTAGAAATATACCATGCTTTAATTATAATTGCTCCTCAGTAGTAACAAGGACATAATAGACATGTTTTGTTTTGTTTTTAAATAAATAACACATTTCCCCCCTTTTGTAAACGAAAGTCCTGGCAACCAAGGCAGCTGTTGTTTCTTTGTCAGTGGTATTGATTTTAGATTTACTGCTACTTGAGTCTTCTTATTTCCTTCTTTGTGCTACTGAAGAAATTACACTGTGGGTCTGGCAAGTGTTGTGAACATTGATGCTAGCATCAAGGGCCTTTCCAAATAATTTGTTAAACACCTACACACATTTCTCTTCTTAGCACCACACTTCTTCTAGTGGGGATTCAGTTTCAGTCAGGTGATAGAACAATAAGTCGTGTGTTTCCTTAAAGACTAACACATTTATTTATGGCATAAGCTTTTGGGAACTGGAGGTCATTTTAGCAGATGCAGTCTGCTTGCATCTGATGGAGTGGCCTGTAGTCCTTGAAAACTTATGCTGTAATAAATGTGTTAGTCTAAGGTGCCCCAAGACTGTTGTTCTTAGTCAGGTCATTTTCGATGGACATTAGCATTAACACAGTCAGCCTCCTCTTCAACAAATGTAAAGATACCATGCCAAACATTAAAGCTCTGCAGCAGTCTATGTGTCCAGAGAAATCTAGACAGATGGTCTTCGTCCTTGAAATATCTCCTAGCCTAGGACAACACTTTTGTTCTAGGCAACTAACAGGATATGTTGATGTCTAATTCTCTAACCCTCTTTTTTTGCAATAAGCCAGAATGAGATTTGTTATTACTATGGTTAACTAACAGTAAAAGAAGAATGGGGGAGGGCATTCCTGTTCCTTACTGTTGTCATTGTTCCAAAATAATTTTCTAAAGTGTTACCCCTTTTCAGTCTGGAGCTTTTTATTCAGAACCTCTGAATGATCCATTTTTGCAAGTTCAAAGTGTGAGGTTCAATTTGGAATCTGGGAGGAAGAATCTCACAGAAGAACTATTGGCATTTTCAAAAGTGTTTTAATCTGTTTTATGTTTCCACATTTTGTAGGATGATTTTTTTTTTTTTTAAAGTCTGGTGCATGGCCTAATCTCATCTAGCCAATAGCATCAGGAGTAGGGAATGAAGACTCAACTCAAGCTCATTGAGATTCTCCAATGCTCAGTGCACCACTGCACCTCATTTCTGTTCCTAATTGTGAGCTTCTTTTTTTGCTGTTGTTCAAATGGAAAAAGTGCACATTTGGGTGCACATTTTTTTTAAATGCATACTTTCCCCCACCATAGACTAAAACATGAAAATGTGCATTTCTAAAGTGCACCACAGTTCAAACAAGCATTGCAAACTCAGGAATGTGAAAATGTGTTCATGTTTGCAGGTGGAGATAGAGTACATTTTGGTCACAAATGAACCATAACAAAGTTCTTGTATATCCTGAATCAGGGGAGATTGGCGCATGGCTGTGTCCTGCTTTGGCTGGCTCGGACTCAGGAATAAGGCAGATACAGGGGAAAATCCAAAGGCAGGTCAATAAACAGGCAAAGGTCAAGCATAGAGGTATCAGGGAAGAGGGAGAGTTCCAAGAGAGAGGTCTAAGGCAGGGCCAAAGTCCAAACACAGATAAGCAATCAGATATAATATACAGTCCAAGAAGCAGAGTCAGTCAGTAGCACAAAGGTTCAGTCATGGAGCAAGGTAAGAGATACACAGCATTAAAGCTGTAGTAAGATGGTGTTCCAGCAGCTCTCAGCTGGAAGCTAGAGCCCCACCCAAAGGCTCAGCTGCAAGTCCTCTGTGTTTTGGTAGGAGTCTTACTCATGAGATGTACCCTTACTCCTGAGAAGACCTTTACTCAGGAGGAGCCTGGTTGTTTGGGGTCTTGGGGTGTACATTTCACCTCCAAGCCACAGCCTGTGTCTGCACCTTCTGATGTTGGCACGCTCTCTGGCTAGGTGGTTGCTCAGCCTCTTCTTCTGACATAACAGGTGAGGTGCCTTCTTCAGGGCCCCTGACCACAGGTTCCTTATTGTCCACCACTGTTGAAAGGCCTGGTGTAGATTCCCTACATATAATGGGGCCTGGGGAAGCACTAGCATCAGGGGGTTCCATGTGGTCTTCAGGCTTTACAATCTCAGGCTATTCTACTGAAGAGTCATCCTGGCCTTGGTCTGGACTGCATCACACATGACCAGCTGTGATTCCATCTTTTCCTGGGAAGGCTGCTATGCTGTTTCACTCATCATCTCTGGGCTGCAGATAAGACAGGGAAGGAGGGAGCAGTTCAGAAGGAAGTGCAGCCAGACTGCCAAGCACTGCACCACTCCAAGAATCCATATTTTGCTATGCTGGAGCTTGTCCCCAAACCTTCCTCCTCACGAAGACAAAAGAGCCAGGGAAAGTTTCTTTTATATACTGGCCACCCAACCAGACAGAGGTCACCTGCTATGAACTGTCATTGGGGCAGTGTCCCCCTCTGCTTAATCACTTCCATGTTGCATACCCAGTAGCTGTTGCCTGCCCACTTGATCAGCTCAGAACTGCCTGTTGCCACTTTACCGCATGGAACATGTTCTCTCCCCCTTGCCTTTTGCTGGAAAAGACCCCTGCTGGAAGTAGGTGGTGCACCTTCTTCCTCTTAATAAACATGAAAGCTGTAGGGCAAGGCTGGCCTGCTCAGGTAATGCAGTATTTTGGCTTCCTTGCCCAGCCTGACAATGGAGTAGGGATGTATAAGGATGGCAGAGAATTCCGCCACGGATCTCGGGGAGGCCGAATGCCAGCGCATTCGGCCCCCCGAAATCTGTGGCGGAATGGCCTGCCACCCCCCCGCCACCCCCCGCAGATTCCCCCGGGACAAGACTTACCTGGGGAGGATCTTCCAGGCGGCAGCGGCTCCGGTGGTGGGCTCGGCAGTGGTGCGGCGGCGGCGGCCGGTCTTCCGACCAACTGCCACCACCGCCATTTCCCGTGTAAAAAAAAAAAAAGATGTGATATCACGGCTAGGTTACAAAAAATAAAAAGTGATAGGCTACGTAAATCTTTACGTAGCCTATCACGTCTGACTTTTTTTAAAAAAACACGCGCGTACGCAAATGGCGGTGGCTACGGCCGCTGCCATTTGCGTTCTTTATTTTGGCCCGACTTAGTCTATGTAAATATTTATGTAGACTAAGACAGCGAAAATAAGGGGAACGCAAATAGCATCCGCTACGCTATTTACGTTCCCCTTATTTTCGCCGTCTTAGTCTACGTAAATATTTACGTAGACTAAGATGGGCCAAAATAAGGAACGCAAATGTCGGCGGTCGTAGCCGCTGCCATTTGCATATGCTGTGTTTTTTTTGCTTGCCTTGCCATGATAGGCTACATAAATACCTATGTAGCTCATCATGGCAAAGACCAGGATGCAAATGGCAGCCGCAGCAGCCGGTCGAAAAACCAGCCGCCGCCAGACCTGCCGCCGGAGCCGCCACCGTCCGGAACATCCACCCCAGGTAAGCCTCGTCCCGGGGGTAATCCGTGGGGGGGGGGGCAGGGGGGCAGGCCATTCTGCCACGGATTTCGGGGGGCCGAATGCCAGTGCATACAGCCTCACTGAAATCTGTGGCGGAATTCTCCTCCATCCCTACAATGGAGAAACTAGAATGAGCAGCAACCCACTTGTGGTGTTGGCCGAGGATTCAGATTTTTATGCTCCACATTTGCTCATGGGCTGAAAAAAGTGGATGATAGGGGTGGACGAAAGTCCCTTACCTGTCGTCGAAGGACGTTCGCGGTGGGGGGGAGGCACTTTGCTGCTCCCCCCGTGAAGTTCAGGCTGGGGGGGGAGGCTTCCCGCCTCGCCCTGGCTGAAATTCATGCCAGGGGGGAGGCTTCCCGCCTCACCCGGCCGCAAACGCAGAAGTTTTTTTTTTTTTAAAAAAAACGCCCCCTGATAGGCTACGTGACGATTCACGTAGCCTATCACGGCTAGATCTGCAAAGTCAGCCATGATAGGCTACGTCAATCATCACGTAGCCTATCACGGGTGACTTAAAAAAACAAAAACGCATACGCTAATGGTGGCCCCCATAGGGAGCCGCCATTCGCGTTCCTTATTTGGTCGCTGTAGTCTACGTAAATGTTTACGTAGACTACGGCAAAAATAAGGGCAACGCAAATAGTGTTGCCCTTATTTTCGCCGTAGTCTACGTAAACATTTACATAGACTACAGCGACCAAATAAGGAACGGGAATGGCGGCTCCCTATGGGGGCCGCCATTATCCGTACGCACTTTTTTTTTTTTTAAAGTCACCCGTGATAGGCTACGTGACGATTGACGTAGCCTATCACGGCTGACTTTGCAAATCTAGCCGTGATAGGCTACGTGAATCATCACGTAGCCTATCAGGGGGTGTTTTTTTTTTCTTTGATTGCAATGGCGGCGGTGGCAGCCGGTCAAAAGACCGGCTGCCGCTCCCGCCCCGCTCGAACACCCGCCGAACTGCCGGCCAGACCCGCCACCGGGAGGGACATTCGGTGAAGGTAAGTCCTGTCCCGGGGGGGGTGCGGGGGGTGGGGGGGGTTCGGAGGATTTCTCCCCGAAACTTGTTCGGGGGGCCGAACATGTTGGCGCTCGGCCCCCCGAAGTTTCGGGGAGAAATTCTCCGCCATCCCTATGATACAGAGAGAAAAGGGTGTGTGGGTGGGGGGGTGGATCCACCCATTTTTGTGTCTGGCTCCAGCCCCTGAGTGACTTTTCCCATGGCTCAGTGGCCCTTCATTAGATTCTGTTTTAAGTCACAGATCAACTTGCTTGGGTGAATTCTGATTCATTCAGGCTTCAAACTTACAACAATTTAATAGGAAGGCTGACCACAGCAAAAGGAGCATACAGGCCGGCTTCTAAGTTCTAACATTATGTTGAAGAGGACATTTTTGCAGGTGCAATGCTGAAAGGATGGGAACAAACCAAATCAATTCTGACTTTTAAGAAAGGCACTGCCATGCCTCCCTGTGTGTAAAATTTGTTACAAGTAAGCAAGTATGGTGGCACATGCCTCATGGCTAAAAATGGCATACTGCTATCTTGGCTAGTTCAAAGTTTTATTCATGAGTTCATACCACTGAACCTTGAAGTTTTAGAGACACCAATACTCCTTGTAATTTCTGCATAGGCATTACAGGGGACCTCTAAAGATCTCACATGGCCTACATACAGGGTAGCTCAGAGAACACCTTCTCCCATGAGACTCTCCCCAATCTGAATGGCAGGGGAGCTTCAGGGCTGGCATCAGCACCTGGCATCCTCAGGCAGCTGCCAAGGTCTAGCACCCTCACAAGACTCACCTTTGAGGACTGTTCTGGAAACCCCTTTTCTGTTACCACAATGAGTGCTGGGACCACTTGGACCCACCACTTAAATTTCTGGCAATGCTTCAAAGTGTGCCAGATATACTGTTGCTCCAGGGCATTGTGGCAAATTGAAATGGTGGCCTCTAGTGGGCTGCCATTTAAATTTCCCACAATGCCTTGGAGGGGGCACCCTGGGACACTGCAGGAAATGTAAATGGTAGATCCAAGCTGTCCTAGCACTTGCAGAAGTACCACTGCTACAGGCCACTGGACTCACTGCCAGGTAAGTCCACAGGGCTAATAGTCACCCCCAAAAAACTGATATAGGAGTGGCCCCACGAAACAGCACAATGCGAAGAGCCCCCTGAAAGCTGAAACTAACCAATGGGATAATTTGTTCCAGATGCCATTCCTAAATGGGAAATATTAGCTGGTGCATGGGGTAAGGCAGGGCCAGGGAATGTGTGGCCCTCCCGATGTTGTTGGACTACAATACCTATCAGCCCTAGACAGCATAGCCAATGATGAGGCTGATGGGAGTTGCAATCCAACAAACATGGAAAGCCACCCTTTTCCTGTGGTAGGGCCTGTTCAGTTATGGCTCCCATTTGTGCAACAGCCTTGCTAGGGATGCCTAGCTATCAGCGTCCATATATGCTTTTCAACTACTAACTAAAAGCTATTTTAAGTGATCATCTATTAATTCATTTTTCACTACTGCCAGCAGCCCAAGATAGCTTTTTCCTATGTTTCATTTTAAAAATGCATTTATTAATATATGAAAAGGGCTTAGGTTCTCAGATAGAAAGTCCCAATGAAATGTAGACTGCTATTATAATATAAAACACTTCAAGCATGGAAAAGGATGTAGAAGTATGGAATGAAGCTAAAGTAATGCAAAGACAATTTCAAGGGAAGCTGAAGCAGAGAACGGGATTTATATTAAAGCCAGGTATGTGTACAGAGGGAAAAGGTCACCAAGAAGTGGCTAAACCCTTCTAAGTGCTAGCATGGTGATTGTTGGAAGCATCAGACATTGCATTATACTTTAGCAAAATAGGCAATGAAGAAAGTTGATAACATATGTTTTCCAGGAAACAAAACAAACAAAAATCTCAGGAAAAAATAGCATTGTGGGCTCTTCTACATGAGGTTGCTAATCCACTGTATTTACTTTCAGTTTTGTTGCAGAACTGAGATCCGAGCACTACAGAAAGAAGGTTTCCTTTCCTGCTTTTGTGTCACATAACCTCTAGGTGGTACTGTGGTATATTTTATTTATTTATTTATTTAAAACATTTGTATCCCGCCCTATATCATTAAGATCTCAGGGCAGCGTACAGATAAAATCAATTTAAACAGTATAAAACAAATAATTTAAACCGGTAAAAACTTATCAGACCATTAAACAATGGTCCAAGGGGGACAGGAACTTCAATGCAAAGTGTCCTCGAGGCTCAAGCCACCTGCCATCTTCATTTCCCCAGAATACCTCTGAGCCTACATGGGATCTAGAGGCAGTCTTTGGGAAATGAAGATAGCGGGTAGCTCACTGGCTCTTCACTTTGAAGTGTACCTGATGATCCAGTGCTAGAAAGAAAGAAAGCCATCTGGTGAGCTTTGAGGGGGTGGGAATGTGGAGAAAGGGGGAGAATGGAGTGAGCACAGGGTGGCAGGGTGAAAGGTGTCATGGACTGGGGGCTATGCAGCAACTTGGAAGGCCAGGGAGATGAAAACAAAGTAGCCAGAGGGGAGAAGGTGGGGTGGCATGGTTGTCAATGGGCATGGGTGACGGGGAGAGAAGGCACAAAGAAAGAGTGTGGAAGGCAAAGTGTGCATGCATCCACACAGGTAAAAGTTGGATCCAGTAAAAGGGATCCTCTTGAATTTGCATGATTTTTCCATGGCATCCTCCCAAACCCAATATCAAATCGTTGATAACATGGACTGAACGGTAAATATCATGGATCCAGAGCTTTTCAGCACTGCCATGAGGCAAAAACAAAACAAAACATGGATCTGAGGCTCAGATCCTTATAAATCCTCATGATTATTACCACAGATGTGATTTGATAGTGCTTTCATTGGCATCCCATGTAAAAATCATGATGACCCACATGGATTTGTGCCTTGGATCAAAGTTTTTGCACTGGACCTGTGATGTATACTGTGCAGTATATAGATGCCGATGTTAGCTTTCATTTGATGGTGATGGAGGGGTCCCATTTACAAATCATGCAGAGTTTATTAGATCTGACTGGCCATGCCCCATGGCAGCCATTTTGTGTTTGTGTCCACAATCCTTTTTCAAATGTGTCCACAGGCCCAAAAGAGTTTGGGACTCCTGCATTTGAGGTTCAGTTCCCCTCTCTTAGGGGAAAGCAGTGCAGACCTAACGGCTCACACAGAGGTCTGACTGAATTCTCCTGAATATATT
The DNA here is from genome assembly GCF_057233095.1 of Heloderma suspectum. Taxonomy (NCBI): domain Eukaryota; kingdom Metazoa; phylum Chordata; class Lepidosauria; order Squamata; family Helodermatidae; genus Heloderma; species Heloderma suspectum. The sequence continues at coordinate 78,923,661 of NC_139460.1, read as the reverse complement.
TTACACTTATAGCCCACTATTCCTTTGAGGAGCTCAAGAAAACTTATGTTATTGTCCCAACCCATCTCCTATCTAGATACCTTATTGGTATAGACCTGTATGACAAAATCACAATGCTTGCCATGTGGAGCTTATATTGATGTTTATATGTGTTTGTTGTTAAATAGAACCAGTTAAATTAGGGTTAACTGTTTGGGCAGTGTGTGTGTGTGTGTGTGTGAAGAGACTGAGTTTATAAAAGGCAGGAGGAGACAGTTGGTTAGATTAGGGCCTTAGTGTTTGATTGTTTATTGTATTTATTTACAATATTTATATACCGCTCGTCCGCTCCACATCAGAAGTTTTCAGAGCGGTGAACAAAAAAGGTAAAAGAATAAAACACCAGGTTAAAACATTTTGTTTTTAAAGAAGACAAATTCCAATAAGGTTGAATTTAATAAAATGGTCATGCAAGGAAGGCCTCTTGAAATAGCAGCATCTTCAGGAGCCGCCGGAAGGAACATAACAGTGCCTGCCTGACCTCCAAAGCCAGGGAATTCCACAAGAAGGGGACCACCACACTGAAGGCTCTTTCTAAGCTACATCTAGATGGTAGCATTGTGGGAATCGGAGAAGGGAGAGCAGACAGTATAAGACCCTGAACTGAGTGATTAATTACAAGATATAACATCTCTTGTATTAAACTTTAATTTGTTTTTAAATTATAAAATCCCATGTCTTCTTTCTGCACTACCAATAGTGTTCATATTTCCTCTGTACTTCTCCTGGTTGAGTGAAGGGAACCAGTTAGGCATATTGGGTGTCATTTTACTTGGTGAATTTAGGGGCTGATGCTTGTGGAACAGTGAGGACAGCGTTCCCAAAGCAGAGGCAGATGGACCTAGGGATGTTAGAGAATTCTGCCACGGATCCCAGAGGGTCCGAATTCCAGTGAATTTGCCCCCCCCCAGAATCCGTGGTGGAATGGAGCCCCCCGCCCCTCCACCCTGCAAAAGCCCCACGAAACGGAGCCTACCTGGCTGTGGCTCTGGTGGCGGCAGCTCCGGCTGCTGCCGGGCTGCTGCGGACGCAAATGGCATCCTGAGTAGGGGACGCCATTTGTGTCCCTATGGTAGCCCGTGATAGGCTACGTAAATACTTACGCAGCCTATCACGGCTAAAACAGGGATGCAAATGGCAGCCCGGCAGCAGCTGGAGGCCCCGCTGCAGGTTGGCCTGGCCGGCGGAACCGCCCAGGCAGGATTCTGGGGGGGAGGAATGGATCGCCTCCCCCCCACCTGCGGAACCCGGCGGAGCCAGGTAAGCAGGGTTTCGTACACCCCTATATGGACCTGGGGGAGGGTTACATCACAGTCTGTTTATAAGTTTATAATATTAGTTATCTATACCTAGATGATAGATATAGATGGATAGAAAGAGAAAGAAAGAAAGACAACATCATAAACATCTACTTAATCCTACAGACTGTTTTCATTTTTTAAAAAATTGGATCTCACAAACTATGAGGACTATAGTTTGTGAGATCACACCAGAACCTTTTTTTCCCTTTAAACAGTACAAAGTACTGACAGCGAGAAGCTGTAGACAGGATTTACGTATCGCAGAAAAATTCCTTGACCGCACAACAAGTGACATTCTACAAAGTCAGCAAGCATCGTAAGGGCTCTGAGGTGCTTATATGGATAAAGAACTGTCTTGAAGAATGAAGACAAATGGTATCTGTGAGACAAAACACTCCAAGATGGATAGAAGTGACAAGTGCAATGCTGCAAGCCTTCGTATTAGTCCACTTTGTGTTAACTCTATACATCAGTAACTGGAAAGAAATAACACCTACACTAGCACCATACAAAAGATACCTGTGTAAGAGAACATAGCTAAGGGCAGGAGTGGGACGATTTGTGTTGATACATGGCCTTCTTGTCCCTTGCATCATTGAACTCACCGAAATCCCTAGGGAAATGATGTTTCAACAAACCCAACAATTCTCTGACAGAAGAGAAATAAATAATCATGACTGATCTGAATGTCCATCACCCCCAAATTTCTCTACCTTGTGAGGTGAACCTCAAAGATTAAGGGAGGACTTTTGAGTGGGCATGATTTACACTTTAAAGGAGCTGGCAGGGACTTCTTTTATAGTTTAAAAACTCAGCCACAGCTTAGCAGCACCAGGCAGCAGGGCTGGCTGGTGTATCCTTTGGAAATGGTGTCACTAATGCCCTTACTAAAGACACTACATCAGCCTTCTCCAACCTGGTGCCTTTACAGATGGGTTGAACTGCAACATCCATAATTTCTATCCAGTATCAAGAGGTTGCACTACATCATCATGTAATGTTTTCCTGGAGTTAGGTGTTAGTGGCTCTATTTCCAAAATGGACACTAGCCAGCACATGCGTGCACACGTGTGTGTGTGTGTGTATGTGTATGTGTGTCTGTCTGTATGGTATGCACCAACCACAAGATTCAGTACAGACCATGATTTGGTGATTCCAGAAACAGCCCCATTCTGCTTGGACTGATTCAGAGGCTGCCAGCTTTGATTCCAATCTTGATTTGGAAATCCTAATCTTCTAGGGATGTCAGAGAATTCTGCCACGGATCTCAGTGAGACCGAATGCCAGTGCATTCAGCCTCCCAAAATCCGTGGCAGAATGAAGCCCCCCTGCCCCCTGGCCCCGCAAAAGGCATGCAAAACAGGACACCTACTGCTGCTATTCGCGCTGAATTGAGAATGGTGGCCACGTCCGCGGTCGCCATTCGCTTTATCACTATAGCCATGATAGGCTACGTAAATACTTGCATAGCCTATCACAGCTAACAGGGATGCCATTTGCATCCCTGCGGAAGCTGTGATAGGCTGAGTAAGTATTTAGGTAGCCTATCACGGCAAAAAAAAGGGAACGCAAATGGCGGCAGCTATGGTGGCTGCCATTTGCGTTCCCTTTTTTTTTTGCCGTAATAGCCTACGTAAATATTTACATAGGCTATTACGGCAAAAGAGGGGCACAAATGGCATAGTGGCCGCCATTTGCGTTCCCTTTTTTTCCTGCCGTAATAGGCTACGTAAATATTTACGTAACCTATCACGGCAAAAGGGCGGCCACCATAGCCGCCATTTGTGTTCGCTGTTGTTGTTTTTTTTCCGTGAAAAAATACTTACTAAATACTTACATAGCCTATCACGGCTGCAAGGCCGCAAATGGCCGCAGCAGCCCGGCTGCGGCTGGCCGGGACACCAGCCGCCAGAGTCGCCACTGCCACTGCTGCATCTGCCCCAGGTAAGTTCCGTCGCAGGAGGATTTTGCACGGGGGGCGGGAGGCCGTTCTGCCACAGATTCCGGGGGGCCAGATTCTAATGAATCCGGCCTCACTAGAATCTGTGGCAGAATTCTCTGACATCCCTACCTCCAGGGCATCTCCTGCAATAAATGCCCTTTGTTCCGTTTTTAAATAGATCGTAGATAATGAGCTATCAAATTACCCCGTTGTGTTCTGCTTCAGTTTTCTCTGTGAAAAGAGTTAAAGCTGCAAGAAAAGGAGCGAGATCAATGAAAGACAATGGAAGACTCAGATACAGGGAGAAGGGGGGAGGAAGAGAAAGAGGGGAATGGAGGTGCATGTAAAGGGAGTCAGTTATGATCCTGCATTTAAAATGGAAGCAGAAAGCCCCATTTTAAATGCAGGATTTGGGGCTGGTGTAGAGATGCCCTGTGTCTCTGTTAGGGATGTATGAAAGTCACTTACCTTTTCGCAGCTTTGATTCGCGGTGGGGGGGAGGCGCTCCATCCCTCCCCCCGGAATCCTCCCTGAGCCAGCTCTACTCCGCAGCAGCTCCACACAGCCACCGCCAGCTGCCGTGGCCATAGCGGCCGCCATTTGTGTCCAGCCAGGCTGCCGTGATAGGCTATGTAAGTATTTATGTAGCCTATCACGGCAAAGAGCAGGGGTGCAAACGGCGGCCGCTACGCCGTTTGCGCCGCTGCTCTTTCTGTGATAGGCTACATAAGTATTTACGTAGCCTATCACGGTAAAGGCAGCTACGCAAATGGCATGGTGGCCGCCATTTGCGTGGCTGCCTTTGCCGTGATAGGCTATGTAAATACTTATGTAGCCTATCATGGCAGCCTGGCAGGACACAAATGGCGGCTGCTACGGCAGCCGCCATTTGCGGCCGCAGCAGCCGGCCAACAGACCAGCTGCCGCTGCCGGAGCCACCACTGGAACATCCACCCCAGGTAAGCTTCATCCCAGGGGGGATTCTGTGGGGTGACGGGGGTGGGAGGCCATTCCACCACGGGTTTTGGGGGGCCGAATGCCAGTGCATTCGGCCTCACTGAAATCCGTGGCGGAATTCTCCGCCATCCCTAGTCACTGTGTTCCTCTAGATCATGAATCAGGAGTGTTCAGATTCAGACCACTTTGGAGGATCTCCACTTCAATTTGGATATCTCCTGAATCTGCCCAAATCAGCCTGATTTGGTTTGGGATTCAGCCATACCTAAAGCAATTGGCAAAACAGGGATAAATATATATTCTTTAATTCCCACATATAAATACACACACGAGATGAGTGGATTTACAGTTCTGCTCCACTCATCCTCCAGTGGGAATTTCAGATATTCAAGACTATGTGTGTGCACCATCATAGTGTAAAATAAAAATGTGTTTTAAAAATCCTGAATAATTTCCCGGAAGAACAAAAACAAAACAAGGTCTTGCTGCAAAAACACAATTGTGATCCTGCTGGTAGACAAAAAAAATAAAAATAAAATCCCAGGTATTGGCATTTATAAAACAGAACAGGGCATGGGGAGGAGGATAATGTAATTGTACCTTTATTCTGGTTTAAAATAGCCTTCCTTTCCAGCTCCTTTTTTAAAATATCCATTTAACATCCATTTCTTCCTGTTGTACAATAGGAAGAAAAAATAGAATAAAAAAGAGTAAACTAGTCTATATACCATTTACTTATTATTTTTAAAGACCCACAATCCTGCAGTTCAACAGCTGTGCTCCTGTGGAATTTCACAGCTGCAGAATTATTTTAAAATACTAAGGGCACAATCCTATGCATGTTTAGACAGAAAGAAGTCCTACTTTTTTCCCAGCATGTCCCAGCCAGCATGGCTGGTTAGAGGGCTGCTGGGACTTGTAGGACTTTTTCTGTCTAAATATGCATAGGATTGCACTCTAACAGTGTGATCCTGTGCATGTCTACTCAGAAGCAACTCCCATTGAGTTAAGTGGGGCTGACTGCCAGGTATGTGGATATAGGATTACAGCCTAAATGCTGTAGAATAAGGTTTGTTTGTCTTTACTAGCCAATATCAGATTATTTATTCTTATTTACTATTTCTATTAATTTCTTGTAACATTCTCAAAATTTACCACTGGAAATATACCTCCAGGATCTGGAAGAACTGATACTGATTCATTCTTTTCTGGTAAAGTCTTCCAGTAAAGCAGAACCCAAATACTTGGGGTGAAATCATTCCCATTGACAGCTATTATCACACACTAAAGTACTTTTATGCAATAGTTTGATCTTCTCCATCCCAGAAGTAAAAAGAAGAAAAGAAAAATATTTGCACTAGTGTCTGTGTGTTTGTGGATGCCAACTGCATAGATATCCATTGCTCAGAGACAGCTTATCATGAGACAACAGTCTCTAGCTAGAATGATTGAAAGAGGCATCCAAATGAAGGCTGGCACTCAGAGGTAAGTTCCTAAAAACAGAAGGAAGCTCTTTCCTCCTAGAAAGAGGAACGCTATTTAGAAATACTCTTTCCCTCCAAGAAAGAGAAATATTGGATGTGCTAAGATATACCTGCTTTATGCCTCTTTTATTGTACAATCAATTAAATAAACTTAGTTATTTGAATAGGCAACTGGCTTGAAAAACATTAACATCAGCAGTAGTTGCACTGTTATGTTTCTGCAAAGTTCTTAATGCCACAAAGACTGGAATAGGCCCTCTGCTGGCTAATTAGGGTATAAATGAAGGCACACAATATCAAAACCCAGGAACCAGTTGAATTCTGGTCAGTAGCTCATTCTGATCTAAATTATTCACATATTTGATTAACAACATCATTTTCTTCTAGTGAATTCAATAAACTAGGTATAATTGATATACAATTTTAGCGTTTTGCTCCCTTCGTTTTTGGTAGGGAAGTCATGTGCAAAAGTCACTTACCTTTTCAAAGGGGGTGATTTGCGGTGGGGGGGAGGCGCTCCGCACCTCCCCCCAAAATCCTAACCCAGCTGGCTCCACTCCGTGGCAACTCTGCGGAGCCACTTGCCGGGTGCATTCACAGGTGTGCGGAGCCTGCGGACACAAATGGCAGCGGCTACGGCAGCCGCCATTTGCATTCCTGTTTTTTTGCCATGATAGGCTACGTAAATATTTACATAGCCTATCACGGCAAAAAAACGGGCGCAAATGGCATAGCGGCTGCCATTTGCGTTCCCTGTTTTTGCTGTGATAGGCTACGTAAATATTTACGTAGCCTATCACGGCCTCTGCAGGGACACAAATGTCGTCCCTGAGTTAGCCATGATAAGCTATGTAAGTATTTACGTAGCCCATCATGGCAAAAACGGGGAAGCGAATGGCGGCCCCAGACGTGGCCGCCATTTGCAAAGCAGCACAAACGGCACCAGGTAAGTGCTCCGTTTCGTGCGCCTTTCGTGGGGTGGGGGATCTTCGTTCTGCCATGGATTTCGGGGGGCCAAATGCACTGGCATTCGGCCTCACTGAGATCCATGGCAGAATCCTCTGACATCCCTAGTTTTTGGTCATGTCATCAAAAGGAGCAAGACACATTTGAAATGCCCCAGGCTATGTAGTACAAGAGTCACCACTGATATAAGAGAGGCTCCCAAAAGATATAAGAAAATGAATTGCTTGAATTATGACCATTTAAACATAACAAACAATCGCATTAATGACTGATGATATGCTGGACAGATATATATATAAAAAAAAACATATTGCCAAACTCTTAAGTCATTTTTTATATTGTGTGATTTATTATTTGTATGAGGTAATCAATGTGCATGTTAGTATGAAAACTTCAGATTCCAAAAGTGTATATTCTTGCAGACTAAGGAATATTGTACAAACCAAAGGAAGTGGTGCTTTGTCCCAGTCACAGCCTGCCAATATCAGAAGATAAACAAATACATCAGTTTCTACATGTCAGAAGTATTGCTTCATAGACATAATGGATACAACACAATATATTGGCAATCTGTCAGATGGTGAGACTTCTGTCTTGTTGTCAGATTAGAAATGGGTGGGTGTCAGCATTTTCTCATTGCATGTTAGATTTTATTTGCCCCCTCACGTTATTGTAAACACTTGATACAAATATTCCTAATTTCACAATGCCTAAAATATCAGGGCATATCTGCAGAGAAGCATCCGCCCTTCAGTTTTATTGATAATCCAGAACCATGAGAAAGTTCCTAAAAAGCAGGAACGTTGGATCCTGTAAGAACCTTTTTCACCTGCAGCACCTTTTGGGAAGTGAGATGGAGGGGACAGTAAGCACCCACATTCGGATTTAAAATGGCCACAGACTTTTAGTCGTTACACCTTACATAATTTTGGCATTGAATAGGGCAAGATCCTGTCTTCAGGCAGCCTGACTACTAGCCTGTTTTTCAGCCCGCCTGACTACTAGCCTGTTTTTCAGCCCATCCTATATACTGGGGAAATGTAGAAAGTGGCAGGAATTTTGGGTCTACCATGGTGTGGACCAATTGCGTAGGCCCCTTCTGTTACCTGCTTATGCAAATGTCATGCCAGGATCTAAGCTGGGCTGGAGTCTTGAAGACCTGCCCAATACCCTTTATGGGCCTCACCTTTGGAGGGGCCAGAGAGCAACAATCAGCACTTACCCCTGAAGTGGATCTAGCCCAATGCCTCCAGCTCCTATGAAAAAAAGTTATGACAAATATAATGCAATTAGGGGTGAACGAAAGTCACTTACCTTTTCTCGCAGCTTTTTCGCGGTGGGGGGGAGCACTTCGCTGCTCCCCCCACGAAGTTCAGGCCGGGGGGGGGAGGCTTCCCGCCTCGCCCGGCCGAAATTCAGGCCGGGGGGGGAGGCTTCCCGCCTCGCCCGGCCGAAATTCAGGCCAGGGAGGAGGCTTCCCGCCTCGCCCGGCCGCGAACACGGAAGTAAAAAAAAAAAAAAAAAAGTCCCCTGATAGGCTACGTGACGATTCACGTAGCCTATCATGGCTAGATCTGGAAAGTCAGCCGTGATAGGCTACGTGAATCGTCACGTAGCCTATCACGGGTGACTTTAAAAAAAAAAAACGCGTACGCGAATGGCGGCCCCCATAGGGAGCCGCCATTCGCGTTCCTTATTTAGTTGCTGTAGTCTACGTCAATGTTTACGTAGACTACGGCGAAAATAAGGGCAACGCAAATAGTGTTGCCCTTATTTTCGCCGTAGTCTATGTAAACATTGACGTAGACTACAGCGACCAAATAAGGAACGGGAATGGCAGCTCCCTATGGGGGCCACCATTATCCGTACACACTATTTTTTTTTTTTAAGTCACCCGTGATAGGCTACGTGACGATTCACGTAGCCTATCACGGCTGACTTTGCAAATCTTGCCGTGATAGGCTACGTGAATCGTCACGTAGCCTATCAGGGGACGTTTTTTTTTTCTTTGATTGCAATGGCGGCGGCAGCAGCCGGTCGAAAGACCGGCTGCCGCTCCCGCCCCGCTCGAACACCGGACGAACTGCCAGCCGGACCCGCCGCCAGGAGGGACATTCAGGGAAGGTAAGTCCCGTCCCGGGGGGGGGGCGTAGGATTTCTCCCCGAAACTTGTTCGGGGGGCCGAACACGTTGGCGCTCGGCCCCCCGAAGTTTCGGGGAGAAATTCTCCGCCATCCCTAAATGCAATATGTATATACAACAAATGATGGTGTTGCAATCAGGAAAGCACACTACTCATGCAGGTGAGTAAAATTCCTTCTTGCCACATTAACTGGCATCTAACCTCCACCCACAGCAATAAAGAATCCCAAAAATGGGAGAGTAGGTGGGGATTTCAGCAATAGCAATGGCCAAGCCACACATAGGGTCTTTTTTATGGCTCAGTGAGAAACCTGGACTGTCTAGTGGGTGAAGCAATTGTACTCAAAGTTCTAAGGGATTTTTGGAAATTCCTGCAACAACATGAGTGGTATACCTGAAATTAGGCATGAATTTGGTGTACTTTATCAACTTCTGTGGGTCTCCAGAAAAACTAGTCTGGATTCCTAAAATATTTTCCAGTTTCCACTCACCACACCTAACATCTGTATGAGGGTTCTCAGCTTTACTTGACATACTCGGCCACCTCACTCAGGTAGCCACTAATGCTTGCCAAAGAACAACGTACTATAGGCAAAGGTTAAGCTGACAACATCCCACATTGACCCTTCTTCTCAATGGTTGCTGAGCCCAAGCCAATCTATGTGCCCCAAAAGCAATCCTGTAAGTCATTATCAGGACTCTTATGAGGTGAACAAAAGGTAACAGGAACACTGTCCTGATATGCTGTGCATAAACTAACAGGGCGTTGCACTGGATGGATGGAGTTTGAAAATACTGCAGCTCTAGCATCCTACCCTCATGATGTGGTGAGCATCATGATTTAATCCTAAGTGGTATCACCCAGGACCTAGTACAGCATGTAATTGTTGTTGAACCAATTGGAAACAGTAACCACAGTGCTATCAGATTGTGTATGTGTGTGTGTGTGTGTGTGTGTGTGTGTAAAATTGTCCAGGAAGTCCAACACAGTCACATTTGACTTCAAAAGAAGAAACTTCTCTAAAATGAGGGCACCGGTGAAAAGGACGTTAAAAGGGAGAGTCAAGAGGATTAAATCCCTTGAGAATGCTAGGAGATTACTAGGGATGGGGGAGAATTTCTCCCCGAAACTTCGGGGGGCCGAGTGCCAATGCATTCGGTCCTCCGAAGGTTGTTCGGGGAGAAATTCTCCGCCCCCCCCGCCCCCGCCCCCCCCCAGGATGGGACTTACCTTTCACGAATGTTCCTCCCGGCGGCGGGTCCTGGCGGCGGTTCGGCAGGTCTTCGTCAGGGGCAGGGGCGGGGGCGGCAGCCGGTCTTTTGACCAGCTGCCGCCGCCGCCATTACAAGAAAAGTAAACAAAACAAAAACAAAAACACCCCTGTGATAGGCTACGTAACAATTAATGTAGCCTATCAAGGCTAGATTTGCAAAGTCAGCCGTGATAGGCTACGTTAATCGTCACGTAGCCTATCACAGGTGACTTAAAAAAAAAAAAAGCGCGTACGGCTAATGGCAGCCCCCATAGGGAGCCACCATTCGCGTTCCTTATTTGGTCCCTGTAGTCTACGTAAAGATTTACGTAGACTACGGCGAAAATAAGGGCAACGCTATTTGCGTGACGATTAACGTAGCCTATGACGGCTGATTTTGCAGATCTAGCCGTGATAGGCTACGTTAATCATTACGTAGCCTATCACAGGGGTGTTTTTTTTCTTTTTTCTTTTGAAGTTCGTGGCCAGGGAGACAGGGCGCTTCTCCCCAGCCTGAATTTCGGCTGGGCGAGGCAGGAAGCCTCCCCCCCGGCCTGAATTTCAGCCGGGCGAGGAGGGAAGCCTCCCCCCCAGCCTGAACTTCAGGGGGAGAAGCGAAGCGCCTCCCCCCCCACCGCGAAGCAAGCTGTGAGACCAGGTAAGTGACTTTCGTGCATCCCTAGAGATTACTCAAAACAACAATAATAGAAGCCCAGCTAAAATGTATACCACAGGTTAGGAAAGGTAGCACTGAGTCCAAGAGGTTGCCGGCATGGTTAACGAGCAATGCTAAGGGGGCTATTGGAGAAAAGAGAGCTTCCTTCAGAAAATGGAAGTCTTGCCCAAGTGAGGAAAACAAAAAGCAGCCAAGCTTGAGCAAAGGCGATGCAAGCAGATAATAGATGCAAAAAGCATTTTGAAGAGCATATTGCTAACAATATCAAGGCCAACAATAAAGACTTTGTTAAAAATATCAGAAGCAATATATATGGTAATATATCATATACCAGCTAGGGAGGCACTAGATGACAATGGAATTAAAGTAGTACTGAAGGAGGACAAGGAGATTGCAGAGAAGCTGAATTAATTCTTTCATCTTTAAATTACAGGCCAGTTAGCTTAATGCCTGTTCCGGGTAAAATGGTTGAAGGCATTACTAAAAATAAAATTAGTAAGCATATAGAAGGACAAGCCCTGCTTAAAAAGAATCAACACAGCTTCTGCAGAAGTAAGTCCTTTCTCACTAACCTTTTAGAGTCCTTTGAGAGTGTCAACAAACATGTAGACAGGGGTGAACTAGTAGACATTGTTTACTTGGACTTCGATAAGGCTTTTGACAAACTCCCTCACCAAAGACTCCTGAGCAAACTTAGCAGTCATGGAATAAGAGGACAGGTGCTGTTATGGAGCAGGAACTGGTTAAAGAACAGAAAGCAGAGAGTAGGAATAAATGGTAAATTCTCCCAATGGAGGGAAGTGAATAGTGGGTTCCCACAGGGATCTGTACTAGGACCAATGCTTGTCAACCTGTTCATAATGATCTGGAATTCGGAGTGAGCAGTGAAGTGGCCAAGTTTGCCAGTGACACCAACTTATTTAGGGTGATTAAAATTGTGACAAGCTCCAAAAGGATCTCTCCAAACTGAGAGAATGGGCATGTAAATGGCAAATGCAGTTCAACGTAAGCAAGTGTACAGTGATGCACACTGGGGCAAAAGATCCCAACTTCACGTTTAAGCTGATGGGATTTGAGCTAGTGGTGACTGACTAAGAAAGAGATCTTGTGGTGGACAGCCAAATGAAAGTGTCAACCCAGTGTGCAGCCACTGTAAATAAAGGCAAACTCCATGTTAGGCATAATTAGAAAAGTAATTGAGAATAAAATAAGGGCCAATGTCATACTGCCCTTATACAAAACTATGGTGTGACTACACTTGGAATACTGTGTACAGTTCTGCTCACCACACCTCAAGAAAGATATTGTAGAGCTGGAAAAAGTGCAGAAAAGGGCAACTAAAATGATCAAGGGGCTGGAGCATCTCCCCTATGAGAGAAGGTGACAACAGTTGGGATTGTTTAGTTTGGAAAAAAAGGCGGGTAAGGGGAGACATGATAGAGGTAGGGATGTACAGAAGTTCTGCCACGGATCTCGGGGAGACCGAATGCCAGTGCCTTCGGCCCCCCGAAATCGGTGGCAGAATGGCCCGCCACTCCCCCCGGGACGGGACTTACCTGGGGCAGATCTTCCTGGCAGCGGCGGCTCTGGAGGTGGCTCTGGCGGTGGCTGCGGCGGCGATTCGGCAGCGGCGGCTGTGGCGGCTGCGGCGGCCGGTCTTCCGACCGGCTGCCGCTGCCGCCATTTCCAGGTTTAAAAAAACAACAACAACAAAAACGTGATAGGCTACGTAAAGATTTATGTAACCTATCACGGCTAGATTTTTAAAAAACACCGTGATAGGCTATGCAAATCTTTACGTAGCCTATCACAGCTGACTTAAAAAAAAAAAAAGCGCATACGCAAATGGTGGCGGCCAAGGCCGCCGCCATTTGCGTTCTTTATTTTGGCACGTCTTAGTCTACGTAAACATTTACGTAGACTAAGACGGCGAAAATAAGGGGAACGCAAATAGCATAGCATCTACGCTATTTGCGTTCCCCTTATTTTCTCGTCTTAGTCTACATAAATGTTTACGTAGACTAAGACGTGCCAAAATAAGGAATGCAAATGGCGGTGGCCATGGCCGCCGCCATTTGCGTACACTAGGGTTGGCGGAGAATTTCTCCCCGAAACTTCGGGGGGCTGAGCGCCAATGTGTTCGGCCCCCCGAAGAAGTTTCGGGGAGAAATTCTCTGCAGCCCCCCGCCCTCCGCACCCCCCCGGATGGGACTTATCTTTCCCGAATGTCCCTCCCGACGGCGGGTCCCGGCGGCGGTTCGTCGGGTCTTCATCAGGGGCGGGGGCGGCAGCCGATCTTTCGACCGGCTGCTGCCGCCGCCATTCCAATAAAAGTAAAAAAAAAACAAAATGCCCCCATGATAGCTACGTGACGATTAACGTAGCCTATCACAGCTAGATTTGCAAAGTCAGCCGTGATAGGCTACGTAAATCGTCACGTAGCCTATCACGGGTGACTTAAAAAAAAAAAGCGCGTACGGATAATGGCGGCCCCCATAGGGAGCCGCCATTCACGTTCCTTATTTGGTCGCTGTAGTCTATGTAAAGATTACGTAGACTACGGCAAAAATAAGGGCAACGCTATTTGCATTGCCCTTATTTTCGCCATAGTCTACGTAAATCTTTATATAGACTACAGGGACCAAATAAGGAACGTGAATGGTGGCTCCCTATGGGGGCCACCATTTGCGTACGCGCTTTTTTTTTTTTTAAAGTCACCCGTGATAGGCTACGTGACGATTGACGTAGCCTATCACGGCTGACTTTGCAGATCTAGCCGTGATAGGCTACGTTAATCGTCACGTAGCCTATCACGGGGGCGTTTTTTTTTTTAACTTTTTATTTTGCGGCCGGGCAAGGCGAGGCGCCTCCTCCCCGGCCTGAATTTCGGCCGGGCGAGGCGGGATGCCTCCCCCCCGGCCTGAATTTCGGCCGGGCGAGGCGGAAAGCCTCCCCCCCTGCCTGAACTTCGGGGGGAGAGCAGCGAAGCGCCTCCCCCCACCGCGAAAAGCTGCGAGACCAAGTAAGTGGCTTTCGTGCACTCCTAGTGTACATGTGTGTGTGTGTGTTTAAGTCAGCCGTGATAGGCTATGTAAATCTTTACATAGCCTATCACGTTTTTTTTTTAACCTGGAAATGGTGGTGGCAGCAGCCGGTCAGAAGACCGGCCGCCGCAGCCGCCGCCGCCAAACCGCCGCCGCAGCCGCCGCCGCAGCCGCCGCCTCCTCCTGGAAGATCCGCCCAAGGTAAGTCTCATCCCGGGGGGGCAGGGGGGGGCCATTCCTCCACCGATTTCAGGGGGCCGAATGCGCTGGCATTCGTCCTCCCCGAGATCCGTGGCAGAACTTTCGTACATCCCTAAATTTTTTCCTCCTAAAATGCAGTACATAAATCTGTAAAATAAAATACCATAACCCCAATCAAGGCACCACAAGTCTCTCAGCATCTTTTCCAGCTCTCTGGAGGCCTCTGGTGTTAATGGTCTGGTGAATGGTCTACATTCATTGATGCAGGTTAACTGGAAATGAGAAAGCACATATGTTAGGTCATTGTTAATACCTGGCATGTGCTCTTGACCTTCGTGATTGGAGAAGGGCAAAGCTGAAATACCCTCTTGCTTGCCCTCTCTCATCTTGAGCCAAATGCAGCACGTTTGGGGAGAATCCTGGCCATCCAACCATGCATGTATGGCAGGACACATCTCATTCAAATGCCCCACTAGGGGTCTACACTTCTCCTATGCTGACAGTAGGCAGGACAGAGATATGCCAGCCATGCCTAAAGTTGTTCAGATCATGCCACCCTCACCTCCCCCTCACCCTGCAGACCATATTTGAATTCCAAGAAGGCTGGGGGTCTACCAGGAAGGTCATGCAGAAGATGGAGCAGGCTTGTTCTCTGTTTCTTTAGAGGGCAAGACTAGAACTACCAGGATGGATCCAGGGCCTGCCTTCCATAGCCAGAAATGCTCCACTCATGGAAGATGTGCTGCCTGATTTTGGGGGATTCCTCCACATTGTATCTGCACCACAGCTCATCCCATGTGGCATGGGTCCTCCAGCCCTCAGTGTAGCATTTTCATAGTGGTGGGGGTGGGGGATGCTTCAGTTGGGAGGAGGGGCAGGGAAACACACTTCTGCCAGACCAGTTGCATGCACCTAAATCCAGATACAACCCAATGGGTGGAAATTGCAGGGAAGCCAATTTCAGCTCAACTTCAACAGAAATTCCTAATGGGGAGAGCTGTTTGAGAGTGGAGCAGACTGACTCAGGAAGTTTGGGCTCTACTTTGTTGGAGGTTTTAAAGCAGAGGATGGGTGGCCATCTGTGAGGGATGTCATAGCTGGCTTGCATCCTCCATTGTAGATCCAGCATTGAGCGGGGGAGGGGGGAATAGAAGACCTCCAGCATCCCTCTCAACTCTGAAATTCTATAACTAGGTGCCAAACAAAGGCACCTTGTGGTTTACAGAGAGGAGAAGAGCTGCCCACAAGTGCCCCAAGCAGATTTGTCTTTAGTTACAATTGCTTGCAACAACACTGGCAGCATCTCTGGGATGTATGAATAGTTCAACTCCAAGACTGGCTCACAAATCTTGCCTTCTGCAGATGCTTCTGTTGATGCAAAAAATGTCTCTAAGTGTGTAATCCTATGCATGTTAAAACAGAAAAATGTCCCACAACTCTCAGCATTCCCCAGCCAACTTTCTCCTCTACCTCATAACTATTTATGCTCAACATCTCCTATTCATTTCTTGTCACTGTGATTTCCCTATTATTGCTCCCTCTAATATCAAACTCAGACAATTACTTGGCTTGCATGATCACAGGGTGGTTAATAAGTCACGGAGGCTGATTCACCACCCTGCATGCACCAGTCACATGCTGGGGGGATTAGCATAATTATCCTTGGCAGTGCAGTTTGTCATGTCATGTGTGGTTAACAAGCCACCCAGAATCCATGGCTTATTTTCCAAGCCACAATCATGTGAACCGGGCCAGTGAGTACCAACAACTATGTAGCCAAAACAGGGCAACTGAAAAACAAGAGGGAAATAGCATGCTGGGGGGAACTCCAGGGTTTTAAAAAAATCTTTTAAAAATGAAGGTTATCTAAGATGATAACCTGCTCCACCTCAGTGAGGACCAAGTATGAGCAATAGTCATAGAATGTTAGTGTCAGTTTAAAAAAGAAAGGGAAATGTAGTGGGAATGGGCTATCCTGGAGGATGCCATGGTTGTCTGGAAGGAATCCTGGACAGGAGTGCTGCAACATTTTGTTTCAGGTCCTCCTCCTCCACTACCACCACTAGCACCACCATAGGGTTGGCAGTTCCCTACCCCAAGGAGCTTACAATTTAAACATAGACACAAAGGAAGCAATTACATATTTTTCTCCTGATTAGCCCTGCGTCCATTTCCCTCTCCTTTCTCTGGTGTCTGGGAGGTAGTTCCAGGCGTAAAGAACAAAGGAATGGGTGGAGTTGTTTCAGGGAGCTTTTAGACTTCCTGTGAAATCACACAGGGTTATCTCCAGCTGGGGTCCCCCCACAGATGAAAGGCTCTTTGATCCAGAAGAGGCTTCCATCAGAGTAATGGGGAGGGAGATGATTTTTGGTGATTCCCCCTTTCTACTATAGCCCTTTGTGACACCTCCCATGCTGTTTAGAAGGATCCCCCAAATTTCAGAGCAGATTTGGGGTGTGTGTGTAGGGGGCTTCAGAAAGGAAGGAGAATTGCCAGAAAACACCTTCCTTCCTGTTCCACTGATGGAAGCCCCTGTTGGATCCAAGAGCCTTCCATCAGTGGCAGACACCAAATGGATACAACCCATGCACTTAAAAACAAATGTTAGTTTAAAAGAATCCTCCATAAAGTCCCATTCTCTGCCTGTTCCATGAGCTGAAATGGCTGGACGCTTCATATTACAGTGAACTGCCTTTGTGTGTATGTATGTGTTTAGTATTTTAAATACCTCCACCCTAATACAGAATAGATTTCCTTTCCTCATCTTCTCAGTATCACTTTGGTTACAAGGATAATTGACCCTTATTGAACTTATCAGGATTTAAAGGCTGACAAAAAATGCCCCACTGCTCAAAACCCAAGATTTGTATATAAAAATTATATAGTTGTGACTTGTGCTAAGTAAAAAAAATTGCTCAATGATTGAACAAATCTATGAAGATAGATTTCACTTAAGTAATTGGCTCTCTTTCTATTGCTTCTGGTCCATTAAATTTGTCAGTAAAATGCATGAGCACATAAGGTCAATGATCAAAGAATGTTTACAGGTGTAATCAGTTTAAAATGGGATAATTAGCCACATTATCACAGTTAACTGAATTGCAGAAAATAGAAATGGAAAAAGCCTGTTAGGTCACTTTGTCAATCTCTCAAACCAAGCTGACTTGTTTTCTAGATTGCTACGTAACCGGTGGTTTTTAAAGGCAGGGCTCTTCTTGGAATACATTCTTGAGGCAGGAGGAATGATGGTGAGTAGCGTTACTCAAAAAAAATTAAGATGAAAGAGAAGCACAGATGTGATGGATGAAAGCAGCAATCCATGGGAAAAGCATAGGTGGACCTCTTGTAGAGGTTGCTGAGTGGAGGTGGAGAGAGAGAGAGAGAGAGAGAGAGAGACAGACAGACAGACAGACAGACAGACAGACAGACGCAAAGCATTCTGTGAAGCATCATTGTGGATTGCACCTGGATAAATTGTAGTTAATGTAGCAACTTTGCAACATTGTGCTGGCTGATGGGGAAAAAAATACTTCCCCAAGTAACATTGTAAACACTGCGAATATCTTTTTTTCTTGACTTGTTGCCTTTTCTCCCTGTTCTTTCTGTGTTTCATGGATTGTCAGACATCTTTTGTTTTGTTGTCTGCTGATTAAAAAATCTGATTCTGTCAATAAGAATTTCATTCTACTTGTGCTTATTCATATTAGCACTAACGTGCACTTGTGTTAATGCGCAAGTATGCATCTGCGCTAGCGCAAAGTGGGAAAGTGCATACTAGTGCTAATACACACTTTCAGTAGGGATGTCAGAGAATTCCACCACGGATCTCGGTGAGGTTGAATGCCAGTGCATTCGGCCCCCCGAAATCTGTGGCAGAATGGCCTGCCACCCCTCGCCCCCCACGGATCCACCCTGGGATGGGACTTACCTGGGGCAGATGTTCCGGGTGGCGGCGGCTCTGGCAGCGGCTCTGGCGGCAGTGGTGGCTGTGGCGGCTGTGGCGGCTGTGGCAGCTGGTCTTCCAACCGGCTGCCGCCGCTGCCATTTGCAGACTGGAGGTGTTTTTTTTTTGTTTTTTTTTACAGAGACGTGATAGGCTACGTAAAGACATGTAGCCTATCACATCCCAGTTAAAAAACTGTCCATTTTAGCCTACGTAAATTCGCTGTAAATATTTACGTAGACTAAAACGGCAAATCAAAAAGGGATGCAAATAGTGCCCACTACGCTATTTGTGTTCCCCTTTATTTTCGCCGTAATAGTCTACGTAAATATTTACATAGACTAAGATGGCAAAAAATTAGGAACGCAAATGGCGGTGGCCGTAGCCACCGCCATTTGCATACACAGTTGTTTTTTTTTACCCAGAGCCCCCTGCGGCCGGAAATCAGGCTGCGGACGGCCCTGGCCTGGGCCTGGCTGGCTGCTCCGCGGAGCTGCGGTGGAACACAGCCGGCCATTGAGGATTCCAGGGGGGAGGACCGGATCACCTCCCCCCCATCAAGGATTCCGGAGGGAGGGATGGAACGCCTCCCCCCCCCATGAACATAATCCGCGGAAAGGTAAGTGACTTCCCTACATCTCTAACTTTCAGTAATGTGCTAACGTGCACTTGTACAGATGCAAAATAGTGCAAATCCTCGCCCCAAGTGAAAAAGTGGTTTGCAAGTCTGCAAAATCTGTGTGACTTGGAAAAAGCCTATCCTCTGTGCAATCTGCAGGCTGGGTTCACAGAAATCTGATCTCATTTAAATCTGTTGCAAATTTCTCAGACATCCCTAATGTATGTATGTGTGTGCACACACGTGTAGGCCCCACTATCTCAGCAGACACCTGATGCAGCCCTCTAGGCCGAAAAGGCTGTGCATCTGTGCTGCATGGTCTTTCAGTGCCTGTATCCTACAGTGTCTTAGACAGGCATGCACACCTCCAGTGTTCGTGATACTGTAGGGATATATTACCTTGTCAGATTTCCAAAGAAAGAATTAACTATGCAGAAGTGTATAGTTAATTAACTAAGCAGAAGAAACTATTTACCAGTTTCTTGGAACTTAAAGTATGGTCAACGCAAATGGATTTTCTAAGCCCTCTTGACAGCCAAAAGACTGATATTGCAACACTGGAAGGATAAATGTTCACCTCCTATAATGCAACAGCGTGATGACCTAACAACACTATCAACATTTGAATGGGTGGGGGGTATATAGGCGTTACTTGAGAATGGATAAATATAAGAATATTTGGTCTGCTTTTCTCAAAGCTTATGCATAATCACTTTTTAGGTTTTTCTGGAATGTTGTATTTAATGGAATATTGATATTTCTATGCATGCAATTTCTTGTCTTTCCCCCCTTTTTTCTGCATGATTTGTTTTTGTTTTGTTTTAATAAAATCACAATAAAAAGATTAATATTAAAAAACTATGCAGAAGCTGCTTAAATAAATACATTAAACACCTACCATATGTAATATTACAATATTACCCGAGATTCTATCTCTTACTATGTACAGAAGCGATTAATTATTTCAGGGATGGGGAACACGTGGCCCTCCAGATACTGCAACTCCTATCATTCCTCACCATTGACTGTGATGGCTAGGGTGATGAGAGTTGCAATCTGGCAACATCTGGAAGGCCACACTTTCCCCACCCCGATCATGCAGTAATAAGCCCATTGGTATGATTACTTGCAGCCAATTGGAAATTTAGAAGAAATGTGGTTGTTGAGGCTGTAATGCTGAGCTTACTGCATGGCCAGGAAGCTCCAGACCATTGCCTTTCCATGTGCTAAGAGTGGCAATGTAATATATTTTAAATTATCCCCACATGGTCAGCAATCTACCCTAAAGCTTGTGACACCAAAAGGTTGAAAGTAGGGATGTTAGAGAATTCCACCATGGATCCCAGGGTGGCTGAATTCCAGGGAATTCGGCCCCCCAGAATCCATGGCGGAACAGAGCCCCATGCCCCTCCACCCCGTGAAAGCCCCGCGAAACAGAGCCTACCTGGCTGCGGCTCCAGCGGCAGCTTTGGCTCTGGAGGCAGTGGCTCTGGCTGCTGCTGGGCTGCTGCAGCAGCATATGGCGGCCATTGTAGCAGCTGCCATTTGCGTCCCTACGCCAACCCCGTGATAGGCTACATATATATTTACGTAGCCTATCATGGCTAAAGCAGGGACGCAAATGGCGTCCCCTACGCCATTTGCGTTCCTGTTTTAGCCGTGATAGGCTACATAAATATTTATGTAGGGGATGCCATTTGCATTCCCGCTTTAGCCGTGATAGGCTACGTAAATATTTATGTAGCCTATCACTGCAAAAATGGGAATGCAAATGGCTTAGGGGACACCATTTGCATCCCTGCTTTAGCCTAGGGATGGACGAAAGTCCCTTACCTGTCCTCGAAGCTTGCTTTGCGGTGGGGGGGAGGCACTTCGCTTCTCCCCCCAAAGTTCATGTGAGGGGGGGAGGCGCCCCGCCTCACCCAGCCGAAATTCAGGCCGGGTGGGAGGCGCCCCATCCCTCACCGGCGAAATTCAGGCCGGGTAGAAGCGCCCCGTCTATCCGGCTGCAAAAAAAAACACAAAAAACCCCCACCCCCGTGATAGGCTACGTAACGATTAACATAGCCTATCACGGCTAGATTTCCAAAGTCAGCCGTGATAGGCTACATAAATCGTTACGTAGCCTATCACGGGTGACTTTGGGGGAAAAAAAAGTGTGTACACAAATGGCGGCCCCCATAGGGAGCCGCCATTTGCGTTCCTTATTTGGTCCCTGTAGTCTACGTAAAGATTTACGTAGACTACGGCGAAAATAAGGGCAATACAAATAGCGTTCCCTTATTTTCGCCGTAATCTACGTAAATCTTTACGTAGACTACAGGGACCAAATAAGGAACGCAAATGGTGGATCCGTATGGGGGCCGCCATTTGCGTACGCGCTTTTTTTTTTTCCCCCTAAAGTCACCCGTGATAGGCTACGTGACGATTAACGTAGCCTATCACGGCTGACTTTGGAGATCTAGCCGTGATAGGCTACGTTAATCGTTACGTAGCCTATCACGGGTTTTTTTGTTTGTTTTTACTTTCCTTGTAATGGCGGCGGCAGCAGCCGGTCAAAAGACTGGCTGTCGCCCCCGCCCCTGACGAAGACCCGACGAACTGCCGCCGGGACCCACCACCAGGAGGGACATTCATGAAAGGTAAGTCCCATCCCGGGGGGGGGGGGGGTGGCGGAGAATTTCACCGCCAATTTCGGGGGGCCGAATGCGTCGGCACTTGGCCCCCTGAAGTTTCATGGAGAAATTCTCCCCCATCCCTACTTTAGCCATGATAGGCTATGCAAATATTTACGTAGCCTATCACGTAGGGATGTATGAAAGTCACTTATCTTTTCAACGGGGTGATTCACAGTGGGGGGGAGGTGCTCCGCACTTACCCCCAACATCCTAATCCGGCTGGCTCTGCTCTGCGGAAATTCCGTGGAGCCGCCAGCTGGGGCCACCCGCAGCCGGACATCCGGCCGCTGGGCAGCCTTCCGGGAAAAAAAAACTGTGTACGCAAATGGCGGCGGCTATGGCGGCCACCAGTTGCATTCCCTTTTTTCCACTGTTTTAGCCTACATAAATATTTACGTAAGCTATTACGGCGAAAAAAAAGGAAATAATGCCCACTACGCTATTTGCGTTCCCCTTTTTTTCACCGTAATAGCTTATGTAAATATTTACGTAGGCTAAAACAGTGAAAAAAAGGGAAAGCAACTGGTGGCCCCCATAGCTGCCGCCATTTGCGTACGCAGTTTGTTTTTGTTTTTTTAGCTTGCCGTGATAGGCTACGTAAATATTTACATAGCCTATCATGGTAAAGGCAGCTACGCAAATGGCGTAGTGGCCCCCATTTGCGTGGCTGCCTTTGCCATGATAGGCTATCTAAATACTTACGTAGCCTATCATGGCAGCCAGGCTGGACGCAAATGGCGGCTGCAATGGCGGCCGCCATTTGAGTCTGCAGCAGCCGGCCGAAAGAGCAGCTGCCGCTGCCGCCACTGCTTCTGGAACATCCGCCCCAGGTAAGTTTCATCCCGGGGGGGGGGGGAATTCCGCGGGGTGGGAGGCTGTTCTGCCACGGGTTTTGGTGGGCTGAATGCCAGTGCATTCAGCCTCACTGAAATCTGTGGCGGAATTCTCTGCCATCTCTACTATCATGGCTAAAACGGGAATGCAAATGGCATAGGGGACGCGATTTGTGTCCCTGCTTTAGCCGTGATAGGCTACGCAAATATTTATGTAGCCTATCATGGGCTACCATAGGGACGCAAATGGCGTCCCCTACTCAGGACACAATTTGCGTCTGCACCAGCCCAGTAGCAGATATTTATGTAATATTTACGTAGCCTATCATGGCTAAAGCAGGGACGCAAATGGCGTCCCCTACGCCATTTGCGTTCCTGTTTTAGCCATGATAGGCTACGTAAATATTTACATAGCCTATCACGTAGGGATGTATGAATGTCACTTACCTTTTCAACGGGGTGATTTATGGTGGGGGGGAGGCGCTTCACGCCTCCCCCCGAAATCCTAATCTGGCTGGCTCTGCTCTGCGGAGATTCCGTGGAGCCGCCGGCCGGGGCCACCTGCAGCCGGACATCCAGCCGCTGGGCAGCCTTCCGGAAAAAAACCCCCATGTACGCAAATGGCGGTGGCTACAGCTGCCGCCATTTGCGTTCCCTTTTTTCGCTGTTTTAGCCTACGTAAATATTTACGTAAGCTAATACGGCGGGGGGGGGGAAGGAACGCAAATAGCGCCCAATATGCTATTTGCGTTCCCCTTTTTTTCACCCTAATAGCTTACGTAAATATTTACGTAGGCTAAAACAGTGAAAAAAAGGGAATGCAACTGGTGGCTGCCTTAGCCGCCACCATTTGCATATGCGGTTTTGTTTTGTTTTTAGCTTGCTGTGATAGGCTACATAAGTATTTACATAGCCTATCACGGCAAAGGCAGCTACGCAAATGGCGTGGTGGCTGCCATTTGCGTGGCTGCCTTTGCCATGATAGGCTACGTAAATACTTATGTAGCCTATCATGGCAGCCTGGCTGGAGGCAAGTGGCAGCCACTACGGTGGCCACCATTTGAGTCTGTAGCAGCTGGCCGAGAGACCAACTGCTACCGCCGCCACCGGAGCTGCCGCTACTGGAACATCTGCTCCAGGTAAGCTTCATCCCGAAGGGGGATTCCACAGGGGGGCGGGGAGTGGGTGGCCTCACTGAAATCCGTGGCAGAATTCTCTGCCATCCCTACTATCACAGCTAAAACGGGAATGCAAATGGTGTAGGGGATGCCATTTGCATCCCTGCTTTAGCCGTGATAGGCTACGCAAATATTTACATAGCTTATCATGGGCTACCATAGGGATGCAAATGGCATCCCCTACTCAGGACACCATTTGCATCTGCACCAGCCCAGCAGCGGCTGGAGGCCCCGCTGCGGGTTGGCCTGGCCGGCGGCTCTATGGCCTGGCCGCAGAGCGGAGCCAGCCGGGCAGGATTCCGGGGAGAGGAACGGATCACCTCCCCCCACCTGCGGAACCTGGCAGAGCCAGGTAAGCAAGGTTTCGTACACTCCTAGTTGAAAGAGCCAATGTGATCCCGTCTGCAGGGTGATCCTTGTACCTGCTTATGCTAATTTAAGATTCTTACTGCTACTGGTATTTGTTCTCTTAATTTATTGCTTCTACAATATGTGTTTGTGTTTATGGTCAGGTTGTACACTGCTTTGGCCTGAGCTTCGAGTCAAAGCACTTTGGGTCACTTCCAAGGTGAGGCAGAAGGGGCATGAAGCGGCATGAAGCAGGTCGGGTCACTTTGAAGCACTTTGAAGGTGGTGGCAGCTCCTGCAGCAACAATGGTGGCTCTTGCAGCTCCCGCCATGGGGGCTCCCATGGCGGTGGCTCCCCCTGCATGGAAAAAGTTGGCTGGCAGAACAAGGGTCCAGGTACGGAGTTGGCTAGGTGGTGCATCTGGGGGGGCTGAAGTGGGATTTGGATATCTGAATCCTACTTTGGCTCCATAGGCTGAAGCAGATTGAGGCCCCCCAAATCAGCCTGAAGTGAATCAGGCCCACCTCAGAAGGCCCAAAGTGGCCTCTGAGGTTGATCGAGGAGGGGGTCCATGCACAGCCCTAGTTTATGGTTGTTGGTTTTTTATGGTGATCGTTATTGCCTGGAAAAGGGGGGATATAAATATTTTAATAACTCAACAAAATAAACAGAGACTTGATTCCGGTTTTACATCTGCCATAGAGTAGTCAAGGCAAATCTCTCAACCTCTGTTCATTCCACTGCCCTGTGTGTGAAATGGGAAGAGTGACCTATGCCACTAGATTTTAATGAGGATAAACAATATCAAAGTGGTAAACACTTTGCAGATGAAAAGAGCTATGTATGTATTAGGGATGTTGGAGAATTCTGCCACGGGCTCCAGTGAAGCCAGATTCTAAAGAATCCCCCTGGAGTCCATGGTGGAACAACTACCCCCCCCAAATCCCTGGAATGGACCTACCTGGCGCTGGCGGCGGTTCTGGGTCGTCTTCTGGGCTGCTGAGGCTGCAAATGGCGTCCTCCGTAGGGGACGCCATTTGCGTCCCTATGCTAGGCCGTGATAGGCTACGTACATATTTATGTAGCCAATCACGGCTAAAGCGGGGATGCAAATGGTGGCTGCTATGCCATTTGCATCCCTACTTTTGCCATGATAGGCTATGTAAATATTTACCTAGCCTATCACAGCTAAAGCAGGGATGCAAATGGTGTAGCGGCCACCATTTGCGTCCCTGCTTTAGCCGTGATAGGTTACATAAATATATACGTAGCCTATAATGGCTTAGCATAGGGATGCAAATGGCATCCCCTACACAGGACGCCATTTGCATCTGCAGCAGCCCAGCAGCGGATGGAGGCCCCACTGCGGATCAGCCTGGCTGGCGGCTCTGCAGACTGGCCACGGAGCGGAGCTGGCAGGGCAGGATTCTGGGGGGGTGAACTGGATCGCCTCCCCCGCCCCATCGAGGATTCCAGGGGGAGGACCGGATCACCTCCCCCCACCGCGGAACCCAGCGGAGCCAAGTAAGTGGGGTTTCGTACACCCCTAGTATGTATGAACATCTCTGTATGAAAGCCAGGTTCCAAAATTCCATCACACTCAGGAATTACAAGAAATATAACCTAGGACATGCCTGAAATGGGGCTAAGACTGTGCATTATTTTTGTGAACCACCCAGAGAGCTTCAGCTATGGGGCGGTATAGAAATGTAATAAATAAATAAATTATCCCAGTAACCGGGGTCCCCAAGGACAGGACATTCCCCTCTATAAGTCTGTGTTTCCTATTCACTACTGCTGGGAAAAACAGAAGAGAGCACCTGGGGATACTAATGTAATTGGGCAAACGTTGTCCCCAACCTTTCAATTGGGTATGCCAATTCATCTGCACTGCACTGAGAGGAATCCTGCAGGGCAGTGCAAAATGTGTCTGAAGAGTATAGAATTGACAGTGGTGCACTATGCCCCCTGCCACAGATCCTTACAATTAGGACTGTTCAGGGACTAAGGATGTTGGAGAAATCTGCCACGGACTCCAGGGAGGCTGGATTCTTTAGAATCTGCCCCCTTGGAGTCCGTGACGGAACGGACTCCTCCCCCCCGCCACTCCCAGAAATCCCCCCCAGGATGGATCTACCTGGCGGCGGCGGCTGCACAGCAGCTGCAGTGGCAGCTCCAGGTCGTCTTCCAGCCACTGCGGCCGCAAATGGCAGCCGTCGTAGTGGCCGCCATTTGCGTGCCTGCATTAGGCCGTGATAGGCTACGTAAGTATTTACATAGCCTATCACGGCAAAAGGCAGGGACGCAAATGGCGGCCGCTATGCCATTTGCGTGCCTGCCTTTTGCCATGATAGGCTACGTAAATACTTAGGTAGCCTATCACGGCCTAATGCAGGCACGCAAATGGCGGCCGCTATGATGGCCAACATTTGCGGCCACAGCAGCCCGGCAGCAGCAGGAAGTCCAGCTGCAGCCAGCCATGCTGGCAGCTCCACACCCTTGCTGTAGAGCAGAGCTGGCTAGGGAGGATTCCGGGGGGGAGGGACAGAACACCTCCCCCCCAGTGGACCCCGGCAGCAGACTGGTAAGTGGGATTTGTATATCCCTATCAGGGACCCTCCCAACCCAGTCTGCCTCAGAGGCTGCTTCAGGGCTTCCAAGGTGGGCCTGATTAGCTTCAGGCTGATTCAGTGGGCCCCCGACTTGCTTCGGCTTCTGGAGCCAAAGCAGGATTCGGATGGCTAAATCCTGTTCCCCCAATCCCGCTGCACCATGCAAGCCCCCAGCTCCTTACCTGGGCCCTCCTTACCTGGGCCCTTGGAATGTGTGCCAGTAGCCGTCTTCTTGGTCCAGGGAGTCACTGTCACTGCCATTTGTGCAGAATCTATTTCCGGAAATACAGGGAGTTGCCATTTTAAAAATGGCGACTCCTTGGAACAAGAAGACGACCTCTGGTGCATGTCACCAAGGGCCCAGATAAGGAGCTGGGGGATGTGCGGTGGCAGCAGCTGTGCTTCTGGATTGCACCAAAGCACTTTGGAGTGACCCGACCCACTTTGTGTCCCCTCTTCTTTGCCTCAGAAACACAGCCCAAAGTGTCCTGCTTCATCTCAGTGTTCAGGGTCCAGGTCGAAGTGGCGCACAGCCCTACGTACAATTTATAACCCGGGTTGTTGAACCTTAGGCCTGTGGGCAAAGTTTGGTCCCCCTAGGCCCCCAGTCCGGCCCTCTGAATTCCCCAGATAGCCAATTACCTTCCCTCAGCCCCTTTCCCCTGACAGTCAATTGGTTTCCCAGCTTTTGCATGCTTTTAACCCATTCTGAAAGGTTGAAATGCTTCTCCTAAGGCTTAATTTCTGGCAGCAAGAGCTCGAAGCTAAAGTATGTTAGTATTTGGGTCCACCCTGTTTGCCCTGCCTAACCACTGGAATACAGCTCTCAAGAACTTCTTCAAACCCGAATTTGGCTTTTGGGCTAAAAGAAGTTTGATATCTCATCCCTTCCTCCATATGAACACACTGACCCACCACCTACCATGAATTTGGATACTTACTTGATAGTAACAAACATAAGAAGAGGTTTATAATGAAGAATATCCACCTGCCGCGGACTATTGAAAGTGTGCAAGTCTGTGGATTTTAAAATAAACAATTCATCTGATGTGAATCTATTTTCTTAAAGTGCAATCCTATGCATATTTACACAGAACCAGGTCCTAGAGCTCCCAGTATTCCCCAGTCAGCCATGTTGATATCTGACATGAACCACCATTCTACATCCCATTATCAACCACCAGTTCTACTCTCTTAAATACAAGTCTATTATACAAGAGATGAGACTCAACATTTCTGTCTAAACATATATAGGATTGCACTCTTAGACATTTTACTATAAAGCTGACATTAGGGATAGTTAAGAAATTTACTCCCTCTAGGTTTTTTTAATGGACTTACCTGGGCTGTACCACCCAGAACCAAATATGAGATACATATGAATTTCTGTGTGTCTGTGTGTGTGTGTGTGTGTGTGTGTGTGTGTGTGTTGGGGGGGAACCCATGTGGAACTGGGACGGAATGAGCTTGGTGGTAGAAGAACAACAACCTCAATGGGATCAAGCTTGGCAATGCTGCCTATCTGTCATGCCCTACCTGGAGGAAGAGTCATCTGAGGGAGAAGAGCCACCACAATAGGCCCCAGCCAGAGCTAAGCAAGGAACAGGAGGCCTTGGCTGACAGTCCTCTCCTGGAAACACTACAGAAACAACTTGGCCCCACTTGAGCAGTTCCTGAATTTCCCCAAATGATGGAAGCAGAGCCTGAGGTGATCCATCCCTCTGAATGGTGTAGAATCAGAAGTGAGCAGCAAAAGAACAAAAGGAAGTCCCAGAATGGGGCCTCCCTTAAAAGCAACATGCTGAACTAATTAGCCAGCTGTGCTAATTAATGCCAGCTATAGATCAGCCAGCTCTCTGCTGCAAACAACAGCACCTTAACCTCGGCACTGCATTTCAAGTAGGGATGTATGAAACATCTACCTGGCTCCGCCCCGGGCAATCCGCAGTGGGGTGGGAGGAGCTCCGTCCCTCCCCCTGGAATCCTCAATGGGGGTGAGGCAATCCGGTCCTCCCCCCTGGAATCCTGTCTGGCCGCCCACAGCTGGACATCTGGCCGCTGGGCAGCCCTGCAGGGACGCAAATGGTGGCTGTCGTAGCCGCCATTTGCGTCCCTGTATTGAGCCGTGATAGGCTACGTAAATACTTATGTAGCCTATCACGGCTTCCTCAGGGATGCAAATGGCGTCCTTGCATTAGCCGTGATAGGCTACATAAGTATTTACGCAGTCTATCACAGCTAGGAAGACGAAGTGAATGGCGGCTGCAGGAGGGCCGCCATTCGCAAAGCAGCATGGATGGGAGCAGGTAAGTGCTCTGTTTCATGTGCCTTTCGTGGGGTGGGGGGGCGGGGGCTTCGTTCCATGACAGATTTTGGGGGGCCGAATGCACCGGCATTTGGCCTCACTGAGATCCATCGTGGAATTCTCTGACATCCCTAATTTCAAGGCACCAGACCTGACAGGCTCCTAGACCTTCAGCTACCCACCTGCACGACACTTTTGGACTAGGGATGGCAGAGAATTCTGCCATGGATTCCAGTGAGGCTGGATTCTTTAGAATCCGGCCCCCCAGAATCCATGGCAGAATGGCCTCCTGCCCCCCCGCTCCCCTGCGGAATCCCCCTGGGACGGAACTTACCTGGGGTGGATGCGGCAGATTCGGCGGTGGCTCCGCCGGTGGCTGCAGTGGTGGCGGTGGCAGCGGAGGTGGCTGGTCTCCTGGCCAGCCGCAGCAGGGCTGCTGCTGCCGCCATTGGCAACCTTGCAACTGTGATAAGCTACGTAAGTATTTATGTAGCCTATCACAGCTAACTCCCCCAACCCAGCGTACGCAAATGGTGGCGGCTACGGTGGCCGCCATTTGCATTCCCTATTTTTCACTGTTCTAGCCTACATAAATATTTACGTAGGCTAGAACGGCAAAAAAAAGGAATGCAAATAGCACCCACTACGCTATTTGCGTTCCCTTTTTTTCGCCGTAATAGCCTACGTAAATAGTTACGTAGGCTAGAACGGCGAAAAATAGGGAATGCAAATGGCGGCCGCCGTAGCCGCCGCCATTTGCGTAAGCTGATTTTTTGTTTTTTTGGGGAGGGGTTAGCCGTGATAGGCTACGTAAATGCTTACGTAGCCTATCACGGCAGCCTGGCTGGACACAAATGGCGGCCGCACCAGCCCATCCGCAGCCAGAAATCTGGCTGCGGATGGCCCTGGCCAGCAGCTCCATGGAGCCACCATGGAGCAAAGCCGGCCAGGCAGGATTCCAGGGGGGAGGACCGGATCGCCTCCCCCCCACCGCAAATCAGTCCGCGAAAAAGTAAGTGATTTTCGTATATCCCTATTTTGGACACCCCCTGATAGGCCTTGACCCTTGATAAAACTGATGCTTGTGAACTGACCTTTGGACTGCTTTGACCTCATCTCTGCCTGCGCCTGTAAAACCTCCTTGGAATTCCTGTGCATGAACCTTGACTGAATTGGTTGCTCTCTTGCTGCTACTCCTGGGACTATTTGCACCTTGCCCAAGGCCCTTGCCAGTGTTGAAACTAGGGATGTCAGAAAATTCCGCCACTGATCTCGGTAAGGCCAAATGCCAGTGTATTTGGCCCCCTGAAATCCATGGCGGAACGAAGCCCCCGCCCCCCCAACCCACGAAAGGTGTGTAGAATGGAGCACTTACCTGCTGCCATCCGCGCTGACTTGCAAATGGCGGCCGCCGTGCAGCCACCATTTGCTTCTTCATCATAGCCATGATAGGCTATGTAAGTATTTATGTAGCCTATCACTGCAAGCCAAAAAAAAAAAGTATGCAAATGGCGGTGGCTACGGCGGCCGCCATTTGCATCCCCTATTTTTTGCTGTTTTAGCCTACGTAAATATTTACGTAAGCTATTGCGGCCAAAAAAAGGAACGCAAATAGCGCCCACTACACTATTTGCGTTCCCCTTTTTGTTGCCGTAATAGCCTATGTAAATATTTAGTAGGCTAAAACGGCAAAAAATAGGGAATGCAAATGTCGGCCATTTTAGCCACCGCCACTTGCGTATGCTCTTGTTGTTGTTGTTGTTTTTGGCTTGCCGTGATAGGCTACGTAAGTATTTATGTATCTTATCACGGCAGCTTTGCTGGACGCAAATGGTGGCCGCTACAGCGGCCACCATTTGTGTCCGCAGCAGCCCGTCCACGGCTGGAACTCCGGCTGCAGATGGCCCCGGCCAGCGGCTCTGCGGAGCTGCAGCAGAGCGCAGCTGGCCCAGCAAGGATTCCAGGGGGGAGGGATGGAGCGCCTCCCCCCCACCGTGAATCCAAGCTGCGAAAAGGTAAGTGACTTTTGTACATCCCTAGTTGAAACAGGACACTATCCCTTGTTGTCATTTGTTTGCTGTATATGCACAATAACTGGAATAGATCCTGTGACCTATCCTTGCAATGATTTCAGTTTTTCTGTTCATCTAAGGATGAATAAAAGAGTCCTGAGATCCTCCATTTTATCAAACTCTCCAGTCTTTGGTTCAATTATATATTGCTTCAGCCTGACTCTTTTTTGCTTGCTTTTTGAATGTTTCCCCAAAGTACTTAAATAGACTGAACGAAGCTCTTAACAGACAATCCAGCAGTTTTAAAGAAAAGTATTTTCCCATTCTACTCATAACCAAGTTTAAGTCAAGTCTCAGCTCTCTGCATAATAGACTTTCAGGGAGTAGAACTCGTGGTTGATAATGGGGTAAAGTATGGTGGTTCAGATCTCAACATGAATTGGAACAGAGCTGAAGTCATTATAAGCTGAAAGTTGCTTGGGTGGACTCTGGAATGAATTGGTCACTCCCCAGAAGATGGAATAACTGATCAAAGGACAAGCACCTTCCCAAACTGGCAGGAGTTTAGGGAGCTATTTTTATGGCATATTACTTTAGCACCAACAAGATTCTGTTATGGTTTTTTCCCCAAAACAGAAGATAAGACCTCTTAGAGAACCGAACCTCACACTGAATCTTCTCTTTCAAAGTGGCCATTTCTTTCAAGATAAGAAACATATTCACAGATGAAGCTGGAATAATCTTTTGCACTTTCAATGTTTTTAAATGGAAGAGGCCTCTCTAGCACTGTCAATCTGCCATTTCTCATAAGAGTCCTTTGCACTACTTTTTCTTTTTCTTCTTCTTCTTCCCCTCAAGCCTGTTCCCCCTGCTGAATTAAATCAACTTCTACTGGAGCCTAGGGTATTTGGAAGGCTTTTAACAACAGACTCTCCAGGGAGAGAAATGCTGTAGATCAAGCTTGAAGGTTGAAACAGAGGATTTCAGCACACTTATCCACTCTAATCATAGTTATCTTGATCATGCAGTTTAGATCCCCAGTGGCTAGCCAGAGCTGTATACTACTGTGAAAGTTGGCCTAGAAGAGAGACACACTGCCTCTTAAGATCTTCTCTGCAGTTGTTTTTCATGCGGCCCTGCTTTTGTCAAACAAAATGGCTAGGAGTTTGTTTTTGTTATAACCTCATGCAAAATCACCCACCTTAACCTGTAGCCTTTGCAGCCACAACATCCCTGGCTCTGGTGTTATATTCTTTTGTGTTTTAAGACTAATGGTATATTCCAGAAGGAGTTCACATGCTATCTGGGCTAAATCAGCCTGTGCATTTGTTTGACTTAATGTACATAGGGTTGTCTGAACAAAATGCAGGTGAATGGTAAGGCAAATGAGTGTGGTGGGGGGCTCATGCTTCTGCCGCTGTGCCTGAGCTAACAAAGTCCCATCTTTCCTCTCTCCTTCAAAATCCCATTCTTTCTGCCCTACACATACTAGTATCCATATTTACAATTTCTTGGGCAGTATCCAATGGGGCACTGTACTTCTGCCGATTCCATTGCACCCACTGATTCCATTCTGCAAGGGGTGCCCACCACTTTCACAATGGCGCATTAGCACTTATGGGAGCAACTGGCAATGAGCATAAACTCTTGTTTCTGGAACGGGCAGGTTAGTGGGGCTCACAGAAGGGAGCTCTGCCAACCCGTCCAGATCCAGAAGCAAGCATTTCCACTCATTTTGAGGTTCCCACTTGCGCAATGGAATCAGCAGGAGAGTGTTTGCGGAACTGAATTGATGGGGGCATAACAGAATCAGTGGAAGGTGCAGCACCCCATTGGATTCTGCCCCTTGTTAGTCGTGTGTGTGTGTGTGTGTGTGTGTGTCTGTCTGCGTGTAAGTAAAACTGTGTTTTGGTAAGTACATAGCAAATAGAAATTCCTTTGTGCTGTAAAAACAAACAAGCATCAAATGGAGGTTCTAAATCTCCATTCATAATAACATTTAAGCTGCAATCATATGCCTGCTCACTTTGGAGTAAGCCCCACTTACTTCTGAGATGCTATGCATAAGATTGTGCTGTTACTTAGCATGCTGCTGCTGGGCTAAATGGGAGCAATGCAGCGGTAGAACCTTCCATGTTATAGGCATTTAGGGCAGCCAAAAGCCCTGGCTAGACATGTGAGTAGTATAACATGGAAGGACATGGGGCCATGCAAGCAGACCCCACTCCACACCTCCCAGTGTGTGACATCCCACCCCCCTCAGTTCTGACCTTGCCATGTGGAGTGGCAAGATCTGAATGAGAATTCTACTCCAGATCACTTCAACATGAGGAGACTTCTCCAGTGTGATTGGGGACCTTGCCGCCCAACACAGCAAGGTCTGAACTGAGCGGGAGGGCCAAGTGTGCACTGGGACATAGGGGGAGGGGCCTGCACACACAGCCCCATGCCCTACTTGTGCGTCTAGCTCAACACCTAAAAGGGGTTTTAGAAATATACTATCTTACAGCACAGTCTTAGGCATGTTTAGTCAGAAGCAAGTTCTATGAATTCAGTAGGGCTTACTCCCAAGTAAGTATGCTTAGGATTACAGCCTTAGCCATTTGTGATAAATGTTGGCCTTTCCCTCCCACTTTTTTAAAAACCACCTTCCAGTTTGCAAAAGCTTCTGTACCTGATTTCTTGGCATGTGTTTTGATTCAGATGAGTGACTAATTACATGCTTAATTTGGAAGTTACAAAGCATACAGCTACACTGCCAAATTGTTCATAATACTGAGGCCTTACTGTATTGAAGGACCCATGAAATTCTATGCTAAAATGAGAACTGCATCTCAAAACCCCATAGCCATAGGAGTGTGTTTACAATTCACATTGTAATACATTGTGCGACTGCACCTAACATCAGTGTGCCTCATATTGAAAGCCTTTGGGATACAGACAGATTGAAAGTCTTTGGAATATAGAGGGCTGACTTATAGCAGAGTCAGACTATTTGTTCATTGGGTTCAGTGTTGTCTGCTCTGACTAGCAGTCAGGGAGAGGACTTCTACATTCCCTACACATGATCCTTTTCACTGGAGATAGCACGAATTGAACCTGGTATTTTCCACATGCAAGGCTTGTGCTTTACCACTGAGCTATGGTCTCACATTGGGGCTTAGCAATTCGAAGATGAAAGTAATGATTGCTGAACTGACCAGTAACTGAATATGAAGACTTCCAAACATAATAGGGAAACCTCAACATCAGTGATATTCAACACTTTTTGTACTTTAGATCCACATCATTATTTTTTCCTCATCTGTTTCCCTCCCCCCTTCCTGCTCTAGAAATAAAATATTCTTTCTCATCATGTACTTAGAAAAGCAAAGTATTGCTAAATGATAATAACCATAAATAGAGAACAAAATTACAATACAATTTATCTGTCCATCCAGTATTTCAGAACCATGGGTCAGATACTAGATTCTTCAAATCTAGTCATGTTCAAACAGCTTTGGTGTTCTGAAATGTGAAGATATTGCATATTCTTCTTGGTAATAAGTCTGCTATTTTACATCTACATGCTTTTAGTTGGATAGAATTCCAGTTTTCAATGTAATGGATTTTTGTGAAATATATATATTCTAAGTCCCAAACAGCTTTGTGTTGTATCAATCTGGCACTCTGGGCTGATCCTGCTCACCCAGCTTTGGGCTCAAGTAAGACTATGGCCATTTTAACTACTCTGCTGCAGCATCTTCCTTGCTGGTAGTATAGAGCCTTAGGAAGAATCAAGTGGAGGGATCAATTTTGATTTATAATTATAGACACTGGTGATGGTTTTGGTTGGGACCAATACAGGGAGGTATGGAAGATGTGGACCTCCTTGGAGTGTGCACTGAGGCATCTTCCCTAGAGAAGAATAGGCATTCTTAGCACAACAGCAATGGACTTGAGCAGTTAAGAGGTGGCTGGTAGAGGACCTTAGGGCTAACCAGGCCTTAAAATTCAGAGCTGTTTATTGGCCTGGGCTGAAAGAATTCAAGCTCTTTCATTACTGCCATTCACAATGGGGTTTGAACAAGTAGAAATTAGTGTGGTTGTGCTCTTTCCTCTTAGTCAAGACAAGATTCCTCATATGGAAGGACTATGGGTGCCAGAATCAGTTCTCTTCCCTGCCTGAGAAAAAGGTGTGTTGATCGGGTTTAGCTTCCCTCCACATAAGACATAACAGATTTTATCCTTATTGATTAAATTGGAGCCTGGTCACACCCCATTTGCTTTCTGCTGTCTTTCTTCAAGAATATGAGATGCATATTTCAGAATGCTGTGCTTAAATAAAATTATCATCTGGATATCACATGCCTAAGGTCTTTATTAATCAAGAATATGCTATGCAAAATTGCAACATGTCTCTTTGTTATACATATTATTTATTCCCTGGCAGTTTCCAGAACATCTGTTACGTGTTGCAGGATAAAGCCAAGAACGCATCATACAGGGTGATACCAGAGGGTAACCCTCTATTTTGCTATCTGTTAAAATCTTTGCTGCATTCAGAAATGACATTGGTAAAGAAAGCCCCTTCACTAGCACAAGGAAAGCAAAAGGGCAGTGAGTTAGCATAACTATTGTATGCAAAGAGCACACAGGTCTTCAAACA
Organism: Heloderma suspectum; assembly: GCF_057233095.1. Classification (NCBI taxonomy): domain Eukaryota; kingdom Metazoa; phylum Chordata; class Lepidosauria; order Squamata; family Helodermatidae; genus Heloderma; species Heloderma suspectum. Next base: position 78,888,479 of record NC_139460.1, on the reverse strand, counting down.
TCTTGATGCCACGTGTCAGAGCTTTATTTATAGGCCAGTTCTGGGGGGGGGGGGATTCATTCAAAATAGAAAAGGAAAAGTGTAGAGTATTTGACAGTAGTATCATCAAAGAAAAATCTCCCAGTATTGAGAGATGTAGTTGATGGTGAATGCAATACCTACAGCATATCAAGACCATGCTGATTTTAATGTATATTTATTAGAAAAATTTGGTTCGGAGTGGAAAAGTGAGTGTAATGGCAAGCCCAAACTGGTTTCTCACTGATGTAGAAAGTATAATAGAACTGCAGACAAATATATACTTGATGATGAGAAGAGTTGGTATCCAAAGTCTAGAAAAGTCAGTTCTATACTGGATTAAGAAAGCCCAGTTCTGCATTGCCTACTATCTCTGAACTTGGCATTCCCATAATGAACTATTTAGCTGGTAGAGAAAGAACTGAACATTGCCCCCTTCTTTTGCTTCATCTTGCCAATCAGATGGGCATGGACAAGGAAGGCATTACTACCTACATGCTCCATACATGTATGAACATCATTCCCATGGAAACAAAGGAGAGATGGAAATGCAATTACACTCTGAGGCATGTACATTATATACACAAGGCTGTGATCCTGTGACAAGGAACCACTGAAAAAGTCATGTCTCCTGAGCTTGTTTATAAGATTGTAATCCATCCTTCAACTAAGGAGCTGAGGGCCCACCCTCCACATACTATCCTCACAAAAACTTGGTGAGATTTGTTAGGTTAAGGGATCCTGACTGGCATAACTGAATGTGGATTGGAGCTTGGGCCTCTCTGTCCAAAGCTCAAGTCTCACACTCTATTCACAATAGCTAAGTTAGGGATGGACGGAACACTTACCTTCCATTCTGTTCTGTTTCCGCAGTGGGGGGGAGGTGCTCCGTCTCTCCCCCCAGAATCCTCGACGGGGGGAGGTGATCTGGTCCTCCTGCCCGGAATCCTGCCCAGCCAGCACGGGCCACCCCGCAGCTGGACATCTGGCCACTGGGCAGCCCTGCAGGGCCGCAAATGGCGGTTGTTGTAGCCGCCGCCATTTGTATCCCTGTATTTAGCCGTGATAGGCTATGTGAGTATTTACGTAGCCTATCACGGCAGGGGGAAAAAACCCCAGTGTATGCAAATGGCAGTAGCTGCTGCCATTTGTGTACGCTGGGTTTTTGCCCCCCTGCCGTGATAGGCTACATAAATACTTATGCAGCCTATCACAACAGGGGGGGAAAAAACCCAGCGTACGCAAATGGCAGCAGCTACCACCATTTGCGTACGCTGGGTTTTTTTCCCCCTGCAGTGATAGGCTACGTAAATACTTATGCAGCCTATCACAGCGGGGGGGGGGGGGAGAAACCCAGCGTATGCAAATGGCGGCAGCTACCACCATTTGCATATGCTGGGTTTTTTCCCCCCTGCTGTGATAGGCTACGTAAATACTCACGTAGCCTATCATGGCCTCTGCAGGGACGCAAATGGCGGTCTCAGGACGGCCGCCATTCGCAAAGCAGCGTGGACAGGAGCACGTAAGTGCTCCATTTCGCACGCCTTTTGTGGGTTGGGGGGGTGGGGGCTTCATTCCGCGATGGATTTCGGGGGGCCGAATGTGCTGGAATTCGGCCTCACTGAGATCCATCATGGAAGTCTCTGACATCCCTAAGCTAGGTATGTCAGAGGAATCCATCCGGGCGGAGGGTGAAGTTCACCAAGCTTTCATCAGCTCCCCTTCCAGACTTTGAGTCACTTACCGGCGAGCTGGCCCACCCCGATTCAGCTCACGATTTTCTGGTGTTTTTTTTCTTGAAGTGACATTTATGCAAATTGCACCTGAAATGTGCACAATTTGTGCAAATTGCCGCAAATTGGGGGTGTGATATGCTTAATTTGTGCAAATTGCACCCATGATTTGCCAAATTACAGCTGCATTTTGGGCAAATTAAACATATTACTGCTGCAATTTGTGGAAATTAAGCAAATCACCTCTGAATTTTGCACGATCTGCACAAATTGCATCCACAATTTGTGTAAATATCCCTTTAAGAAAAAAAAATCTGAGGAGAGTTCCAGGATTCCTGGAAAAATCCTGCAACTTGGCTTTTGCAAATGCAAGACAAGCTAAGGCTCTGGGGAAATCCAGTGAGCCTAAGAAGAGCTGGATTTCCCCACAATGGCCGTCCCTAATTATAGCACGCTGGCTTTCACTGGAGTTTAGTTTTGTGCATTTCTGTTAGAATATTGAGAACCTGCCTATACCTCTTCCCACAAGAATCAATTTTATAGGATGTCCAAGTGTCCTACTTTACAGTCCTCTATTTGAAGGTATCTTCTATTTCAGGGATGGGAAACTTGTATCCCTACAGATGTTTTGGCATACAACTACCATGCTGGCTACAGCTGATGAGAATTGTAGGCCAAATCATCTGGAGAGACACAGGTTGGCCACCCCTGCTCTATTTGAAGAGGCATCCAGTCCAAGTCTGATTTAAACCAAAGAATCATAAGGAAGGAAAGCAAGGACCTTGAAGTTGCACATAACAGACTTGTAGTAAATTACTCGCACTGAGCGATACGCAGCAGCTAGTGTTAGTTATTAAATAGTCCAAGGTCAAGAAGCCAAGAGTATCAGTCTGAAGCCAAGGAAAATAAAATTAGATATAGGGATGCACTGAGAAATAGTCAGTCATTCTGGGTTCGACAATAATCAGAGTTGGGTCCAGGAGCTGGCAGAAATATTTTCTGCTATTGATGAGCATCAACAATTGCTTCCAGCACCTGAACTAGATTTGAAACTTGTCTTTTATGCAGAGGCTGATTGATAAGTGAGGCCAGCTGGGTCAGGCTGCAGATGTCTTCCACCGGCCCATGTGCTGGGCCCCTCCCCAAGCACTCTCAGGCGTTCTGTGCCATCCCCCATCCCAAACAGAGGCACAACAAGACTGAGCAGCAAATACACAGGTCATCTGGTCAGCTTTCCCCACTGTGGTGAGATGAATTGAATTTCTTTTTAAATTATAGCTATTATTTATACATCTGTCACCTATTCATACATAAATGTTATGCAAACTGGTGTCCTCTTTTGTGGTGATGTATTTCCTCTTTTTAGGCAATACATAAGTGGCCACCCTAATTCTATTTTTTTTTTTGACATGGGCAGTAGACTAAATTGTTTATGAAACCCTGGCCCTCCCTCTCCTTCATCCTGCAGGAGCCCCATTTCCAGCTCATTACTTCCCATCACCACTCTCCCAACCCACCTGTTCCTAGGGATGTCAGAGAATTCCACCATGGATCTCGGTGAGGCTGAATGCCAGTGCATTCGGCCCCCCGAAATCCATGGCAGAACGAAGCCCCCCCCGCTCCCCCACCCCGCAAAATGGGCCCGGAACGGAGCACCTACCTGCTGCCATCCGTGCTTCTTCCATATAGCTGTGATAGGCTACGTAAATACTTATGTAGCCTATCACGGCTAACGCAGGGATGCCATTTGCATCCCCGCAGAAGCCGCGATAGGCTACGTAAGTATTTACGTAGCCTATCATGGCAAATCTAAGGGAACGCAAATGACGGTGGCTACGGCGGCCGCCATTTGCGTTCCCTTTTTTTTTTTTGCCGTTTTAGCCTACGTAAATATTTAAGTAGGCTATTATGGCAAAAAAAAAAAAGAGAATGCAAATGGCGGTGGCCGTAGCCACAGCCATTTGTGTTCGCTGTTTTTTTTTGTTTTTGTTTTTGCTGTGATAGGCTACGTAAATATTTTTTACTATCACGGCAAAATACAGGGATGCAAATGGTGGCAGCTAAGGCAGCCGCCATTTGCGTCCCTGCAGGCTGCCCAGCGGCTGGATATCTGGCTGCGGGCAGCCCTGGCCAGCAGCTCCATGGAATCTCCACGGAGCGGAGCCGGACGGAGAGAATTTTGGGGGGAGGGACGGAGCGCCTCCCCCCCACCGCGAATGTCACCCTTCGAAAAGGTAAGTGACTTTCGTACATCCCTACCTGTTCCCACTTCCTATAAAAACAACACCACAACATTTGGAAATTCTTTTTCTCCCTATTCCTGAACATGAACATGCATTCACAGACATGCACATGAGAGACAGCAGAAGAGGTAGTGAAGATTATTTCACACATGACATTTTTTCCCCTTTTCCATCTTGTTTCTTCTTTTCCTTCTCCCTTGTCTTTTGGGAACAAAGAATGAGTCTATTTTCCTTCAAGTACATCACACGCATTGCCTTTCCAGCACACATGTTTGGGGTGTTTTACATTCTTTACCCATGAGTGAACATATTCTGTGTCTTTTCCCCTGCAGTAATCTTCAAATAGGAAATATGCAATGTAAAAGCTTGGTCAGAGATTGTGTGTGTGTGTGTGTGTGAGAGAGAGAGAGAGAGAGAGAGAGGTGAACATTGTTCTGTGGAGAAACCAACACTGGGAATGAACCTCATCATCATTGTCCTACCACAAGCTTGCTGGGGCTCTGACTATGACCATCACCACACACAAATGTTAAATAAAGAGGAAATTAGGCAGATGGTATGAGCAAAGTGATATGTACATGAATGGGAAAGAGGTAGCACAAATATGAGCATTTATTTCATGTAGGAGTATAGGGATGGGAAATCTTTTTGCTGTCAAGGCCTACATTACCTTATTTGAAATTTGTAGGGGTCTGCATTCTGGCAGTGGCCACAGCCCAAAGCAGGCAGAGTTATGGATGTGATTCTTACCTTTGTTTGGTATGCAGCAGCAGCAGCAGCAGCAACATTTTCAACCAGGCATTCATCTTCCTTAATATGTGCATGGTTCCCTCCAATAGCTTTGTAATTAGAGTACAGAGTGGGTGGAGTAAATAATGTTAATAACCTGGAGCATGGCTGGGTGAAATTATAGCCTGGGTATTGGGTACATGGCCTGGGGAGAGCCTAGAGGACTGGATTTAAAAGCCTGGAGGCCTGTACTTAGCCCATATACTAGAAATCACCCAACATTGCAGTAGGAATTTGGGGAAGGCCACCATCACATTGGGAGAGTGCATGCATCCGAGGTTCAGCCTCTGCCATCTCCAGTGAAAAAGAAGCAGGGCCTAAGATCCTGGACATTTTCTGCCATCATAAGAGTAGAAAATACTGGGCTAACAGTACAAGGCAGCTTCATGCAGTTTGAATACTCAAAGCAGGGCTTATGTCAAAGATAGGCATGTTTGGGCACCTGCTGAGGGCCCACACCTTAGCAGGGGCCCACTAAAAAGAACTCCCTGGAGTTCCTCCTCTTCACCCTTGCAACCTGCTTGTTCACCTGCATCTCACTCTGGCTTATAGACAATGGTGGTGCTGAGAAAGAGGAGCAGCGGATGCCACTGCCTACTTGCTCACTGGTTCTCTGTCTGTTGAGCAAGCACATGGTATCAATGATGAGAAAGAGGATGAGGAGCAATAGTAGCTGGTGAATGCCTGCAGGAAGGTAGACTCACTGAGGGAAATGGCCCATTGAGGGTGTCTTTCCCAAGGGCTCTCAAAACTTGGAGACGGTACTGATTCACAGACTTTGTCATCAGTAATTCAGGTATGAATTATAATGTTTCAGGCCATGGAGTTGAATTTTGAGTCCTTTGGGTTTCCTTCAACTGAGATGTCTGCATCATTTGTACATCCTCTGTTAGCGTTTCTTTAGGGGTGTACGAAACTAGAGATGGTGGAGAATTTCTCCACGAATCTCCAGGAGGCCGAATGCCAACGCATTAGGCCCCCTGAAATTGGTGGTGAAATTCTCCCCCCCCCGGGATGGGACTTACCTCCTTCGAATCTCCCTCTCAGCGGCGGGTCCCGGTGGCGTTTCGGTGGCATTTCGGGGAGGGCGGGGGTGGCGGCCGGTCTTCCGACTGGCTGCCACCGCCGCCATTACAAAGTAAAGTAAAAAACAAACAAACCACGTGATAGGAGACGTAATGATTTACGTAGCCTATCACGGCTAGATTTTCAAAGTCAGCCGTGATAGGCTACGTAAATCTTTACGTAGCCTATCACGGGTGACTTTGAAAATCTAGCCATGATAGGCTACGTAAATTGTTACGTAGCCAATCACGTTTTTTTTTTTTAATTTACTTTTTTTTATTGCTGCCGGGCTGCTGTGGAATAGGGGTGTACGAAACCCCGCTTACTTGGCTCCGCCGGGTTCCACTGGGGGGAGGCACTCCGTCCCCCCTCCCGGAATCCTCGCCAGCAGGGGGAGGCACTCCATGCCTCCCTGCAGAATCCTGGCCTAGTAAACGGAGACGGAGGATTTCAATTGAAAAACAACACCCACAAACAAGGCGGTGAGCACAATTCATTTTTTTTACAAAAAACTTACGTATTTCTTATCGGAATATACTACCTTGCGTTATTATTTACGAAAATTTCATGACTCTGTGTGGATGACAAAAAAAAAGCCGCATGACTGCTGGCTCCGCAGGACCTCGTGGTGCCGTTCAGCAGAGGATTCCATGGCACAGACTGAAGGGAATTCACTTCCATTTCAGTCCATGGCGGAATTCTCTGACATCCCTAGATTTTCTAAGCCTCAAAGTGCACATTACTTTGAAGCTGCTTGCTCAATTTTTTTTCTTTTCTGCTCTAAAGTAAGTAATCTGAACTGGATTGGGACCATAAAATGGTTGGTAGAGGCCCTTCAACTCTTTTCCCTGACTGTGGTCCCAATCTAGATTGGGTCCCCAGTGCCTGCAATTTATATTGCCAAATAGTGATGTATTAAAGCGAAGGGATCACTATTTGGCAATATAAATTACACGTGTGGGCTGCCCAATCTGGACTGGAACCACACCAGGAGAGGAAGGATTAAAGCCCCCCCCCATCAGACTAGTTTCCCAATCAGGATCAAGCTCCCTGCACTTATTCTAGAGTAGAAGAAAAAAAAAAAAGGGAGGGGGACAGCTGCTTGCTACAGTTTTAAAGTAACATGTGCTTTGCATTTAATTTTACAATAAATTAAGAGACTCTCAATCTTGGCAAATGAAAGAGCACAAAAAGTTACTTACACAACATTACAATTCTGACAAAAGCACCACTGTGCAGAAATAAAATGCTAACACACCGACACAATATCCTCTACTTATGAAAATAGCTAGTTATAGATTTTTTGTAACAATCAGTCCATCCGTTAAGTTTACATTTACATAAGTAGCCCTCTGTTGGAGCATATTGCACAATCAATAGAAAAAAACAAAAACAAAGTTAAGTTAGAGTACATTCTGAATTGCAAGCATTTAATACTGCATTTTTATTTTAAAGTTAGCTTTAAAAAACAGGCCAGGATTTGGAAGCTAAGTGACACTACATTGATTAATGAAGACCTGCATGAGGGACAACCTCTACTTTTCCCCTCTACTCAGCACTGGTTAGGCCTCATCTGGAGTACTGTGTCCAGTTCTGGGCACCACACTTTAAGAAGGATGCAGACAAACTGGAGAGGGTTCAAAGGAGGGCAACAAAGATGATCAGGGGACTGGAAACAAAGCCCTATGAAGAGAGACTTTAAAGAACTGGGCATGTTTAGCCTTGAGAAGAGAAGACTGAGGGGAGATATGATAGCACTCTTCAAGTACTTGAAAGGTTGTCACAGAGAAGAAGGCCAGGATCTCTTCTTGATCATCCCAGAGTGCAGGACACAGAGTAATGGGCTCAAGTTACAGGAAGCCAGATTCCGGCTGAACATCAGGAACAACTTCCTGAGTGTCAGAGCAATACGACAATGGAACCAATTACCTGGGGAGGTGGTAGGCTCTCCCACACTGGAGGCCTTCAAGACGAGGCTGGACAGCCATTTGTCAAGGATGCTCTAACTTGGATTCCTGCATTGAGCAGGGGGTTGGACTCGATGGCCTTGTAGGCCCCTTCCAACCCTACTATTCTATGATTCTAACCTATACGAAACAAGTTCACATAGGATCGATATCAAACAGAATTATATTATGATCAAATCCATAGATCAGGGCCAGGGACAGACAGCTTGGCTGGGTTATGGACAGAAATCAAAGGATATTTCTTCTTAAAGTGCATATTAATAGCTTTTGAAGGGAGAATTTTCTTAGAAGTAAATTCAAACATTGGAGCACACACTCATTTTGTGTTGTGAAAGGCAGAAGGTTCTCATGTTGTAGGTCAGATTCAGATGGAGGGGAAATGAACTGGTTATGAATTCACTTTTGTGGTTCAAAATGCAGCTAAATGTCAGGTATGCTTGGAACAGTGCCTATTTAAATCCGGTGTAGACAGGTTTTAATTTGGATTAGGTTTCCACTTTCCAGGCCCAACGCAAATAGCGTTGCCCTTATTTTCGCCGTAGTCTACGTAAATCTTTACGTGGACTATAGCAACCAAATAAGGAACGGGAATGGCAGCTCCCTATGGGGGCCACCATTATCCGTACATGCTTTTTTTTTTTTTTTTAAAGTCACCTGTGATAGGCTACGTGACGATTGACGTAGCCTATCACGGCTGACTTTGCAAATCTAGCCGTGATAGGCTACGTTAATCGTCATGTAGCCTATTACGGGGGCGTTTTTTTTTTCTTTTATTGCAATGGCGGCGGTGGCAGCCGGTCGAAAGATCGGCTGCTGCCCCCGCTCAGGACGAACACCCGCCGAACCGCCAGCCGGACCCGCCGCCGGGAGGGACATTCGCCAAAGGTAAGTCCCGTCCCGGGGAGGTGCGGGGTGTGGGGCGGGTGCGGAGAATTTCTCCCCGAAACTTGTTCGGGGGGCCGAACACATTGGCGCTCGGCCCCCCGAAGTTTCGGGGAGAAATTCTCCGCCATCCCTAACCGCATCTGGCAGTTTGATGCCCATTTTCCCAGTTTGGAGAGATCCTTTTGGAGCTCTTCACATTCCTTTATTTTATTTATTTTAATCACCCTAAATAAGTTAGTGGCATTGGAAACTTGGCCACTTCACTGCTCACTGCTAATTCCAGATCATTTATGAACAGGTTGAAAAACACTGGTCATAACACAGATCCCTGTGAAACCCCCACTATTTACTTCCCTCCATTGGGAGAATTTACCATTTATTCTTACTCTCTGCTTTCTGTTCTGTAACCAGTTACTGATCCATAAGAGGACCTGCCCACTTATTCCATGCTCAGGAGTCTTTGGTGAGGGAGTTTGGCAAAAGCATTTTGGAAGACCAAGTAAACAAGGTCTACTGGATCACCCCTATCTACATGCTTACTGACACTCTCAAAGGACTCTAAAAGGTTAGTGAGACAGGACTTACCTTTGCAGAAGCCATTATTCTTCTTTAGCAGGGCTTGTCCTTCTATATGCTTACTAATTTTATCTTTACTAATGCCTTCAACAAATTTTCCCAGAACAGATGTTAAGCTAACTGGCCTTCAATTTCCCAGATCCACCCTGGATCCCTTTTTAAATACTGATGTTACATTGGGCATTCTCCAGTCCTCTGGTATAGAGACTGATCTTAGGATCATGTTATATATTTTTATTAGAAGATCAGCACTATCGTATTTGAGTTCTTTAAGAACTCTAGGATGGATATCATCTGGGCCCGGTGATTTATTAACTTTCAATTTATCAATAAGGTTGAGAACCATCTTTTGCCACCAGTTTTTGCCCCCGATCCTCAGACTCCCTTCCTGAAAACATCAGTTCAGGCAGAGGTATCTATCCTATAGCTTCTGCAGTGAAGACAGTTGAAAATAATTCATTCAGCTTCTCCACAATCTCCTTATCCTCCTTTTACTCCATTATCATCCAACAATTGCCTCCCTGGTAGGGATGTCAGAGAATTCCGCCACGGATCCCAGGGAGGCTGAATTCCAGTGAATTTGACCCCCCGGAATCTGTGGCAGAGCAAAGCAACCCCCCCGCCACCCCATGAAATGGGCCTGGAATGGAGCCTACCTTGTGTCAGCCGTCCGGTGCTCCGCGAATGGCGGCCGCGTCTGTGGCCGCCATTCGCATTCCGTTGAATGGCCATGATAGGCTACGTAAGTATGTAGTCTATCACAGCTAACGCAGGGAGGCCATTTGCGTCCCTGCGGAGGCTGTGATAGGCTACATAAATATATATGTAGCCTATCATGGCAATAGGCAGGAACGCAAATGGCAGCAACCGTAGCTGCCGCCACTTGCGTCCCTGTCTTTTGCCGTGATAGGCTACGTATATATTTATGTAGTCTATCACGGCAAAAGACAGGGGTGCAAATGGCAGCTGCTACGCCATTTGTGCCCCTGTCTTTTGCCGTGATAGGCTACGTATATATTTACGTAGCCTATCATGGCAAAAGACAGGGGCACAAATGGCGGCGACTACGGCGGCCGCCATTTGCGTCCCTGCGCAGCCCAGCGGCTGGATGTCTGGCTTTCGGGGGGAGGAATGGAGCGCCTCCCCCTCACCACAAATGACCCCATGTGGAACGAGGTAAGGGATTCGTACATCCCTACTCCCTGGTTTCCTGCTTCTGATATATTTAAATAATTCTTTATTGTTGGCCTTAATGTTGTTAGCAATATACTCCCAAAACTTCTCTTTTTTTGGTTTGGTTTTTGTTTGCATCTCTTATTGTCTGCTTGCATCACCTTTATGCAAGCTTGGGCTCCTTTTAGTTTCATCATTTGGGTGAGCTTTCCATTTTCTGAAGGAAGCCTTCTCGTCTCTAATAGCTTCCTTGACATGGCTAGTGCCCTCTTGGATTTGGTGCTACCTTTGCTAACCTGTGGTATATATTCAAGCTGAGCTTCTGATATTGTGGTTTTGAGTAACCTCCAAGCATTTTGATCAGAGAAACAGAGAGAACAAAGCAAGCTCTAACCAACTTGTTATAGGTTACAGCTCCACCTACTGTTGAAGAAGACTGATTGCACCATTAGTCAGTATACATTCAACTAATTGCATTCATACAGTATTACTTTTCCAACCAAATGTCCCTGGAGCCTTAGGCAATTATTGCTTTTTATCCCCCCTCTCCACCAGCCATATAACAGCTATTCTGCTTGGGCAATTTCTACTATATATTAATATGATTAAGAATAAATGACATTATGGAGGTCCCTTATAGCCATAGGGTAAGAAGTGTTGCTGTACCAGCAAATAAACACTTGGAATAGGAAGGCTGTACAGGCTGCTGTGTCAGCAGAATGCTTCAGATCCATGGTGTTATTCTGGCATTGCAAGGCATTACTCCTGCATCACAAGAAGATTTGCCAGTGCAAATATCTAGCATCACAGTTGCCAAGATCCAGTGTTTAATTCTTGATATATCTGCAGTAATTAGTACTTGACATCTTGTTTCTAGCCTCTGATACCCGATCTCTATCTCTTGAAATGTCCCCTCCTATGAATTAGTTGGATGGCTTCCACCTGTCTGGAGACCTGGGCGCTTTAATCTTTCATCCCCTAGATTGATAATCAGTACTTTGTGAAGCAGCAGTGTGTAATTACATCCTGATTCAGCATACAGTTAACCAAAACTACTGTGACTTGTAGATTAAAACACATCTGCTGTCTCTTTCCACCCTTGTGGAAGGAACTTGCAAAAGATACGTTTCTGGGCATCATAAGTGTGTATCACCTACTGCTACATTAACATGATTTTAATTGATGTTGATGTCAGTTCTAAGGGACTTCTTGAGAGAACAAAGAAGCGTATCTTGGTCAAATATGGGTTATACAAGAACAGCTGCATTAAATCATATATAAAAGCCAAATCGTCCCTAGTTTAATTTGCATTGTTATTGTTATTGTTATTATTATTTTGGATTGCACTGAAAGCAGCTTTGCAAAGTTTTTAAAATATGATTTGCCAATACTTCTGTAAGTTACTAGGAGACAGAATCACCTTTTCATATCTACAAAGTGTAATTATGACTTAAAGTGTATAATTAACAATAACATAATTAAATATATGTACCTAACAAGCACTGTAGCAGTTTGCTTTCTTAGACCCCCCACCTCCATTAATAGAGATGATTTTTTATATACATATACCAGAAAAAATACTGTGATGGGATTTGAGACTCAAACTACAAGTTTGAAGATGTAGCTAGCACATATGTCTGTCTGTCTGTCTGTCTTATTCTAAAGTAAGTGCAGGGTGACCAATCTGGATCCTAACATGCGGTAAAAGGGTGACACCTGTGGATCAGGGAACTGATACCTGTGGTTTTCACTGCCAAAAACTGAATCATTAAAAGAAATATATCCCTTTTGGCAATGACAGTTACAAGGATCAGGACCACAGCAAAGGCAAAGGGTTAAAGTCCTGCCACCCCGCTAGGTGCTGCAGCTGGCCCCTGTACTTCCAGTTCATCCTTGTCTTGCAGAGGAATACTCAGTGTTACCAAATATACATCTCACTGGAATGAGCTGACCATATATCTGAAGTTAGTGCCTGATAAACTAAGAGGTAAATAGATATGGGTTATACGATATAGCTAAACAAGCTAACAAAACTTGTAGCTCAGTTTTCAAGAAGTTTTTTCCTTAGCAAAATTCTAAGCACACATGCTAAAGAATGAATCTGACTGAACTCAGTGGGATTTACTTCTGAGTAGGTATGCTTAGAATTGCACTGAATTTATTGGAAGGAACCATGGCAGAGGACCTGCTTTGCATACAAAAGGTCACTGGTTCAGTTCCTGATATCTCCAGTTAAAAAGAGGTTCTGGTTGAAGGTGACTGGAAAGACATCTGCCTCAGATCCTGGAGAGAATCTGTTGCTCAAAGTAGACAAAGGGTCTCCAACCTTTTTGGGATGTTGGGCCCATTTGGGCACATTTGAAATGTTAAGAAATGTCATTTAGAATTTCAAGAAGATATCATGGATGCCATATTCTGCTCTTCAGGGGTTGTTGATGGACAACTTCAAGGCCCCTGCACTTCCTTCTTGTGGTCCTTTGACTTTAAATGATACTTTGAATATACAACCCATCAAATAGAGGACATCTTCAAACAGAGGGCTGTCTTTTGCCAGCTCTCCAAAATAGAGGACTGACCTCTGTCAAGGAGGTCACCTCACCACCCACAGTGCTCTCTCATATTCAGGACCACCCTCCAAGTGCTCTCTCTCTCTCTCTCTCTCCCGATCCATACTCCCAGCATATAAAATCCATTCATGCCACACTTCCAGCACACAAGATGCACTCACCCCATCACTCATTTCTCTCTTTCTGTTTGGATAACCCAAAGATGAGGGGAAGATTGGCTTTGCCACATATGAGAGGTCCATAGTCCAGGGTGCTTAAAGATTAGGAGATTCCATTTCTATTTCAGTGAAGCATGGAGGCTAGTCAGTCTTGTCCTTGGCTGCCAGTCCTTCCCACCATGTTTAGCCTTGAGAAGAGAGGACTGAGGGGAGATAGTGCTCTTCAAGTACTTAAAAGGTTGTCACAGAGAGGAAGGCCAGGATCTCCTCTTGATCCTTCCAGGCAGGACACGGAATAATGGGCTCAAGTGACAGGAAGCCAGATTCTGGCTGAAGATCAGGAAAAATTTCCTGACTGTTAGAGCAGTATGACAGTGGAATCAACTCCCTAAGGAGGTAGTGGGCTCTCCCACACTGGAGGCATTCAAGATGAGGCTGGATAGCCGTCTGTCAGGGATGCTCTAACTTGGATTCCTGCATTGAGCTGGGGGTTGGACTCGATGGTCTTGTAGGCCCCTTCCAACCCTACTATTCTATGATTCTATAGCATCTATTGAGAGAAAAGGTGGAAGCTAAGAGACAGAATAAAGGGTATCTGGCAACATGGAGGAGGAGGTGGCGGCGGCCAGCTGGCTGTACATGTGTAGCACCATATATTACCCCTTACACCTAGCAATGTAGAGTAGGTACAACCATGAACTACTCTTGGGGGTCTCTAGATTAAGTCAATTACCAATAAACTAATGTGGGTCATTGTGTAAATAAATTTTGGTGTTTAGAAAGGAAATGTTTCCTTCCATTTACTTGAATGTATAATACCAAGACTTGAGGAATAAAAGTATGAAGATGGCTTTGAATGTTTGAAACAAGTTGGAGGAATGGAAGGAAAGAAAGGAAGGAAGTACAAGTGGGCTGTGGTTCCTCTCCCATTTTTTAAAATACCCAAAGCGTAGCCCACAGTGAGAGATGTGAATGCAGCTTCTAAACATGGGGCACACAGATCTTCCTGTACTGAGCATGAGTGCACATGTGTGTGACATACACTCAAAACAAGGATCAGATGAATACCCTCCACATCTGAAACTGTTCAGTGTTAAAGCTACTTAAAGCATGTTGGGGCAAAAAATCCCAACTTCAGGTATAAGCTGATGAGATCTGAGCTAGCAGTGACTGACCAAGAGAGAGATACGTTGAGGTTGTGGAGGACAGCTCGATGAAAATGTCAAACCGGTGTGTGGCAGCTGTGAAAAAGGTAAATTCCATGTTGGGCATAATTAGGAAAGGAACTGAAAATAAAACCACCAAGATCATATTCCCCTCTATCTATGGTGCAACCACACTTTGAATACTGCATACAGTTCTGATGGTACAGACTACCTCCCATATCAGAGGCAGGCAGTATGCCTGTGTACACCAGTTGCTGGGGTAGATGGGCAGGGGGCTGCTGTTGCATTCATGTCTTGCTTGTGGGTTTCCATGGGCAGCTCGTTAGCCACTATGTGAACAGAATGCTGGACAAGATGGATCCAGCATGGCTCTTCTTATGTTATGTACTTACTTTAAAAACAGTAACTTGGTAGATTAAAAATAACAACCTAAAGCATAGCTTAAAGAGAATTTTTATTGCTTCTCTTACTTAGCTCACCTGTGCCATTGCTGGAACTATTTGTAAATGAAACCCAGCATGTGGTGGTGTGGCAAAAATCTGTCCAGGGATTGCAGCAGAATCTGTTTAGAAACAGACTGTGTTTCAAAACAGCTGATTATTATTTATGGGGAGAAATTTAATAGTTGGAATTTTGGCTGGCAGTCAGAGAGATATCTGTGCCCAAAACAAGGGAAAAATACAAAGCAAAACAAAAGCATGCAGGCAGTAAATGAGGAGGTATTGCGTGGCATGGTGCTGCCTCAGTTTTGGCTGAAGATTAAATGCTGTAGTAAAGACATGCTGTAGATCCTTAGTGAGTTTACATGAGGGATATTGTGATGCAGAAGGTTTGTGTGCCACTCATACTTTCTCTTTTTCAACAGGTGATTTATGCTTGAAGAATATCCACTCTGTTAAAGCAAGGCTGGTACACACACAGAGCTGCAATGATACAGATTTGTAGAGTGTTTCTCCATAAATATTTGGTTGATTGGAGCCCAAACATGGCAGAGTTTCAACTAGGATGTGCACTGCTTTGGGTCAGAATCCCAAATAACGAGGCAAAGTGGGCTGCTTTGGAGCTGCCTCAGCGTGATTGGAAGTGGATCAGAACAGCACCAAGGTGCCCCAAAGTGAAGCAGCTCATTGACAAGGCACCTTGGTCTGCCTGGGAGATTCAGAGTTATTCTGATGCCTCCTGAGCAACCCAGAAAGGCTGGCTCCAACTGTATCAACTTGAGAGAGATCTTGGAGGGGGAGAACAGGAGGAGGGCAGGAGCTTTGGCAAATGGCCACACCTAATGCCAAATTACAGCTGAATGTAACCCAGCAGTCCCCAATCAGTGGGGGGCAGGGGAATATTGGATAAAGCTGGAGAAACCACTGTGTTTGCTTGCTCATTGTGAGAGAGGTGGTGTTACTGGAGAGGGCTGTGTCTGAAGTTATTTGGCTAGAGGTATGTGTGTGTGTTGTACTAGTGCTCTCTTCTGCCTTCCCAATTGAACTTTCTTTCTTTTGTAGATTCTTTATTTTAAAAACCAAATACGTTCAGTACTTACCTTGAGTTTCCTCCCTGGGTCTTAGACTCCTCCCACCCTTCTGTAATAGGTTTTACCTATTCATTATTCTTGTCTGTTCATTTAAAAAAAACAGAAAATTTTGCCTCATTCTGTAGCTCCCGCCCCCAAGTTCTCAATTCTCCCTCAACCATTAGTTTGCCCTTACTTTGATTCTGTCAAAAGGAGTGGGGGGGTGCATGCGTGAGCGCGTGCACTGTGTGGACAAGCAAACAGTGTGTGGCAAAGCACAACACAGTACACATTTCCATAAACAGTGGACAAAGCACTATACACGCACATTAAGTTAACAACAGCTGTTATTTAAACATACAGTCAGGGCCAGAAATATTGGAACAAGGATAACTGTTTTGGCAGTTAGCCTTCATGCACCACCACATTGAAGCTGAAAGGAAACACACCCAGATGGGTGTGAAGTCAGGACTTTCAGCTGTAATTCAAGGGGTTTGACAAAATTGGAGCACTAAGCATTCAGGAAGTATAGCCAGTGGCGTACACACACACCCCTTCATTGGTGGCTCATAAGTAATGAAACAAATGGCTGACAAGCAGCTGCATGGCCAGGTGTGGCCTGTTCCCTGGGTACCCCATGACCAATCATTCAGATAAAAGGCCTGCAGGTGGTTCTGAGTGTTACATTTGCATTTGGTAGCTGTTCACTGGAACTCCCAACATGAGGTCCAAAGTGGTGTCCATGTGAGTGAAGGAGGCCATCATTAGGCTGAGAAAACAAAATAAACCCATCAGAGAGATAGCAAAAACAGTGGGAGTGGCCAATACAACAGTTTAGAACATCCTGAAAAAGAAGGAATTAACTGGCAAGCTCAGCAACAGCAAAAGGCCTGGAAGACCACGGAAGACAACTAAAGTGGATGACCGCAGAATTCTGCTCATGGTGAAGAGGAACCCTTTCACAACATCCAGCCAGGTCAAGAACACTCTTGTGGAGGTAGGCATGTCATTGTCAACATCTACAGTCAAGAGACAGCTTTATGAATGTGAATACAGAGGCTTCACAACAAGGTGCAAACCACTGGTAACGCTCAAGAACAGACAGGCCAGATTAGCCTTTGCCAGCAAACACCTAAAAAAGCCTGCCCAGTTCAGGAATAAGATTCTCTGGACTGATGAAACCAAGATTAACTTGTACCAGAATGATGGGAAGAGAAAAGTATGGAGAAGGAAAGGAACAGCTCATGATCCAAAGCATACCACATCATCTGTCAAACATGGTGGAGGCAGTATTATGGCATGGGCATGTATGGCTGCCAATGGAACTGGGCCACTGGTGTTTATTGATGACCTGACTGCTGATAAAAGCAGCAGGATGAATTCTGAAGTGTATAGGGCTATACTTTCTGTTCAGATTCAGCCAAATGCTGCCAAACCGATAGGATGCTGTGTCATATTGCAGATGGATAATGACCCAAACCATACAGCCAAAGCTACCCAAGAGTTTATCCGGGCAAAGAAGTGGAATGTTCTTCAATGGCCAAGTCAGTCACCTGATCTCCACCCAATAGAGCATGCTTTCACTTACTGAAGACAAGACTGAAGGCACAAAGACCCACAAACAAGCAGCAGCTGAAGGCAGCTGCAGTAAATGCCTGGCAAAGCATCTCGAGGGAGGAAACTCAGCATTTGGTCATGTCCATGGGTTCCAGACTTTGGAACAGTCATTGACTGCAAAGGATTTTCATCCAGGTATTAAAGGCGATCCTTAAGTTTGAAATGATGTTGGTTTGTTCCGTTACTTATGAGCCACCAACAATGGGTGTGTGGGCATGACACTGGCTGTACTTCCTGAATGGTTAGTGCCCAACTTTTGTCAAACCCCTTGAATTACAGCTGAAAGTCCTGACTTCGCTCCCATCTGGGTGTGTTTCCTTTCAACTTCGATGTGGTTGAAACGATGTGGTTGAAAGCTGGTACAGAGGCCAACTGCCAAAACAGTTATCCTTGTTCCAATAATTCTGGCCCTGACTGTAACACTACGCTGTGTGGCAAAGAAAGCAAGCCCAATATGAAGTATCTGCAGGGTGTTGTTGGCAGCGGCAGAGGTGGGTGAGGTGCCGCTACTGGCAGGCAAGTTGTCTCTCCCCCAGTCCGGTTAGTACATCTGGGTATAGTAGGGCAGCAGAGTGTGGAGCCAAGTGGCAGTGCCCAGAGGTCACTGTTTGAGGAGGCTGGTGCAGGCAGCAGCAGTACCACTCTTGCCAAAGGAGCACCATGTTCTTGTGTAGTGGAAGAGTGGAATTTGCATTGCCCTTATTTTCGCCGTAGTCTACGTAAACATTTACGTAGACTACAGCGACTAAATAAGGAACGCGAATGGCGGCTCCCTATGGGGGCTGCCATTAGCGTACGCGCTTTTTTTTTTTTTTAAAGTCACCCGTGATAGGCTACGTAAGGATTGATGTAGCCTATCACGGCTGACTTTGCAGATCTAGCCATGATAGGCTACGTGAATCGTCACGTAGCCTATCAGGGGGCGTTTTTTTTTTTTTTTTTAACTTTCACGTTCGCAGCCGGGCGAGGCGGGAAGCCTTCTCCCCAGCCTGAATTTCTGCCGGGCCGAGGCGGGAAGCCTCCCCCCCGGCCTGAATTTCTGCCGGGCCGAGGCGGGAAGCCTCCCCCCCGGCCTGAACTTCGCGGGGGGACCAGCGAAGCGCCTCTCCCCCACTGCGAATGTCCTTCGAGGACAGGAAGTGACTTTCGTCCACCCCTAACCGCTCCCACCCCATGAAAGGCGAGTGAAACGGAGCACTTACCTGCTCCCGTCCACACTGCTTTGTGAATGGCGGCTGTCCTGCGGCCAACATTTGCTTCCTCCTCTTCATAGCCATGATAGGCTACATAAATACTTACGTAGCTTATCACGGCAAACGCAGGGATGCCATTTGCGTTCCTGCAGAGGCCATGATAGGCTATGTAAGTATTTACGTAGCCTATCATGGTGGGGGAGGGAACCCAGCGTATGCAAATGGCGGTGGCTACCGCCATTTGCATACGCTAGGGTTTTTCCCCCTGCTGTGATAGACTATGTAAATATTTACGTAGCCGATCACAGCTCAATACAGGGACGCAAATGGTGGCGGCTACGACAGCCACCATTTGCATCCCTGCAGGGCTGCCCAGTGGCTGAATGTCTGGCTGCGGGCGGCCGGAGCCAGCTGGCGGCTCCGCAGCTTGGCCGCAGAGCGGAGCCGGCAGGGCAGGATTCCAGGGGAGGGACAGAGCGCCTCCTCCCCATTGAGGATTCCAGGGGGAGGGACAGAGCACCTGCCCCCCACCGCGGATTGCCCGGTGCAGAGCCTGGTAGGTGTTTTGTACATCCCTAGTCTCTGAGCAGGGGGAAAACAACCAGGGCAGTACACCAGCAGCAGCCTGTTCCTCCATCTAGGGATGTCAGAGAATTTTGCCACAGATCTCGGTGAGGCCGAATGCCAGTGCATTCGGGCCCCCGAAATCTGTGGCAGAACGAAGCCCCCGCCCCCCCCACGAAAGGCATGCAAAATAGAGCACTTACCCGCTGCCATCTGCACTGACTTGCGAATGGTGGCTGCGCTGCAGCCACCATTCACTTCCTCGTCATAGCTGTAGGGATGGCAGAGAATTCTGCCACGGATTTCAATGAGGCCGAAACCCATTCAGTGAGCCCTGAAACCCATGGCGGAATGGCCTCCCACCCCCCGCCCCCCATGGAATCCCCCGCCAGGATGAAAGCTTACCTGGGGCAGATGTTCCAGTGGTGGTGGCTTCGGTGGCGGTTCTGGCGGTGGCGGCAGCAGTGGCAGCTGGTGTCTCGGCTGGCTGCTGGAGACTCAAATGGCAGCCACCATGCCATTTGTGTAGCTGCCTTTGCCATGATAGGCTACATAAATATGTAGCCTATCACGGCAAGCAAAAAACAAACAAACCATGTACGCAAATGGCAGCAGCTATTTATTTATGTCGAAAAAAGGGGAATGCAAATAGCGTAGTGGGTGCTTTTTGTGTTCCTTCCCCCCCCCACACCATAATAGCTTACGTAAATATTTACGTAGGCTAAAACTGCGGGAAAAAAAGGAACGCAAATGGCAGCTGCCATAGCCACCACCATTTGCATACGTGCGTGGTTTTTTTTGGAAGGCTGCCCAGCGGCCGGATGTCCTGCTGCAGGCTGCCCCAGGTGGCGGCTCTGCGGAATCTCCGCGGAGCAGAGCCGACTGGATCAGGATTTCAGGGGGAGGTGCAGAGCACCTCCCCCCCACTGCGAATCACCCCGTTGAAAAGGTAAGTGACTTTCGTACATCCCTACCTCCATCTAACGAGGCAGTACTAATCGGTCTTGCTCAGGGAAGAGGCAGCTCCAACTGGCAGTTCCTTGGGACTGCAGACTCTGGCCTCATCCATCGGCTAGAGAACCGAGGGCCACTGCGGGGCTGCACCTCCTGCCTCCCAGGATGAACATCATCACAGGAGGGAGACCAACCTGGCCCTCTACATCTGTCATTGGTGTATTTGCCCGCCTTCCCTCCTTCCTCCCAATCCCTTTTCCTTTTCTGTCATGTCTTTTAGATTGTAAGCCTGAGGGCAGGGACTGTCTTAATATTCATTTTTATAAGCCACTCTGAGAGCCTTTTTTGTCTGAAGAGTGGGGTAAAAACACCCTAAATAAATAAATAAAGAGGCCCCCATGTCCCAGGAGGGAGGTGGCCGGGGCAAGTAGAACTCCTGCAAGCTCTCCATTTCTCACCCCCAAGAGGCTTAGGCAGGCCACCATGGAGGAGATGGGGTGGGGGAAGTATGGGCCCACAAGGTGGAGATTTCCAGCACCTGACCAGATCACCAACTGCATATATAAAGGGTAATGATATGCACTTTGCTTAGGGATGGCGGAGAATTTCTCCACGAATCTTCAGGAGGCCGAGCGCCGAGGCATTTGGCCCCCAAAAGTGTTGGGGAAATTCTCTGCCGCCCCCCCGGGATGGGACTTACCATGGCCGAATGTCCCTCCCGGCGGCGGGTCCCGGCGGCGGTTTGGCGGCGTTTCGTCGGGGGCGGTGGCGGTGGCTGGTCTCCTGACTGGCTGCCGCCACCGCCGCCATTACAAAATAAAAAAGTAAAAACACACACACACACACCCATGATAGGCTATGTGATGATTTACGTAGCCTATCACGGCTAGATTTCCGGCAGCCCACGGGCGGCGCCATTTGCGTTCCTTATTTTGGCACAGGTAGTCTACGTAAAGATTTACATAGACTATGGCGAAAATAAGGGCAATGCAAATAGCGTTCCCTTATTTTCGCCATAGTCTACGTAAATCTTTACGTAGACTAGACGTGCCAAAATAAGGAACACAAATGGTGGCGCCCATGGGCCATCGCCATTTGCGTATGCGCTTTTTTTCCCCCCCAAAGTCACCCGTGATAGGCTACGTGACGATTAACGTAGCCTATCACGGCTGACCTTGGAAATCTAGCCGTGATAGGCTACATTAATCGTTACGTAGCCTATCACGGCTTCCCCCCCCCCACTTTTTTTTTCGCGGCCGGGGAGACGGGGCGCTTCTCCCCGGCCTGAATTTCAGCCAGGCGAGGCAGAGCGCCTCCCCCCCTCGCCTGAACTTTGGGGGGAGAAGCGAAGTGCCTCCCCCCCACCGCGAAGCAAGCTGTGGGGCAAGGTAAGTCCCTTTCGTACATCCCTACTTTGCTACAGTCTCAATTCCTTTGGTTCACTTGTATCATTTTTTTCAAATAACAACTGTCTGAAATTTGGCAGGTGTGGTGTGGCTAATTTTTTGTTATTAAAATATAAAATAAATATAAAATATTCATTTTGTGTGTGCTAAAAAAAAAGCAGTGCATTAGCACAAAAAGTACTCCAGCCTGTTTTCCCAGGTACTGTGTATTCCAAATTCAGCAAAAGAGAGCCTGAGGTCATCCACTGTGAAGCTGAATGGAAAAGGGGAGGGGGCACTGAATTTCAAAGAAACTTACAGCAGAGATTAGGGATAGTGACCTCCTCCTAATCAGCGCTTAGACATCTAACTTCTCTGATTAACCCTTTATGAACTTTGGTCTGAGTTTCGGAGAACAGCACATTTTGCCTGTGCCTAGCACAAAAACTACTGGGCCAAACTGTCTGACATTTAGCAGGTGGAATACCCTCCATGGCAGCTCAGAGATCCTCAAACATCATGTATTTTGCATGAAAATTGAAAATGTTATGGCCATTTCTATTTCCCAATGCAAGTCAATGGGAAAACGTCATATCAGAATGATTCGGATATCCGAATCTCACTTTGGATCTGAATCCAAAGAGAAGCGGATGGGTCCAAAGCAAAGCAGGGCCAAAGCAGCATCCAAAGCAAAGGTCTGTGCATAGCCCTAGTTTCAACCAACATGTTTTTAATTTGGATTATTGGATTTGTGGTGTACATGTCCAATTCATCTAAACAGGGTGTTATTGCAGGACTAATTCACACTTTTAAATTGTGAAAGATATATGCAGAGGTGAAAGATATTCACACATGAGGCCCACAGATATGGGCACGAATCAGTTTAAAATGAACTGCTCACACTATTATTATATTCTATCCACACCAAAATGTATTTTATTTGACAATATGACTAATTCATAACTGAAAATTAAATCCTTTATCTTAAATAAAATGTCATATAGAAATGTTTCATTTCCTTAAAAAGAGATACCTCGGGGCTTAACAATGAGCAAAAGCTACATCCAAAATTGGGGCGCCACCACCCTTTCTCCAATAGCTGCCCCATTATTTATTTATTTATTTTAGTGCACAAATTTGCATACCACTTTTGAATACCGTTATCAAAGCAGTTAACATAATAACATAACAATACAACCATCAGTGCTCGACAATAAAAACAGAACCATGCTGCCTGCATGAAGAGGTAGGTCTTAAGCGGGCTTCTAAAGATCAAAACAGTAGACCCCTTCCTAATGTCAGTGGGGAGCATATTCCAGAGGGCTGGTGCTGCAACACTAAATACGCTCTGCTACAAGAACTCCTGAGGTGAGCCTCAGGAGTAGGGGTGAACGAAAGTCACTTACCTTTCCTCGCAGCTTTTTTGCGGTGGGGGGGAGCGCTTCGCAGCTCCCCCCGCGAAGTTCAGGCCGGGGGGGGAGGCTTCCCGCCTCGCCCGGCCGAAATTCAGGCTGGGGGGGGGAGGCTTCCCGCCTCGCCCGGCCGAAATTCAGGCCGGGGAGGAGGCTTCCCGCCTCGCCCGGCCACGAACACGAAAGTAAAAAAAAAAACAAAAAAACGTCCCCTGATAGGCTACGTGACGATTCACGTAGCCTATCACGGCTAGATCTGGAAAGTCAGCCGTGATAGGCTACGTGAATCGTCACGTAGCCTATCACGGGTGACTTTAAAAAAAAAAAAAAAAGCGCGTATGCGAATGGCGGCCCCCATAGGGAGCCGCCATTCGCGTTCCTTATTTAGTTGCTGTAGTCTACGTCAATGTTTACGTAGACTACGGCGAAAATAAGGGCAACGCAAATAGCGTTGCCCTTATTTTCGCCGTAGTCTATGTAAACATTGACGTAGACTACAGCAACTAAATAAGGAACGCGAATGGCGGCTCCCTATGGGGGCCGCCATTCGCGTACGCGCTTTTTTTTGTTTTTTTTTAAAGTCACCCGTGATAGGCTACGTGACGATTCACGTAGCCTATCACGGCTGACTTTGCAAATCTTGCTGTGATAGGCTATGTGAATCGTCACGTAGCCTATCAGGGGACGTTTTTTTTTTTTCTTTCATTGCAATGGCGGGGGCGGCAGCCGGTTGAAAGACCGGCTGCCGCTCCCCCCCCGCTCGAACACCGGACGAACCGCCAGCCGGACCCGCCGCCAGGAGGGACATTCAGGGAAGGTAAGTCCCGTCCCGGGGGGGGCGGGGGCGGGGGGGGTGGAGGATTTCTCCCCGAAACTTGTTCGGGGGGCCGAACACGTTGGCGCTCGGCCCCCCGAAGTTTCGGGGAGAAACTCTCCGCCATCCCTACTCAGGAGCATGCAGCATCCTCAGGATGTGCTCTTTCTGAGGGTTGCAAAGACTAGGGGCATAAGGGGTTAGGCAACCCTTGAGGTAACCTAGCCCCAAGTTGTTAAGGGCTTTATCTGTTAACAACAAAAACCTTAAACCTAGCTTATTGGCAGCCACTGCAGTTTTTGTAGCTGAGGTGTAGTATGTTGTCGAAGAGGTAGCTTTGCTAGTAGCCTCATGGCTACAGTCTTCACCAGCTGCAGCTTCCAGACCAAGCCCAAGGGTAGCCCCACACAGAGTGCATTATAATAATCTAGTCTTGAGGTTACCAGTGCCTCAAACACTATCACGGTCTGGGAATGCCCATAGCTGGCATACCAGCTGAGCTGGTAAAAGACACTCCTAGACACTGAGGCCACCTGAGCCTCCAGTAACAACAATGGATCTAGGAGCAGCTCCAAACTATGCATCTGTTCCTTGGAGGGAGTGCAACCCCATCCAAAACAGGCAACTGACCTATTTCAAATACCTGTGTGATCCATGTACCCACAGTGCTTCTGCCTTACCAGGATTCAGACTCAGTTTATTGGCCCTCATCCAGTTCCCCACTGTTTTAAAATGCTGGTCCAGAACATGCACAGCCACACCTAATTTAGATGTTATAGAGTAACAGAGCTGGGTGTCATCTGAATATGGATGACATTTGCTCCAAATCCCTGGATGATTGCTCCGAACAGCTTCATATAGATGTTAAACAGCATTGGGGATAAAATAATGCCCTGTGGCACCACACAGAATAGGTGCCAATGAGCCAAAGCACACTCCCACAACACAAACAAATTCTTGTTTACACATCAGTGAAAAGAAAATGAATGTTTTTATGCTTCTTGAATTTTGCCCTGCTTCTCAAGTTCCTGAATCCAATTCACCTATGGAACAAACCATTTAGTTTAAATTTCTGAACTAGAAAGTTGGATAAGAGAGCCAGTGTAGTGTAGTGGTGAGAGTGACAGACTGGGAGCTGGGAGATCTGGGTTCTAGTCCCCACTTGGCCATGGAAGCTCACTGGGCGACTTTGGGCCAGTCACAGACTCTCAGCCCAACCTACCTCACAGGGTTGTTGTTGTGAGGATACAACGGAGAGGAGGAGGATAATGTAAGTTGCCTTGGGTTCCTTGCAAGAGGAAAAAAGGTGGGATATAAATGCAATAATAAATAAATAAATAAATAAAATAATGATCTGCTTTGTATAGGTGTACATTCCCCTGCTGTAACTGAGTGGGTTTTCTGTCCATGACTTTTCATTAGTGCTACAGTTCAATATAATATCCAGCTGGATGTTCTGATAAAAAAGTTTGAGATAAACCACCAATTTTTCAGATCAACAAAACAAGTCACATTGATATGATGGATCTGAATATGGTTTGGATGACTCATTCATCAGGCACCTGGCCGATTGCTATTCCAAAGACGTGTTGTACATTTTCCCACCGGCAAAGGCAGTTAGGAAACTTGCTTTTAACTTGCAAATACTGCATCTGGGATCAATTTAAGAGAGACATCTAGTACCTTGGGAAGGCAGTGGTTTGAAACTGGGCACATATATTCTAAGACTCTGCAGTACATGTTCAGCAGAGTTGATGGATGTTTTGGCAATGAAGTAACAGATTTGTGCATACAGAAAGAGATCCAGGCCTGAAGATCTAGAGGGTAAAAGGAATCAAGCCCACTGGCCCTGGCCCATAGGGATGTTCTCTTTTTCACATAAAACCCAAAATGTTTTGGAAGAGGTGGTGGTGGAAAGTATGAGTCCTGATTCGTATTTCCCTTAACAGTGTGGGAGTCACCTGGCGCGGCTGCCTCCCATGCCATTGCAGTGACCACATGAGGAGTTTATGTATTTTATTCAAAAACATTTATACACCACATTTCCTCCTGAAGAGGAGCCTGGACATGTGAGGCAATTTGTGGTGGGGCTTGCATATGCACCCTTACCACTTCCTCACTTTTGCCCTCAACATGTTCAGGCTAATGCAGGAATAGGGGTAAAGGAAAAGGTTAAACTAAAACATAGATCATGTTCTTCTATACTTGCACTGCAACCCTATCTGGACAGGATGGACCTTGCTCAATTACCCATGCACTAGTGATATCTGGACTACAAAAATCTAGGGATGTCAGAGAATTTTGCCACGAATCTCGGGGAGGCCGAATGCCAGTGCATTCGGCCCCCCGAAATCGGCGGCGGAACGGTCTGCCACCCCCCTGCCACCCTCGGGACAGGACTTACCTTGGGCGGATCTTCCTGGCAGCAGTGGTTCCGGCGGCGATTCAGCGGTGGTTCGGCAGCGGCTGCGGCGGTTCGGCGGCGGCTGCGGCGGCCGGTCTTCCGACCAGTTGCTGCTGCCGCCATTTCCAGTTAAAAAAAAAACATGATAGGCTACGTAAAGATTTACGTAGCCTATCACAGCTAGATTTTTAAAAAACACCATGATAGGCTACGTAAATCTTTATGTAGCCTATCATGGCTGATTTAAAAGAAAAAAAAATGCGCATACACAAATGACTCATTCATCAGGCACCTGGCCGATTGCGTTCATTCATCAGGCACCTGGCCGATTGCGTTCCTTATTTTGGCACGTCTTAGTCATTTACATTTACAAAAAGTAAACATTTATGTAGACTTAGGGATGGACGAAAGGGACTTACCTGGTCCCGCAGCTTGCTTTGCGGTGGGGGGAAGGTGCTTCGGTTCTCACCCCGAAGTTCAGGCAAGGGGGGGGAGGCGCCCTGCCTTGCCTGGCTGAAATTCAGGCTGGGGGGGAGGCGCCCCATCCCTTGCCGCCGAAATTCAGGCCGGGGAGGAGTGCCCCGTCTACCTGGTCGCGAAAAAAAAAGTAAAGTAAAACACACCCACACACACACACACATGATAGGCTACGTAACAATTAACGTAGCCTATCACGGCTAGATTTCCGAAGTCAGCCATGATAGGGTATGTAAATCGTCACGTAGCCTATCTAGGGATGGCGGAGAATTTCTCCCCGAAACTTCGGGGGGCCGAGCGCCAACGTGTTCGGCCCCCCGAACAAGTTTCGGGGAGAAATCCTCCGCACCCCCCCGCCCCCCGCACCCCCCCCGGGACGGGACTTACCTTTGGCGAATGTCCCTCCCGGCAGCGGGTCCGGCTGGCGGTTCGTCCGGTGTTCGAGCGGGGCGGGAGCCTTTCGACCGGCTGCCGCCCCCGCCATTGCAATGAAAGAAAAAAAAAAAAACCCGTCCCCTGATAGGCTACGTGACGATTCACGTAGCCTATCATGGCTGACTTTCCAGATCTAGCCGTGATAGGCTACGTGAATCGTCACGTAGCCTATCAGGGGACTTTTTTTTTTTTTTTCCCCCCACTGCGAAAAAGCTGCGAGAAAAGGTAAGTGACTTTCGTTCACCCCTAAGCCTATCACGGGTGACTTTGAAAAAAAAAAAGAGCGTACGCAAATGGTGGCGCCCATGGGGCGCCGCCATTTCCGTTCCTTAGTTTGGCACATCTAGTCTACGTAAAGATTTACGTAGACTACGGCGAAAATAAGGGAACGCTATTTGCGTTGCCCTTATTTTCGCCATCGTCTACGTAAATCTTTACATAGACTAGACGTGCCAAACTAAGGAATGCAAATGGTGGCGCCCCATGGGCGCCGCCATTTACGTACATGCTTTTCCCCCCCCCAAAGTCACCCGTGATAGGCTACATGACGATTTACGTAGCCTATCACGGCTGACTTTGGAAATCTAGCCGTGATAGGCTACGTAAATCGTTACGTAGCCTATCACGGGTGTGTGTGTATTTTTTTACTTTCCTTTTTTATTTTGCAATGGCCGGCGGCAGCAGCCGGTCAGAAGACCGGCCGCCACCCCCGCCGCAGCGCTGCCGCAATGCTGCCGCAACGCCGCCGGGACCCGCTGCCGAGAGGGACATTCGCACGAGGTAAGTCCCATCCAGGGGGGGCCGGGGGGCCGGTGGAGAATTTCACCACCAATTTTGGGGGGCCAAATGCGTTGGCATTCGGCCTCCTGGAGATTCGTGGAGAAATTCTCCGCCATCCCTACGTAGACTAAGACGGCGAAAATAAGGGGAACGCAATTAGCGTAGACACTACACTATTTGCGTTCCCCTTATTTTCGCCGTCTTAGTCTACATAAATGTTTACGTGGACTAAGACATGCCAAAACAAGGAACACAAATGGCAGCGCCCATGGGTGCCGCCATTTGCGTACGCGCGTTTTTTTTCTTTTAAATCAGCCGTGATAGGCTATGTAAACATTTACGTAGCCTATCACGGCTGACTGCAGGGATGCAAATGGCGGCGGCTATGGCCGCCACCATTTGCATCCCTGCTAGCCAGTGGCCGGATGTCCGGCTGCTGGCGGAGCCGGCTGGCAGCTCCGCAGAATCCCTGTGGAGCGGAGCCGGCCGGCCAGAATTTTGGGGGGGAGGGACGGAGCGCCTCCCCCCCGGCCAGAATTTCGGGGGGAGGGACGGAGTGCCTCCTCCCCACCACGAATTTCACCCTTCGAAAAGGTAAGTGACTTTTGTACATCCCTACCAAAATGGGATCTACGTGGGTCTGCCTTGAAAGATGGGTTAGAAACTTCAGCTGGTGCAAAATGCGGCTGCCTGGGTATTGGCTGGTGCCTGGCAGTCAGAATATGTGACACTTACATTGTATTACTCTGATTGCCACTGGGTTTCTGGGTTCAATTTAAAATGCTGGAACTGATTTTTTTTTAAGCCCTAAACCAGGGGTGAGTGTCCTTTTTCAGCACAAGGGCCAGATTCAATTTCGGAGAAGCTCTCAGGGGCCACATTCAAGTGGTGTGTGGGGACAGGGCAAAAGGGTTGTGGCCAAAAATGGAAGAAAAAAATACCAGCATATTGTAGGTTAAAGCTCTTCCTGCCAGTATCAAAGCCGTAGGAGAGGCATTTCAAACTCATACAATGGGGAAAAGCTGTACTAATGCTGAGAAACTACCAAATCATTGGTGGTTGGGGGAAAAGGAGGTGGGGCCAGTGAAAGGGGATGTGGCCATCTGAGGAACCCTGGTGGGCCAGATTTGGCCCCCATGCCTGTGGTACCTGACCTCTGCCCCAAATGGTTTGGAACGAAGTTATTTGAAAGACCCCCTTGACATGTATCAGCCTGCCCATACATTCAGATCTGCTTCAGAGGCCCAGCTTGTGCACCTGTCCATGAAAGAGGTGGGTGGGCACAAGGAAGAGGGCTTTTTTGACACTGCCCCCACCTTTGGGGATCTCTTTTTCAAATTGGGGTTCAACAGGCTCCATCATTACATTCCTTGTGGGGGTATGGGATGGGAGAACCAGCGACATTCAAGCTCGACAGAATTCTCCAAGCTTCTCTTTGAACCTCAGTTCAGCTTGCACCCATCTTCATTTGTGATCTGTTTTTCAGTTTGTCTGAATGGGAAAACTGTGCATTTTGAATGGGAAAAGTGTGCATTCCTGTTCACATTTTTCAAAAGTGTGTACTCCGACCTCCATTGACTAATGCATGGAAATGTGTATGTTTTAGAAAATGCATATTTTAAGATGTTGCATTTTTTTAAGCATTTTACAAACATGATCATGAGTTTAGGAGTGTGTAAATAGTTTTTGAAAAAATGCACTCCCATTCATTCATGTGCAGGCTTGTGAACAGTACACGTTCAGATGATTTGTGAACTCAAGTGAAATTCTTGTACATCCCTAAAGTAGACATTTAAATAAACGTATTTATTTACATTTTACAGCAGCCTTTCCATAATGTTAAGGCTTTTACTTGGGCTGCTGCTATTATTGTATTTTGTGATCCGTTGTTTTAATGTTGTCACTGGCTGGCCCTGTTTAATTTTATTATGATCCTGTGTTTTTAGTTTTAACTATAGTTTTTATATTGTTTAACTGATATTTTAAGACACCCTTGAAGAAAAAAAATCTAAAAGCTAAGATAACAAACTTTAATTACTGGGTGTCTGATTTTGTAAAAAAAACCTATGATTTGTTCTTTTCAATATCAGTACAAATCAGTATTCATTCTGAATATAACATTGTTTTGTCCAAAGCATTACAGCACTGATCTTTGATAAGCTTAGGCAACAGTTCTTGAAGGATAGGATAGCCAGGTTATAGTCTACTGCAGAAAAATAATCATCAGTTTTGTTGCACCTTAAATCCTAATAAGTTTATTGTGGCTGGCAACAGGCATTGTTGGCAAGAAAGATGCACTTTATCAGAGATGTGAAGTGGTCAGATTAAGCATGTTTGAGAATTTAGTTTCACTTTGGTTTTGATCTGAATGTACCCAAATTTGCAAAGTTTTCCATCTTTGGGACAAACATAATTTGAGAATTAAAATAATAATAATAATATGGGAGAAACTAAAGCTGAAAGATTTGTCCATCCAGACCCAGGGTATTGAGTGCTTAGCTCTTAAAAGTCTGGAGTTGAATCCCGGTGTATTCAACCATGTTATTGCTTAACTAGGGTTGCCACCTCTTTTTCCAACTGGTTCCTCATCTTTAACAGGTACAGGTATATTTAAGAGCTTTGGCTATTAGGCGGTATAGAAATAAATAAATAAATAAATAAATAAATAAATAAATGAATGGGAGGCAGGTACACTGACAGATTTTCCCATCCATAGGTCATGTTTGTGCCTCTAAAAAAAGATGCCACAAGAAATCTTGGTCTTTCAGAGAAATCCTGTCCTTGGGGAGGGGAAATTCTGTGGTGATGCAACTGCCACTTCCATCACTGTGTTAGAAACAGGGCAGGAGGTGGGGGAGCAGGATTTTTCATTTCTTCCCCCATCAACCCCAGACTCGCACAGTTTTGGGCATATTGGGGCAGCCATGGCTGCCCCAATGCATCCCCAGAATGCTTCATTTTACACCCTATCATTAGAAGAACATTGCTGGTGGACATCTGCACTGGCACAGCTTTCTACAGGAGAACTGGGGGAGGTGGGGCTCCAGCAGCACAGATGTTATTTCCAATAGGGCTGTGCACTACCTTGGTCCAAAGCCCAAATAATGAGGTGAAGCGGGCTGATTTGGAGGTGTGTGATACGAGGCAGATCAGAGCACCAAGATGCCCCAAAACAAAGAGGGTCATCTACAAAGTGCTT
Organism: Heloderma suspectum; assembly: GCF_057233095.1. Classification (NCBI taxonomy): domain Eukaryota; kingdom Metazoa; phylum Chordata; class Lepidosauria; order Squamata; family Helodermatidae; genus Heloderma; species Heloderma suspectum. Next base: position 78,857,395 of record NC_139460.1, on the reverse strand, counting down.
CAGCCCTCCTCATATATTCGGAGCTCTTCTGATGTGTTCTGAGCAGCCCAGACATGCTGGCTTCAAAATGTATCAATGTGTGAAAAATCAGGGAAGCGGGAGGAGGGAGTGAGCTTGGGCGAATGGCCAAATTAGGGCTGAACTTAACCCAGGAGCGTCCAATCAATGACAGTGGTGGAGGAGGGGGATATTTTGGTGAAAGCCTGTGTTTGTTCATTGCCTGAGAGTGAGGGGGTTGATTGGGTTAGAGCTGCGTTTGTTTCTTAAGTTTGGTTAGGTGTGTATATGTGTGTGCGTGTATGCAACATGTTCTTATTCTTTCCTACCCATTCCTTCTCCATTCAGCTCTTCCTCCTTTTCTAGATGATTAACTGGAAAACAAACACTTACTGCATTAGTTAGCTTCTCACCAACTGCATATATAAATATAAACCAGATAATCGTGTCCACTTGCTACACTCTCAGTTCCATCAGTTCACTTGAATATTTTTTTTAAAATTAAAAACTGTCTGGAATTTGGCAGGTGTGGTGTGGCTAAAAAAGAATTTCTTAAAATATAATAGAAATATAAAATATTCATTTTGTGTGTGCTAGGAAAAAAAAGCCCATTACTCCAAAAACAAACTGCTCTGCCAGCCTGCCAGGTAATGTGTGTATTCAGCCAAAGAGAGCTGGAGCCTGTGATTCTTCTGAATAGGGAGGAAGTACTAGGGGAAAGGGGTGGTTTGCACTTCAAAGAAACCTACAGCAGAGATTAGGGATAGTGACCTCCTCCACTTCAACACACCTGACCTAACTTCTTATCGCTTTTGAATCTGGTTTGAGTTTCTGAGAACAGCACATTGCATCTGTCATGTCATGCACTTCTGTTCAAGCAGTGAAAAGTTAACAGCTCTTTGCTTTGAGAGTTTTTGTGGAATAAATCCAATTTCCCCTGCAGCTAGCACAAAAATTGCTGGGCCAAATTGCCTGACATTTGGCATGTGGACATCCCTCCATGGGGGCTGAGAGGTCCCCAAATTTCATGTATGTATCATGAAAACTGAAAAAGATATGATTGTTTGTGTTTTCCCATGTAAGTCAATGGGGAAACATCAAAAATGACTGATTCGGATGTCCAAATCTCTCTTCGGATCCGGGTCTGAATCAGTCCAAACTGATGTGGGGCCACTTCAAGAAGGTCCAAAGCAGCATCTGAAGTGGGGACCATGCACAGCTCTAATTTCCAACGAGTTCACCTCCCTTTCCACTAATGGAGTAGTGCTTACACCATTTTCCATGGGCCTTCAGCCAGCCTCCTAGTGAAGATAGGATTGTCCCATTCAAGTGCCATAGACCCAGGCAGGGTTTTCAACATTAAAGTTTCAGTCTTGACCTTGCATTCCATATCCCTGTAATATACCACACAGAATTTCATTCTGATTTAGTTTTGCCTGAGTATAGAGGGCTACATGAGATCTTCATTATTAACCTCAAAGCTTAGTCATCAGGGCTTCTTATATGAGGCAGTCAAAAATGAGCAGCATGTCCAATGTGGGGGTTTAGAACAAACAACTCCTATTCAGGTACATAAAGAAGGCCATATAGATATGGACAAAATAAATTAGCTAACAAACCACATTTTTATTTTAGAGGAGCATATATACAGTGTTGACAGGTATATGTAGAAGCAAAACTATGAAATAAATAAGGCTTTATCCATTTATTATTAATATCAGTTATGTCAGCCAAAACCTGAATTACAAAGATTAAAACACAAATTAGGTATGACATTCAAATGTGTGTGTGGGAGGGGAGAGAATCAAGAGCTAAACATAAAAATATGTGTTTTATTATTATCTGAAGGTCACTAGACTTGGTTTCTGTTAAGGCTGCCAAGGGAAGCAAATTTCAAAAGTGCTATCTCAATGGAATGTTCAAACCCAGTTATAGACCAAATGTCTTCCAGCTTATCTCTATTACCATGGAAGAGTTTCTACCAAGGGCTCTAAAGGTCACAGAAAACATTCTGAATTCATCCAAACAATGTAAGTTGACAAAGTAGATTTAAAATTAGTTATAGAATTCTAACTTTCCTCAGGAAAGACTTGTCTACCCATTCACAACCTAATAGACCTTTTAGGCTGCAATTCTAAAGTCACGTATTAGGAAGTAAGCCTCATTAAACAAAATGGCACCTAATGTGAGTAAACTTGCATAGCATTGTGCTGTCAGCTTCCAAACTGAGGAATGTAAAGAAATCTTTAGTGGATGGAATTAAATCTGACAAAAAAAGATCCATGCAGATAACACTGTATAGCAATATATGTAGGTAGCTGGCTATTACGAGCGGAGATGGGTCAAAGAAGACGCAGACAACAAGCTTGGGTTGAAAATTGGGCCACATTTATTGAAATACTTGCAAAGGGGTAACTAGGTCAGGCATCTAACTGTGTCAGTGGCTAGCTGGCACTTCTTGGGCGAAAACATACCCAGCCTGAGGGGTGGCGGTGATCTCGTCATCCCTCTGGACTGCCCCTTCTGGGGGAGGTAGACCTTCCGGTGTCACCCCCAACCTGGTGCCGCACAACACCTGGCTGAGTGAGTAGAGTTGGTCTCCCAGGCAACCCTTATCCCCCTGCCGAGCCACACAACCCATTCGGGGGGCCTCAGGCATCACCTGTCACCATAAGGTGCCTCTGCATGCACACCATCCCTACTCCCTTTCCTGTTTTGCCCGTCCTAGCCGCCACAGGAGTCACAAGCCTATTGCTTGTGAAACTACCCCCACCTGCTCAGAAGAACTTCCCGCCGGCCCCTTTGCAGATCGGACAAAAATATGTCGTTCCCTATGTCTGACAGGTGGATGCCGTCCTGCCTGTAAAGCTCCGTCCTAGTCCACCGGATTCCCTGGTGGTTGATGCATCCGTCACCATGTTCTGACAACCCACATGCCAGTTCTCTGTTCACCTTGCGCCAGGCCCGTTCCATGGCAGCATTGCCCTGCGCCCTCCACATGATTCTCAGGAGCATTGAGGACCATAATATGGTCACCCCCGGCCAGCGATGTCGGATCGTCTGCAAATCGACTGACGCCTGCTCGATCAAGCCCTTTCCAGGCTTGCAGCCCAGGTCGTTCCCTCCTAGGTGCAACACTAGGACCTGTGGAGGGAAACTGACCAAACCTCAATGAAAGAGTGTGGGAAGAAGAGCGTCCCATCGCATACCATGCCGGCCGAGCCATTGTATCGCCACCTGTTGGGGAAACTGCAGCCGGGATCTGAAGGCCGACGTAGAAGCTCTGCGAGCAGCCCAAAAAAACATACTGTGCCCACAAATGAGCACCCGTACCAGTGTAGGTCAAATCCCATCTAAATAAAACATTGGGGAAGGCAAAGAGAAGCATCATGAAGCATCTGGCAACTTGCAAATGTAAGAATGGAAGGCCCTGGAGCGCCATCTCCCTACAGCCTTCAATTGTTTCGATGAAAAACCTATGGCAGCTGCCGTAGAGGTCGCCCCAGTGCGGAAAGAGTGGGTCCCAAAACGATAATGCCCCAAACCCAGTGTGGACAAGGCTAACTTAGTGACTGCCCAGAATTGGAACTTTGTCAGTGGTGAACTGTCAACATGGCAAAATAGGGGACCCTCCCTCGCCCCGCAGTGCCCAAGGAAAGCCTGCAAGGCCCTGACAGGGCAAAACTCCTCGGCCTGGGCCCGGCTAAGGGCCACCAATGCTCCCTTGCCTGACTGGTCAGTTTTCGACCGTCGAATATGGAGGTGAATCAGGTTGGGATGGATCTGGATATCGGAGTACCTCAAGGCCCTCCCGGTGGTGTCAGATTTGGAAGCCCAGACCAGTTCTGAAATCCTAAGGGCCCCCCAAAAAGGCTGTTAAAGCTGCAGCGTGAAAGAGAGAGGCTTCGTATGGAGAAGAGCAAATGGAGGGCCACAATCCCCGGAGCCCTATAAGAATAACTGGAGACAAAGGATGCCTGGATTCTGGCGGGGCGGGAAAGATCCGCGCCCAGCCTTGCGCAGCCCTCCTAACTTGGAAATCTGAGGTGGAGTCCTCCACCCCTCACACTTTGGCCCAGAAGGCCAAAGAGGCGAGCCTCCCCGAAATGGTCCTAGCAGACAGTCCCTTGTTATGCAGATAGCGGACAGTCCCTTGTATGCAGAATTGTAACAAGTGGTCCACAGGTAAGGGCCACAAGTCCTGCAACTGAAGTCCGCACCTGAAGGCACAAAACTCCCTACCTGCTCTCTTGTAGGCAGCTCTAGTGCTGGGGGCTATAGAGTTCAGGATAGCATGTTCGACTTGAGAGCGCCAATCTCCCACAATTTGGCTGGCATGGGGTCTGGTAGCGGACGTGCCCACGGAGCCAATGCATGGAACCTGTCGATCTGATTTCATGACAAAGCATCAGCAACAGGGTTCCCCAGACCCGGCACATGGCGGGCGTGGAACCATATGTTGTGGCGTAGGCATTGGAGGGTAAATGCTCTAACCAAATCCATGACCCTTTGGTTCTGGAGGATAATGTATTAATGACATGCACAACGGCCATGTTGTCGCACCAAAAAAGGGCAACAGCCACGTCAATGGGGAAAAATTCCGGGAAGGTGAGGTCCTGATAAATACTGCTGGCAGCCCAGCTCTCTGGCCACTGGCCCAGGCACCACTGCTCTCGCCAAATTGGACCAAAACCAAAGGTGCCAGCAGCGTCTGAATGGATATGCAGGTCGGCTCGTAGAAGTAACTCGTGCCTCCAGAAGGAGATGGCATTAAAATCCCTCAGGAATTTAAGCCATACCTGCAGGTCCATGTGCATAGCAGAGGTGACTCTGGTGCAATGATGCGGGAGTTGAAGACCCCGCATTGCCCAGCAGAGCCATCGCAGGAAGGTGCGGCCGGGGGCCACAACCCTACAAGCAAAGTTCAAATGCCCAACGACTTCTTGGAGGGCTCTAAGGGAGACTTTAGGAAGGTGCAAGATGGACTGGAGCTTATTCTTAAGTACCAGCAATTTATCGTGAGGGAGACGAGAACACTGTGCGAGGGTATCGAGCTCAATCCCTAAGAATGTCAAAATAACAGATGGGCCCTCTGTCTTCTCGTGTGCCAAAGGGACACCCAAGTCTGAGGAAAGGGATATGAATGCCCTAATTAGGTCAGAGCATTGACTGCCACCCCAGGGTCCAGCAAACAGGAAGTCATCCAAATAATGGACCACATCACCGCAGCCCATCTTATCCCGTATGGCCCATTCCAGAAAGGAACTGAACTTTTCAAACATAGCGCAAGAGATGGAGCATCCCATGGGGAGGACGCAGTCAATGTAAAACTTGTCCTGGAAGGAGAATCCCAGCAAATCAAAATCCAGAGGACTGACAGGCAAAATACGAAAAGCAGATTTGATATCACACTTTCCCATCAATGCCCTGCAGCCCAGAGCTCTTATCATGGCTACCTCAGTATCAGAGGAGGTATAACGCACGGAACATAGGGAATCTAGGATTTCATCATTAACCGACTGGCCCTTGGGGAAAGAGAGGTCATGAATTAACCTGAACTCACCGGACGATTTCTTGGGGACAATTCCCAAAGGGGAAATCTGCAGGTTGGGCAACAGGGACGAGGAAAAGGGGCCGATGACCCGACCTGACTGAACTTCTTTATTAATTTTATCTTGAACCAAGCACTGCATGCTAAGAAAAGACCGATCGTTACCGGTCAATACGGCTTGCGCGGACCACTGAAGGGGATCTTGAAACCCAGTGTGAAGCTGTGTTCCAAGTAGATCGCTGCCCGCCGATTTGGGTAACGAAAGTCACCTGATCCCGAAGCTTGCTTTGCATTGGGGGGGAGGCTCTCCGTCCCTCCTCCAGAAATTCTGGCCGAGGGGGAGGTGCCCCGTCCCTCTGGCCACGAAACCTCGTCTCCTGCCGGGACGCAAATGGCGGCAGCTGTAGCCGCCGCCGTGTGCGTCCCTGCAGTCAGCTGTGATAGGCTACGTAAATGTTTACGTAGCCTATCATGGCTGACTTAAAAAAAAAGAGCGCGTACGCAAATGGCGGCGCCCATTGGTGCCGCCATTTGCATTCCTTATTTTGGCATGTGTAGTCTACGTAAACATTTATGTAGACTACGGCGAAAATAAGGGCAACGCTATTTGCGTTCCCCTTATTTTCGCCGTAGTCTACGTAAATGTTTACGTAGATTACACGTTCCAAAATAAGGAACGCAAATGGCAGCTCCCATGGGTGCTGCCATTTGTGTATGCACTTTTTTTTTTTCAAAGTCAGCCGTGATGGGTTACGTAACGATATACGTAGCCTATCATGGTGTTTTTTTAAAAATCTAGCCGTGATTAGGGATGGGCGAAAGTCCCTTACCTGTCCTCGAAGCTTGCTTCGCGGTGGGGGGGAGACGCTTCGCTTCTCCCCCTGAAGTTCATGCGAGGGGGGGGAGGTGCCCTGCCTCGCCCGGCCGAAATTCAGGCCGATTAGAAGCACCCCGTCTACCCGGCTGCGAAAAAAAAAGGAAAACACACACACACAAACCCCCGTGATAAGCTACGTAACAATTTACGTAGCCTATTACGGCTAGATTTCCAAAGTCAGCTGTGATAGGCTATGTAAATCGTCACGTAGCCTATCACGGCTGACTTTGAAAAAAAAAAAAGCGCGTACGCAAATGGTGGCGGCCCATGGGCGCTGCCATTTGCGTTTCTTATTTGGGCAGGGGTAGTCTACGTCAAGATTTACGTAGATTACGGCGAAAATAAGGGCAATGCAAATAGCGTTCCCTTATTTTCGCCGTGGTCTATGTAAATCTTTACGTAGACTAGATGTGCCAAAATAAGGAATGCAAATGGCGGCACCCATGGGCCGCTGCCATTTGCGTACGCGCTTTTTTTTTTTTTCAAAGTCACCCGTGGTAGGCTATGTGACGATTTACGTAGCCTCTCACGGCTGACTTTGGAAATCTAGCCATGATAGGCTACGTAAATTCTTACGTAGCCTATCATGGGGGTGTTTGTTTGTTTTTTACTTTACTTTGTTTTGTTGCAATGGCGGCGGCTGCCCCCACCCCCGACGAACCGCTGCTGAACCGCCGCCAGGACCCGCCGCCAAGAGGGACATTCGGCCACGGTAAGTCCCATCCCGGGGGGGGGCGGGGGGCCAGCGGAGAATTTCCCCACCAATTTCGGGGGGCCAAATGTGTTGGCACTCGGCCCCCTGAAGTTTCGGGGAGAAATTCTCGGCCATCCCTAGGCGTGATAGGCTACGTAAATCTTTACGTAGCCTATCACGTTTGTTTGTGTATGTGTGTTTTTTACTTGGAAATGGTGGCGGTGGCAGCCGCTCAGAAGACCGGCCGCTGCTGCCGCCGCCGCACCACCGCCGCACCACCTCCAGAGCCGCCGCCAACAGGGACATTCGAACAAAGTAAGTCGTATCCCAGGGGGGCGGGGGGGCAGTCCGTTTCTCCACCAATTTCGGGGGGCCGAATGCGCTGGCATTCGGCTTCCCCGAGATTCATGGAGAAATTCTCTGACATCCCTAGGTAATGCCCTAGGAATTGAAGGAGCGGAAGAATCTTAACTGGGCTGGGGCCCTTTGGGAAGGGGAGGATGCCCACCGCCCTGTTTTCTGCCACCACGGCCATCCCTTGGAGGACCTCTCCAACCTCTGGCTCTTGGGCAAGAGGCACAAGAGTGTTGACCTCTGCAAATGGAGCATTCATGCCGAAAGCGGCATGGGTTTCGGGAGCAGGAACCTTTGGAGCTGAACTCCCAGCACAGCCAGCGGTGTTGAACCCCTGGACCCGCAATAGGCCTGGCGGCCATTGCGGGCGATAGCTTGGCAAGGATGTGGCCACTGTCGGACCTGTCGCCGAAGCCCGGCCTGGAAGGAGTCATAAATTGGAGCCAAAGGTCCTGGTCCTGCAGATCCCAGTGCATGGAAGGGTCAATGGCGGCCCTCCATTGGAAGGCCTCATCGTAGGCCAGCCATGCACTCCCTTCATATTCAGTGTAAGCCCTGTATATTATGTCAAGATACTTAGTGAGGACCCAAGCCCTCTTGGGGAATCTCTGTTGGAGGATGCCAGCATAAATTAAGAAGCCTGGCAACCAGTTCGCCCAGGTGCGCAGCACCTTGTGAGCTTTGCTCCGCTCAGGATCCTGGTCACAGTTCTTATCCTTGTCACTGGGTTCGGGCTCATGAAAGAGCAGGGCAAAGACATCGGTAAATTCTCCCTGCAAAATCCTTTCTCTGGTGGCAATAGTCAAGTGAAAGCCAATAGGGGAAGAAGTAGAACCTGTGGGTATGGATCCTCATTCCAGGTTGGCACATGGGTCAGCCAAGCACATCTGTGGGGCTGGCAGAGGAGGTGGTAGGGGAGACAGGGGGTCCCAAACCAAACCAGTGGGCCCCTTCCAAACACTGGCGCAGGCAGCGTTAAGCAGATGAGGCTGGAATAGTGGCGGGGCTGATGTGGAGGCGTCTCCTGCCGGTAGCAGTAAGGGGAATGAGGCGCCAGGCCCCAATGAACTGGGTGGGCTGGCCACCTGAGTAGTTGAACTAGGAGTTGAAACCGAGGCCACGGGATGAGGAGTACTAACTGCGGGGGCTGGAGTAACTGGAGGAAGTGGGAGAGGGGGGACTGGGCCGCCCTGAAGGGTAAACCACGGTATCCAACCCCAGGGGTTGACCTGCCCAATGCCTGGCCAGGCGAATTGAGCTGCCAAAGTAGTCTCACCTGAATCCAGTGTGGGCGTGCTCTGATCCCTAACTGGAAAAACAGATGATGTTGCTTGTGCACCTGGGGAAGATGAGGCCACAGAAGGGAGGAGTTCCACCGTGGGAGGTGAGAAATCCGGAAGAGCCGAGGAAGAGGAGGTGGATGCCTCAAAAGCGTCCAGGAGAGCTGAAATAGAAAGGAGCAGCGAGCGTTGGGTCTGCTGTTGCGTTCGCTTGGGCTGGACCGCCGAGGGTTTTTTAGGCCTGGCCGGGGGAGGGGGAGGGATCCCTGAGGAATGCTCAGCAGCTTCCAGACGAGAAAGAATGGATGCCAATACCGGGTCTGCTTCCTCATCAGACTTAGGGGTGGACGAAAGGCACTTACCTGTCCTCGAAGCTTGCTCACGGTGGGGGGGAGGCGCTTCGCTGCTCCCTCCGCGAAGTTCAGGCTGGGGGGGGAGGCTTCCTGCCTTGCCCGGCCGAAATTCAGGCCGGGGAGGAGGCGCCTCGCCTTGCCCGGCCACGAACTCCAATTTTTTTTTTTTTTAAAAAAAACGCCCCCGTGATAGGCTACGTGAGGATTAACGTAGCCTATCACGGTTAGATCTGAAAAGTCAGCCGTAATAGGCTATGTTAATCGTCACATAGCCTATCACGGGTGACTTTAAAAAAAAAAAAAAAGCACATACGCAAATGGCGGCCCCCATAGGGAGCCGCCATTCGCGTTTCTTATTTGGTCGCTGTAGTCTACGTAAAGATTTACGTAGACTACGGCGAAAATAAGGGCAACGCAAATAGCGTTGCCCTTATTTTCACCGTAGTCTACGTAAATCTTTACGTAGACTACAGTGACCAAATAAGGAACGCGAATGGCGGCTCCCTATGAGGGCCGCCATTATCCGTACGCGCTTTTTTTTTTTTTAAGTCACCCGTGATAGGCTACGTGACAATTTATGTAGCCTATCACGGCTGACTTTGCAGATCTAGCCGTGATAGGCTACGTTAATAGTCACGTAGCCTATCACGGGGGCGTTTTTTTTTTCTTTTATTGGAATGGTGGGGGCGGCAGCCGGTCGAAAGACCGGCTGCCGCTCCCGCCCCGGACGAACACCCGCCGAACCGCCGGCCGGACCCGCCGCCGGGAGGGACATTCGGCAAAGGTAAGTCCCGTCCCGGGGGGGGGGTGCGGGGGGCGGGGGGGTGCAGAGAATTTCTCCTCGAAACTTGTTCAGGGGGCTGAACACATTGGCGCTCAGCCCCCCAAAGTTTCGGGGAGAAATTCTCCACCATCCCTAATCAGACTCAGAATCGGGCCTTGGCAGCGGTCTCTTGGGGAGGGGAGGTGGGGCCCTCCCCTTCCCTTTCTTTCCACCCTGGCCCTTCTTGGGGGGCATGATGCAGAAAGTTAGTTAAGCTTGGCTGATATCGGCAAGAAATAAGTGAGGGCCTGGGTCCCAGGACCCAGTCAAACTCCAACCACCACCCCAGGGGTAAAAGCGGTGAGGTCAGAGCCCACAGCAGGAGGTTCCAGTGGGCAACTGGGCACCCCGGGCAACAGGCAGCACCCCCCAGGCCTCGAGATCTGCGAATCTGAGTTCAAGGCCGAGACAGAGAGGCCTGGGGCTGGGAAGAGAGGAGCGCCGCCGCTACTGCTTAGATGGGAGGGGATCGGTGCTCAAGAGGTGCAGCAAGGGGCCAGCAGTGACGGAGCCGCGCCTAAGCATGGGCGCCCTCAGCTGAGGGAGCCCCTGACCCGGGAATGGAGGCAGGCACCCAATAGGGACCCGCAGCCACTCCTTTATTTAATTAATTAAATAATTAATTTGGGGGGGACGTCCCACGCCCCCAGGAGGCGACGAGATCTGAAGCAGACGTCTGCTGGAGGAAGGAGCGGGGGGGCAGGCACGCCGCCACTGAGAGTGCCGGCGCCCAAAAGGGGGAGTCAGCACCAGCAATCACCGGTGACGCACTCAAATGTGCGCCGCTGCCACGAATGCTGGCGTTCCCGCCGACACGGACAATCAACGGGGCCGCGGTGGCACAAGTGCACAGCTGCGGCCACTGGAGGCCGGTGGGAAGGTGGGGAGGAAGGAAGGCAGGTGGGCAGGGAGAAAGGAAGGCAGGCGGCCCTCCGGGCAGGCTGTCCGGCGGGTGGGCTGGCGAGCCGTCCGGGCATCCAGCTGACCGGCGGGCGGGCGGGTGGGGGACCAAGCGAGCGGGCAGGCAAGGAGACGAGCGAGCGGGCGGGCTAGGGAGCGAGGGAGCGGGCGGGCGAGGGAGCGAGAGAGTGGGCAAGCGGGCGTGCACCACACCCGCCCGCACCCCCACAGGTGAGGATGACAACGAGCGCCGCACCTGGGCACACACCCGGGCCCGCCACCAGCGCTCCCGCCGAGGAAGCAAATGTAGGCTGAGGGGGGGCTCCCACGCACGTGTGCCACCTCCGCCGGCAAATCCGGAGTCATGGCAGGCACGCCGAGTGAGCGGCGGGAAGGAAAGAGCTGGCGAGGGGGGCGGGCACAATACCGTTGCGAGCACCGGAGCCCCAGAGGCAGTGAGCGCTGGCAGCGACAGGCACTGCGTCACTCCATGCACCGCCACCAATGCTGGTACTCCCGCCGGCCAGCAGGTGCCGGCCCAGAAGGAGCCGCACCAGAGCGCGTGAGACCCGCCGTGAGCGTCAGCAACCCAAGAGAAGCTTTTGGGCGTGCAGAAGCATGCTGAGTCCAGGTGGCTGGAATGACGACAAAGCCGGTGCTGGTCTCCAGCAGGCAGGAGTCCCTCGTTGATTCCAGGTGAGTCTTTAGATCTCAGAGAGCTGAGATAGGGAGGGGGGTCGAGTTTAAGTCAACGCAGCCTCCCCTCCCTGACTGATGGTGCGACTGGGGTGCACCAATCAGAGGCCCTTATGTCTTATCACCCCACCTGCCCACAATGCCCCCCCCTTTCAGCCAGACAAGCTGGCGCCGGGTTAGGGCATTACTGAAAATGTGACACATTAAGAGCAAATGAGATGATAATTTACTGCAGGAATTACAGTGCAACACCAAGAACCACTGGCTGGAATGGGATGATTCAGAGATGCGCCTCTACCATCAGGGGAACACCTTCATGCTGGGGCCACGCATATGCCTGTGGAAGGTTCCATGGGCATAAGCCTACCACTGATGGTGTTCCAGGGTGGGTGGTCTGCTGAATCCAAGGCTAGCCCCTGCTCTCCCTCTTTACAGTGTATTATTACACCAGATGTGGCCTGGGCAATGTCAAGGGCTCCGTGGAGGCCCCTCTCAGTCTAATCCAGTAGCCAAGTCCAGACACAGACAAAGGGATTCTCTTCAAAGCTTTATTCCTCTTTTACAACTTAACAACTCTACTATTAGCAACTAGATATGAGCAGCAGAGTACCTATGCCCTACGTTGGAACAGTTGGTCCCCGTTTGAAAGGGAATTACTGGCAGACCCCTGAACTTAAGGACTAGGGAGAGTCCCTCCCCTTTTCACTTGGATCCTCTGGGCGCAGCCATTGTTTGCGTGCCAACTGGGCACTACGCCTCCTTTCTGCGCCCTCCATTTGGCGCCACTGTCTGCGTCACGCGTCCATCAAGTCTGCTTCCCACACTCTGTCACTCCCAGGACTTCTATCTAAGCTAGGAATGTGGGTGGGAGGAATCTCTGTCAGCTGTTGGCCCTGGGAAAGAGGAGCGTGCTCCTCTCCCAGGAGTGACTCCTTTTCCTCAGAATCAGAACTACTCTGGGATTCTATGGTCTCAGTGTCCACCCTGACAGACAACTGTTCTAACAGAGGAATGTCCCCTATAAAGTAGGATACATGGCTACCCGAGGGATGGCTGTCCAGCAAAGCTGACAGTACTGAACTAGGTGGGCAAAAAGTCTGACCTGGTGTAAGGCGGCTTCCTATGTAACACCTTTACAGTCCGCAATCCTATGCACACTTCCTTGGAAGTTAGTCCCATTGAATTCAAGGCATATATGCATAGCAGGGGTGGGCAATTTCAGGAGCTCCAGGGGACAATTTCTACCTCCTCCCACAGGCCACATCCCCCTTCATGAGTGTCAAAGACAGGTGGAAAATGGAAAAACAAAACAGCATCTGGAGTGGCTATGGAACACCAGAAGGGTCAAAATCAGCTTGCTTGCAAGCTAATTTGACACTTTTGGTGCCCCATAGTAGCTCTCAATGCCTTTTTGTTTGCAAAAAAGGGCTTTTAATATTTGGGGGGGTCCTCATGAATGTGTGTGTGGTTGGTAGGGCACTGCAGGGACTGCATGTTGCCACACCACTGATGTACAGGAATGTACTGCACATCTATGAGAAACCATTCCTGTGCGCACATCAAATTTTTATGTTAACTCACACAACATTATGAGAGTTGAGATTTATACAGGACATCTGTGAAATGTATTGTTATCTGTATTTCAGTTATAATTGGGTGTTTAAAAAATCTAATTCAAACAGTGGAAGCAATTTGTCAACGTTTACCTATGTATTCGGCCTCCTTCTTCTGAGTGCTGGATGATTTCCCTAGTTTACTCTTGCCTCAGGCCTTGTCCCATCTGCTCCAAAAGTAAAAAGAGCTCAGCAGACAGAGAAATGAATATCAGTTGTGTTCAGAATACACCATGGGAAAAAGCAGAAAACTTATTATTGTTCTCCTACAGAACTTCTGTTGGGACTTGCACAAATTCATAAAAGGGGGTTATATAAACACAGTGTATAGCAGCCACCCCTTTTTTTTTTCAGGCCAATTTCCACCTTCCAGACTAGGGATAGGGAAATCTGTCAAGTTCGCTTTTGTTTAGTTGGTGAATTTTGTTTTTAAAGGCCTGCACAAAAATGTGTACAGGTTTTGTGTTCATTACTCCCAATATACACATTTTGGTACACACTTTTCAAATGTATGCATTGCCGCCGATAGGATACAGAGGTTCTGTATGCACTTTCCCCTATTATGTGCATTTGGGGCACATTTCCTAATACACACATTTTTGATGAACAAACTTGATAACAATGTTTGAAAATGTGTGGATTTTGGACTGTGTTTATATACTTCCTGTGTAAGTCTGAGAAGTGTGAATTAGGTAAGCTCACATTAAAATGTGAACTGAATGAAATTCTCACCCATCCCTCACCCAAACACATGGGACAACATTGCCTGTCAGGAATGTAAATGAAATTTTGCATGCTGCTGTTTGCCATTCATAGGGATGGGCGAAAGTCCCTTACCTGTCCTCGAAGCTTGCTTCGCGGTGGGGGGGAGGCGCTTCGCTTCTCCCCCCGAAGTTCATGCGAGGGGGAGGAGGCGCCCTGCCTTGCCTGGCCGAAATTCAGGCTGGGGGGGAGGCGCCCCATCCCTCGACGGCGAAATTCAGGCTGGGTAGAAGCGCCCCGTCTACCCGGCCGCGAAAAAAAAGTAACCCCCCCAAAAAAACCCTATTTGCGTTGCCTTTATTTATTGCGTTGCCAACACTATTTGCGTTGCCTTTATTTTTGCCGTAGTCTACGTAAATCTTTATGTATACTACAGGGACCAAATAAGGAACGCAAATGGCGGCGCCCCATGGGGGCCGCCATTTGCGTACGCGCTTTTTTTTTTTTTCAAAGTCACCCATGATAGGCTACGTGACGATTAACGTAGCCTATCACGGCTGATTTTGGAGATCTAGCTGTGATAGGCTACGTTAATCGTTATGTAGCCTATCACGTTTTTTTTTTTTTTACTTCACTTTTAAAGGTGGTGGCGGCAGCCGGTTGAAAGACCGGCTGCCGTCCCCACCCCTGATGAAAACCCGCCGAACTGCCGCTGGGGCCCGCCGCTGGGAGGGACATTCGTGAAAGGTAAGTCCCATCCCAGGGGGGGGCGGGGGGGGTGGAGAATTTCACCACCGATTTCGGGGGACTGAATGCGTTGGCACTCGGCCCCCCGAAGTTTCGGGGAGAAATTCTCCCCCATCCCTAGCCATTCACATGCCAAACCGTGGCTTAGGCTTGTCATGGGAATTGCGGCCACCCTTTTCACCACCACATCAACAGCATCATCCTGGCTCTGCAAGTAACCTTCTGTGGTGCACTTGTTTTCAGCTTGTGGCAAAGTGCAGTCTGTGACATCATATCAAGCAGTAGCAGCGGAGCCTCATCGGCTCTCGTTCATGTACCGGTTGCACCAAGGCACATCAAAAAACAAAGCAGAGCGGGGGGACAGAAACTTCGATGTCATGTTGACACCAAGGGGCAATCTGGACAGTGACAGAATTAACAGGAGTGTGGAACAAGAGAAAAAGCAGGACTAGGTTGAGCACAGAAGCAGGAATTTGGCTCAAGGCAACAGCAAAGGCAGGAACATGGACCCATACTTAAACAGTAGCCAACTTCAAAGTAATCCAGTATTGTGTTCATGGTAAAGACTTTCTTTTGCTTCCTAGAAGTCAGAATTTTGACAGCTACAGAGGCAATTAGTTCATTTAAATCACCTGAGATCTGGGTGGCTAGGTATGAACTACGGAATAAGGGGAGTTGTTAGCCCTAGTGTTTGACCCCTCATTGATATAAAGTTAAAAAGGGAGCCAGGGTCTCCCTTCAGTGGAGGTACCCTTTCACCAGCAGGCCAAGTGCCTGGACAGTGAGCACCACTGTATGCATCAGGAGCAGGGGGTGAGACTGTCCTGTATTGGTTGCAGCAGACTCAGTGAAGGGGCTAACCACAAAGCAAGGTAATAAAACAGGAAAAGGTCAAAGCACAGGCAGGTAGGCAGATATGTGGGGAAGGCTGAGGCAGGAGCAATCAGGATAACAGTCAAAGGTCAAAACACAGGCAGTCAGATACAGTGCACAGTCCAGAAGAAGAGTCAAGCAGGAGTCTAAGGTCAGTAGCACAGAGGTTCAATCATAAAGCAAAGTCGGGAACCCAGCATGCTCTGCCGTAGAGGCTGATAAGACATTGTTTTCAGCACTCACTAACCAGACACTGAAGGCTTTTGTCACCAGAGCTTCCTGAGCCCTACCCAGGCTCAGCTGCAGCAGGCTCAGCCAGAGCCCTACTAATGAGGAGTCACTTTCTCTTCAGGAGTCCTTTTGCAAGCAGGCTCTCCTTTGCCTGGCCATGGTCTGAGTCTGTACTTTCAGGCACCATCATTCTTGCATGGGTGGCAGCTCAGCATCCCCCTCGGACTCAGAAGCAGAACTTACTATCTTTCAACAGGGATGGTCTGAAGTCCTTTCTCTTGAAGGCCCAGAACCTTCTTGATCAGCCCAGGGATCCCCTGAAGCATCTTGTTCTCCAAAGTAATTTGGCTCAGAAAGCTCTAGATCATCATTTGAAGAGGATTACTACAGAGGGGACATGACAGAGGCTGGTCCAAGCAGCCTTGTTCCCCCTCACACATTATGGGGGTGTGTGCATCTCAATCACTCTGAAGACTCAGACACAGTAGGTAACAGGGGTAGATCCTTTAGGCTGCAATCGTATAACCACTATCTGGATGTAAGGTGAAATGAACTCAGTGGGACTTACTTCTGAATAGATATGTATAGAATTCCACAGTTAACCTTATTTATTTATTTATTTATTTCATTTCTATACCGCCCAATAGCCAAAGCTTCACAAAAATTAAAACCAAAAAGCTCAGGGTAAAACAATATAAAATATAAAAGCATTAAAACCACAATATAACAATACAACCAGAACAAAACCAGAATAAAACCTAGCAGCAATGCAGAGATTTAAAACACAGATTTAGGGCACAATCCTGTGGCTGCTACTCAGTGGCTAGATGGCCCAAGTTGGTTCCTGGGAAGCAACTTCGGAGCCCGTGCTCCGAGGTCAGTTCCTGGAGGACCCCCACCCCCTCCCGTGCTGCCTCGTGGCAGTGCAGATTGGCCCCATGCTCCACGTTCATAAGAGCAGTGCGGAGCGGCAAAAACAGGGCATTCCAAGGGGTGGGCTGAGCTGGGGAAGTTGGAAATCTCGTATGACACATCCCATGTGTCATCCAGCCACCGCTTCCCATGCTCCAATTCATTTCCCACAGCTAGGCAGCCAAAATTGGCTGTCTAGTCATGAAAGCAGAGCTGGGGGAGGTGAGGAGGAGATCCACTCCTCACCACTCCTCCTGCCCTGCACTAGATAGGCAGTTGCCCCCAGGTTCAGAGGCGGCCGTCGATCTTGATAGGATTGCTCCCTTAAAACACCAAAGCTAAAAGTCTAGAAAGCTAAAAAAAGGTAGTAAAAGTGAGAGATACTGTTCCCAAGTTGGAACACTGTAGAAAGCATTTCAGGGAATTTTTTTTTTTTTAAAGTACACTGATGTGGAATCGGGCCAAAATGAGCATATCAGAAAAATAAGAAACTGCATGGCCTTGAAATTGGAAGATCCAAGCATCCCTAGACCCTAATAAAGAGCAGTGACTATCTGAAGGGTTGTACTCACAGTGAGTCAGAATTCTTGATCTAGCAGTAGAAATGACATGCATGGCCTTGGAACCTGGAATTATGCACACAACACATGTTTTTGTGTATGTATTTTTTGCAATACAGCGAGGAATATAGAAGTGCAAGCACTAATGGATTGGGGGAGGGATTTTTATTGTATTCAACTCATTGCAAATGAGTTGTTATTAACATCTGGAATTATTAGCAGCTGGAAGTCATAGATCACCCATTAAAGTTAGCATGTGGTGCAAAGTCAGATTAAGGTTGCAGCTGTCAAACCATTTACTCAGAATAATCCCTTTTAACCTGAACAAGCTACTTTGGATGAACAGTTTTATGATCTTTTATTTTTGTTTATGGATATAAATATTGTACATTATTTTATAGCAACTGAATGGTAAGAATATAAACCAAAATGAACCCCAACTTTTTATAACATAAAACATAGATACATTTGGTCTGTACAGCAACATGATGTGAATATTAGTGAATTGATTGCTATCAGGCATTGTATAGTTTTTATCCCGCTATGTAAAGTATACACAAATATCACAAACATCAAGTTGTTATTTGCTATATTTACACAATGTGTTTTCCTGTTATTTTTTAAAATTGATATTTAGTATTACAAAGCATTCTGATGGCTGCACTGTGGCATGCCTACTTTTAAAGAAGTGTTTAGCGTGAAATAAAAGAACATATTATAATAGTTTTTTAAGTTTCTGTGTGGGCACACTGCACACATTTCTGACAGCTGTGCTATAGGTAGCCCTCAACGTAAACCTTTCATTTTGAAACTTTTTACAATTCATTCAAATGAGTAAGCCCTATATCTCCTCCCACCATGATGCCAAAGGAGGCATGTAAATGTGCATGAAAATTCTGCATTGACTATGTCAAAATATATAAATAACATAGGGACAAGTTGGGTTAGAAATTAATGGCTTCCTCAACCATATTTCTCTCAGCACTTTAAAAGCAGTACTGACTCATGAATAAGACCAACAATAGAAATGTTCTTTGCTAGAATTTGGCCTGGAGCATCATTGGCAGTATTTCTGAGTATAACATTCTAATAGCCAGCTTATATCTTGGTGGCCCCCACACAATTAACTTTGTAGTGCGAGCTTAGGGATGTACAGTCTATGTAAAATCTGTTCTGTGCTTTGTGGATTGTCAGGCGCTTTTTCTTCCATTGTCCATTCACAGGTTGTTGTAATTAGTGTGTAACACTGAACGTATTGTCCCCCATTCCATTCCACTTTTCCTGAGCAGAAACTTGCATATTTTCCTATGGATAAATATGCATAAATATTGTGAAAGGTTTTTTTGTTTTGTTTTTAACATCCACAAGTCCATGGACTCTGCATGGCCTGAGGGGGTCACTCCGCAGCAGATTCCTCAGGATTCCTCAGATTCTTAGAAATCCAAGCTCATTTTAGTAGGGGTGCACGATAGTCACTTACCTGGTCTCGCAGCTTGCTTCGCGGTGGGGGGGAGGTGCTTTGTTGCTCCCCCCGAAGTTCAGGCCGGGGGGGGAGGCTTCCCGCTTCGCCCGGCCGAAATTCAGGCCGGGGAGAAGCTCCCCGTCTCCCCGGCCACAAACTTCAAAAGAAAAAAAAAATGCCCCTGTGATAGGCTACGTAACGATTAACGTAGCCTATCACGGCTAGATCTGCAAAGTCAGCCGTGATAGGCTACGTTAATCGTCACGTAGCCTATCACAGGTGACTTTGAAAAAAAAAAAAAGCGCGTATGCAAATGGTGGCCCCCATAGGGAGCCGCCATTCGCGTTCCTTATTTGGTCCCTGTAGTCTACATAAAGATTTAGGTAGACTATGGCGAAAATAAGGGCAACGCTATTTGTGTTGTCCTTATTTTCACCGTAGTCTACGTAAATCTTTATGTAGACTACAGGGACCAAATAAGGAACGCGAATGGCGGATCCCTATGGGGGCCGCCTTTAGCTGTATGCGCTTTTTTTTTTTTTTAAGTCACCCGTGATAGGCTACGTGACGATTAATGTAGCCTATCATGGCTGACTTTGCAGATCTAGCCATGATAGGCTACATTAATCGTTACGTAGCCTATCACAGGGGCATTTTTTTTTTTTACTTTGCTTGTAATGGCAGTGGTGGCAGCTGGTCAAAAGACCGGCTGCCGCCCCCGCCCCTGACGAAGACCTGCCGAACCGCCGCCGGGACCTGCCGCCGGGAGGGACATTCGTGAAAGGTAAGTCCCATCCCGGGGGGGGGGGAAATTTCTCCCCAAACAACCTTCGGAGGACCAAATGCATTGGCGCTCAGCCCCCCGAAGTTTCGGGGAGAAATTCTCCCTCATACCTACATTTTAGTTGGTCTCGAATTTCTCCAGCATCCCTATGTGACCTTCTGTTTGGTTGAAGGCTGGATTGTGCTTCCATGAAGGTACAATGTATGTTCTGTAACCACATAATTGCAAATCCACTAGGTTAGATGGCAGATTAGACAAATGCATAAAGGAAGTCTATCAATACTAGTCAAAATAGGAGTATGCTGTTGGAATAGCTGTGGCAGGGGATCACACCAAATAAAGGTGTGATTTGTTTTTGGGTGGGCTTTTTCTTAAAGCAAGTAGTGGGTGCAGTGGCTGGGGTCATCTAGGGTGCAGAGATAATTAACAGCTCTGGATCCATCAGAGAGCCTTGAGCACAAACAGGGCTCTCAGCCTCAGGGAGGGAATGTTGCCCAGCAGCCAGGTGTTGAGCCAGGTAAGTTTCCTCTTTAGCCTGGGTTTCTTATGCATATACAAAAGACCAGCATGCTCACTGCATGTTGTGGTTTCATTCTGTTAAGCCGGGCTTGATTTGCTCTGCTGCTTTAAAGTTTTCACTGCTTAGCCAGAGAGCTACCTGTTTATGAGTCAGAAACATTTTCTAAGCCCCTTGCTTTCTGGATTCAGTCGGCTTTATTTAGCCCCTTGCTGGTGTTGCCATCTGGTCAATTTCAAATTAGTTAATTTTGTTTGTTTCATTTATATTCCACCTTTTACCCCAAGAAGCCCAAGGCAGTGTACACGATCCTCTTCTCTATTTTATTCTCACAACAACCCTGTGAGGTAGGTTAGGCTGAGAGTCAGTGACTGATCCAAAATCACCCAGTGAGCTTTATGGCCAAGTGGGAACTTGAAGCCAGATGTCCTTAGGCCTAGTCCAACACTCTAACCACCATACTGCACTGCACTAACTTTCCTGAACCAAACAAAAAGAGGTTCTACACCTTTACTGTGTGCATAAAGGTTGTCAAATAGTTTAGGAAAACTATAAGTTCATTTGTTTCAATTAACTGAGAATTAAATACCTTCAAGACCCAATCCTGAAGGAATCCGTATTCGTTCGCAAATGTCAGGGCCAGGCTGGCCTTATGAGCTGCCATTACTGGGACCAGGTTTGGAGCTAGTGACTGGCATTCTAGGATTACTGAAGGAAACCTCTCTGAGGCAGGGGCCGTAGTCTGCTGTTTTGACCAGGCAAGAACAGAAGGCTGGGCTCCTTCATTTATACCAGGCTTGGCCAGGCCAGACACGACACCTCTTACTGCCTGTCTCTCTCATGTGTCGGTGGGGTTTCCGCATTCATTTGGGGCCTTCCCTCAGTTAAATCTATGTCTCAGGCTCCCAGAATTCCTGGCATGAAAGGCTTTTGAATTCCTCACTGTAAAAGTTTTGAGGTGAGAATATGCTTCACAACTTATGATATTTAGTGATAACAGAGAGAAGAGAATTCTGAAAGACAAAACAGCATTCCACGTTATTTAACAGATCAGTTATTTTATTGAGCAGAACACTTTATAGAGCAGCAATATGGCCTCTCTTTGACAGACTGGGTGTCTCCATTTAGAATGTAATCCTGCTTAATGTGCATGCATAATAAGATCTCTAAAATACAGCCGGCCTGTTTCATTGAATCTAGCCTTTAACAATATTTGTTTTATCGCTCAGCAGCAGTTTACAATGATCACGTTCCTGTTGTATCTGGGGAAAGTAGTGAGCCTAAAGAATGTCATGGCAACCTATTCTCTTCAGTTAAGAAACAGAGGCAAAAAATATTGAATCTAACCATATTTTATAAAACCCAATAAATTCCCCAAACACTCAGGCTATTTTTTTAAAACAAGGAGCACTTAAATAGGGCTTTGCATTTCCTGGCTCAGTAATTCAGATATAAAAACTACACTAGCTAGAATGTTAAAAAAAATCAATGTACATTTTTAAATGGTCTTTCCTTCCTTCCTATAATACATTAAGGGCACAATCCTATGGCTGCTAGTCAGTGGCTAGATGGCCATAGGATAGGTCGGTTCCCGGGAACCGAGCTTAGAGCCTGTGCTCCGAGGTCAGTTCCCTGAGAACTGACCTCCACCCCTACTGTGCTGCCTCATTAGAGTAGGGATGGCGGAGAATTTCTCCCCGAAACTTCGGGGGGCCGAGCGCCAACGTGTTCGGCCCCCCGAACAAGTTTCAGGGAGAAATCCTCCGCACCCCCCTGCCCCTCGCACCCCCCCCGGGATGGGACTTACCTTCCCTGAATGTCCCTCCCAGCGGCGGGTCCGGCTGGCAGTTCGTCCGGTGTTCGAGCGGGGCGGGAGCGGCAGCCGGTCTTTCTTGCCGCCGCCGCCATGGCAATGAAAGAAAAAATAAAAAAGTCCCCTGATAGGCTACGTGACGATTCACGTAGCCTATCACGGCTAGATTTGCAAAGTCAGCCATGATAGGCTACGTGAATCGTCACGTAGCCTATCACGGGTGACTTAAAAAAAAAAAGTGTGTACGGATAATGGTGGCCCCCATAGGGAGCCGCCATTCCCGTTCCTTATTTGGTCGCTGTAGTCTACGTAAATGTTTACGTAGACTACGGCGAAAATAAGGGCAACGCAAATAGCGTTGCCCTTATTTTCGCCGTAGTCTATGTAAACATTGACGTAGACTACAGCGACCAAATAAGGAACGGGAATGGCGGCTCCCTATGGGGGCCGCCATTTGCGTACGCGCTTTTTTTTTTTTTAAGTCACCCGTGATAGGCTACGTGACGATTCACGTAGCCTACCACGGCTGACTTTCCAGATCTAGCCGTGATAGGCTACGTGAATCGTCACATAGCCTATCAGGGGACGTTTTTTTTTGTTTTTTTTTTAACTTTCGTGTTCGCGGCCGGGCGAGGCAGGAAGCCTCCTCCCCGGCCTGAATTTCGGCCGGGCGAGGCGGGAAGCCTCCCCCCCGGCCTGAATTTCGGCTGGGCGAGGCGGGAAGCCTCCCCCCGGCCTGAACTTCGCGGGGGGAGCAGCGAAGCGCTCCCCCCCACCGCGAACAAGCTGCAAGAAAAGGTAAGTGACTTTCGTCCACCCCTACATTAGAGCAGCTAGGGATGTACAAAAGTCACTTACCTTTCTGCGGATTCTGTTCATGGTGGGGGGGAGGCGTGGGGGGGAGGCATCCTCCCCCCAGAATCCTCAATGGCCGGCTGTGCTCCGCGGCGGCTCCGTGGAGCAGCCGGCCAGGCCCAGGCCAGGGCCATCCGCAGCCGGATTTCCGGCCACAGAGGGCTCTGGGTAAAAACAAACAAACAATGTGTTTGCAAATGGCGGTGGCTACGGCCGCTGCCATATGTGTTCCTTATTTTTCGCCGTCTTAGTCTACGTAAATATTTATGTAGACTAAAACAAAGAAAAGAAAGGGGAATGCAAATAGCGTACTGGGCGCTATTTGTGTTCCCCTTTATTTTCACCGTCTTAGTCTACGTAAATATTTACGTAGACTAAGATGACCAA
Source organism: Heloderma suspectum (assembly GCF_057233095.1). Lineage (NCBI taxonomy): Eukaryota > Metazoa > Chordata > Lepidosauria > Squamata > Helodermatidae > Heloderma > Heloderma suspectum. The sequence continues at coordinate 78,834,414 of NC_139460.1, read as the reverse complement.
AAATAAGGAACACAATTGGCGGCGGCTGTAGCCGCTGCCATTTGCGTACGCGGGTTTTTTTTTTGTTTTTTTAGCCAGATGTGATAGGCTATGTAAGTCTTTACATAGGCTATCATGTCTATGGGGAAAAAAAAGAAAAAAACACAGACTGCAAATGGTGGCGGCGGCGGCAGCCAGTCGGAAGACCAGCCGCTGCCACCGCTGCCGAAGCCGCCGCTGGAGCTGCCGCCATCTGAAACATCTACCCCAAGTAAGTCTCATCCCAGGGGGATCCGTGGGGGGCGGAGGGGGTGGCAGGCCATTCTGCGATGGATTTCAGGGGACCATCACCGAGATCCATTGCGGAATTTTCTGACATCCCTAAGAGCAGCATGAAGCAGAGAAAATTGGGCTTTCCTGGGGGCGGGGCAAGAAGGGCAGAAGTGCCTTTCCAACACTTCCTATGAGTCGTCTGGCCTCCGCTCCCCCCCCCCGCTCTGATTTCCCACAGCTAGAGGCGAATGCAGGGCAGCTGAAGCATGGAGGGGACCATCCCCTCTGCACTGCTCCTGCCCTCCATTGGATAGGTGGTCACCTCCGAGTTTGGAGGAGGCTGCCCTCCATCTGCAATCCTATACTCAATCCATCAAACAATGAGGCTTACTTCTGAGTAGACATGCATGGGATTGTACTGTTAGACATTCTATGGATGAAGGCTATAGCCCTAGACATACTTATTTAGAACCTTAAGTCCTAATGTAATGGGATTTACTTCTAAGTCAATCTATTTTGGATCAAGGCATAAGGTATTTGTGGTGTCACTTGTGGTGGATCCAGAAAAAAAATCCTAAAATCACATTTGGGATCTTAATTATTTGTAGAAACATTGCTTGGCTAAGTTCAAATAAAATGGAAAGCTTGGTTTAAGTATGTGGTTCAGCTGAAACAGAGAAGCTAATACCTGAAGTGAGAGGCAGGGCAACTAGTAAAGAATCAGATGCAGCCAGAAGTAGATGAATTTAAAAAGTCAGGTTTAATCTGGAATTTAAAGGGCACACCTAGCAGGTGAGAATAATAGTAGGTAATACTATAATGGGTACTTAGCAGCCACTTAGCTTTAAACTCTGCTAAAATATCAAGAAAAGCTACATTGACATGCAAGTTCAGGGACGGTTTTGCCACAAGCACGCTAACAATTGACGCTTCTTTTGTCCTTGTTCTTGACCTCCTGTATCATGAGGCCTCACATATATTTAAATCAAAATTATATTGATGCCAACAACACTAGCTGTCTCCTTACCTTCAGGTGCTAAATACCTTTATACCCTCAAATGTCTTTCTCCTACACACCACAGAAACAGCCTCATTGTCTATGATCTGCTAAGCATACATTTTTGGTGCTGCTATGTATATAAGGAGAGGTGTCAATGAAGTCCAGAAATGTCCTTTAAAAAAGAAAAAAAATACTACTTATAGATGGATTGCATCTGCTAGGTCTAACTCTGGACTAAAGTAGTCTGGATTTTATATATTCCAATATATTTTATATATTTTATATATTTGCGTCCCGGCAGGAGAGGAGGTTTCGTGGCCGGAGGGCGCCCATGGGCGCCCATAAGTGGTCCCCTTATTTTTGCCGCAGTCTATGTAAATGTTTACATAGACTACACGTGCCAAAATAAGGAACGCAAATGGCGGCGCCCATGGGCACCACCATTTGCGTACGCGCTTTTTTTTTTTTCAAAGTCAGCCATGATAGGCTACATAAACATTTACGTAGCCTATCATGGCTGACTGCAGGGACACAAACGGCGGCAGCTACAGCCGCCGCCATTTGTGTCCCAGCAGGAGAAGAGGTTTCGCGGCCAGAGGGAGGGGGCGCCTCCCCCCGGCCAGAATTTCAGGGGGAGGGATGGAGTGCCTCCCCCCCACCGTGAAGCAAGCTTTGGGATCAGGTAAGGGACTTTTGTCCATCCCTAGTTACTAAATACTTACATAGCCTATCACAGCTAACGCAGGGATGCCATTTATGTCCCTGCTTTAGCCGTGATAGGCTACGTAAGTATTTACGTAGCCTATCACAAAAAAACAACAGCGAACGCAAATGGCAGAGGCTATGGCAGCCGCCATTTGCGTTCCCTTTTTTTCCGCCGTGATAGGCTACGTAAATATTTACATAGCCTATCACGGCAAAACAGAGGGGCGCAAATGGCATAGTGGCCGCTATTTGCGCCCCTCTGTTTTGCTGTAATAGGCTATGTAAATATTTACGTAGCCTATCACGGCGGAACAAAAAGGGAACGCAAATGGCGGCCACTGTAGCTGCCGCCATTTGCGTTGGCTGTTTTTTTTGTGATAGGCTACGTAAATATTTACGTAGCCTACCACGGCTAAAGCAGGGACACAAATGACATCCTCTACACAGGACACCATTTGCGTCTGCACCAGCCCAGCAGCAGCTGGAGGCCCCGCTGCGGGTTGGCCTGGCCGGCGGCTTCGCAGCCTGGCCGCGGAGCGGAGCCAGGCAGGCAGGATTCCAGGGGGAGGAACGGATCGCCTCCCCCCACCTGCGGAACCCGGCGGAGCCAGGTAAGTGGGGTTTCATACACCCCATTGATTAGGTTCATGTTACATGCTGTGGCTTGTCATCAGTTAGCTCATGACAAGCTGTGGAGCCTACAGGTGCCAAATTGCATATGCAACCCCTGATCGAGGGTTGTTGTGTCATGCAAACCCAGCAACCATAGGTTATGTGAGGGTTAAACAACCTTTGCAGAACCCTAAAACAGACCATGGTTATTTAAGCTTCACCAGGTTTCCACGACATCACAACCCTCAAGCAGGGGTTGCATATTCAAAATGATGGCTGCACATGTCCCTCATGCACCTCAGCCTCACCGTAGGTTATATAGCCCACAGTGGACTGTTATGTCATGCAAACAGCCCTGATATCTTACTGTCATTAGTGTCTCTCCACCATTTCTCCAGTTCCAGCAGCTCTGACTCTTTCTTTTCTCTAGGACTGTGGCCTTCCTTCCTTCCTTCCTTCCTTCCTTCCTTCCTTCCTTCCTTCCTTCCTTCTCTCTCTTTCTCCTTCTCTGTCTCCTACTTTTAAATTGTCTCTCCAAGTACAATAAATCAGGAGGGTAGTTTCTCGTTCATTTCTGCCAGCTATGTTTCTACCCATCCAATGCTGCCCATGGACCAGCGGGACCCACTGCTGGTACAATGGGAAGCTACAGCTTCCCAAAGCAACTGGAAATGAGAAAAAGGTCGGCAGAGCTCACCAAAGGGAGCTCCACTGATCTATCCCATTCCAGAAATGAGAATTCCTAGGGTGGCTCTAGGAAGGTTTATCTTCCTGTTGCACCAGCAATGGGTCTCACTGGCACAACATAATCAGTGGCAGCACATTGGGAGCATTAGATACTGCCCTTTAGATTTAATTTCCTGAATTAAAGCTTCTCTCTCTCTCTCCTTCAATAGATCTTTATAATCTCCTGCTTCCTGAGCAAAACCTTTCTGACCTTTATATTCTAACTAAATCTTTGACCTCTAAACCATTAACCTTTTGACTGTAACTGATTAGCATATACACAAAAGATTTAACCCAATCCTACAAGCACACTAAATGCCAAAAAAAATGGAGAACCCCCAGAACATCCCATTTCGTCTGCTTTTGCTGATGGACATCTACACCACCAGCATCCTGTGTGAGAAAGGTGGGTAACTTGTAGCCCTCTAAGTGTTTTGGCCTACAGCTCTCATGATCCCTTCCTTTAGTTATTCTGGCTAGGAGCTGATAGAATTGTAGGCTTAAACATCTGGAGAACCACAAGTTGTCCACCTTGCTGTAGGCCTCTAGTGGTGCAAGTGTTGGCCTGCTGGTGGACCTCTTTGGCACTTACGCTGCTTCCTATGGCCACACTTCCACATTTCTGGATTGACTAAAAAAATAAAATAAAATCAGGACCACTGGTGGGTTGTTGACAGAAATAAATTGCAGCGTGCAGCTGAAAGCAACTCAAAGGGAGCAAGATTGATGGTATTAAAAAGGCATTGTGAAGACTAAGAACCTCGGCTATGTCTATTTGTGTTTTTAAAATATGCTAGCAAAACAAGCAAAGTGCAATTTAGGTTTAAATATCTCTGCAGGACTAATGACTTATTTGCCTTTTGCTGACTACAATGTGTCATTGTGATATCATCACATTCAGAATAATTAGTATCAAGTGCTGTTACAAATGCACACCACTCATACTTGTAAAACGCAATGGGATCCTTCTGTTAAAACAGCAACATTTATGGACAGTGCTATTTATAAGGCAACAGTGAGATCAGAAAGATGCATATCTGCAGGTATGTTTTCAGAAAGGCACTTAGGGAATTAAACAAATGACTCTTGTTACTTTGTAATGCGCTAAATGTGGATATTACTGATAATTTTCTTTCTATCAGAGCAATGCGGACATAATGGATAGGCATTGCCTCTTCTCTATTATGAATCCCTATGAAAATGTAATGGGCATGACCCTACTGATTCTATGATGTACTAATATGTGGTACTGTTCTTGTTAACGGGGAAAATACACACAGCATTGAGAGAGAGAGAGAGAGAGAGAGAGAGAGAATGGTGTCTGTGTAAATTGACCAGGATTTGATAACATTACTTTTGCCCCCAAGTAGATGATATAAAAATAGTGCTTTCAAAATCGTTTGTTCAAAACCAAACTGTCCTTCCTATCAGTTTCAAAAACCACAACTAATGCTCCATGAATTTGAGTTTGTTCAACTCCAGGAAGCGGTCAGAGAAAGACAGAATGTTCTCCCTTGGGTAAAAATATAATAAGAGGAGACAGGATAAATGGCAGAAAAATACAACAGGTATAGACAAGAAAATACATCACAAGGAAAGAGGAATTTTGTGAGGATGTCTTTCAAAAAAATTGAACAGGACAATAACCCTTTGGCCCTGACTCAGAACCTGAAGAGTTCTGAAGCCTAGTCTTATTTCTACTGGGGTTCCCTTTTTCCTCTCCCACAAGTTACAGGCAATCCTTGTGCATATTATTTTATTATACTGACCATGGATTATAAATTTTAGATTCAAATCTCAAAACCTGTTCAGTAACTTAGGCTGGTCCAGAATGCTGCAGCCAGACTGTTAACTGGGGCTAGTTACAGGGAGCACGTGACTCCCTTGTTACAGCAACTCCATTGGCTAGCCGTCTGTTTTCAAGCAGGATTCAAAGTGCTCGTAATGGCCTATAAAGCCCTATAAAGCTTGGAACAGGGCTACCAGAAAGACAGCCTTCTCCCATACAACCCTGCCCAGTCCTCGAGATCTTCTGCAGAGGCTCTTCTTTTGGACCACCACTTTCAGAGGCACATTTGGTAGTGACCCAGGAGAGGAGCTTTTTGGTGGCCACTCTCAGGCTGTGGAACTCCCTCACAAGGGAGGCTAGGTTCGCTCCCTCTCTGCTATCCTTCCAACAGCAGACAGACTGTTTTATTCAAGAAGGCTTTTGGCCTGCAATGGATCTGATGGGTTGGGTGCTGCTTTTTATTTTTTAATTCATAATCATACAATGTTTTATTGTATTTCAATGTGTTTTTTAATCAATTTTAATTTTGTCTGTAAGCTGCAGAGTGCCATTTTTTGGTAGGTGGGGGCACAAATAAAATAAGTAAAGATCCCGGCAGTCTGCCTTAGAATTGAACCACTGGTCAGAAGTCACCCCTCTGTAATATTAGAGTTAGGGGTGTACAAAACACTTACCTTATTCCACTGGGGCCATCCGCGGTGGGGGGGAGGTACTCCATCCCCCACCCCCGGAATCCTCCCTGGCCAGCTCTGCTCCACAGCGACTCTGCGGAGCCGCCGGCTGGGGCCGCCCGCAGCTGGACCTCTGTCTGCTGCTGGGCTGTGGCCGCCATTTGTGTCCCTGCCGTACCTATGATAGGCTATGTATATATTTATGTAGCCTATCATGGCAAAAGGCAGGGATGCAAATGGCGGCTGCTACGCCATTTGTGTCCCTCCCTTTCTCCATGATTGGTATGTAAATATATACGTAGCCTATCACGGCTACGGCAGGGACACAAATGGCAGCCACTATGCCATTTGCGTCCGTGCGTTAGCTGTGATAGGCTATGTATATATTTACGTAGCCTATCACGGCAAAAGACAGGGGTGCAAATGGCACAGATACTTATGTAGCCTATCACAGCTTGGCAGGGACGCAAATGGCGGCCAGCGTAGCAGCCGCCATTTGCAGCTGCAGCCCAGCAGCAGCCAGAAGACCACCTGGAGCTGCCACTGCCGCAGCCACCACTGGAGCCACCGCTGGAGCCGCCACTGCCACCAGGTAGGCTCCATCCCAGGGGGATTCCATGGGGTGGCGGGGGGGATTGCCTCAGATTCTAAAGAATCTGGCCTCACTGGAGTCCGTGGTGGAATTCTCCAACATCCCTAATTAGAGTAGCTAAACCAAAGGCAGGCAGATGTTGACTGTCCTTCCCTGCCAATATAGTTCACCTCATGCCATTAAAGCAGATCCACTAATGAGATTGGAAGATGGAGAAGACAAAGAGATCAGATGCTGAGAAAGTGAGAGTGAAGAAGAAGACACAAAGTTTGACAACACTGAACTCAGCTTCAGTTGGGAACAATGCTTTATAAGATCCTAGGATAAGCTTGGATATTGAAGATAGACTGGGTTTGGATGTCACGATAACCAATGATGGGTTAAATAAGCCACCATGGCTTATTTAACCCATCATGGGTTATTGTGCTGTCTGTCGGGAATTTTTTTATCCACAATGGCTTATTTGGCCAAAATAAGCCCCTCTGATAATCCACTGTCTGCAGGAAGGGTTATTTAACCATGGGTTATCGTGTCATCTGGTGCTCAGTGTGGCTTATTCCAATCGCCTACAGAGTCGCCTGGCAAAAGCAGCCAAAATGGCTGTGGCCACTCTGCTCCAGCCTGCAAAGCCCTTTTTCTGAGATCTGACAAGCAGCCCAGGGGCAACTGCAGCTAAACAAGGAGAGTCTTCCCTGATAGCACATGACAGTTACAAAATGACAGCTTTCCTCAAGTACAATGACAGCCTCATGCTATCACACTACCGCGAAGTCACCATGATAGCTCTACCAGCAACAGGGAAATTCTAGCTTGCAAAACATAAAATAAAATAATGCAAGTAGGGCACTTGTAAACAAACAGTTATTTCTTTGGACTGGCCAATTGCACTAAGTATAACGTATGAAACCTGTATTCACATATTCTAGACTTGGGTTTCTTAAACTATTCTTCTTCAGTGCTTCTTTAATGTAAGCAAATTATGTAATTTTTAAAAACCTGTTTAATGGGAGACCCAAGAGGTGTCTTGTGCAGATGACATCTGAAAAACATGATGACCTTTCAAACCACAGAAATATGTCGCTGAAATTGGCCTAATAAATAACACTTTCAGTAGAGCTTCATAGCTGAAATGCAGCAGCTATAATTTACCCATCTCTTCTAGGGATGTACGAAAGTTCTGCCATGGATCTCGGGGAGGCCGAATGCCAGCACATTTGCCCCCCCGAAATCGATGGCAGAACGGCCCGCCCCCCACCCCCCCTGGGACGAGACTTACCTTGGGCGGATCTTCCTGGTGGCAGCGGCTCCGGCGGCGGCTCCAGTGGCAGTTCAGCAGCGGTTTGGCAGCGGTGGCTGCGGCGGCCGGTCTTCCGACCGGCTGCCGCTGCTGCCATTTCCAGGTTAAAACAAAAACAAAAACAAAAAAACATGATAGGCTACGTAAAGATTTACGTAGCCTATCATGATTAGATTTTAAAAAAACACCATGATAGGCTATGTAAATCTTTACATAGCCTATCACAGCTGACTTAAAAAAACCAACAACACGTGCGTATGCAAATGGCGGCGGCCATGGCCGCCGCCATTTGTGTTCCTTATTTTGGCACGTCTTAGTCTACGTAAACATTTACGTAGACTAAGACGGCCAAAATAAGGAGAACGCAAATAGCGTAGATGCTACGCTATTTGCATTCCCCTTATTTTCGCCGTCTTAGTCTACGTAAATGTTTACGTAGACTAAGACGTGCCAAAATAAAGAATGCAAATGGCGGAGGCCATGGCTGCCGCCATTTGCGTATGTGTGTTTGTTTGTTTTTTTAATCAGCCGTGATAAGCTACGTAAACATTTACGTAGCCTATCACGGCTGACTGCAGGGATGGAAATGGCGGTGGCTACGGCCGCTGCCATTTGTGTCCCTGCTAGCCAGCGGCCGGATGTCTGGCTGCTGGCGGAGCCGGCTGGCGGGTCTGCAGAATCACTGCAGAGCACAGCCGGCCAGCCAGGATTCCGGGGGGGAGGAACGGAGTGCCTCTTCCCCCGGCCAGGATTCCAGGGGGAGGGACGGAATGCCTCCCCCCCACCATCAACATAATCCGTGGAAAGGTAAGTCACTTTTGTACATCCCTAATCTCTTCTCATTAGAGCTTGCTGTGCTTTTCTTTTCTATTAATGTCTTCAGGAAACATCTAATGCTAAAAAGAGAGAGACCATAATATGATGTCATAATGAGTGGAAGATGGATGTCCATGCTGAAAAAGACTGGTAAGAAACCAAGGAGATCCGTTACTTGTCATCTGATAACTTAACAAAGCAATCCTACCATTCAGTGTGGAGATCTCTCAAGTCAGAGCATCACAGGAATGCAAAGACTTACCTGCTAGGGATGGGGGAGAAATACAATGGTTTCATAAATTTACATGAGCTTCCCCAATTTACCCAGAACAGAATGAGGACCCAAATGCAATTTGCAATCAGAAATCTATATATTTACAAGCTTGTGACGTGATTCGCACCCCCCCAAAAAATGGTTTTCAAAAATGTTTACATTTGAAAAATGTGCATGCAAAAATGCATACAGTGTGCATTGTAATTTCCCATGCACACACACACACCTTAGTTAATGGGAGAAAAATGTGTATAATGTAAAAATACACACCGCAAATGTGTACATTTAGAACAAATAAACATGGAAATACATACAAATTTCCATGAAAAAAACAAAAGACCCCCCCCCATCACAAACTGATATGGATCCAAGTCAGAATGAGGACTGAGGTGGAGACCCTTGATGAGCTTGGGTTTTGCTGATTCACACATCTCCACTGCCTGCACAAGCCCAGCAGTGTAGAGGTAAATATCTTTTCCTTGTTCCTTCTTCATTAAACAGTTTCCCTCCCATTAAACCAATTGCTTGCAAAGACATTTTGAAATTAGGTTGAGGGCCTTATTCAGCTCAAAGACCACTAGTTGCCTTCTCCTGGTTTAAAGCTATTTCATCCGTGTTTTCTTTTCTTCAGCTTTCCTTTGGCGTTAGTATTTTTTTCTATTTAGAAGAGGATGCCATTAGCCCAAATTAATAATAAAACTGTCACCCCCACACACTACAAGTTTTCAATTTTAAAAAAAATTAACACGTGATGGAAATGCCCTAGGAAATATTGCATGCCATTATCTTCTGGGGGAAAAAAATGAAAAGGCTCAAAATAGAAACCATATCTTGCAACACAATCAGTGTGTCAGCCACGCACATACGAGAGATCTATCTTTATCATCAAAGTTGCACCTTTGTCAGTTCACTTTTTCTGTGCTTTTGTTATTCAATTATTTCCATGTTCTTTTAGGTCCCTCAAGTGCATTTCTCTTGAATGCACTGGATTCTCTTTGCCTGCCAGCCTCTGGTAAACTTGGTTAAAAAATAGGGATGTACGAAAGTCATTTACCTTTTTGAAGGGTGACATTTGCGATGGGGGGGAGGCACTCCATCCCTCCCCCCGAAATTCTGGCTGGGGGGGGAGGTGCTCCATCCCTCCCCCCCGAGTCCTGGCCGGCCGGCTCCACAAATGGCGGTGGCTGTAGCCGCCACCGTTTGCGTCCCTGCAGTCAGCTGTGATAGGCTACATAAATGTTTACGTAGCCTATCACGGCTGATTTAAACAAAAAAAAAACAACGCGCGTACGCAAATGGCGGTGCCCATGGGCGCCACCATTTGCATTCCTTATTTTGACATGTCTTAGTCTACGTAAACGTTTACGTAGACGAAGACGGCGAAAATAAGGGGAACGCAAATAGCATAGTGTCTACGCTATTTGCGATCCCCTTATTTTCACCGTCTTAGTCTACGTAAATGTTGACGTAGACTAAGACGTGCCAAAATAAGGAACGCAACTGGCGGTGCCCATGGGCGCCGCCATTTGCGTATGTGCGTTTTTTTTCTCTTTTAAATCAGACATGATAGGCTATGTAAATCTTTACGTAGCCTATCACTTTTTTTTTTTTTTTACTGGAAAAGGCGGCGGCGGCAGCCAGTCGGAAGACCGGCCGCCGTAGCCACCGAACCGCCACCGGACTGCCGCCGTAGCCACCGCTGCCAGGAAGATTCGCCCAAGGTAAGTCCCGTCGGGGGGGGCGGGGGGGCAGACCGTTCCGTCACTGATTTTGGGGGGCTGAATGTGCTGGCATTTGGCTTCCCCGAGATTCGTGGCGAAATTCTCTGACATCCCTATTAAAAAATAAGTAAATAGATAATCAAGAGTTGTATAGCGGGCAGAACACTTGGATGTGAGACTCTAGAGGTTCAGTTGGGAAATCACCAACTTTCAGTGTAATATGTTTCAGGGGTTGTTATGTATTAATTTATTTTATTATTACATGTATATCCCGCCTTTTTTTCCTCTTGCAAGGAACCATGCTGGTTTCTTGGCCCTCCTCCTCTCCATTTTTATCCTCACAAGAACCCTGTCAGGTAGGTTAGGCTGAGAGTCAGTGACTGTCCCAAAGTCACCCAATGAGCTTCATGGCCGAGTGGGGACTATCTCCCGAGTCCCAGTCCAATGCTCTAACCAATATACCACACTGGATTGGTATGAGGATTAATTGAGACAAAGGTGAAACTGTAATATTGTTGACACACATGATTCAGGCAGTTGAAACAGAAAGTCATTATTAACTTCCAAAACAGAACGGGGAATCTTGTGGGTGTTTTACTGGGTTCACTGCCTAAACTCTACTAGGGGTGTACGAAACCCCGCTTACCTGGCTCTGCCGGGTTCTGCTGGGGGGGGTAGGTGCTCCATCCCTCCCCCCGGAATCCTGGCCGGCTGGCTCCGCTCTGCGGCCAAGCCACAGAGCCGCCGGCTGGCTCCAGCCGCCCGCAGCCGGACATCCGGCCGCTGGGCAGCCATGCATGGACGCAAATGGTGGCTGTCGTAGCCGCCGTCATTTGCGTCCCTTTCTTTTGCCACGATAGGCTACGTAAAAATTTATGTAGCCTATCATGGCAGGGGGAAAACCTGAGCGTACGCAAATGGCGGTAGCCGCCACCATTTGCGTATGCTGGGTTTTTTTCCCCCTGCCGTGATAGGCTACGTAAATACTTACGTAGCCTATCACGGCAGGGGGAAAAAAATCCCAGCATACACAAATAGCAGCGGCTACCGCCATTTGCGTATGCTCAGGTTTCCCCCCACCCACCGTGATAGGCTATGTAAATACTTACGTAGCCTATCACAGCCTCCACAGGGATGCAAATGGTGTCCCTGCATTAGCCATGATAGGCTATGTAAGTATTTACGTAGCCTATCACAGCTGAAGAGGAGCAAGCGAATGGCGACCACAGGACGGCTGCCATTCGCACAGCAGCATGGACGGGAGCAGGTAAGTGCTCCATTTCGCATGCCTTTCGTGGGGTGGGGGCAGCGGGCACTTCGTCCCGTGCACCTTTTGTGGGTTGGGGGGGCGGGGGCTTCATTCCGTGACGGGTTCCGAGGGGCCGAATGCACTGGCATTCGGCCTCACCGAGATCCGTCACGGAATTCTCTGACATCCCTAAACTCTACAGAACAGCAAGAGGGACAAACTGCTGACAATAACAGAAACCCACTATGGTTGTTCTTATACTCTGCATCATGACACATTGGAACAGATAAAACCATCATTATCCTGGATCAATTATTGGATGCTGATGATGAGTTTTTACTATTTTCAACCTTGCAAGATAAATTTGATTTGCCTTCTACAGCAGAATGGCATTATTTTCACCTGAAACATTTGTTAGAATCCAGATTCTGTCCTGCTTCTTTTACTGCCTTGGAGTCTCCTTTGCTATTGGAAACACTTATTGGAGCTGACTAGATATATTGACCAACGATTCATGTTTATAAATACTTATTATCAATGAATAAATATGATACACATGGTCTACAGGAGGAATGGAACAGGGAATTGTAATGTCCCATTTTGTCTAATCAATGGACTGCTGGTTTGGCATTTGTATTGGATATGTCTATGGATCTTCGGTTACACCTTATTGTCAGGGTGGAAACTGAGCCGATAGAACCCCAGAGCAGTTCTGATTCTGAGGAGGAACAGCAATCTGTGGGAGAGGAGCTTGATCATCTCTCACAGGCACAGCAGCTGGCAGAGATTCCTCCTGCCAGCATTCCTGGGAGAGATAGTGACCCTGGCAGTGAGAGAGCACTGGAGGGGGGCTTGCTGGATGCTTGACAACAGATGGAGGGCACAGAAAAGAGGCGTAGTGCTCATTTGGCGTGCAAACAACGGCTGCGTCCTGAGGACCCAAGGCAAAGAGGGAGGATCTCTCCTTAGCCCATAATTTCAGGGTCTTCCCATGATTCTCCTTCAAACGGGGACCAACTGCCTCACCTGGAGCATAGGCTACTCTGCTATCTTTCCCCAGTGCTGTTCCTTGTTTAGTCGCTGGTGATCAGCATCTGAAAGAGTCATTAAGTTGTAAAAGGATTAAAACCTTGAAAAGAATCCTTTCGTCTGTTTCTTGAGTTGGCTATTGGAGGTGACTGTAAGAGGCAGCTAAGGTGCTCCTGACAGTTATTCAACAAAAACTTTTGTTTTGGATCTATTGGACGCCACAATGTCTCTTTAATAAAGATTTGTCAAACTTGGCTAGTTGTTGGGGGTGTAATGCAGTTAACACTTATCTTGTTCACATGTTTTGGAAATGCCCAATAGTTGCCTCCTTTTGTGAGGAAGTTATTATACGGATAAATTTTGTCTTTAACGTCTTTAATATTTACTGATGTAAATGCTCACTTAAATTATTTATCTGCTTTTCGGGATCTTATCTTACATGGTCAATGTAAATGGATCTTTCACGCCCTTTTGGTTGCAAAAAGACTGATACTACAATACTTGAAATATAAAAGCTCACCACCTATAATGCAATGGTAGGGATGGGTGGATTCCCTACCTGTCGTTCAGCAGGGGAATCTGCCCGTGGGGGGAGGCGATCCATCCCTCCCCCTGGAATCTGTCCAGGCCTGCTTTGCTCCACATCGATCCTGTGGAGCTGGCTGCCAGTTCTGCTTCGCTGGCAAATTTCGTCGATACGGGCGGCCGGTAGCCATTGCCATTTATGGCTGCATTTAAGCTAATCTACCAGCTTTATGGCCACAAATGGCACCCACTATGCCATTTGTGTCCAGAGACTTACTTATACAGAGATACGGCACGGCAATGGCTGCCGGCCATATCGATTTTCGCCAGTGATGTGGAGCAGGCGGCTGGCTCCGTAGGATTGCCGTTGAGAGGGATCTGACCCATACAGATTCCATGGGGAGGTGGAGGTGAGTGGTCTGTTCTGCCACGGACTCCGGGGGGCCGGATTCTTTAGAATCCAGATGTCAGGGTGGAAACTGAGCCGATAGAACCCCAGAGCAGTTCTGATTCTGAGGAGGATCAGCAATCCGTGGGAGAGGAGACAGCTCATTACTCACAGGTACAGCAGCTGGCAGAGATTCCTTCTGCCGGCATTCCTGAGATACATAGTGATCCTAGCAGTGAGAAAGTGCAGGAGGGGGGCTTGCTAGATGCTCAACGCAGACGTAGGGAGCGACGAGTGATGGAGGGCGCGGAAAGGAGGTGTAGCGCCTGTTTGGCACACAAGCGACGGCCGCCTCCCGTGGACCCAAGGGAAAGAGAGAGGATCTCTCCCTAGCCCATAAGTTCAGGGTCTTCAAGTGATTCTCCTTTAAACGGGGATCAACTGCCTACTTGGAGCATAGGCTACTCTGCTGTTCATTGCTTAGTCGCTGGTGATTAGCAACTGAAAGAGTCATTAAGTTGTAAAAGGATTAAAGCTTTGAAAAGAATCCTTTTGTCTGTGTCTTGAGTTGGCTATTGGAGTGTACTGAAAGAGGCCGCTAGGGCGCTCCTGACACCACCAGCCTCATTGGAGTCTGTGGCGGAATTGTCCTCCATCCCTATGCAAGAGATTGAAGACTTAACAATGCTAGAAACATTTGAAAGAGTGGCATATAGGCGTAACTTGCAAATGGACTTATATTTCGATATCTGGTCTGCTTTTACTGAAGCTTATGTGTACCCTATTCTCTTCCTCTTTTTTTTCTCCCTAGAATATTGTAATATTTGAAACTGAGGATTTTAGAATATGTTGTTATATTTTTAGTTTTTTTGTTTTGTTATGTTTTTGTTTGTTTCTTTTGTTAAAACTCACACTAAAAATTGATTAAAAATGACATACTGCAACAGTAACTCTATACTCTAGAACTATCTATAGTACAGACTTAAGCTAGTTTAACATTCATTTCCTATTCCTAGGTAAACCTAGAAATAGTAATTTAGGGGTTTCACTAGGGAATCTTTAAAGATTTTTTTTGTGTGTGTCTTCTGATACATCCTTTGTTGAACTAAACAGGGCTTACAATGGCTAGGTTTCAGAAATGCTGCTTAAATCAGTTGTAACTGGCCAGGGAGCAGCTCTGACTCCTACACTGATGGGCAAAGGCTACACTTGTGTTTTTGATCCAGTGTGAACTGCAACCTATTCATTTTGGAGAATAGCATGGTGAGAAATGTGTATTATCTGATGTAATACAGAGTCAGAGGTTTTTATTGTTATCTGACCCCATGAGTTTGGACAAACAGGGCTATGAGTAAATACTCAGACAGAAGACAGATTTGTTGTGTTCTGTATTATAGCCATATCCAGCACAAGCCCTTGCATTTTAAAGCAGCATGTCAAAGTTCCTGTTTATTATCAACGTGAATAGTACGAGCCAAGCGTGTTTATGTAGCTGGGGGTGGGGGTCTCAATAATGACGGATTGGCCTGTACTTTTAAACTGAATGTTTTCCCTTTGTACATTTCAGAATTGTCTGTAATTATATTTTACTACACTGCAAGTTCTGCACAACTGAGATAATATATTTTGAATGTATTTTGAAGCCGCTGAGCATGTTGTGAAGGCTACCACAATGTTAAAAACCTGATTCACAAATGACACAAACAGCAAGAAGCCAGTGGAAAATGATGCATTATATTCATGATAATTTTCTATATACAACAAATATGTTTGTGACAAAAGAATACACTTGTTAGCAGCAACGTACTGAGTGAAATTGGTAGAAAGGGAAGCATGCAGTTCATTTATTCTGTTCTTATTAATAGAAGCAATTCATGAGAAATAATGAAATATTCCTAGGGATACTGTTAAAGTAGATTAATGCTTCTAGGAAAGTGAATGTATTTCTACATTCTTATTTCATTAAAAGGCCCTACTCTGACATGCACAGTTCATTACAGTCAGCTGAATAGTTGTTACTTACTAGGGCTGTGCATGGACCCCCCAATCTGACTCGGAAGATGCTTTGGGGCTTCCGACGTGGGCCTGATTTGGCTTGGGCTGATTCGTCCCCACCGACCCACCTTGGCCTATGAAGCCGAAGCAAGATTCGGACATCTGAATCCCCCTTCAGCCCTTCCAACATGCTGCCCAGCCCCCCAGCTCCTAATGGCCCTTGTTCCATGGTGAGGGGTCGCTGCTGCCAGATGAGCTGCCACTGGGGAGCTGCTGCCGGCGCTGCTGGGGAAGGCGCTGCCAGAGAAACTGCTGCCCATCACAGCCTGCCAACTGCTGACAGGCATGAGGGCAGGAGTCGCCCTCCAACTGCTCTCTCTCCCTTCCTTGGAAGGAGGGCAGGACACCAGATTGGAAGCCAGCTCCTGCCTCTGCTCAAGCCTTCAAAAGTTCCTTACTTGCGAGGAGTCCATGAAGGCTTGAGTCAGGCAGCAGAGGCAGGAGTAGCCCTCTGACTGCGCTCTCTCCCTTTCTTGGAAGGAGGGGAGGATGCCCGGTTGGAGGCCGAATCCTGCCTCTGCTCAAGCCTTCACAGGTTTCTTGCTTGTGAGGAGCCTGTGAAGGCTTGAGTGAGGCCAACAGTGGCAGCTTGCAATGAGGGTGGACTGCCGCTGCTGCCACCACCAGCTCCTAGGCCCTCTGGACACGCGCTGGCAGCCGTCTTGTTCCGGGGAATGGGGAGGGCCATTTTTCCTGGTTTTATGCTGCAGCTGTGCCCATGAGTGGCAGATCCATGATTTTTCTGTTTCAGTCCATAGAGGCAGATGTGGTTGGATGGTGGTTTTGTGGGTCTCCCCTTTAAAAATCATATGAAATCACGAGGATCCCTTTTTGGTTTTATAGATCCTCATTTTAGCCAGTCCCCATAGCACATGCTTTCTTCTCGGCTTCGTTCTGCCAAAGTGGAGTGGGAAGGGTTAAGGCTTCCTCTGCTAGGACTGGAGCGGAGAGAGAAATGCCATGGAGCTTCCCTCTCAGCTCCCATCCTGCTGCCGCCACCACCATCATTGCACACAATGGCAGCTTGTCAGGGCAGCAGATAGCTGGTCAATTATCAGGCAGCTCATGCACCCCAATGGATCGGCTTCTGCAACCCCCCTTGGGGTGCATGACCTCACTTTGGAGACCACTGCTCTAGCCAACTAACATTCAGAGAGCCTTCTCCTTTCCAGTAACACCACCTCTCTCACAATGAGCAAATGGAGCCTGACTCACTGCAAAGCTCCCACGTTCCTCCTCTTCCCTCTCCTCTCCTCTCCTCCTGCCTCTCCCGGTGGCTGGATCTCTCCCAAACTGATGCATTTGGCACTTCCATGTCCTCTCACCTTCCCCTCTCCCTCTTCCTCCGCCTGCCCCTCCATGTGATTTTTCAGAAGTTGATACATTTTGGAGACAGCCGGTCTGGGCTGCTCAGAAGGCATAAGAAGAGCTCTGAATATATGAGGCGGGTGAGGCACTTTGTAGAGGAGCCGCTTGGCTTCGGGGCACCTCGGTGCTGGTCTGATCTGCTTTGAATCATGACGAGGCACCTTCAAATGAGCTGGCTTCAACTCGTGGTTCAGGCTTTGCACCGAAGTGGTGCACAGCCCTATTAGTTACCCACACATCCTATGAGTCAGCCTAGCTACACTACTATACCGAGATAGAAGATAATGCAATTAAAAAGGTGCTGGTTTCTACCTGTAAAGCTCTAATCAGCTAGAGACTGGGATAGCCTTCTTCCCTATGTTGCCTCCTGTGCCCTTTAGTTAACAGCAAAGGACCTGTTCCATGTTTCTCCACTGACTGAGTTTCGGTGGGTGAATACAAGTTGCAATCTCCCCTGAAAAAACAAGAATGCAGTTCGGGAGTACTCCTTGATACAACATTGTCACTGGAGTCTGAGGTGACCTCAGTAGCACTGAGCACCATGCATAAAGTTTGGCTGGTTTGCCAGCTGTGACTGTTCCTGGGCAGGCTCTAGTAACTGTCTGATTGGATTAGCACATTGTGTAACTACACCTTGAAGATTATCCAGAAGCTTCAAGTAGTTCAGAATTCTGACTTCTTGAGCTAGGTGAAGCTATATTACACCAGTTCTTAAAGAATTACATAAACTGCCTGCCTATTTCTTTCTTAGCCCACCTCAAGTTGCTGGTGTTTTAAGCCCTGAACATCTTGGAACCTGAAAACTTGAAGGACACCTCCTCCCGTACCATTCTTTCTGTGTATTAAGATCTTCAGATGAAGCTCTTCTATGAATGCCATCAAGTTGCGAAGTATATCATGTCTGTACAAAAGACAGGGCTTTTTCTGTTGTGGCATGGTGACTTTGAAAATCTTGTAAATCTTGTACTGGTGGCAACATTGCAATCATTGTGGCACCAGATCAAAAAAATACACATTTGATTAGGCATTTTAAATGGGTTCTGTTGCTATGGGAAGCCCACAAGCAGGACATGAGCTCAGTAGCATCCCCCCACTTGTACTCCCAAACAACTAATGTCTAGAGGCCTCTGATCCTGGAAGTCATGATGACTTGTAGCCAACTTGCATCCATTTCATCAGCTGAAAAGCAGGTATCATCACTGAGTAACTCATAATTCTCTTAATACATTATTTAAAATAGCCATTCCCAACCTGGTGCCCTCCAGATGTTCTGGACTACAACTCCCAGCATTCTTGACCATTAGCTAAGCTTCTTGGGGATGATGGGAGTTGAAGTCAAACATATCTGGAGGACACCCAGTTGGGTGCACCTGCATTAAATCTAGGGCTGTGCACCACTTTGGCCCAAGACCCGAATCGAAGCACTCAATATGCCAACAAATTTGGAACACTCAACAGTGGCCACAAGACTGGAGAAGGTCAGTTTACATTCCAGTTCCAAAGAAGGGCAATGCCAAAGAGTGTTCAAACTACTGTACAATTGTGCTCATTTCACATGCCAGCAAGGTTATGCTCAAAATCCTACAAGCTAGGCTTCAGCAGTATGCAAACTGAGAACTACCAGAAGTACAAGCTGGGTTTCAAAGAGGCAGAGGAACTACAGATCAAATCGCCAACATTAGCTGGATCATGGAGAAAGCAAGAGAATTCCAGAAAAATGTCTATTTCTGCTTCATTGACTACGCTAAAGCCTTTGATTGTGTGGATCACAACAAACTGTGGCAAATTCTGAAAGAGATGGCAGTACCAGACCACCTTACCTGTCTCCTGAGAAACCTGTACGAGGGTCAAGAAGCAACAGTAAGAACCAGACATGGAACAACTGAGTGGTTCAAAATTGGGAAAGGAGTACAACAAGGCTGCATATTGTTGCCCTGCTTATTTAACTTATATGCAGAGTACATCATGAGAAACGTCGGGTTGGATGAATCACAGGTCAGAATTAAGATTGCCAGGAGAATTATCAACAACCTCAGATACGCAGATGATACCACCCTAATGGCAGAAAGCGAAGAGGATCTAAAGAGCCTCTTGTTGAGGGTGAAAGTGGAGAGTGCAAAAGCTGGTTTGAAACTCAACATTAAAAAAACGAAGATCATGGCATCTGGCCCCATCACCTCTTGGCATATAGAAGTGGAAGAAATGGAAGCAGTGACAGATTTTATTTTCTTGGGCTCCAAGATCACCGCAGACAGTGACTGTAGTCATGAAATTAAAAGACACTTGCTCCTTGGGAGGAAAGCTATGGCAAACCTAGACAGCATAGTAAGAAGCAGAGATATCACCTTGCCAACAAAGGTCCATATAATCAAAGCAATGGTTTTCCCAGTAGTAATGTATGGCTGTGAGAGCTGGACTATAAGGAAGGCTGAGCGCAGGAGAATTGATGCTTTCGAACTGTGGTGCTGGAGAAGACTCTTACGAGTCCCCTGGACTGCCAAGAGGTCAAATCAGTCAATCCTAAAGGAAATCAACCCTGAGTGCTCATTGGAAGGACAGATACTGAAGCTGAAGCTCAAATATTTTGGCCACCTAATGCAAAGAGAAAAATCCCTGAAAAAGACCCTGATGCTGGGAAAGATTGAAGGCAAAAGGAGAAGGGGATGGCAGTGGATGAGATGGCTAGATAGCATCACCGATGCAATGAATATGAACTTGAGCACACTCTGGGAGAGAGCGGAGGACAGGAAGACCTGGTGTACTATGGTCCATGGGGTCATGAAGAGTCGGACACAACTTAACGACTGAACAACTATCATTAAAATGCACAACAGAGTCCAATAAAGTGTATTATATACTTCTTGTTTCCTATTTTAATTTGTCCCAGTGGGACATGTGTATCAGTCTGATAAAATTTGTTTCCCTCATATCTTTTATTTGAAAATGGAGAATTCGACACAATGGTTGCCACAGACTTTTGAACTATGTGAAGCATATGGTATCCCCAAACAGATACTTCATATGTTTACTAAGGTTCTATGAACAGCACAGCATGGCATGTAATTTTGAAACAGTATTAATCTTGCAGTTCAAAATGATGCTTTAGCAACAATGAGCTAGATGTGCCTGATGATCTGTTACCGATATACTGGCTCCTTGACACATATATTGTGTGCTATGGATTTCATTGACATTACCCTGAGACATTGGCTCAAGACTCCATTTTGTTCCAGAAGGCATAGCCTGAGAGCTGCCAGCAGCACTGTTGAAGCTCTGGAACTGCTGCAGAAGCAAAGGTGCCATAGAATGTATTTGCCTTCTCCTTGATTAAATTAAAAAAGGGTTGTTCCCTGGGTCTGGGGAAACATGTAATTTCCTGCCTGGTTGCCATACCCAGCTGACTGACTCACAAGGGTGCTTGTGACTTAGCCAGTCAAAAGACCTGATGGGGGATCCAATCCTGAAGTGTCCATACCTTGTAGAGCCAATCTATATTACAACTTTAAATTGGTTTCAAACTGGTTTATCTAAAGGGATCCTGCAGTTTCATGAGGGTACTGAGAATTCTTTGCTAGAGACCCCTGCCCCCTGCCCAAGAGGCCCCTCTTCCTAGAGCTACAATTCCCAGAATTCCTGTATTTGGTAGCTGTAATCACTAAAAACAGGTTTGAAAACAGTTTAAAGTTGTAATTTAGATTGCCCCTTAGATAGGACAGCCAGGTCAAGCACTATCTGAGCCTTAACAACTTAACAACACCTTTTTGTTTTGAATATGGTGCTATGCTACTGTGTATAGCCAGCTACATGAAAAACTGATCAAGTGGCAATCTATTCCTGCAGCTTCTATTCAGTTGTCAGGACCAAACTATTGCTCCCTTTGTTGTACCCCATCCTGGATTCAGCCTCTGAGCTCTGTGTTCCTTTTGTTTAGAACCTTTGTTAATTCTTTCTGCCTGGGCATCCCTCACATTGGTATGTCTCAGCTCTGAGAATAAATTGACTTCTAATATCATTCCTTGTGACCCTTTCCCAGCACATTTCTTGACTCTAGTCCAGTGCCCATTCCACATTCCCAGGGCTAGAGTTCCCCATTCTCCTGTTCCTTTTGCCCCGGATAAATGGGTGTGTCTAATAGATACCCAGAGAAAAAGTATTGAGTCTAAAATAGGGATGCATGAGAAATGTGTTTCAGTTTGGTTTTGACCAAGATTTACCCAGTTCGCACCTTCCAGACCAAACATGGACTTGGACACAACCAACAGTCCAAGTCTGTAGTTCTCTGAGCTTGCAGTGGAATTTGCAGACTGAAAGAAATTGTGTTCGACAGCATGCGTACCTTGGAAAAATGCACATGAAAAAATCGCACTTCTGAAAAATGTGCACAAATGCTTTAATCAATGGGAGAAGAATGCATACATTTCAAAGATGTGCATAGTTGATGCATACATTTGGAAAAAATGCATGGAAATACACATGGATTTTCATGTGAAAAGAAGACGAAAAAAAGCTCATGATCTGATATGGGCTCAAGTCAGAATGAGCTTCCAGATGGAATCCAAAGGTCTTTGGCAAGCTCAGCTTTTGCTGTTTTGGACATTCCTAGTCCGAAGTCTGGTTGCACACATGACACAGACGGGCAGCTGTACAGTGCTTGGCTGGGGACTGTGTCCTATGTGTGAGTTGTCAGTTCTCTGGCCCCAGTATCCCTAATAATAGCTTAGCCTCTGTTTGGTCTCCCCATCATTGTTTTTCATATAACTGTATGTGAAAGCAAAGCACCCCCACCCCCACCCCACCCCATCTAAAACAAAGTTCAAAACAGGTACTCTAATTCTTCTAGGCTGTTTAACTGAGCTATGTTGTTCAGTTGTTAAGTCGTGTCCGACTCTTCGCGACCCCATCCAATAAATTATTCTTGCAAAATCTTAGAGTTCAGCTATATATTGGCTCTACTTAGTGACCTTTATCATATGGGACAAAATCCATAAGCTTGCTATGTAAATGGGCATCTTGCTTGGCAACTATGCTGATCTCTGAGAAGGGGGCTTCCCATACTCGGTGCTCAGCATGGAACAGCTTCCTTGGGGAGGTCTGCAGGGGACTCTGCAGCCATGCCCCTTTTCCTTGTTTTTCAACTGTTTACCACAGATCAGCTGAGCAGCAGAGAAGGGGAGATGGCAGGATGGATAGGTTAATGACCCCTCAACCCCCACTCAGTTGATCAGGAAACAATTGATCTGTGGGGAAAATGGGGCCCTGGGGCCAAGGAGAGTGTGGACGACATAAGAGGAGAGACTGGATGTGGAGGCCAGGTGTGCACATCTGACATGTGGGTTGCCAGTTATCCACCCATGGTTTTGTAGTGCTTATTAAGGCCTAAGATATGGGTTTGCTAAATTAAAGCAATGCAGCATTGCTCAGAGGTATTCTATATATTACTTTTGCTGTGGGGACTGGCAACCCTGCAGTGAATTTCCACTACCCTGACACCAACATTGTGAAGCAAGCTACACATCCCAGAGTGGCTGAGGAGTGATGTGATATCACTTTGCATCATGTGGCTCTAAAGCCATTCTAGTAACTACAGCAGCAGAGAGCATCTCCCACCACTGTGAACAGTGCATGACCCTGGTTTTAAAGTTTAAAAGAGAGCAAAAAACAAAACAAAACAAAAAAACACCGCCTCATATGTTTAAGGCATGTGGCATCTCTGGACCCCACAAAATATTTCAGGGAAATCATCCTTCCTGAGAAAATAAAACAAGGATTTCAAAAATATACATACATAAATATATGTACATACATAAATATATAAGGAAATATACATGCATAAATATACAAGGGCTTTCCTCCCTGGGAAAATAAAAGAAGGGTTTTAGTCCTGAACTAGTTTTGATGTGCTGAAGCTATCATGAATATTTGGTGTGACTGCTCCAATGTGTTGCAGATATGTTTCTATATCTCCAGCAAAACCTCTGAGATAGGAGCTGAGGTAGGAAGGAGTAAGCTGAGATCTGAGCATCTGTCAGAGATGTCAAAGCATTCACACAATTGGTTAACAAGGTGGAAAAAAATACTTCATAGCAGCTTCAATCTGCGGCTGGCACCTCAAAACGTATGTGCGGTTCCACACAGAAGAATGTTTTGATTTGCAGAGATAAAGTAAAGAATTCAGTTCAGCAGAGTTCACTGTTGCATTCTGTGATGCTCAACACAAGCTTGTAAAATGCGCAGTGCTCGGCCGTCCCTTTTAACACCCGTGGGTCAATTTTTCCAGAGTTCAAAAAGTCATCACATTAGCTTTTTATATTAATTTGCCCAATTATTTTGGAGCCAAAAGGCTGAGATTTTGTCAGAAAATCCATCTGAAAACTCAGAGGCAGCACAGCAGCACCGGTGACAAGCAATTAATACTCTGGTGTTTTTGTGTTGCCATTTTTATACTAAAGAAAACTCAAGATTGGAGCCCTGCTGCAGTTGTCTGATCGTGAGGCCATAGAGTGTAGGAGAAGTGGTGAAAGCTAGTTTCCTCTTCACAGGCTAAACAGAAAAGAAGCCAATGACACTGTTAAAGACTGGCCGACAGCCATGGTTATCTGTACAGCTGGGTAAGTGACATTTATTTTTCCTTCTTAATAGTTATAAAGAGGTCTTTAAGAAGAAAACAATGATGGTGAAATTATGTTCCCATGTTCTGTTGTTCATCTGTTGTAATCTTATTCCGTCTTCTTTCCCCTTGCCCCTTTTATCAGTTATGTTTGATCATGTAGCTGTTGGCAACTTAGCATCAGATGCTTTGTCTCTTATTTTAGCAAACTTGTATTTACTTCAATGACGAAAATAATTGACCTGTCTGAGGGACCCAGCTTGGTTATTATCATGTTGTGAGATGCTGTTATTGTACAAAGATACTGTGGTCCAGCATCCCCAGTAATTGACACTAGTCTGAGAACATACAGTTAACAAAGGAAATATATTAATTTGAATACAAATGTAAAATTATGCCTGGGGCACTGAATCTCAGATTGTCATATTTCTCATTAAATGCCACTGGCTCAGGTTAATTGTTAGCCCTCAATAATGGCCAGTGGCTTTATTGTTCTAACACAATAAATGGGAAATGTAGAGGCCTGTATTACAGATGCTGAAAATATCCCTGATTTTCTTTTCCTACAGCAAAAATCACACATTTGCTAGTGCAAATAAGTGTCTGGAACAGGTTTGAGAATATTATTGTCAGATATAGGGGGAAAGTAGCATTGTCTCACAATGCAATCCTATGGATGTTTGCTCAGAAGTAAGTCCTACTGCATTCAATGGAGCTTACTCTTAGAAAAGTATGCCTTGGACTGCAGCCATAATTGTTGATCCTGCAGCAATAAGAACAAAAATGTTATAAACAGACCATGTACTAGAGAGCTAGAGAGACAGCTAGAGAGCATCTCTCACCTCTTGCTGTTCCCCTTTTGTGCTTCATGTACAGGAACAATTCAACAGGACCTTCCTAGATGAATACTTCAATAAATGTGCAGTTGTTTATTATGTATGATCAATCCAGACCTCTTTTCCAGAGATAGCTAGGGATGGCGGAGAATTTCTCCCCGAAACTTCGGGGGGCCGAGCACCAACGTGTTCGGCCCCCCGAACAAGTTTCGGGGAGAAATTCTCCGCACCCCCCCGCGCCCCGCATACCCCCCGGGACGGGACTTACCTTTCCCGAATGTCCCTCCCGGCGGCGGGTCCGGCCGGCGGTTCGGCGGGTGTTTGTCCGGGGCGGGAGTGGCAGCCGGTCTTTCGACCGGCTGCCGCCGCCGCCATTCCAATCAAAGAAAAAACAAACGCCCCCATGATAGGCTACGTGACAATTAACGTAGCCTATCATGGCTAGATTTGCAAAGTCAGCCATGATAGGCTATGTAAATCGTCACGTAGCCTATCACGGGTGACTTTAAAAAAAAAAAAGTGCGTATGGATAATGGCGGCCCCCATAGGGAGCCGCCATTCGCGTTCCTTATTTGGTCGCTGTAGTCTACGTAAAGATTTACGTAGACTACGGCGAAAATAAGGGCAACGTTGCGTTGCCCTTATTTTCGCTGTAGTCTAAGTAAATCTTTACGTAGACTACAGCGACCAAATAAGGAACACGAATGGCGGCTCCCTATGGCGGCCGCCATTTGCGTACGCGTTTTTTTTTTTTTTTAAAGTCACCCGTGATAGGCTACGTGACGATTAACGTAGCCTATCACGACTGACTTTGCAGATCTAGCCGTGATAGGCTACGTTAATCGTCACATAGCCTATCACGGGGGCATTTAAAAAAAAAAAAAAACTTTTGAGTTTGCAGTTGGGCGAGGCGAGGCGCCTCCCCCCCGGCCTGAATTTCGGCCGGGCGAGGCGGGAAGCCTCCCCCCCCGGCCTGAATTTCGGCCGGGCGAGGCGGGAAGCCTCCCCCCCCGGCCTGAACTTTGCGGGGGGAGCAGCGAAGCGCCTCCCCCCCACCGAGAACAAGCTTCGAGGACAGGTAAGTGACTTTCGTCCACCCCTAGAGATAGCTCAATATTTTTGTTGTTACGATACCATATAGCCCCAAATTCAAATGACAATTTATTGTCACTGTGCCATGACCAGCAAGCATGTTGATTGCAATTCAGAATGTTGCATGGAATACAGCCACACTAATGTCATTCTGATCTGTTGGACACTGTTTGTGCTCTTGGTCTGAAGTACGAAAGTCACTTACCTTTTCGCGGATTCTGTTCATGGGGGGGGAGGAGTTCCATCCCTCCCCCTGGAATCCTCAATGGGGGGGGAGGCGATCCGTTCCTCCCCCCTGGAATCCTCAATGGCTGGCTGTGCTCCGCGGCAGCTCCGCGGAGCAGCCGGCCAGGCCCAGGCCAGGGCCATCCGCAGCCAGGTTTCCAGCTGCAGAGGGCTCTGGGTAAACAAAAAAACAAAAAATGCCTACGCAAATGGCGGCAGCTATGGCTGCCTCCATTTGCGTTCCTTATTTTTGGCTGTCTTAGTTTACGTAAATATTTACGTAGATTAAGATGAAGAAAAGAAAGGGGAATGCAAATAGCATACTGGGTGCTATTTGTGTTCCCCTTTCTTGTCTTTGTCTTAGTCTACGTAAATATTTACGTAAACTAAGATGGCCAAAAATAAGGAATGCAAATGGCGGCAGCCATAGCCTCCACCATTTGTGTACGCATTTTTTTTTTAACCCAGACGTGATAGGCTACGTATGTCTTTACGTAGCCTATCACGTCTATGGGGGGGGGGACACAGACTGCAAATGGTGGCGGCGGCAGCTGGTCGGAAGGCCAGCTGCCGCTGCTGCCACCGCCGAAGCCGCCACTGGAGCCACCGCCATGTGAAACATCTGCCCCAGGTAAGTCTCGTCCCGGGGGGGGATCCGTGGGGGACGGGGGGGGCAAGCCATTCCGCAATGGATTTCGGGGGGCCAAATGCACTGGCATTCGGCCTCACCAAGATCCATCGCGGAATTCTCTGACATCCCTAGTCTGAAGAGGACTCCTCACTTTTTGTTGGTGTAGCAGATCTTGATATAAAGCAAGGATGATACATTTTGTTACTCACTACTAAAAAACATTTATTTATTTATTTATTTCATTCCTATATCACCCAATAGCCAAAGCTCTCTGGGCACCTCACAAACAATGCAAGCCACAAATGCAAGATAATAAAAACATAATATAAAAACTTTAACATACAACATTTAAAAACAATGTAAAACAGCTAAAAGCAGTTAAAGTAAGATACTGGACCTGATAAAGACAACTTACATAAATGCCCCATCATCTGTCATCAATTACCTGGGAGTAGAGGACAGTCTTAACCTGGCATCAAAAAGATGACAATGATGCTGCCTGGCAGACCTTGGGGCGGGGGGTTGGGGGGAGAGAATTGGGAAGCCACTACCAAGAAGGCCTTTTCCCTTCTTGCCACCTTCTGAACTTCCCTTGGAGGAGGCAGTTGGAGGAAGGCCTCAGATGATGATCGTAGTGTCTGGGTAGATCCATGTTGGGTGACATATTGCATCAGGTATTGCAGTCCCAAGGCTTTATAGGTTAAAACCAGCACCTTCAGTTGAGCTCAGAAACATACATGCAAGTGGGCCAGAATTGGCTTAGACCTTCTAGTCCCTGTTCTTTTCTCCCCCCACCCCATTTTTTATTGTGAGTTTTAACAAACCAGACAAAACCAAAAACATAACAAAACCAAAATAAAAATAAAAATACAGCAACATATTCTCAAATCCTCAGTTTCAAATATTACAATAATCAAGAAAGAAAGAAGGGGGAAAGGGGGAAAATAGGTTACACATATACTTCAGTAAAAGCAGACCAAATATCCACACTTAAGTCCATCTGCCCATGAGTTACACCTATATACCACTCTTTCAAATGTTGCTAGCGTGGTTAGGTCTTTAGTCCATTGCATTATAAGTGGTGGGCTTTTATCCTTCCAGTATCGTAATATCAGTCTTTTATCAACCAAAGGGGCGCAAAAAATCCATTTACGCTGACTGTGTGTTACATTCCAAGAAGCAAGTAAATAATTCAAAAGAACATTTACATCAGTAAATATTAAAGAGCTTTCCAATACATGTATCCATATAATAACTTCCTCCCCAAAGGAGGCAACCATTGGGCATTTCCAGAACATATGAATAAGAGAAGCACTGATCTCATTACACCTCCAACAATTAGCTGAATTTGACAAGCCTTTATTAAAAAGACATTGTAGCATCCAACAGACCCAAAACAAGTTTTTGCTGAATAAGGCGTAACCAAAGATCCATTGAAATGTCTGATACAGACACCAAGATAGCAGTCCATTGATTAAACAAAATAGGGCATTCCAATTCCCTGTTCCAGTCCTGCTGGAAACCACTTGTATCATATTTATTCATTGATAATAAATGTTTGTAAACATGAATTGTAGGTCAATATATCCGATCAGCTTCTTCAATAAGTTTTTCCAATAGTGAAGGAGACTCCGAAGCATTAAAAGCAGAAGAAACCAATCTAGATACCAGCAAATATTTCAATTGCAAATGCTGCCATTCTGCTGTAGCAGGCAAATCAAATTGATCTCACAGAGTTAAAATGAACAAAAAACTCATCATCAACCCCCACTAACTGATCCAGGGTAAAGATCACTGTATCTGTCCAGGTCCTCCATAAAAACATTTTCTTACCAATTCTTAAATCTGGATTTCCCCATAAAGTCAGTTTAGCATAGTGATGGTACAGGCAAATTGTAGCAGGCAAATTGAATCCCAGATTGGATTCAATCTGGGAATCCAGTGGAACCACCCCTGCCCACACCCCCAAGCCCCATTTGCCGAGCTCCTGCCCCTGCTTGCCCCTTTCCCACACTCGACAAATGGCCTGCGCTCACCCTGGTGGACTCTTTGAGCTCGTGGTCTCCATTTTTTGAGAAATAAAATGGTGATCGCAAAAATACGCATGTTTGCGCACACAAGAAAATGTGCATTTTACAAATGGGCATATTTGTGTATTGATGAAAACGCACATTTTTTTCAAAACATACACATTTTTGAACACGCACAAATATGCACCTTCACAAAAATGCACATTTCACACATGAGAATATGCGCATTTGCAAAATGCACAAAAATGTGCATTTTTGCTAATGCCATTTTATTTTTTGAAAAAATGGTGACTGTAGAGCTCGACGAGGCCACTGGGGTGAGTGCAGGCTGCTCACTGAGTGTGGGAGGAGCTCTAGTGTGGTTGGGGACCGGCGACCAGGGACAGGGGCTGGGCAGGTGTCCAGAGAACCCGGATGGAGGTGAGTTCACACATCCCTAGTTTAGCATGAGAAAATGGATCAAACTGTAATGGATGTGACATTATACGCCAAACTTCTCTAACTGCTAGGGATGGACGGAACACTTACCTTCCGTTCCGTTCTGTTTCTGCGGTGGGGGGGAGGTGCTCCATCCCTCCCCCCAGAATCCTTGATGGGGGGGAGGCGATCCGGTCCTCCCCCCTGGAATCCTGCCTGGCCGGCTCCACTCCACAGCCAAGCTGCAGAGCCGCCAGCCGACTCCGGCCGCCTGCAGCTGGACATCCGGCTGCTGGGCAGCCCTGCAGGGATGCAAATGGCAGCTGTCGTAGCCACCACCATTTGAGTCCCTGTATTTAGCCGTAATAGGCTACGTAAATATTTACGCAGCCTATCATGGCAGGGGGAAAGAAAACCCAGCGTACGCAAATGGCGGCGGCTAAAGAGAGGCTCCAGACAAGAAGATTCCAATACTGACCATGGAGCAAAATCTAATCTGAGTGGAAAAGACCAAAATTTAGTAGAGGTCAGCAAATAGGCCCAATGGTACATAGTTAGATCTGGAAAACTGAACCCGCCTTCATTAATTGGAAGTTGCATCCTTTTTAAAGATATTCTTGGTGGAGAGGAACCCCAGAAGAATTTACGAAACAAAGCATTAACGTTTTTGGAAATATTTGCCAGGAGAAGTATAGGGATTCCCATGTATAACATAAATAATTCAAGGTATAGTATTCATCTTTAGTGGATTCACCTTACCCCATAAACTCAACTTTAAAGATGCCCATCTATCTATATCTTGTGAAATATCATTGATCAACTTGTTTAAATTTAGCCTAATCATTTGAGATATATCTCTAGGAATAATTATTCCCTGGTAAGTAACAGACTCTGGGCACCATCAAAATTGCCAATTGGCTGATACACTAGAGTATACCCTATCTCCGATTGGCATTATTTCTGACTTTGACCAATTAATTGAATAGCTGGACAATTCACCAAAGGTATTAACCAATTTCATCAAAGGTGGAACCAATGACTGGAGTCTCAAGATAAACAGCAAAAGATCATCAGCATAAAGGCTAATTTTAAATTCTAAACTAAAATGGACAAATCCATGAATACTATTATTTTGTCTAATAGCTCACGCTATTCCAAACATAAATTGAATATCAATGGGGAAAGTGGGCAACCTTGTCTGGTACCCCACCAAAGTAAAAAGAAAAGCTGAGAATAAACTGTTAGTCATTACTCTTGCTCTAGGAGCTGAGTATAAAATTTTAACCTATTTCAAAAATTCTATTAGGATAAACCCAAATTAATCAATGTAGTAAAAATATTTTTTTTGACAAAATAAATGAATATTGTCAAAGGCCTTTTCAGCATCCAAGGAAATGATGGCCACCTGATCAGTTCTTTCAGAGTTTAAAGCAACTAAATCAACAAATAATCTAAGATTATCAGCCCCCTGTCTATTTTTAATAAATCCCACCTGGTCTGGTATAACCAATACAGTCATGACTTGTTGTAATCTATCGGCCAAGATTTCTGTTAATATTTTGATATCTACATTAATTAATGCTTTAAGTCGATAGTTAGCACAACAGATATAGTCCTTTCCTGGCTTAGGAATCACAGTAATATAAGCATCATTTAACGATGAAGAAAGGGAGCCTGCTTCAAAAATATGATTATAGAGGCAATACAACTTTGGGGCTAAGAAACTAGAGAATGTTTTATACCATTCAGTTGGGAATACATCCGGTCCAGGTGATTTCCCGGCATTCATTTTCATTATTGCACTCATAATTTCCTCTAAATGCAGAGGAGCTAAAAGGGGCTGTTGTTGTGAAAAATCTAAATGTGGAAGATTAATCTGAGGGGAAAAAGCTTCCATAACTTGCTCTGATATCGTATTACTGGTACTACAAAGATCAAAATAAAATTTTAAAAATTGTGAATTTGTATCTGTAGGAGAAGTATATATGTACTTTGCCACTTTCATCTTTAATAGCTGAAATGAAATTCTGATGTTGATGCTAGTTAAGACAATGTGCAAGGATCTTACTAGGACATTCACCACTTCCCCAATATTTCTTTCGTAGACAGGTCAGAGCAAATTCTACCTGTTGTGAAGGAATAATATTCAACTCATGCTTAGTATTCTGTAGCTCTTGATAAAGCTGTGCTGTGGGGGAAGTGGCAAATTGAGTTATAGGAGATTTCAGCTTCTTGTTTAAGTACGTCTGCTGAGTTGCAGTGGTGGCGGCGGATTCGGCGGAGGGTGTGGCGGCGGGTCAAGTGGTGAGTGCGGCATCGAGTGCTGAGGCAGGGCGGTCGGGTGGGTGCGGCAGCGGCAAGTGCAGCGGGTGCAGCAGCGGGTGTGGCGGGGCGGCAGTGGTGAGTGTGGCGGCGGCGGGTGCGGCGGCGGGTATGGTGGCTAGTCTCCTGGCTGGCTGCGGCCGGGCGCAGCATATGCAAATGGCAGCAGCTACGGCAGCTGCCATTTGCGTTCGCTATTTTTAACCGTTCTAGCCTACGTAAATATTTACATAGGCTAGAATGGCGAAAAATAGCGAACGCAAATGGCGGCCGCCGTAGCCACCATTTGCGTACGCTTTCTTTTACTTTGCCATGATAGGCTATGTAAATATTTTAGGGATGTACGAAAGTCTCTTACCTGGCTCCGCTGGGTTCTGCTGGGGGGGGAGGCGCTCCATCCCTTCCCCCGGAATCCTCGCTGGCTGGCTTCGCTCCATGGGGATTCCGCGGAGCCACTGGCCAGCTCCGCCAGCAGCCAGACATCCGGCCGCTGGCTAGCAGGGATGCAAATGGCAGCGGCCAAAGCTGCCACCATTTGCGTCCCTGTAGTCAGCCGTAATAGGCTACATAAAGACTTACATAGCCTATCACGTCTGGTTTAAAAAAAAAACGTGTACGCAAATGGCAGCGGCTACAGCCACCACCATTTGCGTTCCTTATTTTTGTCTGTCTTAGTCTACGTAAATATTTACGTAGACTAAGAGAGCCAAAAATAAGGAACGCAAATGGTGGTGGCTGTAGCCGCTGCCATTTGTGTACACGTGTTTTTTTTTAAACCAGACGTGATAGGCTACGTAAGTCTTTACGTAGCCTATCACGTCTTGTAAAAAAACAAACAAACAAAGCAACAAGACTGCAAATGGGGCAGCGACAGCCGTAAGTCTCGTCCCGAGGGAGATCCGCAGGGGGGCAGGGGGTGGCAGGCCGTTCTGCCACAGATTTCGGGGGGCCGAATGCACTGGCATTTGGCCTCACTGAGATCCATGGTGGAATTCTCTGCCATTCCTGAAATATTTACGTAGCCTATCACGGTTAAGTACAGGGACGCAAATGGCAGCGGCTATGGCTGCCGCCATTGGCATCCCTGCTGCCCAGCGGCCGGATGTCCAGCTGCAGGTGGAGCCAGCCGGTGGCTCCATGGAATCCCCATGGAGCGGAGCCGGCCAGGCAGGATTCCAGGGGGAGGGATGGAGTGCCTGCCCCCGTCGAGGATTCTGGGGGGAGGGACGGAGCGGCTCCCCCCCTCATCGCAAAGCAGATCTGCAAAATGGTAAGTGACTTTAGTAC
The DNA here is from genome assembly GCF_057233095.1 of Heloderma suspectum. NCBI lineage: Eukaryota > Metazoa > Chordata > Lepidosauria > Squamata > Helodermatidae > Heloderma > Heloderma suspectum. The sequence goes on along the minus strand of NC_139460.1, from coordinate 78,801,898 downwards.
ATCCCTAGTTTCCACAGTAGTGCATGAAATTTGGGGACCTCTGGGCCCCATGGACAGGATTCCACTTACCGAATTTTAGACAGTTTGGCCCAGTATTTGTTGTGCTAGACGGAGTTCAACAAAAACTCTCAAAGCAAAGAGCTATAACTTTTCACCATTTCCACAGAAGCGCATGAAATCTGTGCACCTAGCCCATGGAGGTGACTGAGCCTGCCAAACATCAGACAGTTTCGCCCAGTAGTTTTTGTGCTAGCCACAGGTAAAATGTGCTGTTCTCAGAAACTCAGACCAAATCATAAAGGGATAATCAAAGAATTTGGCTGATTAGGAGGAGGTCGCTATCCCTAATCTCTGCTGTAGGTTTCTTTGAAATGCAAACCCCTATCCCCTAGTCCTACTTTCCTATTCGGCTTCACATTGACTTGAACTGCCAACAATGACAGTGGTCTTGTCTGACGGAGGTAGGAGGCAAGCCCAGCAACCCTGCCAGGTGGGCACATTGACTTGAATGGAGAGCAGTGACGGTTGTCTGCAGGACTGACAGAGGCAATCTGCTGCCCTACACCAGGACGCATTATCTGGACTGGGGGCACCCAGCTTGGCAACTGGTGATTGCCACCAGTACCTCGCCCACTCCACCCCTGCCAAGGCCCTGAAGATGCCTGATATTGGGCTTGCTTTGCTACACAGTGTGGTATAAAATTTAAATAATACATGTTGTGTAGTGCTTTGTCCACTGTTTTTTGAAATGTGGACTGTGCAGTGCATTTCCACACACCGTTTGTTTGTCTACAACATGCACGTGCACATACACACACACATGTGCACGTGCGGGAGCAAAAGAAAAGCAAACACTGAACTACCTACAAGCAAGCGGGGGGAGGACTATCTATAATCCTAACAGAAGAGAAAGGGTTTTAAAAAATTTATTTATTTATTTGTTTAGGGAAAAGAGATCAAAAATGGGAAGGGAATGAATACAGGAATTGAGAAGGGTGAGGGGTAGAAGGGAGCCAAGAACAAGGAAAGGAAAGTACCATCTATATCTATATCTAATCTAGACAGAGAGTAAGGGAAAACTAATGGTTGATAACTGAGAAGGTGCGGGAGCTAAAGAACAAGGCAAGATAAGGCAAACGGAAGTGCTTTTTACATTTTTTTTTTGTTTTTTTAAATAAGCAAGAAAAGAATGAAAGGTAAAAGCTATTACAGAAGGGAGGGAGGGAGAGAGAGAGAGAGAGAGAGAGAGAGAGAGAGAACCAGGCAAAGAAAGGAAGAAACTCAAACTAAGTACTTTTTAAATGTTTGGTTTTTTAAATAAAGAATCTACAAAAGAAAGAGAGTAGTTGAATTGGGAAGGAAGAAGAAAGACGATGCTACAGTACAAACACACACACATACCACACAGATCTAGCCAACTAACTAAACACTAGCTCTCTCCAGTAACCAGCTCTCTCACACAGAATGAAAGCAGGCTGATCTCTCAAATATATCCAGTATCTCCCCCAGTCACACACACACACACACACACACAAACATACACACACACACACACACACACACACACACACACCTGTCACTCACTGGAGACTGCTAGGTTAAGTTCAGCCCTAATTTGGCAACTAGAGGTGCCATTTGGCTATTGGGTGGTATAGAAATCAATCAATCCACCAAGGCTCACCATTTTCCCCCTCCCTCCTCCCCCCCCCGTTCTCCTCCTGACCCTCTTCCTAATCTGTCGCAAGTTGATACATTGAGCGACAGGCTGTCTGGGAATGGCTTCAGAAGCTCCAAAGTGTACCAAGGTGCCTTGGTGATGGGCCACTTTGCTTTGGGGCACCTTGATGCTGTTCTGATCCACTTTGGATCATGCCAAGCTACCTCCAAAGCAGTCCGCTTCACTTCAGTATTCAGTATTTGGACTGAAGTGATGCACAGCCCTAGTATCAACTTAAATAATCTCCCAAATTGGGTGACCTCCTTCTTACTACATACATATTCTTAAAACTTTACATTGGCCCATGTCACATTATAGGTCATCCTGTCCCCAGAGAATCTATCCTTTTGTCCCCAAAGCTACTTCTGTCCTTGAAATAAGGTGTTGACTACAAAACATGTGTAAGTTCTCCTTTTATGTGGCCCACAGCTCCTTTTTTCTTCCCTATATCTCCAGACAGGGGAATCCCAAACCGCAATATGTTCTTATCCATGATCCCTTACTTTTTACCCAGTTTCTTAAGGAAGACACAACTGATAAGGTTGGAAATTTATCAAAACATCTCTTATCAGCATCTAGCAAGCTTCTAATACAGTGGATCTTGCTCCCCTACTTGCCCCATTAAACATTAAAGCATTAACCTCCCTATAAGCACCATCTCTTACCCCTTAAACTCTAACCCCCCCCATACCCCATATTGTACCCAAATGTAAATTGCAAGGCCCAAGAAAAAATCAGTACACTGCCACCAGTCTAAACCTCAACAGGAGGTGATCTGACCATGTCAAAGGGACTGATTCACATTCCCTCACCTTCAGTTCCTCATTCCCATGACCATCTGGAAAAAACAAGACTAGAGTGTGCCCTTCTACATGTGTTGGGCTGATGACATGTTGGGACAGTCCCATGGTTGTCATGGAGGCCATGAAATCCTGAGCTGCCCCAGAAAGGTGCCCTTGGTATGAATGATGATGTCCCCTGAAATCAGCAGCCTGCAGGACTTCGACATCACAGCTGAGACCACCTCTGTCAGTTCAGGTAGGGTAACTGGTAGGGATTGGGATGGGTGGTACACTAGCAGATTCCCAATCTGTCCTGCTGGCCCAACACAACATGCAAAATCTCAAATGAACAGGGAGCCTGGAGAAATAAATAGAATTCTTATAGACCATGGTAAGCCACCTTCCTCGGCCCTCATGTCCACCCTGATGCTGAACCAAGTACCCAGTGAGCACAACTGGGAGAGACCAACTGTTCCCTGTTTGCCCACCCAGGTCTCAGTTATAAATGCTAGACTGGTCGCTACATTCACTATTAGATCATGGATTTGTTCAGTCGTTCAGTCGTGTCCGACTCTTCATGACCCTATGGACCATAGCACGCCAGGCCTTCCTGTCTATCATGGGTAGAGGGAGATATGGTGTTGGGAGGAGGGTTAGCCAGGTAAGGGGATCATGGCCCAGACAATTAATGGCTGTGCTATGTTCTGGGGCTCCCCTGCCTTGCAGGTTTGGTGGTTGCCCTATCAGCCTGCCCTTGGGTCTAGGGATGCTGCTTTTAAATGCCAGATTGTGCATAATTAGATCTTCCTAATCCATGATCTTTTAGAATGTATCACAAGGCTAAAAGGTCATGGATTAGGAAGATCTAATTATGCACAATCTGGCATTTAAAAGCAGCATCCCTAGACCCAAGGGCAGGCTGATTGGGCAACCGCCACCAAACCTGCAAGGCGGGGGAGCCCCAGAACATAGCACAGCCATTAATTGTCTGGGCTATGATCCCCTTACCTGGCTAACCCTCCTCCCAACACCATATCTCCCTCTACCCATCATTACATTGATTGCCCCTTCCAGGTCCCCCCATTTGGCCCCATATCCTGTCTCCCAGGCACATAATCAGGCCCTAAGAACATAACCGATCCCCTGCCAAAGACTCTAAACAACCAAATCGTTAGATGGGTTGCCCTTCCCTTGCACTTCCTGAAGTGGCTGAGGAAATAAAGCCCTTTCCCCAGAGTCAAGCACAGCTGGCTCACCTTCTCAACAAACCTGGATGAGGTTTTCTCCTCTTGCTGGCTATGCCACCTTCTCCTGATTTGCAGGAGCAACAGTCCAAGACACAGCAAGCAACTATGTACAGTGAGGGCCTGGCAGATGTTATGGTAAGAAAAAGCTTGCCTTCTCTGCAGAGTGTCCCAGTTGCCACACTGCAGAGTGTGGCTTCAGGTCTTGTGAGATAATGCACAATTTAATACCACTCTCATTTATAAGGAATAGACAACTTTTAAGATTCTGTGTTTTGTTCCTATTGCACCTAAAGCCAAAATAAGGAACCTCAAAAATGAAGGAGTGCCTTCTTAACTCACAGCCTCAGTAACAAAACTGGTCCATACTACTGTTATAAAGCTTGTAGCCCTAATTTTTAGTCCTTTAAAATATATTGATGTGCAGTGTGTGTGTGTGTGTGTATGTGTATATGTATATATATATATATATATATATATATATATATATACACACACACACACACACACACTGTGTGTGTGTGCACATGCACGCATGCTCACTCTCTCTCTCTCTCTCTCTCTTTCTCTCTCTCTCTCTCTCTCTCACACACACACACACACACACACAGAGTGAACCTAGATATGTGGATTGTTTAAAAACTGTTGTGTTTGTGGAATATTTTATATTAATAAAATAGCTGGGGGCAGGGTTAGTCAAGGATGTTCTGCTTCCGAGAGAGAGAGACTGACCCACTGACATGACAGCCCACTGTGGCTGCAGGGGCTCTTGCGTTGTGCCAGATGTCCGCAATCTATGACTTGCTGTAATTTGTCATGTGAACTCAGGCAGCAGGGGTGCTTTGAGGGTTAGAGAACCCGCAAATAACCCATAGCTTGTTTTAGGTTATTTGAGGGTTATTTAACAAGCAAAGGGCTGGATGCACCTGATATTGTCTGATCTTGGAAGCTAAGCAGGGTCAGCCCTGGTTAGTACTTGGATGGGAGACCACCTGGGAATCAGGCATCCTGCATTGAGCAGGGGGTTGGACTCGATGGTCTTGTAGGCCTCTTTCAACCCTACGATTCTATGAGATCTATGAACTCAATGTGAAATCAAACCCTCAAACAGCCCCTGCCGCATGGTTCTGCATGACATGATAAATTGGGCGCCTGTGGGTGCCATGCAAAAATGGTACCTCAGGATGCCTGGCACAACACAACAACCCCCTGGGTAAATTAAGCCCTGGTGGGCTGTTGTGATGTGAAAAGAGGTCCACTGAATAATGTTTAGGGTATTGTTGGAGAACCTGAACAAATCAAGATGATTTGTTGTTGTTGTTGTTGTTGTTGTTATTATTATTATAAAGGAACACCAATACCTAGGGGAAAAACCCTGGAAGGAAAGTATCTACTTTAGCCACACCTCATCTAGATCTTCACATGAAAGACATTTCTCACTGCAATATCTTGTTTAATGCTTCCAGCCTTTCTTATTGGGGCCTCAATCAGCAAGTGCAGGAGCGATAATGAAAAGTAGAAAGGTGAGAATGAGAAGTGAGATTAAAAGAGAAATGCTTGAGCAATAAAGAAACATATGTAAGAGAGACAGGTGGGATTGCAGTAGTTAAGGATCTGTCAAGCCTTTCATTACTGCAGCAATGGAGCCCTAACTGAATGTTAATATAAGTGAAGACATAGCCTGCCTAGAAAAGTCTCAAGAAACAGTTGAGAAAATGAGACAGGCTAAAAATACATGAGAAATAGACAAGATATAAGGAGGGGGGAAAGGGAGATAAGCTCTGCTTGAATGGCAAGAGCAAGAAACAGGCCTATATAACAGAAACAGGAGAAGAAAGAGAGCAGAGTAATGCATTTATCTCATCTATTTCTCCTGTAGTGTCTCAGCAATAAAACAGACATAAATAAAACAGTCAATAACTCCTACCTTTGAAAAGGGTGTGTGTGTGTGTGTGTGTGTGTGTGTGTGTGTGTACTTCCCAGTTTGGGTTCAAACATTATTTTCAGTCTGATTTCTATTCCAAGCACCACTACCCTCCTTCTGGAAATGAGAGGGTAAATCCAGTAAGAGGCTAGAGCTAGACTACAATCCTATATAGTATGTACATTTACCTTCAAGTAAGCTCTGTTGGACATGGGGACTTACTTCCAAGTAAACATACATAGGATGTTTGCCCCAAAGTATAAAATAGATATTAAAATGTGCATTTTTGAGAGAAAATGCAATTATGTATTTATTTTTAGATGCCTAGATTGCGCAGTTATTGCACAATCCTATGCAGATTTAGACAGAAAAAGTCCTTCAACTCCCAGCATTCCCAGCTGGCTGGGGAATGCTGGGAGTTGTAGGATTTTTTTCTGTCTAAATCTGCATAGAATTGCACCCTTAATGTCCCATTGATTTCCTTGGAGAGATTTGAGCATGTTCTTAACTCTTTCTTTGAAATTATTAAAGATATTAAAAAGTGCCTAACTATGGCTGAATTGTGCTAAAGATATATAACGGGGCAGAGTTATAATTATGATGGCTTCTGATGAGGGTTACTCTTTGTAATCCTTTCAAATTCTGATAGCAATTGAGACAATGAGGTGTGGTTAACAATTTAATATATTTCATTCAATTACAAATTAAATATTGATTCTGTATGGCACAACATGAAACATCCAGGGTTTTACAGGGTTGTTGTTTCTGTTGTGTAAATGGTTGGCTGCAGTGGCTTGTCATCACTGGGATTTTGTAGGTACTCAGGCGTATGGATGCTTAAATAATTCGATCTTTGTAAACTCTGGTACAAACTATCCTGATCCTGGATTAATGAACATTTTGAAACAGAGCTATCCACTGAATTTTGCACTTCCCTGAATGTTGCAACACAGTTCTCAGCACCCAAAAGTATAAAATAGATATTAAAATGTGCATTTTTGAGAGAAAATGCAATTGAAATATGTATTTAGTTTTAGATGCCTATATAATCTTAATTTTTGTGTGGATGTTTTTGCAGATCAATCTGGAAATGGGATGAAATGGACCGATAGATAAAGTCATGTGAATGTGACACATACTGGATATAGGCTGATCTGTCCCTTCTTATTCAAAGGTGCTGTTCATGCCAGCTGGTCCCTGGAAAACATGTGTCACTTACACAAAACCCATGCTAATCCCTGTTATTCTATATGGCAAATCAACAAAAATAAGTCTAGTGGCTCATGTGCAGGAATGTTGCTCAAAAAGAAGGCTACGGTAAAATTTAGTTTTTGAAAGTGGTGGCGGCGGGGAATTTCTCCACAATTTCGATGTGTGTGTGTGTTGCTGTTTACTTTATTTAACCTTACAGGGTGGCTGAGGTTTTTCCATTTTTTCAAACTTAAAATGAAGTCCTGCTTCTCACACAGCAGTGCAAAGCTCTCTCAGCAGCTGCTGGCCACAGTTCTCGGAATGCCCTGGGAGCAACACCACAGCAAGAGCTTCTCTACACAGAGGCTTGTTATCCTGCAACTTCACCATAGGGATGGTGGAGAATTCCGCCACGGATTCCAGTGAGGCCAGATTCTTTAGAATCCAGCCCCCCCGGATCCAGTGGTGGAACGGACTGCTCCTCTGGCCACCTTGCAAAGTCCCCGCAGACCGGATCCTACCTGCCTCCGGCGGGTCTGGATCTGGCCACTGCAGTCTCCTGCTGCGGTGTGCGGCCGCGAATGGCATCCTGCGTAGGGGACGCCATTTGCGTCCCTCCTTTAGCCATGATAGACTACGCAAATATTTACACGTAGCAAAGAGCGAGGATGCAAATGGCGGCCGCTATGCCATTTGCGTCCCAGCTTTAGCCTTGATAGGCTATGTAAGTATTTACGTAGCCTATCACGGCTATGGGGGGTATGCAGGACGCCATTTGCGGCCACAGCAGCCCGGCAGGGGCCGGAGGTCCAGCTGCAGATGGGCCAAGCCGGTGGCTCCGTGGAATTGCCGCGAAGCAGTGCCAGCTGTGGAGGATTCTGGGGGGGGGGGGAGGAATGGATCGCCTCCTCCGCCGGCGGACTCCCCACGGACGCAGGGGAGTGGGGTTTCATACATCCCTACTTCACTGGGGCTTCTGCTTCTGTATTCTTTGCAGGATTAAGATTACCCCTTTTCATGCACTTCCGCTTCCCACCCCCTTGGGAGTTCCTTTATCTGCAAGCACTATATGTTTTATTATACAACCACTAGATGGTGCTGTGTTATAGTGCCACTTTCTTTTTTCATGAAGAGTTCAACCTGGCATATTTAAATAGCTCATTATCTGTGGTCTTAAAAAAGCAGGATAAAGGTCAGAAAGCACGGCAGAGGCCCTGGAGCTTGATGATGTCATGTAAAGGGCCTGCAAACTTCCATGAGTAACCAATCTCAATCACAGGATAAAAGCCCCTTGTAGAGAAGCCCTATGTCATGTTGCATTGCATAGCTCCCATGGCATCCCAAGAAGTGTGGCTGGCCAGAAACAGTATGGGTATTTCTCCACAGCTTCCTTCTGGCTACACTTTCTGAAATGCCTTGAGAGCATTCAGAGAGAGAGCCTTGTGTCTCTTTTAGCAGAACAGGGCTTTAAAGAAAAAGTTTAAAAAGCAAGGAAAAAGTGCAAAATACATCAGCCACCTTGTAAGGTTCAGTAAGGTAAGTGGTGACCCCCCACACACACCCTACCCCAAGAAATCAGTAGAATATCAGCGCCTGTTTTCTCAGGAGAAGAATACTCTTTGGAAATTGGAGGTGGGCTTTTTGGCCCAGCCTGTGGCTTTCTGCACATGGAGCTTTTATCCTGTGATTGAGATGGCTCCTTCATGGACGTTTGAGGGCTCTCTACATAATACCGTGTCCCTCCAGGGTGTCTCCCACACTAAATGCCCTTTGTTCCATTTTTATATAGATCGCGGACAATGAGCTATCAAATGACCCCACTGTGTACAACTTGAGTTTCCTCTGTGAAAAGAGGAAAAACGGAGTGAGATCAATGAAAGATAAAGGAAGTCTCAGATAAGGGGAGAAGGAGGGGGGAAAGGAAGCAGGTGAAAAAGGGAGTTGTGATCCTGCATTTAAAACAGAAGCAGAAAGCCCTGTTTTAAATGCAGGATTTTAGGCTGGTGTAGAGATGCCCTTTAAATCCCGCAAACCATTTTCTAGATCTGAGAGCGCAACATCTGGTTTAGTATTAAAAATGACAAACTAGCAGTTCAGAACATGCCTGTCACGACATTCCTTGTTCACCATGAATAATCCATGCTTCTTCTTTTGAGGATGTTTTCCATCCCAAATGGGCTGAGCTTAAATGGCCCATGAATGGGAGGGGGGGGGGAATTTGTCAAAGGGATTTTTGGGATGGTGGTAAAATTGTGTGTGAGAACAATGGCTCCCCATTCGTAGCAGTGGTGGCTCTTCCTTCCTTTTTTTTGTTCACCACTGTGTGTGGCAGCAGCAGCGGCAGCAGCAAGAGTCAAACCCTTTCTTCAATGGCCTGGATACTATTTTATTTTTCCCATATTACCTATATCTATATCTAAGCGCACTTGCATAGGTTGTAGGTTATTCAATGGGATTTACATATATATAAGTGTAATATCCTTAGGATTCTGATGTTAGTATTTTAATTAGTACTTCCTTTATGGGTTTTGTTGGAGTTTGCTTTTAGTGTGCCTGTGTTCATGATGGTGCAGGCTACAAATCAAACTCTCTCTCCATGTATATTTAAAAGGCCTGTATTGATGTCTGTATCTTTCCAGTTAGGTAGCACATTTCTGGATTGTTGTTGTTGTTCAGTCCTTAAGTCGTGTCTGACCCTTTGTGACCCCATGGACCATAGCATGCCAGGCCTTCCTGTCCTCCGCTCTCTCCCAGAGTGTGCTCAACTTCATATTCATTGCATTTGTGATGCTATCTAGCCATCTCATCCTCTGCCGTCCCCTTCTCCTTTTGCCTTCAATCTTTCCCAGCATCAGGGTCTTTTCCAGGGAGTTTTCTCTTCGCATTAAGTGGCCAAAGTATTTGAGCTTCAGCTTCAGTATCTGTCCTTCCAATAAGCAGTCAGGGTTGATTTCCTTTAGGATGGACTGATTTGACCTCCTTGCAGTCCGGGGGACTAGTAAGAGTCTTCTCCAGCACCACAGTTCGAAAGCATCAATTCTTCGGCGCTCAGCCTTCCTTATAGTCCAGCTCTCACAGCCATATGTTGCTAGTGGGAAAACCATAGCTTTGATTATATGGACCTTTGTCGGCAAGGTGATGTCTCTGCTTCTTACTATGCTGTCTAGGTTTGCCATAGCTTTCCTCCCAAGGAGCAAGCGTCTTTTAATTTCATGGCTGCAGTCACCGTCTGCGGTGATCTTGGAGCCCAATAAAATAAAATCTGTCACTGCTTCCATTTCTTCCCCTTCTATATGCCAGGAAGTGATGGGGCCAGATGCATATGTGAGGTTATTCATAATTCTCTCGGCAATCTTAATTCCGACCTGTGATTCATCCAACCCGGCGTTTCTCATGATGTACTCTGCATATAAGTTAAATAAGCAGGGCAACAATATACGGCCTTTTGTCGTACTCCTTTCCCAATTTTGAACCAATCGGTTGTTCCATGTCCGGTTCTTCCTGTTGCTTCTTGACCCTCCTCGTAGGTTTCTCAGGAGTCAGGTAAGGTGGTCTGGTACTCCCATCTCTTTAAGAATTTGCCACAGTTTGTTGTGATCCTCACAATCAAAGGCTTTAGTGTAGTCAATGAAGCAGAAATAGACGTTTTTCTGGAATTCTCTTGCTTTCTCCATGATCCAGTGAACGTTGGTGATTTGATCTCTAGTTCCTCTGCCTCTTCGAAACCCAGCTTATACTTCCGGTAGTTTTCAGTTCACATACTGTAGGATTTTGAGCATAACCTTGCTGGCATGTGAAATGAGCGCAATTGTATGTAAGGATGTCAGAGAATTCCGCCACGGATCTCAGTGAGGCTGAATGCCAGTGCATTTGGCCCCCCGAACTCCGTGGCGGAATGGCCTGCCCCCCCTGCCCCCCCGCAGATCTCCCCCGTGACGAGACTTACCTGGGGCAGATCTTCCAGGCGGCGGTGGCTCCGGCGGCAGCTCCGGCGGTGGCTCCGGTGGCGGTGGCGGCGGCCAGTCTTCCGACCGGCTGCCGCTACCACCATTTCCAGGCTTGCCTTGTGTAAAAAAAAAAAAAAAGACATGATAGGCTACGTAAAGATTTACGTAGCCTATCATGGCTAGGTTTTTTTAAAAAAAGATGTGATAGGCTACTGGGTGGGTAAAAAACAAGAACAACCTGCGTACGCAAATGGTGGCGGCTATGGCCGCCGCCGTTTGCGTTCCTTCTTTTTACCATCTTAATCTACATAAATATTTACATAGACTATGACAGCGAAAATAAAGGGGAACGCAAATGGCGTAGCAGGCGATTTACGTAGGCTAAAACGTAGGCTAAAAAAAAGATTTACGTAGGCTAAAACGGTGAATCAAAAAGGGATGCAAATAGCGCCCGCTACGCTATTTGCATTCTCCTTTATTTTTGCCGTCATAGTCTATGTAAATATTTACATAGATTAAGAAGGTAAAAAGAAGGAACGCAAATGGCGGCGGCCATAGCCGCCGCCATTTGCGTACGCGGTTTTTTTGTTTTTTACCCAGAGCCCTCCGCAGCCAGAAATCCGGCTGTGGATGGCTCTGGCCTGGCTGGGCCTGGCTGGCTGCTCCACAGAGCTGCCGCGGAGCACAGCTGGCCGTTCGAGGATTCCGGGGGGAGGAACGGAGCGCCTCGCCCTCTGGCCAGGATTCCGGGGGGAGGGACGGAACGCCTCCCCCCCACCATCAACATAATCCGCAAAAGGTAAGTCACTTTCGTACATCCCTAATTGTACGGTAGTTTGAACACATTTCTGGATGCTGCACATTAATCTCATATGAGATGGTTGTCGCCAATCCATTCAGCTGTAAATGGTGAACTGATTCATTGGGTTTGGAAAGTCAATGGTGGCTGAATATCTCCTTGCTGATCCTTTGATTTCTCTGAAACTTAATTCCATGTGGTTAAAACCACAGCCATATGGCTTGATCTAGATGGATGAGAAATTTTTTGGATATACATTTTGACGCAGATTTAAGCAATTTGCATGTCTTGAACCTAAACCCAAATGAGTATGCAGTTTACCATCAAAATGCATGCATTTCCAAAGTTTGCAATTCAGTTTGCAAAACAAACACATACACAAAACCCCATTGCTTTAAAATGCATATGCTTGCAAAAGGGAGTCCAAAATGTGCACATTTTTAAAATGCATTAAAATGCCCAGAAAAATCCATACACATTTTCATGTGTATAAAAAAAATAAATCTGATGTAGATATGAGACAGAACCAACATAAAAGTGTGTGTGTGTGTGTGTGTGAGAGAGAGAGAATATGAGTTTGATATATTTGTTCATCCTTAGTCTGATCGTATCAATTCACAGAAGCTTTGTATGTACAAATTGAACTTGCACTGTCACAGCTTAAATACTATTCCAACCATGGCAAACTCGATGAAGCTATTTAACTCTACCATACCTCCCCTCTGTCTTGACTGGCTGGTGGATAGTACTGGGGAGTGTGGAAGAGTCAGTGGTTGGGGTGCATGTCAGAACCAATGACATGGGAAAATGTAGTTATGTGGTTGGTTCTGGAGGCAAAATTAATGTTGCTAGGTTAGAAGTTGAAATCCAGGACCTCTAAGGTAGCTTGCTCTGAAATGCTACCATGCCACATAAAGGGCCAGCTAGGCAAGTGAAGCTTTACGGTCTGTATGTGGAAGATGCATATGAGATTGTGGTGTCAGGAGGAGGGACTTGGATTTGTTCATCATCATGTGGATTGTCATTGTGGAAGCCTAGTTCACAGGGGTTGAATCTACATATAGCAGTTATACCATTATCATACTGCAGTGACAACTATTGGTGTCCATTGGTGTCATGTGCACCGATAGTTATCATTGCAGTATCATAGTAAAACTGCTATGTGTAGATTCAGCCAGGGTATGATGAACAGAAAAGTGGGATGCCTGAAATAAGAAACCATGTAAAGCTTAGAGGTAAGTAACTGTGGAAGATAAAAACATTGCCATAATACTAGGGAATCCAGATTAGAGAGAGAAAGATATATTACACTTTTCTGTCTGTACTTAATGGCACAGTATTTGTCCACATCAAGCTTTTCAACTTTTCACTGCTTAGTTTTTAGACAAATCTCATCAGCCCCTTTGAAAAAAATTAGACCAAATATTCATTAAAAACTATAGATAAAATAGATTTATATCTGCCTTTATGCTATATTTCAGGGAACCTAAGCTTTTATAGCGCAATTTCAGTGGTTAGTCTCAGAGAAATGCCTGAATCATTCATTAGGAATAATTTCAGAATTTGCCACCCGTATTATTAGTTTTCATCTGAGAAGTGATATCTTTCCGATGGCTGACATAATATTCATAGTTACGCACTTAGTAGAATTTGAGTTCCCATCAGTTAACATAGTGGAAATTTAATAATGTGTTTTGCAGGCTCAGAAAATATTAGCTGAATATTGCAAGTCGACACAATGTTTCTGTTTCATTTGTTCTGACAATGAGTCATCATTTCTTGCTGGATGCAGATTTGGATCACTGCAGCCTGAATGTAGAATGAGAATTCTCGAGGCAAGTCTTCATTAAGATGTACAGGATAGAATAGGTTATCTATAAAGTTACAACTACATGCAGGGGGGTGGGGGGACAAGATGCCTGTGTCAGGTTTGTTTATTTGTTTTTAATAGGGATGTATGAAAGTCACTTACCGTTTCGCAGATCTGCTTCACGGTGGGGGGGAGGCACTCTGTCCCTCCCCCTGGAATCCTCGATGGGAGGGGAGGTGCTCCGTCCCTCCCCCTGGAGTCCTGCCTGGCCGGCTCCGCTCCGTGGGGATTCCACAGAGCTGCCAGCTGGCCCTGCCCGCGGCTGGACATCCGGCCGCTGGGCAACAGGGATGCAAAAGGCAGCGGCCGTAGCCACTGCCGTTTGCGTCCCTGTACTTAACCGTGATAGGCTACGTAAATATTTACGTAGCCTATCACGGCAAAGTAAAAAAAAATGCATACGCAAATGGCGGTGGCTATGGCAGCTGCCATTTGTGTTCGCTATTTTTCACCGTTCTAGCCTACATAAATATTTACGTAGGCTAGAACGGTGAAAAATAGTGAACGCAAATGGCGGCCGCCATAGCTGCTGCCATTTGCGTACGCTGCGCCCAGCCGCAGCCAGCCAGGAGACCAGCTGCCACCCCTGCCACCACCGCACTTGCCGCTGCCTTGCCACTCCTGCTGCCGCCGCCCTGCCGCTGTCCCACCGCCACTGCACCTGCCGCTGCCGCACCCGCTGCTGCACCTGGTGCCACAGCCTCCTCCGCCCCGCTGCACCTGCCACTGCCGCACCTGCCGCCTCCGCACCCGCGGCCGCTGAGATGGCTTTAAAATGTGACAGCCAGCCAGTATAATTCTATTGATGGCTATCAGTTATGACAGTTTTGTGACTTTCATATTGAGACTATGTCTCTGAGAAGTCTGGAAACACTGCTGGAAACACAAGTGGGAGGGTGCCACTGCACTTCTGTTGCCTTCCCATAGGCATCTGGTTGGCCACTGTGGAAACAGAATGGTAGACTAGATAGGCCTTTAGTCTGGTCCAGGAAGGCTCTTCTTATATTCTTATCTCAACTGGCAGGCTGGTTAATGCAGGAGGAGAGATGTACCACAGGATATAGTGGTGGCCACCAATTTGGATGGCTTTAAAAGGTGTTGGACAAATTCCTAGAGGAAAAGGCTATCAATGGCTACTAGTCCTGATGGCTATGTGCTGCCTCCAGTACCAGATGCAGTGAGCCTATGTATGCCAGCTGCTAGGGAACATGAGTTGGAGGGTGCTGTTATGATGTTCATGCCCTGCTTGTGGGTTCCTGGTCAACAGCTGTTTGGCCAGTGTGTGAACAGAATGCTGGACTAGATGGACGCTTGGTCTGATCCAGCATGGCTCTTCTTATGTTCTTACCAATCCCTCAATCCCAGCATTGTGGCTATCACTGTGGGGGGTGATGGTGGTCATGCCCAGAAAGCGACCTGAAAGTTTAGGCTAATATATCATCTGTCTTACCCTAGGGCTGAATCTGTTAGTGATGGTATAATGGCTCACCTGTGTTCAGTACACTTGATGCTCCTGTCAAAATGGTGCAGCAGTGTGAGTGGAGATGGGGAAGTGCAATATTAAGTTCTCATTCTGCTTCCTCCTTGACCTCCCTGAGACTTTGAGTTGCTTGGGGTGAAGGCCACTGCTACATGGACAGGGGCTTTCGTATGGGTTGCTTAGAGTCACGCTCAGGCTTTGAGCACTTCAGCACCTTCTTGGATTGGGCACTCTCAGAGTCAGAGCGTGGAGCAGAAAGTCAACAGGGAATTTAATGTAGCTACGAGCAGGGTATTGGGTGCTTACATGCCCCACCCAGGAATTAGGTTTGAGCAGAAGAAGCTATACAGGGACCATGGGATCCATCCTTCCAAATGGGAAATGACATTTGTCTCAGATATGCCACAGGGCCTGAAGAGCTGTCTTCTGGTCATTGTGGGCAAAAGGGAGTAAACACAGAGGCTTGACCCTTTGTGGTGGCAGGACAGGAAAAGATGAACACCAAGAGCCAATGGGGAATGTCCTGAGGCACCTTTATGACTGGGGATTGCTTAGGCTAGCCCCTCTGGGCTGTGGGACCTGTGGAGTGGGAAATGGGCCACCTAAAGATGTTGGGCTTGGGAGGGGGTTATGGGACCCTCCCTCAACACCGGGCAGACAAAAGAACAGGCGATGTACTGGCTGTGGATCTAGACTCACTGGCTGCATCCATTTCCCACCTCAGCCATTTCCTGCACTATTGATTTTCTGCAGATTTCTTGTTAATAATTTAACAAGTGTGGACCTAGTTAGCCAACACTTGTGTCATGCCTCTTTCTGTTTTGTGTGTGTGTGTGTGTGTGTGTGTGTGCAACCTACCTCACAGGGATGGTTTGAGGATAAAACTAGGGGAGGTTTTGCACTGCCTTGAGCACCTTGGAAGAAAGGCTTTTATTGCACTTATAAATGTACTCAATAATAATATGTTAGCATTTTTGACCTTATACTCCATCATCCATCCCCTGCCGAACTGTGTTTTTAAAGTATGCATGCTCCAAGGTCTTTGGATGTGGAGTGGTGTACAAACACTATAAATAAATAAATAAATATATGCCATAATTTGACAGTTCCATGTTGTGAATCCAACATATCCCATGATGCAATGTAATATGCAAAATAAAGTATAACGGATCTGTTGTATTCCAGAGCAGGTCTGAAATTTCCATTCCATGGTTTTGAGTCAGTATAATTCTCAGTATATTGAAGCAACTAGTAGGTACACAACTTGTAGACAAGTTGCAGGCAATTTGTAAATATTTTCAGTAACAACTTGTTGTCACTTGTTGTAACTCACTTCAGTATTTGGACAGTGGAAGAGAACCTGACCTGATACAAAAAGTACACAGTAGCTCTCTCCATTCTTGACTCATATTTGTGTTTGGATTGATTGACTGACTACATTCTATTGCCTTAGTTATATATTTGTGATTTCAGAGTTATGACTTTAATATTGTTTCTGTGGTATTCTGTGTTTTATATAGGTTGTTAGCTGCCCTGGACTCTTTGTGAGGAAGGGTGGGAAATTTATGTATGTATTTATTTACAATATTTGTATACCACTTCATATCTAGAACAGATTTTGGAGAAGTGAACATACAAGGTAAAATAATAAAAGGATAAAAAGATTCAAATGCCATATTAAAATTATTCTTTTTTAAACAGTGTGGAAGGTGCTTTGAGGAGAGCCTCTCAAGGAGATCTTAAGACATTTCACAAGTTTCATTTCACAAACAGCTTTATAGCATAACCAAACTAGGATACCTACTATTACTACTACTACTGAAACTTCATTTCCCCCATATGCCCAACCACAAGAGAACTAGAAAGGCGGAAGACAACATGATTGTAACTGGTTCCACCAACAGGTGAAATAGAACAAGGCTTTCATTTTTCCAGACACTGGTTGTGCTTTGGGAATCTCTTTGAGCCACAGCAGATTGAAGCTGATGTTAAAGCATGACACAGCCTTGCTGCTTTGATGTTTTTTTTTTTTTACCAGGGAGGGATGAAAGCTGTGAATGCACACTATCAATCTTTTGAGCTTGCCCATGTTAAAAGCAGGCTAAAGATATTCCTGATAATGGTAGTTTGGATGGCAACCAGGAATAGCAGTCTAGCTTACACTGCATTTCAAATACACTTTTGTTGAATTACAGCATCACTCACAATTCAGTATATGGTCAAGGTTATGAGCACTTCTGAGCTCCCTAAGCCCTCATTAATACTACAGAGTTGTTGCTACTTAGAGCTCTGACAGGTACATTTACCATCACACCCTCTCCACTGATTTCTATGGCCAATGTGTCATAGAACAATAAATGATCTCGTAATCATTCTACATTTTCTCCTTCTTACTCATTAGTAACATAAGAGATGGAGGAAGAAAGTAAGGGGGCATGTGCACATTGGAAAGAACACATGGTACTGCAGATCAATAACTAGAAAGTGCATCTATAGTTAGACAGTGGGGGGTTGAAATAAGAAGAGGAGAGAAGTATTAT
The DNA here is from genome assembly GCF_057233095.1 of Heloderma suspectum. NCBI lineage: Eukaryota > Metazoa > Chordata > Lepidosauria > Squamata > Helodermatidae > Heloderma > Heloderma suspectum. The sequence continues at coordinate 78,784,404 of NC_139460.1, read as the reverse complement.
TTTGCTTTAGTTGCTGTTGTTTCTGATATGTGTTTTATTTATTTTTACTTGAGTATTGTTTCATTGCTTTTTATTGCAATGATTGTTCTTGTTGGGAGCTATTTTGTTTCTTTCTTATTTTGGTAAAAAACAAACAAAAAAACAAAAAAACAAGAGAAACAAACAAATAAATCTATGTGCCAAGATGTATGGGGAGAGTTTGTGAAAGATCTGGTTTTACCTTGCTGTATAAAAGGACTTTACAAGGACTTTTGATCCACTACCATATCTGAAGACTCCCAATGAGCGCACCCCACCTGTGCAATTTTGCCCCATTCCAGCAAATTGTCTGGGACTTATAGCTCCATCCCCTTTTTCTTTCTCAGCAGGTCACTTTTCTATGAAGAAGCAAAATGACAATGGGGTATACTACTGCACTTTTGTGAAATATCGCTTTTGCACAATCGCACCTTTGCACAATTTTGCTATAGTGCTAAAGCACTACGGCTAACAGAAGCGGCTCCGCCAGAAATATCTGGGAGGGGGGATAAAATGTGCAAATCTACTTTATCGTCATCAGTTTTGATGACAATAAAGAAATTTGTGCCAGCAATGGCTATGGGGGGAAATGCGCAATTGAGAGTTTTGTCCTGATCCTCCAAACCCCCAAGGATTTATTAGTGATACCCCCTTTTTGGTGCACCTGGGATTTTCCATCTTCTGCGCTAATTGCACAGGGGTTTGGTGGTCAGGTCAGGTGCCTCCTGGCTCAGAAAGGGTGCATGTGAAGTGTGGTCCCAATCCTGCAAACCTTCAAGCTGTTATAACCATGCCCACCCCCTTTTTGGAGCACTCAGGATTTTCACTTCTATCAGTTCTATGGAATAATTGAACAGGATTTTGATGTTGGACTGGGTGCCTCCCAATTATGAGAGGCTGTGTGTGAAGGTTTGTCCTGATCCTGCAAACCTCAAGGTTTGATAGCCGCCACCCCCTTTTGGGTGCATTCAGGATTTTCGTTCCTTGGTGAGCAGTTATGCAGGATTTTGATGTTGGATCGGCACCTCCCGACTTTCTTTAGAGATGAAGTAGCACCACTACTTGGGCAGGAGGACTGCAGCAGGACAGGGTGTGTGGGGGTGAGTCAAATTCTACACAGTAGCTTAATGAGCTACTCACAGTAGCTTATTAGCCCATTTGTGTGGTGGGAGATCATGGACTATTTAAAAAATAAGCTACTGTGCATAGCGTATTAACCCATCATGGGTTATTGTGACTTCCAGACACACCTAATAGCTTGTAAACCATACAAAGAAGGCTGTTCTTAAACCCAGTTCAAGGAAACAGAGCTATCCATATTCCATACTGTACATGATGATGATGATTATGACTGATTGATGGGTTATATAGTACCCTGCTTAATATTAATGTTATTCAATATTCTGTGACCTCACAGACTGTACAAATCTGTTCCTTCATATACTTCCAGCTAAGGGGATCCTATTACTTTCTTCAACTTAGAAGGGCTAACATTAATTAGCCCTTTCCCTTGCCTACTCAGGGTTGTTCCTCTAAAGACCCTTGCTGTATATGGAAGAAGGGTGCTCAGGCATGTCTGCTGTACCTGTGTTTGGTCTCTGGGGATGTTCCCTGTATGGATGCAACAAGATGAGTTGTATCCTTTCACTACTACTGGGGCTGATGTGCCGGATCCTACAAGCTACTCCTTCATGTAGTAATTAATTCACAGGACTAAGCTGTAAATCCATCAGAGCCCCACTGAAAATATAATACTGTGGGCCACCCTGGGGTCCAATCAGCATATCCCCGCTCCCATCCATTGGCAAAAATGCTGAAAGAGGTCAAATCCAAGCTGCACCAGTGTAGCATGTGCAAATGTTCTTGCTATCTGGTCTGCCAATCAGCTGAGAGGTGGTGTGTGGAGGAAAGTGGGCAGGGCCATCAAACCTCAAGAGCAGCTTGGAAGCTTGGAGCAGGAGGAGGGGAACAGAGGGGGGACAGAGAAGCAGAGCAGTGTGCAGGATGGAAGATGGAAGGTGTCACAGAAGCAGAGGGTGAAAGACCAGGTGAAGGACGCATGGAAGGCAAAGAAGCCAGAGCCAAAGGAGAGGCAGTCAAAGGAGGCTTGGAAGTAGCTATGGTCTTAAATAAGATAAGCCTTCTCTACCCAAGGGAGGCACCATAGTTAAGTTAAACTCATCCTCTTGCAGGTTCCAAGTATGCCAGTGCAAAGGTAGAGGGTGGGCTGAAGTGGTTCCCACAGTGGTGTCCTGGGAAGAAAAAGTTTCATTCCCCCAAGATAACCTAACCAGAGTGTCCTGGTGGGACCCGAGGGCATTAGAAGACACTAATTCTGGTAATACTTCACCCTGAAGAGCTGCAAATGCTCCTAGAGCTGCCAGGCCTGATTTAACTTACTATTTATCAGTATCCTCTGTCAGCCTAGGACCCAGAAATCAGTGTACCCCATGGAAGAGTGTGGAAGCAGTCCACCAGTCCACCAGGGACCAGTGAACTGGAAGAAAAGTACAAGTGGGAATCTTCTGATAAGAGAACAACAGCCCTCAAACTGATTCCTCATTCTCCATTGGGCTTGCCATCCTGGGATGGATCATTACCTAAAGGAACATGCATTATTCCAGAAGACTTTGTGTACTGGGACATGAATAAGCGCAAGTATGCATCATTTTTATTAGTATCTCCCATTTGTCCAGGGGCTTGCACATGGAAGGGGTGGGGTTTGAGGTGACGCTCCCACCTGAAGCCATGACAAATACTTTCAAGACACCTACAGTGCATTATTCTTGTGGCAGTGAAGCCTCTGTTGCTATTTGGCTGAGCTGAACATTCCAGCTACTCGTTGGGAACAAAGTGTGTAGACTGTCTGCAGGCCAGCTACTCTGAGGGAAAGGAAATGTGTCTGCTTGGAGAGAATTAAAACTACACACAAATCCTAGGCACAAGAGATGTGTGATGGCTTGGATTGATTTGGAAGAGGTTCCAGAAAGTAGATGGGGGTAGCATGAAGTCCAGAAGCAAGGTGGTGGAAAAAAGAAAGCAAGGGGGCAACTGACTGACAAACAGGAACCTGAAGGAGGGGTAGGTGAAGGAGAAGGAGGCTTGGGAGAAAGGACAAAGGAAACAGGGAACTGAGGCAAGAAGGGGCTAATGTGGGAGTAGGGAGGTAAAGCAGCATTGGGTTGCCAGTCTAGAATCTAGGTCTTTATGGAGCTGCTTTTACATTCAGATTTGCATAGAAGAGGAAGTCTGCGTGTTGTGATTTCTATTGTCACTGAATCATCCTGACCTGGCAACCCTAAGTGACAATGAGGGCCAAAAAGCTGTGAGGGGGAAGCTGTATTTACATACAGATTTGAACTAACTAGCCAGTTCTACAGGCTGATTTTAGTGTGATTGGTCTCAAATAACTGGTTCAAGAGTGCTGTTACCTGTAAATGCAACAACTTCTCTTTCTTCCTCATGTCAGGTATTATTTCACCGGCATTTTAAGAAAAAGAGGTTTTATGCAGAATACAGATTTAGGCAAGAACCAAGTGCATAAAACTTCCAACTGCTGATTTAGTAGGTTATGAGGTACTGAAACTAGGAAGTAATAAAATCATAGACAAAGTAAACTGGGATCTTGGGGCTAGTTATGTGTACTTAAGTCCCACTGAAATAAAATTGCTACCATAGTTCCTACATTGCAAATATGACAATTATTACTTCTAAATATGACAGTGGCAGTTGTTATTTTTCCACTAACAGAAACTTTTATACAGAGATTTCAAAGTTACTGGTTATGAATTTTTACGTAGATTTCCCTTTCTGCATTATAATAAGTGGAATACAATATTAAATATTAATACATTCTGGAAAAAAAGAACAAAGCTTCTCCCATACCATTTTATTTTTATGTTACATTTGTGTTCTATCCCTCCTCCAAAGGCTTTCAATGAATTTACTCCTGGGCAAGTGGGTGTAGGCTTGCAGACTAAGGCTGCGATCCTGGACACACTTACCTGGGATTAAGCTCCATTGATTTCAATGGGACTTACTCCTGAATAGCCATGTATAGGACTGCACTGTAAATGCAAATACTTTATGTTGTAATTTATTTCTCGATATTAATGTTGCAGTAACTCAGCATTAATAATTATAGTAATCTATGAAGGGTCAAATCTTGATAGATACACAAAACTAGACTAAAATATATTCAAATATCCAGCAATTTTTCAACGTTTGTGTCTTGGACCAACACCATCCTGTTCTGTGAGTGGAAGAGAAAACAAGCAAAATAGTGTGCTCCACTCCTTTTCACCCTTCTCTTTCTGTGTTTTTTTGTTTTCTGCTGCCACCAGATGGAATTTTTTTCCCCTCTGACTTTTTCCCCTTTCCGCCAAACTGGCCTTAAAAAACTCTCTGTGTCTCAGTTATCTGCTTTAGGTAGCGTGGAGGTTGGGGTGCATAAAAGAGACCACAAAGTTTGAAACAGTAAGTTTTAAAATTGTACTGAAGAGAAATGTGAATAGGAAAAAGTTGTAAAATCTGAATGAACTCATGCATACAACACACAAAAACCATATAAGCAACAGGGTAATAAAATGAAGAGGGATAAATGCACCCAGCTAACCTAAGTAAATGGTGTCCTTAATCCAGGTTCCTTATCCAAGCAATATCTTACCGTCACTGGCTCAGAACTCTCTCCACTAGTTCTCCAGTGTTGGCAACTCGGACTCTTTCTTTCCTCTAGGATTGGCCTTTATTCCTCCTCCCCTCCTCCTCCTCCTCCTGCTCCTCTGTCTGTTTCTCTGCCTCCTTCTTCCTTTCCACCATAGGCATTTATATCTTAAAATTAGTTTTTCCATCCCCAGCTCCAACCAGTCAGGAGGATGGCTTCTTGTTCATTTCTGCAACGTAACGGTCTATTTCCTAAGTTCTTCCTGTGACCTTCTGTTGAACCTCCTGCAAACTTTATAATTTCCTGATGTCCTGAGCAAACTTCCTGCCTTCTACATTCAAGCTAAACCTTTAGGGTGCAATCCTACTGGACTCAGAGGAATCCAATCACCCAAGGCAGGAGGAGCAGTGGAGGCACTCTTTGTCTCCCATCCTCCTGCCCTGAAGATTTTGCTAGATGGGCTTTTTGGTCCATCTAGTGAGAGCGCTTCGAAGGGAGAGGGAAGAAGGCTGGCAGTGGCTCAGGATAGCTTGTATCCTGGCCTCTCTGGTCTCCTCCATTTCCCATTCAACAGAATGTCCCCTTTCCTCCATCTCTGAAGTTGAGTTTCTGACCTTGGAGAGGAAAGCAGTACAGTTCTTTCCATGCCACCTGGGAGGGTCAGGGGAGGGGGTCAGAACTCTGATTCCCCCTTCCTCAGAGCGGATAATATAACCTATCTTACAGTTGCTGGATGCTTGCTTAGGGACCACAGGATTGCTCTCTCTATCTTTTGGCTGAAACTCACCACGCGCGTGCGTGCGCACACACACAGAGAGAGAGAGATTTAACCCCATAATATCCAAAACCCAAACTAAATTCAAAATTGGAGGGCAATTCTGTTTCTTCACAGTTTGAGATGTGAATTTTCATGTTTTTATGTAAAACATTGACAACTGATCGAGGACAAAATTTTAAAAGTGTCAAAATGTAAATGCAAGAAAATTTGTGACAACTTTTTTTTCCTTCCAAATTATGTTTAGCTCTACTTGAAAGTTGAAATCTGACTACAATACATGGCAGACACTCATCACTCTTTCAATATTGGGTTAAGAGATATGGTTGCCAGAATAAGAGGATAAAATAAGAGAATGGGAGAACTAAGGGGAATGGCCATCATTAAGTGGTAGCACACATATTTTGCATTCAGAAAGACTCAGAATCCCTGATCTCTCCAGGTAAGGCTAGACAAAAATCCTATATAAAACCCTGGAGAACTTCTGCCAATCAGACAATATAAAATGAGCGGGAGAAATGTTCTGATTCAGCATAAAGCAGGTTCCTCTGACACACTGTACAGTAATGTCTGTATTATAGCACGGCTGTTCTATGGAGTTGAAAAGAGGTGTCAACATTATGAAATAAGTGTAATTGGTTCATTCTATGTAATTCTAAAAGAAAGAAAAGGGAGCTTTCCCATTTCATAAGGGAAAGCTCTTGAAGTAAGAGGCATGTGGCAACCGTACTGGGATTTCCACAGCATTTGCATTCTCTCCTTTTCTTGGACGATCAAGTGATGTGCTCAGTCTACACATTGTTACAACTTATCTTTGCTAAACATAGGCCCCCTAGGGATCAAAGTATTCCTGAGTGGGTTAACAGTTTCTCATGCACACTGCACTGCTGAACAAGGCATTCCCTCTAAAGGTGGCTGTAAAGAAATTCTTTCATCGTTCTAATATAACAAAGAATGGCTGTTCTAGGCCTCACACTGTTGACGGAAGTGCAGCGTATCAGCCAGGCCTGCAGTGACTTGTGAAATCACACCAGCAGCACATAACACAGTGAAGGGTTGTTGTTGTTGTTGTTTTATAATTGCCTAAAGAAAGGAGTGTTTCTGATCATGAGCAGAGTGCCCTTCCAGCACATTCAGACAGAGGGTCCTGCAAAGCTTTGAGCCCCAGCACCACTGACATTATGTCAGTTTCTTTGACATCCAACACCCCATCCAGAGAAATAAACCAAGATAGCTCCTCTCCTCTCTAAAAAAAAGAGAGCCTCCTACTGTGGAGACAACAGACCTCTTCACTGAGAAAGTAAAATGCCACAGAGGTGAATGACGAAGACTTAATGACCACTTTCTTCAAACTTTCTCAATCCCTCTCAGACAAAACAAAATGTCAACAACAGCATGGAGAACGTTTGGATCAGCCCTAATTTAAATATGTATTCTCAAATGTATGTTCTCTCAAAGTACACATTTTTTACCCATTGATACATTTATTTTGAGCAAGAACTGTCTTGCAAAATCTGGAGAAGTGCAAAATCCAATGGATACCTATGTTCTGATCCACACATGCACCACAGAGGTGCAGATTAGGTCAGTTCATAACAGAATCCATAAAGATTTAATCCTTCAAACATCCGTAGCTACAAGACATGGTGATAGCTATTAGATTAGATAGCTTCCAAAAAGGGGGGAAAAAATAGACAAGTTCATGGAGGAGAGGGCTTTTGGTGACTTTTAACTATGACAGATGAATATATGATTCTGAGAGGCAGGAGACAAACAGCAGGGAGAGGCCATCACTTTGGCCATCGCCAGTTGCCGGACACCAAAAATGGAAAGCTACGCTAGATGGATGATGACTGATGATTCAGCAAAGTAACCCTCACTTTCACAAAGAAACATAAAAAGAGCCAACTTGTGTGTCCTTCTCAGCTCCATTGTAGGAAGCTGCCTTGATGTAAACACTGTTACGTATAGCTACCTCCAAAACCAAAATGCCTCTTACTGAATTTTTCTTATTGCATTTAAGCAATAAATGCAATAAACAATAAATAAACAATAAATAAACAATAAACAATAAATGCAATAAATTGAAGCTTTTCTGTTTTGATCTGTGCATAGCTTTGGACAGCCCTATGAAATTAATTAAGGCCAGCATTTGGGGGAGGAAGAATTTACAACACTTCTGGCCATGTTTGTGCATCACTTATCTTTAGATATTGAATTTACTTTTCCTATTTGTTACACTAAATTAGAACGAGTTAGTCAGTCAGTCAGTCAGTTAAAAAAACCACAAAAAACACACACACCATGCCTTGATCTCTAAAAGGCTGTCAAGGTGGTGTACATAAAATGACACCCCTCCTCCCCATACAATAAAAAGAACCTAAATACAATACAATAAAAAGCAACCAGAAATCTAAACATCAAATCATAAAATCAAAAGGCATAGGACTATTTCAACTCGCTAAAAAGATACGAAATTGTATCAAAAATGGAACTTTTTGAAAATATGTTATAAAATCCCTGTGCAAATACAAAGGTTTAAACCTGGTGCCCAAAAGGGTAAAGTGTTGGTGCCAGGCATATCTCTTGTGACAGGGCATTCCAAGAGCTTCATATGATGCTGATCTATGAACTGGGACTTCAGTTCAAATATGTCAGTAACATTGGCTTGTTTGAAATGTAACAATTGAAGTATAATAAATACTATTCCATCCTCACCCTCACCCCTCCTCTTCCCTCCTGTCCTTAGATGCTTGGCTTTTGGTGCTTCTATTGCAATTTCTTAAGCCTCAGTTTCCTGTTACATCTGAACCAAGAGCCTCAAGAGTTCAATGGCTTTTGCAAGCTCCTTTTCCTATATGTCCTGCAAAAATCTGCAATGAGCCCATTTTGCCTTTCTCTGAGGGGTAGGGGACTCTGATTGCTTCTCTCTCTCTTGTGGGGGTGGCATTGAGCAATCACATGTAATTCCTCATCCGCACTACTTACTGTCTTTGGTTTTTCTGTCCAGAAACAGATCCCTTGTTGACTCTGCTGCATGACATTCTTGAGTGTTAGGTCAGGGGTTCACAGCAGCTTCCCTCTTAACCTCTCATCTGTAACTCTGAAAACAATTGTATCCCTTATCATCTTGCTCATCAGGGAACTGAACTCACAGCTATTTGTGTTCACTTTTTGTTCCATGAAGAATTGTGCCATGATATCGCTCCGAGGCATACAGTGATTGGAGAATGTGCATTTCGTAAATGCAGACTTCTATATGGTCTAAAGTCCACATTTTGTGACTGCCTCATCTGTGGCTTCTGCTCTCTCATCTTTGTTCAGAGTTAAAATATCAGATACACCCAGGAGTATACTCTTTCCCCCAAGAGTGCAATGTTGCCATCTGTGTTTTCATGGGGTTTGGTTTAGTCTTATTCTACACAGAGCTTCAAATGTTGCTCCATGCATGTGTTTAATTCTCTGCCAGTTTTCCATGATGTGTGCCTTAGAAAAATCAATGTGAAAGGCCATAGACCAAGTAATAAGCCATGTAGAAGCTTATAAGATAATATCTCTCTGCATTCAGGGGATAGATGATTCAGGTCTAGGAGAGATCTTTCATGGATGGCACAGCATCCCATTCCATCTGCCCTGCAAGTTAGTACAGAATCCAGCCTAGTTCTGGTGAACCTGTGTCTCAGCTGTTCCACTTTAGACTGCAGGTGCAGGCATATGATTATTGCTGTTCTGCAGTCCCACAACATTCCCTGCACATAGAGAACTATATGTGGGTGCTGTTCAACTGCATGAGTGCTTTGCTTTTCATAACTTCAAGCAGTCTAGCATGTCATGATCGCAGCCCTCAAACCTTCCAGTGTGCATCAGAGGATTCTGGTGAGGATGAGGCACAGGCCTATCCCTACTTCTTCAGGAGGATAGTCAGTGCTTTATTCAGACCCCTCCAGAGGACACAAATCTGGTATCATTCTACAGCTCAAAGGATCAGTCTCTGGCAGAACTTCCAACTCCCTAGCCTCAAAGAAGACTCAGGCTACAAAATCAGGTGAGGGCCAGTCAGCTCCTCGAGGAGGGGGAGAGCTGACCACATTACAGGTCAGCTTCTTTTGGCTTTAGCTCCCTGCTGAGACAATATCCTTCTTTGTTGTAGAAGGAGAAAGTTCCAACCAGCAGGACCCACTTGCAGCCAGTGTCCTGTTTTCTTCTTGTCTTGGTCTGTCTGACTGCCATTGGGTGCCAGCAGCTTCCCTTGCAAGCTTCAAGGGACCAAAGAATGGGGCATAGTGGAGGTATGTGTTGCACGCTGGTGTACATCTCTGAAATTTAAAGGCTACTCTTGGTAATAGCATGGACTGAAATAGCTAGGCTCAGGCATATGTTGTTGGGTTGGTCCTGCTAGGCCAAGGGACCAATGGATGCTGCAGGTTCTAAAGCAGACATGATGGATTGAGATGGGTGCCACTGTGCAAAGATTTGCCAGGCATTAGGGTCCTGGTTGCATTCTCCCATCTACCATATGATGGATGTCCATGATCTATGTCAGGGGTGGGTGGGAGGAAAGTAGAACTCCAGACGTTTTGCACTTCAATACCCAGAAGACCCTGCCAGCATGGCCAATGGTCAGGAATGCTGGGAGTTGAAATCTAAAGTATCCCAGGATCTACTTTCTGCCCACCCCTTATCTGTGTTCATGTCTACTTGCATAGTTATACATAAAACTGACATTAAAGAACAAAACTAGTCTTGTTGTGATCACTGCATAAAGATGCTTTGGCATACATATTTTTGGTGTTGCTGTTGTTGCCATTACAACTGTCATTACTGCTGCTGCTGCTTCCATCCACCTCTGCTCTGGGACAGCTGGGTTGGAGACATGTGGATCCTTTACCCCACTATGCAGGCTAGGTAAATATGGCTTTTTACAAATTCTCTAGGAATGCTTTCTTAACATACAAACACCCCTCCAAAAACACTAGATGGACAGGAAGGAGAAAGGAGAAAGAATCCAGACCCTCAGTTGGGTTAGAGCTACTTTGATTGATTACTCTGTCATTAATTGATTGCTTTGGTAATGTCATTCTAAAACCATTCTTATGCAATGCTTAAACCATTTATATTTTTGATGTTTTATTGATTGCTTTTTTATGTGATGTTCTAATACAAATTTGTAATATTGTGTTCTATATGAAGGTCATATCATTTTCAGGCCTGTATCCATAAATTAAAGTCTTGGGTCTGTGGCCTTTTTCACTGGTTATGCTTTACCCTCTGACCCACTGGATTACAAAGGTATACATTTGAAATCAGATTAGATTACTGAATTAACACATGTTAACCTTCAGTTTCCCAAATCTATTCAGTGTACTGTGAGTACACTGGGACTAGCTGGCCCATTCAGCCCCTAGGGCAGAAACCAATGGGGCACTTATAACCCTGCCGATTCCCTTCTGCAAGTGATGGGTCCTGCTGATCCTGTTGCACAAGCAGGACCCACCAGGGAGATTTAGCTCTTCCTAGGGAAAGCCCTGAATAAAGGAGAAACCAGGTCCCTTATGTGAGATGTGCCAACCTGCCTCCTTCCAGAAACAAGCATTTCTGCTCATTTTGGGTTGCACTGGAAACTAGGGATGTACGGATTTCCTACCATCCGTTCCGGTGGGGAATCTGTGGAGGGGGGAGGCAATCCGTTCCTCCCCCCCGGAATCCTCGCGGAGTAGCTCCGCTCCATGAGGATTCCGCAGAGCCGAAGGTCATCCCGTTCCGCCATCCACATGCCCCGGATTCCCCCATATTTTTCTGTCTCCCCAAACTTATGAAAATAATTCTGTATCACCAAAAAATCCTTTTCGCGCGCCCGCTGTCGGTCTCCGTAAGGGGAAAGCCCTTCGCAGGGATTCCCCATGTAACTTCCAGTCACCTGTCCTGACCTCACTGGACCTGACCTCACCAGACCTGACCTCACCGGACCAGACCTCACCTTACTTGACCTCACCTCCACAGACAATAAACAGAAAAGATGGAGGATTTCTGTGGACTTCGCATCTCAGCATTCACAGGGAAAATGACTATCATAAAAAGGGTAAAGCTGTTTGCGTTCTTCTTCCATTTCTGATTTACAGATTTCTTTTTGTGATTATTTTCATAAAATCCATCGTTTGGCGGAAAAAAAGAAAATGGGTCCGTGTGAGCTCCGGTCCGGGTCAACCGGGCTGCCCCGTTCCAAGGAGGATTCCGTGGACTGGATTTGTCAGAATTCGATCCCATTTAAAATTTGTGCGGAATTCTCTGACATCTGTACTGGAAGCACTAAATCAACATTGTGCAAGCAGTGGGAGACCACTTGTTAGGGATGTACGAAAGGCACGTACCTTTCACGGATTATGTTGATGGTGGGGGGGGAGGCGCTCTGACCTTCCCCCCGGAATCCTGGATGGGGGGGAAGTGCTCCGTTCCTCCCCCCAAGAATCCTGGCTGGCCGGCTGTGCTCCGCAGGGATTCTGCGGAGCCGCCGGCCAGCTCCGCCAGCAGCCAGACATCCGGCCACTGGCTAGCAGGGACGCAAATGGCGGTGGCCGTAGCCGCCGCCATTTGCATCCCTGCAGTCAGCCGTGATAGGCTACGTAAATGTTTACATAGCCTATCACGGCTGACTTTAAAAAAACAACAACAATGCACGTACACAAATGGCAGAGGCCACGGACGCTACGCTATTTCCGTTCCCCTTATTTTCGCTGTCTTAGTCTACGTAAATCTTGACGTAGACTAAGACGTGCTAAAATAAGGAATGCAAATGGTGGCGGGTGGCTGCCGCCATTTGCATAAGTGCGTTGTTGTTGTTGTTTTAAGTCAGCCGTGATAGCTGACAGGTTTTTTTTTTTAACTTAGCCGTGATAGGCTATGTAAATCTTTACGTAGCCTATCACTTTTTTTTTTTTTAACTGGAAATGGCGGCGGTGGCAGCCAGTCAGAAGACCGGCCGCTGCAGCCACCACCACCAAACCGTCGCTGGAGCTGCTGCCGGAGCTGCCGCCGCCAGGCAGATCCACCCCAGCTAAGTCTCGTCCCAGGGGGGCGGGGGGGCACACCGTTCCGCCACCGATTTTGTGGGGCCGAATGCACTGGCATTTGTCCTCCCTGAGATCCATGGCGGAATTCTCTGACATCCCTACCACTTGTGCAACAGAATTGGTGGGGCATAAGAGAATCAACAGAGATGAGGTGGCATTGCCGTGTCCATTCCTGGATCTGAACCTGGATGACTTTGCCTGTATAGATAGGAGGTGATAAAGTGGGTGCCTTTGGAGATTGCTCACACTGAATTTTTTTAAAAAATTAACTGTTCTTTATTTCATTTCCATTGTACTACATGTACATTATCTCTCTGTACAACTTTGTTCAACAAATGCATAATAAATTGTACAACAATTTACAGGTATCCATGTTACTCTATTAACAATAATAAGGTGTACATGTTATACTCTTAAGAACAAATATATAAGCTAAACTAAACTTTTGCTGCATTTTTTAATGTTTGAAAATATGCATTACAATTGGTTTATACATATACCTTCTTATTTGTTATTTTAATCATGTATAGTACTTTCTGTGTTCTATGATAACCAAAGAGTTTTGTAGTGAGAGGGAGCACTCTGTCGTTTCTCTGCATTGGTATAAACAATAAAATGTACCATTCTTCCCTAAAACTCTTGTTTTTTCCTTGTCCTTTTGTTAATTTAATATTAATAATTTAATATTATTTGTCAATTTTTCTAATAACACGATCTGCCATACTCTGTTGTGCGATTCTTTACATGAGATTCCTTTTAGATATTTCCATTTGCTGGCTATCAACCATCTAGCTGCAGTGGTTAGAAATCTTATAAGTATTTTATGTAATAAATTCTTGTTATTACCTTGAAATATTCCCAGTAATGCTAATTCTGGTGTTTTTAATATGCTTTGTCCTGTTATTTTACTAATTTCTAGAAAAACAAAGTCCTATATTTTCTTCACTTTCCCACATTCCCACCACATGTGTGGTGCCTAGTTCTTTACATCCCCTCTAGCAAAATTTATTGTTGTAAGATAAGTGCACTGGAGTGAGGTACCAGCCTTGTATCATTTTAATAGTTTGTTCCCTGGTTTTAGAGGATAATGTTTTAATTGGAAATCTCTGCCAGATTTTATTCCATTCTTCAGTAATTTTAATTTTTCAGTTTAGTTCCCAAACTGAGCATTGAGCAGGGGGTTGGACTTGATGGCTTTGTAGGCCCCATCCAACCCTACTATTCTATGATTCTATGAACTCAGCACAGGTTTCCAGATGTTCCCATATCTGTTTCTAATAATATTTTATACATTTTAGAGATAACTCCCTTAGTTTGGGATGTTTGAGTATTATATTCTCAAAACTGGATAATGGTCTAGTAGCTTGTTCCATTATTGCTTTGTTTCTAATAAAGTTTCCCAGTTGGTACCAGGAGTACCAATTTGCATGTTTTGCAACTTTTCTTCCCAATATTTTCATTCTGTTGGTCTTGAATTGATATAAAAGTCTCTTACATAGTCAAAAACTTGTTCTGAATACCCTTTCATATTAATGTTACTTGTTTTGAGATCTGGATGACAGGTTATTGGTAGTATTGGTGATATTTGTGGAAAAAGCTTTCCTTTTCTGTTTTTTATTATCCAAATCAATCCGCTTAACGTAGATGTGTTCAGAAGTTCACATTTCTGTAATTCTTTTTTAATTAACAGAATAGTATTCAAATTGTTGATGTTCAGCCAATTACTTTCTATTTGTATCCAACGTTTTTCCCGCCTTCCCCCCCGCCTAATCTTGAAAGTGCATGGCTAAGTTGAAATGCCTCATAATATAAAGTTAGGTTAGGAATGCCCCATCCACCATTCATACATTGCCTATATCTCAAATTCTTAGCTATTCTGGATAGCTTGGAGTTAAATATAAAGTATTCCAATTTACTTTGCCACTGTTTTAGCACTGATTTAGGGACTTCAATAGGTAAAATATAAAATAAATATGTAAATTTGGGCAGAAGAATCATTTTTGTTGCTGAAATTTGACTAGAAAGTGATAAATTTAATTTATTCTATTTTTATTTTCTGTTTAATGTCAGTCCAAATTTTCCCATAATTAATGAGAAATAATTTAATAGGATTTTTTGCTATATTTATTCCAAGATATCTGAAATGTTTATTTACTAGGGAGATTCCAAGCTGTTGGTAGATTAAAAGTTAATTTTGGGGGATATGTTTAAATTCATTAATTCTGATTTATCATAATTATTTTGCAAGCCTCATACATTTTTAAAGTTATCTAATTCATTCTGTAAGAATGAGGCTGCTTTTATCAGAACTTGTAAGTTTTAAAGCATATCATGTGCATAAAGATGGATTAGGTGTTGTGTTTTTCCTATTGCGATTCCTTTTATATTATCATTATTTCTTAAATAGTTAGCTTAACATTCTATAACAAGAGTAAATAAACTTGAGGAAAGGGGGCAGCCTTGTTTAGTTCCACTTCCCACTTCAAAGTATTCTGAGTCTGAGTTATTTATTTTTATACAGGCCTATGATGGGGAATGTGTGGCACCAATGGCACTAGAAAATTTGGGCCCAAATTTATAAACTTTCAGTGCATTTTTTTTAAAAATCCCAACTAATGCTGCCAAAAATTTTATATATACCCAGTGCCACCAGAGCCAGAGGTAGTCTGTTTTGTTTACAATAACCCATCAAGCTAAAAACCCTTCTAACTGGATCAGAAATAAGTCTGCTTCGCATAAAGAAATGATCTGCATTTATTAATTTTTCTATATAATTTTTAATTCAACATTATTCAACACTGAGGCAAAGATTTTGTAATCTGTGTTTAATAAGCAGTAGGGCTGTGCAGGGACACCCCGATCTGACTGGGAAGCCTCTTTGCAGCTTCTGAGGTGGCCCCAATCCGGCTCGGGAAGATTCAGGGGGCCCCCAACCTGCCTCAGCCCCGAACCCAAAGCGGGGTTTGGATGGCGAACCCCGCTTCAGGTCCCCCCTGACTCCCAGGCGCAACCCCCCAGCTCCTTACCTGGGCCTCCTCCTCCTCTGCTGCCGCTGCAGCTATCACCCCCTCTGCCGCCATGCCACCACCACTTTCTCCGTTCTGCCACCTTCACTGCTGCCACTGTCTTTGCCACCTCCGCCTTTGCTGTTTTCGCTGCTGCCAGCCGCCGCCATCTCCTGAGGCCTGGACACGTGGCGACTCGTCTTCTTCCAGGGAGTCACCATTTTAAACATGGTGACTCCCTGCAAGAAGAGTCAGCACATGTCCAGGCCTCAGGAGCTCGTGGCAGCAAAGGCACTTTTGAGTTAAAAGTAAAACTATAGTCATTTGGATTCCATTCTCTGCACACTTCCCTTAGCCTATTCTGAAATACCCTGAAAGCTTTCTTTTCATTTTCTTGTTTTACAAGTTTTCTTGATGAATTTAGTGTATCTTTTTCCTTATTCTCCAGGTTTCTGGGATCTGCCGTTTTCCAATTCGAATTTGAGATTCCAATTCAGGGCTCCCCCTCCTATAGTTGTCACAGTAGAAAACTTTCTCAGATTGTTAGGTGTGTTGTTTGTAAAGTTAAGGGAGCAATCCTATGGCTGCTAGACGTGGCTAGATGGCTATAGGATATGTGCTTTTCCGGGAACCGTCCTCGGAGCCCGCACTCCAAGGCCAGTTCCCAGTTTTCTGCGAGGCAGTGCAGAAAAGCCCTATGCACCGCGCTTGCAAAATGAGCATGAAGCGGCCAAAATGGGGCATTCCTGCGGGAGTTCCAGGGTGGAAATGCCTGTGCGACACATCCAGTGTGTCATACACCAGCCTCCTCCACCGCTCTGCCCCTCCCCCCACAGCTAGATAGCCACAATCGGCTGTCTAGCTGAAAATGCAGGGTAGGAGAAGTGTGGAGGGAACAATCCCCTCCATGCTTCTCCTGCCCTGCATTGGATAGGTGGTTGCCTCTGAGTTAGGAGGCAGCCGCCTATCTGCATAGGATTGCACCCTAAGTTGCCCAGCATTTGGTGCATATATTGAAGCTAAAGTATATATTCTATTCTGGTTCAGTTTCCCTTCTATGAAGATACAGCAACCTCTGGTGTCTCTTTGAATTTATTTGTAATTGAAAATCAATATCAGATCGGATTAAAATAGCTACGCCCCATGCCTTATTAGTTCCTGGTGCATAGAAATGTTTATCCCGTTTTCCTGTAGGCATGAAAATGTCTCTAACCATTATTTTATGTGTTTCTTGTAAGAAAATAATATTTCTGTTGGTCTCTTTTAGTAATTTCTATAACTTATGTCATTTTATTATTGTCCCTCCTCCTTTGATATGCAAGGTACTTATTTGTAATTTACTTATATTATCATTTATATCTCTAATATATATATTTGACCATCAAATGTAGATTCTTTTGCAGCTTAAACAACAGCAGAACCGTTGAGAGAACAATCCTAAAAACTCCCCCCCCCACCCCCAGATCCTTCTGCAGGCTGCAGCACATTTCTCCAACATGTGCTGCTAGACCCCATAGGAATAGCTTTTCCCCTGAATCTCCTGTTTTAACACAGGAGAGTTCATCCTGGGTAATTATATCTCACCCAGGTTTTCTCTTTATTAAGCTTACCCGAGCTTACAGTGAGCAAGATATATAATGCAATTAGATATTAACAGTGATTATATCCGAGTCTTTTGTGAGACATCCTTGATTTTTAAAATATAAAGTTTCATAACAAATGACTTTTCTCTCTTCTTTCTCATCTAAACCTGATTGCATTTCTATGCATGGTGTTACTTACAGTCCCCCTGCTAGTACACAGTCCTCTTACACTTCTTTAGGAGTTTATTTCTTCTTATACTGAATTGTTCTTTGTAGTCTCGCTGGTAGTAACTCCTCTCCTCTATCAGGTTCTGTTGGTTTTCTTCTCAGTGGTTTCTATTAGGGATGGCGGAGAATTCCGCCACGGATCTCGGTGAGGCCGAATGCCAGTGCATTCGGCCCCCTGAAATCCATGGCGGAATGAAGCCCCCCCCACCCCACCCTGCGAACTGGTCCCAGAATGGGGCCCCCAACCCACTACACACGCGCAAAACAGAGCACTTACCTGCTGCTGTCCACGCCAACTAGCGAATGGCAGCCGCCTCCGCGGCTGCCATTCGCTTCCTCTTCATAGACGTGATAGGCTACGTAAGTATTTACATAGCCTATCACGTCTATGAAGAGGAAGCGAATGGCGGCCGCGGAGGTGGCTGCCATTCGCTAGTTGGCGCGGACAGCAGCAGGTAAGTGCTCCGTTTCGCATGTGTGTAGTGGGTTGGGGGCTCCGTATTTACGTAGCCTATCACGTATTTACGTAGCCTATCACGGCTAACGCAGGGACACCTTTTGCGTCCCTGCAGAGGCCATGATAGGCTACGTAAGTATGTATGTAGCTTATCAGGCAGGGTAAAAAAAATAACCACATACGCAAATGGCGGCAGCCACGGCAGCCGCCATTTCCGTTCCTTTTTTTCGCCGTTTTAGCCTACGTAAATATTTACGTAGGCTAAAACGGCAAAAAAAAGGAACGCAAATGGCGGCCGCTGTAGCCGCCGCCATTTGCATACGTGTTTTTTTTTTTTACTTTGCCATGATAGGCTACGTAAATATTTATGTAGCCTATCACGGGTAAATACAGGGACGCAAACGGTGGCGGCTACAGCAGCCGCCATTTGCGTCCCTGCTGCCCAGAGGCCGGATGTCCGGCTGCAGGCGGAGCCGGCCGGTGGCTCCGCAGAATCCCCACAGAGCAGAGCCGGCCAGGCAGGACTCCGGGGGGAGGGACGGAGTGCCTCCCCCCCTTGAGGATTCCAGGGGGAGGGAGGGAGCACCTCCCCCCCCAGCGCAAAGCAGATCTGCAAAATGGTAAGTGACTTTCATACATCCCTAGTTTCTATCTTTGAACTAACTCCCATTCCTCATGTACCGTACTCCTCTCCTGCTTCCTCCTTTCAGGATTCTTTCTGATGCAAATTCTATAGGTAAGTCTATTTTCAGAGCTTTGAATGTGTTGGGCCATTTCTTTTAAAGTCGTTGCCACATAATCGCCACCATTATGATTAACTGTAATGCTGAAAGGAAAGCCCACCAATAGTGAATATCAGCTTCTTGTAGCTTTAGTAAATGGGTGAAAGTCCTGTCGCTTTTAAAAAGTGTCTGGAGCAAGGTGTGACAAGATTCAGACAGGCATTCCATTAAATTGTATGTCTTTTACAGCTTTAGCTTTTCTATAAATTCCTCCTTCTTTGTTAATCTTGCAAAGCAAATTATTATATCATAAGGTCTATCAGCATTTACACTTTTTTAGTCTTAATGCTCTGTGTGCTCTTTCAAATTCTTCTGCTTTTATTTGAAAGTCTGGTAGTAATGATGACATCCATTGTGCTAAAAAAGGATTTTAGTTCCCCAGTTTCTGCTGATTCTATCAGTCCTCATATTCTCACATTAATATGTCTGCTCCGATTTTTTGCTTGTTCTAATTTCAGCTTAATCTGAATATTTTCTTGTTGTAATTGTTCAGTTTTCTTCTTTGCTGTAACTACAAGGTTCTTTTATTTATTCTTCTGCTAGGTCTGCTTCTTTATCTTTGATTTTAAAGAAGTCCAGTAATGTTTTTCCTCTAAGTTCAGCTGTACTTGCCAGTTCGCTGTTTAAGCCTTGTATTTGTGTTAAGTTTAGATTTAGAAATCTAATTCTTAGTCATGCTGTTGTTTATTGTTGAGGACTCAACCCATGTCTTTCTTCTTGCTCACATGCTCCCCCCCCCCCGATTTATGATTAGGAAGTTCGACATTACACTTAAGACACATATACACCTTGGCAGATTCTGGAATAATGTGTGACCTAATTAACTTTGGGCTTCTAATAATAGTTTATGACCTAATTTACTTTCCATCTGCTCTTTGGACTAGGTATCCAAACACTTCTGATTTCTTTAAAAATCAACTGGGCTGTTGTGTGTGAATAGGGCAGTCCCCATCACAGTTTCGCAGTGGGGTACTCTTTGTTGTGTAGAATGAGCTGTGCTAAACTTGTTACAACAAGTTTAGATTCTTGACAAACTTGCATTGAGGATAAGACTAATTGTTATGGTAAATGTGTGGTATCCATAAAAACCAGTGGTATTATTACTACTACTACTACTACTACTACTACTACTGCTAACAACAACAACAACAACAACAACAACAACAACAACTTATAATTATAATTATTAAGTGGAAGCTTCTCTTCCAGGGCTAATCATAGCTTAGGGGTGACTTTGGTCTCATTTAACTCAAGGAGTCTTCAGTGTGTGTTTAACATTATTCAGGATTTTAGCCCTTATCATTTCAGCTTTTTCAAATCAGCCATATACAATACAATACAATACAATATACGTAGCTGGTATTGGCCAATGCTTAGAGTGTTGGACAAGAACTAGGTAGACCCAGAGATTCCCGCTAAGTCATGGAGCTCACTGGGTGACCTTGGGCCATTCACTGAGGGTGTTTGGACAATCACGGGGGGGGGGGAAATAAACCATTGTGGCTTCTTCTCCTGCCCTGCACTGCAGTGCGAGTTGGCGTGTTGTCCGAACCCAGCATGCAGCTCAGTGGGGATGGCTTTGTACTCACCCCACAACCCCTGCTGCAAGTCATGGGTTGTAGGGTGGGTACGAAGCCATCCCTACTATGCTGTGCACCATATTCGGATGATACACCAACCCACACTGTAGCATGGGAAATTATGCAAATGGTGTGCATGGCACATGAAGGGGAGGGGGGAGAAGCCACAATAGCTTCTTTTACCCCCATGATTGTCCAAACCAGGACTCTGTGTCGCAGTTTAATCTACGTCATAGGGTTATTGTGATGATAAAATGGGTTGTGGTGGTGCAGAACCTTGTGAGATCCATGGAAGAAAGTTGAGATAAAAAAATGTAATATTAACTATTATATCTCTCCACCCCTAATAACTCAGTGAGTCACTAAACTTACCTATTTAGAATCTTCTTTCTGCATCAAGGTATGGATGACAGGGACTTTGTCATGGCATGCTCCTCCCCAATGATATTTTATGATCTGCCAGTAATATTTGATTTTAAGTTCTGCTAGTAATGTCTCACTCCAGGTGCCACAGCCTAGGGAGATTCCAATCTAATAGGAGCAGGGCCTTTTCTATGGTGGCCCAGGAGTTATGGAATGGACTCCACCTAGAAGTCTGTAAGTATTCTTTCCAGCTCCCTTTTTGGAGAAGGGTGAAGACTCTTTTATTCTGTATTTGAGAACTCGTTAGATATTTTCACTTTTACTTTTATATAGATTCAGATAATACTGTTTTAACTGGAATTATTTTAAGCTTGTATATTTTATTTCTTCTGTAAAGGACTATATGAACATTTTTGTGTAAGAGTGGTCTAGAAATACTGTTAATAAATGCAAAATAAACTCATTTTTATGTTATTATAAAAGCTCACTCCAAGTTTTCTATGTATATAGAGACATTTAGAGAACAGAGTATGCTTCAAATATATATGTAATGGTAAAGGGGTTCGTATGTCAAATGCAGTGAACTGAATTATGCCGCTCTGAGCTCCTTGGAGGAAGAGTAGGATAGAAATGTAATAAATAAATTAAAATCCAAAAGCACATGGAAGCTAGGCAGTGATGATGTGGTATAATTTAGCAAAAGTCATCTATGGATATTGAAATTCCATTTCTGATATCACCCAGGTTCCCTTTAGTATTCAGGTCATTTGCCCCGGACTCCTCAGACCCCACTGTGACATCAGAGCAGATCAACCAATCAGTGTGTTGGATTTAGGGACAGGCAATCACCTGGGATGCCAGACTAGGGGAAGACCATGCTTTGGGTGTATTTGGGTTGGACAGTGCAGCTGTCACATGCTCTCCGCTCAACTATCCACTGAATAAAATAATACAAATAGTTCATCACTTATAACATTGGCAACACTGACCTGCATTGTTTCTCTCTCTCTCTCTCTGTTTAATTTGTAGGAATTTTTACAATGTCTTACACAGCAGGGATAATAAATCACGCATTCAAATGGTGCACCGGAGTTGTGAAATGGACTACAAAAGCCAAACAAAGGAGGGGGACCACTGAAGGCCCTCCTCACTTGGGATGACATTTTGGTTTAGAGGTGGACCTGTGGCCAATAGCATTGGCAGGAAACTTGGAAAGGACAGAGGAGTGCAACAATGAAGAGGTCAAAGCATAAGAAAAAAATATTTTATGAGAGAATAAAATACAGCCCATTGTATTGGCAGGCCCTTAGCTAGTAATAATGGCACTATAAAGGTAAGTTATGAATTCACTGGGGAATGCTTTTTGGTTGTGACAACCCTTTGGAAGATATACATCCAAATACATAACAACATCATAGGAAAGGAATACTGAACAAATTAGTCAATTATTTTGCTCTATTATTCTGCTGCGACCTAGCAACAAAGGAAATGTCATCAAAAGGCTTGTGATTACCAGCTTGACACATATTCCCTAGCCTTCTTTGTTATTCTCAGCAGCACTGAACATAATATTCAAGCTAAAAAAGGAAGGGAAAGAAATCAACTATCTTGTCCCCCTGCCCCCACTGCCATTAGCCTGAAGAGAGAGAAAATCAGTGATACACTTGCAAGATATGTTTATCTACGCAAATGTACCTGTCTTCAGTGTCTACCATACATACATTCACCCAGACAATCAGTTAAGAGTTCAGGAATTCACATCCTGCTCATCAGCAGCTGGCCTAAACAAGCCATCATTCTATCTTACGTAAAAACGAAAGAAGAGCTGTGCTGGATTAGACCAAAGGCCTTTTGAGTCCAGCACTCTGCTCCCAGGCTGGCCAACCAGATGTTCCCAGGGTATCCAACCAGATGCTTAACACCCATAAGCAGGATATTAATGAAATAGTACCCTTCTACTTGTGTTCCCCAGCAACTGGTATTCAGAGAGATAGAAGCTGTGATAGTGGTGGGAATATATAGACATTATGACTAGTAGCCACTTCCTTGCCAGCTGATATTCAGCAGTAAAAAAGGTCAAGGTTGGTTTTATTCTGGCTTTACTCTACAGATTTTCGATTTTGGCTGCTGCAAATGTCCTAGGCCTACTGGCCCTTGAGTTGCATTTACCTTTGCCCTTGACTGTTCCTGCCCTGCTTCCTGGGTCAGTTCTGACCCTGTGCTGACCTCTCCTATTCCTGTGTCTGTCTTAGTCCTCTTTCTACAGAATCCTTAGAATCAGTATCTTTTTCTTATTGGGCCATGTGTGTCCATGCATTTGGCCTACTCCTGCAAAAAGATATGCCCCTTTGGCCTTGAGTGTGTGGAGGCAACAATCCCAACAAATAAAACAATATTGAGTTCCTAACCAAGGACTAGGTTGAGCAAAAATAGCCTCCTGAAAGTCTCCATCATATTTGCAAGCAGAAAAATTGGGGCACTGGACATTTCACATAAGGGTTAATTATGTACATAATTCTCCAACAGTTAAAAAAAAATAAAAATCAGATTTCCCCCCCCTCCAGAAAATTCTCCTCTGAGACATTCAACACAATTAATACCAAATGAAGCTATATTAGCATATTGTTGTGGATGGAAGAAGCAAGGACTGGAAGAAGTAGAGACCAAGCCTGTTGTTTTCTTCAACCCAATATATTGGGTTGGATCCACAGCTGAGTGTGAAATTCTCCACTAAATAAGTGGGTGGTGAAATTGGGGAGGGGAACATTGTGCTGAATATTTTCATTTTGCTGATTTTTCCCCAGTAGTTCATGGGGAAGCCAAAACAGAAAATTCTGAGAATTTCCCAGGACATTTTTAAGAATCTTTAAAAAATATTTATACCATTTTCTTTATTCTCTAGATAGGTTTTTAGAATAATTCCTGTGGATGCATGCATACTCATGAAAACAGTACATAAGAATGAATTTCCCATCCAAAACGCTTCTGTGAGCTATCAAGGATTTGAGTTGAGTTCACTAGCTCGTACCTGAATAAGTAATAATATTCCACACCAAAAAAGTGTGTATGTATTCATAGGGATCACTATAAAGCCAGTTTGTAAGATGCAGACAGTTTTGTTGCAGATGCCTTTATTTTATACAAATACTTAAGGGAAATATTGACCAGCTTCTCCAACAACTGCAAGAGGATACAATGGCATGCAAAATATAAAGGGTAGAAAAAAAGAGCAATGTCTGTGCTGTTTGCTATAAGCTAATTGATTTTGCTAAGGAAAATAGGTGTGTTGACCTTCTAACTCAAGTCTTCAGGGCATAGAGGCCTTTGATGTATGTATGCATTTCTCCAAGCACATCTCCTTTATCTATATGGTTAGCATTGAATATTTGGGTCAAAGGGTTGTTAGACAGACAGGAATAAGCTTTTTAACCATATTATTGTTATCATCATCATCTTCATTTCTAGACCATCCAATAGCTGAAGCTCTCTGAGCAATTCACAATTCAGACACAGAACAAAAAATACAAACTACAATCTTAAAACATTATATAGCATTACAACATTATAATAAAACATAGTCTAAAAACTGTTGAACATACAAAATTTAAAAACAGTTTGAAGAGCTAAAACCAGTTTCAATAACAGACCTGTTCAACACAACTAACATAAGTGCCCCATCATATGCCATTAAATGCCTGGGAGCAGAAGGCATTCTTAACTTGGCATGGAAAAGATAACAGTAATGGCACCAGGTGAGCCTTACTGGGGAGCTAATTCCAAGTTGGGGGGACCACCACTGAGAAGGCCCTCTCCCTTGTTGCAAGCTTCTGAGCCTCCCTTGGAGGAGGCACTTGGAGGAAGGCCCCAGATATTGATCGTAGCATCCACATAAGTTCATGTCTTGCAGCAGATCAGTGATTCTATATGTGCACATTTCAAACAAAGAGTCCAGAGCTTTACACAGATGATGGAGTGCATTTTTCAAAAAAGAGAAATGACATTTGGCTGACTGCAATCTGGTCTAGTGGAGATCCTGAAGCTTTCATTAGTTTGGTAGTGGACTAAAGAAAGCTAAGGCAGCATTCCTCCAGTGACGTGTGGATATTTGTAGGGACCATAGTTCAGGAGGAGAAGCGGGAGTGGATTCCCTGTAAACCCCAAATGGGAGGCCCTATTTAGCCACCCAGGACAGTCCCCTAGAGCAACCAGCTTCCAGCCTCATTCCTAAATTGGTGGCTACGAGCACAGCATGAGCAATTAATTCTGTCCACTCTTTTAGGCCACTCTTCTTCTCTAGGTTACCCAGAAATGTCCAGCATCAGGAGGTGGAGTGTCAGCCTATTTTGTGCCAATTTCATGGCAGTTGAAAGCAATTTAAGCTGCAATCCTATACCCACTTAACTGGAAATAAGCCCCATTGGACTCGGTATGATTTACTTCCGACATGTACAGGACTGCACTGTTACATCCCGCCCTTCAATAAAATTCCTCAAGCAGCTTACATTTAACAACACAGTAAAAACAAAATTCAAATATACACATTTAAAATATGTAAACTAAAAACAGTAAACATTCTTAGGAGCAGCATAATAGCAAAGACCTCTGTCAAGATAAAACAGGCCAAATAAAATTAAAAGCACTGAGGAAATAGAAAAGGGTTTTACTTGGCACCAAATGACACCAGTGTAGGTGCCAGGTGAGCCACTCTGGGGAGAGCATTCCACAGTCAGGACACCACCACTGAGAAGGCCCGGTCCCTGACAGCCATCCACAATACCTCAGTGGTGGAAACCTGGTGGAGGGCCTCTAGTGAGGATCTTAGTATTTCAACCCTATTTCAACCCATCTGTTTTCCATTTTTCTCTCTCCTCACGGCTCTCTGTTGTAGGCACAATGGTTTCTGTTACATGAATTCATGATCCTGTGTGCATATTTATGTGTACACAGAATTCCTGCTTATGTGATCTTCTTCAATCTTTTTAACAGAGCAAGAAGTTCCATATGTTTGGTTTTGCTTTTGTGCATGTGGAGTTTTCCCCTCATTTGAAGTAAATGCAGACATTCTTGTGTGTAGTAGCAGGAGGGGGGAGTTTGGTGGCCATGTCACACAGCCCCCTTGAAAAGCAGGAAACTCGCCACTGGATTGGGGCTGTCTATATAGATTTTCAGATTTCTATACAGAGCAATCTAAGGAGCATGTAGAGAATTTTGATTTTCATAAAATCTAGGTTTGATAGTAGGACTCTAACGTATAACATGATTCTTAAAGTAGACAACTGTTGATATTATTCTTCATTGTCCAAGAAGAACCTGAATGAGACATTGACCTGAGTTCCTGATGTACATGGATTTTACCATCTTTCTTTGTTTAAATTTTGAATAGGGATGTCAGAGAATTCCGCAACAGAGCTCGGTGAGGCCGAATGCCAGTGCATTCGGCCCCCAGAAATCCATCACGGAACGGCCTGCCTCCCCCCGCCCCCCGCGGATCCCCCCAGGATGAGACTTACCTGGGGTAGATGTTCCGGACGGCGGCGGCTCCAGCGGCAGCTTCAGCAGTGACGGTGGTGGCGGCTGGTCTTACGACTGGCTGCTGCCGCCGCCATTTGCAGTCTGTGTTTGTTTTTCTTTTTCCCCATAGACGTGATAGGCTATGTAAAGACTTACGTAGCCTATCACATCTGGGTAAAAAATAGGGATGGGGGAGAATTTCTCTCCAAAACTTTGGGGGGCCGAGTGCCAATGTATTCGGCCCCCTGAAGTAGTTTTGGGGAGAAATTCTCCGCCCCCCCCCCCGGGATGGGACTTACCTTTCCCGAATGTCCCTCCCGGTGGCGGGTCCCGGCGGCAGTTCGGCAGGTCTTTGACAGGGGCAGAGGCAGCAGCCGGTCTTTCGACCGGCTGCCTCCGCCGCCATTCCTATAAAAGTAAAAAAAAAAAAAAATGCCCCCGTGATAGGCTACGTGACAATTAACGTAGCCTATCACGGCTAGATTTGCAAAGTCAGCCATGATAGGCTACGTGACGATTAACGTAGCCTATCATGGCTGACTTTGCAGATCTAGCCATGATAGGCTACGTTAATTGTCACGTAGCCTATCACGGGGGGATTTTTTTTTAACTTTTTATTTCGCGGCTGGGCGAGGTGAGGCGCCTCCTCCCCGGCCTGAATTTCAGCTGGGCGAGGCGGGAAGCCTCCCCACCCGGCCTGAATTTCGGCTGGGTGAGGAGGGAAGCCTCCCCCCCAGCCTGAACTTCGGGGGGAGCAGCGAAGCACCTCCCCCCCACCACGAAGCAAGCTGCGAGACCAGGTAAGTGGCTTTCGTGCACCCCTAGTAAAAAAAAAAAACCACGTACGCAAATGGCGGTGGCTACGGCCGCCGCCATTTGCGTTCCTTATTTTTCTTTATTTATTTATTTATTTATTTATTATTAAATTTATTAATCGCCCATCTGGCTGGTCACCCAGCCACTCTGGGCGATGTACAACACACCATAAAACAATTTAAAACAATAAAATTCTACCATATTTTTTTTAAAAAAATACCCTAACCCACCCCAAATGCCTGCCTGAACAACCATGTTTTTAATGCACGATGGAAGCTCATTAAAGAGGGGGCATGACAGAGTTCCCTAGGGAGGGAGTTCCACAGAGTGGGGGCCACCACAGAAAAGGCCCTCTCCCTCGTCCCCACCAGTCCAGCTGTCCTGGCTGATGGGACAGAGAGAAGGCCATCTGAGGCTGATCTTGTTAAGCGGCCTGTCTGGTGTTGCTGGAGGCGCTCCTTAAGATAGGCTGGGCCGGAACCATATAGGGTTTTAAAGGTCAAAACCAACACCTTGAATTTGGCCCGGAAAACAACTGGTAACTAGTGCAACTCCTTCAGCACTGGAGTGATGTGATCTCGCCGGCGGCTGCCTTTAATCAGGCGAGCCGCCGCGTTCTGTACCAGCTGCAGCTTCCGAACAGTCTTCAAGGGTAACCCCACGTAGAGCGCATTACAGTAGTCTAAACGAGAGGAGACCAGAGCATGTACTACCGATGGGAGCAGATGGTCGGGAAGGAAGGGGCGCAGCCGCCGTATCAGATGGAGTTGATACAGCGCTATCCGGCTCACAGCTGACACCTGAGCCTCCATGGACAGCTGGGAGTCCAAAATGACCCCTAGACTGCGGACCTGGTCTTTCAAGGGTAGCCGTAGCCCATTCAACACCAGGTCAACATCCCCTAGCCTCCTCTTGTCTCCCACCAAAAGTACCTCGGTCTTGTCAGGGTTCAGCTTCAGCTTATTCCTCCCCATCCAGCCACTCACCATCTCCAGACATTTGGACAGGGATTCTACGGCCAACCTTGGTGAAGATTTGAATGAGAGGTAGAGCTGCGTGTCATCCGCATATTGATGACACTGCACCGCAAACCTCCTGATGATAGCCCCCAGCGGCTTCACATAGATGTTAAATAGCATCGGGGAGAGGATGGAACCCTGTGGCACCCCACAAGTAAATGGCCACGGGTCCGAAACCTCCTCTCCCAGTGCTACCCTCTGGTACCTGCCGGAGAGGAAGGACCGGAACCACCGCAATACAGTGTCTCCAATGCCCAACCCCTCCAGGCGGTCCAGGAGGATACCGTGGTCAATGGTATCAAAAGCCACTGAGAGGTCGAGAAGAACAAGGAAGGAGCATTCACCCCTATCCAGAGCCCTCCTCATATCATCCACCAAGGCGACCAAGGCCATTTCTGTCCCATGCCCAAGCCTGAAGCCCGACTGAAATGGGTCTCGATAATCGGTTTCTTCCAAGTGTGCCTTCAACTGCACCGCCACCACCTGCTCAATCACCTTGCCCAAAAATGGCACATTTGAGACTGGGCGAAAGTTGTTCAGAACTTGAGGATCCAAGGAGGGCTTCTTTAAGAGCGGTCTTATCACTGTCTCCTTGAGGGCTGATGGCATCACTCCCTCCTCAAGGGAGGCGTTCACCACCATCTTGATCCCGTCACCCAGTCTCTCTCTGCAGCTCATAATGAGCCAAGATGGGCAAGGATCAAGTAAGCAGGTGGTCGGCCTTACAGATGAAAGCACCTTGTCCACTTCATCAGGAGGAAGAAGCTGGAACTGATCCCACAAAACCGGTTTGCCACAGGCTGCCTCTTGCTCACTAACTGTATCCACAGTGTGCAGAGTAACACACCTAATCTGATCAATTTTATCTGCAAAGTGCCTTGCCAAAGCCTCACAGGAGGCCTGTGAGTTCCAGTGGTTCATCTTAGTCTACGTAAATATTTATGTACGCCTTTTTTTTTTTCTTTACCCAGACGTTTTAGACTATGTAAAAAATTACGTAGCCTATCACGTCTGGGTAAAAAACCCCAAAAAACGCATATGCAAATGGCGGCGGCTACAGCCGCCGCCATTTGCGTTCCTTATTTTTCTTCGTCTTTTTTTTTTTTTTTTACAGAGACATGATAGGCTATGTAAAAACTTGGAAGACCAAGTCTTGGAAGACTTGGTTGGAAGACCAGCCGCTGCTGCCGCCACCGAAGCTGCCGCCGGAGCCTCCGCCAGAGCTGCCACCACCCGGAACATCTGCCCCAGGTAAGTTTCATCCCAGGGGGGATCCTCGGGGGGGGTGGGGGGGCAGGCCATTCCGCCACAGAGTTTGGGGGGCCAAATGCACTGGCATTTAGCCTCACCGAGATCCATGGTGGAAATCTCTGACATCCCTAGATTGCACCCTTAAGCTATAAAAGTGCAAAAGCCAGAAAAGGCATTGGCATAGCTAATATAATCCTAACACCCTGTCTTTGTCAATATAGGACATGGCTAATACGAAGAGTACAATACAAGCAAGCTAATTCAATAAAATCTTCTTCAAGCCTTAGGCTGCAACCTTCAATCACTTCACTGCAGCATTATTTTGTTAATGTCAAGAAATTAACCCCCCTGAGATCTTAATGATATAGGGCAGGATACAAATGTTTTAAATAAAAAATAAAATAAATAAATCAGTCATGGAATATGTCCATAGTAGCCATCAGGCAGATACAGCAAATTTAACAAGTCGCAGAACAATGCAGAGTATAAAATGTTTATGATGTTCGCTATTGCACTACTTCTAAAGTAGAACAAGGAAATTTAGATCACCAACTTTTTTTTTCTTTGGAATAAGAAGTAGAGAAGCATATATACTGTTGTTTCTTTTTGAATATCACAATGCTTTTGCTGAGGAGGGTATGAGCACTGATTCTCACAGCACTTAGAAGACATCTGAATAATAATTGATAGTCTTGTACTATAACACTATGATTTTCTCCTAGTAAACATACGTTGAATAGATTTAATGAATAGATTAATAACTACAATGTGTGGATTTTTGCACCCTATTCATAGGACTTCATATTCCATCACAAATGATTATTGGCACCATCATATTACCATCTCAAACAAATAATATTTTCCTAGCTTGGGTATTATTTCAGGCAATAAATCATCCCTTTCTTAAAACTCATTAGGCTGCAATGCCATACCCACTTTGATGGCGTAAGTCACATTGACTCTCTCTATCACATACACACACGCACATATAAATGTCCTTATGCCCCCTGAACTTCTGGGAGCCTTTCACACATGCCCAAATTCCCCCAGAAGCAGCAAATGAAAAGTTGGGCTGGATTTTCATTCTAGCCCTATAATATATGCCCCAAACAAATAGTCCTTTGAATCTGCTTTCATAATAGTCCCTGTAGTTTAAATCCTGGGGGAAATTAAGAGATTACACTAGCACAAATGCTTTTAAGGGCGTAATCCTATTGAGATAGGTGGCCGCCTCTGAACTCGGAGGCGACTGCCTATCCTAAGCAGGGCAGGAGAAGCACAGAGGGAATTGTGCCCCCCATGCTTCCCCTGCCCTGCTTTTTGGGCTAGACAGCTGATTGTGGCTGTCTAGCTGTGGGAGCACGGAGTGGGGAAGGAAGCTGCTGTACGACACACAGGATGTGTCGTAGATGCAGCTACAATCTCCTTGCCCCAGAACGCCCCCAGCCACACCCCTTTTCAGCCCCTCCATGCTCATCTTGCAAGTGTGGAGGATGGAGCTGTTCTGCGCTGACTTCTGAGGCAGTGTGGTTTGGGGGGAAGTCGGTTTTCTGGGAACCAACCTTGGAGCATGGGCTCTGAGGTCGGTTCCTGGAAAACAGCATATCCTGTGGCCATCTAGCCACTGTCTAGCGGCCATAGGATTGCTCCCTGACTTACTCTTGAAATTGGGTCCTTCCATTTTCTAGTACTAGGGATTAATTCCTTGTTCTGAAATATTATGCTTTGAAAAATCCCATTGATTTCAAAACATGGCTCCAGTACATGGGTTTAGGATTTCAGTTTTGCTTAGGGAGATAAGCTGATGTTTAAGCAGCTTAAAAGAAGAGACATTCAAGAAAGGGTGATCTGGGAAGTAAAGGTTCAAGTCTAGTTTATGATACAGAATTTCAAAGACTTCTTTCTGTAATATTCAACCTACAGCTCACTCAGTGACAGTAGGTCAGAACCTTTAGAGAAGGATCAAGCAATAGAATGGTGGTTGGTGGGGAGTACATTGTTTTAAATTCATGGCTGCTTCTTAGATCTAGAATATGCAGGTAAAATAAGGCATGAGTTATATTTTTAAGATGAAGTTCTATAAATATTTTACGCAAGCTATAGATTGTTCCCATGCAGTGCACTAGATAACTTACTGTGTTGAATGATTTGACACCATAGCAAATATTTTATGCAAGTCACAGATTATCGATAGAATACTACATGTACATTCGCTTGTATATAAAATGAGACTCAACAGCACAAAATCTGGGAAGAATACAGACTGTTAAAAGTCTTATGCATTGTATAGTTAAATATAGCAATGCTAGGCTGATAACATTTTGTGCCCAGTCAGTTGACTGCCTAAATTCTTCCAAGCATGCAAAGGCAAAAAAATATAAAATGAGATTTCTTCTTGGCAAAGAACAGAGAGATCCCATTTGGTGGTGGTGGTGGTGGTGTCACCTTTAAAATTCAGCCTTGTGTGCTTGTGCCACCTTTCCATAAAAGATAATGATGACAATTAAAAAAAAAAATATTGGGTCCCAATTTCTTTTTATATTAGCCCTTTGTTAAAAGAAAAAAACACCAAACCCATCCCCGCAGTGCAAGTCTTGGCAAAGTCTGAAATATTTATAAAGCATAAATATCTAGTATGCTAGAGTAAGCATAGTTATACAGCGCTTATTCCAAAATCATAATTAAACTACAGGAAATGCCTTTCATTGGATACACTGGACTTAACAATCCAAACTAACATTTGTTCACAATAAATTAATCATATCCAAACATTTATTAAATTGTAAAACAAAATGGTATGTTCATGACAAACATGGATTGGCTTGGATCCTAGTAGCTCCATTCTATACATATCAACTGCCAGCTGGAACCAATGTCGCCCTTGAAGCAGCCTCTGTGGGACGCTATCTCAAACAGCTTTTTAAAAGGTTGAAAAACCTTTTCATCTCTCCTCTGGAATTAAAAGGTAGGGCAAGGCAGCACCTGGATGAGATCTTGGAGAAAAGTACTCTCCATGAAGAAGCAGGGTGGCTGGATTCTAGGGGTGAACGAAAGTCACTTACCTTTTCTCGCAGCTTTTTCGCGGTGGGGGGGAGCACTTCGCTGCTCCCCCCGCGAAGTTCAGGCCGGGGGGGGGAGGCTTCCCGCCTCGCCCGGCCGCGAACACGAAAGTAAAAAAAAACAAAAAAAAAGTCCCCTGATAGGCTACGTGACGATTCACGTAGCCTATCACGGCTAGATCTGGAAAGTCAGCCGTGATAGGCTACGTGAATCGTCACGTAGCCTATCACGGGTGACTTAAAAAAAAAAAAAAAGCACGTACGCGAATGGCGGCCCCCATAGGGAGCCGCCATTCGCGTTCCTTATTTAGTTGCTGTAGTCTACGTCAATGTTTACGTAGACTACGGCGAAAATAAGGGCAACGCAAATAGCGTTGCCCTTATTTTCGCCGTAGTCTACGTAAACATTGACGTAGACTACAGGGACCAAATAAGGAACGCGAATGGCGGCTCCCTATGGGGGCCGCCATTCGCGTACGCGCTTTTTTTTTTTTTTTTTAAAGTCACCCGTGATAGGCTACGTGACGATTCACGTAGCCTATCACGGCTGACTTTGCAAATCTTGCCGTGATAGGCTACGTGAATCGTCACGTAGCCTATCAGGGGACTTTTTTTCTTTTTTTCTTTCATTGCAATGGCGGGGGCAGCAGCCGGTCGAAAGACCGGCTGCCGCTCCCGCCCCGCTCGAACACCGGACGAACCGCCAGCCAGACCCGCCACCGGGAGGGACATTCAGCGAAGGTAAGTCCCGTCCCGGGGGGGAGCAGGGAGCGGGGGGGCGGAGGATTTCTCCCCGAAACTTGTTCGGGGGGCCGAACACGTTGGCGCTCGGCCCCCCGAAGTTTCGGGGAGAAATTCTCCGCCATCCCTACTGGATTCTGAGACTACCCTCCCAGAGCAGAAACATCACAAAAAGCTGTTTTGAAACTCCTATCTAATAGGAGACAACAGGGCTGATGTGTTCCATTGCAATATATGGATTAAGAAATACCAACAACATCTGATGGATGGTTTAAGAAATATCAACAATATATGAGAATATCTGAGGACCTGCAAGATTTGTTTGAAAGGAAACATGGCTACTGCGAGGAGAACGAAAGGAACTGCATCACTGCCCACTCCCCCTGTACCTCCACTGGCTAAGGCTCCAAGAACCGAAGATATTACTTTGATAAAAACTTTATCTTCGCAATTTGCTAGCAATCTAAGAGGTTGGATTCAATCCAAAATTCCATCAACACCCTGCAAGGAGCTGTGGATTTAATTATCACTTCTTGGCAAAAAATGGAGATGAAGATTAACGAGCTGCAAGATAGGCTGACAATGAACAAAACTATGACATGAGCTTTGTTCAAAAATTTATCTGCCAGAATTTCCCAACTGGAGGCCTTCATGCGCAGATCCAATGTACATATTATTGGTATTAAAAATCTGCCTAGAGATGTAAATTTGCCTACCTTTGTAGACATGTTTTTGCATGAGATACTCCCTGTGCCATCTGATTATTTATTTGATATTGAGCAGGCATTTCGTGTGCCAAATGCTAAAGTGACGGG
Organism: Heloderma suspectum; assembly: GCF_057233095.1. Taxonomy (NCBI): domain Eukaryota; kingdom Metazoa; phylum Chordata; class Lepidosauria; order Squamata; family Helodermatidae; genus Heloderma; species Heloderma suspectum. The sequence continues at coordinate 78,750,671 of NC_139460.1, read as the reverse complement.
CTATATGATTATAGTCCAATTTGCAAGAATCTCCACAAAGAATTATATCCTGCGTTTGGCAAGAGAGGGTGGAAATCTTTTTTGGAAACAAGATAAAGTTATGTTATTTCCAGATTACATCAAAGAGGTGGCTGATAAAAGAAGGCAATTAATCAAGGTGAAAAATATGGCAAAACAAATGAACTTACAATATCACTTAACATATCCTGCTACATTTTGCATTGTTTCTGAAGGTCAGATGAAGAAGTTCCTAAATCATGAAATGGCAGAGGCGTGGCTGAACGTAAAAATGTGTGAGACTTCTGTTCCAGCCCCATGAACTGGAATCTTTAAACAAGTTTTGTTAATTGTTTATGTTTAGTCTGCATGATTCAGGCTAGGTCAGAGATAACTGATTATACATACATTCGTTTGCTCTCTTTCATTCTTCTTTTTAATTTTTTCTTTAAATTCTCATTATGATATGCTGTATTTAAATATATTGTTTGAGGGTGTATTGTGCACACTCATTTATATATCTAGTATACAATACGAATATTACTGACTGTTGTAAGGTTGCTTTCAAGTTTTATTATTATGTAACATTATAATTTCATCTCTTTTTTTGCTGTTATTATTATTATTATTATTATTATTACTATTATTATCATTACTACAAGACTACTAAGTAAGATTTTTCATTGGTTAAACTGTTAAGCTTTATTATTACTATTATATTCTAACTTAAGGGCAATATATGGTTGCTGGGAATGAATTGTAGGCCTGCTTCCTTGCTATAAGACTGATGATATGATATTGAAATGTAAGGTTGATTATTAAATTGTAATATTGCTAATGTTATAGGTATAGTTTCTAAATTAGAATGGGATCTGAAGCCCGTGTGTATTGGAGTTTAAATTTAACCCTTTAAAAAAGAAGGGAGAACATTTTCTTTCTTTTCTTTTCTTTTCTTTTTCCTTTCTTTTTTCCCCCTTTCTTCTTCTTTTCAGTAGTGTTGTGTCCTCCTAAGAATATTGTACTGTTAGGAAACTGTAGTTATGGATCAGGTTGTTGGTATTGTTTATTTCATTTATAAAGACAAAAATAAATAAAAAGTATTCTAAAAAAACCCCCTATACATATCAACTTAGAAGTAAGTCCCACTGAGTTCAATGGAACTTTCTACCAAGTATTTTCTCCCAAGGACTGTGACAGTGTGGGGCATCTTTGCTGTTCTCAGGCACATCATCTTCCCCATTTGGATCTGGATCTGAATCTGAAAGTCCAAGGAAATGTGTGAGGGCATGGAGGGTAAGTTGTAAGCAAGCTCCATTTGTGACATTGCAAAACATCATAACTGATCACAGGACACATCAGTTAAGCCATCATCACCCTTAGCTTCGAATTTCCTGGCTTTGTGGAGCTTGAGTCAACATGAGAGAGCCTGAACTCTGGTCTGAAATATATATAAAATAAACCAGTCCCCCTCAATTAAACTCAACACTAGTTTCAGTGCCAGTTCTCACATCCACTATTCTGAATCTGATTACAGTTTTCCCGCATTTTGCCAATTATGCAGGATCCTAAATTAGCCTTCTGTGAATGAAAAGGCGTCATCAATTCATGGAAGGCTTTTAATACAGTAGAAGATCCTTCTAGCAGGATCTTTACTGATTTCCCTCTTCTCCTGCAGCTCCCCTGTTCTGGAAGGTCCCCACCCCCCAACCCTGTATAGCAAATATTTTGGAGGAAGCAAAAGGTTGCAGGAGGAAGAGGGGATTTGCAAAAGTCATTTTCCCTCCCTCCACCAGTAGGACATTCTGTGAGCATATTTCCACATAGGGGACACTCCTGCCAGCAAGAGCAAATTCAGGATCTGAGCCCATTAAAAACAAGAACTTCTGTATTTATGATTACTTGTAATCTAATTTATGATAATCTTAAGCATGCTCTGGGAGAGAGTGGAGGACAGGAAGGCCTGGTGTGCTGTGGTCCATGGGGTCACGAAGAGTAGGACACAACGACTGAACAACAAATTTATGATAATAGATTCCAAATACTCTTGTGCTCATCATTGCCCTGGAACTATTAAATGGAATACTTTCTCATGAGAAATTCCTTCTCTACATATGATTTCTGTACTTTCTGCACTAAATGAGGTTTCAGTTTTCCATTGTATTAGGATACTGTACTTGATCCACAGCAAAAGTTATTTCCTTTGAAATGCTTTCCATGTCAGAGATCACACGCAGTCATTGAAATCTATCTAAAACAAAGTGGGATTTAATCTTAATCTTGTACATCTTTTTCTTTGCCGAATCATTTAATGTTAGTAAAACCTTAAAAAAAAGGTAAAGGTGTCCCCAACCAGTCGTGTCCGACTCTAGGGTGAGGTGCTCATCCCCGTTTCTAAGCTGAAGAGCCAGCGCTGTCCGAAGACGCTTCCATGGTCATGTGGCCGGCATGACTGAACACCGAGGTGCACGGAATGCTGTTACCTTTCCCGCCAAGGCAGTACCTATTTATCTACTTGCAAGTTTTTGCTTTCGAACTGCTAGGTTGGCAGAAGCTGGGACTGAAGACGGGAGCTCACTCCGTCATGCAGCACTCGGGTCTCGAACTGCTGACCTGCCGACGTTCCAGTCTGCAGTTCAGCGTCTTAACCACTAAGCCACCACGGCCCAGTAAAACCTTACAACAGTGTAAATGTGCAATCCAGAAATGCATTTTGAACATCATACTGCTTCAGAGCAAGACACCAAGTACTAAGAATAAAAACTCAGCTACATTTAAAGCTATACTCTGATTAATCTTTGGGGAAGAAACTGAATGTCACTGAAAGTGTGTATGTGTTTCAAGACTGAGGCCCCAGGTATAAACTTAAACAGCCTTTTTAAGACAACATGGTTGCTACCCTCTCCTTGGCAACCCTCACCACATTATAGGAATGTACTCCTAGAACTCGATCTCCAGGCTCCTCACTATATTTGTCACCCCCCTCTGGACATATTCCAGTTTGTAAATAAGTTCCTTAAACTGTAGTGCCTAGAACTGGACCCAGAGGTATGACCAAAACAGAATAGAATGGAACCAGAATAGATTCTCCTATTCTTCTAGGCTGCATCACTGCTATTGATGCAGCCTAGAATTGCACTAGTCTTTTTGCACTGCTGACTGAGGCTTAGCTTGCGGTTTACTAAAATCCCTAGATCCTTTTCACATATACTTCTGTCAAACCAGGTGTTGCCCATCCTGTATTTGTGTACCTGAGTTTTCCTACATAAATGTAGAATATTACATTGATTTATCTCTGTTGAAATTCATTCTGTTAAGATCATATTGATTCCTCCCAGTTTGGTCATCTGCAAATTCAATGAGCATCCCCTTTACTCCTTCATCCAAGTCATTTATACAGATTTTGAGCAAGACTAGGTCCAGGACAGAACCCTCTGGCATCCCACCTGCCACTTCTCCCCACTTTGACAAGGCACCATCAATGAGCACTCTTTGGGTATGGTCCATCAGTGAGGCACAGATCAACCTAATGGTGGAACTGTCTAACTCACATTTTACCAGTTTATCAACAAGAATATCATAGGAGACTTTGTCAAAAGCCTTGCTGAAATCAAGGTTTACTCATTTCAGCATCTCCTTGATCTACCAAGCTAGTAACTCTATCAAAAAAGAGATAAAGTTAATTTGGCATGGCTTGTTCTTGAGCAAACCTTGCTAGTTCTTTGTGATCATGACACTTCTTTCTAAATGCTCACAGACTAGCTGCTTATTGAACTGTTCTAGAAGCTTTCCGGGGTATTGGCATCAAGCTGATTGGGCAGTAGTTGCCTGGATCCTCCCTCCTGCTCCCCCTTTCTGAAGATTTGTAACATTTTCCTGCCTCTAGTCTCACAGCATTTCTGTTGTTCACCAAGGATTTCCAAAAATTATAGACAGAGACCCTGAAGTTACATCAAGTTCTTTAAGGATGAAATTCAGCTGGCCCAGAAGACTTCAATGCATTTAGAGTGGCTAGGTGCTCCTCTACCACATCTTTATCTATCTTGGGCTGTAACTCTTTCCATTCATCATTTGATCTATTCTGGCTAGGTTGAGCAGTTTTCCTTGTGGGAGAGGAGTGAGGCAAAGAGGGAAATGAGCAGTTCTAAATGACTCATTCACTCCTAAGAGAAAATGCATTAATGAAAGTTATTGCTATAGGGCATTGTATAGATTGTATGACTATTGGATTGGATCCAGCATTTACTTCCTGTGGACAGAAGGCCTCCTTCAAGCTGTGGAAGCCTTCTGATCCAGTGAAGCAATTCTGGTGGTGGAATGCAGGAGGAAGTGATGTTCATCAATTTCCCCTCTCACTAAAATACTCTATGTTCCACCAAAATCTACTCTAGAGGATTGGGGGAACCTCTGGAACAGCAAGGAACGTGGTCCTGCAGTGGACTGCAGGAGGAGGGGGAAATAGCCTCTCCCTGGGGAAAAGTGGGATGACACTGGTGTCATGGGCCTCAGCTTACACTTGTCATGCGAGCTTCTACATGTGCAATGAGCCTCTGAACAAGTGTGTTTAACATAGAGATAGATGATTCAGTCTATTTCCAGTACATGTCACTTTCAGATTATGCACTCATAAGTCTATTCTATCCAATTTCCACATTAATCTGGAATTAAAAACAAAAACCAGTGCAAAAATGTGAATTTAAATACTACTTAAATACATTTTAATGTATTTTCTCTTAAAATACACATTTTTAAATGCATGCTGATACATTTTTTGAGCTGAGGACTGTGTCACAACATTGAAAGAAGTGCAAAATTCAGTACATAGCTTTGTTCCCATCTGCACTTTGTGAGGTCAGTTCACACCAAAATTCGTAATGACTGTATTCCTCAAACATCCCTTGCATAGGATTGGAGTGATAGCTTCAGTTGTGTTAAAAGACGTATTTTCAGTTAACCTGTGTTGGACAAATGAAGATGAGCTGAAGAATCTTCTTCACCATTGAGTACAGTAACAAATTAATATTTTCTTCAGTTGAATTTACTATGTGCACAATTTCCATGAATATTCTTGTATATCCTAAAGAAGGGAAGAAAATGGGATAAGAACAATGAACATGAACAATTTTATTCTGGGAAGGAATAGGCATCTCCAAAATGTGAAAAGGCCTTTCAAGCCATAAGTAAATGTGAAATGTATTAGAAAATAAGGTTTAATTACATTTGTAATTTTTTTTTTAGCCATTGGGCACTATTGTACTAAATGTGGAGAACAATCATTTGTGATAATGATGCTACAGGGAAGTAAAATGAGACTTAAAATAATAAAGCAAGTTGTATAAACACTTTCAGATATTGTAAATCACTTCAGAGTTTTGCTCTGTACCAAGTTAACCATGCAAATAGAAATGGAAGTTCAATCAGACAGAGGCAAAAAATCACACCCACATTTTATCTGCAAAATGCTGAAGTGGCTAGCTGCTGATTATAAAAGTAGCATGGACAATTTCCTACAATCTTTTACATAAAACATTCTTACTGGTACTGTCACAACTGATTTGCACATGTTGGACAGACTAAAGCAACCTATTTAGCTGTAATTCCAATCAATCAGTTTTGTAGACACTTTCCTAGACATTTCAAATGAATTTCAGTTCTGCATACTGTGGGCTTATCTAAAAAATGTAAACATCTTTCTAAATTCTATGTCTTTTAGGCTGCCGTAATAAAGGGGAGGGGGTTATTTAATGTCTTGGTAGCATGAATTGGATTCTTAAAGAATCCATCTGTCGGAATGGTGAGATTGACCTTAGATGCTAGAATCAACACAGCAGTAGCAACAATGTTTATGAGCCCACCTGAGAAGGACTTTTATTTCTATTATATATTGCATGGACTGAATAAATTATTTATTGTTGAAAAAGAAACCTGGAAAATTAGGTCTACAATAGATGTATTTTAAGTTTCGTATGCAATTTGAATAGGCCTCATGGGAAGCAAAGAGAAGTGTTGTCATTATAAGTAACTTGCCACTGACAGAATGACAGTTAGATTCTAATAGTTATCCTGTGGCAAGCAGTATGGCTGTTCTATAGCAAAGATAATGCATAAAGGTACACCCAGCTGTTATTGGGAATGTATAAATCAGCAATATTTGAGCCCATCAACATTCTCCAAATTCCACTTTGAAGCTTGTTCCCGTTTGTATCTGTATCAGATTGTGGCGGTGGTGGTGGTGGTGGTGGATGTTCAATGCACATTTTCCCAAATATACGGATCAATTGTGCACATTCTTGGAAAGAACACATTTTTGTCCCATTGATTAAAGCATGTTCGGGTGCATTGTTCAAAAGTGCACACTTTTTCTTGTGTATTTTTCAAATGTTCACATTTTTAAACGTATTTTTCTTTGGTCCGTGAACTGCATTGCAAGCTTGGAAATGTATGAACTCAACCACAGATTGTGTTCAGGTCCATATTGAGTCTGGAAAGTGCAAACTGGGCAAATTCTGGTCTAAAACAAACTGAAATGAATTTCTCATACATAACAGTTGCCAACAGATCTGGAGTGACAGCATTAAGAAAAAACACATGGTACTTTAGGCAAGCTCAGGGGAAGTGCATTTGTTTGTTTCCTGCTTTGCTTCCAACACTGTAACTCTCTAGAAGGAGATTTCTGTTTAACAGAGGGACATACGAGTGTGAGTATAACTGATGGGTTCGTTAATGAAAATCGATTATTTTGTTTATTAGATTTTGGCTAAAGCCCTATCTATACTTACCAGGAAGAAGTTGCACTGAACACACTAGGAATTACTTCTGAGTAAACATGCACAGAATTAGGCTGTAAAACTTGTAGCTCCATAGCTTTATATGATATGCTAGCCACATAGACTACAAGGGTGATTTTGTGTTGTTTTGTGGTCTGCATTTCACAGGCATTTTGCAGCAAGGGCATGCGTGCAGCCGAAGTGGCATGCCACATATTCCCCAAAACTGTAACCTGTGGGTTAGATCAGGGTGCCTCAGATTACAACAAATTATTGACCCAATTTTCTCCTCTACTACTTTCAAGGTGAAGTCGCTCGCTGTAAGCAGTAAGTGCATCACCATGCATGATTAAATTGTTGAGTTTATGCATTTTAAATGTGAAAAGGAAAGTTAAGACAAATATATGTGTGTGTGTGTCCATCAGATAATAATAAATGGAAACAACTGCAATAAAGAAATCAAAGTGGAAAAAGCAGGACAAATTTGGGTAGAGAAGCAAGTAGAAAGAGTAGGAAATTACCTGTGCTGTTAAATATTCAATGCAATTAGTGTTGAATAGAAAATAATGTCATGTCCTACTCTATATTTAATTTATCAATATTATCTTGTACAAGGTCAAATAAATGGCTGAAAGATAATGAATTTTTCAGAACTTCAGGCAATTCACAGAAAGAATCCCAGCACTTTAAAAACATGGAGTGCTTAGAATCAATAAGAAAGCAGTTGATATGATGGATGTTTAATTTGTGTCTGAAGGAACAGAACTGTCTTCCATTTTTTACATTTCATTTGTTTGTAGGATATTATCGGGTTAAATCTTTTCTTGAGCTAATCTAAATGGATGCATTTTCTGACACTGATGTAATTTAAAAAAACACATCTTGAATTTGCATTTACTTCTCCCATGGCACGTAGCCAGTTAATGTGGTGTAGCCTTGGTATAAATCCTGCTTTCGTGAGGCAAATGTAATCTTAAACCACATTAATTTGGCTATATGTAGGCAGAATCTCATGACATCAATGTGAAGTTTCCCCTCTATCTTTTGTGTATGTGTGCATCTGTTAAGCTTATGCACACCTTTAATGGTGCAAAGGAGTGGAGATTTTTTTTAAAAAGTCACTCACAGCTCCTCATGCCACCAACAAAAAATCATGGAGGTGAAGTGGGAGAGGAGAGAAGATGGGGAGGCTGTGGTGCTGCTGCTGCCTGCTGCCCTCCTCCCACAGGCTGACTCCCCCCATTTCCCTCCCCCAAATGCAATTCCTAATTCCCAAAAGCCAATGCACCCCACTCTCCCGTGCTGAGTTTCCCAGGAGTAAGCACCACTGAAGACAATGTGATTTACTTCTGAGCAGACATATATATGGCACTTTTTTCAGCTAGTTCCTTGAGGCAAGGAACTACAAAGGACAAAAGAGAGAATTGGGAAGGCTTGAAAGACATTCCAAATTTCTTCTTTTCAAAAGCAGTGGGAGGGGAAACAGCACTGCATTCACTCTTCAGTTCAGAAGAAGAAGAGGAGGATGAAGAGAAGCTGCTGGTGCAGGGAGGGAGAGGGGAAAGCAATTGAAGGCTGATGGGGCTTCTCTCCTCCTCAAAGCTGCTCCTGTTTTGCCAAGGCTGCCCATGCTAAGGAGAAAAGCCATGAGCAGCCTTCCTCACCCAGCACTTGGAGCAACATTAGATGTGTGTGTTACTCACAGATTCACACCTCTGCATGTGCGCATTAGCAAATACTGTTTAAAAAAGAGGAAAAGCCCCATCTTGGTCCCGACGCCTGAAGACAGCCATACAGGGCACTTCCTCCTTGCGTGCCACCCCACTGAAGCCACTCCACCTCCCCACCCCACCCCACCCCTGAGCAGTACTGCAAATTTAGCACTTGCTTGAGTCCCGAAATGCAGGGAAGTCACAGTAAAAGCAAAATCCATTGCAAAAGGACTTTGCAAAAATTTGTTTTTTATGGTGAGAATATCTGGAGTTGAAACAGATTGGGGGCAGCGTCGTGTGTCATGCCAGTGTGTGTGGTACAGTAGTGCTGCATTTAATTCTCCCATGTAGATTAGCCCCTTGTGTGTGCCGGTCAGTTTCATCCATAAGGTTAACAGTTGGGAGGTTAAAAGTTTAGTTAGGATGTAGAAGTCAGGATGTATCATGGGGTCAAGTTATTTAGGGCTTCCCTGACTGCTCATTGGAAGGACAGATACTGAAGCTGAAGCTCAAATATTTTGGCCACCTAATGCGAAGAGAAAACTCCCTGGAAAAGACCCTGATGCTGGGAAAGATTGAAGGCGAAAGGAGAAGGGGATGGCAGAGGATGAGATGGCTAGATAGCATCACTCCGGGACAGAGCGGAGGACAGGAAGGCCTGGCGTGCTATGGTCCATGGGGTCACGAAGAGTTTGACATGACTGAACGACTGAACAACGATGTCAACAACAACCCTTGAACATGGTTCAGCAGTTCATATGCAGCCAGTTCCTTTAACACAGGTGTAATATATATATATATATATATATATATATATATATACACACACACACACACACACACACACACATATACAGAGACACACACACACACACACACACACTATATATATATATATATATATATAGAGAGAGAGAGAGAGAGAGAGAGAGTGAGCTGGGTACTCCACTGAGAATCCTAGCTGCAGCACTCTACATTAGCTTTGGCATTCTGCATTAGCTGCAGTTTCTAAACTAAGAGCAAGGGCAAGCCCACATAGAGTGCATTACAGTAGTCTAATTATGAGGTTACCAGTGCATGGAGCATTGTGACTAGACTATCCCTATCCAGGAACAGGCATAGTTAGCACACCAACTGAAGCTGATAATGGACACTTCAGGCCACTGAGGTCACCTGAGCTTGCAGTGACAAAGACGGCTCTGGGAGCACCTCCAAATGATGCACCTGCTCCTTCAGAGGGAGTATCAATTGATGGGGAACAACAGTAGGAGACAGCTATTGTCCTGAAGCCCTGTCTGCAAGTTTCCTGGAGGCACTTGCTTGGTCACCATGAGAAGCAGGATGCTAGATTAGATCAAAGTTTGGTTTGATCCAGCAGAATTTTCTAAAGCAGGGGTAGGCAGCCTGTGACCCTCTAAATGCTGGATTGCAACTTCCATCACTCCTAGCCAGCATAGCCAATAGTGAGAGGGCTGATGGGAGTTGTAGTCCATCAACTTCTGGAGGGCCACAAGTTGCCCACCCTTGTTCTAAAGTCTGGTCCCATTCCAAGTTGGGTCCAGCTCCCTTTCTAAGGCCTTAAATGAAATGGGGTTCCTTCACACCTTGCCTGTGCCACTACTGTAGTTTGAAAACTACAAGCCCCATGATCTCTGGCAGGAAAGAATGTTCCACATAGGGATGTCAGAGAATTCTGCCACGGATCTCGGTGATGCTGAATGCCAGTGCATTCGGCCCCCTGAAATCTGTGGTGGAATGGCCTGCCCCTCCGCCCCCCCCCCCCGTGGATCCCCCCGGGATGAGACTTACCTGGAGTGGATGTTCCGGGTGGCGGCAGCTCCGGCGGTGGCTTCGGCGGCAGCGGAGGCTGGTCTTCTGACTGGCTGCCGCTGCCACCATTTGCAGTCTGCCTCGTTTGGTTTTTTTTTTTTTTTTTTTACACAGACGTGATAGGCTACGTAAAGACTTGCGTAGCCTATCACATCCCGTTTTTTTTTTAAAAAAAACACGTACGTAAATGGCGGCAGCTATGGCCGCCACCATTTGCGTTCCTTATTTTTCGCCGTCTTAGTCTATGTAAATATTTACGTAGACTATTATGGCGAAAATAAAAGGGAATGCAAATAGCGTAGTGGTGCTATTTGCGTCCCTTTTTGATTTGCCGTTTTAGCCTACGTAAATATTTACGTAGGCTAAAACGGCGAATCAAAAAGGGATGCAAATAGCACCCACTATGCTATTTGCGTTCCCCTTTATTTTCACCATAATTGTCTACGTAAATATTTACGTAGACTTAAGATGGTGAAAAATAAAGAACACAAATGGTGGCGGCCATAGCCGCTGCCATTTGTGTATGCGTTTTTGTTGTTGTTGTTGTTTTACCCAGAGCCCTCCACGGCCAGAAATCCGGCTGCAGACAGCCCTGGCCTGGCCTTGGCCTGGCCAGCTGCTCCGCGGAGCCGCCACAAAGCACAGCCAGCCGTTGATTCCGGGGGGGGAGGACTGGATCGCCTCTCCCCCCATCGAGGATTCTGGGGGGAGGGACGGAACACCTCCCCCCCACCATGAACATAATCCGCGGAAAGGTAAGTGACTTTCGTACATCCCTAGTTCCTCACATCAGTTCTTGCTAAGAAGAGGCCTTGCCCTTTCCTGTGTGGCTTTCCACCTTCTTTTGCCCCTCCTCATTCACCAAGATATATTTTTTTAAATTGCTTGGGAAAGGCTGGGGAGAATGGCAAGGAAGCTTCAGTTCAACCATTTGGCCTTTTTGGATATTACCCTACCAACTATTTTAAAATCTTCTTGAAGGGTATGTTCTGTTTTTTTTTAGAAGTCAACAGAAATACTTGAAAAGCCTGAATGATTGTCCAGATGACCTGAAGTGTTTTTGTACATTGTATCAATCGCTACTGGTCATGATGGCTATCTGCTACTTCCAGTATCAGAGGCAGTATGCCTATGTACACCAGTTACTGGGGAACATGGGCAGGAGAGTGTTGTTGCACTCATGTCCTGCTTGTGGAATTCCCGTGGACAGCTGCTTGGCCACTGTGTGAACAAAATGCTAGGCTAGATGGATCCTTGGTCTGATCCAGCATGGCTCTTCTTTTGTTATAATTCCTATCCTGACTTTTAATATAGCAGTGTGAATCTGATTCATCAAGAATCTAAATCAGTGTTTAGAAATAGGCAACCGTTTCTAAACAGTGTTTAGAAACAGGGAACATGCTGGATCAGACCAAGAGTCCATCTAATCCAGCATGTTTAGAAACATGCTGGACTAGATGGATCCTTGGTCTGAACAATCATGGCTTTTTTAATGATCTTATGTAACACATTAAAAAAAAATAAGTACCAATATAGCTTCTTGGTTGAATGCCCAGATGTCAAAGGTTGAATCAAGCACTTTGCATTATGTTAACGGTGGGAAACCTGTGGCCCTCCAGATGCTGGAATACAACTCCTATCATCCTTTGGAATTGGCCATGCTATCTGGGCCTGATGGGATTTGGGGTTCAATAACATCTGGAAGGCCACAGGTTCTCCACTCCTACATTATATAGTCATTTCCCAGCCTTAACCAGAGTGTTCGGATCTAGTAGTCTGATAACAGTAGTTTCAGGCAAGTTCACCAGACATTCATTTTAATGTTAATTTTAAAAATCAGCTTTGTTATAAGTATGGATGGGTGAGAATTTGACTTTAGCTTAGTTTTGATAAGAGTTTCCCAAAATTCACAATGTTCTCCATATTTGGGACAAAAAGAACTTATGATTGAAAAAGTTCAAATACAGGAGTAACCGAAATTGACAGATTCATCCATCGAGGCCCAGGGCTTTGAGTGCTTTCCTCTTAAAAGCTTGGGGTTGAATCCCTTTGTTAGTGCTTAGTTAGGGCTGCCACCACTTTTTTTTCTGACAAGCTCTTCATTCATAACAGCTATGTGGCTGGAGGGGCTTCATGTTCCTCTCCATGCTGGAAACACCAGTACCCACTGAATTTGGCTGATGCATATTGATGAGAATTTAGTTTCAGTTCATTTTTTATAAGAATTTACCAAAATTTGCACTGTTCTGTGCATTTGGAAGAGAGTTGTAAAACAATGGATTCAGGAGAAGGCAAAGCTGACAGATTTGCCTATCCCTAGTTATAAGAGAGACTAGTGCTATTCTAACAGTCTTGGTATCCTAGCCAAAAATGAGAACAGCCTGATCTGTTGCCCTATGATGGGATCTCTGTGATGGGATGCAATGTGCAGAGGACTTGTGCGAAGCGGCAGGGTCACTTCACACTGGGCAAACACGAAAGATCAGAGGCAGCATGCAGACACATGGGGTAGTAGCCAAGGTTAGTCCTACTTAGAGTAGACCCATTGAAATAAATGAGACTTAAGTTAGTCATGACTAACATAAGTCCAATTCATTTCAATGGGTCTACTCTATGTAGGACTAACATTGGATACTACTGAGGAGCTCCTTCTGATCTCCCAGACACCTTGTGCTAGGTGATAATGATGACACACTAGGCAGGGCAAGCCTCTTATAAGCTTCAGTTCCCTTTCTTTTGCTAGATTCTACACACCTCTGATAACAGCTATGATTAGAGTGGTACTCAGTTCATAGTGACTTCCCTTTAGAGAGTTCTAGAGAAATGAGGAATGAGAGGAGTAAAGAGCCCTGTTTCCCCTATGACTATAGCCCTATTCAGGTACAGCATACAGGCACAGCATACACCTAAGCAGAGGAAGTGCTCCAGCCCCACCTCCTCCATTGTTGCATCTGCCGCCCTCTACTCATGGATTTTCCAGCATTCTGGCTCATGTGGAGAGTCTCCACAGATAGAAGAAGCTCTCTTTTTCAGACAGTCACCCTCCTCCACAAGTAGAGGGCGAGAGATGTGATGAAGGAGAGGGGCAACTCTAGTGTCCTCCCTCTCATTGTGTGTTTACCCTGTTCAGGTGCACTCAATAGCATTAGAAAACAGAACTGTATTGCTTACTCTAACAGCCAAGCAATATGTTACCTTTAATATATAGCATGCAGCTTCATCTGTTTTTTTTCCCCCTTACTCAAAATAAACATGGAGAAACCCAATCTGGACTGTAACCCTAATGAGGATTTAATGCTTTTCCCACTGCTGTGGTCTTGATACAGGTCAGAGAGTCCATGTCTGCAATTTGCATAGGAGGCGGGGGAGCCTCCACTGAAGTGCATGGAGGCTGTTTTTCCCTATACAAATTGCAGGCACAGCAGACTTGATCTGGACTGGGACCACAGCAGGAGGCAAAGACTTAAATCCTCCTAACACCCATGCTAGCATCCTGATCTGGGTTGGGTCCCCAGTGCTTATTTTAACAACAACAACAGACATAGCTGCATGCTACGAGTTAAAGGTAATGTTTATTTTGGACTTCAGTCTAACAGCAACGCAACCACTATGCCAGGTCTCTCAAGCAGTGGTCTTCCCCAGACCTGGAACCGATAACCCTTTAATTTGAGATGCTGGGGATTGAACCTGTTTTATAGATGGAGAGCACCTTTGGTTTATTTCCCTTATATCCATGTTGATTTCATTTCAGTTTCATCAACCACATAGGAGTTTGGTCACCTGGCTTCCCAGACACTGACATAAAACTAACTTAATACAACTAGTAATTAAAAAATGACACTGACACAAACCTCATGATGTGGTGCTATCTAAAGCAGTCCACTGAACACAAGAGAAGCAGTGACAATGACTGGACATAAAGTGAGGTTCTAGAAGCCAGAGTGGAAGTTGGAGATTTGCAGGAGACTGATTTCTTCAAGATGTAATACTTTTTTTATAGATTGAACTCCCCTGCCCCCTGAATCTCTCAGGTCAACTCAGAGCATTAGCCAACTTGAGATCCAGTTGTAACTGATCGTGCAACATTTATATATACATGTAGGTAGAACCACATTAATGTTGTGTATCTAGGTAAGGCTTCCACAAAATTATTGTGGAGATATTGTTGCCCCATAATTGCATGTTTTCAATATGCTTTCCATATAACGTATTTCCATTTCTTAACAGATGGAATGCACTTGTACGGCTATTATCTTAATATATTTAGTGTGTATTTGTAGTTTCTTCCTTTAAAAGAATCGACATTAATTATAAAGTGTGGAAGTAATTTAATATGTCAGCATAGAATCTTACAGCTTGAAACAGCTCATCCTTCAATAATTAAGTCAATAAAGTTAACTTAATTTAATTTAAAATGTGCTGTCTTTTTTAGGCCTTCTGGAGTGATTACAATTAGTAATTCATAATTAGTATTTTATTGATGTCCATACACCGGATTGCCAGGGATCATCAAGATACAGTGATGATTGGAGGTAATTTGATAAACATTCAGAACTGTTGCATTAATGACATGCCTCCCAATTATGTCTAGAGTTAATGAATACATTTAAATATTATGGAGATGAATTTAAAGGACAGCTCAACCTTAATTATTATACAGTTTTTCCCTCCAACATTCTAATTAGAACTCTTCTGGTTATAACCCTTTTGTATGAAAAAAGAAGGAAAATTGAGGAAGAGACTTAGAGTTGATTATGAAGTTTGTGTGTATGTGTGTGAGTGAATGGCGATGGGCCAGATTGGACAACCCTGTCCTCAAAACCAGCCTATTGTATGAAGGGCAGCTGGAGCAAGGACTGTTTTCTCTGCCCTAGGAATGGTGGAGAATTTCTCCCCGAATCTCCAGGAGGCCAAATGCCAACACATTCGCCCCCCCGAAATCGTTGGTGAAATTCTCCACCCCCCGCCCCCCCCCGGGATGGGACTTACCTCCTGCGAATGTCCCTCCCGGCAGCGGGTCCTGGTGGTGTTTCGGCGGGGGCGGCGGCTGGTCTTCCGATCAGCTGCCGCTGCCGCCATTACAAAATAAAGTAAAAAAAACCAAACAAACACCCGTGATAGGCTACGTAACGATTAACGTAGCCTATCACGGCTAGATTTCCAAAGTCAGCCGTGATAGTTTACGTTAATTGTTACGTAGCCTATCACGGGTGACTTTGAAAAAAAAAAAGCACGTACGCAAATGGCGGCGCCCATGGGCGCCGCCATTTGTGTTCCTTATTTGGTCCCAGTAGTCTATGTAAAGATTTACGTAGACTACAGCGAAAATAAGGGCAATGCAAATAGCGTTAAAAAAAAGATAATGGAAAAGATTCCATGCCTATCATGGAAAAGGCAGCCACACAAATGGCGGTCACTACTCCATTTGCGTAGCTGCTTGGGATGGCAGAGAATTCCGCCACGGATTTCAGTGAGGCTGAATGCCAGTGCATCCGAAATCTGTGGCGGAATGGCCTGCCACCCCCCTGCTCCCCCTCAGATCCTCCCCGGGACGAGACGTACCTGAGGCAGATGTTCCGGATGGTGACAGCTCCAGCGGTGGCTGTGGCGGCAGCGGCAGCTGGTCTTCCAACCAGCTTCTGCAACCATCCTTTGCATTCTGGCCTTTGCCGTGATAGGCTACGTAAGTATTTGCATAGCCTATCATGGTAAAGGCGGCCATGCAAATGACACAGTGGCTTGGAGTGTGCACAGCTTCACAGTCATTATCTTGTAATCCTTACAACACCATATGACATTAGTTCAATAGAAAAAGTGGCCCATGCTGGTATAATACTACATCTAGTCCTTACTGTGATACAGTTTGACTTGAGATTTTTGATGGAAACAGGAAGAGGTAGTGAGTGAATGGTTGTGCATCTGTAATGGTAAAATAAAAAGTGAGAAGGTAAAAGTCCAAGGTGCTCAGTGGCGAGTTTTCATAGTTGTTAAGCAGCAATAGCCTCAGGTTACAGCCAGTGACAGACCAGGAGGCAGATCCCAGGTGGTAATCTCTAAAGCCTGTGCAGCTCTCTCTTGTACTTGCTAGAGCTGAAATGTCAGTGTTGATAGCTAATGATAACTCTGCTGCTCAACAGGCAGAATGGACAGCTTATGAAGAATGCCAGTAACTGCAGGAAACACTACCAAATCTACAGTCTGCTTGCTAAAACTATTACATTATATGAATGCATCACTTTGCTCTGGAATGTTGCTAAACTGTAGTCTTCCCTGTTTCATCTGTAAAGCTGTACTGAGATTAGGACTAATAATTGAAATCTACCTGGGTGTACTGAGTTCATGGTTTAGACACTCGGATCATTTGCCAGAGAAAGCATTTTAAACAAGCACCCAAGAAGTCACGGGGTGGGGTTGTGGGGAAGTTGGAGTGTGTATCTCCTCGCTGTTTTTAAGAGAAAATGTCAACAAGCTTCAGAACCGAATGTATTTGCTTTAGGTCACATTGGATGAGAAAGTCTTTGGGTAATTAAAAAAATAAAAATGTCAACAAGACTAAGTGTTGATGTTTTATTTGTTCAAACCTGATTAAAATGCATTCGGTGTGCGTGTGTTGCAAAACCGTTTTATGTTGACTGGTTCTAACTTCTCTTATTGCATTATAGTGTGTGTACCCCTGCCCTCTTCTGGATGGTTTCAGAACTATTCAAATCAAATCCATATAAACTGGATTGGGGGGGGGGGGACTGTTTTCTTGTTCTTAATTCAGAGGTGCTTGAGTCAGGGTTTGATCATTATTAAATGAATAATAGCTTTAATATTGATAATTTGACCTGGAGTTCACTCATTCAGATCTACTGGCTTCATATGTGTGCATATTTTAATGGATTTTAAAAAGGAACAATGAGCAACTCTGAATCAACTACTGACATTTTTTAGAGAAGACCATTTAAATTTGCTGTGAAAATCAAGTGACATTCTAAATCATGGCCTTTAAAATAGCAGCTTAGGCCAATTATAGCTGCTCCACAGTTTTCTCTGGGGGCTCAGAAGGATCTAAGGCAAACCTCTTCCTGAAGTGTTAGGAGTTGTGCCTGTGGTACAAGTGTGTCGAGAAGTCTAATTTAAATTGGTCCATGTGACAGCTATAATTGCCAAAGGATGTGCAAATCAGCAAAAATGGAGCTTGTTGAAGTTTTCCAAATTCCACCTCAAAACTCATTCCAACATGTGTCCATATCAGATCGTGAGCTTTCTTTTTCTTTTCACATGAAAATGCATGTCTATTTTCATGTGCATTTCCCCACTTTTATGCATCAATTGTGCACATTTTAAAATGTAGGTATTTTTCTCCCACTGATTAACATGTGTTTCTGTGCATTTTTCAGAAGTATACGTTTTTATACACATTTCTCAAATGTACACATTTTTCAACTGAGTTCTTGGGGGCTTCCACAGATCTTATTGCAAGCTTAGAAATATATAGACTTCAACTGCAGTTTACATTCAGGTCTGTGTTCAGTTGTAGCAGGTACAAACTGGATAAATTCTAGTCAAAAACAAACCAAATTTCTCATAATCCCTATCATTGCATCATAAAATGTATGCAGTGGCTTTGGAGAAATTACCTAATCTGCATAGTGGATTGCTCCACACATATCACTTACAATTTGGTCAGATCTGCCACGTAGATCAATTAAAATGGCTTCAATGTGGTGGCTATAATATGTAAAGCACCATTATATTTTTGGTAGCTAGGGTTTAACTGGTATTGTGAAACTTTAGTTAGGATTTAAATCCTATTTGGATTTCATAGGGTTTTATCTGAAATATTCTTACATATATTGGCCCTGTATTTAATGTTCATATTGGCTTTTTATTATGTGTCTGCTTTAATATGTTGTGATTGGTTCTGAGCCCCAGGATAGTGTGAGATAATAAAAAAAGAATAATTTTTCACATGTAGATTTGAGAGAAGTGAATGCACACGTGTGCATGATAGGGATGTATGAAAATCACTTACCTGTTCGCGGATTTATTTTTTTTTACCCAGACGTTTTAGGCTATGTAAAAACTTATGTAGCCTATCACGTGTGTGTAAAAAAAACTGAACAAACTGCAAATGGCGGCGGCGGCAGCCAGTCGGAAGACCAGCCACCGCTGCAGCCGCTGCCGCAGCCGCCACCGCCCGGAAGATCCGCCCCAGGTATGTCTCGTCCCGGGGGGATCCGCAGGGGGGGTGGCAGGCCGTTCCGCCACAGATTTCGGGGGGCCAAATACACTGGCATTCGGCCTCCCCGAGATCCGTGGCGGAATTCTCTGCCATCCCTAGTGCATGAACACACACATGTATAAGTTTGGTGGGGGGAAATGCATAATGAGCCATTGTGGTGGAGAGTGTTAGACTGGGAGCTGGGAGATCCAGGTTCTAGTCCCCACTCTGCCATGGAAGCTTACTGGGTGACTTTGGGTCAGTCACAGACCCTCAGCCCAACCTACCTCACAGGGTTGTTGTTGTGAGGATAAAATGGAGAGGAGGAGGATTATGTACACTGCCTTGGATTCCTTGGAGGAAAAAAAGGTGGGATATAAATGCAAATAATAATGAGAATAATAATAATAATAATAATAATAATAATAATAACAATAATAACAATGGGCTGATGATTTTTGGTGGAAAATCAATGGAAAAATGCACAAAGGGCTTGGCACTTGAATACACCAAAGGCTAGAATACCCCTTTGCAGCTTTAGAGGTAGTTGAAAACCAAGCTGTATTAGCAAGCTCCATAGGCAAGTTGTACATATCTCTACTCCCTGAAGCTACTGTACGTAACTTTACAGTCAGACAGTACACTATCAATAAATGACAGTTTTGGTACAAATAATGTGTATAGTTAGGGCTTTGTATAAGGGGAATAAAATGTATCATTTCACAGTAGGGGTTTGTGTGACAGCTCAGCACGCTAAAAGACTAGAAAGCTAGTGGATGGAGATCCGTGCACTGAAGGGTGTAGTTATTGTATATTTCTGCTCTATCATATCATGAACGAAACTCCACTGAGTAGGCTGGAGAAATGAACTTGAAAGGAAGTTGCTTCTAAGCTCATATGTACCAGTAGAGAATCTGGAAAGCTTTACAGCATGCCAAGATTAAAGGTGAGGAGCTGGTTTTGCAGAGTATGTCAGCGTTTTTATTCCAGTGACAACAAATGACCCAAACAGCCCCCTTTCCCCCTGTGATTGTAGCTTAGGGATGGACGGATGGATGGATTTGTCAGTCTCAGTCTCACCAAGATGGTCAGGTTTTGAGGTCAAATTCTTTATTTTTTCCACATGAGCTTGCGATGAAACAGACAAAAATTGTACAGAAATTTGTACACATTTTTCATGTCTGCATTAATGAATTTTTGGATGCTTCTTCAAACATACGTATTTTGGACACATGGAGCCATGAACTGTCTGTGTGCATTTTGGAAATGTATGCATTTTTCTTTGCACTTTTTTCAAATGTGCATATGTTATTGGAATCACTTTGTTTTGTTTTGTGGAACACATCAAAAGCTTGGAAATGTACTGATTTCCAATGGCAGATTGTGTTTGGGGGCTGCTGCATTCAGATCTAGGAGGCGTGAATTGGATACATCTGCTTGTTGTTGTTTTAAACTCGATGCAGAGAATTTCTGTCTACTGTAGATGCACAGGAGACAGAAATTCAACAGGTAAGACTTTTCTCAGCGTGGATATGCAGTGATAGTAAGTATTTTACCTATGTCCTTCTAGGGATGTACGAAAGTGACTTACCTTTCGCAGATTATGTTGATGGTGGGGGGGAGGCATTCCGTCCCTCCCCCCGGAATCCTGGCCGGGGGGGAGGTGCTCCGTTCCTCCCCCCGGAATCCTCGAATGGCCGGCTGTGCTCCGCGGCAGCTCCGCGGAGCAGCTGGCCAGGCCTGGCCTAGCCAGGCCAGAGCCGTCCGCAGCCGGATTTCCGGCCGCGGAGAGCTCTGGGTAAAAAACAAAACAAAACAAAACCGTGTTTGCATTCCTTCTTTTTACTGTCTTAATCTATGTAAATCTTTACACAGGCTAAAACAGCGAATCAAAAGGCGATGCAAATAGTGCCCGCTACGCTATTTGCGTTCCCCTTTATTTTTTCCGTCACAGTCTACGTAAATATTTACGTAGATTAAGACAGTAAAAAGAAGGAATGCAAATGGCGGTGGCTGTAGCCGCCGCCATTTGCGTACATGGGTTTTTTTTTTTAAACCCACCCAACCATGATAGGCTACGTAAAGATTTACGTAGCCTATCACGTCTTTTTTTTTTTAAACCTAGCCATGATAGACTACATAAATCTTTATGTAGCCTATCACATCTTTTTTTTTTTTTTTTTTACACAAGCCTGGAAATGGCGGCGGCAGCAGCCAGTCGGAAGACCGGCTGCCGCTGCCACTGGAGCCACCGCCAGAGCCGCCACCGGAGCCGCCGCTGCCCGAAAGATCCGCCCCAGGTGAGTCTCATCCCGGGGGGGATCTGTGGGGGGGTGGGGGTGGCAGGCCGTTCCGCCACGGAATTCGGGGGGCTGAATGCACTGGCATTCGGCCTTACCAAGATCCATGGCGGAATTCTCTGACATCCCTATGTCCTTCTGCTTTCAACAGTGTGAATCCTTACAGGTAATATATATGGGTAGCATCTACATTTTAGTCACACTTACAGTAGTCCCACTGAAATAAATTGAACTTGTTAGTCATGCCTAGTTTAAATCATATAGATTTCAGTGGGTCTACTCTATGTATGTCTAAATCTGGATCCAACTAAGATATATGTGTGTTTCTCTCTCTCTCTCTCTCTCTATATATATATATATATATATAGAGAGAGAGAGAGAGAGAGAGGTGGGGGCAGAGGGAGAGGGAGAAGGTTAGGGAGAGGGAGAGAATGGTTTGTGCAAACAATGCTGATACAGAATTGGCTTCCATAAAGCTCAGATCAGTATGAGCTATATCCAGACTTTGTGAAAGCACAATTATTTTTCATATGCCATGCAAACAGACATGTACACTGCCATCATGCATGATACAGACAGATTCCTTTAAAAAGAAGAATACATTAGGCTAGTGCCATCATGCAATTAAAGATTTTATAGAATGTCATTCTACTCAGAAGCAAGCCCCATTGAATTCAATGATACTTAATTCCAGGGAAATGTTCACAGACTGCAGCCTTAGATGATCAATGATTTCTGTTCATTGATGGATTGACTGAAGTTTAAATAAATATACATACTATAAATCAATGTTTCATTTTGAGTTATTGAAGATTCCACATAACTTGATAAACAAAAGCAATCACTGTGTTAGAACGAAGCCTGTTTAATATTGTTTAATTCCCTATTAGAGCAAGACCCCAAATCCAACAGAGATTTTAAAAATTGCTGTGACCTTAGCTTGATTAAAATCCATCTTTAAGAATTAATTTATCAACTAAGATTTTACTTGTCAATACTACCTAGTCCTTACATCTCTAAATAAAACCAAACACAGTTCCCCCAACTAAATATTTTTATAATATATTTCTCCTAGGATTGGGCGAATCTGTTAAGCTCGATTTTGCTCAGGTTCTCAGAGCTAAATTCATTCTGTCCTGATTCTGCATCAGATTATGATTTGGGGGGCTTACATTTTTAACACATTTTGTGCACATTTTTCCAAATATATGCTTTCCCCCCTATTTTTGTGTGCATTTTGGCTGATATTTGTGTTGGTTGGGAGTGATTGTTGGATGAGTGGAGTGTATGTGTTGAATGGCTGATTGTATATTTGAATGGCTGTTGAATGGTATTTTTACAGTGGTAAGGATGTGCCTAGGAGACTCTGATCCAGGGACCCATGGAGGGGGCACCACTATTCCAGTGACTTGGGGCAGAAGGAGATACGGCAAGAGGAGGGGGTTGGGACTTCATAGTAGAATGGGCCACAGGTGTTTATACACTGTTCCCCTTCTACTCCCCTCCTCTAGTTCTCATGTACATGGTAGCAGTTCCACTGTGCCCTCCTGTCTTGCGGTGCTGCTATTTAATGCCAGATCGGTCTGCAATAAGACCTAGGGATGGTGGAGAATTCTGCCACAGATTTCAGTGCAGCTGAATGCACTGGCATTCGGCCCCCCAAAATCCGTGGCGGAATGGCCTGCCACCTCCTGCACCCCTGCAGATTCCCCTCAAGATGAGGCTTACCTGGGGAGGATGTTCTGGATGACGGCAGCTCCGGCGGCAGCGGGGGCAGCTGGTCTTTCAACCGGCTGCCGCGGCCACCATTTGCATCCTGGTCTTTGCCATGATAGGCTACATAAGTATTTACATAGCCTATCATGGCAAGCCAAGCAAAAAAAAAAAAAAAAAGGTCTATGCAAATGGCAGCAGCTACGGCAGCCACCATTTGTGCTCCCTATTTTTCGCTGTTTTAGTCTACGTAAATATATACGTAGGCTATTACGGCGAAAAAAAAGGGGAACACAAATAGCGCCCACTACACTATTTGCATTCCCCTTTTTTTCCTGCTGTAATAACCTACATAAATATTTACATAGGCTAAAATGGCGAAAAATAGGGAATGAAAATGGTGGCCGCCGTAGCTGCCGCTATTTAGGTACACTGGTTGTTTTTTTTGGGGGGGGGGTTGCCATGATAGGCTACGTAAATACCTACATAACCTATCACGGCAGCCTGGCTGGACGCAAATGGCGGCCGCCACGGTGGCCGCCATTTGCATCTGCAGCAGCCTATCCGTGGCTGGAAATCCGGCTGCGGATGGCCCTGGCTGGCTGCTCCACGGAGCCACCACGGAGCGGAGCCGGCCGGGCAGGATTCCAGGGGGGAGGACCGGATCGCCTTCCCCCCCATTGAGGATTTCAGGGGACGGACGGAGCTCCTCCCCCCCACCGTGAAAAATTCTGCGAAAAGGTAAGTGAGTTTCGTACATCCCTAATAAGTCCGCACTCATTCATGATTTAATCGTGGATGAGAAGGCCGACCTAGCGTGTATTACTGAGACTTGGGTGGGTGAGCTGGGTGGAGTCAACCTGACTCAGCTCTGCCCAGCTGGGTACTCAGTGCAGCACAAACATAGGTTAGAGGGCTGGGGGGGGGAGTTGCTATGGTTCATAGAACCTCCATCTCTATCACCAGGAGACCACTCCACCTTGGAGCAGACCTTGAGGGATGGCACCTGGTGTTGGGCGCGATTATGCACTCTAGGGCGTGCTCTGTTGTCTTCATTTCGAGTCTTGTGCCATTTGCACTCTAGCCGACATCCAGCCTGTTTCACTGACCGCAGCTCCCCAGTATACCAGGGAGCAGAATGGGCTCTACAGTGCCAGAGAGGGCACTCAGATGCAATCAAGTCGATGGCTGAATCAGCCTTCGTCGCCCTGATGAATGACCTTTATCAAGAGAGGGACAGGGGGAGCACAATCCTGTTAATTCTGCTCAATCTCTCATCGGCTTTTGATGCAATGGACCATGGTATCCTCCTGGATCGATTCTGTGGGATGGGTATTGGAGGCACTGTGTTACAGTGGTTCCGGTCCTACCTACGGGGCTGATTTCAGAGATTAACATTGGGTGACTGATCCTTGGCCTCTTGGAAATTGAGCTATGGGGTGCCACAGGGTACCATCTTGTCCCCAATGTTGTTTAACATCTATATGAAGTAGGGATGTATGAAAGTGACATACCTTTTGCGGATTATGTTGATGGGGGGGGAGGTGTTTTGTCCCTCCCCCCGGAATCCTGGCCGAGGGGGGAGGCGCTCCATTCCTCCCCCCGGAATCCTCAAATGGCTGGCTGTGGTCCGTGGCAGCTCTGCAGAGCAGCCGGCCAGGCCCGGCCAGGCCAGAGCCGTCCGCAGCCGGATTTCTGGCCGCAGAGGGCTCTGGGTAAAAAAAACACACACAAAAAAACCAAAAAACCCCACACAACTGTGTACACAAATGGCAGCGGCTATGGCTGCCGCCATTTGCGTTCCTTCTTTTTGGCCGTCTTAATCTACGTAAATATTTACATAGACTATGATGGCGAAAATCAAGGGGAACGCAAATAGCGTAGCGGGAGCTATTTCTGTCCCTTTTTCATTCAGAGCAGCACAGCTGGCTCTGTACCTGGGGGCCTGGTCCTGGGGGCCTACAGGACCAGGCCCCTAGGTACAGAGCCAGCTGTGCTGCTCCACCTGCCCCTCCCTGGAGGGGCTACATAAGCTGGCTGGCTGAGGTGGCCTGGGAGAGCCAGGGCCTGCAGGAGAGGCCACCACCACCACCAGGGAAGAGGCATGCCTGTTGCTGCTGGGCCTGCTGCTGGGCCTGCTGCTGCTGCTGCTGCTGCCGCCGCCGCCGCTGCCGCCGCCACCACCTCCACTACCACCACCAGGCCTTCCCTGTAGACTTCTGCCTGGCAGACCACTAGTCCCTGCAGGACCAGGCCCCCAGGTACCCAGCCAGCTGTGCTGCTCTACCTGCCCCTCCCTGGAGGGGCTACATAAGCTGGCTGGCTGAGGTGGCCTGGGAGAGCCAGGGCCTTCAGGAGAGGCTACCACCACCCCCGGGGAAGAGGCGGGCCTGCTGCTGCTGGGCCTGCTGCTGCTGCCGCCGCTGCCGCCACCACCACCACCACCACCAGGCCTTCCCTGTAGACTTCTGCCTGGCAGACTGCCAGTCCCTGCAGGACCAGGCTCCCAGGTACAGAGCCAGCTGTGCTGGTCAACCTGCCCCTCCCTGGAGGGGCTACATAAGCTGGCTGGCTGAGGTGGCCTGGGAGAGCCAGGGCCTGCAGGAGAGGCCACCACCACCAGGCCTTCCCTGTGGACTCCAGCCTGGCATTATTTTTAAGGGGATTTTTAATTGTTTTTTTGTTTGTTTTTCTGGGGGATTTTGTTGCATTTTTAGGGGTGGGTAGCCTGCCTGATAGGCGGGGGCAAGGGGGCATGTGTCCACCTGATGGAGGCAGTAGGGGGAGTGTTGGGGGCCAGAACATACCGAGGCTGGGCGGCAGGCGCTGGTGGAGCGCTAGGGGCAGGCCATGCCAGGTAAGGGGAACAAGGGAGAGATGTGTAATATCTGTCCCCTGCTCCGGCCCTGTCCAGAGCCAAAGGATGGCTGGGGGAGGCGTGACCCCATCTTCTGGCCTTCGTTTGCTGCTCTGCAATGCCAGGTCTGTTACCCAGAAAACCTCCCTCATCCATGACATGATTCTGGATGAGGGTGCAGACCTGGCATGTATTACGGAGACTTGGCTGGCCGAGGCTGCTGCTCCAACCCTTGCAGCCATGTGTCCAGCTGGATTTTCATATGCACAGCAGCCGAGGGCTGGGGATCGGGGAGGGGGAGTGGCTGTTATCTACCGAGAGTCCTTGGTCTTCACCAGGCCCCCTCTCCGGGAGACCAAGATTGCTGAGTGCATGTACTGGAGGTTGGGCCCGAAGGGCAGTCTGGGGATTCTGCTCATGTACCGTCCACCCCGTTGCACGACTGACTCCCTGGCCGAGGTGCTGGAGGTGGTCTCTGATGTGCGTGTACAGTCCCCTAGCTTATTGGTGTTGGGGGACTTCAACATACATTCGGGGGCCATCCTCACAGGAGCACATCGGGACTTCATGGAGACTATGGCCTCCTGGGAGCTGCACCATATTCTAACTGGGCCCACCCATGTAGCCAGTCATGCATTAGACCTTGTGTTTGTTTCTGGAGAAGTGGGGAGTGATCTGGAAGTCGGGGGTATATCCACCACCCCCTTGTAATGGTCAGATCACTATCTGGTGATGTTGGACTTCTCGGTTCCACAACCCCTCCGCAGGGGTGGAGGACCCATTAAAATGGTCCGCCCCAGGCGTCTTATGGATCCAAATGGATTCCTGAACGCGCTTGGGGATTCTCTGGGGCACGCCAACGGCCACTCAGTCGAGACCCTGGTGGGTGGCTGGAATGCCGCAATCACCGGGGCATTAGATCAGGTGGCTCCGAAACGCCCTCTCCCCCTGAACAGGGCTTGGACTGCACCATGGTTCAATCCACGGTTACGAGCTCTGAAACAGGAGGTGAGACGGCTAGAGCCGTCTAGCCACCATTATTGTGGTTTTAATGTTCTTATTGTGGTTTTAATGTTCTATATATTTTAAATTGTTTTATTGTGTGTTGTTTGGTTTTAATTTTTGTGAACCGCCCAGAGAGCTTCGGCTATTGGGCGGTATAGAAATGAAATGAATAAATAAATAAATAAATAGAGCGCCGGTGGTGGAAGTCTCGCTCCAAAGACGATCAGACACAGGCTAGAGCTGTATCTTCAGCCTACCACGTGGCGGTGAAGGCAGCAAAAAAGGAATATTATGCTGCCTCCATTGCATCTGCAGAGTGCTGTCCCAGGAGGCTGTTCCAAGTGGTCCGGAGCCTGGTCGGTCCTGTGGCTCCGGAACCACTGGATCATTCTAAGGCCTCCTGTGAGGCCTTGGCAAGGCACTTTGCAGATAAAATTGATCAGATTAGGTGTGTTACTCTGCACGCTGTGGATACAGTTAGTGAGCAAGAGGCGGCCTGTGGCAAACTGGTTTTGTGGGATCGGTTCCAGCTTCTTCCTCCTGAAGAAGTGGACAAGGTGCTTTCATCTGTAAGGCCGACCACCTGCTTACTTGATCCTTGCCCATCTTGGCTCATTATGAGCTGCAGAGAGAGACTGGGTGATGGGATCAAGATGGTGGTGAACGCCTCCCTTGAGGAGGGAGTGATGCCATCAGCCCTCAAGGAGACAGTGATAAGACCGCTCTTAAAGAAGCCCTCCTTGAATCCTCAAGTTCTGAACAACTTTCGCCCAGTCTCAAATGTGCCATTTTTGGGCAAGGTGATTGAGCGGGTGGTGGCGGTGCAGTTGAAGGAACACTTGGAAGAAACTGATTATCTAGACCCATAACCGAGGTACTTTTGGTGGGAGACAAGAGGAGGCTAGGGGATGTTGACCTGGTGTTGAATGGGGTACGGCTACCCTTGAAAGACCAGGTCCGCAGCCTGGGGGTCATTTTGGACTCCCAGCTGTCCATGGAGGCTCAGGTGTCTGCTGTGAGCCGGACAGTGCTGTATCAACTCCATCTGATATGGCGGCTGCGCCCCTTCCTTCCCGACCATCTGCTCCCATTGGTAGTACATAGGATTGGCGGAGAATTTCTCCCCGAAACTTTGGGGGGCCGAGCGCCAACGTGTTTGGCCCCCCAAACAAGTTTCGGGGAGAAATCCTCCGAACCCCCCCCACCCCCCGCACTCCCCCCGGGACGGGACTTACCTTCACCGAATGTCCCTCCCGGTGGCTGGTCCGGCCGGCGGTTTGGCAGGTGTTTGAGCGAGGCGGGAGCGGCAGCCGGTCTTTCGACCGGCTGCCGCCGCCGCCATTGCAATGAAAGAAAAAAAACAACAACGCCCCCTGATAGGCTACGTGACGATTCACGTAGCCTATCACGGCTAGATTTGCAAAGTCAGCCATGATAGGCTACGTCAATCGTCACGTAGCCTATCATGGGTGACTTAAAAAAAAAAAAGTGTGTACGGATAATGGCGGCCCCCATAGGGAGCCGCCATTCCCGTTCCTTATTTGGTCGCTGTAGTCTACGTAAAGATTTACGTAGACTACAGCGAAAATAAGGGCAACGCTATTTGCGTTGCCCTTATTTTCGCCGTAGTCTACGTAAACATTTACGTAGACTACAGCGACTAAATAAGGAACGCGAATGGCGGCTCCCTATGGGGGCCACCATTCGCGTACGCGCTTTTTTTGTTGTTTTTTAACTTTCGCGTTTGCGGCCGGGCGAGGCGGGAAGCCTCCTCCCCGGCCTGAATTTCGGCCAGGGCAAGGCAGGAAGCCTCCCCCCGGCCTGAATTTCGGCCGGGCCGAGGCGGGAAGCCTCCCCCCTGGACGGAACTTCGCGGGGGGACCAGCGAAGCGCCTCCCCCCCACCGCGAACGTCCTTCGAGGAAAGGTAAGTGACTTTCATCCACCCCTAGTAATACATGCCCTGGTCTCCTCTCGTTTAGACTACTGTAATGCGCTCTACATGGGGTTACCTTTGAAGGTGGTTCAGAAGCTGCAGCTGGTACAGAATGCGGCGGCTCGCCTGATTAAAAGCAGCTGCTGGCGAGATCACATCACTCCAGTGCTGAAGGAGTTGCACTGGTTACCAGTTGTTTTCCGGGCCAAATTCAAGGTGTTGGTTTTGACCTTTAAAACCCTATATGGTTGCAGCCCAGCCTATCTTAAGGAGCGCCTCCAGCAGCACCAGACAGGCCACTTAACAAGATCAGCCTCGGATGGCCTTCTCTCTGTCCCATCAGCCAGGACAGCTAGACTGGTGGGGATGAGGGAGAGGGCCTTTTCTGTAGAGGCCCCCACTCTGTGGAACTCCCTCCCTAGGGAACTCCGTCATGCCCCCTCTTTAATGAGCTTCCATCGTGCGTTAAAAACGTGGCTGTTCAGGCAGGCATTTAGGGTGGGTTAGGGTATTTTAGAAAATGTTTTTATTGTAGAATTTTATTGTTTTATTGTATGTTGTACATCGCCCAGAGTTAAATAAATAAATAAAATTTATTTAGAGTTAAATAAAAATAAAAAATAAATTCACCGTTTTAGCCTACGTAAATCTTTACGTAGGCTAAAACGGCGAATCAAAAGGGGACATAAATAGCGCCCGCTATGCTATTTGTGTTCCCCTTGATTTTTGCCACCATAGTCTATGTAAATATTTACGTAGATTAAGACGGTAAAAAGAAGCAACGCAAATGGCGGCGGCCATAGCCGCTGCCATTTGCGTACGTGTTTTTTTTTTTTAAACCCACCCAACCATGATAGGCTATGTAAAGATTTACATAGCCTATCACGTCTTTTTTTTTTTTTTAAACCTAGCCATGATAGGCTACGTAAATCTGTACGTAGCCTATCACGTGCTTTTTTTTTCACAAGCCTGGAAATGGCGGCGGCGGCGGCAGCCAGTCGGAAGACCAGCCGCCGGAGCCGCTGGTGGAGCCACCGCCAGAGCCGCTGCCGGAGCCGCCGCCGCCTGGAAGAGCCGCCCCAGGTAAGTCTCGTCCCGGGGGGGATACGTGGGGGGATGGCAGGCTGTTCTGCCACAGATTTCAGGGGGCTGAATGCACTGGCATTCAGCCTCACTGAGATCCGTGGCGGAATTCTCTGACATCCCTAATATGAAGCCGCTGGGAGCGGTCATTAGGGAATTTGGAGCTAAATGCCATCAGTATGCTGATGACACACAGCTCTATCTCCCTGTGACATCTGAATCAGGAGAGGCTGTGCAAGTCCTGGATCAGTGCCTAGACTCAGTGATGGGTTGGATAAGGGCCAATAAACTGAAGTCGGGAGCCCTGTGGGTGAGTGATTCCAGGATCCGGGAGGTAGGCTCATTGCCTGTTCTGGATGGGGTTGCACTCCCTCTGAAAGATCAGGTCTGTAGTCCTGGGGTACTACTAGATCATCATTGTCACTGGAGGCCCAAGTGGTCACGGAGGCTCAGAATGCCTTTTACCAGCTTTGGCTGTTTCACCAGCTACAGCCATTCCTGGACATGGATAACTTGACCACAGTAGTACAGGCATTAGTAACCTCAAGACTGGATTACTGCAATGTGCTCTATGTGGGGCTGCCGTTAAGGCTGGTCTGGAAGCTGGAGCTAGTGCAGAATGCAGCAGCTCAGCTGTTGTCGGGAGCTGCCCCTTTTCAGTGTGTAACTCCTTTGCTGAGGGAACTGCACTGGCTGCCTATTCACTACTGGGCCAGGTTTAAGGTTTTAGTACTAGTGTACAAAGTCCTAAACAACTTGGGGCCAGGATACCTGAGAGAACGCCTCCTTCTTTACCAACCTGCCCAGTCACTGAGGTCATCAGAGGGCATGTTCCTGGTGGTTCCACATGGACCCATGGCCCAGTTGGCATCCACCAGGAAAAGAGCCTTCAGCCTCGTGGCCCGCTTCCTGTGGAATTCTCTACCTTTAGAGGTCAGGCAGTCACCAACATTGTGTTCCTTCTGGCGCCTCCTGAAGACGTTGCTATTTCAAGAGGCCTTCCTTGCATGACCAGCTGTGGTTTGTTAAATTCCATTTTACTGGGGTTTGTCTTTTTAAAAAATGTTTTAACTCTTTTAACCTGCTGTTTAGTCTTTTACCGTGTTGTTCACCACTCTGAAATCTTCTGATGTGGAGTGGTTTATAAATATTGTAAATAAATGACATAAATAAATATATAGGTGGGGGGCTGTGCTCATTCTTTTGAAATATAGGCTAGTAATGCCATCTATTAAATGCATTTTAAATCTCTTGCATAGCAGTGCTTAATTTTTACTGTGAACATCCTGAGCTCAATTTACCAGCAGGTAGAACTAGAACTGCCAGAACATTTTTATCTGCCCCTGTCTTCCTGGATAAAATATACACCAAGAGAAGTAAGGTTGTGACACTGTCAACACATGTGAGATAGCTTTAAAAAAATGCAAGGAGCTCAACAAGTAAAGGCTAGTAAAATCTCATCACATATCTGCACTGGTTGTTCCTTTCCAGTGGAAAGCTTTAGTCATTGCTGGGGGTATGTTGCCATAATTATTATGTATAAATAAATAATGTTCTATGTTTCATGGCAGAAAAACAGCTGCAGTGCTTTTTAGATCTGAAATTGCCTTCTCAATCAAACTTTCCACTATGCTGAACTTTTGCAGGAAATTATAAAAGCCTTTTGGCAGCCACTATAAACCTTGCATCTCAACTCACTATAAATCAACAGCACTCTTCATTGTTACTTCCCTAGGTTCTGATTGAAATTACCAGAAAAAAAAAAATCTAACTATTTAGAATTTGTGTCATTTGCGTCCCTGTTAGCCAGTGGCCAGATGTCCGGCTGCTGGCGGAGCCAGCCGGCGGCTCTGCAGAATCGCTGCGGAGTACAGCTGGCCATCCAGGATTCCGGGGGGGGGGAGGAACGGAGCGCCTCCCCCCCCAGTGAGGATTCCAGGGTGAGGGATGGAACGCCTCCCCCCCCGCCATCAGCATAATCACTGAAAGGTAAGTGATTTTCGTACATCCCTAATTCATCCTGGACATTTCTTTTTTCTTTTCTTCTTTCAGTGAGCAAGCTGGAATTATATTTGTTCAAAGAAACAAACGTATAATTTCACTTCCAAATCTGAAAAGTACTACTCATAATATACAGAGCTGATAAAAATTTAATCAGCCTTTATTATGACATGTCGCTGCCACAAGCAGGAAAAGGAAGCACATTCAAGCAAGCATTACCAGTGGACAGGCTGGGCTATTTGTGCAATTTTGCTTTTACCAAAACAAAAATAATCTTGAGAGATGCTGAACACGTGCAAACTAAAGAACATGGATTACAGTATAAATTGGTCCTTTGGAGTAAACCTGAAACATTTAAATCTGTGAAGCATTTCTTCAAGCTGAATGATTGATTGTTCTATCTCACATTTGACTCTTCACTACAACATCTCAGGAGGCTGTATTCCAGTCTAGATTTTAGTTTCTCAATCTGGAACTTGCCATTCAAGGCAGCACATTACAACTATTGTCCCAAAGGTCAAGGATCACTTAATTGGATTTCTGACAGTGATGAATGAAGACATGAGAACTCTTAGTAAAACAAGCTTTCTTTAGGCCCTGGACATACTGGTGCTGTAAACTTCATTATCATTGCTAGCCTAAGGGCTGAAGTTTCCATGTGTGACCAGAGAACTTGTAAATAGTGATGACAGCCATTGAACTTCTTAGCTACAAAATCTTAGCCATAACCCATGCAGTTAGCTCCATTCATCAGAGTGGGGTGTATTCCTTGTATAGCAACTTACTACTACCTGCACTTTTTCTCCCTCTCTCATAACACTGGAACCCAGGGGTATCCACTAAAGCTGAATGATGGGAGGTTCAGGACAGATAAAAGGAAGTGCTTCTTGACACAGTGCATAACTAAACTATGGAATTCACTACCACAATATATAGTAATGGCCACAAACATGGATGACTTTAAAAGGGAATTAGACAAATTCATGGAGAATAAGGCTATCAATTGTTACTAGGCATGATGGCTAGATATTAGGGCTGTGCATGCCCCCCCCGATCTGTCTCGGAGGCCGCTTCAGTGCTTCTGAGGAGGGCCCAATTTGCTGCGGGCTGATTTTGCGGGGGGGGGGGCTCCCGGCCCACTTCAGCCTCTAGAGCAAAAGTGGGATTTAGACATCTGAATTCTGCACCCCCACCCTGCCCCCATCCACAGCTCCTTACCTGGGCCCTCTGGACACGTACCACGAGCCGTGTTTTTGTTCCGGGCAGGGGGGGAGTTATGGTTAGTCTGGCCAGCCCAAAACGTGCTGGATTCCCTGGCGATGCACATCCCTAGATGTAGCCATGCCGGAGCTATTAGTTCTATACACATTGTGGAAATGCCCAACTGCAGAGATGCCACCAGGGTTGAGGGGCCCCTGGGCAAGGTGCTTCTGCCGCCCCCACCTCCATGGCCAGCTTCTCCTTGCTACCCTGCTCTTTTCTTTTTTACATTGTGGTGCAGTGGCAATAGTAGGATTAGCAGCAGCAGCAGTGGTATCTCCTCCTGCTGCCACTGTCAAAGGAACGTGCTGTGGCTGCTGGTTGTGGCTGCAGCCCTACAGGGTACCATTTTAAATTAGATAATTTATTTCCTAAGTTTGTGTAGCAGTTGAACAAACTAGATGTTGCCTCCATGCAGGCAATGAAAGCAATGGAGCAGTGAAAGGGTACTCCAGTAGGGTGCTTCTCCCTGCTTCAGTAGTTTATTGGTTGCAATCCCCATGGCAGTGTCTCATTGGTTCAGCTCACTGTTACCAAAACTTAGGAAAGAAAATACTTTAATTTAAAAATGTGGCTGTGACTAGGGATGGCAGAGAATTCCGCCACGGATTCCAGTGAGGCTGGATTCTTTAGAATCCGCCCCCCAGAATCCATGGTGGAATGGCCTCCTGCCCCCCCCCGCCCCCCTGAGGAATCCCCTGGGACGGCACTTACCTGGGGCGGATGCGGTGGATTCAGCGACGGCAGTTCCGGCGGCAGTGGCGGCTGGTCTCCTGGCTGGCCGCGACTGGGCTACTGCGGCCGCCATTGGTGTCTTTGCAGCTGTGATAGGCTACGTAAGAATTTACCTAGCCTATCACAGCTAACCCCACCCCAAAAAAACCAGCGTACGCAAATGACGGTGGCTACAGCTGCCACCATTTGCGTTCCCTATTTTTCGCCGTTTTATCCTATGTAAATATTTACGTAGGTGATTACGGCGGAAAAAAAGGGAACCACAAATAACGTAGTGGGTGCTATTTGCATTCTTTTTTCTTTTCGCTGTTTTATCCTATGTAAATATTTATGTAGGCTTTTACGGCAACAACAAAAAAATGCAAATAGCGCCCACTACGCTATTTGCGGTTCCCTTTTTTTGCCATAATTGCCTATGTAAATATTTACATAGGATAAAACAGCGAAAAATTGGGAACGTAAATGGCGGCCGCCGTAGCTGCCGCCATTTGCGTACACCGTTTTTTGGAGGGGGGGTTGGGCATGCCATGATAGGCTATGTAAATACTTACGTAGCCTATCACGGCAGCCTGGAAGGACGCAAATGGCGGCCGCTATGGCGGTCGCCAATTGTGTCCACAGCAGCCCATCCGCGGACAGAAGTCTGGCTGCGGATGGCCCTGGCTGGCTGCTCCACGGAGCCACCGTGGAGCAGAGCCGGCCAGGCAGGATTCCGATGGGGAGGATCGGATCGCCTCCCCACCTGTTGAGGATTCTGGGGGGAGGGACGGAGCGCCTTCCCCCCCAGCAGATGCCCTGACCGGAACCAGGTAAGGGATTTGTGCATCCCTAGCTGTGACAAGCCAGCTGTCACAACACTTGCCTTCATGCAGCACCACACAACTTCACTGGCTGGTCTCTCAAGGGGTTATTTGGGCTCCCCTGAACCACAGGGCCCTGGATCTGTGGTCTGTGATCCAGCCGTAGTGGCACTGGCACCACTGCCCAACTGACTGGAAGGCAAGGCCAGCTTGCAACACCCAAAACTTACCGCCTTTACCTCTTGATTCACCCTAACTCCTGAGTGAAGGAGGCAGCAAGAACTGCAGATTGATTTTCCTCCTTGGAAGGGTCAACCATGAGCTAACTCCTCACTCACCACTGAGTGAATTCCCCTTACCTCCCCTTGATCAAAGCATACAGTGTGAAAGTGTGTTCTGGCAAGTAGGGAAAAGCATACAGTGTGAAAGTGTGTTCTGGCACACAGGGAAAAGACCCTTGCATTGTCAAGACTATATAGTCAATCGCAGAAGCTATATTGAGATTTAAGAAGCTATATTGAGATTAGGGATGGAGCTAAAAGGGATGAGGAAAACAGATAGGCTGCATCAGAAGGAAACAAAACAGATTACTCTCTAAATAAATTACATTATTTAAAGTCTTTCAAGAGGAATTTCAAACTTGTGAGAGGCAAATATCACCCATGATGTTCACTAGATGACGTTGTTGGGAAGAATCCCAGTTTTTGTTAACCCTGTGGCATCTGGGAAGGGGTTTGATGGGGAAAGGAGTGTCCCCTGATCAGGTATGACCATGTGGGCACAAGCACACCTGTAGGGACAGATGTATGACACTTGGGATATGGCATGTCCAACACATAGACAAATCAGTGCCTGGGGAGATGGGCACTAACAGCTTTCAACAACCCAGGAAGGTGGAAGTAAAAACTGAGAGCTGGGAGAGATTTCCAATTCCAGACTGTGTGCATGGATGATGCTTGAAACATGACAGGTAGGTTGCTAAGTAATGGGGAAGCTAGGACATTGTACCAAATACACTGGATTTTTCAAGAGGCAGGCATTTTATTCTCAGGCCTTTCCCCATGGTTTTGTTTAGCACATTTTCTCTAGGTTTGTGGCATGCTGGTGTGGCAGGTTGGTGAATAGATGGTCCTCCTTTTGCATCCAATTGTTGATTTATATGAAAGGAAAGGAGGGCAGAAAAACTACAAAAATCAGTCCAGAAAAGAAACACGCAAGCCTCAAACTGAAAATGAGAAAATAGAAATGTATTGTTGTGGGTAATATGACCCATGGGTTTTGAATAGTTGTCCTCTCAAAGGTAAAGAAAAATCTCACACAATCTTATTTCAACATGATACAACATGCTATAAGTGTTGAAATTGCTGCAATCAGACGGTAGAATAATATTGTGTACGATTTTCTTGCCTGTGAAGAAGACTAGTCAAAACATGTCGGTCATATTGGACATTACTGTAAATTTCTATTTGCTGGATGTGGTGACCTTTCACTTTTCTCTATCCCTGTAAACTACTTTAAATGTGATAGCACTGGTGTGTCTGCTCATGTGCTGACTTCTGTGAGTACATGCTGGCTGGCAGAGCATGCCAGCATGTAATCCTTTCACATACATATGCTGTAAACCAGGGTTGGGAGTTACATGGCTCACTGGCCAGATGCAGCCTCCACCACCCATGCCACAGCAAAAAAGGTGTTTTTTTCCCCTTAACAAACAAATTGGTCATGGTTCAAACCAAAGTAAATTTGGCCTGTTTTGCATTCTGTAGCACTAACATGGCCTTTTTATATTATTATGTACTGACATGGGTACTTGTTTTTTCTGCCAGTATCCAAGTGGTGGTTGTTACATTTTGATCGGTGAAATTATTTTAAAAGCCAAAATTACCTGTTCAACATTTTGAACACTCATCAAAGCAAAAATAAAAGCTCTAGTTATTTATAGACAACTAGTACATTTGTGAGAAAGGTTCTAGATTAGCAATCTTCCTGGCATACTATTTTTCTACCAGTTGCAAAGTTATTGAATGCAAGGATACCGAAAAACGAGACTCCATCTGCAGTGTGAAGTAGTATAGTCTGAGAAGGCCTCTGCCAGGTTATTTTGTTGAACATGTACAGATCAGCCCTTCTTCAGGACTTGCCCTTCCATGAGGGTCTCTCTTTGGGAGAGGGCTCAGAGCGAGAGATCATGTGTGTGGGCACTCTGGTGGGGCCACCTGCCTGATCTCTAATTGGGGCGAGGGGGGCAGATCAGCACACATCCTCCTGCTTCAGCTGGCAGGACATCTTGCAACACCACGGCCCTTCTGAAATGGCTACAAGAAGATTTTGGCATGAAATCCTAAGAATAGTGATCCACTGTTTGTTGCTTTGCTT
Source organism: Heloderma suspectum (assembly GCF_057233095.1). Classification (NCBI taxonomy): domain Eukaryota; kingdom Metazoa; phylum Chordata; class Lepidosauria; order Squamata; family Helodermatidae; genus Heloderma; species Heloderma suspectum. The sequence continues at coordinate 78,714,094 of NC_139460.1, read as the reverse complement.
GTTTATTAAATGTCTATACTGCCCAATAGCCAAAGCTAGGGATCGCGGAGAATTCCGCCATGGATTTCAGTGAGGCCGAATGCACTGGCATTTGGCCCCCTGAAATCCGTGGCGGAACGGGCTGCCCCCCCCCGTGGATTTCCCCCAGGATGAGGCTTACCTCGAGCGGATGTTCTGGATGGCGGCGGCTCCAGCGGCGGCTCCAGCGGCTGGTCTTTCGACCGGCTGCCACGGCCGCCATTGCCATCTGCCCTGTGCCGTGATAAGTTACGTAAGTATTTATGTAGTCTATCATGGCAAGCCAAGAAAAAAACAAACCTGCATACGCAAATGGCGGCAGCTATGGCGGCCGCCATTTGTGTTCTCTTTTTTTCGCAGTTTTAACCTATGAAAATATTTACATAAGCTATTACGGCAAAAAAAAGGGCAACGCAAATAGTGTAGTGGGCGCTATTTGCGTTCCTTTTTTCCCCGCCATAATAGCTTACATAAATATTTACGTACGCTAAAACTGCGAAAAAAAGGGAACGCAAACGGCGGCCTCCATAGCCGCCGCCATTTGCGTACGTGGTTTGTTTGTTTTTCTTCCAGAAGGAAGGCTGCCCAGCGGCCGGATTTCTGGCTGCGGGCAGTCCCGGCTGGCAGCTCCGTGGAACCTCAGCAGAGCGGAGCCAGCCAGAGAAGATGCAGAGCATCTCCCCCCACCGCATATCTCCACGTCGAAAAGGTAAATGACTTTCATACATCCCTAGCCAAAGCTCTCTTTGGGCCTAATCACATGTTGTGTACAAATGTGCATAACTGATGGGCCTTTATTTCAGGAAATGCCACTTCAGAGGATGAATTCTAGGGATCTGCACGGATGTCCCAATCCACTTCGGATGCCCCTTCGGATCATTTGAAGCGACCCCAATCCACCTCGGACCAATTCGGACCCCCTCTGATCCCATGCGGATCTGAATCCGAAGCAAGATTCAGATATCCGGATCATGTGGTTTTGGCATTTCCCCATTGACTTGCATGGGAAAACACAAATGGTCATAACCTTTCCAGTTTTTAGGATACAAGCATGCAATTTGGGGACCTTAACTAGGGATGGGTGGATTACTTACCCTGTTCCAGGTGGGGGCATCCACTGGAGGGAGGAGGCGATCCATCCCTCCCCCCAGAACCCTCCTCAGCCAGTTCCACTCTGCGGTGAGTCTGCAGAACTGCCAGCTGGGCCCGCCCTCAGCCAGACTTCCATCTGCTGCCGGGCTGTGGCCGCAAATGGCATCCGGCATAGTGCCCGCTATGCCATTGCATCCCTGCTCTTTTCATCATAGGCTACATAAATATATACTTAACCTATCACGGCTAATGCAGGGATGTAAATGGCGTAGCCGCCACCATTTGCAACCCTGCGTTAGCCGTGATAGGCTTAGGGATGTACGAAAGGGATTTACCTTGTCCCGCAGCTTTTTTTGCGGTGGGGGGGAGGCACTTCGCTTCTCCCCCCAAAGTTCATGCGAAGGGGGGGTGTCTTCCCGCCTCGCCCGGCCGAAATTCAGGCCGGGGGGGAGGCTTCCCGCCTCGCCCGGCCGAAATTCAGGCTGGGGGGAGGCTTCCCGCCTCGCCCGGCCGAAATTCAGGCTGGGGAGAAGAGCCCCGTCTCCCCGGCCGCGAACTTCAAAAGAAAAGAAAAAAAAAAGCCCCGTGATAGGCTACGTAATGATTTACGTAGCCTATCATGGCTAGATCTGCAAAGTCAGCCGTGATAGGCTACGTTAATCGTCACGTAGCCTATCACGGGTGACTTAAAAAAAAAAAAAGCATGTACGCTAATGGCGGCCCCCATAGGGAGCCGCCATTTGCGTTCCTTATTTGGTCCCTGTAGTCTACGTAAAGATTTACGTAGACTACGGCGAAAATAAGGGCAACACTTATTTATAATAACGGCGGAGCCGCCGTTGCCAGGAAGATCCGCCCCAGGTAAGTCTCATCCCGGGGGGCGGGGGGGGCAGACCATTCCGCCAACAATTTTGGGGGGCCAAACGTGCTGGCATTTGGCCTCCCCGAGTTCCGTGGCAGAAATCTCTGACATCCCTAATCACGGCTGACTTAAAAAACAACAACAACAATGCGCGTACGCAAATGGCGGCGGCCATGGCCGCCGCCATTTGCGTTCCTCATTTTGGCACGTTTTAGTCTACGTAAGCATTTACGTAGACTAAGATGGCGAAAATAAGGGGAACGTAAATAGCGTAGCGTCCGCTACGTTATTTGTGTTCCCCTTATTTTCGCCGTCTTAGTCTACGTAAATGTTTACGTAGACTAAGATGTGCCAAAATAAGGAATGCAAATGGCGGCGGCCGTAGCTGCCACCATTTGCGTACGCACGTTGTTGTTGTTTTTAAGTCAGCCGTGATAGTCTACGTAAACATTTGCGTAGCCTATCACGGCTGACTGCAGGGACGCAAACGGCGGCGGCTACGGCCCCCGCCATTTGCGTCCCTGCTAGCCAGCAGCCGGATGTCTGGCTGCTGGAGGAGCCGGCCGGTGGCTTCACAGAATCCCTGAGAAGCACAGCCGGCTGGCCAGGATTCCGGGGGGGGGGGAGGAACGGAGCACCTCCCCCCCCGGTGAGGATTCCGGGGGGAGGGACAGAACGCCTCCCTCCCAACCATAAACAGAATCTGCGAAAGGTAAGTGTCTTTCATACATCCTTATCCCTAAGTGGAGAAAAAGTGGTGGAAAATACAGGTTAAACATGCCTGCCACCACTGCTTCTTCATTCCAAATGAAGAAGCAGTGCCTTCTCCCAAAGCAGATTTTCCTGGGGAAACAATGGCTATTAGCTTCGGATACACACATTTCTGTATTATGTATTCTATATTATCCTTTGTATAAGGTGTGAATGTTTGTGTATGCTTTGCCTTCCTAGATGTATGGATCCACTGTAAGGGTGAAATATACTGTCCTTTTGTTCTTTTCCAAATCACATTTCCCAAAATCTATTAAAATTCATTCTGCATTGTTTGCTGGCTAAGATCACTACAGTTCTTAAATTCAGTAAATTAAAATGTTTTACAACTTTTAACTACTACCTCGGTGTCCTAACCATACATTATTAATTTAATATTCTTCCTAATGCTCTGGTTTTTCATTGATCCATACAGCACTATATATATTGCAGATACCATTTGCTCTTCACCTCACAGTAATTCAAGGGGTAGTAAAGCAGCAGTAAAATAAGGTGTTAATAATTATTGCCAAAGTGAATCATGGAAGAAACACAAAGAAGGTTAAAGAGAAGACATTAATATATGAGTACAGATTCTTAAAAGGAAAGGGCTCATGTATTTAACAGCCAATATGGCTGCTGTGACCTTCACTTCTGATAAAATGTGGAAAAATCCAGAGATGTCCTAGGTCCTAAAATGCTCTTCTCATTCTCTCTTTTCTGCTATGGGATAGGAGATTAGTAAAACCAAAAAAGGCAAAAATGTGCTGAAGCTGTATGCCACTGCATAACAATCCTTATGGTTACACATCTCACCAAGATGTTCAGTTCCAGAAGAGAAAAGTTATGGATATGAACTAGCAACTTCATGAAATTTCTGTAGAAGTACTGAGCATCTTTAGCTTTCACTGAATCCTTAGCTTTCACAGAACAAAATGGATTGTATTCATTTTCCACCCAAATAGGTTCACAAGAAAACCTACAATAATAAAACACCACCTGGTAATATAAAAGCAATAATAAATACATAAAGAAAGAAGATGAATGGATTTCAGAGTTAAAAACAATTTAAAACAAGGAAAGAAAGAGCAACAGTTGATATTATCCTCCAAAGGTCTGCTGACTGAGAAATGCCTTAGTATTGTTCTAGGAAGCTAGCAAAGAGCTAACCCTATAGACATTTCAGAGGACAGTATTCAATAACGGAAGCATTTGGGGGCACTGGGTGAGGGAATGCAAGATAAACATGGCATAAAGGAATCAGGAGTTAAGTCTTAGAACTGAAATAGAAATATTTGGCATAGAAATTAAATAGAAGAATACAGGGGATGGGAGTGGCGTTATTGTGCACATTTGTTTCCCATCCGCAAGGATGGGCATAAGGTGTATCTCCTTTTGTGCTCATAGCAATCCTCTAGGGAAGTAATCCTATGGCTGCTAGTCAGTGGCTAGACAGCCATACGACAGCTCAGTTGCTGGGAACCGACCCCTGAGAACTGACCTTCCCCCCCTCCCGCGCTGCTTCATAGGCAGCTTGGAACAGCCCTGCACTCCGTGCTCAGAAGAGGAGCATGGAGCAGTGAAAATGGGGCATTCCGGGCCGGGGAAGGCAGAAATGTCAGTACGACACATCTGACGTGTCGTCTGGCAGCCACTTCCCCCACTCCGCCTTCCTGCGGCTAGACAAGCAAAATCGGCTGTCTAGCTGCAAATGCAGGGCAGCTGAAGCACAGAGGGGACAATCCCCCACACACTTCTCCTGCCTTGCATTCGATATCCCCATAGGATTGCACTTTAAATTGCTTAGTCTGAGAGTAGGGATGTCAGAGAATTCCGCCACCGATCTCGGTGAGGCCAAATGCCAGTGCATTCAGCCCCCTGAAATCCATGGTAGAACGAAGCCCCCGCCCCCCCAACCCACGAAAGGTGCGCAAAACGGAGCACTTACCTGCTGCCGTCCACGCTGACTTGCGAATGGCGGCTGCCCTGCGGCCACCATTCGCTTCCTCATCATAGCTGTGATAGGCTATGTAAGTAATTACGTAGCCTATCACGGCTAACGCAGGGACGCCTTTTGCGTCCCTGTGGAAGCCGTGATAGGCTACGTAAGTATTTACTTAGCCTATCATGGCAAGCCAAAAAAACCACACCCCAGCGTACACAAATGGTGGCAGCTATGGCGGCCACCATTTGCAATCCCTATTTTTCACCGTTTCAGCTGACGTAAATATTTACGTAGGCTATTACGGCAAAAAAAGGGGAACACAAATAGTGTAGTGGGAGCTATTTGCGTTCCTTTTTTCCCCGCTGTTAACAGCCTACGTAAATAATTAAAGGTAAAGGTGTCCCCAACCAGTCATGTCCGACTCTAGGGTGCAGTGCTCATCCCCGTTTCTAAGCCAAAGAGCCAGCGCTGTCCGAAGACGCTTCCGTGGTCATGTCGCTGGCATGACTGAACACCGAGGTGCACGGAATGCTGTTACCTTTCCCGCCGAAGCGGTACCTATTTATTTACTTGCAATTTCTTGCTTTCGAACTGCTAGGTTGGCAAAAGCTGGGACTGAAGATGGGAGCTCACTCCATCACGCAGCACTCGGGTCTCGAACTGCTGACCTGCCGACCTTCCAGTCTGCAGTTCAGAGTCTTAACCACTAAGCCACTGCGGCCCCTGTACGTAAATAATTACGTAGGCTAAAATGGCTAAAAATAGGGAACGCAAATGGTGGCTGCTGTAGCTGCCACCATTGGTGTATGCTGTTTTGTTTTTTTGGCTTGCTGTGCTGGGCTACATAAATACTTACGTAGCCTATCATGGCAGCATCGTGAGATACAAATGGCAGCTGCTACAGCAGCCGCCATTTGCGTCCGCAGCAGCCTGTCCGTGGCTGGAACTCTGGCTGCGGACGGCCCTGGCTGGTGGCTCCACAGAGCTGTCGTGGAGCAGAGCTGGCCAGGGAGGATTCTGGGGGGAGGGACGGAGCACCTCCCCCCCCACCGCGAATCACATCTGCGAAGAGATAAGTGACTTTCGTACATCCCTATCTGAGAGTGCAGGCCAACGACCACACAACGAGTGTCATAAGTTACCCATGGAACCCATGGCCCCAATCAAACACTCTTTTCATCTACAGCATCCCATGGTAAAAACTGGAAGAAGAGAAAGGAGCAGGATGAGTTCCTTGCACTGAAGGAAGTGAAACAATGGAGAAGAGAAAAGGAAGTTAGTGATAATTTTTTTATAAGCATTTGAATTCTACTTTATTAACTATATAAACTAGAATTTGCATAGCACATTCTCACTGTGCTGCCTCCACACCTATATGCCCCCTGCATATAGACACTTTTCAGCCAGTTTAACTCATGCCTCTCTTGAATCCAACAAACAATTCTTTATTTAACAGTCTTTTTCAATGGAACAACAAAGAAATAATAACTTAGAGTCCACATGAAATAAGGAGGTTGTCACAAATGAGGGCTAGGTAGGGTTGTACAAAATGACTTACCTGGGTCCCTTCCTCTGAAATCCTCAATGGCCAGCTCCGCTCTGCGGCAACTCCATGGATCCACCGGCCGGGGCAGCCCACAGAGACATCTGGCTGCTGTTGGGCTGCACAGGGACACAAATAGTGGCCGCTGTAGCTGCCGCCATTTGCGTTCCCTTTTTTTTTTTGCCATGATAGGCTATGTAAATATTTACATAGCCTATCACTGCCTCCACAGGGATGCAAATGGCGTCCCTGCGTTAGCCGTGATAGGTTACGTAAGTATTTACACAGCCTGTTGTTGTTGTTGTTAAGTCGTTAAGTTGTTCAGTCGTTAAGTCATGTCCAACTCTTCGTGACCCCATGGACCATAGCATGCCAGGCCTTCCTGTCCTCCGCTCTCACCCGGAGTGTGCAAAAATTCATATTCATTGCATTGGTGATGCTATCTAGCCATCTCATCCTCTGCCGTCCCCTTCTCCTTTTGCCTTCAATCTTTCCCATCATCAGGGTCTTTTCCATGGAGTTTTCTCTTCGCATTATCTGTCACTGCTTCCATTTCTTCCCCTTCTATATGCCAAGAAGTGATGGGGCCAGATGCCATGATCTTCGTTTTTTTAATGTTGAGTTTCAAACTAGCTTTTGCACTCTCCACTTTCACCCTCAACAAGAGGCTCTTTAGATCCTCTTCGCTTTCTGCCATTAGGGCAGTATCATCTGCATATCTGAGGTTGTTGATAATTCTCCCGGCAATCTTAATTCCAACCTGTGATTCATCCAACCTGGCGTTTCACATGATGTACTTTACATATAAATTAAATAAGCAGGGTGACAATATACAGCCTTTTCTGTACTCCTTTCCAGTACTCCTTTCCCAATTTTGAACCAATCAGTTGTTCCATGTCCGGTTCTTACTGTTGCTTCTTGACCATCGTACAGGTTTCTCAGGAGACAGGTAAGGTGGTCTGGTACTCCCATCTCTTTCAGAATCGGCCACAGTTTGTTGTGATCCACACAATCAAAGGCTTCAGTATAGTCAATGAAGCAGAAATAGGCATTTTTCTGGAATTCTCTTGCTTTCTCCATGATCCAGCAAACGTTGGCAATTTGATCTCTAGTTCCTCTGCCTCTTCGAAACCCAGCTTGTACTTCCGGTAGTTCTCGGTTCACATACTGCTGAAGCTTAGCTTGTAGGATTTTGAGCATAACCTTGCTGGCATATGAAATGACTGCAATTGTACGGTAGTTTGAACATTCGTTGGCATTGCCCTTCTTTGGAATTGGAATGTAAACAGACCTTTTCCAGTAAACTGACTATTCCAGTCTTGTGGCCACTGTTGAGTGTTCCAAATGTGCTGGCATACTGAGTGCAGCACTTTAACAGCATCATCTTTTAGGATCTTAAATAGCTCAGCTGGAATACTGTCATCTCTGCTAGCTTTGTTGTTACTAATGCTTCCTAAGGCCCACTTGACTTCACTCTCGAGGATGTCCGGCTCAAGTTCAGTGACCGCACTATCATGTCTATCAGGGACATTCAGATCTTTCCTGTATAGTTCTTCTGTGTATTCTTGCCACCTCTTCTTAATCTCATCTGCTTCTGTTAGGTCCCTGCCTTCTTTCTCCTTTATCATGCCCGTCTTTGCACAAAACGTCCCCTTGATATCTCCGATTTTCTTGAAAAGACCTCTAGTCTTTCCCATTCTATTGTTTTCCTCGATTTCTTTGCATTGTTCATTTAAGAAGGCCTTCTTGTCTCTCCTTGCTATTCTCTGGAACTCTGCATTCAGTTGGTTATATCTTCCACTTGCTCCTTTGCTTTTCACTTCCCTTCTTTCCTCAGCTACTTGTAAAGCCCCATCAGACAGCCACTTTGCTTTCTTGCATTTCTTACGGGTGTACGAAACCCCACTTACCTGGCTCCGTGGGTTCTGCTGGGGGGGGGAGGTGCTCCATCCCTCCCCCCGGAATCCTGGCCAGCTGGCTTTGCTCCATGGGTATTCTGCAGAGCCGCCAGCCAGCTCCGCCAGCAGCCGGACATCCGGCCGCTGACTAGCAGGGATGCAAATGGTGGCTGCCATAGCCGCCACCGTTGGTGTCCCTGTATTCAGCTGTGATAGGCTATGTAAAGACTTACATAGCCTATCACGTCTGGGTTAAAAAACAAAACAAAAAGCGTACGCAAATGGCGGCAGCTACGGCTGCCGCCATTTGCGTTCCTTATTTTTGGCTGTCTTAGTCCACGTAAATATTTACGTAGACTAAGATGGTGAAAATAAGGGGAACACAAATAGCGTAGCGGAAGCTATTTATTTATTTATTTATTTATTAATCGCATTTATACCCCGCCTTTTTTCCTCTTGCAAGGAACCCAAGGCGGCTCACATTATCCTCCTCCTCTCCATTTTATCCTCACAACAACAACCCTGTGAGGTGGGTTGGGCTGAGAGTTTGTGACTGGCCCAAAGTCACCCAATGAACTTCCATGGCTGAGTGGGGACTAGAACCCAGATATCCCAGCTCCTAGTCCAACACTCTTGCCACTACAGCACACTGGCTATTTGCGTTCCCCTTTATTTTCACCATCTTAGTCTACATAAATATTTACGTAGACTAAGATGCCAAAAATAAGGAACACAAATGGTGATGGCCGTAGCCGCCGCCATTTGCGTATGCGTATGCATTTTTGTTTTTGTTTTAAACCCAGACGTGATAGGCATTAAGTCTTTACGTAGCCTATCACGAGTGCGGGGGGGGGGGAAACAGACTGCAAATGGCAGTGGCAGCGGCGGCCGTTTGGAAGACCAGCCGCCACTGCCTCCGCCACCACTGCTGGAACCGCCACTGTCCAGAACATCCGCCCCAGGTAAGTCTTGTCCCGGGGGGATCCGCGGGAGGTGGGGGGTGGTAGGCCGTTCCGCCATGGAGTTCGGGGGGCTGAATGCACTGGCATTCGGCCTCACCAAGATCCATGGCAGAATTCTCTGACATCCCTAGCATTTCTTTTTCTTTGGGATGGATTGAGTTGCCAGCCAGCCAGCCAGCCAGGCGGCCGTGATAGGCTATGTAAGAATTTACTTAGCCTATCACCGCTACCCCCCCAAAAAAACCAGCATACGCAAATGGCGGTGGCTACGGCGGCCGCCATTTGCGTTCTCTATTTTTCACCGTTCTAGCCTACATAAATATTTACATAGGCAATTATGGCGGAAAAAAAGGGAACCACAAATAGCGCAGTGGGCGCTATTTGCGTCCCTTTTTTTTTTGCCATGTTATCCTACGTAAATATTTACATAGGCTAGAATGGCGAAAAATAGAAAACGCAAATGGCAGCTGCTGTAGCCGCCACCTAGGGATGTCAGAGAATTCTGCCATGGATCTCGGGGAGGCTGAATGCCAGCGCATTCGGCCCCCCGAAATAGGTGGCGGAATGGTCTGCCCCCCCACCCCCCTGGGACGAGACTTACCTGGGGCGGATCTTCCTGGCGGCGGCGGCCGGTCTTCTGACCTGCTGCCGCCGCCGCCATTTCCAGTTAAAACACACACACACAAAAACAAAAAAACATGATAGGCTACGTAAAGATTTATGTAGCCTATCACGGCTAAGTTAAAAAAAAAGTGATAGGCTACGTAAATCTTTATGTAGCCTATCACAGCTGACTTAAACAAACAAACAAACACACATACGCAAATGGCGGCGGCCATGGCCGCCACCATTTGCGTTCCTTCTTTTGGCACGTAGACTAGGATGGCGAAAATAAGGGGAACACAAATATCGTAGCATCCGCTATGCTATTTGCGTTCCCCTTATTTTCGCCGCCTTAGTCTACGTAAATCTTGACGTAGACTAAGACGTGCCAAAATAAGGAACGCAAATGGCAGCAGCCATGGCCACCGCCATTTGCGTACGCGCATTGTTGTGTTTTTTTTTAAGTCAGCTGTGATAGGCTATGTAAACATTTACGTAGCCTGTCACGGCTGACTGCAGGGACACAAAGGGCGGCGGCTATGGCTGGCACCATTTGCGTCCCTGCTAGCCAGCGGCTGGATGTCTGGCTGCTGGCGGAGCCGGCTGGCGGCTCCGCAGAATCCCTGTGGAGCACAGCCGGCCATCCAGGATTCCGGAGGGGGGGAGGAACGGAGCGCCTCTCCCCCATCCAGGATTTTGGGGTGAGGGACGGAGCGCCTCCCCCCCCATCAACACAATCCGCAAAAGGTAAGTGCCTTTCGTACATCCCTACCGCCACCATTTACGTATGCTGGGTTTTGGGGGGGGGGGGTTAGCCATGATAGGCTATGTAAATTCTTACGTAGCCTATCACAGCTTGAAGGATGGCCATGGCGGCCGCAGCAGCCTGGCCGCGGCCAGCCAGGAGACCAGCGGCCACCGCCAGAACCACTGCCGCCACCGCCGCATCCGCCACATCCACCCCAGGTAAGTGCCATCACAGGGGATTCTGCGGGGGCAGGATGCCATTCTGCCACGGATTCTGGGGGGCTTGATTCTACAGAATCCGGCCTCAAAGAATCCGTGGCAGAATTCTCCGCCATCCCTACAGGTTTCTGATTTCAGCTATGAGTCATCCTACTGGCCATCTTTCACTCTATTGGTCTCTCTCCCATTCACTCTGACTTCCTTCACCTTGGATTGGCTGGCCACTGTTTGTTCCCTCCCTTGGGATGTCAGGGAATTCTGCCATGGACTCCCCTGGAGTCCATGGTGGAATGGCCTCTCTGCCTCGCCACCCCACGGAATCCCCCTGGGATGGACCTACCTGGTTGCGGATGAGGCGGTGGCAGCTCCGGCGGTGGCGGGTGAAGCAGCAGCGGCAGCTTTTGCCGCTGCCAGGATGCTGTGGCCGCAAATGGTGGCTGACGTAGCTGCCGCCATTTGTGTTCCTATGCTTGCCTGTGATAGGCTATGTAAATATTTACGTAGCCTATCACAGCTAAAGCAGGGATGCAAATGGCATCTCCTACGCCATTTGCATCTCTGCTTTAGCTGTGATAGGCTATGTAAATATTTACATAGCCTATCACAGGCTGGCATAGGTACGCAAATCGCGTCCCCTACGCAGGACGCCATTTGTGTCCGCAGCAGCCCGGCAGTGAGTGGAGGCCCCGCTGTGGATTGGCCCGGCCGGTGGCTCCGTGGACTGGCCGTGGAGCAGAGCTGGCTGGCAGGATTCCGGGGGGGAGGAATGGATCATTTCCCCCCACCTGCGGATCCCAGTGGAGCCAGGTAAGTAGAGTTTTGTACAGCCCTATCCCTCTGCTTTACTCATGGTTTCTTTTCTGACTGTGCAGAGCATTTAGTTTCTCTCCCCTCTTCCTGCAATATCCAGCGAGCAAGCAAGTTAGTGTTAAATATCTTTACCCCTTTCAATGCCAGATGCATCTGTTAGTAGTGTGTGATTAACACTAATGTCAACTGTAGGGGTGGACGAAAGGCACTTACCTTTCGTCGAAGCTTGTTCGCGGTGGGGGGGAGCCGCTTTGCGGCTCCCCCCACGAAGTTCAGGCCGGGAGGGGGAGGCTTCCCGCCTTGCCCCAGCCGAAATTCAGGCCGGGGGAGAGGCTTCCTGCCTCGCCCGGCCGAAATTCAGGCCGGGGAGAAGCGCCCCGTCTCCCCAGCTGCAAAATTCAAAAGAAAAGAAAAGAAAAAAAAAGCCCCGTGATAGGCTACGTCACGATTTACGTAGCCTATCATGGCTAGATCTGCAAAGTCAGCCGTGATAGGCTACATTAATCGTCACGGGTGACTTAAAAAAATAAAATAAAAGCGCGTACGCTAATGGCGGCCCCCATAGGGAGCCGCCATTCGCGTTCCTTATTTAGTCACTGTAGTCTACGTAAATGTTTACTTAGACTACGGCGAAAATAAGGGCAACACAAATAGCGTTCCCCTTATTTTCGCTGTAGTCTACGTAAATCTTTACGTAGACTACAGCGACCAAATAAGGAATGGGAATGGCGGCTCCCTATGGGGGCCGCCATTATCCGTACGCGCTTTTTTTTTTTAAGTCACCCATGATAGGCTACGTGATGATTAACGTAGCCTATCACAGCTGACTTTGCAAATCTAGCTGTGATAGGCTACGTTAATCATCATGTAGCCTATCACGGGGGCGTTTTTTTTTCTTTTATTGGAATGGCGGCGGTGGCAGCCGGTTGAAAGACCGGCTACCACTCCTGCCCCACTCGAACACCCGCCGAACCGCCGGCCGGACCCGCCGCCGGGAGGGACATTCAGCGAAGGTAAGTCCCGTCCCGGGGGGGGGGGTGCGGGGGGCGGAGGATTTCTCCCCGAAACTTGTTCGGGGGGCCGAACACGTTGGCGCTCGGCCCCCTGAAGTTTCAGGGAGAAATTCTCCACCATCCCTAGTCAAATGTGGTGCAGTGTGTGCTCGCCTGTCTGAGGGGCTGGGATGACACAGTGGAGTATAGACTTGGGCCTTTTTTCATAAAAGAGTGAACTGGAGGGAATTGAGAAGGCAATTGCAAAATGAAGGGCAAAATAGCTGAGTTTTATGTGTAGCTGAATTGAAGATTTTTGGGTTTGTGTGTTTGTGGCTGGCTGCAGGGCCGTCTGTAAGACCGGGCATAAGGGGGAGCTGCCCTGGGCCTAATCACACTGCAGGGGCCAGTGAGCCCACTATTTGGGCCCTAGAGTTGCTGCTGCTTTTAGTTCACATTCTCACTTGCCAGAGTGTATGACGAGAGTCACTGGGTTACATTATTACTTTGTTTATAATTCCCCTTACTAACAAGTACACCCTCTCAATCATGGTTAGGGATGTACGAAAGTCACTTACCTGGTCTCGCAGCTTGCTTCGCGGTGGGGGGGAGGTGCTTCGCTTCTCCCCCCAAAGTTCAGGCGGGGGGGGGATGCTTCCCGCCTCGCCCGGCCGAAATTCAGGCCGGGGAGAAGCGCCCCATCTCCCCGGCCGCGAACTTCACAAGAAAAAAAAAAGAAGCCCCGTGATAGGCTACGTAACCATTTACGTAGCCTATCATGGCTAGATCTGCAAAGTCAGCTGCGATAGGCTACGTTAATCATCACGTAGCCTATCACGGGTGACTTTGAAAAAAAAAGCGCGTACGCAAATGGCGGCCCCCATAGCGAGCTGCCATTTGCGTTCCTTATTTGGTCCCTGTAGTCTACGTAAAGATTTACGTAGACTATGGCAAAAATAAGATTTACGTAAATACGGCTTATTTTCACTGTAGTCTACGTAAATCTTTACGTAGACTACAGGGACCAAATAAGGAACATGAATGGCAGCTCCCTATGGGGGCCCCCATTAGCGTATGTGCTTTTTTTTTTTTTAAGTCACCCGTGATAGGCTACGTGATGATTAACGTAGCCTATCACGGCTGACTTTGCAAATCTAGCCGTGATAGGCTACATTAATCGTTACGTAGCCTATCACAGGGACGTTTTTTTTTTTTTTTTTTACTTTTCTTGTAATGGCGGCATCGGCAGCAGCCGGTCGAAAGACCAGTTGCTGCCCCCGCCCCTGACGAAAACCTGCCGAACTGCCGCCGGGACCCGCCGCCGGGAGCGACATTCGTGAAAGGTAAGTCCCATCCCGGGGGGGGCGGGGGGGCGGAGAATTTCTCCCCGAACCTTTGGAGGACTGAATGCGTTGGCACTCAGCCCCCCAAAGTTTCAGGGAGAAATTCTCCCCCATCCCTAACATGGTACAGGCCAGGTTTCTGATTTCAGCTACCGGTCATCCTATTGGCCATCTTTCATTCTATTGGTCTCTCTTCCATTCACTCTGACTTCCTTCACCTTGGATTGGCTGGCTGCCATTTGTTCCCTCCCCTTTACTCATGGTTTCTTTTCTGACTGTGGAGAGCATTTAGTTTCTCTCCCCTGTTCCTGCAATATCCACGAAGGAGGCCTCTGTTGAACATTTTAATAGTGGTATGAGATTCAGTGTGGATTATATTGTAGTAGTGGTTACAGATTCAGTCTCTTGCATTTTTAGTAGTGTTTTTTATTCAATCTGCTCATTATAATTGTTGTGCTTTTTAAATCAAGTCTGGTGATTCAACATGACTCAAAAAAAAAAGAAACACATTTGACAAGTTTCCCCAAATGCAAAGATATCAAAACTACTTTCTAATATTTAACTTTAGGTCCATAGTTCTTGGCGCCGTCGCCATCATGTCGCCCATCATGCTGCTCGGGAATCTCCATGTTCTTCCCACGTACAGTTATAACTTCCAGAATTAGTTTGTAACAATAAACAAAAATGGTGTTGTGTCCTCTTTATAATAATTTTTTAAAAAAATAATAAGTAAACAAAATATCTCCTCAATTTTCCTTTTCACCCTTCTTATGGAGCCTTTCTGAGAAGCGTAAGCCTACCTTAATGTGTTTCTAACAAATAGTACCTATGACAAAATTACATCCTGGGCAACACTGGGTATATCAGCTAGTACTACAATATGATACAGAGCTGGGGAGAGCACACTGAGTGATCAAACGAATTCACATTTCTTATGCCAGAAAACCTTCTAACAACCCACAAGGTGGGTAAGTATTATTATCCCCATATTGAACTAGAGCTATCCAGTGAGCTCATGATAGAAGTAAAACTGGAGAAGGGCATTCCTGATTTATAAGAACATAAGAAAGGCCCTGCTGGATCAGACCAAAGGCCTACCTAGTCAAGTTCTGTTCCCACAGTGGCCTACCAGATGCTAATGGAAAAGCCCACAAAAGTGCAACTACACACTCCTACTCATATTCCCCAGCAACTGGTATTCAGATACCTCTGATCCTGGAGGGAATATATAGCCATTGTACTAGTATCCACTGATAGCCTTATCCTCCATGAATTTGTCTAATCTCCTTTTAAAGCTCCCTAATGTCAGGAGCTCCCTAGATTACTCTTAAAGTCCCCTCCAGTAGCCAAAACAAGACACAGACAACAGGGATTCTTTCCAAGGCTTTATTCCTTTACAACGTAATGACTCTTTCAGATGCTAATTGCCAGTGACTAAGCAAGGAACTGCAAAGGGTATCTTAGCAGGGTAACCTAAGCTCCATATACGCAGTTGGTCCCTGTTTGGAGGAGAAGGGTGGGAAAGCTCTGAAACATATGGGCTAGGATGGGAGGCTCCCCCCTTACCCGTGAGGCATTTGGGCACAGCCATTGCTGTAGCGCCAAGCGGGCTGAGCACCTCCTCTCGGCACCTTCCACCTCGCGCCTCTCTCTGCGCTGGCGCCTTGCATCTAGCAACAACCGACCTCCCACTCTTTCACTGCTAGGGTCGCTATCTCTCTCAGGAATGTGAGCAAGGGGGGCCTCTCCCTGCAGCTGTGCATCTGAGAGACGAGCAGGCTCCTTTCCCATGGGTTGTAGCTCTTCCTCAGAATCAGAGCTGCTTTGGGGCTCTATGGGCTCAGTTCCAACCCTGACACCTAAGTTGGCGGCCATCACTATATTTGGTGGCAGCAAATTCCATAGCTGAACTATGTGGTATAAGAAGTACTTTCTTTTATCTGTCCTGAATGTCCCACCATTCAGTTTCACTGGAGAACCAAAGTTTTGTCCACTTTCTCCACCCCATGCATAATTTTATACACCTCTATCATGACCTTCCATGTTAACCTTTTTTCTAAGCTTAAAAGCCCAGATCTCTTAGCCATCTTGCTGCTACCTTTCACACACACACACACACACACACACACACACACATATATATATATATATGAAGAAATGGAGTAGCACTCATAGTCAACAAAAGGGTGGGAAAAGCAGTACTGGGGTACAATCTTAAAAATGATAGAATGATCTCAGTACGAATCCAAGGCAAACCATTCAACATCACAGTAATTCAAGTCTATGCCCCAACCACTGAGGCCGAAGAAGCTGAGGTTGATCGGTTCTATGAAGACCTACAACACCTTCTAGAACTAACACCAAAAAAAGATGTCCTCTTCATCATAGGGGATTGGAATGCTAAAGTAGGAAGTCAAGAAATCACCGGGATAACAGGCAGGCATGGCCTTGGTGTACAAAATGAAGCAGGACAAAAGCTAATAGAGTTTTGCCAAGAGAACATGCTGATCATAGCAAACACTCTTTTCCAACAGCACAAGAGGCGACTCTACACATGGACGTCACCAGATGGTCAATATCGAAATCAGATTGATTATGTCCTTTGCAGCCAAAGATGGAGAAGCTCCATACAGTCAGTAAAAACAAGACCTGGAGCTGACTGTGGCTCAGATCATGAGCTGCTTCTTGCAAAATTTCGGCTTAAATTGAAGAACGTCGGGAAAACCACTAAACCGTTCAGGTATGACCTCAATCATATCCCTTATGAATATACAGTGGAGGTGAGGAATAGATTTCAGGGATTAGACCTGATAGACAGAGCGCCTGAGGAACTATGGACGGAGGTCCGTAACATTGTTCAGGAGGCAGCAACGAAATCCATCCCAAAGAAAAAGAAATGCAAGAAAGCCAAGTGGCTGTCTGATGAGGCTTTACAAGTAGCTGAGGAAAGAAGGGAAGCGAAAAGCAAGGGAGAAAGGGGAAGATATACTCAACTGAATGCAGAGTTCCAGAGAATAGCCAGGAGAGACAAGAAGGCCTTCTTAAATGAACAATGCAAAGAAATCGAGGAAAACAACAGAATGGGAAAGACTAGAGATCTCTTCAAGAAAATTGGAGATCTCAAGGGAACGTTTTGTGCAAAGACGGGCATGATAAAGGACAAAGAAGGCAGGGACCTAACAGAAGCAGATGAGATTAAGAAGAGGTGGCAAGAATACACAGAAGAACTATACAGGAAAGATCTGAATGTCCCTGATAGCCATGATAGTGCGGTCACTGACCTTGAGCCGGACATCCTAGAGAGTGAAGTCAAGTGGGCCTTAGGAAGCATTAGTAACAACAAAGCTAGCAGAGATGACAGTATTCCAGCTGAGCTATTCAAAATCCTAAAAGATGATGCTGTTAAAGTGCTGCATTCAATATGCCAACAAATCTGGAACACTCAACAGTGGCCACAAGACTGGAAAAGGTCAGTTTACATTCCAATTCCAAAGAAGGGCAACGCCAAAGAGTGTTCAAACTACCGCACCATTGCGCTCATTTCACATGCCAGCAAGGTGATGCTCAAAATCCTACAAGCTAGGCTTCAGCAGTATGCGAACCGAGAACTACCGGAAGTACAAGCTGGGTTTCGAAGAGGCAGAGGAACTAGAGATCAAATCGCCAACATTCACTGCATCATGGAGAAAGCAAGAGAATTCCAGAAAAACGTCTATTTCTGCTTCATTGACTACGCTAAAGCCTTTGATTGTGTGGATCACAACAAACTGTGGCAAATTCTTAAAGTGATGGGAGTACCAGACCACCTTACCTGTCTCCTGAGAAACCTGTACGAGGGTCAAGAAGCAACAGTAAGAACCAGACATGGAACAACCGATTGGTTCAAAATTGGGAAAGGAGTACGACAAGGCTGCATATTGTCACCCTGCTTATTTAACTTATATGCAGAGTACATCATGAGAAATGCCGGGTTGGATGAATCAGAGGTCGGAATTAAGATTGCCGGGAGAATTATCAACAACCTCCGATATGCAGACGATACCACCCTAATGGCAGAAAGCGAAGAGGATCTCAAGAGCCTCTTGTTGAGGGTGAAAGAGGAGAGTGCAAAAGCTGGTTTGAAACTCAACATTAAAAAAACTAAGATCATGGCATCTGGCCCCATCACTTCCTGGCATATAGAAGGGGAAGAAATGGAAGCAGTGACAGATTTTACTTTCTTGGGCTCCAAGATCACCTCAGACAGTGACTGTAGCCATGAAATTAAAAGATGCTTGCTCCTTGGGAGGAAAGCTATGGCCAACCTAGACAGCATAGTAAGAAGCAGAGACATCACCTTGCCGACAAAGGTCCGTCTAATCAAAGCTATGGTTTTCCCAGTAGTAATGTATGGCTGTGAGAGCTGGACTATAAGGAAGGCTGAGCGCCGAAGAATTGATGCTTTCGAACTGTGGTGCTGGAGAAGACTCTTACGAGTGCCCTGGACTGCAAGGAGGTCAAATCAGTCCATCCTAAAGGAAATCAACCCTGAGTGCTCATTGGAAGGACAGATAATGAAGCTGAAGCTCCAATATTTTGGCCACCTAATGCGAAGAGAAAACTCCCTGGAAAAGACCCTGATGCTGGGAAAGACTGAAGGCAAAAGGAGAAGGGGACGGCAGAGGATGAGATGGCTAGATAGCATCACGGATGCAATGAATATGAACTTGAGCACGCTCCGGGAGAGAGCGCAGGACAGGAAGGCCTGGCGTGCTATGGTCCATGGGGTCACGAAGAGTCGGACATGACTGAATGACTGAACAACAACAAATATATATGAAGAGCATACCCAGATGAGCAGAGCTTAATGTGATCATGGTTTATCAAGGCTGAGTGTATAAAACTTGTTTCCAATACCTGGGCCAAGCCCAGCATCACATGACTGACAGGCATGTAAAAAGCATTCCTTCCTGCCTGGATCTGGGCTTGTAGTTCAGAGGTGTGGTTTTTAAGCATGTTTGAGTATTGCAGAGAAGATGTGCACATGTTTATTGTCTCACTAGTATGGAAATCAGAAGAGTAATTTCCTTTTAAGTTGTATATTATCCTAGTCTTATTTGTGGGATTTTTTAGTATTTGGCAGCAGAAGAGTTGAATTCAGTCTCAGGGGAGCCCGTCAGAGTTGTCTTGTAAAAATATTCATTTTCACTGGAAGATTTTAGTTCTACTACATGTTTGTGCAATCAAATGCACGTATACAAATATGTCAATAATACTGATCCAAATACCTACATTCTACTCTTTGGCAGTACATACAGAACAAATGGCATTCACTTTGAAAGGACTGGAAAATGGAAGGCATTAAATAAACATGCAGTTGTTAAAATGCTACTTTCAAATCAGCAGAATTTCCTAAGGATACATGAGATATCCATATGGTTCATTTTTACTTCAAATCTGCTCCATTCACAACCCCAAACATGAATCCAAATGTAGTGCAATTTTCCAGAAAAGTTGATGTTCCTGAACTTGCGGTCACATTCCAAAAGTGCATACCCTCAAACACAAACCAGAGGAGAGCACAATTTTCTGGAAAGCATGCAAATGTCTGAACTTGAGGTCACATTCAACAAGTACTTTCATGCTTTAGTTTAGGGGGAAAGAAAGTGCATGTTTTGAGTGCACACTTCCATTTTTTTCAAATTAAAAAAATAACCCTTGCATTTGGGAATGAGAACAAGATGCACTGAGCTCAGAGGTGAAGATAACAGAAGAATCCTGATTAGCTCAGACCTCTCTGATTCTCCCATTTCTAGATTTCCCTCATCCAGTGAAATCGTAGTCTCCAAAAGCTTGTCAGCTGTCTAAAAGCAAAATATCTAACCTGACATTTGTATGGATTAGGTTACTGCACAGATGAATGTAAAGAGTGTTTTTATTGTGATACAATAAGAAATCCATTATGGGCAAAGCCCTACATTTAACAGTATTAAGGCTTTGACACAATGAGGAAAGTAAAAAAAAAAAAGATGAAAAAAGAAGTAAGTTAACACATGGGAATCTGAACGTTTTGATCTTGCTGTTTGCTTCAAGTTGTAACTTATTTGTTCTTTTATGTCTCACAATACACTTTTTATACATTAGCTAAAATCATGTTATACAGAAAATTGTAAATCGCTTAGCTTAACTTGTAAAAAGATTAATACATGTTTGTTTGGCTGCCTCACTGAGCAGAGTTTGGGTAGGGGTGACTGTGCCCATGGCAGGGAAATGGTGGTGAGACACACTGCAACATGGTGTGTGGATGCATGTCACATAGACACCAGTCAAGGATGGCGACACAGGGGCTTTATAAGTCCATACCACCCCTGGCCTAACTTACTTTCAGCTTTTTCAGAGCAGGAGGGTGAGATGAAGAGTAAGGCATCTGCTTATGCATCACCAAAAAAGAGGAAACACATCATCAAGAAAGAGGACAAAAGAGGACATAGATTTGCATATGCTATATGTATAGATGCAAATTTAGCAATAATTACTATATTATAGCCCTTACCATAGTAGGGGTAGATACTAGATAGTGAGCAGGAGATCTGTGTTAGGAGCAACCTAGAGGAGTCTAAGGACAGCTAGAGTAAAGGAACTTGCATTTTACAACTTCTATTTTCCTTTAAGGCCTTTTGTATCACTAGCTCTGTTGTGTAAACACCTTTAGTTGGATTTGCTAGCTTCAAATTTACCAGTAAACTGTTGTGGTTAAACCCCAAGTGTCTGGTGTGTCAATCAACCCACGTCTATAGCCTAAACCCCATGTTACTGGAAAGGTGAAGGTAAAAGAAGAAAGGTGGGACTCTTAAGGAGACAAGAGATCCTTAAGGAGTTGCTCAGGGGGTCTAGGTCATAAGGGGAACCCTGACACAAGTAGAGGAGTTTCACAGTTGCTATGGTCCTCTGGAGTGGATGTATCATAGTTGCTGTACTGTACCCTCTTTCAGTGATGTTGGATCAATGATAGCTCTTGGTTGAGCATAAGGGACTGATTACTTATCTGGACCATAGTAGCATCCTGCCCTTATAAAAACCATTTGTGAGCAGTCGACACTTCAATTCTCATGCCTGTCCTCTAAATTATTCTGATTTTTGTGGATCATAAATCACTGAGTAATTGTTCCGAAGGCAGTACCTAGGTCTTTTATGGTGCTCCAGTTTGACATTCAAAAATCTCTTTATGGAATTGTAATTGCAAACCATTTCCAATGAAATATTGTTTAGCAGACCCATAATATTTCAGGGCAATAATCCATATAGAAATTAATGGATTGTCCAATTCAGCTAATTTGACTGCCAAGGGTGGTTAGTATATTCCAACCACACAGTCTGTTCAGTAACATTTTTAAAAATCTCATAAGATTGTGGTTACTCTGAATGATATGCAATTTAAGGATTCAGTGTGAACCTTAGTGCAGGTCATTGTTGGAAGAACTCTCTGTTTTTAAAGAACTACTGAGGAGTTCACAGCTAATATATTTGGGAGGAAGCTTACATTTAACAGAGCATGAAAACTACAGTAAATTTTCTTCCTCTTTTCTTTGTTATTTTCCCATATATTCATTTCTTAAAAAAATAATTTGCTCCAGAGAGTCACACAATTAGTTGCTTTATGTAGCTTTCTTTGTAATGCGTAAAGCATCACAGGCTAAGCTTAGATAAAAATGAAGACCTTAACAGTCTGAGCTCTATCCATACAAAGCAAGTTTTTAAGACTATTGGACAAATAATGTGACACAATATTGAACAAATAATCATTAGGGCTGCCAGTCAATTAAAGTTTTTAGTCAGTCATGTAACTTCTAATTAATTATTAAATGTCAATAGATTTGCATATAATAACTTCTACATCCATGCATTTTCAATGAAATTGAAGGAACAACATAGTATTTCATGTGTACCATAATTAATAAATGAATAAGTTGCTAGTTATTATAAGACTGGAAAGCTGTAATTCTGTTTTGGAGCAATTAGAGAATCTATAATATTTAAATATTCATCATTGTAATTATATAGTCACTATATGATTGTAAAACTGATTATTTAAATATTCTAGATTCTGTATTATAGTGGAATCCATATGGCTTCATAAATGACCAAAAACAGGTCTAATCCTATCATATTGTGGAAGATCCATGTTTTAAAATGTGTTAATATTGTTTGCAACTGAGCATTTTCAGTTTCACCTACCTGAGAATGTCATTGCAGAAAGGAAAATGCCTCCATACTGTAGTCTGAAATCAAACATTTATCAAGGTATGAGGGCAGAAAAAGATGAGTCCAAACGTTTATTTCTGATTACCTAAATTAGATAGATAACTTGTAGTCCTATAATAAAAATGTATGGTACCCTCTCCCTATAACCTCGGACACTCTGCAATGTTAATAAATAACTAATTATACCTAAATGTCTGCTCAGATAGTACCACAGCCACCCACGCCCTATGTGGAGAAATGCTGTGTATACAACTGTTTATGTTTTGTTATATTTAAAAACGGTGTCCTCTGTGTGGCTATAGTGTACCTGAACAAGCAAGAGGCCTAGCTTTGTTATTGCATATGCAGCTGTAAACAGCTGTGGTTGCCCTGGTTATGGTGGCTTATGAAGGGAGACCTTAGGCTGTTTCAAATGTGTAAGGGGAGATACCTTTGTTTTTATTGGTCAGGTGGATCAACAAAACCAGTCTGAGACTGAGATAACTCTTCTGGAGGGCAACCTGGAATCCAGAGCTAGTGGTTGTGGAGAGCAGAAGACCAGGCTGTGAGATGGTATTTCAGGCGGCACAGGCTAGCACCAGCAGGATTCAATCAGAGGTGTCTGACCAGAAGGAACAGTATCACCAAAGCCAGACGCAACAGAAGGTGAGTAATTGGCTGTGGTGCAGTTTAGAGAAAATGGATTAGGAGAAAGCTGTTGAGAGCTTATTAGCAGGGAAGATTCTTTTATTAAGTACGGTAACAAATGATATTTAATTTCAGTATATGTAAGTATTTTCATCCTGTAATTTGAACAATACTCTATTCCCTTATGTACAAAATATCCTTTAATAAAACTCTTAGTTTAATAGAATCATAGAATAGTAGGGTTGGAAGGGGCCTACAAGGCCATTGAGTCCAATCCCCTGCTCAATGCAGGAATCCAAGTCAGAGCATCGAATAGTTCGAATTGTCTCTAGTGTTGGTGTCCATCTCACACCGAAACCTTTTATACTAAGCTATTACGAGGTTTTAAAGTTCAAAAATAATTTGTGGTAGCAGAAAAGTGTTGACTTGTGGAACTCTGAGTTATCATGGTTGAGCATTCCATACGCTCTGAAGTATAAACGTTGCTAAAAATATGAAACCTTATAGGTGGGATTGTTTTTGTGGCAGTGCTGGGAGCAAATTTCCCACAGGGGGTGGAGGGAAAACCCCTAAACACATATTTTTAAGGGAAAGGGGAACAGAAAAAAGTGATTTCCTCAGAGGTGGGATCAAATTCCCCATACCGTATTTGCATGTTTCCCTGGCTGGGTCCCAGCACCCTTGTTCTTTACAAATTCAGACACAATAAGCAGGGTTGAGGATAAGGTGTCAAGACGGAATGTTCACTAAGGTCTTTCCTATTTTAAATCCCACTTTTTGAAAGGGGAGCTCATATGATTTGTGTGCCTATTTCTGGTGAAAAACTGGGAGGAGGCTGAAGTTTAGAGGAGAAAACTAAAGATCTGAAAGTGAGAGGAAAGATTAATGGGAAACTGGGGGATCTGAGAAATATATGTACATATGTATAAAGGAAGAGAGAATTAGTTGAGCTGAAGGGGAGACGGAATGGTTTTGGATTTTTTTTAAACCCTATCTATTATTTTTCAGAGCAAAAGTGGATTTAAAGGTTGAATATGTCTTTCTGCTTTTTTGTATCATAAGTCATTGATTACCAAGTTGTATAATGGAATTCAATGCCAGAGCTTTAATATTAGCATATAATTGTTATGCAAAGTTCTCTCTGACATTTTGCCATGTCAAAGTAGTTAAGAGGGTCTGAAATACCTTGTTTCCATCAAGAATTCTTTCTCTTCAGTTGCTAGGCGAAAAGTTCATAATTGCAAAGACTTCCAATTTAATGTGGCAAAGCAAAATATATAAATCAATCTCTGGATTAGCTGAGTGTTCACTTTTCACTGCAGAGATTTCCCCCTTGGCAATTTTCAAAAGCTCCTTACCCAATGGACTTTACCTTTGTGCTTTCTCAATTACCTGAAGTGCACCTTTCTCCAAGTACTTTCAATTCTATATGCTGTTTTGAAAGACCCTATTGTTATCTTGGCCTTAAAAAAAATCTTTAGACCTACATCTGTAGCAAGTGCCTTTCCAAAGGAGATGCTCTGCAAAGCAAGAGGAAAAGAACTCTTTGTGAACAAGATAAACGAACTGCTTTCAAATCCTAACTCATGTACTATTATTGGCCTATTCCTCTTGGTAACTTTGGAGGCGGGGGCGGGGGCAGGGAGAAGCAACATTCATTATGGCTTTCCAACATAAAAAGAAAGAATTTTCTTAAATATAAAATATATTGTGATAAAAAATGGTTGTAAAACTTCCATCTTGAGAAAACTATATGCTGGATTTTCACATGGAAAGCATAACTCTACCTTGCTGTTGTTCAGTCGTTCAGTCGTATCTGACTCTTCGTGACCCCATGGACCATAGCACGCCAGGCCTTCCTGTCCTCCACTCTCTCCCGGAGTGTGCTCAAGTCCATATTCATTGCATCGGTGATGCTATCTAGCCATCTCATCCTCTGCCGTCCCCTTCTCTTTTTGCCTTCAATCTTTCCCAGCATCAGGGTCTTTTCCATGGAGTTTTCTCTTTGCATTAGGTGGCCAAAATATTTGAGCTTCAGCTTCAGTATCTGTCCTTCCAATGAGCACTCAGGGTTGATTTCCTTTAGGATTGACTGATTTGACCTCCTCGCAGTCCAGGGAACTCGTAAGAGTCTTCTCCAGCACCACGGTTCGAAAGCATCGATTCTTCGGCACTCAGCCTTCCTTAATTTATAGTCCAGCTCTCACAGCCATAAGTTGCTACTGGAAAACCATAGCTTTGATTATACGAACCTTTGTTGGCAAAGTGATGCTTCTGCTTCTTACTATGCTGTCTAGGTTGGCCATAGCTTTCCTTCCAAGGAGCAAGCGTCTTTTAATTTCATGGCTACAGTGATCTTGGAGCCCAAGAAAATAAAATCTGTCACTGCTTCCATTTCTTTCCCTTCTATATGCCAGGAAGTGATGGGGCCAGATGCCATGATCTTCGTTTTTTTAATGTTGAGTTTCAAACCAGCTTTTGTAGTCTCCACTTTCACCTGTATCGTCTGTATATCTGAGGCATCGTCTGTATATCTGAGGTTGTTGATAATTCTCCTGGCAATCTTAATTCCAACCTGTGATTCATCCAACCTGGCGTTTCTCATGATGTACTCTGCATATAAATTAAATAAGCAGGGTGACAATGTACAGCCTTGTCGTACTCCTTTCCCAATTTTGAACCAATCGGTTGTTCCATGTCCGGTTCTTACTGTTGCTTCTTGACCCTTGTACAGGTTTCTCAGGAGACAGGTAAGGTGATCTGGTACTCCCATCTCTTTAAGACTTGGCCACAGTTTCTTGTGATCCACTCAACAAAGGCTTCAGCATAGTCAATGAAGCAGAAATAGGTGTTTTTCTGGAATTCTCTCGCTTTCTCCATGATCCAGCAAATGTTGACGGTTTGATCTCTAGTTCCTCTGCCTCTTTGAAACCCAGCTTGTACTTCCGGTAGTTCTCGGTTCACATACTGCTGAAGCCTAGCTTGTAGGATTTTGAGCATCACCTTGCTGGCATGTGAAATGAGTGCAATTGTACGGTAGTTTGAACGCTCTTTGGCATTGCCCTTCTTTGGAATTGGAATGTAAACTGACCTTTTCCAGTCTTGTGGCCATTGCTGAGTGTTCCAAATGTGTTGGCATATTGAGTGCAGCACTTTAACAGCATCATCTTTTAGGATTTTAAATAGCTCGGCTGGAATACTGTCATCTCCGCTAGCTTTGTTGTTACTAATGCTTCCTAAGGCCCACTTGACTTCACTCTCTAGGATGTCCGGCTCAAGGTCAGTGACCGCACTATCATGGCTATCAGGGACATTCAGATCTTTCCTGTATTGTTCTTCTGTGTATTCTTGCCACCTCTTCTTAATCTCATCTGCTTCTGTTAGGTCACTGCCTTCTTTGTCCTTTATCATGCCCGGCTTTGCACAAAACATTCCCTTGATATCTCCAATTTTCTTGAAGAGATCTCTAGTCTTTCCCATTCTGTTGTTTTCCTTAATTTCTTTGCATTGTTCATTTAAGAAGGCCTTCTTGTCTCTCCTTGCTATTCTCTGGAACTCTGCATTCACTTGGATATATCTTCCCCTTTCTCCCTTGCTTTTCGCTTCCCTTCTTTCCTCAGCTACTTGTAAAGCCTCATCAGACAGCCACTTGGCTTTCTTGCATTTCTTTTTCTTTGGGATGGATTTCGTTGCTGCCTCCTGAACAATGTTATGGACCTCCGTCCATAGTTCCTCAGGCACTCTGTCTATCAGGTCTAATCCGTGAAATCTATTCCTCACCACCACTATTCATAAGGGATATGATTTAGGTCATACCTGAATGGTTTAGTGGTTTTCCCTACATTCTTCAATTTAAGCTGAAATTTTGCAACAAGAAGCTCATGATCTGAGTCACAGTCAGCTCCAGGTCTTGTTTTTACTGACTGTATAGAGCTTCTCCATCTTTGGCTGCAAAGGACATAAACAATCTGATTTCAGTATTGACAATCTGATGATGTCCATGTGTAGAGTCACCTCTTGTACTGTTGGAAAAGAGTGTTTGCTATGATCAGCGTGTTCTCTTGGCAAAACTATTAGCCTTTGTCCTGCTTCATTTTGTACACCAAGGCCATGCTTGCCTGTTATCCCAGTGATTTCTTGACTTCCTACTTTAGCATTCCAATCCCCTATGATGAAGAGGACATCTTTTTTTGGTGTGAGTTCTAGAAGGTGTTGTAGGTCTTCATAGAACTGATCAACCTCAGCTTCTTCAGCCTCAGTGGTTGGGGCATAGACCTGAATTACTGTGATGTTAAATGGTTTGCCTTGGATTCGTACTGAGATCATTCTATCGTTTTTGAGATTGTACCCCAGGACTGCTTTTCCTACACCACTTTGTTGAATATGAGTGCTACTCCATTTCTTCTAAGGGATTCTTGCCCGCAGTAGTAGATATAATGGTCACCTGAATTAAATTCGCCCATGCTTGTTCATTTTAGTTCGCTGATTCCCAAGATGTCGATGTTCAATCTTGTCATCTCATGTTTAACCACCTCCAGTTTACCTTGATTCATTGATCTTACATTCCAGGTTCCTAAAAAATATTGTTCTTTACAGCATTGGACTTTCTTTTCACCACCAGACATATCCACAGCTGAGTGTCCTTTCGGCTTTGGCCCAGCCGCTTCACTCTTTCTGGCAGTACTTGGAAATTCCCTCTGCTCTTCCCCAGTAGTATATTGGACACCTTCTGACCTTCTGAGGGGTTCATCTTCTGGCATCATATCTTTTAGCCTTGTGATACGTTCCATGGGGTTTTCTTGACAAGAATACTGGAGTGGGTTGCCAACTTGCCATTTCCTTCTCCAGTGGACCACATTTTGTCAGAACTCTCTGCCATGACCTGTCCGTCTTGGGTGGCCCTGCACAGCATAGCTTATGGCTTCACTGAGTTATGCAAGCCCCTTCGCCACAACAAGGCAGTGATCCTTGAAGGGGATAACTCTACCTAAAGACTTCCAAATAGGGATGGGGGAGAATTTCTCCCCGAAACTTCGGGGGGCCGAGTGCCAACGTGTTTGGCCCCCCGAAGTAGTTTTGGGGAGAAATTCTCTGCCCCCCCTGCCCCCTGTACCCCCCCCCCCGGGACGGGACTTACCTTTCCCGAATGTCCCTCCCGGCTATTTGCGTTGCCCTTATTTTCGCCGTAGTCTATGTAAAGATTTACGTACACTACAGTGACCAAATAAGGAACGCGAATGGCAGCTCCCTATGGGGGCCGCCATTAGCCGTACGTGCATTTTTTTTTTTTAAGTCACCCGTGATAGGCTACGTGAAGATTAACGTAGCCTATCACGGCTGACTTTGCAAATCTAGCCGTGATAGGCTACGTTAATCGTTACGTAGCCTATCACAGGGGCGTTTTTGTTTTTTTTTTAACTTTTCTTGTAATGGCGGCGGCGGCAGCCGGTCAAAAGACCGGCTGCCGCCCCCGCCCCTGACGAAGACCTGCCGAACTGCCACCGGGACCCGCCGCCGGGAGCGACATTTGTGAAAGGTAAGTCCCATCCCAGGGGGGGTGGCAGGGGGTGGCGGGGGGTGGAGAATTTCTCCCCGAACCTTCGGAGGACCGAATGCGTTGGCACTTGGCCCCCCGAAGTTTCGGGGAGAAATTCTCCCCCATCCCTAGGTACAGGAAATAGGAATGCATGAGAATTTTGTTTATGTTCGCAACATTGTATTGCACCCCAAATGCAAACGTGAACATGCACACATTTTCAGAGAGAATGCAAGCCTGTTCAAAAAATGTACATTTGTGTCATTTTCATACATTACTGAATGGTGAAAAGGTGGGCATTCTGGGTATGCGCTTCTAAAAATGTGCATTTTCCCCAATCAAAAATGCACCTTTTTCCCATTTAAAAAAAGAACGCTCACATTTGGAAGCACAAATGACGTGAGCCAAGCTTTAAGGGTTAATCTGGAGAACCTTGAGAAGCTTGAACGTCGTGTGTTCAGCCATCCCTAACAGGAAATGTTCCTTCTGCTGATCTTTCTTAAGGTAACCGTAGGCTCCAAGCCTGAATTTGTTTTTTACCCCCTTCTCCAAATGCCCCTGATGCCCCATCCAAGATTGTTCAGGAGAGTCCCAGCCCCTCCAGAGAGGCTTTGTAGGGGGTGTAGGTGGCAGCAGGGGAGAAGAGGGTATAGGAAACTTTCCTTCCATGAGCTTTCTTGAGTTAACTTAGGATCCAAGCCAATGTCACATACCATCAACACCCTGTTCTATAAATGGAAAACAAGGTTATATCTTCGAATCCAAGCCACCATGCCTTATTTTATTGATCTGTATATTTTCCTTTTCTATTTCACTTGTCTTTGCCGAGAACAATCACTGTTGCACATTTATTTCTTCCACTTTGTCCTTTTGTATCTGTTTTCACTGAATTGCTTTGATTACTGCTGAACTATAGATTCTGGCTTTTGCTCTAAGGATTTCCCCCCTCCACCCTGTACTTGACCAATATTCTCTTCCTTGACCTATATTCTCCTTTCCTTCAGAATTATCATCCCTGTTTTTCCCAGTGTGAATTCACTTCTTATATAGTAATTCCTTTAAAAAACAAAACGCTCGAAACTGCTTTGTGACTTTGACTTGATAAATGCAGGAGCTGCTTGAATGCATATCACTTGTACAGTGAAAATAAAGCCACAAATAAATAAAAATAGAATGTTTAAGTTGCTAGCCATTATGATCAAGGACAATATCTTGAAAAAACTTTCCCCAGTTACTTTCTCACTGTAAAACACCCCCCTCACGTCTGTCACATCCATCTGCACATTTGTGTTTTCTGTATGAGGAATGGTTGACACATCTTAGACAAGAAGCTCTCTTACACTGCAGAATGGTAAACAATTAACCATAGAACCCTAAACATGTCTGCTAAAAAGTTAGTCCAAGTGATTTCAATGGGGCTTAGTCCCAGGTAAGTGTGCGGCATGAAAGAATTTACCAATCTATTAAGAGACACTTGGGGCATGTTTCCACACTATCAGCTTCACTTTGTTTGCAACTTTGTTGCGATGTTTCCCCAATCACATTTCCTTTTCCTGTTTCCACAGCCCTTAAAGACCCAGCTTATCTCTGTAGCCTGGGGCTCTGTGCTGTTTCCACTGGGCTCTAAACAAATTATTTTCTTGATGGCTGGGTGGAGTCTGAGTGGAGTCTGGGTTGGGTCTGATTACCTCATCAGTGTTCCCGCCTCCTCGGCCATGTTTCCAGGACAGCAGAAGGAGAAGCTAATGGAAGAGTACTGGATTTTTAAAAAGGAATCAGCTTTGTTGTGAAGAGAGGCTTCACCCCTCTACCCCCCTTTCTCCTTTCCCCTTAAAGTCCAGATACACCTGCATTTCAGGAGCAAGCCTCATTGAGCACAATGGGAGTTACTTTTGGGTAGACACATATGCTTCTGCTGGGAAAGGTGGGGGAGAACACAAAGAGGGAAACCAGCCCCCATTTTAACACAGAGGACCTCACTGACCACAATGGAAGTTACTTCTGAGGAGACACTAATCGGTTTGTTGTGGGAAAGAGAGTAGTAAACACAAAGTCAGAAACCAGCCCCCATTGTAACCTGCAGGATCTATGTAACAAAGCTGTGAAGTACTTTCTTCCTAAGGCAATTCATCAGAGCCTTGAGGTACTGCCTAGTTGCTTAATCGTACTTAAGAAATTGGGCTTTAAAATGTGCCATTTCAATTGAGGGGGAATCTGTAAGTTCTAATGTGGGCATTCAAAGGCAAGCCTCATTCAGCAAAATAGGAGTTACTTCTGAGGAGACACTAATGGGTTTGTTGTGGGAAAGAGACCAAAACCAGCCCCCATTTTAATGCACAGGATCTCTATATGGAAGCTGTGAAGGAGTTACACTCTAAGGCAATGGACTGGAGCCTCAAGATCACACTTAATCACATTTAAGGAATTGGGCTTTGATATGTGCCATGTCAATGTCATTTGATGGGCTTCTCTGTTATTTCTGTGGTCATTGAGAGGGCAAGCCTCACTCAGCACAATAGGAGAAAACACCCCTTGACTGGGGTCATGGGCTGTGTTCTAGTGCTTATTTTCAATTATGTTTTAAAAGTTGGTCCCTGGCATCCTGCTCCAAAATGGCAATGAAACTTCTGGAAAACAGGGAGGGAAAGGGTTGGGTCACTGAGGTCAGAGTGACACACACACAAAGGCCGGGCTACACGCCCCATGGGCAGGACTATGATACCGAACCCAGTGCTTATGTCAGGGGTGCTTATGTGTGCATCTCTTCATCCCTGCCTGACTGCTCCCTCCAGTATCATCTCCCCCTCTCCTTCACATGCTGCTTCCGGTGAAGTCATGGGCAGGTGACCCACAAGGGCTGGGCTACATGCCCCATGGGCAGGACTATGATACTGAACCCAGTGCAGTTGTGGAAATAGGTCAGAAATGGAGCCGAAGTAAGCTGGAAAAGTCAGACTATAACCAGTCTCAGAAGAAGTGGTTTTTCCGTGATAAAATGTGGGGCTGGTGCTGAATGGCCATGATGTCATGGAAACACAGAGACCTCACCGCACAACCAGGTTGGAGTAAATCGCTGGTGGAAACACAGCCCTAGATTTCAATAGCTTCATATTGGGAATAGAATATTGCCCATCTTTTGTCCAATTTCTTTTTAGGATGTGGCTGTAATGTCAAAACTTGCCTATTATGTATGAGTTTGCCAGAATTACTTATATGATATAGTTTGTGCAGAAATGGATGACTTGTATAATGTTGGTTTGCCACGAAGGGTATTCTCAACAGGGAGCCACAACCAATCCAGGCTTCCTGATGTATGTACCAATACCTAGGTGATACATTTATTTATTCATGTTATTTAAATTGTTCTATCCCATCTTTCCATCTAATGGATCTAGAAAGCAGTTAACAGCAAACATTAAAATAAAAGTGAGACAAAACAAAATAGCAATGGCTTGAATCCGATAAGTTAACTTAAAGAAGATCATGGAAGGAACTCTTACCCCCTTAAGCCACTAGCATTTTTTGAAAAGCATCAGGGATGCTTTGACTTGGATTTCTGCATTGAGCAGGGGGTTGGACTCAATGGTCTTACAGGCCCCTTCCAACTCTAGTATTCTATGATTCTATGAAAAGGCTCCGTGGAGAGTTGGGTGGCATGGGGGGCTGCTGGGGATGGGGAGAATTACCCCACACTGAGAGGAGCTCTGGCTGATTGTGAGTGATCCCACCAACTTGAACAATGTCAACTTATCCTAGAATCCAAGCCATTATAAAACTTCCTCCAACACAAATTCAGATCAAAACAGCCAATAAAAAGTAGTAGACACCAGGAAAAAATAACCACCAGCAAGCAACAATGAAGATGTAGATTTCATACGCTCTCAAAATTATCTGAAAGAGAATTATGCTAAGTTAACAGCTGAAACTCAGCAAGAGGAAGGCAAAAGAACCTCTGGAGGGAATTCCACTATGTAGTGGAACTTGGTACCGTTACATAGAAGGCTAGAGCCATCAGTCAGTGGGGAAATATGAAACCTGTAACGATGTCCCAAGTACTCATGTCTGGAAACGTGGGTATGCCATTTTTACATGTTATATTTTCAGGACTTAAAACATTTTTGATGTACACTTAAAAAAAAATAATATATGAAGTGTGATTCACACTGAGCTCTTCTGGACTAATTCTGAGCCTAGGGGAAAATATCCATAATAACATAACTCAGGCACCGTTACTCTATTTTGTTTTTTTCATTCTTGTCTCTCTTTTGTTAGTTCAAAATGTGTCTTTCAGCCTAATGTATGCTGCTAGATCCAAAGCTCCTCCAGTGCCGCAGGATCTGGAGTAGTTAATTTTTCTCCCATTGGTTTCAGTGTGTGTGTGATTTTGGATAAATAAGATCACCAGGGGAAAAGGCAACTTAAGTACACCCTCCTCTCCTCCTCCCCTACTGACATGTGCCAATAGGGCCCTGGAAATCATGGAGGATCTGCAACTTAAAACCCCATCCCGTCCCCCGCCCCCTGCCACACACACAGGATTACACTCTAAGGTATCTTGAAGATTTAGGTTTAAATCATAAAGGCTTTTTAATTTACTTTGAGATATTAGCTGTTCTAAAAATGTTGCATAATCTTAAAGTATTCCTTCTATCACTATATTAGCTTTATTTTTATTTATGAAATCTGTTTACATAGAAAAAACTCTTCCTCCCGCTTCTGTGTAGTTTGGGTAGTCTTATTGTTGCATTGCACTTGGGGAAAAAAAAAAGTTCTTCAAAGCCTATGATACACAAGCTAATTATGCTAGAACTTTTGGATACAAGTATTAATAATACTAGTAGTGACGTACATATATGCTTAGACAGAAAGTGATGTACTATGATAAGAGCATGTTATATCAGGGCCTTGTGTAGGCTCTGTTTATATGTTACCTGTTGTGGTTTTATTTATTTATTATGTAGATTTATATACTACTTTCCAGTGGGCTATCAAAGCGGTTTACAGAAATGATAAAAACATAAAATATAGAAACAAAAATGTAGTGAAATACTCACTAGTCAGCTAAAATCATACTGGCTGGGTCACCCTTCAAGGAAAGCTTGCATGAAGAGATGGGTCTTGAGCAGATATCTACAGATCAAGACCAAAAACACCTGCCTAGTGTCGATGGGGAGTGTGTTCCAGAGGGCGGTGTCACAAGACTGAGCTCTCTATTGCACCTCAGGAGCATACTGCTCCTGAGGACTGCAATGGCTGGTTTGCTCTCACATTGTGGGAGCAAACTTTGTGATTCTGAAACGACACCACCCCAAGGAACATGTAAATGGTTCCTAAAGCACAGGACCCTTAAGTTCCAACAAGACTTATTACAACTAAAGCTTAAATAACAAATGCTGCATTGGTTTGAAAACAAGTGTAGTTCCCAGGCTGCCCTTCTTCTTCCTTCTGATAAGAGTGTCAGTTTGGCCTATGTTAAAAATCTTACTGATAATTTATTAATACTATCGAATACACTTGGAGGAAACATAGGTTGTTAAGCAATGCTTCGTAGTAAGATATATTTAGTTGATTGACCAGCCTACTAAGATCGGTTCTGAGATTGTCAATACTAGGATTGCTGAAGACCAGACTAGACACCCACATGTCAGGGAAATGCAGAAACAATCAAATCAATCATGGTACTGTTCTAGAATTGGCTTGGATGACTCACTGCAGTTGCTTTCAAGGTGAAATTATTCTTGATTAACAAAAGCAAAATGGATCAAGCAGTTCAATCTTTTAAGAAGAAAACATGACTTCCAAAGAGAATGCTCAATGCCAACAACCTTGCACTCATTAGCAACCCTTTCATAGTAAAAGGAATCTATGCAGGTGATGAATGAGTAAATAAAAGGCCTGGAAAAAGCAACATTCTTCTTTCAATTGCTTAAAGAGTTGGTTAAAGTCGTATGCTTGTTATAAAAAAAGAAACATATGAAGCATTTTCTAACTTGTCTTTTCTTTCAGTAAACCTTTAGGACACTTGGTGGTTTTTGTTTTTTTTTAGACAATAAAAAGTTGACTAGTAAAAAGCAGCACCATAAAAGGAAGCAGTATAACATTTATACCAACTAATTAGTGTGAATCTTAAAGAGAGGGGATATATTTTTATAGCATATAGTGTGCTGTAGCATCCAAAGTGCTTCATAATACTTGTCCCATTTTTTTTTCCTCATAGCAAGTGTGGTGGCCCAATACTATTCCCGGGTCCCAGGAGGGGGAGAAGCAGCCACTTGCACACAGAGGTGGGACCACTGTGTGAGAGTCTTTCCTTCTCCCTCCTGGGTCCGGGAGGGGGAAGAAAGTCTCATGTATAGCAGCCCTGCTGCTGTACATGAAAGCGCCGCTCCCCTCTCATCCTCCTGCCGCTTCTTCTGCCACCATCCACCACAGAAGCGGGGCCGGGAGGATGAGAAGGGAGCACCATTGCGAGCAGAGATGGGTCAAAGAAGATGCAAACAACAAGCTTGGATTGAAAATTGAGCCACATTTTATTGAAATATTTGCAAAGGGGTAACTAGGACGGGCATCTAACTGTGTCAGCGGCTAGCTGACACTTCATGGGCAAAAACATAACCAGCCTGAGGGGTGGCGGTGATCTCGCCATCCCTCTGGACTGCCCCATGTGGGGGAGGTAGACCTTCCAGTGTCACCCCCAACCCGGTGCCGCACAACACCTGGGTGAGTGAGTAGGGTTGGTCTCCCAGGCAACCCTTATCCCCCCGCCGAGCCACACAACCCGTTTGGGGGGACCTCAGGCGTCACCTGTCACCATAAGGTGCCTCTGCGTGCACACCATCCCTACTCCCTTCCCAGTTTTGCCCATCCTAGCCGCCACAGGAGTCACAGGCCTATTGCCTGTGAAACTCCCCCCACCTGCGCAGAAGAACTTCCCGCAGGCCCCTTTGCAGATCGGCCAAAAATAAATCATTGCCTATGTCTGACAGGTGGACGCCGTCCTGCCTGTAAAGCTCCCTCTTAGTCCAATGAATTCCTTGGTGGTTGATGCAACCGTCACAATGCTCTGACAATCCACGTGCCAGTTCTCTATTCACCTTGCGCTGGGCCCTTTCCATGGCCACATTGCTCTGCGCCCTCCACATGATTCTCAGGAGCATTGAGGACCATAATATGGTCACCCCCGGCCAGCGATGTCGGATCGTCTGCAGATCGGCCAACGCCTGCTCAATCAAGTCCTTTCCAGGCTTGTAGCCCAGGTCGTTCCCTCCTAGGTGCAGCACCAGGACCTGTGGAGGGAAACTGACCAAACCTCGTTGAAAGAGTGTGGGGAGAAGACCGTCCCATCGCATACCCCATCGGCCGAGCCATTGTATTGCCACCTGTTGGGGAAACTGCAGCCGGGATCCGAAGGCCGACGTAGAAGCTCTGCGGGCAGCCCAAAAAACCATACTGTGCCCACAAATGAGCACCCGTACCGGCGTCGGTCGAATCCCATCTAAATAAAACATTGGGGAAGGTGAAGAGAATCATCAAGAAGCATCAGGCAACTTGCAAATGTAAGAGCGGAAGGCCCTGGAGCGCCATCTCCCTACCGCTTTCACTTGCTTGGATGAAAAACCTATGGCAGCTGCCGTAGAGGCCGCCCCAATACGAAATGAGTGAGTCCTGAAACGGTAATGCCCCAGACCCAGTGTGGTCAAGGCTACCTTAGTGACTGCCCAAAATTGGAACTTTGTCAGTGGTGAACCATCCGCATGGCAAAATAGGGGACCCTCACTTGCCCCGCGGTGCTCAATGAAAGCCCGCAAGGCCCTGACGGGGCATAACTCATCGGCCTGGGCCTGGTTAAGGGTAACCAATGCTCCCTTGCCTGCCTGATCAGTTTTTGAACGTCGAATATGGAGGTGAATCAGGCTAAGCTGGATCTGGATATCTGAATACCTCAAGGCCCTCCCAGAGGTGTCGGATTTGGAGGCCCAGACCAGTTCTGAAATCCTGAGGGCCCCAAAAAAGGCTGTTAAAGCTGCAGCGTGAAAGAGGGAGGCTTCGTATGGAGAAGAGCAAAGGGAGGGCCACACTGTCTGAAGCCCTGTAAGAATAACTGGCAACAAAGGGTGCCTGGAGTCTGGCGGGGCAGGAAACATCCGTGCCCAGCCTTGCACAGCTCTTCTAATTCGGAAATCTGAGGTGGAGTCCTCTACCCCTCGCACTTTGGCCCAAAAGGCCAAAGAGGCGAGCTTCCCCGAAATGGTCCTAGCAGATAGTCCCTTGTTATGCAGATGTACAAAATTGTAACAAGTGGTCCACAGGTAAGGGCCACACATCCTGCAACTGAAGCCCACACCTGAAGGCGCCGAACTCCCTACCTGCTCTCTCGTAGGCAGCTCTAGTGCTGGGGGCTATAGAATTCAGGATCGCGGGTTCGACTTGAGAGTGCCGATCTCCCACAGTTCGTCTGGTATGGGGTCTGGCAGCGGATGGGCCCACGGAGCCAACGCACGGAACCTGTCGATCTGGTTTCGTGACAAAGCATCGGCTACAGGGTTCCCCAGACCCGGCACATGGCGGGCGCGGAACCATATGTTGTGGCATAGGCATTGGAGGGTAAATGCTCTAACTAAATCCATGACCCTTTGGTTTCTAGAGGATAATGTATTAATGACATGCACTATGGCCAAGTTGTTGCACCAAATAAGGGCGACAGAGTTGGCCATCAAGTCTGCCCAAATATGTACAGCCACGTAAATGGGGAAGAATTCCAGAAAGGTAGGTCCCAATTGATACCGCCGGCGGCCCAGGTCTCTGGTCACTGGCCCAGGCACCACCGGTCTCGCCAAATTAGCCCAAAACCAAAGGAGCCAGCCGCATCCGAATGGATCTGCATGTCGGCTCGTAGAAGTAATTCGCGTCTCCAAGAGGAGATGCCATTAAAGTCCCTCAGGAATTTAAGCCATACCCGCAGGTCCATGCGCATAGCAGAGATGACTCTGGTGCGATGATGCGGGAGTTGAATACCCCGCATTGCCCAGCAGATCCGTCGCAGGAATGCGCAGCCGGGGGCAACCACTCTACAAGCGAAGTTCAGATGGCCAACGATTTCCTGTAGTTCTCTAAGGGAGACTTTACAAAGGTGCAAGATGGACTGGAGCTTATTTTTAAGTATCACCAATTTATCATGGGGGAGACGAGAACACTGTGCGCGGGTATCAGGCTCGATCCCCAAGAACATCAAAGTAACAGTTGGGCCCTCTGTCTTCTCGTGTGCCAAAGGGACACCCAAGTCTGAGGAAAGGGATATGAATGCCCTAATCAGGTCAGAGCATTGACTGCCATCCCCGGGTCCAGCAAACAGGAAGTCATCCAAATAATGGACCACATCGCTGCAGCCTGTCTTGTCCCGTATGGCCCATTCCAGAAAGGTACTAAATGTCTCAAATATGGCGCAAGAGATGGAGCATCCCATAGGGAGGGTGCGGTCGATGTAAAATTTGTTCTGGAAGGAAAATCCCAGCAAATCAAAATCCAGAGGATTGATAGGCAAAATGCGAAAAGCGGATTTGATATCACACTTGCCCATCAATGCCCCGCGGCCCAGAGCTCTTATCATGGCTACCGCAGTGTCAAAGGATGTATAACGCACGGAACATAGGTAACCTGGAATTTCATCATTAACCGACTGGCCCTTGGGGAAAGAGAGGTCATGAATTAACCTGAATTCACCGGGCGATTTCTTGGGTGTAATTCCCAAAGGGGAAATCCTCAGGTTGGGTAGCGGGGGTGAGGAAAAGGGGCCCATGACTCGACCTGACTGAACTTCTTTGTTAATCTTATCTTGCACCAGGCGCCGCATGCTAAGAACAGACCAGTGGTTACCTGTCAAATATGGCCTGCGCAGGCCTGTAAAGGGAATCCTGAAACCCAATGTAAAGCCGCGTTCCAAGTAGATCGCTGCCCGCCGATTTGGGTAACGACCTAGAAGTTGAAGGAGTGGAACAATCTTATTGGGCTGGGGCCCTTTGGGAGGGGGAGGATACCCACCGCCCTGTTTTCTGCCACCCTGGCCATCCTTTGGGGGACCTCTCCAACCTCTGGCTCTCGGGCAAGAGGAGCAGGAGTGTTGACCGCCACAAAGGGAGCACTCGTGCCAGAAGTGGCATGGGTTATGGGAGCAGGAACCTTTGGAGTTGAACTCCCAGCAAAGCCAGCGGTGTTGAACCCCTGGACCCGCAAAAGTCTTGGTGGCTATTGTGGGTGACAGCTTGGCCAGGATATGGCCGCTGTCGGACCTATCGCCGAAGCCTGGCCTAGAAGGGGTCATGAATTGTAGCCAAAGGTCCTGGTCCTTCAGATCCCAGCGCATGGAGGGGTCGATGGCGGCCCTCCTTCGGAAGGCCTTGTCGTAAGCCAGCCATGTGCTCCCCTCATATTCGGAGTAAGCCCTGAATATTATTTCGAGGTACTTGGTGAGAACACAAGCCCTCTCAGGGAACCTCTGCTGGAGGATGCCAGCGTAAATTAAAAAGCCTGGCAACCAGTTCGCCCAGGTGCGAGGCACCTTGCGAGCTTTGCTCCGCTCAAGATCCCTGTCACGGGTCCTATCTTTGTCACTGGGTTCGGGCTCACGAAAGAGCAGGGCAAAGACATCGATAAATTCACCCCGCAATATCTTTTCTCTAGTAGCAGTGGTTAAGTGAAAACCAATAGGGGAGGACGTCGCACCAGTGGGCATAGATCCACGACTTAAGTTGGCGCATGGGTCAATCGAGGACAACTGTGGGGCTAGCAGGGAAGGAGGTAGGGAAGCTAGGGGGTCATTAACCGAACTGGCGGGCCCCTGCCAAACATTGGCGGAGGCGACGTTAAGCGGATGAGGCTGGACTAATGGCGGGGCAGGTGCAGTGGCGTCTCCTGCTGGTAGTAGTAAGGGGAATGAAGCGCCAGGCCCCAAAGAACTGGGAGGGCTGGCTGATGAAGCAGCTGAACTAGGAGTTGAGGCCGAGGCAACGGGCTGAGGAGTACTAGCTGCGGGGCCTGAAATAACTGAAGGAAGTGTACGAGGGGGGACTGGGCCGCCTTGAAAGGTAACCCACGGCGCCCAACCCAAGGGGTTGATTTGCCCCATACCCAGCCAGGCAAATTGAGGTGCCAAAGCGGTCTCACCTGTACCAATCGTGGGCATGCTCTGATCCCCAGCTGAAAAAAACCGAGGTTGTTGCTTGTGCGCCCAGGGAAGATGAGGCAGCAGAAGGGAGGAGCTCCACTGAAGGCGGTGAGCCTTCTGGAAGAGCCGAGGAAGAGGAGGTGGATGCCTCAATAGCGTCCAGGCGATCTGAAATAGAAAGGAGCAACGAGCGTTGGGTCTGTTGTCGCGTTCGCTTGTGCTGGACCACCGAGGATTTTTTGTGCCTGGCCCGGGGAGGAGGAGGGATCCCCGAGGAACGCTCAGCAGCTTCCAAACAAGAAAGAATTGATGCCAGTACTGGGTCTGCATCCTCATCAGAGTCAGAATGGGGCCTTGGCAGCGATCTTTTGGGGAGGGGGGGCGGGGCCCTCCCCTTCCCTTTCTTACCACCCTGACCCTTCTTGGGAGGCATGCTGCAGGAGGCGAATTAACCTAGTTGCTATCAAAGAGTTAAGAAAGCCGCTGGGCACCCCAGACAATAGGTAACCACCCTGCAGTCTTAAGATCTGCAGGTACGAGTTCCAGACCAAGACAGAGAGGCCTGGGGATGAAGATGGGAGCGCTGCACTACCGTTTTCTATCGTTTAGATAGAAAATCAGATTTCAAGAGGCACAGCCAGGGGCCCAAGGTGATGGAGCTGCATTTGAGCGCGGGCGCCCTCAGCCAAGGGCACCCTGTCTCGGGAGGCGCCAAACAGGCAGCTGCCGCTGTTACTCAATTTTATTAATTAAATATTTAATAATCGTAATTTAAGTATTTTTTTTTATTATTTATTTATTTATTTAATTTTGCAGGGGTGGGGGGGAGACGTACCAAGCCCTTGGGAGGCGACCAATCGGGGCTGTGATATACACGCTCCGACTCGGCTCAGCAGCCAGGCACCCCTCCCAACAGGCAGACTCAGCTGACGAGTGGGGGGGGGGCAGGCAGACCGCCGCTTGAAGCGCTGCCGCCAGCAAACACCGACACCGTGCACACCTGCCCGCCGGCGCTTCTCACCGGGACAACACCTAAGGCTGAGGTGGCACTGGCGGGAGGCCGGCAAAGCGAGGAGGAAGAGGCCAGCAAGGCCTGCGGCCAGGTAGACAGGCCGGCTGGCAGGCGGGCCATGAGCCAGCCCGGTGGCCGGTGGACTGGTCAGGCAAGCGGGCAGGCGGGCAAGCGAGCGAGCGAGCGAGTGGGCGGGCGGGCAATTGAGCAAACGGGCGGGTTGAGCGGGCGGGCGAGCGGGCAGGAGAGCGAGGAGAACGAACGGACAGGCGGGGGAAAGGAGCCGGCGAGGGAGGGAGGGAGGCGGAATGATATCACCAATAACTGCCCTGGAGGCAGGAACGTTGGCTCTCCCGATGGCCAGCAGCAAGTCAATAGCTGTAAAGCGAAGATTTTGGCGCGCAGAAGCACGCTGGGTCCAGGCGGCTGGAACGAGGACGAAGCCGTTCTCCAGAAGGCCAAAGTCCCTCGTCGTGTCTTTAGCTGCGTCGCGCCAAAGAGCTGAGATAAGGAGGGGGTCGAGTTTAAGACAACTCGGCCTGCTCCTCCCCGAATGGTGGTGCAACTGGGGTGCACCAATCAGAGGCCCATACGTCTTATCACCCCACCCGCCCGCAATGGCCCCCCCCCTTTCAGCCAGACAAGCTGGCGCCGGGTAGGGCATTTCTGGCTGTAACAAGAATCTAACAAGAATGTGGAGATGTAGGGATGTTGTTTATACTGTGAGCCAGTAGTTACTTTAAATAATACTAGTAGTGTGTTGAGCTTTTGACTGCAGTGAACAGGATCAAGTTTGACTCTGCCTTTAAAGCATTTTTGGCAGGCTAGTGGATTTCAAAATATACTGTAAGCTGGGACTAGGCAAAGTTGAGGTTTATTGGGTTTTTAATGTAAGATATTCAGACTTTGTTCTGATGCATCATTTGTCTTCACTTGTGAAAAGACCTTAGAACTCATCTGTGGCAATGTCGGTTGTGATGTATTAGTCTCTTCACTTGTGAAGATAAATGCCACATCAGGCCTAAGTTATCATGTCTTGCTTCCACATATAAATCCAGACACAAAGGGAAGAAGGGAAGAAGAGTGAATAAGAGGATATACTGTGGAGGTTTAGTAAAGGGATATCAAACCTTCTGTTGCAGAAATTGGACAGATACTTCAATAAATTCTGCTTGTACATTCCTCTTTTGACACATCCCTTCAGGCAGATGTCATTAAAACACTGAGACCCTTCCTTCAGACAACACATGGCTACTACATTCTGTGGTGGCCACTGGTGATTGGTAAAAACCCTCTCAAAATCCTAGAAGCCTTAAGATGAGGAAATAGTTTTGTGAGGGAGTCATTTTTCAGCTTTACAGAAGGACACTGTCCCCATTAAGAAATAAAACTTGAACACCACTTAAGTATATCTTCTGTTCTATTTCATGGCCTTTCATATATCATTCAGAGTTTAGAGGAGGGGGAAACTACATGGTGAGCCCAGAAGGAAAAAGAAGAAAAGATGACGACAACAGCAACAATCCAGGTTCAGAATTAAAGTCTTTACATTTCCTGAAGTTTATTTTTTCATGATAGTCTGGGTATGAAAAAATAACCAATCAGGTGAATGTAGCCTTTTGTTCTGATTCCTGGAACATTCCAGTTGTATGAGTTGTATGCAGCACACAATACCTGAAATTAAGTTAAGCCATGGTGTGAGAAGCTGAATTAGAATCAGCTTTTTGATGCAGTTCATGCCATAATGCTGATTCACAGGAAAGTCAAATGGGGTACTGGTGGTGTCATCACAATTTAAATCCCCATGAAACAGTATAACAGCTGGAGATGTGCGAGCTGTCAGAATACCTGCTTTATCAAACTGCTTTCAGGTAAACAAAACATCCTGTCCATAAGTATTGAATGTTCTTTGCTGTGCTCATAAAAGGTCTATGTGGCAAGCATATCTTATTAGCCTACATCGAGCTTGAAACACACACACCATTTTAAAGCTCATCTAGACTTGAGCACGATTCAGTAGGAGCTGGGAATCTTGCTCGATCTTTGACATCTGCATATGGCACTTTAAGATACTGGGTTGAATCCAGACTAAGCTAAGGTGGCTTTGCTGTGTGCAGGCTTTCCCTGGCTGCAGAAAGCTTGCATGCAGCAATGCTGGATACCTAGCTGAGGGACCAGACAGAAGTGCTCTTGCACCTAGCACCTCAGTTGAGGCAGCTGTACCCCCTGCACTTCCTCCCCAATGGGGGAAGGTGTGGGGCACGTAAAGCTAGAGGCCAGATGACATCAGGGGACATGGCTCCTACCCACTCATGCCATCTGGCCTGCAGAAGGCTGGGAGGTCATCCACCCCACTTCATTTAGGTTTCCCACCCTTGACGTAACAAATCTAATAAGGAATAGGTAACATCACCAGCCTGTCACTAGAACATTGGAATGCAAGGTAGGAATGTAGCACAGCCTGGAGCTGCAAAAGATCCCCTCCCCAGATCACATGCCCCAAGCCTCTAAGGAGTGGAGGGGGATAATAGGTTTCTCCCCTGCACTAGAGGTGCCTGAAACAAACCTACTGGGCTCACTCTGAAACTATTTTCATCCCACCAGCAGCTATGGTTCTTTGCTTAGTACCAGTGGGGTCACATCCCTGACCCTAATGTTGTCTATGAAATGAAACTACAGAATTAAATATTCAGTAGGAGCATACTCTTCTTCTTCACATCAGTAGGACTTGCTGACTCAGCTTGGGACTTGAGTTTGAAGTCCAAATTGTTAATTAATTTAATGAGTATTTTATTCTTCAGAGTCTGGATTCTGTTGTTTTTCTTTAGGGTTTTGTTTGGTATATGCTAACCCAGACTATTACTAAATGTGTTAGTGTGCAATCCTATGCATGTTTCAACAGAAGGAAGTCTTACAATTTGAAGCTGGCCCAAGACAGCTTGACCGGCTGAAGGGATGCTGGGAGTTGTAGGAGTTTTTTCTGTCCTAACATGCATAGGATTGCGCCCCTAGTTGCTGTTAAGAAATGGTTGTTAAGAACCTAGTCCTGTTCCCACTGCATTTCCTACCAAAAAGCAAAATATGCACTTGAAGCTTACATCAGGATTAGGCAAGGTCTAATTTAATATAGGTCTATATTTAAATTTAGTTTACTGAATAAGATTTCTAACCATGATTTTGAGAGGTTGCCTTACAGACTAAGTGTTGGATAACCTAATTTGGAAATACTGACTATAATAGTTCATCATAGGCTATTGTTTATTGTCAGTTTTTATCAGCCTTATCAAGTTAAGTGGAATGAACAAATACTTGGATTTAAAATATATTCCAGCAATTCATAGATTGCAGAGGAAGCAATGGTGGCAACTTATAGGAAGGATATAAATCGCAAAAAAACTGGTGATAGCTCAGTGTAGGGCTCAGCATAACAGGAAATTCAATTGGTTATTGTGTTATGAGAAAGTTTCTCTTCTATGTCAACTGCTTCTCTAGTTATAACTGTGGATCTATGTCCCTATCTGTAAAAGAAAACTCATGACACAATATACCAATAGTATCTATTATGCCAAAGTGCTCTTGCACTCTAGTCTAAAAGAGCCAATCAAGACTTATCGTGGTTTTTGAGGTTAAAAAAAACAAAAACTAAGGCCACAATCCTATGCATGTTGAGACAGACAGAAGTCCTACAACTCCCAGCATGCCCCAGCCAGTCTGGCTTGCTAGGGCATGCTGGGAGTTGTCGGACTTTTGACTGTCTAAACATGCATAGGATTGCACTCTTAAATTGTAATCCTACAGATCAGCCATTTGGCAGGGAAGGTGTATTCTGGTTTTTAAAAACAACAACAACAAAAACAGGTACATGCAGCTCCATCTGTTGCATTGGAGTGGATAATTATGTATCCTCTTGTTCATGCACATGACTCCCCATTGAGCTGTGGATATGACCACAGAAGCCTGCTTCAGCATATGTACAAGACCTGCTAAATCCTTATTCTGATTGGGGCATTTCCCAATTGGCTTCTTGCTGCTACAGAATAAAAATGGTGGAATTTTTATAGGTGAGTGATAGAACTAATATTCATATAAAGGCAATCTTGAGAGCACCCAGTTACTTGCCTGAGACACAACTTTATAGACGATGCTGCTGCTGCTGCTGCTGGTAGGACACTGATATGCTGACGAAGCTTGCAGTATCTCGGTTGAGAAACAAGCCTTATGATCCCATGAATTGGGCTTCAGCTATTGAGCATTATAGAAATGGAATGAATGAATGAATTCTTATTTGGCTTGGACTGAAATACCATCTGGAGAACAATTCCCCACTTCCTTCTTACCCTTCCTGCCAGTTTTCTGCAAACCCCAAAATGCCCTTAAAGAATTACTGTCCAGGTTTTGGGGTGTCTTCTATTTTGTCCTGATTAAGAGATTTGGGGCGAATCTCCGTGGCACTGCTTTTGTTCCACTCTCCAATTTCCTGAGCACTTCAAACCTTCTTGTTTGGTGATATACTACTGTAAATTATCCCATAGAGAGCGATACAAAACTGGTACAAAACTGGTGCCGTGGAGATTCTCCACAATGATCACATGGTGCTCGAATGCGCT
This sequence comes from Heloderma suspectum, assembly GCF_057233095.1. Classification (NCBI taxonomy): domain Eukaryota; kingdom Metazoa; phylum Chordata; class Lepidosauria; order Squamata; family Helodermatidae; genus Heloderma; species Heloderma suspectum. Next base: position 78,669,126 of record NC_139460.1, on the reverse strand, counting down.
TTTTTGTGCTGCTTCTGGGCTGCTTCTGGGTCAAGTGTCATCAGAGAACCTCCCCAGCCAGCCATGTATTCTGTTCCCTACTCTTCCCATACAGTTGCCCCCCACCGCACCCCATGCATCCTTCTGATAGTATGGTAGCATTGTTGGCTCACTGTGCTTTTTGTTTATTTTTTTATATCTTTCACTAAATCGCATCATCACTATAGCAATTTTCCTGTGCCCCATTAAAGTGCAAAACCTCTATGTTACATCCACAAATACAAGCGATGGCTTTACCCTGGGTACCACCTCCCCATTCAAAACCTCAACCCTATGTTATGTGTGGCATGTCAGTTTCACCTTGCCTAAGTGCTGTCAGAGTTTAAGGAAGGGGAGAGCCTTGTAAATGTGCTATTTTGAGTGAAGGACTCTCCTATGACCCCTCCCTCCTTACAATAATAGAGCAACATTTTGCTGTTGCACATTTTTGCTATCCCGCTTCATTGTTTTATGACCCAATTCAGCTTTTAGGAGCTAATGGAGGAGTCTCCTTCGACCCCTCCCTCCTGCCCACTATAGACACAGTTTGCTATAGTGCATTTTCTCTGTCCTGCATCCTTGTATTATGGACAAAATGAGCTTTTCAGAAGGGGGGGCTACAGGCTTTCTGCTTGCTAGTATAGAGGGTGCCCCTCCTCTCTCCCTCTGTCCACCAGGTGACATTTTGCTAGTTTATTTTTATTTATTACATTTATATCCCGCCTTTTTTCCTCTTGCAAGGAACCCAAGGCAGCTTACATGATCCTCCTTCTCTCCATTCTTCTTCCTCACAACAACAGCCCTGTGCGGTAGGTTGGACTGAGAGTCTGTGACTGGTCCAAAGTCACCCAGCGAGCTTCCATGGCCAAGTGGGGACTAGAACCCAGATCTCCCAGCTCCCAGTCCAGCACTCTTGCCACTACACCACACTGGCTCCATTTTTGCACACATTCCCTCTTGCAGTTGATTCCTTAACCACCACTCTGGTTGCTCCTTGGAATTGATTGGGGGGGGGATGTACGGTCATGACTTCACGTTTTAACACCATAGTGTTTTTAATGGTTTACCCAAAATAAATATTGCTCCCAAGCAGGGATGTGCAAACCCACCACTGTCCTGGTTCTCCGGGTGCCTGCCCAGCCCCTGCCCCTGTTCGTCACTCCCCAGACAGCACTCAAACCCCTCTCACAGTTGCTGAGCAGCCCGCAGTTACCTGGTGGCCTTGTCAAGCTCCGTGGTTGCCATTTTTTGAATAATAAAATGATGATCACAAAAATGCACATATTTGTGTATACAGAAATATGTATTTTTGCGAATGTGCATACTTGTGTATATGTGAAAATGTGCACTTTTGCAAAATGTGCATTTTCATGTATATGTACATATGTGCATTTTTGTGATCTCCATTTTATTTTTCAAAAAATGGCAACCATGGAGCTTGATGAGGCTGCTGGGGTGAGTACAGGCCACTGGCCAAGTGCGGGTAGGGGGCAAGCAGGGGCAGGGGCTCAGCATACGAGGTTCGGGGGTGCGGGCAGGGGGGGTTCTGCCAGATTCCCAGACAGAATCGGGTGCCTGCACTGTCCCTACTCCCAAGTGACTTCTGCAGATAATAGACATTAGATAAAGAGAGATATCTACTACCAGACTGACAAAGTGAATCAGTGTGAGCTCTGAACTCCAGTGTGCCTGGTTGAGAAATGGCATGAACCAATGGGGGAAAAATGGCAGAAACAATGGGGAAAAAATTGGGAGGGGAAAACACCCCTTGGGCAGGGCTCTCTTAGGGATGTACGAAAGTCACTTACCTTTCCACGGATTATGTTGATGGTGGGGGGGGAGGCATTCCATCCCTCCCCCCGGAATCCTCGACGGGGGAGAGGCAATCCATTCCTCCCCCCCGGAATCCTCCATGGCTGGCTGTGCTCTGTGGAGCAGCCAGCCAGGCCCAGCCAGGTCAGAGCCGTCTGCAGCCGGATTTCTGGCCATGGAGGGCTCGGGGGGGGGGGAAACGTGTACGCAAATGGCGGTGGCTATGGCCACCGCCATTCGCGTTCCTTATTTTTGGCCATCTTAGTCTACGTAAATATTTACATAGACTATGACAGCAAAAATAAAGGGGAACGCAAATAGTGTAGCGGGCGCTATTTGCGTCCCTTTTTGATTCACCATTTTAGCCTACGTAAATATTTATGTAGACTAAAACGGTGAATCAAAAAGGGACGCAAATAGTGCCCGCTACGCTATTTGCGTTCCCCTTTATTTTCGCCATCATAGTCTATGTAAATATTTACGTAGACAAGATGGCCAAAAATAAGGAATGCAAATGGCGGCGGCCATAGGCGCCGCCATTTGCATATGCGTTTTTTTTTTAAACCCAGCCATGATAGGCTTGTAAATCTTTACATAGCCTATCACGTCATTTTTGTTTTGTTTTGTTTTTTTACAAGACTGCAAATGGAGGCGGCGGAAGATCCACCCCAGGTAAGTCTTGTCCCAGGGGGATCCGCGGGGTGGCGGGGGGGTGGCAGGCCGTTCCGCCACGGAGTTCGGGGCGGGCAAATGCACTGGCATTTGGCCTCACCATCCATGGCAGAATTCTCTTGACATCCCTAGCTCTCATACTGAAACAAATGTGGGAGATGAGGCACACAGCACTAGAAGCATGGAGAAGCCGATTTAAAGGAATGAAACAGACTAAAAGTAGTATCAGGAACTCCAGCTTTTCATTACAAAAAACCTCTGAGGTAGATGTGGAATGGCCACAACATCATGCCCTCAAAACACTCCCAATTCATAGCAAATACCCTGTGAGAAACGCCCCTGGAGATCTTGAAAGTGTGTAAATTTTTTGAACTTCTGGTTGGCCTAATAAAGGTATTATACTAATATGGATTTTAGAATTTTGCTTATGGTCACCACGGCTACTTTTGTCCTGCCCCCTGCCATTTCATTTTAATATTTATATTTTGTGTTTATTTACAGGCTTCTGATGAAGATTTATTTTAAACAGAGATTTGAGCTGGCTAAAAAGTTTATATCTTGAAACTAAAATTTATGTCTTCAAACTAGTTTCAAGATAACAGAAGCATCTGTATCACAGATGTATACATATTAATATTATAATTTGTTTAAAGGATCTTAAAGTCCATCCAAAAAGATCCTTTGAACAAACTATAATATTAATATGTGTGCTGCTATGCAATGGAGAAGGATGAAGCTGGATCTATCTCTTTACCCTCTACCACTATGCTCTGGGAGGCAATAGACTCATGCTCCAAATATAAGATCAAATTGGAATTGTTTTTGGAAATAACTCACCTTATTTCTGAGCAAATCCAATTTAAGCATTTTATGGTCCCCTGAATGTCAGGAATAGAATGCTTAGTCTCCAAATTTTACAGCACAGTCTCTGGAAGATCTTCACAGTTGTTCTCCGTTGGGTCTTAGTCTCCTTTGGGGCTTAGTGTGTCTGTCTGTCTGTCTGTCTGTCTGTCTGTCTGTCCGTCCATCCATCCATCCACACATACATACATATGGCTCTGGAAATATCTGCAAGTCAGGTGCACTCACTCTTTAATTTATGGCAATGTGTCATTAGTGATCTACCAAACAGTGATCTTCGACATTATGGAAACTGCAAATCAAACTGATGTGTAAAGTATCAAATGATTTCCTGTATAACTTTTCTGATAGTTTTGCAGAGCAATTGCAGTTTAAAATTGTGCAATGGTATTAATAGAAAACTACTCACTGTCAGTTTGCATTGAAATCACTGTTAGAAAAATAATAATCATTTAGAAAGATACATGTTAAAAATGCAAAGTAAATTAAGGTTGTTAGCATTGGCTTATTTACCATTGTAATTTCTACACAATACACTTGTTTTGCATAGCATTTATGCCTTTCCCATTAACCACAATGCTCCACTGACATTTAAAGAAAGTCTGAGTAAGGAATAACTTTAAGACTGTAGTAAAGCTAATTACTTTGCCTTGGAAAATGTCAACAGTTTAATGACAACTGCTGTATGACACTACTGACACTGCAACACGGTGTGGGCCTGCTCACTTGCTCATAAATTTTTATGAGTATTAAATCAAATGGATACACTTCAGTGTTGCTAGACATGATTAATTAGTGCCAGCAAAACTATACAGCACTCCTAGTTTGGATCTGTTTGCACAAAACCATTTCTTATTACCATTTGATGGTAATTTGATTAAGTGAAAACATTGTAATTAGAGCTGTGCTGAAAGCGCCTTTCCACCTCTGCATCCCCCCAAATGTCCACGAAGTTCAGTTGCTTTGGGGATGGGGGGAGCAATTTTCAGGGGCTGGGGGACACATATCAAACCACTAGAGCAATTTGTCTATCCCCTCACCCCCTTTCCTTTTCGTGAAGTACTTTTTTGCTGCTGTGACACCTGACAGCAGCAGCACTCCTAGCAATGTCTGGCTGCCTTTTCCCCCAGAATGGTCCCATGGAAGGATGCTATGTAAGTACAGAGTGTCCTTCCAGGGCCATTCTCGGGGTGAGGGGTGACTGCCCCAGAGAGGCAGTGTGGGAAGCACCCAACAATGCTCCTGGAAATAAGCTAGATCATGATGTAATATCCTGTCCAGAAGCAGCTCTACATTTGGGGCAAATGGTGACCCTTTGCCTCTTCCCTACCCACTTGTGGCAAAGAAACCCGCAGCCAGATACATTTGCTCCAATGCAAGGCATGCAGCTTCCAATTGCCAAAGATAGTCTTCTCCTGCAGGGGTGTTGTTGGAACTGGCCTACCTAGGCACAGGCCCCAGATCTTTTTGAGTGGTCCTAATTGCAATTTTTTACATTTTCCCATTGACTTGCATTGGAAAATAGAAATTTTCCATAACTTTTTTATTTTGTATGATAAATAAATGATACTTGGAGACCTTGTAGCTCCCTTGGAGCTGATTGAATCTGCTAAGTGTCAGGAAGTTAGGTCCAGTGGTTTTCTTGCTAGTCACAGGTACATTTTGGAATTTTCAAGAAAATCTGTCAAAGCAAAGAGCTATAATTTTGTTGTGCTTCTACATAAGTGCATAGAGTCTGGGGACCTGGCAGCCCCTATACAGCTGACTGAATCTGTCAAATTACAGACAGTTTGGCCTAGTGGCTTTTGTGCTAGTCACAGGTAAAATTTGCTTTTTTCAAGAAAATCTGTCCAAGCAAAGAGCTATTTTTTGTTGTTGTTGTTCTTCCACATAAGTGCATGGAATTTGGGGACCTGGCAGCCTCTCTGGAGCTGACAGAACCTGCCAAATTTCAGACAGGTAGGTCTAGTGGCTTTTGTGCTAGCCATGCATAAATTTTCCTTTTCTCAAGGACTAAAACAAAAAGTAAAAATTGTCAAACCACACAGGGGATTAGAGATCTTAATCAGAAGGTGTTTAAGGTAACCATTGGGATGTCACTGTCCCTAATCTCTGGTGTAGAATTTTTAATTTTATTTTTTGAGGTGCAAAAAACCTCTCTCCCTCTACTTTTCTCCTTATATGCCCACTGTTGGGAGCTTGCTTACAATGGAATTTTGAAGAGGGAGATGGAGGGGAAGAAAGAGTTCCATGTGAAATACTGGTATTTCACACAGCATCTGACTTCACTGCCCCAAACTGGAGCCTTTGGATACTGCAAAAGTTTAGTAGCTTCAGTGCAGCAAAGGATCCAATCAGCCTCCAGAAACTTCTTTCTTCCCCCTCCACTTTAATTTCTCCTAAATAGCTGTAAGACTCAAATTATTCCAGAAGGAGGGTTAGGGCTGTGTGGCGTCATGATAGAGGAACTGCTGAGGCTTTTAAATAGGTTTGACAGTTTTATAAAAAGCTAGAAAAAGTCCTCAGCCACCTCACCTCATAAAGTTAATTTAAGTACATGCAATCCGTACAAACGCTCCACAGCCTCCTAAATCCCTCTGAAGTACTACCTTTCTGAAAGGAGCCACTTGGCTTAAGGAATTCTCTCTCTCCCCCCCCCCATTTCCGATCACCATTCTTCTTTTCTTCCCTCCCCTATCCTGTTCTTTCTCTCTCTTCTTTATTCCACCCAGAGCATATCTTGGGGAATTCTTAACAAGAATTTTCTTCCACAGTCAAGAGAAGTTCTGAATTGTATTTGACTTTATACAAACAGACAAGAGGGTTGGTTTTTCTCCTTCTCTCTCAAGCTTTTGAGAAACGTGGGTTCACATAGTTGCAGGGAAACAAATCTGGGTCTGTTTTGTTTGTCAGTTGCCATTATCCAGCAATAGGAAGGGCTGTAGCTCAGTGGCAGAGCACATGCTTGGCAGGCAGAAGGTCCCAGGTTCGATCCCCAGCATCCCCAGGTAGGGCTAGGAAAGAATCCTGCTGAAACTCTATACAGCAGCTGCTGCAGGTCAGTGTCAACAATAACGTACTAGATGGACCCAGGGTCTGACTCAGTATAAGGCAGCTTCCTCTGTTCCTATGAACAGAAAGCTTTAATAAAAAATAGGAGGTTTGGGTTTGTTTTTTAAGTGGAAGGGCAATAAATACTGGTCATTTATACAATCCTATGTATGCCTACTTAGAAGCCCCATTATGTTTAATGAGGCTTACCCTCAGGAAAGTGTGCATAGGGTTCCAGCACAAGTTACTTCTGCAGGGAGGCTTGCACCTTGATGTTCTGCATGTCTACTCACAAAAAAGTCCTGAGTTGTAAGCATGGTACTGCAAGCTTAATACAGTGCCTACCCAGTTCTGGCTAATGAATTGACTACCCTTTCAGTTCAGTGGTGAGGGAAAGGCACTTAGCACATGCTCAGAGTTTCTCCATAACTTAGCCCTAGTTTTGAAAACAGACTCATTGGCTGAATCCTGGTGAAGTCTTGGCACAAATGAAGTTATGGGGAGGAAGAGACAATGGGAGCTTGTGCACAACAAGAAAGAGATAGAGGGGAGTTGCACAAAAGAACTGTTTTTATGAAGAGTTGCTGGAGGATGGTAGGATAAAGAGGGATGGTTGCATGGAGGGGAACAGAATTGGTAGGGGGAGAATGTAAGTGCTCAGTGGTGAAAAAAAGCATTCTGCATATGCTCAGAGGCACTCTATATTTAAGAACATAAGAAGAGCCGTGCTGCATCAGACCAGGGTCGATCTAGTCCAGCATTCTGTTCACACAATGGCCAAAGAGATGCCCATGGGAAACTCACAAGCAGGATGTGAGTGCAATAGCACCTTCCCACCCATGTACCCCTGCTGCTAACATTGATGAAATGTAAATACATTCTAGTAATTCTAAATTTGCATGCATATATATCCTTCAGAAGAGTCGGAAGCGACTGACCGAATAAACAACAAATATCCTTCAGAAACTTTGCAGGTTTTTTGCCTGGGGGACACCTCTAATGACCTATTCATTTTCATACAAATTTACCCAAAAACTACTTGGGAGGGGGTGAAGGGAAGGGAAATCAAGTTACTCCCTCCCCCAAATTGGAGAACTCCCTTTCCACACGAACTGCTGCAGCTATCCTTCTGAAACTTTGCTGGTTTCTTACTTAGGGACACCTCTAGGCTGTCTGTAATTTTCAGAACAATGGTCCACAAGGAACATAGAGAGAGAAGTGTGTCCTCTTTTGGAGACCTCAAAATGTCAAGGCCACCCTTGCACAAAACTCTTTGTGGCTATCATTCTGAAATTTGGCAGCCATCATCTCCTCTGATGGGGCAATGAATCCTGAATTTCTTATCCAATTCTTCCAAGGAATAACAATGTTATTGGTAGTTCCCTTTAAAAAAAAAATCAAAATACAAACCCTGCACCTACTTTTTTGACACTAGGCAGGTCTAATCCCCTTCTAGAGGGCTACTATGCCTGAAATTATCATCCAGTTCTGACCAAAAGTTACAGTTATTTTTTTCTAATTTCCCATGGTAGTCAACAGGAAGCAGAAAGACTCATTTTTCCAAACCTTGACTCAGGTTTGGTGCTGAGCTGAAGTGGACTGACTAGAAATTGGCCTGAGCAGAAGCGGGATGTTTTTAAAACGCTGAATTGGGTCTGAGTTGAAGTGGGGAGGGGGGTCAGTGCGCACCTCTTACGTATGTATGTATCTATATGTAATCTATGCACACACATAAGCACACCACATGCACACCACACACACACACACACACACACACACACATATTAGAGGTCCACTTGGACTTGGAGATATATATCTATATATATAGATATAGATATGTGACTGTGTTATGGGCCTGTGCCCTGGATCTTTTAAAAACCTAGCAATGCACCTGTTCTCTTGTCTTCCTCCAGCAATCCCAGTAGAATACTGAGTATATCTGCTAGGGATGGTGGAGAATTCTGCCATGGATTCAAATGAGGCTGGATTCTTTGAATCTGGCCTCCGGAATCCACAGCAGAATGGCACCACTCACCTCCACCTCCCAAGGATTCCCCGCGGACCAGCACTCTGGCTCTGAATCCTTTGCAGTATGGTAGTAGCGGCCGCCATTACCATATTCCTTGGAGAAATACAGCCGCAAATGGTGTATTGGAGGCCACTTGCGGCCATAAAGCCCCGAGTTTAACCTAAATGCAGCCATTTACAGCTACATTTAGGTTAAACTCAGCAGCTGTATTTGAGGCTGTATTTCTCCAAGGAATACAGTAATGTCACCTGCCATTACCATATCATCAGCACTGCAGAGCTGGAGTGTGGCTTCGCGAAATCCTTCAGATGTGGAGCCGCTCCAGAGGATTCCAGGGTGGAGGAACGGTTTGCCTCCCCCCCCACGGACACCGCCCCCAGAACAGAAGGTAGGGGTTTCATACATCCCTAGTATCTGCAGTCCATCCCACCAGCTCCAATGTGCACCAGCCACCACGGAAACAAGGGGTGGGGGGATATCACTGAACTGTGCTAGGGGTGTCGCACCACTTTCCTGTAACATCCAATATTATTTCTCTAACAAAAGGAAAAGAAGGAAGGCAAAGCCACAGCTGGTGGTGGCTTGAAATGTAAGTGGCCCAGCCATTCCCTGCCATGTACAGGTTTTCTCCTGCCTGTTAAAGACTCCCCCCCCCCGCCTTCTTTTTCCTCCACCTTTCATCCCTCCAGCTTCCTTGAATATATATCACTGGAAAAGTTCCAGGTGGGATTTCCAAGAATTGCAATTGCCAAAGCTGGTACTATGAACTTGGCCAATAAGATAACTTGAGCTTCTAACATTGTTATGACTCCTCTTTCCAACTTACTCCTGTTTACTACTTGAGGTTCAAAGCTAAATGAAAACAATCTAACCTATGTGTTAACCCTCCTGTTACCTCCTCCGGCTTCTTACTTGAATATAAAAAGCTAAAGCATTACTAAGTTCCTCTAGGCATATGACGAACAGAAGTAGGAGTTAGAGTGAACAGAAAACCCAAGACCTGGAAATAATTCCATTTATCACCTCTGAAGATGGGATTCCAGATCCTCTCCTCAAATATAACCTCCAAGTCCCAAGCTTAGAAAGCACTCTAAGTCCCAAATTCAGAAAACACTCTAAGAAATAATTCTAAGTTCTACTTTCAGAAAATATCCTAAGTTCCAAAGTCTAAGAGTCTAAAGAGGTCCATAGTTACCTAAATTGATGGGTCTGGTGGCACGGCAGAAAGAGGGAAGCGGAGTAGCAGCAGCAGCAGGAAAAAGCACCACCCCGAAGCTCCCATTCCCTGGGCTTTTATACCCTTGCTCTGGTCAAAGGTGGGGCCTAAGGAACAATGAGACAATCAGCCTCCAATAGAAAATGGAGTGCCTGTGGTTAGAGCATTTGCTTACCAATCAGAAACAAGGTGTCCCATCTATCTCCCATAATTTCATGTGTCTGGGGAACATGTCTGGCACCATTACAAATGGGCTACTTTGAAATGTCCCAACATATGACCCAAAGTCTACCATCTGGGCATGTTATCTTGATTGACTCATTTCTCTTTGGTATATCTCCTTTGAACTCCTGGTTATCTTTGGCCATTTTTGGTCATATCTACCCAAACACCTCCTCCTGGTTGTTGCTCGTGCTCAGGGCTACACTTCTCCGCCCAACTAGCATCAAGTAAGGACATTCTCTTATCAGCAGGTATACACCACGAGATGTCAAAACAGTACTTTTCCTCCTCTCAGTAGGCATCTGAGCATGCTCAGTTCTGCTGTTCATCTCACTTAGACACTGTGCCAGCATGTCATGGCCTTGAGCAAGCTCTGTGAAGCTGCTTGTAAAGACAGCTGCATTTTTTTCCCTTTCTTCAAAGAGAGTCCTGATTGAAAAATCTCAGAGTCTCAATTAGTGAAATAATATAATTTAGGATAGAATCGAACTTCATGGTCTTCTTGTCCAGGGGTCAAGAGTGTGGAATATAAAGCTGGTTATGAATCTGGGGTCTTCTAGAGGCTCTTCTTGTAGGCCTCACCCAGATTAAATCAGCCATCTTTACTCTTTGTTAACCCTTTTAGTACCAGATTAACAGTATGTAATCACAAACATCAACAACTAGGTTGGGCAGGTTTATGGTCCACAAAACCAGTGCTGTGTTTCCACCAGCAATTTACTCCAACCTGGCTGTGTGGTGAGGTCTCTGTGTTTCCATGATGTTGTAGTCATTCAGCACCAGCCCCACATTTTATCGCGGAAAAACCACTTCTTCTGAGACTGGTTATAGTCTGACTTTTTTCCAGCTTACTTTGGCTCCATTACTGACCTATTTTCACAACCACACTGGGTTCAGTATCATAGTCCTGCCCATGGGGCGTGTAGCCCAGCCCTTGTGGGTCACCTGCCCATGACTTCACCAGAAGCAGCAAGTGAAGGAGAGGGGGAGATGATACTGGAGGGAGCAGTTAGGCAGGGATGAAGAGATGCACACATAAGCACCCCTAACGTACAAGTGCAGCGTCCACCCACCCTAGGAAGTTCCCAGTCAAGGTGGTGTCAGGGAAAGCAGGAGAGCTGCAAAGACAGCTTCACGGAGAGTCATTAAAGAGCCTCCCCAGTTTAGGGGAAGAAAGGGTTTAAAAGGTGGCAGGGTGTGTGTGTGTGTGCTGCACACAGGACTTTACTTTTTTGCTCCTTTGTTAAAGTGAAAGTGTGCTTTAAAACTTACTTTAATAAAGGAAAAAAATCAAAGGGCTTGGAAGGCAGGGAGGAGACTGGCCAGAGGGGGAAATTGGAACGGAACAGAAGTGGGTGAAGGAGGCAGAGATGAAGAGACACACAACTAGTATATCATCCACTGGTTCTCTTCACCATTTCCTCTCTGTGTATTTCCCCTTTAGCACTTTGTCCCGCTTTGTGTGGGGGTGTGCTAGGGGGTGTTACTTCTGAGTAAACTCATTGGCTGTAAGGCTTTCCTTACCTGGGAGTAAGTGCGACTGAAATCTCTGTGGCTTGCTTCTGAGTAGGCATGCATAGGATTATATTGTAAGTCTACTTACAGTAGCAGTCTTAACAACAACAACAACAACAACAACATGTGTGTGTGGGGAGACAGCCACTATCTCTTTTCCTAGTCCACCTTGCAGGGTCGTTGGGAAGCCAGGATAAGGGGGAAGAGCAACAATAGCGCTGAGGGGCGGGGAGCAAGCCTGGTCTAATGAAGAAGTTGTCCCCGTGAAGCGGTTGCCTGGGGGGCTGAGTGCGGGGTTAGGGATGAGGATGACTTTGCCTTTTCACTCCTTCATTAAAGTGCAATTGTGCTTTAAGTCCCTGTTTTAGGGGGCAGAGGATCTAAAAGGAGGGGGATGCTGCACACACGACTTTGCTTAAAGGAAAAAAACAAACAAAAGGACTTGAAAGGCAGGGAGGAGACTGGCCAGAGCAGGAAACTGGAGCGGAGCAGAAGGGGGTGAGGGAGGGGGGAATCAGCAAGAGGAGGAGGCTGGAACACTGATGAAGTAATCAGACCCAACCCAGACGCCACCCAAGCGCCACCCAGCCATCAAGAAAATAATTTGATTAGACCTCAGTGGAAACCGCACAGAGCCCCATGCTACAGCAATGATAAGCCAGGTCTTTAAGGGCTGTGGAAACAGGAAAAGGAGAAGATGTGATTGGGGAAACATTGCAACAAAGTTGCAAACAAAGTTAAGCCGACAGCATGGAAACATGCCCAATGATTTGTTCCCATGGCGAAAGTCTTAAATAAGTCTTACGCTCAGATTATGTGAAATCTGTAAACCAGAATTAGGAAAAGTGGGACAAAACATGCAATGTGATCAAGAGATTTGGCCCTTTATCTGAGACATACTCATTTTCATCTACTACTGTCATATGATGAAACATCTTGCAGTGAGTCATCTCTTTCAGTTGTATCCATCTGCAGTCAAACAAGTGATGAGCAATAAGAGAAAAAATTACGTATTTCTGAGCAGCATGCATCCTTGCTCCCTTCATTGAATCCAATTTATAGTGCAATGAACTCTGCTATATTACAGGGATGGAAATGTACTCTGGAAAGAATCCTCATGTATTAAAGAATCTTAGGGGAATGGAAGGTGATCATGGCTGATATTAATGCAGGCTGGAAGCCAGAGGGGGGAAAAAGTCATTCCTCCTGCGAAGAGTTTTAGACTATCATTACATATGTTACTTTTACCACAGGGCAAAACTATGCAAAAACGATCATGTGGCAGTAATTTTTGTAGCCCAGAGTGGGACCCAGGAGAACACTAGCTGTAGTTTGGTACAGAATCAGTAATTCTCAGCATGAAGAAAATCTTGACTGTTAATTTTACCCTGGTGATTTGAAACTTCATCTACAAAAATTGGAATAATAGATCTTTCCTACTCATTCAGATGAGGATGAAAAATGCTAAAGAGTTTGGGGTATTTAAGCTATGGCACCCATAGGTCCAATATAATTGCTGTAGGTAAACAGTGCCATGCATTGAGAAACCAAAAGAAATACATTTCTATTGAAGACTTCCATTGCACATGTTTTCATATGGGGGTGTGCCCCAACCACAAGTCTCAGTGTGGACTCTGATTTGGTCATTCAGAAAATAGCTTAATCTGCCTTGAACAATTCAGAGGCTGCCCAGTTCAACTTGGGGGAGAAACTTAATTTGGAAAGCCAAAGCTTTGTGCCTTCCATTGACTATCCCTAGAAATCAAGAAGCAGCTCTACTTTTTTTTTTTTTTTTTGCTGTTTGACAGAATTGGATGAAATTTGCAGGCTTAGTAGCCCTTTGTTAGAGGATGAAAATTACCAAGTGTCAGACAAATAGGTGTAGGGAGTTTTGTGCTAGGTGCTTTTACATTTTGATTCTTTAAAACAAAAAAAAGCAAACTGCCAGTAACTTTATTTTTTGGCAGAACTGGAAGAGGATTGTGGTAATAGCTTCCCCTTCTCAGGGAATCGAGCCCATCAAGTTTCAGGTGAATAAGCTCAGGGGGTTTTGTGCAAGAACAGCCCTTACAATTTGGCAGTTTGCAAAAGAAAAGAGAAGAAAAGAAAAGAAAAGGATATGCTAACCCCCTTATGTTCTTTACGAGCAATTCTTATGAAAATGGAACAAAGCAATGAGGTAGCCCTAGTTTAAAAACAAAATAGGGATGTCACAGAATTTCGCCACGAATCTCGGGGAGGCCGAATGCCAGCGCATTCGGCTCCCCGAAATCAGTAACGAAATGGTCTGCCCCCCCCCACCCCCGGGGATGGGACTTACCTTCGGCGAATCTTCCTGGTGGCGGCGGCTCTGCCGCCACCACCATTTCCAAGTTTAAAAAACAAAACAAAAAACGTGATAGGCTATGTAAAGATTTACATAGCCTATCACGGCTAAATTTTAAAAAACACCGTGATAGGCTACGTAAATCTTTATGTAGCCTATCACGGCTGAGTAAAAAACAAAACCCGCGCGTACGCAAATGGCGGCGCCCATGGGCGCCACCATTTGCATTCCTTATTTTGGCACGTCTTAGTCTACGTAAACATTTATGTAGACTATGGCAAAAATAAGGGGAATGCAAATAGCATAGCATCTATGCTATTTGCATTCCCCTTATTTTCGCCGTCTTAGTCTACGTAAATGTTTACATAGACTAAGACGTGTCAAAATAAGGAACACAAATGGCGGCGCCCATGGGCGCCGCCATTTGCGTACGCACGTTGTTTTTCTTTTACATCAGCCATGATAGGCTACGTAAACATTTATGTAGCCTATCATGGCTGACTGCTGGGACACAAACGGCGGCAGCTACGGCCACCGCCATTTGCAGACCCGGCCGGCCAGGATTCGGGGGGGGAGGGACGGAGCGCCTCCCCCCCGGCCAGAATTTTTTGGGGGAGGGACGGAGTGCCTCCCCCTCCAGCCAGAATTTCGGGGGGAGGGACGGAGCGCCTCCCCTCCACTGCAAATCAATTTCGTTAAAAGGTAAGTGACTTTTGTACATCCCTAAAACAAAACAAAACCTGGAAAGGTGTGGAAGTATAAGTGTAGCAGTTTTGTGGAGGCGAGTCTTCAAATTTGGGGGGTTGGAAGTGATTTGTTTCCCCTTCCCCTTTATGTTTTTTCTCCAATTTGTATGAAAATGGCATACATCATAGAGGTTTTTCTAGGAAGGAAATGTGCAAAATTTCAGAAGGATAGATGCATGGGCTAGGGAGTTATGACAAATGAAATGTAATTTAAGTGTTTTTAAAATTTATTTTCTACTCAATTGGCACCAAAGTGCCAGAAGTGCACAGGGGCAAGTATGAAGGAACAGAAATGTCCTCCATCTTGACATTTAGTTTGGTTTTGTGATACTGGAAAATGGGTTAAATCCTTTTTTGTGCTGATCTATTTCAGCCATAAGGTTAATAGTTAAGGGATCAAAAATGTTGTTAGGATGTAGATGTCTGGGAATTTAGCCCAGTAACCAGGATATTAAAACATTCAGTAAAGGTAAAAAAAAGAAGAAAAAAAAGCCAGTCAAGGAGGCAAGATGTTATAAAATTACACAGGAGTCAGGAAATAGAAACTTGGTTGTGGTGGAAGAAATTTTGCAGATGCAGAGTGACAGAAAGAAGGAAGAAAAGAGGCCAGCATCCAAGAGAAAAGAAAGAGTCAGAGCTGCTGGAACTGGAGAGGTGACTGAGAGAGATAGACCAAAGACAGTAAGATATTGCTTGGATAAAGGGAGCTGGATGAAACAGGGACACAGTATAGTTAGGTTGGCTGCTTGTGTTTATCCCTGGTTGTTTTATGACCCCACTGCTAATATGTGTGTGTGTGCATGTGTGTGTGTGTGTAGCCATTTCAATTTCAAGTATCTTTTTCTTGTTGACATTTATTCTACAGTAAATTAACATTTTTGACATTTTTTCCTACAGTAATCAAACCTTGTTGTTTGACATCTTGTGGTGTCTTTTTTTTAAAGTACCAACCCTAGGTCTAATAGCCAAACCCATACTACCTAAAGATAAAGCAGATACTTGAGACCTATAGAGTTTTAGGATACTTTGTTGGAGGCAGCCAGGGAATTAAAGACTTCCATCTGGTGGTAATGGAAAAAGCCACAGGAAGGGAAGATAAAAAGAAGTATGGACACACTATTTTGCCTGCTTTCTCTTTCACATCTGGAACAGGGTGTTTCTAGTCATGACAATGAAGATGGATGTGGATGATATAGTGGCAGAGGCAGAAGAACTTCAACATTCAGCCTTTTTTCAAGAAAGCACCCAATGATGCACCCTTCCAGGATCCACAGACTCCACCAAACCTCTTTTAATGTCCCAGCTCCTGGGAGAGAGAATTAGCAAAGAGCACTGATGAATACTGAAACAGTCCTATTATATTACTTTAAGGGAGCAATCCTATTCAGATAGTCATCTGCCTCTGAACTCAGAGGCGACCGCCTATCCAATGCAGGGCAGGAGAAGCACAGAGAGGATCATTCCCTCTGCGGTCCTCTTGCCCTGCATTTGCAGCTAGACAGCCAATTTTGCCTTTCTAGCTGCAGGAAGACGGAGCGCGGGAGAAGGCTGCTGTATGACACGTTGGATCTGTTGTACAGGCATTTCCACCCTCCCTGCCTCGGAATGCCCCCAGACATGCCCCTTTTCAGCCACTCCATGCTCCTCTTGCGAGCTCGCAGCCCAGGGCTGTTCTGCACGGGCTCCGAGGTTGGTTCCCAGAAAACCAGATGTCCTATGGCCATCTAGCCACTGTCTAGCAGCCATAGGATCGCTCCCTCCTAATACTATGCTAATTAAATTTATAGGAATTCATTAAACAGAGTAAGAGACCTCAGTGTATGGCAAAGAGAATAGGAAGTCTCTGTATACTACGGATGTACGAAACCCCGCTTACCTGGCTCCGCCGGGTTCCGCTGGGGGGGAAGCGCTCCGTCCCTCCCCCCGGAATCTTTGCTCTAGCCGCTGCTGTAGCTGCTGTAACCGCTGTAGCCGCCGCCATTTGTGTCCCTGAATTCAGCCATGATAGGCTACGTAAAGACTTACGTAGCCTATCACATCTGGGTTAAAAACAAAAAACAAAAGAACGCGTACGCAAATGGCGGTGGCTACGGCCACCACCATTTGCGTTCCTTATTTTTGGCCGTCTTAGTCTACATAAATATTTACGTAGACTAAGACAAAGACAAGAAAGGGGAACGCAAATAGCATAGCGGACGCTATTTGCGTTCCCCCTTATTTTCGCCGTCTTAGTCTATGTAAATATTTATATAGACTAAGACGGCCAAAAATAAGGAACACAAATGGCGGTGGCTGTAGCCGCCGCCATTTGCGTAAGCTTTTTTTTTTATTTAACCCAGACATGATAGGCTATGTAAGTCTTTACGTAGCCTATCATGAATGGGGGGGGGGGGACAAACAGACTGCAAATGGTGGCGGTGGTGGCAGGCAGTTGGAAGACCAGCCGCCGCCGTAGCTGCTGCTGGAGCCACTGCCGTATGGAACATCCGCCTCAGGTAAGTCTCGTCCCGGGGGGGATCCGTGGCGTGGCGGGGGGTGGCAGGCCATTCCGCCATGGAGTTTGGGGGGCCGAATGCACTGGCATTTGTCCTCACCGAGATCCATGGCGGAATTCTCTGACATCCCTACCGTATACTGGAATTCTAACAAGTGATGGGTGAGCAACTTATACTTTTAGTGATTTCCCCTCTGTTGTATTATAGTTGCCAGTACACTGTGGATTTTCCACATATTTATTGTTGACAGTTCCTTAGTTTACAGTCTTTCCATGTCCTTAAGGATTGGCTTTGAAAGACTACTCTGACGGGATTGCAGAGAACTGATAAGTAAAGTTGAAAAGGCCTGAGCTCACTGGTAGCACAAAATGTCTGGAAGACAGCAAATAACTATATAGGGAAGAATCCAAGCAATTCTGCAATGATTCCTCTGATGGCTACTCTTGTTCACTTGATCCTCAACTTCTTTGAGAAAGATTTTTACAAAGAGCCTTTAGGAAGCTGCCTTATACCTAGTCAAAGTATTTGTCCATCTAGCCCAATATTGACTATTCTGACAGACAACAGCTCTCCAAGGTCTCAGGTCTCCAAGGTCTTTCCCATGACCAGAGACCTAAGGCATGCAAAACATGTGCTCTACCTCTGAACCATAGTTCCTCTACAAAGCATTTGCTTAGCTTTGTTGCCTCATTAGTGCATACATACACCAAGATGTGTTGCGTCCACCAACTTGCTGCTCCAAGGGCATATACCTTGCTCACCAGCTAACTTCATACAATATGACACATGACCACACAGGTTACATAGGAAACAGAACACAAATAATACTACACAGACAAAGAAAGTGGCTAAACCACAGCCACTATTTACTCTTTTATGTGGTGCTCGCTCCCCACCTCACATACCTACACTTCATGTCCAAATGTACTATGCAGTCAGAAAAAGTGGCTGCATCCATGTTTGAAACCACCCCTCATGTGATTTTGTACACAGATTCCTCAATCAGATAAAATTGACCCAAGTTACACAATATGATGCCAAAATGGAGCTGATGGCTACATTCAATCAACAGCTCAGCAAGTGCAACAGTAAATTGGAAGTGTATGACCCTGGAGCATGGCAGATGCCTTAGCTTAAGATGTACTTGCTTGCTTCGGGCCTTGGTGCCACAGTTGCTGATACGTACTGTGTTGCTTTTGCTGATCCTATTAATCCCTTTGCACTAGTAGCAATCAGCACAGGGATCAGATTCAGAGAGTCCCTTCATGTCTTGAAGGTGTCAGGCATGCTGATTTAGGGCCTCTGACTATCACAAAGGCCTTTCTCTAGTAGCGCTTTTAGACACCTTGTGTGTGAGAGCTAACAGAGTCATTCTAATAGGAACAGCTGATCCTTGTCCATTGTATATCAGGCACAATGTAAGGCTGGGCAGAATGCAGTGCATATGAAAGCAACTGTAATTTACCAGTGGGTAGCCATGTTGGTCTCCTGCAGCAAAAAGGGAGCATTATTTGTGACACTTTAAAAACCAACACATTTATTTTGGCATAAGCTTTTGTGGACTAACATCTACTGCATCAGATACATGACTCATTAGGTGACAGGTACAATCAGGGTCAGAAATATTAGAACAAGGATAACTGTTTGGGCAGTTGGCCTCCGTACACCACCACATTGAAGTTGAAAGGAAACACACCCAGATGGGAGCAAAGTCAGGACTTTCAGCTGTAATTCAAGGGGTTTGACAAAAGTGGGGCACTAACCATTCAGGAAGTACAGCCAGTGGCATACACACACACCCATCGTTGGTGCGGCTCCAATATTTCTGGCCCTGACGGGGGTAGAGAGAGAACAAGTGTAAACAGTGAAGTCAGAGGGAAATGAAATGCAAAAACACACACACACATTATGACATATACATGGATGCTTATATGTATGTAAAATAGACAGAGAAATTATTCAGAAGCAATTGGATGATAACACAAACATCCTGGCATTTTTAAGCTAATTAATAGTAACACATGCTTAATAGTATATAAGCATAGAGTATGAAGTTGGAAGCCATGTGTATTTAGCATAATTTTGTTTGGTGCGGAGGATCCCAGCACCCAGATATTACTGAGGCAGCGTGGGAAGAAACCCCAGGAAAAGCTCTTGTCTGTCTTGGCCCAAGGCTCAGGGCAAGGACACTGCAGCATAGCCACTCACTGACTGTTTTAGGTCACTTCACATAGACTAGTATCACATCAGGTAAATGAAGTCACATAAGGTAGAGCAGAGTCAAAGCAGGTCAGGATCACAACAGACATCTTGCAGGACTTCAGATAGCAGACTGCAGACGGTGCTGTCTGGAATGTTCACCCCTAAGCAGAGCTGTTGTTCCAGCAAAATACTGCAGTCAACTGAGGCCTTAAGAAGGCTGGCAGAGCTTTTTTTCTGACTCCACCCCTGCTGGATGCTAAATGTTAAAGGGCTGTTTCTGCAGCCTCATGTTTCTACATGGCTGAGAGACAGGAGAAGCTTCAGGGGAGTTATCCTCAGTCAGATGTTGATGGGAGAGCTATGACTTCCAACCAGGAAGGTATAGAAGAGGGTACCGAAGACTACCCCTGAAGTGGGGTGACCTATAACCCATCTGAGTCCTCATCAGGGTAATGTGGAGCCTCAGAATCAGGGGACATGGCAGCTTTTACACCAGGCCCTACTTCAGGTAGCACAGGATGTAACAGACATAACTACGACCAACAAATTTCTGAATGGCTTGGTTCAAAAACCCCTTTCTCTGGACTTGGAGCTCCTGAAAATTAATGCAGTGTTAGAAACTAAACTGAACTGAAGGCCTCTATTGGAAAGTAGCCTTGAAATCTGTAAAACCATCTAACATGGCTACAGCTCATATAGGAAAAGATTGTATGTATGGCACATTGGTCACCAGAACAATTCAAATGCCTGGGCATCTCACAGGTTGATAAGTGCTGGAGGAGTAACAGTCCTCAGGCTAATCTAGTAGATATGCTTTGGAGTTGCCCCAAAGTGACACCTTTCTGGCTTGAGGTAGGGATGTACGAAAGTCACTTACCTTTCCGCGGATTATGTTTATGGTGGGGGGAAGGTGTTCCCTTGACGGGGGGGGGGAGGCAATCCATTCCTGCCCCCTGTAGGGATGGCAGAGAATTTCACCCGAAATTGGTGGTGAAATTCTCTGCCCCCCCGCCCCCCCCTGGGATGGGACTTACCTCCTTCGAATGTCCCTCTCGGCGGCGGGTCCCGGCGGCGTTTCGGCAGCATTTTGGCGGGGGCAGCGGCCAGTCTTCCGACCGGCTGCTGCCGCCATCATTACAAAGTAAAGTAAAAAAAACAAACACGTGATAGGCTACGTAATGATTTATGTAGCCTATCATGGCTAGATTTTCAAAGTCAGCCATGATAGGCTACGTAAATCTTTACGTAGCCTATCACGGGTGACTTTGAAAAAAAAAAGCACATACGCAAATGGCGGCACCCATGAGTGCCGCCATTTGCATTCCTTATTTGGGCAGGGGTAGTCTACGTAAAGATTTACATAGGCTACGGCAAAAATAAGGGCAACGCTATCTGCGTTGCCCTTATTTTCGCCGTAGTCTATGTAAATCTTTACGAAGACCACCCCTGCCCAAACAAGGAACGCAAATGGTGGTGCCCTTAGGCGCCGCCATTTCCGTATGTGCTTTTTTTTTTTTTTAAGTCACCCGTGATAGGCTACGTAAAGATTTACGTAGCCTATCACGGCTGACTTTGAAAATCTAGCCATGATAGGCTACGTAAATCATTATGTAGCCTATCACGTGTTTCCCCCCCCCCCAATTTACTTTTTTTATTTCGCAGCCGGGGATACGGGGTGCTCCCCCCCGGCCTGAATTTCGGCAGCGAGGGATGGGGTGCCTCCCCCCCGGCCTGAATTTCGGCCGGGAGGGGCGGGGCACCTCCCCTCCCAACAAGAACTTCGGGGGGAGAACCGAAGCGCCTCCCCCTCACCGCGAAGCAAGCTGCGGGACCAGGTAAGGGACTTTCATCCATCCTTAGTCCCCCAGAATCCTCGAATGGCTGGCTGTGCTTCACGGTGGCTCCACAGAGCAGCTGGCCAGGCCCAGGCCAGAGCCATCCGCAGCCGGATTTCCGGCCGCGGAGGGCTCTGGGTAAAAACAAACAAACAAACAAAAAACGTGTACGCAAATGGTGGCGGCTATGGCCGCCGCCATTTGCGTTCCTTATTTTTGGTCATCTTAGTCTACGTAATTATTTACGTAGACTATTACGGTGAAAATAAAGGGGAACACAAATAGCACACGCTATGCTATTTGCATTCCCCTTTATTTTCGCTGTAATAGTCTACGTAAATATTTACGTAGACTAAGACAGCCAAAAATAAGGAACGCAAATGGCGGCGGCTTTAGCTGCAGCCATTTGCGTACGTGGTGTTTTTTTTTAACCCAGCCGTGATAGGCTATGTAAATCTTTATGTAGCTTATCATGTCTCTGTAAACCCCCCCCCCCCAGACTGCAAATGGTGGCGGCGGCAGCCGGTCGGAAGACCAGCCGCCATAGCCGCCGCTGCCGGAGCCACCGCCGCCCGGAACATCCGCCCCAGGTAAGTCTTGTCCCAGGGGGGATCTGCGGGGGGGGGGGGGGCGGGGGGGCAGGCCGTTCCACCAAGATCCGTGGAGGAATTCACTGACATCCCTAGCTTGAGGTCAACATGGTCCTGGGAACTTCACTCAATGACCGGGTTTGGAGGACATGCAACAGCTCATTGTGGGTTATTAAATTAACCCACGATGAGTTGCTGGTTGAATATGCAACCACCACTTGGGATTGTCATGTTGTACAAACCTGGTGAGCATGAGTTACGTACAAACCCCTAAAACAGACCATGGGCTATGCAGGCATTGTTTAACCCTTGCATAATCCATGCTTTGGGGGTTTGCATGACATGACAACCCCTGAGCGGATGTTACATATTCAAAATGGCGGCCCACACACATTGCAGCCACACACATTGCAGCCTCACTGTGGGTTAAATAACCCACAGACATCTGTTGTATTGTGCTAATAGCCCCAAGGTATAAGATGTCCATGTCTTAGTGGGATACATGCCGGGCAAATGGGACTTGGCAGAGGGGCTTGTTGCATGGTTTAGTAAGACCACAGTAACACCAAAGCATATTTTTCTACAATACTGGAAATCAAATATATAAAGCCACAAATATAAATAACTGGATTTCATTTTCATTTATTGCATTTCTGTACTGCCCAAGAGTAAAATCTCTCTGGGCATGTTATAAAGATTAAAACATCAAAAATACAATATTGCACGTTATATAAAAACTGTTTGCATGCAAACATATAACACACAAACACCCCTCTAAATAATTTTAACAGTCAACAAAAATAAATCCCAGGACCCAATTAAAATGCTGCAAAATGCCTGAAAGTAGAGGAAGGTCTTAGACTTAGGGTTGGCGGAGAATTTCTCCCTGAAACTTCGGGGGGCCGAGCGCCAACATGTTCAGCCCCCCGAAAAAGTTTCGGGGAGAAATTCTCCACACACCCCCGCACCCCACAACCCCCCGGGATGGGACTTACCTTTCCCGAATGTCCCTACCGGCAGCGGGTCCCGGCGGCGGTTCGTCGGGTCTTCGTCAGGGGCGGGGGCGGCAACCGATCTTTCGACCGGCTGCCGCTGCCGCCATTCCAATAAAAGTAAATTAAAAAAAAAACGCCCCGTGATAGGCTACGTGACGATTAACGTAGCCTATCACGGCTAGATTTGCAAAGTCAGCCGTGATAGGCTACGTAAATCGTCACGTAGCCTATCACGGGTGACTTTAAAAAAAAAAAAAAGCGCGCACGCAAATGGCGGCCCCCATAGGGAGCTGCCGTTCACGTTCCTTATTTGGTCTCTGTAGTCTACGTAAAGATTACGCAGACTACGGCGAAAATAAGGGCAACGCTATTTGCGTTGCCCTTATTTTCGCCGTAGTCTACGTAAAGATTTACGTAGACTACAGCGACCAAATAAGGAACGCGAATGGCGGCTCCCTATGGGGGCCACCATTTGCGTGCGCGCTTTTTTTTTTTTTTTAAGTCACCTGTGATAGGCTATGTGACGATTTACGTAGCCTATCATGGCTGACTTTGCAGATCTAGCCATGATAGGCTACGTTAATCGTCACGTAGCCTATCACGGGGGCGTTTTTTTTTTTTTTAACTTTTAATTTCGTGGCCGGGCGAGGCGAGGCGCCTCCTCCTTGGCCTGAATTTTGGCCGGGCGAGGCGGGAAGCCTCCCCCCTGGCCTGAATTTCAGCCAGGCGAGGCGGGAAGCCTCCCCCCCCGGCCTGAACTTCGGGGGGAGAGCAGCGAAGCGCCTCCCCCCCACCGCAAAAAGCTGTGAGACCAGGTAAGTGACTTTCATGCACCCCTACTTAGACTGATGCCAAAAAGAACAATGTTAGCACCAGGCAGGCCTCGCCAGGGAGATCATTCCATAATCAAAAGCTATTGACCTTAGCCGCCCATGAAAAGTTTTATTACAACAATTACTAAAAGAAAGAAAAAATCCAGTTAATATGGGGAAATGTTCTTGAATTATATGAAGAGTGATATGATCCAGCACAAAACTAGTGCAGATCTGTAAAGAGATGTGCATGATACTAAACCATTTTATTTTAATGTAATGGTTAATTCATCCATTTTTGCGTAATTATTTTACTTCTATACATGAAACCTTTTCTGTTTAAATATAGGACAATATAAAGAGGGGAGGGGAAAACCTAAAGGGGATGGAAAGGTGGAATTTGTGTGTGTGTGTGGGGGGGCAGGATGGTTAATAACAACAACAAAAAGTAATCTCTATTTACTTCACTCTGGGGATTATTCCCAGGTAAGTGAGTCTAGTCTTGCTTTAGTATGTCCATGTATGTTGGAGTTCAAATCTTAAAAGTGATCCATATTGCATTAGAAACACCATCTTTTATATTTCAGTAAAATTATACAGTATTTCTATGCAATAAATGGACTGAAATTATATTAAATTTACAGCAGTATACCCCTTAACTATTCTGTATCTAACAGCAAGAACTATTCAAGCTTATTTATTTGTGCATATACAGTAATTACAATCATAATAATTACCAGCAGATCTATTACTGTTTACTTAGCCAACAAAGTGTGTGGCACTGTAACCATTAACCTTTCCTTCACAGCTAGAACCAGAAACTATAGCTGTGTTAATTATCTGCTTTCAGAACCCAAACTTACTTTCTTTCAATCCCTGGTGATTTTAAATCCTATAAAAAGAAATTACTGCAGTGATGATAAAGTAGCTAACAGAAATGCCCTCACCCCGGCGCCAGCTTGTCTGGCTGAAAGGGGGGGGGCATTGCGGGTGGGTGGGGTGACAAGACGTAGGGGCCTCTGATTGGTGCACCCCAGTGGCACCACCATGCAGGGAGGGGCAGGCTGAGCTGCCTTAAACTCAGCTCCCCCTCCCAATCTCAGCTCTCTGGCTCCACGCAGCTAGAGAGGAAACCACGGAAATGGAAAACACCTGCCTCCTGAAGACCGCCTTCATCGTTTGCCAGCCACCTGGACTCGGCTTGCAATCTACGTGCCAAAACCTACCTCTCCTGCTCCTCGCTTCTTCTTCAGGCAGTCGCTGCACGCCTCCGTGGCCCCGGAGTTGATGGCGCTTGTGGCGGAGGCGTGTGTGCATGGGCGCTGCCCCCTCGGCCAGCGCTTGCCACCCGATGGAGCGCCCGCAGCTGTGCCAGTGCATGGTCAGGGTGGTGGCCGAGCGCCTACCCAGATGCGGCCCCGGGGATACCAGCGGTCGCGGCGGGGGCGTGTGTGCGCGGGCGCCGCCCCCTCGGCCGGCGCTTGCCACCCGGCGGGGACGCCGACAGTTGTCCTGGTGTGCGCCCAAGTGCAGCGCCTCTTCCTTCGGCCTGTTGACCCGTGCCTGCCCCGCCGTGGTCCTGGGGTTGCCGGTGCTTCGGTGGGGCGCGGGTGCCGCCCCCCTTGGCTGACGCGTGCTGCCCGGCGGGGGGCGCCGATGCCTGTGCAGGCGTGTGCCCAGGCGCGGCGCCTCCTCCTTCATCCTGTTGCCGCGTGCCTGTGCCGCCGCTGCCCCGGTGTTGCCGGCGGTCGCGGTGAGGGTGGGGTCGCCGGTCCCTTGGCCAGCGCTTCGGCGGGGGCGCCGACAACTGTGCCAGCTCGCGCCCGGGTGCGGTGCCGGCTGTCCTGCTCCCCTGCGGGGGAGCCTGGACTCGCGGCAGCCGGGCACCCGCCCCCTCCTCCTTCTCACCTCAGGCGGGGGCCGCGCGGCCACCGCCTTGGGCTTCCTGGCGCTCGCGGCAGGAACGCATGTGCGTGGGAGTCACCCCCCCTCGGCCGGCGTTCGCCGCCCCTACGGGAGCGATGGCGGCTGCACGGGCACGCGCCCGTTTACAGCGTCTGTCGATCCACTCCCTCGCTGGGGCGGCGTCCAAGCACCCACGCCCCCCTTTTTTCAGCGTGCGCTCGAGCGGGCCGCCGGTGGCTGCGAGCAGTCAGCAGAGGGCTAGAGGTGCTAGCCCTTATCTGATCTGGGAAGTGAAGCTGGGTCAGCCCAGGTCAGAATTTTGGATGGGACACCGCAAGGGAATCAGGATTCTTGCACTGATCAGGGGCTTGTTCTCTCCCTTTTTGCTGGCTCTGAGGGGTGCCAGCGCTTGCGGCAACGGTGTGCCTGCCCCTCCACTTCTTTCCCCACTGGCGGTCTCGCAGGCTGGGGCGCCAAGCAGTTTGGCGCCGACTCTTGCCGCCTCCTGTGAGCGTGGGGCACTCACAGTGGAGGCATGTGCATCCCCCCAAATAAATAAATACATACATACAAACAAACAAACAAAACCACAGCCAAGGCTCCCCGTAGTCTGCCCACCGCGGCTCCCGGGTCGCAGGCGCTCTTGGCTGGGGATGCCCGCGCTCAGGACTGGCTCCCGTGGCCGCGGGCCCTTGCTGCGTCTCTAGGGCGTTGGGCTTGTGGCAGGCGGCAACCGCAGGACTGGGACGTTAGAGACCCAGGTTCTAGTCTCCTTTCCAGGGATATAGTTTAGGGCTGTGCCCCTGCTTGGCTTGCAGAAGATCCCAGGTCCAGTACCTGGCATCTCCAGGTAGGGCTTGAAACCCCTATCTGAACCCCTGGCAGAGCCAGTGGGGGGGGGGGACAGTTTCTCCACTCCTCCCCTATAAACTAATAAGGTTAACGGCTAGACACACAGTGTCTTACGTGTCAACACATAGAGCCATACAGAAAGAGGGTCTATGTTGTTGGCACTCAACTCTCTAGCCGCTGCCTGAAACGGAGGGTGCCCCTTCTGTCTGGCGGTAGTAGTGGCACTGCTGCCTGTTGCCTGGGGTGCCCAGTGAGTAGCCCATGGGAACCTCCTTCTATGTGCTTTGACCTCTGCCACATTACTTTTAATGAGTGGTGGTTGGTGTGTTGGACTGGGTCCGGGGTCCTGGGCCCTTGCTTCTTCTTTCCAATGTCGTGCCAAGCTTACCTCCCTTTCTATATCATACCCCCCAAGAAGGGCCAAGGTTGAAAGAACGGGAGGGGTAGGGCCTCGCCTCCCCTTCCCAACAGATCGCTGCCAAGGCCCGATTCCGAGTTTGTTGATGAAACGGACCCGGTTCTGGCATCAATTCTCACTCGTCTGGAAGCTGCTGAGCGTTCTTCAGGGATCCCTTCCCTGGCCAGGCCTAAGAAACCCCTGGAGGTCCAGCCTAAGTGAAAGCGACAGCAGACCCAACGTTCACTACTTCTTTCTATTTCAGCTCGTCTCTGGGTTCAGTACGCTTGGACGCCATGGAGGCCTTCCACCTCGCTTCGCAGGTTCACCATGGCAGCACTCCACCGCTGCAGGCAGTCCACCTTCCTGCGACATCTCTGTTAGCAATGATCCAAGCAGCATCCTCCTCCTTGTGGTTTCGCCCAGGCAACGCACCACAGCTGGAGGCGGTTCGCCCTCATAGGGCATCTACGTCAGGAGCACTGCAAGTGGCATCGTCTCCCTGGCTCCTGGATATGGGTGAGATGACTGCACTTTGCCCCACTTGTCCAGACAGGCGACCTTCAGGGCCGTGGGGTTGCCACCTTAGCTTACCTCCCTGGGGCGGCTGTCCCTCCCAATGTCATCTCCCTATACGATGCCCTTGCCGCCTACAGCTCCGTCAGTCACACCCCAGTAACCCCAGCTGCTTAACACAGCATCTTACAGGGTTTTGCTGGATTAATTTGGGATACCTTGCCTGTCCCCGCTCACTCGGGCATCCACTTACCTGCGGTAAGTGGCATATCAGATCCCTATGCTAAGTTGGTGAGTTGTAATGTTATCAGCGCTACTCCTTCTCGTAATGATTTTCACCTGAGGAGGTGTGGGACTGGCTTAAATTGAGGCCTTTCGCAGGAGGGCTGCCATTGCCCTTCTCAGTGCAGGGACCTGTTGGACCAGGACCTCTTGTTCCAATTTTGACTCCTTCCCGGCCGGGTTCGGCGACAGTTCTGGCAGTGGCCACATTCACCTGGCTGTCTCCAGCACTGGCCCTCGGCCTATGGCGGGTCCTCTGCTTCAGCACCGCTGTTTGTGCTGGGAATACAGCCCCAAGGGCACATGCTCCCAAGTCACGTACAGTTTCCATCGTGGGTGCTCCCTTGTAGTAGTCAGCCCTCATGCACCTCTTGTCCAATGCCCGGGGATGGTAGGGTCCCCCTTGGAAAGGCCAAGGCAGTGGGAAGCTCGGGTTGGCCATGCCTGGTTAGGTTGGCACCGCTACTCCGGCTTTAAGATGCTACCCCAACTGGAGGAACGCATCTGACCTTGGAACACGGTTTTATGCTAGGTTTTAGGACCCCTCCCCCCTTTCTTAGGTCAACATATGCCATCCTTACCTCGTAAGCAACATTTTCCTCGCCAGGCGTCGACAGGTTCATGAGAGGTTAACAAGGCAAGTAATGGTAGAAGGGTTATGCCACCCCCCTTTTTGCCACACCCGTTATCTAGGGATCTCCCTTTTTGAAATGGTGCCCAGGAAATCCTCTAGGGAGTTTATCCTAATTCGTAACCTCTCTTCCCTGAGTGTCAGTCAGTTAATCACGAGATCCTTGATATCTCTGTTCAGTGCGACACACCTCTTCGTTGAGGCAGCTGCCTTGGTCTGGGATCCCGGCCACGGGTCCCTGATGGGCATGTGCTACTGGGAGTCCAAAGATGGTGGTCAAGGTTCTGACCTAACGCAAGTATTGCTCCCCTTTCCTGTTACCTTAGCTCACAAAAGGCTGTGGGCCTGTCTCCCACATCAACATTCAGGGAAGTCAATCCGATACCCTTAGGCGTTATTCTCTCCTCCCTCAGGACAACTTTCAGGCCCTTAAGGCTCAGTTCCAAGCAGTTATACATCTTTCCAGGGTTTTTTCCTTTAAGGGGCCATACAAGATATGGTAGGACATCTTCTTTTCACTGTTAGGGTAGCGGCCCCTGACCGAGCCTTCTTGCGCCGGCTCAGTTTGAGCAGTGCAGGGACTGTGGCTGCCACACCATCGAACCAGGGTCACTTCTGCTGTGTGCATGTATCCATAGGCATGGCTTTAACTTAGTAAGGCTTTATGGCACCTCCTTCCAGAAGCGTGAGCCTCTACTCAAAGCCGGACTGCGGATTCACATGGTTCCGCCGCTACCATAAGGGGTTTCAGATTCTTGGGGCAGGTCCGATTGTTCTGTGGGTAATGGCCTGTAGAGTGGAGGCTGCTGCCGCCGCTAAGCACATTTTGGATGACCTTACAGCCAAGTAAGTAACACCCCCCCTTCAGTATGACAACATGAACTTGTTATTCATTCTCTGTCCTCCTGAAATTTGAAAGTCATGTCATGTGTCAGTGTGTTCGCGCTCCAGAGTTGGTGTTACAACATCTGGTTCGGGGTCCACCAGGTACCGGGTTAGGCAAACCAACTGTCAGAAAATTAGGTCAACGTCTTCCGGGCCTTAGCCTCGTGGGTGTTCCTTTCCCACATCCCATCCTTGCAGTACCATGGGAGTCCAGGATACTGAAGCTAGGCATGCCATCCTGCATTCCATGGCTCTCCGTACAGGAGCCGCCTGCGACACAGCAGGTAGGGGGTGCTGCACACTTGACAAAGCTTCAGCGATAGGACTCATGGCCCTTATCTATAGATCATTGGCCGCAATTTTGCGCCTCCTTAAGGAACAACAGACTATCTGGGTCCATAAGTCGCAAGCTGGCCATTTAGCCTTCCGGCCCATAATGGTGGGATTCACTGACAGGGCACAGATGTTGCCTGCTTTAGTAAATTAGCCACCCTTTCTCCCCAGATACCCCTTTCGGGCTCCGGGGGTAACAGCCCTCCATTTGAGCTTTACAGTAAAACATTTCCTTCAGAATTCAGGGTTGGTTTGGGCTCCCAAGGCCGACTTGTCCCGGAGGGCCTTCGATATGCTTCAAGATACAGGTCTGGACCAGTGTAACCCATTTACGTATTTGGTGATCAAACTGATCGGTATGGCAAGGGCACGGCAGTGGCCCATGGCCAAACACAAGGCAATGAGTTATGTCCAGTCAGCACCTTACAGGTTTTAGGGAATGCGGCGGGTCTGAGGAGGGGCCTACATTTTATCACTTCAACGGCTTACTGTTGACATAAAGGCAATTTGGGCAGATTCTATATTAGCTCTACCCCGCTAGGCCTAGGTAATTTACAGTCAGAACCCACTGTTACATCGAAGCAGTCTCCATGGTAACCGCTGGAGGTTTCTTTCAGGCATGTTATGGCAGTTAGAAAATGGGGCTTCACAGCTTTCCGGCCTGCGTTCACGAGTTGACAACTTCTTCCTGACACAATTTTCTCCTTGCTTGCCCTAATGTGCTTATTCCTTAGACCAGCAGACTCGTTGTATGCTGGTACGGGTGCTCTTACATGGGCACGTTATGATGTATGGAGCTGCATGAAGGGCTTGTATGTCATCTTCAGACTTCAGCTTTTGTCACCCCGTCACATTAAGATCCAGTGGCTTCACAGACATGGCATACGGTGGGAGTCCCCTCCTCACTCTTTTCCACCAAAGTTTGTCAGTATTCCTCCGCAGGTCCAGGTGCTGCACATTGAGAGGAATGACTTTGGCTGTAAGCCAGGTGAGGACCTGATCGAACAGGCCTTGGTTGCGATGCAGGTGGTCTGGCATACCTGGCCGGAAGTAGCCTATTGCAGCCCTCACTGCTCCCATGGATCAATGGGAAGGAATGGAATGATGTTGCCAGTGGCAGGGCATGTCTGAAAGTGCACAGAGAAATGGCTTATGGCCTATGCGAATGAGGTGATGGATGCACCACCCGCCAGGGAATTCTGTGGACATGGAGGGAGCGTTACAGGACGGACAGTGTCCGCCTGTCTCATGTAGTGTATAACATATTTCTGTCTGATCTGCAAAGGGGCCTGCGGGAAGTTCTTCTGCGCAGGTGGGGGGAGTTTCACAAGCTCTAGGCTTGTGACTCCTGTGGCGGCTAGGACGGGCAAAAGCAGAAAGGGATTAGGGATGGTGTGCATGCAGAGGCACCTTATGGTGACAGGTGATGCCTGAGGGCCCCCGAACGGGTTGTGCGGCTCGGCGGGGGGATAAGGGTTGCCTGGGAGACCAACCCTACTCACTCACCGAGGTGTTTCGCGGCACCGGGTTGGGGGTGACACTGGAAGGTCTACCTCCCCCAGAAGGGGCAGTCCGGAGGGATGGCGAGATCACTGCCACCCCTCAGGCTGGGTGTGTTTTCGCCCAAGAAGTGCCAGCTAGGCGCTGACACAGTTAGATGCCCGTCCTAGTTACCCCTTTGCAGCTATTTCAATAAATGTGGCCCAATTTTCAACCCAAGTTTGTTGTCTGCGTCTTCTTTAACCCATCTCCGCTCGCAAACGTATACATTTGTCAAGGAATTGCCATCAGAAGCATCCTTCTAGTGAAGGGCATGGAGAAATTCGAACTATAACTTCCAAAAGAAAAGAAAAATCTTCAAGTTGCATCATCAAGAATATTTTTGCATGATATCACAGTCTGACAGATATCTAGAGTTACTAATTCAAACTGCATAACTTGATGTGTTGATATGCCAGGCTTTATATTATTCATCTTGCTAAATATTTAATTTTATTAAATAAAAACAAATGAAATGCCTAAAATTATAACAAGTGGGATGCACTGTTATTTATTGTTCTCCGCATATCCCAGCTTCATTCTGTAATGGAACTCAAAGCAGCATATATAAGATTCTCAAACATCTCCCATCCAGACAGTGACCAGAGCCAGGCTCACTTAGCTTTAACAAGATTGCTGCAATGTGTGTGTTCAGACCATACCAAATGACTTTGTATGTGGAAGGACCCTTCAGGGGTACAATATGTCAGTGCATAGTGAAATATCACACCTTCCATGGGATTCCTGTTGGCTGAGCTTCTTGCTGTCAGAGGTCCAAGGCACATAACGCACATTACAACATTGCGCAATATGCAGCATTTTACTTTTCTTCTTAGAAGAAAGTAAATGGCAGCCTTTCATGTATATAGGAGAATATAAAGGGGTGCATGCAGGAATAATAATGAGTTGTTGGCTTAATCTGCCCTTGGTTTTCTATGAAGGGAGAAACAGATTTTTCTCCCTACCAGCTGTATGCCAGATTTCAACCTGTTTATGTTGTTCCATAGAATTCGAGAGGAGCCTATTACCTCTACATGTTGCTGCCAAATCTGGTTCGCCTAGATATGTGTGCAAACTTAAGATCTAGAAAAACATCCCTTCGTAAAAGGGCTCTTTTAAACATTAGCAACAATGTGCCTTTGGCAAAGACAATCCACATGCACATGAATTTATTCAAGCAATGGGAATTTGTTAAATACAAACAAGAATTTTCAGTGAGCTCCCGCCATTTTCCACCTTTTTTAATGAAAAAAAGGGTGCTTAAAAATGAGCACATTTAAATATGCACAGTTTGTTTCAGCTCCCTTTTTTCTTAAAAACCAAGTCAGCAAAATGGCTGGTGCTCGTTGGATCATGGATGGAGCCCGGGTAATTGTGGGGAGTGTCCAGGAGGGTACCTGCGATGGGTCGCCACCTCCTCTTCTTCCTTCCTGGTCGGCAGTCAAAGGCAGCCGCTCAGGCAGCAGCAGGAGAAGGTGCGGGGCACACCCCAGCAAACCCCAGCTGCTAGCCATCTCTTGCTCTCAAGCAGGAGATGGCTAGTGGATGAGGCACCACCTTCTCTTCCTCCTGCCTGGTAGACTGCCAAGGACAGCCAACTGGGCAGCCAAGTCTGAGCTATTCCCAGCCACTTGCCCAGCTCCAAGGCATTCATCAGCTGGGCCAGTCAGTGCCCTGGAGTTCAGTGAGTGGAGGCCAGGGGGCTGGGCATGAGGGATTTCACCAGCCTCCTGGACTAAGTTGGGCGCTCGCAACATCCCATAGTCACACCACCCTATGTATCAGCGAAGCTGTTTCTTGGTAGACTACCAACTGTAGGCCACTGACTTATGCAGTGTTTCCCTTAGGCTTCAGATAGAGATAAACTGCCAACCTTTTAACCTTATTCAGTTAACTATTCACAATCCAAATAGTTTTTTTAAAAGATAGCAACATTCTTATTTATAGATTTATACCATATTTGTGAAATTTTTGCTTCAGAATTTTACTGTTTCTCAACAAAGCCACTAGTAGGGTGTACATAATAGTCAGCCATATTGGATACCATAAGTTAGTGGTAGGGCCATGATTGTAAGGAGAAGGTCCCAAGTTCAGTCACAAGTTTCACATCTCATGTGAAAAGAATCCAGGAGTAGGTGATGGGAAAGACCTACGCCTGAGACCATGGAGAACTACTGCCATTTAGAGTAGACAATGCTGTGCTAAATGAACAAATGATCTGGTATAAGGCAGCTTCCTAAGTTTTAGTCTGTGTTTGATTCTGAACCCATACTCAGAAACGGTGCTCCATCATCCCCCCCCCAATTTTATCAATAACCAGAGTCTATTCAAACGTTATGTACATAATACAAGTGTCATCTGCACAAATGCAGAGTGGGATCTACTCCATCATAGTTGTCAGTGCAGGAGGAAAGATGCCATGTCAGTAAGCTAACAGGGTTTAGCAGATGGAACAAAATATAAAACAAGTGTCCGGCCATTCTTGGTATGTATTCTTCCTTTATACCTGAATTTGTATCCATTGTCTTAAAATCTGCAGTAATTTTAACTGTATGCATCCAGAATTGCTTCCATTCAGTATAGCTTAGAGCAAAGAAGGCAGCAAGGATAGAAATCTATTTTTGCAAATCTAGTTGAAGAATAATTGTGTCTCAATTATCTGGTTATATTAAGAAATCAAGTTGTATTTCAATACTCTTAACAATTTAATGCAAATAGGAACAAAATACAATAATCACCATGCTCAATTATACATTCTGCTGTTTATTGTAGGGTTTGCGGTGGGGGGGTGGATCTTCAAGGAAAAAGGGGAGATACTAATGGAAAGTCTACAAAGAAAGGACAAGAATTATTGGTTATATAGAGCAACCATTAACAATTGTTAGACCTTAGTAAAGAGTTCAGGGATGATTAAACACACATTTGTCTCTGAGAGACCAGCATACAGTAGAGCTTATTTGAAATGAATCAGTAAGTACAGTACTAAGAAGTTGATTTATTCCATATGTCAGAACCTTGCTGTACACAGTGACTGGCCTCACACATGAGATTACACTTGAAGATGTTCACTTACTTGCCCTCAGTGCGACCATAAAGCAAAAAGAAAGAAATAAGTTTGCCTTTACTACACTATGCACATTTATTGCATATTATAAATTTGTTTAATACAGCAGGGACCAACGAGGTTTCATTGTTATGAAGGATGGCAAAAAATGTGTACAAATCAGGCCAAGTACATGGATGAAAAGCATTCCTAGAACTGAAATGCTTCACAAATTTACCTTTATGTTTGCACAATGAATGAATGAAAGCTGGAAAGAAGATATGGCACTGAATCTCTTCAGTCAGTCTCCAATGAATCACTGAGTTTTAATTTTGTGATACTCATGGCATTCTGGAATCTTAAAGATGTTTATTAAGGTTGCAGTTAAGAGTGTATTGTATATATGGTACAGCAATAGTATTCTTTACATTAAGAATGAACTGTGCATAATTGAATGAAAGAACAATTTTAACTGCATTTTTTAAAAAAATCTATGCACCATTGTCTGCATGATTTCATCTAAGATTTTGCTTTATTTTCTTTTGTTCCAAACTCTTTTATAGAGATTAGGTAGACCTGATAAGTATCACCTAGCAAACATTTGTCATATGATACTACTCTTGTCAAACAAGGTCCTTGAAGACAATTGTGTAAGTGAATGCAGCTCATCGGTGTCATTCATATTGTTGTTGTTCATTCGTTCAGTCGTGTCCGACTCTTCGTGACCTCATGGACCATAGCACGCCAGGCCTTCCTGTCCTGCACTCTCTCCCAGAGTGTGCTCAAGTTCATATTCATTGCATTGGTGATGCTATCTAGCCATCTCATCCTCTGACTGTCATCCCCTTCTCCTTTTGCCTTCAGTCTTTCCCAGCATCAGGGTCTTTTCCAGAGAGTTTGCTCTTCGCATTAGGTGGCCAAAATATTTGAGCTTCAGCTTCAGTATCTGTCCTTCCAATGAGCACTCAGGGTTTATTTCCTTTAGGATTGACTGATTTGACCTCCTTGCAGTCCAGGGGACTCGTAAGAGTCTTCTCCAGCATTCATATAGGATGTCATTTTTGTTTCTCTTTTTCGGTGAAATCCATACATGTTTTGCACATCATGTGTCAAATTTGCTGAGGTCAATTGTATTTTCTTAGTACACATTCATGACCTACTTTTCAGCACAACAAGCACTATATGGTTTACAGTAGAACTGAACTTGATGTAAAACAAAAATTTTGACCCAAATCCTGTGCTTCACCCCCCTGGATGTAATGCAGAGACTGAGTTTAAGGCTGCAAATATAAGGATACTTGCTCATCAGAGGATTCTGCTGAACTTAATGGGGCTTGCTTCTTGGTTTTACTATGAAGAAACATCTCTTGGGTGTTTTGTTTTGGTAATTTGGAGACATCCCTACTAAGTTTGATATGGCCCCTTGGCAGCAAAGCAGTTGCACTTGTTTGGTGCTTGCTTCTGAGTAATCATGCTAGGATCAGACACTGGGTATAGAGTGGGTATGATGCCATGTCAATGTTGTGGCCATCAACAGAACATAACAGCAGCCATTATCATTACTATGCCAATGCCTGATCCATGTCACAAATGTAGAGGATAAGTACTAGAAACAGTACTTCTGTGGTACTGATGGAACACAGCAGAGTGTGCACCAGCAATGAGTACATGTGTACAACTTCGAAAATATTTTTGAATTGGCAGGGGATTTTATCATTGGCATAACCTTGTTTTCTCTTTTGCTTTGGGAAAGGGAGTGGTGTAAGGTGAAAGGATGTGTTATAAAGCAAAATTTAATAGCAAATGAGGTGGGCTGGATGGTAACAAGTTATAGAGGCAGTGCTATTTGCTCAGTTGTGGCTGCCTGCTGCCAGCCCACAAAGTGAATAACGTCAAGAACTCTTAAAAGGTAAAGGTAAAGGTGTCCCCAACCAGTAGTGTCTGACTCTAGGGTGCGGTGCTCATCGCCGTTTCTAAGCCGAAGAGCCAGTGTCCAAAGACACTTCCGTGGTCATGTGGCCGGCATGACTGAACACCAAGGTGCACGGAATGCTGTTCCCTTTCCCGCCGAGGCAGTACCTATTTATCTACTTGCAATTTCTTGCTTTCAAACTGCTAGGTTGGCAGGAGCTGGGACTGAAGATGGGAGCTCACTCCGTCACGCAGCACTCGGGTCTCGAACTGCTGACCTGACGACCTTCCAGTCTGCAGTTCAGCGTCTTAACCACTAAGCCACCGTGGCCCAAGAACTCTTACATCACTGCAATTATTATGGCTGCTTGTGGAAGAAGAAATGGTCTTCTCCAAGGCCTAATTCACATGTTACTTAGATGGAGTCAGTGCTACTTTCTTGTGGCTATATTCCACCCTGCAAATAAATTGAAGAACTCAGGTGGGAGAAGCAGATCACACTGTAAGTTCTCACCCTAGCATCCACCTGCAGTGAAATCCTTCATGTGGAAATGAAAGTTCCCACATGATTTTCTCATTGAGCCAGAGTGGCATGGGATATAGTCACAGGAAAAGTGAACCCATGCCACTCCGGTAAAATATAAGTCGAGTCTGAGTTGTTATATGAATAACAAGCAAAACATGATGATATCTACTGATGACATTCTTGAGGTCTTGATAACATTTAGTAAGGTACATAAAACCCAACTGAGGAGATCTCATGAACCCATCCTCTTTTAGCATCAGTCTGTTATTACCTGTGGCTCTATAGAGGAACCAGCATAGTCTTATTAGCTATCCAATAGTTCTCTCCCTGCCACCCCCAGTCACAGTGACAGCTTAGGATTCTAAAAGAATTGAGAAACTTTAGTTGGCAAGTCCAACTAGATTAAAGTAAGACACACCATGCAAGCTTAAGCGGCTTTGTCAAGCACTTGTGTCTCTCTGGTTAAGCACTGAAGCACTCGATGCTATACACATAAGCAGGTCCTCTGACCTAAAGCTCTATCATCCAAAGGTCACATTATTAGAAGTTCAAAGCAATACGACACAAAATAGCAACAAAGAGGTCAGTAGAACTGACTATGTATCAGAGAACTGGCACACATGAAAACTCTTTCTTAAGTAGAAGGTAGCTCTTTGCACAAAGAAGAATGAGTAAGGATGGCTACTTTGGGTTAAATCCAAATTGCTGAATTAAGTTTTACATTCCAATCCTCAACGGAGTTACTTTGATGTAAGACTGTTTGATTTAAATTGGCTTTGAAGGGGGCAAGTTGATGCAGGATCACAGCTGGAGTCACAATATGGAAATCTGTGTGTTAACAAGGGCTGTGGACTTGCAGTGAACTACATCTTCCAGGACTAGTTTACTAAAAATCTTCAATACGGATGAGTAACTTCTGAAGTTTTCCTCCTTTGAGATTACGGCTATTTAATTTTAGCACTTATAGTATGCTTTGAACTGTATTGAAAAGATTGACATGGCCCTCCTCCACCAGAATGCTTTCCATCTAACTGCCAATTTGTTCATTCCTTTCATATGTATATATTTGAGAACTCATGTGACTGATCTGTTTGAATAACTAGTGCAATAAAAGAGCTTGCATGCACCCATTTCATCTGGTAAGACAAATTCTGGAAAGGTTGAAATCTCAAGTTGTTACATCTCAGTTAATAGGATCTGCTTCTCCTCCATATCCTGTCTCTCTCCCAATTCAACCAAAAGACCAGTATTCTCACAGCCACCATTTAGCTAGGATGTCACAGAATTCTGCCATGGACTCTGGTGCGGCCTTTAGAATCTTTAGAATCTGCCCTCCCCCCTGGAATCCGTGGCAGAACAGCCTCCCCTCCACCACCCCGCGGAACCCCCCCAGGATAAAGCGTACCTGGCGGTGGATGTGGCGGCTCCGGTGGCGGTAGTGGATGCTGTGGTGGCAGCTCCGGCTGGTCTCCCGGCCGCTGCCAGGCTGCTGTGGCCGCAAATGGTGGCCATCATAGCAGCTGCCATTTGCATGGCTGCCTTTTGTGATAGGCTATGTAAATACTTACGTACCCTATCATGGCAAAGATCAGGGGTACAAATGGTGGCCGCTAAGCCATTTGCGCCCCTGCCCTTTGCCATAATAGTTTGCGTGGCTGCCTTTTGTCGTCATAGGCTACGTAAGTACTTACATAGCCTATCACGGCTTGGCAGCCCCACAAATGGCAGCCAGCATAGCAGCCGCCATTTGTGGCCGCAGCAGCCTGGCAGCAGCTGGAATTCTGGCTGCGTCCAGCCCTGGCACTCCTTCCCTTCCCCCACGGATGCCCCGGAATGGAGCAAGGTAAGTGTTTCATACATCCCTACATTTAGCACTGCTTAAATGGCCATGTATGATCAACATATTCTGTTATGGAGACTGCTACTTGGTGCCGTTCACACTGCTTTGCGAATGGCGACCACATCTGTGACTGCCAATCGCTTCTTCATTGTTGCTGTGATAGGCTACGTAAATACTTACATAGCCTATCACGGCTAACGCAGGAATGCCATTTGCGTCCCTGCAGAGGCCGTGATAGGCTACGTAAATATTTATGTAGCCTATCATGGCAAAAGACAGGGATGCACGGCGGCCATTTGCGTCCCGGTGCAGCCCAGCAGCTGGATGTCCAGCTGCAGGTGGCCCCAGCCGGCGGCTCCGCGGAGTCGCCGTGGAGCGGAGCAGGCCGGGGAGTATTTTGGGGGGAGGGACAGAGCGCCTGCCCCCTCCCCATGGATGTCCCTGGACAAAACCAGGTAAGTGTTTCGTATATCCCTAAGATTGCAGAACTGGTCTGGGGAAACATTTCTGGCCACATTCCCTAGTTAGAAACCTCCTTCCTTTTGTCACTTGCCATACATGTGCTGATCCCTTTGCCTAAGGTGCATTGTGGTTTGAAAGGGGGCTGGCGTTATGGTTGGAAAAATGATGTCCCAGCTTTTGTGAGTTCAGTTCCTCTATAACTCACAATTCACTGTAGGTTTCCCACTGATATTTATCATCAGGTATTTGAAATCAGTGCTGAAATGATCACTAATGGAACGGGCCCTCTTTT
Organism: Heloderma suspectum; assembly: GCF_057233095.1. Classification (NCBI taxonomy): domain Eukaryota; kingdom Metazoa; phylum Chordata; class Lepidosauria; order Squamata; family Helodermatidae; genus Heloderma; species Heloderma suspectum. Next base: position 78,630,315 of record NC_139460.1, on the reverse strand, counting down.
CGTTACAGCTAGACAAGGAAACACTTTGCAATATATAGAATAGCATACCTACAGCACAGTCCTATGCATGTTTACTTTGAAGTCCCATTGACTTAAATGAGACTTACTCCCAAGTAAATGGTTATAGCATTATAGCCTAAGGCTGCAATTTTATTCCCACTTAACTGGCAGTAGACTTTATTGGACTCAATGGGACTTCTGAACAGACAAATATAGGACTGTGCTGTTAATGTCTATTCCTGAACCCATCACTTGTCATATAATTTACAATTGAAATAATAGTTGCCATTTCCTATCTTTGATTGTGTAGAGACCTGGAATACATGAGTTCTTATATGGTACTGGGAACTGTATTGGGATATAAAAAGGAGACTCAAATAAGAGCCAGTTTAAAGGTTCATTTTATGTAATCTACTTTGTGGTTTTTATCCCCCTTCCCCCACTTTTTATTTTCCTGTATCTGTCTTTGTCTGCAATGTTAATCATTACAACTACAGTAAATTGTTTGAATTAAGGGAAATTTAATTAAATTGTGAAAGACTACATGCTTGCATCATTCTCTTTTTCTCTAGTCAAAGAATCACATCTTTAATTAACAGCCCAAACAGCTGCATTTGGAGTAAGTGAAAACTTCAAGCCTTGGAACCACCCTTCCTATTTACTAACGATATGCCCTATTACCTTGACAGGACACTTGGCACAGTCCCAATCAGATAATTAAAGAGGAAGAGGGACACAAGATCTAATCCTGTCTGTCTGGTTCCACTTCTGCTGCATCCACAGAGACTGACTCACTGTTACTGTCATTCCTGCTAATGTTCACAGTCTTCTTCCATCAATCTAAATATACTTAAGGCTGGTTCTTATATAAGGTTTTCCACCTTGGAATGATTTCCTGAGGGGTAATACAAAATTATATACAGTATCTATATCATTAGAATTAGAGATGGGTGGACTCTCGCCACCTCCTCCAATTGAGTCTTTTCAGTGACTTCTCAGGTTATATATAGAAAGACCTGGCCCATTCCAAAGCTTCCATGCCAGGACTCCACTATCTCCAGTGTTGCCACACCACTCCATTTCCATGTTGTGTCCCAGCACATTATCACCTTGGCAAAAAGCTCTCCATTTTGTATGGAAATGTTAACTGGCAAGGTCTCAGTTAGGAGAAAACACACAGTTCCCAAGGAACTCTAAAATCAGCCCACGAGTTGGTGTGGGCAGAGGGGGCTTTCACATTCACAACACTTACAAATGTCAGCATGTGATGTCACATTGTTGTCATGGGAGTAAGCATATGCCTCATGAAGACATCCACAATGCCCAGTTCTCTTCACCACATATATAGTGGCACTGCTGCTGTTCTCTGCTTATTCATCAGATTTTTCTTTTCCATTCATATTTTGGAGCTAGCATCCTTGTGAGATTGAGATGGCTACTGACAAATCCGCCAACAGTATAACTCTACCCCAAACACAGATCAAGGTGCTTTGCAAATAATCTATGATAAACATATGTCGGTATGAGTAAGGGTTCATTAGCTGAGTACTTTAAGCTACTGGGTAGAGCCTTTGTCAAGTCGTAATTTCTGTGTAAACAATATGTTTTTCAGCTTTCAAATGTTCTGCAATGTGATCTGCAACTTTTTTTTTTGAGGTTTCATGAATTTTGCCTCACTCATTTGCTAGTCTTTCTCAGGCTTTTCATTTTTTTAAAAAAATTTTATTTTGATGAAACGCATTGGAAGAGATTGAGACTCTATATTTACATGTAATGTATCTTTCAATATGTCATTGATCCAACAGCAATGTCAGCTTACATTCTTTGTGGGGTTTATTAATGGAAAAGTAGTATCATTATATGGTTATCTAGGCCTGCTGATAAAATACTCCCTATGTTTATTTCCCCTGATATTTATTTTAAGATACATGGTGAAATATCTCATTCTGTTTAATAGGATTCTGCTTTTCTATTTTCTTTTCAGTTTCTTGGAGGGAAGCGGTTTTGAATGGCATCAGTTCCCATTTCTCAGTAGAATATATATTTCTGTCACTTGGATGATAACTTTTGGCTGGTAGCTTGAACCTTGAAATGTCTTTTTTAACCTGGATTTTTTTGCAAATAAAACTACAATTATATTGCTCTTTTGCTTTCCATATTTCATGTAGTTTATACCTAAGCAATAACTAAATGGGTGTTTTTCTTTCCTACTTCATATGACAACTATGATTATGCTGCTGTTTCTCTTTTACTAATTCATTTAACCGTCATTAAAATAGGTTTCTTCTGAAATTCTGTTCACCTCATCTGTTTGGTGTGCTTTAGTGCCATACTCTGAAATTGATACTGGGTGACAAGATTTCACATTTGATTGATAAAAATGGGACACTGTATTATTATTATTTTTCAAATTGATGGCTGGCAGATGGCTTATTTGCTAATTTCATTTAAAGTGCAGTCCTAAATTGATTTTGGTCCATGTGATAGTTTTTGTTGTTGTTGTTGTTGTTGCTGTTTTGTTTTGCTGTACATTGTTTTGCTGGTAGCGCTGGACCATTTAAACATGATGGCTTAGATCTTGAGATGACTTAAAGAGGTTCACAGAAGGAAAGTTTCTTGTTCCTTTGAGTCCACTGCCCCTGAAAAGCCTCTTTGGAGGATCGAGGGGTCCTCCTGAATAATGTAGAATGTGGGAGGGTCTAACAGGGGAGGAGGGAATAGGAAACTTCCTTTTGTGAGCTTCCTTAAGGTAGTAACTTATGTTGGGATCCAAGTCCAATTGTGTGTGATTCACCTCTCCTCCAGTATCCTCCATCCTCCATTCCACATTGTTCATTCAGGAGGCCTCCTACCTTCTGGATAGGCCTTTCAGGGGGCTTATATGGCAGAAGGAAGGGAAGACATGACAAGAAACATTCCTTCCATGAATCTCCTTATATTAACTTATCTTAGGGCCCAAGCCAATGACTTTTCAAATGCATGGCCTGAGAACACACAAATTACATTCTGTTGAATGTAATATCTTATTAGCCTAGTAGCTAGAATGCTGTGTTTATTTTGTAATTGCCATGACCTTTGGGAATGATTAAGCATGCATTCTATATTATAAATTATTCTGTAACAAAAGAATACATTTGAATACATTCCAGCAAAATCTATTATGGCATAGTTCCTCCTTGTTTAAAGTTACAGAAAATAGACTGAAATCTTTTGAAAGCTTTTTCTCTTAAAGCATTGGAGAATGTCTCAACAAATTGACATAAAACAGACATATTTAATAGAAATTCCTAATAGTGCTCACAAGGTGACAATTTTGTTACACAGCCTCCTCTTTTGTTAAATGTTTCCTCCAATCTGAGAAGTAAATTGGGGTTAGAAAATTTGAACTAACTTCTCAAACATTTTACAATCAGCAGATTAATCCACACAAAGAATTATCCAGATGAAAATTTAAACACACACTCCTAAATGATAAGTGCATGGGGAAAACACTAATATAATTTGTGCAGCAAGTTGATGCATCATTTAGGGATATACGAAAGTGACTTACCTGTTGGTGGATGTGATTCATGGTGGGGGGAAGGTGCTCTGTCCCTCCCCCCGGAATCCTTGATGGGAGGGGGAGGCGATCCGGTCCTCCCCCCCCAGAATCCTGCCCGGCTGGCTCCGCTCCATGGCGGCTCTGCAGAGCAGCCAGCCAGGGCCGTCCGCAGCTGGAGTTCCGGCCGCGGACGGGTTGCTGTGGATGCAAATGGTGGCCGCCACAGTGGCCACCATTTGCATCCAGCCAAGGTGCCGTGATAGGCTACGTAAGTATTTACCTAGCCTGTCATGCCAAGCCAAAAACAAAAACAAAAAAAACACCAGCGTACGCAAATGGCGGCAGCTACGGCGGCTGCCATTTGTGTTCCCTTTTTTTTTGCCATTCTAGCCTATGTAAATATTTACGTAGGCTATTATGGTGAAAAAAGGGGAACGCAAATAGTGTAGTGGGCGCTATTTGCGTTTTTTTTTCCCACCGTAATAGCCTACGTAAATATTTACGTAGGCTAGAGCGGAGAAAAATAAGGAATGCAAATGGCGGCCGCCGTAGCTGCCACCATTTGTGTACGCTGGTTTTTTTGGTGGGGGGTAGGGGTGGACGAAAGTCACTTACCTTTTCTCGAAGCTTGTTCGCGGTGGGGGGGAGGCACTTCGCTGCTCCCCCCGCGAAGTTCAGGCCGGGGGGGAGGCTTCCCGCCTCGCCCGGCCAAAATTCAGGCCGGGGGGGAGGCTTCCCGCCTCGCCCCGGCCGAAATTCAGGCCGGGGAGGAGGCTTCCCGCCTCGCCCGGCCGCGAACGCGAAAGTTAAAAACAAAAAACAAAAAACGCCCCCTGATAGGCTACGTGATGATTCACGTAGCCTATCACGGCTAGATCTGCAAAGTCAGCCATGATAGGCTACGTCAATCGTCACGTAGCCTATCACGGGTGACTTTAAAAAAAAAAAAAGTGCGTACGCTAATGGCGGCCCCCATAGGGAGCCGCCATTCGCGTTCCTTATTTAGTCGCTGTAGTCTACGTAAATGTTTACGTAGACTACGGCGAAAATAAGGGCAACGCAAATAGCGTTGCCCTTATTTTCGCCGTAGTCTACGTAAACATTTACGTAGACTACAGCGACTAAATAAGGAACGCGAATGGCGGCTCCCTATGGGGGCTGCCATTATCCGTACACACTTTTTTTTTTTTTTTAAAGTCACCCGTGATAGGCTACGTGATGATTGACGTAGCCTATCACGGCTGACTTTGCAAATCTAGCCGTGATAGGCTACGTGAATCGTCACGTAGCCTATCAGGGGGGCGTTTTTTCTTTTTTCTTTTATTACAATGGCGGCGGCGGCAGCCGGTCGAAAGACCGGCTGCCGCTCCTGCCCCGCTCGAACACCCGCCGAACCGCCGGCCGGACCCGCCGCCGGGAGGGACATTCGGCAAAGGTAAGTCCCGTCCCGGGGGGAGTACGGGGGGCAGGAGGGGTGCGGAGGATTTCTCCCCGAAACTTGTTTGGGGGGCCGAACACGTTGGCGCTCGGCCCCCCGAAGTTTCGGGGAGAAATTCTCTGCCAACCCTAGTGGGGGGGTTAGCTGTGATAGGCTACATAAATACTTACGTAACCTATCACAGCTGCAAGGATGCCAATGGTGGCCACAACAGCCCAGCTGTGGCTGGCCAGGAGACCAGCCGCCGGAGCCACCGCCAGAGCTGCCGCCACCGGAACCGCTGCTGCATCCGCCGCATCCGTCCCAGGTAAGTTCCATCCCGAAGGGATTCTGCGGGGGGGGGCGGGGGGACAGGAGGCCATTCCGCCATGGATCCCAGGGAGCTGGATTCTAAAGAATCCGGCCTCACGGGAATCCATGACAGAATTCTCTGCCATCCCTACATTCCTTCTATTTCTGATGTCCATGGTTGAAGGGCAATACATATGTAACCAAAATGGCACCATCTCACAGATGAAGGAGGTATCACCATGCTCAGGAGAACCCTGAGATGTTCAGAAGTACAAAAAGTTTTTTTAAAAAAATATTAGGACCCTCCCCCCACACTGAGGAGTAATCAGGAGCAGGGGTGGACAGGGAAGCAGCAGGGAAAGAACACTGGTTCAACCATCCCTTCTCAGGTGAGGAGGCTTTCCTACTCTAGCCCAGGCATCTTCGCAGCCTGAGAAGAGGGCACTTTGAAGAGCCAACCTGAACCACACATTCAAGGGCTTCCTAGTGTTCCCCTACCCCCACCTCAGGGGAGGAAGCTGCCCAGCTCTGGGCAGCTTCCAGGGTTGGATTGGACTGGCTGAAAGCTGCCAGTCTGTATCTTAAAGGGATGCCTCCCAAAGCCCAGAGAGTCTGCCCAGAGTTGGGCAACCTCCTACCTGAGAAGGGAGAGCTTTGAAGGCTCTGTCTTGCACATGCACCCTCTCTTTTGCACTCCCCCCTCTCCATCCCACATACATACACGTGATGGAACATTTTGTTGCGGGCCCTCACTTCTTTTTCTCTCATGTGTTTATTTTGTAATGTCCTATGGGATTTTGTGCAGGTGGTAAAGCCTCTGGAAGTAATTGGCTCAGCGGAACTAACCTCACAGAGAGGCTAGCCTGCTCTGATTCTAAGGGTTCTTCTACTACCATTGGCTCAACCACACACAGATCCTAGACAGAGGCAGAACAGGTAGGTAAACTAGGAAGGGAAGGCAGACAAAGTATAGACTTGGGAAAGTAGGAGCCAGGTGCAGCAAACCAAGGGAACCATGAAGGATTAAGGAAATATGGGTACATAAGAACTTGGAAGTGAATAAGGGGGAAGAGAGAAAGGCAAAGAGGATGAAAACTAGAAGAAAGAATGGGAAAAGTGGAGAGGTACATATATCTTACAGCTGCAGAGATAAGAAATTCCATATTGCTGATTTGAGATAATCAGCCAGATCTTGGGCTGCTGTTGCAAGAAAACAGTTTAAAATATCCCTAAAGTAGCCCATTCTATAAATAATTATCAGGTTTTGATGAGCCTTTGGGCAGGCTGTCCTCAGAGGATTCCTTCCCTGAGTACCCCACCTTGTCCTTGGGACAGTTGCTGCTCACCAATGGCTTTCCCTGTCCCACCACCTAGGGAGAGAAGAAAGGTACGTAGAGGCTGATGAGGCTTTACAAGTAGCTGAGGAAAGAAGGGAAGCGAAAAGCAAGGGAGAAAGGGGAAGATATATCCAACTGAATGCAGAGTTCCAGAGAATAGCAAGGAGAGACAAGAAGGCCTTCTGAAATGAACAATGCAAAGAAATCGAGGAAAACAACAGAATGGGAAAGACTAGAGATCTCTTCAAGAAAATCGGAGATCTCAAGGGAACGTTTTGTGCAAAGACGGGCATGATAAAGGACAAAGAAGGCAGGGACCTAACAGATGCAGATGAGATTAAGAAGAGGTGGCAAGAATACACAGAAGAACTATACAGGAAAGATCTGAATGTCCCTGATAGCCATGATAGTGCGGTCACTGAACTTGAGCCGGACATCCTCGAGAGTGAAGTCAAGTGGGCCTTAGGAAGCATTACTAACAACAAAGCTAGCGGAGATGACAGTATTCCAGCTGAGCTATTTAAAATCCTAAAAGATGATGCTGTTAAAGTGCTGCATTCAATATGCCAACAAATTTGGAACACTCAACAATGGTCACAAGACTGGAAAAGGTCAGTTTACATTCCAATTCCAAAGAAGGGCAACGCCAAAGAGTGTTCAAACTACCGCACAATTGCGGTCATTTCACATGCCAGCAAGGTCATGCTCAAAATCCTACAAGCTAGGCTTCAGCAGTATGCGAACTGAGAACTACCGGAAGTACAAGCTGGGTTTCGAAGAGGCAGAGGAACTAGAGATCAAGTTGCCAACATTCGCTGCATCATGGCGAAAGCAAGAGAATTCCAGAAAAACGTCTATTTCTGCTTCATTGACTACGCTAAAGCCTTTGATTGTGTGGATCACAACAAACTGTGGCAAATTCTTGAAGTGATGGGAGTACCAGACCACCTTACCTGTCTCCTGAGAAATCTGTACGAGGGTCAAGAAGCAACAGTAAGAACCAGACATGGAACAACTGAGTGGTTAAAAATTGGGAAAGGAGTACAACAAGGCTGCATATTGTCACCCTGCTTATTTAACTTATATGCAGAGTACATCATGAGACATGCCGGGTTGGATGAATCACAAGTCGGAATTAAGATTGCTGGTAGAATTATCAACAACCTCCGATATGCAGACGATACCACCCTAATGGCAGAAAGCGAAGAGGATCTCAAGAGCCTCTTGTTGAGGGTGAAAGAGGAGAGTGCAAAAGCTGGTTTGAAACTCAACATTAAAAAAACTAAGATCATGGCATCTGGCCCTATCACTTCCTGGCATATAGAAGGGGAAGAAATGGAAGCAGTGACAGATTTTATTTTCTTGGGCTTCAAGATCACTGCAGATGGTGACTGTAGCCATGAAATTAAAAGACGCTTGCTCCTTGGGAGGAAAGCTATGGCAAACCTAGACAGCATAGTAAGAAGCAGAGATATCACCTTGCCGACAAAGGTCCATATAATCAAAGCAATGGTTTTCCCAGTAGTAATGTATGGCTGTGAGAGCTGGACTATAAGGAAGGCTGAGCGCCGAAGAATTGATGCTTTCGAACTGTGGTGCTGGAGAAGACTCTTACGAGTCCCCTGGACTGCAAGGAGGTCAAATCAGTCCATCCTAAAGGAAATCAACCCTGAGTGCTCATTGGAAGGACAGATACTGAAGCTGAAGCTCCAATATTTTGGCCACCTAATGCGAAGAGAAAACTCCCTGGAAAAGACCCTGATGCTGGGAAAGACTGAAGGCAAAAGGAGAAGGGGACAGCAGAGGATGAGATAGCTAGATAGCATCACCGATGCAATGAATATGAACTTGAGCACACTCCGGGAGAGAGCGCAGGACAGGAAGGCCTGGCGTGCTATGGTCCATGGGGTCACAAAGACTTGGACATGCCACTGGACTTGCCACTGTCCACCTGCTTAGAGATGGCAAGCAGCAATAGCAAAGCGGCAGGGTCAGGGGGCTCTGGGGCTTGGCAATGGGCCACCTGCCCAGCTCTGGTGACTCCTGATGTCAGCCCTCATAATTGTTCCTTCCCATCCAGGAAAAAAACAACATCCCACTGGTGGGAGATAAAAGGGATGGAACTAATGTGAAGCTTGTAAGCCCCCTGGGGGACCTTGTCCAAGTGACTCGGAGACAGCTTTCAAAATGTGTTTCTAGTCTTAGAGTATACATTTTAAAGAAGCTTTGAAAATAATGAATAAACAATGATGGAATATATATGTTTGCTTACTATATAAATAATAAATAGATAAACGTATTCTCTAGGCACTGAGCAGAGGCACAACATGGATATATGTTTTATCTAAGAATATAAGAACAGCACTGCTGGATTTGACCCAAGGCTCATCTGGTCAAGCATGCTAAGGCAGTTTGCATGAGATTACTATTTAATTGCACAAAGGATTGTAGTCTAAGGACCAAACTGAACATTCCTTTAAGCACACATAGTGGAATAAACTACTCTTATTTATTCTGCTGCAAGTGCACATGGCCCCAATCCAGATTGGGACTGTGGCGCTTTGGCAGAGAAGGGTTTAAGCGTACTCCCCCCCCCATACACACATTTTCATCCCAGAATTCCAACCCACACACACAAGGGGGGGGTAAAAAAAAGAAAACAAAACTACCTCCATTGATTTCAGTGGGGAGAAGCTTTACTATGTGTCCTTAAAGGAACTTTTAGCTTGGCCCTCAGGTTAAATACGTACTTTGTATTTTGAATGTGGGTATGGAAAAACGTGAACATTTAAATTATGAAACTGGATCTGCAGGAGAGGTCCTTTCAAGGACACCATTCTCCGCAGAGGCCCGTTTGTGAGGCACGTGTGATAGGGCTTTCTCCTGTGTTGCTCCCGAACTGTGAAATGTGTTCCCTCGAGAACTATCATTGGCCCCCATTCTCTTGGACTTTAAAAGGGGTATAAAGATGCGTCTTTTCAATTTAGCCTTTTAAATGATGTGGTTGTTTTAATGTCTTAATGTGTTACTGTCTTTAATTTTCTTGTTTTTCTTGTGTTTAGGTTTTATTGTTTAAAATTACTGTACGCTGCCTTGATGCTGTTTTATTAGCAAAGGTTGTGTTTCCCTGCAATAAACTCTGAGACGTGTGTGTGTTATCCATTATTGCTTAGAAATGGGCACACCCACCCCCTCCTGGCACACATTGGATTTGGCTTGAGAGAGATAAGATGGTCAGCTTGTTCACAGACCAGGAGTAGCTAAGCTTACAAGCCAAACCTGAATTTCCTCCCCATGCCATGAAAACCACTAAGCCCCCATTGCCCCAGCACTCACCCCCCCCTACACACACATATACTTGTCTCCAATCCCCTTCCATTTAGACTCCAGTTACCAGCAGTGGTGACGGCGGCAGAAGTAGTAGTAGTGGCAGCAGTGTTTTGGGTGCCCAGAGGGAGGTCACCCTCTCCCTTCCCTGGTCCTTTGCTTGGGGCATAGCTGTGCTCCAGGACAAAGGGCTCCAGTCGTCTTCAGGCACTGTCTTCCCAGGAACTACAGACACTGCAGTTGCCTATGGACCACTGAGGATTTTCTTGATCTGCTGCCATGCAGTCCATCACATGCCAAAGAGCAGGAGGAGAAGAGATCTCTCCTTTCCTCTCCTCAGGGGAAGAGTGTTGCCAGTGCTGCTGCTGCCACCATTCTGGTACCCACAATTTAAAGGTAGAGAGATTTATGGCTGGGTGGGAGGGAAGAAGAGAGTTTGGACATTGGGTGGGGAGTAGGCTAGAAATTCATCTCTGGCTCAGATTATAATCCAAACTGAAGAAGAATCTGGGGTTCATAATTTTTATTTATTTATTTATTTATTGCATTTATATCCTGCCTTTTTTCCTCTTGCAAGGAACCCAAGGTGGCTAACATTATCCTCCTCCTCTCCATTTTATCCTCACAACAACAACCCTGTGAGGTAGGTTGGGCTGAGAGTCTGTGACTGGCCCAAAGTCACCCAGTGAGCTTCCGTGGCCGAGTAGGGACTAGAACCCGGATCTCCCGGCTCCCAGTCCAACGCTCTCACCCCTTTGAGAGTAGCATTATGATCCCTAATCCTCAGTCATACAACCCCCAGATTGATGGGTTTCAGCTCCTTTTTTCAAATTCCTGAGAGCTGTTTGACTTGTTTGCAACCCATGTGAGCAACAGAGCTGCCACATGGGTGGTTTGTAAATATGCAGGAAACTAAATCACTGCTGGGGCCCACGCCACTGGAGATGCTTATGGGGACATTCCCCTTCCCTAGTGACTGGAGTTGTGTCTAGGGATGGGAGAATCAGTGAAGCTTGAGCTCATTGTGGCTCTCTGAGTTCCACCTCATCCCTGTTCCCCCACTCACCCTGTTCAAACAGGAAATGTATGCATTTGGGTGCACATTTTTTAAAGCGCACACCCAAATGCATACTCCCCCCCCACTGACTAATGCATGCCAATGCTTCCAATATGAGCATTTTAAAGTTTGCATTTTTGTATAGTACATATCTTGTGAATGAGCATCGCACATGCAGAAATGTGTGAGCTTTGCCCACAAAATGTGCTCATGTTCAGGTGTGGGACTGGGGAAAGTTCTGGTCTTAAACATATGGAAACAAAATTCTCATACAGCCCTAGCTGAGGCCACCATCTTTATTTCTTCATTGGAAATAAAGTGGCATGCACTGGAAGTTCCAATTCTGGTGTATTGTGGGTAAAGCAACGTAGCCAGTACCACAAAAATCATGGCCTAGATAGGAGCGGGCCCAGGATGTCACCCTGAAGAGGGTCCCAATGTCACCCTGGAACCAGCCCCAACAGCTATCATTGTAAAGATAAGTGCAAAGGATGCCATAGTTCCTTTACAGGCAGCTTACAATCAAAAGACCACAATCCTATGAACATTTATTTAAAAATACATCTCATTGAACCCACTGAAAGTGCATGGGATTGGTCTCTAAATTAGACAAAGTAAAAGGAAGCAGATAGTGTCCAATGGTGTAGCATTTATGAAGGCTCTTCCTAACCATATAAAGCTTCAGACAGGAACTTCCTGTATCACTATTTTTGTATTGTAGTTGCTTCTTTTTTTGTCCAGTTATGGCCCACTTGGAGAAGCACTCTTAACTTTGGGATCCATCTGTCAAAACCTATCTGAACACAAGAGAACTTTTCCGTGTTTTTTAATAGTTGCACAGTAGCATGCAGTTCAACTGCAGAAGCAGTGTCAAATCTGTCCCTGCTGTGAGTCTGAATAGCCTTGGTGTACTGGAGGGATGTCTTCACATCTTTGGAAAGGCATTTGTTTAGGACAGTTTCCTTAGAACAGTATTGCTTCCAAGTGCAGATGCGGTTATGGGCCTGCAGCCTCACACAGACTTTATACAGAGTTTTTGCTGTACCAGAACTTGATTCACATCTCCAAATTGCTACTTTTTACTTCCTGTTGTGTTTTATATCACCAGGAATCTGTTGATTGAACCAATTTGATAGAGCTAGAGTATTTTGGCCATCCTTTCTTCACATTTTCCAAGGGCAATGGAAATGACATTATGTTCTAGATGCTTTTAAAGATTCTTGTCAGAAAAGCAAGCTCGCATAAATGTGATTGGTTTCAACACTGTGATTTACAGATAGAATGGTATTCTCGCCTTGAATATCTTGGTGAGAGATCTTACGATTATAAAACTCATCTCATTTCAGAGTTCCCAGAAATCAATGGGATATGCTATGCAGGTAACAAAAACATTATTCTTGATAAGTCAGTCAACAGAACTAATGTCTTTGACCCTTTTGTATTGCTGCATGGAGTGCTCATTATAAAAATTGCCCAAGCTGCTGCCAGAGGCAGCTGATGATGGGGAATCTTAACACTATCATTTTGCCTTTCAGGTTACAGCTCTTAAGTATAGACCATTGTCTTTGCTGTGTCAAGGACTAAACATTTTCCCTGGAGAAGGTGAGGAAAGATGTAGCTACCTGACTCCCACAGACTTGTCTGACACAGATCAGTTTCACATGATCTGCCATTATATGAAATATAATTATTTGGTTTGGTGCAGATTATATATATATATATATATATATATATATATATATATATATATATCTTCTGTCAGAGGTATGAATGATGATTGATGACTTGACATAAGCTGAACTGGCCAACACGAGCAAGTAAGTGGATATCCTTAAAAATGAAAAAGAAACTGTCAAAAATGTAAATATATAAGCTCAGGTGTTCTGTGTGAGTGACATGCGGCCTAAGGAAGCTCTCTCCTGTCATATGCTGAGTTTACACTACTGTCAAAACATTGCATAGCAGAAAAAAAATGCTATCCATAATTATTATGCCTAGAGCTTTTCATTAGGCTTGAGCTGATAAATGTATACATGTTTCAATACTATAGAGCTTGTGTGCTTGGTTAAATTTCTTATAGAATGCAAGAAATGTTCACTCCTACCAAAACTTTGAGTCATAGTGGTAGAACTTTGCAATCCCCATATGAGATCTAGGATTGCTTTGGGGGTGTACGAACCCCACTCACTCATCTGGTCCGGGGTGTCCGCTGGCAGGGATGAGGTGATCCGTCCCTCCCCCCAGAATCCTTCCTGGCCGGCTCCGCTTTGCGGTGAGACCACGGAGCTACCGGCCGGGCCCGTCTGCAGCTGGGCTTCCATCCACTGCCACGCAAATGGCATCCAGCATAGCAGACACCATTTGCGTCCCTGCCCTTGGCTGTGATAGGCTACGTAAATATTTACGTAGCCTATCACGGCCAAGGGCAGGGACGCAAATGGCGTCTGCTACACCAGATGCCATTTGCATCCTCAGCCCGGCAGCAGATGGACCTGGACTGGCTGGCTCCAGGTAGGGTCCGTCCCTACCAGACTTCATGGGGTGGCAGGGGGGAGCAGTCCATTATGCCACGGACTCTAGGGGTTACTGACTGGAGTCCGTAGCAGATTTCTCCGCCATCCCTAATTGCTTTACTACAACTTTGCATGTGACCCTAGACACTTGTGCAGTTGGGAACTTCTCTTTATAGCATTCTATCCAACTGTAATTTGTGTATGGGCAGCAGCTGGACTATGCATACATAGCCTTGTCAGCAGGGGAAAGAGATTAAATCAGCATCCATTCCTATCTGAACAGCTGATGGACACTATCATCACTTCTCTGACAGACTGATGTACATGTGTGCTGCCTCACCAGATGAATTAAGTGGGGGAATGACACAATAGCACCCCTTTGTGCATGGGGTTCTTCATCTGGTATGGGAAGTCCGCAATCAGGGTTTGCCCTCTTGTTAGGCATGGGCATCCACAGGATGAAGGCCTTTGGGTGTAGACTTTTCTTCTGCACATTTCCCCTAGTGTGTGGTAGGGATGGTGGAGAATTTCTCCACGAATCTTCGGGAGGCTGAGTGCCGATGCATTCGGCCCCCGAAAGTGTTGGGGAAATTCTCCACCAGCCCCCCGCCCCCCCCCGGGATGGGACTTACCTTCGGCGAATGTCCCTCTCAGCGGCGGGTCCCGGCGGCGTTTCGGCGGCATTTCAGTGGGGGCGGGGGAGGTGGCCAGTCTCCCGACCGGCTGCCGCCTCCGCCGTTACAAAATAAAAAAGTACAGAAAAAAAAACCCCACACCCGTGATAGGCTACGTGACAATTTACGTAGCCTATCACGGCTAGATTTTCAAAGTCAGCCGTGATAGGCTATGTTAATCGTCACGTAGCCTATCACGGGTGACTTTGGAAAAAAAAAAAAGCGTGTATGCAAATGGCAGCGCCCCATGGGCACTGCCATTTGCGTTCCTTATTTTGGCATGTCTAGTCTACGTAAAGATTTATGTAGACTACGGCGAAAATAAGGGCAACACAAATAGCGTTCCCTTATTTTCGCCGTAGTCTATGTAAATCTTTACGTAGACTAGATGTGCCAAAGTAAGGAATGCAAATGGCAGTGCCCATGGGGCACCGCCATTTGCGTACGTGCTTTTTTTTTTTTTCCACAGTCACCCGTGACGATTTACGTAGCCTATCACGGCTGACTGTGGAAATCTAGCCGTGATAGGCTACACAAATCATTATGTAGCCTATCATGGGTGTGTGTGTGTGTTTTTTTCCTTTTTTTTTCGTGGCCGGGGAGACGGGGCGCTCCTCCCCAGCCTGAATTTCGCCGGCGAGGGATGGGGTGTCTCCCCCCCTGGCCTGAATTTTGGCCGGGCGAGGCGGGGCGCCTCCCCCCCTTGCCTGAACTTTGGGGGGAGAACCGAAGCGCCTCCCCCCCACCGCGAAACAAGCTGCGGGACAAGGTAAGCCCCTTTCGTCCATCCCTAGTGTGTGGACATCAGAGGCATGGCTGGGGCAAGCTGCATGGCAGTGGGATGGTGTCAAGGGTAAGCATGGTTGAGCACCTGTCAAGGGCCCACAACTCAGCAGGGACTAGGGATGTACGAAAGTCACTTACCTTTTCAATGGGGTGATTTGCAGTAGGGGGGAGGCACTCCGCACCTCCCCCCGAAATCCTAATCCGGCTGGCTCCTCTCCGCGGACATTCCATGGAGCCGCCAGCCGGGGCTGCCCACAGCCGGACATCCGGCCGCTGGGCAGCCTTCCAGAAAAAAACAAAAATCTGCGTACGCAAATGGCAGCAGCTATGGCGGCCGCCATTTGCATTCCCTTTTTTTCACTGTTTTAGCTTACGTAAATATTTACGTAAGCTATTATGGTGAAAAAAAGGGGAATGCAAATAGTGTAGTGGGCACTATTTGCGTTTCTTCCCCCCCCCCCCGTTTTAGCCTACATAAATATTTACGTAAGCTATTACGGCGGGAAAAAAAGGAATGCAAATAGCGCCCACTACGCTATTTGCATTCCCCTTTTTTTTGCCGTAAAACCTTACGTAAATATTTATGTAGGCTAAAACAGCGAAAAAAAGGGAACGCAAATGGCGGCTGCTGTAGCTGCCGCCATTTACATATGCGGTTTTGTTTTTTTCGCTTGCCGTGATAGGCTACGTAAGTATTTACGTAGCCTATCATGGCAAAGGCAGCTATGCAAATAGCGTGGTGGCCGCTATTTGCGTGGCTGCCTTTGTTTGCTGTGATAGGCTATGTAAATACTTACGTAGCCTATCACGGCAGCCTGGCCGGATGCAAATGGCGGCCGCTATGGCGGCCACCATTTGAGTCCACAGCAGCCGGCTGAGAGACCAGCTGCCGCCGCCAGAGTCACCGCCGGAGCTGCCGCCGCTGGAACTTCTGGCCCAGGTAAGCTTCATCCTGGGGGGGATTCCACGGGGGGGTGGGGGGGCAGGCCATTCTGCCACGGGTTTCGGGGGGCCGAATGCCAGTGCATTTGGCCTCACTGAAATCCGTGGCAGAATTCTCCGCCATCCCTAGCAGGGACTCACTGACAAGAGCCTGCTGGAGTTGCTCCTCCTTTTTACCATTGCAACCTGCTTGTTCTCAGCGGCGATGGTGGCAAGGGGAAGTAGATGCCACTGGCTACTTGCTCAGTGACTCTCTGAAAGTGAGGCAAGCAAAGGATAGAAATGATGAGAAGCTAGTACAATGGTGGTGAAAAGGCAGACTCACCGAGGTAGGGGCCCATTGAGAGTGTTTTTGTCCAAGGGCCCCAAAACCATAGAGCTTGCAGACATTTGGGTTTGGTTGTTTTTAACATTGACATTATTTCCTCCTGCTAATAACTGGTTTTGATTGCATGCCTTTGATTTTATATTATAAAGACATTGATTGAAGTATTTTAATTAGTGCTGTAACGAAAATTTCTCCCACATTTTTTCAACCATTCTCATTCAATTTGATAGAAAAGAAATTGCTTTCAATAATAAATTCAAAAGAGGAGACATTTCTGAAAAATTCTCATGGGTTGGGTTTGGGGTTCTTGTGTTTACCTTACTAATGAGGTGGCTGAGGAGTGTGTGCGACTGTCCTGCCTGTCATTGTGTCATCTCTGTGACAGCCTGTATCCTCCTTGGCTTCCCGCACTTCAGTTAAAGCCTCATGAGAAAGTTATCATGAAGCAATTCCTCCCATGGGGCTTTTTCAGTATAGAAAGTGCAGGTGGCCTGGGAGGCTGCAGAGAAATGGGAAGATGTGTAACAGAGAGAAAACACACACAGTACCCTTGGCCACCTCTCAGTGATTAGGCAAGCTCAAAAATTCCAAAAATACCAATTCTGAAGAAATTCAAAATTCTGCCTTAGAAAAGTGGAAGCCTCAAAACAGTTGATATTGTTGCCACCTACAGAAGCAATGCAATAAACCAAAAACCCTTAGGAAAAAAGAAAGAAGCTGTGCTACAAGCCCTGCCAATAGTGAGCCCTATCTGTGCGAAACTGTTGGAGAATGTCTCCTCCTTTAGAAGAAATTCATTGAAATTGTCCCCCCAATTTCTCTGCCCACAAATAGGCTGGAGAATTTTGAGAGGCCCTTTGTGCACAGTTCTAATTTTAATGTTGATGGTTTTCTTTGGTATGACTGGGGATGGATGGACCCATCTCCATCTGGGATGTGGGGGAGCTTGAAGAGCTGCCCCTGCAGCTCACGTGGCCTGGACCTGCTTGGCAAGCCTCCTTGCTTGCTCTGCCCACCCACCAGGCAAACTGCCCCTCCTCTCCACACCAAGGACTCTGGAAGTCAAGCCCTCGGTGCGGCCAGCCCCCAGTGATCATGCCCTGGCTTCTTCTTGAGCAGAGCATGGCAAGAGTACTGGGGTGCCTCCAAGGCCCTTCCTGCCTGCACCAGCTATCAAGGGCTTCTGACAGCTGGTGGAGGCAGGACGGGTCCTGGCATGGCCAGCTCCCAGCTTCTTTGACAGTCGGCAGAGGCAGGAGAGATCCTGGTGCAGCCAGCCCCCAGAACTCTCACCCTGGCCTCCGCTTGAGGAGGCCAGGGTAAGAGCGCTGGGGTGCCACCAAGGCCATTCCTGTGCACGTTGGCTATCAAGGGCTTCGGACAGCTGGCGGAGGCAGAATGGGTCCCGGTGTGGCCAGCCTCCAGCGCTCTTGCCCTGGTCTCCTCTTAAACAGGCCAGGGGTGCTGCCGTGGCCCTTTCTTCCTGTGGTGGCTGTCAAGGGCTTCCTTAACAGCTGGTGTGGGGAGGACAGGTCCCAGTGTGGCCAGTCCCCAGTGCTCTTGCCCTGGCCTCCTCCCAAACTGCTCACCAAGCTCCGGAGTACTTAGCGGCCGCCTCCATCAGCACCCCAGGGCTCAGTGAGTGGGGACTGGAGGCCAGATGCGGGGGGAGACCATTGGACTCCACCCCCTTTTCGGACTCCCGCACCATCCCTAGGTATGACCCACCTTGATTTCATTTTGGGAAATATATCAGGGCTCCCCTAGCTTTTGGGGTCAGTTGGCACATCTAGAATTTTGAGAGTGTTGTGGGCACTCTCACAAAATTGCTGCCATGGCAGGGCTTATTCAGAAAATGACTGCCATGATGGGCATGCCTGGTTACAAAACATTCATTTCCCAGAAGGCAAACTGGTGAGACCACAAGAAAAGTAACTTGCCCAAACATCTAAGGACCAAAGTAGCATGCAACATGGTAGCCCTGATTTGCATTGGGACCACAGGTCTCTGGGAGGGAGGAGTTAAACCTTTCCACCCACCCATTTTTTTCATGCAATTCCAAATACACACACCCTGCAGATGGGGTTGGGGGGAGAGTTAAAAAGAAAGAAGGAAAGAAGGCTCCATGAAGCCTTTTTTTAAACCCCTCCCTATGTGTTAGGGGGAGGGGTGGAATTCTGCAACAACAACAACAACAACAACAAAAATGGGTAGTGTGGGAAAGTTTAACCACTCCCCCTTTCAGAATGGCATGATCCCAATCTGAATCAGGGCTGTGCATAGTCACACAAAGGTAATGAAACAATCATGCGTAACTCCACAATGTGTGCTAGACAGAACATTAAGTTTGGCCCTTCGTGCAAGGTAGATGTGGGGTGACCACAAAACCACTCTTCTGAACCCATGTAAAGATGGTGCATGTAAAGAACTTTGCTTTGCAGCATGTCAACCTCCCAGTTAATTTTTAAAAAAATTCTTAAGACATAAAATAAAACCCAGGAAGGGCAGGGAGCCTGATGGTTGCCAAGAGAGGTATCAGTGTGCATACGGGCACACATGGACACCATGTTGAAGACCCCAGGCATCAGGGCCAGCCCTGTCATTAGGCAGTGTGAAGCAGTTGCCTCAGGTGGCAGATGCTGAGAGGTAGCAGCAAAGTATTCAATGAAAGAGCTGTGTGCCCTCTCTTAAGTTAGCCTGCTGCCTTCAGGTTCAGTGGAGGACATTGTCCCATCATCAGTGTTGCAGACGGATTCATCAGCCAATCCACTCAGTTTTTGTACATGGAGGGGGAACCATCTTGTCCTTCCAATTGTCTTGGGCCAGCCCTGCCAGGCATACATTGTAACAATAAATGGATAATAAATAGCAAACCCTTACCACCCACACTCTAGGGGGAAGAAGAGTCCCTGCATAGATTTAGAAGATATGAAGAGGCAAATTTGTCATCTAGACAAGTTCTGTCCTTCAGGCAAGACATGCTACTTATTTGCAAGAACAATCAGAAAACAATCATCTTTAATCGATTAGGACAGCCTGTATAATTGAAAGATTAATGCATGAAGGAATGCAAAGCTACATGGTAGGAAGTCGTGAAATTGGTTGAATGGCATGGAACCATAGATATGGGTATTTAAGGACCAGGAGTTAGGGGAGAACATGCTCTCTTCCTTCAAAGCACTTCAGGATTTCAGGGCTGCATGGAAGTCAACATTTAGTTATTTACAGCAATTTTACAGGACTTACTCTTTGATACATTCAAAATTAACCACGAGTTGCACATTTTAAGAGTGTTTGTTTATATTGCTGTTTTTTACCTCATAATAAACTGAGGTAAAGTGCTTCTCAGCAATACATCACATGTGGTATGAAGCACAGGGTGGTGCGTGTATCCCCCCATTCTCCTTCAGTAGCACCCCTGTCCCGGAACACCATTTCATATTATGCAGTTCTCTATGTGATTTGTTTGTTCACAATACACATTATTTACAATATTTATATGCTGCCCAATAATGAAGTTCTCTGGCAGCTTACAATAATGATAAACATCAACTTAAAATACAACTACGGACTGTAAAAACCAAACCAGAATGGAGCATAGAATTCAGCAGCAGAGAATAACATAAATAAAACAAAGCTCTCAGCCTCTCACACAACACCAAACATATTTGAACAGATTTTAGAAGGTTTAAAAGGCCTAGGGAATGAAAAGTTCTTCACATTGGAAAGACCACAAAGTGGGTTCCAGGCAAGCATATCTAGGAAAAGGGTATATCCCCAAAAGCCACCCACTCTATCTCACTTGGCAGGGGCATGGAAAGAAGGGCCTCCAAGGATGATCTCAAGGCCTGATTCTGAATAGCTACATGTAGGGATGGCAGAGAATTCTGTCACGGACTCCAATGAGGCCAGATTCTAAAGAATCCGGCCCTCTGAGTCGGTGGCGGAATGGAACATTTACCTTCGCTTCCCTGTGGAATCCTCTTCATCCAGATCCTCCGGCTCCAGGGTGCCAGCGATATGGCTGCCATGCCATATCGCTAGCTGAAGGGGATTGACTGCAGACGCAAATGGCGTCCAGGACACCATTTGCAGCTGTAAAGGTCTTAGTTTAAGGTAGATGCAGCTTAGTTTAGGGTAAATGCACGGCTATGCAAATATTTGCATATCCTATGCGTGAAACAAAAGCAGGGACACAAATGGCACCCAGGATGCCATTTGCGGCCATAAAGGTCTTAGTTTAAGCTAAATGCAGCCATTTACAGCTGTATTTACCTTAAACTAAGACCTTTATGGCTGCAAATGGCTTCCTGGATGCCATTTGCATCTGCAGTCAATACCCCTCAGCCAGTGATACGGCATGGCGGCCGTATTGCTGGTGCTTCAGAGCCTGCCGGCAGCTCCGCGGAATTGCTGCAGAATTTGAGCTGGCTGAAGAGGATTCCAGAGGGAGGAATGTATCGCCTCCCCCCTATGGGCGGATTCCCCACGGACTGGCAGATAGGGAATCTGCCCATCCCTAGCTACATGTGGGAAGTAGGGATGTATGAAAGGCACTTACCTGGTCCCGCAGCTTGCTTCGCGGTGGGGGAGAGGCGCTTCAGTTCTCCCCCCGAAGTTCAGGCCGGGGGGGAGGCACCCCACCTTGCCCGGCCAAAATTCAGGCCGGGGGGGGAGGCGCCCCGCCTCGCCCAGCCGAAATTCAGGCCGGGGAGAAGTGCCCCATCTCCCCGGCCACAAAATAAAAAAGTGAAAAAAAAACAACACTCGTGATAGGCTACATAATGATTTATGTAGCCTATCACGGCTAGATTTCCAAAGTCAGCAGTGATAGGCTACGTAAATCGTTACGTAGCCTTAGGGATGTATGAAAGTCACTTACCTTTTCGCAGGGGTGCTTCGCGGTGGGGGGAAGGCGCTTTGCTTCTCCCCCCGAAGTTCAGGCGAGGGGGGGAGCCATCCCGCCTCGCCCGGCCGAAATTCAGGCCGGGGAGAAGCGCCCCGTCTCCCCGGCCGCGAAACAAAGTCTAAAAAAAAAACACACCACCCCGTGATAGGCTATGTAACGATTAACGTAGCCTATCAGAGCTAGATTTCCAAAGTCAACCGTGATAGGCTACGTAAATCATTACGTAGCCTATCACGGGTGACTTTGAAAAAAAAAGAGTGCGTACGCAAATGGCGGCGGCGTATGGGCGCCGCCATTTGCATTCCTTATTTGGTCCCGGTAGTCTACGTAAAGATTTACGTAGACTACAGCGTAGTCTACGTAAATCTTTACGTAGACTACCGGGACCAAATAAGGAATGCAAATGGCGGTGCCCTATGGCACCGCCATTTGCATACGCACTTTTTTCCCCCCCAAAGTCACCCGTGATAGGCTACGTAATGATTTACATAGCCTATCACGGCTGACTTTGGAAATCTAGCTGTGATAGGCTACGTTAATCGTTACGTAGCCTATCACGGGGTGTGTTTGTTTTTTTACACTTTGTAATGGCGGTGGCGGCAGCCGGTCGGAAGACCGGCTGCCACCCCCGCCCCCGATGAAAGGCCGATGAACCGCCGCCGGGACCCGCCGCCGGGAGGGACAGTCACCAAAGGTAAGTCCCATCCCGGGGGGGGCGGAGAATTTCACCGCCGATTTCGGGTGGCTGAATGCGTTGGCGCTCGGCCCCCCAAAGATTCGGGGAGAAATTCTCCGCCATCCCTAGAAGAGGCAATCCTATCACGGGTGTTGTTGTTTTTTTTACATTTTGTAATGGCGGCAGCGGCAGCCGGTCAGAAGACCAGCCGCCGCCCCCGCCCCCGCCGAACTGCCGCCGAACTCCCGCCGGGACCCGCCGCCGAGAGAGACAATCGAGGGACGTAAGTCCCATCCTGGGGGGGGGGGCGGAGAATTTCACTGCCAATTTCGGGGGGCCGAATGCGTTGGCATTTGGCCTCCCCAAGATTCGTGGAGAAATTCTCCGCCATCCCTAGAAGAGGCAATCCTTCAGGTAAGTGGTTGTAAGCTCTTTAGGACTTGAAAGGTCAACACCAGTACTTTGAACAGGGCCCAAAACTGAATGGAAGCCTAGACGTGGAAGCAATTTGCCAGGATGTAACAGTATGACAGAACTGCTGGCTTCAGCCTGAGTGGGTTGGGATTCCTGGGAGGAACGAGGAAGTAGTTAAGGGCAACACCCACCACTGCTGGCCTGAGGAGAGAGAGGCCAAAGCCTGAGACAGCTCAGTGGAAAGGCTTTGTCTGAATAAAACATGTAAGTTTGTTTGGGAGGCAGAGTCTTTGGGGTGCAGCCCAGTCCACCAATTTTGAAACAAGGGTGAACTAGTCACAATTAGTCTCAGCTTGTTAGCTGGATTGGATTGTCCCAGAGGCCTCTACTTCCTCCATTTTCTATTACCTGAAGATTTTTAAAAAATGTGATCATAGAATAGAATAGTAGGGTTGGAAGGGGAGGCCATGATTTAGTGCTCTTTCATAGGGGTGTGTGGAGGGAAGTCTAGCCATTGCCTAGCTACTTCCATAAGCTGAGCATGTGCACAGAGCCTATGTTTTTAACAGTTTGTACTTCTATAGGGTCTACACATGGTAGACTGATGATAGAAAAGTAATGAATGGGGTTTGACAATCTAATCCCACCCCACCACACATCAGTTACCTTTCATTTGTCTTCTGAAAAGGGTTTATGTGATGTTACCACCAATTAAGAGAGCAATCCTATACAGCATCTGGAGGAGATTGGATTTTTTAGTTTCTCAACTCTGAGCTCATAGACAGCACTATGAGCTCGTAGCCAGGAAACCGTGCTCCCCGCCCCCTCCCCCTTGTCACTGGGGCAGAAAGAACCTTGGCAGCTGCCCCTCCATGCCTGTCCATGTGCATAACACGAAGCACAGACAGGGTGAAAAGGGGGCATTCCCAGGGGCGGGGAGAAGAAGAAACCACAGAAGCTGTTTTAGACAACTTCCTATGTGGTCTCCAACCCCGTTCCTGCCCCCTCCCTGAAGCTGTATTTAGATGCTCCAAATCGGGCATCTAAAACAAACTACAGGGCAGCCAGAGCATGGAAAGCATCCTCTCCTCCATTCAGCTGCCCTACATTGGATAAGCAGTTGCCTCCGATGTCAGAAGAAGTTGGAGGCAACCGTCTATCTCAATAGGATTTTGCCTTAAGTGCTGCAGCTTTGACAGTAAGTTGTGTCTTCTCCAGTCACTTGCGATTTTTTAATGAGTCCTGACATGTTTCTTCAAAGGAAATGAATGTAGATCTGGCTGTAATAATATAGTCACTAAAAGAATACAATCTGATTAAAATTAAGGACTTCCATGAAACTTCACATTCACAGCCACAAGTTCAATTTTTCTGTTTCCCAGGGGCAGGGAGGGGCGGGGAGTGCAGAAGAGCCAGTATAACGCTTCCTATGTGTTGTCTGGCCTTCCCCCAGCTCTGAAGTCCCATGGCTAGACAGCCAAAATCAGCTGTCTAGCCATGAATGCAGGTCGGCCAGAGGACAGAGGAGAAGATCCCATCTGCGCTTCGCCTACCTTGCATTGGATAAGTGGCCGCCTCCAAATTCGGAGGCTGCTGCATATCCCCATAGGATTAGTCCCTTATTTTATTTTTCATTCATTTACTTGTTGATATTCCTTCCCTACCAATGGAAGCTTCCCTTCTGGGGCCAATAGCAGCTGGGGGTATTTTTGTGGGATCAGCATGGGGGGAAAGACAAATCCCTCTCCGCATATGCTATGGCCTCTATCCTGTTCAGATCCTGAAGCTGCTATTGTTGAAGAAAAAGCAAACATGTTAAATGCATTAATGCCTTTAGGGCACAACCCTGTGTGGATTACTGGCAGCCTCCAAACTTGGAGGCCGCTGAGTATCCAGTGCAGGATGGGAGGACAGTGGGATGGGAGGACAGCCTGTTTGGGCCATTGCCTCAGAGGGGGAGGGATGGAGGCTTGAGCAGCCATAGGATGTGTCGTATCACAGCTGCCCTAGTCCCCTCCCCTCCTCGCCCCCAGGAATGCCCTTTCTCTCCCCACCATCTCCACACTCCATTTTCTGAGAGGTTGCCAGCATGGTTCTCTCCATGCCAGCTATGAGGGAGAAGCAGGCATGGAGTGCAGTTTTCTGGCTCCAAGGTCAGAACGAGAAAACTGAACTATCCTATGCACCCTCAGATGCGGGGGGGGGGAGGGGCATAGAATCACTTCCGTAATATCATGTCTGTTTTCGCCTTGATTAAGGATGGATGGACTCCCCACTGTCTGGGTTCCCTTGGCGTCCAACAAACTGCCATCCCCACTTGCACGCCCCACCCTGGATCCGCTCATCAAGCCACCTTGCTTGCCCAGACCCAGGTGCCGAGTGCCTGCATACCTGATGAGCAGGTCCGGTGGCTGCCTGCTTCCTCCCCAAACCATCATGTTGTGTAAAAATGGTGGCTCGGGTATTTCCATAAATCTAAAGTTGCAGAAATAGTGGCAATAACAGGGCTCCCTTCTTCTCCTCCCATCTTGTTTACCACAGTGGCAGCAGCATTGGCAGGGCAGGAGGAGGATGAGAGGGAATCCCCTTTCATCCTCCTCCTCCCCCACCCCTGCCTGTAATGTTGTGGAAATGGCCCTGGTACGGCCACCATTTCCACAGCATTAGATTTATGGAAATACCCTAGCCACCATTTCTACACCAAGTGGTGGTTTGGGGAGGAAGCGGGCAGCTGCCAGACCCATTCACAGACTGAGCCATGCTCACGGAGGGGACTGGAAAGTTGCAGTAGTTCTGTAAGCTGGGCCCAGGGGCTTAAAACCCACCATGCCAGGCATTCACAACATCCCTAGCTCTGATGTGAACTGTGAGAAGTTTTATTTTATTTATTTATTTACAATATTTGTATGCCACTCCATATCTAGAACAAATTTTGGAGCAGTGAACACAAGAGATAAAACAGTAAAAGGATAAAAAGACCAGATTAAAATTATGCTATTTTAAAAACAGAATACCAGTCAAAACCATGACTGGTCAATTAAGGAATGCCTCCTAGAACAGTGCTGTTTTCAGGAGGCAATGGAAACAGCACAGTGTTGGTGCCTGCCTGACCTCCAGGGAGAGGGAGTTCCAAAGAAAGGGGGCTGCCACACTGAAGGTTCTTCTCCTGGTGGACTCCAACCGTACATAGGTCCACGTGGAATGACCAGGAGCAAGCCCTGCAATGACCTCAGTGACTGGGCAGGTTGGTAAGGGAGAAGGCGCTCTCTCGGGTATCCTGGTCCCAAGTTGTTTAGGGCTTTGTACACTACTACTAAAACCTTGAACCTGACCCGGTAGCAGATAGGCAGCCAGTGCAGCTCCCTCAGCAAAGGAGTTACATGCTGAAAAGGGGCAGCTCCCGACAACAGCCGAGCTGCTGCATTCTGCACTAACTCCAGCACCAAAGCAGCCTTAAGGGCAGCACCACATATAGCACATTGCAGTAATCCAGTCTTGAGGTTACTAGCACCTGTACCACTGTGGCCAAGCTATCCCTGTCCAGGAAAGGCCATAGTTGGTGAACTAGCCAAAGCTGATAAAAGGCAGTCAGAGCTGTCATGGCCACTTGGGCTTCTAGCAACAGTGATGTTGGTAAGGGGACCACCCACCACTAGTTTTAATCTCTAAATCCCTACATGGCGAAGTTCCAGTACCTGATAGGCAATGTGCCCTGATCCATACAGGAATTTTTCATAGAATCATAGAATAGTAAGGTTGGAAGGGGCTTACAAGACCATCGAGTCCAACCCCCTGCTCAATGCAGGCATCCAAGTCAGAACATCCCTGACAGATGGCTGTCTAGCCTCATCTTGAATGCCTCCAGTGTGGGAGAGCCCACTACCTCCCTAGGTAATTGGTTCCATTGTTGTATTGCTCTAACAGTCAGGAAGTTTTTCCTGATATTCAGCCGGAATCCGGCTTCCTGTAACTTGTGCCCATTATTTCGTGTCCTGCACTCTGGGATGATCGAGAAGAGATCCTGGACTTCCTCTCCCTGACAACCTCTCAAGTGCTTGAAGAGCGCTATCATATCTCCCCTCAGTCTTCTCTTCTCAAGGCTAAACATGCCCAGGTCTTTAAGTCTCTCTTCATAGGGCTTCCAGTCCCCTGATCATCTTTGTTGCCCTCCTCTGAACCCTCTCCAGCTTGTCTGCATCCTTCTCAAAGTGTGGTGCCTAGAACTGGACACAGTACTCCAGATGAGGCCTAACCAATGATAAGTAGAGGGGAACTAGTACTTCCTGGGATTTGGAAGCTATGCTTCTATTAATGCAGCCCAAACGAGTATTGGGCTTTTTTGCAGCCACATCACATTGTTGGCTCATATTCAGCTTGTGATCGACAACAGTTCCAAGATCCTTCTCGCTTGTAATGTTGTTGAACCATGTATCCCCCATCTTGTAACTGTGCATTTGGTTTCTTTTTCCTAGGTGCAGAACTTGGCATTTATCCCTATTAAATGTAATTCTGTTGTTTTCTGCCCAGCGCTCCAGTCAATCAAGATCACTTTGAGTTTTGTTTCTGTCTTCCAAAGTATTAGCTATCCCGCCCGATTTTGTGTCATCTGCAAATTTGATCAGCATTCCCTGCACCTCCACCTCCAAGTCATTAATAAAAATGTTGAACAGCAGTGGGCCCAGGACTCAGCCCTGCAGTACCCTGCTCGTTACCTCTCCGCAGTTTGAGAAGATCCCATTGATAAACACTCTTTCAGTCCGATTCTGTAGCCAACTGTGGATCAACCAGATCGTTGTTTCATCTAGCCCACTTTGAGCTAGTTTGCTTATCAGGATATCATGGGGCACTTTGTTGAAAGCTTTGCTGTAGTCGAGGTATATTATGTCCACAGCATTCCCACAGTCCACAAGGGAGGTGACCTGATCAAAAAATGAGATCAGATTAGTCTGGCAGGATTTGTTCTTGAGAAATCCATGTTGGCTTCAAGTAATCACTGACTGCATTGTTTTCACGGTGCTTACAGATTGATTGCTTTATAATTTGCTCCAGAATTTTCCCAGGGATTGATGTCTGCAGTTCCCAGGTTCCTCCTTTTTGCCCCTTTTGAAGATTGGGGCAATGTTAGCCCTCCTCCAATCATCTGGCACTTCACCCGTCCTCCATGATTTCTCAAAGATAATAGACAGTGGTTCTGAGAGCTCTTCTGCCAGTTCCTTTATTACTCTAGGATGCAGTTCATCTGGCCCCGGAGATTTAGGTGTTCCTTGACCATATGCCTATTAATCTCAAGCTGCAATCCTGACTCCTGACTAAACTGTGCACAAACAGCCTCTTTAAATCCCCCATCCTATTTGTAGGCAGAGAAATTGGGGGGACGATTTCACTGCATTTCTCCAAGGGGGAAGAGAAATTCTTCAACAGTTTCTCACTGATAGAGCTCACCACTGACCAGGGTTGTAGCACAGCTTCTTTCTTTTTTCCTAAGGGTTTTGCAACTGATTTGGCAGATTGGCTCCTAATTTTCATCCTCTACAATACCCCATACCTAGCATTGTTCTGGGGCATTGTGGGGTGGGGGAGAGGGGAGTCAGCAGGTACCATTAAAAATGGTGGAGAAAGTTTGGAGAAAATTCCTGAAAATGGCATTTTATTTCTAGGGGGTGGGGGCAAGAAAAGAAAAATCTCAGAGCTTTTCTGTGAAAAAAAGTCTTCTGAGAGGACTTTTTATAATTTTGTTCAGTCGTTCAGTCGTGTCCGACTCTTCGTGACCCCATGGACCATAGCACGCCAGGCCTTCCTGTCCTGCGCTCTCTCCCGGAGCGTGCTCAAGTTCATATTCATTGCATCCGTGATGGTATCTAGCCATCTCATCCTCTGCCGTCCCCTTCTCCTTTTGCCTTCAGTCTTTCCCAGCAACAGGGTCTTTTCCAGAGAGTTTTCTCTTCGCATTAGGTGGCCAAAATATTTCAGCTTCAGCTTCAGTATCTGTCCTTCCAATGAGCACTCAGGGTTGATTTCTTTTAGGATTGATTGATTTGACCTCCTTGCAGTCCAGGGGACTCGTAAGAGTCTTCTCCAGCACCACAGTTCGAAACCATCAATTCTTCGGCGCTCAGCCTTCCTTATAGTCCAGCTCTCACAGCCATACATTACTACTGGGAAAACCATAGCTTTGATTAGACGGACCTTTGTCGGCAAGGTGATGTCTCTACTTCTGACTATGCTGTCTAGGTTTGCCATAGCTTTCCTCCCAAGGAGCAAGCGTCTTTTAATTTCATGGCTACAGTCACTGTCTGCAGTGATCTTGGAGCCCAAGAAAGTAAAATCTGTCACTGCTTCCATTTCTTCCCCTTCTATATGCCAGGAAGTGATAGGGCCAGATGCCATGATCTTAGTTTTTTTAATGTTGAGTTTCAAACCAGCTTTTGCACTCTCCACTTTCACCCTCAACAAGAGGCTCTTGAGATCCTCTTCGCTTTCTGCCATTAGGGTGGTGTCGTCTGCATATCGGAGGTTGTTGATAATTCTCCCGGCAATCTTAATTCCGACCTGTGATTCATCCAACCCGTCATTTCTCATGATGTACTCTGCATATAAGTATGCATATAAGTAAATTTATAATTTACTTGGATGTTAGTTTGGTAGCGTTTTTGAACTTACCACATCACTGTGAGGTAGCCAAGGGTGCTGTGTGTTCTTCCTCATCTGAAAAAGCTGTACAGGAGGAATGGCCTCATGATGTCTTCCCCTGGGCTTTAATTCATGTGTTGGAAGCCAAGGAGGCTGCCAGCTGCCAGAGAAATGACTGTACAATGAAATAGAGGACACTCACACACACACAGACACAGAGTCACCTCAAGCTGCAATCCTGCCCCTTCAGCCTATACTTCACCTTTGCCAGGGGGGTCATAAACCCTCTTTTGGGAGAAGATTGAGCCAAAGTAGGAATTGAGCACTTCTGCCTTTTCTTTGTCATCTGTTATCATTTTGCCATCCTTATTTAATAGTTGAACCACCATTTCTTTCCTCTGTCTTTTACCATGCATGTATCTGAAGAAAGCCTTTTTGTTGCTTTTTTAGCATCCCTCACTAACCTCAGCTCGTTCTCAGCTTTGCCTTCCTGATGCCATCCCTACAATCCTATGCTACCTGCCTGTACTCTTCCTTTGTAGCTTGTCCTTCCTTCCACTTCCTATATGTGTGCTTTTTTTGTTTTCAGGTCATCTCTAAGCTTTTTTGGAAGCCACATTGGTTTCTTCTGTTCTCTTCCACCTTCTTTTCTTGTTGGAATTGTTTGTAATTGTGCCTTTAGAATTTCCTTTTTTAAAAGCTCCCACTCATCTTGGACTCCTTTTCTCGTTAGAGTCGCTTGCCATGGGACCTTACTTATCATTGTTCTGAGTTTATTAAAATTGGCTTTCCTAGTAAAATCCAGGGTACATGTTTGGCTACACTCAGCTTTTGCTTCCTTTAGAACCAAGAACTCAAGTATAATATGGTCGCTTTCCCCCAGATTTCCCGTAACTGCTACTTTATCAACTAAGTCATCTCTGTTGGTTAGGATCAAGTCAAGGATAGCCGATCCTCTAGCTCCTTCCTCTACTTTCTGTAGGAGGAAGTTATCCGCCTCACAAGTCAGGAATTTCTGTAGGAGGGTAATTTCCTTTGTAGGAGGAAGTTATCCACCACAACAACTCAGGAATTTCCTGGAGGGGCCATGTTTTGCAGAATTTGTCTCCCAACAAATATCGAGGGAATTGAAGTCCCCCAGTACTACTACATCATGCTTCCTTGAAACATTGGCTATTTGCTTTTCAAGAGTTTCATCCTCGTCTTCTCCTTGATTGGGTGGCTGGTAGTAGACTCTGACCACCATGTTCCTTTTATTCTTTGCTCCATTTATTTTCACCCAGATGCTTTTGGTGTGGCTACCAAGCTCATCCTCCTATATTTCTGTGCAGAGATACGTATTTTTCACACATAGTGCAACTCCACATCCCTTTCTGTTCCTTCTGTTCTTTTTGAACAAGTTATATCTTTCAATTGCTGTATTCCAGTCATGAGAGTCATTCTACCAAGTCTCAGTTACACCTATCAAGTCATAATTTCCCTCCTGTATTAACAGTTCAAGTTCGTTCTGTTTGTTTCCCATACTCTGGGCATTAGTATAGACAATGAAGATCATGTGCTTCATAGTCTGGTTTTCTTCCTACATGTTTGTGAAGACTATTGTTGGGCACTATTAGAGCTGTTCTCTCTATTGCGGTGCATGAGCCTTCATCCATTGTTACCCCCAACATTACATCTCCCTTTCCTGTAGGATTCAGTTTAAAGCCCTCCTGATAAAGTTCTTCATGCTGTGGCCAAACACATTCTTCCCAGCCTTTGTGAGGTTCAGCCCATCCCTTGCCATCTTCCAGGAAGTATAGCCTGTGGTCCCAGAATCCAAATCTCTGTCGTCGCCAGCAACGTCGTAGCTAGTCATTCACCCGGAGCGTTTTTCTTTCCCTTTCTATCCCTCTTCTAACTATTAGAAGGATGGATGAGAAAACTGTCTGGGTCCTGAATTTCTTGAGTTTCCTTCCCAAAGCTTCAAAGTCTGGCGCAATTTCTTTGTAGCTCCGCTTGGCAGTATCATTTGTTCCCACATGGATGAGAATAAATTTTGATACACTTGTTAGGAGCCAGAGCAGAGCATTTATGATGGTGACAACCTTTTTAGGTATTTCGTGAGGTCTGCCAAATCCCTTCTTCCTATGATTAGTTTCATTTACCAGAATGTATGAATGTGTGTATGACAGAAAATAGAAGCTTAGTGTTTTAACTAATAAGCACAATACAGAAACAAAATAGACATAGAAGAAACTCTTTGACTTTTACATTATCAAATAACATATTGCATTAAAATAAATTGCCTGCAGAGTGTACTGCTTTCCCTCCCCCCAGTCCCCATGGATGGAATTTTTTAAAAACCCAATTTTTCTTGTGATGTTTTTCCAATAGAAAGAGCCCTGTCTTAGAGCTGTTATTTGCCCTGTGGGGAAAACATCAGGATGAATGGACAATTTCTTTGGGAAAATGGTGCAGGGGAAATAGTTAACCCCTGCCCCCGCATCATGCCATTCCACCCTCCTGCCCCCCAGTTGCTTTTGCTATGAAAAATGTATTGGTCAGAGATTCAGTTATGTATCTACCATTACCTCGTTTAGTTTGGTGCATGGTGTGCACAGAATTGTAACTTCACTAGAAGTTACCCAATGCAACTTTGAAATTTTCTACATGAGGCTGTTAATCTGCTGTGTCTACTTTCAGTTTTGTCACAGAATTGAGTTCTGAGGTCTGCGCAAAGAGTTTTTTCTTTCCTGCTTTAATTTCCACTATGTAACTTCTAAATGGCACTGTACTATAGCTGAATAATGTGAACAATTTGTGAACAATTACACAAGTAGGAAAATACATTTTCTTTCACTTTCGTAAATAATACTCTTTTGTAAATAATATTTTCCCTGCTCTAAAACCTCTCGCAATAGTGCTTTTAAGAAACAGATGCAAAACTGGAGGGTCATGACATCATCTAAAGAACCCATAAACAACTGTGAATAAGGAATGAGTACACAATAAATCCCTCATGTAGAAAAGCTCTTAATTCCAGTTAATGTACATATGATCAGGCTGGCATTTTCTTATATGACTGAAGATAATATTTGCCAGAGAAGAAAATATTTTTTCTTTCTTTCAGGCCAAATTATGCTTACACTGTTCTCTGGAAATTAGTTTTCTAAACAGGCTACAAGTATATTTCATCCTTTCTGTGCTTTATGTATTTAATATCTAGCTGTTATGTTTTAGTTGCTTATACAGCCCTTTCTATAGTTTGTGCACACTGAAATCAATAGAAGTTAAAGATTATTCTGAAGATAGAGAATCTCGTGTGTTTTGTCTGTTTGTTTTTGTTTTAGCGTGGTTCTTTTTGAGTAGGAGGACAGT
Organism: Heloderma suspectum; assembly: GCF_057233095.1. NCBI lineage: Eukaryota > Metazoa > Chordata > Lepidosauria > Squamata > Helodermatidae > Heloderma > Heloderma suspectum. The sequence continues at coordinate 78,598,095 of NC_139460.1, read as the reverse complement.
AAGAAACAGCTACTGTTCCCTCAAAATGTGTATTCATTCCCCCCCCCCCCGCCTTTAACTCATTAATGCAAATGCATCAATGAGACCTCCAGGGTAGGTTCAATGCGTGATGGTTTAGTAATACTATTACAGTATAATAATCTTATTTCTTTTCTGTAATCAATAGTAAATTGCAATGTTGCTTTCAGACTAAAAGATCAATACAGGTTAGGCAAAATTTTCACAAGGGAATGTTTGAGTGGGTTGTCTGCTTTAACAAAACACTGAGTTGAGGTTTTTAAAACTTAGTTTCCTTTTTTAAAGGACAAAAAGGAAAAGGTCAGATCACTTTAAATCCAGCCAAGTAGCAACCACTAGATTCTATTAAGTATGTGACTGGGGGTAATTGTGCTCAGTACTTGATCTTTCTTTTTTTATTATTTTGTCAGCTTCTTTCTGATGGATTCTGCATTAAACTGAAGCCATGCAAAAAGAGTGTCTGGCTTTGAGTTGAGCCTTATTATTTTTTGTTTTTAATTTAACTATCTTACAAGCTCTTTGGTGCATTACAGCTAATTACAGTGGCCAGATTACATTATATTATTAGCTAGGGCCTAAGCATCAATCTTTGGGCCAGTTACAAACTTGTCACATAGGCCCACTCCTGCACTCATACCATTCATACAATCTCATGAGTAATGAAAGAGCAGTTTCTATTTTAATTTAAAATTATATTTTCCACATGTAATGTCCTCACACGTTGCACTGTTAGCATGCCAATGCTAAATAAACATGTAATATCTGAAGCAACCTTTAAGTGGGACATATACATTTGCATGCTAATGGAACAAACAAACAAACAAACTGGGACACCCAGGCTTTCTTGTTCAGAAGGAGAAAAATTGCACCTCAGAAGCGGTGTTGTGAAGGGTGTATGGGGTATCTTTCCCCCCTTAAAAAACCAAACAATTGTGGCTTGTTTGTATGTAAGAATATTGTTTTGCTTTTTGAGTTTATGGCTCCTCTTTTAGGAAAGTTTACAGCAACCGTCTGTGGCCTCTTGCATTATACAAGCACATGGATTTTTGTGATATAAGCATAGTCTATTCTTTAGTTAAAAGCTGGGTGGGTGCCACACCCCCTCTGGAAGACTCCTCTTTGGAAGAAGAGCTGGAGGGCCTGGAACCACCCACCACCAGTAATGCCCAGGATCTGCCAGTAGACCAGGAGGAGCTTGGGCCCTCAGAGATGATTACCATGAGGGTATCACCTGTGGAGGACAAGGACTCTGCCTCAGAGGTGGAGGCAGCGAAACCCTAAGCCCTCATGAGAGACACTTCCTGAAAAGACAAGAACTCAGAAGGAATCCTAGACTGAGCCAGATGTCTCCTTGTGAGAAAAGGTTTATTTGCACATAGGAGGCTTACTCACAAGGTGGACTTTTTCATCTGCAGTCACAAATAGCTCACAGAATAGGCTTGGGTGTGGCTTTGACAACCTCTGCATAAGAACAGCAGTGTAAGGCTGAGGGAGTTGTTGGAAATAATGTTGGAAACAGCAAGAGGGGACAGCACTTACGTGTCACAAAACCGAAGAGAAAAAGAGCAGGTGCCTGAAAGAAAAAAAGGGGGCTTTTATCTTTCTTCAGATGTATTGAAAAGAATTCTTCCACTATTTCTTCTATCTTGAAATCAAAAAAGCATACTGAGCATTTCAAGCTAGAAGAAGTATTGGAAGGATTCTTTTTGATACATCTAAGAAAGACAACAGGCCTCGAGGAAGGAAATTTCCGAAACGCGTTGGTCAGTGTGTGTGTGCGTGTATGTGTGTATTTGCGAGCGGAGATGGGTTAAAGAAGATGCAGACAACAAGCTTGGGTTGAAAATTGGGTCATATTTATTGAAATAGCTGCAAAGGGGTAACTAGGACGGGCATCTAACTGTGTCAGCGGCTAGCTGGCACTTCTTGGGAGAAAACATACCCAGCCTGAGGGGTGGCGGTGATCTCGCCATCCCTCCGGACTGCCCCTTCTGGGGGAGGTAGACCTTCCGGTGTCACCCCCGACCCGGTGCCGCACAACACCTGGGTGAGTGAGTAGGGTTGGTCTCCCAGGCAACCCTTATCCCCCCGGCGAGCTGCAGAACCCATTTGGGGGGCCCTCAGGCATCACCTGTCACCATAAGATGCCTCTGCATGCACACCATCCCTGCTTTCCTGTTTTTGCCCGTCCTAGCCGCCATAGGAGTCACAAGCCTAGAGCTTGTGAAACTCCCCCCACCTGCTCAGAAGAACTTCCCGCAGGCCCCTTTGCAGATCAGACAGAAATACGTTATACACTAAATGAGATAGGCAGTCACCGTCCATCCTGTAACGCTCCCTCCATGTCCATAGAATTCCCTGGCGGGTGGTGCATCCATCACCTCATTCATATGGCCATAAGCCATTTCTCTATGCACTTTCGGACATGCCCTGCCACTGGCAACGTCATTCCATTCCTTCCCATTGATCCATGGGAGCAGTGAGGGGTGTAATAGGCTACTTCCGGCCAGGTATGCTGGACCACCTGCATCTCAACCAAGGCCTGTTCGATCAGGTCCTCGCCTGGCTTACAGCCGACATCATTCCTCTCAATGTGCAGCACCTGGACCTGCGGAGGAAGACTGACAAACTTTTGTGGAACAGAGTGAGGAGGGGACTCCCACCGCCTGCCATGTCTGTGAAGCCACTGGATCCTAATGTGACAGGGTGACAGAAGCTGAAGTCTGAAGATGACATACAAGCCCTTCGTGCAGCTCCAGACATCATAACGTGCCCATGTAAGAGCACCTGTACTGGCGTACGACGAGTCTGCTGGTCTAAGGAATAAGCACATTAGGGCAAGCAAAGCGAAAATTGTGTCAGGAAGAAGCGGACAACTTGAGAACGCAGGCCGAAACGCTGTGAAGCCCCATTTTCAAAATGTCCTAACATGCCTGAGAGAGAAACCTCCAGCAGCTACCATGGAGACTGCTTCGATGTAACAACAGTGGGTTCTGAACTGCAAATTACCTAGGCCTAGTGAGGCAGAGCTAATGTAGAAACTGCCCAAATTGCCCTTAAGTCAACAGTAAGCTGTTGAAGTGATAAAACGGAGGCCCCTCCTCAGACCCGCGGCATTCCATAAAACCCATAAGGTGCCGACGGGGCCTAACCCATTGACTTGCATTTGGCCATGGGCCACTGAGGTGCCCTTGCCATACCGATCAGTTAGATCACCAAATACGTAAATGGGTTACATTGGGCCAGACCTGTACCTTGAAGCATATCAAGGCCCGCCGGGACCAGTCGGCCTTGGGAGCCCAGACCAACCCTGAATTCCTAAGGGGGGGGGGGTTGAAGAAGGCCGTTAAGGCTGCTGCGTGGGACAGGGAAACGTCTTACTGGAAAGCTGAAATGGAGGGCCATTACCCCCGGAGCCCGAAAGGGGTATCCGGAGAGAGAGGGTGGCTAATTTACTAAAGCAGGCAACATCTGTGCCCAACACTATATTGAACGCTGAACCCTAAAATCTGACATGGAGTCAGTGAATCCCATCATTGTGGGCCGGAAGGCCACTGCCTCCAGCTGTGGTGTGTCGCCTAGGTGAAACTCCAAGGAGGAGGATGTTGCTTGGATTACTGCTGACGGAGATGCCGCAGGAAGGTGGACTGCCTGCAGTGGTGGAGTGCTGCCCTGGTGAACCTGCGAAGGCGAGGTGGAGGCCTCAGTGTCGTCCAGGTGCACTGAACCCAGAGACGAGCTGAAATAGGAAGAAGTAGCGAGCGTTGGGTCTGCTGTCGCGTTCGCTTAGGCTGGACCCCCAGGGGTTTCTTAGGCCTGGCCGGGGAAGGGGGAAGAGATCCCCGAAGAACGCTCAGCAGCTTCCAGATGAGCAAGAATTGACGCCCGAACTGGGTCTGTTTCATCATCAGACTCGGAATCGGGCCTTGGCAGCGAACCGTTGGGAAGGGGAGGCGGGGCCCTACCCTTCCCGTTCTCTCAACCTTGGCCCTTCTTGGGGAGGCATGATGTAGAAAGTGAGGTAAGCTTGGCACGACATTGGCAAGAAGAAGCAGGGGCTCGGGTCCCAGGACCCAGTCCAACACACCAACCACCACTCCTAGAAGTAAATGCGGCAGGGGTCAGAGCACATAGCAGGAGGTTCCAGTGGGCTACTCACTGGGCACCCCAGACAACAGGCAGCAGTGCCGCCGCTACCACTAGACAGGAGGGGCACCCTCTGTGTCCGGTAGCGGCTAGAGAGGTGAGCGCAAAACATAGATCCTCTTTCTGTATGGCTCTGTGTGTTCACATTTAAGACACCGTGTGTCTAGCCATTAACCTTATTAGCTTATAGGGCAGGGATGGAGAATCTGTGGCCCCCCCAATGGCTCTGCAGGGGTTCAGATAGGGGTTTTCTAGCCCTACCAGGAAATGCCAGGGACTGGACATGGGACCTTCTGCATGCCCAGCAGGGGCTCCAGCCCTAACGATGCCCCTGGAAAGGAGTCTAGAACCTGGGTGTCTCAAGTCCCAGTCCAACACTCTAGCTACTACTACGCAGTGGCTTTGAAGAGGACGCAGTTGCCGCCCGCTGCAAGCCCGGCGCCCACGAGGCGCAGCAAGGGCCCGTGGCTACGGGAGCCACTCCTGAGCGCGGCGCCCCCGGGTGGTTATTTTTGTTTTGTTTTGTTTATTTTCGTGTGTTTTGTTTGTGTTTTTCAGGGGGGGATGCACGTGCTGCTGCTGCGAGCACCCCACGCTCACAGGAGGCAGCAAGAGCGTGCGACCGCCAGAGGAAAGAAGCGGGGGGGGCGGCATGTCGCCGCCGCAAGCACCGGCACCCCTCAAAGCCGGTAACTGCATGCAGCCACCGGCACCATGCATGAGCACACGCCAGAAAAAGGGAGGGGGCGGGCGCTCAGCCGATGTCCCGGCAGGGGAGCGGACCAATATGCACCGCACCTGGATGCGCACAGGCACAGCCGCCATTGCTCTCGCCGGGGCGGCAAGCACCAGCCAAGGGGCAGCGCACGCGCACATGTGCCCCCGCCGCGAGCGCCAGCAACCCCGGGGCTGCGGTGATGAAGGCGCGCAGCAACCGCCTGAAGAGGCAAGAAGTGGGGGCAGGCGCTCAGCCGCCGGGAGGGTGGGCACACCAGCAATGGAGCACACTAGAAAGCGTTGTGCCCGAGCGTGCGCCAGCACAACCGCCGGCGCTCCCGTCAGGCGGCAAGCACTGGCCAAGGTGGCGGCACCCACGCACACGCACCCCCGCCGCGACCACTGGCAACCCCAGGGCTGCGGCAGAGCAGGTGCTTGGCCGCCGGAAGCGTGGGCGCCCCAGCAGGGAAGCACGCTTGGAGGCGCTGTGCCCGGGCGTGTGCCGGCACAGCCGCTGGCACTCCCATTGGGTGGCAAGTGCCAGCCGAGGGGGTGGCGCCCGCGCACAACCACCCGAGGAGGCGAGAAAGGGGGGAGCGAGGGCAAGCCTCGTCTGGAGGGGCCGCGCATGAGGAACAGGGGCAACAGCCGCCACCCCTGGATGTGCGCTGCTGACGCAGCCACTGGCACCCCTGCTGGCGCGACAAGCGCCGGCCGTGGAGGAGGCGGCATCCGAGCACATGCGCCTCCGCCGCGGCTGCCGGCAAAGCCGGAGCCGCGGCAGGCATGTCGAGCCCTCGGGAGCGAGGAGAAGGAGGGGGCGGGTGCGCTGACACCGCAACCGCTGGGGCCCCCGCATGGGAGCAAACCAACGTGCGCCCCCGCCATGAGCTCCGGCAAACCCGGAGCCACAACAGGTGTGCCAAGCCAACGGTGAGCGCCGGCGTGGCAGTGAGGCTTTGGGCGTGCTGATAGCACGCGGAGTTCAAGTGGCTGGAACGACGACAAAGCTGGTCTTCAGCAGGCAGGTGTCTTTCGTTGTTTCTCAGCGGAGCTGTAGTTCTCTCTAGTTGCATCGAGCCAGAGAGCTGAGATTGGGAGGGGGAGCTGAGATTAAGGCAACTCAGCCTGCCCCTCCCTGCATGGTGGTGCCACTGGGGTGCACCAATCAGAGGCCCCTGCGTCTTGTCACCCCACCCGCCCACAATGGCCCCCTCCTTTCAACCAGACAAGCTGGCGCCGGGTTAGGGCATGTATCTGTGTATGTATGTGTATGTCTATCTATCTATCTATCTATCTATCTATCTATCTATCTATCTATCTATCTATCTATCTTTCTTTTCTGTTTCTTGGGAAATAATGCTGCCCATCCTGACTTCAGCTTCCCTTGCCTTGACTCTGGCCTGGTTCCTGGTGTACTTCTGGACTGAACTCTGACCCTCCTACTGCCTGTTGTTTGTTTGCTGTGTTGCCCCGGAACCTTGTTGTTTGTGACCTGGAGTGTTGAGACCTTGCCTTTTGCCTATTTGCGCTGACCACCTTGTAACTCTTGGACCTTTGAACCTGCAACTAGGGATGTATGGACCTCCCACTGTCCGGTCTGGGGGGGTCCATGGAGGAGCAATTCGGGCCACTCAGGGCCCTGTGGAATCCTCCAGAGCCCAGCCGCATCTGCCAGAGTTTGCAAAGTAGCTCTCTGGCTCCCTATAAGACACAATATGCTAATGGCAGCTGCCATTAGCCTATCGTGGGAAAAATACAGCCATAAATGGTGTATTGTACACCATTTGTGGACATAAAGCACTGACTGACCTAAATTGCAGTTGCTGACAGCTGTATTTAGGTCAAAGAAAGTGCTGTGTAGGGATGTACGAAACTCACTTACCTTTTCGCGGAATATTTCATGGGGGGGGGAGGCGCTCCGTCCCTCCCCCCGGAATCCTCGATGAGGGGGAGGTGATACGGTCCTCCCCCCTGGAATCCTGCCTGGCCGGCTCCGCTCCATGGCGGCTCTGCGGAGCAGCCGGCCAGGGCCATCCGCAGCCGGATTTCTGTCCGCGGACAGGCTGCTGTGGATGCAAATGGCGGCCGCCATAGTGGCCGCCATTTACGTCCAGCCAGGCTGCCGTGATAGGCTACATAAGTATTTACGTAGCCTATCGCGGCAACCCAACCCCCCCCCACAAAAAAACAGCGTATGCAAATGGCGGCCACTACGCCATTTTTTTACGGCTAAATAAAAGGAACACAAATAGCACCCACTATGCTATTTGCCTTCCCCTTTTTTTCACCATAATAGCCTATGTAAATATTTACGTAGGCTAGAACGGCGAAAAATAGGGAACGCAAATGGCGGCTGCTGTAGCCGCCGCCATTTGCGTATGCTGGGTTTTTTTGGGGGGGTTAGCTGTGATAGGCTACATAAATACTTACGTAGCCTATCACAGCTGCAAGGACGCCAATGGTGGCCACAGCAGCCCAGCCACGGCCGGCCAGGAGACCAGCTGCTGCCACCGCTGCTGGAGCCACTACCACTGAAATTGCCACTGCTGCATCCGCTGCATCCACCCCAGGTAAGTTCCATCCTGGGGGGATTCCGTGGGGGGGGCAGGGAGGCAGGAGGCCGTTCCACCACGGATTCCAGGGGGCCGGATTCTAAAGAATCCAGCCTCACCGGAATCCGTGGCAGAAATCTCTGCCATCCCTAATGCTGTGTCCAGTTCTGGGCACCACACTTTAAGAAGGATGCAGACAAACTGGAGAGGGTTCAGAGGAGGGCAACAAAGATGATCAGGGGACTGGAAACAAAGCCCTGTGAAGAGAGACTGAAAGAACTGGGCATGTTTAGCCTTGAGAAGAGAAGACTGAGGGGAGATATGATAGCACTCTTCAAGTACTTGAAAGGTTGTCACAGATAGGAAGGCCAGGATCTTTTCTCAATTATCCCAGAGTGCAGAACACAGAATAATGGGCTCAAGTTACAGGAAGCCAGATTCCAGCCGAACGTCAGGAAAAAACTTCCTGACTGTTAGAGCAATACGACAATGGAACCAATTACCTAGGGAGATGGTGGGCTCTCCCACACTGGAGGCATTCAAGACAAGGCTGGAAAGCCATCTGTTGGGGATGCTCTGACTTGGATTTCTGCATTGAGCAGGGGGTTGGACTTGATGGCCTTGTAAGCCCCTTCCAACCCTACTATTTTATGATTCCATGTTTCTATGATTCTGTGCCTTACAGCTGCAAATGGCATACAATATGCCACTTATGGCTGTAATTTTCCTGCAATAAGCTAATGGCAGCCGCCATTGGTGTATTGCATCTTATAGGGAACCAGAGAGCTGCCCCATGGGAACTCTTCTGGACCCGGAGGTAAGTGCAGCCACTCCACTGTGGACTCCAGAGGTTGGATTCTTTGGAATCCAGCCTCATTTGAGCCCACAGCAGAATTCTCCAGCATCTCTAGGGGTGTACGAAATACTCACCCCATTCTGGTTCGGGTGTCCGTGGGGTGGGGGGAGGCGATCCATCCCTCCCCCCCAGAATCCTCCCCGGCCGGCTTCACTCCATGGTTTGTCTGCGGAGCCACTGGCTCGGCTCGTCCGCAGCCAGACATCCATCCGCTGCTGGTCTGCAGATGCAAATGGCGTCTGGAGTAGCCGATGCCATTTGCGTCCCTGCTCTTTTCGGTGATAGGCTATGTAAATATTTACATCCCTACCTAAATATTTACGTCACGGCAAAGAGGAGGGATGCAAATGGCATAGTGAGCGGTTATGCTACTGTTTACGTAACGTAACGGACGTAGCGGACAGTTATGCTACCAATTGCGTCGCTACTCTTTTCATGATAGGCTACGTAAATATTTACATAGCCTATCACCGAAAAGAGCAGGGACGCAAATGGTGTCGGCTATGCCGGATGCCATTTGCATCTGCAGTCCGGGGCAGTGGATGGACCCAGACCGGCCAGCAGCAGGTAGGGTCCAACTTGGGAGAATTTCGGGGGGAGGAGTAATCCGTTCCACCATGGACTCCAGGGGGCTGGATTCTTTAGAATCTGGCCTCATTGGAGTCCGTGGCGGATTTCTCCACCATCCCTAAGCATCTCTACCTGCAACTGCTAGGTTCAGACTCTGGAAATGTAACAGTGGGTTCCTTTGTATTTTATACTGAAAGCTGAATGATTTCTACAAATCTAGGCTGAATTTCTAGCACTAAACAGGTGTTTCTGTGCCTTAATTAGTAATGATTTTGATTTCAGTTATTCAGAGTCTAAAACAAATGCTTAAATCTAGGACCATTAATCCATCTTAAGAATCTAAACTGGTGGCCTGTTACCCATGAGACTTTGGCACAGCAGTCAATATAAACTGTTGGTGACAAATGCAACATAAATGTTTTCTAAAACCTGTGATAACTAGGACTCCACCAAATTTTCCTATTAACATTTTTGGGGTAATGGGGAGCATTTAGGGGGCATAAAATGCTTCCTGAACCTCTTTCCCCAAGTTTATCATTTTCAAAGATGTTCACAATTTGCTACCCTTGTTTTCCCTCTGCTGCTTGGTGCAATTTACTTTTCTTGCCTTTCCACCCCAAACCCACCATTCCTGAATGATCCCACCTAACCAGGAATCATGTAGGAAACATGATGCTATTACTATTAGAGCCAGTGTGGTGTAGTGGCAAGAGTGTTGGACTGGGAGCTGGGAGATCCGGGTTCTAGTCCCCACTCAGCCATGGAAGCTCACTGGGTGACTTTGGGCCAGTCACACACTCTCAGCCCAACCCACCTCACAGGGTTGTTGTTGTGAGGATAAAATGGAGAGGAGGAGGATAATGTAAGCCGCCTTGGGTTCCTTGCAAGAGGAAAAAAGGCGGGGTATAAATGCAATAAATAAATAAATACGGTGCCTTCTAGCTAGGAATGGGGGAGAAGTTTGGTCCACATTTTAATGTGAACTTACTTAATTTTGCGCTTTCAAATCTACATGCAAACTGAAATTCCATCAAAACTCACATCTCTGAGTTTTGTGATGCAGATCTCCAAAAAGAGTACAAAAATGTATACATTAGTGAAACTGACATTATAAATGTATTATTTCAGTGTATTATTATGTATTATTGTATTATGTATTATTAATAAATAATAAATGTATTATTATCACTGCTGTACACTTGAAATACAATCTTCTGTACTTGCACAAACTATGTAGAAGGAAAATAAGCACTTGCAGTGGGTTCTTTTCTTTTGCAGAGTTATTTTCCAGTTGAAATAGTAAAAATTACTCATATTGAGAATGAATAAGGAATCTGAGATATCTATAATATTACTCTTTTCATTAGGCAAATGTTTAAAGTTTTAACTTCGGCATTATATCTAGATTCAAAATTATTCTTGAAGGGACCTCAGCCTCCTCAGAATACCAAAGATAGTTATTAGCCTATCTGTCATGAGTTTTTAAAACTGATCACTTTAAATAAATGGAACTATACTGTACAGGTCAGGTTGTACCTCTGACAAAAACTGGTAAAAGGTCACGTTATGCATGACTTTTAAGACTGTGTAGATTTAGACAACTTTCCTAGTCCCACATGGACTGGCATAGCAACATAAACAACTGAAACAACTGCTATTTTCAGTTGAATAGTACTCTAGTCATAGATAAATGTTAGGTCATCCAAGAATATTAAAAGATAATATATTCACAATTGTTCAAAACACTGATGCATCCCAGTATGTCAGTTGTCATTTACAGCATTGATGAACTAACATGACAATGGAGGAGTGGACACTTTTTTCAAACACATTCACACACTGAAATGAGGGTTCCTTTTTCAGTTGGTGTTTTTTGGGGGATGGGGGTGGGGGGAGGCTTCAAAGGGGCATGAATATGATCTTGAATTGGCTAGGATCATGTAGCAATTTCTGATAAGGTAGCATTTTCATACCAATGAAAGAGGTAATCAAGACGTTTCCCCCAACAGCATTTACAAGCCAAAAATATTTGCTTGTGAAAACTCAATGCAGACTAATTTTCAGATTCCCAATAAGATGGAAACAAGCAACCAAAGTTGCATTTAGGTACTCATATTCATACAATCTGACCCAACTTTGTAGTTATTAAGTTTTAGCGATTTAACTCATTTATAACAATATTGCCAATTCACTATTACTGTAATCAGTTCAATACAGTCTATTTTCTTTTGTATAACTTAATATGTTGTTGCTTTATTCATAGATTTATTCATAGTTAGATATGACTAACTTAAGATCCATTAATTTCAGTGGCTCTACTCCAAGTATGACAAAGTGTAGCTCCAACTCCTATTGTCCAAGAAGAAGAATCAAATTATACTTTCACTACTTTCATATCTGAAACACAAATTTCCACTTTAGAAGAGTGATATAACTGCAACTCCTTTGAATTTTACTGTTCATAAAATGAGATCCACTAGCTGAACCGAACTACTGTTGATAAAGATAGATCTGTCAAGAAGCCTAGAATTATAAGTACCTAGAACAGAGAAGGAAATCACAATTTGAGAATATGATGGGTATTATTATTATTATCATCATTATTAATAAAATAATTTCTATCCCAAATTTCCTTGAAGAAGCTCGAGGCATACATGCTTCCACCCCATTTTATCATCACAACAACCCTGTAAATAGTTAAGCTGAGAGAAAGGAACTGGCCCAACATTAGTGAGCTTCATGGCTATGGGGATTTGTACCTGAATCTTTCCAGTTCTACCTAGTCCAACGATCTAAGCACTACTAGTGATGTTGGTGAATGGTGGAATTAGGCAGCTCATAAATCAAACCTGTTACGTTCATAATGCGTGTTTACCAAACTTAGATGGCTATCCAACAAACTTCATTATTCAAACTGAGATTGATTACAAGTGCCTAAACTTCCTGGAATGCCATGTGACATGCCCTGACATGGTTAAATGGCTATTTCCACAAAGTGCCTGCTGGGCAGAAATGCTCTCCCTGAATACAGCCACACTGCTACAAGCACAAAATGAGCTTTTCTAAAATTCTTATTCCTTTAGAAAACTCGGAGGCTTTGAAACTGGCAACATGGGAGAGGGCTTTCTTCTTGGTGGTGGCCTACCAACTACCGAATGATCTTCCTGACAAGGGTTGCCTGGTGCCAACATTATTATCTTTTTGGTGCCAGGTTAAGTCCTTTTTTTTTTCTTATGCATTTGGCAGCATATTATGAGTTTTAATCAGGCCCTAGATTTGTTTTTATGGTTGATTGCTTAACGTTGTTTTTAGATATATGTATACGGTATGTTTGTGGTGTTTTACGTACATTTTTTTTTAAACTTTAAAGGGTGGGACGAGGGGGGACGAGTTTGCGGGGGAGAGGTGGATGAGGCGGCAGCGCCGTAAACAGCGTGCTCCTTCTCCCACGGGCCTCAGCATTCGCGGATGGGGAAGCAAGGAGGCAGTGCTATGAACGGGGCGTTCCTTCTCCCTAGGCCTCGGCCTTTGCGGGGGAGAAGCGGATGAGGTGGTGGTGCCTTAAAAGGTGCGCTCCTTGTCCCGCGGGCCTCTACATTCATGTGTGGGGGAGCAAGACGGCAGTGCCGTGAGGGGCGAAAAAAAGGGCTGTAGCCGCCGCCATTTGCGTACGCTGTTTTTTGTTGTTGTTGTTGCCGTGATAGGCTACGTAAGTATTTACTCACTCAGTACCTGTCATGTTTACTTAGGGATGTCAGAGAATTTCGCCACAAATCTCGGGGAGGCCGAATGCCAGTGCATTTGGCCCCCCAAAAATGGTGGTGAAACGGTCTGCCCCCCCGGGACGGGACTGACCTTGGGTGAATGTCCCTGGCGGCAGCGACTGCGGTGCGGCGGCGGCGGCGGTGGCCGGTCTTCCAACCGACTGCCGCCGCCTCCATTTCCAAGTTTTAAAAAAAAAAAAAGTGATAGGCTACGTAAAGATTTACGTAGCCTATCACGGCTAGATTTTTAAAAAATAACGTGATAGGCTACGTAAATGTTTACGTAGCCTATCACGGCTGAGTGAAAAAAAAAACCTGCGCGGACACAAATGGCGGCGCCCATGTTTACGTATTTATTACATAAATGTTTACGTAGACTAGACGTGCCAAAATAAGGAATGCAAATGGCGGCGCCCATGGGTGCCACCATTTGCGTAAGCACGGATTTTTTTTTCACTCTGCCGTGATAGGCTATGTAAACATTTACGTAGCCTATCATGGCTGACTGCAGGGACGCAAACGGCGGCAGCTACGGCCGCTGCCATTTGCGTTCCCGGCCAGCCAGGATTCGCAGTGGGAGGGACAGGGCACCTCCCCTCCGGCCAGAATTTCAAGGGGGAGGGACGGAGCGCCTCCACCCCGGCCAGAATTTCGGGGGGAAGGACGGAGCGCCTCCCCCCCACCGCAAATCAACTTTTGTTTAAGGTACATGACTTTCATACATCCCTATGTTTACTTGTTTTTCTATGTGCCCACCAGTGCTTCCTTCACAGATTGTAATATGTCAATAAATGTGGCCCAGTTTTATCCCAACTCTATTGGTGTCATCTCGTCATTTCTCCCCCCTATGCACCCGCAAGTCCCCTCACCCCGCATCTGGCTTGCCTGGCCGCAGGGGGGGCGATGTTGTGGGGGGGGAGGGCGGGACAAGGTCTAAGGCCATTGGCCCTTGCTCTCGACATCCCGGTGGGGCGGGGGGTGACCCAGCCAATATTTAGGCCGCGCTGCCCCCTCTACTCTTTCATTCCGGCTTTTCTGGCTCCCTCCCTCCCGCCCAACATGCAGTGTGGGTTGTACTGGTTGCCCCATTTGGGGCCAAGTAGGAATTTTTGCTCTTAGCCAGATTGGCCGGGCTATGGGGGTTTTGCCTACTTCATACTGCAGGTGGGATAGGGAGTAACGTAGGCTGATTGGTATCATCTGATGGCTATTCTCATCTGGTCACATAACTGTACTGGTGGTTCCGGGAGGGCACTCCACTGGGGGAGAGGACAGGTGAGCATTCATGGGCACCATTTCAGGTGACTGGTAAGGCCCGAAGCTTTTGGCTCTGGGTTTCGTGGCCCCAAGTTGGGAGATATGGCTTACCTCTGAGGCTGACCCTCCTCACCCACTCGGGTTCCGTGGCTCGAGGGGGGGTGACAGGGGAAGGTCTCCCAGCCCAGAATTATGTGGATTGATCTGCAGTGTGGCTATGGTGGACGCCATGCCTCAGACGACCAATGCCTCACTCAATACCTTTCATGATTACTTGTTTTTCTATGTGCCTGCTGGTGCTTCCTTCGCAGATTGTAATATGTCAATAAATGTGGCCCAGTTTTATCTCAAAATCTATTGGTGTCGTCTCGTCATTTCTCCCCCCTATGCACCCGCAATGTGTTTCAGCCTGGCAAACACCTCCTGGAATGGTCATGTGACCACACCAGGGTGTGTCACATGGGCATTCCAAGAAGTGCCTGCTGGCTGAAATGTTATCTGTGAAGTCAGTGGCACTTGCTGGGGGCACCCAGCTTTTCTGGGAAAGTGAGGTCAGGAGGGGAGTGATTCAGGTTGGGGTGGCTGGCTGCTGGGCAAGGAAGAAATCTGTGCATTTGTTTCAGTGCATATATACACAATGAGAACTTGGAATAATGGAGAATTTTTTAATCTGAGATTAGACAGCAGATATCAGAAACTTGCAAGCAAATAACTTTTGGGGTAAGTTAGCACATCACTAATCACTATACCACACTGGTTGTCTTATACCTGAAATGGTAAGTTTTCACAGACAAAGATAAGTTAAGATGGGAATGTGTCTATGCACACTTCCTTAGGAATAAAACCCAAAGCACAATCCTTTGCAAATTTACTCAGCTGTAAGCCCCACTATATTCAATGGGGCTTACTCTCCAGAAAATACAATTTTCTAGGATTCCAGCCACATTAAATAAATTGGGGACTTTTTTCAGAGTAAACATGTATAGCAGATATGGGCAACTTGTAGACCAAAACATCTGGAGAGCCACAACTCCCATCATCTCTCATCATTAGTTATGCTGGTTAGGGCTGATGGAATTGTAGGCCAAAACAACTGAAGGCCACAAGTTGCTCATCCCTGATGTAAGTGTTCACCACCAGCTGAGCGATCATGTATATTGGCCCTACTTTGGATGTTCACCCTTATACTGGGAATTATTCTGATGTCATTTGAGGAGACAAGTTCAAGATTAATTAATACACAACCATTACAGAAAGGACTAAAAATTATGAGCACAAAGCAGTTAAGTGCTTTTAGGGATAGACAGATCTGTCAATTTTGGTTTCTCTCACTTTCTTATTTTTCCAATCTTAAGTTTGGTTTGTCCTGCACATTAAGAATGTTGTTTTAAAGGTTTGCATAAACATTCATATGTATTTTTGTGTGCATTTCTCATTACATGCATTTTTGTTTGCAATCTTGCCAAATCACATTTTTGCAAGCAATATTCTGAATATAATGCATTTCAATGTTATTTTCACAAATACACACATTTTTTGTGTACACCTGCCCCTAAGGAGAGCTGCACTGCAAAATTTGGAGAAGTGTGAATTTTGAAGGATAACTGAACTTTGGTTCACATATTGGTTCATAAGTATGAAATTATGTAAGTCTGTATTACAATGTGAGCCAAATGGATTTCTCCCCATACCTACTCAAGACGCATCAATTTTAATTGGAAGCCAATAGTAAATCTTAGTTGGCTATGGAAGGGAGAGACGACCGCCAGCTTTACATAAGAAAATATTGGTGGCTGTGAGCTCACCAGGTGCTCCTAAGACCTCCAACTGAATTGGGGGTGGGGTGGCCTGAGTACTCCCAGCAGCTGTTTGGGCAGGAAGCTTTAGTCTGTTTCCCGCCTCCCAGCAGAGCAGAGCAGAGCAGAGCAGAGGAAGCTGCTCCAGCTGGTCCAGGGACTGCAGAAGCAAGCAAGCTCCCAGAGAGCATGTGACCAGAGAGAGCAAACAGGGGGAGCAAACAGGAGTTGGCCAGGGGAGTTGCACTGGTAGAAGAGACAAAGGAGACAGAGGCAAAGAGGTAAGTGGGCTGCAGGAAGCCCAGGGGGCTGTCCTTTATCCTTCTGAGTGGCTGTGAGCTCACCAGGTGGTAGAAGAGACACAGAGGTAAAGAGGTAAGTGGGCTGCAGGAAGCCCAGGGGGCTGTCCTTTATCCTTCTGAGTGGCTGTGAGCTCACCAGGTGGTAGAAGAGACACAGAGGTAAAGAGGTAAGTGGGCTGCAGGAAGCCCAGGGGGCTGTCCTTTATCCTTCTGAGTGGCCGTGAGCTCACCAAGTGCTCCTGAGAGATCCAATTGAACTGGGTGTGTGTGGCCTATGTACTCCTAGCAGTTTTGTGGGCAGGAAGCTTCGGTCTGTTTCCCGCCTCCCAGCAGAACAGAGCAGAGCAGAGCAGAGCAGAGGAAGCTGCTCCAGCTGGTCCAGGGATTACAGAAGCAAGCAAGCTCCCAGAGAGCGAGCGACCAGAGGAAGTGAACAGGGAGAGCGAACAGGAGTTGGCCAGGGGAGTTTGGCAGGGGAGGTCAAGGGGGGGGCACCATTTAAAAAAAATATATTTTTCTTGTAACACATACTTCCATACCAGTGGGACTCTGCTTTTAACCTCCAGTGAGTAGGACCAGGCACAGGCTAGTCTAGAACAATCAGAAAGCTAGACACAAAAAGGGGAAAGAGGCTATGAAGGACAAGACTCTCCAGTGGTGGTGACCTGCAAGGTGTGTGCAATGTTTGTTTTCTTGCTTGAGAACAACTTGGCCTACACCTTCAACAAATGCAAGTTGATCACACTGCTGGAAGAAAAATTAAGTGGACTGGAGTGGCAAATGTCAACCCTCCAGGGAATAAGAGAACACGAAGAGTTCTTGGACAGAATGGTGGAACTACAGCAGCAAAGTGAGGACCAGAAGCTTGAAGATCAACAGCAGACTGAGGCAGAAGTGGAAAATGCTGAGGTGAGGAAAAATGCAGTAGAGGATACTCCTTGGAAAAGGGTGACAGTTAGGAGAAGAAGAACTAGAAGCCACTCTGCACCAGTGGAAGCAGTGGAGCTCTGGAACCGATTCCAGGTACTTGAGGATGAGGCTGGAGGACAGCCTGCAGAGGAAGAATTACAGGGGAACCTGCATGAGAGTGAGCAAGAGGCTGAAGGTCAAGCAGAGGCGATGAAGTCCAGGCCTACAGCAACAAGAAGAGAAGAGTAGTAGTAGTGGGAGACTCCTTGCTGCATGGGATCTAAACCCAAGTATGTCACAAAGACCTGTGGACTCACCAGGTATGTTGTTTCCTGGGAGGATGGATTAGAGACATGACTGAAAGGTTGCCTGCACTCATAAAACCCACTGACAGGCATCCCTTTCTTCTCTTCCATGTGGGAACAAATTATACCGCCAAGTGGAGCTACGAAGAAATCACATCAGCTTTTAAGCTTTGGGAAGGAAACTCAAGAACTTTGGGGCCCAGATGGTTTTCTCATCCATCCTTCCAGTAGTTAGAAGAGGGATAGAAAGGGAAAGTAAAACGCTCCGGGTGAATGACTGGCTACAAAGGTGGTGCTGGCGTAAGAGATTTGGATTCTGGGACCACGGGCTATACTTCCTGGAAGATGGGCTGTTGGCAAGGGACAGGTTGCACCTCACAAAGGCTGGGAAGAAAGTGTTTGGCCACAGCATGAAGAACTTCATCAGGAGGGCTTTAAATGGAATCCTATGGGGAAGGGAGATGTAACGTTGGGGGTAACAATAGACAAAGGCTCATGCACCGCAATGGAGAGAACAGCTCCAATAGCACCCAATAATAGTCTTCAGACAAAGCCAGACTATGAAGCACATGATCTTCATTGTCAATATACTAATGCCCAGAGTATGGGAAACAAACAGAAGGAAGTTGAACTCTTAATACAAGAGGGAAATTTTGACTTGATAGGTATAACTGAGACTTGGTGAGATGACTCTCATGACTGGAATATAGCAATTGAAGGATATAACTTGTTCAAAAAGAACAGAAGGAGCAGAAAAGGAGGCGGGGTTGCACTATATGTGAAAAATACATGTCTCTTCACAGAAATATAGGAAGATGAGCTTGGTAGCCCCATCGAGAGCATCTGGGTGAACATAAATGGAGCTAAGAATAAAAAGAACATGGTGGTCGGAGTCTACTACCAGCCACCCAATCAAGGAGAAGACGAGGATGAAACTTTTGAAAAGCAAATAGTCAATGTTTCAAGGAATCATGATGTAGTAGTTATGGGGGACTTCAATTTCCCCAATATTTGTTGGGAGACAAATCCTGCAAAACAAAGCCCCTCCAGGAAATTCCTGACTTGTGTGGTGGATAACTTCCTCCTACAGAAAGTAGAGGAAGGAACTAGAGGATTGGCTATCCTTGACTTGATTGTAACTAGGGATGGGGGAGAATTTCTCCCCGAAACTTCGGGGGGCCGTGTGCCAAAGCATTCGGTCCTCCGAACGTTCGGGGAGAAATTCACCCCCCCCGCCCCCCCCCCCAGGATGGGACTTACCTTTCACGAATGTCGCTCCCGGCGGCGGGTCCCGGCGGCGGTTCGGCAGGTCTTCGTCAGGGGCAGGGGCTGCCGCTGCCATTACAAGAAAAGTAAAAAAAAAAAAGCCCCTGTGATAGGCTATGTAACGATTAACGTAGCCTATCATGGCTAGATTTGCAAAGTCAGCCGTGATAGGCTACATTAATCGTCACGTAGCCTATCACGGGTGACTTTAAAAAAATAATAATAAAGTGCATATGCTAATGGCGGCCCCCATAGGGAGCCGCCATACGCGTTCCTTATTTGGTCCCTGTAGTCTACATAAAGATTTATGTAGACTACAGCGAAAATAAGGGCAACGCAAATAGCGTTGCCCTTATTTTCACCGTAGTCTACATAAATCTTTACGTAGACTACAGGGACCAAATAAGGAACGCGAATGGCGGCTCCCTATGGGGGCCGCCATTTGCGTACGCGCTTTTCTTTTCTTTTTTAAAGTCACCCGTGATAGGCTACGTGACGATTAACGTAGCCTATCACGGCTGACTTTGCAGATCTAGCTGTGATAGGCTACGTAAATGGTTACGTAGCCTATCACGGGGCTTTTTTTTTTTTACTTTTCTTTTGAAGTTCGCGGCTGGGGAGACGGGGCGCTTCTCCCCGGCCTGAATTTCGGCCGGGCGAGGCGGGAAGCCTCCCCCCTGGCCTGAATTTCGGGGGGAGAAGCGAAGTGCCTCCCCCCCACCGCGAAGCAAGCTGCGAGACCAGGTAAGTGACTTTCGTACATCCCTAATTGTAACCAACAGAGATGACTTAGTGGATAAAGTAGCAGTTACAGGAGCTCTGGGGGAAAGCAACCATGTTATACTTGGGTTCTTGGTTCTAAGGGAAACAAAAGCCAAGTGTAGTCAAATGCGTACCCTGGATTTTAGTAGGAGTGTACTAAGTGCTTACCCCGTTCTGGTCCAGGGCATCCGCAGGCAGGGGGAGGCAATCCATTTTATTCTACAGCCCGGCAGCAGAACGAAGACGGAGACCCGGACCAGCCGCTGTCAGGTAGGTTCCATCCCGGGGCGGATTTTGGGGGTGGCAGGGGGTAGTCCGTTCCACCACGGACTCCGCAGGGCTGGATTCCAAAGAATCCGGCCTCATTGGAGTCCATGGCAGATTTCTCCACCATCCCTAGATTTTAGGAAAGCTGATTTTAATAAACTCAGAACTATGATCAGTAAGGTCCCATGGCAAGTGACTCTAACGAGAAAAGGAGTCCAAGATGGGTGGGAGCTTTTTAAAAAAGGAAATTCTCAAGGCACAATTACAAACAATTCCAAAAAGAAGAAAAGGTGGAAGGCAACGGAAGAAGCCAATGTGGCTTCACAAAAAGCTTAGAGATGACCTGAAAACAAAAAAGCACACACATATATAGGGATGTACGAATCCCTTACCTGGTTCCATTATGGGGCATCCGCAGTGGGGGGGAGGCGATCCCTCCCTCCCCCCGAAATCCTCCCCAGCCAGTTCCGCTCCATAGCAAGGCCACGAAGCCGCTGGCCGGGGCCTGCCGCAGCTGGACTTCTGGCTGCTGCCGGGCTGCTGAGGCCACAAATGGTGGCCATCATAGCAGCCACCATTTGCGTCCTTGCATTAGGCTGTGATAGGCTACGTAAGTATTTACGTAGCCTATCACGGCTTAATACAGGCACGCATATGGCGGCCGGAAGATGAGCTGGAGCTGCTGCATCCGCCGCCGCCGCCACATCTGCCGCCACGTAGGTCCACGCTGGGGGGGATTTCGGGGGTGGCAGTGGGGGGGAGACCGTTCCACCACAGACTCTGGGGGGCCGGATTCTAAAGAATCCTTTTTTCTAAAGAATCTGGCCTCACTGGTGTCCGTGGCGGAATTCTCCGCCATCCCTACATATATAGGAAGTGGAAGGAAGGACAAGCTACAAAGGAAGAATACAGGCAGTTAGCACAGAATTGCAGGGATGGCGTCAGGAAGGCTAAAGCTGAGAATGAGCTGAGGTTAGCGAGGGACGCTAAAAGCAACAAAAAGGCTTTCTTCAGCTACGTGTATAGTAAAAGACAGAGGAAAGAAATGGTGGTTCAGCTATTAAATAAGGATGGCAAAATGATAGCAGATGTGTCTGTTTGCTCTAGATAAAATATCTAGAGCAAACAGACACAGAACTAGTAATTTAATCACTGCTAATCAAAACAAAAGCAGAAGATGTTCTATTGCAAAACAATGAGAAAGGAATCTCCCTCCAATTAATGAAATCTCAGATCTACACACTATATTGATACTTCAGTATCGCTTACACCTAATCCTGTGTTACTCTTGGGCTGTCTGGATCAAGAATGTTTAGTATATCCAGGCTGTCCAGGTAGGGATGGCGGAGAATTTCTCCCCGAAACTTCGGGGGGCCGAGCGCCAGCGTGTTCGGCACCCCGAACAAGTTTCGGGGAGAAATTCTCTGCACCCCCCTGCCCCCCGCACCCCCCCCGGGACGGGACTTACCTTTGCCAAATGTCCCTCCCGGCGGCGGGTCCGGCCGGCGGTTCGGCGGATGTTCGTCCTGGGCGGGGGTGGCAGCTGATCTTTCAACTGGCTACTGCCTCCGCCATTGCAATAAAAGAAAAAAAAAACGCCCCCGTGATAGGCTACGTGACGATTAACGTAGCCTATCACGGCTAGATTTGCAAAGTCAGCCATGATAGGCTACATCAATCATCACGTAGCCTATCACGGGTGACTTAAAAAAAAAAAATCGCGTACGGATAATGGCGGCCCCCATAGGGAGCCGCCATTCCCGTTCCTTATTTGGTTGCTGTAGTCTACGTAAAGATTTACGTAGACTACGGCGAAAATAAGGGAAACGCTATTCGTCATGTAGCCTATCACGGGGGCGTTTTTTTTGTTTTTTAAACTTTCGAGTTCGCGGCAAGGCGAGGCGGGAAGCCTCCCCCCTGGCCTGAATTTCGGCCGGGCGAGGCGGGAAGCCTCCCCCCCGGCCTGAACTTCGCAGGGGGAGCAGCAAAGCGCCTCCCCCCCACCGCGAACAAGCTTCGACGACAGGTAAGTCACTTTTGTCCACCCCTATGTCCAGGTGATCCAGTGTCCACATCTACTTTATTTAGCTTAAATTTAAAAGGAGTTGAAAAACAATTTCAAAAAAAAAAAACAAGAGTTGAAAACAATTTCAACTACATTTATCTGGAAGAATAAACATAAGTAGTAAGGAAGGACCCTCATAAGAGCAATACAACATTCCCAAAGTCAATACAGCATATTTCAGTTGCCTGATTTAAAATGCATTGCATAGAAAGTATATTCTATATTCTGAACATTAACATTCTGATATTCACTTTACCATTTTTTTTGTATCTCCTTTCAAGATTTTCTCACTCCAGGATGTATGAATTTCAACTGTATAATGGAACATAGATTTTGTTCCTCAGTTAAAAATTGCAAGTACTTTTGATTTGTTATGGTAAAGACCTATGGTCATTTTTAACTATTAAATGTAGTTTTCATACTAATGGCTATCTATAACTGTAGTACTGACAAAGCAATATTACAATGTGTATGTTGTAACCCAATGCATATCAGGACATGAATTATGCTGTGATTTTAAATATGGATGGTTTATTCTCTGAAAAAAAGTATCATTGTGTATTATCTGCTGTTTGATATGAGTTTTCAGTCTTTTTATAATTTTTTTCATGCTGTTTCATAAAACGCTATTTGCGTTGCCCTGATTTTCACCGTAGTCTATGTAAAGATTTACGTAGACTACAGCGACCAAATAAGGAACGCGAATGGCGGCTCCCTATGGGGGCCGCCATTTGCGTACGTGCTTTTTTTTTTTTAAAGTCACCCGTGATAGGCTACGTGACGATTTACGTAGCCTATCATGGCTGACTTTGCAAATCTAGCCGTGATAGGCTACGTTAATCATCACGTAGCCTATCTCGGGGGCGTTTTTTTTTTTTTTTTACTTTTATTGGAATGGCAGCAGCGGCAGGTGGTCGAAAGACCGGCTGCCGCCTCTGCCCCTGTCAAAGACCTGATAAACCGCCGCTGGGACCCGCCGCCAGGAGGGACATTTGGGAAAGGTAAGTCCCATCCTGGGGGGGTGCGGGGTGCGGGGGGCGGAGAATTTCTCCCCAAAACTACTTCGGGAGGCCGAACACGTTGGCACTCGGCCCCCCGAAGTTTTGGGGAGAAATTCTCCCCCATCCCTAGTTCCTGGTCAGGCTGTGCATGGACCCCCCAATCTGACTCGGAAGCTGCTTTGGGGCTTCCGAGGTGGGCCCAATTCAGCTCAGGCTGATTCGGGGGGGGGAACCCACCTCAGCCTATGAAACTGAAGCAGGATTCAGACATCTGAATCCCACTTCACACACACACACACACACACACACACACACACACACCGCTAACACGCTGCCCAGGCCCTAGCTCCTTTTGGCCCTTGTTTGGGGGGGGCACCATGGGAGCTGCTGCTGCCACTGCTGCTGGTGCCACCAGGGAAGCCACTGCCAGAGAAAATGCTGCCCATCGCAACCCACCAACCATCGCCCTCCAACTGCGCTCTCTCCCTTCCTTTGAAGGAAGGGAGGGCACCCGGTTGGAGGCTGCCTCTGCTCAAACCTTTCTGGGTTCTTTGCTTGCGAGGAGCCTGTGAAGGCTTGAGAGGCAGCAGAGGCAGGAGTTGTCCTCCAACTGTGCTCTTGCCCTTCCTTGAAAGGAGGGGAGGCCACCTAGGTGGTAGCAGCAGGTGCGGCGGTGGCAGGTGTGGCGGTGGCAGGTACGGCAGCGGGTGCAGCAGGGTGGCGGCGGCAGTGAGTGCGGTGGTGGCAGGTGTGGTGGCGGCAGCTGTTCTCCTGGTACCAGCTGCACCCGCCTGGTCTCCTGGTCTCCTGGCACCTGCTGCCGCCCTGCCACCCCCGCCGCCACACAGCCGCCCCCGCTCCGCCCCCCGCCGCCCCCGCCCTGCCACACCTGCCGCCACACCCACCGCACCCGCTGCTGCTGCCCCACACCCGCCGCCGCACCTGCCCCCACCGCACCCACCACCCCCGCCGCACCCGCTGCACCTGCCGCACCTATCTTGTGCGGCCACTATCTTGGCACCTCTAACTTAAGAGTTCAACGCCCACTGCAGGGACAATATACCCTGCTCCTCCACCACAGCTACAGCAGCCTGTCTGGCCTTGGGAAGGGCTCATTATTGTTGGCTCCTGGAGCAGCTGAGGACCTGGTTCCCTGTTTCAATAGGCTGCTGCTATTGAATTGTCTCCTTGCCCCCGCCCAGAGTGAAAGATGAGAGGGGAGTGTTTGGCGTACATTCCAGGTGACAGATGGGACGTTGGGCTTGACTTTTATTCTACTGAATGCTGCTGGGTTTGATGTCTTTTTTGAGTCAAAGCCAGCATTATGTGTGCAGGGGAGCCAACAACAATGGTGGGAATATGGGGAGATATGGTGCTGGCAGAGCACAAATTTATAGGAGAAGGGAGGACAGGTATTTTACACCTATCCAGCCTTCTGGTTGCCCTGTCAGCCCAGGTACCTTGGGGAGTGGGCCAAGACACCTGCAGAATCTTTGCCTGCTCCTTTGCAATGCCAGGTCAGTCTGGAATAAGAGACATGGCTGGGGGAGATAAGTGGACCTGTATGGGCACAGCTTCTCCCGGTTGGGTACTCCATGGTAGAGCAGGTAAGGAGAAGCAGATGGGGAGGGGGCGTAGCAGTGGTCCACAAAGATAACATCCTCCTGACCAGACTCACTGTGAAGGAACTGGCTCATATACCTCGGCCTTGGGACTAGGGACAGATTGGAGATTCTGTTTAGGGATGTACGAAAGTCACTTACCTGGTCTCGCAGCTTGCTTCGCGGTGGGGGGGAGGCGCTTCGATTCTCCCCCCGAAGTTCAGGCCGGGGGGGAGGCTTCCCGCCTTGCCTGGCCGAAATTCAGGCTGGGGGGGAGGCTTCCCGCCTCGCCTGGCCGAAATTCAGGCCGGGGAGAAGCGCCCCGTCTCCCCGGCCGCGAACTTCAAAAGAAAAAAAAAAAGCCCTGTGATAGGCTATTTGTGTTGCCCTTATTTTCGCCGTAGTCTACGTAAATCTTTACGTAGACTACAGGGACCAAATAAGGAACGTGAATGGCAGCTCCCTATGGGGGCTGCCATTAGCGTACGCGCTTCTTTTTTTTTTAAGTCACCCGTGATAGGCTACGTGATGATTAACGTAGCCTATTACGGCTGACTTTGCAAATCTAGCCGTGATAGGCTACATTAATCATTACGTAGCCTATCACAGGGGCATTTTTTTTTTTTTTTACTTTTCTTGTAATGGCGGCGGCAGCAGCCGGTCGAAAGACCGGCTGCTGTCCCCGACCCTGACGAAGACATGCCGAACTGCCGCCAGGACCCGCCGCCGGGAGCAACATTCGTAAAAGGTAAGTCCTATCCCGGGGGGGTGGCGGGGGGTGGCGGGGTGGTGGTGGAGAATTTCTCCCTGAACCTTCAGAGGACCGAATGCGTTGGCACTCAGCCCCCCGAAGTTTCGGGGAGAAATTCTCCCCCATCCCTACTTCAGGGCAGGATATGGAGTTGAGACTGCCATGGTCACCTTAGTGGATGATCGTCACCTGGAAATCGATAGGGGGAGTGCATCCTTCTTGATTCCTTTCTCTCAGGACAGTTCCAGATGGCGTTGCCTGGGGATAGTTGTTCCTCGAAAAAGGAACTATTATGTGGAGTCCCTCAGGGCTCCATTCTATCCCAGATGCTATTCAATATCTACATGAAACCACAGGGAGAGATCATCAGGAGGTTTGGGGCTGAGTGTTATCAGTATGCTGAATCACTGCCTGAAATTGGTAATGGCCTTGATGAGGGAGAACAAGCTGAAGTTGAATCCAGGCAAGGCAGAGATGCTCAACATGAAGGGTCCTAATTCAGGTATTGAGGTATGCCAGCCAATTCTGAATGGGGTTGCACTCCCCCTGAAGGAGAAAGCTCATAGCTTGGGGGTGCTTTTTGATCCAACCTTGGTCCTGGCACCCCAGGTGGAGGCAACAGTGAGAAGTGCCTGTTATTATCAACTTCAGCTGATACGCCAGCTATGCCCATTCCTGGAACACATGGACCTGGTAACAGTGGTGCATGCGCTGGTAACCTCTAGGCTTGATTTCTGCAATGCGCTGTACTTGGGGCTGCCTTTATATTTCGTTTGGAAACTTCAACTGGTACACAATATGGCAGCCAGCTTGGACTCTGGGACATGCTGTGGAGACCATAATTAGGGATGTAAGAACTGAACTCACCCTAGCTCGGTTTGTCCGGGCGCTCACTGAAGCAGCGCCCCTGCTCGCACCCCCCCAGACCCACGCTCGAGCCACCCAGGAGCTTGGCGAGTTCCCCGGGCAATATTAGAGGGATTATACCTCTAATGTGCTTATTTAGCTTTCCCAGCTCAAAACTGCACATATTTAAATAAGTGCATGTTTCTAACTTCCTGTTTTACATAGCAATCAAAGGCATGAAAGTGGTGGGCACTCACCGAACGGGATCGCGGTGAGTCCTAGAGAGCGCGAACAGGCATGAGTGGGCGCGAGCGGGGGGGCAAGCAAGGACAGCGTCTTGTCAGGCGCAGTCTGGGTGTTTGTGGGCAGGGGGAGCCCGACGAATTCCCAGACCCAGTCGGGCACCCACAACATCCCTAACCATATCACACCAGTTTTAAAATCTTTACACCGGCTGCCAATTTGTTTCTGAGCAAAATATAAAGTTCTGGTTCTTACTATCAAAGCCTTACATGCTCTAGGTCCACGGTACCTTAAGGAGCACCTTCTCCCCTACATCCCAGGCCGCCACTAAGGTCCTCTAAGGGCTATCCGCTGAGGCTGCCTAATGCGAGACTGGCAGCTGCATGCAAGAGGACCTACTCCTTTGCCGCCCCTCAACTGTGGAATGATCTGCCTGTTGAAATGCACCTGCTGACCTCTTGAAGGTTTTTAAGCAGGCATTAAAGACACTGTTATTCCGGCAGGCCTTCGCTTTTTAGAACTTTTGTTCCTTTTGCTGACTTCTGTATATTATTTTTAAGCAGTGTTATTTGAAGCTGTGTTTTATTGTTGGATTATTTAAACAAATTATTTTTAGTTCAAAGTTGTTTTTAGTTATATGTTGTTTGTCCTATGTTTTATGTAAATGGTTTTTAAACTTTGCATATTGTATTTTAATATTTTAACTTTTGTAAACTGCCCAGAGAGCTTCAGCTATGGGGTGGTATAGAAATAAAATAAAATAAATAAATTGGGAAAGGGGGAGGGAAAGAAGTACATGTATTATTACTATTATCATTATTATATTTATTTATATCCCGCCTTTTTCCTAATACTGGGACTCAAGGCGGCTTTACAACATTAAAACTTGTGCAGTTAAAACCTGTAAATAGAAGTATACAAAAGTTAAAAATATAATTAAATCATCAATAATATTAAAATTGTATAAAATATCAAAATGTTAAAAGACAACAAGAAATATAACCATAGTATCCATCTGTCATATTCTCACAGTTCCAGACTAGCTATCCCCAAAGGCCTGCCAGAACAAAAACGTTTTTACATGCCTGCGAAAGCATATCAAGGAGGGTGCCACTCTCACCTCCCTAGGAAGTTCCAGAGCCTTGGGGCAGCCACTGAGAAGGCCCTCTCCCATGTTCCCACCAGACATGCCTGTGAGGGTGGTGGGACCGTGAGAAAGGCCTCCCCTGAAGATCTCAGGGCACGAGTAGGCTCATAGCAGAGAATACAGTCTTTCAGATAACCTGGTCCCAAGCTGTATAGGGCTTTATAGGACATGACTGTCAGGGGTGCCTCTGAGCATAGGCAGTGGCAGAGGAGCTCAGATTCCGAAGAGGAACTGCAAAACATGGAGGAGGAACTTTCCCAGTCTCTTCCAGACAGGGAGAGACAGACTCCTCAGGTTTCAATAGTCTAGCTGGATGGAGAGGGCCTCTCTTCACACACCCCTGTGAGAGATAGCGAACAGGGAGAGGTGGGGCTTGGAGACGCTGAATTCCTGGACTCCAGGTGCAGACGCAGAGCCAAGAGAGAGATGGGAGGAGCAGAACGTAGGCGATCTGCCTGACTGGCCCAGTGGGAACAGCTATGTGTAGAGACCTCACGAGATAGAGGGAGATCACCCCCACCCCTTAAGTTAGGAAAGCATGCCCACCTTTTCTCAAGGGTGGGCAACTTTCAACCTTCGTAGTTTCCCTTCGAACTCCCTGAAGACATTTACTATGTAGACTGTGAGTCATTGACAATTTGCATCTGTATGACCCATTGAAGTAAGAGGATTAAAGTAGGGATGGCGGAGAATTTCTCCCCGAAACTTCGGGGGGCGAAGCGCCAACATGTTCGGCCCCCCGAAGAAGTTTTCGGGAGAAATTCTCCGCACCCCCCCACCCCCTGCATCCCCCCCGGGACGGGACTTACCTTTCCCGAATGTCCCTCCCAGCGGCGGGTCCCGGCGGCGGTTCGGCAGGTCTTCGTCAGGGGCGGGGGCGGCAGCCGGTCTTTCGACCGGCCGCCGCCGCCGCCATTCCAATAAAAGTAAAAAAACAAACAAACGCCCCCGTGATAGGCTACGTGACGATTAACGTAGCCTATCATGGCTAGATTTGCAAAGTCAGCCGTGATAGGCTACGTAAATTGTCACGTAGCCTATCACGGGTGACTTAAAAAAAAAAAAAACAGCGCGTATGGCTAATGGCAGCCCCCATAGGGAGCCGCCATTCACATTCCTTATTTGGTCGCTGTAGTCTATGTAAAGATTATGTAGACTACGGCGAAAATAAGGGCAACGCTATTTGCATTGCCCTTATTTTCGCCGTAGTCTATGTATAGCGCTGTGTGTGTGTGTTTTAAAAATGAGCACATGTTTTCTAAAACAATTTCTGTTCCAACATTTCCCTTGCAATGCCTATCATAAAGAATTCTACCATTCATTAACATTTTTTTTTAAAAAAAAGCAATTTAATATTAAGTTATTTGAGTAATTAAGCAATATTTAGACTTGCCACTGACATTATGAACACATGACCGGAAATTCTCATTCAGGGCCAGCTATTATGGTTTCAAGTAATGAATAAACAATTTTAAGGACAATTGATGAAAGCACACTATATAATTCAACCATAGAACTCAAATCCAATTTATTTCCAGTTAAAATGCAGCCTAAGTTCAAGTGAAATCAGAAATTTTCTATACATACTGTCTAGACTGGCAGCAATGGAGAAAGTCAGTTTTCTTTACACATTTACATTTGTGGTTGTTCAGTCGTTCAGTCGTGTCCGACTCTTCATGACCCCATGGACTATAGCACGCCAGGCTTTCCTGTCCTGCGCTCTCTCCCGAAGTGTGCTCAAGTCCATATTCATTGCATCGGTGATGCTATCTAGCCATCTCATCCTCTGCCATCCCCTTCTCCTTTTGCCTTCAATCTTTCCAAGCATCAGGGTCTTTTCCAGTGAGTTTTCTCTTCGCATTAGGTGGCCAAAATATTTGAGCTTCAGCTTCAGTATCTGTCCTTCCAATGAGCAATCAGGGTTGATTTCCCTTAGGATTGACTGACTGGACCTCCTTGCAGTCCAGGGTAGGGATGGGGGAGAATTTCTCCCCGAAACTTCGGGGGGCCGAGTGCCAACGTGTTCGGCCCCCCGAAGTAGTTTCAGGGAGAAATTCTCCGCCCCCCGCCCCCCCCGGGATGGGACTTACCTTTCCCGAATGTCCCTCCCGGCGGCGGGTCCCGGCAGCGGTTTGTCAGGTCTTCGACAGGGGCAGAGGTGGCAGCCAGTCTTTCGACCGGCTGCTGCCGCCGCCATTCCAATAAAAGTAAAAAAAAAAACACGCCCCCATGATAGGCTATGTGACGATTAACGTAGCCTATCACGGCTAGATTTGCAAAGTCAGCCGTGGTAGGCTACGTAAATTGTCACGTAGCCTATCACGGGTGACTTAAAAAAAAAAAAAAGCTATTTGCGTTGCCCTTATTTTCACCATAGTCTACGTAAAGATTTACGTAGACTACAGAGACCAAATAAGGAACGCGAATGGCGGCTCCCTATGGGGGCTGCCATTTGCGTACGCGCTTTTTTTAAAAAGTCACCCGTGATAGGCTACGTCACGATTAACGTAGCCTATCACGGCTGACTTTGCAGATCTAGCCGTGATAGGCTACGTTAATCGTCACGTAGCCTATCACAGGGGCGGGTTTTCTTTATCTTTTTATTTCGCGGCCGGGCGAGGCGAGACGCCTCCTCCCCGGCCTGAATTTCGGCCGGGCAAGGTGGGAAGCCTCCCCGCCGGCCTGAATTTTGGCCGGGCGAGGCGGGAAGCCTCCCCCCCCGGCCTGAACTTCGGGGGGAGCAGCGAAGCACCTCCCCCCCACCGCGAAGCAAGCTGCGAGACCAGGTAAGTGGCTTTCATGCACCCCTAGTCCAGGGGACTCGTAAGAGTCTTCTCCAGCACCACAGTTTGAAACCATCAATTCTTCGGCGCTCAGCCTTCCTTATAGTCCAGCTCTCACAGTCATACATTGCTACTGGGAAAACCATAGCTTTGATTATACGAACCATTGTCAGCAAGGTGATGTCTCTGCTTCTTACTAGGCTGTCTAGGTTTGCCTTGCCATAGCTTTCCTCCCAAGGAGCAAGCGCCTTTTCATTTCATGGCTACAGTCACCGTCTGCGGTGATCTTGGAGCCCAAGAAAATAAAATCTGTCACTGCTTCCATTTCTCCCCCTTCTATATGCCAGAAAGTGATGGGGCCAGATGCCATGATCTTTGTTTTTTTAATGTTGAGTTTCAGACCAGCTTTTGCACTCTCCACTTTCACCCTCAATAAGAGGCTCTTTAGATCCTCTTCGCTTTCTGCCATTAGGGTGGTATTGTCTGCATATCTGAGGTTGTTGATAATTCTCCCAGCAATCTTAATTCCGACCTGTGATTCATCCAACGCAGTGTTTCTCATGATGTACTCTGCATATAAATTAAATAAGCAGGGCGACAATATACAGCCTTGTCGTACTCCTTTTCCAATTTTGAACCAATCGGTTGTTCCATGTCCGGTTCTTCCTGTTGCTTCTTGACCCTCGTACAGGTTTCTCAGGAGACAGGTAAGGTGGTCTGGTACTCCCATCTCTTTAAGAATTTGCCACAGTTTGTTGTGATCCACACAATCAAAGGCTTTAGTGTAGTCAATGAAGCAGAAATAGACGTTTTCCTGGAATTCTCTTGCTTTCTTCATGATCCAGAGAATGTTGGCTATTTGATCTCTAGTTCTTCTGCCTCTTCGAAACCCAGTTTGTACTTCCGGTAGTTCTCGGTTCACATACTGCTGAAGCCTAGCTTGTAGGATTTTGAGCATAACCTTGCTGGCATGTGAAATGAGCGCAATTGTACGGTAGTTTGAACACTCTTTGGCGTTGCCCTTCTTTGGAATTGGAATGTAAACTGACCTTTTCCAGTCTTGTGGCCATTGTTGAGCATTCCAAATTTGTTGGCATATTGAGTGCAGTACTTTAACAGCATCATCTTTTAGGATCTTATGTAGCTCAGCTGGAATACTTTCATCTCCACTAGCTTTGACGGAGCACCACCCCCCCTATCAAGGATTCCGAGGGGAGGGACAGAGCGCCTCCCCCCCACCATGAAGCAGATCCACGAAACAGTAAGTGACTTTTATACATCCCTAAGTAGTTGGGGCATAGACTTGAATTACTGTGATGTTGAATGGTTTGCCTTGGATTCGTACTGAGATCATTCTATCGTTTTTGAGATTGTACCCCAGGACTGCTTTTCCCACCCTTTTGTTGACTATGAGTGCTACTCCATTTCTTCTAAGGGATTCTTGCCCACAGTAGTAGATATGATGGTCACCTGAATTAAATTTGCCCATGCTTGTCCATTTTAGTTCGCTGATTCCCAAGATGTCGATGTTCAATCTTGCCATCTCATGTTTGACCACCTCCAGCTTACCTTGATTCATTGATCTTACATACCAGGTCCCTAAACAATATTGTTCTTTACAGCATCGGACTTTCTTTTCACCACCAGACACATCCACAGCTGAGTGTTCTTTCAGCTTTGGCCCAGCCGCTTCACTCTTTCTGGTGCTATTTGGAAATTCCCTCTGCTCTTCCCCAGTAGTATATTGGACACCTTCCGACCTGAGGGGCTCATCTTCCAGCGTCATATCTTTTAGCCTTTTGATACGTTCCATGGGGTTTTCTTGGCAAGAATACTGGAGTGGGTTGCCATTTCCTTCTTCAGTGGACCACATTTTGTCAGAACTCTCTGCCATGACCTGTCCGTCTTGGGTGGCCCTGCATGGCATAGCTTATGGCTTCACTGAGTTATGCAAGCCCCTTCGCCACAACAAGGCAGTGATCCATGAAGTGGACATTTACATTACAATGAAGTTAAAAGCAATTCAGAAATTGACTCTTGGACTAACTTTCCTTGTGCAAATGGAATAATGGAATCTGCCTATCAAAATGATGGAACAGAGGAAGCATTTGCTAAGTACATTATGCATAGCACTGAAATATCTATCATTAACTTGTACAGAATATTTTTGTTTAAAAAATCATCACTTCCCAATTTATTATGAAATACATAAAAATCAATGGATTCAAGCATAATTCATACGATTGTATAGATTCCCTTGATCTAAATATGGAAAATTCCTTTAACTGGAACCTAAAAATTGGAAAAGCACACTTATCTTCTATAAACTGAGATCAGACCTACATGTGTACAGTAGCTGCAAAACATATATGCAAAGAAGTCACTAGAATGTGTGCCCCTTTCACAACGTATGATAACGTCTAACTTTCAGATGGAAGTAAACAGGATCACAATAGTAAATCCAGCTGAATGGTAGAGAATTAAACCTTTTTCCAGCTTCTTTCAGCGCATAGAAGAAGACAATAGAAGTGAATACAGTAGGTATACTGTACCTACTCTCAACCTAAGTGAATTCTTTTGATAGTCAGAATACAAATATGTTTCTGACCTTTTTGGGGGCGGTCCTAATTGTTTGGGACAGAGCCCTACACATGCTCAGATGTGCACAGATAGGTTCTATCCCTAAGCCCTGTTCAGAAGTTCAGAGCCACACATATATCTGAGTTAGGCCACAGCAGCAATACCCATCCATGAGTACCATGTATCCTACTGCCACCCCTTCCCCTAATGTCTGTATATTGACATGGATGTCTGCACAGGGGACTCCTTCACATATACAGCTGTACACCTCAAGGTTTCCCTTTGTGCAGACAGTACCCTCAATGCCCAAACTCAGGGAGGGGGGCATGTGACACTGGAGGCAGGGCTCACTGGTATGGTTGCACTTCCTGCTCATACGTTGTTTATATGTGTGACCTACAACTTCGAAATAGAGGCCATTTTAAAGACAGCCCTGCTTGCAGCGGCCTGCTTGTCAGGCATGCTGGAAAGGGCTTTCTCCTGTGTCACTCCCAAACTCTGGAACCCACTGCCTCTGTAGCTGGGACTGGTCCTCTCTCTCTCTGTGTTCAAAAATGGAATCAAAATGCATCGTCTTAACTTGCCCTTTTAAATGGTTGTAATTTTTTTATGTTGCTTTTAATGTTATGTTTT
Source organism: Heloderma suspectum (assembly GCF_057233095.1). Lineage (NCBI taxonomy): Eukaryota > Metazoa > Chordata > Lepidosauria > Squamata > Helodermatidae > Heloderma > Heloderma suspectum. The sequence continues at coordinate 78,564,955 of NC_139460.1, read as the reverse complement.
TCCTGATTATTTTTTTGGAACATTTTATACGCAGCCTTGGTGAGTTTCAGAAAGGCAATATAGAAATAACTTAAATACATATAATAAATAAAATTTCAAATAAATGCATGTAGATAAAGGGTGAGGCCTGCTGCCATTAGGGATGTCAGAGAAATCCATTTGTGCGAGTGGAGCTCAAGGAGTTTTCCGAGGTTCCAGTTCCTGCTGCAGTGGCCGATTCACTCTGCAGCGAGTCAGGCCAGTTCACAGATTTTTCCAGGGAATGTTCTGCATTTTTTCAGGTTCTGCAATTTGCACAAATTTCTGAACAATTTGACCATAATTTGTGCAAATTGCTCAGAAATTTGCACAAATTGCAGGACCTGCAGGGAAAATGCACAAAAAAGTTCCCAGAGTTTGGGGAGCAGCCCATAGCTCGCCTTGCAAATGCAACTGACATACCTATTTGCCACTATACATGTTCCCCACTATACACATTCGCTCACTCTGGATCACTTGTTTGAAACAGCCCTTAGTGGTAAAGGCTGCACATACAATTCAGAAGTTAGCCTATGTGCCTTAAGCAGATTCAGGATAGGAGGAAATTCACCTTTGAAACTTTCCGCATCGCAGCATCTGTTTGCCTCATGCATTTCTTCTTGTCACACAGATCTTAAAGACACAGGAACTCAACAATTTGTGGGGGAAGAAATTCGCCTTGCTTTCTTTGCCATGCTTTTTCTGCACTGTGATTTCTTCATCATTGCCACATGTCTAATGTAGATACAATCTACATTCCAGACATGATGTGAAAATTCAGAGTCATGATTCTAAATAAATTCCATTTTGTTGACTGGCAGTCACATGAATAGAAAAAGGGAAAGCTTTTTAAAAATTAATGTTTGTGAAATTCCTGAAGGTACTAGAAATGTCAGTAGTGCCAACAACTAAGAAACATTTGTTTGCTTATATCTGGCTGGGAGATTACAACCAATATTGTGAAATATAGAGCAGGCTATATTGATTCATATTTTATTTTCCTCCAGCTTGATCACTGCAAAGTATAATATCTTGAAATTAACTTCTAAGCCATACTAATATTTGATCCTATCCCAGAATGAAGCATTGAACCTTAAGAACTGGAATCATAAAAACAGGATATGTTATTGCTCAGGTAATTCTGTAGTTCTCTAGTATATATCAAGTTCATAAATGGGGGTGGGGTGGGGATACTGAAAGACAGCAAAATATTTGTGCCACCATCTGTGACAGAAACATATCTGTTGAAGGCAGTAGGATGTGTACACATACCTTATTCTAGTTTTTTTTCAAATTCATATTTGGATTTCTTATCCAGGTTCTTCTGTATTCAGTGTGTGTGTGTGTGTGTGTGTGTGTGTAAAGAGTGAGAGAGATAAAGGGAAAAGGCACATAGGGGGTCCTAATTTGGCAGCTTAGTCTGATATGGTATGGCTAGCTCCTTTAATTAAACTGCAAAGCATTTGTTTACTTCACTTGAAAGCAACAAAATATCTGCCTGGCAATGTGGAAAATTGCACATTTTCCACATTGTGGAAAAATGCAAAACTGCAGTGGAATGTGGCTCATTGATTTTAAAATCTCAGTTGACTTTGTAAAGTCCATCCTTCTTTGTAGCCATGTCTTTTCTACTGACAGTGGAGAAAAAACAAATACAAACAAACACAAGGGCTCACTGCTAAAGACATACAAATGAAAACAGCGCTCCCCAAAACATGTTTTCATCATTAGCCATGAATATTTATTTATTTAATTATTTATTTGATTTATTAGCCACCCATCTGGCCAGCTACCCAGCCACTCTAGGCAGTATACAATACTAATAACAAATTTATATCATCAAATGGGGAAAAAAACATATCAAAACAACACTGCTCTAAAAAAACCCTAACCCACCCCAAATGCCCTCCTGAATACCAAGGTTTTTAAAGCCCGGCGGAAGCTCATCAAAGACAGTAGGGACATGGGGCAGTCAGATGTGAACTGCCCATGTGGTATTGCCCCCCCCAATTCATGATTTTGGGCACATCATATATTTCAAAACCCCAATCTGAGGTTTAAAAGGATTCTGGGTTCATCATAGTAATCATAGTTAATAACACTCAGACCTGGTGGTGGCGGGGAGTGACTCACATACAGAAATGGAAGGGTAGGGCAAGGTAACAGGTAGGGCAAGGGTAGGGCAAAGTAATAGGTAGTATTGTACCCATTTCTTAACAGATTAAATCTACCACCCCCTACTTTTTTGGAAGCATATGTCTTTTGATTTTGTATCTTCCATATGGCTTTATATTTTATATGGAAGCAGAGTGGATGTGCATTAGATCCACGCATCTTTGTTTCATGCTTCTTTTATGCAACATATGAAATTGCTCTTCAGATGTGCATATCCCCTCTGGAGAGAGGTGTATGCAGAAGATGTGTGTGTATCTCAATATGATCAATATAGATGCCACTCTTGTACGTTACTGGTTGTGCAAATCATACAAACATCTGGTATCACCACTAGAGATGTGCATTTGTTCCAATGAAAAACAGAATTGAAAACCATCCCATACATAACTCATTCAGTTCAGTTTTCATTAGTCATGAGTAATGTATAGGCAAGAATGGATTCATTTTCACTGTACCATAGAATCATAGAATCTTAGAATAGTAGGGTTGGAAGGGGCCTACAAAGCCATCGAATCCAACCCTCTGCTCAATGCAGGAATCCAAGTCAAAGCATCCCTGACAGATGGCTGTCCAGCCTTGTCTTGAACACCTCCAGTGTGGGAGAGCCCACTACCTCCCTAGGTAATTGGTTCCATTGCCACATTGCTCTAACAGTCAGGAAGTTTTTCCTGATGTTCAGCCGGAATCTGGCTTCCTGTAACTTGAGCCCATGATTCCGTGTCCTGCACTCTGGGATGATCAAGAAGAGATCCTGGCCTTCCTCTCTGTGACAACCTTTCAAGTACTTGAAGAGTGCTATCACATCTCCCCTCAGTCTTCTCTTCTCAAGGCTAAACATGCCCAGTTCTTTCAGTCTCTCTTCATAGGGCTTTGTTTCCAGTCCCCTGATGATCTTTGTTGTCCTCCTCTGAACCCTCTCCAGTTTGTCTGCATCCTTCTTAAAGTGTGGTGCCCAGAACTGGACACAGTACTCCAGAGGAGGCCTAACCAGTGCTGAGTAGAGGGGAACTAGTACTTCCCGGGATTTGGAAGCTATGCTTCTAATAATGCAGCCCCAAAGAGCACTGGCCTTTTTTTGCAGACACATCACATTGTTGGCTCATATTCAGCTTGTGATCGACAACAATTCCAAGATCCTTCTCGCTTGTAGTGTGGTTGAGCCACGTATCCCCCATCTTGTAACTGTGCATTTGGTTTCTTTTTCCTAGGTGCAGAACTTGGCATTTATCCCTATTAAATGTCATTCTGTTGTTTTCTGCTCAGCGCTCCAGTTTATCAAGATCACTTTGAATTTTGTTTCTGTATTCCGAAGTATTAGCTATTGTGCCCAATTTTGTGTCATCTGCAAATTTGATAAGCATTCCCTGTACCTCCTCCTCCAAGTCATTAATAAAAATGTTGAAGAGCACTGGGCCCAGGACTCAGCCCTGTGGTACCCTGCTCATTACCTCTCCCCAGTTTGAGAAGGTCCCATTGATAAGCACTCTTTGAGTCCGATTCTGTAGCCAACTGTGGATCCACCGGATCGTTGTTTCACCTAGCCCACTTTGAGCTAGTTTGTTCATCAGGATATCATGGGGCACTTTGTTGAAAGCCTTGCTGAAATCGAGGTATATTATGTCTACAGCATTCCCATGGTCCACAAGGGAGGTGACTTGATCAAAAACTGACCACATTAGCCCTCCTCAAGTCATCTGGCACTTCACCCGTCCTCCATGATTTCTCAAAGACAATAGACAGTGGTTCTGAGAGTTCTTCTGCCAGTTCCTTTACTGCTCTACTATGCAGTTCATCTGGAGATTTGAACTCATTCAAAGTAATTAGATATTCCTTGACCATATGCCTATTGATCTCAAGCTGCAATCCTGCCCCTTCAGGCTGTACTTCGCCTTTGCAAGGGAGGTCATAGACCCTCTTTTGGGAGAACATTGAGCCAAAGTAGGAATGGAGCACCTCTGCCTTTTCTTTGTCATCTGTTATCATTTTGCCATGCTTATTTAATAGCTGAACAACCATTTCTTTCCTCTGCCTTTTACTATCCATGTAGCTGAAGAAAGCCTTTTTGTTGTTTTTAGCATCCCTTGCTAACCTCAGCTCATTCTCAGCTTTAGCCTTCCTGACGCCATCCCTGCAATTCTGTGCTACCTGCCTGTACTCTTCCTTTGTTGCATGGCCTTCTTTCCACTTCCTATGTGTGTCCTTTTTTGTTTTCAGGTCATCTCTAAGATTTTTGTTAAGCCACATTGGCTTCTTCTTCTTCACATTGTCTTCCACCTTTTTTTCTTGTTGGAATGGTTTGTAATCGTGCCTTGAAAATTTCCTTTTTTAAAATCTCCCACCCATCTTGGACTCCTTTTCTCGCTAGTATGGCTTGCCATGGGATTTTACTGATCATTGTTCTGAGTTTATTAAAATAAGCTTTCCTAAAATCCAGGGTATGCATTTGATTACACTCAGCTTTTGCTTCCCTTAGAACCAAGAACTGAAGTACAACATGTTTGCTTTCCCCCAGAGTTCCTGTAACTGCTACTTTATCCACTAAGTCATCTCAAGTCAAGGATAGCCGATCCTCTAGCTCCTTCTTCTACTTTCTGTAGGAGGAAGTTATCTGCCACACAAGTCAGGAATTTCCTGGAGGGGCCATGTTTTGCAGAATTTGTCTCAAAACAAATATCGGGGAAATTGAAGTCCCCCATTACTACTACATCATGCTTCCTTAAAACATTGGCTATTTGTTTTCAAAAGTTTCATCATTGTCTTCTCCTTGATTGGGTGGCCAGTAGTAGACTCTGACCATCAGGTTCCTTTTATTCTTTGCTCCATTTATTTTGATCCAGATGCTCTCGATGGGACTACCAAGCTCATCCTCCTGTATTTCTGTGCAGAGATATGTATTTTTCACATATAGTGCAACCTCACCTCCCTTTCTGTTCTTCCTGTTCTTTTTGAAGAAGTTATATCCTTCAATTGCTGTATTCCAGTCATGAGAGTCATCCCACCAAGTCTCAGTTATACCTATCAAGTCATAATTTCCCTCTTGTATTAAAAGTTCAAGTTCATTCTGTTTGTTTCCCATACTCTGGGCATTAGTATATAGACATCGAAGACCATGTGTTTCATAGTCTGTCTTTCTTCCTACATGTGTCTGAAGACTATTATTGGGTAGTATTGGAGCTGTTCTCTCCATTGCAGTGCATGAGCCTCCATCCATTGTTACCCCCAACTTTACATCTCCCTTCCCTGTAGGATTCAGTTTAAAGCCCTCCTGATGAAGTTCTTCATGCTGTGGCCAAACACGTTCTTCCCAGCCTTTGTGAGGTGCAACCTGTCCCTTGCCAACAGCCCATCTTCCAGGAAGTATAGCCCGTGGTCCCAGAATCCAAATCTCTCACGCCAGCACCACCTTTGTAGCCAGTCATTCACCCAGAGTATTTTTTGTTCCCTTTCTATCTCTCTTCTAACTACTGGAAGTATGGATGAGAAAACTATCTGGGCCCCAAAGTTCTTGAGTTTCCTTCCCAAACCTTCAAAGTCTGATGTGATTTCTTCGTAGCTCCACTTGGCAGTATCATTTGTTCCTGCAAGGATGTGGAGAAAGGGATTGGGCTTTATGAGTGCAGGTAACCTTTCAATCACATCTCTAATCTGTCCTCTTGGGAGACAACATACCTGGCGAGTCCACGGGTCTTCTCGACATACTTGGGTCTCAATCCCATGCAGCAAGGAGTCTCCCGCCACCCCACCACCACCACCCCGGGACGAGACTTACCTGGGGCAGATCTTCCTGGCAGCGGCGGCTCCAGCGGTGGCTGCGGAGGCAGTGCGGCGGTGGCGGGGGCGGCTGGGCTTTTGACCGGCTGCCTCCGCCACCATTTCCAAGTTTAAAAAAACAAAAAAACAAAAAAACATGATAGGCTACGTAAAGATTTACGTAGCCTATCATGGCTAAATTTTAAAAAACACCGTGATAGGCTACATAAATCTTTATGTAGCCTATCACAGCTGATTAAACAAAAAACGAAAAAGCGCATACGCAAATGGTGGCCCCCATGGGCGCCACCATTTGCATTCCTTATTTTGGCCTGTCTTAGCCTACGTAAACATTTACGTAGACTACGGCGAAAATAAGGGGAACACAAATAGCGTAGATGCTATGCTATTTGAGTTCCCCTTATTTTCACCATAGTCTACATAAATGTTTACGTAGACTAGACGTGCCAAAATAAGGAATGCAAATGGCGGCGCCCATGGGGGCCGCCATTTGCGTATGCGCAGTGTTGTTTTTTTTTTACTCAGCCGTGATAGGCTACGTAAACATTTACGTAGCCTATCACAGTATTTTTTAAAAATCTAGCCGTGATAGTCTATGTAAATCTTTACATAGCCTATCACTTTGTTTGTTTGTTTGTTTGTTTGTTTACTGGAAATGGTGGCAGCGGAAATGGTGGCGGCCAAACCACCACTGAACTGCCGCCGGAGCCGCCACCGCCAGGAGGATTCGCCCAAGGTAAGTCCCGTCCCGGGGGGGCAGATCGGGGGGGCGGGGGTGAAATTCTCTGACATCCCTATTTGCTCCCCCTATTTGCTTGCTCTGGTCGCTCACTCTCTGGGAGCTTGCTTGCTTCTGTAGTCCCTATGAAGTGTCCTCTCGCTCTGCAGATGGATCTTGGAATGAACTAGGGATGTATGAAAGTTCCGCCACGGATCTCGGGGAGGCCGAATGCCAGCGCATTTGGCCCCCCGAAATCAGTTGCGGAATGGCCGGCCACCCCTGCCACCCCCCGGGATGGGATTTACCTGGGGCAGATCTTCCTGGCAGCAGTGGCTACGGCGGCTTCTGCGGCGGCAGTTTGGCGGCGGCGGCGGCTGCGGTGGCCGGTCTTCTGACCGGCTGTCGCTGCCGCCATTTCCAAGTTTAAAAAAACAAAAAACAAAAAAACATGATAGGCTATGTAAATCTTTACGTAGCACGGCTAAATTTTAAAAAAAACACCGTGATAGGCTACGTAAATCTTTACGTAGCCTATCACGGTTGATTAAACAAAAAACAAAAAAATGCACGTACCCAAATGGCGGCGCCCATGGGCACCGCCATGTGTGTTCCTTATTTTCGCATGACTTAGTCTACGTAAACATTTACGTAGACTAAGATGGCGAAAATAAGGGGAACGCAAATAGCATAGACACTACGCTATTTGCGTTCCCCTTATTTTCGCCGTCTTAGTCTACGTAAATGTTTACATAGTCTAGGGCTGCATGAAAGTCACTTACCTGGTCTTGCAGCTTGCTTCACGGTGGGGGGGAGCTGCTTTGCTGCTCCCCCCGAAGTTCAGGCCGGGGGGGGAGGCTTCCCTCCTTGCCCGGCCGAAATTCAGGCTGGGGGGGAGGCTTACCGCCTCGCCCGGCCGAAATTCAGGCCGGAGAGAAGCGCCACGTCTCCCCGGCCGTGAACTTCAAAAGAAAAAAACAACAAAAAAAATGCCCCTGTGATAGGCTACGTAACGATTAACGTAGCCTATCACGGCTAGATCTGCAAAGTCAGCCATGATAGGCTACGTTAATCGACACGTAGCCTATCATGGGTGACTTAGAGGAAAAAAAAAGCTTGTACGCAAATGGCGGCCCCCATAGGGAGCCGCCATTCGCTTTCCGTATTTGGTCCCTGTAGTCTACGTAAAGTTTTACGTAGACTACAGCAGAAATACGGGCAACGCTATTTGCGTTGTCCTTATTTTCGCCGTAGTCTACGTAAATCTTTACGTAGACTACAGGGACCAAATAAGGAACGCGAATGGCGGCTCCCTATGGGGGCTGCCATTAGCCGTACGCGCTTTTTTTTTTTTAAAGTCACCCGTGATAGGCTACGTGACGATTAACGTAGCCTATCACGGCTGACTTTGCAAATCTAGCCGTGATAGGCTAAGTTAATCATTATGTAGCCTATCACAGGGGCGTGGTTTTTTTTTTTTACTTTGCTTGTAATGGCAGCGGTGGCAGCCGGTTGAAAGACCAGCTGCTGCCCCCACCCCTGACGAAGACCTGCCGAACCGCCCCCGGGACCCGCCGCCGGGAGGGACATTCGTGAAAGGTATGTCCCATCCCGGGCGGGGGGCGGGGGGGCGGAGAATTTCTCCCCGAACATCCTTCGGAGGACCAAATGCGTTGGCGCTCGGCCCCTCCGAAGTTTCGGGGAGAAATTCTCCCCCATCCCTAACATAGACTAAGACGTGCCAAAATAAGGAACGCAAATGGCGGTGCCCATGGGCGCCACCATTTGCATATGCGTGTTGTGTTTTGTTTTTTTTAATCAGCCGTGATAGGCTATGTAAAGATTTACGTAGCGTATCACGGCTGACTGCAGGGACACAAACAGCGGCGGCTATGGCCACCACCATTTGTGTCCCTGCTAGCCAGCGGCCGGATGTTCGGCTGCTGGTGGATCCGGCTGGCGGCTCCGCAGAATCATTGCAAAGCACAGCTGGCTGGCCAGGATTCCGGGGGGGGGGGGGAGGAATGGAGCGCCTTCCCCACCGGCGAGGATTCCGGGGGGAGGGATGGAACGCCTCCCCCCGCACCATCAGCATAATCCCTGAAAGGTAAGTGATTTTTGTACATCCCTAGAATGAACCCTCTGAATTAGAGGAGAGGAACAGGACTACCTCCTCAGGCAATGAGGGGAGAAGCATCACTGATCCCTAGTCCCCTTACTGTGGGAGTCTCTGTTGTGGAATGACTCCTGAACCCAGTCTTCACCATCCTTTATATCAATGGGTGCCTCCTCTGATAGCAGGAAGTCTGGGTCCTGGGCTCTGGCATGAATCTTTATTTAGATGCTACATCTTTCCCTTTCTTTCCTGCTGAATGGCGGAGTTTTAGTCCAAAAATCACAGTAGAATACTGCTCCATTACTTGACAGAATGTATGAACCATTGGAATGAAATACAAAGAATCTAGCAAAATGAGATAGGGCAGAGGTTAAATGGATTAATTAAGAATGGGGGAATTGGCTAAGCCAGAACAATTGCAATGTCTTGGTATCATGTCTTCCTTTCATCAACTGGAGCAACTTGATTTTAAGCTGTGAACATCACCATACTACACTACACTATACTATAGTGAATATAGCATTGAAAGCAATCTACAGTTCCATTTATTGCAGTGTTGATGTGGTTATAACTGAGAACACATATCCCCAGGGTTGTGCTTGTAAGGTTAAAACCAACCTTAACACACTGGATTTTGTTAGTATAAAATTTGTGTTCAAAGCAGCAACCACACCGCTAGTGAAACCTATGGAGTGAGTCTTTTAAAACATCACCCAGTATTTTGAGTTTGGATGTCAATCAAAGTATTGCAAATTCAAGATTAAACTCAAATCTTAATTAACAAATGAAGCAGAAATAACTTCAAAGCAAGATGTCTCCTTTTTAGTGATTGTGCTACCTTGATGATTTTGCATTTCTGTGATAGGAATTTTTTGCTTGTTGTTGACAAAAATGTCACTTCATTTTTAGCCCATTGTTTTTCAAAGTTTATTACTTGATCAAGTGATGTTGGGATTCTCAGAGCATTGTTACACTAGCCTAAAATCCCGCATTTGAAATGGGGCTTAAAATGCTTTCGTTTGAAATGCAGAATCACAAAGGAGTCCCTTTACATGAGCTTCTTTTCCTACCCCCTTTCCCCCCTTTTCTCCCTTAACAAAGTCTTTGATATGTTTCATTATACAGCCACTAGATGGTGCTGTGGTCTAGCTCCTCCTGTTGTGGGTTTGCCTTTTTCACAAGGGAAAAGCGCAGTAATTTGATAGCTCATTATCTCTGATCTTTTAAAAAATGGAAAAAAGGTCATTCAGTGCAGAAGATGCCCTGGATGTTGATGATATCATCTAAAGGACCCACAAACTTCTGTGAGTAACCAATCTCAACAGCAGGATAAAAGCTTCATGTGGAGAAGCCCAAAGTCTTAAAAATCAGCTTCAGTTATAGTGGAACAACAAGGGCTGACTTCCCAGGTAACTAATTCCTGCTTTGGCACCATTATGACATTGTAGTTATCAGCTAACCTGTTTCCTGTGCTTCGTAGAGATTCATATGAAACCATGGAAGGGAAAAGGTGAGAGAATCTGCCTTACCTTCACCACTTGTGGTGAAATGGCCATTCTAGGCTACCCCTGTGTCACACAACAGCTTGGGCAGAGAGAAGCAACTATACAACAACATTGCTGAAGGTGATGAGATGGTGGCATCACACCCTAGCTGCAATAGGAATGGGAGGAGATTACCAAAGCTAGAACTCTTATGTTGGGTCTTATGAGCTGCTGCTTTAGAGACACAAGTTATAAGTGGGCCAAAAGCTGACAACACAGTGGAGATCCAGTGTGGTGTAGTGGTTTGAGTGTTGAACTGGGAGCCAGGAGACTGGGGTTCTAGTCCCTACTCAGCCATGGAAGCTCACTGGCTGACTTTGGGCCAGTCACACACTTTCAGCCCAACCTACCTCACAGGGTTGTTGTTGTGAGGATGAAATGGAGAGGAGGAGGATTAAGTATGCCACTTGGGGTTACTTGGAGGAAAAAAAGTGGGATCCAGTCAACAGAAAAAAAGCATCCAGTCAACAAGTTATAAGCAGAACTCATTCAATAAAAACAGGTGACAGACAACTGCAATAGACAGATAAATAATAATTATGTCAGTGGTGTTCTTACAGGGTGGGTATACTCATTAAATGCCTCTGTTCATGATATTTGTTTCCAAGTTTGTTGTTACTTACACACTTGCTAGAAGATTTAAGGGAAAATCCTGTAATGGTGCCTAACTTTTCTGCAGTTTTGTTTTTCCTGGAATACTGGAGCTCTGTGTCCCCAAAGTTTATGATAACATGCATCTTTCATCTTTTTTGTTAGCACAATGTGATGGAGGAGATAGTATTGGTGGCTACACAGTGCAAAGGTAAATGGAAAGTAGCTGTGGTCTACATGCATTTGTGGCTCTGGGTATCTGGATAATAGAGTACAGGGCTTAATGAAACCAAGACTCTACTGGCTAATGAGAAGCACCACTAGCAGAAAATCAACTGCACTACCACACACACACAACCTGGAAGAAGGTGAGAAATTAAATAGTGCTTGTGTCTCAACTAACAAAACCATGAGACACACTGGGTGAGTTTGCGTGATCGGGGAGGGAAAACAAGCCACTGTGGCTTACTTTCCCACCCTGCGCATGCCGGTTGGACACCGCCTAGTTACCATAGCTACCCTTGCTGGGTGCGGCTTGTTGTGATGTCTGAATCTGGACTAGGGTGGTCTACAAACCACCCCAGAACCCTAGAACAACAGGCCACAGGTTCTGGGGTGGTTTGTAAGCCATCCCAACCATCCACCCTCGCCAGGTTCAGACATCACAACAAAGGTAATTATGGTAATTAGGTGTTGCATGACTGGCACACCTGGGGTGGAAAAATAAACCACAGTGGCTTATCCCCCCGCAATTATGTGAACCTGGTTTGCACAATCATAGAAGGGGAAATAAGTCATGGTGGCTTATTTCCCTCTCCATGCATGCCAATCGCATTAGCACAGTTACCTTCGCCAGCACGGCTTGTTGTGTCATGTGAACCCAGGAAGGGTGACTTGCTGCCCTGGGTAACAGGCCATCAAGAACCCTACAACATCCCATGGGTTCTGGGTGGCTTGTCAACCACAGCAACAAGCAACCATGGCCAGCTGCACTGCAGAGAGTAATTATGCTCATCCCGCCAGCACACATGAAAGGGGAAATAAACCACAGTGGCTTATTTCCCCCTCCATGATCATGTGAACGTGGTCAATAACTTGAAAAAGGTTAACTTATTACAGCAAAAATGGTAGTATATTGAATCTGTTACTGAATGGCTCCATATTGGCTTATTTACTACTGGCCATTTATTTTTCACATTTTATAAATAAATATAACAACTACACAGGGAATTATCAGGCTCATGCCAGGAAGATTCATTGCCAGGCCCAGCTCAAACAATTCAGATCCCTTCTTCCCTAGCCAGGCTTCAAGTTATGAAGAATGCCCCAAATTGGCTTTTATATATTAAATAACTAATATAGATGAGATTAAGAAAGCAAAGGTCAATACAAAAGAATTAGTCAGTGGAAAGTAATTGACTGTGAAAACTGAATTAACATCTGGGTGTTTTACATGCAGAGGTGAGTATTATGGCATGAAATGCTTTGTGAACAGATGAAATTATTTTCTGAGAAGACTCATGATGTTTGTTAGGTGTTTAATACCAAAAATGAATTTCTTTCTTAATTAACTCTGCATCAGGAGACCATTAACAATAAGCCATTAGGTTTTGTTCATAGTCAGACAATCCTGATAAAGAAAAAAACTCAGTTGACTGACCTTGTCTCTTAGGAGAGAACTATTTGAGTGACTCTATATGATGACTGACAGGCTGGAAATAATCCTGGAGATAAAGCGTGGATTTTTAAGAGTTTAAGCATCACAGAATTAATAAATTTTGTTTTGCTGTAAAGGTGAGTGTGCTGGAAGGGCAACACTGTATAAAAATGTCATCTATATGATTTGTGGAATTACTAGTGCAAATATTAATGCCATATGAGTATGTAACTTCTTCTGCAACTAGAAGGTAATAGGTTGAAACTTGAGAACAATGATGGCCAACCATTTTGCGTAGGGTGTCACAAGTCAATCAGAAAACTGATTTTTGATTTGTAACAGTACTGGAGAGGGAGGAAAAAAGGAAGGTAAAATTAGCCAGGGCTGAAGCCCCAAGAAATGCTTTGACTCATGATACTGGCTTGTGCAGTGGAATTTTTTATTTGTTTAATTTCAATAGCTGCTCTATCATGCTGCATCCCAAATTAGTTTTCAAACTCCCTTCATTTTCAAAAGCAATTTGTCATGTGGCATAGGGGAGGGGCTGCAGCTCAAGAAAAAGAAAGTTTCACATACTCTTGGAATAATTAATGTCATGGTTCTTTGAATCCAGGCCAGGATTATTAGCAAATGCAGTCACTGAAGTCTTTATGGGTCACAGCTACTGTGAGCTCACTATAGCTCCGTGGTTCATGGATCTCATCCAGGCATCTCCCATTATTATCATTAATGGAAGGCTTTACTTTGAAGGTGGAATGATGTTGAATATCATATCCAAACCCAATATCATCATATCCAAACCCAAGACTTCACTAACAATGAACATTTACATAAGGCTTAATCACTGATGTCTTGGGAAAAGGAACTGCATATTGTTAGCTTGGAGCAAAACAAGGTGCTTTTTACAGAATGCTGAAGAAGCATTCCAGAGGTAAAGAATGTGTGTGAATAGATTTATTATACAGTGAGCAACTAAGGATAACCATGAAATTAATACATAACAGACACACGATGCTATTTAAAATCTGGTATTTTCTCACTTTTGGTATCCCTCTCCCCTGTAGTTAAGCGTACCTGCTCTTATTCAGAAAGCTGTATCCTGAGAAGGTTGAAGAGATAAAAAGGAATAGAATTCTAGAGATATGCATACAAACAAAGTGCAAGTGCATTGGTTCTTCAAATTCCATCCTCAAGTTCATTCCATCTTGTGACCATACTAGATTGTGATCTTGGTGTTTTTTTTCTCTTTGCAAGAAAATTCGTGCATATTCTCAGTCACATTTCCCCAAATATATGCATCCATTGTGCACATCTTTGAAATGTACACATTCTTTTCTCATTGATTAAAGCATGTTTATGCACATTTGTAAAATGTGCTGATTTTCCATGAACATTTTAAAAATGTACACATGCTATTGGACACATGTTTTTGGTCCACAAATCACATTGCAAGCTCGGAAATGTACGGACTTCAATTATAGATTGTGTTCATATCTGTATTCAGTCCAGAAGGTGCAAATTGGGAAAATCTTGATAAAAAATGAACTGAAATGCATTTCTTATACAGAATTCAAAATGATTCTGAGACTCTGTTGTTAACTCACAGTTTAGGAGTCTCACGTAGAAGCATTTTATCACTTGTTAGAATAAGGTTCCTTTGCTTACCGTCTTTCTCTGTGGTGGGCAAGTAGTCTTATATTTCTGTTAATTCTGAAGAACAAATGAAAGGGAATGCTATTTATAGAAATATACTGAATTGTTTCATGCACAGCTTTGGGGAAAATATATAACTGAGAATTTAAAGGAACACCCCCTCCCCATATACTGCTATAATGCAATGTTACCAAAAAGTGTGTATAATTTGAAAAGGATCAGAAATAATTAATGAAATAAGTTAATTATTTACTCAACTGCATTACTGTCTAATAAAATCTGTCAACTTAATCTAGTCTGTGCATGTTACTGGCATACTATCCCACGGGCAAGCGATTATAGATAGTAAATCATGTTATTGATTATACTGATCGTCCTGAAACAGCAGCCCTATGCAGATGTTAAACTTAGGAGTAAGCCCAACATCCAAGTGGGGATTAAGGCCATGTTGAGTCCACTCCGAACATCACACATGTGACATGCCAAGTAACCCCTCCCCCTGCCATTAGTGCTTACAGTGTGAACATCCACAGGGAGAGGGCCTTTCATGTATATGCTGCATGTGCGACCTTGAACTCCAACAGCACTGTTCCAGGTTGCACAGAAGTTTCATGCATACTTCCTCTACAAATGTTTGTGCTTTAAGCACAGACACCCAGGGGGCTACACAGCATACATGATGTCAGGGACAGAGCTACATGGGATGACCCCCACTCCCTGGTCACATATAGGACTTACTCCCAAGTAGAATGCCTGACTAGCATTAGTTCAAAGCTCAGATTTGCAAAGTGTGGAGCAGGCCTTTCCAAGGAGATATCAATTATTTCTAGGAGACTCTGGAATGAAGGCACACATATTGCCAATCTGACCCAGCTTCCAGACTGTTGTGGGTATCTTCACTATTCCACATGGATGTCCAAAGGTCTCATAACAGAATGTTTGGCTTGGTGGAGAGTGGGACAAATCCTAAGCAAATTTTGGGGATGGCAGCAATATTGGCGAAGGGTGAAACTCCCACTAGAGGTGTTTTTTTTTAAAAAAATAATAATCAAAGGGCCTGTCAAAGCAATAGTATGTCATCACTTTGGCAGCTGCTGAAAGAAGCTCTGGAAGCGTGTGGTGAGATCCCACTCCAATCCTCTCCGGTTCAGCCAGAATGCCCCCCATTTCACCACTGGCTCATCCCTGTATAATAAATGGACTTGGGGGTAAGCCTTATTGAGGAAAATGGAACTTTCTTTTGAATAAATGGCACACTTACAAATAAATTACAAATTATGCACTGTTAAGCCAGGTGTCCGTGCTTTCCAATGGGGAAAAATGCACAGTAAATCAGATGAAGAGGTGAAACAGTGAGGACCCCTCCATTGTCCTGTCAGGGACCTACTGCCATTTGGCTCTCTCTTCCCAGAACTGTCTATTTCAGTTACCATGACACCTGAATTTGCTTTTTCCTGCCCCTTTTTCCTTTTATATCCTGTCCACTTGTAACACATTATTTAAAACTGAGAACCTTCTTCAGTGATTTGGCAGAAAGGCAGTATAAAACTGTAGTAAATAAATACAATGGCTTGGATCCAGACTTAGTTGTATGCTAGTCATGACTAACTTCAGTCCCAATGATCTCAGTAGGTGTACTCAAAGTATGTCTAAGTCTGGTTCCAACCTAATAATCCTAGGACAAAAGACCTAATAAGTGAATTAATAGGCAAACTGAGATATTGTAAAATCCCAGCGTTGTGAAAACTCCTAGCCTTGCGAAAACTCCATATCTATTTTGCACATATGTCCCAAACATGCTGTGCCACTTTTCAACAAAGCAGAAATATCTGTCAAAATAACAGAAGATGGTATAATACTGTCTTAGCCCTACTCCTAAGTATATGCACAGTGCTTGAGGGTTTTTGATTTCTGGATTCACTTTTGGGAACTTTTAAGTACGCAGTGGGCCTGTTCGCATGATCAAACAGCCCACTCTGGCTTATTTAAGCCAAGATGGACTGCAACTTGTGCCAGCAACCATTTTGAATATTCAAGCTGCAACTGTGGCTTGTTGTGTCTTCTGAACCCAGTGGGGGTGGGTTGTTTGAGTGTTAAACAACCCTTGCAGAACTCAGAACTTGTTTAAGAGTCATATAAGGGTTGTTTAACCCTTACACAACCCACCTCCACTGCGTTCGGACGACACGACAAGCTACAGTTGCAGCTTGAATTTTCAGGATGGCGTCCATGGGTGTCATGGTTCATCATGGCTTAAATAAGCCATGAGAAGCCATGGTAATCATGCAAACCTGGTCACTGTGTATATGAGTGGCCCTTTCCCTTTTTGATTTTCCTTGGGGCTGTTCATGGGGTAAAGTCAACAATGCTGCCAGAATTGCCTGTCTCTCTCATCTTATATTGAGTTTCATTTCAAAACTTTTGTTCTGTAGATTTGAAATGCAGCCTTAGCTCTAAATTAGTGTTCTTAGTACCACAGCACTAGTTACACTTGAGAGGGTCTGAAAAAAGCTTTTTCTTGACCCAGTAAGACTCAGCAATACAGGGTCTGAGAACTCTGGTATTGGTATGACAGTCAATAGAGCTTATTATACATTAAAGATTACTGATGTAAGCAAGTGTTTGTAGAAATGGATTGCTAATGCAGAAATATATATATATATATATATATATATATATGGTGCTATTCACAGAAAGAACATGTTGCATTATGTTGTTGTG
Organism: Heloderma suspectum; assembly: GCF_057233095.1. Taxonomy (NCBI): domain Eukaryota; kingdom Metazoa; phylum Chordata; class Lepidosauria; order Squamata; family Helodermatidae; genus Heloderma; species Heloderma suspectum. The sequence goes on along the minus strand of NC_139460.1, from coordinate 78,547,991 downwards.
AAAGACACAGATGTTTCCACAATACATCTGTATGGACGTCAGAGATTAAAGAAAGTGAGTCACTTTTAAAACACTGTAATCCTTTATTTCGGCACTGCATGTTGTTTCCAAACCATGGTGCACTAAATATTTGATATAGCATTGGTACTCCCCATGGAGAAAAGCAGAAGCATTAGTGCCCTCAACATAGGCTTATTGCCACATGTTGCAAAGACCAACAGGTATTTTTAATACATCCTTGGCAGCATTGAGATGTGAAGTAATGTAAATTAAAGATGGTAAACACAACTTGGTTTGAGGTGTTTCATTTGTTCAATGAAATCCTGGGATGCAATGCCATTTTTAATATGAAAGGGAAGCTCTATTTCTGCCATTTCACAAAACAGCTCCACATAAAACAACAAATAAAAATTGACATCTATATTTTTGTGCCTTATTTGCATCTGTAATGGGGTGGGGGTTACTTTGTGAATTTTTGGAAAACTAATGTATGTGTTCCCTGAGTCAGCTAATACATTGTGCCTCAAAATCAAACAAAGCAGAAAGAGTGCTGAAGAACAGAATTACTGTTGCATCGTTAATGTGTTTGGTACCAGTGAGAATTTAGAATTTATTCATGACTCCCTTTTTGTCTTGTGACCTGTCACAAATAATGGATGTTGCCCTGGGCCTATTTTTAATCATGTTTCATTTGTTGTTCAGTCCTGCTTGGCTCAGAAAACTGACTCAGTTTTGATGGTTCACTTACAGTGGTGACAGGAGTATTGACCTTGTTTATTTATTTAGAACATATCATGCCCAGAAAATCTCAAGGCAATATACATAAAACATTTTATGTTTTATGGACATTTATATGTCCATTTATTTACATTTTTGAGATAAAAAACATTTATCTCAAGGCTGTTTCCCGCCTCCCAGCTGAGCAGAGCAGAGCAGAGCAAGCTGCTCCAGCTGGTCCAGGGACTACAGAAGCAGGCAAGCTCCCAGAGAGCGAGCGAACAGAGCGAGCGAACAGGGGGAGCAAACAGGAGTTGGCCAGGGGAGTTGCAGTGGTTGAAGAGACAAAGGAGACAAAGGAGACAGAGGCTAAGAGGTAAGTGGGTTGCAGGAAGCCCAGGGCGCTGCCCTTTATCCTTCTGACTGGCTGTGAGCTCACCAGGAGCTTCTGAGAGCTCCAACTGAATTGGAGGGGTGTGGCCTGAGTACTCCCAGCAGCTGACTGGGCGGGAAGCTTCAGTCTGTTTCCCGCCTCCCAGCTGAGCAGAGCAGAGCAGAGCAAGCTGCTCCAGCTGGTCCAGGGACTACAGAAGCAGGCAAGCTCCCAGAGAGCGAGCGAACAGAGCGAGTGAACAGGGGGAGCAAACAGGAGTTGGCCAGGGGAGTTCGGCAGGGGAGGTCAAGGGGGAGGCCCCTAACATTTTTTTTTTTTTTAACTAACTTTTTCCCATTTATTTGTCTTGTAACACACACTTCCACACCAGTGGGACTCTGCTTTTAACCTCTACTGAGTAGAGGAGCAGGCACAGGCTAGTCTAGAACAATCACAAAGCTAGACACAAAAAGGGAAAAGGGGCTATGGAAGGACAAGACTCTCCAGTGGTGGTGACCTGCAAGGTGTGTGCAATGTTTGTTTTCTTGCCTGAGAACAACATGGCCTACACCTGCAACAAGTGCAAGTTGATCACGCTGCTGGAGGAAAAAGTAAGTGGACTGGAGCGGCAACTGTCGACCCTCTGGGGAATAAGAGAACACGAAGAGTTCTTGGACAGAATGGGGGAACTACAGCAGCAAAGGGCAGACCAGAAGCTTGAAGAGCAACAGCAAGATGAGGCAGAAGTGGGAAATGCTGAGGAGAAGAAAAATGGAGTAGAGGATACTCCTTGGAAAACGGTGACAGTTAGGAGAAGAAGAACTAGACGCCACTCTGCACCAGTGGAAGCGGTGGAGCTGTGGAACCGATTCCAGGTACTTGCAGATGAGACTGGAGGACAGCCTGCAGAGGAAGAATCACAGGGGAACCTGCATGAGAGTGAGCAAGAGGCTAAAGGTCAGTCAAACAGAGGCGATGAAACCCAGGCCTACAAGAAGAAGAAGAGAAGAGTGGTAGTAGTGGGAGACTCCTTGCTGCGTGGGATCGAGACCCAAGTATGTCGCGAAGACCCGTGGACTCGCCAGGTATGTTGTCTCCCGGGAGGACAGATTAGAGACGTGACTGAAAGGTTGCCTGCACTCATAAAGCCCACTGACAGGTATCCCTTTCTTCTCATCCATGTGGGAACAAATGATACCGCCAAGCGGAGCTACGAAGAGATCACGTCAGACTTTGAAGCTTTGGGAAGGAAACTCAAGAACTTTGGGGCCCAGATAGTTTTCTCATCCATCCTTCCAGTAGTTAGAAGAGGGATAGAAAGGGAACGAAAAATACTCCGGGTGAATGACTGGCTACGAAGGTGGTGCCGACGAGAGAGATTTGGATTCTGGGACCACGGGCTATACTTCCTGGAAGATGGGCTGTTGGCTAGGGATGGGTTGCACCTCACAAAGGCTGGGAAGAATGTGTTTGGACACAGCATGAAGAACTTCATCAGGAGGGCTTTAAACTGAATCCTACGGGGAAGGGAGATGTAATGTTGGGGGTAACAATGGACGTAGGCGCATGCACTGCAATGGAGAGAACAGCGCTGATAGCGCCCAATAATAGTCTTCAGACACATGTAGGAAGAAAGCCAGACTATGAAGCACATGGTCTTCGATGTCTATATACTAATGCCCAGAGTATGGGAAACAAACAGAATGAACTTGAACTCTTAATACACGAGGGAAATTATGACTTGATAGGTATAACTGAGACTTGGTGGGATGACTCTCATGACTGGAATACAGCAGTTGAAGGATATAACTTGTTCAAAAAGAACAGGAGGAACAGAAAGGGAGGCGGGGTTGCACTGTATGTGAAAAATACATATCTCTGCACAGAAATACAGGAGGAGGAGCTTGGTAGCCCCATCGAGAGCATCTGGGTTGAAATAAATGGAGCAAAGAATAAAAGGAACCTGGTGGTCGGAGTCTACTACCGGCCACCCAATCAAGGAGAAGCCAAGGATGAAACTTTTGAAAAGCAAATAGCCAATGTTTTAAGGAAGCATGATGTAGTAGTAATGGGGGACTTCAATTTCCCCGATATTTGTTGGGAGACAAATTCTGCAAAACATGGCCCCTCCAGGAAATTCCTGACTTGTGTGGCGGATAACTTCCTCCTACAGAAAGTAGAGGAAGGAACTAGAGGATCGGCTATCCTTGACTTGATCCTAACCAACAGAGATGACTTAGTGGATAAAGTAGCAGTTACAGGAACTCTGGGGGAAAGCGACCATGTTGTACTTGAGATCTTGGTTCTAAGGGAAGCAAAAGCCGAGTGTACTCAAACGCGTACCCTGGATTTTAGGAAAGCTGATTTTAATAAACTCAGAACAATGATCAGTAAGGTCCCATGGCAAACAATGCTAGCAAGAAAAGGAGTCCAAGATGGGTGGGAACTTTTAAAAAAGGAAATTCTCAAGGCACAATCACAAACAATTCCAACAAGAAGAAAAGGTGGAAGACAACAGAAGAAGCCAATGTGGCTTCACAAAAAGCTTAGGGATGACCTGAAAACAAAAAAGGACACATATAAGAAGTGGAAAGAAGGCCAAGTAACAAAGGAAGAGTACAGGCAGGTAGCACAGAATTGCAGGGATGGCGTCAGGAAGGCTAAAGCGGAGAACGAGGTGAGGTTAGCGAGGGATGCTAAAAACAACAAAAAGGCTTTCTTCAGCTACGTGCATAGTAAAAGGCAGAGGAAAGAAATGGTTGTTCAGCTATTAAATAAGGATGGCAAAATGATAACAGATGACAAAGAAAAGGCAGAGGTGCTCAATTCCTACTTTGGCTCAGTCTTCTCCCAAAAGAGGGTCTATGACCCCCCTGGCAAAGGCGAAGTACAGGCTGAAGGGGCAGGATTGCAGCTTGAGATCGACAGGCATATGGTCAAGGAACACCTCATTACTTTGAATGAGTTCAAATCTCCAGGGCCAGATGAACTGCATCCTAGAGTAATAAAGGAACTGGCAGAAGAACTCTCAGAACCGCTGTCTATTCTCTTTGAGAAATCATGGAGGACCGGGGAAGTGCCAGATGACTGGAGGAGGGCTAACGTTGTCCCTATCTTCAAAAAGGGTAAAAAGGAGGAACCTGGGAACTACAGACCAGTCAGTCTGACATCAATCCCTGGGAAAATTCTGGAGCAGATCATAAAGCAATCCATCTGGAAGCACCTTGACAACAATGCCGTGATTACTCGAAGCCAACATGGATTTGTCAAAAACAAGTCCTGCCAGACAAATCTGATCTCATTTTTTGATCAAGTCACCTCCCTTGTAGACCGTGGGAATGCTGTAGACATCATATACCTCGACTTCAGCAAAGCTTTCGACAAAGTGCCCCATGATATCCTGATGAGCAAACTTGCTCGAAGTGGGCTAGATGAAACAACGATCATGTGGATCCACAGTTGGCTACAGAATCGGACTCAAAGAGTGCTTATCAATGGGACCTTCTCAAGCTGGGGAGAGGTAACGAGCGGGGTACCGCAGGGCTCAGTCCTGGGCCCAGTGCTCTTCAACATTTTTATTAATGACTTGGAGGAGGAGGTGCAGGGAATGCTGATCAAATTTGCAGATGACACAAAATTGGGAGGGATAGCTAATACTTTGGAAGACAGAAACAAAATTCAAAGTGATCTGGATAGACTGGAGTGCTGGGCAGAAAACAACAGAATGGCATTTAATAGGGACAAATGCCAAGTTCTGCACCTAGGAAAAAGAAACCAAATGCACAGTTACAAGATGGGGGATACGTGGCTCAACCACACTACGAGCGAGAAGGATCTTGGAATTGTCGTCGATCACAAGCTGAATATGAGCCAACAATGTGATGTGGCTGCAAAAAAGGCAAATGCTATTTTGGGCTGCATTCATAGAAGCATCGCTTCCAAATCCCGGGAAGTACTAGTTCCCCTCTACTCAGCACTGGTTAGGCCTCATCTGGAGTACTGTGTCCAGTTCTGGGCACCACACTTTAAGAAGGATGCAGACAAGCTGGAGAGGGTTCAAAGGAGGGCAACAAAGATGATCAGGGGACTGGAAACAAAGCCCTATGAAGAGAGACTGAAAGAACTGGGCATGTTTAGCCTTGAGAAGAGAAGACTGAGGGGAGACATGATAGCACTCTTCAAGTACTTGAAAGGTTGTCACAGAGAAGAAGGCCAGGATCTCTTCTTGATCACCCCAGAGTGCAGGACACGGAATAATGGGCTCAAGTTACAGGAAGCCAGATTCCGGCTGAACATCAGGAAAAACTTCCTGAGTGTCAGAGCAATACGGCAATGGAATCAATTACCTGGGGAGGTTTGTGGGCTCTCCCACACTGGAGGCCTTTAAGACGAGGCTGGACAGCCATTTGTCAGGGATGCTCTGACTTGGATTCCTGCATTGAGCAGGGGGTTGGACTCGATGGCCTTGTAGGCCCCTTCCAACCCTACTATTCTATGATTCTATGATTCTATGATTCTATGATTTCTATCACCATCCAAGAGGCAACATCAGTTGTCATCCTAAACACATTTACTGAAGAGGATATTGGGACTTGTGGATAATGGCCTGGATCCAAAGAAATGTGTAGTTCTCAGTATTGAAAGGGACCTTGCACTTGCCTTGCTCAAACAGCAGCTCCTATGGGCCATGTTATCCTGATTTTTAAAATTTGTTGTTAATAATAATAATAAATATTATTACATTTACATCCCACCTTTTTCTGCTTCCAAGGAAGCCCAAGTGTCTTACATGGTCCTCCTCCTCTCCATTTTATCCTCACAACAACCCAATGAGGTAGATTAGTTTGAGAGTGAGTGACTGGCCCAAAGTCACCCAGTCAGCTTTAGGGTCATGTGGGACAAAACCCGGGTCTCCCGAATCCCAGTCCAAAATTCTAATCACCACTCCACACTGGCTTTCTAAAATTATTTCTAAAAGTTTTAACACCAAAGATACTCCATAGGTTTCTGATGGCCAAACTGGTCATGATTAGGGATGCTGGAGAAATCCGCAATGGATTCAGATGAGTTCAGATTTCTTATGAATTCAACTTGTGGATTCTGTAGTGGACTGCCTTTTCCCATGTCACACAGATTCTGTAGACTTTGGATCAATTTTTTACTATTTGAGGAGAATTTGCAAAATGTTGTTCATTTGGAAATACATACTTGCACTAATGTGCGTTAGGGCAAGTGCAAATTTGCAAACAAAATTCTTGCACAAAAATTCCTATCCCATCAATGAGTGTCTAACAGAACAAAAGATGCCTGACAATGTGCAAAACACAGATGGAATAGTTTTAACAAAATCCATACATCCCTAGATGTGATGCTCAATGTGTCACTTCCAGTACCTCTGTTTCTTTAACTTATTAATACCTTTTATGGGACCATGGTAGGTGAGGATGGGGTCAACACTTTCTTACCCTGCTGTGGTCTCAAGGAAATGCATCCCTTGCTTCCACCATTGCTGTTAAGGGTATTTCCTTAGAAAGAAAGCTCCCTTAGCTTCAGATATGGGTCTTCCTGGAGATCAACTTAAATTCTGCTCCCACCTAGGGATGTCAGAGAAATCCACCGCGGATTCAAATAAGGCCGGATTCTCCAAAGATTCCAGCCTCAGGAATCCGCAGTACTTACCTCGTCTCCTGGAGGATTCTGCGCGAGACGGCACAGCTGCTTGTTGCACTGGGAGCCATTCGTCTCCACGCTGATTGCCATTAAAAAAAAAAAAGGTGATTGACAAGATGTCCCCATAGACTTATAAGCAAAATAGAGCTGTGAATCTTGCATATAAGTCTATGTGTCCATAAGCTTATACGCAAGATTTACGGCTCTATTTTGCATATAAGTCTATGGGGACATCCTGCCGATAGCCTTTTTTTTTTTTTTTAATGGCAATCGGCGTGGAGGCGCAGGGTTCCAGTTGATTTAGGACAGGTAAGCAGCAGCGGCCCTCAGCTCTGCGGAATCCTTGCAGAGCGGAGCTGCTCCACGAGGATTCCAGGAGGCAGTAATGGATCACCTTCCCCTCGCCCCACAGATTTCCCACCGGAATGAATGGTGGGGAATCTGTACATCCTTACTCCCACCTAAATCCAGGACCAGAGAAAGCCAAAGTCACACAGTTTTTTGACAGTCCTGAGTAGGGATGTCAGAGAATTCCGCCACGGATCTTGGTGAGGCCAAATGCCAGTGCATTCAGCCCCCCGAACTCCATGGCGGAACAGCCTGCCCCCCCGCTCCCCGGTGGATCCCCCCCAGGACGAAACTTACCTGGGGTGGATCTTCTGGGTGTTGGCGGCTCCGGTGGTGGCTGCAGCGGCTGCGGCGGCTGCGGCGGCTGTGGCGGCTGGTCTTCCGACCGGCTGCTGCCGCCACCGCCATTTGCAGTCTTGTAAAAAAAAAAAAATGACGTGATAGGCTACATAAAGATTTACATAGCCTATCATGGCTGAGTTTAAAAAACACACCCAAAAATGACGTGATAAGCTACATAAAGATTTACGTAGCCTATCATGGCTGGGTTTAAAAAAAAACCCGCGTACGCAAATGGCGGCAGCTACAGCCGCCACCATTTGCATTCCTTATTTTGGCCATCTTAGTCTACGTAAATATTTACGTAGACTATGATGGCAAAAATAAAGGGGAACGCAAATAGCGTAGTGCAAAAAATCCCTTTCTGATTCGCCGTTTTAGCCTAAGTAAAGATTTACGTAGGCTAAAATGGTGAATTAAAAGGGGACGCAAATAGCGCCCGCTACGTTATTTGCGTTCCCCTTTATTTTCACTGTCATAGTCTAAGTAAATATTTACGTAGATTCAGATGGCCAAAAATAAGGAACGCAAATGGCGTTGGCCATAGCTGCTGACATTTGCATACGCGGTTCCCCCCCCCGAGCCCTCCACGGCCGGAAATCTGGCTGCGGACGGCTCTGGCCTGGCTGGGCCTGGCTGGCTGTTCCGTGGAGCTGCCGCGGAGCACAGCCATCAGTGGAGGATTCCGGGGGGGAGGAACGGATCGCCTCCCCCCGTCTAGTGTTCCGGGGGGAGGGATGGAATGCCTCCCCCCCACCATCAACATAATCCACAGACATGTAAGTGACTTTCATACATCCCTAGTCCTGAGCCATCTCTAGAAATACACAGAGAACCTGGTGCAAGGAAGCTGAGGTTTAGCATCTCCCTCCTTGCCTCAGAGGACTTCAAATATGTAGGGATGTATGAAAGTGACTTACCTGTTGGCGGATTATGTTTATTGTGGGGGGGAAGGCATTCCATCCCTCCCCCCGGAAACCTGGATGGGGGAGGAGGCGCTCTGTTCCTCCCCCCCGGAATCCTCGAACGGCCGGCTGTGCTCCGCGGCAGCTCTGCGGAGCAGCCGGTCAGGCCTAGCCCAGCCCAGAGCCGTCTGCAGCCAGATTTCCGGCCACGGAGGGCTCTGGGTAAAAACAAACAAACCACACACCAGTTTACTAAATCTTTAAGTAGGCTAAAACGGCGAATCAAAAGGGGATGCAAATAGCGCCCGCTACGCTATTTGCATTGCCCTTTATTTTTGCTGTCATAGTCTACGTAAATATTTACATAGACTAAGATGGCCAAAAAGAAGGAACGCAAATGGCGGCGGCTGTAGCCACCACCATTTGCGTACGCGGGTTTTTTTTAAAAAAACCCACCCAGCCTTGATAGGCTACGTAAAGATTTACATAGCCTATCACGTCTTTTTTTTATTTTTTACCAACACTGGAAATGGCGGCAGTGGCAGCCGGTCGGAAGACCAGCCGCTGCAGCCGCCGCAACCTGGAAGATCCGCCCCAGGTAATTCTCGTCCCGGGGGGGATCCGCGGGGGGGCGGGCGGGTGGCAGGCCGTTCCGACACAGATTTCGGGGGGGCCGAATGCACTGGCATTCGGCCTCACCGAGATCCATGGCGGAATTCTCTGCCATCCCTACAAATATGTGAAGTAAGAGTGTAGCACACTGCCCCTAGTCTGGGACTAGACCCCCCTCCCCACATCTCAGAGACCTCCAATCCAGGCAAGGGCAGTTTGCCCTAGGATGCAATCACCCTGCAGCAGATGGCCTCTCTCAGAGCCCTCTCTTGTAACTGTCTGCCATCTGGCAGCACTGACACCCAGTGGAGGCTGGTAGCTCTGATTTTGGTGGGGTTGTGAATCCATTCTGGGTTTCAATCAGAACCAGGCAGAACTCTAAAAGAGCTATTCAAGGTGCTGAACCTTACCCCCAAAATAGGTTTGGCACCTTGGATAGCTCCTTTAGAGTTCTGGCTAGTTCTGACTGAAACCCAGAATGGATCCATGGTCCCACTGAAATTGGAGCCACCAGCCTCCACTGCTGACACCAGGAGACAAAGATGTTGGAAGGAGACATTTGGTCTGCCTCCTCTGCCCCCCCCAGCCCTGCCCACCCTCAGTCTTCTGGATGTTGTGGGTGCTGCACCTACACTGCTTCTGCAGATGCTCATTCCCACAGAAGAAGAAAGGGGAGAGGTGGACAGCTTGTGCTTTGTTCTCATCTTTAGAGATGTGAAGGATGGATTTGCTACTGTTAGAAGTTTAAAACTAATAAAATGCAATATTTTATACACTCTAAGCATCGTTGGCTCCTATGATAAATCTTAAATCTAGAATTTCATGTCCTGCAGTTATTGTAAGTTATTTTCATCAAATCCATATTGACATATCTAAAACTAGATAAGATAGAAGGATTTAATTCAAAATGAAGTTGGCCATGCTTTGGGCATTTTTATCTAGTTTCTATTGTATCTTTTTTGGCTATACTCTGAACAATTTTAAAATGTTTATTAGAAAGAACTGTGAGACCACCTGTTATAAAAATGAGCATTTGCATACAAGAAACAATTTTATCTTGTGGTACATTTTACAGTATTGTGAAAGAGAGGGGAACATATAAATATGCAATGAGTGAGAGGAATGCCTCTTGAGTTGTGCTGTATAAATGGATCACCACATAGAATGGCTGGGGAATGAGGCAGCTTAAAATAGGTGGATACTGTTTTATTTATTGCTGTGCTGAACCCTTCCCCCTGTTTTAGGGATTTTTTCCTCTCTCTGTGGAAGAGGCATTTTTTTTTGGCCTCTTTCACAGGAAAGGGGAGAATTTTGGAAAATTTTCTCCTTGGGGAGGGGGACAGGGTTTCCACATAATTTTTTTTTTTACTGTAGGTGATACTTGAGGGGTCTTCTATTTTTTACTTTTTTAAAAAACACCCCCTATATTTGCAGTAGCCTAGGACTTTTCTCCAGCCAGGAGTTCTTCCTGAATGCTTATTGGAGAGGGTGAGGTCAAGCGGTCTCCTGGGAGCTCCAAAAGAACTGCTAGGCTGGAGAAGAGGCCTGGGCCCTTGCAAGTGCAGGTTGTGTGTGTGTGTATAGGTTTAAGAAAAAGAAAGAACACCCCTCAAGAATTGCCTACATTTTAAAAGGTATGTGGAAACCCCGTCCTCTTCCCCAAAAGAAAATTATCTGAAATTCTCACCCCTCTCAGCCTCTTTCACTAGGCTGTTTTCATCCATGCCACAACCCCCATGAAATGCTGAAAATGGAAGAGTCAATGTTTTCAGCACAGTACTACATTTATTATTATTTGTGAATGGGATTAATTATTTCTATATTGTGTTTTTATCTTCTACAGTTCATTGTAGAGGGTAGGGATGTACGAAAGTCACTTACCTTTTCAAAGGGTGACATTCGTGGGCAGGGGGAGGCGCTCCATCCCTCCCCCCGAAATTCTCTCCAGCCGGCTCCACTCTGCGGAGATTCCATGGAGCCACCAGCCGGGGCTGCCCACAGCTGGACATCTGGCCGCTTGGCAGCCTGCAGGGATGCAAATGGCGGCTGCCATAGCCACCACCATTTGCATCCCTGTATTTTGCCATGATAGGCTATGTAAATATTTACTTGATAGGCTATGTAAATATTTACGTAGCCTATCACAGCAAAAAACAAAACAAAACAGCGGACGCAAATGGTGGCAGCTATGGCGGCCACCATTTGCGTTCCCTTTTTTTTGCTGTTTTAGCCTACGTAAATATTTACGTAGGCTATTACGGGGAAAAAAAAGGAATGCAAATGGCATAGTGGCCGCCATTTGCATTCCCTTTTTTTCACCGTAATAACCTACGTAAATATTTACGTAGGCTAAAACAGCCAAAAAAAGGGAACGCAAATGGCGGCCGCCGTAGCCGCCGCCATTTGTTTTCCTTTGGTTAAGCTGTGATAGGCTACGTATTTACGGCTATATGGAAGAAGTGAATGGCGGCCACAGATGTGGCCGCCATTCGCAATTCAGCACAGATGGCAGCAGGTAGGTGCTCCGTTCTAGGCCCATTTTGAGGGCGGTGGAGGGGCTTCATTCCGCCATGGATTTTGGGGGGCCGAATGCACTGGCATTCAGCCTCACCAAGATCTGTGGCAGAATTCTCTGACATCCCTAGTGGAGGGTAACCTATTTATACATTTGATTGCTGATTATATTATACTGTTTGTCTTGTTTGTTTATATTGTGGTGGCCTATGACTTGAAACAATACAGTTTTTTTAACATTATTATTTTACTTATTATAGAATCTATAAACTGCTTGTATAGAGAGACATCGGAGCAGTGTGCAATAAATGAAAACAAAAAAACACACAAAAAGTTACAGTAAAAACAAATAGATCAACAGTGCCTGAAATTTACTCATTAGTCAGAAAATGCTTGCCTCAAAACCAAAGTTTTCAGCAAATGTGAAAAACAAAGTAATGTAGGAGCCTGATCTCAGTTGGAAGGGCTGGGTGGCAGCCACCACACTAAAGGCCGTACTCTCCGGCTCATGTGGGACCACCAGGAGTGCCTCTTCAGAAGACCTCAGTGATTGGACAGGATGTTAAGGGAAAAGGCACACCCTCAAGTATCCTGGTCTCAAGTTGTTCAAGGCTTTATAGCAGGGGTGCAGAACCTCAAGACCAGGGGCCAAATCCAGTCTCCCCAGGGTCCCAATTTGGCCCTCCAGTGTTCCCCAGAAGTCCATGCCCCCTTCCCCGGGCCCCACTCCCTTTTCCCCAATCATCCAACATTTGGTGCAGTTTTTCCACCATTCTAAAAGCTTGAAAAGCCTCTCCTAAGACTCAGTTACTGGCAGTTAGAGCTTTAAGCTAAAATACTCTGGTCCTGGGGGCATTTTTGTTTGTTGGCCCCTCCCCTTTTTCCTTCAGCCCCACCCACCCTGGAATGCAGCCCCCAAAAGCTTCTCTGCAATGAAATTTGGCCCTTGGGCTGAAATAGGTTCTGCTGTCCTGCTTTATAGACTAGTACCAGAGCCTTGCAGCTAGCCTGGTAGCAGATGGACAGCCCTCAGCACACAGCCTTCAGCGGAGGCATTACATACTGATGTGGAGCTTGACAGCAGCCAGGCAGCCACTAGTTCTGCTGCACTAGTTACCGTTTCCAGACCAGAACCAGGGACAGCCCCACATGATCGTTTTTTGGCCGTGTGTATTTTTAAAATGTGGACTGTGCATTTTTGAAACCCTCGAAGAAGATCTCAAACCCTACTGAGAGATGCTACCTTATGCTATGTTACCGTTATGGAAGAGGCTAGAAACAGTTCCTGTGTTATTGCTTTTCCTCTCTTCCAGTGTACCATGTGGCACTAATCAGCATATGATCTCCTGACATGCTGTGGAGATCTTCTATGCCAGTCCTGGCTGCCTCAAGGAAAAGATTCACCAGCCCCCTCCAGGCATGGTCCTCCATACCATCATAGTTTTGTAGAAGAAGAGAGAACTGGCATGGCTAACCCCATCGCTGCTCCTGCCCCTTGCTGTCTACGTACTGGGGGAGGGGAGCCCGCTATAGAGCATAGATCAGAACCCTGATCATGCCAGGTGCTAAATCACAAGGGGAACATAGGCTATGCATTGCATATAGAGCAGGCTTCCCTTTTTAGATCTCCCTCTAGTGGACAGGGTGAGGAGGGCCTGGTGACAGCAAGGATGGCCCCACTCTCTTCCTCTGCATGATTATAACTACATGGAGGGAAATTCTTGAAGGGGGCTTCTGCGGCAAGGGGAAGCTTCTGGTGGTAACAATTGCATTGCATCTTACAATAGTGGTGTGGCAAAAGCCATCTCCGGCATCATGTGCATCATCAAAGTACTGTATAGACTGCTCTATATGAGCAGACATTGCTAACTTGTAAAGGCTTTCTTGAACTTATTCTTATGCTATTCACTTTCTATATCTAGTGAAATTAATGTCCACCTACTTGTAAATTAGTCTTATTGTGAGCACATGTGATTAGTTATAGTGAAGCATGTCCATACCTAAGTAGTTAAGGACAGTGTGTGTGTGAGTTTGGCAGAGGCATTACTTCTTTTTAAAAGTTCTCTGCATAGGGATGTCAGAGAATTCTGCCACGGATCTCGATGAGGCCGAATTCCAGTGCATTTGGCCCCCCGAACTCCATGGTGGAATGGCCTGCCCCCCCCGCCCCCCGCGGATCTCCCCCGGGACGAGACTTACCTGGGGCGGATGTTCCGGATGGCGGAGGCTCCAGCAGCGGCTTTGGTGGCGGCGGCAGCAGCGGTTGGTCTTCTGACCAGCTGCTGCCGCAGCCGCCATTTGCAGTCTGTTGTTGTTGGTTTTTTCCCCCATATGTGATAGGCTACATAAGTCTTTCGTGTCTGGGTTAAACAAAAAACAAAAAACGTGTACACAAATGGCGGCGGCTATGGCCGCCGCCATTTGCGTTCCTTATTTTTGGCCGTCTTAGTCTACGTAAATATTTACGTAGACTAAGATGGCCAAAAATAAGGAATGCAAATGGAGGCGGCCGTAGCCGCCGCCATTTGCGTACGCTTTTTTTTTTTTTTTACGTAGCCTATCACGGCTGAATACAGGGACACAAACGGCAACCGCTATGGTCGCCGCCATTTGTGTCCCTGCTAGCCAGCGGCCGGATGTCTGGCTGCTGGCGGAGCTGGCTGGTGGCTCTGCGGAATCCCCGCAGAGTGGAGCTGGCCAGCCAGGATTCCGCGGAGAGGCGCAGAGCTCCTCCCCCCCCAGCGAGGATTCCGGTGGGAGGGACAGAGCACCTCCCCCCCCAGTGGAACCCGGCGGAGCCAGGTAAGCATGGTTTCGTACACCCCTATCTCTGCATGACAGTGTAGCTGTCCCTTTCTTAAATGGATTTAAAGATATTTTTCTGAAGACTAGACTGATGCTGGGAAAGACTGAAGGCAAAAGGAGAAGGGGACGGCAGAGGATGAGATGGCTAGATAGCATCACGGATGCAATGAATATGAACTTGAGCATGCTCCGGGAGAGAGCGCAGGACAGGAAGGCCTGGCGTGCTATGGTCCATGGGGTCACGAAGAGTCGGACACGACTGAACGACTGAACAACAACAACAAGCTTAGTGTATACCACCTATGCAAGAAATGTTTGAAATGTCTTTATCTTTTCAAGTCAGTGCCATTCTGTGTTTAAAACTGAAAAAAATCAGCAAATACTAATTAAGCATAGGATTTATGCACTCCATGTGCATTTTATAAAATGGGAGAGATTGCTCTGAAAACACTTTTTTTTTTCCTGCCATAACTGTAATTTCTTTTACTTTACTAAATTGCCTAAATTAAATTGAATACAGCACTAGGGGGGAAATCCTAGATTGACAGCTATTCAAAAAGCAGCAACTGTATTCATAAAATTTACCACTTTGTTCCTTGTTAATGCTCAAAAATATAACATCTGGATTTTAATCTGTAGGCTAAAAGGATCGTAGATGTTTTCTGAGACAGGATTAAAACAAAACATGATTTTGATAAATTAGAGAAATGGGCAGAATTTTACAGTTGTAACCCAGAAAAAACATGAAATGTATGACATGAATGAGGCCTTAAATACAGTTTGTGGAATGCTTGTCTAGGCATTTAATTAACAAAGTAGTATCTGGTGCCAAAAGCAGAAGGTAAGTGCAACATAACAGTGGTTGCCTTTGATCTGCAAATCTGATTATTTCTCACTTTAAAAGGCAAGAACTTTAGCTAGATCAGCCCCAACTGTACACATGCTTTTTTTCAGGGATTTCCTTTGTCTGCAAGTTCTATATGTACAGCCACTAGATGGTGCTATCATATAGATGTGATATAGCAGAATTGCAGAAATGCACAAGCTTCAAAGCACCATTCAAATTAAATACTGCATTTTCTCTGTTAATAAAAAAGTTGCAATAATGGTCAGAAAGTACGGGAGAAGCCCTGGAGGTTGATGACATAATGTAAAGGACCAGCAAACTACCATGAGTGAACAATCATGAGTGCACAATAAAAGCCTCATGTAGAGAAGCCCTTGGTCATTCATGCCCCAGGCTAGATTATTGTAAAGACCTCTACATGTGCCTACCTCTATATGAACTTGCCCAAGCATTTGAGCCTGCCCATGTGCTTCCACTATGCTCTATTTTGGATGCCCTTCTTCAGGTCCCCCTGTAACTGAATGACCATGAGAAATAGGGCATCATTGGTTGCAGTATCTAGAACCTGGAATAGCCTCCCTAGATTGGTTTGCCTTTCTCCATTACTGCTCACTTCCCATTGGATAATGAAAAAAGTTTTATTCCCACTGGCATTTTCTGGTCATGTTTTAAAGGACTATTTAAATTATACTGTAGTTATTTTATATTGTTATAAAGCCAGTGTCAGGGAGTAGTTTATAGTGTCAGCCTAGGGCTCAGGCTAAAGTTTACAGGGTGATCTTGGGACAGTCATTCTCTCTCAGCCTGACCTACCTGGCAAGGTTGTTGTGAGGATAACATGGGGGGGGGGGAGACACAACTATGTACATTCCCCTGAAGAGCAGGACGCAAATGTAATAGATATATAAATTGTTGTATTTTAAAATTATTTCTCTATTGATTATTCTGTTGATTTTTTTTTTAAAAAAGAGTTAGAAATAAGGATGTATAAATAAATAAATACCCTCCCTGTTTTTTTAAGGAATAACATCTTTAAAAATAGCTTCCAAAGCAACTTGGATATTTATTACCTATTATCTCCCCAGTCAAGGAACTAAGGAAAAGGCAATGATAATCATGGATTTTTCTTATCTTTTGTTAAAGCCAGTAAGAGCTAGACAAGGCCTCATATAATTTATTTTTACAAAGACAGGGCATGAATAAGATGGACTCAGAAATAAAGCTGTTCTATTTTGTCAGTGTGGAAATGACGAAAAGGTAAACATCCTTAAATTTAGTTGAGAATAGTAATAACAGCACAGAAATTAGACTCCCTGACAATAAATGGACCAAAAAGCTGTATTATTGTAGAAGTTTCAATAGCTATGCTATTACTGAATTTCTCACCATATATTCTGTGGTAGATATAACATTGCAGAAATCATCACATTCTTTGAAAAATATATTTTATTTTATGGATGTTAATGTTAATGAGGGCCAGTCCTACTATTAGGCAGACTGAGACAGCTGCATGAGGCAGATGGTTTGGGGTCTTATGAAAGGCCAGCAATTTGTTTTAGTTATTATTTTAATTATTACTGTTATATTTCTACCGCTGTTAAAATAAATAACCCTAAAACAGCTCATGCCAACTACCCACCCTCGCTGGGTTTGTACGACATGATAACTTACAAATGAGTTTGGAGTTATGGAATGGGTGGCATATGCCAAAAACCATGCCACTGTGGCTGAAAATAATTGTGCAAATCCACCTCTGTGTAGCATTTTTAGGGGGTTGGAGGTGCTGCTGTAGGAAGGAAGGGGTGAGGAAATCCACTTCCATCAGCACAGCTGATCCATATTAAATCTGGATCCAGCCCCTTGAATCTATGTGCAAACTAGGGATGTATGAAAGTCACTTGCCTTTTCGCAGATGTGATTTGCAGTCGGGGGGAGGTGCTCCGTCCCTCCCCCTGGAATCCTCCCTGGCCAGCTCCGCTCCACAGCAGCTCCATGGAGCTGCTGGCTGGGGCCATCCGCAGCCACAGACGGGCTGCTGCAGACGCAAATGGCAGCTGCCATTTGCGTTCTGTGAGGCTGCCGTGACAGGCTATGTAAGTATTTATGTAGCCTATCATGGCAAAGAGCAGGGATGCAAACGGCGGCTGCTACGCCGTTTGCATCACTGCTCTTTCCGTGATAGGCTACGTAAGTATTTCCGTAGCCTATGACGGTAAAGGCAGCCACGCAAATGGCATAGTGGCCACCATTTGTGTAGTTGCCTTTACCATCATAGGCTACATAAATACTTACGTAGCCTATCACAGAAAGAGCAGCAGCACAAATGGCGTAGCGGCCGCCATTTGCGTCCCCACTCTTTGCTGTGAGAGGCTACATAAATACTTACGTAGCCTATCATGGCAGACTCGCAAGATGCAAATGGCGGCCGTGGCAGCTGGTCGAAAGACCAGCTGCGGCAACCAATTGAAAGACCAGCCGCCGCTGCTGTCGCCAGAGCCCCAGGTAAGCTTCGTCCCGGGGGGGATTCCATGGGGTGATGGGGGTTGGAGGCTGTTCCGCCACGGGTTTCAGGGGGCCGAATGCCAGTGCATTCGGCCTCACTGAAATCTGTGGCGGAATTCTCCGCCATCCCTAGTGCAAACCACCTCAGCCAACAAGATGTCTTGGGCCATCCCTGTAAAAAAATTATAGGAAATTCTATAAGTTTTGCTAAGTTTTCTTGAAGATTTATGTTAACAGATGCTGAGGGAAAAAAATTATAGAAATGAGCTTCATTTCAGAACCGTATAAGAAACTAACCCACATAGATCAGTCATCATAATATAGTTTTATGCCAAACTAATTGCAAAAGAAACCAAATCTGTCCTATTTAACTCACACAAGCATGCTATTGAACATATCAGAATCTAGGAGATTATAATTAGGAGAACCTTTCCAAAATTGGAGATTTAAAAGTTGGCTGCTGCTCAAATATGATCAAGCACTGAACTTTGGCAAATATATACAGAACTAGGATGTGCTTTGACAACATGCATCATTGCTTTCGACTTTTGATCATTTTAGCATTCAAGTGGCATAAAACATGTCATTTGATTAAAAACTTCCAAAACTATACAGTAATGTGCCTAGATATACTGATGAAAAATGATAATGAATATGAAAAACTCATGAATAACAAATCCAACAGGAGCTAGGCAACATGTTTGGATATACATTTAAGCTAGGGTTGCGATTAAATAACACTCCAATGACCTGGATCTTTTCCCCAGTGTTCAGACTGAATTGTAAGTACACTTGAATCTGAGTCAATGCTCTTGTAGAATGAGCCAACTTACAATATAATGCAAGTGTTCATGTAATTATGAACTATGAGGCTTGGGATAGTTTAGTGCTAAGGTGGCATTTGACTCATGCACTGCGATTACAAGTTACAACCAGCTGGAGTGTCAATTGTGCAGATAATTTGCTCATTGGATAGACAACCTGTCATCCCTGGTGCACCGTACAGATTTGGGAAGTTGCTCAGTTGCACGTATACATGCAGTGGTGTAATGGAGCCAGGGCTTCCAGGAATGCAGCACCACCCCTTTTTATCAGCATTGATTTGTTTTAATAAATATCTATCCTATTAGATAGGATGCCGATATCATTTGCCACCCCACTCAGACTTCCCTGTTCCCCCTGAGCTTGGCTGCACTCCTCACAGCAGCTGGAGGAAAATAAATGTTTCCAACAATATGTTCTTCCTTATTGTAATACTGAGTATTTGGGAGTGGCTTCATGGGCAATTCAGACCCATTCACTTTGCTAAAGACCTGCTCCAGGTGGGGATGAAAACTGCTAGGTTTGCTTTGTTGATATGGATCCGGACAGCTGCCTGCATTTTTGGACTTTCCTTGGCAGCATAGCTATGGGGATGGTTATGATGAGGACCTACCTTTCAACATATATCACTACACCACTGTATACATGACAAAAAGTTCATGTTTCCCATGGAAGTTCCATCAAACTAAGGGTTGTCACATATGTTTCCATTAGGGCTGGCTGGGGGAAAGTCCCCATGTGTGTGATTCACAGAATATATTGAGTAACTTTCAAGAGAAGCACCTAGTCCCCGCAAGTTCCTTGTGCTTTAGGCTATGACCATATCATGCAAGCACTCCCGCATCTATGCCAGCACAACGACACAGCCGAAGAGATGTATTTCTAAGTGACATTTCTAACATATGACAGCAGCAACTTATCTAGATATTATAGTCACTGGCTGCAGGTGGAAGGGGTCATATGTATGGATGCAGCTAAGGCTCAGCTTCATGATTTTGATACAGTTTCTCATAATGGGAAAGAGGCATAAGAACAACTGAACGAAACCTCTGCTGAATTGGACCAAAAGTCCATCTAGTTCAAACCTCTGACAGCTGTCTGCCAGATACTTTCAGCAAGTCAACGATCAGGGCATTAATAGGTCTCCCACTCTGATCTTCCAAAAACAACTGGTAGTCACGGGCATATTACCTCTGATCATAGAGGTTCAATGTTCCTGTCTTGGCCAATAGTCAATATCATCCAGGAGTATGCCTAACTTCCTTTTTAAGAGCACAATCCTGTCCAGATTTGCATGGAAACAATTCTCTGTGTTCATAATTAGGTATTGTATGAAGAGGTATGTCTGCCCTGAATTACTGCCAATCAATTTCATTAAGTAGAAACGCAACATTAAAAAAACTAAGATCATGGCATCTGGCCCCATCACTTCCCGGCATATAGAAGGGGAAGAAATGGAAGCAGTGAGAGATTTTACTTTCTTGGGCTCCAAGATCACCGCAGACGGTGACTGTAGCCATGAAATTAAAAGACACTTGCTCCTTGGGAGGAAAGCTGTGGCACACCTAGACAGCATAGTAAGAAGCAGAGACATCACTTTGCCGACAAAGGTCCGTCTAATCAAAGCTATGGTTTTCCCAGTAGTAATGTATGGCTGTGAGAGCTGGACTATAAGGAAGGCTGAGTGCCGAAGAATTGATGCTTTCGAACTGTGGTGCTAGAGAAGACTCTTACGAGTCCCCTGGACTGCAAGGTCAAATCAATCAATCAATCCTAAAGGAAATCAACCCTGAGTGCTCATTGGAAGGACAGATACTGAAGCTGAAGCTCAAATATTTTGGCCACCTAATGTGAAGAAAACTCTGTGGAAAAGCCCCTGATGCTAGGAAAGATTGAAGGCAAAAGGAGAAGGGGACGGCAGAGGATGAGATGGCTAGATAGCATCACCGATGCAATGAATATGAACTTGAGCATGCTCAGGGAGAGAGCGGAGGACAGAAAGGTAGGGATGTATGAAAGTCACTTACCTTTTCATGGATTCTGTTCATGGGGGGGGAGGCGTTCCGTCCCTCCCCCTGAAATCCTCGACGGGAGGGAGGCGATCTGGTCCTCCCCCCCGGAATCCTTGACGGCTGGCTGTGCTCTGCGGCGGCTCTGCGGAGCAGCCGGCCAGGCCCAGGCCAGGGCCGTCATCAGCCAGATTTCCGGCCGCGGAGGGCTCTGGGTTAAAAAAAACAAAAATGCATATGCAAATGGTGAATATTTATTTACAAATATTTATTTACAAATATTTACGTGGACTAAGATGAAGAAAAGAAAGGGGAATGCAAATAGCGTACTGGGTGCTATTTGCGTTCCCCTTTCTTGTCTTCATCTTAGTCTACGTAAATATTTACAGAGACTAAGATGGCGAAAAATAAGGAACACAAATGGCGGTGGCCATAGCCGCCATTTGCATACACTTTTTTTTTTTTTTACCCAGACGTGATAGTCTTTATGTAGCCTATCACGTCTATGGGGAAAAACAAAAAACAAAACACAGACTGCAAATGGCGGTGGCGGCAGCCAGTCGGAAGACCAGCTGCCGCCGCCACTGGAGCCGCCGCTGTCCGAAATATCCACCCCAGGTAAGTCTCATCCCGGAGGGGATCCATGGGGGGCGGGGGGTGGCAGGCCGTTCCGCGATGGATTTCGGGGGGCCAAATGCACTGGCATTCGGCCTCACCGAAATCTGTCGCGGAATTCTCTGACATCCCTACAGGAAGGCCTGGCGTGCTATGGTCCATGGGGTCATGAAGAGTCAGAAATGACTTAATGACTGAACAACAACAACAATCCCAAAATCTATTATTATGAGAGAAGATAAACACTCTGACTTTTCCCTCTAAGGTTAAACCATATGTTCCATATGTTCCTGCCTGACTGCTAAGAAAGTCTTCAGAGTCTCTTCTCTGAGTGCCACCACCCACAATGGTGTGATGCGTAGCTACCAGGGAAAGAGCCTTATCTGTAGTGGCCCCCCCATTTGTAGAATGCCCTTCCCATGGAGATCCTTCAAGTGTCTTCACTGTATACGTTTAGACTTCAGGTTAAGACCTTCCTCTTTGAACAGGCAAGCAGTGTTTAATCTGATATTAATTTTACCGTTGGCTTCTCAATATTTTTAACATTCTATATTATATTATTTTGATACTTATATTCTGGTATATTTGTTGTTGTTTGGTTTTATGCTTCTAAACTACACCAATGGCATTTGCAAGTTGGGTAATATACATAAATAAATACACATATAAATAAATATACCATCCATAATTGTGTGTGTATGTGTGTCCTTTAATCATATTTTCTTCCTCAACCTAAAAGCTCCCAAGTGTTAACCTTTACTTGCAGGGATGGTGCTTCAAGCTCTTAATTGTTTTGATTGTCGTTTTCTGCACCTCCTCCAGTTCTACAAGATCCTTTTTGAGATGGGATGACCAGAACTGTGCACAGTATTCTAAATGTTGCAACAGATTTATATAACAACACTATGATAAGTGAAGCTTTATTTCCAATCTCTATCCAAATAATCCCAAGCATAGCAGTTGCCTTTTTCACTACTGCCACACAGTGAGTTGGCATTTTCATTGTGTTATCCACCATGAGTCATATTCTAAATTATCAGATTATAAAAATCTAAAAAAATCTCTTTACATCTTACTCACCGCCAGTTTCTGTTTGATGAGTATATATGTCAAGTCAGGATTTATTTTTACTTTTTTGCCTCAATGTGCATCATTTTATATTAACTTACATTGAAACATTTTGTTGCACATTTTCCCAATTTGGATAAATTATTTTGGAGCTCTTTGCAATCTGTATGGATTTTTAACATCTTAAATATTTTAGATATCATTCACAAACGTGGCTACCACACTATTCACCACTGGTTCCTTATCATTTATGAATCTTACAAAACAATCACCCTATAACATCTTTGTCAACATCAACATACATTAGAATTGTCATTCTATTCTGTCTGTGAAGTAGGGATGGCAGAGAATTCCACCACGGATTCCAGTAAGGCCGGATTCTTTAGAAACTGGCCCCCTGGAATCCATGGCGGAACTGCTTCCTGCCCCCCGCCCCCCCGCAGTATCCCCCTGGAACGGCACTTACCCGGGGCGGATGCGGCAGATTCGGTGGTGGTGGCAGCTCTGGCGGCTGGTCTCCTGGCCGGCCACAGCCGGACTGCTGCCGCAGCCATTTCCATCCTTACAGCCATGATAGGCTATGTAAGAATTTACGTAGCCTAACATGGCTACCCCCCTGCCCACCCCCCAAAACACCCAGCGTACGTAAATGGCGGCAGCTACGGCAGCCGCCATTTGCCTTCCCCTATTTTTTGCCAATTTATCTTACATAAATATTTACGTAAGATAAAATGGTGAAAAAAAGGGGAATGCAAATAGTGTAGTGGGCGCTATTTGCATTCCTTTATTTTTCACCATTCTAGCCTATGTAAATATTTACGTAAGATAAATCAGCGAAAAATAGGGAATGCAAATGGCGGCTACCGTAGCCGCCGCCATTTTTGTACGCTGGGTTTTTTTTGGGGGGGGGTAGCCGTGATAGGCTATGTAAATTTTTACGTAGCCTATCATGGCTGCCTGGCTGGATGCAAATGGCGGCCAATATGGCGGCCGCCATTTGCATCTGCAGCAGCCCGTCCACGGCCGGAAATCCAGCTGTGAACGGCTCTGGCTGGCTGCTCTACGGCCTGGCCGCGGAGCAGAGCCAGCCATCAAGGATTCTGGGGGAAAGGACCGGATCGCCTCCCTCCCCTGTCGAGGATTCCGGGAGGAGGGACGGAGTGGATCCCCCCATCCCCCCCACCACAAAAGATTCTGCAAAAAGGTGAGTTTCGTACATCCCTACTGTGAAGGGGATAAAGTATGAGAAATGCTCTGGGAAATAATTTGATATACATTACCACCTTCTACTAATCAAGATATTGTTAGGAATAAGTTAATGCCACTAGCTATGGATTTTTCTGTTGTTTGGAGGGCATTGCAAATGTAGTTTCAGTTTCCACTAAGGATGTACGAAAGTCACTTACCTTTTCGAAGGGTGACATTTGTGGTGGGGGGGAGGCGCTCTGTCCCTCCCCCTGAAATTCTGGCCGGCTGGCTCCGCTCCATAAGGATTCTGCAGAGCCGCCGGCTGGCTCCGCCAGCGGCCGGACATCCGGCCACTGGCTAGCAGGGACACAAATGGTGGCGGCCATAGCCGCCGCCGTTTGCGTCCCTGCAGTCAGCCGTGATAGGCTACATAAATGTTTACGTAGCCTATCACAGCTGATTTAAAACAAAAAAACAAAAACCACGCATATGCGAATGGCGGCGCCCATGGGCGCTGCCATTTGCGTTCCTTATTTTGCCACGTCTTACTCTACGTAAACATTTACGTAAACTAAGACGGCGAAAATAAGGGGAACGCAAATAGCGTAGCGTCTACGCTATTTGCGTTCCCCTTATTTTCGCCGTCTTAGTCTACATAAATGTTTACGTAGACTAAGACATGCCAAAATAAGGAACGCAAATGGCGGCGCCCATGGGCACCGCCATTTACATACGCGTGTGTTTTTTTCTTTTAAATCAGCTGTGATAGGCTACGTAAACATTTACAAAGCCTATCACAGTGTTTTTTTTTAAATCTAGCCATGATAGGCTACGTAAATCTTTACGTAGCCTATCAGGTTTTTTTGTTTTTTTAATTGGAAATGGCAGCGGTGGCAGCCGGTCAGAAGACCGGCCGCCGGTGCCACCACCGCCGCTGCCAAACTGCTGCCGAACCGCTGCTGGAGCTGCCGCCGCCAGGAAGAACTGCCCAAGGTAAGTCCCATCCTGGGGGGGCGGGGGGGAGACCATTCTGCCACTGATTTCGGGGGGCCGAATGCGCTGGCATTTGGCCTCCCCGAGATTTGTGGCGAAATTCTCTGACAACCCTAGTTTCCACTGACCAAAATAAGTATTAGTTTTGTCATGTGATAAATACACTTTTAAGGAAAAAAACCTCTGTGTGTCCCCCATGGAAGTTGACATTTGAATTAATAATCCCAAATAACCCAGGTTCATATATTACCTGTATTGCATATATAATTTATATGCAGAAATATAAGTAATCATTTTATGGGATGACTGAATGAAATACTCATTTTGTAAAATGACTAAAAGCTGCAGTCACTGAGCAATGATGAGTTCTACATTATGATGAACAACTAGACAAGTTAAAATATAATGAAATGTAATGTAACACTGTATCAGTACATTATTAAGCCCATGAACTGATAAAAAAACTGATCACAAAGTGGACTGTGATATGTCCCATATTTATTCTGAAATATATCATTATGCAAGTAAAGTAAAGCTGATGGGCAATGAGTTAGATTCGGTAGCAATTAACTGTGGTTTGCCAAATGCATATGAGAAATGTGTTACTTTAATAGTGAAAAAATTAGTCTGAAGGTATTATAAGACATCCTTTAAAGTGCAAGTACTTAACTAACAGGGTTCATGGACGTCTGAATCTAGCCTTTATAGAGTTTCTGCTGTAAAGAACAAATTAATTAGATATCAAAATGTCACCTGCAGTGAATAAAGTCTCTCCGTACTTAAGTGGGAACAGTGCACTACTCGAGGAATTTAGAGGAAGTATTTCTTCTCCTCACCCTTTCTACTGTCATAAGGGTAGGTAGAAAAAGAGACTTCAGAAATGATAAAGACTTGAACTTGGAGGCAGCCGACTATCCAATGCAGGGTGGGCAGAGTGTGGAGGGGATCCTCTCTTCCACGCTCTGGCTGCCCTGCATTTGTGGCTGTTTAGCTAGGGTGCCCTGGAGTGAGGGGGGGAGTCCAGATGACACATAGGAAGGGTCATACCAGCGCTTCCGTAGTCCCCTCCCCACCCCCAGGAACACCCGCCTTTTGACTGGTATGTGCTGCTTTTACAAGCGGGGAGCTGGGGATGACCTGTGCCTCCTACAAGGCGGTAGGGGTGGGGAGACAGATTTCTGGGAACCGAGCTTGAAGCACTGGCTCTGTGCTCAGTTTCCATAAACCAAAAAATCCTATGGCCACCTAGACACTGTCTAGTGGTCATAGAATTGTGCCCTAAGGCTGCAATCCTATACTCACCTACCTGGGAGGAAGTCTCATCGAACTCTATGGGACTTCTGAGTAGACATGCATAGGATTGCTCTCTGACAGACATGAAAGGTGGTACATTTGACTGCTCTGGTGAGCACCCTGAGTATGGTAGCATCTCAACATATCTCTCACTGGTGACTGGCTCAAGAGGATGTGAGAAAGGGGCTCCAATTCTGCCAAGAAATAAAAAGTTATTGGCAGTTCCCTTTATAGATATAAATAGATTTTTTAAAAATAGAATTGGATTTTTTAAAAAGAATTGGATTACATTTGCAGGCACAGGGGACCCTTCTGAAGATATGAAGCCTGACAAATTTCAGACAAATGGGTATAGGGTTGTTTCTGTGCTAGGATCCTTTAAACATTATATATATTTCCAATTATAGTTAGGGATGGCGGAGAATTTCTCCCCGAAACTTCGGGGGGCCGAGCGCCAACGTGTTTGGCCCCCCGAACAACTTTCAGGGAGAAATTCTCCGCCCCCCCCGCCCTCCGCCCCCCCCGGGACGGGACTTACCTTTGGTGAATGTCCCTCCTGGTGGCGGGTCTGTCCGGCGGTTCGTCAGGTCTTCGTCCGGGGTGGGAGCGGCAGCTGGTCTTTCGACCGGCTACCGCTGCCGCCATTCCAATAAAAGAAAAAAAAAACAACGCCCCCGTGATAGGCTACGTGACGATTAACGTAGCCTATCACGGCTAGATTTGCAAAGTCAGCCATGATAGGCTACGTAAATCGTCACGTAGCCTATCACGGGTGACTTTAAAAAAAAAAAAAAGCGCGTACAGATAATGGCGGCCCCCATAGGGAGCCGCCATTCACGTTCCTTATTTGGTCGCTGTAGTCTACGTAAATCTTTATGTAGACTACGGCGAAAATAAGGGCAACGCTATTTGCGTTGCCCTTATTTTCACCGTAGTCTACGTAAAGATTTACGTAGACTACAGTGACCAAATAAGGAACGCGAATGGCGGCTCCCTATGGGGGCCGCCATTTGCATACGCGCTTTTTTTTTTTTTTTTTAAAGTCACCCGTGATAGGCTACGTGACGATTTACGTTGCCTATCATGGCTGACTTTGCAAATCTAGCCGTGATAGGCTACGTTAATCGTCACGTAGCCTATCACGGGGGCGTTGTTTTTTTTTTACTTTTAATTTCGCGGCCGGGCGAGGCAAGGCACCTCCTCCCCGGCCTGAATCTCGGCCGGGCGAGGTGGGAAGCCTCCCCCCTGGCCTGAATTTCGGCCGGGCGAGGCGGGAAGCCTCCCCCCTCCGGCCTGAAATTCGCGGGGAGAGCAGCGAAGCGCCTCCCCCCCACCGCGAAAAGCTGCGAGACCAGGTAAGTGACTTTCGTGCACCCCTAATTATAGTCAACAGGAGGCATGAATCTTTGGATTTCCAAGTCGAGTTGAATCATTTACCTAGCAGTTCGTGATTATAACTTACAAACTAGGGCTATTCACTCACCTGACCTGGAAGGCTTCAGGCAAGAATGAGTTTGTCTCCTGCTGCAGACGTACAGGATTGAGGCGAGACAACGGTTATGTTCGGCCGCACACCATATTGATACTGCAGGGTGTGCAGTTTAACAGCTTACTGAAGGCTACTCTACCTCATATCAGGCCTTTCTGTAGTTCCAGCAGCCACCCATCCTCTCTTGGCATCAGTGTGGAATAAGCAGATCACAACGTCGGAATTTTTTTCACATGCCCCCAGGTTAGTCATAAAATCAGCCCCCCCCCTTTTCTTTTCACATACTCTTCACTGATCTCTGGTGTGGATGTGGACACAGTAGTTTGGAGTGTTTTTTAACTGGGTTAATTTGGTCACATTATGGCAGGGATTTGCAGGCATGGATGAGGTTTAATGTGCACCCAGAGGCAATGTTATGGTGATGAGTGATTCCAGCAACTTACTGTCATTGCTGTAGGATCCATGGGTAGGGTCCGGATTGCTTTTGGGGCTAACCTGTGTCACTCATGCAGAGTTGGGGGGTTCCAGGAAGGGTGACTCAGGAAGGCCCCCCTATTTTCCTCATAGATGTGGCTTCAGGGGAGTGGTGGGGACAGACTGCCACTTCTCTTCATGGGCTCACCCATATAACTGAAGGAGTTTAGTTCCCCCACAGTCAGTTACCACTACAGATCCTGTTTTTAATTTAAATACATGCAGCTCTAGATCAATCCTTTCGCCTATGTCTCAACTCTTCATTTCCTGCTAGCATATCTGGAAGGGGCCAGGTGCTGTTCCAGATGAAATGACTTTCATCGACTTTCTGCAAACAACAAGCACAATCTGAAATGGTAAAATGTGGGTAGAGTATGTGGTCAAATTACATGCCAAAATTCATTAGTAACTAATCATTCACTTTCTGCTTAGCAAATGATTTTGCATCCTGTAGTAATGATTAAATCCCTATCCCTCCTCTCAGGCTTTGTATGATAATTCTCAGAGATGCCACCTTCTTTGAAGAGCCAGAGTCCTGTACATTTATTCTTCATATGAGATAGTTTAATGCAAACACATCCAACCAACCAGGAAGGAAAATGTTTGCACTTTTCCCCGCATCGACTTGATAATGTACGAAGTCACTTACCTTTTCACGGATGTGATTTGCGGGGGGGGGGGAGAGGCACTCCATCCTTCCCCTGGAATCCTTGATGGGGGGGAGGTGATCTGGTCCTCCCCCCCCGGAATCCTTCCCAGCCGGCTCTGCTCCGTGGTGGCTCTGCAAAGCAGCCGGCCAAGGCAGTCCGCAGCCAGAGTTCTGGCTGCGAATGGGTTGCTGCAAGTTGCCATTTGCATCCATCCAGGCTGCCATGATAGGCTACGTAAATACTTATGTAGCCTATCATGGCAGGCAAAAAAAAGGAGAAGAACAACGTACGCAAATGGCGGCGGCTACGGCGGCCGCCATTTGCGTTCCCTATTTTTTGCCGTTTTATCTTATGTAAATATTTACTTAGGCTATTACAGCGGGGGGGGGGCGAAAGGGAATGCAAATAGCGTAGTGGGCACTATTTGTGTTCCTTTTTTTCCCACCGTAATAGTCTACGTAAATATTTACATAGGATAAAATGGCGAAAAATAGGGAATGCAAATGGCGGCGGCTGTAGCCGCCGCAATTTGCGTACCCGTTGTCTTTTTTTTTTTGCTTGCCGTGATAGGCTACGTAAATACTTACGTAGCCTATCATGGCCTCTGTAGGGACGCAAAAGGTATCCCTGCATTACCTGTGATAGGCTACATAAGTATTTACGTAGCCTATCACTGCTATGACCAGGAAGCGAATGGCAGATGGCAGCAGGTAAGTGCTCCATTTCGCGCACCTTTCATGGGGTGGGGGCTCCATTCCACGCACCTTTCATGGGTTGGGGGAATGGGGGCTTTGTTCTGCCATGGATTTCGGGGGGTCGAATGCACTGGCATTCGGCCTCACCGAGATCCGTGGCAGAAGTCTCCGCCATCCCTACTTGATAAAGCAGTCAGGAGAGTCACAACAAGTAGGGGTGCACGAAAGTCACTTACCTGGTCTCGCAGCTTTTCGCGGTGGGGGGGAGGCGCTTCGCTGCTCTCCCCCCGAAGTTCAGGCTGGGGGGGAGGCTTCCCGCCTCGCCCGGCCGAAATTCAGGCCGGGGGGGAGGCTTCCCGCCTCGCCCAGACGAAATTCAAGCCGGGGAGGAGGCGCCTCGCCTCACCCGGCCGCAAAATTAAAAGTAAAAAAAAAAACGCCCCCGTGATAGGCTACGTTAATCGTCACGTAGCCTATCACGGCTAGATCTGCAAAGTCAGCCGTGATAGGCTACGTAAATCGTCACGTAGCCTATCACGGGTGACTTTGCAAATCTAGCCATGATAGGCTACGTTAATCGTCACGTAGCCTATCATGGAGGCATTTTTTTTTTCTTTTATTGGAATGGCGGCGGCGGCAGCCGGTCAAAAGACTGGCTGCCGCTCCCGCCCCAGATGAAGACCCGACGAACCGCCGGCCGGACCCGCCGCCGGGAGGGACATTCGGGAAAGGTAAGTCCCGTCCCGGGGGGCATGCGGGGGGTGGGGGTGGTGGAGAATTTCTCCCTGAAACTTCTTCGGGGGGCCAAACATGTTGGCGCTCGGCCCCCCGAAGTTTCGGGGAGAAATTCTCCGCCATCCCTAACAACAAGTACACGGGTGCACCTTTAAAGTGAGTTCAAATCTTAACTGTACAGTGTGCCCCCACCCCAATCACTTCTTATGAATCCTTTAGGCTGTTATAGGCAGAGGCAAAGTACAGACTGAATCAGGTACTGTGGGGAATTTGTAAGATGAAAGCCTAGGCTCTCAATATTATAATACTAGATTGTGCCGAGAACTAAATAGTTTAATTAAATAAAAGTACTGACTTATTTTTAGGGTGCACCATTCCATATCTGTTTTGCATAAAACTTTGCAGCATTTCCTGTGCCATGTTCAATGCCATCACTATGTGCATGCAGGTGCTGTGCAGTTTTAATTTGTTATAGCTTGATTGACATAATATACTCCCAAGCAGGGAAGGAATAATTCCACTGAGACAAGCCCTATGCAGATGTTCGAGTGAATGCATGAGTACGGCCCTCTTGGTGGCCATCCACACAATCCCTGCCCTGAACTGGCCAGGCCTTGAAGTTGCATGCCTCAGAGCGAGCAGGGAAACGTATCCCACCTCCCATGCCACAGATCTGGCTCAATGCCTTCTGTGCCCACTAGAAAATTGTGAAAGGATAAAGGACATTATTTATTTATTTCCTTTTATTTATTTCATTTCTATACTGCCCAATAGCCGAAGCTCTCTGGGCAGTTCACAAAAATTAAAACCAAACAGCACACAATAAAACAATTTAAAATATATAATGGAACAACCACATTAAGAGCTTTGAACCCCCCACTTCAGTAGGCGAACTCCTAGCCTACCTAGTCCTGTCAACTGGCAGCTAACATATATCCATAGCAAGGTGATGAGCACTGCATGACAAGGGCGTGAAGTCAGCACTTTTTAAGCCATGCCCTAGGCTTCCTTTTCTGGATGAGGAGCAAACCAAAAGAGACAAGATCCCATAAGAACATAAGAAGAGCCATGCTGGATCAGACCTAGGGTCCATCTAGTCCAGCATTCTGTTCACACAGTGGCCAACCAGCTGTCACCCATGAACACACAAGCAGGACATCTTCTATTAGTTCACTCCCAAGACCCACCCCCCCAAAGCCAGCCAGCACCTATGATTGGTCAGAGAATGAGCTGTGGTGAGGCCAAGCAGTTGTCAGGGTGGAAACTGAGCCGACAGAACCCCAGAGCAGTTCTGATTCTGAGGAGGAACAGCAATCCATGGGAGAGGAGCGCGCTCATCTCTCACAGGCACAGCAGCTGGCAGAGATTCCTCCTGCCAGCATTCCTGAGATAGATAGTGACCCTGGCAGTGAGAGAGCACTGGAGGGGGGTTTGCTGGACACTCGACGCTGACGCCGGGAGCAGAAAAGGAGGCGTAGTGCTCGTTTGGTGCGTAAGCAATGGTCGCGTCCCGAGGACCCAAGGGAAAGAGGGAGGAACTCTCCATAGCCCATAAGTTCGGGGTTTTCCTGTGATTCTCCTTCAAATGGGGACCAACTGCCTAACCTGGAGCATAGGCTACTCTGCTGTTCCTTGCTTAGTTGCTGGTGATTAGCATCTGAAAGAGTCATTAAGTTGTAAAAAGATTAAAGCATTGAAAAGAATATTTTTGTCTTTGTCTTGAGTTAGCTATGGGAGTAGACTGAAAGAGGCCGCCAGGGCGCTTCTGACAGCAGGAGGCCACTCCAGATCACTCTCTGCTTGTGTCAGGAGGACACTCCTCCTGCTCTCCCACCACTATTACCCAGTGTTGGGAGAAAATGGGGCTCTGGTAACCAGAGACCTGTAGCTTACATATGTATAACTTTCTCACTATTGCTTGGCAAACAGAAATATTGCAATATTTTTAGTCTCCCAAAATGCATAATCATTTCATCTTACAGTGTTCACATGTTTTAACTGAAATTGTTCACTCCCACCAAATACTTCAGCATTAAAAAAGGATCCCTTTCTTTTGACTATCTACCATAGCATCAAGTTTGTTTCATGATTTGCTATATGGATTATCCTGTTATTCATCTGCTTTCTCTGTTGTAAAGTCATATACTATGTTACATGTCTGAAGTCACTCAACCAGATTAAATGTCATTATATCAGCCCAAACTGGTAGATCAATGCTGTAAAAGCATCTAGCCTGATAACATTAATTCTTCACTCCTTTTGGTACCATGAGTTTGATTTCCCAGTGAGAATTTGAACTTGCAAAAGATGGCAATGAGAAGTGTAAATTTTCTGCTATACTGCCAGTGGAAATTCATTCTTAATATGTGAAATGAAAAATTGAAGATTGAAGTGTATTTCTATGCATGGATCACCCCTTGCCAGAGTAGTGTCTCTCTTTTAGTAGTTTGCAGTTTCAATCACATAGTAGAAATAGCATTAGACATTGTTTATTTAAGGGATGTGCAGATCTGTCCACCCACCCCATCCACAACAAAGAAGTTGTGCTAGGCTTAGGGATGGCAGAGAATTCCGCCACGGATCTCAGTGAGGCCGAATGCCAGTGCATTCGGCCCCCCGAACTCCGTGGCAGAATGGCCTGCCCCCCCCCCCGTGGATCACCCCCAGGATGAGACTTACCTGGGGCGGATCTTCCAGGCAGTGGCAGCTCCTGCGGCGGCGGTGGCTGGTCTTCCAACCGGCTGCCGCCGCCGCCATTTCCAGTCTTTTTTTAAAAAAAGACGTGATAGGCTATGAAAAGATTTACGTAGCCTATCATGGCTAGGTTTTTTTTTTTAAAAAAAACAAAAAACATCGTGATAGACTATATAAATCTTTACGTATCCAATCACGTCTGACTTTTTTAAAAAAACATGGCGCATACGCAAATGGCGGCTATGGCCACTGCCATTTGTGTTCCTTATTTTGGCCCATCTTAGTCTACGTAAATATTTATGTAGACTAAGATGGGCCAAAATGAGGAAAGCAAATGGCGGCGGCCATAGCCACCACCATTTGCGTATGCGTATGCGTGTTTTTGTTTTTGTTTTTAAAGTCAGACGTGATAGGCTACGTGACGATTTATGTAGCCTATCATGGCTGACTACAGGGATGCAAACGACAGCGGCTACGGCCGCCGCCATTTGCGTCCCTGCTAGCCAGCGGCCGGATGTCTGATTGCTGGCGGATAGGAGTGCACGAAAGCCACTTACCTGGTCTCGCAGCTTTTCGCGGTGGGGGGGAGGCGCTTCGCTGCTCTCCCCCTGAAGTTCAGGCCGGGGGGGGAGGCTTCCCGCCTCGCCCGGCTGAAA
This sequence comes from Heloderma suspectum, assembly GCF_057233095.1. Taxonomy (NCBI): domain Eukaryota; kingdom Metazoa; phylum Chordata; class Lepidosauria; order Squamata; family Helodermatidae; genus Heloderma; species Heloderma suspectum. The sequence continues at coordinate 78,514,978 of NC_139460.1, read as the reverse complement.
TTCAGGCCGGGGAGGAGGCGCCTCGCCTCGCCCGGCCGCGAAATAAAAAGTTTTTTTTAAAAAAAACGCCCCCGTGATAGGCTACGTGACGATTAAGATAGCCTATCGTGGCTAGATCTGCAAAGTCAGCCGTGATAGGCTACGTAAATCATCATGTAGCCTATCACGGGTGACTTAAAAAAAAAAAGCGCGTACGCAAATGGCAGCCCCCATAGGGAGCTGCCATTCATGTTCCTTATTTGGTCGCTGTAGTCTACGTAAATCTTTACGTAGACTACGGTGAAAATAAGGGCAACGCAAATAGCGTCGCGCCTTATTTTCGCCGTAGTCTACGTAATCTTTACGTAGACTACAGTGACCAAATAAGGAAGGTGAATGGCGGCTCCCTATGGGGGCCGCCATTAGCCGTACGTGCTTTTTTTTTTTTTTAAGTCACCCGTGATAGGCTACATGACGATTTACGTAGCCTATCATGGCTGACTTTGCAAATCTAGCCGTGATAGGCTACGTTAATCGTCACGTAGCCTATCACGGGGGCTTTTTTTGTTTTTTTTACTTTTATTGGAATGGCGGCGGCGGCAGCAGCCAGTCAAAAGACCGGCTGCCGCCCCCGCCCCGGACGAAGACCCGACGAACCGCCGCCGGGACCCGCCTCCGGGAGGGAAATTCGGGAAAGGTAAATCCCGTCCCGGAGAGGGTGCGGGGGGCGGGGGATGCGGAGAATTTCTCCCCGAAAATTTCTCCCCGCTTGGCCCCCCGAAGTTTCGGGGAGAAATTCTCCGCCATCCCTACTGGCGGAGCCGGCCGGCGGCTCCGCGGAATCCCCGTGAAGTGGAGCTGGCCTGCCAGGATTCCTGGGGGGGAGGCGTGGAGCGCCTCCCCCCCATCGAGGATTCCGGGGGGAGGGACAGAGTGCCTCTTCCCCCCAGCGGAACCTGGTGGAGCCAGGTAAGGCCAATTTCGTACATCCCTAGCTAGGCTTATCAAAACTCTTTTTGCATTTCTCAAATATCCTTCAGATATTAATCATAAACCTTCAATTTGCAAATTTGCTTTACAATTTTAATTTGGGTGAAATTTGGGACAGCTCCTGCAATTTCTTACTGGCCACACCAACACTTTTTGGTTCCAGCAGTGTCTTCATTTGTTCACTCATGTAAGCAACTGCACTGGCTGCCTTTTAGCTACCATGCCAAGTTCCAGGCCTTGTTGCTGGCTTAGAAAGCTCTGAAGAAGTTGGAACCAGGTTATCTGGTGGATCTTCTTCCCCAATATAGATTGATGTGATCACTAATATCATTGGAGGAAGCCTTGCCACTGTACCGTGACCTGTGGATTTCCATCTGACAGTAACATGGAAGTCGGCATTGTCTGTGGTGGCACCCAATTAAAAACATGTCTTTTCACCCAAGCCTTCTCTGACTGATTGGGCTGCCCTGCTCATTGATGACTAGATTTTAAAAAATGTTTTAACTGAGGATGATTTGTAATTTAATCTTGTACCACTTTGAGAGTTCTTTTCAGATATGGTAAGCAGTCTATACATTGATTAAATAAATAATAACGATCTCCACATTTGCTTTGAAATTTGAGTTGAGGTGAAATTTGGTGGCACCATTCATTTAGACTAGGGCTGGGCGAGTTCTCTCACTCTCCATTCTTCACCCCATGTACTAGTGTTGAGTTGAGGGGTAGTTTGATAATTTGGGGGGATGAAACAAAACAATTTGCTTCATTACAGGTGTGGGACAAGCAGGCCCTTAAAAGGGCTTACCACAGTGATAGTGACAGGTCTTTTCTTATATAAAAATATCCCACAGAGGATCAAGGCATTGTGGAGGTGGAATGACAGCCTGACATCTGTTGCAGCTGCCAAGGTTTTTTTTTTTTTTAAAAAAGGAATAAAGCGAGGGAGGGAGGGAGCAAAAGCATGTTGCCCCCATAAGCAGTATTTTTACAATGAAAGAAAAGTGGGGGAGAGAAAAGTCTTGCTACCATTACCACAGTAAGCCTTCTTAAGCAACCTGCCCCTGAGATGAGGTGAACCATTTTGCCCCAGTCGAGAATTTTGTTTCAGTCCGCAAATGATCAGAATGTGCACCATTTGCAACCCTGAACACAAACTAGACCTCCTTGTTCTGAAAAAGCTCACGCATTCCCGAGCTTCTGATTGCATTTGAACAATGTATATATGCACACTTTTAAATGCACATTATAACTTTATCTACCTACCTACCTACCTATCTACACACACACACTTCCATGCTTTAGTCAGTGGGGAAAAGTCCACACTTTGAAAAATGTGCAGGGAAAAGTGCACTTTTCCCATTTGAACTAAAAGAAAAGTCACAAAGGGAAATGGGTGTGAGATGAACTGAGCTTTGAGGCAGAGTTTAGAGAATCTAGGTGAACTCAAGCATCTGTGATTCACTCATCCCTAGCCCCAGTCCCCTAAAAATCACACCTCAGGTGATTTGGGGGATGGGAAACCCCCCACCCTCAATTTGTGTGAGTCTTACTGAAGACTCATTACAGCTGTAATACACACACACACACACACACACACCATACAGCTGCACAAGTGCCTTGTGGTCTAGGGATGAGCAAACCTGCCAGTTTCAATTTCTGTTAGTTACTCATTTTTTTCGATCTTAAATTCAGTTTGTCTCAGACTTTTAGAATTTCTCCATTCTTAAGTTCAATTCATCTTCAACATCAAGAATTTTTTTTTTTTTAAGTTTGCATGAAAATTCATAAGAATTTTTGAGTGTATTTCTCCTAATGCATGCACTTTTGGATGAAGTCTGGCCTAGTATTTGCATCTTTTGCAAGCATTTTTCCAAATATAAAGGATTTTGAACATTATTTTCCCTAATATATGCACTTTGTATGCACTTTTTAACTGGAGAACTCCACTGCAATATTGAGAGAAATGCATATTTCAAAAGGTAACTGAGTTGCAGTTCGCGAAGTGGGTTGAAAGTGTGAAATGAAGTATGCATTAAAATGTGAAATGAATGAATATCTCCCCTATTTCTAGCCTTACCTTCTCTGTATAGTTGTATTAGATACAATAGAATGTCCAACAGATTGCAGCATGCAGCAGAACCAAATAGGGTGGCAGTTAACTTTTCTGTCAAATGAACTGTCCATGTTGTGTATTATACTTGACAGTCAGTCTCTCTCTCTCCCTCTCTCTCCCCCTCTCTCTCCCCCTCTCTCTCCCCCTCTCCCTCGCTGCCCCCTGCTCCATTTTTCAAAAAAGTAGCCTGGTACATAGAATTGGTCAAATTAATTTTTCATCCCAAAGTGGAAGGCTAATGAAACCAAAGCAACTCAGATCTGTAACAGCTCAATGTGCTTGATGGATTTTTTTTTTTTAAATGTCACACTACAGCATTATGGTTCACAGGAAACAAATATGGTACCTACTGCATTGTTTATCAATAATGAACTATCATAGCCAAACAGTATTAAGAAACTTACAGAAAACAAAGCAAGGGAAGCAGAAATAACTGTTTTAGAACAATTCTGTTATCTTGTTATTCCCAAGCATATGAAATATTGAATACTTTAGTACATTTCAGCAGTTCAGACAGAGATTAATAATGCAACATTGTTGTTGTTTTTTATATTACTAAATGTGCATGTATGAGGGAGAGACAGGTTGTCAAAACAGCAAGAAAATTATGGACTAACAAATTAAGGAACAAAATCATGAATCTACTCACAAAGGGAAGATGGTTTATGTTCTCAAATATATAGACTTGGTGGGTTGACTGTATCCAGAGATCTGTTGCCTCAATAGGAGGCTGGATAGGAGGGAAACTCTAATATGTAAAGTAGTGAGGAGTAAAAAGAAAAAAACCTAGGGATGGCGGAGAATTTCTCCACAAATCTCCGGGAGGCCGAATGCCAACGCATTTGGCCCCCCGAAATTGGTGGTGAAATTCTCTGCCCCCCCGCCCCCCCTGGGATGGGACTTACCTCCTTCGAATGTCCCTCTCGGCGGCAGGTCCCGGTGGCGTTTTGGCGGGGGCGGCGGCTGGTCTTCCGACAGGCTGCCGCCACCGCCGCCATTACAAAGTAAATAAATAAAAAAAAAAGTGATAGGCTACGTAACGATTTACGTAGCCTATCACGGCTAGATTTCCAAAGTCAGCTGTGATAGGCTATGTAAATGGTTATATAGCCTATCACGGCTCACTTTGAAAAAAATAAAAAAGCGTGTACGCAAATGGCGGCGCCCATGGGCGCCGCCATTTGCGTACACACTTTTTTATTTTTTTCAAAGTGAGCCGTGATAGGCTATGTAACGATTTACGTAGCCTATCATGGCTGACTTTGGAAATCTAGCCGTGATAGGCTACGTAAATCGTTACGTAGCCTATCACGTGTGTGTGTGTGTTTTAATTTACTTTTTTATTTTGTGGCCAGGGAGACGGGGCGCTCCTCCCCGGCCTGAATTTCGGCCAGGAGGGGCGGGGCACCTCTCCCCCCCAGCCTGAACTTCGGGGGGAGAACCGAAGTGCCTCCCCCCCACCGTGAAGCAAGCTGCGGGACCAGGTAAGGGACTTTCGTCCATCCTTAAAAAAACCCTGTCTCACCACTACCACCACCACCCTGAATACTGACGAACAGCCCAAGCAAGGATTGTGCATGTATGCTTCCCAGGGAACATTACTGCTAACAGAGGGCAGCAGCTAGGTACTAGCCTGTGACCTGCATTGGGTGGAGAATAGGGATGTCAGAGAATTCCATCACGGATCTCGGGGAGGCCAAATGCCAGTGCATTTGCCCCCCCGAAATCAGTAGCAGAATGGCCTCCCCCCCCCGGGATGAGACTTACCTGGGGTGGATCTTCCGGGTGGCGGCAGCTCCAGCGGTGGCTCCGGTAGCGGTTCGGCGGCTGCGGCGGTTGGTCTTCTGACCGGCTGCTGCCACCGCCATTTCCAGTTTTTTTTTAAAAAAAAGATGTGATAGGCTACGTAAAGATTTATGTAGCCTATCACACCTAGGTTTTTTTTAAAAAAAACCATGATAGGCTACGTAAATGTTTACGTAGCCTATCATGGCTGACTTTTTTTTTTAAAAAAAAAACACGCATACGCAAATAGTGGCGGCCACGGCCACCGCCATTTGAGTTCCTTATTTTGGTACGTCTTAGTCTACGTCAAGATTTACATAGACGAAGACAACGAAAATAAGGGGAACGCAAATAGCGTAGCATCCACTACGCTATTTGTGTTCCCCTTATTTTCGCCGTCTTAGTCTACGTAAATCTTGACGTAGACTAGGACGTGCCAAAATAGGGAATGCAAATGGCGGCTGCCGTGGCCGCCGCCATTTGCGTACGCATGTTTGTTTGTTTTTTAAGTCAGACATGGTAGGCTACGTAAACATTTTTTTTTAATGTTCCCCAACATTAAAAGGGATTTCCCAATCCCTTTCCCCAACATCACTTTAGTGAAGGGTGGATGGAGCACTCCTTTTACATCTGAAGCAACAGCAGGAGGGAAAGAAAATTTCTTATCTTGCATATACAGTTGCATGCAAGATCAAAGACAGGCAAGAGCGTCATGGTCTGCATTTTTTAGAAGCAAAAGGAGGAATGGGCTGGCTTGATCTGCCAAATTCATTTACATACAGTATTTCAGACAATTTACTTAATGCAGTTAACCATTTAAAAAAATTGCTTCCAGCCTAGTATACATACAAAAGGAAAAATGAATGGGCACTGGAAGAGGAAAAATGAGCAAATTCAGGTTTCAGCTCTTACGTAATGTTACATAATGGTTAGGAAATGAGCAGGTGCAATGGCCGTTGATGGGGCAAAGATTTACGAGGCAGTAGCAGTTGGTTCCAGTTGAGCTAATAGAAGGGGCCTCACCTCCCCCTTTATTGTTGCCAGGTGGAATTACATATTTCACATGCCTGCTATATTAAATTTCAATGTGTCTATAATGGCCTAAGTAGAAGAATATGGAGTATGATAGACACATGCACTTAATAACCATAATTATTAATATGGAAGATCACAAAGTAAAAAGAAAATCCAAGTGGAGAGATATATTTTAGTTTTTGCAAAAGCTTGACTTTTTAAATGAGATTCATTGTATTGGAAGATACTAGCTCTCTTTCTGAAATGATGGTGTGTCTATCTAAATGTTATGTTTGCAATTTTGGAGTTGTGGTGTCTATCTGCAGATAAGACAAATATAATTGTTGTCCACATCCTGGCGAAATGAGTAGCAAGTTATTGGGACCATGGTAAGAATTCTACTTGTATTATTCTGGAATAGGACCATTTCCTGAACTGACTGTACAGCTAATAGCAAAAGCTGTAACTGCACAGATTACACAGCCCGAGAACCTGTTCCATAAGGTCAAAAATGTGAAAGGTGTCACATCATGAAAGAAACAAACAGAGGTCAGTCTGTTCAGCAATTAGATAACTTGAACTCTATAGTAGAACCTGTAGAGTTGGTATGAGCTTTGCTCTTTTGTTCCCAATTATATTCATTGCCTTCGGAAAAGATCTTGACTTGTTCTTTCTGCTTTAAAATTGCCTAATAATATACAGTAAATAGTTCTGTTGACAATTCATATAAAGCAATTATAAACCTGACAAAACATCCCTAATTGGTTCACAGGGTCAGAATAAAAACCTAAATGGTGTACCATGTCCGATTTGTTGGTAAAATGTTTTCAGTATTCAATAAGAAATAGAAGCAGACACATTTAACCACCTTTGTAAGAAGAACTCTTGTCTTCAAATGAATTATGTTCTGTCAGTAGCTCATAAGCACAAAGTCCATTTTGTTATATAAGAAAAAGATTTTGACATTGTAGTCAAGGTTTTTACACTTCTTTTTTTAACCATGAAGACAAGATTGGCATGTTACAGAAAGAGAATATACAAACAATACATAAAAACTGTGCCTTTACTGTGGGGAGAAGGAGAATAAACTCTGTCTCCAGAATATATGAAAACAAGCCACAACAATAACTGCCCAAACTAAGAATTCAGTAAGTGTCAGTGGAATTCATGCTGCATTCTTCACATAATGGGAAACAGTAGGCCAGTAGGGTATAAGAAGTAGCTTATAACTTGCCACCCCTTCTGCCCCACTGCCATCAGAACCTCCACATAGCATGGCTGCTTCCCGCTGACACCATTAGTGTCCTGCTATGGCTGAATCAGACTCAGCATTAGAGCAAATTCTGGGGCATTCCAAAAGGCAAGGCAACAAAAACAGACAAATGATCATGCGCAAAAGCTCCAGTCCAGTATGGGATCAGGCAAAAACAGGAGGAGCCCAGATACAAGCAAAGACCAAAGCACAGTTCAGCAGTAAATTACCATACACGGTCCAGAAGCAGAGTCAAACGGAAGTCCAAGGCTCAGTAGCACAGAAGGTCAATCACAAAGCAAGGCCCAGAAAGCAAGGTACAAGGCCAGGAGCTGATTAAAAATGTTGTTTCAGCACTGGCTAGGCTAAAACTGAGGGATTATATAGCCAGGGCTCAGCTGGAGTGTGTTACAGGACCTCTGGCAAAAGACCTAGCAGGGAGGAGGGCCTTGCTCCCGAGAAATCCTCCTTTATAATCAAGCATTCCTTCCCAGAGGAGCCCTATTGGCCTGCCTCTTGGGGTGGCGACACTCTCAGGGGCTGGGTGCTTGCCCAGCCTTTGCCTCAGAGGTGGAACTCCCCTCCTACTTCAGGGATGGACTGGTGGTGGTCTCCTCTGAAGGCTCAGGCTCCCCCAGATCTCCTGACATGGGTGGCTCCTTGGCACTGTCTGTCTCTGGCAGCTCTAGTTCCTCCTGAGAGGATTCCTTCAGTAGGGGCATGACAATTAGTAATCACCTCACCACCTCTTTACCTGGTGGCAGTGGTGTTTATTACTGGAGGCAAAGTACTGCCTCAGGCAAAAAAGGATTCCGCCATGTTAAATGATAATCAGGGGGGTGGGTTATTCGAACCTGAATAAAATTGAAAGGGTTTACCAACCTTCCTAAATACTGCATGTGCTGGACAGAACTGTCTATTTTATATGACCTGAAAATTTGAGGGAGATTGGTTAAAGATTGAAGGAGAAAGGGCAGTTAACAGAAGAAATAAAATAAATACTCGATCACGCAGTTTTGGCAGATTTCATAATGCAGCACTCAGAATGTTGAGGGGAGAGGGGAATAACTGCTGTGTGGAGAAAAAGCAGCAGCTAACAGAGTCCCAGGGACCTCTGTGTGTCTGAACGCAGACAACCTATAACCTCAGCATGACCAGACCCCGCTGCTTGTCTTTACTGGTCTGACTCTCAACCATTTCCCTTCTTCCTCTGTTTTCCCCATCCGCTTAATCATTTGTGTTACTAAGGGCACAATCCTATGCATGTTTAGACAGAGAAAAGGCCTACAACTCCCAGCATTCTCTGTCTAAACATGCATAGAATTTAGGGAGGACGGAGAATTCCACCTAGAATTTCAGTGAGGCCAAATGCACTGGCATTCGCCTCCCCCAAAACCTGTGGCAGAACAGCCTCCCACCCCCTGCCACCTTGCAGAATAGCCCCAGAATGAAACTTATCTGGGGCTCCGGCGACGGCAGCTCGTCTTTCGACTGGCTGCCACAGCTGCCATTTACGACCTGCGAGGCTCCCTATCTAGGGATGTACGAAAGTCACTTACCTTTTCACAGCTTGGATTCATGTTGGGGGGGAGGCGCTCCGTCCCTCCCCCCGGAATCCTCCCTGGGCCGGCTCTGCTCTGCGGCGTATGCTCCCGGCCCTGCTCCGTGCCATAGCAGCTACCATTTGCATCCTGCAAAGCTGCTGTGATAGGCTACATAAGTATTTACGTAAATATTTACGTAGGCTATTACGGCGGGAAAAAAGGAACACAAATAGCGCCCACCACGCTATTTGCATTCCCCTTTTTTTTTGCCATAATAGCCTACGTAAATATTTATGTAGGCTAAAATGGCTAAAAATAGGGAACGCAAATGGCGGCCACCGTAGCCACTGCCATTTGCATACGCTTTTTTTGGGGGGGCTTGCCATGATAGGCTACGTAAATACTTACGTAGCCTATCACGGCCTCCGCAGGGATGCAAAAGGCATCCCTGCATTAGCCGTGATAGGCTATGTAAGTATTTATGTAGCTTATCACAGCTATGATGAAGAAGCAACTGGCGGCAGCAGGGCGGCCGCCATTTGCAAGTCAGTGCAGTCAGCAGCAGGTAAGTGCTCCATTTCATGCACCTTTCGTGGGGCGGGGGGGTGAGGGGCTTTGTTCCACCATGGATTTTGGGCAGCAGACCCAAAATTTATGTAGTCCGGGACAGCAGACGGACCGGACAGGCTGACGCCAGGTAGGGTCCGTCCCAGGAAAATTTTGCAGGGTGGCGGGTGGGAGTGCTCCATTCTGCCACGGACTCTGGGGGGCCAGATTCTAAAGAATCCAGCCTCACTGGATTTAAATTTGAAGATTTGAAGCTTCAAATCTTCAAAGATTCGAATCTTTGAAGATCATGCCTGAATTAGGAAAAAAAAAATCACGGAGAAGCCACGATTCTTCGAAGATAATACCTTAATTAAAAAACAAACAAACCACAATGTGGGGGAAAGGAGGGGGTAAAACTTAGTCTCCTTTGAAGGGATAGAACAACCCCCTGCTCAGTGCAGGAAGCCTGATTCCCAGGCACTTGACCATACAACTACTGACCGGGGCCAACCCTGCTTAGCTTCTGAGATCAGACAAGTGCGTGCACATCCAGCCCTTTGCTTGTTGCTGAGGAAACATTGAGTGCTGAGGAAGCTATGTGATCAGTAGCTGGAAGACGACATGGGGCCGTCAAGAGCTGTGAGCGTGGTGTGTGTGGAATCAGCAGAAACAGGAAGAGTTTCTGATCCTCCAGTGAGAGCCTCTATCTTTAAGAGCAGGAAAACAGCACAACGCTCAAGTGTGAACCGAGCTCACACATTCAATGAAGCACTCCAACGGGGAAAATGGGTGAGTGTGGATAATCACGTTTTAATGCAAGAGCATTTAACCCGACAGGACACCGAATTCATTGCGATGGCAGGCACAATGTAGATCAGCCCACTGTATCCGGACAGTAATTTCACATCTTCTCAGGGCAATTTCTGTGGATTCAAACAAAAAGAAAGTGCAAACTTCCCAGTTACACAGGATTCTTTGCAAAACAAAATCAGAAGTATGCCGTATCACGCACTCAGAAATTTTCATTATTTTTTTTTATCACAGAAGCTTCCATACTGCCAGTCACTTTTTTAAAACCACTTTTGAGTTCAAGAGATATAGATTAAAATTGTATGCAAGCCTATTTATTTATATATTTATTACATTTTGTTCTCCCCTTTAGCTCAAAAGTCTCCCAAGGTGACTTACAAAGATAGGAAATAAGACAGCCCCTGTCCACAGGCTTACATTCTAAAAGACATAACACAGAAAAAGAAAGGGGATTGGGAGGAGGAAACATAGAGCTAAGATGGAGAAGCCATGTGGTATAGCTGTTTCTCATTACACATTGCATGTTGCATACAAGAACACAATGCAAAAGGAGGATCTTCAAATCAAATTCAAATGTGCTATAAAGGCTTTGGACAACCCCCAAATCACATGCAGGTTGAGCCCAAATAAGCAGTAAGTGAAGACAATTCCTGCCTGCAGGCATACGATCTAAAACAAACATGATACATAAGGAAAAAGGAAATGGGAGGGATGAGGGGGTGAAATAGGATGCAATCCTAAGCACGTTTAGGCAGAAATATGTTCTACAACTCCCAGCATTCCTCAGCCAACCTTTCAGTAGGAAGGATGCTGCTTCTCCCTCTCATCTCCCTCAGCACAGCCTGTTGGACTGGAATGGAATTTTTAGACCATCTTTAAGGGTGGATCTTATGAGGGTAGAACTTACAAGATAAAGAAACAATACAAAAGTATACAAATGGACTAAAAAAAAATATTTTTGAAATAGATTATCTTTTTCTACAAGAAAATTCTGAAGTAAATGTGTTCAGCATCAGGACACCAGAAGCAAGCTCCATTTTATTTCTGCAATCATGGTTGTGATAATTTAATTGAGTTTAAAGTGTAAAGCTACACATGCTCAGAGAACTATTATTTTTTAATCAGAGTTGGCAAACAGTTCTACACCATGGATTGGTGAGGCAGGGGTACGAACTTGTTCCTGTATTCCAAAGCCTGCTTTTTTGTGTGATTCTGAGACTATAACATGTTATTTTAATTATCATCATCACTGATGTTATGGTCTGGGGTGTTTTTGTGTATGCGTGTGAAAAGTGCAGTGTGTGAAAAGAGCCAGTGTGGTGTAGTGGTTTGAGTGCTGCTGGACTAGGACTTGGGGGACCCTGGTTCTCCCAAGACCATGGAGACTTGGGGGACCCTTCCTACGGGGTCTCCCAAGGTCTTTGTGAGGTGCAAAGACCCTTTGCACCTCACAAAGGATGGGAAGAATGTGTTTGGCCACAGCATGAAGAACTTCATCAGGAGGGCTTTAAACTGAATCCTACGGGGAAGGGAGATGTAATGTTGGGGGTAACAATGGACATAGGCGCATGCAGTGCAATGGAGAGAACAGCTCTGATAGCGCCCAATAATAGTCTTCAGACACATGTAGGAAGAAAGCCAGACTATGAAGCACATGGTCTTCGATGTCTATATACTAATGCCCAGAGTATGGGAAACAAACAGAACGAACTTGAACTCTTAATACACGAGGGAAATTATGACTTGATAGGTATAACTGAGACTTGGTGGGATGACTCCCATGACTGGAATACAGCAATTGAAGGATATAACTTGTTCAAAAAGAACAGGAGGAACAGAAAGGGAGGTGGGGTTGCACTGTATGTGAAAAATACATATCACTGCACAGAAATACAGGAGGAGGAGCTTGGTAGCCCCATCGAGAGCATCTGGATCAAAATAAATGGAGCAAAGAATAAAAGGAACCTGGTGGTTGGAGTCTACTACCGGCCACCCAATCATGGAGAAGACAAGGATGAAACTTTTGAAAAGCAAATAGCCAATGTTTTAAGAAAGCATGATGTAGTAGTAATAGGGGACTTCAATTTCCCCGATGTTTGTTGGGAGACAAATTCTGCAAAACATGGCCCCTCCAGGAAATTCCTGACTTGTGTGGCGGATAACTTCCTCCTACAGAAAGTAGAGGAAGGAACTAGAGGATCGGCTATCTTTGACTTGATCCTAAGCAACAGAGATGACTTAGTGGATAAAGTAGCAGTTACAGGAACTCTGGGGGAAAGCGACCATGTTGTAATTGAGTTCTTAGTTCTAAGGGAAGCAAAAGCCGAGTGTAGTCAAACGCGTACCCTGGATTTTAGGAAAGCTGATTTTCATAAACTCAGAACAATGATCACTAAGGTCCCATGGCAAGTGATGCTAGCGAGAAAAAGAGTCCAAGATGGGTGGGAGCTTTTAAAAAAGGAAATTCTCAAGGCACAATCACAAGCAATTCCAACAAGAAGAAAAGGTGGAAGACAACAGAAGAAGCCAATGTGGCTTCACAAAAACCTTAGGGATGACCTGAAAACAAAAAAGGACACATATAGGAAGTGGAAAGAAGGCCAAGTAACAAAGGAAGAGTACAGGCAGATAGCACCGAATTGCAGGGGTGGTGTCAGGAAGGCTAAAGCTGAGAATGAGCTGAGGTGAGTGAGGGATGCAAAAAGCAACAAAAAGGCTTTCTTCAGCTACGTGCATAGTAAAAGGCAGAGGAAAGAAATGGTGGTTCAGCTATTAAATAAGGATGGCAAAATGATAACAGATGACAAAGAAAAGGCAGAGGTGCTCAATTCCTACTTTGGCTCAGTCTTCTCCCAAAAGAGGGTCTATGACCCCCCTGGCAAAGGCGAAGTACAGGCTGAAGGGGCAGGATTGCAGCTGGAGATCGATAGGCATATGGTCAAGGAACACCTCATTACTTTGAATGAGTTCAAATCTCCAGGGCCAGATGAACTGCATCCTAGAGTCATAAAGGAACTGGCAGAAGAACTCTCAGAACCGCTATCTATTCTCTTTGAGAAATCATGGAGGATGGGGGAAGTGCCAGATGACTGGATGAGGGCTAACGTTGTCCCTATCTTCAAAAAGGGTAAAAAGGAGGAACCTGGGAACTACAGACCAGTCAGTCTGACATCAATCCCTGGGAAAATTCTGGAGCAGATCATAAAGCAATCCATCTGGAAGCACCTTGACAACAATGCTGTGATTACTCGAAGCCAACATGGATTTGTCAAAAACAAGTCCTGCCAGACAAATCTGATCTCATTTTTTGATCAAGTAACCTCCCTTGTAGACCGTGGGAATGCTGTAGACATCATATACCTTGACTTCAGCAAAGCTTTTGACAAAGTGCCCCATGATATCCTGATGAGCAAACTAGCTCAAAGTGGGCTAGATGAAACAACGATCCAGTGGATCCACAGTTGGCGACAGAATTGGACTCAAAGAGTGCTTATCAATGGGACCTTCTCAAACTGGGGAGAGGTAACGAGTGGGGTACCACAGGGCTCAGTCCTGGGCTCAGTGCTCTTCAACATTTTTATTAATGACTTGGAGGAGGAGGTGCAGGGAATGCTGATCAAATTTTCAGATGACACAAAATTGGGCGGGATAACTAATACTTTGGAAGACAGAAACAACATTAAAAGTGATCTGGATAGACTGGAGCGCTGGGCAGAAAACAACAGAATGACATTTAATTGGGATACATGCCAAGTTCTGCACCTAGGAAAAAGAAACCAAATGCACAGTTACAAGATGGGGGATACGTGGCTCAACAACACTACAAGCGAGAAGGATCTTGGAATAGTTGTCGATCACAAGCTGAATATGAGCCAACAATGTGATGTGGTTGCAAAAAAGGCAAATGCTATTTTGGGCTGCATTCATAGAAGAATCGCTTCCAAATCCCGGGAAGTACTAGTTCCCCTCTACTCAGCACTGGTTAGGCCTCATCTGGAGTACTGTGTCCAGTTCTGGGCACCACACTTTAAGAAGGATGCAGACAAACTGGAGAGGGTTCAGAGGAGGGCAACAAAGATGATCAGGGGACTGGAAACAAAGCCCTATGAAGGGAGACTGAAAGAACTGGGCATGTTTAGCCTTGAGAAGAGAAGACTAAGGGGAGATATGATAGCACTCTTCAAGTACTTGAAAGGTTGTCACAGAGAAGAAGGCCAGGATCTCTTCTCGATCATCCCAGAGTGCAGGACACGGAATCATGGGCTCAAGTTACAGGAAGCCAGATTCCGGCTGAACATCAGGAAAAACGTCCTGACTGTAAGAGCAATACGACAATGGAACCAATTACCTGGGGAGGTGGTGGGCTCTCCCACACTGGAGGCCTTCAAGACGAGGCTGGACAGCCATTTGTCAGGGATGCTCTGACTTGGATTCCTGCCTTGAGCAGGGGGTTGGACTCGATGGCCTTGTAGGCCCCTTCCAACCCTACTATTCTATGATTCTAGACCCCACTTGGCCATGGAAGCTCACTGGGTGACTTTTGGCCAATAACATCCCAACCTACTCTCAGCCCAACCTACCTCACAGGGTTGTTGTTGTGAGGATAAAATGGAGAGGAGCATTATGTACATCACTTTGGGTTACTTGGAGGAAAAAAGGTGGGATATAAATGCAATAAATAAAGGTGGGAGGGGAGGTTGCAAAGGGTTCCTGCTGGTTTCCAAGGGATATAATCATCCTTACCATCACTACATACAAAGGGATGCCTATACTTTCTCCTGAGCAGTCCAGTCCTTACTTCTTACAAGAAATGTGGAATATTGTACTGCACTGCTTCTGAGTAGGCCTACCCTGGTGGATGCTTTGTGGTGGATTTTTGGATGCTTTTAGAACAAAAGCATGGATGTTGGGAGGCTTTCGGAACTTGTTTCTACGTTCTAAAGGTTGCTTTTCTATGTGGCTCTGAGAGTATAACATCTTATTTTAATTATTAACATTATCATTGTTATTATGGCTGTGTGGATTCTTTGCTCCCATTCATCATCTTAAAGTCACCTGATTCTTTCTGAACTGGATATTATTGCTGAAACAAGAGAATGTGGGTGCAAAGGAGTACTTTTATGTAGTTTATATGATTCCCCCCCCTTTGCATGTTTTGTGCCTCAGTTTTCTCCTTCTGTGGTATGGGTTGGGGATTCAAAGTCTACTCCTCACCCACTGATCCCCTTGGCTCCCCCTCTCATGACCCCTTGGCTATGGCTCTGCTAACTTGCCCTCTGTCCCACCATTCAGGCTGGCCACCGGCCTCTACTGCATGATAGTGGTGTTTTAAACTATGCATGGCTAGAGAAAGTGGATAGGGAGACATTTTTCTCCCTTCCTCATAATACTACAACCCAGGGTCACCCCATGAAGCTGATGGGTGGGAGATTCAGGGCAGGTAAAACAAAGTCCTTCTTCACACAGCACATAGTTAAACGATGGAATTTGCTGCCACAAGATGTAGTGATGGCCACTAATCTGGATGGCTTTAAAGGGGCATGGGACAAATTCATGGGGGATAAGGGTATCAAGAGCTACTAGTC
This sequence comes from Heloderma suspectum, assembly GCF_057233095.1. Taxonomy (NCBI): domain Eukaryota; kingdom Metazoa; phylum Chordata; class Lepidosauria; order Squamata; family Helodermatidae; genus Heloderma; species Heloderma suspectum. Next base: position 78,499,357 of record NC_139460.1, on the reverse strand, counting down.
ATGATGGCTATAGCTATCTCCAGTATCAGAAGCAGTCTGCCTATTTACACCAGTTGCTGGGAAACATGGGCAGGAGGGTGCTGTTGCACTCATGCCCTGCTTGTGAGTTCTTCATGGGCACCTAGTTGGCCACCGTGTGAACAGAATGCTAGACCCTTGGTCTTATCCAGCATGGCTCTTCTTTTATTCATATTAGATATAGGACCTCAGTGTTCAGAAGCACTGTACCTCTGCAAAGACAGAGAGATTTAAAAAAAAGACAGAGACAGACAGACAGACAGAGTGGTGTGTGTGTGTGTGTGTGTGTGTGTGTGATTGCTTTGCACACATGCACACACTCCTTGGGGAGACATTTGCTTTTCAAAAGCCAAGGAAATTCAATCATCAAAAAACCTGCCGGTTTAAAAGACCAGACAATAATCTCATATTGGTCCAAACTCCACAAAGCCAGAAAATGCTTCATAAGGCACAGGACCAGGACAACATGGAGCATCTTTGCTGGTTCCAGGCACGCCATCCTCCAATCTGGATTTGGGACTGAAAGACCCAGGAAAGGTGTGGGTGCATGGAGGGTAAGTTGTGAGCAAGCACAACTTGTGACATTGCACAACATCATGACTGATCACGGGGCACATCAGATCAGCCTTAGCTTCCAATTGCCTGGCTTTGTGGAGTTTGGACAATGTGAGGTAGCCTTATTGTCTAGTCTTTTAAACCGGCAGGTCTTTTGATGATTGAATTATCTGCAATTGACTCCATTGCACATCAGCTGGCATATCCATTTGCCACTTTTTTCCCCACAGATCAGATAATAATCACCAAATGTGCTCAGAGAATGTGGCTTTCCACGGGAAATGAAAAGTCATGAATATTCAGTAGGGATGTACGAAAGTTCCACCACGGATCTCGGGGAGCCGAGAGCGGTGGCGGAACGGCCCCCCGCCCCCCCGGGACTTACCTGGGGTGGATCTTCCTGGTGGTGGTGGCGGCTCCGGAGGCAGCTCCGGCAGCAGTTCAGTGGCGGCGGCGGCCGGTCTTCCGACCGGCGGCCACTGCTGCCATTTCCAAGTTTAAAAAAAACCCAAAAAACAAAAAAAGTGATAGGCTACATAAAGATTTACGTAGCCTATCACGGCTAAATTTTAAAAACCACCATGATAGGCTACGTAAATGTTTATGTAGCCTATCATGGCTGATTAAAAAAAAACACGCGCGTATGCAAATGGCGGCGCCCATGGGCGCCGCCATTTGCATTCCTTATTTTGGCATGTCTTAGTCTACGTAAACATTTACGTAGACTATGGCGAAAATAAGGGGAACGCAAATAGCGTAGACGCTACGCTATTTGCGTTCCCCTTATTTTCACCGTAGTCTACATAAATGTTTACATAGACTAGACGTGCCAAAATAAGGAACGCAAATGGCGGCGCCCATGGGCGCAACCATTTGCGTATGCGTGCTTTTTTTTTTTTTTTTACTCAGCCGTGATAGGCTACGTAAACATTTACGTAGCCTATCATGGTATTTTTTTAAAAATCTAGCCGTGATAGGCTACGTAAATCTTTACGTAGCCTATCATGTTTTTTTTTTTTTACTGGAAATGGCGGCGGTGGCAGCTGGTCGGAAGACCGGCCGCCACAGCTGCCACCACCGAACCTCCGCCGAACCACCGCTGGAGCCGCCGCCGCCGCCAGGAGGATTCGCCCAAGGTAAGTCCTGTCCCGGGGGGCGGGGGGTGGCAGACCGTTTCGCCACCAATTTCAGGGGGCCGAATGCACTGGCATTCGGCCTCCCCGAGATTCATGGCGAAATTCTCTGACATCCCTAGCCATTTGCGTCCCTGCTAGCCAGCGGCCGGATGTCTGGCCGCTGGCGGAGCCGTCCAGCGGCTCCACAGAATCCCTGCAGAGCAGAGCCAGCCGGCCAGGATTCGGGGTGGGGGGACTGAGCACCTCCTCCCCCGGCCAGAATTTCAGGGGGAGGGACAGAGCACCTCCCCCCCAGCATCAGCATAATCCGTGAACAGGTAAGTGACTTTCGTACATCCCTATCACAGCATTTATAAAATTGTTTCAAAAGAACTGCTATCAGTTAGGAGGTAGGTCCTGTGAATGGACTCCCACAATCTCACAACAGCTTATCCTGTAACTGATCTAGCTACTTAGATTTTCAGGTGGATTTTAATGACCATAATGGGCTCACTGTTGTCTACAGAGAAAATGATACATGGTTTAAAAGCTTCCCCTGAAGGGTACAACACTTATTCAATATACTACAGAGGCTCTAATAATCTGCATTTTAAGAAGCTGCTAAATAATATTTATGTGAGATGAAATTCAGAATCTCTGTAAATAGCTAGAGGGGTTATTTGTATGTACCAGTCTGTAATACTTGCTTTTGAAAGCGATGCTGTTATTGCACAGATGTAGAGGGGAAAATATGTTAATTAAAATTGTTTTAACCTCATTATTTTGCTGGCATTCATCTCTTACCGTTCTTTTATATGCACAGTGTATATTAATATGGAATGTTTGGGGCTTGGTAGTTTAAGAAAATTGCTTCTATGGTAGTATACAAAAAGTCACAGTATGTTCACTGGGATTAAATTTTAAATGTGGAAAATCTGTTCCTCATACACTGTCAAAGAAACCTAATTAGGTGAACTTTTAATGCTGGAAATGAATTCAGCCTTTAGTTAAGAATCAGTGAGTCACAAAAGGTGCTTGGCTAGTTTAATACTTAAGAGGTTCCAGTTTAATAAATGCAACATGAACCAAAATATTCAGCCATGCCTGAATTTTGCAAAATTGCAACCAATGAACTGTTGGAAGCTGGGGTAGGGGAAAAATGAATATTAAGAAGTGAGTAGGAAAACAATACACTGGTCTCGCTCTCTCTCTTCTGAATTCAATAATATGGTTAAGAGACAGTATGAAGGTATTTCCCAGGGATAATGAGGAATAATGACTGACAATCCATTCTTCCTGTCCCTATTCTGGTCTAAGAATAAGGGGGTTTATTGCATTCACCCACTGCCACCTACTAAAAGAGGAATTGCTTCAGGCTGTTGCTCTTCAGGCTCATTCTTAGTGACCAAAGCATCCATCTACATACTTCCCAGTCAGAAAATCACCCACATATTCTCCTCCTCTAGCTATTTCTCCTGCCCTTTTACTTAGTAAGCAGACATCCCAAAAAGCGTGTAACTCCTATCCAGTAGACTTTTCATTTTCCTTACCGATTGGGATTCACTGCCTGAGGTAGGTGGCTCATACAGTGGATTGCTAACAGATTGTTACCTGCTTCTGGGACCAGTTATAGGTTTCAGGGGGCCCTGAACAACGTATCCTCTGGTGGGCTTTCTTGCTAGCAGTGGTAGCCACCGGTAGTGCTCTCAGCAGGGTGGGAGTTGCTATTTTAATTTCCCATAATGCTGCAGAGTGGTGCTAAACTCAGGCAATGGTGGGATATTAAAAGGGCAGTTAGATTCAGCTGATAGGTGCTTTTCAGAGTGCTAGGCCAGATAAATTGTTTTAAAAGATGCTCAGGGAAGGGTGCCCAGCAGCTGCCCAAGGATTAGTTTTACTTATTTTTGTATTTATTTATTTTAAATTATTTGTAGATTGCCTTTATGGGTGGAACCCTCTCAAGGATGCTCGGTGATGACACTGGCCTTACCATCTTCCTCTGCTGGGAGCTATTGCATGGAGGAGGACTGGTGCTCTCTTACTGGATGGCAGTGTGCAGTGCTTGGGAGCCACATGGACTTCTCCTTCAGTGTTGTGAAGGCACTGCGTAGCGTGGAACTAAACAAGTGGAACCACTAGGGACACCGTCTGAGATTCTGGATGACGAAAATAATTTCCTGTATGTTGTACAAAGAGTAAAATTCTAACCATGGTTTGACAACCAGCTATTGGATATCCTCAAGTTAAATGGCAAAACAGCAGTATATTTCATGAGAATTTCCTATGATAATTTAGTTATAATTTATGCAATACCACAGAGGTCAAACGTTTACCCTTGTTTTAAGCAAAGAAATGTGTGTCTTAGGCATGCATTCCTAGTATAAAGGCCTATGCCCTATGGAATTGTTTCTAACCAAGGTCACTTAATATTAGGGATGGGTGAGAACTTCCTGGGGTTCACATTTTAATGTGAGGTGACCCAATTTGCATCTCCTGAAGTGAACGCTGACGAGAACGCAATTTGTGGTCAGAAATACACATATCTCTGAATTTGTGACACTTTTTACTCAACAAAACAAAATATGTTCAACAAGATGCACATATGAAAATGCATATATTTCTAAAATGCAGACGAACACAGTGTAAATAACGTACACATTTTGAAAAATGTGCACAAAATATGTACACATTTCTGTGTGGGATAAAACACACATCTAACCAGGATGGAAAGGGCCTAGCAGTAAAAAACTGAGAACTTAATTACTTCTAACTTAACAGATTTGCCTTTTCCTACTCACTATTTTTGGGTTGGCCAAAAACATAGATTCCCTGAAGAATAATCACATGTGGCCTGAAACACCAGTTGATGTTGAACAGACCCTGCACTGCCCTCCATAAATTGCATTTCCACTTCTATTTATTAAGTTTTATTAACCTGCCATTCTGACGAGTACATAATGAAGGAAATATTAAAACATCATATCTTGTGCCACCTTTGTTAACCATCTTTTGTATCTGATTGCTTGCTGATGATCAGCTAAGGCTTTTTAAATGGCCCATTAAGGTTGCAGACTACCAGTAAGGTTGGGATGAGCATTCAGAGAGCTTGCAAACTACTAATGGACAAATTAAAAAGACAAAGATGGCCACAGGCTGCCAGGAGCAGGATCATTCCTCAGTTCTGCTTGCTAGAGCCCCAACCTTCCATCATCCCACCAGCAAAGGAATAAAAAAACCCCTTCTCAATTGGAGGGTGTGTGTGCTAGGCTTGAAGGCAATAGAGAGTTCCCTTTAAGAAGTTTGAGTCCCACTGGGCCTCTTCTTCTTACCCTGTTCGAAAAGTGGAGATGAAGGCAAAGTCTTTTCCTGCCAGGGATCATGAGAATTGAACTACAACATCCTGAGTTCTCCAGTAAACAATGATGCTGGCATTATCCACTGGAGGTCATGGAGGTTTGTAGTGCTCAGCCCTCTCACTACCAGCAGCCAAGATACTCCTAAGGGGTGAGATTACTCTTCTGCAGTATGTGTGTGTTGCAAAGAAAAATTGTCATTTGGGAGTTGGAGTTAGGCAGCAGGAGAGACATGACTGGCTTCTGCTGCTGGCTGGAAAGTAAGATATTTAGTATTTGGGGAAAGGGGTCCAAAGCTGCATTGTTTTCTTTGTGGAACTCAAGCTGCTTTATTGACTTGCCTAGTATGCATCTCCATGCTCGATGTGCATATTTGTAAATAAACAAAGTCAACATAAGTTGCCAATGCCCTTTCTTATCACACAGGAACAGACCCAGTGAAGAGGCCAACCCTAGAACTTCTTAACTGTTGGGAATGGGGGAGCCCCTTCCCTTTTTTTTTTTTTGTGTAACAAAACAGAAATCTTAGCTATTTAGTTGCTGTAAACATGGCTGACATTGACTGCTAGCATACTGATTGGTCTCAACTGAAACTATACTTTTCTAGTGGACAGTTGGACATTAGGAAATGGACAGACTTCACTTAGTTCACCTGGCACTTGAGTTTTAAGCTGAAGGAAACTAACGAATCCCTGTAGAGCTGGCAGGCCTAGTCATTGGCTCAATAAGAGGTGGCTAATTGGCCCAACTGGGACCAAATAAGGGCAACGCTAGGTAGTTGGCAAAAGAACTTTATAAATCTGCACTAGCAACTCTGGACAGAGACAAAGTTCAAGGGTGGGGGAGCTAGCCGGAGGGGTAAACTCAGGAATTCTAGGGTTCAGTTTGCTTCTCAGTGTTACAAGCTGTTTTTAATGGCTGGCTGGCAGTCTGTATTATATACATTAAAATTTTAGATCATTTTTGTTTTTTTACAGGAGGCTGGAAATTTAACATGAAGCACCTAAGTACTTTCCTAATGGACTCAGCTGATTATCTCCTGACTTTGATCCCTTTATCCAGACTAGGATTTCTGTTCATTTTTTCTTTCTTGAACAAATGTTTTAGTCTGATAATCACCTCCTCACACAGCCAGAAGTTCCTGCTGCTTCTGTATTTCTGCTAAAGCTAATCACCTGTGTGGTAGAATGACGGGGGGGGGGGAGATGTTTGGAAGCCTTCTCCGTAAAACAAACCTAGCCAATTTACCATGTTTTCTTCACACATAACACTTAAAGTGGGGCTTCATTTCAGTTGTAATATGAATGTAAACCTGAATGTTGGCCAGAAGGCTTGTTCATATAACTGTCTCACTTTTGCACCACATTAACACCAAATCCGATGTTGACATAAATACTATGAGAGAGACTCAAAGGCAATTTAAACCTCATGCATGAAATGCTCTTCATAGGAGGGGAAACAAGTTCTTTTGAGCACTCACGGGGAAAGCTCACAAAAAAATGAGTGGAAATCATAAGCTGGGGAGAGTTTGCTCATCACTACTTTGAAGTTAATCTACTGCTTCTGGTTCTAGAATGAAACTTTAATTCCCTTTCTCTCACAGTGGGCATCTTCCAGGTAGCCTTATGCATCACCAAAAAAAAAAAAAAAAAGGACATAAAAGGACACTAATGTGCATATGCAAATTTATATTATAGATTCACATGTATAAATAATCAATATAATTGAAATAGAAATACAATGGCCAGAATCCAGTTTGACACTAGCACTAACATGTTGTGCTAGTGTAAGCGACCTCTAGTGCAATGTCAGTAGAGTTGGTTGGCATGATGGGTTTCTATATTAGGCTTGTGCTAAAGGTCACTTATGCTAGTGCAACATAATTTGTTAGTGCTAGTGTAGAACTGAATACTGCCCAACAGATAGTGGGGGAGACTGGGGCCAGATGACCCAGTGTGCTGACCAGATGCTAATTGTTAATGGACATGGCTTCCATTCTCCCTTCATATTGTTCCTTATCTTTAAATCAGACTTAGACTAGACAGAACTTCAAATAAAGGACACTTTCAATAGAAGACTGTCCTCTGTAAAGTAGCATACATGGCTACCATAGCTTCTTCCCATCTGTAGACTTTGTCTTTAGATTAATGAATTGTGTTAATTTGGGGAAAACTAGGCTACTCTTATATTCCAAGATCACCGCAGACAGTGACTGTAGCCATGAAATTAAAAGACGCTTGCTCCTTGGGAGGAAAGCTATGGCCAACCTAGACAGCATAGTAAGAAGCAGAGACATCACCTTGCCGACAAAGGTCCGTCTAATCAAAGCTATGGTTTTCCCAGTAGTAATGTATGGCTGTGAGAGCTGGACTATAAGGAAGGCTGAGCGCCGAAGAATTGATGCTTTCGAACTGTGGTGCTGGAGAAGACTCTTACGAGTCCCCTGGACTGCAAGGAGGTCCAATCAGTCAATCCTAAAGGAAATCAACCCTGAGTGCTCATTGGAAGGACAGATAATGAAGCTGAAGCTCCAATATTTTGGCCACCTAATGCGAAGAGAAAACTCCCTGGAAAAGACCCTGATGCTGGGAAAGACTGAAGGCAAAAGGAGAAGGGGACGGCAGAGGATGAGATGGCTAGATAGCATCACGGATGCAATGAATATGAACTTGAGCATGCTCCGGGAGAGAGCGCAGGACAGGAAGGCCTGGCGTGCTATGGTCCATGGGGTCACGAAGAGTCGGACACGACTGAACGACTGAACAACAACAACAACTCATGTTAATTTCCCTGGGGAGTTTCTTCCAACTCAGTATGCTTTGAATTATAGCCTAATAGCATTCATTGTGGTGTGAATTTTCGAAAGTATCAGCCTACTACTACATCAAATACCTGAAGTGAACTAAACTATATCAACAGTGCAAAACTAGACACTGTTTTGCACCGTGCAAAGCAAGCAAGCCCTATTGAACACAGTAGAGCCCTGTTCAGGCATTTGCCTAAATGAGTGAGGACTTAAAGTGGATACAGGAGTTGGGACTGTGAACACTGGCCCCGTCCCCTACATTTCCAGGGGCACCAGCCCTGCCCCCTCAGTTCTGATCCTGCTGTGTTGAATCAGCAAGGTCTGAAGGGGAGCTCTGCTCATGTTTGCTTGAATGCAAGTAGAACTCTCCACATGATCGTGGACCTGCCGTATCAGGGTTCCTGATCACATGGAGAACATGACTAGAAATCCCTTCCACCCTTCCTGATTCAGCACAGAAAGGTCTGAAGTGAGGGGGTGGAGAGGGGGACAGCGGACCCTATTCCCACTTTAAGCCCTCATGTATTCAGGCAATTGCCTGTACAGGCCTCAGGATTGGCTTCCAGTTAAGTGTGTATAGGATTATTGCTTACATATATATATATAACATCTGATTTAGGGCTGAAAACATAATGAAGGATAAACCAAGTTGATCAGGGCAATGAGACCTGACACACATGTCTGAGCTCCTGAATGCATCATGAATAAATTAAATATAAACAAATGGGACACAATATTTTTTGTAGTAAGAAACCCACTCCATCCTAATCCTTCATCTTCAAAAATGCAATGTTGTCACTGGAGAATTCTGTTTCTATAGTATTCTGTTTTGAGCCTTAGAGTCCCAATGAATAAGTATAAAAATTGCAAACATTTTTCCAGTGTTTGAGTTGTAACATTTTTCTATTTATACATAGTTACCCTGAGGTCCAAGATAGCACCCAGGCATGTAATGCTTACTAACCAGCATATTACACCCAGATAGCCTAAATGCTATATTGCAGGTAGATGCAGGCTGAAATCTAATATAACTTCAAAAATAATAACCTGTGTTGTGTTTTTTGAGAAAAGTAAACCTATTCAGTGCAAATACAAAAATTCAGATTGCTTGCTGTGGTAGTTTTACCATGATAATCTCAGCTTCTAATTATAAATTTGGCATCCACTAATTGGATATGTTGTTATTGTTGTTGAGATTTCTTAGATCCATTTCTCAAGAGACTCAAGGAAACGTACAATAAAATTAAAAGATACAAAACTTAAAATAGCTAAAACTAAAATACAACCACCCCATAGAACAACTAAAATATCAGTCACAACCATAAGCAATTGATGAATTAAATAGTCCATCATGTGCCATCAAACGCCTGGGAATAGAGGAAAGTCTTAACCGGGTGCTGAAAAGATGACAGTCTTGGTGCCAGGTGGTCCTTGCTGGTATCAGTGGCAAAGATGACTGTATTCAAGAAACAAAACCCTATAATTTACAAAAATAGTTCAAGCGAAGCAATCTCTGTCACCTGCATGTATTACAACAATTGTAGCCTTCCCCAACCTGGTGTCCTCCAGATGTGTTGGACTACAACTCCCACTATTGCCAGCCAGAGGACTGGAGGAAGCTGCTCTTTCAAGAAGACAGACAGATGGCTCTAAGTTGTTCATCAACAGTTTTCTACAACCTCACAATCACATTCTCCATCCTGTTCACACAGTCTATGTGCTTTGGGAGAATGACAATTTCACTTGCATTTCCTGCCTCCTTAGGGGGGATATGGTTGGGGATCATGCAAGAGTCAGAGGAGGGGGTGGAGTCCGACAGGCTCCCCCCCTTCCAGCCTCCTGGACCCCATTCGCCAAGCCATGGGTGCTGATGGATCCGGTCCCTGAGTGCTTTGGAGCTCAGTGAGTGGCTGGGAGTGGCACCGCAGACTCGTCCTGCCTCTGCTGGCTGTCAAGGAAGCCCTTGACAACTGGCGGGGCAGGAGAGGCCTCGGCAGTGTCCAAGTGGTCTAGCCCTGAACTCCTCCACAGGAGAAGAAGGCTAGAACACTGGGGTGTGTGTGTGCTGTGCTGAGGACTTGTCCTGCCTCTGCTGGCTGTTGAGGTAGCCCTTGACAACTGGCAGGGGCAGGTGGCCAAGTGCTCTAGCCCTGCCCTCCTTGGGAGGAGGAGAAGGCTAGAGCACCTGGCGGGGGGTGCGTTGTGCCAAAGACTTGTCCTGCCTCCACTGGCTGCCAAGCCCTTGACAACCGGTGGGGCAGGAGGAGCCTCGGCAGTGTCCAAGCACTCTAGCTCTGTCCTTCTCAGGAGGAGAACAGGGCTAGAGCGCTGGGGCATGCATGGTGCTAAGAACTCCGTCAATCAAGCCTTTGTGCACATAAAGTACAAGGGCTTGACTGCCGGAGTCCTTGGCGCACAGAGGAGGGGGGGTTCAGTGGGCAGGGCGATCAGGGAGACTCGCTAAGTGGGTCCAGGCTGCACGAGTGTGTGTGTGGGGAGCTCATTGAGCTCCCCTGCACCCCGGACAAAGAATTTATGTATGTATGTATGTATGTATGTATGTATGTATTAAATTTATTAATCACCCATCTGGCTGCACACCCAGCCATTCTGGGCGATGTACAATAATAGAAACAGTTTAAAACAATAAAATTCTACAGTAAATCATCATATTTCTAAAAATACCCTGTAAAAGGTAAAGGCAAAGGTGTCCCCAACCAGTCGTGTCTGACTCTAGGGTGCGGTGCTCAAAAATACCCTAACCCACCCCAAATGCCTGCCTGAACAACCATGTTTTTAATGTGTGGCAGAAGCTCATTAAAGAGGGGGCATGGCAGAGTTCCCTAGGGAGGGAGTTCCACAAAGTGGGGGCCACCACAGAGAAGGCCCTCTCCCTCATCCTCACCAGTCTAGCTGTCCTGGCTGATGGGACAAAGAGAAGGCCGTCCAAGGCTGATTTTGTTAAGCGGCCTGTCTGGTGTTGCTGGAGGCGCTCCTTAAGATAGGCCAGGCTGGAACCATATAGGGCTTTAAAGGTCAAAACCAACACCTTGAATTTGGCCCGGAAAACAACTGGTAACTAGTGCAACTCCTTCAGCACTGGAGTGATGTGATCTCACCAGCAGCTGCCTTTAATCAGGCGAGCTGCTGCGTTCTGTACCAGCTGCAGCTTCTGAACCATCTTCAAGGGTAACCTCACATAGAGTGCATTACAGTAGTCTAAATGAGAGGAGACCAGGGCATGTACTACCAATGGGAGCAGATGGTCGGGAAGGTAGGGGTGCAGCTGCCATATCAGATGGAGTTGGGACAGTCCTGTCCAGCTCACAGCTGATACCTGAGCCTCCATGGACAGCTGGGAGTCTAAAATGATCACCAGGTTGAGGACTTGGTCTTTCAAGGGTAGCCATTGTACCCCATTCAATACCAGGTCAACATCCCCCAACCTCCTCTTGTCTCCCACCAAAAGTACCTCGGTCTTGTCAGGGTTCAGCTTATTCCTCCCCATCCAGCCACTCACCATCTCCAGACATTTGGACAGGGATTCTACGGCCAACCTTGGTGAAGATTTGAACGAGAGGTAGAGCTGCGTGTCATCTGCATATTGATGACACCGCACCCAAAACCTCCTGATGATAGCCCCCAGCAGCTTCACATAGATGTTAAATAGCACTGGGGAGAGGATGGAATCCTGTGGCACCCCACAAGTGAGCAGCCACGGGTCCGAAACCTCTCCCAGTGCTACCCTCTGGTACCTCCTGGACTGGAACCACCATAATACAGTGTCTTCAATGCCCAACCCCTCCAGGCAGTCCAGAAGGATACCGTGGTCAACAGTATCAAAAGCTACTGAGAGGTTGAGGAGAACAAGTAAGGAGCATTCACCCCTATCTAGAGCCCTCCTCATTAGGGATGTATGAAACTGTACCTTGCTCCTTTGGGAGGCATCCACGGTGCGGGGGAGGCGATCTGTCCCTCCTCCTGGAATCCTGCCTGGCCGGCTCTGCTCTGCAGCAAGGCCACAGAGCCGCCAGCTGGTGACGGCCGCAGCTGGACTTCTGGCTGCTGCTGGGCTGCAGCCACAAATGGCGGCTGCTATGCCAGCCGCCATTTGTGTCCCTTCCAAGCCATGATAGGCTATGTAAGTATCTATGTAGCCTATCATGGCAAAAGGCAGGGACGCAAATAGTGGCCGCTACGCCATTTGTGTCCCTGCTAGGGATGTACGAAAGGTACTTACCTTTCCGCGGATTATGCTGATGCTGGGGGGGAGGCGTTCCGTCCCTCCCCCCGGAATCCTGGCCAGGGTGGGAGGCGCTCCGTTCCTCCTCCCTGGAATCCTGGCCGGCCGGCTCCCCTCCAGCATCAGCATAATCCCTGGAAAGGTAAGTACCTTTCGTACATCCCTAATCACTGCCTCCTTGAGGGCTGATGGCATCACTTCCTCCTCAAGGGATGCATTCACCACCGCTCTGATCCCCTCATCCAATCTCTCTCTGCAGCCCATAATGAGCCAAGATGGGCAAGGATCAAGTAAGCAGGTGGTCAGCCTTACAGATGAAAGCACCTTGTCCACAGAAGATGAGTCCATCCATCCCTAGAAGTGGTGTTAAAGGCTTGCAAGCCTTAGCCTTTTTGGTTCTTGACTGAAAACTATATAGCCTTAACTTTTGTTATAAACTGTAGGTTTTTTTATTTATTGAATTTCATGGCTTTGTTTAAGAGAAGTATTAATTGCACATATTATTCAGTTGGCAGCCAAGCCACTCACAGCCTGGACCTTTCACCATGTCAACATCTAATATAAAATCAAAGCCATGGTAATGATTTCAAACCCATAAGTGAATAAATGGGCCCCAGAAGCTATGCTCTCTCTGATAATAAATACACCAAGGCTGAAATCCTATACCACTTACTTGGGACTATGTTCCATTGTGCTCAGTTGGGACTTACTTCTGAGTTGACACATATGATTGCATTGTAAATGGAAGTCCATTATAATCAATTGCAATTAGAAATGTATTATTGGGATACACAACAATAAAATAAAATATTAAATATTAATTAATAGCTTGCTGTTTTACTGTTTTAGATTGTAATTGGTATTAAATTGTTTAATAGTTTAATAGGTTTTTATCTGTTTAAATTATTTATTGTTTTATACACTTTAAATTAATTTTATATGTATGCCACCCTGAGATCTTAACTATGTAGGGCAGGAGGATACATATATTTTAAATGAATGAATAAATAAATTGATAATAAAATCATTAAAATATTTCCTTTACTATTTATTATTCCATTTTACCTCCAAGTGGAAAAGGTCTGCACCTATGCTTCAAGGATCACTGCTTTCCAAACTGCTAGCTTCCTTAAACCTTTCATTTAGGCTGCAGTCCAATACCTACTTACTTGCAAGTAAGCCCCATTGAACTCACTATTATTTACTTCATATATATATACACCCATATATATATATATATATATACATATCATTAATCTCCCCCTCTCCCAAACAGCTGTTTGTCTGAGTGGTCAGTGGTGGTGGTTGTGGGGCACTGAATTTGCCTGGAAACTGGCAGGTGAGGTGAGTTCATTTCATGCACCAGCTTCCCAGAATATTCAAAGCACCCTCCCCACCAGCCCACCAAACTGACTGTGCGTGTGTGTGTGTGTGTGTGTGTGAGAGAGAGAGAGACAGACAGACAGACAGAATCTGTTAGGAAACAAGTAGGAGTGTGCAAAGAATGCCTTTTCACTTTCTCATCCAAATTCTCAGCAATGTGAAACTATGCCCTATATTCATCACTTTGCTTGTAGGATCTTCTTTTTTTTTTTGGCAGAGTCTCAAGTTCTACTTCCCACAATCAGTTACAAAATGGTGAGTGGGGGGGAGTTGGAATACATCTCAAAATGATGGCTTGGGGGTGGTGGCAGTCACAAAATGGCAGATTGGGTGGAGCCAATCACAAATAGGCAGCTTCATCCCAGCATACACTGGAGTGGCCTTCCTCAATTGGTACACAATTTACTACAGATCAGAGATTCTAACAGCAAACCCTAGAAATAAAGAGCATTTCTGCATGAGGTATTTATTATGTGTTTGTCATTCCCTATTCATAGTTGTTTATGGGTTCTTTAGATGACATCATGACCCTGTAGTTTTGCTTCTGTTTTTAAACAGAACTTTTGGTAATTTTTTTTTTAAAGCAGTGAAAATGCAGTATTATTTGTGAAAGTGAAAGAAAATGCTTGTGTAATTGTGCTATTCTGCCAAAACACAGTGCCACCTAGAGGCTATGTAGGAGAAAAGCAGGAAAAGAAACACTCTTCATTCAGTGTTTGGATCTCAATTCTGTGATGAAACTGAAAGTATATGTAGAGGATTAACAGCCTCATACAGAAAAATACAAATACAGAAAGAGTGATGAAATGTTTTAATAGTGTTCTGTGCAAAAAAATATGAAATGAAATTACTTCCTAGGAAAGAGTAAGCATTTGCTTACATATTTGCTTACATAAAATAACAGGAACAGAGAAATTGGTGTTCAGTGCACTGCCAAGTTGCTTCAAGGACCTCAGCTGATCCATTGTTTCCTCTCCAAGGAAGAGGAAAGCAACAGAAAGAAGCTGGTGGTTGTGATTCTAATCAAGTCTTGTGGATACCTCCAAGGAGGAAAGTGATTTTAAAAAGTAACAACAACAGAAGCTATAGAAGATTGCATTAATACCTTGGCACAGTGCATTTAAACACTGCAGGAAATCCCAAGCTGAACTGACTAAAAGGTGGAGCCAAACTACTCTGGGAACACCTGCAAAAGGCAGCCCAATTTCCTTGGCACAGTACCCAGGAGGGCTGTCAACCTTATAGTACTACAACTTGGCTCCCTGGAATAGGCTGAACATGGAGCTTGATTGGAGAAAGATGTGGTGCATCATGCATGCATGAGATAGAAGAATTATATCCAAAGACATCTCTAGTTCCTACTGTTGTTTAAATCGGGTTTGCTTTCATTTCAAACTAAAGGGCGGCAACCTGCGAATTGTCCAGATTTGCCAATTAGCCATTAAGCATGTCAAGAACAAACAAGCAGCGGGGAGAGATGGGGGTTGACTGAAACAACAAAAACAATACGAACATAAGAAGAGCCATGCTGGATCAGACCAAGGGTCCATCTAGTCCATCATTCTGTTTACACAGGGGATAAACAGCTGTCAGCCAGGAACCCACAAGCTGGGCATTAGCACGACAGCACCCTCCCACCCATGTTCCCCAGCAACTGGTGTACATAGGCTCATTGCCTCTGGTACTGGAGGTAGCACATAGCCATCAAGACTAGTAGCCACTGATAGCCTTTTCCTCCAGGAATTTGTCTAACCCCTTTTTAAAGCCATCCAAACTGGTGGCCATCACAAGCTCACTTGGGGGAGGGGGCACCAGAGGAACTATGCTCTCATTCAAGGGCCCAGTTTATTGGAGAATTACTGGGGTAGGGAAAACTGAGGGAAGATCTCTAATTTAGAAAGTTGACATTGCTGCCAAATGATACATATGAAAGGAGACCCTTGCCCCTCTTCTCCAGGTGGAAAGGAGATTATGGAAGGGAAGCCAGTAAGGGTGTGTGTTCTTGGGAATATGTGATATTCCCAACCTTGTCTGCAAGTTGCTGGAAGAGGGGGGGTAGAAACCTGCAGGGACAGTTTCTCATTGTTTTAGGCAGCTGATCTTATTCTAGGCCTGACCAGGGACAGGGTACATGGGAACACTCTGGACTCGTGGAGCTGCTAGCTGCAGGGAGTAACAAATGTAACCTTTTCTCATACTGCTCTATTGTTAAGGATGGGCGGATGACTTACCCCGTTCCGTTCCGGGGCATCTGCAGTGGAGGGGATGCGATCTGTCCCTCCCCCTGGAATCCTCCCCGGCCGGCTCTGCTCTGTGGTGACTTCTGTCTGCTGCTGGGCTGTGGCCACAAATGGCATCTGGCAAAGCGGGTGCCATTTGTGTCCCTGCGTTAGCCATGATAGGCTATGGATATATTTACGTAGCCTATCACGGCAAAGAGCAGGGGCACAAATGGAGTAGCGGCTGCCATTTGCGTCCCTGCTCTTTGCCGTGATACACTACATAAATACTTATGTAGCCTATCACGGCTGCTTGCAAGGACGCAAATGACGGCCACTACGATGGCCGCCATTAGCGGCTGCAGCAACCCGGCCATAGCTGGAACTCCGGCTGCAGCCAGCCCTGGCAGGTGGCTCTGTGGAGCCGCCGCAGAGTGAAGCTGGCCGGGGAGGATTACGGGGGGAGGGATGGAGCGCCTCCCCTCACCGCGGATGCCCCAGCACAGAGCCAGGTAAGGAATTCGTACATCCCTACAGCAGATACACAAACCCCAGCACAAACCCTCCAAACAGCAGCATCTTCTCTTTCTCAGCCACTAATAATATGAAGTAAATGGCAGTTTCCCCCTCAATGTTCTATAGCAGCTCTGATGGAGAAGGGGGCGGGGAGAGAGAATTTCTGAGCATGCCTGGTCTTGTCATTAGTCCCACTGACTGTCATTACACATTAAAAAAAAGCTTATTTTAAAATTTTTGGAACTTTGAAGAAAAATGGTTTTCCACTGACTCCAATACTAGAAGAATAGAAAGCCATCAATGTTTTAGATTAGAACCCTTTCGTCTCTTCAGAAATTGTGACCTAAAAAGTTTGCCAAAACAGTTGTGAAAGTCACTTTTGACAAAGGGAGAGTTTTTACATTTCCTTAGGGCATTTCTACACCAGCCTAAAATCCTGCATTTAAAATGGGGCTTTCTGCTTCTGCTTTAAATGCAGAATCACAACTGACTCCCTTTACATGCACTCCCTTTTCCCCTCCCCCCCTCCTTCTCCACGTATCTGAGTCTTCCATTATCTTTTATTGATCTCACTCCTCTTCTCCCTGCTTTAACTCTTTTGATAGAGGAAACTGAAGCGGAACACAACGGGACAATTTGATAACTCATTATCTGCGATCTATTTAAAAATGGAACAAAGGGCATTTAGTGCAAGAGGAGCATGGCAGGGTCACTGCATCATGTAAAGAGCCTGTAAACTTCCATGAAGGAGCCATCTCAATAGCAGGATAAAAGCCCAGTGTGAAGGAGCCCTTAAACTAGTCTTCAAAAGATCACCTTCCTGAAATGTTCAAGGTATATAAACTGAACATTTTTTTTCTGGCACCTGAAAATTTCAGAAAGATTTATCAAACTTTTTTGATTTTAGAAAGATTAGAATGACCCACTCCCAATCACCCCGTAACGTGGTGGAATGTTCAGTTTACAGATGGGCCTTAAAATAGGTCCTACTACCGTGGCTCCTATATTTAGGGATGGCGGAGAATTCCGCCACAGATTTCAGTGAGGCCAAATGCACTGCCATTCGGTCCCCCAAAATCCATGGCAGAATAGCCTGCCACCCGCCCCCCCATGGGTTCCCCCCAGGACGAGGCTTACCTGGGGTGGATGTTCTGGACGGCGGCGGGTCTGGCGGTGGCTGGTCTGTCAATCGGCTGCTGTGGCCGCCATTTACATCCAGGTCTTTGCCATGATAGGCTACGTAAGTATTTACGTAGCCTATCATGGCAAGCCAAGCAAAAACCCCAAATAAACAGCGTATGCAAATAGCGGCGGCTGCGGTGGCCGCCATTTGCCTTCCCTATTTTTTGCCATTTTAGTCTATGTAAATATTTACGTAGGCTATTACGGCGAAAAAAAAGGAACACAAATAGCGCCCACTACGCTATTTGTGTTCCCCTTTTTTTCGCCATAATAGACTAAAACGGCGAAAAATAGGGAACGCAAGTGGCGGCTGCCCTGGCCGCCACCATTTGCGTACACCTTTAAAAAAATATATATATATTGGCTTGCTGTGATAGGCTACGTAAATGCTTAAGCAGCCTATCATGGCAGCCTGGCTGGATGCAAATGGTGGCTGCTACAGTGGCTGCCATTTGCGTTTGCACCAGCCAGTCCGTGGCCGGAACTTCGGCTGCAGATGGCCCTGGCTGGCTGCTCTGCGGAGCTGCCACGGAGCGGAGCTGGCTGGGCAGGATTCCGGGGGAGAGGGACGGAGCGCCTCCCCCCCACCACGAACACAGTCTGCGAAAAGGTAAGTGACTTTTGTACAACCCTACCTGTATTACACTTAAATGGGTAGACCAACTACTTACAGGTTGGCATTAAAACAGTTCTTGTTCACTATTCAACTGCACCAAAGTATCTATTTTTATGTTTTTATTTCATTACTGGTTAGCATCTGTTGTCTTTTGAAAACTCTTGCTTTCCTTGCAAGGGTGGATTTCAAAACATAATCATCATCATCTTCATTCCTGCTTCAATTCATCCTTCTTACCCTGCAGAGAGCAGCCTGCAGTTCCAGATCCTTGCATTTATTTTCAATTATGCTTTCGACAAACACATTTAGTTCACATCCGCAATTTCTCAGTGATGCTGTGCTATCTGAGCTGCCTGTTGCCTAGCATCTGCTCACAGGAAAACAGACAAAAGATGTCATAAGTAGCAGGAATTATTGTAGGATTCACCATCAGATCCAAACATACACACACATTCACACAATAAAGAGTCTAGATAGGCTTCTTCGTATGAGTGCTACACCTATTTTATAAAGATGCAAAAGGTTGAACTTCATTTTACATGCACACTCAACAAAGCTGTATGGCTTTTTCCTCCTAAAGAAAAAACAGCTTTGGGAGGGGGATTTGGGGCAGAGTAGCAGAAAGGAGAAGGTGCTTAACTTTTCCCCCACCAGCTGTCTGCTCTCAAATGCCCCAGGAAGAGGCAGCTGCTCTGCTCCCTCTCCCAAATGTGTGGAAAGGCGAAATATTTGGAGCCCTTTGGAGGAATATTACCTTACATCTGTATATAGTGGCTTCATCTCTCATTCCCCATTTTTACTCTAGAGTAAGCATGGGGAGGGGGGATGATCCAGATCTTAAAAGACCCCTAGTCCCCAGATCAGGCCCCCTGCACCTACTCTAGAGTAAATATGAAAAAGTATGTCACTCTTAGTACTGATTTAAGTAACGTCTGTTTAGCCCTCAGCCTTCTAGATAAGTGGTTGTAGGATTGCAGTCTCAGTTTATAAAGTTTTCCCTTTGCAAATGCACAGTGTAAAGTAATGAATAATTCTGATGATTAATACAGAGATCAAAGGTGTATTCTGAAGATCTCCATTGGCTGGAACTTTGTTAAATTTACATTTTATTTATTTGCCTTTTTGTTACCCTTTCTTACCCCTCCCCATATTAGATGAATGCATTTAAATACTATACAACTGATTTGCTGTCCTGAAACCTACTACATCAAATGTGATAAATGAAAGAGCCATATTTTTTTTTCTACAAGGTTTCTCCTTTAGATTTCCTTGTGATGCCAGAAGACAGAAGGAGGATTGAATCTTGGTCCCTTAGGATGTTTTACTGTTGTAATGGAATTAATAGACCTGATCAAATGAATGATTCATGAATGCAGTAGTACTTGACAAAGCTTCCCAGCTGACTTCAGCACAGACCAGGAACTTTGGGCAATTACAAGCATTAGCTGTTCCCTGATAAAACAAAAATAGAGAAAGAACAATTTGTAGAACATTTTACCAAACTTATAAAAGAACAAAAGCTAGAAGTTACTTTAAAGCATCTTGAAACATAGTTTTGTGCAAAATTTTCCATTAAAGATAAGGACTTACCTTCCACAGTCATTTGAAATATATACTAGGGAAAAACATGTGCATGTGGATCAAATCCAAATTTTCCGGAAGCCAAAGCTATTTGGTTTTGGTTTCTGGGTACAATAGCATGACTTTGCAGCCCACTTTATTCAAAAATAACTTCCACTTAATTCAGCAGAATTTACTTCCAAGCAACACACAGGATTGCAGCCCTATTTAGGGATGTACAAAAGTCACTTACCTGGTCTCTCAGCTTGCTTCGCGGTGGGGAGGAGGCGCTTCACTGCTCCCCCTGAAGTTCAGGCCGGGGGGGAGGCTTCCCGCCTCGCCCGGCCGAAATTCAGGCCGGGGAGAAGCGTCCCGTCTCCCCGGCTGCGAACTTCAAAAGAAAAAAAAAACGCCCCTGTGATAGGCTACGTAACGATTAACGTAGCCTATCACGGCTAGATCTGCAAAGTCAGCCGTGATGGGCTACGTTAATCGTCACGTAGCCTATCACGGGTGACTTTGAAAAAAAAAAAAAAACACGTAGGCAAATGATGGCCCCCATAGGGGTCACAAACGCTATTTGCGTTGCCCTTATTTTCGCCGTAGTCTACGTAAATCTTTACGTAGACTACAGGGACCAAATAAGGAACGCGAATGGCGGCTCCCTATGGGGGCCGCCATTAGCCATACGCGCTTTTTTTTTTTTTTAAGTCACCCGTGATAGGCTACGTGACGATTAACGTAGCCTATCATGGCTGACTTTGCAAATCTAGCCATGAAAGGCTATGTTAATCATTACGTAGCCTATCACAGGGGCGTTTTCTTGGAATGGCGGTGGCGGCAGCCGGTCGAAAGACTGGCTGCCGCCCCCGCCCCTGACGAAGACCTGCCGAACCACCGCCGGGACCCGCTGCTGGGAGGGACATTCGTGAAAGGTAAGTCCCATCCCGGGGGGGGGCAGGGGGCGGGGGGGCGGAGAATTTCTCCCCGAACAACCTTCGGAGGACCGAATGCGTTGGCACTCGGCCCCCCAAAGTTTCGGGGAGAAATTCTCCCCCATCCCTACTGCTGTAAGTCTCACTGAATGTAATGTAATGAGTAGACATAGAAACGTAGAATCATAGAACAGTAGGGTTGGAAGGGGCCTGCAAGGCCATCGAGTCCACCCCCTGCTCAATGCAGGAATCCAAGTCAGAGCATCCCTGACAGATGGCTGTCCAGCCTCGTCTTGAATGCCTCTAGTGTGGGAGAGCCCACCACCTCCCTAGGTAATTGGTTCCATTGTCGTATTGCTCTAACAGAAGGGATGGCGGAGAATTCCACCAAGGATTTCAGTGAGGCCGAATGCACTGGCATTCAGCCCCCCGAATTCCATGGTGGAACGGCCTGCCACCCCCCCCACGGATCCCCCCCGAGACGAGACTTACCTGGGGTGGATGTTCCGAAATGCGGCGGCTCCAGCGGTGGCTTTGGCAGCGGCGGCTGGTCTTCCGACTGGCTGCCGCTGCTGCGGCCATTTGCAGCCCGGTATTTTCTCTTTTTTTTACATAGACGTGATAGGCTACATAAAGACTTAAATAGCCTATCACATCTGGGTTATAAAAAACACACACACACACAAATGCGTACGCAAATGGTGGCAGCTACGGCAGCCGCCATTTGCGTACCTTATTTTTCGCCATCTTAGTCTACATAAATATTTACGTAGGCTAAAACAGCAAATCAAAAAGGAAAGCAAATATTGCCCACTACGCTATTTGCGTTCCCCTTAATTTTTGCCATAATAGTCTATGTAAATATTTCCGTAGACTAAGACAGCAAAAAATAAGATATGCAAATGGTGGCCGCTGTAGCCGCCGCCATTTGCGTACGCGTTTGTTTTTTTTTAATAACCCAGATGTGATAGGATACGTAAGTCTTTACGTAGCCTATCACGGTTGAATACAGGGATGCAAATGGCGGTGGCTATGGCAGCCGCCATTTGTGTCCCTGCTACCCAGTGGCCTGATGTCCGGCCGCTGGCGGAGCCGGCCGCTGGCTCCGTGGAATCACTGCGGAGCAGAGCCGACCAGGCAGGACTTTGGGGGGAGGGACGGAGCACCTCCCCCACCACTGCAAAGCAGATCTGCAAAATGGTAAGTAACTTTCGTACATCCCTATCTAACAGTCAGGAAGTTTTTCCTGATGTTCAGCCAGAATCTGGCTTCCTGTAACTTGAGCCCATGATTCCATGTCCTGCACTCTGGGATGATCGAGAAGAGATCCTGGCCTTCCTCTCTGTGACAACCTTTCAAGTCCTTGAAGCGCACTATCCTACCTCCCCTCAGTCTTCTCTTCTCAAGGCTAAACATGCCCAGTTCTTTCAGTCTCTCTTCATAGGGCTTTATTTCCAGTCCCCTGATCATCTTCGTTGCCCTCCTCTGAACCCTCTCCAGTTTGTCTGCATCCTTCTTGAGGTGTGTTGCCCAGAACTGGACACAGTACTCCAGATGAGGCCTAACCGGTGCTGAGTAGAGGAGAACATATATAAGATTGCATTTTATTTATTTATTTATTTATTACGTTTCTGTACCACCCAATCACTGAAGCTCTCTGTGTGGTTCACAACAATTAAAACCATAAAATGCAACACAATAAAGTACAATATAGAAGTTTAAAACTACAGTATTAAATACAAATTAAAACCAAAATAAAATCTAGTAACAGTGCAAAGATTTAAAATACAGTAACAGATTTAAAACAACAGAAACAGAATGATTAAAATGCCTGGGAAAATAAGAAAATCTTTAGCTGGCAGCTGGCGCAAAAAGAGCACAATGTACGTGCCAGGTGAGCAAAGTAAGTGAAGCTGATTGTTGGGAGATTCAGGACAGATAAAAGGAAGTCCTTCTTCACTCAGCACATAGGTAAACTATGGAATTTGCTACCACAAGATGTAGGGCTTCATCACACGGAGCTTTTATCCTGCGATTTGGATTGCTCCTCCATGGAAGTTTGAGGGCTCTTTACATGACGCTGTGACCCTCCTGCACTAAATGCCCTTTGTTCCATTTTTAAATAGATTGCATTTAAATAGATGAGCTATCAAATTACCCCACTGTGTTCCGCTTCAGTTTCCTCCGTGCAAAGAGTAAAAGCGGCAAGAAGAGGAGCAAGATCAATGAAAGATAATGGAAGACTCAGATATGGGAAGAAGGAGGGGGGAAGGGGGGGAGGAAGTGCATGTAAAGGGAGTCAGTTGTGATCCTGCATTCAAAATGGAAGCAGAAAGCCCCATTTTAAATCAGGATTTTAGGCTGGTATAGAAATGTCTATAGTGATGGCCACCAATGTCTTTAAAAGGGGGTTAGACAAAATCCTGGAGGAGAAGACTTTCAATGGCTACTAGTCTTGATGGCTATGTGCTACCTCCAGTATCAGGGGCAGTATTCCTATGTACACCAGTTGCTGGGGAACATGGGCAGGAGGGTTCTGTTACACTTGTATTCTGCTTGTGGGCTCCTGGTTGGCCCCTGTGTGAACAGAATGCTGGACTAGATGGATCCATGGTCTGATCCAGCATGGCTTTTCTTATGTTCTTATAAATGGGTACTCTGTCTGCCTGTCTGTCTGTTTAGAAGTATTGATAGAAACACTGAAGGGGGAGGAGTGAAGTGTAGGGGGTAAGCATGCCTGGAATGTAGCAAGTAGTTGAATAGATATAAGTACTTCTATTTATTTATAATAAATATCTATTCGATTTATATACTTACTTACTTACTTACTTACTTATTTATTTATTTATATACAAATACAACCTGCAGTTCTGGTGCTTACATACCACTCTTTAAAATGTGGTTAGGTGGGAACTATGGGAGCTTGGCATTGCTGATATTTAGGAGGAGCGTCCAACAAAACTGGAGAACATCCAAACTAACTGAATGGAAAAAAGAGCCAAAGTCCCAAGATGCAAAAAAAGGGAGTTTTATTCATCAAAGTATCCCATTGCATTTCAGCCCTGTGCCATATATTTGGGGCCTTTATCAGAGTTTAATTTCTTTAAAAAATTAGTCTGTGGAGATCCCTGAAAAGACCTCCAGGATTTATCTTGGAAATATATCTTTTCAAAGCCTCTCAAAATTCTCTACCCTGATTGTGGACTGAGAAATAGGGGAGATAATTCCACTGAATTTCTCCAGGGGGGATAGGAATCCTCTTATGAGGATTCTTGAAAGTGGGCCTCACTGTGACCTATTGGCAGTATCACAACCTCTTTCTTTTTTTCCTAAAGATTTTTTTTTTTTTGCTGCTAGTGCAACTGGCAGCAGCAATGGACCACCATTTTGCATCCTCCGCAATGCCCCAGACATAGTATTGTTCTGGGGCATTGTGGGTGGTAGGGGTGTGATGGCTGTCACATACACATGCACACACAAATCATAGAATCATAGAACAGTAGGGTTGGAAGGGGCCTACAAGGCCATCGAGTCCAACCCCCTGCTCAATGGAGGAATCCAAGTCAGAGAGCTTCCCTGACAGATGGCTGTCCAGCCTCATCTTGATCACCTCCGGTGTGGGAGAGCCCACCACCTCCCTAGGTAATTGGTTCCATTGTCGTATTGCTCTAACAGTCAGGAAGTTTTTCCTGAGGTGGAGAATATTCAGTAACATTTCTGCAAAGTGGTCTTATTTTTCCAGTAAGATTAGAAAAAGAAATAACTCAGAAATGTTCTCAGAAAAATACTGTATCTTCTGAGAAATTTCAGTTCAGGTATACTGTGCTCCCTGCCTTGTAGTTCTGATAGTTTATTTGAACAAAGAGATCTGCTCTCTTCCCAGTCCAATGAGGTTTAGATGCCCTCAAGCAAAGACCATTTATTTTGGTGTGCAAACAGCTGCATGCTTTCTCACTAGCAATGCTCCTGCTGTGTGAACCGGCAAGAAGAGAAATGGGATTTTCTCAGGACAGACTGGGCTCCTCAGAAAAGAATGGGCAGGGGAGGCTAGGCATGGCTCTGCTCCCTGTCATCTTCCCCCTGAGGCGAGCAGCCTGACTTGTCTAATCACAGGGCTGTTCCTGCAGCAGGCTCAGAAGCATCATTTTCAGCTAATCAGGCAGGCAGGTTTGTATATAAGCCATCCCCACTCCCCGTTTTTCCCCTGCCCTTCCTTAAAGCACATTTGTTTTGTTTTTGCTTGCGAAGGGGGGAGGAGAGGAGAGTTTGGGAACCAGTTGGGCTTTTGTGAGCATTCCTGTGTTGAACAGTCATAAACCCCCTCCATTTCCTTTCTTCTTTTTAGTATTCAACAGGAACACTTGTGAAATGCAGATGATTTCAAGGTGAGTGAAAGATACACAGGGAGGGGCACATATGTGGGGCGGGACCAATCTGTCCAGTTTGATTCTACTCCATTTTTCATTTTTCCTGCACTAAGTTTGTGCTGTCCACCTGTGGTGGACAGCTCAATGAAGATGTCAACCTGGTGTGCAGCCAAAGGCAAACTCCATATTGGGCATACTTAGAAAAGGAATTGAGAATAAAACTGCCAGTATCATACTGCTCTTATACAAATCTATGGTGCAACCACACTTGGAATATTGTGTACAGTTCTGGTCACTGCACCTAAAAAGATATTGTAGAGCTGGAAAAAGTGCAGGAAAGGGCAAATAATGATCAAGAGGGTGGAGCATCTCTCACCTATGAGGGAAATTTTGTTTAGCTTGGAAAAAAAGGAGGGTAAGGGGAGACATGATAGAGGTCTACAAAATTATGCATAGTGTGAAGAATGTGGATAGGGAGACATTTTTCTCCCTCTCTCAAAATACTAGAACCCAGAGTCATGAAGCTGATTGGTAGGAGATTCAGGACAGATAAAAGGAAGTACTTCTTCACACAGCTCTTAATTAAACTATAAAATATGTTACCATAGGATGTAGTGATGGCCACCAATTCGGAGGGCTTTAAAAGGGGGTGGGACAAATTCCTGAAGTAAAAGGCTATCAATGGCTGCTAGTCTTGATGGCTATGAGGCAGTGAGCCTATGTACTAGGGATGTACGATAGTCACTTACCCTTTAGCGAAATTGATTCGAGGTGGGGGGGAGGCGATCCATCCTTCCCCCCCCCCCGAAATTCTGGCCGGCCGGCTCCGGTCCGTAGGGATTCTGCGGAGCTACCGGTCGGCTCCGCCAGCGGCTGGACATCCGGCCGCTGGCTAGCAGGGACGCAAATGGCGGCGGCTGTAGCCGCCACCGTTTGCGTCCCTGCAGTTAGCCGTGATAGGCTATGTAAATGTTTATGTAGCCTATCACGGCTGACTTAAAAGAAAAAAAACGTGCGTACGCAAATGGCGGCGCCCATGGGCGCCGCCATTTGCATTCCTTATTTTTGCCGTCTTAGTCTACGTAAACATTTACGTAGACTAAGATGGCGAAAATAAGGGGAACGCAAATAGCATCTACACTATTTGCGTTCCCCTTATTTTCGCCATCTTAGTCTACGTAAATGTTTACGTAGACTAAGACGGCAAAAACAGGGAATGCAAATGGTGGCGCCCATAGGCGCCGCCATTTGCGTACGCGTGGTTTTTTTTTCTTTTAAATCAGCCGTGATAGGCTACGTAAACATTTACGTAGCCTATCATGGTGTTTTTTTAAACTCTAGCCATCATAGGCTATGTAAATCTTTACGTAGCCTATCACATTTTTTTGTTTGTTGTTGTTTTTTACAGGAAATGGCAGCAGCGGCAGCTGGTCAGAAGACTGGCCGCCACAGTCGCTGCCGCCAAACCACCGTCGAACCGCCGCCGGAGCCGCCGCCGCCAGGAAGATCCACCCAAGGTGAGTCCAGTCCTGTCCCAGGGGGGTGGGGGGGCAGACCGTTCCGCCACCTATTTCGGGGGGCCGAATGTGCTGGCATTTGGCCTCCCCGAGATTCGTGGTGAAATTCTCTGACATCCCTACTAGGGTTGGTGGAGAATTTCTCCCCGAAACTTCGGGGGGCCGAGCGCCAATGTGTTCGGCCCCCCGAACAAGTTTCAGGGAGAAATCCTCCGAACCCCCCCCTGCCCCCCCGCAACCCCCCTGGGACAGGACTTACCTTCGCCGAATGTCCCTCCCGGCGGCGGGTCCGGCTGGCGGTTCGGCGGGTGTTCGAGCGGGGCGGGAGCAGCAGCCGGTCTTTCGACCGGCTGCCGCCGCCGCCATTACAATAAAAGAAAAAACAAATACCCCCTGATAGGCTACGTAACGATTAACGTAGCCTATCACGGCTAGATTTGCAAAGTCAGCCGTGATAGGCTACGTCAATCGTCACGTAGCCTATCACGGGTGACTTAAAAAAAAAAAAAAGTGTGTACGGATAATGGCGGCCCCCATAGGGAGCCGCCATTCCCGTTCCTTATTTGGTCGCTGTAGTCTACGTAAAGATTTACGTAGACTACGGCGAAAATAAGGGCAACGCTATTTGCGTTGCCCTTATTTTCACCGTAGTCTACGTAAACATTTACGTAGACTACAGCGACTAAATAAGGAACGCGAATGGCAGCTCCCTATGGGGGCCACCATTAGCGTACGCGCTTTTTTTTTTTTTAAAGTCACCCGTGATAGGCTACGTGACGATTGACGTAGCCTATCACGGCTGACTTTGCAGATCTAGCCGTGATAGGCTACATGAATCGTCACGTAGCCTATCAGGGGGCGTTTGTTTTTTTTTAAAAAACTTTCGCGTTCGCGGCCGGGCGAGGCGGGAAGCCTCCCCCCCGGCCTGAATTTCGGCCGGGCCGAGCCGGGAATCCTCCCCCCCGGCCGGAACTTCGTGGGGGGAGCAGCGAAGCACCTCCCCCCCACCGCGAACGTCCTTCGAGGACAGGTAAGCGGTTCGTCCACCCCTAATCCCTACTATGTACACCAGTTGCAAGGAAACATGGGTGGGAGGATGCTGTTGCACTCATACCCTGCTTGTGGGTTCCTGATCAACAGCTGGTTGGCCACTGTGTGAGCAGAATGCTGGACTAGATGAACCCTTAGTCTGATCCAGCATGGCTCTTCTTATGCTTTTATGTTTCCTTCCCATCTTGGCATCAGTTTGCAAATTGCTTTTTTTTTAAGTCCATATGGAAATGTGTATGTATTTTTGTTCAGATTTATCTAAATGTACACATTATGTACACACTTTTAAAAATCCGAATATACTGCAGTTTTGTGCATGCTTTCCCTAGTTGTATACATGTTTGTGCTCGTTTTTAAAAACATTTGTGAATAGCATTATAAAATTCGGGAAAGTGCTAATATCACCATATCATTGCATTCTGGTTACTCTGTATGTTTGCATGAAAATGCGAACCTGACATATTTTTCACCCAGCCCTATCATTAGCTTCTTTTTAGTGTCTTATAGACCCAGTTTAACTACTAGGTATGACTACCTTAAACACAAATAAATGAATGTAGAGGAAAAACTAACCAAAGTTAAGCAAATTTGAATCCTACTATTTCCAAAGAAAAGTTAGACACAAACTTAACCCTATTCCACTGAAATTAATGATACTTTAAAATAATTTAGTCCTTAGTCTGGAGTGGTCACTCTTTGACAGGCAGTTATTGGCTCTCGGCTACAGTCTCAAGGTGTTTGCTAAAATTATCTAATTGGCTACTATATCTGTGCTTACACCATAGGTTGTTTCTAATGCAAGAGCTGTATATACAACAAGTGTGGAGTGCTTTATCTATTTCTGTTGGGCTCCATTTACTGAAAATTAGTGCCAAGGCATTCAACAATATAATTGTGCCATTCAGATTTCTAGAGCCCTAGCTAACATTAATACAAATGATTCAGCTTTATACAACAATCATTATTTACACTTACACTCTGTAATACCATTGGACTAAACTTCATTCTACTATTTAAATTACTTGCGAAGGAAACCAGATAGCAGGGTCTGTTGCCATACCGCAGTATTGTCAAGATCAAGTTATCTGGCCCCTAACAATGCCAATGAAACTTCAAAGAAATTTGAGAAGTCTAAGCAAATCAATCTACAGAAAAGTTGACATTGACTTTATTAGAAATCTGGCTTTGGGAGGCATGAAATCATCCTGATGCTGGCATTCTCTGACATCTTGACCCATGAAAGGTGCTTTTCAGTTGCCTTGATATCAAAAGTCTGTGGAACCAATTAAACATAGATGCAGTGATGAATAAAATATGTGCTTGCATCTACCAAGCATAAAATATATGCTTGTTAGATACTTTTATGTCCGCATTTGTACTGTGGTATGTACAATAAAGCATGTTAGATTAGAACTGGTGATTTCACAAGGGCATCTTACATTAGGTACTAAAGCTACAATGCTTTCTACAAGTTATTCTCATTTAAAGAAATCTCACTTTGGCCACTGACTTCCATACAACATCTTATCACCTCTAGACTGCAGTCCTGATCTATTAAAATCAATGGGTATACTCTCATTGACTTCATCTGGATTTTGTCATTGAGTTGGGAACAATTTTTTCAAATTGTTTGCAAAACTGTAATTTCCACTAGTGGGATAATGGGATATAGTAATAATTTAATTTCCAGGCTGTCCTATGGGCACAAATAATAAAAGAAGGTACAAAATGTCATTTTAATATAGGTTTTCAGTTCCATCATTCTTAATGTGGTGATATTTGTCATTTGTGGTGATATTTGTCACACAAGGCTAAAGCCTTGTGCCAGCTCATCATAAGACATAGATCAAAATTCAAAATGTCTTCATCTAATGGCAAAATACTCAAGATTTAATTATTTTGATTTCCAATGCAATTACAGTTTTCAAATGAAAATCCACGTGACTTAAAAGTCTTAAGTTGGCTGCATTGTGCCCTAAATATTTTGGTGATGTGTTGTTTTGCTAGACATCTGCAGCATAGTGAATTCAGTATAGTGAATTCACTAAGAAACAAGATTCATATGCTAGTGAAAGAATCATGATCAGTACCGGGCAATGTAGCATTATGAATGGGTAACAGTTCTTACTCTGTCTGAACCAACTGTAGTAATTTACAAAAATATGTAATTTTTATTGATGTAATTTTTGTGAACCACCCAGGGAGCTTTGGCTATGGGGCAGTATAGAAATGTAAATAAATAAATAATCTAGTGATTCCAGATAAGAATGCACATTCTCATCCATATTAAGAGTCATATCCAACCTAGGGATGTCGGAGAATTTCTCCACGAATCTCGGGGAGGCCGAATGCCAATGCATTCGGCCCCCCGAAATTGGCAGTGAAATTCTCTGCTCCCCCACCCCCCCGGATGGGACTTACCTCCCTCGAATGTCCCTCTCGGCGGCGGGTCCCAGCGGCATTTCAGCGGCGTTTCAGCGGGGGCGGGGGCGGCAGCCGGTCTTCCGACCGGCTGCCACCGCTGCCATTACAAAGTAAATGTAAAAAAAAAACACACGTGATAGGCTACGTAACGATTTACGTAGCCTATCACGGCTAGATTTCCATAGATTTCCCATGGGCGCCGCCATTTGCGTATGTGTTTTTTTTTTTTCCAAAGTCACCCGTGATAGGCTACGTAACGATTTACATAGCCTATCACAGCTGACTTTGGAAATCTAGCCATGATAGGCTACATAAATTGTTACGTAGCCTATCACGGGTGTGTGTGTTTTTTTACTTTTTTCATTCGCAGCCGGGGAGACGAGGCGCTTCTCCCCGGCCCGAATTTCAGCAGCGAGGGATGGGGCGCCTCCCCCCCGTCCTGAATTTTGGCTGGGCAAGGCGGGGCACCTCCCCCCCCAGCCTGAACTTCGGGGGGAGAACCGAAACGCCTCCCCCCCACCGCGAAGCAAGCTGTGGGACCAGGTAAGGGACTTTCGTCCATCTTAATCCAACCACATCAGCATGAGCAGGCCACATGAATGAACTGCAAGAAACAGTTTAACATTTGGAAGAGAAGCCTGTATGAGTGGTTGGTCCTGCATAAACTCCTCAAGGGGCAGAACAATCCTTGGCTATATGGACCATTAACCAGTGACAATTTTCAATTAAATTGCACTTGCTTATTTCCCTAAAGTCCAAGCTTCTCTGCCCTGGATTTTCCCACAGAGTTGCAATAATAAATAGCTGAGGTTTTCAAAGAATTTTAGTAGATCCTTTTTGAGATCCAAACAAGACCAGTAGTTTAATACCTTTATCAGAATCATCTAAAAGTGAAAACGTAATGAGCTAGCTTTTAGATGTCATGGAACTCTTCTGCAGAATGGATGGTAAACAAAAAGGGAAGGGTCAGAAGACAGTGGTTAGGAACACTTAGAATCCTAGAATCATAGATTAGTAGGCCTGGAAGTAGGGGTGTACGAAACCTAGGAATGGCAGAGAATTCCGCCACAGATTCCAGTGAGGCTGGATTCTTTAGAATCTGGCCCCCTGGAATCCGTGGCGGAATGGCCTCCTGCAACCCTGCCCCCCCATGGAATCACCCCGGGACGGGACTTACCTGGGGCGGAGGAGGTGGTGGAGGCGGCGGCGGTGGCGGCGGCGGCAGCTGGTCTCCTGGCCGGCCGCAGCCAGGCTGCTGCTGCCGCCATTGCCATCCTTGCAGCCATGATAGGCTACGTAAGAATTTACATAGCCTATCACGGCTAACCCCCCCCACTGCAAAAAAACCCAGCGTACGCAAATGGCGGCGGCTACAGCAGCCGCCATTTGCATTCCCTATTTTTCGCCGATTTATCTTATGTAAATATTTATGTGAGATAAAACGGCGAAAAAAGGGGAATGCAAATAGCGTAGTGGGCGCTATTTGCATTCCTTTATTTTTCACCGTTCTAGCCTATGTAAATATTTACGTAAGATAAATCGGCAAAAAATAAAGGAACACAAATAGGACCCACTACGCTATTTGCGTTCCCCTTTTTTTCGCCATTTTATCTTACATAAATATTTACATAAGATAAATCAGTGAAAAATAGGGAATGCAAATGGCAAAAATAGGGACGCAAAAGTAGGGAACGTAAATTCTTACATAAATTCTTACGTAAAGTAGGGAACGTAAATTCTTACGTAAAGTAGGGAACGTAAATTCCTATCACGGCTGCCTGGCTGGATGGTGGCCGCCATTTGCGTCTGCAGCAGCCCGTCCATGGCCAGAAATCTGGCTGCAGACGGTCCTGGCTGGATGTTCTGCGGCCTGGCCATCAAGGATTCCGGGGGGGAGGACCGGATCGCCTCCTCCTCTGTCAAGGATTCTGGGGGGAGGGATGGAGCGCCTCCCCTCCAACCGTGAAAGATTCCACAAAAAGGTAAGTGAATTTCGTACATCCCTAAGAAACCCCACTTAACTTGCTCTGCTGGGGTCCGAGGGAGGGTGGAGGCGATCTGGTCCTCCCCCTGGAATAGGGATGTACGAAACACTTACCTTGTTTGGTGGCAGGCAATCTGTGGTGGGGGGGAGGTGCTTCGTCCCTCCCCCCGGAATCCTCCAAGGCCAGCTCCGCTCCCCGGCCAGCTCTGCTCCATGGCGGCTCCGCAGAGCCACTGGCCAGGACAGCTGCAGCTGGAGTTCTAGCTGTGGCCGGGCTGCTGTGGCTGCAAATGGCGGCCGTAGTAGCGACTGCCATTTGTGTCTCTGCTTTAGCTGTGATAGGCTACGTAAATATTTATGTAGCCTATCACAGCAAAGAGCAGGGATGCAAATGGTGGCCGCTAAGCCATTTGTGTCTCTGCTCTTTGCCGTGATAGGCTATGTAAATACTTACATAGCCTATCACGGCTAAAGCAGGGACGCAAATGGCATCCTGCATAGGGGACGCCATTTGCAGCCGCACACTGGAGCAGCAGCCAGCAGCAGCCAGATCCAGACCGCCAGTAGGGATGTCAGAGAATTTCGCCATGGACTCCAATGAGTCCGTGGAAATCGTCGTGGAACAGCTTCCCCCCCGCCACCCTGCAGAATCCCCCCAGGACGGAGCGTACCTGGAGGCGGATGCAGCAGGACCGGCTCTGGCTGGTCTCCTGGCCGCTGCTGGGCTGCTGCGGCCGCAAATGGCGGCTGTTGTAGCTGCCGCCATTTGCATAGCTGCCTTTCTTCATGATAGGCTATGTAAATACTAAATTTGAAATGGTGGCTGCTACACCATTTGTGCCCCTGCTCTTTGTTGTAATAGGCTATGTAAGTATTTACATTGCCTACCACGGCTTGGCAACCACGCAAATGTAGAGACGCTATTTGCATTCCCCCTTATTTTCGCCATCTTAGTCTATGTAAATATTTACGTAGACTAAGACAGCCAAAAATAAGGAACGCAAATGGCGGCGGCCGTAGCCGCCGCCATTTGCATACGCGCATTTTTTTTTTTAAGCCAGACATGATAGGGTGCGTAAATCTTTACGTAGCCTATCACGGCTGACTACAGGGACGCAGATGGTAGCGGCTACAGCTGCCGCCATTTGCGTCCCTGCTAGCCAGCTGCCGGATGTCTAACTGCTGGCGGAGCTGGCCAGTGGCTCCGCGGAATCCCCGCAGAGCGGATCTGGCCGGCCAGGATTCCGGGGGGAGGGATGCAGTGCCTCCCCCCCCAGCGGAACCCAGCGGAGGCAGGTAAGTGGAGTTACATCCCTACATTTGCATTCCCGCTTTAGCCATCATAGGCTACATAAATATTTACATAGCCTATCATATTCCTCTACTCAGGAAGCCATTTGCGTCCCCAGCAGCCCAGCAGCAGCCGGAGCTGCCACCACCGCCACTGCTGGAGCCGCAGCCGCAGGCAGGTAGGCTCCGTTTCGCAGGGCTTTCGCGGGGTGGTGGGGCAGGTTGCTCCATTCTGCCTCAGATTCCAGGGGGCCAAATTCACTGGAATTCAGCCCCCCTGGGATCCATGGGGTTCTCTAACATTTGTACGCAAATGGCGGCCGGCGTAGCAACCTCCATTTGTGGCCGCAGCAGCCTGGCAGTGGCCAGAATTCTGCCTGCAGCTGACCTCAGATTTCCGGCCGCGGAGGGCTCTGGGGGAAAAAAAAAAAGGCGTACTCAAATGGCAGCGGCTACGGCTGCCGCCATTTGAGTTCCTTATTTTTGACATCTTAATCTACATAAATATTTATGTAGACTAAGATGGCGAAAATAAGGGGAACGCAGATAGCAGAGTGGATGCTATTTGCGTTCCCCTTATTTTCGCCATCTTAGTCTACGTAATTATTTATGTAGACTAAGATGGCCCAAAATAAGGAACGCAAATGGCAGCGGCTGTAGCCGCCGCCATTTGCGTACGCCTTTTTTTTTTTTACCTAGACGTTTTAGGCTATATAAAAACTTACGTAGCCTATCACGTGTGTGTAAAAAAACCCCCAAAAACCTGCAAATGGTGGTGGCAGCAGCTGGTCGGATTACCAGCCGCCACCGCCACCGCCAAAGCCACCACCGCCGCCGCCGCCGCCTGGAAGATCCACCCCAGGTAAATCTCATCCTGGGGGGATCCGAGGGGGGGGTGGAGGTGGCAGGCCGTTCTGCCACAGATTTTGGCCTCCCCGAGATCCGTGGCGGAATTCTCTGCTATCCCTATTTTGTACATCCCTTACTGCTGGAGGCAGGTACGATCCGGTCCGCGGGGACTTTGCGGGGTGGCAGAGGGGATTGCTCCATTCTGCCACGGACTCCAGGGGGCCAGATTCTATAGAATCCAGCCTCACTGGTGTCCGTGGCAGAATTCTCTGCCATCCCTAGTTGGACGGGGCCTATAAGGCCATCGAGTCCAACACCCTGCTCAATACAGGAATCTAAGTTAAAGCATCCCTAACAGATGGCTGTTCAGCTTCATCTTGAATGCCTCTACTGTGGGAGAGCCCACTACCTCTTTAGGTAATTGGTTCCTTTGTCGTATTGCTCTAACAGTCAGGAAGTTTTTCCTGATGGTCAGCCAGAAACTGGCTTCCTGTAACTAGAGCCCATTATTCCATGTCCTGCACTCTGGGATGATCGAGAAGAGATCCTGTCCTTCCTCTCTGTGACAACCTTTCAAGTACTTGAAGAGCGCTATCATATCTCCTCTCAGCCTTTTCTTCTCAAGGCTAAACATGCCCAGTTCTTTCAGTCTCTCCTCATAGGGCTTTGTTTACAGGCCCCTGATCATCTTCGTTGCCCTCCTCTGAACCCTCTCCAGCTTGTCTGCATCCGTCTTAAATTGCAGTGCCCAGAACTGGACACAGTACTCCAGATGAGGCCTAACCAGTGCTGAGTAGAGGGGAACTTCCCGAGATTTGGAAGCTATGTTTCTATTAATGCAGCCCAAAAGAGCATTTGCCTTTTTTGCAGCCACATCACATTGTTGGCTCATATTCAGCTGGTGATGGACAACAATTCCAAGATCCTTCTCGCTTGTAGTGTTGTTGAGCTACGTATCCCCCATCTTGTAACTGTGCATTTGGTTTCTTTTTCCTAGGTACAGAACTTGGCATTTATCCCTATTAAATTTCATTCTGTTGTTTTTTTCCAGCCTACCACTTTACAGACTAAGAGCCACATCCTATATATGCCTAAGTAAGTTACATTTATTTCAGTGTGACATACACCCAGATAAGTGGGTTGTGAAGGAACAGAACTTTCCTTGACTTTTGTATTTAGTTTGGTTTTAGGATATTATAATATTAAGTCTTCATGTGTGTGTGTGTGTGTTTGTGTGTGTCAATATGTTTCAGCCAAAAGATTAATAGTTTAGAGGTTAAATGTTAAGTTAGTATGTAGAGGTCAGAAAGTTTAGCTTAGGAAGCAGGATTCAGCAAAGCTTTCTTTTTAAAGGCAGCCAAGGAGGCAACATGTTATAAAGTTCAACAAGACAGCAAAAAGTTTTAAGTCAGGAAACAGAAACTTAGTTGGTGGGAATAAGTCAACCATCTTCTTGGTTGGAGTGAAAGAGAGAGAGTGTGGGGTGGTTCTTTTTTTGTTTTTTGGTAGAACATAAAAGACTGAGACAGAGAGGCAGAAATAGAGGGAAAACAAGGGAGGGAAGAAAAAGAAAACCCAGAGTCCTAGAAAAAAGAAAAACCAGAGTTGCTGAAACTGGAGAACTTATTGAGAGGGCTGGACCAAAGACAGTAAGATATTGCTTGGATAAAGGACCTGGATAAAATAGGGACACAATCTAGTTAGATTACCTGGATAAGTGTATACCTGGGTGTTTTATTATCTATTATTCCTCATGTGCTTTTTCATGGGGGGGGGGAGTGTGTCCATTCAGATTTTAAAACTTTCCTATTTATATTTTTCTTTAGTTAAACCTAGTTATTTGTCATTTTGTGATCTCTTTTTTTGAGATACCCACCCCATGTCTAATAGACAACCTCCACACTACTTAAAGTACATACCTGAGACCCACAGAGTTTTAAGGCTGGTTTGGTGGACACCGCCAAAGAAATAAAGATTTCCACTCCATGACAGCAGAAATGACCACAGGGAGGCAAGGGCAAGAAGGAGTGTGGGCACAGTATTTTGCCTGTTTTCCCTTTCACTCACAGAACAGGGTGGTGCTGGCCTGTGACATGGGTGAAGGATTGCAGCCTAAGTTAGTTTGCCCCATTTTAAAAATATCAGGTTGCTCTAACAGTACACTGGGTGAAGAAACAATGGCTAATTCCTTTGAAAATATAAAAGCCAACAGTCAGTAAGTTCTGCCACTAGCATTAATCAGAACTCATTTTTATATGTTTACAAATTATCTTAATTTGTCTGAAAAGAGATGCATGAATCACTATCTTGTCATTAATTGCTGATCGGGCTTCCACCATGCCCTTTGTCAGCAATGTGCTGGGGTTGTGTGTGTGTGTGTGTGTTGTTGGATTTTTTTTTTATTTTTTATTTTTGCTTTTCTCCCTGGCCTCTAGTTTGGTTTAACATGTACTCTGAGGAACAGTTCTATGAAACTTGAAAACTAGATCAGTACTTTATGACTTATAGTTGTCCTTAATGTGTTTTAATGAAGATTAGTATAATACATCAATAGATAATTCTAGACTTTGATGGATCAGCCAGATTTTCCATTTTCACTACATGGATTCATTCCTATGAGAGTGCACTGAAACAATTCCAGATCCTTTAAAAAGAAAAGTTCTATATACTTATCAGATATGAAAAAATGTCTATTTTAGTCCTTCAGTTATTGATTATATCACCTTGTTTTTTCAGTGGAAGCCTGAATCTGCAAAAAGAGTCAGAGAAGCAACTAGTGCTACCAATAGCATCCATCATTTTGAAGAGTATACTGAAGAAACCAAGAGTTAATAAGTGTTCATGCTGCAATGCCAAGAACACCTGGCTGGTTTTTTTGTTTGTTTGTTTCTTGGCACTGCATAAGATTGAAATGACACTTGTGGCCTTCTCCAACTGTCTCCAGTTAGAAAACAATAGATCTTCAGTCGAGCCTTGTTACTGAATAGGAAATATTAATTCAAATTTGCAGGAGTGCTCTCCTGTGGTTCTGGACATTTTAGGTATGCATATCCAAAATGAGAGTGATGGATGATTGCTAATCTCTTCAGGGCCTTCTCTGAAGGATCATATAGAGTTGAGAATGTGAAGAACTGTAGTGAGATGCCATCAAAATATGCTGTTGAAAACATGTTTTCTCTGAGTGTAGTCCAGTAGTCTCAATACTTATTAAGTGCCCAGATGTGGTCAGGGACTGTCACTGGATGTGGGTAAGCTGATTGGAGCTGATTCCAGAAGAGACTAAAGTAATGTCGATTGGCAGGATTTATGGTTTATGAAGGGGTGAAGAAAGAGAATGCATGGATCTCCTTGACAGATAGTGTGCATCTAAGTGCTATTACAATGCTATTGCTTATTACCCAACCATTAAGTCTAAAAATAGCTATTATACTATAGCCATTTTCATGGATAGGAATTCAAAATACTTCCCCAGAGGGGAAAAATGTTCAAATCAACAACAGTTCCTTACTTCCTCAATATGTTCAATGATTCTTTAATTCTGCTTCTTTCTCTGCTTTTGTCTTCAGCAGTTTAATAAGAATTCCCAAGCTGAACTTTTGGAGAAACTGTTGTTTCTAATGTATCTGTTGTGTTTTTGTGAAATGCTGCTTAAAGTGTAAATAAAAATGTTTCATAGTGAGATTTCATTGAAGTGGAATAAAGAGAGGAACATTACACAATAATAACAAATTATAAAGTTTCCTTTTTATTTTTCCTTGATGACATATCTATGTGCCCTTTGGCATATTTTGTTTTTAGAGCTAATATTCTATTATGTTACAAATCTTTACCCGGAAAGGCTTATTTAGAAGCTACATGGGTGTGCGTGAGGGGAAGATTTGTGGAGTGGATTAATGAATTATGGTACTGGGAAGGGCATTTAAAAGATATTTCTAGTTAACAATTACTACTAGAACAGTATGATCCTATACATATTTGCTCAAAAGTAAATGCAACTGCATTCAGTATGGCTTACTCCCAATGAGGTATGCATAGGATTGCTAGCTTTGGTTTCTCTTATTTAGGGTTTATGGCACTGCTTACTGATTCCCAAGCCCACATTTTTTTAAAAAAGTGATTACTCTTTATGCATACATTTAGGCTTAAATCCTATTAACTTCAATGGGAATTAAACAGCTTAACAGTGTCAAGATTGCAACTGATGCTTTAAAAATATTCACATCAATTCTTAAATCGTAAGATTTTTGCCAGTTTCTTTATACACAAGAATTCTGCATCCTTTGTTCTACATACTAACAGTGCAATCCTGTACATACCTATTCAAAAGTAAGCCCCACTGAGCTCAGTGGAACTTGCTCCCACACAAGCATGTACAGGATTGCAGCCAGGGAGAGAAATCTTATGGCCACTAGATACCAACTAGATGGCCACAGTATTTTTTGGTTTCTGTAAACCACTCTCCCTGTCCCTGCCCCCTGTAGCCAGTGCTGTTCTTTCTGCACTGCCACCATCTCTGCATTCAGAAACAGAGTGTGGAGATGGGGTAAAGGAGGCAGTCCTCCTGGGGGCAGGAGGGGCAGAGACCATGGAAGCTGCTTTAGGCAGCTTCCTATCAGGTCTCCTAGCCCATTCCCTCCCCCACCCCAATGCCACAGCCAGATGTGCATAAACACACTTCTAGCCACAAATGCCAGGTGGGCAGGGCACAGAGGAGAGGATCCCCTCCGTGCGCCATCCACTCAGCATTGCATAGTCGATAGCCTCTGATTTCAGAAGCTACCAAATATCTCAATAGGATTGTACCATAAGTTATGCTGATCTAATAAAATATTTAACCATTTCATCTCTCAGGTTTTTCGTAGACTGAATTTTGGTTTATACTTCAGTTTCACTGAAATCAGTAGTGTTGAACCAAGAATAAATTTGGTTCAGAAACTCTTGCAGCTGCATCATCTACTTTCTGAATTATAACATGTCCTTCTGTATAATTTAGGCATTCTTTTGATCCACAGTTAGATGCCTTTGTCACCCAACAGATGGCTAGCAAGTTAATGTTTCCCAGATGTATACTTTCCTGTAGCACATGTGACTGTAGGAAGCTGACAAATAACCAGGCACTGAGATTCCATACATGTAGTAGCATTGTTAATGCTAGATGCCTATGATGACCTGTTGTACACTTAGTTTGTAGAGTGTAAAACTCTGATGTTTTACACTCTGATGTTTTACACTTGTTCTTGATGGTATGAGCCCCCCACACAATATCCCACACCATTCCCAAAGGTCTCCAAACCCAGGAGCAGATTTGAGGGGTGGGGGTGGAGAAGGCTGCAGGGGAAAGGTGAGGTGGGAAAACCCATTATATGAACATGAACTCTGGTTCATTCACAGAAGGATCCGAGCTGTTAAATCTAACACCACTCTTCGACAGGTGTGGGAAGACTGGATAAGACTAAGAACAAGTTTCCATCTCATGCAATGGCAGAAAGGTAGGAAAGTAGAACTCAGGGGAGCAACTTGATTGGAAGGTGGGGAGGGTGCTGTAGCCTTAAAGGCTTTCTGTAGAGCAGGGCTCCAGTTAAAAATCTAACAGGCTATGCCTGCAAACTCTTGAAGTGAAGGGTTAAGGAATTGTGTGCCATCCTAGTGAAGCTATGTTGGGGCATCAATCGTGCACACATTTATTCAGCAGTAACTCTTCCTCTTCCCTTCTGTTGTACTTTATTATCTCCTGCTCCTCTGACCATAACTTTCTGACCTGTACATTCTTATTATATATTTGACCTTGAAATTAACATCATCATCATCACCATCATCATCACCATCATCACCACTATCATCATCCCCCCTTTTCTCCAGTACTTATCATCATCATCATCACCATCATCATCATCATCACCACCATCATCATCCCCCCTTTTCCCCAGTACTTATCATCATCATCATCATGATCATGATCATCATGATCATCATCATGATCATGATCATCATCATGATCATCATCACCATCATCATCACCATCATCATCATCATCACCACCATCATCATCCCCCCTTTTCCCCAGTACTGGGACTGGGCCTCTTAACTAACCACATTTCTCCAGCGTATAACAGAAAATAGTATCTATGGAAGTTTTTTGTTCTTCCTTTTTTAACAATGGGACTTCTTCAGCAGTTACAGCAAAACTTTTTTTCTGAACTAAATGATATTGACAATTTTGAATATATTGAACTCCAGTTAATTTACAAGACGTATCTTTCAAAAGGGTGAAATTGTAAAGGTTGGGGCAAGCACTTCGTTTCCCAAATGCTTTCCTTCCCAATAAAACTAATTGGGCATGAATTTGTTAGTAGCTGAGCCTCGAGGTGGGACGAAACTGGAGCACAGGTACGTATTATCTTAATGAACAATGATGTGTGAAACGAATCATAGCCTTGTCAACAAGATAATAGTGAATTATATACTGTTCATGGTTGAAAGGCGACGTGATGAGCAGACTGGGTGCAGTTTTGTAAAAGCTGCCAATTGACATTTATATTTGAAAAGTGCAAAATAAAGGAAGCCAAAATGTGTTCATTAAGCAGCAAAGCATAAAAGAGCATGTGGCTTCAATGCAGTGTTCGTGGATCTGGAGTTCTTTGTTGAGTGGAGGGCAAGCTTGAGTGCCTTCTACTTTAGTTAGGTGCACAATCATTGTAACAGACCATGCTCTCTCACCGACTGACACACTTGACATTATTTCAACTCACCTGAACCCTTAATGGGTACAATATGCATGAATTTGAATGACACTGCAATAAATTGCTACTATTTGGGGACCTAGCTTGCTGTTTAAAATGTTTAGATATCCTCATCATATTTTTCATATTACAGTTTTTTTAAAAAAAATCATGTCAGGATAAAAATGACTTGAAGGAGGTTTGCTCAATCAGTATGACTAGCACTACATGGAATTATTTAGAGTAGTTCTTGAAATGATACCCTATAAAATCTATTTAATGATAATAATTTTTTTAAAACTCTGCTGGTTTAAAATGCCAGAGTTAAGGCTAGGGATGTAGGAGAAATCTGCACCTGAACCAAATGAGTTTGGATTTTCATGAATCTGACCTGCAGATTCTGCAGAAGAGCAGCTTTTCCCCTGTCAGGTGGATTCTGCGGATCTGATAAACATTTTTCTAGTTTCCATGAATTTCACACAAATTTTGTCAGAAAAATATGCACAATAAAAAACCCGGCCAAAAATGTGCATTTCCCCCATATGGTAAAGTGTGAAAATGTGCATTTTGGGGGAATTGGCTCATTTTTGCATGTATGAATTTGTGCAAATGTGAATTCGCACAAATGTGAATTGTGCATATTCAGAAACAAAATCCAGTTCTGGGGATGGGTGAGCAAAAGGTGCTAGACATTCCATGAAATGCTGATGGGATGGATTTTACATAATCCATACAACCCTAGTTAAATGCTATCTCATTTTGGCCCAAACTCCAAAAAGCGAAGAAATGGGAAGCTAAGGCTGATGACTTAAAGGATGTGCCGTCATCTGTGATGACGTTGTACAATGTAGGGATGTACAGACTGTGTAAAATCCACTCCATCTGTGTTTTGCGGATGGTCAGGTGCCTTTCTTTCCGTCATTCACCCACAGGCAGATGCGAGTATTTTTTTTCCATCATGTGGAAAAATACAGAAATAATTACGTAAATATTTACATAAGTATTTACATAAGTATTTACATAAGTATTTACATAACTTACCCCAGTATGTAACATTTAGTGTATTGTCCCCTATCCCATTCTACGTTTCCTCAGCAGAAACTTATGTATTTTTCTACGGATTTATATGCGTAAATTTTGGGAAAGTAAAAAAATCATCCGAAAGTCCACGGAGTGAAAAGAAAAATCTCAGAAAAAATGTTTGTTGAGGATTTAGTCTCAAATGTCATCATCATGGCGATCACTCGTGACTGAGTAAGATTGTCTTCGAGAGGGAGAGTCTTAGCAGCGGGTCTGCAGGTGGCTGTAAAGGCCGATTCTGGATCCACACAGCCTCCCACAGTGAGGACATAGGTTTTCAGGTGGAAGGCGGTCACGGTGAGGGTTTGCTTGACGTGCCTTCCGCTGAGCTCGTTTCTCCCTTTTGCCTTGTACTCGTGCTGCTTCTTCAATGTCCATAGCGCCTTTAATATAGGCTGACCTCCAGTTGGAACGCTCATGGGTTAGAACATATGAAGCTGAAAAAGAAATGGAAAGGAATTGTGCATGTGTTTTTCTGCCATGTGTTATAATTGCAAAGGCACCCTATATATTCATTCTTTCATAAAGACCCACCCACAGCTACATTTAAGTGACCACTTTTCCCCTCTCATGCATTTATGCAATTTTAAAATAAACAACAACTTGGCAACAATAAAGTTCGGAGTTTATATATTAATGGCCTTTGGGGAACATTTTCTCCAGAGCTTAAATTAAAATGTAAAGCTATTCTCTCTTGATATGTCACAGGAAGGAGAAGACAGTTGGATGATTAGTGAAATGGAAAGGAAAAGGTCAGGTTTCAGGATCTTTTCATTCCTTTTCTAAGGTGCATTACACACAGTCTGCTCACATTCATTTATCCTACAGCTAATGAATCACTTCAAATGCTAAAAATGAGCAATATAGTACTTCTTTATTGTGTGTGGGAAATACAGGGCAAATGAAACAATTCCTTTTATTTGACCAGCTAGTTTTTTCAAAGAACTCTTGTTATATTGAAGCTAATGGCTACTTCCCTGAAAGTGCTGTTCTTCAGTGGAAATGGAAATTAAAATACACATGACTGTAGGGAGGCCCTGAAAAGAGCAAGAGCAGGCACATTGGCTGCTTACATATCAGATGGAATGCTAGATGCCTTGCTCATCTGTTGCTTCCTCCAAGCTG
The DNA here is from genome assembly GCF_057233095.1 of Heloderma suspectum. NCBI lineage: Eukaryota > Metazoa > Chordata > Lepidosauria > Squamata > Helodermatidae > Heloderma > Heloderma suspectum. Next base: position 78,456,451 of record NC_139460.1, on the reverse strand, counting down.
GCACTAGGGATAGCAGAGAATTCCACCACGGATTCCCCTGGAATCTGTGGCAGAACAGCCTCCTGCCTCCCGCCCCCCCCCCCGCAGAATCCCCCCTGGGACAGCACTTACCTGGGGCAGATTCAGCGGCAGTGGTGGCAGATTCGGCGGCGGCAACTCCGGCGGCAACAGCTGCTCTCCTGGCTGGTTGTGGCAGGGCTGCGGCCACCGCCATTGCCATCCTTGCACTGTGATAGGCTACATAAGAATTTATGTAGCCTATCACGGCTATCGTAAAAAAACAACAACACACGGAGCATGCAGATGGCGGCGGCTACAGCTAGAGATGGCAGAGAATTCTGCCACGGATCTCAGGGAGGCTGAATGCCAGTGCATTTGGCCCCCCGAAATCTGTGGTGGAATAGCCTGTCCCCCCTGCCCCCCCCCGGGGATTTCCCCGGGACGAGACTTACCTGGGGCAGAACTTCCGGGCGGCGGTGGCTGCGGCGGCAACAGCAGCGGCGGCTGCAGTGGCGGCTGTGGCGGCTGGTCTTCTGACTGGCTGCCACCGCCGCCATTTGCAGTTTTGTTTCTTTTTTTACACACACATGATAGGCTACCTAAGTTTTTACGTAGCCTAAAACGTCTGGGTAAAAAAAAAAAAAAAAAAAGGCATAAGCAAATGGCGGTGACTACGGCCGCCGCCATTTGTGTATGCTTTTTTTTTTTTTTTTACCCAGACGTTTTAGGCTACGTAAAAACTTACATAGCCTAAAACGGCTGGGTAAAAAGAAAAGAAAAATAGGCGTACGCAAATGGCGGCAGCTACAGCCGCTGCCATTTGCGTTCCTTATTTTGGGCCGACTTAGTCTACGTAAATAATTAGGTAGACTAAAACGGCGAAAATAAGGGGAATGCAAATAGCATCCACTACACTATTTGCATTCCCCTTATTTTCGCCGTCTTAGTCTACGTAAATATTTACGTAGATTAAGATGTCAAAAATAAGGAATGCAAATGGCAGCGGCTGCAGCTGCCGCCATTTGCGTACGCGGGGTTTTTTTTCCTCCCCAGAGCCCTCCGCGGCTGGAAATCCAGCTGTGGACAGCTCTGGGCTGGCTGGGCCTGGCCGGCTGCTCCGCAGAGCTGCCACGGAGCACAGCCGGCCACGGAGGATTCCGGGGGGGAGGAACGGAGCACCTCCCCTCCGTCCAGGATTCCAGGGGGAGGGACGGAATGCCCCCCCATAAACATAATCCGCGAACAGGTAAGTGATTTTCGTACATCCCTAGCTACAGCGGCCGCCATTTGCGTGGCCTATTTTTCGCCGACTTATCTTGCATCAATATTTACGTAAGATAAAACGGCAAAAAAAAAGGGGAATGCAAATAGTGTAGTGGACACTACTTGCATTCCTTTATTTTTCACCATTCTAGCCTATGTAAATATTTGGGTAAATATTTCCCTGCATTAGCCATGATAGGCTACATAAGTATTTATGTAGCCTATCACGGCTATGATCAGGAAGCAAATGGCAGCCGCAGGGCGGCCGCCATTCGCAAGTCAGCGCGGACAGCAGCAGGTAAGTGCTCCGTTTCATGCACTTTTGGGGGGCTGGGGGCTCTGTTCCGTGCGCCTTTCGTGGGTTGGTGGGTGGGGGCTTCATTCTGCCACAGATTTCGGGAGGCCGAATGCACTGGCATTCGGCCTCACCAAGATCCATGGTGGAATTCTCCGCCATCCCTAGGGCTGTGACCTAAGAGATGCTAGACTGCAGCGCATAGCTAAAAGGAAAACGTCATCAGGGGCAGAGCTCACACGGTCGACCTGCTTAGCAATGCATGAGAGGCGATGTAGGGAAGCATCACTGGAAGGGCGGGACATCTCTCCCTAAGTTAGTCTAGCCAGCAAGCCTCACTTCAAACTGCAGGCAACGTCAGTGTTCCTATTTGAATCCTCTGGAGGCATTCCTTTGTGGCCTGAGAGACTTCGAGGATTTGCATCTGTTATGACCCTGTTGATAATGAATTAAAGACCTGAGACTGAAGCCTCTCTATTTGTGTGTGAGTGCATAAGGAAAAAGGGGGCCCAAGGGAAATGTGACAGCTAGCCAGGTTCTAAGCCATTTAGGGTTTTCACTGTTAAAAGCAACAACTTGTTCAGAAGCAGTTAACAACCACTATTTAGGCCTTAGGGAGGAAATGTTGAAACATGCAAGCAGTGCCTGATGAAATATTGCAGCTAAGAGGAATGTACAGATTATTACCTATAAAGCACTATCACTGTACATGGTGATTTACACAGTAACATAAGTGAAAGACAGGACCTTACAATCTATATTTAGACTGGTGGAAGGGAGGCAAGAGAGGGAGGCAACAGGCAAGGGAGGATTAAGGGTAACAAGAGATAAATACAAACAAATGTTATTACAAATTCTAAAGCAATACTTTCAGTTTGGAAGTACACGTACTTTCAGTATGAGCTAAAGACTAAGGGACAAATTACACATTAGTGTAACACCAGTGGCCCTCCTCAACAGGCCTGTAATTAATAAATGTAAAAAGGGAGGCATAGCAACATGCTACACCTGAAGCCTCCTTCATGGATCACTGCTGTGTTGTGGTGAAGGGGCTTGCGTAACTCAGTGAAGCTATAAGCTATGCTGTGCAGGGCCACCCAAGACGGACAGGTCATGGTGGAGAGTTCTGACAAAATGTGGTCCACTGGAGAAGGAAATGGCAACCCACTCCAGTATTCTTGCCAAGAAAACCCCATGGAACGTATCACAAGGCTAAAAGAGAGGACACCGGAAGATGAGCCCCTCAGGTCAGAAGGTGTCCAATATACTACTGGGGAAGAGCAGAGGGAATTTCCAAATAATGCCAGAAAGAGTGAAGCGGCTGGGCCAAAGCTGAAAGGATATTTACGTAGGCTAGAACAGTGAAAAATAAGGGAATGTAAAGAGCGTCCACTACGCTATTTGTGTACCCCTTTTTTTCCGCCGTTTTATCTTACGTAAATATTTACGTAAGATAAATCGGTGAAAAATAGGGAACGCAAATGGCGGCCACTGTAGCTTATTTTTGACATCTTAATCTACGTAAATATTTACATAGACTAAGACGGTGAAAATAAGGGGAATGCAAATAGCGTAGTGGACGCTATTTGTGTTCCCCTTATTTTCGCCATTTTAGTCTACGTAATTATTTACATAGACTAAGACGGCCCAAAATAAGGAACGCAAATGGCGGCGGCTATAGCCGCCGCCATTTGCATACGCCTTTTTTTTTTTTTTTTTTTACTGAGATGTTTTAGGCTATGTAAAAACTTACGGTTTTTTGGCTACGTAAAAACTTACGCTGCGGTTTTTTTTGTTTTTTTGTTTTTAGGTTAAGAATTTACGTAGCCTATCATGGCTGTCTGGCTGGACGCAAATGGTGTCTGCACCAGGCCGTCCGCGGCCAGAAATCCGGCTGCGGACGGCCCTGGCCGGCTGGTCCGCAGCCTGGCCACAGAGCGGAGCCAGCCATCGAGGATTCTGGGGGGAGGACCAGATCGCCTCCCCCTCCGTCGAGGATTCCATGGGGAAGGATGGAGCAAAAGTAAGTGAGTTTCGTACATCCCTAGCAAAGATGTGCATGATAAAGGACAAAGAAGGCAGGGACCTAACAGAAGCAGATGAGATTAAGAAGAGGTGGAAAGAATACACAGAAGAACTATACAGGAAAGATCTGAATGTCCCTGATAGCCATGGTAGTGCGCTCACTGAACTTGAGCCGGACATCCTAGAAAGTGAAGTCAAGTGGGCCTTAGGAAGCATTAGTAACAACAAAGCTAGTGGAGATGACAGTATTCCAGCTGAGCTATTTAAGATCCTAAAAGATGATGCTGTTGAAGTGCTGCACTCAATATGCCAACACATTTGGACTCAACAATGGCCACAAGACTGGAAAATGTCAGTTTACATTCCAATTCCAAAGAAGGGCAATGCCAAAGAGTGTTCAAACTACCATACAATTGCGCTCATTTCACATGCCAGCGAGGTGAGGCTCAAAATCCTACAAGCTAGGCTTCAGCAGTATGCGAACCGAGAACTACTGGAAGTACCAGCTGGGTTTCGAAGAGGCAGAGGAACTAGAGATCAAATCGCCAACATTCGCTGGATCATGGAGAAAGTAAGAGAATTCCAGAAAAACGTCTATTTCTGCTTCATTGACTACGCTAAATCCTTTGATTGTGTGGATCACAACAAACTGTGGCAAATTCTTAAAGAGATGGCAGTACCAGACCACTTTACCTGTCTCCTGAGAAACCTGTACGAGGGTGAAGAAGCAACAGTAAGAACCAGACATGGAACAACTGATTGGTTCAAAATTGGGAAAGGAGTATGACAAGGCTGTTTATTGTCGCCCTGCTTATTTAATTTATATGCAGAGTACATCATGAGAAATGCCGGGTTGGATGAATCACAGGTCGGAATTAAGACTGCCAGGAGAATTATCAACAACCTCAGGTACGCAGACGATACCACCCTAATGGCAGAAAACGAAGAGGATCTAAACAGCCTCTTGTTGAAGGTGCAAGTGGAGAGTGCAAAAGCTGGTTTGAAACTCAACATTAAAAAAACTAAGATCATGGCATCTGGCCCCATCACTTCCTGGCATATAGAAGGGGAAGAAATGGAAGCAGTGACAGATTTTGCTTTCTTGGGCTCCAAGATCACCGCAGACGGTGACTGTAGCCAAGAAATTAAAAGACGCTTGCTCCTTGGGAGGAAAGCTATGGCAAACCTAGACAGCCTAGTAAGAAGCAGAGACATCACCTTGCCAGCAAAGGTCTGTCTAATCAAAGCTATGGTTTTCCCAGTAGCAACGTATGGCTGTGAGAGCTGGACTATAAGGAAGGCTGAGCACCGAAGAAGTGATGCTTTCGAACTGTGGTGCTGGAGAAGACTCTTACAAGTCCCCTGGGCTGCAAGGAGTTCCAATCAGTCAATCTTAAAGGAAATCAACCCTGACTGCTCATTGGAAGGACAGATACTGAAGCTGAAGCTCAAATATTTTGGCCACCTAATGCGAAGAGAAAAGTCACTGGAAAAGACCCTGATGCTGGGAAAGATTGAAGGCAAAAGGAGAAGGGGACGGCAGAGGATGAGATGGCTAGATAGCATCATTGATGCAATGAATATGGACTTGAGCACACTTTGGGAGAGAGCAGAGGACAGGAAGGCCTGGCATGCTATGGTCCATGGGGTCATGAAGAGTTGGACATGACTGAACGACTGAACAACAACACCTGAAGCATAATATATAGTTTGGCCCTGTGAGGTTAAACGAAAGGCTTCATAGAAGAACTGGGTTTTGAGCTGTGGAGCTAAGGAAGAGAGAGAAAGAGAAGTGGCACCACGTAGAAGGTCTAGAGAGAAGTTGTGGGTATTAAGCTCACCAGGGGAGAATGGCCAGTTTCTTTTATAAAAGGTGCAGAATTTTGGACAGAAATTAGAGCAATTTTCACAGGCAGGGATCTTCTGGTATATAATAGTAGGAAAACAAGGAGATTAGGGCATGGAGTGCTCTAAAATACGGCCTATGTGTTAGATGTGGAAGGAGATGGAAAACCAATAGAACTTTTTGAGGTGGGGCATAAAATGTCCTGAAGGCCAAGATAAGTGAAAAGTTTGACAGTGGTCTAATAACAGGGTTCCTGTAGTTTCCAGCACCCATTGTCCCTTTCACATAGTTGCTATTTCACCTCTATCTCTAACCACCCATTCACTTCTAGTCTCACTTCCAAATCCTTAGATTTCCGAAGTCCTTGACTGACAATTCTAAATGTCCCCTTCTTTGAAAAAAACAACCACATAGATTATATAAACCAAATATATGAATATGTGTTTCATCTGTGTGGCTTATTAAGAGAATTTGGATTCTGTTGATGCAGAAGCTGGGTAAAGAAGCTAAAGCAGGGGAACTCTCCAATAACAGACAACAGGGTTTGGGTGGGTGAAGAGATGACATCTCCAAAAATAAAGACTGGCACTACACGTTTCGAAATACACTTCTTCAGGGACACTACAAAACAAGAACAAGGGACACAACAAAACAAGAAGAATGGACATGTATACAATAAAATACTATTAAAACAATTATAAATATTATTATAAGAAGCCTTAGCGCTGGACATGGCATTCCATTGTATAAACTGCATATAATTCTGTGAATTGGCTAACCTAGCTCAAAGCACAAGTTGGGTGTTGGCATGGCATATAGTCCAAGCATAGCAAATAGAGTACTTTTCATTCCATGACTATAATATAAATATTGTCCCACAGTAAGTATACCTTTTTTGTTTTAGAGCTTTGTTCAAAGCTAATTAAAACTTTCTGTGGCTGTCGAGCATAACCATATCATCTTTGTTTAGGATATATTTGGTTAATGAGGCTTATGCTCAAAGAGCAGTGTTCTGAATATGCCTGTTTTATGAAGAAGCTAAATCTCATTTATCTTTTGTTTTAGTATTACATAAAGCAATGCACACATTCTTCTTTTTTAAACCACCTATGTTTTTCAAGTCACAGAGCAGCATTTTTTAACTAAGCAAATTTTCTGGATTCTCTCCTAAAATCCCAGTGGGGTTCCCTTTTGCCTATTATAGTTAGGAAATGATTAAATATTAGCCTCTTAGCATACTGCAATCTAAACTGAGAAAGAACAAAGCTGTGGTTGTTAACAGATGACCCATGTACTGCATAGGACTCTTCTTTTTATTTGTGGACTTTGTTGCTTGTCATGGAAGCCAGCCCAACACAAAAGGCATTCTTTCTGAAGAATGAATTTCAAAGCCTTGCATCACTATGATATCAGTAAAGCACTTCATATCTCCAGGTGGATGGTGCTGAGAAATATCAATAAAGCCAGAAAAAGGATCATCTTCAGAAGGTATCACATCTCTGTCAGTTCCTCTATTGGAATCATAATGTGTGCACCAGAGTGACAATGAGGAAACATAATCCCTTCTATGAAATCATTCAGTCAATAATGTTGAACCATAACTTCAGTGGAGTTGCTATGACAATTTACACCATCTGTACGATGTCGTTTTTATATTCGTAGAAACATATAGCTTAGAGCATCTTTCTGTGTAACCCACAAAGCTGCGACCATGTTGAAATCAGCGAAAATTTTGGGCTGTTAAAATCACCCCCAACTATAGTTGTCTGAGCCAACTATAACTGAACTTTGGCTCTGAGGTCAGACAAGAAGCTCCCAGTAAGAGAGACTCTGTATGAAAAATGACTTGGATGGGAAGATCACTGTCTCAGCAAGACATTTAACACTGGAGCAGTTCCACTGGATGCCGTGGCAGTCGAGTCGATCCCCCAAAGCCATTCAACATACATGTAGCCTATCCTAATTCCTCCAGTAGTCCCTAGGAATGTCAGAGAATTCTGCCACGGACTCCAATGAGGCTGGATTCTTTTGAATCTGGCCTCCGGAGACTGTGGCAGAACAGCCCCACCTCCCTCCACCTCCCTCTGGATTCACACTCCCTCTGGATTCACCGGCTGGCTCCGTAGCGCCAGCGATACAGCCACCCTTGCTGTACCGCTGGCTGAGGCTGAGTGACTCTGGATGCAAATGGCGTCCACTACGCCATTTGCGGCCAGAAAGCAATTAGATTAAGCTAAATGCAGCTCTAAATGGCTGCATTTAGCTTAACCTAAGGGCTTTATGGCCGCAAATGGCATAGCAGACGTCATTTGCGGCCAGAAAGCCCTTACTTTAAGCTAAATGCAGCCATTTACTGCTACGCCATTTGCGTCCAGTGTCAGTCAGCCCAGCCAGCGATACGGCAATGGCGGCCATATCGCTGGCACTCCGGAGCCAGGTGGCGGCTCCATGGAATTACCGTGGAGCGGAGCCAGCCAGCGAGGATTCTGCGGGGAGGAACGGATCGCCTCCCCCCCTGCGGACCCCCCCCCCCACTGGAACAGCAGCTACATCCCTAGCAGGTACATCCCTAGTAGTCCCCATGCATGACCAATGAAATCCTACAGAAACACAAGCTCAGTGCAGGTACTAGTTTATGAAGTAGGGCAGCACACAGAATGCTGTGGAATGTGGTACCTTTTCCACCCCCAACACTGCCCCTCCTTTTCTAGATTTGGACTGAGGTTACAAACTAGGAGTGCAGCAGTCTCTTATGTGACCATGATCAAAATTTTCTTCCTCAATGCCATGACATTTCAAATCTGCAACTGATTTCATAACAAGCTGGATATTATTTGCAGTATTGTTTTAGAAGCATATAGCTCAGATGGGACACTTAGATTCCCCCTATAGTGGTCACTGCTGACTTCTCTGTAATCTGCCTTTGCAATTGCATAATATGTTTTCCTCCTTCAGAGTCACCACACCAGTTAGCTAGATGTTGTGCTGAAATGTTGCAGGTGCTGGCTTAGGGTGGAAGGAAGGTAGAAATTATTATCTACCTCCAGAAGCATTTGAAATAAACAATGGGATGGATTTCAGAACATGTATGTATATGTGCACTATGTATGTGTTCAGGCCCTGTTTTCTCATCCAATCTGTTCTTTAAGTCACTTATTTAAAAACCTGCTGGATTAAGACCAAAGTTAAGGATATCTCATGTTGGCTTAAGCTCCACAAACACACAAAGCCAAGAAATTGGAAGCTTGGGTGATGCCTTCACAGAAGTACCCGATGATCAGCAATGTCACAAATTGTGCTTGCTTACAACTTAACCTCCATGCATCCACACTTCTCCTGGGACTTTCAGTCCCAAATCAAGTTTGGGAGGATGAACTCTCTGAGACCAGCAAAGATGTACCACATTGTCCTGGGTCCTGTATTGCTTTATGAAGTATCTGAAACTTGGGGCTTTTCTACATGAGGCTTTTAACTCATACCTTTACCGAGGTTTCTGCTTCTGGATTTTTTGTGGGATTAAGCTTGGCTCCTTTACATGTATTTTTTCCAGGGTTTCTCTCTCTGCCTTTCTATATGTTTCATTACACAACCACTAGATGGTGCTGTGGTATAGTAGAATTACACAAATATATGAGAGTCTCATTCCACCATTTCTAAATAATACCACAGTTTCCTCAATCTAAAAAAAAGCTGGGGAAAATGGTTGCAAACAGCAGAAGAGACTCTGGAGGATGACAACTAGGGATGTCAGAGAATTCCACGATGGATCTCAGTGAGGCCGAATGCCAGTGCATTCAGCCCCCCAAAATCCATCGTGGAATGAAGTCCCCGCCCCCCCAACCCACGAAAGGTGCGCGAAACAGAGCACTTACCTGCTCCTGTCCGCGCTGATTTGTGAATGGCGGCTGTCCTGCAGCCGCCATTCGCTTCCTCTTCATAGCCGTGATAGGCTACGTAAATACTTATGTAGCCTATCACAGCTAAATACAGGGATGCAAATGGCGGCTATGACAGCTGCCATTTGCGTCCCTACAGGGCTGCCCAGTGGCTGGATGTCCAGCTGCGGGCAGCCGGAGCTGGCCAGCGGCTCCGCAGTTTGGCCGCGGAGCGGAGCAGGATTCCGGGGGGGAGGACCAGATCGCCTCCCCCCCCATCGAGGATTCTGGGGGGAGGGATGGAGCGCCTCCCCCCCCAGTGGAAACAGAACGGAACGGAAGGTAAGTGTTCCGTCCATCCCTAATGACAACATCATGCAAAGGACCCACAAACTACTGTGAGTGAGCAAGCACAAGTGCGCAATAAAAGCATCATATAGAAAGGCTCTTATTGTATTGCTAGAGGAATCCTCCAGTGAGTTGACCCACTCACTGTAATCAAGCACAGTTTGTGACAATGCACAACATCATTACTGATCATGGAGCACGTCTGTTAAGGCATCAATCTAAGCTTCCAATTTCCTGGCTTTTAACTCTGGTTTTAAACCAGCAGGTTTTTCGATCATTGAATTTCCCTGGTTTTTAAGTAGGAAATTTGTTTTACAGTGTTCTGAAACACACACACACACACACTAAAAACAAAACACAGACAAGCCACTAACCGAGTAGATGTGTACAAATGAATAGGTATGGCCATGTATGCTCAGAATAACTTACTTCTGAGTAAGAGTGCACAGGATTCCAGCGTAGCTTTTTCCTTTTCCTCCCTCTCTTCATGAGTGATCTGTCAATCAGTGAGAGTGATTCCCTCAGCCTTCAAAATCACCTCACTCTTATTTCAGTCAACAGTTGCCTGCTACCTCTCCCCCACAGTCAGAATGCTGACAGGAACAGTGGAATTCAAAGCACTGGAGTATTGGCAGCATTCTAGCTTCAAAGTGAAACTGAGCATGTCCCACTTGATGTTGCCACCAGCAGCTACTTCTGTGGGCTTTCATAGGTCAGAAAAACCTTGATAACTTTTAAACCTCTGCTCAGAATTTCAACAAACCAATGAAAGGCATGCCTCCTTGACAAACCTGAATAACATCAGTAGTTTCCGCCAGAATTTGAAAAATATATGATATGCTGAGACACAGCTTGAGTAAATGTACAAATGTCTCAATTTTCATCACCTTTTAACTTGCCGTATCTGTGACAATTTGTATTGGATCAGTTTGAAATTTTGCTCAACTGTAGACCCCATCAGATATTTTATGGATGCCATGTTTCAAGCTTTTATCTCTACAAGTGTCATTTTTATAACCAGTAGAATTTTGAGGCTTACCATGGCAGAACCATTTTTTTTTTTAAACTCACGTTAAATAAAGGGGCACCCCTGTGCCCCTTTAACTATCTAGTTGAAACTGACCCTCTGCTTACACATTGCATACACCAGTGGGAACAACTATCATCAGAATGGCTGCTCCTTGGAAAAGTGCTTCTAATTATGGCACTATGCAATTGACTTGATGGGATATGCTAAAATTATGTCCTGAAACAGCAGGTATAAGAATCTAAGAAATTGTACTGGCATCTGCTTCGATGCTGGAGTAGCAGAGGTTTTAGCTCAGACTTGCTTAATAAAACACTTTAGCATTAAAGCTCCTTAGCACCTTAAATCACCTTATTTTTGAAATTGAAAATTAAAAATAAGGTTATATATAGGCTAACACAATCTGCTGAATATCGCATCTCACTGAATGTTAGATCTAAGAAGAATTAAACATGATATTAGAGAAGGTGTTGATAATAGTCTTTTTTTTTCTTTGAAGATATAGTCTCTCTTATCATGAAAACCTGGGCAAGGTGCCAGTGTTTCCTTATTTCATTGATTTGAACAACATCTACTGCCTGCCCAGAGGACTGCCCTGTCATATTGCAGTGATGTTTACTGTGTTCAAGTATTCCCCTCACACATTTGCTGAATACATGAGGGGGAGTGGAACTGCATGTGTGTTCCACTGAACATGTGAAAAGCCCCTCTAAATGTACAGCTCCTGCTCTTTTATGTGTTCAACTGAACATGTGTAGAACTATGGGTATGGCCCGTGGGCCCCCCAAGTTTGGGGCATAGCTTGAGATGGCAGTTTTAGTCCCTTCTCCATGAGTTCGCCAACATATGGAGGGAAGTGAATGAAACAGGGTCTGGAAGCTTCTGACCATAACATCCCCATCCTGACATGCCTGCCCAGCTTCCAGCCCTACACTTCCTTACCTGAGTTGAGAGGACAACTAAGAAAGCATGGCTATTGGGAGACCATAGATTTCTCAAAACCCACCATCTTCATCTGTTGTGTATCCAAGAAAGATGAAAATTATGGAGACATCAGCTTTTCTGGATGCACCACAAAACATACACAAGAGTTCCAAAGGTCATCTGCTTTGATGTTTGTGGCCTTCATGCTACAAAATGGACCCTCTTTTCTTATCTCTTCATGTGCAATAAGTGTGCAAAGACAAAGAGGTACACATGTCATCACTGAGGAAGTGATATTTAAAATGTCAGAAACTAGAATACCAATTTGCAATTAGTTCAAGCATCTGCGAAAATAGTTTGAATTGTTCAAACCTCTTCTAAAATGGGTGAGAGGGTGCTGATTTGTTTGCCTTTCATTGGCCCTGCCCTTTCCAGAACTGTCTCCATCTGCAGCCATTCTGCATGGGTGCATCAGAGGGAGAGGTGAGATCAAGATGTCTTCACTGACCTGGTAGAACCAACTGCCATTTGGTTCCTCCTCTCCCGGAACTGTCTCATGATGCAATGGGCCTGATACCTGAATTTGCTTATTTTCTTTTTTTCTCCCTGTCCCTTACCCCATTTATTTGTTTGTTTATTATTGATATTTATATACCACCTTGTTTGCTAAAAAGCCATCATGTCTATTAAATTCTAAACTGCTGTTTTAAACTGTTAACCACTTTGACTGCATTGGCAAAAAAGGATGTATATAAATGTAACAAATAAATGAATGTGCATGCTGAATCTATTGAAGAAAGCACATCATCATATGGCTTGCTTTAATTAATTACAATACTTTATTTTAGGAGACTTGTGAACTTGATTAATTAGGCTGCATTAGCTGAGGATGTTTTTCTGAAGAACAGCATTTACAGAAGTATGTTCTAGAAGCTTCTTAATATAGAAGTATGTTATTGGATGCTAAAGAAATTAAATTGAAGCTGCAAATGTGGTAATGTATTTCATATATATTGAAATCTATGTCTATCTATTAATTGCCCAAACCATAAGTAATTAAGGTCACTGTACAGATTTTTCAAACCCCTGTGGGAAAAAAAGAAAGCAGCAGCAGCCAGCAGCAAGAAATACATGCTAAGTTAGTTATCTAACAGAACATGCAATTATATTACATTGCCATGCAGAGCATTAATCTTGGGTTGGTGAGAACTTGGTATTCATCAGATTCATCTTAGTTGTTACATCTGCATGAGGCACAGCTGGGATTCAGCCAAAACATTATTTCTCTGACAGCACAGGCCTAGCTGTGTTTACTCAGAAGTAAGACCAACTGAGCTCAATGGGATGTATTCCCTAGTTAGTAATGTGTGCAGACAGATGTCTCTCATTATTCTGACAGTCTGCCATCCTGGCTGATATATGTAATTGTGTTCTGAAGCCCTCTAGTCCAGTTTATGGCTTTGTCCTCTTGCTTTTGTCCCTTTCCTACTTGTTCATTGCACAGCCTTATTGTTTCCTGTACCATATACAGATGAAATACCACAACTTGTAGAACAGATTCCCCCCCCCAACAACTGATTTATTTTGGATCCCACATCCCAAAAGATGGTGTCAATTTAAAATGCAGATGCATGCGCCCGCACACAGATGCTGATAGAGAAATGTCGTGCATTTGCAGTTGCGATGGGAGAATCGAGGATGCTCAGGCTGGATGAACTCCACTTCAGAGTTTGCTTTACCTCACTCCTGTTTTTTTTTTTTTTTTCGAGTGGGAAAAGTGCCCATTTTGATGTGTATTAATCAAAAGTGGCACTTTTCCCTCATTGGTGAAAGCATGGAAATGTGTATTTATTTGAAAAATTGAAATTTTAAAGTGTGTTGTTTTGTTTTTTAAAAGAAACCCACAATTTTTGAATGCAATTGCAAGTTTGGGAATGTGCAAGCTGTTCCTGAAAAATGTGCTCTTGTTCGCGTTTGGGTTTCTAACAAGGCAAGTTCTGCCTTGATTTGCGAAATGAAATGTAATTCTCATACATCCCTAATATACAGATATGCCTTCATGCCAAATGCATGTTGGAGACATGACTGAAACTGGGATAGAACAGGTGATGCATGGCAACTGTACTAAAATGTAAGAAAAAAATTGCAAACTGATGTTGGAATGGGATGGAATGAACTTCAGAGTGGAAAAATGCAAAACAGAAGGAAACCCACTTTGACAATTTTGTCCCTCCCTAGAGCACTTTCATGCAGCACTTTTATAACCAGAGAAGAGCCCTGCTGTATCAGATCTCTCCCCTATCCTGAAAGTGTTTCCATTCAGCAAAGCCTCTTGGAGAGCAGTGGAATGCAATCATATGCTCTTTTGTCACTCTAGAATTTTATTATTCAGTAAAGATGATTTCAGCTTATACTTCAGGTTATGAATGCCCTACCCTGGGTCTGGCTTGCCTGGCCGAGGGGGAGGGGCATTGTGGGGGGGGAGAAGAGATGTGTGCAGTCGCCATTGGTGGTTGCCATATGGGCCCACCGGCTGGGGGAGGGGCCAGAGAAGTATTTTAGCTCTCCTGGCCCCTTCTTCTCACCTCTTTGAAGTACAGCTTCTTGCCCCCAATGCAGTGTGGGTTCTGCTGGTCGCCCTTTTGGGGGCCAAGTAGGAAGTTTTGGTTCATACTCTATTTGGCTGAGGCTGTGTGCCTTTTTGCCTACGTCACACTGTAAGTTGGGACAGGGGTGTCCATTAAGTGAATTTGGATTTATGTTCTGATGGTCAGGTTAATTTGGTCACATTTTGTTCCAGGTTGGCTACTAGGGACGGGCACTGCTGATGAGAACAGGGATGGTGAGCATTCTGAGGCACTGTTTTGGTGACAAGTGATGCCTGAGGCATCCTGCTCAGAGTTTTGTGGCCCCAGAGGGTGGATAAGGGTTACCTGTGAAGCCAACTCACCTCACCCAGTGTTTTGCAGCCTGGGAAGGGGTGACAGGGGAAGGCCTCCCTTCCCCAAAAGGGGGTAGTCCTGAGGGTGCCACTCATCAGGCCGAGAATGTTTCACCTGTTATATTGCCTAACTAGTTGCTGGCATAATTTAGTGGCCCGTCCCGGTATCTCCCCTTTGCAGATTTTCAATAAATGCGGCCCGAATTTGATACCAAACATTTGTGTCTCATCTCTTTATTTTCTCTCCTCCTTTCACCCACAAGGCTTTTACAAGGTTACTGAGATAAATAAGCCTTGTTAGTTTGATATGTGGTGGCCTGCTATGTTTCAGGGGAGGGGGCCCTACATTCTTTTGTACTTCTGCAAACCTTAGGGTTTCGCCAGCCTGCTGAAACCTCCCTTTTTTGCGTGGATGGTACCCTTTTGGGACTGGCATGCAGAGAATTGAGATTGCTATTAGTACACATCTCCCAGTCCCAACTGAAATCTGCCTCTACAGATTATAGAAAGGACCCGTTCAAAAAGTAGCTTTGGACACTAAAGAAGTACTGCCATCAGAACACACCTCATTTAGCTGGCTGTACTTCCTGGCAGTGTCTGAATGGAATGTGTGGATCCACCCCACTGCCAGAGGTACAACTTTCTGATGTGAGCCCAACAGGTAAATCTTCCTTTGGACATTCAAAAAAGGCACAGCCAGTCAAAACCAGAAAACAATGTTCCTGTAGAACATACAGAGCTGCGCAGAAGAAATACAGTTTGCACATTCAGCAGGACTTACACAATTGCCCATGGGAGTCTGCAGGGCCATTAGCGAGCCCACAATTTAGCAAGAATTACAGGGAGACGCCAAATATATGTACTGTTGCCTCTACACGGGGCCTGTAGCCTGCACATTTTTCATAATTATGGCTTCATGAAATTAATCCAGAAATCTTCGTTTAATTGAATAACTTGATTTGTTGAGTGCCTGGTATGCCAAACACCCCCTTTCCAAAACAAGCTAGGTAAGGCCTTGGTCACTCATGCTTTATGACGTCTGTGTTAGATTACCGTAATTTCCTGCAATGCACTTTCCATTGGCTTACCTCTGAAGGCAGTTCAGAAACTTCAGCTTCCAGGATTTAAAATAGGGCAGATAATGTAAGTCTGTTACTACTTTTGATTCTCAGCTCAATTCAAAGTGGTGTTTTTGATCTAAGCACTAAATGGCTTAGGAGAGGGATATCTTGAGGACCATCTCCTCCTACATAAAACTACTGAAGCACTGAGGTCAATTTTGGAGGCGCTGCTCATTGTTCTACACCATGAAAAGTGTGACGGGTTGTTTGTTTATAGGGTTGCTGCACTGGGGATTTAAAAACAACATCAAGATATTCAAGGTATAAATACTTTGAAATCAATTAAATGCACAAGCACTTCTGCCTGAGGAAGAAGGTAATTGAAGAAGGTTAGGACTGCATCACCTGAATTTATTTTAATGCTAAATTAAAGCCAGTAGGGAGAACAGGCTTTAAAACTAGAGTCATGCATCTGGATTCTGAACACAGGTGCTCTGCTGGAATTCGTGAAATGTTTACAGCAACCTTGTTCATAACATGGAATTGTATTCAAGAAATGGCTCTTGAAATACTTCTTAGCACTTATGAACAAAACAACCTGCAAAAGTGAAGGTGCACTTTGCACCTTAAGCCAATGGAAGAAATGCAGGCCAATACTATTCCTGTGATACTGTAAAGGTATTTTCATAATTATGAATGTTTATGGTGTAACTGCAAACTTGGTCACTGGGAAAGAAAAGTTGACAGCACACTCCTAAGTGGAGCTGTTGGCGGGGGGGGGGAGGGTAAAGTGGTAGATGGTCTGCTACATCCAAAGATCTTCCCACTTAATTTGACCAGGGTGGAAGATGGGTATTTTGTTTTGTTTTCCTTTTTGTCCTCTGGTGTGTGTGTCTTTAATCCCCCCCCCCAAATTGGTTTCAATGGAAAGGAAATTATCTTTGCCAGTTCCAGGCTGGCATAGTTAATTGCACCTGGTTCTGAGGCTGCCTGGAGAAGTGAGTAGACTTTGCATACAGTGGACCCAAAACTGCCCCCAGAATGCCCTTTTTCAGAGCCTACCACCACTGCCAGGGAGCCCCAGGGACTCCAAGGGTGCCCATGCTGCTCCACCAATGGAGCTCTTCTCTTCTGCTCCATCCTAACCCATCTCAGACCATTTGGATTGCTCTGACCAATCAGTTTTTTCCTGGAATTCTGTTTAAGAAGGTTTGGCGACTACAAATGTAAAGCTAAATTATTAAGATGTCTTGCAAAGAAGGCAGCATAATATTTTGCCCTCCATTATTACTCTAATTGTTTGTATCAATAGGCAAACTCAATTGGGAGGTAGCTCGTATTAGCTCAGATAATTTCTTCTGTGACTGTGAGTAGGGGGACCAAATGCAATAGTGTATAGGACTCTTATATTTGTAATAGTTGAGTAAGAAGAGAGAGAATTTTGGCAGCTGCATATGTGCTGAACCCTTCTTGACAACACCATCAAAAGTACAGGATGCCTGCCCTACTTTACGTCTGACCACGACCTCTTGGAATAGTCTTCCTTTGTAAATACTCTGTCTCCCTTTTGGTTTATGGAATTGGTTTATGTTATGTATTTTGAGTATCTGAAGCATGAAGTATAAAATGAATTCAAATGGAGAACTGAGATTGCTACCTCAGCTACGAATGGGTGAGAATTTCATGTCAGTTCAGCTTTAATAAGAATTTACAAAAATTTGCAAAATTCACCATATTGAGGTAGGGGTGTCAGAGAATTTCTCACCGAAACTTCGTGGGGCCGAGTGCCAATGTATTTGGCCCCCCAAAGTAGTTTCGGGGAGAAATTCTCCACACCCCCACACCCCCCACACCCCCCCCCCCGGGATGGGACTTACCTTTCCTGAATGTCGCTCCCGGTGGCGGGTCGCAGAGGCGGTTCGGCAGGGCTTCGACAGGGGCGGGGGCGGCAGCCAGTCTTTTGACCGGCTGCCGCCGCCGCCATTCCAATAAAAGTAAAAAAAAAAAAAACGCCCCCGTGATAGGCTACGTGATGATTAATGTAGCCTATCACGGCTAGATTTGCAAAGTCAGCCGTGATAGGCTACGTAAATCATCACGTAGCCTATCACGGGTGACTTAAAAAAAAAAAAGCGCGTACGGTTAATGGCGGCCCCCATAGGGAGCCGCCATTCGCGTTCCTTATTTGGTCGCTGTAGTCTACGTAAAGATTACGTAGACTACGGCGAAAATAAGGGCAACGCTATTTGCATTGCCCTTATTTTCGCCGTAGTCTACGTAAATCTTTACGTAGACTACAGCGACCAAATAAGGAACGCGAATGGCGGCTCCCTATGGGGGCCGCCATTTGCGTACGCGCTTTTTTTTTTTAAGTCACCCGTGATAGGCTATGTGACGATTTACGTAGCCTATCACGGCTGACTTTGCAGATCTAGCCGTGATAGGCTGCGTAAATCATCACGTAGCCTATCACGGGGTGTTTTTTGTTTTTGTTTTACTTTTCTGTTGAAGTTCGCGGCCGGGGAGATGGGGCGCTTCTCCCCGGCCTGAATTTCGGCCGGGCGAGGCAGGAAGCCTCCCCCCCCAGCCTGAACTTCGGAGGGAAAAGCAAAGCGCCTCCCCCCCACCGCGAAGCAAGCTGCGAGACCAGGGAACTGACTTTCGTACATCCCTATATTGAGGACAAAAAGAACTGGAGATTCTTTTTTAAAAAAAAAAATTAATGTGGGAGAAACCAAAACTGATAGATTCATCCATTCAGGCCAAGGGCTTTGAGTGCTTGACTCTTACATCTGGTTTTTAATCTTCACCACATTAATGATTAATTAGGGTCGCTACCTTTTTTCCTGCCAGGATCATCTTTAACAGCTATATGTCAGTGAGGTACAGTCCTCTCCATACTGGGAATAGATGAATTGAATAGATGTAGAATTGTCTGGTGCAGATGGGTGAGAATTTCTTTTGAGATCATGTTTTATAAGAATTTAACCAACATTGCATATTTGGGAGAGAAAGAACTTGAGATTTTAAAAAATAGGAATGGGGGAAATGAAACTACCAGATTCATTCATCTGTACTCTCTGCATACAGCAGAGCTGGTATGTTGAGAGTAGAGATATATGCATGTATGTAAAATGAGAGATTCTATCTCCACTGGACTGAATAGGGTAGAATGAAGGAGATATCTCAGAAGTTCTCTAAAGCCTTGCATTAAAATGGCTTTTGTTATACAGGTACAGGCATCTATCACAGAAGGAATTTTTAGATTATTTTATTTTATATCATACAAAATAATTATACAACAAAAGACAGAACTTCTAACATTAAACGTTGTCAACTTCATCAGGATTTGCCTCCACCCCCACTATTATTCAGCAGGAATTAACATAAAAAGAGCCATGCTGGATCTCACCAAGGGTCCATCTAGTCCAGCATTCTGTTCACACAGTGGCCAACCAGCTGTCAACCAGGAACCCACAAGCAGAACATGAGTGCAAGAGCACCTTCCTGCCCATGTTCCCCAACAAATGCCTTCACCCCGGCGCCAGCTTGTCTGGCCAAAAGGGGAGCCATTGCGGGCGGGTGGGGTGACAAGACGTAGGGGCCTCTGATTGGTGCACCCCAGTGGCACCACCATGCAAGGAGGGGCAGGCTGAGTTGCCTTAAACTTAGCCCCCTTCCCAATCTCAGCTCTCTGGCTCGACGCAGCTAGAGAGAACTACAGCTCTGCCGAGAAACAACGAAGGACACCTGCCTGCTGGAAACCGTCATCATCGTTCCAGCCACATGAACTTCTCCTTCTCTTCGATTCCTCCTTCTTGGTCCCAAGGGCTCAGCGTGCCTGTTGCGGCTCCGGCTTTGCCGGCAGCTGCGGCGGAGGCGCACGTGCTCCGATGCCGCCGCCTTCACGGCCGGCGCTTGGTCGCGCCGGCAGGAGTGCAGACGGCTGCGCCAGCAGCACTTACACGGGGGTGGCGCCGGTTGCCCGGTCCTCGTACGTGGCCCCACCCGGCCGAGGCTCCTCCAAGCACCCGCCCCCCCTTCGTTGTCCCCCCTCGGGCAGTTGCCGCATGCCTGCGCCGCCGCAGCCCCGGTGTTGCCGGCGTTCGTGGCGGGAGCACGTTTGTGTGGGTGCCGCCCCTGTGGCCGGCGCTTTTTCACCCGACAGGGGCGCCGTTGGCTGTGACGGCGCGGGCCCAGGCACGCCGCCTCCAGTGTGCTCCCCTGCTGTGGCGCCCGGTCTCCCGGCGGCTGAGTGCCCGCCCCTCCCACTCGCCTCCTCCGGCGGACTGCCGCGCGCCTACACCGCTGCGGCCCCAGGGTTGCCGGGGCTCGCGGCGGGGGGCGCGTGTGCACGAGAGCTGCCCCCTCTGCCGGCACTTTTCACCCGATGAGGAGGCCTGCGACTGTGACGCTGCAGGCCCAGGCGCGCCGCATCCAGTGCGCTCCCCTGCTGCCGAGCGCCCGCCCCCCCCACTCGCCTCCTCCGGCGGATTGCCACGCGCCTACACCGCTGCGGCCCTGGGGTTTCTGGGGCTTGCGGCAGGGGCACGTGTGCGCGGGCACCGCCCCCTCAGCTGCCGTGGCCGCAGGCCCTTGCTACGCCTCTTTGGCGCCGGGCTTAAAGCAGACAGCAACTGCACCCCCTTCAAAGCCACTGTGTTATAGTGGCTAGAGTGTTGGACTGGGACTTGAGAGTCCCAGGTTCTAGACTCCTTTCCAGGGGCATCGTTTAAGGCTGAGCCCCTGCTGGGCATGCAGAAGGTCCCAGGTCCAGTCCCGGCATTTCCAGATAGGGCTAGAAAACCTCTATCTGAACCCCTGCAGAGCCATTGAGTGAGCCACAGATTCTCCACCCCTGCCCTATAAGCTAATAAAGTTAATGGCTAGACACACGGTGTCTTAACTGTGAACACATAGACACATACAGAGAGAGGGTCTATGTTTTTGAGCTCACCTCTCTAGCCGCTGCCAGACACTGAGGGTGTCCCCCCATCTGGTGGTAGTGGCGGCACAGTCGCCTGTTGCCCGGGGTGCACAGTGACTAGCCCACTGGAACCTCCTGCTATGTGCTTTGACCCTTGCCGCATTTACTTCTTGGGGTGGTGGTTGATGTGTTGGACTGGGTCCGGGCACACGGGCCCTTGCTTCTTCTTGCCAAGTCATGCCAAGCTTACCTCACTTTCTACATCATGCCCCCCCCCAAGAAGGGCCAAGGTTGAAAGATCGAGAAGGGTAGGGCCCCGGAAGAGTAGGGCCCTGACTCCCATCCCCAACAGTCCGCTACCAAGACCCGATTATGAGTTTGATGATGAAACGGACCCGGTTTGGGTGGCAATTCTTGCTCAGCATTCTTCAGGGATCCTGTTGGTCCAGCAGACCCAACGCTCGCTACTTATTTCTATTTCAGCTCGTCTCTGGGTTCAGTGCACCCGGACGCCACTGAGGTCTCCATCTCGCCTTCGCAGGTTCACCATGGCAGCATTCCACCACTGTAGGCAGTCCACCTTCCTGCGGCATCACCGTCAGCAGCGATCCAAGCAGCATCCTCCTCCTTGGGGTTTCGCCCAGGCCAGGCGACACACCACAGCTGGAGGTGGTCTGCCCTCATGGGGCATCTCCATCAGGAGCACTACTAGTGGCATCGCCTCACTTGCTCCTGGGGACCCAGACACGGCTGCCCTGGATATGGGTGAGATGTAGGGATGGGGTAGAATTTCTCCCTGAAACTTCGGGGGGCCGAGTGCCAACGTATTCAGCCCCCCGAAGTAGTTTTGGGGAGAAATTCTCCACCCCCCCCGCCCCCCGCCCCCCCCCAGGATGGGACTTAACTTTCCCGAATGTCCCTCCCGGCGGCGGGTCCCGGCGGTGGTTCGGCAGGTCTTCGACAGGGGCAGAGGCGGCAGCCGGTCTTTTGACCGGCTGCCGCCGCCGCCGCCATTCCAATAAAAGTAAAAAAAAAAAACGCCCCCGTGATAGGCTACGTGACGATTAACTTAGCCTATCACAGCTAGATTTGCAAAGTCAGCTGTGATAGGCTACGTAAATCGTCACGTAGCCTATCACGGGTGACTTTAAAAAAAAAACCCCTCACGTATGGCTAATGGCGGCCCCCATAGGGAGCCGCCATTCGCATTCCTTATTTGATCGCTGTAGTCTACGTAAAGATTACGTAGACTATGGTGAAAATAAGGGCAACGCTATTTGCGTTGCCCTTATTTTCGCCGTAGTCTACGTAAATCTTTACGTAGACTACAGCGACCAAATAAGGAACGCGAATG
The DNA here is from genome assembly GCF_057233095.1 of Heloderma suspectum. NCBI lineage: Eukaryota > Metazoa > Chordata > Lepidosauria > Squamata > Helodermatidae > Heloderma > Heloderma suspectum. The sequence continues at coordinate 78,434,565 of NC_139460.1, read as the reverse complement.
GCGGCTCCCTATGGGGGCCACCATTTGCATACGCACTTTTTTTTTTTTTTAAGTCACCCGTGATAGGCTAAGTGACGATTTACGTAGCCTATCACAGCTGACTTTGCAGATCTAGCCATGATAGGCTACTTAAATCGTCACGTAGCCTATCATGGGGCGGGTTTTTTTTTACTTTTCTGTTGAAGTTCACGGCCACAGAGATGGGGCGCTTCTCCCCGGCCTGAATTTCGGCTGGGCGAGGCGGGAAGCCTCCCCCCCAGCCTGAACTTTGGGGGGAGCAGTGAAGCGCCTCCCCCTCACCGCGAAGCAAGCTGCAAGACCAGATAAGTGGCTTTCGTGCACCCCTAGTGAGATGACGGCACCTCACCCCAGTTGTCCAGTTGGGTGACCTTCAGGGCCGTGGGGTTGCCGCCTTAGGTTATCTCCCTGGGGCGGCTGTCCCTCCCAATGTCATGTCCCTATATGACGCCCGGACCGCTTGTAGCTCCGCCAGTCACACCCCAGTAACCCCAGCCGCTTAATGCAGCATCTGACTGGGTTTTGCTGGACTAATTTAGGATCCCCCGCCCGTTCAGGCATCCACGTAAGGGACATATCAGATCCCTATGCTAATCTGGTGAGTTGTATTGTCACCAGGGCTACTTCTTCTCGTAATGTCTTTCACCTGAGGAGGTGTCTGAATGGCTTGTTGAGGCCTCTCGCAGGAGGGCCGCCATTGCCCTTCTCTGCGTAAGGACCTGTTGGACCAGGACCTTTTGCTCCAATTGTTGACTCCTTCCCAGTCGGGGTTGGCAACAGATCTGGCAGTGGCCACATTCACCCGGTGGTCTCGTGCACTGGCCCTTGGCCTATGGCGGGCCCACTGCTTCAGCACTGCTATCTGTGCAAGGAATAAAGCCCCAAGGGCACATACTCCCAGGACACGTGCAGTTTCCGTCGTGTGTGCTCCTTTGTAGCAGTCAGCACTCATGCACCTCCTGTCCAATGCCCGGGGATGGGGAGGTCCCCCTTGGAAAAGCCGAGGCAGTAGGAAGCTCTGGATGGCCCATGCCTAGTTAGGTTGGAGCCGTTACTCCGGCTTTAAGACACTACCCCAACTGGGGGAACGCGTCTTAACTTGGAAATCGGTTTATGCTAGGTTCTAAGCGGTTAACAAGGCAGTACTGGCAGAAGGGTTTTAGCCCCCCTTTTTTTTCTCCACACCCCGTTAGCTACTCTAGGGATCTCCCTTCTCGAAATGGTACCCAGGAAATCCTCTATGGAGTTATCCTGATTCGTAACCTCTCTTCCCTGAGGGCCAGTCAGTTAATCACAAGATACCTGATCATCTCTGCTCAGTGCGACACACCTCTTCATGATTCTGTCCATGGGTCCCTGAGGGGTATGTGCTACATGGAGTCCAAAGACAGTGGTCAGTATTCTGACCGAATGCAAGTATTGCTCCCCTTTCCTGTTTCTTCGGTAGGGATGGTGGAGAATTTCTCCCCGAAACTTCGAAGGGCCGAGCGCCAACATGTTTGGTCCCCCAACAAGTTTTGGGGAGAAATCCTCCACACACACCCCGCCCCCCGCACCCCCCCGGGATGGGACTTACCTTCACCGAATGTCCCTCCTGGCGGCAGGTCCGGCCGGTGGTTCGGCGGGTGTTCGTGCGGGGCGGCTTTCTTTCGACCGGCCGCCGCCGCCGCCATTCCAATAAGAGAAAAAAAAAAACGCCCCCGTGATAGGCTACGTGACAATTAACGTAGCCTATCATGGCTAGATCTGCAAAGTCAGCCATGATAGGCTACGTTAATCGTCACGTAGCCTATCACGGGGGCGTTTTTTAAAAAAAAACTTTCGAGTTCGTGGCCGGGCGAGGCGGGAAGCCTCCCCCCCGGCCTGAACTTCGCGGGGGGAGCAGCGAAGCGCCTCCCCCCCACCGTGAACATGCTTCGACGAAAGGTAAGTGACTTTCGTCCACCCCTATTCTTCGGTGCCCCTTAGCTCACAAAGGCTGAGGGCCTGTCTCCCACAGCAACATTCGGTGAAGCCTATTCGATACCCTTAGGTGTTATTCTCACTTCCCTCAGGACAACTTTCAGGTCTTTTAGGCACAGCTCCAAGCAGTTATACATCAGGCATGCCTTCAACTTAGTAGGGCTTTAATGGCACCTCCTTCCGGAAGCGTGAGCCTCTCCTCAAAGCCAGACTGCGGACTCACATGGTTCCGCCGCTACCCCTAGGGGTTTCAGATTCTTAGGGCAGGTCCGATCGTGCTGTGGGTAGTGGCCTGTAGAGTGGAGACTGCTGCCCCCGCCAAGCACATTGTGGGATGAACTTATAGCCAAGTCAGTAACCCCCCCCTTCGCTATGACAACATGACCACATTATTCATTCTCAATCCTCCTGAAATTGGAGGGTCATGTCATGTGTCAGTGTGTTCACGCTCCAGAGTCAGTGTTACAACATCTCGTTCTGGCTCCACCATGTGCCGGGTTAGGCAAACCCAATTGTCGATGCCTTGTCATGCAATTAGGTCAACATCTTCCAGGCCTTAGCCCCGTGGGTGCTCCATTCCCAGATCCCATCCTTGCAGTTCTATGGGAGACCGGGATACTGAAGCCAGGCATGCCAGCCTGCATTCCATGGCGCTCTGTACAGGAGCCACCTGCGACAGAGCAGATGGGGTGTGCAGCGCATTAGGCAAAGCCTCAGTGATAGGATTCATGGCCATTATCTATAGATCATTGGCCACAATTTCACGTCTCCTTAAGGAACAACAGAATATTTGGACCATAAGTCGCAAGCTGGCCATTTAAACTTCGGCCCACAAAGGTGGGTTTCACTGACTCCATGTCAGATTTTAGGTTTCGGCGTGCAAGATAGTGTTGGGCACAGATGTTGCCTGCATTGGTAAATTAATCACCCTCCCCCTCTGGATACCCCTTTTGGGCTCTGGGGGTAATGGCCCTCCATTTGAGCTTTCCAATAAGACTTTCCCTGTTCCACGTAGCAGCCTTAACAGAATGCAGGGTTGGTCTGGGCTCACAAGGCCAAATCGTCCCGGAGGGCCTTGATTTGCTTCAAGGTACAGGTCTGGCCCAATGTAACCCATTTACATATTTGGTGATCGGTATGGCAAGGGCACGGCAGTGGCCCACGGCCAAACGCAAGTCAACGGATTATGCTCTGGTGGCACCTTACAGGTTTTATGGAATGCCATGGGTCTGAGGAGGGGCCTCCTAGGGATGGCGGAGAATTTCTCCCCGAAACTTCGGGGGGCCGAGCGCCAACGTGTTCGGCCCCCCGAACAAGTTTCGGGGAGAAATCCTCCGCACCCCCCCGCACCCCCCCCGGGACGGGACTTACCTTCACCGAATGTCCCTCCCGGTTGCTGGTCCGGCCGGCGGTTCGGCAGGTGTTCGAGCGAGGCGGGAGCGGCAGCCGGTCTTTCGACCGGCTGCTGCCCCCGCCATTACAATGAAAGACAAAAAAAAAAAAAACCCTGATAGGCTACGTGACGATTCACGTAGCCTATCACGGTTAGATTTGCAAAGTCAGCTGTGATAGGCTACGTGAATCGTCACGTAGCCTATCACGGGTGACTTTAAAAAAAAAAAAAGAGTGTACAGATAATGGCGGCCCCCATAGGGAGCCGCCATTCCCGTTCCTTATTTGGTCGCTGTAGTCTACATAAATGTTTATGTAGACTACGGTGAAAATAAGGGCAACACTATTTGCGTTGCCCTTATTTTCGCCGTAGTCTACATAAACATTTACGTAGACTACAGCGACTAAATAAGGAACGCGAATGGCGGCTCCCTATGGGGGCCTCCATTCGCGTACGTGTATTTTTTTTTTTTTTTAAGTCACCCGTGATAGGCTACGTGACGATTGACGTAGCCTATCACGGCTGACTTTGCAGATCTAGCCGTGATAGGCTACGTGAATCATCACGTAGCCTATGAGGGGGCTTTTTTTTTTTTTTTACTTTCGCGTTCGCGGCCGGGCGAGGCGGGAAGCCTCCCCCCCCAGCCTGAACTTCGCGGGGGGAGCAGCGAAGCGCCTCCCCCCCACCGCGAACGGCCTTCGACGACAGGTAAGTGACTTTCGTCCACCCCTAGGGCCTCCTTTTTTATCAATTCAATGGTTTACTGTTGACTTAAGGGCAATTGTGCAGTTTCTGCATTAGCTTTACCCCGCTAGGCCTAGGTAATTTGCAGCTCAGAACCCACTGTTGTTACAGGGAAGCAGTCTCCATGGCAGCCTCTGGAGATTTCTCTCTCAGGCATGTTACGACATTTTAAATGGGGCTTCTCAGCGTTTCAGCCTGCATTCGCGAGTTGTCCGCTTCTTCCTGACGCAATTTTCGCTTTGCTTGCCCTAATGTGCTTATTCCTTAGACCAGCAGACTCGTCGTACGCCGGTACGGGTGCTCTTACATGGGCACGTTATGATGTCTGGAGCTGCATGAAGGGCGTGTATGTCGTCTTGAGACTTCAGCTTCTGTCACCCCATCACATTAAGTTCCAGTGGCTCCATAGACGTGGCATACAGTGGGAGTCCCCTCCTCACTCTGTCCCACCAAGTTTGTCAGTCTTCCTCCGCAGGTCCAGGTGCTGCTCATTGGAAGGAATGACTTCGGCTGTAAGCCAGGCGAGGACCTGATCGAACAGGCCTTGGTTGAGATGCAGGTGGTCCTGCAGACCTGGCCGGAAGTAGCCTATTGTAGCCCTCACTGCTCCCATGGATCAATGGGAAGGAATGGAATGACGTTGCCAGTAGCAGGGCACGTCTGAAAGTGCACAGAGAATTGTCTTATGGCCATGTGAATGAGGTGTTGGATTCACCAACCACCAGGGAATTCTGTGGACATGGAGGGAGCGTTACAGGTGGGATGGTGTTCGCCTGTCTCATTTAGTGAATAACATATGTCTGTCTGATCTGCAAAGGGGCCTGCGGGAAGTTCTTCTGAGCAAGTGGGGGGAGTTTCACAAGCTCTAGGCTTGTGACTCCTGTGGCGGCTAGGACGGGCAAAAACAGGAAAGTAGGGATGGTGTGCATGCAGAGTCACCTTATGGTGACAGATGACGCCTGAGGCCCCCCAAACGTGTTGTGCGGCTCGGCGGGGGGATAAGGGTTGCCTGGGAGACCAACCCTACTCACTCACCGAGGTGTTGTACGGCACCGGGTCGGGGGTGACACCAGAAGGTCTACCTCCCCCAGAAGGGGCAGTCCGGAGGGATGGCGAGATCACCGCCACCTCTCAGGCTGGGTATGTTTTCGCCCAAGAAGTGCCAGCTAGCCGCTGACACAGTTAGATGCCCGTCCTAGTTACCCCTTTGCAAATATTTAATAAATGTGGCCTAATTTTCAACCCAAGCTTGTTGTCTGTGTCTTCTTTAACCCTTCTCCGCTCGCAAATACCCTCACCCCGGCGCCAGCTTGTCTGGCCGAAAGGGGGGGGCATTGCGGGCGGGTGGGGTGACAAGAAGTAGGGGCACCCCAGTAGGGGCACCCAGGGTAGGGGCACGACAAGACGTAGGGGCACCCAGATTGGTGCACCCCAGTGGCACCACCATGCAAGGAGGGGCAGGCTGAGTTGCCTTAAACTCAGCCCCCTTCCCAATCTCAGCTCTCTGGCTCGACGCAGCTCCCTCCCACCCTCCCCTAAGCAGTGTGGGTTTATTACTGGTTGCCCTTTGGGAACCATGTAGGAATTTTTTGGCTCACAGTTCGATTGGCCTATTACTGTGTGTCTTTTTTGCCTACGTCACACTGGTTTGCGGGTCGAGTGTGTCCTGTAAGGGAATGTGGTCTTCATCATTGGTTGAAGACCACATCATTGGTCACATTCCAGTTGGAGGCTAGGACGGGCAAAAACAGGAAAGTAGGGATGGTGTGCATGCAGAGGCACCTTATGGTGACAGGTGACGCCTGAGGCCCCCCGAACGGGTTGTGCGGCTCGGCAGGGGGATAAGGGTTGCCTGGGAGACCAACCCTACTCACTCACCCAGGTGTTGTGTGGCACCGGGTTGGGGGTGACACCGGAAGGTCTACCTCCCCCAGAAGGGGCAGTCCGGAGGGATGGCGAGATCACCGCCACTCCTCAGGCTGGGTATGTTTTCGCCCAAGAAGTGCCAGCTAGCCGCTGACTAGGGATGGCGGAGAATTTCTCCCCGAAACTTTGGGGGGCCGAGCGCCAACGTGTTCGGCCCCCCGAACAAGTTTCGGGGAGAAATCCTCCGCACCCCCCCACCCCCCGCACCCCCCCCCGGGATGGGACTTACCTTCTCTGAATGTCCCTCCCGGCGGCGGGTCCGGCTGGCGGTTCGTCCGGTGTTCGAGCGGGGCGGGAGCGGCAGCCGGTCTTTCGACCGGCTGCCACCCCCGCCATTGCAATGAAAGAAAAAAAAAAAAACGTCCCCTGATAGGCTACGTGACGATTCACGTAGCCTATCACGGCTAGATTTGCAAAGTCAGCCGTGATAGGCTACGTGAATCGTCACGTAGCCTATCACGGGTGACTTTAAAAAAAAAAAAAAAAAAAGTGTGTACGGATAATGGTGGCCCCCATAGGGAGCCGCCATTCGCGTTCTTTATTTGGTCGCTGTAGTCTACGTCAATGTTTACATAGACTACGGCGAAAATAAGGGCAACACTATTTGCGTTGCCCTTATTTTCGCCGTAGTCTACGTAAACATTTATGTAGACTACAGCAACTAAATAAGGAACGCGAATGGCGGCTCCCTATGGGGGCCGCCATTCGCGTACGCGCTTTTTTTTTTTTTAAGTCACCCGTGATAGGCTACGTGATGATTCACGTAGCCTATCATGGCTGACTTTCCAGATCTAGCCGTGATAGGCTACGTGAATCGTCACGTAGCCTATCAGGGGACATTGTTGTTGTTGTTTTTTTACTTTCGTGTTCGCGGCCGGGCGAGGTGGGAAGCCTCCTCCCCGGCCTGAATTTCGGCCGGGCGAGGCGGGAAGCCTCCCCCCCCGGCCTGAACGTCGCGGGGGGAGCAGCGAAGAGCTCCCCCCCACCGCGAACAAGCTGCGAGAAAAGGTAAGTGACTTTTGTCTACCCCTACCGCTGACACAGTTAGATGCCCGTCCTAGTTACCCCTTTGCAAATATTTAATAAATGTGGCCCAATTTTCAACCCAAGCTTGTTGTCTGCGTCTTCTTTAACCCATCTCTGCTCGCAACTGGTGTACATAAGCTTACTACCTCTGGTATTAGAGGTAGCACATAGCCATCAGGACTAGTGGCTATTGATACTTCTACAGGTATTTACCTAACCCCCTTGTGAAGAAGTACTTTCTTTTATCTGTCCTGAATCTCCCACCAAATCAGCTTCATGGGATGACCCCGGGTTCTAGTATTTTGAGAAAGGGAGAAAAATGTCTCCCTATTCATCACTGTTCCATTAGCAGTTACATCAGCAGGCTGTTGAAGAGGGTGAGACAGGAAGAAGGGCTACTCCATCAGCTCAGTGCCATTGTTGGCTCCTCTCTTTGAATCTGTTTCCATTCCAGCTGATCATGATCAGAACACCAAGACAGCATTACAACTACATTACAGCTGGTCATCAGAAGAACTGTAGCCTGGGTTTTCTTGTTTTCTTTTTCTGCTCGTTCCTCTTGTTTTCTTTTCTTTTCATCTCATCTTTTAAAATTGTAAGCCTGGGGGTAGAAACTGTCCCCTTTTTTATCTGTAAGCTGCTCTGGGAGTTCTTATGGCTGAAAGGTGGGGTATAAATGCTTTAAATAAACAAAGAATACATTATAATGAATAAAATGTCGTATCTGAAGAAGCATGTGCTCTTTTCTGCTAACATTCAATAAAAATGTTTCCATCTTATCCAAAATCCATTTTGCTTTTCTCTTCCTTCTGTTACTCTCAGGTAATTAGCCAGTTTAGACATAACCACACATTCATATAATTTACTCCCCCAATCTGCAATGTTTGGAAGTCTTGTTGTTCTTTACTTTTTAGCATAATGTATTCTTGCTCTTACCAGCATATACATAATCATCTCTTGATAATGCAAAAACAAATTCCTTGAATAGTTTAATAGATTCAGTAAAACTTCCAATAATGCATCCATTTCCAATTTTACATGCATTGTTAATCTTACCTTTAATGTATACTCTCTTACTTTTCATAGTTTCACCATATATGAATGTAATTTCCAAGCTTTTTTTTGACACTTCCAGCATTTCAGTCTAACTGTGCCATATATTTTGTGCAATTTCACTGGTGTTATGTGTCATGAAAGGTTTTAAGGTTTGCCAACGATGGGGAAGAAGTGCAGCTAGGGCATTTTCAGCAGGCCTCTACCTTTGTCCATGCAAATGTGAAGGACATGTAGGTTAGTTCAGTTTCCCCAAAGCTTAAAAAATCAGCCTTTGGGTCATTTTGAATAGCTCTGTCTGAGCTGTAATTTAGTGTCCAGGTCTTGGACAAAAACATACAGCATTTACATCGCAATCCTACACATGTCTACTCATAAGTAAGCCCCATTGAGTTTTATGTGGCTTACTCCTAAATGAGCATGTGTATAGAATGGTAGCCTTTTAGAGAGCAGTTGAAAGCACATGGAAAGGCTTTCTTCAAATAATAACAATAACAAAACTGACATTAGAAAAGCTGTTTTAGTTCAGCTGTTCAAATGCAAATGGCAATGTTCATATTAGGCATATCAAATTATCCTAGCTTTAAAAATGCTACTTTCTGAACCAAAGGTTGCTCTTGGCCTGTTATTGGCAGCTTATTAGTTTAGCTTGAGCTAAGAAAAGGGAAAATTGCTAAGAAAAGGCTATGAGTTCATGCTCCAAATAGGGTAAAACCACATAGAACATGTCAGGAAATTTCTGTAGAATTGCAGAATAAAGAAGATACCAACTAATACGTAAGCAGGAGGGTGTTAGTCTAAATTAAGGAAGAGTACTTGAGGAGGCTAGATTACCCTATAGTAACCTATCAGTGAGCTTAGGGCATTATAGTTTCCGCTTATGGAAACTGGCATGGAAATTTGCAAAGTGCAAGGGTATAAAACAGAGCCTTGCCGCAGATGCCATGTTTGCCTTCATTCAAGATTCAAGGAGGCCTATGGCCTTCATTCAAGGAGGCCTAGGGCCTCCTTCAAGGAAACAGATCCTTCCCCAGTGAATTTAGTAAGCTAATTCTATTCTTTTTCTAATTCTGTATTAAGGCTGGATGAAAGGTTTAAAATAAGAATTCTTTCCTATTTTAAATAGTTGTCTGTATGATTCAGTGCTTCTTTGCACCATACGATAAAACCACATCTCTCTGAACCTAGATACAGACAGGAAGCAAGAGCATTTCACTAGTAAGCAGGAAGTAATTAGATTTATTATTCTTAAATTTCTCCCATACATTACTGTGTAACAATATGAAAGAACTGCTGGATTCATCCTGAATGGGTTGTGCTTCTCGTGAGGAACCAAGAAGTAGTTAAGGGCAACATCCACTGATTCTGGCCTGAGGAGAGAGCAGCTACAGCCTGAAAAAGCTCTGTATAGAAGCCCTTGTTTAAATAAAAAATGTGGAAGCTTGTTTGTAAAGCAGAATCTGTTTGAATCTGTGAGGTGTAGTCCACCAACTAGGGTTGGCGGAGAATTTCTCCCCGAAACTTCGGGGGGCCGAGCACCAACGTGTTCGGCCCCCCGAACAAGTTTCGGGGAGAAATCCTCCGAACCCCCCCTGCCCCCCGCACCCCCCCCAGGACGGGACTTACCTTCGCCAAATGTTCCTCCCGGCGGCAGGTCCGGCTGGCGGTTCGGCGGGTGTTCGAGCAGGGCGGGAGCGGCAGCCGGTCTTTCGACCGGCTGCTGCCGCCGCCATTGCAATAAAAGAAAAAAAAAAAACCCCTGATAGGCTACGTAACGATTAACGTAGCCTATGACGCCTAGATTTGCAAAGTCAGCCGTGATAGGCTACGTGAATCGTCACGTAGCCTATCACGGGTGACTTAAAAAAAAAAAAAAGTGTGTACGGATAATGGCGGCCCCCATAGGGAGCCGCAATTCCCGTTCCTTATTTGGTCGCTGTAGTCTACGTAAATGTTTACGTAGACTACGGCGAAAATAAGGGCAACGCTATTTGCGTTGCCCTTATTTGGTCGCTGTAGTCTACGTAAAGATTTACGTAGACTACAGTGACTAAATAAGGAACGCGAATGGCGGCTCCCTATGGGGGCCGCCATTAGGGTACGTGCTTTTTTTTTTTTTTTTAAAGTCACCCGTGATAGGCTACGTGACGATTGACGTAGCCTATCACGGCTGACTTTGCAGATCTAGCCGTGATAGGCTACGTGAATCGTCACGTAGCCTATCAGGGGGCGTTTTTTTTAAAAAAAAAACTTTCGCTTTCGCGGCCGGGCGAGGCGGGAAGCCTCCTCCCCAGCCTGAATTTTGGCCGGGCCGAGGCGGGAAGCCTCCCCCCCCAGCCTGAACTTCACGGGGGGAGCAGCGAAGCGCCTCCCTCCCACCGTGAACGTCCTTCGACGACAGGTAAGGGACTTTTGTCCACCCCTACCACCAACTTCGAAACATGGTGGTAGTGGTGACTGAATCCTAGACAGATGTATTTCAGAAATTCAGCAAGGACTGGGATTCTGAACACACGACTTCATTGCCTGGGTATTCTCGAAGTAATGGCAAAGTCAAATCCCCTGTTAAGAACAGCTAAGAAACTCTTGAGAAAAGCAAAAAAACAGCAGGAGCAGACAGTTCCTGCTCCTGTGCTAAGCTGACATTCTGTACAAAATGGTGGCTCATTCTTTTCTGTAAAGGCTGATTTTACATAAAATCGTCTAAATAGATCATTTACATATGTAATATTGTGCAAATTGGCCTCTTTACAGCCACCATTTTCCACAGAATGGCAGCTCAGTGGAGGAGCAGGATTCTGTGCCCAGCAGCTTGCCACACACAGCGAGCAGGGTCAGATGGCCAGCGAGGAGCTGGTGGGCTGAGGTGAGTTCATCCATCCCTAACTGTAATTCAACATGATAACCCATGATCATATAAGGTACAGATGGACAGTGGACAAATACTGAGATATAACAAAAGACATCTAAGGAAAACAACAGAAGAATCCAGTGCTGCCATAGATTCAAATGAGGGACAAGCATGTGATCGGCAGAGAATCTTGAATGATGAGACAAGCAGGTTAGTCCTTGCCATGTGCTGACCAGGCCAGAGACACACCAGGGGAGATGAATTCAGAAGAAGGGGCTGCAGCAAGGACACACCAAGTCTACAGGGGAGAGGAATGAACGATGGCAGCTGAAGGATGTCCTCAGTGAACCCAGACACACTTGAAGTGGGTGAGTTATTAAGAGTCTTGCACACCTGAAAGACTATGTATAAAGTTCCAGTTTATTTTTATTTGTTTTTCTCAAAAGTAGGGATGTCAGAGAATTCCGCCATGGATCTCAGTGAGGCCGAATGCCAGTGCATTTGGCCCCTTGAACTCCATGGCGGAATGGCCTGCCACCCTTCATCCCCCCATGGATCCCCCCTGGGACGAGACTTACCTGTGGTGGATCTTCTGGGCGGCGGTGGGTCCGGCGGCGGCGGCAGCTGGTCTTCCGACCAGTCGCCGCCACCGCCATTTCCAGGCTTGTAAAAAAAAAAAAAAGACGTGATAGGCTACGTAAAGATTTACGTAGCCTATCTAGGGATCTCAGAGAATTTCGCCATGAATCTCGGGGAGGCCAAATGCCAGCGCATTTGGCCCCCCGAAATTGGTGGCGAAATGGTCTGCCCCCCGCGCCCCCCCGGGACGGGACTTACCTTGGGCAAATCCTCCTGGTGGCGGCGGCTCCGGTGGCAGTGCGGCGGCGGTGTGGCGGTGGCAGCGGCCAGTCTTCCGACCGGCTGCCACCGCCGCCATTTCCAGTAAAAAACAAACAAACATGATAGGCTACGTAAAGATTTACGTAGCCTATCACGGCTGATTTGAAGGAAAAAAAAACACGCGTATGGAAATGGCGGCGCCCATGGGCGCCGCCATTTGTGTTCCTTAATTCGATTCGTCTTAGTCTACGTAAACATTTACATAGACTAAGACGGCGAAAATAAAGGGAACGCAAATAGTGTAGACGCTACGCTATTTGCGTTCCCCTTATTTTCGCTGTTGTCTACGTAAATGTTTACATAGACTAAGACGTGTCAAAATAAGAAACACAAATGGCAGCGCCCATGGGCGCTGCCATTTGCATACGTGCATTTTTTTTCCTTTTAAATCAGCCGTGATAGTCTACGTAAACATTTACGAAGCCTATCACAGCTGACTGCAGGGACGCAAACGGCGGCGGCTATGGCCACCGCCATTTGCGCACCTGGCTGGCCAGGATTCGGAGGGGAGGGATGGAGTGCCTCCCCCCCGGCCAGAATTTTGCGGGGGAGGGACGGAGCGCCTCCCCCCCACCTCGAATCAATTTCGTGAGAAGGTAAGTGACTTTCGTACATCCCTAACATGGCTAGGTTAAAAAAAAAAAACACAATGAGCCCACCATGGTTGGGTGGGTTTAAAAAAACAAACACCTGCGTATGCAAATGGTGGCGGCTACGGCCGCCGCCATTTGCGTTCCTTATTTTTGCCGTCTTAATCTATGTAAATATTTACGTAGACTATGACGGCGAAAATAAAGGGGAATGCAAATAGCATAGCGGGCGCTATTTGCGCCCCTTTTTGATTCGCCGTTTTAGCCTACGTAAATATTTACGTAGATTAAGACGGCAAAAATAAGGAACGCAAATGGTGGTGGCCATAGCCGCCACCATTTGTGTACGCGGTTTTTGTTTTGTTTTACCCAGAGCCCTCCGCGGCCGGAAATCCGGCTGCGGATGACTCTGGCCTGGCTGGGCCTGGCCGGCTGCTCCGTGGAGCTGCCACGGAACACAGCCGGCCGCGGAGGATTTTGGGGGGGAGGAATGCAGTGCCTCCCCCCCCGGCGAGGATTCCGGGGGGAGGGATGGAATGCCTCCCCCCCACCATCAACATAATCCACAAAAGGTAAGTGACTTTCGTACATCCCGAGTCAAAAGAGAAGGAATGTAACAATTTTGAAAGAACTGCGGGATTCAGCCTGAATGGATCGTGCTTCCTGGGAAGAATAAGGAAGTAGTTGAGGGCAACACCTGAAAGGGAGCTCTGTACAAAAGCCTTTGTTTTAATAAAAACATGGAAGTTTGTTTTGTAAAGCGGAGTCTGTTTGAATCTGTGGGGTGCAGTCTATGAACTTTGAAACAAGCTCTGTGTTGTTGTTTCTTCATCTCAGTTTCTTGTGTGATGAAGATGTTATGAAGCACTGTGAGTTTCCTTTATACTCACTGACTTTGTGAATACAGAAAGAAACCTTGAGAAGGTGGCTTACCACCTTCTGAATCAGCCTATATATTTCAAAGATGTATAGGGGTGAGCCCAGATGTTGGAGTTATTATCACTGGACTGACCACAATGCTAAAAATATCAACTAGTGGTGATTTCATTGCCGCAACATCTGAACTCTGGTGTAAATCACTCACCCCTTTGTTCAAGGAGTGAGGTATGGATGTGTGTCAACATCTGGATAATTTGTTATAAATTTAATGAGGCAGGCAAGCCAATAAACTGCACTGGTCTCAGCACAGATTGTTTGAGATCAATATGTGGTACTTAGAGACATATAATCAAAATATTTTAAATAAATAAAAATAAACCTTAGCTTGGATGCAGACCTCAGAATTTTTTTTTTTTTTGGAAGGGGGAACATTTCAAATCAGACTAATTGCAGTCGAATCCAATTCAAAATGGGTCTGAAAAGGCTCCTGGGATGCTTTAGACCTACCCATAAGCCCTGGGGTTGAATGAATGATGGTATCACCATGAAGCCAGGGCTTTGAACCCTCTAACTAAGTTTTGGCCTTCAGGCTATAAATCGGGGCCTCTGTACTTTTTGCCCCTTTGTTTATCTTAGGTGCATCAGCAAAGTTGGTAGTCAGGGCCCAGGTTATATCCTGAAGACCTCAGTATGTATAAAGGCCCTACGTATTACTGCTTGTGTGTGATATATTCACTTTGTCATTATAGAAAAGTAGGCCCCATTATTCCCCAATACCCTAGATAGAAAACTGAAGAAACATTAAAATAAAGGCTAAACATAATGCTTACAAAAATGTCCTTATTAATAGAGGCGTCATGTGTGCATTCATCCCTTGGGCTAAGACACAAATGTCAGACAACAGTCAGTGGCAGCTACCTTGACGAATGTCCATGCCATGTAATAGATGCTTACATCATGCTTTCAGAACCTTATAGCTTTTGATATTCATGTCATAGTGTCACTGCAGTTCCTTGGAATAAAATTCCAAGTCTAAACTAGCTTCTTTTCCTCTACCGCATTTTATCCAACACATTTTTACTGATGCATTCTAGCAAGGCAATTTTGGAACTTTATAATGATGTTGTTTGAATTCTAGTTGTCTGGAAGACAAGAGTTCACTTTTCAAGGCTGCTAAACTGATATCTCCCCCCCCCCCGCACGCACTTTAAACAGTGACAAATCACAGTACAAGAACCAGATTTTTATTTATTTTTTGTCACTGATGATCTGTCATGATGTGCATATCTGAATACGTACATAATTAACCTTACAGTAGGGCGGTTCCTTATTATAAATAAGTAGAATAATAGGCCAATTTCTGGATCCCTCATCTGTGGCCCAGCCTACCTCTAGCTGTTGGTTAAAAAAAAGAAAAAGAAAAAAGGAAGTCACTTTGGATTTATTTTTGTTGTTACACTGACTAGTTTTATGATTGGAGATGCAAATCTGACTAGCATATTGCCATTTGCATCATAATGCTTTGCTGAGTTTGCTTCATTATGCACATTAGGAGCATGCTTCCCTTTCCAATGCAGGCCTATCATTTTTAGTGATTCAAATGTGTCCTCATCCACAATGACCAGGTTTGCACGATCACGACAGCAGTGGTGGGTTATTTATTGTTTCCCCCTCCAACAACCCATGCTGCCCAAATTCAGACCACACAGCAAACCATGGCAACCCCCAACCGGCACTCACACCAATCCACCACGTGCAAACTTTATGCAAACTGACCCACTATCATTATAAGATAGCATCCCCAAGTGCCCTAACCCCGGCGCCACCTTATCTGGCTGAAAGGGGGGGGGCATTGCAGGCAGATGAGGTGAGATGACGTAGGGGCCTCTCATTGGTGCACCCCAGTGGCACCACCATGGAAGGAGGGGCAGGCTGAGTTGTCTTCAACTCAGCCCCCCTCCCATTTCAGCTCTCTGGCTCAACACAGCTAGAGAGAGCTAAAGATCCACCAGGAAACGACGAGGGACACTTGCCTGCTGGAGACTGGCTTTGTCGTCATTCCAGGTCCAGCCATCTGGACTCGGCGTGCAACCAGCGCGCCCAATCCGTTGCTTCTCGCTCTTCACCGGCAGGCGCGGCTCCTCTCCCCGCCAGTGCTTGCTGCCCCTCTGGGGTGCCAGCGCTTGCGGCGGTGGCACGTGCACCCCCCGCTTCCTTGCTTGCTGGCAGTCGTGGCTCCTCTTCACCTGCACCTGCCGCGGCTCTGGGGTCATGGATGCTCGTGGTGGGGGTGCACCGCTCAGGTGCGGCTCCCGCAGCCGCCGGCGCTTGTCGCGCCTCTTGGGGTGCCAGTGCTTGCGGCGGCGGCTCACGTGCCCCCCCACCTCTCTGCTCCTCGCCCCTCTGATCACTGACGGCAGCGGCGGGCGGCCCTGCGGTTCAGCAGTAGCAGCGGTGCTCGCTGCTGTGGGGCGGCAGCCTTTCCCGGCCGGCGCCCTCACTTCACCACTCAGGCCACTCTGCCTTGGCCTTGAACCTCTGGTCCTCAGATCTTGAGGGCTGGAGGTGCTGCCCCTGTTGCCCTGGGAGCCCAGTAGA
Source organism: Heloderma suspectum (assembly GCF_057233095.1). Classification (NCBI taxonomy): domain Eukaryota; kingdom Metazoa; phylum Chordata; class Lepidosauria; order Squamata; family Helodermatidae; genus Heloderma; species Heloderma suspectum. Next base: position 78,418,625 of record NC_139460.1, on the reverse strand, counting down.
GTAGCCCTCACAGGAACCTCCTACAATGGGCTCTGACCCCTGCCACGTTTACTTCTCTGGGTAGTGGTTTGAGCGTTGGACTGGGACCAGGGATCCTGGCCCTTGCTTCTTTATTTTCTACTACTGTGCTAAACTTAACTCACTTCCTGCTCCATCATGCCCCCCAAGAAGGGCCAGGGTGGAAAGAAATGGAAGGGTAGGGCCCCGCCTCCCCTCCCCAAGAGGCTGCTGCCAAGGCCCGATTCCGAGTCTGAGGAGGAAGTGGGCCCAGTACTGGCATCAATTCTTGCTTGCCTGGAAGCTGCTGAGTGTTCCTCGGGGATCCCTCCCCCTTCCCCAGCCAGGCCTAAGATAACCACGGCGGTCCAACCCAAACGAATACGACAGCAGACCCAATGCTCTCTACTACTTTCTATTTCAGCTCGTCTGGATGCTGTTGAAGCTTCCACCTCCTCTTCGCCGTCTCTTCTTGATAGCACACCGCCCCAGAGGAGCTCCTCCCTTCCGCAGCCTCATCTTCCCCAAGGGCACAAGCAACAACATCTGCTTTTCCAGTCGGGGAACAGAATACGGCCACACTGGGTTCAGGTGAGACTGCCTCGGCACCTCAATTCACCTGGCCGGGCATGGGGCATGTCAAACCCTGGGGTTGGATGCCTTGGTTTACCCCTCAGTGCTGGCTATTCCCCCCTCTCCCACTGCCTCCAGTCACTCCATCCCCCGCAGCTGGTACTCCTCAGCCCATCGTTCGAGTCTCAATTCCCAGTTCAACTGCACAAGTAGCCAACCCCCCTATTTCAGTGGGGCTTGGCGTCTCATCCCCGTTGCTGGCATCTGCGGGAGTCGCCTCCCTTACACCCACACCACCGCTCCAGTCTCAGCCGCTTAACTTCACTTGTGCCAGCGTTTGGCAGGGACCCACCGGATCAGTTCAGGACCCCTTGTCTCCCCTGCCACCCCCCCTACCAGCACCACAGATGCCCTTGGCTGATCTATGCGCTAACCTTGGAAGGGGAGCCATGACTACAGGTGCTACTTCTTCCCCTATTGGCCTCCACCTGACCGTTGCCACCAGGGAAAAGATTTTGTGGGGAGAATTTATTGATGTCTTCTCCCTGCTCTTTCGGGAGCCCGAGGCCAATGACAAGGGTAAGAACCATGACAGGGAACCTGATCGGAGTAAGGGTCATAAGGTGCCATGCACCTGGGCAAACTGGTTACCAGGTTTCTTAATTTATGCTGGCATCCTCCAACAGAGATTCCCTGAGAGGGGTTGGGTCCTCACCAAGTATCTCGACATAATATACAGGGCTTACACTGAATATGAAGGGAGCGCATGGCTGGCCTATGATGAGGCCTTCCGTCGGAGGGCCGCTATCGACCCTTCCATGCGCTGGGATCTGAAGGATCAGGACCTTTGGCTCCAATTTATGACCCCTTCCAGGCCAGGCTTCGGCGACAGATCCGACAGTGGCCACATTCTCGCCAAGCTGCCGCCTGCAATGGCCTCCAGGCCTTTTGCGCGTCCAGGGGTTTAACACCGCTGGCTGTGCTGGGAGTTCAGCTCCAAGGGTTCTTGCTCCCGAAACCCATGCCGCTTCCATCACAAATGCTCCCTTTGTGGCAGTCAGCACTCCTGCTCCTCTTGCCCAAGGGCCAGAGGTTGGAGGGGTCCCCCAAAGGAAGGCCAGGGCGGCAGAAAACAGGGCAGTGGGCATTATCCTTCCACTCCTTCAACTTTTAGGGCATTACCTGAACTGGAGGGACACGATCTATTCAGAATGCGGCTTCGCGCTGGGTTTTAGGATCCCATTCAAGGGTCCGCATAGGCCATGTTTGACCAGTAATCACCAGTCTGTCCTTATCATGCAGCGCTTGGTGCAAGATAAAATCAACATAGGAGTGCACGAAAGCCACTTACCTGGTCTCGCAGCTTTTCGCGGTGGGGGGGAGGCGCTTCGCTGCTCTCCCCCCGAAGTTCAGGATGGGGGGGGAGGCTTCCCGCCTCGCCCGGCTGAAATTCAGGCCGGGGGGGAGGCTTCCCGCCTCGCCCAGCCAAAATTCAGGCCAGGGAGGAGGCGCCTTGCCTCGCCCGGCCGCAAAATAAAAAGTTAAAAAAACCCAAAACAACGCCCCCGTGATAGGTTACGTGACGATTAACGTAGCCTATCATGGCTAGATTTGCAAAGTCAGCCATGATATGCTACATAAATCGTCACGTAGCCTATCACGGGTGACTTAAAAAAAAAAAAAGCGCGTAGGCAAATGGCGGCCCCCATAGGGAGCCGCCATTTGCGTTCCTTATTTGGTCGCTGTAGTCTACGTAAATCTTTACGTAGACTACAGTGACCAAATAATGAACGTGAATGGCGGCTCCCTATGGGGGCCGCCATTTGCGTACGCGCTTTTTTTTTTTTTTAAGTCACCCGTGATAGGCTACGTGATGATTTATGTAGCCTATCACGGCTGACTTTGCAAATCTAGCCGTGATAGGCTACGTTAATCATCACGTAGCCTATCACGGGGGCGTTTTTTTTTTTAGTTTTATTGGAATGGCGGCGGCGGCAGCCGGTCAAAAGTTCAGCTGCCGCCCCCGCCCCTGACGAAGACCCGATGAACCGCCGCTGGGACCCGCCGCCGGGAGGGACATTCGGGAAAGGTAAGTCCCGTCCCGGGGGGGGTGCGGGGTGCGGTGGGGTGCGTAGAATTTCTCCCCGAAACTTCTTCGGGGGGCCGAACACATTGGCGCTCGGCCCCCTGAAGTTTCGGGGAGAAATTCTCCACCAACCCTAAATCAACAAGGAAGTTCTTGCAGGACGAGTCATCGGCCCCTTTTCCATGCCACCAATACCCACCCTTTGGATTTCTCCTTTGGGAATTGTCCCCAGGAAATCTCCCGGAGAGTTCAGGTTAATTCACGACCTCTCCTTCCCCAAAGGCCAGTCTGTTAATGATGAGATCCCGGATTATCTATGTTCTGTACATTACACCTCCTTTGATAAGGCGATGGCCATGATACAGGACCTTGGCTGCCTGGCATTGATGGGCAAGTGTGATATCAAATCCGCCTTTCACATTTTGCCTATCAATCCCATGGACTTTGATTTGTTGGGATTCTGCTTCCAGGACAAATTTTACATCAACCGCACCCTCCCCATGGGATGCTCCATCTCTTGCACCATGTTTGAAATGTTCAGTACCTTTCTGGGATGGGCCGTAAGGGATAGGACGGGCTACGGAAATGTGGTTCATTATTTAGATGACTTCCTGTTTGCTGGACCCGGGGGCAGCATTCAGTGCTCTGACTTAATCAGTGCATTCGTATCCCTTTCCTCAGACTTAGGCGTCCCTTTGGCACACGAGAAGACAGAGGGCCCATTTGTTACTTTGACATTCTTGGGGATCAAACTCTATACCCTCACACAGTGTTCTCGCCTCCCTCACGATAAACTGCTGGTCCTTAGGGGTAAGCTCCAGACCATCCTGCAACTTCGTAAAGTCTCCCTCAGAGTGCTGCAAGATGTAGTGGGGCATTTGAACTTCGCTTGTACGATGGTGGCCCCCGGATGCACCTTCCTCCGATGGCTCTGCTGGGCAATGCGGGGTCTCCAACTCCTGCATCCTCGCACCACAGTCACCTCCGCCATGCGCATGGACCTGTAGGTATGGCTTAAATTCCTGAAGGAATTTAATGGCATCTCCTTCTAGAGGTGTGAGTAGGGATGTATGAAACACCTACCTGGCTCCGTGCTGGGCAATCCGCAGTGGGGGGGAGGTGCTCCGTCCCTCCCCCCCCGGAATCCTGCCCGGCCAGCTCTGCTCCGCGGCCAAGCCGTGGAGCCGCTGGCCGGGTCCAGCCGCCCGCAGCCGGACATCCGGCCACTGGGCAGCCCTGAAGGGATGCAAATGGCCACCATCATAGCCGCCACCATTTGCGTCCCTATATTGAGCCGTGATAGGCCACGTAAATATCGTAGCCACCGCCATTTGTGTATGCTGGGGTTTTTCCCCCCTGCCATGGTAGGCTACATAAGTATTTACGTAGCCTATCACGGCCTCCACAGGGACGCAAATGGTGTCCCTGCATTAGCCATGATAGGCTACGTAAGTATTTACGTAGCCTATCATGGCTATGAAGACAAAGCGAATGGCGGCTGCAAGATGGCCGCCATTCGCAAAGCAGCGCGGAGGGGAGCAGGTAAGTGCTCCATTTCGTGCGCCTTTCATGGGGTGGGGGCGGCGGGGACTTCGTCCCGTGAGCCTTTCTTGGGTTGGGGGGGCGGGGGCTTCATTCTGCGATGAATTTCGGGGGGCCGAATGCACTGGCATTTGGCCTCACCGAGATCCGTCGCAGAATTCTCTGACATCCCTAGGCATGAGTTGCTTCTTCGAGCCGACCTGCAGATTCATTCAGACGCCGCCGGCACCTTCGGTTTCAGTCTAATATGGCAGAAGCAGTGGTGCCTTGGCCAATGGCCAGAAATCTGGGCTGCCACCGGTATATGTCAGGATTTCACCTTCCTGGAATTCTTCCGCATTTACATGGCAGTGCACGTTTGGGTGGACCTGATGGCCAATTCCGTTGCCCTGTTCTGGTGCGACAACATGGTCGTTGTGCACGTCATTAATACATTGTCCTCTAGAAACCAGAGGGTCATGGTTTTAGTTAGAGCATTTACCCTCCAATGTCTATGCTACAACATCTGGTTCCGTGCCCGCCATGTCCCGGGTCTGGGGAACCCAATTGCTGATGCTTTGTCACGAAACCAGATCGACAGGTTCTGTGTGTTAGCCCCATGGGCATGTCCGCTACCAGACCCCATCCCAGCCGGATTATGGGAGATTTGCGTTCTCAAGTCAAACACGCTATGAATTCTATAGCCCCCAGCACTAGAGCCGCCTACGAGAGAGCAGGTAGGGAGTTTCGCGCCTTCAGGTGCAGACTTCATTTACAGGACTCGTGGCCCTTACCTGTGGACCACTTGTTACAATTCTGCGTACCCCTGCGTAACAAGGGGCTATCTGCTAGGACCATTACGGGGAGGCTTGCCGGTTTGGCCTTATGGGCCAAAGTGCGAGGGGTTGAGGACTCCACCACAGATTTCCGAGTTAGGTGGGCAGTTCAAGGCTGGGCTCAGATGTCACCTGCCCCGCCAGATTCCAGGCATCCTTTGTCTCTGGTTATCCTTCTAGGGCTCCAGAGATTGTGGCCCTCCATTTGTTCTTCTCCATACGAAGCCTCCCTCTTTCATGCTGCAGCTTTAACAGCCTTCTTTGGGGCCCTTAGGATTTCAGAACTGGTCTGGGCTTCCCAATCTGACGCAACGGGGAGGGCCTTAATGTTCTTCGATGTGCAGATCCATCCCAACCTGATCCACCTCCGTATTTGATGGTCAAAAACCAACCAGTCTGGCAAGGGAGCGTTGGTGGCCCTCAGCCGGGCCCAGGCCGAGGAGTTATGCCCTGTCAGGGCCTTGCAGGTTTTTCTGGGACACCGCAGGGCAAGTGAGGGTCCCCTATTCTGCCATAATGACGGTTCACCACTGACAAAGTTCCAATTCTGGGCAGTCACTAAGTTGGCCTTATCCATACTGGGTTTGGGTCATTATCGTTTTGGGACCCATTCTTTCCGCATTGGGGCGGCCTCTATGGCAGCTGCTGTAGGTTTTTCATCTAAGCACATGAAGGCTGTAGGGAGATGGCACTCCAGGGCCTTCTGGTCCTACATTCGCAAGTTGCCCGATACTTCATAATGCTTTTCTTCGCCTTCCCCAATGTTTTGTTCTTTAGATGGGATTCGACTTACACCGGTATGGCTGCTCATTTGTGGGCACAGTATGGTGTTTTGGGCTGCTCACAGAGCTTGGATGTCAGCCTTCAGATCCTGGCTGCAGTTTCCCCAACAGGTGGCGATACAGTGGCTTGGCCAGCGGGGTATGCGATGGGACTCACTCCTTCTCACCCTGTTTCATCAAGGTTTGGTCAGTTTCCCTCCACAGGTCCTGGTGCTGCACCTGGGAGGGAACGACCTGGGCTGCAAGCCAGGAAAGGGCTTGGTCGAGCAGGCTTTGGTCGATTTGCGGATGATCCAACATCATTGGCCGGGGGTGACCATATTGTGGTCCTCGATGCTCCCGAGAATCAAGTGGAGGGCTCAGAGAAATGCTGCCATGGAATGGGCTCGGTGGAAGGTGAACAGAGAACTGGCATGGGGGCTGTCAGAAAACGGCAATGGGTGCATCACCCACCAGGGAATTCTGTGGACAAGGAGGGAGCTTTACAGGCGGGACGGTGTCCACCTGTCGGACGTAGGGAATGACATATTTTTGTCCGATCTGCAAAGGGGCCTGCGGGAAGTTCTTCTGCGCAGGTGGGGGGAGTTTCACAAGCAATAGGCTTGTGACTCCTGTGGCGGCTAGGACGGGCAAAAGCAGAAAGAGATTAGGGATGGTGTGTCTGCAGAGGCACCTTATGGTGACAGGTGACGCCTGAGGCCCCCCGAATGGGTTGTGCGGCTCGGCGGGGGGATAAGGGTTGCCTGGGAGACCAACCCTCCTCACTCACCCAGTGTTGTGCGGCACCGGGTTGGGGGCGACACCGGAAGGTCTACCTCCCCCAGAAGGGGCAGTCCAGAGGGATGGCGAGATCACCGCCATTCCTCAGGCCGGGTGCGTTTTCACCCAAGAAGTGCTAGCTAGCTGCTGACACAATTAGATGCCCGTCCTAGTTACCCCTTTGCAGGTATTTCAATAAATGTGGCCCAGTTTTCAACCCAAGCTTGTTGTCTGCATCTTCTTTAACCCATCTCTGCTCGAAAATGCCCTAACCCCGGCGCCAGCTTGTCTGGATGAAGGGGGGGGCATTGCGGGTGGGTGGGGTGAGCCTACACAGGGGCCTGTCATTGGTGCACCCTGGTGGCACCACCATGCAAGGAGGGGCAGTCTGAGTTGCCTTAAACTCAGCCCCCCTCTGAATCTCAGCTCTCTGGCTCAACGCAGCTCCCTCCTACCCTCCCGTAAGCACTGTGGGTTTCTTGCTGGTTGCCCCTTTGGGAGCCATGTAGGAATTTTTGGCTCACAGTTCAATTGGCCTTCTACTGCGAGTCTTTGGCTCACAGGTCAGTTGGCCTTCTACTGTGAGTCAGGGGTGCGTCCTGTAGGTGAATGCGGTCTAATCTAGGGATGGGGGAGAATTTCTCCCCGAAACTTCGGGGGGCCGAGTGCCAATGCATTCGGTCCTCCGCAGGTTGTTCGGGGAGAAATTCTCCGCCCCCCGCCCCCCCCGGGATGGGACTTACCTTTCACGAATGTCCCTCCCGGTGGCGGGTCCTGGCGGCGGTTCGGCAGGTCTTCGTCAGGGGCGGGGGCGGCAGCCGGTCTTTTGACCTGCTGCCGCCGCCACCATTACAAGAAAAGTAAAAAACGCCCCTGTAATAGGCTACATAACGATTAACGTAGCCTATCACGGCCAGATTTGCAAAGTCAGCCGTGATAGGCTACGTTAATCGTCATGTAGCCTATCACGGGTGACTTTAAAAAAAAAAAAGCGCATACGGCTAATGGCGGCCCCCATAGGGATGCAAATAGCGTTGCCCTTATTTTCGCCGTAGTCTATGTAAATCTTTACGTAGACTACAGGGACCAAATAAGGAACGCAAATGGTGGCTCCCTATGGGGTCCGCCATTTGCGTACGCACTTTTTTTTTTTTTTCAAAGTCACCCATGATAGGCTACGTGACGATTAATGTAGCCTATCACGGCTGACTTTGCAGATCTAGCCGTGATAGGCTATGTAAATCGTTACGTAGCCTATCACAGGGGCTTTTTTTTTTTTTTTACTTTTCTTTTGAAGTTCGCGGCCGGGGAGACGGGGCGCTTCTCCCCGGCCTGAATTTTGGCCGGGCGAGGCGGGAAGCCTCCCCCCCGGCCTGAATTTCGGCTGGGCGAGGCGGGAATTCTCCCCCCCGCCTGAACTTCGGGGGGAGCAGCGAAGCACCTCCCCCCCACCGCGAAGCAAGCTGCGAGACCAGGTAAGTGACTTTCATACATCCCTAGTCTAACCTCTCATAGGTCACATCCCAGTTGGCGGCTAGGATGGGCAAAACCTGTAAGAGATTAGGGATGGTGTGCATGGAGAGGCACCTTATGGTGACAGGTGACGCCTGAGGCCCCCCGGATGGGTTGTGCGGTTCAGCAGGGGGATAAGGGTTGCCTGGGAGACCAACCCTCCTCACTCACCCAGGTGTTGTGCAGCACCAGGTCATGGGTGACACCGGAAGGTCTACCTCCCCCAGAAGGGGCAGTCTGGAGGGATGGCGAGATCACCGCCAGTCCTCAGGCTGGGTGTGTTTTCACCCAAGAAGTGCCAGCTAGCCTCTGACACAGTTAGAGGCCCGTCCTAGTTACCCCTTTGCAGGTATTTCAATAAATGTGGCCCAGTTTTCAACCCAAGCTTGTTGTCTGCGTCTTCTTTAGCCCATCTCCACTCGCAATTGTAGCTAGTAACCCTTTTCAGGATTAGCAGTCCCCTTCCCAAACACCTGATTGGCTGTCATCTTTTCCAAACACCCAGAATGGGTGTTAGGCAGCAATCCTAATCTCATTTACTAGGGAATAAGTCCCATTAAACTCAGTAGAATTCACTTCGGAGTAAACATTGATAGAATTGCACTGCAACCTTGAGCGAGGATTTGCTTTCGTTTCTAAACCAAATTGTATTCATTTTCACAGTTTAGCTGTATATAGGTTACAAACTCCTCATTCGCACACATCAATCCTTATAGAAATTGCACTATCCGGTATTGTTGTCCTTATCCTCAAATGTCACACACAACACACACACTTTTTTTCCCCAAGAAAACACTGTACATGGATCTTTGACTTATTCTGCCTACTCACCGCAGATAGATTTAAACTCTTTAGCTAGACTACGTTAGGTAAAACCTGATAAAAGATACTTTAAAAAAGGCTGTTACTCTTCTTTTTTTAAAAGCAACTCATTCTTAAGTTCAGAAAATCCTTGAGATGTTTTAGCTGATTAACATTATCTTCTCCTCTGCATCTTTGCTCAGATGAGACAAGGTTGGCTTTTCTATTCATGATAAGAAGAAATAGCTCATCCTTTGGAGGACACTTAGAATTGAAGCAGTTTTTCATTTATTAATTTTAAGAGGGCTCTAGTGGGTTATTTTACAATGCATAATTTAAATGTGTAGGTAATGTGCTCTTTTAACCTTTCCTTTATTTTTTAACAATCGAGTTTTGAAACCATGGCATGTCGCACTGCTATGCTCATCTGCTGCCAATTCTTTATAATTTGGGATCCACTTTTTGTAGTGGAACATAGGAAGCTGTTTTGTACAGCGTCAGACCATTGGTCTGATCCATTGGTCTTCCCTAGGGATGACAGAGAATTCCGTGACGGATCTCAGTGAGGCCGAATGCCAGTGCATTCGGCCCCCCAAAATCCATCGCGGAACGGCCTGCCACCCCCCACCCCCTGCAGATCCCCCTGGGATGAGACTTACCTGGGGTGGATGTTCCGGACGGTGGCGGCTCCAGCGGCGGCTTCGGAGGTGGCGGCGGCTGGTCTTCCAACCGGCTGCTGCTGCCGCCATTTGCAGTCTGTGTCTTTTTCTCCCCCCCCCCCATAGATGTGATAGGCTATGTAAAGACTTACGTAGCCTATCATGTCTGGTTTTTATTTTTTTAAAAAAAATGCATACGCAAATGGCGGCGGCTACGGCCGCCACCATTTGCATTCCTTATTTTTCGCCATCTTAGTCTATGTCAATATTTATGTAGACTAAGACGAAGAAAAGAAAAGGGAATGCAAATAGCGCCCACTACGCTATTTGCGTTCCCCTTTCTTTTCTTTGTCTTAGTCTACATAAGTATTGACATAGACTAAGATGGTGAAAAATAAGGAAGGCAAATGAAAGGAAGGCCATTTGCGTACACGTGTTTTGTTTTGTTTTTACCCAGAGCCCTCCATGGCCGGAAATCCGGCTGCGGATGGCCCTGGCCTGGGCCTGGCCGGCTGCTCTTGCAGAGCCGCCGCGGAGCACAGCCAGCTGTCGAGGATTCCGGGGGGGAGGACCGGATCACCTCCCCCCCATCGAGGATTCCAGGGGGAGGGACGGAACGCCTCCCCCCCACCATGAACAGAATCCGCGAAAAGGTCAGTCACTTTTGTACATCCCTAGTCTTCCCCATTACTGTTGATGCTGACTGGCAGTAGCTCTCCAGGGTTTCAGGTGGGAATTTTTCAAGCCCTACCTGGAGATGCTGGGGTTAAACTTGGGACCTTCTGCCATGACCCAAGGAAAGAGGAGAAAATCCCCCAGTGTGGATTTGAACTGGTAACCCTAGAGACATGTTTGTAACTGCTTTGTTGGATTATACCATAGAGCAGTGGAGGTTGATGGCCCCAGTTTCGGAGGGGCAGTGATTCCGTTCTGGGTTTGTTAGAACTAGCTAGAGCTCTAAAGGCGCTATTCAGGGTGTTGCACCCTATCCCCCAAATGCGTTCAGCACCTTGGATAGTGCCTTTAGAACTCTGGCTGGTTCTAATTAAAACCCAGAATGGAATCACTGCCTCTCTAAAACTGGAGCCACCAGCCTCCACTGCTATAGAGTCCCCTTAAGGGTGCATTTAGAATATAGTTGTGGTTACTGCTTGTTTGGCCATTGAAGCATTCTGATGTGGGGTGGGGAGGACCTTTTTTCTGCATTTCATAGACCTAGGGGCTGAACTGGCTGAGCCAATGCCTTCGTCATACTTATACCCAGCCTTAGAGTAGCTTAATACTGAGAGAATAAAATAATTAACATTTCACATTGGAGCTTATTTTACAGTTATAATCTAATCAGATCTGTCCCACTGGGTAAGCCTACAAAAATGGTCAGTCACTTTGGGTCTCAAAGCTAGGGATGGTGGAGAATTTCTCCCCGAAACTTCGGGGGGCCGAGCGCCAACGTGTTCGGCCCCCCGAACAAGTTTTGGGGAGAAATTCTCCGCCATCCCTAGCTTTGAGACCCAAAGTGACTGACCATTTTTGTAGGCTTACCCCCCTGCCCCCCGCACCCCCCCCCCGGGACGGGACTTACCTTTGCCGAATGTCCCTCCCGGCAGCGGGTCCGGCCGGCAGTTCGGCGGGTGTTCGTGCGGGGCGGGAGTGGCAGCCGGTCTTTCGACCGGCTGCCACCGCCGCCATTCCAAGAAAAGAAAAAACAAACAAACCGCCCCTGTGATAGGCTACGTGACGATTAACGTAGCCTATCACAGCTAGATTTGCAAAGTCACCCGTGATAGGCTACGTCAATCGTCACGTAGCCTATCACGGGTGACTTTAAAAAAAAAAAAAAGAGCGCGTACGGATAATGGCGGCCCCCATAGGGAGCCGCCATTCCCGTTCCTTATTTGGTAGCTGTAGTCTACGTAAAGATTTACGTAGACTACAGTGACCAAATAAGGAATGCGAATGGCGGCTCCCTATGGGGGCCGCCATTAGCGTACGCGCTTTTTTAGGGGTGGACGAAAGTCACTTACCTGTCGTCGAAGCTTGTTCGCGGTGGGGGGGAGGCGCTTCGCTGCTCCCCCCGCGAAGTTCAGGCTGGGGGGGGAGGCTTCCTGCCTCGCCCCGGCCGAAATTCAGGCCGGGGGGAGGCTTCCCGCCTCGCCCCAGCCGAAATTCAGGCTGGGGAGGAGGCTTCCCGCCTCACCCGGCCGCGAACTCGAAAGGTTTTTTTTTTAAAAAAAAACGCCCCCGTGATAGGCTACATGACGATTAACGTAGCCTATCACGGCTAGATCTGCAAAGTCAGCCATGATAGGCTACATTAATCGTCACGTAGCCTATCACGGGTGACTTTAAAAAAAAAAGCGTGTACGCTAATGGCGGCCCCCATAGGGAGCCACCATTCGCGTTCCTTATTTGGTCGCTGTAGTCTACGTAAATCTTTACGTAGACTACAGCGACCAAATAAGGAATGGGAATGGCGGCTCCCTATGGGGGCCGCCATTATCCGTACGCGCTTTTTTTTTTTTTTAAAGTCACCGGTGATAGGCTACGTGACGATTAACGTAGCCTATCACGGCTGACTTTGCAGATCTAGCCGTGATAGGCTACGTTAATCGTCACGTAGCCTATCACGGGGGCGTTTTTTTTTCTTTTATTGGAATGGCGGCGGCGGCAGCCAGTCGAAAGACCGGCTGCCACTCCCGCCCCAGACAAAGACCCGACGAACCGCCGGCCAGACCGGCCGCCGGGAGGGACATTCGGCAAAGGTAAGTCCCGTCCCGGGGGATGGGGGGTGCGGGGGGTGCAGAGAATTTCTCCCCAAAACTTGTTTGGGGGGCTGAACACGTTGGCGCTCGGCCCCCCCGAAGTTTCGGGGAGAAATTCTCTGCCATCCCTACTCAAAGCGGGACCCTGAAAGAACAAGAAGTGTCTTCCCATGCCATTGGGGCTGCTGATAAAGAAGGGAACTGCTCACAGTTCTGCTTGGAACAGTCACACAACAGCTCAGAATTCTCCTGGTCTGGAAAATCAGGTAAGAGATTAAAGTGAGCCTGGCCCCTTTCAAAAGTGCAGTGGGGGCTTCATTTGTCCAATGACTAATCCGCAGAAAGCATACATATGCCCTCCTCCTACTGAGCTCAGGTCTGGAATCCACACCCACTTTGGTTGGGCCCTGGCCAGGTGTGGAAGGGGCACCGTGCCTGGTGCTGTCCTCTGATGATGATTTTAAAACTTTTAACAATAACACAGCACTGTCAAAACTGCTGCCGCCACCACCATCCTTCCCCCCAGTGCTTCTGGGCTGCACTCCTAATGTGTTCCCAGTGGGGCCCAGAAGCCTTAAAGAGAAGGACAATGATGGTGGCCACATCACTGCACCTTAGGGATGTACGAAACTCTTACCTTGCTCCGCGCTAGGCAATCCGCGGTGGGGGGGAGGCGCTCCGTCCCTCCCCCAGAATCCTCCCTGGCCGGCTCCACTCTGGGGTGACTCTGCAGAGCTGCTGGCTGGGGCCGCCTGCAGCCGGACATCCAGCCACTGGGCTGCACAGGGATGCAAATGGCAGCCGCTCTAGCTGCCGCCATTTACATCCGTGTCTTTAGCCGTGATAGGCTATGTAAATATATACATAGCCTATCATGGCTAAAGACACGGACGCAAATGGCAGCAGCTATGGTGGCCGCCATTTGCGTCCCTTCCTATTGCCATGATAGGCTATGTATATATATACGTTGCCTATCATGGCTAAAGACACGGAGACAAATGGTGGCGGCTACGCCATTTGCGTCCCTGCCCTGAGCCGTGGCTTGCCAGGGATGCAAATGGCAGCTGCCATAGCTGCCGCCATTTGCAGCCACAGCCCGGCAGCAGCTGGAGCCACTGGAGCCGCTGCCACCGCCAGGTAGGCTCCATTTTGCAGGGCTTTCGCAGGGTGGTGGGGTGGGTTGCTCTGTTCTGCCACGGATTCCGGGGGGGCTGAATTCAGTGGAATTTGGCCTCCCTGGGATCCATGGCGGAATTCTCTAACATCCCTACTGTACCTGCCCATCTAGCAACAATGAAGAAGAGCTTCTGCTTGTGTTACTTGGGTAGGAGGTGACAGTGGATATGAGCCTGGGAGCCCATAGTAGCGTAAGCAGCGACACTTCTTTCTGTTGCTGGCTGTCTAGCACTGCTTCTCCCATCCCTGCCCACCCAGAGTAGCACAAGCTACTTCAAGATGAGGCTGGACAGCCATCTGTCAGGGATGCTCTGACTTGGATTCCTGAATTGAGCAGGGGGTTGGACTCAATGGCTTTGTAGGCCCCTTCCAACCCTACTATTCTATGATTCTATGATTGTAAGCAGTGGCTTGTGGGAGCCTCTACCTGTGTTACTCTGGGTGAGCAGGGCTGGCAGAAGTGGCAATGGCCAGCCAATAATGGAGGAGAAGCGCAAGGGCTTGCATTCCTGAGGACTCCCTGGTCCCTTTAATTTCTTTTCTTTCTGACCACTCAACGGAGCTCTGGGAAAGAAAGAAAATTAAAAGTGTTGTGAGTCCCATGGTGGCGGCAAGCCCATGAAGGGGATATGGAGTGCACCTTCCCCAGTCGTCCCCCAAGTCTGAAGCCAGCCCTGCCTGAGTTACTCACAGTGGAGGCTGGTGGCTCTGTTGTCATTGGGGTGCTGAATCCACTCTGGGTTTCAGTCAGAACCAGTCAGAACTAGAGTTCTGACTAGTTGTGACTGAAACCTGGACTGGATTCACCGCCCCATTGACATTGGAGCCATCAGCCTCCACTGGCTACTTGAACCTGGGTTGTGATTTAGATAGGGGAAAGGTAAAGGAAAGGGTTCAACATAACTTCCCTGGCCTTGAAAGCAGCCTCATGGGTCTAATTAGTATAAAAAGCAAAAAATGAGGTTTTCACATAATGTGTTATAGTCATGAATATCTGCACCTTTAGGTAAACATCCTGATTACAACCTGAATTTTTGCTATAATGAAACTGATAGACATAACGGAGGACATATTTATAGCGGGCCTGACACAAACAGTAACAGAAGAACTGAATATTATCACAAATCCAATCTGTAACCTTTTCTTATAATATAATACAGAAATCAGATGCGCTTTCATCCTAAAACAACCAAAAGAAAATCAACAAACATTTACAGCAAACATCCTTGAACTTGCATGAATGGATGGATGATCATTCAGATCCAGGCCAAAGGGATACACAATGAGAGCCAGGCAGCAGCTGCTATGAAGTGTCGTGGAACTGTTAACTGTAATATAACCATACACAATAGGAATCAGGTCTGCATGATTCTATGCAGATTACAGTGTAAAACACCATTGACGAGTCAAACAAAGGAGATTAAAGCACGGGAAATTTAAGATAAGGAAATTGCATGCACTTGCAAACGGAGATGGTGAAACTAAGCTCTCAGTCAAGAAAAGTGAAAGCAAACCATGAAATGGAAATCTGTGATTATTTTTGAGCATGACGGGAAATGAAATCAAATGGCTGTACTCTTTCTTGAATAGCACTGTGAGAGACTGAAAGCTATACACAGTGCAGAATTTGCTATCCTGAAGAGAGAACATTAGGAAATCTGATCAAGCTTTCAAAATATAAAGGGTAAATAGATGAAGAAAATGTGCTCAAAACTGGAATATGGATGGAAACAGAAACACATCTAATGAGCAAAGAATTATGGGCTGTGTTTTCCTGTTTTGCTAATTTGTAAAATTGGTTTTATATACCCAATAGCCAAGCATCACCTAGTACATTGGCAGAATTCCCCAGATGCAATACGTATTATCACTGGTATTCATTATTAATTGTCTTTTTCAAAAGCATTCAGGAAAGGGAAGCCATAGCTTTTGCAGTGGAGTTCACTGATTTTTTTTTTTAAATGCAGTTATTATGGGAAAGTGCACACAAAAATGTGTATATTAGTGAAACTAAAGTAACAATGCATTATATTAGAGATATTGCTTGCAAAAATGTGTATTTTAGGCCAAATTCCATACAGAAATGCATGTATTAGCAGAAATGTGCACAAAAATGTGTATGAATTTTCATGCAAACTTGGGAAAAAATCTCAAGGTTCAGGATGAACAAATTTAAGATTGGGAAGTTTTTCAAAATTTGGGATGAACGGAAGTAAGATTGGGGGGAAAAATGAGATACTGAGAGAAACCAAAATTTAACAGTTTTGTCCATCCCTTCTGTATTTCCTGACTCCTGCACAGTTGGAATCCTCTGAACTTGACTTGCCAAGTTGCCCAGGTCCTCACTATGAACTTCTCAGAGCCCAATGATGCTACGATCTCACTGCAACAGGACTTGTGGAATGAAACAGAACACTGGAGCTGCTTTGACACCTTGGGTTACTCCTATGGCTGCCATCTGAAAAATATCTCAGTTAATTAATTACATGAATTTTAATCAGTTATAAATTTTCATATGAGTAAAAACAAATGAGTTCTGAAACAAAAAGAAGGCTTTCCTGGTTTTAGATTATATATATGTATATCATAGCAGGTGCAATCTTTGCAGAGGCATTCCCATCTGTGTGAAATAGAAATGGGGGAAAGGTGCCTCCTTTAAGATGATGCTTGCCATAAGCAATTTTTGTAAGTACTTGCATTAATTCTATATCTGCTGCCTGTTTGATTAGAGCACTTTTTAGTGAAGTAAACATCTTTTCATCAATTAGATTAATGCATTGATCAAGTAAACATTGCACCTCTAGTTAAATTAGAATGGGTTGTGGATTTGTTCTATTTTTTTGTTATCATAGGTCCAGGCTCGGGGCTCAGCATCAACTGAAAGAGGACTTTGAGCCCAATGAAGCACTGGTCACCCCACTCCAGGCAGAATCTTTGGTACTCCTTCATGCACACTCCAGGCCCAAGGACTTGCCATTCCCCTCATCCTCACACTCCAAGGATGGTTCTCCCAAAGCCTCTCATGTCCTTTAGCTGCTTAGGAGAGCAGCTGAGCAAGGGCCCTTTAAGATTTGCAGCCAGTACCCAGTGGGGTGAGGCTTCTGACGAACTTGAGCTGAACAGCCTACTACTTAACCGTTCAGTTCCTGACAGTTCCTTGATGGGACAGCAGCTCCCTTTATGAGGAACTACTCCAGCCAAGTATCTTGCACCTGCAGAGCATTCTCTGAGATTTTGCTAGATTTATGCCTGGCTGTGCCCTTGCTTGCAAAACATGTTTTGTTGCCTTATTGGATGTGACTCGGCCATACTAGACATACTAGACTTCTCTATAGCAGAGCCTCTGTGAACACCACTTCCCCTGGATATTATTGTAATATCTAGTCAGAATAATATTTTTATTATGTTTGATTTCATATTTATTTAGCATTTAATTAATGTTTTCTTCCTTCTTTGCCTGGTCTTTTTCTTCTTTCTATAATGCATTGTTTATATGTTCTAAGCCTTTGAGATGTGAGGAACCACATTAATAAATACATAATAGCAAATCCCACAAAACTGGCCAATGAAATTTCTATGAAAGTTTGAATGCAAGTGATACTTTTTGGCTATTGGACAAGTTACTTCATGTAACATATAACACAAATCTGGAAAAAACAGACAAACTTAGAAACAGTGCCTAATATCAATCTTCAGCTTCTATAGTTTCAAGTAAACCTCTTTTAACACTGAAAATGTAATCTTAATCCCTTTGTCAGCTCCAGAATTCATCATAAAGGACTGGCTCAAGCTTACTGGCATTTAGTAAATAAGAGATACTCACCTTATGATACTTGTTTGGTTTTTTGAGAGGAAAGAAACTTTTAAACTTTACAGATATCTGTTATCTATCCATTTGTCATTTCTTTCTCTTCTTTAAGGTCAGAATAAAAATTAAAGTTGATTTGCTCACCTGTTACCTTCATAAACCATTCAGTACACACTACTTTGAAAATATTCTGTGGCTTTTGAGAAGTCCCAAGAAAGCTATAAAAAATAAGCTATTCTGTTTGTGTTCTGCCTCTGTGATAGCAACTGTTTCATCTTAATGGCTCTTTCTACCATTATCTTTCTCTGTGTGCTCTATTGACCCACTGAAAATGCAACACAATTATGAAGCTTCAAAGCTATTTTATTCTCATGGGATTTGTAAGCCTAAAGAAAGTGTCACCAGACAAGCAATACGAAAGATTGGTGGCATATGGGCACATCTGCTCTTGTTGCTTTTAATCCTCCATTTTGCAATAACCAATAGTTCATGCCATGCTAAACACAATACCTTAAAGAGCAAGATAATAGCAGGGTTGCTCTGAAATTGCTGAAGTGAGTTTTCTGTTGCAAATGGCTCTTGTATACCATGTCTACATAACAGGAGTAATTGTGTGCCATGGACATGAATTTCCAGGAACAAAAGATTCATATCCATTGTCAATGACATACAGATTAAATACAGAATTCCATAATCATTCATTATAATCAGTTCCTTACAGAGGTTGTAATTTCATTTAATTACACAAAAAGCTAAGATAAATCAACGTAATACCTGCCTACAGCAATTGAATTCTCTTCCCTCTGCTCTTGAGAGACAGAACTCAGTAGAGATTTTTGAACCATAGATCCTCAGAGCATACTACCCACTATGAAGTGCTATCTTTTTTGTAGTGAACTTCAGTTCCTTGACACTGATGTTTCCTTTTCCTGCTACCAGCTAATCTTTCAGATGTCCATTCTGCAGCTATAGTTGAGGAGCTGAAGCTCAACATGAACAGTTTCTGACCTTATTGCATAACTTTCTGTAGAAGCCACTGATCCAGTTTGACTGGTAAGCTATATCATTTAAAAAAAAAATTAATTATGCTCTGGTTGAGCTGAGATGATCCACAGGAATCTGAATAGAAAGCAATCTGATACCTGAGCGATAATGGAACCTAGAGATTAAGAAAATGATCTGGGAATTCGCTGGTACAAATTTCACCTCAGTCATCTGCTTAGTCCTCTAAAGCAAGTCACCACCCCTCAGCCCCCTCGCAACGCAACTGTAATACAGAGTTAATGATATTGGCCTACCTTACAAGAATGTTGTAAGGATTTCTGAGATATGATTGGGGACTATGCAGAACTGCCTGCCCAGTTATTTTATGGGCTATACAACAGCACAGGGCAGATTGATTGTAGCAGCATAGAAAATATTATCAGCAAATCATTTTGAAATGCTTTTGAGTGACTAAACTCCAATAAAGGGAGCCCCTTTGAATATTCATTTAACTAAGGAGATATAAGCACACAGTTATATAATCCCTTTGTCAGCTCCAAAATTCATCATAGAGGACTGGCTCAAGCTTACTGGCATTTACTTCAGAGTAAATAGTAGATTCTCACCTTATGATGCTTGTCTTACTTTTTGGGAGAAACGTTATATAACATTATAAAACCAATAACATATCTTCCTAGAATATCCCTTGATGTAATATCTAGTTAATAACTTGACACAAGGTTGTATCTCTATTGCACACACCATCCTCTATGTATATAGGGGTGTGTGTGATCATACTTCTGGCCCCATCCCCTCTACACACCTAACCTCCATGCCTAGTGGCCTCCATGCATAGGAGGAATTCCGTGAGTGGTACACTCCATGCTCCCTGCCTCCATGCACAGCCATGCAGACATTTGGACCAATGTGTGAAGGTTGGGTTCACAGAGGAGGTGGGTCTTGGTGCCATGATCACAGTTCCCCCTCCTTTCCAGCACCACAGTGAATATCTGCAAAGGACTGGTATGTTTGTTAAATATACGCGGTGAGCACTTCATTCAATTTTGTTTTATGTAGGATGGATCTAGAGCTCCTTTTGGTGAAAGCACCATTAGCACAAGTGTTATGTTATTGTTTCATTTATGTTATAAATGAAATTTAATAGGGATAAATGCCAAGTTCTGTACCTAGGAAAAAATGCACAGTTACAAGATGAGAGATATGTACAAAACTACAAGTGAGAAGGATCTTGTAATTTTGTAGATCACAAGCTGAATATGAGCCAACAATGTGATGTGGCTGCAAAAAAGGCCAATACTCTTTTGGGCTGCATTAATAGAAGCATAGCTTCCAAATCCCGGGAAGTACTAGTTCCCCTCTACTCAGCACTGGTTAGGCCTCATCTGGAGTACTGTGTCCAGTTCTGGGCACCGCAATTTAAGAAGGACGCAGACAAGCTGAAGAGGGTTCAGAGGAGGGCAATGAAGATGATCAGGGGATTGGAAACAAAGCCCTATGAGGAGAGACTGAAAGAACTGGGCATGTTTAGCCTTGAGAAGAAAAGACTGAGGGGAGACATGATAGCGCTCTTCAAGTACTTGAAAGGTTGTCACAGAGAGGAAGGCCAGCATCTCTTCTCGATCATCCCAGAGTGCAGGACATGGAATAATGGGCTCAAGTGACAGGAAGCCAGATTCCGGCTGAACATCAGGAAAAACTTCCTGACTGTTAGAGTAATACGACAATGGAACCAATTACCTAGGGAAGTGGTGGGCATTCAAGATGAGGCTGGGCAGCCATCTGTCAGGGATGCTCTGACTTGGATTCCTGCATTGAGCAGCCAGGGGGTTGGACTCGATGGTCTTGTAGGCCCCTTCCAACCCTACTATTCTATGATTCTATGATTCTATTTACCTTGAGAGAATCCATTCAAACATCTTGCAAAGCTAATCCAGGTGAAGAAAGCTATGCAGCAATGCTATGGCACTGACCTTTGAGTGCCTCAGACTGAGCAGAAGCCTATAAAGATAAGAGTGTCTGCCTGTCATTTATGGTGCATACAATCAAGGACTTATGCCCTATCCTACTGGAAAACATGAGTATGGGCTTTTAAATGCATCAGCACGTCAACTTTTGAAGCCATGGGAACAATGGATGCTGAAACAACCTTTTGTGCCAGCTGTAATTTACAATAAATATTTGGGGGAAGATCTTTATTAGGGAGCAGAACAGGATTGCTCTGCATCCTAGGATGCCTCAGAGGATACAGCTCAGTAGGATGGGTCCACTCAACTGATTTCTTCATTCAGATATGGTATAATGTAATTGGCTTTCGATAATTGAAAACTGCTTGATTCCTTCATCTTGTACCTTTAAAGCCAGTTGGTTTATTTTTTTTAAATGACTGTTCAGTCAATAGAGGACTTGGGATGCTTGAGGAATTCGATCTTTGTTAATCCAATATGAACTAGCCTGACCCCCATCTTCTGGACGAATATGTGGATTGGAACTTAGTTATTCACCCATTGTTGCATTTCCCAAATGTTGCAACATAGTTCTCATTTCTCTCTCTCTCTCTCTCTCTCTCTCTCTCTCTCTCTCTCTGCATATTTTGAAAGAAAATTAACTTAGAAATATATATTTGAGAGAAAATTCTATTTCAATGTGAATTTTTGTGCAGAAGTACCAGATTAATGTGGGCATGGGACAAAATGGACTAATGGGTGAACACATGCAAAAGTGACATAGATCTGAAAGAAGCTGATTCATCCATCACTATGCAGCATTGTATTCTGAATAAGCAAATGGCACTGGGAAATAAAAAACCATACCTGTCTTTATTACCCAAGTTTTACATCTCTTTCCATAGCACAGCCTCCATCATTTTGAACTGATCGAAATTCACTTTGTTGGCATGTGGATAGGTTTTTTTTTTTTTTTCCTGCTACAAAAGCCCTGCTGCAAAGTTGTCTGCATTCCAATGTAATCAGGGCAGAGGAGAAGGAAAAGCTGCAGGATGTCTTGCCTTTCTTTATACAACAGCCAGTTGCAGCTCTGAATGGAAATTCTGGCAGGAATGAGGGTGAAAAGAGAAATATATTTTTGCTGTTGTCCTGTGCATGCGCGCGCGGATGCTAGGGATGTCAGAGAATTCTGCCACGGATCTCAGGGAGGCCGAATGCCAGCGCATTCGGCCCCCCGAAATTGGTGGCAGAACAGTCTGCCCCTCCTGCCCCCCCCCCGGGATGGGACTTACCTTGGGCGGATCTTCCTGACGGCGGCGGCGGCGGCTCCAGCGGCAGCTCCCGCGGCGGCTGCCGGTCTTCCGACCGACTGCCACCACTGCCATTTCCAGTTAAAAAAACCAACAACAACGTGATAGGCTATGTAAAGATTTACGTAGCCTATCACGGCTAGATTTTTAAAAAAACACTGTGATAGGCTACGTAAATGTTTACGTAGCCTATCATGGCTGATTTAAAAAAAACAAAAAAAAAACGCACGTACGCAAATGGCGGTGCCCATGGGCGCCACCATTTGCATTCCTTCTTTTGGCACGTCTTAGTCTAATTAAACATTTACGTATACTAAGACGGCGAAAATAAGGGGAACGCAAATAGCGTAGACACTACGCTATTTGCGTTCCCCTTATTTTTGCCCTCTTAGGCTACGTAAATGTTTACATAGACTAAGACATGCCAAAATAAGGAATGCAAATGGTGGTGGCCATGGCCGCCGCCATTTGCATACGCACGTTTTTTTTCTTTTAAATCAGCCGTGATAGGTTACATAAACATTTACGTAGCCTATCACGGCTGACTGCAGGGACGCAAATGGTGGTGGCTACGGCCGCCGCCATTTGCGTCCCTGCTAGCCAGTGGCCGGATGTCCGGCCACTGGAGGAGCCGGCCGGCGGCTCCCCAGAATCCCTGTGGAGCGGAGCCGGCTGGCCAGGATTCTGGGGGCGGAGGAACGGAGTGCCTCCCCCCCCGGCGAGGATTCCGGGGGGAGGGACGGAACGCCTTCCCCCCAACCATTAGCATAATCCCCGAAAGGTAAGTGATTTTCATACATCCCTAGCGGACGCATGCACACACAGGCAAGACATTATTAAAGCAGACCTACATATTAAATTTATTTACTTTATGGTACTTAATTGAGAGTTATTCTGTCAAGAAAATGTATGAAATGAATAAAGGGAAAAGCTTACCTTTAATTTTTCTTCTCTTCCCTTTTGTGTCTTGTTACTATATTATTTTTGGTTTAGAAATAGACATTCATAATGCTGAGAAAGTACTTTTAGATAAATTATACAAAATATGATAGTGTAATCTCAAGGTTATCCAGATAGCAATTTTCGAGGAGTTTAAGGTTCTTAACCTTTTGTTCTGTTTACTTTTTCTTTCATCTGTCTTGTCTGGCCAAGATGGTCTGGCAATTCAAAAACTGTTCTCCACCTCTTCCCCATTTTATTTGCATGTCTTATGTCAACAGAATATTAAATTTATTCTCCTTTTAGCTATCTTTCAACAGAATACTTATTTCTTGGACATGCTTGCAATATCTTATAATTATAAGTTGAATTATATCAACTGTATATGAAATTTAAAAAATGATTATAACGAAGAGCTGAGACTAAACAACTTGCCTCATTTCACAATTCTTGTGTCAAAATTGCTTCCCATTATCAGTGACTTCTTTTCACAGGTTGCAAGCCTTGTTTCTACGCTGTTCTTCTTGATGCCATTTTCTGGCTGATGTGACCACAGTGCATCAGTAATTTTTCAATCTATGCTGGCTTCTAGACATTTCCAGGCCCAATTCAAAGTGCTGGTATGAACCTTTAAAACCCTATACAGCTCAGGGCCAGGTAACATGAAGGATCACGTTCTCCCATGTAATATCTACCTGCACCTTAAGGTCATCTTCTGAGGCACTTTCTGGGTGCTTCCACCAAATGCAGTGTGTTTGGTAGCTGCTAGAGAGAGGGCCTTTTCAGTGGAGACACCCGAGTTGTGAAATGTCCTTCTTAGAAACACTCTCCTAGCACCTACGTTGTGGTCTTTTTGACACCTGATAAATAGCTTTTTATTTCCCGAGACCTCTCAGTCTTATATTCATAGAATACAATCATAGGCTAGTAGGGTTGGAAGGGGCCTATAAGACCATCAAGTCCAACTCCCTGTTCAACGCAGGACTCTTGTCAAAGAATCTCTGACAGATGGCTGTCCAGCTTCATCTTGAGTGTGGGAAAGCCCACTACTTCCCTAAGTAATTGGTTCTACTGTCGTATTGCTCTAACAGTCAGGACGTTTTTCCTGATATTCAGCCGGAATCTGGCTTCCTATAACTTGAGCCCATTATTCCGTGTCCTGCACTCTGGGATGATGGAGAAGAGATTTCCTTCCTCTCTGTGACAACCTTTCAAGTACTTGAAGAGCGCTATCATATCTCCCCTCAGTCTCCTCTTCTCAAGGCTAAACATGCCCATTTCTTTCAGTCTGTCCTCATAGGGCTCCTCACAACTTCTCGCTTGTAGTATTGTTGAGCCAGGTATCCCCCATCTTGTAACTGTGCATTTGGTTTCTTTTTTCCTAGGTGCAGAACTTGGCATTTATTCTTAGTAAATTTCATTCTATTGTTTTCTGCCCAGCGCTCCAGTCTGTCCAGATCACTTTGAATTTTGTTTCTTTCTTCCAAGGTATTACCTATCCCACCCAATTTTGTGTCATCTACAAATTTGATAAGCATAATTGCCTGCACCTCCTCCTCCAAGTCATTAATAAAAATGTTACTGGTTTTAATCTGTTATGTTTATATCTTATTGCTTTTTATGGTTTTAATTTTTACTGTAAGCTACTCAGAGAACTTTTATGATTGGGCAGTATATAAATATTGTAAATAACTAAATGTAGTCTTTGCCCTCATTGTCTTCTACCTCATTTGTTCTTGCTGCAATTTCCACACATAATTCAAAGTGCTGGCACTTATCTTTAAAACATAAATGCATGGACATGGGAACCTGTCCTTGTGTTGACATCATCTTGGGTGGCTGTGTGGATGATGACCAGAGAGGGAGAGTTTTCACAGCCAAACTACATGTTACTTTAAATATGTAGCATGCAGCTGCTATGTCTGTTCTTTTTATTTACTCAAAAGTAAATATGTAGACCTGATCTAGATTGGGACCCTGATGTGCGGGTAGAGGGGTTGATCTTTTATTCCCATTGTGTTCAGGATCTGGATCACTGCTGAAATAAATGAATATAAATTTAAAATATCCAAATAATGTGACGATACCCACATGGTTTTATTTATATTACAACTCTTCAGACAAACACCCTCAGCTATTCAGTGAATCCATGAAGTGGGTTGTGCCCCTGACGTAGGTGCGCCTGGTTACCTTGGCCCCAAATTCCATGTGTTCAGTTGAACATATGAATGGAGTCCCCATGTGCTTACATGAGCATAAGGACTTCTACACGATGCAATTTGGGTTCCAGATTGCATGGTGGCCCCCACCCATGTACAGCTATATGAATTTAAGAGAACCTTTCACACATCCAGCTAAATGCATGACTGTTGTGGCTGCGAAGCACAAGTTTTGTTGACTTCAGCAGTGTTGTGTTGGAGTTTTTGGTAATAGTACAAATGCATAAGATAAGCAAATCTAGAGACAAGAATCCAATTTAGAGAATAGCCCTAATCATAAGCTATCTGTGGACCAGAAGGTGATGAAATGTCTTTCTCTTGAGTGGTCAGAGCCTTTGTTTCTTGGCTGCAACTGTACTCCATAATTGGCTGTTTGGTCTTTTAACCAGTTGCATGTGCCTAAATCTGGATCCAAAAGATTATAAATAGGAACCCATATGACCAGCCCCAACATATCATTGAATCTAGATCCTTCCACAGGTGTCCTCTTAGTTCCATCCTGATCCCATCCTTCACATATTACCATGAAGGTGGTCTATACCCTCAGGGCCTGCAGTACCTTTTCACCTGCATCTAATGCCATTGCAGGGAATTAATCTTGGCATGAGCCTACCAGCTGCAATATCTCAAAAGTAGGGATGTCAGAGAATTTCTCCACGAATCTTGGGGAGGCCGAATGCCAGTGCATTCGGCCCCCCGAAATCAGTGGTGAAATGGTCTGCCCCCCCTGCCCCCCCGGGACGGGACTTACCTCGGGTGAATCTCCCTGGCGGTGGCGGTTCGGCTGCCGCCACCACCATTTCCAGTAAAAAAAAAACAAACCCAAAAAACCGTGATAGGCTACGTAAAGATTTACGTAGTCTATCATGGCTAGGTTTTAAAAAAATACCGTGATAGGCTACGTAAATGTTTATGTAGCCTATCATGGCTGAGTAAAACAAAAAACAAAAACCGTGCATACGCAAATGGTGGCACCCATGGGCGCCACCATTTGCGTTCCTTATTTTGGCACGTGTAGTCTACGTAAACATTTACGTAGACTACGGTGAAAATAAGGGGAACACAAACAGCGTAGACACTACGCTATTTGTGTTCCACTTATTTTCGCCGTAGTCTACGTAAATGTTTATGTAGACTACATGTGCCAAAATAAGGAACGCAAATGGCGGCACCCATGGGCACAGCCATTTGCATACGCGCGGTTTGTTTGTTTGTTTTTTAACTCAGCCGTGATAGGCTACGTAAACATTTACATAGCCTATCATGGCTGACTGCAGGGACGCAAACGGCGGCGGCTATGGCTGCCGCCATTTGCATTCCCGGCCAGCCAGGATTCACGGCGGAAGGTGCGGCAGCGGGGGTGGCAGTTGCAGTGGTGGGGGCAGCAGTTGCAGCGGCAGTGGGTGAGCGGGCGGCAGGGGCGGGGGCAGGGGCAGCTGGTCTCCTGGCTGGGCGCAGCGTACGCAAATGGCGGCGGCTGCCATTTGCATTCACTATTTTTAGCAGTTCTAGCCTACGTAAATATTTACGTAGGCTAGAGCAGCTAAAAATAGTGAACAAAAATGGCAGCCGCCGTAGCTGCCACCATTTGCATACACTTTTTTTTACTTTGCCGTGATACGCTATGTAAATATTTACATAGCCTATCACAGTTAAGTACAGGGATGCAAATGGCAGTGGCTACAGCCGCCGCCATTTGCGTCCCTCCTACCCAGCGGACGGATGTCTGGTTGCCGGCGGAGCCAGCCGGTGGCTCCGCGGAATCCCCGTGGAGCGGAGCTGGCTGGGCAGGATTCCGGGGGGAGGGACGGAGCGCCTCCCCCCATCGAGGATTCTGGGGGGAGGGACGGAGCACCTCCCCCACCACTGCAAAGCAGATCCGTGAAACAGTAAGTGGCTTTTGTACATCCCTAGCTGGCGGCTCCATGGAATTTCCGCGGAGCAGAGCCGGCCGGAGAGAATTTCAGGGGGAGGGACGGAACGCCTCCACCCCACCATGAATGTCACCCTTTGAAAAGGTATGTGACTTTCATACATCCCTAGTTCTGAGTTTATTAAAATCAGCTTTCCTAAAATCCAGGGTATGCGTTTGACTTCTACACTAGGGTAGGGATGTACGAAAGGCACTTACCTTTCGTGGAGTATGATGATGGTGGGGGAGGAGGTGCTCTGTCTCTCCCCCTGGAATCCTGGATGGGGGGGAGGTGCTCTGTTCCTCCCCCCCCCGGAATCCTGGCCGGCTGGACATCCGGCCGCTGGCTAGCAGGGACGCAAATGGCTGCGGCCGTAGCCGCCGCCGTTTGCGTCCCTGCAGTCAGCCATGATAGGCTATATAAATGTTTACGTAGCCTATCATGGCTGACTTAAAAAAAGCAACAATGCGCATACGCAAATGGCAGCGGCGGTGGCCTCCGCCATTTGCGTACGCGCATTGTTGTTGTTTTTTAAGTCAGCCGTGATAGGCTACGTAAACATTTACATAGCCTATCACGGGTTTTTTTTTTTAACTTAGCTGTGATAAGCTACGTAAATCTTTATGTAGCCTATCACGTTTTGTTTTCGTTTTTTTAACTGGAAATGGTGGCGGCGGCAGCCGGTTGGAAAAGCGGCCGCCACAGCCGCCTCCGCCGAACTGCCGCCGGGGCTGCCGCCGGAGCCACGACTGCCAGGAAGATCCGCCCCAGGTAAGTCTCGTCCTGGAGGGGTGGCGAGGGGGTGGTAGACTGTTCCGCCACCGATTTTGGGGGGCCGAATGCTCTGGCATTTGGCCTCCCTGAGATCCGTGGCGGAATTATCTGACATCCGTACACTAGGGATGTCAGAGAATTCCACGACGGATCTTGGTGTGGCTGAATGCCAGTGCATTCGGCCCCCCGAAATCCATTGCAGAATGAAGCCCTGCCCCCACCCCACGAAAGGCGCGTGTGACGAAGTCCCCACCACCCCCACCCCACAAAAGAGGCACGAAACGGAGCACTTACCTGCTCCCGTTGGTGCTGCTTTGCGAATGGCGGCCGTCCTGGCCACCATTCGCTTCCTCCTCTTCCTAGCCGTGATAGGCTACGTAGCTAATGCAGGGACGCCATTTGCGTCACTGTGGAGGCCATGATAGGCTATGTAAATATTTATGTAGCCTATCACGGCTCAATACAGGGACGCAAATGGCGGTGGCTACGACAGCTGCCATTTGCGTCCCTTCAGGGCTGCCCAGTGGCTGGATGTCCGGCTGCGTGCAGCTGGAGCCGGCCTGGCTGGATTCCGGGGGGAGGGATGGCATGCCTCCCCTCAACTGTGGATGCCTCTGTGCGGAGCCAGGTAAGGGATTCGTACATCCCTATTCTACACTCGGCTTTTGCTTCCCTTAGAACCAAGAACTCAAGTACAACATGGTTGCTTTCCCCCAGAGTTCCTGTAACTGCTACTTTATCCACTAAGTCATCTCTGTTGGTTAGGATCAAGTCAAGGATAGCCAATCCTCTAGTTCCTTCCTCTACTTTCTACAGGAGGAAGTTATCTGCCACACAAGTCAGGAATTTCCTGGAGGGGTCTTGTTTTGCAGAAGAGCTGTAAAAGCTGGAGTTCAGCAACAGGAGCATACTGCAGGTAGTTGATGAGTTAACTTTAGGGATGGGGGAGAAATTCTTGACGGACCTCAGTGAGACCGGATTCAAAAGAATCCAGCCCCCCAGAGTCCATGGAGGATCGGACGACTTACCTCCGCCTCCTGGAGAAATCCTCGCCGGCTGGATCCTCCCCGCTGGCCGGCTCTGGAGTGCAAGCGATACAGCTGCCATTGCAGTGTCGTTTGCTGGGAAGACTGACTTTGGCTGCAAATGCCATCCAGGATGCCATTTGTGGCATAAATGGCTGCATTTACCTTAAACTAAGGCCTTTACGGCCACAAATGGCGTCCCAGAAGCCATTTGCAGCCACGCCATGGTAAATCTGCCCAGCCAGCAATATGGCAATAGCAGACGTATCGCTGGCACTCTGAGCTGGCTGGCGGCTCTGCGGACTTGCTGTGGAGTGGAGCCAGCCAGCGAGGATTCCGAAGGGGAGGGACGGATCGCCTCCCCCCCGCTGCAGACCCCCGTGGATGCCAGGTAAGGGGGCTTCGCACATCCCGAATATCACTCTCACTATCCATGCTTTGCTGAATTTTGACCCCCACCTTTGCCTTTGGGGAATGCATTTTAAGAAGTCCATTAGAAATGTAAGTGCCTGATCTAGTCTTGCATGGTGCTCTCAACTCCATTCCTGTGGCTTTCTCCCACCTTTGCTGGTGATGAAGATGCCTGACTTTTTGGCTGTGTCTAAAAATGTTCACTCAAAAGAGAGCTACTTCTTAACACTTACAAACTGAATCCCTTTGGCACCATTTACTAATCCCTGCTAGTGATAAAGAATTTTAGTGACCCCCTCCCCACTCACACATCAGAGAAATGGTTCCTCTAATTCACCAAACATACATTGTGAAATGGCTGTGAAATTCAGGCAGCCATTTGAGTGTAGCCCTAGCCCTAACCAAGCAATAACAGAGAATATGCAGCTTCTCCTCTTAATTTTCACCACTCTCGCCTGATAGTATGTGGGAAAGCAGGAATATACTAAGACATTGCAAATTTATTTAGGAATAAGTGTTCATGGCTGTTTTAAGTAAAATGAATTGGACAGTAAAGTCAGAACCCTGGGCGCCTTACAGAAGCACGAATGTCAAAAATAATTACCATTCTCATATACCTTCCTGATGATCCATTTGTTCATGGACAGATTAAATGTAGACTACAACGACATAGATAATAGACTTTGCCAATAATGACCTGGCAAACCTGACTGCACATGGATAGGATGTCACATTAATGTATGAAAAATGTACCTGTCAAAAGTTGTTTTACATGAATTTGACATCAACCTTTTCTAAAAGCATTTTGATTGATAAGGCAGCCTTGAAATACAATAATAATAATAAAATAAAAATAAATGTAATGCTCAATATCTTTATACCTGTGGT
This sequence comes from Heloderma suspectum, assembly GCF_057233095.1. Classification (NCBI taxonomy): domain Eukaryota; kingdom Metazoa; phylum Chordata; class Lepidosauria; order Squamata; family Helodermatidae; genus Heloderma; species Heloderma suspectum. The sequence goes on along the minus strand of NC_139460.1, from coordinate 78,388,926 downwards.
TACTTGCCTCTTGGATAACTTTTCCTTCATTTGAACTTTCTTTGCAGCTTAAAAAAAGAGGATGCTTATGAATTTGGCTTTCCTCTTGTTGATGGGAAATAATATCACTGTACCACCAGGGGGCAGTGCTACCTGGAAAACCTGGAAAGAATTGTCCTATTTCATAGGAATTTCACCCAAACTCCCTATTGGTCCTGATGGGAACCCTACAATAAAGGCACACACCCTTTGACCTTTTCAGCATCAGGTAGAAGACTGGAAAGGCAACACAGATTCTAACCCCCCCCCCCCGCCAACTACTACAGGAGTAGGATGCCCTGTTCCTTGCTATCCTTGATTGGAGACTCCAATTAAATCAAGACTTAAAATTCAGATTTTAGGCTACAATCCAATATCCACTTACCTGGGAATAAGGTCCACTGAACTCAATGGGACTTACTTCCAAGTAGATGTGCATTTTTAGACAGAAAAAAGTCCTGAACTCCCAGTTGAATAGGGCATGCTGGGAGTTGTAGGGTTTTTTTCTGTCTAAGCATGCATAGGATTGCACCCTTAATCATTCTTCTCATAGAGTCTGTGAAGCAACCTTTTTTACACTTCCTGGACTAATATGCAAATGAGAATACATTTATCCTTTGGATTATGCATTTCTCCACATTTGCGATGCAGTTCTCAGCTCAAAAATGCATACAGAAATGTGTATATTAGAGAACGTTGCATACAAAAATGCGTAATTTAGGGAAAGATGCATACAAACGTGTATATTAGGGATAGATGTGTACAAAAATGTGTGTGTTAGATAAAGCTGCATATGAATATATATGGATTTTCAGACTTTTTTTTTAAATCACAAACTGCTGCAGAAATGTTATGGAACAGACTTGTGATTGAATTCATACGGAACGGACATGGGGTTCCTTTACACAGAGCTTTTATCCTGCAATTGAGATTGCTCCTTCATGGAAGTTTGCAGACTCTTTACATGCTGCTGCTGTGACCCTCCAGGGTGTCTCTTGCGCTAAATGCCCTTTGTTCCATTTTTAAATAGATCACAGATAATGAGCTATCAAATTAGCCCCTTTGTTCTGCTTCAGTTTCCTCCATGAAAACAGTAAAAGCGGCAAGAAGAGGAGTGAGATCAATGAAAGATAATGGAAGACCCAGATACGGGGAGAGGGAGGGGAAGGGGTGGGGGGAAAGGAAGCATGTGAAAAAGGGAGTTGTTGTGATCCTGCAGTTAAAATGGAAGCAGAAAGCCTTGTTTTAAATGCAGGACTTTAGGCTGGTGTAGAGATGCCCATGGACTGGATATAGTTGCATACATGTCTACCAGTAATATTGGGTGCTATTTTTTCTCATAATTGGCACTGGCATTGTAAATGGCATATTTCCCTTTCCCAAACTATCAGCTGGGAGTATGAATGTGTAGCTCTGTTAGATACTGTGACAGTAAAATCCTATACGTGTCTACTCAGAAGGAAGCCACACTGACTTCTATGAGGCTTATTCACAGGAAAGGTTATAGATTGCAGCCTTAATACCTCTGATCAGCTGCTCAAGGTGAGGAGTTAGTCCCTGGAGTTAGACCTCCTCCAATTCTTCCTCTGAATAGCTGAGTGGTGGAATTCATATTACATAAGTTATTTGATTTGTTCTGCTTTATTTGATTTCTATCCTGACTTTTGATCCAAAGATTAGACAGACAGACAGACAGATACAAACACACACACACACACACACACCCTCTTCCACTGCACATCAGTGTTTTAGATAAATGAAACCAAAATATGCTATTTGGAGAAGACAGAATGTATGTGTCTCCAAGCATGAATCAGTAAAAAATACTCATTTAGGCTTGGCATTGGTTCTTGTGGCTTCAGCGGGGAAACCTGTAGGGATGGCGGAGAATTTCACCCCGAATCTTTGGGGGGCGAAGCACCAACGCATTTGGCCCCCCAAAATTGGCGGTGAAATTCTCCGCCCCCCCACCCCCCCAGGGATGGGACTTACCTTTGACGAATGTCCCTCCCGGTGGCAGGTCCCGGCGGCGGTTCGTCGGCCTTTCGTCAGGGGCGGGGGCGGCAGCCGGTCTTCTGACCGGCTGCCGCTGCTGCCATTACAAAGTGTAAAAAAACACAAAACCCCGTCATAGGCTACGTAACGATTAACGTAGCCTATCACGGCTAGATTTCCAAAGTCAGCCATGATAGGCTACGTAAATCGTTACGTAGCCTATCACGGGTGACTTTGAAAAAAAAAGAAAAAAGCGCGTACGCAAATGGCGGCGCCCATAGGCCGCCGCCATTTGCGTATCCTCTTTTTTTTCCCCCCCAAAGTCACCCGTGATAGGCTACGTAACGATTAACGTAGCCTATCACGGCTGACTTTGGAAATCTAGCTGTGATAGGCTACGTTAATCGTTACGTAGCCTATCACGGGGTTTTTGTTTGTTTGTTTGTTTTTACACTTTTTTCACTGCCAGGGAGAAGGGGCGCTTCTCCCCAGCCTGAATTTTGGCCGGGCAAGGAGGGACGGCTCCCCCCCCTCGCCTGAACTTCGGGGGGAGAAGCGAAGCGCCTCCCCCCAACCATGAAGCACCCCTGCGAAAAGGTAAGTGACTTTCGTACATCCCTAGAAACCTGCTTTGTCTTGGGAAGCACCAGAATGATCCAAAGGGGCTTAATCCCACTTGGGCTTTGCGCTTCATCCAAATCCAATGCTCATCCTCAATGCACACATACACTTACATTGAACTTGCTTCTACCCACACCTGACATGCGGCATTGCTCTGGGGCAGCATATCCTGCCCCTAAAAAAATAAAAGAAAACACCAGTTCTCATTGCATTGTTGTAACTGCTCCTGTTGACTTTCATCCAGGGATGTACGAAAGTCCCTTACCTGATCCCGAAGCTTGATTCGCGGTGGGGGGGAGGCACTCCGTCCCTCCCCCCGAAATTCTGGCCGGGGGGGAGGCGCCCCGTCCCTCCCCGCTGAAATTCTGGCCGGGGGGGAGGCGCCCTGTCCCTCCCCGCTGAAATTCTGGCCAGGGGGGAGGCCCCCCATCCCTCTGGCTGCGAATCCTTCTGTCCTGGCGGGACGCAAATGGCAGTGGTCGTAGCTGCCGCCATTTGCGTCCCTGCAGTCACATGATAGGCTATGTAAATGTTTACTTAGCCTATCACGGCTGAGTGAAAAAAAACAAAAAAAAAACCACGCGTATGCAAATGGCGGCGCCCATGGGCGCCGCCATTTGCATTCCTTATTTTGGCAAGTGTAGTCTATGTAAACATTTATGTAGACTACGGTGAAAATAAGGGGGACGCTATTTGCGTTCCCCTTATTTTCACCGTAGTCTACGTAAATGTTTACGTAGACTACACGTGCCAAAATAAGGAACGCAAATGTCGGCACCCATGGGCGCCGCCATTTCCGTACGTGCGTTTTTGTTTTTGTTTTCACTCAGCCGTGATAGGCTACATAAACATTTACGTAGCCTATCATGGAGTTTTTTAAAAATCTAGCCGTGATAGGCTACGTAAATCTTTACGTAGCCTATCACGTTTCTTGTTGTTGTTTTTTTTAACTTGGAAATGGCGGTGGTGGCAGCCGGTCGGAAGAGATTGTGATTGCCCAACAGTTTGCTCACCAGTTTGGGGCTGAAACCACATGTATGTCCATCTGACCACAAACAGGCACTGACTCTACAGTACAAAAAGGAGGGCACTGTATTCCACTTACTGAGCTGGATCCAGACTTAGAGTAGACCCACTGCAATTAATGGGACATAACTTAGTCATTGCTAACTTTGATTTCAATGAGTCTAAGTATGTCTAAGCCTGGATCTTAATACAGTACTCCAAATCTCAGAAGGACCTGTTTGCCTTTAACAGATAATACTTAGGTCAAATATTTCTGCTGCATCTTGATACAAGTCCCAATGGAATCAATTAAAAAGTGATTCCCCCAAAACTTGATCAAGCATAGGATAAGATGAGAATGCTTGAGGAACTATCTTTGCTCATTCTTAGACAACATGTTCTGATCTGCAGCTCTTTGCTTAATCTGCAGATCGAGACTTAGCTATCAGATTTTACTCTTCCTTACCTTTCAAATAGGGTTGGTGCAGGTGCCTGATTTCATCTGGGAATCCGACAGAACCTCCCTGCCCGCACCCCGAGCCGAGTCCCTGCTTCCATTTTCTGAGCTGCCTGCACTCACCCAGGTGGCCTCATCAAGCTCTACAATCACATTAAAAAAAAAAAAGATGGTGATCATGAAATGCACATTTGTGAAAATGCACATATTAATGCATATGCAAATATATGCATTTTTGTGATCGCCATTTCCCCCCAAAAGCTCAACAAGGTCACCTGAGTGAGTGCAGGCAGCTTGGCGAGCAGCGGGAAGCTCGAACGCAGGTCTGGGTGTACATGAGTGGGGGCATGGGCTGGGCGGGCACCCAGGGAACCCAGACAGGGGGAGGGGGGCTGCCCATCCCTAGCTGCCTTCAACACAGTTCACTGAATTTAAACATATCAAAATATGCAATCTGTATTAAAATACTATTGAAATACTTATCAGAATACATATTTTGAGAGGATTTAAGAATATTCACAAATCAATGCAGAAATAGGATGGAACAGAATTACGGTTACAAACATGTGAACGCATCATGGACTGGAAATAGATCTGTTCATCCCTTGGGTTAGGACGTTCATGATGCTTGCTGTCAAAATGTGGTGGGGAGCCAAGGCTGCCAAGACAGATGGTTGGATCTGAAGAAGGCAACATTCAGAATTGATTTCCATATTTTAAACAGATGGCATTCTACAAACCAGAATATGTCCATCATCAGTGATATTTATTTATTTATTTATTCAGCAAATTATATTTTATCTTTCCACACTCAGGATAGCTGACAACAGTATAATAATAATTTAAATCAATAAATGTGGTGGAAAAGAGTATTTTGCCATGCTGCCTTTAACTGTAGAGCAGGGGTGGCAGAAGTCAGATCTCCAGATGTTTTGTACTAACTCCCAGCTTGGGATGTATGGATTTTGTTAAATCCATCCCATCTGTGTTTCATTTAGTATATTGGCCACCGAAGTGAGCATCCTTCGTTCCATCATCTGCTTATTGACAGCATTGTTTTGTGTGGGTTTTTTTGTATGACAATTCTGTTCATTTGCAAATGTGTGTGCATTAGTTAATGCACATTAGTGCTAGTGTGCATTAGTGCTAATGTGTGTTAACTAATGTGCACTTGCAAATGAATGAAACTGCGCAAATCCCCCCCCCCCCGTGGTAAAAAAAAAAAAAACTAGTCTGCAAATCCAGGGAATCTAAGCCACTTGGAAAAAGCAAGTCTGCTGTGGAATCCATAAACTGGATTGTAGAAATCCGAACTCATTTGAATCTGTTGGAGGTTTTGACAACATCCCTACTGCCAGCATTCCTGACCATTGGCCCTGCTGGCAGGAACTTCTGGGAGTTGAAGTCTAAAATATCTGGAGATCTACTTTCTACCCACCTCTACTGTTGAGAACATGGAAGGGAAACAGAGCACCCTCCAACTACTGGGGCTGTGCATCCGGTATTTCAGCTACTGTAGTGTCCATAGTGATATTTTATGGCCAGGATCCAAAGAATGCCACTAGCTCCGTGTGCCCCTATGTATCATATTGCATTTGAGTTTCGTGAACACTGATACTCCCCACTCCCATTCCACACAGCAAACTGCTTTTGAAACTGAAAGGACTTTCAAAAGCAATTTCTGTTATAGCATGTGGGGTCTGTCTGATGTTCAAAGAAAACAACTGCAAATATCTCATTGTGTCTGCCTAAAACCTATAGCAGTTCTTTGAATCCCAACATATATATCTGGAGCATCTGTTGATAGAAATCTGTGTGAGTGAACATAATCACCTCCTGGTCATTACAATACTTGCCATTTCATCTGAAGTAAGTGTCTTGGGAATTGACAGGGTTACTCCAGGGAAATATGTTTAGGATTGGAACACCAGCTCCATATTTTAGCTCTCTAGACTTACAATGTATAGTACTGATGTTATTCCATTTAGTGGTGGATTAATCATATATTCACCTCAAGTGAATGAACCATTAATTCTATTTTACCATTTATGGCTAGACTAAATATATAGTGTGGAACTCAGAATAAAGTGTTAGTAAAATAGTGCCAATCTGGCATCTTTTCTCCCTGCTTCTCCTTAGGTATGATTTTATCCATTTTGCCTGAATGTGAGGTTCTGCTTTCTAAAGTAGGCGGTGGGCTGACAGTCACTCTAGACATTAAAGTTTTTTGCCCCAAATCCATTTCAAGGATTAGCCGGTGGAGAATGCACAGCATCATGTGCCTTACCTGAGAATGAACATTTCTTTTGTGAGTTACTCAGCTGGCACCACTTTTGATTTTAAAATACTCCAGAAAAGCTACACCTGAAAGACATCAAACATAACTTGCACTAACTGCAATCATTTCAGATTCTGAAAAGCAGTGGGAAAAGGTGTTCATCTCACCATCCTACAATCTACAGAGATTTCAACTGGAAGAATTCCCACTGAGGCAGTCTGTGAGTTTCTTCTTTTTAAGAAATAGTTCAACTAGCCAGCCAAAAGCACTGCTCTCTCCTTTCAGCACAATGACCCATCAGGTGAAAACAGCCTTGATTCTGAATGGTCAAAGTGCCCAAAGGAGCCTTTGAAAGCTTTTTTAGGCCATGCCCTCAGATGCCCTACCAACCATCTAGAGGAATTCTTTGCCTCTTTGCCTGCACAGAGTACACAGTGTCACATTAGATATTACTAGTGTGTTTGCTTTTGAAAACACATGTAAAGCCGTGTTAAGCTCAAATGATAAGGCAGAATTTTCACATATAGGGAACTTACAGTTTGCTTACACACTTTTAAATAAAACGTGACTTTCACATCACACCATGTTCAGATTGCAAGCTTTATTTTTGCTTTTCACACAAAGATGTGTGCATATCTTTATGCGTATTTTTCCAAATGTACATGCCAATTGTCCACATTTTTGAAGTGTGTGCATTTTTTCCCATGGATTAAAGCATGTTTGCATGCATTTTTCAAAAGTATGCATCTTTTCATGCATAGTGTTCAAATGTACGGATTTTTCAGATGCTTTTTGTTGTTCCACGACTCGCATTGCAAACTTGGAAATGTATGGACTTCAACTGCAGATTACATTCAGGTCCCAAATCCATTATATGTTTTTCAAGTAGACAACATCTCCACTTGAGAAGTTCTTTTTAAAAGTAGAATTTCCACAGTTTTCCTTGCTTAGTCTTACGCAGCTTTTCTGAGTGTGTAGAGTGAACATAAGCAGGAGGGGACAGGATTGCTATGGCAGGCTCTGTCCCTCACCTACATCCTTTTCACTAGACCGTGTGTATATTTCCTACAAATGTACAAACTTTACACTTGTAAACACTAGATGTGCGATCAGGAGCCTTGGTAAAATAGGGTCCTTGATTGCAAATGCAAGCCTATGGAGATGGAGTCTGTACACACGTGGGAACTGTACCCACACAGTGTACACATTGTTCTCACCTACAAACCACTGTCTGTAGGTGAGAACAGGAGCTTGCCGCAGCAATCCTGCTTTTCCCTTTGTGGAACCCATGTTGTTGTTGTTCAGTCATTCAGTCATGTCCGACTCTTCGTGACCCCATGGACCATAGCATGCCAGGCCTTCCTGTCCTCCGCTCACTCCCAGAGCATGCTCAAGTTCATATTCATTGCATTGGTGATGCAATCTAGCCATCTCATCCTCTGCCATCCCCTTCTCCTTTTGCCTTCAAATCTTTCCCAGCATCAGGGTCTTTTCCAGTGACTTTTCTCTTCGCATTAGGAGGCCAAAATATTTGAGCTTCAGCTTCAGTATCTGTCCTTCCAATGAGCAGTCAGGGTTGATTTCCTTTAGTATGGACTGATTTGACCTCCTTGCAGTCCAGGGGACTCGTAAGAGTCTTCTCCAGCACCATGTGGAATCCATAGCAGAGAGGAAATTATCAAAGCCCCCTACCCCCACACTAGAATCCTGATCTGACTTGCCCACCCCCTCCCTGCACTTACACTAGAGTAAAAATGAAAAATGTAATGTCTACTTCAGCCCTAGGTCTCTCATCTCCAGAAGACACATACAGTCACTTTCACATAGCTCCTCCACTCTCCAGAAGTACTAATTAATGATGGGCAAATTTACCTCAACATAATTTGGGGGGGGGGGCAGGTTTCAAATTCCTCCATTCAATCTTGGGTGAAAGTTCTCTGTTAATCTAACATCTCGTTGTGAATATATGAATTGCTACCAATGCCCAATCTCCTCCCCCAGGCTGCATCACTCCTCTCCTGACCTCCTGCTCCTTGAAACACCACGCCTTCTCACAACAGTGTGGCTCTCTTCAAAGATGGCCTTTCAGTCTGGCAGCGCTTCCTGGAATGCCTGTGTAACCGCGCAACATTACATGCTCACATGGTAAAAGAGAGGTGCTTTAGTCACGCAGACCACACAGGCATTTGTAATTAATCTCATCTGAACAACAAAATTCATTAGCTGTCCAAGCCTGGTATACACGTGGGCATTATAAATGTAACGGATTCTACTAACTAACCATCTAATTTCCCATTTTGGCAGCATCACTAGTAGTAATTGTACAATATATTAATTTTGTTAAGCCATGTTACTTTTCCAGTCATAGACATTACAAAGTCATATACAAAGCTTATACATCAAATATAGCTTGTAGAGTTATTTTAAGAGTGAAATCATCAAACCAGAGGAAAGGAGTTGTTCATTGCCAAAATAACACAGGAAAGAATAACAAAGTTCACAGTACCTGTTTCTATGCTGCACACACATTGCCCTACAGAGTTCAAAGCAACACAATACAACTCGGTGTAGCATTTCCTTTCCCTAATAGGAGTTCCATGATGCAGCCGTTGCAACACAGCTGGTTTCCTTTATACTTCGAGAAACGCTACCAATCTAGACCATGACCCTAAGGTCACTATAAAATGTGTTCTTGGAATCCAGGACACATTTTCCATTGCTAGCTTGCCTCGAATCACAGAATAGACAACCCGGAAACAGAAGTCATCATCTTTGTCACACTTGCTATTTATGATATTATGCAAGCTATCACTAAGCCGGAACAATCCTTGCACCCTGACCCCCAGAGAGATTTGTTATGTGAGAGAGCACTTTGATGTATACCTAAGAGCTTGCCTGTTTACTTAATTGGAGGGAACAGTTCGATGGACACATCCTTTTATACTCACGGAGGAAGCTATCTTTTTCACCAAATGGAAAGGGGCCCTCCATCTAAGGGCTGATCTACATTACGCCTGCCATCACAATTAATTTGGTGTCCCATCGGGTTAAACGCTCTTTCTTTAAAATGTGATTATTCACACTCACCCATTTTCTCCGTTGCAGTGCTTCATTGAATGCACGAGCTCAGTTCACACGCAAATGCTGTGCTATTTTCCTGTGCGCGCTTGTCTGATCTCGGATGCTAAGCAGGATCAGCCCTGGTCAGTAGTTGGATGGCGACTGCTTGGGAATCAGGCATCCTGTATTGAGCAGGGGGTTGTTCTATCCCTTCAAAGGAGACTAAGTTTTAACCCCTCCTATCCCCGCTCTGGATGGTTTTTTTTTTAATTAAGGTGTTATCCTCGCAGAATTGGGGCTTCTCCGCAATGTTTTTTTTTCTAATTCAGGCTAGGGATGACGAAAGTTCCGTCATGGATCTTGGGGAGGCTGAATGCCAGCGCATTCGGCCCCCCGAAATCGGTGGTGGAACGGCCCGCCCCACCAGGACAGGACTTACCTTGGGTGGATCTTCCTGGCGGCGGCGGCGGCGGCTGGTATTCTGACCGGCTGCCACCACTAGGGGTGGACGAAAGTCACTTACCTGTCGTCGAAGGCCGTTCGCGGTGGGGGGGAGGCGCTTCGCTGGTCCCCCCGCGAAGTTCAGGCTGGGGGGGAGGCTTCCCGCCTCGGCCCGGCCGAAATTCAGGCCGGGGGGGAGGCTTCCCGCCTCGCCTGGCTGAAATTCAGGCCGGGGAGGAGGCTTCCCGCCTCGCCCGGCCGCGAACGCGAAAGTAAAAAAAAAAAAAACGCCCCCTGATAGGCTACGTGATGATTCACGTAGCCTATCACGGCTAGATCTGCAAAGTCAGCCATGATAGGCTACGTGAATCGTCACGTAGCCTATCAGAGGGCGTTTTTTTTTTTCTTTCATTGCAATGGCAGCGGTTGAAAGATCGGCTGCCGCTCCTGCCTCGCTCGAACACCCGCCGAACCGCTGGCCGGACCAGCCACCGGGAGGGACATTCGGCGAAGGTAAGTCCCGTCACGGGGGGGTGCAGGGGGTGGGGGGCGGAGGATTTCTCCCCGAAACTTGTTTGGGGGGCCGAACACATTGGCGCTCGGCCCCCCGAAGTTTCGGGGAGAAATTCTCCGCCATCCCTAGCCACCACCGCCATTTCCAGGTTAAAACAAAAACAAAAAAAGTGATAGGCTATGTAAAGATTTACGTAGCCTATCATGGCTAGATTTTTTTAAAAAACACCATGATAGGCTACATAAATGTTTACATAGCCTATCATGGCTGACTTAAAAACAAAAACAAAAAACACGCGTATGCAAATGGCGGCGGCCATGGCCGCCGCCATTTGCATTCCTTATTTTGGCACGTCTTAGTCTACGTAAACATTTACGTAGACTAAGACGGCAAAAATAAGGGGAACGCAAATAGCGTAGACGCTATGCTATTTACGTTCCCCTTATTTTCGCCGTCTTAGTCTACGTAAATGTTTACGTAGACTAAGACGTGCCAAAATAAGGAACGCAAATGGCGGCGGCCATGGCCGCCGCCATTTGCGTATGCGTGGTTTTTTTTTTAAAAAAAATCAGCCGTGATAGGCTATGTAAACATTTATGTAGCCTATCATGGCTGACTGCAGGGACGCAAACGGCGGCAGCTACGGCCGCCGCCATTTGCGTCTCTGCTAGCCAGCGGCCGGATGTCTGGCTGCTGGAGGAGCTAGCTGGCAGCTCCGCAGAATCACTGCGGAGCACAGCCAGCCAGCCAGGAACAGAGCGCCTCCCCCCCCGGAAAGGATTCCGGGGGGAGGGACGGAACGCCTCCCCCCCCACCATCAGCATAATCCCCAAAAGGTAAGTGATTTTCGTACATCCCTAATTCAGGCATGATATTCGAAGAGTCGAAGCTGTGAAGCTTCACAGACAGGGGATAGGAGGGGGTAAAACTTAATCTCATTTGAAGGGATAGAATAACCCTCTGCTCAGTGCAGGAAGCCTGATTCCCAGGTGGTTGCCCATCCAACTACTGACCGGGGCCGACCCCACTTAGCTTCCGAGATCAGACAAGCGCGTGCACATCCAGCCCTTTGCTTGTTGCTGAGGAAACAGGGGCTGCTGAGAAAGCTATGTGATCAGTAGCCGGAAGAAGACATGGGGCTGTCGAGAGCTGTGATTGGGCAGGAGGGAAATACAAACACCGCCGTATATGGACAGGCGGGGGAGGGGACTATGACTGGATACGGTAGCGAAGGCGGAAAATCAGGACACATTAAGGGGAAATACCAGGATATTAGGGTATTGAAAGTGGGAGCACAGAAGTGGGAAATTCTGATTCCAATTCGAGGCGGGTACTGCGTAGTGTGAAAGGCAGGCACTGAAACCTCACTGGAAGCAAAAAAAGGTGGTAAGTGTAGATCCAGCCTAGGAGACAAAGCAGATGTGACATAACCTCTGCAACCTTATACCCACTTATCTGGGAGAAAGCCCCACTGATTTCCCATCTAGATGTGAGTCCTGCAAGTCCTGATCCTACTTCTTTGGTTCATTTCCACCTGACCTGGGATGGTGGGCCCTGGCTGACTCCAGCTATAAAGACTGCTGCTGCTCCTGCTGAAGTTGTCTAGAGACCAGTGCTGGCTTCAGGTTTTTGAAGGACTTGGTCAAGGCCTCCTGGGCCCCTCCTTCAATGAATCTAGTTTCTCACTCATTGTCATCAGCTGCTATTGCACCTCCTCTTCTTTCTCACCATGCTACCACTTGCTAGTTTGACAGGCAGAGCGCCTGTGAGCAAATAGGCCATGGTATCTGCTGCTGCTCCTCCTCACCACCACCGAGGTCTAGGCCAGAGTGAGAGGTCAGCAAACAAGCAGGTTGCAATGGTTAAGAGGAGCAGTGAGTCCAGGGGCTCTTTCAGAGACCACTGCTCTATAAATCCTTCAAGAACTGTTCCCTCCTTTCCTGGCTCATTTCCACTTGGCCTGTAAGGAAGGGGCCTTGACTGATTCCAGCCACAAAGGGTGCTGCTCCTTCTGTTATTTTTTTCCTGCTGTTTAGATGTTTTAATTATTTCTTTGTTTTGTCTTAATATGAGTTGTTATTGGATTGTTTAATCTTGGTGTGTATTTATTAAAGTGGGATGTTTTGATTCGCCTCCGTGTATGACTTTTTAACTGGCTTGTGACTGTTAGAGAATTATCTGAAAATGTTTTGTTGTTTTATTTAAACTTCTGTTGCTGTAAGCTGCTGAGCGTGGTTTAAGCATGGAAAAGCAGCATGTGAAATAAACTGATGATTAACTAAGTGGGACTTATTTCTTTGCAGACATGTACAGGATTGCCCTGGAATTGTGTCTTTACCTTTAATGTGCAAAGGTTTTGTTTGTTTGTTTTTTAAAAAGCTAATAGCATTGGATGGGGTGGGGAGAGTGGTAATTACCAGGGTCCTAGCAGGGGGAATTTAACCCTTCCTTCCCATGCAGTGATCCTGAGGTAAATTCCTCCATTGCATCTGGTTTTTGCTCTGGGGAAACATCCAAAGGTCATCGAAGAAAATAATAAACCAACTTTTTTTTTTCTGCATGAGATCTACCAAGACATCTGATAGTCTTGCGAGCAGAGATGGGTCAAAGAAGACACAGACAACAAGCTTGGGTTGAAAATTGGGCCACATTTATTGAAATATTTGCAAAGGGGTAACTAGGACGGGCATCTAACTGTGTCAGAGGCTAGCTGACACTTCATGGGCGAAAACACACCCAGCCTGAGGGGTGGTGGTGATCTCGCCATCCCTCCAGACTGCCCCTTCTGGGGGAGGTAGACCTTCCAGTGTCACCCCCAACCCGGTGCCGCACAACACCTGGGTGAGTGAGTAGGGTTGGTCTCCCAGGCAACCCTTATCCCCCCGCCGAGCCGCACAACCCGTTCAGGGGGCCTCAGGCGTCACCTGTCACCATAAGGTGCCTCTGCATGCACACCATCCCTACTCCCTTTCCTGTTTTGCCTGTCCTAGCCGCCACAGGAGTCACAAGCCTATTGCTTGTGAAACTTAGGGATGGCAGAGAATTTCTCCACGAATCTCCGGGATAGCGTTCCCTTATTTTCGCCGTAGTCTACGTAAATCTTTACGTAGACTAGACGTGCCAAACTAAGGAATGCAAATGGCGGCGCCCCATGGCTGCCGCCATTTCAGTACGTGTTTTTTTTTTTTTTTAAAGTCACCCGTGATAGGCTACGTGACGATTTACATAGCCTATCATGGCTGACTTTGGAAATCTAGCCATGATAGGCTACGTAAATCGTTACATAGCCTATCACAGGTGTGTGTGTTTTTTTTACTTTACTTTTTTTTTTCGCGGCCAGGTAGACAGGGCACTCCTCCTCAGCCTGAATTTCGGCAGCGAGGGATGGGGCACCTCCCCCCCTCGCCTGAACTTCGGGGGGAGAACCGAAGCGCCTCCCCCCCACCGCGAAGCAAGCTGCGGGACCAAGTAAGTCCCTTTCGTCCATCCCTAGTGAAATTCCCCCCACCTGCGCAGAAGAACTTCCCGCAGGCCCCTTTGCAGATAGGACAAAAATAAGTCATTCCCTATGTCTGACAGGTGGACGCCATCCTGCCTGTAAAGCTCCCACCTAGTCCAACAGATTCCTTGGTAGTTGATGCAACCGTCACCATGATCTGACAACCCACGTGCCAGTTCTCTGTTCACCTTGCACCGGACCCGTTCCATGGCCGCATTGCTCTGCGCCCTCCACATGATTCTCAGGAGCATAGAGGACCATAATATGGTCACCCCCGGCCAGCGATCTCGGATCGTCTGCAGATCGACCAACGCCTGCTCGATCCAGCCCTTTCCAGGCTTGTAGCCCAGGTCGTTCCCTCCTAGGTGCAACACCAGGACCTGTGGAAGGAAACTGACCAAACCTCGATGAAAGAGTGTGGGGAGAAGAGCGTCCCATCGCATACCCCGTCAGCCGAGCCATTGTATCGCCACCTGTTGGGGAAACTGCAGCCGGGATCCGAAGGCCAATGTAGAAGCTCTGCGGGCAGCCCAAAAAACCATACTGTGCCCACAAATGAGCACCCGTACCGGCGTCAGTCAAATCCCATCTAAATAAAACATTGGGGAAGGCGAAGAGAATCATCCTGAAGCATCAGGCAACTTGCGAATGTAAGAGTGGAAGGCCCTGGAGTGCCATCTCCCTACCGCCTTCACTTGCTTGGATGAAAAACCTATGGCAGCTGCCATAGAGGCTGCCCCAATACGGAATGAGTGAGTCCCAAAACGATAATGCCCCAGACCCAGTGTGGTCAAGGCTAACTCAGTGACTGCCCAAAATTGGAACTTTGTCAGTGGTGAACCGACAACATGGCAAAATAGGGGACCCTCACTCACCCCGCAGTGCCCAATGAAAGCCTGCAAGGCCCTGACAGGGCATAACTCATCGGCCTGGGCCCGGTTAAGGGCCACCAATGCTCCCTTGCCTGACTGGTCAGTTTTTCATCGTCGAATATGGAGGTGAATCATGCTGGGATGGATCTGGATATCTGAAAAAAATAAGATATCCAAATAAGGAATGCAAATGGCGGCGCCCATGGGCGCCGCCATTTGCGTACGCACTTTTTTTTTTTCAAAGTCACCTGTGATAGGCTACGTAACGATTTACTTATCGTATCATGGCTGACTTTGGAAATCTAGCTGTGATAGGCTATGTAAATCGTGACATAGCCTATCACGTGGTTTTTTTTTTTTACTTTATTTTGTAATGGCGGCGGCGGCAGCCAGTCGGAAGACCAGCCACCACCCCCGCCCCCGCCGAACCGTCGCCGAACCGCCGCCGGGACCCTCCGCCGAGAGGGACATTCGAGGGAGGTAAGTCTCATCCTGGGGGGGGTGGAGAATTTCACCACTAATTTCGGGGGGCCGAATGTGTTGGCATTCGGCCTCCCCGAGATCCGTGGAGAAATTCTCCGCCATCCCTAGGCAACAGCTTGGCCAGGATATGGCCGCTGTCGGACCTGTCGCCGAAGCCTGGCCTGGAAGGGGTCATAAATTGGAGCCAAAGGTCCTGGTCCTTCAGATCCCAGCACATGGAGGGGTCAATGGCGGCCCTCCTTCGGAAGGCCTCATCGTAGGCCAGCCATGCGCTCCCTTCATATTCGGTGTAAGTCCTGTATATTATGTCGAGGTACTTGGTGAGAACCCAAGCTCTCTCAGGGAATCTCTGTTGAAGGATGCCAGCATAAATTAAAAAACCTGGCAACCAGTTCACCCAGGTGCGAGGCACCTTGCGAGCTTTGCTTCATTCAGGATCCCGGTCACAGGTTCTATCTTTGTCACTGGGTTCGGGCTCGCGAAAGAGCAGGGCAAAGACATCGGTAAATTCACCCCGCAAATTTTTTTCTCTGGTAGCAATGGTTAAGTGAAAACCAATAGGGGAGGAAGTAGCACCTGTGGGCATAGATCCTCAACCCAGGTTGGTGCATGGGTCAACCGAGGACAACTGTGGGGCTCGCAGGGGAGGAGGTGGGGAGGCCAGGGGGTCCCGAACCGAACCGGCGGGCCCCTGCCAAACACTGGCAGAGGCGGCATTAAACGGATGAGGCTGGAATAGTGGCGGGGCTGACGTAGTGGCATCTCCTGCCGGTAACAATAAGGGGAATGAGGCGCCAGGCCCCAATGAACTGGGTGGGCTGGCCACCGGAGCAGTTGAACTAGGAGTTGAGGCTGAGGCCATGGGCTGAGGAGTACTAACTGGGGGGGCTGGAGTAACTGAAGGAAGTGGGAGAGGGGGGACTGGGCCACCCTGCAGGGTAAACCACGGCACCCAACCCCAGGGGTTGATTTGCCCCATGCCCGGCCATGCGAATTGAGGTGCCAAAGCAGTCTCACCTGTATCAATCATGGGCGTGCTCTGATCCCCAGCTGAAAAAACCGATGCTGCTGCTTGCGCACCTGGGGAAGATGAGGCCACAGAAGGGCGGAGCTCCACTGAAGGTGGTGAGCCTTCTGGAATAGCCGAGGAAGAGGAGGTGGATGCCTCAATAGCGTCCAGGCGAGCTGAAATAGAAAGTAGTAGCGAGCGTTGGGTCTGCTGTTGCATTCCCTTGGGCTGGACCACCGAAGGTTTTTTAGGCCTGGCCGGGGGAGGGATCCCTGAGGAACGCTATTTGCATTGCCCTTATTTTTGCTGTAGTCTACGTAAATCTTTACGTAGACTACCCAGGCCCAAATAAGGAACGCAAATGGCGGCCCCCATGGGCGCTGCCATTTGCGTACATGCTTTTTTTTTTTTTTTCCAAAGTCACCCGTGATAGGCTACGTAACGATTAACGTAGCCTATCATGGCTGAATTTGGAAATCTAGCTGTGATAGGCTACGTTAATCGTTACGTAGCCTATCACGGGTGTTTTTTTTTTTTTCCATTCACTTTTTATTTCGTGGCCGGGGAGACGGGGCACTTCTCCCCGGCCTGAATTTCGGCCAGGCGAGGCAGGGCGCTTCCCCCCCCGGCCTGAATTTCGGCTGGGCGAGGCGGGGTGCCTCCCCCCCCGGGCTGAACTTTGGGGGGAGAACCGAAGCGCCTCCCCCCCACTGTGAAGCAAGCTGCGGGACCAGGTAAGTGCCTTTCGTATATCACTAGAGATCAGCGCTCCAGAGATGCGGCAATTTTTTTGGGGGGGAGCCACACTTGAGCATGGGTGCCCTCAGCTGAGGGCGCCCTGGCCCAGGAACAAAGGCAGGCGCCCAACAGGCAGCTGCAGCTGCTTCAAGATTCAAGTAATTAAGTAATTATTATTTTTTGTGGGGGGGAGGAGACGTCCCAAGCCCCGGGCGGTGACCAGCTGGCACAGACGCCTGCTGGAGGAAGGGCAGGCACACCACCGCCGAGAGCGCCTGCGCGCGGGCAGGTCAGTCGGCGCCGGCCAACACTGGCACCGCGCTCACCGCGCACTGCCGCCGCTCCCCTGATACTTAGACCTCCGAGGCTGCAGCGGCACGAGCTCACGGCCACGGCCAACGGAGGCCGGCGGGAAGGCGAGCCAGAAGGAGGCTGGTGGCCGGATGAACGGGCCGGCCGTCAGGAGGGCGGGCGAGCTGACCGGCAGGCCAGCAGGCAAACGGGCGGGGGGGGCGGGCGGGCAAGCGATTGATCGAACGACGGCAAGGGCGAGGAAGTGGGCAGGCAGGCACGTGCCACCCCTGCCCACCCCCCCCCGCAGAGGAGAGCTACAGGCGGCGGCCGGATGGACAGGCCAGCCAACAGGCGGGGCGCAAACGGGTGGGCGAGTAAACGAGCGGGTGAGGGCGAGCGAGCGGGCGGGCGAGTGAGCGAGCGAGCAGGGAGAAAGGGACTCGCACACATGCGTCGCTGCTGCCGTGGCAGGCGTGCCAAGCATCCAAGGAAGGAAGAGCTGGCGGGGGGAAGGGAGGGAGGGGGGCGGCACAATATCACCAAAACTCCGGAGCCCCGGAGGCAGCTGCCGTCAGACACTGGCCCCACAACACGCCCTGTAACGCCAGCAACGTTGTCTCTCCCTTCGGCTGGCAGGCGCCGTCCCAGAGGGAGCCGCGCCGGGGCGCGCGAGAGGCGCCGCGAGCGTTGGCAACCTGATAGCCTCGGCGCAGAAGAGAAGCTTTTGAGCGTGCAGAAGCACGCTGAGTCCAGGTGGTTGGAACGATGACAAAGCCGGTCTCCAGCAGGCAGGAGTCCCTCGTCGATTCCAGGTGAGTCTTTAGCTCTTACTAGCTGCGTTGAGCCAGAGAGCTGAGATAGGGAGGGGGTCGAGTTTAAGACAACTCGGCCTGCTCCTCCCAGACTGGTGGTGTGACTGGAGTGCACCAATCAGTGGCCCTTACGTCTTGTCACCCCACCCGCCCGCAATGCCCCCCCCCTTTCAGCCAGACAAGCTGGCGCTGGGTAGGGCATTTCAGCATGATCAGCCATGGTGATACCACTGATAATAATTAGGACATTAGGGCATACCACTGATAATAATTAGGGCATTTCTGCATGATCAGCCATGGAGATACCACTGATAATAATTACTTAGTATGTTTTGGGGGGAATTATTCCTATGCATCTGTATTTTATTTTTCTTCTTGAGTACAACATAATTTGACTTAGGATAATGTTTAAAACAGACAACCCATTTTGCCACTCTCTGTATATACCCTATGGCTTATTGAAGAGCCTTATCTAATAATGATTCTTAATCCTGGTATAAAAGCAATCATATAAAGAAACAAAGGATTCACGTTATCTCACAGACCTGCGTATTACAAGATGTTCCATCAGTATAATTAATAAAAGTACTGTGAATTACACCAGATGACAAAATATGTAATTGTGGTGTGTGTACTCACATATACTCACACAGACACACAATTTCCTAGGAAATCAGTGTCAAGGTTCATATTTCAGAAAGAACAAGGTGATTTTGAAAATTTTCACTGCCTTCCCCACTATGGTGTGATGTACTGAACATCTATTATAATCATTTTTGTATATTTGCCTCGGTACATATAGATTAGCACATGCAAAATTTGTGTCCTCTTTTGTCCCCTTTTTTGGTGATGTGTTAAGTGGCCACCCTAATCACCCACTAACCAATCAGATGAATCTCGGATGTCCACTAGCAGGACATGAGGGCAATAACCTTCTACCACTTTTATTTCCCAGGGCCTCCTTCATGTTTATAAGCTTCACTCATGTCTTCCTGTACCTAAGTTACTTGGCTTGATTGAGGCTTTGGACCTACATGGAATTTTCATGGCTTCTTTCTCGAATGCTGTCTTAATACCACAATAATGCTTCAATAAGAAATCCAAGTTACATACTATATTTTGTTGTTGTTCAGTCGTTCAGTCGTGTCCGACTCTTCGTGACCCCATGGACCATAGCACGCCAGGCCTTCCTGTCCTGCGCTCTCTCCCGGAGCGTGCTCAAGTTCATATTCATTGCATTGGTGATGCTATCTAGCCATCTCATCCTGTGCTGTCCCCTTCTCCTTTTGCCTTCAGTCTTTCCCAGCATCAGGGTCTTTTCCAGAGAGTTTTCTCTGGTCCAACATATAAGTTACCAGCAAACCATAATGAAGTCTCTGAGATGTTTTGCCATAGGTGTCTCTGAACCACTCCACAATGACCTCATTATCTGAGCCTAAATCAAATTCAGCTATTTTATTGACTAAATATTCACTAATGAAATTTTTACTATTCATCCTTATCTACTGACACACTTTACAATAGCTTGACATCTCAAAGGCACCTTTGGTAATGGAATTTTATTCAGCCTAATTTGTTAAAAATCATTATCTATGCAGAACTTCCTTGTTCTGCTGCTGGTGTCATTGCTTCAGACAAAGAGGACAATCTTATAATTCTAGGACTTATTGTATTACATGGCTTATCTAGTCTCAACAAAATGCTTGTATATATAGAGTATAATAGAGTAAATGTTAAGGGGGAAACAGTCTGTTAGACTCTCTAATCATTTCACCCTATTCCCGTTTCATAAGGTTAAATGGACTGAAGGATTTTTTAAATCCTGAAATTATGCTTCAGGGGAAGCAACATTCAACCAGTTTTTTCTAAACAAATAAATACATAGAGGTAATAATTGTAATAACATTTCATAGATGAAAATGGGGATATGCTTGAGCACGAGTTTGTGGCTGGGGTTCGGGAAAAGCCCAGTACGACTCAGGTGTGTGGCCTCATGTTTCATCAGCCCTCCCATTGGCATCCATAAACAGAACATGGATGTCTGCAGAGAGGAGGACATCTCCATGTGTATAACTATGCATGCAGAGGCCGTGAGCAAGAATGGGACATTTACTGCTGCTCACTGTGTTGTTGAAGGACTCTTAGCAGAGAGGCTTTCAGTCTCACAGAAGCTCCTGAACGCTCAGGAGACTGTGCAACATCACATGGTCTTCTGGGCATTCCAGGAAGCTTCCCTGGGCTGAAAGCCTCTGGGCTAGGTTCCTTCTGATGCTGCAACAGTGCACAGAGTGTTTTTAAAATAAAAAATAGTTCGCCCACCTCCTGCACAAAAGGTGAATGAACCCACTGCCCCACTCCCCAATGAAAAAATTCTTTGAAATTCCCCCCACCCCTCCAGCCTCTCCTCTTTCATAGGAGTCTTCATTTCACCCCCACAAATTGCCAAAAAATGGAGACTTCAAAATATTTGGCACAGCACTTATATTGTTATTACCTGATCTAAGCTGAGACAAGAGGGAAGGAGACTTGCAGCATAGTCTTATGCATGTTTGTTCAGAAGTAATTAGGGATGTGCATCAGATTTAGCTGAAGTCTGAGCCAAATTGGGTCCCTTTTGACCATTTCTGGTGCTTCCCGAGGTGAAGCAGGCTTCTCTCCAAAGTGACCAAGTATCCATAACTGAAGCTGGACCCTGCCTGAGGCTTTGTTCATATTTTGGCTTTGGAAAGGGAGACAATGTGCCCCCCAAATAGTGTCACTTCCTTTCTTTCTCTAAGTGCTGATGGGTGAGGTTGAGTGACTGACTGGTCAACTATCATAGGGGCATTTTACCATGGGCTCCCCAATCACTTTACTTTGGGGGAGTTCAAGGATGGAATCGTGAGATGGATATTCTTCAAACTAGAGATGTTTGAGAAAATTTCAGTTCAATTCAGTATCGTTAAGAATTTATGAAAATCTGCAACATTCTTCGTATTCAGGAGAAAAAGAACTTGAGATTTTTTTTAAAAAATGAATGCGGAAGGAAGCAAAACTGACAGAGTCGTACATCCAGGCCCAGAGCCTTAAGTGCTTTGCACTTAAACATCTGGCATTGAATACCTGTGTATCCAACCTTGCTGGTGCTTAATTAGGTTTGGCAACTTTTTTTGACAGGCTCCTAATCTTTAATATGGCAGACAAGTACATCCTTGTCCTCTCCATATAAGGAATAGTTATATCTCTTGGATTTGGCTGGTGCAGATGGGTGAGAATTTTGTTTCAGTCTGTTTCTGGTAAGGATTTACATTTACCCAAATTTGCAAAGTTCTTCATATTTGGGATTCACATTGTTTTAAAAAATGTGAACGTGGGAGAAAGCGAAGCTGGCAGATTCACTCATCTTTACTTCTAGCACCACCAAGCTTCACTATGAAAAAAAGGTCTTGAACTTATTATCAATCATCATGGCTCCCTAGGCCTTGCACTTCTCCTTTCCTGCCTGAAGACACCTCTATGATGTGTGTCATTTTCATACAAATTGCCCCCCCCAAAAGGTCTTAAACTTGTTTTCAATCATCATGGCTCCCTAGGCCTTGCACCTCTCCTTTCCTTCCTGAAGACACCTCTACGATGTGTGTCATTTTCATACAAATTGCCCCCAAAAGGTCTTAAACTTGTTTTCAATCATCATGGCTCCCTAGGCCTTGCACCTCTCCTTTTCTGCCCAAAGACATCTCTATGATGTGTGTCATTTTCATACAATTGCCACAGGGTGAGAGAAGGGGAAGTGAATCACTCATCCCACCCTCCCTAAATTTGTGTACTCCCCTTCCACATAAATTACTGTACCTATCCTTCTGAAACTTTGCAGTTTTCTTACTTTGGGTTAGTGCACACCTCTAATGGTAACCATCATGATATTTTACTTTATTGTGACTGCTTTAGGAAGTTTGAGGAATATTTTGTAATCAGTTCTGATGATCAAAGGAAGAAAATGTGCATATGAAATGCCTCACAAGTCTAGTGTAAAGCATTTGACAATCCCACCATGTTTCCAAAGTATCTTTTAATGAGTGCTATCTACACGTTCAGGTAAGGGAATGTAGTCTAGATATCTCTTCATGCCGACTTGTCTGGCTCACATTCAAAATAAAAGCTGCTGCTGAACAGATACCATTGGCTTTTGTAGCAGTAACCAATACCAATTTCCCATCATAGATGCTCCCCATCCTCAGTCTTTTTCCTTTGTATCGGAAGCATAAGGTCACCAGCAAATTAAGAGGTTAAACTCAAAATACATCAGGTGCTGTCTCCCTGATATCTTCCAAACACACCAGCTATTCCATATAAGTTTTCACTTACTTAAACATATAAAAACCACACACACTCTCTCTCTCTCTCTCACACACACACACACACACACACACACTCAACCAAAGTGCTGTTATTCCTGTAGAAAGTTTTCATTCATGATATGTGGTCATGGTCATTATTCCGAAGAGCTTTCATCTCTATCAGAATTCAGCCAAGCATTGCCGGGTGGCTATTTCAGTCTTGCAATTGCTTCTCGGCGCTCAATGTGGTATAAATGGCATGGGCGGCATTCCACAACCCATTTCCTCCCAATTAATCCTATTCAAGTCAATGGGTTTGCTTCCAAATTAAACGAGTTCTCAATTGCAGACACAGTGTCTATGGCTTGACTGGCACTATTCAGCCACTTCCTTCTGTGGATGGCAAGACTAGCTAGCAATCTGGTAGCCAAATTTTTTTTTGGGGGGGAATCATCTTACTGTTATGCCCCCTAGTTACATACATTATTATGAGCAGATACGACCTTGTCACATTTATATATATTTTAATTACACTTCTGTGCCACCCAATAGGCAAACCTCTCAGGGCGGTTTGTAGATCTTACTGACATTTATTTTTATTTTATTTTTAAAAATTATACCCTGTCCTTCAAAAAGATTATTCCAAGTCAGATTTACAATACATAAATACAGTCAATAAAAGTATAACAATAGCAAAACCAATAAGAGATAAAACAGCATATAAGAGCACCATAAAACCAATGTCATCAGAGACTAATATTGCTAAAAAAGCCTGGGAAAATAAATGGGTTTTATCTGGCATCAAATAAATAAATAAACAAATAAAAAAGTAGACAAGGTGAACCTCCTTGGGGAAAGTATTCAATAGCTGCGGCACTACTACTGAGAAGCCCCTTTTTCTCATTGCCACCCACCTCACCTCAGGTGATGAGGGCACCTGGGAAAGGGCCTCCAAAGAAGGTCAACTACAGACAGACTGATGTAGAGGCTGAAACAGCAGCAGATTAATGTGGAGGCCAAATGGCAAATATCCTCTGCTCCCAACTATTAGGGTACTTAATTGCAACTTTAAGTATCTCATTTACTTAATTTACAGTGTTATTCATAACACTGAATAGATGCTCAGGTGGACATTCATTTTAACCTTAGCACTGTATAACATTCAAATTTTTAAAAATAAACACACAGGTTTTGTAGAGGGTTGATTTGAGGCCTGTTAACATGGATGACAGATGGGTATAGTCAATGCTGGTAGGGATTTTAAAGATTTGACCAAGCATATTTCACTCTGCATTGGGAGCATCTCACTTTGTCCACCTTGTACTTCTTCTGAACAGTGTTATTCTCCTTTTGAATAGCAGGTGGTCATCCTAAAACGAAATGATCCATGGCATCCTAGTTGAGAGTAAAAATGTAAGGGGAAAAGCAGTTAGATCCCCTCAGGTTTGGAAGATCGCATTAACAGAAAAATTAACAAGTAAGTTACAATTGGTGAAAAGAAGTAGGAAAGAAGATAGATTTACTATGGATTGGTATCAATTTATTATGTGTATTGGCAATACTCAACTTCATAACACTCTGCCTGTAGCATATCGGTTTCTCTTGTTCATGTGAACAATGTATTCTGTTTTTTTCTGCCTTGACCCATTATAGTTCTTTGTCTGGACTATCACATGAAAGGGGGTGGGAGGGGTGAAAATATAAGGAAATAAATTATGTGTGTGTGTGTGTGTATATATATATATATATATATATATATATATATATGTAATCCCTTTCCTTCACCAGTTCCATATTTCATTGTCTTAGTTTCAGCTTTCAGCAATCCCTTTTCCAGATCAGCTGGGGTGCAGAGTAAGGGGCAATCTACACATTAACTTTCCGCATCATTCTGGCATTTGGTGCAGGTGGTTTGTTTTATTTGTGTGTGTGTGTGTGTGTGTTTGTTTTTACAGTTTGCCAGCATGGGTGGCCTGGTCTGGACTGGGACCCTAATGTAGAGTACAGGGTGCTTTAACTCTTTGCCTTTATTGAAATGAATAGATCCCTTTTTGGGAAATTCAAATTGCAGGTGCAGGGGCCCTGTCTGGATTGAGACTGCAGCAGACAGCAAAGGGTTAGAGTCTCCTATCTCCATGTTAAGACCTTGGTCTGAATCAGATCCTTTGCACTGACAATTTGTAAAAAAAATGAAACCCCTGCACTGAAGGACAGTACTTCACAGAAAGGTAATATGCAGTTCAGTTCTAATGCTAAAGTTCAAATGAAACTTTTCCTATGAAAATACAGAGAGAATTGGGGTGAAAGAAATGGAAAATCCACAAAGTTTCAGTGGCGAGGGAAAGAAAAAATGGAAATTTTCAGGACAGTGTGTGTGTGTGTGTGTGTGCCCGCACCCGCGTGCTTACTGGGAAAATCTGCAGTGGTTTTCTTCCCTCTTCTTGCTTAATATAATTTGAGTGCCACAACTTGTGCCAAATGAAGCTTAAATAAGAAGGAGGGGGGAAAGCCCTCCAGCATCACCAAAAATGTCCAGACTGCCTCCTGTTCCCTGAGAAAAGTTTTAAAAAATGTATTCTACTTTTATGGTCTATGCATGGGATCACAAAAGTGTATGTGTATGTGGAGGGATATTTGGCTCAGCGCCGGACAGACATTAGTTTCCCTTCCTACCTTGGCAAAAGATTTGGCCAAGGTTTAATGCTCCCACTGATGCTACAAACCTCATTTCTCATGTAACCAGGTCCTTTAAAAGCCATTGTCTAAAAATAGTGGATTGAGGTGACAATCCTTACATGGGTTACTCTTGAGTATTCTTGAAACAACTTCCCCCTGTGCAAGGCTCATTTCTGCATCAGCTGCATGTGGAACCAAAATGCTGAGCTATGTGAGAATTGCTGCATATATAGCACCCATGCTATTAGTTTTGCACATTTCTCTATTTCTCCTGAAAAGAAGGCTAGAAATTAACCCTTGCCTATTCAATTAATATTCATAGAAGGCCTGTCAATTCTGATCATAGGAACATTTATATTGTCTATGTGGAGCAGAAGAAAATAAATGCTTTTACATTTTCTTGGCTATTTAATAATAATAAAGTGGTAATTCTATTGTTGTGAAAAATACATGGCATACAAAATGTTTCCACAGGAGCAAAAAGGAAAGAATTCCTCAACTGAGGCTGTGATGCTATTTACTTACCTGGTAGTAAACCTCACTGAACTCGGTCAGGCTTACTTCTGAGTAGATATATCTCGGATTGTGCTGTGAATCAGCAATGTTGTGCTATGAGTATTTTCTGAAATTTCCAGACTGATTCATTGCAGGGCTGTGTCTGTGAGGTTCAGTTCAGGATAAATTGTGAAGCAAGCTAAAGGTTGAGTCTTCACAGATCTCTGAATCCCCAAAACACCAACACAGGCTTCAAAAAGCATTTGCCTTTTGAAAATAACATAAAGTGATTGAGGCTGCAGTCCTGGGACTCAGACTTCTGAGTATATATGCATCGACTTGCACTGCAACAGCTTAATCCTATGCATGTTTATGAAGTAAGTCTCACTGTGTTCAGTGGGGTTTACTTCTACATAAATCATAAATTGTATAGGATTGGAACCTAAACATTCACCATTGCCACCCAGAAGATGGCATTAATTATGAAGAATCAAACATGAAGTAACCTTTTCACTCACATGGACACTCTTGTCACTACAGGATATGAGCAGGAAGGGCTGTAGCTCAGAGCATCTCTACACCAGCCTAAAATCCTGCATTTAAAATGGGGCTTTCTGCTTCTGTTTTAAATGCAGGATCACGATGGACAGCCTTTATATTCATGAAGGATGGACTTCCTTCCCCCTTTCCCCCTTTCCCTCCTCCTTTCCTCCCTTATCTGAGTCTTCCATATGTTTCATTATACAGGCGCTAGATGGAGCTGTGGTCTAGCTCCTCTCATTGAGGGTTTTCCTCTTTTCATGAGGAAACTCAAGTGGAACTCAAACGCTGTAATTTGATAGATCATTATCTCCAATCTTTTAAAAAATGGAATAAAGGTAATTTAATGCAGGAGATGCCCTGGAGGTTGATGACGTCATCTAAAAGACCTGCAAACCTCCGCGTGAGTAACCAATCTCAATAGCAGGATAAAACCTCTGTGTGAAGAAGCCCTCAGTGGCAGAACACATGTTTAGCATGCAAAAGGTCCCAGGTTCATTCCCTGTCATATCCAGGTAAGTCTGAGAAAGACCCTTGTCAGAAAACCTTGAGAGAGTTACTGCCAGTCAGTGTAGACAATTCTGAGTTAGACCAAAGGTCTGATTCAGAATAAGGCAGTTTCCTATGTTTCATTGTAAACACAAAACTGTATCAAATATCATCATGTTACCCCCCCCCCCCACACACACACACACACCTATCTCTTTGGTCTAAATATATGAGAAAATGAATGCCATAAACATTTTGGTAAATTTGGCATGTATTACAGCTGATGTCACAGTTTCATTAAGTTGCCTGCTTATACACGGACTCTTCTATCCATTGATCTCCAGTGTTGGATAAATTTAGCACTTTTTTGATTAAAAGGCTGTGTGAGAGTAATGGTTTAATAACAAGGCATCATTGATCATATTGACCGGCTCTTAATATCCTGGCTCACTGGTTTGTCAATATGTTTGCTTATTTAATAAGCTGCCTATTTTCAAACAGATGTGCTCTTGTTACAAGTAAGCTGCACTTTATATAAGAGAACAGAGACCTCTGCAGGCCCATGGAGATGGCAGCCATGGAAGAAGGCCAGGATAGGTCTGGAGTGATGGTATCCATACCGAAGAAATGGTTCACACATTACAGAAACAGAGAATCTACATTGCCCTTACTGCAGTTCCCACTATATGCACAGTCTTTGTTTTCATGGCAAATCTAGAGACACATGAGACAGTTACATGTATTTAGTTGTGCAGGCTTGCTAAATTTTATAATAGTATTCACATACATCTCTGCACACTAAAGTAAATATGATTTCATGTTGTGGGCTATTTTAGAGGGTTGTGGTTTGTTTGTTTCTTAAAGTAGCTACTGAGTTAAGTCACACATCCAAGAGTTAATTGGGCAAGATACTCAACTCAACTCTCTTCCTGAATAATCCTACATGTCAGAGGTAAGACATTTTGCTCGCTCTCTCCTAATACTAGAACCTGAGGTCATTCAATGAAGCTGATTGGTGGGAGATTCAGGACAGATAAAAGGAAGTACTTCACACAGCGCATAATTAAACTATGGAATTTGCTAACATGAGGCATAGTGATGGCCACCAACTGGATGGCTTTAAAAGAGTGTTAGACGAATTCCTGGAGGAGAAGGCTATCAGTGGTTACTAGTCCTGATGGCTATCTGCTGCTTCCAGTATCAGAGACAGTATGCCTATGTACACCAGTTGCTGAGAAACATGGGCAAGAGGGTGCTGTTGTACTCATGTTCTACGTGTGGTTTTTCCCATGGGCAGCTCCTTGGCCACTGTGTGAACAGAATGCTGGAGTGGATGGCAACCTGGTCTGATCCAGCATGCCTCTTCCTAAGTCCCATTGGGCTTACTCACAGATAAGTGGGCACTGGACTGAAGCTTTAATTTCACAGCATTCTGGCAGATGTGCTGCTACCCATCCTGCCTAAGGATGGTTGGGAGGCCAGAAGTCAATAAATACCTTGCATTGAAAGGTAATTGTTCCTTCTGACTGGTGAACACAAAAAAATGTCTGGTACAAAAGTTGTTAGCAGAAGAGAATTTAAACCATCCCAAATTCCCATTTGCTTTTGTTATTCTTTGAGCCACATAGGTAGGACCTTTGCAAGGGGGTGGGGGAATCAAAAGCTGTCGCTCTCTCTGGTTTGAACATGGGAAGCTGCCTTATCCTGAGTCAGACTGTTGGTCCATCTAATTCAGTACTGCCTACACCAGGGTGGGGAACTTCTTGGCGTTTGAGAACAGCATTGCCCCACTGGAAACCACTGGAAGTTGCACCCTACCTCCACTGTTGCCAACTTTACTGCTGCAGTGATGGCAAAAAGTGGCTATTTTGCAAGGACACTAGGCACACAGAGAGCATGCATCTTGTTTACAAGTAGAATCACACTTCCGGGAAGCTTCTGCATGCCACATGGTGGTGGTAAATTTTGCAGTGGCGGGGGCAGCTGCCTGCAAAACAGCCAGGAGGTGGGGTGCACATGGGCTACGTGTTTCCCAGCACTGGTCTACTCTGACTGGAAGATATTGTGTGGGGTTTAAGACAGAGGATTTCCCAGGAGTACCTAGATTAGGGGTGGAGAATCAGCAACTTTTGAGCTTGCCTAAATTGTTTGAAAATCACTTAAAAACTTTTTTCGGCTCACTCTGGGTTTAGTTCTTGAGCTGTTTTCAGGTTCATTCTATTTGGAGAAGTGCACATTTCATAGGGGGAAAGTGCATATTTCATAGGGAAAAAGTGCACATTTCTATGATTGTTTTTAAAATGTGCTCTTTCCCCCCATTGACTAATGCCTGAAAATGTATATTTTGGGGGAAGTGCACATTTCAAAGTGATTTTGTAAAAAAACGCATTTTCCAAACACATTTGCAAATTCACAAATTTGCAAACATTTCTTTAAAAAAAGCAAAAAAAGAAAAAGGGGGACTCCTGCTTACTTTGATGTTTGAGATTGCAAACAGGACATGTTCCCATGATTTGCAAACAGAAACAAAATTATAATTCATCCCCAACTTGGATATGCCAGAGTTCAAACCTGGAACTTCCTGTAAGTGCAAAGCATATGCTCTCCCACTGAACTACAGCCCTCTCCCTAAGTACTTTCAGTATAGCACAGGTCACTCACCAGCACAGAATGCCTGGCAATTTGATCTACTCATTGCTGTTCACCAAATTATCTAAGTCTTGTAAATGATAAACATCACATACTGTTGTTGGCATACAGGTGAAAACGTTTAGGATGTGGCTACAAGTCATGTCAAAGATGACCCCATTCTATTATGCCAGCAGCTGGCATGTACTGTAGTGGTCTAGCATCGTTCCCATATTACATGAGGTTTTTAATTTGGTTTTTGATCAGGGGAAACTCCCCTACAGAGCCCATCTAAAAAGTCCTAGTTTCAGTTTTCTTGTTTGGGAATGTAATCAAAGCAGTTGTGAAAAAATTTACCCATCAAATATGATCAAAGCAGTTGTGAAAACATTAATCCATCTTGGATAATCTTAAGGCTGTCGTCCTAATCTGGAAGTATGTTTGATTGATATCCGTGAGACTTACTTTTGAGTAAATGCATTTCGGTTTGGGGCTGTATGTGGTATTTTCTCAACAGCTTTCCTTATCCTGAGTTTCCAAGAGTTTTTCAAGAAGGAGCATTGCTGCCTTATCCTAAGGGTTCCAAAGTGCTCACCATATGTGGCAAGCATATGGCATAGCTTTAAAAGAGCATTAAACAGCAAGAACATGGACGATTTTCATGGAGACACCATTATGGAAGTTGCTTCAATGTGACAAACAGCTGCTTCTATAAATGTTGTCCACAGTAAAATAAACACCATTATTTATGATATATTTAGCAGTATCAAAGGAAGGAAATCAATCAAGTCCAACAGGGCTTGCTCATTTGAGTAGCTGAGTAACATAAAAGCTGAAGAAAAGTTACACAGCACGAAGTGTTAGCAAAATATTTTATATTTGACAATTTAACTAGCATGTGTGCAAATGCATGGATTATTTTCTTTGGTTAGATGCTGTTCCTAGCATTTGAAGGATTCCCCAAATACATTACCTGCTGCTGTCAAATGTGAAGATACAAAAATGATGCCAGAATTATGACAATTACTAGAATAATATTCATCCATATTATTCCAAAGACATCTGTGCACTGGATGATCAGGTTTGATAAATAAGAGTTTTTGTCATAGTGCTGCCTTTCCGCACACAGTGGCCTTGGAGTACAATGGACATTGAACGGCCAGAAAATGTATATTTCACTCTATTGGCATGGCACCTTCAGAACCAGGTAGAGTGAAGTAAACAAGGTTAGGGCAGTTTTGAATATAAATAAATACATATGAAATAGGTTTCCACTAGGGCTGTGCACCACTTGGGCCCAAAGCCCAAACTCTGAGCTGAAGAGGGGGGGTGCTTCAAGCCACTTCTGGGGTGAGGTGGAAGGGGCATGAAGTGGGTTGGGTCACTTCAGAGTGATCCGGAAGCCCAACCATGCCGCTGCCGCTGGCCAGCCCCCAGCTCCTTACCTGGGCCCTCGGGACATGTGCCAGCAGCCATTTTTAAAATGGCAACTCCCTGTATTTCCAGAAATAGATCTTGTGCAAATGGCTGTCAAGCTGTCAAACACGCTACATTAATGTTGCATGCTTGACAGCTGCCATTTGCACAGGATCTATTTCTGGAAATACAGGGAGTTGCCATTTTAAAAATAGTGACTCCCTGGAACAAGAAGATGGCTGCTAGTGCATGTCCTGATGGCCCAGAAGTTGGCAGTGGCAGTGGTGGCGACTCCGGCTCTCTGGAAGAAGATAGCTGGTGGTGCGCATTCCAAGGGCCCAGGTAAGGAGCTGGGGGCTCATGTGGCATGATGGAGGGATCAAAGCAGAATTTGACCATTCAAATCCCACTTTGGCTCTGAAGGCCAATGCAGGTCATGGGCCCCCCAATCAGCCCAAAGCGAATCCGGTCTACCTCGGAAGCCCAAGCCAGGCTCCTAAGCAAATCAGGGGGGTCCCTGCATAGCTCTAGTTTCCACCCTTTCCCCTGAGAAATAGACATTCATCAGGAGAAGGTTCTCCCATCCTTGCTTCTGCATTTCACAACAAGCTTTACCTGCTGATATTCTCCTTGGCATACATGTCTTAGAGGAAAGAGTCCAATCAGGGGGGAAAAAAGTTAACATCCTCAGGGATAAGGGTGCACAACCTTTTTGGTCCTAGGTGCTACAGGACCAAAATGGGGTGCTTGTGTGTGCATGTGCATCTGTGCATACATACATATTCATAAAAACAAACATACATGCACACAGAAACCCACACACTGCTGAAGGGAGGGGGAAGGCTGTTCTGGGCATCAATGAGTAAGGGGAGGATAAAAACTGCTAGAGATGGAACTAGTAATATGGTATCTGTTGAACTAATTTTTTTTTTGAGAAATTCAGTTTGTGATGCTAGTTATCCTTTCTCAGTGAATCTCGAGTAATATGTAAGTATGTAAGATAGGGGTCTCCAGCCATTTTGGGTTGATGGGCATTTTGAAAGAGTGTTGTGGATGCTCTCACAAAATGGCTGCCGTGGTGGGGGACTTGCCCCTTCATAAAATGACTGCCATGTTAGGCATGACTAGTCACAAAACACTCATTTCCCAGAAGGCAAACTGGTGAGACTAAATGAAAAGTAACTTGCCCAAGAACCTAAGTACAAGGCAGAGGTCTGAGCTCCAAAACACAAAACAACTCTTTTGTCGGGAAATAAAGATGGTGCTGGAGGGCAGTCCTTCACTTCGCAGCATGCCAGCGGCATGCCAGTTAAAACAAAAAAAAAGTGCAATCCTATTTGGGTAGACACCAGCCTTTGAAATTGGAGGTTGCCAACCTTTCCTCTGTGCTCCAGCCAGCCTGCATATTTGTCTATCTAGGCACAACTTTGGGGAGGGGGAGGGGAGGGAAGGGGCCTGGAAACCCAATAGGAAGCTGCTCCTTCCCTCCCCACTCCTGGGACCACCCCCTTTTCTCCATCTCTACGCTTTATTTCCGAGCATGGAGACATAGCCGGTGTGGAGAGAACCACACTGGCTATGAGGGGGCGGGAGGTATGGGTTTGGAGCTCTGCTTCTGGCTCTGACCTTGATTCCCAGAAACCAAACAATCTTATCCTTATGGCCCTCTAGGCAGTGTCTAGTGGCCATAGGGCTGCTCCCTTAAAAAACCTTAAGAAAATGAAAATCAGGGCACCACATGGAGACCCCAGATGTAAGAAATACTAATGTCTGGGGCATAACCAGTGGTGCTAGCTTTTTGTCCAAGAGCATCCCATATTATTCAGCTGCAGAAATTTGGAGTGATTTTTGTCAGATTGAACTGAACAGTTCTGTTTGTCCAAGGAGTTCTTTTAAAATAAAGATGTCATTAGGGAAGCAAAACTATTCAAATGCTCTGCTCTCTGCAAATGAGTTATCCATTTCCTCGAAGTTCTCAGATCATTAAAAAAGATTGCTGGCATTGGGTGAGCATCAAGTATTTGAAATTTGCTGCCATTCAAGCACAAGTTGGAAAACTGTAGTCATTTGATCAATCATCAAAATGGAATATTCACCATATAAATGGGGGTCTGGGGAGTGAGGAAGCATTTTGAAACTACAAGAACTTTGCTGAATGCAAAGAACGTGTGTGATATACTCCCTTCCACGTAATTACAATCAACAGCTATTTCAGAGGAACAATCTCAACTATACTTGCTAGATAGTTTCCCCCTACGAAAACTCCTGGCTTATTGCATTTTTACTCTTTAAATACCGGAACTTTATTCCTATTTTCTTTTCTTTTTTTCTGAGGCTGGTAATAAGTATGTTTCAGCTGCTTCTGTGGGGATCCCGCTCTAATCCTGTCTTGTCCTGCTGAAGCACTCTTTTTGATTAAAAGGGTTTCACAGGATTTAAAGCATTCTGCCAGAATTGTTTGAACTTCACCAAAGGCCAGGCTGGAGTCTTCACAGCTGTTTCATCACAATAGAATTTAAGCATGAGGTGGTTTCAAATAAATCATCGCAACACAAGGTGGTGGTGGGGAGGCGGGAAATTGGGGGTGGCAGGCTTGTGGAATTAATTTTCACATTGGAGTTGCTCTGACATATTAGAGATACAAATGAAGTGAAAATACTATGTATGTTACAGACGTTTTATATTTGATTCTATGGAGTATTCTCAAACACCACCGGTACTACAGTCCTTAAGGCACCACATGGAGCATTGTAATCCAGTTATTGGATGCTCATTTGTCTTGCATGCTAATGTAGATTATGGAAATATGGTGCATTAAGCCTGCCAGATTTTTATAGGGGAGGGTGGGGTGGAACTGTTCAGACATTGTTCTGTCCACTTATTTGCTTTCATGGGAATTGTGCTGGCAGCTTCATTCACATGAGTAATGTAACATGTGACCCAGGAGCTGTCAGTTGTCTGCTGCAGTTCAGAATGGAACAGAGTTCCATACCCACCAAAAATTTGGACTGGGAGCACAAGCATTTTCAGAGTGGCCTCAGGACCTTTCCGGCAGGTTCTGGTCCTGGAATTCTGTGGTGCAAAGATGAGTCTTTTGTGCAACTAGGGCTGGACTTTGGGGCCAAAGTCTGGGAACCCACAGGAACAGATGACCAATGAGAGAGCAACACCTGTGCTGGCATGGACATACCAGGGCCTACCAGGGCTGATGCTGGTTGCTGAAGTCTCCTTTCTTTCTTCTTATTTCTTAAAACATTGGGAGAAACCAGTCCATGATTACAGATTAGTGCCATGCCAAATATTTCTCCCATATTATTTACAAGCATTCTCACTCAATTTGATAGAAAAGGAATTGCTTCCGAAAAGAAAATTACAGGTGAAGAAATTTCTGTGAAATTGTGTTCAGGGTTCTTGTGCTTCCTTTGCTTAGGAGGTGACTGAGGTGTGTATAGGAGTGTCCTGCCTTCCACTGTACAGTCTGAATCTGCATTAGAGATAAGATGTATTCGCAATCACCCCTCAGAAATTTAACATTTGGAAAGTCCGGGGGAAAGTCCTGGAGCCTAAAGAATAAAACTAGAGCTGAGCCGACATTTCTCAGAGGACATTTTTTTCAGAAAAGTCCAGAGATTTTTCTTTTCTTACCCCCTAGACATAGAAGGCCACTTTGCAGAATTTCCCCAAATTTTCTTCCCCATATTTTGGTGGGTTTTGCATTCCCTCTCTCCCTACCCCCTATCCAGTGCCCCAGAATGATACTAGGTTATTGTGAAGAATGCAAAATGGGGGTCAGGCGCAGTGGCCGTGCAAAAAACCAAAACCCCTTAGGAAAAAAGAAAGAAGCTGTGCTACTGTCCTTGCCAGTAGTGAGCCCTACCTTTGAGAAATAGTTGGAGAATTTCTCCTCTCCACTGGAGAAATTTGGTGAAATGCTCCTCCCAATTCCTCTGCCCACAAATAGAGTGGAGTATTTCACGAGGTCATTTGTGCACAGCTCTATTACAGATACCCATTTTATTATTTTTGCTTTAGAACTATATTAACCTGTTTGAAAGAGAAATCTGCACATGCTCAGAGAAAAAATCACCTACCATGATTTTCTTTAATGGTAGGTAAACAATTCTGCAATCCTAAGGGAAATCAACCCTGAGTGCTCATTGGAAGGACAGATACTTAAGCTGAAGTTCAAATATTTTGGCCACCTAATGCGAAGAGAAAACTTTCTGGAAAAGACCCTGATGCTGGGAAAGACTGAGGGCAAAAGGAGAAGGGGATGGCAGAGGATGAGATATAGCATCACCGATGCAATGAATATGGACTTGAGCATGCTACAGGAGAGAGCGCAGGACAGGAAGGCCTGGCGTGCTATGGTCCATGGGGTCACAAAGAGTTGGACACGACTGAACGACTGAACAACAACAACAAAACAATTTTGAGCTGTTGTGTTCTTTTCTATTTTTTGGATCTGGAACGTAGAAACCAACATTATAAAGTATGAAATGGTACTGCAGCAGGGGGTGGGGAAACACGAAAAATGTTTGTTATGTGCTTCACAACTGAAGCACCCAGCAGTGTTTCATAGCTGTGTAAGGGGGGCGGCATAAGGCCATTAAGTCCAGGGTCTCATTGTCTGAACAGTAAGCCAAAGCGGGATACATAGCAGGCAGAGCTCGACTGTCATCTGGTGCAGCATTGCACACTTAGCAGTGTGGAGCAATGTGTGAATCAGCAAAACTCAAGCTTGCCAAAATTATCTGAATCCATCTTGAAGCTCAGTCTGATGCAATTCTGTATCAGACTACAACCCCCCTTTTTTTTTTTACACAAAAATCAGTTGCGTATTTGTGTGTGCATTTTTAGGGATGGCGGAGAAATCCGCCACGGACTCCAGTGAGGCTGGATTCTAAAGAATCCGGCCCCCTGGAGTCTGTGGCAGAATGGACTACCCACCTACCCCCGAAATCCCCCCCAGAATGGACGTACCTTGTGTTGGCCGTCCGGTCCATCCATCTGGGCTGCTGCAGCTGCAAATGGTGACTAGCGTAGCAGCCGCCATTTGTGTCCCTACGCTAGGCCGTGATAGGCTACATATTTATTTACATAGCCTATCATGGCTAAAGCAGGGACACAAATGGGGTAGGGGATGCCATTTGCATCCCTACCCATGCCGTGATAGGCCACATATTTATTTACGTAGCCTATCATGGCTAAAGCAAGGATGCAAATGGTGTCCCCTGCACCATTTGTGTCCCTGCTTTAGCTGTGACAGGCTACGTAAATAAATATGTAGCCTATCATGGCCTAGCGTAGGGATGCAAATGGCGTCCCCTACGCAGGACGCCATTTGCTTCCGCAGCAGCCCGGCAGCGGGTGGAGGCCCCGCTGCGGATTGGCCCAGCTGGTGGATCCGTGGACTGGCCATGGAGTGGAGCCAGCCAGGCAGGATTCCGGGGGGAAGGACTGGATCAGCAGACCCCAGCGGAGCAGGGTAAGTGGGGTTTGATACACCCCTGTTATTTTTCCAAATGTACGCATCCATTGTGCACATCTTTGAAACGTCTGCATTCTTCTCCCATTGATTAAAGTGCATTTGTGCGCATTTTTCAAATGTACACATGCTGTCAAACACAATAATTTTGGTCCTCAAACCACACTGCATGACTGCAAGCTCGGAAATGGACAGACTTCAACCACAGATTACATCCAAGTCCGAGTTCGATCCAGGAGGTGTGAACTGGGTCAATCCTGATCAAAGACAAGCTTAAACAAATTTCTCATACAACTCTGGCAGGGTGGTTGCCACAGCCCCAGCTCCACACCCAGTACCTCCATTGGGAACTCGGCAGTGGGGCACCCCAAGCCCATATTTGGATCAATTGCATGCTGGGGTGCCAGCTGCTGACCTTTGGCAGCAGCATGGCCAGGCCTTGGCTGCTGAGATGCCCCTCCCCATCTTTTCTTGACCCACAGGCACTCCCAGGTTTGGGGGATGAAGCCTTCCATGACAGGCATTGACCTAAAAATGGGGAGCAATTATTGCAAGACTTTTCCCCTTTTGTCTGTCTGTAATCTCCACTACTCCACTTTATTAGAGGGCAGTGTGTATATTTCTCTCTGGCTACTTTCCTTCAAACTATGCATGACTGTGTGCACCTCAGATAGGACCCCTCCTGAGTCCTGACTTGTCTTGTAAGGATTTTCTTGGGCCTTGCAATTTACGTTTGGGTACAATATGGGATATGGGGAGTTTAGAGTTTAAGGGGTAAGAGATGGTGCTTGTAAGTGGGGGAGGGTAACACTTTAATGTGTAACAAGGCAAGTAGGGAAGCAACATCTACTGTATTAGAAGCTTGCTAGATGCCATATAGAAACTGATAAGAGATGTCTTGATAACCTTCCAACTGTCTCTTCCTTACAAGGAAACTACGTAAAAGGTAAGGGGTCATAGAAAAGAACACGTTGTGGTTTGGGATTCCCCTGTCTGGAAATAACGGGAAGAAAAAAGGAGCTGTAGGCCACATAAAAGGAGAACTAAGGCTCAGAAAAGAGTAAATATCTTACATCAAGGGGAGAGGTGATTTTGGGGAGCACAGGTTGGACTTTCTGGGAATAGAAACCTGTAATGTGACATGGACCAATAGATGTAAAGACTTCAGAATATGTATTAGAAAGGAGTTTACTAAACTACGTGATGATTTATGTAGCCTATCATGGCTAGATTTCCAAAGTCAGCCGTGATAAGCTACGTAAATCGTCACGTAGCCTATCACAGGTGACTTTGGGAAAAAAAAAAGTGCGTATGCAAATGGCGGCGCCCCATGGGCACCGCCATTTGCGTTCCTTATTTTGGCATGTCTAGTCTACATAAAGATTTACGTAGACTACGGCGAAAATAAGGGAACGCTATTTGCATTGCCCTTATTTTCGCCGTAGTCTACGTAAATCTTTACGTAGACTAGATGTGCCAAAATAAGGAACGCAAATGGCGGCGCCCATGGGGCGCCGCCATTTATGTATGCACTTTTTTTTCCCCCCAAAGTCACCCGTGATAGGCTACGTGACGATTTACGTAGCCTATCACAGCTGACTTTGGAAATCTAGCCGTGATAGGCTACGCAAATCGTTACGTAACCTATCACGGGTGTGTGTTTTTTGTTGTTTTTTTACTTTTTTTCGCAGCCAGGGAGACGGGGCGCTCCTCCCTGGCCTGAATTTCACTGGCGAGGGATGGGGCGCCTCCCCCCCCAGCCTGAATTTTGGCCGGGCGAGGCGGGGCACCTCCCCCCCTCGCCTGAACTTTGGGGGGGAGAACCGAAGCGCCTCCCCCCCACCGCGAAGCAAGCTTCGGGACAAGGTAAGTCCCTTTCATCCATCCCTAATTTGTATGCAGGAATGATTTTGGCAGCTTTAATGTTGATCACTTGCCTACTGATACCTGACAAGGAATTCATTTTTTTGTTACCTCACAGCTTCCTTACACTGAGTTAACATTTCAGATGGGCTATCTGCTTGGACCCAATGTTACTTTTCAGATGGTCACTGCCGGCTCACACATCCCCTTCAGTGCATAGGTGTGGTTAGGATTTTGCCCCAATGTGAATCACGGTGCACCTGCTTGTGTGGAATTGCATTGGTCAATTTGTTGCCAGTTTACCCAATAAGATGTAATCCTTTTGTAATGTACTGCATCCCCCTCAGGTGCTTCACCACCCATGATTAATTAACTGCGTGTCATTAGTAAACTTGACCTCCTCTCTTATTTCAGGGAATTTTGTGGGCAGTCTACAAGAAGTTATTGACATGCTCATAACTATGCTGCTCCAGATCCATGAAGGGGATACATTTGTGTGTGTGTTTTAACTACAGATCATTTAGGAGTAAAGCACAGGGGCAGGACCAATTGCCCACCCCAGGACTGGAGAGCAGAAAGGAAGCATCAGCCAGGCCTTTATCATCAGCCAGGGGACCTGGGGCCACTGGGAGGCTGCCATCCCTGCTTCCTAGGAATGACAGCAAGCTAAGGGGGAGATCAACCTGGCCCATCCATTGGCCAGAGAAGGAGCAGTTTCAGGGAGCTTGCTTCCCACTCCCTGCCAGAAAAAAATAACTCCGTTGCAACCGGCAGTAGCTTTGGGACTACAGAAGTAAGGTGAAAGAATGTCGTGGCGTCATCCATTGGCTAAATACCTACCAATTGCTATTCAAGCAAAACACACCAGCAAGGGAAGATCGGCCTGGCTTGAAGTGCATTGAAATGCATGCTTATAGTTCACCGCATTGTACAGCCTTGAAAAATGGATCTCCTCCTCTTCCATTTTTCTTTACTCTCCTTTCTTCGTGTGTCTTGTCTTTTTAGTTTGTAAGCCTAATAGCAGGGCCTGCCTCTCTTTTCAAAAAGTTGATATGAGCCACTTTGGGAGGCAACAATTGTCTGAAAAGCAGGATTAAAATACAAAAAATTAATAAAATCAAACCCTGGGGAAGTCCACTCCTTACAGGCTCTCATTGTTGGAACTGTTCACTTATGCCTGCTCTCTGTTTGCTGGGTTTTTTTAACCAGTTGCTAAGCTATTGGAGGACTGGTTATCTCCCCACTTTTATGTCCGTGCATTAACAACTGAACTGATAAGGTTTTTTTTCCCAAAAGCTCCTGAAAGTCATCTTGGATGGTTCAGCTGCCACATCTGCATTCAAGGCAGTGCTGGTCACAGTGGAGCAGTCAGAAGCTACCCAGCTGGATGCAGGTAATAATCTGGAAGTGAACAGCAAGGGTGTGGCTGCAT
The DNA here is from genome assembly GCF_057233095.1 of Heloderma suspectum. Taxonomy (NCBI): domain Eukaryota; kingdom Metazoa; phylum Chordata; class Lepidosauria; order Squamata; family Helodermatidae; genus Heloderma; species Heloderma suspectum. Next base: position 78,349,487 of record NC_139460.1, on the reverse strand, counting down.
TTTGGTTGGTAGAACACCGGGGGCTCTTTGGAACTCAGCTGGAGTTCATTGGTAGCCACCAAGCAGAAGCAGAGCAGGTGTGGCTCAGTGGTAGTCACCTGGAAGGCAGGGCACAAATGGTGCAGGCCGCATAGGAGTTCAGCCTGAGCCAGGCTGCTGAGCTGGGTATGTACTTGATCAGTAGTCAAGGCAGGTGTCTGACTCATTTTCAGATCTGTTATGCGTTGGGCTGCTTATACAGGTCAGAAGGAATTTGCCTTTTATACAAAGCCTAACCAATCTGAGGATCTGCAATGTGTCCTGTGGGATAATATCCTGGTAGGTGGGGGAAGGAAAAAGTTTGTCCCCCCTTCCTTGACTGCAAGATTGTGTGGAGAAAGTAAAACATACAGATAGGAACATTGGTAAATATTTTGAGGCAGCTTTAAGATGACTGGGGATTCTCCAGACTCTCTGGATTGAGCTTCAGTTTATTTAGGGTATTTAAAACCTGTTTTTAAATCATATTGATTATTTCACTCGAATCATTACTGATTCTAGGTGGTTGGACTTGGAGCCACTGAAGGATGACCTGAAGTCTGCTCACACAACAGGCCTTCCTCTAATGCAACACAACTTGCCTTTCTCCTCCCTCCTGAGGCACCCCACCCACACCCAAATCTGTTCCTAAGGGTAGGGATGTACGAAAGTTCCGCCATGGATCTCGGGGAGGCCGAATGCCAGGACATTCGGCCCCCTGAAATCAGTGGCAGAATGGCCCACCCCCCCACCCCCCCCGGGACGGGACTTACCTTGGGTGGATCTTCCTGGCGGCGGTGGCTGCGGCGGTGGTGCAGTGGTGGCGGCGGCCAGTCTTCCAACTGGCTGCCGCCACCACCATTTCCAGGTAAAAAAACACACACACACACACACAAAAGTGATAGGCTACGTAAAGATTTACGTAGCCTATCACGGCTAGATTTAAAAAAAAAACACGTGCATACGCAAATGGCGGCAGCCATGGCTGCCACCGTTTGCATTCCTTATTTTGGCACGTCTTAGTCTACGTAAACATTTACGTAGACTTAAACTGCGAAAATAAGGGGAACGCAAATAGTGTAGATGCCACGCTATTTGTGTTCCCCTTATTTTTGCTGTCTTAGTCTAAGTAAATGTTTACATAGACAAAGACGTGCCAAAATAATGAATTATTAATGAATTGCGTACGCGCGTTTGTTTGTTTTTTTTAAATCAGCCGTGATAGGCTACATAAACATTTACGTAGCCTATCATGGCTGACTGCAGGGACGCAAACAGCGGTGGCTACGGCCGCAGCCATTTGCATCCCTGCTAGCCAGCGGCCGGATGTCCGGCTGCTGGCAGAGCCGGCCGGCGGCTCCGCAGAATGGCTGCAGAGCACAGCTGGCTGGCCAGGGTTCCGGGGGTGAGGAACGGAGCGCCTCCCCCCCCAGCAAGGATTCCGGGAGGAGGGACGGAATGCCTGCCCCCCCACCATCAGCATAATCCTCGAAAGGTAAGTGATTTTCGTACATCCCTACCTAAGGGTCACTCACCTTCTTATGAAATTGATTTGCGGTGGGGGGGAGGTGCCCCATCCCTCCCCCCAAAATTCTGGCCAGGGGGGAGGCGCCCCATCCCTCTCCCCCGAATCCTGGCTGGCCGGGTCCGCAAATGGCGGTGACCGTAGCCGCCGCCATTTGCGTCCCTGCAGTCAGCCATGATAGGCTACGTAAATGTTTACATAGCCTATCACGTCTGATTTAAAAGGAAAAAAAACCCCGCACACACGCAAACTATTTGCGTTCCTTATTTTGACACATCTTAGTCTATGTAAACATTAACATAGACTACAGCAAAAATAAGGGCAACGCAAATAGTGTAGCATCTACGCTATTTGTGTTCCCCTTATTTTCTCCGTCTTAGTCTACGTAAATGTTTACGTAGACTAAGACGTGTCAAAACAAGGAACGCAAATGGCGGCGCCCATGGGCGCCGCCATTTGCGTACGCACGGGTTTTTTTTTTCTTTTAAATCAGCCATGATAGGCTATGTAAACATTTACGTAGCCTATCACAGTAATTTTTTAAAATCTAGCTGTGATAGGCTATGTAAATCTTTATGTAGCCTATCACTTTTTGTGTGTGTGTGGTTTTTTTACTGGAAATGGCGGCGGGGGCAGCCGGTCGGAAGCCCGGCCACCGCAGCCGCTGCCGCCGAACCGCTGCTGAACCACCGCCAGAGCCGCCGCCGCCAGGAAGATTCGCCCAAGGTAAGTTCTGTCCTGGGGGGGGGCGAGGGGGGGGCAGACCGTTTCACCACCGATTTTGGGGGGCCGAATGTGCTGGCATTCGGCCTCCCCAAGATTCGTGGTGAAATTCTTTGACATCCCTACCTAAGGGTCCTCCAGTCCTCTGGAGAAGATCTGGGGGCATGCAGAGGGCTGCAGCAGGAGGGGAAATCCATTTTCCCTTCCTGCTGCAGAACTACAATATTGGATACAGAACTACAACATGGGATACAATGGTTCTGCCTCGGACAGAACGCCACCATCATGGATCATGATCTTCTGATGGACTAAACCAAGTTCTATCACTGACATCTTCATGAAGGAATTAATCTCTCTGTGTCTGTTGGTGTTCAATTTATGTGTGCTCTAATAGATAAAGGGGTTTGGAATTTGACCTGGGTTTAAATCCCATACCCCATCTTTCAGTGATCCCCTTCATGGATCTCTGCCTTGTTCTTGTTGTGGCAAAGGGGCTTGCATAACTCAGTGAAGCCATAAGCTATGCCGTGCAGGGTCACCCAAGACAGACAGGTCATGACGGAGAGTTCTGACAAAATGTGATCCACTGGAGAAGGAAATGGCAACCCACTCCAGTATTCTTGCCAAGAAAACCCCATGGAACGTATCACAAGGCTAAAAGATATGACACCGGAAGATGAGCCCCTCAGGTCGGAAGGTGTCCAATATACTACTGGGGAAGAGCAGAGGGAATTTCCAAGTAGTGCCAGAAAGAGTGAAGCGGCTGGGCCAAAGCTGAAAGGACACTCAGTTGTGGATGTGTCTGGTGGTGAAAAGAAAATCCGATGCTGTAAAGAACAACACTGTTTAGGAACCTGGAATGTAAGATCAATGAATCAAGGTAAGCTGGAGGTGGTCACACATGAGATGGTAAGATTGAACATCGACATCTTGGGAATCAGCGAACTAAAATGGACAAGCATGGGCAAATTTAATTCAGTTGACTATTATATCTACTACTGTGGGCAAGAATCCCTTAGAAGAAATGGAGTAGCACTCATAGTCAACAAAAGGGTGGGAAAAGCAGTACTGGGGTACAATCTCAAAAATGATAGAATGATCTCAGTATGAATCCATGGCAAACCATTCAACATCACAATAATTCAAGTCTATGCCCCAACCACTGATGCCGAAGAAGCTGAGGTTGATGGGTTCTATGAAGACCTACAACACCTTCTAGAACTAACACCAAAAAAAGATGTCCTCTTCATCATAGGGGATTGGAATGCTAAAGTAGGAAGTCAAGAAATCACCACGATAACAGGCAAGCATGGCCTTGATAACAGGCAAGCGTGGCCTTTTTTTTTTTTTAAGTCAGCCGTGGTAGGCTACGTAAACATTTACGTAGCCTATCACGGCTGACTGCAGGGACACAAACGGCGGCGGCTACAGCCACCACCATTTGCATCCCAGCAGGAGAGGAGGTTTTGCAGCCGGAGGGATGGGGTGCCTCCCGCCAGTCAGAATTTTTGGGGGGAGGGATGGGGCGCCTTCCCACCTGGCCAGAATTTCAGGGGGTGGGATGGAGCACCTCCCCCCCACCGCGAATCAAGCTTCGGGATCAGGTAAGTGACTTTCGTACATCCCTACAGTTTACATCCCAATTCCAAAGAAGGGCAATGCCAATGAGTGTTCAAACTACCGCACAATTGCGCTCATTTCACATGCCAGCAAGGTGATGCTCAAAATCCTACAAGCTAGGCTTCAGCAGTATGTGAACCGAGAACTACTGGAAGTACAAGCTGGGTTTCAAAGAGGCAGAGGAACTAGAGATCAAATCGCCAACATTTGCTGGATCATGGAGAAAGCAAGACAATTTCAGAAAAACGTCTATTTCTGCTTCATTGACTACGCTAAAGCCTTTGATTGTGTGGATCACAACAAACTGTGGCAAATTCTGAAAGAGATGGGAGTACCAGACCACCTTACCTGTCTCCTGAGAAACCTGTATGAGGGTCAAGAAGCAACAGGAAGAACTGGACATGGAACAACCGATTGATTCAAAATTGGGAAAGGAGTATGACAAGACTGTATATTGTCGCCCTGCTTATTTAATTTATATGCAGAGTACATCATGAGAAACGCCAGGTTGAATGAATCACAGGTCGGAATTAAGATTGCCGGGAGAATTATCAACAACCTCAGATACGCAGACGATACCACCCTCATGGCAGAAAGCGAAGAGGATCTCAAGAGCCTCTTGTTGAGGTTGAAAGTGGAGAGTGCAAAAGCTGGTTTGAAACTCAACATTCAAAAAACGAAGATCATGGCATCTGTCCCCATCACTTCCTGGCATATAGAAGGGGAAGAAATGGAAGCAGTGACAGATTTTATTTTCTTGGGCTCCAAGATCACGGCAGATGGTGACTGTAGCCATGAAATTAAAAGACGCTTGCTCCTTGGGAGGAAAGCTATGGCAAACGTAGACAGCATAGTAAGAAGCAGAGACATCACCTTGCCAACAAATGTTCATATAATCAAAGCTATGGTTTTCCCAGTAGTAACATATGGCTTTGAGAGCTGGACTATAAGGAAGGCTGAGCGCCGAAGAATCGATGCTTTCAAACTGTGGTGTTGGAGAAGACTCTTACGAGTCCCCTGGACTGCGAGGAGGTCAAATCAGTCAATCCTAAAGGAAATCAACCCTGAGTGCTCATTGGAAGGACAGATCCTGAAGCTGAAGCTCAAATATTTTGGCCACCTAATGCGAAGAGAAAAGTCACTGGAAAAGACCCTGATGATGCTGGGAAAGATTGAAGGCAAAAGGAGAAGGGGACCGGCAGAGGATGAGATGGTTAGATAGCATCACCGATGCAATGAATATGAACTTGAGCACGCTCCGGGAGAGAGCGCAGGACAGGAAGGCCTGGTGTGCTATGGTCCATGGGGTCACGAAGAGTCGGACACGACTTAACGACTGAACAACAACATAGATATAATGGTGGTTTGTGGCCATATTTCATCTAGGGCAGGGCGGGTGAACCTGTTGATGAATTACTATTCTCATCATCCCTCACCATTGTCCAGGCTGGCTGGGGCTGATGGGAACTGGAATTCAATAAAATCTGGAGGGCCACAGCTTCCCGAGCCCTGATCTAGGGTTAAAGTCTCCCAATCTAACACAAGCCTCAACCTTGATGGAAACAGACAGAAGTATGTAATGGTTGTGCCTGGTATTCAGACTTTTTGGATTCAAGGAGAGAGAGACATTAAAAGAAAAACTGGATATGAATTACCTAAAATGATGCTGTTATAAATTATTTACTTAAGCATACTAAAAAAATCATGCCACTCAATTGTCTAAACATGTATTAACAGTCCCCCCCACTGCCCCCCCAAAAGAGATCATTGCAAAAATTTGGAGATATTCAAAGATAATTTCACCTGTAGAGAATGGATGAGTAAACTATGGCAGTTTTCAGAGGGGTAGCTGTGGTATCCTGTTGCAGCATAAAAAACCCAGCTCCCTGTCCCACCTAGGGATGTACGAAAGTCACTTACCTTTTTGAAGGGTGACATTTGCGGTGGGGGGGAGGCACTCCGTACCTCCCCCCGAAATCCTACCCTGGCCGGCTCCGCTCCACGGCGACTCCGCGGAGCTGCTGGCCGGGTGCATCCGCACAGCAGGTCTGCAGATGCACATGGTGGCTGGTGTAGCGGCTGCCAGTTGCGTCCCTTCGCTGTGCCATGATAGGCTACATAAATATTTATGTAACCTATCATGGCAAAAGCGGGGATGCAAATGGTGGCTGCTACGCCATTCGTGTCCCTGCTCTGAGCCGTGATAGGCTACGTAGATACTTACATAGCCTATCACAGCTTGCCAGGGATGCAAATGGCAGCCGGCATAGTGGCTGCCATTTGTGGTCACAGCCCAGCAGTGGCTGGAGTCACAGGAGCTGCCGCTGCCGCCAGAGCTGCCTCTGCCGGAGCCGCAGCCAGGTAGGCTCCATTTTGCAGGGCTTTCGTGGGGTGGTGGGGTGGGTTGCTCCGTTCTGCCATGGATTCTGGGGGGGGGGGTGAATTCACTGGAATTCGGCCTCCGTGGGATCCATGGCAGAATTCTCTAACATCCCTAGTCCCACCTTGAAGACTAACACATTTATTATGGCATAATTATTTGTGAAACAGTCAGCTCAATTGATAAAACTAAGCAAGACAGTGGTAGAAGGCAAAAGAATCCAAAATTTGTGACAGAGAGACATCTTTTTATTGTTTTTTGGAAAACAAATTATGAAACATAAATGAATATTTATACTTTTCTCCATTATATGAGTAGATGCTTCTTTATTTGTATTAAACAATTTTGTATATAGAATTTGAAATGTATCTGTTGCATCATTTTTCCCTATTCTATTCTATTCTATTCTATTCTATTGAATTCAATACCAGTGAACTATATCTATTGAAATTTATCCATAAAGATATAGATATTGGAAACAGTCAGGCAGTAACAGGCAGAGATTTGAGGAACGCACTGAAATTCTTAAGTATAAGGGTCTATTGAATGACATTCTCAGAGCCAAATTTGAATGCAATCAGTGTACACCTTTTTATTAAGTAAATAGTAGGCAAAGGGAAGTCTGACCAGCCCCAGAACCAGTAAGGGTAGGGAGGGAAAGTTTAACTCTTTCTTCCCCTGCCACAGTCCCAACAAAAATCCCTTTGCTAAAGCTTCTATTTGCATTCCAAGAGAAAACTCAATTGGTGCCAGTGGGAGCTTCCCTTGAAATGCATACTCTGAGAAGAGATTTCAGTCAGGACCACAGCAAGGAAAGAAAGAGTTTCACTTGCATTCACACAATTAACATGATGTCTACTTTGACCCTCATTAAGGAAGAGCTGAGAAATGCAAAATATAGTTTCAAAATGATCATATTAATACCTTCCTAGTTAGATTCCACTCAATTCCAGTTAAAGCGTTGGTCTATAAGGCATGTGTCAAACCATTTCTTTCAGGTTAGACAGATAAATGAGCCTCCTCCTAGGAGAACAGTGTTCATTATGGTAACTGCCCATCCAAGAGACCCTATATTAGACAAAATTGTCTGAGCAACTCATTATTCATTGAAGCTTTTGCATGCCCATTGAGACTGAATGGGCATGCAAAATGGGCATTCAGCATTAACTGAAAAAAGGTTTCATCTCTGAAAAGCACTGAGAGGTGTCTTTCTGTAACAGCCAATTTCGCAAAACCATTGCAGCCATTGCAGTTAACCTTATGGTTAATTGCTGCTCTTAAAAACTGTTCTTCTTGTTTTGTTTATTAATTTGGATTTTAAGAGTGTTTAAATATTGCTGATCTTGTCTGTTCACTGCCTTAAATTCCCTTTCAGACAAATAGGTCAGATATAAGCTTTTAAAACATTTAATAATAAATAAGACTGAATCATATTTTGCTTATGTTTTTAGCCCTTGGTTATGTCAAGGCTTTTTTAGTTATGACACCTTGGTATTTAGTACAGCAAAATGAGATTGTTCTCTACAGTCCACAAAGATACTCTCTATCATAGGGATGTACGGACTGTGTAAAATCTGCTCTGTCTGTGTTTTGAGGATTGTCAGGTGCTTTTCATTCCATCATCCACCCACAGACGGATGTGAATTTTTTTTTCCGTCATGCGGAAAAATATGGAAATAATTATGTAAGTATTTACATAATTTAACCCAGTACATAACGTTTAGTGTATTGTCCCCTATTCCATTCTATGTTTCCTCATCAGAAACTTATGTATTTTTCTACAGATTTATATGTGTAAATTTTGAGAAAGTAAAAAAATCATCCGAAAGTCTACGGACTCTGCAGGGCCTGAGGGGGTCGCTCTGCAGCAGATTCCGCAGGTCAGATTCTTAGAAATCTGAGCTCATTTTAATCCAACTTGAATTTCTCCAGCATCCCTCTGTATCAGGTGGGCAAAAAATAGAACAGGATCTACTGGTATAGCTCTAAGTGATTTGCAGCAGATCAGCAAGGATTTCTGACTCCAAAATGTTCAACGAGAGCAACAACAAAAGCTCCACATGAATTAGTGCTGAAATGAAGAAAATGTGCTTTTGGGGGCTGGGGGTGGGATGTAGTGGAGGCAAGCAGGAATGGATAGATGTCTGAAAGGGCTGTGAGCTTTTCCTAGACTGAGCATGTTAATCTATCTCCAGATGGTGGATCTCAGAGTTCTTGTGAATAAGTAGATCCCTCAAGCTTGAAGTCTGTCCACTCTGATGTATGACATAAGACAGCAAAATGACAGAACTACTTAAGTCTTGTGTTTATTGAGGTTAAGAGAATAACAAGAATCTCAACTCCACCCCAGAATTGTCATCCCTGGGCCATTAAGATGGGGTTGCTCAATATTCAGCCATTTCTGTCCCTGACTTATTATTCAACAAGTGTTATTTGTATTGAGAACTTTGCTTCCTGTGTTCATCACATGACCATCTGGCTTTCTGCCCATTGTAGTTTGAGGTTGATTTTTCAGACTGACCCTGGGTATCTCATTCATTTAGCTTACATGATTTCATTTGCTTTGAATAAACTGCATAGCCAAAGCTTTTGCTTTGAGTACACAGACTTGGTACTCATCCATCTAAATAATTGTGTTCAATTCAAATTATATTACACAGGCTCATCAGCTAGCCAATACATGTCAAATGAATGGTGCAGAGCCAACCAGAAATGGTAGAAATAGCCCCAAAGAGCAACATCATTTTATCTGTGTATCTAGGCAGTAAGAAGACAGACCATATTCATTATTAGGTTTAACAGGGCACAACATATTATTTGGGTCTATTGGTTCCCATATGTTCCACATTATGTCCCAGGTTTCCTAGTGATATAACCATTGCAGGCACTTGTCTCCTGTGTCCAACCCTTAACTCCACACAGGAAAAAGGGAGATTTAAGCCTTTGGGATTTTTCTGAGCGGTACTTTGGGATCAGTTCAGAGCCATAGCTAATATCAATCTGTTCATTTAAAGCTTCCATCACCATTAAGAAGAATCAATCACTTAAAGCCAGGAGTGGGCAACTTGTGGTCCTCCAAATGTTTTGGCCTACAACTCCCATCATTCCTCACCACTGGCTAAGCTGGCTAGGACTGATGGGAGTTGTAGGACAACACATCTGGAGGGCCACAAAGTGCCCATCACTGCTTTAAGACCTTCAGGTGAACAGAATCTCCCTTGGTGGAATTAGATAAACAGGAATATACATCTGCTTTCTAAATCGAATGGCAGCTATCTCCCATTCTTTAGGAAGCGTAACAAGCTCTGTGGTTCTGTTGGTAGTGGTATGCTGAAAATTTCTTCCACATATTTTTGACCGTTCTCTTCAATTTGATGGAAAAGAAATTGCTTTTCAAAAAGAAATTCAAGGGAGAAGAAATTTCGGGGAAATTCTTACGGGTTTGGTTCAGGGTTCTTGTGCTTACCTTACTTATGGGGTGGCTTCTTATAGGGATGTATGAAAATCACTTACCTGTTTGCAGATTATGCTGATGGTGGGGGGGAGGCATTCCGTCCCTCCCCCCGGAATCCTGGACGGGGGGAGGCACTCTGTCCCTCCCCCTGGAATCCTGGATGGGGGGGAGGCACTCTGTTCCTCCCCCCCCCCAGAGTCCTCCTTGGCCTGCTGTGCTCCACAGCACAGCACAGCTCCATTTGCATACGCGGGGGGGAACCGCGTATGCAAATGGCGGTGGCTACAGCCGCCGCCATTTGCGTTCCTTATTTTTGACGTCTCAATCTACATAAATATTTATGTAGACTAAGATGGCAAAAATAAGGGGAACGCAAATAGCGTAGTGCACGCTATTTGCGTTCCCCTTATTTTCGCCGTCTTAGTCCACGTAATTATTTACATAGAGTAAGATGGCCCAAAATAAGGAACGCAAATGGCGGCGGCCGTAGCCGCCATTTGCGTATGCCTTTTTTTTTTTTACCCAGACGTTTTAGGCTATGTAAAAACTTACGTAGCCTATCACGTGGGTGTAAAACCCCCCACAAAACCTGCAAATGGCGGTGGTGGCAGCCGGTCGGAAGACCAGCTGCTGCCGCTGCTGCCGAAGATGCCGCCGGAGCCGCCACCGCCCGGAAGATCTGCCCCAGGTACGTCTCGTCCTGGGGGGATCTGCGGGGGGGCAAGGGGGGCAGGCCATTCCACCACAGATTTTGGGGGGCCGAATACACTGGCATTCGGCCTCCCTGAGATCCGTGGCGGAATTCTCTGCCATCCCTACTGAGTAGTGCATGCGAGTGTCCTAGCTTTCATTGTATAGTTATCTCTCTGGCAGCCTGTAGCTTCCTTGGCTTCCTGAACTTTCCACCCAGGGAAAGACACCATGAGGACATTTCTCTCAGGGGCTTTTTCAGATCAGAAAGTGCAGGCAGCCTGGGAGGTTATGGAGCCATGAAGACATGTAATAGATGTTAAAACACACACACAGTGCTCTCAGCCATCTCACAATTATTACATAAGGTCAAAAACACCACCAAAAGAAAGTTGAAATGAATTATAAAATACCCAGAGAATGAGGTAGAAAAATGGAAGCCTCTTTCATGGGGAAAGAAAACTTTCAAGAAACTAGAGGTCAGATTTTGGCACCGTACTAGCTTCACTTTTTTTCCTGGAGCTGGACACACAGCACTGCCCAGCCCCCTCACATCTGCTATAGGGCTTGCAGGGTATCTGCACCTGGATTAGAGATAAAAAGTATCCACAATTATCCCTCAGAAATTTAACACTTGGAAGACCCTGGGGAAAATGTTGAACCCTGAAGAAATAATGACTAGAGCTGAGCCAAAATTTCTCAGAAAACATTTTTCTCAAAAGAGGCCTGAGATTTTTATTTTTCGGACAACCCTAAAAATAAAAGGCCACTTTGCATAATTATTTCCCATTCTTCTTCACCATTATTTTCTGTGGTGACGTTCTCTCCCCTACCATTCCCTGGAATGATGGTAGATATGGGGCATTGTGGAGGATGCAAAAATGGGGGCCAGACTGCAAATGCAGTTGATGCTGCTGCCACTTGCTGTAGCAGTGCAAAGCAACAAAAAAACCCAGGGCAGGGGGGGGGGGAAGAAGCCCCTGCCAATGTTGAGCCCTACCTGAGAGAAATTGTTGGAGAATTTCTCCTCCCCTTGGAGAATGTCAATGAAATTGTCCATCTGTCCCCCCACCCCCGCCATCCCATTTCTCTGCTCACAAATAAGGTGGAAAATTTTGAGAAGGCATTCATCTACAGCTCTAATCCTATCCATTATCAAGATAATGAGTCTGCTACAACTCTGCTAAGGAAATTTACGCTAAAGTCCTATGCCTATTTACGTAGAATTAAGTCCCATTGAACCTAATGGGGATTATTTCTGAGTAGACGCGTGGAGCATCACACTGTTAAAGACAAAGCAACATGTCATTTGGTCTGGGTTCCACATTTTAATTCTTACTGTACAGATGCAGTCAGGATTAATTTAAAATTGGGATCCAGTCTAGGAGTGGACACAACAGTTTAAACAATTTCCTTTAAAAAAGGAAATTCTAAAGGCACAATTACAAACAATTCCAACAAGAAAAAAAGGTGGAAGACAACAGAAGAAGCCAATGTGGCTTCACAAAAATCTTGGGTATGACATGAAAACAAAAAAGGACACATATAGGTAGGGATGTTAGCGAATTCTGCCACGGATCCCAGGGAGGCCGAATTCCAATGAATTCAGCCCCCCGGAATCATAGAATCATAGAATAGGAGAGTTGGAAGGGGACTACAAGGCCATCGAGTCCAACCCCCTGCTCAATACAGGAATCCAAGTCAGAGCATCCCTGACAAATGGCTGTCCAGCCTTGTCTTGAAGGCCTCCAGTGTGGGAGAGCCCACCACCTCCCCAGGTAATTGGTTCCATTGTCGTATTGCTCTTACAGTCACGAAGTTTTTCCTGATGTTCAGCCGGAATCTGGCTTCCTGTAACTTGAGCCCATTATTCCGTGTCCTGCACTCTGGGATGATCAAGAAGAGATCCTTGCCTTCTTCTCTGTGACAACCTTTCAAGTACTTGAAGAGTGCTATCGTATCTCCCCTCAGTCTTCTCTTCTCCAGGCTAAACATGCCCAGTTCTTTCAGTCTCTCTTCATAGGGCTTTGTTTCCAGTCCCCTGATCATCTTTGTTGCCCTTCTCTGAACGCTCTCCAGTTTGTCTGCATCCTTCTCAAAGTGTGGTGCCCAGAACTGGACACAGTACTCCAGATGAGGCCTAACCAGTGCTGAGTAGAGGGGAACTAGTACTTCCCGGGATTTGGAAGCGATGCTTCTATTAATGCAGCCCAAAAGAGCATTGGCCTTTTTTGCAGCCACATCACATTGTTGGCTCATATTCAGCTTGTGACCGACAACAATTCCAAGATTCTTCTCGCTTGTAGCGTGGTGGAGCCACGTATCCCCAATCTTGTAACTGTGCATTTGGTTTCTTTTTCCTAGGTGCAGAACTTGGCATTTCTCCCCATTAAATGTCATTCTGTTGTTTTCTGCCTAGCGTTCCAGTCTATCCAGATCACTTTGTATTTTGTTTCTGTCTTCCAAAGTATTAGCTATCCCGCCCAATTTGGTGTCATCTGCAAATTTGATCAGCATTCCCTGCACCTCCTCCTCCAAGTCATTAATAAAAATGTTGAAGAGCACTGGGCCCAGGACTGAGCCCTATGGTACCCCACTCAGTCATTACCTCTCCCCAGTTTGAGAAGGTCCCATTGAGAAGCACTCTTTGAGTCCGATTCTGTAGCCAACTGTGGATCCACCGGATCGTTGTTTCATCTAGCCCACTTTGAGCTAGTATGCTCATCAGGATATCATGGGGCACTTTGTCGAAAGCTTTGCTGAAGTCGAGGTATATGATGTATACAGCATTCCCACGGTCTACAAGGGAGGTTACTTGATCAAAAAATGAGATCAGATTTGTCTGGCAGGACTTGTTTTTGACAAATCCATGTTGGCTTCGAGTAATCAAAGCATTGTTGTCAAGGTGCTTCCACATGGATTCCTCTATCATCTGCTCCAGAATTTTCCCAGGGATTGATGTCAGACTGACTGGTCTGTAGTTCCCAGGTTCCTCCTTTTTACCCTTTTTGAAGATAGGGACAACGTTAGCCCTCCTTCAGTCATCTGGCACTTCCCCCGACCTCCATGATTTCTCAAAGAGAATAGACAGCGGTTCTGAGAGTTCTTCTGCCAGTTCCTTTATTACTCTAGGATGCCGTTCATCTGGCCCAGGAGATTTAAACTCATTCAAAGTCATTAGGTGTTCCTTGACCATATGCTAGGGATGGGGGAGAATTTCTCCCCGAAACTTCGGGGGGCCGAATGCCAACGCATTTGGTCCTCCGAAGGTTCAGGGAGAAATTCTCCACCACCACCCCGCCCCCCCCGGGATGGGACTTACCTTTTACGAATGTCGCTCCCGGCGGCGGGTCCCGGTTCGGCAAGTCTTCGTCAGGGGCGGGGGCAGCAGCCGGTCTTTCAACTGGCTGCCGCCGCCGCCATTACAAGAAAAATTAAAAAAAAACAACGCCCCTGTGATAGTCTACGTAACGATTAACGTAGCCTATCACGGCTAGATTTGCAAAGTCAGCCGTGATAGGCTACGTTAACCGTCACATAGCCTATCACGGGTGACTTTGGAAAAAAAAAAAAAAAGCGCATACGCAAATGGCGGCCCCCATAGGGAGCCGCCATTCGCGTTCCTCATTTGGTCCCTGTAGTCTACGTAAAGATTTACGTAGACTACAGCGAAAATAAGGGCAATGCAAATAGCGCCTCCCCCCCACCGCGAAAAAAGCTGCGGGACAAGTCCCTTTCGTACATCCCTACAATATGCCTATCGATCTCAAGCTGCAATCCTGCCCCTTCAGCCTGTACTTCGCCTTTGCCAGGGGGGTAATGGACCCTCTTTTGGGAGAAGACTGAGCCAAAGTAGGAATTGAGCACCTCTGCCTTTTCTTTGTCATCTGTTATTTTGCCATCCTTATTTAATAGCTGAACCACCATTTCTTTCCTCTGCCTTTTACTTTGCACATAGCTGAAGAAAGCCTTTTTGTTGTTTTTAGCATCCCTTGCTAACCTCAGCTCATTCTCAGCTTTAGCCCTCCTGACGCCATCCCTGCAATTCTGTGCTATCTGCCTATACCCTTCCTTTGTTACTTGGCCTTCTTTCCACTTCCTATATGTGTCCTTTTTTGTTTTCTGGTCATCCCTAAGCTTTTTGTGAAGCCACCTTGGCTTCTTCTGTTGTCTTCCACCTTTTCTTCTTGTTGGAATTGTTTGTGATTGTGCCTTGAGAATTTCCTTTTTTAAAAGCTCCCACCCAACTTGGACTCCTTTTCTCGTTAGCGTCGCTTGCCATGGGACCTTACTGATCATTGTTCTGAGTTTATGAAAATCAGCTTTCCTAAAATCCAGGGTACGCATTTGACTACACTCAGCTTTTGCTTCCCTTAGAACCAAGAACTGAAGTACAACATGGTCGCTTTCCCCCAGAGTTCCTGTAACTGCTACTTTATCCACTAAGTCATCTCTATTGGTTAGGATCAAGTCAAGGATAGCCGATCCTCTAGTTCCTTCCTCTACTTTCTGTAGGTGGAAGTTATCTGCCACACAAGTCAGGAATTTCCTGGAGGGGCCATGTTTTGCAGAATTTGTCTCCCAACAAACATCGGGGAAATTGAAGTCCCCCATTACTACTACATCATGCTTCCTTAAAACAGTGGCTATTTGCTTTTCAAAAGTTTCATCCTTGTCTTCTCCATGATTGGGTGGCCGGTAGTAGACTCCAACCACCAGGTTCCTTTTATTCTTTGCTCCATTTATTTCAACCCAGATGCTCTCGATGGGGCTACCAAGCTCATCCTCCTGTATTTCTGTGCAGAGATTAGGGATGGTGGAGAATTTCTCCCTGAAACTTCGGGGGGCCGAGCGCCAATGTGTTTTGGGGAGAAATCCTCCACACCCCCCCGCCCCCTGCACCCCCCCCGGGACGGGACTTGCCTTTTGCGAATGTCCCTCCCGGTGGCTGGTCCGGCCGGCGGTTCGGCGAGTTTTCGAGCGAGGCAGGAGCGGCAGCCGGTCTTTCGACCTGCCGCCGCTGCCATTGTAATGAAAGAAAAAAAAAAACTTCCCCTGATAGGCTACGTGACGATTCACGTAGCCTATCACGGCTAGATCTGCAAAGTCAGCCGTGATAGGCTACGTGAATCGTCACGTAGCCTATAATGGGTGACTTAAAAAAAAAAAAAAGTGTGTACGGATAATGGCGGCCCCCATAGGGAGCCGCCATTCCCATTCCTTATTTGGTGGCTGTAGTCTATGTAAATGTTTACGTAGACTACGGCGAAAATAAGGGCAACTCAAATAGCCATTATCCGTACACACTTTTTTTTTTTTTTTTAAGTCACCCATGATAGGCTACGTGACGATTCACGTAGCCTAACACGGCTGACTTTGCAGATCTAGCCGTGATAGGCTACGTGAATCGTCACGTAGCCTATCAGGGGAAGTTTTTTTTTTTTTTTTTACTTTCGCGTTCGCGGCCGGGCGAGGCGAGGCGCCTCCTCCCCGGCCTGAATTTCGGCCGGGCGAGGCGGGAAGCCTCCCCCCCAGCCTGAATTTCGGCCGGGCGAGGCGGGAAGCCTCCCCCCCGGCTTGAACTTCACGGGGGGAGCAGCGAAGCGCTCCCCCCCACCACGAATGGCCTTCGACGACAGGTAAGTGACTTTCGTCCACCCCTAGCAGAGATATGTATTTTTCACATACAGTGCAACCCCACCTCCCTTTCTGTTCCTCCTGTTCTTTTTGAACAAGTTATATCCTTCAATTGCTGTCTTCCAGTCATGAGAGTCATCCCACCAAGTCTCAGTTATACCTATCAGGTCATAATTTCCCTCTTGTATTAAGAGTTCAAGTTCGTTCTGTTTGTTGCCCATACTCTGGGCATTAGTATATAGACATAGAAGACCATGTGCTTCATAGTCTGGCTTTCTTCCTACATGTGTCTGAAGACTATTATTGGGCGCTATCAGAGCTGTTCTCTCCGTTGCAGTGCATGTAGGGATGGGGGAGAATTTCTCCCCGAAACTTCGGGGGGCCAAGTGCCAACGTATTTGGCCCCCCGAAGTAGTTTCGGGAAGAAATTCTCTGCACCCCCCCGCACCCCGCACCCCCCCCCCCGGGATGGGACTTACCTTTCCTGAATGTCCCTCCCGGTGGCGGGTCCCGGCGGCGGTTCAGCAGGTCTTCGACAGGGGCAGAGGCGGCAGCCAGTCTTTCGACCGGCTGCCGCCGCCATTCCAAGAAAAGTTAAAAAAAAAAAAAAACGCCCCCGTGATAGGCTACGTGACGATTAACATAGCCTATCATGGCTAGATTTGCAAAGTCAGCCATGAAAGGCTACGTAAATCGTCACGTAGCCTATCACGGGTGACTTTTTTTTTTAAAAAAAAGTGCGTATGGCTAATGGCGGCCCCCATAGGGAGCCGCCATTCACGTTCCTTATTCGGTCGCTGTAAATTTACAGCGAAAATTTATTCGCTGTAAATTTGTGGCGATTTAGCGTAATCGCTAAAGATTACGTAGACTACGGCGAAAATAAGGGCAATGCTATTTGCGGTGTCCTTATTTTCGCCGTAGTCTACGTAAAGATTTACGTAGACTACAGCAACTAAATAAGGAATGCAAATGGAGGCTCCCTATGGGGGCCGCCATTAGCCATACACGCTTTTTTTGTTTTTAAGTCACCTGTGATAGGCTACGTGACAATTAACGTAGCCTATCACGGCTGACTTTGCAGATCTAGCCGTGATAGGCTATGTTAATCGTCACGTAGCGTATCACGGGGGCATTTTGTTTTTTTAACTTTTTATTTTGCGGCCGGGCGAGGCGAGGCGCCTCCTCCCTGGCCTGAATTTCGGCCAGGCAAGGAGGGAAGCCTCCCCCCCCGGCCTGAACTTTGCGGGGAGCAGCGAAGCGCGTCTCCCCCACCGTGAAGCAAGCTGCGAGATCAGGTAAGTGACTTTCATGCACCCCTAAGTGCATGTGCCTATGTCCATTGTTACCCCCAACATTACATCTCCCTTCCCCATAGGATTCAGTTTAAAGCCCTCCTTTTGAAGTTCTTCATGCTGTGGCCAAACACATTCTTCCCATCCTTTGTGAGGTGCAACCCATCCCTAGCCAATGGCCCATCTTCCAGGAAGTATAGCTCGTGGTCCCAGAATCCAAATCTCTCACGCCAGCACCACCTTCATAGCCAGTCATTCACCCGGAGTGTTTTTCTTTCCCTTTCTATCCCTCTTCTAATTACTGGAAGGATGGATGAGAAAACTATCTGGGCCCCAAAGTTCTTGAGTTTCCTTCCCAAAGCTTCAAAGTCTGATGTGATCTCTTTGTAGCTCTGCTTGGCAGTATCATTTGTTCCCACATGGATGAGAAGAAAGGGATACCTGTCAGTGGGCTTTATGAGTGCAGGCAACCTTTCAGTCACGTCTCTAATCTGTCCTCCTGGGAGACAACTTACCTGGTGAGTCCATGAGACATACTTGGGTCTAGATCCCATGCAGCAAGGAGTCTCCCACTACTACCACTCTTCTCTTCTTCTTCTTGTAGGCCTGGGTTTCATCGCCTCTGTTTGACTGACCTTCAGCCTCTTGCTCACTCTCATGCAGGTTCCCCTGTGATTCTTCCTCTGCAGACTGTCCTCCAGTCTCATCCGCAAGTACCTGGAATCGGTTCCACAGCTCCACTGCTTCCACTGGTGCAGAGTGGCGTCTAGTTCTTCTTCTCCTAACTGTCACCCTTTTCCAAGGAGTATCCTCTACTCCATTTTTCTTCACCTCAGCATTTCCCATTTCTGCCTCAGCTTGCTGTTGCTCTTCAAGCTTCTGATCTTCCCTTTGCTGCTGTAGTTCCCCCATTCTGTCCAAGAACTCTTTGTGTTCTCTTATTCCCCGGAGGGTCGACAGTCACCGCTCCAGTCCACTTACTTTTTCTTCCAGCAGCGTGATCAACTTGCACTTGTTGCATGTGTAGGCCATGTTGTTCTCAGGCAAGAAAACAAACATTGCACACATCTTGCAGATCATCACCACTGGAGAGTCATGTCCTTCCATAGCCTCTTTTCCCTTTTTTGTCTAGCTTTGTGATTGTTCTAGACTAGCCTGTGCCTGCTCCTCTACTCAGTAGAGGTTAAAAGCAGAGTCCCACTGGTGTGAAAGTGTGTGTTACAAGACAAATAAATGGAAAAAAGTTAGTTAAAACAATAAAACAAAAAAATAAAAAAAATGTTAGGGGCCTCCCCCTTCACCTCCCCTGCCGAACTCTCCTGGCCAACTCCTGTTTGCTCCCCCTGTTCACTCGCTCTGTTCGCTCACTCTCTGGGAGCTTGCCTGCTTCTGTAGTCCCTGGACCAGCTGGAGCAGCTTGCTCTGCTCTGGTCAGCTGGGAGGCGGGAAACAGGTGGAATCCATGGTGGAACGGAGCAAACCGCCCCACCACACCACGAAAGCTCTGTGAAACAGAGACTAACTGGCTACGGCAGTGGCAGTGGGGTAGCAGCAGCTCCGGCGGCTCCAGCCGCTGCCAGGCTGCGGCCGCAAATGGCGGCCACTATGCCAGCCGCCATTTGCGTCCCTGGCAAGCTGTGATAGGCTATGTAAATATTTACGTAGCCTATCATGGCAAAAGCGGGGACGCAAATGGCAGCTGCTATGGCATTTGCATCTCTTCACTGAGCTGTGATAGGCTACGTAAATATTTACATAGCCTATCACAGCTCAGTGAAGGGATGCAAATGGCGGCCACTACACTAGCCGCCATTTGCGTCTGCAGACCTGCCATGTGGATGCACCTGGCCGGCAGCTAGGTGGAGTCATCACGGAGTGTAGCCAGCCGGGATGGGAATTGGGGGGAGGTACGGAGCGCCTCCGCGAATGTCACCCTTCGAAAAGGAAAGTGACTTTCATATAGGGATGCACGAAAGTCACTTACCTGGTCTCGCAGCTTTCCGCGGTGGGGGGGAGGTGCTTCGCTGCTCCCCCCGTGAAGTTCAGGCCGGGGGGGAGGCTTCCCGCCTTGCCCGGCTGAAATTCAGGCCGGGGGGGAGGCTTCCCGTCTCGCCCGGCCGAAATTCAGGCCGGGGAGGAGGCGCCTCACCTCGCCCGGCCGCGAACTAAAAAGTAAAAAAAAAAAACACGCCCCCGTGACAGGCTACGTGACGATTACCATAGCCTATCATGGCTAGATCTGCAAAGTCAGCCGTGATAGGCTACGTAAATCGTCACGTAGCCTATCACGGGTGACTTAAAAAAAAAAAAAGCGCGTATGCAAATTGCAGCCCCCATAGGGAGCCGCCATTCGCTTTCCTTATTTGGTCGCCGTAGTCTATGTAAATCTTTACATAGACTATGGCGACCAAATAAGGAACGCGAATGGCGGCTCCCTATGGGGGCTGCAATTTGCATACGCGCTTTTTTTTTTTTTAAGTCACCCGTGATAGGCTACGTGACGATTTACGTAGCCTATCACGGCTGACTTTGCAGATCTAGCCATGATAGGCTACGTTAATCATCAGGTAGCCTATCACGGGGGCGTTTTTTTTTCTTTTATTGGAAGGGTAGCGGTGGCAGCCGGTCGAAAGACCGGCTGCCGCTCCCGCCCTGGACAAAGACCCGATGAACTGCCGGCCGGACCCGCCGCCAGGAGGGACATTCAGCAAAGGTAAGTCCCGTCCCGGGGGGGGGTGTGGGGTGCGGGGGGGTGAGGAGAATTTCTCCCCGAAACTTGTTCGGGGGGCCGAACACATTGGCGTTCGGTCCCCCGAAGTTTCGGGAAGAAATTCTCCGCCAACCCTACTTTCATACATCCCTACATATAGGAAGTGGAAGGAATGCCAAGCTACAAAAGAAGAGTACAGGCAGGTATAGGGATGTACAAATCCCTTACCTTCTGTCCGCAGGGTGGTCCGCCAGGAGGGAGGGAGGAGATCCGTTCCTCCCCCCTGGAATCCTCACCAGCTGACTCAGCTCCACATTGACTGCGGAGCCGCCAGCTGGCTCCATTCCACCAGTGATATGGCCGCCATTGCCATCCGTACCACTGCTGGACAGAAACAGGAAGTGATCCGGATGCAAATGGCATCTGCAACGCCATTTGCGTCCCTGCATTTTCTCGTGATAGGCTACGTGTTTGAATTTGCATAGATAGTTGTGTAGCCTATCATGTGAAAAAGCAGGGATGCAAATGGCATAGTGGATGCCATTTGCGTCCCTGCTTTTTCATGCGATAAGCTACACAACTATCTATGCAAATTCAAACACGTAGCCTATCACGAGAAAATACAGGGATGCAAATGGCATCGTGGACGCCATTTGCATCCAGATCACTTCCTGAACGGAGCTGCCAGGAGGGAGGATTCGGTCCGCATGGGTCCAGGAGGCGGAGGTGAGTACATCCGTTCTGCCACGGACCCCGGGAGGCCAAATTCAATGGAATTTGGCCTCATTTGAGTCTGTGGTGGATTCCGCGGACATCTCTAGGCAGGTAGCACAGAAGTGCAGGGATGGCGTCAGGAAGGCTAAAGCTGAGAATGAGCTGAGGTTAGCGAGGGATGCTAAAATCAACAAAAAGGCTTTCTTCAGATACATGCATAGTAAAAGACAGAGGAAAGAAATGGTGATTCAGCTATTAAATAAGGATGGCAAAATGGTAACAGATGACAAAGAGAAGGCAGAAATGTTCAATTCCTACTTTGGCTTAGTCTTCTCCAAAAAGAGAGCCTAAGACCCCACTGGCAAAGGCGAAGCACAGGCTGAAGGGGCAGGATTGCAGCTTGAGATCAATAGGCATATGGTCAAGGAACACCTAATTACTTTGAATGAGTTCAAATCTCCAGGGCCAGATGAACTGCATCCTAGAGTAATACAGGAACTGGCAGAAGAACTCTCAGAACCACTGTCTATTCTCTTTGAAAAATCATGGAGGATGGGTGAAGTGCCAGATGATTGGAGGAGGGCTAATGTTGTCCCTATCTTCAAAAAGGGCAAAAAGGAGGAACCTGGGAACTACAGACCAGTCAGTCTGACATCAATCCCTGGGAAAATGCTGGAGTAGATGATAAAGCGATCAGTATGTAAGCACCTTGAAAACAATGCAGTGATTACTTGAAGCCAACATGGATTTGTCAAGAACAAATCCTGCCAAACGAATCTGATCTCATTTTTTGATCAGGTCACCTCCCTTGTGAACTGTGGGAATGCTGTAGACATAATATGCCTCAACTTCAGCAAAGCTTTCAACAAAGTGCCAGATGATATCCTGATGAGCAAACTAGCTCAAAGTGGGCTAGATGAAACAACGATCCGGTGGATCCACAGTTGGCTACAGAATCAAACTCAAAGAGTGCTTATCAATGGGATCTTCTCAAACTGGGGAGAAGTAATGGCAGGGTACCACAGGGCTCAATCCTGGGCCCAGTGGTCTTCAACATTTTTATTAATGATTTGGATGAGGAAGTGCAGGAAGTGCTTATCAGATTTGCAGATAACACAAAACTGGGCGGGATAGCTAATACCCTGGAAGACAGAAACAAAATTCAAAGTGAATCTTGATAGGCTGGAGTACTGGGCAGACAACAACAGAATGACATTTGATAGGGATAATAAATGCCATGTTCTGCACCTAGGAAAAAGAAACGAAACCAAATGCACAGTTACAAGGTGGGGGATACTTGACTCAACAATACCACAAGTAAGAAGGACCTTGGAATTGTTGTAGATTACAAGCTGAATATGAGCCAACAATGCGATGTGGCTGAAAAAAAGGCAAATGCTATTTTGGGCTGCATTAATAGAAGTATAGCTTCCAAATTATGTGAAGTACTACTTCCCCTGTATTCAGCAGTGGTTAGGCCTCATCTTGAGTACCGTGTCCAAT
Organism: Heloderma suspectum; assembly: GCF_057233095.1. Taxonomy (NCBI): domain Eukaryota; kingdom Metazoa; phylum Chordata; class Lepidosauria; order Squamata; family Helodermatidae; genus Heloderma; species Heloderma suspectum. The sequence continues at coordinate 78,327,218 of NC_139460.1, read as the reverse complement.
TCTGGGCACCACACTTTAAGAGGGATTCAGACAAACTGGAGAACTGGGCATGTTTAGCCTTAAGAAGAGGAGACTCAGGGGTGATATCACAGCACTCTTCAAGTACTTGAAAGTTTGTCACAGAGAGGAAGGCCAGGATCTCTTCCTGATCATATCAAAGTGCAGGGCACAGAATAATGGGCTCATGTTACAGGGAGCCAGATTCCAGCTGAATATCAGGAAAAACTTCCTGACCGTTAGAGCAATACAACAATGGAACCAATTACCTAGGGAGGAGTTGGGCTCTCCCACACTGGAGGCATTCAAGACGAGGCTGGACAGCCATCTGTCAGGGATGCTTTGACTTAGATTCCTGCATTGAGCAGGGGGTTGTACTCGATGGTCTTATAGGCCCCTTCCAACCCTACTATTCTATGATTCTAAGATGTCAAATGTCTCTCTGTTAAGAGATCCCTCTGTGACATGGCATAGATCCATGCCACTTCTTGACCCCTGGTGCCAGGGTTAATTCTAACATAGGCTAACTTTTTGATATCTTTAAATGAGGATCTCATTGGTAGACACAGGAGAGGCCACCATATTTTATTTGTGTGGGGAAAGGGAAAATGAGGGTTATTGTACCTCCAGCCCTTTTGTTTTATCATGTGCAGCAACACAGAATAGGAGATAGAGCAGACAAATCCCTTTGGCTAGATTTGTTCATGAAAGGAGAAAGGATTTGATTTTGAAGAAGAGCCTTCAAAATCACTTTTAATAGCCTTCAGGAGACATTTGAAATGCCATTGTGCTATTATATTTGGCTAGATATCACTCTGAGTGGATTTTGTCCTGGGCTTTTTAATTCAAGCAAGGCTGCTGAAAAATGACACCCTTAAAATCCAATCCGAAGCAACTGAAAGAGCTAATAGAATGGTTTTGCCACCATTTTAATGCTTTTCTGTTGCTGTCTGTTCAGAATAAATAGAGAACCAGGCCTCAGAACTTACAGTAATAGAATGCAATGTGCTTTAAACTTCACTTTGAAAAGGAAAGTCTCTCAGCAAAACATTTGGTTCCAGCAGCATTTACCTTGTTCTCATAGCAAAGCTGTTACTTCTGTAACCAGATAATGAAGGTGCATCTCCACCTTTACTGTCTCTAACCTATATTTCTGCAAGAAACGCTGGGTTCAAAACAAAGCCAACCATATGACAAACAGTATATTATTCAGCCGCCAAATCTCCTACCACCTCATTTTCAGAACAGAAGTTAAATGGAGAATATTACTTTTCAGTAGGACTGTGCACAGACCCTCCGCTTCACTTTGGATGCTGCTTCAGACCCTCCTAATCAGCCCTGCTTCGACTCAGACTGATTCAGACCCCCTCTGCTTTGACTCAGTTCCAGATCCAAAGTGAGACTCGGATGTCCAGACCACTTGGATTGGGCATTTTCCCACTGACTTCATGGGAAAACATAACTTTTCAGTTTTCATGATAAATTCATGAAACTTGGAGGCCTCTCTGCTGACATGGAGGGGATCCCACCTGACAAATTTCAGACAGTTTGGCCCAGTACTGTTTGTGCTAGGTGCAGCTGAACTTTGAGTTTTTCCACAAAAACCCTCAAAGCAAAAGGCCATACCTCTCAGCGCTGTGCTGCCACTGCCCCCTGCCTGCTCACCTTCCTATGGCTGTGTTTCCATGACATCAGAAGGAGAAGTTAATGGAGGAGTACTGGGTTGTAATTTAAAAGGAGTAACACCACCAGAATGATCTCTGTCTCTAAAATGCAGCCATTTTTCTCCAGTTATTCCATCTTCCCCCCTCCTCCACCACTGTCTCTGATTGGAGATTGCTGGGTTACATTCAGTCCTGATTTGGCAACTAGAGTTTCCATTTGCCAAAGCTCCACCCCCTTAACCCTTTGCTGAACTTTCTGAAATTGATACTTTTGGCGCCAGGCTGTCTGGGTTGCACAGAACGAATCACCAAGTCAAATAAGGGGCTTCTTCATATACAAGCTACTTCACTCTGGGGTGCTTCGTTGCTATGCTGCTCCACCTCAGGCCACAGGGGGCACCTCTGAAACAGCCTGCTTCAAGCCGTTATTTGGGCTTTGGGCCAAAGCAGGGCAGAGACCTACTTTTCAGAATGGCTTCTTAAATTGCCTCTGGATGATGTCAGTTTTCTGTGGAATGATAAAAAGAAATATGAGAAGAAAGGAGGGATGGGATACAACAGTGCAGTCCTCCCTACCATTAGGCAGAGCAGAGTGAGGTGGCTATGAATGGAAGAGGCTTGTTGCACCATGTCTACTGGTCAAAAGCGAAAGTTATAATGGGTCAGCAAAGTGCAAGGGCATAAGAAGAGCTCTGCTGGATCAGGCCAGAAGCCTTTCTAGTCCAGCACTCTGTTCCCACAGTGGCTGATCAGATGTAAATGGGAATCCCACAAGCAGGACATGATAGCAATAGCACCTCCCATTCATGTTATCCAGCAACTGTTCCACTGAGACATACTGCATTTGATACTGGAGATAATATAGAGCCTTCATGACTAGTAAAAAAAACCCAGTCATGTCCAACTCTAGGGTGTGGTGCTCATCTCCATTTCTAAGCCGAAGAGCCAGCGCAGTCCGAAGATGCTTCCGTGGTCATGTGGCCGGCATGCCTGAATACCGAGGTGCATGGAATGCTGTTACCTTTCCCGCCAAAGCAGTACCTATTTATCTACTTGCAATTTCTTGCTTTCAAACTGCTAGGTTGGCAGAAGCTGGGACTGAAGATGGAAGCTCACTAGGGATGGGGGAGAATTTCTCCCCGAAACTTCGGGGGGCTGAGTGCCAATGTATTCGGCCCCCTGAAGTAGTTTCGGGAGAAATTCTCCGCCCCCCCGCCCCCCGCAACCCCCCCCCGGGATGGGACTTACCTTTCCCGAATGTCGCTCCTGGTGGCAGGTCGCAGCAGCGGTTCGGCAGGGCTTCGACAGGGGCAGGGGCGGCAGCCGGTCTTTTGACCGGCTGCCACCGCCGCCATTCCAAGAAAAGCAAAAAAAAAACAAAAACGCCTCCATGATAGGCTACATGACGATTAACGTAGCCTATCACAGCTAGATTTGCAAAGTCAGCCGTGATAGGCTACGTAAATCGTCACGTAGCCTATCACGGGTGACTTAAAAAAAAAAAAGCGCATACGGCTAATGGTGGCCCCCATAGGGAGCCACCATTCCCATTCCTTATTTGGTCACTGTAGTCTACGTAAAGATTTACGTAGACTACAGCAACCAAATAAGGAACGCGAATGGCGGCTCCCTATGGGGGCCGCCATTTGTGTACATGCTTTTTTTTAAGTCACTCATGATAGGCTACGTGACGATTAACGTAGCCTATCACGGCTGACTTTGCAGATCTAGCCGTAATAGGCTACGTAAATCGTCACGTAGCCTATCATGGGGGCATTTGTTTGTTTTTTTTACTTTTTATTTCGCAGCCGGGTGAGGCGAGGCGCCTCCTCCCCGGCCTAAATTTTGGCTGGGCAAGGCGGGAAGCCTCCCCCCCGGCCTGAATTTTGGCCAGGTGAGGAGGGAAGCCTCCCCCCCCAGCCTGAACTTTGGGGGGAGCAGCGAAGTGCCTCCCCCTACCGCAAAGCAAGCTGTGAGACCAGGTAAGTGACTTTCGTGCACCCCTAAAGCTCACACCATCACTCAGCACTCGGGTCTCGAACTGCTGTCCTGCCGACCTTCCGGTCTGCAGTTCATCATCTTAACCACTAAGCCACCATGGCTTAGCCATTGATTATCCTCCATGAATTTGTATGATCTTGTAAAGCTATACTTGTTGATTATCATTACATCTTCTGGTAGTGAATGCCATAATTTAACTATGTGCTGTGTGAAGGAGTACTTCCATTTATCTATTTATTTTTTCTCCCATCATTCACCTTAATTGGATGACCCTGGGCTTTCTTCCACTTCCTCCACAGCATTCATATTTTTATACACTCCCATCATGCCCTACTTTACTCTTCTTTTTCCTAAGCTAAAAAGCCCCAAACATTGTAATCACAGAATCATAATATATCAGAGTTGAAGGGGCCATTTAGGCCATTGAGTTCAACCCCCTAAGTAGTTACCCTATGATCTTCTCTCATAGGGTAGTTGCTCCAGGTCCTTGATTGTTTGGGTTTCCTTTTTCTGCACCTTTTGAAGACATAGGAAACTACCTTATACTAGGACAGGTTATTTCTCCATGTAGCCCAGTGTTATCTTCTCTGACAAGCAGAAGATCTCCAGGATCTCATGCAAGTTGCCACAGATTGAACATAGGTGCTTCAGCACAAAAGGTAAGTGCTCTACCACTGAGCTAGAGCTCCTCCCCAAGATACAGATGGACAAGCTATTTAGTTCCTTACAAAAAGCCTTCCTTTCCCCCCTTCTTTCTGATTGCAGCCACATTGGAACTTCCCAGAGTTTGGGGCACTGTGTTCCCAGAGTTTGGGGCACACTCTGCCTAGAAAGAGGGGACTCAGGCCTGTTGAATGAACAAAGCCCATCTTGGATCAAAGTCAAGGGATTTAAAACAGGAAGCGATAGGCTGCATTTTCATAGTATGTTCCTCATATTTGAAATGATAATCAAACTATGTTATAGAATGAGTGTACATCACTTCTGGATTGTATCATCTAAAGATGCTGATTTACCTGTTCAGTGAAATAGTAAAAATGCCATTTGGGCTTAATGTCAGAGTGGAGATGTCTTCATTTCTTAAAAGCCTTCTCATTTCCTAATCTCCATTGAGTAGTTTTGACATGGTCTTCTAAAGTGAGCACAGAAAATGTGCAAAAAAAAGTAGCAATCAAAAAGCTGTCTTTTTGTCCTCCATGACGAAGATGTAAGGAAGGTATAGGATGTCAGAATAAAGGGTTTTACAGGAAGATTTTGTTTTACAAAGTCTTCCGTCTCCCAAAAGAAGAAGTTATGCTTCTCAGAAAGTTCAAGAGAAGAGCATTATTTTGAATCCACCTGTAAAATTTCTGAAGATTGTGTGACTAATCAGTTCTTTTGATTCCATCTCTTCACTGTCAGTAAGTCAAATATTAAATATATACCTCTCCTCTTAGAAACTAAAGCAACCAGAGAGAATTCATTACTGTCTAGATGTTTGAAAACCTGTAAATCCCCCAATTTCAGTGATAAATTAGGTTGCAATGGGACTAAAACTTCCATTTATCAAAAAAAAAAAAAATCTATTCAGAGAGCAATCCTCCAAACAGTTACAATTGGATATGGATTCAAGAAAATATTACAGCTTAAAGTGATGGAGGTGCCAAGATCAAATGCAATGGAAATTGTCCTTGTATTAGAGCTTTACTGTGTTAGTAGAAGTTGTGAGTTTGTAGTCCAGAGTGCCCTGAAGAAGTTTATACTTTGGGCTGAGCAAAGTATACTTGGAATATTCAGCCATGTTTCACAGTCTCTTCTGTGAGTAATCTTTTCTCACAATATATTTGTCTCAAGAATACTCTATTTCCATTGACTTCTTTGGATTTTTTTCCTCCTTCAAAATTGGTGCCATATTGTAACATATTAATCAAACTGTATAGATATATTAGATATATAAAAGATGTTTTACTTCTTTTATATATCTAATTCTCATACAGATAATGGGAAAAAATGTAAGATTCTGTCTTTCTGAACATGTATGGTTGGCCCAGCCACGTTTTACATCTGAAAACAAACAGTACAACTTCCATGTACATACTCTTTTAAATTACTTACCCGCTTCATGGAAATTAACGAATAGTCAGCATAAATGGATTTTCCATGCTCTTTTGACAGCTAAAATACTCCTATTTAGGGATGGACAGATTCCCTAACTGCTGGTCCATGGGGAATCCGCCTGCAGCGGGGAGGCGATCTATTCCTCCCGCCGGAATCCTCTTCAGCCAGCTCCACTCCGCGGTGATATTGAGGAGCTGCCGGCCAGGTCCGAAGCACCAGTGATACAACTGCCATGCCATATCACTGGCTGAAGGGGACTTGACTGACTGCGGACACAAATGGCGTCCAGGATAGCATTTGCGGCCGTAAAGGTTTTAGTTTAAGACTGAGGGCAAAAGGAGAAGGGGACGGCAGAGGATGAGATGGCTAGATAGCATCACTGATGCAATGAATATGGACTTGAGCATGCTTCAAGAGAGAGTGCAGAACAGGAAGGCCTGGCGTGCTATGGTCCATGGGGTCATGAAGAGTCGGACACGACTGAACAACTGAACAACAACAACAAAATGCAGCTGCAAATGGCTGCAAATATTTGCATAGCCTATTGCGTGAATGAAAAGCACGGACTCATTGGGGTCCATGGCGGAATTCTCCGCCATCCCTACTCCTATTACAACAATGGAAGGATAAACACTCACCTCCTGTAATGCAGTGGATTGAGGACTTTATAATGCTTTCAACATTTGAATGGGTGGCATACAGACACCATTTTCAAATGGATACATTTGGATACCTGGTCTGCTTTTGTTGAAACCTACTAGGGGTATACGAATCCCACCTACCTGGCTCTGCTGGGGGTCCGTGGGGGGGAGGCAATCCAGTCCTCCCCCCCCCAGAATCCTCCCTGGCCGGCTCCGCTCTGCGGCAAGTTGGCGGAGCCACCAGCCGGGGCCGGCCGCTGCCAGACTTCCGGCCGCGGCCAGTGTTTGGACGCAAATGGTGTCTGGTGTAGCGGATTCCATTTGCGTCCCTTTGCCTTACTGTGATAGGCTACGTAAATCTTTACGTAGCCTATCACAGTAAGGCAAAGGGACGCAAATGGCATAGCAGACGCCATGTGCATCCCTGCTGTTTACTGTGATAGGCTACATAAAGTTTTATGTAGCCTATCACGGTAAGGCAAAGGGACACAAATGGTGTCCACTATGCTGGATGACATTTGAGTCTGAAGACCGCAGCAGATGGACCCACCCAGACCTGGTGGTGCCAGGTAGGATCCGGCCGGGTCAGACTTCATGGGGTGGCGTGTTCCGTTCCTCCCTGGACTCTGGGGGTGGGGCGGATTCTAAGAATCTGCCCCCCCCCAAGTCCATGGCGGAATTCTCCACCATCCCTAAAGCCTATGTATAATTGCTAGGAAGTTGTATTTTCATACATATGCATTTCATATGTATTCATTGCTATGGATATAGACAAATTCATATATGTATATTACAGAGAACAACTCAAAAAAGAAAAAACGAAAACGAAAAACTGTTGCATGGCTACTCAAAAGTAAGTCCTGGGGTAAAATCCAACATAAGTCCTACTTAGAGTAGACCCATTGAAATTAATAGGACTTGGGTTAATCATGATGAATTTCAGTCTCATTCAGTCCAGTGGGAGTGACCATCTAGTCAGTATACTTAGGATTGTAGCTATCATGCTTAGAGCCATGCTTAGAATAGACCTTCTGAAATTAATAAGAGTTAAGTTTGTCATGAATAATTTGTCCCATCGATTTCCATGGGTCTACTCTAAGCATGATTAAGTGTAGAACCAACCCACTGTGGAAAGCTTACATAAAAGCATCTGTGTTTGCCAAATCCCTTATTGATATTTTTTTTATATGTGTCTGGAGTATTCATTAAACTGGTGTTATAGTAAGAAATGTTTTTGTTTTGTTTTTTGTAACTGGTTTACCAAATAGTTTACAGTATCTTACAGGCTAAGCTTATTATATTTTATATAAGCTTTCTTTTGATATCTAGTTTTTTATTGCAATTTCTTCTGTGGTCTTTATAGCACCTAGTTTTGCTTGAAATGGGTGTTCTTTTCTAAACCATTTAAGAAACTGATTTTATATCCCCAAGATCTTCCAACACCTTAAATGAACTTCAGCAGCGTGTGCGGCAAGAAATATGAACAGATTTCAAGAATTTCAGCTGTTGCTCTCTAGAGTGCATAATCAGGGTCAAAGAGCTCACTGCTAGTGTTACACCAAAACAAGAATCACTGGGCCCAAATCCAACAAGAATCACTGGGCCCAAATCCAACCTGAATGCTGATAACAGCCGCTCTCTTTGGTCCTCATAGGTAGGGGTGGACGAAAGTCACTTACCTGTCATCGAAGCTTGTTCACGGTGGGGGGGAGGCTTCCCGCCTCGCCCGGCCGCGAACTCCAAAGTTTTTGAAAAAAAAACAAAAACGCCCCCGTGATAGGCTACGTGACGATTAATGTAGCCTATCACGGCTAGATCTGCAAAGTCAGCCATGATAGGCTACGTAAATCATCATGTAGCCTATCACGGGTGACCTTAAAAAAAAAAAAGCACGTACGCTAATGGCGGCCCCCATAGGGAGCCGCCATTTGCGTTCCTTATTTGGTCGCCGTAGTCTACGTAAAGATTTACGTAGACTACAGCGACCAAATAAGGAATGGGAATGGTGGCTCCCTATGGGGGCCGCCATTATCCATACGCGCTTTTTTTTAAAAAAAAGTCACCCGTGATAGGCTACGTGACGATTTACGTAGCCTATCACGGCTGACTTTGCAGATCACGGCTGACTTTGCAGATCTAGCCGTGATAGGCTACGTTGATCGTCACGTAGCCTATCACGGGGGCATTTTTTTTTCTTTTATTGCAATGGCGGCAGCGGCAGCCGGTCAAAAACCGGCTGCCGCTCCCGCCCCGCACAAACACCCACTGAACCGCCGGCTGGACCCGCCGCCGGGAGGAACATTCGCCAAAGGTAAGTCCCGTCCCGGGGGGGTGCGGGGGGGCGGAGAATTTCTCCCTGAAACTTGTTCGGGGGGCCAAACACGTCGGCGCTCGGCCCCCCGAAGTTTCGGGGAGAAATTCTCCTCCATCCCTACTCATAGGATGCTTCCTCCTGCCTTCAAGCGTCCTTCTGTGCCATGCAAGCAAACAAATCTAGCACGTGTCCTGCCATCATTGCTTGATGGTAAATAAACTAAAATAAAACAAATTACATTTAATATGGGGACACTTTCTTGAATTATATGCAGAGTAATGTGATCTATTCTCAGTGCAGGCCAGCAAAGAAATGTACTTTACACAACAGCTTTACTTTAATTTTTTTTCTATGTGAGTATTAATTTATCCAGTTTTTGCTTAATGGTTTTACTTATAGGCATGCAACATTTATTCTTTAAATACTATTTATTCTTCAATTGTTTTAATTTTAATTTACTTTGCTTACTCTTTAAATACAGGATGATATTAAGGAGGGATGGAGAAAACTAAAGCGGAGGGAATGGGGGCGGAACGTGGGGAAGAGTTTACTGTTTGTATTGTATTGGGTAATGGAAAAAAAATCTAATAACTGTTAATAAAATAAAAATAAAAATGTGCATTTGGGTAAAAATACACATTTTCATGCTTTAGACAAAGTATGCATTTGGGAAATACGCATTTAGGTACACACTTTACAAAATGTGCAGCCAAATGTGTACTTTTCTTGTTTGAATAACTACAAAAAAAAGAGTTCACAATCAGGAATGGGAACAAGGTGAACAGAGCTTTGAGGTGGAACTTGGAGAATCTCAAAGCTTGACCTTCACTGATTCCTCCCTCCCTATTCCTTATTGCTGCTACTAAAAGCAGAAACGTTGCAGAAGAAATGGGTTTTAAATATGAAAAATTATCTTTAAAAAAAACCACCCAAATGCTAGTCAATATAACTCATTCATTCCAACAGTTTTCAAGAAGAAAACTTCCACATTCATTCAGTTTGAATGGGTGGTTGTTGTTGTTGTTTCCTTAGGAAATTAGCTGTCATAGAACCAGTTAACTGGTGTCATAACAAGATTTCATATGACAGACTTTCTGCTGTTTCTCAGAACATAGCTGGGTCTTGTCAGTGGTAAGCCCTATTCTAGTGATGTACGAAAGTCACTTACCTGGTCCCGCAGCTTGCTCCGCGGTGGGGGGGAGGCGCTTTTTTTCTCCCCCTGAAGTTCAGGCCGGGGGGGAAGGCGCCCTGCCTCGCCCGGCCAAAATTCGGGCCGGGGAGAAGCGCCCCGTCTCCCCAGCCGCGAAATAAAAAAGTGAATAATAAAAAAACCCCACACACCCGTGATAGGCTACGTAACGATTAATGTAGCCTATCACGGCAAGATTTCCAAAGTCAGCTGTGATAGGCTACGTAAATCGTTATGTAGCCTATCACAGGTGACTTTGAAAAAAAAAAAGCGCATACGCAAATGGTGGCGCCCATGGGCACCACCATTTGCATTCCTTATTTGGGCCCGGATAGTCTACGTAAAGATTTATGTAGACTATGGTGAAAATAAGGGCAATGCTATTTGTGTTGCCCTTATTTTTGCCAAAGTCTACGTAAATCTTTACGTAGACTACCCGGGCCCAAATAAGGAATGCAAATGGCGGCGCCCATGGGCGCCGCCATTTGCATATGCGCTTTTTTTTCCCCCCAAAGTCACCCGTGATAGGCTACGTAACGATTAACGTAGCCTATCACAGCTGACTTTGGAAATCTAGCCATGATAGGCTACGCTAATCATTACGTAGCTTATCATGGGTGGTTGTTTTTTTTTTCATTCACTTTGTAATGGCGGCGGCAGCAGCCGGTCGGAAGACCGGCCGCCGCCCCTGCCGAAAAGCCACCGAAACGCCGCCAGGACCCGCCGCCGAGAGGGACATTCGAGGGAGGTAAGTCCCATCCCGGGGGGGGGGCGAAGAATTTCACCAGCAATTTTGGGGGGCCGAATGCGTTGGCATTCGGCCTCCCCGAGATTCGTGGAGAAATTCACGGCCATCCCTACCCTATTCACACAAGGTATCTAGGGTGAGTAAATGCATGTATGAGAGACCTACACATGCTCAGTTCAATGTCCACATAAAGCCTATATGTATACAATTGTATCCATGGGGCTTTCTCCCCATGATCAAGAACGTTGCTTTTCCACGAATTCCAATTGCATGGAGAAAATCCTACAGTTGTATGCATATGGGCTCTCTGTAGATGTTCAACTGAAGACACATGGTTAGGGTGAAAACCTGCCACTATGATTTTGCCCCCCTCCCCCATGTACTGGAATTACATATTACATTTACATCAAAGAACTCAGACACACATGATTCTCCCCTCCATTTTATCTTAAAAACAAGTCTATGAGGTTGATTAAAAGTTGATGAGTAGACCAAGTCCATCCAGTGAGTTTCATGAATGAGTGGGGATTTGAACCTCAGGATCTCAGCCTTAGTCCAACACTCTGATTGGTGTAGGGATGTTAGAGAATTCCGCCACGGATCCCAGGGGGGTCGAATTCCAGTGAATTTGGCCCCCTGGAATCCATGGAGGAATGGAGCCCCCTGCCCCACCACCCCGCTAAAGCCCCACGAAATGGAGCCTACCTGGCTGCGGCGGCGGCTGCGGCTCCAATGGCGGAGGCTCCAGCTGCTGCTGGGCTGGTGCGGACGCAAATGGCGTCCTGAGTAGGGAACACCATTTGCATCCCTATGGTAGCCCGTGATAGGCGATGTAAATAAATAATGGCGTAGCCTATGATGGCTAAAACAGGAATGCAAATGGCGTAGGGGATGCCATTTGCGTCCCTGCTTTAGCCGTGATAGGCTACATAAATATTTACGTAGCCTATCACGGGCTACCATAGGGATGCAAATGGTGTTCCCTACTCAGGATGCCATTTGAGTCCACACCAGCCCGGCAGCGGCTGGAGGCCCGACTGTGGGTTGGCCTGGCCATGGAGCAGAGCCGGCCAGGCAGGATTCTGGGGGGGAGGAACGGATCGCCTCCCCCCCACCGCAGATGTCCCTGGATGAAACCAGGTAGGTGTTTCGTACATCCCTAGATTGGTGGTTCCCAGAATGGAATTTTTATCTGAATAGGGCTATAGGGTATAATCTAGGGATGTACGAAAGTCACTTACCTGGTCTTGCAGCTTGCTTCGCGGTGGGGGGGAGGCGCTTCGCTTCTCCCCCCGAAGTTCAGGCTGGGGGGGGAGGCTTCCCACCTCACCCGGCCGAAATTCAGGCTGGGGGGGAGGATTCCCACCTCGCCCGGCCGAAATTCAGGCCGGGGAGAAGCGCCCCGTCTCCCCGGCCGCGAACTTCAAAAGAAAAGTAAAAAAAAAAAAAAAAGCCCCGTGATAGGCTATGTAATGATTAACGTAGCCTATCACGGCTAGATTTGCAAAGTCAGCCGTGATAGGCTACGTTAATCGTCACATAGCCTAGCACAGGTGACTTTTTTTTTAAAAAAAAAGCGCATACGCAAATGGCGGCCCCCATAGGGAGCTGCCATTCGCCTTCCTTATTTGGTCCCTGTAGTCTACGTAAAGATTTACGTAGACTACGGCGGAAATAAGGGCAACGCTATTTGCGTTGCCCTTATTTTCGCCGTAATCTACGTAAATCTTTATGTAGACTACAGGGACCAAATAAGGAAGGCGAATGGCGTCTCCCTATGGGGGCCGCCATTAGCGTACGTGCTTTTTTTTTTTTTAAAGTCACCCGTGATAGGCTACGTGACAATTAACATAGCCTATCACGGCTGACTTTGCAAATCTAGCCGTGATAGGCTATGTTAATCATTACGTAGCCTATCACAGGGGCGTTTTTTTTTTTTACTTTTCTTGTAATGGCGGTGACGGCAACTGGTCGAAAGACCGGCTGCCGCCCCCGCCCCTGACGAAGACCTGCTGAACCGCCACCGGGACCCGCCACCAGGAGCGACATTCATGAAAGGTAAGTCCCATCCCGGGGGGGGGCGGGGGGTGGAGAATTTCTCCCCGAATAACCTTCAGAGGACCGAATGCGTTGGCACTCAGCCCCCCGAAGTTTCGGGGAGAAATTCTCTCCCATCCCTAGTACAATCCTATAGGGATAGTCAGCTGCATCTGAACTTGGAGGCAGCTGACTATCCAATGTAGGGCAGGCAGAGCACAGAGGGGATCCCCTCCTCTATGCTCTGGCTGCCCTGTATTTGTGGCTAGACAGCCAAGTTTGGATGTCTAGGGGGGACTTCAGAGAAGGAAGGGGGAGGCTGAACAGTGCGTAGGAAGCATTGTAACAACAATTCCACAGGCTCCTCCCCTCCCTGCCCCTGGGAACACTGCCTTTTTGCTCGCTCCTCTCTGCGGTTATGAGCACAGAGATGGGGAAGAACCATTCTGCCTACAAGGTGGCAGGGGAGGGGACCGTGGTTTCTGGGAAATGAGCTCAGACCCCTGGGTCCTAGCTCAGTTCCCAGAAACTGAAAAATCCTATGACTGTCTAGACACTGTGTAGCGGCCATAGGATTGTTCTCCCCATAGAGTAAACCCAGCAGGCATGAGAAGTTAGAAGCTGGGTAGTATCTCCTAAGTAGAGTTGCCAATAGACCAAAATAGAACAACAACAACAAAATAACAAAAGGCCAGCCACTAAAAACAAACAACTAATCAAAAAACCCAGGGCAGTTTAAGTAAAGCTGGATTTCTACCTCCCCCCCCCATAAAATTAGTGCTGTTTTTACTTAATTTCAGTGATGGGTGGAGCAATCCTACGGCCACTAGTCAGCGGCTAGATGGCCATAGGATATGTGGTTTTCCTGGAACCGACCTCAGAGCCTGTGCTCTAAAGTAGGTTCCCGGAGAACCGACTTTCCCCCCCTTCCCTGTGCAGAATGGCCCTGTGCTCTGCGCTCGCTAGAGGAGCACAGAGTGGCCCAGACGGGACGCTCCGGGGGGTGTTCTGGGGCAGGGAAAGCAGAATTGCTGGTTTGTCACATCCTATGTGTTGTCTGGCAGCCTCCTCCCCCACTCTGACTTCTTGTGGCTAGACAGTCGGAATTGGCTGTCTAGCTGCAAATGCAGGTTAGGAGAAGTGTGGAGGCAATGACCCCCTCCATGCTTCTCCTGCCCTGCATTGGCTAGGCGGTTGCTTCCAAGTTCGGAGGTGCCTGCTTATCTCCATAAGATTGCGCCTTAAACTATGTTGTCTCAGCACCAAGGAGTCTGGTTGCTGGGCTCAGTCCCAGTGCACCATTTCACACACTGCTACATGTTATGGGAGCCTGCCTTGTTATGCCAGATCAGACTATTTGTCCATCAAGTGAATATTGTCTGCTATTACTGGCATCAGCGCTCCATTCATTCATTTCATTTCTACACTGCCCTACAGTCAAAGCTTCCTGGGCAGTTCACAGAAATTACAACACAAAATACATCATATTAAAATATAATATAAAATCTCTAACACACACAATTTTAAAGCATTTTAAAACACCTAAAACCAGTTAAATTAAAATACTGAGACCAAGGTCTCAAGCAGAGTTCTTTCCCATTACCTCTACCTCTAGGTTTTTAGCTATTGTTTGATAGTTGTGTTTTATTATTATTTTATTATTTATTATTACATTAATATCCCATCCATTTTCCTCTTGCAAGGAACCCAAGGCACCTTACACGGCCTTCCGCCTCTACATTTTATCCTCACAAGAATCCTGTGAGGTAGGTTAGGTTGAGAGTCAGTGACTGGCCCAAAGTCACCCAGTGAGCTTCATGGCTGAGTGGGGATTAGAACCCATATCTCCTAGGGATGGCGGAGAATTCAGCCATGGATTCCAGGCGGGGGGTGGATACAAAGAATCCCCCCCTCTGGAGTCCATGGCAGAACGGACCACCCCACCCCGCCACCCTGCGAAGTCCGACCCAGCCGGATCCTACCTGGAAGGCTGGCACCGCCGGCTCCAGCTCCGGCTGGGTCCATCCGCGGCTGGTCTTTGGACGCGAATGGCGTCTGGCCTAGCGGACGCCATTTGCAATCTTCCCCTTCCGTGATAGGCTACATAAGCTTTACGTAGCCTATCACGGAAGGGGAAGGGACGCAAATGGCGTGCACTAGGCCAGACGCCATTCGCGTCCGGAGACCGGCCATGGCCAGAAGTCTGGCAGCGGCCGGCCCCGGCCAGCAGAGCAGAGCCAGATGGGGATGATTCAGGGGGGAGGATCGGATCGCCTCCCCCCCCAAACCCCCCAGCGGATGCAAGGTAAGGGTGTTTCGTACACCCCTAAGATCTCCTGAGTCCTAGTCCAACACTCTAACAACTACACCACACTGGGTCTCTTACATTGTGATTTAATGGATAGTACACCACCTTGGAATAAATGAATAAAATGTGGTATTAAAATGTTTTAATTAATTATTTAAAGAGGCAAACAATTATCCCTGAGTGTAGATTGTCTATTTCCCAAAGTCTTTTACATGAATAGTTTTTATTATCACTAAAGTTTGCCAGGCACTTCGGAGCCAGCTGTCCATAGTAGGGAACTTTGGTCTCTTCCAATATTTTGCAGTTAAAACGCAAGCTTAATTAACAAATTGCTTACTAAACACTGATGTTCCTTTTTGACAGATTGTCCAGTTACCCTAGCAACAAAACGTCTGCCTTTTCTGACATGCTTTTAGCTCTATTCGGTTTTACTGCCTGCTGTATGTATCTGCTTATCGTTTCCATGATTTTCTTTGCTGGTAGATTTTGTTGAGGTCACATTGATTTTCGTTTGTTTTAACTGTTGCCCACACATTGAGAATCACTGCATTGAGAAGTAGGTTATAAATTATATATCTAAATACATAAATGTAACCAATATACTAGAAACCTTTTCCTACTTCCTGTTGCAAGAGCCAGGGCAATCAAATTAATTGCCACAGTGCCCAATTCTAGGTAAGGCAGGTAGCTTTGTACCATGTACAAAAAATATTTATTTATTTAATTTCTACACCTCCCAATAGCCGAAGCTCTCTGGGCAGTTCACAAAAATTAAAACCAAAAAGCACACAGTAAAACAACATAAAATTCCCAGTGACTTCATATGGATTTGGATCTTAGTATGTGGTATATACCCAGACATCTTCAGTGAACAGAGAAAAACAATATTCAGCTTACTTGTGGGAATTACAGATTTTTTATTCCTCCTAGTGAATGAATGATTCAGGAGGAATAAAAATCCTACATTTCCTAGAGTTCCGTTTGACGGGAGTAGTTTAGAATGCCTCTATGTCTTAGAAGGAGCCTTCAACTTTGCCCTCAGCTACTGTTTTCCTCTTCCTTCAACCACTTTCACAGCTTGGTAAATGTCAGGCCATGGCAAAGCTCTGAGAAAGACCTTGGCTGGATATTCAGTTCGGGAGCAGGCAGGCGAAGATCCAAAGGGCCAGAAACAGATGATGTGGTTGAAGAGCCATTGTTGGCTCCTATTCAGCTGAATCAGCTTGTGATCTACAACAGTTCCAAGTTCCTTCTCGCTTGTAGTGTTGGTGAGCCATGTATCCCCCATCTTGTAACTGTGCATTTGGTTTCCTTTTCCTAGGTGCAGAACTTGGCCTTTATCCCTATTAAATTTCATTCTGTTGTTTTCTGCCCAGCGCTCCAGTCTCTCAAGATCACTTTGAATTCTGTTTCTGACTTCCAGGGCATTAGCTATCCTGCCCAATTTTGTGTCATCTGCAAATTTGATCAGCATTCCCTGCACCTCCTCCTCCAAGTCATTAATACAAATGTTGAGGAGCACTGGGCCCAGGACTGAGGGGAAGGAGCTTGTGGGAAGGAGGACCAGCTGCACCAGGTGGACCTTGAGCTGGTTTCTGCCCCTGCCAAACAGGTACTTAAGGTGGGGCTGCCTTGGTGTGCACCCCGGCGTTGCGCCAAGTCTGACGCTAAGTGCACACTTAGCGTCGCACTTGGAGACACATGAAGGAGCATATGAAGACCCACCCACTGCCTCTCCAGAGACACCACCAGCCAGAGATACCAGCAGCACATAGCAGCAGCAGATGGCAGCAGTTTAAAGACCAGGACGAAAGGGGCAAACGCAGATCTTATCTGCTCCTTCTTAGCTGCTGCTCTCTTTTATGTTCTTTTATAGTGTTTTGTATTTTACATCTTAACATTTTAACGTGTGCCTGGGAAGTCCATTGAGCAACTCAGGGGGTCGGGGAGGTGCCACCATAACTGTGGTCATGGGTAGGGGGAGGTATGGCACTGGGGGATTAGCAGGCCAGCTGAAGAGAAGAGGGGCTAGGCAGTTCTGGTTCTTCCCCCAACCTGATGGTTCCTGGTGACCTTACCAGTTTGCCCTTGGGTGTGGTGCTGCTGCTGCTGAATGCCAGGTTGGTCCAAAATAAAATCTCCTCATCCCACAATGATTTGATTGTGGATGAGGGGGCTGACCTGGTATGTATTATTGAGACCTGGGTGGGGGAACTGGGAGGGGACACTCTCTCCCAGCTGTGCCCTCCTGGGTATACAGTGCAGCACCAACACCGACTCGAGGGTCGGGTAGGGGGGTTGCTGTGGTCTATAGGAATTCGATCCCTCTCTCTAGGCTTCCTGCTCATTCAAGTGCAGATCTTGAGTGCTTGTACCTTGTGTTGGGTACCCAGGACATGTTAGGGATTCTTTTGGTGTACTGCCCACCCCTCTGCCCATCAGACTCCCTGCCTGAGCTGACAGAGGTGGTCTCGGACTTGGTGTTGAGGACCCCTAGGATGATGGTCCTGGGGGATCTCGACTTCCATGCCGAGGCCACTGTACCCGGGGTGGCTCAGGACTTCATGGCCACCATGACAACCATGGAGTTGTCCCAACATGTCATCAGCCCAACACTTGTAAAAGGTCACACACTTCATCTGGTTTTCCTGATTGGGCAGGAGGATGTTGATCTGAAAGTGGAGGAATTAACATCTGTCCCTTTGTCATGGTCAGATCGCTTCCTGCTGAGGTTTAGACTCCTGGCAGCCTTCCCCCTCTGCAAGGGTGGGGGACCTATTAAAATGGTCCACCCCCAGAGGCTAATGGATTCTGATGGATTCCAGAGGGCTCTGGGGGATTTTCCTGCTGGTATGGCTGGTGCTCCTGTTGAAGACTAGGTCGCTCTGCGGAATGCAGAGATGACTCAGGCGGTTGACACAATAGCACCCAAGTGCCCTCTCTCTCTGAGCAGAGCCTGGCCAGCTCCTTGGTATACACCTGAGCTGAAGGGCAATGAAGCAAGAGGGGAGGCGGCTAGAACGCAGGTGGAGGAAAACTCGTGCTGAGTCTGACCGAAAACAGGTAAGAGCTCACTATTGAGCCTACTCTGTGGCAATGAGAGTGGCAAAGAGACAGTTCTTTTTCACCAGCATTGCATCTTCTCAGTGTTGTCCAGGAGGGGTGGACGAAAGTCCCTTACCTTTCGCCGAAGCTTGTTAGCAGTGGGGGGGAGGCGCTTCGCTGCTCCCCCCGCGAAGTTCAGGTCAGGGGGGAGGCTTCCCGCCTCGCCCCGGCCGAAATTCAGGCTGGGGGGGAGGCTTCCCGCCTCACCCCAGCCGAAATTCAGGCCAGGGAGGAGGCTTCCCGCCTCGCCCGGTCGCGAACTCGAAAGTTTAAAAAAACAACAACACCGCCCCCGTGATAGGCTACGTGACGATTAACGTAGCCTATCATGGCTAGATCTGCAAAGTCAGCCGTGATAGGCTATGTTAATCGTCACGTAGCCTATCACGGGTGACTTAAAAAAAAAAAAAAAGCGCGTACGCTAATGGCGGCCCCCATAGGGAGCCACCATTCGCGTTCCTTATTTGGTCGCTGTAGTCTATCTTTAAATCTTTACGTAGACTACAGCAACCAAATAAGGAACGGGAATGGCGGCTCCCTATGGGGGCCGCCATTATCCGTACGCGCTTTTTTTTTTAAGTCACCCGTGATAGGCTACGTGACGATTTACGTAGCCTATCACGGCTGACTTTGCAAATCTAGCCATGATAGGCTACGTTAATCGTCATGTAGCCTATCAGGGGGTGTTTTTTTTTTTTTCTTTTCTTGGAATGGCGGCGGCGGCAGCTGGTCGAAAGACCGGCTGCCGCTCCCGCCCCGCATG
Organism: Heloderma suspectum; assembly: GCF_057233095.1. NCBI lineage: Eukaryota > Metazoa > Chordata > Lepidosauria > Squamata > Helodermatidae > Heloderma > Heloderma suspectum. The sequence continues at coordinate 78,308,354 of NC_139460.1, read as the reverse complement.
AACAGCAGCCGAACCACCGGCCGGACCCGCCGCCAGGAGGGACATTCGGCGAAGGTAAGTCCCGTCCCAGGGGGGGTGCAGGGGGTGGGGGGGTGCGGAGGATTTCTCCCCAAAACTTGTTCGGGGGGCTGAACACATTGGCGCTCGGCCCCCCGAAGTTTCGGGGAGAAATTCTCCGCCATCCCTATGTCCAGCAGAGCTTTTCTGAGTGGTTCGTGGCCTGTTGCATTCTGGTCCAGGGAGAGAGACTGTGGAACCCTCGGTTGCATGCTGTGCCAAGTTTGCATGGCACTTTGAAGATAAAGTCGCTCAGATTCGTCATGAATTGGACACCACAATTAATGCAGTTCCATTGGTAGAGGTATTCAGAGCACCGCCTGATCCAGTTATATTGGATGAGTTTCAGTTATTGAGGCCTGAGTATGTGGACAAGGTGCTTGGCCAAGTCCAATCGACCACTTGTGTGCTTGACCCTTGCCCTTCATGGCTTATTAAATCACACAAGGAGGGGATGTCTGGCTGGTTTACAACCAGGAGATTGTAAATTCCTCCTTGAGAGAGGGAATGGCGCCGGCCACTTTAAAAGAAGCAGTAATCAGACCACTCCTGAATAGGGATGGTGGAGAAATCGACCACGGACTCCAATAAGTCTGTGGCAGAACGGACCACTCCCCGCCGCCACCCCACAAAGCCAGGTCAGGATGGCCCCTACCTGGCGCCGGCCAGTCCAGGTCCGTCCTCTCCGTTCTGCAGCTGGCTACTGCTGGGCTGTGGCTGCAAATGGCATCCGGCATAGCGGACACCCTTTGCGTCCCAGCCCTTTGCCATGATTGGCTATGTTAGTCTTCCCTGGGGCTTTAATTCATGTGTTGGAAGCCAAGGATGCTGCAGGCTGCCAGAGAAATGACTGTACAATGAAAGAGAGGACACTCACACACACACACACACACACACACACTCCTCAGTCACCTCATAAGTATGGTAAGCACAAGAGCCCTGAATCCAACCCAAGATAATTTATCTGAAATTTTGTTCTCCTTTGAATTTCTTTTCCTAAACAGTTTCTTCCCTTTCAAATGGAATAAGAATGGTTGAAAAAATGTGGGAGAAATGTTCAGCACAGCATTACTCCTGAGTTGCCTGATGCGAGCCAGAACTGACAGTGAGCGCTGTGTTGCAGTCTGCTTCCCCTGGGCCTCACGTCTAGTCAAGCCCTATTGCTTTAGGTGTAGGATCCTTTTCAACCACAATATGGGGTCCCTTCCTCACCCCTAGAGCCTCAAAGGGGCTAGTCTAGGATATTTTTGATCACCCTGAAAGTGCCTCATGTACTGATGATCATTCAGCTCTTGCTTTTCCTTATTGCACTGCCTTGCCAACATGGCATGGAAACAGCCGTGGTCGCCCTGTATGATGACCTATGTTGGGAGAGAGACAAGGGAGTGGGACCTTGTTGATTTTCCCTGATCTCTTGGCAGCTTTCGATACCATCGACCATGGTATCCTTCTGGGGCAATTGTCTGAGTTGGGAGTGGGAGGCACTGCCCTGCAGTGGTTTCGCTGCTACCTGGATGGTCAGCTCTAGAAGGTGGTACTTGGGGATACTGCTCGATCCCATGGATTCTCCAGTGTGGGGTTCCACAGGGGTCTGATTTCTCCTCCATGTTATTCAACATCTACATGAAACTGTTTTGAGTGTGGTCATCCAGAGTTTTGGAGTATGTTGTCATCAGTATGCTGATGACATCAGCTCTATTTCTCCTTTTTATCTTCTTCAGGTGAGGCTATGGATGTGCTAAATCAGTGCCTGGGAGTGACAATAAACTGGATGAGGGTTAATAAACCGAAACTCAATCCAGACAAGACTGAGACACTGTTATTGGGTAGTTCTCCTGACCAGATGGAGGGTGCTCACCCTGTTGGATGGGGTTGTACTTCCCCGATGGAGAAGGTTCATAGCTTGGGGGAGCCATCTTTCTCACTTGAGGCTCAAGTAGCTCCTTAACTTCAGTTGGTGGCCCAGCTATGCCCCTACCTGGACAGGGATAACCTAGCTCCAGTTGTCTATGCTCTGGTAACCTCCAGGTTAGTTTACTGCAGTACGCTGTACATGGGGCTGCCTTTGAAGATGGTTCGGAAGCTGCAGCTTGTGCAAAATGCAGCAGACAGACTGATAACAGAGACCAGAAGGTCTGGACATATTAAGACTGATTCTGGCTCGCTTGAACTGGCTGCCTATATACTCCCGAGCCCAATTCAAAGTGCTGGTTTTGACCTATAAAGCCCTACATGGCTGAGGACCACAGTACCTGACAGAACCATCCCATGCACTATGCTCTACATCTAAGGCCCTCCTCTGAGGGAGGCTTGGAGGGTGGTAACAAGGTGGCTCCCTGTTTATGGAATAATCTCCCTGATGAGGCCTGCCTGGCACCAACATTGTCACCTTTTTGGCACCAGGTTAAAACTGTCCTTTCAGGCATTCGGCAGCATATAATGAGTCTGTTGATTGTCTCTGGCTTATTGTTTTTGTTTTAGATGTATGTTGTTGTTGTATGTTATTTGTTCTATGTTATTATATGAATGGTTTTATCTTTTATATAATGTATTTTAATGGTTTTAAATTTTTGTGAATCGCCCAGAGAGCTTCGGCTATGGGGCGGGTATAGAATTATAATAAATGAATGAAATGAATGAATGAATGAATGAATGAATGACCAGCCTATTTAACACCCACCACATTCCTGATGGCCAGTTCTGCTGCACCATAGAGCAAAGCAGGCAACCCCCCTCCCCCACGCACACACCTGATGGTCAAGGCCAATCAAGTCCCCAGGTTAAAAAGAAAAGTCCTAATAAACCTCAAAGTTGACTAGAGTTACCTACACCACATGGCAAGGATGGTGGGTGCTGCGACCCTGACCAAAGAGGGGTTGAGGTGAGTCTGAGGTACCTTATAAAGCTTCTGGACCCACCCTTTCAGTGTGCAGACACAATATATGTTCACATCATCCCTTCATCCCACTTCCTATTCCCCAATAGCTGCAATGTTGCCCCCTAGCCTGATGTGCAAGGCCAGGAATGCCTTTCCCAAAGCACCCATTCCAATATTCTTCTCCATTCCTAACTTCTCCTGCTGTCACTGGAGGAGTTGTGTACACAAACAAATACATAATGAAAATTAATGCATTGCCATGTGCTGGCTTCTTCGCTTGCTTGATTTTTGCCTTTTCTTACTAGGAATGCTATTTAAAATTAAACCTTTGCAAATGAAAACAATAAGACTGTCCAAGCCTTTCTGATGAGATGAGCTGTTTAATCACTGGCAAAATTTGAGCTTCAGGGGTTTTCACTTTTTCCTCCACCAAAGATGGAAGTCACACTGCTGCAGCTAATATCTTTGTGGGAAGTAGACTCCAAAACTAATATTAAAGTGTTATCATGAAAACCCAACTTAGAAACCATTGATTGGTGTTTGGTGGTCTGTAGCCCAAGCTGCCTGGTTTGTCCCTTGCCCATATTTTTTCCTAAGAAACTAGAATTTATATTATTTATTCATTTCATTTCATTTCTATACCTCCCCATAGCCAAAGCTCTCTGGGTGGTTCACAAGAACATTGTTGTGAACAAATACTAAGGGAGCAATCCTACGGCTGCTAGGCAGCGGCTAGACGGCCATAGGATATCTTCTTTTCTGGGAACTGACCTTCCCCCACTTCTGCACTGCCTCGAAGGCAGCGTGGAACAGCCCTGTCCTCTGCGCTTGCAAGAGTAGTGCAGAGCGGCCAAAAAGGGGCATGTCTGGGGACGTTCCGGGGTGGCGAGGGCAGGAATGCCTGTATGACACATCCCATGTGATGTACAGCAGCCTCCTCCCCCGGTCCGCTGTCTAGCCGAAAATGCAGAGCAGGAGAAGACAGGACGGAACGATCCCCTCCGTGCTTCTCCTGCTCTGCTTTGGATAGGTGGTCGCCTCCGAGTTCGGAGGCGACCGCCTATCTGGATAGGATCACGGCCTAAAATACTGTTGTAGAGGCCAATGTAGCAAAGCTTTCTTTCTCTGTGAGCTTGATACCACAAATACTTGCATTAGCTTATTCCAATATAATGAAGGAAGCTCAGGTATGAGTTGCTTAATACGGATGGATATTTGGCACAGAACTACAAATCAGTGAAGAAAGCTTTTATGAGAGTCTGAAAAAATGGCAGTCTTTTCAAGTATCGTTCAAGACATGAAGCTATAGGAAATAAGCCAGAAGATGACAAAACAGCAGACCAGCAGAAAGAGGAATGTGTTGGTTTGGAACTTGATTAATGGGATCCCTCCTTGTTCTGCCCCTGTTGTAACACAGTGGGCAGTGTACCATTACAACCTGAATCCCCCTTCTGGCAGCTCAATGTGAACTTCTATAATAGCAGGAAGCAAGCTGCTTTACAAACGAGATGCAGTAAAGGCCAATCAAACTGGGCACATTATCCCATATACTTATCATGTCAAAATGCAAAATGTTCACACACACATAGAATGCCATTCATCTCATGGTATCTAATGAATTATGGAAGTGCCAGTTATTCCTCTCTGATACTTAGCTTTTATGTCTAATTACTGCTTTGAGACATCGTAACCTATACCAGAAATTGCTTTTTTAAAACTATAGTCTGTGATCACAGAGGTTCCTGCTCTTCAGGTCTCTGATGCATCAATTGCCCACAAGCTACACTGCCCTGTCTGTAGCATGCTGTGATTCCCTGCAGATGGGAGGAAATTAAGGTCTGTGTGAGTGGCACAGTCCATGCATGAAAAATGATGTGCAAAACCCCATGGGATTTGTGGGTACTGTTTTAGAGTTTCCTATCTTTTTTTGTGTGTGAAAAGTTTGTATACCTTGATAAGGGCTGCATGATGGGCAGAAATTAAACAGGTGAAGTGTCTCCTGTTGGCAAAAAAGTAAAATAAAGATACCAAAGTGTGCTATAGAAGTCTGGTTGCATTTTCAGAAAATGGTCCAACTTGTTTTGAGTGCTACAAAAGCACCTGTTGGGTATGATTGTCTTTGCTTTTGTTTGGTGGGAAATGCTCCAGAAACATGAGATATATCTTGTTTCTCAAGCATTTCCCACTACCCATCCCCATGCTGTAAGAAGCTGCCTTGTAGAAATTTTGTCTGCCATATAGTTGTTAAATAATGCCACATGAGCATGCCAAGAGGGGGGGAAAGATATATGAATTCTGCAGCATTTCCAGCAACCCTGCTTTTGTATTAAAGCATCAGATCAGAAGCACAGAATGCTTCTGCAGTCATGTCCCAGGATGGCCAAGCAAGAAACATATCAACAATATTTGAAATCTGTTAATCTGGATTTTATAGCTTGGCTGCCTGGCAAACATATAAACGTTGTACACCTGATGGCACACCTCTCCCAAAATAAATCTACCCATACTCTGCGTTCAGCATCTAAAGCCCTCCTCTGGGTGCTTCTTCTGAGGGAAGCTGGGAAGGCAGCAGCGAAGGAGAGGGCCTTCAAAGTGGTGCCCCCCCATCTGATGGCATGGAGCTCCCTGAGGACATCTGCCTGGCATCAACATTGTCATCTTTTCAGCGCGAGGTTAAGATCTATCTCTTTTCCCAGGCATTTATGAGTTTTAATTGATCCTGGATGTGTCTTTAGTATGACTGACTGTTCAAAGTTGTTTTCAGTTATATGTTGTTCATGTATATTGTCTGTGTGCTTTTAAGTAAATGGATTTTAAACTTTATATATTGTAGTTTCATGTTTTAACTTCTGTAAACCACCCAGAGAGCATTGGCTATGGGGTGGTATAGAAATGTAATAAACAATAATTAAAAATAATACTGTGCTCTTGCCGTTATTGTTGTTGTTGTCATTATTGGGTGTGTGTGTGGAATGTATTGCAAGTATGATCAGAATAAGAAGTTAATGAGGCCCCACTTTAGTAGATGGAAGCATTCAATGAATTCCCCACCACACCAAACTGGATTTTGGAGGGCTACCTATTGTTGTCTGGTTCTCTGTTACAATTAGGGCTGATCTAATGTTCTAAGGGAAAGACCACAGGGGATGCTCCAGAGTATGAAAACATCTTATTGAATAGGTTGGTAATTGTAAATACTATAGAGACAGAAACATGGGGCAATATCCAATATTAGTCCTGCTTAGAGTAGATCTATTGAAATGAATGAGACTTAAGTTAGGCATGATTAACTGAAGTCCTATTCATTTCAATGGGTCTACTCTAAGGAAGACTAACATTGGCTACTACCCAAGGACTCCACAATTCCCAAAACAACATCATAATTTGCATGTCTGTTTCACAGTTATTAGCTTATGTTAGCGCTTCTTACGCAGACATGAAAGTGACCATTGGAAGTGTTCCTATGTCTTTAAGTTGTAAGGTGGCCATACTGCATTCACTGGGGTAAACCAGATGACTGACTGTGGTACAAGAAATAGGCACCAGCTTGGGACAACACATGCAGAGAGAGCTTTCAAACTGATGACCCTGAAGTGTTATATCAAACTCCTGCTCGGGGTTGTGAGGGCCAGGGGGAGAGTCAAATTGCATACTGTTTTCTATAGCAATATTTGAGAATAAATTAATTTAAATTTGGCACATCATATGAGAATGGTAGAAACATTTTTTTTTTTAAAGGACATCCAAAAGATTTAAATAGAAATGCCAGAGATATAGCTATGTTACTCTTCAAAAGCAACAAAGAGTCTTGTGGCACCTTAAAGACCAATGGATTTCTTATGGCAAAGATGTTAGGGACTAGAATCAACTTTATTACATAAAATAGTTATTGGGTGAGGGGAGATGTAGCACATTTAGGACGCAATCTTATGCATGTTTAGACAGAAAAAGTCCTACAAGTTGCAGGACTTTCTTCTGTCTAAACATGCTTTGGACTGTGCCCTTATCTGAGTTTTGACAGTGAAGACTGTTCAAGAGAAGACTCCTGTTTAAAAGTTTCCTGTTCCACTCGATTAGATAAGGGAGAGTATGGATGAATGCATTGGCCCTTCTCCCTCCATTGCCCCCTCGTTGTCCATTCCTGCATCTCTCTATGCACTGGACCGTCTGGAGAGAGAACTTTTGCAGTGGGGAGTCTTCTCTATTCTTCTAGGCTCTCTGCATGCCGGGATCTAAATCACACTGGAAGCCTATTTAAGTACTTAAGGCTCCCCACTGCAGATGCTACCCCTCCAATCTGCAGAGGCTGCAGGGATGGGTGATGAGGATGTGAGGGAAGGGGTGGGGTCAGTGGTCTTGTCTCTCCTCCCCACTCACGTGATTCTAATCATGTGTGTGTGTGTGAGAGAGGGGGGATTTCTGAATAGTAAACTGGCAGATGTCATACTCAACTGGCAGATAATGGGGCACCTTAGTCATTATTATAGGAAGGACTATATTAAAGAAGCCTATTGCCAGTTGTGCAATACTTTGCACAACTTGCCATTTAACTTCAAATGTTTGCATTTTAAAGATTTCTGCTTTGTCTGTCTTTAAATACTTGATTATATATTTATAAGTGATCGTATTGTTTTGTATTGTATAGTTTTTCCTTACTTTCATACTGGCCTCATTCAGAATCAGATGTAATGCTAAATAATAGTTCGGTGAATGAACCTTGTGCACTCCCTCCCTCCTCTCCTCCATTGTGGCTGCAAGGAGGAGATCAGAAGCTTTCACTTCCATGTTTAATGAAGTGCACTTTATCATTATCCAAACCTAGACAAACTATTAATCTTAACTATGGTTTGTTAAAACAAGCTGACTTCAAACTGTGGTTTATGAAGCTGGCTTGTTTCAATAAACCATAGTTAAGATTAACTACAGTTTAGGGTTTGGACATAATGCTAAACTGTGGTTAATTGAAAATGGAAGTAAAAGATTCTTATCTCCTCCTTGCAGCCATGCCATCAGAGAAGAGGAGAAGAGGAGCACATGAGCCCAATGCTTGTACAACTAATGCTAAAATGTAGTTTAGTGTTCTGTCTGAACCAGGCTGTTTTCTAGTTTTCTTTGATCAAAGATAATGTGTTCTTTTTTAAGTTTGCTTGTTTAGGGAACCACTAAAAAAGCAGCGTCTGCCTCTAATATTCATGCTTCTGTGTAATGTGCCCACTGTCTTTGAATTACTGGGTGAGGGGATTTGGAAGGTGAAGCAAGAAAAAGCCCCCAAAGTTGTGCCAGATGACTGGAGGAGGGCTAACGTTGTCCCTATCTTCAAAAAGGGTAAAAAGGAGGAACCTGGGAACTACAGACCAGTCAGTCTGACATCAATCCCTGGGAAAATTCTGGAGCAGATCATAAAGCAATCCATCTGGAAGCACCTTGACAACAATGCCGTGATTACTCGAAGCCAACATGGATTTGTCAAAAACAAGTCCTGCCAGACAAATCTGATCTCATTTTTTGATCAAGTCACCTCCCTTGTAGACCGTGGGAATGCTGTAGACATCATATACCTCGACTTCAGCAAAGCTTTCGACAAAGTGCCCCATGATATCCTGATGAGCAAACTAGCTCGAAGTGGGCTAGATGAAACAACGATCATGTGGATCCACAGTTGGCTACAGAATCGGACTCAAAGAGTGCTTATCAATGGGACCTTCTCAAGCTGGGTAGAGGTAACGAGTGGGGTACCGCAGGGCTCAGTCCTGGGCCCAGTGCTCTTCAATATTTTTATCAATGACTTGGAGGAGGAGGTGCAGGGAATGCTGATCAAATTTGCAGATGACACAAAATTGGGAGGGATAGCTAATACTTTGGAAGACAGAAACAAAATTCAAAGTGATCTGGATAGACTGGAGTGCTGGGCAGAAAACAACAGAATGGCATTTAATAGGGACAAATGCCAAGTTCTGCACCTAGGAAAAAGAAACCAAATGCACAGTTACAAGATGGGGGATACATGGCTAACAACACTACAAGCGAGAAGGATCTTGGAATTGTCGTCGATCACAAGCTGAATATGAGCCAACAATGTGATGTGGCCGCAAAAAAGGCCAATGCTCTTTTGGGCTGCATTCATAGAAGCATCGCTTCCAAATCCCGGGAAGTACTAGTTCCCCTCTACTCAGCACTGGTTAGGCCTCATCTGGAGTACTGTGTCCAGTTCTGGGCACCACACTTTAAGAAGGATGCAGACAAGCTGGAGAGGGTTCAAAGGAGGGCAACAAAGATGATCAGGGGACTGGAAACAAAGCCCTATGAAGAGAGACTGAAAGAACTGGGCATGTTTAGCCTTGAGAAGAGAAGACTGAGGGGAGATATGATAGCGCTCTTCAAGTACTTGAAAGGTTGTCACAGAGAAGAAGGCCAGGATCTCTTCTTGATCATCCCAGAGTGCAGGACACGGAATAATGGGCTCAAGTTACAGGAAGCCAGATTCCGACTGAACATCAGGAAAAACTTCCTGAGTGTCAGAGCAATACGGCAATGGAACCAATTACCTGGGGAGGTGGTGGGCTCTCCCACACTGGAGGCCTTCAAGACGAGGCTGGACAGCCATTTGTCAGGGATGCTCTGACTTGGATTCCTGCATTGAGCAGGGGGTTGGACTCGATGGCCTTGTAGGCCCCTTCCAACCCTACTATATTATTCTACTATTCTATACTATTTTCATTGAAATATTCCAGGTATTGGCTTAGTTTAGATTAGGTGGCCAAGGTATTTTTTCCTTCTCTTTCTTTTCATTTTTTTTCACTTAAAAAAAGCCTTACCAGAATTCATAATCATGGCAAGGCACTCTAGGTCCAGAATGCCCATGGAAATGATGTCATTATGTCATTATCACAGGCATTCTGGATCAGGTAATGCAGCCAGGACGCTGTGGAGGGCCTACTACAAACAATTACAAGAATTTTTTTTAATGTGAAAACAGAGCAGGGGAGGGGAGAGGCACAGTAAAATAAGGTAATTGCATCCCCCTAAACATTTTTATGACCCCCCCCCCACGCAGCTGAATTCCGCACATTCATGGAAGTGTGGGTGGGGTGGGGATACAGTCCAACTTCACAAATTTCCAATTACCAGTTCTTTATTTGACCAGTGGGATTTCCCTAAATTAAGGCCTGTGAGTGCCCTGAAATATTTTTCAGTACTCCATAGATGAGATTAAGCTGGTAGATTGTAAAATGGTAGAATACATGAATACATTCTAGAAATAGGTAGGAAAGGTCCTCTTTTCTAACCTCCTTTATTCTTCCAGAAATCTGTTTTGTCAAGCAGAAATGTAATATAGTTATTGTAGCAAGGAACATGGCCTCAAGTGTCTCCTCTCCACTCCATTAACCAGAAGGGGCAGAGGGGAGAATCATAACAAATGTACATTTCACACTTTAAAAGTGATAGAGGACATTTAGTTTTTATGTCTTCCTCTTTGTCTAAAGCCCAAGTACTCTGCCTTTTATCTTGTTATTTTTCTGCTTCTTACCTCTCTGTGTAATCAGTGTACCTTTTTTCCCCTTGTATAAAATTCTCCCCTGTGGTGGACAAATGGCTTGAGGTTTAATTCTGAGGCCAAGAGGATAATTCCTTTCCTTTCCCTGGGAGAACAAATAGTCTCCAAAGAGTCTTTTTCATAGTTTTGGGCCATTGGTGGATTTTACTGATAACTGCTTGGATGTTCCCTCTGGATTCTGCAAATTTGATAAATTTAAACATTCTTTCATGCCACAGTGGGAAATTATTATTTTCTGGATGGCCACATTTAATCTGAATTTTTCAGAATTACAAGACCTTTCTTGTCAGTTGCATATTTGATGCAGATGGGGTAACTCTGAATTATGAATGCTCAACTAGGGATGTATGAAAGTCACTTACCTTTTCGATGGAGTGATTCACAGTGGGGGGGAGGCGCTCTGCACCTCCCCCCGAAATCCTAATCTAACTGGCTCCGCTCCACGGACATTCCGCAGAGCCACCGGCTGGGGCTGCCTGTAGCCGGACATCTAGCCGCTGGGCAGCCTGCAGGCAAAAAACCCCACGCCAGCGTACGCAAATGGTGGCGGCTATGGCGGCTGCCATTTGCGTTCCCTTTTTTTCGCTGTTTTAGCCTACGTAAATATTTACGTAAGATATTAAGGCGAAAAAAAGGGGGAACGCAAATAGCCTAGTGGGTGCCATTTGCGTTCCTTTCCCCTCCCCGCCGTTTTAGCCTACATAAATATTTATGTAAGCTATTACGGCGGGGGGGGGAAAGGAACACAAATAGCGCCCACTATGCTATTTGCATTCCCTTTTTTTCACCGTAATAGCTTATGTAAATATTTACATAGGCTAAAACAGAGGAAAAAAGGGAACGCAAATGGCAGCCGCCATAGCCGCCACCATTTGCGTACGCTGGCGTGGGGTTTTTTGCCTGCAGGCTGCCCAGCGGCTAGATGTCCGGCTACAGGCAGCCCCAGCCGGTGGCTCTGCGGAATGTCCGTGGAGCTTTACCAACATTTTTTTTCTGTCAAACTGTTTCTTTGATATAAGATTGATGATATGATATAGAAATGTAAGGTTGTTTATTAAAATGAAAGTTTGTTAAGGTTATAGATATGGTTTTTAAAATAGAATGGTATCAGAGGCTGGGGGGTGTTGGAGTTTAAGCTCAATTCTTTAAGGGGGAGTAAGAGGGGGAGGGGAGCGAACAGGAGGGATTTTTTTCTTTTTTTTCACTTCCTTTCCTCCTCCCTTCCTCCTTTTTTTCTTTCTTTTTCTCTTTTTTCTTCTCTCTTTGTTATTGTGGTGTCCTCATCAGAATATTGTACTGTTGGGAAATTGAAGTATTGATTAGGTTGTTGGTAATTTTGGTATTGTTTACTTCATTTATTATATATATATATATATATATATATATCCATCACTTGCTACTGCATTCTGGGAGATTTTATTATTGTTTCAGAGTGTGGCAACTTGAGGTTGTATCACATGGTGATGCTTTCACAAGACCACTTCATTGTGTGAAAATTGACATTTAAAAGCCTCTTTCACAAAACCATTCTATATAGAATCAATATCTGGATGCAGGAGTAAAATTGTGGCCCTGCCCCTATCCATGGAAGCTCCACTGTCCATGCATGCATTCTATGTGGAATTTTTGCATGAAATTAGTTAAAGTTACTCTTGTACCTCATATGTGTTCACATGACTCAAGCCTAAAGTTAACTTGATTCTAGGTTATCTTGGTCTTATGAGGAATTTCTCCCACTACTGTAATCTGTTGTCCTATACCTCTCTTCAGTGTTACTGCTTTCCCCCATTCTTCTTTCCTTTTTATTTCAGGTTTTTTCAAGATAACACAATAAAAATAATTTAGAGTTTCTCAAGATCTAAATCCAGAGGTGAGTTCAGCTACTTCACAGCTGATACCTTCCACCGCTTTGTTATGATGTTCAAATATCTGCCAAGAGGCACGATGTTGACCCACATTCCAATTTACTGTATTCTTCAGATGGAAAGTTCTTTTTACTGAGGTCAAGAAACTTGGTGCAAGCTAGGCATCCCTAGCATAGGCATCCGACTCATCCTGGAATCTGGCGGACCTACTCCTGCCCGCACCCCCAAGCCCCACTCACCAAGCCCCTGCCCCTGCTTGCCCCCTGCCCGCGCTCACCCGGGCAGCCTTGTTGAGCTTTTCAGTCACCACTTTCTAAAAAATAAAACAGCAATGGCAAAAATGCACAATTTCTGCACACGTGAAAATGCACATTTTTTAAAATGCGCATATGCACATATTTGCATATGCGAAAATGCACATTTGCGAATGCGCATATTTCTGTATGCACGAAAATGCTATTTTATGGGAAAATGCACATTTTCACGCACACCCTAATGTGTGTCTTCCCAAAAATGCGCATTTCACACATGAAATTATGCACATTTACAAAAATGTGCATTTTTGCACATACAAAAATCATGCACATTTTTGCAATCACCATTTTGTTTGTTTTAGAAATGGCGACCACAGAGCTCAACAAGGCTGCTGGGGTGAGTGCGGGCTGCTCACTGAGAGTGGGAGGGGCTTGAGTGCAGTTCGGGGTTGGCGAGCAGGGGCCGGGGCTAGGCAGGAGTCCGGAGGACTTGGATGGGGGTGAGTTTGCACATCCCTAGTGCAGGCCAAAGGCTTTTGTGACATAAGAGACCTCTAAAATGTTAGAAGCACTTTGTTTTTGTTTTTATGTTTTGTTAAAAAATTAAATCCAAACTATTAGTACCTTTGGGATTTTGAAAACAGTTTTAGTCTATCAGTTCACAAAATACTTTCCAACTCGCTAGTTTTTGTTATTATTTTAACTGTTGAAAATATAGATCCATTGTTTTCAACTCATCTCCATCATAGTCCCATTGAAAGTGGTGTCCCATAGATTTTCAGTAACAGTATCATGTCTCCAAGAGATTTAATATCAGTGGAAGTATTTCATAGACCCAGATTAATGTAACCAAGCACACTTCCACTAAAACAGCTGATTATATATGCTGAAGTGCCTCATATTTGGTATTGTGATTATGAAATCAACATCATTATTTCATGTGTAGTGACAGTCCACTGGTTCTGAAAGTAATGTATAGGTGATTGTTTCAGCTGAAGTATCCCATTGCCATATAAGATAATGGAAATATTGTAGATTTTATTCTACTTGGCTGCAAGGATAGCAGATTGCAAAATGTAAAAAAACTAGGGGTGGACGAAAGTCCCTTACCTTTCGCCGAAGCTTGTTCACGGTGGGGGGGAGGCGCTTCGCTGCTCCCCCCGTGAAGTTCAGGCCGGGGGGGGAGGCTTCCCGCCTTTCCCCGGCCGAAATTCAGGCCAGGGAGCAGGCTTCCCGCCTCGCCCGGCCACGAACGCGAAAGTTTTTTTAAAAAAAAACAAACGCCCCCTGATAGGCTACGTGATGATTAATGTAGCCTATCACAGCTAGATTTGCAAAGTCAGCCATGATAGGCTACGTCAATCGTCACGTGAGCCTATCACGGGTGACTTTAAAAAAAAAAAAGCGCGTACGCTAATGGCAGCCCCCATAGGGAGCCGCCATTCGCATTCCTTATTTGGTTGCTGTAGTCTACATAAATCTTTACGTAGACTACGGCGACCAAATAAGGAACGGGAATGGCGGCTCCCTATGGGGGCCGCCATTATCCGTACGTGTTTTGTTTTTTTTTAAAGTCACCCGTGATAGGCTACGTGACGATTGACGTAGCCTATCACGGCTGACTTTGCAAATCTAGCCATGATAGGCTACGTTAATCATCACGTAGCCTATCAGGGGGCGGTTTTTTTTTTCTTTTATTGCAATGGCGGCAGTGGCAGCCGGTCAAAAGACTGGCTGCCGCTCCCGCCCCGCTCGAACACCCGCCGAACTGCCAGCCGGACCCGCCGCCGGGAGGGACATTTGGCGAAGGTAAGTCCCGTCCCAGGGAGGGGGCGGGGGGCGGGGGGGGTTCGGAGGATTTCTCCCCGAAACTTGTTCAGGGGGCCGAACACGTTGGCGCTCGGCCCCCCGAAGTTTCGGGGAGAAATTCTCCGCCATCCCTAAAAAAACCACACCATATGGATATGGATATAGTGATATAAGTTCTATCTAGAACTTATTATTGAGAATTATGGCCAAATCAGTCTATTTCTGGTCCCTTTCACTTGCGTATGTGTTCACCCATAAATTCATTCCATCCCATTTCTGAATTAATTTGTAATTAAAAAAACAATGACACAAAAATGCATATTCTATATGCATTTAAATGCATATTTTTACCAATGTTTTCTCTCAAAATATAAATTTCTAGATCTATTTTCTCTGAAAATAAGCATACATATTTGGATATTTTTTGAGATAATAATAATTGGAACATTCAGGAAGTATGAAAGCCAGTGAATAACGAAGTTCTGATCTGCACATTAGTCCAGAAGCTGCAGATAAGGTCAGTTTGGATTAGAATTAGTGCTGTGCTGAAAATGCCTCCTACATTTTTTTGACCATTCTCATTCACTTTGATAGAAGAGCAACTGCTTCAAAATAAAGTCTATAGTGAAGAAATTTCAGAGAAATTCTAATGGGTTGGGTTTGGGTTTCTTGGGCTTACCTTACTTAGGAAGTGGCCAAGGAATGAGCACGAGTGTCCTGTTTTTCATTGTACAATCGTCTCTCTGGCTGCCTGCAGCCTCCTCAGCTTCCCACACTTCAATTACAGCCATCATGACATCATGAGGTAATTCCTCCCATAGGGCTTTTTCAGATCAGGACATGCAGGCAGCCTGGGAGGCTCGCTGCAATTAGGTAAGCTCAAAAACACCACGAAATAAACCTAAAAATGTCCTGAATGAGGCAGAACAATGGAAGCCTCTTTCATGGGGTTGCGGGGGGGGGGGGACAGAAAACTTTCAGGAAATTGGAGGACAGATTGTTGGCAGAACATTAACTCCACCTCATCCCTGGAGCTGGACACAACCCAGCCTCCACCTGCATTGCAGTAGATGCAAATTGGGGGCCAGCATGCCACAATATGCTATTGCAGCATGAAGAAATACCAAACCTTTACCAGAAAAGAAAGAAGCTGGGCTGCAACAAGCCTGCCTATGGGGATCCCCACCTGTGAGAAACTGTTGAGAATTTCTCCTCCCCCTGGAGAAATTTGGTGAAATTGTCTCCCAGATTTCTCTTACTTACCACAAGTAAGGTAAAGAATTTCAAGTGTCCATTTGCACACAGCTCTAATTAGAATTCACAGAGATGAACCTGCTCAAACATCCTTATTTAACTATATAAAAAATGTAACAAGCCCTTTGCTCCAAACATATCACCATGAAGTTCCAAATCAATATCACTCTGTGTACATTCCAACCTAATTATTAGGGGTGCACAAAACCCCATTTACCTGGCTCTGCCGGGTTCTGCTGGGGGAGGGAGGTGCTCTGTCCCTCCCCCCGGAATCCTGGCCAGCCGGCTCCGCTCCACAGGGATTCCGCAGAGCCGCCAGCTGGCTCTGCCAGCAGCCCGACATCCGGCCGCTGGCTAGCAGGGACGCAAAGGGCGGCTGCTGTAGCTGCTGCTGTTTGCGTCCCTGTATTCAGCCGTGATAGGCTACGTAAAGACTTACATAGCCTATCACATCTGGATTTAAAAAAAAACAAAAATGCGTACGCAAATGGTGGCAGCTACGGCCGCCACCATTTACGTTCCTTATTTTGGCCATCTTAGTCTACGTAAATATTTATGTAGACTAAGATGGCGAAAATAAGGGGGAATGCAAATAGCATAGTGGGCGCTATTTGCATTCCCCTTTATTTTCGCCATCTTAGTCTACGTAAATATTTACGTAGACTAAGACGGCCAAAAATAAGGAACACAAATGGCGGCGGCCGTAGCCGCCGCCATTTGCGTACGCTTTTTTTTTTTTTTAACCCAGATGTGATCGGCTATGTAAGTCTTTACGTAGCCTATCACAAATTGGGGGGGGGGGAACTGACTGCGAATGGCGGCAGCGGCGGCCGTTCAGAAGACCAGCTGCCGCTGCCGAAGCCGCTGCTGGCGCCACTGCCATCCGGAACATCCGCCCCAGGTAAGTCTCATCCCGGGAGGAATCTGCGGGGGGCGGGGGGGGTGGCAGGCCGTTCCGCCATGGATTTTGGGGGGCCGAATGCACTGGCATTCGGCCTCACCAAGATCCATGGCGGAATTCTCTGACATCCCTACTAATTATATATCTACCTACATATCTACCTACAGAAATACACACACAAATACCCATGTTGAAGCCATTAAAATTTAGTTTAATTGGCTTATCTTAAATTCATGACTCTGTAATCCATTGTACTATTATCACACACATTTATTTAATATTATTTGTTAGCAGGTTGCTAACCTTTTAAGGACAAGCCTTAAGGCAGTTTACAAGATAACATTTTTAAAAAATACAATATAAAATACATCAGCACACTTATTTAACATAACAGCAACACTAAAAACTCCTGTTTATAAAATAAAGATGGGAATTTGTGCATACCCATGCAGACTGGAACATTCAAATCTTTAAGGCCCATTAAAAAACAGTCTAGGGAGGGGCAATGCACATAACCCATGGTAGGATATTCCATAATGATGGGGCCACCACAGAAAAAGCCCTGCCCTTTTTTGCCCTGCCCTTCCAGCGACCTTTTCTACCACCACCAGATGAAAATCTTTTTTCCTCTGGTTGCCTCCACCAAATTAGCCTTAAAACCTCTTGGGACTTGGGTACACTTTTAGATAATGTTGGGGTTGGCTTTTAGACATGGGTGGATAGCCCAACAAGAAGAAAGACTAGACAGACTACACATTTCAAACAACAAAGTTTAAAAACTTACTGGAAAATAAAGTTAATAGGAAAAAGTGTTTATCCTGGAATATATACACACATACAATGCACGCGTGCGTGCGCGCGCGCACACACACACACACACACACACACACCTATTTGAGCAATAAGGTAATAAAAGAACCAGGCATAAATGCATCCAGCTAACCCAACTTGACTATGTCCCTATTTTATCCAAGTTCCTTCTCCTGACCCCTGGTTGAATGTCCTGTAAATTTTTATTATTTCCTTCTTGTGCAGACTTCATGACTCCTGGACTCCTTATTTTCTCTGGCCATCTGTGGAACTTGCTGCCCATTTCCTTCTCCCCTCTTACTCTGCAGAAATACTGGCACTGTGAGCCATCTGCAAGTCCTTGGCTTCCTGAGCACACATCCTGATTCCAATAATCATGAAGGGCACAATCCTATGCATGTTTAGACCAAAAAAACCCTACAGTACAACTTCCAGCACGTCCATGCTGGCTAGGGAATTCTGGGAGCTGTAGGACTTTTTTTCTGTCTAAATATGCATAGAATTGTGCCCTAACTAAACTTTTGACCTTCTGGCTGTTACTGACCAGCACACGTATAAAAAAGATTTAGGGAGCAATCCTATGGCCACTAGACACTATCTAGAGGGCCATAGGATATGCTCATTTCTGGGAACCTACCTTGGAGCCTGCGCTCCTAGGTCAGTTCCCAGAAAACTGACCAACCCCCTCGTCCACACTGCCTTGGAGGCATTGGGGAGAAGCCCTATCTTCCATGCTCATAAGAGGAGCAGGGAGCAACTGGAAAGGGCTGGGCCTGCGGGGCGTTTTGGGGCGGGGAGAGTGGAGCTGCATGTACGACACATCCAATGTGTCATCTGCAGCTTCCTCTCGCGGTTGGCTCCCCCTCCGCTAGACAGCTGAAAATGGGAGAGCGAAAACAAGCAAGGCAGGAGAGGTGCAGAGGGAACGATCCCCTCCCAGTGCTTCTCCTGCCTTGCTTTGGATAGGCAGTCACCTCCAAGTTCGGAGGTGGCCGCCTATCTAGTTAGGATCGCACCCTTATCTCCATAATATCCAAACAGCGACTATATACAAAAAAATAAAAAAGGAAGACAGTTCTGTTCCATCACAAACACCTTTACTCTAATAATTTTTAGCAGCCATAGCAAATAAAACTTTTGGTTACATAAGGATCCGTATCTACAAGTAATTACACATATGCTCAACTAAAGTTCTGTCAGATATGCCTCCCAACAAAAATGCAAGAAATCTTTTGTGCAGACCATCGTGCAAATCACAGAAGAATACATAATTTAAGCAAGCAGCAACCAAACAATCTTAATATCTAACCTGCAAAATAATTATATTATCTTGTAAATATGCTTTAAATTAATAATAATACATGTTTGACTTTTAAAGTAAACCTTGCTTCTGTGTGTGTGTTAAGGGGAGCATAAGATTATCATAAATAGTTGATAGCAGCAGACGTAAGGGATAAAGAAAACAGGTACATACATAAGGTGGAATTCCTCTACAAAGAGGATTAGTGGTGAAAGTGATCCATCAGATGGATTTTTCTCCCTTTGGTTATTGCTCAGCTAAATGTTTGTTTGCACCTTGCTAGCATGGGCAACCTCAGATCACCTAACATGGAAAGATTTTACCTTTCATTCCCTTATCTTATACACCAGACAATTATTCGCACTCTCTTTATTAAGTCAATTTATTTCATGTGAGAGCTCACAAGGGAAGATGTCTGTTTTATGTATGGTTCTAATTAATAGTGCCTATGGGCAGCAGGGAGTAAAAGAAGAAAGAAGATTTTGACGTACTGAACAAAACCATCGACTTCCAGTAGTTAACATTTGCAGAAGTCACTTTGAAATCCGTAGTTACATACAAAAACCCAATGTTTTTATGGATATTAAGTCATGTAGAGGGAAAAAAATTCTATTGACACATGTATATTCATGTATGTTATAGACAGCTATTATAATAGCTTAATTAAAGAAAAGAGCAGCCCTCTGCAGTTGTTCGACTAGTGGATGTAAAATATTAGATATGACTAGAGATGGGTGAGAATTTTGTTGCAGTTCAGTTTTGATAAGAATGTTCCAAAATTCACAAAATTCTCCACATTCAGGACAAAAAGAATTTGAGATTAAAAAATCTGAATATGGGAGAAACTGAAACTAACAGAGTCATCCAGCCAGCCTTGGGGCTTTGAGTAGGGATGGCGGAGAATTCCGCCACGGATTTCAGTGAGACCAAATGCACTGGCATTCAGCCCCTCAAAACCCGTGGTGGAACAGCCTCCCACCCCCTGCCACCCCGCGGAATCCTCCCGGGATGAAGCTTACCTGGGGCGGATGCGGAGCCGGCGGCGGCGGCTGGTCTCTCGGCCAGCTGCAGCGGCCGCAAATGGCTGTCATCGTAGCGGCCACCATTTGCATCCTGCCAGGCTGCCATGATAGGCTACGTAAGTATTTACGTAGCCTATCACGGCAAAGAGCAGGGATGCAAACGGCAGCCGCTACACCATTTGCGCCCCTGCTCTTTCCGTGACCGTGACCGTGACAGGCTACGTAAACACTTACATATAGGCTTACATAGCCTATCACGGTAAAGGCAGCCACACAAATGGCCATTTGCATGGCTACCTTTACCATAAAGTAAATTAAATTACCTTTACCATAAAGTAAATTTGTATGGCTACCTTTACCATAAAAGTAAAGGTAGCCACGCAAATGGGCATTTGTGTGGCTGCCTTTACTGTGATAGGCTATGTAAATACTTACGTAGCCTATCACGGAAAGAGCAGGGGCGCAAACGGTGTTGCGGCCGCCGTTTACGTCCCTGCTCTTTGCCATGATAGGCTACGTAAATACTTACGTAGCCTATCATGGCTAGGGATGGCGGAGAATTTCTCCCCGAAACTTCGGGGGGCCGAGCGCCAACGTGTTCGGCCCCCCGAAGAAGTTTCGGGGAGAAATTCTCCACACACCCCCTGCCCCCTGCACCCCCCCCGGGACGGGACTTACCTTTCCCGAATGTCCCTCCCGGCGGCGGGTCCGGCCGGCAGTTTGTCGGGTCTTCGTCAGGGGTGGGAGCGGCCGCCGCCATTCCAATAAAAGAAAAAAAAACGCCCCCGTGATAGGCTACATGACGATCAACGTAGCCTATCACGGCTAGATTTGCAAAGTCAGCCATGATAGGCTACGTAAATCGTCACGTAGCCTATCACGGATGACTTAAAAAAAAAAAAGCACGTATGGCTAATGGCGGCCCCCATAGGGAGCCGCCATTCACGTTCCTTATTTGGTCGCTGTAGTCTATGTAAAGATTACGTAGACTACGGCGAAAATCTTTACGTAGACTACAGCGACCAAATAAGGAACGCGAATGGCGGCTCCCTATGGGGGCCGCCATTTGCGTACGTGCTTTTTTTTTTTTAAGTCACCCGTGATAGGCTACGTGACGATTTACGTAGCCTATCACGGCTGACTTTGCAAATCTAGCCGTGATAGGCTACGTTAATCGTCATGTAGCCTATCACGGGGGCGTTTTTTTAAAAAAAAAACTTTTTTTTTCGCGGCCGGGTGAGGCGAGGCGCCTCCTCCCCGGCCTGAATTTCGGCCAGGCGAGGCAGGAAGCCTCCCCCCCGGCCTGAATTTCGGCCGGGCGAGGCGGGAAGCCTCCCCCCCGGCCTGAACTTCGCGGGGAGAGCAGCGAAGCGCCTCCCCCCCACCACGAAAAGCTGCGAGACCAGGTAAGTGACTTTCGTGCACCCCTAATCATGGCAGCCTGGCAGAACGCAAATGGCGGCTGCTACGGTGGCTGCCATTTGCGGCTGCAGCAGCCAGCCGAGAGACCAGCCGCCACCGCTGCCAGAGCCGCCAGCGGAGCCACTGACATAAGTATTTATGTAAGTATTTATGTAGCCTATCACGGCAAAGAGCAGGGACATAAATGGCGGCAACTACGCCATTTGCGTGGCTACCTTTACCGTAATAGGCTACGTAAATACTTGCGTAGCCTATCACAGAAAGAGCAGGGGTGCAAACGGCATAGCAGCTGCCGTTTGCATCCCTGTTCTTTGCCGTGATAGGCTACATAAATACTTATGTAGCCTATCATGGCAGCCTGGAAGGATGCAAATGGTGGCCACTACGATGGCTGCCATTTGCAGCTGCAGCAGCCCGGCTGCGGCCAGAACTCCAGCTGCAGATGGCCCTGGCCAGCAGCTACACGGAGCCGCTGCAGAGTGGAGCTGACCAGGGAGGATTCTGGGGGGAGGGACAGAGTGCCTCCCCCCCACCATGGATGCCCCTGTGCGGAGCCAGGTAAGGGATTTGTACATCCGTAGCTTTGAGTGCCTTAAAGTGCTCTTAGAGGTCTGCGTTTGAATTCTTGTTTATTCAATCATGTCAGTGTTGAATTAGGGTTGCCACTTCTTTTTTTCCCTGACCATCTGCTCACCATCTGTAACAACAGTAATCAGCTCCCTGCTAGGCAGATACATCATCAGTTTTTTTTACTATAAGAATTCATCAAAATTTGCAGTGTTCTTCATATTCTGGAGATAAAGAATTTGAGATTTAAAAAAATTCAAATATGTAATTATGTGAGCAATCCTATGGTCCTTGGATGAGCGGAGGGAAGATAGTTGAGATTCCTGGATCCAAGGTCAGTGACAGCACTCTGACCTTGGACCAAGGAGTCCAAGCTTCCTGCCCCTCTCTCTCCCACTCTCAGCCAGCGTTGCCCCTATTTTCGCCGTAGTCTATGTAAATCTTTACGTAGACTACAGCGATCAAATAAGGAACGGGAATGGCGGCTCCCTATGGGGGCCGCCATTATCCGTGCGCGCTTTTTTTTTTTAAAAGTCACCCGTGATAGGCTACGTGACGATTTACGTAGCCTATCACGGCTGACTTTTCAAATCTAGCCGTGATAGGCTACGTTAATCGTCACGTAGCCTATCACTGGGGCGTTTTGTTTTGTTTTTCTTTTATTGCAATGGCGGCGGCGGCGGCAGCCGGTTGAAAGACCGGCTGCCGCTCCCGCCCCACACGAACACCCGCCGAACCACCGGCCGGACCCGCTGCTGGGAGGGACATTCGGCAAAGGTAAGTCCCGTCCCGGGGGGGGTGCGGGGGCGGGGGGGGTACGGAGAATTTCTCCCCGAAACTTGTTCGGGGGGCTGAACACGTTGGCGCTCGGCCCCCCGAAGTTTCGGGGAGAAATTCTCCGCCATCCCTATGGAAACTACTGATGTAGCAATGCTGACCTTCAATGTGTTCTTTAGTTTATTGCATGTCAGTATGACTGTGGAAAGTACATTCCCAGCCATTTTTTTTTCCTATTTAGGAAATGGCTGGGAATCTGAATAATGAATACAAATAGCAAAGCAGGGACAAAAAGAAATTTAGGTGGGCTACTCTTCACACAGAAAAGAACCCTTCAAAACAACTATTTATACATAGATGATTGGCTTAACTTCTCATGCATTCCTAGTCGTATCTAATGTTTCACATACACAAGTTGAACATATTCTAATGCTGGCTATCTAGCTCTAGGCAAAATCATCATGTAGGGCCATTATTGCAGGATATGTACAAATGTCTACTCCCAATAGTGAGGTAGTCCACTCTGAGAAAGCATGGACAGTTCCAACAAGGCAGCAGAAGTTTTTATTTATTGTTTTAATTAATAGACAAAATGCACATTTTTTTTTATTAAATGCAAATGCACAAATCCACGTTAACTAGTGTGCTTTAGCACTAATCCGCATTAATGCTAATTTGCATTAGTTAATGGGAATTTGGTTTTTTTTACTTTTGGGGTGATATGCACAATCAAAAAATATGCAAATCCCTACAAAATCCTCATCTTCATGTTTTAGCCTATGGAGGAAAATGGACCTTTTTGATTGGTGGGGGATTTTTTCTTCATATATTTGTATGACTAAATTTGTGTATAATTCTTGGAAGGTTTTTTAAAAAATGGCCTGCATGTTTGTGGACTCTGCATGACTTGGAAAAAGTTGGTCCGTGGCGGAAATTGCGGGTTGGATTCATTGAAATTTAAACTCATTTGAATCTGTTATGGATTTCTCCAACATCCCTACTGCCAATGAAGGTACTGTTTCCTGACATAAAAGTTTTTGCCCTCTTGTTGAACTTCATAGCATCTTGCCTACTTGGCTGGCTTTTTAAATTATTTTTTACCTTTGCTGAACTTTTTAGTACTTGCTTCCTAAGCTAAATTTTATGAGCTCTACATAAAACTAAACATTTGACCTCTAAACCATTAACCTTAAGGCTGAAACTGACTAGTGCATGTACACACACACACAAAACCCCATTTTACCATAACATAAAAGCAAATTAAATGCCAAAATGGAGGACAGTTCACAATCCCAATGAAGCTTTAATTCTAAGAAATATTGAGCTCCTATTTGAAAATTCATTGGAAAGCTCAATTCAAATGTACAGTTGACTTATGGAATCCATTGCCACAGAATGTTGTGAGGGTCACTAGTATGAGCTACAAAATAGTTTGGACGATCAGGACCTATCCTGATAGTCCATCAACATGAGCCACACTTAACAAAAATGGAACTTCTGTGTTCAGAAACAGGAAGCCTGTGATTGTGCCTACACCCAGAAAGAGGCAAAATGCAGAGAGGTTAGATGAACTAGGCCCCCAACTTTATTGAGTTTTAAAACAAAATCCACAGTCTTGAAATGCTATGTTTCTTATTAAGGTTAACTAATAAGGGTGAGACTGACCCAGCCCTGAATCCAGAAACAACTCCATGCCTCTTAAGTCTGTGATCCATTCAGGCCTCAAAGGGGGTGAAGTCCTTTCGTAACCCCAATTCCTGCATTAAAGGTGCCTCCGCGGACCCACCAGTAATACATTCCCTATGAGCCCTATCTGCTCTGCCTGCCCCGTTTTGACTGAATTTACTGGCATCATTGCCTCTAACAATGACTCTCACCCCCTGGATTCAGTATGGAGTAGGTGAAAAACACACACAGAGAGACTAAGCCAATCTGGCTGAAGTGACAAAACAACAACACCTTTGTCAGCCAGCCCCAGAACAGACCTCCATGGTCTAAAATGAAGCCTGCCCAGAGTAGGAGGGTGTGTGCCAATTAACTAGGAAGTACAATGATGGCAGGATGGGGCTTGCTTAAACATTCAGCTGTATTCCCCAGGGTTGACATATGATGTAACATGTATACACACATTGGCCCTGCATGTTGGCTTTGGCCTGGAAAGATGCAAAGGCCACCTCCTCCTGGTATTACAGGTGCTGCATAGGATGGGCAGAAATGGCTTATTGAACATTGGGGAAAGCTATCTCCATTATGCCCTGCTTGTAAGCTTCTCAGAAGTATCTGGTTGGCCATTATTGGAGACAGAATGTTGGAACAGATAGACCCTTAGTCCGATCTACCATGGAACACCTTGCATTCTTATTTATATTTCACTGAAACATTATGAGGACACTTATTACATTTTCCAAAAACCAAGTGAGGGAATGCTACCAACAAGACTGCTATTGCAACATTTCACTCTTATGCCTGCATATGTTTGTATGATTACAGCTACTACCATTACCACCACCACTGCCAGACTATTTATTTAGTAGCAATGGAATGCTAGGCTCAGTGATAATAATTAAA
This sequence comes from Heloderma suspectum, assembly GCF_057233095.1. Lineage (NCBI taxonomy): Eukaryota > Metazoa > Chordata > Lepidosauria > Squamata > Helodermatidae > Heloderma > Heloderma suspectum. The sequence continues at coordinate 78,283,315 of NC_139460.1, read as the reverse complement.
ACACCACCACCACCATTTGAATGAGTTGTATTTGCTATTTGTGCATACTAACAAATAAGGCATGGATATGCTTATCCTCTTCTGAGTTTCTTGGAAATCTGCCAGGTGATTTGTAAGTAGGTAGGGATATATGTCCTTCTAATGATTCTTTTTGTTTTTATCCTGGGGGTGTCATGTAGGTGTTTTCCTGTGAGACAAGCTAGTACTGTTGGAAATGACTCTTGGGAGTAGTTCAAATATAGTGTTTTTCCTGCCTCAATAAAATCTGCAAAAGAGAAGTAGTGTGCAATGTCAGTGGTGAAACCTGATGTGCACTGATTTATTTATTTTATTTGTAACAGAATTATGTACTCATGCCATACTTCTTAAATGACAGAGTTGTACATGATTTTCTTACATGATGATTATCAAGCAGGGATGATTCTGAAATTCGCATCATCCAACTTTCCCCCCGGAGTTTAAATGTATATATTACCTTATCGTTCTCCCACCCCCTTGAAGTAGTGTTTCTTTCTGAAGTTTACTGGAGAACTAGGAAACTTCCACTGTTCTGTATTTTTATTTTGTGTTTTGTACAGAGCACTGTGAATGTTGAATTTGTTGCAGATTTCAGTTCCTTCATGTCTTTTTTTCTCTCCTCAGCATTACTGATAGTACACATGTGTGCATTGGTAAAACACGAGCCAAAAGTAGTAATAATGTTGATGTGATAATACATTTATAAATGATTTGGAATTACAGGTAGGCAGTGAGATTGCCAAGTTTGTTGTCAACACCAAATTATTTAGGATGGTTAAACAAAAACAGACAGCAAAAAGCTCCAAAAGGATCTCTCCAGACTGGGGAAATAGGCACTGAAATGGAAAATGTGGTTCAATGTAAGCAACTGTAACATTATTTTTTTTTTTAGACAAAAAAATCCTGACTTCACATATACACTAATGGGCTCTGAGGAGAAATGCTATGTATATAAATAACTGTTGATGTTCTGTAACGTTTAAATATTTTATATGACCTCTGTGAGGCTATAATGTATCTGTGTATAGGGATGGAACAGGCATCCATCTGGGGCTCAAGTCTGGCGATTTCTCACTGGCTCAGCCCCCCGGATGCTAGTTCATACTTGCCTGAGTTGGCTTGTTGGGCAAGTGTGCAGCCACTCACTTCTTCCCCCAGCTGCCTGTCACTGCTGCTGCCACTGCAATAATGGGGACAGGAGGAGGAGAGAGGAAGCACCTTTCCCCTCCTCCTGCATCCTGTAACTGTGATGGCAGTGGCAGCAATAGGCCCTGGCCCGTTCCTGTCGCTGCCTCAGCTACCACAATAATAGGGACATGAGGAGGAGAGGGGAGCAGCACTCTGTTCTCCCCCTCCCATCCGGACTGCTACAGACCATTGAGCACTGGATGTGTGGAGCAAGTGTTTCCTTTTCCCTGAAGAGGGCCCTTCAAGGAGAAGAAAAAATTTGCTTGAAACGGCCGACGTCCAGTTGGCCGTGCCAGTCATTTTGCAGAAATGTTTCTTTCACTGTGAAGGGGCTCATTCTCATTCAGAGAGAAGGAAACATTTCTGCAAAATGAGGGCGTGCTGCCACCACCGTGAAACTGCACCTCCCTCTGCCGGTGCATGGCAGAGAGAGGTGCAGTTGCTTGCGGCAGCAGGATGGGAGCCGAGAGGTTTCTATCCTGCTGCTGCCACCTTCGCACTGCTGAGCAAAGTTTCCTCTCTTTGCCAGGCAGCAGCAGAGGGAGGCATGGTTGTGCTGTGGCAGCTGCCCCTCGTGCTCTTCTTTGCAAGGAGAGCATGACAGGCTGACTGACAGGGATCAGGGATGGGCTTGCAGGCAGCTGCAAGCTGTTGCCAAGTGCCTGCAGACCCATGCACTCGCTGGGGCTGGGTAAGGGGAACAGTGGCAGTTTGGCAAATTTGGCAAAGTGGCACGTGGGGCAGGTGTGAGAGAGCTCGTCCATCCCTACCTGTGTAGGCCTGAGGCCTATCATCATTACTGTGCCAAAGGCCTGTGTAGTAGTAAGTGCTTGATGACAGTTTTTGATGGGATGATTGCTTTTCATAATTAATATTTATAGATGGGGGCTGGATCAGGTAAAATAATTTTTGATTGGTCTGGGAAACATCAGACTCTGATTGGCTGGGGGTTCTAGCTAAGTGGAAAAGGGTAGTTGGGAAATGACAGTTAACAGTTTGACAGTTTACAATTAGGGGTAGAGATAGCTGGTAGAAGGAGAGAGAGTCTTAGTTAGGGATGGACGGATTCACCTCCATCTGTACCACGTGCTGCTCACCAAACCCCCGCCGGGTGCCTGCCTGCCCTTGTTCACTGTGTGAGCCTGGAGAGCAGTGTGCAGCTGCCCGATTCCTCGCTGAGCTGTGGACTGGAGTCTGAGAGGCTGAGCGTGGGGGGGGGCAGGGGCGGAGTATGCCAGACCCCACCCCCTTTCCAGACTCACGCAACATCCCTACAGTTGGTTAGTGTGCTGTATGGAAGGACAAGGGAAAAGGTGAGGAGAAAGTGAATAGCTAAGGCCTGAATATTAAGCTATTTCTACTCTGTGTGATAACTGTGCATTGATAGTGAAGATCAGGAGTAGGGGGCAGGTGCTATGTCATGCCAGGAGGCTTCCCTAAGATCCTACCTGAAAAAGGTTATATAAGCAGGCATTAAAAACCCGATAAACAGCCCAAGCATCCAATAGTAGAGCAGGAGGAGCTTTGGCATCCCAGGAATACTGTATCCAAGAGCTGGACTTGGCTTTGGGTGAATTTGGCGGGAATGGAGGTTTAGGGAATTTGGCCTGAGGGTTTTTAAAATAATAATAATAATAATAATAATAATAATAATAATAATAATAATGCTTGTATATACTGCCATTTGTGTAGGGATGTACGAAAGTCACTTACCGTTTCGCGGATCTGCTTCGTGGTGGGGGGCAGGCCCTCCCCCTGGAATCCTCGATGGGTGGCTCCACTCTGCAGGGATTCCGCAGAGCCGCTGGCCAGATCCGCCGGCAGCCGGACATCCGGCCGCTGGGCAGCAGGGACACAAATGGTGGTGGCCATAGCCGCCACCGTTTGCGTCCCTGTACTTAACCATGATAGGCTACGTAAATATTTACGTAGCCTATCACGGCAAAGTAAAAAAAATGTAAATATTTACGTAGGCCAGAACGGCTAAAAATAGCGAACAAAAATGGCAGTCGCCATAGCCACCGCCATTTGCGTATGCTTGCACCCAGCCGCTGCCAGCCAGGAGACAAGCTGCCCCTGCCGCCGCTGCACCTGCCACCCCTGCCGCCGCGGCACCTGCTGTGTCGGCCGCTGCACCTTCTGCCACCACCGCACCTTCTGCTGCCCCCGCCACCACCGCACCTTCCACTGCCGCTGCCGCGCCGCCGCATCTGCCCCAGATAAGTGCCGTCCCGGGGGGTTCCACGGGGCAGGCAAGGGGGCAGGAGGCCGTTCCGCCACGGATTCTGGGGGGCTGAATGCCAGTGCATTCGGCCTCACTGGAATCCATGGTGGAATTCTCTGCCATCCCTATGTTTGTGTCGTAGTGGCCGCCGTTTGTTTGCACCCCTGCTCTTTCTGTGATAGTCTACGTAAGTATTTACATAGCCTATCATGGTAAAGGCAGCCATGCAAATGGCATAGTGGCTGCCATTTGTGTGGCTGCCTTTACCATGACAGGCTACATAAGTATTTGTGTCCCTGCTCTTTGCCGTGATAGGCTACGTAAGTATTTACGTAGCCTATCACAGCAAAGAGCAGGGACACAAAGAAACAGTGGCCACTACACTGTTAGCTCCCCTGCTCTTTCCGTGATAGGCTACTAGGGATGTCAGAGAATTCCGCCACAGATCTTGGTGAGGCCAAATGCCAGTGCATTCGCCCCCCTGAACGTGGTGGCGGAACGGCCTGCCACCCCCCCGCCCCCCCGTGGATCCCCCCTGGGACGAGACTCACCTGGGGCGGATCTTCCGGGCAGCGGCGGCTCCGGCGGTGGCTCCGGCGGCGGCGGTGGCCGGTCTTCCGACCAGCTGCCGCTGCCACCATTTCCAGGCAGGCTTGTGTAAAAAAAAAAAAAAAAAAAGACGTGATAGGCTACGTAAAGATTTACATAGCCTATCATGGCTAGGATTAAAAAAATAGACGTGATAGGCTACGTAAATCTTTACGTAGCCTATCTTGGTTGGGTGGGTTTAAAAAAAAAAAAAAGCATACGCAAATGCTTTCCTACTTTTTACCATCTTCCATTTGCGTTCCTTCTTTTTACCATCTTAATCTATGTAAATATTTACGTAGACTATGACAGTGAAAATAAAGGGGAACGCAAATAGCATAGTGTGCGCTATTTGCGTCCCCTTTTGATTCACCGTTTTAGCCTATGTAAAGATTTATGTAGGCTAAAACGGTGAATGAAAAAGGGACGCAAATAACGACCGCTACGCTATTTGTGTTCCCCTTTATTTTCGCCGTCATAGTCTATGTAAATATTTACGTAGATTAAGACAGCCAAAAAGAAGGAACGTAAATGGTGGCGGCCGTAGCCGCTGCCATTTGCATATGCGGTTGGTTGTGTTTTTTTGTTTTTTGTTTTACCCAGAGCCCTCCATGGCCGGAAATCCGGCTGCGGATGGCTCTGGCCTGGCTGGGCTGGGCCTGGAGGGCTGCTCCGCGGAGCTGCCGCGGAGCACAGCCAGCCGTTCAAGGATTCCGGGGGGAGGAACGGAGCGCCTCCCCCCCTGGCCAGGATTCTGGGGGGAGGGACAGAACGCCTCCCCCCCATGAACATAATCCGCGAAAGGTAAGTCACTTTCGTACGTCCCTATAGGCTACGTAAATACTTACGTATTTGCATGGCTGCCTTTTCCATGACAGGCTGCGTAAATACTTACGTAGCCTATCACGGAAAGAGCAGGGGCGCAAACGGCGTAGCAGCCGCCGTTTGCGTCCCTGCTCTTTGCCATGATAGGCTACAGAAATACTTACGTAGCCTATCATGGAAGCCTGGCAGGACACAAATGGCAGCTGCTATGATGGCCAGCATTTGTGGCCGCAGCAGCCGTCCAAGAGACCCACCGCCACTGGAGCCACCGCCAGAGCTCCCACCGCCACGTCCGCATCCACCCCAGGTAAGCTTCGTCCCGGGGGGATTCTGTGGGGTGGCGGGGGTGGGAGGCTGTTCCACCACAGGTTTTGTGGGGCCAAATACCAGTGCATTTGACCTCACTGAATTCCGTGGCTGAATTCTCTGCCATCCCTAGTCAAGATGGCTTTATGAATGTAAATACAGAGGCTTCACAACAAGGTGCAAACCACTGGTAACGTTCAAGAACAGACAGGCCAGATTAGCCTTTGCCAGCAAACATCTAAAAAAGCCTGCCTAGTTCTGGAATAAGATTCTTTGGACTGATGAAACCAAGATTAACTTGTACCAGAATGATGGGAAGAGAAAAGTATGGAGAAAGAAAGGAACAGCTCATGATCCAAATCATACCACTTCATCTGTCAAACATGGTCGGGGCAGTGTTATGGCATGGGCATGTATGGCTGCCAATGGAACTGGGTCACTGGTGTTTATTGATGACCTGACAGCTGATAAAAGCAGCAGGATGAATTCTGAAGTGTAGAGGGCTATACCTCCTGCTCAGATTCAGCTGAATGCTGCCAAGCTGATAGGGCACTGCTTCATATTGCAGATGGATAATGACTCAAAACATACAGCAAAAGCTACCCAAAAGTTTCTCAAGGCAAAGAAGTGGTAGGGATGGTGGAGAATTTCTCCCTGAATCTTCGGGAGGCGGAGCACCAAGGCATTCGGCCCCCCGAAAGTGTTGGGGAAATTCTCCGCCGGCCCCCCGCCCCCCCCAGGATGGGACTTACCTTCAGCGAATGTCCCTCTCGGCGGCGGGTCCTGGCGGTGTTTCGGCAGCGTTTCGTGGGGGACAGGGGCGGCGGCCGGTCTCCCGACTGGCTGCCGCCACTGCCATTACAAAATAAAAAGTAAGTAAAAAAAAAAACAAAAAACACCCGTGATAGGCTACGTGATGATTTACGTAGCCTATCATGGCTAGATTTCCAAAGTCAGCCGTGATAGGCTACGTAAATCGTCACGTAGCCTATCACGGGTGACTTTGGGGGAAAAAAAAAAGCGCGTACCCATGGGTGCCTCCATTTGCGTTCCTTATTTTGGCACGTCTAGTCTACGTAAAGATTTACGTAGACTACAGCGAAAATAAGGGCACGAAGCCAAGCTGTGAAAAGGTAAGTGACTTTCGTACATCCCTAAGAAGTGGGATGTTCTTCAATGGCCAAGTCAGTCACCTGATCTCAACCCAATAGAGCATGCTTTTCACTTCCTGAAGACAAGACTGAAGGCAGAAAGACCCACAAACAAGCAGCAGCTGAAGGCAGCTGCAGGAAAGGCCTGGCAAAGCATCTCGAGGGAGGAAACTCAGCATTTGGTCATGTCCATGAGTTCCAGATTTCAGTAGGGATGTCATAGAATTCCTCCATGGATCTCGGTGAGGCCGAATGTCAGTGCATTCGGCCCCCCGAAATCCATGGCAGAACGAAGCCCTCCCACCCCCCACCCTGCGAAATGGGCCCGGAACAGAGCACCTACCTGCTGCTGTCCGCGCTGACTTGCGAATGGCAGTCGCGTCTGCGGCCACCATTCACTTCTTCCATATAGCTGTGATAGGCTGCGTAAATACTTACATAGCCTATCACGGCTAACGCAGGGACGCCATTTGCGTCCCTGCGGAAGCCGTGATAGGCTACATAAGTATTTACCTAGCCTATCATGGCTTAACTAAGGGAACGCAAATGGCGGCAGCTACGGCGGCCACAATTTGCGTTCCCTTTTTTTTGCCGTTTTAGGCAAATATTTACATTGGCTAAAACGGCAAAAAAAGGGAACACACATTGTGGCTGCCATAGCCGCCACCATTTGCGTCCGCTGGTGGTTGTTGTTTTTGCCGTGAGAGGCTATGTAAAAATTTTTCACGGCAAAATACAGGGATGCGTTTGCGTTCCCTTTTTCCCCTTTGTTTGCCCTTTTTATGGATGTCCAGCTGCGGGCGGCCCCGGCTGGCGGCTCCATGGAATCTCCACAGAGCGGAGCTGACCAGCAAGAATTTCAGGGGGAGGGACAGAACGCCTCCCCCCCACCGCGAATGTCACCCTTCAAAAATGTAGGTGACTTTCATACATCCCTTTTTCAATCATTGACTGCAAAGGATTTTCATCCAGGTATTAAAGGTGATCCTTAAGTCTGAAATTATGTTGGTTTGTTCCATTACTTATGAACTACCAATGATGGGTGTGTGTGTATGCTACTGGATGTACTTCCTGAATGGTTAGTGCCCCACTTTTGTCAAACCCCTTGAATTACAGCTGAAAGTCCCGACTTCGCTCCCATCTGGGTGTGTTTCCTTTCAACTTCAATGTGGTGGTGTACAGAGGCCAACTGCCAAAGCAGTTATCCTTGTTCAATATTTCTGGCCATGACTGTAAATATTTACATAGCCTATCATGGCTAAAGCAGGGACACAAATGGCATCCACTACGCCAGATGCCATTTGCGGCTGCAGACCCGGGCAGTGGATGGACTGGACCGGCCGGCGGCAGGTAGGGTCCGTCCAGGGAGAATTTCGCGGGGTGGCGGAGGGGAGTGGTCTGTTCTGCCACAGACTCTGAAGCTCTCAGAGTGACTTTGGGCCAGTCACTGACTCTTAATCTAACCTCCCCCACAGGGTTGTTGTGAGGATAAAAATGGAGAGGAGGAGAGCCATGTAAGCTGCCTTGAGTTCCTTGCAAGAGAAAAAAAGGTGGGATATAAATGTAATATTAAATAAATGAAATAATTAAAAAAAATTGAAATCCCCCATAGGTTCTGAGAGCTGGCAATGACTGATTAGGAAATGTATTTTGGGGTTGAGGTGGGTAGCTTGATCAAAACATTGACCCAGGGTGTGACTGCTTTGAAAAAAAAAAAAGCAATATCCATATTGGGAATCATTAGGAAAAGAATCAATAATAAAACTGGCAATATCATAATGCCTTCATACAAATATGAATGCAATCACAATTGGAATACTGTGTACAGTTCTGGTCACTGCCTGCACCTCAAAAAGGATAGTATAGAATTGGAAAAGGTACTGAAAAGCACAGCTAAAAAGATCAAGGGGCTGGAGCAACTCCCCTAGCTTAGAGAGGAGACATGACAGAAGTGTACAAAATTATGCATGGTGTGGAAGAAGTGGATATAGATACCCCTCTCTCTCCCTCTCTCTCTCTCTCTCTCTCTCTCTCTCTCATATAATACTAGAACCCAGGGTCAGCCCATAAAACTAAATATTGGGAGATTCAGGGCAGATAAAAGGAAGTACCGTATTTTCTGGCATATAATAAGATGACTTTTTAACCCAGGAAAATCTTCTCAAAAGTCGGGGGTCATCTTATACGCCGGGTGTCGTCTTATAGGGTGGGTGCTGAAACTTCCGAGCCAGACTGGAGAATCTGCGGTCGCCGCATATGGTGGGGGGAGCTCAAAAATGGCCGCAGCTGCATCCCCGCCGTAGGCGGCGACCGTATGAAAGCAGCAATGGCGGCGCTGTACAAGTATGGTAGAAGAAAATCCACTCACCAGGATTCGTGGAAAGAAGTGACTTAACGCGGTCCCGATGACGAGGTGAGGGGGCGCCTCACCGGGAAGGTGTAAGTGAAGGGCGGAGCAAGCTGCAGGCGTCCGGGACGCCTGGGGTATGGAAAAAAAAGGCATGTTTGCACTACCGCTCTGATAGTCTTGGAGACAGGGAGGGCTGGGCAGGCAGGGAGAGCTGACCAATCCAAGCAGGCTTTGTATACAACAACCATCCAATCTCCAGTAAGGTACATCGCTTGCCGTGATATTTTAACTGGAAAAGTTGGGGGTCGTCTTATACGCCCAGTCGTCTTATACGCCGGAAAATACGGTAATTCTTCTGATAGCACGTAGTTAAACTAGGGAATTCACACTCACAAGATATAGTGATGGCCACCCACTTGGATGGCTTTAAAAGGGGACTGGACACATTCATAAAGAGTAAAGATACCAGTGTCTACTAGTCACTGTGAATATTCAAGGATAAGTGCATTTTGATGTATGCATTGGTTCCGGAAGTGCAAATTATTACTGCCCACAAAAATTTTGTTCTTGAAAAATCTTTGATAATAATTGTGGATGCTCGTGTGCTGCCTTTTAAGTGATCTTCCTGTGATGTGGGGATTAACAGATGGAATGAAAAAGTGGACTCGGAGAGCTCTAACAGACAGTTGCAAATAAAGTTATACTCCAAGCCTGGAAGGATAAACACCCACCACCTCTTTATTATTCAGTGGACTGGAGATCGTATTGTTCTTGCTGCATTTGAACATGTATCTTATAGTCATCAGTGTCATCTGGATACTTATTTAGACATATGGTCTCCTTATATTAACACACATATTTGAAACTGAAGTATCAACTTTTTTTTGTTTCCTTTAAATCAGTAGTGCTGTAAACAGTTATTGCAATTGGATATGCTTTTATTCTTTTTTTCCCCCCTCATGGTCTTGTCTGCAGTCCCTCCTTGTTTTGCTCTGTTTTGTTATACCTGCATTTTTAAAAATGCATATAGGACCCCTATATATATTAACAGTCATTTAACCCATTTATGACAGTGTTAGGTTAGGGTTGGTTAAATTTAGAATCTGATGGCTTGGTTAAATGATGGGTTGTTTAAATCTGGAATATGAGTGATACAAAATATTTTTCAGTACAGAGGAATCGATACAAAGGAGCTGAGGGTGCTTATTCAGACACTTGGCTTCCCGAAAATAAGAAACGCACAGTAGAGCTGAGGTGACTCACCACCACTGCCTCTCTGTTCTTCTGTCCGCTTTTTAACTCTGAGAAGAGTGAAGTATAGCATTCCAATCCCCTATGATGAAGAGGACATCTTTTTTTGGTATTAGTTCTAGAAGGTGTTGTAGGTCTTCATAGAACCGATCAACCTCCGCTTCTTGCCTGTTATCCCGGTGATTTCTTGACTTCCTGCTTTAGCATTCCAATCCCCTATGATGAAGAGGACATCTTTTTTTGGTATTAGTTCTAGAAGGTGTTGTAGGTCTTCATAGAACCGATCAACCTCAGCTTCTTTGGCATCAGTGGTTGGGGCATAGACTTGAATTACTGTGATGTTCAATGGTTTGCCTTGGATTCATACTGAGATCATTCTATCATTTTTAAGATTGTACCCCAGTACTGCTTTTCCCACCCTTTTGTTGACTATGAGTGCTACTCCATTTCTTCTAAGGGATTCTTACCCACAGTAGTAGATAGGATGGTCACCTGAATTAAATTCACCCATGCTTGTCCATTTTAGTTTGCTGATTCCCAAGATGTCGATGTTCAGTCTTGCCATCTCATGTTTGACCACCTCCAGCTTACCTTGATTCATTGATCTTGCATGCCAGGTTCCTAAACAATATTGTTCTTTACAGCATTGGATTTTCTTTTCACCACCAGACACATCCACAGCTGAGTGTCCTTTTGGCTTTGGCCCAGCCGCTTCACTCTTTCTGGCGCTACTTGGAAATACCCTCTGCTCTTCCCCAGTAGTATATTGGACACCTTCCGACCTGAGGGGCTCATCTTCCGGTGTCATCTCTTTTAGCCTTGTGATATGTTCCATGGGGTTTTCTTGGCAAGAATACTGGAGTGGGTTGCCATTTCATTCTCCAGTGGACCACATTTTATCAGAACTCTCTGCCATGACCTGTCCATCTTGGGTGGCCCTGCATGGCATAGCTTATGGCTTCACTGAGTTATGCAAGCCCCTTCACCACAACAAGGCAGTGATCCATGAAGGGGCCATCAAGGGCCACAGAATCCCAATTCACCCCCCCCCATGGAGGTCTGATTTGAGAGTTCTTGAGGGGGGCAGTGTTGAAAAGGTTTATCCCATTAATTCTTTGGGAGCCTATTGTTTACACCAGTCCTTTGGAATTCCTCTGTATATCATTCTTGAACTCAGGAAGTCCAGGGGGGATGCTTTTTAGGAGAAATATATACAATACTGCAGAGATGTACCTTTCACATGTATACTCTTGATGGGGACATGGGGTGCACACACATGCATTTTGTATTCAAATAGGAGTATGAAAAACTCAGCCTTAGGATTTTTTGCAAAATCAAGAGGAAAAAAGTCTACTTGTGTGTCTACATGTCTTTCTTGTCTGATAGGGATGGTAAGTCTGTCAATTTTGGCTTCATTCAGTTTCTCTTTTTTTTCCAGTCCTAAATTCAGCTTGTCTGAAACTTAAATAATTTTTCCAGGCTTAAGTTAAGTTCATCCCAAACTTTGAGGTTATTTTAAAGTTTGCATGAAAATTTGTATGCATTTTTGTGTGCATTTCTCCTAATACATGTATTTTTGTACACGATTCTGCCTAATATACACATTTATTGCAAGCAATTTTCCTAATGTAATGCATTTTTGAACATGTACTACTATCTGCATTTTTGTGCACATGTTTTAAATTATTATTGGAGAACTCCATTGCAACATTTGGAGAAGGGAAAATTTTGAAGGATAATGGAGTTTAAGTTCACATATGGTATCAAAAGTGCAAAATCAGTGAAACTGATTTCTCTATTCTTCCCTATTGTTTGGTGGTATTGTTCACTTCAGAAAACATGTTGGGACAGAAGGGAAGAGTCAGTCTCTTCAGAATTATGTGTCCAAGATTTTCATTATTCTCATCATCCTGCTACAATTTCCCCTTTCCCATGATAGGGGTGTGAATGGAGAGTCTGCACACATTTATTTTGCCATCTGCTTCTCTGCAAGTGTCTTAATCTTTCTCTTGAAAATGCTCTGACATTATATGCATGGTGACAAACAGCTTTTGTCCCATCATCTCTTAAATTTAGGGACAATATATATAAATACTGAAAGCTTTATGGGATTTACACAGAATTTAGCAAAACATTTTGGATGTAGCGACATCTGTTTGGAACTTCAGTTTCCCAATTGTTTTTTTATTATTATTTTTTTGGAACCTAGCAAGCATTTGGGAGCCTGTTGTAGATTAATGCTGTCTCACTACTCCATAGCTCTTTGCTTACCTCGGTGGTATGCAGAGAGAAGGAACACCTGCTGTTATAAACTTTTGCTCACTGCATGTTAAGCATTTTTTTTTTTAAAAAAAAATAGCCATTCCATTCTCTTTCATTATTTCTCTACTACTTAATCGCACAATGACTAGGATATTGAAGAGGCAAAGACTTGTTATTAGAGCTGTAAACTTTAATTAGTAGATAAATCAACTAAAGCTTTAGTTGATTAATTGCTGGGATGCTGATTTTGATTAACGAAAGCAAATGTTAATTGACTGGGCTAGGAATTGAGGACTGTTGGGAATTGTAATCCAAAACATCTGGAGGAGGCCAGGTTGGGGAAGGTTTGCTTCACATGCACCACAATAAGAAAGATAATGATGGGGAGAAACACACATGCACCAGCACTTTACCATAAGGAGAAGGAAATCTGCCACACTACTTTAAAAAATTATTTTGATGCCACTGACCTTAAAAACAGAAATTCATCAAGTGACCTCAAGAGATCTTCATATTTTACTGTGGTTTAGAAAAATAAACTATATTAAAAGATTAGCTAAAGGTGAAGTAGAGGATTAGGTAGGGCTAAACACTTTCCAGATTTCTTCTTTTCTCTAAGAATGAAAAGGTACAACAAAGAATCAAGTTTGGCATGTGGGGGATCACAGTTCTATGGGTTTAAAAAAACCTTTCTATTACAGATCTTGTAGCCTCCTTGGCTGCCTGCCTGTACTTCCTATGGGAAGCCCCATAGCAGGGATTACTTCATGATGTCTTTACCTGGCCATGAATTGAATTGCAGGAAGCTGGGGAGGCTGCAGTCCACCAAAGAGATGACTATACAAAGAAATGCAGGACACTGAAAAGTAAGGTAAGCACAAGAATCCCACCCACCAGCCCTGAAAATTTCATCTAATTTTTCTTCTCCTTTAAAAAAAACATTTTGAAAGCAAATTCTTTATTACCAAATTGAATGAGAATGCTAAAAAAAATGCAGAATATTTTGGCACAGCACTAGCCAGAACATACTCCACCAGCCTCGAGAGCTGTGTGGAACCAGGGAAATGTAGTTCAGCATAAACTTTGCGAATTTCCATGAAATAGAGCCTGACCATCAGTGTGGGCTCAGAAAAGAATTTTAAAAACCCAGTAACTTTCATTTTGCTATGGAAGTAAGCCATGTTGCTGGAGTCTACTCTGAACTGGGGGTTCACCAACCATTAATGGCTTGGAGTGACATCACTATCCAATAGGGGCACTATTGCCACTTGATCCATCATCATCTCCATAACAAAATGCAATGAATAATTACATCTAGGGATGGCTGAGCAGCCTTGCACTCACCTTCTAAAGCATTGTTTCCTTTGGGGTGCAATCCTATGCAGATAGGCGGCCACCTCCTAACTTAGAGGTGACCACCTATCCAATGCAGGGCAGAAGAAGCACAGAGGGGATCATTCCCTCCGCACTCCTCCTGCTCTGCATTTTCTGCTAGGCAGCCAATTGTGACTGTCTAGCCGTGGGGGGGCAGAGCGGGGGAGGAGGCTGCTGTACGACACATTGGATGTGTACAGTCATTTCCTCACTCCCTGCCCTGGAACGCCCCCAGACTTGCCCCTTTTTGGCCACTCTGCACTCCTCTTGCAAGCACCGAGGACGGGGCTGTTTCACGCTACCTTGGAGGCAGTGCAGAAGTGGGGGAAGGTGAGTTCCTGGTAAAGAAGATATCCTATGGCTGTCTAGCCACTGCCTGACAGCCATAGGATTGTTCCCTTAAGTGTTAAAGTTGAACTCTTGGGAAGGGCTCTCCAACCATTTAACTTAATGCTCAGAGGGCAGAAATTCCAGTTCTCCATAGGTGGCTATTTACTCCCTTTTTCCCAAGTCAAAAACAAACAAACACAAACCAGGTAGGGTGCAATCCTATGCATGTTTAAACAGATGAAAGTCCTACAACTCCCAGCATGCCCTAGCCAGCCATGCTAACTGGGGAATGCTGGGAGTTGTAGGACTTTTTTCTTTCTAAACATGCATAGGCTTGAACCCTTATTTGGGGAAAGGGGAGGACAAGGTAGCAGGCAGCTAGCAGAGGGCTCCATTGAAGACTGAAGGATCCTGGCTGAAAATATCATCTGCCTCTGCACATCATCTGCCTCTCATTTGCCACCTGCCCAATGACTTTCTGAAACCATCCAACAGCTGCTACTCCATCTCCCCGAAAGACGGGATGCAAAGAACTGTAATAAATAAATAAGCAATAAAATGTGTTGCAGCATTAAAACAAACTCCATATTAAGATCAAAACAAATTATGGCCTAATATTATCCTAGACATGTGTATGTCATTGTGAGAAGAGGAAGTGAAGGTGAAGCCATTTAAATACCCCTCACTGACTAAATTTTTGCGATCCCAGTTACTGCAGAGAGAAAGCTAATAAATGTTAATGAAATTATTTTCAGGAACAGACTGCCTGATTCTATTGAACTCACTGGGTCTGTGTGTGTGTGTTACAAAAAGGAAAATTAAGAAAATAAAAACAATAACAGATATGTAGACTTCAGGGGTGGGGGGAAGAGCCATGAGGCCCAATATGATTGCTATAAAGATATCAAATGGAGGAATATGGTCCTCGTTAGCGATGACGGACAGCATTTCAAATAAGCATAATTAATAGTTGTTCAATTGCACTCAGTCATTTCAGACACACTTTACAATTTCAATCTGAAAGGCTGACTTTGTTGAAGAATAATGCTGGGCATTGTAAATTGCCAATTAGGATGCAAGATTGAATGCAACCTTTTTTCTAAGTTGAACTGTATTTGCATACAACAAGTACAGCTAAAATACAAAAACATTCTCCAGCTCCCTGTTGTATTTTTTTAAAAAGTACGAACAGGTCTGGGTCAAAATTTAAAAAAGCAGAGAGGACTATCTCCAAACATAGTTACAGGTAAGGCGTTCCATCTGCCATACTTTTAAAATGAGGACTTAGAAGATAATTTCTAATAAAAGAGGACATTTCAGTGTGCCAGTGTTTATTGACATTGCACTGTTCAGTCTGCCCAAGCATATTCAATCATTTAAAATAAGCCAGGCTTAATTGCAGCATTCTGTTATACTTTGATCCTGCAAACACAGGTTCTATTTTTAAGCAATAGGAGCAGGGAATTAAGAGTACATATTTAGATAAGATGTTATTAGTAAACCATCCAAAGCTTAACATTATATTATAAACACAATTCTATTATTATTATTATTATTATTATTATTATCTACTACCACTACTATTGTTTAAAATTATTTTGCTAAAATATACACTCAAACCACTGGCAAAGCCAGACTGATTTAAGAGAAAGAAAGAAAGAAAGAAAGAACAAAAGAAAGAGAAAGAAGATAACCTTCTGCCCTTCTGTTTTGACAACAGTTTCTCAACAATTTAAAAAAACAATTTAGAGACTTCCGGAGGAAATAGTATCTCACCAATAAGCACAATACAATGCCTAAATAAAGCTGAGTGCAAATGGTATATTTTGATGGGTAAATAAATACAAAATTGGAATGGGTAATATATCAAGCAAAAGAGGAGTGTGTCGAGAAGTGCTGTGCAGGACAGGGGTGCTTAAATCTTTATCTCCTATAACATCCTCCCCCACTCCTTTCTCCCATCATGTAGGAACTTCCAGAATCCTGGTAAGGAGAAAGTGATACAGGGGGGATGAGGCTGCAAGAGAAAAGCCATGTTTCAGGGAAGGGTTACTTAGCCCCTCCAACCTGCTGCTTTCTGCTACAACTGGTGCCTCCCCTACTGTTTTTCAGCTCTTCTGTAGTGACCAAGGTCTCAGACCCAGGCCTGCCAGTGAACACCTGGTTTAATGAGTAAAAGCAGTGTATTATCTATGCCTTAAGGGCTTGGGATGTGAGCTGTGTAAGTGGAAGGGGCACAGAACTGGGAGGGGGGAAGGGAGAGAGAGGAGAATGGAATGAAAGTTAAAAGTGACTGTTGGCACTGGAGGAGACAAAGGAAAAGAGAGCAGGAAATTATTGGAGAGGAGGCAGCAGGAAAGTGAAAAAGTGCAGCTGAGAAGGATATTCAGAAAATGCAGCAGTGTGGTGAAGAAAAGAAGAGGCAGATAGAGCAGCCTTCAGCCAAGGAGGAAGAGTGAACCTCCAGAACAGAAGCTGTCTGAAGGAACTGGGAAACAACTGTTGCCAGCGTAGCAACAGTAACACTGTGCTTTGGAGTGAACTGTAGTCCAAAGTTAGAGTTGTTCATATGTGGTTTATAATACACCATCAGTTCTATTTGTTATTTTATTCATTTGTTATTTAACTAAAATGCTAAAGCAAATACCCTTACATATTTAGTAGCTTGACTCTGGAAGCATAACATACCTGCCCCTGCCTCATCCTAATTATAGAAACCTGAGACATTACAGAAGCTTATATCAAATAGAGCCAGGAAGAGGGAGCTGATGAAAAGAGACATATAAAGGAGCGATAGGATCAAAATGACAAGGAAGGTACCTGAGACAGGCAACAGAACAGGGAACAGAAATAACCCTTGAGGTAAGTTGCATGAAGACCACCAGCAAGGAGACAACTTGAGTGGATCAAGACTACTACCAAAGGGAAAGAGTAACCTTGCTTACAGTAAGGGAGATTGCTGATGGCACAGAAGACTTGAAAAACAAAAGAAGACAGAATGATGGCAGATTCTCAATATTTCACATCCAGTGGCCTTCATGTTCTCAGAAGTCTTAATGACCTGAAGCTCCTTCTTAAAAAGTATAAGGAGGCTTAGCCTAGACTTCCAAAATACCGAAATTACATGAGGTAAATCTCATAGAGGCCATAAATTTAAATTGCTTTCATGAACATGGCACATGATTTTATTGAGTTCAAAATCTATAGCCATTTGTTATGGATCCATCCATTCATTTTATTTTAGAAGATAAAATTCTACCTATGGTGAAATACCAGGTTTGTTCGTTCTTTCTTTCTTTCTTTCTTTCTTTCTTATGTAGTAAGCACTATGATTACTAATTATCAGAAGTGCTGTTAAAGTGAGATAAAAGATGCCTAATTTAAGTTGATCAAAGTGCCTTAAGGAACAATAGAATGTAATGAAACTTCATGAAATACTGATCAGAGCTTTCAAGGCACTGAGATCATCTAGTTAATACATTCTCTCTGAAAGCAGAAATTCTGTACCCACTTCCTTGGGAATACATCCCACTGAACTCAGTGAGACTTATTCTGAGTAAACATGCATAGGATTGTGCGGTGTCTAACAAAGCAACCCTACTGGGGGTGGGAAGGAGATCCAAAGACAGAGGAACTGCCTTATCCCAAACCCTGCTGAGATTGTATTGCCAGGACAAAAGAGAGGGAGCAGAAGCACTTTTTTTCTTTGCAGATTTTTTCCTCTTTCCTTTTATGATTTCCTTCTCATTGATTGCAATGGGAGGCAAATTATGTACACCAGCTCCAGGGCTGGCATACGTTTCCTCCAATTTCACAGGGGTGCTGGGAGCATGGGAAGGTTATGGATCTTGTGGATCCTTCTCTGATCCACCACAGCATACCCATGGAATGCCCCCCCCCTGCCTATCTTGGTGTCAGAGCTCTGTTGTTGGAGAGGCAAGTGCTGAGGAAATTCTTTTGGTAGCTGAGAGGGGTTTTGTGATGCCCCTCCAAGGTTGGACCTCTCACTCTGCCTCGAAGGAAATCTGAAACATCTGGCAGAAATCACTACAAAATGCTTTGATTATGAGAGTAATAGCTGGAAAGGGTCTGGTAAAATTTACAAATAGTAATCTCATTGTCTTTTTGATCATTTATTTATGAGCTGTTCTGTGCTCCCCCATTCACACTACAAAGATGATAATGGAGCTTTTAGGTTAATTGTTAATTAGTTTTTGTTCTCGGAGTATGTTTTCATTTATCTTAAGAGTGTTTATCACATGTCTGATTCATGCTGTGTGAGTATTCTGTAGGCTCATAATAAAGTGGAATTAGAGTAATCTCATCGGTGAAGTAAAACAGCTTCATTTGTGGGGAGAAATCAGCCTTGTACTTTTGAATAACATATTACATATGTGAGTTATAGCAAATGCCTTTTAATATGGAATTCATCTATTGCTATGCAAAATGTAATAATCAAATCAGGAAGCTAAGATATGTTATTACTAGTCTACTAGCATTCATATCTGAAATATTTTATAAAAGAAAGCAAGGTGGTATAATCCTTCTGGATACTGTTTATATTAATTACTTGTTTTCATTTGCAAAATTGAGCCATATTGATTTCTTTCAAAGCTTAGTATAATCAATAAGTAAAATAAAATACCTTTGCATGCCATATATACATTAAAATTATTTCAGAATCAAATGGATGTTGCTGAGTAGTACACAATTAATATAGAGAGCTGTGTCCTCATTGGTGTTCTATTTCAACTTCCCCTGCTATGTGCAAAATGTCCTTCTGAATATCAAACATAAGGGAGCTGTAACTTCACTGCAATATGCTACTGTTTAATATTCAAAATATTAGATGACCTCGTGGATTGACTACATGATAATTGCCAACAAATCTACAGACTCTTCCCCTAGACTGTTCTTACTAACTGTAAGGATTCTAGAAATAGTCACCTTAGTCCAGCAGTTCCAAGGGTAAGCAGCTTAATGCAAACATAAACAGCCTTTACATGTGTAGACAATGTGAATGCAAATGTGCATCTGGATACTCATAACAAGCTCTATTGAACTGGCTAGATGAAAAACTTTTCAGTGTCGATGCACATGTATATCTGCAACAAGGATGGGTGAACATGCAATGCTTGAGTTCATTAAGGTTCTACAAATTATTTCTCAAAGCTCATTTTGCCTTTTTTGCATTCCCGAACACAAGTGTCTTCTTTCTTTCTTTCTTTCTTTCTTTCTTTCTTTCTTTCTTTCTTTCTTTCTTTTTTGAATCGGGAAAATGAATATTTTTCTATTAGGCAAGATACACATTTTCAGAAGTGTACAAATATTCCCAATTATTAAAAAAATCACAATTTTAAAAATGTGCATTTTCCCAACACCCTCCCCCCTCAAGGCTAAAGCATGAAAATGCAAATTTGGGGATGGGGATTTGTGCAAGTGCACACTTCTGAGCACAAAAGCAGGTTTGGGAAATTGCTAACATTTCCCAAGAATTGTATTCCTGCTTGTTTTTGCATTTGGGGTTTTGAATGGGGCATGTTTGCATGATTTGACATTCTCGTACATCCCTCATCTGCAGCCAGGCCCTCAGCTATTACATGTGACATTGTCTGTGTCTATAGCTAGATGGGGAACAATGCAGCATTCACAAGATCAGGCCCAAGAAAATGAGAGAAACTGGTTTTAGTTTTGTTCTGCAAAAAGCCCAGCAAATATGTTCAAATGGCACCTACTCCAGTTCTGATCAGACATCATAGATAGACTAAGGGTGCAAGCCTATGCCTGCCTGACCTGTTTAGACAGAAGAAAGTCCTACAACTCCCAGCATTCCCCAGCCAGCATAGGACTTGTAGGACTTCCTTCTGTCTAAACATGCATAGGATAGGATTTCAGAAAGTCTGAAAGACAGACTTTCTTCTGTCTAAACATGCATAGGATTGGACCCTAATATGGTTATAACTGGATAAATAAACTCACAGAGAACTGACACTGTGCTCTACAAAGCAGGATCCCAAGAAAACCATGACACTTTGATTATACCATATATAAAGTAAACTGGTGACTCTGTAAGCAGAGATGGTGAGAAATTTATTTTATTTATGTATTTATTTGCAACATTTATATACTACTTCACAGAGCAGTGAACATTTAAAAATGAAGAATAAAAACACCATATTAAAATGTATTTAAACATATAAAAAACAACAACGTAAACACCTAGGGAGGTGGTGGGCTCTCCCATGCTGGAGGCATTCAAGCTGAGGCTGGACAGCCATCTGTCAGGGATGCTCTGACCTGGATTTCTGCATTGAGCAGGGGGTTGGACTCGATGGCCTTGTAGGCCCCTTCCAACCCTACTATGATTCTATGTTTAAAATTTTAAAAAAAACCAATACCAATACGAATTGTGACTGTGTAAAACCATGTTGGGCTGGCTTTACTTACAGAAGGCAGAAGCTATGCAAGAAAGCTGTCTGCCCATGCCTACTGCAAAAATCCCACTGGAAGGAATTAACCGCCCTCCTCAAGCCTCTATCTGGCCTGCCAAGTGGCAAGAGGGCTTCACATGCACCCAGTGGAAGCTGGCAGCTCCGATGTCACTGAGGCTGTGAATCTCCTCTGGCTTTCAGTCAGAACCAGTCAGAACCATTTTGGGGGTAGGGTCCAGCACCTGGGATAGCTCCTTTAGAATTTTGGCTGAAATCCAGAGCAGATTTACTGTGTCACGTCTGAGCCACCAGCCTCCATGGCATACACCTTCTTTCCTGCTACAGAGATTGGTGCAAAGTAGAAGGGAATCATTTTCCCCCCTTCCATGCTCTGGAGATGTGCCAATGATTCAGGGAAAGATGGGGCTTTTTTTGCATTCCATGGGATTTTGCAGAAACAGCATACATGGCACAACTGCTCCTGACTTCTATAAAGCCCCTCCCAAGTCCTTTGTCATTCACAGAGGATTCAGTGGGTGGGGACACATTGGTGGTACAAGGAAATCTACTTAGGGGTGGGTGGATCATTTATCTGGTTCCATTCCGGGGCATCCGCTGGGGGGGGAGGCGATCCATCCCTCCCTCAAGAAACCTCCCTGGCTGACTCCCCGCAGAGCCGCTGGCCAGCTCCGGCTGCTGCCAGACTTTCAGCTGTGGCCAGTCTGTGGACGCAAATGGCATCCGGTGTAGAGGATGCCATTTGCATCTCTGCCATTGGCCATGATTGGCTACATAAATATTTACGTAGCCAATCATGGCCAATGGCAAGGACGCAAATGGAGTCCGCTATGCCGGATGCCATTTTGTTCTGCAGCCCGGCAGCAGATGAAGACGGCGACTCGGACCAGCAGCCACCAGGTAGGTTCCGCCCCGGGGGGGGATTTTGGGGGGTGGCAGGGGGGGTTAGTCCATTCCGCCACGGACTCCAGGGGGCCGGATTCCAAAGAATCTGGCCTCATTGGAGTCCATGGCGGATCTCTCCACCATCCCTAAATCTACTGTATCTGTGTGGGAATACAGTCACGAGTCACTATCAAGGAAAAGTTTCTAGGACATTATTGTCTTTTTGTGCTTATTTTCCCATGTTCAAGATAGCAATGTGAGTGAGATACTTAATCTTCACTTGGTAAAAAAAGTATGGTCCCCAAGTAGTCCTTCCTCCACATTTTGGAAAAGAGATCTATTTATGTGACCTGTGTGTGTGTGTGTGTGTGTGTGTGTGCATTGAATAATTGATGCACAGGCCCAGGGTAAGCAATACAGTTGCATAGAGAGGCACATCTATGATGATGATGCTACAGATATTAATCTGGTTTCATATGTTTTCCTTTAGGATAGTCTTAGCATATTAAGACTTTCTTTGTGTGAATGTATCTATAAGCTGTTCTAAATACTGTGTTTGTTGATTAACGTTTTTCAGTTATGGGAGGATAAGGTGACTTGCTGGATTAAGACTTGGAGTTATTGTTCAATTAAGCACTGTACACCTACAGATAAAACTGAAACCACACAGTGAAAGTTCCTCTCTAAAACAGTATTTCAATCCAATCTCAGTTTTAACAATGAAGTTATACTACTGTGATCTTAGGCTTCATTAACAGGAGCATAGAGTCCAGATCACAAGAAGTAATAGTTCTACTTAACTCTGTGCATGTCAGGCCACATTTGGAGTACTGTGTCCAGTTCTCAGTTCCATATTTTAAGAAGGACATTGAAAAGCTGGAGCATGTCCCAAGAAGGGTGACCAGGATGGTGAGGGGTCTGGAAAAGAAATCCCATGAGGAATGGTTGAAAGAGCTGGATATGTTTAGCCTTGAGCAGAGAAAATTAAAGGGAGACTTGATAGCTGTCTTGAAATTTCTGAAAGGCTGTCATTCAGAAGATGGAATAGACTTGGTCTCCGTCACCTGGGGGCACAATTAGAACCAGTGGGTGGAAATGACAGGGAAGCAGATTTTGGCTAAACCTGAGGAGAAACTTCCTAATGGTAAGAGCTGTTTTACAGTAAACAGCCTGCCTCAGGAGGTTCAAGGCTGCCCTTCACTGGAGGTAATTAAGCAGACACTGCACAACTATGTGTCAGGGATGCTATAGTTTAATCAATCAATCAATCCATTTATTAATTTCTATACCACCCAATAGCCAAAGTTCTCTGTGCAGTTCACAAAAATTAAAACCATAAAGTACAACATAAAACAATATAAATATGAAAGCTTAAAACTATAATATAAAAGTACAGCCAGAATAAAAGCTAGCAGCAATGCACAGTGCAGAGATTTAAAAAACAGATTTAAAACAGCAGAACTAAAAGACTAGAGTGCTAAAATGCTGGGAAAATAAAAAGGTCTTCACCTGATGCTGAAAGGAGTACAACATAGGTGCCAGGTGAACACCTGGCACCTATGTTGTTGCATCCTGCATTGCAGATCCTGCATTGAACAGGGGCTTGGCTAGATTATTCCCAATGCCAATTCCAACTCTGAGACTGTATGATTCATTTGACAGGGGAAAACACCTTTACATCATAAAAATTGCCACCTTCATAACCTTTGAACTGTTCTGGAGATGGCACTGTTGGGTGAATATCCATGCCCATTATGTTCTAAGGAGTGTTTCACTCTCAGGTCCACATAGGGATGAGAGGATTCCACCCTGTGCCTCTCCTTTATCATACCTTTGGTTCAGTCTGGTCTGAATTTGGTTCTCATAAATTCCACTATAATTAGGACAATTTCTAAAGTTAACTCTAGAATTGGAGCATGTGCAGTTTGCCTCAAATGTCCTTCCTGAAATTCGTTTGCAACTCTCTCCCTGTCCCTGTTTCTGCATTACTATTTACTAATGGGCATTTGTGCATTGATAAAATACTACCAAATAAGCAATCTTGATGTAATCACATGCATGATTGTACCAAGATTCTATTTCTTCAGTCTTGTACAGATATGCCTAGGTGCTCCTGCACATTGGGAAAACATAACACAAAAAGAATCTTGAATCCTAATGCAATCATATGAGCAATCACATTGTTTGCTCTTCCTTGCTCTCTGTCTTTCTCTCTCAGTGTGTTATTAGTGCATATATGTGCATTGGTAATGTGGAAGGGAGAAAAAAATAGATAATAGATAGATAACAGTAGAAAATATCTAATGCATTAGTTCCACTTCAGAAACAAGGCCATGTAACTTGGAACACTGGAATCCAGGGATAAATTCAAATCAGGGAAATGTTATGTTCTATATGACCATCATATAATGGAGACACTGAGTCCCTTTTTATTTTTATTTATTGTATTTATTGTATTTTCCGGCAAGGAACCCAAGGCGACTTATATAACTCTCCTCCTCTCCTAACCCTGTGAGGTAGGTTAGGCTGATAGTCAGCGACTGACCCAAGTCACCCAGTGAGCTTCATGGCTAAGTGGGGACTTGAACCTGGGTCTCCTGAGTTCCAAAACTCTAACCACTGCACCACACTGGCTTTTGTTGCCTATTGCAGAAGAATTTTTCACAGTGATCTGATTTACCTTCACCCCAATCTAGTTCAGCACAGAGGTAGAGGTATGGAGGTCCCTGACTATAATATCTCTCACCATCATTTCCGTGGAAGGCGGTTATTCATATACGCATAAGTTTGCATGTGTGGGCCATGGCTCCCACTTATATTAACAGGGGCCCATGATATGGACAAGATATATTTGTGTGCAGTTCCAATCTCTGGCCTGGGGTAATTGTTTATTTTCCTGACAATTAACACACATTTGCATGTGTGTGCACATGCATACTACAAAACCCTTCATGGGGTCTCTAAAGCTTTCACAGGTTAAAATGGCACCATGATTTAACTTGACTCACCAGACAAGGTTTGTTTTAAAGCACTATGTGCAGGTTTAGTCACAATATTAGTGGAAGTACATCGGAACATTGGACAAAATGTGCCATAATAGACAACAGAAATTACTTTGGGATTTGGGGGATTTGAGCAGTGATAAAAGATCAGTCAGGCATAGCTTCCATTGCTTGCAATCATAAGACTGTGGAGGAAATGTCTCAAATATATATGGTACATAGGAAATAATACATAACTAACATTATTATCTGAAATAATAATAAACCTGAAGACAAAAATACAGTGAAGATTTTAGAAGAGAATAGAAGCCTAATTGGCTTTTGAAATTATTGTCAGATTTTAGATACTGATCCTGCCTCTTATTCTTTAATTACTGCTTTTGTGTGGGCTTTTGGTGATTTTATTGTAAGGCCATCAAGAAATATTTGTTGATTAAGTGTGTAAAAGTTGTCAAATCAATAAAAATATGCATCTTTTGTCATGAGTGTTGGACCTGCAATGTCTGTTTCACACTTGCAAATCTCAACACGATGTTACCATTAAGCTCTGATACGTATTTGAATGCATCCTTAATCATAACAAAGTATATACAATTCAGCCTTTGGCATGAGAAGGAGACAACTTCGGAGTTTATACAAGATTAGCATGGAGGGCTTGGTGCAGCTTTCTTTTACTCCTGCCCCCCTCTCAACAGTATATCAGAAAATGGTTTTGAAATGCCCGTGAGTTTTAAAAGTAGTTTGTCATGCAGCACTGAGGGCTCTGGTTTGAAAAACTAAACCAAAATACAACTTGAAAGCCATATAGTATATGAAGATCTAGTTACGTGGTTCTTTTGATAGGACCAAAGACTGTGATCCAGCACACAGATGTGCTAAAATGCACTGCTATTAGCAGAATTAAAATACACTTCACTACTGTTCTAATGTGTTCTTTCAGGTCTAGGATGTTCTGGAATCCTCTCGTATTAACAAGTTAAGACAAGGCATACCTGGAAGTAATTACAATCTTAACTACAATGGACTCTAGTTTAGGTGCTATCGTAAGGAAGAAAAATATAAGTTCGAACATATTTGAGTTTCTTGTCAATACTGACAAAGTAGCAATAACCTCTTGTAGCTAACGTTCTCTAGCAGAAGCAAAAATGTAACACTTCAGCACAAGATAGTAATGAGCTGTCCTCACCTGATTCTTTGTCTTGTTTAGACAAAGCCATTATTGATGCTTGATAACACATAAAAGAAAATGATTTTACCAACATTTCCTTTAATAATTTGGAGCTGTTTCATTTTCTTCGCTCCCTGTTTCATTGATTTACTAAATAATTTTTTAAGACAAATATGTTGCTGTGTTGTAATATTTAGAACAATATAACACTGTCAAATTATGTTGTCATGCTTTACTTTGTCATTTTGGTTAACAGAGAGATCATTTATTCTTTATTTAAAACAACAACAATGCAGTTGTGCATGTTCTAACACCTAACATAATTCATATTCCTGAGGTTTTTTTTATCGTTAATGCCAAAAATTTACTAGAGCTATAAACAGATTAATACTTGAAAGGAGCACTTGCTGAGGAGAGTGAGACTCAGCTTTCTAGAAAAAAGGGGGGGAAAGGCCGCTCTCTTGATAATGTAATTAGCCAATATAATTAAGTAATGCCATTTAAAAACTCTGCAGTTCCAAGTGACCATATATCTGCTCCACTTCTCCTCTTGCTGTTCCACTGATTCCTTCACCTTTACTTTTATCCTACCTGCCATAGCAAGGCCTCTAGTTTTGTCATCCAGCAGGTGGTAAAAGAGGATGGGAGAAGAAGAGACCAAGGGATCAACAGACAGGAGCCACATTATCTGCATAATCATGGCGTTCAGGAGCTTTTCAAGAAACAGTGGTTGACCCCCTGTGCAAAAGAGGATGCTGGACAAGGTAGGCCTATGGTCTGATCCAGTTCTTCTCATGTTCTCAGGACTGAAACTTAAAAAAAAAAATGTGCACGGAAATGGCGGCGGCTACGGCCGCCGCCATTTGCGTTCCGTATTTTTGGTTGTCTTAGTCTACGTAAATATTTATGTAGACTAAGACAGTGAAAATAAAGGGGAACACAAATAGTGTCCTCTATGCTATTTGCATTCACCCTTAGTTTCGCCGTCTTAGTCTACGTAAATATTTACATAGACTAAGACAACCAAAAATAGGGAACACAAATGGCGGCGGCCGTAGCCGCCGCCATTTGCATACACTTTTTTTTTTAAACCCAGATATGATAGGCTATGTAAGTCTTTACATAGCCTATCATGGCTGAATACAGGGATGCAAACGGCGGTGGCTACAGCCGCCGCCATTTGCGTCCCTGTTAGCCAGCGGCCAGATGTTCGGCTGCTGGCAGAGCCGGCCGGTGGCTCCGCGGAATCCTCGCAGAGCGGAGCTGGCCAGCCAGGATTCTGGGGGGAGGATTCCGGGGGGAGGGATGGAATGCCTCCCCCCCTCAGTGGAACCCGGCGGAGCCAGGTAAGGGGGGTTTCGTACATCCCTAACAGGAGCACAGCATGAGTAAGTGTCATGCCTGACCTAGGCCCAGGCCAGGAAGTCTCCTCCTCTGGTGAAGTTTCTGAGGCTGAAGAGCCCATGAGTCCCCCAGCAACTGTAGCATTCCAATAGGCAACCTTCACATCCCTGGCAACATTGATCCTTGAAGCACCCATAGATGGGGCACCTGATGGACTTACCTTGTTCATGGAGTCAGAGGAGAAGGCTAAGCAACCACCCAGTCCCAGCGAGTGTCAGCTCAGCCTCCAAAAGGTGCAGATGCTGATGGCCTCCATTCATCAAAACAACATGCTTGAGAAACTGGACTCCTTAGGAGTAAGAGATTTCCTCAGGATCTGGGAAATTGTATTGCAGCTGTGTCTGGGTGGGGCTCTGAAGACCAGGCTGCATAAGACATCAGTTCCAGTCTATCCACTGGTGGATCAACACATGTCCTATGCTCTGTGAACCACAGCAGTGCATCTCATGCTTTTGACTCCCAGCATTGTCTTGATCCTATGACTGTGTTTGACTCTTGGCTAGGGATGGCGGAGAATTTCTCCACGAATCTTGGGAAGGCCGAATGCCAATGCATTCGCCCTCACAAAATTGGTGGTGAAATTCTCTGCCCCCCCCCCCCAGGATGGGACTTACCTCCCTCGAATGTCCCTCTCGGCGGCGGTTCGGCGGCGGTTCGGTGAGGGCGGGGGTGGCGGCCGGTCTTCCGACCGGCTGCTGCCACCGCCATTACGAAGTGAATATTAAAAACACACACACACACACGTGATAGGCTACGTAACAATTTACGTAGCCTATCACGGCTGACTTTGGAAATCTAGCCGTGATAGGCTACGTAAATCGTTACGTAGGCTATCACGTGTGTGTGTGCGTGTGTGTTTTTAACATTCACTTTTGTATTTCGTGGCCAGGGAGAAGGGGCGCCTCCCCCCCGACCTGAATTTTGGCTGGGCGAGGCGGGGCGCCTCCCCCCCCGGCCTGAACTTCGGTGGGAGAACCAAAGCGCCTCCCCCCCACCGCGAAGCAAGCTGCGGGACCAGGTAAGTGACTTTCGTACATCCCTACTCTTGGCTTTCTGTTTTGTATTTGAGTCTGCCTTTGCTCAGCAACCCAGCTATGGACCAAGCTCAGACAGGATAGTAGCTTTGGGTAGAGGACTAGATAGTGGATTGCCCTTGAAAGCTCCTTAAGAATAGCTTGCTAGAAACTGAGTTTTATTGAGAAAGTATGTAAAATGGTAATTCAGTGGTTAACTATTGAAAGCTGTCCTAGAGAAGGGAAAGAGAGTGAGAAAGGCAGATGTGATGCAGCCAAGAAGGTTGTGCATTGAGTTGCTCTGGCAGTCAGGCGAGGAGAATTACTGCAGGCATTGGAAAGCTGGCTGGTGAGATACATTGACTGAGAGAGAAGAGATGCTGTGTGTGTTAAACCTTTCCCTCCTTATGCTCTGTCTAAAGAGGCACCACAGGGATCTTTAGTGTCAGGGTAAATCCAAAAAGGAAGCAAAAAAAAAGGCTTTCCTCAACTGAAGCAAGACATTACCATGTGGAGTCCACCAAAAGTGGGAGTACAGCAAAAGATCACACAAAGCCAAGATTCCAAATTAAGCCAGGCTCTGTTTATCACAACAAGACCCTTTGTGGAATCATCTGGAGGTTTAGGGGCTCAAGAATGGGCACCTGACCTTGGAGCTCAAGACCCAGCCAAATTAAGGAAGATCTTTGGCAAACTGTTCAGGATGTCTCAGACAGTTATGGCCTTCTATTACAAAAACATTAAAAAGTAGGGTGGTCCTGTACTGGAATGGGGATTTGTAGGTGCACAGAAGAGAGATTATTGCATTTTCCTGCTTAACGAGATTGGGAGTGGGGGGGCTCCAGGCTTAGATGGAGTTGTAAAGCCCTTTTGAAAAGTCAGAGCTCTCCAGAGCCAATTAATAGGTGATAGAATATTGCTTTGATAGATTAAGAACAGAAGAAGAGGGATCATTCTTGATTTCAGGAGGTCCTGCAGTATTGTACAAAGGGTGTGAACAATGATACTCCCTTGTCCGCTGCTGCTTCTTCTGCTTCATCATCATCATCATCATCATCATCATCATCATCATTATTTCTATATTGCCCCATAGCTGAGACTCTCTGGGTGGTTTACAAAGTTAAAAATATTAAACACTAAGTTATAGTTTTTTTAAAAAACTATTAAAATACAGTGTAAAAGTTTAAAAACTATTTAGGTAAAATACATCAACAGTGTACATGAAGACAACATATATCTAAAAACAACATTGAGCAATCAGCCATGGCCATAAAACAAATCCAGGACTAATTACAAACTCATCATATATTGCAAAATGCCTGAGAAAAGAGAGAGGTCTTAACCTGGCCAAAAAGATAACAATGTTGGTTAGACGGACCTCTTTGTGGAGATCATTCCATGGTTGGGGGGCCACCACGGAGAAGACCCTCTCTCTTGTTGCCACCTTCCAAGCCTCCCTTGGAGGAAGCACCTAGAGGAAGAGCTTAGATGCTGAGCATAGAATACCAGTAGGTTCATGTTGGGAGAGGCACTCCATCAGGTATTGCAGTCCTGAGCTATATAGGGCATTATAGATTAAAACCAGCACCTTGAATCAAGCTTAGCAGTCAATGAAAGTGGTCCCGCATCAGTCTAATATGGCATTTTGCACAAGCTGCAGCTTCTGAACCATCTTCAAAGGCAGTCCCATGTAAAGCACGTTGCAGTAATTTAACTTTGAGGTTACCAGAGCATAGACCACTGAAGCCAGGTTACCCCTGTCCAGATAGGGGCATAGCTGGGCCACCAACTGAAGTTGGTAGAAGGCACTCTGTGCCACTGAGGACACTTGAGCCTCCAGTGACAAAGACAGGTCCAGAAGAGCCCCCAAGCTATGAATCAACTGCTTCAGGGGCAGCGCAACCCCATCCAGAACAAGTTGAGCACCTGCCCTCCTGGTCAGAAGAACCCCCAAGTAACAGAAGATCAGTCTTGTCTGGTTTGGGCTTCAGTTTACTGGCCCTCATCCAGTCCATTGTTGCAGCCAGGCATCAATCTAACACTTCCACAGCGTCATCTGATGAAGATGACAAGGAGAACTAGAACTGCGTATCATCAGCATACTGATGATAATGCACTCCAAAACTCTGGATGATCGCACTTAGTGGTTTCATGTAGAAGTTGAACAGCATGGGGAACAGAAGTGACCCCTGCAGAACCCCATACTGGATAGGGATGGATGGGCCACCCTGTGCTTGCTCCTGCAGTGCTCGCCAAGCCCCCAACACTTACCCAACTCAGGTGAGCGGTGTGGGGTGAGCTACTGGGTGGTTAGTGGGGTGCTTAGCAGGTTAGTGGCACACAGGCGTCCACTCTCTCATCAAGCTCCATTTACCACCCATATGGCTGCTTGTTCTTTTCCATAAGTATCGCATCTACACAAATAGGGGCATTAAAGGGGCAATGTCCACAACATTACAGGCATTGCAGAAAAAAATTACAGGCATTAATGCTGTGGACATTGCCTCTTTAAGGCCCCTATTTGTGTAGATGGGATACTTATGGAAAAGAAAGAGCAGCCAATTGAGTGTCAAATCATTAGGGGTGGATGAAAGTCCCTTACCTGTCCTCGAAGGACGTTCGCGGTGGGGGGGAGGCGCTTCGCTGGTCCCCCCGCGAAGTTCAGGCCGGGGGGGAGGCTTCCCGCCTCGGCCCGGCCGAAATTCAGGCCGGGGGGGAGGCTTCCCGCCTCGGCCCGGCCGAAATTCAGGCCGGGGAGGAGGCTTCCCGCCTCGCCCAGCCACGAACGTGAAAGTTAAAAAAAAACAAAAAAACGCCCCCTGATAGGCTACGTGACGATTAACGTAGCCTATCATGGCTAGATCTGCAAAGTCAGCCGTGATAGGCTACGTGAATCGTCACGTAGCCTATCACGGGTGACTTAAAAAAAAAAAAGCGCATACGCTAATGGCGGCCCCCATAGGGAGCCGCCATTCGCGTTCCTTATTTAGTCGCTGTAGTCTACCTAAATATTTACGTAGACTACGGCGAAAATAAGGGCAACGCAAATAGCGTTGCCCTTATTTTCACCGTAGTCTACATAAATTTTTACGTAGACTACAGCGACCAAATAAGGAACGGGAATGGCGGCTCCCTATGGGGGCCGCCATTATCCGTACACACTTTTTTCTTTTTTTTTTAAAGTCACCCGTGATAGGCTACGTGACGATTGACAAAGCCTATCACGGCTGACTTTGCAAATCTAGCCGTGATAGGCTACGTGAATCGTCACGTAGCCTATCAGGGGGCGTTTTGTTTTTTTTTCTTTGATTGCAAAGGCAATCAAAAGACCGGCTGCCGCTCCCGCCCCGCTCGAACACCCGCCGAACCGCCGGCCGGACCCGCTACCGGGAGGGACATTCGGCGAAGGTAAGTCCCGTCCCGGGGGGGGTGCAGGGGGCAGGGGTGTGTGGAGGATTTCTCCCTGAAACTTGTTCGGGGGGCCGAACACGTTGGCGCTTGGCCCCCCGAAGTTTCGGGGAGAAATTCTCCGCCAACCCTACTGGCTCGATGAGGGAGCAGATGCCTCCACGTTTGCCCAGCTTGGTGTGCACTGACACTGGCAAGTGCTGGGGTCTGCGGAGTGGCATTTGGGGGGCTGAGCTGGTGATTTCTCACAGGGCTTCAAGTCCCAACTGGGCACCCCCATTATCCCTAGCACTGGAGAATCCAAGGGGCTGAGCCAGGCACCACATTCTGGAGCCAACCCTCCAGCTAGGAGCAAAACCAGATAGGGGCAATGTAGTGTCTCCACTCCCAGCTCAGACAGTTGTCCCAGAAGGATACCATGGTCAATGGTATCAAAAGCCGCTGAGGGATCAGGGAGAATCAACAAGGTCACACTCCCCCTGTCTTTCTCCCAACATAGCTCATCATACAGGGCGACCAAGGCTGTTTCTGTGCCAAAACCCAGCCTGAACCTCCAAATAATCAATCTCATCCAAGAGTGTCTGGAGTTGGCTTGCAATATGGGGTTTTGGTGGGAACTTTGAAATAAAGCTGACCCAAATATCCCCCCTTTAATTTTGATGATTTGGGTTGGTGGTTGGAGGGACACCTCCCCAAAGATCTGGAGAGATGCAAAATATTTGGGTGGGTGTGGGTAAAAGTTTGGGTGGGATGTTATTTTTTTTAACTTACATTTTTACTGAGGCGGGAAGAGGGTTTTTTCCTTTCTTTCACTTCAAAAGAAAGCCAAGACACCACTGCCAGTAACTTGGAACAGATGCAAAAAAAAAAAAATAGTAAGAAGACCGACATTTAAGGAGGTATGAAATACTGCTAAAGCAAACAGATTTATAGTCGTGCAAAGCTGGATATTCATAGCAGATATCTGAGCAACCATGTTCAGATGGAACAGAATGCATCCATCTGATATTTTACACCACCAAAATTAGCACCTGGTTAGCAACATATTCATGTAATAATTCATGGAAAAAGGAACGTAAGGCTAAGATTTATAAAAAGTGTGTTAATATATTGAAGAAATTCATGGGGAAGTAGAAGAAGGTCCTATGTTTAGCACATGGCAATTCTGGTTCTGGTTTGTTTGTTTTGTGTACTTCATTGGGAAATATGTGTGTATATGGGGGGGGGGAGAAAAAGAGGGGGTGGGTGAGAGAGAGACATACACCAGATGTCCTCCAAAAACATTGTCACCCAATGCCTCAGTAAACGTATTTCTGTATTCCACAGTGGCTATGATGCTGACAAACCTAGTAGAAAAACTAGCAAGGTGCTACTGGTGGCTGCTTTTTGCACTTATGGAAGTCTCCCATTCATATATACAATGTTAAATGTGGTCTGATAGATAAGAGTGGTTATCTATGAGATCTTCTCAGACTGGGGAGTGGTAATGAGTGGGATACTGCGGGGCTCGGTCCTGGGCCCAGTGCTCTTCAACATTTTTATTAATGACTTGGATGAAGAGGTGCAGGGAATGCTTATCAAATTGCAGATGACACAACATTGGGTAGGATAGCTAATACCCTGGAAGACTGAAACAGAATTCGAAGTGATTTTGATAGACTGGAGCGCTGGGCAGAAAACAAGAGAATGACATTTGATAGGGATAAATGCCAAGTTCTGCACCTAGGAAAAGGAAACCAATTGCACAGTTACAAGATGGGCGATACTTGGCTCAACAATACTACAAGCGAGAAGGATCTTGGAATTATTGTTGATCACAAGCTGAATATGAGCCAACAATGTGATGTGGCTGCAAAAAAGGGAATTGCTGTTTTGGGCTGCATTAATAGAAGTATAGCTTCCAAATCCCATGAAGTACTACTTCCCCTCTACTCACTGCTGGTTAGGCCTCATGTTGAGTACTGTGTCCAGTTCTGGGCACCACACTTTAAGAAGGATGCAGACAAACTGGAGAGGGTTCAGAGGACGGCAACAAAGATGATCAGGGGACTGGAAACAAAGCCCTATGAGGAGAGGCTGAAAGAACTGAGCATGTTTAGCCTTGAGAAGAGAGGACTGAGGGGAGTTATGATAGCACTCTTCAAGTACTTGAAAAGTTGTCACAGAGAGGAAGGCCAGGATCTCTTCTCGATCATCCCAGAGTGTAGAACACAGAATAATGGGCTCAAGTTACAGGAAGCCAGATTCCGGCTGAACATCAGGAAAAACTTCCTGACTGTTACAGCAATACAACAATGGAACCAATGACCTAGGGAAGTAGTGGGCTCTCCCACACTGGAGGCATGGACAGCCATCTGTCAGGGATGCTTTGACTTAGATTCCTGCATTGATCAGGGGGTTGGACTTGATGGTATTATAGGCCCCTTCCAACCGTACTATTCCATGATTCTATGATTTTATGAACCTACTTCCTATGTATTTAGTTGTGTAACACAGTTCAAAAGTTCTCAGATATAAGAATAAGAATTTGCCTGCTACAATATTTTCACAGCTTTTTCTCTGCTATAGCACATTGAGTTAATGTTTTCAGTAAAGTTTGTGAATTTGTTTTTGAATAGTTATGGCCAATTAGTCCTGCTTTGGTGAATACTGTATTCGAAATAGTATTTTTGTCCCAATGTGCATCATTTTGCACTTGCTAATGTTGAATTAACCTGCTATTCTTTTGCTCATTTTGCCCCCCCCAAAAAAAAATTCTGTGGCAGATAGCAAAACTGTTCAGTTCCATTTTCCATGGTTTTAGAGGAGACAGGAATGAACTCATTCTGCTCTGGCAAAACTTTGGAGTGGATAGTATAGGGACAAACAAATATGCCAGTTTTGGTTTTTCCCAGTTTCTCATTTTTCTAATCTTAAATTCCATTCATCCCAACCTCTCTAAGAATTTTGTTGACACTTGAATGAAAATGTGAATGCATTTTTGTGTGCATTTCTCCTAATGCACACATTTTTGTATGCAACTTTGCCTAAAGTACACATTTTTGCAAGCAATTTTCATAATGGAATGCATTTTTATTATTTTCACTAACATATGCATTTTGTCAGCACTTTCCCACATTACTGTATGCATTTTTTTATTAGAGAACTTCATTGCAAAATTTGGAGATTGCCGATTTCCAGCTTCTAGTTTATGCATATTTTAATTTTTTAAAAAAGGTAAAGGTGTCCCCAGCCAGTCATGTCTAACTCTAGGGGGTGGTGCTCATCTCCATTTCTAAGCCATAGAGCCAGCGCTGTCCGAAGACGCTTCCGTGGTCATGTGGCCGGCATGACTGAACACCGAGGTGCATGGAATGCTGTTACCTTTCCCACCTAAGCGGTATCTATTTATCTACTTGCAATTTCTTGCTTTCGAACTGCTAGGTTGGCAGAAGCTGGGACTGAAAACGGGAGCTCACTCTGTCACGCAGCACTCGGGTCTCAAACTGCTGTCCTGCTGACCTTCCAGTCTGCAGTTCAGCATCTTATAGGGCTGGCCCAAATGAATGGAGTTAAACTTTTTTATTGCATTCATTGATTTCTTTTTTTTTGTGGGGCAAGCAAATCTTTCACCAGATTCTGGGTGCTATTTAGGATTCAATCATTTTTTGGATTCCATCACATTTTTTTTCTGACCATACTCATTCAATTTGCTGGCTGAGGAGTGTGCACAAGTGTCCTGTTTTTCATCTCTCTGGCTGCCTGTAGCCTCCTCAGCTTCCTACACTTCAGTTAAAGCCCAGTTTAAAGCACCATGAGGTAATTCCTCCCATGGAGCTTTTTCAGATCAGGATGTGCAGGAAGCCTGGGAGGCTAGCTGTGATTAGGTAAGCTCAAAAACACCACCAAACATAAACTATAGACTGTCCTGAGAGAGAGGCAGAACAACGGAAGCTCCTTTCATGGGGGGAGAAAACGTTCAGGAAATTGGAGGAGAGATTTTGGCAGGGCACTAGCTCTGCCTCATCCCTGGAGCTGGACACAACACTGGCCCACCTGCATTGCAGTGGATGCAAACTGGGGGCCAGCCTGCCAAGACAGTTGATGCTGTTGCAGCACAACACCCCCCCTCAAAAAAACCCTTACCCCAAAAGAAAGAAGCTGTGTTACAAGCCCTGCCAATGGGGAACCCTACCTGGGAGAAACTGTGGAGAATTTCTTCTCCCCCTGGAGAAATCCGGTGAAATTGGCTCCAAAATTTCTCTGCCCACAAGTAAGGTGGAGAATTTCAATAGGGCATTTGCACACAGCTCTAGTTCCCATCCCTGTAGAAGGAGTACAGTGCTGAAAAAAAAGGGTCCATGGGCGGAAAAACCCTTGGGGAAAAGCCTCGCATAAAGAACTAGGTCAGTAGGAGCTGTGGTCTGTTGGCATAAAGGGAATAGACAGGTAACCATGGTGTAGTGTTTGAGTGCTGAACTGAGACTCAGGAGATCCGAGTTGTACTCCCGCCTCGGCCATGAATCTCACTGGGTGACTTTGCACCAGTCACTGACTGACCTAACTTACCTTGTGGGGATGTTGTGAGGATAAAATGGAGAGGAGGAGAATCATGTAAGCTCCCTTGGGTTCCTTGCAAGAGGAAAAAGAGGAAGCAGATAAATATAATAAGTAAATAAATAATAAATAAGTGAGCTTTGGAAGCTTCAAGGTCAGCACTCTGAGAAGGCTTGCTTCATTTTAATAGGATGGAAGCTTCTGACAGAATGCATCTTCTCTAATCAACACATGTGGAAGATGAAGTTTGTGAAATTTTTCCTTCTTTGCAAATCACTCAGACAGGGGGATCTCCTTGGGACCTCAAAAGTTCTGAGGACTTTTGCTCAGGAAAGGTTGCCTCAAAAAGACAGGGCAGTAGTAATTGTAAGTGTGATATTTCATCATTTCCCTACCAAACTCCAGACTTCTTTATTAAATTTAGATCATTTGACCTTGCTGTAATTGGCATTATTATCTCTAAAACATGAATCATACCCCACCTTGACCTGGGTCACTATGCAATCAGTCTTTCCTTAATTCTTTTCAATGCCTACACAATCCATTAAATAACAGGGGGGAAATGAAGATATGTACCATACTGATGAGTTGTGCTTTCATGTTCTAATAGGTATCATTATATTAGATTATGATGCATTATGTCATGTTTCTCATTACATTTTCATTGTGAATTTCTAATTATAATGGTTCTTGTTAATTCATCTATGCAAGAGTATGGGCTAGCATTTCAATATGAAGTACCAAATATTGCTTAAGTCAGTGGAGTTGGGCATCAGGCATTTTTGCTCTTGGAAAATCTGCTTCAGAACTGTTGTAATCCTTCAACCACTGACTTTAGATTAATCCTGAAATAATCCCATCAGTTTAATGGGAGTAGATTTTTTAAAAAGAAAAAGCAGATAGATAGATAGATAGATAGATAGATAGATAGATAGATAGACAGACAGACAGACAGACAGCCTAATGAGCAAATTCACTGTCACCTTGGCCTGGAACAGTCCTATAGATGTTAATGGGACTAAATTACATATAGTTGGATCTATCTGAATCTACACAAGTGGAAGCACTGTGGAGCCAGAGGAAAGCTAGGAATATTATGGGCATTAGGATCTGCTGGGGAGACCAGATTCAAAAGGGATGACTGATAGGTAATGTTTCATAAGCCAGCTGAAGCCTGGAAAGTGTGTGTGGGGGGGTCTGCTCCAGTATGGGATAGTGTTGTACAACAAGTACAAAAAAGAGAACAAATAGAAAATACAGCTGTTAATGCTTATGAGAAAATTCAGTTTTTCCAAGGAAAAAGTTATTCATGGAAGAACTGAAGGCAATCTATATGCCTATGGGATACTCTTCATTGTTAATCTTCAAGTCATTTCCCCTGAACATGTTTCTAACATCTAACATGTTTCTAGACCTTTTGCTAGAAACATGTTAGATTTTCTCAAATACTGTCAGCTCTATTTGGATTTATTTATTTACAGTATTAATATGCCACCCAATTACTAAGGTTCTTTGGCAGTTTACAGCAAAAACCTAAAATAATAAGCAGTAGCAAAATGTAAACATAGTATTGAACAGAATGAAAATAGCAACAGCATAAAACCAGCATAAATCCAATAACAGGTGAAAGCACAGGTGCAAAAGACTTGGAAAAACACTAAAAGAGTGAAAAGCCAGGGAAATTTCTTTTAAAAGTCTTCATTTGGAGCCCCGAAGTCCACAAAGTAGGCACCACCAGGCAGATAAGCAGCTCAGGTGTGGGCCTTCTTCAACCGGGGCTGTACCACTGCAAAGGCTCTCTAGTAGCCAGCCAACACATCTCATTTGGTTGGGGCACTCAGGGAAGGCTGCAGAAAATGATCTTTCCCATGGAAATGCGACTGGCACCAACATTACATTCTTTTCTGTGCCAGGTCAAAACTTGTTTGTTTGATCAGGCGTTTTAACCTGTTTTTCTTAAGGTTGTTGATTTGAGCTATTAATTCAATGTATATTGTACCTTCTCCTATTGTAGCTGATGTTGTTGCTTTATTGTTTTTATGGTACACGATGTTCTAATTTTGATTGCATTTTAATTACTGCCTTGCTAGCGTAAGATGCCCCTTCATGGATCACTGCCTTGTTGTGGCGAAGGGGCTTGCGTAACTCAGTGAAGCCATAAGCTATGCCATGCAGGGCCACCCAAGATGGACAGGTCATGGCAGAGAGTTCTGATAAAATGTGGTCCACTGGAGAATGAAATGGCAACCCACTCCAGTATTCTTGCCAAGAAAACCCCATGGAACATATCACAAGGCTAAAAGAGATGACACCGGAAGATGAGCCCCTCAGGTCGGAAGGTGTCCAATATACTACTGGGGAAGAGCAGAGGGTATTTCCAAGTAGCGCCAGAAAGAGTGAAGCGGCTGGGCCAAAGCCAAAAGGACACTCAGCTGTGGATGTGTCTGGTGGTGAAAAGAAAATCCAATGCTGTAAAGAACAATATTGTTTAGGAACCTGGCATGCAAGATCAATGAATCAAGGTAAGCTGGAGGTGGTCAAACATGAGATGGCAAGACTGAACATCGACATCTTGGGAATCAGCAAACTAAAATGGACAAGCATGGGTGAATTTAATTCAGGTGACCATCCTATCTACTACTGTGGGTAAGAATCCCTTAGAAGAAATGGAGTAGCACTCATAGTCAACAAAAGGGTGGGAAAAGCAGTACTGGGGTACAATCTTAAAAATGATAGAATGATCTCAGTATGAATCCAAGGCAAACCATTGAACATCACAGTAATTCAAGTCTATGCCCCAACCACTGATGCCAAAGAAGCTGAGGTTGATCGGTTCTATGAAGACCTACAACACCTTCTAGAACTAATACCAAAAAAAGATGTCCTCTTCATCATAGGGGATTGGAATGCTAAAGCAGGAAGTCAAGAAATCACCGGGATAACAGGCAAGCATGGCCTTGGTGTACAAAACGAAGCAGGACAAAGGCTAATAGAGTTTTGCCAAGAGAACACGCTGATCATAGCAAACACTCTTTTCCAACAGCACAAGAGGTGACTCTACACATGGACATCACCAGATGGTCAATATCGAAATCAGATTGATTATGTCCTTTGCAGCCAAAGATCGACAAGCTCCATACAGTCAGTAAAAACAAGACCTGGAGCTGACTGTGGCTCAGATCATGAGCTTCTTGTTGCAAAATTTCAGCTTAAATTGAAGAATGTAGGGAAAACCACTAAACCATTCAAGTATGACCTAAATCATATCCCTTATGAATATACAGTGGAGGTGAGGAGTAGATTTCAGGGATTAGACCTGATAGACAGAGTGCCTGAGGAACTATGGACGGAGGTCCGTAACATTGTTCAGGAGGCAGCAACTCAATCCATCCCAAATAAAAGAAATGCAAGAAAGCAAAGTGGCTGTCTGATGAGGCTTTACAAGTAGCTGAGGAAAGAAGGGAAGCGAAAAGCAAGGGAGAAAGGGGAAGATATATCCAACTGAATGCAGCGTTCCAGAGAATAGCAAGGTGAGACAAGAAGGCCTTCTTAAATGAACAATGCAAAGAAATCGAGGAAAACAACAGAATGGGAAAAACTAGAGATCTCTTCAAGAAAATTGGAGATCTGAAGGGAACATTTTGTGCAAAGATGGGCATGATAAAGGACAAAGAAGGCAGGGACCTAACAGAAGCAGATGAGATTAAGAAGAGGTGGAAAGAATACACAGAAGAACTATATAGGAAAGATCTGAATGTCCCTGACAGCCATGATAGTGTGGTCACTGAACTTGAGCCGGACATCCTAGAGGGTGAAGTCAAGTGGGCCTTAGGAAGCATTAATAACAACAAAGCTAGCGGAGATGACAGTATTCCAGCTGAGCTATTTAAAATCCTAAAAGACGATGCTGTTAAAGTGCTGCACTCAATATGCCAACAAATTTGGAACACTCAACAGTGGCCACAAGACTGGAAAAGGTCAGTTTACATTCCAATTCCAAAGAAGGGCAATGCCAAGGAGTGTTCAAACTACCATACAATTGTGCTCATTTCATATGCCAGCAAGGTTATGCTCAAAATCCTACAAGCTAGGCTTCAGCAGTATGTGAACCGAGCACTAGCGGAAGTACAAGCTGGATTTTGAAGAGGCAGAGGAACTAGAGATCAAATCGCCAACTTTCGCTGGATCATGGAGAAAGCAAGAGAATTCCAGAAAAACTTCTATTTCTGCTTCATTGACTATGCTAAAGCCTTTGATTGTGTGGATCACAACAAACTGTGACAAATTCTGAAAGAGATGGGGGTACCAGACCACCTTACCTATCTCCTGAGAAACCTGTACGAGGGTCAAGAAGCAACAGTAAGAACCAGACATGGAACAACCGATTGGTTCCAAATTGGGAAAAGAGTACGACAAGGCTGCATATTGTCACCCTGCTTATTTAACTTATATGCAGAGTACATCATGAGAAACGCTGGGTTGGATGAATCACAGGTCGGAATTAAGATTGCCGGGAGAATTATCAACAATGTCAGATATGCAGATGATACCACCCTAATGGCAGAAAGTGAAGAGGATCTCAAGAGCCTCTTGTTGAAGGTGAAAGAGAAGAGTGAAAAAGCTGGTTTGAAACTCATCATTAAAAAATGAAGATCATGGCATCTTGCCCCATCACTTCCTGGCATATGGAAGGGGAAGAAATGGAAGCAGTGACAGATTTTATTTTCTTGGGCTCCAAGATCACTGCAGACGGTGACTGTAGCCATGAAATTAAAAGACGCTTGCTCTTTGGGAGGAAAGCTAAGGCAAACCTAGACAGCATAGTAAGAAGCAGAGACATCACCTTGCCATCAAAGGTCCATCTAATCAAAGCTATGGTTTTCCCAGTAGTAACGTATGGCTGTGAGAGCTGGACTATGAGGAAGGCTGAGTGCCGAAGAATTGATGCTTTCAAACTGTGGTGCTGGAGAAGACTCTTACAATTCCCCTGGACTGCAAGGAGGTCAAATCAGTCAATGCTAAAGGAAATCAACCCTGAGTGCTCATTGGAAGGACAGATACTGAAGCTGAAGCTCAAATATTTTGGCCACCTAATGCAAAGAGAAAACTCTCTGGAAAAGACCCTGATGCTGGGAAAGACTGAAGGCAAAAGGAGAAGGGGACGGCAGAGGATGAGATGGCTAGATAGCATCACGGATGCAATGAATATGGACTTGAGCATGTTCCGGGAGAGAG
This sequence comes from Heloderma suspectum, assembly GCF_057233095.1. Classification (NCBI taxonomy): domain Eukaryota; kingdom Metazoa; phylum Chordata; class Lepidosauria; order Squamata; family Helodermatidae; genus Heloderma; species Heloderma suspectum. Next base: position 78,242,348 of record NC_139460.1, on the reverse strand, counting down.
TGCAGGACAGGAAGGTCTAGCGTGCTATGGTCCATGGGGTCATGAAGAGTCGGACACGACTGAACGACTGAACAACAAAGCGTAAGATGAAGGGGTTATAAATATTTTAATCAATAAATATTACTAACATGATGCTACTAGACACTATTACACCAGTGATGCTACTAGATACTATACACAGAGGGATATTCATTCCCTTCCCTCTGAAAAAGTGTACAACTTCATATGAACTGAATTTCATAAAGTAGCTATAGCAGTTTTCTGATATGTGTCTGAATGTGTGATCATCTAGGCACTTTGGCAACATCAGAAGGTCCTATCATGCCAAAGTGCCTTGAGGCAGTTAGAGGATAAAGACTCATAGCAAGAAAAAAAAATGGCCTCCTCAACAAATAATTGGAAATATTTTGTGAAAAGAGATAGAATATAATGTGTCCAATGATTCAATTTAATGTTTCAATATTAATTTTTTGGCAATTACCTAAGGCTGCTTTTTAGTGTTCTAGCAGACAGAGTGAGACAATTCCGTTCTCTTTGCATTATCTACCTCTCTTTGCCTGGAGGAAAACATTACACTGAGAAAGTGTGGCCAGATCCATCAGTCTAGCAGAGAATCTGTCCTTATTTCACTCCTGTTGTGGGAAAAATAAGCTATAAGATTTAAACAAAAATAATAAACAATCTGTCTGAATTATGAATATCGGTTTGCAATATCAAACAGTTGAGACATGTATTAAAAATGAATCAAAGTACATTTAGTTAGCTGTGCATTACAGTAATAGGAATAAATATAGGCACATTTTTATATTTACAGAACACATCTTGTTCAGCTTTTGGGGGGACAAAATGAAATACAGCAGCTCTAATGAGTTTTATTACAGCTGGAAATGAGTACTAACCCATTTAAAGTGCTTACGCATTTGAAGTACTAACCCATTTGAAGCCTCCCTTCATATGTTATACCAGTGAAAAGGTTTCCACACACAGAAGGGGAAGTGGGGACACCGATTGTGTCATTGACAACACCCTGTTCCGTAAGTGGAAGGAAACACAGGCAAAATAGTGTTCCCATGCTCCTTTTCATCATTTCCTTCCTGTGGCCTTATTCCAAATGTTTTCAAAAGGTGCCAAGCACTGCCACTATAACCCACTCCTTTCTGGACCCCTCCTTTGCCACCACATGAAGATGACCTTCAAGGTCCGTTCCACCACTATGATTCTAACTGGATGGTATTGGTTGCCGGTTGGGAACTTGTAATGCGGAATGGTAGCTTCAGTACAATGATAGCTCCAGTTGCTTAGACTCCATCTGTCTATTCCAGGGAATGGACAAATCTGGGACTTACGTCCACCACTCTGCCACTGACTGCCATCCAACTCCAGGAGAGTAGTGAAGCTGGAACTAGCCGCAGCCTGGGATACCATACTATATGCTTATTGTCAAAATAATACGTGTGTTAAGTGGATAGGGAGGCATTTTTCTCCCTCTTTCATAATACTAGAACCCAGGGTCATCCTATGAAGCTGATTGGTGTGTGATTCAGGATAGATAAAAGGAAGTACTTCTTCCCACAGTGTATAGTTAACAGTAGGATTGGCTACCACAAGATGTATTCAGCCGGCTTTAAAAGGGGATTGTACACATTCATGGCAGATAAGGCTATTATCAGAGAGCTTTGGCTATTGGGCGGTATAGAAATGAAATGAAATAAATAAATAATAAATATTATTAATGGCTACTAGTCTTGATTGCTATATGCTACCTCCATTATCAAAGGCAGTATCCCGATGTAAACCAGCTGTTCTGAAACATGAGTGGGAAGGTTTTGTGAGCTTCCCGTAGTTTTAGACAATGCCTAAAACTATCTGATCAGGCAAACTTGAAACTTAAAATGAGAAAGTGAATAGAAAAAGAAAGGAAGAAATATAGTAAGAAATGAAGGCATTACTTTAAAGACAGTTAGGAGATATGTGTTTTCATATTTACTCTAGAGTAGGCACAGGGGGCAATACATATTGGGATCCTAGAATGGTGAGTTGGGGGATCTAGCCCTTCCCCCCACACACACACTATGGGCCCAATCTGGATCAGAGGGTACACATGCAATAAGGGGACCATCCATGCAACATGACAAGCTTAAATGGTCCATTTATCCTGTAATGTTGTGGAAATGGTTTCTTTACAGCCGCCATTTGTGTAAGATTAGAGTTACAGAAAAGAACAAGTCACCACTTTCCCCATGAAATGGCAACTTGCTGAGCGAGCAGATGGCACCGGGCATTTATGGATGGGCCCTGTAAGTGCTGGGGGCTCATGCAGCTTGGCAAGTGTGAGTGGGTGGGGGTGGTTCAGTGGGCGCAGCCCAGGAGCCGGGTGTAGGGGAGTCTGTTGGACTCCAGCCCACCCTCAAGCACCCATGACATCCCTATTTTTAACTGCTAAGTACTCAACACCTGGCTGGATCATAGGATCATATAGCATCATAGGGTTTGAAGGGGCCTACAAGACCATCAAGTCCAACCCCCTGCTCAATGCAGGAAGCCTGATTCCCAAGCAGTCTCCCATCCAAGTACGAACCAGGGCTGACCCTGCTTAGCTTACAAGATCAGACGAGATCAGGTGCATCCAGCCCTTTCTTTTGGCTTCTCCAACAGTCATGTTCCTTTTAATTTCAAGTTCTTTCCATCCTGGATATGAAGATATATGTAGGGATGTCAGAGAATTCTGCCACGGATCTTGGTGAGGCCGAATGCCAGTGCGTTTGGCCCCCCAAAATCCGTGGCGGAATGAAGCCCCCCCGACCCCCCGACCCGCGAAATGGGCCTGGAACGGAGCACCTACCTGCTGCTGTCCGTGCTGACTTGCGAATGGCAGCCGTGTCTGCGGCCGCCATTCACTTCTTCCATGTAACCATGATAGGCTACATAAATACTTATGTAGCCTAGGGATGGCGGAGAATTTCTCTGCAAATCCGCTATTTGCGTTGCCCTTATTTTCGCCGTAGTCTATGTAAAGACTTACGTAGACTACCCCTGTCCAAACAAGGAACGCAAATGGCGGCGTCCATGGGCGCCGCCATTTGCTTACGCACTTTTTTTTTTTCAAAGTCACCCGTGATAGGCTACATAAAGATTTACGTAGCCTATCACGGCTGACTTTGAAAATCTAGCCGTGATAGGCTACGTAAATCGTTACGTAGCCTATCACGTGTTTTTGTGTTTTTTTACTTTACTTTTTTGATTTCGTGGCCGGGGAGATGGGGCGCTCCCCCCCGGCCTGAATTTCGGCTGGGAGGGGCGGGGCTCCTCCCCCCCCAGCCTGAACTTCAGGGGGGGAACGGAAGTGCCTCCCCCCCCACCGCAAAGCAAGCTGCGGGACCAGGAAAGGGACTTTCGTCCATCCGTACAAGAAAGAGAATAATTCTGAACACATTTATTCAATGCTTTGTTGTTGTTGTTGTTCTTTATTCGATCAGTCGCTTCCGACTCTTCGTGACTTCATGGACCAGCCCACACCAGAGCTTCCTGTCAGCCATCGCCACCCCCAGCTCCCACAAGGTCGAGTCCGTCACCTACAGAATATCATCCATCCATCTTGCCCTTGGTCGGCCCCTCTTCCTTTTGCCTTCCACTTTCCCTAGCATCAGCATCTTCTCCAGGATGTCCTGTCTTCTCATGATGTGGCCAAAGTACTTCAGTTTTGCCTTTAAGATCCTTCCCTCAAGTGAGCAGTCTGGGTTTATTTCCTGGAGTATGGACTGGTTTGATCTTTTATTATTATTATTATTATTATTATTATTATTAAATTTATTAATCGCCCATCTGGCTGGTCACCCAGCCACTCTGGGTGATGTACAACATACAATAAAACAGTTTAAAACAATAAAATTCTACAATAAAAACATTTTCTAAAATACCCTAACCCACCCCAAATGCCTGCCTGAACAACCATGTTTTTAATGCACGACGGAAGCTCATTAAAGAGGAGGCATAATGGAGTTCCCTAGGGAGGGAGTTCCACAGAGTGGGGGCCACCACAGAAAAGGCCCTCTCCCTCGTCCCCACCAGTCTAGCTGTCCTGGCTGATGGGACTGATAGGGATGTACGAAAGTCACTTACCTTTTCGCAGCTTGGCTTCGTGGTGGGGGGGAGGTGCTTCGCTTCTCCCTCTGAAGTTCAGGCGAGGAGGGGGAGGCGTCCCGCCTCGCCCGGCCGAAATTCAGGCCGGGGAGAAGCACCCCGTCTCCCTAGCCGCGAAATAAAAAGTAAAAAAAAAAAGACCCCGTGATAGGCTACGTGACGATAGTGTGACCTTATTTTTGCCGTAGTCTACGTAAATCTTTATGTAGACTAGATGTGCCAAAATAAGGAACGCAAATGGCGGTGCCCCATGGTCAGCGCTCAGCCTCCCGAAGATTCGGGGAGAAATTCTTCGCCATCCAGAGAGAAGGCCATCTGAGGCTGATCTTGTTAAGCGGCCTGTCTGGTTCTGCTGGAGGCGCTCCTTAAGATAGGCTGGGCCGGAATCATATAGGGTTTTAAAGGTCAAAACCAACACCTTGAATTTGGCCTGGAAAACAACTGGTAACCAGTGCAACTTCTTCAGCACTGGAGTGATGTGATCTCGCCGGAGGCTGCCTTTAATCAGGCGAGCCGCCACGTTCTGTACCAGTTGCAGTTTCCGAACCGTCTTCAAGGGTAACCCCATGTAGAGCACATTACAGTAGTCTAAACGAGAGGAGACCAGGGCATGTACTACCGATGGGAGCAGATGGTCGGGAAGGATGGGGCACAGCCGCCGTATCAGATGGAGTTGATACAGCGCTGTCCGGCGCACAGCTGACACCTGAGCCTCCATGGACAGCTGGGAGTCCAAAATGACCCCCAGGCTGCGGACCTGGTCTTTCAAGGGTAGCCGTACCCCATTCAACACCAGGTCAACATCCCCCAACTTCCTCTTGTCTCCCACCAAAAGTACCTCCATCTTGTCAGGGTTCAGCTTCAGCTTATTCCTCCCCATCCAGCCACTCACCGTCTCCAGACATTTGGACAGGCATTCTACAGCCAACCTTGGTGAAGATTTGAATGAGAGGTAGAGGTGCGTGTCATCCGCATATTGATGACACTGCACCCCAAACCTCCTGATGATAGCCCCCAGAGGCTTCACATAGATGTTAAATAGCATCGGGGAGAGGATGGAACCCTGTGGCACCCCACAAGTAAGTGGCCACGGGTCCGAAACCTCCTCTCCCAGTGCTACCCTCTGGTACATGCTGGAGAGGAAGGACCGGAACCACTGCAATACGGTGTCTCCAATGCCCAGCCCCTCCAGGCAGTCCAGGAGGATACCATGTCAATGGTATCAAAAGCCACTGAGAGGTCGAGGAGAACAAGGAAGGAGCATTCACCCCTATCCAGAGCCCTCCTCATATCATCTACCAAGGCGACCAAGGCCATTTCTGTCCCATGCCCAAGCCTGAAGCCTGACTGAAATGGGTCTAGATAATCAGTTTCTTCCAAGTGTGCCTTCAACTGCACCGCCACCACCCGCTCAATCACCTTGCCCAAAAAATGGCAGATTTGAGACTGGGCGAAAGTTGTTCAAAACTTGAGGATCCAAGGAGGGCTTCTTTAAGAGCTGTCTTATCACTGTCTCCTTGAGGGCTGATGGCATCACTCACTCCTCAAGGGATGAGTTCACCACCGCCCTGATCCCCTCACCCAGTCTCTCTCTGCAGCCCATAATGAGCCAAGATGGGCAAGGATCAAGTAAGCAGGAGGTCGGCCGTACAGATGAAAGCACCTTGTCCACTTCATCAGGAGGAAGAAGCTGGAACCGATCCCACAAAACTGGTTTGCCACAGGCCGCCTCTTGCTCACTAACTGTATCCACAGCATGCAGAGTAACACACCTAATCTGATCAATTTTATCTGCAAAGTGCCTTGCCAAGGCCTCACAGGAGGCCTTAGAATGCTCCATCTTCTTGCAGTCCAAGGCACTCTCAGCATTTTCCTCCAGCACCACAGTTCAAAAGCATCTATCTTCCTTCGCTCAGCCTTCCTTATGGTCCAGCTCTCGCAGCCATAGGTTACTACGGGGAATACCAGTGCTTTAACTATGCGGACCTTTGTTGTCAGTGTGATGTCTCTGCTCTTCAATATTTTATCAAGATTTGTCACTGCTGTCCTCCCAAGAAGTAAACGTCTTCTGATTTCTGGGCTGCAGTCAGCGTCTGCAGTAATCTTTGCACCTAGAAAGACAGTCTGTCACTGCCTCCATGTTTTCTCCCTCTATTTGCCACAGTTATCAATAAAGCTGGTTGCCATCATCTTGGTTTTTTTGAGGTTTAACTGCAACCCAGCTTTTGCACTTTCTTCTTTCACCTTTGTCATGAGGTTCCTCAGCTCCTCCTCGCTTTCAGCCATCAAAGTGGTATCATCTGCATAGCTGAGATTTTTAATGTTTCTTCCAGTGATTTTAACTCCAGCCTTGGCTTTCACAGTTAAGTACAGGGATACAAACCACGGTGGCTACGGCTACTGCCATTTGCATCCCTGCTGCCCAGCGGCCGGATGTCCAGCTGTGGGCAGAGCCGGCTGGCAGCTCTGCAGAATCCCCGCGGAGCGGAGCTGGCTGGGCAGGACTCCTGGGGGAGGGACGAAGCGCCTCCCCCATCAAGGATTCCAGGGGGAGGGACGGAGCGCATCCCCCCCTACCGCGAAGCAGATCCGCGAAACGGTAAGTGACTTTTGTACATCCCTAGCGTGTATAGGTATATATAGTGCGTGCTCTCTCTCTCTCTCTCTCTCTCTTTCTCTCTCTCTCTCTCTCTCTATATATATATATATAGAGAGAGAGAGAGAGAGAGGGAGAGAGCTACACACACACACTGTCTACTTGTTATTTTTAAATTAACACATTTTCTTAGCAGCAGCTGGAATTGCTGTGAAATAGGTTTCTGTTGCTGTTGAAAACTGTGGTTTCAGAAGAGTTGCTTAGTGTGTTGGGACTCAGACCCCACCTTTGCTTTGTATTCAGACAGATTACTTGTCCACACCTCCCATGGCAGCCATTTTATGCTGGTGCCATTTTATTCTGGTGCCCAAGACAGTTTTCTCAAATTGTAAGCCCCAAAAGGTTGGCTATCCCAGTATATAGGGTGAAATAGCAATATAGAATCACAGAATCATAGAATAGTAGGGTTGGAAGGGGCCTACAAGGCCATCGAGTCCAACCCCCTGCTCAATGCAGGAATCCAAGTCAGAGCATCCCTGACAGATGGCTGTCCAGCCTCATCTTGAATGCCTCCGGTGTGGGAGAGCCCACCGCCTCCCTAGGTAATTGGTTCCATAGCGTGCCCTTATTTTCGCCGTAGTCTACGTAAATGTTTACGTAGACTAGACGTGCCAAAATAAGGAATGCAAATGGCAGCGCCCATGGGCCGCTGCCATTTGCGTACGCGCTTTTTTTTTTTTTGCAAAGTCACCCGTGATAGGCTACGTGACGATTTACGTAGCCTATCACGGCTGACTTTGGAAATCTAGCCGTGATAGGCTCCGTAAATCGTTACATAGCCTATGGACGGGTGTGTGTGGGTTTTTTTACTTTAGGTTTTTTTTTTTTTGCAATGGTGGCGGCAGCAGCCAGTCAGGAGACCGGCCGCAGCCCCCGCCTGCGCCGAACCGCCGCCAAACCGCCGCCGGGACCCTCCGCCGGGAGGGACATTCGCCAAAGGTAAGTCCTGTCCCAGGGGTGGGCAGGGGGGTGGCAGAGAATTTCACCGCCGATTTCGGGGGGCGAAATGCATTGGCGCTTGGCCCCCCGAAGATCCGGGGAGAAATTCTCCGCCATCCCTACTCAGAAGTAAATCTCACTGAGTGTAATGGGACTTACTCCTACGTAAGTGGGTAGAGTATTACAGCCTAAATATCATGGAGGTCTTTTGTAAAAAGATCTGCTGTGTGGTGTTGATCCTACCTGTTTGTAGGGATGGCGGAGAATTCCACCACGGATTTCAGTGAGGCTGAATGCACTGGCATTTGGCCTCCCGAAATCCATCTCAGAACAGCCTGCCCCCTGCCCCCCCATGGATTCCCCCCGGGACGAGGCTTACCTGGGGCAAATGTTCCGGACGGCGGTGGGTCTGGCGACGGCAGTGGCAGCTGGTCTTTTGACTGGCTGCCACAGCCACCATTATTGTCCTGGTCTTTGCCGTGATAGGCTACATAAGTATTTACATAGCCTATCACAGCAAGCCAAGCAAAAAAAAAAGCGTATGCAAATGGCAGCGGCTACGGCAGCCGCCATTTGCGTTCCCTATTTTTCCCTGTTTTAGTCTATGGAAATATTTATGTAGGCTATTACGGCGGGGAAAAAAAGCAATGCAAATAGCACCCACTATGCTATTTGCATTCCCCTTTTTTCCACTGTGATAGCCTACGTAAATATTTACATTGGCCAAAACGGCGAAAAATAGGGAACACAAATGGCAGCCGCTGTAGCTGCCACCATTTGCGTACACTGTTTTGTTTTTTTTGGTTTTTTTGCCCAGCCGTGATAGGCTACGTAAATACTTACATAGCCTATCATGTCTGCCTGGCTGGATGCAAATGGCAGCAGCTACAGTGGCTGCCATTTGCATCTGCAGCAGCCCGTCCACGGCTGGAACTCCAGCTGCAGACGGGCCTGGCCAGCTGCGGAGCGGAGCTGGCCAGGCAGGATTCCAGGGGGAGGACCAGATTGCCTCCCCCCCATCGAGGATTCTGGGGGGAGGGATGGAGCACCTCCTCCCCCACTGCGAACACAATCCACAAAAAGGTAAGTGACTTTCGTACATCCCTACCTGTTTCTGGTGGGGCTGCCCAGACATAACTTTTTGGAAACAAGTTGTTGCAAAAATGTTGGAGATTACTGGGGGCTCATTGCCATTAGATCCTAAACAGATCATTTTAGGGTATTTTAGGCTACAGTCCTATACCCACTTACCTGGGAATAAGTCCCATTGAAGTTTATGGGCTTTACTTCTGAGTAGACATGCATAGGATTACAGTGCTGATGATTTAAGTACAAAACAGAAAGTAGAAGTGATGAAAACACAATAAAACAGGAAGAACATAATAAAACCAGCAAGAAAACCAACAACGAAACCAGCAAGAAAACCAGCAATACAAACAGCGAACCTATTAGGAGAAGGCCAGAGTAAAACAATGTGTTTTCAAGGCCTTCTTCAAAGCCTGCAGATGGAGCATGGCAGGCCCTGATGGCAACTTATTCCAGAGGTGTGGGACCACTGCAGAGCAGATCATCTCACATGTAGTCACCCACCTAACTGCTCTCACAGGTGGGCAAATGAGAAGGGCCTTTTTTTGCTGATCTTAATGTATGGGCAGTTGATATGGATGAAGGTGGTCCTTCAACGAACTTGGTCCCAAACAGTGTAAGACTTTAAAGTCAAAACCAGCACTTGAAGTTGGGCTGGGAAACACACCAGTAACCAGTGCAGCTGGCGCAGTATAGGCATTTATAATTGCATCATCCCCACCAACACTCGGGTGGCCACATTCTGCACCAGCTGATGTTTCTGAACCATCTTCAATGACAGTCCCAAATAGGGATAGACAGGCACACAAACCCCTGGGTTCTCCGGGTGCCCACCCAGCCCCTGCCCTCACTCGCATGCCCCTGGACCGTGCTCAAGCCCCACGCCTGCCCACTGAGCCGCCCATACTTACATGGGGCCCATCCTCCTCCACCACGATCACCATGTTTTGAAGCAACATGTCAATTGCAAAACTGCGCACATAGACTCATATGCGAAACGGTGTCATGAATTGCCCATATATGCAAGATTCACAATGCCATTTTGCGTACAAGTCTATGTGTGCAGTATTGTGATTGCCATGTTGTTTCAGATCAAAACATGGCAATTGCAGCAGAGGAGGACAGGGTCCGGGTAAGTGCGGGTGGCTAGGCAAGCATTGGGGGGGGGGTGAGCGGGAGCAGGTGCTCAGTGGGAGCAGCTTGGGGGTACAGGCATGGGTGGTCTGCTGGACTTCTGGACCAAGACAGGTGCCCCCGCACCATCCCTAATCCCACATACAGAGCATTACACTAGTTTAGCCTGGTCATTGCTAGATCACTGAGGCAACCTACATTAGTAAAATGCATTCCTGGACACTGCAGTCACCTGGGCTTTCCCAGTTAAAAGAGTCCATGAGGACTCCCAGACTACACACTTGGACTTTTAGGGGGAGTGCAACCCCATGTAAGACCAGTTGTAAGCCTTCATCAGCTTCTTTACTCTCATCCATCCCCAAACAGCCTCCAGGCACTGGTTCACAGGTTCAACAGTCTCCCTGGGACGTGTAGATAGTTATGAGTAAAAGGGTGAGCAATTCTATGGTCCCTGGGAGAGCATCCCAGGGACCATAGGATATGTCGGAGTCCCCCTCCTGAGCCAGTAGACACCTATGACCTCAGGAGGGGGACTCTGACCCTGGCCTATTTCCCCTTCCCAGGGGGTCACCCTCCCAACAGTGGCATCAGAGGAAGTTGGGGAGGGTAGAAAGGGCGTGGGATGGGGGTAGGGACGGGAGAGGTGAGGCTAGAATCTGCAGGCTCCTACAGCCTCTCCTGCGTTATCCTCACCCAATGCCAGTAAGTAAGACAGATGGATTCAAAAGCCAATCTAGCTGAACTGGTGGTGGTTTCCAAAAGGTGTAATGGGAGGAATAGACAGAGGACTCTGAACTCAGAGCCTTTTGTCTATTGACAGAGCAGTCCATGGGATTGTTCTCTTAGGGTGCAATCCTATCAGGATAGGTGGCCACCTCCGAACTCAGAGGAGACCACCCATCCAATGCAGTGCAGGAGAAGTGCAGAGGGGATCGTCCCCTCTGTGCTTCAGCCACCATGCATTTACAGCTAGACAGCCGATTTCAATAGCTGTCTAGTCGTGTGGGACCTTGGAGCACAGGAAGCTGCAGCCAGATGACATGTTGGATGTGTTGTACCAGGATTTCTAACTTCCCTGCCCCTGATAAGCCCCCAGGAACGCCCCCTTTTTGCCCCTCCATGCTCCTCTTCTGAGCACGGAGCACAGGGCCGTTCCCGGGAACCCACCTATCCTATGGCTGTCTAGCCGCTGACTAGCAGCCATAGGATTGTGGCCTTAGGGCACAATCCTATGCATGTTTAAACATGGCTGGCTGGCGAATGCTGGGAATTGTAGGACTTATTTCTGTTGAAACATGCATAGGATTGCACCCGTAATTGACTAAATGGAAGTTGCAATTTTTAGGAAGGGGGCTGGGATCTCTTCCACAGCCATGCCTGAGGTGGTGTCTGCAGTGTTGAGGTTTCCCCGTATAATGGCATGTTATTAAAATGGGGTGGGAGGCGACTTTCTAAAGGAGTTAGTGATCATCCAGACATGCTATTGTACCTGATTTCCTTCAGCTTGACAGCAATCACTGCCTGAGCTTTGCCACTGTAAGATTAAGATACAAAACAATAATCGAGCATTACGTTATGAGAAGTATCACAATAGCTGACAATATGAAACAAGGTTTTGTAAAATGTGAAATACTACAGAAACTGACTCAAATATGCTAGCAAAGACTTCTATGAATTTTTTTTCTTCCCCACCCCAAATTTTTAAGTATATATACACGACATGTGTTCAAGAGACTATCTTCTGCAAAGGACAGTGAAACAGGTGAACCAACAGCAACCTGTCAAGTTTATCTTGAAAAGTAAGTCAATATCTTGACAGTAAGAAACTTTATGGACTTGATGATCACTCTAATGAAAGGAACAGGCTTTTTAGTATGAAGGGTACAAGAACTAGTACAATGGTCCTTTATCACTGCCAAGATTGTTCAGTACTGATAAATAAAAATGATTCAACCACGTGAAACAGGAATTCTAAAACTGGACATGCTATTATAATGATCTACAAAAGAAAGAATACATCAGGAGGCCTTGAAGAAGTGATCATATGAAACAATTCATGTTGTATAAAAATTTTAATTCAGTGAATAAATGATACATCAAGGATCCTGGGTTAATAACACTTTGGTAATTGCCAAAATAACAAATTATCTTACAATATACTAATATACTGAATTTAAAATGGAATATATCTAAGAATGGGCCTTTGGAACTAGTTTAACATTTTTTATTTATAAAAGAAACTAATATGTAATAGGGATGTATGAAAGTCACTTACCTTTAATGAAATTTGAGTCGCGGTGGGGGGGAGGCACTCCGTCCCTCCCCCCAAAATTCTGGCCGGGGGGGAGGCACTCCGTCCCTCCCCCCCAAAATTCTGGCAGGGGGGGAGGTGCTCCGTCCCTCCCCCCCCGAATCCTGGCCGGCCGGGTGCGCAAATGGTGGCGGCCATAGCTGCCGCCGTTTGCGTCCCTGCAGTCAGCCGTGATAGGCTACGTAAATATTTACGTAGCCTATCACGGCTGAGTAAAAACAACAACAACACGTGTATGCAAATGGCGGCGCCCATGGGCGCCGCCATTTGCGTTCCTTATTTTGGCACATCTTAGTCTATGTAAACATTTACGTAGACTACGACAAAAATAAGGGGAACGCAAATAGCGTAGTGTCTACGCTATTTGCGTTCCCCTTATTTTCGCCGTAGTCTACATAAATGTTTACGTAGACTAGGACGTGCCAAAATAAGGAACACAAATGGCGGCGCCCATGGGCGCTGCCATTTGCATACGCACTTTTTTTTTTTTTATACTCAGCTGTAATAGGCTATGTAAAGATTTACATAGCCTATCACGGTGTTTTTTAAAACTTAGCCGTGATAGGCTACGTAAATGTTTACGTAGCCTATCATGTTTTTTGTTTTTGTTTTTTTAAAAAACTTGGAAATGGTGGCGGCGGCAGCCAGTCGGGAGACCAGCTGCCGCCGCCGCACCACCACCGCCAGAGCTGCCGCCGGAGCCGCCGCCGCCGCCGCCAGGAAGTCCCATCCCGGGGGGGCGGGGGGGGCAGACCATTTCGCCACCGATTTCGGGGGGCCGAATACACTGGCATTCGGCCTCCCTGAGATTCGTGGCAAAATTCTCTGACATCCCTAATATGTACATTCTGTAGAAAAAAGGGGGGAAACATAATTGAAATGTATTGTAAAGCAGTCACAGATAATAAGGACTGTACTTTCTCTGTAACATCCGATTGTGAATACATAGAATATTGATTAGTTGTCAATGACCTAGTCTAGCTAACAGGACTTTCTTTCCCTTGGAATATAATTCCACTTATATTCATGATGTAGCATCGTGATGGGACTAAACCAGGGTAAGGGCCTCAACTTTCGTCCTTAATATTATCAAGAATTACAGCTGACGAAAATGACCTGGAATTCAGTGCATAAAAAGACAACAGTTAAGGGCATAATCCTATGCATGTTTCATCCATGTTGGCTGGGGAATGCTGGGAGTTGTAGGACCTTTTTCTGTCGAAACATGTGCCCTAAGTATTTCTTGTCTTTTGAAAACTAATTTCAATCATCTCATTTAGTTTTGAGAGAATTTGAACAGCTTAATTTCTAGACACAGTGTTACATTGAATTATCTTTGTATCTTCATTTGTTAAATTCTTTCTTAATGCTTTTTTTATCTAGGAAAATAGTTTTAAAAATTTCAATTTTTCTTTTATAATGCTAAATATAAGAGAGAGTTTGTAGATCTAGAAAAGAAAATTAGGCAAAATTATTCCCGCCTCGCCCGGCCGAAATTCAGGCCGGGGAGGAGGCTTCCCGCCTCGCCCGGCCGCGAACACGAAAGTAAAAAAAAAAAAAAAAAAGTCCCCTGATAGGCTACATGACGATTCACGTAGCCTATCACGGCTAGATCTGGAAAGTCAGCCGTGATAGGCTACGTGAATCGTCACGTAGCCTATCACGGGTGACTTAAAAAAAAAAAAAAGCGCGTACGCGAATGGCGGCCCCCATAGGGAGCCACCATTCGCGTTCCTTATTTAGTTGCTGTAGTCTACGTCAATGTTTACGTAGACTACGGCGAAAATAAGGGCAACGCAAATAGCGTTGCCCTTATTTTCGCCGTAGTCTATGTAAACATTGACGTAGACTACAGCGACCAAATAAGGAACGGGAATGGCGGCTCCCTATGGGGGCCGCCATTATCCGTACACACTTTTTTTTTTTTTTTAAAGTCACCCGTGATAGGCTACGTGACGATTCACGTAGCCTATCACGGCTGACTTTGCAAATCTTGCCGTGATAGGCTACGTGAATCGTCACGTAGCCTATCAGGGGACGTGTTTTTTTTTTTCTTTTATTGCAATGGCGGGGGCGGCAGCCGGTCGAAAGACCGGCTGCCGCTCCCGCCCCGCTCGAACACCGGACGAACCGCCAGCCGGACCCGCCGCCGGGAGGAACATTCAGGGAAGGTAAGTCCCGTCCCGGGGGGGGGGCGGGGGGCGGGGGGGCGGAGGATTTCTCCCCGAAACTTGTTCAGGGGGCCGAACACGTTGGCGCTCAGCCCCCCGAAGTTTCGGGGAGAAATTCTCCGCCATCCCTAAAATATACACATGTTTTCTGTTTTTGTTTTAATAAAACATATACGATAAAACACAATGAAATACATGTTTTGAAATGGAGCCTAAGAGTAAATGGATCACATTGTTTATTTTTAAATGAAGTTTTAATATAAACAAAACGTGACAGAACATCCTTTCAGAGGATGCATTTTCAAGATATTTTTATTCTTTGTCTCATGCATCTCTGAAGTTTGTGAAATGGCAACATCTATATGAAAAGAGCATACTAGGGATAAGATCAATGGCTCTTTGCCTCTATTTCTCTTACTCTATTCACTTGTTTTCCTCATGCACTCAATGAATGGGTTCAAGTGGGGAGCAGGGTATTCCTCATATGCCATGTGTCACAAATCCCTTGGCCCCCTCTATCCTTAAGCACTCACACACACACCAATAGAGAGGCCTCAGTCTCACGCCTTTAATTCATTATTCACAGGTTCATTACAGAGGCAAATCCTCGAAGGCTTTCTGGCTACAAAGGAATGCCTCCAGGAGATTCCAATGGGATCACTGAAAGTTGCCCGCAGTTTGAAAGTGAGGCTATTTGGCTAGGCTAACTTAGGGAGGGAGGTCCCACCCCTCTCGTGATGCTTCCCTGCATAGCCTCTCATGCATTGCTAACTGGGTCAACCATCTGAGCTCCGCCCCTGACGTTTCCCTCCTAGCTCTGCGCCGCTGTCTCACGTCTCTTAGGTCACAGTCCTCAATCCCCCCCTCCTCATGCTTGCTGCTTCTCACAGAGTGGGATAAGGATGAGGTTTCATACCCGGTCAGCTGGGAGTTGGTAACCTGAGAAGCACACCTATCCATATCTGAACTGGCCTGTGAAAAAGCCTCCCCCAGTTCTGGCTGCTTCTCTTCTGAATCTGAGCTGCTAAGTATCTCCCTATGCTCAGAATCAATCCTGATACCATGTGTCCACCGACCTATGCAGATTCAGCTAAATTCAGCTAAAAGGGGGCTTTATGCACATACATCTATAGACACTTCCATCAGAATCCCTGACCCCATCCTAGGGGTGACGGAAGTCCCTTACCTGTCGTCGAAGGACGTTCGCGGTGGGGGGGAGGCGCATCGCTGTTCCCCCCGCGAAGTTCAGGCTGGAGGGGGGAGGCTTCCCGCCTCGCCCCGGCTGAAATTCAGGCCGGGGGGGAGGCTTCCCGCCTCGCCCGGCCGCGAACGCGAAAGTTTTTTTTTTTAAAAAAAACAGGGTTGGGTTGGTGGAGTCCCATGAGTAGAACAGAATCTCCTCAACTGCATTGGTGCAGTGCAGTGAATCAGCGGAGGCTTGCTCCAGCCTCTGTCTCTGCTCCAGCGCTCAGTGAAGTGCAATCGAAGGCAATGAGTTACTTCCGAGGAGACACGTTTAGCCAGCTCAACTCCTCGTGTCCACCCTATCATGGAGGGAGTAAGGGTCACTTGGGGGCAATCACCTTTTAAACTAAACTTCTCTATGTGTAGACTGGTCCAGATGAGCAAAGATTTAAAACAACAGGCAAAGGAATTCTCCCAACCCCTCTCTTCACTGTGCAATTGAAGACAATGAGTTCCTTTTGAGTAGACATATTTAACCCACTCATCTCCTCATGTCCACCCTTTCATAATGGGAACTTTCCCTTTCTCCAATCAGTGCTGCTCCCTCCAGCCCATGCCAAAGCCAGCTGGGGTCACACAGACTCCCAAACCGCATTGAAGCTGCTGTGATGAGGAAATCTCTGTCGCAAAACGAGTTTGCAAAAAAAGTCAGTTTCATGGCACGACAACACATGGTTGCTGAGGAGAGGGGTGTGTGTCATGTGCCACGATCATTGGGGAGCAGTGGTGGAGCTGCAGTAAATCCCTCATGAGGATGGGGTAGGGATGGTGGAGAATTTCTCCCCGAAACTTTGGGGGGCCGAGCGCCAACGTGTTCGGCCCCCTGAACAAGTTTCGGGGAGAAATCCTCCGAACCCCCCCCGCCCCCTGCACCCCCCCCCAGGACGGGACTTAACTTCACCGAATGTCCCTCCCGGTGGCGGGTCCGGCCGGCGGTTCGGCGGGTGTTCGAGCAGGGCTACGGCGAAAATAAGGGCAACGCAAATGGTGTTGCCCTTATTTTTGCCGTAGTCTACGTAAACATTTATGTAGACTACAGAGACCAAATAAGGAACGGGAATGGCTGCTCCCTATGGGGGCCGCCATTATCCGTACGTGTTTTTTTTTTTTTTTTAAGTCACCTGTGATAGGCTACGTGACGATTGACGTAGCCTATCACGGCTGACTTTGCAGATCTAGCCATGATAGGCTACGTGAATCGTCACGTAGCCTATCAGGGGGCGTTTTTTTTTTTTCTTTGATTGCAATGGCGGCGGCGGCAGCCCTGCTCGAACACCCTGCTCGAACACCTGCCGAACCGCCGGCCGGACCCGCCGCTGGGAGGGACATTCGGTGAAGGTAAGTCCCGTCCCGGGAGGGGTGCAGGGGGCGGGGGGGGGTCCCCAAAGTTTCGGGGAGAAATTCTCCGCCATCCCTACCCCATCCTCATGAGGGATTTACTGCAGCTCCACCACTGCTCCCCAATGATCGTGGCACATGACACACACCCCTCTCCTCAGCAACAATGTGTTGTCGTGCCATGAAACTGGCTTTTTTTGCAAACTCGTTTTGCGACAGAGATTTCCTCATCACAGCAGCTTCAATGCGGTTTGGGAGTTTGTGTGACCCCAACTGGCTTTGGCATGGGCTGGAGGGAGCAGCACTGATTGGAGAAATCCCTCCATGATAGGGTGGACACAAGGAGTTGAGCTGGCTAAACATGTCTACTCGGAAGTAACTCATTGCCTTCGATTGCACTTCACTGAGCGCTGGAGCAGAGACAGAGGCTGGAGCAAGCCTCCGCTGATTCATTGCACTGCACCAATGCAGTTGAGGACATTCTGTTCTACTCATGGGACTCCACCAACCCAACCCTGTTTGTCCCATGAAAGTGGGGTTTTGTCAATGTATATGCTGCTTTACTGGCTCCGTGTGCTGTGGAAGGAGCTAATTCTATTTCTTAAAAATCTGCTTTTAAATGGAATCATGTTGGAAAGTCTCTCCATGCATGGTTTCTGAACTATATGAAAGTCCATATGTGCATAGAAGGGCCTTTTTCACACATTCAGCTGGATGCATGTATGGTGGGGGTATGATCTGTGGGTAAATGTATCTTAGTGACGTGGAATGCAAAAACAGTCCTGCTCCCCTCCCCATAGAGTGGAATCAGGGAAAATAATGTCTGTGTTTAATCTAAACATTGGTTAATTTGAAATTTCTAAATTCAAATACATAGGGTGCAATCCTATATGTTCAGACAGAAAAAAGTCCTCCAATTCCCAGCATGCCCCAGCCAGCCATGCTGTCTGGGGCATGGTGGAATATGGAGGACTTTTTTTATGTCTAAACATGCATAAGATTGTGCCCTCAACTGCTTGTTCTTTCTTTTAGTCAGATATTTTTGTTAGTTCAGATGACAACCTTGGCCTATTAAAAGAGCATACAAGTTCCCAAAAGGATGAGAAACATGATCAAAATATGCCCCAGAAAAATATTGATCCTTTCCTGGATTCTTTTATTGATGAGTCTTCTCTCAGTAAAAATGAATATATTTTTCCTTACTGTGAGACACAAAACATGATACCTGAACCATATCTAGGGATGTCAGAGAATTCCGCGACGGATCTTGGTGAGGCCGAATGCCAGTGCATTCGGCCCCCCGAAATCCATCGCAGAACGAAGCCCCCACCCCCAACCCACGAAAGGCACAAAAGATGAAATCCCTGCTGATCCCACCCCACGAAAGGCATGTGAAATGGAGCACTTACCTGTTCCCGTCCGTGCTGCTTTGAGAATGGCGGCCATCCTGGCCGCCGTTCGCTTCCTCCTCTTCAAGCCATGATAGGCTATGTAAATACTTACATAGCCTATCATGGCAGGGGCCTGCCACCTATCACGGCCACACCCACCGCCAAAGCCACCGCCGCATTCGCCCCAGGTAAGTGCCGTCCCGGGGGGTTCTGCGGGGCGGCCGAGGGGGCAGGAGGCCATTCCGCCACGGATTCCGTGGGGCTGAATGCCTTCCCTAGTTTTGTGGGCCTACTTGTACTTCCTTTCCCACATTTATTGAACTACTGAAACTGCTGTCATTCTGTCCTCCAGTCCCAAAGAAGGAAGCTTCTTTGGTAGTTCTGAGAAATAATCTGGAAGGTTTAGGAATCTATAGTGGGGTGAAAACTGACAGATACTAGAGAATGAAGTTGTGTGAATATTCCACATGAGTTGTGTTTCATACATTTATTTATTTATTACATTTATATCCTGTCTTTCCTCCAAGAAGCCCAAGGTGGAATACATGACTATCTATCTCTCCATTTTATCCTTAAAACAACCCTGTGTGGTAGGTTAGGCAGAGAGTCTATGACTGGCCCAAAGTCACCCAGTGAGTTTCATGGTTGAGTGGGGGCTAGAAACTAGGTCTTCTGAATCCCAGTCCAACACTCTAATCACTACAGCACACTGGCTCTGGGGAATACTGGGAGTAGGGATGTCAGAGAATTCCGCCACGGATCTCAGTGAGGCCGAATGCCAGTGCATTCAGCCCCCTGAAATCTGTGGCAGAACAAAAAACCCCACCCCACCACCCCACAAAAGGCATGCAAAACGGAGCACTTATCTGGTGCTGTTTGCTCTGTTTTGCAAATGGCAGCCGTGTTTGCGGCCGCCATTCGCTTCCCCATTTAGGCTGTGATAGGCTACATAAATACTTACGTAGCCTATCACAGCCAATGCAGAGATGCCATTTGCGTCCCTGCAGAGGCCGTGCTAGGCTATGTAAATATTTGTGTAGCCTATCACAGCAAAAAAAGGGAATGCAAATGGCGGCCGCCATAGCTGCCGCCATTTGCGTTCCTGTTTTTTTTTGCCGTGATAGGCTACGTAAATATTTACGTAGTCTATCACAGTAAAAAAACAGGGACGCAAATGGTGTAGTGGCCACCATTTGCGCCCCTGTCTTTTGCCATGATAGGCTAGGTAAATATTTATGTAGCCTATCACGGCCAAAAACAAGAACGCAAATGGCAGCTGCTCCACACACCTGCGAATGCACCCAGCCAGTGGCTCTGCAGAGTTGCTGCAGAGCAGAGCCAGCTGGCTTAGGATTTCGGGGGGAGCTGCGGAGCGCCTCCCCCCCATCGCGAATCACCCCTGCGAAAAGGTAAGTGACTTTCATACATCCCTAACTGGAAGTTGTAAGACTTTTTTTTTTTCTAAACCTGCATAGGATTGTGCCCTAAGTGTGGTAGATGTTACCTGCATTTGGTGCCCTGAAAACAAATGTATTTGATTGCAGTAATGTTTGCTCCACCACACTTAAATATTACATCAGTCTTTGCATTATCTACCCTATCACTTTCCATGTGTCAAGGGCTCATTGGAGGCCTCTGTCAGTCTAATCTAGTAGCCAAGTCCAGACACAGACAAAGGGATTCCTTTCAAAGCTTTATTCTTCTTTTACAACTTAACAACTCTACAGGTAGCAACCAGATCTGAGCAGCAGAGTATCTATGCCCTAAGTTGGAACAGTTGGTCCCCGTTTGAAAGGGAATTACTGGCAGACCCCTGAACTTAAGGACTAGGGAGAGTCCCTCCCCTTTTCCCTTGGATCCTCTGGGCACAGCCGTTGTTTGCGCGCCAACTGGGCACTATGCCTCCTTTCTGCGCCCTCCATTTGGCGCGGCTCTCTGCGTTGGCGTCACACGTCCACCAAGTCTACTTCCCGCGCTCGGTCACTCCCTGGACTGCTATCTAATCTAGGAACGCTGGTGGGAGGAATCTCCATCAGCTGTGGGTCCTGGGAAAGAGGAGCGCGCTCCTCTCCCAGGAGTGACTGCTCTTCCTCCGAATCAGAACTACTCTGGGATTCTATGGGCTCAGTGTCCACCCTGACACCATGCGTCTTGTGCTCCCTTTGCATCATAAGACTGCAACATTTTGAATAATCAGTAAACAAGGTAAGTTTTAAGTTCACAGTGCTCTGTTTTTCAGTTCAGTTCACAAGAGAATCTTATTTTGCATAGAATCAACAATTACAGTGAAATGTTTATAGCCTGTGCCTGCAAGCCTCTTCAAGGCCAATTGAAATGCAAACTAGTCTGTATGGACTCATCATTCATACTCCATGTTTGTTATTTTTGGAGTTTGTGTAGTTTGTTTTATATCCCAAGAAAACTTTGATTTCATTTATCACTCACTTAATTGTCTGTAACATTTTTGCTAAAAAGGGAAAGCAAGTGGAGAAAATAAATGTAGCATCAGCAAACAGAACAGTCAAGTCGTTTTGCTTGTGCTAAGTCTGCCTCAGTAATTCTACTTAGGGGTTTATCTGCACAGGTCTTTTATGCAAGACTGAATACATGATGCTGACCCAAAATTCTCCTAAGGCATATCATACTTACTTTCTCAGGGAAATGCAGCTGTATTTTGGGTTTAGCATTTACAATAAAAACCTAGAGTTAGCCCACAGGCGAATTTGATGAAATAACAGAGAGGAGCTTGTTGTTACATCCATCTCAGAAGGATAGCTCCTCATAATTTTCCTTCTGGCATTTGTGTGCAAAAGGGAACACAGTATTAAAATGAGTAAAGGCAGCAAAGGTACATATTAAACAAAGGCAAAATGAAGGAAATCAATTGTTTTGAAATACTGTATGTTTTTAAAATGTGTGCAGGTTCAAAACATACCTGTCTAGAGAAAATAGTTTGTTGAACATGCTTTTCTTTAGGGCTAAGTCAAAATGGAGAAGCTGCATTGTTGAACAGTTTCTCCCTAAGAAATCAGTCCCTTTTTTCTACACTAAGGGGAACAATACATTTAGGCAAGTTTTCGGAGGACAATACTGCAGAGAGAAGGCAGGTCTCTCCACGATACTCAGATGTCCCATGGAGCAGTGGCAATGCTCCATTGTGAACAATGTTGTGTTCCAAGAGACCTGGGTCTCTTGGAAAGAAGGCTAAGCTCACTAGACATGGAGCTTAATTCTATAGTTCCTTATTTACATGCAGCCGCAGGCATGCTGTGGTTCTTCCTTCTAGAATTGCCCATGTCTGCCATTATAAGTCCAGGGGTGACCGTGGACTACACTATGATTCACCCAGGGTGTTTTGAAATCCTGGCTTTGAATAAAGAATGGATCTGCTAGTAGGACTGCAAGCTTTTTCCCAGCAGTGGTTGAGTATCTGTAGCACCATTTTTTGTTTGAAAAATAACCCTCCTTCCTTGTAACAGTGATGTGTTCATGTAGCCAGTCAAACTTAGCTATGTGATGACATCACTGAGGGCAAAGTGAGCTTATTCAAAGTGAGGTTATGACATCATGAAATACCCAGACCTGATCATTATGAGGAAGAAAGGGTGTTTAAAAAAAACAAAACAAAATGGTGCTGCAGCTACAGCAGCTTGGTGCTGAGGAAAGCAAAGGGATGTACAAGCTCACTTACCTTTTCATGGAATCTTTCGTGGTGGGGGGGAGGTGCTCTGTCCCTCTCCCCAGAATCCTCGATGTGGGGAGGTGGGGGGGAGGCGATCCGATCCTCCCCCCCCAGAATCCTCGACTGCCGGCGGATTTGGCGGATTAAATATTTAAGTAAGACAAATCAGTGAAAAATAGGGAA
Organism: Heloderma suspectum; assembly: GCF_057233095.1. Classification (NCBI taxonomy): domain Eukaryota; kingdom Metazoa; phylum Chordata; class Lepidosauria; order Squamata; family Helodermatidae; genus Heloderma; species Heloderma suspectum. Next base: position 78,220,072 of record NC_139460.1, on the reverse strand, counting down.
CACAAATGGCGGCCGCCGTAGCCGCCGCCATTTACGTACGCTGGGTTTTTTGGGGGGGTTAGCTGTGATAGGCTACGTAAATTCTTACGTAGCCTATCATGGCTGCAAGGATGGCAATGGCGGCGGCAGCAGCCCGGCCGCAGCCAGCCAGGAGACCAGCTGCAGCCGCCGCCAGAGCTGCCGCCTCTGGAACCACTGCCACCGCATCCGCCGCATCTGCACCAGGTAAATGCCATCCAGGGGGGATTCCGCCGGGGGGCGCAGGGCAGGAGGTCGTTCCACCACGGATTCCGGGGGAATTCTCCCCCAGAATCCATGGCAGAATTCTCCGCCATCCCTAGAAAAGCACTGCATGAAAACCAGCATAGAAAGTAAGCTTTTCAAGGTATTTCTTGAAGAAATTTAACCCCCTAAATCCTGTTATCTTGTTGAAATATTCACTGGAGAGCATTCAGTAGGGATGTACAAAAATCACTTACCTTTCGGGGATTATGCTGACGGTGGGGGGGGAGGAGCTCCGTCCCTCCCCCGGAATTCTGGATGAGGGGGAGGTGCTCCGTTCCTCCCCCCCCCCCGGAATCCTGGCCAGCCGGCTGTGCTCCGCAGGGATTCCGCAGAGCCTCTGGCCGGCTCCACCAGCGGCCGGACATCTGGCCACTGGCTAGCAGGGACGCAAATGGCGGCAGCCATAGCCACCGCCATTTGCGTCCCTGCAGTCAGCCATGATAGGCCACATAAATGTTTACGTAGCCTATCATGGCTGAGAAAAAAAAACCAAAAAAAGCGCGTATGCAAATGGCGGCGCCCATGGGGGCCGCCATTTGCGTTCCTTATTTTGGCATGTCTTAGTCTACGTAAAGATTTACGTAGACTACGGCGAAAATAAGGGCAACGCTATGTCACGGGTGTGTTTTTTTATTATTTACTTTTTTTTTTGCAATGGCGGTGGCGGCAGCCGGTCGGGAGACTGGCCGCTGCCCCCGCCCCCGACAAAACGCCGCCATACCGCCGCCGGGACCCGCCGCTGAAAGGGATATTCGACCACAGTAAGTCTCATCCCGGGGGGGCGGGGGGCCGGCGGAGAATTTCCCCACCAATTTCGGGGGGCTGAATGCGTTGGCATTCAGCCTCCCGAAGATTCATGGAGAAAATCTCCGCCATCCCTACTTCTGCCCGGCTGCCGCTGCTCCCATTTGCAGACTTGTGGGTTTTTTTTTTCTCAAGGCGTGATAGGCTAGGCAAAGATTTACGTAGCCTATCATGGCTGGGTAAACAAACAAACAAAAAAACCACGTACGCAAATGGCAGCGGCTATGGCCGCCGCCATTTGCATTCCTTATTTTTGGTGTCTTAGTCTTAGGGATGTACGAAAGGTACTTACCTTTCGCGAATTATGTTTATGGTTGGGGGGGAGGCACTCCATTCCTCCCCCCCCGGAATCCTGGCCGGCTGGCTGTGCTCCGCAGCGATTTTGCGGAGCCGCCGGCCGGCTCCGCCAGCAGCCGAACATCCAGACGCTGGCTAGCAGGGACGCAAATGGCGGTGGCCATAGCCGCCGCCTTTTGCATCCCTGCAGTCAGCCATGATAGGCTATGTAAATGTTTACATAGCCTATCATGGCTGACTTAAAAAAAACAAAAAAATGCATGTACGCAAGTGGAGTACTATAGCGTAGCATCTATGCTATTTGCGTTCCCCTTATTTTCGCCGTCTTAGTCTATGTAAATGTTTACGTAGACTAAGACATGCCAAAATAAGGAACACAAATGGGAGCGGCCATGGCCGCCGCCATTTGTGTATGCGCGTTGTTGTTTTTTTAAAGTCAGCCATGATAGGCTACGTAAACATTTACATAGCCTATCACGTTTTTTAAAAAAAACCTAGCCGTGATAGGCTACATAAATCTTTGCGTAGCCAGTCACGTTTTTTTCTTTTTGTTTTTTTAAAACTGGAAATGGCGGCAGGGGCAGCCGGTCGGAAGACCGGCTGCCATAGCCGCCGCCAAACCGCCGTCAGAGCCGCCGCCACCAGGAAGATCTGTCCAAGGTAAGTCTCGTCCCCCGGGTGGCGGGGGGGGTGGCGGGCCGTTCCGCCACCAATTTCAGGGGGCCGAGTGCGCTGGCATTCAGCCTCCTTGAGATCCGTGGTGGAACTTTCATACATCCCTACTTAGTCTACGTAAATATTGATGTAGACTATGATGGCGAAAATAAGGGGAACACAAATAGCGTAGCCGGCGCTATTTGTGTCCCTTTTTGATTTGCCGTTTTAGCCTACGTAAATATTTACGTAGCCAAAAATAAGGAACGCAAATGTTTTTTGTTTTTTTTTACCCAGAGCCCTCCGCGGCCGGAAATCCGGCTGCAGTCGGCTCTGGCCTGTGCCTGGCCGGCTGCTCCACGGAGCCGCCACGGAGCACAGCCGGCCATCGAGGATTCCGGGGGGGAGGAACGGAGCGCCTCCCCCCCGTCGAGGCTTCTGGGGGGAGGGACGGAATGCTTCCCCCCCACCATAAACATAATCTGTGGAAAGGTGAGTACATTTCGTACATCTCTAGTTGTGCGGCAGGTAATAGTACACACACACACACACACACACACACACACCATTTCTCTAGAGTATTACCAAAGTGATATTCAACAGAACAATAAAACTACAGTTTTGTAGGGGTTTCTGACATTTAAGCACAGAAACCTTCAGTGCTAATACATATTGTGATTTTTTATGACTAGACACCACTTTTCTCATTTCTTCATAAAGCAAAGCCAGTCATATTTTTGTAGGCATCTAACAAGTTGTCAGTTTATAATTTCAATTCAAATGATTCCAGAGTTGTGAATGGGACTGGATATAAATTGATAACGCTATTTGCGTTGCCCTTATTTTCGCCGTAGTCTGCGTAAATCTTTACATAGACTACAGGGATCAAATAAGGAACGTGAATGGTGGCTCCCTATGGGGGCCGCCATTTGCGTACGCGCTTTTTTTTTTTTTTTAAGTCACCCGTGATAGGCTACGTGACGATTCACGTAGCCTATCACGGCTGACTTTGCAGATCTAGCCATGATAGGCTACGTAAATCATTACGTAGCCTATCACGGGGCTTTATTTTTTTTTACTTTTCTTTTGAAGTTCGCGGCTGGGGAGACGGGGCGCTTCTCCCCGGCCTGAATTTTGGCCGGGCGAGGCAGGAAGCCTCCCCCCCAGCCTGAATTTCAGCCGGGCAAGGCAGGAAGACACCCCCCCTCGCATGAACTTCGGGGGGAGAAGCGAAGCACCTCCCCCGCACCGCGAATAATGCTGCGAGACCAGGTAATTGACTTTTGTACATCCCTAGTAGCCACTGCCATTTGTGTATGCTGTTTTTTTTTTTTTTGGCTTGCCGTGATAGGCTACGTAAATACTTACATAGCCTATCACTGCAGCTTTGCTGAACGCAAATGGCAGCCGCTACAGCAGCCGCCATTTGTGTCCGCAGCAGCCTGTCGGCGGCCAGAACTCCGGCTGCGGATGGCCCTGGCCAGTGGCTCCGCGGAGCCACCGCAGAGCAGAGCTGGCAAGGGAGTATTCTGGGGGGAGGGATGGAGCACCTGCCCCCCACCGCGAATCCAAGCTGCGAAAAGCTAAGTGACTTTCGTACATCTCTAAATTTCAGACAGTTTGGCCTAGTACTTTTTGTTCTAGATGCAGCTGAAATTTGATTTTTTTTGCACAAAAACTCTCAAAGCAAAAAGCTATACCTCTCAGCACTGCGCCTCCTCCCTGATCAGCTGTCAAGGACTGCTGGCCATCTCCTGTTCATGAGGAGGAGACAGCTAACAAATAGTGGGGGGTTGTGCTGTGCTGCTGGTCAGCTGTCTTTGACAGCTGTCCAGGTAGGAGGAGGAAGAGGTGCAGCGTATGCCCCCCGCCACTAGCTTGTGAAGGGGAGACACCTTGTGAGCAGCAGGGGCATGAGCTGCACTGCTGGTCAGCTGTCCTTGACAGCCAACCAGGTAGGAGAAGGAGGAGGTGTGGCACCCCCCCCCCGCTGCTAGCCATCTCCTGCTCATGAGGAGGAGACAGCTAGCAAGCAGCAGGGGCATACGCTGCGCCTCCTCCTCCTCCTGCCTAGGCATTTCACAGCACTTTTTTGTATAAAAGTGTATGTGCATACTTAGACTTATATGTAAAAAGTGCTGTGAATCACCCTTATACTCAAGATTCACAGTGCTTTTTGCGTCTAAGTCTAGGTACACAGAGACTTCCAGTCACCGTGTTTTTTAAAAACATGGTGATCGAGGTGAAGGCGGAGGAACTGGTGACTGGAGCAGGGGATGGGGGGAGGTATCTGGAGAACCCAGACAAGGGTGGGTCCTCACATCCCTAAGTAACACCATCAGAATGATCTCTGAGTCTGAAATGCAGCTGTTTTTCTCCAGTTATTCAGTCTTCCCCCCTCCTCCACTACTGTCATTGACTGGAGATTGCTGGGTTATGTTCAGCCCTGATCTGGCAACTAGAGTTTCCATTCATCAAAGCTCCCTCCCTCCCCCTCTCCCACCCTCACTGAACTTTCTCAAGTTGATACTTTTGGCACCAGGCTGTCTGGGTTGCTCAGAACAAATCACTGAGTCGGACAAGGTGCTTTGTATACAAGCTGCTTTGCTTTGGGGCACCTCTTTGCTATTCTGCTCCACCTCGTATCGCTCAGAGGCACCTACAAAGCAGCCCGCTTCAACTCATTATTTGGTCTTTGGACTGAAGCGGTGCACAGCCCTACTTGAAATAATGTTGTTTGCCTCATTGAAAGAAGCTTTATATTTGTTTCCTCACTTAAAGAGTTCTTAAAAGTAATGAGACACAAAATGAGGCTCTGTTTATTTGGTGACTCTGTCATGAAGCTCACAGAGAAGAATCCATAAGCATTCAAGATGCATGCTAAGTAAAAAAAAAAGTTTCCCCTGAATCTCCTAGAATCAAGCTGTTATATTAGTTTGCAGCCTTAATAATGGATCTGATATTTAAGTAACCCAGAGCATCATCATTGCATCATTCTGGCAATGGAATCTTTGCTGAACAAGCTGGGTCCATTTTTTTTCCTTAAGTTAAACTTTCCATCAAAATCAGAGCTTTGTATTTATTCTCCTTGAAGCAGCTACATTAATATCACATTTAAAATGAATCCATATGCTTATGTAAGATGGAATTATTTTCTTCATTTTGACAGGCTTTTCTGGGAAGTGATGATAAAGTTGCTTATCTGTTTGAATTTGCCTGCTTATATTCTTAAGATTAAGGTAGGCTTATGCTTACCATTTAATCAAAATGTCTATTAGGCCCTAAGTAGTGAAAAGTAGTGACCAATAAAATGGATTGCCTACTTTTCAAGAGTCTTTGTTGAATTTATGCATGTCTATTTTTGACATTTTTCAAAATATGTCAGTTGGGAAATCAAAGCAATTCTTGATAATAAAACCCCGAATTTGAGAATTGCAACACAAACAAAAACAAACATGTTAACTGGGGTTCTATCCAATATTAGCTAAGCTTAAGTCCTATTCATTTCAGTGGGTCTACTCTAATTAGGGCTAACACTGGATACAACCCCATTGTCCATTCCGACTTAACTCTCAAATCAAGAGGTTAACATCATAGGCCAAATCTGTCCAGGACAAACTCAGAGTTCTAGGAGAGGCTGGAATGGAGCCCCAAGAGGAGGAAAAGGCAGCAGGATGGAGGTAAACCCACTTTCCACCAGCTGAAGCCATTGCTAGGGATGGGCTTTTTGGAAAAGAAATCCTTTTTGTTTTTCATTTAATTTCTTGCAGCCCCATTCATTTCAGTTTCCATTTGCTCTTTTCTCTCTTTTTTTTTGTTTTGTTTCTCTTTCATTCAGTACTGTTTCATTGGTTTTGTTTCTACATTGATTACAATGGAGATCCAGTCTGCCTTTTCCTGCTTGTTACTTTGAAATTTCCACTCAAATGCCATGGAAGTTTCAGGTGTTGTAGTACTAGTTCAGGCAAAACTGAAGTACTTTGGCCACATAATGAGAAGAAAGAATATCCTGGAGAAGATGCTGATGCTAGGGAAAGTGGAAGACAAAAGGAAGAGGGGCCGACCAAGGGCAAGATAGATGGATGATATTCTGGAGGTGATGGACTCGACCTTGGGGGAGCTGAGGGTGGCGATGGCCAACAGGAAGCTCTGGTATGGGCTGGTCCATGAAATCACGAAGAGTTGGAAGCGACTGAATGAATAAACAACAAGTACTAGTTCACTAAGAGCATCTCTATACCAGCCTGAAATCCCACATTTAAAATGGTCTTTTCTGCTTTCATTTTAAATGCAGGATCATGACGGACTCCCTTTACATGAGCTTCCTCCGCTCCTTTACCCCCTTATCTGAGTCTTCCAAATGTTTCATTATACAGCTGCTAGATGGCACTGTGGTCTAGCTCCTCTTATTTCTGGTTTTCCTCTTTTCAGGAGGGACTCAAGCGGAACTCAGGTGCTGTAATTCGATAGCCCATTATCTCTGATGTTTTAAAAAATGGAATAAAGGTAATTTAGTGTGGGAGATGCCCTGGAGGTTGACGACATCATCTGAAGGACCTGCAAACTTCTGTGATTAACAATTCTCAATAGCAGGATAAATGCTCCATGTGAAGAAGCCCTAAGGCAGCAGACTGGCCAAGTTTCAAACAGATTGCTAACCAATTAAAAGTGTTGCATTCCTGCCAAGCCATGATAGGCTACGTAAGTATTTACGTAGCCTATCATGGCAAAAGGAAGCCACGCAAATGGTGGCCACTACGATGGCTGCCATTTGCGGCCGCAGCAGCCAGGCAGTGGCCAGAAGAGGAGCCGGAGCTGCCGCCACATCTACCACCGCCACATCCGCTGCTGCATCCGCATCCACCGCCACATCTGCCATCGCATCCACCGCTGGGTAGGCTCCATCCCAGGGGGATTCCATGGGGTGGCAGGGGGGATTGCTCCATTCTGCCATGGACTCCAGGGGGCCGGATTCTAAAGAATCCGGCCTCACTGGAGTCCGTGGTGGAATTCTCCAACATCCTTAGTCTAGCGTCATTGAGTTCATTCTCTTTGGACTGGATCCAGACTTAGGCTAGATCTACACTAGTGCTTTTTATCAGTATTGAAGTGCACTGATAACCATTGGGACACATTACACATTCTAGATACTGCTCTTCTAGCATTATTTCCTGCTTTTTATTCCATATTATCCAAAATACAGCAACAGATGTCATTGTGTGTGCTACGAGGTATACATGTGCAGGAGAGATATAGCATCACCATGATGGGATCGTATCGATATGACAGGAGGTATAGATCTGGCCTTAGTCACTGGATTACCTAAGTCCCATTGATTTTAATGGATCTACTGTATGGCTAAGTCTGGATTCAACCCATAGTCTTGTTGCTGAAAATGATCTAAAGTGCATTAATAATTGTCTATCATATACTTCCAGTACCAGAGGCAGTTTGCCTATGTACACCAGTTGGTGGAGAACATGGGCAGGAGGCTGATGATGCACTCATGCCCTACTTGTGGATAGGGATGTGCAGACTGTGTAAAATCTGCTCTGTCTGTGTTTCATGGATTGTCAGGTGCCTTTTGTTCCATTGTCCTCCCACAGACTGATGCAAATATTTTTTTTCCTCGTGCGGAAAAATAGACAAATAATTATGTAAGTATTTACGTATTTACATAATTTACCTTAGTATGTAACATTTAGTGTATTGTCCCCCATTTCATTCAATGTTTCCTCAGCAGAAACATATGTATTGTCCTACGAATATATTAGGGATGGCGGAGAATTTCTCCCCGAAACTTCGGGGGGCCGAGCGCCAACGTGTTCGGCCCCCCGAAGAAGTTTCGGGGAGAAATTCTCCACACCCCCCACCCCCTGCACCCCCCTGGGATGGGACTTACCTTTCCCGAATGTCCCTCCTGGCGGCGGGTCCCGGCGGTGGTTCGTCAGGTCTTCGTCAGGGGCGGGAGTGGCAGCCGGTCTTTCGACCGGCTGCCGCCGCCGCCATTCCAATCAAAGTAAAAAAAAAAAAAAAAGTAATTTTTTAAATAGTAAGCACTAGTTGTGCGGCAGGTAATAGTACACACACACACACACACACACACACACCATTTCTCTAGAGTATTACCAAAGTGATATTCAACAGAACAATAAAACTACAGTTTTGTAGGGGTTTCTGACATTTAAGCACAGAAACCTTCAGTGCTAATACATATTGTGATTTTTTATGACTAGACACCACTCTTCTCATTTCTTCATAAAGCAAAGCCAGTCATATTTTTGTAGGCATCTAACAAGTTGTCAGTTTATAATTTCAATTCAAATGATTCCAGAGTTGTGAATGGGACTGGATATAAATTGATAACACTATTTGCGTTGCCCTTATTTTCTCCGTAGTCTACGTAAATCTTTACGTAGACTACAGCGACCAAATAAGGAACGTGAATGGCGGCTCCCTATGGGGGCCGCCATTTGCGTACGCGCTTTTTTTTTTAAAGTCACCCGTGATAGGCTACGTGACGATTTACGTAGCCTATCACGGCTGACTTTGCAGATCTAGCTGTGATAGGCTATGTTAATCATCACGTAGCCTATCACGGGGGTGTTTTTTTTAAAAAACTTTTTATTTCACAGCCGGGCGAGGCAAGGCGCTTCCTCCCCGGCCTGAATTTCGGCCGGGCGAGGCGGGAAGCCTCCCCCCCAGCCTGAATTTCGGCCAGGTGAGGCGGGAAGCCTCCCCCCCGGCCTGAACTTCACGGGGGGAGCAGCAAAGCGCCTCCCCCCCCACTGCGAAAAGCTGCGAGACCAGGTAAGTGGCTTTCGTGTACTCCTAGAATATATATGTGTAAATTTTGGAAAAGTAAAAAAAATAATCTGGAAGTCCACAGACTCCATGCTACCTGATGGGGGTGCTCCAGAGCAGAATCTGCATGTTGGAATTTTAGAAATCTGAGCTCATTTTATCCTGTCTCGAATTTCTCCAGCTTCCCTACTTCTGGGTTCCTGGTTGACAGCTGGTGATCTGTTGTGTGAACAGAATGCTGGACTAGATGGACCCTTGGTCTGATCCAGCATGGCTCTTCTTATGTTCTTATATTCTTATCACAGTAGGAGCTTCTATTCTGATGGTTGAAATTGTACCTCTTGGAGGAGGAGCAATTGTACGTATGCTCTGCAGATACTTTGTATACTTCGTGGAGAGACTTCCAGTTGGAACCAATGTCGCTCTGACAGCATCCCACAGGCTCTCTGTGGGAGCTTTCTGAAACAGCTTTTTAAAAGGTTGAATAACCTTTTCATTCCCCCCCTGGAATTAAAAGGGGGGGTAAGGCAGCACATGGATAACATCTTGGAGAAAAGTACCCCCGACGAGATAGTGGGGGGCTGGATTCTAGGATTACCTCCCCAGAGCTTTACCAATGTAAAAAGCTGTTCTGAGACTCCTATTTCATAGGAGAAAATAGGGCTGATGTGTTCCATAATAATATATGCTTTAAGAAATATCAGCAATTCCTGAGGGATGATTTAAGAAATATTAACAATATTTGAGAACTTCTGAGGATGTTCAGGATCTGTTTGAGAGAAATATGACTACACCGAGGAGAAGAAAGGAGCTGGCATCACCACCAATTCCCCCCATAACTCCTGTGACAAAGTTTTGAAAACAGAAGATATAGGGGAATTATTTACTCTGATAAAGACTTTATCTTTGCAATTTACGGAGCAAGCCAAAAGGTTGGATTTAATCCAAAATTCCATCACCACCTTGCGAGGAGCTGTGGATCTAACTAATCCATCATGGCAAAACATGGAAACGAAAATTAATGAGCTAGAAGACCAAGTGGCAGGGAATGAAACTATGACACAAGTTTGTTTTAAAAGTGCCTCTGACGGAATTTCTCAACTGGAGGCCTTCACACGAAGATCCAATGTACGTACTATTGGGATTAAAAATCTGTCTAATTATGTAAAATTGCCTATTTTGTGGATAAACTTTTGCATGAGATACTCCCTATCCCATCTGATTATTTACTTGATATTAAGCAGGCATTGACTATATGATCATAGTCCAATTTGCAAGAATCTCCACAAAGAATTATATCCTGCGTAGGGATGTTAAAGAATTCTGCAATGGATCCCAGGGGGGCTGAATTCCAGTGAATTCAGCCCCCTGGAATCCATGGCAGAATGGAGCCCCCTTCCCCACCACCCCCGAGAGGCCCTCAAAACCTACCTGGCTGCGGCTCTGGCTCTGCCGGCGGCTCCAGCTGCTGCCGGGCTGCTGCAGCTGCAAATGGCGGCCATTGTAGTGGCCACCATTTGTGTCCCTACACTGGCCCGTGATAGCCTACATATATATTTATGTAGCCTATCATGGCTAAAGCAGGGATGCAAATGGGGGCATTTGCATCCCTGCTTTAGCCGTGATAGTAGGGATGGCAGAGAATTCCGCCACGGATCATGGTGAGGCCGAATGCATTCAGCCCCCCGAACTCCGTGGTGGAACGGCCTGCCCCCTGCCACCCCACAGATCCCCCCAGGACGAGACTCACCTGGGGTGGATCTTCTGGGAGGCAGCAGCTCTGGCGGCGGCTCCGGTGGCCACTGCAGCGGTGGCGGCGGCCAGTCTTCTGACCGCCACCGCCATTTCCACTCCGGTGAAAAAAAAAAAAAAGAAAGAAAAAGAAAGACATGATAGGCTATGTAAAGATTTATGTAGCCTATCATGACTAGGGGTTTTTTTTAAAAAAAATGATGCGATAGGCTATGTAAATCTTTATGCAGCCTATCATGGCTGTGTGGGTTAAAAAAAAACCATGCATACGCAAATGGCGGTGGCTACGGCCGCCGCCATTTGCGTTCCTTATTTTTCCTCTCTTAATCTATGTAAATATTTACATAGACTATGATGGAGAAAATCAAGGGGAGCGCAAATAACGTAGTAGGCTCTATTTTCGTCCCTTTTTGATTCCCCGTTTTAGCCTACGTAAATATTTATGTAGGCTAAAACGGGGAATCAAAAAGGGACGTAAATAGCACCCGCTACGCTATTTGCATTCCCCTTGATTTTCACTGTCATAGTTTACGTAAATATATACGTAGATTAAGAGGGCAAAAATAAGGAACGCAAATGGCGGTGGCCGTAGCCGCCGCTATTTGTGTACGTGGTTTTTTGTTTTTTTGTTTTTACCCAGAGCCCTCCGTGGCCGGAAATCCGGCTGCGGACTGCTCTGGCCTGGCCGGGCCTGGCCAGCTACTCCACAGAGCTGCTGCGGAGCACAGCCGGCCATGGAGGATTCCAGGGGGGAGGAACAGAGCACCTCCCCCCCTGCCAGGATTCAGGGGGGAGGGACGGAACACCTCCCCCCCACCATCAACATAATCCACGAACAAGTAAGTGACTTTCGTACATCCCTTCATGATAGGCTTAGGGATGTTAGAGAATTCAGCCATGGATCCCAGGGGGCTAAATTCCAGTGAATTCGGCCCCCCAGAATCCGTGGCGGAATGGAGCAACCCGCCCCACCACCCCGCGAATGCCCCGTGAAATGGAGCCTACCTGGCTGCGGCTCTGGCTCCGGCTGCGGCTTCGGCTCTGGCGGTGGCAGAGGCTGCTGCCGGGCTGCTGCGGACACAAATGGTGACCTGAGTAAGGGACGCCATTTGTGTCCCTATGGTAGCCCATGATAGGCTACGTAAATAATTACGTAGCCTATCATGGGCTACCATAAGGATGCAAATGGCGTCCCCTACTCAGGACACCATTTGCATCCACAGCAGCCCAGCTAAGGCTGGAGGCCCCACTGCGGGTTGGCCCGGCTGGCGGCTCCACAGCCCGGCAATGGAACGGAGCTGGCCGGGCAGGATTCTGGGGGGGAGGAATGGATCACCTCCCCCCCCCGTCGAGGATTTGGGGGGGGAGGGACAGAGCGCCTCCCCCCCACCGTGGATGTCCCTGGATGAAACCAGGTAAGTGTTTTGTACATCCCTAGATAGGCTATGTAAATATTTATGTAGCCTATCATGGGCTTGCGTAGGGATGCAAATGGATGCCAGGATTCCAGGGGGAAGGAATGGATCACCTCCCCCCCCATTGAGTATTCTGGGGGGAGGAATAGATCACCTCCCCCCACCTGTGGAAACCAGCGGTGCCAGGTAAGCGGGGTCTCGTACACCCCTTATCCTGCATTTGGCAAGAGAGGGTGGAAGCCTTTCCTGGAAACAAGATAAAGTTATGTTATTTCCAGATTACATCAAAGAGGTGGTGAATAAAAGAAGGCAATTTATCAAAGCAAAAAAAATGCCAAAACAAATGAACTTACAACATTACTTAAAATATCCTGTACACTTTGTATTGTGTCTGAAGGTCAGATGAAGAAGCTTAAATCATGAAATGATGGAGGCATGGCTGAATGTAAAAATGTGTGAAATTTCTGTTACAAGTTACAACCCCATGAACTGGAATCTTTAAACAAGCTTTGTTAACTGTTTGTGTTTAGTCTACATGATCCAGGCTAGGTCAGAAGATAAATGATTATACATATATTCATTTATTCTCTTTCATCTTTTATTTTTTCTTGCTTTCCTTTATATTTTTATTTCAAAATATATATGGTATGCTGTATTTAAATTTATTGTTTGAGGGTATATTGTGCACATGCATTTATATATCTAGTATAAAATATATTACTGATTGTTGAAGGTTTATTTTAAGTTTTATTATTATATAACACTATATTTCTTTATTATTATTGTTATTAATAATAATAATAATAATAACATAGGCTACTGGAAATGAACTGTAGACCTGTTTCTTTGATATAAGATTGATGATATGATATTGAAATATAAGTTTGTTTATTAAACTGTAAGACTGTTAAGGTTATACATATAGTTTTTAAAATACAATGGCATCGGAGGCCAGGGGGTATTGGAGTTTAAACTTAATTCTTTAAAGGGGAGGGAGAGAGAGAGGGGGAGGGAAGGGGAAAGAATCTTCTTTTCTTTTTCTTTACTTCCTTTCCTCCTCTCTTTTCCTTTTTTTTTTTCTTTTTCCTTCTCTTTTTGTTATTGTGGTGTCCTCATCAGAATATTGTATTAATGGGAAATTGTAGTATTGATCAGGTTGTTGGTATTTTTGGTATTGTTTATTTCATTTATAAAGATAAAATAAATAAAAATATATTCAAAAGAAGAAGAAGTAGTTGTGGGGAGAAAAGTAAAGGGGCTGCCTGCCCCCGCCCACACACATTCTGTATTTGAGTTATCAGTTGGCCACTGTTCTACATGAATTCAGCGTAATCCAAGTTCAGTTGTGCCACTATAATATCTAGTTGTGCCTTCACTAGATATTTTGTCCTAGGAGACCAACTGTCAAAGGGCTATTTTCTCCCCCGTAAGACAGGCGGGGGAGAAAATATTATTATTTTCAATATTATTCAAATATTATTGAAACCTGTTTAGCTGGCAATCAAGTAAAAACTCCTAATACAATGCAGTCTAACCTGCATACACACATTCAGTACATATCCTACTGCCATTCACAATTAGATATCTACCATAAGAAGTTAGTGATGTAGATGTGGAATGAATAATGGTTTGTGTTATAAAAGCTTTTCTGATCTGTAGGGTGAAGATAACAAACTAAGGCTCTGCAGATACTTTAAATCTTAATTGAAAAGAGACTGGCATATGTCAGTGGCTTTTAAGAATGGTTAATAGAACATAGTTTCAAGGATGAAAAAAATGAAGCTAGACTGACAAAAGCAAAATGATTAAGTCAAACACATACTTCACTTGTACACCTAGAAGCAACCATAAATGGTATTTCCATTCCCTAAATTGTTCACATTTAGGTAATTTGACACATCTCGATCTATCTTTAAAATACATTTGTTGAGGTTAAGGCTCATATATCCTCTGCTGCTACAGAGTATATCTAAAGATTTGCCTCAGCAGTTTTATTCCAATAAATTGTATTGTTAAAGTCAAGCAAGTGTGTAGTCATTTTTTCATAACATATTACTAAATAAATGGGATTATATTGTTTTACTTTTAAATAAACCCTAAAGTCAGAGAGCCCACAAAAATAGGGTGGGGGAATTTAGAACTATTAAGTAAGCAATATTCTTAAATACGTTTTAAAATATTTAATAATCAGAGGTAATACATTTTAAGGAGCAATGTAGAGATTTCCCTGATAGATCTGAGGGGCATGTTAATGGGCCACAATGAAGACAGATCACTCAATTCGAACACTGTTGAGCAGACAGCCACCTCATGAAATGCATCTCTGCCAATGTACATCAATCTCGCCATGATGGCTGCTTAGATTAGACTGGGAGAAAGTACTCCTGTGAATTTTTAAAAATACTACTTCTATCTTTTCTGAAGCTGTTTAACTTTTATATATTTTATGTGGATAGCCTGGGATTTCTGCACAGTGAAGCATAAAGACATATATTTTAAAAATCCCCTGAAAACATTGCTTCTAGCAGAGGCATAAATAACCTCTTCTCTGGTTTTCTCACCTGGCCTTGTCTTTGTGAACCTGCTTTATTTTATTATTTCTTGTGCATATATGTACATTTGCTAATAAAAGAAGTGCCATTTATTGATCTGATAGATCTGAGATAGCTATGATGAAATCTTTATGCATGGCAGCACAATTCTTTTAGACTTCTGGAATCTAATATTAATATCTCCACAAAAAAACCCATAAAACCACTCTGATTATCCAAAGATTTTCTTACAGAAAAGCGGTCTTTGGCTGCAACTTGATGTGACTGTGGTCTGACACATTATTTGTATGCTGCAGGCAAAACCTCTTACCTCATTGTTGTCATTCCTCATTCATTATAATGCTCATAGGCACCATAACAGAAAATATCACTGCCTGCATTTTTAACAGAATCAGTTTTCAGTCTTGCTAAATCCACACTTGGAGATAGTGAAAACAAAGACTGCCAGAGTTCAAACTGTACCCTTAGGTTTATAAGGGAAAAGACTGGAATCTATTATTAAAAGAACCATTGTTAAGAGACAGACTGTGAGTAGTGAATTCAGGTATCAAAGAAAAGCTTTAAGGATAGGGAACAAAAGCTGTCATGGTAAATTAATTTTAAAATGACAGCGGTTCACTCTGCTACAGACTGTCCTGTGGTAAAGTTTAGAAGTCACAATGATTCCACAAGAAAACAGCTCCTGTTGATCGTTCTGTATTGTAATTACAAATATATTTCTGTCTCCCCTGACCCCTGCCTTCCCATGACAGCAGTTCCATACTTGCTCCTACAGACAGCGATGCTGATACTACCAAGTTATTTAATTGACACTTGCCTATTTTCATAAAGAGAAGAGTGAATAGAATAAACCATTATTTAGTCAACATAAACAGAGGTTATAAATGGACAAAGGCTGATGTGTGGGGCTAAGGTGAAATTAAATTTGGGCAACTTTGGGGTTCTTAAACGTATTTGATTGACTCACTTTTTATTCCAGTTTCCATTTGCAAATTGGCTTCTTGTTTTCCAGAAATTTTTGACTGTGAAGCATGGCTCACTTCTTAAGGGCACATTTGCTAATGCTTTCCTTGCAGTTCTCATATGCAGAGCTTCAATCTAGGCTGATTTCACAAACTGTGCTCATGGCTGAAGTAGATGACTGCTGGTCACGTATGCAGGTCTATAACAGTTATTTTGCGGTTGCTAGGAACAACAGGACATGAGTGTAAGCAGCTTACTCATGACAATTATTTTGCTGCCCTTTAAAGGCATGGGCAGCACACCCATGAAGAATAACAGCTTCAAAATTGTTGTGATACATGCATGAACCAATGATGATGGTGATGGAAAAGAAGAAGGAGAAGGAGAAGGAGAAGGAGAAGGAGAAGGAGAAGGAGAAGGAGAAGGAGAAGGAGGAGAAGAAGAAGAAGAAGAAGAAGAAGAAGAAGAAGAAGAAGAAGAAGAAGAAGAAGAAGAAGAAGAATTGTGTCATCTATGTACATGCTTTTCAAAGGACAGGTATGGCTGGTTTGTAGCCCAAGCAAAAACAATTACAGAATCCCAAAACTGACAAGCAAAAAATGAAAACAAAATGAATGGGATAAATGAGGGTAAAATATTGTAGTCCAACAAGTTTCAGACTCTAATGAATCCTTCATCAGGGAATTTCAGAAATAATAAAATTTCACATTTGGATATGCTGACTTTTCAATCTCTTATGCAATGCCCAAGGGGCTTATAATCTTGGGAAAACAACAGAGGAAGAAGGGGAAAATGCAGGCATAGCTAGGCAGGAGAAGAATATCTGATGATTTCAATTACACATACTTTGGCTTAGTTACAATACAGTATAAGTTAATGTGCATTAGGTTTCAGTGAAGGCCAGAATCTTGAGGGACCAAGAAAGGAAAAGATCATGGACTGTGGCTTTTATCTGGATGAGGGAGCAGCAATTCTAAAAGGAACAAAAGCAGTGAAGCACAAGGGAGTGGGGGGAGAAGACAATGAAAATATATGAGTTTTGGAGAGAGAGTGGGGGAGGACAGGTGGGTGGCTTATTTTTGAAACGGACATCTCAGGTGGTTATCTGGACACCAAACATTCATGATACACACACTGGGTCTGCAGGGGCCTATGGCAGTTGCTGAAGTTCTCAAGGTGCTGGAGAACAGATACCTGGGCAAAGATGTCACACCCAAACAGTCCTCTTCCACCTGGGCATATCTTTTCCAGTCTTATCAAGTGGTGAAAGTCTTTATAGCTGCCAGAGCAGCTTTCAATTGTGATGTCTTTAATTTTGATCTGAGCTTCTTATTCCATTTAAACTGAATACACTCTAGGTCTGGCTACAGTTCCAGCCTTAGCCAACAACAACAGAACACACATTAGAAGACACTGGACCCCTCAACAGTTCTTCTGCTTTGGGCCAAAACAGCCATTAGATCAATATCTAGCAGCTACGTCTTTTTTCATTTTACTCTAGAGTAGGCACAGGACTCCTGATCAAGATTGGGACCTTAGCATCAGGATTAGGGGGCTTTTAAGACCCAGTCTGCGGCCTCTGCACCTTCTCTAGAGTAATAACTATAAAATCACTGATTTCCGTAGATTCTAGCTTTAGGGAACATTTTCCAGTTTAGCTTGCCTGCCATGGAATCAATGGAAAGTGTTGTAGAACATTCTATAGCATGATTAGGGCATTCATGATTTATTTATGTATTATTTATTCATTGTATTGTTACCTGTCCAATAACATACATTTTCTGGGTGGATCACAGTAAAATGTAAAATACAATATAAAACCACAAAAGCTGAAATAATAGAATACAATACAGTCAGGGCATGTACTGATTTTGTTGGGAATATTGCAACTTCATCTGCAAGTTGCCGGAAGGGGGCAGTCCTGCAGTTAGTTCATGAGAATTTTGGGGCATAGCTAGCCTTAGGATCTCTATAGCCTACAGTGTGGTTTTCTGCCCCTCCCCTTTGTTCCTCCCACCACTGACCTGTATTGCTGGGAACAGTTGTATTTGCATGCTCTCTCTCCTGCCAGTGTTATAGAGCACAAAGAAATGGACTGAACAAACTTTGTTTGAAAATCTACACCGTACCTGCATTTTTATGCAAGAAATTGTGAGTAAACCACTTTCCCTTTTCTTTACTAAAGAAGGGTGTGGTCTCTCTCTCTCTCTCTCCCTCTCCCTCTCCCTCTCCCTCTCCCTCTCCCTCTCTCTGTCTCTGTCTCTGTCTCTGTCTCTGTCTCTGTCTCTCTCTTTTTAAGCCTGTGCATGTGGGACTGGTAAACACTCATTCTGTTCTGCCTTTTATTATTTTTCTCTACTAACAGCCTCTTTAACAGGAGGTCACAATACCAAATAATTCCCACCAGTTTTCACACAGTGTTCTGGCCAGGCTTGTAATGGATCCACGGTCATCCAATGTGAACAGGGTAAACAGTCATATGGCATGCATTGCAGGGGAAGATCAGTAGTGGAGAACAAGTTGTCTTTCAGGAAAGCTTGTCCCCCATTACTGAACCTTTAATTGAGGAATTCAAAATCAGCTTTCCCTGAGCCCATGGGAATCCTGGAACACCAATTGAGAACCACTGTAGTAAGTGATTGTGTAGGGAAACAAAGACATGAGTGTGATGTCCCATTTCAACCAATCATCTATGCCTCACTTGTTGTTAATTTGCAACCCCATCTTGATTTGTGATGTACCTCCTGAATGATTCCATTTCCACATACATTAAAATCACTGTCTTCCTTTTATTCATGTGATAGTGGGTGAGCAGTATGTCCTTCTAGTTATAAGTAACCCAAAAAATAAGATTGGGCTGTTTTGTTATGTAGCATGATTTAGTTATAGTTATGACCAGATTTTGATTAAAGTGGGGCTATATAAATGGCAGAGTTATGAAATGCAATTCTAGTACTCCAGGATTGCATTACATTCTTTTTAATGCTGTCTTCACCCTCTTTTCAACACATTTCTGTAAGTTTTAAAGCATAGTTCAAGAGAAACCAAGGGAACCCCATGGTTAGGAATGGAATGTATGAGTTCAAAATATGCTCTCATGGAGCGACAAAACTGAAAACAGAATACCTTTCTTGTTGAAACCTATCAGGATTTGCCTTTCTGTACAAGAAATCCACAAGATGACAGGCAGGATTTCAAAAGTTTAATTATACACTGTCAGTCTCTTTAGAATTTCTAAAAAAAATTCTTAAAATGCATTACAGTGGAGCTGAGCAGACTATCAACTGTACACATTTATGCTAATGGCTGCTACTCTTTATTCAAATTGTCCAAGGGTAATAATTATTTACAAATGTGTATCTGATTCATAATCAACACGTACAGTTTTGTGTGTCTCATCTGAAGAGTACTAAGACATTGTACAAAGGCAGGTAACTGTCATTATCCTTATTTTATCAGGCTGCAGATGGAGAAACAGAATAGAAAAGGGAAGCTCCTCACAGAAGTACAGCTGAGACAACAGCTCATTACTGAGGCTGTATGGCCGCTGGTGTGTAAGAGAGTGAGACAGCCCTCAGCAGTCTGTTCCAGGAGGATTAAGTGCCAAATCTCATACTTCACAAAACTGCAGTGTTCCCAATAGCTAGCAAAGTCCATTTGGATTAAACGTTTCCATATTAGCCACTGCCCCACCTTTCTCAGGTATTAATTCCATTAGGGCACAATCCTATGCATGTTAGACAGAGCATGCTGGCTGGGGAATACTGGGAATTGTAGGACTTTTTTTCTATCTAAACATACATAGAATTGCATCCTTAGTTTATATTTTATGTAAATATTTGACTTACATACTACTTTTCAGTTCATGAAAAGACTCATGACGTGGCTTGCAAACTTAATAAAATGTAAAAACCCTATTAAAAATCCACCTAAACAACAAAGTAATAAAACATAACACTGTGAAACGATCTTAAAACTCTAAGAGAAACATATAACAATCACAAGAAGCAGCAATAAAGTTCACATTAAAAATGCAAGCTGACAACTCACCCCCAAAGTCTTCTAGATTGATTACATTTTTTAAAGCTTAATTAGTTTCCTGAAAGGAGTAGATTTTACAACCTTCTTTGAGAAGAGTTTCACAGAAGGGTGCTACCACAGAGAAAACCATGCTTCCCATAGTTATCATGTAACACTATTCAGGTCACAGTGGCACTGCATGACACTTTTAATCTTGTTGTAAGTACACATGCCTGTCATCTGTTCTTTACTACTTTGGGATATCTTTTCAGGGGTTCCCCCCTTTTCCTCCTTTATTTCAGAGTTCTTACAGAGATATCTGCAAAAGCCTCTTCCACCTTTTACAAATGTTTTTAGCCCTGTTCACACATTATTCATATCTATAGGTTTCTCTTCAATGTGTGGATTGTAGGTCAGGCTATCCCAGCTGTGCAACATCGCAGGAAGGACTGGTGACACAGCTCTCCTTTTTTCCTATATATTACAGCCCTAAATGTAAGATCATAGAATCATAGAGTAGTAGGCTTGGAAGGTGCCTATAAGACCATCAAGTCCAACTCCCTGCTCAATGCAGGAATCCAAGTCAAAGCATCTCTGACAAGTGTCTTGAATGCCTCCAGTGTGGGAGAGCCCACTACTTCCCTAGGTCATTGGTTCCATTGTTGTATTGCTGTAACAGTCAGGAAGTTTTTCCTGATGTTCAGCCGGAATCTGGCTTCCTGTAACTTGAGCCCATTATTCCGTGTCCTGTACTCTGGGATGATCAAGAAGAGATCCTATCCTGGCCTTCCTCTCTGCCACAGCCTTTCAAGTACTTGAAGAGCGCTATCATATCTCCCCTCAGTCTTCTCTTCTCAAGGCTAAACATGCCCAGTTCTTTCAGTCTCTCCTCAAAGGGCTTTGTTTCCAGTCCCCGGATCATCTTCGTTCTGCACAGGGCTTTTGATCTGGGGAAATGTGGGCTTTTGATGGCCACCAGTTGGAATGGCTTAAAAAGGGGATTGGACAAACTCATGGAGGATAAGGCTATCAATGGCTACTAGTCCTGATGGCTATATATGAGAGACAGTATGCCTATGTACACCAGTTGCTGGGGAACATGAGTGAGAGGGTACCACTGCACTTATTATGTTTCCCACAGGTGGTTGGTTGGCTACTGTGTGAACAGAATGCTGGACTAGATGGACTTTTAGTCTGATCCAGCATGGCTTTTCTTTGGCTCTTATGTTCAAATTTGGCTGGATTCCAAATTAAAATTCTACACCCTTCACAACAATAGTCTAATCATGACAGGCAGAAGAATGTGTACTCTAAGCAATAGGGAAAGCCAAAACAAGGAACAGTTCATTAACAAACAATATTTAAGGAATCATTAATGAGATGTACCTGTGTCTGGAGCCATTTCAACTGTATTTTAAACCTAATTGCATGTTATACATCTGCAGCCAGTTAATAAAGCTGTGACCCATATTTCTTCAAAATGGTTTCTTGTCTGATCTTTCTTCAAACTTGTTCTGAAATCAATCTACTTTTAAGAAATGACTGGTTTTGATCTGCCTCTCACCTAATGTCGCTGTGAATGATTCCTTAAGAAGGTTATTTCCTACTTAAACTGAGATAAGAGAAGGGGCTGATTAGCACATGTTCAGCAAGGCCAGATTATCTCCTCTTCTTAACCAATATGGGATAAAATTCACATGCAGCTAGCAGTTTCCAGAAGAAAGACTGTAAGAGGTCATTCATTTTCTGTAGCATGTATAATATGCATTTTATGGTTAGTGGGTTCAAAAGTCATCTGCACTCCAGTACTGCATAATAAACTCAACACTGTTCATAGGGAAAAGTGAAATTGTCTTCCTGAACTAGTGTGGTGCTGAAAAAGTCATCCAAATTTTTTTCAGCTGCTCTCATTCAATTTGATAGAAAAGAAATTGCTTTTGAAAAGAAATTCAAAGGAGAAGAAAATTTCAGAGAAATTCTCATGCGTTGGATTCAGGGTTCTTGTGCTTACCTTACTTATGAGGTGGCTGAGAAATGTGTGTGAGTGCCCTCTCTTTCATTGTACAGTCATTTCTCTGGCAGCCAGAAGCCTCCTTGGCTTCCAACACATCAATTAAAGCAGAGGGCAAGACATCATGAGGTAATTCTTCCCTAGGTTTTTCTTTGGAACAGGAAGTGCAGACAGCCTGGGAGGCTGGACAGCAATGAAGAGAAGTATAATAGAAAGAAAAAATACACACAGCACTATTAGCCACCAATTTTTTCCACCATTTTATGTCCACACACACATACACTGCCCTGGAATGGCATTAGGTATGGGCATGGTGAAGGATGCAAAATAGTGACCAGGCTGCCAACACATTTGCTGCTATTGCCACTTGAATTGGCAGCCCCAGAAAGAAAAGCCCTGGGCAAAAAAGAAAGATGCTGTGCTACAACCACTGAGAATGAATAGAACGCTCATTAACTGTCAAAAGGTGATCCTTTGGATTCTCCTGTCTAGTATATAAGTGGACAGGTCTAACTGTGAATGATGAAGGCCTATAACAGCTTTTGTATTCTAGCAACTTAATCGAGTGTTAGGGCCAAAACGTTGTCTAACTGCTACATCTTTTTTTCATTTTACTCTAGAGTAGGTGTACTCTTAACTCTTAAAAGTTTCCCTACCACATCTGAATTGGCTCCCTATACCTACTCTAGAATAAAAATGAGGGAAAAAAGACATAGCTGTTAGCTATCGATCTAAAGTAATGCCTATTTTGGCCTTTACAGGCTGAAGCTGCCCAAAGAAACAAATTTCAGTTCGAGATTATCATTTCTCCCTGTGTTACCCACTTATAAACACAAAGGTAGTGTAATTCAAAACACACTGTTGTTACTACATATATGTAATATTTTAACAATATGTAAATAATTGTTTGAAAAATTCTCCACAGGTTGCATTAGTCTATAAATTGGACTTTATACAGGAACCCTCTAGTTACATTGTTCAGCAGCTAAGCCATATAGTAGAAATAATAATAGTTTCTTCTTAAGTTGTGTATTGGCCTCAGGCCTGTAACCAAGTCACCTGCAGTTTTAGAGGGGCCTAGAGATCTGTAATACTTTGCTTTAAGGATGGACAAAAGTCCCTTACCTGGTCCCGCAGCTGTTTTCGGGGGGGGGAGGCGCGTCAGTTCTCCCCCCAAAATTCTTGGCGGGGGGAGGTGCCCCGCCCCTCCCCACCGAAATTCTGGCCGGGGGGGAGCGCCCCGTCTCCCCAGCCGCGAAATAAAAAAGAAAATTGTAAAAAAAAAAAAAAAAACATGTGATAGGCTACGTAACGATTTACATAGCCTATCACGGCTGATTTTGAAAGAAAAAAAAGTGCGTACGCAAATGGCGGCACCCATGGGTGCCACCATTTGTGTTCCTTATTTGGGCACGGGTAGTCTACGTAAAGATTTACGTAGACTACGACAAAAATAAGGGCAACGCTATTTGCGTTGCCCTTATTTTCGCCGTAGTCTACGTAAATCTTTACGTAGACTACCCGTGCCCAAATAAGGAACACAAATGGCAGCGCCCATGGGCGCTGCCATTTGCGTACGCACTTTTTTTTTTCCCCAAAGTCAGCCATGATAGGCTACATAAAGATTTACATAGCCTATCACGGCTGACTTTGAAAATCTAGCCGTGATAGGCTATGTAAATCATTACGTAGCCTATCACGTGTTTTTTTTTTCTTTACTGGGAAATGGTGGTGGCAGCAGCCGGTCAGAAGACCGGCCATCGCCCCCGCCCCCACTGAAATGCCGCCGAAACGCCGCCGGGACCCGCCACCGAGAGGGACATTCACGCGAAGTAAGTCCCATCCCGGGGGGGGGCGGGGGGGTGTCGGAGAATTTCCCTACCAATTTCGGGGGGATGAATGCATTGGCATTCAGCCTCCCGGAGATTCATTGAGAAATTCTCCGCCATCCCTACTTTGCTTACATTCATTATTGGTGCAATGTCCTTGCTAGTGGGCCTCTGAGCATGTGAGATGAGTCAAAGGTTGATAGCATGGCCGCAGCACATTCCATGCTAATGAAGGCTAGTATCTTATCAGGGCCTAGAATGTGCCTGAGAAGTGAGGCTATGTTTATGCTGAGTTACAGGTGGCTGTGCTGGAAAAGTTCTGATTGTTTTCCTTCTGAACAAGCACTGTTAGCCTATGCCAGGAAAGTTGCAGATGAATGCTAATTAATGCTTGCTGCTGTCATGCTGCCTCACTGCTGACATGTATGGTATAAAACCCATTTTACCCCATGGCTCTGGGTTCAGAGAAGCTGACTGATCCAACCATTGGGTATGCCTGTGTGCTGTAAAAAAAGGCTCCTTGTAAGCAAACCTGGGTCTGGCTTAACATTATCTCGGCACTTCCGAACCTTAGCAGCCCATGGCCAGGTCAAAACAAGTTGTCAGAAAGAGGTGAAAGTTACTGACTTTAAAAAATGCTATAGTTATACAAAGACTTTTCCATACTTAAATGACTTGTATTTTTCCAGGGCTTGAAGAGCACTGATGTTAATATGAGCCTAGACTTACATGAATGGGATTAAGTGGGTTCAATTGCAATAGAATATCCTTTAGTAATTCTAAAATTATCTCTAAAATAGCCCATAAAGTGTGTTGTACTTACTATTTTATGTACAGTGGTATATAAGCCCTGTAAATGACAAATGCTTAATTTTGCCCACAGACAGCTGAATTGTGGATAATAGTGAAGTGTTTTAAAGAACATGTGATTGACTGCTAAAAAAGTAACGATGCTCTCAGCTTTAAGACAGCTACAGAACTTCACAGTAAAATAAAAGTATGCACTTCATTGGTATTATGAAGATTAGCTTCCAGATCCCTTACACAAGATGAAGATACTAAAAAGAAATGAAAAAAGGAAACAAAGAGACAAAGTTTACACGTCTTGATAAGGAACATATGCAGTTGGACACTCACTGCAAACCTGACCATAAATATTCTTTTGATATATCTGCCTATGATGTTGGAATAATATTCCTGCAACATTACCTCCAGACTGGTGGCACTGCACAGATATAGGCATCTTTAACCATAAGCATTTATTTGATAGCATTCCAGATTGGGGATAATATTGTTGCCTGAGATGTCCTTGGAAGGGGATTAGATGGTAGGAAACACCTTCAGCATCAGAGTTGATTCAGGACACAATCCTATGGCTGCTAGACAGAGGCTAGATGGCCATAGGATTAGTCAGTTTTGGGGAACCAACCTCGGAGCCCATGCTGTGAGGTCATTTCCCATAAAACCGCCTCCCAGGCTCCTCCACTTTGTAGGCAGCGCAGATTGTCCGGGGCTCTGCATTCATAAGAGCAGCAAGGAGTGGGAGGAAAGGGGGCATTCCCAGGGTGGGGAAGGGTGGGGACCTCAAAAGGGCTGGTATGACACTTCCTATGCATTGTCTGGTTGCTGCCCCCTGCTCCAAAGCACTGTGGCTAGACAGCCGATCACCTGTCTAGCCACTAATGCAGGGCAGCTAGGGTGCGGAGCCGAAGATCTCCGCCCTTGGCTTCCCTGCATTGGATCAGCAGTTGCCTCTGAGTTCGGAGGCAGCCACCTATCTCCATAGGATTGCACCATCAGTGGCTAAAAACACTGAAAGGCTGGGGCAGGCTAGTTTTTCACAAAATGAATGAACAGTGACTGCACATTTTGACCCAGTTTGCACAATTTAATAAGCCATGGTTTGTTAACTATGGGTTGTTTAATCGTGCAAATTGGGTCTTTATTTTATATCTTGGGCTCTAGAGCAGCTAAATGTTTGCTTTATATTAAAAATAAAAAATAAGAATCTTGTGGTTATGGCTCATTTCCCCCCCCCCCCACACACACACACACAATAAATTGGCTGAAGGCTGTAAACACCAAGGGGTACAGTTCTCTCTGGAGATCTGAGATCTTCAGGTATGAAGGGCCTGCTGTTTATCTCTTCCACTTATGCTCTACCTGTATATTTGGAAATGCAGCCAATATTTCAAGGACACCATAAGTCTCATATGTTCTTTTATCCAAAGGAAATCAAACTTCAGGTACTTGTCACCTCTCAGAGAAGTATTTTCTTGATGTTCTGGAAACAAAATCAGGAAGAAATTAAGTGAACGTCTTGATTTTCAGTTCATTTCTGATATATAAAGACAAAGTTGGATAATGATTTTTTGCAGTTATGGTTACACTGGTTTTAGATTCTGTTGTAGAATATGCTTATAAATATAGTTTCATTTTCATTCCATGTACTGGATTGGCTTACCTAGATGAACCTGTTTATGGGTATAATATACACAAGACAGTATGTAATTTTAACAGGCAACATAAAAATAGATTTTGTTTGGGAACCGAGTCATTTTGTGTTTGAATGCTGTGTTTCTAGTCTAGGCTATTATTATTACTACACACTGCAAAACAATTGGAAAATGAGCATTTTTATGAGGTCAGTATAGTTCTCATTCAAATTGTAAACTACTAACTGTACACAGGTAATATGCAACCTATTATTTTGGCCTTACAAATGTCCTATTCACAGTGAGGAGCATTTTAATAAATACTTGATTGCTAATTTATATGCATGCCTAATTTGCATAAATTTATCTTTTGTAGGCTAATTTAGGCTCTGAATAAAATTAATCATAATTAATGTTTAGTATTTTGTTGTGATTGCTTAAATAACATTTTGAAGCCACAACTACAGTTTCAAATCAATTGTTAATCCATTAAAATGGAAGGAGGCTTCATTTAAATTTGAAATTTATTCTTACGTGAGACTTTTATTGTATACCGTACCCCCTTATTATTTGTCTCACCAGAAGCCAATTGTAAGAGTAGAATCCAGAGGCATGAGAATAGGGATGTCAGAGAATTTCTCCACGAATCTCTGGGAGGCCGAATGCCAACGCATTCGGCCCCCCAAAATTGGTGGAGAAACAGTCCGCCCCCCTGCCCCCCCGGGATGGGACTTACCTTTGTCGAATGTCCCTCGCGGCAGCGGCTCCCAGCGGTTGTGCGGCGGTGGCAGCAGCCAGTCTTCCAACCGGCTGCTACCACCGCCATTTCCAAGTGTAAAAAAAACCAACAACAACAAACGTGATAGGCTACGTAAAGATTTACGTAGCCTATCACTGCTGACTGCAGGCCAGGGATGCAAATGGCGGCGGCTACGGCCACCGCCATTTGCGTCCCAGCAGGACAACAGGATTCGCGGCCGGAGAGATGGGACGCTCCCCCCCAGCCAGAATTTTGGTGGGGAGGGATGGGGCTCCTCCCCCCGGCCAGAATTTTGGCAGGGAGGGGCGGGGCACCTCCGCCCCAGCCAGAATTTCGGGGGGGGAAATGGAGCTCCTCCCCCCCACCGCAAAGCAAGCTTCGGGATCAGGTAAGTGACTTTCGTCCATCCCTACATGAGAATAGAATGGCTGAATGAGGTTCTCTCATATTTGAACTAGGAATGGGCTTTGACCACAAGATTCAGTCCAGACTCCAATCTGGCAATTTGGGAAATGGTCCTTCCTGCTGCCCCACTCAGCTAGGGATGGTGGAGAATTCCGCCACGGATTCCAGTGAGGCTGGATTCTGTAGCATCTGGCCCCCTGGAATCCATGGCAGAATGGCCTCCAGCCCCCCGCCCCCCTGTGGAATCCCAGGGGATGGCACTTACCTGGGGCGGTGTGGCAGATTTGGTGGTGGCGGTGGCTGCGGCGGCAGCCACAGCAGCAGTGGGTGCAGTGGCAGGTGCGGCCACAGCAGGTGTGGCAGGTGCAGCAGCGGTGGCTGGTCTCCTGGCCGACCAGAGCTGGGCGTAGGGATGTACCATGACTTACCTTTTGTGGATTATGTTGATGGTGTGGGGGGAGGAATCCTTGATGGGGGGGAGGTGATCCATTCCTCCCCTCGGAATCCTTGATGGCTGGCTGTGCTCTGCAGCAGCTCCACGGAGCAGCCGGCCAGGCCCAGCCCAGCCCAGCCCAGCCCAGAGCCATCCGCAGCCGGATTTCCGCCTGTGGAGGGCTCTGGGGGAAAAAAACTGCGTATGCAAATGGCAACGGCTACAGCCGCCGCCATTTGCGTTCCTTATTTTTCGCCGTCTGAATCTACGTAAATATTTATGTAGACTAATACGGCGAAAATAAAGGCGAACGCAAATAGCGTAGTGACCTGCCACCACTACACCGCTGCACACACACACGCAATTCTTACCAATCTGAAAATTTTCCCACCAGGAATAGTAGAAAACACAGAAAACACTGTGTTGAAAACACAGCTCCATTCTTTGCATGTCTGCACAGAAGTAAGCCTCCATGCAGCAGGCATGCAAAGCACAGCTCCATTCTGTGCATGTCTATTCAGAAGTAAGTCACAGAAAAAAAACCCAGACTTTTAAAACACAAGGCTTTGATTTCCATTTGTTGTTGCTGTTGTTCAGTCATTCAGTCATGTCCGACTCTTCGTGACCCCATGGACCACAGCACGCCAGGCCTTCCTGTCCTCCGCTCTCTCCCGGAGTGCACTCAGGTTCATTTTATTTCCATACCTTCTTGCTAAAGCAGCTTAAATATCCTACTCTTTAAAAGTATTTAAAGAGCAGGCTATTTAAAGTTTAAATGGCTTTAAATTGCTCTAATTTCTGATAACTGATGGGAGATCAGAAAAGGTTTCCCTGGCTTAGCACTGCAGAAAGCCCTGCTGTAAGCCCAATCTGGAACACTGTCCCAGCACTACTGATAGTAGCAGTCTTTCCCCCACAGCTCAGCTAAGCAGCTGGGCTGTGAGGAAAAGTGTGCATGGAGGACAACCTGCAGCTGAAGGCCATGCAAGCTGCAGCCCATGGGCTCTGCAACTTTGCTTTCTTCACTTCCGGATTTGATTAGGGTAATGTCCTTCAACTGGGGCTGCCCTTGAAGACAGTACAGAAACTTCATTTGGCCCAGTGTATGGCTGCCACTATTTTGTCTGGTGCCAGATCAGTCTTTTGTCAATTTCACCATTTGCCAGTTGGTTTCTGCACTCAGTTAAGGTGCTGCCTTTGCCTTTGGAAGCCCCAAATGCTCTTGGAAAAGAGGGATATAGGAAAAGCATCTCCCTATAGAAACCTGCCAAGATAGTTAATTTATTTGCTGAACATTTTGAACAAATGTATGCAAATGCAGAGAGGGATCTAGAATTAATAGAGGAATATCAGGTTACGGCGAAGGTGACTCCTTTGGTGGATGAAGTGAGGACATGGCTTGGTAGACCCATTACGCCGGAAGAGAGAGAGGAGGTGCTCTCTTGCCTAAGTCAAATAAATCCCCAGGCCCGGATGTTTACTGGGGAATTGTATAAACACTTTAAAGATGTATTACTTCCGCATCTTCCATCTGTTTTCGATGGAATTTTGGAGGGTGCCCAACTTCCTGAGACCTGGACACATTCCAGAATTGTAGTATTATTACCAGGAAAGAACCCACTGAAGATGGACTCTTACAGGCCAATTTCGTTATTCAATAATGATGAATACAAACTTTTTACTCTGGTACTGACAAACTGACTGAAAAGGCATGTGGGGCAACTTGTTCATGCAGAACAGTATGGTTTTCTTCCAGGAAGATTTATAGCAGATCCTGTTCAGGGGTTATTCAGTTTGATACATTTTCGTAAGGAGCATAAATCTCTGATAGCAAGTTTGGCCTTGGATTTCTATAAGGCTTTTGATTGTGTAAATTGGAGTTTTTTGAAAAATGCTCTATGACATTATCAGTTTGGCCCTAAATTTTTGAATGCAGTCCAAGCTATTTACTCTCCAGCTTTGGCACAGATTCATGTTAATAATTTAGACTCCCCTAATATAAATTTGTATAGTGGTACCAAACAAGGCTGCCTGTTGTCACCTATTTTGTTAACCCTAGTAATCGAATTTTTGGCAAATCGACTTCGAGATCACCCACAAATAAGTGGAATTGCAGTTACAGTGGGTAATCCAGAACATTTTATTAGTTTGTATGCCAACAACATGTTATTGACATTGAGTAATCCATTATATGCAATTCAGGCTCTAGAAGAAGAATTAGATACAATTAAGGAAATAGTAGGCCTGAGGGTTAATTTTAAGAAATCAAACCTTTTCTGTTTAAACTTTCCTCCAGGTGAGCAACTAAGAGTTTCACAAAGACTAGGGATTCCATTAGTAAAAATTGGTTTTTATCTAAATATATGAAAACTCTTTAAAATAAATTATGGGCAGCTATGAAAAAATATTTTGAAGGATATAAGTAAATGGGAGAAACTTAACCTTTCACTTTTCAGTCGAATAGCAACTATTAAGATGATGGTCCTTCCTAAGTTAACATATCTGTTTTATGTATTACCACTAGAACTTAAATATTAGACATTGCCAATTTGGCAGAGTAGATTAGAGCAATTTATATTTAAAAGTCGGAAACCACGTACAGCCAAAGTTCTTAGATATAGACAATGTACAGCAGGAGGATGCGGTATCCCTAATCTAATATTATATTATGAATCATATCAGTTACATCACCTCCTGTCTTGGTTATCAACAGATATTAATAATCATTGGGTACAGGTGGAGAGAATGATGTTACCGTCACAGATAGTGGATCCATTTTTATATATTAAAAATAAACTTAAGAGAATATGTGTGAGTGAAACCTGTACATTGAGGGCAAGTTTACAGGTATGGAAAGGGAGGAAAGAAAAATTACTACCAGGGATATCCCCTATGACTCCCTTACATTGTCATTCAGTCTTCCGCTCTGAGGACCAGCCTATGGACATACTAGCCTTCAAACAGAAAGGACTTTATAGGTTGAAAGAATTTTATTTAAATGCTGTGCTCCTCCCCAGAGAGTTCTGGAGGACTCATTTGAAGGAGGTTGGAATAACTTGGTTAGCATGGTATCAAATAGGTACGTTCATCAGAACGTGGGGTGGGGGAACTGGGAGGGGTCACTCTCTCCCAGTTGTGCCCTCCTGGGTACTCAGTGCAGCACCAACACTGACTCGAAGGTCGGGGAGGGGGGGTTGCCATGGTCTATAGGAATTCAATCTCCCTTTCTAGGCTTCCTGCTCATTCGAGTGCAGATCTTGAGTATTTTGTACCTTGTGTTGGGTACCTGGGACAGATTAGGGATTCTGTTGGTGTACCACCCACCCTGCTGCCCATCAGACTCCCTGCCTGAGCTGACAGAGGTGGTCTCGGACTTGGTGTTGAGGACCACTAGGATGATGTTCCTGGGGGATCTTGACTTCCACGCCGATGCCATTGTATCCGGGGTGGCTCAGGACTTCATGGCCTCCATGACAACCATGGGGATCTCCCAACATGTCATCGGCCCAATACATATAAAAGGACACACACTTGATCTGGTTTTCTTGACTGGGCAGGAGGATGGTGCTCTGAAAGTGGAGGAATTAACATCTGTCCCTTTATCATGGTCAGATCACTTCCTGCTGAGGTTTAGACTTCTGGCAGCCTTCCCCCTCTGCAAGGGTGGGGGATCTATTAAAATGGTCCACCCCCAGAGGCTAATGGATTCCAAAGGATTCCAGAGGGCTCTGGGGGATTTTCCTGCTGGTATGGCAGGTGCTCCTGTTGAAGCCCAGGTTGCTCTGTGGAATGCAGAGATGACTCGGGCGGTTGACACGATTGCGCCCAAGCACCCTCTCCCTCTGAGCAGAGCCCAGCCAGCTCCTTAGTATACACCTGAGCTGAGGGCAATGAAGCAAGAGAGGAGACAGATAGAATGCAGGTGGAGGAAAACTCGTGCTGAGTCTGACCGAACACAGGTAAGAGCCCACTATCAAGCCTACTCTGTGGCGGTGAGGGTGGCAAAGAGACAGTTCTTTTCCACCAGCATTGTATCTTCTCAGTGTCATCCAGCAGAGATTTTCTAAGTGGTTCACAGCCTGTTACACTCTGAGCCAGGGAGAGAGATGGTGGAACCCTCGGTGGCATGCTGTGATAAGTTTGCAAGGCACTTTGAAGATAAAGTCGCTCAGATTCGTCATGAATTGGACACCACAATTAATGCAGTTCCATTGGTAGAGGTGTTCAGAGCACTGTGTGGTCCAGTTTTATTGGATGAGTGTCAGTTACTGAGGCCTGAGGATGTGGACAAGGTGCTTGGCCAAGTCTGATCGACCACTTGTGTGCTTGACCCTTGCCCTTCATGGCTTACTAAATCAAACAAGGAGGGGATGTCCGGCTGGGTTCAGGAGGTTGTAAATTCCTCCTTGAGAGAGAGAGTGGTGCCTGCCACTTTAAAAGAGGTGGTAATTAGACTACTCCTGAAAAAGCCTAACCTGGACCCAGAGGATGTTAACAATTATAGGCCAGTGGCCAACATCCCCTTCCTGGGCAAGGTGCTTGAGCGGGTGGTTGTAGGGATGTACGAAAGTCACTTACCTTTTTGAAGGGTGACATTCATGGTGGGGGGGAGGCACTCCGTCCCTCCCCCCGAAATTCTCTTCAGCCAGCTCCACTCCATGGACATTCCATAGAGCTGCTGGCCAGGTCCGCCTGCAGCTGGACATCCGGCCGCTGGGCATCCTGCAGGGATGCAAATGGCGGCCGCTGTAGCCACCGCCATTTGCATCCCTGTATTTTGCCATGATAGGCTACATAAATATTTACGTAGCCTATCACAGCAACCCCCCCCCAAAAAAAACAGCGATATTTACATAAATACTTAAATATTTACGTAGGCTAAAACGGCAAAAAAAAAAAAGGAACGCAAATGGTGGCCGCCGTAGCCGCCGCCATTTGCATTCCCTTAGTTAAGCCGTGATAGGCTACATAAATACTTATGTAGCCTTAGCCTATCACAGCTTCCGCAGGGACACAAATGGCATCCCTGCATTAGCTGTGATAAGCTACGTGATTATTTATGTAGCCTATCATGGCTACATGGAGGAAGCAAATGGCAGCCGCCAACGCGGCTGCCATTCACAGGTCAGTGCGGATGGAAGCAGGTAGGTGCTCCGTTCTGGGCCCATTTCACAGCAAGGCAGGGGGCTTCATTCCAATATGGATTTCGCGGGGCCAAATGCACTGGCATTCAGCCTCACCAAGATCCGTGGTGGAATCCTGTGACATCCCTAGGTGGTTGTAGGACAGCTCCAGGCACTGTTGAATGAAACAGATTATGTAGATCCATTTCAACTGGGCTTCAGGCCTGGTTCTGGAATGGAAACTGCCTTGGTTGCCCTGTGAGATGACCTCTGCTGGGAGAGGGATAGGGGGAGTGCGACCCTGTTGATTCTCCTGGACCTCTCAGCAGTTTTCGATGCCATTGACCATGGTATCCTTCTGGATAGGTTGTCTGGGTTGGGAGTTGGAGGCATTGCACTGCAGTGCTTCCACTCCTACTTGGATGGCTGATTCCAGAAGGTGGTGCTGGGGGATTATTGCTCTGTGCCATGGCAATTGTGCCATGGGGTTCCACAGGGCTCTATTTTATCCCCTATGCTGTTTAACATCTACATGAAACCACTGGGGGAGTTTATCCGGAGGTGTGGGCTGAGGTGCCATCAATATGTGGATGACACCCAGCTCTACCTCTTTTTCTCATCAAACCCAGGTGAGGCAGTGGCTGTTCTGAATCAGTGCCTGGGCATGGTAATGGACTGGATGAGGGCTAATAAACTGAAACTCAATCCAGACAAGACGGAGGTACTGTTAGTGGGTGGTTCGTCTGCCCGGCTAGGTGATATTCAACCTGTTCTGGAGGGGGTTGTACTCCCCCCTAAAGGATCATGTTCGTAGTTTGGGGGTGCTCTTGGATCCAGAACTGTCACTTGATGCACAGGTGAACTCAGTGGCATGGAGTACTTTGTATCAACTTAGGCTGGTATACCAATTACGCCCTTATCTAGGCAGGCAGAGATAGCCTAGCTACAGTTATCCATGCTCTGATAACTTCTCATCTGGATTACTGTAATGCTTTATAAGTGGGGCTGCCTTTAAAAATGGTCTGGAAACTTCAGCTGGTCCCAAATAGGGTAGCAAGATTGTTAACAGGGACTGGCCTGCGAGCTCATATTACGCCAGTACTTTTTCAGCTGCACTGGCTGCCAGTCCATTTCCGGGCCCGACTCAAAGTGCTGGTATTAACATTTAAAGCCCTTAACGGCTTGGGGTCAGGTTATCTGAAGCATCGCCTCCTCCCATATGTGTCTGCCCAGACCTTAAGATCATCCTCAGTGGCCCTTCTCCGTGAGCCCCTGCCAAAGGAAGTGAGGCGGGTGGCTACTAGGAGGAGGGCTTTTTCTGTTGTGACACCCCGGCTCTGGAATGAGCTCCCTAGTGAGGTTTGCCTGGCACCTACATTGTATTTCGGTGCCAGGTGAAGACCTTTTTATTTTCCCAGGCATTGTTAGGGGTGGACGAAAGTCACTCACCTTTCCTCGCAGCTTGTTCGCGGTGGGGGGGAGCGCTTCGCTGCTCCCCCCGCGAAGTTCAGGCCGGGGGGGAGGCTTCCCGCCTCGCCCGGCCGCGAACACGAAAGTAAAAAAAAAAAAACGTCCCCTGATAGGCTACGTGACGATTCACATAGCCTATCACGGCTAGATCTGGAAAGTCAGCCATGATAGGCTACGTGAATCGTCACGTAGCCTATCACGGGTGACTTTAAAAAAAAAAAAAAAGCGCGTACGCGAATGGCGGCCCCCATAGGGAGCCGCCATTCGCGTTCCTTATTTAGTTGCTGTAGTCTACGTAAATGTTTACGCTCGAACACCGCTCGAACACCGGACGAACCACCAGCCGGACCCGCCGCTGGGAGGGACATTCAGGGAAGGTAAGTCCCGTCCCGGAGGGGGGCCGGGGGGCGGGGGGTGTGCGGAGGATTTCTCCCCGAAACTTGTTCGGGGGGCCGAACACGTTGGCGCTCGGCCCCCCGAAGTTTCGGGGAGAAATTTTCCGCCATCCCTAGGCATTGTAGCATTTTAGTTTTCTAGACTTATAGCTTTGCTGTTTTAAATCTGTATTTTAAACTCTTGCACTGCTGCTAGGTTTTATTGTGGTTGTATTGTTATATTGTGGTTTTAATGTTCTATATATTTTAAATTGTTTTATTGTGTGCTGTTTGGTTTTAATTTTTGTGAACTGCCCAGAGAGCTTCGGCTATTGGGCGGTTATAGAAATGAAATAAATAAAACAAATAAATAAAAATAAATCAGAAGAGAGGATATCAAACAACAGGCCCTAAAAAATTAACTCCATTTGAATCTATATTCAGACACCTTGGCAAGGAGGAGAAAGGCCTGGTGTCACTTATTTACAGAGTGCTAACTGATTTAGATATGGGTTCAACTCACAGTTTAAAACAAATGTGGGAACAGGATTGGGAAATAGAAACAGAGGATGATATCTGGAATACCATGTTGGAAAAATTCCCATTTAAATCAGTATCGATCAATATGAGAGAACAAGCTTTGAAGGTTCTTCAAAAATGGTATATGACTAATAATATGAGTGACTCCTGATCAGGAACTGTCAAGATTGTGCTGGAGGGGATGCAAGGAACCAAGATCAACTCAGCATATGTGGTGGTCCTGTGTAAAAGTGGCAAAGTTTTGGACTGCAGTCTTTGGTGAAATTGCTAAGATACTTGGACAGCAATTGGAGAGAACACTGGCGATGGCACTCTTAGGAGTGTTTTGGGGAAATAATAGAAATTTAATTTGTTCCTTTAAGCCATTGGCTGGATTTTTGTTGGCGGCAGCTAGACTGGTCATTGCTCAGTTTTGGAAGGACTTAAAGAGGAGTCACACTGGATGCTTGGTGGGCCCGGGTTTGGAAAATTGCCTTAACAGAAAAGCTAACAAATAAGTTATGAATTGCGAAAGGAAGTAGGAAACAAGATACATTTACTGTGGATTGGTATACTTTTATTATGTATGTTGGCAATACTCAACTTCATGACACTGCCTGTAGCATATCGGCCTCTCTGGTTTATGTGAACAATGTATTCTATAATTTTCTGCCTTAACCTATTATAATTTTTGGTATGCGTGGACTATTGCATGTAAGGGAGTGGGAAAATAAATAAATATTAAAAAAAAAACACCTTAAAAACAACAACAACAAAACCCTGCCAAGAAACATCAGTGGTCCTTCTCTCTGTCCTAGGGCCTTTTTTTTGGTGGTAGAACCTGAATTGTGGAACGGCCTCCCATAAGAGATTTTTAGGTGAGCTTTGAAAGCAATTATATTTCAGTGGACAATTCGTTAGTCTGGCTTTTAGTGCATCACACAACTGACTGCTGCTTTTAAATCATTCCTGTGGCTTTAGTGCTGTGATTTGTTTTGCTGTGTTATCATACTCTATATTCAACCCTTGTGAGCTGCACTGGAAATATCTTGATATACAAGGGCAAGATATACATTACTGAAATAAATAGTAAAGTTACTAATAACATGATGAGCCATCCAGTTATTACTGTTGGCATTTAAATTGACTTTTTAAATATGCTTTGATAAGCATGTGGCTATTCCGTTATTATGTTTTTGTAATTCAATCTTCCAATTATGTCTTTCTTGCTTTCTTTCGTCCTTCCTTCCTTCCTTCCTTCCTTTTTTTTTTTTTTTTTTTTTTGCAATTTAAGCTTGAATACATCAAATAATATGGCTTTGAAATATTTTTGTTACTACCTCAACTCCTGTAAAATGAAATGTATGAATGGGAATTATGTAGCAATACTGAAATATAAAAGTGCTTGTGGAATTGGTTCCATTATCAGTGCCAAGTTACCTACTAAAAGTAATGAGGAAATAATTCTTAAGGCCTTCTTCTGTATTTTAAGATTTATCTAATTATTGAAAGTGCAGGGATGATGCCTCTTCAACATAGCCCTAATCATAGCATGATTTCAAGAATGGCTTACAATTCGCCTATTAGGCTATTCATTTGTGGTCTCTTCCTTTGTCAAAAAGAATTGTTACAGGTTTATCTGGGATGGTGATAAAGAATGCATGCTGAAGATATTTGGGGTATATTGACCTTTTAAATACAAGGGGTTTTGATTATCTCACAAGTTAAAAGCTGGCAGTTAACACGACTTCATGAGTCACAAAGATACTTGAAGATCATCTACTTCATCTGGCTGTATTCAAGCTGGTACCCTGACACCAAGATATGTAGCTTCATTCATTTAATAAAAGATAAGTCCCATAAACAAGATAACAGGAGTAAGCACAGAATACCACCTTGCAAGCAAGAACCACATGGAATGAGATTCCTACAGACAAAGAGCTTTTAAAGTTGAACCATTCTCCCACCCACCCTCTCTCCACAGCAACTCAGGAAAAATGCTCCCAGTGTATGTCTGGAGGACAGTAGCTGGAGGGAGGTGATTGAAGAGGAAAAGCAGGTGCTAGACATCCCCTCCCATCTGCCACTTTTTGGTTGCATTTGATAGTTTACTGCAGCCATTCAGCACAGGCCTGGACTCCCAGGTACAACATTTGTAGTTCCAGACTAACAAAGAATAAGGGGAAACTGAAAGAATAACTCAATAATTGATTTCAATAGGGTCTGGAAGTCAGCACAATAGTATTGCTCAAGTATGGTGGTATGTAAGTTCCCTGGAAACCTAAGGAATCATTGTCCTTCAGTAGCTTCTATCATCTATGGTGAAAGTGATTCTAAAGTTAAGAGAGGAGGGAGTAGACATCTTCATTATATAAAATAGGCATTAATTCTGTGAGCTTGAGTAGGTGTGAGCTGGGGACTGCTCTTGGCCCATGGAGCCTTTCGGTGAAAAAAGAGGAGACAAGCTACAGTGCTCATGAAAACAATATTTATTATGTTTGACATGTAACTTCTACTGCTCTCACTAATAGATATTATCTACAGCATTACAAGCATTCAGAGGCAAGGACACTCGTTCACTCCAGAGTAAGAAAACAAACGGCTTCCAATAGCTCCTGACGAAGGAAGGAAACCTTCTGAAATGCATCAAGCATAATAAATATTGTTTTCGTGAGCACCGGAGCTTGTCTCCCTGTTTTTCACCATTATTTATGGTGCTATTTCCCTCTTCACCTCTGCTATGGAGCCTTTCCCCATTGCTGACCAGGGTGGACTTCAGGCCAACAGGATCTTCCTGGATGAAATGCTCTTGATCCATGCAGTGAACTAGGGTGGTATTGCCCAGTTGGAGGCAGAGGTAGACCTTCTCCATGCCTCCAACCTTTCATCATGCTTGCATTTTGATCCAAATATGTTGCTATTTACTTGTTGCAGATCCTTCTATTTAATAAGGTTGTGCCCTCTTGTCTGATTCACTATGCCATGGCTTCATTCTGGGGGAGGGGGGCAAAGTGGCATAAGTACCTTATCCATTCAAGACAACTTACAGTAGCTGATGTTGGTGCATGAAGTGAAACATAACATTTTAATGACACAGCAGAGCTCTCTTCTTTATAGTGGAACATCAGAAGCTGCCTTATACCAAGCTTGTAATACTTGGCATTGGTCCATCTAGTCCAGTATTGTCAACACTGACTAGCAGCAGGTCTCCAGGGTTTCATGCAAGGGTTTTTCCAGCCCTACCTGGGGATGGTGGGGATTGAACCTGGGACCTTCGGCATGTGCTCTACTACTGAGCTGCAGCCCTTCTTGGATTCTCAAATATCAAGAAATCCCTTATTAAACTCTTCCAGATCATTGAAATCTAACTTCTAATGCAGTTTTCTTTTCCTGCCAGCCTGTTCAAAGCTACTGCGCCTTTTCCAAGAAACTCATTCATCAGCATTTTGGAAATATATGTGTGTGTGCACTGAGTCAAAGGATGAACTATATTAAGGCTCCCTGGCTCTAATCTTTTAAATGAAAATCAATTGTAAGGTGTCAAGAGTCACTTTTTGACTGACTCTGATGAGCATTGCTGTCTTCACCTGGTTATTCTCCTAGCTCCATAGGTAATATAGATGGAGATTTTAAAAAATTAAGAAGAAGTCAAATAAAGAGGGTTATCTTAGCCTTTCAGCAGAACTGGAGTGTTCAGTGGCAGCCTCAAGCAAATTCAGACCTATAATCTACAAGTCTGCAGTCTGACAGTAATCCTCTTTGTGTTGTGTTCAGTGGTAATGTTAGCTTTATTATAAGCATTAAAGGCAAGCACTTTTCCTTGAAGCTATGGGGCTTCTCCATGGTCTAAACCAGTGGTCTACAAATGTTTTTGATTGCACACCCCTATCAGTGAAACATTTTTGAGCATGCACCCCCAATATATGTATATTTATTTATAAATTATATACATATACTACTGTACTGTGGGACCACGGTGGCTTAGTGGCTAAGATGCTGAACTGCAGACTGGAAGGTCGGCAGGTCAGCAATTCGAGACCTGAGTGCTGCGTGACGGAGTGAGCTCCCGTCTTCAGTCCCAGCTTCTGCCAACCTAGCAGTTCGAAAGCAAGAAATTGCAAGTAGATAAATAGGTACCGCCTCGGCAGGAAAGGTAACAGCGTTCCGTGCACCTCGGTGTTCAGTCATGCTGGCCACATGACCACAGAAGTGTCTTCGGACAGCGCTGGCTCTTCGGCTTAGAAACAGGGATGAGCACCGCACCCTAGAGTCGGACACGACTGGTTGGGGACACCTTTACCTTTTTTTACTACTGTACTAATATATTGTGTACATTATAAAACATACACGAAAAACAAAAATTAAACAGGATGAGATAAAGATGAAATAAAATAAAATTATTTTAAAAATATTGTTTATTTATTAATGGTACAAAACCCCTTTTTGATCTCACTTTAAAAATATTATGAATAGTAATATTTTTAGTGAGAGCAATGTGATTGAATATGCTACATTATTTCTGAAAATCTTGGTTTAACACTTTCTGATACAGCGCTTCAGAGGTCTAGTTCTAAGTTCAGTTCTTTTTAAACCACCTGTCCATTTTGTGAGGGTTAGTTTAGTTAAAACTAGATAATCTGTAAATCCATGAGGGCACCACTGCGAACTTGCAAGGAGGGGAAAGGCGTGCTTGGCCAGGCTCCTGCCTACGCCGGAGCTGGGAGTCCTGGTTGCCAGCCCCGTACACACCCTGCACACAGAGTCCCCACTCCTTGGTCGACTGGTGGCTTGGTCTGGGCTGTTAAGCCTTCCCACTCTCTTTCAGCAGGATGGAAGCTGAGAGGAAAGTTCCCGCTTCCTTCTTGGCTTCATTTTGCAAAAGGAGAGTAGGAAGGGTTACTCTCCTTCCCCCTTTCCTTCAGCAGGAAGGCACCACAGCTCTGAACAGTTGCTCTCAATAGGATAGGAGCCGTGAGAGAGCTTCCCTCTTGGCTCCCATCCCATCCTGCTGCTGCTGCCGCCTCCACCACCCACCTCGTAGGAGCAGCAGGAGGCTGCTCAATGAGCAGGCAGCTCACGCACCCCTGTGGATCATGTCACGCACCCCCTGGGTGCGTGCACCCCACTTTGGAGACCACTGGTCTAAACAAATGAAAGTGATACTGCAAAGTTTAAACAACTCTCTCTTTCTCTCTCTCTCTCTTTCACTTTCCTATGTATACGTTGGTACCAAGGTTGAAACAGAGGGCCAACTGGCATGGCATCTTAAATGGTGAGATGGGGCTTGAGTAAAAGCCCTTTCAGTTTTGTCTCATCTGGGCACAAGACACATTCACATCTGTAGTCACTTCATGGTAAATGAATAGCTTTTCAGAGAAGAGCTGTAACTCAGAGGGCAAGTAACTACTTTGCATGCACGAGGTCCCTGGTTCAATCCCTACCGTCTCCAGGTGAGGCTGGGAAAAACCATGTGAAGCTGTGGATAGCTGCTGTTAGTCAGTGTTGATAATGGCCAGATGGACTAATGGCCTGGCTCCATATAAGGCAACGTCCTAAATTCCAAGTTGACATGACCTAGGAGCTTTAGATTTCTTCATGCGCAATGTCCTATAGCACAGCCATTTAGAGGAAGTAAAATGTTTGATTCAGTGTATCCATGCTTACTGGCACTGATCGGTTATTTGTACTTTTACACTTTATTTTTAACATTTCTTTCTGCAAGCCTAGAAATATGTTTTTATTGAAGGGCTGGGTATCATTCTATTTAAAAAGGTGTTATTAAAAATGTATCAATGTACTCATGTGGATCACTACCAGGAAGTAGTACCTCTCACCATGAATGCTATGAGGACATCAACCACAAAGACTTATTCTATAGGTGCTTCATGAGCATCAGTATGAACTCCAGGTCCAGGTACAGCCTTGTACTAATCTGAAAATCCATTTGGTCTCCTCCGCACATATTGCTGTGAGTTACAACTGTTTATTTGTGTGCTCATAGGACTGCTTCATGCTGTCTTGTTCCATTTCCCCCATTTGAATCTCATTGGGGAGGAAATGAAAAATTAGTTTAATATAATAGGACAACCTTCCTCAATCTGTAGTTAATTTGGCAACATCATTTTCAGAGAGAGAGAGAGAAATGTCACTGTGACTTAAAATCCACATGCCATGTACAGTTGATTCTAAAATGGTTGTCACAATAGGGGTGAAATGAATTTTGCATTGATTATTTGGAGTGAATTATTGATGAGGTCTTCTTGAGAGCAGCCCCCCCCCCCCGCAAAAAGATTGTTTTGGAAGCTGGATCCTAAGCAGAAATATCCCATTAAGAACTTGTGAAATGCTTCCATGTGAAATATATTGAAACCTAGGTCATTGCAGCTTTTTGATTTAGTATTTAATCCTCTCGTGCTGTGTATAATTATCATGGTTTACACCAGTATAGAAATAATACTCTTTGGGGCTTTTATGGGGAAGGCAAGGCTTCATTATTATGTACCATGTAATGTAATAGGATTTTTTTGTTATTGTGTGGTGATGAAGCCTTTGATGATTGATGAGCTGAGCTGGCCCAGTGTCAGAGTGGGCTGGGTCAGGTAGAAGAGTCTCTGGCTGCAGCGAAGGCTGGTGGCTCTGATGTCAGTGGGGTGGCACACCTTGGATAGCTCCTTTAGAGTTCTGACTGGTTCTGACTGTAACCTGGAGCGGATTCACCACCCCACTGACATTGGAGCCACCAGCCTCCACTGTCTCTCTGCCAATGGCTGGCTGAGTGGATCTAATCCAAGGGAAAATTAGCTCAAGCTGCAAAGACAAGGAAAGGTGGAAAGATAATTGAATCTGGAAGCCAAGATCCAGGGTGACTAAGAAAGCAACAGTACAAGAGAAGTCACTGGTCC
This sequence comes from Heloderma suspectum, assembly GCF_057233095.1. Classification (NCBI taxonomy): domain Eukaryota; kingdom Metazoa; phylum Chordata; class Lepidosauria; order Squamata; family Helodermatidae; genus Heloderma; species Heloderma suspectum. The sequence continues at coordinate 78,178,265 of NC_139460.1, read as the reverse complement.
AGAATGAGAGGAATAAGAGGAGGCTATAGGGAAAAGCCTGAAAAGAGAAGGGAAACAGGGAGAGAAAATAGCCAGCACTGAAATGCTGTCATGCTCATGCATTAATTTGAAATGAACAAACAGCCAAATGATTGGCTACAGGCCTCTCTTCAAGAATACAATATGTTTCCAGATGCTGCTGTAGTCCTTAAAAGGAAAATGAAAGATTTCTAATACATTCTCATATTTCCTCTTTGTGCACAATAATTTTTTGGCAAGCTGTATATTGCATGTTCTTTTTTAAAAATTACAAATCCATACCACCAAGCCATTAGTCATTTTTGCTATTCTTCCCTAAGCTCGCTCTAGTTTGTCAGCATCTTTCTGGTACCAGGAACACTTGAAAGCAAAGGGTTATTTTACTGCCATATTCAACGCTATCTTAGCTATTGTTCCCCAGAAGTATTTGTAACACTTTAATCAATCTTTTTTGAGTAGCACAGTGCTGATTCCTATTCCCTGAAACAATTCCTAATGAAATATTTCCAGCTCTAGCATTCCTGCTACCTATGAAGCTTGCAATTTGACAGCTTTGGATGTACATAAACGAAAATGGCATAAGCATCATTACTGAGAATTGCATTTGATCATTTTATGCAGACAATGCAGGCACTTGTTACTACTGCTCAACAAGTATACCAAGGCTGTCAAGTTCAGATTCTGGATGGCTCCTATGCTTTTAGGATATGCAAAGAAAAGAAATGTCATCAGGTCTTGCTTTTCCCAGGACAGTGTTATAATGGTGCGAGAGGTCACACATTGTAGAATGACTGCAGTTCTCTTAGGAAGTATGTAGGCGGTTATTCAGAAGGGCTTTATTTCACACAGGCCATCTATTTTTAGTGTCAGTCCTTAAAGAAGAAACTCCCTCTGAGTCAGTGGTGGATGGTGACTCCAGTTCCAGAGGGGCTGTGATTCCATTCAGAGTTTTAGTTATTACCAGCCAAAACGCTAATGGTGCTATCCAAGGTGCTGAAGCCTATCCCCAAAATGGGTTTCAGACCTTGGATAGCACCTCTCAGCATCTTGGACATCACTGTTAGAGTTTTGGCTGGCGGTAACTAAAACCCTGAATGGAATCACAGCCCCTCTGGAACTGGAGTCACCAGCTGCCACTGCTCTGAGTATGTTCCAAGGGCCAACAACTTAACAACCCTACAAACCACTGTGGAAGAAAAAGGGGTTTGTTCCTACAGTCCAGGGTCGTCAGGCTGCCCAGGACTGACTGCTTATGGGAAAAGACGCATAGGGAAATACAAGGGTGCAGATAAAGACTTTAGATAAATCTTGGTTAGCTTTAATCAAAGTGATTCATTACAGAAGGTAAAGTGATGAATAATGACTGACATTTTAAGGCAGGCTTTTTATTATGTTAAAAATACACAACTCAGCTTTCAGCTTACATATTCAAATTACACACTTTACAGATGGATCAATCAATGAAGACAAATGAGTAATGCATGGTCTTTTGGAAGCAGTGTGTACTTCCGGTGTTGACCAAGGCCTTGTTCAGAAGTTCACTCCCCATGCAACTAGATTTGCATGAGGGAGAGAATGGGGATGACCCCATTGCTTCAGCAGTGAGGTACTGTTTAAGCATGTTGGCACTGACATTGTTAGTCCTTTCCCCAGAGCCAGACACAATGGGAAAAAATACACTTGACTATAATGTACTTTGCAACTCACTATATGGAGGCAGTCACTTTGTCTACTGTGAAGGCTACCATATTGGCTGGTGCCCTCCTTAGTGTCTTTTGCAGACTGGGATTTCCTCAATAAATGTTGTTGCATTTTGGCACTAATTGTATGTCTGACTTAGTGAAATGGATATTTTAGTTATTAATTAAAGAATACCTAGACAGCCTTTTGGCTGTAAGGACATCAGGGCACTGTACAGAACAAATATTAGAACAATTCAAAGATTCAGAACAAAGCAATAAAACATCCATACAAGTAAAACCAGCTATTGACTCCCTTATTTAAAAACAACAACTACACTGAGGGGAATACTAATGCCTTTACCACCCACTGGAAACAGAGCAATGAAGGGGCCTAATGGTGATTTGTGGTACAAAGACGTTGGTTCTGCTCCATATCATCCTGAAACAAGGTGGGCTGGTAGAAAGACCTAAGGGGACTCTGGGAAGGATGTTGCAAAATTATGTGGCGGTAGAATAACCAGACAATTGGGGTGTGAATCTACAGTATCTATTGTTTACTTACCAAAATGTTCCACAAGAGACTAACAAGTGGTGAGCCTGAGGGCATAATAAACTATGTGGTTAAACTGCAGACCATGCTGCAAGAATGGATGACCCTGATTAAGGAAAATGTTATCAATGCCAGGAGCATCATAAACACTGGTATGACAAACATGCCCAGGCCTGGCTTTATAACAATGAGGATAACGTTATGGTGATGAAATCTTTGAAAACTAATTAATTACAAGTGGCATGGGAAGTTTCTTCTTTGGTACAGAGACATCTTAGTGATGCAAGTTTAACCAAACTGATTTATCCAGCATCAATCTGAGGCCTAAGGTGTTGTTGTTCAGTCGTTAAGTCATGTCCGACTCTTCGTGACCTCATGGACCATAGCACGCCAGGCCTTCCTGTTCTCCGCTCTCTCCCAGAGTGTGCCCAAGTTCATATTCATTGCATCGGTGATGCTCTCTAGCCATCTCATCCTCTCCCATCCCCTTCTCCTTTTGCCTTCAGTCTTCCCCAGCATCAGTGACTTTTCCAGGGAGTTTTCTCTTCTCATTAGATGGCCAAAATATTTGAGCTTCAGCTTCAGTATCTGTCCTTCCAATGAGCACTCAGGGTTGATTTCCTTTAGGATGTACTGATTTGACCTCCTTGCAGTCCAGGGGACTTGTAAGAGTCTTCTCCAGCACCACAGTTCGAACGCATCAATTCTTCGATGCTCAGCCTTCCTTAGAGTCCAGCTCTCACAGCTATACATTACTACTGGGAAAACCATAGCTTTGATTATACGAACCTTTGTCAGCAAGGTGATGTCTCTGCTTCTTACTATGCTGTCTAGGTTTGCCATGGCTTTCCTCCCAAGGAGCAAGCATCTTTTAATTTCATGGCTACAGTCACCATCTGCGGTGATCTTGGAGCCCAAGAAAGTAAAATCTGTCACTGCTTCCATTTCTTCCCCTTCTATATGCCAGGAAGTGATGGAACCAGATGCCATGATCTTAGTTTTTTTAATGTTGAGTTTCAAACCAGCTTTTGCACTCTCCACTTTCACCCTCAACAAGAGGGTATTTAGATCCTCTTCGCTTTCTGCCATTAGGGTGGTATCATCTGTGTATCTGAGGTTGTTGATAATTCTCCCGGCAATCTTAATTCCGACCTGTGATTCATCCAACCTGGCGTTTCTCATGATGTACTCTGCATATAAGTTAAATAAGCAGGGTGACAATATGTAGCCTTGTCGTACTCCTTTCCCAATTTGGAACCAATCGGTTGTTCCATGTCTGGTTCTTACTGTTGCTTCTCGACCCTCGTACAGGTTTTTCAGGAGACAGGTAAGGTGGTCTGGTACTCCCATCTCTTTATGAATTTGCCACAGTTTGTTGTAATCCACACAATCAAAGGCTTTAGAGTAGTCAATGAAGCAGAAATAGACATTTTTCTGAAATTCTCTTGCTTTCTCCATGATCCAGCGAATGTTGGCGATTTGATCTCTAGTTCCTCTGCCTATTCGAAACCCAGCTTGTACTTCCAGTAGTTCTCGGTTCAGTAGTTCGGACTACCCTAAAGCCTTTGATTGTGTGGATCACAACAAACTGTGGCAAATTCTTAAAGAGATGGGAGTACCAGACTGCCTTACCTGTCTCCTGAGAAACCTGTATGAGGGTCAAGAAGCAACAGTAAGAACCCGAAGTTCAGGCCGGGGGGGGGGGGAGGCTTCCCACCTCACCCGGCCGAAATTCAGGCTGGGGAGGAGGCGCCTCGCCCGGCCGTGAAATAAAAAGTTTTTTTTAAAAAAAACGCCCCCGTGATAGGCTACATGACGATTAACGTAGCCTATCACGGCTAGATCTGCAAAGTCAGACATGATAGGCTACGTAAATCACCATGTAGCCTATCAAGGGTGACTTAAAAAAAAAAAAGCGCGTACGCAAATGGCGGCCCCCATAGGGAGCCGCCATTCACGTTCCTTATTTGGTCGCTGTAGTCTACGTAAATCTTTACGTAGACTACAGCGAAAATAAGGGCAACGCAAATAGCGTTGCCCTTATTTTCACCGCAGTCTACATAATCTTTACGTAGACTACAGAGACTAAATAAGGAACGTGAATGGCGGCTCCCTATGGGGGCCGCCATTAGCCGTACGCGCTTTCTTTTTTTTTTTAGTCACCCGTGATAGGCTACGTGGCGATTTACGTAGCCTATCACGGCTGACTTTGCAAATCTAGCCGTGATAGGCTACATTAATCATCACGTAGCCTATCACGGGGGCGTTTTTTTTTTTTTTTTACTTTTATTGGAATGGCGGCGGTGGCAGCCGGTCGAAAGATCGGCTGCCGCCCCCGCCCCTGACGAAGACCCGACGAACCGCCGCCGGGACCCACCGCTGGGAGGGACATTCGGGAAAGGTAAGTCCCGTCCCGGGGGGGTGCGGGGGGTGGGGGGGGTGCGGAGAATTTCTCCCCAAAACTTCTTCGGGGGGCCGAACACATTGGCGCTGGCCCCCCCCAAGTTTCGGCGAGAAATTCTCCGCCAACCCTAATTGGAAGGACAGATACGAAGGTGAAGCTCAAATATTTTGGCCACCAAATGTGAAGAGAAAAGTCACTGGAAAAGTCACTGATGCTGAGAAAGATTGAAGGCAAAAGGAGAAGGGGATGGCAGAGGATGAGATGGCTAGATAGCATCACCGATGCAATGAATATGAACTTGAGCACACTCCAGGAGAGAGCGGAGGACAGGAAGGCCTGGTGTGCTATGGTCCATGGGGTCACAAAGGGTCGGACACGACTGAACGACTGAACAACGATGTCAACAACAATGCTACTAAAATTCATAAAAGCTGGGTAATTTTATATTTTTGTGGGACTTTTTAAATAAAAACACAGAAATGTAATGGGGACTTAATTTTAATAGAGAGCTGTAGTCTTTGAACACCATCTCTTTAAAAGTAGAAAGATAAATGCCCATTTAAATTAAAAGCTGAAAGCTGCTGTTACTTGTTGACAGCACTTTAAAACACAATCAGTTTCAATCCTTTCTTAGCAAACATTCTCCATCTCCATGACTGCTTTATCTCTTCCATTCCACGATAACACACCAGCAGCCTGTTTATGCAGTGTCGGAAAGACCAAGGTTTTGCTGTAAAATTTTGAAGATCGATTGTCATTGAGCTGTACAGAGTGACTATGATTGTCACATGTATATGATTGCCACTAGCAAAGTAATTACATAGACAAATAATAGTGTTTTTGACTGTGTATAATTTCTTTTGATATTCTTCTGCTCTCTTATCAAGAACAATATGTCATTGTTTAGATTAGGACTTTTCTACTCCATTGCCACTGTTATTTATTGGTATTATAAACAGAGATGTTACTAACAGCTTAAAAGCAATTTTGGGGGCAATAAACGTAGAGTGCTCAGTAGCAATGTGCTTTTTGGGGGAGGGGGGATTACTGCAGCCTGATAAAGGGGTTCTAAGAACCTTATGTAAACTGCACAAACACTGATATATGTAACTTGAGGCTTTTTGAATTGACATTGAATAGTAACCAATATTGCTCTCTATCTAAATTATGCATTTTCTTGGAGATATCAAACCAACGCTTACATTTTCCTGCCCCTTCATCTATCTAGTGGGTTCTCATTTAATGCCTTTTGCTATGCCAGGGATCAAAGTAATGGTGTCCTAACCTAAAGATAGGAAACCAGTGGTAGTATCCAGTGTTAGTCCTACTTAGAGTAGATCCACTGAAATAAATGAAACTTAAGTTAGCCATGACTAAAGTTCCATTCATTTCAGTGGGTCTACTCTATGTAGGACTAACATTGGATACTACTACCCCAGCTCTGTAGTTGTGCTGTACTATGTTTGTAGACTCCATTATATTATGCTAGAGTGCAGAATAGGATATTGACTTACGATCTCTACATTCCATATCAGTTAGATTTACATGGACCCTAAACCTATCATAGTCTGATATATTCCAAATTTTAAAAAACCAATAATAAGTTGTAGTATATGGTACATCACACAAGTATAGTAAACATTTTTGTTTTACATATCATGCACAGTTCTGGGATATGAACTTTGTCATTTCACTAGAAAGGATTCAGTTGTATATTATCAATGTAAATGGAGAAGAATTATATTCAGTGAGTACTGAAGGGGAAAAAAACCTAATAAATTTACACACGCCATTATTCCTGCGTACTTTTGTGGTGTGTGTGCATACACCTACACATTTATACAACGTGGGACCAGGGTATCTAGCAGACTGCCTTCCTTTATATACCCAGACAACATCTTCAGAGGAGGTCTTGCTGGGGGGAGGGGAATCTTCACGACAATGAAATGGGAAGCACATTGGACTATTACCTGGATTTTCATGGAATCGGCTTTGGTCCATCAGGGACACACAAAGCAAGATAAGCCGAGTGTAGCGTACCTTTAAAATCTGATTTTCAGGGGTCTCACAGCACTTGAAAGGAACATACATCCAGGTGGGATGGGGGGAGCAGAACTGAACATCATCAACCTGGCAGGGGCTGCTCAGCCAATGAGAGAGATTGGTTCCTGCCCCTGACCGGGATCCCCCCTGCTACTAGGTTATTATGAATGGAGATAAACTAATTTTCCCCATGTGTGCAGATTTCCCCAAAGAAGCCAGAATCCCTGGTTCTCCAGTGCAGCATGGCTCCCTCTGAGAGCTTCCCCCCACCCCAATTTCACCCCATTCCAGCACTCTGCTGCAGTTATTGCTTCCAACCCTCCTTTCCCCCTTTTTCCTTCTCCCTACTTCTAATGAGAAGCTCCTGTAAACCTGAAAGATTGTTACTACAATAAAGCAGAGAAGGGACTTTACATAACAGGGAAAATACAGAACATCAAAGAAGCACAACATCACAATAGTGATTTAAGAGAGCATCAGAGAAGTAAAAAAGTGCTTTAGGGCGAGTTACTAAAGTTATGCTTTAGCCCTTTCACTGCAGGGGAGAGAGATTTATTTCTTCCTTCTGAGTAAACATGTGCAGTAGGGTGGATATGTTAAAGGTTAAAAGCAGGCTACCTAAATGTCCTCACAACTGTGGTAATGTGAGGGGTTGCTGCTGCGCTCCTGGGCATTTTCTCACTGGGGAAAAAAATGCTTCCATTGGGGAAACAAGAGGGAATGGGGCATCCCACCCCCTTGAGCACATCACTGCCAGGTCACAGAGGCATGTCCAGGATTTAATGAGGGGCGGGGGGACATGGCACAATTTGTAAAACTGCCAGGGAGCCACTTTCAGTAAAAAAAAAGAGTAAAAGGAGTTTCAGAAAATGTGGCTTTTCAAGAGGGAAGCAGCTGGTTGGCAGCAGACTGGTGACAACATCACCTGTTGTGAAGGAATTCAGACTGCTCTAACTTCACATTAAATTGCTCATGAAGACAGCCCCCAGTCATTCCAAAAAGAATGGAATGTCACCATGAAGAACCTCAGTGGAGGGTCTTCTCTGTAGTGGCCCACAGAAGGTTTCTGCACAGAGGGAAACCCCACAGAGGATTTTCTCTGTGGAAAACCCTCCCCCATGCAGTTTGGGAGGCAGAAAAAGTAGGGATGTCAGAGAATTCCGCCACAGATCTCAGTGGATCCTCAAAATCCATGGTGGAATGAAGCCCCTCGTCCCACCACCCCGCGAAAGGCACGTAAAATGGAGCACTTACCTGGTGCCATTCGCGCTGCTTTGTGAATAGCAGCCACATCTGCAGCTGCCATTCACTTCCCCATTTAGGCCATGATAGGCTATGTAAATACTTACGTAGCCTATCACGGCAAAAAAAGGGAACACAAATGGCGGTAGGGATGTCAGAGAATTCTGCCACGGATCTCAGTGAGGCTGAATCCCAGTGCATTCGGCCCCCCGAAATCCATGGCGGAACGAAGCCCCCGCCCCTACAACCCACGAAAGGCACACGAAATGGAGCACTTACCTGCTGCCATCCTCAATGACTTGCGAATGGCGGCCGCCCTGCGGCCGCCATTTGCTTCCTCTTCATCGTAGCCATGATAGGCTACATAAATATTTATGTAGCCTATCACGGCAAGCCAAAAAAAAACAAAAAACAAAAATAGCATGCGCAAATGGCAGCGGCTATGGAGGCCGCCATTTGTGTTCCCTATTTTTAGCCGTTTTAGCCTACGTAAATATTTACGGCGAAAAAAAGGGGAACGCAAATAGTGTAGTGGGTGCCATTATGCGGTCCTTTTTTCCCTGCCGTTTTAGCCTATGTAAATATTTACGTAAGCTATTACGGTGGAAAAAAAAAAGGAATGCAAATAGCGCCCACTACGCTATTTGCATTCCCCTTTTTTTCACCGTAAATATTTACGTAGGCTAAAACGGCTAAAAATGGCCGTAGCCGCCATTTGCGTACGCTGTTTTTTTTCGGGGGGGGGGGGCTTGCCATGATAGGCTACATAAATACCTACGTAGCCTATCACGGCAGCTTCGTTGGACGCAAATGGCGGCCGCAACAGTGGCCACCATTTGCATCCGCAGCAGCCCGTCCTTGGCTGGAACTCCAGCTGCGGACGGCCCTGGCCAGTGGCTCCGCGGAGCCGCCGTGGAGCGGAGCTTGCATGGAGCAGAGATGGCCCAGCAAGGATTCCGGGGGGAGGGACGGACCGCCTCCCCCCCACCGCGAATCCAAGCTGCGAAAAGGTAAGTGACTTTTGTACATCCCCAAATGGTGGCCACCGTAGCCGCCACCATTTGCATTCCTGTGTATTTGCTGTGATAGGCTATGTAAATATTTACATAGGCTATCACAGTAAAAAAACAGGGGCGCAAATGGCATAGCGGCTGCCATTTGCGCCCCTGTCTTTCGCCGTGATAGGCTACGTAAATATTTACATAGCCTATCATGGCCAAAAACAGGAATGCAAATGGCGGCGGCCATAGCCACCACCATTTGCGTCCGCAGGCTCCACATGCCTGCGAATGCACCTGGCCGGCGGCTCCGCAGAGTTGAGGGTTAGGATTCCGGCTGGGTTAGGATTTCGGGGGGAGATGCAGAGCGACTCCCCCTCACCGCAAATCACCCCTGCGAAGGTAAGTGACTTTCGTACATCCCTAAGAAAAAGTAACATCTTTTAAATGCCTCCTGAAAACACACCTTTTCACACACCTTTTACAATTTCCTTGGGCTGTAACTGTTGCTGGATTTTACCTTGGTTTTACCTAGTATTTTTTACAATTTTAACAGTTTTAGATTATGTTTTTCAAGTTGTATTTTATGGTTTTAATTGTGAACTGCCCAGAGAGCTTCGGCTATTGGGCAGTATAAAAATGTAATAAAAATAAATAAATAAATAAATAAATAAATAAATAAATAACTGCTAGGTTTTCTAGGGATGTACAAAAGTCACTTACCTTTTCGCGGATGTGATTCGGGGGGGGAGGTGCTCCGTCCCTCCCCCTGGAATCCTCTATGGGGGGGAGGCGATCCGGTCCTCCCTCCCGGTATCCTGCCCAGCCGGGTCCACTCTGCGGCAGCTCGGCAGAGCAGCTGGCCAGGGCTGTCCGCAGCTGGCATTCTGGCCGTGGACAGGCTGCTGCGGACGCAAATGGCGGCTGCTGTAGCAACCACCATTTGCATCCAGCCAAGCTGCCATGATAGGCTACATAAGTATTTACGTAGCCTATCACGGCAGGCAAAAAGCCCCAAAACAGCATACACAAATGGCGGTGGCTATGGCGGCCGCCATTTGCGTTCCCTATTTTTAGCTGTTTTAGCCTACATAAATATTTACGTAGGCTATTATGGCGAAAAAAAGGGAACGCAAATAGCATAGTGGACGCCATTTGCGTTCCTTTTTTTCCCTCCATAATAGCTTACATAAATATTTACATAGGCTAAAACAGAGAAAAAAGGGGAATGCAAATGGCAGCCACCGTAGCTGCTGCCATTTGTGTATGCTGTTGTTGTTTTTGCTTGCCGTGATAGGCTACGTAAATTCTTACATAGCGTATCACGGCAAACAGCAGATGCAAATGGCAGCCGCAGCAGCTAGTCAAAAGACCAGCCGCCGCCTCCAGAGCCACCGCTGCCAGATCATCCACCCCAGGTAAGCTTCGTCCCAGGGGGGAATCCGTGGGGGGGGCAGGGGGGGAGGCTGTTCTGCCATGGGTTTTGGGGGGCCAAATGCCAATGCATTTGGCCTCACTGAAATCCATGGCGGAATTCTCCGCCATCCCTAGTTTTCACTTTCTTGCTCATTGGCAAAGGTGTCAACATTGTTACGGTCTACAACAGATATAAAAATGGTGCACACCTAGCTTAGCATATTCTTATTGCCAGAAGAATTTAAAAATGGGATTTTTCATCTCTGAGAAAACCTGCTTTGTAAAAAGTGTCAGTACAGAACAAGCCAAGGCACAGATGAGGTCAGAATTGTGGGGTGTGGTAGTTCAAAACCATTCCTAGATTAGGTGAAAGGGAAGATTTGCATGGTAGTCGGGTACAATATTTATGTATTTCATTTATATCCCACCTTTCTTCCATCATGGAACTTAAGATGGCTACATGAAGTTCCCAGATAGTCTCCCCTCCAGGTACTGACCAATCCCAGACCTGCTTTGCTTCAGCAAGGTGGTTGCCACCTTCATGTTCCTTCAGGCCATATTCAGAAAATGGAACAAGTATGGGCTTTGTTTAAATAGACCCTATATTTCCAGGGAGTTTTCTGCATTTCTTTGCTCTTTTCATTGAATCAGGAGGCACAGAAAACTACAAGGCAGGAAATTATGCTCCTGAGCATGCTCAGTAACCTCCAGGCTAGGTAAAGAGCAGGCTACAAATAGAGGTGGCAGGAAGAATTTGTTTGACTTGAATTTTAATGTGCTCCACTTGGAACAAGCTTCCCAACTGTGAAGTTGTGACTGCAGGAGCCTTGGGAATGGGGCACACTGGCTGAAGAGGGACAGACTGCTCTCTCTCTTCTCAGCACCCAATTTCTAGCCTGGCCAGGGAAGAGGGAAAGTCCCTCTACCCCATCAGTACTGTGAAGCCACTTGTAAAGACAGCTGCATCCCCCCTCCTTTCTTCAAAGACAGTCCTGAAAAATCTTAGTTAGAGTCTCAATTAGTGAAATAATATATCATTTAGCATAGAATCAGACTTCAAGGTCATCTCATCCAGGGGTCAAGAGTCTGGAATATAAAACTGGTTATGAGTCTGGGGTCTTTTAGGAGCTCTTCTTGTTGGTCTCCCCAAAACCCTCACTCAGGTCTAGGGATGTACGAAAGTCACTTACCTGGTCTCGCAGCTTGCTTCGCGGTGGGGGAGAGGCGCTTCGCTTCTCCCCCCGAAGTTCAGGCCGGGGGGGGAGGCTTCCCGCCTCGCCCAGCCAAAATTCAGGCCGGGGGGGAGGCTTCCCGCCTCGCCCGGCCAAAATTCAGGCCGGGGAGAAGCGCCCCGTCTCCCCGGCCGCGAACTTCAAAAGAAAAGTAAAAAAAAAAAAAGCCCCGTGATAGGCTACGTAATGATTTACTTAGCCTATCACGGCTAGATCTGCAAAGTCAGCCGTGATAAGCTACGTTAATCATCACGTAGCCTATCACGGGTGACTCTGAAAAAAAAAAAAAGCACGTACGCAAATGGCGGCCCCCATAGGGAGCCGCCATTCGCGTTCCTTATTTGGTCCCTGCAGTCTACGTAAAGGTTTACGTAGACTACGGCAAAAATAAGGGCAACGCTATTTGCGTTGCCCTTATTTTCACCGTAGTCTACGTAAATCTTTACGTAGACTGCAGGGACCAAATAAGGAACGCGAATGGCGGCTCCCTATGGGGGCCGCCATTTGCGTACGCGCTTTTTTTTTTTTAAGTCACCCGTGATAGGCTACGTGACGATTAACGTAGCCTATCACGGCTGACTTTGCAAATCTAGCCATGATAGGCTACGTTAATCATTACGTAGCCTATCACAGGGGCGTTTTTTTTTTAAACTTTTCTTGTAATGGCGGCGGCGGCAGCCAGTCGAAAGACTGGCTGCCGCCCCCGCCCCTGACGAAGACCTGCCGAACTGCCGCCGGGACCCGCCGCCGGGAGCGACATTCGTGAAAGGTAAGTCCCATCCCGGGGGGGGGGGCGGGGGGCGGGGGGGCGGAGAATTTCTCCCCGAACAACCTTCGGAGGACCGAATGCATTGGCACTCGGCCCCCCGAAGTTTCGGGGAGAAATTATCCCCCATCCCTACTCAGGTCCTTCTACCATTCCAGATCAAATCAGCCATCTTTACTCTTTGTTAACCCCTTTAGTACCAGATTAACACTGAAATGCTGTCTCTCTTCTCTGCAAGCATGCAGCATTTCTCTATGCTGTCTCCAGGGCAGTTTTATTTATTTATTTATTTCATTTCTATACCGCCCAATAGCTGAAGCTCTCTGGGCGGTTCACAAAAACTAAAACCAAACAACACACAATAAAACAATTTAAAATATATAGAACATTAAAACCACAATATAACAATACAACCACAATAAAACCTAGCAGCGGTACAGGAGTTTAAAATACAGATTTAAAACAGCAAAGATAAAAATTTAGAAAGCTAAAATGCCTGGGAAAATAAAAAGGTCTTCACCTGGCGCCGAAAGGAGTACAATGTAGGCGCCAGGCGAACCTCACTAGGGAGCTCATTCCAGAGCCGGGGTGCCACAACAGAAAAAGCCCTCCTCCTAGTAGCCACCCACCTCACTTCCTTTGGCAGGGGCTCACGGAGAAGGGCCGCTGATGATGATCTTAAGGTCCGGGCAGGCACATATGGGAGGAGGCGATCCTTCAGGTAACCTGGCCCCAAGCCATTAAGGGCTTTGAATGTTAACACCAGCACTTTGAATCGGGCCCGGAAATGGACTGGCAGCCAGTGCAGCTGGAAAAGTACTGGCATAATATGAGCTCGCAGGCCAGTCCCTGTTAACAATCTTGCTGCCCTATTTTGGACCAGCTGAAGTTTCCGGACCGTTTTCAAAGGCAGCCCCACATATAATGCATTGCAGTAATCCAGACGAGAAGTTATCAGAGCATGGATAACTGTAGCTAGGCTATCTCTGTCCAGATAAGGGCGTAGTTGGTATACCAGCCTAACCTGATAAAAAGTGCCCCGTGCCACTGAGTTCACCTGTGTCTCAAGTGACAGTTCTGGATCCAAGAGCACCCCCAAACAATGAACTTGATCCTTTAGGGGGAGTGCAACCCCCTCCAGAACAGGTTGAATATCACCTAGCCGGGCAGACGAACCACCCACTAACAGTACCTCCGTCTTGTCTGGATTGAGTTTCAGTTTATTAGCCCTCATCCAGTCCATTACCGTGCCCAGGCACTGGTTCAGAACAGCCACTGCCTCATCTGGTTTTGATGAGAAAGAGAGGTAGAGCTGGGTGTCATCTGCATATTGATGGCACCTCAGCCCACACCTCCGGATAACCTCCCCCAGCGGTTTCATGTAGATGTTAAACAGCATGGGGGATAAAATAGAGCCCTGTGGAACCCCATGGCACAATTGCCATGGCACAGAGCAATAATCCCCCAGCACCATCTTCTGGATTCGGCCATCCAAGTAGGAGCGGAACCACTGTAGTGCAGTGCCTCCAACTCCCAACCCAGACAACCTATCCAGAAGGATACCATGGTCGATGGTATCGAAAGCCGCTGAGAGGTCCAGGAGAATCAACAGGGTCGCACTCCCCCTGTCCCTCTCCTGGCAGAGGTCATCCCACAGGGCGACCAAGGCAGTTTCCATTCCAAAACCAGGCCTGAAGCCCGATTGAAATGGATCTAGATAATCTGTTTCATTCAACAGTGCCTGGAGCTGTCTTACAACCACCCGCTCAAGCACCTTGCCCAGGAAGGGGATGTTGGCCACTGGCCTATAATTGTTAACATCCTCTGGGTCCAGGTTAGGCTTTTTCAGGAGTGGTCTAATTACTTCCTCTTTTAAAGCGGCAGGCACCACTCCCTCTCTCAAGGAGGAATTTACAACCTCCTGGACCCAGCTGGACAACCCCTCCTTGTTTGATTTAATAAGCCATGAAGGGCAAGGGTCAAGCACACAAGTGGTCGATCGGACTTGGCCAAGCACCTTGTCCGCATCCTCAGGCCTCAGTAACTAAAACTCATCCAATAAAACTGGACCAGACGGTGCTCTGAACACCTCTACCAATGGAACTGCATTAATGGTGGTGTCCAATTCATGATGAATCTGAGCGACTTTATCCTCAAAGTGCCGCGCAAACTTGTCACAGCGTGCTACCGAGGGTTCCACCATCTCTCTCCCTGGCCCAGAATGTAACAGGCCGCGAACCACTCGGAAAAGCTCCGCTGGATGACACTGAGAAGATGCAATGCTGGTGGAAAAGAACTGTCTCTTTGCCACCCTCACCGCCACAGAGTAGGCTCGATAGTGGGCTCTTACCTGTGTTCGGTCAGACTCAGCACAAGTTTTCCTCCACCTGCGTTCTAGCCGTCTCCCCTCTTGCTTCATTGCCCTCAGCTCAGGTGTATACCAAGGAGCTGGCCGGGCTCTGCTCAGAGGGAGAGGGCGCTTGGGCGCGATCGTGTCAACCGCCCGAGTCATCTCTGCATTCCACAGAGCGACCTGGGCTTCGACAGTTCCCCTCCTGCATGGTCAACATAGAAATGGGGTCTGTTGATCAAAGAGTGACAAGTGACAGAGCACTCCATCCCTCCTCAGCCAGCATGCCCCACTGCTCTTTTTTGTTAATCAGAAGTAGTGACCAGCCAAATATCTCTGGAAGATACCCATTGCTGCTCTCCAGAAACTGGTATTCAGGTGTATACTCCTCTTGAAAGGGGAGGTTCATCCCTAGTAGATTTATCCTCCATGAATTTGTCTAATCTCCCTTTAAAGCCATCTAAGCTAGCAGCCATTATTACTAGGGATGTGCATCAGATTTGCCCGAATCCCAGGACAAAACAGGCCACTTTGGAAAGATTCTGAGGTGAATCGGGATTCCCTTTAAAATGACCAGAAACTGAAGAGGGATCAGCCTGAAGCTTTGTGCACATTTCAGAGTACTGCAGAAAGGCAGACAGTCAATGCAAAAAAACCCACATTACTTTGCTTTCATCTGTCCATATATGGAAAGCACCGAGGTCTACCTTTTAATCAAAGGGAATGGTTTACTAGTGGCTCTCCAATCATTGTGCTTGTGGGGAGGGATTTGGGTCTTATAAAATCCTTTGCTCAAGGCTGAACTCTGCTCCTTTTGCTATTTCTGAAACAGCTGAGAGAAGTAACAACATGAAGAGCTTTGTGTGAAGGGAATTGTTTATGGCTGGCTTCTGTACCTACTTCTTTCTGATTCCTTATCCTTCCAATCAGTCCACTCTATTCTAACTTTAGAGCCATGTATGGATTTTCCATAATAGTTAATGGGAGACACAAACCTTCGGGTTCCTGACTTTCACTTCAGGTTCCCAAATCTCACTTCATGCTTGGCCCTGATTCCCTGAATCAAATCAGTCTGAGTTGAATTGGGCTGTTTTCTGAACCACCAAATTGGGATCTGAACCAAATATTGGGGTCGGTGCAAACCCCTAATTATTACATTTTGTGGTAATGAACTACATTAATGGTATTTCCTGTTATATGAAAAATTGTGTTTAGGTGGAGAAAATTTCTCAGATATCCCAAGCGGGGACATCTCTCAATCTGTTCTACCTCATAAGAAAGCTGGGAGAGTGTGACTCACTGTCACAGCCTCATTGTGTATAATGG
The DNA here is from genome assembly GCF_057233095.1 of Heloderma suspectum. Lineage (NCBI taxonomy): Eukaryota > Metazoa > Chordata > Lepidosauria > Squamata > Helodermatidae > Heloderma > Heloderma suspectum. Next base: position 78,162,238 of record NC_139460.1, on the reverse strand, counting down.
TACACTAATATTGAACCTCATTTGCTATTCATTGCTCATTTATCTGATTTGGAGAGATCCTTTGGGAACTCTTTGCAGTCTTTTTTGCTTTTTTACTACCCTGAATAATTTGGTGTTATCTGCAAATGTGGCCACCTTACTGTAGGGATGTACGAAACACCTACCTGGCTCCGCGTCGGGCAATCCGCGGAGGGGGGGAGGTGCGCCGTCCCTCCCCCCAGAATCCTCGATGGTGGGGAGGCACTCCGTCCCTCCCCCCAGAATCCTGCCCGGCCCGCTCCACTCTGTGGCCAAGCCGCGGAGCTGCCAGCCAGCTCCGGCCACCTGCAGCCAGACATCTGGCCGCTGGGCAGCCCTGCAGGGACGCCAATGGCGGCTGTCATAGCTGCTGCCATTTGCATCCCTGTATTGAGCCATGATAGACTATGTAAATATTTATGTAGCCTATCACGGCAGGGGGAAAAACCCCAGCGTACACAAATGGCAGTAGCTGCCGCCATTTGCATACGCTGGGTTTTTTTCCCCCCCTGCCATGATAGGCTATGTAAATACTTACGTATTTACCCAGGTTCCCCCCCCCCGCCGTGATAGGCTACGTAAATACTTACATAGCCTATCACTGCCTCTGCAGGGATGCAAATGGCGTCCCTGTGTTAGCCGTGATAGGCCACGTAAGTATTTGCGTAGCCTATCACAGCTATGAAGAGAAGGAAGCAAATGGCGGCTGCAGGACGGCCGCCATTCGCAAAGCAGCGTGGACGGGAGCAGGTAAGTGCTCCGTTTTGCATGCCTTTCGTGGGGTGGGGGCAGCGGGGACTTCATCCCGTGCGCCTTTCGTGGGTTGGGGGCGGGGGCTTCGTTCCATGATGGATTTTGGGGGGCCGAATGCACTGGCATTCAGCCTCACCTAGATCCGTCGCGGAATTCTCTGGCATCCCTACCTTACTGCTCACCCCTAACTTCAGATAATTGTAAATATTTTTAAGAAACACCAGTCCCAAATGAGAACCAGTGCTTCCCTCCATTGTGAGAACTGTGAGAGCTGTCCTTTTATTCCTACTTTCTTCTGCCTTTTCTTTAATAGGTTACCAATCCATAAGAAGACATGTTACTATGGCACTGTAGGGATTCAGATTGGTGAAAGAAATTCAGATTGGTGAAAGGAATTGCAGGTTATGAGTCGGTCTTCTAATTGTATTACTTTGATGGTCATGCATAGTCTGATACAGCCTTTTCTTCCAAGTTCCAAGAGAACAAATGATGTTCATCAGTTTTCTGAGGCTTTTGTTTCATTGTCTTTGGGGACAATATTGCAGGTGTGTGGTCAATAAAGTGGTGGACTGCAGCTCTCCATGTTCTACAACATTATTCTTCTACAGACTTGTAGTCTTTTTCACATGTCACTCACTGCGATTTTCAGATGTAGAATTGTTATAATAGAGTCTCTTGGACTCTCCCTAGTTTAAGTGAAAAGTCTATTTTCTTCCATATATATTACAGCTAAGAGAGAATTGTTTTCTATGCTTCTACACTTGTCTGGATTAAACTGAGGAAATATGTCAAAGGGAAAAGGATCATGCAACATTTTGACTACAGTGGAAGCTGCTATCCACTCTACTTTACATAAGGGAATACCTTCAAGTTAAGAAATATTAGATCATGTAGGAAGCTTTAACTGTATGCTCCTGTGCCATGAGTCATATTCCCTTTTCCCCCAAGACTTTGAAGAATATTGCGAGCGGAGATGGGTTAAAGAAGATGCAGACAACAAGCTTGGGTTGAAAATTGGGCCACATTTATTGAAATAGCTGCAAAGGGGTAACTAGGACGGGCATCTAACTGTGTCAGCGGTTAGCTGGCACTTCTTGGGCGAAAACATACCCAGCCTGAGGGGTTGCAGTGATCTCGCCATCCCTCCGGACTGCCCCTTCTGGGGGAGGTAGACCTTCCGGTGTCACCCCTGACCCGGTGCTGCAAAACACCTGGGTGAGTGAGTAGGGTTGGTCTCCCAGGCAACCCTTATCCCCCTGCTGAGCCGCACAACCCGTTCGGGGGGCCCTCAGGCATCACCTGTCACCATAAGGTGCCTCTGCATGCACACCATCCCTACTTTCCTGTTCTGCCCGTCCTAGCCGCCACAGGAGTCACAAGCCTAGAGCTTGTGAAACTCCCCCCACCTGTGCAGAAGAACTTCCCTCAGGCCCCTTTGCAGATCAGACAGACATACGTTATTCACTAAATGAGACAGGTGGACACCGTCCTACCTGTAATGCTCCCTCCATGTCCACAGAATTTCCTGGTGGGTGGTGCATCCATCACCTCATTCACCTGGCAATAAGCCATTTCTCTGTGCACTTTCCAACGTGCCCTGCCATTGGCAACATCATTCCATTCCTTCCCATTGATCCATGGGAGCAGTGAGGGCTGCAATAGGCTACTTCCGGCCAGGTATGCCGGACCACCCGTATCTCAACCAAGGCCTGTTCCATCAGGTCCTCGCCTGGCTTACAGCCAAAGTCATTCCCTCCAATGTGCAGCACCTGGACCTGCGGAGGAAGACTGACAAACTTGGTGGGACAGAGTGAGGAGGGGACTCCCACCGTATGCCACGTCTATGGAGCCACTGGATCTTAATGTGACAGGGTGACAGAAGCTGAATTCTGAAGAAGACATACAAGCTCTTCATGCAGCTCCAGACATCAAAACGTGCCCATGTAAGAGCACCCGTACCGGCGTACAACGAGTCTGCTGGTCTAAGGAAGAAGCACATTAAGGGAAACTACACAGTTGCCCTTAAGTCAACAGCAAACCATTGAAGTGATAAAAACGGAGGCCCCTCCTCAGACCCGTGGCATGCCATAAAACCCATAAGGTGCCGCCAGAGCATAATCCGTTGACTTGCATTTGGCCATGGGCCACTGCCGTGCCCTTGCCATGCCAATCAATTTGATCACCAAATCAATTTTTTTATCACTTTTTATCACGGAGCACTTTTTATCAGGTTAGGCTGGTATACCAACTACGCCCTTATCTGGACAGAGATAGCCTAGCTACAGTTATCCATGCTCTGATAACTTCTCGTCTGGATTACTGCAATGCGTTATACGTGGGGCTGCCTTTGAAAATGGTCCGGAAACTTCAGCTGGTCCAAAATAGGGCAGCAAGATTGTTAACAGGGACTGGCCTGCGAGCTCATATTATGCCAGTACTTTTCCAGCTGCACTGGCTGCCAGTCCATTTCCGGGCCCGATTCAAAGTGCTGGTGTTAACATTCAAAGCCCTTAATGGCTTGGGGCCAGGTTACCTGAAGGATCGCCTCCTCCCATATGTGCCTGCCCGGACCTTAAGATCATCGTCAGCGGCCCTTCTCCGTGAGCCCCTGCCAAAGGAAGTGAGGCGGGTGGCTACTAGGAGGAGGGCTTTTTCTGTTGTGGCACCCCGGCTCTGGAATGAGCTCCCTAGTGAGGTTTGCCTGGCGCCTACATTGTACTCCTTTCGGCGCCAGGTGAAGACCTTTTTATTTTCCCAGGCATTTTAGCTTTCTAAATTTTTATCTTTGCTGTTTTAAATCTGTATTTTAAACTCCTGTACTGCTGCTAGGTTTTATTGTGGTTGTATTGTTATATTGTGGTTTTAATGTTCTATATATTTTAAATTGTTTTATTGTGTGTTGTTTGGTTTTAGTTTTTGTGAACCGCCCAGAGAGCTTCGGCTATTGGGAGGTATAGAAATGAAATAAATAAATAATAAATAAACAAATAAACAAATATGTAAATGGATTACTTTGGGCCAGACCTGTACCTTGCAGCAAATCAAGGCCCTCCGGGACAAGTCGGCCTTGTGAGCCCAGACCAACCCTGCATTCTGTTAGGGCTGCTACGTGGAACAGGGAAACGTCTTATTGGAAAGCTCCAATGGAGGGCCATGACCCCCGGAGCCCGAAAGGGGTATCCGGAGAGAGAGGGTGGTTAATTTACTAATGCAGGCAAACATCTGTGCCCAACACTATCTTGCACGCCGAAACCTAAATTCTGACATGGAGTCAGTGAAACCCACCTTTGTGGGCTGGAAGGCTAAATGGCCAGCTTGCGACTTATGGTCCCAAATAGTCTGTTGTTCCTTATGGAGGCGTGAAATTGTGCCCAATGATCTATAGATAAGGGTCATGAATCCTATCGCTGAGGTTTTGCCTAATGCGCAGCACACGCACCCTGCTCTGTCGCAGGCGGCTCCTGTATGGAGAGCCATGGAATGCAGGCTGGCATGCCTGGCTTCAGTATCCCGATCTCCCATAGTACTGCAAGGATGGGATCTGGGAATGGAGCACCCACGGGGCTAAGGCCCGGAAGATGTTGACCTAATTTCATGACAAAGCATCGACAATTGGGTTTGCCTAACCCGGCACATGGTGGACTCAGAACCAGATGTTGTAATACTGACTCTGGAGCACGAACACACTGACACATGACATGACCCTCCAATTTCAGGAGGACGGAGAATGAATAACGTGGTCATGTTGTCATAGTGAAGGGGGGGTTACTGACTTGGCTATAAGGTTATCCCTCAATGTGCTTGGCGGGGGCGGCAGCCTCCACTCTACAGGCCTTTACCCACTGCACGATTGGACCTGCCCTAAGAATCTGAAACCCCTTGGGGTAGGGGCGGAACCATGTGAGTCCGCAGTCCGGCTTTGAGGAGAGGCTCACGCTTCCGAAAGGAGGTGCCATTAAAGCCCTACTAAGTTGAAGCCATGCCTGATGTATAACTACTTGGAGCTGTGCCTAACGGACCTGAAAATTGTCCTGAGGGAGGTGAGAATAACACCTAAGGGTATCGGATTGGCTTCACCGAATGTTGCTGTGGGAGACAGGCCCTCAGCCTTTGTGAGCTAAGGGGCACCGAAGTAACAGAAAAGGGGAAGCAATACTTGCGTTAGGTCAGAACATTGACCACCATCTTTGGACTCCATGTAGCACATGCCCATCAGGGACCAGTGGCTGGGATCCCAGACAAAGACAGCTGCCTCATCGAAGAGGTGTGACACACTGAGCAGAGATGATCAGGGATCTTGTGATAATTGACTGGCCCTCAGGAAAGAGAGGTTACGAATCAGGATAAACTCCCTAGAGGATTTCCTGGGCACCATTTCGAGAAGAGAGATCCCTAGAATAGCTAACGGGGTGTGGAAAAAAGGGGGGGGGCTAAAACCCTTCTGCCAGTACTGCAGTGTTAACCTTTCCTGAACCTGTCGACGCCTAGCAAGGAGAAATGTTGCTTACGAGGTAGGGATGGTCTATGTTGACCTAAAGAAAAAATACTAGGGCCCCCTAGAACCTAGCATAAACCGTGTTCCAAGTTAAGACGCGTTCCCCCAGTTGGGCAGTGTCTTAAAGCTGGAGTATCGGCGCCAACCTTACTAGGCATTGGCCATCCAGAGCTTCCTACTGCCTCGGCTTTACCAAGGGGACCCTCCCCTCCCCGAGCATTGGACAAGAGGTGCAAGAGTGCTGACTGCTACAAGGGCGCATTCACGATGAAAACTGCACGTGTCCTGGGAGCATGTGCCCATTGGGGCTTTACTCCCAGCACAGATAGCAGTGCTGAAGCAGAGGACCCGCCATAGGCCGAGGGCCAGTGCGGGAGACCACCTGGTGAATGTGGCCACTGCCAGATCTGTTGCCGACCCCAGCTGGGAAGGAGTCAAAATGGGAGTGAAAGGTCCTGGTCAAACAGGTCCTTATGCAGAGAAGGGCAATGGCGGCCCTCCTGCGAGAGGCCTAAACAAGCCATTCGCACACCTCCTCGGGCGAAAGACATTACGAGAAGGAGTAGCCCTGGTGACAATACAACTCGCCAGATTAGCGTAGGGATCTGATATGCCCCTTACGTGGATGTCCAAAACGGGCGGGGGCAGGTGAGGGATCCTACTTAATCCAGGAAAAAACCCTGTAAGATGATGCATTAAGCGGCTGGGGTTACTGGGGTGTGACTGACGGAGCTGCAGGCAGCCCGAGCGTCATATAGGGAGATAACATTGGGAGGGACAGCCGCCCCCAGGTAGGTAACCTAAGGCAGCAACCCCACAGCCCTAAGGGTCACCCGTCTGAACAACTGGGGTGAGGTGCAGTCATCTCACCCATATTCAGGGCAGCCGTGTCTGGGTCCCCAGGAGCAAGGGAGGCGATACCACTTGCATTGCTCCTGATGGAGATGGCTCATGAGGGCGGACCGCCTTCAGGTGTGCTGTGTCGCCTGGGCGAAACCCCAAGGAGGAGGATGTTGCTTGGATCACTGCTGACGGAGATGCCGCAGGAAGGTGGACTGCCTACAGTGGTGGGGTGCTGCCATGGTGAAGCTGCGAAGGTGAGATGGAGGCCTCAATGGCGTCCAGGTGCCCTGAACCCAGAGACGAGTTGTACCAATCGTGGGCACACTCTGATCCCCAGCTGGAAAAAACCGAGGTTGTTGCCTGTGCGCCCAGGGAAGATGAGGCAGCAGAAGGGAGGAGCTCCGCTGAAGGCGTTGAGCCTTCTGGAAGAGCCGATGAAGAGGAGGTGGATGCCTCAATAGCGTCCAGGCAATCTGAAATAGAAAGAAGCAACGAGTGTTGGGTCTGCTGTCGTGTTCGCTTGTGCTGGACCACTGAGGATTTTTTGTGCCTGGCCAGGGGAGGAGGAGGGATCCCCGAGGAACGCTCAGCAGCTTCCAAACAAGAAAAAATTGATGCCAGTACCAGGTCTGCGTCCACATCAGAGTCAGAATCGGGCCTTTGCAGCGGACTTTTGGATAGGGGGGGCGGGGCCCTCCTATTCCCTTTCTTACCACCCTGGCCCTTCTTAGGAGGCATGATGCAGGAGGTGAATTAAGGAAGCTATCTGTCAGGGTGGACACTGAGCCCATAGAATCCCAGAGTAGTTCTAATGCTGAGGAAGAGCAGTCGCTCCTGGGAGAGGAGCGCGCTCCTCTTTCCCAGGACCAACAGCTGACGGATTTTCCTCCCCACCACATTCCTAGTTTTAGTTAGCTGTCAAGGAAGTGACCGAGCACAGATAGCAGACTTAGCGAAGGTGCGCACTCAACGACTGCGCCCCGAGGATCCAAGGGAAAAGGGGAGGGATTCTCCCTAGTCCTTATATTCAGGGGTCTGCCAGTAATTTGTGAATTTGTGAACCGCCCAGAGAGCTTCGGCTATTGGGCGTTATAGAAATGAAATAAATAAATAAATAAATAATTGCTTTTCAAACGGGGACCAACTGATCCAACTTAGGGCATAGGGATGCTTCTGCTCAGATCTAGTTGATACCTGTAGAGTTGTTAAGTTGCAAAAGAAGAATAAATCTTTGAAAAGAATCCCTTTGTCTGTGTCTGGACTTGGCTACTGGATTAGACTGAGAGAGCCCTCTAAGGAGCTCTTGACACCATCAAAGAGTTAATAAAGCCGCTGGGCACCCCAGACAATAGGCAGCCACCCCACAGTCTTAAGATCTGTGGGTATGAGTTCCAGACCGAGACAGAGAGGCCTGGGGATGAAGATGGGAGCGCTGCACTACCGTTTAGGGAGAAAATCAGATTTTCAAGAGGCGCAGCCAGGGGCCAAAGGTGATGGAGCGGCGTTTGAGCGTGGGCGCTCACAGCCGAGGGCACCCTGTCACAGGAGGCGCCAAACAGGCAGTTGCCACTGTTACGCAATTTTATTAATTAAATATTTAATAATTGTAATTTAATTTATTATTATTATTATTATTTATTTTATTAAAGCTTTCTTTTCATACAAACATAGGAAGCTGCCTTATACTGAGTCAGACCCTGGGTCCATCTAGCACAGAATTGTTGACACTGACTAGCAGCAGATCTCCAAAGTTTCAGGCAGGATTCTTTCGTAGGCCTACCTGGAGACGCTGGGGATTATTTATTTATTTATTTATTTATTTATTGCATTTATACCCTGCCTTTCTCCCTCTCGCAAGGAACTCAAGGCGGCTTACATTATCCTCCTCCTCACCGTTGTATCCTCACAACAACAACCCTGTGAGGTAGGTTGGGCTGAGAGTCTGTGACTGGCCCAAAGTCACCCAGTGAGCTTCCATGGCCAAGTGGGGACTAGAACCCGGATCTCCTCTTCCACTGAGCCGCAGGTCTTCCTATTTTATTTATTTGTTTATTTATTTTGGGGGGGTGGGAGGGGGAGACGTCCCAAGCCCATGGGAGGCGACCAATCGGGCTGTGATATACACGCCCCGACTCGGCTCAGCAGCCAGGCGCCCCTCCAACAGGCAGGCTCGGCTGACCAGTGGGGGGGGGCAGTCAGACCGTCGTTTGGAGTGCTGCTGCCAGCAAACACCGGCGCCGCGCTCACCCGTCCGCCGACGCCTCCCGCTGGGAGCAACACCTCAGGGAGGCCGGCAAGGTGAGGAGGAAGAGGCCAGCAAGGCCGGTGGCTGGGTAGACAGGCCGGCCGGCAGGCATGCCGTGAGCCGGCCCAGTGGCCGGCGGGCCCATCTGGCAAGCGTGCGGGCGTGCGGGCAGGGTGAGTGAGCGGGCGGGCGAGCGAGCGAGCAGGCGGGAGGGAGGGCTGGCGGGCGGGTTGAGCGTGCACGGGGACGGGTGAGTGGGCAGGAGAACGAGTACACGAGGAGACCGAACGGGCGGGCAGGCGGGTGAGAGGAAAGGAGCCGGCGAAGGAGGGAGGGAGCTGAACATTATCACCAAGCAAAGATTTTAGGGATGGCGGAGAATTTCTCCCCGAAACTTCGGGGGTCCAAGCGCCAACGTGTTCGGCCCCCCAAACAAGTTTCAGGGAGAAATCCTCCGCACCCCCCTGCACCCCGCACCCCCCCTGGGACAGGACTTACCTTCGCCGAATGTCCCTCCCGGCGGCGGGTCCGGGCGGCGGTTCGGCGGGTGTTCGAGCGGGGCGGGAGCAGCAGCCGGTCTTTCGACCGGCTGCCACCACCGCCATTACAATAAAAGAAAAAAAACAAAAACGCCCCCGTGATAGGCTACGTGACGATTAACGTAGGCTATTACGGCTAGATTTGCAAAGTCAGCCGTGATAGGCTACGTTAATCGTCACGTAGCCTATCACGGGGGCGGTTTTTTTAAAAAAAAAAAACAATGGAGTTCGCGGCCGGGCGAGGCGGAAAGCCTCCTCCCCGGCCTGAATTTCGGCCGGGCAAGGCAGGAAGCCTCCCTCCCGGCCTGAATTTCGGCCGGGGCGAGGCGGGAAGCCTCCCCCCCGGGCCTGAACTTCGCGGGGGGAGCCGCGAAGTGCCTCCCCCCCACCGCGAACAAGCTTTGACGAAAGGTAAGTGCCTTTCGTCCACCCCTAGAAGATTTTGGTGCGCAGAAGCACGCTGGGTCCAGGCGGCTGGAACGAGGACGAAACCGTTCTCCAGCAGGCCAAAGTCCCTCATCATGAACCGAGGAGAAAGGAGGGCTGTAGTTCTCTCTAGCTGCGTTGAGCCAGAGAGCTGAGTTTGAGAAGGGGGCTGAGTTTAAGGAAACTCAGCCTGCCCCTCCTTGCATGGTGGTGCCACTGGGGTGCACCAATCAAAGGCCCCTGCGTCATGTCACCCCACCCGCCCGCAATGGCCCCCCTCTTTTAGCCAGACAAGCTGACGCCGGGTGAGGGCATATATGGAACACCAGGAGGGGAGCAACATATCAGCAGAAGATCCAGGTAGTTTGCATTACAGAAATATTATTTGGAATTGTACACAGATAAATGGTTGTGATTTTGATCTCCATGCAGGGATGGATGAAACTGTTAATCTCGGTCTCACTGAAACTGCCATTTCATTTTTTAGATCAAACTTGTTCTGTCCTGCTTCTGCAGAAGCTTACATTTTTAAAAAAAAAATGTACATAATTTTTTCCTAATGTACACATTACATTACACATGTACACAATCTTTTTGCATTTTAAATGTACACATTTTTCTAAGTACTCTACATTGCTGAAATGCTCTTTTGCATGCACTTTTCTCCAATATATGCATTTTGTGCACATTTTTCCCTAATATGCACATTTTTGTGTACATTTTTTCCTGAGATGAACTGCTTCTGAAGGTCTGCGAAAAGGCAGATTTCAGAATGCATCTCTGTCTCAGCTCACTGAAAGGCCCATGAGGTGTAAATTAGGCAAAGCTTCTAAAAAAAGTCTCAATAGAGTGAATTTCTAAGCATCCTATGTAAGTGGATGTGTGTGGTAAGTTAAACCAAATCAGTTGGGAGTTGTATGGAGGAGAGAATATCTTTGGTATTGTTGGAGCAAGCTAGGTATTAATGGATTTTATAAATTTGTCACATTAGCTCAAGTACATCTTGTTGACAATGACTTCATGAGTAAAAGATCTAATTTATAAGGAGGCTGCATTTTCATGAGATGTTTTGCCAACTTGGTGATTTAGCAAATGCAGCAGGACATGCTTGCCTTGCAGTTTGAGCTACCAGGGATGTGTAGTCACCTTGGAACTCCCATGTTGATTGACTTCAGTGATTCTCCATAGGTCCAGAAAATGCAAACCACACTGAGCCATCAATCTGTATCCATTTCCTCTTTGAACTACAGAATGACCATAGGCTAGAGTCACATGGTTAAGATTATGACAGGGAAATCTTTTCACCCATGCTATTTCCATTTCTCAGCTGTTTCCAGGGCCAGTCCTACCATTTGGTAGAGTGAAGCAGCTGCCTCAGCAGCTGATTTGGGGTGTCATGAATGGTAGTTATTTCATTTATTATTATTGTACTTTTGCTCCCATGGAGAACTGCTTCTGGGATTTTCTGCCTGAGATGTGAAAATAACTTGGTCAGCTTTGGATGCTATGGCTGAGGACAGGGGAGCATTTGCTGTTCTGCATCAGACAGCAAAATTTCTTGGGCTGGCTCTTCAATTTATTTTTTACATTATAGTTTAAGATAACTCCTGAGAACACATCTGGATTCCACTGAGGAAATTTTTATTAACTTTTCTTCACACAATCCTATAGAAAACTCAGGTGAAGTTCCTGGTACTGACACACTGCTTTAGTTTAGCTAACCTATTAGAATTACTGAAGTCACATGAGACTCTCTGTCAAAGGTAGGTGTGGACGAAAGTCACTTACCTGTCCTCGAAGCTTGTTCGCGGTGGGGGAGAGGCGCTTCGCTGCTCCCCCCACGAAGTTCAGGCCATGGGGGGAGGCTTCCCGCCTCGCCCGGCTGAAATTCAGGCTGGGGGGGAGGCTTCCCGCCTCGTCCGGCTGAAATTCAGGCGGGGGAGGAGGCGCCTCGCCTCGCCCGGCCGCGAACTCAAAAGTTAAAAAAAAACAAAAACACCCCCGTGATAGGCTACGTGACGATTAACGTAGCCTATCACAGCTAGATCTGCAAAGTCAGCCATGATAGGCTACGTTAATCGTCACGTAGCCTATCACGGGTGACTTTAAAAAGAAAAGAAAAAAAAGCGCGTACGCAAATGGCGGCCCCCATAGGGAGCCGCCATTTGCGTTCCTTATTTGGTTGCTGTAGTCTACGTAAAGATTTACGTAGACTACGGTGAAAATAAGGGCAACGCAAATAGCGTTGCCCTTATTTTCGCCGTAGTCTATGTAAATCTTTACGTAGACTACAGTGACCAAATAAGGAACGGGAATGGCGGCTCCCTATGGGGGCCGCCATTATCCATACGCGCTTTTTTTTTTAAAGTCACCCATGATAGGCTACGTGACGATTTACGTAGCCTATCATGGCTGACTTTGCAGATCTAGCCGTGATAGGCTACGTTAATCGTCACGTAGCCTATCACGGGGGCGTTTTTTTTTTCTTTTATTGGAATGGCGGGGGCGGCAGCCGGTCGAAAGTCCGGCTGCCGCTCCCGCCCCGGACGAACACCCACTGAACCGCCGTCCAGACCCGCCGCCAGGAGGGACATTCGGGAAAGGTAAGTCCTGTCCCGGGGGGGGGGGGTGCGGGGTGCGGGGGGGTGCGGAGAATTTCTCCCCGAAACTTGTTCAGGGGGCCAAACACGTTGGCGCTTGGCCCCCCGAAGTTTCGGGAAGAAATTCTCCGCCATCCCTAGTCAAAGGTGAGAAAATTTGGGAGGTATGGGGGCCATTTTTGCCCCCCTGGACTCTCCCCTGCCCAGTGGCTTGTACACATACTCTCTATGGGTGCTGAAACTAGGGGGAGGGAATAAAACCAAATTAAGAAGGCGTTCAGATCTGCTACAGATCCCCCAAAAGGTCAAAATTAGCTTGTTTGCAAGCTACTTTTGACACTTTGGGGGGCTCTGTAGCAGCTCCAGGTGCCATTTTTTTGCATTATTTTTTAAAAAATTGGTCCCCTAAAATTTCTGCAGGTGCAAGGGCTGCACTGGGGGATATACAGGCCACATCAGGCCTGCAGGCTGCACGTTGCCCACCCCTGCTCTATTTGCAGAAATTAACGGGTATTTATAATGAAACAGAGAGTTCAGTGATACAACTAATGCCTATGTTAACTGTGAAGGAAGCCCTCACCATGTTCAATCAGATGTACATCCTCATAAGTAGGCTTAGACTAGCAGCTGCAAACTCTTTAAAGACTCCTTTTCTTTACTAGTAAGATAACTAACAATGACTGGCAAATTTTGGAGTTGGGAAATGTACAAGGAACAGGAATATTTAAAGAAGTTGTGAGATGTTATCTGTAGTTGATATAGATTAAAGTGCAGTCAAGGACATCTTCAAGTTCCACCCTCTCAGATTCTTACTCTAAATGCCCTTTCCACAGCACAGAACACTATGTGCCTGATGTAGTGAAAGTAGGACACTTTTTGTTCTATTAATCTCAATAGGTGTGACTTAAGCACCTGCTTAACTAGCCCAATAAAATATGGCTCTTATATGTGTTTAAGCTTGAATCATGATCTAAATTAATTCTTTTCGTTTTTTACACTCATTCTCTTTGATTCTGTTTATTAATGTCTGGTTGGCTTGGGATCCAAATAATGGAACATCTCTTCCCAAACCAGCCTGCCTGTGCCTTAAGATCTTCTGCAGAGGCCCTCAGGTACTCCATGGATGCAGAACCTCAGGCCTAGTGGCCAAGTCAGGCACTCCAGAAGTCTCTGCCCTCCAAAGGTATCCAGAATGCCTCACCCTCTTCCCTGGGCCCCACCCCTTCTCCCATCCACATAGCGTTTGATGTTGTTCCAGTTCTGTACAGCTTTTCCCCATTCTAAAAAGCTGAAAAATGCCTCTCCTAAAGTTTAATTATTTGTAGAAAGAGCTTTAAGCTAAAATATGTTAGCATTATTTTGAGTTTTGGGGCCCCACCCCAGCTGGAATGCCCCACTAGAATGCTGCCCCCAAGAGCTACTCTGGCATGAAATTTGACCTGGCTGAAAGAGGGTCTGCACCCCTGCCTGAGTCCTAGTGCCTTCCATATCAGAAGTGCACTATGTAATAATAAAAAGGAAAGGGGTTTCTCAGTGATGGTATCCTGGCTTTGGAATGCCCTCCCTAAGGAGGAATGGCTGGTGCCTAATTAGCAAATGTTTTGGTGCTAGGTTAACCTTTTCTAAAATTTACCCAGGCATTTTTGTTGTTGTTTATTTGGTCAGTCCCTTCCAACTCTTCGTGACTTCATGGACCAGCCCACGGCAGAGCTTCCTGTCGGCCGTCGCCACCACCAGCTCCCCCAAGGTGGAGCCCATCACCTCCAGAATATCATCCATCCATCTTGCCCTTGGTCGGCCCCTCTTCCTTTTGCCTTCCACTTTCCCTAGCATCAGCATCTTCTCCAGGGTCTCCTGTCTTCTCATGATGTGGCCAAAGTACTTCAGTTTTGCCTTTAATATCATTCCCTCAAGTGAGCAGTCTGGCTTGATTTCCTGGAGGATGGACTGGTTTGATCTTCTTGCAGTCCAAGGCACTCTCAGCATTTTCCTCCAGCACCACAGTTCAAACGCATCTATCTTCCTTCGCTCAGCCTTCCTTATAGTCCAGCTCTCACAGCCATAGGTTACTATGGGGAATACCATTGCTTTAACTATGTGGACTTTTGTTGTCAGGGTGATGTCTCTGCTCTTCACTATTTTATCAAGATTTGTCATTGCTGTCCCCCCAAGAAGTAAATGTCTTCAGATTTCCTGGCTGCAGTTAGCGTCTACAGTAATCTTTGCACCTAGAAAGACAAAGTCTGTCACTGCCTCCACGTTTTCTCCCTCCATTTGCCAGTTATCAATCAAGCTGGTTGCCATAATCTTGGTTTTTTTGAGGTTGAACTGCAACCCAGCTTTTGCACTTTCTTCTTTCACCTTCGCCATGAGGTTCCTCAACTCCTCCTCGCTTTCAGCAATCAAAGTGGTATCATCTGCATATCTGAGATTGTTAATGTTTCTTCCAGTGATTTTAACTCCAGCCTTGGCTTCATCAAGCCAGCACGTCGCATGATGTGTTCTGTGTACAGGTTGAATAGGTAGGGTGAGAGTATACAACCCTGCTGTACTGCTTTCCCAATCTTAAACGAGTCCATTGTTCCGTGGTCTGTTCTTACTGTTGCTACTTGGTTGTTATACAGATTCCTCAGGAGGCAGACAAGATGACTTGGTATCCCCATACCACCAAGAACTTGCCACAATTTGTGATGATCCACACAGTCAAAGGCTTTAGAATAGTCAATAAAATAGAAATAGATGTTTTTATGAAACTCCCTGGCTTTCTCCATTCTCCAGCGGATATTGGCAATTTGGTCTCTAGTTCCTCTGCCTGTTCTAAACCCAGCTTGTACATCTGGCAATTCTCGTTCCATGAATTGCTGGAGTCTACCTTGCAAGATCTTGAGCATTACCTTACTGGCATGTGAAATAAGTGCCACTGCTAGATAGTTTGAACATTCTTCAGTGCTTCCCTTTTTTGGTATGGGGATATAGGTTGATTTTTTCCAATCTATTGGCCATTCTTGTGTTTTCCAAATTTGCTGGCATATGGCATGCATCCCCTTGACAGCATCATCTTGCAAGACTGTAAACAGTTCAGCTGGGATACCGTCATTTCCTGCTGCCTTGTTATTAGCAATGCTTCTTAAGGCCCATTCAACCTCACTCTTCAGGATGTCTGGCTCTAGCTCACTGACCACACCGTCAAATCTGTCCCCAATATTATTATCCTTCCTTAGGGTTGGCGGAGAATTTCTCCCTGAAACTTCGGGGGGCCGAGCGCCAACGTGTTTGGCCCCCCGAACAAGTTTTGGGGAGAAATCCTCCACACACCCCTGCCCACCGCACCCCCCCCCGGGATGGGACTTACCTTTGCCGAATGTCCCTCCCGGCGGCGGGTCCAGCCGGCGGTTCGGCGAGTGTTCGAGCTGGGCGGGAGCGGCAGCCGGTCTTTCGACTGGCTACCGCCACCGCCATTGCAATGAAAGAACCCCCCCCGATAGGCTACGTAATGATTAACGTAGCCTATCACGGCTAGATTTGCAAAGTCAGCCGTGATAGGCTATGTCAATCGTCACGTAGCCTATCACGGGTGACTTAAAAAAAAAAGAAAAGTGTATACGGATAATGGCGGCCCCCATAGGGAGCCGCCATTCCCGTTCCTTATTTGGTCGCTGTAGTCTACGTAAACATTTACGTAGACTACGGCGAAAATAAGGGCAACGCTATTTGCGTTCCCCTTATTTTCACCGTAGTCTACGTAAACATTTACGTAGACTACAGCGACCAAATAAGGAACAGGAATGGCGGCTCCCTTTGGGGGCCGCCATTATCCATACACTCTTTTTTTTTTTTTTTAAGTCACCCGTGATAGGCTACGTGACGATTGACGTAGCCTATCACGGCTGACTTTGCATATCTAGCCGTGATAGGCTATGTGAATCGTCACGTAGCCTATCAGGGGGCGTTTTTTTTTTTTTTAACTTTCGCGTTCGTGGCCGGGCGAGGCGGGAAGCCTCCTCCCCGGCCTGAATTTCGGTTGGGGCGAGGCGGGAAGCCTTCCCCCCCAGCCTGAACTTCGCGGGGGGAGCAGCGAAGCGCCTCCCCCCCACCGTGAACGTCCTTCGAGGACAGGTAAGTGACTTTCGTCCACCCCTATCCTTCCTATACAGATCTTCTGTATATTCTTGCCACCTTTTCTTGATCTCTTCTGCTTCTGTTAGGCCCTTGCCATCTTTGTTTTGGATCATACCCATTTTTGCCTGGAATTTACCTCCGATGTCTCTAATTTTCTGGAAGAGGTCTCTTGTCCTTCCTATTCTATTATCTTCTTCCGCTTCTGTGCATTGTTTGTTTAAAAATAATTCCTGATCTCTTCTGGCTAACCTCTGGAATTTTGCATTTAATTGGGCATATCTCCGCCTATCACTGTTGCCTTTTGCTTTCCTTCTTTCTTGGGCTGCTTCCAGTGTCTCAGCAGACAGCCATCTTGCTTTCTTGGTTTTCTTTTTCTATGGGATGTTTTTTGTTGCCGCCTCCTGAACAATGTTGCGAACTTCTGTCCATAGTTCTTCTGGGACCTTATCTACTAAATCTTGTCCCTTAAATCTATTCTTCACCTCCACTGCATATTCATGAGGAATATTAGTGAACTCATATCTCACTGATCTGTGGGTCTTCCCTATACTCTTTAGTCTGATTCTAAATTGTGCAATAAGATGTTTGTGATCTGAACTACAATCAGCTCCAGGTCTTGTTTTTACCGACTGCATAGATGTCCACCACCTTTGGCTACAAAGGATGTAGTCAGTCTGATTTCGGTGTCGACCGTCTGGTGAAGTCCATATATAAACTTGTATCTTAGGTTGTTGGAAGAGAGTGTTGCTTATGCATAATGAGTTGTCTTGGCAAAATTCTATCAGCCTATGTCCTGCTTCATTTTGTTCTCCCAGACCATGCTTGCCTGTAATTCCAGGTGTCGTTTGACTACCCACCTTAGCATTCCAGTCTCCTGTAAAGAAAGTAACATCTTTTTTTGGCGTACTATCCAGTAGGTGCTGCAGATCCTCATAGAACTGATCTACTTTTGCTTCTTCAACATCTGTGGTTGGGGCGTATATTTGGATCACTGTGATGTTAAATGGCTTACCCTGAATTCGAATTGAGATCATTCTGTCATTTTTTGGAAACGTATCCAAGCACTGCTTTAGCCACTTTATTATTAATTATAAGGGCTACTCCATTTCTTCTGTGGTCCTCTTCTCCACAGTAGTAGATCTGGTGGTCATTTGATGTGAAGTGGCCTATTCCAGTCCATTTCAGTTCACTGACACCCAAAATGTCTATATTTAATCTTGACATCTCCCCAATAACCACATCCAATTTGCCCTGGCTCATAGATCTTACATTCCAGGTTCCTATGGTGTGTTGATCTTTAGAACATCAGATTTGTCGTTCACCAGGCATTTTAATTTGTATAAAATCCCTCAGTCTGCCTCATATTTTTTTTCATTTGCCATCTATTATTATAGTTGTCTGATGTTACATTTAGTGCCTTATTGTATAGGGTTACATTACAAATAATTTATTATCTACATTGTTGTACACTACCCTGGAATCTTATTGATAAAGGTCAGTATAAAAAGGTAAAGGTAAAGGTGTCCCCAGCCAGTCGTGTCCGACTCTAGGTTGCGGTGCTCATCCCCGTTTCTAAGCCGAAGAGCCAGCGCTGTCCGAAGACGCTTCCGTGGTCATGTGGCCAGCATGACTGAACACCGAGGTGCATGGAACGCTGCTACCTTTCCCACCGAGGCGGTACCTATTTATCTACTTGCAATTTCTTGCTTTCGAACTGCTAGGTTGGCAGGAAAAAAGGTCAGTATAGAAATGTGCATATATCCCTCACTAGAGGGCCTTTGACAAGGCATTATCTCCATAAAAAGAGAACAATAATTTAATTTCTCACAGGCTAGTAATTGTAAAGCACTTTGCACCTTAAAATTGCAACCCTATTCACATTTACATGGGAGTAAGCCCCACTGCACCCAATGGGATTTACTTCTGAGTCATCATTCATAGGATTGGGGTATCAATGTATTATACAAATGATGTATTTAAAAAATTATCCTCTTTTTTCAGAATAATAATTAATTGGAAAAAATGTACAAAAGCAGAAGATTTTGTAAAAGAACCTTTGGGGAAATAATTTACTGTAGTTGAATGAATAAGACACGGTACTGACTGGCTGTGGTCATCAATATAACAGGAGAACATATGTTTAGAAACAGATATGACAGGAAATCCAAAACCCTGGCAAACTGGCAAGGCAAAGGTCAAGCAGCAGAAGACTATGTCTTTCAAGGAAAATAAATAGTTGGAGAGTATGGTATAGCAGATGTCTATGAATCAAGGGGTTATTAACCATGCAGGAATTAGAATGATTTCTCTGTTGTCACTCAGCAGAATACGGTTTGATATCTTATGCTGCGGAGTGTAGCGCAATTGTATGATGGAAGGAAAGACAAAGGGAAAAAAGGAGAATGAGTCATAATTAGTAGTTCATTGTTCTGCTCAACTGTAACATCTTTCAAAGTAAGACAGAACTTGAAATATGCAAATTGCAAATCTCAATGAAACTATATTAGTTCTTTTGGATTTGTTTAAGATCCCATTATGTAGCTGAGATCTAAGTGCTCTTTGAAAAAATATTATAAACTGTTTCTATTAATGGCATATTGGTTAGGTGAGAGAATGATTTTTCCTTCCTAGCTGCAGCATATAAGACTGAAGGTGTTTTTAAGGGAATGCTATGAAAGCATTAAGTATATTTTTCATAGAAATCTAAACAATAAAGTTCTTAGCAAACAGCTTTAAGGATGTGCACAGAGTGCAGGAAGGCCTTTATCTCTAGGCCCTGTCATAGCCACATCTTCTTGTCAGCCATTGTGAGTTGCCCAGTATTCCAGTTGCCTCTTTATGCTGCCACTTAAAAAGTGTTGTGATGTGTGCTGGCATGAAGAAGATGGTGGTGTTAGTATCCCTAACTATCCTATGGTTCTTTTGTGGGTGCCCTTAGGCATTATGCTGTTGATGCTGCTGCCGTTGTAATTTTTCTGTACCACCAGCATTTAAAATATGGTGTGGATTGGGAACTACTCAGTACAGTGGAAATGGGCCTGGGGGAGGTGCTGGGAGCCACCAGCTAGACATGGCTATCCAAGGCTGAGCAAATCCATTGGTTTCAATCCAATCCAGTTGATTCAAATCAGACATGAAGCTTTCACCAGATGACCTTGGGCAATCCATTGAGACCATTCAGACAAAACACTAACTCTTACTCAGTGGTTGAGTGTGGGTTATCGTTGAACCATGGGTTGTTTGTTAAACTGTGAGTTAGTGTGTTGTCTGAACCCAGGACATTTTCTGCACAGTGGCTTGTTAACCACCCTGAACAACCCAACAAAGTATGGGTTCTCACTCAGGGTGGTTTGTTTGAGAAAATAAGCCACACTGCATGTTTAACAAGCTACCCTGCAGATGTTCAGACAACATGTTAACCCACAGTTCAACAAACAACTCATGGTTCAACAACCTACACTCAACCACTGAGTGTGGGTTAGTGTGTTGTCTGAACAGCCCCATTATCCCTCTGCCTAATATATGTAGCTCATTGGGCAGGGGGCAGGGGGAGAACATCTATAAAGCCCTGAGCACCTTGGAAGAAGTATTCTCCTTAATTTTTTACCACTTAATTCTGTGCTTAGTATTCCTTGCATCTCACAACCTCTGTCCAAAACACACACAGGTTTAATTCACTGACTGACTTTCCTAAAATCAGGGTTGATTAATTTAGTAATTAATCATTGTGACCTCTCTGTATCATATTGTGATCAATCACAAGCTCAATTCAACTGGAAAGAGGTGCCAGCTCAACCTTCAACTTCAAAGCAAAAACACACCAAGTAACAAAAGTTTCAATTCATTAAACACCACTAAACAATCATTTTGGCTTAGAAATCATGACAAGCTATCTCTCAGCCAGCTTCACAAATAGTTTTGGGACATAAGGTCTAAGACCCAAAGCACCCAGGTTGAGACTGATTTTTAACGTACAGTCATAAATTAATTACACAAGGTAATATTAATTTTGTATATATTTAATGTAAGATTCTTGTAACAATTATTTTTCCATCCCAGAGAGTATATTTTAGCATGTCATCCTTACATTAATGAAATGTGCGGTATATGAATTATTATTTAGAACACCTCAAATTGCAAGTCTCCCATTTAACATAATTCAGTACTATGTTGTAACTTTTTTTTAATGGTTTGTACCCAATGCAGGACTCACAGGGCAGGAATTCCCTGCTACCTCTTGACCACTGCAAAACTCAAAGCATCTCTCCCCAACCTGGTACCTTCAAGATGTGTTGGACAGCAACTCCTATAATTCCCAGCCATTCTGGTCAATGGCCATGCTGGCTAGGAATTATGGGACTTGCAGTCCAACACATCTGGAGGGCACCAGGTTGGGGAAGGCTACCCCAAGTCCTCTCCTAAGAGTCAGAGAATGCTCAGAAAAGGCTCTGGATATCAGGCAGAGGCCTACAGTGGAAGGGGAGGAAATCAGGGAAAGTTGGACAGCAATAGCTTGCAGTTTTTATTTATCTTGAAGTTTACATAAAAAGAACATAATCTTGAATCATAGAATATTATTTCAACATGTTCTAAAAAGAAAAGGAGGGCTGATACATTTCCACAAAATCTTTTTAAGAATATGTCCTTGACATGTCTATATCCGATATGCCAATTTTATTCATGAGCCAATGTCTCAAACCTTAGTGAGTCATTCTGATTGTCTACTCATGCATTTTGAGTTTAAAGCTTTAGATAGAAAGATTCTTTCCACAATCAATCCATTCCTTAACAACTCTGCATATCCATTCCATTTGTTTAGTAGTTCCCAGATAAATATATCTGGTATCAGTAGGATTCTATGTCTTATAATTACTCAATTACTCTGTCTTGCCTCCACTATACTTAACTTTTCTTACAAATGCACCATATATATAGGAAGAGAGCCTCCCTTATTCTCTGTCACCAACTGACATCTGGAAAATTAGACATCTTAGACAGTATAGCTGGCATGCAATATTGAAAATATATCTTGATTCACTCCTTTAAGAGAACCACTTGGCCTTTCATATAAATCCTTCTCCAGTGACAGAAAGTTCTAATATATCTACCAAGGCACAGCAGTTTACATTCTAGGCAACATGGAATATCAGCTCCTTTCCTCACTGACTACAATTAAATGACTTATTCCTAGCAGCATTCTTCCTTGTAATGGCCAAATTGGGTACTCTATTGACTCCTAAACAGAAATGTCTTACATTGTGATACTGCTCAAGATCAGCTACTTTGCTGTAGCTTCATTATATTGAACTGAGAGGGCTGCTGTAATATAGAGGCCATCTAATACAGGTCTGTCACTCCTGTTTGCATTTAGTTGTTCCATCAGAAATGGATGTTGTGGATCAATCAACAAAACAGTTGAGCGAACATACTTGGGGTGATCAGATCTGTCTAACCAGGAAAGAAATATAAAGTCTACTAGTGTAAGAGGATATAGCAGCAGCACAGATATTTCAGCTCTGGACCACCTATTTGTTTGAGACTAAATTGTTTTAAAAACTCCTGCTAAAATGATGCATATACAATGTATATATACATGAGAAATTAAATATGCCAAAACCTTGAAAAGAGGTCAGTAAGGAATACAACCCCTTCATGGATCACTGCCTTGTTGTGGCGAAAGGGCTTGCATAACTCAGTGAAGCCATAAGCTATGCTGTGCAGGGCCACCAAAGACAGACAGGTCATGGCAGGAGTTCTGACAAAATGTGGTCCACTGGAGAAGGAAATGGCAACCCACTCCAGTATTCTTGCCAAGAAAACCCCATGGAACGTATCACAAGGCTAACAGAGATGACACCGGAAGATGAGCCCCTCAGGTCGGAAGGTGTCCAATATACTACTGGGGAAGAGTAGAGGGAATTTCCAAGTAGCGCCAGAAAGAGTGAAGCGGCTGGGCCAAAGCTGAAAGGACACTCAGCTGTGGATGTGTCTGGTGGTGAAAAGAAAATCCGATGCTGTAAAGAACAATATTGTTTAGGAACCTGGAATGTCAGATCAATGAATCAAGGTAAGCTGGAGGTGGTCAAACGAGAGATGGCAAGATTGAACATCGACATCTTGGGAATCAGCGAACTAAAATGGACAAGCATGAGCAAATTTAATTCAGGTGACCATTATATCTACTACTGTGGGCAAGAATCCCTTAGAAGAAATGGAGTAGCACTCATAGTCAACAAAAGGGTGGGAAAAGCAGTACTGGGGTACAATCTCAAAAATGATAGAACGATCTCAGTACGAATCGAAGGCAAACCATTCAACATCACAGTAATTCATGTCTATGCCCCAACCACTGATGCCGAAGAAGCTGAGGTTGATGGGTTCTATGAAGACCTACAACACCTTCTAGAACTAACACCAAAAAAAGATGTCCTCTTCATCATAGGGGATTGGAACGCTAAAGTAGGAAGTCCAGAAATCACCAGGATAACAGGCAAGCATGGCCTTGGTGTACAAAATGAAGCAGGACAAAGGCTCTATTAGACAAGAGAACATGCTGATCATAGCAAACACTCTTTTCCAACAGCAGAAGAGGCGACTCTACACATGGACATCACCAGATGGTCAATAGCAAAATCAGATTGATTATGTGCTTTGCAGCCAAAGATGGAGAAGCTCTATACAGTCAGTAAAAACAAGACCTGGCTGACTGACTGTGGCTCAGATCATGAGCTTCTTATTGCAAAATTTCAGCTTAAATTGAAGAACGTAGGGCAAACCACTGGGGTGCCAGTGGGGGGGGGGTGGAGTGGGCAGAAAAGAAGCCATGGGTCTGCTGGATCTAAAGGCTTCTTGGCCCCAGTCCCCACCCCAGCAGTGCAAGACTCAGCTGGATGGGCTCAGGGCCCGTCCAGTGAAAAAAGAACTAGCAGAGGACAGAGAGGCCGCTTTAAAAAAGCTTCAGATTCTCCTCCCGCCCTGCTGGCAACAGCCCGAAAGGGCAGTGGATTTTTGTAAAATTGTGCCCTTAAAGTAGTAAACATTTAAGTTCTCAGTATTTGAAGAAGAAGCATCTTTTAATATAAGGTTCCCTCATACCTTAAGATCAAATGGGAAGGCATTGATTAGAGTGCCCTCACCATTGTGTGTATGAAGTGAATAGATTTCTTAGACAAGGGCATTCTCTGGAGTGGCATCTTTGCCAAGAAACTCTCATTTTTTTATAAATCTTTTAATTTTTTATCAGAAAGGTTTTTGACTGCTGTTTTCAAGGTTTTGAGGGGGTTGTTTTGTTTTTATTGAGTGCTTCCCCCCTTCATTATGCTATCATGCAGCCAAACCAAATGCAAACTCTGATCATCTGGAATCTCACATTGGACTGGCAGAATATTCCTAATAACAATGTTTGACCAAGAAAAGATGGAGATGAACATTATGGTTCATCCAATAAGGAGTGGGGAGGATGCTAGGGAAATGGTGAGACAGTCTTTGGAGGCCTAAGCCAACAAGTGTCCTCTAATTTCAATGGCACAGGGTGGGCCACATGAGGAGCAGAATGGCTAAATTCATAGACAGATAAAGAGCTGGTTTAGTTTACACATAATGAGATGCCACCATTTCCCTACCAGGTTTCTTGTCACAGTGGCAGCCACCATTTTGAACATTTGAGCCACAGCGCATATCATAGACTGTTTTAGGGTTTGGGGTGGCTTATTAACCACCTGAACAATCCAGCCTCACTGGGTTTTCATGTAATGACATGCTACGCCTATGACATCCCCCTGCCACAGCTCAAATATTCAAAATGGTGGCTGGCAGCCATTGCAATGAGAAACTCCACGTGCAAATTCACCCACGGTGGCTTCTTGTTACATGCAAAACAGGTCAAAAAATGAAATAAGAAGTGCCCTCACCCCATGTCCGGCTTGCCTGGATGTGGTGGGGGGCTGTTGTGGGTGGCGGGGGGAAGGATGGGACAAGGACGAAGGCCAGTGGATGTCCAGCCACTGGTGGAGCCGGTTGGCGGCTACATGGAATCCCCGCAGAGCAGAGCCAGCCGACCAGGATTCCGGGGGGGGGGGTGCAGAGTGCCTCCCCCCCCGGCAAGGTTTCTGGGGGGAAGGACGGAGCGTCTCCCCCCCCAGCGGAACCCGGTGGAGCCAGGTAAGGAGGGTTTCATACATCCCTATCTCTGGCTGCAATTTATGGCTCCTGCCAGGCTGGGTTTTGGTGATCGGTCAGATAGTGGGCACATTGTAGCTAAGCTGATGCCCACCTCAGCCCCTAAGGCTGGGGTGGGACAGGCGGCTCAACACCGCGCACTCTGCTGGGAGTTCGGCTCCAAGGGCATCTGCTTCAAGAATCCATGCCAATTCCGCCATGCATGCTCCATCTGGGAGGGACAACACACCATCATTGGCTACCCAAAGGTTTGCAGGGCCCAAATAGGGAATGGCAGGGTGGCACGAAGTTCAGTGGCGGTGGCTCACAACCTCTGCCAAAAGGGGCCCAGCCCAATTAAGTTGAGGCCCCTGCGGCACTTTTTGAAGCAATACCCACTCCAGGATAACGCCCGCTATTTGGACGAGGGATTTTCCCTGGGTTTCAGGATTCCATTTCTGGGCCAACACCAGGCCCAAATTTCCCAGAATCAGAAATCTATTGTAGGTTTCGAACAGTTGGTCATAGATAAGATCAATAAGGAGGTGGCCGTGGGATGGGTCATTGGCTCCTTTGATTTCCCCCCCTTTCCCCAACCTCAGGGTCTCTCCATTGGGCATTGTGCAAAGAAGGCTGCGGGTGAATACCGGCTGATCCACAACCTGTCCTTCCCCAGGGGTGGATCGGTGAACGACGCCATCCCTGAGCACCTATGCTCGGTAGGGATGGCAGAGAATTCCACCATGGATTCCAGTGAGGCCGGATTCTTTAGAATCCGGCACCCTGGAATCCGTGGTGGAACAGCCTCCCGCCCCCTGCCCCCCCACGGAATCCCCCCGGGATGGCACTTACCTGGGGCGGATGTGGCGGATGTGGCGGAGGCAGTTCCGGCAGTGGCGGCGGCGGCAGTGGTGGCTCCGGCGGCTGGTCTCCTGGCTAGCTGCAGCCGGGCTGCTGCTGCCGCCATTGCCATCCTTGCAGCTGTGATAGGCTACGTAAGAATTTACATAGCCTATCATGGCTAACACCCCCCCCCAAAAAAAAAACCCCAGCGTACGCAGATGGCAGCGGCTACGGCGGCCGCCATTTGAGTTCCCTAGTTTTCACCAATTTATCTTAAATAAATATTTACATAAGATAAAATGGCAAAAAAAAGGGGAATGCAAATAGCGTAGTGGGAGATATTTGCATTCCTTTATTTTTCACCGTTCCAGCCTACATAAATATTTACGTATTACTATGCTATTTGCATTCCCTTTTTTTCGCCGTTTTATCTTATGTAAATATTTATGTAAGATAAATCGGCAAAAAATAGGGAACACAAGTGGCGGCCACTGTAGCCGCCGCCATTTGTGTATGCTGGGTTTTTTGGGGGGGGGGGTTAGCTGTGATAGGCTATGTAAATTCTTACATAGCCTATCACGGCTGCCTGGCTGGACGCAAATGGCAGCCGCTATGGCAGCCGCCATTTGCATCCACAGCAGCCCATCCGCAGCTCGAAATCCGGCTGCGGACGGCCCTGTCCGGCTGCTCCGCAGCCTGGCCGCAGAGCAGATCCAGCCGTCGAGGAGTCCGGGGGGGAGGACCGGATCACCTCCCCCCCATCGAGGATTCCGGAGGGAGGGATGGAGCACCTCCCCCCCACACCACGAAAGATTCCACGAAAAGGTAAGTGAGTTTCGTACATCGGTCCACTACACGTCATTTGACACAGCAGTATCCATGGTGAAGGCACTGGGCCCCAGTGCCCTCATGGGGAAATGCGATATTAAATCCGCATTCCGCATCTTGCCAATCCACCCTGATGTCTTTAACCTTCTGGGATTCAATTTTTTCGGAAAATATTATGTCGATTGGGCCCTACCCATGGGATGCTCTGTATCCTGCGCTATGTTTGAGAAGTTCAGTTCCTTCTTGGAATGGGCTTTGATTGATAAAACCGGGTCCCATAGGGTTGTGCACTACCTTGATGACTTCCTATTTGTGGGCCCACCCAGCGCTTGGCTAATGCGGGAATTTTCCACCCTTGCTGATGAGCTGGGTGTACCATTAGTGGAGGAAAAGACTAAGGGCCCTTCCCCCACTATTACGTTTTTGGGCATTGAACTTAGGGATGTACGAAAGTCACTTACCTTTCACGGATTATGTTGATAGTGGGGGGGGAGGCATTCCGTCCCTCCCCTGGAATCCTTGATGGGGGGAGGCACTCCGTTCCTCCCCCCCAGAATCCTCTGCAGCTGGCTGTGCTCCGTGGCAGCTCCGCGGAGCAGCCAGCCAGGCCCAGCCAGGCCAGAGCCGTCTGCAGCCAGATTTCTGGCCGCAGAGGGCTCTGGGAAAAAAACAAAACAAAAAACGCACATACACAAATGGCGGCGGCTACGGCCACCACCATTTGCGTTCCTTATTTTTGCTGTCTTAATCTACGTAAATATTTACGTAGACTAAGACGATGAAAATAAGGGGAACACAAATAGCGTAGCAGACGCTATTTGCGTTCCCCTTATTTTTGCCGTCTTAGTCTACGTAAATATTTATGTAGACTAAGACGGCCCAAAATAAGGAACGCAAATGGCAGCTGCCGTAGCCACCACCATTTGCGTACGCCTTTTTTTTTTACCCAGATGTTTTAGGCTACGTAAAAACTTACGTAGCCTATCACGTCTTCGTAAAAAAAAAAAAAAAAAAACTGCAAATGGTGGCGGCGGCAGCCGGTCGGAAGACCAGCCACCACAGCCGCCACAGCCTCCGCCGGAGCCGCCGCTGCCCGGAAGATCCACCCCAGGTATGTCTCGTCCTGGGGGGGATCCGCGAGGGGGTGGGGGGTGGCAGGCTGTTCCGCCACAGATTTTGGGGGGCGGAATGCACTGGCATTCGGCCTCACCTAGATCTGTGGCAGAATTCTCTGCCATCCCTAATTGAACTGGACTCCGTGAAGCAGCTTTGTAGGCTCCCAGCCAACAAACTGCAGGCCCCAAAGGGTAAGATTCTGCACATGCTGCATTCTAAGAAGGTCACACTACTGGCACTGCAGGAAGTAGTCGGTCACCTTAACTTCACTTGTTGGGTAATTGCCCCTGACAGGGCTTTCCTTAGACGCCTTTGTAATGCCATGTGGGGCCTGCGCTTGCCACACCATCGGATTCGGGTATCGTCCACCATGAAGGACGATCTCTCCATTTGGCTGCATTTCCTCAACACATTCAATGGCATTTCCTTCTGGAAGCATGAGTTATTATTAGAAGCTGAACTGCAGATGCACTCAGATGCATTGGGGGCCCTGGGCTTCAGGGTTGTGTTTCGGGATAGATGGTGTCATGCACGATGGCCGGCAGAATGGCCAGATCTGGGTGTGGGTAAGGACCTTACCTTCTTAGAACTTTTCCCAATATATGTTGCTGTGTATTTGTGGGTGGCCCAGCTTTCTAATTCCATTGTGCACTTCTGATGTGACAATCAAGCCACCATCCAGGTCATTAATTCCTTGTCATCTCGCAATGATAGGGTCATGGGTTTGGTCCGGGCTTTCACGTTACAGTGCCTTCGGTGCAATATTTTATTCTGCGCACGGTACATCCCCAGCATGGACAATGTCTTAGCTGATGCATTGTCACGTAACCAGGTGCATCGTTTCCGACAACTGGCCCCCTGGGCGCATGCCATGCCGGACACCATGCCAGTAGCCCTATGGGAGGTTGGCTGGAAGAGGCAGAACAGGCTATCCTGCAGTCCTGAGCCCCTAGCATGAGAGCTGCTTATGCCAGATCAGGTAGGGAATTCTTTGCCTTCCAAGTGGCAGCACATCTTCCTCAGTGGTGGCCAATTCCAGTTGATCACTTGCTTCAGTTTTGTGTTGATGCCCACAGGAGGGGTCTAGCGGCCCGGACCATCAGTGGAAGGCTTGCTGCACTTGCCTTCTGGTCTAAAATGAAGACAACACCACAGACTTCCGGGTCTGGTGGATGCTTCAGGGTTGGTCCAAGGGGTCCTCAGTGCCACCCGACCCCAGGCGTCCTCTGTCACCAGATATATTGCTGGGTTTATGGGGCCTGTGGCCTTTGTTGTACAACTCAACACATGAGGCCACTTTGTTTCATGCTGCGGCACTCACAGCATTCTTCGGAGCATTCAGGATTTCCGAGTTGGTGGTGTCAGCTAAGGGTGTCCTGTTGGGATGAGCCTTGCAATTCAGTGACTTACAGTTTTCTCAGCAGGTGGCCCTTATTCGGCTTAGGAAGTCTAAGACTGACCAGGCAGGGAGAGGTGTCAGTGTGTCGCTGTTTCCAGCCCCTGTGTCGGACCTTTGCCCGGTCACCGCCTTGGGGGATTTTCTCAAGGTTTGGGGTAATCTGCCTGGGCCCCTTTTTTGCCATAGTGACTCCTCTCCCTTAACCAAATATCAATTTTGGGTAGTCACAGAGCGAGCTTTAAAGGTGTTAGGTTTGGGCACACTTTGTTTCAGCACGCATTCCTTCCGGATTGGGGCCGCCTCCACCACTGCAGCTGTGGGGTTCACATCAGATAAAGTGCAGTCCATGGGCAGGTGGCGCTCCAAGGCATATCGGGCCTACGTGAAGCCACTGCTGAGCCTTTAAGGCTGTGAGGACTGTTGTGTTCATTCCTTGTTGCTTGTTCTTCTAGATGGCAGGAGTGCGAGTGAACCAGTGAAGGTGCTCATCTGTGGGCACAGCATGGTTTTTTGGATGGGTCAGAGGGCCTCCTCCAGCTGCGGATCCCAGCTAGGTCTCAGCCACTACACCACCATTCAGTGGTTGGGCAGACGCGGGATGCAGTGAGAGCACCTCCTGCCCACGTTATTCCAGCAAGGGCTGGCGAAGGTTCCCCTGCAGATTCTGGTGCTGCACTTAGGAGGGAACAATCTAGGCCTGTTGAAAGGCAAGGCACTGATTCTTCAAGCCTGGGAGGATTTGCGACACCGCAAATTCGGTGTCGCTGGCTGGGAATCACCATTATCTGGTCCAACCTGCTACCCAGAGTGGCTTGGAGGGATGACTTGGATCCACACGCCATGGATAGGGCCCATAAGAAGGTCAACAGGGAAGTCGGGAACTTTCTAATCAAACAGGGCGACCAGACCATCACCCACCCCAACATTTCTCCTGCCTGGAGGATGTTCTACAGAGTGATGGTGTTCATCTCACCGAACTAGGCAATGACGTCTTTTTGACCGATCTGCAAGGAGGCATTTGGGAGTGTTTACAGTGCAGGTGGGGGGAGGGTGAGTAAGCAGAAGCTTGTCGCCCTCCAGTGGTGGCTCCGGGCAGGCACTCCACTGGGGGAGAGGACAGGTGAGCATTCATAGGAACCGTTTCAGGTGACTGGTAAGGCCCGAGGCTTCTGGCTCTGGGTTTTGTGGCCCCAGTCGGGAGATACAGCTTAACTCTGAGGCCAGCCCTCCTCACCCACTCGGGTTCTGTGGCTCGAGGGGGGGTGACAGGGGAAGGCCTCCCAGCCCAAAATTGGGTATGTCTGTTTGGGGGGGCGATGGTGGACACCTTGCCCCAGATGATGAATGCTTCACTCAACACCTGTCATGTCATTCTTGTTTGCTGCGTGCCCACCAGTGCTTCCTTTGCAGATTGTAAACTATCAATAAATGTGGCCCCATTTTATCCCAAAATCTATTTGTGTTGTCTTGTCATTTCTCCCCCCCCATCCACCCTCAAATGCCCTCACCCTGCACCCAGCTCGACTGGCTGCGGTAGGGGGCTGTTGTGGGGGGCGGAAGACGGGACAAGGACGAAGGCCATTGGCCTTCTCTCCTTGCATCAGCCATAGGCGGGGTCGAGCCGGCCGCTATTTAGGCTGTGCTGTCCCCAGCCTCCGCTTCACTCCTCACAGTTCGAGCTCCCTCCCTCCCACCCATAAAGCAGTGCAGGTTATATTGGTTGCCCTATTGGGGGCCAAGTAGGGATGGACGAAAGTCCCTTACCTGTCCTCAAAGCTTGCTTCGCGGTGGGGGGGAGGCGCTTCACTTCTCCCCCCAAAGTTCATGCGAGGGGGGGGAGGCACCCCGCCTTGCCCGGCCAAAATTCAGGCTGGGCGGGAGGTGCCCCATCCCTCGCTGGCGAAATTCAGGCCGGGTAGAAGTGCCCCGTCTACCTGGCCGTGAAAAAAAACAAACAAACCACCCCCATGATAGGCTACGTAACGATTAACGTAGCCTATCACGGCTAGATTTCCAAAGTCAGTCGTGATAGGCTACGTAAATCGTCACGTAGCCTATCACGGGTGACTTTGGGGGAAAAAAAGCACGTAACGCAAATGGTGGCCCCCATAGGGTTCCCTTATTTTCGCCGTAGTCTACGTAAATCTTTACGTAGACTAGATGTGCCAAAATAAGGAACGCAAATGGTGGCTCCCTATGGGGGCCGCCATTTGCGTACGCGCTTTTTTTTTTTTTCAAAGTCATCCGTGATAGGCTACGTGATGATTAACGTACCCTATCACGGCTGACTTTGGAGACCTAGCCATGATAGGCTATGTTAATCGTTACATAGCCTATCACTTCTTTTTTTTTACTCTGAAAGACCGGCTGCCGCCCCCGCCCCTGACGAAGACTCGACGAACTGCTGCCGGGAGGGACATTCATGAAAGGTAAGTCCCATCCCGGGGGGGGCGGGGGGGCGGAGAATTTCACCACCGATTTCGGGGGGCCGAATGCGTTGGCACTCGGCCCCTCGAAGTTTCAGGGAGAAATTCTCCCCCATCCCTAGGGCCGAGCAGGAATTTTGGCCCTTAGCCATATTGGCCAGGCTTCAGGTCTTTTGCCTACTTTGCGCTGTGGTTTGGATATGGAGCTACTTATGTTACTTTGTATCACCCAATTTTACTGGCTAATCCGTTCACATAATGGCATGGGCGGCTCTGGGCGGGCACTCTGCTGGGGGAGAGGACAGGTGAGCATTCGTAGGCACTGTTTCAGGTGACTGGTAAGGCCCGAGGCTTCCGGCTCTGGGTTTTGTGGCCCCAGTCGGGAGATACGGCTTACCTCTGAGGCCAACCGTCCTCACCCACTCAGGTTCTGTGGCTTGAGGGGGGTTGACAGGGGAAGGTCTCCCAGCCCAAAATTGGGTATGTCTGTTTGGGGGGCGATGATGGACACCTCGTCCCAGACGACGAATGCCTCACTCAACACCTGTCATGTCATTCTTATTTGCAGCATGCCCGCCGGTGCTTCCTTCGCAGATTGAAATCTATCAATAAATGTGGCCCCATTTTATCCCAAAATCTATTTGTGTCATCTCGTCATTTCTCCCCCCCATCCACCCACAACAGGTATGTTTACCCATTTCATAGAAATGGGAAAGCAAAAGTTTTCACTTCCTAGTTGGTTGTTATTTGGAAACTCACCACAAGCAAATCTACCCTGGCTTATACCACTCTCTGGATCACACAATTTTGGCTGTTGGTTTGAATGGGTGTAATCACCTCCAACCATAACTTGTTGTGATTTGCAGTCCCATGGAGATGAAGGCTGATATAGATGATGATGGGGGATCAAAGGCCAGCTGAACTATTATTAGAAATCCCTGAGCCCTGTGAGGAGTGGAACAGATCAAAACTAGAAGCTTGAATGGAGAACTGTAAGGCAAAGCCTCTCCAGGGAAACCTTTACAGCTCTCCATTCAAGATCCAATTTTTGATCTGCATTCAGCACTGCAAAGGGCTCAGAGGTTCCTAACAATAGTTCAAAGAAAAGAAGATCAAAGAAAAAAACAGACAACCTTGGAAAGAGGCAAGGTAACTGGGAAGTGGAAGCAAAGGAGGGAAGCTAGCTGGATCGAGACCCTGGAAAACCTAGGCACAATGCCCATGTATCCCAACTTGTCTGCTGGAAGGCAAACCACTGAGCTTAGAAACTGCAACCTTAATAGCTCATTGCTCCCCTGCTAGGGATGGCGGAGAATTCCACCACGGATTTCAGTGAGGCTGAATGCACTGGCATTTGGCCCCCTGAAATCCATGGTGGAACGGCCTCCCCCCCCTGCGGATTCCCCCCCTGGGATGAAGCTTACCTGGGGTGGATGTTCCAGCAGCGGTGGCTCCGGCGGTGGCTTTTTTCCCGCCGTAATAGCCTACATAAATATTTACGTAGGCTAAAACGGCGGGGAAAAAAGGAATGCAAATAGCGCCCACTACGCTATTTGCGTTCCCCCTTTTTTCCACCATAATAGCCTATGTAAATATTTATGTAGGTTAAAATGGCAAAAAATAGGGAAAGCAAATGGCGGCCACCATAGCCGCTGCCATTTGCGTATGCTGTTTCTTTTTTTTTGCCTGCCATGATAGGCTATGAAAATACTTATGTAGCCTATCACGGCAGCCTGTCTGGACGCAAATGGCGGCTGCTACGGCGGCCACCATTTTCATCCGCAGCAGCCAGTCCGGAACTCCGGCTGTGGACGGCCCTGGCCAGCTGCTCTGTGGACCTGCCACAGAGCGGAGCCGGCAGAACAGGATTCTGGGGGGGGAGAGGACCGGAGTGCCTCCCCCCGTCGAGGATTCCGGGGGAGTGACGGCGCGCCTCCCCCCCACTGCGAATCACATCTGCGAAAAGGTAAGTGACCTTTGTACATCCCTGTCCACCGCAAAATACAGTTGACTGGTAGGTCCAAGAGGGCAAGCCACCAGGGCTGGATCTCCATGACAACTGAATGAAAAGGGCATTGGGGTATTATCTGGATTTTCATGAAATTGGCTTTGGTCTGTCAGGAGTACGCAGCACCAAAAAACCACTTTTCCAGTCACACGGGGCTTGAAGCTTCAAGGGACGGTGGGTGGCATCAGGGAGGAGAGCTGAAAGTCATCAACCCAGGAAAAGCTGCTCAGCAAATGAGAGAGGCTTGTTTCCCACCCCTAGCTCCCCTGACTCTTATGAATCAGAGAGCAAGTAATACCAATTCTGCAAATAGCCCACCTTGCCCATTCATCACACTGCTATACCTCCCCACCAGAAGCGTGATTCACTTCAATGTGACTAACAAGCTCACCTTGCTCAGGCATAAAAGCACCATAGTGTTATTCCTCCCCATTATAAATGAGAAATGGCAGAGAGTGGAGCTGCGACTTTGTTCCTCGACCCCCACCCATCCCCACTGCCTCTCGCTTGCTTGCTCTGCCCCTGGCTCGCAGATTAATTCAGAAAGGCAGGTTGCTTGTTGAGAAGGGCCAAAGAGGTTGCAGCAGAAAGTAGGAAGCCTCCAAAAGCCCCTACTGCAAATGGGGAAAAAAGGGAGTGTAGCCCCACCCCTTGACCATGTCAGTGCCAGGTCACAGCCAGGTAGGGATGTCAGTGTCAGGGTGGACACTGAGCCCTTAGAATCCCAGAGTAGTTCTGATTCTGAGGAAGAGCAGTCGCTCCTGGGAGAGGAGTGCACTCCTCTTTCCCAGGACCAACAGCTGACGGAGATTCCTCCCACCAGCATTCCTAGTTTAGTTAGCAGTCCAGGGAGTGACCAAGAACAGATAGCAGACTTGGTGGATGCGTGACGCAGATGCAGAGAGCGGCGCCAGATGGAGGGCGCGGAAAGGAGGCGAAGTGCCAGGTTGGCGCGCAAACAACGGCTGCACCCAGAGGCTCCAAGGGAAAAGGGGAGGGACTCTCCCTAGTCCTTAAGTTCAGGGGTCTGCCAGTAATTCCCTTTGAAACGGGGACCAACTGTTCCAACTTAGGGCATAGGTACTGTGCTGCTCAGGTCTAGTTGCAATCGGTGTAGTTGTTAAGTTGTAAAAGAAGAATAAAGCTTTGAAAGGAATTCCTTTGTCTGTGTCTGGACTTGGCTACTGGTTTAGACTGAGAGAGACCTCCAAGGAGCCCTTGACAGTCAGCTAGATTTCCAAAGTCAGCCATGATAGGCTACATTAATCATTACGTAGCCTATCACGGGGTTTTGTTTTGTTTTTACACTTTGATTCGTGGCCGGGGAGACGGGGCGCTTCTCCCCGGCCTGAATTTCGGCCGGGCGAGGCGGGAAGCCTCCCCCCCAGCCTGAATTTCGGCCGGGCGAGGCAGGAAGCCTCCCCCCCTCGCCTGAACTTCGGGGGGAAAACAGAGGCGCCTCCCCCCCAACGCGAAGCAAGCTGCCTCCCCCCCAACTGCGAAGCAAGCTGTAAGTCCCTTTCGTCCATCCCTACCGAATGCCAGCACATTCAGAACCCCGAAATCGGTGGCAAAATGGTCTGCCCCCCCGCCCTTCCCGGGATGGGACTTACCTTCGGCTCCAGCAGCAGCTCCGGTGGTGGCGCGGCAGCTGCAGCTGTGGCGGCCGGTCTTCCGACCTGCTGCCGCCACCGCCATTTCCAAGTTTTTAAAAAAACAAAACAAAAAAACGTGATAGACTACGTAAAGATTTACGTAGCCTATCACAGCTAAATTTTAAAAAACATCGTGATAGGCTATGTAAATGTTTACATAGACTATAACGGCTGAGTAAAAAAAAACAAAACGCGCGTACGCAAATGGCGGCACCCATGGGTGCCACCATTTGTGTTCTTTATTTTGGCAAGTCTTAGTCTACTTAAACATTTACATAGACTACGGCGAAAATAAGGGGAACGCAAATAGCTGAGTTGTTGTTTTTTACTCAGCCATGATAGGCTACGTAAACATTTATGTAGCCTATCACGGCTGACTTCAGGGACGCAAACAGCAGTGGCTATGGCCGCCGCCATTTGCGGGCCTGGCTGGCCAGGATTCAGGGGGGGAGGGACGGAGTGCCTCCCCCCTGGCCAGAATTTTTGGGGGAGGGATGGAGCATCTCCCCCCCGCCAGAATTTCGAGGGGGAGGGACAGAGCTCCTCCCCCCTGGCCAGAATTTTGGGGGGAGGGACGGAGCGCCTCCCCCCCACCTCAAATCAA
The DNA here is from genome assembly GCF_057233095.1 of Heloderma suspectum. NCBI lineage: Eukaryota > Metazoa > Chordata > Lepidosauria > Squamata > Helodermatidae > Heloderma > Heloderma suspectum. The sequence goes on along the minus strand of NC_139460.1, from coordinate 78,127,164 downwards.
TTTCATTAAAAGGTAAGTGACTTTCGTACATCCCTACAGACAGGTCACATCCAAGTTTTAGTTTGTGTCGGTGCGTGGGTGGAGGGCAAGGCACACCACAGCAGGGCCGCTTGGGAGCTGCTTTAACTTTAAAAAATGGAGTAAAACAAGTTTCCGAAAATGCAGCTTTCCAGGACAGAAGCTGCTGGATGGCTGCAGACTGGAGACAATGTCATGTGATGTGAACAACCTCAAAGTGCTTCCATTCTGCACTAAATCGACTGTGAAGATGACCCCCATGATCTGCAGCCACATGAACACTGCAATGCACATGAAGTGGAAGCCCCCTACCACAACCCTTATGACAAATAACTGATCTCCTCCCTGAATTGGATGCATTCAGAATGTAGGGATGTCATAGAATTCCGCCATGGATCTCAGTGAGGCCAAATGCCAGTGCATTCGGCCCCCCGAACTCTGTGGCGGAACGGCCTGCCACCCTCCGCATCCCCGCAGATTCCCCCTGGGACGAGACTCACCTGGGGCGGATCTTCCGGGCGGCGGTGGCTCCGGCGGCGGCTGCCGCCGCCGCCATTTCCAGGCTTGCCTTGTGTAAAAAAAAAGAAGAAGATGTGATAGGCTATGTAAAGATTTATGTAGCCTATCACGGCTGGGTGGGAAAAACAAAAACCACGTACGCAAATGGCGGCGGCTACAGCCGCCGCCATTTGCGTTCCTTCTTTTTACCATCTTAATCTATGTAAATATTGACGTAGACTATGACAGCAAAAATAAAGGGGAACAAAAATAGCGTAGTGGGCGCTATTTGCATCCCTTTTTGATTCACCGTTTTAGCCTACGTAAAGATTTACATAGGCTAAAACAGGGAATCAAAAAGGGATACAAATAGCGCCCGCTATGCCATTTGCATTCCCCTTTGTTTTCGCCGTCATAGTCTATGTAAATATTTACGTAGATTAAGATGGCCAAAAAGAAGGAATGCAAATGGTGGCGGCCATAGCCACCGCCATTTGTGTATGTGGTGTTGTTATTGTTGTTTTTACCCAGAGCCCTCTGCAGCCAGAAATCCGGCTGCAGACAGCTCTGGCCTGGCCGGGCCGGGCCTGGCCGGCTGCTTCGCAGAGCTGCCGTGGAGCACAGCCGGCCGTTCGAGGATTCCAGGCGGAGGAACGGAGCGCCTCCCCCCCCTGGCCAGGATTCCGGTGGGAGGGATGGAATGCCTCCCCCCCACCATCAACATAATCTGCGAAAGGTAAGTCACTTTCATACATCCCTATCAGAATGTAGCAATGGGCGGTTCACAGAAACTGTGTAACTGCCCTTGAGACCAAATGCTCAGCACTTGATTATGATTTTGGACAGACATTCTATTGTATGGCTCCAAGGTATGCTTGGAGTTTTTCTAGCTTGCTGGCTTGTGATCCTTGTCCCCAGCATTTCCCATTCCTCTGAGGGGCATTTGGAGAGTTTCTCTTCTTACACGAATCACCTTGCCCCCTTGATGCTCAGACAGAACCATTGCCTTGTATCCCTGGTCTACCAAATCAAATCATATATACCTGAGAAAAGGGGAGGACTAAAGAAGAGTCATGCTGATGTGTTTTCTTTTTAAAAAAGCTTTTCTGTCTTAAATAGCTGTAGATGAGGCAGAAGTTCCAATGGTTCCTCAAGCTTTAGTGTTTCTTTCCCTTTACAGCCTGAACAGAGCAAATACAAAGCATTGTAATGAAATTGGCAGTGTTTCCTCTTTCCCCCCAGCACACATAAACATAAAATATTTTCAGTTAGTAGTTGTCATTTCATAGGATGCATGAACATTCCCTGGGGAGTTCAACTCATTTTGTTGGAAAAAAAACAGACATACATTTTGCTAGGGATGGCGGAGAATTTCTCCCCGAAACTTCGGAGGGCCGAGTGCCAACGTGTTCGGCCCCCCAAAGAAGTTTCAGGGAGAAATTCTCTGCACCCCCCCTGCCCCCCGCACCCCCCCCGGGACAGGACTTACCTTTCCCGAATGTCCCTCCCGGCGGCGGGTCCCAGCGGCGGTTCGTTGGGTCTTCGTCAGGGGCGGGGGCGGCAGCCGATCTTTCGACCGGCTGCCGCCGCCGCCATTCCAATAAAAGAAAAAAAAACGCCCCCGTGATAGGCTACGTGATGATTAACGTAGCCTATCACAGCTAGATTTGCAAAGTCAGCCGTGATAGGCTACATAAATCGTCACGTAGCCTATCACGGGTGACTTAAAAAAAAAAAAAAGCACATATGGCTAATGGCGGCCCCCATAGGGAGCCGCCATACATGTTCCTTATTTGGTCGCTGTAGTCTACGTAAAGATTTACGTAGACTACAGCGACCAAATAAGGAACGCGAATGGCGGCCCCCTATGGGGGCCGCCATTTGTGTACGCGCTTTTTTTTTTTTTTAAGTCACCCGTGATAGGCTACGTGACGATTTACATAGCCTATCACGGCTGACTTTGCAGATCTAGCTGTGATAGGCTACGTTACTCATCACGTAGCCTATCACGGGGGCATTTTTTAAAAAAACTTTTAATTTCGCGGCCGGGCGAGGCGAGGCACCTCCTCCCTGGCCTGAATTTCGGCCAGGCGAGACGGGAAGCCTCCCCCCTGGCCTGAATTTCGGCCGGGCGAGGCAGGAAGCCTCCCCCCCCAGCCTGAACTTCATGGGGAGAGCAGCGAAGCGCCTCCCCTCCACTGCGAAAAGCTGCGAGACCAGGTAAGTGACTTTCGTGCACCCCTACATTTTGCTTCCCTTAACTTTCTCAATATATTTCACATGCAGCTGGCTCCAGGTTTTTGAGGGCCCTTGGGCAAGATGCCTGGAATGGGCCTCCTTCCTCAGCGAGTATACCTTATCACTGCCATTGCCACCAGCTGCTGTAGGTCCTCCTCCTTTTTTTCATCATTGCTACCACTCCCTTGCTTGACAGTAGGGCTGTGCACCGCTTTGGTCCGAAGCCCGAATAATGAGTTGAAGCGGGCTGTTTCAGAGGTGCCTCTATGTGGTATGAGGTGGAGCAGAATAGCAATAAAGCACCCTGGAGCAAAGCAGCTTATATACAAAGTGCCTCATCTGACTTGGTAATTTATTCTGAACAACCCAGACAGCCTGGTGCCAAAAGCATCAATTTCAGTAAGTTCAGAAAAGGGTTGAGGAGGAGGAGGAGGGAGGGAGCTTTGGCGAATGGAAACTCTAGTTGCCAAATCAGGGCTGAACATAACCCAGCAATCTCCAATCAGAGACAGTGGTAGAGAAGGGGGGAAGATTGAATAACTGGAGAAAAACAGCTGCGTTTCAGAGACTGAGATCATTCTGGTGGTGTTACTTAGGGATATGAGAAGTGAGAAAGCCCCCCCAGCCCCTGCTCCGCTCACCAGTTCTGCTGTCTCCACTGCGATTGCCATGTTCTTAAAAAAACATGGTGATTGGAAGTCTATGTGCACATAGACTTATACACAAAAAGCACTGTGAATCGCCCAGACAGGAGGAGGAGGTGGGGCGCACATCCCCGCCACTCTCTAGCTGTTAGGGATGGTGGAGAAATCTGCCATGGACTCTAATGAGTCCATGGCAGAACAGACTACTCCCCCCTGCTACCCCACAAAGTACAGTCAGGACAGATCCTACCTGTCGCCCGCGGTCTGGGTCCATCCTCCTCAATCTGCAGCCGTTCTCTGTTGGGCTGGGGACGCAAATGGCATCCGGTGTAGCAGACGCCATTTGCGTCCCTGCTCTTTTCATGATTGGCTATGTGAATATTTATGTAGCCTATCATGGCAAATGACATGGATGCAAATGGCATAGTGGACACCATTTGTGTCCCTCCTCTTTTCATGATCGGATACATAAATATTTACATAGCCTATCATGGCAAAGGGCAGGGATTCAAATTTAGGTTAAAATGGGGCTGGTTTCCATCTTTGTAGTCCGAAGTGGCATCCAAAGCAATGTGGGGGGTCTGTGTACAGCCCTACTTGACCAATAGCCAGCAAGCAAGTAGGCAAAGGTACCTATTGCTCCTCCTTCTCAGCATTACCATTTTCTGGGCCAGAGTAAGAGGCAGGTGAGCAAGCAGATTGCAATGATGTAGAAGAGTAGCAAATCCAGGGGGATCTTGTCATTGGGACCCTGCTGAGGTATGGGCCCGTGGCAGGTGACTGGCCATGCCTATTGCCTACCCTTGATGCCAGCCCTGAATGGATTGCAATTTCCTCACCCTTCCATCTTGTCCCTGTCAGCCTGGATCCACTGTTATCCATGCACTGGAGGGGAAGGTCTGAAGAGGTGATCCTGCACTAGGCTCCTCGGGTGATCTTGAACTCTGTTCACACAAAGTTTATAATCATGCAGGGAGGATCTTCAGACCATAACCCAGAATGTGGACAGAGGGGAGCAGGGCCAGCAAGAAATGCCTAAGAGGGGTAGGGAGGGCGGAAAATTTCGCCATGGATTTCAGTGAGGCCAAATGCACTGGAATTTGGCCCCCCAAAATCCGTGGCAGAACGGCCTCCCACCCCTCGCCCCCCTGCGGATTCCCCCCTGGTACGAAGCTTACCTGGGGTGGATGTTCCGGTGGCAGTGGCTCCAGTGGCGGCGGTGGCTGGTCTTTCGACCGGCTGCCGCAGCCGCCATTTGCGTCTGCTGTTTGCCATGATAGGCTACAGCAGTATTTATGTAGCCTATCATGGCAAGCAAAAAAAACCCAAAACAAAACAGCGTACACAAATGTCGGCGGCTACGGTGGCCGCCATTCGCATTCCCTATTTTTTGCCATTTTAGCCTACGTAACAGCTAAAATGGCGAAAAATTGGGAATGCAAATGGCGGCCGCCATAGCCACCACCATTTGCATATGCTTTTTTTTTTTTGCCTGCCGTGACAGGCTACATTAATACTGACGTAGCCTATCATGGCAGCCTGGCTAGATGCAAATGGCGGCCGCTATGGCAGCCGCCATTTGCATCCGCAGCAGCCAATCCATGGCCGGAACTCTGGGTGTGGATGGCCCTGGCTGGCTGCTCCGCAGAGCTGCAGCGGAGCGGAACCGGCCAAGCAGGATTCCAGGGGGGGAGGACCGGATCGCCTCCCCCCCATTGAGGATTCTGGGGGGAGGGATGGAGCGCCTCCCCCCCACAGTGCGAATCATATCCGCGAAAAGATAAGTGACTTTCGTACATCCCTAAAGAGGGGCCAGGAGACACAGAGCCATACCTTCTCACTCCATGTAATTATAACTGAATGAGTTATAAAGCCTGAACAGGACTTCTGCAGCAACTCCCCTTAAAAGCAAGGGAGAGCAGCATAACTGTGTCATTGCTGGAGCAATTCAATTCAGTGGAGACAGCAATGCAAAACAGAGTAGGTCAGGAACATCAGCAGCTTTGCTAAATGTTAACTACAGCAGCACAAACTTCTCCTTTGACAATGGCACGGGCGAAACTAATACATATGAGTCTAGGGATGGCAGAGAATTCTGCCACGGATTTCAGTGAGGCCAAATGCACTGGCATTCGGCCCCCTGAAATCCATGGCGGAACAGCCTGCCCACCTGCCCCCCCCCCCACGGATTCCTCCCGGGATGAAGCTTACCTGGGATGGATATTCCGGATGGCGACAGCTCCAGCGGCGGCTTTGGCAGCAGCTGGTCTTTCAACCAGCTGCTGCAGCCGCCATTTGCATTCTGGTCTTTGACGTGATAGGCTACGTAAGTATTTACGTAGCCTATCACGGCAAGCCAAGGGGAAAAACAAAACAATATTGCGTGCGCAAATGGCGGCAGCTACAGTTTGTGTTCCCTATGTTTCGCTGTTTTATCCTACATAAATATTTACGTAGGCAATTACAGCGGAAAAAAAAGAGAACCTCAAATAGCGTAGTGGGCGCTATTTGCTCTCTTTTTTTTCGCCATAATTGCCTACATAAATATTTATGTGAGATAAAATGGCGAAAAATAGGGAATGCAAATGGTGGCCGCCGTAGCCACCGCCATTTGCGTACGCAGTTTTTTTTGGTGGGGGCATGCCGTGATAGGCTACTTACATACTTATGTAGCCTATCACGGCAGCCTGGAAGGACTCAAATGGCGGCCGCTACGGCAGCTGCCATTCGCGTCCACAGCAGCCCATCCGCGGCTGGAAGTCCGGCTGCGGGCAGCCCTGGACAGCTGCTCTGCGGAGCCGTCGCAGAGCAGAGCCGGCCTGGCAGGATTCCGGGGGGAGGAATGGAGCGCCTCCCCCCCCCAGCAGATGTCCCAACCAGAACCAGGTAAGGGATTCGTACGTCCCTACATATGACTGGACTCCTCTTCATTTTAATTTGTTTAATATATTTCTCTTCTTCATTTTAATTTGTTTAATATATTTCTCCTCTTCATTTTAATTTGCAGCTCTCTGCAAATGCTTTGCATTAGGTCTCTGTCCATATCCAGATAAGAAAACAGTGGAGGGATTAGGAATGCCAAATCAATAAAGTATAAAATTGGCTTTGACTACAGACTCTTTCTTTTTGCTTGAGAAGAGACCTACCTCCAGTTCATCTGGCAGAGCTGTTGTCTATTCAGTTCTGCAGTTACAATACTCTAAGGAGGCTCAATTCTTCCATCTATTCTAATGCTGCGGCATGAATTAACTATAACAGAGAAATGCTGAGATCATCAGCTTTTTTGTCAGTAGAGTGCTGCTTGGCTTCAAACAGAAACAAAGCTGCCTTTCATTGGTTTAGTGGGGGTGGGGGTGGGGTGGGGATACACCCGTAAGAGAATTTTCTTCTTGGCTTATGCTGATTTTCCTACATGAATCTTCTTCTTCTTCTTCTTCTTCTTCTTCTTCTTCTTCTTCTTCTTCTTCTTCTTCTCTGAAATGTATCGCATTAGGAATCAACTTGGGGTCAAGTCAACTCAAGGAAGGGTCCTCCTACCTATGTAAAAATTAATAGTAGGATAGACAGACTATTGATGTAAATCAGCATGGCAGCATTCTTCCTTGTAATACCTGTAGCTGGGATCCAAAGAGGTATATGCCCAAGGCTTTGGGTAGACCAGTGGGATTTTGTACTTTTGTTAAACAGCAGAGCGCTCCATGCCATCTCTAAGCCTGCTTTTGAAAGACTCTTCAGTTGCCATAGGGAACTGCTGTTCTAGGAATACAAACTCTTGGGTATATGGATCTAGCTGCTGTTCTTTAGATTCCAGCTAAGATATTATTTCCAGATCATATAGACTAGACATTGGAGGCTGTTGGCTCCAATTTCGGGGGGTGTCTGTATCCATTCTGGGTTTCAGTTAGAACCAGACAGAACTCCAAAGGAGCTACTCAAGGTGCTAAACTCCATCTGTAAAATGAGCACCTTGGATAGCTATTTTAGACTTCAGACTGGTTCTGATTGAAACCCAAAATGGATTTATAGCCCCTCCAAAATTGGAGCCACCAGCCTCCACTGAGACTAGCCATTGTGAAAGCAGATGTGTTCCTCTGGAACAAGTTCTTTAATAACAAATCATATCACGGATGATCATTGGCTTCTAAAACTATGCTTTCTCCGTCATCCCTCCCTACACACAAATATTTCTTCATTTTATTTAGAATAGTTTTGAGTTGCCCCTCTACTCAATGAGTGCCCGAGGCAAAGTACAATTTAAAAAAATGCTGAGGTTGTCAGTTTTTAAGCAATCCATGATGTGCATAGTATTGCAACACAAATGGCCATTTTAATTACCCTTTCGCCGCTGTGTTTCTTAAGCTTCCGTGCAAAATATCAATGAAACTGTAGGCTTCCAACAAAGGTATGGAGGATTTGGTGAAGTTCTCGTTATATCTGTTGCTTATCTTAAAATAATAATAATAAAAAAATCTAACATGTCTGCTCAGAAGTAAGCCCCAATGAATACAACAGAATTATTCTTAGGTAAGTACGTATAGGATTACAATTCAAGCAAGCCCTATGGCCTATGAATATGAACTTGTCTTGAGCACACTCCGGGAGAGAGCAGAGGGCAGGAAGGCCTGGCGTGCTATGGTCCATGGGGTTGCAAAGAGTTGGACATGACTTAATGACTGAACAACAAAGCCCCAATGAACTTGATGCGATTTACTTCTGACTAGACATATACAGACTTGCACTGTTAGACAGTTAAAGTGCAATCCTATACATGTTTTCTTAGACATAAATAAGTGAGCATAGGGCTGTCACCATAACTGATTTTAACGGCAGAGCTTAGTTATGATGACAGTCCTCCTACAGTATCTGTACATTGCTCACTGGAGCTAGTACACCAACAGGAGAAACCCTTGCCAACTGATCTTGCAAGTATTATAAAAGGATCATATTCGTAATGTCTGTATAATCACCTCAAGAAAGGAAGGCAAAGCAGCAACCCAGAGTCATCTGAGTACTACTACTTGCATATTAATTGGCAAGTGGTTTGCACTCCGTAATTTATAAGTCATTAATTACAAAGTCAGTCAATAGAACTGTTGTGGGGAAAATTAATTGTATATTGCAGGTGAGCTGCATGTCAAGGAAAATACATGGGTACTGAAATTTTTAAAACTTTAAAATACATCCCACTCAAATTCCATTGTTTTACCTTGATGAAGCATGTGGCTGAGCTCTTAAAAATAATGAAGTGCTCATTCTGAATTAGCTCTAAAACAGGATAGCTCATCAGGGAAAATCTGAATTGTTGTCTATTTTCATAACCCATGGTTATGATGATTATAGGTCAAAACCCGCTTGAGATTTTAAGTCATTAGTATTTAAAACAATTATGTTAATTTACGTATGCACATTGTAGTAATTGCTGTTGCTTCATATAAGTATCCTCATAATCATGCAGCCTTCGTACCGAGGTCAAGGTTTTCTATTTTAAGGCAAGAAACGTCAACCATTTCAGTAGCGAAGCTCATTTTCATAAAATTACAAATGACATTTATGTTGTTCACATGCAGCATCCTCCAAACATAAGCACTGCTAGTTCACTAATTGCCAGTGGAAACAATGGTACTGGGAGGGAATTTTTCTCCATGTGCCAATGATAACAAGCTGCTAACTCTGCTCTCCATCTCATTGCTTTTCCTCTCCTTTATCTTCTCCACCCCCTGCCCCCCATGCCCCACCCCATGTTTTGTTTTGTTTTTTACTCCTTTTTAGGCTCATTATACATTAATGTTGTTTGCAAGTGTTTTAACATTGACATTCTTTATATTTTAATTATTACTTTTACTATAAGTAATTTTGGGTGGGTTGGGGAAGTGGATAGAATGAACTGGGGTTCACATTTGTACATTGCACAAATAATATTTTAAAAGCCTACTTTAAAAAAAAAAAAATCCTACCTGCAATGTGCTGTAGATGGAAATGTCTTGGGGTGCACTTTCATGGGGCACTTTGAGGAGATCTGATGTGCTCCTGTAGAGCATTTGATTATTAGAAGGCATACAGCACCCATGTTCAGCTTGTGCTATTTCTCCACCTATCTGTGGAAGGAATACCAGGAGAAACTAGTCAGTGCATCAAGTGCTGGGGAGACCTGCTTGAATCCTTGCTGAGCCACAAAACTCATTGTGTGAGATTAGGCTGTCATTGGGCTGGTTTGCATGATCAAATAAGCCACTGTGGCAGGCTGCAGGCAGCCATTTTGTATATTCAACCCACTGCTTGTTGTGTTGTCCAAACCCAGGCAGTGGGAGGTGTGCAAGGATTAAACAATCCTCACATAACCCATGAATATTCTAGGGTTATGTGAGGGTTGTTTAACCCTTTCACAACCCCTACCGGCTAGGTTCAGATGGCACGAGATGCGACTGTGGCTTGAACATTCAAAAACCACCCAGAACATGCTGGCATGTGCCATGGTTCACCATGACTTAAACAAGCCATGTTGGGACACTGTGATTGTGCAAACTGAATCATTATCTCTCAGTCTAATTTACCTTGCAACAAGGTTATTGTGAAGAATTTCCTATGCAACATGCTGAGTTCCTTGGAAGAGGAGTAGAATACAACTGTGATAAATAGAATACGCTCCCAAACAGTTGGTCAGGGTGACTGGCCCACTGTGAAACAACTGAGGATCAATGGCAGTAAGGGAAACATTGATGTGTGTGCAATGTCTCACCCCATCCCTTATTATTGTGTAATGGGGCATTTTAAGGTTGCAATCCTAAATACACTTTCAAAATCCCCACTGAACACAGTGGGATTTATATTTATTTCTAAATAAACATGCATAGGATTGCACCATGAGCATCACTTGGGAAAAAGGAGTTTGTTCAGAGTCTCAGCTATCAGTATCATAAGATTTTCTTCATATGCAATCACATAAAAAAAACCCCTTGATTACTCCTTCACATAACCTTCTCATTTAAAGTCATTTAAAATAACGTTCTCTAAGTGTGTTTTTTGTAGTAGTGATCACACCATGGGTACTTATTCTCTGCAACTGTAGTTATGCAGAACATGTTGCTTGAATTATACATGCAAGAACAAGCTGATTTTGAGGCAAAGTATATAGCAGCCTCTGTCAACCGTGCCCTCCAGATATGTTGGACTACACATCCCATCACCACAGCCAACATGGCTGGGGATGTTGGGAGTTGTAGTCCAACACATCTGGAGGGTGCCAAGTCAGGGAAGGCTGATATATAGCATGCAAGGTGCTATTCAAGCATTTGGGGCCTAAAATTTGGAACATTCAAAATTGAAGATGTTCATATAGGCTTAAAAATGTATTAATGCTAATGTGATATTGAAACAAAGGTATTTTTAAAATAGTATTTCCAACATTATCCTAAAGAGAGGGAGGAGAAAGGCAAAGCAAAGGAGGATTAGTGAGGGACCCAGATTTTCTGAGAGTTGTTTCCGTAAAGGATAGAAAAATCACAGCCTGAATGCCAGTTATTAGTGAGGTAAAGGTAACTTTTTAAATAAGAAATACCAAGCCCTTGAACTTTGTTTTGCTATCAGTGTCACTACAACTGATTTCTAGGAACTGAACACTTTTCAGAGATTATTTATTTATTTATTTATTTATTTCCATTTATATCCCCCCTTTCGTCCATCATGGAACTCAAGGTGGCTACATGTGGTTCCCAGCTGGTATCCCCTCCAAGCACTGACCAGACCCAAACCTGCCTAGCTTGAGCAACGTGGCTGCCTAATGTGCCTTCAGACTATGCCCTGGAGAAAATCTCCATCTGACTTCAAAGAGTTATGCTACATGCTATTTGGAAGCCCCACCAAGCTCTGTTTTACTTGTCATCCAGGCAATGGTTTGTGCTTCAAAGGTGGTGGTGAAAATAGTAATTGCATGTGCTGCTGAAGGTTAAGCAAGTCCATAGGTTCAGAGTGTAACACATCTTCCCCAACACTCATCCAGAAATGAAGTGCCTAATCGTAGACTAGACAGAAAGACAAGCAAGTGGTCTCTACTGGGCAATCTATTGATATCAATCCTCTATTCTTATTTCTTAGCAATCTGAGAGGTCTACAATATATTTTCTGTCACTTCTTTTATTACATTGAATCTTGTTACAGTATTCTTTAGCAAGCTAGTTACTAATTCAGCACCATTACATTTATGATTACAAATGTCAAATCGCATGTCAAGGTTATTCTGAGTATGCAAACAAAAAATAAAATAAAAACAGTCATTCCTACTACAAAAATCATTTTAACTGATTCTGTCACAGAAGACCCTGCCAGCTTTTCATTTTATTTTAGAGCCAAAATTCAGCATTATAAGTATGGAGACAGATTTTTGTAAATGTACAATTTTATGCAAGTAAAATCAGCATGAGAGCTGACATGGATTTTATTGGATCAAATATTTTATAAACAGGTTTTTACATCTTGAAGTGGTATTGGTGACTACAGGAATACCAAATTCAGGAAGACCCAACAAAAAGGGTTTATTACAGTAATGCCTAAGACAGAAAAAAGTTAATACTCGATCACTAACCATCTTTGGTTACCTTCAATGGACTCCTCCCATTCCCTTGAGTAACATCTCTCAGTTCCTTCCACAGTTTGGGGGATACATGTATCAATAAGTTGTGTGATGAAGTTGACACTTCCCTTATAGCTATATTACCATGAGTGAAATACACAATATGATATAGAATTGCTGAATTTTAAAATAACTAGAAGCACAATTGTGTAATGCAAGCTAAACATTTCTTCTTACATTAGCTCTTCCAAAACTTTCTTCAGATATTGAGAATTTCTATCTGATTCTTTCCTTACAGGCTTCATTAACTTAATCAACTCAGGGTAATTTATATCCCTGCCAAATTATCATTTATTCTGTGACCATCATTTATCTTAATGGCACCATTACCTCACTTTTAATCCCCACATTAGCTCTTTTAATAGCTTTAAGCAGAATCAGAGTTCCGAGTCTGAATGTGACATTCTTTAAAAGACCTTCAGGCACGATGAAGATTTTGTTATTGATCAGTCAACTTCTACTTCGTTATTTATTCTAAACGGGAAATTGGGATATCTCCCTAACCCACCTAAAGCACTAGATTTTCATCTGGACAGCAGTGGCACAGCTATAGTTTTGGGTGTTAAGCCTGCATCACTTTTCACTCAACAGAGATGTTCCCTCCCACTCAAAGCTAAACCCAACCCTACATGTCATTTTCAGTAAAGGTCTAGTACCTGTGCATTTTTTAGGGTTTTCTAAACTACTTTAACCCTGGACCCAGGAGTGACATTTTGCTGGGATTAAAATAGAAGCCAACAAGGAAACCAAAACTATTCATCTCCAACTCTGACTTCCAGTGTGAATATACTATTTGGGCTACAAAGGCTCCTGCCATATTTATGCCTTTTGCAGATCTAGTGTTTAAGGTGAATCCACCTGTCTGTGCACTGAGGATAACTATATATCTTGATCCTGGCCCTTTCCAGCCAGATCTCCTGGGGTGTCTTTAGGGTGTCTGATTTTCAAGCCCGTTATCATCACGTGGGTGAGTCAAACAGTTCGTAAAGGTTTTTAGCATGTGCTCCCTGGGAGGCTGGTCTAGCACATCCCACTTTCCCTCTCTAACATATGCCTGGTGTCTTCAACATATACTCTTATACCCATATTTTATCCACACTAACCCTACCTGTTGTGAATGAAGTACCAAACAAGAGTCTCCTTCCCCGTCAGCCCACCTAAAACAGTGCAACAGCATGGGAGTATAGTGTGTGTGTGTGCGTGTGTGTGGGGGATACTTCATCCCACAGCCAATTCCTACTTGGTCCTAAAGGAGACTGGCTAATACCACACTGACATCACTGGTATTATTATTTTATTTACTATTTATTTCATTTCTATACCACCCAATAGCCAGAGCTCTCTGGGTGGTTCACAAAAATTAAAACCAAAGAGAACACAATAAAACAATTAAAAATATATAAAACATTAAAGCCACAGTAAATAATACATGGTACGTAGGTGGGTGCCATCTGGAACTGCAACTGTGGTGGAGAGGCAAGCACAAGACATTAATTCCCTTCCCATGCCTGCCTCTCATTGGATGGTAGGCACAAAGTGGATGTATTAAAGTTATTACATCCTCTAAATTCTTTCTGTGGGCTTGGGCTCCCAAGACTACTTGAGCGCAAACCGCAAAGCAACATCTAGTAAGGGAATTTGAGGCCAACTTACATTATTCTTGCTGAAAACCCTTTGTAGCAGTACACAATCTGTGGATTGCATATTACCAGGTTGTTTTGGGATATATGTTTGTTTTACATATAAACTGCTTCCACACCTTCTAGCTTAAAGAAGACTGTACCTATCACTCAAACCCTTCTCATTATCCTTTAATTCAAAGTAGTAAAAATTTGATCCAATGTACAATTTTAATTTCTGAGAATAAAACAATGTCTAGTCTTGTATAGTACCAAGCATGACATTTTCAATTAAAGTCAGCCATGGGTGAATTATAATGTATAAGGAAAAGACAAGAATTGCTCCTACTGATTTTTTTAAAAGAAGAAACCAGAAAATGTGCCTTGAGTCGATTGACTTACAGGTATTAAATGGCAATACATTACATTAAGTAACATTAAGAGTCTGAGTTAATTCAACATAAGTAAGGAAATTCAATTAGGTTAAAACTATGTCCTGATTGCACCTCATCTTGTTGTCACAATGTATCACAAATTATATTATTCTTCATCCAGGGGTTTGCAAAGGATACTATTTATGACATAGATTGAAACAGCTTGATACATTCCCTCAAGTGTTGAATTTTTCATTTACCAAGTGTCAGAGGAATGAAAGAAACTAGGTCATCTGAAAAGCCTCAAAGAGTGATAAAACCTACAGCTATTGACCATTAAAAATCCTAGATTTTCTCACCAAGTCCAACAACATTGGCTGTAGATCCCTTCAGAGTATTTCGCTCCCCTTTTACATTAACTTTTGTATTAAATATTCTTTAACTCTTTAAGAAATCAGGAGGTTTCATGGGGTTGTCATAGGAAGTTTAGTGGGTAGTGGTAAAGATTGGAAAAGGGATGCACAGGGGATAGGAAGAATGAAGGTTCAGGGTAGAGGGAGAAAGATAGAAAATGGCCAATTAAAGTACTGTTGAGGGAGGATTCATACCATTTCATAAGGTATTGTGAGGAAAAAGCTTTAATATTTATCTCCGTTGAACCCATTTTATATATCACAGTTGAGGCTAAGAGATAATTATACTTGCCCAAGGAATGACCCCATCCCTATTGAAATGAAGAGTGAATGAGCAACAGCTGTTCAGTTGCAGTTCCTAATTTATTCTGATCACAAAATCCAAACTTTTCATATTTCTGAAACCAAGCTAACTTTCTTTAGTGAGGCATATGAGGGAGCATTGCAAAACATAGCAGAAGGATCCAATATGAAGCTCCATGATCAACAAAGAGGGAAAGAAAAACTGCAATTCTCAGAGTGCTGTTCATGAGCTTTCAACATGTTCTAGGGCATAATTATTGATAAAGTGCACTGTATTTTTAAACCATCCATTGCTACCACAGTTTATCCCTCCTCCAAGTATTAAAAGGCAATCCCTTTGGGCTAAATTTTGTGGCATTTTTTTTAAATGCATTTCCCAACCCCAATCCTCACTTGGCTTTTTGAATACTCCCCCTACCCCCAGCCTTCCTCCTCATTTTCCCTCCTCAGTCCTACAGCACAGGGCAGAGGAGACTTAGATTGCATTCTCACTGTACACATTGACCACAACAGTGTGTGAGCTGCAGCTGAGTGAAAAGTGTATGGCCACAGTGTGAAGGTGCACTATCGAACTCCTCAACAACACCCTGAAGAAACTAGATGTTGGGATCGGGCCCAGACTCCCTGAGGAGGCTGGGGAATCAGAGTCAGAAGAAGAGCTGTGCCAGACAGCTGGGGAGGAAATTCTGCGAGAAGCTCCAGGAGACAGAGAGGAATCTTCTCACAGGCATTCAGCAATTTACAGAAGGGGAGTGAGAGGACTTGGCAGATGCATGGACCAGGTCAAGGTGTCACTCAAAGAAGGTGAACAAATGAGGAAATTAAGGTGTTGTACCAGATTAGCCCATCACAAGAGACCATAGGTGGAGACATTCTCTAAGGACAGGACTCAGGAGTCAGGAAACCTTTCTAGTTCTGTGTTGAATGTATAATGTTAGATGTGCAGCAACTTTCTATCATATCATAGTAGGCCTCTCAAAGAGAACTTCTGGAACAGATTATAAAGCAATCTGTCCCTAAGCACCTTGAAAACAATGCAGTGATTACTCGAAACCAACATGGATTTGTCAAGAACAAATCTGATCTCATTTTTTGATCAGGTCACCTCCCTTGTGGACTGTGGGAATGCTGTGGACATCATATACCTTGACTTCAGCAAAGCTTTTAACAAAGCGCCCCAAGATATCCTGATGAGCAAACTAGCTCAAAGTGGGCTAGATGAAACAACGATCTGGTGGATCCACAGTTGGCTACAGGACCAGACTCAAAGAGTGCTTATCAATGGGATCTTCTCAAACTGGGGAGCGGTAACGAGAGGGGTTATCAAGCTCAGTCCTTGGCCCAGTGCTCTTCAACATTTTTATTCATGACTTGGAGGAGGAGGTGCAGGGAATGCTGATCAAATCTGCAAATGACACAAAATTGGGCGGGATAGCTAATACCCTGGAAGACAGAAACAGAATTCAAAGTGATCTTAATAGGCTGGAGTGCTGGGCAGAAAACAACAGAATGACATTTAACAGGGATAAATGCCAAGTTCTGCACCTAGGAAAAGGAAACCATTTGCACAGTTACAAGATGGGTGATACTTGGCTCAACAATACTACGACTGAGCCAAGAAGGATCTTGGAATTGTTGTTGATCAACTAGTTCTGCACCTTGGAAAAAGTAGGGATGTTGCAAAAATCCGCCACAGACTCCAGTGAGGCCGGATTCTTTGGAATCTGCCCCACTGGAGTTCATGGTGGAACGGCCTCCCCCTGCCACCCCAACCCCCCCCCCCGGGGCAGCTGCAAATGCGGCAGTGGAGGCTCTGGCTTGTCTTCTAGCCACTGCCAGGCTGCTGAGGCCACAAATGGCGGCTATCATAGTGGCCACCATTTGTGTGCCTGCATTAGGCCGTGACAGGCTATGTAAATACTTATGTAGCCTATCACAGAAAAGAGCAGGGGTGCAAATGGCGGCCGCTACTCCATTTGCACCCCAGCTAGGGATGGCAGAGAATTCTGCCATGGATTTCAGTGAGGCTGAATGCACTGCCATTCGGCCCCCCGAAATCCGTGGCGGAATGGCCTGCCCCCTGCCCCCTCCACAGATTCCCCCTGGGATGAGGCTTACGGGGGCGGATGTTCCGGATGGCAGCAAGTCCGGCAGCAGGTCTGGCGGCGGTGGTGGCTGGTCTTTTGACCGGCTGCCGCGGCCACCATTGCCATCTGCCCTTTGCCGTGATAGGCTACGTAAGTATTTACGTAGCCTATTACGGCAAGCCAAGAAAAAAAAAAACCGTGTACGCAAATGGCGGCAGCTATGGTGGCCACCATTTGCGTTCCTTTTTTCGCCGTTTTAGCCTACGTAAATGTTTATGTAAGCTATTAAGGCAAAAAAAAGGGCAACGCAAATAGCGTAGTGGGCACTATTTGCATTCCTTTCTTTTCTGCCATAATAGCTTACATAAATATTTATGTAGGCTAAAATGGCAGGGAAAAAAGGAATGCGAATAGTGCCCACTACGCCATTTGCGTTGCCCTTTTTTTTGCCATAATAGCTTAAGTAAATATTTATGTAAGCTAAAACTGCGAAAAAAAGGGAATGCAAATGGCGGCCGACGTAGCTGCCGCCATTTGAGTACGTGGTGTTTTTTTTTTTCTTCCAGAAGGAAGGCTGCCCAGCCATTGGATTTCTGGCTGTGGGCAGCCCTGGCCAGCAGCTCAGCGGAATCTCTGTGGAGCAGAGCTGGCTGGAGAAGGATTTCTCCGAATCGCCTACCGCGAATCGCCTCGTCGAAAAGGTAAGTGACTTTCGTACATCCCTAGCCCCTGCTCTTTGCCATGATGGGCTACATAAGCATTTACATAGCCTATCACGGCTTTGCAGGGACACAAATGGTGGCCGGCATAGTAGCTGCCATTTGCAGCCACAGCAGCCTGGCAGCGGCCGGAAGTCGTAGCAGAGTCGCCGCGGAGCAGAGCTGGCCAGAGAGGATTCTGGGTGGGGACAGAGTGCCTCCCCCCCACTGCGGATGGCCCCAGCAGGACCAGGTAAGTGTTTCGTACACCCCTAGGAAAAAGAAACCAAATGCACAGTTTAGGGGTGGACGAAAGTCCCTTACCTTTTCTCGCAGCTTGTTCGCGGTGGGGGGGAGCGCTTCGCTGCTCCCCCCGTGAAGTTCAGGCCGGGTGGGGAGGCTTCCCGCCTCGCCCGGCCGAAATTCAGGCGGGGGGGAGGCTTCCCGCCTCGCCCGGCCGAAATTCAGGCCGGGGAGGAGGCTTGCCGCCTCACCCGGCCGCGAACGCGAAAGTAAAAAAAACAACAAAAAAACGCCCCCTGATAGGCTACGTGATGATTCACGTAGCCTATCATGGCTAGATCTGCAAAGTCAGCCGTGATATGCTACGTGAATCGTCACGTAGCCTATCACGGGTGACTTTAAAAAAAAAAAAGCGCGTACGCGAATGGCGGCCCCCATAGGGAGCCGCCATTCCCGTTCCTTATTTGGTCGTTGTAGTCTACGTAAATGTTTACGTAGACTACGGCGAAAATAAGGGCAACGCGTTGCCCTTATTTTCGCCGTAGTCTACGTAAACATTTACGTAGACTACAACGACCAAATAAGGAACGGGAATGGCGGCTCCCTATGGGGGCCTCTATTATCCGTACACACTTTTTTTTTTTTTTTAAGTCACCCGTGATAGGCTATGTGACGATTCACGTAGCCTATCACGGCTGACTTTGCAAATCTAGCCGTGATAGGCTACGTGAATCATCACGTAGCCTATCAGGGGACGTTTTTTTTTCTTTTTCTTTTATTGCAATGGCGGCGGCGGCAGCCGGTCGAAAGACCAGCTGCCGCTCCCGCCCCGCTCGAACACCCGACGAACCGCCAGCCGGACCCGCCGCCGGGAGGGACATTCAGGGAAGGTAAGTCCCGTCCTGGGGGGGGGTGCGGAGGATTTCTCCCCGAAACTT
Organism: Heloderma suspectum; assembly: GCF_057233095.1. Lineage (NCBI taxonomy): Eukaryota > Metazoa > Chordata > Lepidosauria > Squamata > Helodermatidae > Heloderma > Heloderma suspectum. The sequence continues at coordinate 78,108,465 of NC_139460.1, read as the reverse complement.
GTTCAGGGGGCCGAACACGTTGGCGCTCGGCCCCCCGAAGTTTCGGGGAGAAATTCTCCGCCATCCCTAGCACAGTTACAAGATCGGGGATATTTGGTTCAACAACACTACAAGCGAGAAGGCTCTTGGAATTGTTGTAGATCACAAGCTGAATATGAGCCAACAATGTGAAGTGGCTGCAAAAAAGGCAAATGCTCTTTTGGGCTGCATTAATAGAAGCATAGCTTCCAAATCCCAGGAAGTACTAGTTCCCCTCTACTCAGCACTCTTAGGCCTCATCTGGAGTACTTCCAGTTCTTGGCAACACACTTTAAGAAGGATGCAGACAAGCTAGAGAGGGTTCAGAGGAGGGCAACAAAGATGATCAGGGGACTGGAAACAAAGCCCTATGAGGAGAGACTGAAGGAACTGGGCATATTTAGCCTTGAGAAGAGAGGACTGAGGGGAGATATGAGAGCGCTCTTCAAGGACTTGAAAGGCTCACAGAGAGGAAGGCCAGGATCTCTTCTTGATCATCCCAGAGTGCAGGACACGGAATAATGGGCTCAAGTTACAGGGAGCCAGATTCTGGCTGAACATCAGGAAAAATCTCCTGACTGTTAGAGCAATACGACAATGGAACCAAGGAGGCATTCAAGATGAAGCTGGACAGCCATCTGTCAGGGATGCTTTGACTTGGATTCCTGCATTGAGCAGGGGGTTGGACTTGATGTATAGGCCCCTTCCAACCCTACTATTTTATGATTCTATGAATTAGGGCCAGGAACTTGAGTCAAGTTGTTAGAATCTGAATTATTGAAAGACTGGCTCTTCTGCATAATAGGGGCAGCCTGGGGCTTACTATATAAGCTGGCCCTACCCATTCCTCACTGCATTTGCTATTTCATCAGCACTCAGCCTTTCACCCTGTTTGAAACTTAGTGTGGGAAATGCTGATCACTGTGACAGCCAGGTAGGGATTTTTTTGCTACCTTAGCTGGATTAGCTAGAGCAGGGATGGTTTTTTTCACCTCCTCCACACTAAGACAGGCAGGAGGGCAATTGGCTATTTGTTGATGGCGTGGCAATTAATAGGCTGATTGGTCACAGCTAGGTGGGCAGTGCAGGAGGAGTTGCTAGGACCCATCACCTCAGGTCTTGAGATAGGGGCACGCACTGAGCATCTTGGGGGCCATACATGTTAATGTGTGGCCAGACAGCAAGGACAGCCAGTTGGCTGTCTCTGGCCTCACACCCAGGTCAGGCTCACCCTTAGTAATTGTATTAAGTAGTACTCATGCTACTTATCACCATTACAGATCCTGTTGTTAATTCAATAGAATTGTGGCCCTAGTTTATCCAACTCCTGAATTCTGCCTCATTACTTCTGGGTTCAGACACAATTTTTTTCATGCACATTCCATCTCACATTGTTGTATGTGAAAACAACTATTTCTGTATTCTGTACTGGGGCCAAGGAGTCTATCTTCATGACTTTACTTGCAAGACTGTGACAAAAACTGGGCAACCTTAATACTGTATTAGGAAAGGCTCACTACTCTGAAGATGTAGTTTGATATCCATTGTGCAGAAGCCCGGCAGAACTATTTTGAAGACTGATGTGAAGATATTTAGAGAAGATCAGTGTAGTTAAGGAAAAGATAGTCATTGTAGTTTGAGGCAAGGAATATCATGCCTCATTAACCTATCAGGATGCTTTGAGGATTTTTTTTTTCTATACTAGGCAAAGGATGTGGTATACATCATGTATTGTACATGGATATTTCTGACAGCACTTGAAGTTTCATATTTGAAGCTAATGTATAAGTTGCAGAGTTATGTAATACTGTAAATGGAAAGTTGGCCTATGGGATTAGAACTTTGCTGCAGTGCCAAAGAATAAAGGTATAAAAGAAGGCTTTTAAGATGGAAAAAGTAAGGAAAAAGATGTTAAGAGTGAAATCATATTTCTGTGTTTGAGAGTCTATATTATAGGGTTAGCCATAAGGTGCAACAAGCTTTTCTATTAGAAATTTTCTAATTTTCCATTTTCCATTAGAAATCACAAGAGGCAAATCGGATAGCATAGATCCATCACACGTGCCAAAGAAAAATAAAGGCAACAATTAATACTGTGTATATTTTTAGCCAAAGTGAATGAAATAAAGGTCAACAGTTAAAACTCCGTTGCCATTATAATCCATGAAGGACATCATTTTTCATTCTTCAGTTCAGTTCTACATGGTACTGATTTGCCTTGTGAGGAAACGGTGCCAGCAGTGTTTCACAGATAAATAGAACCCTCCTCCCCACCCCTGCCCAGTGAATGCACGCTCCAGCATATGGGACTAATCCTGGGAATGGATGCATGCCTGCCCTCGTTTTCATCTGGTTTAAAAGTTACTCAAGCTCCTCAGGAGGTAACTCTGCCAAGGATGACTTTGTTGAAAACTAGCTACCATATTTTGCAGTTCCTCAACCGGAGAGACAGATGTTTGTACCCAGACATAGCACATGTTAGCTAATTTCCAAAACCCCTCAGAAGTTGGACCCAAACAGTTTAGAGGTAGCAAAATCAGAGGGAGTGTGTGCTGATAATCTTGTTATTGTTAGAAACTGGTACATGAAAATGAAAACCCCAGACAAGATGACATATAAAAATAGCATAGGCTGTTAGCTTCTAGTAGAAAAAGAACCCTAATCTGTTATTTTATTTTCAATCAGAGGTAGGAAAACAAGAGAGGATGTAATTGTAGAAGTCTCATTAACTGTCAGAAATTGCAATATGTCAAAGTTTCTTTCTTGGGACACTATCTGCCCTCCTTGTCTAGGCATTAGCAAAATGGGAATGCTAGGTTTCAGACCTGTAAACTAACTCACTGTCTACTTCAGTGCCCTTCGCTGAGAGGCCTGAGGGCCACACTGGCAGTTTCCAATCACCTCAAGTGTGGTTCTCCATTCCAGCTCTCTCTCAGCTGTAGCTGCTCACTCAAAGCAGAAGCTCTCTAGCTGTATTTTTTTGTTTGCTTTAGTGGTGGGCTGCATGTTTCATTTCCTCCATTCCATTTATTTCATTTCTATGCTGCCAAATAGCCAAAGCGCTCTGGGCGGCTATGATTGGTTGTGATCCGGGCTACTAGGGGAGGCTTTGTGGGTGGGGGAGTCAGGAGACCTGCCACTTATGTGGCTGGGGGGTGGGGGAGGAGAACACAGGGACAACCCAAGAGGCAAAGAGCATTGTGATTGGCTAGCTGCTGTGGTGCACTGTGCAGGCATTGGAGGTGGAGAGGAAATTGAATGTGCAGGAGAGAAAGAGAGAGTGAGACGAGAGCGCACAATGTAGACCTTAACTGGGAAATTTTGCAGCACTGAGTAGAGCAGAGCACTCTCGGTGATGAGAAAAAGTTTCATCCCAAAGGACCAAGTCAACCTGTTAAAATTTGCCTGCCTGGTGACTTGTCGACTGATGGTTGAGGCCTTTCTTGGACAACATGGAGGGAGATGGGGAAGAGAGGCCTGAGGCAACTGAGTGCAGCCCAAAAAAGGCCCCCAAGTGGCTGCAGTGGTGGTGCCTGGAGCCGAAGTGGCTTTTCCTTGAAAAATAGTGGCGCATTGGTGTGCTTCATGATGACTAGCAAAACAATGCAGCGTGCATTGCTGCCAGTTCCCTGGGCTATGGGAAATTACCAAATCTCCATTATAATATTCTCAAGCATCCTTCATCTCTCTCTCATTTGACTTCATCTTAAAAGTAGAATTAGATTTCACTGTGGCTGTCCCATTATCTTCAAACGCTGCTTTTTCTGAGCTGTGGTAAACTGCAGATGGGGAGGGGCAGTTTTTATATGGGAAAAAAGAAACAGCAGACAGGAGATGCTGCCTTCTTTCTTAACCTGCCATATTACCTTTCTCCTCAGGGCTGCTTTTCTTGGCGTTTAGCTGAAGCAGTTCAGCTAAATAGATGGGGGAGGAGTTGCGGGGGAGGTTATAGCAGTCAGAGGAAGAATGCAGCACTTTCTCTTACCAGTGACTTTTCTGCTTGAAATCACCTTGACTTTTCACTGAATGCCTGTTTGTCACATATGACACATCTGAAGACACAGCTCTGTTACTATTGTCTAGTTCTGCCTTAACCCCTCTCATTGCTTGAACAAAAGTTCCCAGATTCCCAGATGATACGATGTTGTCAAACTCTCAGGATCTGGACAGCAAACAGAACATTCATACATTAGTTTCTTTATTAAGGTTTCAGAGGAGATTACTCTGCAAAAAATGAAATACCCTTCATAGAAAGGTTTCCTTCTGGACCCACCCTCAACTTAAAATGTAGGCTTTGATAAGGGGAAGTTAATGATAGAAATAGCAAGGCTGAAATGTAGCAGCAATCGAGAGCATAAAGGGAATGCCACCAATAGCCCTTAGAAATAAATAACCAATATACATTTTAAACATTTCTGGCTGATATTTCACAGTGAAGATGTAGTGAACCTTTCTGAGCCTCCTGCTTTAAGCATCTCTTAGTTTCCCATTAAACTCGGCTTCTCACATTTTCCTCCCAGAAAATATTAGAGAAGTTGTCAGAGATTAATGCCTTTGCATGAAAAAAATAAGAAATCTGACGCAGTGGGCTGAGCAGGAGCCAAAGCACAAGAAACAAAGTGAGCCGTGAAAAGAATCTTTTCAATTTGGCCTATATGAGAAAATAATCATTTACTGCTTGTGTAAAATGACTAACTCCTTCACTCATAAAAAGCCAATCTGGAGGATGAAAAGGGTGTGCTTTAGGGCACTGAGATATTTTTCTTGTTAATTAAAACATTAGCAAAGATCCAGACTGTGCACAATAAAGACCAAGTACAACAGGATTAAATTTTCAGAAATGACTCAGGGAAATTAGTCTGGGTAGAAATGTACAAATAATTCAAGTGAAAAATTGAATATCTGATTTTGCTAATAAATCTTCAATAATGAGGCCTTTTCTTCATGGCAAAGTTTTATCAAATACTCTGTACTATATATAGAATAGCACTGGCTGCACATTTAATTGAAAAAAATGTGAATTTCTATTGTTGGTTGTTAATACAAGCACTTGTCTCAGATATTATTATTTGCAATACATTCTATAAATGTACATACATTTTTGCTCTGTTTTGCTTTCTCTCATTTACATAATGCTCTGCATAAAAGATGATTGTTCAGAAATTACGTACTTTATGCCTTTCTAGATAATGTATTCTACCCTGGTTCCCCACCCCCCCCCCCCACCATATAAGCATCTATTTAAAGTACCACTGTGTCTAAGAGACTCAGATAACTTCAACCAGATTTGTATTTACCTCTTTCCTTTTGACTCTGTGATGTTCGCAGCCCCAAGCACCGTCTGCACTTTTGTGAAATAAAGGCTTTTCAAAATGCAAATTATAGAGGCTTGTGAGATAGCAAAAGATAATGGTTGTATACCCTTTTTCAGTGACAGCTTTTTCAGGAAATGCAAAGTAAAATGTTAAAGGTGGTACCTAAATGGTTGATAACGTTGCAGGGCAGAAAATACGAGTTTCTCTATATGAATAAATTAAAAACTGTTATAAGCAACTGGCTACTCCATCTATAATACAGTCAAACCAAACGTCTAACTAATGAAAAAGAAAGCAGACTCTTCATGCATGATGGTAGATGTTGTATGATCATAGAAGCACACAGGGCTGCTTCTGGGCTCACTTACAACTGGTCAGGATCTCATTCAGAGATTCTATTTGTGTGGCCTGTGGCCCTATCTACATGGCCGATTTAGTGTGGAGTGAAAGCACATTAGGGTCATTCACAGCAGATGACACTGTTGCTAATCCGCAGCAGCCCTGCCTCTGGAAAAGGTCATTTTCGAAAATGACCTTTTCCAGAGACTGACTGTTAGTCTTTTTTCTTTCAATGCAGCTCCTGTGTGGTTCCTCTGCAGTGTGCCCTGTCTCCCTGCATTAAATCCTGGGTGCACTGCTGTGACCTGGTAGTGACAGGGCAGTGACATGGCCCAGGGGTGGGGCTACCACCTTCCCCACCTTCCCTCTTTTTCCCCATTTGTAGTAGGGCACTTTTGGACACAGGCTTTCTTTCCCACTTAGCACTACTTCGCACTGTTTCATCCTTTCACTATATCGCAGTAGTGCTGTTTTCCCATTCACAATATATAGCCTTCAGCAGTAGCTGCTTTACCCATTCACAATATGTAGCCTGCTTTTCCCATTCATAATAGTGCAGTAGCGCTGTTTCAATCTTTCAGAATAGCGCAGTAGCAGCTTTACCCATTCACAGTATGCAGCCTGTTTTTCCCATTCACAATAGTGCAACATCTTTTAATCTTTCACAATATCACAATGGTGGATGAGAGGGGAGAGCTGTGGGGTAAACTACAGGGGCTTAATTCAGTGCTACCAGTAAACGTCCGTGAGCAATGGAGTGTGAACAGGGGCAGGGAACAAACTTATCTCATTCACTGAGATAAAGCACCTTTGGGGTTGATTACATTCAGTTCTACTCCGTCCACCCAACTGTGAAGTATGGGGGATTCAAGTGCTGTGTGACCCGCAAAAGTGGGGGTTTAGGTAGTGCGTACTCCACTTTTCTTGCTTCCTGAGTCAGACCAAAGCAATTTCATGAAAATCTGGATATAACTAGAAAACACTTCTCATTCCATTTCCATGTAGATTGGGCCTGTGTATCATTGTTGGTGAATGAATGAATGAATTTTTGTTGTTACAACCAACAGAAAATAAAGATAAACAAGGAATACGATAAAAGTACAATATGATAGGAGCAATAACAACACATCAGTAACAACATTTCCAAGAGTAGTAAAACTTACTTCTCACTCCTCATAGAAAGTAAAAAAAAAATGGCTTGAAGTTTAGTTGCTATAAGAGTAAAGTCCGCCACTAACCAATAAACTTGCCATATTATGTGATGTAAACAAACAAAGAAACAAAAAATACTTCAGCAAAGGAGATCGTTACCTTGTTGTGGTGCTGGAGCTTGAGCACCTCATGACATCATGAGCTAAACCGTGAAGGGACACCCAAGACGGGAAGGTCATGGCAGAGAGGTCAGACTAAATACAATCCCTGGAGAAGGAAATGGCAACCCACCCCAGTATTCTTGCCATGAAAACTAAATGAATCAGTACAACCAGAGATATGTCGGTATACCATCGGAAGATGGGACTCCCAGGTTGGAAGATGGTCAAAATGCTACTGGGGAGGAACAGAGGATAAGTTCAACTAGCTCCAGATGTGATGACGCAGCTAGCTAGGGATGGGGGAGAATTTCTCCCTGAAACTTCAGGGGGCCGAGTGCCAATGTAGTTGAATGAAGTAGTTTCGGGGAGAAATTCTCTGCTGCCCCCCCAGGATGGGACTTACCTTTCCCAAATGTCCCTCCCGGCAGTGGGTCCCGGCGGCGGTTCGGCAGGTCTTCGTCAGGGGCGGGGGCAGCAGCCGGTCTTTCGACTGGCTGCCGTCGCCACCATTCCAAGAAAAGTAAAAAAAAAAATGCCCCCGTGATAGGCTACGTGACGATTAACGTAGCCTATCATGGCTAGATTTGCCAAGTCAGCCATGATAGGCTACGTAAATCGTCACGTAGCCTATCACGGGTGACTTAAAAAAAAAAAAAGCGCGTACGGCTAATGGCGGCCCCCATAGGGAGCCGCCATTCGCGTTCCTTATTTGGTCACTGTAGTCTACGTAAAGATTATGTAGACTACGGCGAAAATAAGGGCAACGCTATTTGCGTTGCCCTTATTTTCGCCGTAGTCTACGTAAAGATTTACATAGACTACAGCGACCAAATAAGGAACGCGAAGGCGGCTCCCTATGGGGGCCGCCATTTGCGTACGTGCTTTTTTTTTTTAAAGTCACCCGTGATATAGGCTACGTGACGATTAACGTAGCCTATCATGGCTGACTTTGCAGATCTAGCCGTGATAGGCTACATAAATCGTCACGTAGCCTATCACGGGGGCATTTTTTTTTTACTTTTTATTTCGCGGCCAAGCGAGGCGAGGCTCCTCCTCCCCGGCTGAATTTTGGCCGGGCGAGGCAGGAAGCCTCCCCCCCAGCCTGAACTTCAGGGGGAGCAGCGAAGCGCCTCCCCCCCACCGCCAAGCAAGCTGCGAGACCAGGTAAGTGACTTTCGTGCACCCCTACAGCTACCTCAAAGCTGAAAGGACGGCTAGCGGCCGATGGTGCTAGTGGTGAACGATGAATCCGATGTTCTAAAGATCAACACACCATAGGAACCTGGAATGTAAGATCTATGAGCCAGGACAAATTGGATGTGGTTATTGGGGAGATGTCGAGATTAAATATAGACATTTTGGGTGTCAGTGAACTGAAATGAACTGGAATGGGCCACTTCACATCAAATGACCACCAGATCTACTACTGTGGAGAAGAGGACCACAGAAGAAATGGAGTAGCCTTCATAATTAATAATAAAGTGGCTAAAGCAGTGCTTGGATACAATCCAAAAAATTACAGAATGATCTCAATTCGAATTCAGGGTAAGCCATTTAACATCACAGTGATCTAAATATGCGCCCCAACCACAGATGCTGAAGAAGCAGAAGTAGATCAGTTCTATGAGGATCTGCAGCATCTACTGGATAGTACGCCAAAAAAAGATGTTGTTTTCTTTACAGGAGACTGGAATACTAAGGTGGGTAGTCAAACGACACCTGGAATTACAGGCAAGCATGGTCTGGGAGAACAAAATGAAGCAGGACATAGGCTGATAGAATTTTGCCAAGACAACTCACTGTGCATAACAAACACTCTCTTCCAACAACCTAAGAGATGATTTTATACATGGACTTCACCAGACGGTCGACACCGAAATCAGATTGACTACATCCTTTGTAGCCAAAGGTGGTGGACATCTATGCAGTCGGTAAAAACAAGACCGGGAGCTGATTGTAGTTCAGATCACAAACATCTTATTCCGCAATTTAGAATCAGACTAAAGAGAATAGGGAAGACCCACAGATCAGTTATATGTGAGCTCAGCTCACTAATATTCCTCATGAATATGCAGTGGAGGTGAAGAATAGTTTCAAGGGACTAGATTTAGTAGATAGGGTCCTGGAAGAACTATGGACAGAAGTTCGCAACATTGTTCAGGAGGCGGCAACAAAAAATGTCCCAAAGAAAAAGAAAACCAAGAAGGCAAGATGGCTGTCTGCTGAGACACTGGAAGCAGCCCAAGAAAGAAGGAAAGCAAAAGGCAACAGTGATAGGGGGAGATATACCCAATTAAATGCAAAATTCCAGAGGTTAGCCAGAAGAGATCAGGAATTATTTTTAAACAAGCAATGCACGGAAGCGGTTAGCCAGAAGAGATCAGGAATTATTTTTAAACAAACAATGCACAGAAGTGGAAGAGGATAATAGAATAGGAAGGACAAGAGACCTCTTCCAGAAAATTAGAAACATCGGAGGTAAATTCCAGGCAAAAATGGGTATGATCCAAAACAAAGATGGCAAGGACCTAACAGAAGCAGAAGAGATCAAGAAAAGGTGGCAAGAATATACAGAAGATCTGTATAGGAAGGATAATAATATCGGAGATAGATTTGATGGTGTGGTCAGTGAGCTAGAGCCAGACATCCTGAAGAGTGAAGTTGAATGGGCCTTAAGAAGCATTGCTAATAACAAGGCAGCAGGAAATGATGGTATCCCAGCTAAACTATTTAAATTCTTGCAAGATGATGCTGTCAAGGTGATGCATGCCATATGCCAGCAAATTTGGAAAACACAAGAATGGCCAACAGATTGGAAAAAATCAACTTATATCCCCATACCAAAAAAGGGAAGCACCAAAGAATGTTCAAACTACCAACAGTGGCACTTATTTCACATGCCAGTAAGGTAATGCTCATGATCTTGCAAGGTAGACTCCAGCAATTCATGGAATGAGAATTGCCAGATGTACAAGCTGGGTTTAGAAAAGGCAGAGGGACTAGAGACCAAATTGCCAATATCCGCTGGATAATGGAGAAAGCCAGGGAGTTTCATAAAAACATCTATTTCTGTTTTATTGACTATTCTAAAGCCTTTGACTGTGTGTATCATAACAAATTGTGGCAAGTTCATGGTGGTATGGGCATACCAAGTAATCTTGTCTGCCTCCTGAGGAATCTGTATAACGACCAAGTAGCAACGATAAGAACAGACCACGGAACAACGGACTGGTTTAAGATTGGGAAAGGAGTAGGGCAGGGTTGTATACTCTCACCCTACCTATTCAACCTGTACGCAGAACACATCATGTTATGTGCTGGGCTTGATGAAGCCAAGGCTGGAGTTAAAATCACTGGAAGAAACATTAACAATCTCCGATATGCAGATGATACCACTTTGATGGCTGAAAGCGAGGAGGAGCTGAGGAACCTCATGACGAAGGTGAACGAAGACAGTGCAAAAGCTGGGTTGCAGTTAAACCTCAAAAAAACCAAGATGATGGCAACCAGCTTTATTGATAACTGTGGCAAATAGAGGGAGAAAACATGGAGGCAGTGACAGACTGTCTTTCTAGGCACAAAGATGACTGCAGACGCTGACTGCAGCCAGGAAATCAGAGGACGTTTACTTCTTGGGAGGACAGCAATGACAAATAATGATAAAATAGTGAAGAGCAGAGACATCACCCTGACAACAAAGGTCCACATAGTGAAAGCAATGGTATTCCCCATAGTAAACAATGGCTGCAAGAGCTGGACCATTAGGAAGGCTGAGCGAAGGAAGATAGATGCTTTTGAACTGTGGTGCTGGAGGAGAATTCTGAGAGTGCCTTGGACTGCAAGAAGATCAAACCAGTCCATACTCCAGGAAATCAAGCCAGACTGCTCACTTGAGGGAATGATATTAAAGGCAAAACTGAAGTACTTTGGCCACATCATGAGAAGACAGGAGACCCTGGAGAAGATGCTGATGCTAGGGAAAGTGGAAGGCAAAAGGAAGAGGGGCCGACCAAGGGCAAGGTGGATGGATGATATTCTGGAGGTGACGGACTCAACCTTGGGGGAGCTGGGGGTGGCGATGGCTGACAGGAAGCTCTGGCGTGGGCTGGTCCATGAAGTCATGAAGAGTCGGAAGCGACTGACTGAATAAACGACAACAAACAAAAATAATAATTTTCTACAAATCAGACCAAACATTTTTCCCTGAAGGGGCAGGACCTAAAACTTTATTCAAACTGTGGAGGAAAATAGGACAGTTACACAGAGAATGAACGAAGTGGACCCACTGCCAAATGAGCACAATCTAGAATTGTATGGAATTTTGTTAAAACACCCTTCTAAAACAGCAGTTAACATTTGTTGCACTGTAACTCTGGTTAGGGCAATTCCGACAATAGGATTGGACATAAGATTTACATAGTTCTCACATTCAAATTTGGATTTAAATCATGCATGCCAGGGAGCTATCTTTTTATGTGCAATCATTGGAGGCTGGTAGCCACGATTTCGGTGGGGCTGTGAATCCATTCGGGGTTTTGGTCAGAAGCAGCCAGAGCTCTAAAGGAGCTATCCAAGGCACTGAACCTATTTAGGGGATAGGGTTCAGCACCTTTGATAGCTCCTTTGGCATTCTGGCTGATTCTGACTGAAACCCCGAATGGATTCACAGCCCCAGCAAAATCAGAGCCACCAGCTTCCACTGCATGCTATAGCACAGAGGTCGGATTGAACAGAAACATTGTTGGTGGCCTATACATGGCTGCAGATGGTGTGATGGCAATACCATTTTTTTTTAAGATGCCACAACTGGAGAAATTGTAGTGGATGTATATACACCACCCATATGTCTTTCACAAAGGGTGTATGTACATGTTTGGTTGCAAGCATGGCAGTGGCAGTATATGCTCCCAAGGCAATACCATGGGAATGCCATCAAACATCATGTGTGAACCATCAGACCTACATTCATTTTCTCTGGCTTAGCTAATGTTGATCAAGACACTGCACTGGCTGCCTATATGCTTCTGAGCCTAATTCAAAGTGCTGGGTTTGGCCTATAAAACCCTACATGGCTCAGAACCACAGTACCTGATGGAACAGCTCTCTTGGCATGAACCAACCTGTATGCTCTGCATCTAAGGCCCTCCTCCAGAAGCCTCCTCCGAGGGAGGCTCAGAGGTTGGCAACAAGAGGAGCACCTTCTCGGTGGTGGCTCCCCATTTATGGAATAATCTCCCTGATAAGCCCTGCCTGGTGCCAACATTTGCCATCTTTTCAGCACCAAGTTAGAACTGCCCTCTTCTCTCAGGCATTTGGCGGCGTATTAATGAGTCTCTTGATTGTCTCTGGCTGATTGTTTTAAATTGTTTTAGACATATTTTGTTCTTGTGTATATTATTTGTTCTATGTCATTACATAAATGGTTTTATATTTTAAATAATGTATTTTAATGTTTGTTTAAAAAAAATTGTGACCCGCCCAGAGAGCTATGGGGTGGTGTAGAAATATAATAAATGAAATGAAATGAAAATGCCCAGGAGATGCTCAAGTTAATAGATGTTATGAGTGAGGTTTTTATTTGTTTGTTTTTTGTTTGGGGCTTTGTTTTGTTTTTTTTGCCAAGTATCTTCTTTTTCACCTGATCCTTGAACACAAAACTGCTTCCATGGGTCTGCCTTCCTGGTGGAAAGGCAGGGTACAAATCAAATCAATAAATAATACATCTTGCCAATACTGTATATTTCCTAGCCAAGCTAAGATTTGAAGCTAGATTTCCTATGTCTAAATCAGCACTAGCTGTTGCACAACATATGATTCCACAGCGAATGAAAATTATTTATTTTGATGTTTTAAAAATGATTGGTTGTATATATGAATAGTGTGACAAAATAGGTTTATGCAGCTAGTGAGTGCTTAGATCTCAAGTTGAAATCCCCAGTGATTAGAACTCAATGAATCTGATTTTCCTTTACTCTCTGTCCTACATTCCTCATTATTCAACAGAAAGACTAGCATGCTCACTTCCACCAACAGAAGAATCTGGTTAACCTCCTCTTTTCGAGACAGTTTATCTATCTCCCCTTGCCTCAGATTTATTCATTATTACAACTCTGTGCTATCATTCATGCACTGATCTATACCATGCTCTTTTAATGTTATATGCATATTAGGTATCGTTTGTGCTGCGTAAATTCCCCCAAATATATGGGCTTTTAAAATTGTTTTTCATGCATTAAAGGAAAAATCATTTTAGGAAAAGAAATTAATGACATCATTTTTTGTTAAAATGCAGTGCATACTGTTTTTTGGCAATTGAGATTTTGTAAACTTAATTAGATTATCTTATGTTTCTGTTCTTGACATGCATCTCTGTTCGCCTGGTGACCCTTTTATCTCATGTTACATTTATTGTCTTATTTCAGAAAACAACATACCCCAAAATAATATCTTAAAAGTGATGCAGCTATGTTACGCTCCCAAAGTGTTAATGTGCTGTCATTGAGCTTTGTATGTTTTAGATGTTTGTAGTCTGAATGTAGAATAGTCACAATTATAGACAGAACATATACCTTGTAAGTGATAGCTGCCATTACTCAGAATTGATGTAGAGTAAAAATGAATAGTGTGCATGTGTGAACATGCTTCAAATCTGTCTTTCCTATTAGCTCCTTGCCAGCAGTAATTTATATTTTATAACTCCTTAGGGTGATTACTTTGCCATTTGGTGGTGTGCTGGCTACAAAAAATGAACAAAACAAAACACCACCCTCCCCCCCCCACACACACACATCTGTGACAAACTTAGTACAAAGTGTTTGAGTTCAGCATAAACTGGGAAGGTGGAGGGTGTTGTACCTTGCTGATAATGGAATAGACTATTACAATGTGCTACTGCAGATATAAGATACATGGTCACAAAATTCTCCAGCAATATCCAAGCTGGCATACTATCTTATCAATGTAGGAATGTTTCATAGAATAGGCTTTCCTAGAATAGGAAAAACAGCAATTATTATCAATAGAAAAACCCTAGAATCTGAATATTTATTGCATTTATTATTTATTTGTTAACATTTTATCCCCAAAATGGCTACATATGTAACAAGCTTCATGGTTTTATAAAGCCTCTTGTCCTTGTTCTGAAAGCATGTCCAGTTTGTATTATGTTAATTCATTTGTATTAGAAGATTGTATGTTTTTGATGTAAAGGACTAAAATGGTGTTGAACTACTCTAAATAGGCCGTATCCAATTCTGTGTTTTATAGATACATGATGGTTATCTATCTAGCTAAATATTTTAGTTTTTTTAATGTTTGCTTTTACTAGTCTAAAAAACCATGCTTTCTGATATATATATATATATATATATATATATATATATATATATATAAATTGAACAGGAACATATGGAAAATAGTCATCACAGATAGAATTTAATATCTTGTAAAAAGTCAGAGTTCATATAGAAGCTTCCTATACAGGATCTTCTATAGGTTAATTCAGATGGCCTTTTTAATGTCTACTTGCTTAAAGTATGGTGGCATCAGATCAGAGTCTACCAGATCTAAGACACACATCTCTCAAGTGGATAACAGTGCAATAGATCTGCAAAAACCACATATTAATAAGGAAGATTTGGCTTCTGAAACCATCATCTAAATGAATCATGTTTTTCTAGATGAACCCCTGTGGCATATTATTTGCTGCTATACATCATTATCTATGGGCATGAGAACCAGTTCATAGGGGTGTATGGATTGTACTCACCCTCGTCTGCCTGTGGGCCCATGGGGTGCGGGAGGCAATCTGGTCCTCCCCCTGGAATTCCCCCTGGCTGGCTCTGCTTCACGGCAAGTCCGCGGAGCCACCGGCCAGCTCCAGCCACTGCCGGACTTCTGGCTGCGGCCAGAAATGGCATCTGGCATAGCGAACGCCATTTGCGTTCCTGCCTTTTGCCATGATAGGCTACGTAAATCTTTACATAGCCTATCACGGGAAAGAGCAGGGATGCAAAAGGTGTAGCGGATGCTATTTGCATCCCTGCTCTTTGCCATGATATGCTACGTAAATCTTTACATAGCCTATACAGCAAAAGGCAGGGACGTAAATGGCGTCCACTACACTGGACGCCATTTGCATCTGAAGACAGGCAGCAGCGGCCAGTAGCAGATGGATGGCGGCAGGTAGGATCCGGCTGGTGCGGATTCCCCCGGGTGGCGGAGGTGAGTCTTTCATTCCACTGCGGACTCCGGGGGGGGGGGGATTCTTAGAATCCAGCCTCATTGGAGTCTGTGGCGGAATTCTCTGCCATCCCTACCAGTTCATACAGTATATACTGGTTCAAAATCTTACATCTCCAGGTAAGACTAATGCTGTAATCATAACACACATACTAGGGACTGAGTCCTCGTTAACTTAATCAGACTGAGTCAGTATGCTGTATTACATTGTGCTATGTGCTGATAGATGGAAGGACTGGGAAAACCGAGACTTTGGAAAACAGTGGTGAATCTGGATAGGTAGGTCTGGGCTGGATTGTCCTCTTAGTATAGTAGGTTCTAATATATTTTAAACAGTGTTGTATTGTATTTTTGCTTTCAAACAAAGATGTTTTTGATGGATGAGAACTTGAGAAGGAGTTCCTGAAAATCCCTTACCTTCCATCCTTTCACACATTATTTTCCATGTCTGTTCACTGCTTGTTAAGTTGCTGGCTTTGGTGCATTTCTTTTTTTAATTGCTTGATCTTTGTAGTGAGTTTGACACCAGATGAAATGATGAAGGTGTTGAACTGAAACGATGTCCTATATTCTGTTTAGTAAACATAGTATAGAGGCCTGTTTAGTATAGAAGATTGGGCAGTGTTTTGTTTTTTCTTAGGGTAGGCCCCCCATATATTGGGCAACTTCATAGGCTTCTCACATGGGCAGACTGGTATAAAGCAGGCACCAGTCCACATGTTAACAGTTGCTAGCTGTCTGACACTGATAAGGATGTAATCCTCTGTCAACAGTTGTGCAGCTGCATAATTTCCCCTGCTAGCTTTACTGTTTTATCTCACTGAGGAGATGAAGAGGGTTTCTTTCCCACTGTGTTGGAACATTGGGACCTATTATCATAGGAAAGGTAATTGATAACCCTGCCTGCGATGCTTTGCGCATGTTCTAAAATATCAGAAAAAGGCATATAAGATTAGGCTGAGGACAAACCAATTTGGGCCTCACTCCAAGGGGAAAGTTTCATGCTACCAGCCTGGAGAACTTTTGGTCCTAGGAACAATACCTCGGGCTCCAGAATACATTCAGCTGTGATGAAGGTCTGCTTTGTCAACTGAAGAGATGTGTGAGCTTTCTTTGTACTTTAATTCTGCATCCATTTTCTATCAACCAACTGTCATTCCTTTCACAAGTGGTCTAGTCTCACATCTTGGTTATCCAAAGATCTATTTTGACTGGGCCCTGGGTAGATCAGGCCTCCAGGTCAATACAGTCTTCATGACATGCTCCCAGCTAATCAGTAGTCATATCATGAAAGTGATTCTGTCATGGAGCCACAGAGACAATCATATTTGACTATGTGGTGACATCAATGAGAGAAAAACAAAGCTGCATTGCTCTCACTCTGAAGCCTTGATCCTTAGAATGTACACTGGAATGTGAAACAACATGCACTCCAATGTTGATATGCATCTGAACCAATGCTCTTTATTTTGCCATCTTGCAACAGTTACGTTGCTGCCAGCAGCATCACTAGGGCTGGACCCTAGGACACAAGTCCAGCACCCCACAGCTTGGAAGTCCTCCAGACAACCACCAGAGAGGTAGCAACAGCGTCCATCCATGTCATGTTAGTGCTGCACCTGTAGCCAGGGCATCAGCCCCCTCCCATTTTAATTTAGTGAATGTCCTCCAAAGTGATGAGGGTGGCAGGAAGCTCAGCAAATCTAATGTCACCTTTGGGGTTGTGGGGCCAATTAGAGCACCACAGCAGTGAGGGGACAGGCTGGGGAGGATGTTCAGTAAATTAAAATGGTAGTGAGAAGCTGTAGGTACAATTGCTGGTGCCGGCTCCCTTCCCCACCCCCAAATTATCCACACACTCCAGTGGGCTAGTCAGCTAGGTGACAGTGACAGCAGCGGAGCAAAGTTCTTTTCCAACCCATTGGTGATGGGTAGGAGAAGAACTGGTCTATCACCCAACAAAGCAAAAAACAAAACTGGGCTACCACAGCCAAAGGGAATAGCCAAAATGGACCCACACCTTCCAGGGAAGTACCTCATTGAGGGGGCCCTCAAACCTGTTAGCCTAGTTTGGTTGGTGTAGAGCAGCATGAAAAGGGATGGATCAGATCAATACATTTCCAGTCCATGTTTCTTTCACATGTGTTCATCCATAAGTCAATTGCATCACACTTCTACATTAATCTGCATTCTGCAAATTCTTAAAATCCATACAAAAATTCACATTTTAAAAGTATTGAAATACAAGTATTTTGAACATACTTTCTTTCAGAATAGGCACCTTTAAGGCATTTTGATATGTTCTTTGAGTGGAAAACTGCATTGCAAAATTTGGAAAAGCACAAAAACTGAAGGATAACTATGTTCCAAGCTGTACGTTAATCCAGGATGTACAGGCTGGGTCAATAAATAACAGAATTCCTCACGTATTCCCAAGCATGACCAAATAGGGAACATCATTGTGGCTGCCATAGTAACAGGAATCTGTTCATTCTTCTCCTGTGAACACTTTTACAACCTTTCAAGAGACACTTTCCCCTCAAAAAAATCATTTAAATGGAGGGGATTTCATGGGGTATGTTCATGGAATTTTCCAGCTTGGCTCAGTATTAATTGCAATATCCATTAAAATTAGTTTTACAGTGTACTATGAATCTGCAGATCTATTTAGAAATTGCATTAGTGGGGAACATAGCATACTTCATTTTCAGCATGCTGCCTGATGCAGAAATATAGGAAGTTAATATACGGTAGCGGCTACAGTGTATGTATCAACCTGTTAGGCAACTGGACCAACAAGAGAATCACAGCATGACTTGGCAGCAATGAGAGCTTTTGCTTTTCTGTGTGCAAAGCAAACAAAAAACAAAAAACTGTTGCTCTAGTCATTGTTGTATGGAAACTCAGCATGAACAAGCTTCTTTCACAGACATCTCACAGGCCTTTTTTTCTTTTGTCTCGTCGTGGATGCTTGTCTTCTCAGTTCCATGCTGAACACATGAATTATTCACTACATCTGCCATTTCGCTCCATTATTAATTAACTTCTTAAAACAAACAAACATTATCTAGTCCATATCACATGAGAACTCAAAGAGAGTTCAGCTTCTCTGAGCTGTTAATTGCCACAAAAACATGTGTGGCCTGGTGCTCAGAATGGCCCACATCCTATCAAAGTGAGCAGAGTTCAAACTAATTGAAACAGCTCAAAAATAAGGTTTGAACAGGCTGCAACAATGCACCATGTATATTGAAGTCCGATTCAACTTACCAGTTAATCAAACACACAAACTGGGAGCTAGGCTGTGTCAAGTAGATCCTGCCCTGGTGTTTGGTCATAGAGTGTGGATGGACATCTGCAGAGAAGCGGCCTCCACATGTACAGCTGTACATGCATAGGCCCCATCTTTGAAGACATTTTCACTCTATGCATGGATGCCCGTGGGAGGGATCACATGTTCTGTGTGACATCAAAGGTCCCTGTTTTTCTAACCAATGGGTTGGATGCAGATTTAGGAGACACATGCAACTGGGTTTGCAGAAGCAGACTTCCTTTCCCCCTCCTCCCTACAGCAGCCCCTCCAGCCCACAGAAAATGCTACACAGATGGCAGGGGAACTTGCTGAATGGGGTGAGCTGCATCCACAGAAGGCAGATCCTGGATCCAACCCAGAAAGCTGAATTCCCAAATAAGGCTTTAGAATATATAAGTTTAGTGCTGTTGCTATGCCTACTTCTAAATGTTTCTGAAGAATGGACAGCTCAACTGAAAAAGTTTCAGCTAGACCACTTTGGTCCAGCCGAATTCCCATTGCATTAACTGGGACTAAAAAAAAAAAAAGTTTAGAACTTATTTCCTATTTAAAGAGTGTATTGGAAGTGAGCCTTGGGTTTCTTACATACAAATTGTATTGTATGGAGAGTTGTATGTTGGGGATACAAAAATTTATATGTGGACAAGTCTGTATGTACAGCTACTATACACAAAGAGGGGAGAATATGCCAAGTGGCTGGCACATAACTTAATACATATGAAGCTCAAATCACAATTCTCAATCCCCCTATGATAATGAAGTGTATAAGTGATTAACACTTGGTTTTCTGTAACATATTATCTTTATACAAACTCACCTGGCTCAGTCTGAGTTAAGTTCTAAGTTCCATTGCAAAGTTCTGGGTTTGTTACTCATATAAAGCTTCCAACAGTACTTCTAATCTATGCAGAACATTTATTACAGTGGAAAGCTGGAAAGTCATCACCTGGTATACATCTGCTGGGCAGAGCTCCAGAGGTACCATCACCACCAGACCTATAGTTGAGCTCTGCTCTCCGCCCAACCTTAGAACACCTCCTTAACAAATAAGCACTTAGCAGGTGTTTGCCTGAAATAAACTATCCTTTTTGAAGTATTTTTGGATTGGTTATGGTGTAGGGGTGTGCACAGATTGTTTTCTGTTTTGGAACCTGCTTTGGATAGGGAGTGACTTTGCTTTGGTACACTTCAGGGAAGACACACTTCTTGTCTGTCTCAAAGCAGAGCCTCACTCCAGTTTCCCAAAGGTTTGGATGTCTCCTCATTGAGAATCCTTGGTGGAGAGTGGGCTCACCACCAGTTTTCAGGGCGGCAGACAGTATTTTTCACTATGCAGGTCAACTGACACAGCATTGTCTTCATTGACTTGCACAGGGAGAATATTAAGTCTGCATTCCAAAAAGAAGCAACAGACTCAGAGTCCTTGCAGGGCATTGGGCTTCCCCTCTACTAGACTTTGGGGGGCAGGGGGGGTGAGACTTTACTTTCTTCCACTGACAGTTGCACCTGTAGGCACTTTCAAAGCACCCTCTACTTGCTCCATCAGAGTAAGCAAGAACTCCTCCGAAGGGACGTAACACTGGGGCAGCTGTCAAAGCCCCAATGTATGTGTTCAGAGAAGTCCATGGTCCTACTGACAGCATGAGCAGGGAATTTTATGAAGGCATGCATCAGGGCTTTGACAGCTGTCTCAATACACTACAAAGCATTAAAGCAATCCAGAGCAAGGGGAATGGCTCATTTCATTTTGGACCACTTCGTGGGAGACTTGCTTTGCTTGAAAGGAGGTCCTAAATACATCTGAAGCGGCCCCCTTCAGTTCAGTTTTTGGGCTTAGTCTGAAGTAGATGCACATCTCTACTATGTTGTGGTATGGTGTATGTTATGTTTACAATATCATTTTTATTTTATTTTATTTTATTAGGCCTATTTTATCCCCCAAACCATTTGATTTCCTTAGATTTTGAGCCACTGGGGGAAAGAACTATTAACATTTAGGGAAAAAATCCTTCTGTAATCAAACAATGCATGAATCAATCTATTTCTGGTCCATATTACTTTTCCATGTGCCCATCTATGTCCACTCTGACCCATTTCTGCATTAATTAGAAATTAAAAAAAAAAAAACGATCTGCAAGAAAATTCACATGTAAATACATTTTAAGGCTGCAATCCTATACATACTTCCCCAGAAGTAAGCCCCATTGAACTCCATGGGAATTAGTTCTAAGTGGTCCTCCTCTTGCCTCCTCATCCTGATCTCTTCATTATTGCAGTCACTTCCTCAGCCTCCAAGATTTCCCTTCCTTTCACTTTTTGATACCATTGCATTGGCTGATCTTACCTGATAGCACACTGGGGCTTTTCAGGCAAAGAAATCATGACCCTTTTGGCTGTCCTTGGCTTATCTTCTCTGACATCACAAAGGACATGGGCTTTTTGCTGCCAGGCACTAAATGCTTAGAGTTATTAGAGTCCTTGGAATTTGAATGTTGTGATCTTTGAGCCAGATTTGGTAAATTAAACTTATACCCATCTATGGAAATATACTGTATGCTTTCAAATGGCCCTGTGTGCAGAATGGCTGAACCATTTCAACTGTTTCTGCTTTCTATTTTTTCTTTTACAAGTAATGAACATGGAGCTCATAGTGAACATGCCTGTGTATGTTTTCATAGATTTCGTATACTCATCCCATTTTTTCTTTTGCCTACATCACGCAGACATTCAAGCAAACAGGTAGTTCTTGTAAGAATCCACTTTTTACAATCAAACTGTTGAATACTAAAAATAGCAAGCTCCTGTAAATAAAAACAAACATCCATATTGATTTCTAGCTTGCTAAATTCATTGCCAATGAAGATATTGAAACTACATATCCAAGACTCCTGCTGATTTTAGAAATGTATTTTAGCTTAAGGGCTGTCATGGACATTTCTTAAATTACTAGTTCAAATTGTTCCATAAAGAAAAAACACATTGATATGAGCAGAATGGAAGGTGCAAGCATGGACAGAAAGAATGGGAGGTCACAAATTACTATATGAAGTAGAAAATATACAGGCATTGGGAATAGACAAAGTGACTGAGATGACTGAGTACTGACCTAAATCCTTTTTTTCTTTTTAAAAGTGAACCATGCAGGATTGTATTTGTCTACACATACTAAGACTTCATTCTTCTTTTCTTCTAAGATGACCATGAGTAAGTCCTTTCCTTTCCTCTAACTATTTGCTCCTTAAATTCAGGAACAAAATGTCTATTAAAATACAACTGTCCATCTAAGTACCTCTTAACTGATGAGGGGTTTTTAAAGTAACTTCAAGAGTGGTAATGATTCTTTTTTAGATCATCATTTTCAGGAGGAAGGAAATAAAGAGGTGGACACAAGTTGCTGGAATTAAAGTAGATTACAACTTGATTAAAGAAACACCACACTAGCTATTAAGGCCATTAGTGAATGATTATTGATATATTTATAGGTATTTATAATCTGCTTACATCTACCTGTTTCAATGCTGTGTACACAAACAATAAAACATAAAAAATATAAAACCGATACATAAAATCAATAAACTGTTATCTTCATATCCATAAGAATAAAATGCATGGTATGCTGAACTACACCAAGAAGGCTTGAGTAAATAGATGTGTCTTCAATATGGATGTAAAAATAAGAATTGTCAGCACATGTCTAACTTCAGGGGGAATATAATTCCACATAGTGGGTACTATGCTAAATGCACTGCTCCACACAACTGCAAAGCGGGACTCAGGAATGTGTTCCACCACCAGGAGGATACAACCAGATAACATGAAGAATAAAATGGGTGTCTAGGGGAAAAGGAAGCCTCTCAGGCAACCTGGACCTTATTTGTTTAGGGCTTTATATACTAAACCTTAAACCTGGCCCGATATCAAATAAGCAGTCAGTACAGTTCCTTCATCACAAGTGTAATAAGCTGCCAGTAGGTTGCCCACTCAACAGCCTAGCTGAAGTATTCTGCACCACCAGTCTTAAGGGCAGCCCCACATAAAGCACATTGCAATAATCCAACCTCAAGGTTACCATTGCCTGGACTAATGTGGCCAAACCATCCCAGTCTAAAAATGGCTGAAACTGTCATACCAGACAAAGCTGGTAAAAGACACTCCAAGTCATTGAGGCCACCTGGGCTTCTAGTGACAAAGATGGATCCATAAATAGTACCAGACCATGCACCCAATCCTTTAGAGGGAGTGCAACCCCATCCAGAACAGGTAGCATACCTATCTCCTAGACCTGGGAACCAGAAGGCCTCTATCTGGTCAGGAATCAACCTCAGTTGTGGCCCTTATCCAGCCCATCACTGCATCTTGGAACTGCAGAGGCACACCTAATTGAGAAGTAACAGAGAAATAGAGCTGGGTGTCATCAGCATATTGATGATGCGTTGCTCCAAATCTCCTAAGGGCCACAACAACTGGCTTCATATAGATATTAAACAGCATTGGGGAAAAGCTGATAGTGTGCGTCACCCCATAACACAGTCTCCTAGTGCCACTCTCTGGAGCTGATCCTGTAGGTAGAAGAAAAACCACTGCAGTACAGTGCCCACACAGCTCCCAACCTACTAAGCTGACTCCAGAAGAATGTCATAGTCGATGATATGAAAGGCTGCTGAGAGATTAAGCAAGAGCAGCAAGGTCACACTTTCCCTGTCTTGATAAAGGTCATCCTTCAGGCAAACCAGGCTGATTCAGTCCCAAATCCAGGACTGAACCCAGACTGAAATAGGTCTAGATAATCAGTATTAACCCAAACCACCTGCAGTCACACCACCACAACTTTCTCAAGAAACTTTTCCCCTCAAAAGGGGTATTTGCAACCAGGTGGTAGTTTTTGAGAACTGTTGGGTCCAGGGTAGATTTCTTTAGGAGTGGCAACACCACTGTGTCCTTAAGGGTAGCAGGCACCACTCCCCCATGCAAATCTTATATATTATAAATCTTACCCATCTTCCTGTTGCAATGTACAGTGAGACTGCCATAGACAGTCAGCCAAGATGTCCCTCCAGTCCACCTTAAAGCTGTGCCAGTAACCCATTCTTTCCCCTTGCAGGAGTGGGAGGTGAAGGATAGTTTTTCTTTGGAGCCAACTGCAACTCCTGTTGGTTGTACTTGTACCATACTCTCATTACCATAGACAGCCAGGCCAATGAGCTGTTCTAGCCTCGTGAGTGTCGTGTCTTTCATTTCAACTAAGATGACCTCCTAGGCAGTTCCCTATTTTCTCCCTCCTATCTGTATTTTCACATGCACCCTGGTCCTTCTACCACAGGAAATATAATTCTTCTAGCTTGGCTTTCTTGTTTCCTCTAAAACCTTTTCCTTTCCAAATGGCAACAAATGGTAAATATAATCTCAGAGAGATGGTAACCCCTATTCAGATGGCATCTCTCTCTCTCTCTCTCTCTCTCTCTCTCTCTCTATATATATATATATATATATTCTGCCTATTTAATTATCATGCCACCTTCCCTAATCATAATCCTGCCGCCATTCCTATTTACCATATATCTTGCCCTATATAGGCTGCCATTGTCACAGCCCCTACCCATATTTGTCTCAGTACCATGTCCATCTACTTAACCTAGCTTCAGGAAATTACAGCTTAATCGGCCAAATGTCAATCAAAATCTTACTTCAAGGTGAGAGAGTCTGAGACTTTGCCAGTTTTTGTCAGTAGGATACTAGGATGGAGTACAAAGTCTAAGGAATTCGATCCTGTTTTGCCTTTCAGTGGAGCAGTGGCAATAGCTGTTCCCTAGCAATTGGTGGCACCACCACTACCCATCCTGATGCACTCCTGCTCAAATGTTGGATAAAGTCCTTTACCTTCCATATTTTTCCTCTCCTCCTACAATCCAGCAAGTGAACTGTACTCCCACCCAAAAAAACCTTGCCCCCACAATGGATCTGAGGCATGGTTCCCTAGAAGTCATGGAAGTGCACCTAACAGCTTTCAAACGATAGCCCTGGCAGACCCATAGAAAAATGATGAATGCCTGGAAAAATATAGAGGCGGGTACAAATCCACAACACCCAGTTGCCACCTTTGCCAACCTGACTGGGCATTGTGAAGGCCAAGGCCTTGTAATCATCATCTGTGTGATATTTGTTCCCACTTACCAGCAGGCTTCCATCACTTGAAGATTGTCATGCTCCAATGAAAGAGGAACTGCCTGGAGGATTTCATCCACTTCACTACCTGGTACTCCCAAATTGGCTTCCTTGTCAAACCTGGAAGTGACACTTCTGACATCTTTCTTAGCTGCCCTGACTGAAAGTCAAGGGAAAATGTAACTGGGCCTATAAAGGCCTAGAATCTATCTTCCATGAAATTCAAGGTAACATATTTCTGAAGCATCACAAAGAATGGCCCATTCTAGTCAAATTCTTCTCTCACCCAAGCTCCCTGGTAACAGGCTTAGCCATCTTGAATAGAGGGCCCAGACCAGGACTCTGCTAACACTTGTTAATTAAAACTGAAACAAATGTTAAGCTCACCTTTGTGTGCAAATAGATGGTCTTTTAAAGATGAATTGGGGTTTTTTGGTAGATAGTTATAGTTATAGAATAACTATAACTTTTGCTTATAGAAGAGGAATATATGATAAAGAAAACACTTCATTGTTTTAAACTGTTTTATTGTACGCTGTAAATCGCCCAGAGTGGCTGGGTGACCAGCCAGATGGGCGATTAATAAATTTAATAATAAATAAATAATAAGAAAACCATTCCTAAAGGATTCAGCGTCCTTGTTAGAAGCAAGTTAACTTATCCCTTAGTCCTGCAAATTTGAAGTATAAGGAATTACTTTCTAGAGGACCAAACCATGGCAAAAGAAGCAGAGTAAATGGAAGAGAAAATCATTGAAGAAAGATATATCCATCTCCAGAACAAAAAACAGCTTGAAAATTATTGTGGAGAAATATACTTAAGAACTGATTTATCGCAATTGGCTATCAAATATGCTGATTATGATTTATTATTTCAACTGGAACCAAAGAATTGCACAGCTGCTGTTCAGTATTAGTCTTCAAAGGACCCTGACTATGCAATATTTTATTAAAGTGACTCACCTGGAAGAACTCATTAAGATTAATTATGTATGTGGTTTGCTGAGCAAAGTGAACATATTTGGAAGGGGGAAGGGGAGAACATTATTAGATAGAGAGAGAGAAAACATATTTAGGGAAGACTCTTATGTTCCCAGGGAAGGCAGATCAGGGGCTATAGGATACTTTGGACCTCCCTCTCTGTGGTCAGAGAGAGAAAGAGAGAGAGAGGTCTGTGGCTGGAGAGGGAGGCCTGTAGTTGGAGACCTTGGTATTATGGCAGAAAGCCACCATTGTTGACCTCTTTACAGTTCTCCACATGCTAACAGGCCAGGAATGGGCCATTCCAGGCCCATGTCAGAGATGTGTCAAGGGAGACTGTGGTTCTGCAGGATCCAGTGCTCCCGTACCTTCCAAACAGGCAGAAAAAGAATGACTCCCACTGCAGTCAATAGGAGGGAAATTTAAAAAAACAAAAAACAAAACATGGAGGGGGAAATAGCCTCCCACCTTGTGGCACAAGCTAACAGGGTTCTGAACATAGTGGTGACTGTGCTGCCAATCCTCCCTGCCCAGGAAGGTAGGAATGCTCTGTTAAGGATGTAAATGATGCACATTTGATTTGATTCCTCATTAGGAAGTTGTTGCAGAGAAAACTTCACAAGATCAAGTTGTGCATAAAGTCCTTGTTGCTGTTCAGTCGTTAAGTTGTGTCTGGCTCTTCGTGACCCCATGGACCATAGCACGCTAGGCCTTCCTGTCCTCCACTCTCTCCTGGAGCATGCTCAAGTTCATATTCATTGCATCGGTGATGTTATCTAGCCATCTCATCCTCTGCTGTCCCCTTCTCCTTTTGCCTTCAATCTTTCCCAGAATCAGGGTGTTTTCAAGAGAGTTTTCTCTTTGCATTAGGTGGCCAAAATATTTGAGCTTCAGCTTCAGTATCTGTCCTTCCAATGAACACTCAGGGTTGATTTAGGATTGACTGATTTGACCTCCTTGCAGGCCAGGGGACTCGTAAGAGTCTTCTCCAGCACCATAGTTCAAAAGCATCAATTCTTTGGTGCTCAGCCTTCCTTATAGTCCAGCTCTCACAGCCATACGTTGCTACTGGGAAAACCATAGCTTTCATTATATGAACCTTTGTTGGCAAGGTGATGTCTCTGCTTCTTACTATGCTGTCTAGGTTTGCCATAGCTTTCCTCTCAAGGAGCAAGCGTCTTTTAATTTCATGGCTACAGTCACCGTCTGCAGTGATCTTGGAGCCCAAGAAAATAAAATCTGTCACTGCTTCCATTTCTTCCCCTTCTATATGCCAGGAAGTGATGGGGCCAGATGCCATGATCTTCGTTTTTTTCATGTTGAGTTTCAAACCAGCTTCTGCACTCCCCACTTTCACCCTCAGCAAGAGGCTCTTGAGATCCTCTTCGCTTTCTGCCATTAGGGTGGTATCGTCTGCATATCGGAGGTTGTTGATAATTCTCCCAGCAATCTTAATTCCAACCTGTGATTCATCCAACCCGGCGTTTCTCATGATGTACTCTGCATATAAATTAAATAAGCAGGGCAACAATATACAGCCTTGTCGTACTCCTTTCCCAATTTGGAACCAATCGGTTGTTCCATGTCTGGTTCTTACTGTTGCTTCTTGACCCTCATACAGGTTTCTCAGGAGACAGGTAAGGTGGTCTGGTACTCCCATCTCTTTACGAATTGGCCACAGTTTGTTGTGATCCACACAATCAAAGGCTTTAGCATAGTCAATGAAACAGAAATAGGCATTTTTTCTGGAATTCTCTTGCTTTCTCCATGATCCAGCGAATGTTGGCAATTTGATCTCTAGTTCCTCTGCCTCTTCGAAACCCAGCTTGTACTTCCGATAGTTCTCGGTTCGCATACTGCTGAAGCCTAGCTTGTAGGATTTTGAGCATAGCCTTGTTGGCTTGTGAAATGAGAGCAATTGTACGGCAGTTTGAACACTCTTTGGCATTGCCTTTCTTTGGAATTGGAATGTTAACTGACCTTTTCCAGTCTTGTGGCCACTGTTGAGTGTTGCAAATTTGTTGGCATATTGAGTGCAGCACTTGAACAGCATCATTCTTTAGAATTTTAAATAGCTCAGCTGGAATACTGTCATCTCCGCTAGCTTTGTTGTTAGTAATGCTTCCTAAGGCCCACTTGACTTCACTCTCTAGGATGTCGGGCTCAAGTTCAGTGACCGCACTATCATGGCTATCAGGGACATTAAGA
This sequence comes from Heloderma suspectum, assembly GCF_057233095.1. Classification (NCBI taxonomy): domain Eukaryota; kingdom Metazoa; phylum Chordata; class Lepidosauria; order Squamata; family Helodermatidae; genus Heloderma; species Heloderma suspectum. Next base: position 78,080,576 of record NC_139460.1, on the reverse strand, counting down.
TCTTTCCTGTATAGTTCTTCTGTGTATTCTTTCCATCTCTTCTTAATCTCATCTGCTTCTGTTAGGTCCCTGCCTTCTTTGTCCTTTATCATGCCTGTCTTTGCACAAAACGTTCCCTTGAGATCTCTGATTTTCTTGAAAAGATCTCTAGTCTTTCCCATTCTATTGTTTTCCTCGATTTCTTTGCATTGTTCATTTAAGAAGGCCTTCTTGTCTCTCCTTGTATTCTCTGGAAATCTGCATTCAGTTGGATATATCTTCCCCTTTCTCACTTGCTTTTCGCTTCCCTTCTTTCGTGAGCTACTTGTAAAGCCTCATCAGACAGCCACTTGGCCTTCTTGCATTTCTTTTTCTTTGGGATGGGTTTATTTGCTGCCTCCTGAACAATGTTATGGACCTCCGTCCACTCAGGCACTCTGTCTATCAGGTCTAATCCCTTAAATCTATTCCTCACCTCCACTATATATTTATAAGGGATATGATTGAGGTCATACCTGATATGATTACTCACATGCAAAATTACTTCTTTAGGTCTTTGGCATTATATACAGCTTCACAGTCCAATTCTTAAGGCTTTTATATGTTTCAGTGTAATTCCACATTCACTCTGCTGGGCTTTCATAGGGTTTGGAATAAGCAACGGTTACCTTTCTCAAGAACTGCTCTTCCTTTTAAAACCCAGTCATATTATTATTAATTTTCTCCCAAGAAGAATACTTAATAATCGTACTCTGGGTATCTTTCAAAATCATTTACATTTGCTACAATTAATTTTTGGATATCTTTGATCTGCAGCATTGTCCTGAAATAAGTCTTGTCACACATACAAAATTTATTCTAAATCATGCTGCTTCAATAAGGCAGTTGAACTATAATCACATCCCACACAGGGACAAACCTTTTGTTTAATGTTGTATATGTATATACTTCTTTTTCTTTCCTAGCCTACCATTATGCTAAATGAAACAATTTAATCATATGTTTATAGGGAAGTGAATGCATGCGGAGGTGCTATAGAACATTTAAAATGTCTTTATTTTTGAATGCACTGGTACTTAATTGCTTAGTGATATGCTTGAATAAAATACTGGAAAAAAGATCAACATCATCTATTTATGCCATTTGGTTCTAAACCACTGCCAGTTGATAGTTTTTCATATGCTAAGTTTCTACGGGTTTGGGCAAATGCAATCTTAAATGTACCTGTATGATTTTTATATTGAACTACTTTCTAAAAATACAAAATTCAATTTTATTTCTACTGTTTGCATGGACTACCTCAGAGCAATATGGCTGAGATCATGCAGGTACTGTAATTAGATGAGGGCCAGACCAACAAAACATTATAGCCCTGAAGCTATAACACACACACACACAACACATAAAAGTAGAGATTGTTTTCCTGCCCCTTTCAAGGGGGGACAATTTTGGGGAAATTTGGAGGGTCAGATTTGGTGTTCTGGCTTCTCCACACCAGGTGTTTTGTTTTGTTTTTAATCCTGCAGCTTTATCAGGGCTTCTGCTTCTGAATTCTTTGCAGGGTTAAGATTGGCTTCTTCATATACATTTCCTCCCCCCCCCCAACGTCCCAGCAGTTGCTTTTATCTGCAAGTTCTATAGGTTTAATTATACAGCAACTAGATGGTGCTGCTGTTGTAGTGCAACTTCCTCCTTACACAGACAAAAGCTTTTTTATTACCTCATTGTCTCTGTTTCAAATAAAGCTGCAGAAGTGGTCGGAAAGCACAGGAGAGATGCTGGAGGTTGATCACATCATGTAAAGGCCTGCAAACTTCCGTGAGTAACCAATCTCAATTGTGGATAAAAAACCCATGTGGAGAAGCCCTTTATCTTAATCATTTATCTGATAAGATAGCTGAGGGGTGTTCAAGTGTAAAGGATTCATTTATTTTTTTTTAAAGACTCACACTGCTCTCCAGCACTCCACAACCAGCCTCTCCAGCCAGTGCACTGACTGTAATGGCAATCGGAGAATGGATTGCTGCAATGCCCCTCTATGGGAATTCTGGAAAGTGCACCGAGTGAGGAGGCCAGAAACTGCCACGCAAGTATTTTTTTTATTAAGTTACAGGAAACCCACCTAGTAACATAACTTATTATGATAAATACTGAACAAGCAAACCACCCAACCCATTCCTGAACATTTCCCCCAAATTCTCCTCTCTCTCCCCAGATTTTCAGAGGGGTTTCTCTTCATCTACCCCCCCCCCCCACACACACACACATACGCACACATGGTGAAATAACATCAGCTGAATTTTCTTGAGTAAGACTAGCTGGACTGGAAATACATTATGTATTCTGTACATGAAGGATCATCTACATAAAATATTGTAGGAAAGAAGCCCTTGAGAGAACAGAATCTGTCAAGTACTGGAGGGAGTATATGGAATGGATTCTCCATGCATCTAGATTTAGGTGCATGCAACTGGGATAGCAGAAGCTGACTTCCCCACCCCTTTCTTCCTACAATAGCCATTCCTCCCCACAGCAGCACATAGAGATGCTAGGCACAGCACTGCTCCCACATGCATTGGTGGATGTAAACTGGGGACCTGCCTACCAAGACAGTTGATGCTGTTGCAACATGAAAACCCCCAAAACCTTTACCAAAAAAGGAAGAAGCTGTACTATAAGCCCTGCCAATGGGGTGCCCTAGCTAGGAGAAACTGTTGAGAATATCTCCTCCCCCGGAGAAATTCGGTGAAATTGTCTCCCACATTTCTCTACCAACAAGTAAGGTGGAGAATTTCGAGAGGCCATTTGCACACAGCTCTAATTCTGCATTTGTCTAATCTCTAGGATGACAGTAGCAATAAATATTAATTGCCCTATACAATACTAATAAACGTTAGCCGTGCAATCTTATATATGTCTACTCAGAAAGTAAGTCCCATTGAATTATGTAGGAACTACCCCCAGGTAAATAGGTATAAGATTACAGACAAAGACTGTTTTGATCATGTGAGGGAATCTTTCCAAAATGAAGCATTTGGGGGTCTACTGTTGTGATTTTGGGGGAAGGGCACACAGCTTTCCAGGGGAACAGAAGAAGTTACTAGCGTTCCTCATAGATCTAATCAGTTGGAAGCTGCCATTTTGGTTTCTTAAGGGCATCTTGTGGAGAGGAGGGAATGGCACCTGCTGAAAAAAAAATGGCATTCCTTTTTCTGAGAATGCGTCTTGGAATGGGGTATTCCACCCACTTTGATCTCCAAGGTTACTGAATCCAGTGGATACTTTTTTCTTTTTTTTTTCACCTTTTTCAACCATAGTGGGAGGAATTTAAGGGAAAAATGTGTGGGAGAAAGGTTTAACCCTCCTGCACTCATCACTTTAGTTCTGAGTTGAATCAGGGCTGCATGCACTTACACCAGTGTGAGGAAAACTATCATGCATAGCTAAACTATGTGTGATGATTACCAGAGTGTTTTGTTTGGCCCCAGCGATTCAACATGTTCAAAAAAGTGTAATGTAGCATGTTAAACATTTGCAAAACAGCCCTACATCATATTGCTTCAAATTTCTGTGTCATCCATCTTCTTCAACAACTGCCATACTGCACTCCTTAATACTCTGAGAAATAACCAGACCTGTGAAGGGAAGTGTGTCAGCAGATACTGGAAAAAACAAATACAAGGCCACACACTCCCAGAGTGAAACATCGCTTTAATTTAGTCAAACTACAATAAAGCAAAGATGCTGTTTATGACTCTGTGTAGGAAAATAAAGTAGGTCATGTTTTATATCTCTGTGATCTTGTACTTATATGAGGAAATAAAATTAAAGTTTTCTCCCCTCTAATAAAGTATCATGATTGCCCCAGTGTGTCATCTTATTGAAGTACTAGCTAACAATGGCTCCAACACTATTTATGTAGTCCAGTTCCTTTTCAAGGTAAACTTGCATGGCTTTATTTAAGAACTGTGAAGAAAAAGTGAGCCAGTAGAAGAAGAAGAAGAAGAAGAAGAAGAAGAAGAAGAAGAAGAAGAAGAAGAAGAAGCAGCAGCAGCAAGTTTCTGGTATTTATTCACACAAACACACACTCACACATACATAGATATATATTAGGGCCAAGAGGAACATAGTGAAAATATCCCTCCAAATAGGGATCCATTTCAATGTGGTGAAATTTACCATCAGGGGTCATGGGAAGGAGTTGCCTTTAACACTGATAGCAATTTCTGTTAGACTTTTCTAAACTTTGTTTTTCTGTCGCTACAGGTAGCAGTGACAGCTGCAGAACTTCCTTCTTCATGGTCCCACCACCATTTTGTTTCTCCAGAGAACAGAGGATGGAACATTATTCTGGGTCAGTGTGTGTGTGTGTGTGTGTGTGTGTGCGCGTGCGTGCGTGCGGGAATACATGTGCGTGTGTAGGGGGTGCGGGAATGGGGGAATTTCACAAACAAATAATGGTTCCTACTGGTGGATGTTTTCTTTCCTATCTTTGTCCTCACTTCAGTCTGAGTTTCTTGGATTTCCCAAGCTGTCTAAGTTTCTTTCCATGTCCACACAGCTCCTTCCTCCCTAGGATCTATGCCATATTTCTCTACAGCCTTTTTCGCTTTGCCCTAGCTCAACTCCATTTCAGTATCTCACTTAACTCCTGGTTATGGGGGAAGGGGCACTCACAGGCACCAGGAGACAAGAGAGCAATACCCCATTTTAATGTATAGTGAGATTGTTGGTTCCTGCCCCAAGCTGAAGGAATTTGTCACCTAAGAGTGCTCTCCTATGGTTGAACTGCATGTAAGTACAAATAGTTACTCCTGCTGTTGCAGCCCAAGCAAGTTTCTGTTCCTTTTGTTATTTGTGTATGAAATGGCTAATGCGGATTTGTGCAGGCCTCTATGACTTTTCTGGTCATTAAAGGCTTATTGGATGCAATGAAAGAGATTCTGGAACCCTGTACAAAATGGGGTATTGCCCCTTCCCCACTCCAGTGAAGCTGGAAGGTAGTTGCACACCATTACTGTGATGCTCTGTGGTGGAATGTGAAGTTTAGTAAGTCAGTCAGTAAGTCAAATTTATTTGTCTATGGCACAAAGGCCATTACAAACACAACAAAAGTACAAAATATCTACATAACAGCCTATACTCTTACTAAAAACTCAAACAGAGGGAATTGATATAAAAGAAATTCATACAAAAGGAAATCATATAAAGGTACTGAATTGGAAAAGGATGCTAAAAGTTGACACTGGTAACATAATATAGACCCCAGTGACAATACTAGCAGAATATTCTGGCAGGTGGTCCCCTCTGCAGTCTACACCTAGCTTCTTAAAAAAAATGGGCAGATTTTTGGGCTGCTACAGCAAAAATTGCAACCTTATTTGTAACAGCTTTGTTATAATCTGCCAACAAATCACAGATAATATCAGCAGTAGGCAACCCTGCTCTTAGAAGATCTCCCAAGAAACAATCCCTAATATCTTTATAGAAGGACCAACATAACAAGTAATGCACCACATCTTCCACCTCCCCCACAGCATAGATACATGTCTGCTGTACCAAAGAGGTCCCTTTATACTTTCCCAGCAGGTATGCTGTTGGCATTGTTTGGAACTGGAGGGTAGTAAAGGCCTTTCTAAGGGCAAAAAAGGTCAGCTCTTGAAAATAAGTGTTGTTCTCTCTTAAGATAGCTGAACCACATGGAGAAGGCTTGACATTGGCTGAAGAATACATTTTCATAAACATCTGCCTCAAAAATCTTTCTCTGATAAAAAAATTATCCTTATGGACCAGAAGAGTCTGAGCATCCTCTAGACAAGAGTATGACAATGCTAACCAATTATGAGCCCATCCACCCTTTACGAGCTGCTTGTTTAAGCATTGTTTCACCAAGTTTCTTTCCTCGAAATACATCAATCATTTCCTGTAGAGTATAATTGCCTTATAAATTCTTGTCCTAATAGAAGACTTAGGCGTGTCCAGTCTTAGCAATGGGGAGGGTACTCCAGAGGGGAGTACCAACAGTTGAGATTAGTCCCTGTCCCCACATCTCCACCCCATATAAAAGTTGGGGGAGTCCTTTAGCTATATATAACTTCCAAACAGGGGCTACCAGGGAGCTGCCTTTATATCTCCCATAAGATAGAATTGCTTTTGCTGTTCTCCAAGTTGAAAGTTTTGCTGCTTCTGCACAGAATTTCCAACTGCTGTTATAAGAGAATTGTACCCCCAAATATTTGAAACTAGAACATTGTTCAGTCAGATGTCCATCTAAGTGCCATTTATGAAGTCGTTTCCTCCTAGTGAAAACTACCACCTTAGATTTAGGATGATTTATTACCAGGTTCTTTTGGCTACAAACTTTACCTCATCTATTCAGGAGTCTCCTCAGACCTACTTGAGTATTAGATATGAAGGCCATGTCATCATCAGCATATAGCAGCATCTGAATCTTTCTAGTTCCAATTAGTGGGGGGAAACAGTCTTGGGAGCTTAGATCATAAACTAGATTGTTCATGTAGAAATCAAACAGGAAAGGTACCAATAGACAACCCTGCCTAACACCTCTTCTGATATTAACTTGGTATGCAGAGTTTGATTCAGTAATCCCCAAAGCAGGTACTATTGAACCTGTTCTTGATATGTCTGGTGCAACTTTGCATTTAATTCAGGGCTGACCCAAACAGTCTGCCAGAAGAAAGTTCATTGGTTTCTGTGGGTGAGTTGTTTGGGTCAACTCAAGAGGAGGTTCTGCAGCCTCTCTAGACAGACACAACAAGGAGGATGAAGAGGTAAAATTGCATCTCTTCTTCCTTCTGCTCTGCAAGGCATCTGCCTGCAGAGCATACGATATTCAAAGCACTTGAACGTTGGAGCGCTCCTTCAAAGGGCATAGGGTTGCGCGTTTAGTTCAGTAACTAGAAATGTAATGATTTGTAGAATAAGAGTTATTGATCATGATTAAGGGAACAACACAAGATTGAGAATAAAAATAGAGAAGACTATTTTGTATTAAACAACAAAGGAAACAAAGTCATATGATTATACAAGGCAAAGTAATATTGGGATAATTAAAGCAGTATAAACTTGTCAAGATAAATTAAAACAGACCAAAAAAAGAAAGACAAGTAGGGATGTACAAAAGTGACTTACCTGTTTGTGGATTCTGTTCGCGGTGTGGGGGGTGCTCCGTCCCTCCCCCCAGAATCCTCGACGGGAGGGGAGGCAATCTGGTCCTTCCTCCAGAATCCTGCCCAGCCAGCTCTGCTCCGCGGTGGCTCCATGGAGCAGCCGGCCAGGGCCATCCGCAGCCGGATTTCCAGCCGTGGACTGGCTGGTGCGGACACAAATGGCGGCTGCTGTAGCAGTCGCCATTTGCATCCACCCAGGCAGCCGTGATAGGCTACATAAGTCTTTATGTAGCCTATCATGGCTGGGAAAAAAACCCCCAAAAACGGTGTACGCAAATGGTGGCTGCTACAGCGGCCGCCATTTGCGTTCCCTATTTTTCGCCATTTTAGCCTATGTAAATATTTACGTAGGCTATTACGGCGGAAAAAAAAGGGGAACGCAAATAGTGTCATGGGTGCTATTTGCGTTCCTTTTTTATTCGCCGTTTTAGCCTACGTAAATATTTACGTAGGCTAAAACGGGGGGAAAAAAGGAACGCAAATGGCGCCCACTATGCTATTTGCGTTCCCCTTTTTTTCCCGCCGTAATAGCCTACGTAAATATTTACGTAGACTAAAACGGCAAAAAATAAGGAACGCAAATGGCGGCCACCATAGCTGCTGCCATTTGTGTACGCCGTTGTTGTTTTTTTATTATTGGCTTGCTGTGATAGGCTATGTAAAGACTTACGTAGCCTATCCCGGCAAAGACCAGAAAGCAAATGGCAGCCGTGGCAGCCGGTTGAAAGACCAGCCGCCGTCCGGAACATCCGCCCCAGGTAAGTCTCGTCCCAGGGGGAATCCACGGGGGGGTGGGGGGGCAGGCCATTCTGCCACGGATTTCGGGGGGTCAAATGCCAGTGCATTCGGCCTCACTGAAATCCATGGTGGAATTCTCCTCCATCCCTAAGGACAAGGGACTAGATTAGACGACTCCTTGGCTATCAAAAAGGCTCAGTTACATCCTCATTAATTAAGTGTCCTACTACATGTTTGGTCTGAAATATGAGTGGTGGAATTTGAAAAATGCAACTCAGTAGTTCCTTAAGAGGTATTCAAGAGACAGAAAAAAATAATAAGTGCTCTTTGAGGTGTCTTCTTGCAAATATTAGGCTCTGATGCAGAAATGCACACAGCAAAATTTGTGTATATACCAGGTATTCTAACTTCCCTTTGCAGCCGTAGAGATGGGTGGGACATCAAGGTTTTACTCTGGAAAACTGGAACTGGATTTTTGTCCACTGAACTTTCACGGTTGCAACTAGTGGATTCTGGAATGGCTGCTAGGCCTTGCATGTGTTTAATCCTAAATATAAATAACCAACACATATCTGTTGATTAGGGATGGCGGAGAATTTCTCCCCGAAACTTCGGGGGGCCGAGCGCCAACGTGTTCGGCCCCCCGAACAAGTTTCGGGGAGAAATCCTCCACCCCCCCCGCCCCCCCCAGGACGGGACTTACCTTCCCTGAATGTCCCTCCCGGCGGCGGGTCCGGCTGGCGGTTCGTCCGGTGTTCGAGCGGGGCAGGAGTGGCAGCCGGTCTTTCCACCGGCTGCCGCCCCCGCCATTGCAATGAAAGAAAAAAAAAACGCCCCCGTGATAGGCTACGTGACGATTCACGTAGCCTATCACGGCAAGATTTGCAAAGTCAGCCGTGATAGGCTACGTGAATCGTCACGTAGCCTATCACGGGTGACTTAAAAAAAAAAAAAAAAGCGCGTACGCGAATGGCGGCCCCCATAGGGAGCCGCCATTCGCGTTCCTTATTTAGTTGCTGTAGTCTACGTCAATGTTTACGTAGACTACGGCGAAAATAAGGGCAACGCTATTTGCGAAAAAGCTTCGGCGAAAGGTAAGGGACTTTCGTCCACCCCTACTGTTGATATAGTGCTGTGAGTGTTTCAGTAATCCTTACAACCATCAGTTAGACAGGTCAGCCTTATGTATATAATGCAGACAATCAGCTGGGCAATTTGAGCTGGTACATCAAATAGCTGAAAACTTTCAGGGGATTTTCGGTGAGGGAGCATTTCAAAATGTCCCCTTGAAAGTCCCAGTTCCTTCTACTGCCTGCTACATCAACCGTTCATCCAATGATAGGTTGGTGGTGTTGGGGAAAGCACCTTTAGATAGGGATGTACGAAAGTCACTTACCTTTTAATGAAATTGATTCGAGGTGGGGGGGAGGCGCTCCGTCCCTCCCCCTGAAATTCTGGCCAGGGGGGGAGGCGCTCTGTCCCTCCCCTCCCGTATCCTGGCCGGCCGGGTCCGCAAATGGTGGCGGCTGTAGCTGCCGCCGTTTGCATCCCTGCAGTCAACCGTGATAGGCTACGTAAATGTTTACGTAGCCTATCATGGCTGATTTAAAAGAAAAAAAAACACGCGCGTACGCAAATGGCGGCAACCATGGGCGCCGCCATTTGCGTTCCTTATTTTGACATGTCTTAGTCTACGTAAACATTTACATAGACTAAGATGGCGAAAATAAGGGGAACGCAAATAGCGTAGCGTCTACACTATTTGCGTTCCCCTTATTTTCGCCGTCTTAGTCTACGTAAATGTTTACGTAGACTAAGATGTGTCAAAATAAGGAACGCAAATGGCAGCGCCCATGGGTGCCGCCATTTGCGTACGCGCGTGTTTTTTTTTCTTTTAAATCAGCCGTGATAGGCTACGTAAATATTTACATAGCCTATCATGGTATTTTTTAAAAATCTAGCCATGATGGGCTACCTAAATCTTTACGTAGCCTATCACGTTTTTTTTGTTTTTTTTTACTGGAAATGGCAGCAGTGGCAGCCGGTCGGAAGACCGGCCGCCGCAGCCGCTGCAGCCGCCGAACCACCGCCGAACCACCACTGGAGCCGCCACCGCTGGGAAGATTCGCCCAAGGTAAGTCCCGTCCTGGGGGGGGGGCTGGGGGGCAGACCGTTTCGCCACTGATTTTGGGGGGCCGAATGCGCTGGCATTCGCCCTCCCCGAGATTCGTGGTGAAATTCTCTGACATCCCTATTAGGCAAAGGGCTCTCTCAAAGACAGGAGAAGCCCACTAGCCTCCTTCATGGACTGAAATAAATATAAACTTCCAGAGCAGCAGCTATGCTAATCTGTTGCAGCAAAAACAAGTCATAATGCTGTGAAGGAACATACCTCTTCTCCTTTTTTGTATTTTGTTTGGTTCTAAGATATTGGGCTTCTTCACACAGAGCTTTTATCCTGCTATTGAGATTGGTTACTCATGGAGGTTTGCAGGTCCTTTAGATGATGTTGTCAACCTCCAGGGCATCTTCCACACTAAATGAGCTTTATTCCATTTTTTAAAAGATAGGAGATAATGAGCTATCAAATTAAAGTGCTTGAGTTCCACTTCAGTTCCCTCATGAAAAGAGGAAAACCTGAAATAAGAGGAGTTAGACCACAGCACCATCTAATGGCTGTATAATGAATCATATCAAAGACTCAATGAGGGGAGAAGGAAGTACATGTCAAGGAAATCCGTCATGATCCTGCATTTAAAATGTAAGCAGAAAGCTCTATTTTAAATGTGGGATTTTAGGCTAGTGTAGAGATGCTCATTATGGTAGTATGGAATAGGGTATGGGGTGGATGGTATTCGTTACCAGTTGAGTGCTTGCAATTGAATGGTAGCTTCAGTTGCATGATAGCTTTAATTGCATATTCTATGTGTCTATTCCAGTGAATAGACAAATCTGGGACTTGGGTCCATCATTCTGCTACTGACAGCCATCCCATTCCAAGGTAGTGGTGAAACTGGAACTAACAACAGCAGAGGACAGATGTGTATTGCCTAAACAATGCATCTACTAAGGGTGTGGCCCTTAACAGGATTTTAATAATTTTCCAGGATTTTTAAGACTGAGTGAATATGGAGAGCCTTTAACACAACATGTAAAAATGAAAGGGTTTTTTGTCTACTGATAGCCAGTTCTTTGTTTACTGTATCTACAAATTGACAGTTTAACAGCTGTTTGGACATCGGCCAACCTGGCATTTAAACTCTGTAACCTTCGCTAATCCAAGCCAGCAGTAAAAGATTGTTTTTCTTCTTTTACTAACTCTTGACTTACCATTTTAAAACAAAAGTCGCCAACACTTTTAGCTTTCCATCAGGTAACAATTGTTCCTTCACAGGCACAATAACCAAAAAGGCCTTGTCCCATGTGTTGACCAGCCACACCTCAGATGGTGGAGAGACATGGAGCAAGAGCTAAGTTTTGATCTGAGTGCTAGAGCAGGTATTATCCTGAGAAGGCCTAATGCCTTATATCAACATCCTGCACATTACTCATCCCTCCCTATAGACAAATTAGACATATTCATGGAGAATAAGGCTTTCAGTGGCTATATACCTCCAGGGTCAGAGGCATTATACCTCAGGACACAAGTTGTTACGTTCATGTCCTTTTATTGGACTTCCCAGAAGCATCTGATAGGCTACTGCAGTAAACAGGATGCTGGACTAGATAGGCCTTTGGTTTGATCCAAAAGGTCTCTTCTTACATTCTTTTTCATCTTAGTTTCTGTCACCAATTCTCTTAACAGGCTCCTTCACTCCATTCACAAGCTCACCATACCATTAAGGATTAAGCTATGTGTGGACAAAGTCACATGTGTAGTGGACTTCATTTCGAATGAATATGTTAGTAGAAGTGTTTGGAAACAGTCTCAAAGCTTTGATTCTTCAAGGTATCTCTAGAAACTTAAAATGTTCAAGGCAGATGTGCTTGTATTTTCTCCTGTCACAGCAGGAGAACACATTATGTGAAAAGCAAGAACTAATTAAAGAGCTGTTATTAAAATGTGCACCTACTCAAAGGGAATCAGGATCTCCTACTTCTATCCTGGGAGTTTATTAAAGTTTTTAAAAATTACTTTCTCCTCCCCCTCCTTATTTGTTTCAAATTCCTACTTTGTATTGCAGACTTCCATGGAGACTTAAGCGCCTGTTATGCAGCATATTTCCAATTATAACGTATTTCAGACAGAAGAACAGCAGCTTGCATAATGTTAGAGTTAACAGCAGAGCAGAAAAGAAACACTCTGGGAAAAAGATGCAAAGGCACCAAAGTAAATGGAATCAATGGGACAGAATAACCAATTTAAAAGACTACAATACATTTGGAAAGCAAGCATTTAGGCTACTACAGCTGAACCGTCTACAGAGTAGGGATGGGGGAGAATTTCTCCCTGAAACTTCGGGGGGCCAAGTGCCAACGCATTCGGTCCTCCGACGGTTCGGGGAGAAATTCTCCACCCCGCCCCCCCCCCCCCCCGGGATGGGACTTACCTTTTACGAATATCGCTCCCGGCGGCGAGGCCCCGGCAGCGGTTCGGCAGGTCTTTGTCAGGGGCGGGGGCGGCAGCCGGTCTTTCGACCGGCTGCCGCCTCCGCCATTACAAGAAAAGTAAAAAAAACAACAACGCCCCTGTGATAGGCTACGTAACGATTAACGTAGCCTATCACAGCTAGATTTGCAAAGTCAGCCATGATAGGCTACGTTAATCGTCATGTAGCCTATCACGGGTGACTTTGGGGGAAAAAAAAAGTGCGTACGCAAATGGCGGCCCCCATAGGGAGTCGCCATTCGCGTTCCTTATTTGGTCCCTGTAGTCTACGTAAAGATTTACGTAGGCTATGGCGAAAATAAGGGCAACGCAAATAGCGTTGCCCTTATATTCGCCGTAGTCTATGTAAATCTTTACGTAGACTACAGGGACCAAATAAGGAACGCGAATGGCGGCTCCCTATGAGGGCCGCCATTAGCATACGCGCTTTTTTTTATTTTAAAGTCACCCGTGATAGGCTACATGATGATTAACATAGCCTATCACGGCTGAATTTGCAGATCTAGCCGTAATAGGCTACATAAATAGTTACGTAGCCTATCACGGGGCTTTTTTTTAAATTTATTTTTCTTTTGAAGTTCGCGGCCGGGGAGACGGGCCGCTTCTCCCCGGCCTGAATTTCGGCAGGGCGAGGCAGGAAGCCTCCCCCCTGGCCTGAATTTCGGCTGGGCGAGGCGGGAAGACACCCCTCCCTCGCATGAACTTCTGGGGGAGAAGCAAAGCACCTCCCCCCCACCGCAAAAAAAGCTGCGGGACAAGGTAAGTCCCTTTCGTACATCCCTACTATAGAGGCTTAGGAAAAGTAGTGCTTTATATTATGGAGGGGTTTTTTTCCACTTAAACTAAAGCACAGTTCAGTCATTTCTACTCGAAAACGAATGTGCAAAAGTATTGCACAACAGACTCACATATTATTTATTAATTAAACCAAAAACCCATCAGTTCAAAATTAACTATAAATGGCAACCTGTACACAAAGAAAATGGCACTGTGACAAACCACCCGTAGTTGCACCATCAAGGTTCAGACAGTCCATTATTCTGTTCAGATCTTAGCTGTGTATCTCTGCTGTGTCCCTTTTGTGCCAAATTTATTCCAAATTCTATGCAAAATCAGTTGGAGTGGCAAGTGTTGCATTAGCTTAGTTCCAAATTAGTAGGGATGGATGGAACACTTACCTTCATTCTGTTCTGTTTCTGCAGTAGGGGGGAGGTGCTCCATCCCTCCCCCCCCCGGAATCCTGCCTGGCTGGCTCCATTCTGCGGCCCAGCCATGGAGCCGCCAGCTGCCTCCAGCTGCCTGCAGCCGGACATCTGGCCACTGGGCAGCCCTGCAGGGACGCAAATGGTGGCTGTCGTAGCCGCCACCATTTGCATCCCTGTATTTAGCTGTGATAAGCTACGTAAATATTTACGTAGCCTATCACGGCAGGGGGGAAAAAACTCAGCGTACGCAAATGGCAGCGGCTACTGTCATTTGCATATGCTGGGGGGGGTTTTCCTTCCTGCTGTGATAGGCTATGTAAATACTTCCGTAGCCTATCACGGCAGGGGGAAAAAAACCCAGTGTACACAAAGGTCGGTGGTAGGTATGTACGAAAGTCACTTACCTGGTCTCGCAGCTTGCTTCGCAGTGGGGGGGAGGCGCTTCGCTTCTCCCCCCGAAGTTCAGGCTGGGGGGGGAGGCTTCCCGCCTCGCCCGGCCAAAATTCAGGCCATGAGGGAGGCTTCCCGCCTCACCCGGCCGAAATTCAGGCCGGGGAGAAGCGCCCCATCTCCCCGGCTGCGAACTTCAAAAGAAAAGTAAAAAAAAAAAAAAAGCCCCGTGATAGGCTAAGTAATGATATAGGCAAATAGCGTTGCCTTTATTTTCGCCATAGTCTACATAAATCTTTACGTAGACTAGCTGGGACCAAATAAGGAACGCAAATGGCGGCGCCCATGGGCGCCGCCATTTGCGTATGCGCTTTTTTTTTTCAAAGTCACCCGTGATAGGCTACGTAACGATTTACGTAGCCTATAACGCCTGAATTTGGAAATCTAGACGAGATAGGCTGCGTAAACATATGTAACATCGTTACATAGCCTATCACGGGTGTTTTTTTTTTCCACTTTGTATTTCATGGCCGGGGAGATGGGGCGCTTCTCCTCGGCCTGAATTTCAGCCAGGCGAGGCAGGGCACCTCCCCTCCTGCCCTGAATTTCAGGGGGAGAACCAAAGCGCCTCCCCCCCCACTGCGAAGCAAGCTGAGGGACCAGGTAAGTGACTTTTGTACATCACTACAATTGACTAACGAAGCACCTAACTCCATGGTGAATTATTCACAGATTTTAGTGATTTGATTATGTTATTTGATTACTTGTTCAAATGAACATCATTAGAAATATTTTAGTTTCTAATCTAAAGGCATGTCAAGGGGGAATCATATATTTACTAATGATTAATAAATATGTAATTTATTGCTTGGTAAATAAGCTGTTTATTTGTCTGGATCTTTCGTCATAACAATATGAATACAATAATAACATAAAAATGAACTTCCTTCATTACAGTCTGTCACAAATCCTATGAAAAAGACAAGTTTAGTTTAGCAGTTGCATGATAAAAAATAGGGGTGTATGAAAGCCCGCTTACCTCGCTCTGCCGGGTTCCACAGGTGGGGGGAGGCGATCTGTTCCTCCCCCCTGGAATCCTGCCCAGCTGCCTCCGCTCTGCGGCCAGGGCTTGGGGTCGCCAGCCGGGCCAACCCGCAGTGGAGCCTCCAGCCGCTGCCAGGCTGCTGCGGACACAAATGGTGTCCTGCATAGGGGATGCCATTTGCGTCCCTACGCTTGCTCGTGATAGGCTACATAAATATTTACATAGCCTATCACAGCTAAAGCAGGGATGCAAATGGCAAAGGGGATGCCATTTGCATCCCTGCTTTAGCCATGATAGGCTATGTAAATATATACGTAGCCTATCACGGGCAAGCGTAGGGACGCAAATGGCGGCTGCTACGACAGCTGCCATTTGCAGCTGCAGCAGCCTGGCAGCAGCCAGAGCTGCTGCCGCCGCCACCGCTTCATCCGCTGCCGCCGCCAGAACCACCGCTACCACTGCCGCATCCTCCACCAGGTAGGTCCATCCTGGGGGGATTCCGCATGGTGGCGGGGCGGGAGGTCGTTCCGCCAGGGACTCCGGGGGGCCGGATTCTAAACAATCCAGTCTCACTGGAGTTCGTGGCAGAATTCTCTGACATCCCTATTTGGCTATTTGCAGGCTTAAGCTGCAATCTTATACCCAATTACATGACAGGGACTTACTTCTGAGTAGACATGTATAGGGATGTATGGACTGTATAAAATCTGCTCTGTCTGTGTTTCGTCGATTGTCAGGTGCCTTTTGTTCAGTCATTCGCTCACAAACGGGTGTGATCATTCTTTTTCGTCATGTGGGAAAATACATAAATTATTATGTAAGTATTTATGCAAGTATTTACATAATTTGCCTTAGTACATAACGTTTAGTGCATTGTCCCCCATTCCGTTTAATGTTTCTTCAGCAGAAATTTAAGTATTTCTCTATGAATTTATATGTATAAATTTCGGGGTGGTAAAAAAAAAAAATCATCCGAAAGCCCACAGACTCCGCATGGCCTGAGTGGATCACTCTGCAGCAGATTCTGCCAGTCAGATTCATAGAAATCCAAGCTCATTTTAGTCTATTTCAAATTTCTCCAGCATCCCTAGACATGTATAAGATTGCTCTGTTAGTAGCTGTTTTAAGGGCAAGAAGCCTGTCAAATTCCAAACAAATTTGTGCATAGGGATGTCAGAGAATTCTGCCACGGATCTCGGTGAGGCCGAATGCCAGTGCATTCGGCCCCCTGAAATCAATGGAAGAACGGCCTGCCACTCCCTCGCCCCCCACGGATCCCCCCCAGGATGAGACATCTGGGGCAGATGTTCCAGACGGCAGGGACACAAACAGCGGCGGCTACAGCAGCTGCCACTTGCGTCCCTGCTAGCCAGTGGCTGGTTGTCCGACTGCTTGCAGAGCCGGCTGGCGGCTCTGCAGAATCCCCATGGAGCAGAGCCAGCCAGCCAGGATTCCAGGGGGAGGGATGGAGTGCCTCCCCCCCAGCGGAAACCGGCAGAGCCAGGTAAGCGGGGATTCGTACACCCTATATGTGCAGGGCTTTCTATGAAAAGGTACCTTCAGTGATGATTTTGAGGAGGGTGCTGTGCCCCTCCCAGAAACTGCCTTTGGGGCAGCACTACCTTTTTCAAATTCCAGCTTCATCCTTTCATGGATCACTTTATAGAAATATATGCAAGTCCATGAATGCAGTGTTTTGGTGCACACTTTGGTCACATAACACACATAAGTAGGGATGCTGGAGAATTCTGCCACAGACTCTAAAGAATCCAGCCCCCTGGAGTCTGTGGCAGAACAGACTCCCCCCCTGCCACCCCTTGAAATCCCCCCTGGAACGGACCTACCTGGCGGCAGCAGCGGCAGCAGCTCCAGCAGCTCCGGGTCATGTTCTGGCCGCTGCTGGGCTGCAGCTGCAAATGGCGGCCACTATGCTGGCATCCTTGCAGTAAGCCGTGATAGGCTACATAATTATCTACGTAGCCTATCACAGCAAAAGGCAGGGACACAAATGGAGGCCGCTACACCATTTGTGTCCCTGCCTTTTGCCGTAATAGGCTACGTAGATATTTACGTAGCCTATCATGGCAGGGACACAAATGGCGGCCAGCATAGAGTCCGCCATTTGTGGTCTCAGCCTGGCAGTGGCCTGAACTCCAGCAGCAGCCAGCCCCAGTAGGGATGTCAGAGAATTTCTCCACGAATCCCGGGGAGGCCGAATGCCAGTGCATTCGGCCCACCGAGATTGGTGGAGAAACGGTCTGCCCCCCGCCCCCCCAGGACAGGACTTACCTTGTGCGAATGTCCCTGGCGGCGGTGGCGGCTCCAGCGGCGGTGCGGCGGCAGCGGCCGGTCTTCCGACCGGCTGCCGCTGCCGCCATTTCCAAGTTAAAAAACAACAACAACAACAAACGTGATAGGCTACGTAAAGATTTACGTAGCCTATCATGGCTGACTGCAGGGATGCAAACGGTGGCGGCTACGGCCACTGCCATTTTCGTCCCAGCAGGACAGAAGGATTCACGGCCGGAGGGATGGGGCGCCTCCCCCCCGGCCAGAATTTCGGCAGGGAGGGACGGGGCGCCTCCCGCCCAACCAGGATTTCAGTGGGGAGGGACAGGGAGCCTCCCCCCGGCCAGAATTTGGGGGGAGGGATGGAGCGCCTCCCCGCCACTGCGAATCAAGCTTCGGGATCAGGTAAGGGACTTTCGTACATCCCTAGCTGTAAGCTGAATTGTCAAGACTAACGAACAGGTTCATTAATTCTCTAGGACTTATCACTGAGGATTTAGAGGATTTATAAATTTGTAAGACTGATAGAAAGGAATATTTTGAAGTGATTATTATTTATGACTTTAATTTCTAAAAAAATCCTCACATTTGATATTTTCCATATTTGAATAATTTTGTTGTTAAATGAATTAGTTGAGGAATTAACTATTATAATTGTTATAAATTGAATGGAAACAGGTCTTACATTTGGGAAATCCTGTATTTTTTATGATGGGTAGGAAGGATAAAAAAGCAGAAAAGGATGAAGATGAAGCAAGAACGTCTAGTTCATTAGCAGAGGAAATCAAAGCACTAAAGAATTTGAAGAATTTGAAGTGCATGCAATAGAAAAAGTTAAGGAAACTGAGCAAACAACACTGAAAAAGATAGAAGAGAAACAGAAAGAGGGAGAAGTATCACTAAGAAATCTGATTAAAGAACGCGATAAAGAAATATTATTTAAAATAAGTGAGATACCTACTGCAGTTAAGGGTTTGGAACAACATTTTGTAGACACAGAAAAAACACTGAAAACTCATAATGAAGAACTTGTATTATTAAAAAAAAATCAAGCAACCAGAAAGGATTTCTTCAGGAAATAGCTGCTGAACAACATGATTCTAAAACTGAAATGGTTAGATTAAGAGTAAGAATGGAACAACTAGATTATGAGATGTGGATAGGGATGGCGGAGAATTTCTCCCCGAATCTCCGGGAGGCCGAATGCCAACGCATTTGGCCCCCCAAAATTGTTGGTGAAATTCTCTGCCCCCCCCACACCCCCAGGATGGGACTTACCTCCTGCGAATGTCCCTACCAGCGGCGGGTCCTGGCGGCGGTTCGGCGGGGGCGAGGGCGGTGGCTGGTCTTCCGACCGGCTGCCACCGCCACCATTACAAAATAAAGTAAAAAACAAAACAAAACACCCGTGATAGGCTACGTAATGATTAACGTAGCCTATAACGGCTAGATTTCCAAAGTCAGCCGTGATAGGCTACGTTAATCATTACATAGCCTATCACGGGTGACTTTGAAAAAAAAAAGCGCGTACGCAAATGGCGGTGCCCATGGGCGCTGCCATTTGCATTCCTTATTTGGTCCCGGTAGTCTACGTAAAGATTTACGTAGACTACGGTGAAAATAAGGGCAATGCAAATAGCATTGCCCTTATTTTCGCCGTAGTCTACGTAAAGATTTACGTAGACTACAGCGACCAAATAAGGAACGCGAATGGCGGCTCCCTATGGGGGCCGCCATTAGCGTACGCGCTTTTTTTTTTTTAAGTCACCCATGATAGGCTGCGTGACAATTGACGTAGCCTATCACATCTGACTTTGCAAATCTAGCCATGATAGGCTACGTTAATCGTCACGTAGCCCATCAGGGGGCGTTTTTGTGTTTTTTTCTTTTCTGGCAATGGCGGCGGACCCGCCACCAGGAGGGACATTCGGCAAAATTAAGTCCCGTCCCGGGGGGGGTGCGGGGTGCGGGTGTGTGTGGAGGATTTCTCCCCGAAACTTGTTCGGGGGGCCGAACACGTTGGCGTTCGGCCCCCTGAAGTTTCGGGGAGAAATTCTCCGCCATCCCTACCCTCCCGGCGGCGGGTCCCAGCGGCGGTTCGGCGGGCTTTCATCCGGGGGCGGGGGTGGCAGCCGGTCTTTCGACCGGCTGCCGCCGCCACCATTACAGGTGAATTTTAAAAAAGAAAGTGATAGGCTACGTAACAATTAACGTAGCCTATCACGGCTAGATCTGCAAAGTCAGCCGTGATAGGCTACGTAAATCGTCATGTAGCCTATCACGGGTGACTTTCAAAAGAAAAAAAACCACGTACGCAAATGGCGGTGGCCCATGGGCGCCGCCATTAGCGTTCTTTATTTGGCACGTGTAGTCTACGTAAAGATTTACGTAGAATACAGCGAAAATAAGGGCAATGCTGCGTTGTCCTTATTTTCGCCGTAGTCTATGTAAATCTTTACGTAGACTAGACATGTCAAACTAAGGAACGCTAATGGCGGCGCCCATGGGCCGCTGCCATTTGCATACGCGCTTTTTTTTTCCAAAGTCACCCGTGATAGGCTACGTGACGATTTACGTAGCCTATCATGGCTGATTTTGAAAATCTAGCCGTGATAGGCTGCATAAATCTTTACGTAGCCTATCACTGGTGTTTGTTTTTTTTTCCCACTTTTTCTTCTATGGCCAGGGAGACGGGGCGCTACTCCCCGGCCTGAATTTCGGCCAGGCGAGGCGGGGCGCCTCCTCCCCCGGCCTGAATTTCGGCCGGGTGAGGCGGGGCACCTCCCTCCCAGCCTGAACTTCGGGGGAGAACTGAAGAGCCTCCCCCCCACCACGAAGCAAGCTGCGGGACCAGGTAAGTCCCTTTCATACATCCCTAGTGTGGAAATGTAACTTGAAACTTAGAGGAATAAAAGAAGGTCTAGAAGGACACAATCTTACCAATTACTTAGAAGAATGCATAAAAAAGTTTATTGAACCAGATATTTGCTATGCTATAGAAATAGAATCAGCCTATAGAATTATCTCAGTTTATGCAAACCATAAGCAATTACCTCGGGACAATTCTTATTCAAGGATAGATACATTTTTTGCCTCTCCCTATAACTGAACAAGTACCATCTGTATCAATAAAACCGTATATATATATATATATGCAGACCACACTCCTATTTATGTAGAATGGCTGTCTGCAGAAGAGCAGTTAATAAGCAGGAAATGGTGGTTAGATAATTTTATTTTGAAAAATCAAGAAAATGTATCAGACTTAAATATTAAATTACTCGAATATTTTCGATGTAATAACACTTCTGAACTAACAAAATCAACCATTTGGGAAGCTTCAAAAGCTTTTATGAGAGGATTGATAATACAAAAAACATGCTTCCTGAGGAAGCAAAAGGGGAAAAAAACATACTGGACTTAAAAAAAAAATTCAGAAATTAGAGCAAGAACATAAACAGACATGTTCAAATAGTATATATAGGAGACTGGAAAGTGTTAGGAAGCAGTTAGATTTATTGATTTGTGACCAAGTGGAGAAAAAGTTAAGATATCTTAAACAGCTTGTTTTTTTTTAAAAGGCAATAAAGCTAATAAACTACTATCTTATATGTTAAAGAAGAAATAACATAGCACAGTGGTTATGCAAATAAAGAAAGGAAGTACAGTTTATACTAAATCTAAAGATAGAGCAAATGAGTTCAAAACATTTTATGAAAGTTTATATACTTCAGGACAACCCTCTAGAGAGAACATTGAATCATATCTGAATACAATCAAACTACAAGCATAACACCAGATGATATAGATAAATTACAGAGGCCTATTACCTTAACATAATTATGTAACACAATTAAGGATTTAAAAGAACAATAAAGCCTCAGGTATGGATGGTTTTATACCAGAATATTATAATGTATTCTTAACAGAAATAGAACAACCATTATTAGGTGAACTCAATGAGATCATGACAACTCACTCTCTTTTAAAAACCTGGGAGGAAGCTCATATAGTAATGATTCCAAAAAAAGAGATAAAGATATTACAAAAGTTGAGTCTTATAGACCTATTGCTCTTTTTAATCAAGACCTTAAAATATGATCCTTGCCAAAAGATTAAATGGAATAATTGCTAATTATATATCAGAAGATCAAACAAGCTTTATTAAAAATTGTAAATTGTCAACAAATATAAGAAAATTAGTAAATATAATACATCTTGTTAATAAATCTAAACAACCATATGGACTAATTTTTTTTTAGATGCCAAAAAGGCATTTGACCACCTAGAATGGAAGTCCTTGTTAGAGAATTTGGATAAAATTGGTTTAGGTGGCCCGTCTGCTGAATGGGTTAAAATGATCTATACAAACCCCAGTGCTTGTGTCTCTATGAATTGTGTCGATTCAGACAAATTCTATCTGAGGAGGGGAACTAGACAAGGTTGCCCTTTATCACCTTTGTTATTTGCATAATATATTATATAGAGAGCCTCTTAAGGGATAAGGTTTGGTGGGCAAGAGTTCAAAATTAGTCTCTGTGCTGACAATATAGTTATTTGTTTATATGCTCCTATGAATACTTATGATAAACTTTTATTTTTGTTGCAGGAATATGGTCAAGTATCAGGATATAAAATTAATATTACAAAATCAGAGTGGATTGAATTCAATATGGATAATTCTACAAAAACTAAGATTACCAAAGAATTTAAAATCCCTTGGAAAGATGCTCCATATTTAGGGGTATGGATTACACAAAATCTTGATATCTTAACAGAAAATAATCATCATAAGGTCATACTTGAAGTAAAAGTTGACTTAGCTCACTGGAACCAGATTCATATTTCGTGGATGGGTAGGATATCTGCCTTAAAAATGGTGGTACTTCCAAAAAAAATTTGTGTTCTTCAACATACCATTAAAGGTCCCACAAAAGATCCTTGGAGACTGGCAAACAATGTTCTTAGATTTTGTTTGGAATGGGAAAAAACCAGGAGTAGCAAAAAAATAAAAATAATAAAACCAACCAACAAAGAATGGTGGATTAGTCTTCCCAATCCCATCCATAAAAAATTACTATGATGTGGCTATGCTTATGCATTTGAAGACATGATTTAATCCAGATAGAGCAACTGAATTAGAACAGTATAATGTTTCAACAAAGTTGAAAAATACTTTATGGTTCTGCGATAAATTTGACAGAAATATATTAAGAATGAACCCATGTACCAAAACCTTGTTTAACAACTGGTTGAAACCTAAAAGAGTATTAAGTCCAGGTTGATCTCCATTAATAGCTATTACGTATAATGATGACATGATAGATGAAAAACAACTAGGTAATCTTAGGGATGTACGAAAGTCACTTACCTGTTCGCGGATTATGCTGATGCTGGGGGGGAGGCACTCCGTTCCTCCCCCTGAAATTCTGGGTGGGGGGGAGGCGCTCCATCCCTCCCCCCCCCGGAATCCTGGCCGGCTGGCTGTGCTCCACAGTGATTCTGCAGAGCCGCTGGCCAGCTCCGCCAGGGGCCGGACGTCCGGCCGCTGGCTAGCAGGGATGCAAATGGCGGAGTAATTTACTAGCCAGGTAAGGGGAATGCACACAGACAGTTAATACTGTGCTGTGTTCCAGTCCTCCCCAGACCATCAATTTTGATGGTTGTCTTATCAGTCAGTCCTCTGGTCTCAGGATGCTGCTTTTAAATACCAGATAGGTGCATCATAAGATCTTCCCCATCTGCGATCTAATAGTGAATGCAGCACCTATTTGGTGGGTGAACAGGGAGGAGTTAGTCTCTTACAATTGTGCCCACCAGGCACTTGGTTCAGCATCAGGGTAGACTTGAGGTCTGAGGAGCAGGGGTCTCTAAGAATTCTCTCTCTCCCTCCAGGCTCCCTGTCCATCTGACTATTGGTCTGGAGTGTTTGGGGAATATTTCTCGGCCCCATGGGTTCTCCAGCATAGGGTTCCTCAGGGGTAAATTTTGTCCTACATGCTATTTAACATCGAAATGAAACCATTGAATGGGGTCATCCAGAGTTAGTTTTGGAGTATGTTGCCATTGGTATGCTGACAACATGAAACTCTATGTCCTCTTTTCATCTTCATCAGGTGAGGCTGTCGATGTGCTAGATCAATGCCTGGCTGAGACAATGCACTTGATGACATCTAATACACTGAAGCTCAATCCAGACAAGACTGAGATGTTATTAGTGGGTTGTTCTTCTGACCGGTTAAATGCTGTTCATCCCGTTCTGGATAGGGTTGCACTCCCCCTGAAGGAGCAGCTTTGTAGCTTGGGGTGTTTCAATCTGGCCCACTTGCATTGGCTGCCTTATGTTTACGACTCCAATTCAAGGTGCTAATTTTAACGTATAAAGTAGGGATGTATGAAAGTCACTTACCGTTTCATGGATCTGCTTTGTGTGGGGGGGGGAGGCGCTCCATCCCTCCCCCAGAATCCTGCCCAGCCGGCTTCGCTCTGCGGCCAAGCTGCAGAGCCGCCGGCCATCTCCGGCCGCCCGCAGCCGGCCATCCGGCCACTGGGCAGCCCTGCAGGGACGCAAATGGTGGCTGTCGTAGCCGCCACCATTTGCATCCCTGTATTTAGCTGTGATAAGCTACGTAAATATTTACATAGCCTATCACGGCAGGGGGGAAAAAACGCAGGGGGGACTTCATTCCGCAATGGATTTTGGGGGGCTGAATGCACTGGCATTCGGCCTCACTAAGATCCGTCACAGAATTCTCTTACATCCCTAGTGGTTTATAATTTTTGTGAACTGCCCAGAGAGCTTTGGATTGGGCAATATAGGAAGGAAGGAAGGAAGGAAGGAAGGAAGGAAGGAAGGAAGGAACCTTACAGCTCTCAGCCTTTGCCTTCTTCTTCTAAATTTTTCTCCTGGCCTCTCCTTCAGCTCCAGACTGACTGACTGACTGCCAACTGCATATTCCCTGGACTCCTCTAACAGTGCTATGTCTGCCCCTTTTATTCTCCTTCTAACCAAGCCTTCCCTAATCCAGTGGCCTCCAGACCTTTTGGGCTAAAATTACCCATGATTCGTGGGTTCATACAATGCCACAAACTATGGCATGCATGCACCGCAGCTTGCATATTCAAAATGGCAGTTGGTGCATGTTTGTTTGTTTATGTATTTATTTATTGTTGGGAAGCCCTGTGGGTTAATTAACGCACTGTGGCTTAGTGTGACATGGGAACCAGGTTTCTGCGAATCTTTCTGGAATAATGTCTGCAGGGCATACTAGTCTGAACATATAATTGAGACATCCATCCCTGAGTCCAAGTTTCCCAAAATAATGTTATCCCTGAATAGGGATGGGCAAAGAACCCCCCCCCCGCATGCGCCTGCCCCACACACAGGTCGCTGGACCCTCACCGCTTACCCCACCCTGTTTGGCATGCTAATTAGACCATTTACACCTGCAATATTGCATAAATGGTGTTATTTACAGCTGCCATTTTGCACAAAATGGCCATTTATGCAAAAAGCTTACCCATGGGTGGCTCGTGGGTAAGTGGGACACCATATATCGCTAGCCAGGCACTGCTTGCAGGGCTCCCACAGACCATTTTGTGGCTTGTGCCAAGCAGGGTCAGGCAGCCAGTGAGGGTCTGGTGAATGATGTGGTGGTGGGTGAGTTAGGCCATCCCTATCTCCTGCTCCTGAGCACAACTTCCTGAGCACTACATTCTAACTATGACAAAAGTTGACAAAACTATTAGCCCTTTGTCTAAAATTGACGTGTGTGTGTGTGCATGCACATGCGCATGCATGCACGCATGTACACACACATGCACACACACATGCGCACACACACACATTTTACCCCATAATATCCTATAACTAAGTACCATCAATGAAGGACAACATAGGGTTTTCAACGAAAAGGCTAAAAAATAACAACAAAGAAAATAGCTGAAACCTGAAAAGGTGGAAATAAAGCTGGAAGAACTGTATATCTGCTGTGGGTAGTTATTTTGTATTTTTCCCTTGCTTTAAACATATAGTATAACTCAAAGAATATCTTATTTTATTCAGTTTACAATGTGGGATTTGCAGTACAGTTCATTTTTTGAAGTCCAACTTGATACATTATTTTCTGCTTTCCACAATGTTTTTCATCTGAACTTGCTGAAGTTCCTATACATAGATATTTCATATTGGCTGGCAACAAAATGCATTGGGATGTTGATTACCCAGTCTATGGAATTTCACAGCATGAGGTTAAAATTTAATATAAGATTTTGGAAGCTATGCTTTAGCAGGTGTTCATGGGCCAAGACATTTTTACATTTATTAAATTCTATAACCTCCCCTCCACCACTTACAATCGTACAGCAGAGAATCTGAAATTGGATGAAGCACATCAAATTGTTCAAACAATCTTCTTAGCCAGAAGATTAGATATGCGTGTGTGTGTGTGTGTGTGTGTGTATATATATATATATATATATATATATATATATAACAGTACTACATCCACTAAAGCATTTCTCTCTTTGGGCCACTTCCATGATCCTATAACTGTGTCACTTAAGGAACGGCTGGAATAATAGGGCAGTCAGTAGCCAAATCATCCCCTTCACAGCATAGCTATGACACAAAAAAGTAAAGTCAGAACTACTACTAAGGATAGATGGGCATCCACCCACCCAGTTTCGCTGGGTGCCTACCCAGCCCCTGCTCGTGCTCTGACAGATTTCCACTCACCCTCTCCACACTCGCCAAGCCACTTGTACTCACCTGGGAGCCATTGGTGAGTGCTGCAAGCACCATTTTGCAAAAAAGGGGGGGAAAGCACTTGCAAAATATGTGCACATCTAATTGTGTGCAAAAGGGGGCTGTGAATGGCCCATATATACCTGTATGCTTGCATATATGGGCCATTCACGGCCCCCTTTTGCGTACAACCAGATGTGCTCATATTTTGCAAGCACCATTTTGGGGGGTAAAATGGTGCTCACTGTTGGCCTAGGGATGGGGGAGAATTTCTCCCCAAATCTTTCAGGGGCCGAGTGCCAATGCATTCGGCCCCCCGAAATCAGCGGTGAAATTCTCCGCCACCCCCCCATGATGGGACTCAACTTTAATGAATGTCCCTCCTGGCGGCGGGTCCCAGCAGCGGTTTGGCAGGTTTTCATCAGGGGCGGGGGTGGCAGCCGGTCTTTCGACCAGCTGCTGCCGCCGCCATTACAAGTGAAGTAAAAAAAACAAAAATAGCGTTGCCTTTATTTTTGCCATAGTCTATGTAAATCTTTATGTAGACTACAGGGACCAAATAAGGAACACAAATGGCGCCCCATTTGCGTACGCGCTTTTTTTTTTTCAAAGTCACCCATGATAGGCTACGTGACGATTTACGTAGCCTATCATGACTGACTTTGGAAACCTAGCCATGATAGGCTACGTAAATCATTACGTAGCCTATCATGGGGGTGTTTTTTTTGTTCTTTTTTTTTTTTTTTTTACTTTTTTTTCGCGGCCGGGTAGACGGGGCGCTTCTACCCGGCCTGAATTTCTCCGGCGAGGGATGGGGCGCCTCCCCCCCAGCCTAAATTTCGGCTGGGCGGGGTGGGGCACCTCCCCCCCTCGCCTGAACTTCAGGGGGAGAACCGAAGCGCCTCCCCCCCACCATGAAGCAAGCTTCGAGGACAGGTAAGGGACTTTTGCCCATCCCTATGTTGGCTCCTGGGTGAGTACGGGTAGCTCAGCGAGAGCAGAGGGGGTGAGTGGGGCCATGTGCTCAGTAAGCATGGCTCATTAGTGCAGCGGGGGGGGAGTTTGTTGGACTCCCAGACCCATCCAGGCAGCCACGCCATCCCTAGCTACTACTGATTGCTCCTTGCCAGCGGAGGCTGGTGGCTCTGATTTTTGTGGGGATGTACATCCACTCTGGGTTTCAGTCATTTGGGGGATAGGGTTCAGCACCTTGGATAGCTCCTTTAGAGTTCTGGTTGGTTCTGACTGAAACCCAGAATGGATTCACAGCCCCACCAAAATCAGAGCCATCAGCCTCCACTGCTCCTTCCTCTTACTGTAAGGAACCATCAAAGCAGCTATATCATGTGGCTGCAGTCCCATTCCTATGATTGTGTTTTTTGGATTTTTTTTAATTTTACAAAAACAGCAGAGAGTACTGTAGCACCTTCAAGACGAACAGTTTTATTATGGCAAAAGCTTTCATGGACTAGAGTCCACTTCATCCAATACATCATCTTCATCATCTGAATTTTTTAGAGTAAGTAGCCATTAGGGTTTTAAAATAGTAAGTAAAACTCAGCTCATGTCCCCTTGATAGTGTTTAGGCTGCTGCTTCAGCTTTTTCCTTCTTTTTCATTGCTGTAGCTACTGTGAACCCTGAGGGATAAAATTATGCAGCTATGAATGTGAAAAGATTTACTGGGAAATGTTCTGTTAGTATTAATGGCTCTTTTGAATAATTTTATTGGAACTGGGAAATAAATGGATACCACATATCAACTAGCAACCCCCCCACCATACACACACAAACACACATACACACACACACACACACACAACATACAGTAAAAATCAGTAATTGCTGTGCTAGTGCAACATCACAAGTTATGACCTCAAGCTTGTGGCCCGAAGTGTTGTGGATGTGATGGTGATTAAAATGGATACTCTGGGTTAAGCACCCACTGGTCACTGGAAAAAGTGAGCACTCTTCCCACCCATTAAGGATGAGTGGAACCAGTACATTCTGACTTTTGACAGAGAGTGGATTGATTGATTTTGCTCCACCAAGATGCTAGAGTTGATTATAGTTAGGGACGGTTGAGAGTTTAACAGTAATTCCTCCGTCACCAGCTTCTGGATATGACCTGACAGAAAGGACCAGACCCACTGCAAAACAGTGTCCTGAAGACCCATCCCCATCAAGTGGTCCTGAAGAATACCATGGATGATGTACAGAAAACTGCCAAGAGGTCCAGGAGAACTAATAGAGGCCATGCTCTCCCATTTAGTTAGGTCATCCACCAAGGTGACCAAAGCAGTCTGAGTCTCATATTACAGCCAAAAGTCCTATTGAAATGGGTCCAGAGATTCAGTATTATACAGACATGTCTGGAGTTACAATGCCACCATCTTCTCAATCACCTTGGTTGAGAATGGTACAGCTGAGGGTGGCTTCTAATTAGTCATCTTGCTGCATCTTTTAAGTAAGAGGGAACAACCAACTCCCACAAAGAGACATGAATCACCTCCTTAATAATGACATCAGTCCTGCTTTGGCCAATTTAATCAGCCAAGAAGGGCAAAGGTCAAGTAAACATGTAGTAGCTCTCACTGCTCCAGAGCTTCAATATCCATATCTTCAACACCTACATGATGAAAAGAATCCAAAACAACTGGAAAAGCAGTTGTCAGAGTTCCATCCATCTCATCTGCCCAAGTCCAAGTCAAGGCAAACCTAAGCAACTTTGTTGTTCAGTCATTAAGTCGTGTCTGACTCTTCGTGACCCCATGGACCATAGCACGCCAGGCCTTCCTGTCCTCCGCTCTCTCCCGGAGTGTGCTCAAGTTCATATTCCTTGCAACGGTGATGCTATCTAGCCATCTCATCCTCTGCCATCCCCTTCTCCTTTTGCCTTCAATCTTTCCCAGCATCAGGAGCAACTTTATCCACTAAGAATGAAACAAATTGCTCTCAGTAAGCCACAGAGTATTCCTGCTCCCAGTTTCCAGGATCCTGGCAAAGATGGCCTCAATATGGAAAAATATTGCTGCTTTATTCTGTGTGAACATGATAGCAGCAGAGAAGTAAGCTATCTTTGAAGTCAGCTTTCTTCGCAACATGAGGCACCATGGAACTTGAATATGTTTAACATACTTTGTCCATATTAAAAAAAAATGCAAAAGGCTCTTTGCAAAAAACAAACACAAACACTAATGTGTTTTCATAAACTTGCAACCATATGTTGATAAATAGTAGCAGAAGTAGGGCAAAATATTTAGCAGTCTGTAACACAATGAAATTTATCTGCAAGATGAGCACCAGCATTTCCTCAAATGAGACAATAAAGGGGAGGGGATGCAAAATCTTATCCCAGTGGTATTACACAACAGCAAAAAGGAAAAAGCCATTGAAATCCTCTTCTGCAAATTATGTGACCATTTTAGTGAATGTTGTCACTCATCATAGCATGAACCATTATAGTCCCACATGTTGTGTACTCAAACTTCTTCTTTTTTAGAAGGGTACATTGGCATTCTGATTTATTTGTTTCAATCAGTTAGCTTATTAAAACTAGAGCAGGAAAACAAAAGAACTCTATAATAGGAACTGAGATCATTTTTAAATTCCAGATCCAATGCCAAACAGAACATTTGCGTAACACAATGCAATTATGAGAATACAAATGACAGGAGGCCAGCACCTATAAAGAATTCTCATTGAAGTGTCTCATACAAAACTGGCAAATAGGTATGAACACAATGAAATACATTACTTCCATAGTACATTAAAATGCAAATGTGCACTAAAAGATCTGCAAGATGCTGACAAAAAACACATAAAAAAGCAAAGACATTGACATATTCTGCATCAGTGTATAACAGGTGCAGCCAAATATACACTAATTGGTTCCTTGCTTATGTATAGTTTTCTCATTCTTTATTTTTATTTTATTTTATAAAATTGTAGAAGTAATGTGAAATGGAATTCCTGCTCAAATGATGTGAAAGAAAAGTGGTCATTTCTCTTATCAGCCCCTGGAGATAAAAAAATACTTTCAGCAGTCTACCTTAAGCACTTCTACTTTTGGAAGTGGGCAACCTAAGAATCTAGGTATCCATGTTCATCTTCTTCAATATACGGCTTGTCCTGCTTGTATCGTTTGGAGCTATCTACTGATACTGTGTAGGTACCTTGCTGTAGTATGTTGTTGTTGCTCTATTTATAGGGCTGCCCACCAACACATGTTTCCTGAGCAGTTTACAGACCAAATAAAACAAAATATTAAAATACAAGAGCTTATCTACAGGCTGTTAATCCATGGTATCTAGAATCAGAATCATAGAATAGGAGGGTTGGAAGGGGCCTACAAGACCATCAAGTCCAACCTCCTGCTCAGTGCAGGAATCCAAGTCAGAGCATTCCTGACAGATGGCTGTCCAGGCTCATCTTGAATGCCTCCAGCATGGGAGAGCCCATGGTTCCATGGTTCCACCTTCCTAATTGGTTCCATTGTCGTATTGCTCTAACAGTTGGGAAGTTTTTCCTGATGTTCAGGTGGAATCTGGCTTCCTGTACTTGAGCCCGTTATTCCTAGGGATGTACGAATTCTGTACCTTTTATGCTGCTTGACTTCCACAGTTTGCGTCCAGTGCTCTGTTCCTCTGTTCAAGCCCCCAGAATTCTCCTGGTTTTTTTTCCGCTCCAAAAATTACATAGATAAATCCGTACTGACAAACGTAATTCCTGTGCCCAGCTGTCTCCGTAAGTCTGCATAACTTCCGTAAGAATCACTATTTTTCGTAAAGTCAAAGCATCGCTGACAGATGGCTGTCCAGCCTCATCTTTAATGCCTCCAGTGTGGGAGAGCCCACTACCTCCCTAGGTCATTGGTTCCATTGTCATATTGCTCTAACAGTCAAGAAGTTTTTCCTGATATTCAGCTGGAATCTGGATTCCTGTAACCTGAGTCCATTATTCCATGTCCTGAACTTTGGGATGGAGAAGAGATCCTGGCCTTCCTCTCTGTGACAACCTTTCAAGTACTTGAAGAGCGCTATCATATCGCCCCTCAGTCTTCTCAAGGCTAAATATGCCTTGTTTTTTCAGCCTTTCCTCAGGGCTTTGTTTCCAGTCCTGTGATCATCTTCATTGCCCTCCTCTGAACTAGGGATGTACGAAAGTCACTTACCTGGTCTCGCAGCTTACTTCGCGGTGGGGGGGAGGCGCTTCGCTTCTCCCCCCAAAGTTCAGGCCAGGGGGGGAGGCTTCCCACCTCGCCCGGCTGAAATTCAGGCCGGGGGGGAGGCTTCCTGCCTCGCCCGGCCGAAATTCAGGCCAGGGAGAAGCGCCCCGTCTCCCCAGCCACGAACTTCAAAAGAAAAGTTAAAAAAAAAAAAAATCCCCGTGATAGGCTACGTAACAATTTACGTAGCCTATCACGGCTAGATCTGCAAAGTCAGCCATGATAGGCTACGTTAATCGTCACGTAGCCTATCACGGGTGACTTTGGGAAAAAAAAAAAGCGCGTACGCAAATGGCGGCCCCCATCGGGAGCTATTTGCGTTGTCCTTATTTTCGCCGTAGTCTACGTAAATCTTTACGTAGACTACAGGGACCAAATAAGGAACGCGAATGGCAGCTCCCTATGGGGGCCGCCATTAGCCGTACGCGCTTTTTTTTTTTAAGTCACCCGTGATAGGCTACATGACGATTAACGTAGCCTATCATGGCTGACTTTGCAAATCTAGCTGTGATAGGCTACGTTAATCGTTACGTAGCCTATCACAGGGGCGTTGTTGTTTTTTTTACTTTTCTTGTAATGGCAGCGGCGGCAGCCGGTCGAAAGACCGGCTGCCGCCCCCGCCCCTGACGAAGACCTGCCGAACCGCCGCCGGGACCCACCGCCGGGAGCGACATTCGTGAAAGGTAAGTCCCATCCCGGGGGGGGGCGGGGGCAGGGGGGCAGAGAATTTCTCCCCGAACAACCTTCAGAGGACTGAATGCATTGGCACTCAGCCCCCCGAAGTTTCGGGGAGAAATTCTCCCCCATCCCTACGTCTGAACCCTCTCCAGCTTGTCTGCATCCTTCGTAAAGTGTGGTGCTCAGAACTGGACACAGTACTCCAGATGAGGTCTAACCAGTGCTGAGTGGAGGGGAAGTTGTATATTGTTGCCCATGTTTTTTTCCTGCCATGGTAGCCTGCCAGCAATGGCCGCCAGTAAGGAAATTCCCCTCTACGCACAGGAACTGCTCAGCCACTGTTTGCTCTCCTCTCTTTCCAACACATCTATGCACATCTTCTTCTTACTGCTTCCTGGGTTCTGGCTATATACTGTATCAATAGCATGAGGCTGAGAGACAATACTTTACTGATTTCCTGCCCCACTACTATTAGCTGAGCAATGCTATGGCAGTGTTATAACACATTCTGCTCTAGTGAATGGTCACTGTGTTTATTTTGCATATGTTCAAGCTTTGATTGAATTGACAAAGCCTGTACTTTTTATATCTCATGACATTTGGCCACACAGTTTACTTTTACCCACCTCTGCACCTATGCATATATATAACTGTAAACCATGTATAACAGTCCATGTCTCCATTATGTAGATTTTAATCCATGAACACTTATACCATATTTAAAGTGCTACAGGGCACTTTGAAATTTATGCTGGAACAGAGTAACTTAGCTACTCCTCTGGAAGACTTTAACTTGCTATGTGATAGGTGAGACCAAAGCAATTTAAAGAAATTAGGGACAAAAACTGGCTATAAATTATCGTGAATATTCACTTGTGTGCATTCATCATATATAACACTGACCATTTACATGCAGCAGTAAAATGAGCTGCATCTATTAATTGCTTCTGATTACATCTATTATTATTTTCCCCCCTTGTGGTACCATATTTTTAAAGCTTTGTGCATCATTAGGACTTTATACCTTTCTGAAATGCAGGTCTTCTAGTTATTTGAACAGATTTGCATTGCAAAACCCTTGGATAGCACAGTCAAAGTTTTCCTCATAAGAAGCTTATTCAATCAAAAGACCCATGTGCAAAACAAAACATTATGCTGATGTTCTGGATTTTATCAAAGTGTTGATAATACAGCCCTGTGCATCGGAAAACAAATGCATCTTTGAAATGGACTGGATTTTAGAATGCGAGCCCTTTTTAAAACACTGATTTGACAAAACAATGTAGGCACAAACAATGTACAGTGTGCAGCTGGTGCAGCTGCCAGAAAAACAGGAAAGGATGAACATCGAAGTTCATGAATATTTACCATTGTACAATTTGGTGTTTTATTATATTCTGAAATCGCAAGCCTGTTGTTTGCTTTCCTTCCAGCTATTATTTCTTAGGGGTGTGACTTAGTTTCCAGCATGAAATGTAATATCAGCCTACAACTCGTGATGAGACATCTCACCAATTCTTAGCTTTGGAAACAATCCTATCTACCCTTAAGTGTGAGTAAGCCCCTCTGGACATAATGAAACATCTTCCTGTGATAACATGGATAGAATCAGGGTATTTAATATGTGTTAGAATTAGGAAGAATGGACATGTTGAAGCAGCACAAGTAAAAATGTTCATGGCACTTACAATGGCTTTGACCCAGATGTGTCCTTCCATGGATGAAAGGCCTCTTGAGCCAAAGAGCTGTCCCCCAAGGTAGCACAAGATTGTTTCATGAGAACTGAAATCCAGTGGCATGCTTGTGTTTGTACAAGTTGTTGTTCATTCTCTTGCACAATGTGATGTGTGCTAGCACAAGGCATTGTGCAATCTTTTGCACAATGTTTCAAGCAAGGTGCTCATGCTAAGTCCATGGTATGCGAAGTTAGCTCTTGCACAATAAATGGCGCAATGGTGGCAGCATTTCTTCTGCTGGTGTATCTCTGAATCCAACCCAGTATTTTTCCAAACTCAGGGACATTGAGAGTGAGTGTTTAAAAAAAACCAACCCCCCCCCCCCAATATTCTGCCTAGCATGGAATCAAGCAATGACATTTGCCCATTGTGCTTTCTTCTCATCACTATTGCCTACCCACCCAGAGAATCATTGGGCATGCCATAAGGAATTGAAGCAGCAGCTGGCTGCCCTATGATCCCTCACTTGCCCTCTCACTCTGGGCAGCAATGGGAAATGGGCATATCATTTCATGCTTCTGATGAAGTGTGCTCATGGTTATGAAAGGTAATACAATAATCATTTTGTGATTTTTACAGTGTCTATAACAGAAACTGACAGCAGCATCCAGTGCCAGCACAAGACATTTTACTGTCTGAAGCAGAGCCCAAATAGCACCTTATCCCCCCACCCAGGCCCCTTCACACACACTAAAGGCAACACTTGAAAGGGGATTGCTGTACTATTCAAACAACTCCGGCCTTCAGCTATCCCTTTAACTTCATGGTGTGACCTGGGGAAGGTGGTTGCCCATCTTTCTATTTCTAATTCATTTTAGAAAGTGCTATATTTTTTTTTCTGATTAACAGTACAAACAGAAAATGAGCCTTCATTTTGTTGTAAAAGTCTAAGATGATGATGTTTTACATTTCTATGCTGCCCAATAGCCAAAGCTCTCTGGGCAGTTTACAAAGCGCTCCTACTTTAGTTTTCTCACATTTTTATATCAAAGATGTATAACTTGCCTGTGCAATATATGGAATATAACTAAAGCAGCACACTAAGGAAAATCTTCATGTGGCTTTCAATTTACTGCAAGCCTGAATTAGAGTATAACAGTTGAATGGAAGGGTAATTAAGTTTGAATTTTTAAGCAGCCTTATATAGACAAAGTCTAAGTCTCTTGTGAGCTGATTGCCATGGTTCTACTCACAACATATATATTCAGGTTTATATAACAGTATGATAGAATTAATGTCTATCACATGACTGCTTGCTTGATCTAATTATTTTGATTGCTCATTTCACATTAAATTATCACACTATCTAATGTTGCTTCCTACAGCATTCTGATGTAGTTTCTGGTCTAGAGACAAGACAAATCCTGGGCTCAGTAAGCAATTTCACTCTATACAGTTGCTGTGATTTTTTATGGTAGTGTTTATATATATATATATATATATATATATATATATATATATATATAATATACAAGAGAGGATGGAATATTTGTCTCTGAGGGCCGATCTATATTGTGCTAGGCATGGCGGAGCATTCCGCCATGGATCTCGGTGAGGCTGAACTGGCATTCGGCCCCCTGAAATCCATGGCGGAACGAAGCCCCCCACACCCCCATACCACAAAATGGGCCCGGAACAGAGCACCTACCTGCTGCCGTTCTCACTGCATTGAAAATGGCGGCCGCGTCTGTGGCTGCCATTCGCTTCTTCCATATCGCCGTGATAGGCTATGTAAATACTTATGTAGCCTATCACGGCTAACGCAGGGACGCCATTTGCATCCCTGTGGAAGCCGTGATAGACTATGTAAGTATTTAAGTAGCCTATCATGAAAAAAAACACAGCGAACACAAATGGCAGCAGCTACGGCTGCCGCCATTTGCGTTCCCTTTTTTTCCCGCCATGATAGGCTACGTAAATATTTATGTAGCCTATCATGGCAAAACAGAGGGGCACAAATGGTGTAGTGGCCTCCATTTGTGCCCCTAAGTTTTGCCGTAATAGGCTACATAAATATTTATGTAGCCTATCACGGTGGGAAAAAAAGGAAATGCAAATGGCAGCTGCCGTAGTCGCCGCAATTTGCGTTCGCTGTTTTTTTTTCGTGATAGGCTACGTAAATATTTACGTAGTCTATCATGGCCCGGCGTAGGGATGCAAATGGTGTCCCCTACACAGGATGCCATTTGCGTCCACACCAGCCTGGCAACGACTGAAGGCCCCACTGTAGGTTGGCCTGGCCAGCTGCTCCGCGGCTTGGCCACGGAGCAGAGCCAGCCAGGCAGGATTCTGGGGGGGGAGGAATGGATTGCCTCCCCCCCATTGAGGATTCCGGGGGGAGGAATGGATCACCTCCCTCCGCCTGTGGAACCCGGCGGAGCCAGGTAAGCGGGGTTTCGTACATCCCTACATTGCGCCCACCATCGCAATGAATTTGGTGTCCCGTCGGGTTAAATGCTCTTGCATTAAAATGTGATGATTCATACTCACCCATTTTCCCCATTGCAGTGCTTCATCGAATGCGCGAGCTTGGTTCACACTCAAGCACTGTGCTGTTTTCCTTAGGGATGGACGAAAGTCCCTTACCTGTTCTCGAAGCTTGCTTCGCAGTGGGGGGGAGGCGCTTTGGTTCTCCCCCTGAAGTTCAGGCGAGGGGGGGAGGTGCCCCGCCTCGCCCGGCTGAAATTCAGGCCGGGGGGAGGCACCCCATCCCTCGCTGGCGAAATTCAGGCCGGGTAGAAGTGCCCCGTCTACCCAGCCGCAAAAAAAGAAGTAAAAAAACAACAACACACCCCCGTGATAGGCTACGTAACGATTTATGTAGCCTACCACGGCTAGATTTCCAAAGTCAGCCGTGATAGGCTACGTAAATCGTCACGTAGCCTATCACAGGTGACTCTGAAAGAAAGAAAAAAAAAAGTGCGTACACAAATGGCGGCCCCCATAAGGCACCGCCATTTGCATTCCTTATTTGGTCCCTGTAGTCTATATAAAGATTTACGTAGACGACAGTGAAAATAAGGGCAACGCTATTTGCGTTGCCCTTATTTTCGCCATAGTCTACATAAATCTTTATGTAGAGTACAGGGACCAAATAAGGAACGCAAATGGCGGCGCCCTATGGGGGCCGCCATTTGCGTACGTGCTTTTTTTTTTCCAAAGTCACCCGTGATAGGCTACGTAACGATTAACGTAGCCTATCATGGCTGACTTTGGAGATCTAGCCATGATAGGCTACGTTAATCGTTACGTAGCCTATCACGGGTTTTTTTCTTTTTTTACTTTCCTTGTAATGGCGGTGGTGGCAGCCGGTCGAAAGACCGGCTGCTGCCCCCGCCCCTGACGAAAACCCGCTGAACCGCCGCTGGGACCTGCCGCCGGGAGGGACATTCGTCAAAGGTAAGTCCCATCCTGGGGGGGTAGCGGGGTGGTGGTGGAGAATTTCACCGCCAATTTCGGGGGGCCGAATGCATTGGCACTCGGCCCCCCGAAGTTTCGGGAAGAAATTCTCCCCCATCCCTAGTTTTTCTGCTGTTTTCCTGCGTGCACTTGTCTGATCTCAGATGCTAAGCGGGGTCGGCCCCGGTCAGTAGTTGGATGGGCGACCGCCTGGGAATCAGGTAGGGATGTCAGAGAATTCCTCCACGAATCTTGGGGAGGCCAAATGCCAGCGCATTCGGCCCCCCAAAATTGGTGGAGAAATGGTCTGCCACCCCCCCCGCCACCCCCAGGACGGGACTTACCTTGTCCGAATGTCCCTGGCAGCGGCGGCTCTGGCAGCGGTTCGGCGGCGGCGGTGGCTGGTCTTCCAAACGGCTGCCGCCACCGCCATTTCCAAGTTTTAAAAAACAACAACAACAAACATGATAGGCTACGTAAAGATTTACATAGCCTATCATGGCTAGATTTTTAAAAAACACCATGATAGGCTACATAAATGTTTACATAGCCTATCATGGCTGAGTGAAAAAAAACAAACAACTCATGCGTACACAAATGGTGGCGCCCATGGGCGCTGCCATTTTCATTCCTTATTTTGGCACATGTAGTCTACGTAAACATTTATGTAGACTACGGCGAAAATAAGGGGAACGCAAATAGCATTTGCGTACGTGCGGTTTTTTTTTTTCACTCAGCCGTGTTAGGCTACGTAAACATTTACATAGCCTATCACAGATGACTGCAGGGACGCAAACGGCGGCAGCTACGGCCGCCGCCATTTGCGTCCCAGCAGGACATAAGTATTCATGGCGGGAGGGACAGAGCGCCTCCCCCCCAGCCAGAATTTGGGGGGGAGGGACGGAGCTCCTCCCCCCCACCGCAAATCAAGCTTCGGGATCAGGTAAGGGACTTTCATACATCCCTAGAATCAGGCTTCCTGCACTGAGCAGGGGGTTGTTCTATCCCTTCAAATGAGACTAAGTTTTAATCCCTCCTATACCCCACTCTGGATGTGTGTGTTTTTATAATTAAGGCGTTATCCTTGAAGAATCAGGGCTTCTCCGTGTTGTTGTTGTTTTCTAATCCAGGCATGATCTTTGAAGATTCGAAGTTGTGAAGCTCACAACTTACTCCAGCCCCTGGTTGATTGCCCAGGTGGCTGACATGATTGCTCCTGAGCCAAATGGTTTTCCAGGTTGCTGAGCACAATGAAATGAGTGGGGCATCAACTAGCGCAATGTTGGTGGAAAATTCAGAATGAATCTAATCCAACACAAGCTAGCGTTCATTTGAAAGCTTTCTCCTTGGCAATAAGAGCAGCAAATAAATCATACTTCTCCGCCACCATTGTGTCTTCTCAGCATTGCCCAGTGGGGCTTTTTCGGGTGGTCAGAGGGCTCTGGCCTGCAAGAAGAAGAGCTGTACCACCCAATAGCCCGCTATGACCAATTTGTGTGGTACATTGCAGATAAAATCGATTGTATCTGCACCAGCTTGGATGCCATACTTGATACAGGTCCAGTTGATGTAACTTTGGCTCCTGGTTCTCCAATTACAATGGATATTTTTCAAATTGTATGCCCTGAAAATGTGAACAAGATCCTTGGAGTGGTGAGGTCTATCACTTGTGTGCTGGACCCTTGCCCTTCCTGGCTTATAAAAGCAGCTGGGGGGGGACTGGCTGAATGGGTAAGGGCAGTGGTAAACACCTCTTTCCAGCAAAGTGTGATTCTGTCTTGCCTAAAGGAAGTGATGGTAAGAACTTTCTTTTTTAAACCCTCCCTGAACCCAACTGTGTTGGATAATTTCCAGCCGGTCTCCAATATTCCATCCTTGGTCAAGCCAAGGTGCTGGAGTGTGTGGTGGCTTCTCATCTTTAGGGATTTCTGGATGAGATGGATTAGATCCATTTCAATCTGGCTTCAGGCCTGGTTGACAGAAACTTATTTGGTTGCCTTGGTGG
The DNA here is from genome assembly GCF_057233095.1 of Heloderma suspectum. Taxonomy (NCBI): domain Eukaryota; kingdom Metazoa; phylum Chordata; class Lepidosauria; order Squamata; family Helodermatidae; genus Heloderma; species Heloderma suspectum. Next base: position 78,041,342 of record NC_139460.1, on the reverse strand, counting down.
ATGATCTACTGTGGGAACTGGACAAGGGGAGTGTGTCACTCTTAGTTCTGCTGGACCTTTTGGTAGCTTTCCATACCATCAACCATGGTATCTGTCTGGGGCATCTGTCTGAGATAGAACTGGGAGGAACTGCTATACGGTGGCTCTAATCCTTCTTAGAGGGGTGATCTCAGAAGGTGGTGCTGCTGGGATATTCCTGTGGGACACTGTGGTTGTTGGCTTGTCATGTCCCTCAGGGTTCCATCTTATCCCCCATGCTATTTAACATATACACGAAACAACTGGGAGGGATTATCTGAAATTTTTGTGTGTGGTGCCACCAATATGCTGGTGACACCCAACTTCATCTCTGTTTTCCATCTAAATCCAAGGAAGCTGTTCTAGTTCTAAATCAATTCCTGATGTTAGTAATTAGGCATGGATGGACACTGGGGGCTCAATGAGCCACTGCTCCTGCTCACATGGCCTGGACGCCACTGAGCTGTGCCACCCACCCCTCCTCTGTGTGACAAGGACTCCGACAGTCAAGCCCTTGTGCACACAAGGGATTTATGTGCACTAGGGCTTGACTGCCAGATTCCCCAGTGCCGCACTGCCCCAACCACTCTCATGGCTTGCCAGCTCCTCCTTGCAAGGAAGAGATGGCGGCGAGAGTGGTCGGGGTGCACCTGGCACTGAGGACCCCAGCAATCAAGCCTTTGTGCACACAAAGCCCTTGTGTGCACAAGGGTGGCCGCCAGAGTCCCTGTGGCTGCCCTTGTGTGCGCGAGGGCTTTATTCATACAAGGGCTTGGCTGCCAGAGTCCCTGGCACCACATGTGCTCCAACCACTCCAGCCATCTCCTCCTCGCAAGGGGGAGAGAGCAAGAGTAGTTGGGGGTACACGTGGTGACAGGGACTCCTATCCTCCTGCCCCCATCAGCTGTCAAGCCCTTAAAAGCCAGCTGGGGCAGGATGAGTCCTCAGTGACACAAGCCACCACAACTGCTCCATCCATCTCCTCCTTGCAAGAGCTGTTGGTGTGCGCACGGTGACAACAACTCCAGGCCACTCCTGGCCACTCACAGAGCCCCGAGGCACTCAGTGGATGGGTCCGTCAGTGCCCCACAACTTGGCGAGTAGGGGCCAGGGGCCAGGTGTGGGGGAATCCGCTGGCTTCCTGGACCCAGTCAGGCACTCAGCTATCCCTAACAGTAATGGACTGGATGAGGACAAAGAAAGGGAAGCTTAATCCGGAGAAGAAAGAGATGCTCCTGATCAGTCAAAAGTTACACTCCCCCTGAAGACTCAGGCTCGCATTTTGGGTGTACTCTTGGATTTGGCCCTGAACCTGAATGCCTAGGTCTTGGCAGTGGCTGGGAGTGCATTTGCACAGTTGAAGCTGGTACACCAACTGCACCCATTCCTAGAGATGTATGATCAAGCCATGGTAACACATTCCTTAGTTACATCCCATTTGGACTACTGCAACATGCTGTATGTTCTGCTGCCTTTGAGAACTGTTCAGAAACTTCAGCTGGTTCAGAATGCTGTGGCCAGACAGTTGACTGGGACTAGTTACAGGGAGCACATGACTCCCTTGTTACAGCAGCTTCACTGGCTACCAGTCTAGTTCTGGGCAGAATGCAAAGTGTTGGTTATGACCTATAATGCCCTACCACTTGGGACCAGGCTACCTGAAAGACTGCCTTCTCCCATATGAGCCTGCCCAGTCCTTAAGATGCTCTGGAAAAGGCCCTTCTTCCAAGGCCACCACCATCAGAGGCATGTTTGGTGGTGACATTAGGGAGGGCCTTTTTGGTGGTCACTCCCAGGCTGTGGAACTCCCTCCCAAGGGAGGCTAGGTTCGCTCCCACTCTGCTGTCCTTCTGTTGGCAAGCAGAGATCATTTTATTCAAGAAGGCCTTGGCCTGTAAGTGGGTCTGTTGGTTTGGATGCTGTTTTTATTCTGGAATTGTTAGACAACTGTCATTGTTTTATAATGTGTTTTATTGTTTTAATTATTTTAAATTGTTTTTGTAAGCTGCCTTGAGTGCTATTTTTGGTAGAAAGGTGAAGTATAAATCAAATAAACCAAGGGGGAGGAAGGCTATATCCTACTCAAGGGATAGCCAACCTATGGCTGGACAGCTGGAAATAGCCCTGTGAAGAGAGACTGAAAGAACTGGGCATGTTTAGCCTTGAGAAGAGAAGACTGAGGGGAGATATGATAGTGCTCTTCAAGTACTTGAAAGGTTGTCACAGAGAGGAAGGCCAAGATCGCCTCTCCATCATCCCAGAGTGCAGGACAAGGAATAATGGGCTCAAGTTACAGGAAGCCAGATTCCGGCTGAACATCAGGAAAAAACTTGGCTGAACTGTTGTAGTATCATAGAATGATTTGAGCATTCTAACCACTGAAGGGGAAGAATTTCATATGGAATTTGATCATTAGTGCACCAGCTGTGATGAAAGAAGTTGATTTTTGCTTTGTAGCAACAGCTCACAAGAACTTGGGACAACAGGGAGCTGAGAAGACAGTGGATTCAGAAGCAGGTGATTGGGGAACAAAGTTATAATGAGATGAGACAACAAAGCAAAAGAAGACTATAGAAAATCCATGCACAGTGTAAGGGCATAAGGGCTTATGAGGCTGACATGGACAAACAGGTAGAAGTGAGTGGGCTGTATTTCATATATTTATTCAAAAATATTCCAGTTATCTTTTGGTAGAAATATCTTGAGAGAAAAAAAGCACCCTGTTCAAATGTAATTTAGGGTGCAATCCTATGCATGTTTAGACAGAAAAAATATTACAGTTCCCAGCATTCCCCAGCCAGCCATGCATGGTAGAGCATGCTGGGAGTTGTAGGACTTCTTTCTGTCTAAACATGCACAGGATTGCACCCTTAACTTCTACTTCATCTACTGTGTATTCAGAATTTTGTTCCCAAGATTTATTTTTTAATTTCCAGTAACAGCTTACCTGTTTCAAACATTATTCCCTTTCCAAAATATTAACTCAAACACAGACTGAGAAGAAATTCTTTTGGGAAAGTAACTTTTCACTGACTTCTGAAAATAGATTTTTTAAAGTGTATTTCCTCCTCATTGATATTCAAAGAAACAAAGTGTAATCTCTGAGACATCAGCTGCTGTACCATGTTGTGATTGTGAACTTGATGAAATGGGAAGTTATAGATTCGGAGATATGTCTTGAGAAGTCAGGGTGATTGTGGAGAATGAGTTGATGTTTCTCACAATGTTATGTAAATGTATAAATGACAATGATTTCTGTCATTTTGGTACACAAATAATTAATATGTTGAGGTAAAAAAGGTTGGCAGTTTGTGTCTAGCCTGAGGTTTAAAGTTACAGTGAATGTGTGGCCTTCAGTTGCCAGCCTATCTAGAAGTACCAGAACTGATACAGTTGCTATGATAAAAAGGAAGTAACTATCACCAGAGGGGTTTACAGTTAGGTCATAGTGGGGTAGACATGAGGCCCTCCATGCATTGAATGAACTTGTGGAGGGTGTAATGGGGTCATGCAGGGTAGCCCCACTCACTAGCATCATCACGTGCCACTGTTATGTTCTGCTAAGAAATTCCATTTGAGTTATCTGCATTTTTTTAGATGTATGCAAGAGAGATCCTACACACAAGGAGGAACCCCAATTCTGGGGTTCCTCCTTACATGCAGGAACTCTGCACACACATCTGAATGCACAGAGAGGTTTTTCTGATGAATGTCAAATGGATGTTAATCAGGCAATACATTCAATGTATTAATAATTGAAATCACTGTAATTTTATTTTTATTGTACTTTTGGCTGTCTAATCTTTCAGTATTCAGTTACGTATGAAGCTTTGAGAATATAGATGTTAATCTCAGGAAAGCTGAATTTAAGAACAGTCCTGCCTGATCAGACCAAAGTTCCATCTAGTCCAGTTTCTAACAGTAGAAACAGTTGCTTTAGCAACCTCTCCAAGACTCCTTGAAGTTAGACAATCAAACAGCTTGGTTATCAAGCACCATGCTCACTCAAGTTACGCTTAAAGAAACAGTAATGATGGTGATTCTTTAGAATTTTGCAGAGCACAGTCAGAGACTGCTCAGTAAAGGTCTCTTTATACTGACTCTTCTGAAGAGGGTGTGGGTTTTTGCTAGTTTCTTTTGTGTATTTGGCAGTAGGACCACTGGGAGAAGATTACCTCATCACTAATCTGTGGTAACATCCAGAATGCTGCTGACATTTTCAGTGATGCCAGCACAAAGCCTCTCTGTCTGACAGAGAAGCTAGAACAAATTCACATCTCTTGCTCCTCTCCTTCCATTCTCCATGCTATTGTCTGCTTGTGTGACATTCTGTGGTCTTTTCTAGCACAACCTCTGCACTGACCTCATTTAATAATGGATGGGGGTAGGGGGATGCTTGTCATAAAAAGTAGAGTCCAATTGTTTTTCTTAGAGTGGGAATGAAACATTTCAGAAAATATTGAAATGCTCCTTGGATTGACCTTTGATCTGATCCAGTGAGATCTCTCAAGTGTTGAAATTTGGAAATCCAAAGGTTTAGTTCAGTCTCATAATTTGTGACATGATACAATTTGAGACAGTTGACTTGATTAGATAGTTATTACCATCACTTCCTTAACATTGACTGTGTGTCATATTTGTACAGAAAGGCCTTGGTGTCTGCCTTACAGTTATCATACTTTCTTCCCTTAGAAACCTGCTAATCACCCAGCCAGTCTGAATTGCCCATAACGTATGAGCATTTGTTTCATCTGTTACCTTCCTGTAGCAAGTTCTCTTTTTTAATAGATTCTTTGGATGGCAGAACTCATCTAGAATGGCCAAGTCTGCGAAGCTTCACTTATAGCAGCAACTCTGATTATATACAGATCTGTGGCTCACAAAAGTAAGAGCAGAGTGTGGTAGAATGTGCACCTTTTAAAGCATTCATACTTGAAACTGAAGTATTTTTTCCATTAGTGAGCAAAGCCTGTCAGATGTGAAAATAATGTATTACTAAAAAGAATCCCAGTGAAGATAAAGGTTGTGAAACAATTTTTAGATTAATTATTGGTGTACACACTACCACATATTTCAGCCTGGACCCTGACTCAGTGATTTGGAAAACAGTCTGATTTGGCTAGTTGCCTTTAAATTGTGCTTTGTTCATTTAATTTTAAGGGAAGTGTGTGTGTGTGTGTGTGTGTGTGTGTAAAAACTTGGCAGAATTGGATGATATTTGCAGACATAGTTGCCCCTTCTGAGGACATGAAGCCTGCCAAACTCCAGACATATGTGTTCAAAAGCAGCCATTTCAGTGCAAATCAGCAGCTTTTATGTGTACAAGCAGATTCTTCCATTTGTAGGTTTAACCCCGCTCAGATTTGGAGGGCAATTTGCATGACAACAATATACGTCAGAGGGGTGCCGCTATGGAAGATACCTGAAGAATTTCAGAATGACATGTTCAGGTGCCAGGCATCTTAAACTTGATTTTGGGGCTGGGACTAAAATGGGATTTGAGGGTATATATTGTAGACAGACATAACAGATGTGTACCTAAGTAAGTAACCTGTAAATTTCAGAAGGATAGGTGAAGAAGCTAAGAAGTTATGGTGAATGAAACATCGTTTTAGTTTTGTTTTCTGCTCAGTTGACTGCATCAAAGTCACAGCAATGTCAAATCCTTCAATCTTGATGGAATGGATAGATGGCCCTTTACTGAGAAAACGTAAGAAAGTGTACACTGCAGACTTGTGCACACTGTACAGTGCAAGAGGGCTTTGATGTTTCAGCTGGTTTTAAAATGGATGCCATTCCCCCCTTTTGTGGGCAATTTGCTATTTTCTTTGTTGTGTAACTGTGCTTATTACACACACATGAACACAAATGTTGGAATAGTGCTTGCTGCAAATATAAACTGTATTTGCTTGTAATGCACAGAGGTAGAGAGGGGATTCGAACTGTGGTGCTGGAGAAGACTCTCACGAGTCCTCTGGACTGCAAGGAGGTCAAATCAGTCAATCCTACAGGAAATCAACCCTGAGTGCTCATTGGAAGGACAGTTACTGAAGCTGAAGCTCAAATATTTTGGCCACCTAATGCGAAGAGAAAACTCTCTGGAAATGCCCTCACCCGGCGTCCGCTTGTCTGGCTAAAGGGGGGGGGCGTTGCAGGTGGGTGGGGTGACATGACGCAGGGGCCTTTGATTGGTGCACCCCAGTGGCATCACCATGCAAGGAGGGGCAGGCTGAGTTGCCTTAAACTCAGCCCCCTTCTCAAACTCAGCTCTCTGGCTCAACGCAGCTAGAGAGAACTACAGCTCCACCAGAAATGACGAAGGACACCGGCCTGCTGGAGACCAGTGTCGTCGCGCACGCTGAGGGCCCCGGCTCTTGAGGCTGCAGTGCGCCCGCCCCCTCCTTTCTTCTCGGTCACGACGAGGGACTTCGGCCTGCTGGAGAAAGGCTTCGTCCTCGTTCCAGCCGCCTGGACCCAGCGTGCTTCTGCGCGCCAAAATCTTCGCTTGGTGATATTGTTCGCCTCCCTCCCTCCTTCGCCGGCTCCTTTCCTCTCGCCCGCCCGTCCGCTCGGTCTCCTCGTGTACTCGCTCTCCTGCCTGCTCGCCCGCCCGCCTGCGCGCTTGCTCAGCCCGCCCGCCCGCTCGATTACCTGCCCGCCCGCTCGCTCCCCTGCCCACATGCCTGCATGCCCGCACGCCTGGCCGCTCGCTCACTCGCTCACCCTGCCCACACGCCCGCCCGCTTGCCTGACGGGCCTGCCGGCCGCCGGGCCAGCTCACGGCCCGCCTGCCGGCCTGTCTACCTGGCCGCCGGCCTTGCCGGCCTCTTCCTCCTCGCCTTGCTGGCCTCCCTGAGGTGTTGCTCCCAGCGGGAGGCGTCGGCAGGAGGGTGAGCGCGGCGCCGGTGTTTGCCAGCGGCAGCGCTCCAAGCGACGGTCTGACTGCCCCCCCCACTGGTCAGCCGAGCCTGCCTGTTGGAGGGGCGCCTGGCTGCTGAGCCGAGTCGGGGCGTGTATATCACAGCCCGATTGGTCGCCTCCCATGGGCTTGGGACGTTTCCCCCTCCCACCCAATAAATAAATAAATAAATAAATAAAAAATAATAATAATAAAATAAAAAAAAATAGGAAGAGCTGTGGCTCAGTGGTAGAACACATGCTTGGCATGCGGAAGGCCCCAGGTTTAATCCCCAGCGTCTCCAGGTAGGGCTACGAAAGAATCCTGCCTGAAACTTTGGAGATCTGCTGCTGCCAGTCAGTGTCAACAATTCTGTGCTAGATGGACCCAGGTTCTGACTCAGTATAAGGCAGCTTCCTATGTTTGTATGAAAATAAAGCTTTAATTAATTAAATAATAATATTAATATTAATAAAAATAAAAATTAATTAAATTACGATTATTAAATATTTAATTAATAAAATTGCATAACAGCGGCGACTGCCTGTTTGGCGCCTCCCATGACAGGGTGCCCTTGGCTGTGGGCACGCACGCTCAAACGCAGCTCCATCACCTTTGGCCCCTGGCTGCGCCTCTTGAAAATCTGATTTTCTACCTAAACGGTAGTGCAGCACTCCCATCTTCATCCCCAGGCCTCTCTGTCTCGGTCTGGAACTCATACCCACAGATCTTAAGACTGTGGGGTGTCTGCCTATTGTCTGGGGTGCCCAGCGGCTTTATTAACTCTTTGATGGTGTCAAGGGCTCCTTAGAGGGCTCTCTCAGTCTAATCCAGTAGCCAAGTCCAGACACAGACAAAGGGATTCTTTTCAAAGATTTATTCTTCCTTTGCAACTTAACAACTCTACAGGTATCAACTAGTTCTGAGCAGCAGCATCCCTATGCCCTAAGTTGGAACAGTTGGTCCCCGTTTGAAAAGCAATTACTGGCAGACCCCTGAATATAAGGACTAGGGAGAATCCCTCCCCTTTTCCCTTGGATCCTCGGGGTGCAGCCATTGAGTGCGTGCCTTCACTAAGTCTGCTATCTGTGCTCGGTCACTCCCTTGACTGCTAACTAAAACTAGGAATGTGGGGGGGAGGAAACTCTGTCAGCTGTTGGTCCTAGGAAAGAGGCTGTCCCTCCCAATGTCATCTCCCTATATGATGCTCGGGCCGCCTGCAGCTCCGTCAGTCACACCCCAGTAACCCCAGCCACTTAATGCATCATCTTACAGGGTTTTTTCCCTGGATTAAGTAGGATCCCTCGCCTGCCCCCGCCCGTTTTGGACATACATGTAAGGGGCATATCAGATCCTTACGCTAATCTGGCGAGTTGTATTGTCACCAGGGCTACTCCTTCTCGTAATGTCTTTCGCCCGAGGAGGTGTGCGAATGGCTTGTTTAGGCCTCTCGCAGGAGGGCCGCCATTGCCCTTCTCTGCATAAGGACCTGTTTGACCAGGACCTTTCACTCCCATTTTGACTCCTTCCCAGCTGGGGTCGGCAACAGATCTGGCAGTGGCCACATTCACCAGGTGGTCTCCCGCACTGGCCCTCGGCCTATGGCGGGTCCTCTGCTTCAGCACTGCTATCTGTGCTGGGAGTAAAGCCCCAATGGGCACATGCTCCCAGGACACGTGCAGTTTTCATCGTGAATGCGCCCTTGTAGCAGTCAGCACTCTTGCACCTCTTGTCCAATGCTCGGGGAGGGGAGGGTCCCCTTGGAAAAGCTGAGGCAGTAGGAAGCTCTGGATGGCCAATGCCTAGTAAGGTTGGCGCTGATACTCCGGCTTTAAGACACTACCCAACTGGGGGAACGCGTCTTAACTTGGAACACGGTTTATGCTAGGTTCTAGGGCCCCCTAGCATTTTTTCTTTAGGTCAACATAGACCATCCCTACCTTGTAAGCAACATTTCTCCTCACTAGGCTTCGACAGGTTCAGGAGAGGTTAACAATGCAGTACTGGCAGAAGGGTTTTAGCCCCCCCCCCTTTTTTTCCACACCCCGTTAGCTATTCTAGGGATCTCCCTTCTCGAAATGGTGCCCAGGAAATCCTCTAGGGAGTTTATCCTGATTCGTAACCTCTCTTTCCTGAGGGCCAGTCAATTATCACGAGATCCCTGATCATCTCTGCTCAGTGTGTCACACCTCTTCGATGATGCAGCTGTCTTTGTCTGGGATCCCGGCCACGGGTCCCTGATGGGCATGTGCTACATGGAGTCCAAAGATGGTGGTCATTGTTCTGACCTAACGCAAGTATTGCTTCCTCTTTTCTGTTACTTCGGTGCCCCTTAGCTCACAAAGGCTGAGGGCCTGTCTCCCACAGCAACATTCGGTGAAGCCAATCCGATACCCTTAGGTGTTATTCTCACCTCCCTCAGGACAATTTTCAGGTCCGTTAGGCACAGCTCCAATTAGTTATACATCAGGCATGGCTTCAACTTAGTAGGGCTTTAATGGCACCTCCTTTCAGAAGCGTGAGCCTCTCCTCAAAGCCGGACTGCGGACTCACATGGTTCCACCCCTACCCCAAGGGGTTTCAGATTCTTAGGGCAGGTCCAATCATGCAGTGGGTAAAGGCCTGTAGAGTGGAGGCTGCCGCCCCCACCAAGCACATTGAGGGATAACCTTATAGCCAAGTCAGTAACCCCCCCCTTCGCTATGACAACATGACCACGTTATTCATTCTCCGTCCTCCCGAAATTGGAGGGTCATGTCATGTGTCAGTGTGTTCGTGCTCCAGAGTCAGTATTACAACATCTGGTTCTGGGTCCACCATGTGCTGGGTTAGGCAAACCCAATTGTTGATGCCTTGTCATGAAATTAGGTCAACATCTTCCGGGCCTTAGCCCCATGGGTGCTCCATTCCCAGATCCCATCCTTGCAGTACTATGGGAGATCGGGATACTGAAGCCAGGCAGGCCAGCCTGCATTCCATGGCTCTCCGTACAGGAGCCGCCTGCGACAGAGGAGGGTGTGTGTGCCGCGCATTAGGCAAAACCTCAGCGATAGGATTCATGGCCCTTATCATTGGCCACAATTTCATGCCTCCATAAGGAACAACAGACTATTTGGGACCATAAGTCGCAAGCTGGCCATTTAGCCTTCCAGCCCACAAAGGTGGGTTTCCCTGACTCCATGTCAGAATTTAGGTTTCGGCGTGCAAGATACTGTTGGGCACAGATGTTTGCCTGCATTAGTAAATTAACCACCCTCTCTCTCCGGATACCCATTTTGGGCTCCGGGGGTAATGCCCCTCCATTTGAGCTTTCCAATAAGACGTTTCCCTGTTCCAAGTAGCAGCCCTAACGGAATGCAGGGTTGGTCTGGGCTCACAAGGCCGACTTGTCCCAGAGGGCCTTGATTTGCTGCAAGGTACAGATCTGGCCCAAAGTAATCCATTTACATATTTGGTGATCAAATTGATCGGCATGGCAAGGGCACGGCAGTGGCCCACGGCCAAACGCAAGTCAACGGATTATGCTCTGGCGGCACCTTATGGGTTTTATGGCATGCCACGGGTCTGAGGAGGGGCCTCCGTTTTTATCACATCAACGGTTTGCTGTTGACTTAAGGGCAATTGTGTAGTTTCCCTTAATGTGCTTCTTCCTTAGAGCAGCAGACTCGTTGTACGCCGGTACGGGTGCTCTTACATGGGCACGTTTTGATGTCTGGAGCTGCATGAAGAGCTTGTATGTCTTCTTCAGAATTCAGCTTCTGTCACCCTATCACATTAAGATCCAGTGGCTCCATAGACGTGGCATACGGTGGGAGTCCCCTCCTCACTCTGTCCCACCACGTTTGTCAGTCTTCCTCCGCAGGTCCAGGTGCTGCACATTGGAGGGAATGACTTTGGCTGTAAGCCAGGCGAGGACCTGATGGAAGAGGCCTTGGTTGAGATACAGGTGGTCCGGCATACCTGGCCGGAAGTAGCCTATTGCAGCCCTCACTGCTCCCATGGATCAATGGGAAGGAATGGAATGACGTTGCCAGTGGCAGGGCACGTTGGAAAGTGCACAGAGAAATGGCTTATTGCCAGGTGAATGAGGTGATGGACGCACCACCCGCCAGGGAATTCTGTGGACATGGAGGGAGCGTTACAGGTAGGACGGTGTCCACCTGTCTCATTTGGTGAATAACATATGTCTGTCTGATCTGCAAAGGGGCCTGCGGGAAGTTCTTCTGCGCAGGTGGGGGGAGTTTCACAAGCTCTAGGCTTGTGACTCCTGTGGCGGCTAGGACGGGCAAAACAGGAAAGTAGGGATGGTGTGCATGCAGAGGCACCTTATGGTGACAGGTGACACCTGAGGGCCCCCCGAACGGGTTGTGCGGCTTGGCGGGGGGATAAGGGTTGCCTGGGAGACCAACCCTACTCACTCACCCAGGTGTTTCACGGCACCGGGTTGGGGGTGACACCAGAAGGTCTACCTCCCCCAGAAGGGGCAGTCCAGAGGGATGGCGAGATCACCGCCACCCCTCAGGCTGGGTATGTTTTCGCCCAAGAAGTGCCAGCTAGCCGCTGACACAGTTAGATGCCTGTCCTAGTTACCCCTTTGCAGCTATTTCAATAAATGTGGCCCAATTTTCAACCCAAGCTTGTTCTCTGCATCTTCTTTAACCCATCTCCTCTCGCAAAAGACCCTGATGCTGGGAAAGACTGAAGGCAAAAGGAGAAGGGGACGGCACAGGATGAGATGGCTGGATAGCATCATTGATGCAATGAATATGAACTTGAGCACGCTCCGGGAGAGAGCGCAGGACAGGAAGGCCCGGTATGCTATGGTCCATGGGGTCACGAAGAGTCGGACATGACTGAACCAGTGAATAACAACAACAACAAGAGAGGGGATATCCTTCTCATTCTTTGTAAGGGAACATAACTGTTCTCCATTTTTTGGTATTTAGTTTGTTTTAGGGTATTATGGGGTTAGTACTATGTGTGTGCACATGTATGTGTGTTAGTTTCAGCAAAAAGCTTAATAGTTCATAGACAAAATGTTTAGCTAGAATGCAGACCTTAGGAAATTTCCCTCAGGAACCCAGAAGATTATGAGATTCAACAGAAGGTCAACGGAAGGGGGGGTGTTAAACCTGGGAAACAGAAATTTAGCTTGTAGAAATGAACAGGAAACTACTCTCCTGATTGGTTGGAATTGGGAAAGGAAAAATAATGTTAAGAGATAAAAGCCTAGGCAAAAAGGGAGAGAAGTAGGGAGAAGAGAGAGAGAAGGAAGGAAGGAAGGAAGGAAGGAAGGAAGAAAAGCCCAGAGTACTAGAGGAAAGAGTTAGTGTCTTGCCTGACTCAGTTTGCAGCACGCAAAGGTGATGAAACCAGCAAGGCAGGGCACATACAAGAAGGTAGAGTCAAGGCAAGACTCACATCAGGTCAGATCAAGTCCAGTCCAGTCACATTCATTTAGGTCAGGTCTCATCAGGTCCCCCTTCATGGATCACTGCCTTGTTGTGGCAAAGGGGCTTGCATAACTCAGTGAAGCCATAAGCTATGCTGTGCAGGGCCACCCAAGATGGACAGGTCATGGCGGAGAGTTCTGACAAAATGTGGTCCACTGGAGAAGGAAATGGCAACCCACTCCAGTATTCTTGCCAAGAAAACCCCATGGAAAGTATCACAAGGCTAAAAGAGATGACGCCAGAAGATGAGCCCCTCAGGTCAGAAGGTGTCCAATATACTACTGGGGAAGAGCAGAGGGTATTTCCAAGTAGCACCAGAAAGAGTGAAGCGGCTGGGCCAAAGCCGAAAGGACACTCAGCTGTGGATGTGTCTGGTGGTGAAAAGAAAATCTGATGCTGTAAAGAACAATATTGTTTAGGAACCTAGAATGTAAGATCAATGAATCAAGGTAAGCTGGAGGTGGTCACACATGAGATGGCAAGATTGAACATCGACTTCTTGGGAATCAGCAAACTAAAATGGACAAGCATGGGCAAATTTAATTCAGGTGACCATTATATCTACTACAGTGGGCAAGAATCCCTTAGAAGAAATGGAGTAGCACTCAGAGTCAACAAAAGGGTGGGAAAAGCAGTACTGGGGTACAATCTTAAAAATGATAGAATGATCTCAGTACGAATCGAAGGCAAACCATTCAACATCACAGTAATTCAAGTCTATGCCCCAACCACTGAGGCCGAAGAAGCTGAGGTTGATGGGTTCTATGAAGACCTACAACACCTTCTAGAACTAACACCAAAAAAAGATGTCCTCTTCATCATAGGGGATTGGAATGCTAAAGTAGGAAGTCAAGAAATCACCGGGATAACAGGCAGGCATGGCCTTGGTGTACAAAATGAAGCAGGACAAAGGTTAATAGAGTTTTGCCAAGAGAACACGCTGATCATAGCAAACACTCCTTTCCAACAGCACAAGAGGCGACTCTACACATGGACATCACCAGATGGTCAATATCGGAATCAGATTGATTATGTCCTTTGCAGCCAAAGATGGAGAAGCTCCATACAGTCAGTAAAAACAAGACCTGGTGCTGACTGTGGCTCAGATCATGAGCTTCTTGTTGCAAAATTTCGGCTTAAATTGAAGAACGTAGGGAAAACCACTAAACCAATCAGGTATGACCTAAATCATATCCCTTATGAATATACAGTGGAGGTGAGGAATAGATTTCAGGGATTAGACCTGATAGACAGAGTGCCTGAGGAACTATGGATGGAGGTCCGTAACATTGTTCAGGAGGCAGCAACTAAATCCATCCCAAAGAAAAAGAAATGCAAGAAAGCAAAGTGGCTGTCTGAAGAGGCTTTACAAATAGCTGAGGAAAGAAGGGAAACAAAAAGCAAGGGAGAAAGGGGAAGATACATCCAACTGAATGCAGAGTTCCAGAGAATAGGAAGGAGAGACAAGAAGGCCTTCTTAAATGAACAATGCAAAGAAATCGAGGAAAACAACAGAATGGGAAAGACGAGAGATCTCAAGGGAACGTTTTGTGCAGACGGGCATGATAAAGGACAAAGAAGGCAGGGACCTAACAGAAGCAGATGAGATTAAGAAGAGGTGGAAAGAATACACAGAAGAACTATACAGGAATGATCTTATTGTCCCTGATAGCCATGATAGTGCACTCACTGAACTTGAGCCGGACATCCTAGAGAGTGAAGTCAAGTGGGCCTTAGGAAGCATTACTAACAACAAAGCTAGCGGAGATGACAGTATTCCAGCCGAGCTATTTAAAATCCTAAAAGATGATGCTGTTCAAGTGCTGCACTCAATATGCCAACAAATTTGGAACACTCAACAGTGGCCACAAAACTGGAAAAGGTCAGTTTACATTCCAATTCCAAAGAAGGGCAATGCCAAAGAGTGTTCAAACTACTGTATAATTGCACTCATTTCACATGCCAGCAAGGTTATGCTCAAAATCCTACAAGCTAGGCTTCAGCAGTATGCGAACCGAGAACTACCGGAAGTACAAGCTGGGTTTCGAAGAGGCAGAGGAACTAGAGATCAAATTGCCAACATTCTCTGGATCATGGAGAAAGCAAGAGAATTCCAGAAAAATGTCTATTTCTACTTCATTGACTACGCTAAAGCCTTTGATTGTGTGGATCACAACAAACTGTGGCAAATTCTAGGGATGGACGAAAGTCCCTTACCTGTCCTCAAAGCTTGCTTCGCGGTGGGGGGGAGGCGCTTCGCTTCTCCCCCCGAAGTTCATGCGAGGGGGGGGATGCGCCCCATCTCTCGCCATCGAAATTCAGGCCGGGTAGAAGCGCCCCATCTACCCGGCCGCGAAAAAAAAAGTAAAAACAAAAACAAAAACTCCCCCGTGATAGGCTACGTAACGATTTACGTAGCCTATCACGGCTAGATTTCCACAGTCAGCCGTGATAGGCTACGTAAATTGTCACGTAGCCTATCACGGGTGACTTAAAAAAAAAGAAAAAGCGCGTATGCAAATGGCGGCCCCCATAGGGCGCCGCCATTTGCGTTCCTTATTTGGTCCCTGTAGTCTACGTAAAGATTTACGTAGACTACGGCGAAAATAAGGGCAACGCAAATAACGTTAATCGTTACGTAGCCTATCATGGGTTGTTGTTTTTTTTACTTTCCTTGTAATGGCGGCGGCGGCAGCCGGTCAAAAGACCGGCTGCCGCCCCCGCCCCTGATGAAGACCCGACGAACCGCCACCGGGACCCGCTGCTGGGAGGGACATTCGTGAAAGGTAAGTCCCATCCCAGGGGGGGAGCGGAGAATTTCACCACCGATTTCTGGGGGCCGAATGCGTTGGCACTCGGCCTCCCGAAGTTTCGGGGAGAAATTCTCCCCCATCCCTAGCAAATTCTTAAAAAGATGGGAGTACCAGACCACCTTACCTGTCTCCTGAGAAACCTGTACGAGGGTCAGGAAGCAACAGTAAGAACCAGACATGGAACAAGTGATTGGTTCAAAATTTGGAAAGGAGTACGACAAGGCTGCATATTGTCACCCTACTTATTTAACTTATATGCAGAGTGCATCGTCAGAAACGCCAGGTTGGATGAATCACAGGTCAGAATTAAGATTGCCGGGAGAATTATCAACAACCTCAGATATGCAGATGATACCACCCTAATGGCAGAATGTGAAGAGGATCTAAAGAGCCTCTTGTTGAGGGTGAAAGAGGAGAGTGCAAAAGCTGATTTGAAACTCAACATTAATTGAGCATACGGAAGGGGAAGAAATGGAAGCAGTGACAGATTTTATTTTCTTGGGCTCCAAGATCACTGCAGACGGTGACTGTAGCCATAAAATTAAAAGTAGGGATGTACGAAAGGGACTTACCTTGTCCCGCAGCTTGCTTCGCGGTGGGGGGGAGGCGCTTCGCTTCTCCCCCTGAAATTCAGGCCGGGGTGGAGGCTCCCCGCCTCACCTGGCCGAAATTCAGGCCGGGGGGGGAAGCGCCCTGCCTCACCCGGCTGAAATTCAGGCTGGGGAGAAGCGCGCCGTCTCCCCGGCCAGGAAAGAAAAAGTGGAAAAAAAAAAAACGTGATAGGCTACGTAACGATTAACATAGCCTATCACGGCTAGATTTCCAACGTTAGCCGTGATAGGC
Source organism: Heloderma suspectum (assembly GCF_057233095.1). Lineage (NCBI taxonomy): Eukaryota > Metazoa > Chordata > Lepidosauria > Squamata > Helodermatidae > Heloderma > Heloderma suspectum. Next base: position 78,025,317 of record NC_139460.1, on the reverse strand, counting down.
TATGTAAATCGTTACGTAGCTTATCACAGGTGACTTTGAAAAAAAAAAAAGCGCGTATGCAAATGGCGGTGCCCTATGGGCGCCGCCATTTGCGTTCCTTAGTTTGGCACATCTAGTCTACGTAAAGATTTACGTAGACTACGGCGAAAATAAGGGGAATGCAAATAGTGTTGACCTTATTTTCACCATAGTCTACATAAATATTTATGTAGAGTACCGGGACCAAATAAGGAATGCAAATGGTGGCGCCAATGGGGCGCCGCCATTTGCATTACTTGCTTTTTTTTCCCCCCTAAGTCACCCGTGATAGGCTACGTAACGATTTACGTAGCCTATCATAGCTGACTTTGGAAATCTGTCCGTGATAGGCTACGTTAATCGTTACGTAGCCTATCACGGGGTTTTGGGTTTTTTTTACTTTACTTTGTAATGGCGGCGGCGGTAGCCGGTCAGAAGACCGGCTGCCGCCCCCGTCCCCGCCGAACCGCCGCCGGGACCCGCCGCCAGGAGGGACATTCGCCAAAGGTAAGTCCCATCCCGGGGGGGGCGGGGGGGCGGAGAATTTCACCGCTGATTTCGGGGGCCAAATGCGTTGGCACTCGGCCCCCCGAAGATTCGGGGAGAAATTCTCCGCCATCCCTACAGAGACATCACCGTGCCGACAAAGGTTCGTCTAATCAAAGCTATGGTTTTCCCAGTAGTAACGTATGGCTGTGAGAGCTGGACTATAAGGAAGGCTGAGCGCCGAAGAATTGATGCTTTCGAACTGTGGTGCTGGAGAAGACTCTTATGAGTCCCCTGGACTGCAAAGAGGTCAAATCAGTCAATCCTAAAGGAAATCAACCCTGAGTGCTCATTGGAAGGACAGATACTGAAGCTGAAGCTCAAATATTTTGGCCACCTAATGCGAAGAGAAAACTTTCTGGAAAAGACCCTGATGCTGGGAAAGACTGAAGGCAAAAGGAGAAGGGGATGGCAGAGGATGAGATGGCTAGATAGCATCACTGATGCAATGAATATGGACTTGAGCACTGAGAGAGAGCGCAGGACAGGAAGGCCTGGTGTGCTATGGTCCATGGGGTCACGAAGAGTCGGACATGACTGAACGACTGAACAACAGCAACTCATCAGGTCAGGTCTGGTTTCATTTGGTTTGCTGGGTATCAAGGAAAGATTAGACCAGGCAGGGTCTTTGGGTACTGTGAGTGGACAGCTCCAAATTAGCTGAGACTCAGACAAGGTGAGCTATTGTCTCAGCAACAGTCAAAGGCTTTTTGAAGCCTTATAAAGGCCAGCAGTTCTAGACCTGCAGTTAGCCCATCCTCCTCAGAGAAGCAGTTTGTTTCTTAAAGTGCTATTGCCTTATTTTGTAGTTGCTGGCTCTTAAGGGTGGGGTGTGTGTATATGTGAAGGCTCTATATGTTTAGGGGAGTGTCCTCTCCATCTTAGGAGTCAAGTAGATGCACATCTTTTGGCCTAGAAGGCCTGGGTGTAGCAGATTAATGGAGGATGTCTCCTCTGCCTCCAAGTTCTCTTGGAGCCAGAGGATGGATCGAGGCTGGAGAACATGACAACATGAGCTGCTGGAACTAGGGATGTTGGAGGAATCCAGTCTGGGGGTGGAACTCAGAGAGTTTTTGCCAGCTCAGCCCCCCAGACACCAGCTCACAGATCCCTGAGCTAGCCATTTATGGAAATAGCACAATTTGTGCAAAATTGCAGGCATACATGTTCTAATTAGCCATATTGCCCCCTTGTTGTTCTGCTGTTGTGCTGTATTACATCTATCTATCTATCTATCTATCTATCTATCTATCTATCTATCCATCTGTATCACACACACACACACACACACACACACACATTTATATAGTATGTGCATGCCTGTGTCTGTGTGCATGCATATATAGGTCCATTCAGATTTAATTTTCTTTTTAATATTTTTCTTCATTAAAATTTTGAACTTTTGTTATTTGAAACTTTGTGGTCTTTGTGGGGGTGGGGACTTATCCCACATCTAATAACCAACCACCGCATTACCTAAAGTAGAGACATGAGACCCAGAGAGTTTTAAAGCTGGCTTGGTGGAGGCAGCCAGAGAAATAAAGACTTCCACTGGGTAGCAGCCCAAAAGGTTACAGGAAGGGAAGGGCAAAAGGGAATATGGGCATACCATTTTGCCTGTTTCCCCTTCCACTCACAGAACAAGGGACTCTTTATTCCATTGCTAGCAGCCTGACTCATCACTGGGCTTTACACTAAGCAGTGGGAAAGGAGGCAGCTGTAGTGACCATTTCTCCTCCACTAACAAAACTAAACTTCATATTCTCCCTCCCCCTCTCCTTACTGTGGCCTTTTCCCTATTAGGAGGAGTGTGGAGGGAAATGCATTCTTTTTGCAGACATGCTGTCTCTGTGTCCCCAAATCAATCACAAAACTTTGGAAAGCCCCAGATTCACTTTGGAGTGATTTGGAAGACCCTTCAGGTGAATCCTGAATCTATCTGATTCAGCATTTGGGGCTTTGTTGGAATCTAATGCACCCCTATAATTAATTTCCTACTCTGTATGTTTGCATATGATATATAGGAAAGTTAAAAGATGTTCCCTTGAGGTCTTACCCTTTTTGTGACCTGCAATAATATCCATCCATCTGTAGTGACAAAATACACTTCGAATGTCTCGCTCCTGGTGAAACCTTATATTTAATCATGCTGTATTGTAATTCTTCTTGTCAGTCCTGTCATATTGCTTAGAAGCCGCACTGGAGCACTAATCATTGAGTAATTAGCATTGGTTGACTTGGAATATTTTGCCGTTATCCTCCAGAGAAAATAGCTCGGCATCTAGAATTTCATATTGCAAACAGGCAAATTATTGCTAATCATGTTCCTGAATAATGCTACACACTGCATTACTAAATCATCCCATGACCAAGAGCATACACTGTTACAGCTAAAGCTACAATCCCATTCATGCAGATGGGGCAGATAACATGTTCTGCTGCCCCACTTGTCTTTAAAGCTCTTCTTTAGAGCTCTTATAGAAGGGAACAAAGTTGTGTGAAGTTTGTGGCTCAGAATGCCACTTTAGCAGCTATTGCCAACCTCTCCCTAATTCCATGTGCCATTCCTGTCCCACATGTGCAATGCACCTTACTTGGTGACACTGTGCCACACAGGGAAGGCTGGTGATGGTGCAGCAGCTTGGGCAAGGATTGGTATCTTACAGTCATGTGATAAAATGAGTTATTTCCTCACAAAAGCACCGGGGACCACTAGGCATCCAAGCACAGCAACTCATATGACTGGCTTTTAGATTTTGACTTGCATCGCATTCCAGCTATTTACTTCTATATGATAATGTTCCTAATAGTGAGAGGCAAAAATAGACCCAAAACATTATACCATAAACTATGTTTTAGTTTCTATTACATCTTCTGACAGACAAAGTCATAATCGCCTATGTCATTTTATAGTATTTGTGTTGAAATCCAAAGTATGATATCATCAAGATAATTAAACCACAAAAAGCCCTCCAAGCTATTAGAGGCCATTATATCTCCATTGTACCCATTATATGAATGAACAGGATGTGAAAAATGGATTATTATTGCCACTAATGTACTGAGGAACACCGAGTTCCCAGTGTTAGGCACTTCCACATTCATTTTGAATAGCAGGTAAATGTGACCTCTTACATTTAAGAAGAAAAGGTTCTGATCTCTAAGAGTAAATCATCTGCATATTCCCAGATAAACTGATGGCAGCAAGGGTTACATTTTTATGAGTCAAAACACGAGCATATTAGTCTCTTTCAGTTTATTCTATATAGCTGGACTGAACTCAGAGTTTCAGGCTTTTGAAAAGGAGGATTGCATAGCAACACAAATACTGCATTTTTACTCAGTAAAACATGTTTTGCATTGAGAGAGAAAGAGAGAGAGAGAGAGAGAGAACATAAGAATGAAGGATATTACTCATGTTGCCTTTTGAACTCCTGAAGGATTTTGAAACTAGCCATATGCAGATATTTATCTCTTTTAGTTCATGAGCATATGAAATGTGCAAAACCCTTCTGGGAAATCCTAGAAGAAGTGCAAACTTCCTCCAAAATTTCAAAAGCTCTCTGGCTGAAGAGCAAGGGACTTACAGCACAATTCTGTGCATGAAGTAAGTCCCACTATGTTCAATGGGACTTGCTCCCAGGAAAGAGTGTAAAGGGTTTAGTCTTTACTTTGAAGAAGAAAAAACAAAGACAGATGCTTGGAATATCCTGACTAGAGGCCTTCTGGGACTATGTCTCCTTTCATTTTTGAGTGGAGGATCATAGCCTAGCAGTGGCAAAGGTTAAGGATTCCACACCCACCATGTCCCTGTGGCATGTCAGAGCATTTAAATGACCAATGGTCATATCAAACACATCATTCTGTAAGTGCTTTGTTACTTCAGTCACCACTGTAGTTGCCTGTCTGTCAACGTCTACTCACTTTGTAAATAACTCAGACCATGGAATTGTTAGACGAACCAGAACAATTGCTTGTGCAGGCAGACCATGAAGACAATAAAGAAAATATCTCAGAGCACAGAAACACTGACACCAACATTACCCGAAAGCCCACAAAAGCTTCCATTTTGCTCTTTCCCTCTTATTTTCAATGCTATTCTTTCTCAGTTTTTGTGGGTGGTAAGTCTTCCAATCCATTCTGGCAATAAATAAGTAGCTTCAAATTTTGTAGGCACAAAGCAGAACACAACCTTCAGAGTAAATGTCATGGCAACCCATTAATTCTCATCTTTGGGGAACTGAAGAAGCCAAGGAGGTCACTAGATGAAAACAAAGGTCATGCCCATTTCACATACCCCTCTTTTCTGTTCTTCAGATGTATCAAAATATGTGTAACTAAAGATCCTGTCATGCATGCAGGGTCATCAGCTCTATTGTGGTTGATATTCTTGTTGTAAAATTAATGAATTCCTCTGATACACACACTAATTATACATTCTGTACAGGACTATGAACAATTCTATTAAGTATGCTCCCAATTAATGAACCATTAAATTTAAATTGTTCCTGCTAGAGGTACAATTTATAAAAATCCCTCTAAACAGCTATTTCACCTCAGCAGCTAACATGATATAGCTTCATTCTGTCATCTGGGAAATAATGGGAAGGGATTTTACAAATGATACTAGCTCCTACGCTTCACTGCAAAGATAAGCTTCCACACATGCAGGATGAAAGATCTGTACTTTGGTTAAGGAAAAACAGTTTAAATAGTATTGAATGCAGGTTCCATTGATTGTTGATGAGTAACCCTGAGTAAGGATTTTTCAAATGCATCTTTATTGCTCTTTCCCTTCCCCCAGCAGACATGTGGCTTGAATGCCTTTTATCAGCTTCAGCTGATACATCAGTTGTGACCATACCTAGATGGAGATTGCTTGGCCACAGTTATCCATGTGATAACTGTTATCCCTAGAACATCCTGTTTAGACTGTTTCAATGTGTTGTATGAGGGGCTGCCTTTAAAAACAGCCTGGAGACAGCAAAATAGGACCACAAGATTATTAACTGGGACTAGATGGTGTTGTTCACATCATGTCAGTGCTTTATCTGCTGCACTGTTTCACAGGCTGTTTCTGAGCCCAATTTAAAGTGCTGGGTTTAACCTTTAAAGACCTTAACAGCTTGGGACCAGATTACCAGAAAGACCACCTTCTCTTGTATATACCTGCCTCAATCTTAAGATGCTTCTCTTGCTCCATATACCCCTATCAAAGACAAGGTGGATGGCTATTAGAGAGAGCACCTACAGAAACGGAGGTGGGGTTGCACTATATGTGAAAAATACATATCTCTGCACAGAAATACAGGAGGATGAGCTTGGTAGCCCCATCAAGAACATCTGGGTTAAAATAAATGGAGCAAAGAATAAAAGGAACATGGCGGTCGGAGTCTACTACCGGCCACCCAATCAAGGAGAAGACAAGAATAAAACTTTTGAAAAGCAAATAGCCAGTGTTTCAAGGAAGCATGATGTAGTAGTAATGGGGGACTTCAATTTCCCCGATATTTGTTGGGAGACAAATTCTGCAAAACATGGCCCCTCCAGGAAATTCCTGACTTGTGTGGCGAATAGCTTCCTCGTACAGAAAGTAAAGGAAGGAACTAGAGGATAGGCTATCCTTGACTTGATCCTAACCAACAGAGATAATTCAGTGAATAAAGTTGCAGTTACAGGAACTCTGGGGGAAAGCGACCATGTTATAGTTCAGTTCTTGGTTCAAAAGGAAGCAAAAGCTGAGTGTAGCCAAAAGTTTACCCTGGATTTTAGGAAAGCCAATTTTAATAAATTCAGAACAATGATAAGTAAGGTCCCATGGCAAGTGAATCTAGTGAGAAAAGGAGTCCACGATGGGTGGGAGTTTTTAAAAAAAGAAATTCTCAAGGCACAATTACAAATAATTCCAACAAGAAAAAAAGGTGGAAGACAACTAGGGATGGTGGAGAATTCCACCACGGACTCCAATGAGGCCAGATTCTTAGAATACCCTTGGAGTCCTCGGCGGAATGAAAGACTCACCTCCCTTCTCCCAGGGAATCCGCGTGGGGCCGGATCCTACCTGCTGCCAGCCGTCCGCTGCCACCTGTCCCATCTGCTCCTGCGTGGCTTAAGACGCAAATGGCCTCATCTTTATGTAGTAAATCTTTACATAGCCTATCACGGCAAAGAACAGGGATGCAAATGGTACCCGCTATGCCATTTGAGTCCCTGCTCTTTGCCGTGATAGGCTACGAAAAGATTTATGTAGCCTATCACAGCAAATGGCAGGGACACAAATGGCGTCTGATACTCCAGATGCCATTTACGTCCAAAGACAGGCAGAGCGGCACTGGCCGGGGAGGATTCCAGGGGGAGAAGCGGATCGCCTCCCCTACATGGTCCACTAGGGATGTCAGAGAATTCCGCAATGGATCTCGGTGAGGCCGAATGCCAGTGCCTTTGCCCCCCCCCGAAATCCATCATGGAACGAAGCCCCTGCCCCCCCAACCCAAGAAAGGCGTGCGGGACAAAGTCCCCGCCGCCCCCAACCCACAAAAGGCACACAAAATGGAGCACTTACCTGCTCCCATCCATGCTGCTTTGTGAATGGCGGCTGTCCTGTGGCCGCCATTCACTTCATCTTCATAGCCGTGATAGGCTACGTAAATACTTATGTAGCCTATCACGGCTAATGCAGCGACACCATTTGCGTCCCTGCGGAGGCCGTGATAGGTTATGAAAGTATTTACATGGCCTATCATGGCAGGGGGGAAAAAAAACCAGTGTACGCAAATGGCAGCGGCTACCACCATTTGCGTACGCTGGGTTTTTTTCCCCCTGCCGTGATAGGCTACGTAAGTATTTACATAGCCTATCATGGCTCAATACAGGGACGCAAGTGGTGGCAGCTATGACAGCTGCTATTTGCATCCCTGCAGGGCTGCCCAGCGGCCGGATGTCTGGCTGCAGGCGGCCAGCCGGAGTCGGCTGGCGGCTCTGCGGCTTGGCCACAGAGCGGAGCTGGCCAGGCAGAATTCTGGGGGGGAGGACTGGATCACCTCCCCCGCCATCGAGGATCCTGGGGGGAGGGATGGAGTGCCTCCACCTCACCACGGATTGCCCAGCATGGAGCCAGGTACGTGTTTCGTACAGCCCTACGGTCCACCCCAGCGGAATCGGAGGTGTGTTCCGTACACCCCTAAAGACAACAGAAGACACCAATATGGCTTCACAAAAAGCTTAGAGATGACCTGAAAACAAAAAATGACACATATAGGAAGTGGAAAGAAGGCCAAGCAACAAAGGAATAGTACAGACAGGTAGCACAGAATTGCAGGGATGGTGTCAGGAAGGCTAAGGCTGAGAACGAGGTGAGGTTAGCAAGGGATGCTAAAAGCAACAAAAAGGCTTCCTTCAGATACATGCTTAGTAAAAGACAGGGGAAAGAAATGGTTGTTCAGCTATTAAATAAGCATGGCAAAATGATAACAGATGACAAAGAAAAGGCAGAAGTGCTCAATTCCTACTTTGGCTCAGTCTTTTCTCAAAAGAGGGTCTATGACCCCCCTGGCAAAAGCAAAGTACAGGCTGACCAAGCAGGATTGCAGCTTGAGATCAATAGGCATATGTTCAAGTCACACCTGATTACTTTGAACGAGTTCAAATCTCCATGGCCAGATGAACAGCACCCTAGGGTAGGGATATCAGAGAATTCCACCACAGATCTCGGGGAGGCAGAATGCCAGTGCTTCGGCCCCCCAAAATCGGTGGCAGAATGGCCTGCCCCCCCGCCCCCCCAGGACAAGACTTACCTGGGGCGGATCTTCTGGGCAGCGGCGGCAGCTCCGGTGGCGGTTCGGGGGCAGGGCGGCAGCGGCGGCTGCGGCGGCCAGTCTTCCGACCGGCTGCCACTGCTGCCATTTCCAGTTTAAAAAAAAAAAAAAGACGTGATAGGCTACGTAAAGATTTACGTCGCCTATCACGGCTAGGTTTAAAAAAAAAAAAACATGATAGGCTACATAAATGTTTACGTAGCCTATCACATCTGACTTAAACAACAACAAGAACAACAACGTGCGTACGCAAATGGCAGCGGCCACGGCCGCCGCCATTTGCGTTCCTTATTTTGGCACGTCTTAGTCTACGTCAAGATTTACGTAGACTAAGAAGTGCCAAAATAAGAAACACAAATGGCGGCGGCCATGGCCGCCACCATTTGTGTTCGCGTGTTGTTGTTGTTGTTTTTAAATCAGACATGATAGGCTACGTAAACATTTACGTAGCCTATCACGGCTGACTGCAGGGACGCAAATGGCGGTGGCTACGGAGCTGGCCGGCCAGGATTCCGGGGGGAGGGACAGAACGCCTCCCCCACATCATCAACATAATCCGCGAAAAGGTAAGTGACTTTCATACATCCCTACCCTAGAGTAATAAAGGAACTGGCAGAAGAACTCTCAGAACCACTGTCTATTATCTTTGAGCAATGATGGAGGGCGGGTGAAGTGCCCGATGACTGGAGGAGGGCTCATGTTGTCTCTATCTTCAAAAAGGGTAAAAAGGAGGAACTTGGGATCTACAGACCAGTCAGTCTGACATCAGTCTAGGGATGTCAGAGAATTCCACGATGGATCTCGGTCCCGAAATCCATCACAGAATGGCCTGCCACCCCCCCACCCCCCGCGGATCCCCCCCGGGATGAGACTTACCTGGGGCAGATGTTCCGGGTGGCGGCGGCTCCAGTGGCGGCTTCGGTGGTGGTGGCAGCAGTGGCTGGTCTTCCGAACGGCTGCCACCGCCACCATTTGCAGTCTGTGTCTTCCCCCCCCATAGACGTGATAGGCTAAGTAAAGACTTACGTAGCCTATCACGTCTGGGTTTTTTTTAAAAAAAAAAAAACGCGTATGCAAATGGCGGCTACGGCCACCGCCATTTGTGTTCCTTATTTTTCGCCATCTTAGTCTACATCAATATTTTCGTAGACTAAGATGAAGAAAAGAAAGGGGAACGCAAATAGCACGCACTACGTGTTTTTTTTGTACGCTTTTTGTTTTTGTTGTTGTTGTTACCCAGAGTCCTCAGCGGGCAGAAATCCGGCTGCAGATGGCCCTGGCCTGGGCCTTGCCGGGTGCTCTGCGGAACCACCGCGGAGCACAGCCAGCTGTCGAGGATTCCGGGGGGGGGGACCGAATGGCCTCTCCCCCCATCAAGGATTCTGGGGGGAGGGACGAAACGCCTCCCCCCCCCATGAACAGAATCCACGAAAAGGTAAGTCACTTTCGTACATCCCTACATCAGTCTCTGGCAACATTCTGGAGCAGATGATAAAGCAATCCATCTGTAAGCACCTTGAAAACAATGCAGTAATGACTAAAAGCCATCATGGATTTGTCAAAAACAAATCCTGCCTGACTAATCTGATACCATTCTTTGATCAAGTAACCTCCCTTGTGGACTGTAAGAATGCTGTGGACATAATATACCAAAAACAAAAACAAATCCTGCCAGACTAATCTGATCTCATTTTGTGATCAAGTAACTGCCCTTGTGGACTGTGGGAATGCTGTGGACATAATATAATAGACTAGGGATGTCAGAGAATTCCGCCACAGATCTTGGTGAGGCCAAATGCCAGTGCATTCGGCCCCCCAAAATCTGTGGTGGAATGGCCTGCCACCCCCCACCACCCCATGGATCCCCCCCGGGACAAGACTTACCTGGAATGGATGTTCCGGGTGGCTGCTGCTCCGGTGGCAGCTGCAGTGGCTGTGGCAGCTGGTCTTCCGACCAGCTGCCGCCGCCACCATTTGCAATCTTGCCGTTTTTTTTTTTTACAAGACATGATAGGCTACGTAAAGATTTACATAGCCTATCATGGCTGGGTTAAAAAAAAAGAACGCGTACGCAAATGGTGGTGGCTATGGCTGCCGCCATTTGTGTTCATTATTTTTCGCCGTCTTAGTCTATGTAAATATTTACGTAGACTATTACGGTGAAAATAAAGGGGAACACAAATAGTGTAGCGGGCGCTATTTGCGTCCCTTTTAAATTTGCCATTTTAGCCTACATAAATATTTACATAGGCTAAAACGGCAAATCAAAAAGGGACACAAATATCACCCGCTACACTATTTGCGTTCCCCTTTATTTTCGCCATAATAGTCTACGTAAATATTTATGTAGACTAAGACCCTGAAAAATAACGAACGCAAATGGCGGTGGCCGTATCCGCCGCCATTTGCGTACGTGGTTGTTGTTGTTTTTACCCAGAGCCCTCCGTGGCCGGAAATCCGGCTGTGGATGGCTCTGGCCTGTGCCTGGCCGGCTGCTCCGCAGAGCCTCTGCAGAGCACAGCCGGCCCTTGAGGATTCCAGGGGGAAGGAACGGATTGCCTCCCCCCCCCACCATGAACATAATCTGTGGAAAGGTAAGTGAGTTCCGTACATCCCTACTTTTGACTAGAGATGTACGGAAGGGACTTACCTGGTCCCGCAGCTTGCTTCGCGGTGGGGGGGAGGTGCTTCGGTTCTCCCCCCTAAGTTCAGGCCGGGGGAGAGGCGCCCCACCATGCCCAGCTGAAATTCAGGCCAGGGGGGGAGGTGCCCCGCCTTGCCTGGCCAAAATTCAGGCCGGGGAGAAGCGTCCCGTCTCCCCGGTCACGAAATACAAAGTGAAAAAACAAAACAAAACCCGTTATAGGTTACGTAACGATTTACGCAGCCTATCATGACTAGATTTCCAAAGTCAGCCGTGATAGGCTACGTAAATCATTATGTAGCCTATCACGGGTTTTTGCATTCCTTATTTGGTCCCAGGTAGTAATTTGGTCCCGGCTATTTGGTCCCGACTTATTTGGTCCCGGCTATTTGCGTTGCCCTTATTTTCGCCGTAGTCTACGTAAATGTTTACGTAGACTACCGGGACCAAATAAGGAACACAAATGGCGGCGCCCATGGGTGCCGCCATTTGGGTACGCGCTTTTTTGTTTCCCCAAAGTCACCTGTGATAGGCTACGTAACGATTAACATAGCCTATCACGGCTGACTTTGGAAATCTAGCCGTGATAGGCTACGTTAATCGTTACGTAGCCTATCACGGGTGTTTTTGTTTTCTTTTTACTTTATTTTGTAATGGCGGCGGCGGCAGCCGGTCAGAAGACTGGCCGCCACCCCCGCCCCTGCCAAAAAGCTGCTGAACCGCCGCTGGGACCTGCCGCCGGGAGGGACATTGGCAGGAGGTAAGTCCCATCCGGGGGGGGGGGTGGAGAATTTCACCAACTATTTCAGGGGCCCGAATGCATTGGCATTCGGCCTTCCAGTGATTCGGGGAGAAATTCTCCGCCATCCCTACTTTCGACAAAGTGCCCCATGATATCAGATGAGCAAACTAGCTCAAAGTGGGCTAGATGAAACAATGATCTGGTGGATCCACTGTTGGCTACAGAATCAGACACAAAGAGTACTTATCAATGGGACCTTCTCAAACTGGGGAGAGGTAACGAGTGGGGTACTGCAGGGCTGAGTCCTGGGCCCAGTCCTCTTCAACATTTTTATTAATGACTTGGAGGAGGAGGTGCAGGGAATGCTGATCAAATTTGCAGGTGACACAAAATTGGGTAGGATAGCTAATACTTCAGAAGACAGAAGCAAAATTCAAAGTGATTGTGATAGACTGGAGCGCGGGGCAGAAAACAACAGAATGACAATAGGGAGAAATGCCTAGGGATGTACGAAAGTCACTTACCTGGTCCCGCAACTTGTTTTGCGGTGAGGGGGAGGCACTTCGGTTCTCTCCCTGAAGTTCAGGCCGGGGCGGAAGGCGCCCCCCCTCGCCCGGCCGCGAAATACAAAGTGAAAAAAAAAAAACCACCTGTGATAGGCTGCGTAACGATTTACGCAGCCTATCATGGCTAGATTTCCAAAGTCAGCCGTGATAGGCTACGTTAATCGTCACGTAGCCTATCACAGGTGACTTTGAAAAAGAAAAAAGCGCGTACGTAAATGGCGGCACCCATGGGCGCCGCCGTTTGCGTTAATTATTTGGCCCCGGTAGTCTACGTAAAGATTTACGTAGACGATGGTGAAAATAAGGGCAACGCTATTTGCGTACGCACTTTTTTTTTTTTTCAAAGTCACCCGTGATAGGCTACGTAACGATTAACGTAGCCTATCACTGCTGCCTTTGGAAATCTAGCTGTGATAGGCTACGTTAATCATTACGTAGCCTATCACGGGTGTTTGGGGTTTTTTTTACTTTATTTTGTAATGGCAGCGGCGGCAGCAGCAGCAGGTCGGAAGAAATGCCCCTGCCGAAATGCCGCCGAACCGACGCCGGGACCCGACGCCAGGAGCGACATTCACAGGAGGTAAGTCCCATCCCGGGGGGGGGGTGGAGAATTTCACCAACAATTTCGGGGGGCCAAATGCATTGGCATTCGGCCTCCCGGAGATTCGGGGAGAAATTCTCCGCCATCCCTAGAAATGCCAAACTCTGCACCTAGGAAAAAGAAACCAAATGCACAGTTACAAGATGAGGAAAACTCAACAACACTACAAGTGAGAACGATCTTGGAATTGTTGTAGATCACAAGGTGAATATGAGCCAACAATGTGATGTGGCTGCAAAAAAGGCAAATGCTATTTTGGGCTGCATTAAAGGAAGCATAGCTTCCAAATCCCGGGAAGTACTAGTTCTGCTCTACTCAGCACTAGTTAGGCCTCATCAGGAGTACTGTGTCCAGCTCTGGGCACCACACTTTAAGAATGATGCAGACAAGCTAGAGATGGTTCAGAGGAGGGCAACAAAGATGATCAGGGAACTGGAAACAAAGCCCTATGAAGAGAGATTGAAAGAACTGGGAATGTTTAGCCTTTAGAAGAGAAGACTGAGGGAGATATGATAGCCCTCTTCAAGGACTTGAAAGGTTGTCATAGAGAGGAAGGCCAGGATCTCTTCTTGATCATCCCAGAATGCAGGACATGGAATAATAGCTGAAGTTACAGGAAGCCAGATTCCAGCTGAACATCAGGAAAAACCTCCTGACTGTTAGATAGGGATGGGGGAGAATTTCTCCCTGAAACTTCGGGGGGCCGAGCACCAATGCATTCGGTCCTCTGAAGATTGTTCGGGGAGAAATTCTCCGCCCCCCCACCCCCCGCTCCCCCCCGGAATGGGACTTACCTTTCACGAATGTCCCTCCCGGCGGCGGGTCCCAACGGCGGTTCGGCAGGTCTTCATCAGGGGCGGGGGCGGCAGCCGGTCTTTCGACCGACTGCTGCCGCCGCCATTACAAGCAAAGTAAAAAAAAAAACGCCCCTGTGATAGGCTACATAACGATTAACGTAGCCTATCACGGCTAGATTTGCAAACTCAGCCGTTATAGGCTACGTTTTTCGCCGTAGTCTACATAAATCTTTACGTAGACTACAGGGACCAAATAAGGAACGTGAATGGCAGCTCCCTATGGGGGCCGCCATTTGCGTACATGCTTTTTTTTTTTTTCAAAGTCACCCGTGATAGGCTACGTGACGATTAACGTAGCCTATCACGGCTGACTTTGCAGATCTAGCCGTGATAGGCTACGTTAATCATTACGTAGCCTATCACAGGGGCGTTTTTTTTTTCTTTTGAAGTTCATGGCCGGGGAGACGGGGCGCATCTCCCCGGCCTGAATTTCGGCCGGGTGAGGCGGGAAGCCTCCCCCCCAGCCTGAATTTTGGCCGGGCGAGGAGGGAAGCCTCCCCCCCCAGCCTGAACTTCGGGGGAGCAGCGAAGCGCCTCCCCCCCACTGCGAAGCAAGCTGCGAGACCAGGTAAGTGACTTTCGTGCACCCCTATTGTTAGAGCAATATGACAATGGAAGCATTTACCTAGGGAGGTAGTGGGCTCTCCCATGCTGGAGGCATTCAAGATGAGTCTGGACAGCCATCTGTCAGGGATGCTATGACTTGGATTCCTGCATTGAGCAGGGGGTTGGACTTGATGGTTGTATAGGCCCCTTCCAACCCTACTATTCTATGATTCTGTGATAACCCAGTCCCTCCAGATGTTCTGAAGTGCCACTCCCACATTGGCCATGCTGGCTGGATTAAAACCCAAGCCAGAGAAGAATTGTCAGCTTCTATCCCCTGTCCTTGGAGCATCAAATCTCCCTGTCCCCAGATCACTCTTTCCATAGCCCCACCATGTTTTCACTCTTTCTAACACCCTCCCCTCCTCCTTCCCTGTACCTAACTGGCCAGTTGCATAAATACTTACGTAGCCTATCACAGCCTAATGCAGGCACGCAAATGGCGGTCGCTATGACGGCCGCCATTTGTGGCTGCAGCGGCCGGAAGACCACCTGGAGCCGCCGCAGCCACAGCCACCGCTGTCAGGTAGGTCCATCCCAGGGGGGATTTCGGGGGTGGCGGGGGGGGAGTCTGTTCCGCCACCGACTCCAGGGGGCCAGATTCTAAAGAATCTGGCCTCACTGGAGTCCATGGAGGATTTCTCCAATATCCCTACAAACTGGTCCCACCCACCTCCTGACTCTTGCAGAGATTACAGGCAGTCTTAAGGTCCAACTTAATCAAGTAAAGTCTCCCCAACCCATGGATCATTTTTCCATATTCCATTACCAGGGATGTAGGAAAGTCACTTACCTTTTTGCGGATTGTGTTCGTGGTTGGGGGGGGAGGCGCTCCATCCCTCCCCCCAGAATACTCAACGGGGCGGGGGGGTAATCTGGTTCTCCCCCCCCCAGAATCCTCAATGGCTGGCTCTGCTCCGTGGCAGCTCCATGGAGCAGCTGGCCAGGCCAGGGCCATCTGCAGCCAGATTTCCGTCCCCAGACTGGCTGGTGCAGATGCAAACGGTGGCCGCCGTAGCGGCCGCCATTTGCATCCAGCCAGGGAGCTGTGATAGGTTACGTAAGTCTTTACGTAGCCGATCACGGCTGGGTAAAAAACAACAACAGTGTTCGCAAATGGCGGTGGCTATGGCGGCTGCCATTTGCATTCCTTATTTTTTGCCGTTTTATGTAAATATTTATGTAGACTATTACAGCAAAAAAAAAAAGGGAACGCAAATAGCATAGTGGGCAAAAAATAAAATGGCGAAAAATAAGGAATGCAAATTGCAGCCGCTGTAGCCGCCGCCATTTGCGTCTGCCATTTTTTTTAATTGTAAAGACTTACGTAGCCTATCATGGCAAAGACCAGAATGCAAATGACGGCCATGGCAGCCGGTCGAAAGACCAGTTGCCACTGCCGCCGCAGCCGCCGCTGGAGCCACCGCCATCCAGAACATCCGCCCCAGGTAAGTCTTGTCCCAGGGGGGGAATCCGCAGGGGGGCAGGGGGGCAGGCCATTCCATCACGGATTTCGGGGGGGCAAATGCCAGTGCATTCGGCCTAGGGATGGACGAAAGTCACTTACCTGGTCCCGCAGCTTGCTTCATGGTGGGGGGGAGGCGCCCTGTCCCTCCGGCTGAAATTCTGGCCAGCAGGGAGGTGCCCCGTCCCTCCAGCTGACATTCTGGCTGGGGGGGAGGCGCCCCGTCCCTCCGGCCACGAATCCTCCTGGCCGGCCGGGACGCAAATGGCGGTGGCTGTAGCCACTGCCGTTTGCGTCCCTGCAGTCAGCCGTGATAGGCTATGTAAATCCTTACGTAGCCTATCACGGCTGACTTTGGGGGGAAAAAAAGTTCCCCCCCCAAAGTCAGCCATGATAGGCTACGTAAGGATTTACGTAGCCTATCACAGTGTTTTTTTAAAATCTAACCATGATAGGCTACGTAAATCTTTACATAGCCTATCACATTTGTTGATTTTATTTTTTTTTTGTACTTGGAAATGGCCGCGGTGGCAGCTGGTCGGAAGACCTGCTGCTGCCTCCACCACCGCCGAACTGCCGCCGAACCGCCGCTGGGAGCCGCCATCACCAGGGACATTCGCCAAAGGTAAGTCCCATTCCGGGGGGGTGGCAGGGAGGTGGCGGACTGTTTCTCCACCAATTTTGGGGGGCCGAATGCATTGGCATTCGGCCTCCCGGAGATTCGTGGAGAAATTGTCTGCCATCCCTAATTCGGCCTCACTGAAATCCGTGGTGGAATTCTCCGCCATCCCTATCCATTACAGAGGAGCAGATCCAAAGTGTGCCCTGCCCCTTAACCATGTGCTGGCCCAACATAATTCCATAGTCTGCTACTTAAAATATGCTTTAGATATTTTAGATAGATAGATAGATGATAGATAGATAGATAGATAGATAGATAGATAGATAGATAGATAGATAGATTTAAATTAAAAAAAAACTTCCATGGATAAAGATGCATTAAAATATTTATCCTGGAGAAGAGTAGTCAAAGTAGTGTGGAGTTTAATTTACATCTTTATATAGTGAATGTCTTCATTCTCAGAAAGTTAGGAAACAGAGGTCTTTGTGTCAACATTAGTATGCTGCCCTTATTTCCCACTGACTTGGACTCAGATATTCCACATACAGAATGCAAATGACTTATTATGCTGGAGAAGATCCCATTTTATCTTCAAAGGTGACCCAGTCAAAATTTACAAATGGGACCACTATAGCAAACTCTGCTTCGATCTAAATGTTCTCATCTGTGGTTCAGGATTTTGTTACTGTTTTGTTGGTAGAAAATTAGTTTTTCTTCTAAAGCTCCTGGAAAAGTGCTTATTTCTGTCTGTGAACCAATGAAATATACAATATCATCCCATATCCTCTGACCTGAGAGTAATCATTTCCAATAGACAGTAGGAAGGTTGTCATCCAGATACAGAACAAAAGATAGCTCTTGTTGTAGAAGTCTATAAGCTATTTAGATCATTCCATCCAATGTAGTAGCTTTAGTAAGGTACTGCACAAGACACAGTGATGACTCCTTTGTACTTTTAGAGGGTACCTGAAGAAAGCAAAGTTACCCAGTCCTTACTCTTTTCTAAAGTCCATCTACTTTCATCTACTTTCTTGTTCTTAATGTAAGGAAGATGAACAAATCTCTCTGTCACTGTCTGTCTTCTCCTAACACACCCAAGTGACAGCAGCAAACTCTCATTCTTAGTAGTTTCTAAAGGAACTCTCTTCCCCAGCTATATTTTTTCCTTAACCTCCATGGCCTAACCCAAGATACATGATAGGCTACATGATAGATAAATAAATATGTGATAGAAAACACTTATGTAGTAGGGATGGCGTAGAATTCCACCACGGATTTCAGTGAGGCCAAATGCACTGGCATTCAGCCCCCCGAAATCTGTGGCGGAATGGTCTGCCACTCCCCCCCCCGCGGATTCCCCCTGGGACGAAGCTTACCTGGGGCGGATGTTCCAGGTGGCGGGGGCTCCAGTGGCGGCTCTGGCAGCAGCAGCGGCTGGTCTTTCAACCGGCTGCCACAGCTGCCATTTGCATCCTGGTCTTTGCCATGATAGGCTACATAAGTATTTACGTAGTCTATCATGGCAAGCCAAGCAAAACAAAAAACAGCGTACGCAAATGGCGGCGGTTACGGTGGCCGCCATTTGCGTTCCCTATTTTTTGCCATTTTATCCTACGTAAATATTTACGTAGGCTATTACGGCGAAAAAAAAGGGGTACGCAAATAGCGCCCACTATGCTATTTGCGTTGCCCTTTTTTTTGCCGTAATAGCCTATGTAAATATTTATGTAGGATAAAATGGCGAAACATAGGGAACGCAAATGGCGGCTGCTGTAGCCACTGTCATTTGCGTATGCTCTTTGTTTGTTTTTTGCCCAGCTGTGATAAGCTACGTAAATACTGACATAGCCTATCACGGCAGCCTGGCTGGACTCAAATGGCAGCCGCTATGGTGGCCGCCATTTGCATCTGCAGCAGCCCGTCTGCGGCCAGAAGTCCAGCTGCGGAAGGCCCTGGCCAGCCGCTCTATGGAGCCGCCATGGAGTGGAGCCGGCCAGGCAGGTTTCTGGGGGGGAGTACCAGATCACCTCCCCCCCATCGAGGATTCCAGGGGTAGGGATGGATTACCTCCCCTCCCACCCCAAATCAATTCCGCAAAAAGGTAAGTGACTTTCATACATCCCTATTAGGTAGCCTATCATGGCCTAATGCAAATAGGGATGTACGAAAGTCACTTACGGTTCCGCGGATTATGTTGATAGTGGGGGGGGAGGCGTTCCATCCCTCCCCCGGAATCCTCCACGGCCGGCTGTGCTCCGTGGCAGCTCCACAGAGCAGCTGGCCAGGCCCAGCCCAGGCCAGAGGCGTATGCGGGTTGTTGTTTTTTTACCCAGCCATGATAGGCTACGTAGATCTTTACGTAGCCTATCACGTCTTGTAAAAAAAAAACACACACACCCCACAAGACTGCAAATGGTGGCGGTGGCGGCTGGTCGGAAGATGTTTGCTGCCCGGAATATCCACCCCAGGAAAGTCTCGTCCCGGGGGGGATTCGGGGGGCAGGCCGTTCCGCCACGATCGGGGGGCCGA
This sequence comes from Heloderma suspectum, assembly GCF_057233095.1. NCBI lineage: Eukaryota > Metazoa > Chordata > Lepidosauria > Squamata > Helodermatidae > Heloderma > Heloderma suspectum. Next base: position 78,006,307 of record NC_139460.1, on the reverse strand, counting down.
ATGCACTGGCATTCGGCCTCACCAAGTTCCGTGGTGGAATTCTCTGACAGTCCTATGCAAGGACACAAATGGCAGGCGCTACGGCAGCTGCCATTTGCAGCCCCAGCAGCCTGGCAGTGGCTGGAAGTCCAGCTGCGGCCTTGCCACAGAGCAGAGCAGGCTGCAGAGGATTCCGGGGGGAGGGACAGATGAATGTCAGGGTTCTTAATTGCATGGAAAGCCTCCAAAGGAAGAAAAAGTTCTCCATACAGAAGCCGTCTGACAACAGAGGCAGGGCTACAGGGATGTCCCTGCAGCCCCTCTTTTACTTACATTGCCCCTTCACCATTGTAATGCCTGAACAGGTCTACTGTTTCTTTAAATGAGACATTTCTTACCCATTTTTCATTATAATGGGTAAGAAAGCAGGATACAAGCAATAAAGCAGAGTAAAATAATACACTGACAAAAAATATCATAATCGAACAGGAGAGAACAGTTAACACATAAATAACAGCTTATATGATGCAGCAGAAGAAAAGAGGAAAAATTCAATCAAAAGCTTGGGTAAACAAATAGCTCTTTAGCTGGCAATAAAAGCTTGTAAGACATGGCACAACCTGTATATGAGCAGGGAGGGAGGGAGTTCCACGGTCAGGGTGCCTGAATGGGGAACACCCTCTCTCAGGTTGCCCCACATTGAACTCTAGGCAAATGTGGCACCATCAAGAGGGCATTTACTTACTTACTTACTTACCTACCTACTTACTTACCTACTTACTTACTTATTATGCCACCTTTCCACCAAGAAAATGGTGCTCAAGGTACCCCCACCCAATATCAATATCCAGGCAAGTACATAAGGGAGAATATGCTCCATCAGGTAACGGATCCTACGCTGTGTAGGGCTTTATATGTCAGCATGAACTTGGCTTCATAGCTTATTGGCAGGCAGCACGACTCCTTCAGAACTGGTGTGATACGTTCGTGGTGGGCTGTCCTACTCAGAAGCCTAGCCACAGCATTTTGCACTAGCTACAGCCTCTCGGCTAGGGATGGCGGAGTATTTCTCCACGAATCTCCAGGAGGCCGAATGCCAATGCATTCGGCCCCCCGAAATTGGTGGTGAAATTCTCCGCCGGGCCCCTCCCCCCCCTGGGATGGGACTTACCTCGTGCAAATGTCCCTCTCGGCGACGGGTCCCGGCGGTGTTTCAGCAGCGTTTCGGCGTGGACAGAGGCAGTGGCTGGTCTTCTGACCGGCTGCTGCCACCGCCATTCCAAAATAAAAAAGGAAAGTAAAAAAAAAAACCCATGATAAGCTACGTAATGATTTAAATAGCCTATCACGGCTAGATTTCCAAAGTGAGCTGTGATAGGCTACGTAAATCGTCACGTAGCCTATCACGGGTGACTTTGGAAAAAAAAAGCGCGTACGCAAATCGTGGCGCCCATGGGGCGCCACCATTTGCGTTCCTTAGTTTGGCACGTCTAGTCTACGTAAGGATTTATGTAGACTATGGCGAAAATAAGGGAACGCTATTTGCGGGACTTACCTTTGCCGAATGTCCCTCCCGGCGGCGGGTCCAGCCGGTGGTTCGGCGGGTGTTTGTCCGGGGCGGGAGCGGCAGCTGGTCTTTCGACCGGCTGCCACCGCCGCCATTCCAAGAAAAGAAAAAAAAACAAAAACGCCCCCTGATAAGCTACGTGACGATTAACGTAGTCTATCACTGCTAGATTTGCAAAGTCAGCCATGATAGGCTACGTTAATCGTCACGTAGCCTATCACGGGTGACTTTAAAAAAAAAAAAAAAGCACGTACGGATAATGGCGGCCCCCATAGGGAGCTGCCATTCGCGTTCCTTATTTGGTCGCTGTAGTCTACGTAAAGATTTACGTAGACTACGGCGAAAATAAGGGCAACGCTATTTGCGTTGCCCTTATTTTCGCCGTAGTCTACGTAAATCTTTACGTAGACTACAGCGAGCAAATAAGGAACGTGAATGGCGGCTCCCTATGGGGGCCGCCATTTGCATATGCACTTTTCTTTTTTTTTACGTAGACTACGTATGCGTACGGGCTTTTTTTTTATCTTTACGTAGACTACGGCGAAAATAAGGGCAACGCAAATAGCGTTGCCCTTATTTTCGCCGTAGTCTACGTAATCTTTACGTAGACTACAGCGACCAAATAAGGAACGCGAATGGCGGCTCCCTATGGGGGCCGCCATTAGCCATACGCGCTTTTTTTTTTTTTTAAAGTCACTCGTGATAGGCTACGTGACGATTTACGTAGTCTATCATGGCTGACTTTGCAAATCTAGCCATGACAGGCTACGGTAATCATCACGTAGCCTATCACGGGGGCGTTTGGTTTTTTTTACTTTTATTGGAATGGCGGCAGCGGCAGCCGGTCGAAAGACCGGCTGCCGCCTCTGCCCCTGTCGAAGACCTGCCGAACCGCCGCTGGGACCCGCCGCTGGGAGGGACATTCAGGAAAGGTAAGTCCCATCCCGGGGGGGGGGCAGGGGGCGGGGGGGCGGAGAATTTCTCTCTGAAACTACTTCGGGGGGCTGAATACGTTGGCACTTGGCCCCCCAAAGTTTCGGGGAGAAATTCTCCCCCATCCCTACACATTTCAAGACAGATTTCATGGAGAAGACAAATAGCATGGTAGAAATAAGGGAACCATATAGCATCCCATAACGAAGTGTTTTAGGGCAGGGCAGATGTCAGGCAGCATGTGTTTCACAAATCTTCTCATCAAGTAGAAGCAAAACACACTGGAGTATGGCACCTCCAGTTTCCAAATGATTCAGAAAGGTTTCACTTCATTTCATTTCATTTATTGCATTTCTATACCACCCAATAGCTAAAGCTCCTGGGCCGTTTACAAAGATTAAAACCTTAAAAATACATTATAAAAACCATTTACATACAAACATAGAAACAGATCACACACACGCGTGCTCGCACGCGCTCCCCCCCCATATAGAGAGAGACAATAACTTTAAACAATCAACTAGGGATGTATGAAAGGTACTTACCTTTCGTGGATTATGTTTATGGTTGGGGGAGAGGCGTTCCGTCCCTCCCCCCAGAATCCTCGCCGGCGGGAGAGACGCTCCGTTCCTCCCCCCCCCGGAATCCTGGCCAGCCGGCTGTGCTCCGCAGCGATTCTGCGGAGCCGCCGGCCGGCTCCGCCAGGAGCCAGACATCTGGCCACTGGCTAGCAGGGACGCAAATGGTGGAGGCCATAGCCATACGGCTACGTAGCCGTAGCAAAAAAAAAAAAATGTGATAGGCTACCTAAAGATTTACGTAGCCTATCACGGCTAGGTTTAAAAAAAAAAAAAAAAACTGTGATAGGCTACGTAAATGTTTACCTAGCCTTTTATGGCTGACTTAAAAAAAAACAAAAATGCACGTATGCAAATGGCAGCAGCTACGGCCGCCACCATTTGCGTTCCTTATTTTGGCACATCTTAGTCTATGTAAACATTTACGTAGGCTATGACGGCAAAAATAAGGGGAACACAAATAGCGTAGACGCTACGCTATTTGCGTTCCCCTTATTTTCTCCATCTTAGTCTTCATAAATCTTGATGTAGACTAAGACATGCCAAAATAAGGAACGCAAATGGCGGCGGCCATGGCCATTTGCGTACATGCGGTTGTTGTTGTTGTTTTTTAAGTCAGCCGTGATAGGCTACGTAAACATTTACGTAGCCTATCACCGTTTTTTTTAAAAAAAAACTAGCCGTGTTAGGCTATGTAAATCTTTACGTAGCCTATCACATTTTTTTTTTTTAACTGCAAATGGTGGCGGTGGCAGCCAGTCGGAAGACCAGACGTCTCAGCTGCTGTCGCCGAACCGCAGCTGGAGCCACCGCCAGGAAGATCCGCGCAAGGTAAGTCTCATCCCGGGGGGGGGGGCGGGAGGTGGCAGGCCGTTCCACCATTGATTTCGGGGGGCCGAATGTGCTGGCATTCGGCCTCCCCAAGATCCATGGCAGAATTTTCGTACATCCCTACAATCAACAAGAAGAAAAATCCAGGACCTGATTAAAACCTCAGCATATGCTGCCAAATGCCTGATGCATGTGAGAGAAGACTGTCTTAACTAGGAATGTACAGATTATGTAAAATCCATTCCATCTGTGTTTCTCCAATTGTCAGGCAGTTTTCATTCCATCATTGATGGAATCAGATTTTTCGCTTTCAAATGTGTGTGAATTTGCATTTGTGCAAATGCAAATTTGCACAAATTCACACGTGTGAAAATGAATAAATCCCCCAAATGTACATTTTCATGCTTTAGCTTATGGGGGAAATGCACATTCTTGGCTGTTTTTTTTTTTTTTTTAATTGGCATACTTTTCTATGACAAAATTTGCACAAAATTCTGGAAAGTTAGAAAAATGGTCTGGAAGTCCATGGAATCCATCCTACCAGGGAAAAGCTGAACTGTTGTGGAATCTGTGGGTCAGATTCCTACAAATCTGAACTCATTTGGTTTCACTTCAAATTTTTCTGACATCCCTAGTCTTATGCTGGTGTAGAAAAGATACCAATGTTGGTCCCTGGCGGGCCTCATCAGAGAGATCATTCCATAATTGGGGCAACCACTGAGAAGGCCCTGTCCCTTGTTGCTGCCTTCTGAGCACCACTTGGAAGAGGCACCTGGAGGAGTGCCTTAGATGATAAATGTAGTGTATGGATAAGTTCATGCCAGGAGATAACAAAAATGTCTTTGGTTGGGATGTTGAATGTCTTTCAGCCAAAGGGCCGAATTCCATTTTGGAGAGTCTGTAGGGGAGTGGATTCCAGTGGTGGGTGGCAGGTCAAAAAGGGTAGGGGCAAAAATGTCAGTGTACTTAAGCTAAGAGCAGTTACTGTTTCTAACTAGGCCTTAGGAGAGGCATTTTAACCTTTTAGAATAGGAAAACACTGCACAAAAGCCAGAAAACCACAATATGATCAGTGGTCATGGGGTAGGAGGTGGAGCCAGGGGAAGCAGGTGTGGCCATTTGGGAACCCCAGAAGGCCAGCTTGGGACCCTGTATGGGCCAGATTTGGCAGCCAGATCTAAGGTTTTCCACTCCTAGTCCATAATGTCATGTTCCTTCATCCTCCTCTCCCTTTGCAATCAACACACTCCAGGAAGCAAAGCTTTAGGCTAACACTACTTTATTAGTGAATGACTAGCTTCTTTACAAATGCAGATTCTAGGAATCTCTCAGACTGCATAGAACCAACTAATCCACACATCTACGAATATCAGTAAAGGATACACAGTGGAAGTTAGAGAAGTTGCCAGTAGTCTGGGCATGAACTTCACAGCCAGACTTCCTTGGCAGGGATGCCCCTCCCTTAGGGTGGCTCCCTCCTACATTGGTTTCCACATAGTGGCCAGCCTGGCGGAGTGTCTGAGCCCTGCCCCTAACTTTTCCCACTTCCCTCTGCTATGGACCCTAGTGTCCCTCAAGTCATGCCCCTCATTCTCCTCCTCTCCCTCCAAAACTTCTCATGGTGGAGGAATGGGGGAGCCATTCAGGATGGGCCATCTGTGTGTCAAGGTCTTGGGAAGAAAGTCTTGCCATATCTGGGCTTACTAGGGAGTGTTCCTCCCTCTTTTCTTGCTGTTCCCATTCTGATTCTGAATCTGAGCTGCCAGACATCTCCACATGCTCAGATTCATTCCTGACATAGGGGATATATCATGGTACTGAAAGTTGCTAGAATGTCCACAAAAATCAACAGGGTCACAGACCCCTGTCCCCCCATCCAACCTCCACCATAGGCCATCAGTCAGGGTGAGTGGATTCTGTCACAAACACAGGCAAAATGCCATACTAAAATGTCTCCAGAGAATCAATGTAATTTAGGAATGTCTGGAATGGTGATGCATCTTATTAGGCTAACCATACTTATTCATCTCCTGCCCTCTTCACATGTAGAACAAGGAGTGGAGCCATGTCACTGCCCATGACCCCAACTTTCAAGCCAGGATAGCCTGACCTCTGACATTTGTGAATTGGGTGTGGACATCTGAAGAGGAATTTCTATGCATGAGCATTGTCATGGCTCAAGTCCAGCTCCAGCACCAATCCAGACACAGAAATTCATGTTCTACTCCATCAGGGAATCTATTTTTGTGAACTGCCCAGAGAGCTTCGGCTATGGGGAAGTATAGAAATATAATAAATGAAATGAAATCATCTACTCTGGGTAATGTCTCAGACAAGGGAGCATGTGAGGCTGTCAGCAGGAGCAGGCCAAGGACAGATCAGATTCAGGACCACAGTCAGTATTACAAATACAAATCAGGGACTTTGGGTTCAGTTTTAGGACCATAGAGAACAATCCTGAAACTAGACTACAGACAAGTTATCCCAGCACTGGCCTGGAGCAACTAACAGGCTTTTATAGCCAGACCAGGTGAGTCTTTCTGGAAGCTCCATCCATCAAGTGCTGTATCTGGCTGTTAAAGGGCCAGTGTCCTTTTCGGTAGATGCTGATTTCTTCTGGGAAGTAAAGGTTGGAGGAGTGATGAATGAGTTGAGGAATACACCTCAGGGTCCACCTGCTCACTGGAGGAGTCCTGAGTCCACTCCTCAGAGTCTGAGGGGTCTGGAATCTCCAGGGCTCATGTGAACTGGATGCGAGATTTGGGGTGGAGGACTCAAATTCAGAAGGACTGGGGACTGCTTCTGATTCCTCCTCTGAGCTGCTGTCACTGGAGACCTTATTCTCCAAGGCACTCAGTTCTGGGCCATGCCCATGACAGATAAGGGCCAAGTGTTTCTGTCTGAGGAGTTGCTAGGCCCAAGCCCACCATGGATCCAGAAACCCCCAAGCTTGAAACTCTTGAACCTGGAGCCATCATGACTTCAGCACATGAGCCCAAATTGATAAAGGGGACAGCACTCAAGGGTCTCTCATTCTACTGAGCCAGCGTACCAACACAGCCAATATGCTTAACATGAGCTCATCCAGAGATGGTGGAATGCTAAGGTGCAGGACAGAGAGCTGCCCCTTTAAGGCTCTGCACTCCTCAGCAAGGGCTTGGAGCCTGAGAGGTATAGTCAGTCTCAAAGAGCAGAAAAAATCAGCTCAGACCAGCCTCTCACCATAATCAGTAGTCTGTTTCCTGGAGTCTATCTAGGGTCCTGAAAGACTACCAGCAAACCTCCTTTGTTTTCAGAAATCCTCATCTTGACTGAACCCTGCCTGTCCTCTTCTTCATCCTGCCCACCCCAGACTGCTTAGATTGCATGTTCTGGATCCACCCTTGCATTCTGCTTTATCAGGACAGAACTAGCAGCTGCAGGGGATCCATGTGACTGGGAGACCTGATTATGTTCTGATCACTTTGAGGGCAGACGTCTGAAGAGGATTCAAAGTGTGGATGTTGAGGGGGGCTAGTCTGTCTATGCAATGCCAGAGATGGAGTTAGGGGTGTGGCCCCCCTTCTTGTTCTATGAATGGACCCCTTCAAGCTTTTCATGAATGTTTTAACACCATTTAAGTTTTTGTATAATATACAATGCATAGAGCTGTTCCAAATGTCTGTCAGTTCATATATTCATGGCAAAAGCATTCCTTAGAGACAGAAAAAAGGCAGCCAGTCATAGTGTATGATGGTGTCATTGAGAAGAAATGAAGCCAGTCAGAAGGAGGCCAATCCTTCCTCATTACATTACTCTCACACTGAGTGGGTGCCTCCTTTTCTATGTCACTTATACCACCCCTCAAAACACTAAAAGAGGATGCTTTTTACCACAGTAAAAAGTGTTCAGAAAAAAATCCCCCCCCCCCCAGCTCAGCACTAGAAAATGGCTCATTAATTTACTTCCCTACAGGTATGTAGTTTTGTAAAATGCAATTATTCACTTTTTCTATACTGATTTCAAGTAACACTAAATTCTTAAATTTTAGTTGTCTTGGAAACTAGACTACAAAAATAGGCATAGAATACAGCTCTCTCATCTTTTGCTATCTGGAATATTTATTTCATGTTGCATCTTTCTGGAAATTCTATTTTAAGTAATCTGTCTAACATCTCCCTCTCCTCTCCCTCTCCATGTTGGATCAGGGTGTGTGTGTGTGTGTGTGTGTGAGAGAGAGAGAGAGAGAGAGAGATTATCTTTGTAAAATACAGTGCAGCAAGATTACACTCAAATTAACAATTAAAGTACAGTTTGGTTGCTTGTTCTGAAGGACAAAGAAAAGGTGAACTCCAACAGCAGAAGGAGCAAACTATGTCATTGCTCTACAGCTCAGTTTCATTTCTCCATTAAAGCAATTGAAAAATGTAGCATTTATTTTAATTCAGTGGTGCACTGTGTTGAATCTGTTATCACTACTGGCAATGGCAGTAGCATTTGTCAAGTTAACCTACGCAGAATCTTCTGTGGGAAAGAATAATTGTATTCCAATATGTTCATCTCCTGATCTCTTTTGCTGTTTCTTCTATTTTAAAAGGGTTGTTGTAGGAAGCCAGGGCAGGCTACACCCAATGTTAAGTATTCTTATGTCTCACCTATTTCATTTGAAGTTAGGGATGGAAGAATCAGTGATTTTGGAGCTCTCAGAAATTCTCCAAAATGCAGTTTCAAGCTCATTTCACCACTTTCTCCCTGTTTTTATTTTCCATCTGTCTTTCATTTTGTTTACATGGGGAAAATATGCATTTTGAATGGGGAAAATGCACATCTTTCTCCCATTAACTAAAGCATAGAAATGTAATTTAAAAAAATACCTTAAAAATATAGATTTTTTTAAACATGAATGCAATTTTCATCAATTTGTAATAATTTCTAAAAATAAAATAAAATCTAGTTCTCAAGGTTTGGGATTGTGAACATGACATTCTCAGATTATTTGAGAACATGAACAAAATTCTTGTACATCACTATTTGGAGGGAGGAAGAGACCAGTTAATGGCACATAAATATGCCTAACTTTGGTTAGATCATGCCAATGCTGATTAGCCTCAAATGAAATGATCTGATCTAATATCTCACGAGGAGCAAGCCAAGACAGAACTCTTCCCTCTGCTCCTCTCCCTTAAAGCTGATCAGCAGAATTTTGGAATGGGTTTCAGCAGGTGCACAGCCCCAGCTGCTGAGATCAGAGAGAGGGACATTTGTGTGAAGCCCTTATTTACGCACATGCTTTCCAAGCCTGCTTCCATGCATTTTGTTGCCTAGCTGGGATGTATTAAAAGCTATTACGTAATACTGAGTTGGCCTCAGATGCAGTTAGGAGAAATCAGTGCAGCAACTTAGTCATGACTTAAGCCCCATTGATTTCAATGGAAACTCAGTTCATCTTAGTCTGGATCCAATCAATTTTGCTTTGCTGATAAGTTAGGCATGGTTAAAGAAGAAACCTTTGTGTGCCAACAAGTACACAACTTACCTACTTACTTAGTGTTTGGCTGGGATTAAGTATGACCTCCTGTCCCCCACAGCACCACAGTACTAAGACTATGTCTTGGAAGTTGTTCATTGGCTCATTCTATGGTTCCTTCAAGTTCACAGGGGAAGCTGGTAGCAAGATCTAGGCAGAAGACTGATCAAGGCAGGAAGAAGGTAAGATCTTGGATAGCTGCAGTTGGATCCCGCTGGCTGGAATGTGTCCGCCCCCCCCCCCATCCGGACAATAGGAAGATGTTGTCTGAGCAGAGAGCTAGTCTGGCTACAACCTGTATTTGGTTGCCTTACTACTAATAAAGTGAAAGTGAGCAGACAGCTAAAGCCCATTAAAGCCTGATGTAGGCTGACAAGACCTGTAGTGGAGGCAGCTCTCTCCCCCCCCACTCCCAAGCTCATTCTTTTCTTAAAGAGCCCCTCACCTGATTTTGTAGCCTGAGACTTCTGCAAGGATGGGGAGATGGAAGTTCTGTCAGGGACTCATCCTCTTGAGTCAGAGGATGATGGCAGACAATGTTCTCTGGGCAGGGGAGCCCTGAATAAAGCAGTGACTGCTCTACTCCAGAGGAAGTGGCCTGTGCCTCACCCTCATCATAATCCTCTGCTGTACACTGGAAGGTCCAAGGGCTGTGGGTCATGACATTCAATACATTAAAGTAGGTCAGTGTAATTGTCCTGATTTGAAAGTGTGCACAAATATCACCCTCTGAACATTTCAAATCCCATTAAGTTCTCCTCTGGCTTCTGAGACATCACCAGACTTTGTACAGACTTTGTGATCATATGGGCTAGAAATATTTTAAAAAGGAAAATAAATCTAAAGTTCCCATAGTGGTTAATTCTACTCCTGTATCAAATTCTGTACTTTTTCTGTGGTTCCACTAATTGCAAAATACACAGAGGCCTCCTACAGATAACGTCAGGAATTTTTAAGGTGTTGTTTCAGAAGGTTTTGTTTTTAACTACTCAGATCAACCTATTTCTCAGTCAGGAGTTTCAAACCATATATAAGACAAAATATGGCAGATGCATGAATATTATCAGCAAAACTGTGTATAGAATTATATTTGCACTGAGTGATGGTTCTTTAAAGACTAGCTAAACTCTAACATTTTCATAATAGTAGATTTTGCTTTCTTGGAGGAGTATTGTTTATCTTACTTAGTCATTAAAATTAATGAGATCATTTAATTAGACCCAGACTAATTATTATGCAACAAAAGCTCTAATCTACCTTCATGCTTCAAAGTGAAGAAGAAGACATCTGTGGGATGCAGTGAGATAGGAAACACATGCATTAGGCGGTGTGCATGCCAGCTGTGATCCAGCTAGAGCTACGCTTTCTTCATTGCTTGCCCATCACTTAAAAAGAACAATCATTCTGAAGAAAATTATCAAGCGAAGTGAGGACTATGATTGCAAAATTACATCACCATGTCTTACATTTAATACAGTACTGATGCTGCCTGCAACTAAACTAATAGTCCCTAGGTGATCACTTGAAGCAAGTCTTCTCTCTGTCTTTCTTACTGTATAATTCTAGCAGTTTTTCTTCTTCCTCCTTTTCTGTATCGAAGTTACAGGGTACTTCCCCACACCCCACCAAGGCCGAAAAACTAAAGTCACTGAGTGTGTGTGTGTGTGCATAAGTTATGTCTTGAATGTTTTAATCATCACTTTGAATGAAAGTTTATGGTAAAAGTATAGCCTTATAGCTTTGGGGTTTCATATATATATATATATATATATATATATATATATATATGAGAAACCCCATATATATATATATATATATATATATATATATATATATATATGAAACCCCAAAGCTATAAGGCCATACTTTTACCATAAACTTTCATTCAAAGTGTTGATTAAAACATTCAAGACATAACTTACCACCCCAAAAGCAGGTTTAAGTATCCAGTAGTTGGCAATAGATGCTCAATAGCAAGAGTGTTCAAATGACAAGTTGTATGGAGACTAAGACCCCTTCATGGATCACTGCCTTGTTGTGGCAAAGGGGCTTGCATAACTCAGTGAAGCCATAAGCTATGCCGTGCAGGGCCACCCAAGATGGACAGGTCATGGTGGAGAGTTCTGACAAAATGTGGTCCACTGGAGAAGGAAATGGCAACCCACTCCAGTATTCTTGCCAAGAAAACCCCATGGAACGTATCACAAGGCTAAAAGAGATGACACTGGAAAATGAGCCCCTCAGGTCGGAAGGTGTCCAATATACTACTGGGGAGGAGCAGAGGGAATTTCCAAGTAGCGCCGGAAAGAGTGAAGCGGCTGGGCCAAAGCTGAAAGGACACTCAGCTGTGGATGTGTCTGGTGGTGAAAAGAAAATCCGATGCTGTAAAGAACAATATTGTTTAGGAACCTGGAATGTCAGATCAATGAATCAAGGTAAGCTGGAGGTGGTCAAACATGAGATGGCAAGATTGAACATTGACATCTTGGGAATCAGCAAACTAAAATGGACAAGCATAGGCGAATTAAATTCAGTTGACCATTATATCTACTACTGTGGGCAAGAAATGGAAGTAGCACTCATAGTTAATAAAAGGGTGAGAAAAGCAGTACTGGGGTACAATCTTAAAAATGATAGAATGATCTCAGTACGAATCCAAGGCAAACCATTCAACATCACAGTAATTCAAGTCTATGCCCCAACCACTGATGCTGAAGAAGCTGAGGTTGATCGGTTCTATGAAGACCTACAACACCTTCTAGAACTAATACCAAAAAAAGATGTCCTCTTCATCATAGGGGGTTGGAATGCCAAAGTAGGAAGTCAAGAAATAACTGGGATAACAGGCAAGCATGGCCTTGGTGTAGAAAATGAAGCAGGACAAAGGCTAATAGAGTTTTGCCAAGAGAACACACTGATCATAGCAAACACTCTTTTCCAACAGCACAAGAGGCGACTCTACACATGGACAATACCAGATGGTCAATATCGAAATCAGATTGATTATGTCCTTTGCAGCCAAAGATGGAGAAGCTCCATACAGTCAGTAAAAACAAGACCTGGAGCTGACTGTGGCTCAGATCAAGAGCTTCTTGTTGCAAAATTCCAGCTTAAATTGAAGAACGTAGGGAAAACCACTAAACCATTCAGGTATGACCTCAATCATATCCCTTCTGAATATACAGTGGAGGTGAGGAATAGATTTCAGGGATTAGACCTGATAGACAGAGTGCCTGAGGAACTATGGACAGAGGTCCGTCACATTGTTCAGGAGGCAGCAACTCAACCCATCCCAAAGAAAAAGAAATGCAAGAAAGCCAAGTGGCTGTCTGAAGAGGCTTTACAAGTAACTGAGGAAAGAAGGGAAGTGAAAAACAAGGGAGAAAGGGGAAGATATATCCAACTGAATGCAGAGTTCCAGAGAATAGCAAGGAGAGACAAGAAGGCCTTCTTAAATGAACAGTGCAAAGAAATTGAGGAAAACAACAGAATGGGAAAGACAAGAGATCTTTTCAAGAAAATTGGAGATCTCAAGGGGACATTTTGTGCAAAGACAGGCATGATAAAGGACAAAGAAGGCAGGGACCTAACAGAAGCAGATGAGATTAAGAAGAGGTGGAAAGAATACACAGAAGAACTATACAGGATACAGGAATGATATTAATGTCCCTGATAGCCATGATAGTGTACTCACTGACTGAACTTGAGCCGGACATCCTAGAGAGTGAAGTCAAGTGGGCCTTAGGAAGCATTATTAACAACAAAGCTAGCGGAGATGACAGTATTCCAGCTGAGCTATTTAAAATCCTAAAAGATGGTGCTGTTAAAGTGCTGCACTCAATATGCCAACATGTTTGGAACACTCAACAGTGGCCACAAGACTGGAAAAGGTCAATTTACATTCCAATTCCAAAGAAGGGCAATGCCAAAGAGTGTTCAAACTACTGTACAATTGCACTCATTTCACATGCCAGCAAGGTGATGCTCAAAATCCTACAAGCTATGCTTCAGCAGTAAGTGAACCAAGAACTTCCAGACATCCAAGCTGGGTTTCGAAGAGGCAGAGGAACTAGAGATCAAATTGCCAACATTCGCTGGATCATGGAGAAAGCAAGAGAATTCCAGAAAAACCTCTATTTCTGCTTCATTGACTATGCTAAAGCCTTTGATTGTGTGGATCACAACAAACTCTGGCAAATTCTGAAAGAGATGGGAGTACCAGACCACCTTACCTGTCTCCTGAGAAACCTGTATGAGGGTCAAGAAGCAACAGTAAGAACCAGACATGGAACAACCGATTGGTTCAAAACTGGGAAAGGAGTACGACAAGGCTGCATATTGTCACCCTGCTTATTTAACTTATATGCAGAGTACATCATGAGAAACGCCAGGTTGGATGAATCACAGGTCAGAATTAAGATTGCCGGGAGAATTATCAACAACCTCAGATACAAAGACGATACCACCCTAACGGCAGAAAGCAAAGAGGATCTAAAGAGCCTCTTGTTGAGGGTGAAAGTGGAGAGTGCAAAAGCTGGTTTGAAACTCAACATTAAAAAAAAACTAAGGTCATGGCATCTGGTCCCATCACTTCCTGGCATATAGAAGGGGAAGAAATGGAAGCAGCGACAGATGTTATTTTCTTGGGCTCCAAGATCACGGCAGATGGTGACTGTAGCCATGAAATTAAAAGACGCTTGCTCCTTGGGAGAAAAGCTATGGCAAACCTAGACAGCATAGTAAGAAGCAGAGATATCACCTTGCCGACAAAGGTCCGTCTAATCAAAGCTATGGTTTTCCCAGTAGTAATGTATGGCTGTGAGAGCTGGACTATAAGGAAGGCTGAGCGCCGAAGAATTGATGCTTTCGAACTGTAGTGCTGGAAAAGACTCTTATCATGAGTCCCCTGGACTTCAAGGAGGTCAGATCAGTCCATCCTAAAGGAACTCAACCCTGAGTGCTCATTGGAAGGACAGATACTGAAACTGAAGCTCAAATATTTTGGCCACCAAATGCAAAGAGAAATCTCCCTGGATGCTGGGAAATATTGAAGCAAAAGGAGAAGGGGATGGCAGGGGATGAGATGGCTAGATAGTATCACCGATGCAAAGAATATGAACTTGAGTACACTCCGGGAGAGACTGGAGGACAGGAAGGCCTGGCGTGCCTTCCTGTCCTGCACTTGTGTCCATGGGGTCACAAAGAGTCAGACATGACTTAACGACTGAACAACAACAACAACAATGGGGACTAAGAAGAAGGGCTTTCCACATTTGCTTTAGTTTAATAGATGACCACATTAGATACAAACTGTTGTGTCTCCTTGTTACAGGCTTTTGTAAGGTATGCTAGCTATTATTATATATTCTGTGTTGTTCATTATTTTGCATTGCATTGCATTGCATTGCACTTTATTGTATTGTATTATTTCAGCCATTTATAATCTGCCCAGAGAACATTTGTGGTAATGTGGATTAAAAATAGATTCAATCAATATGATGTTGCCTTTAGAAGCACAAGGCAAAGAGGAATCAAGATGAATAATCATTGCCACCAATTAGAAGAGCACTATCAGGAAGACTCAAGACTTATCCACAACCACCACAAGCGGGAAGCCTCATGTGATGCCTGTCTGCCTGTTTCAGCTTGTCATTTCTGCTTGGATCAGATGAATTCAACAGAGAATCCAAAAATTCTAGAGGAAACATCTACTATGGTTCTGAATCGGCAGCAGTCACATAGATTTCTCCAATTTGGAATTCAAAGCAATGTTTTAAAGTCAATGGATAATTTCCACCCATTCAAATTATTCATGATAGTTACTGTTTTGAACCTCTGATCTAGCTGTATATGAATCCAACATAATTTTGTACTGGAAAAACCTATCTTTGATATTTTGATATTGTTTATTGGTACAAGCAGAGGTAAGAAGTATTAAGTTGATCTGAATAACTTTCTAATATTACATTAAAAAATAATTTGAATGAATTCATGGCAATTCTGCTGTTTTCACCTAAATTACCTCCAAACATATTGCAGCTATTATAGTTACCTTCCTTGGCACATTTATAAACTTCTTCCTCATTATAAATATTCATATTAAAAATACATTACACTTCAGTTACCCAGAGAAGAAACTGAAGCAAAACCAAACAATCTAAATGTTTCAAACAAATGTAGTTCTCTCTTCCTTAAAAGAAAAATAGAGTGCTTACAAAAAGACTTAGTAATAATTTCTTTTCAGTACTTAATGTCCATATTAACATAACAAGAGTTGCACCAGTGTGTTAATATCCATATCACTGAAACAACTCAGAGGTTTTGTGTGTGTGTTTTAAAGAAAGAATGAAGTTAATAAACTGTTAGCAAAAATAGCAATTACCAGAATTAAAAAAAAATAAAATTGCTAACTGAAGCATACATTGTAGAACTAGAAATTACAAATATGCTGAAGAGACACAGGAGACAGAGCAAATGTTCCTTCCATTTAGCACAATCAACTAGACAGCATGGCTTGAAATTCTCTCAGCTAATACATTACATTTAAAATCAACTTGGCTACTCTTACAAATGGCAGATAAACTGAACTCATTTTCCTGGAAAGGTAAAGAGAACATAGATAATTGCGAACCCATAGGGGGTGGCCCAAAATGGTTTTCCTCAGTTTGCCTAAGGATGTAACCATTAGGGAGTCATTCTCTCCAGTACTTTTCTGTGTAGTGGTGATGAGAAAAAGGGTCCAGTGTAGCTCCCTGCGAAGTTTCACCCTGTTGGTCTTCCTACCTGAACCAAAAGCAATCAAAGAACCAGAAAAGCTCGCTCTTTCTTTCTTTCTTTCTTTCTTTCTTTCTTTCTTTCTTTCTTTCTTGTTATTTATAGGCCACCTTATTAGAAGAAGTTCTTTGGAGAGCTCATAGAATAAAACTACAAAAGTAAAATAGAATTTAAAAAAATTAAACTACAATAATACAATAAAATATAATGGGTTGTATTAAATGGTATCTGGCCACCGAAGAAAAGCATCCATCAATGGAATAGATTCCACCTCCTCATGGAGCTCCACCCCCCACAAATTTCCCTGGGAATTCAAGCCCCCTTCAGAGCAGATCTGAGGGGTGCACGAAGAAGAGGGAAGGAAAGTTCTGTTGTGTGAAAAGAAATCTGCTTGTATAAAGGAGTATTTCACCCAATAACATAATACACAGAAATGAAAACACCATACACACACACACACACACACAAACATATAAGAGAGAATGGAGAGCAAAGAATAAAAATCAGCAGCACTGAAACATTAGAACACAATGTGCTTAAAAAGACATTTGCATGGTGCTGAAAAGACATTAAAGTACATGGCAGGCAGACCTTTCTGTGGAGGGCATTCAACCACATTCAAGATGCCTCCAGTGAAAAGGCCTCATAGAGACCTACTGTAATTCACTTGGTGGGAGCACTGATGAAAATCTCAGAGCTGTATGTGGGAAGAGTGAAGCCATCAAGTATTGAAGTCCCAATCCATGAAGGACCTTAAAACCAGCAAAAGGTATCTGGTCCAGAAATGGACTGAGAGGCTGTGAAGATGATAGATTACTAGCATAATATCTTTATTTTGTTTTATTTATTTATAAATTCATGAGTCACCTTTTGGCCAAATTAGGGCCCCCAAAGCAACTTAATATCTTTGTAGTGCTCAGTTTTAATTAACAATCTTGCACCCATATTCTGTAACAGATGAAATGTCTGGACCATTTTCAAAGTCAGTTCCACATAGAATACACTGCAGTAATCCAAATGGGAGGTTACAAGGGCATTGATCACTGAAGCAATGCCATCTCCAAAGTTAGGTCAAGTGGAGTGCCATTGAATTAGAAAATGAGGATTTCCTGGACAAGAAGTGTTCAAGCAACAGTTGGTGAGGAAGGTTATGGTCAGAGAAGATGTACAAGATGAGAATGAGAAAAATGTCTGGTAGTGTAATGTGACCACCAACTGAATGAGGAACAAGTTTAAAATTAGCTATGTACGAAACACCTACCTGGCTCCACGCCAGGCAATCCGCGGTGGGGGGGAGGCACTCCGTCCCTCCCCCTGGAATCCTCAACGGGGGGGAGGCACTCCGTCCCTCTCCCCGGAATCCTGCCCAGCTGGATCCGCTCCACGGCCAAGCCGCGGAGCCGCCGGCCGGCTCCAGCCACCCGCAGCCAGACATCCGGCTGCTGGGAAGCCCTGCAGGGACACAAATGGCGGCTGTTGTAGCCACCGCCATTTGCATCCATGTATTGAGCTGTGATAGGCTATGTAAATATTTATGTAGCCTATCACAGCAGGGGGAAAACCCCAGCATACGCAAATGGCGGTAGCCACCACCATTTGCATACGCTGGTTTTTTTCCCCCCCCTACCGTGATAGGCTACGTAAATACTTACGTAGTCTATCACGGCAGGGGGGAAAAAAACCCAGCGTATGCAAATGGCGGTAGTTGCTGCCATTTGCGTACGCTGGGTTCCCCCCCCTGCCGTGATAGGCTATGTAAACCACACAAAATATCTTATTTTAAATAGGGATGTCAGAGAATTCCGCGACGGATCTCAGTGAGGCCGATTGCCAGTGCATTTGGCCCCTCGAAATCCATCACGGAACGAAGCCCCCACCCCCCCAACCCACGAAAGGCACGCGAAATGGAGCACTTACCTGCTCCCATCCGTGCTGCTTTGCGAATGGCGGCCGTCCTGTGGCTGCCATTCGCTTCCTCCTCTTCATAGCCATGATAGGCTATGTAAATACTTACGTAGCCTATCACGGCCTCTGCAGGGACACAAATAGCATCTCTGCATTAGCCGTGATAGGCTATGTAGCCTATCGCAGCTATGAAGAGGAGGAAGCGAATAGCAGCCGCAGGACGGTCGCCATTCGCAAAGCAGCATGGACGGGAGCAGGTAAGTGCTCCGTTTCGCGTGCCTTTCCTGGATTGGGCTTCGTGGGCTTCGTTCCATGACAGATTTCGAGGGGCCGAATGCACTGGCATTTGGCCTCACCGAGATCCATCATGGAATTCTCTGACATCCCTATTTAAAATAAGATATTTTGTGTGGTTGGTAGTATGAACCCATTTCCCAGCATTTTAGCAATGAAGGCATGACTGAGCTGAGATTTGCATGAGGGTTTTGGATGACTATCCTCCATGCTACACCTGGCTTTTCATTCCTTTTCCCTCTCCTCCCCCTTTTCCCCCTTCTCATGCAAGCTGTCCCTGATAATTTCCACCAATTCCTCCTCCCACTTCAGTCCCCTGTGCCACATCCCATATCATTCCAGAGGGTCCCTCAACCCTCTGGTCTGGAGTGGCTTTTCAGATGGCTTGGGAAATGATAGTGGGAGGCAGAGGTAAGGAAAGCCCTGTTGCCCTTGCACAGCTCTGGATCCATGCCTATAGTGAATAGCAGTCTTCATAGTTTATATGGGGAATTCATATTGATAAGGGAATATTTACAGTTCTCAAGCTTTCCT
Source organism: Heloderma suspectum (assembly GCF_057233095.1). Classification (NCBI taxonomy): domain Eukaryota; kingdom Metazoa; phylum Chordata; class Lepidosauria; order Squamata; family Helodermatidae; genus Heloderma; species Heloderma suspectum. Next base: position 77,987,406 of record NC_139460.1, on the reverse strand, counting down.
ATCATCATATCAGAACTCCCCATGATCATCTTGTGAATACCAGTAAGAGATGCAGTGCCACATAATGTTATCCAGTGAAAGCATGTTTCGCTCATATTCTCAAACACTCATATAAAACAAGATATCAGATTTCTCTAGGTTGTTCAGTGGTATTATTATTGTGGGAAAGCATCAATGTCTGAATGGATTTTTTTTGCAAATGATCCAAAGGAAACCAGCACTCTTTTTTTGAAAGTGGGAAAGAAATTGCACCTGTTAAAGGATTATGTACTGACATACAAACAAATTCCATCAACCTATCCTTTTTCATGTTTTATCATTCTGTCCTTAAAGTAATAGAAGAATGACGGTGGATATAATTAAGCAAACCAGAAACTCGGCACACTTTAGCAATCTCATTTGAGATTAAAGAGAAGAGAGTGAACACGCATGAGCTTATTTGCTGCTACTAATAAAAGAGAAGACCATATAATCCCTGCCACTTCACAACCCCAGCACAAAGCTTTTGATAATAATCAAAAGATGTACAGCAAGTAATAAAATGGGAGAAGGTAATAGGAAAACAAGAAATAAAATTCTATTTTATCTGAAGTCATTCAGTTGACTGGATAACATAGAGAGCATACTGGCTGTATTGTATCAATGAGATAGGGTAACTTTCCGTAACCACATTAGGATACATCATATAGATGTACAGTGAACCATTATCTGATGTCACTTTTTTAAAGGAAAAAAATGCAGCTTATTTCTATTAGGAGTACGTCGATGCTTTACTACAGCAGATCTGCAGATAGCCAGGTAATCGCTGCTACTTCCCTTCATTGCTTGAACTGATTTTCTTGATATGAGTCAAAGACCCCTCATTGTTCTGTGTGCTGGGAAGACTGGCTTTTGACTGAATAAGTTTCTTTTCACCAATTGAACCATTGTTCATTCCAAAAATGTATACAGGGTGAACCTTGGGAGCCCAGTAATATCTATTGGCATTAATGCACAAGTAGCTATTGCAAGCGATGCATGACTTTCTGCACTAGGTTAAAGGGAAATTCCTAGGTTAAAGGAAATTGCTAAATTAGAAAGGGGGAGTGAAGGGATAGGAAAAAGAAACCAAATGCACAGTTAAAAGATGGGGGATTCTTGGCTCAACAACACTATGAGCCAATGATGTGATGTGGCTGCATAAAAGGCAAATGCTATTTTGGGCTTCATTAATCGAAGCATAGCTTCCAAATCCCAGAAGTACTAGTTCCTTTCTACTTAGCAGTGCTTAGGCCTCATCTGGAGTACTGTGTCCAGATCTGGGCACCACACTTTAAGAAGGATGCAGACAAGCTGGAGAGGGTTCAGAGGAGGGCAACAAAAATGATCAGGGGACTGGAAACAAAGCCCTATGAAGAGAGACTGAAGGAACTGGGCATGTTTAGCCTTGAGGAGAGAAGACTGAGGGGAGATATGATAGCGCTTTTCAAGTACTTGCAAGGTTGTCACAGAGAGGAAGGGCAGGATCCCTTCTCGATCATCCCAGAGTGCAGGACACGGAATAATGGGCTCAAGTTACAGGAAGCCAGATTCCGGCTGAACATCAGGAAAAACTTCCTGACTGTTAGAGCAATACGACAATGGAACCCATTACCTAGGGATGTGGTGGGCTCTCCCACGCTGGAGGCATTCAAGGTGAGGCTGGACAGCCATCTGTCAGGGATGCTCTGACTTGGATTCCTGCACTGAGCAGGGGATTGGACTCGATGGTCTTCTAGGTCCCTTCCAACCCTACTATTCTATGATTCTATAACAGCCCAATGTTCCCCCTATAATTAAAATAGTACTAATTTAATTTCAGTTTTGACCGATGCAGCTTTGCAGTGGTTCCTGTGGTTTTAGTGGCTTAAAAAGACCCAGAGATTGCTATGGAAGTGTTGCTTCCTCTGAAGCACCCCTCGATCCATATCGGTGTAGCACAATGTGAGCTGGCATTAATGCTTTAGAAGGGTCTTCACCTTGACATAAGGACCCTTGATGTTTTCACCCAATCAGTGTGTGCTTGAAAGAAGACTGGGATCACAGCAGCATTGTTCTTTCCCAAGCTACACACATTCCTTTGATTCTACTAGCGTAAAATCTAAAATGTGTGCACACAGGCTCTATTTTTTTTTTTCAAATGAATGCGCGTAAGTCAGGAGAAGGAGTATACTGTTCCAGGAAGAGATCCTAGGCTAGGTTGGAAGAGCAGGAATTCAATTGCCAATGGGAGCTTCCCTTGAAATGTAGAAGGCAACTTTTGGAGCAATTTTTGTCAGAACTATGGCAGGGAAAGAAAGAGTTAAACCTCACCACCTACCTGTCAAGAGCCCAACGCTGCCATGTGGCTGCTATTAACGTAACAAAAGATGTGCCTGTCAATTGCATTTCACACAATTAACATCATATCTAGTTTGGCCCCGAGGAGCATACTGCATCTGCTTCTGAACCGGAAAGTTCCAATTAGCTAGCCTGGCTAAAAGTCATTGATCATCTGATCTTACAGGCATTTGTCTAATTCTCCTTTAAAGCCATCTAAGTCATCAGCCTCCAGCACACCATCTAGCAGCAAATCCCATATGTTAACTATGTATTGAATGAAGTGTTACTTTCTGTTGTCTGTCATCTGTCTAATGCCTGTCAGTTTAATTGGACCATGACCCTATGTTCTAATGCTATAAGAGAGGTACAATTCTCTCCATGCATTTTCTCCACACCACCCATAATTTTATTGAGTTAAATGGGTCTTTGTCCCATGTAATTATGTATAGGATTGCAGCCTGAGATAATGACATCTTTGGAAAGAAGGAGGTCTTATTGAACTGTGTATGACATGCTTCCAATTAATATGGTCAGGATTGGGCTGGAGGTGTGATTAAAATTCTGGCATCCTACAACCTCTAGGGATGGGGGAGAATTTCTCCCCGAAACTTCAGGAGGCTGAGTGCCAACGTGTTCGGCCCCCCGAAGTAGTTTTGGGGAAAAATTCTCTGCACCCCCCCCGGGACGGGACTTACCTTTCCCGAATGTCCCTCCCGGCGGCGGGTCCCGGTGGTGGTTCGTCAGGTCTTCGACAGGGGCAGAGGTGGCAGCCGGTCTTTCGACCGGCTGCCACTGCCGCCATTCCAATAAAACTAAAAAAAAAAAAAACGCCCCCGTGATAGGCTACGTGACGATTAACGTAGCCTATCACAGCTAGATTTGCAAAGTCAGCCATGATAGGCTACGTAAATCGTCACATAGCCTATCACAGGTGACTTTAAAAAAAAAAAAGCACATACGGCTAATGGCGGCCCCCATAGGAAGCCACCATTCACGTTCCTTATTTGGTCACTGTAGTCTACGTAAAGATTTACGTAGACTACAGCGACCAAATAAGGAACACGAATGGCGGCTCCCTATGGGGGCTGCCATTTGCGTACGTGCTTTTTTTGTTTTTTTTTAAAGTCACCTGTGATAGGCTACGTGATGATTAACGTAGCCTATCATGGCTGACTTTGGAGATCTAGCCGTGATAGGCTACGTTAATTGTCACGTAGCCTATCACGGGGGCGTTTTTTTTTTTTTTTACTTTTTATTTTGCGGCCGGGCGAGGTGAGGCGGAAAGCCTCCCCCCAGCCTGAATTTTGGCCGGGCGAGGCGGGAAGCCTCCCCCCTCGGCCTGAACTTCAGGGGGAGCAGCAAAGCGCCTCCCCCCCACTGCGAAGCAATCTGCGACACCAGGTAAGTGGCTTTCGTGCACCCCTACAAAGAACATAAGAAGAGCCATGCTGGATCAGACCAAAGGTCCATCTAGTTCAGCTTTCTGTTCACACAGTGGCTAACCAGATGCCTGTGGGAAACCCACAGGTAGAACATGAGAGCAATAGCACCCTCCTGCTCATGTCCCCCAGCAACTGGTGTACATAGGCATAATACTCCTGATACTGGAGGTATCATGTAGCCATCAGGACTAGTAGCCATTGATAGCCTTACCCTCCATTAATGTGTTTAATCCCCTTTTAAATCCATCCACATTCTAGATATCACTACATCTTGTGGTAGTGAGTTCCATTGTTGTATGCCCTGGCCGTGAGCTGCTAAGGTTTGGAGGTGCTGAGATAATGATAAACCAGATCCAGGTTTGCTTACAAGGAGAATTTATTTAGTACTTACAGTGCACAGGCGTACCCAATGGTTGGATCAGACAGCTTCTCTGAACCCAGAGCCAAGGGGTACAATGGGTCTTATACTATACATGTTAGCAGTGAGGCAGCATGACAGCAGCAAGTGTTAATTTGAGTTCATCTGCAACTTTCCCAGCATAGGCTAACAGCCCCATGTCAGAGGGGAAACAATCAGAACTTTCCCAGCACAGACACCTGTAAACATACCCTAAACAGAGCCTCACTTCTCAGGCGCTTCCTAGGAGATAAGATAAATGGTAGCTCATTAGCATGGCATGTGCTGAGGTGGCGATATCGACCTTTGACTCATCTTACCAGCCAAGAGGCCCACTAACAAGAGAACTGCAGCCCACAATGAACCCAAAGAGAGCATTATAGATCTCTAGGCCCCTCTAAAACTACTGGTGACTTGGTTACAGGCCTGGGGATATTACAATAGTCTAGCTATGTGTTGTGTGAAGAAGTATTTCCTTTTGTCTGTCCTGAATCTCCCACCAATCAGCTTCATGGGATGACCCCAGATTTTAGCATTATGAGAGAAGAAATATGTCTCCCTATCCACTTTCTCCACACCATGCATAATTTTGTACACCTCTATCATGTCTCCCCTTTTTTTGAAGCTAAACAATTCCAGATGTTGTAACCTTCCCTCATAGAGAAGTTGCTCCAGTCCCTGAATCATTTTAGTTGACCTTTTCTGCACCTTTTACAATGCTACAATATCCCTTCTTAAGGTGCAGTGACCAGAACTGTACACAGTATTCCAAGTGTGGTCACACCATAGATTTGTATAAAGGGACTTTGGTATTGGCTGTTTTATTTTCAGTTCTTTTCCTAATTATGCCTAATGTGGAATTCGCCTTTTTCATAGCAGCAGCATACTGAGTCAACATTCTCACTGAGCTGTCCACCACACCCTAAGATCACTTTCTTGATCAGTCACCACTAGCTCAGATCCCATCAGCTTATATGTGAAGCTGGGATTGTACCTCAACATGCATCACTTTTCACTTGTTTACATTGAACCACATTTACCATTTTGATGACCGTTCTCCCAGTTCGGAGAGATTTTTTTGAATCTCGTTGCAATCCTTTCTGTTTTAACCACTCTAAATAATTTAGCATCATCAGAAAATTGGCCACTGCTCTGCTTACTCCTAATTCCAGATCTTTTTAAAAAATATTTTTATTTATTATATTTCTATACCTCCCCATAGCTGAAGCTCTCTGGGTGGTTTGCAAAAGTTAAAACATTAAAATACAATATACAAAGTTTAAAAGCCATTTACATAAAAGCACACAGACAATATACAAACAACATATAACTAAAAACAACTTTGAACTAAAAACAATTTAACAAAAAATCCAACAATAAAAACAACACAGCTTAAAAAGAACACAGCTTAAAAAGAGTAGGGCTGTACGAAAGTTCTGCCATGAATCTCAGGGAGGCCGAATGCCAGCGCATTCGGCCCCCCGAAATCGGGGCAGAATGGTCCGCCACACCCCTGCCACACCCCCAGGATGGGACTTACCTGGGGCGGATCTTCCTGGCAGCAGCGGCTCCAGCGGCAGCTCTGGCGGCGGGGCGGCGGCGGCGGCCGGTCTTCCGACCGGCTGCCACTACCACCATTTCCAGGTTTAAAAAAAAAGAAAAAGTGATAGGCTACGTAAAGATTTATGTAGCCTATCACGGCTAGATTTTTAAAAAAACACTGTGATAGGTTACGTAAATGTTTACATAGCCTATCACGGCTGACTTAAAAAAAAAACAATGCGTGTACGCATATGGCAGCACCCATGGGCGCCGACATTTGCGTTCCTTATTTTGGCACGTCTTAGTCTACGTAAACATTTACGTAGACTAAGATGGCGAAACTTAGGGGAACGCAAATAGCGTAGCGTCTACGCTATTTGTGTTTCTTTTTTTAAAAAACCTTATTCCATGTTTAGAGCCTTTTGTTGAGGGACTTTGTCAAAAGTAGGGATTGGGGAGAATTCCACCACGGATTCAGTGAGGCCAAATGCACTGGCATTCGGCCACCCAAAATCTGTGGCAGAACGGCCTGCCCCCCTCCCCCCTGCGGATTCCCCCCAGGACGAGGCTTACCTGGGGCGGATGTTATGGATGGTGGCGGGTCCAGCGGCAGCGGTGGCTGGTCTTTCAACTGGCTGCCGCGGCTGTCATTTGCATCCTGATCTTTGCCATGATAGGCTATGTAAGTATTTACATAGCCTATCATGGCAAGCCAAGCAAAAAACAAAACAAAACAAAACAGCGTATGCAAATGGCGGCAGCTACGGCGGCCGCCATTTGCATTCCCTATTTTTTGCCATTTTAGTCTAAGTAAATATTTACGTAGGCTAAAATGGCAAAAAACAGGGAATGCAAATGGCGGCCGCCGCCATTTGCATATGCTGTTTTTTTTGTTTTTTTGCCCAGCCGTGATAGGCTATGTAAATACTTATGTAGCCTATCATGGCAGCCTGGCTGGACGCAAATGGCGGCCACTACAGCGGCCGCCATTTACATCCACAGCAGTCCCTCTGCGGCCAGAACTCCGGCTGCAGACGGGCCTGGCCGGCTGCTCCGCAGAGCTGCTGCGGAGCAGAGCCAGCCAGGCAGGATTCTGGGGAGGGAGGACCGGATCGCCTCCCCCCCATCGAGGATTCCGGGGGGAGGGACGGCGCGCCTCCCCCCCCACCACGAATCAATTCCAAGAAAAGGTAAGTGACTTTCGTACATCCCTAGACTCAAAAGCCCTTTGGAAGTCCAAGGAAACAATGTCTACCAGCTCACCCCTCTCCCCACATATTTAATAACAGTCTCAAAGAACTCTTAAAAGGTTAGTGAGACAGAACGTACCTTTGCAGAAGCCATGTTGATTCTTTTTGTTCTTTTATATTCTTACTGATTTTGTCTTTAATAATGCTTTCCTTGAATTTACCTGGAACAGATGTTAAGCCAACCAGCCTGTAATTTCCCAGATCCCCCCTGCATCATTCTTTTTTAAATTGGCATTATGTTGGTCATTCTCCAGTCCTCTGGCACAAAAGCAGATTTTAGGGACATGTTACATATTTTTGTTAGAAGTTCAACAATGTCATATTTTAGTTATTTAAGAACTCTAGGAGGGTTGCCATCGGGGTCCAGTGGTTATTAGCTTTCAATTTTTCAAGAAAGTCAAGAACATCATCTTTTGTCACCAAATTGCTGCTACTTCCCTTTTGTCAAAAAAATAATAATTTTGGGGGGAGATATCCTACAAATGGGGCCTCCATAGATTAGGTGTTGATATGGAGACCCTGGCTCACATGTTACAGTGAATGTGTGGTGGTGGTGGTGGGGAGGTTGGCATGCTAGTCTTCCAAGGCATCAACACCATATGAAATGTATGAATCAAAGAAGAGAAACTGGTCCTATTAAAAAAAATGATAGTAGTCCTGCTTTCTGTTTTCAAACCCAATTCTAAGGAGGTTTGTTGTTCAGTCGTTAAGTCATGTCCTACTCTTTGTGACCCCATGGACCATAGCAGGCCAGGCCTTCCTGTCATTCCATGGGGTTTTCTTGACAAGAATACTGGAGTGGGTTGCCATTTCCTTCTCCAGTGGACCACATTTTGTCAGAACTCTCCGCCATGACCTGTCCGTCTTGGGTGGCCCTGCATGGTATAGCTTATGGCTTCACTGAGTTATGCAAGCCCCTTCACCACAGCAAGGCAGTGATCCATGAAGGGGCTAAGCGGGTTTACTTGGAAGTAAATCCCATTGATGTTATTGGGATTCATGTCCAATTAAGGATGTTTAGAATTGCATCTTGCCATCTCAATCCCAAACTCATTTTCTTTGAAGTAATTCCCAATGATTTCAATGAAACATACTTCAAACTAAGCTAAGTAAACATGGAGTGCCTTTTACCAGCTTAGGCTAATTTGCCAACTGTGACCATATCTGGAAAAATTTAGTGATGGTGGAGAATTCCGCCACGGATTTCAGTGAGGCCGAATGCACTGGCATTCGGCCCCCCGAAATCCGTGGTGGAACGGCCTCCCGCCCCCCCACCCCTCCACGGATTCCCCCCGGGATGAGACTTACCTGGGATGAATGTTCTGGATGGTGGCGGCTCCAGTGGCGGCTGCGGTGGCAGCTGGTCTTTTGACCGGCTGCTGTGGCCACCATTTGCATTCTGGTCTTTGCCATGATAGGCTACATAAGTCTTTACATAGCCTATCACGGCAAGCCAATAAAAAAAACACAAAAAACAAGTGTACGCAAATGGGGCGGCTATGGCAGCCGCCATTTGCGTTCCCTATTTTTCGCCATTCTAGCCTACGTAAATATTTACGTAGGCAAATACGGCAAAAAAAAAAGGGAACCGCAAATAGCGTAGTGGGCGCTATTTGCATTCTTTTTTTTTTTCACCGTTTCATCCTACGTAAATATTTACATAGGCTTCTACGGTGAAAAAAAAAAAAACACAAATAGCGCCCACTATGCTATTTGTGGTTCCCTTTTTTTCCCCGCCGTAATTGCCTATGTAAATATTTACGTAGGCTAGAACGGCGAAAAATAGGGAACGCAAATGGCGGCTGCCATAGCCGCCGCCATTTGCGTATGCTGGGTTTTTTTGTTTTGGAGGGGGCATGCCATGATAAAGACTTACATAGCCTATCACAGCAGCCTGAAAGGACGCAAATGGCAGCCGCTAAAGCAGCCACCATTTGCGTCTGCAGCAGCCCGTCCACGGCCCGAAGTCTGGCTGCGGATGGCCCTGGCCTGCTGCTCCGTGGAGCCGTCACGGAGAAGAGCTGGCCAGGCAGGATTCTGGGGGGGAGGACCAGATCGCCTCCCCCCCATCGAGGATTCCAGTGGGAGGGACGGAGCGCCCCCCCCCACGAACAGAATCCACGAACAGGTACGTCACTTTCGTACATCCCTAGAAAAATTGAACCTGGTCTCAGTTACACATGAACTGGTTACATTCAGACTAGACTAATGCTGTCTACATAGGGCTGCCTTTGAAGGCAGTCTAGAAACTAGGGCTGTGCATGGACTCCCTGATCTGACTTGGAGACCACTTCGGTGCTTCTGAGGCAGGCCTAATTTGGCTCAGGCTGATTTGGGGCACCCCAACTCTCTTCCGCCTATGAAGCCAAAGAGGGATTTTGACATCTGGATCATGTTTACCCCACCCCAACACACCACCTAGCCCCCAGCTCCTTACCTTGTTCTGGGGGGGGGGGCTGCTGACACTGGGGAAGCCGCTGCCAGGGGAGTAGGGATGGGGGAGAATTTCTCCCCGAAACTTCGGGGGGCCGAGTGCCAACGTATTCAGCCCCTTGAAGTAGTTTCGGGGAGAAATTCTCCTCCCCCCCGCCCCCCGCCCCCCCAGGATGGGACTTACCTTTCCCGAATGTCGCTTCCGGTGGCAGGTCGCAGCAGCGGTTTGGCAGGGCTTCGACAGGGGCAGGGGCGGCAGCCGGTCTTTCGACCGGCTGCCGCCGCCGCCATTCCAAGAAAAGTAAAAAAACAACAACGCCCCAGTGATAGGCTACGTGACGATTAACGTAGCCTATCATGGCTAGATTTGCAAAGTCAGCTGTGATAGGCTACGTAAATTGTCATGTAGCCTATCACGGGTGACTTAAAAAAAAAAAAGCGCATACGGCTAATGGCGGCCCCCATAGGGAGCCGCCATTCGCGTTCCTTATTTGGTCGCTGTAGTCTACGTAAAGATTACGTAGACTACGGTGAAAATAAGGGCAACATTATTTGCGTTGCCCTTATTTTTGCCGTAGTCTACGTAAAGATTTACGTAGACTACAGTGACCAAATAAGGAACGCGAATGGCGGCTCCCTATGAGGGCCGCCATTTGCGTACGCGCTTTTTTTTTTTTAAGTCACCCGTGATAGGCTACGTGACGATTAACGTAACCTATCACAGCTGACTTTGCAGATCTAGCCATGATAGGCTACGTAAATCATCACGTAGCCTATCACGGGGGCGTTGTTTTTTTTTTTTTTACTTTTTATTTTGCGGCCGGGCGAGGCGAGGCGCCTCCTCCCCGGCCTGAATTTTGGCCGGGTGAGGTGGGAAGCCTCCCCCCCGGCCTGAATTTCGGCCGGACGAGGAGGGAAGCCTCCCCCCCTGGCCTGAACTTCGGGGGGAGCAGCAAAGCGCCTCCCCCCCACTGCGAAGCAAGCTGCGAGACCAGGTAAGTGACTTTCGTGCACCCCTACAGGGGAGGTGGTGCTGGTGCCTCTGAGCATAGGCAGTGGCAGAGTAGCTCAGATTCCAAAGAGGAACCGTAAAACGTGGGAGAGGAACTTTCCCAGACTCTTTCAGACAGGGAGAGACAGACTCCTCAGGTTTCAATAGTCCAGCTGGATGGAGAGGGCCTCTGTGAGAGATAGTGAACAGGGAGAGGTGGGGCTTGGAGAGCCTGAATTCTTAGATGCCAGGTGCAGACGTGGAGCCAAGAGAGAGATGGTAGGGGCGGAGCTTAAACGATCTGCCCAATTGACCGGTGGGAACAGCTATGCGTAGAGACCTCATGAAATAGAGGGAGATCCCCCCACCCCTTAAGTTAGGAAAGCCTGCCTGCCTTTTCTCAAATGGTGGGCAACTTTCAAGCTTTGTAGCTTCCCTTTGAACTCCCTGAAGGCATTTCCTTTGTAGACTGTGAGTTACTGACAATTTGCATTTGTATGACCTATTGAAGTAAGAGGATTAAAGAGCTGTGGCTAGAAGCCTCTTGTCTGTGTTTTGATTTGGCTATTTGAAGTTCAGCAGGGACAAAAGGGAACCTTGACACCAGGGGAGCTGCCACTTGTGCTGCCGGGGGAGCTGCCACTGCTGTCGCCACCACTGGCACTGCTGGGGAGAGCCTCTACTGCTGCTGCCGCTGCTGCCACTGCCTCTAGGAGAACTGCTGCCTAGGCCACCAGCTCCTAGGCTCTCTGGATGCATGCCGGCAGCCATCTTGTTGTTCTAGAGGTGGGCGAGAGCCATTTTTAAAATGGTGACTCCCTGTATATACAGAAATAGAGGGAGTCACAATTTTAAAAATGGCTCCCCCCTCCCGAACAAGACGGCTGCTGGCATGTGTCCAGAGGACCTGGGTAAGGAGCTGGGCACTGGGCGGTGGCAGTGACAGTGGCGGCAGTGTGGTGGCTGGGCTTCTGGATTGCTCTGAAATGCCCTGAAGTGCTTTGGAGCAACTCGTTTTGCTTCATGCCCCCTCCACTTTGCCTTGGAGGCAGCCCGAAGCAGCCTGAAGCACCCAGCTTCGACTCAGAGTTCAGGCCAAAGTGATGCACAGCCCTACTAGAAACTTCAACTGCAATTGCCAGAATGCTTTTTGTGGGCCAGGAGGTTTACTCATATCACACCAATTTTGCATCAGTTCCATTGATGACTCATTCATTTCTGGGCTCAATTTAAAGTGCTAATACTAAACTCTAACCTTTCATTGATTACTAGTTTGTTTCTTGGCTCAATTTAAAAAGCTGGACTAACCTTCTAATCCTGGAATAGTTTAGGACCAGGTTATTTAAAACTACCTACACCCATATGTACCTGCTTGGATCCTAAGACTGGCCTCAGGAGCCCTGCTCTTGGCCTTGCTATAAGGCAGATCTAATTGGTGGGTACCAAAAATAGGATTTCCAGTAGTTGCCACACACTTGTGTATTTTCTTCCCTGCTTGGACCCCTCTGTGCAAACATTTTTTAAAAAAAAATAGTGCCAAGCGTTATATTTTTATATTTTGATTTACCTCCTGTATGCTGGTAAACAGATGCTGATGTCACCATATGTTGGCTTTATTATGTTATTTGTTGATTGTTCTGCTTTTAACATTTTTATTTTCTGCATTTGAGAGCTTGCCCTGAAAAGCAGGTTGGAATTTATTTCTTAATTAACAACCTTGGCTGAGATTGTTGCCTCTCACTTGTGAGCCATTTTGAAGAAACAGCCAAGCAGGAAATTACTGATATAGTATAATTTCAAGTTCTAGCTTTAGTCCCCCACCCCCCCGTACACACACACATTTTTATGCATGTTTGGAAGGGAGGGAAGGATTCATTTTGGGGGATCTGAATATGTGAATGACCACAGCCTGCTCTCGTCTCTTCTCCAGTTCATTAACACAATGCAAAGCCAATGAATACGTTGCACAAAGCCACCTGTATAAAACTGACAGGTATTATATGAGGGAAGCTACCAGTGCTGGGAAGAAGGGAAATTATTTTTCTTTAGCAAAGTCCACCGAACAAACAGACTGGAAACAAATAGGTTATGGAAAAGGGCAATTGCTTTGTGGATGGACTTAAATTATATTGCTTTGATATCTCTTAAATATAGCATTAAATGGAATTCTGCAAAAATGTAGTAGTACTACTTAGTGAAACTGTGGGATTTAAAGGGATTAAAAAGGTTTAGAAAACAAAGGTACCCCCCCTTTGGCCCTATTTAATATTAGGAAAGTAATTAGCTATATGGAAGGTGCCAGCTGTTTCTGAGAGTGCATGCCAATATGCAAATGCAGAAACTGATTGATAGAGATTGTCCTTTCCATTGTTTGAACCTGTGACCGATGATTCCTGTTCCTTTCAGTTCTTCTTTTATCAGGAAAATGGTTAGAAACAATAATAATCAGTTCACGAACGAAGGCAATCTCATCAAGGCGTTTCATGAAGCGCAGGATTATGTAACATCCAAGCATCATTAGATGCAGCTTGGAGTCATAGACGCCAAACCATACTGATCATTCGGAGAAAGAAAACTTTAATGAAGTCCTACCAGATAAAATAATTAACTCTTCAGTTAAGCAAAGAAGATGATCCAAAGCAAAGGATCACCCAAAGCAACAGTTACGGAAATCCGTAGATAAGAGACAAAAACCATTCTTCTAAGTATATGGCACTGTTTAAGAAGCTGGAAAGCACTGACAGGCCCTAGCATCAAAGAGGATGAAAGACAGAAGGGAGACACAGGATAAATGATTTAATCTTATTTATTTATTTATTTATTTATTAAATTTATTAATCGCCCATCTGACTGGTCACCCAGCCACTCTGGGCGATGTACAACCCACCATAAAACAATTTAAAACAATAAAATTTTACCATATTTTTTTTTTTTAAATACCCTAACCCACCCAAAATGCCTGCCTGAACAACCACGTTTTTAATGCACAACAGAATCTCATTAAAGAGGGGGCATGATGGAGTTCCCTAGGGAGGGAGTTCCACAGAGTGGGGGCCACCACAGAGAAGGCCCTCTCCCTTGTCCCCACCAGTCTAGCTGTCCTGGCTGATGGGACAGAGAGAAGGCCATCTGAGGCTGATCTTGTTAAGCGGCCTGTCTGGTGTTGCTGGAGGCGCTCCTTAAGATAGGCTGGGCCGGAACCATATAGGGTTTTAAAGGTCAAAACCAACACCTTGAATTTGGCCCGGAAAACAACTGGTAACCAGTGCAACCCCTTCAGCACTGGAGTGATGTGATCTCGCCGGAGGCTGCCTTTAATCAGGTGAGCCGCCGCGTTCTGTACCAGCTGCACCTTCCGAACCGTCTTCAAGGGTAACCCCACATAGAGCGCATTACAGTAGTCTAAACGAGAGGAGACCAGGGCATGTACTACCGATGGGAGCAGATGGTCGGGAAGGAAGGGGCGCAGCTGCCGTATCAGATGGAGTTGATGCAGCGCTGTCCGGCTCACAGCTGACACCTGAGCCTCCATGGACAGCTGGGAGTCCAAAATGACCCCCAGGCTGTGGACCTAGTCTTTCAAGGGTAGCCGTACCCCATTCAACACCAGGTCAACATCCCCCAGCCTCCTCTTGTCTCCCACCAAAAGTACCTCGGTCTTGTCAGGGTTCAGCTTCAGCTTATTCCTCCCCATCCAGCCACTCACCGTCTCCAGACATTTGGACAGGGATTCTACGGCCAACCTTGGTGAAGATTTGAATGAGAGGTAGAGCTGCGTGTCATCTGCATATTGATGACACTGCACCCCAAACCTCCTGATGATAGCCCCCAATGGCTTCACATAGATGTTAAATAGCATCGGGGAGAGGATGGAACCCTGTGGCACCCCACAAGTAAGTGGCCACGGGTCCGAAACCTCCTCTCCCAGTGCTACCCTCTGGTACCTGCCGGAGAGGAAGGACCGGAACCACCGCCATACGGTGTCTCCAATGACCAACCCCTCCAGGCGGTCCAGGAGGATACCGTGGTCAACGGTATCAAAAGCCGCTGAGAGGTCGAGGAGAACAAGGAAGGAGCATTCACCCCTATCCAGAGCCCTCCTCATATCATCCACCAAGGCGACCAAGGCCGTTTCTGTCCCATGCCCAGGCCTGAAGCCCGACTGAAATGGGTCTCGATAATCAGTTTCTTCCAAGTGTGCCTTCAACTGCACCGCCACCACCCGCTCAATCACCTTGCTCAAAAATGGCAGATTTGAGACTGGGCGAAAGTTATTCAGAACTTGAGGATCCAAGGAGGGCTTCTTTAAGAGCGGTCTTATTACTGCCTCCTTGAGGGCTGATGGCATCACTCCCTCCTCAAGGGAGGCATTCACCACCGCCTTGATCCCCTCACCCAGTCTCTCTCTGCAGCTCATAATGAGCCAAGATGGGCAAGGATCAAGTAAGCAGGTGGTCGGCCTTACAGATGAAAGCACCTTGTCCACTTCATCAGGAGGAAGAAGCTGGAACCGATCCCACAAAACCGGTTTGCCACAGGCCGCCTCTTGCTCACTAACTGTATCCACAGGGCGCAGAGTAACACACCTAATCTGATCAATTTTATCTGCAAAGTGCCTTGCCAAAGCCTCACAGGAGGCCTTAGAATGCTCCAGTGGTTCCGGAGCCACAGGACCGACCAGGCTCCGGACCACTTGGAACAGCCTCCTGGGGCAGCACTCTGCAGACGCGATGGAGGCAGCATAATATTCCTTTTTTGCTGCCTTCACCGCCACGTGATAGGCTGAAGATATAGCTCTAGCCCATGTCGGATCATCTTTGGAGCGAGACTTCCGCCACCGGCGCTCTAGCCGTCTCACCTCCTGTTTCAGAGCTCGTAACCGCGGATTGAACCATTGTGCAGTCCGAGCCCTGTTCAGGGGGAGAGGGCGTTTCGGAGCCACCTGAGCTAATGCCCCAGTGATTGCGGCATTCCAGCCACCCACCAGGGTCTCGACCAAGTGGCCGTTGGCACGCCCCAGAGAATCCCCAAGCGCATTCAGGAATCCATTTGGATCCATAAGACGCCTGGGGCGGACCATTTTAATGGGTCCTCCACCCCTGCGGAGGGGTTGTGGAACCGAGAAGTCCAACATCACCAGATAGTGATCTGACCATGACAAGGGGGTGGTGGATATACCCCCGACTTCCAGATCACTCCCCGCTTCTCCAGAAACAAACACAAGGTCTAGTGCATGACCGGCTACATAGGTGGGCCCAGTTAGAATATGGTGCAGCTCCCAGGAGGCCATGGTCTCCATGAAGTCCCGAGGTGCTCCTGTGAGGATGGCCTCCGAATGTACGTTGAAGTCCCCCAACACCAGTAAGTTAGGGGACTGTACACGCACATCAGAGACCACCTCAAGCACCTCGGCCAGGGAGTCAGTCGTGCAGCGGGGTGGACGGTACACGAGCAGAATCCCCAGACTGCCCTTCGGGCCCAACCTCCAGAACATGCACTCAGCAACCTTGGTCTCCCAGAGAGGGGGTCTGGTGAAGACCAAGGACTCTCGGTAGATAACAGCCACTCCCCCTCCCCGATCCCCAGCCCTCGGCTGCTGTGCATAAGAAAATCCAGCTGGACACATAGCTACAAGGGTTGGAGCAGCAGCCTCGGCCAGCCAGGTCTCCGTAATACATGCCAGGTCTGCACCCTCATCCAGGATCATGTCATGGATGAGGGAGGTTTTCTGGGTAACAGACCTGGCATTGCAGAGCAGCAAACGAAGGCCAGAAGATGGGGTCATGCCTCCCCCAGCCATCCTTTGGCTCTGGACAGGCCCGGAGCAGGGGACAGATACTACACATCTCTCCCTTGTTCCCCTTACCTGGCATGGCCTGCCCCTAGCACTCCGCCAGCGCCTGCCGCCCAGCCTTGGTATGTTCTGGCCCCCATCACTCCCCCCACTGCCTCCATCAGGTGGACACATGCCCCCTCGCTCCCGCCTATCAGGCAGGCTACCCACCCCTAAAAACACAACAAAATCCCCCCCAACAAAATAAAACAAACAAACAAAACAATTAAAATCCCCTTAAAAATGCGAGGCAGGAGTCCACAGGGAAGGCCTGGTGGCGGTGGTGGCGGTGGTAGCGGCAGCGGCGGCAGACCCAGCAGCAGCAAGCACGCCTCTTCCCCAGTGGTGGTGGTGGTGGCTTCTCCTGCAGGCCCTGGCTCTCCCAGGCCACCTCAGCCAGCCAGCTTATGTAGCCCCTCAAGGGAGGGGCAGGTGGAGCAGCACAGCTGGCTCGGTACCTGGGGGCGGGGTCCTGCAGGGACTGGCAGTCTGCCAGGCAGAAGTCCACAAGGAAGGCCTGGTGGTGGTGGCAGCGGCGGCAGCAGCAGGCCCGGCGGCGGCAGCAGCAGGCCCGGCGGCGGCAGCAGCAGGCCCGGCGGCGGCAGCAGCAGGCCCGGCGGCAGCAAACACGCCTCTTCCCCAGTAGTGGTGGTGGTGGCTTCTCCTGCAGGCCCTGGCTCTCCCAGGCCACCTCAGCCAGCCAGCTTATGTAGCCCCTCCAGGGAGGGGCAGGTGGAGCAGCACAGCTGGCTCAGTACCTGGGGGCCTGGTCCTGCAGGGACTGGCGGTCCGCCAGGCAGAAGTCCACAGGGAAGGCCTGGTGGCAGTGGCAGTGGCGGCAGCAGCAGGCCCAGTGGCGGCAGCAGCAGGCCCAGCAGTGGCAAGCACACCTCTTCCCCGGTGGTGGTGGTGGTGGTGGCTTCTCCTGCAGGCCCTGGCTCTCCCAGGCCACCTCAGCCAGCCAGCTTATGTAGCCCCTCCAGGGAGGGGCAGGTGGAGCAGCACAGCTGGCTCGGTACCTGGGGGCCTGGTCCTGCAGGGACTGGCGGTCTGCCAGGCAGAAGTCCACAAGGAAGGCCTGGTGGTGGTGGCGGCAGCGGCGGCAGCAGCAGACCCAGCGGCGGCAGCAGCAGGCCCAGCGGCGGAAGCAGCAGGCCCAGCGGTGGCAAGCACGCCTCTTCCCCGGTGGTGGTGGTGGTGGCTTCTCCTGCAGGCCCTGGCTCTCTGCCTCAAACCACTCAAACCTCTTCAGACCACAAGTCTGCCTACAGTAGGGATGTCAGAGAATTCCTCCACAGATCTCGGTGAGGCTGAATGCCAGTGCATTCGGCCCCCCGAACTCCATGGCGGAACGGCCTGCCCCCTGCCCCCCCCGCGGATCCCCCCCAGGACTAGACTTACCTGGGGCGGATCATCCGGGTGGCGGCGGCTGCGGCGGTGGCTTTGGCGGCGGCGGCAGCTGCGGCGGCTGCGGCAGCTGGTCTTCCGACTGGCTGCCGCCGCCACCATTTGCAGTCTTGTAAAAAAACAACAACAGCAACCATGTGATAGGCTACGTAAAGATTTACGTAGCCTATCATGGCTGGGTTTTAAAAAAAACAACCGCATACGCAAATGGCGGCGGCTACTAAATATTTACGTAGGCTAAAACGGTGAATCAAAAAGGGACGCAAATAACGCCCGCTACGCTATTTGTGTTCCCCTTTATTTTCGCCATCATAATCTACGTAAATATTTACATAGATTAAGACGGCCAAAAATAAGGAATGCAAATGGCGGCGGCCGTAGCCGCCGCCATTTGCATACACGTTTTTTTTTTTCCCAGAGCCCTCCGCAGCCAGAAATCTGGCTGTGGATGGCTCTGGCCTGGCTGGGCGTGGCTGGCTGCTCCGCAGAACTGCCGCAGAGCATAGCCGGCCATGGAGGATTCCCGGGGGGAGGAATGGATCACCTCCCCCCCACCGAGGATTCTGGGGGGAGGGATGGAATGCCTCCCCCCCCCACCATCAACATAATCCGTGGAAAGGTAAGTGACTTTCGTACATCCCTAGCCTACAGGAATATTTTTTAAAAAAACTTCCACTTAGTTACTATACAGTTTTCTTTTCACTTGCACTTGGGAATAAGCAAGGTTTAATTTAAAAAATCTAAATAAAACAAAAAGGAATGAAAACCCTTTAGGCACAAAGCACCATTAACTGAAGGTACATCCAGACCTGCAGTGGGGAAGAGTGAGTTATATGTAAAATATTGCATATTATACAATCAGTTATTTTAGCATAGGTACAAATTATTAAAATATATAAAATATTAGTACCCCAAATCACAATATTTCAGGATCACAATGGAAGGACCACAGAACTCCCAAACCATGTGACTCTTCTAAACACCACCAATTCATTGAAACAAGGGCCAAAATATACCACACATTAAATATGTGAATGCATTACATGTGTCTGTTTTGTTTGTTTTTTTTGACAATAGCAGCCTGGGGGGTGGGCTGTGTGTGTGTACGATCAAGACTGCAGTTCACAAAACGTGGCAATATGGCCCCAAGAAAAAAAATCCTCCTGTGGCTGCTATTGGGAGACTTCCTTTGGCACAATTGGGGGGGGGATCTGGGGTGTTTAAAACCCCTCTCCCTGAGCACCATTGTTCTGATCCCACTTGCCCCTCCCCATGGATGCTAATTAAAAAGAAGAAGAAAAACAGACACGTTGAATGCATTTACACATTTGACATCACATCTGTTTTGGCCTGCAGTCCGACATTTATCTGAAGATAACCTTGAGATAGGTCAGAATTGTATGTTTCAATTCCAAGAGGTGTCTGGTCCACTGACCCATTCAAAGAGAACAATCACTGCATACAAGTAGCTGGATTTCTCTATCCACAATAAACGGAAACACCTTTCTGTAGGTATAGTAACCTTTCTGACACTTCACTGTTAACATAAAAGTCACAAGCTGCTGTTAGAAAAGTATTAGGATATGTCTTAAAAAAGGCAAAGTGAGGAAACAGTCCTCAAATTACTTCCTGATGGTAAAAGCCTATTTGACTAACCAATCAGACTGAAATACCCCATTTCTTAAAACAATAACAACATTGTTGTTGTTCAGTCATTCAGTCATGTCCGACTCTTCGTGACCCCATGGACCATAGCACACCAGGCCTTCCTATCCTGCGCTCTCTCCCGGAGTGTGCTCAAGTTCATGTTCATTTCATCGGTGATGCTATGTAGCCATCTCATCCTCTGCCATCCCCTTCTCCTTTTGCCTTCAGTCTTTCCCAGCATCAGGGTCTTTTCCAGAGAGTTTTCTCTTCGCATTAGGTGGCCAAAATATTTGAGCTTCAGCTTCAGTATCTGTCCTTCCAATGAGCAGTCAGGGTTGATTTCCTTTAGGATGGACTGATTTGACCTCCTTGCAGTCCAGGGGACTCGTAAGAGTCTTCTCCAGCATCACAGTTCGAAAGCATCAATTCTTCGGCGCTCAGCCTTCCTTATAGTCCAGCTCTCACAGCCATACATTACTACTGGGAAAACCATAGCTTTGATTAGACGGACCTTTGTCAGCAAGGTGATCTCTCTGCTTCTTACTATGCTGTCTAGGTAGGGTTGGCGGAGAATTTCTCCCCGAAACTTCAGGGGGCCGAGCGCCAATGTGTTCGGCCCCCCGAACAAGTTTCGAGGAGAAATCCTCCGAACCCCCCGACCCCCGCACCCCCCCCCAGGATGGGACTTACCTTCGCCAAATGTCCCTCCCGGCGGCGGGTCCAGCCGGCGGTTCGGCGGGTTTTCGAGCGGGGTGGGAGTGGCAGCTGGTCTTTCGACCGGCTGCCGCCGCCGCCATTGCAATAAAAGAAAAAAGAAAACGCCCCCTGATAGGCTACGTGACGATTCACATAGCCTATCACGGCTAGATTTGCAAAGTCAGCCGTGATAGGCTACGTCAATCGTCACGTAGCCTATCATGGGTGACTTAAAAAAAAAAAAAAAAGTGTGTACGGATAATGGCGGCCCCCATAGGGAGCCACCATTCCCGTTCCTTATTTGGTCGCTGTAGTCTACGTAAAGATTTACGTAGACTACGGCGAAAAGAAGGGCAACGCTATTTGCGTTGCCCCTATTTTCGCCGTAGTCTACGTAAACATTTACGTAGACTACAGCAACTAAATAAGGAACGCGAATGGTGGCTCCCTATGGGGGCCGCCATTAGCGTATGTGCTTTTTTTTTTTTTTTAAAGTCACCCGTGATAGGCTACGTGACGATTGACGTAGCCTATCACGGCTGACTTTGCAGATCTAGCCGTGATAGGCTACGTGAATCGTCACGTAGCCTATCAGGGGGCGTTTTTGTTTTTTTTTTAACTTTTGCGTTCGCGGCCGGGCGAGGCGGGAAGACTCCTCCCCAGCCTGAAATTCGGCCGGGCCGAGGCGGGAAGCCTCCCCCCTGGCCTGAACTTCACGGGGGGACCAGCGAAGCGCCTCCCCCCCACCGCGAAGTCCTTCGAGGACAGGTAAGGGACTTTCGTCCACCCCTATGTCTAGGTTTGCCATAGCTTTCCTCCCAAGGAGCAAGCATCTTTTAATTTCATGGCTACAGTCACCGTCTGCGGTGATCTTGGAGCCCAAGAAAGTAAAATCTGTCACTGCTTCCCCTTCTTCCCCTTCTATATGCCAGGAAGTGATGGGGCCAGATGCCCTGATCTTCGTTTTGTTAATGTTGAGTTTTAAACCAGCTTTTGCACTCTCCTCTTTCACCCTCAACAAGAGGCTCTTTAGATACTCTTCACTTTCTGCCATTAGGGTGGCATCATCTGCATATCGGAGGTTGTTGATAATTCTCCCAGCAATCTTAATTCCGACCTTTGATTCATCCAACCCAGCGTTTCTCATGATGTACTCTGCATATAAGTTAAATAAGCAGGGCGACAATATGCAGCCTTGTCGTACTCCTTTCCCAATTTGGAACCAATTGGTTGTTCCATGTCTGGTTCTTACTGTTGCTTCTTGACCCTCATACAGGTTTCTCAGGAGACAGGTAAGGTGGTCTGTTACTCCCATCACTTTAAGAATTTGCCACAGTTTGTTGTGATCCACACAATCAAAGGCTTTAGCGTAGTCAATGAAGCAGAAATAGACGTTTTTCTGGAATTCCCTTGCTTTCTCCATGATCCAGCGAATGTTGGCGATTTGATCTCTAGTTCCACTGCCTCTTCGAAACCCAGCTTGGACTTCCGGTAGTTCTCGGTTCGCATACTGCTGAAGCCTAGCTTGTAGGATTTTGAGCATCACCTTGCTGGCATATGAAATGAGAGCAATTGTGTGGTAGTATGAACACTGTTTGGCGTTGCCCTTCTTTGGAATTGGAATGTAAATTGACCTTTTCCAGTCTTGCGTAGGGGTGTACGAAAGTCACTTACCTGTCGTCGAAGGCCGTTCGCGGTGGGGGGGAGGCGCTTCGCTGCTCCCCCCATGAAGTTCAGGCCGGGGGGGGGGGGAGGTTTCCCACCTTGCCCGTCCGAAATTCAGGAAAGTTTACATGCTGAAGATATTATCAGCGTACTGTAGGGAGTTGAATTTCAGGGTTAAGTATTTCCCAGACATGAATATGATCATGTACATAGGAAAGACAGAGTACCATGGGGAGGGAAAAGAAGATGCTTTGCATGCAGAAGGTCTGTGGTTCAATCCCTGGTATCTCCAGTTAAAAGGAACAGGAAGAGGTAATGAGCAAAATTCTCTGCCTGAAACCCAGGAGTACTACTGCTCATAGACAAGACTGGGCTAGATAGACAAATATTCTGAGCTGGTATAAGAGAGTTTCCTATGTTACCAGTGGCAGTGTCATTACCAGGAAAACATAAGATGTGACCTGAATTTGAAATAATGGTGAGTCGGTGCTACAGTTTAACTGCACCAAGGTTGAAATTAGCCAAGCAAGTATATTTAAAGCACAATGCCATACAGGCCTACTTGGGTTCAATGGGGATAACTCCCATGTAAGTGGATATAGGATTGCAGACATTATGATTTTTTATTATTATTGAGGGGTTTTTCTTCAGGAATGCCTGAAGAATTTTTTTTGTAGGGATGTACGAAAGTGACTTACCTGTTAAGCTGCTCTAGGAAAAAATGCAGGGCAGCCATTAAGCCATTTATGGTGGGGGGGAGGTGTTCCGTCCCTCCCCCCGGAATCCTTGAGGGGGGGAGGCGCTCCGTTCCTCCCTCCCGGAATCCTCGAATGGCTGACTGTGCTCCGCGGCAGCTCCGCAGAGCAGCCGGCCAGGCCCAGCCAGGCCAGAGCCGTCCGCAGCTGGATTTCCGGCCGCGGAGGGCTCTGGGTAAAAAAACAAAAACAAAAACCCGCGTACGCAAATGGTGGCGGCTATGGCCGCCGCCATTTGTGTTCCTTCTTTTTGGCCGTCTTAATCTACGTAAATATTTATGTAGACTATGACGGCGAAAATAAAGGGGAATGCAAATAGCGTAGCAGGCGCTATTTGTGTCCTTTTTTGATTCCCCGTTTTAGCCTACGTAAATATTAAAATACGCTATTTCCGTTCCACTTTATTTTCGCTGTCATAGTCTACGTAAATATTTACGTAGCTTAAGATGGCCAAAAAGAAGGAACGCAAATGGCGGCAGCTGTAGCTGCCACCATTTGCATATGCAGGTTTTGTTTTTTTTAAAAAAAACTACCCTGCCATGATAGGCTATGTAAATCTTTACGTAGCCTATCATGTCTTTTTTTTTTTACCAAGGCTGCAAATGGTGGCGGCGGCGGCAGCCGGTCAGATGACCAGCCGCTGCCGCCGCCGCAGCCGCAGCTGCCGCCGCCTGGAAGATCTGCCCCAGGTAAGTCTCATCCCGGGGGGGATCCGCGGGTGGGCGGGGGGTGGCAGGCCGTTCCGCCACAGATTTCAGGGGGGCGAATGCACTGGCATTCGGCCTCATCGAGATCCATGGCGGAATTCTCTGCCATCCCTATTTTTTTGTGTAATTCAAAACATTGGGAAGTATCCAATGGGGCACTGATGCCCACACTGATTCTCTTGTGCACCACCAATTCCCATCTGAAAGTGGTTCCCACCACTTGAGCAACAGAAATTTAACACTTCCCAGACAAAGCCTGAAATGTGCAGAAATGCTAATTTCTGGAATGTGGCAGGTCGGCAGAGCTCACATAAAGGAGCTCTTCCGACCTGTCCTGATTCAGAAACAAGTGTTTCCACTCATTTTGGGGCTTCCTCTGGTAAGTGTTAAATCTCTGTTGCACAAGTGGTGGGTCCTACTTGCACAATGGCATCGGCGGGACCCAACGCTTTCACAACAGAAACTGCGGGGTGCAAAAGAATCAGCAGGGGCATCAGCAAGGGGGTACCATCCCTTGAAGTTAATATTTTAAAACATTTACTGATCCAATTAAAATAGGCTCATTTGCTCTGTTTCTTAGTTGGTTTTAACATGTTTTAATTCACATAACCCTGTTTGGGGACTGGTTCCCAATATGCCTACATATTCATTTTGTCTACCTTTTCACACAGTTGCTAACTAGGGCTGTGCAGCACTTCAGCCTGAGGCCCGAACCCTGAGTCAAAGTGGGCTGCTTCGGGCCATTTCAGGCCCCTTCTGAGGTGAAGTGGAGGGGGCACAAAGTGACTTGGAGTGGGTTGGGGGCTCTTCGAAGCACTTGGTGTGCTTTGGAGCTTCAGCACCCCAGCCCAGCCATGTCAGCGCCTCCAGCTCCTGACCTGAGGTGACTCACAGGAGTCGCCACTTCCGTCACCTCCGCCTGCCACAGCTGCATCCTCTCCCTTGGCCTCCGCCACTGTCACTGCCTCCGCCTCCAACACTATCGCTGCCACCCACCACCAGCAGCTTCTGAGCCCTGGACATGCTTGCGCCGGCTCTTATTGCAGGGAGTCACCTTTTTAAAAATGGCAACTCCCACCCAATAGGGATGTATGAATCCCTTACCTGTTCCAGTCAGGGCATCCGCTGGAGGGGGGAGGCACTCCGTCCCTCCCCCCGGAATCCTCGACAGAAGGGGAGGCGATCCGGTCCTCCCCCCCCAGAATCCTGCCCGGCCGGCTCTTCTCCGCAGCAGCTCTATGGAGCAGCCAGCAAGGGCCATCTGCAGCTGGACTTCCAGCTGCTGTGGATGCAAATGGCGGCTGCTGTAGTGGCCGCCATTAGCACCCGATATCAGGGTGGACACTGAGCCCATAGAATCCCAGAGTAGTTCTGATTCTGAGGAAGAGCAGTCGCTCCTGGGAGAGGAGCGCGCTCCTCTTTCCCAGGACCAACAGCTGATGGAGATCCTTCCCACCAGCATTCCTAGTTTAGTTAGCAGTCCAGGGAGTGACCAAGCACAGATAGCAGAGTTGGTGGATGCGCGACGCAGATGCAGAGAGCGGCGCCAGATGGAGGGCGTGGAAAGGAGGCGTAATGCCAGGTTGGCGCGCAAACAACAGCTGCGCCCAGAGGATCCAAGGGAAAAGGGGAGGGACTCTCCCTAGTCCTTAAGTTCAGGGGTCTGCCAGTAATTCCCTTTCAAACGGGGACCAACTGTTCCAACTTAGGGCATAGGTACTGTGCTGCTCAGATCTAGCTGCAATCAGTATAGTTGTTAAGTTGTAAAAGAAGAATAAATCTTTGAAAGGAATTCCTTTGTCTGTGTCTGGACTTGGCTACTGGATTAGACTGAGAGAGGTCTCCAAGGAGCCCTTGACACCCTTCCAGGCTGCCATCATAGGCTATGTAAGAATTTACGTAGCCTATCACGGCATGCCCCACCCCCAAAAACAGCATACGTAAATGGCAGCAGCTATGGCGGCCACCATTTGCATTCTCTATTTTTCGCCGATCTAGCCTACGTAAATATTTACGTAGGCAATTATGGTGAAAAAAAAAAGGGAACCGCAAATAGCGTAGTGGGCTACGCTATTTATTTTACCCTGGCACCATGAAAAGGGTCCCCGCACAGTCCTATTGCTAACCTTTTTGAGGCATACAATCGTGAAAAGGGATACTGCTGCTCTGGGCGTATAGCAAAGGTACTGATACACATCAGTCATTTGCATGGTAATTTAAACCATAGCCCAATTTTATTTTATTTTTGCAATGTAGGTAGCTACATAATCAGTCAGATTATTTGTCTATCTAGCCCATGGGTAGACAGCATGGTACCCATTTGGACTTCAGTTCCCATCAGCCCCATTCATCATGGTGAATGGGCATGAATTATGGGAGCTATAGTCCAAAGCTTCTGAAGGATACCATGTTGCTGACCTCTGATCTGGTCCATTTTTGTGCACTCTGGTTGACAGTAGCGACTCACAGTCTCTGGCAGTGATATTTCACGTCTACCTGAACCTGATCCTCCGGAGATGCCAGGGATCTTCTGGGTGAGAAGCATGTGTTCTGTGACTGAGCTGTTCTCTTACCAAGTGAACAGACTTTCAAGTAAGGTCTGTAAAAAGGTCTTATGTTTCCATCCATCCTTATTTTAAAAATTGCACCAGGGTAGCTCCAGACTGACCCAAATGGAATGAGATTTCAGCCAATTTATATACCTTTAGCAACAGTACGTGTTTACTGTGTGTGTTTCAATGAGTTCTCTAAATGCCTGGTATATCTCAGAATCTTGCTGAACATTGTTGGTGCATGGTTTGAAATGACAGTTGATACATAAGCAATAGGAAACTACTGAACCTTTTGTTTTCCCATTTTTATTACCATATGAAACACAGCAAGTATGCAGACAGATTCGAACAACGATTCCCAATGTAGAAATTGATTGATTTCCTTATAAGCCTCATTGGCTGGTGCTGTACACAAACTATTTTACCTTAAATATTTCTAGTACTTTGCCTTACAAATATATGGCTCTAGATTTTCAGCAGAATATTTGGGGCTTAGTCACACATTCTCACTAAAATAAATAACAGTGCGTGACATTCTCACACTGCAGCAATCCAGGATGGCTGGGATCCCCACCCCACCCCAAATAGGTACAGATGAAAATCTTACCATAACCACTAGGGTAAAATATTATTTTTAGTAGAAGTGTGATTTCATCTCAAGTGCTTTGAAGTATCTCATACATTTTACATTTTGCCATATTGCTCATTTCTACACATATCATACACAAAAAGTAGATTAATGCTGGCAAACCGTCTTCTCATTCAGAAGTTTCTCTTCACATTTTTGGATACGTTAGGGTTCAAAATATTTTCAGTTTTAATGTTAATGTGTGGGCTTGTTCTGTGAAAAAGTAACAATTTCAGCTCCAAAACAGTTTGCTTTGTTTCACTGTTTAAGCTTTTGCATTGACTATTACATACCTTCCCTCTGGCTAGGGTGGGTCTAAACTTGAAGTCTGACATTGGTTCAACTGTAGTCAAGGCTAAAGCCAAGAGGACTTTATAGCCCAGAAAGCACCTCAAAGGAAAGAAAAGCTGAGTAAAAACTGTAGTGGTGTCAAAGAAAGCAGGAGGATTAAGGTCATGAAGGAGATGGGGCCCCAAGGAAGAGCTAAAAATTATTGTGAGCTGATGTACTCATAAAAGATGAAGCAATAAGACTTGATTGTGCTGGGAGAACCTGCCTGATCTGAGGAAAAACCAGAGTGCATGAATATGAAATATACATGGAACATTAAATAACTTATCAAACAGGCAGTAAACTTGACAGAGTGAGCAGAAAGTTCATTTGGACTTAGAAGACCCAAATTCATATTCCCACTTGGCTCTGAAGCTCATTAGAGGACAATGCAACATGTGACTCTTGACAGAAGTGGTTAAATTTCACTAATCCAGGGACTGCCCCATATCATTGCCCCTGCCCAGCTCCCAACCGTCAGGCTTTCCTTTCTCCATTGACTTTACAGAAACCATATCCTTCTCCTTAAAGTCAGATATGAGTCATGTGGTAGCTTCTTTGCATGCTGCCCTGGCTTCATGAGCTTAATGGCTGCCCTGCATTTTTTCCTAGAGCAGCTCAACAACCATGAACATCTGGCTCTAAGTCACTTTGGTCTCTTTACTCCAAATGCACTCCAGCTATCTCTTTACCCCAGCTCTTAAGACTGCTTATTTTTGTAACTCAGTTTCTGCAGCCATCACTAGGGATGGCACGCAGACCTGATTCCATCTGGTAATCCAGCGGGCCCACACCTCCGAGCTCTCCTCACTGAAACCCTGCCCCCGCTCACCAACTGCCCATGCTTGGCAAGTGGCCCACACTCACCCCAGCAGCCTCGTCAAGCTCTGTGGTTGCCAGTCTTTGAAAATAAAATGGTGGTCATGAAAATGTGAATATTTGCGATCGCCATTTTCAAAAAATGGCAACCGCGGAGCTTGAGGAGGCCACTGGGGTGAGTGTGGGCTGCTCACCAAGTGCGGGAAGGGCTCAAGTGTGACCCAGGGACTGGCAAGCAGGGGAAGAGGCTGGGTGGCCACCCAGAGAACCTGGACGGGGATGGGTTCGCACATCCCTAGTCATCACAGTCGTGCTGCACCAATTGTTATAATATTGCCTCTTCGCCTTTGCATTCTAGTGGGGAGGGGATACTCACTCAGGCTCCCTTTACCCAATATGTTCTGCTATCAGGTCAGTACTTAGCAGAGACAGGTAGGTTGATAAACAGTACATGGAACCATAATCTGCTGGATGCAAAGAAAACAGTTTAGGCCGAATTCCATATGCTCCAGGATACATACAAATGAGATGAAACAAATGAGATCCACTCCCAGTAGAACTAAACCAGGCAAGTGTCAGAGAAGAAAGCAGACTGTTCCATTCTGGTCTCTTAAAGCAGATGTGTAGAACATCAGGCCCATGGGCAAAATCTGACCCTCCTGGGGACCAGCCATCTGGGGTTCCCTAGAGGGCTGTCAGGTTCCTTCATCCTCTCCCTCTGCAATCAACACACTCCAGGAAACAAGGCTTCAGGCTAACACTACTTTATTACTTAAGGACTGGCTTCTTCACAAATGCAGATTCTAGGAAACTCTCAGACTGCATAGAACCAGCTAATCCACACATCTACTAATATCAAGAGAGATTACAAAGTGGAAGTTAGAGAAGTTGCCAGCAGTCTGGGCATGAACTTCACAGCCAGACTTCCTTGGCAGGGATACCCCTCCTTTAGGGTGGCTCCCTCCTACGCTGGTTTCCACGAGTGGCCAAACTGAAGGAGCGTCTGAGCCCTGCCCCTAACTTTTCCCACTTCACTCTGTGATGGACCCTAGCATCCCTCAAGTCACACCCCTCGCCCTCCTCCTCCGAAACTTGAGTTCTCATGGTGGAGGAATGGGGGAACCATTCAGGCTGGGCCATCTGTGTGTCAAGTTCTCACTGTATCTGGGCTAACGCTATGGCTTTCCCAGTAGTAACGTATGGCTGTGTGAGTTGGACTATAAGGAAGGCTGAGCGCTGAAGAATTGCTTTCCAACTGTAGTGCTGGAGAAGACTCTTATGAGTCCCCTGGACTGCAAGGAGGTCACATCAGTCAATCCTAAAGGAAATCAACCCTGACTGCTCATTGGAAGGACAGATATTGAAGCTGAAGCTCAAATATTTTGGCCACCTAATGCAAAGAGAAAACTCCCTGGAAAAGACCCTGATGCTGGGAAAGATTGAAGGCAAAAGGAGAAGGGGACGGCACAGGATGAGATGGCTAGATAGCATCACCGATGCAATGAATACGAACTTGAGCACACTCCGGGAGAGAGTGGAGGACAGGAAGGCCTGGCGTGCTATGGTCCATGGGGTCACGAAGAGTCGGACACGACTGAATGACTGAACAACAACAAACTCCCTCTGTTCTGGATGTTCCCATTCTGATTCTGAATCTGAGCTGCCAGACATCTGCACACGCTCAGATTTATTCCTGACAGAGGGCCATGCCCCGCCCCCTTTCTCCTGGCCATATGGTGGTTTTCTGGCTTTTGTGCAGTTTGTTTCTACTCTAAAAAGTTGAAATGACTCTACTAAGGCTTAGTTATTGGCAGTAAGAGCTTTAAGCTACAATATGATGGTGTTTGTGGTATTTTGGTCCCTCCCCTTTCACCTTCAGCCCACTAATGGAATGTGGCCTCCAAGAGCTTCTCTTAAATGGATTTCAGCCCTTGGGCTGAAAGAAGTTCAACACCCTTCCTTAGATGCATTCAACATTGCACAATGGGGTCTTAGCTGCTAATGTTGGCATCGATGGGCAAAACCCAACAGGGTGTTTATGCCCCTGCCGATTGGTGGGGTGGAAGAGAATTGGTGGGGGTGGAAGTGCCCCTTTTGGATTCTGTCCCTTGAAATATTAAAGATAGTGCAGGATTGGCTCAATGGATAACCTGAAGATTCTAAGGTTCAGGCATCTGTTCATCTTCTCCCATTAAATACTGTTCGCTGTCAATGGATGCCCAGTTCTCACAATCAAACTTACAACTATAGTACAACATCTTGAATTTATTGGTGTGCTTATTTATTGATCATTGTGACACATCAACAAAAGAAAGAAAGAAAGAAAGAAAGAAAGAATTAAAGCTGTATCATTTACTGAACCAAGGTATGTTACTTGATAGTTGGATCTGAGCTAACAAAAAGCTCACAGTGTGATCAACTGCTATGTGTGTCAACAAGACAGAATTTGCTAATAATGCTCTAAGAAGAACATACTCAAAACTTAATGCTTGGATCATGGAGTTAATGAAGGGCTAGAGCCTTAATAGGTGCAGGAATGAATAATGAATAAGCTCTCTCGGAAACCAAAGTGAGTGAGCAAATGGAGTGGAGCAAATGTGAAATGGCAATACTTACCCTAAAGTTCTCTACATACGAGTTCCGTATGCATTTAAGGTACTTAGTAATGCACTTTGTTAATATTTTATTCTTGCTTCTGTTTAACAACTCTTCATAGGTAAATGTTAGATTTGGCAGAATAAAACTTGCATCAGCACAGAATAAAGCTGTAGGGATGGGTGCAAAAATATATCTGCTTCTCATGTTAGAAAGAACCATAATAGAAATATCCATTGCCTTGCCCCCAAACTACAGAGCACATGATGAGTAAACAGCCTACTGCACTTAGAACAGATGGTTAGTCCTGGCAAATAGTCTGATTGTGCTAGACTGATGGCTTGGATTTTCGGTGGCAGGGGGAATTACATCTTATACAGGAGGTCCATTCTTGGATCTCCCAATGTTTTCTGAGTTTACCTTAAACCAGCCTTGGGATAGAAACTCTGAATTTGTGGACCAAAACCCATTCCCTTGTGCCATTTCCTGATCTAAATCAGGGAAGATGCTGTTTACACTATGGTAACTCCTCCTTCAGGAATAGACAGAAGACTAAATGAAGCTATATAAGAAATGCATGATTGCATTAAAAGAGAGAGAGGAAGGAATAGCAGGTGCAGGGAGCATCAGGAGTTGGACCAGCATGTTCAGCCTATTTCCAGATCACAGCTACTACATGTTTCACATATGTTCATTCATAAGTCCATTCAATCCAGTTTCCACATTAATCTTCTGGTTTTTATTACAAAAAATCTGAATTGATTTTTTTTTATTGAAATGCATATTTTGAATGTATTCTCCCTAAATACCCATGTCTAAACACATGCCTTTCATCTTTAAGGTGCCGAGCAGCCAATTCAATAGGTGTGCTGTGAGACTTGATTAGACTGAAATAGGGATGGCAGAGAATTTCTCCCTGAATCTTCAGGGGGCCGAGTGCCAACGCATTCGGCCCCCCAAAATCGGCAGTGAAATTCTCCGCCCCCCGCCCCCCCCGGGATGGGACTTACCTTTGGCGAATGTCCCTCCCGGCGGCGGGTCCTGGCAGCGGTTCGTCGGCCTTTCGTCGGGGGCGGGGGTGGCAGCCGCCATTACAAAGTGAAGTGTAAAAAAAAACAAAAAACCATGATAGGCTACGTAACGATTAACGTAGCCTATCACGGCTAGATTTCCAAAGTCAGCCGTGATAGGCTACGTAAATCGTTACGTAGCCTATCATGGGTGACTTTGAAAAAAAAAAAAGCGCGTACAAAAATGGCGGCGCCCTATGGGCGCTGCCATTTCTGTTCCTTATTTGGTCCCAGTAGTCTACGTAAAGATTTACGTAGACTATGCCGTAGTCTACATAAATCTTTACGTAGACTACCGGGACCAAATAAGGAACGCAATGGCGGCACCCATAGGGCGCCGCCATTTGCATACGCACCTTTTTTTTTTCAAAGTCACCCGTGATAGGCTACGTAACGATTTACGTAGCCTATCACGGCTGACTTTGGAAATCTAGCCGTGATAGGCTACGTTAATCGTTACGTAGCCTATCACGGGTTTTGTTTTTTACTTTTTATTTCGCGGCCGGGGAGACGGGGCGCTTCTCCCTGGCCTGAATTTCGGGGGGAGAAGCGAAGTGCCTCCCCCCCACCGCGAAGCACCCCTGCGAAAAGGTAAGTGACTTTCGTACATCCCTAGACTGAAACCAGGTAGGAATGTGGAAACTTTACACATTTCTAAATGTATTTTATCCTAAAATACACATTTTTATACTTATGTTGGTATCATTTTTTGAGCCAAGATCTGCACAGCAAGCCATATTCTGATCCACACATTAGTCCAGGAAGTGTGAATACCACCTAAGACTGACCTGTGGCTTGCCAAGTATTTGGCAACATTAAAAAAAGGAGAGGACTTTGAGTTGGTCCCTTTGTCATGGTCAGACCATTGCTTACTAATGATTAGAGTTTAGGAATGTCCATCACTGGGAAATCTGGTTCTTTTTTGGCTCAACAGGTTTCCTTTATGTCTGCAAGCCGAGCTGAGGGCTATTCACAAAACTCCAGGAACGTTTTTGTGCATATTTTGGAAGGTTCTGCAATTTGCACAAATTTCTGAGCAGTTTGCACAAATTTCTGAGCAGTTTGCACAAATTTCTGAGCAGTTTGCACAAATTACAGCCAAATTTGCACAGATTATTCAAATTTGGCTGTAATTTGTCCAACTTCAGCTGTAATTTGCACAAATTGCTCAGAAATTTGTGCAAATTGTAGAACTTCAAAAAAATGTGCAGAATTCCTGGAAAATCCATGAACTGGCCTGACTTGCTGCAGATTGAGCTGAAACAAAGTCTGGGGGACTGAACCTAGGAAAACATGGAGAACTCTACCCACCAAACACATTTCTCTGAGTCTGACATCCCTGTTAGAGTTATGGTGGCTGAGAGAGCTGGACCTTAAGGAAGGCTGAGCAAAGAAAGATAGATGCTTTTGAACTGTGGTGTTGGAGGAAAATTCTGAGAGTGCCTTGGACTGCAAGATGATCAAACCAGTCCATACTCCAGGAAATAAAACCAGACTGCTCACTTGAGGGAATGATATTAAAGGCAAAACTGAAGTACTTTGGCCACATCCTGAGAAGACAGGAGACCCTGGAGAAGATGCTGATGCTAGGGAAAGTGGAAGGCAAAAGGAAGAGGGGCCAACCAAGGGCAAGATGGATGGATGATATTCTGGAGGTGACGGGCTTGACCTTGGGGGAGCTGGGGGTGGTGATGGCCAACAGGAAGCTCTGGCGTGGGCTGGTCCATGAAGTCACGAAGAGTCAGAAGCAACTGAACGAATAAACAACAACAAGGCCCTCAGAGGCACATGGATCTGAATGGCTTGGGGGGGGGTGTTTTCAGCTGATATGGCTTGCTCTCCTGTTGAAATCCTGGTCAGTCTGTGGAATGCAGAAATGACCTGACCTGTGTGTTTGACACAACTGGTCCTGAGTGCCCTCTCCAAAGTAGAGCTTGTATAGCTCCATGGCATATTCCAGGGCTGAGAGCAATGAAGCAAAATAGAGATGGCTTGAGTGCAGATGGAGAACAACTCTGAGTGAATGTAACTGAACACTGATGTGTGCCTATGGTCATGTATATTCAGGGACAGTGAGGCCAACAAAGAAACAATATCTCACTGCCTCTATTGAATCTCTATGTGCTGCCTTGTGGAGCTTTTCAAGGTTGTCTGGGGTTATTACATGCTGGCCCTTAGGACACTGTGAATCCGTCTGAGGCCCGCTGTAATACACTTGCTATGCACTTTCAGAATATAATACAGCAGTTCAATCAGGACAGGTATCTAAAGCACAGTCTTGTTCAGTTTTCTTGGATGAGTTTCAGCTGGTACAGCTCAAGGACATTGACAAAGTTCTTGGACAGGTTTGTGAACCATTTCCAAATTGGCTCTTTGTCCCTCTTGGGTTGTAAAACCTGGCAGGGAGGGAACTACCAGATGAGCCAGGGAGGTGGTCAATGCCTCATTGCAAGAGGGTGTAATACTGAGCCACCTGAAAGAGGTGGTGGTGAGATCATTCCTGAATAAACCCTCCCTGGACCTGGAAAATAACTTTAGGCTGGTGGCAAATGTTCCTTTCTTGGGCAAGGTCCTAGAGCACATGGTGGCCAACCAGCTCCAGGTGCTCTTGTATGTGACCAATTATCTGGATCCATTTTAGTTGGGGTTCAGGCTGGGGCTTGGCACAGAAACAGGCAGCCTTGTTTGTTCTGTATGATGACCTATGTCATGACAGAGACATGGCGAGTGTGATGTTATTGATTCCTCTTGATCTCTTGGCAGCTTTCAGTACCAATTATCATGATATCCTTCTCGGATTGAGTTGGCAGTGGGAGGAACTGCACTGCAGTGGTTTCACTCCTACTTGGATGGTCAGCTCCAGAATGTGATACTTGGGGAATATTGTACTCTCAGGCACTTGGCAGCATATGATATGGTTTTTAATCAGTTCATGGGATTTCTTATTGTTGACTGTTAAAATTGTTTGGAGATATATATATATATATATGTGTGTGTGTGTGTGTGTGTGTGTGTGTGTGTGATGTCTGTTTATATGGTTGTATGTAAATGGTTTTTATATTATGTACAATATTGTATTTTTAAGGTTTTTGATCTTTGTAAACCACCTAAAGAGCTTTGGCTATTGGGCAGTATAGATATGTTATAAATGAAATGAATTCAATCTTGCAAAATACAGATGGACTTCTTCCATTGTTTGCCTTCCACAGTCATGGAAGGCCATTTTAAAGGCTTACCCACGCATTTGAAAGTTTGCCCATGTGGAAGTGTGAAACAGAAACATTACTCCACATTCTTCTGTATTGAAACGTCTAAGAAATATAAGAGTATTTTTATTTTTCCTGTGTTTATATCCAGGAAATTCTGATGAATTTCTCTACACTAGTGGCAGACAGTAATATAATGACCACCAAAAATACAGTAATGTTTCTTAGAAGAAGATCACAGATACTACATAAGACTTGGTCGTTATGAGTTTGATCTTATCACATCTTTTTTATTATATATTAATGGATGGAAAGATGCTCTCAAGAAAAATCTATCTGCCCAATTGGTGGGGGGGAGGTACCCCCTTCTTCCAGACTACAGCTGACCTCATTTAGCATTTTCAAAGGAATGGAAGGGCTGCTGTATGCAGGAGGAGGCAGGGAATTCTGGTTCCACCAGCCCAGTTACACATGCCTAAATCTGGATTCAACCCCTTATATTCAATTATGTTTTTTAAGTTGAATGACTAAGGGTGCAGTCCTATGGTCTCTGGGAGAGCATCCCAGGGACATAAGATTTTTCAGATTCACCCTCCTGAAGTTGTAGCCACTTCTATGACTTTGGAGGAGGACTTACAGATCTGATCCCTCCCTCCACCCTCTCCCCCATCCCCTTGCAGCTGTCACAGAAAGAACTGTGGTGCCTGCTTTCACAAAAGCGACCTCAGATGACTCCATAGAGGTCAGAAAGGAGGTGTCCTGGTGTGCAGGGATGGGAGAGGCTGGGACCTGCAGGATCCTATGGCCACTCTAGCCCTTTCCCTGGCCCCAGCAGTACAACTGTTCCAGAAGGGCTCAGAGGCACATCTGGAGGGAAAATTTTAAAAACAAGACGGAGAGGCTAAAATCACCTCTGTCACTGCTCCCAGCCTGCTGGCAGCAGCCCAGCAGCGCATAGGGATCTCAGATGCCTCCAAGATCAGAGGCTTCTGTCTAGCAGGTGGCAACCCAACAGGGTTTTTCATTTTAGCTTAGTTTTGATTCTTGAACCATTGCATTTTTTATGGTGCATAGGCTGGAATGAATAAAATTTGCTTCACTCCCACCCCACCGGCAGTGGCTAGGGGTGTTGGAGAAATCCTCAAAGGAAACAAATGAGTTCAGATTTTCATGAATCCAACTTGTGGATTCTGCAGCTGACCAGCTTTTCCCCTGTCCGACGGATTCCACAGACTTGCAGAGCAGTTTACTAACTTTCCCAAATTTTGTGCAAATTTCATTTAGAAAAATATGAAAAATTTAAAAATGTGTATTTGTACAACTGCACATTTGTGCAATTGCAGAAACAAAATAAATCCAATTCTGATGCTGGGTGGACAACAGAATGAAAGACACCTGACAATCCATGAAACACAGGTGGAAGGGATTTTACACAATCCATACATCTCTAGCAGTGGCTGCTTTAAAGTAAAAACAAAAGCATTAAATCGCTGACATAACATGTTATATGGTTTTAGTGTGGAAAACCACATATGGGTATAGTTGGATCTGGGTGTATGTGTGTATCAGAGCCCATGTAGGGTTCTGTATTGTGGCGCTTCTCTTTTGTTTCATCCATTACTAACCACAGCAAACTCATACAGTCCCAGCATATCACTAGATTCATCTTAATTTCTAATAACATATGGAAATGAATATCTATGTTATTTATTCATATTGATTTCTCTTCAAGTTGATTGGTTACTAGGCTAAGTTAAATTTCTACTATATTTATTGGGTGGCTTATTTGATTAGTTTCCTTTTCATTTCATTAAATAATCCATTTGATTAATAGTCATTTTTCAGCCACTGACTGGGGAAATCATTGCCAAAAAATTAATCAGAAACCATTATTTGATTAAAACAATGACACCTTTTGCTGAAATTGTGGAATAAATAGCTCCAGGGCCAACTCCTCAAGCATTTATTAGTCATACTCATATTTTCATTACGCTATGCAGTAAGATTAATTTTAATAGGCTTCCTCGAAGTGGTAAAGTAAATCATATGCAGAAATATTTGCAAGACTGGGGGTCTGATCTGGTAAGAAGAGAAATATGAACCAATTACCTGGGGAGGTGGTGGGCTCTCCCACACTGGAGGCCTTCAAGACGAGGCTGGACAGCCATTTGTCAGGGATGCTCTGACTTGGATTCCTGCATTGAGCAGGGGGTTGGACTCGATGGCCTTGTAGGCCCCTTCCAACCCTACTATTCTGTGATTCTATGATTCTATGATGAATTCATCAAGCCCTTTTTCTTACAAGGCATGGCTATGAAAGGGACCATTACTATACTGATCTGACTGAGGAATAAAAACCATTGAACTTAATGGGCTTACCTTTGAGTAGATACGCATAGGATTGCACTGAAAACTTATTAGATATTACGCTTCTCCTTGGAAATATGCAGAAAAATAGAAGGGATCATAATAAGGCAAACCAAGATTTCTTTAAAAATATGTGTATTCTTGTTGCTGCTTTTTTCCTGTGTAAAATTAAACATTAGTCACATCAATTTTATACTATATAAAACATGAAATCTAATTAGATTATTGGGAAAAGTTGGACACCAATCCTGGCAGACAGTGCATGATCGACTGATTGTTCTTATATGCACTCTTTTATACCCTGAGAAATCATGCGATTATGTTCCTTCAGAGGTTGAGGAGTGGGGGGGGGTGTTATGTAAATAATTAAATATTGATCAAACGCCACATTATTTCTTTTTCTTTCACTTCCATCAAATGACCACAGCATTCAACTAAAGCTTACATGTTAATATTTCAGGTTGCATATTAAGTTTCAATTTCTAATGCCAACATGATTGCCCAGGCCCCCATGCACACGATATACATGCAAACAGATATCCATTTTTACACAGAACACACACACCCCTCCTAAAAATCTCCCTTGCTGAAATAAATTAAGCTTTTAAAAGCCTCTGTCCATGATAGCTGCCTCTGCCTAATTTGGGGGGGGGTTCCCCCCCTTTTGTCCACTCCACTATCCTTCCCATTCCGCAGGGTCTCCCAACCCTCCGTGTATAGTTTGGAGTGGGTGGAGGGGATGTTGTGAGGAGGATGGAGCAGGGCAGTCCGCTTCAGGCAGCCCAGTTGCACCTGCCTAAATCTAGATCCAACCATAATTCTCCAGTGATTGCTGCTTCCACACACACACACACACACACACACACCCATGCAGACACACACCAAACACTGCTCCTGGAACATCTCACTACTCAGGGAAGTAAGAAGCACTTAACGGTAGTTTTACACAGGGGATCTAAATATCATTACAAATTGGCAGGGGGGGCACTATGAAGGTGACCTGAAAGCAAAAATCCCTTATTAAATGCTAACACAAAAAGACCTGGTTTGCATGATCACTGCAGCCTATCGTGGATTATTAGCCATTTTGGGTTGCGGTGTGCATGGGCACCAGGTAGGCAATCCAAGTGCCCACAGCCACAGCTTCTCATTGCGTGCGAACTCAGAGCAGGTGGGTTGTTGGGATGTTTGACAAGCCACACAGAACCCATGGGCTATTTTAGGGTTGCACATGGCTTGTCAACCATCCCAACAACCCACCCTCTCTGGAAGAAGCCACCACAAAGCTACAACACCCCCCGCCATGCACCAAATATTCAAAATGGCCACCGCAAAGAGAAGCCCAGCAGGGAAATTCACCCATGGTGGCTTCTCATTATGTGTGAACTGGGCCAAAGCTTGGCAATAGTCATCTTTGATACAGATTAACGCATTGCTGTATAAATAAAATGTCCAATTATCATCCAGGAGCAATTAAGAAGATAAACAGTATGCAAGTAATGCAGTGTACGCTGTAGAAATTAACGTTGTATGCATTAGAGGTGTGTTGGAATGAAACATTTGGCCACACCTTTTCTCTCTGTCTCTGTCTCTCTCACACATACAATGGCTGCTTGTCACTCATTTCCCACAAGGCTGTCAATGAAAATTGCTCTGGGCAACTACAACTTGGAAAAGTTATGTGATTAAACAGAAATAAAAATGGTTGCTGAGGTATGCATTCACCATCCATGTATATTATAAGATAGATAATGAGTCCTCCCACCTTTGACAACCCTCCACAATTTTTTTTTTTTATTGTTATGTGTTGGCTCTCAAATATTTGCAAGGAAATAATTACAAAAGTTGAGAAAAATAAATGTTTGTGATTTCCAAGGAGAATAAACTTGTCTCTGCTGTTCATCTCTGGCCCCAATGTACCTCTATACCATTTTTTTAGTTTCCCAATAGTTTCCCCTTCTAGCCTGCTCCTGGCTGACTACAGCAAATACAATAATGCATCTGTATTTAGTACAGCTCTATCAGAATGCCATACTATGAGCCAGTTCCAAAGTGACACTAGCTGTCAACCTGTGCTAAAGAACTTTCTTATGAGCAGTCTACCTCTGTGAGAAGTGCAATACCAGAGCCAAAGACTTATTTAACAGCAGAGCTCCTTTTCTATGAAAATAAATAGCTGCAATAATTATTCAAGAGTTCACAACTGAAACTAGCTGAATGCTACAGTGGTAGGATCTCTTGGTTGTGGAAGAGAAGGAGGACTATAGTAATAGGTGTCCCCCCCCCCATTTGTACTGAAGAGATGTTCTGTTAACACACCAATAACTTGTTAATGCTTTCTGTCAAGTATGTTCTCACTCTCATCATCAACAGTTGTACTGTGTAGGTGTACAGAGGAGTGTTAAAGCACAGGTGTTTTATAGCATAGATATTCTAGAGGTGTGCTGCTTTGCAGTATAAGATAACTATTTTCACAGACCCATACTGAGTAGAACCCCCTTTCTGTTAGCCTTCCCTAGCTTTACAGTGAACTGTCATTCTTACACAATGTTTTTCAGGCAATGGAAATGGACATTTAAAGCTGTTTTGCTACCCCTTAACTTTGCTCAGTTGCTGAGCAAAATAAAATGGAACTAGCAAACAATGTGGGGAGGGCAGAAGCTTTTAGCATCTGGCCTCATCTGACAGAGTGACATTAAAGAATGGAGATGCTTGGTTGAGTGAAAAATAGGCCTACATCCCTAGGATTATCCCCAAAGCTCTGGTTGCTAGAAATTGAATAGGTGCTAGGATTTTTAGAACAGCAATTCCGTAAAATGAAATGTGTTACAACATTACCTAACTGGTTCCTGAAACATAAATTTGAAAACAGAAAAGAAAAACCCCTATCCACAAGGGATTGAACTATCTTTAGGCAAAACAATGGAGAATATTGAACGTTAACAACTATACCTGCAATATATTAGGAGGAACCTCCTTAGATAAAGTAGGGAAAATAGAAAAATTCATTTTAGGATATTCACTTTCCCAAAGGGGCAAAAACCAGTGACCAATTTTCTTTCAGCAAAAAATTTAGCTTCAATAATATTTGAAAGACCTTCTGAACTTGGAATAACCCACAGGGTAGTCTTCTATGCTACACATTTAAAACAAAATCCACAAGCTTCAGTTATTAAAGCACTTAGATTCCCTCATGTGGAACAAATAATAAAAGCTGTCAAAACAATACCTTCCCAGTATTATAGAAATGTGACATTTTCCCCATGTAACAAACTTGACAAAGAAGTGAAGAAAAAAATAAAAACAAAGGTGATCCTAAAAGGAGGCCAGGTGAAAAAATACAAGTAAGTACCTTGTATAGTAAGAAGAATTTAATATTGTAATTGAAAAAAAGAAAGAAGGAACTTTCAGAGGCAAAAGAACTACCATCATATGAGTATTTATTTATTTATTTATTGCATTTATATCCCGCCTTTTTTTCCTCTTGCAAGGAACCCAAGGCGGCTTACATTCTCCTCCTCCTCCTCCTCTCCATTTTATCCTCACAACAACAACCCTGTGAGGTGAGTTGGGCTGAGAGTCTGTGACTGGCCCAAAGTCACCCAGTGAGCTTCCATGGCCGACTGGGGACTAGAACCCGGATCGCCCAGCTCCTAGTCCAACACTCTTGCCACTACACCACACTGGCTCTTGCATTAATGCTAAAAGCCCTGCAGAAAATATGCAATAAATCATTATTTTCACAGGGAAGTCCTATAATTAATTCTTCGTTGAATAAACTTTGCTTCTTTATAATTTACTGCATGGGAACTCTGTACTGCTTTTTAATGTCATGCATATCCATTGGCATTGGAAATGTGTTCGGTGTGACGGTTTATTAAGGAAAGAAAATCTGTGCATAAAATAGGTTGACTATTGCATGTCACTTTGCAAGTAATAAGCCAGGGTTCACAAATGACTGAGTTTAGGAGATACCTCTTGTTTCACCAATAGACCACCCCCCTGCCCTGATCAAACTGGTCAATTTCATCCTTACCATTGCTATTTGGGTGGATTTAGGGGTGGTAAATTATGGGAAATGGACTTTCCCCATTTGCAGTTTTTCTTAGTTATTTTTAAAAAGTTTGTTCTTGTATTTTACACTCATGGTTTTGGTTATATATTATTCCCTAAACAAAGGGAAAGGAAGTGTATAGATGGTTTGATTTATTTGATAAAGGGGAACCTCTCTCCTATGAAGATGTTTTGAAAAGAACTGAACCAGCTGTGCTATGTTTTTATCAGTACTTGCAACTGCATCACTTTCTTAGCCAGAATCACATTAAGAAGG
Source organism: Heloderma suspectum (assembly GCF_057233095.1). Classification (NCBI taxonomy): domain Eukaryota; kingdom Metazoa; phylum Chordata; class Lepidosauria; order Squamata; family Helodermatidae; genus Heloderma; species Heloderma suspectum. Next base: position 77,946,404 of record NC_139460.1, on the reverse strand, counting down.
CAGCCAAGCATCCGCTTACTTCTTTTGAATCCTTTATAGAAGTTGCTGTTACTTCAAATTAGGGATGTACGAATTGTGCTCATACTGTTTATTTTTATTTTATTTATTAAATTTGTTAATCGCCCATCTGGCTGGTCACCCAGCCACTCTGGGTGATGTACAACATATAATAAAACAGTTTAAGACAATAAAATTCTACAGTGAAAACATTTTCTAAAATACCCTAACACACCCCAAATGCCTGCCTGAACAACCACATTTTTAATGCACGGCGGAAGTTCATTAAAGAGGAGGCATGGCAGAGTTCCCTAGGGAGGGAGTTCCACATAGTGGGGGCCACCACAGAAAAGGCCCTCTCCCTCGTCCCCACCAGCCTAGCTGTTCTGGCTGATGGGACAGAGAGAAGGCCATCCAAGGCTGATCTTGTTAAGCGGCCTGTCTGGTGTTGCTGGAGGCACTCCTTAAGATAGGCTGGGCCGGAACCATATAGGGTTTTAAAGGTCAAAACCAACACCTTGAATTTGGCCCAGAAAACAACTGGTAACCAGTGCAACTCCTTCAGCACTGGAGTGATGTGATCTCGCTGGCGGCTGCCTTTAATCAGGCGAGCTGCCGCGTTCTGTACCAGCTGCAGCTTCTGAACCATCTTCAAGGGTAACCCCATGTAGACTGCATTACAGTAGTCTAAAGGAGAGGAGACTGGGGCATGTACTACCAATGGGAGCAGATGGTTGGGAAGGAAGGGGTGCAGCCAGCGTATCAGATGGAGTTGATACAGCGCTGTCCGGCTCACAGCTGACACCTGAGCCTCCATGGACAGCTGGGAGTCCAAAATGACCCCCAGGCTGTGGACCTGGTCTTTCAAGGGTAGCCATACCCCATTCAACACCAAGTCAACATCCCCCAGCCTCCTCTTGTCTCCCACCAAAAGTACCTCGGTCTTGTCAGGGTTCAGCTTCAGCTTATTCCTCCCCATCCAGCCACTCACCATCTGCAGACATTTGGACAGGGATTCTACAGCCAACCTTGGTGAAGATTTGAATGAGAGGTAGAGCTGCATGCCATCCTCATAGTGATGACACTGCACCCCAAACCTCCTGATGATAGCCCCCAGTGGCTTCACATGGATGTTAAATAGCATCGGGGAGAGGATGGAACCCTGTGGCACCCCACAAGTGAGTGGCCATGGGGGTCTGAAACTTCTTCTCCCAGTGCTACCCTCTGGTACCTGCCAGAGAGGAACGACCAGAACCACCGCAATACGGTGTCTCCAATGCCCAACCCCTCCAGGCGGTCCAGGAGGATACCGTGGTCAACGGTATCAAAAGCTGATGAGAGGTCGAGGAGAACAAGGAAGGAGCATTCACCCCTATCCAGAGCCCTCCTCATATCATCCACCAAGGCGACCAAGCCCATTTCTGTCCCATGCCCAAGCCTGAAGCCTGACTGAAATGGGTCTAGATAATCAGTTTCTTCCAAGTGTGCCTTCAACTGCACCGCCACCACCCGCTCAATCACCTTGCCCAAAAATGGCAGATTTGAGACTGGGCGAAAGTTGTTCAGAACTTGGGGATCCAAGGAGGGCTTCTTTAAGAGCGGTCTTATCACTGCCTCCTTGAGGGCTGATGGCATCACTCCCTTCTCAAGGGAGGCGTTCACCACCGCCCTGATCCCCTCACCCAGTCTCTCTCTGCAGCCCATAATGAGCCAAGATGGGCAAGGATCAAGTAAGCAGGTGGTCGGCCTTATGGATGAAAGCACCTTGTCCGCTTCATCAGAAGGAAGAAGCTGGAACTGATCCCACAAAACTGGTTTGCCACAGGCCACCTCTTGCTCACTAACTGTATCCACAGCGTGCGGAGTAACACTCCTTATCCGATCAATTTTATCTGCAAAGTGCCTTGCCAAGGCCTCACAGCAGGCCTTAGAATGTGTGTTCAGGAATCCATTTGGATCCATAAGACGCCTGGGGCAGACCATTTTAATGGGTCCTCCACCCCTGTGGAGGGGTTGTGGAACCAAGAAGTCTATCGTCACCAGATAGTGATCTGACTATGACAAGGGGGTGGTGGATATACCCCCGACTTCCAGATCACTCCCCGCTTCTCCAGAAACAAACACAAGGTCTAGGGCATGACCGGCTACATGGGTGGGCCCAGTTAGAATATGGTGCAGCTCCCAGGAAGCCATGGTCTCCATGAAGTCCCAAGTAGGGATGTCAGAGAATTCCACCACGGATCTCAGTGAGGTCAAATGCCAGTGCATTCGGCCCCCCAAACTCCGTGGTGGAATGGTCTGCCCCCCCGCCCCCCCCCCGCGGATCCACCCCGGGATGAGACTTACCTGGGCTGGATGTTCCGGGCAGCGGCGGCTCTGGCGGCAGCTTCGGCGGCGGCAGCTGGTCTTCCGACTGGCTGCCACCACCGCCATTTGTAGTCTTGTGGTGTTTTTTTTTACAAGGCGTCGTAGGCTACATAAAGATTTACGTAGCCTATCATGGCTGGGTAAAAAAACAACAGTGTATGCAAATGGCGGCGGCTACGGACGCCGCCATTTGCGTTCCTTATTTTTGGCCGTCTTAAGTCTACGTAAATATTTACGTAGACTATGACAGCGAAAATAAAGGGGAACACAAATAGCGTAGCAGGAGCTATTTGTATCCCTTTTTGATTTGCCATTTTAGCCTACGTAAATATTTATGTAGGCTAAAATGGCGAATTAAAAAGGGACACAAATAGTGCCTGCTACGCTATTTGCGTTCCCCTTTATTTTTGCCATCATAGTCTACGTAAATATTTACATAGATTAAGACGGCCAAAAATAAGGAATGAAAATGGCGGTGGCCATAGCCGCCGCCATTTGCGTACATGGTTTTGTTTTTTCCCCCAGAGCCCTCCGCGGCCAGAAATCCGGCTGCGGGCGGCTCTGGCCTGGGCTGGGCCTGGCTGACTGCTCCGCGGAGCTGCCACACAGCACAGCCAGCCATGGAGGATTCCGGGGGGGAGGAACAGATCACCTCCCCCCATCGAGGATTCCGGGGGGAGGGACGGAACGCCTCCCCCCCACACCATCAACATAATCCGCAGAAAGGTAAATGACTTTGGTACATCCCTAGTCCCAAGGTGCTCCTGTGAGGATCGCCTCCGAATATACATTGAAGTCCCCCAACACCAATAAGTTAGGGGACTGCACACACACATCAGAGACCACCTCAAGCACCTCGGCCAGGGAGTCAGTCATGCAGTGGGGTGGACGGTACACGAGCTGAATCCCCAGACTGCCCTTCAGGCCCAACCTCCTGAGTCCAGTACATGCACTCAGCAACCTTGGTCTCCCGGAGAGGGGGTCTGGTGAAGACCAAGGACTCTCGGTAGATAACAGCCACTCCCCCTCCCCGATCACCAGCCCACGGCTGCTGTGCATATGAAAATCCAGCTGGATACATGGCCACAAGAGTTGGAGCAGCAGCCTCAGCCAGCCAGGTCTCCATAATACATCCCAGGTCTGCACCCCCATCCAGGATCATGTCATGGATGAGGGAGGTTTTCTGGGTAACAGACCTGGCATTGCAGAGCAGCAAATGAAGGCCAGAAGATGGAGTCATGCCTCCCCCAGCCATCCTTTGGCTCTGGACAGGCCCGGAGCAGGGGACAGATACTACACATCTCTCCCTTGTACCCCTTACCTGGCATGGACTCCCCTAGTGCTCTGCCTCTGGCCCCCAACATTCCCCCCACTGCCTCCATCAGGTGGACACATGCCCCCTCACTCCCGCCTATCAGGCAGGCTACCCACCCCTAAAAACACAACAAAATCCCCCAGAAATTAAAACAACAACAACAACAACAACTAAAACATCCCCTTAAAAGTAATGCCAGGCAGAGGTCCGGGCTACCGTTCCGCTTGATTTCTGCAGTTTGCATCCTCTGTCCCGCTCTGCTGGCTGCAAGCCCCCGAAAACCTGTTGTTGTTTTTTCTGCTTTGGAAGTTATGTAAATAAATCCGCACCAGCTGTCGAAAAATCCTTCGTGCCCAGCAGCTGCCCATCCCATTCCACCATCCCACAAAACACTGTTCTTCATAAATATTTACATAGTTTCCATTGGCCAGAATTGACCCTATGTAACTTCCACTGCACTCGCCATTGTTTGTTGTGATTGCTTACGTATTTTCTCCCTAGGGGGGAATCCCCCTGTAACTTCCACCACACTCACCATTGTTGTGATTGCCTTTGCCATAGGCATGGCGGAGAATTCTGCCATGGATCTCGGTGAGGCTGAATGCCAGCTCATTCGGCCCCCCAAAATCCATGGAGGAACGAAACCCCCGGCCCCGCCCCACCCTGCGAAATGGGCCTGGAACGGCGCCTACCTTTGTTGGCCCTTCTGGTGCTACTCAAATGGCGGCCGCATCTGCAGCTGCCATTTCCATCTTTCGAATGGCCGTGATAGGCTTCGTAAATACTTACTGGTGCTGGCGCCGGCGCCGGAGGGTGCAGTGGTGGTGGCAGGTGCAGCGGCGGCGGGTGCGGCGCGTGCAGCTGGTCTCCTGGCTGGGCGCGGCCAGGCGCAGTGTATGCAAATGGTGGCAGCTACGGCGGCCGCCATTTGCGTTTGTTATTTTTTTCCATTCTAGCCTACATAATTATTTATGTAGGCAGGTGAGGCGGAGGGTGCGGTGGTGGGTGCAGCAGCGGCAGGTGTGGCAGCGGCGGTGGCTGGTCTCCTGGCCGGCCACAGCTAGGCGCAGCCTACACAAATGTAGGGATGTACAAAATTCCCCTTACCTGGCTCTGCTGGGTTCTGCTGTGGGGGGAGGTGCTCCGTCCCTCCCCCTGGAATCCTCCCCCCCAGAATCCTGGCCACTCGGCTCCACTCCGCGGGGATTCCGCGGAGCCGCCGGCCGGCTCAGCCAGCAGCCAGACATCCGGCCGCTGGCTAGCAGGGATGCAAATGGCGGCGGCTGTAGCTGCCGCCATTTGTGTCTCTGTAGTCAGCCATGATAGGCTACATAAAGACTTACGTAGCCTATCACGTCTGGCTTTAAAAAAAAAATGTTCGTACGCAAATGGTGGCGGCTACGGCCGCTATTTGCGTTCCTTATTTTTGGCCGTCTTAGACTACATAAATATTTACATAGACTAAGACAGCGAAAATAAGGGGAACGCAAATAGCGTCTGCTACGCTATTTGCATTCCCCTTATTTTCGCCATCTTAGTCTACGTGAATATTTATGTAGACTAAGATGGCCAAAAATAAGGAACGCAAATGGTGGTGGCCGGAGCCGACGCCATTTGCATACACGTTTGTTTGTGTTTTTTTAAGCCAGACGTGATAGGCTACGTAAGTCTTTACGTAGCCTATCATGTCTTGTAAAGAAAAGAAAAACCCCCCGACAAGACTGCAAATGGTGGCGGCAGCAGCCGGTCAGAAGATGAGCCACCATAGCCACCGCCGCAGCCGCCGCAGCCGCCGCAGCCGCCGCAGCCGCCGCAGCCGCCGCAGCCGCCGCAGCCGCCGCAGCCGCCGCAGCCGCCGCCACCCGGAAGATCCACCCCAGGTAAGTCTCATCCCGGGGGGGATCCGTGGGGGGGCAGGGGGGGCAGGCCGTTCTGCCACAGATTTCGGGGGGCCGAATGCCCTGGCATTCGGCCTCACCGAGATCCGTGGTGGAATTCTCTGCCATCCCTACGCAAATGATGGCGGCTACGGCAGCTGGCATTTGCATTCACTTTTTTTCGCCATTCTAGCCTATGTAAATATTTATGTAGGCTAGAATGGCAAAAAATAGTGAACACAAATGGTGGCCACTGTAGCCGCCGCCATTTGCATACGTGTGTTTTTTTACTTTGCCGTGATAGGCTACATAAATATTTATGTAGTCTATCATGGTTAAATACAGGGACACAAACGGCAGTGGCTATGGCTGCTGCCATTTGCGTCCCTGCTGCCCAGCGGCCGGATGTCCGGCTGTGGGCGGAGCCAGCCGGTGGCTCCGCATAATCCCCAAGGTGCGGAGCCGGCCGGGCAGGACTCCAGGGGGAGGGATGGAGCGCCTCCCCCCTGTTGAGGATTCCGGGGGGAGGGACCGAGCACCTCCCCCCCAACTGCGAAGCAGATCCGTGAAATGGTAAGTGACTTTCGTACATCCCTACAATTCCTTGGTTCCAGTCCACAGATATAATGTTTTAAATCTAGATCATTTCACACAATGATCTCTGTGTTTGCATACTGTTAACTGCAACAAGTATGCTTTCCAAGCCAAACAAGCCCAGCTGCTGTAAGCTTCCCTCATAGGGAGATGGTCAGTCAGCATCCATGATGTTATGAAGTATGCTTTATTTTACGTGGAGGTGCATATCACATACGTGTAAACTAAACACATTCCAGAGGGATCTTTTCACATAGAACTCTCGGTGCTTAGGAGAACCCAAAAGCTGAGGGAGTCAAGACAGAGACCACAACAAGGTCTTTGAAAGCAATTCCTTGATTTATGAAAGAAGAATTTAAAATGAATTAAAAGCACACATCAAGAGAATTGGAACTATACATACATTTGGGGAATCAGAATCATACTAAGATTCAGAGGGGTAAAGATACACATATTCAGTCAATAGCGAAGTACACTGGGATGCATAGAAAATTGTGTGTGTGTGTAGTAGGGATGTACGCTGTTGCATAGTCCGCCACACACAGTCGGGCAGCACAACTGGACTCTGCATGTGAGTTATTATAAAGCTCTGCCACATATCGCCAGTGCTTTGGGCTCTGCCCAGGCCAGACAGGGGCTGCTTGTTTGGACAAAACAAGAACAAGATGGCTACGTACAGTGTGGAATATGTGCGCTGCTGGTACAACTATCACTCTGTGCATTGCAGCTTCTTCTACATGCACATTTGGAGATGGTGTTTTCTCTATCAATTGAAAATGTGCATGCATTTGGGTCACACTCACAATTACATGATTCTGCCTCATCGTCCCTCAGAACTTTGGCTCACCTTAGCAGCCATATCATCATCAAAGGGGCCCTTCGCATCACTTGATGACTGCTCTACTGTGCTGACAGTTTCAGCTGGTGGTGGTGGAGGGAGGTGCTGCTCGGGAATCCATTCCCTTTTGGAACATATGAAGGCAACGGTGGAGACATGTTCTGGTGTGTCTACTTCAGAGGGTAGTGACAATGTTGCCAGTGGTGGAGAAAAGCCTTTCAGAGGCTACACTCCAGGGAGGGCAAGATAGATGCCAAATGGCGACTTTAGTCAGATTTGGCCAAACGCCATGTTTTGTCTCCCAGTATAGGAGAGGATCACTCTCTGGGGTGCTTTGCATTTCCACGAAACTGTCTCTGGCATAAGCTTCCAGTTCCTGGATAGCCACATCATAAGCTGATCCTTTCCTGGCTGCTTTGGCACATTTCTTCTGCCCGCTTACATCGAGCTCCACTGCCACTGAGGAGTACAAGTAGAACTTTCCACAAGATGCCCCTGTATCTGTATGTTGTGTTGGTGGTGCAGCTGCTGTGGCATCATCATCACCCCTCCTGCTAGTGATGGTGCTGCTGCTGCTGCAGATATTATCTTCAGGGGAGGTAGTAGTCCTACTAGCCTCATGCTTCCTCAGCTCCTTCTCATCCAGAACATCTCTCTGGCAGCACTCCATGACTTTCTCTGTCAAATAGCTTTTTAGACTTCTGAAGTCAGGGTTCTGGTTTGGCAGCACCGCCCTCGTTGTGCTATCCTGGAACTGTGGTTCAAGGAATGCAGCAGCAATGTATTTCATGTCCCCCCTCATCGACGTGATGTGTTTGCTGGTGCCCAGCTCCTGCAGAGGGAATTCAGCAAGCCTAACTGCAGGATTGGGGACTTGTCTGCCTATAGCACTGGTGTGCTCACAAAGCTCAGCATGGTGTTTTCGTAGCATCCCCTGTATAATCTTCAGCACAGGTAGAACTTGGCCCAGTGTAGCATAGTCTGCACTCAGTAGCATTGTGCATTCATCAAATATGTTTAAAATGTCACCAGGTCTTGCATCCAGAGCCACTGATGTGGTGTGACAAAAAATTTGGAGTGGTGTTGTTTCTCAATAATGTAGTCATTTATAGCTGCTCTCTGCTCACAGAGTCTTGGCAGCATATGCAATGTGCTGTTCCAGTGAGTGCACACATCCAAAATGGATTTGTGTTCTGGAAGGCCACGGCTATGTTGGATGGTGCCGATTGCCTCCATTGTTGAGCAGGACTGCCTGAAGTGGGTGCAAATGGATCGGGCCACCTTAAGTAGCTTGCCTATGTTAGGAGATGTGTTGCTCAATCCGGAATGCACTATAAGGTTCAAACAGTGCGCAACACACTGAACGTGGTTTAGCCGTGTGTTGTGGGCTGCTTTTAGGTAGTTGGAGGCACTGTCTGTTGCTACACAGCCCACTGTTAGATTTAAGGGGGCCAACCAGGACTGAACAACACCACTGATGCTACTGGTGATGTTTTCTGCTGTGTGTGTCCCTGAGAACATTGTGAGGGCCAATGTCGCTGTTCTCCGAGTCAGTCGGCTGCTCGCACTGACGGATACACATTGCACAGTGACACACAGATAAGACTGTGTTTGTTTACTTGTCCATGTGTCACTCGTTAAATGTACACTTCCTCCAACTGCACATTTCAAATCCTGTTGGAGTTAGGGTTGGCGGAGAATTTCTCCCCGAAACTTCGGGGGGCCGAGCGCCAACGTGTTCGGCCCCCCGAACAAGTTTCGGGGAGAAATCCTCTGAACCCCCCCTCCCCCCGCACCCTCCCGGGACGGGACTTACCTTCGCTGACTGTCCCTCCCGGTGGCGGGTCCGGCTGGCGGTTCGGCGGGTGTATGAGCGGGGCGGGAGCGGCAGCCGGTCTTTCGACCGGCTGCCGCCGCCGCCATTGCAATAAAAGAAAAAAAAATGCCCCCTGATAGGCTACGTGACGATTCACGTAGCCTATCATGGCTAGATTTGCAAGGTCAGCCGTGCTAGGCTACGTCAATCGTCACGTAGCCTATCACGGGTGACTTTAAAAAAAAAAAAAGTGTGTACGGATAATGGCGGCCCCCATAGGGAGCTGCCATTCGCGTTCCTTATTTGGTCGCTGTAGTCTACGTAAATGTTTACGTAGACTACGGCGAAAATAAGGGCAACGCAAATAGCGTTGCCCTTATTTTCGCCGTAGTCTACGTAAACATTTACGTAGACTACAGCGACCAAATAAGGAACGGGAATGGCGGCTCCCTATGGGGGCCGCCATTAGCGTACGCATTTGTTTTTTTTTTTAAAGTCACCCGTAATAGGCTATGTGACAATTGACGTAGCCTATCACGGCTGACTTTGCAGATCTAGCCGTGATAGGCTACGTGAATCGTCACGTAGCCTACCAGGGGGCGTTTAAAAAAAAAAAAACTTTCGCGTTCGCGGCCGGGCAAGGCGGGAAGCCTCCCCCCTGGCCTGAATTTCGGCCGGGCCGAGGTGGGAAGCCTCCCCCCCCGGCCTGAACTTCGCGGGGGGACCAGCGAAGTGCCTTCCCCCCACCGCGAACTTCCTTCGAGGACAGGTAAGGGACTTTCGTCCACCCCTAGTTGGAGTGCCCTTCTGATTTCAGAAGCCAGGCTGGAATGGCAACGCTGCTGATGTAGTGATGAGAGGGGACATCCCACCGAGGGCACAATCTCTTCATGAAGCGCAGGAAGACCTCATCTTCCACCAGGGAGAAGGGAAGCATACATTTAGCAATGAGCTCTGTCAGATCGTGATTCAACCTTCGTGCCTGGATGCTGTCAGAGGGGAATTTCTGTGTCAGCATGAGGCATTTCTCCATTGACACCTGCCTCTTAGCTAAGTTGCCTTCTGTGCCCTTCTCACCCGGACCACTTTGCATTAGGTCTTTGGAAGATGAGGCAAAGAAGGTGGTAATGTTCTTTTTGGATGGTTGTGGCAGGGACTTGCCGTTGCTATCTTTGGGTACAAGAAGCGCATGATGCACCTCCATGTGTCGCCTCATGGCAGACGTGTCCACTTGTCCACAGCTCCCTTCTTTTCCTAGCCGCACACGGCTTCTACAAATATTGCAAAGCACGGCATAGCGGTCATTCTCTGCATATTTGAAGAAGCGCCACACATAGGAACTCACCCTGCCACCACTATTTCTTCTTTGGGGTATCGGTTTCAGATGAGGTTGCATCGAAAGCTTCACGTTTCCATTCATCTGTGGATGGTGTTGTTGATGGCGTTGTTGATGGCAATGACCAGCGCTTAGCAGGCGATATTTGTTCCTGAGGTTTGGGATTGCTCCCAAAGAACCCAGCAGGCTGGAACACAGAGTCAGTCTCAGCAGGGACATTGATATAGAAGGGCTCCTCATCATCTTCTCTGTCCGGATCACTGATGAAACTAAGTCCTCCGGCCTTTTTTTCAAAATCACGTGAGCCGTTGCCCACGAGGTGATTATCAGCAGGCAGCTCTGGACCTGGTTCATCTGTCCCATTTCTGCTCCCTGATGCAGGAAGGACAGTTGTGGGCGGCTCTGTAAATACTCAAAATAGATAGAAGTGGAATTTCATGAGAAATGCACCTTTTACACATGAGTAATAGCAAAAAGAATAAAACTGTGTACTTGTAGAAATCTATGAAACATAGATTGGAATTGCACTCAATCAACATTACATAAGGTGCAGATGTAAGCTATTACTGCACTAGCTAGCACTGAGAAAACAACACATGACACAAGGTGCAAAAAAAATGTACTGTACAGACTTCAAAACCCCATGAGAGTTATCTAAAAATGTCCTCACTGGTGAAAGTCTGAAAAGCATGGGGGAGGAGATATCTGGCTCCCTTGCAAGGTCCACTCCTTTGCATCAACTCTATTATACCACTGTGTGAGACTCAGCACCTACAGGGCTGACCCAAAGCGTTTTGCTTCCTGAGGCAAAGGATAAAATGGCACCCTTCCATCCTACATAGAATGATAGCTGAATCTTATTTGAACAGTGGCAATGGGAGACCTTCTTCCACCACACCAGAGGACAACAAGCTGGCTGAGGAGGTACAAGGCAGTCTGAGGAGCACTCACAGTTCTGTGCCCCAACACCTCACTGCTGCCTAATGATAGGGCTGGTCCTGAGCACATACTTGGCAAATCCCACTGCCTTTTTCCAGAGTGCATTTGTGGTCCCTTGGGAGCAGTGCCTGATTAGTCAGGCCCTGTTTTAAAAACCATCCTCAGAAATGTAATTGATTAATCAATTCACATTGCAGCTCTAGTTAAAAGAGATCAAGGCCAAACAAGACAGCAAACTATGATGAACGGCTTTGGAAACAAAGCAAGAACAAAACACTGAAGTGTTTTCCCACCGAAAAGGTGTATCGTTTGAGAAATTATTGCAATTCTTTTAAAGAGTTGGGGTTTTCTATAGTACTGGAGTACCATATAACATTTAATAATATGGAATATGTTCACAGCAATGAATATGAATGAATGTAAAATAGTCATGTATGTTTTGTGGTGTTGAAGAAGAAGATCCCGTGGGGTAGTCTTCCCCAAATGGTTCCCTCCAAAGGTTTTGGACTTCAACTCCCATCAGCCCCAGCCAGCATGACCAATGGTCAAAAATGCTGGGAGTTGTAGCCCAAAACATCTGGAAGGCTGCAGGTTGCAGAAGGCTAATGTAGGGACTATTCAAATATTCGAAGATATTTATTTGTATCCAGTTATTTACATGCACCTGTGATGACAGAGTCTTACCAGATTCATCCTTTGGAATGATATAGGCATCTTGACTTTCATTCCACCACTGTAGAGTCTCCTTGGAAACATTTTCATCCGCTTTGGAGACACTGCCCTTCTGCTCACCATCCATGAACTTTCTTCCTCTTCCTCTGGAGCTGTGGCTGGCTGTGCCTGTGCCACTTTCTGTGGTGGTAATTGGTGGTGTGCGCTGCTTACAGTTGCAGGGTGGACTACTGCTGGGGCTGCTGTCACTGCTGGTCACACCTTGAGCTTCCTCCTCTTTCATCTCATTCTTAAAATACCATTGAAATGCAACCTCAGCAGTGTATGTTCTCGCTGGGCATCCACGCCTCTTTTGAGTGCTGGATTGACTACAGGTTCCTCTTTTCTCCATGTTCATGTCTCTGGGCAGAAGGAGGCATAAATGCATGTGGCAAAGCTGAAATCATGTGAACAGCCTACAATCACAGATATAGTGCAGTGTAAAAGTAGTTCCCCCCACCCACCCACCCATCCAGCCATCCAGCCATCCAGCCATCCAAATGCTAACTAAATAGGGGCATATTGTATGCAGATTAGACTGAAAAGCCCAGGATGGAGGATGTAGTCCATCCATGTGGCCTGAAAAACACAAGCCTACAGTACACACAGGATGCTGGGGGATGGAGTCCTTCTCAGCAGGCCTAAATACAGGCTGCTGGCCTATCCTGTCCTGGCTGCCCAGGCCCTCCCCAGAATCACTCAGAAACACTAAGTACATAGAGGCACTAGGGATGTTGGAGAATTTCTCCACGAATCTCCAGGAGGCCGAATGCCAATGCATTCGGCCCGCTAAAATTGGTGGGGAAATTCTCTGACACACCCCCGCCCCCCCCCCAGGATTTTCACCGTAGTCTACGTAAATTATTTTCACTGTAGTCTACGTAAATCTTTACGTAGACTACCCGTACCCAAATAAGGAATGCAAATGGCGGCGCCCATGGGCGCCGCCATTTGCATACGCACTTTTCCCCCCCCCAAAGTCAGCCGTGATAGGCTACGTAAATCTTTACGTAGCCTATCACTTTTTTTTTTTTTACTTTACTTTTTTCTTTCACGGCCAAGGAGACGGGGCGCTCCCCCCCAGGCAGAATTTTGGTGGGGAGGGGCAGGGCACCTCCCCACCTGCCAAGAATTTTGGGGGGAGAAACGAAGCACCTCCCCCCCCAAAAAAAGCTGCGGGACCAGGTAAAGGACTTTCGTCCATCCCTACACATGACTCTTGGAGTTGCAAAGCACATTGATTAATCCTGGAAAGTCCAGGAGGATGGAGGATGGAGTCCTCCTCAACAGGCCTAAACACAGGCTGCTGGAGGATGCCTTCCCAGTTCCCACTGACCCACCCCAAAATCACTAAACATAGGGGCACATTCAGGTAAAGTAAATATATCAAAGAACATACCTTCACTGTAATAAAGGTTGAACTGCAGTGCCGTAGAACAGGGACACACACAAAGACACTCCTTGAAGCTGCTGGACACGGACACTCTGTCTGCAGCAGTGGCGCCTCTGGTCTCTAGTCTGGACTGGAGCAACTGAGGCTGCTGGACACTCACACACCGCCATCCTATGTGTGAAGGCGTGAAAAATGGTCGGTGAGTTCCCTCCCCTCAATGACATTATCTTCCTGGTGGGGTGGGGGGGTGGCCTGGAGGGATCTCACTCACCTGACCTCACCTTCACAGACAATTAAAAAAAGATGAGGCTACGTGGACTTCGTGACTCAGGCAGGCAGGCTATGTGCACTTTGTGACCCCGTCTCTCCCAGCGAAAGAAAGCTGCATCGTCGCAGGAAACTGTGTATTTATTAAATACTTTTGTAAAATCCCTTTCGCTATTTCTTTTGTCCCAATTTGCAAAGTCTCTTTTGTAAATACATTCATAAAATCTTCCTTTCGGTGGAGAAAAAAAATAGTATCCGCGTGAGCTCCCGTCCGAGTAGACCGGGGCGCTCCTTTCCAGGGAGGGTTCTGCGGACCAGATGTGTCAGAATTCGATCCCATTTAACTTTCAGTTGGATTTCTCTGACATCCCTACTTCAAATAAAGGTTTGATATCATCTACTTATAAAATCAATGATTTTATTCAATGACAAGCCATCCTATGTGTGGGCATGTAACACTGACCTAGGTGAGTCTTTGGAAGAAGATGATTGGCAGTGTATCTCAACATCTTTTGCATCGTTATCAATCAACACTAATATAAGCACAATACAAAGTTCTCAATAGGTGGTACATTACTCCTGCAAGGCTTTACCTAATATACCTAAACTGTGGTTAATAACCTTGGAAGGTGCATGGTCAGATTGGTTTGTACTTTTACCTTTGGTGGGAATCTTCAACAGTGCAGGAGTTTTGGGACATAGTCGCTGATTACTGTCAGGAATTTCTCCAGGTTAGACCATTAGTAATGCTTAAAGCAATGCTTCTTCATCTTTTTGAACTTAATGACCCTGAGTTCTGCATAATGACCCTGAGTTCAGCAATTGTATGCAGGTGCAAAGTCATGCATAGCACTAACTGGAAGTATCCAAAGCAACCAACTAAACAGCATTGAGTTTGATAAATTTTGAGAGACTCTGATTATGTATAAACTTACTCAGCAACTGCAGCAAGCAAAGAATCCTAGTTTTAAAGAAGATGTTATGGCAACATGGCTTCCATTTATTTTCTATGTTGAAGGCCTTCAATCTTTTGATCAAATTCCAACCAGCTATCATTGCCTATGTTTTATCTGGTTAATTGTTAGGATTGATTTTGAGTGCAGGAAGATAGCAGCTCAGATTTAGAAGAGGAGCAGCTAGAACTGGGGGAATTTTTTTTACAGGCTGGTTTAGATATGGGTAGGTGTGCTTCTCAAGTTACTAACTTTCAGATGGCCGGCATGAAGCTTTTTTACTGTTTTCCGTGAGAAGCAGTGAGCAGGAGGAAGAGGGGTTTGAGGACTGTGACTTAAGAGACATCAGGCGGAGACACAGAGCTAAGAGGGAAACGTCAGGGGCAGAGCTCAGACATTCAAACCGGTTAGCAATGCATGAGAGGCTACGCAGGGAAGCAGCATGCAAGGGGAGGTACCTCCCCCCCTAGATTAGCCTAGCCAGACAGCTGCCCTTTCAAACTGCAGGCAACTTTCAGTGATCCCATATGAATCCCCTGGAGGCATTCCTTTGTAGCCAGAGAGTCTTCTAGGATTTGCATCTGTAATGAACCCGTGAATAATGAATTAAAGGCATAAGACTGAAGCCTCTCCTTTTGTGAGTTTGTGAGTGCTTAAGGAAAGACGGGGCCAAGGGAATCATGAAACTAATACGCACACACAATTATGGATGTCAGAGAATTTCGCCACAAATCTCAGGGAGGCCAAATGCCAGCGCATTCAGCCCCCTGAAGTCGGTGGCGAAACGGTCTGCCACCCCCCTGCCACCCCCCCGGGATGGGACTTACCTTGGGCGAATGTAGGGTTGGCAGAGAATTTCTCCCCGAAACTTTGGGGGGCCGAGCGCCAACGTGTTCGGCCCCCCGAAAAACTTTCGGGGAGAAATTCTCCACACACCCCCGCCCCCCGCACCCTCCCGGGATGGGACTTACCTTTCCCGAATGTCCCTCCCGGCGGTGGGTCCCAGTGGCAGTTGGTCGGGTCTTCGTCAGGGGTGGGGGCGGCAGCCGATCTTTCGACCGGCTGCCGCCGCCGCCATTCCAATAAAAGTAAATTAAAAAAACGCCCCCATGATAGGCTACGTGACGATTAACGTAGCCTACCACAGCTAGATTTGCAAAGTCAGCCATGATAGGCTACGTAAATCGTCATGTAGCCTATCACGGATGACTTTAAAAAAAAAAAAAGCGCGTACGGATAATGACGGCCCCCATAGGGAGCTGCCATTCACGTTCCTTATTTGGTTGCTGTAGTCTATGTAAAGATTACGTAGACTACAGCGAAAATAAGGGCAGCACTATTTGCGTTGCCCTTATTATCGCCGTAGTCTACGTTAATCGTCACGTAGTCTATCACGGGGCATTTTTTTTTTTTAACTTTTAATTTCGCGGCCGGGCAAGGCGAGGCGCCTCCTCCCCGGCCTGAACTTCGGCCGGGCGAGGCGGGAAGCCACCCCCCCGGCCTGAATTTCGGCCGGGCGAGGCGGGAAGCCTCCCCTCCCAGCCTGAACTTCAGGGGGAGAGCAGCGAAGCGCCTCCCCCCCACTGTGAAAAGCTGCGAGACCAGGTAAGTGACTTTCGTGCACCCCTAGGCAAATGTTCCTGGCGGCAGCGGCTCCGGCGGCGGTTTGGCGGCAGTTCGGCGGTGGGGCGGTGGGGCGGCGGCGGCTGCGGCGGCTGGTCTTCCAACCAGCAGCCACTGCCGCCGCCATTTCCAGTAAAAAAAAAAAAAGTGATAGGCTACGTAAAGTTTTACGTAGCCTATCACGGCTAGATTTTTAAAAATACCATGATAGGCTACATAAAAGTTTACATAGCCTATCACGGCTGATTTAAAAGAAAAAAAAACACTTGCGTACATAAATGGCGGCGCCCATGGGCGCCGCCATTGGCGTTGCTTATTTTGACACGTCTTAGTCTACGTAAACATTTACGTAGACTAAGACAGCGAAAATAAGGGGAATGCAAATAGCGTAGCGTCTACGCTATTTGCGTTCCCCTTATTTTTGCCGTCTTAGTCTACGTAAATGTTTACGTAGACTAAAACGTGTCAAAATAAGGAATGCAAATGGCAGCGCCCATAGGTGCCGCCATTTGCATACACGCATGTTTTTTTTAAAAAAAAATCAGCCGTGATAGGCTACATAGACATTTATGTAGCCTATCACAGCTGACTGCAGGGACACAAATGGCGGCGGCTACGGCCACCGCCATTTGCGGACCTGGCCGGCCAGGATTCGGGGGGGAGGGACGGAGCACCTCTTCCCAGTCCAAAATTTCAGGGGGGAGGGACGGAGCACCTCCCCCCTGGCCAGAATTTCGGGGGGAGGGACGGAGCGCCTCCCACCCACCACGAATCAATTTTGTTAAAAGGTAAGTGACTTTCGTACATCCCAACAATAACATACAGTTGCATACATTCCTTATTTAAATGGTATAACCTGTATTTTCATTCTGTTATTAGATAGTGAGCTCCTACTTAGGCTGTTTTACTGTAGATGTTCATGTTCCACAACTGGCGATAGATGAAGAATTATAATTAGTGATTTATTTTTGTTTGTTTCTTTCTTTAGTGTTTCTTTAGTGATCTTGTCATATTATTATGTAAGTTCTTCCTTTTGTTGCCCTTGGGGGCAATTCCTGGCCCCAAACTTGAAGTGTTTCCACCCTACAGATAGGTTATGAGGTTTAGATATCACTTGGGCACCTCTCATAATACCTTCTGTTTTACATCTGTTGTTGTTGTTCAGTTGTTCAGTCGTGTCTGACTCTTCGTGACCCCATGGACCATAGCACGCCAGGCCTTCCTGTCCTGTGCTCTCTCCCGGAGCACACTCAAGTCCATATTCATTGCATTGGTGATGCTATCTAGCCATCTCATCCTCTGCCGTCCCCTTCTCCTTTTGCCTTCAGTCTTTCCCAGCCAAAATATTTCAGCTTCAGCTTCAGTATCTGTCCTTCCAATGAACACTCAGGGTTGATTTCCTTTAGGATTGACTGATGTGATCTCCTTGCAGTCCAGGGGACTCGTAAGAGTCTTCTCCAGCACCACAGTTCAAAAGCATCAATTCTTCGGCACTCAGCCTTCCTTATAGTCCAGCTCTCACAACCATACATTACTACTGGGAAAACCATAGCTTTGATTAGATGGACCTTTGTCGGCAAGGTGATGTCTCTGCTTCTTACTATGCTGTCTAGGTTTGCCATAGCTTTCCTCCCAAGGAGCAAGCGTCTTTGAATTTCATGGCTACAGTCACCGTCTGAGGTGATCTTGGAGCCCAAGAAAATAAAATCTGTCACAGCTTCCATTTCTTCCCCTTCTATATGCCAGGAAGTGATGGGGCCAGATGCCATGATCTGAGTTTTTTTAATGTTGAGTTTCAAACCAGCTTTTTCACTCTCCTCTTTCACCCTCAACAACAGGCTCTTTAGATCCTCTTCGCTTTCTGCCATTAGGGTGGTATCGTCTGCATATCAGAGGTTGTTGATAATTCTCCCGGCAATCTTAATTCCGACCTGTGATTTATCCAACCCAGCGTTTCTCATGATGTACTCTGCATATAGGTTAAATAAGCAGGGTGACAATATGCAGCCTTGTCGTACTCCTTTCCCAATTTGGAACCAATCGGTTGTTCCATGTCCGGTTCTTACTGTTTCTTCTTGACCCTCGTACAGGTTTCTCAGGAGACAGGTAAGGTGGTCTGGTACTCCCATCTCTTTATGAATTGGCCACAGTTTGTTGTGATCCACACAATCAAAGGCTTTAGCGTAGTCAATGAAGCAGAAATAGACGTTTTTCTGGAATTCCCTTGCTTTCTCCATGATGCAGCGAATGTTGGCGATTTGATCTCTAGTTCCTCTGCCTCTTCGAAACCCAGCTTGTACTTCCGGTAGTTCTCAGTTCGCATACTGCTGAAGCCTAGCTTGTAGGATTTTGAGCATCACCTTGCTGGCATGTGAAAGGAGCGCAATTGTGTGGTAGTTTGAACACACTTTGGCGTTGCCCTTCTTTGGAATTGGAATGTAAACTGACCTTTTCCAGTCTTGCAGCCACTGCTGAGTGTTCCAAACGTGTTGGCATATTGAGTGCAGCACTTTAACAGCATCATCTTTTAGGATTTTAAATGGCTCAGCTGGAATACTGTCATCTCCGCTAGCTTTGTTGTTAGTAATGCTTCCTACGGCCCACTTGACTTCACTCTCGAGGATGTCCGGCTCAAGTTCAGTGACCGCACTATCATGGCTATCAGGCACATTAAGATATTTCCTGTATAGTTCTTCTGTGTATTCTTTCCACCTCTTCTTAATCTCATCTGCTTCTGTTAGGTCCCTGCCTTCTTTGTCCTTTATCATGCCCATCTTTGCACAAAACATTCCCTTGAGATCTCCAATTTTCTTGAAGAGATCTCTAGTCTTTCCCATTCTGTTGTTTTCCTCGATTTCTTTGCATTGTTCATTTCAGAAGGCCTTCTTGTCTCTCCTTGCTATTCTCTGGAACTCTGCATTCAGTTGGATATATCTTCCCCTTTCTCCCTTGCTTTTCATTTCCCTTCTTTCCTCAGCTACTTCAGACAGCCTCATCAGACAGCCACTTGGCTTTCTTGCATTCCTTTTTCTTTGGGATGGATTGAGTTGCTGCCTCCTGAACAATGTTACGGACCTCCGTCCCTAGTTCCTCAGGCACTCTGTCTGTCATATCTAATCCCTTAAATCTATTCCTCACCTCCACTGTATATTCATAAGGGATATGATTGAGGTCATACCTGAATGGTTTAGTTGTTTTCCCTACATTCTTCAATTTAAGCCGAAATTTTGCAACACGAAGCTCATGATCTGAGCCACAGTCAGCTCCAGGTCTTGTTTTTACTGACTGTATAGAGCTTCTCCATCTTTGGCTGCAAAGGACATAATCAATCTGATTTCGATACTGACCATCTGGTGATGTCCATGTGTAGAGTCGCCTCTTGTGCTGTTGGAAAAGAGTGTTTGCTATGATCAGCGTGTTCTTTTGGCAAAACTCTATTAGCTTTTGTCCTGCTTCAGTTTGTACTCCAAGGCCATGCCTGTGGTGATTTCCTGACTTCCTACTTTAGCATTCCAATCCCCTATGATCAAGAGGGCATCTTTTTTTGGTGTTAGTTCTAGAAGGTGTTGTAGGTCTTCATAGAACTAATCAACCTCAGCTTCTTCGGCATCAGTGGTTGGGGCATAGACTTGAATTACTGTGATGTTGAATGGTTTGCCTTGGATTCGTACTGAGATCATTCTATCGTTTTTAAGATTGTACCCCAATACTGCTTTTCCCACCCTTTTATTGACTATGAGTGCTACTCCATTTCTTCTAAGGGATTCTTGCCCACAGTAGTAGATATGATGGTCACCTGAATTAAATTCACCCATGCTTGTTCATTTTAGTTCGCTGATTCCCAAGATGTCGATGTTCAATCTTTCCATCTCATGTTTGACCACCTCCAGCTTACCTTGATTCATTGATCTTACATGCCAGGTTCCTAAACAATATTGTTCTTTACAGCATCGGATTTTCTTTTCACCACCAGACACATCCACAGCTGAGTGTCCTTTCGGCTTTGGCCCAGCCGCTTCACTCTTTCTGGCGCTACTTTGAAGTACCCTCTGCTCTTCCCCAGTAGTATATTGGACACCTTCCGACCTGAGGGGCTCATCTTCCGGTGTCATCTCTTTTAGCCTTGTGATACGTTCCAAGGGGTTTTCTTGGCAAGAATACTGGAGTGGGTTGCCATTTCCTTCTCCAGTGGACCACATTTTGTCAGAGCTCTCCGTCATGACCTGTCCATCTTGGGTGGCCCTGCGCGGCATAGCTTATGGCTTCACTGAGTTACGCAAGCCCCTTCGCCACAAGGCAGTGATCCATGAAGGGGTCTGTTTTACATAATGGTAGCCTATTATCTTCCACTATGCTTTTGCATTGTACAGCCACAGATAGTGTTAACTCAGTCAAGTAGGAAGAAACCTCCCCTGAGGTTTCCTGTCATACTCAGCTCTAAGATTAACCCAGGGTTGGTTTGGTCTCTAAGATCAATCCTTGTGATAATTTCCTAGCACCCATCTCCTGCTGTGCTCTGGTGCTTATCCCACATTTCCAGATCCAGAATCCCCCTTGATGTCCTGTGGACATGACGTATCTGTTTTGGTCTTGCTAATGAAAGTGAGCACAGGACAAGACAAATGATGGAAATGTGAATAAAAATTAGGCAGTTGTTAGAGCTATTCAATAATTGACCTCATACATACCAGTAATGTCTGTGTCACAAGGGTTGTTTTGGATGTTTACAGCCAGGCCTAGGTAAATGATGGAAATGAAGATAAAATTGGTCACTTTACCAAAAGCGGTCATGTGTTCTTGAGATTTACCAGTAAACGGCCCTGTGTATACCGATATGGAACATGGGAATCAGTGCTTGGGACACTGTGTCTATGATTCAAGCTGTCTTCCCAACTTAAAATACCTCCTCTAGAAAACATAATGATTAAATTTTCTAAGCTTCCATTTTGGGTTTTTTTTTAATTATGACAGGAATATTTCACCTGTCAATGGGCCTTTTGCATGTGTCCAGGAAGTCTATACAGTGTTGCATATCTGCTTTGCTTTTCTGCTTTCAATCGGAATCTACAAAATGCATAAATTTACCTGGCACACAGGTCAGTATCAAGCCATCTTTTTAGTGGTAGAAGATAATTTTATTAATCTGTAGGGATGGCGGAGAATTTCTCCCCGAAACTTCGGGGGGCCAAGCGCCAACGTGTTCGGCCCCCCCGAACAAGTTTTGGGGAGAAATTCTCCGCCCCCCCGCCCCCCGCACCCCCCCCGGGATGGGACTTACCTTTCCCGAATGTCCCTCCAGGCGGCGGGTCCGGCCGGCAGTTCGTCGGGTCTTCGTCAGGGGCGGGAGTGGCAGCCGGTCTTTCGACCGGCTTCCGCTGCCGCCATTCCAATAAAAGAAAAGAAAAAAAACGCCCCCTGATAGGCTACGTGACGATTAACGTAGCCTATCACGGCTAGATTTGCAAAGTCAGCCGTGATAGGCTACGTAAATCGTCACGTAGCCTATCACGGGTGACTTAAAAAAAAAAAGCGCGTATGGCTAATGGCGGCCCCCGTAAGGAGCCGCCATTCACGTTCCTTATTTGGTCACTGTAGTCTACGTAAAGATTACGTAGACTACAGCGACCAAATCAGGAACGTGAATGGCGGCTCCCTATGGGGGCTGCCATTTGCGTACGTGCTTTTTTTTTTTTCAAGTCACCCATGATAGGCTACGTGCCAATTTATGCAGCCTATCATGGCTGACTTTGCAGATCTAGCCATGATAGGTTACGTTAATCGTCACGTAGCCTATCACGGGGGCGTTTTGTTTGTTTTTTTAACTTTTTATTTCGCGGCCGGGCAAGGCGAGGCGCCTCCTCCCCGGCCTGAATTTTGGCCGGGCGAGGTGGGAAGCCTCCCCCTCCGGCCTGAACTTCGCAGGGAGAGCAGCGAAGCACCTCCCCCCTACCGCAAAAAGCTGCGAGACCAGGTAAGTGACTTTTGTGCACCCCTATTAATCTGTAAACCATATTCACTGAGTGCTTTCCTAAGCAAGGCAATAAATGGGTTTGTGGTCTGTTTCCAAAGCCAGTTTCTGGCTATAGGTGTATTGATTAAATCATTCACACTCAAGCAATATTTCCAACATCCCCTTCTCCATTTGTGCATATCTGGTCTCTGCATCTGGCAGTGATTTGGATGCAAGTGCCATTGGCTGCCAGCAGTCATAATATTTCTGTAAAATCACTCTACCTAGCTCAAATAGTGCTGCAATTTTATAGACCTTTCTGGAGTATATCGTCATTTAATACTGGGTCCTCTATGCTATTTTCCTCCCTGAGGTTGTCCATCATTGCATCCATTCTGCATCCTAACTTCATTCCTTCATTTTCAAAAACTGTCCTCAAAGGAGCTGGTGAACATATATTTCTCTATAGCAATCTGTCCTTACTCCAATCTATCCTTTGACTGGATTTCCCCCTCCCCCCCCGCTTTTGTGCTTAAACATCTTTCTTAATAGAGTTAACCAATTGTCCATGCTGCCCACAAGATACAATTCTGGAAATGACTGAGCTTCATCATGTATAAAGTTGGAGCAGCATTTAACCTTGTACTCATGCTGTATTTTGGTTGAATTCCACAGTATGTCTACATTGGCTAATGGCAATTCTAATGTGATTTTGTGTGGTTCATCCTTGGTATTAAGATTATGCAAATGATTAGACAGAGCAATCTCTACTGCTTGTATATATTGGCATCCTGCGGTCACAGTCATGCATGAGTCACTCATTTTAATAGGGTTTATCTCTGTGTCACTGGCTGCAGGATTGTAATCCCAGTGTGGAAAGATGCTGCACACACTGGGAATCTCAGCAGCAGCATTTTTCAAACCATGTACTAATTTTGGTGTAGTAGATGTGCTCAGATCAAGTGGATAAATTCACTTTTAGTGTCCTTGACACTATCAGGAAAGCAACGCATCTGAGAACTCACACACAGACAATTTGAATTTTGTTACACATGTACTCAAAACTGTGTATCCTATATACCACACCATTAATATTTTTTACAAGAAAAGTTATTTTAAAATGCTATAAACATAACATTAGTGATAAAATTATACCTTTGTGAAAACTGTCACACAGAAATAGATATATGCTTCTATCAGAGAGAAAACTGCTGGGGTTTTTTATATTAACATGCTACAATGTAAAATTCTTTTCTGACTCAAGGTTTGCCTACTAAAACAGAGTAGCTTGTTTTAATAGCAGTGTATCATTGTGCTCTAACTATGTGCATTGCACATTCAAAGATCTGGGCATTTCATCAACAGCCAAATGAGCACTCCTGATAGGCTATCAGTGTTCATTTTATTATTCTTATCCCCAGCTAGAAGCAAATGCACATGTTACATTTTCAAGGCCAGAAAGGAGTTATAGACCTTCTATCACTTCAGTTTAGTCCCATCTATGTGACCAGGCAATCTGTTTTCTTGGATCTAAATATCTGGCAGGAGTGGCAAGAAAACACTTATGGAAGTAGGCTCCAATTGGAACCTTTGGTTTGCTGGTTTTTCAACATATGTAGGATGAGGTCTGAGGAAGGGATGTGTATTGCCAAGCTAGGTCACTGAGTCATGAAAGGCACTCAGGTTTCAACTCCAAAGATGGCTGTCATGATTCATTCATTGTAAAAAGGTGAGAAATTTATCACCTCCAGGTGGGAAAGCAATATGTAAAGCTGTTTCAGAGTAGTTCAAAGACCAAAAATTGAATAATCTGAAAAACTGACCCATTAGTACATGGGTGTAACCATACTTGCCAGAGAGAAGTATGTACCTGAATGTTACTCAGGGACAATATTCAGTAACAAAGAGGGGAAGTAAGTAGCTTTACATAGTAGTGCCCCAAAGGGTTAGTTCTACTGATCATTGGGAAAATAATTCAATAGATAACTACAGTGGAATTTTCATTCACTTTACTTCTTAAGTCAAGTTGAATCCATAATGTGTATTTCTTGTTAACTGTTTGCCGAAACATAGGTTGTAAACGTACCTTCCTGCAGTACCTCATTTTAAATGTCTGTGGTTTGGAATAATTACTCATTAGTACCATTGCCAGGGAGATCTCTGAGCATGAATTTCCAAATATATTAAGAAGGACTGGAATTGCAGACCACATCTCTGCATTCTGAATATGTTGTATCCAGATGTGTAGTTTTGCATGACCTGAAATAGAAACATTCAAAGAACTGATGCAGCCCATAATGTATCCCATGATCTATCACTCATACATCATATGTTTACTTGGAGTAAGGTCCACAATGTTCAATGGAGTCAGCTTCTGAAGAAGTTTTATAAGATTATAGTTTTAAAGGTCCACTTCCTGAGTTCTTGGACAAATATTTGTACCTAATTTGTATACATGCTTTAACCTGATGGTCACCTTATCATAAACTCTCCTCATCCTTTATCAAAATTGGTTTCTTAAAAAAAAAATTAAACAGCAAGCTTATACCATGTATACATTTATTAACCTTATTTATTTTGTCTTATAATGGACTGGATCAAAAGGTGTCCTTCCATCTATAGGAGTCCTTCCATCTATAGGAGTTCTCCCAACCATGGAATGAACTTGGTCCAGTGGAGTTTCTGCAAATGAAAGGGGGGGGAGGAAGTGATTTTTGCCAATTCCCCCTTTCCCCTGCAGCCCCCATCAAGTTCCCACACTTTTCTTAAGCCCCGTCCCCAACCCTCTGGAGCAGATTTTCAGGGGGCACAAAGACTGCAAGAAGGGGAAGCCAAAATCTGAAAGCACCCAACTCATGAAACTTTGGATATAGCCCTAGTATCTTTTAGCAGGAGCTAAACCTAGCTGTTTCACTATCTCCTCACTAACCCCCATTGCTTTTGTTTTGTTTTGCAACTGCCATCTATCAGACTATGCATATATGCAAGGAGAATGCAGCATTCATGGGAGGTGGGGGCATGGTGTAGAAACAGTAAAACTCTCCAGTGAAGCAAATGTGTACAGGACATACACAGACATGAGTACCAGCCCAATGGTAAAATGAAATTAAATTTGACAAGTGGCAATTTGGATTCACCTTTAGACAAATTATTGCAGCACTGTAAGCTGTTGTAGCTTGGGAATCTTCTGGGAGAAGCCTTCTCTGACTAGCTATTTCCAAGACAATAAGACTTTGTGTACAACAGGACCTTCATCAGAACTCCCTCAAGGCCATGGAATGGACTTCATGTATTTTAATATAAAAGGACCAAGACCAAGATGGTTGTAATTCTATGTACTAACTGCTTAAACAACATTTATGCATTACACTTCTATTCTGAGTAGTACTTAATAAAAAAGGTAAAGGTGTCCCCAACCAGTTGTGTCCGACTCTAGGGTGTGGTGCTCATCTCCATTTCTAAGCCGAAGAGCCGGCGCTGTCCGAAGACACTTCCGTGGTCATGTGGCCGGCATGACTGTACACCGAGGTGCACGGAATGCTGTTACCTTTCCCGTCGAAGCGGTACCTATTTATCTACTTGCAATTTCTTGCTTTTGAACTGCTAGGTTGGCAGAAGCTGGGACTGAAGACGGGAGCTCACTCCGTCACGCAGCACTTGGGTCTCGAACTGCTGTCCTGCCAACCTTCCGGTCTGCAGTTCAGCGTCTTAACCACTAAGCCACCGTGGCCCCCCAGAAAATGGTTACCACTATAGAAAAGGTTCCACCCCAGCAAATGATTCTCACAACAGAAAAAGTTGTAATGCAGAACAAGATTTCATGAGCAGATCTTTAATATCCAAGGACAAAGAGATGGAGGAAGATGATCCCACAAATGTATGCATGGCACAGATTATTAAGCAGGGGTGCACGAAAGTCACTTACCTGGTCTCGCAGCTTGCTTCGCGGTGGGGGGGGAGGCACTTCGCTGCTCCCCCCGAAGTTCAGGCTGGGGGGTGAGGCTTCCCTCCGCGCCCGGCCAAACTTCAGGCCGGGGGGGAGGCTTCCCGCCTCACCCAGCCGAAATTCAGGCCGGGGAGGAGGCGCCTCGCCCGGCTGCAAAATAAAAAGTTAAAAAAAAACGCCCCCGTGATAGGCTATGTGATGATTTACGTAGCCCATCACAGCTAGATCTGCAAAGTCAGCTGTGATAGGCTATGTTAATCGTCACATAGCCTATCACAGGTGACTTAAAAAAAAAAAAGCGCGTACGCAAATGGCGGCCCCCAAAGGGAGCCACCATTCGCGTTCCTTATTTGGTCGCTGTAGTCTACGTAAATCTTTACGTAGACTAAGGCGAAAATAAGGGCAACGCAAATAGCGTTGCCCTTATTTTCGCCGTAGTCTACGTAATCTTTACATAGACTACAGCGACCAAATAAGGAACGCGAATGGCGGCTCCCTATGGGGGCCGCCATTAGCTGTATGCACTTTTTTTTTCTTTTTTTTAAAGTCACCCGTGATAGGCTACGTGACGATTTACATAGCCTATCACGGCTGACTTTGCAAATCTAGCCGTGATAGGCTACGTTAATCGTCACGTAGCCTATCACGGGGGTGTTTTTTTTTTTACTTTTCTTGGAATGGCGGCGGCGGCAGCCAGTCGAAAGACCGGCTGCTGCCCCTGCCCCTGTCGAAGACCTGCCGAACCGCCGCCGGGACCCGCCGCCGGGACCCGCCTCCGGGAGGGACATTCGTGAAAGGTAAGTCCCATCCCGGGCGGGGGGCAGGGTGCAGGGGGGTGCAGAGAATTTCTCCCCGAAACTACTTCGGGGGGCCGAATACGTTGGCACTCGGCCCCCCGAAGTTTCGGGGAGAAATTCTCCCCCATCCCTATTATTAAGGCTTTAAATTGATAGACACATTTTTGGCTTAGTTCTTTTATAAGTAAAAAAAGAAGAAAAAGAAGACAAGTCCAGAGTTTGAACTTATGCTTTCAGAAGGAGGGTAAGTTTTTGAATATTGATTTAAACGCAAGCACATCTGAGCCCTAGGAAGCCAATAATGGCATGAAGGAGGTAAAAGAGATGAAAACAAAAGCATTTTGACCATCAATATAGTCCCTGAAATAGGCTGTAAAAAGGTCTAACAGCTTGTAAGTAGTCATGTATTCACTTAAATAAAAATCTTGCAGATCTACAATCTCCTGACTACTCCTTATTTAAAAGAAAATAGGCCCAAGAATATTTTTGTTCCGTATTACCTCGATATATTTATGAACAGATAAGTGCTGAAATAAGAATATAAAATGAAGATTCTGACTAAGAGCTGGTGCACAAAAAACAGCAGGGCTATGTACACAGATGCCACAACTGAAAGGGCCTTCCACTCCATAAGGTGCATTTTGTGTAGGGATGGGGGAGACTTTCTCCCCAAAACTTCAGGGGGCTGAGTGCCAATGCATTCGGCCCCCCGAAATCGGCGGTGAAATTCTCTGCCCCCCCGCCCCCCCCGGGATGGGACTTACCTTTCACGAATGTCCCTCCCGGCGGCGGGTCCTGGTGGCTTTTTGTCGGGTCTTCGTCAGGGGCGGGGGCGGCAGCTGGTCTTTCAACCGGCTGCCGCCGCCACCATTACAAGGAAAGTTAAAAAAAAAAAACCGTGATAGGCTACGTAACGATTAATGTAGCCTTTCACGACTAGATCTCCAAAGTCAGCCATGATAGGCTACGTTAATCATCACGTAGCCTATCACGGGTGACTTTGAAAAAAAAAAAGCACATACGCAAATGGTGGCCCCCATAGGGCGCCGCCTTTTGCGTTCCTTATTTTGGCACGTCTAGTCTACATAAATCTTTACGTAGACTACGGCGAAAATAAGGGCACGCTATTTGCGTTGTCTTTATTTTCGCCATAGTCTACGTAAATATTTACGTAGACTACAGGGACCAAATAAGGAACGCAAATGGCGGCACCCTATGGGGGCCGCCATTTGCGTACGCGCTTTTTTTTTTCCAAGTCAGCCATGATAGGCTACGTGATGACTTACGTAGCCTATCATGGCTGACTTTGGAAATCTAGCCGTGATAGGCTACGTAAATCATTACGTAGCCTATCACGGGGGTGGTTGGTTTGTTTTTTTACTTTTTTTTTCACGGCCCGGGTAGACGGGGCGCTTCTACCCGGCCTGAATTTTGCCAGCGAGGGATGGGGTGCCTCCCTCCCGGCCTGAATTTCGGCCGGGCGAGGCGGGGCGCCTCCCCCCTTCACATGAACTTCGGGGGGAGAACCGAAGTGCCTCCCCCCCACCGCAAAGCAAGCTTCGAGGACAGGTAAGGGACTTTCGTCCATCCCTAATTTTGTGTGAGCCCCTTCTGAGACTAGTGGAAGGCTTTTCCCACCACCAGACACATTCACAATTCTCTCTTTTCAGTTTATATACCATGGAAAATGTTGACTGTGAGTGTACAGTAAAAATGCCCTGCTTTATTTGTATCTTATTGTGATGGGTTTAATTATTATTTATTTTATCTTGTTTATTATTTATTTATTTTATCTTGGCTTCCCGCCTCGCCCGGCCGCGAACCCGAAAGTTTTTTTTTAAAAAAAACGCCCCCTAATAGGCTACGTGACGATTCACGTAGCCTATCACAGCTAGATCTGCAAAGTCAGCCGTGATAGGCTACATCAATTGTCACGTAGCCTATCATGGGTGACTTAAAAAAAAAAAAAACGCGTATGCTAATGGCGGCCCCCATAGGGAGCCGCCATTCGCGTTCCTTATTTAGTCGCTGTAGTCTACATAAATGTTTATTAGGGATGGACGAAAGTCCCTTACCTGTCCTCGAAGCTTGCTTTGCGGTGGGGGGGAGGCGCTTCGCTGCTCCCCCCGCGAAATTCAGGCCAGGGAGGAGGCTCCCCGCCTGGCCTGGCCACGAACTCAAAAGTTTTTTTTAAAAAAAAAAACCACGCCCCCGTGATAGGCTACATGACGATTAACGTAGCCTATCACGGCCAGATCTGCAAAGTCAGCCGTGATAGACTACGTTAATCGTCACGTAGCCTATCACGGGTGACTTTAAAAAAAAAAAAGCGCGTACGCAAATGGCGGCCCCCATAGGGAGCCACCATTCGCGTTCCTTATTTGGTCGCTGTAGTCTACGTAAATCTTTACGTAGACTATGGCAAAAACAAGGGCAACGCAGCGTTGCCCTTATTTTCGCCGTAGTCTACGTAAAGATTTATGTAGACTACAGTGACCAAATAAGGAATGGGAATGGTGGCTCCCTATGGGGGCCGCCATTATCTGTACGCGCTTTTTTTTTTTTTTTAAGTCACCCGTGATAGGCTACGTGACGATTTACGTAGCGTATCACGGATGACTTTGCAGATCTAGCCATGATAGGCTACGTTAATCATCACGTAGCCTATCAGGGGGTGTTTTTTTTTTCTTTTATTGCAATGGCAGCGGCTGCAGCCGGTCGAAAGACCGGCTGCCGCTCCCGCCCCGCACGAACACCCACCGAACCACCGGCCGGACCCACAGCTGGGAGGGACATTCGGCAAAGGTAAGTCCCATCCCGGGGGGGGCGCGGGGGGCGGGGGGGTGCGGAGAATTTCTTCCCGAAACTTGTTCAGGGGGCCGAACATGTTGGCGCTCGGCCCCCCGAAGTTTTGGGGAGAAATTCTCCACCATCCCTACTAGCCACAAATGCAGGGCAGCTGAAGCGCAGAGGGGATGATCCCCTCTGCACTTCTCCTGCCCTGCATTAGATAGGCGGTTACCTCCGAGTTCAGAGGTGGACACCTATCCTGGTAGGATTGCTCCCTAAATGGTATGAAAATATTATAAATAATAAATAACAATGATTTAAAAATGCAGATAGCACCTTTGCATGAGTACATTATTAAGTATTCCATTGAATGGAGATAAGCTAGCCTATCGCATGAAAAAACAGGGATGCAAATTGCATAGTGGATGCCATTTGCGGCCGTAAAGCTGTTAGATTAACCTAAATGCAGCTGTAAATGGCTGCATTTAGGTTAACCTAACAGCTTTACTGCCGCAAATGCATAGTGGATGCCATTTGCGTCTGGTTAGCCCAGCAATACAGCACGGCAATGGCGGCCGGCCGTATCACCAGCAATGCAGACCCAACAGCTGGCTCCGCAGGATCATTGCATGGAGGAGCCAGCCTGGACGGATTCCGAAGGGAGGTGGAGGTGAGTGCCCCATTCCATCATGGACTCTGGAGGCTGGATTCTTTGGAATCCGGCCTCATTGGGGTCCGTGGCGGAATTCTCCACCATCCCTAGTATTTTCTGCCTGCTTGGACAGTTTATCTGGGTTTTTACTGTCTGCTTGTTTACCTTCTTCATGCATGATCTTTGGGTAGCCTCTTGGCATAACATAGCCACCTGCTCCCTACTCCTAATCTTCCCTAGCCACGTATGGTTATTATCCCACAGAGAAGGAGTCATTTAATAATCAGGCCTTAGCTATTCACTTTCTCCTCAGCTTTTTCCTAGCCCTTCTACAACATCACCCACCAGCCAGCTGAGCTTCTCCCTCTGTCTTCACAGAGCGATTATCTGAATCCCCAACTGTCAACTGCCATTTTCCAGCTGCTCTTTTCCACCTAGGTAGAATCCCCAGCCAATCAGAATCAAATGTACCTGATCCCAGCCCCATCTATAAATATTCAAATAATTGTCTCTTTCCCCCTTCAAAATATCACCAAGCAACTACTACTAAACAG
Organism: Heloderma suspectum; assembly: GCF_057233095.1. NCBI lineage: Eukaryota > Metazoa > Chordata > Lepidosauria > Squamata > Helodermatidae > Heloderma > Heloderma suspectum. Next base: position 77,915,689 of record NC_139460.1, on the reverse strand, counting down.
AACTTCCATATAGTAACCACACTAAGCCTCAAGCCTACACAGAATCTACAGATACATTATATCCTCTCAGAGGCCACACACAGTAGATACAGAAAAACAACAGTTGTATACATGGCATTTCATCACATAACCATATTAAATTTAGCACGGAGAATCTAGAAATATAGGAAGCTGTCCTACTCCTAGTCAGTCCACTGGTCCATCTAGTTCACTGTTGGGTTCAATGTTTCAGAGCAGGTTCTTTGCCATTCCTACTTGGAGTGACATGGATTGAATTATGGAACTTCTGAATGTAAAGCATGTGCTCTTCCATTGAGCTATGTCCCATTGGAGAAAGCACCATAAAAAACAAAAAATCAAAAATCAAATATTTAATAGCTGAGATTTAGCAGTTTAAAGACTCTCCTCGAAGTACAAAACTATCCTTTTTACTACTATTTTTGTGCACCTCCTACTCTTCTTTTTGATGGTTAGAAGCTCTCAAAAAAGAAAAGAAATGGCGGGAATCTGTCCTTTTCTGGCCTGGTGAAAATCCATGGGATATTCATAAATACAAGATTATGAAGTTCCCATTTAAGCCAATCACATCATCATGTGGTCAGTGTACACACATTGGCCCATTTCAAATGTAATATTAAACCTTGGCTTAGTATGTGAATAAGCAGATGCTTCTCCCTCCCTTTTGCTCCTCTAGCACTGCCATGAGGAAGACATTAGAAGCATCCACTTCATGTGCATGTGGTTTCAAACTGTGTTTATCATTCCATCTGAAAAAGGAAAACTGTGTTTACTTTAAACTATGGTTTATTGAAATAAGTCAGTGGTTTATGACACTGGCTTGTTAATAAACTATAGTTTAAACTAACCACAGTGTGCCCTTTTCAGACATAAAGATAAACTGTAGTTGGCGAAGAACAGGAAGTAGATACTCCCAATCTCCTCCTCTTTGCTGCACTGGAGGACAAGGGAGGAGGGAGTGTGTGTTCCAGAATCTTGTGCCTGCTTCCTCATGTAACACTAAACCATGATTTAGCATCCCTACCAAAAGAGGCCAGTGAAAAGCTATCTAGTCAGCCAAGACTTATGTATGCAAAATGAAATAAAGTGAAGAAAAATAGAGCCTTGTGCATTTATGGAATCCATAGGTAACTGAAGCAATATTGCTGCTTTGATTATAAGAGTTGTAAGAACATATCAATTAAAGCAATTTAAATTTGTATTATTTACATGTTCTGACTGCATAGTTAATGTAATTCTGACCATATAGCAAACTCTAAGTCCCAATAATAAGTTGTCGTTGCTTATTTGAGAAGTGATTGTATAAAATGAATTTCATTCATGTTAATGTAGCAAACTCATCTCATTATGTGAAGCTCTGAATCTGAGATCCTTAGCAAGGCCAAAAAGAAAGTCCAAATTAGTTACGAGAAAGAAGGATTAGAGAACAAAGATGTGGGGGATTATCTCATTAAAACGTCTGTAAATATGAATACAAATATGAACCACAAGTTTTGAGACATCTTTAAAGCATTATAAACAGCTCTTGACACTGATCTTTATGTTCATAAATATGACTACTTAAAAAAAAACAAGAAATATTATTTATTACAAGCCTTTATCCCTTGCTTGATTCTGTCCTTGAATATTAAAAATGTTAGTGTCAATGACTGAAAAAAAAGCTGCTAAATCAACTTTCATCCAGTAGTAAAATTACTAGGGATGTCAGAGAATTCCGCCACGGATCTCGGTGAGGCCAACTGAGGCCTCCAGCCACTGCCGGGCTGCTGCGGACATAAATTGCGTCCCTACACCGGCCTGTGATAGGCTACGTATATATTTACTTAGCCTATCACGGCTAAAGCAGGGACGCAAATAGCGTCCCCTATGCCATTTGCATTCCCACTTTAGCCGTGATAGGCTATGTAAATATAATATATACGTAGCCTATCATGGCAATAGGCAGGAACGCAAATAGTGGTGGCCTTCGGGTTCTTGCCTTTTGCCGTGATAGGCTACATAAATATATACGTAGCCTATCATGGCAAAAGACAGAGACACAAATGGCAGTGGCTACAGTGGCCACCATTTGCGTCCCTGGGCAGCCCAGCAGTGGCCAGATGTCTGGCTGTGGGCGGCCCCCGGCCTGTGGCTCCGCGGAGTCACCATCGAGCGGAGCTGGCTGGGGAGGATTTCAGGGGGAGGGATGGAGTGCCTCCGCCCCACCGCAGATGTCCCTGGACGAAACCAGGTAAGTGTTTCGTACATCCCTGCGTAAAGACAGAAGTGCTTGTTAAGCATGCATACACACGGCATTTCAAGGAAGAAGAGGTTGAGAGGTAAGCGATGATGCCTAGGCTGGCTGGCAAGCAAGGAGAAGTTCTATGCTTCAATAGCAGTTTGTGTATACAAAATGATAACTTGAATAATGTAGAACTTTTGTCTGAGACTTGGCGGAGGAATTTGGTACCTGATTAGCTAATTATGATTTCTGTTGGGGTATGTTTGCCTATCATTAGTTAAAACTGGTATGCATGTATTTTTGGCTTAAGATGTGTTTTTATTCACCATGGGTTTTAGATCTTCTAATTTTTAAAGATTTGTTCAGATTTTCTAGACCCTAAATCACTATGACCTTTTTGCTCTCCCTTATTTATTTATTACTTTATTTATTATTCATTGTTCTGCTCTTATCTGCCTATGTTTGTTGTATTATTGATTGCCATTGTTTTTATTTATTGTTTTTATATCTTCTGTTTTAGCCAACCTGGAAGCATTTTATGCTGAAGTTGGGGAAAACAAATTTAATGGACAAACAATTGGAAGGCTCAGTTGTTATATTTTTGCTTCATGTACAGTTATCAATACACATTTAAATACAGGTAGCACCAGGGACCTTGGTAGCAACAGACAGGAAAATACGTATAGAACTGAAATCCTAAACATATTTACTAGAGAATAAGTCCCATTGAACTTAGACAGACTTAGAGGAAACATGCTTAAGATTGTAATGTATGGCTGGAATTGAGTGCCTACTTACTTGAGTAACCTAATTTCAGGCAAACATGTATAGACTCAGGCTGTATGCTAGTCAAAACTGGACATAAGAAGAGCCCTGCTGGATCAGAACAAAGGTCTATCTAGTCCCACATCTTGTTTCACACAGTGGCCAATCAAACACCTATAGGAAGCCCACAAGCAGACATTGGGGCAGAAGCCCTCTCCTGCTGTTGTGCCCCAGTTACTAATATTCAGGGACATGCTGCCTCTGTTCCTGGAGGTAATATTAGTAGCTACTAGTCATGATGATAAGTAGTCATAGAATCACATAATCATAGAATCATAGAATCATAGAATCATAGAATCATAGAATAGTGGGGTTGGAAGGGGCCTACAAGGCCATCGAGTCCAACCCCCTGCTCAATGCAGGAATCCATACTAGTCATCATGACTAGTAGCCATTTGTCTAATCCCCTTTTAAATCCATCTAAGTTGATGGCTGTGACCATAGTACATGCCAAAGTAGGACTTTATAAAGTAGGGCAGAATTTTGTTTCTGTTCGCAAATTATTTCTTTATGTTTTTCTGTTTGCAAAACATGCAAAAATATCCTGTTCACACTCCCGGCCCAAACACAATCAGGAGAACTTTTTTCAAGACATGTTCACAAATTGCCGAATTTGCAATCACATGTAAAAAACCCTGTATTTTCACGCTTTAGTCAAAGTGCACACTTTTGAAAAATACACACAGAAATGTGCACTTTTCCTGTTCAAATTAGCTGAAAACAGACCAAAAACGAAGCTGCAAGTGATCCAAAATGAGCTTTGAAGTGATTTTCAGACAATTTAGGTGTGCTCAAAAATAATTGGTTCTCCCATTCCTGTTCCAAAGTTAAACTACTAACTATGTGAAGAAGTACCACATATTTCTTGTTCAAGATCAAAAGAACTTGAGATTTTAAAAAAAAATCAAATATGAGAGAACCCAAAACTGACAGATTCATCCATCCAGGCCCAGGGATTTGACTGCTTAGCTCTTAAAAGTCTGGAGTTAAATCTCTATGTATTGAACCGTATTTGTCGTACTGAATTAGAGTTGCCATCTCTTTCTTCTGACAGGCTCCTTATCTTTAACAGGCAAGCAGGTACAAGATCATCTCCATGTACCTACTGAATTTGGCTGGTGAGAATTTTGTTTCAGTTCACTTTTGATCAGAATTGACCAAAATTCACAAATTTATTCATAATTGAGATGGAAAATACTGATTCAAAATGAATACAATAGAGAGCAAAACTGACAGATTCATCTATTGACTTTCCCTGCAAATTTCATCCAGTTATGTCAAACAGAAACAAAGGTATAGTTGTGTGTTGATTTCCAGTGATATTCAGTGAGAGATTTGGATCCAGACTCAAGTTGAATTGCTCTGTGTCTGAATTGGTCTCATTTGAATCAGGACTTTTTTCAAATTGCTGAATTAGCAACTGAACTGAACTCGTCTGCCTCTGAATTGGTCTCAGCTAAATGAGGCCCTGTCTTCAAATTGCTGTATCAGGGTCTGAACTGAACCATATTGTCAGTTTTAAACATTCTGATAACATGCCTTCCCTCAGGTATAGGAGTTTTTCAGAGCTACCGCCTGCATTCAGTAATTAAACCAATTATTTTTAGAGTATTTTTAACATTAATTTTATCAGTACTCAGTAATTTTGTCATTTTAAAAAAATATTACACTTACTGATACAATTAATTAAAAAAAAATCCTAAAATGCAGTTGGTATTACAACTAAATGTGCGTTGTAACCCCGAAATGAGTGAGGAGGACTGGAATGGTTCCACCTGAAGGACTGGCTGATTTTGCCTTGCCCCTCAGATATAGAACCATTTCAGAGCTACTTCTTTCTACATTCGGTTGTAAAACTAATTGCTTTTTAGAACATTGTTTAATTAATTTTATCAGTACTCAGTAATTTCCTCATTATTCAGAACAAAAGATTTATGTTTAAATTGCTATAATAGTGCCTGTCGAATATTTTAAATTTGATTAATATAGTGGGGAATCAGTACTGACAGAGATATAGCACACATTTTTCCCCATGTTACCATCTGCCAGATTGTAGCGCCCTTTTATTTTTAATCTTCTTCTTTTTTGGTTTCAAAAACAGATTAAAGAGCATATATCCAAGGTTGCATAGTCAAATTGATGTTTCTTGATTGCTTACTATCAGTACTAGTATCAACAAAATAGTTAAGAAGAACCTCAACATGAGATAAGTTGCTATAACATGTCTCAATCCTATTGGGTGAAAAGATGCAACTTGCCACAAAGTTGCACTTATAAACCATCAACTGTGATCCAGTGCAGAAAAGAGCAACCAACTTCCTTATGAGGAAAGGGAGAGTATCTGGAGCTTTCTAGTTTTATATATAAAAAAAAGAAAAGAAAAAGGGATAATATTTTAGGATGCTCCAATCTGTTGTTAGGCCAGGAGCAGGTGGGCTCTCTAGGGTGTAAAAAGGAGGAGACAAACTGGAGCTGCTCAGCTGAAATTTATCAGAAGACTGCTGATGTCTGCCATGCCCATCATTAAGTATTTTGTTCAGGATGGCACCCTGACCAGTGCCAGGCAGCTAGATCTAGGCATCCTTTTAATTTCCCACAATGCCCCTGAGCTAGCATCATTCGAAGGCTTTGTGGAAATTTAAAGGCACAGCTACCACCATTGTGGAGCACTGCCACCACAGCCAAGAAGAGCCCTCTAGAGCAGGGGTGCAGAACTTCTGCCTGCAGGCTGGATCTGGCCCATGTGACACCCCAATTTGAACCACAGAGCCTCCCAGTCTTCCTCTAAGGGGTGAGACTTAGCCTCCAAGCCCACCCCCTGGAGAACTTCCACTGGAGGGAATCTCCAATGCTGTCTCCAACCTGAGATTGGAGATAACAGCAGGGATGCATGGCAGTGGGACCCAGCCCATGCCAGAAAGACCAAGCACTCTCCCAGCATGTGCTGAATAGCTTCATGTGGTGCCTGGTGCTTCTGTGGACACCTGACACTGCTCAGATGGCACCAGGCTTCTCTTTTCAGTGTGGGCTGACTCCCTGTCTTCACATTGAACCTGGCACCTCCATGAACTCCAGGCAGTGTGTGAGGGCAGGGAATCAGCTGGTGCTAGGAGGTATGGCTGCTCTTCCCAGCCCTGGCCAAGTCCCTTTCTCTGTCCTGGTCAAGGCATGGAACCCCATGCTCCTCCCAGCGTGGACAGAAAGAAAGGGGAGATGACATCAGGGGGCATCCATCTTGCAGTGGGCCTGTGGCGGGGGGCTTCCTGGACCTCCACCCCAAAACAGTTCTACATCTCTTCTCTAGAGGATACTTTCCCCATACAGGCCCCCTCAGACCTGGAACTGTTTGATTCTATTGGGATAGAAGCAGTTGGAAAGCTGTAATAGACTCTTCTGGGTTTGAGTAGTTGACTAGCCTTGCTTTCTGTTTTAAGATGAAGTTATGTACATAGAAAATCCTACTTTCTTTTTGTCCACCTTATTTTTTACTGACCTTCAGGATTTGATTTACTTTCTTGTTCCTACTTATTTTCACACCACTTTTTAAATAAAGAAAATAAAAGATAACATCTTACAATAACATAAATGCGACTTCCAACCAGCTTTAAGCTAACGTAATACTCCTGTGGTATGTATTGCCTGCAGCACTATCATAGGAAACTGTGATCTTGTCAGATCTCATGCGCTAAACAAGGGCATGCCTGGTCAGTACATGGAGAGGATGCTACAAAAGGAAATCCTAGCAACTGCATACCACCCTACGAAGTGATTCTTTGCTGTTTTACTGACTGTGTTGCAATTTGGGAATTAAGAGAAATTGTAAATTGGCTTTAGATTTTAGATTTTGGAAGCAGTTGTCATAACCTGCTGATAGAAGCTGCCAAAGGCAGCAAGAAAACCTGGCTTAAAAGGGTGATCGTATTTTGGAGAGAGATTTTAGAATGGTTCATTAACAGGCTAACAGTCACACCAGGCTAATAATCCCAAAGAAAAATAATATTTTGAGTTGAACATGATCATTAAATATAACCAAGCAAATGTAATCACCTTAGTATGATAATTAAAATAAGCAAGGCAAGTGATACAAAATGTACAGCTTTTAAAAATCAGTATGACTCTTGATGGCTTTAATATTTGGTATTAATCAACAGAACGGCTGGAGAGTAATCTTGGGGAAGCAGTCCAAGGAACAGATGTGAGGTAAAGAAATCACAAAGGAACACGGGTGATTGGTGCATGCTATGTTCAGTTTCCTCCATTTGCAATTCAAATCTGGACTTAGCTCACTCAGAATACAGACATGTAGATTCCAAAATCCTCTCTTCTGTGAGCTGACAGTTTGGTCTCTTCATGAATTAATGTATAGAATCAAGGTCACCACCATCTGCATTGACTGCTAAAATATAGGTGTATGCAGGAATACAGGAGAATGCTAATACAGGCAGACGTTGCATCTGGGCATGGCTCCCTAGTGCCAGAGATCATTCTCCAACCATGTCCCCTTTCCATTCTTTTGGCACTAGCTGGTCATCCTGTGATATAGGTGAAAGCATCTTTAAGAAGCTCACTTCCTGGCTCTCCTGAATCTTTCTGCATGTCTCTCACACAGTTTGGTACTTTGGTTCTCTCTCAGTCAGCCATGTTCAAGACAGTGTTCTTGGAGCAAAGGCTGCTGGCTGCTGACAACAGGCTTGCTGTCAAGGGCTCCTTGGAGGCCTCTCTCAGTCTAATCCAGTAGCCAAGTCCAGACACAGACAAAGAGATTATTTTCAAAGCTTTATTCCTCTTTTACAACTTAATAACTCTACTATTAGCAACTAGATATGAGCAGCAGAGTACCTATGCCCTCAGTTGGAACAGTTGGTCCCTATTTGAAAGGGAATCACTGGCAGACCCTGAACTTAAGGGCTAGGGAGAGTCCCTCCCCTTTTCCCTTGGATCCTCTGGGCTCAACCGTTGTTTGCGCACCAACCGGGCACTACGCCTCCTTTCCACGCCCTCCATTTGGCACGGCTCTCTGCGTCGGCGACGCGCATCCATCAAGTCTGCTTCTCACGCTCTGTCACTCCCAGGACTGCTATCTAAGCTAGGAATGCGGGTGGGAGGAATCTCCATCAGCTGTTGGCCCTAGGAAAGAAGAGTGCGCTCCTCTCCCAGGAGCGACTCCTCTTTCTCAGAATCAGAACTACTCTGGGATTCTATGGGCTCAGTATCCACCTTGACACTTTCTGGAAGCTGAACCAGAAGTGCATGTGTGCCCCCTGAACCCAAAAGAATATTCTACAGTCCATTTACATTGGCAGCGGGACCAGCAGTGGCTGCTGTATCTTGAGTAGACTTCCCTCTCCCAGAAGCTTTTCTCCTGGCCTTCCTCCTCTCACTGTTTCCAACTATGAATTGTGTCCATTTCCTCAGTTGCTTCTGGCAGGTGCAGACTGGGTAAATCCATAAAAGGAAAACCCTGGATCAAATTAATTTCTTGCCCATCCCTACTGCTGAGGACAGGATGGCATGGTATCGGGCAGCAGCATCCCAGTATGAAACCACAGGAGAAAGCCACACACCCATGGGATAAAGCTGTGGCTGGAGAAGGAGGGAGGACACAGTCTGGCATAGGCATAGAGCCTTTGAAATGGCTCAAAACCTGGGAACAAGTCAAGAGGAGAGAGAAAGGTGGCAGAGGGAGTGAAAGGCAAGGAGAGGATGGAAAAAGAAAACCAAGAGGCAGAGGAAAAGGAAGGCAATAGTAACGATGGAGTGAGCTTGTAGGTACTCCAACCAACTTCCTATCCACTTCCCAAAGCATCATCATAGGGAGCCAAAGTAGCCAAGGTTATCCCCTGGGAGAGACCAACCCCTGGGGGTCTAAAAGCTCCTGGGACATCTTGGGAAATAGAGAGGTGCCCCCTCAGGAGAAAGTGAATTGGATGGAAAGCTCTCAGAGGAAAAACTAGCAGTATATACCTGGGACTGGGTAGAAAAGGAAACTTCAGACTTACTTGTAGATCTGCCTAGAGTTAATAGGCAGACTTCCATGAGGAAACTACTATTTGTAAGAGGGTCTGCTCATGTGCTGTGATGAATTACCCTTTCTGGTTGTAAAAGGACGTACCTGAGCTTGTAGTGTGTGTGTGTGTGTGTGTGTATCAATTGGTTTTAACTTACCTGTTCTTAAGTTAGGAATGGATCCCATGGATGAAGGTAGCTTTGATGTTCCTACTTAGGGGCCCAAGTACAGCCTGTTTTATATAGCTCAAAATGCATTGTAAAGGGTTGCTACTTTCAGAAACTGTCAGGTTCAGGAGTGAATGATTGAGTCAATCCAAGAAAGGCAATGTGAACCGAGGGTTATTTAGATATATCGCATGGATCAAATAAGCGATAGTATAACCATTTCTTCTGAGCCAAAGATAAACTGAAAAAGCCAAAAGAACTAACACAGATGTTACAATAGTTAGTATACTTGGTTTAACAAAACCAGGATGCGATTATTTACAACAACGTGCATATGTGAGAAAGAAACAATGATAATGACTTTGAAAAGGCTGCTAGATTTGCAGAATTGATTCCTGTTTTCAGATTAGGCCCTGGGAGACATGGTCTAGAAGACAAGTACCACTGAAAGAGTCCTGCCACCTCACCTGTATAAAGAATAACACCAAAGGATGGGGATATGGTGGTGGTGGTGCATGTGTGTCAGGGGTGGGAGGGAGAGGATGCTAGGGGAGGACCAATTACTATTTTCTTCCTGGGAGACAGAGCTTCTGTCAAAGGGCCAATTTAGTTTCATTTTTCCTGTTGTAATCGAGATGCCAGTTTAGATGAATGGATAGTGTTTGCAACATTCACAACAACTTGTCCTCCTAGAACTTGCTGTGGATAGCTTATAGAGCTGCCTTCATCTCCTTGTCTCAGAGAGGAAATCAGCTTCTTCGCTGTGTTTGTTGAGCCAGAAAACTACTTTGGAAAGTTTATTGAGATGTATAAGTGACTGATCTGCTGACCCCTGCAGATAAAAGAATTAATATGCCTCCAATACCTTTCACATTTCCATATGCCCCATGATACTGAGTGTTTGCACTCTGCTGGAGTTCTGTGTGGTGAAAATGGAACTAGCTGGGGAAGCAATTAAACCATTATGTTAATTTAATTATATTTTAATTAATTCTTTGAAAGTGTCTATGTGAGAAAGACCTATATTTTATCAGCAATGGATCTGTGTCTAAAATGAGCAGGGAATAAGTATTCACTAGCTAGAATAAGTATTTTGAAGCATTTGAATACACCACTCTTTGACCATAGAAATAATTATACCCTAACCTATACTTCTGTCAACCTTTATGCTAGGGTGGCTACTTCTGAATCACTAAAAAAAAGAAGGCAAAAGAGGACAGTGATTTGCATGAAGTTTGTATATGCTAATTCATATATGTTGATGCAGATTTAGAAATAACTACTGTAATTTAAATACAGTACATCTCAACATAGTCTGGGATGTGTGCCTGCCTGTTCACTCTGCTGTTCAGGGTCTCACTGTTGATGGACAACCGTTCTTATGGTTCTTTATCTTTAAACCAGAACTGGACCTTCAAATAGAGGCTGCCTTCAGAACAGATTATGGTTCTCTGGCAGCCCTTCAAATAGAGGACTGTCCTCTGTAAAGGAGGACACATAGCCTCACTACTTCATGCACTTTGCTCTGGCCTCACTTTTGTCACACCTCTTTTTTTAAAAAGCAGCCTCACACTTGCTTGTATTGTTACAGTACAATAAGAGGTTTGATCACATGGCAAATAGCAAGGCAGCATTGGTCCCTGGAGTGCCAGCAGTTGTACCATAAAGTTGGAAGGAATAAAAAGATCACGTGGCCCCGGTCCCCTGCTACACGGAATGACCAACCACATACTGTCCTCCTCCACCAATCCCGTACAACCCAGGCACTAGTTTGATGTAAGCAGAAGATAATAGGTTTAAGCTTATTTCAGTGCCCATTAAGATACTTACAGTGCCCATTAAGGTACCTACCACTAAGATACACAGCTTCACTTCTATATACATCTATCCATCCTTGGAGATGCACTAGGCATGCTGAATTATTACTGAATTGTAAGTGGCCTGTAGAGTTATAACCTTTGGCGAGGCCCTCCCAACGGATCTTTCCCTCAACGTGTAGAATTGATTGATCTGGATCCTTTGTACACACTGTAACTGGAGAGGTTCTAAAGGCCAGATCCTTCACTGATCCACACTTCTGGATTTTGACTGCTTGGCTCAATCAAGAACCTACTTGGCTGGTGGGTTTTTTTTATTTCCCACAGGTGCGCAACCCAGACCCATAGGCATCCTTCCCAAATCCTGGGGTAGATTTGAGTTGTGGGAACCTGTGAACCCTTTACTGAACCAGTGGCAGACATACATCCCCCAAAATGACACATGTAACCAGAGTATGGCAATGCGTGTCTAAAAGGCCAACATTGGGGTGGTATTCCCAAATCTTTCCACAGTACAACTGGCCAAGCCCCATGTCGGACATATGCTTTAATGGATCTCAACTGAACACTGTTGGGCCTGACCACATGTCATGTCCCACTCTACCCCTCATCCATCATGGATTAATGCCTCAAGGGTTTCTTTTGTTTGGGTTGCTACATTGGCTATGATGTGCAATGCTGTCACAGAGGCTTTGATGTTATTGAGTTGGCTATCAGTTATGAGGCCAGTCACTTTTTCTAACTATCCCAACCTATTGTTTACTTGAGCCCCTTTATATGTATTCCATGCTGCCATTGCAGTATTCATGACATCCCATAGCTTTCCCATCAGATTCATAACTTCCTGGGGAGCAGAACAATGATGTACCTTTGGAATGCCATCTTTTGGGCAGCTCCTGTAGGACACCCTATATCAAACACTATGTTTTATTACTAGTTGATGGATCCAACATAAAACCAGATCTAACTCTGATCCATCTCTTCCATATCCCCTGCCCCCTTGTGGAAAATATCATCAGAGGGAGCAATCCTATGGCTGCTAGACAGCAGCTACGGCCATAGGATATGACGTTTTCCGGGAACCGATCGTGGAGCCCACACTCCGCAGTCGGTTCCCAGAGAACTGACCTCCCCCCATTTCCGAGCTGCCTTGGAGGCAGCACAGAACAGCCCTATCCTCTGAGCTCACAAGAGGAGCACGGAATGGCCAGAAAGAGGCATGGCTGGGGGCATTCCGGGGCGGGGTAGTGTAGCTGCATGTACGACACATCCCATGTGTCATACAGCAGCCTCCTTCCCTGCTCCCATGGCTAGACAGCCACAATTGGCTGTCTAGCCAAAAAAGCAGAGCAGGAGAAGCATGGAGGGAATGATCCCCTCTATGCTTCTCCTGCCCTGCTTTGGATAGGCGGTCGCCTCTGAGTTTGGAGGCGACTGCCTATTGAGTTAGGGTTGCACCCTTAGTCTTTCTAGGATAGGAAGGCAGAGATCATTGCATTTGAGTGAATGAAACCAAGACAGCTGCTTTCTAGCATTTCTAAAACACCATGGGTAGTATGCAATGTCTACTACGAACAGCCCCTCCTGCTGATTCCATTGCATGAGCCAATGATTCTGTTGTGCAAGCAGGACACATACTGCTTGTATAACAGAGATTTAATGATTCGTACAGGAAGCCCTGAAATGAGGAGAAATGCTTGTTTCTGGGTCTGGGTAGGTGAGCTTAGCTCCCTTATGCAGCTCCACTGACCAGCCCCATTCCAGAAATTAGTGATCCCACTCATTTCTGGTTGCTCCCGGAAGTGCTAAATCTGTGTTGCGTGGGTAAATCTCGCTTGTGGAATGGATACTGGATACTGCTCCATGTTTCTGATAAACTGATACACACAAAAAAGTTCAAAGTTATTAGTTTTGGTTGAGAGTAGAGAAACAAACAGAAGGACAAGGAGAAGAAGGCAGCTCACATTCACTTTAGGGTTTATTTTCTCTCTGTATGCACGTGAGCTGACTACAAACCTCGGACAATCTTTAATGATGCACTTCTATTTAACTTAAAACTAAAAACTGCCACATGTCTGCTTTTCTGTATTACTGTAAATCCTATGCATGTTTCGACAGAAAAAAAGTCCTACAACTCACAGCATTCCCCAGCCAGATTCAGATTTGGCCCCACTTGGAGGAGACCCATTTTGATTCCGATGTCTCCTGAATCTGTCCAAATCAGCCTGATGTGATACCGGATGGAGAGAGTTTCACCTGCTATCACAATCCTATGCCCCCTCATCTGTGCTCATACACTACACATGCTTAGAACATTTGCACAGGACTGCTGTGAAGCTCTGAACACCCACACTGTACATTGCAATGATGGCCATGAAGCTTTTAAGACATTAAAGGATTGTCACAACATTGCATAGTCATTGCATTTTAACCAAACATCAATTGAATACCGAAGGGCTGCTTTAAAAAATGAAGGCATCAGGTTGAGGAGCATATTTGTGAAGTGCCCAAATCTGACATCTCACTATAATTTCAGTTCTGCCTAGCTATGAGCATTTCAGGAAAAAAGGCGACCAAAAAATGTGGCTAAATACAATGAAATTATATACAATTGGTGATGACAGAGAGGTGAAGGGGCTTAATATTCTGCTGTACTTTTGGTGCATATGATAAATTAGTCTGTCAGCTTTCATAATAGGTGATCTCGTTTAGGATTACAGCTGTTTTATTTGAACTTCAAGTACCCTCAAAGATTAGAAACCTTGCTGTACAGAAACAGAATCAAGGCAGATTGCATAACAACTTACCACATTTAAAGCTTCTGGCCATGATTCATAACTCCACAGGGCTCTGATGCAAACATGCAAGATTTGTCCTCATTCCTCTCAGTTCAATGTTAGTCAATGATTTCTGTGCATATGAAGCATTTGCAGATAAGGAAGACAAGAAGAGATAATAATTCCTGCATCCATGCTTACAATGAAGCCCATATATGTTCAACATTGTGCCTATCATTTGTACGCTCTGTGATGTCAGGATGTGCCTTGCACAATATTTATTTTGTATTTTACAACATATATCTTGAACTTGTTCACAGCTATGGGTTAGATGTTCATTACAATAAAGGAAATGATAACATGTAAGTATTCATATGTGGCTTAGTTAGGAGAAGTTCCACTGAGGGCCAGACATCACATAATGTGATTCAATACCAGAATCCCAGCAGGGCTATGTGAGAACACATGTTTGGGATCACAGCCTTCTGAACACCTCACTGAAAACTTTGGGTGGTTTACTCTCCTACATGTGTGGTGGTGCTTTGAGTGGCTGCAACATCTACTTTAAGCCATCTGTCGCAGCATACTGTGTGAGGGAAAAGTGTGTGGGTGTGTATAGGAGGGGATGTCATGCTGCTTATCAATAGCAAACCCATTATAACAGCTTCCAGAAGGGTAGCCATGTAAGACTGCTGCAGCAAAAATGACAAGAAGTCTTGTAGAACATTAAAGACTAACACATTTAGCATGACATAAGCTTTCATGGACTAGAGTCCATGAGTTCCTAACCGCTACAAATTTTATGGAAATTAATGTTCATGCATGCCTATGACATCTTTCAAATCCTGCTTATATTTTAAGGCCATCATGTCAACAGTCTCCAGAGCACAGTCGGGAGTAGTGGTGAAGTAATATGTCTTTGGATAATAAAGTGTTAAAGTGTGAATCAGTAGAAAGGAGCTGATTTAAATGCAAGGAATTTGATTTGAATTATTTAGGGATTGTGAGGGAACAGAACTGTCCTCCATTTTTACTTTGGTTTTGGAATATTATGTGGTTAAAAGTATGGGTGCTTGTGTCGTGGTTAGCTTCAGCCAAAAGGTTAATAGCTTAGAGGTCAAATATTTAGTTACATTATAGGAGTTAGGATGTTGCTCAGGAAGCCAGGAGGTTCAACTAAAGATCAGAAAAAGAAGAAGAAAATAGTTTGTAGGAAGTTCAACAGAAGTTCAGAGGAAGAACTTAGGGATAGAAATTTAGGTGGCACAAGTGAACAAGAAACTACTGTCCTGATTGATTGGAGTTAGGGAGGGAAAACAACTGCAGGAAGAAAGAAAGCTGCTGCTGGAACTGGACTTAAGTAAGATATTGCTTGGGTAAGGGACCTGGGTAAAATAAGGACACAGGTAAGTTAGGTCAGCTGAATGTGTTTATCCCTGGTTAAAATAAAATTTAATTTGTTGCTCTATACCTCACATAGCTTTTTGTGAGTGTTGTGTGTATATCCATTCAGATTTTAAAACATTTTCCTGTCAACGTTTGACTTTTGTACAGTTCTAAACATATTTGAAACCTTTTGAAACCTTTCTTTGGGGTTATCTGCCCACATCAAATAACCAACTCCCACACTGCCTAAAGTAGATACCTGAGCCTCAACGAGTGTTAAGGCTTGTTTGGTGGAGGCAGCCAAAGGAGAAAAAAAAATTCACCTGGTGCCAGTTCTCCCTTCCACCAGAGGGTGTTGCTGGTCCATGACAGCTATAACACTAAAAACTAGGTTTGCTAAGTTGGTCATATAGGTATATTCAACACTTCTTCTAGCATCTGTTATTGATAACAGAAATCTGTTTCCTAAAAGCATGGGAAACAGTGTCATTCTTCAAATAGTCTTAGCAGAGCACTGCTGAATCTTTCTGTTGAGCAAGCAGTTGCCCATTACACTTGTGCGACTAGTTGTGCAACGGGTTGCACAAGAATTTTGCACAACAGGTTGCACAATGAGTTGCACAAACATAATGCACAACTGCTTACGCAACTGTGCTTGCACAAACATATCTTTACTTTGATTCTTCTCTTGCGCATAGTTCATAACCTAGTTTCCACTAGCACAACATCATTTGGACTAATGGAATGACACAGTTGGATACTTTCCCAAGTATTCCAAGCATAACTTAGGAATCATGGTGAAGAATGACATAACAAAATCATTTCAGCTAGAGAAACTGGATCTTGCATATACCCAAGAAACTTACCTGTAGTTTATGGATACCAGATCATGATTTTTATTTCAGAGAGCAGTGAGTAAATAAAATAAATAGCATAATATTATAAGGAAATAGGCAGGCTCCTAGTGTGGAATGTTGCTGTTGACAACTCAAGACACAATCATTTGCCCAGGTGTTTCCTAACCACTAGCACAACGCCTGGTTATTTTAATAGAGTTTATTTTTATCACTGTTTCATTGATTGTTTTTATGTGTTTTTATCTTATAAACCACTTCGGGATTTTTTAAAAAATGAAATGCTGTATAGAAATCTTTTGAAATAATAAATAAATTTAATTGGGCCATCCATTCCAGGATCATTGATAATCAGAGTTCTTGCAATACTATCAGGAAAATATATATATAACATGACCAGTCTATCCACTTTTTTCTTTTCTTTTTTTTTTTGGTCATACAAAACAGCCCTTTCTAAATCATAGATAAGTATATTCATCTGATTTGTATTCCCACCCCTTTACACTTCCAAACTATAATACTAAGGAAAGTTAAGGTATATGTGATGTTTTCATATCCAACCAAAAGGCCTGTGGAAAGGCCCATAATTATAGGCTTTGAGTGGCAATAGGTGGGTTCATGTGACCCCCGACATTGGTTCCCAACTACATGAAGGTGGAGTGGCATTACATACTAACATGCATACTGATTATGTCCCTCACTAATCCCACATTTGGCACTAGTGTGAGGGGACTCCATGCCCATACAAATGTATGGTAATAGGGGTCCTCCACATGAAGGAGAATCCTGGGCCTATCAGGATTGTCCCTTGGGTGGATGAGCCCTAGGCACATACATCTGAGAAGTGTATGGCCCCTTCACACTGATGCTTTTTGCATAATCAGTGGGCATGATAGGCTCCCTTCTCATTGGTTTATGAGCGTGTGACAGTCCCATTGTCAACTTCTTTTGTACTGTATGGTACAAAGGTATAGTTGCTTTTCTTGAAGCTGAACACTCACTTCATTTATTTTAGACTTGCTAATTCTCTAAGAGAAGACTCTTACGAGTCCCCTGGACTACAAAGAGGTCAAATCAGTCAATCCTAAAGGAAATCAACCCTGAGTGCTCATTGGAAGGACAGATACTGAAGCTGAATCTCAACCATTTTGGCCACCTAATGCGAAGAGAAAGCTCTCTGGAAAAGATCCTGATGCTGGGAAAGACTGAAGGCAAAAGGAGAAGGGGACGGCAGAGGATGAGATGGCTAGATAGCATCACCGATGCAATGAATATGAACTTGAGCACGCTCCGGGAGAGAGTGCAGGACAGGAAGGCCTGGCGTGCTATGGTCCATGGGGTCACGAAGAGTCGGACATGACTGAACGATTGAACAACAACAAATTCTCTAAGGGTGCAAACCTATGCCGGTTTAGATAGAAAAAAAGTCCTACAACTCCCAGCATGTTCCAGCCAGCCATGCTGGCTGAGGCATGCTGGGAGTTGTAGGACTTCTTTTCCATCTAAAGTTCTAAACAGGCATAGGATTGCACCCTAGGATTATGGAGAATAGTTCAGGTGACTATTTCACCATATATATATGCAAAACAGGCAAATGGATTTTTAAAAGTCCAAATTTGATAGTCACAGGAATCAGACAGAGATGGTATAAAAACAGTACCTTATTTCATGGCAGAATTCTGTATAAATTGATTAAATAAATGCATTATTATGGCATTAGCCATATAATGTAGCACCTGCCTCATGTTGCTAAGAAGAAATCTGCAGCTGAAAGAATAATAATAACTTTCACCAAACTCTCATACCTTTCTAGTGTAGCAAATTAAATGGCTCCCATCATAATTATATACTAACACATTTATGCTAATGAGGTTATATCTATTTTTACATACATAATTGTTTTATGGATGTTGCCTTAATTCAAGTTCCATTGACATTGTACAAAATAAAATATAATGCATAATTTAGATTCTATGACATTTTTGTTTTTAGTCATGGAGGATTTTTTATTGTTTCTGATTCATGTCCAAGAGAGACCATTATAGCAGAGAAACATTAAAACTGTAACTCAAATGTTATTACTGTTTTCATAATTTCAGATAATGAGGATTTTCTTTGTTGATTTCAGTATCTCTATAAGTAGTTTTCTGAAAGTAATAGGCCAGGATCTAAGGAAAATAATATATTTGCATGTCTCAATGGAAAATGTCTTCAGGCTTGTCTGGATCATGACATTTTTAACCCTTTTCCTACTACAGGATTCCTTAGTTATGGATCCTTTTATAATATGTAGTTAAAATACGGAGAGTTGTAGCTTACCAGTAGGGCAGCTAAGGGAAGAATGCAGGAAATACATTTGCTGTGTGTGTATTAAAAGGAGGCACACTATACTTGCCCCACAGTTTATGAGCAAAGAATAATAACTCCCGTAAGATTATGAACTAAATATAGGAGAAGCAGCTAGAACCATGTCACAACCATGTCACAATCTACTAGAAGGCACCATATAAAATATAGTAGCTAAGTGTAACCATCTCGGTAAGGTAATTAAAGGGTAGTATCCAATTGCAAGCCCCAAACCAAGTACAAACACTTGTTTCTGGAAGGAGCGCACCCTGCCCCTTCCAGAAATGACTGTTTTTGCTCATTTTGGGGCTTGCCCCCAGAAGTGCTACATCAAGGCTGTGTGAGGACAGGGGCCAGTGGGGATGGGCACATGCGGAGTGAGGCTGGTTTCAATTGGATACTACCCACAGCATCCTACAGCACTGAGCCACTAATAATGGGGGATTTCAACTATTCTGATTTTTTCTGGAAAGACACCACAGCAGAAGTCTCAACACCTGCTGTTTGGTGAAATCTTTTCTGTTCAGAAGGCTGAAAAAACAGTTGTGGTCAACCATATAGATTTGCAGCTGTCAGGGCACATGGTCAGGACAGATAAGAATTTACTAATTTACCATTGGGTAAATATAGTTAGCTATATTTACTCTTAGAGGATTGATCATCCCAAAATTGATGGTTTACTGAAGATTATCATTAAAGTCCTGTATCTGTATAGTAAATTCAGCTGATAGTGTAACAAAAAGGAAGTTAAAAATGGCTTTAAATGATTGACATAAATTTATTTCAAATTTACTTGAACTAAATCAAAACAAACATGGGCTTCTAGTATAAGGCATGCTGCAGCTAATCTCTACAGTCTGGAAATAATAACCCCCCTGATACAACCATTACTTTCAAATCCTGCCAAATTAAAATCTTAATTTGCATGTATGTGGTTCATTATCACAGCCAGGAAGTGATTTCCATCTTATTTTTTCTGCTGTTTAAAAAGGTGAGAAGCCCCACAAACTCTCCAAACAAAATTTATTATCAATTAACTACAGTCAGCTCTGGTTTCAATCAGGCCCAGATGAGAATAACTATCTGTTAGGTAGGACCCTTTATCCACATGTGCAACAGCAAGCCCAGTGGGACTTCTTTTCTTTGAATGGCAAATCCCAATGCTAAATTAAAAGCTGCTTTTGAATCCTCCTTTTGTTTCAAAAGTGGCTTGCCACAGGCATGTGGCTCTTCTATTTTAGAAACACAAGCCCAGCATCCCCTTGGAGACCAGATACTAGTTGCACCGTTCTGTGAATCCTGGTTACTGAATTCACTTTATATAATATGTGGGAAGTGAACCAATTCACTTGGATTTAGGGAAAGAAGGTATGTATGTATGTATTTATAATGACTTCAAACACAAACTTCTGAGGTTCATTATACTCTTACCTATAATTTGACTTTATAAGTAAGGTAATGTAGGTAAACATTAACTGTATTTTTGTCTAATGAGTACAATATTTTGTTCCCATACCTCCATCTTGTTGGCTTCTTGTTGCCAGGGGCTGGCAAAGGCTAGCAACTGATGGCAACAAGGCTTGGCTGTCAGGATCAGCCTCTGCCCTTCCTTGAAATGGCACCAGACCATGGAACTCTCAGCCATGCTAAACCAATCTCTGCACCTTAATGCAATCAGGAAAACCGCCTTCCTCACATTAACTGACAATACCGAGAGACCCCTGAATGCCTTTGTGGCCTCCTACCTAGCATCAAAAACATCCATCAAGCATCTACTACCCCTTTTCAGAAAGGAGCCCTAGCTTCTCCACCCATTTTGTTTCCCCCCAAAAAACCCCTTTTCTGCAGGTACCCTTCTCTTTGTTTTCTAAAAGCCATCATTGCTTTTGGATCCTTTGACTAAATGTGCTATTTTAAGGTGTTCTTGGTGGCATCAAACTGCCTCCATTCATCTCTTAAAGCAGCCAGTTGGGTGCTAAACTCTGCTCCCCTTCACCCTCTTAATCTCCCCAGTGGGAGCCCTACTGTGGTCTGAGAATGTCTGATCACCCAGAGTCCCTGTGGTCCTGTCTGGTCCATGCTCTACCATATCCCTGCTTTTAATCTACTGCTGAGGGTTCCCCTGCCACTTCTCTGTTTGCCTCTGCAAATTTAGATAGGTAGCTCCTTTTAACTTCCCCCCTACTTCTCAAATCACTCTGCTCACTGCCCTCCCCTTTCCCTTCCTTGTTTCCCCTCACTCTGCCTCCTCTCTCTCTCTCTCTCTCTCTCTCTCTCCCCCCTCCTCGTCTAGGTATGGCCTTGAAAAACTGTCCTTGACTCATTGCTGCTTTTCCGCACTTCCTCCTTCCCTTCTGGGATAACATCCCTATTTCATTCATTGTTTGTGATGGGTGTATCTAAGGGTTCCCTGGAAGCCACTGGGCAAGTCACTCAACTGGACTGTTGAGTCCAGACATCCACTAATGCCCCTCAGAATGACCTGCTGCCACAATGTACTGATTTGCAAAGAGAAATAGGACATTCTTCTTTATATACTTAGCTATGTGATTCAAAGCCAGCATGTGGGATGAAATGTGCTAACCTTAGAATACACACAGACCAGAACACAGGCAGTTAAACCATTAACCATTTATTTATTAATGGAATGTAACATTCTGAACAAGTAGCCATCTGATAAAAAAAATAGATGATGATTCCATCAAATAAGCCTAACAGTCCCCTCTTTAATAGCTATTCTTACTAGTAGCCATTTACTTATAATTTCTTTCTCACTCTCTCTGATCCCACTAACTCTGTCTTTTCACTAACTCTAACTCTCTCACTGTCTCTCTCCAACCTGACTCTATCTGATCTGTACTATCTCTGTCAACCCTTCCAACTGATATTCTCAATTGACTTGAACTCCACTCAAAATTCTATTTCTGCCGTCAATCATTTCTCCCACTCATTCTTCTGTTACAATTGGTTTGTGTAAATTTCATGCAAATTAGGGCTGATTCACACAACTTCTTCTTCTTTTTTTTGCCACCAATTCATGTAGAATCAATATAGTTTTAACCTGAATGGTCAACCTAGGAGGCTCCCCTTGTGGAAATACTATCTTTTAGGCATGAGGGGGAAATCTTTTTTATTCATCCAGCCTTTTTGAGTATGATATATCTGTACCTTTTATCTGCATTTAGCTCTCTCTGGCCAATGTGGGAAATGTTCTTCTAGTAAATATTTCACATAAAATGGTTCTGTGAATAGGGTGTAAATCTCCATTTCAAGTTTACTTCCTCCTGTCAGCAAGCATTTACAACGCTACATTCATACTCCTTATATAATTTCATATAGTAGTGCCCTCTAATCTTTGGCTGTTACAACCTCTTGTTGAATTGTTTTCTCTTTGTTAGCTTAACTAATAATGCTTCTTATTCACAAATACATAGTATTCAATTTGAAGAATTGTACCACATCAAGTGATTCTCAAGGAGGCTTACAACAGATAGCAGTCATACAAAATGGACCCCTCAGTAGTCTTTAGATCACTGGCTGATGGATTGAGCCAGTGTGTGCACCTTCCTTAGGTAGACCCAAGGCAACTGGCAGTTGGAACAGAGTTTTCTTCTAGCAACTGGGAGGGAAGCGAGGTCCCTGCATCTGCTCCTGTCTTTGCTGTGAGGTTCTTCCTGGAAGGCAGTAGGTGCACTTAGTTCCCTGGCCAATGGATGGGCCATAATGTGCTTTCCTTCAGCTCTACAGTTCCGAGACAACTGAAAGAGTGCTCTTTTCAGCACAGAGAAGCAAGGTTGACATGCAGATTCACACCCAAGTCATATAACCATTTTTAGAGGGAAAGTGATAATGAGAACTCTCTCCTAATGTTTTGACATGATATATGGTCTAGTGAATGTATCTCTCCCTTAGTAAGATTGATGTTTACGACATCCTGGAAAGCATTCAGTTTAAAACATTTTCCAGGCCACAGTAAATTGCAATCTTAGATCAGATTTTGCAAGGGGAGGGGCAGTACATTTACAGATCCGCTATACCAAAATTACAGGAAAAAGTCACCCCATAATCCCCTTTCCTTGTCAAAATGATCATTTTGCCAGTGGCTATAGAATGTGTGTGTGTGTGAGAGAGAGAGAGAGAGAATAAAATAACTATAGTGAAGTATAATTCCATCTCTCTCTCTCTCTCTGTCTCTCACAGAGAGAGAGAGAGAGAGAGAGAGTGCAAGAGTGAGCACAAAACATGTCATGCAAGTATCAATTATAAATTTTATACCTAAACAAAAAGGGTCTGAAATATACTTTAACTTTTGCCTTTGCTGGTAGCATGTTGAGTTTATTTGCTGTATTGCTCTACTGATATTTCACCTTGAGGAGTCACAAGCAGAAACAATCTTCATCCCTTTCTGCATGTGCCGTGATAATCTGCTTTACTGGAAGAGATGTTTTGGTATGGAATATTTTGGTTTTAGTTTGTATGGTTCTTTTTATGAAAATGATCCTGCATTGTACTATGAGTCTTTAGACTTCTGTAAACTCTTATGTCAGTTTTGGAAGAATAGGCAATACATTATATTAATGATTGCTGAGTCGTGGTCCTGCTGGGCTGGTTTAGACAGATTTTTGTATTTACAATCCCTAAATTGTCAACACAAACATTAGCAAGGTTAATTTAACCTCTGGAGACCTTTGGTATTTCAGTACTGGCCTTGTCTTGATTAGAAATTGCTAGTTAGAAGGTGTTTTCATAGAGCATACAAACATTCATGATTAAAGCTTCATTTTCATCAGCAGTGTCATGATTTCTAAACGTTTTAAATAAAATACCAGGGAGTTACATTGAATACAAAAATGAACTGCTGCTGTTTTTGTCTGTCTGCTCCATGTGTTCTTGTTTTCATTCTCAAGTCACCGAGGGATTACTGTCTAGAAAAATGGGAAATTACTGTCCAGAAAAAGACATGCCATTGTAAGCCAAGCTAGGAACTCTACACTCCAAGTGGAATGAAGCCTTGTGAGAAAGATAAGGAATCCTCAGGATAGGTTTTTAAACTGCACATAAAATGACAAGGAGTACTTCTTTAGTGTGGTAAGTTGTGAGCAGAGATGGGGAAATAAAGAGGCCAACACAAGTTCTAGGGTTCAAATTGGGCCACATTTATTGATAAATCTGCAAAGGGGGAAAACAGGATGGGCACCTAAACTGGGGCAACCACTAGCTGTCCCAGAAATGGGCAAAAACATTCAAAGCCTGTGTGGTGGCGTGTCATGACACCTACAGGGCTATCCCTTTTGGGGGAGGTAGGCCTTCTCCTGTCACCCCCGCCCAGGCCACACAACATCAGGTGGGTGAGGTGAGTTGACCTCCCAGGTAACCCTTATCCCCCCAATGGGCTGCAAAACCCAGAGCGGGGGCCCTCAGCCATCACCTGTCACAATAACCGTGCCTCTGAATGCTCACTGTCCCTATTCTCATCCCCAATGTCCATCCTAACAGCCACAGGGAGTGACAAGCCTATTGCTTAGTCAAACTCCCCCCACCTGCACTGAATTACTTACCGTAGGCCCCTTTGCAGTTCCAACAGAAATATTTCATTCCCTAAATTGGGCAGGTGCACCCCGTCTTGCCTATAGAGCTCCCCCCGCATCCGCAGAATTTCTGGATGAGAAATAATCTAATCTCCATATTGGAATAGCCCCAGAGCTATTTCCCTGTTAACTTTCTGTCGAGCCCTTTCAATGGCCCGCTGGTTCTCCACATTCTGCCAGAAAAGTCTGGGAAGCAAGCACGATGGTTATCTCCAGCCAACAGTGCCTGATAACCTGAAAATCCTCCAATGCTTGCAAAATAAGGCCCTTACCTTTTAAACAATCCAGATCGTTTACCCCAAGATGTGGCACCAAAACCTGCAGGGGGACATGCACCAAACCTTGATGGAATAGGGTAGGTAGGAGGCGCTCCCACCGCATGCCGCGTGCCAAGCCACTATATGCAGGCATGCTGGGACAGTCCAAGCTGAGGTCTGCAGCCTGACTGGGAAGCCCTCCAACCAGCCCAGAACACCATGCTGTGACTGCATATGAGCACACGCACGGGTTCACGTCCATTCCATCCATCTAGGGAGAACAAGAAAACAGTAAGAAGTAAGAACCAGAATAAACTGGGGGGAAGGGGGTCACCTCTATCAGTACCTCTATCAAGGGAGAGGTCTGACATAACCCCGGAAGGCCTTGGAGTGCCATCTGCCCACTGCCTTCGCCTGGTCGGTTAGGAAACCCAGAGACGTGGCTGTGGAAGTGGTCCCTATTTGGAAAAAATGTGTCCCAAAGCGAAATTTACCTAGACCAAGGGTATGCAGAGCTGACTTATAACAGCCCAAAATTGATATTTTGTAAGAGGAGAACCATCAGAACGGCAAAACAGTGGACCTTCTGATGGCCCCCTCAAAATCCATGAAAATGGCCATTGCCCTAATGGGGCATAGTTCCTCAGCTCATGCTGGTAGAAGGGACACCATGGCACCCCTACCTGCCTGATCAGTCTTGGACCTCCGGAGCAAAATCCTAACACCATCAGGATGGACCTGGATGTCGGAATATTTCAAAACTTTGCCAGACACATTACCTTTTGATGTCACGACCAGCTCAGAAATCCATAGAGCCCCAAAGAAAGCCATTAAGGCAGCTGCGTGAAACAATGATGCTTCAAAATGCAAAGTGCATATGGATGGCCATAATCCCCGGAGTCCTAAGAGGTTGTCCGGAGAAAGGGGGCACATGGAATCTGTGGCTGGGTTTTAGGGATGTACGAAAGTAACTTACCTTGAACTAAATTTGATTCACGGTGGGGGGGAGGCGCTCCGTCCCTCCCCCCAAAATTCTGGCGGGGGGAGGTGCTCCGTCCCTCCCCCCTGAAATTCTGGCCAGGGGGGGAGGCGCTCTGTCCCTCCCCCCCAAATTCTGGCCGGGGGGGAGGCGCTCTGTCCCTCCACCCCCGAATCCTGGCCGGCTGGGCCGCAAATGGTGATGGCCGTAGCCGCTGCCATTTGCATCCCTGCAGTCAGCTGTGATAGGCTACGTAAATGTTTACGTAGCCTATCACGGTATTTTTTAAAAATCTAGCTGTGATAGGCTACATAAATCTTTACGTAGCCTATCATATTTGGGGTTTGTTTTTGTTTTTTTACTGGAAATGGTGGCAGCGGCAGCCGGTCGGAAGACCGGCCGCTGCAGCCGCCGCCACCAGGAGGATTCGCCCAAGGTAAGTCCCGTCCTGGGGGGGGGCAGGGGGGGCAGACCGTTTTGCCACCAATTTCAGGGGGCCGAATGCGCTGGCATTCGGCCTCCCCGAGATTCGTGGCGAAATTCTCTGACATCCCTAGTTGACATCCTGGCCAAACCCTGAATGGCTCACTGCACCCTGAAATCAAGCGTGTTATCAGTCACATCCTGAAATTTAGACCAAAATGCCAGAGCCGCCAGCTTGCCACTGATAGTCCTTGCCAAAAGCCCCCTATTCTGGCAAGACATAGAGAATTGCCAATGATGATCCACAGGGATGGGCCATGACTGTTGTAATTGCCGATTGCATCGGAAATCATGAAATTCCATACCTGCTTTGTTGTAAGCAGCTCTGGTGCTAGGAGCAGTGGAGTTCATCATAGCGAGCACCACCTCAGTCCGCCAATCTCCCATAGTGCTGGTGGCATGGGGTTAGGGCTGTACGAAACCCCGCTTACCTGGCTCCGCCGGGTTCCGCAGGTGGGGGGAGGCAATCTGTTCCTCCCCCTGGAATCCTCGACAGGGGGGAGGCAATCCGTTCCTCCACCCCCCTGGAATCCTGCCCAGCTGGCTCTGCTCCACGGCCAGGCCACAGAGCTGCCAGCCGGGCCAACCCGCAGTGGGGCCTCCAGCCACTGCTGGGCTGCTGCAGACGCAAATGGCATCCTGTGTACGGGACGCCATTTGCATCCCTACGCCGGCCCGTGATAGGCTACGTAAATATTTACGTAGCCTATCATGGCTAAAGCAGGGACACAAATGGCTTCCCTGCATTAGCCCTGATAGGCTACGTAAGTATTTACATAGCCTATCACGGCCATTCGAAAGATGCGAATCATGGCTGCAGACGCGGCCGCCATTTGAGGAGCACCGGAACTAGGGATGTCAGAGAATTCCGCCATGGATCTCGGTGAGGCCGAATGCCAGTGCATTCGGCCCCATGAAATCTGTTGCGGAACGAAGCCCCCCACCCTCCCACCCCACAAAATGGGCCCGGAATGGAGCACCTATCTGCTGCCTTCCACGCTGACTTGCGAATGGCGGCCATGTCTGTGGCCGCCATTCACTTCTTCCATGTAGCCATGATAGGCTACGGAAATGCTTACGTAGCCTATCACGGCTAATGCAGGGACGCCATTTGCGTCCCTGCGGAAGCCATGATAGGCTACATAAGTATTTACGTAGCCTATCATGGCAAAACTAAGGGAACGCAAATGGCAGCGGCTGCAGCGGGTGCCATTTGCGTTCCCTTTCTTGCCATTTTAGCCTATGTAAATATATACATAGGCTACTACAGCAAAAAAAAAAAAAAGAACACAAATGGCTGTGTAGTGGCAAGAGTGTTGGACTGGGAGCTGGGAGATCTGGGTTCTAGTCCGCACTTGGCCATGGACGCTCACTGGGTGACTTTGGGCCAGTCACACACTCTCAGCCCAACCTACCTCACAGGGTTGTTGTTGTGAGGATAAAATTGAGAGGAGGAGGATAATGTAAGCCACCTTGGGTTCCTTGCAAGAGGAAAAAAGGCAAGATATAAATGCAATAATAAATAAAATAAATTTGTGTTCCTTTTTTTTGTTTTGCTGCAATAGCCTATGTAAATATTTAAGTAGGCTAAAATGGCATAAAAAATGGTGCAGGGGTAGGGGTGGATGAAAGGCACTTACCTTTCGTCAAAGCTTGTTTGTGGTGGGGGGGAGGCGCTTCGCGGCTCCCCCCGCGAAGTTCAGGCCGGGGGGGGAGGCTTCCCACCTCGGCCCGGCCGAAATTCAGGCAGGGGGGGAGGCTTCCCGCCTCGCCCAGCCGACATTCAGGCCGGGGGGGAGGCTTCCCACCTTGTCCGGCCTCGAACTCCATTGTTGTTGTTGTTGTTGTTTTTAAACGCCACCGTGATAGGCTACGTGACGATTAACGTAGCCTATCACGGCTAGATCTGCAAAGTCAGCCGTGATAGGCTATGTTAATCGTCACGTAGCCTATCACGGGTGACTTAAAAAAAAAAAAAAGCGTGTATGCGAATGGCAGCCCCCATAGGGAGCCGCCATTCGCATTCCTTATTTAGTCGCTGTAGTCTACGTAAATGTTTACGTAGACTATGGCGAAAATAAAACGGCAATGCAAATAGCGTATTTGCAAATTTGCATATTTATGCAAATAAATCTTTACGTAGACTACAGTGACCAAATAAGGAACGGGAATGGCGGCTCCCTATGGGGACCACCATTATCCGTATGCACTTTTTTTTTTTTTTTAAAGTCACCCATGATAGGCTACGTGACGATTAACGTAGCCTATCACAGCTGACTTTGCAAATCTAGCCGTGATAGGCTACGTTAATCGTCACGTAGCGTATCACGGGGGCGGGTTTTTTTTTCTTTTATTGGAATGGCGGCGGCGGTGGCAGCCGGTTGAAAGACCGGCTGCCGCTCCCGCCCCGCTCGAACACCCGCCGAACCGCCGGCTGGACCCGCCGCCGGGAGGGACATTTGGCGAAGGTAAGTCCCGTCCTGGGGGGGGTGCGGGGGGAGGGGGGGTGCGGAGGATTTCTCCCTGAAACTTGTTCGGGGGCCGAACACGTTGGCGCTCGGCCCCCCGAAGTTTCGGGGAGAAATTCTCCGCCATCCCTACGCAGGGATGCAAATGGCGGCAGCTACAGCAGCCACCATTTGCGTCCCTGTGTTAGGGTGGAAACTGAGCCCATAGAGCCCCCGAGCAGTTCTGATTCTGAGGAGGAACAGCAATCCATGGGAGAGGAGCTTGCTCATCTCTCACAAGCACAGCAGCTGGCAGAGATTCCTCCTGCCAGCATTCCTGGGAGAGATAGTGGCCCTGGCAGTGAGAGAGCGCTGGAGGGGGGCTTGCTGGATGCTTGGCGCAGATGCAGGGAGTGACAACAGATGGGGGGGCACGGAAAGGAGGTGTAGCGCTCGTTTGGCACACAAACAGCAGTTGCATCCCGAGGACCCAAGGGAAAGAGGGAGGATCTCTCCCTAGCCCATAAGTTCAGGGTCTTCCCGTGTTTCTCCTTCAAACGGGGACCAACTGCC
Source organism: Heloderma suspectum (assembly GCF_057233095.1). Classification (NCBI taxonomy): domain Eukaryota; kingdom Metazoa; phylum Chordata; class Lepidosauria; order Squamata; family Helodermatidae; genus Heloderma; species Heloderma suspectum. Next base: position 77,886,944 of record NC_139460.1, on the reverse strand, counting down.
TTATCTGGAGCTTAGGCTAGTCAGCTATCTTTCCCCAGTGCTGTTCCTTGCTTTGGCGGTAGCTACTAGTATTCTGAAAGAGTCATAAAGTAATAAAGGAATAAAATGTTGGAAAGAATTCCTCATCGTCTGTGTCCTAAGTTGGCTATTGGTGGGGAGTGCAAGAGGCAGCTAGGGCGCTCCTGACACCCTGCAGGCTGCCCAGCGGCCGGATGTCCGGCTGCGGGTGGCCCTGGCCAGTGGCTCCATGGAATCTCAGTGGAGTGGAGCCGGCCAGAGAGAATTTTGGGGGGAGGGACGGAATGCCTCCCCCCCACCACAAATGTCACCCTTCTTAAAGGTAAGTGACTTTCGTACATCCCTAACCGGAACGGCCAACAAAGGTAGGCTCCGTTCTGGGCCCATTTCGCGGGGTGGGGGGGTGGGGGCTTCATTCCGCCACGGATTTCAGGGAGCTGAATGCGGTGGCATTTGGCCTCACTGAGATCCATGGCGGAATTCTCCACCATGCCTACCTGGGGTCTGGCAATGTACGTGCCCAAGGGGCCAACTCCCGGAACCGTTCAACCTGGTTACGCGACAAAGTGTCGGCAATCAGATTGTCTAAGCCGGGTATGTGTTGGGCGCGGAACCAGATATTATGTCGCAGGCAATGCAGCATGAACGCCCTTACCAATGACATAACTCTGACATTGCTAGAAGACAGGGTGTTGATGATGTCAACAGTGGCCTGATTGTCACACCAAAAGTGAACCACCGGATTGGCAAGTTGGTCAGCCCATATGTGCACAGCTAGTAGATTGGGAAAAACTCAAAAAATGTTAAATCCTTGGCAATTTGGTCTGCTAACCAACCCTCAAACCATAGTTCCACACACCAACGATCATCCCAGATCACCCCAAAACCCAGGGAACTGGCAGTGTAAGAATGAACCTGCAAGTTGGCCTCGAGGAGCAACTCGCACCTCCAGAAAGAGACGCCACTGAACTCCTGCAAAAATTGAAGCCAAACCTCAAGGTCAAGTCGCATAGGCGACGTGACTCTGCTTTGGTGGTGCGGTCACTGCAGTCCATGCATGGCCCAGCAGAGCTGTATTAGGAAGGCCCAGCCTGTGCAACCACCCGACATGAAAAATTTAAATGACCAACCACCTCTTGCAATGCATGCAAGGTGAATTTGCGGGAATGCATTATTATGTGTATCTTTTCCCCCAAGACCAAGAGTTTGGGATTTGGGAGCCTGCAACATTGGTTGATCATATCCAACTCAATCCACAAAAATGTTAAAACTGAAGATGGACCCTTAGTTTTTTCATGAGCCAGAGGGTCACCTAGCTCATCCACCATGGAGGCGAAACCCCACATTAATTTGACACACTGTTAGGGATGGCGGAGAATTTCTCCACGAATCTTCGGGAGGCCGAGCGCCGAGGCATTCGGCCCCCAAAAGTGTTGGGGAAATTCTCCGCTGGCCCCCCGCCCCCCCTGGGATTGGACTTAGCTCGTGCGAATGTCCCTCTCGGTGGCAGGTCCTGGCGGCGTTTATTAAAACTTTATTAAAAGTAAAATTGTAAAGGTTAATGAGTTATAGAGTTAAAAAAAAAAAAAAGCTATAAAGTATGAGTTAAAAAGTTAGGGGAAATATAAGGGATTTCAGCTAAATGCAGTGACATGAGTATTAAGGGAAATTATTTTTAATCTTACTTTCAACATGTATACTCCACTTGTATACTTTAAACATGTATACTTTCAACAGCAAATATTCAAAATGGCTTATAAACAGATGTGCATTCCAAGCCTCATCGCTGCTCTCAGAGAGTGGGTGGAGGAAGGGGGAGCAATGAAGCCATCTCAGAAGACACATATAATGCCTTGAACATGAGGATGCACATCACATCCACAAAGGGAGCAAGGCAAGGCATAAGGCTTTATAACCCTTACTTGAAGCTTCTGGATCAGCATCATGGCAAGGAGTGGACCATGATGTGGAGAGGACCAGCATGGTATTTCAGTACTGGCCCATCCTTAGTGGCTAGACCAGAAGCTCTTGAATGAAATTGGGCATGACCACAGTCAGAGCACATACACACCTGCCTCCTCCCCCACCAAAGAAATTCCTGGCAAGCCTTAGCAGTACCAGGCAAACTAGGAAAAAGACCTGATCCCATCCCATGAAAGATCTTTCTGATATTATTGTAGCCATGGAGATGGCAACTCTCAAAGAGATGGCATCGATATCCAAGATCACCAAACCCCAGGAGTAGCAGGCCCAGCAGGACACTGCGGACCAAGAGAATAATGAGTCCGAGAGCAATTAAAACAGCCTCTGACCCCAAATAGGGCAGAGAATTTTGAGAGGCCATTTGCATATAGCTCTAGTTTTACATACAGGTTTAGAATACTGTAAACTATCAGGGCACCTGTGTCCACTTTATGTCCAAGAACCTGTGCTCCATTGTGGGTATGAAAGACATGGTGAAAAAGAAGACAGAGAAAGAACTAAGAGAAGGCAGGGTTTAAAAGCCCACTCACACCAACTATCCCGATCTCACCTCTTGGGGTTGTGTCCCCAAAATCTAAAGGCAAATACCGACTTATACACCATATGTCATATCCCTGAGGTGAATTGACCAATTATGGCACTCCAGTCAGCTCAGTTCAGTACACATCTTTTGATGCTGTCATATATGCATGGCGTGATGGTGTAGGCAGGGTGCAAAGCTGGGAAATATGACATCAAGTCAGCATTTCTCCTCCTTCCCATTCATCCAGATTCCGAGCAATCTGAATGGTCCTGTTACTTCAACTGCCCCCTCCCTATAGGTTGCTCTCTGTGCTGTGCTGCCTTCAAGTGGTTCAGCACTACTCTTAAATGGGCCCTACATCAGAGTAGCACCTCATCCAACACAGTTCATTAGCTGGATGATTTCTTACGCACTGGCAGACGTGGATCTGGGCAATGCAGGGTGCTCTAAGAGTTTGACTTGTTACACACACACACACACACACATTGGCAGAGGAGAAAACAGAGGGGGCCCTGCAACAAGTCTCATTTCTGGGCATCGAAACTGACACCGAGCTGTAGCTCTGTAGGCTTCCCAGAGACAAGTTGGCTAATGTAAAATCAAGTGGGAAAATTACAGTTCAAGGCTTGCACGAACTCCTGAATTTTCCCTACAACATGCTGGTGCTGGGTAGCACATTTGCCATCCAATTCATTAATAAATCACAGAATCATCTAGAATTAAGCTTGAAGGAGGCTTTGTTTGAGGACCATTGAAAGACGAGCAGATGTGGAGCAAAATGAGCATCCTGAATGAAAGAATTCCAAAGTTAAGGCCTTGCTTTTGAACTTCGTGTGACATCTCATGGCCACTTTTGGAGAGAGAATTCTAGATATTTGGTCTGGCCCACCATAAATATTTTTCTTTTGCTGCCCTTCCAAGCTGGTGAGATTAATTAACCCACAATGCTTTATGTAATTTGGAATATGTTTATTGTATAGATTATATGTTTTAAAATTTACATTTACATAATGAAGTTACCCAGAGTGCTTTAGCTTAAAATAAAAATAGGATATTTTTGGCCAACAAGGTTGGATCCCTGAGGCAATCACTGACTGATATTATACTCATTCTCCTACAAACTCCTGTGTTTCATTATATATAGAAGCCAAAAGTCAATTGCAAATGAGGAATTAACTCATTTCAGACGATTTCCTCTGATTGCAATTAGTTTTTCCAAACAGCAATATCTTATGCTCTATCCCCACTTCTCAAGTGATGTAGTTATCCATTTTCTCCTTCACCAAAGGTGCTTTTGGTTCCTAAATTCAAAATATAAAGTCCACTGAATAAAGGCAAACACATACAGAAAGGAAGAAATTGCTCCTACTCTATCCAGCCCCTGAGCTAACAAGCCTTTGCATTTTTTACATGAAACACACTATAATTGCCTTGGAGTTTGGGCAGTCATTGTTTCATTCTTCCTGCTTGAACATCCACCAGATTTTGGGGGGCTGCTGGTGGGAAGGGGAGTTGGCAAAATGTATTAACTTATTTATTTGATTTGTACAAAAAAAAATGTGTTTTTAACCACCCCCACCCCGGGGGTGGAATTTGGGGACAAAAACAGGTTGGTGGGGAAGTGTACCCCCCTTCCCAAGGGCTGTCGTCTTGATCAATGCTGTACTTACTTGCTACGGAGCAAATAAACCCTTCATGCATAGCTCAGCTATGCAGGATTACAAGAATGCTTAATTTGGCCCTGACATCATTCGACTGCTCTGTAGGAAGGAAGAAGGAACAGTAGAGACAGGAGCAAGAAAAGGGAACATCAGGGCCTGCTCCAGTTGGACTGCCCTCCTTCCACAGGGTCAACACGGTGTCAACAGACATCAACTGCCGTGCGGGAAGTAACATCAGATGCAGGCTCCTTCTAAAGTTGGTGGGTGCATTTTAGTCCTTCTAAAATGCACCCACCAACCATCAGACCTTTTCCCTTCCTGACTATTTCAGACACTCTCAACTCCTACCTGTCAGCTCTTTAACTGCCATTTCCCAATCATTCTTTTCCACCTAGATAGAATCCCGATCCAATCAGAATTTAATTTACCTGATCCAGACACCATCTAACAATATTCAAAGTGATTGCCTCTGTTTCCCTCCTCAGAACGTCAGAAAGCAACTACTACACAGGCCTTTGACAGTAACAAAACAAGACTGCAGGCTTACTCAGATACATTGTAGCCTCATAGAGGCCACACAACATTACATAACAACAACAAATATAGGGCATTTCTTCACACAGCTCAATGGAGACAACATGGTCAGTAGCCACAGAATACTTAGTATTTATTGGGGTAGAGGAACGCAAACCAGAAGGGAGGGGAGGGGAAATGGAGAATGTTGAACAAAGGATATTTGGCCAATTGGAACACTGAAAAGGAGCACAGTGCCCCCCCGTTCCACTTTTTTGTAATGATTTCAGAATCATAGACTAGTCTGTTATTATGTTAACTTTTAACATGTGGTAAGGCTGAATATAGTCTGATCTTTCCATTATTTTTAGCAAACCCTTCTCATACAGGAAGTATGAGTCAAGGACAACAAAGTTAACCAGGAAGTTTTTACTGATCTTTTCATATATATACTCTGCTGTCAAGCTGCTTGGAAGTCGGCAAGAGATCAGTAATGAAAACATGACATTCAGCTACAGAAGGGGAAGACTTCAGTCAGTGACTCAGTGAAGGATGAGGATAGAAGGAGAATAAATTTGAGTCACACTTAACTGGCAAGAAGGAAAGTGGAATGTTCACAGACCAAAAGTCTAAAGTTAATAAGATGGGTTCTGGCAGAATGATGCTGGAACACTAGAGCATGGTATATAAATACTACTTCAATCTTCTTTACAAGTGACACCTATGGAATCAGGGAAAAAGTAACCACACAGCATGATCTAAAAGCAGTGGTGGGGGAGGGGATAAACTATAATGGTATGGCTTAAGATTTTTAATTACTGAGGCGTCATCTTTAACCTTAACACTGCACAAAAACATACCAACTGGGTCAGAGTTAACCATAACCAATGAAATTATTTGAGACAACGCTACTTTAAGGCCAACCCAGACTGTTGGTCCAATTAACTCATTATGGTCTATAATGAGTGACAGTTAATCTCCAGGGTTTCAGAAAGGAGTTTTCTCCCAGCCCTACTTGTAAATGTCAGGAACTGAACCTGGGACTTTCTGCATGCGAAGCATGTGCTCTACCACTAAGCTATGGTTGTTCCCCATGAATGCAATAGTTCTATAAACATTAAGAGATGGTGCACACTGTCTTTTGGGACTGTTTTTTCTACAGGTGTTTATTGCCACAAATTGCGCAGAGAACATGCTGTGTCAACCAGAAATCCAAAGATATGTCTTGCAGCAGCAATTCCTGCAATTGTTTTGCTCACTTTGGATGAATCACTTCAAATTATATCCATGTATTTCTGGTTCCCCAAGAGCTTCGTGTGGCGCAGGGTGGTAGGCAGCAGTATTGCAACCGAAACTCTCCCCACGACCTGAGTTCGATCCCAGCGGAAGCTGGGTCCCAGGTAGCCGGCTCACCTCAGGTTGACTTGGCCTTCCATCCTTCCGGGGTAGGTAAAATGGGTACCCAGCTTGCTGGGGGGAACGGTAGTCATGAATGGGGAAGGCAATGGCAAACCACCCCACTATAGTCTGCCATGAAAATGCCACCAAAAGCGGCGTCCCTCTAGGAGTCAGCAATGACTCGGTGCTTGCACAGGAGGAACCTTTCCTTCCATTTCTGGTTCCCACAGTATGTCTTCCATGTGACCATTGGCATGATGCACATTAGTTGATGATGAACATAGCCAAAAAAGACAGTGTGAGCCATCGTTTAATGTTTATAGAGCCATCCCATTCATAGGGAACAACCATAGCTTAGTGGCGGAGCACATGCTTTGCATGCAGAAAATCCCAGGTTCAGTTCCTGGCGTTTACAAAGAGTGTTGGGGGGGGGGAATCATTTCTAAAACCCTGGAAATCTATGCAGGGTTTCTGCATGCTGGCATGAGGACTAGAAATGGGGAGGGGATGTGGATATACCCACAAGTCTTGTCCCCAGTCCCCATCTCTCCTCATTCCCACACACTCATTCCCATGTGGAGTGGGAAAGTCTGAAGGAGCTTCTGCTTGCATTCATTTCAAAGCAAGTAGAAGCCTCCACACAATTGGCAACCCTACTGTATCAAGGTTCCCCAGTGTGCAGCAGCTTTCTTCACTCAAGATGGGGAGATCTGACTGAGCAGGCAGGGATGGGGGTGCTGAGGATGAGACTTGCATGCACACCCATGTCTCCTCCCCAGGTAAATTTGATGGGACATAGAAATGTGGACTTCAACTGGCCCTATCACCAAGGAAGGGCCTACTCTGCTGTGGCACCCCAGTTGTGGAATGCCCTCCCCTTGGAGGTCTGATTGGGTCAGACACTGGTTTCATTCCAGCACCAAGGAAAAACATGGCTTTTTACCAAAGCCTTTGAGGGCTAAATGTATTCCCTAAAGTAGCAGACTGTTTTAACTGTTTTATTGTTTTAGATTTTAATTGGTATTAGCTTGTTTAATGGTTTAATATGTTTTAGGTGAATTATTTATTATTTTATATTGTTTAAATTGTATGCTGCCCTGAGATCTTAATGGTATAGGGCAGGATACAAATGTTTTAAATGAATAAATAAGGAAGAAAAGAATATCTGAATGTTGTTGTTGTTTTCTGTCTTATCTGTGCTTACTTGATTAAAGCACAAACTGTGAATTTTAAAAGCCTTTGTGGCATATCAATGATTGCAGGGAGCCTCAGTGTAAGCTTCAGGAGATGACAGCATGGTCTTCACTGTAAACACCCTAAGGAGGATATATAATGCTTTCCTACATAGGCACTCTCAGGCAAAGAACCTCATATATCCATCTTAATACAGCAACATAAAGGGAAGGGTTGTTGAAGACCATTATAATAAGATATATTGTGATACTGTTGGCTCTCAGGGTTCATTCTTAAAAGTATGACTTACTTTTAAAAATAAAAATAAAATTCCCCTTTTGAAATAACTCAAAATGGTTGTGTATTTTAATGCAAATTAAGACTAATGATTTTTTAAGGCAGAGAATCATTGTTCAGAAGCAGAATGACTTTGTGCAAGTTCAAGTTGCATGTACAGTAGAGAGCTCTGATGGGGGAAAAAAACTGCTTTCAAGACCTGTTATGTTGTTATTCAGCAGCACAGTCCACTAAGAGATTACCCTACACAAACTCCATTGTCATGAAGGAGCGGGGGGGGGGGGGCTTAGCAGAACACAGCCATTCTGCAGCTCATGTTCACTGTGTACTTAGTTTATTAAGGCCACAATCCCAAACATGCTTACCAGGGACTCAACCTTGTGAGGGTGGGACACAGGATACATAGCATAGGATTGGACTGCATTTGTATTTATAGCCATATTAGTAAGTCGGGGCCAGTGTGGAGTCAAATGGCATTCCCGCTATTTCCTGTGTTCAAGCTATGAATACTGTTGCTTATGTTGCCAAATTGGCATCACCCACACAAAAGAGGGAGGTATCAGCAGGCCTTGGGGAACCCCAAAGTTTGCAGACTTACAACAAATCTTTAAGGGGAAAAGCTCGGGGGGGGGGGAACCCAGTCCCAAAACAGACAACTGAATGTGCTTAGTGACTGAATGTTAGGGCAGGGGAACACAAAGTCAAGTGGGAGGGGGAACCATGGTTGAGAGATTGGGCAGTTGGCTCACATGCATGCCACCCTCACTCTTCCCCTCACATACACATTCTTCATTCTCTTGTGAATGTGAACCATCATATAGCCTTTTGTCGAATGATTCGAATGCTAACTTTAGACAGCTTTTAACTAGGGTTGGAAGCTGGCTTGCAAATTCTGTTGTAAGCTATCCATGGTTAGCATTGACCTCAGTCTTAGCTGATGCTAGCATGGGAAGGGAAAAGACTGAGGGAGAGGGGAATGATAAGTGTGTGGAGAGTGCATGATCCCATGTACTGCTCCTGAATGCTTCACCATAGTTATGAGATTGAGATCATCATTTTTGCACTTGCTTAATATGAACATCAAAACAAAACATGAAGGCAATCCATTTCTTACTGGAGCTGGTAGCAAAAAACATTGGTCAATTCTAATGGTTCAGGATTGCACAGCATATCTGTTCATAATCATTAATTGTTTGGTCCCATAATTGTTATTTGGGAATGAATGAATACGAATAGATATAAGATGCACTCCTGAGCCATTAGAATCGACCAAGGTTTTTTGCTACCAGTTCCAGTAAGATACAGATTGCCCTCATGTTTTGTTCTGATTTTCATATAGTGCTGGGGGACTCTAAAGCCAAATAATTTTCTATATGGCTGCCTCTACAGAATCAAGGACACAATATTCAAACCTCTTAATTCAGGGTTACTAAATTAAAAACATAGGGACTACTCCAAAGTAAATTGCTTAAAGATAGAACCATGAAGCTGGTGAATAACTTTGCAATGGTAATCTTTAAAGAGAAGTGAAATAGAAACCCATAACTGAAATGTACCATTTGTTATCTTAAAAGCAGTCTTATAGGTTTGAAAAATGTTTTCATTGCTACTGATGGAGTAAGGTCAAACATATTAATGCCATCACTAAAAGAAAATGGAAATATCAAATTTATTATGCATTTATAGAGTACTACATCATAATTTAATATGTCCTAGTTCTGTGCCTATACTTCATATGGACTGTAAAAATGTAATTGTCTTGATGAATGATTCTCAAGGTATCCATAAATGTTATTGATTTTTCTAAAGGTGTTGTGAAAAAATGGATTTCTGTACATGCAGGCACGTGGATTTATACAAGGGCATGCTTAATGATCATTTGTCTAATATGTTAGTGTTAAGTGTAGTGCCATGACTGAGCCATTTTTAAAAGGAATCTTTTGAAAGGAAAGCAATACTTTTGTGCTTTAGACTGGCACTGTTCCAATTCTAGATTCATTTACTTGAAAGGAAGTCTCATTTATTTCAAATAAACTTTCTTCCACCTATGTGGTTTCAGATAGGATTGTAGGTTTATTGCCTGATGCTACAGGCTGCTAAACTGGCAAAGGAGAGCTAAGGATAAGATGTAATGACCACAGGGTATAACTGTTCAGAATCATGGTTTTCAGCATTGCTGTAGCGTAGCCTAGGATTTAAAAAATAAACAAAATCATAGCAATAGTACAGGAAGCTGTTATGTGACAAAGAAATGTTTAGAGTTAGGATATGGCAGATTAAGGCTGCAATCCTGTGCTTACTTACCTGAGAGTAAATCCTATTGAACTCAATGGGCCTTATTTCTGAGTAGATGTGTATAAGATTGCATTGCTAGGAGTACTCTGGCCAACTCATTTGAATGTCATCCTAGTAAGGGCATTTGGGGCCACTACAAATCCATACATTTAGTCAGGGCTAGGCAAGCTTTTTGGGCCTGTGAGCACATTTGGCAATTTAAGAAACTGTCCTGACACCACCACAAAATGGGTAGGGATGGCGGAGAAATCCGCCACGGACTCCAGTGAGGCCGGATTCTTTAGAATCTGGCCCACTGAAGTCCGTAGCAGAATGGACTGCTCTGCCCTGCCACCCCGCGAAGTCTGGTAGGGATGGAAACTACCTGGTGCCAGCCGGCCTAGATCCATCCGCTGCCGTCTGCAGCCATCCATTGCCGGGCTGCAGATGCAAATGGCATCTGGCGTAGCGGATGCCATTTGTGTCCCTGCCCTTGGCCGTGATAGGCTACATAAATATTTACAGAGTGGAGCCGGCTGGGAAGGATTCCGGGGGGAGGGACGGATCGCCTCCCCCCCCCAGCAGATGCCCCAGACCGGATGGGTGAGTGGGGTTCGTACACCCCTAAAAATGGGTGTGTTGCAGATGAAGGCATTGGCCTGCATCTACCTGCCATCTCAATTTTCTAAGAATGTATCTGAGCCCCATGTGTGACCCAGGCTCATTCATGGGAAAAGAAGATGGGAGCAGCTAGAGGCCCTGACTTTCTCTTGAAATGTTCCCAGCTCCAGCAAGGGATGTTATTTTATTTTTTATTTTTTTAAAAAATAGAAATAAAATAGGAGGGGTAGGGGACACTGGCGGGCACCAAGAAGGGTGTATGAAAGTGACCTGGTGCCCATGGGAACCACCTTGCCTACCCCTGCACTAAGTGGTTCTGGTAGAGATATGTGCAATCTTTCCTATGTTTTTATCTAACAGTGGACATTTATTTTATGTCTGGCGTATCTATCCACTAAAGGAGGATATGTAATTTTTAATTTTTTGTGTGATTACATGATTTTCCCCATTTCTAATTCTTATGGGTTTGCAGTTGAGTTTGAATCTTATCATTAGTGTGCATTGTTCTTCATTAATATAACAGCACAAAGACCATTTTAATAAATGGACTTAATATGTGATATTACTAATAGTAATAATAGTAGTACTTTGCATTTAGACAGTACATCTTGAAAATTCAAAGTGCTTCACATACATTATCTCATCAATAAAAGGGACTGTATGATAATTCTCATGTATTCTGGACATGGCCTTAATTTAGGCTCATCAATAAAGATGCATTACATAACATTATCGTCATGTTACACAGAGTTGCACTTTGCCGACTTCGTATCATTTGGCTGCCAGTAAGTGACAAGATAGGAGCATATAGTGTTGCAAACATGTCTTCCTGAAAATGTGTTTAATAATGCCAGTCTTGGTAGTATTTCTTTCCAATCTATTAAAACCTGATTATAACAAGTTTGAGTTGACAAATGGAAATGGTGAAGACTTTAACAGTGTATATTACCCCATACAAAGTTGTTAGAAGATATAAACTTACTAAGATAATTTGAATTGTCTTATTCCACCCTGCAAAGTATTTTCAAATTTCTGCTACTTAAAACAATTAAACTATTTAAGAGTGAGTTAGTTAAAACAGAAACACACACACACACACACACACACACACTTTGCTATACAGAGCTTCTCCCTTTCACACATATTCGAGTCACAGTTTCCAGTGTACAGCAGGAAGGGTTTTTTTGTTTGTTTGTTCAAGTTCTGAACTAGGGGTGCATGAAAGTCACTTACCTGGTCTCGCAGCTTGCTTCGCGGTGGGGGGGAGGCGCTTCGCTGCTCCCCCCGAAGTTCAGGCCGGGGGGGGAGGCTTCCCTCCTCGCCCGGCCGAAATTCAGGCCAGGGGGGAGGCTTCCTGCCTCGCCCGGCCAAAATTCAGGCCGGGCAGAAGCGCCCCCTCTCCCCGGCCGCAAACTTCAAAAGAAAAAAACAACAACAATGCCCCTGTGATAGGGTACGTAACGATTAACGTAGCCTATCACGGCTAGATCTGCAAAGTCAGCCGTGATAGGCTACGTTAATCGTCACATAGCCTATCATGGGTGACTTTGAAAAAAAAAAAAAGCGTGTATGCAAATGGCAGCCCCCATAGGGAGCCGCCATTCACGTTCCTTATTTGGTCCCTGTAGTCTACGTAAAGATTTACGTAGACTACGTCGAAAATAAGGGCAACGCTATTACCTTGGGCGAATCCTCCTGGCGGCGGCGGTGGCAGCTCCAGCGGCAGTGCGGCAGCGACGGCCGGTCTTCCGACCGGCTGCCACCGCTGCCATTTCCAGTAAAAAAAAAGAAAAAAGTGATTGGCTACGTAAAGATTTACGTAGCCTATCACAGCTAGATTTTTAAAAAATACCGTGATAGGCTACATAAATGTTTCCGTAGCCTATCATGGATGAGTAAAACAAAAAAACACGCGTACGCAAATGGCGGCGCCCATGGGCGTCGCCATTTGCGTTCCTGATTTTGGCACATCTAGTCTACGTAAACATTTACGTAGGCTACGGCGAAAGTAAGGGGAACGCAAATAGCATAGCGTCTACGCTATTTGCGTTCCCCTTATTTTTGCCGTAGTCTACGTAAATGTTTACGTAGACTAGACGTGCCAAAATAAGGAACGGAAATGGCGGCGCCCATGGGCGCTGCCATTTGTGTACGCGCGGTTGTTTTTTTTTTTTTTTACTCAGCCGTGATAGGCTACGGAAACATTTACGTAGCCTATCACAGCTGACTGCAGGGATGCAAACGGCAGCGGCTACAGCCATTTCATCTTCAAAGTAGCTTCTGGTGGTATACACTTGAGGTTTACTGCACGCTTCCCTACAGACTCCGCTTTGCCCTGTTTTTTTCCATTATACTTAAATGTATAGCTGTGGAGTCCCGTGAGTGTGGGGTTGCAATACTTCAGTAGCTGTTCTGTATTTTAGTGGCTCTGCTGTGTCTTTCTGTCCCTTGTTAGGTGAAAAGTGAGTGTCTTGTGCTCCTTCATTTCCATGCCATCTGTTTGTCAGTTCCCCAGCCTGAGACTCTCACGATGGTTCACACTCACAAACATGAGTGGAGCATGCCTACCCCATCGCTCTGAAATGTGGCCGGAGTGAAGTTGGTCCTCCCCCAAGACCCCCTGGCCCTTGGGCACTGAGTCCAAAACCAACCATTGCGAAGATACGAAGCTGCAAAAGTGTGATTAAATAGATGAAAACACATCTCTGTGCCTCTGTAACTGCGCAGCTGCAAAGGGATAGGGGGAGTAAAGGGGCATCACAGAGTGACTCAAGCACTATGCACACCTACAACACACCCACCGCAAAATGCAATGTTGACTTGGGGAAGGGCAGATGGCTCGCAACTGCAGGAAACCCGCAGCAAACCAAAAACATCCCAGCAACACACCTCCTTGGAAATCCGCATTTTCCAGGAGAAAACCACAGATGGATGCGAAGTGGCAACTGCGCCATCTAATCAAAAGGACCTCGACTCGCACCCACCCCAGAGTAAAAGGCTCATGTAGATGGCCCCCTGGTCATCCAGCCTACTCCAAACATCCATGCATTGAAGAACATCATATCTGCATAGGAGGCTTCATGTGTAGAGCACAACGCACGTGGGACCCAACTATGTGATCCATACACCATAAAATGAAATGCATAGGCTTTACATTTGGTGCCTATGCATATATGAATGCATGGTGTCCAAAGTGCAGACACTGGGGGCAGAGCAGATGTGCTGAAGTGGAATCAAACAGCATGATCCTGAACTCCACCCCATCTCCAAACATTTGTACATGCTAGTGTACATTATGATTTGGTAGTATTTGTTATTTGTAGGGAAATTAGCATATAAATCCTAAAGATTTATATGTTCATAGAGTGGCTTTTGTTGACATAGCAACAGCAGAATACGGAAAAGGGCAAATACATGCTTCTAAGGCTACATATCAATTACCATTCTGTCATTGTTAATGCTATATATCAAGTTCATAGGTTTTGCTGACATAGGTGCCCCTGTGATGGCTGGAACTGGTGTATTAAAACTTAGAGCCCCCATTTTCTACTATTCCGATTTTATTCTTTCTACAGTCCTTTATTGTTCACATCTGTTAATTGTGTGGATGTCACTATATGAGAAAAAAGATGGACAATCATTTTTAGACAACCCTAAAAACTTGCCCTCATCCAGTCCACTGACATCAGACAGCAATTTTGACTAGTGGTCTAGTTAGAACAGCTTCCTTGGATTTAGATGAAAAGAAGAGATAGAGTTGGATGTCTTCAGCATATTGTAGTCACAGAACCCCAAACCCCAGACAATCTCTCCCAGCAGTTTCATGTATATGTTAAATAGCATGGAAAATAATATGGAACCCCAAGATCACCCCTCAGATCACCAAGGGACACCACAGGGCAACAGCCATTGGGTTGAACAGAAATCCTCCAGCACTAGGGATGGCGTGACTCCGGTTGAGGCTCGAAGCCCGGTGAGAAGTTGCCGGTTTGGCCCCCTGGACACCAGTTCATGGCGTGCTGAGTCAGGCAAGAGCTCAAGTGCCTGCTCCCTCAGCAAGGAAAGGCGAAGAAGGCCGCACCTCTCCTCCTTCCCCCATCCTTGCTACAGCAGTGGTGGCACGGGACAGGCTGGTCGTTTTCCATAAGTTTTCCTGGCCTTATGGAAAATGACCATCTTGTCCCTTGCCACTGCCTTTGTAGGAGGTGGGGGCAGAGGGAAGAAGGTGGCACCTATCCTCTTCTCCCCACTCCCACCTGCTGGAGGCCAGGGCAAGAGGCTGGGGGCTGGCCGCCAAGGTCCTTCTTCCCTGTGCCAGGCCTTGACAGCTGGTGGAAGGAAGAAGGGTGATGGCAGCACCCCAGCACTCTTGCCCTGGCCTTCTCTAGAGAAGGCCAGGGCGAGAGGCTAGGGGCTGGGCATGGGTGCCAAGGCCCTTTTCCCTTGCTCTGGCCCTTGACAGCTGGCACGAGGAAGAGGGGATGCTCATGCAGCTCATGGGGAAGCAGGGCGAGCAGGGAAATTCGCCAGCAGGCCCAGGCTGCATGAGCTGTGGGGGGCAGTTCGTCAAGCTGCCCTGTCCCAGATGGAGATGGGCTCGTCCATCCCTACCCAGCACCACCTTCTGAGATCACCCCTCCAAGAAGGACCAGAGCCACCATATCACAGTGTCTCCCAGTCCTAGGGATGGCGGAGAATTCTGCCACAGATTTCAGTGAGGCCGAATGCACTGGTATTTGGCCCCCTGAAACCCGTGGTGGAATGGCCTCCCACCCCCTGCCCCCCCTGTGGAATCCCCCCTGGGACGAAGCTTACCTGGGGCAGATGTTCCAGTGACGGCGGCTCGGCAGCGGCTCCGGCAGTGGCAGCAGCAGCAGCTGGTCTCTCGGCTGGCTGCTGTGGACGCAAATGGCGGCCGCCATAGCAGCCGCCATTTGCATCCTGCCAGGCTGCCGTGATAGGCTACATAAGTATTTACATAGCCTATCACGGCAGAGGACAGGGGTGAAAAAGGCGGCCGCTATGCTGTTTGCGTCCCTGCCCGTGGCTGTGATTGGCTACATAAGTATTTATGTAGCCTATCACGACAAAGAGCAGGGGCGCAAACGGCGGCCACCACACCATTTGCGTAGCTGCCTTTGCTGTGATAGGCTACGTAAATACTTACGTAGCCTATCACGGAAAGAGCAGCAGCACAAACGGCGTAGTGGCCGCCGTTTGCACCCCTGCTCTTTGCCGTGATAGGCTACGTAAATACTTACGTAGCCTATCACAGCAGCCTGGCCGGACACAAATGGCGGCCGCTACGGCGGCTGCCATTTGCATCCACAGCAGCTGACCATGGCCGGAACTCTGGCTGCGGGCGGCCCTGGCTGGCGGCTCCGCGGAGCTGCTGCGGAGCAGAGCCGGCCCAGTGAGGATTCCGGGGGGAGGGACGGAGCACCCCCCCCACCGCAAATCCAAGCTGTGAAAAGGTAAGTGACTTTTGTACATCCCTACCCAGTCCCATCTCAGACAGATGCCTCAGAAAGAAACCAAGGTCGATAGTACTGATAGCAGCTGAGAAATCCAGCAGAACCAACGGGGACACACTTCTTCTGTCCAGCATTAGTTAAAGCTGTTCCGTCTGTGTTTCACAGATTGTCAGGTGTCTTTCATTCCATCATCTGCTCATTGACGGAATCTGATTTTTTAACAAGGATTTTGTTCTACTTGTCCTAATGTATGTTAGTGCTAATGTGCACTTGCACACATGCACCTTAGAGCTTATGTGCACTTGCGCTAATGCTCCAATGTGCACTTGATCTAATGCACATCAGCACAAATCCACTTCTGGCCCACTGGTCTGCAAGTCTACAGAATCCACAGGGGGATCTTCATGACAACGGAATGAGAAGTGTGTTGGACTATTACCCGAATTTTCATAGAATCGACTTTGGTTCATGACGGACACACAAAGCAAAATAAATTGAGTGTTTTCAGGGGTTACACAGGGCTTGAAAAGAAATACTTCCGGGTGGGGTGAGGGGAGTAGAACTGAACATCATAAAACTGGCAGGAGCTGCTCAACCAATGAGAGTGGGTTGTTTCCTGCCCCTGTCCAGGCTCCCCCTGCTACTACATTATTATGAATGGAGAGCAACTGACTCATTTTCCCCATGTGTGCAGATTTCCCTGAAGAAGCCAAAATCCCTGATTCTCCAGTGCAGCATCTGAAGGCCTCCAGTGAGAGCAGCTCAGCCCCTCAATGTTGCCCCATTCCAACACTCTGCCCCAGAGTTATTGCTTCCACCACCCCCTTTCTCCCTTTCTCCTCCTCACTGCTCGCAATGAGAAGCTCCTGTAAACCTGAAAGACCATTACTGCGATAAAGTGATAAAGCAAAGAAGGGACTTTACATAACAATGGAGAAACTACAGAACATTAAAGTACAACATTGCAATAATGATTTAAGAGAGCATCGGAAAAGCGAAAGAGCACTTTAGGGGGAGTTACTAAAGTTACTTCAACCTTTTCACTGCAGAGGAACAAGATTTATTTCTTACTTCTAAGTAAACATGCATGAGGGGGGGGATTTGTTAAAGATTAAAAGCAGGCTACCTAAGGTGAATGAGTGTTCCCGCTACTGCGATAATATGAGGGGTCACTGCTGCACTCCTGGGGATTTCCTCAATGGGAAAAAACTACTTCCATTGGGGAAACAAGAGGGAATGGGGCATCCCACCCCCTTGACCACATCACTGCCAGGGTACAGAGGCATGTCCAGGATTAAATGCAGGGGGGGCATGGCACACTGTGGTAAAACTGCCAGGTAGACGCTTTTGGTAAAAAAAAGTTGGAGTAAAAGAAATTTCAGAAAATGCGGCTTTTCAAGAGGGAAGCAGCTGGTGGGCAGCAGATTGGTGACGACGTCACCTGTCACGAAGGAATTCAGACTGCTCTAACTTCACACTAAATTGCTCATGAAGAAAGCCCCCGTGTTACTCAGAAAAACCTCATTTGAATCCGTTGCAGATTTCTCCGACAGCCCTACCCAGTTTAGCTCATCCGCCAAAGAGACCAAAGCAGTCTCTGTCCCATGTTGTGCTTAGCAGATTAAAGATGATAAATGTTGGGTGGGGATGATTATGCATATTGATGTTATAGAATTGTTCCTGCCTTGTTCAGGATACCTATGTAACTTTCATGTTGACTCTGCTAGGAACTAGGATTGTGGTCCCCCTCCTGAGAGACTGGTGCTCAGCTTCTGCAAGTACTAGCCCACCTACCATGTCTGAGATATTTCAGTCATGCTGAATGATACATGTTCAGCCTCTGGCAGGGAAAAACTAAACACAACATCGGTTGTGATAAGCACATCCTTTCTATTACTCTGTCAATAATTTTCTTTACCAAACAGTGGAACTGAAACTTAAAAAATACTAAAGTAATTTGGAGGGGAATAGCATCAAAGGGGCTCCTTTGTCTATGTCTGGAGGAGACAAGCTTGGGGCCGGATAAAAGGGCCCAGGAGAGAGGGGAAGTCCAACGCATCATTCATTGTACAATTGTGTACTAGTATTAAAAAGTGTACTGTATGTGTGTTCTCCATGATCTTATCAGATTTTTCCCACGGTAATGAGTTTTATAAGACAGTGTTATATGAAATTATTACAGGCCTCAATTTTTCCTGCAGCTTACACTGTGCACAATAATATACATAGCTATTTTCTATGATGCCTCAGATTTCTGCTGAAGTACTTTTCTGATTAAGAATGGATCAAACCACCTGGTGAACATAAAGCTATTTTGTTCATTAGACTTGTGGTGTCATTGAACTGTTCATGACAGCTGTGTATTGGAAACCTTAATTATTGGTTCAATGCAAAAATGCCTCAACCCCAATGATTGTATCCAAGTATTGGCATCATGCCACCTCCCTCCCCAATGTGGGGTATGGGTGCTAGTTTAGCTGGATGGGTCAAACTGGACATTCTGGAACAGAAAAGCCAGTGATACATAATGAAGGCAAAAATATGCATAATGAAGTAACATTCCATTCAACCCTCTCTTGAATAAAGTACCAGTATGTTTTACTCTGAGTAAAGTTCCATCTTGCACAGATCCATCATGTGTATCATTTTCTGAACATTAATTACTGAAGTTCACATTGTATCATTAATGACAAGCTAGCAATTCAGGCACAAACATTTTAACCTTATCTTCTTCCTGCTAGCTTTTCACATGGAGGTTATTGTCTGCCATGAGAACGGAGCATTTGAGCATTGTGAATGGAACAAGCCTGGGAGACTTGGCCCTTATTTGTACTTTTTCCTCAATGCAACTAATGGGAGATGGTTAGGAACTGTATTGGTTTGTTATTTGTACAATATTATCAACTGTTCACCACAGTATAGCATTAGTTCTACTGAGTGGAGCTGAGTTTTCTATGGCTCTAAAAGAAGTAGCAGCACTGCATTAATTGGGTGTTACCTTGGTGCACTAGATAGACAAACTATGAGAAAACAAATGATCAACACCATGGCAAATCCTGCTGGTAAATTGGGTGCCATTGGCTTCTTCAAAACAGCTCTCCAACTGCAAGAGGAAGCTACAGCAGCAAATGCCCAGCAGGCTGAAGCAGGACTGAAAAATGGAGGGAAAAAGACATCATCCAAGCCTACCAGCTGGCATAATAACTTGTTGTGACACCGAGGCCCAGATGCTTGTGAAGAAGGGTGCAAAGTTGAGGGTTAAGTCTAAAGGTGTTTTGCTTGTTTTAAGCTATCCAGACAGGGTTCAAGTGATGTTCTAGAAGATTTCTTCACTCTGTCCTGTAGAAGAAGATGTGCTATAGTTAACTGCCTTCTAGTACAGTCTTTTCTTGAGGAAGGAACAAAGCAGCCTCTTCCTGAAGCTGGAAGCTACATTAGTGAGGTCCAGGAGCCTGCAGCAGCAACAACAATTAGCAGAAAGAGGTAGCCTACTAATGACAGGGGGATCAACATATCACAATACTGCAGAATGCCCCTGAGACAGCCACCTGCTACATGACATGTAGCCACGGGAGTATAAAGCCTTCGGAGCTGGCTCAAATATAAACACATTTGGATCCAGAAGGAGATTGGTGAGGTATGGTTGCAAAGGCTTGGGTTCCTTGTATTATTATATGGGGTATAAAGAGTTCTTAGTATTATCTACATACCAATAGTGAACTCAATTTTCTGAGTGCTGCTTCTTATTTAGGCAAAATGACACTATCCATGTGAAAGTGAAAGGTTTCAGCAGACTCAAGGGAGCCCTAAGTTTTGCAGAAGTACAAAAATATTTCGAACAAAAAACACTAAGAAGTTTGGGAGAGGGGAACAAGCCAATGTGAAGGATCCATGCTCAGTGGGCACAGACTGGTGACTGACTGCTGAGAGGGAGATGAAAAATTGGGAGAGACTGTTGAGACTGTTGGGAGGGAGTGGTAATGGAATGGAGTATCCTGAACAAAACCACACATGCTGCAACATTTTGTTGTAGGGTCCCACTTGTCTCTTCTATTTAGCTTCATTTGATATACTGTTTGTGGTAGACAAACTTGTTGCTTGTCCCCACATCTGGAAATCAGAAGTTTAGGGAGCAATCCTATGGCCAGTGTAGACACTGTCTAGAGTGCCATAGGATTTTTCGGTTTCTGGAAACTGAAGATGGAGCCAGGGCTCCTCTCAGGCTATGCCTCCGTGCTTGGAAATGGAGCACGGAAATGGCAAAAAGGGGGTGGTCCCAGGGGAGGGGAGGAGACCACAGAGCTGTGTTACGCACCTTCCTATGCACTTGCATGGCCTCCTTCCCTCCCCCTCCCCAAAGCCAAGCTAGACAGCTGAAATCACCTCCATGCTACAGCTGTCATTGGATACTCGACAGCCTCCAACTTCGGAGGCTGCTGACTATCTCAATATAGTTGCACCCTTACTGACTCTAAATTTAGAAATTCCTTCAATTAGTTATGGAACCAGCAGAAAAAACAACTGAACCAGCAGAAAAACAAAGGTATAGAATAAGGAAAATATATATTCTTACCCTTGCTTCTCAGACATGAAATTCATCTATTAGGCACTCAGTTCAGGTTACCTTCATTTGCTGAAGTGAGGTAGGCATCCACAGAAGTAGAGACATTTCTGGGGTAAGACTCCCATTTATGGAACTGTCCTCCCTTGAAAGGACAGCTAGTTTAATTTTGGCCTTTGAGGGGTGTGCGTGCATGTGTGATTGTTTTGGTTTTTTGGATCATCAGGCCTTTGGGGATTAAGCTTTTGGTTGTTGCTGTTATATGTGCAGTTTTGGAGTTTGATTTTAACTGCCACTGTTATTTTACTGTGTTGTTACAGTTTTATGGTGACTTTGTTTCAAATTATGTGGTTGTGAACTGCTTGAGCACCAAAATAAGGGAAAAGGCTTTGGGGAAGGGGGATCCTTTCCTGTCAACATATTTTTGGTTGGTCACTGAGTGCAAGAACCTTCTGGATTGCACTGTATGTGCCATCTTCCCATAGTAGAGCTTTTGGTTTCTTAATACTCTCTCTCTCTCTCAATCTCTCTGTCCACACACGCGCATGCGTGCACACACACACACACACACACACACACCAGCTTAATGTTTAAATGTTTGAACAAGCTGAATTTTATTATTATAGTTCTGAATAATATTTGTTTTAGCATTTGTTTCTTTCCTTAAATTATGTATATACACATCTTTAGAGAGAATATCTCTCTTTTTCCTTTAGGATATATTTAATTAGTTTAATTAAGACTATTACCCTTCTGGCTTCATCATTAGATTTGACTTGAGTCTAATTAGCATTTTAATCTACAATAAATAGCACCGTTACTTGTTTTTTTCTCCCCATTTCATTCTAGTAGTTTAGCAGCAAACCTACAAACCTTTTTCATATTTCTTCTGTATGTTGTCTCAAGAACAGTTGTACCAGAAGGGTTAATTCAGGTGGTTCCATTTTCAACACATCTTCATTGTTGGTCCTGGCCCATCCTAATATACACCAAATACAATTGGTTAAATCAAATATAAACACACAGACTGAGATAGCTATTTTCACACTGCAGTCCTTGGAGCATGTTGTCAGAGATGTGTATTAAATTAAACTGTCATTGTGCCAGTGCAGTCATGAGTGGTAGAGATCACTTTGACTTTTCAGTAAATCTTTGGCCAGCACAATAACCCATATTACAAATATTCTCTTCTCTGCAGCCATGAGCTCAGGTTCTATTTTTGATGAAGCTAATATTGACTGAGTTTTCTTACAAGACCTTCCTAGTAAGCTGCTGTAATGTGGGGTTTCCAACTAATGAGTTTTAAAAGAAAACCCCAGTCACTTTTTTTAAAGGCCCGGCACCACTTACTGCATAAGACAGGATAAAGATAATTTTCTCTGTCTTATATACAGTTTTCCCATCCCATTCATATATTTGTAAACCACCTAGAGAGCTTCGACTATGGGGCGGTATAGAAATGGAAATTGATTATGATGGTGATGATGTGTGGAATTTTTCATTACTGTGGTTAATTTGCTTAAGTGTACTTTGTGTCACTCTGCATATTAGGCAGGAGGAGGCCCAGAAGCAGGTGTGTGCAGTGCGGTGCCAGCCTGCATGCACACCGTTTAATTTGTTCACCACACATGGCCAGTTTTCTGAACATGTCCTTTGACACTGAAACAAATGGACTATAGTGAGGAAGGGGCTGGTTAGTTTCCTTGCTTCAATTTTGATAGGAGTGATGGTGCTGTGCAGAGAAGGAAGACGGTAAAGCTGACATGTAGTAAGGAGGATTCATATTGCTTTGTTGTGTAACTGGTTCAGGTCTCCCTCATCTCTATTCTATCCTAGTCATACTCAAAGTGAATTAGCTGCTGGCCACCTCCAGTCCCAGCCACAGTGCTGTTCATCTCTCTGGGGATAGGATTTGGCAGTTGTAGTTTGGCATGAGGGAGAATGTCCTGTACTTCAATTAGAACGTACCAAGTTCACACTTCCTGGATCAATATACAAACTGGAACACAGTTATCTTTCAGTATTCATACTTTCCAGCATTTTGTGCTGCAGTTCTCTGAACAACAATAAAAGTGCACATGAAAATGTGTATATTAGGGGAAACGCACAACATGCATACGACTGTTGATGTAGACTTTTAAAAAAATCACAGACTGATGTGGAAACACAGAAGAGAATGAACTTAAGAATGAACTGAGAAAAACTAGATATGGAGAGAAACCAGAATTGACAGATTCATCCATCCCTAGTGATAGTACAGCTGGCAGCAAAGAGGAACAGATAGCAGGCAGTAACTGCCAGGTCTGGGCAGGCACTGACTGCCCCCTTTGCATTTGTTAGAGAGACAGGACAGGAGTGCTTTGGTTTCATCCTGGTGCAAGGTATGCGAGTGTACATAATGACACACTAAAGTGTTTGTTTCCTTTTCTGCCTGCTTTCTTCCTTGATTATTTTCTACATTTAATTCTTTGAGAATAATGATCATCAACCCCACCCCCCAGACAGTTCAGAATTGGGTCAGAATTGGTCTTAGTAAACTAAGCTACTTCTCCATCAAAACATAATTGAGAAAATAGCTTATTTTTCTCCCACCCACTCAGTACAATGAGGGCTCCCACTCATTCCTCCAATCTGGAGCATGTATTTCCTCCTTCCTTCTACTGTTCCCTTTAACCACAGTGTAGGATTTTTGTTTTACCGCCCTTGATAATTTGGTGTCATCCACAAACCTGGCTATCTCTCTGCTTATCCCTGACTCCAGAACATTTATGAACAAGTTAAAAAGAAATAGACCCAATACAGATCCTTGAGTGACTTCTTTCATTTCTCCATTGTGAGAATTGTCCATTATTCCTGCTCTCTGCTTCCTGTAAAACCTTTCCTCTTATCCCTGATCACTAAGCTTGCTCAGGAGACTTTGGTGAGGAACCTTGTCAAAAGCTTTTTGGGATCTCAGCAGGCGACTGACCTTGGTCCCTGAGCCTCAGCTGCCCCAGCCCTGAAGTACACAATATCTACCAGAACACCCTTATTCACATACTTGTTGACACTTGGAAATAACTCTAAAAGGTTAGAGATAGGGCTTACCTTTGCAGAAGCCCTATTGTTCTTAAACAAACTTCTCTTTGATATGTCTGATAATTTGTCTTTAATAACACTTTTCACCAGTTTACCAAGAACAGAGATTAGGAACATTGTGGCTGCCCCAGATTTATGTCATGGAGCTCGGCAGGTTCAAAGTACTTTAGAAATCTTAGAGAGCAATTCTGTGGCCCCTAGACAGTGCCTGGGAGGCCACAGGATTTTTAGTTTATTGGCTCCAAGGTCAGAGACAGGGCTATCACCTTGTAGTCAGTAAATCATGCTCCCCCCTCCCCCTCATAGCTGGTGCAGAGAGGTTGCGCCCATGCCCTGCTTGTGGATTCCTGGTCAACAGCTGGTTGGCCACTGTGTGAACAGAATGCTGGACTAGATGGACCCTTGGTCTGATCCAGCATGGCACTTCTTATGTTCTTACTCTATTCTCAGAAACCTGAGTGTGGAGAAGGGGAAAAAGGAGTGGCCCCAGGGGCGGATTGGGGAGGAGACTGAGGAATGCAGCTTCCTATGCAGCTTCCTATGGTCTTATGCAGCTTCCTATGCTTGCCCTGGCCTTCTTCCCTCCTGCTCTGAAGTACCGCAAGTAGACAGGCAAAATTGCCTGTCTAGCAAAAATGCAGGGCAGGTGGAGCACAGAGGCAAAGATTACCTCCCTGCTCCGGCTGCCCTGCATTAGGATACTTGGCAGCTTCGAACTTCAGAGGCTGCTGACTATCAATTTAGGACTGCAGCATTATTCTTCATTCATCTCCCACATAAGCAAGATAAGTAGGACATAATGTCTGCAAATATGCACCAAAAGAAGAAACTGTTTTGGATTTGGATTTGGATTGGTCAGATTTTATATTAATTACCATTCTAGTACTACCATGTAATAATACAATGTAATAATACCATGTAATACCATGTAATAATGAAATTATAAAACCAGAACTGGTATTGCAAGGCTCCTCCCATGCCTGTTGGGATGCTTCAATACCATCTATCCCATTACTAGCTTCCTTAAATAATAAAAAAAAAGGTGATCATGGGGTTTCTGCATTCTCAGCAAATTCCATTTTGGAGTGTTCCATCCTGTTAATGCAAGTATAATTCAGTAACCTTCCTGGCTACTGAAACTTTAGAACACAGAGATAAGCCACTGCATCCTGCTAATTCATTTTGAGCTACAGTTCATATCTAATTCTGTCATTGAAACCATCTTTTCTTCAATCAGTTGATAACTGAAACTACTTGATACTGCCAATATGTCACTGACGTTTTTCCAGTTGGCTGCACAGGCAAATTAGCTTATAAATGAAGAGTAGCAGACTGAGCATAAAAGCTAGTGAAGTACAATACACATCACTTCTGAAGCATTACATTTTATTTACTCTTCTTTTTTTACAGTATTAAAGAAAGGTATCTTCCATCCCAACCCTGAACCCATTATGAGGGATAACAGGATTCCTGCCATTCCACTCCTTTAATGTTCCTCTGATTCACTCTGCCCTGTGTTATGTTTCCACTTAACTCTGATGTAAACTTAAACTAGGAGAATTGCTAAAATTAATTTCAGAATTGAAGCATGCTGTTAAAACCTGTTTGCCATAGCTTTCAGTTTATTTATGCCTCCTACATTACTGGTGCTCATGTGTGTGCACTAGGGATATGCATCAGATTCAGCCAAAGCTTGAGGCCTGAGCAAAATTAGTTTCTTGAGACCATTTCTCATGCTTCCCCAGGTGAAGTGGGCTTCCCTCCAAAGTGAACTGACCCACACAAGGGTTCATGAGGCCGTGTGACTGACAGGCCCATCTTCTAATCCTAGGGCACATTTCACTAGTGGCACTCCAAAGACTGTGCTTTGGGAGAGAAATTTTGAGATTTCACTGGGTTACATAAAACCTTGTCTCTGTTCTTCAGTTTCTCAGTTGCTAACTCATTGTCTAGCAAGCAAGTAGGAAGTGATAGGTTCTGTGTTGGATTGCGGGTGGGTTGGTGTCACTGGAAATTCTGTTTGTTCATGATTTCAATTCTTTTCCTTTCTGCTTCTCAAATATTAACTTGATCCTTCTTTCATACTTTTTCCTGCAGTGAAAAATCTTTCTTTCTAATGTCAAAATGCCTCACTATTTTTTTTAAAAAAGCCTCAGACTGGTTTTCAATCATCATAACTCTGTAGTCCCTGCACCTATCCTTCTGAAACTTTGCAGGTTTCTTTCCTGGAGATACCTATATGATGTGTGTCATTTTCATACAAATTGACCAAAAGTCCATGAAGGAAGGGAAGGGGAAGTGAATCACTTACACCCCTCCAAAAAAAAATTGAGGACTTGCCTTCCACATAAACTGCTGTACCTATCCTCCTGAAACTTTACAGGTTTCTTACATAGGGCCATATTTAGGCTGCATGTTCTTTTCAGAACAATAGTTCACAAGGAACATAGCAGGATAAATGCATCCTCTTTTGGGTACCCTCAAAATGTAAATTATCTTTTACACAAAATCCCCTGAGCCTATTCTCAAAAATGGCAACTATCCCTGCATATTTCATCCCATTCTGCTAAGAAATAAAGATATTGGCAAAATATAAAGATATTTGACACATGATCAAATCAAGATTGCTTTTGGGTGGTTTTTTATCTATGTGTACATCCACACTGGTAATGCAAAGGTTGGATGGGGTGGGAATACATAAATGAAATGAAGAAATTGAATGCTGCTGCAAACTGTGCATGCGTTGTACAGAAAATAAGGACTATTTTGTACCCTTTCCTCTCCCCACCCCCTCGATTTATCTTACAAGTGTTAATATCATAGTATAAGTGTAATACTCTGTAAAAGATTCTCACAGTATTGAATCATATATATGTATGTATGTATGTTTGTATGTTTGTATCTCTGCAGAACTTTGCTTGAATTTGGTGATACCTTTGGATTGGAAGATAATACTGAAGTTTGAAGAGGAGACGCAGGACAAAAAAATTTGAATGGATTAGTTGGCAGTGCTGTTCTTTAGTTTAGCAGCAGGTGTTCACTGGTGGTATAATGGAACAGCATGATGCAGTACTAGGAGCAGGTGTAAATTGCTCAGTGTTTTTACTTAACACAACAATAAGGTCTTCCAGTTCATAAAGAAATGCAGTTACATTCTCAAAACACAGCTTGATTGCATTGTTCGAATAATACAATTGGTAACATTCAGAGAAGTCAATGTGGTCAATTGGAATCCATAATGAATGACTGATACTGGTAGAATAGGTAGATTGTATAATAATAAACCACAGAAGCTTCAAATATCGTTATTTCAATATCAATATCTTCCTGACCATGGAAAGCCAGGCAGAAAGTTCTGGGCTACATGCTGATATATACATGTGGGGTTGTTGTGTTTTTTAATCTGGAGGGGCATTCAAAAATGCCGTGCCCCACTGACAGTCTGTAAAAGGGTGCAAGTTACTCTGTACAATGTGTGTTTTCTACATATGTAGATCAGCTCTAACATGGACTTCTGTGTAAATTCCGTGTTGCACTTAACACTTTTTTGTTACAAATGAAATGTTTTGTAGTAGTACTAGCACAATGATAACAGTTTGCATCACAGAAAATCAAGCAAAGCATAATGTGCTACCTTAAATCATGGGCAGATTAAAACAGCTTAAAAATATTTCTTAGCCGCTGCATAAATATTTACTTAAGCACTGTTTTTTTCAGTAACTGCCAAATTCATTAGGTAGTGACAAATATTGAATATCGAGATGCCAGAGTAAGTCAATAGTTTTGGATAATAATGAATATGAAAAATCAATACAAATGAGAAAGGGTGAAGAAGAATCTAGCTCCCCAGTTTCCTATAATTATAAGATTTCAACAGAATCTAACCACATTGTTTCAAGCAGGGGAAACTTTCTGAAAAGAAAGATTTGAGTTGTCCAGCTTTTTGGAACTCTGCTATTTCTAAATATCTGGTTATATATATATATATATATATATATATATATATATATATATATACATACATATATATATATATATACATACATATATATATATATGCATACACACACACACACACACACGTATCAGTAGTCACCTTTGAAACCTAAGGCCACAATACAGCTAAGCTATTAGATTGGGATCCTGAAAAAAAAAATCTGTACACTTTACAGCCCATGGAAACATGAAGATCTGCATTTTTTTTTTCCTTTATGCCTTGCATACTTGCCACCTGTTCCCAGAATAAGAGGTGTGTGTGGCTGGAGAAACTTGCGTTTCAGTCTTCATGCTGATGATCTGATATTTTGTAGCTCTAAGACGTATTCCATGGAATTGGACAGGACAATGTTACTCAAGAGCAATTCACAGTTATTCCTGAGCTGACACGCAGGGAGTAAGTTAACTTTAGATGTCACCATCAAATTATGTCTTCCTTGAAATATTTAAGAAGATGATGCAAATAGCTGAATATTTCATTCTTCAGGTATTTGCTTTTTCAAAAATAAGAAAACTGTTCTTGATTTTGTAAAAGCCCATCTTTATCTTTTATATAAAAAGAAAACTTCTCTCCTTTCTGGCTAGCCAGAAGCTCACCCCCATCCATCTTTATGTCTCTTTCTTGTCCAAAAAGGACTGCACATCTTAACAGATTCAACTACCCTCCCAGGGAAAAGAAGAAACAAAAACAAATAAACAAAACAACCCAGCTAATGTTGTTGTTGTTGAACCTCTGGGCCAGAATGTTTTGTGTAAACTAAAAACAAGAATGCTGGGTTCCTTCCTGGAATTTTTTGAGTAATGCTGCTCCTTTAGCTGACCCAAAGAGCTTCTACTTAGTTTGCAGCCAGCCCAGGATAGAGGTGGGGACATGTAGGATGCAGTATGTAGGTACACATTCCATCCCCACACTGGTGGGAATAGAGACTAGGTGGGCTACTTAAACCTACTCCAGCCCTAGCCAGCTAGACCACTTTTTTCATACTGGGCCAGTTTGCACATAATAACAAACCTTGGGTTAATTTATCATGTATGTGCCATGCACAAGTGGGAGTGAGGACATGTGCTGCCTCACTTCTGCTTTCTGTAAGCAGCCTACAATAGGCCCATTTGTATGTTGTGAGCCTGACCATGGGTTAACTGCTGGGTTGTTTAGCCCCTAAACAACCTAGTGCCACAGAATGGGCCGGTTGTAGGTTGTTAACAGAAAGCAGAAGTGAGGAGCCTGCCAGAGGCAGCATGTTCACTTGCTCCTGTTCGAGCATAGCAAATTGTGGGTTAATTAACCCAGGATTTGCCTTCATGTGCAAGTTGGGACACTATCTCAGCTGAAAGTCCTAATTTAAATATCTTAAGTGGGACTTGTGAGCACAATGCTCCAGTGTATGCCCACCTCTTAAGAGGTGCTCATATTCAGTTCCAGTCAGCATGGAACTGGCTACATGTAATGTAGTTCGGGAGGAAGGGATAAAGCACATCTCTCCATCCTCTGGCATTCTCCTGCTGCACTGGGAACCTAAATGTTTCTCCAAAACTTAGGGTTCTATAGCTATAGAGTGCATGGTAAATGGGGTGGGGGAGAAATATAGTTCTGGAGACTGAACCATTCCTTTAAGGGTAGATCCTTTTAGCCTTATGACATGCACCCCTAATCCCCCATATATACTATAAATTGTCAGAGGAGTGGACCAGTTTCCCCTTTCTTATGTGCCCCATGTTCCAGCTTTTTTTAAAAAACTGATACACAAACATTCTATATCTCACCTGGGCCCCATCTATATGGCACCGCTTTGACCTCCCACCTTGTCGCAACTGTGCAGCAATGCAGCTTCAAATCACCATGCACTACAATACATTTGCGATGTATTGCGCACTTCCCTAAGAGACTGCCATGCCCTTTTTTTTGCCATTATACTGAAATGTGCAGCTGTGCAATCCCATGAGTGTGTGGGTGTGACACTTAGCTTAAACTAAGACCTTTACAGCTGCAAATGGCATCCTGGACGCCATTTGTGTCCCTGCTTTTTTTTCATGCGATAGGCTATACAAATATTTGCGTAGCCTATCATGTGAAAAAACAGGGCCGCAAATGGCATCCTGGACACCATTTGCGTCTGCAGTCAATACCCCTCAGCCAGCAATACGGCATGGTGGCCATATCGCTAGTGCCTTGGAGCCGGCCAGCAGCTCCACAGAATCGCCACAGAGCAGAGCTGACCGAAGAGGATTCTGGGGGGAGGAACAGATTGCCTCCCCCCAAGGGCGGATTCCTGGCCAGACCAGCCAGTAGGGAGTTCACCCATCCCTAGTTTTGTGCTCCTCCATTTCCGCACCATGTCAGTTCCCCAGCCTGAGACTCTCGTGATGGTTTGCACTCACAAGCGTGAGCACTAGCCATCACTCCAAAATGGTGTCCGGAGCGAACCTTCCCCCAAGACCCTCCCCAGTCCTTGCGTACCGAGTCCAAAAGCAACTGTTGTGAAGATACGAAGCTGCAAAGATGTGTGGAAGTGTGATTAAATAAATGAAAACATCCCTCTGGGCCTCTGTAACTTACTGCGCAGCTGCGAAGGAATGGGGGAGCAAAGGGGCGCCACAGAGTGACACAGGCACTATGCATGCCTACAACATGCCCACTGTAAGATGCAAGGTCAGCTCAGGGAAGGAAGAAACAGATGGCCTGCAAACCCCGCCCCCCACCCCAAGCAGTAAAATTACTCCTTGGAACTCAGCTTTTTCTGGGCAAAAACCATGGATGGCTGCGTAGTTGCAACTACGTCATCTGTCACAAAGGTCCTTGTCTCGAACTGGCCAGGAGACAGGAGTAAAAGCCCAGTGTAGATGGGGCCCTGGTCTCAGTGAGAGACTTCATTTATAGACTTACCCAGTCTACTTGACATCTGGTTTGTTTAGGCCCTTTTCTCCCTTTCTCTACATAGGCGCAACTGACAGTGGCACTTTGTAAGCAAACAGGCTGTTCCCACGCAATTAAAAATAACACTCCCCCCTTTTTATTTATCAGCTTCTATACTTCTGCATAGCTGGGGAGTCCCCTCTGCATGTAAATCACCACCTTATTTTTGGATGGCTCCATTTCATTCAACCACCTGAGTTTGCTATTAAAGGGAATGATCTCTTCTTTGGTGCAGTCCAATATTTAGTGATAAGAATCAGCTTACTACTTGAAAATCCAGTGCCATCAATCATGACATATTGGGCAGTATCCAGTGGGGTGCTTATACCCCTGCCATTTCCCTTCTACCCCACCATTTCCCTTCTGCAAGTGGTGGGTCCCACCAATTCCATTACGCAAGCAGGACCCACCGCTTATGCTACTGAGATTTGGTGCTTTCTAAAGAAATGCCAAAACGAGTGGAAATGCTCATTTCTGGATTGGGACAAGTGAGCAAAGTTTCCTTATGCAATCTCTGCTGACCTGCCCCAGTCCAGAAATGAATGTTTCTGCTCATTTTGGGTTGCCCCTGGAAGTGCTAAAACACCATTGCATGAGTGGTGGGGGCCACTTCTGCAATGGAATCAGTGGGCAACAAAAGAATCAGATGGGGTGTTAGTGCCCTGTTGGATACTGTCCATTATATCATAATCCTTACAACAGCCCTGTAATGTAGGTCAGTATTATTAGGCTCACTGTGCAGATTAGGGGCTAAGGCCAACTAGCAAATGACGGAGGTAAGATTCATTTCACAGGAACTTCCTGATCTGTTGTTCAGTCTTTTAGCCTAATGCTACATTAGCTCTTAATAATTCTTAATTATAAAACCATCAAACAGAATAAAGTATTTGTTGCCATTCTTATTTATTTATTTATATTACATTTCTAATCTGCCCAATATCTAATGTTCTTTGGGTGGATTACAAACAGTTAGAAAATTGAAATGTCATAGAACAGTTAAAATATAAAATACAATACAAACATTGAAAAGAATACAATACACTATATAATGCAAAACAATGAACAGCACAGAAATCAATAAAACAGCCATAATAACCCAGAACCTGGTCTCTAAAATACCTGGGAGAAAAGAAAGGTCTTTGCCTGATACCAAAAAGATAACAACGTAAATGCCAAATGAACCTCTTTGGGGAGTTTATTCCGTAAGTGGGATGCCACCACTGAGAAGGTCCCCTTTCTCTCTTGTAGCTATCTGCCTAGCTTCCTTCGGTGGAGGCACCCAAAGGGAGGGCCTCTGAAGATGACCTAAGGGTTTGAGCAGGTACATGAAGGAGGAGACGTGTCTTTAGATACTCTGGTCCCAAGCCATTTAGGGCTTTAAAGGTCAACCCCAACACTTTGAATAGGGATTGGAAATGGACTGGAAGCCAGTGCAGCTGACAAAGCACTGGCATCACATGATCAAATCAGCCAGTCCCAGTTAGTAACCTAGCAGCTCTGTTTTGAACTAACTGAAGTTTCTGAACCATCTCCAAAGGTAGCCTCATGTACAACACATTGCAGTCATCCAACCAGGAATTTACCAGAGCATATGTAACTGTCATCAGGCTACCTCCGTCTGGATAGGGTCACAGCTGGTATATCACCCTAAGCTGATAAAAGGCACTCCTGGCCACCAAGGCCACCTGGTGGTCAAGTGACAGTGAGGGATTCTTGATCTGGAATGACATGACTGAATGGCATGAACAGAACTAGTCATTATTTTAATGTAACAAAACAAAAGGATTTTCTGTTATAGAAATTTATATATGGTATTTTATGCATATTTTACTGTTTGTTATCCTTCTCTTCTCATGTATAATGTATTAATAGTGATGAAGTCTACACATTTATTTCCCAAGTTAGATGAGGTTTTGATTGAAAAAATAAATACTTGTTAATCGCAAGCAATTTGTCATAATCATAAACAATATAATTTTGCAGTATCTCTCTTTTCCAGTTTTCTCATTGACTGGTGACTGGGATTAAGTTTGTCCCTGGGAACTAAAATTAATGATATTTCTTTGTAGATTATACTGATTTCTTTTAGCCTAGACTTGTATAATTTACACCTTTTGAATGGATTTCAAAATTGCCTATTATTTCTACAATGGGTGCCTCACCTCTTTGAGCGAAGGAGAAACAGAATTATAGATGTGGCTCTGAAGAAAAGCAGCAGGGATGGCAACAGCTTTAGATTTAGTGTAGCAGAAATAATAAAACAAAGGCAATTTTATAGACAATCCATGGAACAATAAAACTCTTTCATCAAGAAGATCTCTTTGTCAGTCAGTATCATTCCTCTGACTTTTTATTCCATTTGCTTCCACCCCAGGATTTTCGGTTCAGAGTTCATCTAATGTATGTGCATTTGTCATTATGAATAGGGTATGATAAGAGAAAGTATAGATGACTATTTAAGAGAGAGAGAGAGAGAGATTAAAGAATCTGTTTTACTGGCTCTATCTTTATGCATTCCTCCCACATGCAAGAGAGTTCAACAAAAGGTAGTCACTGCACAGTGAAAATTAGACTATACGAATCTCTGAACAAGCCCATGTCCCTGGTTTCATTCTGCACTTTGCATTTTTGAAAAGTGCTCATATTATTAGCAGTCCATGAAATATAAATTTCATGGAAGCAGTGAAGGAAAAGTACATTGTATTATTTTTTTTTTTACTTCACACAATGCAGCTTTTCCATCCAGCTTCCAAGGGAAGAACATTGCTGGCATACTAATACACTGTTCTCCTCCACTTCACCCCAGTTTCCAGAAGCCAATCAGCATCATCCAACAAATGCAATCCACATGCAGAAACAAGTTGCCACAGGTGGGTCTGGTTTGTCCAAGTCATTTCAAAATTGTGAGCACAGTAACATGACTTTAGAGAACTTCAGTATGGCGTGATAATTAAAAACAAACAAACAATTGAAGACTTTGATGTTTCCTTCCAATTGATTCCCCATGAAGGCAAATAGTTCTGCTGTGGATTGGCATCAGAAGTTATAGGGTGTTCCAATCATGCTTGACACAGACATACATCACCACTCATGACATCTCTGGGTGATTCACTACCCTGAACATGCTTCCTTCCTACTGGGATGCCTGAGAGTGAGGTTCTGACCTTGCCACAGTGGGTGAAAGAGTGTAAACAGAGGTGACTTAAGGCTATCTAAAAGTTCACTATGTTTAAAACTTAGAGCACAATCCTATGGCTGCTATACAGCATCTAGATGGCCATAGGATTTTTCAGTTTCTAGGAACTGAACTTGGAACCAGCGCTCTGAGCTTGGTTGCCAGAAACCCAACTCCCCACCCACTCCCTCACTGCCTCATAGGTGGTGTGGTTGGTCCCTGGCTCCCTGCTTGTAAGAGCAATGCAGAGCAGCAGAAAAGGGGGCAGGGAGGGGACCACAGAAGTGACGTTATGACGCTACCTATGCACCATCCAGCCTCCCCCTCACCCCGCTCTGTGGTACCAGGGCTAGACAGCTGAAATTGGCTGTCTAGCTACAAATCCAGGGTGGGCAGAGAAGAAGATCCCTGCATTGGATACTTGGCCACCTCCAAGTTCGGAGGCGGCCAACTATCTCCATAGAATTGTGCCCTCCAGCAGGAAAACAGTGAATGCTTTTTCAAATTGTTAAACAAATGAAAACATGCCACACAGGAAGCCTTAAGATATGAATGATTTATAGTGAAAAGTAAATGCAAAAGAACATCACATACAGAAGTAGAATGTGAAACATGCAATGATTACAGAGAAAATACATTTGTACTCATGAACTACACAGGTTACATGTAAAGATTACACTATGCAAAAGAAACTACAGTTTAACTCTTGCTAAGGCCTATTAGAAAACTATATTAGGGCACAATCCGATGGCCACTAGACACTTCCTAGAGGGCCATAAGATTTTTTTGGTTTCTGGAAGTCCAGAAACTGCACTCTAGGGATGTTAGAGAACTCTGCCACAGATTCAAATGAGGCCAGATTCTTTGGAATCCGGCCTCAGGAATCTACAGTGGATCGGCCCCACTTACCTCCATTCCAGGAAGATTCCATGCAGAATGTAGGAATGTCACAGAATTCCGCCACAGATCTCGGTGAGGCCAAATGCCAGTGCATTCGGCCCCCCGAAATCCATGTCGGAATAAAGCGCCCTACCCCCCACCCCACAAAAGGCGCGCGACATGGAGCACTTACCTGCTGCCATCCATGCTGACTTGCGAATGGCAGCATGTCTGTGGCCGCCATTCACTTCTTTATTATAGCCGTGATAGGCTACGTAAATAATTACGTAGCCTATCACGTCAAAAAATAACAAGAAACAGCAGACACAAATGGCGACAGCTACAGCGGCTGCCATTTGCGTTCCCTTTATTTTCGCCGTTTTAGCCTAGGTAAATATTTACATTTGCATCGGCTGTTTTTTTTATGTTGTTGCCGTGATAGGCTACGTAAATACTTACGTAGCCTATCACAGCAAAATACAAGGATGCAAATGGCGGCGGCTATGGCTGCCGCCATTTGCATCCCTGCAGGTTGCCCAGTGGCCAGATGTCCGGCTGCGGGTGGGCCCAGCCAGCAGCGCCGTGGAATTTCCGCAGAGTGGAGCCGGCCAGAGAGAATTTCAGGGGGAGGGACAGAGCGTCTCCCCGCCACCGCGAATGTCACCCTTCGAAAAGGTAAGTGACTTTCGTACATCCCTAGTGGAATGGCTCCGACTGCTTGCTCGTGGACCCGTCCCATTCTCCTCCATGCCAATCGCCTTTTTTTTTTTTAATGGCGATCGGCATGGAGGAGAACAGGGCGGGTCCAGCAGGTAAGCAGCCCTCAAGCTAGGCGGCTCCGCAGAATCCTTGCAGAGCAGAGCCACTCTGGAGTATTCCAGGGGGGGAGGAATGGATCACCTCCTCCCCTCCACAGGTGGATTCCCCAATGGAATGGATGGTGGGGAATCCATACACCCCTACTGCACTCCCCATCCCTGCCCCCTCATAGCTGGCATCGTTCTCTCCACCCCGACTACATCTCCGTGCTCAGAAATGGAGTGCAGAGACATGGAAATGAGGGCAGTCCTGGTGGCAGGGAAGGGAGGAGACTGCAGGATCTGTATTACACAGCTTCCTATGCAGCACTTGGCCTCCCCCTCTCCCACTCCGAAGCTCCCCGGCTAGACAGGCAAAATCACCTGTCTACCCAAAAATGCAGGGTGGTTGGAGCACGGAGGCCTACCTAGAGCAAGTTTCACAGAGAACCAAAAGGTAATAAAGTTAGGGATGTCAGAGAATTCCGCAACGGATCTTGGTGAGGCCGAATGCCAGTGCACTGAGCCCCCGGAATCCATCGCGGAATGAAGCCCCCGCCCCCCAACCTATGAAAGGCGCGTGGGACGAAGTCCCCGCTGCCCCCACCCCATGAAAGGCGTACAAAACAGAGCACTTACCTGCTCCCGTCTGCGCTGCTTTGCGAATGGTGGCCGTCCTGCGATCGCCATTCGCTTCCTCCTCTTCATAGCCGTGATAGGCTACGTAAATACTTACGTAATCGATCACGGCTAATGCAGGGATGCCATTTGCGTCCCTGCGGAGGCTGTTTAGGGTTGGCGGAGAATTTCTCCCCGAAACTTCGGGGGGCCGAGCGCCAACGTGTTCGGCCCCCCGAAGAAGTTTCAGGGAGACATTCTCCGCACCCCCCCACCCCCCCCAGGATGGGACTTACCTTTCCCGAATGTCCCTCCCGGTGGCGGGTCCCGGCAGCGGTTCGTCGGGTCTTTGTCAGGGGCGGGGGCGGCAGCCGATCTTTCGACCGGCTGCCGCCGCCGCCGCCATTCCAATAAAACTAAAAAAAAAAAAAAATGCTCCCGTGATAGGCTAAGTGACAATTAACGTAGCCTATCATGGCTAGATTTGCAAAGTCAGCCGTGATAGGCTACGTAAGTCGTCACGTAGCCTATCACGGGTGACTTAAAAAAAAAAAAAAGCGCGTACGGCTAATGGCGGCCCCCGTAGGGAGCCGCCATTCATGTTCCTTATTTGGTCGCTGTAGTCTACGTAAAGATTACATAGACTACAGCGAAAATATGGGCAACGCTATTTGCGTTGCCCTTATTTTCGCCGTAGCCTACGTAAAGATTTACATAGACCACAGCGACCAAATAAGGAACGCGAATGGCGGCTCCCTATGGGGGCCGCCATTTGCGTACGCGATTTTTTTTTTTTAAAGTCACCCGTGATAGGCTACGTGACGATTTACGTAGCCTATCATGGCTGACTTTCCAGATCTAGCCGTGATAGGCTACGTTAATCGTCATGTAGCCTATCACGAGGGCATTTTGTTTGTTTTTTTACTTTTTATTTCGCGGCCGGGCGAGGCAAGGTGCCTCCTCCCCAGCCTGAATTTCGGCCAGGCGAGGCGGGAAGCCTCCCCCCCGGCCTGAATTTCGGCCGGGCGAGGCGGGAAGCCTCCCCCCCGGCCTGAACTTCGGGGGGGAGAGCAGCGAAGCGCCTCCCCCCCACCGCGAAAAGCTGCAAGACCAGGTAAGTGGCTTTCGTGCACCCCTAGCTGTGATAGGCTACATAAGTATTTACGTAGCCTATCAGGGTGGGGGGGGGAAAGCCAGCATATGCAAATGGCGGCAGCTACCGCCATTTGCGTACATTGGTTTTGTTTTCCCCCTGCTGTGATAGGCTACGTAAATATTTACGTAACCTATCACAGCTCAATACAGGGACACAAATGCCACGGAGCAAAGCTGGCCATCGAGGATTCTGGGGGAGAGGACTACGTAAATATTTATGCAGGCTACAATGGCGAATAAAAAAGGAATGCAAATAGCGCCCACTACGCTATTTGCGTTCCCCCTTTTTTCCGCCATAATAGTCTACGTAAATATTTATGTAGACTAAAACAGCAAAAAATAAGAAATGCAAATGGCGGCCACCATAGCCGCTGCCATTTGCGTACGCCGTTTTTTTTTTACCCAGCCGTGATAGGCTACGTAAAGACTTATGTAGCCTATCATGGCTCCCTGGCTGGACGCAAATGGCGGCCGCTACGGTGGCCACCATTTGTGTCCACACCAGCCAGTGTGCAGCCAGAAATCTGGCTGTGGACGGCCCTGGCCAGCTGCTCTGCGGAGCTGCCACGGAGCAGAGCTGGCCATCGGGGATTCCAGGGGGGAGGACCGGATTGCCTCCCCCCCATTGAGGATGAGAAAATATAAATATTTACGTAGCCTATCACGGCTAAAACAGGAACGCAAATGGCATAGGGGACACCATTTGCATCCCTGCTTTAGCCGTGATAGGCTACGTAAATATTAAAGTAGTCTATCACGGGCTACCATAGGGACGCAAATGGTGTCCCCTACTCAGGATGCCATTTGCATCCACACCAGCCCTGCAGCGGCTGGAGGCCCCACTGCAGGTTGGTCTGGTCAGCGGCTCCACAGCCTGGCTGCGGAGCCGGCCGGGCAGGATTCCGGGGGGGGAGGAATGGATCGCCTGCCCCCCATCAAGGATTCCGGGGGGAGAAACGGATCACCTCCCCCCACTGCGGAACCCGGCGGAGCCAGGTAAGCGGGGTTTCGTACACCCCTACGGCTAGACCAGCCTTCCCCAACTTGTGCCCTCCAGATGTTTTGGCCTGTACATTTTCATTATCCCTGACTATAAGCTATGCTGGTTGTGGCTGATGGGAATTGCTGTCCAAAACATTTGGAGGGCACCAGGTGGGGGAAGGCTGGTCTAGAATACCTTTTTAAAAGCAAGTTCATTCTGTGGGTTGTTTGACCCTTGGTTGAGTCCCTGTCTCTGCACCACAAATCTCTGAACTGAGGCACTAAACTCTTAATAGATAATAAGCATTTATAAATATTGAAGCAGAGTTCATCTCTTTTGGACTGCTTAACATTAAAAGATGGTGGCATGTGTCTAACTTCCATTGATACTGAACATATAATTCAATGGTGCAAATTTGATAACTGTGGGATTTTAAAATAATCTTTCTTTGTCCATTAAAAAGTTGGTTTGAGGTGCCTAATGAAATATTTTTGGATGTCTTGCAGCAGGGAACAATTATATATTAATTGCTTGTACTACAAAAATAGTGGTATTTAGGATTCCATACAAAATGACTCTAATGGTCCCTGTATGGGCAAGAATTTGAACAAACCAATACTTTTAATAATTGGGGTGTTGGTGTGAAAAAGACTCATAGAATGGTAATTCATCTACAGCCAACGGCTTCATGGCCTAGGCATGTCACATTTTGCTAGAACTTAAGGTGAGAATTTGACTCTCAGATGTAAAAGTATGTGCTTAGAGGGGAGATGTTTCTACAGTTAACTTACGGATCTGAGATATGAAGACTACTGGAGCTCCAACAAGTGGAGATGATCCAGAATAAATGTTAAGCATCTTCCTTAGTTCACTTCTCAGTATTCCAACAGTTTTTATCAGAGCAGTGTGGGATTTTGCCACTTACATTTCATATTTTATGGCAATTTACTTCAGTGATTTAAAACTAAATAAAATTACAGACTCCCAAAAATTGATTGCAGGGGCCATAAAATACAGCAGCTCTAATAATTGATTGTGCCAGTGTAGAAAAAAATATGCAAAGACTTTGAATAAATGGATTCTCTCAGTTTAAGGTACTTGTGTCTGTACCAAGAATATAAATATTCAATTTACAAAAAAAAACAAAAAACATTCAGACGAACATGTTGTGTTAAGGGTTTTTCATGTTCACAGATGCAGCAAAATGCCAGGAAATAACAGTATGGTATCTTATGCTGTGGTGCCTCCAACTTCACCACTACATTGAAGCTGGATGGCTGTCAGTGCCAGAATGGTGGACATAAATCCCAGATTTGTCTGTTCACTGGGATATATACATGGAGTCTATGTGGCTGAAGCTAACATGCAGCTGAAACTACTTTTCTACATTACAAGTACACAACTGGCAATCAATACCATCTACATAGAATGACAGAGTTGGAAGGGAACTTGACAGTCATAAAAGGGATCCAGGGAGGATCCAGGAAATTAAAGGCTGGTTAGCTTAACATCTGTTCTGGGTAAATTGGTTGAAGTCATTTTTAAAGATAAAATTAGTAAGCCAAGGACAAGTCCTGCTGAAAAAGAATCAACGTGGCTTCCACAAAGGTAAGTCCTGTCTCACTAACCTTTTAGAGTTCTTTGAGAGTGTCAATAAACATGTAGACAGGGTTGATCTGGTAGACAGTGTTTATTTGGACTTCCAAAAGGCTTTTGACAAAGTCCCTCACAAAAGACTCCTGAGCAAACTTAGCAATCATGGAATGAGAGGACAGGTCCTCTTATGAATCAGTAACTGGTCAAAGAACAGAAAGTAGAGAGTAGGAATAAACAGTAAATTCTCCCAATGGAGGGAAGTAAATAAATTGTAGGGTC
This sequence comes from Heloderma suspectum, assembly GCF_057233095.1. Lineage (NCBI taxonomy): Eukaryota > Metazoa > Chordata > Lepidosauria > Squamata > Helodermatidae > Heloderma > Heloderma suspectum. Next base: position 77,846,979 of record NC_139460.1, on the reverse strand, counting down.
CCACAGGGATCTGCATTAGGGCCAATGCTTGTCAACCTGTTCATAAATGATATGGAATTAGGAGTGAGCAGTGAAGGGGCCAAGTTTGCAGATGACACCGAATTATTTAGGGTGGTTAAAGCAAAAAGGGATTGTGAAGAGCTCCAAAAGGATGTCTCCAAAATGGAAGAATGGGTATCTAAATGGCAAATGTGGTTCAATGTAAGCAAGGGTAAAGTGATGCACATTGGGGCAAAAAATTCCAGCTTCAAGTATAGCCTGATGGGATCTGAGCTAGTGGTGACTGACCAGGAAAGAGATCTTGGGGTTGTGGTGGACAGCTCAGTGAAGATGTCAACCCAGTGTGTGGCTTCTGTAAAAAAAGGCAAACTCCATGTTAGGCATAATTTTATTTATTTATTATTGCATTTATATCCCACCTTTTTTCCTCTTGCAAGGAACCCAAGGCGGCTTACATTATCCTCCTCCTCTCCATTTTATCCTCAAAACAACAACCCTGTGAGGTGGGTTGGGCTGAGAGTCTGTGACTGGCCCAAAGTCACCCAGTGAGCTTCCATGGCCGAGTGGGGACTAGAACCCGGATCTCCCGGCTCCCAGTCCAACACTCGAATTGAGAATAAAACTGCCAATATCATACTACCCCTATACAAAACTATGGTGCAGTCACACTTGGAATACTGTGTACAGGTCTCGTCACCACACCTAAAAAAAGATATTGTAGAGCTGTAAAAAGTGCAGAAAAGGGCAACTAAAATGATCAAGAGGCTGAAGCATCTTCCCTGTGAGAGAAGGTTACAACAGCTGGGATTGTTTAGCTTGGAAAAAAGGAGCGTCAGGGGAGACACGATAGAGGTGTACAAAATTATGCATGGTGTGGAGAATGTGGATAGGGAGACTTTTTTCTCCTCCTCTCAAAATAATAGAACCCGGGATCACGATCATCTGAAGCTGATCCATGGGAGATTCAGGACAGATAAAAGGATGTACTTCTTCACACAGCGCATAGTGAAACTATGGAATTCGCTACCTCTTGCTGTTGTGATGGCCACCAATTTGGATGGCTTTAAAAGGGGGCTGGACAAATTCCTGGAGGAAAAGGATATTGATGATGGTTGCTAGTCTTGATGGCTATGTGCTATTGTGCTACCTCCAGTACCAGAGGCAATGAGGTTATGTACACCAGTTGATGGGAAACATGGGTGGGAGGGTGCTGCTGTGCTCATGCTCTGTTTGTGGGTTCCCAGTCGACAATTGGTTGGCCATTGTGTGAACAGAATGCTGGACTAGATGGGCCCTTGGTCTGATCCAGCATGGCTCTTCTTATGTTCTTATATAGTCCATCCTCCACATTTCCCAGCATTTTGGAGCTTGAGTGGGCATGGAAGACCTGTAATACTATATGTTAAACCCAAATGGGGTTTTTTGTTAATTGTTTTTTTTTAACTGAATTTGAGTATGTTTTCGCAAGGCTGTGCCTCCACCTCTCCGATCAGGCAAACTTGAAATTGAGGAACTCTGTGGAAAACAAACAGATGAAATATCATAATTAATAAGAAAACTCACACTATTTGTAAGGGTCCTAAAATGTTTAACATACATTTTAAAAACATACATTTATTCCAACAAAGAAATGTCACGATGGCTGCGTATGAACTGGTATCAAAGCTTGCCTCCCTGGTTCCCTTGGCAAATTCAACATGAAAGGCCTCTTTACCTTCAGGCTTTTATTTCCATAGATCAGGTTACACAGATATACATTCCAAAGACTTGTGAAATAGCCTGCAGCACTTAACTCAGCACCACAAACAATTGGCTTCCCCACCACAGGGACCCCTCCACTTGACTCTGGGAAGGCAACCTCAAGCTAAAGTCCTTTTAGACTTGTAGTTCCCAGCAGAAGGTTGACATACATAAACTCATTACTAAGTTTTCATTAAAAAGTTCATAGAGTGACCAAGAGAATTCAGACCCGGTAGATATCAAAGCATAAAAGACACTGATCTCTGCAAGGTCTCATTAGCTACGGGCCAGCCTACTTTAAATATCAGGGTAGGCCTCGTTAATGCCTCTCTTCTGACCACTGTTTTTGACCTGAACCTTTAGCCCATAAATAGAGACAACGCCACAGCATTACTGCTGCTCCCTTTTGATTTGATGTCTTACCCTGGGTGACATACTTGATTCCCCCTCCTCCTCAGAATCCCCTTGTTCTCCAGTTCGCACTGTCTTGAGCACTAAATCATGGTTTGACATGATTCCTTATCTTGCAGCTGGGCCAGAACTGAAGCTACAGTACCCATTGTCTTGGAATCAGTTGCAGAGTCAGGAAGAACCAGGTCCTTTGAGGTTTCCATTACAATACTGAAGTCTAAATCAACCCTCTCTGATTCAGGATCAGATCCAGACACCTCAGTGTTAAGGCCCTCTGTGATGCTTGGGCCAGACCTCACATCTGGTGATTATGATTTCAGGAAATTTAGCAGAACTCTAAAATGTCCAGAATGCTGAAAGAATTTTTATCACAAAGTCCTGCTGGCAAAAATATTTGATAGGATTATAAACTTTTAAGGATAGCTTATTTACCCACTTATCTTCTGGGGCCTATAAATTTAGCAGAAGAAGTGGCTATTCCATTCTTACTGGGGTGTATCTGCTTGCTTCTCCTACTGCCAATTGCCAGCATGAACTAAATAACTCTAGGACATGGAGTTCTTAAGAGACCATAGCCATTTTCAGGCATTTCCAGTCATTATTGATTAAACATGTGAGGAGGGATATAGCACACTGATTCTCCAGCAATTTGGATCATGTGGAGATCCACTATGGATAGAGGATGCTGTCTTCTTCACAAGGACACCCTCCACGTGGAGAGGCTAACAAATGTAATAAGGGAGGTGGCAGGGCTAGCCGCCATTTGCGTACGCCATTTTTTTTTTTTTTGCTTGGCTTGCCGTGATAGGCTATGTAAATACTTATGTAGCCTATCACGGCAAAGACCAGGATGCAAATGGCAGCCACAGCAGCTGGTCAAAAGACCAGCCGCCACCGCCGCCGGAGCCGCTGCCATCTGGAACATCCACTCCAAGTAAGCTTTGTCCTGGGGGGAATCCGTGGGGGGGCTGGCCGTTCTGCCATGGATTTTGGGGGGCCAAATGCCAGTGCATTCGGCCTCACTGAAATCCATGGAGGAATTCTCCGCCAGGCCTACATATTTAATCAACACTGATTGAGAACACCTGAACAGAGCTTCTCTCATAGAAATGCACAATACTCTCTGTCTTGCAAAGAAGAAGTCCTAGAATTTCAAGAAGGAAAGATCATTCCATATAGAGCCGTAGAGAGCATGTCAGATAAAACACTGGGAAAGCCGAATTTCAGCACATGTTAACTTTTAACTTATGTTTTAAAAAAGGCCCACAATTTGAGAAGCATTGCTCTTAGTCTAAACCAAACCCAAAGAGGTACTGAGAAAAGCCAGGCCTGTCATATCCTAGAGGCCCCGCTACTGAAGTACAAGCTACTGAAGTGCCTGTCATGCACCTGGTAAGAGTACTGGGGCCTCTGCCCTAGAAGGAACTCAGCAGCCACTTCTGTTTATGAGATACAAGGTTGGAGGGTTGGTAAAAACCAAACAGCAGCACTCAGGCCTAGCAGTTTTGAGATAAAAAAATTAAGCCAAATGAAGGTCAGCCATCCAACTTTAACTCCTATAAATATACAATTTCTACCTCAAAATTGGCATGAGTCATCCCTAAACAAACCTCTCCTGGACTGCTAAGTTTCAGATGGATTGATTGAGACATTCTCTGTGTACAAGCCATTGAACCTACTGTCCCCATCCTGATTTCTGGTTATAATGCCAGAATCTGATTCATCCAACTGCTTATAATACTGATCAAGTCATGAGAGTTCTATGACTCATAGGATATTTTTTTAAAAATAAATCAACAGATATATTAGAAAGCTGTTTTTTTCCTTGTACGAAATGTACAATAATGTACGGGATGTACAAAAGTCACTTACCTTTTCAAAGGGTGACATTCGCGGTGGGGGGGAGGCTCTCCATCCTTCCCCCCAAAATTCTCTCCGGCCGGCTCCGCTCTGCGGAGATTCCATAGAGCCACCGGCCGGGGCCGCCCGCAGCCAGACATCTGGCCGCTGGGCAGCCTGCAGGGATGCAAATGGCGGTGGCCATAGCCGCCGCCATTTGCATCCCTGTATTTTGCCGTGATAGGCTATATAAATATTTACGTAGCCTATCACAGCAAAAAAAAAAACAGCGGATGCAAATGGCGGTGGCTACGGCGGCCGCCATTTGCATTCCCTTTTTTTTTCTCCGTTTTAGCCAATGTAAATATTTACGTAGGCTAAAACGGTGGGAAAAAAGAGAACGCAAATGGTGGCCACGCACCCCTCTCTTTTGCCGTAATAGCCTACGTAAATATTTATGTAGGTTATCACGGACCCAAAAAAAAGGGAACGCAAATGGTGGCCGCCGTAGCTGCCACCATTTGCGTTCCCTTTTTTTTGCCGTGATAGGCTATGTAAATACTTATGCAGCCTATCACGGCTTCCGCAGAGACGCAAATGCTGTCCCTGCATTAGCCGTGATAGGCTTCGTAAGTATTTACATAGCCTATCACGGCTATAGTGAAGAAGCGAATGGCGGCTGTGGACGCAGACGCGGCCACCTTTCGCAAGTCAGTGCGAACGGCAGCAGGTAGGTGTCCTGTTTCATGCACCTTTCGCAGGGTGGGGAGGTGGCGGGGCTTCGTTCTGCCACAGATTTCAGGGGACCAAATGCACTGGCATTCGGCCTCACCAAGATCCGTAGCAGAATTCTCTGACATCCCTAGTCCCCGCGGCCGCCATTTGCTTCATCACTATAGCCGTGATAGGCTATGTAAATACTTACGTAGCCTATCATGACCAATGCAGGGATGCCATTTGCATCCCTGCGGAAGCTGTGATAGGCTGCGTAAGTATTTACGTAGCCTATCACAGCAAAAAAAAGGGAACGCAAATGGTGGCAGCTACGGCAGCCACCATTTGCGTTCCCTTTTTTTTTTTTTTGCCGTGATAGTCAACGTAAATATTTACATAGGCTATTATGGCAAAAGAGGGGCACAAATGGCGTAGTGGCTGCCATTCGCGTTCCCTTTTTTTTTTTTGCCGTGATAGCCAACATAAATATTTACGTAGGCTATTATGGCAAAAGAGGGGTGCAAATGACGTAGTGGCCACCATTTGCATTCTTTTTTAATTTTTTTTGCCGTAATAGGCTACAGAAATATTTACATAACCTATCATGGCAAAAAAAAAAAAAGGAATGCAAATGGTGGCTGCCGTAGCCGCTGCCATTTGCGTTCACTGTTTGGTTTTTGGTTTTTGCTGTGATAGGCTATGTAAATATTTACATAGCCTAGCACAGCAAAATACAGGGACGCAAATGGTGGCAGCTATGGCCGCTGCCATTTGCTTCCCTGCAGGCTGCCCAGCAGCCAGATGTCCAGCTGCGGGAGGCCCCGGCCAGCAGCTCTGCGGAATCTCCACAGAGCGGAGCTGGCCAGAGAGAATTTCGGGGGGAGGGATGGAGCACCCCCCCCCCGCTGCGAATGTCACCCTTCAAAAAGGTAAGTGACTTTCGTACATCCCTACTGACATGGGCTGCTCAGCCAATAAGAGAGGCTCCCCCCCATTCTCCCCCCTTCTCCTTTTCCTTGAAGACCCAGATCCACCTGCATGTCAGGGGACAAGCCTAATTGAGCACAATGGGAGTTACTTCTGAGTACACACACATATGCTTGTGCTGGGAAAAATGGGAGATGGGAAACCAGCCCCCTTTTTAACCTGATGCTCCACAGGATCATGTGAAGTAGTTACTTCCTTAGGCAATAAACCAAACGACAGAGAATCAGAGCCTCGAGATCACACTTCAGTGTTTAGGGAATTTGTGCTTTAAACTGTGCCATTTCAACTGAGGGGGATCTCTGTAAATTCTGATGTGAGCATTCAGGAGACAAGCCTCATTGAGCTCAATGGGAGTTACTTTCGAGTAGTAACTAATTGGTTTGTGCAGGGACAGGAAACACACAGGAAATACCCCTTGACCAGGGTCACAATGAAAGGCACACCCCTGGGCAGGACTTATATACCCGAGGTAAATGTGGGGGCTGGGGCACACAGTAACTATATTGCAGAGAACCTGACTTAAGGAACAGAATCAGACTTTAAGCAGTCTCAGAAAATCTGTTTCCCCCCCCCCCATAAGGTCCAGGGTGGCTGCTGGATGGCCATGACATCATATATACCTAACGACCTCCAAATGCAACCAGCTCAGAGTAAATTGCTCATGGAGACACCCCCCTTGTTTGTCATAATGTGCAAACTGACACACACACACACACACACACACACACACTGCTCTCTTTACGATGAAAGAGTGAGTTATAGAACCCTTATGTTTTTCTTGACTTTTTGTAATGATTTTGTTGGTTTAACCAGACATTTTAATCTAAAACGTTCCCTTTATCGATTCATCCTTTTCACAAAAACCTTTTTACTACTACTCACAAGTGAACCAAGACTGATATACAGATATGGCATGTAAACCGATATAGTATGTTAAGAAAATGTTCCCTATTTTTTCATATAATTAAAATATAATATTCTTAACACCATCTACTGAGCATAAATCCATTATAAACCTGTTTTCTAGAAAGGTGTTCCATTAAAGAATCAAATTAATAAGGCTTGGATGCCTTGATATTTGAGTTTTCTTGGGTGACTGAAGGCTATTAGACTTCAACCCTGTATTTCAGCTGAGTCATGCACTGATAGCCAACTAATGCACAATCTACCATATTTTATTGACATTGTAGCTGTCCCTTTCCTGCATCTTCCAGGATTCATTGACTTCTAGATCTGCTCTCCTTTTGCAGCCCATTACCTCCCAGCAGCAGGTTTCAAGTGATGCTACATTCAATTTTCTAATTGCTTCAGATTCACAAAGACCTCAGCTACAACTACTGCTTGCTACTTAAATGCAAAACATATCCCCTTTCAGAACCAACCATTCATATTTCATCTGCTGTTACTGACCACGGCTTGTCACATAATAAAATCCCATCATTCAGAAGTTTCCAAAGACAATTCAGAATCTCCCAAAGACTTAACTTGGCACTAAATAACTGGGGCGGGGGAAGGTGTTTGTTGCTAACTGTAATTTATTTCTATTGATATTTTATCTTAGAAGCCTATCAAGGATCAGGGCCAAAACCAAGACATTTTTCTGCTTGAGGCGAAGGATAAAACGGCGCACACACACCCAATTCAACGTATAGAAGCTAAATGGCCTGGCAATCAAATATTTCCTCAGCACTGGTCCTCTGCTGCATCTGAGGCAGTAGGCTAATTTCGGGGACCCAGGACAAATCATATGGCACATACGTCTCTATCCTCCAACAGAGGGGCATGACCAGGGGATTGAGGATGTCACCATCATCCCCTACTACCTGCTGCTGAAAGCAGTTGGCTTGCTTTGCCTATTGGGTAGGGCCAGCCCTGTCTAGGATCACCAGTTGCTGTGCATGACTTGAGCTGGTTTGGATTGTGCATGACTTGAGCTGGTTTGGATTGTGCATGACTTGAGCTGGTTTCGAGCCAATGATTGTAAGAACTGTGCAAGTGCTTCTATCTGCTAAAGTCATATTTGGATCTGTGTTTCTAGAACAGGACTCCTTCCCCATGCTGCATGGCCAACTTCTTTTGAGTTTCATCCAAATTTTGTGATATATCACAAAGGCCTGCCATCCAGAGAAACAAAAGCCAAAAATTCTCCTGGACGTACCCAACACCTGGATATCGGTCTCTCCAATCTAAAAGTATTCATAATTGTGTCTGGGTATGCTTTAAGATGATTTATTGATAAAATATATTAATTGAAGCAGCATAGAATTCTTAAAACGTCTGAAGTTGATGTATTTTTCTAAGCCTCTTTTTGAAGCCAACATATTCAGTAATGTTACAGTAATTTCAATTTAGTGAGTTTCTCTATTCACAGTAGTGAACGTGCAACGAAATTGTTGTTTGGTTAGGACACAATCCTATGCATGTTTAGGGCACAATCCTATACAATCCTATGCATGTTTAAACAGAAAAAAGTCCTACAGCTCCCAACATTCCCAGCCAGCCATGCTGAGGAATGGCTGTATGTAGCCAAAGTTGCAGGACTTCTTTTTTTCTATCTAAACATGCATAGGATTGTGCCCTTATGCACTTAAAACTTTGTGCAACTTGAAATGATACGGTTGAAAATGCCCCACCCCCTTTAACCTGTTACATTCTGCTTGTGTGCACATAATCATATATATTTTTTTGAAAATGCAGTAGAATTTTGGAAAATATGACTTTTTTGAACATAAATCCTGAACTAGTCATGGTAGCTTGAGTTGCCAGCCGGTTGTGCTGCAATTAGGAATCGTGTTAACTTTGTTCCTGTACCCCTGGGGATTTCCTACATAATAGCAATGGGGCTAACTGGGAAATAAATATTTCATGTGTATTTCAGTAAACTGTACTGATTACAAGGCTAAATGCACCCTTTCATCTACCTGTGGCAGCTCATTAGAAGGTCAATAATCCTCCTGTTATTGTCTTCTCTGCTATTGCCCTAGAACTGCAAAAACAGAGGGACTTTCAAACACTTTACTAGGGTCCAGATGAGTCCAATCCAGGCTACAAACTTATTACCATGAGAAAATAATTCAGTTTAAATTGTAGATTATGCTGTAGCTTGAGGCTGTTTATGAAAACGTATTTCCCTTTATTTATGCATCTAGCTATAGGGCCTTTTTCAGCTGTGGCATCCCAGTAATGGAATGTTTCCCCAGGGAAGCTTAACTAGCACCAATGTTGCTTTCTTTTAGGCAACAGGCAAAAAAATATTTTATTCACTCAGACTTTTAAAGTACTTCTATGTAATTTTAAGTATATTGTTTCATGTTCTGGTATCATATTTTGTTTGTGTTTCTCATACATATGATATCAGTCTTGTTTTAAAACTTGCAAACAGCTTTCTCCAATCTGGTGCTTCCAAATGTTTAGGACTACAACTCTCATCAGCCTCAGCCAGCATAGTCAATCATGAGGGATTATAGGAACTGTAGTCTCAAACATCTAGAGGGTGCTAGGTTGAGGAAGGCTGGATTACAAGCTTGAACTGGGCCAGAAAAAAATATGTTTGGGCACTTAACAAGCCTACTTTACAAGTATGACAAGGAAATACCCACCACTGAGAGCGGAGATGGGTAATAAAGAGATGGACACAGGTGCTTGGATGCAAATTGGGCCACATTTATTGAATATCTGCAAAGGGGAAACCTAGGGCAGGCACTAAACTGTGTCAGTCACTAGCTGACACTGCAATGGGCAAAGAACATTCACAGCCTGTGAAGTGGAGTGTCAACATCTCTGTCCCACAGGGCTACCCCTTAGGGGGAGGTAGACCTTCCCTATCATCACCCCTAGTGCCACAAAACATTGAGTGGGTGAGGTGAGTCAGCCTCACAGGTAACCCTTATCCCCTGATGGGTGGCAAAACCCAGACCGGAGGCCTCAGGTGTCACCTGTCACCAGAACAGTGCCTCTGAATGCTCACCATCCCTATTCTCCTCCCCAGTGCCTGTCCTAGCAGCCACCGGGCATGACAAGCCTATTGCTTAGTCAAACCCTCCCCTCCTGCACTGAAGAACTTCTTGCAGACCCCTTTGCAGATCCAACAGAAATATCTCATTGCCTAAATCGGACAAGTGCATGCCGTCCTGTCTATAAAGCTTCCCCCACATACAAACAATTTCCAGATGAGATATGATCCCATCGCTGTTCAGGTGTAGCCCCAAGGCAATCTCCTGGTTCACTTTCTGATGGGCCCTTTCCATGGCCTTCTGGGTCAGAACATTCCTTGACTTAATTCTTGGGAGCACACAAGTCCAAATTATAGTTATCCCTGGCCAACGGCGCCAGATAACTCGGAAATCAGCCAAGGCCCACAAGATGAGGTCCTTGCCTTTCAAACAACCCAGGTTATTCCCCCCTAGATGCAGCACTAAAACCTGTGGGGGGACATGCACCACACCTTGATGGAATGGAGTGGGGAGGAGGCACTCCCACCACATGCCATGTCTGCCAAGCCACTGAACACGTGCATGCTGGGACAGTCCGCGCTGGGATCCATAGCCTGACCTATACGCCCTCCGACCAGCCCAGAACACCATGCTTTGTCCACATATGAGCACACACACATGGGTTTATGTCCATTCCATCAAGCTAAAGGAAATAAAACAACAGTAAGGACAAGAAAAAGAGATGCTTATCACTGGAGTCATACACTCTAGGAATGGACACAGGACCAGAACTGTAAACTACCAAGATGGCTACAACTGTTGCAGCTGAATGTGAGAGCCAAAAGCCCAGGGCTCCATATCAACCCAGGTACAGGAAGCCCTTGCACTGTGAGCTATGAAGTGCACTATGGCTTACCCTACCTAAATACATGACTCTCAATGAGAACCTCTGGCATGGTCTCTGGAAGAGCCAGCACCCGGGGGGGGGGGCAGGGGAGCCCTTTACCAACCTTTGCATCTGGGTATTCAACAAAATGTTGGCACTGGCGTTCTACCAGTAAGTCATATGCCTCATGAGAAACCAGATTATGCACAGGAGGCATAATACTATTACCAGAGCCATAATGTTTGGATTGCAGGAGGACTGTGTTTTAACGACATGAATGGAGGCCTTCCCTTCACACACAAAGAATTTAAGAATTGGACATTAAGCCTTAAATCGGCCCACATAGGAGATGCCATGCATATGAGAAGTTCCAATAAATGGGATCCTGAAAGATCAGAGAGCCAACTCTTGGGCCTGGCACTATACAACCAATGATCCTGTAAATTGACCCTAAAACCCAGCCTACTAGAGGCATCATAGTACGTCTGCACCTTGATGATGAACTTGTGTTTCTGGAAGGGAAACACTGGTAAGCTCCAGAAAACTGAGGCCCCAACTGAAATCCTCTGCCATGGCGGCGGGGGGGGGGGGACGGCCCTAACTCAATGATGTGGGAGCCTAAGCCCTTTTATGGTACAATACAGCCTCCACCAAAAGGCTTGCACAGGACAGCAGCTATGCCAGTGAAATAAGGACTCCACCACTCCCTAAAGGGCATGAATTATGACATTACGAGAGCACCTGATGGTCTGGGTCTTCACTCCCAATGCCTGTACCTTATCCCTTGGGATTTACAGAAAGGATTAATAGTGACCAGCAACATGACCCAGGGGCATTCAGATGGATGGTGGGCCTTTGGTCATCTGATCAGGAAGGGTATTCCAAGTACCTTGTTCACTGTTCCGAGCACTGAGTTTAATTGAGAGGACTGGGCAGCAGTCCCCAGGGCCTGTAACAGAATTATCTGAATTATGGACCATACACTGCAAGCTCATCTTGACTCTCCCCCAAATCCAAAAGGGTGCCCACTGCTGAGTCAAAATAGGTCAACTTGCATCCCACCAGGCTAGGGATGTATGAAAGTCACTTACATTTTAGCGAAATTGATTCGAGGTGGGGGGGAGACGCTCTGTCCCTCCCCCGAAATTCTGGCTGGCCGGCTCCACTCCGCAGGGATTCTGCGGAGCCGCTGGCTCCACCAGTGGCCAGACATCTGGCTGCTGGCTAGCAGGGATGCAAATGGTGGCGGCCGTAGCCACCGCAGTTTGCATCCCTGCAGTCAGCCGTGATAGGCTACGTAAATGTTTACGTAGCCTATCACGGCTGATTTAAAAGAAAAAAAAACACGCATACGCAAATGGCAGTGCCCATGGGCGCCGCCATTTGCGTTCCTTATTTTGGCACGTCTTAGTCTACGTAAACATTTACGTAGACTAAGATGGCGAAAATAAGGGGAACGCAAATAGCGTAGACACTATGCTATTTGCGTTCCCCTTATTTTCGCCTTCTTAGTCTACATAAATGTTTACATAGACTAAGACGTGCCAAAATAAGGAACGCAAATGGCGGTGCCCATGGGCGCCGCCATTTGCGGACGTGCGTTTTTGTTTTTTTTAAAATCAGCCATGATAGGCTACATAAACATTTATGTAGCCTATCACAGTGTTTTTTAAAAATCTAGCCATGATAGGCTACGTAAATCTTTACGTAGCCTATCATTTTTTTTTTTTAACTGGAAATGGCGGTGGCGGCAGCCGGTCAGAAGACCCGCCGCCGCACCGCTTCCGAACTGCCGCCGAACCGACGCTGGAGCCGCCGCCACCAGGAAGATCCGCCCAAGATAAATCCTGTCCCGGGGGGGTGGCAGACCGTTCCGCCACCGATTTCGGGGGCCGAATGCGCTGGCATTCAGCCTCCCCAAGATTCGTGGTGAAATTCTCTGACATCCCTACACCAGGCATCCTTTAGGCACTATCACTCTGAAGGTGCTCTCAGATTAAGAACAAACAAGGCCACAGCCAGGCCTAGAATCTTGCATGCTGTACCCTTAACAATATGAATTTAACCAAATATATCCACTGTGGATAAATCTCTGATTCAGAGAAAAGTGGGCCTGACACTGGCCCTGGAATAAAGCCCAGAACCCTTCTAAAATGCTAGTTACAAAGCACTCTGCATCTTCCTGCCACGAGACCACCACGACAACCATATGAGGGGCTTGGTTCTAACTGGGGAGAGCCCCTTTGGATAGGGCTATTACTCTGTGCCAGCCTTCCTGCCCCCTTTTATTGATACTAAGGCCCTGTTCCATTACTTTCTATTCACTGGATGGGGGAAGAAGTACAGCTACCAACTCACTGCTCCGTAACTGGCAGTAGCTGGCAGTAGGTAATATCAGATAGGTGTTCATCCTGACAGTTGGAATTGCATCTTTACAGACCTTAACATGCAGGTCCTCCCTCCCTAAGGTTGAGTGGGGATTGTGCAATTGGGCAAGGGCACATCCATCCCAGCTGTACCGCTGCCCCATGTAATGTGTCCTGGTGGAGCACGGGCTGCTTCAATTCCAGGTCATGCAAGCACATGACCCTTCTCACCTAAATCCTGAGTTACTGTGGCAAAGGCATAAATAGCCTGGCAGGGTTCCGCCACTGCTGACACCAGGAGATGGCTGGTGCAGGGGAGAGGGTTGATCCTGCTGGTACTGACACTGAAGTTGACTCGGCACTAGGTGAGTATAAAACTATAAAACATTTAATAATACTAAAGTGCCCTGAGTCCGAAATTACTGGCATAGAGGGCTGCAAGCCAGCACATTATATCACTGACCCACATACTATACCAAATGACATGGAATGGCTTGGTCCTGTGACAGCTGCAGAAGGAACTGGGACCAAGAACCATGGCAGAGCTGTGCTGGAAGAAGCATCCAAATGTGCTGAATCCGGAATTGCCAACATAAAAAAGGCTCAACCAGTGCAGATGTCACTGACCCAGATGCTTCACCCGATAACACAGGATGGCTTGACCCTTTAGCAACTGCAGAAGGGGCTGAACCCATAACCTGTGGTGCAGCTGAGCTGGAAGAAGCTTCCTCAGCCTGAAGGGCTGGTCTCAAACTTGGAATTGGAGCTGAGCTGGAGGATGCTTCGACGGCATCCAGGCATCCAGACATCCAGGCATAGGGGGAGACCCTATGGTCATGGGAGGGGGCCCAAGGGACCCTGGGGGGGGAGACAGGGATGGGGGAATAAACCTTTCACAGCTTGCCTCCTCTCAACCTCCTCCCTGTAGCCCCCCCCCCCAAACCTCAGGCCAGCCAGCCCTAACAGAACAGGCATTTGCGCCTGGAGCTGAAGGATGCGCAGCCACCCCAGCCGATCGGCCTTTCCTCGGCCAGCATCGCACGGAGAAGCTGCCCCCCCGGGGGCGGAAAATGCCCCCACTGGCTCCCAGATGCCACTGCCGTGGCAAGAAACTCTGGCCGATCCTCAGCCTGGGGAGGAGGCGCACCGCAGAAGATGCCTCGCCGCTGCTGTATGGGCCGCCACCACTCCTCATCCGACTGCAGAGCACGTGCTACATGCTCGGCAGCCATGCATCCAAGAGGCATTTGGGAGGGGCAGGAGGGCTAAAAGACGCCTCTCCGACCCCTCCCACCTCTGGTGGTCTGAGCATCGGGCAGCCAATGGCTGCAAAGTGCATCTCTTCTCCCCACCCGCCTGCAAAGGCCTCCCTGCAGCCAGACAAGCTGGATGCAGGGTAGGGCATTTTTGTGCACTACATATATTCATGCATCCATCTAGTATAGAGATAATTGAACTAGTTTGCTTGCTTGCATAAAATTGCTTGAGTAAATTACTGAATTAAGCTAATAGGTATAAGGCTAAACTAATTTAAATCCATTTGCAGTGATTAACTGGTAAATCACTCCTAGTGAAAGACAACTCTCTACACCACCTAAACCATCCAAGGCCATGCCTTATTCTTCACTATTCTTCACTATTATCATTTCAGTCATACTCTTTGGATAAGAAAGTGATTTAGAGTGCAATTCCACTAGCATTGTTCCTATGCAATGTCCATTAATTTCTGTGCAACCTGTTTGGGAGAAGGGATTGATGAATTGCCCCCCCAGGTGACAATTTTGACATCAATTACATTGTTTATTTGTAATCATCCACACTGATATACAGCTAGCACATATGTGTACTAAAAGTCTAGCTCCAAAATAGATTTCTTCATTTTTTCCAAATGCTCAACTACATCATAATCCATACAAATATTTCCCATAGGAATTGCACTGTACCATGAAAACCACATCCTATAAACTGGTACACCTTCATTTGGCTGTTAAAAGATTAGTAGAAGTTTTAAACAGGTTTTAAACATAGAATATTATTGGCAGTTCAATATATGTTCAAGACAAATAGTGCAAATTATCTGAGTTACATCTGCCATCATTTTTAGCAGATGATGCTGATGTTCATTTCTCAGACTTCATGTGGCTATGCCGCTATGTTCATTCTCATAGTTCTCAGCATTCTCCCTGACATTTCAAAGCATCCCCAGGTGCACCTCCCAGATAGTGTGTTGCTGCTTCTTTGGTGGTCTAAGAGACTGGAGAGCCAGTGTGGTGTAGTGGTGAGAGTGTTGGACTGGGAGCCGGGCGATCCAGGTTCTAGTCCCCACTCGGCCATGGAACCTCACTGGGTGGCTTTGGGCCAGTCACAGACTCTCAGCCCAACCCACCTCACAGGGTTGTTGTTGTGAGGATAAAATGGAGAGGAGGAGGATGGTGTAAGCCGCCTTGGGTTCCTTGCAAGAGGAAAAAAGGCGGGAGAGCAATGCAATGCAATGCAAAAACCAACCAACAAACAAACAAACAAACAAATAAATAAAACTACTGGTGTCCCAAACTGGCCACTCTGGTAGCTTGTATACTCAGGCAGGACCTGCACATTGGTTTGCAATCAGTGGTGGCATTGTGCAGCTCTGCATGCTAGATCTCTTTACCATCAGGTAAGTGAGTGTGGCCCTGATTTGCATTGGAACCTGAGTGCTTCAGGAGAGGAGTCTTTAAGACTTCCCCCTTTTTCATTCTGAAATTCCACTTCCTCCCGCTCACGGGATGGGTGGAGAAAAATGGCTCCATTGGAATCAACAGAGACATAATCTCTCTTTTTTAAACCCCTCCCTTCATTGGTGTGTGTGTGGATTTGGGGGACAAAAATGGGAAGAGGGCGAATGTAAATCCCCCTTCCAGAGCTCCATGGACTCTGTCCAAACCAGGGCTGTGTGCACTTACTAGGGATGGGCGGATTCCCTACCTGCTGGTCCCGGTGGGAATCTGCACATGGGGGGAGGCGATCTGTCCCTCCCCCTGGAATCCATCTGAGCCGGCTCTGCTCTGTGGCAATTCCATGGAGCCGGCCGCCGACTTCACATCGCTGGCAATACAGCCGGCCACCATTGCTGTGCTGTATTGCTGGCTGAGTGAGGGCTAACTCTGGACATAAATGGCATAGAGGATGCCATTTGCACCCGTAAAGATGTTAGATTAACCTAAATGCAGCCATTTAGCCTATCACATCAAAAAAACAGAGATGCAAATGGCGTCCATTAGGCCATTTGCATCTGGAGTTAGCCCTCACTCAGCCAGGGATATGGCTCAGCCAGCGGCCAGCTCCACGGGATCACCGCAGAGTGGAGCCGGCTGAGGTGGATTTCAGATGGAGGTGGAGATAAGTGCTCCATTCCGCCACGGACTCTGGAGGCTGGATTCTTTGGAATCTGGCCTCCTTGGGGTCCATAGTGGAATTCTCTGCCATCCCTAACACTTACACTACAGTCATACATAGCTCTGCTATGTGTGGTTGGACAAATGTTTAGTTTGGCGGCCATAATATACACACATAAAGTGATTAGGGATTCTGAAAGAATTCACTTTTTGTGAATCCTGATGCGAACTGGCCTGATCTGGATCTCCTGGATTAATGTGAAAATTGGAATGTAATTATCCTTTGGAATTTGCCCTTCTCTAGGGATGGACGAAAGTCACTTACCTGTCCTCGAAGCTTTTTGCAGTGGGGGGGAGGCGCTTTGCTGCTCCCCCCGCGAAGTTCAGGCCGGGGGGGGAGGCTTCCCGCCTCGCCCGGCCGAAATTCAGGCCGGGGAGGAGGTGCCTTGCCTCGCCCGGCCGCGAACTAAAGTTTTTTTTTTTAAAAAAAAATGCCCCCGTGATAGGCTACGTGACGATTAACGTAGCCTATCACGGCTAGATCTGCAAAGTCAGCCGTGATAGGCTACGTTAATTGTCACGTAGCCTATCACGGGT
Organism: Heloderma suspectum; assembly: GCF_057233095.1. Lineage (NCBI taxonomy): Eukaryota > Metazoa > Chordata > Lepidosauria > Squamata > Helodermatidae > Heloderma > Heloderma suspectum. Next base: position 77,830,133 of record NC_139460.1, on the reverse strand, counting down.
GACTTAAAAAAAAAAAAAAGCACATACGCAAATGGCAGCACCCATAGGGAGCCGCCATTTGCGTTCCTTATTTGGTCGCTGTAGTCTACGTAAATCTTTACGTAGACTACGGCGAAAATAAGGGCAACGCAAATAGCATTGCCCTTATTTTCGCCGTAGTCTACGTAAAGATTTACGTAGACTACAGCGACCAAATAAGGAACGGGAATGGCGGCTCCCTATGGGGGCCGCCATTATCCGTACGCACTTTTTCTTTTTTTTTAAGTCACCCGTGATAGGCTACGTGACGATTTACGTAGCCTATCATGGCTGACTTTGCAAATCTAGCCGTGATAGGCTATGTTAATCATCACGTAGCCTATCACGGGGGCGTTTTTTTTTTCTTTGATTGGAATGGCGGCGGCGGCAGCTGGTCGAAAGACCGGCTGCCACTCCCGCCCCGGATGAACACCCGCCGAACCGCCAGCCGGACCCGCTGCCGGGAGGGACATTCGCCAAAGGTAAGTCCCGTCCCGGGGGGGTGCGGGGTGCGGGGGGGTGCGGAGAATTTCTCCCCGAAACTTGTTCGGGGGGCCGAACACGTTGGCGCTCGGCCCCCCGAAGTTTCGGGGAGAAATTCTCCGCCAACCCTACCCTTCTCTCAGATCACAAAAGGTACACAAATGCAATTAAAAATTCATATTTGGGGATCAAGCCTATTTGCAAATGTGTCTTTTGAAATAATGTACATGTGTATTTTGAGAGAAAATACAATCAAAATATGTATTTAAATTAGGGATGGCGGAGAATTCCGCCACGGATCTCAGTGAGGCCGAATGCCAGTGTATTCGGCCCCCCGAACTCCGTGTCGGAACGGCCTGCCACCCCCCTGAGGATCCCCCCCAGGACGAGACTTACCTGGGGCGGATCTTCCGGGCGGTGGCGGCTCCAGCGGTGCCGCCGCTGCAATTTCCAGTGTTAAAAAAAAAAGACGTAATAGGCTACGTAAATCTTTTTAAATCCCCCCAGCAGAAGCCGGCAGAGACAGGTAAGGGCAATTTCATACATCCTTAATTTAAATACACATTCTGTGCCATTTTTTTAAAAACCCAATTAATGGAGAAATGGGACAGAACATATGCAAAACTGACATGGGCTGGAAATAGACTGATACATCCATCCATAGCTATACGCTAGCAAATCGTTGTTGTGTAGGCACAAAGCTTGTGTAAAATGCACCAGAGGCCCCCCCTTTTTTTAACAATCCCACACACACACACATACACACAAACATATTGCCACACTTACCATTGGTGATGTTGAGGTGATATCCTTAAAAAAAATAACATATACATTTCATTTCATTTTCATAATTCAGTGTTCTCTAAATGTTTGCACCACCTAGACTCAGAACAATCATATGATGTTAGAAAAACCTGTATGTGAGAATCAAAATCCATTTACTGTTTTTTCTCTGAATAACAAAACCTGTCTGCCAAAGACTTGTGCCATTCAAAAGTTTGCAAAATGTTTTCTTAGAAATCCATTCCACTGCCTTCAATGGAGCTTAGCCCCATAAGTGGTGCATAGTAATATAGCCTTAGAGTGGATGTAATGAAAGATATAAAATGGTGCTAAAGTATGCATCCTTTTGAAGTTCTAATTAGGGATGCTGGAGAAATTCGAGACAGACTAACATGAGCTCGGATTTCTAAGAATCCAACCTGCGGAATCCACTGCAGAGTGACCCCCTCAGGCCACATGGAGTCCATGGGCTTTTGGATGATTTTTTTTACTTCCTCAAAATTTATGTATATATATTTGTAGAAAAAAGCATAAGTTTCTGCTGAGGAAACATTAAATGGAATGGGGGGCAATACACAAAATGTTACGAACTAAGGCAAATTATGTAAATACGTAACTACTTACATAATTATTTGCGTATTTTTCTGCATGTCCTAAAAACAAAAAATTGCATCCATCTGTGATCGGATGACAGAGCAAAAGGCACCTGATAATCCATGAAACACAGATGGAGCGGAATTTACCCAGTCCGTACATCCCTAGTTCTAATATGGCGAGAATCTCTGTATCTATTATTAATTTGGCACGTTTTATCTGTTTCCAAGCAACAAAAGAAGCCATACCACAAAGTATCTTCCACTATGAGCTTGCTTTTCATGAGTTTCTCAAACCATTGTTCTCTCAGTTATTGGGTGACCTTTTTCTGTTACAAGTTGATTTGAATTCATAACTTGAATTTATGTCATCGAATATGAACTGTCTTTACAAACACTCACTGGCCTCGATTTGTGGCTGCTGTAAACTGATGGTGTTTCATACAGTTTAATGGAGCTATGCAGATTTACAGCAGCTGGAAATATCTCCCATTATATAGTAGCCTTTCTGATAACACACAGGGGCTTTTGTATATTGTCTATAAATTCTGAACCACTTAGAGAAAGCACTAAACAGTGCTGGTCAAGAAACTGCATGTGAAGGCATTTTCCAGTAGAAATACAGTTTCTGTTGAAATCAACATTTCCTCACAAGTAGAAATCTATGTAGCCCAGATTTTCTGAGGGAAAATTTAGGAGAAAAGTTTAATATCCAGCATCACACAATTCCGATATCTTGAATGTTTGGCATTTAATGTTAGAATAATCTTGGATATAGCAAAATACATCACAACACTGCTAAAAAGAAAATGAGAAGTAATCCTCAAACTAGAATAAAATGTAATTCAAATGCTCAGACCAACACATTTTGACAAAATTCTCAGAGGGCAACAGTGACAAGTTATCCCATTTCACAAAATGTTTTCTCTGAAACATTTCAGAGCATTTCTGCATTCAAGCAGAATAATCCTAAATTGTTGACATATTTCTTCATAAATGCTGTGGAACAGGGCTGGGGTACAAAACAAGTCAAAAAAATATCCCATGTCCAATAGAACATGTGTATAAAAATGCATAGCAACAGTAAGAACCAGACATGGAACAACTAATTGGTTCCAAACTGGGAAAGGAGTACGACAAGGCTGCATATTGTTGCCCTCCTTATTTAACTTATATGCAGAGTACATCATGAGAAACGTCGGGAGGGTTGAATCACAGGTTGGAATTAAGATTGCCAGGAGAATTATCAACAACCCCAGATACACAGACGATACCACCCTAATGGCAGAAAGCGAAGAGGATCTAAAGAGCCTCTTGTTGAGGGTGGAAGTGGAGAGTGCAAAAGCCAGTTTGAAACTCAACATTAAAAAAACTAGGATCATGACATCTGGCCCCATCACTTCCTGGCATATAGAAGGGGAAGAAATGGAAGCAGTGACTAGGGATGTCAGAGAATTCTGCCACAGATCACGGTGAGGCCAAATGCCAGTGCATTCGGCCCCCTGAACTCCGTGGCAGAATGGCCTGCCACACCCTGCCCCCCAGTGGAATCCCCCCTGGACGAGACTTACCTGGGGCGGATCTTCCAGGCAGTGGCGGATCTGGCGGCGGCGGCTGCAGCGGTCGGTCTTCTGACCGGCTGCTGCCGCTGCCATTTCCAGTCTTGTTAAAAAAAAAAAAAAAAAAAACACGACGTGGTAGGCTACGTAAATCATGGCTGGGTGGGTTTAAAAAAAAAAACCGCGTACACAAATGGCAGCGGCTACGGCCGCTGCCATTTGCGTTCCTTATTTTTGGCCATATTAGTCTACGTAAATATTTACGTAGACTATGATGGCAAAAATAAAGATGAATGCAAATAGCGTAGCGGGAGCTATTTGCGTCCCTTATTTATTCGCCGTTTTAGCTAGGGATGGACGAAAGTCCCTTACCTGATCCCGCAGCTTGCTTCGTGGTGGGGGGGAGGCGCTCCGTCCCTTCCCTTGAAATTCTGGGTGGGGGGGAGGTGCCCCATGACTCCGGCTGAAATTCTGGCCGGGGGGGAGGCGCCCCGTCCCTCCGGCCACGAATCCTTCTGTCCTGCCGGGATGCAAATGGCGGTGCCCATGGGCACCGCCATTTGCGTTCCTTATTTGGGCAAGTGTAATCTACGTAAACATTTACATAGACTACGGCGAAAATAAGGGGAACGCAAATAGCCACTTGGGACAGGGGTCTCTACCAAAGAATTCTCAGTACCCTCATGAAACTGCAGGATCCCTTTAGATAAACCGGTTTGAAAGCAGTTTAAAGTTGTAATGTAGATTGCCCCTTAGTCTCTTTTGCTTGCTTATCACCTTCACTCACTCACTCACTCTCTCGCTTACACACACACACACAGCAACAATATGAATAATATATTTTGTCCAAATTCTCAATAAGTGTGTGTGTGTGTGTGTGTGTGTGTACGTACCAAGGTAAGAGACTTAACCCTGCCAGCATTTGGCCCCCAACACAGTACCTACTCTTTACAGAAAAAAGCAAAACAAAAAATGTTTCCCCATCTCTGCCATAGCAATTTGTCCAAACCTGAGACAAAGGATGGTTTGGATTTTTTGAAGCATTGCAAGACCTCGGAGGATGGGAGAGATGGTAGTACTGATGGCAAAAAGGATGACCATCTTTTAGTGAGCATTTGTTCCAATGAAAATAGCAGGTTTAAGGGAGCAATTTTCATCAGGACTACAGCAGGGGAATAAAAGGGTTAAACTCCCTATCTTCTCTGTGGTGGTGCAGTTTGCATTAGAAAACAAAACAAAGCTGTACATGTTAGATGCAAAGACAATTTAATGTCACATCTAGTTTGGCCCATCTTGTCTAGTCTGATCCATATTCACATAGAATTATTCCTTGTGAATTCCATCTTCTCTGATCCTTTTTATTCTCAAACTTTTCACTCCATATCTAATGGTTTTAATAATATCTTTTTAAATTATACGGTGATCTATGGGATCAGCTGTCTGCTAACATAAATTTCAGGAATTCTTATTCCTTTTGGTTTTGCTGTTTTTCTGATAAAAATCTACCTAGGCTGGTATTTGCCTCACAAGAAAAGCCTATACAATAAATGTTTGCTTTTCCCTGTGGGAAAATATCAGCTTCAGATATAATTTAGATTGGGGGAAATTACATGAAGGGAAAGTGCTAACTTCCCTCCTCCCAGTCCCCACTGCTATGGATCACACCTGCTCCAAACTTTTGGGTCATTGATATCCCACATTATATCTAGTTCGACTCAGTGCTACAATTGTGGCAGCTATACTCACCATTATGCTTGAGCTACACCTCTTTTTTTCTGTCTTGCTCTGAAGGCACAAGCCACATTTGATTAAAGCAGGTAAATTATGTTTGGACTATTGATCTTTTTTTTTTGCAAAAGGCAGAGAGTTCAACCCTTACACTGAATAACATTTACTCCCAAAGGTAATACCATTATTGCCAATGGAAATAGTCTCATGTATAAGTGCTAGAAAGAACTGCAGGACTGGGTTGTAAGTAATTCATGAGCTGTGTATTTTAACCTTCATTCCTCAGTTAAAGCATTTATGACTCATGACTCATGCTTCTTAGTACAATATCAGGACACTTTCAAGTGTAGTCATGAATTACACTAATTTGCTTTCACCTCCGTGCCCTGAGGTTATCAGACCTTTTCAGTGGTACATGGAACATTTTGTCAGCATAACTTTAAAATATCATTTATGTAAACAACAGACTTAAAAGCCTTTCTGTTTAATTATGCAATTCTGCATTTGACAGATTGCAAGTGAACAAAAGCTCTTACTGTTTTAGACTTCCTTACAGTGACTTTTGCATGGGCCAATCAAAAGGTACAATCATGTGCTTTCTGCATAAGCAATGGATAAGGAATATAGGATTCTTAATAGGATTACTCAATGAACCAACCAGAGTTGGCATAGTCTTTTTATCTGATGATACCTGTATGAAGGACCATCTGTTATACTTATAAAACCACATCAGAAGGACCTTAAGAAACATACCAATTGTTCAGCAAATCAGGTAAAAATATTAATAAAGTCTGATCTTCTGCAGACATACTGCATAGACAATTCTGACCAGTGAGGCTCCTGGATAGGCTAAACCATAGAGGGTCTCTGCATGGTAAGTGAGGGGAGAACAAAACCCCCACTAATTCCTTTAAGCACTGGGTGATATCAGTAGGCATGTATGAGAATTTTGTTTCTGTTCATCAGAACTTGCCTCGTTCACAACCCCAAATGCAAATGTGAACAAGAGCTTATTTTTTGGCCAAAGCTTGCATATTCCCAAGCTTGCGATCGTGTTCGAACAATGTGTTCACTAGAAAAATGTGCACTTTTAAAGTGAGTGTTTTGAAGAAAAAGATACACATGTTCACATTTCAGTCAAAGGTCAAAAAGTACACATTTGGGTGCGCACTTTAAAAACATGTGTACCCAAATGCACACTTCATCCATTTGAAAAGAAAAAAGCTTGCATTCAGAAACAGGAACGAGGCGAACTCAACAGCTTCGAGGTGGATGGACTCCAGCCTTGCTGATTCTCCCATCCTCAGGGCGTTGCCTTAGTCAGCAGCTGTGCACTTGCACCCGTGACTGCACTGCCTCTTCCCAGGAATGAAAGATATAAGCAATAATTCCCTTGCCTTCTTGATTACCACCAAGCAGTTGCTGACACTTTTACCCAATAAACTGGCTCACCGGCCACCACCGTATGTAAAAGACTGCTATTAATAATCCATATGTGTCTTCCATTGCTTCCTTTCAGAAGAACTTGAAGACCTTTTCATTTGCAGCAGGCATTTGGGAATCAGATGGATTTTTTTTTTACTGTTGCTTCTATATAGTTCTAAATGTATTTTTTATTGTATTGTATTGAATAGAATAAATACCACATAATTTAGGGTATCCACCTAACAGGACAGCTTATAGTAAGTAATCAATACCAGGCACAAGTGAATAAAACAGCAAAACAATCACATAACAATATAACACATATAACCATATACAATAACAACATCAGATAAAATAGTTATAAAATGATCCCTAAGATCATTCAAAGGCTAACCAGAATTTTTTTAAAAAAGTATTTTGGGTTCTCCTAAAAGTCAGTAAAGAGGCACCGTACATACATCCCTCAGGATAGGCTTCCAAAATGGTGGGACCACCACTCAAAGCCCTATTCCTTGTACTTACCCCCCAATAGCCCTTAGTAAGGGGGAAAGCAAGGCCATGATCCTATGCTCATTCACTTAAGAGGAAGACCCATTGAACTTAGTGGGATTTGTTTCTGAAAGTATGTATTCAATGGGGCTGCATGTTGAGCCCAAGGTTGTTCCAGAAAGTCTTTGTGGGGGTAGTCCATCTTGAACAGTGGCTTTAAAGTGTCTGTATAGGTTCCCAGGAGCTCAGCATGTCAGTTTTATTTTTAGTGATCACCATTCATATTTCTTTAGTGATATGATTTTGTCCTTCCAGATTAGTTTTATTAAATATTGCATTTAATCCCACATAACATTGTTCTATCAAAGATGTCCCATCTTGGAAAAATGTATTTCAAACACATTGTCCTAGGGGAAGAACAGTCAATGTGGAAATCATATTGTCACACATGAGGATCTTTAAATGACATATTTAAAAGCCTGAGACCATTGCTACTTTGTTCCCCCGGGAAAAGGATGAGTTATTAATGAGGAATTATACCACAACAGCCCCTTCATGGATCACTGCCTTGTTGTGGCGAAGGGGCTTGCGTAACTCAGTGAAGCCATAAGCTATGCCATGCAGGGCCACCCAAGACAGACAGGTCATGGCAGAGAGTTCTGACAAAATGTGGTCCACTGGAGAAGGAAATGGCAACCCACTCCAGTATTCTTGCCAAGAAAACCCCATGGAACGTATCACAAGGCTAAAAGAGATGACACCGGAAGATGAGTCCCTCAGGTCAGAAGGTGTCCAATATACTACTGGGGAAGAGCAGAGGGTATTTCCAAGTAGCGCCAGAAAGAGTGAAGCGGCTGGGCCAAAGCCGAAAGGACACTCAGCTGTGGATGTGTCTGGTGGTGAAAAGAAAATCCGATGCTGTAAAGAACAATATTATTTAGGAACCTGGAATGTCAGATCAATGAATCAAGGTAAGCTGGAGGTGGTCAGACATGAGATGGCAAGATTGAACATCGACAACTTGGGAATCAGCGAACTAAAATGGACAGGCATGGGCGAATTTAATTCAGGTGACCATTGTATCTACTACTGTGGGCAAGAATCCCTTAGAAGAAATGGAGTAGCACTCATAGTCAACAAAAGGGTGGGAAAAGCAGTATTGGGGTACAATCTTAAAAACGATAGAATGATCTCAGTACGAATCCAAGGCAAACCATTCAACATCACAGTACTTCAAGTCTATGCCCCAACCACTGAGGCCGAAGAAGCTGAGGTTGATCGGTTCTATGAAGACCTACAACACCTTCTAGAACTAACACCCAAAAAAGATGTCCTCTTCATCATAGGGGATTGGAATACTAAAGTAGGAAGTCAAGAAATCACCGGGATAAATCCCCTCACCCCACGTCCGGCTTGCCTGGCCATGGGGGGGATGTTGCGGGTGAGGGGGGAAGGGCGGGACAAGATCGAGGGCCATTCGCCCTCGCTCCTGACGTCCAGGTGGGGTGGGGGATGAGCTGGCCGATATTTAGGCCTCCCCGCCCCCTTTCCTCATTCATTCTGGCTCTTCTGGCTAAGGAGAGCGGAGCGAAGAGCGCATGCGCCTCAGGATGGGGGCGAGGAGAGCGAGGGCTGACTTCACGCACGCGGGCCCTTGGCTTGCCTTCCGTGCTGCTCTGTCTAGACTCTTCTCTGTCCGTGTGCTGCCACCGCTTATTAGCACGCGAGGGAGCGCAAGCACGAGGGCCGGCCGGCCAGAATTCATTCTTGCAGCAGCAGCAGCAGCAGCAGCGTTGAGGAGGAGGCGGTGAACGTTGTGGAGGAAGCGACGGCGCTCGGCAGCGACAGCTCCAGCGAGCCACAGGAGGGTGCCAGCCACTCTTAGGATGGACTGTTTTTATTTGTTTGTTTGTTTGTGTTTGTTTTTCCCCGGACCTCGTGGGGCCATCACTCTCGAGTGGGGGGAGGGAGTAGTTCCCTGCAACCCCCCCGCTTGCCCCTAGGGCCGCTGACTGCAGGCCCTCGCCATGCCTATCGAGGGGGGGGGAGTTTCCCATGCCCCGTATGGCCCGGATTCTGCTGTGCTTTGCAGCGGGTGGCTGCAGCGCTGCCTTCCCGGCCCAGCAGTGGGATTTTCACAAGCTTGCTCCCTCCGGGCTTCCTGCACCTTCTGTGGAGCCCCATTTTGCCCAATGAGGGAGTTTTCCATCACCCAAAGCAGCCTGGTATTGCCACCTTTCTCGGTGGCAGCGACGGCCTCCCGTTCCAACTGGAGGAGGGGGAAGTTTTCTCCCGCCTCGACCGAATTGCCGCCTTTTCACGAGCTTTTTCCTGCACCTCAGAGCAGCCCATTTGCTGCTGACTGAGGCCCCTGTATTGCTGCCTTTCTTGGGGGAATTCCCCCCCCCCACACACACCCTGGAGTGGCTGCAGCCAACGGGGGTTCATTCCCTGAGGTTTCTTCCCATTTTGCGGGTAGTGTGGCCTGTTTGGCCAATATAGCAGGTCGGCCTACCAGCTAGCAATCACCCCTGAGTAGCATGGCCTTGCTGCACTACGGGCGCTTCCTGCACCTCCAGTGAGGCCCTTAGGGCTGGGGATTTCAGTGAGCAGCAGCTAAGTGGCCTTGCCGCCCCTGCAGAGGGAAGGGGAGTTTTCAGTGCTATGAAGCAGCCTGAATTGGAAACCTTTGTCCGGTCACCACCCTGGGGGCCTTTTCTCTAGGTCTGGAGGAGTCTCCCCGGCCCTTTCTTCTGCTTTAGTGACTCCTCTCCCCTGACCAAACATCAATTCTGGGTAGTCACTCTTTGGCCTTGAAGGTGTTGGGCTTGCGCCGTGTCTCTGGGGCTCACATCAGACAATGTGCAGGCTGGCGGCAGGTGGAGCTCCAAGGCGTATTGGGCCTCCGCAAGGCCCCTGCTGGGCCTTTTCGGACATGAGGATGCTGGGTTCATATGTTTGTCTCTTGTTCTTTCAGATGTCCGGGTGCGATGGAACCGGTATGCGTGCTCATCTGGGTGCACAGCATGGTTCTCTGGGCTAGTCAGAGTCCCTCCTCAAGTGGCGGAGCCTAGCTGGGGCTCAGCCGGTGTGCCACCATCCAGTGGCTGTGCAGACGTGGCATGTGTTGGTGTGCCTCCTGTCCACGTTCTTCCAGCAAGGGCTGGTGAAGGTTCCCCCGCAGATTCTGGTTCTGCACATGGGGGGAATGATTTATGCCTGCTGAAGGGCAAGGCCCTGATTCTTCAAGCCTGAGTTTTACAGCTGATTTGGTGCCGCTGGCCCAGAATTGCCATCATTGGGTCCATCCTGCTGCCAAGAGGGGCATGGAATGACGGTTGGGATCCCTGAAGATGGTGGTCATCTCTGACCTAGGCAATGTTTTCTTGTAGGAGTATCTGTGAAGGGGCATCTTGGAGTGTTTTGCTGCGTAGGTTGGGGGGAGGGTGACTAAGCAGAGGCTTGTTGCCCTCCTGTGGCGGTTCCGGGTGGGCACTCCACTGGGGGAGAGGACAGGTGAGCATTCGTGGGCACCATTTCAGGTGACTGGTAAGGCCCGAGGCTCTTGGCTCCGGGTTTTGTGGCCCCGCGTTGGGAGATAAGGCTTACCTTTGAGGCTGACCCTCCTCACCCACTCAGGTTCCATGGCTCAAGGGGTGGTGACAGGGGAAGGTCTCCCAGCCCATAATTGGGTGGATCGATCTGCAGGGTGGCTACAGTAGACGCCATGCCTCAGACGACGAATGCCTCACTCTATACCTGTCATGATTACTTGTTTTCTATGTGCCCGCCGGTGCTTCCTTCGCAGATTGTAATATGTCAATAAATGTGGCCCCATTTTATCCCAACTCTATTTGTGTTGTCTCGTCATTTCTCCCCCCTATGTACCCGCAAGTCCCCTCACCCCACGTCCGGCTTGCCTGGCCGTGGGGGGGGGGATGTTGCGGGTGGGGGGGAAGGGCGGGACAAGATCGAGGGCCATTCGCCCTCGCTCCTGACGTCCAGGTGGGGTGGGGGCTGAGCTGGCCGATATTTAGGCCTCCCCACCCCCTTTCCTCATTCATTCTGGCTCTTCTGGCTCCCTCCCTCCGCCCCAACATGCAGTGTGGGTTGTACCGGTTGCCCTATTGGGGGCCGAGTAGGAATTTTGCTCTTAGCCAGATTGGCCGGGCTATGGGTTTTTTGCCTACTTCATACTGCTGGTGGGATAGGGAGTAATGTAGGCTAATTGGTATCATCTGATTGCTATTTTTATCCGGTCACATAACTGTACTGGCAGTTCCGGGTGGGCACTCCACTGGGGGAGAGGACAGGTGAGCATTCGTGGGCACCGTTTCAGGTGACTGGTAAGGCCCGAGGCTCTCGGCTCCGGGTTTTGTGGCCCCGAGTTGGGAGATAAGGCTTACCTTTGAGGCTGACCCTCCTCACCCACTCGGGTTCCGTGGCTCGAGGGGTGGTGACAGGGGAAGGTCTCCCAGCCCAGAATTGGGTGGATCGAACTGCAGGGTGGCTACAGTAGACGCCATGCCTCAGACTACGAATGCCTCACTCTATACCTGTCATGATTACTTGTTTTCTATGTGCCCGCCGGTGCTTCCTTTGCAGATTGTAATATGTCAATAAATGTGGCCCCACTTTATCCCAACTCTGTTTGTGTTGTCTCGTCATTTCTCCCCACTATGCACCCGCAACTGTCCTCCATTTTTGTAGTTAGTTTTGTTTTAGGATATAATGGGGTTAAATCTTTGGGTGTTTAAATCTGTGTAGGTGCTAGTCAGTTTCAGACAGATGATTAATAATTTAAAAATCAAATGTTTAGTTAGAATGTAGAGTTCAGAAATTTGTGCTTAGAGGGGCAGGAGATTATAAAGTTCAACAGAAGGCCAGAGGAAGAGAGAGAAAAGGTTTCAACTCAGAAAACAGGAAGTTAGTTTTCAGAAATGAAAAAAGAAATGATCTCCTTGACTAGTTGGTGTCAGGGAAAGGGGAAAAAATAATTTTAGAAGATTTAGAAAGGCAGAGAGGCAGACACAAAAAAGGAAGAGGAAGAGAGAGAGAGAGAGACAGAGAGACAGAGAGAGACAGAGACAGAGAGAGAGAGAGAAGGAAGGAAGGAAGGAAGGAAGGAAGGAAGGAAGGAAGGAAGGAAGATCAGAGTCGTAGAGGAAAGAGAGCTGCTGGTGAAGAGAGCTGTAAGACACTGCTTGCATAAGGGACCTGGATAAAATAGGACACAGTCTACTGAAGTTAGCTGGATGTATTTCTCACTGGTTGTTTTGTTACCCTATTGCTCATATAAGTGACGTGGGATACACATGTGTGAATAGGTGTGTTTACCCATTCACATTTTAAAACTTTGTCCTATTGACGCTTTTCTTTATAAAAATTAAAACCCTTGTTATTTGAAATTTTGTGGTCTTTTCATTTTTGTATTCCTTCATTTTTATGCAGAATGGTGGCTTGCTGAGGGACTGGGTGGCTGCTAGCTGGGTGCCCATGGACTGCCCAGTGGCTCACCACATGCAGCCAGCAGAAGTCTGGTGAGCGGCACATGAGGCAGACCTGGGTGGGTCCATCCACCCATAACCAAGGAGCAGTGGAAAAAAAACATAAAGGGAAGATTTAAAAGGGAGCATTGGCAGACTATTTTGCCTATTTTCCCCTCCACTGATGGAACAGGACATTGCAGTCTGTGACAAGTAAAAAGCCCATCATTATTAGGGTCCATATTTTGTTTGTACCAATAGCCAGGGGTTAGTGCCCTGTCAGACCAACAATGTCATAGGTTACTGGTAGTTTGGAGGAAGGACTTATTGACTGTACAAACAGATGGACAGTGGTGCCTATTTCCTGCTTTTCTCTGGCACTGTAACCTGAAGGATGATGTCTAAATAGCCATGTTATTATTTCACCTTTCACATGTTTGCCTCCATGCATAATAAGGAACCACACATATAAACACTCTCATGTCCAGAACATGGAGGCCAGAATCCATCCCAAAGTTTGGCACATATTTGTAGACTGGTTTCAAGAAGCTTGCCTAACTCTTTGTTGTATTGTGGCCACAGTGTTAAGCTGCCCTATGTAATCTTTCAGGAGGGTGCATTGTTGAGAATATAGATACAAAGGGATGTTTGTAAGTTAACACTAAATATGTCTTTCTTTCACATGCACAATTTCAATAGCCATTTCTTGTAAGTGCCAACAACTGAAGATGACATATAAGTGAGTGACCCAAACAAAGCCATGGCATTTGAAGAATGTGGACTGTTGACAGAAGAGACAATAAAACACAGAAGGATGTTCATCTTTTATTGCCTAGGTTCCATCTATCAGTCCTTTGGAATCAAAGACTTTTTTCCTGGGACTTTTAGCCTGAGGAGATTCTTAAGAGGGAAGGTGATTTAAGAAGAGGTGTTTTTTTAATCTGGTTTCTGTGAAGCACTGAAGAAATATAAAGGTTTCTCAGTTATTTTGAAGGTTAAAAGAAAGGAGAGACCTTTAAAGATAGAAAATACTATTCCTATAATAACTAGTCAGTTGAATCTTGGTGCAGAAATTACTTCTACTATCAAGTAAAATTTAGAAATTATTACAAAAGATATTATAAAACTTGCATAACACAGGGGATAGAAGAAAATGTTTGGGGTGTACAGTGTCTTAATCGTCTCCCACTGTCCGTATTCTGTAAGCGTTAGGTTTGACCAGTTTATAGTGAACTTTTTGCTATATACTGCCTGGTTTGCAGAACTATGGCTTTTTTAAGTGGTCAAAAATTACAGTTTTTGTAAGTTCAAGTTTTAATGCACTGTGAGTGCAATCCTGTGTAAACTTTCATGGGGCTAAATCCTACTGAACACAGTAGGGCTTACATAGGAATGCAGTATAAATCTCTTGAAAACAGCGCATAATGTGCTCACAAGAAAAGAATGTGACTAGTTTTGGTAGCCTACTGTCGTCTGTCCCCCCCACCCCGCACCCCTCTGTGTGTGTGTGTGTGTGAATTTTCTAGGATGAAGATAAGGAATGATGTGTCTTAGTGAAAAATATGGAACATCTCTATTGTAATTTCATTACAATAGAGGAGGTTTGTAGGCCCCTTCCAACCCTACTATACTATTCTATGATTCTATGATTGTTCTTTTTTTAACCAAAGCCTTAACAGTAAAAAGCAAACAAAGATAAACATACTTAAAAAATAAACCCTACTGAGAAAGTCACTAAGGGCACAATCCTATGCATATTTAGACAGAAAAAGGACTATAACTCCAGCATGCCCCAGCCAGGCATGACTAGCTGGGGTATGCTGGAAGAGGTTGTAGGCCTTTCTTTTTGTCTAAACATGCATAGGATTGTGCCTTAATATTATTGAAAGTTTTTGTTGTTCAGTCATTATGTCATGTCTGACTCTTCATGACCCCATGGACCATAGCACGCCAGGCCTTCCTGTCCTCCGCTCTCTCCCAGAGCGTGCTCAAGTTCATATTCATTGCATCGGTGATGCTATTAGCCATCTCATCCTCTGCCGTCCCCTTCTCCTTTTGCCTTCAATCTTTCCCAGGCAGCATCAGGGTCTTTTCCAGTGAGTTTTCTCTTCACATTAGGTGGCCAAAATATTTGAGCTTCAGCTTCAGTATTTGTCCTTCCAATGAGCAGTCAGGGTTGATTTCCTTTAGCATTGACTAATTTGACCTCCTTGCAGTCCAGGGGACTTGTAAGAATCTTCTCCAGCACCACAGTTCGAAAGCACTCAGCCTTCCTTATAGTCCAGCTTAGGGATGTCAGAGAATTCTGCCACAGATCTCAGGGAAGCCGAATGCCAGCACATTCGGCCCCCCGAAATTGGTGGTGGAACGGTCTGCCACCCCCCCGCCAACCCCCCGGGACGGGACTTACCTTGGGCGGATCTTCCTGGTGGCGCAGTGGTGGTGCGGCGGCGGCGGCTGCGGCGGCCGGTCTTCCAACCGGCCACTGCTGCCGCCATTTCCAGTTAAAAAAAATGTGATAGGCTACGTAAAGATTTACGTAGCCTATCATGGCTAGATTTTTTAAAAACACCATGCTAGGCTACGTAAACATTTACGTAAACAATAGCATGGTCCATGGGGTCATGAAGAGTCAGACATGACATAATGACTGAACAACAAAAACTTTCAATAATATTAAGGCACAATCCTATGCATGTTTAGACAAAAAGAAAGGCCTACAACCTCTTCCAGCATACCTCAGCTAGTCATGCCTGGCTGGGGCATGCTGGAGTTATAGTCCTTTTTCTGTCTAAATATGCATAGGATTGTGCCCTTAGTGACTTTCTCAGTAGGGTTTATTTTTTAAGTATGTTTATCTTTGTTTGCTTTTTACTGTTAAGGCTTTGGTTAAAAAAAGAACAATCATAGAATCATAGAATAGTATAGTAGGGTTGGAAGGGGCCTACAAACCTCCTCTATTGTAATGAAATTACAATAGAGATGTTCCATATTTTTCACTAAGACACATCATTCCTTATCTTCATCCTAGAAAATTCACACACACACACACACACACACACAGAGGGGTGCGGGATGGGGGGGACAGACGTAAATGTTTACGTAGCCTATCACGGCTGATTTAAAAAGAAAAAAACACGCGCGTACGCAAATGGCAGCACCCATGGGCGCCGCCATTTGCGTTCCTTATTTTGGCATGCCTTAGTCTACGTAAACATTTACGTAGACTAAGAGGGTGAAAATAAGGGGAACGCAAATAGCGTAGCGTCTATGCTATTTGCGTTCCCCTTATTTTCGCCATCTTAGTCTACATAAATGTTTACGTAGACTAAGACGGCAAAAATAAGGGGAACGCAAATAGCGTAGCATCTATGCTATTTGCGTTCCCCTTATTTTCGCCATCTTAGTTTACGTAAATGTTTACGTAGACTAAGACGTGCCAAAATAAGGAACGCAAATGGTGGCACCCGTGGGCGCCGCCATTTACGTACGCACGTTTTTTTTTCTTTTAAATCAGCCGTGATAGGCTACATAAACATTTACGTAGCCTATCATGGCTGACTGCAGGGACACAAATGGCAGTGGCTACAGCCGCCATTTGCGTCCCTGCTAGCCAGCGGCCGGATATCCGGCCGCTGGTGGAGCTGGCCGGCGGCGAGCCGGCCGGCCAGGATTCTGGGGGGGGAGGAACGGAGCGCCTTCCCCCCCCAGTGAGGATTCCAGGGGGAGGGACGGAACACCTCCCCCCCAACCATTAGCATAATCCCTGAAAAGTAAGTGATTTTAGTACATCCCTAGTCCAGCTCTCACAGCCATACGTTACAATGGGAAAACCATAGCTTTGATTATACGAACCTTTGTCAGCAAGGCGATGTCTCTGCTTCTTACTATGCTGTCTACATTTGCCATAGCTTTCCTCCCAAGGAGCAACCATCTTTCCCTCAAAATTTCTCTAGATGTTTGGTGGCTTGGCCTATGTGGAACATTCCACATTTTAGTTTAGATTAAATTTGGTGGCAATTTAGAGACATGTAAGAGTAAGTTTATCAGGCAAATGGCACTAATCTTGACAAATTTCTTTTTACACTCTTTGAAAGTCAAACAGCTGTTTCATTTGAGCTAGGATCTTATAGCTTCAACCTCACAATTGTGCTGTAGGCTAAATTGATAAGAATAACTCTACTTAAAAGCAATTTCGGGGTATAGTGGAGAGTTGTTGCTAAATGTGGGGATTATACTAGGGATGTATGAAAATCACTTACCTGTTTGCAGATTATGTTTATGGTGGGGGGGAGGCATTCCATCCCTCCCGCTGGAATCCTGGGTGGGGGGGAGACGCTCCGTACCTCCCCCCCGGAATCCTCCTTGGCCGGCTGTGCTCCGCGGCGGCTCTGCGGAGCAGCCGGCCAGGCCCAGCCAGGCCAGAGCCATCCGCAGCCGGATTTCCAGCCGCGAAGGGCTCTGGGGAAAAAAAAAAACACGTACACAAAGGGCGGCTACGGCATTTTTGACATCTTAATCTACATAAATATTTACATAGACTAAGACGGCGAAAATAAGGGGAACGCAAATAGCATAGCGGACGCTATTTGCGTTCCCCTTATTTTCGCCATCTTAGTCTATGTAAATATTTACATAGACTAAGATGGCCCAAAATAAGTAACGCAAATGGTGGCAGCCATAGCCGCCACCATTTGCGTACACCTTCTTTTTTTTTACCCAATTTTTTTAGTTACCTAAGTTTTTACGTAGCCTAAAACGTCTGGGTAAAAAAAAAAAAAATGGCCATAGCCGCCACCATTTGCGTACACCTTCTTTTTTTTTACCCAATTTTTTTAGTTACCTAAGTTTTTACGTAGCCTAAAACGTCTGGGTAAAAAAAAAAAAAATGGCCGTAGCTGCCGCCATTTGCATATGCCTTTTTTTTTTTTACCCAGATGTTTTAGGCTACGTAAAAACTTATGTAGCCTATCATGTGGGTGTAAAAAAAACCACAAAAAAAACCCTGCAAATGGCGGTGGTGGCAGCCGGTCGGAAGACCAGCCGCCAGAGCCACCGCCGCCGAAGCCACCGCCGGAGCCGCTGCTGCCTGGAAGATCCGCCCCAGGTAAGTCTCATCGAGATGTTTTGGATGGCGGCAGCTCCAGTGGCAGCTTCAGCAGCCACTGCAGCCCTGGCGGCAGCTGGTCTTCCAACCGGCTGCTGCCATTGCCATTTGCAATCTGTGTTTTTTTCTCTTTTTTTTCCCCATAGACATGATAGGCTATGTAAAGACTTACGTAGCCTATCATGTCTGGGTAAAAAAAAACGCGTATGCAAAAGGCGGTGGCTATGGCCGCCGCCATTTGCATTCCTTATTTTTCGCCGTCTTAGTCTATGTAAATATTTACGTAGACTAAGACGAAGCCAAGAAAGAGGAACACAAATAGCACCCAGTACGCTATTTGTGTTCCCCTTTCTTGTCTTCGTCTTAGTCTATGTAAATATTTACATAGACTAAGCCGGAGAAAAATAAGGAACGCAAATGGCGGCGGCTGTAGCTGGGCCTGTAGCCGCCGCCATTTGTGTACGCTGTTTTTTGTTTTGTTTTTACCCAGAGCCCTCCGCGGCCAGAAATCCGGCTGCGGATGGCCCTGGCCTGGGCCTGGCTGGCTGCTCCGCGGAGCCGCCGCGGAGCACAGCCGGCCATCAAGGATTCCGGGGGGGGGAGGACCGGATCGCCTCCCCTCCCCATCGAGGATTCCAGGGGGAGGGATGGAATGCTTCCCCCCTCCCATGAACAGAATCCGCAAAAAGGTAAGTGACTTTCATACATCCCTAGGTATCATACGAATACCAACACATGCAGCTTTTTACTAACTGTTATGAAAGTAATTGTAATGATATTTCTAGGAAAACCAATTTAAAACAGTTTTAGCCATTTAGTATAACAGCAAT
Organism: Heloderma suspectum; assembly: GCF_057233095.1. Classification (NCBI taxonomy): domain Eukaryota; kingdom Metazoa; phylum Chordata; class Lepidosauria; order Squamata; family Helodermatidae; genus Heloderma; species Heloderma suspectum. The sequence continues at coordinate 77,811,632 of NC_139460.1, read as the reverse complement.
TTGAACTATGAAAATAAGATGCAGAAAACCCCCAAAACCATCTAAAACTTGTCTAGACTTTTTCCCTACTTAAACCAAGTCCTAGTAATAAAGCAGTTTCTTTCAGCTCATACTATTTCTTTTGCAGTGCAGCTTCTATTCTTCTTGCTTTCATCTCAGCTCCTTTTGTCCTTGGAGACTGGGTCTGCTGCTACTTTCCATCGTGACTTTATTTTTCTGATTTCTAGCTCTTGAACAAACTGACTGACTGCATGCCAGATATACAGTATTCCAAATCCCACAACCATCTTCATAGCCAATTGGAGTGGATTATATTTGCTAGGTTTCTGATTCCCATAGTAACTAGATGTATTTCCTTCCCTTAGGTTTCTATTTCCTGGGCAGACCCATTTAGAGGCTGGCAAGAACAGTTTCAAATTTTCAAATAACTATGGGTGAAATCCTGGGAAATGCTGGGAGTTGTAGGACTTTTTTCTGTCTAAACATGCACCCTTAATGATTCAGGCTTAATGTCACATAGTCAGCACTTTCACCATACTTCTTTCATTCTTAAAATTTGTAGATGCTTCTGAACATTACTGTCTTTAGATGCTACAATTTGTTCATAGTTACCAAGCAAGTCATTAGTTAAAAGTTGGAAACATGGATTTATTCTAGAATGAGATTCTGTTATTTTGTACTTCAGGTCTATCTAACCCATCTGAATATGAATTGTTGTAAAAAAAAAAAAATCAGTGGTTCTTCTGTATTCACAAACATTGTGTCCAATTGCAAATCACCCACTTTCTGTGTGAAACTTGATTTTCAAGGTCTTTTATGATGGCATTCTAATTTTGCAGGCAGAAAAGCCATGATCTGGCTCATTCAAATGTTCTTATTGTTTATATTTTCAAATTCAATATCCATTTTTGAACAATTCATTTCAGCTCTGGTATGGAGTATTATAGTGTTGTGTATCAAAGCTTGATTTTTTTGTAACTTGTGGCAATTGTGTCTCATGAAAATGTTCTTTAAATAATGGCAAGAATAAAAGCATTGATTCCTCAGCCAAAAAAAATGGTAAATGGATTGCAAACAAAGTTTATGACAATGTATCAAACTGAGTTAGCTTATCTAGTAAGATACTACAGAGACTGGTGGGACCCCTGCTGTCATTTATTTAGCATCTTCATTAATGATTTGGAAGAGAAGGTAAATAGGTTGTTAATTAAATTGGTAGAGGATAATAATTAGAGACTGTTTTAAACATCATTGAGGATAAACTAGTGTTATAGAAAGTCCTAAAGGCATTATGAATGTGGCCATGAAATGAAATTTATCTTGGGAGAAATGCTAATATATCTGGGCAAAGATATCTGAACTGCAGCCACATAAGGGAAGGCAACTATTGAGCTGACAGAAAACTGAGAAGAAATAGTACAGGAAACAGGGTATGAGCAGGGAGTCAAACCAAACTTGAATCTCAGCCAAGAATGAAAGTGAATCTTAATCCCCCACCCCCGCCCCCTCAGTCTGGAATGAACCCTGAACCATTATTTGCAAGAAATAAACTGAAAGGGAAAAAAAACCCAAATGAAACAAAATAACAACTGGATAATCTGTTTGGCTAAAGAATTAAAAAAAAAAAATGCAGTGATATGCTCACTGCCTAACCAGGATGAATCATGTGCATGTAAAAGTAAGATCTGGGAGACCTTTAAAAAACACATTTTGGGTGGGTCCTGGCCTCTGTCCTCTTAAAAGACTGGTAATCAGAATCAGGACAAAAGGTTGCAGATTTAAGGGTGGTGGGCACAATTGGCTGTCATTAAGTGATACAAATGATTGATTAATTAAGTTACACTATTCAACTTGTATGCTCTAATAGAACATATGAGAGCATACAAGTCATATGGGTGCTTATATAGATATATGGACTGCTTATATTAACATATATATGTGAAACGGAAATGTTAATTCTGTTCTCCTCACCCTCTTGTGTTTCCTTCTTTTCTTTCCCTATATCAAGGGAAATGAGTACTGTATATGAGTACTGTTAATGAGTACTGTATATTAATATGTTTCATGACATACATTTTCCCGTTTTTGGTTTGTTTGTTGTCACCATTGTGTTGCAAATAAAAAAGTAAAAAAAAAAAACCATGCATGCTCTCATATATATATATATATATATATATATATAAAAAAATAATACAGTCATAAAAGTATCACTGCTAAAGATAAAACAAAGCAATTAAGAGACAATAAGAGCATAGCTACAACTACTTTTAAAGTGTTTTTTTTAAAAAAAACAAATGAACTTGGGGGTGATGGGAGGTCTTTGCCACCAAAATGGCATAAAGGTAGGCACTGAAAAAGCTTCCAGGGGCAGGGCATTCCAAAGGTGAGGCACCGCAATTCAGAAGGCTTTCTCCCTGATCACCACCCACACTATCTGGGCAGCCATACTACATGTTACTTTGAGGATATAGCTGCTAACTACATCTTCAAAGTAATGTGTAGACTTCAAAAGGAGAGCCCCAGTGATTCGGGTAGACTGGTACACATGAAGACAGGCTGCATTAAATATATGTTTACACGGTAATATTGTATGCTCTAGTTATTTGTATTTCATGGTTGCTTCAATGCTTCATGGTACTTAAGGATTATTGTTGACACTGTAACATAAATAATAATGCCAATTGAGGGCTAGCAGTACCTTTTCTTGGCTTGGATCAGAACCAACCAGAACAATTTCAGTCACAGTTGAACCTAAGCTGAAACCAAGCCAAAATACTTAATGCACTCCCTGCCTATGAGTCAGCAGTGGTTTAGTAGAAACAACAACAAAAATGCTACTATTTGACATACTGAGATTTGAGATGTTGGCTGAGAAATCAGTAGGTATATATTGTTTTTGAAGGTAGATGTTATATAATACAAATGTAAATAAATACACATATTTAACAATGTGCAATGGATCACAACTAACAGGGTTTAAGGTGTGCAGAAAAATAAGACTGCAATGTTGAAGTCCCTTATATAATAATAAAGTAAGTTCTTTTGAATGAAGTCTATCACAAGGAACAGACTTATTTTAGTATTTGATACATAGGCTTTTTCAGACTGATTGGAATGCTGGAGAAATTCGAGATGGACTAAAATGAGTTCAGATTTCTAAGAATCCAACCTGCAAAATCTGCTGTGGACCAGCCTCCTCTGGCTGCGCAGAGTCCGTGGACTTTCAGAACTTTTTGTTACTTTCCCAAAATTTACGCAAATGTATTTTTTAGGAAAATACACAGGTTTCTGTTGAGACTGGTAAATATACTTGGAGAACAGTGGAATGGAATGGGGGACAATATGCTAAATGTTACAAACTAACATAAATTATGGAATTATTTGTGTATTTTTCCGCATAATGAAACAAAAATTCAGATCCTTCTGTGAAGAAACACTGGATCAAATGACACCGCACAATCCATTAAATGCACATGGGATGGGTTCCACAAAATCTGGATACCCCTAAGTTTGATCTATACATATTCACTTAGAAGAAAGTCCCACACTGAGTACAGTGCATAGGATTGCAGCCTTAACACCTGTTGATCTAAAAACAGCTTAATTTTGTTCTATTAATTATATAAGTGGCTATAGTGGTCATGATACTGCAATGATGAGGAAGGCACTGGGAAACCACGTCATTAAATATCCCTAGTATAATCATTATGGCTAGAATGTGTAACAAAATGGCCCTCACTCCCCAGCAGACCTTAAATGGTCAGCAGGTGCTAAGAATCCTCAGGTGTACACTCAAAATAACCACATGGAATGTGCAAAGCATGTTCCAGGCTGGAAAACTCGATAATGTTGTTGCCGAAATGCAAAGATTACATATAGATATCCGAGGAGTCAGCAATGTTTAATGGCCAGGAAATGGAGAAGGCCCTTTTGATAAAAGGTTAATGTATTATGCAAGAAGAAATGACAAGAATCATAGATATGGAGTAGCAGTACTGGTATGTAAAGAAATTAAAAGATCAATTTTGAATGTTGTGAGATATTCTGAGAAATTAATAATGATACAGCTGAAGTCCCAAGTCGGTAAAATTAATATCATTCAAATATATGCCTCTACAGCAGATAAAAATGATGATGAAATTAATGACTTTTATGATCAGATAAATGAGGTTCTTAAAAAAACTAAGAAACATGACATCACTATAATTTTAGGAGATTTCAAGGCAAAAGTAAGAGAAGGGAAAGTTGGTAAGTATGTTGGAGCATACGGGTTAGGTAATAGAAATGATTGAGGGGGAAAGCTGCTAGAGTTTTGTCAAATGAAGGATCTGGTTATAACAAATACATGGTTTAAACTTTAAACTTCCAGAGAGAAGACTACATACATGGACATCACCTAGACATTACAAAAGAGAATATCATCAGAAATCAAATTGATTTTATCATCATTAATAAAAGATATAGAAACGCCATCAAGTCAGTAAAAACATATCCAGGTGCTGATGTAAAATTGGCTCACAACCCACTTGTTGCAGTTTTTAATATAAGATCAAAGAAATTAAGAAAGAAAATAACAACACAAAGCTTAAATACTGATATGCTTAGAAATACTGAAATAAAGGGTGAAGAGAAAAATAAAGGAGAATTTACAAAATATGAAGCGCAACAATGAAACCCACTTAAATGTCAACAAAAGGTGGAATGAAATAAAAGAAGCTATACTGAAAGCAAGTAAGATCAACTTTAAAAAGAATAGTTTTGAAGGAAAGCAAAAGTGGATGACCTCTGAGATCTTGGCCTTGATGGAAGAAAGAAGAAAATATAAGGGACATGACACGATCAAATATAAGGATATACATAAAATAATAAAGTATAAGATTATAGAAGTAGGGATGGTGGAGAAATCTGCCATGGACTCCAATGAGGCCAGATTCTTTAGAATTCGGCCCTCCGGAGTCCATGGCGGAATGGACTACTCCCCCATTACCATCCTGAAATCCTTCCTGGACAGACCCTACCTGCTGCTGGCCGGTCCGGGTCTGTCCGTTGCTGCCATCTATTCACTGCCCCGGATTGCGGCCGCAAATGGCATCCGGCATAGGGGACACTATTTGCGTCCCTGCTCTTTTCGGTGATAGGCTACATAAATATTTACATAGCCTATCACCAAAAAAGCAGGGATGCAAATGGCGTCCCTTATGCTGGACGCCATTTGCGGCTGCAGCCTGGCAGCGGATGCAAGTCCAGCTGCAGATGGGCCCGGCTGGCAGCTCCACAGACTGACCATGGAGCAGGGCTGGTCAGGCAAGATTCCGGGGGCAGGGACGGATTGCCTCCCCCCATGCGGACACCCGGACCGGAACGGTAAGTGGGTTTCATACACCCCTATATAGAAGCGAAAGAGAAATTTATGGTAGACAGATGTAAAGAAATTGAAGAACTAGAAAGCAAGCATAACACATTTGGGTTACATAAAAAAGTGAGGGAAGTGACAGCTGTAGGGAAAAAGAAACAGTCCAGTTTACTAAAAGACAAACATGGAACGATTATAGTAGAATTACCACAAACACCTAAGAGATGGGAAGAATACATTAAGGAATTATTTGATGATATGAGACCAGAGTTGAATAAAGAGCATGGAGTTAGACATGGACCTGACATTATGTGTGAGGAGGTAGAATATGCTGAAAGGAATACAAAGGGGAAAAGGCTGTCAGGCTCAGCCCTGATGGGATACCAGTTGAACTACTCAAGTTAATTAAAGGGGATGAAATACAAGTCTTGGTACATTTATATAATACTATCTATAAAACTGGTATCATACCAAGATAATGGCTTAAATCAACATTTGTAGTATTGCCCAAAAAAGACAGTGTTAAAGAATGCTCTGAATATAGAACAATCAGTCTTATGTGCCATGCATTAAAAATATTTCTCAAAATTATTCACAATTGAATGTATAAGAAATTAGAATTGTATATACATGAAATGCAGTTTGGATTTAGGAGTCGGATGGGAACAAGAGAAGCTTTATTTCAAGTTAACATCTTAATTCAAAGATGTCTTGATATGAATAAAGACATGTATTTGGGATTTATTGTTTATGAGAAGGCATTTGATAAATGCAATTTGTCACAAGCGATTGATGGACACATTGAGAAAAACCGATATCGATAGTCAGGAGATTCAGCTCATAGAAAATTTGTATTGGAATCAAACAGCCTCAGTTCATATAGATGGAGAGTTATCTGAAGAAATTCAGATCCAAAGAGGAGTAAGACAAGGCTGTGTCCAATCACCTATGCTGTTCAATTTATATTCTGAAGCTATATTTAATGAAGCACTTGCTGAACAAACGGCTGGCTTAAACATCAATGGAAAAATAATTAACACAGTTTGATATGCTGATGACACCATAGTAATGACAGACAATATATCCAACCTACAAAAGTTGCTAGATCAGATTAATAAAGTAAATAATGAACATGGCCTTAAAATGAATATCAAGAAAACAAAATATATGGTGATAAGTAAAAAGCCTTTTACTGAATTTAATATTATAATAAATAACATGCCAATTGAGTGAGTCACAACTGAGTGAGTCACAAAATAAAAATACCTAGGAACTTGGCTCAATGAAAGAAATAAACAAGCACAAGAGATAAACGCAAGAGTGGAGATGGCAAGAACAGGGTTTGTTAAAATGAAAAAAAAATGTAATTGGGACCTTAATCTTAATCTTACCATTTGGATGGTAAGATGCTATGTGTTCTCAATATTATTTTATGGATTGGAGGTTTGGACACTTAAGAAGAACAATCTGAGGAAAATTGAATCCTTCAAAATGTGGCTATATCGATGCATACTGAAAATACCGTGGACTGATTGAGTAACAAATGAGAACGTACTATGCAGAGTAAGCAAACACACAGATTTGGTAAAGACCATCAAGAGAATAAAGTTACAATACCTTGGTTATATTATCCGAGGTGAAAAATACACCAAACTCCAAGTCGTTATACAAGGGAAAATGGAAGGAAAACGATCAGTAGGAAAAAGATGAACATCATGGATAAAGAATCTGAGGTAATGGTTCAGCTGTACATCTATACGACTATTCAGAGCAGCTGCGTCAAAAACGAAAATTGCTGTAATGATAGCTAACCTCAGATAGGAGACAGCATCTTAAGAAGAAGAATTACATAAGAATACAGAGCCATTATATTCCTTCATTACTCAAAAAGAAAACTTGGTGTTATGTTTTTATGTAGTTGAGCATAAAATAAAGTGATTGTGTGTGTGTGTGTGCGTGGGTGTGCAAGCATATATGTTGCCTACGATGACAAACTATTTTGATCCATTCCCATCTGATTGCCATCAAGGCTTTTTATAGATATGGGTTTCTGAGATGCTGTTCTGAGTTCTGGGAAAACTTTTAATGAATGGTCAATTAATACTTGACTGGACAAATGATCTGGTATAATAGAAAACATATGTATAAATCAGTCTTGTACTACTTCCTTGGTACAGGCAAGATGATATAACCTTTTTAGGCTACTTGTGATAATTTAAGAGATACCATCAACTATATTCTGAGAAGTAGTTAATTACGTTTGGTTGTATAGATAGACATAAAATTGCTGCTTCCTTCTCTTTACTTTTAAATATATACATATCAAGATGAAGTGGAAGCATGATCAGGTAATAGCTGGAGTAAAAAATCAGGAAAAGAGTCTTTAATAGGGATGTATGAAAGTTACTTTCAAAGGGTGACATTCGCGGTGAGGCAGAGGCGCGCCGTCCCTCCCCCCAAAATTCTCTCTGGCCGGCTCCACTCTACAGAGATTCCGTGGAGCCCCCGGACGGGGCTGCCCACAGCTGGACCTCCGGCCACTGGGCAGTATGCAGGGACACAAATGGCGGCTGCTGTAGCCACCATTTGCGTCCCTGTATTTTGCCGTGATAGGCTACGTAAATATTTCCATAGCCTATCATGGCAAAAAAAAAACAGCGGATGCAAATGGCGGTGGCTATGGCGGCCGCCATTTGCGTTCCCTTTTTTTTTGCCATGATAGGTTACATAAATATTTATGTAGCCTATTACAGCAAAAAAAAAAAAAAAGGAATGCAAATGGTGGCCACTACACCATTTGCGCCCCCTCTCTTTTGCCATAATAGCCTACGTAAATATTTACGTAGGCTATCACAGCCAAAAAAAAAAAAAGGTAACGCAAATGGCGGCCGCCGTAGCCACTGCCATTTGCGTTCCCTTTCTTTTTGCCATGATAGGCTACGTAAATACTTAAGCAGCCTATCACGGCTTCTGCAGGGATGCAAATGGCGTCCCTGTGTTAGCCGTGATAGGCTACCTAAGTATTTATGTAACCTATCACAGCTATAGTGGTGAAGGGAATGGCTGCCATGGATGTGGACACCATTCGCAGAGCAGCGTGAACGGCACTGGATAAGTGTCCCATTTCGTGCGCCTTTCGCGGGGGGGGGGCTTCGTTCTGCCACGGATTTTGGGGGGCCGAATGCATTGGCATTCGGCCTCACCGAGATCTGTGGCAGAATTCTCTGACATCCCTAGGCTTTAAGGCAAAGTGAGGTAGGGGATGCCGCAGAATGGGCAGGCATGATATCCAGGAAGGCTATTGCCTGGGCAGAAACCTAGACATGACATGGACGGAAGCATATATTAGTATCATCATTCCTGTCAGGGTGGGGGGATCAGGTTAGCCAAGTAGTTCAGTTAGATCCCTTCACAAGCTGGATCTTTTCTCAAGGATCCATGTACCAAGATGAATCTCAGTGGTTAATTCTTTAAGATCCCAGGAAACCAGAGGCTGAAGCCCAAGTCTGCCTGGTCCGAACAAAGAAAAACAAGAAGAGTTATTATTTCACAAATCATCCAATAGATGCATTTGGCACAGGATGTTGTGATGACAGCTAACACATGTGGGCTTCTCTAAATAAACACATAAAATGAATGGAAGGTACGTCTGAAATTGTCTATTATATGCATACCACCTCCATCTTCAGAAACAACGATAAGCTAACATCAGGCAGTTGCAAGGCATAAGTAACATAATGCATAGGTTTCCTATTCCCTCCTCTCCTCCACGGCCACCTGAGCCCCCCCCCCAAATCCTCTGTGGGGTGTTGTGGCCCCTCCTAAACAATGTAGAATGGGGCATGTGGTGACTGCTGTGGGGGGAGCAGGAGATGTGAAACTTTCCTTCCCTGAAGTTTCTTATCTTAGGATACAAGCCATAAATGGCTGCATTTACCTTAAACTAAGGCCTTTACAGCCGCAAATGGCATCCAGGATGCCATTTGTGGCCACAGTCAATCCGGCTCACCAGCAATACAGCAATGGCGGAGGTATCACTGGCACTTCGGAGCCGGCTGGCGGCTCCACGGACTCACCGCGGAGAGGAGCTGGCCAACAAGGATTCCGGGGGGGAGGGGAGGTTCAGAATCAGAGGGGAGATTCCCTCTGTAGACCCCCGCGGAGTCCAGGTAAGGGAGTTTTGTACACCCCTAGATTTGTGTAGGGATGTATGAATCAGCAAAATGTGAGCTCAATGAGATTCTCTGAATTCCACCTTGAAACTCATTCTAACTCATGCCAGTATCAGAATGAAAGGTTTGTTTTTTCTGTTTTTCACATGAGCATTCCTGCATATTTGGTGCACATTTTTTGAAAATTATTATTATTATTATTATTATTATTATTATTATTATTATTATTATTATATTTAGGGGTGCACGAAAGCCACTTACCTGGTCTCGCAGCTTTTCGCGGTGGGGGGGAGGCATTTCACTGCTCTCCCCCCGAAGTTCAGGCCGGGGGGAGAGGCTTCCCGCCTCGCCCGGCCGATATTCAGGCCGGGGAGGAGGCGCCTCGCCTCGCCCGGCCACGAAAAAAAAATTTAAAAAACCCCCCAAAACGCCCCCATGATAGGCTACATGACGATTACCGTAGCCTATCACGGCTAGATCTGCAAAGTCAGCCGTGATAGGCTACATAAATCATCACGTAGCCTATCATGGGTGACTTAAAAAAAAAAAAAGCGTGTACGCAAATGGCGGCCCCCATAGGGAGCCGCCATTCGCGTTCCTTATTTGGTCGCTGTAGTCTACGTAAATCCTTACGTAGACTACAGCGACCAAATAAGGAACGGGAATGGCGGCTCCCTATGGGGGCCGCCATTAGCCGTACGCACGTGGTTTTTTTTTTTAAGTCACCCGTGATAGGCTACGTGACGATTTACATAGCCTACCACGGCTGACTTTGCAAATCTAGCCGTGATAGGCTATGTTAATCGTCACGTAGCCTATCACGGGGGTGTTTTTTTTTTTAGTTTTATTGGAATGGCGGCGGCGGCAGCCAGTCGAAAGATCGGCTGCTGCCCCCGCCTCTGACAAAGACCCGCCGAACCGCCGGCCGGACCCGCCGCCGGGAGGGACATTCGGGAAAGGTAAGTCCCGTCCCGGGGGGGTGCGGGGGCAGGGGGAGTGCGGAGAATTTCTCCCCAAAACTTCTTCGGGGGGCCGAACACGTTGGCGCTCGGCCCCCCGAAGTTTCGGGGAGAAATTCTCTGCCAACCCTAATTATATTACATTTCTATACTGCCCCATAGCCGAAGCTCTCTGGGCAGTTTACAGAAGTTAAAACATTAAAATACAATACACAAAGTTTAAAAGTCATTTACATAAAAACGCACAGACAATATACACAGACAACATACAACTACACAAACAACATTGTTTGTGTAGCTGCCGCCCCTGCCCCCAACGAAAGGCCGATGAACCGCCACCGGGACCCGCCGCCGGAAGGGACATTCACCAAAGGTAAGTCCCATCCCGGGGGGGGCGGAGAATTTCACCGCCGATTTCGGGGGGCCGAATGTGTTGGAGCTCAGCCCCCCGAAGATTCGGGGAGAAATTCTCCACCATCCCTAACTAAAACCAATTTTTCATTCCTAGGTTTGAACTGGTTCTCCAGAAAATTAGTTCCTAACCAAGCATATAATGCATAGGGATGTCAGAGAATTCCGCCACAGATCTCGGTGAGGCCGAATGCCAGTGCATTCGGCCCTCCGAACTCCGTGGTGGAACGGCCTGCCCCCCCTGCCCCCCCGCGGATCCCTCCCGGGATGAGACTTACCTGTGGCGGATCGTCTGGGCGGCGGCAGCTCCAGCGGCTGGTCTTCCGACTGGCTGCTGCTGCTGCCATTTCCAGGCTTGTGTAAAAAAAAAAAAAGACATGATAGGCTACGTAAAGATTTACGGAGCCTATCATGGTTGGGTGGGTTTAAAAAAAAAACGCGTACGCAAATGGCGGCAGCTACAGCCGCCACCATTTGCGTTCCTTCTTTTTACCATCTTAATCTATGTAAATATTTATGTAGACTATGACAGTGAAAATAAAGGGGAATGCAAATAGCGTAGGTTTTGATTCACCGTTAAAAAAAATAGGTTTTGATTCACCGTTATAGCCTACGTAAATATTTACGTAGGATAAAACAGTGAATGAAAAAGGGACGCAAATCGCACCCGCTACACTATTTGCATTCCCCTTTATTTTCGCTGTCATAGTCTACATAAATATTTACGTAGATTAAGACAGCCAAAAAGAAGGAATGCAAATAGCGGCGTCCGTAGCCACCGCCATTTGCATAGACAGTTGTTGTTGTTGTTTTTTACCCAGAGCCCTCCGCGGCCGGAAATCCAGCTGCGGACGGCTCTGGCCTGGCTGGGCCTGGCCAGCTGCTCCATGGAGCTGCCACGGAGCGCAGCCAGCCGTTCGAGGATTCCGGGGGGAGGAACGGAGCGCCTCCCCCCTGGCGAGGATTCTGGGGGGAGGGACGGAACGCCTCCCCCCACCATAAACATAATCCGCGAACAGGTAAGTCACTTTCGTACATCCCTATAATGCATGAGTAAGACATGGTCTGTCCATTGTGTTGCACCCGTGACACTCTGTGACTACAGGAGCTTCCTTGTCTTCTTCTTTGAGGTGGCTATATAATGCCTTGAGAAGGCACCATTCGCACTAGGGATGTATGAAAATCACTTACCTTTTCGAAGGGTGACATTCACGGTGTGGGGGAGGTGCTCTGTCCCTTCCCCCAAAATTCTCTCCAGCCGGCTCCACTCTGTGGAGTTTCTGCAGAGCTGCTGGCCGGGGCCACCCACAGCCGGACATCCGGCTGCTGGGCAGCCTGCAGGGACACAAATGGTGGCCGCCATAGCCGCCGCCATTTGCGTTTGCTGTTTTTTTCTCTTTTTTTGCCATGATAGGCTACGTAAATATTTACGTTGCCTATCACAGCAAAACAACAACAACAACAGCGGACGCAAATGGGGGCGGCTATGGTGGCCGCTATTTGCGTTCCCTCTTTTTTTTGCCGTGATAGGTTACGTAAATATTTACATAGCCTATTACAGCAAAAAAAAAAAACGGAACACAAATGGCAGCCACTATGCCATTTGCGCCCCTCTTTTGCCGTAATAGCCTATGTAAATATTTACGTAGGCTTTCACGGCAAAAAAAAGGGAACGCAAATGACAGCAGCCGTAGCTGCCATTTGTGTTCACTGTTTTTTTCTCTTTTTTGCCGTGATAGGCTACGTAAATACTTACGTAGCCTATCACAGCCTCCACAGGGATGCAAATGGCTATCACGGCTATAATGACGAAGTGAATGGCTATCATGGCTATAATGACGAAGTGAATGGTGGCTGCAGACACGGCTGCCATTTGCAAAGCAGTGCGGACGGCAGCAGGTAGGTGCTCTGTTCCGGGCACATTTCGTGGGGTGGGGGGCTTCGTTCCGCCATGGATTTCGGGCGGCTGAATGCACTGGCATTCGGCCTCACTGAGATCCATGGCAGAATTCTCTGACATCCCTAATTCGCACAGACTTTCTTTTTAATCCTTCACAGAAGAGAAAAGGAAGGATTCACCTTGCAAATAAGTACTTATTAACAGTGGCTCTTCAAATGTGCCCTGTGCAAAGGTATATTCAGAGGGATGTGTAATTTGTAAGTCCCACTTAAACTATAGTTCAGACAAAATTTATACTGTGTCATAGGTGTTCAGTTTAAATACAGGCAGGTTACATGATAGGTGTAGGAGATGAATGCATTCCTTCAAAGGAAGGGAGGTCTTAGACCAGTAGGCGACTCTCATTATAGTCAGCATCACTAAGTCCAGGCATAGGGGTAAAGGACAGATGGAATAGAGAAGTTAATATTTTTCTTCCAAGGGAGAGGTTTCCTCTTGTTCAAGGTCAATCCTGAGTAACGAGCAATGTGGGGAAAGGTGTAGTGCTAGGCTCTCTGCTATACCATCTGTAAATTAATAAAATATTTAAAAGCTTTATTCTCTAGGGCTGATAAACTTATAACTTTCTTAGGCACTATGTAAAAGGCAATAAAATGGCAGACTCAAAAAAAACAAAGCCCTGATCTGAATGAATTTTCAGTCGGTGTCCTTGAAAATGTTTCTCTCCTCCATTTTAGTAAAGGATGGATTTGGAGTTGATTTCAAGCAGCCAGGTGTCATCTTTCCCTGCCCACTGCCCCAGGCTGCCCAAGTCTTTTGCCACCATGAAATGGTGGGTGGGATCAAGTTGTATTTAGCCATGGGCTTTTTGGCCAGCAAATATAGACTAGACTGGACTTTCACAGGCTATTTAAGAAGTAGATGAGAAACCCCTCACTCTTTGGATCATGCCATGCTGTGGGGTGGCTGGAAGGAAACACAGACAGGAGCCCTGCAGTGGTATAAGCAGGCATTAGTTTAGGTTAACAAATAAGAGTGAACAAACCTGGGTCTGAGTCCAGAGATAGCACAATGGCTGTCTCCATCCTCTGCCCACACCTTTAAGTGTTGAGGGGTGATCGCCTGAGCCACAACTTCTTCACATCCTACGAGCCTAAGTGTGTGACCCATTCAGACCCCAAAGGGATTCCTTTCCCTGCCATGAGCTGCACAGGACTGGATGGCAAGTCACAAGAATCCCCTTTCTCCTTCCTGGTGCCTCACGAATAATAACCCTGTATTCTGTGCCCTCCTTGCATTGCCCTGAAAGCATTGTGACCACTGCTGACCTATTTGACAGCACCGCCACTCAAACTATGAGCCAATTGCTCCTGATGGTTCAGTAAAGAGTAGATGGAAAAAACCAAACACCCTTAGCCAATCTGGGCATTATGGCCCACATTGGGCCATCCCCTCAGGAATTAGCAACTGCCTGAACTGAATCGTACTGAGGGAGGGTACTGATGAAGAAGCAAGTGTGTTGGGTGAAAGGGCTGACTTTATAGGCCGTGTTGGTCCAGCACCCTGTACATGTAGTCTTGCCTCCTGTGTCCACATCCAGGGCACTAGCATGCAAGCCTCCTTCTGGGGTTGGGCAGAAACACTGATCCCACCACAGTAAGATCACTATGTGCCTGCAAGATTAGATATCAGACTCCCAGCTGTCTATCACATGGGAAGTACCTTAAGAATTTTGATACCCCAATGGGTGATTGAGTCAATTAGTCCAAAGCATCCTGATATATTTGATAATTTGTAAGTATATCAATTAATGGCTTATAGGCCCCTTCCAACCCCACTATTCCATGATTCTAATGTTACTATTATAATACCGGGGTGGGGGGGATCTTTGGTACTGGTGTGGTTCTGAAAATCCAGGAGTAATTTAGGGATGGCGGAGAATTTCTCCACGAATCTCCGGGAGGCCGAATGCCAACGCATTCGGCCCCCCAAAATTGGTGGTGAAATTCTCCGCCGCCTCCCCCTGGGATGGGACTTACCTCGTGAGAATGTCCCTCTCGGCGGCGGGTCCCGGCAGCATTTTGGCGGCATTTCAGTGGGGGCGGTGGCGGCGGCGGCGGCCGGTCTTCTGACCAGCTGCCACCGCTGCCATTGCAAAATAAAAAAGGAAAGTAAAAAAAAAAACCACCCATGATAGGCTACGTAACGATTTACGTAGCCTATCATGGCTAGATTTCCAAAGTCAGCCATGATAGGCTACGTAAATCGTCACGTAGCCTATCACGGGTGACTTTGAAAAAAAAAAGCGCATATGCAAATGGCGGCGCCCATGGGGCGCTGCCATTTGCGTACCTTAGTTTGGCACGTCTAGTCTACGTAAAGATTTACGTAGACTACGGCGAAAATAAGGGCAACGCAAATAGCGTTCCCTTATTTTCGCCGTAGTCTACGTAAATCTTTACGTAGACTAGACGTGCCAAACTAAGGAATGCAAATGGCGGCGCCCCATGGGTGCTGCCATTTGCGTACACGCTTTTTTTTTTTTTACTTTCCTTTTTTTTTTGCGGCCAGGTAGATGGGGCGCTCCTACCTGGCCTGAATTTCGGCGGCGAGGGATGGGGCGCCTCCCCCCCG
The DNA here is from genome assembly GCF_057233095.1 of Heloderma suspectum. NCBI lineage: Eukaryota > Metazoa > Chordata > Lepidosauria > Squamata > Helodermatidae > Heloderma > Heloderma suspectum. The sequence continues at coordinate 77,796,203 of NC_139460.1, read as the reverse complement.
GCCTGAATTTCGGACGGGTGAGGCGGGGTGCCTCCCCCCCCTCGCCTGAACTTCGGGGGGAGAACCGAAGCGCCTCCCCCCCACCGCGAAGCAAGCTGCGGGACCAGGTAAGTCCTTTTCGTCCATCCCTAAATTTGTTTAAGGGTTGTTTTGGTGTAGAGTGGTAGGCAGCAGTATTGCAACCGAAACTCTCCCCATGACCTGAGTTCGATCCCAGCAGAAGCTGGGTCCCAGGTAGCCGGCTCAGGTCGACTCAGCCTTCCATCCTTCCGAGGTTGGTAAAATGAGTACCCTGCTTGTTGGGGGAAAGGTAGTCATGACTCGGGAAGGCAATGGCAAACCACCCCGCTATAATTTGCCATGAAAACGCCAGCGAAAGCGGCGTCCCTATAGGAGTCAGCAGTGACTTGGTGCTTTCACAGGAGGAACCTTTCCTTTTTTCCTTTGTTGTAAGTAAACTTGCTATATCCAAAATCTTGCATACTTCCATTAAACCATCTTCATGTTTATGTAGGTCAGTGTTCAGCTTCTTAACCTTGCCATGTGGCTATTAACCATTTCCTCATCCTCGGGAGTTTTACAAGCTCCGTCTTATTTGTCCAATGTCATTGGAGTCTATATAAATTACATTCATAAAGTATTACCTGACGTTATGATTAGCTAGATGTTTTAGCTATCCCTTGAGTCCTTTGGATACATACTACGTCATGAATAGAAGGGGAGTCTCATAGGATTAAAATAATGGAAAAGAGGGCCCTAGCGTTGAGAGGTACTCCTTATTAATTAAGAGGTACTCCTTATTAATACATTCCTTATTAATGGTGTGCATTAGCTAGACCTAATATACTCAGCCTCTAGGTACACTTCTCTAAATGGAAATTATTTAGTTCCAAAATGATAGTTATTAATGCCAAAGAGGGATGTTTGACTGTACCCTCAATATAAGTGAGTTCTCTTGCCACCTATAGCAAAGGCAGATTGTTCTTTATTACCCTATTAATTAACCTTCCATCCTCCTGAGAAGAGTCATATTTATCGCTTTTGATAGTGAAATCATTTCAAATATACTTTCCTTGTGGTATTTGAAAACTGGGAGAAGAAAGCATAGGAATTTAGGAGCTATTAGACCCAAAGCTGCAATCCCATGCATACTTACTTGATCCCATTGAACTCAAGAAAAAGCATGTCTTCTGAGTAGACACGCTTTGGATTGCACTGTTAGAGTGCAATCCTATATATACTCAGAAATAAGTTTCTGTGAGTGCCATAAAGCTTACCCCCAGATAAGTGTGAATAGGCTTTCAGCCTTCGTTAATGAAATAAAAATGATTATGCTAAATCAGACTTGGGTCCAACAGATCCAGCATGCTATTTCCAATGGTGGCAAGCTCTTAAGTAGAGTATGAAGGTGATGGTACATATGAACAAAGGGATATAGGAAGCTGCCTTATATGAATCCATCTAGTCATTTGTCCATATATCTCAGTATTTTTGACTGGCAACACTCTCCAGTGTTCTGGGCAGGAACAAGGGTTGGCGGAGAATTTCTCCCTGAAACTTTGGGGGGCCGAGCGCCAACGTGTTTGGCCCCCCGAACAAGTTTCAGGGAGAAATCCTCCGCACCCCCCCGGGACGGGACTTACCTTCGCCGAATGTCCCTCCCGGCGGCGGTTCCGGCCGGCGGTTCGGCGGGTGTTCGAGCGGGGCGGGAGCGGCAGCTGGTCTTTCGACCGGCTGCCGCCGCCGCCATTGCAATGAAAGAAAAAAAAAAAACGCCCCCTGATAGGCTACGTGAGGATTCACGTAGCCTATCACGGCTAGATTTGCAAAGTCAGCCGTGATAGGCTACGTCAATCGTCACGTAGCCTATCACGGATGACTTTTTTTAAAAAAAAAGTGTGTACGGATAATGGCGGCCCCCATAGGGAGCCGCCATTCCCGTTCCTTATTTGGTCGCTGTAGTCTATGTAAAGATTTACGTAGACTACGGGAAAATAAGGGCAACGCTATTTGCGTTGCCCTTCTTTTCGCCGTAGTCTACGTAAACATTTACGTAGACTACAGCGACTAAATAAGGAACGCGAATGGCGGCTCCCTATGGGGGCCGCCATTAGCGTACGCACTTTTTTTTTTTTTAAAGTCACCTGTGATAGGCTACATGACGATTGACGTAGCCTATCACGGCTGACTTTGCAGATCTAGCCATGATAGACTACGTGAATCGTCACGTAGCCTATCAGGGGGCGTTTTGTTTTGTTTTTTAAACTTTTTTTTTTTTTAAAGTTTTTAAACTTTTTTTTTTGTTTTTTAAACCTGAATTTTGGCCAGGGCGAGGTGGGAAGCCTCCCCCCCGGCCTGAATTTCGGCCGGGCCGAGGCGGGAAGCCTCCCCCCCTGGCCGGAACTTCGCGGGGGGACCAGCGAAGCGCCTCCCCCCTACCGCGAACGTCCTTCGAGGACAGGTAAGTGACTTTCGTCCACCCCTAGCAGGAACATTTCCTGCCCTACTTAGAGAAACTGGGGATTGAACCTGGGACTTTCTGCATACAAAGCACGTGCTCTACCACTGAGCCACAGCCTTCTTCTAAGGGCTGTTGCTTGTTCTGTGTTTTGTTGCCAGCATCTGTTTCTTAGAATGTACTTAGAGGTTCTGTTTACAGGTACCTTCATAACAACGAATTTCATCCTACTCTGAAGTTAAATTGCAAGAAACAGGAAGGAATGAAGGCTATGTATCCTTAACCGCATTAATTATTTCAGAGGTTGTATTATAATATATAAGATTCATTCTGCACAGTTTTATTGCTTCTTTATGTTCTCAACCATGTTATTCCAATAACTCTGTGAAGCTTCCACACAATTACTGTGTTCACAAAACACCCATAATCATAGATCATGTCTATCTTAGAAAGCATCCATTCAGAATATGACTATAACTTTCTACCATCTGCTTTCCCATGAATACAGCTTGGGACCAGGCTATCTGAAAGACTGCCTTCTCTCATACAAGCTGCCTGGTCCTTAAGATCTTCTGGAGAGGCCCTTCTTTTGAGACTGCCACCATCAGAGGTGCATTTGGTGACAACGCGAGAGAGGGCCTTCTCGGTGGCTGCTCAGGCTGTGATAATCCTTTCAAAGGGAGGCAAGGGGGCTGTCTTCATGAGTGATGTAGTGCAAAGTTAGAGCAGTTTGAGTTCCTTCATGACAGATGACATCATGACAATCCGCTGCCAGCCAGCTGCTTCCCTCTTGAAACGCCACATTTTCTGAAACTCCTTTTACTCCAACTTTTTTACTGTAAGCGGCTCCCTGGTGGTTTTACCACAGTGTACCATCCCCCCCCCATTAAATCCTGGGCATGCCCCTGTGACCTGGCAGTGACATGGTCAAGGGGGTGGGATGCCCCATTCCCTCTTGTTTCCCCAGTGGAAGTAGTTCTTCCCAGTGAGAAAATCCTCAGGAGCGCAGCACATTATCAGAGACACACATTCACCTCAGCTAGTCTGCTTTTAATCTTTAACATATTCCCCCTTCTGTGCATGTTTACTCAGAAGTAAGAAATGAATCTTGTTCCCCTGCAGTGAAAGGGTTAAAAGCTAACTTTAGTAACGCACCTTAAAGTGCTCTTTTGCTTCTTCACTATTGTGATGTTGTGCTTCTTTGATGTTCTGTAGTTTCTCACATAAGAAGTCATTTCTCTGTCGTTATGTGGGGTCCCTTCTCTACTCTATCACTTTATCATACTAATGATCTTTTGGGTTTGTGGGAGCTTCTCATTTAGGGATGGCGGAGAATTTCTCACCGAATCTTCGGGGGGCCGAGCACCAACGCATTCGCCCCCAAAATCGGCAGTGAAATTCTCCGCCCCCCCGCCCCCTCCCAGGATGGGACTTAACTTTGGTGAATGTCCCTCCTGGTGGCGGGTCCCGGCAGCGGTTCGTCGGCCTTTCGTCGGGGGCGGGGGCGGCAGCCGGTCTTCTGACCGGCTGCCACCGCCACCATTACAAGGTAAAGTGTTAAAAAAAACCCAAAACCCTGTGATACACTATGTAATGATTAATGTAGCCTATCACAGCTAGATCTCCAAAGTCAGCCGTGATAGGCTACGTAATGATTTACGTAGCCTATCACGGCTGACTTTGGAAATCTAGCCGTGATAGGCTACATTAATTGTTACGTAGCCTATCACGGTTTTTGTTTGTTTGTTTGTTTGTTTGTTTTTTACACTTTCGCGGCTGGGGAGACGGGGCGCTTCTCCCTGGCCTGAATTTTGGCCGGGCGAGGCGAGAAGTCTCCCCCCCCAGCCTGAATTTCGGCTGGGCAAGGCGGGACAGCTCCCCCCCTCGCCTGAACTTCGGGGGGAGAAGCGAAGCACCTCCCCCCCACTGCGAAGCACCCCTGCAAAAAGGTAAGTGACTTTCGTACATCCCTATTCTCATTGCAAGCAGGGAGAAGGAGAAAGGGAGAAGTGGGAGTGGTGGTGGTGGTGGTGGTGGAAGTAATAGGCAAAAGTGCACATATGGGGAGAAATAGGGAGGGAGTAGGGATCGTGGAGAATTTCTCCACGAATCTCGGGGAGGCCGAATGCCAATGCATTCGGCCCCCTGAAATTGGCAGTGAAATTCTCCGCCCCCCATCCCCCCCGGGATGGGACTTACCTCCCTCGAATGTCCCTCTCGGCGGCGGGTCCCGGCAGCGGTTCAGCGGCGGTTCAGCGGCGGTTTGGCGGGGGCGGGGACAGCGGCCGGTCTTCCGACCGGCTGCCACCACTGCCATTACAAAGTGAATGTTAAAAAAACACGCACACACACGTGATAGGCTACGTAACGATTTACGTAGCCTATCATGGCTAGATTTCCAAAGTCAGCCATGATAGGCTACATAAATCGTTACGTAGCCTATCACGGGTGACTTTGGAAAAAAAAAAAGTGCATATGCAAATGGTGGCACCCATGGTTGCCGCCATTTGCATTCCTTATTTGGGCCCGGGCAGTCTACATAAAGATTTACGTAGACTACGACAAAAATAAGGGCAACGCTATTTGCGTACACGTTGGTTTTTTTTCCAAAGTCACCCGTGATAGGCTACGTAACGATTTACGTAGCCTATCATGGCTGACTTTGGAAATCTAGCCATGATAGGCTACATAAATTGTTACATAGCCTATCACGTGTGTGTGGTTTTTTTTTTTAACATTCACTTTTTTATTTCGCGGCCGGGGAGATGGGGCGCTTCTCCCCGGCCTGAATTTTGGCCGGGTGAGGTGGGAAGCCTCCCCCCCCGGCTTGAACTTCGGGGGGAGAACCGAAGCGCCTCCCACCCACCGCGAAGCAAACTGCGGGACCAGGTAAGTGTAGGGATGGTGGAGAATTTCTCCCCGAAACTTCGGGGGGCCGAGCGCCAACGTGTTCGGCCCCCCGAACAAGTTTCGGGGAGAAATCCTCCTCACCCCCCCCGCACCCCGCACCCCCCTGAGACGGGACTTACCTTCACCAAATGTCCCTCCCGGTGGCTGGTCCGGCCAGCGGTTCGGCGGGTCTTCGAGCGAGGCGGGAGCGGCAGCCGGTCTTTCGACCGGCTGCCGCTGCCACCATTGCAATGAAAGAAAAAAAAAAACACGCCCCCTGATAGGCTACGTGACGATTCACATAGCCTATCACGGCTAGATTTGCAAAGTCAGCCGTGATAGGCTACGTGAATCGTCACGTAGCCTATCACGGGTGACTTAAAAAAAAAAAAAAAAGAGTGTATGGATAATGGCGGCCCCCATAGGGAGCCGCCATTCCCATTCCTTATTTGGTCGCTGTAGTCTACGTAAATCTTTACGTAGACTATGGCGAAAATAAGGGCAACGCTATTAAGTTCCACCCTTAATCTATTAGTTTGCCTAACTACTTAAAAGTGTAATCTTATGCACACTTACCTGGGATTAACCCCCACTGAACACAGTAGGTTTTAGTATTGTGTAGGGATGTTGGAGAAATCCTCTGCGGACCCCAATGAGGCCAGATTCTATTGAATCCAGCCCCCCAGAGTCCATGGAGGATCAGATGTCCTACCCCTGCCTCCCCTATGAAGTCGTTGCTGGCGGATCCTGCCTGCCGGCGGCTCCGAAGCCCCAGCGATATGGCCACCATTGCCGTATCACTGGCTGGACTGACAAACTGCGGACACAAATGGCATCTGGTGTAGCGGACGCCATTTGCATCCCTGCTCTTTGACGTGATAGGCTACGTAAATCTTTATGTAGCCTATCGCACGAAGGAACAGGGATGCAAGTGGCATATTTGCATCCCTGTTCCTTCGCGTGATAGGCTACATAAAGATTTACATAGCCTATCATGTCAAAGAGCAGGGCCGCAAATGGCGTCTGCTATGGCAGATGCCATTTGCATCCGCGGTTCATCAGTCCAGCCAGTGATATGGCAATGGCAGCTGTAGCGCTGGGGCTTCGGAGCTGGCCAACAGCTCCGCGGAATCGCAGAGCCAGCCAGTGATGATTCCGGGGGGAGGGACGGATTGCCTCCCCCGCTGCGGACCACCCCCCCTGTGGAATGGCAGGTAAGTAATTCATACATCCCTAGTATTGTGTCAACATGTGTAGGACTGTGCTATTTGAGATGTAACTAAATGAATGAGCATCGAGCCAACTGTGCCGATGGTGATGAATGCCTATACTCTCCATTCAAGAAAACAAAAAACAGTATATTAACATTATATAGAATATTAAAGTGCTTCCAGTGAGCAAGGATGTAAGAACTCACCCTAGCTTGATTTCTCGGAGCACTTGCCGAAGCAGCGCCCCTGCTCTCACCCACCCAGACCCATGCTCGGACCCGTGCTCGGGCCGCCCATGAGCTTGGCGAGTTCCCCAGGCTCACCATGATACCGTTCGGTGAGCACCCGCCATTTTTGCACCTTTGATTTCTACATAAAAATAGATTTACCTGATCAATATTAGAGGTATAATCCCTCTAATATTGCATTTATTTAGCTTTCCCAGCTCCAAACTGAGCATATTTAAATATGCACATTTTTTTAACTTCCTGTTTTATATAGAAATCAAAGGCACGAAAATGGTGGGTGCTCACCGAATGGGATCACGGTGTGTCCTGGAGAGCGTGAGCGGGCATGAGCGGGGGGCAAACAAGGAGCTTCTCGGAGAGCACAGTCTGGGGGTTGCGAGCGTGGGGAGCCCAAGGAATTCCTGGACCCAGTTGGGTGCCTACAACATCCCAGTGAGTACAGGTTTCTTTTTAAGTGGTTCTCAGGGACCATTCATAAAAGATGTCACACATTATTAGAGCAAAGCTGTAGAAAAGGAGGGATCAGATTTTGGGTAAATGGGTACAAATGGGAAGGGACAGTTGAATGATGCATTTGTAAGTGTGATATATTCTGTGGAAAGTCTTCCACAACAAATCTATAAATAATTTCTTTTTAAAAAGTATGGGGATTTAAAGAGTAGTTCAGAGATAGTGTGAAGGCAGCCTCTGAAAAGGAGACTGCAAACAAGCACACACCTGTGGCTTCTGATATGTAAGCATGCAGCATTATTTTTTTTACTGCATTTCTTTTCCTCCAGATTAATCAAATTAGGTTTCTAAGTATTCTTAAGTTCAATTTTCTTTGAATGCTCCCAAGTCTAATATTGGATGCCCAATCAGATCAGTGTAAATTATCCCCTCTGGTGGCTGGGTGCTCTCAATTCTCTTTACCTTAGGGTGCCATAATTTGTTCTTTAACTGGAGTTAAAACTATATCATTCCTGACTGTGTAGATAACAACACACAGGCAATGTCATGCTGTTCAAATAAAAGGATAACCTCCATGGTGCTTCTATGCTCTGTTATTTGACTTTCACAACATAAAAGTTGATTTGGGGTAAACAGGATTAATTTTTCTCTTGTGTGCTTGTGGATGAGAGCAGTTAATTAATTAAATCTTGCTTAGATTTTGCTATTTGAGATTCTATTTCTGATTAGCTTTCTGCCTTATACTACATTGGGTGTCATCAGTGATAAATGGAGGCCTTTAATAAATTAACCACAATGAATATGTTTTAGTTTTAGAATCCAGTCCTGCTGTAAACATCTTTGTGAAGCCCAGGCTCTGCATCCCTTCTGTGGGAGCAGCTGAATCCTGCCCCTCTTCCCCTTTATACTTTCCACCACAATTACTTTGGGCGCGCTATATGCAATGTCAGTACGCGATTCCTATTCTGCCTGGGCAATATTACTAGAATAGGATGTAGAATAAGTGCAATACACAGGGTAGCCACATCCTAAAAACTCAGGTACTGTGGCAGAAGAGGCCTGGAGCAGTTGAACACTTGGCTCCAATTTCAGTCCAAAAAAAGATGTTGCGTTTTTCTTATGGGCAGGGTACTTCATTTTCACTTAGCTTTACATGGGGATGTAGAAGCATACCAGAGGTTGTTTTGGTTCCCTGATATCTTCTGTATCAATCGCAGGGCAACAGGCAAAGTTTGACTTTTGAGAAGGTAATAACGTCAATGTTGATTTGAAGTCTCCTCTCCTTTAGGGATGGTTGAAAAAATGGTTTCATTAAAGATTTTTAAAATAGATTTATCTGTTCTGTATGTCCTGGAATCAAGCATGGACCAGAACACAATTTGCAGTAAAAAACCTGTACATTCTGAGCTTGTGTGGTGTTATGTATTAACATATGCACATTTGAAAAATGCACAAAGACAACTGCATATATTTCTAAAATGCACACAAAGATGCTTGTATGCATACAAAAATGCATACTTTTGAAAAATGTGAAACAAAATTGCGTACATTTGAAAAATGCACACAAAATACATACAAATACATACTGTGCTGGGAAAAAATGGAACTGGGATGGAACAAGCTTGGTGGTGGAAAAATCGAGCTTAATAGATATGCCCATCCCTATTTTCTTCATGCAAATGAATGGTAATTTGAACAAACCACTCATAAGTGTTGAGTGATTTGGTTGGATCAGGTGAGATGGCTGATTCAGGCAAGTAAGTCTATGTGTTACAGAGCTATTTGAGAAAACACTTGAAGTGTAGCCACCCTCATTCAGGAAGCTGCTAGTCAGCCCTTAGGGCTCTGATAGTTTCATTCAATGAGGATGAGAGATTATTTAAGAACAGAGAGTACTTCTAAGTAATTAAGGCCAGTGAATAAGAAATGACTCATGAGTCATAGCAGTAACCTTTAGAAACCAATTACATATGCTCTACAAGATGGAGTCTCAGTTAAAAGGAACCTGAGAGATGTGGGCCAGTGGGCTCTGAGGCCACATGATCCAGCCACCTTGCTAAAGCTAAGTAATCTGGGCTTGGTCAATGCCTGGATGGAAGACCTCCTTGAGTCCCATGATGAAAGAAAGGCAGGATATAAACGTACTAAATAAATAAATAGAAAGGAGCATAGGATTAGGTCTACCACTTGGTTTGACATTCCTCTATCTTTAATAACTGTACTGGCTCCTTGCCATAGTGCACATCTTTAATGTTTTTATAGTCCCCTTTTTAAGATCATTCAATTTCTTTGCCCTGACTGTATGCCTTTCCCATCTTTCCTTCTCACTTACTCTTGGCCCTTATTGTCCCCCCGCTCTTTTCTCTGGCAGACAAATTACTACATGGTTAGCATTGATCCTGTGAAGCTTCATTCTCCATTCCAGCATCACACTTCCTGGGCAGCTGCTGATGCTGAACACTTGCGGCATGCTGGGAAAATCATTAGCTTCCTGAATGTTTGCTTGCTATGCAGCTGTTAACAGCACAGGAGGCGAGTAATAAAACAATGGCAACTCTACTTTCACTATATAGACAATCATGTGAAAGATTTTTTTGTTTTGCAGCTAAGTTTGTTATGCTTTGCTCCCATAATTGTCAGACCATCAGACAAAACTGGCATTTTGGAATGCAATACCAATCATTTGTCTGCTGTGCTGTGCCACCTCCAGCAGATCAAAGAATGGGGCTCCCTGGTGGGGTGCATTAGCAACTCCATTTCATGGCTGACTGTGGTGAGCAGTTCACATTTTCCACAGATTAGACAGAGAAATCAGACATAAGAGGTCATAAGAGGTCCAGTCTTTTGAATTCCTTGGGCAAAAATTAAGGCTGAAACATTTCTTGAAAGGGAAGAGGGAAACCCTCAGAATGTGACACCACTTCCCTTTCAAGGAAGAAGGAAATAAAGATTAAAGAAGCAAACAAAAATACCTAGAATTATAAAGGCCATCATTTTATTAAATGAACACAGCAATAACAGAGTAGTTATATGTAGCCTGTACAAACTCCTTCAAAAATCCTATACTGCCAGTACAATCCTATGTGTGTTTCTTCAGAAGTAAGGCCGATGGTGCTCCATGTGGCTTACTCCCAGGTAAGTGTGCGTAGGATTGCAACCTTAATAATCTATTCACAAAGTGTTTATTTGAAGAAGGGTTGAGATATTCTCAGAAGGTTCAGCATGAGCTCCAAAACAGCAGGAAAGGAGACCAGCCCTATCAGCTGAGGAAAAATAAGGCAATGCTCTCAAAACAAGTTGGGGAAAGTGATTGTTGTTCTAATCCATCACAGGAGTGGGATACGCCTTCATTGTCTGGTAACCAAAATCGTAGCAATGAATAGATTGCAAACACATTTCTTTATGTATAGAATCTATCTGTTCATCTATGTAAACAAGCAAAATTGTCAAGGGGGTCAAACAACATAGATTATTATTACCGATATTGCACATATAACATCTCCAATATAATTAGTTAGCAGAAATTCCCATCAAATATGCATAACATTAGCTTTATCATTTTCACTTCATGTCACCAACTATTTTACCAGTTCCCATATATGACTCAGATGACTGGATGTCAGGTTGTATTCATATAGTTATTTATAGTGTTTCTCTTTCATAGTAAAGCAGTATGAACATGTTGGAACTTGTAAGAATATTTTCTTCCACACCTGTGATGGAATAGAACACCTAATCACTCTTTCCCAGTTAGTTTTGAAGCTATTCCTTTTTCTTTTGCTCAAGACTAGATCTCAAGATCTAAATTCAAAGCAGTTTGTGTATGTTTAAATTTATGAAAGAGCTTAATTGGCTATGCTATAGGGAAAGAGGGACTTGTTCTAATGTATATGCAATATCATATAAAGAAATAGAAGTTCATTTGTCACTGCTTGTGCAAGCCTGTAAAGCTTATGTCTGATTCAATGACCTTACCAAGCAGTGTGAAATTATCCTTGCAAATAAACAACAAAATCAAAGACATGTGTGTGTGTGTGTGTGTGTGTGTAAGTGCAACCATTCTGAAAATGGTCTCAAGCTAATATGGTGTCAGTTATACATGGATTATAATTTCATTTTACTGCACTCACTGTGGCAATATTGCAAGTAGAACCTTGGCACATTTTTGCTCAATAGCATACCTTGGTTTTCTAGGTTATATGTAGAGCCATTGAGTCACCCCTTGGAATGTGTTGCATAATTTTACACTATCAAATTGAGTACTTTCAATCCACCTTTCTCATAAGTTTTTCCCAAGATTTATTCTGCACCTCTCAGCCTCTTCCCTTCCCACATAAAATCCTATAATACAGCCTGCCATTTCTTTAATATTGTTAATGATATGGGAATCCTCTAAGGCTGGACTGAAAATGTATTTTTCAACCATTCATGTGGGGGCAAACGAATCTCCCCACAGAAAGATAATAGCAGAAAGATATTTCTCCAAATTTGTATGTTGTAGGGGTTGCCACTTACCTTATTTGACCTTATGAGATGGCTGAAAGCTTTCCATTTTTAATTGCTTTTTGAAGTTTTTAAATAATTCCAGTTTGCATGAGAATTCATATGCATTTTTGCGCACATTTTTACAAGCAATTTTCCTAATATAATGCATTTTTGAACATTGTTTTTACTAATACACACATTTTTGTGTACACTTTCCCCTAACACACACACACATTTTGCACGCATTTTGTGATTGGAGAACACTATTGCAAAATTCAGAGAATTGTGAATTTTGAAGGATAACGGAGTTGCAGTTTCTGTATTGGTCTGAAAGTGTGACATTAAATAAGTGATGATTCCTAATGATTCCACATCACATGATGTTATGTCAGTCCCAACTTTGCAAGAAGTGCAACCAGTTGGAAGCTTTGGAGAGAGTTTTTTAGGTTCAGGGCTAAAAAAAAAGAAAGGAAAAAGTTATATCCCTCAGTATTATGCATCTTTTTGTTTTATCCTAAAAGCTTTCAGAAAGACTAACCTATTTGAAATATATATGTTTGTCTCTTAGAAGTTCCCTGTGTCATTTTAAAAGTGTTTTTATAGGACTGATAATAAAGGTGACCTACTGTATAGAGACCAAACCACTTAACCATACAGATAAAGATGAATAAAATTAATAAAATTTCCCCCTCTTACCATTAGCCTCCTCCACTGAAAAAAAGGATGTAGGAAATATAAAGGGGAGAGGGAGGATGAGGAAGGGGGTTCAGTTGGGCTGCTAAAGGAGACCCAATCCTCTTCCCCCCCCCACCACCACCCTGTCTTGGTCCCCAATCCCCATGGGGGAAAAGCTTACCTTGGGGGCCTGGGCAGGTTAGTAGGCTCCACCAGCTGTGCTAACACCAACAGCTTGAGCTGTAGCTCTTTTTTGGACAGAAAAGGCCTTTCTAGGACTCACCTCCTTCCCCCATGTTTTTTTGAAATCTACAGAATATGCTTGGAGCCTACTGATGGCTACAACACCTTCTTCTGCCTGGGATCATGGGGGTTGAACTGTCTCCCATCATCTCCAGTCCCTCTGGCACATTCAACCAAGGATGATGGGAACTGTAGTTCACTCACATAATCCTAAATGGAAGATGATGATGCAGGGTCAATACACTTCTGAAACTTTCAAAGAAACACAGCGGAAGGAGGAAAGGCCAGCAAGAGCTGCAACAGAGAAGATGATTTTTGTCATAAATTCTCACAATTTTGCTACATCTCCACCTGTGATGTGCTATGTACTGTATGAATAACCTATAAATCCTCAGTATAAACCCTAAAACAATTACTTAGCAACTTAAACCATATCAAACACACAAAGAAACAATGCATTTAAGGAGTGAAATGGTACATTGTGATCAGTGAAATCCATGTTTATTCTACTAAACTCAAATCAATAAATTGACTATGTATTCAAATCATTCCTCATAAAAACTAAAACCACAAAACACCTTCTTTGAGGAACTAAGCACATCAAAGCACGAAAGAGAAAGCCATCTCAGTAGAGCATATGCCATTGCATATTTCTCCACTAGCAAATCCTAGCATAGGCATAACAGCTTTATTTCCAAAGTGTACAAAATAGGCTAAGTTGTATCTTGTATTTAAGAATATTTCCAAACCCACAGGCCTCTTAGAGACTGTGAAGAGATCCTTACTAACATTACCAGTTCAAAATTCTGGGAGTAGAGCCAACAAAATTTGTAGCACTCCTACATGTGAATTCTCTAGCCAAGAAATAACAGTCCCTCTTTAAAAAAAGAAAAAGAGGATGAAGTCCATAGCTCCAGTCTCAGTCTAGAGCACTTCACACAATCATGGTGTTCTAGTAATAATATGGCTACAGTGATTGTTTAGAATATGCATGTTCAGCACTGAAGGCCATATCAGGGATGCATAATGAGTTACAAGCCGGCGGTCCATTTGCAGTCTATTTATGTGGATGTTTGTTCAAGGGCATCTACTCATACTTAAGTATGCAGACTCACTAAAGCACTGAACACATTACATGAGATGTGGAAACTGAACTCATGAGACCTAGTAGCTAAGAAGCTGAACAGGAATTCGGAAGTCCCCAGTTCAAAGCATTCTCCTCCCACCAGCCATGAACTCACTAGATGTTGTAGGCAAGCCACTATTATCTCAGTTTCATTCCACATCTGCAATATGTGAATAAAATGATTTCTCCAGCTTGATGGCATGTTGCAAGGGATACTGAGAGATATGGGGTAGAGCAAGTATTCAAGCAGGTCATTTGTATTAGGGGGTTCTCAAGGGCCTACTCCTCAACTGGAATGATTCATGGAGCCTTAATTTCCCAGCTGGTAGTCTCAGTCCTCAATGAGAAAAGACACTCTGCAAGGGCCTCCACAGCCTCTGCAGGCCCCCTACCATCCCAAGTTAAGATTCTGGTCCTTGTGGCAAGGAAGAGAGATGTCAGCAGCAGGAGCTCTTGAGTATTTGGCAGCCTTTGCCTTCGAACATCCAACTGGAATGCTTGCACGGTTTGACCTCCTTCAGGAGAGCAGTGGGATGCTCATTCATATGGATGAAGAGATTATATAAGTGCACTTTCATTTCTTTCTCACCATTAAGATTGAATTAAAAATGGGATTGCAACAAGTCTAATCAGGGCTTAGGCTGGTAATCTGTTTTCAATTTTTTTCAACACCCCTCTAACACGTAATGTCAAAACAAGCATTGCCTCTTTCGGATTGTACAGAACTTGTGTATTTGAGCTGATTGGGACATGATATTAAGCCATGGTTTAGTGTTACATGCATAAGCCTAGTGTTCATTTCTTTCCCCTCTCTCCTCCTCCAGCACAGCCATGGGGACAAGATCAGAAGAATCTGCTTACATTTTAAACTAACCACAGTTTGTTGTTTCATTCATCCAAACCAGGACAAAATGTAGTTACTTTAAACTATGGTTTGTCCAAATAGGCCAATGCCCAGTTTGGATGTAACAGTGGCAATTCCTGGGTTGTTTAATCCAGGAATTGTGGAGACAAGTGGAGCACATAAGCAGCATACCCATTGTCTCTGCATTTAATCATCAACACGGGAACTCCCCATTCCTGGGCTGTTTCATGCCATCTGAACCCAGAAACTCTGGGTTGTTTATGGGTTGAGCAAACCAGAGTTAACCCAACAATTGTCCATGGTTTGTTGTTGGGTTAACTCTTGGTTGTTTAACCAATAAACAACCCAGAGTTTCCAGGGTTGGATGTCACAAAACAAACCAGGAATGGGGCTGTCAATTAAAAGCAGAAACAGCAAGTGCACAGCTTGTGCACTCTGCTTGTCTCCACAATTTCTGGATTAAACAACCCAGGAATTGCCACCATTACATCTGAACCAGGTCAACATAAAACTTCAGTTTCTGCCCTTGGATAGTTTGAACAACCATAGTTTTAGTTGGAGTTCCCAGTTGAGACAAAACAACAAATTGTGTCTGGTTTGGAATAGAAATGGAGACTTTCAATCTTCTCCTTATAGCCATTCCAGAGAAGAGTGGGGGGAAGGGAAAGGAGCAGGCTCATCCACGTAACTAACCTAAGGTTTGATATTGTCCAAACTGGGAGCATGTTTGAATAATCACGAACAGCCCCCACATATCCTTGATTAGAACAGAATCACAGAGTGCAATACAGACATGTGCATCAGCTTTAGCAATTAAGCTGGGATTAAGACAATGAAAACATTTGCATTCCTCCCCCCCCCATAATTTCTGCCTTCCTGTCTTTTTATTAAATGTGACACAAGTTAACCTTCATCATTTTCATGCCAGTACAACAATATATAGAGATCACCTTCCTTTTATTCTGCTCAATACCATTTGTTCTCATGATCCTTTCTTCATCCATCCTGCATTTTTATATTCCTGTACCATGGCCCACTGCCTAGCTCTTCCAGATGGAAAAATGGATCTAGTTTAACAACTTTTTCTAGCACAGTTAATAATACTTCAATACATTCTAAATTCCTCTAAATTAATTGAAGAAACTTATGATTAGATATTTCCCCTGGTGTAATGGATTACAAAATGGTTGCTTGGGGCAGTGAAGGTGATTGCACATATACTGCAATAATATAAATGTTGGCCTTGTGTTTTGTTTTTTTTTTTAAGAAAAATGAAGGTGAAGTTGGCAAAATAAACAATTTCAAATATTAATCTTAAGAAAATTAAGAATAATTTACATGGATTTTGCCATTACTATGTGTAAAGATTAAAGCAATAAGGGGGCATTTTCCAATGGTGAGTCATCCTACATTTAGAGAAGAAGTTACTTAAAAAGACCAATTTTGTAATCCCAGCCAGGTTCACTGTGTGCATCAATATTGAGAAGGCCTAGTGAATTATAATCACCAAGCATTAATGTAATAATACCATTCCCCAAGTTCACTATATAGTTCGAATGACTAGTTACAAGGCCCTTTCAATGTTGATTTATTCATGTGTATATTTTAGCATGGAAGACTATTCTGATGATTGCAAAATTATGAAAATTATATTAAATTTCCATTAGACCATAAAATGTGTGATTAGGCTGACCAGATAGAAAAGAACATATAAAAATAATACATATTATGCTGATGGTTTAAAGCAAGGTACTGGAGAGAGGGAGACATGGAATGGAAGACAGGCAAGTAGGTTTCTCTTCTCTGTCACAGAAAAGGGGGAACTTCTGAAAACTTTCTCCAGACACTCCGAGTGTAGGGTTAGAAGAAGGAGGGGCAAGCATTGTGGCAGCTTTATCAAGTTGCAGAAGGGTGTTTCACCAATCTGGAGTGCAGGTTTGTCTTCCACTGCTGCTATACAACATTTGACATCCCTGTCGCCCTCCAAGTCCAGAGATACCCGAGAGAGGGGTGGGGATCAAGCATGACAAAGCAGCTTTGGTTCAGGATTCAGTGACCATCCAGGATCCCAGACAGATCGGCCAGCCTATCACTAATAGATTCTTTGCACCTGGAGCTCATGGATATCCACTTTGGTTCAGCTTTCTTACAGGTTTTGCAGGAGCCTTTGGACTCCCCAAGTATGTATTTTGTGGCTATTGCTCTCGCTGTAGGGTAGCTAGGGATGGCAGAGAATTCCGCCATGGATTCCAGCGAGGCCGGATTCTAAAGAATCCGCCCCCCCCCCGGAATCCATGGCGGAATGGCCTCCTGCCCCCCCGCCCCCCCACGGAATCCTCCCGGGATGGCACTTACCTGGAGCAGATGTGGTGGATTTGTAAATATTTACATAGGCTAGAACGGCGAAAAATAAAGGAACGCAAATAGCGCCCACTACGCTATTTGCGTAACCCTTTTTTTCGCCGCTTTATCTTACGTAAATATTTACGTAAGATAAATCGGCGAAAAATAGGGAATGCAAATGGTGGCCGCCGTAGCTGCCGCCATTTGCGTATGCTGGGTTTTGGGGGGAGGGTTAGCCATGATAGTCTATGTAAATTCTTACATAGCCTATCACGGCTGCCTGGCTGGATGCAAATGGTGGCCGCTACGGCGGCCGCCATTTGCGTCCGCAGCAGCCTGTCTGTGGCTGGAAATCTGGCCGCTGATGGCCCTGGCTGGCTGCTCCACGGCCTGGCCGTGGAGCGGAGCTGGCCGTCGAGGATTCCGGGGGGGAGGACCGGATCGTCTCCCCCCCATCGCCCCCACTGCGAAAGATTCCTCGAAAAGGTAAGTGAGTTTCGTACATCCCTAAGGGAGCTGAACTCTCTTATTTGCCAACATTCCCCTTTGTTTCTTGGGCTGTCTGTAGAAACATGCAGTGAAGTCCCTGAAATGGTGGCAAGTGAGCCAGTTTGCTAGGTGAACGCAGCAGATGCTGCTATGTGACGATGAAGGGGGAAGGCACATTCCTGCCATTACCTTTATGTGCTGGAATATGGCAGTGGAGGTAGGAGGTGCTGCAGCCAACAGATGCAAGCACACAGTTGGTGACTGGATTGCCACCCTTGCTGACCTCAGCAGTCCAAAGGTGACTATCAGGTCAACAACCCTGTGCTTGTGTGGTGCTGCTACAGAAGTCTCCGCCTCCACTTCTGCCTCCCAGCAGAGGTGTTTTACATGACCACACACAAAAAGCGTACATGTAAAAGGGACTCAAATTTCTGTAGCACTTAACAGTGCAAATAGGTAACAAAGGACACAAGTCTCAAACACAGTCTGTCACAGGGCTAAAATATAAATACAAGCTATTAATCACTATTAATCACATTTTCATGGGGTACTTTGTAACTTAGTACTGTAAGTCTTAGCGTGCTTGATTTTTTTTTAATTGCCTTGCAGGAACACTTACAATCATAGGATCATAGAATAGAAGGGTTGGAATGGGCATACAAGGCCATCGAGTCCAACCCCCTGCTCAATGCAGGAATCCAAATCAGAACATCCCTGACAGATGGCTGCCCAGCCTCGTCTTGAAGGCCTCCAGTGTGGGAGAGCCCACCACCTCCCTAGGTCATTGGTTCCATTGTCGCATTGCTCTTACAGTCAGGAAGCTTTTCCTGATGTTCAGCCGGAATCTGGCTTCCTGTAACTTGAGCCCATTATTCCATGTCCTGCACTATGGGATGATCAAGAAGAGATCCTGGCCTTCCTCTCTGTGACAACCTTTCAAGTCCTTGAAGAGTGCTATCATATTTCCCTTCAGTCTTCTCTTCACAAGGCTAAACATGCCCAGTTATTTCAGTCTCTCTTCATAGGGCTTTGTTTTCAGTCCCCTGATCATCTTTGTTACACTCCTCTGAACCCTCTCCAGTTTGTCTGCATCCTACTTAAAATGTGGTGCCGAGAATTGGACACAGTACTCCAAATGAGGCCTAACCAGTGCTGAGAAGAGGGGAACTAGTACTTCCCAGGATTTGGAAGCTATGTTTCTATTAATGCAGCCCAAAATGGCATTGGCCTTTTTTGCAGCCACATCACATTGTTGACTCATATTCAGCTTGTGATCGACACCAATTCCAAGATCCTTCTCGCTTGTAGTGTTGTTGAGGCTTGTATTCCCGATCTTGTAACTGTGCATTTGGTTTCTTTTTCCTAGGTGCAGAACTTGGCATTTATCCCTATTAAATGTCATTCTTCTTTTCTTGTTTTCTGCCCAGGCCCAGCACTCCAATATATCAAGATCACTTTGAATTTTGTTTCTGTCTTCCAAAGTATTAGCTATCGTGCCCAATATTGTGTCATCTGCAAATTTGATCAGCATTCCCTGTACCTCCTCCTCCAAGTCATTCATAAAAATGATGGAGAGCACTGGGCCCAGGACTGAGCCCTGCAGTACCTCACTCGTTACCTCTCCCCAATTTGAGAAGGTTCCATTGATAAGTACTCTTTGAGTCCGATTCTGTAGCCAACTGTGGATCCACCAGATCGTTGTTTCATCTAGCCCACTTTGAGCTAGTTTGCTCATCAGGATATCATCGGGCACTTTGTTGAAAGCTTTGCTGAAGTCGAGGTATATTATGTCTACAGCATTCCCACAGTCCACAAGGGAGTTTACTTGATCAAAAAATGAGATCACATTCATCTGGCAGGATTTGTTCTTGACAAATCCATGTTGGCTTTGAGTAATCACTGCATTGTTTTCAAGGTGCTTACAGATGGATGGCTTTATCATCTGCTCCAGAATTTTCCCAGGGATTGATGTCAGACTGACTGGTCTGTAGTTCCCAGGTTCCTCCTTTTTACCCTTTTTGAAGATAGGGACCACATTAGCTCTCCTCCAGTCATCTGGCACTTCACCCATCCGCCATGATTTCTCAAAGAGAATAGACAGTGGTTCTGAGAGTTCTTCTACCAGTTCCTTTATTACTCTAGGATGCAGTTCATCTGGCCCTGGAGATTTGAACTCATTCAAAGTAATTAGGTGTTCCTTGACCATATGCCTATCTATCTCAAGCTGCAATCCTGCCCCTTCAGCCTGTACTTCGCCTTTGCCAGGGGGGTCATAGACCCTCTTTTGGGAGAAGACTGAGCCAAAGTAGGAATTGAGCACCTCTGCCTTTTCTTTGTCATCTGTTATCATTTTGCCATCCTTATTTAATAGCTAAACAACCATTTCTTTCCTCTGTCTTTTACTGTGCATGTAGCTGAAGAAAGCCTTTTTGTTGTTTTTAGCATCCCTCGCTAACCTTAGCTCGTTCTCAGTTTTAGCCTTCCTGATGCCGTCCCTGCAATTCTGTGCTACCTGCCTGTACTCTTCCTTTGTTGCTTGGCCTTCATTCCACTTCCTATATGTGTCCTTTTTTGTTTTCACGTCATCTCTAAAGGGTGTAGATCCTGGGATATCTCATTATTTCTATGAAAAGCCAGTCATCTCTCAGCAAAACCAACTTCATAGAATCATAGAATCATAGAATAGTAGGGTTGGAAGGGGCCTACAAGGCCATCGAGTACAACCCCCTGCTCAATGCAGGAATCCAAGTCAGAGCATCCCTGACAAATGGCTGTCCAGCCTCGTCTTGAAGGCCTCCAGTGTGGGAGAGCCTACCACCTCCCCAGGTAACAACTTCACAGGGTTGTTGTTAAAATAGGGAGGGGGGCAACCATGTACACCATCTTGAGGTCCTTGGAGTAAGGGAGGATAAATAGGTTAATAATTTATAAATAAAGATAGGGGGTTCTAACTTTGGAGGGGGGATGTAGCTAGCAATGGAAACACAGAATGATAGAATCATAGAATAGTAGGGTTGGAAGGGGCCTACAAGACCATCAAGTCCAACCCCCTGCTCAATGCAGGAATCCAAGTCACAGCATCCCTGACAGATGGCTGTCCAGCCTCATCTTGAATGCCTCCAGTGTGAGAGAGCCCACTACCTCCCTAGGTAATGGGTTCCATTGTCGCATTGCTCTAACAGTCAGGAAGTTTTTCCTGATGTTCAGCCGGAATCTGACTTCCTGTAACTTGAACCCATTATTCCGTGTCCTGCATTCTGGGATGATCAAGAAGAGATCCTGGCCTTCCTCTCTGTGAGAACTTTTCAAGTACTTGAAGAGCGCTATCATATCTCCCCTCAATCTTCTCTTCTCAAGGCTAAACATGCTCAGTTTTTTCAGTCTCTCCTTATGGGGCGTTGTTTCCAGTCACCTGATCATCTTCGTTGCCGTCCTCTGAACCCTCTCCAGCTTGTCTGCATCCTTCTTAAAGTGCGGTGCCCAGAACTGGACACATTACTCCAGATGACGCCTAACCAGTGCTGAGTAGAGTGGAAATAGTACTTCCCGGGATTTGGAAGCTATGCTTCTATTAATGCAGCCCAAAATAGCATTTGCCTTTTTTGCAGCCACATCACATTGTTGACTCATATTCAGCTTGTGATATACCACAATTCCAAGATCCTTCTCGCTTGTAGTGTTGTTGAGCCACATATCCCCCATCTTGTAACTGTGCATTTGGTTTCTTTTTCCTAGGTGCAGAACTTGGCATTTATCCCTATTAAATTTCATTCTGTTGTTTTCTGCCCAGCACTCCAGTCTATCCAGATCACTTTGACTGAGCCCTGTGGTACCCAGCTCGTTACCTCTCCCCATTTTGAGAAGGTCTCATTGATAAGCACTCTTTGAGTCCGATTCTGTAGCCAACTGTGGATCCACCAGATCGTTGTTTCATCTAGCCCACTTTGAGCTAGTTTGCTCATCAGGATATCATGGGGCACTTTGTCGAGAGCTTTGCTGAAGTCGAGGCATATTATGTCCACAGCATTTCCACAGTCCACAAGGGAGGTTATATGATCAAAAAATGAGATCAGATTCGTCTGACTGGATTTGTTCCTGACAAATCCATGTTGGCAGTTGCTTTTAGCATCCCTGACTAACCTCAGCTCATTCTTAGCTTTAGCCTTCCTGATGCCATCCCTGTAATTCTGTGCAACCTGCCTGTACTCTTTCTTTGTTGCTTGGCCTTCCTTCCACTTTCTATATGTGTACTTTTTTGTTTTCAGGTCATCTCTACGCTTTTTGTGAATCCACATTGGCTTCTTCTGTTGTCTTCTTTTCTTCTTGTTGCAATTGTTGAGGGATGTACGAAAGTCACTTAACTTTTTGTGGATGTGATTCACAGTGGGGGGGGAGGCGCTCCGTCCCTCCCCCCGGAATCCTGCCCGGCTGGCTCCGCTCCGCGGCAGCTCTGCAGAGCAGCCGGCCAGGGCTGTCTGTAGCTGGAGTTATGGCCATGGACGGGCTGCTGCGGATGCAACTGGAGGCCACCGTAGCAGCCGTCATTTGCATCCAGCCAGGCTGCCATCATAGGCTACGTAAGTATTTACGTAGCCTATCACGGCAAGCAAAAAAAAAAAAGTGTATGCAAATGGCGGCGGCTATGGAGGCCGCCATTTGCATTCCCTATTTTTCGCCGATTTATCCTACGTAAATATTTACATGGGCTATTACAGTGAAAAAAAAGGAGAACGCAAATAGCGCCCACTATGCTATTTGCATTCCCCTTTTTTCCCACTGTAATAGCCTACATAAATATTTACGTAGGATAAAACGGTGAAAAATAAGGAACGCAAATGGCGGCCGCCGTAGCCGCCGCTATTTGCATATGGTGATGGGGGGTTTTGGCTTGCCGTGATAGGCTACGTAAATACTTACGTAGCCTATCACGGCAAAGAGCAGGACGACAATGGCAGCCGTGGCAGCCAGTCGAAAGACCAGCCGCTGGAGCCGCTGCTGCTGGAACATCCGCCCCAGGTAAGCTTTGTCCCAGGGGGGATTCAGTGGGGGGGCGGGGGGTGGGAGGCCATTCTGCCACGGGTTTTGGGGGTTTCACTGAAATCCATGGTGAAATTCTCTGCCATCCCTAGAATTGTTTGTAATTGTGCCTTGAGAATTTCCTTTTTTAAAAACTCCCACCCATCTTGGACTCCTTTTCTCATTAGAGTCACTTGCCATAGGACCTTACTTATCATTGTTCTGAGTTTATTAATATCAGCTTTCCTAAAATCCAGGGTACGTGTCTGGCTACACTCGGCTTTTGCTTTCCTTAGAACCATGAACTCAAGTATAACATGGTCGCTTTCCCCCAGAGTTCCTGTAACTGCAACTTTATCGACTAAGTCATCTCTGTTAGTTAGGATCAAGTCAAGGATAGCCGATCCTCTAGTTCCTTCCCCTACTTTCTGAAGGAAGAAGTTATCTGCCACACAAGTCAGGAATTTCCTGGAGGGGGCATGTTTTGCAGAATTTGTCTCCCAACAAATATTGGGGAAATTGAAGTCCCCCATTACTACTACATCATGCTTCGTTCAAACATTGGCTATTTGCTTTTCAAAAGTTTAATTCTCGTCTTCTCCTTGATTGGGTGGCCAGTAGGGATGGCAGAGAATTTCTCCCCGAATCTTCGGGGGGCCAAGCGCCAACACATTTGGCCCCCCGAAATTGGCGGTGAAATTCTCCGCCCCCCCGCCCCCCCCGGGATGGGACTTACCTTTGGCGAATGTCCCTCCCGGCGGCGGGTCCCGGCGGCGGTTCATCGGCCTTTCGTCGGGGGCGGAGGCAGCAGCCAGTCTTCCGACCGGCTGCCGCCGCCGCCATTACAAAGTGTAAAAAAAAAAACCAAAACCCATGATAGGGTACGTAACGATTAACGTAGCCTATCACCACTAGATTTCCAAAGTCAGCCGTGATAGGCTACGTAAATCGTTACGTGGCCTATCACGGGTGACTTTGAAAAAAAAAAAAAGAGCATAGGGCGCCGCCATTTGCGTTCCTTATTTGGTCCTGGTAGTCTACATAAAGATTTACGTAGACTACAGTGTAGTCTACCTAAATCTTTACGTAGACTACCGGGACCAAATAAGGAACGCAAATGGCAGCGCCCATAGGCCGCCGCCATTTGTGTACGTGCTTTTTTATTTTTTTTTTCTAAGTCACCCGTGATAGGCTACGTAACGTAAGTCAGCCTACGTAAATAGGCTGACTTTGGAAATCTAGCCGTGATAGGCTACGTTAATCGTTACGTAGCCTATCACGCGGTTGGGGTTTTTTTAGACTTTGTTTCGCGGCCTGGGAGACGGGGCGCTTCTCCCCGGCCTGAATTTCGGCCAGGTGAGGCGGGAAGCCTCCCCCCCAGCCTGAATTTCGGCCGTGCGAGGCGGGACAGCTCCCCCCCTCGCCTGAACTTCGGGGGGAGAAGCGCCTCCCCCCCACCACAAAGCACCCCTGCGAAAAGGTAAGTGACTTTCATACATCCCTAGTGGCCAGTAGTGGACTCCGACCACCATGTTCCTTTCATTCTTTGCTCCATTTATTTTAACCCAGATACTCTCGATGGGGCTACCAAGCTCATCCTCCTGTATTTCTGTGCAAAGATATGTATTTTTAACATATAGTGCAACCCCACCTCCCTTTCTGTTCCTCCTGTTCTTTTTGAACAAGTCATATCCTTCAGCTGCTGTATTCCAGTCATGAGAGTCATCCCACCAAGTCTCAGTTACACCTGTCAAGTCATAATTTCCCTCCTGTATTAAGAATTCAAGTTCGTTCTGTTTGTTTCCCATACTCTGGGCATTAGTATATAGACATCGAAGACTATGTGCTTCATGGTCTGGCTTTCTTCCTACATGTTTGTGAAGACTATTATTGGGTGCTATTGGAGCTGTTCTCTCCATTGCGGTGCATGAGACTTCATCCATTGTTACCCCCAACTTTACATCTCCCTTCCCCATAGGATTCACTTTAAAGCCCTCCTGATGAAGTTCTTCATGCTGTGGCCAAACACATTTTTCCCAGCCTTTGTGAGGTACAACCCATCCCTTGCCAATAGTCCAACTTCCAGGAAGTATAGCCTGTGGTCCCAGAATCCAAATCTCTCATGCCTGCACCACCTTCATAGCCAGTCAGTCACCTGGAGTATTTTTCTTTCCCCTTCTCTCTCTCTTCTAACTACTGGAAATATGGATGAGAAAACTATATGGGCCCCAAAGTGCTTGAGTTTCTTTCCCAAAGCTTCGATGTCCGATGTGATTTCTTCGTAGCTCTGCTTGGCAGTATCATTTGTTCCCACATGAATGAGAAGAAAGGGATACCTGTCAGTGGGCTTTATGAGTGCGGGCAACCATTCAGTCACATCTCTAATCCATCCTCCCGGGAGACAGCATACCTTCGCAACATACTTGGGTTTTGATCCCACTCAGCAAGGAGTCTCCTACTACTACTACTCTTCTCTTCTTGTTGTTGTAGACTTTGGTTTCATCGCCTTCACTTGGCTGACCTTCAGCCTCTTCCTCTCTAGGGATGTACGAAACTCACCTTTTCGTGGAATCTTTCGCGGTTGGGGGGGAGGCACTCCATCCCTCCCCCTGGAATCCTCGACGGGGGGGAGGCAATCCGGTCCTCCCCCCCAGAATCCTCGACAGCCGGTGGTTCTGGCGGCAGTTCCGGCGGCGGCGGCTCTGGGGGTGGCGGCGGAGGCGGCGGAGGCTCCGGCGGCGGCGGCGGCTCTGATGGCGGCGGCGGCATAAGATAAGTGGGCGCTATTTGCATTCCCCTTTTTTGCCATTTTATCTTACATAAATATTTACGTAAGATAAATCGGCCAAAAATAAGGCACGCAAATGGCAGCCGCTGTAGCCGCCACCATTTGCATATGCTGGGTTGTTGTTTTTTTAACCCAGCCATGATAGGCTACGTAAATTCTTACGTAGCCTATCATGGCTGCAAGCCAGGACGGCAATGGCATAGACAGCAGCCCGGCCGTGGCCACCCAGAAGACCAGCCGCCGGAGCCGCCGCCGCCACCAAATCTGCCCTAGGTAAGTGCTGTCCCGGGCTGGGGGGATTCCGCGGGGGGCGCGGGAGGGCAGGAGGCCATTCTGCCATGGATTCCAGGAGGACAGATTCTTTAGAATCTCTCACTGGAATCCATGGCAGGATTCTCACTGGAATCCATGGCAGGATTCTCACTGGAATCCATGGCAGAATTCTCTGCCATCCCCATTCCTCGCTTTCATGCATGTTCCCCTGTAATTCTTCCTCTGCAGGATGTCCTCCAGTCTCATCCTCAAGTACCTGGAAATGGTTCTCTAGTTCCACTGCCTCCACTGGTGCTGAGTGTTTTCTAGTTCTTCTGCTCCTAACTTTCACCCTTTTCCAAGGAATATCCTCTACTTCATTTTTCTTCACCTCAGCAGTTTCCTCTTCTGCCTCAGCTTGCTGTTGCTGTTCTAGCTCCTGTACTTCACTTTGCTGCTGTAGTTCCACCATTCTGTCGAAGAACTCTTCGTATTCTCTTATTCCCTGGAGGGTTGACACTCACCGCTCCAGTACTCTTACTTTTTCCTCCAGCAGTTGCAGGTGTAGGCCATGTTGTTCTCAGGCAAGAAAACAAATATGGCACACACCTTGCAGGTCACCACCACTGGACTTTTGTCCTTCCATAGTCTCTTTTACTTTTTGTGTCTAGCTTTCTGGTCCTAGAGTAGCCTGGTCCTCTACTCACTGGAGGTTAAAAACAGAGTCCCACTGGTATGGAAGTGTGTGTAACAAGACAAAATAATAATAATAATAATTATTATTATTATTATTGGATGGCGGATAATTCCACCACAGATTTCTGTGTTCTCTTTCCCCCCGAAACCCATAGCAGAACGGCCTCCCACCCCCCACCACCGCACAGAATCCCCCACCGCCATTTGCAAGGCTGCCTTTACCATGATAGGCTATGTAAATACTTACATAGCCTATCACGGAAAGAGCAGCAGCGCAAACGGCACAGCGGCCGCCATTTGCGTCCCTGCTCTTTGCCGTGACAAGCTACGTAAATACTTACGTAGCCTATCACGGCAGCCTGGCAGGACGCAAATGGTGGCTGCTACGGTGGCTGCCATTTGCGTCTGCAGCAGCCTGGCCGCGGCCAGAACTCTGGCTGGGGATGGCCCTGTCCGGCAGCTCTGCAGAGCCACCGCAGAGCGGAGCTGGCCAGGGAGGATTCTGGGGGGAGGGACGGAGCGCCTCCCCCCCACCGCAAATCATACCTGCGAAAAGGTAAGTGACTTTCGTACATCCCTATTATTATTATTATTGGGGGGGGTTAATGAAAAAATGTTTAAAAAATGAAGAAAAATGTTAGGGGCCTCCCTCCTGCTGAAGTCCCCGGCCAACTCCTGTTTGCTCCCCCTGTTCGCTCGCTCTGATCACTCACTCTCTGGGACCTTGCTTCTACAGTCCCTAGACCAGCTGGAGCAGCTTCCTCTGCTCTGCTCAACTCTTTGCCTTTGCCTCCTTTGTCTCCTTTGTCTCCTCTGCCACTGCAACTCCCCTGGCCAACTCCTGTTTGCTCCCCCTGTTCACTCGCTTTGATCACTTGATCTCTGGGAGCTTGCTTGCTTCTATAGTCCCTAAACCATCTGGAGCAACTTCCTCTGCTCTGCTCAGTTCTTTGCCTTTGTCTCCTTTGTATCCTCTGCCACTGCAACTCCCCCGGTCAACTCCTGTTCACTCGCTCTGATCGTTTGCTGTCTGAGAGCTTGCTTGCTTCTGTAGTCTGTAGACCAGCTGGAGCAGCTTCCTCTGCTCTACTCAGCTCAGCTGGGAGGTGGGAAACAGACTGAAACTTCCTGCCCACACAGCTGCTGGGAGTACTCAGACCCCCCCCCACCGTTCAGCTAGAGCTCTCAGGAGCACCTGGTGAGCTCACAGCCACTGAACAGGAAAAAGACAGCCCCATGGGATTCCTCCAGCCCACTTTCCTCTTTGTCCCCCTTGTCTCTTCTGCCACTGCAACTCCCCTGGCCAACTCCTGTTTGCTCCCCCTGTTCACTCGCTTTGATCACTTGATCTCTGGGAGCTTGCTTGCTTCTATAGTCCCTAAACCATCTGGAGCAACTTCCTCTGCTCTGCTCAGTTCTTTGCCTTTGTCTCCTTTGTATCCTCTGCCACTGCAACTCCCCCGGTCAACTCCTGTTCACTCGCTCTGATCGTTTGCTGTCTGAGAGCTTGCTTGCTTCTGTAGTCTGTAGACCAGCTGGAGCAGCTTCCTCTGCTCTACTCAGCTCAGCTGGGAGGTGGGAAACAGACTGAAACTTCCTGCCTACACAGCTGCTGGGAGTACTCAGACCCCCCCCACCGTTCAGCTAGAGCTCTCAGGAGCACCTGGTGAGCTCACAGCCACTGAGCAGGAAAAAGACAGCCCCATGGGATTCCTCCAGCCCACTTTCCTCTTTGTCCCCCTTGTCTCTTCTGCCACTGCAACTCCCCTGGCCAACTCCTGTTTGCTCCTCCTGTTCTCTCGCTCTAATTGCTCACTCTCTGGGAGCTTGCTTGCTTCTATAGTCCCTAGACCAGCTGGAGAAGCTTCCTCTGTTCTGCTCTGCTCTGCTCAGCTGGGAGGCAGGAAACCGACTGCAGAAAGCAGGGATACCAATATATTAAGGACAAAGATGACATTTATTTTAGCACAAATTTGAATGGAACACTTACTTTTTCTCCCTATCACCCTTAATCCGTTCCTTAGTTCTATCAGTTCTTGCTTGATGCAGCTTTCCCCCGTCAACAGATGATGACTAGGGATGTCAGAGAATTCCGCCACAGATCACGATGAGGCCGAATGCCAGTGCATTTGGCCCCCCAAAATCCATGGAGGAAAGAAGCCCCCACCCCCCAACCCACAAAAGGTGCATGAAACGGAGCACTTACCTGCTGCCATCTGTGCTGACTTGCGAATGGGCGTTATTTGTGTTACTTTTTTTTTCTCGCCGTAATAGCTTACATAAATATTTATGTAGACTAAAACAGTGAAAAAAAGGGAATGCAAATGGCGGCCACCACAGCCGCCGCCATTTGCATACACTGTTTTTTTTTCCTGCAGGCTGCCCAGTGGCCAGATGTCCAGCTGCGAGCGACCCCAGCCAGCAACTCCATGGAATCTCCGGACGGATTAGGATTTCGAGGGGAGGTGCGGCGTGCCTCCCCACCACCGTGAATAATCCCATCAAAAAGGTAAGTGACTTTCGTACATCCCTAATGATGACAACAAAGCTACCTGCAACTGAGTGCAGCATAACGCAAAATAAGCGGGACCTGCAAAAAATGTTTCAGTGTGGAGTGATCCTCTTTAGGGTTTCAGCCAGCCAGCTAGTCACCCAGCTAGGCCCTTTTCCAGAATACTCCATTGTGAGCGGAGATGGGTCAAAGAAGACGTAGACAACAAGCTTGGATTGAAAATTGGGCCACATTTATTGAAATATTTGCAAAGGGGTAACTAGGACAGGCATCTAACTGTGTCAGCGGCTAGCTGACACTTCTAGGGCGAAAACACACCCAGCCTGAGGGGTGGCGGTGATCTCGCCATCCCTCCGGACTGCCCCTTCTGGGGGAGGTAGACCTTCCGGTGTCACCCCCAACCCAGTGCCGCACAACACCTGGGTGAGTGAGTAGGGTTAGTCTCCCAGGTAGGGGTGCACAAAAGTCACTTACCTGGTCTCGCAGCTTGCTTCGCGGTGGGGGGGAGGCGCTTCGTTGCTCTGCCCGAAGTTCAGGCTGGGGGGGGAGGCTTCCCTCCTCGCCCGGCCGAAATTCAGGCTGGGGGTGAGGCTTCCCGCCTCGCCCGGCCGAAATTCAGGCTGGGGAGAAGCGCCCCGTCTCCCCGGCCGCGAACTTCAAAAGAAAAAAAAAAAAAGCTCCTGTGATAGGCTATGTAACGATTAATGTAGCCTATCACGGCTAGATCTGCAAAGTCAGCCGTGATAGGCTACGTTAAT
Organism: Heloderma suspectum; assembly: GCF_057233095.1. Lineage (NCBI taxonomy): Eukaryota > Metazoa > Chordata > Lepidosauria > Squamata > Helodermatidae > Heloderma > Heloderma suspectum. The sequence goes on along the minus strand of NC_139460.1, from coordinate 77,766,699 downwards.
CGTCACGTAGCCTATCATGGGTGACTTTGAAAAATAAAAAAGCGCGTATGTAAATGACAGCCCCCATAGGGAGCCGCCATTCGCGTTCCTTATTTGGTTGCTGTAGTCTACGTAAAGATTTACGTAGACTACGGCAAAAATAAGGGCAACGCTATTTGCATTGTCCTTATTTTCACCATAGTCTACGTAAATCTTTACGTAGACTACAGGGACCAAATAAGGAACACGAATGGCGGCTCCCTATGGGGGCCACCATTAGCCGTACGCGCCTTTTTTTTTTTTTAAGTCACCCGTGATAGGCTACGTGATGATTAACGTAGCCTATCACAGCTGACTTTGCAAATCTAGCCGTGATAGGCTACGTTAATCATTACGTAGCCTATCACAGGGGTGTTTTTTTTTTTTACTTTGCTTGTAATGGCGGCGGCGGCAGCCGGTCGAAAGACCGGCTGCCGCCCCCGCCCCTGAAAAGACCTGCCGAACCGCCGCCGGGACCCGCCGCCGGGAGGGATATTCGTGAAAGGTAAGTCCCATCCCGGGGGGGGCGGGGGGGCGGAGAAGTTCTCCCCGAATAACCTTCAGAGGACCGAATGCATTGGCACTCGGCCCCCTGAAGTTTCGGGGAGAAATTCTCCCCCATCCCTACTCCCAGGCAACCCTTATCCCCCCGCCAAGCCGCACAACCCGTTTGGGGGGCCTCAGACGTCACCTGCCACCATAAGGTGCCTCTGCGTGCACACCATCCCTACTCCCTTTCCTGTTTTGCCCGTCCTAGCCGCCAAGTGGAATGTGACCGATGATATAGACTGTATTCCCTTACAGGACACACTCAACCCGCATAACAGTGTGACATAGGCAAAAAAGACTCGCAGTCCTAGGCCAATCTGGCTGTGAGCCAAAAAATTCCAACATGGTTCCCAAAGGGGCAACCAGCAAGAACCCACACTGCTAAGGGGAGGGTGGAAGGGAGCTGCGTCGTGCCAAAGAGCTGAGATAGGGAGCCCCCCCTTCCAGCCAGACAAGCTGGCGCCGGGTAGGGCATTTGCGAGCGGAGATGGGTCAAAGAAGACGCAGACAACAAGCTTGGATTGAAAACTGGGCCACATCTATTGAAATATTTGCAAAGGGGTAACTAGGACGGGCATCTAACTGTGTCAGCGGCTAGCTCACACTTCTAGGGCGAAAACACACCCAGCCTGAGGGGCGGCAGTGATCTCACCATCCCTCCGGACTGCCCCTTCTGGGGGAGGTAGACCTTCTGGTGTCACTCCCAACCCGGTGCCACACAACACCTGGGTGAGTGAGTAGGGTTGGTCTCCCAGGCAACCCTTATCCCCCCGCCGAGCCGCACAACCTGTTCAGGGGGCCTCAGACGTCACCTGCCACCATAAGGTGCCTCTGCGTGCACACCATCCCTACTCCCTTTCCTGTTTTGCCCATCCTAGCTGCCACAGGAGTCACAAGCCTATTGCTTGTGAAACTCCCCCCACCTGCTCAGAAGAACTTCCCGCAGGCCCCTTTGCAGATCGGCCAAAAATAATTCGTTGCCTATGTCTGACAGGTGGACACCGTCCTGCCTGTAAAGCTCCCTCCTAGTCCAATGGATTCCTTGGTGGTTGATATAACCATCGCCATGCTCTGACAACCCACGTGCCAGTTCTCTGTTCACCTTGCGCCGGGCCCGTTCCATGGCCGCATTGCTCTACGCCCTCCACATGATTCTCTGGAGCACTGAGGACCATAATATGGTCACCCCCAGCCAACAATGATGGATCGTCCGCAGATCAGCCAATGCCTTCTCAATCAAGCCCTTTCCAGGCTTGTAGCCCAGGTCGTTCCCTCCTAGGTGCAGCACCAGGACCTGTGGAGGGAAACTGACCAAACCTCATTGAAAGAGTGTGGGAAGAAGACTGTCCCATCGCATACCCCGTCGGCCGATCCATTGTATCGCCACCTGTTGGGGAAACTGCAGCCAGCTACAGGGTTCCCCAGACCCGGCACGTGGCGGGCGTGGAACCATATGTTGTGGCGTAGGCATTGGAGGGTAAATGCTCTAACTAACTCCATAACCCTTTGGTTTCTGGAGGATAAAGTATTAATGACGTGCACTACCGCCAAATTGTCACACCAAAAAAGATTTAAAGATTTACGTAGACTACAGCGACTAAATAAGGAACGCGAATGGCGGCTCCCTATGGGGGCCGCCATTAGCGTACGCGCTTTTTTTTTTTTTTAAGTCACCCGTGATAGGCTACGTGACAATTTACGTAGCCTATCACGGCTGACTTTGCAGATCTAGCCGTGATAGGCTACGTGAATCGTCACGTAGCCTATCAGGGGGCGTTGTTTTTTTTTTTTTAACTTTCGCGTTCGCGGCCGGGCGAGGCGGGAAGCCTCCTCCCCGGCCTGAATTTCGGCCAGGGCGAGGCGGGAAGCCTCCCCCCCGGCCTGAATTTCGGCCGGGGTGAGGCGGGAAGCCTCCCCCCCCGGCCTGAACTTCGCGGGGGGACCAGCGAAGCGCCTCCCCCCCACCGCGAACGTCCTTCGAGGACAGGTAAGTGACTTTCGTCCACCCCTAAGGGATATGAATGCCTTAATCAGGTCAGAGCATTGACTGCCATCCCCGGGTCCAGCAAACAGGAAGTCATCTAAATAGTGGACCACACCGCCGCAGCCCATCTTATCCCGTATGGCCCATTCCAGAAAGGTACTAAATATTTCAAACATGGTGCAAGAAATGGAGCATCCCATAGGGAGGGCGCGGTCAATGTAGAATTTGTCCTGGAAGGAAAATCCCAGCAAATAAAAATCCAGAGGATTGATAGGCAAAATGCGAAAAGCGGATTTGATATCACATTTGCCCATCAATGCCCTGCAGCCCAGGGCTCTTATCATGGCTACCACAGTGTCAAAGGATGTGTAACACACGGAACATAGGGAATCTGGGATTTCATTGTTAACAGACTGACCTTTGGGGAAAGAGAGGTCATGAATTAACCTGAACTCACCGGGCGATTTCTTGGGGATAATTCCCAAAGGGGAAATCCGCAGGTTGGGTAGCGGGGGCGAGGAAAAGGGGCTGATGACCCGACCTGACTGAACTTCTTTGTTAATTTTGTCTTGCACCAAGCGCCACATGCTAAGAACAGACCGGTGGTTACCGGTCAAATATGGCTTTCGCAGACCCATAAAGGGGATCCTGAAACCCAGTGTAAAGCCACATTCCAAGTAGATCACTGCCCGACGATTTGGGTAATGCCTTAGAATTTGAAGGAGCGGAAGAATCTTAACTGGGCTGGGGCCCTTTGTGAGGGGGAGGGTGCCCACCGCCCTGTTTTCTGCCACCACGGCCATCCCTTGGGGAACCTCTCCAACCTCAGGCTCTCGGGCAGGAGGAGCAGGAGTGTTGACCGCCACAAAGAGAGCACTCGTGCCGGAAGCGGCATGGGTTTTGGGAGCAGGAACCTTTGGAGCTGAACTCCTAGCACAGCCAGCGGTGTTGAACCCCTGGACCCGCAATAGGCCTAACGGCTATTGCGGGCGACAGCTTGGCCAGGATGTGGCCGCTGTTGGACCTGTCGCCAAAGCCTGGCCTAGAAGCGGTCATCAATTGGAGCCAAAGGTCCTGGTCCTTCAGATCCCAGCGCATGGAGGGATCAATGGCGGCCCTCCTTCGAAAGGCTTCATCGTAGGCCAGCCATGCACTCCCTTCATATTCGGTGTAAGCCCTGTATATTATGTCAAGGTATTTGGTGAGAACCCAAGCCCTCTCAGGGAATCTCTGTTGGAGGATGCCAGCGTAAATTAAAAAACCTGGCAACCAGTTCGCCCAGGTGCGAGGCACTTTGCGGGCTTTGCTCCGCTCAGGATCTTGGTCACGGGTCCTATCTTTATCACTGGGTTCAGGCTCACGAAAGAGCAGGGCAAAGACATCGGTAAATTCACCCCGCAGAATCTTTTGTCTGGTGGCAATGGTTAAGTGAAAACCAATAGGGGAGGAAGTAGCACCAGTGGGCATAGATCCTCTGCTCAGGTTGGCGCATGGGTCAACCGAGGACAACTGTGGGGCTAGGAGAGGAGGAGATAGGGAATCCAGGGGGTCCTGAAAAGAACTGGCGGGCCCCTGCCAAACACTGGTGGAGGCGACGTTAATTGGATGAGGCTGGAGCAGTGGCGGAGCCAATGTGGTGGCATCTCCTGCTAAGGGGAATGAAGCGCCAGGCCCCACTGAATTAGGTGGGCTAGCCACTGGAGCAGTTGAACTGAGAGTTGAGGCCGAGGCAACGGACTGGGGAGTACTAACTGGGGAGGCTGAAGTAACTGAAGGAAGTGAGAGAGGGGGCACTGGGCCACCCTGAAGGGTAAACCACGGCAACCAACCCCATGGGGAGATTTGCCCCATGCCCGGCCATGCGAATTGAGGTGCCAAAGCAGTCTCACCTGTATCAATCGTAGGTGTGCTCTGATACCTAGCTGGAAAAACCGACGTTGCTGCTTGTGCGCCTGGGGAAGATGAGGCCACAGAAGGGAGGAGCTCCACTGAAGGCGGTGCGCCTTCTGGAAGAGCCGAGGAAGAGGAGGTGGATGCCTCAATAGCATCCAGACGAGCTGAAATAGAAAGGAGCAATGACTGTTGGGTCTGCTGCCGCGTTTGCTTAGGTTGGACCGCTGCGGGGTTTTTGGGCCTGGCTGGGGGAGGGAGAGGGATCCCCGAGGAATGCTCAGCAGCTTCCAAACGAGAAAGAATTGATGACAGTACCGGGTCTGAGTCCTCATCAGACTCGGAATCAGGCCTTGGCAGTTGTCTTTTGGGGAGGGGGGAGGGGCCCTCCCCTTACCTTTCTTACCACCTTGGCCCTTCTTGGGAGGCATGATGCCAAAGGTGAGATAAGCTTAGCTGCTATCGGAGACTTAAGTAAGCAAGTGGGCACCCCGGGCAACAGGCAGCTATCACACAATTTTCACGATCAGCGGATACGAGTTCCAGACCGAGAGATTAAAGCTTAAGAGGTGCAGCAAAGGTTTTGTGTTTTGTTTTTTTTTGGTGAAGGAAATGCGCTTGAGCGTGGGCGCCCTCAGCTGAGGGTGCCCTGGCTCAGGAGGCACTGAACAGGTAGCCGCTGCTGCTTCAATAGTTTAATTAATTAATTTTTTTGGGGGGGAGATGCCGACAGGAGAATAGTCAAGGCACTGGGGGAAAACACCCAGCCCCTGGCTCTGCCGTCAGACTCCCCTCCCCACCAGGCCATCTAAATTGTCGAGCTGGGGGTGGGGGAGGCAGGCATGCAGCTGCCGGGACAGCTGGAGCCGGCAAACACGGGTGCTGCGCTCAACGCACGCTGCCGCTGCACCTCGCTGCCACCAACGCCTCCGAGGCCCAGCGAGGCAAGCAAAAGGCCACGGCCGGCGGAGGCCGGCGGATGGCGAGCCCAGCAGACAAATACGCCATCAGCAGACAGGCCGGGAGCCGGCCAGACGGCCGGCAAGCCAGCAGATGAAAAACGGGCGGGCGACCGAGAGGCCGGGCGGGCGAGTGAGCGAGCGAGAGGGTGGGCGGGCGGGCAGGCAAAGGAACGAGGGAGCGGGCGATCGAGCGGGTGGGTGGGCGAGCAAGCGAGGTGATTGGGGGGTGAACAAAGGCGGATGGAGCAGGCGGGCAGGCGCGCACTGCCCCACTCGGACCCCCAGGAAGGAGTAAGGCGCCTCACCCGGGCACGCAAACTAGGAGCCGCGGCCGGCGTTTAGGACTAATGGCCGGCAGCGGAGAAAAGAGATCACGTGCTCGAGCGCCGCCGCCGCGCTGCCGTCCAAACCGGGGCTGCGGCGGGCACACGAGGAAAAGAGCCGGCCGGAGGGAGGAAAGGGGGGGGACACGATATCACCAGTAACATTGGCTGTCCTGACGGCCAGCAGGCGCCGTCCCAGAGGGAGCGGCGCCAGAGCGCACGAGACCCACCGCGAGTGTCAGTAACTCGGTAGCCGCGCGTGAATAGAAGCTTTGGCACGCAGAAGCACTCTGAGTCCAGGTGGCTGGAAAGATGACGACGAAGCCGGTCTTCAGGCAAGAATCCCTCGTCGAATCCAGGCGATAGCTGCGTCGCGCCAAAGAGCTGAGATAGGGAGGGGGGTCGAGTTTAAGACAACTCGGCCTGCTCCTCCCTGACTGGTGGTGCGACTGGGGTGCACCAATCAGAGGCCCATACGTCTTATCACCCCACCCTCCCGCAATGGCCCCCCCCTTCAGCCAGACGAGCTGGCGCCGGGTAGGGCATTTCCATTCCAATCCTCCTTTCCATCACCCCCTCTCCAACAGTCTGCATTTTGTCGCCTCTGGACGGCTTTTGGTATTCCCTTCTTATAGTTCCTCCCCGCCACTAACATATTTGTTTGTCCTTCTACAAACCTTGGGTTCTCTTTGTCTGCTTATACCTCCCTCTTGGATGGTGCTATTTTGGCTGGATAAAGATTGGTACTCAGAGAATGATTTTGCTATTGGTATATAGGATTAGACTGAAGTGTCTAAGAGCACAATCCTATGCATGTTTAGACAGAGAAAAGGCCTACAACTCCCAGCATGCCCCAGCCAGCCAGTTGTAGGCCTTTTCTCTGTCTAAACATGCATAGGATTGTGCCCTAAGCCTTGGATTCTGAGGGGTCCACAAAGGCACAGACCTAGATCCACTGCTTCTCACATCTCTCTTAAAAAGCAGGTCCTGCAGTTTATCATCCATCAGCACTGAACTACTCTAAAGAGCTCACAGACAATCATACCTTCTTTGAAGAAGAACATGGGAGCTGAGCTCTCATGGAACCATAACTTCACTCTCCTCTGTCAGGCGTATGTTTCCATAAGCACAGAAATTACGTTTTACTCATAGCCATCTGTAAGCAACTAAATCCTTGTCTCCTTAAGGTATTCTGTAAAGTTTGTGCTTTAAGAATAACATCAAACATCCATTTGTCAGGAATTACATGCTATGTTGTTTTAAATTGATTCCTTTAAAATGGCCTGAGACCGAAAGCAGGGAATTATTCTGTTCCTTTGCATTTAAGCTCTAGATATAAAACCTATTCCTCTTTTACATTTTTCTAATAATTTAAATATTCAGACTACAGTTGTTTTTCAGTAGACTTTAAATATAACTCATTTTCTATCAACACTAAATTACAAAACCTTAAAATTTCATTTTCCACTCTTACACATAATAGAAAATACTCAGACCTTTTCTTCTGTTTTATTCATCTGCAAAGCTGACTAGTCTCAGTGTAAAATTGATTGCCTGGTCAATGATGCATCTCCTAATCTTTGACATATTCTTTAGAGATACCATCCCCTCCAGGTATAACATATCCTCATGTCTGAGAGTCATCGTGAGAATGCTGGGAGTGTTTTAAAAACCATTTTATTGATGCCCTGGATGCTTCAAAAACTGTACGCTCTGTCCAAAACTAAAATACAAGTTAGCCCATAAACACTGTTCCATATATCAGCCAAAGTGACAGCATTGTTTTACATTCAGAAGGATATCAAGGCACAGATGAATAGCAATGGAAGTGACTGATGTCCATGTGCTATGATTATTAAAACAACAACAGCAACAAGAAATACATATAGTCACAGACCTTTGGTTCTAATGATCAGAGAATGCATGTTTCATTCAGACATTGGCCACAAATGAACTAAGAGAAGCTAGGTTTAAAATCCATATTAAATCCATAGGTATAAAGGCCAGCTATTTTAGTCAGTCTTTTGTACATATGAAACACATCCATATAGGGGTATACAATAGTTTTTTGTTGCTGTTCATTCATTTAAGTTCTTAAAAAGGTAATTCATTTTGTTATGCACCTTTTAAAACCACATGGGTTGTGATTTGTTAAAATCACATTACTCATTCCTTAAGATCACATTCATTTTTTTACTCTTCATTTGTATTTGTGTGTGTGTATGTTTCTTTACTTCTGTTTTGTAGGTGCCTGCAAAGACTGCTAGGGCAGCTGCTGTTTTGTTTTCTCAGAATGCCCCAGATGTTGTATCATTCCAGTGCATTGTGGGGGGGAAAATTGTGGCTTCCATTTTCCCTCAAGAATGTCACAAGGCCTAAGGCATTCTGGGAAAATAAAGTGGTAATCATCACCAGGAGGCAGCTGTGTAGAGGTGGTGGAGACTGATGAATAAATATGAAAGAGATAATGAAAACAACCGCTATTGTAGCCACTCATTACTGGACAATGAGCAAAATGGGCCATGTTTGGTTCAGCTTTTCATTTGTTATGAAATAAATGCATACCCCTATTATCTAACTAATCAATAGTCTATGGAACTGGCTACAGAGAACTCTTTAGTACAGCCTTTCCCGACCTGGTGCCCTGCAGATGTTTTGGTCTACATGTGCCAGTATTCTTGACCACTGGCCATGCTGGCTAGGGCTGGTGGGAGTCAAAGTCCAAACCATCTTCAGGCCACCAGGTTGGGGAAAGCTGTTTTAGTACCTCAAGTCACAGTGCAAAGTTAAGGCTGCAGTACTTGCCAATAATGACCTATATATCACCATTCATTGGACTTTCTCATTATTACTCAGAATACTGCAGAATACAGATACACTCCCTTCTGTTTTTCCTAGGGATGTTGCGGGAGTGCAAGAGGGGGGCGGAGTCCACTGGACTCCTTCCCCCCTGCCCGGCATCCTGGGCTTCAGTCCACAGACCACCACCACTTACCCACCCCTGTTCTGCTCCCTTGACAAGCTGCTGGGCAGTCTGTCGGCATCCGGAGAGCAGCCACATGACCCCTCAGTGAGATGCTGTTTTGCATAAAAATGGTGGCTTGTTGTTTTACGTAAAAGGCCTTTTACACAAGTGGCAGCCGTAACTTGCATAAATGGCCACTTTAAGGCCTCCTTTTGCATAAAAGGCCTTTTAGGTAAAATGCACCACCATTTTTATGTGAAATGGCAGTTCACTGAGGGGGTGGGTAGCTGCTCACTGGCACCCACATGCTGGGTTCCCGTGGGCTGCCCAGCAGCTCATCTAGGGAACAGAACAGGGGCAGGTAAGTGTTGGTGGTCTAGTGCACAGTGCACAGGGCAGGGGTGGTTTGCCCACCCCTAGTTTTTCCTGGAACAAAATTCCTATCAAGTTACACAAGAACTATAAGCTCAATGCGGAATGTAGGTGAAATGTTTTCAAGGGATGGGTGAGAAATTAATTCCGTCAAAGTCCCCCCCCTCCTGCCTGATTTACTTGATTCATACCTCCTGGAGCTGAACATGGACCCAAACACAATTTGTGGCTCAAAATCCATACATTTCCAAGCTTGCAATGAGTTCTGTGAAATAAAAGATGCATGAACATTTGAAACATTCACAAAGAACACTGTGTACTAGGGATGTACTGACTGTGTAAAATCCGCTCTGTCTGTGTTTCTTGGATTGTCAGGCACCTTTTGTTCCATCATTCGCCCACAGATGGATGCGAATATTTTTTTTTCCTTCATGCGGAAAAATATGGAAATAATTATGTAAATATTTATGTAAGTATTTACAGTATTTACCTGAGTTCGTAACATTTAGTGTATTGCCCCCCATTCCATTCAACATTTCCTCAGCAGAAACTTACGTATTCGTCTACAGATTTATATGTGTAAATTTCGGGAAAGTAAAAGAAACATCCAAAAGTCCATGGACTCCACACGGCCTGAGGGGGTGCTCCACAGTAGATTCCTCAGGTCAGATTCTTAGAAATCTGAGTTCATTTTAATCTGTCTTGAATTTCTCCAGCATCTAGGGATGTCAGAGAATTCCGCCATGGATCTCGGTGAGGCTGAATGCCAGTGCATTTGGCCCCCTGAAATCCATGGCAGAATGAAGCCCCCGCCCCCCCAACCCACGAAAGGTGCACGAAACGGAGCACTTACCTGCTGCCGGCCATGCTGACTTGGGAATGGCGGCCGCCCTGCGGCCGCCATTTGCATCTGCAGCAGCCCATCCACAGCCGGAACTCCGTCTGCGGATGGCCCTGGCTGGTGGCTCCGCAGAGCCGCCGTGGAGCAGAGCCGGCCCAGGGAGGATTCTGGGGGGAGGGACAGAGCGCCTCCCTCCCACCGCGAATCCAAGCTCCGCAAAGGTAAGTGACTTTTGTACATCCCTACCAGCATCCCTACTGTGTACATTTCTAAAATGTGCACAAACACAATTTAGTCAATTGAGTGCATGCATACAAAAATGCAAACATTTGAAAAAAATGTGCATAAAAAGTGTGCATTTGAAAAAGGTGCACAACACTGTATACAAATTTCTGTGCAGAAAAACAAACAAACCCTATATGAAACTGGAACACATTTGAGTTTGGCAAATGAGAATCTCAATGAGATAGATCCACCCATCCCTAATGTAGTCTAGAACTCTATCACATTTCACATTAGTAATGTATCTGTACATTACACTATGTGGTCCATTTGCTGTAGCAGACTCCTTGTTTTCACTATAGCTACTAGTGAGAAACATGTATTACACTTGAAGGAAAAACTTGATCTGATCTGCTCTGACCACCTGCCAGAAGTCTTTTACTATTTTTGTTGTTTTTAAAACCAATATTTAACTCCTACATTGCAGATGATACAGATCTGGAGACAGATATCAAAAAGGAACATTTCTCTTTCTCCCTCATTTTATTTAGCTTACTTTTATATAGGGCCACAATTCTGTCCCTATGTTAAGGGTGAGTCGGACGAATCGCAACCCACCACAATAGCTAGAAATTAGGGGGCAGTGGGTTCCATAGCTTTTATTCAGAAAACTACTCAGTAGAAACTTGGTAGTGCAAGAGAGGTGGGTTTGAAAATGGTGCCAATTCCCCAATTTTGAGGTAGAAAAGATAACAAATCACTTATTTATAGGAGTTTAAAGTTTGACAAGTGGCCTTCAGAAGTTTACGTTCTCATAGACTTTGCTGTCCCCTTCATGGATCACTGCCTTGTTGTGGCGAAGGGGCTTGCGTAACTCAGTGAAGCCATAAGCTATGCCGTGCAGGGCCACCCAAGACGGACAGGTCATGGCGGAGAGTTCTGACAAAATGTGGTCCACTGGAGAAGGAAATGGCAACCCACTCCAGTATTCTTGCCAAGAAAACTCCATGGAACATATCACAAGGCTAAAAGATATGACGCCGGAAGATGAGCCCCTCAGGTCGGAAGGTGTCCAATATGCTACTGGGGAAGAGCAGAGGGTATTTCCAAGTAGCGCCAGAAAGAGTGAAGCGGCTGGGCCAAACCCGAAAGGACACTCAGCTGTGGATGTGTCTGGCGGTGAAAAGAAAATCCGATGCTGTAAAGAACAATATTGTTTAGGAACCTGGAATGTCAGATCAATGAATCAAGGCAAGCTGGAGGTGGTCAAACATGAGATGGCAAGATTGAACATCGACATCTTGGGAATCAGCGAACTAAAATGGACAGGCATGGGCGAATTTAATTCAGGTGACCATCATATCTACTATTGTGGGCAAGAATCCCTTAGAAGAAATGGAGTAGCACTCATAGTCAACAAAAGGGTGGGAAAAGCAGTACTGGGGTACAATCTTAAAAATGATAGAATGATCTCAGTACGAATCCAAGGCAAACCATTCAACATCACAGTAATTCAAGTCTATGCCCCAACCACTGAGGCCGAAGAAGCTGAGGTTGATCGGTTCTATGAAGACCTACAACACCTTCTAGAACTAACACCCAAAAAAGATGTCCTCTTCATCATAGGGGATTGGAATGCTAAAGTAGGAAGTCAAGAAATCACCGGGATAACAGGCAGGCATGGCCTTGGTGTACAAAATGAAGCAGGACAAAAGCTAATAGAGTTTTGCCAAGAGAACATGCTGATCGTAGCAAACACTCTTTTCCAACAGCACAAGAGGCGACTCTACACATGGACGTCACCAGATGGTCAATATCGAAATCAGATTGATTATGTCCTTTGCAGCCAAAGATGGAGAAGCTCCATACAGTCAGTAAAAACAAGACCTGGAGCTGACTGTGGCTCAGATCATGAGCTGCTTCTTGCAAAATTTCGGCTTAAATTGAAGAACGTCGGGAAAACCACTAAACCGTTCAGGTATGACCTCAGTCATATCCCTTCTGAATATACAGTGGAGGTGAGGAATAGATTTCAGGGATTAGACCTGATAGACAGCGTGCCTGAGGAACTATGGACGGAGGTCCGTAACATTGTTCAGGAGGCAGCAACAAAATCCGTCCCAAAGAAAAAGAAATGCAAGAAAGCCAAGTGGCTGTCTGATGAGGCTTTACAAGTAGCTCACGAAAGAAGGGAAGCGAAAAGCAAGGGAGAAAGGGGAAGATATACCCAACTGAATGCAGAGTTCCAGAGAATAGCAAGGAGAGACAAGAAGGCCTTCTTAAATGAACAATGCAAAGAAATCGAGGAAAACAACAGAATGGGAAAGACTAGAGATCTCTTCAAGAAAATTGGAGATCTCAAGGGAACGTTTTGTGCAAAGACGGGCATGATCAAGGACAAAGAAGGCAGGGACCTAACAGAAGCAGATGAGATTAAGAAGAGGTGGCAAGAATACACAGAAGAACTATACAGGAAAGATCTGAATGTCCCTGATAGCCATGATAGTGCGGTCACTGAACTTGAGCCGGACATCCTAGAGAGTGAAGTCAAGTGGGCCTTAGGAAGCATTAGTAACAACAAAGCTAGCGGAGATGACAGTATTCCAGCTGAGCTATTTAAAATCCTAAAAGATGATGCTGTTAAAGTGCTGCATTCAATATGCCAACAAATCTGGAACACTCAACAGTGGCCACAAGACTGGAAAAGGTCAGTTTACATTCCAATTCCAAAGAAGGGCAACGCCAAAGAGTGTTCAAACTACCGCACAATTGCGGTCATTTCACATGCCAGCAAGGTGATGCTCAAAATCCTACAAGCTAGGCTTCAGCAGTATGCGAACCGAGAACTACCGGAAGTACAAGCTGGGTTTCGAAGAGGCAGAGGAACTAGAGATCAAATCGCCAACATTCGCTGCATCATGGAGAAAGCAAGGGAATTCCAGAAAAACGTCTATTTCTGCTTCATTGACTACGCTAAAGCCTTTGATTGTGTGGATCACAACAAACTGTGGCAAATTCTTAAAGTGATGGGAGTACCAGACCACCTTACCCGTCTCCTGAGAAACCTGTACGAGGGTCAAGAAGCAACAGTAAGAACCAGACATGGAACAACCGATTGGTTCCAAATTGGGAAAGGAGTACGACAAGGCTGCATATTGTCACCCTGCTTATTTAACTTATATGCAGAGTACATCATGAGAAATGCCGGGTTGGATGAATCACAGGTCGGAATTAAGATTGCCGGGAGAATTATCAACAACCTCCGATATGCAGACGATACCACCCTAATGGCAGAAAGCGAAGAGGATCTCAAGAGCCTCTTGTTGAGGGTGAAAGAGGAGAGTGCAAAAGGTGGTTTGAAACTCAACATTAAAAAAACTAAGATCATGTCATCTGGCCCTATCACTTCCTGGCATATAGAAGGGGAAGAAATGGAAGCAGTGACAGATTTTACTTTCTTCAGCTCCAAGATCACCGCAGACGGTGACTGTAGCCATGAAATTAAAAGACGCTTGCTCCTTGGGAGGAAAGCTATGGCCAACCTAGACAGCATAGTAAGAAGCAGAGACATCACCTTGCCGACAAAGGTCCGTCTAATCAAAGCGATGGTTTTCCCAGTAGTAATGTATGGCTGTGAGAGCTGGACTATAAGGAAGGCTGAGCGCCGAAGAATTGATGCTTTCGAACTGTGGTGCTGGAGAAGACTCTTACGAGTCCCCTGGACTGCAAGGAGGTCAAATCAGTCCATCCTAAAGGAAATCAACCCTGAGTGCTCATTGGAAGGACAGATAATGTAGCTGAAGCTCCAATATTTTGGCCACCTAATGCGAAGAGAAAACTCCCTGGAAAAGACCCTGATGCTGGGAAAGACTGAAGGCAAAAGGAGAAGGGGACGGCAGAGGATGAGATGGCTAGATAGCATCACGGATGCAATGAATATGAACTTGAGCACGCTCCGGGAGAGAGCGCAGGACAGGAAGGCCTGGCATGCTATGGTCCATGGGGTCACGAAGAGTCGGACATGACTGAACGACTGAACAACAACAACAACAAAAGACTTTGCTGTGGTTAAACTTTATCAGCTTATTTCTCCTTTTGTACAGTATACTTCAGGAAACTGTTTGTTGTGTCAGGTTAGGGAGGTCTAGTACATGATGTGCCCAAGTAATAACATATGTTTGTAGTTTTTATTAAACATTCAATTCAATATGTTTAATTGACATATTAATATGTTTAATCTCCCTTACCCCCCCCCCCTATCTTAACTTATCAGAGTTCATAAGGTCCTTCCCTGGGCATGCCTAGAACAATCCTGCAGGATGGAGGGGGTAGAATGCGAGTGAATTTGGCTGGTTACCAGGGAGACAGAATCGAAGGGGAGAAAGGGCAGGGGGAGCAGGTGAAGCGGAGGTTGTTATATAATTTTTTAAGGTTAGGCAGTCAGGACACAGTGAGGTTTTGGGAGAAAATTGGACCTGCTGCTTTAATTCTATGCTAACAATTTATTTTTGCTGTTGTTGTTGTATTATAATACAGGGGTGGGAGGAACAAACTGTAGACCTTTTTTAAAGTATAACTTAAAACTTCACATATTCTGAAATCTGGCTTTCCCAGAGTTTCCCCTGACTCAGCTACTCTCTGGGACTATGTATGGGATCATATTTCTTTATTGAAACTCTAGAAATTCATGTTTGAGAGAAGAGAGTAGTGTGTGCCTTCCTACATGATATGGTCTCTAAAAAACTACAAGTCCCAGAGTTCACACTGGCATTTTCTATGTACTTGCAGGGAGCCATTTCTGTGGATAAATTTATAGGCTCCAGAAGGCCCCAAATGAAAGCTCCTGATATGTACAGGCCGTAAAAGAAGAAAAATCTTTTGGCCCAGAAAGTAGGGATGTCAGAGAATTTTGCCACGAAAGGAAAGGCTGCCGCTGCCACCATTTCCAGTAAAAAAAAAATGTGATAGGCTACGTAAAGATTTACATAGCCTATCACGGCTAGATTTTTAAAAAACACCATGATAGGCTACGTAAATGTTTACGTAGCCTATCACGGCTGATTAAAACAACAACAACAACGCGTGTACGCAAATGGCGGCGCCCATGGGCACCGCCATTTGCATTCCTTATTTTCGCCATCTTAGTCTACGTAAACATTTACGTAGACTAAGACGGCGAAAATAAGGAACGCAAATAGCGTAGCGTCTACGCTATTTGCGTTCCCCTTATTTTCGCCGTCTTAGTCTATGTAAATGTTTACATAGCCTAAGATGGTGAAAATAAGGAACGCAAATGGCGGCACCCATGGGTGCCGCCATTTGCGTATGCGCGTTTTTTTTCTTTTAAAGCAGCCGTGATAGCCAAGTAAACATTTACGTAGCCTATCACAGCTGACTGCAGGGACACAAACGGCGGCGGCTACAGCCGCCGCCATTTGCAGAGCCGGCCGGCCAGGATTCGGGGGGGAGGGACGGAGCGCCCCCCCGGCCAGAATTTCAGGGGGAGGGGCGGAACTCCTCCCCCCCACCGCGAATGTCACCAGTCAAAAAGGTATGTGACTTTCGTACATCCCTACCAGAAAGTATGTGACTAAATAGGCTATCTTTAACATACAAGTTCATAAGCCTTTCAGAGTTTTATGCCACTGGGATTTTGTGATAAAAACTCTTTCAAAATTCTGGACATTTCTTAGAGTAGCGCTACATTTCCTGGAATAATAATCAGCAGTTCATATTAACATGCATGTAACATAATATTTATTTGTTGAAATAAATGTGTTTTTAAAATATATGTTAAAGGTTTTTTATCTTCTAAATGGTATGTGAAGGCCAGAACAGACATCACTTTACAGACATATGTAGCAGCTATAGCTTTTTTTCCCCATCCTTATTCTACAGTAGGGGCCGGGAACCCGATCTGTATTCATGGTGTTGGTTCCAGATTTTTGAGGGCCCTTGGGCAAGACACCCTCAATGGGCTCCCTCCCTCACTGAGTCTAACTTCTCGCCACTATCCTCTTTCATGCCACCATTTCCTTGCTTGCCATGCAGAGAGCCAGTGAGCAAGACATGACATCTACTGCTCTTCCTTCTCACTTTTGGGGGGCAGTGGTGAAGAGGAGGAACAACTCCAGGGGGCTCTTGTCAGTAGGTCCCCGCTTGGGTATGGCCCCTTGGCAGGTGCCCAACATGCCTACCATTGCTGCCAACCCTGTGGATTGGGACCCTAGCTTGGGGAGTAGAGTATTGGTTGCTAGTTGGGTACTTCTAATGTGAAATTGTAGCTTCAGCTGCATGATAGCTTCAGTTGCATAGATTCCATGTGTATATTTCAGGGAACAGAAAAATCTGGGACTTTGGTCCACTACCTGCAACTGACAGCCATTCAGCTCCCAAGTAGTTGTGAAGCTCAAACTAGCCACAGAATAGGATACCATATGATATCCATATTGCCTAAATAACACATCTGTTAAGGGCATGGCCCTTGGCAGCTATTTCCCTGAATTTTGGGGCTTGAGTGCACATGGAAAGCCATTAATAAAACATGTTAAGCCAAAAAGTTTTTTATTAATTGAATGTTCACTTTAACATTCATTTGTTTAATGCTACACTATTTTCATTCTCTCTCTTTCTCTCTCCCTCTCCTAGAGTCTACCAGTTGTATACACTGAAGACAAGCAACGTAATGGCCCCTCATTAAATTCAGGTGCGGCCATATTCCTCCCTTTGCAGGTTATGCACTGGGAGTAATTGTTCAAATATTAACATGTCCTTCAAATCCCTTTTCTTATCCCTATGTGAATAAGGCCTGCTTATTCAACCTTAAGACAGAGTAACTTTCCAGAGTATAAAAAATGTCTCTATAGCTTTAGGCGACACATTAAATCACCTAGTAATTTAAGCATGAAGAAAGATCTTCAGGGCAAACTGCTCATTAGAAGCAGCTTTTCTTCTAGGCAGATCAGCACATCATGTTCTAGGTGATGGAAAATACTCTCTGCCTTCTCAAGATAACCAGTGTTTTTACATTATAGTCATTATTAATGACATTTTGACTTCTTCCACCTTGGACAATATAGAAGATAAGCAGCTTGGGTTTCAAGCTTGCTGAGCCCTTCAAATCCCTACTGATAGCAAACAGAATTGTGCGTATAGTACCAAAGACAAACAGGCCTTGTGTGATACTATTTTTCTGGATACAAAAGTATATTTAACTTTATTTATTTTACAGCACTTATATACAGTGTTTTAGGGCATTTGTTTTATCTTATTCTTGTGATGACCAAAGTGGCTTACAAAGTCATTAAACACAATCGTATACTATTTTGAAAACTAAAGCTGCAAGAAATTCAGCAGACAAATCACCATTCCTAAAAGCAAAGGAGAGACAAGGGGGTAGACAAGTCAGATGTCAACCAGGCCATTGGCTGGTTGAAATTTAAAAAAAAAATGGTTTTCAGGAGCCAAATGGTTTTCCTGGGACAGGGAAGTTCACAAACCAGATTGTCCAAGAACAAATCAAGGCCCAGGAGCACTCCCAAACTTGGTACCTGCTTTGGTGTGGGTGCACAACCCCATCCTAGAACAGGATCCTATCCCTGGATCAGGGACATCCTATCCGTGGATCAGCAGTGCTATTGGCCAAGAGCACTGCTGTCTTATCTACATTATGTTGTGGATCGTTAGCCCATCTCCAATCCACAATGAGAGCAGACAGTGATTCAGAACCTCTGTAGCAGAAGTGGAGAACCAAATCAGCTCCTCCTATGGTCCCAATCTGGACCCTCCAGGGTTCCCCAGATGACCCTGCCCCTTCCCCCAAACCACTGATTATTTGGTGGTTTCCTGGCTTTTGTGCAATTTTCCCTCTGATTCTAAAATGTTGAAATGCATGTCCTGAGGCTTAAGAGCTTTAAGTTACAATATGCAGGCATTTTTGGCCCTGCCCCTTTCTCCTTTGGCCCTGCCCACCATTGAAATATGGCTCCCGAGAACTTCTCTGAAATGTAACTTGGCCCTCAGTCTGAAAGAGGTTCCCCATCCCTGTACTACAGAACTCCCAAAGAAAGGAAAGAGAGAGCTGGGTGTATGAGCATACTGATAGCACCAGTCCATAACCCAAACCTCTGGACAACCTCCCCCAGTGGTTTCATCTAGATGTTGAACAGCATGGGGGATAAGTTGGAACCTTGTGGGACACCATAGACCAAGGTATTAAGCAGAAGTCCCCCAGCGACTGTAGCTATATATTTCCTGTATTAACTTTATTATTACAGATACTGAAAGAGAATTTCAAGTGGGAAAGCACTGTTAAATTATTTTAATTCATCTCTAGTAATTGTTGGTGAGTAATTGAGTGTTCTATCTCCTGTTTATTGGCAGCTGAAAATACATGTGGGAGGGACAGGTCTCACGACAGCTGTCATAACCATGAGCTTGATAGGAGCAATTTGGAATGTGTCAGAAAAGCAGAAGCAGTATTGCTTCAAGATGGCAATTCAGAAGAAACGTTACTGGGAACAAGGAAAAGAAATGAGGGAGGGGAGCTTGGCTGTTCTTTTTGAGTGTGCCCGACTAACTAGGAAAGCCCTGAGACAGCAACAGCTTCTGTGGTAAGCTTTCTGGCCCTTCATCAAGCTTGGCAGATTTCCTTAAATCTACTGTTAGTGATTGAAGCCAGCTCAAGGCCGGGTAACAGGGATGAGTTTCTGGGAAATTTGCAATCCCAGCCATGGATGGGATTTACAGAGCTTGGCAGACCATCAGGTGAGCCTGCAGTGATAGTCTGGCATCAGGAGCTGAGACAGCACACTGTGAGAGCAAGAGGTGAGACTAAGACTGTCAGGACCCACACCCTGAGCAACAACATGGGCCATGGTCTGGATGAGGAAAAGGCAGCTGGATCTGTCCATTAGACCAGCAGCACTGGATGCAGTGGTACTGGAAACCCCATATCCTTTGCCTCAAATGTTGGAGTCAGAGCCTATCCAGTCAGGGGCTCTAGAGTCTATAGCCTCGATGACTAAACCTCCTGAGGAACCAGTCCCTTCCACACCAGGACTCACATCCCCATGTTGACCTGTTAATACAGGCAATGTCCCTGGATGGACTTGTCAGAGAGGAGAAGGAGTGCAAGGCTCTGAGCCTGAGGCTTGTCTTTTTATGGCCTTTCACTCCGTGAGAAAGAAACAGAGACTGGAAGGAGTGATATGGACCTGGAGGCATAAATGGCTTCAGTCAAGCCCTGGATGTTGAGGCATAAATCACAGGCTTGGCTGTGATTTATGCCTCATTATACCACATACTTATTAGGGTACATGCCCTATTTATTTTATTGGAAATTAGGACTGTGTTACACTCTTATCCTTTTTAGTCAGTCTGTCTAAAAAAAGGTTGGAAGTTGGAACATGGATGCAGAAGGTTAGGAAGGTGGCAGACAAGGAAACTGAAAGACTGAGAAGAAAGCCTTTAGATAGGAGACCAGATGATAGGACAATAAGCAGTGAACCTAATAGTGACCAGGGCACTGCTTATTAAGTATTCGTGTGTTTAGTTATATATAACTATATATATTTATATATATATAAATACTTATTAAGTATTTGTGTGTTTAGTTATATATAGATATAGATAGATGATAGATAGATAGATAGATAGATAGATATAATCTTGCCTTTCTATACCATAGTATTCAAAGTGATGAACAAATTATACCTCTAAGATGAAACAAATAGGTTGCCACTGGAGAAAAGGAGCAGGAGAACGCAAATCTGGGTCCTGGGATGGCAATAATAGTTATGTTGTGAAAGTTTGTAATACCACCCTTAGTTATTCAAAATGCTTTCCCCTTTGTTTTTCTACTGCTTGGATTTCATTCAAGTGAAAGAAGAGCTCATCCCACCACCCATTCATTTTTGTGGTTAGTGCTGTGGCGGCAGCAGCAGCAGCAGCAGCAGCAGAGAGACAAACATCTCTCTCTCACACACAGTCTTTCTCTCCTCACCTCATATGCTCCCCACGTGCCAGAATGCTGCTATAGTAGTAGTGTTCTAAGCCCCAGGAACCTCAGGAAGTAGAATTTTCCCAGGTTGCCTGTTGCCAGCATGGATGTTAGGTTCCTTTGGAAATTTGCATTTCCCAGGATCCCTGGCTTCAGAGATGCTGCTGTAGCACAGTTTGTTCCAGGTGAAATGGAGTATGTGCATGGGGGGGCGGAGTGGAGAGGCAGAGGCGGAGGCAGAGAGACCTCTTTACTACTTTAAAACATTATCACTGGAGGAGCAGAATCCAGTGCGGCCACCAGGTAAGAGGAACTAGGATTCACAGGAAGGTGATTGGGGAGGGGGCAACATTATAAGGAAATGTAGACCTCTCTGAAAACAATAACTTTTCCCCAAGCATCCTCTGATGACAACTTAAAATTGACAGCCCCAGTAAAACTGAGCCTGTGTTATTGAGTTTGGCTATTCATTTTGGCAGCCTGAAGTAACTCACCACAAGGAACACTTGGCTTGTGATTCAAGTCCTGGCTGAACTTGACACACATACATGAAAAAGATGAGGTATGCATGCAACAGACACTCAAGAGCTGATGGAAACTCTTGCCTCCCAACCCCTTCCCAAATCCATAGCATGCAGTACAGGTGGTGAAGTTGGAGCGCATTTTTCCCCAGCCCTACCAGTTGAGTGAAAAAGAAAGAAAATGCAATTGATCTAACTCATATTCACCTTTCTAAAAAATTCTGACTTCCAATTTATGCCAGCAAAGGATATGGCTGGCCAGGGACTCATGTTACATAATGCATTATGAGTCTCAAGGGGATATCCAATTTGCAGTTTGATACTGATGTAGCTCCATTTCCCTTGAAGTATCAGTTGTTGAAGGAGCTCCAGGGTGCAACACCACAGTGTTAATAAAAGTAGGTGTAGCTGCCTTAGATGACACTGCCAAGAACAACCAAAGCCACTCTGATTCTAAATGCAAGTGATAGAAGTCTTGTTCTAAATTGAAACACTGTCTTGCAGAGCCTCCAAAAGTAAAATATAATAAAATGATTTTTTTTCTTTAGAAATAAAAAATCAATACAAGTGGATTCATTTCAGCAACATTTACTCTTGACTTTTTATTAGCTGAATTGCTGTAGATAACAGACTGAGTGTGATATTTTTTGTTGTACTCTGGAAGCTTAATCAATTAATAAAAGTCCATAAAAAGCAGTAAGTTGTAATTGCACCTTCAGCTACACTTTAACATTTGACCACACAAGAGCTACACTTACATCGAAAAACTTGTATCAGTTAGAATGGCTCTGGGCAAGGGAAATTTTAACTGGCTGTGCAGAAAGTATTTCTTTTTCTAATATTTAACATCTTCTTAGCCTCAAGGCAAAGCAGAAACTGTTCTCTTTTTTAACCACCAAAATACTTATTATTTCTGTATCATCAATGATGTATGGTAGAAAACAATAAAATATTCCCGATGTAGTGGTTGTTGATAATTATTTGGAGTTATACTATAGAGAGCCAGACCTAGGAACCCTCAAACATTTTACCTGTTTATTGCAAAGGGGGAATCAAAACCATCATGTGTTCATTGTCTTTGATGGCAGACAGTTCTATAGGTAGGTAGCAATCAAAGGCAATTGAGACCACCCCATATGAGATGTGACATGGAATAAACCCAGCATAAATCACATCAGATTGATGTGAACCACATCAGAGAATTGAAGTGGCACAATTAGCAATGCTACACATAAAAACTAACTCCTGGAGTAAGGAAAAATATGAATGGCCAAGGCTACAATCATGCATAGCTCTCTCCCTCTCTTGTGTGTGTGTGGTGAGAAGATAAGATGAAGCTCATGCACATTCAGAGGCATCTTTGAAGCTTTCACACATTTTAAATGGTGAATAAATGGAATGGATGTACACAGATTTGTAAAGCTCTTCTCAACACAACTGTTTATGTATGAAGTTTGTGTGTGTGTGTGTGTGTGTGTGTGTGTGAAACAGACTGTGCTGAATACTGATAATTACCTTTTCAAATCTTCCCCGTAAGACAGACAGACCTCTGGATATTCAGTCCTGGGGGGAGGGGGGGAGGATTTTGCTTTAAAAAAACAAGGCAAAACCAAAACTCAGCCTTAATGTAGACATATACTATTGGGGTTGTCTCCTATGGAAACCGGGACATGCCAAATGGGCATTTTACATTACTACAGAGTATCCAGGCCTAATGAACTAGTCAATAAGTGTTTTCCACTGCAATCAGCTCTATCCTTAAAGTAACTGCTTAGAAGCATGTGCCCCCAATATCTGGGTGGCCCCTTTTTGCAGCCTGTGTGGGAGGGGTGTGGGAACTGGGAAGAAGAAGGCAAATTTGATTTCTTATAGAGCAGCCAGTGACCAAAGTGCTGCATGGTAGACTATGATTAAGCCTTGGAGGACCAGGACTTCATGGAGCAGACTTGGGGGAGATAGCTCTCTCTGTGAACTGCTCCTAGGGCATATAAGAAAGCCCTGCATGGAGCATCAGCCACTTCCCCACCCAGCCTCTGCAAATGAACAGTGCAAATGAATTATGGGGCTATTTCATTGTTTGCCTATGGACTTATATCAGCTGCTACCTGTCAGAGCCAGGAAGGAAATATCCACTTACATGTTTGGCTGGTCACAGTGGAGGTTTTGCCTTCCTCATAGCAATATGTGAGTTGTTTCTCATGTTCTCTCTGTTGGCAATGTCATGGTTCTCCTCTTCCCCATTTTATCCACACAACAATCCTGTGAGGTAGTTTAGCAGAACTCACCCCATCATTAGGCAGAGTGAGACAACTGCTTCCCCTTCCAGTGCAGTGAGGACACTATCCCATTGCTAGTGTTTAAGTAAGATTCAGCTACCAGTCCAGTCAGCTTCTGTACATGAAACTGGGGAGAGGCATTCTTCTCCTTTCTTTGCCTCAGGCAACTTGAGCTGAGAGATAGTGTCTGGCCCAACTTGCTACTCAGTGAGCTTCATGGCTCACTGTGGAGATTTGAACCTGTTTCTTCCCTGTCCTAGTCCAACCACTGCACCGTATAATATTTAGGAAAGCCTTTCTAGAGGGAACAAACCCTCCTTGAACACAAGTTCAACTGTTTCACGGTTCTTATTCTTGTTAATAGTATAGTTCAAGCTACTTTTTCCTTGCCAATATTTTTACTTTCCCATTTTTTTGATGTGCCAAATCGCATTCCAAGCTGTGATTTCCTCCATTTAAAATTCAAGCTGAATACAAGTAACTAGGTCCAGTTCACTGAACTCACTTGAGCTTTCTTTTGTAGCAGCTGTCATCAAACCAGAGTATAGCTATTACCACATTTCTTTTCTACATAAAAGGAGGTTCAGCACAGAATGTTTTGGCAAAAAAGTGTATTTCTTTTAACTAAAAGAGGTGAAAGTGTGATAATTCTATGGTGGCAATAATAATGCACATTTCTCTACAAATAACAAAAAGCAGAATCTGGAATTCATCTTTATCTAGAAGGTGGCACATGCTCAAAAAGTTTTTTAAAAACAAAAGCAAAATGTATGCAAGAGGTCTTGGAGTGACAGTTTTATATGGCAAATATACTACATGAACTTCAATCTGTTCCCAATATTCTAGTACAGTACTTCTATGATGCCACCCTCAGGGCCAAACTAAACATAGAGGAACAAGGCATGATAGCTTTCTTTACAACAGTGTAAATGTGTACAGGCAGAATTCAAATCAGGAATGCAGTGGTCCAGGTAGGGGAGTTAAATCTTATCTCCACCCAACTCCCCCCTCCCGCCTGAAATTCCATACACACATTTATGTGAAGGGGTTAAAAATGATGGAAACCACCATTGGCTCCAATGGTGGCTTACATTTTTTACCCGCTCCCACCAGAGGGGTGGAATTTCAGGGTGAGGACTGGTGGAGAAAGTTTAACCCCACTTCCCAGAGCACCATAGTCCCAATCCAACTCAGGCTGCATGCGCTTACACTGGAGAAAAGAAACTTATCACACCTAACTCCAGTATGCGTAAGTGGAAGAACTTTTAGTTTGATCCTCACTTATTGATGAGAAGTTAGACCCTCCTGTCTAACAGAAATGATGGAAGTTCTCAAGCACTAAGCCTTGGGGAGCAATGAGTAACTTAATTTCACCACAGAAAACCTGAAGTGAAAGTAAATTTTGTTAATATGCCAGAAACATTTGTCATCTGGATAGAGGTTTTCAGAGAAATCACAAGTATGCTTAAGCCATCTCTTGTAGTGCTGTGCTGAAAATTTTCCCCACATTTTTTTGACCAATCTCATTCAATTTGATTGAAGAGAAATTGCTTTCAAAAAGAAATTCAATGGTGAAGAAATTTTGGAGAAATTCTCATGAGCTGGGTTTGGGTTTGTTGGCCTTACCGGAGGTGGCCAAGGAGTGAGCACAAGCATCCTGTTTTCACTGTACAATCATCTCTCTGGCCGCCTGTAGCCTCCTCAGCTTCCTACACTTCAGTTAAAGCCCAGGGAAAGTCATCATGAGGTAATTCCTTTCATAGGGCTTTTTGTTTGGAACACAATAGTACAAAAGGGGTTCTTTAGGTTGACACTCTAACCTGGTTCAGACATTATGCTAAACCATGGTTTAACATTATGTGAACGAACCTAAGGAAGCCTCAGGCTTATGTATTTAGGGGGAATTGCAGGCAGGAGAAGGGTGGGAGCCTCTCTCCTCTTCCAGTGTGGCCATGAGTTCAGAAGCACTCACTTCTGTTTTTGATTAGTTCAGCCTTATGTCTGAATCTTAAACTGTGGTTAAACTGAACTATGGTTTATTGAAATAAGATGGATTCCTAAATCACAGTTTAAAGTTGGCATGTTGCAGTAAATAATAGTTAAGAGTAGCCATGGTTTGTCTGGGTTTCGATGTAACACTAAGCCACAGTTAGTAAAAGGAATGGAAGTAAAGGCTTCCAGACTCATGGTCTTGCCAGACAAGGAAATGGGAGGGAGGGAGACCAAGGTTCACCAAAGCTCATTCATGTAATGCTGAACCATGTCACATTTGAACCAGGCATCTGCCAAGCTCTTTTCAACCTTGTTTGTGTATGTTTTTAAGTTATTGGGAAGAAATTAACCCAACCCATGCAACTTTGAATGGAACTATAGTGAATCTGCTCCCAAACATTTTCACTCAGGTCTTTGTAAATTTTGATAGTGAATATTCTTTCAATGTGCAAATATATAACAAATATTTGATATTCACCATCAGTATTTAACAATCAAAACATTTTGTGGTTTGAGCTTTTGTTCATATTATATGACAGGCTAGCATGTATAAGCTGTCAGTATTTGACAGCTGACATTGTCACTGACAGGATCTGGCATGTAGCAATCAATGTTTGACAATTTCCGAAGCTGACATGCAGTGCTTATCAGGCTTCCCCAACCAGAAACCCTTCAGATGTTTTGCACTACAACTCCTAGACTTCTTGACCATTACTGGAGAGCCAGTGTGGTGTAGTGGCAAGAGTGCTGGACTGGGAGCCGGGAGATCCGGGTTCCAGTCCCCACTCAGCCATGGAAGCTCACTGGGTGACTTTGGGCCAGTCACAGACTCTCAGCCCAACCTACCTCACAGGATTGTTGTTGTGAGGATAAAATGGAGGAGGAGGAGGAGGATTATGTACGCCACCTTGAGTTCCTTGGAGGAAAAAAAGGCGGGATATAAATGTAATAAATAAATAAATAAATAAAATTAGCCAAGCTGGTTGGGCTCATGGGAACTGAAGTCCAAAACATCTGGAGGGCATCAGGCTAAGGAAGGCTATAGTAGATTTAGGTATCAACATTTGACAGAATGAGACATACAGAAATTAATGGACAGCTCTAGCTAGCTTCACAGCATTCCACTAAGCCCTAATAGTTATTAGATCTTTCCTGAGGAAGGTAATCTGTGCTGCCCAGTTTGTCTTTGTTGGAGTGAGCTTCTGAGAGTGTAGTCCTTATCGTTCCATAGGGATTTCACATTGTCCATCAGTAGCAGCCATCAGCAGCTGAAGGCTAAGAGTAAAACCAATATATAAAATGTTTTCTTCATTATTATTATCATCGTTATCATCATCATCATTTACATCAATAAATGAAACAGCACCAGATTGTTGGTGCTGTGCCAGGCCCAGCAGATGCTGCAGTATTTGGTGAAAGTTCATTCAACATGTTGAAAAACAAGGGCTGTACATCTCTCTGTAGTCATCAGAATACTGATTGGATATTTTACGAAGGTTCAGCAACTGGCTTTAATTAAAAATGCACAGAAGGCATAAAATAACCAAGCAGGCAATGGCAGCAGCAACACAAAATGCAAGGAAAAAACAAAACAGCAACCCATGAAACTAGAACTGCAAGCTGCAAATACCCTCCAACATTTCCCTGACAACCCACCCACCATATACACACATATCCCTAACATTTTAATGTGTAACCATGGATTTGACATGCTGTAAGTGGTTTGGGAGACAATCTTGGCTGAAAAGTGTAGTATAAATTTAATAAAGAAAGAAAACTTGGCAGTATCTGACAAGCAGTAGCAGTCAATATTTAACAGAATCGAATGGATGGATGATTTGCAACAGAACAGAATAATAGCAAGCAAAATAAACAAGTCATCAAATGGTTAAGCATCATTAATTAGTATGTTTGGGAGTGAATGCATAGAACTAGTACTAAACTAGATTTCTGAGTGGAATTTGTTGGCAAAGTAAACCATAAAAGGGAGCAGGTGAGAATTTATGAATACGAAGGAGTCTCTGAACAAATGCTGGCTTCTTGAAATGTTTTGATCACATTTAATTGCTACATTATTTTTACTGCACCCCAGATATATGAATATGGCTTTGAATAATTATGATATATAATAGATAAACAAAATAACATCATGCTTACATTTGCCATGCATGGGACCAAAAATGCTACAGATGCTTCAAAACTGGAATCCTCTTTATGTTATTTTTTTCCCCTGAAAAGACTAGAAATTTAATTTATCGAACAACAAAATACTCTGTTCTACTTAGGTTCATAATGTGCAGGTTCAGTTCTCCCTGCAACTTTAAATCAATATAATTCTGATGATTTCAGAACACATTTCTATAATACAATTATTTCATTCTGAAATCTGACAGCACTTACTACCACAGCTGATGAAAAGTCTCGGGCTCCCTCTTCAAATGAAAAATGTAATTAGTTTAAGGGAAAAAAAATTGATTAAATTCAGACAGAAGAGTGAAAGAGAATCCCTGTCTATAATCCTAGCACTACTTTCTCCATTAATGGAAACAGAATTGTTATTTATTTCACTTCTGGTGAAAATTTGTAAGTTTAACTGAAAACTTCGGATGCCCACATAGATGTTGTGTGAAACCATTGAGAGGGGCCATCGGTTTAGGAGTGCAAACACTGGGGGGGGTAATCCTTCTCTCTTGGGTGTGGTGGGCCTTATCTGAATTGGGTTTGCACACACTTACACTAGAGTAAATAAAGATAACTGTGAGCTACACGCTATGCAATTAGCATATAGTTTGGTTCAGAACCCATTTGGGTTGGGAGGGTCACTCTGAGTTACAGACTGAGGTAAGGTAAATCATGGGCAAGGACACATTCAGCATTCACATTCAACTACCATTGAAAGAGAAATGCCAGCTCCATCACCTCTGGTTTGGGCTCACCAGTCTTGTTATCAGACCTTGAAAAATGGTACACTCAAAGCTTCATCACAGTTGGAATATAGCTTAATGGTACAGCTCAATACAGCTCAAAAACAAACGCTTCACATACACAAAGTTTCAGGCAGCTGCAGTTAAAATGTCTCTAGCAGGAGGGCTTCTTCAGCCGGAGTCATCAGTGAGCCACTGCCAGTCTACTTTATAGACCGTATTGAGGTAGACTGCCCAATGGTCTGGCTTGGTATAATGTACTGTTATATGTTCATATGCATCATATAGATCTTCCAGAATGAAAAATATCCAAACATACCCCAAATACATAAGTCAGATGCAGATTTTGCCATATTCAGATTTTGCAGCATTTGTGGAATTTTTCACATCAGAATTCAGTATTCCACTTTTGCCCTCTCTTCCAATTGCATTTTGCCCCAGAGTATGCTCAGGTGCCCCTTAGATGTTCTTCTAGCAGAGCTATTTATGCTAATGACATGCAGCTCTACCTCACTTTTCATCTTCATCAGGTGAAGCTCTGGATATGCTAAACTGGTGCCTGGCTGTGACAATGGTCTGGATGAGAGTGGTTCTTCTGACCAGATGTATGGTGTTCATCCTGTTCTGGATCAGGTTGCATTCCCCCTGAAGAAGAAGGTTCATAGCTTGGTGGTTCTCCTGGAGCCATCATTGTCAGTTGAGGCTAGGGTGACCTCAGTGGCATGGAGTGCCTTCGTCTGGTGACCCAGCTGCAATCCTATCAGGACAGAGATAATCTGGCTTTTGTAGTTTATGCTCTGGTATTAGGGATGGCATGGGCACCCAACTCAGTCTGGGAATCTGGCAGATCTGCTCCTGCCCAAACCCCCGAACCCTGCTCACTGAGCCCCTGCATGCCCCCTGTCCACGCTCGGCGAATAGCCTGCACTCACCCCGGCAGCCTTGTCAAGCTTCACAGTCACCATTTCCTGAGAATAACATGGTGATCGAAAAAATGCATATGCATGAAAATGCATATTTTACAAAAAAATGCACATTTTCATATACACACTGCGTGCCTTCGCAAAAATGTGCATTTTCGTGCATACAAAAACGTGCACATTTTTGCAATCGCCATTTAATTTTTTTTAGAAATGGTGACCGTGGAGCTCGACGAGGCCACTGGGGTGAATTTGGACTATTCGCCGAGAATGGGAGGGGCTCGAGCGCAGTCTGGGACCGGCGAGCAGGGGCAGGGGCTGGGCAGGAGTCCAGAGAACCCAGATGGGGGTGAGTTCGCACATCCCTATTTGGTATTCTCTGAGTTAGATTACTGCAATGCACTCTACACACATGGCTGCCCTTGAAGACTGTTCAGAAGCTACAGTTTGTGCAAAATGCATCAGCCAGACTGACAGCAGATACCAGAAGGGCTGAGCATATAACACCAATGCTGGATCGCTTGCACTGGCTGCCTATATATTTCTGCACCCAATTCAAGGTGCTGGTTTTAACCTTACATGGCTTAGAGCCACAATATCTGATGGAGAGTCTTCCCTGACATGAACCTACCCAGACAGTATTATCAACATCTGAGGCCTTCCTCCAAGTGCCTCCTCTAAGGGAGGCTTGGAAGGTGGCAACAAGGGAGATGGGCTTCTCAGTGGTCCCCCCCCCATTTATGGAATGCTCTCTCCACTGAGGTCCACCTGGCACCAGCACTGTCAACTTTTCAGCACCAGGTTGACTGTCTCCCAGGCATATGATGGCAGATGATGGGAGCATTGTGTCCATTGTTTATCAGGTCCTGATATCTGATAACTGTTTTTCATTTTTAAGTTTTGTATGTTAAAGATTTTATATTATGTTTTATTATCTTGTATTTGTGGTTGCAATTTTTATGAACTGGTCAGAGAGCTTTGGCTACTGAGCTGTAGAGAAATGAAATGAAATGAAATGAAATGAAATGAATGACTAGGCAATGGTCTATCTCAAGCCTCTTTTTAAAAAGGGCACATTATTTCTGTTGCCCTTTTCTCACACTAGGCATTTCAATGCACTCTAATCAGTCTACAGGAACAGGCCTTCCACCCAAGAACAGGTAACTTTCAACCCCTGCCTATCTTCAGAGGACTTTCTACAAATGTAGCCTCCATTCCCTCTTTCCTGTTGTGTGTATTCTTAATCGGCTCTCTCTCTTTAACCTGATTTGGTCAGGTTAGTTTTTACTATACCCTTTCCTGGTCTACTAGTGGAAAAGGTTGCAGATGAAACCCCTTTTTGTGCCTCCTTCTTGTTCACTCAATATTTGGGTCCCACAGTTGGCCCCACTCTTCTGGAAGAGGTAGTCGACTATGAAGTCCCACAATTGAGGGAGTGACAACAGGACAGGCTCAAGTAAGCAGGAGGCAAGTGCACAACATGGTGGAAAAGTAACTGAGTGTGTGTGCAACTTTGGACTGAACCCTTCTCCTCTCCCTTATTCTCACAATTACTATGCATTGGAAACCAAACTGATTGCATCACTACTCAGCAAATCAAATCCTCCTCTTGTCCCCTTCCTCCTGTCCAGTTCCAACGCTCAACCCAAGTCTTTATTTTTCATTCCCAGGAGTGTTAGGGATTCCCATTCTCCCTATCCCCTTCTTAAAAACTCTCACCATGACAAACCTTTCCTTCTGAACAGTCAGCACATGTCAGTGGCCTAGCCACCTTCCATGAGAGCAGCTAATTTGCCCACAAAGCAGTTCTCATTGAAGGCTTAAAAGTTCATTATTCTTGTATTTGAATTGCATTTGCTCTACCAAGTTATTTTTCCCCAAATCAATGTACACGTTTTAAAATTGGGCTTGTAACTAATAAACACAGCATTTCATTTCCTGAAGCTTGTGTGGATGTGTCATTTTGGGTTTCCCCCTTTGCCACAGATGTCCTATTGCCAATGTCTAAAGGTCCTTTTTAATGAATACATGTCTTGTAGTACATGCACAAGTTCGTACACATATCTAAGAGGAGCACATTCGGTAACAACCCTGAGCTACAAGCAATTTAATTCATGTAACACATAGTTGGTTCTCTGATAGCATAGAGCCATTTGGAAGTTTGAGAAGAAACAAAGAATTCCTCTTGATAAAGAATGTACTCAAAATGCAATGGGAACAATCCATTGGTGTAGCTGTCCTTTTTCATTTTGCTTTGATAGCAACCCACCTAGAAGAAAAGCCGCTCAGATCTAGGGATGTCAGAGAATTTTGCCACAAATCTCGGGGAGGCCGAATGCCAGCGCAT
Source organism: Heloderma suspectum (assembly GCF_057233095.1). Taxonomy (NCBI): domain Eukaryota; kingdom Metazoa; phylum Chordata; class Lepidosauria; order Squamata; family Helodermatidae; genus Heloderma; species Heloderma suspectum. The sequence goes on along the minus strand of NC_139460.1, from coordinate 77,735,593 downwards.
TCGGCCCCCCGAAATTGGTGGCAAAACAGTCTGCCCCCCTGCCCCCCCGAGATGGGACTTACCTTGGGTGAATCCTCCTGGCGGCGGTGACAGCGGCTCCGGCGGCCGTTCGGCGGCCGTTCGTCGGCGGCAGCTGTGGCGGCCGGTCTCCCGACCGGCTGCTGCCGCCGCCGCCATTTCCACTAAAAACACACACACACACAAAAACGTGATAGGCTACGTAAAGATTTACGTAGCCTATCACAGCTAGATTTTTTTAAAAATACCGTGATAGGCTACGTAAATGTTTACTTAGCCTATCACGGCTGAGTAAAACAAAAAACCGCGCGTACGCAAATGGCGGCGCCCATGGGCGCAGCCATTTGCGTTCCTTATTTTGGCACATCTAGTCTACGTAAACATTTACGTAGACTACGGCGAAAATAAGGGGAACGCAAATAGCATAGACGCTACGCTATTTGCGTTCCCCTTACTTTTGCCGTAGTCTACGTAAATGTTTACGTAGACTAGACGTGCCAAAATAAGGAAAGCAAATGGCGGCGCCCATGGGTGCCGCCATTTGCGTACACATGGGTTTTTTTGTTTTTTGTTTTACTCAGCCATGATAGGCTATGTAAACATTTACGTAGCCTATCACGGCTGACTGCAGGAACGCAAGCGGCGGTGACTACAGCTGCCGCCATTTGCGGCCTGGCCAGCCAGGATTCAGGGGTAGAGGGACGGAGCACCTCCCCCCCAGCCAGAATTTCAGGGGGAGGGACGGAGCACCTCCCCCCCCCAGAATTTCGGGGGGAGGGACGGAGCACCTCCCCCCCACCGTGAATGAAATTTCGTTCAAGGTAAGTGACTTTCGTACATCCCTAAAATGGGGGGGGTCCAGGGTGAGGATTTGTCATCTGCCACACCTGCTCCCCTTTTGTGATTTAAATTGAACACACAGAGACACTTTAAGCCTGCAATTCTATGCATGGCTGGCTGGGAAATGGTGGGAGTTCTAGGACATTTTCTGTCTTAACATGCATAAGACTGCACCCTAAAACATTATACATAACTGCAGCAGAACCAGATTTGAAACATGAAGTCATCACATCACCTGGCAGAGCCCAATTTGAATATCTGCAAACTGTCTTCCTCCAGATCAGCTTAAGACTCTGATTATGCAGACATACGACTGACTACAACATTCAGTCAGTCTTTTCCCCCTTCTATCCCCCTCATCCCACCTGATGAGCCTGCTTTTTGTAACATCTTGCCTGATGAAGAAATCTGGAAATCATGAAAGCATGATAGCATGAAAGCATGCACATGTTTTGTGATCTTTGAGTCTAATAAAGGTGTTACAGTATATGGATTTCATTGCATTTATTATATTTCTATACTGCCATTGCCGAAGGTCTCTGGGTGTTTCACAATTTTTTTCCTGTTACTTAAGACAGTAATTCTGTTATTTAAGACAGTAATATTTTCTTTTTGAGTCCCCCGCCCCCAATGATAAAGAGATGAGTGTGGTTTATTAGGCTTATTCAAATATTATAATTAATGCTGAAGAAAATTTTGGAGGAATTTTACACGTTTGCCAAATTTCAGAATAACACAAAATATCATAGCAAGAAAGAAACTGTTTCTCTCCATGACGGCTGATATTTTGTTTCTTGACATTTTAATTGGCACTATTTCCCTATCCAAGAGTACATGGCATTCTGAAAGTACAGTAGACTTGAAGAACATTCAATACTTACAATTAAAAAAATATTTTTCCAGTTGTAAAACTATGATATTATGGCTATGCAAGAATACTAGGAAAGACTTAGTAACCACCAACTGGGAGTCATAAGCAGGAAGATAAGGACAGAATGAAACATATACCTCCCAAGAGATATTATTAAAGGGTGGCACTGCCATCTTATGTTTGCTAGGGGTGTACAAAACCCACTTACCTTGCTCTGCTGGGGTCTGCGGGGGGGAGGCAATCCAGTCCTCCCCCTGGAATCCTCAACGGGGGGGAGGTGATCTGTTCCTCCCCCCTGGAATCCTCCCTGGTCGGCTCCATTCGGTGGCGTGTCCGCTGAGCTGCCGGCTGGGCCGATCCACAGCCAGGCTGCTGCGGACACAAATGGCATCCTGCGTGGGGGATGCCATTTGCGTCACTGCTGTAGACATGATAGCCTATGTAAATATTAATGTAGCTTATCACAGCTAAAGCAACGACGCAAATGGTGTAGCGGATGCTATTTGCATCCCCGCTTTAGCTGTGATAGGCTACGTAAATATTTACGTGGCCTATCACGGCTAAAGCAGCGATGCAAATGGCATCCCTTACGCCAGAGCAGCGGCCAGCAGCGGCCGGATCCGGACTGCCGGAGGCAGGTAGGATCCAGTCCATGGGGACTTCGTGGGGTGACAGGGGGGATTGCTCTGTTCCACCACGGACTCCGGGGGCTGGATTCTAAAGAATCCGGCCTCACTGGAGTTCGTGGCAGAATTCTCCGCCATCCCTAGTGTTTGCACATCTAAAATAAGCTCTATATCTTTTTGTAGATTATTTGTAGATAGCATGGATCTCTCTGTGCAAAATTGTGCTTATTGTTGCACAGTACTCTCCACCATGCAGACTGGTGTATGTTTAATTGGTGAAATGAACCAATTTACACAATCATACTTAAAGACATAGTGCTAGTAAAATGTAGCCTCTAGTTTTTAATTATCATATCTGGATCTTGCCCTTCGCCCAAGGGCACACCATGCATGCAGTTATTTCATTTTATGCTCACTACAGCCCTGTGAGGTAGGTGAGGCTGAGAGATACTCATGTGCCCAAGGTTAGCCAGTGAGCTTCTTGTCTTCCAAGTCCAAGAATCTGCATGATATTGGTAGCTGTCAACGTCTAGCATCACCACCCTCAGCCATCTGAGTCCTCCACTCTATTAAATTATTCTGCCCTTTCATTTTGCTCCATTGACCCACATAGGTGAAATAAAGTTAGAAATCTGGGATTGGACTCTGATTTATGTTGGATCAAGGATGGGAGAACAATGTTCAAGCTCATTGAGGTTCTACTTTGGAGGTTGTTTCACACCATTTGTGTTTCTGAACATGAATGTCTTTTTTTAATTGGGAAAAATATGCATTTTTCTATTGGGAACAATGAGCATTTTAAAAAGTGTGCAATTTTTCCTCAATTGAAAAAAAATGCATATTCTTAAAATTGCGCATTTTACCTGATCAAAAAATGTGCACCCCCATCCCCAGGCTAAAGCATGAACATGTGGATTTGGGGGAGATCATTGCAAATGCACACTTGCACAAACGTTCACTTGAGCAAGCACAAAAGTGCACAGTTTTGAACACAAATGCAAGTTCAGGAAATGCAAAAATGTCACAACAATTGAGTCCAGTTCGCATTTGCATTCAGGTTTGCGAACAGGACATATTCGCGTGATTTGTGAATAAGAAATTCTCATACATCCCTAGCTGGATCAGCTGTACTGGTGGAAGTGGACTTATCCCTCCATTCCTTCCCACAGCAGCCACTCTAGCCCCCAGAAAATGTGACCCAGAGAGTCAGGATACCCTGCTGAATAGGATGAACTGAGTGGGCAAGAAAAATTGGGTAGAGGGACCTTATGTGAGCAGAGCCGTTTCTCTTATGGAAGGCAGATTGAACCCTTGGCCTGCAAGAGCCAGAAAGAGCTTGCTCAGCTCAGCTCAGCTTGACCTCATGGGTGCCGTGGTGCCAATGGGCACCATGCTGGTGATACCAGGCTTATCGCATCCACAACTTCTCTGATAAGAATGAATTCTTCAGGATTGCTTCATAAGCCAGAACATCTCCACAGTAAAGTGTGTGTGTGGGGGGGGGGAGGGTGGGTTAAGAATTATATGGAACAATTATTTGTTTCACTGGTTTGAAAGGTTATCTTCTTCTAAACTTTCACAGCCTAAGGTTTTCTAGTGAAGTGTTTGAAACGGTCTTGTTAATTGACTGGGGCTACTAGGAATGTATGAAACTACTTACCTGTTTTGTAAGTGGCATCCACGGTGAGGGGGGAGGTGCTCTGTCCCTCCCCCCGAAATCCTCCCTGTCCAGCTCCGCTCCACGGCGACTCCACAGAGCCGCCGGCCGGGTGCATCCGCAGCCGGGCATCCAGCTGTGGCAGGTCTGCGGCCGTAAATGGCGGCCGGCATAGGGGCCACCATTTGCATCCCTTCGCTGAGCCATGATAGGCTACATAAATATTTACATAGCCTATCATGGCAAAAGCGGGGACACAAACGGCGGCTGCTATGCCATTTGTGTCCCTGACTTTTGCCGTGATAGGCTATGTAAATATATATGTAGCCTATCATGGCAAAAGAAAAGGCAGGGATGCAAATGGCATAGTGGCCGCCATTGGCGTTCCTGCCTTTTGCTGTGATAGGCGTCTCTGCATTAGGTGTGATAGGCTACGTAAATACTTACGTAGCCTATCACGGCCATTCGAAGGAAGGTGAATGGCAGACGCAGGTGCGGCCGCCATTCGCGGAGCACTGGATGGCCAACACCAGGTAGTCTCCGTTCTGGGCCCATTTCGTTTTACTCTGTTCCGGGCCCATTTTTTTACTCAGCCGTGATAGGCTATGTAAACATTTACGTGGCCTATCACGGCTGACTGCAGGGACGCAAATGGCAGAGGCTACGGCTGCCGCCATTTGCGGGCCCGGCCGGCCAGGATTCAGGGGTGAAGGGACGGAGCACCTGCCCCCCGGCCAGAATTTTGGGGGGGAGGGACGGAGCGCCTCCCCCCCAGCCAGAATTTCAGGGGGAGGGACGGAGCGCCTCCCCCCCAGCCAGAATTTCAGGGGGAGGGACGGAGCGCCTCCCCCCCCAGCCAGAATTTCAGGGGGAGGGATGGAGTGCCTCCCCCCCACCGCGAATCAAATTTCGTAAAAAGGTAAGTGATTTTCGTACATCCCTACGACACAAACAGATAATATACACAAGAACATATATCTAAAACAATATCCCTCCCTTGACGAGCCTTGGGGCAAAAGGGTCTTCTCCAAACCAGGCATTCTGAGGGCTGCAACCTCCTTAAATATCCATAGTGAATGGAAATACATGTATCCATTGAATTCAGTGAGAAAACTTAAAGAAGCTGCAGCCCTGAAAATGCCAATCAATCAAGACCCATGTGATTTCTCTTGAAATGTGGTGAGGTGGCTGCTGACTCATATTATAATTTGAAGCAGAGAAAAAAATGAAGGCATGATGCTTTATTTATTTATTTATTTATTAACTTATTAGTTGCCCTTTGGCCCAAATAGGGCCCACAAGGGGCCCCAGGGCAACTTAAAAAATAACACCTACAACAACCTAAAACATTTAAGAAACATCACCAACAGCAGAAATAAGAGCAGGGGAGATTCTTAAAATGAGAGCCCAGAGGTAGTGCATTTTAAAAGCCACATGTAACAAAACAAAACATAAAGATTAGCAGACCACCTAAAAATGAACAAAGAAGGAATCAACCTAACTTCAATGAAGTCACAGTTCCACAGGGTGCTACCACACAGAAGGCCCTTCCCATGTTTCTACCAACCTCAGTTCTCTTGGTGGTGGGACTAGGGATATACACATTGTGTAAAATCCATTCTGTCTGTGTTTTGTGGGTTGTCAGGCACCTTTCATTCTGTCGTCCTCCCGTTGACGGAATTGCATTTTTGTTTAGTTTCTGAATTTGCGCAAATTCCCACAAGTGAAAATGCACAGATCCCCCCCAAATGTGCAAATCCCCCCAAAATGTTCACTTTCAGGCTTTAGCCTATAGGGGAAATGCACATTTTCAGCCACTTTTTTTTTTTTTAAAATGCATATTTTTCTATAACAAAATTTGCACAAACTTCCTGGAGGTTAGAAAAATGGTCTGCAAGTCTGCAGAATCTGCCTGAATGGGGAAAACCTGGTCTGCTGTGAAATCCATGGGGCAGATTCATAAAAATCCAAACTCATTTGGTTCTGTTGTGGATTTCTCCAACATGTCCATGTGGGACATGCAGAAAAGCATATGAAGAAGATTTTAAACTATAGACAGATTCATGTGGGAGAAGGTGATCTTTCAGATATCCTGGCCCCAAGGTAGGGGTGGGTGAATCTGTCAGTTTCACCTTTTCCTGCATTCACATGTTTAAAACCTAAGGATGTACAAAAGTCACTTACCTTTTTGAAGGGTGACATTCGCAGTGGGGGGGAGGCGCTCCATTCCTCCCCCCAAAATTCTCTCCTGCCGGCTCCGCTCCATGGAGATTCTGCCACCCACAGCCGGACATCCAGCAGCCGCTGCGCAGCCTGCAGGGACGCAAACGGCGGCTGCCGTAGCCACCATTTGCATCCCTGTATTTTGCCGTGATAGGCTACGTAAGTATTTACTTAGCCTATCATGTAAAAAAAACCAAAAAAAAAGCAAATGCAAATGGCGGCAGCTACGGTGGCAGCCATTTGCATTCTTTTTTTTTTCTTTTTTTGCCATAATAGCCTGAGTAAATATTTTTGTAGGCTAAAACAGCAAAAAAAAAGGGAACACAAATGGCGGCCACCGTAGCCGCTGCCATTTTTGTTCACTGTGTTGTTTTGTTTTTGCCGTGATAGGCTACGTAATTATTTACATAACCTATCATGGCTATAATGAGGAACCGAATGGCGGCCGCAGATGCAGCTGCCATTCGCAAGTCAGCACGGATGGCAGCAGGTAAGTGCTCCGTTTTGTGCACCTTTCATGGGGTGGGGGGGCGGGGGGCTTCATTCCCTCATGGATTTCAGGGGGCCGAATGCCAGTGCATTCTCACCAAGATCCATGGTGGAATTCTCTGACATCCCTATTAAAACCTCAAGTTCTTTCCACCCAGATATGAAGAACTTTGTGAAACTGAAATACACCAGCCAAGTTCAATATTTACAGCTATTCCCAGCATGGAGAGGGCAATGATCTACCATGATCTACCAGCCAGCCACATAGCTATTCAAGATGAGGAGCTTGTGAGAGAAAAGAGGTGGTAACTGGAATTAACTACTAATACGGTTGAATACACAGTGAGTCAAAGGCAAACTTTAATAGCAAAGCACTCAAAGTCCTGGGCCTGGATGATGAATCAGATAGCTGCAGTTTCTCCTATGATTTGATTAAAAAATCCCACAAGTACTTTTTGTCCCAAATATGGAAAACTTTGTGAACTTTGCTAAATTCTTATAAAAAAATGAACTGAAACAATATTCCCACCCATTCCTACCCCAAGCCATTGAGGGCTTTACAGCACCAGTACCTTGAATTGTGCCTAGGAATAGATTGTCAGCCAGAACAGTTGATAGAAGACAGATGTAATACGGTCAACAAAGCATGAGCCAGGAAGCCATCTGGCCATTGCATTTTGCCCTAGCTGCACTTTCCAACACTCTTCAAGGTCAGTCCCATGGGGAGCATGTTACAATAATATAAATGGGAGGGGGTTAAGCCATGGGTCTTTGTGGCCAGATCTGCCTTCTCCAGGATGGAGCACAATTGGCACATGAGTTGAAGTTGGGCAAAAGTGCTCCTGGCCACAGCAGCTACCTGTCCTTCCAGGAGCAATTCCAGGTCCAGAAGCATACCTATGCTGCAAACCTGATCCTTCAGAGAGTGTGTCACCCCATCCAGACAAGGCTGTACCCCCAAACTCGGATTAGCTTTCCTACTGTCCAACAGTATGCCTGTCTTTTCTGCCTGTCATTGAGCCCAACTTGTTAACCCACATTCAATTAATGACTGTGTTGAAGCAACAGTTCAGGATTTCCCCAGTTTCCTTAGCATCAATTGATAAGGAGAGATAGAGATGGGTATCATTAGTACAACTAGTATTAGTGAGACCCAACCCCAAAACTCTGGATGACCTTTCCCAGTGGCTTCACATAGATATTAGATAGCACACTGGATAAAATAGAGACTTGAGGAATCCCAGAGACCATGGGGTTGAGTAGTATTCCCCCACCACCACTTTCTGAGAGCATTAAGTCAGGTAAGATTAGAATTATGACAACACAGAGTCCCATATTGGCCAAACACCCTACAAGGATACTATGGTCAATTGTATCAAATGCCACTGAGAGGTTCAACAGAACCAATAGGGATGCACCCCCGCCTCATGTCTAATTCCCAGCATAGGTCATCCACCATTATGTTTCAGTCCATAAACCCAGCCTGAACCTAGACTAGAAAAGGATCCAAATAATCAGCTTCATCCAAAAAGTAGGGATGTACGAAAGTTCCGCCACAGATCTCGGAGAGGCCGAATGCCAGCGCATTCGGCCCCCCAAAATCAGTGGTGGAACGGCCTGCCACCCCCGCCGCCACCCCCCCGGGATGGGACTTACCTTGGGCGGATCTTCCTGGCGGCGGTGGCTCCGGCAGCGGCTCCGGCGGCGTTGTGGCAGCGGCGGCGGCTGGTCTTCCGACTGGCTGCCACCACTGCCATTTCCAGGTTAAACAAAAAACAAAAAAAGTGATAGGCTACGTAAAGATTTATGTAGCCTATCACAGCTAGATTTTAAAAAAACACCGTGATAGGCTACGTAAATGTCTACGCTATTTGTGTTCCCCTTATTTTTGCCGTCTTAGTCTACGTAAATGTTTATGTAGACCAAGACGTGCCAAAATAAGGAACGCAAATGGCGGTGGCCATGGCCGCCGCCATTTGCGTACACACATTTTTTTTTTTGGTTCTCCATCCCTCCACCCCCGAATCCTGGCCGGCCGGGCCCGCAAATGGCGGCAGCCGTAGCCTCTGCCGTTTGCGTCCCTGCAGTCAGCCGTGATAGGCCACATAAATGTTTACATAGCCTATCACGGCTGAGTAAAAAAATGGGCCCGGAACAGAGTAAAACGAATCGCTGCGGAGCACAGCCATCCGGCCAGGATTCCGGGGGGGGGAGGAACGGAGCGCCTCCCCCCCGTCCAGGATTCCGGGGGGAGGGACGGAGCGCCTCCCCCCCCACCATCAGCATAATCCCCAAAAGGTAAGTGATTTTTGTACATCCCTACCAAGAAGGCCTTGAGTTCAGACACCGCAACTCACTCCAGGACGTTGCCCAATAAAGGAATGTTAGTGATAGTTATCTAGGGCAGTGGGATCCAAGGATGGGTTCTTGTGGGGTTGTTTTTTTTAGGTTTTTCTGCCTTACAAAAATGACCTTAGCAAAGCTTCCTTTAAAGGAACTGGGAGGCAACCCTCCCCCAAAGAAGCACTGACTACCTTCACCACCAACCTAGCCAGACCTCCTTTGGGAGCTGATGTTAACCAGGATGGACAACAGTCTAACAGAAAAGTTAGACTCCTCAAAACAATGAAATGCATACATCAACACTGGAGAAATAGCTGCCTCATTCACCACCCCTGCATCTGCTCTCACTGTAGATTCCAGGTCAGATAGATGTGAGCCATTTTATCAGCAAAGTGTTTTGCAAACTTGCCATGGCAGGTTGCTGAGAACTCCTCATCGGTACTTTCAGGCCCAGACTGTAACAGCCTCTTTACTCACAACAACTCCATTGGACAACACTGTGCCAAGGTAAAGTTGGCAGAAAAAAATAACTTATTTGTGAGGATAAATCCAACTGAAAGACCATTTTAAGTCTTGCTTGGTGGTAGTTAAAAGGACTTAACAATAACAACCACTACCACCTCAGTCAACTTTCAGGCACTCAGTAGGCAGCAGTACTTGAAGCCCCCAAGGGAGGAAATCCTGGTTATGTCTTCTAGGGGCCTTGTCAGAAAGCACAAGCAGCTAGGGAGGCTGAAAAAGCACAGGGAACTTAAAACTTTTTAAATTAGAAAAATAAAGAACACACACACACGCACACCCTTCTTGGCCACCTTGATACAGTAAGCCCTGAGCACTGAGAACTTCCTCCAAAATTCTCACAATCTCTGCAAAGAAAGTAGAAAAATAACTGCCCCTGTCACAGGGAAGCAAAGAGTTTGCAAAAGAACAGGAGGGGATTTGGCACAGCCCTAGTACAGATATGCCCAAAGTATTTGCAGTGCAAAATATCTGCCACTTGGATAACACAGACCACTATACAACACACTCTGTCTTGTCAAAATGATATGCTAACAATATATCTTGTTCCTAAAGTGCAAGACCTTCATGTGAATCAGCCCACTGGATTGAAGGAAGGATATTATGATAGGTGGAAATGGAACGACAGCTTGTTATTTCAGTAATCTGTGCATATGTGTTTTGCCATTTATTATATTTCCCTTTTCTCCCTTCAACAATTTATTTATTCATTCATTTATTTATTTTTATACCACCCAATAGCCGAAGCTCTCTGGCCAGTTCACAAAAATCAAAACCAAGGAGCACACATTAGAACAATATAAAATATATAAAACATTAAAACCACAGTATAACAATACAACCAGACTAAAACCAGAATAAAACCTAGCAGCAGTGCACTAATGTATTGAACTGAATTAATGTTGTTATTTAAGAGCAACATTTTCCTCACTACAGTGGTAAAATAATTTAGAATGGGTCCTAACCAATTTATGTAGATGATTCAAGTTAACCAAACAAGAATTTCATAGGTCTGGTGGTGGAACCTGTCAAAACTATTCATCCTAGCCACCCACATGACAAAAACCGAATGATTCCAATGTGCACCAGGAAAGTCTGAGGGAGTTGCTGAGATTCTATGGTTGCCATCTTCCATCCTCTACTGTAAAAAAACAAGACAAACAAGACATTCATAGGCACCATAATTGTCCATAATGTTTGTGAAAAAGAACAGTATGTTTAATCGGAATAAAATCAAAAATGTATCTTTGCACAACTGAAAGTTCAGGTGATTTATCATCAAGGTCACTGAGCTCCTTCAAGCAAAATGTTTTGAAAGTTGGCAGCATGCCATAGCTATATAACACATCTCTTGCACTTTCTATTTCTAGGTCTCTCCATCTTGTCCAAAGTAGAACTCCATTACAGGAAAACAAGAGTAGTAATGGGAAAACTCTCCTTAGTTGAGTGTGGAACTGAGCTTGGAAAACAAAACTATTTCCCCCCAAAGTGCAAAAGAGTACCCTCCCCACAAATCCAATTCTGAAGTGCAGAAACCCCTCAAAGTCATTAGGCGTGTGCCAGGACTGAACCCCTCCTAACCACACAAGTCTCCTAAACTCCACCTACCTTACTCAACCCTGAGCCCTCCCCTGGTGCCTCTTTTGTTTGGCAGTGGCAGCAGTAGCAGCAGCGGCAGAGAGGTCTCCATCCAAGGTGACTTTTCCTGAGTAGTGCCCTGGATACAGATATGGCACCATTCTGAACCTGGGACATGTCAGGCTGACATAGACTTCTCTCCACTGAAGAGCTTGGAGTGGGCTTTTCTGCTGCGACTTCTCTTTGGCTTTCTTGCTCTACTGACTAGGGATGGCGGAGAATTTCTCCCCGAAACTTCGGGGGGCCGAGCGCCAACGTGTTCGGCCCCCCGAACAAGTTTTGGGGAGAAATCCTCCGCACCCCCCCCGCACCCCGCACCCCCCCCGGGACGGGACCTACCTTCCCTGAATGTCCCTCCCGGCAGCGGGTCCGGCTGGCGGTTCGTCCAGTGTTCGAGCAGGGCGGGAGCGGCAGCCGGTCTTTCGACCGGCTGCCGCCCCCGCCATTGCAATGAAAGAAAAAAAAAAAAAAGTCCCCTGATAGGCTACGTGACGATTCACGTAGCCTATCACGGCAAGATTTGCAAAGTCAGCCGTGATAGGCTACGTGAATCGTCACGTAGCCTATCACGGGTGACTTTAAAAAAAAAAAAAGCGCGTACGCGAATGGCGGCCCCCATAGGGAGCCGCCATTCGCGTTCCTTATTTGGTCGCTGTAGTCTATGTCAATGTTTACGTAGACTACGGCGAAAATAAGGGCAACGCAAATAGCGTTGCCCTTATTTTCGCCGTAGTCTACGTAAACATTGACATAGACTACAGCGACCAAATAAGGAACGCGAATGGCGGCTCCCTATGGGGGCCGCCATTCGCGTACGCGCTTTTTTTTTTTTTAAGTTACCCGTGATAGGCTATGTGACGATTCACGTAGCCTATCATGGCTGACTTTCCAGATCTAGCCATGATAGGCTACGTGAATCGTCACGTAGCCTATCAGGGGACGTTGTTGTTGTTTTTTTTACTTTCGTGTTCGCGGCCGGGCGAGGCGGGAAGCCTCCCCCCTGGCCTGAATTTCGGCCGGGCGAGGCGGGAAGCCTCCCCCCCCAGCCTGAATTTCAGCCAGATGAGGCGGGAAGCCTCCCCCCCCGGCCTGAACTTCGCGGGGGGAGCAGCGAAGCGCTCCCCCCCACCGCGAACAAGCTGCGAGAAAAGGTAAGTGACTTTCGTCCACCCCTACTACTGACATATCTATCTACCTGTGATAGATAGTGTTGATAGCCCAATACTTCAGGCAGGATTTTGGCTTCTAAAATGATTTTTCTCCCCAGGTACTGATGTCTTTATCTAGCTAAACATTTATGAAGTACTTTAGGGTGAAAGCGTATGCATGTTTAGACAGAAAAAAGTCCTACAATTCCCAGCATTCTGCACCCTTTATTTATTAAAGATTGCACCTTTAATAAATAAAATACTTCCCATGTGGAATTTTAGACTCTAAAGCAACTGGAAGTAGGGCACTGGCTTCAGAACTGTGACAAAGGCCAATCGATCAGTACTCTGTGTAACAATATGAAAAAAAAACTGCTGGACTTATCCTGAGTGGATTGTGCTTTTGGGGAAGAACCTGGAAGTAGTTAAGGGCAATACTGAGACTGGGTAAGGGGATCAGGGTGGTGGTGAATGGCTCCCTTGAGGAGGGAGTGATGCCATCAGCCCTCAAGGAGGCAGTGATAAGACCACTCTTAAAGAAGCCCTCCTTGGATCCTCAGGTTCTGAACAACTTTCGCCCAGTCTCAAATCTTCCATTTTTGGGCAAGGTGATTGAGTGGGTGGTGGCAATGCAGTTGAAGGCACACTTGGAAGAAACTGATGATCTAGACCCATTTCAGTCGGGCTTCAGGCTTGGGCATGGGACAGAAACGGCCTTGGTCACCTTGGTGGGTGATATGAGGAGGGCTCTGGATAAGGGTGAATGCTCCTTCCTTGTTCTCCTCGACCTCTCAGTGGCTTTTGATACCATTGACCATGGTATCCTCCTGGACCGCCTGGAGGGGTTGGGCATTGGAGACACCGTATTGCGGTGGTTCCGGTCCTTCCTCTCCAGCAGGTACCAGAGGGTAGCACTGGGAGAGGAGGTTTCAGACCCGTGGCCACTTACTTATGGGGTGCCACAGGGTTCCATCCTCTCCCCGATGCTATTAATATCTATGTGAAGCTGCTGGGGGCTATCATCAGGAGGTTTGGGGTGCGGTGTCATCAATATGTGGATGACACGCAGCTCTATCTCTCATTCAAATCTTCACCAAGGTTGGCTGTAGAATCCCTATCCAAATGTCTGGAGATGGTGAGTGGCTGGATGGGGAGGAATAAGCTGAAGCTGAACGCTGACAAGACCGAGGTAGTTTTGGTGGGGGACAAGAAGAGGTTGGGGGATGTTGACCTGGTGTTGAATGGGGTACGGCAACCCTTGAAAGACCAGGTCCGCAGCCTGGGGGTCATTTTGGACTCCCAGCTGTCCATGGAGGCTCAGATGTCAGCTGTGGACAGCTAGACTGGTGGGGATGAGGGAGAGGGCCTTTTCTGTGGTGGCCCCCACTCTGTGGAACTTCCTCCCTAGGGAACTCCACCATGCCCCCTCTTTAATGAGCTTCCGTCGTGCAATAAAAATGTGGTTGTTCAGGCAGGCATTTGGGGTGGGTTAGGGTATTTTAGAAAATGTTTTTATTGTAGAATTTTATTGTTTTCAACTGTTTTATTGTATGCTGTACATTGCCAGAGTGGCTGGGTGACCAGCCAGATGGGCAATTAATAAATTTAATAATAAATAGATAAATAAATAAATACTCACTGCTCCTGGCCTGAAGAAAGAGAGGCCACAGCCTGAGAGAGCTCAGTGGAGAGGCTTTGGTTGAATATAACTTGTAAGTTTGTTTGGAAGGCAGAGTCTGTGTAAGTCTGTGGAATGCAGTCCACCAACTTTGAAACATGATGGCAGCCATGACTGAATCCTAGGGCCAATCTACATTGCACCCACCATTGCAGTGAATTTGGTGTCCTGTCGGGTTAAATGTTCTCACATTAAAATGTGATTATCCACACTCACCCATTTTCCCAGTTGCGGTGCTTCATCGAATGCGCAAGCTCGGTTCACACTCAAGCGCTGTGCTGTTTTCTTACTCTTAAAGATGGAGGCTCTCATTGGAGGATCAGAAACTCTTCCTGTTTCTGCTGATTCCATGCCCACCACTCATGCTCATAGCTCTCGACAGCCCAATGTCGTCTTCCAGCTACTGATCGCATAGCTTCCTCAGCACTCAATGTTTCCTCAGCAACTAGCAAAGGGCTGGATGTGTGCATGCTTGTCTGATCTCGGAAGCTAAGCAGGGTTGGATTTGAAGTCAAATCTTTGAATTTTTGAATCTTTGAATTTCTGAATCTTTGAAGATCATGCCTGAATTAGAGAAAAAAAAATCATGGAGAAGCCATGATAACACCTTAATTAAAAAAAAAAAAACCAGCTGAAGTGGGGGATAGAAGGGGTAACTTAGTCTCATTTGAAGGGATAGAACAACCTCCTGCTCAATGCAGGAAAACTGATTCCCAGGCGGTCACCCATCCAACTACTGACCGGGGCTGACCGTGCTTAGCTTCTGAGATCAGACAAGCACATGGATATCCAGCACATGGACATCTTGAGGAAACACTGAGTGCTGAAGAAGCTATGTGATCAGTAGCGGGAAGACAACATGGGGCCGTTGAGAGCTGTGATTGGACAGGAGGGAAATACAAACACATCCGGATATGGACAGGTGGGGGAGGGGACTATGACTGGATATGGTAGCAAAGGCAGAAAATCAGAGCACATTAAGGGGAAATACTGGGATATCAGGGTATTGAAAGCGGGAGCACGGAAGCGGGAAATTCTGGTTCCAATCCAAGGCGGGTACTGTGTAGTGTGAAAGATGGGTGGTGAAACTTCATTGGAAGCAAAAAAACCCGTAAGTGTAGATCAGCCCAGACAGAAGAATAACAAACTGTGAGGAGAGAGAAAGAGAAAGATAGGATGAAAATGGAGGGCCTGAGGCTACCAGTACAGATGGCAGCAGAGTCTGGTTGGGGGCTCGAGCATGGCAGATTACCACCAACGTGGCTTCCTGGACTGGAGTTCACAGACCACTGCATTTGGCCAACTCAGTGTGCACCAAGCCAGGAAAGCGCAATAGTTCCACCACTCTGCCGAGCTGCCATTCTGCGCAAAATGGCAGCTTGGTCTTTTCTGTAAAGGCCAATTTTATGTAAATGGCAGCTGTAAAGAGGCTCATTCATCCTTCATTACCCACTTTCACAACATCGTATCTGGGAATTGAAGGATGTCTATGATGGTCCAAGAAAACAGTCTGGTGAAGTTGAATCCACAGTAAAACAGCTAAGAAAACCTTGAGAAAAGCAAAAGCAGCAGGGGCAGACCCATATCTAGCCCTTCAAGGTCATCGGAACACTCCATCCCAAGGACTAATCTCAAGTTCAGCACAAAGGTTAATGAGTAAAAAAACAAAGACACTTTTACCAACCAGTGGGAGGCTATTAGAACCAGGGGTTACAGGAGCATCCATTGTGAACTGAGAAGACAGCAGCAACAGAGAACGGCCCTGTGTTACAACCAATGGGCCAAAGGTCTTCTAGGCTTAGAGCCAGGGGACAAAGCGAGATTCCAACTCCTAAGAAAACAGGTCAAAGTCTAACACAAGTAGGGATGTACGAATCCCTTACCTGGCTCTGTGCAGGGGCATCCACGGTAGTGGGGAGGGGCTCCATCCCTCCCGCTGGAATCCTCCCTGGCTGGTTCTGCTTCATGGCGGCTCCATGGAGCCGCCGGCTGGGGCCGTCTGCAGCCGGAGTTCTGGCCGCAGCCATCGTAGCAGCCGCCATTTGCATCCTTGCAAGCAGCTGTGATAGGTTATGTAAGTATTTTAAGGATGGCAGAGAATTCCACCACGGATTTCAGTGAGGCTGAATGCACTGGCATTCACCCCCCCGAAACCTGTTGCGGAACGGCCTCCCACCCCCACCACCCCACGGAATCCCCCCGGGACGAAGCTTACCTGGGGTGGATGCAGAGGCGGCAGCGGTTCCGGCGGAGGCTCCAGCGGCACCAGCACCAGCTGGTCTCTCGGCTGGCTGCTGTGGCCGCAAATGGTGGCCATTGTAGCGGCCGCCATTTGCGTCCTGCCAGGCTGCCGTGATAGACTATGTAAGTATTTACGTAGCCTATCACAGTAAAGGCAGCCACGCAAATGGTGGCCACTACGCCATTTGCGTCCTGCCAGTCTGCTGTGATAGGCTACGTAAATACTTATGTAGCCTATTACGGAAAGAGCAGGGGAGCAAATGGCGTAGCGGCTGCCGTTTGCATCCCTGCTCTTTGCTGTGTCAGGCTACGAAAATACTTACATAGCCTATCACGGCAGCCTGGCAGGACGCAAATGGCGGCCGCTACGACGGCTGCCATTTGTGGCCGCAGGAGCCTGGCCACAGCCGGAACTCCAGCTGCAGATGGCCCTGGCCAGTGGCTCCGTGGAGCTGCCGCAGAGCGGAGCCAGCCAGGGAGGATTCCTCGGAGAGGGACAGAGCGCCTCCCCCCACCACAGATGCCCCTGCGTGGAGTCAGGTAAGGGATTCATACATCCCTGAAGTATTTATGTAGCCTATCACGGCAAAGAGCAGGGGCGCAAATGGTGTAGCGGCCACCATTTGCGTCCCTCCTCTTTGCCGTGATAGGCTACGTAAATACTTATGTAGCCTATCATGACTGCAAGGTCGCAAATGGCAGCCACAGCAGCCTGGCCGTGGCTGGCCAGGAGACCAGCCATCGCTGCCGGAGCCGCCGCCGCCACAGCCGGACCCACCACCGGAGCTACTGCCGGAGCTGCCACCGCCGCCGTCACATCCAACCCAGGTAAGTTCCGTCATGGGGGGATTTTGCAGGGGGTGGGGGCAGGAGGCTGTTCCACCATGGATTCCAGGGGGCTGGATTCTAATGAATCCAGCCTCACTGGAATCCGTGGCGGAATTCTCTGACAACCCTAAAAGGCAACTACAATTCAAGATGAGAACCCACAATCATATAAGGTACAGATGGAAAGCAGATGAATACTGAGACACAGTGGAAGATATATAAGAAAAACAGCAGAAGAATCAGGTGATGCTATGAATCTGAATGAGGGACAATCATATAACCAGCAGAAGATCCTGCAGAATGAGATAAGTAAGGAATCTTTGCTATGTGCTGGGCAGGGCAGAGTCACCTTTCAGCATAGTCCAGGGAAGATAAATGCAGAAGAAGAAACTGCAGCAAAGTAGGGTTGGCGGAGAATTTCTCCCCGAAACTTCGGGGGGCCGAGCGCCAACGTGTTCGGCCCCCCGAACAAGTTTCAGGGAGAAATTCTCCGCACCCCCCCACCCCCCACACACACCCCCGGGACAGGACTTAGCTTTGGCGAATGTCCCTCCCGGCAGCAGGTCCGGCCGGCGGTTCGTCGGGTCTTCGTCCGGGGCGGGAGCGGCAGCCGGGCTTTCGACCGGCTGCCGCCGCCGCCATTCCAATCAAAGAAAAAAAAAATGCCCCTGTGATAGGCTACGTGACGATTAACGTAGCCTATCACGGCTAGATTTGCAAAGTCAGTCGTGATAGGCTACGTAAATCGTCACATAGCCTATCACGGGTGACATTAAAAAAAAAAAAGCGCGTACGGATAATGGCAGCCCCCATAGGGAGCCGCCATTCCCGTTCCTTATTTGTGTTGCCCTTATTTTTGCCGTAGTCTACGTAAAGATTTACGTAGACTACAGCGACCAAATAAGGAACACGAGTGGCGGCTCCCTATGGGGGCTGCCATTTGCATACGCGCTTTTTTTTTTTTTTAAAGTCACCCGTGATAGGCTACGTGACGATTAACGTAGCCTATCACAGCTGACTTTGCAGATCTAGCCGTGATAGGCTACGTTAATTGTCACGTAGCCTATCATGGGGGCGTGTTTTTTTTTTTAAACTTTTTAGTTCACGGCCGGGCGAGGCGAGGCGCCTCCTCTCCGGCCTGAATTTCGGCCAGGCGAGGCGGGAAGCCTCCCCCCCGGCCTGAACTTCACGGGGGGAGTGGCGAAGCGCCTCCCCCCCACCGCGAAAAGCTTCGAGGACAGGTAAGTGACTTTCATCCATCCCTACAGCAAAGACACACACTGACTCCACAGTGGAACAGAATGAAGGATGGCAGCTAAAGGATGTCCACCAAACCCAGACACACTTGAAGTGGACAAGTTATTAAAAGACCTGCACACCTGAAAGACTATGTATAAAATTCCATCATCATCATCATCATCATCATCACTATTATTATTTTTACTTTCTTAAAAGAGAATTTATGTATGTATATATTTATCACATTTCTATACCCCCAATAGCCGAAGCTCTCTGGGCGGTTCACAATAATTAGGAGAAGGGATATAACAATATGAAAGAACGGCTGGATTCAGCCTGAGTGGGTTCTGCTTCCTGGGAGGAACTAGGAAATAGTTAAGGGCAAAAACCACTGCTTCTGGCCTAAAGACAGAGAACTCAGTGGAAAGATTTTGTCTGAATAAAACATGTCAGTTTGTTTGGAAGCCAGAGTCTGTGTAAGTCCATGAGGTGCAGTTAGGGATGGGGGAGAATTTATCCCCGAAACTTTGGGGGGCCGAGTGCCAACGTATTTGGCCCCCCGAAGTAGTTTCGGGGAGAAATTCTCCGCACACCCCCCCACCCCCGCCCCCCCCCGGGATGGGACTTACCTTTCCCGAATGTCCCTCCTGGCGGCGGGACCCGGCAGGTCTTCGTCAGGGGCGGGGGCAGCAGCCGGTCTTTCGACCGGCTGCCGCCGCCGCCATTCCAAGAAAAGTAAAAAAAAAAAAACGCTCCTGTGATAGGCTACGTGACGATTCACGTAGCCTATTACGGCTAGATTTGCAAAGTCAGCCGTGATAGGCTACGTTAATCGTCATGTAGCCTATCACGGGTGACTTAAAAAAAAAAAGCACGTACGGCTAATGGCGGCCCCTATAGGGAGCCACCATTCGCATTCCTTATTTGGTCGCTGTAGTCTACGTAAAGATTACGTAGACTATGGCGAAAATAAGGGCAACGCTATTTGCATTGCCCTTATTTTCGCCATAGTCTACGTAAAGATTTACGTAGACTACAGTGACCAAATAAGGAACGCGAAAGGCGGCTCCCTATGGGGGCCACCATTTGCGTACGTGCTTTTTTTTTTTTAAAGTCACCTGTGATAGGCTACGTGACGATTAACGTACCCTATCATGGCTGACTTTGCAGATCTAGCCGTGATAGGCTACGTAAATTGTCACGTAGCCTATCACAGGGTTTTTTTTTTTTAACTTTTTATTTCGCGGCCGGGTGAGGCGAGGCGCCTCCTCCCCGGCCTGAATTTCGGCCGGGCAAGGCAGGAAGCCTCCCCCCCGGCTTGAATTTCGGGGGAAGCAGCGAAGCGCCTCCCCCCCACCGCGAAGCAAGCTGCGAGACCAGGTAAGTGACTTTCGTGCACCCCTAGGTGCAGTCCACCAACTTTGAAACATTCTGCACAGGGGGATGTGGAAGAGAAGTAGCTTCATGACTAGCACTGGAGTCAGCCAACTGGCACTTTGTAAAGTCACCAGCTTCTTCTGGAATATAGAAGAACTGGCTGCTTGTGGTTCAATTAACTTTCTTTTAAAAATTGCAATTCTGTCCTAAGAGGCGATGGTGGCAGATCTAAATTTTGGGCTCACCACTCACAGTATGTTTAGGCCATAGTTTTCCCCAGTGTATCACAGTACTTAGTAACAATATCAGGCATCCAGTTTGGGGTGTGGGGGCAGAGTTTGCATCACAGAGCTCTTTGTGCCTGGAGGTTGTTGTGAGGAGTGTACAAGGGGCCCAAGATGTACAATTTCCAGGGCACTAAATGTCTCTGCTGAGTAGTAGGCCTCCTAGAAAACTGCATGTCCCAGGACTAGGGATGGCGGAGAATTTCTCCCCGAATCTTCGGGAGGCTGAGTGCCGATGCATTCGGCCCCCTGAAGTTGGTTGGGAAATTCTCCGCCGGCCCCCCACCCCCCCGGGACGGGACTTACCTTCGGCAAATATCCCTCTCGGCGGCGGGTCCCGGCGGCAGTTCGGTGGCGGTTTGTCACGGGCGGGGGCGGCGGCCGGTCTCCCAACCAGCTGCCGCCGCTGCCACTGCAAAAAAAAAAAAACTAAAGTAAAACAAAAAAAACACCCATGATAGGCTACGTAACAATTTACGTAGCCTATCACGGCTAGATTTCCAAAGTCAGCCGTGATAGGCTACGTAAATCGTCACATAGCCTATCACGGGTGACTTTGGGGGGGAGAAAAAGCACGTACACAAATGGCGGCGCCCATGGGGCGCCGCCATTTGCGTTCCTTATTTTGGCACGTCTAGTCTACATAAAGATTTACGTAGACTACAGAGAAAATAAGGGCACACTATTTGCGTTGCCCTTATTTTCGCCGTAGTCTACGTAAATCTTTACGTAGACTAGACGTGCCAAAATAAGGAACGCAAATGGCGGCGCCCCATGGGCGCCGCCATTTGCGTACGCGCTTTTTTTCCCCCCAAAGTCACCCGTGATAGGCTACGTGATGATTTACATAGCCTATCATGGCTGACTTTGGAAATCTAGCCGTAATAGGCTATGTAAATCATCACGTAGCCTATCATGGGGTCTTTTTTTCCTCTCTCTCTCTCTTTTTGTTTTGCGGCCAGGGAGATGGGGCGCTTCTCCCCGGCCTGAATTTCGGCCGGGCAAGGCAGGGCACCTCCCCCCCCGGCCTGAATTTTGGCCGGGCAAGGTGGGACGCCTCCCCCCCCTCGTCTGAACTTTGGGGGGAGAAGCGAAGCGCCTCCCCCCCCACCGCAAAGCCAAGCTGCGAAAAGGTAAGTGACTTTCATACATCCCTACCCAGGACTCTTTCTTGATCTGCATCAAGGAAGCTCCATTTTGTTTTTGAACAGAAGGAACGCTACATGGTACTCAATTCATGAACATTACGAGCTGGAGACGTTTGTATTTCAGAGCACGCAAATACAAAACAAATGTCACCGACACTTATAGTTTCTGTTCCCAATATATCTTTGTGACATCTGAAGCCTCTATTAATCACCATCTCAGCTGAACCTTCCATTATTGCCCCTCAGTTCTTAAGAAACACTTGCATGATTGGAAGTATGCTGTGTTACACGGCATTATTAAGAGAAAAGCAAAGACATGTTTTATGTATTTTAAGTAAGGATAAAGCCTTATTTACTTGGTGATGTATCATGTATTCAGTACACTCTATGCAATGCACTTAAAGAAAACAGTCTTCCAATTCCATACATTATGCAAACACTCCTTGAAACATGGATTTTGAACTATTCACCCGCTAGATTTCTCACATGCTTGTTAAATGTTCCTTTCTGACAATCAGACTCATTGCTCTGTGCCCTTTCCACAGTAGACAGCAGGACAATGATGCATTCTAAAAGGTTCTGAAGGACAGATCATGTAGATATCTTTTGTAATGGTATAATTTGCTTTATTTATTTATTTCATTTCATTTCTATACCACCCAATAGCCGAAGCTCTCGGGGCGGTTCACAAAAATTAAAACCAAATGGCACACAATAAAACAATTTAAAATATATAGAACATTAAAACCACAGTATAACAATACAACCACAGTAAAACCTAGCAGCAGTGCAGAAATTTAAAATACAGATTTAAAACAGCAAAGCTAAAAGTCTAGAAAGCTAAAAAGCTAAAATGCCTGGGAAAATAAAAAGATCTTCACTGGCGCTGAAAGGAATACAATGTAGGTGCCAGGCAAACCTAGGGATGGCGGAGAATTTCTCCACGAATCTCGGTGGTGAAATTGGTGGTGAAATTCTCCGTCCCCCCCCCCACCACCCCTGGGATGGGATTTACCTCCTTCGAATGTCCCTCTCAGCTGCGGGTCCCGGCGGCCTTTTGGCGGCCTTTCGGTGGGGGCGGGGGTGGCGGCCAGTCTTCCGACTGGCTGCTGCCGCCGCCATTACAAAGTAAATGTAAAAAAACACACACACGTGATAGGCTACGTAACAATTTACGTAGCCTATCATGGCTAGATTTCCAAAGTCAGCCATGATAGGCTATGTAAATCGTTACGTAGCCTATCATGGGTGACTTTGGGGGAAAAAAAAAAAGCATGTACGCAAATGTGGTGCCCATGGGTGCCACCATTTGCGTTCCTTGTTTGGGCAGGGGTAGTCTACGTAAAGATTTACATAGACTAGTGCGAAAATAAGGGCAACGCAGCATTGCCCTCATTTTCACAGTAGTCTACGTAAATCTTTATGTAGACTACCCCTGCCCAAACAAGGAACAGAAATGGCGGCGCCCATGGGCACTGCCATTTGCGTAGCGCTTTTTTTTTTTCAAAGTCCCCCGTGATAGGCTACGTAACGATTTCTGTAGCCTATCATGGCTGACTTTGGAAATCTAGCCATGATAGGCTACGTAAATCGTTACGTAGCCTATCATGTGTGTGTGTGTGTTTTTTTACATTTACTTTTTTATTTCACGGCCGGGGAGATGAAGCGCTCCTCCCTGGCCTGAATTTTGGTGGCGAGGGATGGGGCGCCTCCCCCCCGGCCTGAATTTTGGCCGGGTGGGGCGGGGCGCCTCCCCCCCCGGCCTGAACTTCTGGGGGAGAACCGAAGCACCTCCTCCTCATCACGAAGCAAGCTGCGGGACCAGGTAAGGGACTTTCGTCCATCCTTAGGCAAACCTCACTAGGGAGCTCATTCCACAGCCAGGGTGCCACAGCAGAAAAAGCCCTCCTCCTAGTAGCCACCCACCTCATTTCCTTTGGCAGGGGCTCATGGAGAAGGGCCACTGAGGATGATCTTAAGGTCTGGGCAGGCACAGATGGGAGGAGGCGATCCTTCAGAGAAGACAGTCTTTGCATGGTTTCAAGCTTTGAGACTGAGCACTGACCATATTACAGTTGTATAAACATCCTATTTTTACTGAAAGGTAACCACACTAGTATCACTATCTTACTCCTTTCATTGGAAAAAAAAATTGTCCTCGATATGCCCACTTGTTATATATTTCTGGGCCACCTCATCAACAGAAATAGAATAATGAATTATGCGGCATCACATGTTTGCCTGCCATCGAAAATAATTGTACTAAATTATTAGTTCTAGAAAATAATTGTAGCAAAAGCAAAACAAGTGTGAGCAAATGGCTAGTGAGAGTCCAGGGTAAGTAAAGGCTTTCATGAACTTGTGCATAGAACCAGAGGGCCTGACCTGCCTTCTCAGGCTGAAAGGCAGGTCCCATCGTCACGTAGCCTATCAGGGGATGTTTTTTTTTTTTTCTTTTATTGCAATGGCGGCGGCGGCTGCCGGTCGAAAGACTGGCTGCCGCTCCCGCCCTGCTCGAACACCCGACGAACCACCAGCCGGATCCGCCGCCGGGAGGGACATTCAGGGAAGGTAAGTCCTGTCCCGGGGGGGGTGCGGGGGGGGTGCGGAGGATTTCTCCCCGAAACTTGTTCGGGGGGCTGAACACGTTGGCGCTCGGCCCCCCGAAGTTTCGGGGAGAAATCCTCCCCCCCCGCCCCCCCCGGGACGGGACTTACCTTCCCTGAATGTCCCTCCCGGCGGCGGGTCCGGCTGGAGGTTCGTCCGGTGTTCGAGCGGGGCGGGAGCGGCAGCCGGTCTTTCGACCGGCTGCCGCCCCCGCCATTGCAAGGAAAGAAAAAAGAAAAAAAAGTCCCCTGATAGGCTACGTGAATCATCACGTAGCCTATCACGGGTGACTTTAAAAAAAAAAAAAAGTGTGTACAGATAATGGCGGCCCCCATAGGGAGCCGCCATTCCCCTTCCTTATTTGGTCGCTGTAGTCT
Source organism: Heloderma suspectum (assembly GCF_057233095.1). Classification (NCBI taxonomy): domain Eukaryota; kingdom Metazoa; phylum Chordata; class Lepidosauria; order Squamata; family Helodermatidae; genus Heloderma; species Heloderma suspectum. The sequence continues at coordinate 77,711,442 of NC_139460.1, read as the reverse complement.
ACGTCAATGTTTACGTAGACTACGGCGAAAATAAGGGCAACGCTATTTGCGTTGCCCTTATTTTCGCCGTAGTCTACATAAACATTGACGTAGACAACAGCAACTAAATAAGGAACGCGAATGTCGGCTCCCTATGGGGGCCGACATTCGCGTACGCGCTTTTTTTTTTTTTTAAGTCACCCGTGATAGGCTATGTGACGATTCACGTAGCCTATCATGGCTGACTTTCCAGATCTAGCCGTGATAGGCTACGTGAATCGTCACGTAGCCTATCAGGGGACGTTGTTCTTTTGTTTTTTTTACTTTCGTGTTCGCGGCCGGGCGAGGCGGGAAGCCTCCTCCCCGGCCTGAATTTCAGCAGGGCGAGGCGGGAAGCCTCCTCCCCGGCCTGAATTTTGGCAGGGCGAGGCGGGAAGCCTCCCCCCCCGGCCTGAATTTCGGCCGGGTGAGGCGGGAAGCCTCCCCCCCCGGCCTGAACTTCGCGGGGGGAGCAGCGAAGCGCTCCCCCCCACCGCGAACAAGCTGCGAGAAAAGGTAAGTGACTTTCGTCCACCCCTAACGATTCACGCTATTTGCGTTGCCCTTATTTTCGCCGTAGTCTACGTAAACATTTACGTAGACTACAGCAACTAAACAAGGAACGCGAATGGCGGCTCCCTATGGGGGCCGCCATTCCCGTACGCGCTTTTTTTTTTTTTTTTTAAGTCACCCGTGATAGGCTATGTGACAATTCACGTAGCCTATCACGGCTGACTTTGCAGATCTAGCCGTGATAGGCTATGTGAATCGTCACATAGCCTATCAGGGGACGTGTTTTTTGTTTTTTTTTAACTTTCGCGTTCGCGGCCGGGTGAGGTGGCAAGCCTCCTCCCCGGCCTGAATTTCGGCCGGGCGAGGCGGGAAGCCTCCCCCCCGGCCTGAATTTCGGCCAGGCGAGGCGGGAAGCCTCCTCCCCGGCCTGAACTTCACAGGGGGAGCAGCGAAGTGCTCCCCCCCACCACGAACAAGCTGCGAGAAAAGATAAGTGACTTTTGTCCACCCCTAGTCCCATGAGAAGTCCTGGGAGCCTTTGCAGCCACCATCCCTTCCCCTTGCCACCACCTCCTCCTTTTCCTCCTGCCTGAACTGGCTTGGAAGAGGACAGAGGGAGGTCTCTGCACAGCCTCAACCATAGAAGAGAGACCCCCAGCTTACCCTGAACTCCAGGCTGAGAGGGAAGCAGAAAAGGAGATATGTTATGGCCTAGCAGAGCAAAAAGAAGGTGAACTGGGACTTTCTTCCCTCTGCTATTCTACCTTCACCTTACTCTTGTCTCATTAATGTCCACATTAATGTCACAAGGTTTTCAAAATCACCCTCTTTTCTCAACATTTCTCTTTCCAACACTCTTAACGTGTCCCCTCTGTCAAAATCCTTCACCCTTGAAATGCCACCTTCTCTAGCCCCTTTCAGACATTAGGCTGTGACTACTGATCCTGCCCATTATTCTGATGTCACTCTTCCCCTCCTTCCCCCACTCCACCACCAGGCCTTCACAAATTAAGTGAAGATCTGAAGAGAGAATTTGCATGCGTTCAGCTTTCAAATGTTGAACCAATGTGTGGATGTTGGTGGTGGAATCTGTGGGGGTCAGCAGGGAGAGTGACACTGGCATCAGGGCCATCATTCATGGCCCTGCTCCCCTTACCATGCATGAATGCATACAGCCTGCTTTCTGAAGGAGGCTTCTGCCTCCTCTAAATTCCCATCTCTCTTTCAACATTTCTCTCTCTGTTGTTGTTGTTGTTCATTGATTAAGTCATGTCCAACTCTTCGTGACCCCAAGGACCATAGCATGCCAGGCCTTCCTGTCCTCTGCTCTCTCCTGGAGTGTGCTCAAGTTCATATTCATTGCATTGGTGATGCTACCTAGCCATCTCATCCTCTGCCATCCCCTTCTCATTTTGCCTTCAATCTTTCCCAGCATCAGGGTCTTTTCCAGTGACTTTTCTCTTTGCATTAGGTAGCCAAAATATTTGAGCTTCAGCTTCAGTATCTGTCCTTCCAATGCGCAGTCAGGGTTGATTTCCTTCAGGATTGACTGATTTGACATTCTTGCAGTCCAGGGGACTTGTAAGAGTCTTCTCCAGCACCACAGTTCGAAAGCATCAATTCTTCGGTGCTCAGCCTTCCTTATAGTCCAGCTCTCACAGCCATACATTTACTACTGGGAAAACCATAGCTTTGATTATACGAACCTTTGTCAGCAAGGCGATGTCTCTGCTTCTTACAATGCTGTCTAGGTGTGCCATAGCTTTCCTCCCAAGGAGCAAGCGTCTTTTAATTTTATGGCTACAGTCACTGTCTGCGGTGATCTTGGAGCCCAAGAAAATAAAAAAATAAAATAAAATAAAAGCCGCTGGGACCCTCCGCCGAAAGGGACATTCGCGCGAGGTAAGTCCCATCCCGGGGGGGCGGGGGGGTGGAGAATTTCCCCACCAATTTCGGGGGGCCAAATGCGTTGGCATTCGGCCTCCCGGAGATTTGTGGAGAAATTCTCCGCCATCCCTAGTCGGAATTAAGATTACCGGGAGAATTATCAACAACCTCAGATATGCAGATGATACCACCCTAATGGCAGAAAGCGAAGAGGATCTAAAGAGCCTGTTGTTGAGGGTGAAAGAGGAGAGTGCAAAAGCTGGTTTGAAACTCAACATTAAAAAAACTCAGATCATGGCATCTGGCCCCATCACTTCCTGGCATATGGAAGGGGAAGAAATGGAAGCAGTGACAGATTTTATTTTCTTGGGCTCCAAGATCACCACAGACGGTGACTGTAGCCATGAAATTAAAAGACGCTTGCTCCTTGGGAGGAAAGCTATGGCACACCTAGACAGCATTGTAAGAAGCAGAGACATCACCTTGTTGACAAAGGTTCGTATAATCAAAGCTATGGTTTTCCCAGTAGTAATGTATGGCTGTGAGAGCTGGACTATAAGGAAGGCTGAGCACCGAAGAATTGATGCTTTCGAACTGTGGTGCTGGAGAAGACTCTTACGAGTCCCCTGGACTGTAAGAATGTCAAATCAGTCAATCCTAAAGGAAATCAACCCTGACTGCTCCTTGGAAGGACAGATACTGAAGCTGAAGCTCCAATATTTTGGCCACCTAATGCGAAGAGAAAACTCTCTGGAAAAGACCCTGATGCTGGGAAAGACTGAAGGCAAAAGGAGAAGGGGATGGCAGAGGATGAGATGGCTAGGTAGCATCACCAATGCAATGAATATGGACTTGAGCACGTTCCGGGAGAGAGCACAGGACAGGAAGGCCTGGCATGCTATGGTCCATGGGGTCACGAAGAGTCGGACATGACTGAATGACTGAACAACAACAAATACCTGTGCAGGAAGTCATCCAACTACATTCATTTACCTCCTTTCTAAAACCCATGTCAACGTACAAGTAATGCCTTTCAGATGCTGAAGCACCAAATGACCTGCAAAACTGTTTAACCTTGGTGGAAACCTGTTTACATGTGCAAAAGAATTTCTGATACTACAGATGAACCACCTAGTTTCTCAAGGCAACAGTAAAGAAAGGACAAAACACTGCCGTAAGCTCATTTACTAATGTCAAGCCATATTTGTAGTTTATTCATCAATGACTGCCTTTTCTGATCCTTCCTTGTGAAAGTCATTTGAAAGGCAGCTGTAGAAAAATTACACCTGGCAAAAGCAGGTGTGATAAAGCTCATTTTGAACACTGTCCCAGTAATGAAAAATAAGGGTATGGAAAAGCAGTGGTGGCTACATTTTCTGAAAACATCTGCCTGATATCTTTTCATATTTATCACAGCCTCAAGACATAAACATGAGCCCTGAAGTCTGCCTTATTTGAAAAACTGACATGATATTGATAGCAAAGTCCATTCCAGTGATGGGGCAGTCATTGATCGACTTCCTTTCAGGGTTCCACAATATTAACTGTGAAATCTGAGAACAGCTCTACTGCCTTCCCCTTCACCCTGTCAAGTCAATATATATTTCATCCTGAGATGTTGTTAGGCAGTTCTTCTCATCAACCTAAGTACTGTTGTTATGAGCAATTTCAGTAAGGACCATATATGGTTTAACAAGACATTTTCCTGGTAGCAAGTTAAAGCCTCTTGGGCAGAAAGGCTTTGCTAAGAAGATGTGGCAGAATTTGCTTGCAATAGACAAGAAGCCAGTTCAGAAGTGAGGCTGACATCTATTTCACCCTTCTCCACCATTATTTACTTCCTGTTCATGCATTGCGCCCACTAACCCTTATATAAATCGTTTATTTGACAATTACACTGGGTGAAAACATCTGTGAAGAAAAGCACAAGATAAGCTTTTGTACTGAGTAGAATGCACCAACCAAAATGAAACTACTTCTGTGTTTCCCCTAGAGCAGCTTCCATAGCTCAGTGACCCCCCAAAAACTCCTCTCAGCTAGCACAAGCCTCTTCTAGGAGCATGTGTAGCTGTTCAGATCCCAGCCAATTTGTTTTGTAAATCACACAATGTTTCAATAGTTTCTGAAATGCAATAAGAATGATAGTTCACAGAGATTATTTATGGTCAGATTTCATATTATTATATAAGTTATAGTGTGACACACACACACACCATATTTGTGGGGAGAAAATATCAATATATAATATAGGGACATTGTCATGAAAAGTAGGCAATTGAATTCAGGTTGTGCTCCAAAGCATATTTGGGAGGGGGGGTACTTAAGAGAAAAGCTAGAAAACTCACACCCACACAAACTTAGATATCATATTTCAAGCTCTGTATAAAGAAAATACAATATTCAATGAAATATATGTGTTTAGCTAGAACTTCATGATGTTTTAGCTAAAAAAAGCACCTTATATATTGTGAGTATGGCTGTATTCACGTGTTCTGATTCTGTGTAAACATGTGGGAAGGAGTGTGCTAGCCCCACTTCCCTCCATCACCTTCCAATGTAAACATGGAAGGTGACTTTCTTGAGAGGAAGGCTTCATGTATCAGTGGAGGTTCTCTACATGATTCAGGTTTTGTCAGGGTAGAAACTGAGCCCATAGAGCCCCAGAGCAGTTCTGATTCTGAGGAAGAACAGCAATCCATGGGAGAGGAGCTCGCTCATCTCTCACAAGCACAGCAGCTGGCAGAGATTCCTCCTGCCAGCATTCCTGGGATAGTGACCCTGGCAGTGAGAGAGTGCTGGAGGGGGGCTTGCTGGATGCTCGGTGCAGATGCAGGGAGTGACAACAGATGGAGGGCGCCGAAAGGAGGCATTCCACTTGTTTGGCCCTCAAATAATGGTCGCATCCCAAGGACCCAAGGGAAAGAGGGAAGATCTCTCCATAGCCCATAAGTTCAGAGTCTTCCTGCGGTTCTCTTTCAAACAGGGACCAACTGCCTTACCTGGAGCTTAGGCTACTCTGCTATCTTTCCCCAGTGCAGTTCCTTGCTTAGTTGCTAGTGATTAGTATCTGTAAGAGTCATTAAAGGAATAAAGCCTTGGAAAGAATCCTCATCGTCTGTATCTTGAGTTGGCTATTGGAGGGGACTGTAAGAGGCAGCTAGGGTGCTCCTGACAGGTTTCTGAATTGCATGGAGAACCTCCATGAATACAGGAGAAGCCTTATTCAGGTGTTATTGAAGCTAGTAAAACTCACCACATGAGCTGGAATGGGGCTGCACACTGAGTAGTCCTGCCCCACAATGTCACATCACAATGTAGCAGTTCTTTCCACGTGTGCAGCATGAATGCTTGCAGGAAAGAGGCCCGATCAAGGGTCCCATGTCGCATGGAATCCTCCATGTGTACAGCTATATCTGCAAAGGCCTCCCCGCTGCATGTGTTCATGCTGGACATGGGGATGCCTTTGGGTGAAGCTATATTGTGATGCATCATTGGGGGTAGAGCTACTTGATGTGGCCTCATCCCAACTCTGATGGTTAGTTTTACTAGTTTCAATTACACCTGAATAGAGCTGGGTTCTCCTCTTCAGAAAGTCGCCTTCCACACGTTGAGGGCAACAAAATCGGTGACCGGGGGTGGGGGGTGCTAGTGTGCTTCCTCTCTAGCATGTTTACTCTATACAGGTCCAGAATGCCTGAGTAGGAGTAAAGTGGTAACTGAATACACTTTTGTGTAGCATGATGGCTAAGGAAACTAAGCTGTAAACAAGGAACCCCCTAGTTCAAATCTCAGCTCAGCAATGAGCTAACAAGGTGCCCTTAAACAAGCCACTGTCTTTCAGCTCAGCGTTCCACTTATCTGCAATATGGAGATAACACCAATCTATTTTATAGGGTAGTTGGCTTTGAATTGTCTAAAGAGCTATAAACACATTTATGAATGTTGTTGTTGTTATTGTTGTTGTTAGATTATTGTTATTACTATTAAGTCCATACTGCATGGGGGTGATGTACCATTCACAATACTTGACTAGAAAGAATCTCACATAAAACAACAACAACAATGATTCCTGTTTCCCCACTTGGAAGTACATAGGAAAAGAAAATGCAGGGAAGGAGGAGACTTAGACTTAGAGGAGTCTGTTGTTCAGGAAAGTGATAGGGTATGCTAATTTACCATTCATTTTTAATTGCACTATGCCCTAGGCGCAATATATATGAAAGTCATCTGAGGTACAATTAGTTGTAAAACTCAAGACAAATGTAATATTTACACTTTCATTGTCTGTCTAATTTCTGTGGGGCAATTAAAGCCAATTAAAAATACAGAAAGACAGGAAGTTCACATCTGTTAGACAGAAATCGCTGCAAGTGTCATGGGATGTTTTCATGTTCCTACAATGAAAACTCCAGAGTTCAAAGTAGAAGAGAGATCCTTCATCATAAAGCTGTGAAATATTTTAAGAATAGGTATCAGAGGTCTCTTATTCAAGGATATGGTGGGACTTTATGAGTAGCTTTATGGATAGCTTGAACTGGATCCAGATTTATGTTGGATCAACTGCACTGATGGAAGTGGAGTTCCTCACCCTACATTTCACAACAGCCCTTCCAGGCCCCTGAAAATACTCCACAGAGAGTCAGGAGACCCTGCTGAATGGGGTGAGCTGTCATGTTGGGGGGAGAGGGATCTCCCAAAACAGGGCAGAGAGACCTTGCATGAATGGAGCCCTTCTTCTCGTGGAAGTTCCCTTCCTCTCACAGAAGGCAGATCCTGGATCCGATCCCATGTCTGATAGTGGAAAAGTGGGAACATTCGCTGATTCTATTTTAACTTTTCAGAGGTTTTTGCTTGAATTGCCAATTTTAAATGGATCAGTAGTCTGCAGCATCTTTGAAGCACTAGATAGGAAATTGAGGCTACGGTACTTTATGAAATGGTGGTTCTTGCCAAAGGACTAAAAGCAGGAGAGGTTTAAGCTATGAAGATGGACAGGTTGTTTCATGGTTAGATTTCCATGTCGATTCTTTGTATGTTACTTCTTCATTCTGCTACAAATTTTGGATTTTACATAATTAATATGTTTCAAAATGTTCCTCTGAAACAACAGCATGACTATTTTTAGAGGCTTACGCCCCATGGTATTGCCAGTGCAAATAAACACTTCAAAGGTTTATAGATATATGTCAGCTTTGTAGCCCTTATAATAATTTAGGCAATTCCATAGACCTCAAATCTGACCACTGAAAAAAGAAGAAAGGGGGAAAGCACTGTGGTTTTGCCATTTTAAAACCTCACACTGGGATTCGTTATCCTTACAAAAGCAGCAGCTGCATTAATATGTATACTACTGTGTATACCCTTTGATTTCATGACATGTATAGCAACTGGGCTTCACATCTCGACTTTGAACTTTTGGTTTGATTTCATTAAAAAAAATGTTATTGTTTGATAGGATTTCATTGCTAAAGATATTCTTTCTGTCTGTCTTTTTCCCCAGTGAGCAATGTGTATCATATTAGAGTCCTTTGAATTCTTAACCTAACCAATTCCCTTTGAATTGACAGTCAACTTTGGAATTTATTTATTTAATTAATTAATTAATTTCTATACTGCCCAGTAGCCGAAGCTCTCCGGAAACAAATCTTTAAACTGCTTCTCATTTATAAATCTTATTTCAAAAGCTGAGTGTTTAAGCCTCAGAAAGTAATCACTTGGATACTTATAAGATGTTTATCTCATTCCATAAGCAGCTAAAAAGACCTTCAGCAGGTCTGTGTTATGCAGGCCATATTCCTTCCTCTGAGCAGTATGTGTCACTCAAACATACTCTGTTGACTTTAAGAAATATTAGCAAATGTATCCCCATGGCCAGAATGCAAATAACATCTTTAGCTTCTAGTTTTGTTGATTCTGAACTTAACCCAAGAGTCCTACTTGGTGTTATAAACAAGATATGCCACTCAATAAGATGTAGATGTACTAAGAACATAGTCAGAATGTTTAAGTCTCAGTTCATTAGATTGTAAGCTTAAATGAGAAGCTTAGAAAAATTATTTTTAAAAACCATACTGGATTAGGAATTAATATCATTTCTGACAGGAAATCTATTTAATAACTGTGGAAGTGTAAAAGCAAAAAATGAACATCTTGGAAGTATTCTGAAATAGTTTTAGTTGGACTTTTTTCTCTACCAAAATTTAGAACCTTTTAGGGCGAAATCCTATCAGGATAGGCGGCCGCCTCCAAAGTTGGAGGTGACCGCCTATCCAATGAAAGGCAGGAGAAGCATGGAGGGTACGATCCCCTCCACCCTTCATCCACCCTGCATTTACGGCTAGACAGCTGATTTCAGCTGTCTAGCTTTGGGACCTTGGAGCGCAGGAAGTGGCAGCCAGATGATACATAGGATGTGTCATACTGGCGTTTCCGACTTCCCCGCCCTGACACCCCCCCAGGAACGCCACTCCACGCTCCTCTTCCAAGTGCAGAGTGCAGGGCCATTCCGCACTGCCTACGAGGCAGCACGGAAGGAGGTGGAGGGTGGTTCTCAGGGAGCCGACCTATCCTATGGCCATCTAGCTGCTGACTAGCGGCCATAGGATTACTCCCTCCAAAAGTTAATAAAAATGTGAGCTACTAAACACATCTCAATTTAAAGAAAACAAAAACCTCTTCAAATACAGGTTTTCCAAGTGAAGATAAACTACCATAATGAAGTGACAACAAAATGTAGATGATAATTCTTACATATATCGGTAACATTTAGGGATTAATCATTGGTGTTGTTTCATAACCAAATGATAGCTCTTTGCTTAATTTACAGATAACACTATCTACTTTTAAGGACATTGGGTTGGATCCAGATTTAGGTGTGTGCAACTGGCTTGGTGGAAGTGGACTTTCCCAACACTCCCCGTGGTAGCCCCCTGAAAATGCTTCACAGAAGGTCAGGGACCTTTCTGAATGGGGTGAGCTGTGGTACGGGTAGCAGGGGGAATTCCCGAAAATTGGGTGGAGGCACCTTCCATGAGCAAAGCCCTTCCATCCATGGAAGGCAGATTCTATATCCAACCCAATGGGTTTGTGAAAAAAAACACACACCCAGATTTTAGCCCTGATCCAGTAATACAGGAGCTCTGACCACAGGATGTGGTTTTTGTGGTATACTGGACATGATTTACTAGTTTGGTGTCATCGTACTCCACCCCCCTTTTTATAACTTTGATATGTGTGAAGAGAGCTAATCTGGCACTTTTGCATTATAGTTGCAGTTATGCTATTAGATGACTACAGTTAAGAAATTGACACTGCCACATTCAATATTCTTGGATTTAGTATTCATCATCAACATCTATGTCATTCTGTTACTATCTCTTTTAATATCGTTCCTCTTATTCCTTCCTTCCCTCCCTTCCTAATCTAGTTTGTTCTCTTTCAGGCATTTGAAGATTTTAAGCAGTGCAAGAAGCCTGTTCACTAACTGGGCAGGCATTGTCTAAATAGCATCTCAGCGTTCACTGCATTGTGTTACAGCTCTGATCTGTTGAACCCAAACTCAAACTGTACACTCCATACACAAAATGACCTATGCGGAAAGGCAGTTGACCTACAGTGCATGTGTAGAGAGAGAGAGAGAGAGAGAGAGTTATTCTGTTCTCACATTTTCTCTCTGTGTGTGTTCTATTCTGTTCTCACATTTTCTCTCTGTGTGGGTTCTATTCTGTTTCCGTTGTTTTCTTTAACAGAAAATATGAGGCATGCATACAGAGAGCATGTTCACTTGCTTTTTGCTACAGCATGCACAGGGAGCAAACTTCCTTTATGCTGGTGAGAATCTATTGAAATCCCCAATTGGCTTTCCATCAGGATCTTTAAAGCTTTCAGAAACCTGTTCTGTTTAAGCAGAGAGCTTGTTTGAATTGGCTATAACACTTAATGGTCTGTGAATGTAAATGAAGAGGAGGATGTCGTTTCTATTAATTAACATTACAGGAATTTGCTGCTGTTAATGAACACTACCCAGGCCATTTGTATCATGCCCCATCATGTGCCTCAAAAATATAGTAAAGAGGCTTGCACACAACAAAAAAGGGCTTCTCTGATGATAATGTGCCCTAGGACAACCTTTGTTTATTTCAATGGGCCTTAGACACGATAAGGTTCTAATGGGAGTGCCCATAGATAGCAATCTCTAAGATAATGATGATCAATTTGAACTAGACTTACTCAGGCTTAGAGTAAACTAACTGAAATCAATGGGACTTAAGTTAGTCATGACTACCTTATCCTATTGAGTTCAATGGATCTACCCTAAGTGTGTCTAATCCAACCCAATGATTTCTAAATTACTTAAAACCTACTGCACCCTCGCTGTATCAATATAAAAGCAGAGACAAGCCCTTCAGTTGGAAATCTTTATTTCTCTGGCTGCCTCCACCAAACCAGTCTTAAAACTCTCTGGGTCTCAGGTATCTAGTTTAGGTAGCGTGGGGGTTGGCTGTTAGACAATGGACCTGATCAGATGTCACACAGCCCACTGTGGCTTAATTTACTCCTAGGTAGGGATGTCAGAGAATTCCGCGACAGATCTCGGTGAGGCCAAATGCCAGTGCATTCAGCCCCCCGAAATCCATCGCGGAATGGCCTGCCACCCCCCCACCCCCCGCGGATCCCGCCCGGGATGAGACTTACCTGGGGCAGATGTTCCGGACGGCGGCAGCTCCAGCGGTGGCTTCGGTGGCGGCGGCGGTGGCTGGTATTCCGAACGGCTGCTGCTGCCGCCATTTGCAGTCTATGTCTTCCCCCCCCATAGACATGATAGGCTACGTAAAGACCTACATAGCCTATCACGTCTGGGTTTTTTAAAAAAATATGCATACGCAAATGGCGGTGGCTACGGCTGCCGCCATTTGCGTTCCTTATTTTTCGCCGTCTTAGTCTATGTCAATATTTACGTAGACTAAGACAAAGAAAAGAAAGGGGAACGCAAATAGTGCCCACTACGCTATTTGCGTTCCCCTTTCTTTTCTTCGTCTTAGTCTACGTAAATATTGACGTAGACTAAGACGGCGAAAAATAAGGAATGCAAATGGCAGCGGCCGTAGCCGCTGCCATTTGAGTAAGCGTTTTGTTTTTATTTTTGTTTTGTTACCCAGAGCCCTCCGTGGCCAGAAATCTGGCCTGGGCCTGGCCGGCTGCTCTGCGGAGCTGCCGTGGAGCACAGCCGGCCGTCGAGGATTCCGGGGGGAGGGACAGAACGCCTCGCCCAACCATGAACAGAATCCACAAAAAGGTAAGTCACTTTCGTACATTCCTACTCCTAGGGTCTGTCATGTCGTGCCGGGAATGCATAGGCGCCATTTTTGAGGTTTGGGCAACCCTCAAATAACTCTAAAACAATCCATGGTTTATTTGAGGGTTGTCTAACCCTCAAACAAGCCCCGCTGCATGAGTTTGCATGACACAACAAGCCATAGCAAGCCAGGTGCTCATGGGCACCATGGGAAAATGGCACCTCAATGCAACAGCCCCATAGGTAAATTAAGTCGTGGTGGGATGTTGTATTGTGTGAACCAGGTCACAGTGTGGGTAACCCCCCCCCCCACCAAAAGAAGCCACAAAGTTTCAAATAACAAAGTTTTGATTTTACTAAAGAAAAATGTCAGTAGAAAAAGTTTTAAAATCTGAATGGATAAATATACACACACACATGAGCAATAGGGTAATAAAACAATCAGTGATAAATCCATCCAGCTTGCCTAGCTATACTGTGTCCCTATTTTATTCAGGTCCCTTATCCAAGCAATACCTTATTGTAATTGGTCCAGTCCATTCTCCAGTTCCAGAAGCTCTGGGTTTCTTTTCTCTAGGATTCTGGTCTTTTCTTTCCCTCTTCACCCTCCCCTTTCTCTCTTCCTTTCTCTGCCCCTCTGCTTTTGACTTTTATCTTCTAACTTCTTTCTTTCTTTTTCCAAATTCCAGCCAAGGAAGAGGGTCATTTCCTATTCATTTCTGCAGGCTAAGTTTCTGTTTCCTGAATTATTATTTTTTCACTTTGACCTTCTGTTGAACTTTATAACCCCCTGCTTCCTAAGCAAAATGTCCTGCAAAACGTCTATATTCTCACTAATCTTTTGAGCTCTAAACCATTAACCTTTTGACTGATACTGACTAGTGCATGTGCATGCATGTGCGCGTGCACACACACACACAGTATCCTACAACCAAACTAAATGCACAATGGAGGACAATTCTGTTCCTTTACAAAGGTGTGCAATCACAATATACCTCTGAGATCCAGTATGTTGGACAAATGAGTATTTTCACAAAATGCCTAAGTTAATAAGAGGTTTCCTGTTTGGACCCCCCCCCCCTTCTGCTTGTTGGGGCATTTGTATCCTATATGAAAAACAAAAATAATTCCATCAGAAACAAAGCAGGAAGCTGATGTGTGTGTCTCGTACTGTACCCTGTGGTCATTGGCTGATATAGAAGTATATAGAAGTACAAGCCCTGCTGAAAAAGAATCAACACTGCTTCCACAAAGGTAAGTCCTGTCTCACTAACTTTTTAGAGTTCTTTGAGAGTATCAGTAAACATGTAGACAGGGGTGATCCAGTAGACATCATTTACTTGGACTTCCAAAAGGCTTTTGACAAAGTCCCTCACCAAAGATTCCTCAGCAACTTAGCAATCATGGAATAAGAGGACAAGGTTCTCTTATGGATCAGTAACTGGTCAAAGAACAGAAAGTAGAGAGTAGGAATAAATGGTAAATTCTCCCAATGGAGGGAAGTAAATTATACGGTCCCACAGGGATCTCTATGAGGACCAATGCTTGTCAACCTGTTCATAAATGATCTGCAATTAATTAGTAGGGATGTCAGAGAATTCTGCCACGGATCTCGGTGAGGCCGAATGCCAGTGCATTCGGGCCCCAAAATCAATGGTGGAATGAAGCCCCTCCCGCCTCCCCACCCCACGAAATGGGCCCGGAACGGAGCACCTACCTGCTGCCGTCCGCGCTGACTTGCGAATGGTGGCCGCATCTGCGGCCGCCATTCACTTCTTCTATGTAGCCATGATAGGCTATATAAATACTTATGTAGCCTATCACAGCTAACGCAGGGAAGCCATTTGCGTCCCTGCAGAAGCCATGATAGGCTATGTAAGTATTTACGTAGCCTATCACGGCTTAACTAAGGGAATGCAAATGGTGGCGGCTACGGCAGCCACAATTCGCATTCCCTTATTTTTTTTTTGCCGTTTTAGCCTACGTAAATATTTACGTAGGCTATTATGGCAAAAAAAAAAAAAAGGAACGCAAATGGGGGCCACCATAGCTACCACCATTTGTGTTCCCTTAGTTAAGCCGCGATAGGCTACATAAATACTTACATAGCCTATCACGGCTTCCGCAGGGATGCAATGCCCTAGCCACCCTAGCCACCGCCATTTCTGTCAGCTGTTTGTTTGGGTTTTTTGCCGTGATAGGCTACGTAAATATTTACGTAGCCTATCATGGCAAAACACAGGGATGCAAATGGTGGCGGCTATGGCAGCCGTCATGTACATCTCTGCAGGCTGTCCAGCTGCGGGCGGCCCTGGCCGGCAGCTCCGTGGAATCTCTGCGGAGCAGAGCCAGCCAGAAAGAATTTTGGGGGGGAGGGACGGACCGCCTCCCCCCCACCGCAAATGACACCTTTCGAAAAGGTAAGTGACTTTTGTACATCCCTAGGAATTAGGAGTGAGCAGTGAAGCGGCCAAGTTTGCAGGTGACACCACATTATTTAGGATGGTTAAAGCAAAAAGGGAGTGTGAAGAGCTCTAAAAGGATGTCTCCAAAATGGAAGAATGGGCATCTAAATGGCAAATGTGGTTCAATGTAAGCAAGTGTAAAGTGATGCACATTGGGGCAAAAAATTCCAGCTTCAAGTATAGCCTGATGGAATCTGAGCTGACTGGTGACCGACCAGAAAAGAGATCTTAAGAGTTGTGGTGGACATCAATGAAGATGTCAACCCAGTGTGTGGCCACTGTAAAAAAAAAAAAGGCAAACTCCATGTTGGGCTTAAGTAGAAAAGGAATTGAGAATAAAACTGCCAATATCATACTACCCCTATACAAATCTATGGTGCAGTCACACTTGGAATACTGTGTACAGGTCTGGTCACCACACCTAAAAAAAAGTAGGGATGGCAGAGAATTCCACCACGGATATCAGTGAGGCCGAATGCCAGTTCATTTGGTCCCCCGAAATCTGTGGCAGAATGGCCTGCCACCCCCCTCCCCCCCACGGATCCCCCCCGGGTAGGGGTGAACGAAAGTCACTTACCTTTTCTCGCAGCTTGTTCGCGGTGGGGGGAAGCGCTTCGCTGCTCCCCCCGCGAAGTTCAGGCCGGGGGGGGAGGCTTCCCGCCTCGCCCGGCCGAAATTCAGGCCGGGGGGGGAGGCTTCCCGCCTCGCCCGGCCAAAATTCAGGCCGGGGAGGAGGCTTCCCGCCTCGCCCGGCCGCGAACACGAAAGTAAAAAAAAAAAAAAAAACAACGTCCCCTGATAGGCTACGTGACGATTCATGTAGCCTATCACGGCTAGATCTGGAAAGTCAGCCGTGATAGGCTACGTGAATCGTCACGTAGCCTATCACGGGTAACTTTTTTTTAAAAAAAAAGCGCGTACGCGAATGGCGGCCCCCATAGGGAGCCGCCATTCGCGTTCCTTATTTAGTTGCTGTAGTCTACGTAAATGTTTACGTAGACTACGGCGAAAATAAGGGCAACGCTATTTGCGTCACGTAGCCTATCAGGGGACGTGTTTTTTTTTTTTCTTTCATTGCAATGGCGAACCGCCAGCCGGACCCGCCGCCGGGAGGGACATTCAGGGAAGGTAAGTCCCGTCTCGGGGGGGGCGGGGGGCAGGGGGGTGCGGAGGATTTCTCCCCGAAACTTGTTTGGGGGGCCGAACACGTTGGCGCTCGGCCCCCCGAAGTTTCGGGGAGAAATTTTCCGCCATCCCTACCCCCGGGACGAGACTTACGTAGGGCTGATCTTCCGGGCGGCAGTGGCTCCGGCGGCAGCGGCGGCAGTGGCTGGTCTTCCGACCAGCTGCCACCGCTGCCATTTCCAGTCTTTGGGGGGGGGAAACGCAATAGGCCACATAAATCTTTACGTAGCCTATCATGGCTGGGTGGGTTTAAAAAAAAAACACCCGCGTACGCAAATGGCGGCAGCTATGACCACCGCCATTTGCATTCCTTCTTTTTGGCCGTCTTAATCTATGTAAATATTTACATAGACATGATGGCGAAAATCAAGGGGAATGCAAATAGCATAGCGGGCACTATTTGCATCCCCTTTTGATTCGCCGTTTTAGCCTACATAAAGATTTACGTAGGCTAAAACGGTGAATCAAAAAGGGATGCAAATAGAGCCCGCTATGCTATTTGTGTTCCCCTTGATTTTCGCCGTCATAGTCTACGTAAATATTTACGTAGATTAAGATGGCCAAAAAGAAGGAACGCAAATGGTGGCAGCCATAGCCGCCATTTGCGTATGCGTTTTTATTTATTTTGTTTTTACCCAGAGCCCTCCGCGGCCAGCAATCCGGTTGCGGATGGCTCTGGCCTGGCTGGGCCTGGCTGGCTGCTCCGCGGAGCTGCCGCGGAGCACAGCCAGCCATTCGAGGATTCTGGGGGGGAGGAACGGAGCGCCTCCCCCCCATGGAGCATTCCAGGGAGAGGGACGGAACACCTCCCCCCCCACCATAAACATAATCCACGAACAGGTAAGTCACTTTCGTACATCCCTAAAATGAAGATATTGTAGAGCTGGAAAAAGTGCAGAAAGGGACAACTAAAATGATCAAGGGGCTGAAGTATCTCCCCTATGAGAGAAAGCAACAACAGCTGAGATTAGCTGGGGGAAAGGAGAGTCAGGGGAGACATGATAGAGGTGTACAAAATTATGCATGGTGTGGAGAATGTCAATAGGGAGACATTTTTCTCCCTCTCTCAAAATACTAGAACCCGGGGTCATCCAAGCTGATTGGTGGGAGATCCAGGACAAATTAAAGGAAGTACTTCTTCACACAGTGCATAGTTAAACTATGGAATTTGCTACCACAGTATGTAGTGATAGCCACCAGTTTGGATGGCTTTAAAAGGGGGTTGGACAAATTTCTGGAGGAAAGGGATATTGATGATGGCTGCTAGTCTTGATTAGGGATGGCGGAGAATTTCTCCCCGAAACTTCGGGGGGCCAAGCGCCAACGTGTTCGGCCCCCCGAACAAGTTTCGGGGAGAAATCCTCCGCCCCCCCGCCCCCCCCCCGGGACGGGACTTACCTTCCCTGAATGTCCCTCCCGGCGGCGGGTCCGGCCGGTGGGTCGTCCGGTGTTCGACGGACCCCCGCCATTGCAATGAAAGAAAAAAAAAACACGTCCCCTGATAGGCTACGTGATGATTCACGTAGCCTATCACGGCAAGATTTGCAAAGTCAGCCGTGATAGGCTACGTGAATCGTCACGTAGCCTATCACGGGTGACTTTAAAAAAAAAAAAAAAGTGTGTACGGATAATGGCGGCCCCCATAGGGAGCCGCCATTCCCCTTCCTTATTTGGTCGCTGTAGTCTACGTCAATGTTTACGTAGACTACGGCGAAAATAAGGGCAACGCTATTTGCGTTGCCCTTATCTTCGCCGTAGTCTACGTAAACATTGATGTAGACTACAGCAACTAAATAAGGAACGCGAATGGCGGCTCCCTATGGGGGCCGCCATTCGCGTACGCGCTTTTTTTTTTTTTAAAGTCACCCGTGATAGGCTACGTGACGATTCACATAGCCTATCACGGCTGACTTTCCAGATCTAGCCGTGATAGGCTACGTGAATCGTCACGTAACCTATCAGGGGACGTGTTTTGTTTTGTTTTTTACTTTCGAGTTCGCGGCCAGGCGAGGCGGGAAGCCTCCTCCCCGGCCTGAATTTCGGCCGGGCGAGGCGGGAAGCCTCCCCCCCCGGCCTGAATTTCGGCCGGGCGAGGCGGGAAACCTCCCCCCCCGGCCTGAACTTCACGGGGGGAGCAGCGAAGCGCTCCCCCCCACCGCGAAAAAGCTTCGGCGAAAGGTAAGGGACTTTCGTCCACCCCTAGTCTTGATGGCTATGTGCTATTGTGCTACCTTAGGGTTGGCGGAGAATTTCTCCCCGAAACTTCGGGGGGCCGAGCGCCAACGTGTTCGGCCCCCTGAACAAGTTTCAGGGAGAAATTCTCCGCACCCCCCACCCCCCGCACCCCCCCCCGGGAGGGGACTTACCTTTGGTGAATGTCCCTCCCGGTGGCAGGTCCGGCCGGCGGTTCGTCGGGTCTTCATCAGGGGCGGGGGTGGCAGCCGATCTTTCAACCGGCTGCCGCCACCGCCATTCCAATAAAAGAAAAAAAAAACGCCCCCGTGATAGGCTACGTGACGATTAACATAGCCTATCACAGCTAGATTTGCAAAGTCAGCCGTGATAGGCTACGTCAATCGTCACGTAGCCTATCACGGGTGACTTAAAAAAAAAAAGCGCGTACAGATAATGGCGGCCCCCATAGGGAGCCGCCATTCGCGTTCCTTATTTGGTCGCTGTAGTCTACGTAAAGGTTTACGTAGACTACGGCGACCAAATAAGGAACGCGAATGGCGGCTCCCTATGGGGGCCGCCATTATCTGTACGCGCTTTTTTTTTTTTAAGTCGCCCGTTATAGGCTACGTGGTGATTGACGTAGCCTATCATGGCTGACTTTGCCGATCTAGCCGTGATAGGCTACGTTAATCGTCACGTAGCCTATCACGGGGGCGTTTTTTTTTTAACTGTTTAGTTCGCGGCCGGGCAAGGCGAGGCGCCTCCTCCCTGGCCTGAATTTCGGCCGGGCGAGACGGGAAGCCTCCGCCCCGGCCTGAATTTCAGCCGGGCGAGGTGGGAAGCCTCCCCCCCTGGCCTGAACTTCGCGGGGGGAGCAGCGAAGCGCCTCCCCCCCACCGCAAAAAGCTTCGAGGACAGGTAAGGGACTTCCGTGCACCCCTACCTCCAGTACGAGAGGCAGTGAGCTTATGTACACCAGTTGCTTGGAGACATGGGTGAGAGGGTGCTGTTAAACTCATGCCCTGCTTGTGGGTTCCTGGTCAACAACTGGTTGGCCACTGTGTAAACAGAATGCTGGACTAGATGGACCCTTGGTCTGATCCAGCATGGCTCTTCTTATATTCTTACGTCCATCTCCTAGTGACCCAACTCTCTGAGGTGAAGGAGGTGGCAACTGGGAAGGGCATTTCCTGTTTTTGCACCCTGTCGCTAGCTCTCTCTCTCTCCTCAGGGAAGCTCACTTGGCACTGATGCTGCTACCTTTTTGTGCCACAGAATAAGACCGTTTTATTCTCCCAGGCTTTAAAAAGAAGTGTTTAAAATATAGATGCATGCAAATGGCCTCACAAAATACTACACATTGTTTGTGGGCAAAGAAATTGGGTGGACCATTTAACTGCAGTTCTCCAGTGGGGAGAGAAATGCTTCTGCAGTTTTCTAGATGTAGGGCTCACCATAAGCAGTGGAAGTAGCACAGCATCTTTATTTTTTTCCTAAGATGTTTTTGTTATTGTTGTTGATCATTTGGTTTTTCTGCTACTGCAAGTGACAGCAGCAGCAACTGTGTTGGCTGCCTGGCCACCATTTTGCAGCTTGCACAATGCCCAAGATGTAACGTCCTTCCAGGGCATTATGGGTGGAAAATGGTGGCTGCCAGAAAAATGTCAAATATTCAGAGGAAACTCTGCAAGGTGGCCTTTTTCTAGGAGGCTGAAAAAGGAAACATTTCAGAAATTATGTCAGAGAAATTATGGTGAGAAATTTCAGCTCAGTTCTACTTGAAGGGGCTTATCTGATTTTTAATGCTGCTTTTAACTGCTGTTTTGATATTTTGGTTGTATTTTTGTATTAGTATGCTTTTAAAAATCAATGTATTGGAAAATGATCACCAACACTGATGTGGAAACGTGTTATCGAAAATGACTCCTAATGGTGCAATCCTATGCATGTTTAGACATAAAAAAGTCCTACAACTCCCAGTATGCCCCAGCCAGCCATACTGGCTAGGCAAGCTGGGAATTGCAGGACTTTTTTCTGTCTAAACATGCATAGCATGTGCCATGAGTCAAGTAATAGATAAATGCATGCTACATCTCCAGGTGCAGCCACCAGAGGGAGCTGCATTTGTGAAAAGGCTATCCATGAAGCAAGAAGTCCCGCCTGGGTGTGTGTGTGTGTGAGGTATCATGGAGGCAGATACAGAAGTAGAGTTTATCACATTATCCTAGATGCTTAATGAAAGCTTCTTCTGTTTTCACAGATCTTTGCAGAAAGAAACTGCCTGGTTGAGCTACTAGAACAAACTGAACAATAGAGCTGCTAAATAGTATCTCAATGGTATCAGTTTATTTCCCTCACGACTATCTTTATAATCAATTAATATAGAATTGCTTCATTACTTGTAAGGTTGTGCAGACCCTCCTCACCGTAAAACCTCAGATTTTTGCCTGCATTAATTGTTCAAAAATTAGGGAATCCATTACTTATGCATCAGGTCCTGGCTGGGAATCAGATGCCCACAACTCATTGATATTCCTTCCAAATGACATGGCAATTAGTGCTGGGCCGAAAATTTCTCCCACTTTTTTTTTTACCACTCTCATTCAATTTGATAGAAAAGAAATGGCTTTCAAAAAGAAATTCAAAGGAGAAGAAATTTCAGAGAAATGTTCATGGGTTGGGTTTGGGGTTCTTGTGCTTACTTTACGTATGAGGTAGCCATGGAGGTTAATTTACTTATGGGGTGCCCACGAGGTGTACAGAGATTCATTGCACAATAACCTCTGTGGCAGCCTGTAGCCTCCTCAGCTTCCCGCACTGCAATTAAAGCCATCATGAGGAAGACATCATGAGGCAATTCCTCCCATGGGGCTTTTTTAGTTCAGGAATGGCAGGTGGCCTGGGAGGCTGCAGAGCAATGGAAATATGTGAAATTGAGACAACACACACAGCACCCTCGACCACCTCACAGGGATTAGTTAAGCTCAAGAACCAAAAGAAATTCAACATTCTCCCTCAGAAAAGTGGAAGCCTCAACATAGCTGATGCTGTTCCCAATTGCAAGAACAGTGCAACACACCAAAAGCCATTAGGAAAAAAGAAAGAACCTCTGCTACAGCCCCTGCCAATAGTAAGCCCTATCTGTGAGAACCTGTTGGAGAATTTCTCCTCCCCTAGGAGAAATTTGGTGAAATTGTCCCCCCAATTTCTCTGCCCACAAATAGGCTGGAGAATTTTGTGAGGCCAGTTGTGCACAGCTCTAATGGTAATATGTCATAATTGGAAAACCTGGGACTTCTGCAATCCGAAGGAGATAATTTAGTCTTTCTTCTCCTTCTCCTATACGTTGTGACACTCTAGACCAAGTCTGTGTAAACATAGTAAGAGTCCTCATTTTTTTTCTCAGAACCAAAAGTTTTTTTAAACATATTGGGTTGGATCCAGATTGGATCCATTCACAGAAAGCACTGAAGTTCAGTGGAGGCTCCACTGGACTAATGTGGTGGGGAGAAGATCCTCATTGATTCCCCCTGCAACCCCTTGTGATGCTCATGCTGCTCCAGACGGTGCTCATGCTGCTTCAGAGGGTCATCCCAGTCCTCCAGAGACAAAGGGGCTGCCTATAGGGAGGAGATGGGATTGTGAAGATCCCTCTCTGATCACCTCCAGTACAAGCAGAACTCTACCAAGTGCTACTCTGGATGCAACCCAAGGTAAATGGCCGAACTACACATTACATTTAATTACATTTAATGTAGAGCATGCAGGTACAACTCCATTTTTTTCTTTAATTATAGTTGTTTGGGGGCCACCTGTTATTGGAACTGCAGTGTGCATGGAGAATAGGTTTCTATCCTCCTTCTCTCCCCAACCACAGTATGGACAAAACTCACCCACCACCACCATCCCTGTGATGCTTAGAAAAAACAATGATCCCAATGGCAGTTGCTTTTCAAACCTCGTAGCTCTATGGAAGGGTTGATTTTTATCCAGACCTCAGCTCAGGAGGGAAGGGATAAACCTCTCTGTGGTCTAAATAACAACTCCCCCTCCCTACTCCTGTGATTAAAAAAAAAATGGAGAACTAGTTGCACACTATACATTAAGTATAACACGTAGTTTGCCTGAAAGTAGCAGTTATCTGTGCTTTTGGACTGAGGAGCCAGATTAGAGTTAGCAGCTTACCAGAGTCAGCTAGTAGTTGCAATTCTTTGTGGCATCTTTGGGACAGTCAGTGCTGAAGCAGAGTATAGAACAGCTGAACCACTTTATTCTCTTACAGTGGCACAGAAAGTACAAGACTAGGTCAGTGTCTTGGGTTTGAAACCCCTGGTGCATTACAGAAATATTTAGGGATTGGTGAGAATTTCATTTCTGCTTGCAAAACATTCAATATTTTGCTATTTAACTGGCACATTTTCCTTGTCCCATTCAGTTATGTCTTTATTTCATGAATGTAATCAATTCCAAACCTACTTAACAAAGATCTACTGAAAAAGGGAAAAATCCATCCAAATGGAAAGCACTTTTAGGTCCAATTGATTTCAGATAATTAAGGGGAAGGGTTATGCTTTACTTGCACATTGAAATCAGTGAAAAATGCTTAACTTTGGTGAGACTGAGCCTACTGTATGGGTGACCACACTTTTATCAATGGTTACTGGAAATCCTCCATGAAATTACTGCATGAATTGGATATATGTCTGTGATGACCTGATAATGGACAAGTACCACACCACTGCATGCTAAGAACCATGGGGCGGTTTTCCATCAGCCTTGGAAAAGACACAAAAAGGCACATTAACAGTTCACAAGCTGCCCTAATCCTGCAGCCATGTGAGCAATTGAGGAGCAGCACACATGGGGATCACAGCACACATTGCACTGACATATCTAACCTACATGGATGGAACATCCCTAAGAGATGTAAGCACTATCAGGATCAAACCTTAAAAGTTATTTTATGTTTGTATTCAATAAAATTCTTCCATTTTTCCCAACAAAATAAATGATCACAGGCTATTTCACACACACATATTATTCACTAGGTGACTTGCAGGTGAAGGCTTGCATGTGTGAATGCACTGCATGGATTGTGTATTAATAGGCTACCTCTCTTCAGAGATGCCACGCCAGCAATGGTCTTCTGAAATGGTTCACATTTCTCTCTCACAAGATGCCTTGTACTAAATTGCCTATTCACTACTTACATGAGTTTGAAGTAACACTACTCATTGAAGAAAAAGCTGCATATCTCAGAACTAAATATTACAGTGATGACAACATGAAATAAAATTGTCTGCAAAAGTCATCAAAAACAGTGTAGCTAAATATAGCATTTTGATTAAGAGCAGATGGCTTGTTAATTAGGATTACCCATCTGCCCTCAATCAGTGGTAAAACCTGTGTGATAATGACTGATGTGACAGGCAATGCAATATATATGGCCTCTTGTAGGAATACGTTCACCCAATAGGATTAATTATGGCTGATTCATTTGCTCATTTTAAATGTTTTATACTAAAGTGAGAAATGAAAGATTGTTTTATGGAAAGCATACAAATTAAAAATGGATCTGAGAAACAATTACCTAGTTTAGTGGGATAGCACTTGGGTGATTAATCTGTAACTTTAATTAGGTAAATTTTACCTCTGTGTATGAACAATCCATAAGCAGTTTGTGATTTTTCTTGGATTTTTTTTTTTTCAGAGGACAACCTGAATAATTTTCAGGTATGTTGATTAAATGTGTGCATGAGCTGTTTGGCTTCAGTTAGAAGATATATACTTGTTTAAGAAGATTCGGTGTACTGTATGAGGGACTGATACACTTTGAAACAAGGAAACCATACAGGCCTTCTTCCCATGAAGGAACAAATGATGAATTCTGGGCATGTGATTTACAAATCACTGAGTGTACAATCCTGTAATGTCTCCTCAGAAGTAAAGCACCACTGAGTTCAAAGGGGTTTACTCCATGTACTGCAGCCCACCCTAAACTGAACAGAACAGCAGTGCTGGATCAGACCACAGCCCTATTTAGTCTAGTATTCTGTTCCCACAATATTGAACCAGGTGGCTATGGGAAGCCCACAAGTAGGACATGAGTGTAATAGCACCCTACCACTAATGTTCTCTAGCAACTAGTATTGAGAGGCATTCTGCCTCTGATGCTGGAGATATATAACTATCATGACTAGTAGCCATTTATAGCCTTATTGTCCATGAATTACTCTAATCCCCTTTTAAAGCCATCAAAGTTGATGGCCATCACTTCATTTTCTGGTAGCAAATCCCACAGTTTAAATATGCACTGTGTGAAGAACTCCTTCCTTTTATCTATCCTGAATCCCTCACCACTTAGATTCATTGGATGACCTTGGCTTGTAATATTATGAGATCCACTTTCCCCACACCATGGATAATTGTATATAATTGTATATACCTCTATCATGTACCCACCCCTTTACTCAACATTTTTTCTAAGCTAAAAAGCCCCAAATATTGTAAACTTACCTCATTGAAGAGTTGGTCCAGCCCCTTGATCATTTTGGTTGTTCTTGTCTGCACTTTTTCCAGCTCTACACTATTCTTTTTAAATTGCAGTGACCAAAATTGTACACAGTATTCCAAGTGTGGTTGCATTTGGAATAAAGGCATTATGTAGGGATGTATGAGCATTTTATTTTTGCACTCAAAACATGTGAGCATGCCCTATGCAAAGACCCAAGCACGAGTGCATGTTGGCCAAAAATGTTCACAAATTGCCGAACATGCACTCACATTCAATTTCCACAACTTTCCCAGTTCAATTTGTGCAAACTTCCTAATTTGCACAAATTTCCCCTGTAGACTGAATCAGCCCTGTTTTAGCCTATGGAGGTAATTTGTGCAAATTAAGGATTTTGCACAAATTTGGGGAAATGTGCACGAATTTCATGTTTGATCACTGTTTGATTTGTACAGCTTTCCCATTCATGCAGAGCAAGCAGTGATCACAAATGGGAATGAGAATCAGGCACGAGATGAGCAATGAGACATTGTTCAGAGAATCCTGGTGATCTCGAATATTCCTTGTTCAAAAATCCCTAGCATTATGATATAGGCAGTTTTATTTTCAGTTCCTTCTTAATGATCCCTTCCACAGAATTTGCCTTTTCCACAGCAGCCACACATTGGGACAAAGTTTTCATCTACCTACCCAACCAAGATCCCAAGACCCCTTTCCTGGTCGCTCAGTCCCCTCCAGCACATATGTGATGTTAGGTTTTTGCTCCAATGTGCATAATTTGACACATATTTACAAACAACTGCATTTGCCATTTAGTGCCTGTTCCTCCAGTTTGGTGATAAACTTTTGAAGTTCTGCACTATCCCATTTTGTTTTAACCACCATAAATAATTTGCACAAATTTGCACCTCAGCAAACTGACCTACTCTCCTACTAATTCCTACTCTCTGCTCTGTTCTCTAACCAATCATCAATGCATAAGACTTCTCCCCTTATCCTATGACTTCTAAGTTTTCTCAGGAATCTTTGGTAAGGGGCTTTGTCAAAGCCTTTTGGAGTCCAAACAAGCAATGTCTACTGGATTCACATGTTACCACATGTTTATTGACAATCTCAAAGAATTCTAAAGGGTTAGTGTGAAAGGACTTAGCTTTGCAGAAGCCATGTTGATTTTTCTTCAGTAGGATTTTTCCTTCTACATGCATGATCATTTTAACTTTAATAAGGTTTTCCACCCATTTATCCAGAACTTGTATAATTGTACTGTCTTAAATGCCTTCTGCCCCATTGATTAAATGAGACTAAGCTTGAAGCAAACAACAGCTCTTATTTGTTTTCTCCTCTTTGTGATAAATGATATAAAATGACAGAGCATGATCTGTTTCTCCATTGTTCCTCAAGGGTGTTTCTTCTTACAGCTCTTACTTCAATACACTCAGCTCAAACAGTTTTGCTTTCCTTGATTTGGAACCACTCAGCCCTTACCACCAGGGAAGAGAGGATAAGGTTTTCATATCTGGCCTGGAACTAAGACTCCATGTCTTTTGGGTTCTCTCATGTCCCTTCATTGTTATCAAACATGGGCATTTGACAGTAAACTGACATTATCTGCTGCACCCCCAGCTAACAATTCTACTTGCATTGTGAGAAAAGCAGAATTATGTTTTCCCTACATTGCACTGAATCGGGCCCAGCACCAGGGGTTGGCATGAGTGGGGAACACCTGAGGACCCAGAGGCTCAGAAGGGCCCAACCCTGCCTCTGAGCCTGCTGCAAGAGCTACTGCCTTCCTCCTCCCTCACCAACCTGGTCAGCAAAAAGAAGCAAAACCAAGCCTGTCCGCCCCACTATGCCCCACATTCTAAAACAATTTTAAAGTTACTGTGAAAAATTGCCCTGTATATTGTGATGTAACATTTACTTTGTGTGGCCTCTGCGGGGCAATATTTGGTAAATCAGTTGTAGTAGAATGAAAAACCATCAGTGCAAGACTGCTGGTGCAAAACCAAGCTCCCTGCAATGTTGGCTTGGATGCCCAACAATGCATCACCTGCTGTCATATCATTCACAGCTAAGCTCTCATCTGCACCTGCTGATGAACCTCTAGTATTTGCTGACACCAGTACAATGCCTCCTGCTGCACGGTCAGTACTCCCAAATGCCCCTGACTCTGCCAACAGTCAAGAGAAAATTGAGCAGGCTCACAATGCTGTTGGCGATGCTGAGAGCACTACATCTAAGCCAACCAAGTCTGGTGGAGTGTCAGGGATGCTGGAGAAATTTGAGACGGACTAAAATGAGCTCGGGTTTCTAATAGGGATGTCAGAGAATTTCGCCACGAATCTCAGGGAGGCCGAATGCCAGCGCATTCACCCCCCCAAAATTGGTGGCGAAATGGTCTGCTCCCCCGCTCCCCCCGGGATGGGACTTAATTTTGGCGAATCCTCCTGGTGGTGGCGGCTCCGGTGGCAGTGCGGCAGCTCCGGCAGCAGCCAGTCATCCGACCGGCTGCCACCACCGCCATTTCCAGTAAAAAAAACCAAAAAAACCAAAAAGAACGTGATAAGCTACGTAAAGATTTACGTAGCCTATCACGGCTAGATTTTTAAAAAATACCATGATAGGCTACGTAAATGTTTACGTAGCCTATCACGACTGAGTAAAAAAAAACAAAAAAAACCACGCGTACGCAAATGGCGGCGCCCATGGGCGCCGCCATTTGCGTTCCTTATTTTGACACGTCTAGTCTACGTAAACACTTACATAGACTACGGCGAAAATAAGGGGAACGCAAATAGCGTAGTGTCTACGCTATTTGCGTTCCCCTTATTTTCGCCATAGTCTATGTAAATGTTTACATAGACTAGACGTGCCAAAATAAGGAATGCAAATGGCGGTGCCCATGGGCGCCGCTATTTGCATACACGCGGGGGGGGTTGTTACTCAGCCGTGATAGGCTATGTAAATATTTACATAGCCTATCACGGCTGACCGCAGGGATGCAAACGGCGGCGTCTATGGCCACGGCCATTTGCGGCCTGGCTGGCCAGGATTCAGGGGTGGAGGGATGGAGTGCCTCCCCCCCGGCCAGAATTTCAGGGGGGAGGGACGGAGCGCCTCCCCCCCACCATGAATGAAATTTCATTCAAGGTAAGTGACTTTCGTACATCCCTAGTTTCTAAGAATCTGACCAGTGGAATCCGCCATGGAGCAACCTCCCAAAAATTACTTCCCCGAATTTATGCATATATATTCATAGGGACAGCACAGGTGCCTGATTCAATATGGGAATCCAGCGGACCTGCTCTTGCCTGCACCCCCGAGCCCCGCTCACCGAGCCCTTGCTCCTGTTCGCCCCCTTCCCACGCCCTGCCCACGCTCGGTGAATGGCCTGCACTCACCCTGGCAGCCTTGTTGAGCTTCACGGTCACCATCTTCTGAGAAATAAAATGGTGATCACAAAAATACACAAATTTGCGCACACATCAAAATGCACATTTTGCAGATACATATATTCACGTATGCGTAAAAATGCATATTTTACAGAAAACTAATGTGTGCCTTCACAAAAATGTGCATTTCACACATGAGAATATGTGCATTCACAAAAATGTGCATTTTTGCGAAAACAAAAGCAAGCACATTTTTTCAATCGCCTTAAAAAAAAAAAAAGCACGGCCTTATTTGAGCATGGAGCTCAATAAGGCCGTGGGTGAGTGCGGGCTGCTCACCGAGAGTGGGAGGGGCTCAAGCACAGTCCGGGGACCAGCAAGTGGCAGGAGTCCAGAGAACCTGGAAGGGGGTGAGTTTACACATCCCTATATATTCGTAGGAAAATACGCAAGTTTCTGCTGAGGAGACATTGAATGGAATGGGGTCCAATATGGTAAATGTTACATACTAAGGTAAATTATGTAAATACTTACATAATTCTTTGCGTATATTTCTGCATGATGAGGAAAAAATTGCATCCATCTGTGGGCAGACAATGGCACCTGACAATCAGCAAAACACAGACGGAGCACATTTTACACAGTCCATACATCCCTAGTGTCAGACCATAAGGGTGTTATGAAACCAACTTCCAAATTTATCAAGCACAGTCCAAAAGACAACAACTTTGAACATTTTCATCAAAATGGTCAACACTATGTTAGATACAGAGCTAGTTTTAAGTTTCCTGACATAGTAAAATTGTTTTCAAAAAGTACTCAAATGCCCACCCCCCAATTGCAAAAGAATGTAGGAGTATTTACAGGAATGAGACATTTCAGAAACTTCTGGAACAATCTTATCACAGTGAAAGCAAATGCCCACAAAGAATTTATGCGGTGCATTGTAGAAAGTGACAGATACAGTCTCACCAAGAAATTGGCACAGTCCCTGAGGTATGATGGCATGGTGGACTGAACCAGAACTGATAAAGTGTATGTAAAGGCAATAGACATTACAAAATCTGGGGATGGAAAGCAGTACTTTTTAGGTGCTACCGAACCCTGCAGCCAGCAGCTACAGCACAAGAGGAGTGCTGGACGCAGTTGAAAATGCTTGCAGCAAGACCTGCAGCAGGTAGGCACAGGTGGAGTATCTTTCAGCATAGATGTGAAATCTGGCTTGTGGACACTTCCAATCCAAAATTAGGGATAATGATCAAGAATATTATGTCCCTCTGCTGAAGGTCTGGTGTGGAGTCCACCAGTCAAATCTTGCATAGGGGGTCTACAATTTAGCTGGTGAAGTTAGACACATGTTCCAGTAGCTTGTGGGGCTGAGCATGTATTTCCACAGATCAGGGTTCAGATCCAGAGAATTTCGGAACATTACAGAAGCCAACAACTGCTGTCTCCTTGCACTCCCCAAGCTTTTTGAGGCCAGCTGGACAGAGTTTTCCTTCTCACTTCTGCATTCAGTCCTACTTTCTTGGCATTCCTTAGTCCTCTTCATGAAGAAGTCTGAGGACAAGGCAGCATGTGGGCTGCTTGCATTCCTCCTTTATGAAAATAAGCTCTTACTTCTGTCCTTTCTGGTGGATGTACTTACACTCTTCAGTAGGTACCAGTCAGAATCACCTGTAAGGAGATGAGGTCACCATCCTCAATATAGAGAAGCCAACAATGTTGGTAAAATCAAAGCTATTGGCATTGAAAGGACAGTATGCACTTGTTGGGTGGATCAAGGTTTTCAAGCATGAAGCCAGATGGAACAGTGACACTGAAAGGAATTCAGCTGGTAACAGAGCACAAGAAGAGATGCAGTCACCTGACAGGAGACGTGTTGGTGCTTTCTGTAATGAAGTAGTTGACTCTCTTGTTGAGTTCTTAAATCAATGCTTTGAAATTGATGCTGATCTGTTGCTGATTATGAAGACTTTTGCCACCTTACAGCTAGGGATGGACAGATTCCCTACCTTCTGTTCCATCCTGGTGTCCACGAGGGGGGAAGCGATCCATTCCTCCCACCCAGAATCCTCCAGAGAGGTTCCACATCCAGAGGATTTCACGGAGCCACACTCCAGCTCCGTAGCACAGGCGATACAGTAATGGCAGCTGCCATTACCATATTGCTCGGAGAAATACAGCTGTAAATGGTGTAGTGGCAGCTGTAAGGCATTGTTTTTTCACCTAAATAGAGCTGTAAATGGCTGCAATGAGGTTAAGCTCAGGGCTTTACAGCCACAAGTGGCTTCCACTACGACATTTGCATCTGTGTTTTTCCCCGCGATACACTAGCCTATTATGGGGAAAAGCACAGCTGCAAATGGCATATTTGTGGCCATAAAGCCCTGAGTTTAACCTAATTGCAGCTGTTTACAGCTCTATTTAGGTAAAAAACAGTGCTTTACAGCTGTAAGTGGCATCCACTACGCCATTTGCGGCTGTATTTCTCCCAGCAATACGGTAATGGCAGCTGCCATTACTGCATCACTTGTGCTACAGAGCTGGAGTGCCATTCCACGGGAAATCCTCCAAATGTGGAGGTAAGTGGTGCTGTTCCGCCATGGATTCCAGAGGCTGGATCCTAAAGAATCCAGACGCATTTGAGTCCATGGTAGAATTCTCCGACATCCCTACTTACAGCCTTCAGTAAACCTGGAAGCACTTCACAAGGTGCTGGGTACAGACCATGACTGGCAAAACTCTTGCTAAGAATATGAGGGGATACTTCAACTTGACAGTAGCGATGACATTCGCAAGATGACATCATCCCATTTGGTCCATTCTCTTGGGGTCCCTTAATGCTTTGCCAGTGGGCCATCCAGGTGAAGAGGAGAAGACAGAGGAGAAGAAGGAGAAGGCTCCCCTGCCGGGTTTAAAAAAACAAAAACAAACTCAGACAGGATGTTGGCTGGCTGGGTAGCTGGGTAGTGGGGGTGATGGGAGGGTGGGGACTTGGGTGGTTGGGTAGTGGGCTTAGGAAGCTGGTGGGCAGGAGGCTCCAGTGGCAGGGTAGAGGGCTTGGGCAGCCAATGGGCAGGCTTTGGTGGCAACAGCAGATGAGGGGCTGTGGTGGTGGGTTGGTGGCTTTGGCAGTGGGCAGGCTGTGGCAGTGGTGACAGCTGGTGGGGTCCTTGGACAGCCAGCTATTGGTGGCCAGGGGGCTTCAGCTATGGGGATCAGGAAGCCCATCACCAGCAATATGCCGATGGCCCACTGGACTTTGTTTCCAGTCCTGCACTAAATGAAGCATAATGTTGTCTATGAACTGACAAACAACAAACAATTGACTTACAGTGCAATCCTATACATGTCTACTCAGCTGTAAGTCCCAATGAGTTCAATGGGATTTACTCCTGGCAAGTATGTATAGGATTGTATCCTAAGTCAGTGTTGGCCCAAGACATTTTCTGCCTGAAATGGAGCCTAGGCCAATGCTTAAAAAAAAAAAAAAACTTGCTAAACCATTCAAACAAGAAGTCCTGCTGGAATGGTTTAGCAAGTTTTTTTTTCATCTACCATCCCCCATGGTGCTGTCTGAAGCATGGTCTTTCACGCTGCTGCATGACATGCCTGGCCCTGTACCAAGTCCCAGTCTGAAGTGCTCACTGCTCAGCTAAACCAAGAGCTGTGGTTCAAAAAACTTTTACCAGCTTAGTTGTGGAGTCGCTGTCATAAAGCAGGGGTGGGCAACTTCCAGGGTTGGAGAGATGCATTCCCCCAGCCCCAAACCCCACCAGGTGCCACAACCCTGCCTGATGTTGCTGAATTTGCTGTCAAAATGTAGTGATGTGAGTGACACAGCAGTGCCAAAAAAGCAACGGTTTTGCTTGCAGAGACCGTGAGCCTTGTTTTTTTAAAAAAAAAAATGTGCTTCTGGGTGGCTTCTGAGAGCATGACTTTGTTTCCAAACAGGGCTCACACTCCTTGTTTTCAAGCGAAATCACAGCCTTTTGTTGTTTCTGCAGCCACATATTTGGCAAGGGGAGCAACAATGGAGGGGGAGTAGGGGTGCACCAATGGCAGGGGGGTGCTTCAGCCTATAGGCCATGTATTGCCCACTCCTGTTGTGAAGGTTTGCTGATATTCGGGTGTATATCTTTGGCTTCAGTGTTCCTCAATAGCAACAAATTACTGAAACACAAGACCACTGAACCAGAAAAAAAGAGAATCTGCTAGAGAACACGGAGGAAATCCAGTGATCAAGTAACGTG
Organism: Heloderma suspectum; assembly: GCF_057233095.1. Classification (NCBI taxonomy): domain Eukaryota; kingdom Metazoa; phylum Chordata; class Lepidosauria; order Squamata; family Helodermatidae; genus Heloderma; species Heloderma suspectum. The sequence continues at coordinate 77,679,745 of NC_139460.1, read as the reverse complement.
TGAAACAGAAAAGTTCAAATTTAGAATGTGGAAATAATAAGGAAGGAAGTTAACTGGGGATAGCATAAGAATCAAGGCCAATAAACTCCAGACAATGGGAATTCTGGACATGCATTGAGTAAAAATCTGAATACATTTGGAGCATCATTCGCCTTAGGTTAAAAAGTGGGAGATAAAGTCATTCTCAAAAAAGTTCTTATCAATCCATTTATATTCTACAAAATGCCCTTTTCCCTTCACACACAAAAATCATCCCTAAGCCTTAATATCTGAGGGAAATGGTCTTCTATCATGCATGTTACCATAGCTCTTCCATTGTGATACATTATGAAGTCACAACTGCTTCCTTCTTATTGCTCTTCAGATGGAGTAGGTGCAATCATTCCAACTTCCCATAAGAATTTTTAGCCTTGGTTTTTACCTTAAGGGGTTGAAAATATGGACTCCAATATGCTGTCATTAAACTTTTAATCCATAGTCTTAAAAATTAAGTGTCACTGATTTAGTGTTCCAGAAAGCAGAAGGATATTACTGGCATACTTCCAGGAGTTAAACAAATCACCGTTTCCAGAAGCAATTATTCTGCTTAATTTATAGGTACATTTGGCTCTCCATAACATACAGTGGTGAGTCAGGCCCAGCACAGTGTCTTCTTGATGGCATTGCAACAAAAGAGAAAGATAGAAACAAAATAGAATGCCCCTTTAAAAAGGAAAAGAAAAAGAAAAAGATTGCAGCCTGTAATATTGCAGCCTGTTATTCCGAGGTGCACAGAATAACAGCGTTCCGTGCACCTTGGTGTTCAGTCATGCCGGCCACATGACCACGGAAGCGTCTTCGGACAGCGCTGGCTCTTCGGCTTAGAAACGGGGATGAGCACCGCACCCTAGAGTCGGACATGACTGGTTGGGGACACCTTCACCTTTACCTTAATATTCTGTCACTCTAAGCAAACACCTGGGCCATATTTCCACAACAATGGAAGGAGAAGCTAATGGAGGAGTACTGGGTTTTTTAAAAGGAATCGGCTTTGCAGTGCGCAGGGTTCCATGAACAGATTCTCCACAGCTGCAGCAGTAAAAATCTCTTCACATAACATATTTCCTGGTGGGATGTGTGTGTGGAATGAGTGTCATCTGACTGGCAGGGGCTGCTCAACCAATAAGAGAAGCTTCCTCCCTCTCCCCCCTCCTTTCTCCTTTCATCTGAAAGTGCATCTGCACTCCTCATTGAGCACAATGGGAGTTACTTCTGAGTAGACACACATATGCTTGTGCTGGGAAAGGGGGGAAGAACACAGAGAGGGAAACAAGCCCCCATTTTAACCCAGAGGACCTCACTGACCACAATGGGAGTTACTTCTGATGAGATAGTAATAAGTTTGTTGTGGGAAAGAGAGCAGTAAACACAAAGACAGCAAGCAGCCCCGTTGTAACCCACAGGATATATCTATAACGAAGCTGTGAAGTACTTTCTCCCTAAGGCAATTATTCGGCGCCTCAGAAATCCCACTTGGTCACTTAATCGCACTTAAGGAATTGGGATTAAAAGTGCGCCATCTCAATTAAGGGGAAATCTATGTAAGTTCTGATGTGGGCATTCAAAGGCAAGCCTCATTCAGCACAATGGGAGTTACTTCTGAGGAGATACTATGGGTATGTTGTGAGAAAGAGACAGAAACCCCATTTTAATGCACAGGATCTCATTACTTCCTAAGGCAATGAATCGGAACCTCGAGTGCACACTAATGCACTTAAGGAATTGCACATAATCACACTTAAGGAACTGGGCTTTAAAATGTGCTGTGTCAATTGAGGGGCTTCTCTGTTATTTCTGTGGTCATTGAGAGGGCAAGCCTCATTCAGCACACTGGGAGGAAGCACCCCTTGACTGGGGTCAGGGTGAAAGGCACACCGCTGGGCAGGGCTAGCATACCCAAGCTAAATGCGGGGCTTGGGGCACACAGCAACTATACTGGTGAGAACCTGACTTAAGGAAAAGAATCTGACTTTAAGCGGTCTCTGGAAATCCAGGTTTTCCCTGATAAGCTCTGGATGGATGTTGGATGGCAACAACATCTTGAATCCCTAACGACCGCAACACACAGCCGGCTTGGAGTAAATCATTGGTGGAAACACCCCCCTGGATAGAGCATTCATCCATTCAGGCCAGGAGACTCAACTCTAGCCAGCTAGAAACAGCTATTGAGGTTTCAAAGTCGTCATCATCAAATATATCATCCAAATAAAGTATGCAAATTAGGTAATGTGAGATTTAAGCAATTTGAATTATTTATTATTTCACAAAATTGAGTTTTCATTGGCAGATGGTTTGGTTTTGTGCAGTAGGTTGGGGAACAACTTCTTTCCCACTACAGATTTTAGAGAGATGTAATACCCTCTCTGTTGATCTCGATTGATTAATTGGAAGTACAAAACTGTGGGCAGTATCCAACAGGTACTGGCACTGCACCTCACAATTCCCATCCTCAACTCCCGTGGCACTCACTGCTTGCGGAACAGAGATTTAGCTCTTCCGGGGGCAACCGCAAACAAGTGAAAATGCTCATTTCTGGAATAGGGCAAGTCAGCGGCACTCGCATAAGGGAGTTCCACTGACCTGTTCTCATCCAGAATGAGAGCTTCTGTTCACTTTGGTGCTTCTTCTGAAAACATTAAATTTCTGCTGCGCAAGTGGGAGGGACCCGCTGCTTGTACAACAGAATCGGCCGGCATGCAAGACAGTCGGCGGGGGTGTAAGCATCGCATTGGATACTGCCCTGTGTATTTATAATGTATTGTCTATGTTAGCTTTATGTGTGCCAGGCAGGCACCCGAAGGCACTCATTCTCGTACTGCAAAGAGAGTGGAGAAGGTGTTGCATGGAGCTACTAATCAGAGTTAACCCTTGTAAAGTAGCTTGATTTATATATTAACTCAAACAAATAAAAGCCTGACTCTGCCACTCCCTGATCCTACTCCAGCACAGGGTTCTAAGGACAAACATTAAAAGATGTAAACAATATAGTTGAAGCAGAGGGGGAAAAACCCAATTCCTCACAAAAGCAGTCCTGGTTCCTCTTCCTCAAACAGCTGTGCCATTTCAGGTTTCTTGCTCTACACAGCTGTGCCAGTCCAGTCCAAAGCTGATCCGTGTCAGTCCCAACTTTGCCCAAAGCCACTGAGGCAGAAGCAGTCCATGGATGATCCTTTGGGATCAAGCCCTCTGAAGGCACCCTCCTCTTCTATTCTGGATGTTGCCTATCTTCTAGGGGTGGACGAATGTCACTTACCTTTTCTCGCAGCTTGTTCGCGGTGGGGGGGAGCGCTTCGCTGCTCGCCCCGCGAAGTTCAGGCCGGGGGGGGAGGCTTCCAGCCTCGCCCGGCCGAAATTCAGGCCGGGGGGGAGGCTTCCCACCTCGCCCGGCCGAAATTCAGGCCGGGGAGGAGGCTTCCCGCCTCACCCGGCTGCGAACACGAAAGTAAAACAAAAACAAAAAAAACGTCCCCTGATAGGCTACGTGACGATTCACGTAGCCTATCATGGCTAGATCTGGAAAGTCAGCCGTGATAGGCTACGTGAATCATCACGTAGCCTATCACGGGTGACTTAAAAAAAAAAAAAGCGCGTACGCGAATGGCGGCCCCCATAGGGAGCCGCCATTCGCGTTCCTTATTTAGTTGCTGTAGTCTACGTAAATGTTTACGTAGACTACAGCGACCAAATAAGGAACGGGAATGGCGGCTCCCTATGGGGGCCGCCATTATCCGTACAGACTTTTTTTTTTTTTTTTTAAGTCACCCGTGATAGGCTACGTGATGATTCACGTAGCCTATCACGGCTGACTTTGCAAATCTAGCCGTAATAGGCTACGTGAATCGTCACGTAGCCTATCAGGGGAGTTTTTTTTTTTCTTTGATTGCAATGGCGGGGGCGGCAGCCAGTCGAAAGACCGGCTGCCGCTCCCGTCCCGCTCGAACACCGGATGAACCGCCAGCCGGACCCGCTGCCGGGAGGGACATTCAGGGAAGGTAAGTCCCGTCCCGGGGGGGGGTGCGGGGTGCGGGGGGGTGCGGAGGATTTCTCCCCGAAAATTGTTCGGGGGGCCGAACACGTTGGCGCTCGGCCCCCCGAAGTTTCGGGGAGAAATTCTCCGCCATCCCTACTATCTTCCATGTGCCACTGCCCTGCTCTGCAAGACGGAGGAAGCTTTATCTGAGTCACATCAGATATTTTTGTTGTTGGCCCTGTCCCACTCATAGAATCATAGAATCATAGAATCATAGAATAGTAGGTTTGGAAGGGGCCTACAAGACCATCAAGTCCAACCCCTGGCTCAATGCAGGAATCCAAGTCAGAGCATCCCTGACAGATGGCTGTCCAGCCTCATCTTGAATGCCTCCAGTGTGGGGGAGCCCATCATCTCCCTTTGTAATTGGTTCCATTGTCACATTGCTCTAACAGTCAGGAGGTTTTTCCTGATGTTCAGCCAGAATCTGACTTCCTGCAACTTGAACCCATTATTCTGTGTCCTGCATTCTGGGATGATCAAGAAGAGATCCTGGCCTTCCTCTCTGTGACAACTTTTCAAGTACTTGAGCACTATCATATCTCCCCTCAGTCTTCTCTTCTCAAGGCTAAACATGTCCAGTTCTTTCAGTCTCTCTTCATAGGGCTTTGTTTCCAGTTCCCTGATCATCTTTGTTGCCCTCCTCTGAATAGGGATGGCGGAGAATTTCTCCCCGAAACTTTGGGGGGCCGAGTGCCAACGTGTTCGGCCCCCCGAACAAGTTTCGGGGAGGAATCCTCCAAACCCCCCCCACCCCCTGCACCCCCCCGGGACGGGACTTACCTTCACCGAATGTCCCTCCCGGTGGCGGGTCCGGCCGGTGGATCGGCAGGTGTTCGAGCGAGGCAGGAGCGGCAGCCGGTCTTTCGACCGGCTGCCGCCGCCGCCATTGCAATGAAAGAAAAAAAAAATGCCCCCTGATAGGCTACGTGACGATTCACGTAGCCTATCACGGCTAGATTTGCAAAGTCATCCATGATAGGCTACGTCAATCATCACGTAGCCTATCACGGGTGACTTAAAAAAAAAAAAAAGGTGTACGGATAATGGCGGCCCTCATAGGGAGCCGCCATTCCCATTCCTTATTTGGTCGCTGTAGTCTACGTAAAGATTTACGTAGACTACAGCGAAAATAAGGGCAACGCTATTTGCGTTGCCCTTATTTTCGCCGTAGTCTACGTAAACATTTACGTAGACTACAGCGACTGAATTTCACATTGTTGGCCCATATTCAGCTTGTGATCGACAACAATTCAAAGATCCTTCTCACTTGTTGTGTTGCTGAGTCACATATCCCCCATCTTGTAACTGTGCATTTGGTTTCTTTTTCCTACTAGGTGCAGAACTTGGCATTTATCCCTATTAAATGTCATTCTGTTCTTTCTGCCCAGTGCTCCAGTCTATCAAGATCACTCTGAATTTTGTTTCTGTCTTCCAAAGTATTAGCTATCCCGCCCCATTTTGTGTCATCTGCAGATTTGATCAGCATTCCCTGCACCTCCTCCTGCAATCATTAATAAAAATGTTGAAGACCACTGGGCCCAGAACTGAGCCTTGTGGTACCCCACTCGTTACCTCTCCCCAGTTTGAGAAGATCCCACTGATAAGCACTCTCTGAGTCCAATTCTGTGGATCCACCTGATGGTTGTTTCCACTAGCCTACTTTGAGCTAGTTTGCTCACTGGGATATCATGGGGCACTTTGTCAAAAGCTTTGCTGAAGTCGATGTATATTATGTCCACAGCATTCTCACAGTCCACAAGGGAGGTTACTTGATAAAAAAAAATGGGATCAGATTCATCTGGCAGGATCCACCACACAAGTCAGGAATTTCCTGGAGGGGCCATGTTTTGCAGAATTTGTCTCCCAACAAATATTGGGGAAATATTTAACTGAAGTCCCCCATTACTACTACATCATGCTTCCTTGAAACATTGGCCATTTGCTTTTCAAAAGTTTCATCCTCGTCTTCTCCTTGATTGGGTGGCCAGTAGTAGACTCCAACCACCAGGTTCCTTTTATTCTTTGCTCCATTTATTTTGATCCAGATGCTCTCGATGGGGCTACCAAGCTCATCCTCCTGTATTTCTGTGCAGAGATATGTATTTTTAACATATGGTGCAACCCCACCTCCCTTTCTGTTCCTCCTGTTCTTTTTAAACAAGTTATATCCTTCAGTTCCTGTATTCCAATCATAAGAGTCATCCCACCAAGTCTCAGTTACACCTATCAAGTCATAATTTCCCTCCTGTATTAAGAGGTCAAGTTAGTTCTGTTTGGTTCCCATACTCTGGGCATTAGTATATGGACATCAAAGACCATGTGCTTCACGGTCTGGCTTTCTTCCTACATGTTTGTGAAGACTATTATTGGGCACTACTAGAGCTGTTCTCTCCAGTGCGGTGCATGAGCATTGTTACCCCCAATTTTACATCTCCCTTACCCGTAGGATTCAGTTTAAAGCCCTCCTGTTAAAGTTCTTCATAGGAGTGTACAAAACCCCAGTTACCTGGCTCCTCTGGGTTCCATGGCAGGGGGGAGGCGATCCAGTCCTCCCCCCCCCCCGGAATCTTGCCCGGCCGGCTCCACTCCACAGCCAGTCCGCGGAGCTGCCAGATGGGCAGATCTGCAACAGGGCCTGCATCCACTGCCGGGCTGCTGCGGACGCAAATGGCATCCTGCGTAGGGGATGCCATTTGCGTCCCTACGCTAGGCTGTGATATGCTACGTATATATTTATGTAGCCTATCACAGCTAAAGCAGGCATGCCAATGGCATCCCCTATGCCATTTGTGTCCCTGCTTTAGACATGATAGGCTACATAGATACTTACATAGCCTATTATGGAAAAGAGGAGGGGCGCGAATGGCGTCGCAGCTGCCATTTGCGCCCCTGCTCTTTGCCATGATAGGCTACGTAAGTATTTTCGTGAATACTTACATAGCCTATCACGGCCTAATGCAGGCACGCAAATGACAGCCACTACGGCAGCCACCATTTGTGGCCGTAGCAGCCAGGCAGCAGCCGGAAGAGGAGCCAGAGCCGCAGCCACCGCTGCATCTGCTGCTGCATCCACCACCGTCGCATCCGCCGCCAGGTAGGTCTGTTCTGGGGGGAGATGGCAGGGGTTGATGGGGGGGGGAGGCGTGTCTTCGCAATATACTTGGGTTTTGATCCCATGCAGCAATCAATCCCACTCATCAACTTAAGTTTTCCCTGCCACCAACCAGCACCAGTATGACAATGGGTACTACAGTGTCACAAGACTGGAAGGAGTGAATTCTTTTTAAGGGCAGATATCAGATTCTCCATTTCATTTCCTTCCATCAGAGATATGGGGCATGGCCACACAATCATGGCAGACCCACAACTGGCCCCATTACAACCTACAGTGAAAAACTTAAGAGTTTTATATGGCATGAAACTTGGACACAAACAGGCAAATAATGGTCCAAAGGTACATGATTCAGCAACCTTGCTGAAGCTAAGCAAGGAAAGTGGGAGTTAAAAAGTATTAAATCAATGTTGTTTGGACACTTTTTCTGGACACTGCATATCTTGAGACTACTTCCAATGGTCGCATCATTATGAGGGAAACTTTTCTGATGCTTTCATGGGATGAATGGAGGCACAAAAAGTAAGAGGAATGGGAAAAAATGATTAATTGGTAGCCTCATAAAGCCCTCCAGAAGAACTTTCTTTTCTTTAACAAAGAAATATGAATGCTGTTGATTTCATTTCTGCTAGTACTTGAAGTGGAAGTGAAGTTTTGGGAGGAGGTTGAGAGAAAAAGTGGAAAAAATCCTCAGCCACCTCCTCTTATCAGGGTAAGCCCCCAGACTATGACTGATTTCACTCACAAGCCTAAAATAGTTGTTGACAATTCCCTACTTTTACAGCCTGGAAATTGCTTTGCAAATGTGTGTGTGTGGGGGGGGGGGATTGCCACAGCACTAGTATAAAACATGTGTTTGCCATTCCAAATATATGAGTTGGATGTGTGGGTGTGTGATCCTTTCCCATTCACTATTTGCATATAGTTTAAAGGGCACTGTGATATAAGCATGCCTTTTGTACTGGGAGAATTCATGCCCAAGTGCATGTCTCCTATGAAGCAGTGAGAGATTTGTTTAACCATCTCAAATAGAATTCTGCTCAAGTGGCCATGGGTGTCTTGTAACCCACTAAGCAGAATGAATCCCACCAGCTCTGTATAGCCCTCATAAGCTCCCCTTGTCTGGGATTGCAGAAACAGGGTGTAGTTGTTAAGGATGTGGCCAGCCACATTACGTGACTGGTGGGCTGCATTTGGCTTGGTGAACCACAATTTGTGCAGGCCCATTTTAGTGCATTGCAGATGCAAAGTACATAGCCTAAAAAATATCATGGTTAAGAGGGCAACATTTCTTTGCATATGAAGCCAAATTCTTTCAGTCCAACAAAAAGTATGCCCATCGCCATTTTTAATTAATCACCGTAAAAATTCCAGTATAAGGAAGATGTAAATCAATTTTTATTGTACATTTTCATTTTTTTCCATGCAGCAATATATAGATATAGAAGATATAGATATGGTTTGCTTCCTCTTAGACCAGGCTGTTATTTTATCAAGAAGTACAAGGAAAACAGAGAGTAGAGCTCTGGGACCTACAAGAGCCATTTTGGTAGGCATACAGTATTCAACTGCAAGCACCGAAGGGACTAAGAAGTTAGTTGTGCATTATCTCAGAGGTAGGCTAACATAAGCACCATGTACTGGATGACAGTTACTATGGTAACTCCTTTCTTTAGTTTCCTGCTGAAGAGTCTATCCACTAGCAGAATTCACCCAATAATTATAAGGCAGTTTAAACGGAGGTATCATTAGATTTCTTTCACTTTAACAACTTTTCTAAATTTAAAAATTGTGCACTTGGGGGGGGGGGAAGAGCCCTTCATTCAGAATTATAGGTTGTAAAATGAGTGGTAGATATTCAAGGTTTACCTTGAAGGATGCATTATTTGCTGTTGTTCCTCTGTTGATGGTCCAGATCCAGAGTTAGCCAATATTTCAGATTCCAGTGGCAGGATCAGCACTGGAGAACAGGGTGAATTTACCTCCACCCCTTAGAAGAAGCAGGAGATGAAAGACTTTGGGCAGCAAGGCTGTCTAGGCTGCAGCCCAGGCCTCATACAGCCCAGCCAAGCCAGGCTGATTATTTGTGATATGCCTCTCTATCCCACCCAGCTAGTTCTTGGCCACTACAGCAGCCCACCTGACATTAGATAGTATAGGATCAGCTTATCACCCATTGAGGGGCAGATAGAATTTTTTGGATCTTTCTTATTTGACTCTTATTGGTGTTGTTTTCAGCTACTCTGAAGTGCCAGGGGAATATATATATATATATATATATATATACACACACACACACACACACATATATACATACACACACACATGCACACACACACACACACACACACACACACAGTATTCCTTCAGTCACATCAGGGCCAGTGTCAAGGGTAGGCATGGTTGGACACCTGCTAAGGGCCCACACCCCAGCAAAGGCCTACTGACAAGAGCCACCTGGACTTGCTTCTCCTTTTCACCATGGTGACCTGTTGCCTGGGCCTCTCACTCTGGCCCAGACAACATAGGTGGTCGGAAGGGGAGCACTAGAGCCACGACCTCCTTGCTCCCAGGCTCTCTTCCTGTCAAGCAAGCAAGAGGTAGTGATGATGAGAAAGAGGAGGAGGAGCAATAGGAGCTGGTGACAGTGGTGGCAAGAAGGTAGACTCACTGAGGGGGGGGGCTTTCAGGGTGTCTTGCCCAAGGCCCTCAAAAACCTGGAACCAGCACTGAATCACACAATGAGGTCACAAGGGGCAGCTGGCATGGGGAGAGGGAGAGATCTAAGCTAAGCTGGTGAGCACTCCAAGGCATTGGAGTTGCCTAAACCAACATCTCACAACTCAAAGAAGCCCAGAGCAGGGGCACCCATAGGCAATGCTGGATTTGTGGATCCCCAGAACTTACCACTAGGGAGAGCTGCTGATGATAACAGGGTCTCCTCAGCATGCCGTAAATGTAATCTCAGTGCTGCAGCTAGGGCTAGACCTCGGGGCTGACCACCCAGGGAGCAACAGGTGATAGAGGCAGCAGCAAACAGGCCTGGTGATAGCACCTGAGCCAGCATGGGCATGCTGGAGAACACCTGGGTTGGCACTGTTTGCCACAGCATCCTTCCTTCCTTATTTTTTTGTAAAAAAAAAAAAAACTTGTTATATCTGGGATGTGGCCTGTAGATGGTTGCAGATGGTCATTTCAGTTTTGTATTTTTGTTTTATTTTAAACATAAATTATTATTTTCTACAATGAAATGGTGTTTATTTCTAAGTAAATGTGTAATTAAGCAAGCATCAGGGCAATAAACACCTTTTTCTGTAATTGCAATGCTGCCATGATCTAAGTGAATTTAAAATGTGAAACTTTACATGCTCAGATTGTTTCTTTAATTACCAATAGGCAAATCCCCCCCCCCATCCCCTGCCATCAGATCAGGAATGTAGAAGCAATTACGAAGCATGGAATGGTGGTGTGGAGGTGAGAAATGTTTGTTGTGTTTCACAACTGAAGTACACATGGCCACCTAAAGGGGGAGCCCCCATAATGCAATTACACTCTTGTCTCCGAGCGTACAATCAGAGTGCAATCCGATGCATGTTTAGACAGAAAAAAAGACCTACAACTCCCAGCATTCCCCAGCAAACATGGCTGCCTGAGGAATGCTGGGAGTTGTGGGACTTTTTTTTCTGTCTAAACACGCATAGGATTGTGCCCCCAGTTATGAAATCACTCTTTGCTCTTCCTCACCCACACAACTTAAAGTAGCCTTCCCCAACCTGGTGCATTGCCAGTAATCAGGGATGGTGGGAGTTGCAGAGATCTCTCTGATTAATTCACAATGTTATGCTGAAACCTTATAAACTTCTAATGTTATCCTTATGGTTAAATCAAAACTCATCATTTTAGTTTAAGTCCAAATTTTCATTGTTTTGAATAGAAGTGATTAAAAAATATATACCACATAATTTATATAATCATAGAAAGTATCTATTTTTCATCAGAGATTAATAGCCTGACATCCAGAGTAGCAAAGGTTCCTTCCTGGCTCAGGAGGTATATGTACAGACTCATTTGTCCTTAATTACCATCTAGATAGTGCTGTCATGTTGAGCTAAAGTCTGCCATGATGACACCATTGCCACTGGCTAGCTCATTGAGACAAATATCCTAAGGATGCCTTGTGCGTGGGTTTATACTTTACAAGGATAGTTAAATTCAGCTTCAGTTTTATTCCTCTGTTATTGGACAATTTAGGGAACCATTAGGATTACCTGCAGTTTAAAATGTAGTACATCATTACAAAATGAAAATTTGGAGACAGTCAGCAAGAAGTTTTTCTTAAGGGCTGACATTTAACCTGGTATACTGAGGGCTTATTCTAAACTAGACGAACTGTCCATCTTAATATATATATAAAAAAGTTTCCACTTTTTCATACAATATGCAAGGACAATAAATATGCAGTGTCAGAAAAATCCCATAATGTGAGCATATTTTCTGGTTTCCAATAAGTATAAAGATATAAGGAAAGCCCTGCAGGATCAGACCAAAGACCCATCTAGTCTGGAATTCTGTTCACATTGTGCTCAACCAGAAGCTTGTGGGAAGCCCACAAGCAGAATCTAAGTGCAAAAGCACCATTGTGTTCCCTGACATACTGCCTCTGATACTCAAGGTAAAATATAGCCATCATGACTAGTACCCATTGAGAGTGCAATGATCAAATCTGTATAAGTTAACACCAACTCGAAATGTACATTTCATCCTTTGCATCTTATTCAGTCTTCATATGCATTAATCTTTGACATTTCATTTCTTGGTGTCAAGCAACTGTTGGGTAGAAGCAGAAAGCAATAGCTCCATTTTTAGCTACGTTTTTAACACTACCCTGTAGCCACCAGTGCTACAGGATAGAGCAACTCCCTACCCAGTCAATGGTTCCCATATATTGGAGTGACTCTGTTGGCTGCCCTAAACAAGAAGAGCTTGTTCTGTGGTTAACCTCTTGGCCCAATGACCCAGCTCAGACTTTGGGCTTGATGTCCTTCCCCTCCCCACACTAGGGATGTATGAATCCCACTCACCAATCCATTCTGGGGCATTGGTGGTGGGGGGGAGGCTCTCTGTCCCTCCCCCCAGAATCCTCCCTGGCCAGCTCCGCCCGCAGCTGGAATTCCGGCTGTGGCTGGGCTGCTGTGGCTGCAAATGGCGGCCACTACGCCGGCCGCCATTTGCGTGGCTGTCAAGCCATGATAGGCTACGTAAGTATTTATGTAGCCTATCACGGCAAAAGGCAGCCATGCAAATGGCAGCCGCTAAGCCATTTGCGTGGCTTCCTTTTGCCACGGTAGGCTACGTAAATACTTACGTAGCCTATTATGGCAAAGAGCAGGGGTGCAAATGGCATAGCAGCCACCATTTGTGCCCCTGCTCTTTGCCATGATAGGCTATGTAAGTATTTATGTAGCCTATCACAGCAAAAGGAAGCCACGCAAATGGCGGCTGCTACGACGGCTGCCATTTGCAGGCGCAGCAACCCAGCAGCGGCCGGGAGACCAGCCGGAGCTGCCATCAGGTAAGATCCGACCTGGGGGGATTCTGTGGGGTGGCGGGGGGGAGGCCATTCCGCCACAGATTCCAGGAGGCCGGATTCTAAGGAATTCTAAGGAATCCGGCCTCACTGGAGTCCGTGGCAGAATTCTCTGACATCCCTACCCCACACACACTCTGACCCTTGGCTTTACTCCTCGCTTCCAGCTCCTGACTACCACTCAGTGGTTGTCTATCACCCAGTTCTGACCCTTAGGTTTATGGAATCCATAGGTTTATGGAATCATGTAGAAGAAAATGGGACCATGAAGTTAAAATGTGAGTATTATAAATAATGCATTAAATAAATTGCAATTTTTAAATATATAAGCAGCCCTAAAGTGGGGGCAGTCTCATCAAAAGGTTTGAGAGGAGTTAACAATAGATTCAAAGGAATATAATCTTATTGAACTACCCCATTATATTCAACCAGTCATCTGAAATGTACATTAAACCCAGTGGATTTGAGCTCAAATTGAAGTGTCTTCCAAGAAACCCACAAAACCACAAACTCTGATCATATGTAAATGGTGTAAAGTTTCTGGGAGAAGGAATTATATAGCTGTAGCATGGGCAGCCACTGAAAATTGCAATTGATATATCATTGCTGTCCAAGAGATTGTCACATAGATGATTAAGGTGTTCCTGTTTGAATAGGCATAATGGGACCTCTGTTGTGTGCTCTAATCTAGGGGTGGGCAGATCATGATCTGCAAGTACCTGCTTACTTGATCCTTGCCCATCTTGGCTCATTATGAGCTGCAGAGAGAGACTGGGTGAGGGGATCAAGGAGGTGGTGAACGCCTCCCTTGAGGAGGGAGTGATGCCATCAGCCCTCAAGGAGGCAGTGATAAGACCACTCTTAAAGAAGCCCTCCTTGGATCCTCAAGTTCTGAACAACTTTCGCCCAGTCTCAAATCTGCCATTTTTGGGCAAGGTGATTGAGCGGGTGGTGGCGGTGCAGTTGAAGGCACACTTGGAAGAAACTGATTATCTAGACCCATTTCAGTCGGGCTTCAGGCCTGGGCATGGGACAGAAACGGCCTTGGTCACCTTGGTGGATGATATGAGGAGGGCTCTGGATAGGGGTGAATGCTCCTTCCTTGTTCTCCTCAACCTCTCAGCGGCTTTTGATACCGTTGACCACGGTATCCTCCTGGACCGCCTGGAGGGGTTGGGCATTGGAGACACTGTATTCCGGTGGTTCCGGTCCTTTCTCTCCAGCAGGTACCAGAGGGTAGCACTGGGAGAGGAGGTTTCGGACCCATGGCCACTTACTTGTGGGGTGCCACAGGGTTCCATCCTCTCCCTGATGCTATTTAACATCTATGTGAAGCCGCTGGGGGCTATCATCAGGAGGTTTGGGGTGCAGTGTCATCAATATGCGGATGACACGCAGCTCTACCTCTCATTCAAATCTTCACCAAGGTTGGCCGTAGAATCCCTGTCCAAATGTCTGGAGACGGTGAGTGGCTGGATAGGGAGGAATAAGCTGAAGCTCAACCCTGACAAGACCGAGGTACTTTTGGTGGGAGACAAGAGGAGGCTGGGGGATGTTGACCTGGTGTTGAATGGGGTACGGCTACCCTTGAAAGACCAGGTCCGCAGCCTGCGGGTCATTTTGGACTCCCAGCTGTCCATGGAGGCTCAGGTGTCAGCTGTGAGCCGGACAGCGCTCTATCAACTCCATCTGATACAGCGGCTGCACCCCTTCCTTCCCGACCATCTGCTCCCATCGGTAGTACATGCCCTGGTCTCCTCTCATTTAGACTACTGTAATGCGCTCTACGTGGGGTTACCCTTGAAGATGGTTCGGAAGCTGCAGCTGGTACAGAACGCGGCGGCTCACCTGATTAAAGGCAGCCGCCAGCGAGATCACATGACTCCAGTGCTGAAGGAGTTGCACTGGTTACCAGTTGTTTTCCGGGCCAAATTCAAGGTGTTGGTTTTGACCTTTAAAACCCTATATGGTTCCGGCCCAGCCTATCTTAAGGAGCGCCTCCAGCAACACCAGACAGGCCGCTTAACAAGATCAGCCTCAGATGGCCTTCTCTCTGTCCCATCAGCCAGGACAGCTAGACTGGTGGGGACGAGGGAGAGGGCCTTCTCTGTGGTGGCCCCCACTCTGTGGAACTCCCTCCCTAGGGAACTCCGTCATGCCCCCTCTTTAATGAGCTTCCGTCGTGCATTACAAACATGGTTGTTCAGGCAGGCATTTTGGGTGGGTTAGGGTATTTAAAAAAAAAAAATTATGGTAAAATTTTATTGTTTTAAATTGTTTTATGGTGGGTTGTACATCGCCCAGAGTGGCTGGGTGACCAGTCAGATGGGCGATTAATAAATAAATAAAGTAGATATCTGGGTGGTTTGGAGTAGATTAGCAAGGGTTTCTGACTTGGTTGTGTAAACAAAAGCTTTCCCCACCCCAAAATGAGGTTTCTGAAAAAAAAAATGCTTGGGAGAAAACCAAGAGTGGATTTTTGTGTTAAAGGACTTGTGAGCTTGATTCTGATCACAAATTTCTGGGCTGAGCATGTGCACAGAGGCATCCTGTCCTTCATTCTTAGCATACGTCCATCTGTCTGAGGCACTGTTTTGCACCTGGCTCTGAATGGTGGATCTCATGAGTTCTAGTAATACACTAAGTGGATCCCACAAGCATGAAATCTGCCCACCCCTTCTCTAATCTGTCATTATTTGATACTGATTGGTATTACACTACATGTATGGATGGAATTCCAAGAATTTCATTGCGGCTGCCTCTAAGGCTGCATTCTTTTATATGCCCTCTCTTGAAATTAATACCGTGGCATGCACTATTCCTGCTCATATTTTGGGAGACACATAGCTCTAGCTTACCACTTACTATTTTTGTACCCTAAAATAATTGATTTGCACCAGGATCCACACTGAGTTATCAAAAAACTGTAATTCTTCAAGTAAAGATGGTAGTTATTTTCTGTATTTTAGCATATAATGTCTTGATTATATCTCATTAGAATAATACAGTCCATTATGTTACAAGAAGATGGGTAATTCCACCATTGAGAAGAGTTTGGTGAATGACACAAGCCCTATGCAGGCATTTGCCTGCTTATGTATAGATCTACAATGGAAGGGGATGTAGCATGCACATGGCCCTTTCCCCCAGCATTACTGCATGCCTGGTTTCCATGTAGACCTTTGCCTGATAAGCCAGGATTCATTATTGCAGGAACTCTGTAAGTGCATTCAGCTGAATGTGCTTACAAGCTCTCTTCAGACTTTCATGCTCAATGTGCAAACGGCTACACAGAAGGGACACTAGGGGCAGGGCTTACATGCATGACCACATCCCCCTCCACACTTCAGCCCTACATATGAACAGGTTGATGCCTGCATAGGGCTAAAGTCAGATACTTTACCTGGAAAGGTTGGTTGGTTGGTCGGTGAAAATATCTACATTGTGGATCCTCTTCTATGAGCAGCTGACCTGAATCGATAGTGTTAATAGCATTGGCCTAGTATTCTACTAGGGGCTGCAGTGGCTTAGTGGTTAAGACGCTGAACTGCAGACTGGAAGGTAGGACAGCAGTTCGAGACCCAAGTGCTGCGTGACGGAGTGAGCTCCCGTCTTCAGTCCCAGCTCCTGCCAACCTAGCAGTTCGAAAGCAAGAAATTGCAAGTAGATAAATAGGTACTGCCTTGACGGGAAAGGTAACAGTGTTCCATGCACCTGAGTATTCAGTCATGCCGGCCACATGACTACGGAAGCGTTTTCGGACAGCGCTGGCTCTTCGGCTTAGAAACGGGGATGAGCACTGCACCCTAGAGTCGGACACGACTGGTTGGGGACACCTTTACCTTTACTTTAGTATTCTACATGCCCAAGAAAACCCGAAGGTTTTTTCTCTTTCTTTTTAACAGAAAAAGCCTTTCACTGCTTCAAGAGGTGACTTGGCTGGCTCAAGACACATTCCTGGGAAACATCTAGGATTCCTGAGACAGATGTAATATCATTCCAAGGGGCATTCAGCTACGGGATGGTATAGAAATGTAAATAACAACAACAACAACAACAACAACAACTCCGAGGACCATGTCTGGAGCTGACAAGCCACCACTCAAAGTGGCAACTAGGCTGTTGTTGTTGTTTAAAAAAGAAGGGGGAGAGAAAACACTCATGACATATTTGAAGTAAGATGAAAATGCTCCATATTCCTCCCCTCTGATTAATCCAGTCTCCAGGGGGCTTTTTTGCCCCACCCCCAAAAGTTATGAACATCACTAGGCTGAATACTTAGCCACAGTGACATGGCATTTTTGGCTTTAGGGTACTTTCCTCCAACCTGATGCCCGCCCAGCATTCCTAACTCCCAGCATTCCTAACCACTGGTGGCCATGTTGGCTAGGGCTCATGGGAATTGGAGTCAGAATCATCTGAAGGGCACCAGGTTGAGGAAGATTATTTTAGTAGTCTGCACTCCTGCCCCTTGCCATACTTTCTGTTGGCGTTATGGAGGGGACAAACTTTTTTTGTGTGGTGCCACAATGTGGGTAGATTTCGAGATGACTGAGACAACAGCAGTGCTGTTTGTGCTTGCTGTGATGGTATTTGTATTTCTAGTTGATACAATTGCTTATATTGATATACTCAGCTTTTTATATTGTTGCTATAGTGATTAGAACTTTGAAAGGTTTGGAGGTATGTTTTCTGAATAAATGTTTATGCTTTTTTGGTAATATGAGCTGCTCTGAGTGCAATTTTCTGTGAAAAGGTAACATATACATCAAAAACGTAATCTAAAAATGTAATATAATCTCTAGCAGAGAGGTGGGCAGCCCTCCACCAAGCCCTCTGCAGGCCAGATGATGTCAGGGTGTGCCTGACATCACAGGGGGACCATGGTCAGGGGACCGTGCCCCCTTAGGTCATTTGATCCCCAGTAGGTACATTGAAAGGATTATCCTTCTAGCATATCCACCCAGAACTGGCTTTGCCTGCCCTGTGCCTTCTCCCATTGGAGCTCCACTCCCCCTCCGCTGGGATAGAAGATTGGAGATAAGAACTGGACTCCTCTCCCCACTTCCCGCACAAGGCCCCAGGACCATCCAGGCCTGGTTCCCTGCCCCTGCCCTAGCACGCCTCCCTTTCTCCTCTTAGCATTGATGGTTCCACTACCACTTGATCTTCATTGATATATAGAGCTTCTTTAGAGCCCATCTGTGTTTATCCCTCTTGCCTGCTCTGACCCTTTCCTCAGCTGTCATTCTCCACCTGTCCTTTCCTCAGAATCCTCTTTCTCACTACATCATCTGCTGCTGTGCATCCTTCCTTCAGTGGCCTTGCCTCTGTTCTCCCTGTCTCTTAGCTTTCCTGCTCTCTTTCAGCCTTCACCCTTCCTGTACATGAGGTTTCAATCCTAGTCAAACAGATGAATTTTTCTTCCCCCCATGAAAGCTGGGCTGAAAACTGCTTTGTTTCTCGAGAAACTAAACACTGTGAGTGAAGATAAACCAGCTCAGCCAATCAGCATCAGAGGCTTCTCTGCCATGAGAAAAATACAATGTAGCAGGTAACTGGAAAACTCACTGTGAGACTCAGTTCCCTGTCTGAAAAAAGAAGAGACACTTAAAATACCTTATAGCAGCCTTTCCCAACCTGACCCCCTCCAGATGTTTTGAATTACAACTCCCAGAATCCCTGACCATTGGCCACACTGGCTGGGGCTGATGGGAGTTGAAGTCCAAAATATCTGGAAGGCATCTTGTTGGGGAAGCCTGCCTCATATAAAACTGTGCTGCGAAGACTCCTTTGTGGTCAATTATAGATGAACATTGATGTTTTATGTACATTACAATAATATTGTTATCATTTATGACATGCCACTAACCAAAATGTTGCCACTGTGCTTAATTCTGTGATACTTGGCTGACAACAATGTCTCAGTTGCTTTTTTGAGCACAGTGTCTGATCTACTGTGTCCAATCTACAATAATCACAGTGCTCAGTCATATTTGAAAAGATGTGACTGTAAGATCATTCCAAAATACATGGTTTGAGGACAGTAGTTAACTTGTATATCAGAAACTAAGTAGCTTCAATAGAATACAATAATAAAGTAGGGATGTCAGAGAATTCTGCCATGGATCTCAGTGAGGCTGAATGCCACTGCATTCGGCCCCCCGAACTCCGTGGCGGAACGACCTGCCACCCCCATGACCCCCCACAGATCCCCCCCAGGATGAGACTTACCTGGGGCGGATGTTCCAGGCGGCGGCAGCTCTGGCGGTGGCGGTGGCGGCTGGTCTTCCGACCAGCTGCCGCCGCTGCCATTTGCAATCTTGTCGTTTTTGTTTTTGTTTTACAAGACGTGATAGGCTACGTAAAGATTTACATAGCCTATCATGGCTGAGTAAAACAAACAAACCCATGTACGCAAATGGCGGCGGCTACGGCCACCGCCATTTGCGTTCCTTATTTTTGCCCATCTTAGTCTATGTAAATATTTACGTAGACTATGATGGCGAAAATAAAGGGGAACACAAATAGCGTAGCGGGCACTATTTGCATCCCTTTTTGCTTTGCCGTTTTAGCCTACATAAATATTTATGTAGGCTAAAACGGTGAATCAAAAAGGGATGCAAATAGCGCCCACTACCCTATTTGCGTTCCCCTTTATTTTCACCATCATAGTCTACGTAAATATTTACATAGACTAAGACGGCCAAAAATAAGGAAGGCAAATGGCGGCGGCTGTAGCCACCACCATTTGCGTATGCAGTTTTTTGTTTTTGTTGTTTTTACCCAGAGCCCTCCACGGCCAGAAATCCGGCTGCGGGCAGCTCTGGCCTGGGCCTGGCCAGCTGCTCTGTGGAGCTGCCGCGGAGCACAGCCAGCTGTGGAGGATTCCGGGGGGGAGGAATGGATCGCCTCCCCCCACGTCGAGGATTCTGGGGGGAGGGACAGAACGCCTCCCCCCCACACTATCAACATAATCTGTGGAAAGGTAAGTGAGTTTCATACATCCCTATAATAAAGTTGTAGTTGCCTGCTGTTTTGTAATACAAGATCAGGGATAATGGTGGGATAATTTGTGGAAGTGAAGGGGTAAATGAGAACTGTATTAGGAGAAGAGGGTTTGGGGTTTTGGTTTTAAAAAAAATATTGGTCAGTAAAATTTCTGAATTGTTTTAGAAGCTGGGAAAACCATAATTGTTCAGAGGCTAAACTCAAAAGCAGAGGCAGCTACTGATCAATAAGAAACCAAGCAGGATCTAAGTTACTCAGAAGCAATTGATCCCCGAATTGATTGTAGAATTATAATTATTACTCATTTTTTCTGGTCGAGGCACTTGATTCCTCCCAGCAAAGTCAGAGAAGGGAAGGGAAAGAGATTGAGAAAAAAAAGGGGTGCAAGTTAGTATTTTTGTTGCTAAGGTGTGAGAATACCTGATTTCATTTCCAAAACTATGTGGAAGTCTACAATGTGCAATAACAACACAGAGGCTGTTGGTACTGCAAAAACTAACATATGTATTGCTGCATGAACCTTTGTGCAGGTTCAGTTTATCAGGTTTATCAGGTTCATTTCATGAGAAGTGCATAAAACATCAATGAAATGTTATGCCACAGTATATTTCTTAGACTTCTTTAAGGCACCCAAAGGCTGTACTTGCGGCAACAAACTAACATGTCTAGCCCTCTGAAATGATGACTACAATATGTGTTTCTAAGATATGTTTAAATTAAGCAATTCATGCCAAAAGGACTGATGATCTCCAGTGCATCACACCAACATCTGAACTGTAATTGGTTGGGCCACAGGAGAGGGAGTTTTGTGGCTGCACCAAGCCTTAAAATTCCCTCCCTAGGGAGGCTCACCTTGACTCTTCTTCAGTGGTCTTCCATGGAAGTAAGATATTTCTTTTTCAGCAGGCATTTGACCTGTCAAGTTGTTAGTTTTAATCTACTTTATCTACCGTCTCTGTTGTTTTTATATGTATATCAGTTTGCATTTTATTAGTATTTTAAATGTTTTTATTGTGATGTAAGTAGTGATTCACTGGTTTGCATTTAATGGGAACTTCATACATTTGCACTTCTTGAATCTACGCATAAACCAGTATGTAGTGATACTGTCATATCCACACATTCCACATTTTGCAATAGTTTGCAAATTAAAACTTGCACATACAAAATGTGTATGATAGGAGTGGTTTAATGAAAAGGCAGGGTAAAAATATTTTAAATCAATAACAAATAAGTTAGTAAGAATGTGTGGGGGTGGGGGTGTTGAGGTTGATAACATTGCCTATATCACAACAACCTTGAGCTGAATCAGTAATATATTTTAAGCAGAAATCAACAGCCATTAGCCACAATGCAATAGATGTAACTAATTAATAATGACAGCTTTAGGAAGAAAACCTCATTTTACACTTACATTCTAATTTAAGAGTTTTCAAATGAAGAAGTAGCCCTCCATTATCTGAAAACCAGAGAGCATAAGCCTAAATTAATACTTGGCAAATGTGAAACTGTTCATAGTTTAGGACATAGCATCCGTCCAATGAAAAAATCAAGATATATTAGACATGTCAGGCAACATGTCTATGAATGAGTATGAATGATAAGTATATGCTCTAATTTTGCGCTAAAAAGATTAAGCGCTCTTCTGAGACTGCCCTTGCAAAGAATGTAGAGAACATGTTATCATTATATAACTAATAAGAGAAGAAAATGCACTGTTACGTTGTGGGTAGGGATGCATGACGCTAGGAATTCCATTTAAGCCTGATGGGATTCCTCAGTGTTTGCATTCTGGTAAGCAGTGGTGGACTGTAGCAGATTACACACACACACACACACACACACACACACCAGTTCCAGAAATATTTGGCATATTTTTTCTGGGTTTCTCAATTTGCACAAATGGTAATTTCTGCAAATTTTAATTTGGTGGGAATTTTGAAATGTGCGCAAATGGGATCATAATTTTTTAAAAATATTTTTTTATTGGCTATCTTGCACAAGTGCACACAACTGTAAGTCCGTCTGTCTGCTATGTAACCCCACAGAGGCATATTCCCCTCTTGTAAATTTCCTTGTCAGTTTCATCCTATCCGCACACTACTTCCTTTAGCCCGGCAGAGCCATATTCTGTACTTGTCCAAGAACCTGTCAATTTCATCCTCCACTTTGGCACTTCCTGAGTGAAAGGGCAGGGCAAACTGACAGGTCCTTTAACAAGTATGGAATATGGGTCTGCCAGACTAAATGAAGCAGTGTATGGAGAGTATGGAACTGACAAGGATATTTACAAGAAGGGAATATGCCTGTGCAGGGCTCCATAGCGGATAGGTGGACTTGCAATCATGTGCACTTGTGCAAGATTGTCAATAATGATAATTTAAAAATTATGACACAGTTTGTGCTAATTTCAAGATTCCCCCCCCCAATTGTGCAAATTGCTGCCATTAGAAAAACAAAAAACAATCCTTGTATTGGCTCAACTCTCCACAGATTGAGTCAACACCAGCAGGGGGTGGGGGGGACACAGAACAGAATCTGCAGGACCAAGCCAGAATAATCCATCAAGTTTCACCCTTGAAACAGAATTCTCATACATCCTTAGTTCTGGGAAACATGATTTTTAAAATGTTCCAGTGCCTTCAGCCATTATTATTTGGCACATCATCAGTTAAGTTTCATGAACTTTTTATTTAATTATTTATGCAAAAAAGAGTGATCACAATTTCTCATATTCCTTTGGGATTAACAGTGAAATCCTATACTTGTCTACTTAGCAGTAAGTGTCATAGAGTTCAATGGGGCTTACTACCAGCTCAGTGGATGTAGGATTGAGGCCTAACTCTGTTTCATTCTAGGCATCGAGGGTTCTGGTTTCCTGTAGATTAGGACCTACAACTTGCTGGAATCTGTCAAGTTTGGTAGTGCATAATAGGAGTCAAGAATGTGAGTGGCCTGTGCAATGTGCCTAGGGATGTCAGAGAATTCCGCCACGGATCTCGGTGAGGCCGAATGCCAGTGCATTCGGCCCCCGAACTCCGTGGCGGAATGGCCTGCCACCCCCTGCCCCCCGCGGATCCCCCCTGGGATGAGACTCACCTGGGGCAGATCATCTGGGCGGCGGCTCCGGCGGCGGCTCCAGCAGCGGTTCTGGTGGCGGCCAGTCTTCCGACCGGCTGCCACCGCCGCCATTTCCAGGCTTGTGTAAAAAAAAAAAAAAGACGTGATAGGCTACGTAAAGATTTACGTAGCCTATCATGGCTAGGTTTTTAAAAAAAGACAAAAAAGACATGATAGGCTACATAAATCTTTACGTAGCCTATCATGGTTGGGTGGGTTTAAAAAAAAAAAACCCGCATACGCAAATGGCGGCGGCTACAGCCGCTGCCATTGCGTTCCTTCTTTTTACCATCTTAATCTACGTAAATATTTACGTAGACTATGATGGCGAAAATCAAGGGGAACACAAATAGCATAGCAGGCACTATTTGCGTCCCCTTTTGATTCGCCATTTTAGCCTACATAAAGATTTACGTAGGCTAAAACAGTGAATGAAAAAGGGACATAAATAGTGCCCACTATGCTATTTGCGTTCCCCTTTATTTTTGCCATCATAGTCTACGTAAATATTTACGTAGATTAAGATGGCCAAAAAGAAGGAATGCAAATGGCGGCAGCCGTAGCTGCCGCCAATTGCGTACGCGGTTTTTTGTTTTTTGGGGGGGGTGTTACCCAGAGCCCTCCGTGACCGGAAATCCATTTGCGGACGGCTCTGGCCTGGCCAGGTCGGGCCTGGCCAGCTGCTCCGTGGAGCTGCTGCGGAGCACAGCCAGCCGTTCGAGGATTCCGGGGGGAGGAACGGAGCACCTCCCCCCCCCGGCCAGGATAAGTCACTTTTGTACATCCCTAAATGTGCCACAAGACATGTCCTGTGATACAACATGCTCAGTGAGGTCTAGCAGCCATTTTGGACTTTTGTTTGGAGCTCAGTATAGCTACTAAGAGACTGGAATTTTATCCAGCAATTTGGAATTGGTAAGTGGGTTGCAGGAAGCCCAGGGGACTGCCCTTTATCCTTCTGATTGGCTGTGAGCTCACCAGGTGCTTCTGAGAGCTCCAACTGAATTGGAGGGGTGTGGCCTGAGTACTCCCAGCAGCTGACTGGGCAGGAAGCTTCAGTCTGTTTCCCGCCTCCCAGCTGAGCAGAGAAGAGCAAGCTGCTCCAGCTGGTCCAGGGTAGGGATGGCGGAGAATTTCTCCCCGAAACTTTGGGGGGCCGAGCGCCAACGTGTTCGGCCCCCCGAAGAAGTTTCGGGGAGAAATTCTCTGCACCCCCTCGCACCCGCACCCCCCCCCGGGACGGGACTTACCTTTCCTGAATGTCCCTCCCGGTGGCGGGTCCGGCCGGCGGTTCGTCGGGTCTTCGTCAGGGATGGGAGCGGCAGCCGGTCTTTCGACCGGCTGCTGCCGCCGCCGCCATTCCAATAAAAGAAAAAAAAATGCCCCCATGATAGGCTACGTGACGATTAACGTAGCCTATCACGGCTAGATTTGCAAAGTCAGCCGTGATAGGCTACGTAAATCGTCACTTAGCCTATCACGGGTGACTTTAAAAAAAAAAATAAAGCGCGTACGGATAATGGCGGCCCCCATAGGGAGCCGCCATTCGCGTTCCTTATTTGGTCGCTGTAGTCTACGTAAAGCTTTAGCAGCTGAGTGGGCGGGAAGCTTCAGGCTGTTTCCTGCCTCCCAGCAGAGCAGAGCAGAGCAGAGCAAGCTGCTCCAGCTGGTCCAGGGACTACAGAAGCAAGCAAGCTCCCAGAGAGCGAGCGAACAGAGCGAGCGGACAGGGGGAGCAAACAGGAGTTGGCCAGGGGAGTTTGGCAGGGGAGGTCAAGGGGGAGACCCCTAACATTTTTTTTCATTTTTTTTAACTAACTTTTTTTCCATTTATTTGTCTTGTAACACACACTTTCACACCAGTGGGACTCTGCTTTTAACCTCTACTGAGTAGAGGAACAGGAACAGGCTATCAGAGAACAGCTCTGATAGCGCCCAATAATAGTCTTCAGACACATGTAGGAAGAAAGCCACACTATGAAGCACATGGTCTTCGATGTCTATATACTAATGCCCAGAGTATGGGAAACAAACAGAACAAACTTGAACTCTTAATACAAGAGGGAAATTATGACCTGATAGCTATAACTGAGACTTGGTGGGATGACTCTCATGACTGGAATACAGCAATTGAAGGATATAACTTGTTCAAAAAGAACAGGAGGAACAAAAAGGGAGGTGGGGTTGCACTGTATGTGAAAAATACATATCTCTGCACAGAAATACAGGAGGATGAGCTTGGTAGCCCCATCGAGAGCATCTGGGTTGAAATAAATGGAGCAAAGAATAAAAGGAACCTGGTGGTCGGAGTCTACTACCGGCCACCCAATCAAGGAGAAGACAAGGATGAAACTTTTCAAAAGCAAATAGCCAATGTTTTAAGGAAGCATGATGTAGTAGTAATGGGGGACTTCAATTTCCACAATATTTGTTGGGAGACAAATTCTGCAAAACATGGCCCCTCCAGGAAATTCCTGACTTGTGTGGTGGATAACTTCCTCCTACAGAAAGTGGAGGAAGGAACTAGAGGATCAGCTATCCTTGACTTGATCCTAACCAACAGAGATGACTTAGTGGATAAAGTAGCAGTTACAGGAACTCAGGGGGAAAGCGACCATGTTGTACTTGAGTTCTTGGTTCTAAGGGAAGCAAAAGCCGAGTGTAGTCAAACGCGTACCCTGGATTTTAGGAAAGCTGATTTTCATAAACTCAGAACAATTATCAGTAAGGTCCCATGGCAAGCAATGCTAGCGAGAAAAGGAGTCCAAGATGGGTGGGAGCTTTTAAAAAAGGAAATTCTCAAGGCACAATCACAAGCAATTCCAAAAAGAAGAAAAGGTGGAAGACAACAGAAGAAGCCAATGTGGCTTCACAAAAAGCTTAGGGATGACCTGAAAACAAAAAAGGACACATATAGGAAGTGGAAAGAAGGCCAAGTAACAAAGGAAGAGTACAGGCAGATAGCACAGAATTGCAGGGATGGCGTCAGGAAGGCTAAAGCTGAGAATGAGCTGAGGTTAGCAAGGGATGTTAAAAACAACAAAAAGGCTTTCTTCAGCTACATGCATAGTAAAAGGCAGAGGAAAGAAATGGTGGTTCAGCTATTAAATAAGGATGGAAAAATGATAACAGATGACAAAGAAAAGGCAGAGGTGCTCAATTCCTACTTTGGCTCAGTCTTCTCCCAAAAGAGGGTCTATGACCCCCCTGGCAAAGGCGAAGTACAGGCTGAAGGGGCAGGATTGCAGCTGGATATCGACAGGCATATGGTCAAGGAACACCTCATTACTTTGAATGAGTTCAAATCTCCAGGGCCAGATGAACTGCATCCTAGAGTCATAAAGGAACTGGCAGAAGAAATCTCAGAACCGCTGTCTATTCTCTTTGAGAAATCATGGAGGACGGGGGAAGTGCCAGATGACTGGAGGAGGGCTAACGTTGTCCCTATCTTCAAAAAGGGTAAAAAGGAGGAACCTGGG
The DNA here is from genome assembly GCF_057233095.1 of Heloderma suspectum. Classification (NCBI taxonomy): domain Eukaryota; kingdom Metazoa; phylum Chordata; class Lepidosauria; order Squamata; family Helodermatidae; genus Heloderma; species Heloderma suspectum. The sequence goes on along the minus strand of NC_139460.1, from coordinate 77,653,364 downwards.
AACTACAGACCAGTCAGTCTGACATCAAGCCCTGGGAAAATTCTGGAGCAGACCATAAAGCCATCCATCTGTAAGCACCTTGACAACAATGCCGTGATTACTTGAAGCCAACATGGATTTGTCAAAAACAAGTCCTGCCAGACAAATCTGATCTCATTTTTTGATCAAGTAACCTCTAGGGATGGGGGAGAATTTCTCCCTGAAACTTCGGGGGGCTGAGTGCCAACGCATTCGGTCCTCCGAAGGTTGTTCGGGGAGAAATTCTCCACCCCCCGCCCCCCGCCCCCCCCCCCCGGGATGGGACTTACCTTTCACTAATGTCCCTCCCGGCGGCAGGTCCCTGCAGCGGTTCAGCAGGTCTTCATTAGGGGCAGGGGCAGCAGCCGGTCTTTCGACCGGCTGCCACCGCCGCCATTACAAGAAAAGTAAAAAAACCCAACACCCCTGTGATAGGCTACGTAACGATTAACGTAGCCTATCACGGCTAGATTTGCAAAGTCAGCCATGATAGGCTGCGTTAATTGTCACGTAGCCTATCACGGGTGACTTTAAAAAAAAAAAGGGCGTACGGCTAATGGCGGCCCCCATAGGCAGCCGCCATTCGCGTTCCTTATTTGGTCCCTGTAGTCTACGTAAAGATTTACATAGACTACGGCGAAAATAAGGGCAACACAAATAGCGTTGTCCTTATTTTCGCCGTAGTCTACATAAATCTTTACGTAGACTACAGGGACCAAATAAGGAACGCGAATGGCAGCTCCCTATGGGGGCTGCCATTTGCGTACGCGCTTTTTTTTTTTTAAGTCACCCGTGATAGGCTATGTGACGATTAACGTAGCCTATCACGGCTGACTTTGCAGATCTAGCCGTGATAGGCTACGTTAATCATTACGTAGCCTATCACAGGGGCGGGATTTTTTTTCTTGTTTTTTTCTTTTGAAGTTCGCGGCCAGGGAGACGGGGCGCTTCTCCCCGGCCTGAATTTCAGCTGGGCGAGGCGGGAAGCCTGCCCCCCCGGCCTGAACTTTGGGGGGAGCAGCGAAGCGCCTCCCCCCCACCGCGAAGCAAGCTGCGAGACCAGGTAAGTGACTTTTGTACACTCCTAGTAACCTCCCTTGTAGACCGTGGGAATGCTGTAGACATCATATACCTCGACTTCAGCAAAGCTTTCGACAAAGTGCCCCATGATATCCTGATGAGCAAACTAGCTCAAAGTGGGCTAGATGAAACAACGATCCGGTGGATCCACAGTTGGCTACAGAATCAGAATCGGCTACAGAGTGCTTATCAATGGGACCTTCTCAAACTGGGGAGAGGTAACGAGTGGGGTACCACAGGGCTCAGTCCTGGGCCCAGTGCTCTTCAACATTTTTATTAATGACTTGGAGGAGGAGGTGCAGGGAATGCTGATCAAATTTGCAGATGACACAAAATTGGGAGGGATAGCTAATACTTTGGAAGACAGAAACAAAATTCAAAGTGATCTGGATAGACTGGAGCACTGGGCAGAAAACAACAGAATGACATTTAATGGGGACAAATGCCAAGTTCTGCACCTAGGAAAAAGAAACCAAATGCACAGTTACAAGATGGGGGATACGTGGCTCAACCACACTACAAGCGGGAAGGATCTTGGAATTGTTGTCGATCACAAGCTGAATATGAGCCAACAATGTGATGTGGCTGCAAAAAAGGTAAATGCTATTTTGGGCTGCATTCATAGAAGCATCGCTTCCAAATCCCGGGAAGTACTAGTTCCCCTCTGCTCAGCACTAGTTAGACCTCATCTGGAGTACTGTGTCCAGTTCTGGGCACCACACTTTAAGAAGGATGCAGACAAACTGGAGAGGGTTCAGAGGAGGGCAACAAAGATGATCAGGGGACTGGAAACAAAGCCCTATGAAGAGAGACCCAAAGAACTGGGCATGTTTAGCCTTGAGAAGAGAAGACTGAGGGGAGATATGATAGCACTCTTCAAGTATTTGAAAGGTTGTCACAGAGAAGAAGGCCAGGATCTCTTCTTGATCATCCCAGAGTGCAGGACACGGAATAATGGGCTCAAGTTACAGGGAGCCAGATTCCGGCTGAACATCAGGAAAAACTTCCTGACTGTAAGAGCAATACGACAATGGAACTGATTACCTGGGGAGGTGGTGGGCTCTCCCACACTGGAGGCCTTCAAGACGAGGCTGGACAGCCATTTGTCAGGGATGCTCTGACTTGGATTCCTGCATTGAGCAGGGGGTTGGACTCGATGGCCTTGTAGGCCCCTTCCAACCCTACTATTCTATGATTCTATGATTCTATGAATAATTCAGCCAAACATCTTCTGCAGTGGGCCCAAGTAGACTTACGCACATGCTTAATTCTTTGCTGAAATCAATAGCAAATTTGGAAATGCTTACATTCAGTTGGTTGATACCTACTAGTCACTACTTTGAAAATGTAGCAGTTAAAAGGATGAGATAGCAAGTGAAGTGGAAGATCTCTGCTGACAGCCTGGACAGTTACAGCCAGTCAGAGTAGACAATGCTGGGCTAGACAGACAAATAGTTCAACCTAGAATAAGGCAGCTTCCTATTGTTGGTGGAAGGACAGGCAAGCTTTCAACCCCAGTTCTCTTACCATTGCAAAAAAAATCATCCACCCTGTTGTTGCTCACCTTGTCTAGTCGTCCCTCCCCCTGGAGTCCTGCCGGGCCAGCTCCGCTCCGCGGGGACTCTGCAGAGCCATCGGCCGGCTCCACCCATAGCCAGACATCCGGCCGCTGGGCAGCAGGGATGCAAATGGCGGCAGCTGTAGCCACTGCCGTTTGCGTCCCTGTACTTAACCGTGTTAGGCTATGTAAATATTTACGTAGCCTATCACGGCAAAGTAAAAAAAAACGCATATGCAAATGGTGGCAGCTACGGCGGCCACCATTTGTGTTCTCTATTTTTCGCCATTCTAGCCTACGTAGATATTTACGTAGGCTAGAACGGTGAAAAATAGCGAACGCAAATGGCGGCTGCTATAGCAGCCGCCATTTGCGTATGCTGAGACCGGCCATGGCCAGCCAGGAGACCAGCCACCGCACCCACCACACCGCCACACCTGCTGCCACCACACCTGCCACTGCACCCACCACTGCCGCACCCACCGCACCTGCTGCCGCATCCGCTGCCGCACCCGCCGCCGCCGGAGCCGCACCCGCCGCTGAATCTGTCGCATCCGCCCCTGGTAAGTGCTGTCCCGGGGGATTCCTTGGGGGGGATGGGGGGCAGGAGGCTGTTCCACCATGGATTCCAGGAGGCCGGATTCTACATAATCCGGCCTCACTGGAATCCGTGGCGGAATTCTCCGCCATCCCTACTTTCAACCCCAGTTCTCTTACCATTGCAAAAAAATCATCCACCCTGTTGTTGTCCACCTTGTCTACCCTATTGTCATTATCTCCCAACATCTCTAATGTTGGACATCTCCCTCCTGCCAGCTGTTTCTCCTATTTTGACTAGGTCTATATCATTGTTATGTCCACTACTCATCAAAGAAACGAAGGCATGCGCACGCGCGCGTGTGCACACACACACACACACACACACAGCAAATGCTAGCTGATGAAATAATAATGTGGTGGGTTTTTTTATCATATTCCAAAATGCTAATTTGTGTTATTTGAATCACAGCAGTTGTAGAAGCAAATCGTACATTTCTAACAGACGTTGAGAAAATCAGGTCCTCTGTGTACTTGGCAACATAGGAATGCATCTATACTTAATAATTCAAGATCCAAATGTTGGGTGGTGCCTGGTTTTAAGGACAGGGAGAAAAAGAAAAGAAAAGAAATAATGATCATATATTAACTTCAAGAGAAGAAGAGCTATTTTGTTTGGCAAAGTAATAGACCATTTATACATACCAGCTGTTAATAATTGAACATTCAAAGGATGAGTTAAAAGCTGCTTTGTGGCAGGCAGAGATAAGTTTGATTCAAAAGTGAGAAACGTACAAAGATATACTACATAAAATCTCCACAATTTCATCCCAAGAGTGCTTGTTTACTCATATTCTAAGATGTTAATTGCATTTTTAACTGCATTTTTTTGGCACAGTCAGTTAAGAAACAAGGGTCATGATGGTTAAACAGAATCCTTAAGGGTGTGATACATAAAGACAGGCAGAAGCTACACACTGACTATGTTAGTGAGATCAGACATCAACAAGCAAGATTACATAAATACAATTCCGGGGGCGGGGAGTGGAATCAAACAGAGGGCTAATACATTCTTCCACACAAACCCATTGATACTGGTGAAAGAGAAAGAACATCCATCTTCAGAAGGATATAATTTTAAACTTATGTATGAAGCCACTAGGGTGGCTGATGATACCCAGCTCTATTTCTCTGTGCCATCTGAATCAGGAGAAGCTGTGCACGTTCTGAACCAGTGCCTAGACACAGTGATGGGTTGGGTGAGAGCTACCAAACTGAGACTGAATCCAGACTAGGGATGTACGGTCTGCATAAAATCCACCCCATCTGTGTTTCACGGATTGCCAGTTGCCTTTTGTTCCGTCATCCACGTACAGATGGATGTGAATTTTTTTTCTGGCCTGCGGAAAAATACGCAAATAATTATGTAAGTATTTACATAATTTACCTTAATAGTAACATTTAGCGTATTGTTACATATTTTCCATTCCGTTCAATGTTTCCTCAGGAGAAACTTACGTATTTTCCTACGAATTTATGTGCGTAAATTTGAGGAAAGTTTTTTTAAAAAAGCATCCCGAAGACCATGGATTCCGTGCGGCCTGCGGGTGTCACTCTGCAGTGGATTCCTCAGGTCATATTCTCAGAAATCTGAGCTCATTTTAGTCTGTCTCGAATTTCTCCAGCATCCCTAATCCAGACAAGGTGGAAACTCTATGGCGGGCAGTCCCAGGGTTCAGGAATTGAGGAGTTTGCCTGTTCTAGATGAGGTTGCTACAGGTATGTAGTCTGAAGGTGTTCCTGGATTCATTGTCATGATTAGAAGCCTCAGTGACTTCTGTGGTGAAGAGCACCTGTTACCAGCTCCATATGATATACCAAGTATGCCTTCTCCTAGGCAGGGATAGCCCAGCCATTATAGTCCATGCGTTGGTAACCTCACGTTTAGATTAATGGAATGTGCTTTATATGGGGCTACCCTAATGCTTGATCCAGAAGCTACATCTGGTGCAGAAAGCAGCAGCCAGGATTGTGGGGTGCCTGGCCACACATAGGGATGTCCCGAGAGTCTGTGGGTGTGTGGAGTCCGACAGACTTCCCCTTGCCCACCCTGCTGGACCCTGCTCGCTCACAGACCCACTCAGCAAGCCCCTTATGGCTTGGCAAGTGCCCGGCAGCTGCCTGTCCTCCCTTACGAGCTGCCATTGTGAGTAACAATGGTGACTCAGGTGCTTCTGGGTAGGTAACATTATGTACTTGGCAGCTGTTAAGGGCCCATTTACGCAACACTACAGGCGTAATGTTGCATAAATGGGTGCTTGCCAGGCCACAACAAAGCTTGTGTGTCACCACGAGCAGGGGTGGGTGACAGCAGCAGTTCAGCGAGCACCCAACAAAGCTGAGTGCAGGTGAGTCCATCCACCCCTTGCTACACACATATTACACAGGAGTTTAAGCAACAGCACTGGCTGGCTGATCTATTAGCTACTGAGTCAAGGTCAAGGTTTTGTTGCTGGCATATGGGGATGGATGGACGCCACCGTGTCTGTGCTCAGCCAGTGCTCCAGCCTCCACCGCTGCCACCCCACTGTCCTCCTCCCCCAATGGCACTGCTGCCACTGTGGTAGCCAAGCTGGGAGGAGGAGAAGGAAGCAGCAGCACTGGCAGCAAGGGACGAGCTGATTCTGGGTGCTGCCGAGCTCTGGGACTCTTGGCAGCTGGGTCCATCAGCGCCACATGGGTCAGCAAGCAGGGTCCAGGAGGCCAAGTGCAGGGGAGCCTGCTGGCCTCCTGGACCCAAATGGGCACCCATGACAACCCTACTGGCATATAAAGCTCTGACGTAGGTGTCACGGGCTCCTTGGAGGCCTCTCTCAGTCTAATCCAGTAGCCAAGTCCAGACACAGACAAAGGGATTCTTTTCAAAGCTTTATTCCTCTTTTACAACTTAACAACTCTACTGTTAGCAACTAGATATGAGCAGCAGAGTAGCTATGCCCTAAGTTGGAACAGTTGGTCCCCGTTTGAAAGGGAATTACTGGCAGACCCCTGAACTTAAGGACTAGGGAGAGTCCCTCCCCTTTTCCCTTGGATCCTCTGGGCGCAGCCGTTGTTTGCATGCCAACTGGGCACTGCACCCTCCATTTGGCGCCACTCTCTGTGTCGGCGTCGCGCGTCCATCAAGTCTGCTTCCCGAGCTCTGTCACTCCCAGGACTGCTATCTAAGCTAGGAATGCTGGTGGGAGGAATCTCCATCAGCTGCTGGCCCTGGGAAAAAGAAGCGCGCTCCTCTCCCAGGAGCGACTGCTCTTCCTCAGAATCAGAACTGCTCTGGGATTCTATGGGCTCAGTGTCCACCCTGACAGTAGGGATGGCAGAGAATTCCACCACGGATCTCGGTGAGGCCGAAGGCCAGTGCATTCAGCCCCCCGAAATCTGTGGGGGAACGGCCTGCCACCCCCCGCCACCCCCACGGATCACCCCCAGGATGAGATTTACCTGGGGCGGATCTTCCGGGTGGCGGCGGCTCTGGCGGTGGGTTCAGTGGCAGCGGCGGCGGTGGCTGGTCTTCCGACCGGCCGCCGCCACCGCCATTTGCAGTCTTGTTAAAAAAAAAAAAAAATGACGTGATAGGCTACGTAAAGATTTACGTAGCCTATCATGGCTGGTTTTTTTTAAAAAAAAAACCCGCGTATGCAAATGGCGGTGGCTACGGCCACCGCCATTTGCGTTCCTTATTTTTGGCCATCTTAGTCTACGTAAATATTTACGTAGACAAAGACAGCAAAAATAAGGGGAACGCAAGTAGCATAGCGGATGCTATTTGCATTCCCCCTTATTTTCGCCATCTTAGTCTACTTAAATATGTACGTAGAGTAAGACAGCCAAAAATAAGGAACGCAAATGGTGGTGGCTGTAGCCGCTGCCATTTGCATACACGCGTTTGGTTTTTTTTAAACCAGACGTGATAGACTACGTAAGTCTTTATGTAGCCTATCACGGCTGACTACAGGGATGCAAACAGCGGCGGCTACGGCCACCGCCATTTGCGTCCCTGCTAGCCAGCGGCCGGATGTCCAGCTGCTGGCAGAGCTGGCTGGTGGCTCTGCGGAATCCCCACAGAGCAGAGCCAGCCGGCCAGGATTCCGGGGGGAGGGATGGAACACCTCCTCCCCACCAGCGGAACCCGGCGGAGCCAGGTAAGGGGACTTTCGTACATCCCTACTCTGAAGTTGAGACCAGGTTACCTGGTGGATCGCCTTTCCTGATATAGACCCATTAGATCACTAAGATTATCAGAGGAGGCCTTGCTGCTAGTACCACAACCTGCAACTTGCCATCTAACTGTGACCTGGAAGCAGGCTTTCTTCATGGTGGCACCCTCTCTGTGGAATGCCCTCCCTCTTGGCATGCACCAAATCACCAACTGTGGCATGCCTTAGGCTCCAGGTAAAGACCTACCATTTCACCCAGGCCTTCCCTGAGTACTGCCCAGTTTGATTGTTAGCTCTCTGATTTGAATGTTGTAATTGAAGATGTTTATCTTTTCATTCTAAATGTTTTTAACTGAGACATTTTCATATTGATTCAATACACGAATAACATGTATTTTGCCCAGTCTGCTTTATGATTTTCAGATATTTAATTGGTGTTTTTATAGGAGAACATCTGGATACTTTGACAAGGCTCTGTAATAATGCTAACAGATGTATTGGGCTAGCTCAGCAACTCCTGCTTCCACAGCTACATGATCTGACAATCTTTTCTGTCTGCTTTACCAGGACTATTGCTTTGTTTTTTCCTTCTAAGATGTATGACAGAGAGTTTTTTCATTGTGGAGTAAGGTTGCTTCAATAAGATACTGTTGAATGGTCTGGATTTGCTATGGCAGTATGTGATGTAAACTATTCAGTCAGAAGGAATCCTAAGAAGCATAGGTCTGCTCTTACCAATCCACTGAGTATACCCCTACCTTATTATGTGACACAGAATGTAAGCTTACTAGGCAACTCGCTTTTGACCATTTAATTGATAAGTTTGCCAAAATGAAAGCAAGTAAGAATCCATTCAGGTAGGCTACCTGTTTAAGTATTCAATGATTAATGCATTAATTATTGTAATAAAGGATGTTTTGTTTGAATTATGCAGTTGTTTAATTTCTCCTCTTGATTTTAGTAATCAAGATCATGTTTATAGATACTAGGATGATGTGTAATTTCCTGAGATAGTAATATATTCTTTTTGTATTCCATTAAAGTCAGTTTGCCTGTCTCATGAATTGGCATTCATGATTATTAATTAATTTATCACTATTAAATGCTACAGACTATATCCCATGTACTTAATAGACTATGTTATCTACAGGCAGCATCTGGGAGGTGGATGCAGGAAGAGGGCCTCAAGACTATATTTTTCCCTAGAGCCTGTGTTACTTCTCTGTAGCCTTGACCACTCACAGATAGCACTAGGGCAGGAAGAGGTAGGTGCTGATGATTCTGTCACTGACTGACAGACACGATCCACAAAGGAAATTTAACATACATGCATATCAGCAGGCAGGCTGTTTAAAGTAGCAAATATGGAACTGGTCAGGTTAAGTTGGCCAAGCCTCCGCAAATCTGTCCCATATAGACCACTTCCAACATGGCTGAGATGGTAAAGAAAGGTTGGCAAGAGAGAAAGGGCATAATCAGTCAAGTGAAGTTAGGGATGTTGTGGGCGCCCATTTTGATCCACAAATTTGATGGACAACTGGCACCCGTGCCCGCCGAGCTGCACCCACCAAGCTCCCCCCTGCTCGCTGGCCCTCCTGGCTACAGTCGAGCCCCCCCTCTGTGCTCGATGAGCAGCATGCAACTTACCCGGGCCCATTCATCTCTGTGCCGGTGGCAATGTTAAAAAAAAAAAAAAGATGATCGGCAGCACTTGCCCATAGAGTTATATGCAAAATAGCTCTGTAAACTAGAGTCTATAGCTGATTCACAGTGCTTTTTGAGTATAAGTCTATGTGGCACATAGACTTATATGCAAAAAGTGCTGTGAATCGCCCATAGACTCTAGTTTACAGAGCTATTTCGCATATAACTTCATGGGCAAGTGCCGCCGATCTCCATTTTTTAAAAAACATGGTGATCGGCACAGAGGTGAACAGTCCCAGGTAAGTTGCAGGCTTCTCATCAAGCATGGAGGGTGGGTTCGACTGCAGCCTGGAGAGCCAGTGAGTGGGGGGAAAGCTCAGGGGGCACCCGGAGAACCTGAGCTGGGGTGTGTTCTCACATCCCTAAGTGAAGTAGAGAGGGTTTTTGTTGTTAGATATTTCAGATGAGCAGATAGAGTAAGCAAGATGACAACAAAGAAATCAACCAATGCTCAAATTCCTGGGGCTCCTGGGTGCTTGCCCCCTTATCTTGTGCAACACCCCCCTTAGATACTATTTTATAGAAGACCATGGTGGCATGATTTAGCTAAAATTTGGGAGGGGGGACAGGAGGTGGGGCTTGTGGATATCAACAAGGATCCCCCACCTTTTCTCCCATAATTTGAGCACCAAGTGGAGTGAAAGTATGTAATGATTTAATAAATATGAAGGAATTTCCTTTCAAACTTCTGAAATTACTCTGAATATTCATCCCCACCAAAGAAGACCATCAGCATGCATGTTAGGCTTTAAAAAAAAAAAAAGCAGCAGCAGCAACAACAACAACAACACATGTTCAAAAATATATGCAAAACTGAGGCCCTACTCAGGCATTGTCAAACTGTGTTGGTTAAATGTGTGAGGCAGGGGAGCACACCAGCCTCATCCCTTTCCATCATCATTTCCATCACTCTCTACACAAGGAGGGTGAATGTCTAAAGGGGAGATCTTCCTGTATCTGTGGAGGCTCTCCACCTGATTTTGAACACTGAAAAATCTGTGTTCAAAATCACAAGGAGAACCTCCATGGATACAGGAGGGTCTCCCCTTCAGAAAGTCACCCTTTATGTGTAGAGGGCAATGGAAATGATGATGGAAGAGGGTGAGACTAGCACCCTTCTCTTCTGGCATTTAACCTACAAAGACTGGGAAAATCTGAGTAGGGCTTGAAACAGCAGCAAAAGTGTAATTAGGGTATACAATAGGTTTGCCTGACTTATCACCAAATTTGTCCTGGGTGGAATAGACTTAAACAGCAGGTAGGTTAAACAAGATGAAATTTATATTCATGTCTATTTTTGTATGAGTTTTTATATGCTCTTCCCCCAATCCCACCCCCTTAAAGCCATGGAAATGCATTGGATAAAATCTTTTGAAAGACTAACTCACTTAAGCCTATTTATTTTAAGGGACTCAAGTGCATCAAAGACTGTTTCTGATCATCATCAGTATTTTGTACCACCTCAACTAAAGATGAATGCAGACATGTACACTCTTTACTCAGAGATATGCACTTAAACACATACACACACACACACACACACACACACTCACCTTAAACAACACATTACAATGGACACAGTTCACACATTCAACCCTTGAATCATCAAATGATAAAACGACTGAGAGAGCAATCCTATGGCTGCTAGACACTATCTAGTGGGCTCCAAGGTCAGTTCCTGGAAAACTGACCACCCCCCTTGTCCGTGCTGCCTCGGAGGCAGCGCTGAGAAGCCCCATCCTCCATGCTCAGAAGAGGAGTGCGGAGCGACTGAAAAGGGGTGGGGCTGGGGGGCGCTCTGGGGCAAGGAGAGTGGAACTGCATGTACGACACATCCAATGTGTCATACAGCAGCTTCCTCTCCCAGTCACCCCCACACACACCGCTAGACAGCCGAAAATGGCTGTCTGGTGAAAAATAGCAAGGCAGGAGAGGTGTGGAGGGAACAATCCCCCTGTGCCTCTCCTGCCTTGCTTTGGATAGGTGGTCGCCTCCAAGGTCAGAGGCGGCCACCTATCTAGTTAGGATTGCGCCCTGAAAGATGCATATGCAAGTGTGAATCTAGGGGTGTACGAAACCATGCTTACCTGGCTCCGCCGGTTTCCGCAGTTGGGGGGAGGCGATCCGTTCCTCCCCACGGAATCCTCGATGGGGGGGAGGCGATCCGTTCCTCCCTGCCCCAGAATCCTGCCTGGCTGGCCGGCTGGGCCAACCTGCAGCGGGGCCTCCAGCCACTGCCAGGCTGCTGCAGACAAATGGCGTCCTGTAGGGGACACCTTTTGCGTCCCTACACCAGCCCATGATAGGCTACGTAAATATTTACGTAGCCTATCACGGCTAAAGCAGGGACACAAATGGTGTCCCCTACACCATTTGCGTTTCCACTTTAGCTGTGATAGGCTACATAAATCTTTACATAGCTGTGTAAATATCACTGTGTAAATCACAGTTTTAGCTGTGGTAGGTTATGTAAATATTTACATAGCCTATCATGGTGAAAAAGGGAACACAAATGGCAGCCGCCATAGCCGCCGCCATTTGTGTTCCCTTTTTTTGCTGTGATAGGCTACATAAATATTTACGTAGTCTATCACAGCCTCCGCAGGGATGCAAATGGCGTCCCTGCATTAGCCGTGATAGGCTACGTAAGTAAGGATGGCGGAGAATTCCACCACGGATTTCAGTGAGGCCAAATGCACTGGCATTCGGCCCCCTGAAATCCGTGACAGAACGGCCTGCCCCCCCCTCACGGATTCCCCCTGGGATGAAGCTTATCTGGGGCGGATGTTCTGGACAGCAGCAGCGCCGGCGGCGACTGGTCTTTCAACCGGCTGCCACAGCCGCCATTTGCATCCTGGACTTTGCCATGATAGGCTACGTAAGTATTTACGTAGCCTATCATGACAAGCCAAGCGAAAAAAAGCGTATGCAAATGGTGGCAGCTACGGCGGCCACCATTTGTGTTCCCTATTTTTCACTGTTTTAGCCTATGTAAATATTTGCGTAGGCTATTACAGCGGAAAAAAAAGGAATGCAAACAGAGTAGTGGGCGTTATTTGCATTCTTTTTTTCCTCCTCCATTTTAGCCAACGTAAATATTTACGTAAGCTATTACGGTGGGAAAAAAGGAACGCAAATAGCACCCACTACACTATTTACGTTCCCATTTTTTTTGCCGTAGTAGCCTAAGTAATATTTACATAGGCTAAAATGGCGAAAAATAGGGAACACAAATGGCGGCCTCCATAGCCGCCGCCATTTGCATATGCCTTTTTTTTTGTTTGTTTGGCTTGCCATGGTAGGCTACGTAAATACTTACGTAGCCTATCATGGCAGCCTGGCTAGATGCAAATGGCGGCCGCTACGGCAGCCGCCATTTGCATCCACACCAGCCAGTCCGCAGCCAGAACTCCGGCTGCAGATGGCCCTGGCCAGCTGCTCCGCAGAGCTGCCGCAGAGCAGAGCCAGCCGGGCAGGATTCCGGGGGGGGGAGGACCGGATCACCTCCCCCTCACCGCGAATCAATCCACAAAAAGGTAAGTGACTTTCATACATCCCTATACGTAAGTATTTGCGTAGCCTATCAAGGCCATTTGAAAGATACGAATGGGGGCTGCAGATGTGGCCGCCATTCGAGGAGCACCGGAACAGCTGACAAAGGTAGGCTCTGTTCCGGGACCATTTTACGGGGGGGGGGCGGGGGGCTTCGTTCCACCACGGATTTTGGGGGAATTATCTGCCATGCCTATGTGAATCTGTCTTAATTCCCAAAAGCTTCAAAATAGATGCTGAAGGTCAACTCAGCAATGACCTGCTGCAAACCCTTAGGATATAATCTATGTCAGTTTAAAAAAGTGTGACTCCTGCTGTGCCATCAACTTCAGGGCGATGTGGTCTGCATAGAAATTAGTGTAGCAAAGCCCATAGGCATACAATAAAAATTTCGTGGTTTGGCTTTGTTTAAAGTTTGACTTTACAATCTCTAAATGTGGTAGAACATCTACTTTGTGTAATGAAGTTGGAACAAAACAGTGCATAGAGATTCGAAATTAGATGGAAATTGTGGTTGAATGTTGTACCTGGCAGATAAATGAATAGAACTGGGGGGAAAATGAGAAGGAAATTTTGTGTGTTGGGATTTAATAGGACCTGATGAAGGTCTTACTTACTTGAAGACTATATTGCAAGGAAGACTAAAAAATCCACAGAGCTGATTAAGAAAATATTTTGGAATGGAGCCTTTGGAGAAATCAATTTAGCTTTGAGAGCGTGCTCAATTTTTCATCTTAACAACACCCTAAGCAATACATGAACATTCATACATCCCAATGCACTGGGTTGCTAACTATACAATGTCACCTTTTTTAACCTAAAAAAAGGCAGACCAATTGACTAATGGAAAAATCATTGGCAGTATAACACAAAAAATAGTCTCATTGTCTTTGCTTAACTTTCAGTCATTGTCAAAAGATATGGCTATTTAGGTTTGATTATTCAAGATATTAAATCCATTGACTGAAGATGACACAGTACACTTTTAGCAGTATCTCATTAAACATGAGTAGTGCCAATAAGCTGATCTTCTCTAAAGATCACCATTGGAAGCTAAGTGTCACAATTCCCTTAGCCCCCACTTCACTTCAATGCCCAAACATACATAGACAAGAGACTTCAGTCCCCAGCTTTTAATCCATTACTTCACAGGGTCATACAGATGCAAATTCTCAGAGAAACTCTCCATCTACTAGGAATGCCTCCAGGGGATCCAAATGGAATTTATGAGAGTTGCCCACCATTTGAAGAAGGAGGCAGTCTCGCTAGCCTAACGTAAGGTGGGGAGGTCCCTCTCTTCTCGTGAGGCCTCTAAGCACAGCTTCTTATGCAAGGACAATCAGGTAGACAGTCTAAGTTCTGCCCCTGCCCTCTCTCTTTGCTCTGTGCCTGCACCTGGCATCTATTAGGTCAATCTCCTGTTCACTGCCTCTCATGGGGGGGGGGATGAGGAGGGATCCTCAAGCTCAGCCATCTGTACGTTTGTAACCTGAGAAGCAGGCCTACTCATATCTGGACTAGCCTGAGAGAACACCTCCCCCATGTCTGATGGTTCTCCTTCAGAATCTGAAGTGCTATCCCACTCCCTGTGCTCAGAAACACCCTTACACTAAGGAGGGTCAGCCCTGGTTAGTGCTTGGATGGGAGACTGCCTGGGAATCAGGCTTCCTACATTGAGCAGGGGGTTGACTTGATGGCCTTGTAGGACCCTTCCAACCTAACGGTTCTATGATTCTATAATTCTATGGTTTTCGTTCATGAGTTCAAGTTCTTCATCTCAGGGCCCATACTGATGTTAATTTCATTGTGCCGCATCTTGCCAGTGACACATGGGTCTGCCCACACAGGTGGTGTAAAATCAGAAGCCTCAAAATCATGTGGAAGGCATCCATTATAGAGTTCCTTCCCATGCCAGTGTGGCCTCTACCAGAAACTGTGGCAACATTGGCAGAGGATAATCTGTGTCATGAACTCCTTCAACATCACCTTTTCCCAGTGCAATTGTTTCAGCATCCCTTGTGCCACAAAGATAAAATCAGAATGGGCTTCACACTTCACTGTATTGAACCATTATGAACTAATATGTGGACTGCATCACTTCAGAAAGTATGCATGTGGTTTTAAAACTCCTAATACATAAAGTCTTAAATCAGTGAGAATTTAAGCTAGGCTCAAACTCTTCTTACTTATATGGAAGAGAATTCATCAGCCACGCAATCAATCACTTACCTGTATTTTGTAATGGCACAGCCCCAAGAGGAGTACTGTATTCCAAGAGAAGCACTTTTTCTGAACTTGTACACTGGGCCTAGACCAGAGCTGGAATGAAGTTGTAGACATTTCCGGACCTGAAACATTTTAATTGATAGTTTAGATAGATAGATAGATAGATAGATAGATAGATAGACAGATGGAGACGGAGACGGAGACGGAGATATATACACATCAATATTAGATCTCAAAATTTGGGTGGAAAAAAACATTGTAGATTTTTAAACTCATTGGGCAATGTTTTATCAGCAATTTAGGAAACAAAAGGCCAAATATGAAACTGGATTTCAGATCAATCTTATGACTAACTACTGAACATTTCCAGCTGCAATACCAATCCCATATATAACTACTGTTATTGGGGAGGGACCTGAGCCCAGTAGTCAGAGCAGCTGCTTAACATGCAAAAGGTCCTGGGTTCAATCTCCAGTTAAAAAGGAGATCAGGAAGCATGTGTGGTAGGTAAGCAGCATAAAAATGGCAGCTCGGGCTTTTTTGTAAAGTCCGGTTTTATGCAAATGGTGGGTGTCAAGCAGCCATTTATGCAAGATTACAGGAGTAAATGGCCATTTCCACCTGTAATCTTGCATAAATGGTCACTTCATGGCTGCCATTTGTGTACAATTCAATTGGCCTTTTTGAAAAAGGCTGAGCCACCATTTTGTTCCTTGGCAAGGGATCTGCGGACTGGCACCCGGGGGGCCAAGCCAGCAATTTCTTTCCAGGTCTCACGCCCCTGCCAGATGCCCACAACATTCCTAAACATGCACACCCCTCTGGAAATTATTCCTATTTTTAGGGGCCATGGCTCAGTGGTAGACCACATGTTTCAAATGCAGAAGGTCCAAGTAGTTCAATCCTACTGGGCAAGGAAAAATCCTGCCCTGGAGAGCAGCTTTCAGTCAGTATCAACAATGACGGGCTATATGGACCACTCATCTGACTCAGTATCAGGCAGCTACCCCATTCGTCTGGAAACTATAGTGCTTTTGAAAATATGCATACATTTTTTTTATTATTAAATTTATTAATCGCCCATCTGGCTGGTCACCCAGCCACTCTGGGCGATGTACAACATACAATAAAACAGTTTAAAACAATAAAATTCTACAATAAAAACATTTCTAAAATACCCTAACCCACCCCAAATGCCTGCCTGAACAACCACGTTTTTAATGCACAGCGGAAGCTCATTAAAGAGGGGGCATGACGGAGTTCCCTAGGGAGGGAGTTCCACAGAGTGGGGGCCACCACAGAGAAGGCCCTCTCCCTCGTCCCCACCAGTCTAGCTGTCCTGGCTGATGGGACAGAGAGAAGGCCATCCGAGGCTGATCTTGTTAAGCGGCCTGTCTGGTGCTGCTGGAGGTGCTCCTTAAGATAGGCTGGGCCAGAACCATATAGGGTTTTAAAGGTCAAAACCAACACCTTGAATTTGGCCTGGAAAACAACTGGTAACCAGTGCAACTCCTTCAGCACTGGAGTGATGTGATCTCGCCAGCGGCTGCCTTTAATCAGGCGAGCCGCCGCGTTTTTGGGAGTTCCTTATAGAATTACATATTTTCATTTAATCCTCAATTATGGAACCATAACATTATGAGGAAATCATATTTTGTTGTTTAAATGTAGGTTTCTAGCCCTCTTGTGTATTTAATCTGTGGCAACCATATATTTACAGGCCAACCATATTTTGTTGTTTAAAAGTAGGTTTCTAGCCCTTATGAATACTAGAGGCAAGCTCCTGGCATGCACCTACCTGTAAACTACGTTGATCTTCTAAGGCCCTCCTTCAGGCCTCTTCTGAGGGAGGCTCAGAAGGTGGCAACAAGGGACAGAGCCTATGGAACGATCTCCCCAATGAGGCCCACCTGGCACCAACATTGTTATCTTTTCAGGGCCAGGTTAAGACCATCCTCTTCTCTCAGGCATTTGGCAGCATATGATGAGGTTTTAATCAGGTTCTGGATTTTTCGTACTGTTGATTGTTTAAAATTGTTTAGATATATGCGTGTCTGTGCATGCACTGTCTGTTTATATATTTGTATGTAGTTGGGTTTTTTATACTACGTCTAATGTGCTTCAATGGTTTTCATCTTTGTAAACCACCAGAGAGCTTCGACTATTAGGTGGTATAGAAATGTAATAAATGAAATGCAAAAGGTTAGAAACACAGCACAAAATTAGAAACACAGGAAGGACAAAAAAGAAAACCTAAAGACCTCGAGGTATGGGGCAGGTATATCACTTGTTACTTAGAAAGAGAGATCAGCCTGCAGAAGGAAGCTTCTTCACTGGCAGATGATTCAGGTTTAGAATTGGATGGTCATCCAGGCCTCACTGAATAGGCTGGACAATCTTTTGATATGAATGGGGATACACATCCCTATCGAGGGCTAGTACCTGTTGCACATGATTAGCTGCACACAGCAAAAGCTGGACTGGATGTGCCTGGGTTGTCCATACTAAGCAGTAATAGAGATGATTTTCATTCAATGCAATTATGTTTACATTAGGACTTAGGAGAAAATAGCCTGAAAATAACATGAAACTTCATTTCATTATTTTTGCTCATGGAATAGCTTTCAAAAACGGGACCCATATTGTGATCATGGCTATATGACCTGTCTGAAAGAACTCTGAGTTGCCATGAAAGTACAGAACTCAATATATCATTGTAATTTGAAAAATGATGTACTATTTTTGTATGCTTGTCTACTTCTATTTACTCATCACTCAAACCATTTAATCTACTTTCCATTATATTGTTCTGTCACAGCCATAAATTCCAAGTTGAAGATAATGGATACATATCTCATATGACAAACTTCAAAGCACCCTCCGCTGATCTATTATGTTCTTCAGGCTTTACAGACTTCAAGATCTGGAGAGTAAATTTAAATGCTTCTTTAGAAAGTGTGTTTGTTAAGAATATTTCTAAAAACAGTCATCCCAGTCCGGAAGAGATCCATAATCCAATTTCTAGATCAGGAACTCCAAGCATAAATTGGTTACACATCTGCATGCAGATCTCATTCATTGGCATTGTATTTCTTTCAAGAAGAGATACACTTTGATGCACATTAGGATCCAGATACAAATGTGCATTGCATCCCTATCCAAATTCTGGAGCAACTAATCACAGGAACCACATGCAGCTAGAGCTGTATTGGAATCTGTGACTTTATCCTGCTATATATTACCTCTGTGAAACATCTCAAAGGGAGATGTGAAGAGATTTTTGGCAGTTGAGAACATGTTAACATTCAAAATGTTGCACTCTGTTCCAAAGACAGAGCAATCACTTAAATCAATTTCCTGATAATGGAGAATTGAAATGATCATTCTGAATTGAGGTACATGGGAGAGGGTGGGGAGCAAGAAATTCAATAGTAAAGTGAAAATTTCCCATTAGACATTGAGCTCATAGATGGCATGTCATGATGATTACATAAAGTAAAGGATTCAGAAGTGTTCATAGGTGCACTGATATGAAGAACCAAACAAAACTGAAGCACATTATGAGTCACAAATCCAAATACTGAGAAACCCCATGCATTTAAATGAAACAAAAGTGAATGCGATATTTCTAAACTGAAATCCCCCAAATTACAAGACTTGGAGCATGTATATCTCTGACATTTCATGTGTCACTTGGTCCATTATTGTTCTCCTACCTGAATCAGAGTTCTAATTCATTCATTAATACTAACTAAAGTAATTCCCGTTGAGATCAACAGCCTCCTTCACACTCTTAGAGGGAGTCACTTGGGTGCTGATCCCCTGTGTTGATATATCCCGTGTGTGTGTGTGTGGTGTGACTGTGTTGAAGTAGTGAAACCGCATGGGTGGGACCAATCATATGAAACATTAATCCAACCCCATTTGGAGGGTGTCTACTGAGTGGATGGATACATTCCACCAAGGGCCAGCATGGTTGGGCAGTTGCCAAGGGCCTATGGGCTCAAAAGGGCCCATCCCCAGCCGTGCCAAGCCATAAGAAGGTGGACAGCAGGAGTGGATCTAAGCGCTCACTCAACTCACGTTCAGTTTAAAATATTTTTATTTAAAATAGTTCAAAAGTGCTGCTGCCCACCTCAGCCTGCTGCAGCAACCATTCATCTCCACACCATCCACAGAACATTTTGTGGTTGGGGGGGCAATGACACTTTTGAATGGGAACTGAGCTGGTGCTAAGGCTACTCGGCACCAGCCATCTGCCATCTGAGATTATCCCACATGCAGTGCGGTGGGGAATGAGGAGGAGGACGCTGGAAGGCAGGCAGGCAGAGGAGAGGGAGGGCAAGGGATGGAGGCAGCAGCTGTAGTGGGCAGGTGGGGATGCAGGAGAAGGAGAAGGCAGTGGGAGTGGGGGCGGGGGCAGGAGGTGGTAGAGGGGACAGATGGGTGGGAGGGGGCAGTGTCCAGGGAGGAGAAGGACCTTTGGCAGCACAATGCCCAAGGGCCTCTTGAAGTCTGATACCGGCCCTGGATTCATGCAGTTAACCACCTGATTGCAGTGCACACGCACGTGCACGCACACACACATGCACACACAAGCTGTGTGGTAGAGAAGGGATGGGCTGGCACAGAAAGAGGAAGGGCTGTGCAATCCTCCAGCGCTGCAAGCTCTGCCCATTTTTATTTTTATTTTTATTTTTTACTCTGGCTCCAGCCAGAATCTGTTCTAGCCCCCAAGTGTTTTTTTTCCCAATAGGCCAACAGCCCTTCATAGGGAAAAGGTCTCAATTTTTCAACTCTGTCTTCTTTTTTTATGTATTAATTGGCACCTGAGTTCAAAGAAATATACAGATTTCTCCAAAACTGTGCAATCTTCAAAACTGTATGCAATTCATAAATAAACTTCTTCCACTAGAGGCTAAGCCTTGCATTCCAACATCTCAATTGATTTACTTTGGAACAGGAACTCTTTCTCTCTCTCTCTCTCTCTGTAATCAATGGGAATATTCCTATTGGCTTCAGTAAGATATCAACTGTACCCAAACTACTTTGTTTCTGTTTTATTTTTAAAATATTTCTGGATTTGCATTATATGCCTGCATTCAAAACATAGACTATTATTTGTAAACACTATGGATGTGTGAAGCCACCCTCATCCAGGTGCCCAGGATGCCCACCCTGCCCCTTCCCACACTCACTGGTCCCCAGACTGCACTCTAGCCCCTCCTGGGCTCTGCAAGCAGGCTGCATTCACCCCGGCAGCCTCATTGGGCTTTGTGGTAGCCATTTTTGAAAAATAAAATGGCGATCACAAAAATGTGCATCTTTCCATATGCCGAAAATGCACATTTTTGTGATTGTGCAAATTTGCACATGTGCAAAATGCACATTTTTGTGTATATGCAGATATGCCATTCGCAAAATTCACATTTTCACATACGTGAACATATGCATTCAAAAATGCACATTTTTGTGCATACACAAAGATGTGCATTTTTGCAATTGCCATTTTATTTTTTAAAAAATTGGCAACTGCTCGATGAGGCCACTGGGGTGAATGCAGGCCACTCGCCGAGTGCAGGCAGAGTGTGAGCAAGGGCAGAGCCTCGGCAAGCAGGGCTCGGGGGTTCATGCAGAAGGGGGTCCACCGGATTCCTGAATGGAATCAGGCATTCACGCCATCCCTAGTAAACACCACCAACAATGAAAATGTAGCTTCTTGATAGCATTTAGATTATTCAATGCACTTTTCATACAATAGGGGTGCAATCTTATGACAACCTCTAAAGTGGGTCACCATTATTATCCCGATATTGCAAATGGTCATTGATGAGTTCATTGGAGAAGTAAAATTTGAACCAGGAACTTCTTGTCTCACAGACTCAATATTACATTGCAAACATACTGAATTTGGTTTATAAGCCCTTCTTTTGATCTTCCTGCAAAGAAATATACAAATTGTGCAGAAGTAGCTGCAGTTCCAATCCTCTGACCTGTATCCGTTGTAACTAATGGGAACTGAAAACTCAACAAGCTAAAGTGGACACACTCTACTGGAATTTGTTCTTGACAAGCTTCATTGAAATTAATGACTATTGTTCATTTAGCCATGGTTTTGTGCAACTACTATTCAAATCAACAAGGTTTGCACAGAATTTTCTTGTGGAGAGAGCTAAAAAAATGTTCAAGTGCTGCTTTTGAAAGTACAATTTGAGTTTCCAGTTATTGCATTTTAAAATGTTCCTCATTTCTTTTCCCTTCTTCCTGTGCCTTAAAGTAAAATAACTTCCAAACATTTGAAATTCTTTGAGATACAAGTTTTATTTTAAGGACCAGAGTAAAAGGGATTATTTGTTTTAAAAGAACTAAAACAGAATATTTATAGCTCTTCACTTTGTGGTGGTCCATACATGCGAACCTGGCAGTACAGAAAAAAAAAAAAGATATATTAAGATCTGAATCAAAGAAAGGTAAGGGGAACAGTGAGTTTATCAATGTGCAGCAGAATGAGGGAGGTCTCAGACTGTATGTATGTATGTATTACATTTCTATACTGCCCAATAGCCGGAGTTCTTTGCTGTCCTACAGTTGGATGGATGGGATCCCATGTGATCCTTCTCTATTCATTCATCATTATGATATGCTGTTTGAGGTATCATATGCCTTTGGACATTTGCAATTATTGAAGTTGGATTTTAAAAATGCCACACTTACTTGGGAGAGAGGCCCACTGATCTCAATGGGATGTACTTCTGTATAGACCTGCACAGGACTGCACTGTTAGAGAAGTAAGATTGGATCCAGATTGAAATGCACATAAGAGGGATGGGCCCCTTCATGGATCACTGCCTTGTTGTGGCAAAGGGGCTTGCGTAACTCAGTGAAGCCATAAGCTATGCCGTGCAGGGCCACCCAAGACGGACAAGGCATGGTGGAGAGTTCTGACAAAATGTGGTCCACTGGAGAAGGAAATGGCAGCCCACTCCAGTATTCTTGCCAAGAAAACCCCATGGAACGTATCACAAGGCTAAAAGAGATGATGCCAGAAGATGAGCCCCTCAGGTCGGAAGGTGTCCAATATACTACTGGGGAAGAGCAGAGGGAATTTCCAAGTAGCACCAGAAAGAGTGAAGCAGCTGGGCCAAAGCCAAAAGGACACTCAGCTGTGGATGTGTCTGGTGGTGAAAAGAAAGTCCGATGCTGTAAAGAACAATATTGTTTAGGAACCTGGAATGTCAGATCAATGAATCAAGGTAAGCTGGAGGTGGTCAAACATGAGATGGCAAGATTGAACATCGACATCTTTGGAATCTAGGGACGTACGAAAGTCACTTACCTTTTCGCAGGGGTGCTTCGCGGTGGGGGGGAGGCATCTCGCTTCTCCCCCCGAAGTTCAGGCAAGAGGGGGGAGCTGTCCCGCCTCGCCCGGCTGAAATTCAGGCCGGGGGGGAGGCTTCCCGCCTCGCCCGGCCGAAATTCAGGCCGGGGAGAAGCGCCCCGTGTCCCCAGCCACGAAACAAAGTGTAAAAAAAACAAAAACCCGTGATAGGCTACGTAACGATTTACGTAGCCTATCACGGCTAGATTTCCAAAGTCAGCCGTGATAGGCTACATTAATCGTTACGTAGCCTATCATGGGTGACTTTGAAAAAAAAAAGCGCGTACGCAAATGGCGGCAGCCTATGGGCGCCACCATTTGCGTTCCTTATTTGGTCCAGGTAGTCTATGTAAATCTTTACGTAGACTACCAGGACCAAATAAGGAACACAAATGGCAGCACCCATAGGCCGCCGGCATTTGCGTACGCACATTTTTTTTTTTCACAGTCACCCGTGATAGGCTACGTAACAATTAACATAGCCTATCACGGCTGACTTTGGAAATCTAGCCGTGATAGGCTACGTAAATCGTTACATAGCCTATCACGGGTTTTGTTTTGTTTTTTACACTTTGTAATGGCGGCGGCAGCCGGTCGGAAGACCAGCTGCCGCCCCCGCCCCCAACAAAAGGCCAACGAACCGCTGCCAGGACCCGCCGCCACGAGGGACATTCGCCAAAGGTAAGTCCCATCCCGGGGGGGTGGAGAATTTCACCGCTGATTTCGGGGGGCCGAATGCGTTGGCGCTCGGCCCCCCGAAGATTCGGGAAGAAATTCTCTGCCGTCCCTATGGGAATTAGCGAACTAAAATGGACAAGCATGGGCAAATTTAATTCAGGTGACCATTATATCTACTACTGTGGGCAAGAATCCCTTAGTAGAAATGGAGTAGCACTCATACTCAATAAAAGGGTGGGAAAAGTAGTAGTTGTTGTTGTTTATTCGGTCAGTCACTTCCAACTCTTCGTGACTTCATGGACCAGCCCACGCCAGAGCTTCCTGTCGGCCGGCGCCACCCCCAGCTCCCCCAAGGTCGAGTCCGTCACCTCCAGAATATCATCCATCCATCTTGCCCTTGGTCGGCCCCTCTTCCTTTTGCCTTCCACTTTCCCTAGCATCAGCATCTTCTCCAGGGTCTCCTGTCTTCTCATGATGTGGCCAAAGTACTTCAGTTTTGCCTTTAATATCATTCCCTCAAGTGAGCAGTCTGGCTTTATTTCCTGGAGTATGGACTGGCTTGATCTTCTTGCAGTCCAAGGCACTCTCAGAATTTTCCTCCAGCACCACAGTTCAAAAGCATCCATCTTCCTTTGCTCAGCCTTCCTTATGGTATCACAGCCATAGGTTACTACAGGGAATACCATTGCTTGAACTATGCGGACCTTTGTTGTCAGTGTGATGTCTCTGCTCTTCACTATTTTATCAAGATTTGTCATTGCTGTCCTCCCAAGAAGTAAACACCTTCTGATTTCCTGGCTGCAGTCAGCGTCTGCAGTAATCTTTGCACCTAGAAAGACAAAATCTGTCACTGCCTCCACATTTTCTCCCTCTATTTGCCAGTTATCAATCAAGCTGGTTGCCATAAACTTGGTTTTTTTGAGGTTGAACTGCAACCCAGCTTTTGCACTTTCTTCTTTCACCTTCGCCATGAGGTTCCTCAGCTCCTCCTCGCTTTCAGCCATCAAAGTGGTATCATCTGCATATCGGAGATTGTTAATGTTTCTTCCAGCAATTTTAACTCCAGCCTTGGCTTCATCAAGCCCAGCATGTCGCATGATATGTTCTGCGTACAGGTTGAATAGGTAGGGTGAGAGTATACAACCCTGCCGTACTCCTTTCCCAATCCTAAGCCAGTCTGTTGTTCCATGGTCTGTTCTTACCATTGCTACTTGGTCATTATATAGATTCCTCAGGAGGCAGACAAGATGACTTGGTATCCCCATACCACCATGAACTTGCCACAATTTGTTATGATCCACGCAGTCAAAGGCTTTAGAATAGTCAATAAAACAGAAAGAGATGTTTTTCTGAAACTCCCTGGCTTTCTCCATTATCCAGCGGATACTGGCAGTTTGGTCTCTAGTTCCTCTACCTTTTCTAAACCCAGCTTGTACATCTTAAGGATGGATGAAAGTCCCTTACCTGGTCCCGCAGCTGTTTTCGGTGGGGGGGGGAGGCGCTCCGTTTCTCCCCCCAAAATTCTTGGCGGGGGGGAGGCAGCTCGCCCCTCCTAGCTGAAATTCAGGCCAGGGGGGAGGTGCCCCATCCCTCCCCACCAAAATTCTGGCCAGGGGGGAGAGCCCCGTCTCCCCGGCCGTGAAATAAAAAAGGAAATTGAAAAAAAAAACATGATAGGCTACGTAACGATTTACGTAACCTATCAAGGCTAGATTTTCAAAGTCAGCCGTGATAA
Source organism: Heloderma suspectum (assembly GCF_057233095.1). Taxonomy (NCBI): domain Eukaryota; kingdom Metazoa; phylum Chordata; class Lepidosauria; order Squamata; family Helodermatidae; genus Heloderma; species Heloderma suspectum. The sequence continues at coordinate 77,628,684 of NC_139460.1, read as the reverse complement.
ATCTACGTAAATCTTTATATAGCCTATCACGGCTGACTTTGAAAAAAAAAAAGTGCGCCCTTGGGCGCCGCCATTTGCATTCCTTATTTGGGCACGGGTAGTCTACGTAAAGATTTACGTAGACTACAGCGAAAATAAGGGCAATGCTATTTGCGTTGCCCTTATTTTCACCGTAGTCTACGTAAATCTTTACGTAGACTACCCATGCCCAAATAAAGAACGCAAATGGTGGCGCCCATGGGTGCCGCCCTTTGCGTACGCGCTTTTTTTTCCCCAAAGTCAGCTGTGATAGGCTACGTAACGATTTACGTAGCCTATCACGGCTGACTTTGAAAATCTAGCCGTGATAGGCTACGTAAATCGTTACGTAGCCTATCACGTGTTTTTTTTTTTTTTTTACGGGGAAATGGCGGAGGCGGCAGCTGGTCAGAAGACCGGCCGCCGCCCCCGCCACCGCCGAAACGCCGCCGAAACGCCGCTGGGACCCGCCGCCAAGAGGGACATTCGACAGAGGTAAGTCCCATCCCGGGGGGGAGGCGGGGGGTGTCGGAGAATTTCTCCACCAATTTCGAGGGGCCGAATGCATTGGCATTCGGCCTCTCAGAGATTCATGGAGAAATTCTCCGCCATCCCTAGTACATCTGGCAATTCTTGTTCCATGAATTTCTGGGGTCTACCTTGCAAGATCTTGAGCATTACCTTACTGACATGTGAAATAAGTGCCACTGTTCAATAGTTTGAACATTCGTTGGTGCCTCCCTTTTTTGGTATGGGGATATAGGTTGATTTTTTCCAATCTGTTGGCCATTCTTGTGTTTTCCAAATTTGCTGGCAAATGGCATGCATCACCTTGACAGCATCATCTTGCAAGATTTTAAACAGTTCAGCTGGGATACCGTCATCTCCTGCTGCCTTGTTATTAGCAATGCCTCTTAAGGCCCATTCAACCTCACTCTTCAGGTTGTCTGGCTCTAGCTCACTGACCACACTGTCAAAACTATCCCCAATATTATTATCCTTCCTATACAGATCTTCCATATATTCTTGCCACCTTTTCTTGATCTCTTCTGCTTCTGTTAGGTCCTTGCCATCTTTGTTTTTGATCATACCCATTTTTGCCTGGAATTTACCTCCGATGTTTCTAATTTTCTGGAAGAGGTCTCTTGTCCTTCCTATTCTATTATCATCTTCTGCTTCCGCGCATTGCTTGTTTAAAAATAATTCCTTATCTCTTCTGGCTAAGCTCTGGAATTTTGCATTTAATTGGGCATATCTCCCCCTATCTCTGTTGCCTTTTGCTTTCCTTCTTTCTTGGGCTGCTTCCAGTGTCTCAGCAGGCAGCCATCTTGCCTTCTTGGTTTTCTTTTTCTTTGGGACGATTTTTGTTGCCTCCTCCTGAACAATGTTGCGAACTTCTGTCCATAGTTCTTCTGGGACCCTATCTACTAAATCTAGTCCCTTAAATCTATTCTTCACCTCCACTGCATATTCATGAGGAATATTAGTGAGCTCATATCTAATTAATGTGTGGGTCTTCCCTATTCTCTTCAGTCTGATTCTAAATTGTGCAATAAGAAGTTCGATATCTGAACTACAATCAGCTCCAGGTCTTGTTTTTACTGACTGCATAGATGTCCACCACCTTTGGCTACAAAGGAAGTAGTCAATCTGATTTCGGTGTCAACCATCTGGTGAAGTCCATGTATAAAGTCATCTCTTAGGTTGTTGGAAGGGAGTGTTTGTTATGCACAGTGAGTTGTCTTGGCAAAATTCTATCAGCCTATGTCCTGCTTCATTTTGTTCTCCCAGACCATGCTTGCCTGTAATTCCAGGTGTCGTTTGACTACCCACCTTAGCATTCCAGTCTCCTGCAATGAAAATAACATCTTTGTTTGGCGTACTATTCAGTAGGTGCTGCAGATCCTTATAGAACTGATCTACTTCTGCTTCTTAAGCATCTGGGGCATATATTTGGATCACTGTGATGTTAAATGGCTTACCCTGAATTCGAATTGAGATCATTCTGTCATTTTTTGGATTGTATCCAAGCACTGCTTTAGCCACTTTATTATTAATTATGAAGGCTACTCCATTTCTTCTGTGGTCCTCTTGTCCACAGTAGTAGATCTGGTGGTCATTTGATGTGAAGTGGCCCATTCCAGTCCATTTCAGTTCACTGACACCCAAAATGTCTATATTTAATCTTGACATCTCCCCAATAACCACATCCAATTTGCCCTGGCTCATAGATCTTACATTCCAGGTTCCTATGGTGTGTTGATCTTTAGAACATCGGATTCGTCATTCACCACCAGCATCATCGGCTGCTAGCCATCCTTTCAGCTTTGAGCTAGCTGCATCATCACATCTGGGGCTAGTTGAACTTATCCTCTGTTCCTCCCCAGTAGCATTTTGACCATCTTCTGACCTGGGAGTCCCATCTTCCGATGGTATACCGACGTATCTCTGGTTGTACTGATTCATTTAGTTTTCATGGCAAGAATACTGGGGTGGGTTGCCATTTCCTTCCCCAGGGATCATATTTAGTCTGACCTCTCTGCCATGACCTTCCCGTCTTGGGTGTCCCTTCACAGTTTAGCTCTTGACGTCATTAATGTGCTGAAGCTCCAGCACCACGACAAGGTAACGATCTCCTTTGCTGAAGGGGAAAAGTAGTACTGGGGTACAATCTCAAAAATGATAGAATGATCTCAGTACGAATCCAAGGAAAACCATTCAACATCACAGTAATTCAAGTCTATGCCCCAACCACTGATGCCAAAGAAGATGAGGTTGATTGGTTCTATGAAGACCTACAACACCTTCTAGAACTAACACCCAAAAAATATGTCCTTTTCATCATAGGGGATTGGAATGCCAAAGTATGAAGTCAAGAAATAACAGGGATAACAGGCAAGCATGGCCTTGGTGTACAAAATGAAGCAGGACAAAGGCTAATAGAGTTTTGCCAAGAGAACACGCTGATCATAGCAAACACTCTTTTCCAACAGCACAAGAGGTGACTCTACACATGGACATCACCAGATGGTCAATATCAAAATCAGATTGATTATGTCCTTTGCAGCCAAAGATGGAGAAGCTCCATACAGTCAGTAAAAACAAGACCTGGAGCTGACTGTGGCTCAGATCATGAGCTGCTTCTTGCAAAATTTCAGCTTAAATTGAAGAACATAGGGAAAACCACTAAACCATTCAGGTATGACCTCAATCATATCCCTTATGAATATACAGTGGAGGTGAGGAATAGATTTCAGGGATTAGACCTGATAGACAGAGTGCCTGAGGAACTATGGACGGAGGTCCGTAACATTGTTCAGGAGGCAGCAACTCAATCCATTCCCAAAAAAAAGAAATGCAAGAAAGACAAGTGGCTGTCTGATGAGGCTTTACAAGTAGCTGAGGAAAGAAGGGAAGCGAAAAGCAAGGGAGAAAGGGGGAGATACATCCAACTGAATGCAGAGTTCCAGAGAATAGCAAGGAGAGACAAGAAGGCCTTCTTAAATGAACAATGCAAAGAAATCGAGGAAAACAATAAAATGGGAAAGACTAGAGATCTTTTCAAGAAAATCGGAGATCTCAAGGGAACGTTTTGTGCAAAGACGGGCATGATAGAGGACAAAAAAGGCAGGGAGCTAACAGAAGCAGATGAGATTAAGAAGAGGTGGCAAGAATACACAGAAGAACTATACAGGAAAGATCTGAATGTCCCTGATAGCCATGATAGTGCGGTCACTGAACTTGAGCCGGACATCCTCGAGAGTGAAGTCAAGTGGGCCTTAGGAAGCATTACTAACAACAAAGCTAGTGGAGATGACTGTATTCCAGCTGAGCTATTTAAGATCCTAAAAGATGATGCTGTTAAAGTGCTGCACTAAATATGCCAACAAATTTGGAACACTCAACAGTGGCCACAAGACTGGAAAAGGTCAGTTTTAGGGATGTACGAATCCCTTACCTGGCTCCGCACAGGGGCATCCACAGTGGGGGGGAGGTGCTCTGTCCCTCCCCCTTGAATCCCTGACAGGGGGGGAGGCGCTCCGTCCCTCCCCCCGGAATCCTGCCCTCTGCTCCATGGCCAAGCCATCGAGCTGCTGGCCAGCTCTGGCCGCCCACATCCAGCCACTGGGCATCTCTGCAGGGACACATCCGGCCACTGGGCAGCCCTGTAGGGACACAAATGGTGGCTCTCTTGGCTGCCGCCATTTGTGTCCCTGCAGAGGCCATGATAGGCTACGTAAGTATTTACGTAGCCTATCACGCCAGAGGGGGGAACCCCCAGCATACGCAAATGGTGGTGGCTACCGCCATTTGCGTATGCTGGGTTTTTTTCCCCCCTGCCATGATAGGCTACGTAAATACTTACGTAGCCTATCACGGCCTCTGCAGGGACGCAAGTGGCATCCCTGCATTAGGGACATTAGTGCATCCCTGTACGTAAATACTTACGTAGCCTATCACGGCTAGGAAGAAGAGGAAGCGAATGGAGGCCAGGACGGCCGCCATTTGCAAAGCAGCATGGACGGGAGCAGGTAAGTGCTCCGTTTCACGCACCTTTTGTGGGGTGGGGGCAGCAGGGACTTCATCCTACACGCCTTTCGTGGGGTGGGATGGCGTGGGCTTGGTTCCGTGACAGATTTCGGGGGGCCGAATGCACTGGCATTCGGCCTCACGGAGATCCGTCGTGGAATTCTCTGACATCCCTAGTCAGTTTACATTTCAATTCCAAAGAAGGGCAATGCCAAAGAGTGTTCAAACTACCATACAATTGCGCTCATTTCACATGCCAGCATGGTTATGCTCAAAATACTACAAGCTAGGCTTCAGCAGTATGTGAACTGAGAACTACCGGAAGTACAAGCTGGGTTTCGAAGAGGCAGAGGAACTAGAGATCAAATCGCCAACATTTGTTGGATCATGGAGAAAGCAAGAGAATTCCAGAAAAAGTCTATTTCTGCTTCATTGACTACGCTAAAGCCTTTGATTGTGCGGATCACAACAAACTCTGGCAAATTCTTAAAGAGATGAGAGTACCAGACCACCTTATCTGTCTCCTGAGAAACCTGTACGAGGGTCAAGAAGCAACAGTAAGAACCAAACATGGAACAACCATTTGGTTCAAAATTGGGAAAGGAGTACGACAAGGCTGCATATTGTCACCCTGCTTATTTAACTTATATGCAGAGTACATCATGAGAAACGCCGGGTTGGATGAATCACAGGTCAGAATTAAGATTGCCGGGAGAATTATCAACAACCTCAGATACGCAGACGATACCACCCTCATGGCAGAAAGCGAAGAGGATCTAAAGAGCCTCTTGGTGAGGTTGAAAGTGGAGAGTGCAAAAGCTGGTTTGAAACTCAACATGAAAAAAACTAAAATCATGGCATCTGGCCCCATTACGTCCTGGCATATAGAAGGGGACGAAATGGAAGCAGTGACAGATTTTATTTTCTTGGGCTCCAAGATCACCGCAGACGGTGACTGTAGCCATGAAATTAAAAGACCTTGGGAGGAAAGCTATGGCCAACCTAGACAGCATAGTAAGAAGCAGAGACATCACCTTGCCGACAAAGGTTCATATAATCAAAGCTATGGTTTTCCCAGTAGCAACGTATGGCTGTGAGAGCTGGACTATAAGGAAGGCTGAGCACTGAAGAACTGATGCCTTCGAACTGTGGTGCTGGAGAAGACTCTTACGAGTCCCCTGGACTGCAAGGAGGTCAAATCAGTCAAATCCTAAAAGGAAATCAACCCTGACTGCTCATTGGAAGGACAGATCCTGAAGCTGAAGCTCAAATATTTTGGCCACCTAATGTGAAGAGAAAAGTCACTGGAAAAGACCCTGATGCTGGGGAAGACTGAAGGCAAAAGGAGAAGGGGGCGGCAGAGGATGAGGTGGCTAGATAGCATCACTGATGCAAGGAATATGGACTTGAGCACACTCCGGGGGACAGCGGAGGACAGGAAGGCCTGGCATGCTGTGGTCCATGGGGTCACAAAGAGTTGGGCATGACTTAATGACTGAACAACAACAAGAGGGATAGGACACTTCTTCCTATGGCAGCCCCTCCAGAGCCCTGAAAATGCTACTCAGATGGTCAGGAGAACCTGCTGAATTGGGTGAGCTGTGGTGCAGGGGGGAGGGGGATCTTGAAAAACTGGGGGGAGGCACCTTCCATGATCAGAGCCCTTCTGTCAACAGAAGGCAGATCTTTGATCCAACCCCTAATTTCACAAAAGGAGGTTACAGTACCATTGCACACTGGATGATGTGTTAGATCATTCTGCTTAGCTATGTTAGTTAGCGTTATTTAGAATCAGAAACTTTCTGTTACTCTAATTGGTATTTTATGTTCCTTCATAGCAGGAAACCATTTTTTTCTGTAGAATATTACTATACAGACTATACAGACTGGGGGGATTTTCCCCTGCCCTTCTACTACAAACTGTGTTTGTTTCTTGAAGGATTTCAAGAAACAAACTCTGAGGTTTGTTTCTTGAAATCCTTCAAGAAGTCAACAAAGTTGATCAGGGGACTGGAAACAAAGCCCTATGAAGAGGGACTGAAAGAACTGGGCATGTTGAGCCTTGAGAAGAGAAGACTGAGGGGAGATACGATAGCGCTCTTCAAGGACTTGAAAGGTTGTCACAGAGAGGAAGGCCAGGATCTCTTCTCGATCATCCCAGAATTCAGGACACGGGATAATGGGCTCAAGTTACAGGAAGCCAGATTCCGGCTGAACATCAGGAAAAACTTCCTGACTGTTAGAGCAATACAACAATGGAACCAATTACCTAGGGAGGTCGTGGGCTCCCCCACACTGGAGGCATTCAAGATGAGGCTGGGCAGTCATCTGTCAGGGATGCTCTGACTTGGATACCTGCATTGAGCAGGGGGTTGGACTCAATGGCCTTATAGGCCCCTTCCAACCCTACTATTCTATGATTCTATGATTTGGAGTTGTATGAAGAAAATCTCCTTATTTACATATCAAGCTCCTCTACGTGAATATATTCCATGGGCCAATTCCCTTCCTCACACCCATGCACACACTTCACAGATCCATTTGGGAGGCATTTTTTGGCAACTTTTGTGTGCAGGGGTGAAGTCTATCCATTTTGGGATGGTGAGGGGTGGCAGAGTGGTTACCAGTACAAGACAAGGTGACAGAAGATTTTCTAGTTTCTTTAATTTAACAATAACAACACTTTGCTACCAAAGGTAAGGCCTCTAATGCCCTGAAAATTGATAGATTTCACTCTTGCCCTGAAAAAATGCCCTTTTTTTAAGCTTGTCCCCAAACACCCCAAAAACATCAGAACAGTATCCAGCTTTCAGCCCAGTACTAAGATAGATGCATCTCCAAATATTTGAAGACATATTTGGGAGTGGGGGGCTGTGATTATCCATACACACACACACACACACGCATGCACACACAGAATCAGGGCACACCATAGATCAATTGGCATCTCAGGCAAAGATTGCCTTTGGCACCTCATCTGTTTGTTTAACTTTTGAATACCATTTTTAAATTGTGCTTGTAGTTGATCTGATGACTTTGATGCACAGTGTCTGCATGATTTATCCCTGTCATATCATTTGATAAACTTTCATGCTAGGATTTGTAAATCTGTGCTTATTAACCCCATATGGATTGTTTATACCAGAGTTGGGCAACCTAGCTAGCATCACCAATGATGAGCCATGATGGGGGTTGCAGTCCAACAACATCTGGAATTGCCAGCCTCTGGTTTATACTCTTTCTCTTTGTTTCAGCTGTTGAGTGGATGGTTGAATAGATAATCCATGAGAACCTGCCCCAAGCCTAGGGCCCTCCCCCACCCCAAGCCCATAGAGCCTTCCACAAAATTCATTCTTCCCAGACATGTTTGGCTGGAGACATGTATATTTCCTTTCTGTCCTTTATGTGTGGGAACATCAGAGTAGCTGTGACAAACATAGCTACTGCATGAAGTGTAAAGCTGCCCTAGACTGTCACCACAGTAGACAGCTATGCCAGGAAACCATGTGGTGGGCTTTTGATGGAGAAATCATGGTCAGTATAATTTTCTGTCCTTAAGAAGTGGAGCATAGTCCAGGAGCAGTATCTTAGGAGTGGAGCATCATGAAGCAAACTTAACTACAGAAATCTTCTGGATGGAATTTCACAGCGTGTATATACATGTTGTGGAAAACATGACCCAGGGCCGTATTATGCTCCTGCGGGAATTGCAAGAACCCAGCTGCAATTAATGCCCCTTATCCCATAAATGTTATACCCGATTCATATAGTTAAAGATTGGCTTTAGCTCTGGAAAAAAGGAGAACAGAGTTTTATCTAAAAGTTGCATCTTTTAAGCAACCTATTAAGCTGGATTTGAAACTAAAGGAAACATTCATTTATAATATCATCTTATTACATGCCCCATATTTTTGCATTGTTCTTAACATTTTTATATGGCTAGTCGTATTCTTCTGTACTTTTTTGTACAAAAAAAAAATCATGTCATGTTGGTAGAAATTGGTCCATTTTCCCACATTGCCTATTACTTAAATTTTACGGGGGGGGGGGGGCAGGGGCAACTGAAATATGTATGTAGTTGTGAAACCTATGTAATACGCTGATCTTCTTTCTCTTCTTGTACATTTCCCTGTACACTCAAAATCAGGAGCCAAGTGTGATGATACTTTGTATTAGGGGTGGACGAAAGTCACTTACCTTTTCTCGCAGCTTGTTCGCGGTGGGGGGGAGCGCTTCGCTGCTCCCCCCGCGAAGTTCAGGCCAGGGGGGGAGGCTTCCCGCCTCGCCCAGCCGAAATTCAGGCCGGGGGGGAGGCTTCCCACCTCACCCGGCCGAAATTCAGGCCGGGGAGGAGGCTTGCCGCCTCGCCCGGCCGTGAACGCGAAAGTTAAAAACAAAACAAAACGCCCCCTGATAGGCTACGTGACGATTCACGTAGCCTATCACGGCTAGATCTGCAAAGTCAGCCGTGATAGGCTACGTGAATCGTCACGTAGCCTATCACGGGTGACTTAAAAAAAAAAAAGCGCGTACGCGAATGGCGGCCCCCATAGGGAGCCGCCATTCGCGTTCCTTATTTAGTTGCTGTAGTCTACGTAAATGTTTACGTAGACTACGGCGAAAATAAGGGCAACGCAAATAGCATTGCCCTTATTTTCGCCGTAGTCTACGTAAACATTTACGTAGACTACAGCAACCAAATAAGGAACGGGAATGGCGGCTCCCTATGGGGGCCGCCATTCTCCGTACACACTTTTTTTTTTTTAAGTCACCCGTGATAGGCTACGTGACGATTCACGTAGCCTATCACGGCTGACTTTGCAAATCTAGCCGTGATAGGCTACGTAAATCGTCACGTAGCCTATCAGGGGACTTTTTTTTTTTCTTTTATTGCAATGGCGGCGGCGGCAGCCGGTTGAAAGACCGGCTGCCGTTCCCGCCCCGCTCGAACACCCGACAAACTGCCAGCCGAACCCACCGCCGGGAGGGACATTCAGGGAAGGTAAGTCCCGTCCCGGGGGGGTGTGGGGGGCGGGGGGGTGCAGAGGATTTCTCCCCAAAACTTGTTCGGGGGGCCGAACACGTTGGCGCTCGGCCCCCCGAAGTTTCGGGGAGAAATTCTCCGCCATCCCTACTTTGTATTACTTTAATTATTAGTGATATTCCTGTCTGGACCTCTGTCAGGGTTGTATCTGAGCCCATAGAGTCCCAAAGCAGCTCTGAGGAGGAGGAGGAGGAGGAGATACAATCCATAGGAGAGGAACTCTCTCAGGTTTCAGAGGCGCAGCTGGAGAGGGACCCCCCCTGCTCACATTCCTGGGAGCGACAGTGACCCTGGCATGGAAAGGAAGGAACAACTTGAGCTTTTAGATGTGAGGCGCAACCACAAGCAAGAGGTTGCGGGAGCCGAGCTTAGGCACTCAGCCCAATTGGCCCAATATCAACAGCTGCACCCTGACGCCCCACAGGAGAGGGAGAGACCCTCCCCTCCTACTCCTTAAGTTCCGAGAGTTGCCACTCTTTTTCCCAAATGGAGACCAACTGATGTCCTAACCCTTAGAAACCCCTGGTAGGCTGTTCCTTTGTATTTCCTCTGAGTCTCAGGCAATTAGCATCTGTAAGCTTCATTAGGCTGAATGGGATTAAAGCCTTGGAAAGCAACCCTTTTGTCTGAGTGTTGATTCTGGCTATTGGAGGATTCAGAGGGCAACAGGGGCAATCCTGACTAGGGATGTACGAAAGTGACTTACCTTTCCGTGGATTATGTTGATGGTGGGAGGGAGGCATTCCGTCCCTTCCCCCGGAATCCTGGCCAGGGGGGAGGCGCTCCGTTCGTCCCCCCCGGAATCCTGGCCGGCCGGCTGTGCTCCGCAGTGATTCTGCGGAGCCACCGGCCGGCTCCGCCAGCAGCTGGACATCTGGCCACTGCCTAGCAGGGACACAAATGGCAGCGGCCGTAGCCACTGCCGTTTTCGTCCCTGCAGTCAGCCGTGATAGGCTACGTAAATGTTTACGTAGCCTATCACGGCTGATTTTAAAAAACAACAACGTGCATATGCAAATGGCGGCTGCCATGGCCGCTGCCATTTGTGTTCTTTATTTTGGCACGTCTTAGTCTACGTAAACATTTACGTAGACTAAGATGGCGAAAATAAGGGGAACGGAAATAGCGTAGATGCTACCCTATTTGCGTTCCCCTTATTTTTGCTGTCTTAGTCTATGTAAATGTTTATGTAGACTAAGACCTGCCAAAATAAGGAATGCAAACGGCAGGGGACAAGGCCGCCGCCATTTGCATACGCGCATTTCTTTTAAAAAAATGTTTTAAGTCAGCCGTGATAGGCTACGTAAAGATTTACGTAGCCTATCACGGTGTTTTTTTTTCAATCTAGCCGTGATAGGCTACGTAAATCTTTACGTAGCCTATCACTTTTTTTTTTGTTTTTTTTTGAAGGTGGGAATGGCGGCGGTGGCAGCTGGTCGGAAGACTGGCCGCTGCAGCCGCCACCGCCGAGCCGCCGCCGGAGCTGCCGCCACCAGGAAGATCCACCCAAGGTAAGTCTTGTCCCAGGGGGGGTGGGGCATTGGCATTCGGCCTCCCCGAGATCTGTGGCGGAACTTTCGTACATCCCTAATCCTGACAACCCCTTTCCAAGGAGTTCATCACAACATTTTAGCTTATAAAAGTCAATGAGGGAGGTTAGGTTGATAAAAAGTGACTTACTCTGAAGGCCACCTAGTGAGTTTCTGGGCTGAACAATTTTATTATTGTTGTTTTTTTAGGAACACGTAGGAAGCTGAGTGAGACCTAGACCATTGGTCCATCTCAGTATTGTGTAAATTGATAGGCATTGGTCCATCTATCTCAGTATTGTGTAAATTGATAGGCAGAAGCTCTCCAAGGTTTCAGACAAGAATCTTTTCTAGCCCTACTTGGAGATGTCAGGGATTGAAACCAGGACCTTGTGTATGTGTTCAGCCACTGAGCTGAGTGGCCTTTCTACACATCTACCAACAGTTAACAGCCAGTAGCTCAGTGGAAGCCCATATGTTTTATGCTGAAGGCCTAGACTCAATCCCCACTATCTCCTACTTAAAAGGATCAGGTGCTTGGAAAGACCTCCACCTGAGATGCTGGCGAGCCACTGCCAGTGGACAGTACTGGGCTAGCAGATGGATTATTAGTCTACCTTGGCAATTTCATAAGTTCATTGCACCACACTTTCTCTCAATTGATTTTCAACACTTCTTACATTCAGAGCATTGTCCATGGTCAATGGTGAGCTGCTATAGCATGTCAAGCGTCCCACTTAGCGGTTTTTGTTATGCTTCTCTGAGTAAATTACCTCTGATGCTTACTTTGGTTTGGGGTATGCCCCAAATGGATGATAATATAAAGGGATGCAAACATAGGTGGGGTCAACTGGAGTCTGCTGGCATTGATAAATGCAAGAATGGCCCTATTTACCAGACTAATATATATAATTCTATTTGTATTCATCAAAAGAGACAAAGAAGAGAACTAACTTGCTTTATTAACTTGCCTTATTTATGTCCCATACATAATTAGTAGCAAAGTAACCCCATATGCACACAAATCTTATCCTCTCCATAATCTTCCAGGAGCAGAAGTTAAACAGAAAGGCCTTTAATTCTATTCCATACAGTTTTAAGGATAGTAATAAAGAGAGAGGAGGTCAGAGGCGGCCACACCATTTTGCCTCAGTCTTCTCTCTCAAGGAGACTTGCGTTCAACCTGGGACAAGTAAAACAAATGCTGTATGGAGGGATTTGCAGCCCAGAATAAGTAAGGACATAGTTAGAGAGTTCAAGTCTCAAGGGCCAGATGAATTACATCCCTGGGGGCTGAAGGAGCTTGTATAAGTTATTTTAGAGCCACTGTCTGTAATCTTTGAGCACTCCTGGAGAGGTGCTGGAAGGCTGTAGATGGGCAACTGTTGTCCCCATCTTCAAGAAGGGGGGGGGGTTAGATTAAATTCCATAGAGATAAATGTAGAGTCTTGCATTTAGGTACAAAAACTCAAGTATAGGATGGGGGAGACCCAGCTTGGCAAGTGAACATGTGAAATGGACCTAGGTCTCTTAGTGGATCACAAGTTGAATATGAACCAGCAGTGCGATGAGGCAGCTAAAAAAGTGAAAGCAATCTTGGGCTGCATTAACAGAAGTGTAGTGTCCAGATCATAGGAAGTAATTTTTCCATTCTATTCTGCATCAGTCAGGCCACATTTGGAGTACTGGAGTACCAGTTCTAGACACCCCATTTTAAGAAGGACATTGACTAGCTGGAGCACATCCAGAGAAGAGCAACCAGGATGGTGAGGGGTCTGGAAATGAAATCCCGTGAGGAATGGTTGAAAGAGCTGGGTATGTTTAGCCTGGAGAAGAGAAGATTAAGGGGAGACATGATAATGGTGTTCAAATAACAACAAGATTTTATACAGAAGATGGAACAGATTTGTTCTTTGTTGCTCCTGAAGGCAGGACTAGAACCAGCAGGTGGAAATTACAGCAAAGCAGATTTCAGCTAAACATTCAGAGAAACTTCCTAAAGGGAAGGGAGGGCTGTTCAGCAGTGGAACACTATCAGGAGGTAGTGGAGTCTCCTTCACTGGAAATAATTAAGCTGAGGCTGGATGGACATCTGTCAGGGATGCTGTAGCTGCATCCTGGAGTGGAGAGCCTGCATTGAGCAAGGGGCTGGACTAGATGATCTCTGAAGTACCTTCCAAGTCTATGACAGGTTAACATGATCACAAGCCACCATGGCATATGCTTGTTTTAATCCCCAGCATGTGCCAGGAACCATTTCCCTAATTATCTGCCCGGGCACCTCATCTCATGTTGTCCAAACCCAGGCAGCATGGCTTGTTTGAGGAGGAAACAACCCTCAAAAAACCCATGGTTGTCTGCATTTTATACTATCCACTTGGAAGATGGATTCTTCCTGACTTCTGTCCTCAACCTACTACAGAATAGCTTGTCATGTGGATCCTCATCTGAATGTGAGCCTGGTAACCCACAGTGGTTACAAATGAATCTCATGGTGCTAATAATTAATTGTAGCAAACATTTTTTGTAAGCAATATAAAGGCAACCCCCCCACACACACACACACACAAAGACCTCTGATTAGATCATTTGAAAATGACATATTTCAGTGATGCAAGGCTCTGAACAACATTCATGAACAAAGAGGTGAACTTCTTTAATTAATAACTGTCTTTTGCAAGTAGGTCAGCTACCTCAGAAGAACTTCCAAAAGCCTGTGGCATGCAAACAGTGATAAACATGACATTCCTCGTCAGCTACTGATTTGCAACAATATGTAATTAGTGCATTGATCTGTGAACTTAAGCTCCAGTGAGATGCCAAGTGGTTAATGAGATTTTTGTTGCCTGCCATTGTTTGAAAATTAAGTGTAATTTTGGTAACAAATCCTTGCCACTCTCTTTCACACATGTAACAAGGCAAGGATAAAATGCCCCAATCTTTGATTTTACAAAAAGTGGCAATCATGTCTGCAATTTAGACTCACCTGTCCAATCTTATAGAAACAGCTGTACTGATGTCAAGTTGAAAGGAAAATGCCATTGTTTTAGAGATTGCTCAGGTCAAGATAATAGTCAAACAGAAAGCCTGAGCCAGATGTTCCCATTATTTTACCTTATCTTCAGTTGTGAGAAGTCAGGGATCAATGCAAAGCCCTTGAACCATGAGCTTCATGCAGCTTCAAGGTATCTGTCTGGATGTGTGTAAATTTCCCAATATCCTACTGGAAAGCCTTTCTTTCAAAGTAAATAGAAATCCAAGTCTATTGAACTGTTGCCATTTCAAAGTGTGGCACAAAAGTAATGCCACCTATTCATGCCCATACAGCCAGCAATGTCTTCTAAACAACTCAATTTGACACTGACAGAATGAAATAAATTTAACAGTTTGAGGCAGATTAAATGGATGCTAAGAGCTTTCTGTGAAATTTTACAGCTTTCAAGTTTCTTCACATTTTATTTTTTGTAAATGAAAATGTAAAATTGCTTTATATTGCCGAGCCATTGAAGCTGAGTACCTCACTAAAGCCTTAAGAGCTTTGAGACACTATAAATTCTGTTGGTATAATAAGCAAAAGTAGGAGTGAATTCTGTAATTGTATAATTGCTTGGGGATTGCCGGATAATGGAAAGGCTGGCAAAACCAGCAGATACTGTAAACTCATCTCTAGAATCCAGTCCTCAGTTATTTGCTTTTCTAGTCACGTTAGCCATTAGTGCATTAGCATTCCACAAAAAGGTGGAAAGGGTAAGTGTACAACAATGAAATGCCAAACAAACAAGCCCTCCCCAGTTCAATCCACAACAGAAAAATAAAATATATCCACAAAGTGTATTTTAAAAAATACACAAATACAACGCAAAATACAAAGATGTTCTGCAAGAATATATGCATATACAATACACAGAGTACCAGCTGTTATATCTGTTTCAAAATCTTCCTCAGTAAGAAAAGGCTGTCAAAAGAAAAGTAGCCAACAGAACTCAGCACAAAGAATTACACATAACAAAAACATGTGCAATAATAAATATTATATAAAACACTTACACTCACATACTGTATTGTCTGCCAGTATTCATATAAACTGTCTGGATTATATACAATCACAAAAGTCCTTTAAGAGATATAGCAGAAAAATTGTAAACATGTTTTTTTTTTACATAACCCAATATACAAAAATATACACATAAGTCCATCAGTGAACAAGGGTTTATCATTTACTTACATCAATATTCCAAGCACAGGCTTCACGTGAGTTGTCAACAGCCAAGGCCAAAGAATAGAAAGAAATTTATAAAGGATATAATCATGTATCAAAAAGCCAGTGTGTACAAAAAAATCTTAAAGATGCTTAAAGAAAAAAAAATAGAATCCCACAAAATAACTGCAATTTCTTCAGTCATATAACTTGGCTATTCTAAAATACTAACCACAGTTCAGTTTAGTTTGGCCCTTAGCCAAGGCGTTCCAGCATTTTAGAATGGAACAAAACCATGAAGCTGGGAAACCTCCAAATGATAGGCTACTTACATAGCCTATCACGGCAAAGATAGGCTATGTGGCAAAGTCTTTGCCGTGATAAGCTACGTAAGTATTTACATAGCCTATCACGGTAAAGGCAGTCATGCAAATGGCGTAGCAGCCGCCATTTGCGTCCCTGCTATTTGTCGTGATAGGCTATCACGGCTGACTACAAGGATGCAAATGGCGGCCGCTACGACAGCCGCAGCAGCCTGGCATTTTGTGAATGCACATATTCTCATGTGTGAAATGCACATTTTTGTGAAGGTGCATATTTGTGTGTGCGCAAAATGTGCATTTTTGGAAATGTGCATTTTCACACATATGCGAATATGCGCATTCGCAAAATGCACATTGTTGCTTGTGCATGAATATGCGCATTTTTGCAATCACCATTTTATTTATTCTTCTCTTCTCCAGGCTAAACATACCCAGCTCTTTCAACCATTCCTCACGGGATTTCATTTCCAGACCCCTCACCATCCTAGTTGCTCTTCTCTGGATGTGCTCCAACTAGTCAATGTCCTTCTTAAAATGGGGTGTCTAGGACTGGTGCTCCAGTACTCCAAATGTGGCCTGACTGATGCAGAATAGAATGGAAAAATTACTTCCTATGATCTGGACACTACACTTCTGTTAATGCAGCCCAAGATTGCTTTCACTTTCTTAGCTGCCTCATCGCACTGCTGGTTCATATTCAACTTGTGATCCACTAAGAGACCTAGGTCCATTTCACATGTTCACTTGCCAAGCTGGGTCTCCCCCATCCTATACTTGAGTTTTTGTACTTCCTAAAGGGAGGGCTGTTCAGCAGTGGAACAGATTGCCTCAGGAGGTAGTGGGGTCTCCTTCACTGAAAATACTTAAGCTGAGGCTGGATGGACATCTGTCAGGGATGCTGTAGCTGCATCCTGGAGTGGAGAGCCTGTATTGAGCAGGGGGTTGGACTAGATGATAAAAAGCCAACAAAAAAATTCTTAAAGATGCTTAAAGAAAAAAAAATAGTATCCCACAAAATAACTGCAACTTCTTCAGTCATAACTTCTAAAAAAAATACTCATCACAGTTCAATCAGTTATGAGCACAGTAGGGATGTACGAAAGTCTTACCTGGCTACGCATTGGGCAATCCGCGGTGGGGGGGAGCGCTCTGTCGCTCCCCCTGGAATCCTCCCCTGCCGGCTCTGCTCCCCTGCTCTTTGCCATGACAGGCTACGTAAATACTTACATAGCCTATCATGACTGACTGCAATGACGTAAATAGTGGCCACTAAGACGGCCACCATTTGCGGCTACAGCAGCCTGGCAGCGGACGGCCGGGAGACCAGCCAGAGCCACTGCCGCCACTTCCGCAACCGCTGCAAGATAAGATCCATCCCGGGGGGATTCCATGGGGTGGCGGGGGGGGGAGGCCGTTCCGCCATGGATTCACAATTTAACAGGCTGAATTGATATTTTGGCAGTGCAATCCTACACATTTCTATTCTGACGTATGTGCCATTCAGTTCAATGGAGCTAACTCCTAGATAAGTATGTATAGGATTGCTGAGTAACTGTCTCCATCACAAAAGAAGCCTTATTTCTTCATTCAGCCAAACCCTGCTCACTTCAACCCAATCCGCCAACACCCCCCATCTGCACTTTACCCTTATCACAAAGTAGCATGAGAAAGTTGTTCGTTATGTAAAACTATAGCTGAGAACCTAAACAAACAAGATTTTAGTTTGTGAAAAATATATATGTTTCAGGATATTTAGAGCATAACAGGAATAGCAGCAGCTTCCCTTGCACCCACTTCTAAGTAGGGATGGCAGAGAATTCCCCTTTTGCATTCCCCTTTACTTTCGCCATCATAGTCTACGTAAATATTTACGTAGATTAAGACGGCCAAAAAGAAGGAACGCAAATGGCGGTGGCCGTAGCCACTGCCATTTGCATATGCGGGTTGTTGAGGTTTTTTTCCCAGAGCCCTCCGCAGCTGGAAATCCGGCTGCAGACGGCTCTGGCCTGGCTGGGCCTGTCTGGCTGCTCTGCGGAGCTGCCATGGAGCACAGCCGGCCATGGAGGATTCCGGGGGGGAGGAACGGATTGCCTCCCCCCCGTTGAGGATTCCGGGGGGAGGGACAGAACACTTCCCCCCCCCACCATCAACATAATCCATGGAAAGGTAAGTGACTTTCGTACATACCTACTTCTAAGTAGACATGAATAGAAATTTGGGAGGGGTAATCTCTCCCAAAAGGAGACAATTTAGCTGCCACCTGCCTATCATGCCAGCCACTGCTGCCTTCCTTCCTGGCTGCAAGGAGCTCACCCAAAGTCTCATGAGACCTACCTGAAGTCTAGCGACGCCTGGCCAAAGTATCGCAAGAGCTCACCTGAAGTCTCAGACTTTGGGTAAGTCTCGTGAGACTTTGGGTGAACTCCACGCATCTTGGAAGGAAGGTGGAGTGAGTAAGACAGGTTTGGCCTGCCCTGGCCTGTCCCTCAGAGATCCAAAACAAAGATCTGGGCCATAGTGCTGTGTGCACATCTGCTGTGTGCACAGGAGAGTTTAAAAAAAACCTATCATGCATCACTTCACTTTGTGTGCTTGGCTGATTGTTTAGTTTGGCCCTTAGCCAAGCATTTCAGCATTTTAGAATGGGACAAAACTATGCAAAAGCTGGGAAACCTCCAAATGATCAGGGGTTAGAGAGAAGGAGGTGGGACAAAGGGAAGGGGGCATGTCCACCTGGGCAATCCCAGAGGCCAGATTGGGACCCAAGGGGGGCAGAGCTGGCCCTCAGGCCTGAGGTTCAACACACCTGGTCTACTTGTTCTCATTACCCATGCTGATTATAGCACAGCTCCCTCCCAGTCAACCATGTAATTGACTGACTAATTGACCCAAACCATCATCAAGGTCAGGTTTTGCCTATGAGGATTATGGGAGACATAAGGGCCAAGAAGCTGGTCATATACCCAGGTACAGGCAAGATTATGGCTTGTAGGAGAAAGGATTGCTTCTTTTGTTGCTCAGACCAAAGAAAATTGGTGATGGAGTGAGGCTTGTTTCAGCCTGTTCAGTATTCAGATAGCTTCTCGCTAATCTGGCAGACTTTCTTAAAACCTCCACTTCCTTTGAGCAGATCACAATGATACTGCATTGTTTCTAAGCAGTGTCTGACTTATTGAAGATAGAAGATTCAGGACCTATCCTATAACATGCTTCCCTTGTACTCGCTCCCTTTGCAAACAATATCTGTCATCAGAAGCCAACTGAAATTCTGCTTTTTTTTCTTTAGCTTTTAATAAGATTTGGTGCTTGCTGCTGAACTAACCAATCAAAAACAAGGCACAAATAACAAATAAATTCACATGATCCTGTTTTGCTTGGAGAAATGTTGGTTAAGTCTATTTGTTTTGCATTTCATCCTAGGGCTCTCTCAAGGTATTTTGCTGCACTAGGTGAGGTACAATTCCCCCCACCCCCACTGAACATCTGCATCAAAGTATGCATACAGAAATACATGTATTTATTTATGTATTTATTCAATTTATAACATGCCTATATATGAATACTCTAGGTGGCATAAAAAATTAAAAACAATTTAACTAAAAAAACACAATACAAACAACAGTCTGGATGCTCGCCCAGCCCCTGCCCCTGCTCGCTGTTCCCCGGACCACACTCAGGCTCCTCCCATGCTTGGCAAGCAGCCTGCACTCACTCCAGCAGCCTCGTCAAGCTCCACCATCACCATTTAAAAAACAAAATAAAATGGCGATAGCGAAAATGTGCATGTCTTTGTATGAGCGAAAACGCACATTTTGTGAATGCCCATATTGTCATGTGTGAAATATGCATTTTTGTGAAGGTGCATAATTGTGTGTGCGCAAAATGCGCATTTTTGGAAAATGTGCATTTTCGCACATATGTGAATATGCGCATTCGCAAAAATGAACATTGTCGCGTGTGCACAAATATGCACATTTTTCCAATCACCATTGTATTTCTCCAAAAACAGTGACTGCCTTGCTCAATGAGGTCACTGGGTTAAATGCAGGCCATTTGCTGAACACGGGCAAGGGGCAAGGAGGGGCAGGGCCTCGGTGAGTGGGGCTCGGGGTGAGGGCAGGGGTGGTTCTGCTGGATTCCCGGACTGAATCGGGCACCGTGCTATCTCTACACTACAGCTTAAAAACAATATACAAGAGTCAGCAAAAGGAACGAGAGTTCTATAAAGGGAAGGCTTGCTCGAATAATAGAGTATTTAATAGGGTTGGCAGAGAATTTCTCCCCGAAACTTCGGGGGGCCGAGCGCCAACGTGTTCGGCCCCCTGAACAAGTCTCGGGGAGAAATTCTCTGCACCCCCTGCACCCCGCACCCCCCCCCCAGGACGGGACTTACCTTTCCCGAAAGTCCCTCCCGGCGGCGGGTCCCGGCGGCGGTTCGTCGGGTCTTCGTCAGGGGCAGGGGCGGCAGCCGATCTTTCGACCGGCTGCCGCCGCCGCCATTCCAATAAAACTAAAAAAAAAAAACGCCCCCGTGATAGGCTACGTGACGATTAACGTAGCCTATCACGGCTAGATTTGCAAAGTCAGCCGTGATAGGCTACATAAATCGTCACGTAGCCTATCACGGGTGACTTTAAAAAAGAAAAAATAGCGCGTACGGCTAATGGCGGCCCCCATAGGGTTAATAATAGCGTTGCCCTTATTTTCGCCGTAGTCTACATAAATCTTTACGTAGACTACAGTGACCAAATAAGGAACGCGAATGGCGGCTCCCTATGGCGGCTGCCATTATCCGTACGTGCTTTTTTCTTTTTTAAAGTCACCCGTGATAGGCTACGTGATGATTTACATAGCCTATCATGGCTGACTTTGCAAATCTAGCCGTAATATGCTACATTAATCGTCACGTAGCCTATCAGGGGGCGGGTTTTTTTTTCTTTTATTGCAATGGCGGTGGCGGCAGCCGGTCAAAAGACCGGCTGCCGCTCCTGTCCCGCTCGAACACCCGCCGAACCGCCGGCCAGACCCGCCGCCAGGAGGGACATTCGGCGAAGGTAAGTCCCGTCCCGGGGGGGGCGGGGGATGGGGGGGTTTGGAGGATTTCTCCCCGAAACCTGTTTGGGGGGCCAAACACGTTGGCGCTCGGCCCCCCGAAGTTTCGGGGAGAAATTCTCCACCATCCCTACTTGCAGGATGTTGTTGTTGTTCAGTCCTTCAGTCATGTCTGACTCTTCGTGACCCCATGGACCATAGCAAGCCAGGCCTTCCTGTCCTCTGCTCTCTCCCAGAGTGTGCTCAAGTTCATATTCATTGCATCGGTGATGCTATCTAGCCATCTCATCCTCTGCCATCCCCTTCTCCTTTTGCCTTCAATCTTTACCAGCATCAGGGTCTTTTCCAGAGAGTTTTCTCTTCACATTAGGTGGCCAAAATATTTGAGCTTCAGCTTCAGTATCTGTCCTTCCAATGAGCAATCAGGGTTGATTTCCTTTAGGATGGACTGATTTGACCTCCTTGCAGTCCAGGGGACTCATAACAGTCTTCGCTAGCACCACAGTTCGAAAGCATTGATTCTTCGGCGCTCAGCCTTCCTTATAGTCCGGCTCTGATTTGATTATACGAACCTATGTCGGCAAGGTGTTGTCTCTGCTTCTTATGCTTCTTACTATGCTATCTAGGTTTGCCATAGCTTTCCTCCCAAGGAGCAAGCGTCTTTTAATTTCATGGCTACAGTCACCGTCTGTGGTGATCTTGGAGCCCAAGAAAATAAAATCTGTCACTGCTTCCATTACTTCCCCTTCTATATGCCAGGAAGTGATGGGGCCAGATGCCATGATCTTCGTTTTTTTAATGTTGAGTTTCAAACCAGCTTTTGCACTCTCCACTTTCACCCTCAACAAGAGTCTCTTTAGCTCCTCTTCACTTTCTCCCATTAGGGTGGTATCGTCTGCGCATCTGAGGTTGTTGATAATTCTCCCGGCAATCTTAATTCCGACCTGTGATTCATCCAACCCGGCGTTTCTCATGCTGTACTCTGCATATAAATTAACTAAGCAAGGCGACAATATACAGCGTTGTTATACTCCTTTCCCAGTTTTGAACCAATCGGTTGTTCCATGTCCGGTTCTTACTGTTGCTTCTTGACCCTCGTACAGGTTTCTCAGGAGACAGGTAAGGTGGTCTGGTACTCCCATCTCTTTCAGAATTTGCCACAGTTTTTTGTGATCCACACAATCAAAGGCTTTAGCGTAGTCAATGAAGCAGAAATAGACGTTTTTCTGGAATTCTCTTGCTTTCTCCGTGATCCAGTGAATGTTGGCAATTTGATCTCTAGTTCCTCTGCCTCTTCGAAACCCAGCTTGTACTTCCAGTAGTTCTCGGTTCACATACTGCTGAAGCCTAGCTTGTAGGATTTTGAGCAAAACCTTGCTGGCATGTGAAATGAGCGCAATTGTATGGTAGTTTGAACACTCTTTGGCATTGCCCTTCTTTGGAATTGGAATATAAACTGACTAGGGATGGCGGAGAATTTCTCCCCGAAACTTCGGGGGGCCGAGCGCCAACGTGTTCGGCCCCCCGAACAAGTTTCGGGGAGGAATCCTCCGCACCCCCCCACACCGCGCACCCCCCCCCGGGACGGGACTTACCTTCGCCGAATGTCTCTCCCGGCGGCGGGTCCAGCCGGTAGTTCGGCGGGTGTTCGTGCGGGGATGGAGCGGCAGCCGGTCTTTCGACCGGCTGCAGGTGCTGCCTTTCCAATAAAAGAAAAGAAAAAATGCCCCCGTGATAGGCTACGTGACGATTAACGTAGCCTATCACGGCTAGATTTGCAAAGTCAGCCATGATAGGCTACGTAAATCGTCATGTAGCCTATCACGGGTGACTTTTAAAAAAAAAAGCGCGTACGGATAATGGCGGCCCCCATAGGGAGCCGCCATTCCCGTTCCTTATTTGGTCGCTGTAGTCTACGTAAAGATTTACGTAGACTACGGCAAAAATAAGGGCAACGCTATTTGCGTTGCCCTTATTTTCGCCATAGTCTATGTAAAGATTTACGTAGACTACAGCGACCAAATAAGGAACGCGAATGGCGGCTCCCTATGGGGGCCGCCATTAGCGTACGTGCTTTTTTTTTTTTTAAGTCACCCGTGATAGGCTATGTGACGAGTAACGTAGCCTATCACGGCTGACTTTGCAGATGTAGCCGTAATAGGCTACATTAATCGTCACGTCGCCTATCACGGGGGCGTTTTTTTTAAAAAAAAAACTTCCGATTTCGCGGCCGGGCGAGGTGGGAAGCCTCCTCCTCGGCCTGAATTTCGGCCGGGGTGAGGCGGGAAGCCTCCCCCTGGCCTGAATTTCAGCCGGGGCGAGGCGGGAAGCCTCCCCCCCGCCTGAACTTCGTGGGGGGAGCAGCGAAGCGCCTCCCCCCCACCGCGAACAAGCTTCGACGACAGGTAAGTGACTTTCGTCCACCCCTAAAACTGACCTTTTCCAGTCTTGTGGCCACTGCTGAGTGTTCCAAATTTGTTGGCATATTGAGTGCAGCACTTTCACAGCATCATTTTTTAGGATCTTAAATAGCTCAGCTGGAATACTGTTATTTCCGCCAACTTTGTTGTTAGTAATGCTTCCTAAGGCCCACTTGACTTCACTCTCGAGGATGTCCGGCTCAAGTTCAGTGACTGCACTATCATGGCTATCAGGGATATTCAGATCATTCCTGTATAGTTCTTCAGTGTATTCTTTCCACCTCTTCTTAATCTCATTTGCTTCTGTTAGCTCCCTGCCTTCTTTGTCCTCTATCATGCCCGTCTTTGCACAAAACGTTCCCTTGAGATCTCCGATTTTCTTGAAAAGATCTCTAGTCATTCCCATTCTATTGTTTTCTTCAATTTCTTTGCATTATTCATTTAAGAAGGCCTTCTTGTCTCTCCTTGCTATTCTCTGGAACTCTGCATTCAGTTGGAACATCCCCTTTCTCCCTTGCTTTTTTTTTTGCTTCCGTTCTATCCTCAGCTACTTGTAAAGCCTCATCAGACAGCTACTTTGCTTTCTTGCATTTCTTTTTCTTTGGGATGGATTTAGTTGCTGCCTCCTGAACAATGTTACGGACCTCTGTCCATAGTTCCTGAGGCACTCTGTCTATCAGGTCTAATCCCTTAAATCTATTCATCACCTCCACTGTGTATTCATAAGGGATATGATTGAGGTCATACCCAAATGGTTTAGTGGTTTCCCTATGTTCTTCAATTTAAGCCAAAATTTTGCAATAAGAAGCTCATAATCTGAGCCATAGTCAGCTCCAGGTCTTGTTTTTACTGACTGTATGGAGCTTCTCCATCTTTTGCTGCACAGGACATAATCATAGGGATGTACGAAAGTTCCGCCACGGATCTCGGGGAGGCCGAATGTCAGCGCATTCGGCCCCCCGAAATCGGTGGCGGAACGGCCCGCCGCCCCCCTGCCACCCCCCTGGACGGGACTTAACTTGGGCGGATCTTCCTGGTGGCGGCAGCTCTGGCGGAAGCTCCGGCGGTGGTGCGGTGGCAGCAGCTGCGGCGGCCGGTCTTCTGACCAGCTCGCGCCGCTGCCATTTCCAGGCTAAAAAAAAAAACAAAACAACAAAGATTTACGTAGCCTATCATGGCTAGATTTTAGAAAAAACACCATGATAAGCTACGTAAATGTTTACGTAGCCTATCACGGCTGACTTAAAAAAAAACAATGCGCGTACACAAATGGCGGCGGCCATGGCATGACATCCGGCCGCTGGCTAGCAGGGACGCAAATGGCGGTGGCTGTAGCCGCCGCCGTTTGTGTCCCTGCAGTCAGTCGTGATAGGCTACGTAAATGTTTACGTAGCCTATCACGGCTGACTTAAAAAAAAACAATGCGCGTACACAAATGGCGGCGGCCATGGCCGCTGCCATTTGCGTTCCTTATTTTGGCATGTCTTAGTCTATGTAAACATCTACGTAGACTAAGACGGCGAAAATAAGGGGAACGCAAATAGCGTAGACACTACGCTATTTGAATTGCCCTTATTTTCGCTGTCTTAGTCTACGTAAATGTTTACGTAGACTAAGACGTGCCAAAATAAGGAATGCAAATGGTGGCGGCCATGGCCGCCGCCATTTGAGTACGGGCGTTTTTTTGTGTTTTTTTTTTAAATCAGCTTTGATGGGCTACGTAAACATTTACGTAGCCTATCACAACTGACTGCAGGGACACAAACGGCGGCGGCTACGGCCACCGCCATTTGCGTCCCTGCTAGCCAGCGGCCGGATGTCCGGTTGCTGGCAGAGCCGGCCAGCTGCTCTGTAGAATCACTCCGTAGAATCACGTAGGAGCACAGCCGGCCAGCCAGGATTCCGGTGGGGGGAGGAACGGAGCGCCTCCCCCCCAGCGAGGATTCCAGGGGGAGGGACGGAATGCCTCCCCCCCACCATCAGCATAATCCCCAAAAGGTGAGTGATTTTCGTACATCCCTACTAATCAATCTGATTTCGATATTGACCATCTGGTGATGTCCATGTGTAGAGTCGCCTCTTGTGCTGTTGGAAAAGAGTGTTTGCTATGATCAGCGTGTTCTCTTGGCAAAACTCGATTAGCCTTTGTCCTGCTTCATTTTGTACACCAAGGCCATGCTTGCCTGTTATCCCTGTTATTTCTTGACTTCCTACTTTGGCATTCCAATCCCCTATGATGAAGAGGACATATTTTTTTTGGGTGTTAGTTCTAGAAGGTGTTGTAGGTCTTCATAGAACCAATCAACCTTCAGCTTCTTTGGCATCAGTGGTTGGGGCATAGACTTGAATTATTGTGATGCTGAATGGTTTGCCTTGGATTTGTACTGAGATCATTCTATCATTTTTGAGATTGTACCCCAATAATGCTTTTCCCACCCTTTTGTTGACAATGAGTGCTACTCCACTTCTTCTAAGGGATTCTTGCCCATTGTAGTAGATATAATGGTCACCTGAATTAAATTTGCCCATACTTTTCCATTTTAGTTCGCTGATTCTGAAGATGTCCGTTTTCAGTCTTGCCATCTCATGTTTGACCACCTCCAGCTTACCTTGATTCATTGATCTGACATTCCAGGTTCCTAAACAATATTGTTCTTTACAGCATTGGATTTTCTTTTCACCACCAGACACATCCACAGCTGAGTGTCCTTTCAGCTTTGGCCTAGCCGCTTCACTCTTTCTGGCGCTACTTGGAAATTCCCTCTGCTCTTTCCCAGTACTATATTGGAAACCTTCTGACCTGAGGGGCTCATCTTCCGGCGTCATCTCTTTTAGCCTTGTGATACGTTCCATGGGGTTTTCTTGGCAAGAATACTGGAGTGGGTTGCCATTTCCTTCTCCAGTGGACCACATTTTGTCAGAACTCTCCACCATGACCTGTCGGTCTTGGGTGGCCCTGCACGGCATAGCTTATGGCTTCACTGAGTTACGCAAGCCCCTTCGCCACAACAAGGCAGTGATCCATGAAGGAGTCTTGCAGGATACAGGTGCTGAAATCACCCTTTCTACACAACTATTAATGTCACAGGAACCCTGTCCTGTCCCCCTTTGCAGCTGACCACCCTACCTGTGCCTAGATGGTTCGACGAGTGGCTGGGGTGGGTGGGAGGAAAACAAAGAATCTTGTGTCACTTTAGCAAGGAGAATTAGAATTCCATTTGGTGGACAAGGAGATCTCTGGCCTTAACATAGTTCTTCCCCACAGCCACAGCACATACAAGACTCTGCTGATGGTGGCTGTTGTGAAATGGTTCTTATTAACATTTTTTATTTCTGAATAGGCTTTGCTCCCATAAAAATGCACCAAAAATTTTAGAGGCAGTAAAAAGTAGAGCTGAAATTTGTATACCACCCTGGATAGGGAATGCTGGGAGTTGTAGTTGAATACATCTGGAGGGAGCCAGGTTAGGGAAGGCTGTCTTGCAGCATATCATATTCCTTCAGTATTTAAACTCCTACTTTTTCTTGGCTATCAAACCATTTTTGTCTCTTCCCTCTATATCCCTTGTGCTCTGCTAACATTTACTATAGATGCAGGATTTCTCTGTGCACTCAGAAGTGGAATAAACTTCTTAAGTTTATTCAATGTAGTGACTAATACCACTTCATTGCAAACGCATCTAGTGAAATGTGTCCAAAAAAAAAAAGCCATCTAATGGGGCAGTGCGCTCTGCTGATCTCCTCAGCAGATGGGGAGAATTAAAAGAAAATAGATCTAAATATCGCCTGACTTGCAAATATCATCTTAAATGCTTTGTAGAGGAACAACTTTACATAAACTCTCCTCCAATTTTCGAGCTTAGAAGTAAGAAAGCATGTAGTCAAGTGAGCAGAAAATCTGGGTATTAACCAGATTACAGACATATTGTTTGCAAAGCTAACATTTAACTCTGTCTACAAAGTGGTGTCTCATGTATTTTACTGAGACGTTCTCACACAACTGAGAGCTGGGCAGAGAAATCCTATAGTCCACTCCTATAGACATTCCTATGACCTTGGGAGGGGGATCTCAAATCAGGCCATTTCTTTTCTCCCTCACAGCCACCACAGAAATGACCGCTGTGGCTGCTCTTTCCAGGTCACAATGGTGATATCAGAAGACCACAGAAAGGTGGGAAGCTAGGATAAACAGGATCCTACAGCCTCTCTTTTGCCCACCTCTGCCCATCACCACTAAGTGAGCTAGACAGGCTTAGAGGGCCATTAGCTGATTTTTATTTTTATTTTGAAGATGAGGGACAGGAGGTGAAATCACCTCCTTCATTCCTCCTGAACTGCCTGGCTCTTGCCAGCAGGGCATAGGATAGGTGGATCAGGAGCACAATCCATAGGATCGCACTCAGCATACTTTTCAGCATACAGAGGACAGCTCCAGGTGTGGTTCAGATAATTCCTCGCTATTCATCCTTAGCGGTCCTTCTCTGTGAGCCGCTGCCAAAGAAAGTGAGGCAGGTGGCTACTAGGAGAAGGGCCTTTTCTGCCTTGGCACCTCAGCTGTGGAATGAGCTCCCTAGTGAGGTTTGCCTGGCACCTACGTTGTATTCCTTCTGGAGCCAGGTGAAGACCTTTTCATTCTCCCAGGCATTTTAGTATTTTAGCTTTCTAGTCTTTTAGCTTTGCTCTTTTAAATCTGTATTTCAAATCTCTGCGTTGCTACTTGGTTTTATTCTGGTTTTATTCTGGTTGTATTGTTATATTGTGGTTTCAATGCTGGAAAATGTTCCCTGTAGACATAGACAAGCACAATTCAATGCATGTCTACTCAGAAGTAAGTCCCACTGAATTCAAAGGAGCTTACTCCCAGGCAAATGTGCATAGGATTGCAGCCTATGTCAGATATTTTATACTCCACACAGTGGAGTGGAGAAATGCCAAGACCATTAGATCAGTTAAGATGTCCCAGTATATTTAGTCCCACTTTCTCTTAAAGTTGATGGCATTTCTACAGAATATTGTGAACTTCATGTGATTCCTTCTCTCTTCATCACATAAACTGACTTTACTTTTACTACCAGAACAAATTCTGTTAATATGTTTCCTCAACAATTGCAGTCATATAACAGGGAAAAGGAGGGAGTTGGAAAACATTTTTCTTTGTAAAACACCACAGTGAAGTTATATAACATCTGCCTTTCCATGCTTGCTATGCAGTCAATAATACCTCATTATTATCTCTATTTTAATGCCATTACAAAAATATCTAGCCTATTACCCTGGTTACATTGACAGAAATGTTGTAGTTAAATAGATACTAGGCACTATAGATATTACTACCTTGATTTATGGATTATCCTAACCAAAGGTATCACATGAAGGCTGCCATATTATAGTCTGACAATGCAATCCTATACATGTGTACTCATAAAGAAGCCCTACTAAGTTCAATGGGACTTACTCCCAGATAATCATGTATCTGGGAGCCTTACTTTTGTGGAGAAGTCATTTAATGGGCTTCAATCTTTTATTTAGTTATCATAACCTCTTCCACTAGAGTGGATGCAGACTGTTCCATGTATTTATTTATTTATTTATTTATTTATTTATTTATTTATTTATTTTGGTGACCCTTTGTAAGCTGTTCCCAGAGCTTACTCACCAGAATGACAGCCTTTAAAACACAGTGGTAAGCTTTGCTAATTTAAGGACACATTATCCCTGACATTCACACAGGAACACACAAGAGTGGAGTGTAGTGGGAGTGAGAAAACTTTTCTGCTTTCTTCCTTTTCCAGTGCACAGCATGATTTGTGAAAGGACTACAGTTCTCATCACAAACCACTTTTGTAGGCATCTGATACTAAAAGAATGAAGGACGTGAGGGGAGAAGCAATAGCATGGTCTTTCTTCAACAACTTCCGTAACTGAAATAAATCCTTATTTCTCTCTGTCTCTGTTTCTGTGCCTCTCTGGGTACAGTTTAATAAGTATTTTGCTTAAAAAGAGAAGGACACCATCAAGTAATGTCATAATGCTCCTTGGAGAAATTAGACAAAGAAGATTAAGGTAACAGATTGTTCTAAAAAGTGTACTAAGGCAGGATGTCACCTGTTGCTAAAGAGCTGATCCATAGTCCACATCAATTTCTTGTCATTCCTTCAATATATTGTAATAACCATTGTTTTCCTATATTTAAAAACCAGTATTGTTCCTCCACATTTGAAAACCAGTATATGATGTATGTGCAGCTTTGGTACATATCCTTCAATTAAGGAAGGCATGCATGCCTGAAAATCCTAGAAATAGGCACGTTACGAGCTTTCAATAATAAATATACTTTCAATATGAGAAAGAGTACATTAAAATTTGGGAAATGCTAGCTGTTCATTGTTGTTGTTTATTTGCTCAGTTGCTTCTGACTCTTGGTGACTGTATGGACCAGCCCACACCAGAGCTTCCTGTCAGCCGTCACCACCCCCAGCTCCCCCAAGGTCGAGTCCGTCACCTCCAGCTGTTCATTAGAAGCTTTTAAAAGCCATGAAAATACTGTTTTAATTCAGGGCTTAGTCTGAGACAAGGTTCAGTCGACAAATCTGTCCTGTTAATCCATGCTTATTAAGTAGTTGCTTCTCAGTCAAGAAGTATTACTGAAGTCAGAATGGCTGAGTGATTTTTAAAAAAATAAGAAAAGCTGTTTAAAGAATTTGAGCTGAAATACTTAAAGTGCAAGTGGATAACACAGACAATGGCTGGTTTAATACACTTTCAAGATGGGGGTGGGGAAATGGAAGTTCAGAACATAGTTTTAAAAAGCCAAAGGAACAGGCTTCAATTCTAACTTTTCACTATCTGGATGGAACGAGCTTCATTCATGGACTTCTGTCATGAATTGAAGCTCCTTTCATTGATGGAATAAAAAGTTAGGATCAGAACCACAGTCCATTAGTCCCATGCTACATTCAAGCAAAATTTAAAAGGCCTCCAACAGTATAAATCTAGTACTTGTGCTTAACAGGGCTGGGAATAATTAGGTAATTTGGCTTTTCCATATACCTGATCTACTGCAGATCACCCAGAGATCTACAAGCAGAGCCTGATCTAACTTGTCCCAACTCCTGCTCCGCCTCTGTGTCCCCCACTGCTGTTTCATCAGCCCTCACACTCACAGACCAGCCTGATGTTGTGGTTAGGGATGTACAGCTTCTGTTTAATCCATTCCATGTGTGTTTCATTGATGGTCAGGCATCTTTCATTGCATCGTCCACTGATAGATGGAATTGGATGTTTTTCCCCATTTGGAAAAGTCCACCACAATTTATGTAACTTTCACTTGCACGTAATATTTTGCATAATTTCTTAGCTCGGCATATAATCAGTGAGCAGCGCACACAAGAAAAGAGTGTTACACAGTGGAGGTTGAAGACAGGTCAGAGATGTATAAAATGTTGTGGGGTAGTTGTTGTTTTAAAAATGGTGCATATGCTAGCATAGTGTCCGGTAACTTTCATATTTTCATCTGACTGAATTTGCGTATAGTTCTGGAAAGTACCCCCCACACACACACACACACACACAATGGTCTGCAAGTCCATGGAATTCATGCGACTTGGAAGATGATGGTCCCGCTGCGGAATCTGGAGGTCAAATTCACAGAAATCCTGAGTTATTTGAATCTCTTTCAGATTTCCCTGACATGTCTAGTTGTGGTCCTTTCTCAGGGCTTCTTCACATGGACTTTTATCCTACTATTGAGATTGCTCACCCATGGAAGTTTGTGGGACGTCAGGAAACTCCAGGGTGTCTCCTGCACTAAATGACCTTTATTCCATTGTTTAAAAGGTCAGTGATAATGAGCTATTGAATTACCTCGCTTGAGTTACTCTTGAGTTTCCTATGTGAAAAAGGAAAAGCCAGAAGAAGAGGAGCTAGACCAATGAAACATATGGAAGACTCAGATAAGGAGGAGAAGGACGGGAAAAGGGAAGAAGGAAAAGGAAGTGCGTATAAAGGAAGTCTGTTGTGATCTTGCATTTAAAATGGAAGCAGAAAGCCTCATTTTAAATGCGGGATTTTAGGCTGATGTAGAGATGCTCTCAGTCTTGTATGCTTTCCATTTTTTTCAGGAAGCCTCAGTAAAAGACTCAGGTCTCAGCAAGAGCTTTTGGAAATGTAGTCTCAAGACTGCACACTCCCATAAGTTGCACTTCATAAAGGAAGACTAGATGTTTTATCAGCTACTTTTCCTCTTTGTGTCTGTTATTTCAAACATGGAATATAATCCTGACAGTGTTAAGCACTTTTAAAACCCATTTTCCTTAAATGGGAGAGTTAAGCATATGCTTAAAATCCTCTCACTGAAGTAAATGGGTCATTAGATGCTTAACTTCAGCTGAATCATCCCATGCCTGAAAATATCTTCCAGTTATGTTCAGAATGCATGGTTTTGCAAATACTTTGTACACAGTTAGGATTTATTTACTTATCTACCAATAAACTGCAACATTTCTTCCTGAAAGTAGTTCAATTTGTAAAATGCTTTTGCGATAATAGTTTAGGATTTTCCCCCTTGCCTTGGAACATTTACAATTCATTTTCTAGCGCCTTGCAGTATCACAGCTTCTACTATATTTCATCCCAGTCTAAGCAAAACTGCAGATTTGTACATTAAAATAATGTTCCTTTGTGCAATTAGAGATGTGCTGAGCATCTGAGACCAAAGCCAACTTGTCTTTTCAGTGCTTCGTGCTGAGATATTTGAAAACAATCTGCCGTCGTGAAAAGAGGTTGAAATGCACAATTTCCAGGAATGCAAACAATTACCTTTTAAAAGTCCAGAGAGATTTGTATTGGATGTTTACTCTGAAATATCTGGAAGTTAATGAGTCACATCAATTTAGCTCAGTGAGATCATTCTGAATGGCCCAGCACAATGCAACCCATTTAAAACAAGTCAGACAAAGTAAACAAATATATTTTATAGCAAACGAAATGTATGGTGGGTGTCTTTTGTATAACTGGGTTGCAAGGACAAGCCTTAAAACATCTAAACAATTATGATAAAATACTTGTGTATCTGCACAGTGAATGGCAAATGTCTGCCCTTGGATGAGCCTCAGTGTCTCTTATTCGTACAACTACTAACTGCTGCCATCTATGATTTATTTAGTGCCTGTTGTGTATGTTTCCTGTCAAGCTTCTAGGAGGCTTCTGGTGTCTCAGTGTATATCAGTTTAGAACTAAGCAAGTAGGAAAGCCGGCAGCATGTCAGCCTAATAAAGAAGCAGTCACTACAGTTCAGTGTCCAGACATTATTAATGAGATACAGTCCCAACATTTTGCAAGGTGCCGTACAGAAAACAGAAATTGCAGTATTTCTGCCAGAAATTCTAACTGTTGATCTGAGAAAAGACTGGCCTGTGATCACCCCAAATAGGCAAATGTATTCTCTGAGAAAATACAAATATTATATATTATCCTAATTTAAAGTCACAATTCATTTTTCCCATGTCAACATGCATGTATTTGATTTTCATAAGAAAAGAAAATGAACAAATAAAAGTGGAATATACACATCGTTTTTTCATCTAGGCTTTTGGTCTTTAGATGAAAGTTGTATCATAGGTTGGGATGGATCTTGGTATACATGTAGCCAGAGGACTTTTCACTGAGGGTTTGGTGGCCTCACATTTCTGCCCAGAGAAAGTTTCTTTGTCATGTGTTATAGCATAAGTGCATGTGACCTGCCCTTCCTCCTTTGCCACTTCCTGTACTATTTATATGTTTATGTATTTCATTTCTGTACCATCCAGTAGCCAAAGCTCTTCTTCTGAGGACTGAAGGAAGTATGACTTTGTGTGAACCCTATCAGGACTTCTTGGGAGAGAATATTTAGCCCTTTTAATAGAAGAGGATAAGGATAGAGTCTTCAGCATTTATGTGAGGAATCCACTTTGTTGGATTAGTAGCAGTAGTATTTTGCAGACCATCCAGGAATGGATGCAAACCTGGAAATCCTTTGGAAATCCATACTAGGGATGTCAGAGAAATCCACTGCAGATTCAAATGAGGCCGGATTCTTTGTAATCCAGGC
Source organism: Heloderma suspectum (assembly GCF_057233095.1). Classification (NCBI taxonomy): domain Eukaryota; kingdom Metazoa; phylum Chordata; class Lepidosauria; order Squamata; family Helodermatidae; genus Heloderma; species Heloderma suspectum. The sequence continues at coordinate 77,595,483 of NC_139460.1, read as the reverse complement.
TTAGGAATCTGCAGTGGATTGGGATCAGTGGAGCACTTACCTCTGCTCCAGGAGAACTGGAGGCAGAACGGCACTTGGCTGCTTCTTCCAGCCAGAGCCATTCACCTCCTCCCTGTCCCTGCTGATTGCCTTAAAAAAAAAAAGTCTTTAAAAGAAAAAAAAAATGGCGATTGAGGGATGTGCCCATACAATTATATGCAAATAGAGTCATGAATCTTGCCTATAAGTCTATGTATCCATAGGCTTGTACACAAGATTCACGGCTCTATTTTGCATATAAGTCTATGGGCACATGTGATCAGCAGGATATGCCCATAGACTTATACACAAAATAGAGCGGTGAATCTTGCATATAAGCCTATGGACACATAGAATTATATGCAAGATTCATGACTCTATTTGTATATAAGTGTATGGGCACATCCTCCCGATCACCTTTTCTTTTTTTAAAGACATTGTTTTTTAAAGGCAATCAGCAGGGACAGGGAGGAGGCAGGAGGAAAGGTAGGTGCCCCCAAGCCAGTTGCCCCCTCCCCCGGAATCCGAATGGAGCAGAACTGTTCTGGAGGATTCCGGGGGGGAGGAACGGATCGCCTCCCCTCCCCACGAATTCCACACCGGAACAGACAGTGGGGAATCCATACACCCCTAATCCATACACATTTCAAAAATGTGCACAGATGTACTTTACTAAATGGGTGGATGCCTACAAAAATGTGTAAAATTTGAAACATGTACACTAAAAATGTACATGTTAAAAGAAAAGGTGGTACTTTGTTTGGTTAAAAAAAGTGCACATGGACAGGCACAGAATGGATTTTGAAAATGAGGAACTCTGTGGAATCAGGCTAGGCAGAACCTTCCATCCTAGAGTCTTCTAATCAGACAAGATTGGGCAATAACAAAATCTCCTAGAATGATTATCCTGTGGGACCTCAACATTCATGCTGAGGCTGTCCAATCTTGGCAGCTCAGGACTTCAGGGACATCATGACAGCCATGGGGCTATCCCAACATGGAATTGGCACAACACATGTAGCAGTTCACACTTTGGATTTGTTTTTCTCAGTGAGTCATGAAGATGGTTACCTGAAAGTGCAGGATTTAACATCTACCTCTTTGTCATGGTCAGATCGCTGCCTGTTGTGGTTTAGACTTTCAACAACTTTTCTCCTCTGCTAGAATGGGGGGGGGGGTGAATTAGAATGGTCCTAATGGATCCTAATGATTTCCAGAGGGCTCTGTTGGATTTTCCTGTCAAAGCACCCCACCTCAATCTTGTACATAAGTTCTTGGATAAGTTACTTTTCTTATAGTCTAACGAGTTTGCCCTCTGGAAATGAGCATTCTATGACTGGTCACATGTACCATGGCAGCCATTGTGTGAAATGGACAGGCCCTATGGCAGCCATTTTATGTAAGAACACATGACACACTCTCAAAATTCCAAATGTGCCCACTGATCCATCGACTGAACTTATTGAGTGAGAAAAAAATCAGTTGGCATAGGACAATGTTTTGTTTATAATTTATAACACTGATAACATGATAACTGATGTTTTAGCTGTGCTGATGTCCATTCTTGCTCCTGTGAGTTGCACTGTGTGCATAATGACTGCCATGCAATGAATCCAGGTTGCAACTTAAACTGGGGGGCACTGTCTTGCCATTCACTTAAGTCAGCAAAAGTTAGGGATGTACGAAACTCCCCTTACCTGGCTCCTCCGGGTTCTGCTGGGGGGGGGAGGCACTCCGTCCCTCCCCCCAGAATCCTGGCCAGCCAGCTCCGCTCCGCGGGGATTCCGCGGAGCCGCCAGCTGGCTCCGCCAGCAGCCAGACATCTGGCTTCTGGCTAGCAGGGACGCAAATGGCGGCAGCCATAGCCGCCGCCGTTTGTGTCCCTGTAGTCAGCCGTGATAGGCTACGTAAAGACTTACGTAGCTATCACGTCTGGCTTTAAAAAAAAACAAAAAACGCGCGTACGCAAATGGTGGCGGCTACGGCCGCCGCCATTTGCGTTCCTTATTTTTGGCCGTCTTAGTCTACGTAAATATTTACGTAGACTAAGATGGTGAAAATAAGGGGGAACGCAAATAGTGTCCACTACGCTATTCGCGTTCCCCTTATTTTCGCCAACTTAGTCTATATAAATATTTACATAGACTAAGACGGCCAAAAATAAGGAACGCAAATGGCGGCGGCCATAGCCGCCACCATTTGCGTACGCTTTTTTTTTTTAAAGCCAGACGTGATAGGCTACATAAGTCTTTACGTAGCCTATCACATCTTGTAAAAAACAAAGAAAAACCCGACAAGACTGCAAATGGCGGTGGCAGCAGCCAGTCAGAAGACTAGCCACCGCAGCTACCGCCGCTGCAGCCGCCGCCGCCCAGAAGATCCGGCCCAGGTAAGTCTCGTCCCAGGGAGATCCATGGGGGGTGGGGGGGCAGGCAGTTCCGCCACAGATTTTGGGGTGCCAGTGCATTCGGCCTCACCGGGATCAGTGGTGGAATTCTCTGCCATCCCTAGCAAAAGTGCCCTAACCCTGGCGCCAGCTTGTCTGGCAAAAAAGGGGGATGTTGCGGGCGGGTGGGGTGAGAAGAGGTGGCTGCTCCCTATTGGGTGCCCCCCCATGGCACCACCAAGCAGGGGAGGGGTCGGCAGAGCCCTCTTAAGCTCTGCGCCCCCTCCCAAACCAGCTCTCTCGCTCTCGCAGCTGTCCGTGCGAGAGAGAACCAGATTACGACTCGCAATCCTCTCACTGCTGTCCACGTGGGATGGGGTGGCTGGCCTCGGCTCCCCCCACCCTTGTGGCTGCCAGCACTCACCAAGCCGGCAGGGTTGCCTGCGCTCGCAGCTCGGCCGGCTTGGCCTTTTCCCTGCTGGTGACGGCGGCGACTGCTGGCGCTCGCTGCACCTTTAGTGCAGCTGCGCCCTATCCCCTGCACTGCGGGGCGGCCAGCTTCGGCTGATCCCTGCCGGCAGCTTTAGCTACCCTGCCTTCCTTTGGGCCACGCTCGCGGCAGCGGCGGCCGGTTCCAGGACGGTCGGCTTGTCCTTCTCCCTGCTGGCGACGGCAGCAGCTGCCAGCGCTTGCAGCGCCTCTAGTTAGGGATGTCAGAGGATTCCACCAAGGATCTCAGTGAGGCCCCCCGAAATCCATGGTGGAACAAAGCCCCCCCGCCCCACCACCCCGCGAAAGGCGTGCGAAACGGAGCACTTACCTGGTGCGGTTCGCACTGCTTTGCGAATTGCAGCCACGTCTGCGGCCGCCATTCACCTCCCGATTTTTGCCGAGATTGGCTACGTAAATACTTACGTAGCCTATCACGGCTAACGCAGGGATGCCATTTGCATCCCTGTGGAGGCCTTGATAGGATACGTAAATATTTATGTAGCCTATTATGGCAAAAAAAAAACAGGAACGCAAATGGCGGCCGCCATAGCCGCCACCATTTGTGTCCACAGGCTCTGCATGCCTGCGGACTCACCCGGCCAGTGGCTCTGTGGAGTTGCCGTGAAGTGGAGCTGGCCGGGCTAGGATTTCAGGGGGAGGTGCAGAGCTCCTCCCCACCACCACGAATCACCCCTTTGAAAAGGTAAGTGACTTCTGCACATCCCTACCTCTAGTGCAGCTGCGCCCTATGCCCTGCGGGGCGGCCAGCTTCTGCCGATCCCAGCCCGTGTTGGCGGCCAGTGCTTGCCCCACCTTTCTTGCAGCCGCACCCGAGGTGGTGGCTGGACCCAGCGCAGCCGGCTCGTGCTCCTCCCTGCCGGCGATGGTGGCGGCTGCCGGCGCTTGCTCCGCCTTTCTTGCAGCCTCGCCCATGGCGGCAGCCGGCTCCAGCTTGGCTGGCTTGTCCTTATCCCGCTGGTGACAGCGGCGGCTGCCGGGGATTGCTGCGCCTTGCATGCAGCCACCTCTTCACTACCGCCCACCACCACTAACCCTTGAGCCATGGCTAACACGGCAACCAGCCCCGGCCCCTATCTGAAGCAACCGCTGCGCTTCGCTGCAGCGCTCGCTTTTGCAGTGCATACACCCCTTGCCTCTCTTCCTCGTGCTACCGCTAGGCCTCATGCCGCGATGGCCACGTTCACTAGCCCACGTGCTCCCGTTGGCGGCAGCAGCTTTGTTTTGCTGCCTTCCAAGGGGCTTGCCCTGCCTGCCCCTCTTATCAACAGGATCATTCTCCTCAGGGCCATCGGCCCAAAGGTTTGGAGTTATGGGGGGGAGCGCTATTGCCAGCACCCTTTCTGTTAGTACTTGGATGGGAGACCGCCTTAATCAGGCTTCCTGCAGTGAGCAAGGGGTTTGACTCAGCCGGTGGTCTTGTAGGCCCCTTCCAACCCCTGTCATTCTATGTCTATGGCTGCTGAGCCCTGAACTATACCAGTTATTCTTTCCGGCCTGCCTTCCACCTGGGCCCCTGCTCAATTGTAAAAGCTAGTTTTGTGTAGTGGTTAGAGTGTTGCACCGGGCCCCGGGGGTCCTGGGACCTGGTCTCCACTTGGCCATAGGCTCGCTGTGTTCCTGTGTGTCTGTATCTAATGCTCAACCCAGCCCTTTATCTACCCATGCCTCCTAGGACGGGACAGGGGGGCCGAAAAGGAAAGGGTAAAGCCCCTCGACTTCCCATAAAAGGCCACAGCATAGGCTCGACACTGAACCCGATGATGATACGGGCCCAGTCCTGGCTCCAATCCTTTCACGCCTTAGAGCTGCAGAACGTACCTCTGCGATTGCCCCCTCCCCCCAGCTAGGCCCGGTGAGACCACAGCGGTCCAGCCCAACCAGGCACAGCAGACACGACTTCACTGTTGCTTTCTATTCCAGCATGTCTGGACACCATAGAAGTATCGCCCAGCCACCTTGTCTCCAGTGCATCTGGGCACCATTGCGGCCTCCACCTCTTCTTTGCAGGCTCACCTTAGTGGCACACCACCGCTGGAGGCAGCCCACCCTCCTGAGGCAGCTCTGCCAGCAGCAACACAAGTAGCATCGTTCACCATGTCAGCAGGGGACCAGGGCGCTGCTGCCCCCGATCCATTGTGCCTGCGCACCATTGAGGCCTACACCCCATCTTCGCAGGCCCTCCTGGGTGGCACAGCACCATTTGAGGCAGTCCACCCTCCTGGGGCATCCTGTCAGCAGCACCGCAAGCGGCATCATCACCCCTGCTCACAAGGGAACCTGGCGCGGCTGCCCCGGGTATGGGTGAGACAACCACACCCCATATATATGACTCCCGGGCCACATCCAGCTCCGTCAGTCACATCTCCACAGTAGCCCTAGCCGCTTCACTCCCCTTTCGCTAGTGTCTGGCTGGGTCCTGCAGAATTAACTTAGGATCTCTTCTCCCTGCCCCCACACATTCAGACGCCCACGTAGGTAGCAATGTTAGATCCTTTTGCTAACCTCGTGAGAGGAGCAATGCCCATCCAGGCTACTACTTCTCCGATTGGCTTTCACCTTAGGAGTGGCATGGCTGACCTATGTCGAGGCTTTCCTCAGAAGGACTGCTAATAACCTTCTATGTGCTGGGACCTGAGAGATCGGGGCCTTTGGGCTACAAGTTATGTCTCCTTCCCTGCTGGATTGCGGCAACAGGTCTGAGAGTGGCCTCCGCCTATTGCGGGCCCAGGGTTCAGCACCTCTTGCTGTGCTGTGAGTACAGCCCCAAGGGCGCATGATCCCGGAACCATTGCCATTTTCATCACAAGTGCTCCCATTGTAGCGGATAGCACCCATCCACCTCTTCTTCAATAGCCCGGGAGTGGCAGGGTCCCCCTAGGGAAGACCAAGGCAGTAGGAAGCCCGGAGGCAGGCTACTGCCCCCCTCAACAGGCCCCAGCCTGGTTAGGATGGAGCCTCTCCTTCGGCTTTTAAAATGCTACCCCCATGACATCCCTTTAGAAGTCCAGGCTAATCCATAGCCTCTCTTTCCCAAAAGCCAGCCCGTTCATGACGAGACCCCTGGGTGTCTGTGCCCTGTATGAAACACATCTTCCGAAGATATGGTTGTCTTGGTCTGAGAGACTGACCCCCAGTCCCTGCTGGGCATGTGCTACATAGAGTCCAGTGGCGGAGGCAGTGTTCTCACTTAATGAAAGCATTTCTTCCCTTCCCTTTTGACCTCGGTGTTACTTTTGCTCACAGGTAGAGGTGGACTAAGTCACTTACCTGTCCTCGAAGATTTCCCGCGGTGGGGGGGAGGCGCTTCGTTGCTCCCCCCGCGAAGTTCAGGCGGGGGGGGAGGCTTCCCGCCTCGCCCGGCCGAAATTCAGGCTGGGGGGGGAGGCTTCCCGCCTCGCCTGGCCGAAATTCAGGCCAGGGAGGAGGCGCCTCTCCCGGCCACGAACTAAACAGTTAAAAAAAAACAACGCCCCCGTGATAGGCTATGTGACGATTAACGTAGCCTATCACGGCTAGATCTGCAAAGTCAGCCGTGATAGGCTACGTAAATCGCCATGTAGCCTATCACGGGTGACTTTAAAAAAAAAAAAAAAAGCGTGTACGCAAATGGCGGCCCCCATAGGGGGGTCGCTGTAGTCTACGTAAATCTTTACGTAGACTACGGCGAAAATAAGGGCTATTTTAATAAGGGAAAATAAAAAAGGGCTATTTGCGTTGCCCTTATTTTCACCGTAGTCTACGTAAACATTTACGTAGACTACAGCGACCAAATAAGGAACGGGAATGGCGGCTCCCTATGGGGGCCACCATTATCTGTACGCGCTTTTTTTTTTTTTTTTTAAGTCACCCGTGATAGGCTAAGTGACGATTTACGTAGCCTATCACGGCTGACTTTGCAAATCTAGCCGTGATAGGCTACATTAATCGTCACGTAGCCTATCACGGGGCGTTTTTTTTTTCTTTTATTGCAATGGCGGCGGTGGCAGCTGGTCGAAAGATCGGCTGCCGCCCCCGCCCCTCACAAAGACCCGCCGAACCGCCGGCCGGACTCGCCGCCGGGAGTGGCATTCGGCAAAGGTAAGTCCCGTCCCGGGGGGGGCGGGGGGTGGGGGGCAGAGAATTTCTCCCCGAAACTTGTTCGGGGGGCCAAACACGTTGGTGTTCGGCCCCCCGAAGTTTCGGGGAGAAATTCTCCGCCATCCCTACTCACAGGACAGTGGGCCTGTATGCTGCATTACACTCCGGGGAATCGAGTTAGATACCCTTAGGCAATGTTCTCTCCTCCCTCTGGACAAATCTCTGGTCCTTTGGGCTAACTCCAGGTGGTTTTACATCTCCCTAAGGTCGGCCTGGCATGCTATGGTCCATGGGGTCACGAAGAGTCGGACACGACTTCACGACTGAACAAGGTCTCCCTTGGGGCCCTTGCAAGAAGTTGTAAGGCAATTTTTCAATTCCCCAGGTAGGGTAGTGGCCCCTGGCCAGGCCTTCCTGTGCCGGCTCTGTTCGACAATGCAGGGACTGCAGTGACTGCACCATCGGGCCACGGTCACTTCCGCTGTGTGTCTGGATATGTGGGTACAGCTTCGATATTGTGGGATTTTAATGGTGTCTCCTTCTGGTGGCGCGAGCTGCTCCTCAATGCCAACCCACAGATCTACTTGGGTGCCGCTGGTACCCTGAGTTTCAGAATCATACGGCTGGTTTGGTGGTGCCACAGGAGGCAGCCTGAGAGTTGGGCCACCACCGGAATTTGCCAGGACCTTGCCTTTCTGAAGTTCTTCCCTATTTACCCAGCCGGGCACTTTGGGGCCGACCTCATAGCCAAGTCAGTAGCCCTCTTTGTACGACAACATGGCCACTGTGTGAGTTATTGATTCCCTATCCCACAGAAATCAGGGATCATGTTGTTGGGCACAGCATTCATGCTCCAGTGTCTGGGTGTTAACATCTGGTTCCGGGCCCGCCATGTGCTGGGTTTTGGCAAACCCAATTGCCAATGCTTGGTCATGGAATGAGATCGACAGGTTTGGGGCCTTACCCTCATGGGTGCGTCTGTTACCAGGTCCCATCCTTGCAGCACTACGTGGGACCGGCATACTGAAGCCGCGCACGTCATCCTAAATTACATAGCCCCCAGTACTGGTGCCGCCTAGGGCGGGTATGGTTCCGTGCCTTAGGAGCGAACGTCAGTCACAAGACTCATGGCCCTTCCCTATAAAGCCTTTGCTGCAATTCTGCATCTCTTTAAGGAATAAGGAATAAGAATACGAACCAATTACCAGGGGAGGTGGTGGGCTCTCCTACACTGGAGGCCTTCAAGACGAGGCTGGACAGCCATTTGTCAGGGATGCTCTGACTTGGATTCCTGCATTGAGCAGGGGGTTGGACTCGATGGCCTTGTAGGCCCCTTCCAACCCTACTATTCTATGATTCTATGATTCTAAGGGGGATATCTGCCAGAGCCATTAGGGACAAGCTGGCCGTTTTAGCCTTCTTGGCCACTACAAGGGGAGTTACTCACTCCAAGACAGATTTCAGGGCCAGGCGTCCACCATGAGGTGGTGGCACGGCTGCCTCCTCTTTAGCAGATTCTAGGCCCCCTTTCTCTCCAGATTCCCTTCTAGGGTTCTGAGATAATGGCCCTCCATTTGCCCCTCCCCATATGACGTTTCCTTGTTCCATGCTGCAGCCTTAACAGCCTTCTGCAAGGCCCTTGGGATTTCAGAGTTGTTTTAGGTTCCCATATCTGGCTTGTCCGGAAGGGCCTTGAGATACTATGAAGTACAGGTCTCTCCCACTGTACTCTGCCTACCCATTCAGAGGTTAATGCCCCATCAGGGTCATCATGGGTTTTACTGGAATACCAGGTCTGGGAGGGACCCCTGTCTTGTCATTCCAACGGTTCACCATTAACAAAATTTCAATTTGGGCTGCCACCACATCAACTCTAGCACGCTAGGCCAGGTAATTTTCGATTGGGACCCTCTTTGGCATTGAGCAGTCCCCAAGGCAGCTGCTTCAGGTTTCTCTCACAGGCACATGTTACGGTGGTGGGATGATGGCACTTCGAAGCATTCCAGCATGGCCTTCGCAATTTGACCGCTTTCTTCCTGTTGCAGTTTTCCCTTCACTTGCCCTAATGTTTTCTTCCTCAGACTGTCGGACTCGATGTACGCCGGTACGGGTGCTCTTATGCGGGCACAGTATGGTGTTTTGGGCTGCACGAAGGGCTTCTACGCCGGCCTTTGGATCTCAGTTTCTGCTACCCCAACACGCTACAATCCAGTGGCGTGGCAGATGGAACATGCAGTGGGAGTCCCCCCCCTCCTCACCCTGTTCCACCAAGGTTCGGTCAGTCTTCCTCCGCAGGTCCAGGTGCTGCACGATGGAGGGAACGACTCAGGCTGTAAGCCAGGCAAGGACCTGATCGAACATGCCTTGATTAATGTGCAGGTGGTCCAGCATACCTGGCCAGAAGTAGTCATTGCGGTTCTCACTGCCATGGATCAATTGGAAGGCTCGGAATGGCGTTGCCATTGGCAGGGCACGTTGGAAAGTGAACAGGGAAATGGCTTATGGCCTATGTGAATTGGGTGATGGATATACCACCCACAGGAAATTCTTCAGACAAGGAGGGAGCATTACAGGCAGGACAGCGTCCGCCTGTCTAATGTAGGGAATAGCATATTTCTGTCTGATCTGCAAAGGGGCCTGAGGGAAGTTCTTCTGCGCAGGTGGGGGGAGTTTCACAAGCACCAGGCTTGTGACTCCTGTGGCGGCTAGGATGGGCAAAAGCAGAAAAAGATTAGGGATGGTGTGCATGCAGAGGCACCTTATGGTGACAGATGACGCCTGAGGCCCCCCGAACGGTTGTGCGGCTCAGTGGGGGGGATAAGGGTTGCCTGGGAGACCAACCCTCCTCACTCACCCAGGTGTTGTGCGGCACCGGGAGGGGGTGACAGGGGAAGGTCTACCTCCCCCAGAAGGGGCAGTCTGGAGGGGCAGCGAGATCGATGCTACCCATCAGGCTGGGTGTGCTTTCACCCGAGAAGTGCCAGCTAGTCGCTGGCACAGTCAGCTGCCCATCCTAGTTTCCCCTTTGCAGATATTTTCAATAAATGTGGCCCAATTTTCAACACAAGCCTTGTTGTCTGACTCTTCTTTGACCCATCTCCGCTCGCAATGTCTTCGCTGTCACAGTCTCAAAGGATCATGTGGACTTGCTATCAGTTAAGTCTAGATATGTCTGTCAACTACTAGACTTCTGTAGGTTTGGCAGCAGTACATCTAGAAGCAGGAATTCATATGTAATAGGGCAGCTGGACCTGTAATAGGGCACTGAGAAAACAATTCCTTCCGTATCCTTTGCATATTCAAAGGCCCTGAAGAAATGGCTATGCAAAATTCACAGACCAACTCTGTCATGGCAAGCACCTTTCCAAACACCATTTTACACTTTTTTCTCACTGCTTTGGCAGGAAAAACTCAGTAATAATTCATATTCAGTGCCTGCCAAGGACTCAGATAAGTGCATCAAGACATACAGAAAGAAAGCTGAATTCTACATACTGATTTTTATCTCATGCTTCTGAGTTGCTTCTGAATTGAGTGACCTTGGTAACTAGTGCAAACACAAACATCGTGATGCCTGCACATCTCAAAACCTGTAGAATAAGCTAAAACAAGGTGATATAAATCCAAGCTGTGGGAGCACCCACTCCCCATCCTCCACTCAATCTCCGGTGTGGATGTGAGGAACAATTTGTAACTTTTTGCTTTCATTTTGGATTAACCATTCAGACCCAGACAAATTGTGGCTAATCTTAACTCTGGTCTGTTGAAAAAAGCCATCTTCAAACCATAGTTTAAGATGTTGGCTCACTTAACAAAGCAGACATTAACCGCAGGTTATATTAACCCCAGGTTATGGTTTGGACATAACAGTAAACTTTGGTTAATCTAAAATGGAAGCAGAAGCTTCCAATCTCCTCCTCTCAACCATGCCGGAAATGGAAGAGATGGGAGCAGAGGAGCATGTGAGTTTGAGGCACAATGTTAAGCAAGGTGAAACAGGCCAGTACCTTGCTATCTTAGTTTCATCTTCTTCCCACAACCAAGATTAGACTCCCTTGCCTTGATCTTTCCAATCTATGAGCTCACCTTGGCTCATTCTGTTGGCTCCATTTTTGCATTTCCTCACTTCCTTTATAATGTCTCATCCTCTTTGTCTCATGTCTTCTCTCTGACTCAGGATGACTATCAATACACTTTCCTTCCCCGTGAACAAAATCTCTCTGGTAGAATGTCTAGATGCTCTTAATATGGATCACTAGCTCAGCAGTTTTTCTTAGCCTACTTGTTAGCTGCCAGTGAAGGCAAATAAAATATCACCGAAATGGAAAAGTTGAAGTCAAATAAACACGGTGGGTTCTAGGGAATATCTAGTAGGAATGCATAAAATCTGAAGGTGGAATTTCATTATCAAAGCTACGTTCCCAGTTCCAGGTTTCAATGGAAAATCCATGTGCCCATTTGAATTCCTGCTCCTTTATTTGCACACTCAAGATTATCAACTGATTATTGCAATTATGTCCTGAAACCATGTGTGTGTGCACAAACATGTATTTTGCTTACAGTTGTGCTGCACTATAGGTTTTGTAGTCTTAAAGATGTAGTCCTAAAGATGTACTCTTTTGCTTACAGTTGTGCTGCACTATAGGTTTTGTAGTCTTAAATTTAGTCATGAATGGACTAAAATGCTGTGAGAGTAAAACTATCAGAGTGATATGGAATACTCAATGCTATGGTCTTTCTTGAAATATCCTAGAACAGAAGCTACATAAATGAATATGTGGCAGAGCTAGGAATGGGGGAGAATTTCTCCCCGAAACTTCAGGGGGCCGAGTGTAGGGGTGGACGAAAGTCACTTACCTGTCCTCGAAGGACGTTTGCGGTGGGGGGGAGGCACTTCGCTGGTCCCCCTGTGAAGTTCAGGCCGGGGGGGAGGCTTCCCGCCTCGCCCCGGCCGAAATTCAGGCCGGGGAGGAGGCTTCCCGCCTCGCCCGGCCGCGAACGAGAAGGTAAAAAAAAAAAAAAAAACCCCTGATAGGCTACGTGACGATTCACATAGCCTATCACGGCTAGATCTGCAAAGTCAGCCGTGATAGGCTACGTGAATCGTCACATAGCCTATCACGGGTGACTTTAAAAAAAAAAAGCGCGTACGCTAATGGCGGCCCCCATAGGGAGCCGCCATTCGCGTTCCTTATTTAGTCACTGTAGTCTACGTAAATCTTTACGTAGACTACAGCGACCAAATAAGGAAGGGGAATGGCGGCTCCCTCTGGGGGCCGCCATTATCCGTACACACTTTTTTTTTTTTTTTTTAAAGTCACCCGTGATAGGCTACGTGACGATTCACGTAGCCTATCATGGCTGACTTTGCAAATCTAGCTGCAATAGGCTACGTGACGATTCACGATTCACGTAGCCTATCAGGGGGCGTTTTTTTTTTCTTTCTTTCATTGCAATGGGGGCGGTGGCAGCCGGTCGAAAGACCAGCTGCCGCTCCCGCCTCGCTCGAACACCCGCTGAACCGCCGGCCGGACCAGCCACCGGGAGGGACATTCGGTGCAGGTAAGTCCCGTCCCGGGGGGGTGCGGGGTGCGGGGGGGTGCGGAGGATTTGTCCCCGAAACTTGTTCGGGGGGCCAAACACGTTGGCGCTCGGCCCCCTGAAGTTTCGGGGAGAAATTCTCCGCCAACCCTAGCCGAGTGCCAATGCATTCGGTCCTCTGAAGGTTGTTCGGGGAGAAATTCTCCGCGCCCCCCCCCCGGGATGGGACTTACCTTTCACGAATGTTCCTCCCGGCGGCGGGTCCCGGCGGCAGTTCGGCAGGTCGTCAGGGGCGGGGGCGGCAGCCGGTCTTTCGACCGGCTGCCGCCACCGCCATTACAAGAAAAGTAAAGGTCTGACTTTGCAGATCTCTATGTAAAGATCTGACTTTGCAGATCTAGCCGTGATAGGCTACGTTAATCGTTACGTAGCCTATCACAGGGGCATTGTTGTTGTTGTTTTCTTTTGAAGTTCGCGGCCAGGGAGACGGGGCGCTTCGCCCCGGCCTGAATTTCAGCCGGGCAAGGCGGGAAGCCTCCCCCCCTGGCCCGAACTTCGGGGGGAGCAGCGAAGCGCCTCCCCCCCACCGCGAAGCAAGCTGCGAGACCAGGTAAGTGACTTTCGTACATCCCTAGGCAGAGTAGCAACTAGAACTGCACATTATGAACCTCTGAACATTATGAAAAAATAACTCTATTTTTAACAGATCTGGGTGACTACAAAACTATCAACATCTAAGATGCACAGTGAAGGCCCAACACACCAAGTGGCATAGATCTGCATGGCTACCTGTGCTGCTGAAAGCATAGTGAGATTTCCCTTGTCACATATATTCTGGTGCATTCCAAATGGCGGGGGGCCTTAACAAGAGGTACACCTTCTAGGGATGGGGGAGAATTTCTCCCCGAAACTTCGGGGGGCTGAGTGCCAACGCATTCGGTCCTCCGAAGGTTGTTCGGGGAGAAATTCTCCGCCCCCCCCACCCCCTCCCTGGGATGGGACTTACCTTTCACAAATGTCCCTCCTGGCGGCGGGTCCCGGCGGTGGTTCGGCAGGTCTTCGTCAGGGTCAGGAGCGGCAGCCGGTCTTTCGACCGGCTGCCGCCGCCGCCATTACAAGAAAAGTAAAAAAAAAAAAAAACGCCCCTGTGATAGGCTACGTAATGATTAACGTAACCTATCACAGCTAGATTTGCAAAGTCAGCCGTAATAGGATACCTTAATCATCACGTAGCCTATCACGGGTGACTTTAAAAAAAAAAGCGCATACGGCTAATGGCGGCCCCCATAGGGAGCTGCCATTCGCGTTCCTTATTTGGTCCCTGTAGTCTACGTAAAGATTTACATAGACTACGGCGAAAATAAGGACAACGCAAGTAGCGTTGTCCTTATTTTCGCCGTAGTCTACGTAAATCTTTCCGTAGACTACAGGGACCAAATAAGGAACGCGAATGGTGGCTCCCTATGGAGGCCACCATTTGCGTACGCGCTTTTTTTTTTTTCAAAGTCACCCGTGATAGGCTACATGACGATTAACGTAGCCTGTCACGGCTGACTTTGCAGATCTAGCCGTGATAGGCTACGTTAATCGTTACATAGCCTATCACAGGGGCGTTTTTTTTTTCTTTTGAAGTTCGCGGCCGGGGAGACGGGGCACTTCTCCCTGGCCTGAATTTCAGCTGGGCGAGGCGGGAAGCCTCCCCCCCGCCCTGAATTTCGGCCGGGCAAGGAGGGAAGCCTCCCCCCCCGGCCTGAACTTCGGGGGGAGCAGCGAAGCGCCTCCCCCCCATCGCGAAGCAAGCTGCGAGACCAGGTAAGTGACTTTCATGCATCCCTACACCTTCCCCATATTAACCACTCCATGAGTTGGTTTTCTAACAGACACACAAATTAGATTCATAAGCAAGCATTTGTATTGTGTAACAAACAAACAAAGTACTATAAAACAGTACAGTCATTCACCATACCTTCTGCTAGGGATGTACGAAAGTCACTTACCTGGTCTCGCAGCTTTTATCACGGTGGGAGGGAGGCTCTTCGCTTCTCCCACCGAAGTTCAGGCTGGGGGGGGAGGCTTCCCGCCTCGCCCGGCCAAAATTCAGGCCGGGGGGGACGCGTCCCGCCTCGCCCGGCCGAAATTCAGGTTGGGGAGAAGCGCCCCGTCTCCCCGGCCGCGAACTTCAAAAGAAAATTAAAAAAAAAAAAGCCCCGTGATAGGCTACGTAATGATTTACGTAGCCTATCACGGCTAGATCTGCAAAGTCAGCCTTGATAGGCTACGTTAATCGTCACGTAGCCTATCACGGGTGACTTTGAAAAAAAAAAAGTGTGTACGCAAATGGCGGCCCCCATAGGGAGCCGCCATTCGCGTTCCTTATTTGGTAACTGTAGTCTACGTAAAGATTTACGTAGACTATGGCAAAAATAAGGGCAACGCTATTTGCTATTTGCGTTGCCCTTATTTTCGCCGTAGTCTACGTAAATCTTTACGTAGGCTACAGGGACCAAATAAGGAACACGAATGGCGGCTCCCTATGGGGGCTGCCATTAGCCGTACGTGCTTTTTTTTTTTTTTTAAGTCACCCGTGATAGGCTACGTGACGATTAACGTAGCCTATCACGGCTGACTTTGCAAATCTACGATAGGTTTCGTAGCCTATCACAGGGGCGTTTTTTTTTCTTTTTTTGTAATGGCGGCGGCGGCAGCCGGTTGAAAGACCAGCTGCCGCCCCCGCCCCTGACGAAGACCTGCCGAACCGCCGCCGGGACCCGCCGCCGGGAGGGACATTCGTGAAAGGTAAGTCCCATCCCGGGGGGGGGTCCGGGGGGCCTAGAATTTCTCCCTGAACAACCTTTGGAGGACCGAATGCGTTGGCGCTCGGCCCCCCGAAGTTTCGGGGAGAAATTCTCCCCCATCCCTACCTTCTGCTCAAACTGCAGATTCAGACACTTAAAATATATCAAAAGTCTTCTTTTTATTTTATTTACAGCAAACACTCATGCATGTTTACTCAGAAGTGATCTCCATTGATTTCAGTGATTTCACTCCCAGGTAAGTGTGGATAGGATTGCAGCCTTGGTTCTTTCCCTCAGTCCAGTTGCATACATCTAGTCAAGTGAAACAACTGGTGATTCTGGATGGGATGCATTTTCTTATCCATCAATAAATATATCCAGCCAATTCATTATTGACATTACATATTCAGAAGCCTGCTTCCATTCCATGTGCAGATCTCTTTTCCTGGACTGGAGCAACAGAACTTAAATAAAGGGCAGTATGAAAAAACCAACCAACCCAGGAACATCTTGGCTTCTATTGACACTTTGAAGTATTAACCTCTTTAGCAAATTTCATCAATTTGATATTTGCAAGCGTAAAATAAAACAAGAACGAGCACAGAAAACATAGTTGGAATACATTTGAAGCTTGGGGAGGGAGAGCTCATTATAAATAGTACAAAACTGCTTTTACATGAACCAAATGTGAAGTTTTGTTCTAAAAGTTCTGAACAAAAAAGAGGCAGGGAAACTAACTGAAGAAACATACTTACTTGTGCGAATGTTTGAAGTGTCTGCATAGCTCATTGCCTGTGTCAAGAGCTACATTTTTTGGCACTGAGGCAGGAGGATTCTCACTGGGGATTCTCAAACTAACAAACTAGTTCTTAGGTGAGTCTTTAAGGCAACTCTTCCTAGAGCTATACAAAGACAGATTGTACAAGGTCACTTAGTCATGGGTGCAAAATTATTATCTGAGGACACAATCCTACGGCCGCCAGACAGCATCTGGATGGCCATCGGATTTTTCAGTTTCTGGGAACTGAGCTCAGAGCCAGTGTTCTGAGCTCAGTTCCCAGAAACCTGACTCAGTTCCCAGAAACCAGCACCTCGGGTGGGGAGGGGAGGGGACCATGGAAGTGCCATTATGACACTTCCTATGTGCTTGTTCGGCTCCCCCTGCCCCCACTCCAAGGTGCCTGATTCGAACGCTGAAATCGGCTGCCTAGCCACAAATACAGGGCGGTCGTAGTGTGGAGAAGATCCCCTCTGTGCCCTGCATTGGATAGTTGGCTGCCTCCAAGTTTGGTGGTGGCCAACTATCCCCATGGGATTGTGCCCTCCAATAGCTTATCAGGAGATTGTGTTAGTGCATCCTTTTGATCTATTTGAGGTCATGTAAATTATTTTTTCCTTTTCTTCCATAATTGTTTTCCATGCAACCTGGCACATTTTAAAACAATGTATGTAGGGAAGGAACTGAAAAATGGCTGCAGATATTTTTTAAAATACCCAAATTGTCAGATACGAGTCTGAACCATGCATCTGGAAATACTTGCAAATGGAGCTGGAAATAACAAGGTCCAGCATATGATTGGCTTGCAAGTCATTTGGGTGAGCCAACCGTGTTCCAGGAGAGGGTGGACATTCTGCCCTCCTGGAAAGGGCCACTCTTGTAACCCCGTCTGATCTGAACTCATAAAACTCTGTACTTGTCTTGACATAGCTTAGGGATGGGCAAATCTGTCAGTTTTCCTTTCTCCCACATTCAGATTTATTTTTTTTTTAATCTCAAGTCCTTTTCTTCCCAATATGAATACATTCATGGATTTTGGTAAATTCATATAAAAATTGAACTGAAACTAAATTCTCACCCATCTATTGCTATTTCTGCTTCACTTTTCCAAATTCTTAAAGTACCTATGGCATTGATTATGCTTGGTTCCTAGCTCAAGGGACCAACTCCTGAAATTGGACATATGATTCTGTGATAATATGTCAGCAGTGCCACATGAAAGAGACACTGAACATGGCATGTGAGAGAAAGGATACCGAAGCAGGGGAAGCATCTAGTAAAAGCTCCCACGTTGTCATGGGGTTCATGGAAGTGAAGGAATTAATTAGAACCCTGCTACAAAAACCTCTTTCTAATGATGGAAGATGGAATGAAAGGTAGTCTGATGAATCTCCACTGACAAGGAGTTCTTCTATTATGGCCACATCACTGAAACCAGTTCCCTCTCATGCCCACCTGTGTGATCTCACCTGGGGTGGCACAGAAAGCAGAATTTATGAAGTCCATCTTAAATGCCAGGGAATTCTTATAAGAACAGGTGGTTTCTGAGGTAACCTGGTTCTAAGCTATTTAGAGCTTTAAATAGTTACTGTTTGTCCAGTTGTAAACCCTAGAAAGAAACTCAATCATCAGAAAAACTGCTGGTTTAGAAGACCAGAAGATAAGGCTATCTCAGATTGGTCCAAACTCCACAAAGCCAGGAAATTGGAAGCTAAGGCTGATGCCTTATCTGACATGCCCCATGATCAGTCGTGATGTTGTGCAATGTCACAAATTGTGCTTCCTCACAACTTGCTCACAACTTACCCTCCATGCACCCACACTTTTCCTGGGTCTTTCAGTCCCAAATCCAGATTGGGAGGATGGAGTGTCTGGGACCAGCAAAGATGGTCCATGTTGTCCTGGTCTTGAATTGCCTTATGAAGCAACATGAGTCTCACTGTATGTATTCCTATAAATGCCAGGCAATTCCTATACGAACAGATGGTTTCTGAGGCAACCTGGTTCTAAGCTATTGAGAGCTTTAAATAGCTACTGTTTGTCCAGTTGTCAGCCCTAGAAAGAAATATACATATAACCTCTTACATTTAATGATATTGCCCTGAGATGTATATATCATAACAGTTCCCAGATTTGTCTGTTTAGAATGCAATTCTTTACATAGTTATATTTGTGCTTAACCGAAGACAAGGGGAATTTCCTTGCATAAGTTGTGGTGACAGGATTGCACCCGTAGATTTCTATTGAGATATCAGTATTCACTCAATATATCGGAGACTCTCTGTCATCACTTCTAATTCTGTCCCTGAACAACTTCCCCCTTAGCCATCCCCTTAACAATGCATTGCTTCAGTAGTCTTTGTTCATGTGATCTTAATTTTCACTCTTTGAAATTTTACCAGCAGGATCTCCATTCTTTTGAAACATCTTGAAGCTCATTATGAACTGAAACAGCAGATGGATACAATAAAGCTAGCAGAGCCCATTCCTTTCCCCCTGTTTTATTGGCCGATCTTTGAATCAGTGCATTTTCTGGTTGGGATTAAAGGGGAGGTTCAGGCTCGGAGTGTGGGGAAGAAGAACAATTCCTTTTACTTCTTACTCAAGTCTGATCATTTAATTGGCCTGTTCATAAAGAAAGGAGAAGAGATGAAGATAAATGAGAAGCTGGCAATGCACAACACTGTGTTCAGAAAACAGATATATACTGTGATAGGAAAAGAATGTTCTGAATATTTCCTCTTGGGTGGATGAATCAGTGGTGTCACATGTGTTTTGACTACTCAGTGACTCTGTATAGATTCATATATATACTTTCCACTTTTACAGTCTCTTTTATAACACAATCCTTCTCTTTCAAAATTAATAGAAAGTGATGGAGACCTAAAAGATGAAATGAAGAACAAGGTAGCATTGGATATATCTCAAAACTTTATGGTTACATTTCTCAAGTCAGGATGCTTCCAAATTTCTCTGAATTGCCTCCTGCATTGGATTTACCTTCTCTGCATCACTATGTATGCTTTCTCTGTTCTTCCATTTTGGATTTCTGGAATTTGCATGTACAGCTTGTTATGGTCAGAGAATTCTTTTCTTTTCTTTAACATGTGTTATTCCTCATTTAGGTAAGCTATTTACACTAGGGATGTAAGAAAGTCACTTACCTTTTCACGGATTGTGTTCATGGTGGGCGGGGGAGGTGCTCCGTCCCTCCCCCCGGAATCCTCGATGGGGGGGAGGCGATCCGGTCCACCCCCCCAGAATCCTGCCTGGCTGGCTCTGCTCCGCGGCAGCTCTGCGGAGCAGCCAGCCAGGCCAGGGCCGTCCGCAGCTGGATTTCCAGCCGTGGACTGGCTGGTGCGGACGCAAATGGCAGCCGCCATTTGCGTCCAGCCAGGCAGCCGTGATAGGCTATGTTAGTCTTTACGTAACCTATCAGGCTGGG
The DNA here is from genome assembly GCF_057233095.1 of Heloderma suspectum. Lineage (NCBI taxonomy): Eukaryota > Metazoa > Chordata > Lepidosauria > Squamata > Helodermatidae > Heloderma > Heloderma suspectum. Next base: position 77,575,930 of record NC_139460.1, on the reverse strand, counting down.
CAAAAACAAAACAAAACGGTGTACGCAAATGGCGGTGGCTACAGCGGCTGCCATTTGCGTTCCCTATTTTTCGCCGTTCTAGCCTACATAAATATTTATGTAGGCAATTACGGTGAAAAAAAAGGGAACTGCAAATAGTGTAGTGGGTGCTATTTGCGTTTCTTTTTTTTCGCAGTAAAAGCCTGCATAAATATTTACGTAGGATAAAACGACAGGAAAAAAGAATGCAAATAGCACCCACTATGCTATTTGCAGTTCCCTTTTTTTTCGCCGTAATTGCCTACGTAAATATTTACATAGGCTAGAATGGTGAAAAACAGGAAATGCAAATGGCGGCTGCCGTAGCCGCCGCCGTTTGTGTACGCCGTTGCTTTTTTTTTTTTGCCAGCCGGGATAGGCTACGTAAAGACGTACATAGCCTATCACGGCTCGAAGGAAGGGCAATGGCGGCTGCCCGTCGAATCTGCCACATCCACCCCAGGAAAGTTCCATCCCGGGGGATTCCGCAGGGGGGGCAAGGGGCAGGAGGCTGTTCCACCACGGATTCCGGGGGCCTGGATTCTAAAGAATCCAGCCTCACTGGAATCCGTGGCAGAATTCTCTGCCATCCCTAATTTACACAAGCAACCATGCAGCAACCAGGGAGGAAGGTAGAAGGGAGAGAGATGTGCCATTCACCACCACTGGAGACAAAGTACCAGCAAGGAAAGTGGGCAAATGGATGGGGGGGGGAGTTGAAAGCAAGCAAGTGGGTCAGAGGGAGGATCTGAGTTCTTCTCTAATACAGATTGAAATCTGAGCCAGAGAAGCACTAAGGGGCCGATAATGCTCAATCATATTTGGGGCGAGTGCATGAGTCCCTAGGGTTAGTCATCTAAATAAAGAAATTAGAAAGCTCAGCAATATTTCTAATAGTTGACTGAGTATATCAATTTGTCCAGCTTGTAATGCTTAGCTGGACTATGAATCAAGCATCATTTCACTAGGGATGGACAGATTAGTCTCTTTTGACCCATGCCACATTTACATGCATTCACTCATAACCCCATTCTTTTGTCCTGTTTCTGCATAAATTGCAATTTTTTTTAAAAAAAAGAAAATTCACAGTGATGAATTTTGAAAGAATTGTAAAAATCTTTGGTTTCAAAATATGCATTCCTAAACGTGTGTGTGTGTGTGGCGGGGGGACATGTGTCTATTTAGCCAAGAACTGCATTGGAACATTTGGGAAGTGCAAATGTTCCAACCCACACATTAATTTGGGAGATCTGGATCAGGTCAATTCATACTGAAATTCACAAAGATCAAATTCCTTAAACATCCTTACATTTCACCCAGTAGTCCCTCTCTAGCTTGGAATGTTAAACGAGATTTGTGTGTTCATGATCAGCATTCAGTTGCTCTGTAAGCGCATCTCCATAAGTTCTGTAATGGATTACTTACCCTCTCTTGTTGCCAGGTGTGCTTGGGGATTTTTCTGGAGGGGAAGTGAATTTCCAAGTGACTATCTGCCATGACTGGTACTGTCGGGTGGGTGCAAGTCATGTGACCCCAAATTACAGTTCCCAGGAGGAAATACAATAAACACCATCTCTATAGTCCCATCAGCATACATGCTCCAAAATTACAAGCTGAAAGGGGGGCCTTGGAAACTGATAACCTTTTTCTGAACACTCATTGAGAGAAAGCTTAATTTTTAGAGGTCAGTCATAGGGAGTGGTCTGAAATGAGCCATGAGCCAGGAACCAGGAATTGCACCAGGGAGTCAGAACTGAAGACCACACCAGAAATCAAAGTCAAGAAACAAGCAGGAATCAAAGTCAAGAAGCAGCTGGGATTTGTCCCATGGTATCATGGGACCATGGGACAAAGCCAGAAGTAAGGACTGGTGAGTAAATCAGGAATTAAGGATTAATTAGGAGATTGGACCAAGATAAGCAAGCCAGAAATCACACCTGGAATGTAAGGCAGGACCAAAGGACATCCAGGAAACAGGACTGAAGGGCAACCCAAAAAGAACAGAAGGACAACCTAAATATTCACAGGAATACACCATAGCTCACGAAGACCTTGTTGCTCAAGCAAAAATGTAATTGAAACAGGAAGCCATCTTATAGACCTTCCTTTCCATAAAGTTCAATGGCCAGCCTGGATGAGTAGGGCCAGTCCAGGGGCTAAGAGTACCCAATGGTCTAGGCCAGCCTTCCCCAAGTTGGTACCCTCCAGATGCTTGGGACTACAACTGTCATCAGCCCCAGCCAGCATGGCCAATGGTCAAGGATTATAGGAGTTGCAGTCCAACACATCTGGAGCATCTGGGTGGCATAGGGAGATGCTCCAACCACCAGTTCTGTGGTTCACCACACAAAGCCGCTGCATACAGATCCAAAGGCTCTCAGCTACAGCCTCAGCAGCTCTAGACACTCATAAACACTGAGACAATTCTGAAGGGTAGTTTTCCTATCACTGTTCACTATGAATTAACATTGTGCACAACCTTTTAGGCTATTCTCCTATGAAAGGTTGAAATGAATGGGAGCAATATAGGAAGGCTTTCCAATGAAACTTTTTGCATCTGTGGGTGGGTCAGGTGTGTATTTTCTACTCTCACCCTTCACCAAAATCTGTTGCTTGGAGTAGCTGCCTCATGGGAGTGCAGCCTCTATTCTGGAGCCTACATAGTGTTGCCTCATAGAATCACATTTTCTCTTCACTGCTAGCCATGAATGTTTTGAAACTTGTGGTTAACCTAAGTTAACTCAGGATTGTCATAGGGAGTTGTGTCTTACAGCCGTGGGGACAAGAGGGTTGAGGGAGCAAAGGAAGGGAGGAGATGCATTTTCTCCATTGGGCTGAAAGCAGCATCAAGATATTTGACTACTGGTATTGATTGATTGATTGATTGATTGTCTAATCCACCTAGGGATATCAGAGGAATCTGGTTGGTGGGTGGAGCTCGATGAGCATTCATCACCTTGGGCCCCCAAGCTCCACTCCAACATCCGCCAGCTGGCTCAACTCAGTCCGAAGTGAATTGGGCCAGCTGGCAGATTCTCCACCTTTGTGCCATGGCGCTGCCGTCCCTCCCTGTCACCGCTGCCATCGCCATCGTCACCACCGCACAACTCTCCCTCTCTCCCTGCTGTTGCTGGCACTAGCAGGGAAAGAGAGAGGGTTGCATGGTGGTGGTGTGGCAGGAAGGGAGCACAGTGTTGTGGCAACACTGGCAGGGAGAGGGGGAGGGTTGTGCAGCAGCAGTGATGGTGGCAGCAGCAGCAACAGGGAGGGAGGGTTGCGCCATGAGGCTGCACTCTCTTCCTGCTACTGCCATCTCCACTGGCACACAACCCTCCCTCTCTCTCTGCTAGTGCCAGCAACAGTGCTAGTGCTAACAATGGCAGCTGGGACTGGGAGCTTCCTTCCCCTGCCCCCCACAAACCATAGTGTTCCACAAATTACAGCTGTGATTTTGCACAAATTAAGGCAGTAATTTTGCACAAATTTAGGCAGTAATTTCTGATATATCGGGGTTTTTTTGGGGGGGGGAGTTCATTCCTGGACTTTGGGAGCAATCCCCCAGCTCAGCTCGCAAAGGCAAACCAAGCTAAGGGGCTCACAGGAATCCGTTGACCCCTAAAAGGGCCAGATTCTCCCAATACAGACATCCATAAATCCACCCAATAAGCAATGTTCTCTGGGCAGATGGCAAACAGTTAAAAGAATAGAATGCCAGAGAAACAGTTAAGAATTATACAATACCATACAAATATTTAAAAGAATACAATACAATCAAAACAGCAAACAGCACCGGAATGGATAAAACAGCCGTAAAAATCTAGGAATAGGTTTCTAGAATAATATCTATATAATTTAGAGAGTTGAAGTTTATGAGAAAAAAAATACAAATGGTGGTTAGGTTATTAACATAGCACTGATGCCCTGTTTAATTAGTCCAAACGTATTTCCTAATATTTTGATTGCTGATTGTAGTCAAGGGATTCTATCTTCTCCTTTTTATTTTACCACACACATCCCAGCATTTATTTGCAACGCATGCACACAACAGCTGCTGCACTTTCTGGCATTCTTGCTGCGCTGACTATCTCTTTCAGAGATAAGCAGTGCATGAGCCTTATGCCGTTCCTGCTCTGCATTTTCATTTTCTGCACCGCCGGTCTCTGATCCCACAGCAGCTTTAGCAATCGTTAGATGTATAGCCAAAGCAACATGACAACAAAATTGAGAACCCACAATTTGCTTTAAAGTGTGTATGTGTGATTACTGTAGCGGAACCTTGAACACCATAAATCGGCTTATTTCCCTCTGCGTGTTACTAGATGCACTCTGATGTGCATGTCCACATATGTGATTATATGAGCTACAGACACAAAACATGGCAATACAAAATGCAGAGAGAACATCCTCCTGTTTGTCTAAGTAGGAGAGAGTTTCAGCCAGCAGGATTCACGTGGAGCTATCCAAGGTCCTATTTAGTTCTGTCCTTGCTCTGGCAGAACATAACATGTAATAGGACATTAACATACTTTAAAAACAGAGTATTAGGATTTTTTCTGTATTTTCTGAAACAGACCAAAATCCTCTCAAAACATGATTCTGAAAATGACCTTCAGTCATTTATGCATACTCTTCTAGTCACCATCAACATAAAATGTCTCCAGTGGCCTTTGACCACCTTTTGCAAAAGACTGTTTTAAAACTATAAAAATGTGGAAGCTTTGAAAAAGAAATAAAGATTCTGGCAGAAAATATAATTTTGCCTTCAGATGTATAGCTAGAATTTTCTTTAGCACTAAGTATAGTCTTACAAATCAGACACCTTCATCTCAGAGGGGTTTTTTTGGGAGGTGGGGGTAAATAGAAACAAAATAAATGTCAACAAAAATCTCCCTTCTCAGATTTCAAAATGCTGTTTCCTAGGGGGTTAACTTGAATTTCTAAATGACAGCATCTCAGAGGTAGAGCATAATTTCCCCAAAGATCTGGCTAATTTATAGCTTTCAACACACCAGTGACCCCTGCAATTTGGTAGTTGCTTCATTAATTCCTGTACACCTGCTCCATCTATCTTGGAAAAAAAAATACGGATCAAAGAAGCAATTCACTTACACTGCATTCACTTCTAAAGCCATTATGCATAAAACTCCCTTACAACTTCTCCTTCTCTTCCTCCTCCTCCTCCTTTTTTTGGCAGTAAACTACACTCAAAGCTGAAGAGAGGGAAAAAATGAAAATTGAATGTCAGATTGAGGTTGCAAATCTAACATTGTTGGAAAGCAAAACTGATCTCAGATTATCTCCAGTGAAATAAAGACATTGGATGCATTTGACTATAAGGGTTGGAAGCCTCCATACTCAGAGACCTACTATTTACACTTGGGATTGTAGTCATTGTTCCTATGCTCCTGCAGTTTCAAGACAAAGTATGTTAAACCAAAGATAAGTCAATTCATATTAGGGATAGATTAATCAGTCTATTTCTGGTCCGTGTCAGTTTCACGTATATTCATTCATAAATCCATTCTATCCCATTTACAAATTCACCTGCATTTAAAAACAAAAACAAAAAGCATTGGCACTAAAATTGTATTTCAATACATATTTTGAAATGTATTTTCTCACAAAATGTATTTTCCCTGCTTAGTATGTGTTTATAAACATATTTTATCCTAAAATACACATTTTATGTGCATTTTGGTGCATTTTTTTAGTCAAAAATTACATTGAAAAATTCAGAGAAGTATCAAATCTGAAGGATAAGTGTGATCTGATCCACGCATCAGTCTTGGAGGTCCAGATCAGATCAGTTTGGTTTGAAATGTGGACTGAATGTAATTGTCAAGCATCCCTAATTCATATACTTAATATTCATAATCTCCTGGCTGCTTAACTCAACAGAGAAATACACTTTAGAATACAAGAATAAGGGCAGAATCCTATGCATGTTTAGAAAGAGAAAAGTCCTACAGCTCCCAGCATTCCCCAGCCAGGATAGATGGTTGGGGAATGCTGGGAGTTGTAGGACTTCTTTCTGCCTAAACATGCATAGGATCGCATCCTAAATTTCTCTAATAAGAAATATGCCATTTTCCATTGCAGAAACTGAAGAAAACATTAAAATGTTTCGAAGAAATGTTTTCTTCTTGCCATTTTTTTGTGATCTGAAGGAGATCGAAGAATACTAATGATTTTAATTTTGCAGGTATATTTTTGCAGTTTTGAGAATCAAATAAAGTGTTGATTCTATTATTATTATTATTATTATTATTATTTGTAGATTGACTACCTTTCAAAGATTCAAGCCCATTTCATTGCACTGAAAGAGTGGAGAAGATATTGAGAAATTCCACAGAAAAACATTACCAAACCCATTTGAAGAACATTGTTGAACACACTTCTTTACATGATGCATAACTATTTTATGGAATTCACTGCCCAACATGTGGTGATGAGTTGCTTAAATTGCTAAGATTGCTTTCAAGGGGACAAATTCAGGGATGACTAGTCTATCAATGGTTATTAGGCATAAGAGCTAAATGGAAACTCTGTGCTCAGAAGCCATATCCTACATTCTAATTCCTTCCAATTCAATTCTCTGAGTGTTTATGTAGCCAAAATGGCAACAGCCAGGATCAAAAGGAAGGTATAAACAGAATTGCATGTTCCCAAGTTTGACTTGGAGATTTATAAAATATTTTTAGGTGAAAAACTTAAGTGGGGGAGAACTTGCAAAGCACTTGCTCCATGCCCATGAAATGTTGCCTAACTGTTGAGAGGAAAAGAACCAAAAAAAAAAACAGGTGAGAGGGAGAATGGAATTAAGTGGTTGGAAAGGAGCATGAAGAAAAAGAACATAAATGTAAAGGCACCCACTCACTCACTCAGTCTGTTGCCAGCCAGTGCCCACCAGCTAACTTACTCTTGCCTGTCAGCACCTACCCATTCACTCATTCTTGGAAGCTTCCTGTGTGAGAAAGAAAGTCATGGATGACCTCTGGAATGGAGAAATGGCCCAGGCAGTATACACGATCTTCCCTGAGCATCCTCTCCCATGAAGTGGAGCCAAATGAGTCCTTTGGTTTCCCAGGCCACTGTGGGTGAAGAAATAAGTGGGACATTGACTACAGCTACAATGAGTCCAATCAAACATGGGCTAGAGGTCATTCAAAACCCTACACTGTGGCAGTGAGGGTGGAGAAGAAAATGCACTTCTCTCCTGCCATTGCATCTGCATAGCCCAATCAAACTTTTTTGGGTGGTCAGACCGTCAGAGGCCTATTACCCTCTGGCCCATAAGACGAAAAGGTGGACTACTCAATAACACACTGTGTCCAATTTGCATGACACTTTGCAGGTAAAATCAATCATATCCATGAAGAGTTGGGTGCCATAGTTGATACAGATCTTGTGGATGTAACTTTGGCCCCTGCTTATCCAGTTACAATGGATACTTTTCAGTTTGTATAGCCTGAGGATGTGGACAGGATCTTTGGAGAAATGAGGCGTGCTGGACCCTTGCCCTTCCTAGCTTATAAAAGCAGCTGGGGCTGGGGGGACTGGCTGAGTGGGTAAGGTTCATAGTAAATACCTCATTATGGCAAGGTGTTTTTCCACCTTGCCTAAAAGAGGTGGTGGACAGACCTTGGTTAAAAGAACTCTCCTTGAACCCCACTGTATTGGATAATTTCCAGCTGGCTTCTAATATTCCATTCTTGGCCAAGGTGCTGGAGCATGTTGTGTCTTCTCAGCTTGAGGGATTTCTGGATGATGTGGATCATGCGCTTCTTCACATGGAGCTTTTATTCTGTTACTGAGATTGCTCACTCACAGAAGTTTGTGGGTCCTTTAGTTGATGTCGTTAACCTCCAGGGCATCTCCTGCATGACCTTTATTTTATTTTTAAATAGATTGGAGATAATGAAGTATCAAATTACCCTGCTTGTGTCCCACTTCAGTTCCCTCCATAAAAAAGAAAAAACCACAAGAAGAGAAGCTAGATGAATGAAATGTATGAAAGACTCAGATAAGGGGGAGAAGGAGTGAGAAAGGGGAGCGGGGGAAGGAAGCATGTGTAAAGGGAGTCCTTTGTGATCCTGCATTCAAAACAGAAACAGAAAGCCCTCTTTTAAATGCGGGATTTTAGGCTGGGCAGAGATGCTCTCCCTCAATCCATTTCAATCTCACTTCAGGCCAGGTTATGGACAAAGACTGCTTTGGTCGCCTTGGTAGACAATCTGTGCCAGAACTGGACAGGGGGAGTGTGTCCCTGTGAGTTCTGCTGGACTTCTCAGTGTCTTTCAATACCATCAGCCATAGTATCCTTCTGGAGTCTGAGATGGGACTGGGAGGCACTATTATATGGTGGCTCTGGTCCTTCTTGGAGGGGCAATCTCAGCAGGTGGTGTTAGGGAATTCCTGTTTGATGTCATGGCCTTTGGTTTGTGGTGTCCTTCAGGGTTCCATCTTATCCCCCCTGCTATCCAACATATGCATGAAACTGCTGGAAGACATTGTCTGGAGCAGTGATCTAGTATGCTGATGACACCCAACTCTCTCTCGTTTCCATCCCAATCCAAGAAAAATGTTCTAGTTCTAAATCGGTGTCTGATGTTAGTAATGACAACAAATTGAAACCTAATCTAGGCAGGACAGAGGTGCTCTTGGTTAGTCAAAAGGCAGATCAGGGAATAGGGCTTCATCCTGTGCAGGATGGGGTCACTCTCCCCTGAAGACTCGAGCTTACAGGCTGGGTGTCCTCTTGACTCAGCCCTGAACCTAGATGCCCAGGTCTCAGCACTGGCCAGGAATATGCTTGCTCAGCTGAGGCTAGTGCATCAACTGCATCTGTTTTTAGAGATGTCTGATTGGCCACTGTCATGCATGCCATAGGTACATCCCATTTGGACTACTATAACATGCTCTACATGGGCTTTCCTCGAAAACTGTTCAGAAATTTTAGTGGTCTGGAAAGCTGTGTCCAGACTGTTGACTGGGGCTTGTTACAGGAAGCACAACACTCCCATATTACAATAGTTTCACTGGCTCCTGGTCTGTTTCTGGGCAGGATTCAAAGTGCTGGTTATTTTCTGGCAGAAAATGAGATGCTCAGCATTGTTTGCAGCCAGAGGGAGGCCCTGCTCATGGAGAAGGGTGGAGATATAATCAAGAAGGAGACCCAAGTACAAATGACCCTCGCTATATTAGGGTCTTTGCATTTTGTATTATGGTAAAATGTATTTGGAATTTCAAGCTCTTTATGTCTGGTTGAGTCTAATAAGAATGTAAGAAGAATTCTGCTGGATCAAGCCAAGGATCTTTCTAGTCCAGCATCCTGTTTCTCACACTGGATAGCCAGATGCCACCAGGATTTTTCTTTTTTTCTAGATGCCTATGGCTTCCCATAAACCCCTTTAAATGTTCCTTCAAAAGTGGTTTGCTAGGAGACATGGGAGACTGCCATTCGAAGAACTCAAAACAAAAGGCTCTTTAGGTGAATAGAACTAAGTGTGAAGTTCTTGGGATCTGGGTCAATGCCCAGTACTTTTTATTCTGGTTCAGAAGGATTTTTTTTTACAAGTAAATACTGCAACATAGTCCTATCAGGCACAAGCACAATACAGGAAAATAACCTCATAATAAATCCCAGATTAGGGACATTGTTGTTTTAGTCAGTGACCTTTAAACATAAATGGTCTTTTCTATGGATGGTTCTTATTGTCTCAAGTAGAAAAAGATACTGGAAAGAAAGAAAAATATAACCTAAGAAATAACTGTTAGTTGAAGAGAACTTTAATAGGGTCATTTTTCAACAAGGTAATTAATTAATAGTAATATCAATTTAGAAATCTGAGTTAAGGAGCACTGAACCTATTGCAATTAATTTGCATTGCTATGGGTATAGATGTGTGATTATACCTGGGCAGGGACCCACAGAAATGTCCTTTAATTTCAGTATATACTTTTGATGATATAGTTACCCCCTAGCTGTTAATAATTGCTTTTCACAAATTAGTGATAAATTATTGATTTGTTTTGGGACTTGATCAATGAACTAGTCCCTTCTTGGCATGTTCACTTATGAAAGTGTGATCTACCAGTTGTGTTAAGGATGATTCCCCAAGGGCAAATAATTAATTTACTTATGGAGATAATTAATGTGGGCCATTTAACCTTCTCATAATTTATTGTTAATTCATTCTGTTGGTTTTATGGAAGGTATATTTTCTCCAGAGTGATTACTATTAATTTCATTTTGAATGCTTCATAATGAGGTAGCTGGACAAGGTAGTGAACTTTTTATAAAGCGCTCGGCCATGGCAGTGCTTCCCACACAGGTCCACTTCTCAGGTTATTATTTTCCCTTTGGGGTAGAGAGGTGTATGTAGGTCACTTTTAAGACTTAAACTAATCTCATGAGATAGACAAAAGTACACTGAGAATGTAGGAACTGTAAGGTTTTCAGGGACCCAGGACAATACACAGCAGTGGTTTAAGCAGAATATGGTTTTATTACAACTACTTTAGTACCAAGCAAGTGCTTAAATTGAGGCCTACCAGCATATTTCACCACTGCCTGACCAGGTCTAACTTGTGCAAAGAGCAAACTGGAGTCAGAAATAAAACCTGGCTCAGAACTGCTCCAGATTCTAGTATATTTGAACTGCAAGGTGAACATGGCATAGATTTCATTATAGGAACAGCTTTACAGTATCTATGCCCCTCTAGGAAATTTAAACACACTCCCAACTTGCGACTCAAATCTTTTTGGGGAAATGCTTTCTTTTCTATTTTCACTTTCACAACTGAAAATTGTAATATGGGATATTACTTTTGTATTCTGCTTCCCTTATTTTAGAAAATCTCTGCCCTGCCTTTTGGCCCAGAAAAGGACCCCCCACATGACTTCCAGTTTAAAAACACAAATATGCAATAAAAATAACAAGATAAAAACAAATGCAATACATCAGGGGTAGGCAACCTTTTTTTTTTCACCCATTGGCGCATTTGGCCATTTGAGAAAATGTCCTAGACACCACCACAAAATGGCTCCCATGGGAGCATGGCAGAGGAAAGTAATCTGCCCAAAAGATAGAGTATAGGGTAGAGGTGGGGTTGGAGCCCAAACACACCAAACAACTTCTTTGAACATACAGTTTTCAGCACCAACAGAAACATATTTCACAATCCAAGCTGCCAATAAGATGAAAGAAAGAAAGAAAGAAAGAAAGAAAGAAAGAAAGAAAGAAAGAAAGATATGGAGGGGTAGGGCACCTTGGTGGGCACAGGAGGATAGTTTCTTGTTCATTTCTGCAATCTAAATTTCTATTTCCTAAGTTATTCCTCTGGCCTTCTGTTGAACCTCCTGCATTTTTTTCTCTTTCTCTTCCTCTTCCTCTAACCTTCCTGCTTCCTCTGCAAACTTCCTCTCTTCTACATTCTAACTAACCTTTTAAACCTCTGGCTGAAACAGAACAGCATATATACAAAACAGCATATATACAAAAATCATTCAACCACATAATATCCCAAACCCCAAGTAACTAAATACAAACATAGAGGGCAGTTCTGTTCCTTCACAGCTGCCCTCCTAATAGTCAAGAGAAGGCAGACCAGTTGAATCTCTTGTGGGAGATTCACACTCTGGGTACTACTCAAGAAGGCCTGTTGTATCCTCATGCAGCACACATTCAAAAGTTGTGGAACACAGAGCAGGGTTTCCAATGTTGAATGAAGTACACACATTTCTAAAATGAATAGAAAACACTTTAGTCAATGGGTGTATATGTACAAAAGTGCATACACTAGAAAAATATGCACAAAAATGTGTACATTTGAAAAATGTGCATATATATATATATATATATATATATATAGAGAGAGAGAGAGAGAGAGCAGGAACTCCACCCCCACCCCCCCACCCCGCATGGAACCAGGACTGAATGAGCTTTGAGGTAGGAAAATGAGAACCTTGACATGATTGAGCTTGACAGATCCATCTATCAATAACCCATGCAAATAAAGAACTAGCATAATATGTAAGATGTGAACACCAGAAGCTACTTTGGCCACTGTGGTTTGCACCAGTGGGAGTTTCTGAACACTCTTTTAGGGCAGCCCCACATGACATGCATTAGAGTAGTCCAGTCAGATGTGACCAGAGCATGAGTGGCCAGATATGCATGATCCAGTAAAAGGCACAGGCACAGCTGGATTACAGACTGGACCTGAGCAAAGGCACTTGTTGCCACAGCTGCTATCTGCTACCAGTATAAGATACTGGGTATAACTTTAATTGAGATATTTATTAAGGAGCGCCTCCCCCCCCACCGCGAATTAAATTTCGATACAGGTAAGAGACTTTCATACATCCCTAAATAAATTTCACCCATCTAGCAGCAGTGCATTGGAGGGAGAGGGAAGGAAGCTGGGGCAGCCATAGGAAATGTCATGTGGTTGCCACCCCAGTCTCCTTCCCTCCCCACCCCGGGAACACCCCCTTTTCCCTGTCTCTGCACTCCGCTTTGCAAGCACAGAAAAGGAGCTGGTGCAATTCTCCCTGCACCGTCCGGGGGGGGGGGACATGGTTTCCTGGCCATGCAAGTAGACTATGCAAGTGGACAAGCATAGGACTATGTGGTCAGTTTATAGTGCTGGGGGGGGGGGACTTAAACATATTATCAACCAGGGATGACAATATCCCAGGCCACTGTCTCATGTTCTCTTCAGAATTGTTCTAGTTTTCTTTACAATGGTCGCTTACATTCTGTGGTTATTTCTTACACTTATTCCTCATTAGGCTGCTCACTGAAGGGCTTTAACACCTCTTTTCCCTTATTTAAATTCAAGTACACTGATACCTGCCTCTTTTCTTAGTGGCCCTATTTTGGCTACAATCTAGTCAGCATGAATCCTAGGGATGTCACGAGCATCTGTTTGGGGGCTCGAGCTTGGTGGGTTCCTGCCAGTTCAGCCCCCCGGATGCCAGTCCACGACCCCCTGCTCTTGCCCGGCTCAGCGCATGCTGAGTTAGGCAAGCATGACAGCCCGCACTCCTTGCCTGAGTGTTGCTTGCTCCTGGTGGCAGCGGTGGCAGGATGGGAGCCGAGATCCCTCTCAGTTCCCATCCTGCTGCCTCCGCTGCCGCCACTGAGAGCAACTGCGCCCCTCTCTGCCGGTGCTCAGCACAGAGGGATGCAGTTGCTCTCGGCGGCGGCAGTAGGATGAGAAGAGAGAGGGAAGTGCCATGCACTGAGAGATCCGGGTTCTAGTTCCCACTCAGCCATGGAAGCTCACTGGGTGACTTTGGGCCAGTCACACACTCTCAGCCCAACCCACCTCACAGGGTTGTTGTGAGGATAAAATGGAGACGAGGAGGATAATGTAAGCCACCTTGGGTTCCTTGCAAGAGGAAAAAAGGCGGGGTATAAATGGAATAAATAAATGCACATCTCCCTTGGTTCCCATCCTGCTGCCTCACCTGCAGCCTACGAAAGCAATTGCGCCCCTCTCCCCCGGTGCTTGGCAGAGAGGGACTCAGTTGCTCTCGGTGGCAGCGGGAGCAACAGCGCTCACCGGGCTCCTGCAACTGGGCGACAGCGCTCACCGGGCTTCTGCAACCCACCAGCCGGCACACGTCCCAGTGCGAGCAGGGGCAGGCAGTGGGTAGAGATCCGGCAAGCGGGCCGTGGGGCAGACTTGGGTGAGTTCACATAACCTTTGAGTTCATTGTTAGAAAGAGTAATAGAAGTTCAAAACAGCAGTTTTCACTGACATTTAAGGATAAGTTCTCAGGAATTTAGTGTAGTTAGGAATCACTATGAAGCCCCTGTAAAAATTCTACAGAACAATCATCCTCACCAGAAACTTGCTTTTTCCTGCATAATAGGGCTGGGATGAGATTTCTCCCAAAGTTTTAAACCATTCTCATTCAATTTGTTTCCCAAAAGAAATTCAGTGGTGAAGAACCCAATTCTCAAGGGTTGGGTTTGAGTTTGTGGGGATTACCTTACTTAGGAGGTGGCCAAGGAGCGAGCACAAGTGTCCTGTTTTTCATTGTACAATCATCTATCTGGCCACCTGTAGCTAGGGATGTACGAAAGGCACTTACCTTTCGCGGATTATGTTGATGGTGGGGGGGGAGGCGCTTCATCCCTCCCCCCGGAATCCTGGACGTGGGGGGAAGCGCTCCGTTCCTCCCCCCCCTGGAATCCTGGCCGGCCGGCTGTGCTCCGCAGGGATTCTGCGGAGCCGCCAGCCGGCTCCGCCAGCAGCCGGACATCCGGCTGCTGGCTAGCAGGGAAGCAAATAGCGGCGGCCGTAGCCGCCACCGTTTGTGTCCCTGCAGTCAGCCATGATAGGCTACATAAATGTTTATGTAGCCTATCACGGCTGACTTAAAAAAAACACACACACGTGCGTACGCAAATGGCTGCGGCCACGGCCGCCGCCATTTGCGTTCCTTATTTTGGCACGTCTTAGTCTACGTCAAGATTTACGTAGACTAAGACGGCGAAAATAAGGGGAACGCAAATAGCGTAGCAGACGCTACGCTATTTGTGTTCCCCTTATTTTCGCCATCTTAGTCTACGTAAATCTTGACGTAGACTAAGACGTGCCAAAATAAGGAACGCAAATGGTGGTGCCCGTGGCCGCCGCCGCCATTTGCGTACGTGCGGTTTTTTTTTTTAAGTCAGCCGTGATAGGCTACGTAAACATTTACGTAGACTATCACATTTTTTAAAAAAGACTTAGCTGTGATAGGCTACGTAAATCTTTACGTAGCCTATCACGTTTTTGTTTTTGTTTTTTAACTGGAAATGGCGGCGGTGGCAGCCAGTTGGAAGACTGGCCGCCGCTGCCGCCGCCACCAGGAACATCTGCCCCAGGTAAGTCTCGTCCTGGGGGGGGGCGGGGGGGCAGACCGTTCCGCCACCAGTTTCAGGGGGCCGAATGCGCTGGCATTCGGCCTCCCCGAGATCCGTGGCAGAATTCTCTGACATCCCTACCTGTAGCTTCCACAGCTTCCTACACTTCAACTAAAGCCCAGTTTAAGGCACCGTGAGGTAATTCCTCCCATGGGGCTTTTTCAGATCAGGAAGTACAGGCAGCCTAGGAGGCTAGTTGTGACTAGGTAAGCTCAAGAACACCACAAACATAAATTATAAAACATCCTGAATGGGGCAGAACAATGGAAGCCTCTTTCATGGGGGAAGAAAACTTTCAGGAAATTGGAGGACAGATTTTGGCAGAGCACTAGCTCCTCCCCATCCTGGGAGCTGCACACAGCACTGCCCCCACCTGCATTGTGGTGGATGCAAACTATGGTCCAGCCTGCAAAGGCAGTTGATGCTGCTGCCACATGACCCCCCCGCCCCAACCCTTATCAAAAAAGAAAGAAGCTGTGCTACAAGCCCTGCCACTGGGGAGCCCTACCTGGGAGAAACAGTTGAGAATTTCTCCTCCCCCTGGAGAAATTTGGTGAAATTGTCTCCCAAATTTCTCTGCCCACAAGTAAGGTAGAGAATTTCAAGAGGCCATTTGTGCACAGCTCTAATACATAATCATCACAACAGAACTCCTCTAAGTAGAGGACTAGAGGATATATATGGAATATAGAATGGATCTAATTGTGGCTCAGTACTGTTACATAAAAGGTCTACATTTGCATTATTTATATCACCAAATCTATTTCATTGTTTTAGCTGAACGATAACTCTCAGCAGGATTCACATAGCTGAATTCTCTAAATACTTTTTTGTTGCATAAATTGCTTGTTTGTTCAGAGAAAGAGGAAGAAGAAGAAAAAAGAATGGATTATTTTCTGAATAGGAAGTCCCATACAAAACTATTGCCTAAGTCTAACATTGCCTGACTCTGTTCATTCTGATTTACTCTAAATATAGACTAGAATAATTAGTTTGTATGTGGTAATTTGTTACATCTACTCCATTACATTACAGAGAAAATGAAGTTCATAATGTGCCCTTACAAAGACCCAGGTGTTGACGAAAGCTATTCCTAGTGAGTCTGTGATTGTCATTGTTAATGACTGAGCTGGAAAAGTGACCCTAACTAAATAAAGATGTTTTACTATGATACTTTAAAAAAAAAAAAATGTCCTCCTCTACTTTGTCTGATATTTGCTAAAGCATAACTAATCTGTCTGCAAGAACAATAGAATCCGGTGACATCTTACAGACTGCAGAAGGCAGGTCCAGTGCCAGACTTAAGTGGGCCCTCAACATAGTGCTGCTGATGGGCCCCATCCAATGCTGCTGCCCCTACTCCCCGGGGTCCATGTCTGGTGCTGCTGCCACCACCAATCACTCACTTCATCCCCACCTCCAGACATGTTTCCCCAGTGGGAAGTGGCTCTTTTGAATAGGGACCAATCTGTGGCAGTTAACTGTCACCTTAGACTGCCCAAAATGAAATGCCCAATGTCAACAATTTGGGCATTCCATGATGGTGAGCATCTGCCGTGGCTTGTCTCCCATTCAAAAGTGGGGGAAATCATTCAAGAGGAGAGGGAAAGTGATTAACTGGTGATGGCAGCTTGCAGCAGCAGCAGCACAGCCTGCCCTCCCCACAATCAGGATGGCAAGGATGGCCCACCACAGTGGTTGCTGCAGTGGGAGCAACAGAGTTGGTGATTGGCCCTTCTGAATCAGGCAATCGGGCAGGGTCTCAATCACATGGAGCAAATCCATGTGAGCAGTTGCTCATGTACAGGGATGGATGGACTCGCCTCTGAGCTGCCACCTGTTTGCCACGCAAGGCCCTGGATGGCTCGGTGAGTGCCACAGGGCTGCCCATCTCCTTAGTGAGTCGCCATTTTGCATAAATAAGGTTTCTTCATAGAAGTAATGTTGTGTAAATGGTGGCTGTAAAGGGGCCATTTCAGCAGCATTACCAGCGGGGGGGGGGGCGGGGAAATGGGCGGCTGCTGAGTGCTCAGAGACTGCATGAGCGCCCGGCAAATGGGTCTGCTAGATGGCGGTGGCTCAGTGAGCGGGGTGCAGGGGTCCAAGTGAGACAGAGTCCTCTGGACTCCACCCCACTCTCGGACCCCCACAACATCCCTACTCACGTGCATCTCCCCCTTGGCAGACATTCACGCTCAACACAGACATCACATATAGCTGCACCTTGGCGGATATCCATGCTGATCAGGAGTATGTAACATCAGGGTTCAGCCTTTTCACTCACAGAGCCCTTTTATTTCATGTGTATCTGCAAATTCAGTTTCCAATTTTTCCAAGGCCATATGTGGCAAGAAGAGAAACAGGCTGTTGTTGTTAATTTAATTTGCAATTATAACAAACAAAACAAAAGGGGGGGAAATGACAAACATTAATACCAATAGCAAGAACATAAGAAAAACAAGGATAAAAATATCTCCAGTCACAGTAACTGTTCACAACACAGGTCCACAGGGTGGCTGGCGGGGGGCAGGGGACACCAGAGAGACCAAAAAAAAAATTGTACACTTTTGTTTCAAATATACATGTTTACGTCATAAGCAGACCATATATCTAAAGAAGCATCCAGATGATTAACGACTGTATCCAATTGACGACTGTAAGTTATGTGTGCAAATGCAGCAAGAGCAGTAAGATCTTCATTCCACTGAATAATAGGTAGTGGGTGTTTCCCTTTCCAAGCTTGGAGTATAAGGTTCTTTGCAACCGTTAGGGCTCTCAGAGTCCATTTTTATATCCATCTGTTAATCCCGACATGACAGGAATATAATTTAAAAGTGCATTAGCATCTGCAATTATCACAGCTTTTTCAAGAACAAAATTTATGTGGGCAGTAACTTCCAGCTAGAAAGGTGCCACCACAGGGCAGGCCCACATCATATACCTCAGTGACATATTATCCACATTACATCGCTAGCATCTAGCAGAGCTAGCCAGCTTTTTCACAACCACCCTGTGTAGTGTCCAATATACAGAACACATCCATTTTTGTTGAAACAGCCTCAGTTTTAAATCTACAGAAACAGTACATATGGAGACTAAGACAGCTTTCCATTGCTTAGGCTGTATAGAGCATTCCAGTTCCTATTCTATTCCTCTCTAACATACTGAGCATCCACTGTATTACAATCCAAAATACAATTATAAAGAACTGTTGTAGGGTTAGCTTTCTGTAAAGAGCCAATTAATTCCTCCCGCAGTATAGGAGGAGCTGAAGCACTCATTGAGAGAGCCAGTGTGGTGTAGTGGCAAGAGTGTTGGACTAGGAGCTGGGAGATCCGGGTTCTAGCCCCACTCGGCCATGGAAGCTCACTGGGTGACTTTGGGCCAGTCACAGACTCTCAGCCCAACCCACCTCACAGGGTTCTTGTTGTGAGGATAAAATGGTGAGGAGGAGGAGAATGTAAGCCGCCTTGGGTTCCTTGCAAGAGGAAAAAAGGCGGGGTATAAATGCAATAAATAAATAAAAATAAATTGCTGATGGCCCATATATAGATACCAAAGACGCTGTAATTAAATATATTGCCTCCCAGCACTAGTTACGAAGTGATATCTACTGCACAGTATTAAAATGGTAAAATCTTATCATCCAATCCTGTTAGCTGTTCTAAAGTGAAAATTCCACTGTCAACCCAGTTCCTCCACAAAATGGCTGTTTCCCAATTTTCAAAGCAGGATTTCCCCATAAAGCTAATTTAGCACAAGAGATTTTTCCAAGGCGGTGTGACTCAAGAAAAGAAAGAGTTAAGCTTCCCCTGCCTGCCTTCCATCCAATAACATTCATGCAATGAACGTGACATCTAGTTTGGCCCTCAGTGCTATTTTTTTTGTACTGTAGTTGGGGCCCAACTACAATTAGAACTACTTTCGTAATGCTAGATATAAAAGAAGGGCAGTTGTCTCCTTTAACACCCCCTCCCCTATGTTTCTGACCACACATGATTATTTCTTAGAAGCATATCTGGTACTATGACGTACCAAAAATAACCACACACACTTTTTCATAAAAGATACTGCTTGCAATTTGATCCTGAATATATTCAAAAAACATGTTTGAATTTTGTTGTGAATTTCTCTCCCTTCTTCCTGAAATCTGAGAAGGGCACCCTGGTATAAATGTAGGAAATTATATTTAGAATATATATATATATATATATATATACTGATAAGATTACATTGGCAATCCTATTGTCTAAGATTTTTTTTTGAACAGTTAATGTTAATGACGTTTCAGGATGTCAGTACTGATGGGTGAACTTACTCCAAAAGAAATTGCAATTTTGCTCACCAGGTTCCAAATTCATCTGTCCAATCTCAGGGGACAGTTCTCCATTATTCTGAGATTTCGTTTTGTATATGCAAACTGCTACTGAAGCACAGATCTCATCCTTGCTCACCAGCCAGCTGCTTCAGGCTGCATGGCTGCCCTCCTGACTTCCTCTTCTTTGAAACCTCATGTGACTGCACTCAGTCCTAGCATGCATGGCTGTCTTCACAGATGTTTCAGTCCAGCAGGTACTATACCCCATGTGACCCACATGGTCACATTTCATTCCAGGAAGTACCTGCCTGACTGAAACACAATCTGTGAAGAGAACCTTCTGGGAGAGCATATGTATCATTCAGGAAGTGCTGACTGGTTGAAAGTACAGAGATAAAAATCATGCAGCTCATGCAAGCACTTGTAATCAATCTCATTTTGAATAATGACGTTTGTTGGACAGCCATCCAGCCTTGGTACACATGCAAGCATTACAAACAGCGGATTTGACTAACAAGCCACCTAATTTCAAGTTTTGCCAGCATCACTAGATGTAAGGCAAATTTGAAGGAAACAGAATTATTGAGTGTAAGGATCAATGAGGATACTGAAAGATCAACTTCACAACTTTCTGTTGCCTTGGAAACAAATTTCAGCAAGTTACTTGGGAGTTTATCAAACTACTAAAAGTAAGCTTTGAATATAAATAGCTATGGCTTGATGTAACAAGATCTCAAGCTCCACATTCTTGGCCCATTTTAAAATTTAAAATGATCATGGATAGATTTAAAAAATGCAGTTATAAACATGAACATATTTTCTAAATGGTAATTTTTTTGCTAATGTTCTCACTACCATTTCTTTTATGATTTCATGTGTTTAAGTATCTCTCATTGAAATCAGTGTAATCCAATGTAACATAAAAGTTTGTAAAAAGGAAGGGCACTATCAAAATGACTCTCTCTCTCTCTCTCTCTCTCTCACACACACACACACACACACACACATACACACACACAGAGGCTTCTTCAATAAGAGGAATTTATTAAACAGAAGCAAGGATTTAAAATGTAGTCATTTCTTCCAGGAAAGTTACTTGAAAGAGTGTACAAGCAAAACATACATAAACATACAAGAACCTCTCAGCAAATGCAGAGAGAGACGGATTGTGGAAGTTCACTCGGCAGCTGAATCTGAAGGCTCCAGTTTTTAAATTAAAGCTAGGCCGTAGTGTGTGAACAGTCCATGCTGATCTCAGATGGGCATGTGAGTGAAGAGGTTGAGAGGTTGGGATTCAATAAACTGGAGTCCCTATACTCTTGGGAAGGAAAAGGAGCATTTTGCTGTGAGCTTGTAAGAGCGGGGAGGAAAGAAAGGGTTTGGGGAGGTTTGTCATAATAAGTCCCCCCTGCCCCTGCCCCCTGCATGCAATTAGACTGAGCAGGCTTCAGGTTTCCCAACCCTGGCCTAGACTCTTAAAATAACTCTTTTAGCCACCATGGAGATTGGAACGCCAAGCAGATTCTGGCCTTCCTTTTTCTGGAGGTGGACTGCAAGCCATCTTCTGAACCTTCTTCCCTCCCAGCAAATATCTCAACCCACAACTACAGCTAGAATCTGAACTGAGCCCCAAAGGGAGGAAGAGAGAGTTACCAGGGTAAGAGGAGGATATTTCTTCCCTATTCTCTACAGTGTGTGTGTGTGAGAAGAGAGACAATATACTAAACCCACTAAGGCTCTAGGAGAGAAAACAAGCAAGCTACTCAAAGGCAGGCTTCAACCCTGGAAGCTGGAACATATGCTCTGATGGAAATAGAGGAAGGTTCTTCTGACCCTATACAAAGCATATTTCGTTCATCAGCCCTCAGTCAGCCCTCAGGCATGAAATAAAAGTACAGGATTTCAAAGTCTCCTCTTGGGACCATTTTGAACAGCAACATTCCATTACCATATGGAAGTCCTTTAAAAAACAACAACCAAGAAAACTGTTTAAATAAATACAACAAAGAAAGAAAAGTTAAGAAGATGCCTCTGTCTGCTGTTCTCTGCTAAAATATAAATCCCCTGCTCCTGATATAATTTCTTCATAATTTCTCCAGATCACCTGAGAATGTGAAGGAAATGTTTCCCTATTGCTACCTTGAGAATAAGGTTGAGAAAGTCATGATAAGCCCTCATAAAATCAGTCTGTTGGACAGACAGCCACACAAAAATCAGTCTAAATTCAATGATCTTTATCAATTCATGTAAAGTGAAGGGGCTTTCTTGTTCAATACAGATAGTACACTATAAATCTCCTCATTTTGGAAGGCTCTTCTAATGCCTGACATCAGAACAAGTATGAAAACCAAACATCCAAATGCTTTCAGTAGAAAGTTGTACCTATCTTTTACCCATTTTTTAAAAAAAATCCCACCATTAGATTGTCTTGTTCACCTTTCTGTCACTTAGATCATTCCTCTAACAATCTAGGTTTGGCCCTGGTGCTTTTACAGCTTCAGTGTCTCCCTCGCTATAGGAAGCACAAATTGACCTACAATCTGTGTCTAAATACTTATTAGTAAATAAATATGATATACATGGTCTTAAGCAGGAATGGAATAGGCCACTGGATTGTCCCATTTTGCCTAATCAATGAATCACTGCCTTGGAATCTGTATGTGATACGTCTAAGGATCTCAGCTTGTGTTTTATTCAGTATTTGTTGTTGTTGTTGTTCTGTGTCTATTGGATGCCACAACATCTTTTTAATAAGAGTTTGTCTAAGTCAGCTAATTGTTGGAGGTGTAACACAGCTAAGGCGTCTTTTAAGCATATGTTTTGGCAATGCCCAGTAGTTGCCCATTTGGGGGAGGAGGTCATTATATGGATAAATTTTATACTGGAACACTCCTTAATATTTACTGATGCACATGCTCTTTTAAATTAGCTACCTGCTTCCTGGAAGTCAATGAATGGTCAGCACAAATGGATTCTACACACCCTTCTGACATCTAAAAGATATCACAACATTGGAAGGATAACGCTCACCTCCTATAATGCAATGGATTGAAGACCATATAACACTTCCAACATTTGAATGAGTGGTGTATAGATGTCACCTGCAAATGGATATTTATTCGAATTTGGTCTGCTTTTGTTGACATTTTTGTATACTTCTTACAAATATGAATTTTCACACACACACACACACACTTCATATGTATGCATTGAAACGGATATATTCAAATATATTTTTATTTCATTTTTTCCCCATTTCTTTTGTCAAAATTTTATATACAAAAAAAGTTTTTTTAAAAAGATAATTTAAATAGCTCAAAGAATAAGGCCGCACTCTAACACAAAGGCAAGCATGCTTCAGGTAGCTGAACTACTTTCAACAAAAATAGCTTACAGCTACCATTGCTCTCTTCAGCATCAGCTAAATTTTCATTGCACATAAGCTGAGATTTTGATCTATTACCTTATTTAGTTTAGGGCAAATACTACTCATTTTACTTAAGTCTAAGTCTCCCTGAAGTCATCACTATTATTTGCATGGGTAAGCCAGGGAGGGCATGGCCATATATACGGCATGTCTGTCATCCTTGGATGTACAAACAATGAGCCATAGCGGCAGAAATTTCCATAGAACTCAATAAACAGTTTTGCCTACTGACAGAGGGATACGGTTCACTGTACTTAAATGTGTTTGCATCCTGAGTTTTGTATCCAGAATTTAAAGCTATGCTTCATTAGTATATTTTGAACCATATGGTATTTGAGAACCATTTTCCTTTCCTTTCATTTTCACACATTGATTGAAAGGCAACATTTACACTGAGTTTTAATAAAGGAAATGTATCTGAGTTACAACCCAATTTAAGAGGATAATTGACCAGTTCTATGTTTCTAATTGGATTTGATAGCTGACTTCTTTAGGAAACTTATTTCCTTACATTGTAGGGTAGTTTATACAGTAATTGGCAGAATAAAGAAGTCTTTTTACTGACATTTGCCTTAATTATTCAGGAATCTAATATTATCCAAGTGAATCAGACCAGAGCAGGGTAAGGATGGAGCAAAAGATCACTAAACATCCTTTCTTATGGTCTGTCTGAGAACTCTAATATGAACAGTACCATCCTATGCATGTCTACTCAGAAGTAAGCTGCAATTGAGTTCAATAGGACTTACTCCCTGATAAGTGTGTACCAGATTGCAGCCTACATGAACATCATTTCTCAGATGTGTTTATTTGAGGTCTTCAGACATATAGAATGTCCCATTTAAAAATGGTTAAATAAGCATTTATTTAAAGCCCTAGGAGGCTTGGGACCTCGATATTTGAGGGAGTGCCTCTCCCCATATATGCCTGCCCAAGGATTGAGATTTGTTGGAGAAGCCCTCCTCCACATCCCACCAGTGTGAAACATACACTATGGTGGGGTGTGGGAGCAGGCCTTCTCTGCTGTGGCATCCCACTTGTGGAATTCCCGCCCCTTGGAGGCCCGATTGGCACAGATGCCAGTCCAGGGACCCCCATGCTTATACAAATCAGCGCATGCCAAGACGACATTCTGCACAAAATGTAATGTTGCGTAAATGGGCCTATTTGCAGCCGCAATTTATGGAAAAGTGGCCTTTATGGAAAAGGCCAAGCCACTATTTTATGCAAAACGGCAGCTTGGCAGAAGAGCGGGATGCTGGTACCACTCGCTGGGTTTCCACAAACTGCCTGGTGGCTCACCACACATGGCAAGCAGGGTTGGCAGTCCAGTGAGGATCCAGCGAGCAGTGCAGAAGGCGGGCTGAGGTAAGTTCACCCATCCCCAGTCAATTTTGGTTTCTGTCAATGTCTTATTTTTCTTATGAATCTTATGGTCAGTTCATCTCAAAGCTTGAGAATTTCCCTCCCCTTAACTTCAGTTCATCCCAAACTTTGTGAATTTTATTTTTTAAGTTCTCATGAACATTCATAAGCATTATTGTGCACATTTCTCCCAATGCATGCTTTTTGTGTGCATTTTTGCCAAATATACCTTTTTTGCAAGCTATTTCTCTAAGATGATGTATTTTAATGCTATTTTCCCCTAATATATACATTTCTGTATGTGTTAGTTAATTGGAGAACTCCATTGCAAAATTCCGAGAAGTGCATAATGTTTTGAAAGTACAAAATCAGGCAAGTTCACATTCAAATGAATTTCTCATTTCACAATTCAAATGAAGTTCAACTGAATGAATTTCTCCCCTATCTCTAGCTATTAATTCAGTAAATACCTGTGCAAATGTTCAGTGAATGTGTGTAGGGGAAATCCCCATCACAACAGTTGTCCTATTAGTTCAGCTGAAGTTCTGAACAGAGCCTATAAGGGCGCAATCCTATCAGGACAGTCAGACACCTCCGAACTCAGAGGCGGCCAATGGTCTAATGCAGAGCGGGTGGAGGACAGAGGGGATCCTCTCCTCTGCACTCTGGCTGCCCTGCATTTGTGGCTAGACAGCCAATGTTGGCTGTCTAGCTGGGGACATCAGAGTGGGAGGGGGGAGGCCAGACGGCACATAGGAAGTGTCGTAGCAATGCTTCTGCAGTCTCCTCCCCAACCTGCCCCTGGAAGCACCCCCTGTTTACCTGTTCCACACTGCAGTTTTGGGTGAAGAAATGGGGGAGAACCACTCTGCCTATGAGGTAGCTGGGGAGGGGGCGGGGAGTGTGGTTTCTGGGAACCGAAAAATCCTATGGCCACCTAGACACTGTCTAGCGGGCATAGGATTGCTCTCTCCATGATGTATAATTGGAGACTTTGCCTTTTCCAAAGCACATGCACGTACACACACACATACACAAACAAACACAGAGTATGTATATGCATAGAGACTGAACTTGCACAGGCTTTGTTCAGCTGAACCCATAATGATTGAAAGTAGGGTTGGGGGAGAAATTTGTTTGGTTTGCATTTGAATATAAACCAACCTAATTCATACTTCCCAGCATAATACATGAACTTGAATGCAAGTATCCTTTGTATCTGACACTTGTCAGAATTTTGTGATGCAGGTCTCCAAGCAAAAATTGCATTCAAAAATGCATACATTAGGGAAAATATGATACAAAAAAGGCATATATTAGGGAGATTGCTTGCAAAAATATGCATACAAACTTTTCTGTGGTCTTAAAAAAAAAAAAGCATACTGTTATGGAAATGGTACAGAATGAACTGGGAACAAGGATGGCCGAATCAGTTTATTTCTGGTCTGTGCCACTTTTGTATATATTCACTTTTAAGTCCATTCCATCCCATTTCCACATTAATCAGCGAATGTATTTTTTAGTCTGCACAAATGTGTAAATAAATATTTTAATATCTGTTCTTTTAAAAACATTTTAAAAGTATTTTATCTAAAAATGCACATTGCTTAATGCATTTCTTCTCAAAATACATATGTCAAATCATATTTTTTTCTCAAAACACAAAGTTTGAAATTTATGTTTTTGATTTTTTGTTTTGTTTTGAGCTGAGGACTATGTTGGAACATTGTAGAAATGTGAAACCCAGTGGATAACAATGTTCTTACCTGCATATTAGTCTAGGAAGTATGGATCAGCTCAGTTTATATAATAACTTGCAAAAATTGAATTCCTCAAGCTTTCCTTGTCCGGAGAGGGGAGTCAGTAGGTGCAATCCTCACAGAAACTAAACGTCTGCATAGGAGTCAGTGACTTTACATAAGAGATTCTGTTTTTTCCAGGTCCCTGGACTGATATACTTTTTTGAAACTAGAACTGTCTGAGTACTTGCTGTTATAGAACTTGTTCAACCTGTACATTTGTAAATAAATGGACTAGTAAAAAGACACCACAGCTCTTCCCAGTGCTCTTGCCTCCAAAGGAAATGAGCTCTACAAAGACTACCCTGAACTTCCCTTCAATGAAGGCACAACATGAAACAATGGTAGAACTTGTACAGAGATATCCTAGAAACTTTTTGGTTGCTGTTTAGATACTGTCACAATTCTTTTCCCTCAGAGAGAGCATGTCCCTGATGTAGCACAGGGCTAAGGAAATGCTTTGTTCTGATTCTACAAAGCGGGCATCTTGTGTACTCACCTCTCTAGTTCCCAAAATACACACTGTCAAATACAGCCTGCCAGGCTCATTGAAAGTCTTTCAAATAGATTCCTTTCTTTAATTCTCCAAAGAATTTGTCCTACTTCAAGCCTGGCTTGTTTCCAAGTCCAGAGGCTGGCCCTTAAGGAGTAGTGTATTCACTAATTGTCTCTTAACTTTCCTTTATCCACCCAGGATCTTGTTTCTTATAGTAAGAAATGGGTCAGCTGGACATGTTCTTCTTCCCTCTCCACAACAAGAGCTTGGTTTCTTTCTCAGTGTTTTGTGTTATTAGTACTCCAATCCACCCTTGCTTGTGATCTCAGTTGTTCTTAACCCATGCTGTTTTTAATTAATAATCTGTCATTGATGGGCATGTTTTTACAGGTGTATTAGCAGTCGGATATAAAGTGAGGCCTAGAGCTAGAGGCAAATTTCAATAGCATTAGTTTTTATTTATATTTATATGAGTAGTAGTAGTAGTAGTAGTAGTATTGCAGTTCAGTCCAAGTTAGTAATGTAAGAATGAAAGGGAGACAGTTAAATACATCCTGTGTTTATTCTCTATACCATCTTTCCCCAACCTGGGGTCCCTCTAGATGTGTTAGACTACAACCCTCATTATCCCCACCCACCATGACCAATGTTGGCTTGGGATGAGGGATGTACAAAAGGGACTTACCTTGTCCCGCAGCTTTTTTCGCGGTGGGGGGGAGGCGCTTCGCTTCTCCCCCCGAAGTTCATGCGAGGCGGGGGAGGCTTCCCGCCTCGCCCAGCCGAAATTCAGGCCGGGCGGGAGGCGCCCCATCCCTCGCCGGCGAAAGTCAGGCCGGGTAGAAGCGCCCCGTCTACCCGGCCGCGGGAAAAAAAAAAACAAACACCCCCATAATAGGCTACGTAACGATTAACGGGGCCTATCACGGCTAGATTTGCAAAGTCAGCCGTGATAGGCTACGTTAATCGTTACGTAGCCTATCACGGGGGTGTTTTGGTTTTTTTTTTAACTTTCCTTGTAATGGTGGCGGCGGCAGCCGGTCGAAAGACTGGCTGCCGCCCCCGCCCCTGACGAAGACCCGACGAACCGCCTCCGGGACCCGCCGCCGGGAGGGACATTCGTGAAAGGTAAGTCCCATCTCGGGGGGGGGCAGGGGGCGGAGAATTTCACCGCCGATTTCGGGGGGCTGAATGCGTTGGCGCTCAGCCCCCCGAAGTTTCAGGGAGAAATTCTCCCCCATCCCTAGATGGGGGTTGTAGTCTGACACATCTCAAGGGCATTAGCTTGGGGAAAGCTGCTCTATTTCTCCCTTTCCCATAAGGCTGAGCCAAAATGTTCAGCATCTCTATACTGCACTGCTTCATTCACAGGAACCTAACTGAAGGGTCATTTTGGCAATGATGAATTTCAGGAATGAAGACTGACTTACCCTGTGTGCCTGGTTGAGCTTATCATTGTTGTCTGCTGGCCACTGGGGAAAAACCCTGCTGTCACCTCCGCTGAGGAACAGGAAGTATCATATAGGAGAAAGGCAAAGGAGGTTGGTAGATTTCACCCCTAAAATGGACCAGAAGTTGGAACATTATACTAGAACCTGGAGTTACCCAATGAGATTGATTAGAAGTAAATTCAGGACAGACAATAGAAAATCTTTTCCGCACACACAATCATTACTTTATGGAATTTACTGCCACAAGATGTAGTGATGGTCACTAACTCAGATGGCTTTAAAAGAGATTTAAGCACTTTTATAGAGGATTGGTCTATCAGTGGTATTTGTACATTAAGCAAAAAACCTGCAAAAATCAACATCCTTTCCAGAGCTTCCTGCTTTTGGTTTCTTTGTGGGATTAGGAAGGGCTCCTGCCTCCTTTATACAGCAGAAACATGGTTTGAACTGAGGGAGTGCCTTCCTCCCTCCCTGGCATGTGTACAAAAGGAACGGGGTGGGTTCTTGTTTCCGCAGCTTAACTCCTGCTGTACTTCTTTCTCGCAGACCCCAGGAAACCTCTGACTTACTTCTGAGTAGACATAAGATTGCCCTGTAAGTCTGCAACCCTCGGCACACTTACTTGGGAGTAAGCCTCAATGAACTTAATGGGGTGCTCTGAATAAACAGAGGACGTTGCTTCTGAGCTTGGTGGGGTGGGGAATCAGATGTGCCTCCCTTCATTGCAAGGAGGCATTTTACCCTCTCCTCCCTCCAACTGAGAAATGTGCTCAAGCATTTACATGGCAGACCCTTGGGAACTGAGGAAAGTCCTTCCTCACCTCAACAAGACTTGAGCGGAGGCAGGAGTTGCAATTGGAGGCAATTCTTGCCCTCATGCCTGTCAAATCTGCTTCTGCACACACCCCACTCCCATCCTCAATGCCTTTCATCCAGACTGCATGTGCCCCCAGCAACTGAAAACAAACGCCCACAGCAGACAGATAGAGCAGTTTCGTCCGCTATTGCAGAATGTCATGGGGAGGTCATGCTGCTCCTGTTCCATGGGCTGGAAAAAATACTACATTTATTGCATTTGGGGAAAACATGAGATAGGCTGAGGAAAATTGCGGAAGACACCCTGGAGGGTAACGGCATCATCTAAAGAGCCTGCAAACTTCCATGAGAGAGCCATCTCAATAGCAGGATAAAAGCTCCATGTGATAAACTCCTTAATATCAGTTGCTGGGCAGGGGGTGAGAGGACACGTCTTCATGTCCTGCTTGTGAGCTTTCCAGAAGCATGTAGAGAACATGATCCTTTGGTCTGCTTCTGCAATAACCCTTGGTGTTTGTTTCTCAACTGCTGGGAGGGCCATGATATATCAGGCAGGATGTTGAATGGAGGACACCTGGGTTCGAATCCCTAGTCACCCATGAAGTTCATTGAGTGATCTTGGGACGCCACTGGCAAAAGTGACTCCCCATGCAGTAACATTTAATCAGTCAATGTATGGTCCTCTCTCACCTAAAGCCACCCTAAACCAGAATATAGAAGAGGCACATCCTATTTGTGGAACTGCCACTATGTCCATATATTCTGTTCTTGCCTTAAGGAAATGATAAACTGGAGGGAGAAGTTATGATGTACTTTGCATCTCAAAAAATGAACCATACTGTGGAGTGGGTCATCACACCTTTGGGATACTTTTTTTTACTGGGAAGCTCCCAAGGGCAGTCATATACCTAGCATGCCAGTTTGCTACATGGATTGCTCAGCTGAGAAATTCAATGACATGCTGCTGATGTTTCACCAAGGCACATGGTGCTGTAAATTGCATAGAACGATGGAAATTGGCCTAAAGCATCACTACAGGCAAAACATTATTGGCAGTTATAAACAGGTCCTTTATCAAGACAAGTATGACAGTATTTTGATTTTACTAAACTTAATAATGGTTAGAGCATGCACTAAATCCCTTCATTACTCTATAAGTTGGGAATGGAATGGTGCATATTACTAGATCCTGAGTGGGGCTTTTTGATAACCATCTGGATTGGATAAATAAATTGTATTCTAGGTAAATAAGCCCTAACATGCAGCAATTTCTCACATTAGATACTTGTTCCAGTTCTAGGCCATTATGACAATGGGACCCATATATCTCATGCAGCCTCTATATTCGTTGTATGGTGTTATGTATCAAAATTACTGTTATCTCATTCCTAAGTTATTATAGTCATCTGAGCTGGCTAAGTATCTTGTAGCAGGACATGCACATCCCATGGTTTCAAAGAACCTCCTTTTGATAGGCTTGGCCCATTGGCTCAGCTGAGCAAACTTCTTAGCAGTCAATGTCTGATAATAGGACAATAAGGTTTAATTGGTACATATCCTGTCTTGATGTCTTGCAGTGTAAACTGAAGCTCACCTGTAAGTTGCTTCTAGGGATGTGTGAATCAACAAAAGTTGAGCTCATTAAACTTCTCTGAATTCTATCTCAAAGCTCATTCTAACTTGTCATTCCAATTTATCAGATTATAAGCTTTGTTTTTTACATTTAGCTTGAAAAACTGTATGTATTTTCATGCATTTTTTTCTAAATGAATACGTCAGCTTTGTGAATTTTTGCAATGTATGCATTTTTCTCCTGACTAAAGCATGTGTGCACATTTTTTCCCCAAAAATATGCATTATTTCATGCATATTTTTAAAATGTATACACTTTTAACACTTTTTTTGTTCCATGGTTCACACTGTGAGCTCAGAAATGTATTGTATGGATTTCAACTGCAGATTCCATTTGGGTCCATTTTCATTTCCAGGATGGTGAAGGGCATGGACTCGATCAATTCTGATGAAAATGGAACTGAAACAAGTCTTTCATACATCCCTAGTTGCTTCCTCAAAATGGCCCCACTCTAGAGGAAACATAAACAGGGCACTCCTACTGATCAGTCAGAGAGTGCTCCAAGGTTGGAGCACTCCGGTATTTCCAAAGCCCTGACAGGGCAAAAGGGAGGGAGCTGTGTGCTGTGTCAGTTCTTCCTCTCCCCCTACCCCAAATTCAACTATTTCCCTCCCATTATGATCATGGCTGGTCTACGTGTTCTCCTGTGTTAGGGTTTGGCTGGGGGCCTGGAGGACTTTAGATCCTTTGGGAACAAAGCTTCATCTGTTCTACTCACACCACACACGTAAATCCTCCCCCTTTCCTGCTCTTCAACATTCGAAAGTTGAGGGGCACAGATCTTTCATGGGGGCAGGGAGGGAGAATTCAAGATTGAATCTCATAAGAACATAAGAAGAGCCATGCTGGATCAGACAAGGGTCCATCTCATCCAGCATTCTGTTCACACAGTGGCCAACCAGCTGCCAACCAGGGCAGAAGCGCAACAACACCCTCCCACCCACGTTCCCCAGCAACTGTGTACATAGGCTCACTGCCTCTGGTACTGGAGGCAGCATGTAGCCATCAAGACTAGTAGCCGTTGAAGGCCTTTTCCTCTAGAAATCTGTCAGCCCCCTTTTAAAGCTGTCCAAATTGGTAGCCATCACTACATCTCCCCCTCAGTTGAAGTCCTGTCTCAAACCTCAGAGAAGGAGATCAGGTCATTTCTGTTGCCCTTGGTACACTATTGCAGGGACCATAGAATTGTGCTTGAATGTGTCTTTCCCCCCCAATTTGCCTTGATGATTTCAGTTCATTTCAACAACAAGGAGTCATTTAGGACTGCAATCCAGACTTCAAAGTCCAGACACTGGGCATGGCGCCTTAAAACAGAAGGCAAGGCAGTTGGGGCTCTTTCCTTCATTTTCCTCCTGGTACCAACTTAACATGCTGCTGCAAGGAAGTGCCTATCAAGATGCAGGAGGAGAGTGGGCAACAGAACTATGAAGAGAACAAGTTGAGGAGCCACAGTGGCTTTATCTCCTGCTGTAGTGGAAGAATAAAGGGCTATGTCAGGGCCATGAAATCAAAATGGCAGTCCTAAGGTCATTTCAAAAACAGCATAAATGTCAGTAAGCCCTCCTCCTCCATTTCATGTTATGACTCTGATCGTGCAGACCTCATGCCTTCATTATTGTCAGCCTTCCCTCTTTCTATCCTATCCCCCCCGCCCCGCACATTTTGTAACATCTTGCCTGATGATGCGATCTGGAGATCTCAAATGCTTACACTTTTATTGCGACCTTTGAGTATGAATAAAGGTATTACCCTAGTATGGATTTTGATGTTTTTCTTATGGCCTACATGGGCACCTTTCCCTTTTGTGTGGCTTGAAGAATACCAGATTTAAGGTGTGATCCTATGCATGTTTAGACAGGACTTTTTTCTGTCTAAATATGCATAGGATTGCACCCAGCCATTCAACGGTGGAATCCTACACTGGAGAAACAGGATTTTAGATCACCTGAAGCTGGTGATCACCTGAATTTTATCCTTTGAGGGTTCCTCCCCTTGAACTGCTAGGTAAAGCTACCTAATTTGGCTTGTTTTGTTTTTTTACCTAATGCGCCATCTAAAACTATCTCCAGCATTGGTAATATAAAAATGGTCTACTTCTGTTTTCTACATACCAAGGAACCTTTGTCTAAACTTTTGCCTAAGAATGGAGACAGTTCTGAGTAACCGCTGGATTTTCTATTTTCAAAACTGGTAGATCAGGCATTGTTTGTTTGTTTGTTTGTTTGTTTAATATGTACCCTGCCTTTCTACCAAAAACTGGCACTCAAGCCAACTTACAGAAACACTGACTGAAACAATAAAACAGTACATTACAATACAATAACATACACTTGTTTCCAGCAGTCCTAGGGGCATTCTACCCCAGGTGCAACCGGAAACCATCACAGCACCTGCTAGAGGCTTAGTCAAATGTCTGCAACCCTATCTCCTGCATTTAATCCTAAGAATCTGACCATGCAGACTTCAACATGGTCAGCCTTCCCCCCCCTCCCCTCCCCCACCTGCTTTTTGGTAACTTCTTGGCTGATAAAGAGATCTGGAAAGCTGCACATTGTGAGCTGGCCTTGCTTACCCGCAAACACAGTTCAAAGAGAAAAATCAAATCTAATGAAAGGTTTAACTTCACTAACTGCATTTGTTGAAACATGCAGAGTATAGGTTTCTCTTAAGCCCTTCATGATTTGTTTACAGGCCATATGTAACTGGCATAAGATTGTATTTTGGCCTGCACCTGTGTTTATAAAAGTGTACAGAGATTTTGTGTGTGTGTTCATATTTCATTTTGCTCCTATTTCCAATTAATTATTTTTGTTTGATTAACTTGACTTCTTTGATATTAAAAATAAAACTTCATAGTACATTGTTATAGAAGATAGCCTAGTTCTTAAAATAATAAAAAAGCTTTATGGACATAAATAAACTCCCGACTTCTAACGATAGAGAAAACTGTTGTTACTCATGGAATCTGCATGTCAAGAGCTTTCCAATGAAGTATATTTCATGAGAATCGGTCAACAGGAAGGCAGTAAAAAAGGGATGACCAACTAATGCCTGACTTTGAATTATACGTTATATATAAGATATGGATAGTGAAAACTAAGTTTGTATTCCCCTGTTGGCCATCTGTTTGAGTTGTCTGTAAAAATTTGGAGATAGCCTCAGTTGTTTTTGTCTTCAATCCAAGTCAAATCTAGTTCTTTACTGTAGAGTGTATAAGTATAGGAAGTTAGATATGGATTGCCTTTTCTTTGATTTGGATAATTTACTTCATGTTGTCTAATGCTGTTAGTACCTTTCTTCTATAAATAAAGCTCCATGTTGTTGTTGTTGTTTTATTTCTTCATATGTGTTTATGTTACTTTTAGACTGGGCATTTTATGCAAAAATCTCAGCTGATGCTCATAAGCCTTAAACTGGCTTTACACTATTGGCAGATAAAATGTCTGGCTTAGAGATCTGAGGCAGAAAAAAAGTTGTGCATGGATATCCCTAACTTAGAGTCAAACTGTGTATTACATGTAATGCACAATATTATGCTATGTGTGTGTTTTAAACTAATTATAGGTATGGGGGTAACTCTTATTGCATTCGCAGTGCATGGGTAGGGGAGATTAATCCCTTCCCTCCCTAGCTGTGACTTCCCCACAACTCATGCAAGTTCCTGTCTCTGGGACTTGTGTCAAGTAAAGTTCTGTCATAACCTTGGGTATATGCAAGGAGGAAAACTACTGTGGGTGAATGGATACTTTGAGCATCAGACTGACTTGTAACAATTTCTCAATTTGAAGTATCCTGTAAATGTTCAGTGTAATCAAGATCCTTGTGGTCATATTGTTCTGAGTTTTGCAATTCGTGGAGGATGTTAACAGGAAGATAAATAGGTTGCTTCAACTTCATATTTCATTGTTAAAATGGTTCATGGCTGTTTCTTTGGGTAAGTATGAGTCAATAAAAACAAGATCAATATATTCTATGGAATATTAACATTATAAGCTTCATTATAAGAAGCATCATAGGGAAAAATGAAGTCCTCTCATATCATACATATTACAAGCAGAATGAAATTTACAAGCAGAATGAAATATCATTTGGCTGAAGTGTTAAGAGAGAGCTACTTCTCATGCTGTGGTAGATATATTGGGGAAGATACACTAAGGGGGTCATCACACAAGGCTGAAGTGAAATCCTGCATCCTTGCCTGAGCATTGTCTTCCGGAGTCTTCATGGGATTATGATTGGCAAAATAGACACATTTTCCCCTTCTATTTTGGGGCCATTTCCTGTGTGTGCAAGCTCCATATGTTTCATTTATATAGCCAGCCGTAGATGGTGCTACAATATTGTGCAACATTTCACCCTTCTAGATTTTCACCACCTCTTTGTTTCAGGTTTTATATATTACTGCATTTTCAGCAAATTAAATCATGGCAGAATAAACCTAAAAAACAGCAGGAGAGGCACCAGAGGATGACGACGTCATGAAAAGGACCCATACACTTCTGTGAGTGCCCACCACAAATGCATGATAAAAGCCTCATGTGATGACACCCTAAGTATGACAAAAGGACTGTTCTTAAAAGTCAAGAAAGGTTTGTTCTTAAAAGTCAAAGAGGACATCTTTGAAGTCAGTGCATCTCTATCTGAGCAACTGCTTTTTGGATCACAGCACACAGCAACAACATGCTATTATGAAGGGAATGTACTCCTAAGTACAAAGAGAAATCTGGATTGTATGTATAGGCAAGATAGAGATGACATGCTAAATTCATGATCAAGTCTGAAATGCCTCCCTTGGGGCTTTCCAGTGCTGCTGACTGCCTGAAAGCTGAGTTGAGGACTTCGTCTTTTTCTTCTTGTTAAAAGGACTTCAACCACAACAAAACAAAACCAAAATGCCTCGCACAGCTTTCAGGTACTCAGCAGCAGCACTGGAAAGCCCCCAAATGGTAAGATAAAGAGTGACCCCCTCCCCTTGCTCCTAGCCACCTCCTTACAGTAAGGTAAGCACTGAAGCCCCGCACACTGAGAAATTGCTCAGAATTTCTCAAAGTCTCCACAAAAGAGGGCGAAAAATGACTGCCTCTTTCAGAGGGAAACAACGAGGCTGCAAAAGGGCAGGTGGGTTTCAGCACAGCACTAGCATATACTGTACAGCCCTAAGTATCACGGAGTTTGGTGAACGAATGAGGTATGTATAAATAGGGGAGAATTCTACTAAAGCTTACTAGGCAGAATGAGTTAAAGAATTCTTAGCATTTCTGCTTTGTTCTGACTTGACCAATATGAAATGTAAATGAGAAAGTGATCTGGATTAGATTTAACAAAACTGGTTCAATCAGCAATCATGCAATGTGATTGGTTGTCCCATGACTTCAACCAAAATAAAGATTAACTATGAGAGGCAGACCTATACATTCTGCTGTGATTAATCCAGAGAGAACAGCCATTGTGTGCTTCCTGGGAAACACGGGTATTTTTTTTTTCCTCCCAGGACACCCTCCATTTACCAAAGAAGACTGCAAATAGGCAAAATAGCTAGGTCCTTATTTGCTCAAAACAGCAAAATCTAGGAATTACAATGTACTAAAATGATTTGGGGTGGAGAAAGCAATTGAGATAAACCCTATTCAAATTAGAACTATGGGTCCAATCAATGCATGAAGAGGGGGAGCAGGTTCATACCTATGGGCTCCACATATCAATTGGATTTTTGGCACAGATCCTATAAACAGACAAGCATTATATGCTAGGTTCTGTATGCTTGATCGGTACCCAGCAAAAATGTAGGGTATAGCTCTCACAGAGCAAGCTGATATATGTGTATCTTATACAAATGACGATTGTGGCATTTTTCCACAGTGGCCATACAGAAGTATGTATAAGCATTTACCAGATGGGAGCCAGGACCTGGGAACCAGAGTAGAGTGAGTCAATCCAGGGAACAAGCTCAGTCAGAACAAATCCAGAGTCAAGAAAGACTATACTTGTTGGCCTGTCAAGCCCCAGCCTAAACCCGGAAGCTGTCATAGCCTTTCCACTTGAAGGTGGGTAGAGTCACTGCAGGACCTGTCAGAAATCTTCACTGTCCAGGGTGATGCTCCAACATGAAGCCCTGGCAGCACAGGGTAATTGATTCCTAGTTTGAGCCCTTGCAGCTCCTGACACGGGACTAGAACTTTTCCCTCATGCATCCTTGCATTTGGGGGGGGGGGGATCTGCTATTCTATGGTTACAGCTTGCAAATTCAAATCTGCATGTTTTGGTTAACAACAACCCCACCCCACCCCAACTTACTGAAGCTACCAAAATTCTGGAATATGTTTTAGATGGTCAGTATTTCATGGGCTTTTTGACAAGTTTGTAGCCTAATAAAAACTCCTTTATTCCCTGAGAGCAGTTATGTTATATGCAATGATGGCAGGTCACCTGACCTACCCCACAGTAAGCTGACAATTAATGAAGATATAATAACTTGGGAAGGCCATATAGTCATGTTAAGATAATTAAGGAACTTAAAATCACTTATGCGTTCAGCAGTTCTATTTTCAGCTAGGTATGTTTGAATTTGGAAAGACTTTCTCATTAGCACTTTATTTGATACACTGCATTCTTAAGCACCCTTACTTGGAAATAACATTCTTCTGAAACAATTCAACTAATTCCAAATAAACATGTTAAGGATTTGACAGGGCTAATGTTGACAAGGACTTTTAATTCAAAAATAGCCACATCGTTATCTTTTCAAAAACATGCTGGAGCAAAGGACTTGTGGGAAACAGTATGACTCACACAAATCACTTTTTTACACAACTGTTAAATGGAGGGGGGGTTGTATGCTACAGCAGTTGGAAACAGCATGCTGAACATTTTGTTCTCTGGTTGTCTCCTTAAAATACAGGGGAGTGTTAACCAGAAAAGTCTCAGTATACCGCTATATATACAACTAGGGTACAATGGTGGAACACATTTTATTTTATTTATTTATTTATTAAATTTCTTAATAGCCCATCTGGCCGGTCACCTGGCCACACTGGGCGATGTACAATAATAAAAACAGTTTAAAAACAATAAAATTGCACATTAAAACATCATTTTCTAAAATTTCCCTAGCCCACCCCAAATGCCTGCCTGAACAACCAAGTTTTCAATGCACAGCGGAAGCTCATTAAAGAGGGGGCATGGAGGAGTTCCCTAGGGAGGGAGTTCCACAGAGTGGGGGCCTCCACAGAGAAGGCCCTGGCCCTCTCCCTCGTCCTCACCAGCCTAGCTGTCCTGACTGATGGGACAAAGAGAAGGCCATCCAAGACTGATCTTGTTGAGTGACCTATCTGGTGTTGCTGGAGGTGCTCCTTAAGATAGGCTGGGCCGGAACCATATAGGGTTTTAAAGGTCAAAACCAACACCTTGAATTTAGGGGTGTACGGAACTCACCTCCGAGTCCGCCGGGAGGTCCGCGGGGGAGGGGAGGCGATCCGTTCCTCCCCCCAGAATCCTCCCTGGCCGCCAGCCGGGTCTGTCTGCTGCCGGACTGCCAGTCTTCAGACGCAAATGGCATCCGGCATAGCGGATGCCATTTGTGTCCCTGCCCTTTGCCGTGATAGGCTACGTAAATCTTTTTTTACAGGCGGCAGCAGTAGATGGCAGCGGACAGCCGGCTGCAGGTAGGATCTGTTCCGCGCAGATTCCCCCGGCTGGCAGAGGTGAATCTTTCATTCTGCTGCGGACTCCAGGGGGCCAGATTCTTAGAATCTGGCCTCATTGGAGTCTGTGGCGGAATTCTCCACCATCCCTGCTTGAATTTGGCCCAGAAAACAACTGGTAACCAGTGCAACTCCTTCAGCACTGGAGTGATGTGATCACGGTGGAGGCTGCCTAATCAGGCGAGCCACCGCGTTCTGTACCAGCTTCAGCTTCCGAACCGTCTTCAAGGGTAACCCCATGTAGAGTGCATTACAGTAGTCTAGACAAGAGTACACAAGACTCCAAGCCACATACACCCTAGTGAATTGCACACAGCTCTTTTTCTGGTTCCATTGGGCAGTATTCAGTGGGGCCTCTCCACCTCTGCTGTTTCCTTTGCGCTCATGGGAATGACCACTTGAGCAACGGGGCTTTGGCACTTCAAAAAATAACCTTGGGAACTAACAGAAATGCTCCTTTCTGGATCAGGGCAGGTCAGCGGAGCCACTTTCTGTGAGCTCCACTGGCCTTCCCTGTTCCAGAAATGAGTTTTCCACTCATTTCAAGTTATGTTTATTTTTTTCATTATCTACAAATGGCTGCCAGTTTGGAGAATGAAATTCCAATAGAATTCTAGCCCCTGGCAAATCTAACCTGTGACTTGATCATGCCAACTGCTGTTGCCACAGTGTTCTTCAAAGACAGGTTACAAATAAATGCTAATCTGAACACTGGCAGAAGTTTCTGGTTTGGCAAGAAATATTAATGTTTGGAAGCTGCTACAGTAGTTATAACCTACTGTTGAAGTGGCGATGTATAATGAGGCATCAGGAATCCAACTTCTTTACATGTGTAATTCTGATTTGTTATGGCAATACAATCTCTGCTTTACAATAAAAGTAAGCTAAACTTGCACTTTACAAGTGACTAGAGAAATTTGATAGTATTTAATATCCTTTGCATAAGAAATGTCTTGTGAAATGTTTAATTAGTCTGGATATAAAAGAGGTAGCATTGCTTTGGAGACAACTGTCATAATAAAACATTCCATACAATATATGTGCTTCTTTTGGAGTTCTGACAACATAATGTTATCCTGTGTTTACAGGGCCATAATTTTGTTTTCAAAGTGCTTTTCATCTACTATCAAAGGTAGCATGGTTTGCATGCTTGGACAGTTAGTCCCCATTCAACTTTCAGTGAAAGTATCAGTGGAATTTTCGCCATAATGAAGAAAGTAGAACAGTTAAATTCCCAAACATTATAATTATTTCAGCCATTTATGAAAAAAGATAACTACCCATGTCTCCATACATATATATTTTCTTTCTCATATTAAAGCAACCTCCCCCAATCTGGTGCTCTCCAGATGTGCTGCAAGTGCACTACATATCCCATTATGTGGGATGTGTACCACTTCAACTCCCATTATCTGTTGTCTGTGTGTGATGGGAATTGTAGTCCAACATATCTGGAGAGCACCAAGTTAGGGAAGACTGCCTTGGAGGATATAAATAAGTAGACCCTAATTGACATTACTCAAGAGTTGTGTTCCATTCTAAGATTTCCAGTTCTGGAGTAGGGTATCAACTAAGGGTCCTGTGAAACTGGATTGCTGGTTTCTATAAAACGTTTGAATTGGATGACACTCTGAGGAGTTCAAAACTAACTTCTGAGTTTTTATAAGGTATCACATTGAGTGAGACTTTTAATTTTCTCACTGGGCCCCTCTTTGAAATGCAAACCTGAAATTACTGTATGTGTATTGCTAGATTTTATGGAGAGCGTTACTTCTGGAGATGTTTAAAACAGCGAAGAAGATTGTAGTGGAGGGCATACTGCTTTCTGTAAAAAAAAAAAAAGGTTTTGAAGTGACCAGAAAAAAGCCTAGCTTGCCATTGTGTCTGTAACATTCATTCATTCATTCATTCATTCATTTCATAGACATCTTGGCTATATCAAAAAAGACAGCTTGAAGAGGTTTACAACCTAAGGGCACAAATGTTTAGATAGAAAAAAACTCCTACAGCTCCCACCAGCCCATCAGAATGCCATGTGTTCGCTAGAGACATGCTGGGAATTGTAGGACTTTTTTCTGTCTAAACTAGGAAAGTATGAAAGTCACTTACCTTTTCGCGGATTCTGTTCATGGGGGGAGGCGTTCCGTCCCTCCCCCTGGAATCCTCGATGGGGGGGAGGCGATCCGGTCCTCCCCCCTGGAATCCTCGACGGCCGGCTGTGCTCCGCAGCGGCTCCGCAGAGCAGCCGGCCAGGCCCAGGCCAGGGCCGTCCGCAGCTGGATTTCCGGCCGCAGAGGGCTCTGGGTAAAAAAAAAAAAAAATGGGTACGCAAATGGCCGCCATTTGCGTTCCTTATTTTTCGCCGTCTTCTAGCGTACTGGGTGCTATTTGTGTTCCCCTTTCTTGTCTTCATCTTAGTCTACATCAATATTGACGTAGACTAAGACGGCGAAAAAGAAGGAATGCAAATGGCGGCTGTACTAGCCGCCACCATTTGCGTACATGTTTTGTTTTTGTTTTTTTATCCAGACGTGATAGGCTACGTAAGTCTTTACATAGCCTATCACGTCTATGGGGGGGGGGAGAAAAAAACACAGACTGCAAATGGCGGCGGCAGCAGCCGGTCAGAAGACCAGCCGCTGCCACCGCCGAAGCCGCCGCTGGAGCTGTTGCCATCCGAAACATCTGCCCCAGGTAAGTCTCATCCTGGGGGGGATCCGTGGGGGGCAGGCTGTTCCGCAACGGATTTTGGGGGGCCAAATGCACTGCCATTCAGCCTCACCGAGATCCATCGCGGGATTCTCTGACATCCCTAGTCTAAACATGCATAGGGTTATGCCCTAAAGATTTAAAACACAAAATATCATAGAATCATAGAATAGTAGGGTTGGAAGGGGCCTACAAGGCCACTGAGTCCAACCCCCTGCTCAATGCAGGAATCCAAGTCCCTGATAGATGGCTGTCCAGCCTTGTCTTGAATACCTCCAGTGTGGGAGAGCCCACCACTTCCCTAGGTAATTGGTTCCATTGTCGTATTGCTCAAACAGTCAGGAAGTTTTTCCTGATGTTCAGCCAGAATCTGGCTTCCTGTAAGTTGAGCCCATTATTCTGTGTCCTGCACTTTGAGATGATCAAGAAGAGATCCTGGCCTTCCTCTCTGTGACAACCTTTAATATCCAATTAAAATATTTAACATTTAAAAATTCTAGGGTAGGGTTCATCCTTAGCAGTGGGAGCTGTACAGCTTCCTTTTTTTCCCTTAAGTTTAGTATGTTTGTTTGGTTTTTGCTACTGCAAATGGCAACAACAGCCATTGTGTTAGAGTTGTCTGTAAATATACACCACACCTGTCACTACTTTGCATCTTCCTCACCACCATTTTGCATCTTCTGCAGTGCTTTGAACCAGGCTTGTAATGCTTCCAGGGCTCACCGAGATGGTGTCCTGGTCCTTATCTAATAGTGCTCTGACATTACTTAGCGGGGCTCAACATGTGGCCACCTTCCCTTCCCTTACTTGCTTGCTGCTTTGCAAGCCACACTAAGCAACAGAGTTCTCTCTCAATAACAAACGTTACCCAAAGTGACCACCCTTGCTTGCCAACTGAGAACTGATAGGAGGAGATGATTGCAAGGTCGTCTTTTTAAAAAGATCTCTTTTGGTTGTGCTAGCAACATGTTTATCTCCAGCCTTCACCGAGAGAGTTATTTGCAAGAGAGAGGAGGAGATTGATTGCCTGATCTGCTGAGGGAGGGAGAGAGACTCTTTTTTTTTAATTTATTTTTCTTTCTTTAGGTAAAAACTTTCATGTTGTATCCCTTTCTGCTTATTGTGCCTGGAGCTTAAAGAAACACACTGTGTTCTCAGTAAAGAACAACAACTGAAACAGCGAGCTCTGGGAAACCAAGAGAGACTGTGCACACTTCTCACAATGAATTTAGTAGAACACCTGAATTCTACTCTAAAGTTGAGATCTGATCATTTTCCTTCCATCTCTAGGGCCCACAATGCATCATTGTTTACCTCTCTATGTTTTGCCACTTGGTCTACATTTAAATGACCATTTTTCACCGTAATACAATTATGTTCCCCAGAATACATTCTTATTTATATGTTCCTGTACACCAGGGGTGTAGAACCTCAGACCTGTGGGCCAATTCCAGCACTCTCAGATGGCCAGACCGCCTTCCCCTGGCCGCAAATAGTTTTGTGGTTTCCCAGCTTTTGTGCAGTTTTTACCCCCATGTCCCATTCTAAACATGGTTGAAATACCTCTCCTAATGTTTAGTTACTGTCAGTAAGAGCTTTAAGCTAAACCATGCTAGTATTTGTCGTGTTTTGGGCCCTTTGCTGTGGACCAACCCAACACTGAAATATGGGCCCTGACCCTGAGAGCTTCTCTAAAATGGAATCTAGCCCTCAGGCTGAAATAGGTTCAACACCCTGAAAGAAACTCAGTCAAATGGTTTAGAAAACACTTTGGAACCAACAATTCAAATGCAACAGTAAGACATTTTGTAAAGAGTTGTAAAGGCCACTAGAAGAACCACACATCGTTGCACTAGGACTAATACTCCTTCCTGGGCATTATGGAATGAAGATTGATTAGTCATGAAAGAGTAAAGCTCATGAGAAGAAGAAAAGGTCAGAACATTTGACAAGAGTTAGGATCTCTTTCTGAAATCCCTAGAGAGTGGCAAATTGGCTCAGTACCTGACACAAACATGTCTGTCAGCATAGGAGCTGTACAGAGGAGAGTAAAATAAAAAGAACACAGATAGGTGATCTTTAACTTTAATGCCAGACAAAGAAAATCTAACCAGTGCAATAATCACAAACACAAAGAGAGCTGCTATCACCCATTTATTATTATTACCAGGAACCTTAATGACTTTCTCTATCTCACATTTTTATTTTATTGGGGAAGAACTGAAGATGAAATAAAACCATGAAATCCTAGAATATCCTTTTCATTCAGCAAAATCAAGGAAGTCTTGTACCACCTTAAATTTATTTAACAGATTTATTTTGGCATAAGCTTCTATGGCCCAGAGTCCACTGCTACAAAGAGGGCTGTGGAAGGGTAGTACTGGCTTATAAGCCCACTCGCACCACACCAGCCCCCATCTGCATGGTCACAACATGCATCTGGTCTCTTGATCTCCCAGCTGCTTCTGAGATGTCCCACTTGTGGTGTTATGGAGAGAGAGCTCGGGAGACTTAGCATCAATACCAAAGGCAAAGGCAATAGGAAGTCCAAACACATGGCGTTCCAGAGAAGAACTAGGTTATCATGGAAAAACAAGGCAGAAGTCTAGATGCTGGTGCACAGACATTGTTCAGAGCCCCACCCAGAGCACAGCTACAGGCCATCCGTGCCACCCACTGAACAGTCTACTCATGAGCAGAGCCCTTCTCATGAGTATACCTTTACTCACAAGGAGTTCTTATTCCTCAGGCAGGAACTTCTGTATCTGGCAGCTGGCCAAGCCTGAACCTTTAGGTGGGGAGTGATGCCAGCCATTGTGGTGATGACTGAGCTCACCCCCATGAGTGTTGCTATTCTGTTTCCAAGACTCATTGGGAGACTGCAGATCAACCATCGGGATAGAGAACCACCACATCCAAAGGAATATCTAAAACAGCAATCTCATTCTGCCTGCTAACAAAGAAAAGTTCCCTCTCGTCCAGCAGAGGAGCTAAAGAACAAAATGGCTGCCACATCTCAAACATGCCCATGTCAGAATTTCTTTAAATCAGATCTGCCAAATATGATCCTGGAAATCAATGAAAATGAGAGACCATTCATCCTCAAGAAGTAGCCTTTGCTAGACTCACTCCGGAGTCAAGTAAAGGACATTTAAGGCAAGACGATGGATACTGTCTGTCTCCATGGCAGTTATCAAAATGCAGATAGGCATCAGCCTGCAGGATCAGAACACGTTGCTTCAGAAATGTGAAACTGATCTCTTTAAAGGTTGAAGACCAGGGTCAGATCGACACCTCATGTTATAGCGATACAATCCCAACGCTATATCCCACTTGCACATTTATACCTCATAGCACACACAATGTCATCTATTGCGGTATTTTGGATAATACGGAATAAAAAGTGGGAAATAATGCTAGAAAAGCAGTATATGTAATGTGTAATATGCCCCAACAGTTATTAGTACACTTCAATACCGATAAAAAACACTAGTGTAGATCTAGCCCTGGAGAATCAGGCAAAGCATAAACACTTAGGCTTCCCTGGTCTTCTGGTGATATATGAGGGCATGGACCCCTTCTATTTCATGGCAAATTGGCTTGTGCAATTGCTAGGTTATGAAAGCAGGGAAGCATCACTACTCAAGGAGGGTCAGTCTAAAAAGGACTCTAATTCTCATCCAAGGAATATTAATACAGGTTCCTACACTATTGCACCAAAGAAGCATATGAAAGGAAGTTGGACTGAGAGGAAGCCTCCTGTTCCATAGCTCCTCAGTGCCAGTCTTTCAAGACATCATGCCAAACACTCTCTGACAGTGCCTGGACAAGGACATGAAACCAATCACAAATTAATCACTTAGTCTGAGAGCACCCAGACTAAAGTACCGGTGGGTAGGGCTGGCATCAAGGGTAGACATGGTCTATCAGGGCCCAAACTCCAGCAGATCCATCATGCTGGGGGTCTCTTGTCACTGGAAAAAGACCCCTGGATTTGCTTTTCTTCTTCTCCATTGCAACCTGTTTGTTCACCTGCCTCTTGTCTTGGCCTAGACAACAGTGGAGGTGAGAAGGAGGAGCAGTAGAC
Source organism: Heloderma suspectum (assembly GCF_057233095.1). NCBI lineage: Eukaryota > Metazoa > Chordata > Lepidosauria > Squamata > Helodermatidae > Heloderma > Heloderma suspectum. The sequence goes on along the minus strand of NC_139460.1, from coordinate 77,531,190 downwards.
AGAATTGCATGCTTGCTCACTGGTTCTATGCCTGTCAAGCATGCAAGTGGTAGCGAGGTGAGAGAGAGGAGACACAGCAGCAGCAGCTGGCAACAATACTGGTAAGAAGGTCGACTCACTGAGAGAGGGGGCCCACTGAGCTGCCCTAAAATGATTAGAGCTGGCATTGCTAGTGGGGCTTCACCTCTTGTCTCTCATGGGGTCACACAAAGGTGCTACTCTTGCCACATGAGACGCAGAAGGATGTGGCCTACTTGAGATCCCAAAAACACGAGGCACAGGTTGCTCGATAGAGGGTTTTGGCAGGAAACTCTCAAGAGCACTTTTAGTCTAATTTTCTAGATCCTTACTGTTATAGAAATTTCAGTTGTAATATGTCTGTTATCCCATGATTTTATAAGCTAGGCTATGTCTGTTTTACCTCAGTGTGAGACTGCCATGCTAAACAAAGACACAGCGCCTTATCAGAGACTCAAGAATGCCAAGAATGTGTTTACTAGAGTACAAGGCTACCTCTCTGCGCATGCCTAGATATGTCAAAGGTGCTGCCTGTCTTCTGTTTCCCTCTCAGCTAGACAAAGAGATTAGTACAGCGCAAGCGTAAGACAGCCCCAAAGGTCTTGCCTATATAAACTTTTGAATCACATCACTTGATTGTAACCTTTGATGGAGCGTTAGCCCCAAGGGTTGCCTTATTCTGCAGAATAAAATCGTGTTGGACCAGATCTCTGCCTCCTCTCGTTCTTGGTAAACGAATTGGAAAGTCTACCAGGGAAAAGAACACAATTTTTGTAACAAATTTGGCGACCGCGGCAGGACAGCCCTGTGTGACCTGGGAGCTAGGCAAACGCTGGATCAACCCAAGCGGAGGGCGCCCTGGACCTTGTTTGGTTCACCGTGAGGTTTGAGGCAGCTGTTGCCTGGCAACCCAGCTAGCAAAGGACTCCTGGAGAGACGAGGCGAGTGGTGGTCTTCGGAGGACAGGACGAAACGCTGTCCGACTCTGGGGTCGTTTGGAGGCTGAGCTACGAGGTAAGTTGGATCGCACTGTCTGGGCCGTCTGGGGAGTGCAAATCTCCCATTCTTGTCTAACTGAGCCTTGCTTAAGCAGCAGTTGGGAAAGAAAAAATAAAAAAAATTGGCCGACAGGATAGGATCAAAACTTTCGTAGGAGAAAATAGCCAAGACCCACTGGGATGCATGCTTCAGAATTTTAAGTTGTTTAATGACAAAAGATGAGCTCATAAAGTTTTGTAATGGGGAATGGGTGACATTTAGTGTTGGCTGGCCAACTGGGGGAAGCTGAAAAAAAAATGTTGGGTCCAAGGTATATAATAAAGTGATTGTTGATAACCATGGGGATCAGCTGCCTTGTATTGATGCTTAGCAAATGTGGATATTGAAAAATCCTGACTGAATAAGAAAACATAAAGGTCAATATTGTAAAGTCATGATGGTATGCTCCGAGATGAAGCCCAAAGCCCCTGTTCTCCCTGACTCAAGCCCCACGGAAAGAGCTTGGAGATTAAGAGATCCTGCCCAAGGCTCCCTGGGTTTCCCCTGCCCTATTCGGCCTGTTAGGTTGGGAGGAGAGGTTGCTGAGGGGAGGAGGGAGAGAAGCCCCCCCCCCATGGAGAACCCATCTGTTACATCCCCACGTCTCGCTCGGTCTAGCTCCTTCTAAGTTGAAACATCTTCCAGTGTATTCAAGTTTGTTAGAGGAAGCAAGAACAGCTACAACAACAACAAAAAAAGTTGTAAACTCTGAAGAAAGAGATTTGTTCGAAGTCTTAAAGACTGTGGCAAAATTAAAGGAACAAAGACAGAGCAATGTCTGGGTCTGTGTAAGCTTATCTCTGCCAGTCTATTGAGAGCAGAGCTAAGGGGGGGGGGGTTGCCCGGCCCCACCAGAAGATGTCTGTGAGGACCTAATAGAAACAGTAAGATTTGCAAAAGAATTGCCCAAGTTGAAGCATCACAGCTGGAAAGCTGAGCAGACCTTGCTCTTATCTGTCAAAGAATCTAAAAGAGGTGTAAGGTTACACCTTCCACTCTTAAATTAAAGAAAAGACAGACAGCCTTTGCTAACATCCCATTTTTATTGCCCAAAGCTTTTTGTTTGGATCCATTATTGTTTGGATTTTTGAGAGGCACTCTGCACATGGATTAGAATTTTAGACTGTTAGAGATTTGCCATGAACAGTACTGTGAGGCTTGTCATAGCCATAAACTCCGGTTGTTGTAAATTGTGTGTTTGTTTGTGATCAGCTCAGTGCACAGTTTGATTTGTAACTTCAACACTCAGATAAAAAGCTGTATTTCCAAGGCTTTGAGAGATTCACAGACTACAAAGGAAGCAGCCTTCAAAAAGTTCAAAGAGAAATTACGAAAGTTAGTTTCCGTTTAGAAAAAAAAGGGGGCCAATAAATTGTATTAAAAAGTGAGAGAGGAAAATTCCCCCTCCCCTTCTCCTGTGGCATCTCTAAGCCCAGCTGTGCTTCTAAAGCCTGAGAAAGTTCCTGCCCCAAGTGTTCCAGCTCTTTCTCAAAATCTGAACTGTCTGGACACTCTAAATGCTCAGAGGCAAGCTTGTCACTCTGTCAAAATTCATAAAGTGTGGAGTTGCCGATGCAAAAATGGTGGCTTAAAACTTTTTGCATATATAAAAATGCCCTTCCCTTGATCTTAATGGGCCCTGGCTGTGTAGCCAGAAGAACAGTATGATTGCCAGATCTGCTCCACCATGCCCTGCAATGAAAAAAAAAAATGTTTTTCAGTCATGCTGTTAGATTTCAATGGTGTAAAGCAGAAAAGGCAAGGAAAAAAAAAAAAAGAGAAAGTTGCAGAAGACTGATGGGGCAGCAGCAATGTCTCTGCCCCAGTTGATAGAGATTGCTTATAAGGTGTTTGTGAATAGTGAAAAAGTAGAGAAGAAGGAAGCAGATAAGAAGGGCAGACAGAACGCAGCTTTGATTGCAATGGCAATCACAGGGCAAGTCCCTGATTGGGCAGATAAAGTTTTAAAGAAAGATTTTGGGAATCAGAGAAAGTTGCATTTGGGAAGAGATGAATGCGCTTACTATAAAGAGAAGGGACATTGGCGAAAAGACTGCCCAAAGCGAAAGGGGAAGAAGAGGGGGGCGATGGTGGCCATAAAAGGGAAAGAGGACCAGCTGTGGGTGTCCTTGCTTCAATATTCAAATGACCTTCTTCTGGCCAGCAAGACAGAGGACTCATGTGCTAAAGCTACTATCTCCCTCTTGCAAGAATTAAACTTGAAAAGCTATAAAGTGTCAAGAGAAAAGGCTCAGATTTGCCAGACCCATGTCACCTTCTTGGGCTACCTGATTCGAAAGGGAACCAGAGACCTGAGCACGGCTCGGTTGGACGTCATACAGAAGACACAGAGGCCTACAGACCCTCGAGAGTTGCGAGCCTTCCTTGGGCTCACCGGGGTTTTTTTTTACAATGTGGATACCTGATTATAGAGGGAAAGCGAAGCCCCTGTATGAAGCTTTGACCAAAAAAATCATCCGCTGAAAATGGACAAATAAAATGGAAAAGGCTTTTCTTAAGCTGAAGCAAGCCTTGGTGTCGCCACCTGCTCTGGCCTTACCAGATCCCGACAAACCGTACCGGCTCTATGTACATGAAAATAAAGGAGTAGCATCAGGGGTTTTAACCCAAAGGACAGGTCCTTCCTGGAGACCTGTAGGATACTACTTGAAGACTCTGGATCCAACCGCAAAGAGATGGCCTGCTTGCTTAAGGGCCGTGGCAGCAACTGTGCTTTTATCCGTCACGCCAGTCACGCTATGAGATCTCCCTGCTTTCAAGCCCAGGCCTCATCCTGCCACCTTGCTCCCTAAGCCAGATCTAAATTGTCATGACTGTTTAAAAATTTTAAGTCAGGTGACTCTGATCAGGCCTGACCTCACTGATTCCTTGTTACTAAAGCCAAACCTTAAGGTGTTTGTAGATACACAAGATATGCAGTAGTTACTCTTGAAAAAGCGCATGGAAAGAGTGCCATCCCGAAAAAAATAAGAGGCAATGCTTTGGCAGATAAGGCTGAAAAAGAAGCCGCACAAATGAGAAGTGAGGAGGTGCATTATGAAAGAGACCTAATCCCATATTTGAGTACAGATTTGGTTCCAATCTACTCTCCAGCTGAGCATGAGAGAGCTCTTGAATACAAGGCAAAGCAAACTAAAGATGGATGGTAGATAGTCCCAAGAGGCAAAGTGTTCATATCCAGGCCTCTTCTGAGCTTTATAGTGAGAGACTTGCACCAAGCTACACATCTAAGAAAAATTGCAATAGAAGATCTACTCGTGAGACACAGTGTAGCCCCTAAATTAAAATGGCCACAGGCCTTGCCAATCGCCTTAACTGGAATACAGTGCACCCCCAGGGGAAGTATTAAATTGACACCGTTTAAAATGTTATATGGGCGCCCACCTCAGATGTTACCTATGGCTGATAGCTTAAATATAAACTTTAAAGTAAGGGCTTTAAAGATACATGAATATGTTACTGCCTTGCAGTCTGTTTTGTTTTGTCTTCACAGGTTCGTAGCACCATACGAATCCTTGCCTTTAGATGCTCCAGTGCATAATTTCAGTCCTGGTAATTAGGTGCTGATCCAGTCCTGGAAAGATGAACCACTTACTGAAAAATGAAAGGGTCCATTCCTGGTTCTACTCACCACTCACACGGCTATAAAAGTCGCTAGAAGAAAGAAGTGGATCCATCACACCCACATAAAAGCATCACCTGCACCAGAGAGGGTCACACCGGAAGCTGACTCATCTGAAGGCCACCGTTAAAGTAGCAAACCACTAGAAAAATAGGGCAAGTTATAAAATAAATGAGTAAAAACTGTGATGACACTGCAATAACAACTGTCAGATTCAGAACCAAACAAGGTAGGGGGTGAACTAGTTACAGGATTGCTTACCCTGGGTTTATACCCAGAAATTATTGCAGAAAAAGTATCCTAGGCCTCACTTGCCATTTAGAAGAGACCATCAGTGCCACAGCCATAATAGTAAGGGCCATGCAATCTGAAATTGAAGATCTCAGCCAGCTAGTGGCCCAGTATCAGTTTGTTTTAGATTATCTCTTAGCACGCCAAGGTGGCTTCTGCACCCTAGTGAAGCAAGGGTATAGAGTAAAGTTCCATGATTTAAACAAAACCATAGAAGATGAAATTGCCAAACTACAAGATATGATTGGACAGAATTATTCAGGAGCAAGTGATCCTTGGTTATAGTTGACTTCCCGGCTCCCTGATTTTGCATGGTTAAAACAACTTGTAATCAATGCAGTCTTGTTTGTTATGATACTATTGATGCTGGTTTGTGCCTTTAAGTGTGTAGTCCACTGCTGGACCAAAAAGAAGTATGAGATTTAAGAAAAGCCTTTTGAGGGGGGACTGTTATAGAAATTTCAGTTGTAATATGTCTGTTATCCCATGATTTTATAAGCTAGGCTATGTCTGTTTTACCTCAGTGTGAGACTGCCATGCTAAACAAAGACACAGCGCCTTATCAGAGACTCAAGAATGCCAAGAATGTGTTTACTAGAGTACAAGGCTACCTCTCTGCGCATGCCTAGATATGTCAAAGGTGCTGCCTGTCTTCTGTTTCCCTCTCAGCTAGACAAAGAGATTAGTACAGCGCAAGCGTAAGACAGCCCCAAAGGTCTTGCCTATATAAACTTTTGAATCACATCACTTGATTGTAACCTTTGATGGAGCGTTAGCCCCAAGGGTTGCCTTATTCTGCAGAATAAAATCGTGTTGGACCAGATCTCTGCCTCCTCTCGTTCTTGGTAAACGAATTGGAAAGTCTACCAGGGAAAAGAACACAATTTTTGTAACATTACTAGCTCACCTTCTTCCAGAGATGTGCTGAGATTTCTGGAATGCTACCATTTATTGCTGAGTCTGAGCACAATTAGTAAGAAATGCTGAGTCTGCAAGTTGGTACTGTAAACAGCAGGTTGGTGGTGCAAATCCCTTATATGCAAACCTACTCTTAAGGAATCAGCTCAACCTCCCACATCAAGGAGCAGGCTGGAGCAGGCCTCCTCCATTGGCTCTCCTGCTGTAGAAGTGCCCTGTGTTTAAGGCATAAAACAAAGATGTTTATCTCACTGGACTGAAAGCTTATGAAAGCTGATCATAAACACTTAAAGTGGGAAGGGTAAGGGGGGGAGAAAAGAATTTGCTGCTTAAAATCAGATCAGGTCACTGTGATCTTTTCTGGAATGTCTTTAGCTGCACCAGAGCAATTTTACTCTGCCAGGGACTAGGCAGCAATTTTGAGCAGTTTATGTCTCACAAGCCTAATGGAAGCATTTAGGGAGCAACAAAGGCCTTGATCTCCCAGTACACTGAATGTCTTCAATGCCCTCTAAAATAATTGAGAACTGACAATGCTCCAGAGCATCTTGTAGGAGGTCTTCTGCAATTACTGAGTCCAAGAGCACTAAAAATGGAAACTTCAGGCTGGGGATGAGAGGGTATCTTCTGTAATAACCCAGGCATTTCCATAAAAGTTTCTTGGCTGCACTTTGCAAAACACTTAAGCAGCTATAAAACCAGACGTGTACATGATTTTGCCCTTCAGTACAAGCACTAAGTTCAAGTTTGTTTCAGTTGAACTTTGCATATGCACTGGAATCTGATACGGGGATCATGGAATTATCTGCAGCAAGTACATTATCAAAGTTCAGGATTTAACTCTGCAAGAGAGATCTGTCAAATTCCAGTTTTCCAGACATGCTATGTCATTTCACAGCACATAGTGCAAAGCCAGGCACTGTCAAAGCTGTCAGTGAAAAACAATGAAAGATAAAAGTCAGGCCAAGTTTTGCTGCTGCAGAAATCAAAGAGAGTTTTTCTCCAGTTGCAAGATGGGGACTTCTTTAGATTCGAGGTTAAGGACAGCATGCCAGTCAGACTTCAAAGGTGGCACTTATAGGTCCCTCCTCCTTAATTTCTATTTTGGGTTGTCAGATGACTAATAAACAAGGCATGAAAATTATCATCCCCCACGTGAAAAGGAAAAGCTGTTGCAGGAAATGTGGCACATTGTAGTATTTGAAATGTTCACACTGCTTAGAAGAAGGCACAAAAACCACATAGACCACAGTCCAACAGAGATAGCCATGGGCCCTTAGCCAGGAGTGGGCTAGGAGGGGCCTGGGCTATCCTAAATTTTCTGTGCCTGCCCCCAAGTTTTGTTTTTTTTACAAATAATAATAACAACAACAACAACAGTTTACAATGTTGTCTTTAGAAATGGATGGATGCACCTCTCTCTTCTCCCTTTGGGCAGTCGCCGAACCATCCTCGCTGCCCACCGGCACGAGCTGCGCTGAGGGAGCGCTACAAGGCTGTAGGGCTGTGCATTGCTTCGGCCCGAGGCCCGAACCCTGAGTTGAAGCGGGCTGCTTCGGGTCACTTGGTGCCCCCCCTTCTGAGGCAAAGTGGAGGGGGCATGAAGCGATCTGGAGCAGGTCAGAGGCTCTCCAAAGCACTCGGAGCTTTACCCCCAAGGCCCCACCTCCCCAGACCCGCCATCCTGGCACCTCCAGATCTTCACCTGAACTGCCTTCTCTGCCGCTGCACCACCGCCGCCGCCCTCACCGCTGCCACCGTCCTCGCCACCGCCACTGCCATCCTCGCTGCTGCCACCACCATCCTCACTCCCTTCTCCGCCATCATCCTCACCGCCGCCAACTGCTGAGGCCTGGACGCACGCAACGAGTCTTACTGCAGGGAGTTGCCATTTTAAAAATGGCAACTCCTTGCAGTAAGGCTCGCTGCGTGTATCCAGGCCTCAGCAGTTGGAGGCGGCGGCAGAGAAGGCGGCAAGGGAAGCAGCGGTGGCAGTGAAGATGATGATGGCAGAGGCGGCGGTGGCAGCAAGGTAAGGGGGTTTGCGCGGGGGCATCGGGGGGACCCAAAGCAGGGTTTGACATCCAAATCCCGTCTCACTTTCGGAGCCGAGTAGGGTCAGGGCCCCCCCGAATCTGCCTGAGCCAAATTGGACCTGCCTCGGATCAGGGGGTCTCTGCGCAGCCCTACAAGGCTGTCCGTCGTCTTACTGAGCTCCAGTTTTGTACATACAGTTGCAGCCTGGTTACTTCCACAGATGTAAAGTTGTGTCTATGGTTGCCTTAGTGACAACTCAAAAGGGCAGTGACTCAAGATTGCAGGCATAAAGGGCCCTTCATGCTGCTGTCAGGAGCGCCCTAGCTGCCTCTTTAAGTCCCCTCCAATAGCCAACGCACGACACAGACGAAAGGGATTCTTTCCAAAGCTTTATTCCTTTACAACTTAATTACTCTTTCAGATGCTAATCACCAGCGACTAAGCAAGGAAATGCACTGGGGTAGTTAGCAGAGTAGCCTAAGCTCCATAAGGCAGTTGGTCCCCATTTGAAGGGGAAGAGCAGGAAAACACTGAACTTATGGGCTGTGGAGAGGTCCTCCCTCTTACCCGGGGATCCTCAGGACACGACTGTTGTTTTAGCACCAAGCAGGCAGAGCGCCGCCTCTCTATGCCCTCCATCAGGCGCCGCTCCCTCCGTCTCTGCCGAGCGTCCAGCAAGATCCCATCCCCCGCTCTCTCACTGCTAGGGTCACTATCTCTCTCAGGAATGCAGGCAGGAGGAATCTCTCCCTGCCACTGTGCCTGTGCGAGCTCCTCTCCCACAGGTGGTTGGTCCTCTTCAGAATCAGAACTACTCTGGGGCTCTATGGGCTCAGTATCTACCCTGACAGCTACAAGCTTCAATAATTGCCCCCTTAAGGCAGTGATAGACGCCACTTTACATATGCGGAAGTAACAGAGCTGTGATTGTGTGCACAATCACAGCTCAGTAAGGGGACGAAAGACCTTGCAGCTCTACCCGCCAGTTGCTGAGAGGGCGAGAAACGCCCCCACAGCCTGGCGAGCAGGGTCTGGGTGGCTAGACAGGGGAGTCTGTCGGACTCCACTCCCTCGTTGTACTCCTGCGCCATCCCTATTTGTCTTTAAAAGGCCCGCAAACCACTTGAGCTGCCTCCTACTTTTTGCTGCCACCCCAACCTTTACTCTGGCTACAGGCCTGGGGAGACATTATTACGGCCACCGAAAGCAAAAGCTTAATTCTGTGTTGCATTATGGTCCTATTGTTTGCTGCACAGTCTCACTGGAACTAGAACTCAGTGGGAGTTATGAAGCTGCCCTATTTATTTATTCCATACATTTATATCTCACCTTTCTTCCTTCTTCATAGAACTCAAGGTGCTGTTACATGGGGTTCCCAGGCAGTCTCCCAACCAAGCTCTGACCAGAATCAGACCTGCTTAACTTCAGCCAGGTAGTGGCATACTCTGCCCTCAGGTCATGCACTGGGACCATTAGCTTTATGCCTGGGACCTCACGCCGGTAGTGCCTCTAGGTCAGTATTGTGTTTGTCTACATTGACTAGTAGTGGATCTTCAGGGTTTCAGCCAGGAGGGTTTTTGTTTACCAGCTGTATCGGCCGTTTGAACCTTGTTGTTGTCTATTCAGTCAGTCACTTCCGACTCTTCGTGACTTCATGGACCAGCCCACGCTAGAGCTTCCTGTCGGCCGTCGCCACCCCCAGCTCCCCCAAGGTCGAGCCCGTCACCTCCAGAATATCATCCATCCACCTTGCCCTTGGTCGGCCCCTCTTCCCTTTGCCTTCCACTTTCCCTAGCATCAGCATCTTCTCCAGGGTATCCTAGGAGTTTGAATCTAGAACTAGGAATTTTGGAGAAATCTGCAACAGAACCAAATAAGTTTGGATTTTCATGAATCCGACCAGCAGATTCTGCAGCAACTGAGTTTTCCCCTGTCGGGCAGATTCCACAGACTTGTGGGATGGTTTTCTAATTTCCCAAATTTTGTGCAAATTTCATTGTAGAAAAGTACACTTGTTTTAAAAAAATGTACCACGGCCTGTCCGTCTTGGGTGGCCCTGCACAGCATAGCTTATGGCTTCACTGAGTTACGCAAGCCCCTTTGCCACAACAAGGCAGTGATCCATGAAGGGGATAATTTTGGAGACATTTGCACATTTTTGCACATCCAATTCCATCAGTGGGTGGACAACGGAACAAAAGGCACCTGACAATCCACAAAACACAGACAGACCGTACGTCCCTACCTAGAACCATCTTCACGTAAATGCTCTCCCACTGAGCTACAGCCCTTCCTCCAAATGTTTAAGGTACAGCCCTCCCCTCCCTTTTCATGTAGGCTTGTCCATAATTTGGGCCCTCTCACACCTGAAGTAAGAATTGTGCTGTTAATTTCATTGTCTATTTTAGTGTCTTCTAATGTTAAGCTAACACTAGATGCATGTTGGGAATCCCATCTAAAACTGCCACAGAAATATTTCGTAATCCAATCACAATATCTTTAATATGGTAGGACAAAATAGCATCACACAATTTCATCCAGGGTTTAATAAAGTGAAGAACATACAAAAGATGTGAGGACAGTTTAGAGCAGGGGTGCAGAATGTCAGGCCTTGGGGCCAAATCCAGCTTACGTGAGATCCCAATCTGACTGATTGGGGTTCCCCAGGTGGCCACACTCGCTTCCTCTGGTCCCACCCTTTTTGCCCAACCACCAATTGTTTGGACTTTTGTTCAGTTTTTCCCCATTCTAAAAGGTTGGAATGCTTCTCCTACGGCTTACTTACTGACAGTAAGAGTGTTAAGGTAAAATATGCTAGTGTATTTTTGTATTTTCGGTCCCACCCCTTTTTCCTTCAGCCCCACTCACCACTGGAATGAGAACTTCTCCAAAATGGAATTTGGCCCCTGGGCTGAAAGCGGTTCAACACCCCTGGTTTAGAGGGTATTACTTTTGTGTTAAGGAGAAGGGGACGGCAGAGGATGAGATGGCTAGATAGCATCACGGATGCAATGAATATGAACTTGAGCACGCTCCGGGAGAGAGCGCAGGACAGGAAGGCCTGGCGTGCTATGGTCCATGGGGTCACGAAGAGTCGGACACGACTGAATGACTGAACAACAACAACAACTTTTGTGTTACCGTCATGATGCCTCCAATACAGAACTGTATTGCTATGAACACGGAGATGCCTTTGAGGACATTTCAGGGACCTCCACTGGTGCAGAAGCATGTGTGTCTTTGGATGTGTGCATTCATTGGACAGATAATTAATCACACAAGCACTACGGTGTCTGTCTGCACTTTATAGCCATTATGTAATAAAAGGTCTGGGTTTGATCTACATAACCTTCAAAGGCTTGAGTCTAGCATATCCATCATACTCTGCACTCCACTTCAGCATTAATATCTGCCGAGGGTACTATTTTAACTAGAGGGGTGTGCATTAACTCTAAGATTTGACTCAGACCCCAATTTGATGCTTTGGAAAATGGCTCACTTTGGCTTGGACCGATTTGGAGTCCATCTGATCTGACTCAGGGACCACACCCAAGTCTAGATTCAAAAATCCAAGGCTTTGCGCCTTCCACTGATTGTTATAGGATTTTTTTTAAAAAAAATGGTTACAGCTTTTTTTTTCTCTTGAACAGAATTGGATGCTCTCTCTCGCTCTCGCTCTCGCTCTCGCTCTCGCTCTGTCAGATGCACACACACACACACACACCTGCAGGACAACAGGAACTGCATTCAAAATTATTTAATTTCTTTTTCCTAACTAGGAGAGAGAAATGTGGAGTCACTCACTACCTAATTCTACAAAAAGACGTATAGACAGATGACTGAAGAATCAAAGGGTATCTCAAAGAGAAAGATTTTGTAGGGAAAGGTCTGAGAGAAGGGTTGACTGAAAGCAGAAAGAATGAAATAATGAACAAAAAATTTTTGAAGCCAAATTAACTCACCCTAACACACAAGAACCTATCACACTTCACTTCCTACTCTCAAGCTGCTACACTGTAAAACTGAGAAAAAAAGGGCAAGAATGTTATTGAAACATTCAATGGAATTCAACCCTCCCCTGAAGCCCTTGGTTAAATGTGCCCTAGGATTAGAAATCTTCTTCACCTGAGCTTTTAATGAAGAATGCATTTTATGTTGTTTTTCTAAATGCTCTTTACTGCTGTTTTGTCACAGTTTTACCCTTATTTTATGGCTTTACAATTTGCTTTTAATTCGTTGTTTTATAATTATTATTATTATCATCATCATTATTATTATTTGCATCTTGCTGTCTTGGAAATTTTTATACTGAAAGGTGGGATATAAGTGTTTTTAAATAAATATAAGTTAAATGATAGTCAAGGGATATAAGCAGACGCTAGCATTTTGCGGTGTGTGTGCATACAAATGTACTGAGCATGTAAACTTGGCTGGGGGTGGGGAAACACTTGTTTCTAGAAATCTCTTAGAAATTCAGTTAAAACAACAACAGTAACTTAATATTATATGTCTTGGTTCCAAAAGGAGAGAATGTTAAGAATGCTACAGTGAAGCAACATACGAAAGATCAGTCGTCACTTCACATAGATCATATTTTATGCAGTTAAAAGAATCATTTTGTTTCAGAGAATCTTGCTCCTGTGCTGCTCCTCTCTTGGGTTGGTAAGAGTTGGCTACAATTTCAAAGCAGATATGGTTCTGAGAGTTTATAAAGAACACACAGAAATCTACCCTTGAACTAGGACGGAGGCTTTTGTAAAGCCATAGGAGTGAAATACTTGTTGAAGCAAAACTTTCCCCTTTAGGGGTCTGCATTCATTTCTAAAACAAATGAAACAAATGCACCTCCATTTCTTTCTAATTTATTTCTACAAGAAATTAATACAAAAAAAGAAATTGTGGGGGGACAAATAAAAATCCTTTCATTTTGTTTCTCTGATTCATTTCTCGTAGGAGGGATGCTGGAAACCAACTAGTAGAAATATTGACTTACTCTGGGCAGTATTGAAACCTTCCCACAGTATGGGATCCACAGCTAGCGTAATGGGAAACTAGCGGTTCCCAGAACAGCTGGAAACAAGCAGAAATGCTTGCTTCCAAAATGAGGCACTTTGGGATGTGGTCCTGCCCACTGCCGGCATACAAACCCTGATGTACTTGCCTGGATCAAATTTGGCCCTTGGGCCAAAGCGAGTTCCCACCCCTGTCTCATACGAATCTATAATGCAACCACAAGTAAGCAGGGACATAATAGAGGTATATAAAATTGTGTGGAGAAAGTGGATAGGGAAACCTTTTTCTCCCTCATAATAGTAGAACCCAGGGTCATTCAATAAATTGATTTGGTGGGAGTTTCAGTAAAGATCAACGGAAGTACTTCTTCACACAGCATCTAGTTCAACTATGGAGTTTGTTACCCCAAGATGTAAGGATAGCAACCAACTTGGATGGCTTTAAAAGGGGATTAAACAAATTCATGGAGAAGGCTATCCATGGCTACTAGTCATGATGGCTATATATGACCTCCAGTATCAGAGGCAGTGTGCCTCCCAATACCATTTGTGGAGGAATACAAATTGGAGGGGGGGTGCTTCTGCATTCATGTCCAGGTGGAGGCATCCCAAAGGCATCCGATTGGCCATTGTACAAACAGAATGCTGGACTAGATAGGCCTTGGTCTGATTCAGCATGGCTCTTCTTATGTTCTTAAGGCATGCTTAGCAAGTTTCACTAGCAAGAGGGGTGAATAAGAGATCCTGGAGGACCCAAGAAGCTCTAGTCAGAGCAGTGTTAGGAATCATCCACTCTGTTTCTGAAATCATCTCAAGGAAAGGAATGGGCAACTGAGGTCACAGCACAAGAGGGAAATAGAGGACACTTTGTAGGGAAGGGTTATATTTGGTGTACTGAACAAGGAGTGCTGAAAATGGATACCATCTTTTTTCATTTGAACTTGGGAAATTTCTTATGGCAACATTGCTAGTTGAATAATCCTTCATAAAACTGAAAATAGATTGTCAAGTTTTAAAGTTAAACATCTGGGTAATTTTTATTATGAGGCTTATGGCAAGTGGCTATTTGACAATAAATGCAGCAGGGCTGTTTTTTGTTTAGTTTGGGTAATCTACAAAAACATAAAAATAAAAAAGCTGGCCTCTGGGAAAACAAATGGGGGGGGGGCGTAAATAAATTCCAATTCTGCTTGGTTTGATTGTTTTATAAAATTTGTATGTATAAATTCCCAATTCTGCTTGGTTTGATTGTTTTATAAAAATCCCATCTTCTAACTCACGAGTACACATCCAGCTGATCTACACAGATGGGACAGCGTATGCAAAGTGACTCTTCTAAAATCACCTTTTAGGGCTACGAAGAGCATCCACAATGAGTGCAAAGTGATGCAGATCCCTTGAAGCTAGTAGATACCATCATACAGAGTTCTCCAGAGCTAGGATTCTTCATCTATATTTTAAAATCTCTGCTCTTAGAAGCTTAAAGGGTTTTTTCCCCGCATCGAGTGAGGATATAATGTCTTCACTGTGCTTGATATTTTCTTTGTGGAAATTTAACCTGGAAATGGTAATGGAAAGGAATGCTCTTGATGCCTCATTATATATAGCCAATGGAGAAATTCAAGTACTGAAACAGCAAACTCCAGTCTCATTCAGTAAGTGTGTTGTGTTGATCTCTGGAGGGGAAGAACTCTTATATTTTGGCAGCTTATATTTTTCAGATGTCTCTTTTGTCCTGGAAAACTCTTAATTTCACCTGTAATTCCATGTCTTTTGCAGTCTATGTACATCTTTAAATTGCCATGATGTGCTTTTGTTTCCTATGTCTGTCTTCAATACATGCTTCTAAGGTAACCTTCAGCATCTTTCTTTGCACTCAGACCTGCTCATTATCCCCCAAGAAAGAGCAGCAACAGGATTCACAGGCAGTCATGGGACCAATTTAATTCAGAGGATCTATGCACATATACCTTTTGTGGGCATTTTTTGTTTGTTTGTAAATTGTTCCCTCCCCAAATTTAATCAACAGTGCCACCAGGTGGCTAGATCAAACCCACTGCATATAATGCTATGATTAGATTCATTTTAGTGATGAGGATGTTGTTCTACTGGAGCAAATGTAAAGCTAATTCCCACTCACTGAGGTGGGAGCTACATCTCCAGTAATATGCTCATGCATGCCTAAGGACTAGACCTGAGCTAAAACAACCCTTTCAGTTTCTTTTTCAATTTGTTATTGTCAGAAGATCCTCTGTTTTTCATTGTGCTTTGGCTGCATCTGTTTTTTCATCCAAATCTTAGGCACTAGAAGGAAGTGCGCAAAAATCCCCAAAGGCTGGTCTTTAAGAGAGAAATTTCACATTCAGCTGATAGTGTAGTGGGCAGATATGTCTTGGTGCTTTGATAAATTGATTGAAGGTGTGTGTGGGAGAAGGATGTCCCTCATTTGAACACAGTGCCAATGGACTTTATTTTTCTCCCCAAGCAGTGTTGGGAAAAGTGATTTTCAGTTGAAACATGCACATTTGGGCATAAAAATCAAAATTTAGGAAAATTTGGCTCAGATTTACTGGGTGCTGTTTGTGACTGACATGGGTCTTTCCCACAGAAGCATCAGTGATTTCACTGGAAAGACCAACGTGATTGAAAAGATCTTTAAGTTTAACCAACAGCATATGGACACTCCAAAAAGTATGTAAGTGATGAACTATCCTAATTCCTGGTGACTCTTCTATGGAGAAGGAATCCACAGGATCTGATGTACATAATCATGTGTCAGTTGTAAGAGTGGCCTTGGACATTTGATATCTCTCAATTTCTCAGATTTACTGGGTACTGTTTGTGACTGACAATCATATTGACATGGTGCTTTCCAACAGAACTATCACTGGTTTCACTGGAAAGACTGAAGAGATTGGAATCATCTTTAAGTTTAACCATCCCTTACGTGAACAGCATATGGATACCAAAACATCACTTTGGACTTTCCAGTGAAATCAGTGATGGTTCAGCTTTTTCTGAGTTGCATGGATTCCATGGACTTGATTTCGTTTTGTTTTACTTTCCAGAATTTTACACAAGTTTAGTCATAGAAAATATGTAAAATAAAAAACACTGGCTGAAAGTGTGCATTTTCCCCATAGGCTAAAGTATGAAAATGTGTATGAGGAGATTTGTGTATTTCTGCGAGGGTGAATGTCCGCAAATGCAAATTTGCGCAAATTCAGGAAATGGGGGAAAAATCCAATTCCGTCAATGAGCAGACAATGGAAGAAAAGGCACCTGGTAATCCACAAAACACAGACAGAATGGTTTCCACAAATATCTGTACATCCCTAACTGGCAGCAGTTCCCCAAGTTCTCTGACAGAGGTCTTTCACGTAATGTGCTATCTGATCCTTTTAATGACAGTGGGGATGTGTGTCGGCTTTTACAACTCATAATGCAAGGCAAAGTGGAGGGAAAAAGAGGACCTGGATGATTAGGACATCATGGCTGCAGAATTTGAGACAGCAGGCAAGAATGACATCTACTTCTTTATTTCGAACATCAGTAAATATGTTTATGTGGGCCAGAATGATCACCAACGTCCAATGAGGATATGGCACAGAAAGAAGGAGAAGGGAGGGATGGATGAGGAATTTGCTCCATTGCATTTGTTTTAGGGATTTAATCAGTTCACACCTCTTGGACCCAAATGTGGACCCTAACACAATTTAGGGTCAAAAATCCATACATTTCTGAGCTTGTGGTGCATTCCACAAAACAAAACAAGAAATGGTCCTGACACCATGCACACATTTTTTAAATGTGCAAAGAAAAATGCGTACTTTCCCCAAATGCACACAAACGTGCTTTAGTCAATGGGTGCATGTGTCATAAAATGCACATGTTTAAAAATGCACATCAGAAATCTGTACATTAATGCATGCATTGCAAAAATATGTATGGATTTCCATACTGATGGGTTGGTGTGTGTTTTATTGTTATTTTTTTTTTTTTTAAAAAAAAAAAAGCAAGGTCATGCAGACACGGGATGAGATGAGTTTGACCTCAAAAAACCAACAATATCAGTGAGACTGAGCTTGACAGATCCTTCCATCCCTAAATAAGAATTGTCAGGGGGTTGAACCTAGGACCTTCTATATGTTCTACCCCTGAACTATAGTTCCTCCTGCCTTTAGCTCTGTCAGCTTGGCTCCTATAGGGTTTGGACACATGTTACAATTTTATTAGTATTTTTTGAAGAGTTGAGGTTAGTGTCAATTGTGAAACCCATAGATGGGAATCACAGGTTCCTCCTACACATACATTGCTCTGACGAGGCACTAGGGTTAGATGATTGCGAGCGGAGATGGGTTAAAGAAGACACAGACAACAAGCTTGGGTTGAAAATTGGGCCACATTTATTGAAATAGCTGCAAAGGAGTAACTAGAACGGGCATCTAACTGTGTCAGCGGCTAGCTGGCACTTCTTGGGCGAAAACACACCCAGCCTGAGGTGAACTGCCATCCCTCGGGACTGCCCCTTCTGGGGGAGGTAGACCTTCTGGTGTCACCCTGAACCTGGTGCCGCAAAACACCTGGGTGAGTGAGTAGGGTTGGTCTCCCAGGCAACCCTTATCCCCCCGCCGAGCCGCACAACCCGTTCGGGGGGCCTCAGGCGTCACCTGTCACCATAAGGTGCCTCTGCATGCACACCATCCCTACTTTCCTGTTTTTGCCCATCCTAGCCGCCACAGGAGTCACAAGCCTATTGCTTGTGAAACTCCCCCCACCTGCACAGAAGAACTTCCCGCAGGCCCCTTTGCAGATCGGACAAAATAAGTTGTTCCCTATGTCTGACAGGTGGACGCCGTCCTGCCTGTAAAGCTCCCTTCTAGTCCAATGGATTCCTTGGTGGTTGATGCAACCATCACCATGATCTGACAACCCACGTGCCAGTTCTCTGTTCACCTTGCGCCGGGCCCGTTCCATGGCCGCATTGCTCTGTGCCCTCCACATGATTCTCGGGAGCATTGAGGACCATAATATGGTCACCCCCGGCCAGCGATCTCGGATCGTCCGCAGATCGACCAACGCCTGCTCGATCCAGCCCTTTCCAGGCTTGCAGCCCAGGTCGTTCCCTCCTAGGTGCAACACCAGGACCTGTGGAGGGAAACTGACCAAACTTCGATGAAAGAGTGTGGGGAGAAGAGTGTCCCATCGCATACCCCGCCGGCCAAGCCATTGTATCGCCACCTGATGGGGAAACTGCAGCCAGGATCCAAAGGCCGACGTAGAAGCTCTGTGGGCAGCCCAATAAACCATACTGTGCCCACAAATGAGCACCCGTACTGGCGTTGGTCGAATCCCATCTAAATAAAACATTGGGGAAGGTAGGGATGTACAAAAGTCACTTACCTTTTCGCAGCTTGGCTTCACGGTGGGGGGGAGGCACTTCGCTTCTCCCTCCAAAGTTCAGGCGAGGGGGGGGAGGCGTCCCGCCTCACCTGAACAAAATTCAGGCCGGGGGGGGAGGCGCCCCGCCTCGCCCAGCCGAAATTCAGGCCGGGGAGAAGCGCCCCGTCTCCCCGGCCGCGAAACAAAAAGTAAAAAAAAAAAAAAAGACCGCCGCTAGGGATGGCGGAGAATTTCTCCCCGAATCTTCAGGGGGACGAGCGCCAATGCATTCGGCCCCCTGAAATCGACAGTGAAATTCTCCGCCACCCCCCCGGGATGGGACTTACCATAGCCGAATGTCCCTCCCGGCGGCGGGCCCCGGCGGCGGTTCGGCGGGCTTTCGGCAGGGGCGGGGGCGGCAGCTGGTCTTTCGACCAGCTGCCGCCGCCGCCATTACAGCTGAAGTAAAACAAAACAACAACCCCGTGATAGGCTACGTAACGATTAACGTAACCTATCACGGCTAGATCTCCAAAGTCAGCCGTGATAGGCTACGTTAATCGTTACATAGCCTATCATGGGTGACTTTGGAAAAAAAAAAGTGCGTACGCAAATGGCGGCACCCATGGGGTGCCGCCATTTGCATTCCTTATTTTGGCACATCTAGTCTACGTAAAGATTTAACACGCTATTTGTGTTGCCCTTATTTTCGCCGTAGTCTACGTAAATCTTTACGTAGACTAGACATGCCAAAATAAGGAACGCAAATGGTGGCGCCCCATGGGCGTCGCCATTTGCGTATGCATTTTTTCCCCCAAAGTCACCTGTGATAGGCTACGTGACGATTTACGTAGCCTATCATGGCTGACTTTGGAAATCTAGCCATGATAGGCTATGTAAATCATTACGTAGCCTATCACGGGGTTGTTGTTTTTTACTTCAGCTGTAATGGCGGCGGTGGCAGCCGGTCAAAAGACCGGCTGCCGCCCCCGCCGAAAGCCCGCTGAACCGCCGCCGGGGCCTGCCGCAGGGAGGGACATTCGGCTACGGTAAGTCCCATCCCGGGGGGGTGGCGGGGGGGGTGGCGGAGAATTTCACCACCGATTTCGGGGGGCCGAATGCATTGGCGCTTGGCCCCCCGAAGATTCGGGGAGAAATTCTCCGCCATCCCTAGCGGTGGCGGCAGCTGGTCAGGAGACCGGCTGCCGACCCCGCCCGCACCGAACCGCCGCCGAACTGCCGCCGGGACCTTCCGCCAAGAGGGGCATTCGCCGAAGGAAAATCCCATCCCGGGGGGGGCGGGGGGCCAGCGGAGAATTTCCCAACCAACTTTGGGGGGCCGAATGCGTCGGCGCTCGGCCTCCTGAACATTCAGGGAGAAATTCTCCACCATCCCTAGGGAAAGGTGAAGAGAATCATCATGGAGCATCAGGTAACTTGTGAATGTAAGAGCGGAAGGCCCTGGAGCGCCATCTCCCTACCGCTTTCACTTGCTTGGATGAAAAACCTATAGCAGCTGCCGTAGAGGCTGCCCCAGTACGGAATGAGTGAGTCCCAAAATGATAATGCCCCAGACCCAGTGTGGTCAAGGCTAACTCAGTGTCTGCCCAAAACTGGAACTTTGTCAGTGGTGAACCGACAACATGGCAAAATAGGGGACCCTCGCTCACCCCGCGGTGCCCAATGAAAGCCTGCAAGGCCCTGACAGGGCATAACTCGTCAGCCTGTGTCCGGTTAAGGGTCACCAATGCTCCCTTGCCTGACTGGTCAGTTTTTGATCGTCGAATATGGTGGTGAATCAGGCTAGGATGGATCTGGATATCGGAGTACCTTAAGGCCCTCTTGGTGGTGTCAGATTTGGATGCCCAGACCAGTTCTGAAATCCTAAAGGCCCCCAAAAAGGCTGTTAAAGCTGCAGTGTGAAAGAAGAAGGCTTCGTATGGAGAAGAGCAAATGGAGGGCCACAACGCCCAAAGCCCTAAAAGAATAACTGGTGACAAAGGATGCCTAGCATCTGGCGGGGCGGGAGACATCCGTGCCCAGCCTTGCACAGCCCTCCTAACTCGGAAATCTGAGGTGGAGTCTTCCACCCCTCGCACTTTGGCCCAAAAGGCCAAAGAGGCGAGCCTCCCCGAAATGGTCCTAGCAGACAGTCCCTTGTTATGTAAATGTACGCAGAATTGTAACAAGTGGTCCATTGGTAAGGGCCACACATCCTTCAACTGAAGTCCGCACCTGAAGGCGCAAAACTCCCTATCTGCTCTCTCGTAGGCAGCTCTAGTGCTGGGGGCTATAGAATTCAGGATAGCGTATTCGACTTCAGAGTGCCAATCTCCCACAATTCGGCTGGCATGGGGTCTGGTAGCGGACGTGCCCCCGGAGCCAACGCACGGAACCTGTCGATATGGTTTCGTGACAAAGCATCGGCAACAGGGTTCCCCACCCGGCACATGGCGGGCGCGGAACCATATGTTGTGGCGTAGGCATTGGAGGGTAAATGCTGTAACTAACTCCATGACCCTTTGGTTTCTGGAGGATAATGTATTAATGATGTGCACTACAGCCAAGTTGTCGCACCAAAAAAGGGCAACCGAGTTGGCCATCAAGTCTGCCCAAATATGTACAGCCACGTAAATGGGGAAGAATTCTAGGAAGGTGATGTCCCGACAAATACTGCTGGCAGCCCAACCCTCTGGCCACTGGTCCCGGCACTACCGGTCTTGCCAAATTAGCCCAAAACCGAAGGTGCCTGCCGTGTCCGAATGGATCTGCAGGTTGGCTCGTAGAAGTAACTCATGCCTCCAAAAGGATATGCCATTAAAGTCCCTCAGGAATTTAAGCCATAGCTGCAGGTCCATGCGCATAGCGGATGTGACTCTGGTGCGATGATGTGGGCATTGAAGACCCTGCAACGCCCAGCAGAGCCGTCGCAGGAAGGTGCGGCCGGGAGCCACCACCCTACAAGCGAAGTTCAAATGCCCAACGACTTCTTGTAGGGCTCTAAGAGAGACTTTACGAAGGTGCAAGATGGACTGGAGCTTATTCTTAAGTACCTAGGAATTTATTGTGAGGAAGATGAGAACACTGTACGAGGGTATCAAGCTCGATCCCTAAGAATGTCAAAGTAACAGATGGGCCCTCTGTCTTCTTGTGTGCTAAAGGGACACCTAATTCAGAGGAAAGGGATATGAATGCCCTAATAAGGTCAGAGAATTGACTGCTGTCCCCGGGTCCAGCAAACAAGAAGTCATCCAAATAATGGACCACATTGCCGCAGCCCGTCTTATCCCGTATGGCCCATTCCAGAAAGATACTGAATGTTTCAAACATGGCGCAAGAGATGGAGCATCCCATGGGAAGGGTGCGGTCAATGTAAATTTTGTCTGGGAAGGAGAATCCCAGCAAATCAAAATCCAGAGGATTGATAGGCAAAATGCGAAAAGCAGATTTGATATCACACTTGCCCATCAATGCCCCGCAGCCCAGGGCTCTTATCATGGCTACCGCAGTATCAAAGGCTGTATAACGCACGAAACATAGGGAATCTGGGATTTCATCATTAACCGACTGGCCCTTGGGGAAAGAGAGGCCATGAATTAACCTGAACTCGCTGGGCAATTTCTTGGGGATAATTCCCAAGGGGGAAATCTGCAGGTTGGGTAGCAGGGGTGAGGAAAAGGGGCCGATGACCCGACCTGACTGAACTTCTTTGTTAATTTTTTCCTGCACTAAGCGCCGCATACTAAGGACCGACTGGTAGTTACCGGTCAAATATGGCTTGCGCAGCCCCCTAAAGGGGATCCTGAAACTCAGTGTGAAGCTGCGTTCCAGGTAGGGATGGCGGAGAATTTCTCCCTGAATCTTCGGGAGGCCGAATGCCAACACATTCGGCCCCCCGAAATTGGTGGGGAAATTCTCCGCCGGCCCCCCGCCCCTCCCGGGATGGGACTTACCTCCTGCGAATGTCCCTCCTGGCGGCGGGTCCCAGCGGCGGTTCGGCGGTGTTTTGTCGGGGGCGGGGGCGGCGGCCGGTCTCCCAACCGGCTGCCGCCGCCGCCATTGCAAAGTAAAAAAGGAAAGGGAAAAAAAAACAACACCCGTGATAGGCTACGTAACGATTTACGTAGCCTATCACGGCTAGATTTGCGAAGTCAGCCGTGATAGGCTACGTAAATCGTCACGTAGCCTATCACGGGTGACTTAAAAAAAAAAAAAAGCGTGTACGGATAATGGCGGCCCCCATAGGGAGCCGCCATTCCCGTTCCTTATTTGGTCGCTGTAGTCTACGTAAATCTTTAAGTAGACTACGGCGAAAATAAGGGCAACGCTATTTGCGTTGCCCTTATTTTCGCCGTAGTCTACATAAATCTTTACGTAGACTAGACGTGTCAAAATAAGGAACGCAAATGGCGGTCCCCATGGGAGCCGCCATTTGCGTACGTGTTTTTTTTTTTCATAGTCACCCGTGATAGGCTAAGTGACAATTTACATAGCCTATCATGAATGACTTTAGAAATCTAGCCGTGATAGGCTACGTAAATCGTTACGTAGCCTATCACGGGTGTGTGTGTGTGTGTGTGTGTGTGTGTGTTTTACTCTTTTTTTTTGCGGCCGGGTAGATGGGGCGCTTCTACCCAGCCTGAATTTCGCCGGCGAGGGATGGGGCGCCTCCCCCCCGGCCTGAATTTCGGCCGGGCGAGGCGGGGCGCCTCCCCCCCTCGCCTGAAATTCGGGGGGAGAACCGAAGCACCTCCCCCCCACCGCGAAGCAAGCTTCGAGAACAGGTAAGGGACTTTTGCCCATCCCTAGTTCCAGGTAGATCGCTGCCCGCCGATTTGGGTAACGCCCTAGAAGTTGAAGGAGCAGAAGAATCTTAACTGGGCTAGGGCCCTTTGGGAGGGGGAGGCTGCCCACTGCCCTGTTTTCTGCAACCACGGCCATCCCTTGGGGGACCTCTCCAACCTCTGGCTCTTGGGCAAGAGGAGCAGGAGTGTTGACCGCTGCAAAAGGAGCACTCATGCCGGAAGCAGCATGGGTTTTGGGAGCAGGAACCTTTGGAGCTGAACTCCCAGCACAGCCAGCTGTGTTGAACCGCTGGACCTGCAATAGGCCTGGCGGCTATTGCGGGCAACAGCTTGGCCAGGATGTGGCTGTTGTCGGACCTGTCACTGAAGCCTGGCCTGGAAGGAGTCATAAATTGGAGCCAAAGGTACTGGTCCTTCAGATCCCAGCACATGGAGGGGTCAATGGCGGCCCTCCTTTGGAAGGCCTCATCGTAGGCCAGCCATGCGCTCCCTTCATATTCGGTGTAAGCCCTGTATATTATGTGGAGGTGCTTGGTGAGAACCTAAGCTCTCTCAGGGAATCTCTGTTGGAGGATGCCAGCAAATTAAAAAACCTGGCAACCAGTTCGCCCAGGTGCAAGGCACCTTGCGAGCTTTGCTCCGCTCAGAATCCCGGTCACGGGTAGGGATGGCGGAGAATTTTTCCATGAATCTTGGGGAGACCGAATGCCAACGCATTCGGCCCCCCGAAATTGTTGGTGAAATTCTCCCCCCCTCCCCCCCCGGGATGGGACTTACCTCCCTCGAATGTCCCTCTCGGCAGCGGGTCCTGGCGGGAGTTCAGTGGCGGTTCGTTGGGGGCGGGGGCGGCGGCCGGTCTTCCGACTGGCTACTGCCACCGCCATTACAAAATAAAGTAAAAACAACAACAACACCCGTGATAGGCTACGTAACGATTTACGTAGCCTATCACGGCTAGATTTCCAAAGTCAGCCATGATAGGCTACGTAAATCGTTATGTAGCCTATCACGGGTGACTTTGAAAAAAAAAAGCGTGTATGAAAATGGCGGCACCCATGGGAGCCGCCATTTGCGTTCGTTATTTGGTCCCGATAGTTTACGTAAAGATTTACGTAGACTACGGCAAAAAGAAGGGCAACGCAAATAGCGTTGCCCTTATTTTTGCCGTAGTCTACGTAAATCTTTATGTAGACTACCGGGACCAAATAAGGAACGCAAATGCCCATGGGCGCCACCATTTACGTACGTGCTTTTTTCCCCACCTTTTTATTTCGCGGCCGGGGAGACGGGGTGCTTCTCCCCGGCCTGAACTTCGGGGGGAGAACTGAAGCGCCTCCCCCCCACCGTGAAGCAAGCTGCGGGACCAGGTAAGTGCCTTTCTTACATCCCTAGTCATGGGTTCTACCTTTGTCACTGGGTTGGGCCTCGTGAAAGAGCAGGACAAAGACAATGGTAAATTCACCCTGCAAAATCTTTTCTCTAGTGGCAATGGTTAAATGAAAACCAATAGGGGAGGAAGTAGCACCTGTGGGCATAGATCCTCGACCCAGGTTGGCACATAGGTCAACCGTGGACAACTGTGGGGCTAGCATGGGAGGAGGCAGGGAAGCAAGGGGGTCCCGAACCGAACCGGCGGGCCCCTGCCAAACACTGGCGGAGGCAGTGTTAAACGGATGAGGCTGGAATAGTGGCGGGGCTGACGTAGCAGCATCTCCTGCCGGTAACAGTAAGGGGAATGAGGCGCCAGGCCCCAATGAACTGGGTGGGCTGGCCACCGGAGCAGTTGAACTAGGAGTAGGGATGGGGGAAAATTTCTCGCCGAAACTTCGGGGGGCCGAGTGCCAACGCATTCGGTCCTCCGAAGGTTCGGGGAGAAATTCTCCGCCACCCCCCCACCCCCCGCCACCCCCCGGGATGGGACTTACCTTTTACGAATGTCGCTCCCGGCGGCGGGTCCTGGCGGCGGTTCGGCAGGTCTTCGTCAGGGGCAGGGGTGGCAGCCGGTCTTTCGACCGGCTGCCGCCGCCGCCATTACAAGAAAAGTAAAAAAAAAGAAAAACGCCCCTGTGATAGGCTACATAACGATTAACGTAGCCTATCACGGCTAGATTTGCAAAGTCAGCCATGATAGGCTACGTTAATCATCACATAGCCTATCATGGGTGACTTTGAAAAAAAAAAAAAAGCGCGTACGCAAATGGCGGCCCCCATAGGGAGCCGCCATTCGCGTTCCTTATTTGGTCCCTGTAGTCTACGTAAAGATTTACGGTTCATGCGAGGGGGGGGGTGTCTTCCCTATTAACTCTATTTGCGTTGCCCTTATTTTCGCCGTAGTCTACGTAAATCTTTACATAGACTACAGGGACCAAATAAGGAACGCGAATGGCGGCTCCCTATGGAGCCTATGGAGCCATTTGCGTACGCGCTTTTTTTTTTTTTTCAAAGTCACCCGTGATAGGCTATGTGATGATTAACGTAGCCTATCATGGCTGACTTTGCAAATCTAGCCGTGATAGGCTACGTTAATCGTTATGTAGCCTATCACAGGGGCGTTTTTCTTTTTTTTTTCTTGTCAATAATAATTAGCTATGCATAAAAGGTACCAAATCAACGTGTGACAACAGCCAGACAACCCACAATGTAACCCACACCCCACCTCCACGCAACCAGAAAGAGGCCAGAGCCTCTTAGGCACAAATCTCTCTGATGCCGTGAGTAGGAGGCTTGTGTGAAGAATACAGAATCTTCCTGGGGGAAAGGGTTTGTGCTCCACTCTAGAAACAATGCCTCCACACAGACGCTTCCCACAACACCGCACACAACACATTTGTATCGCTGCTCTGTGGAGAACCAGCAGTTTTCAGGAGAGAGCGGGCGGAGGGAGCTACAACATCACAACAAGCAGCAGGAGGCAGTCATGGGGCTATGGAAAGTGCTTACATCTCAGCCTGCCTGGATGCCTGGAGGCAGCCCTGATGGTCAAACTTAACGTTCGGGAAAGCACACACAGAGGAGCTACGCATGCCAGCTTTGTCTACTCGCCTTTAAGCACGCATGGCCCTGATTTGGATCAGGATCAAGGTGTTCCAGGAGTTCAGAGTCATTTTTGGCTCTCTTGTTCATCCTTGGATCCCTGTGGAGTTGGGGATAAGGAGTGAGGGGAAAGGGGTAATATAGAGGGTCTAGGCAGCAGCAGTGTGCCCCCTAGGTATGGGAAAGAAATTTCTTTGGTTCCCATTTTAATGCAAGCTTACCTAATTTCACAGCTTTGAACCAATTTGTAAATTGAAACTCAGCTATCTTTCAACAGTCACTATTCTCCAATATTTTAATGGAATTTTCTGCATGCAAAAATACACACTTTTGTATGAATTTTTTATTCGCAAACTCCATTAAAATTGGGGAACAGTGAATGTTGAAGGATAGCTGAGTTTCAGTTTACACATGCATATTAGGGAAAAGTGCTTGCAAGAATGCATTACATTAATAAAATTGCTTGCAAAAATGTTATATATTGGGCAGGATTGTAGACAAAAATGCATGTATTAGGAGAAATGTGCACCAAAATGTGCAATGTTATTCATGCAAACTTTTAAAAAGCAAAAATTCTTAAAATTTGGGATGAACTGAACTTATGATTAGAAGAATTCTCAAAGTTCAGGTCAAACTGAAGATAAAATTGGAAAAATGAGAAACTGAAACCGACAGATATGCCCTCGCCCCAGCTTGTCTGGCTGAAGGGGGGGGGGGCATTGTGGGCGGGTGGGGTGACAAGACGTAGGGGCCTTTGATTGGTGTACCCCAGTGGCACCACCATGCAGGGAGGGGCAGGCTGAGCTGCCTTAAACTCACCTCCCCCTCCCAATCTCAGATCTCTGGCTCTATGCAGCTAGTAAGAGCTGAAGACTTGCCTGGAATCGACGAGGGACTCCTGCCTGCTGGAGACCGGCTTCGTCGTCGTTCCAGCCACCTGGACTCAGCATGCTTCTGCGCTCTCAAAAGCTTCTCTTCCCGTGCCGAGGTTATCGGGTAGATAGATATAGGACTGTAACAACAGTCCAAAATTACCCTTTGGAATAGTGGCCAGATGACATAGCTAGCATAGGTGTGCCCTGTAAATTTGAAAAGAGTTATCGATATTGATTCTCTCCAGGTGGAATGTCACAAGGAGGAATAAGACTGCTAGAACCACATATTTGATAGGGCTGGCATTAAATAGAATTGCCAACGTATTTTTGCTAAAATGAAATTCCAGGGCAAGCTTCAAAATTCTTCTTAAGATGAAATATGTGAGAAATTTCAAGGGAAGGTGGTGGTGGGGAGGGGGTAGAGTTCATCAGAACGATTTTACAGTTCCTCAAATATAAAATGCCATGCCAGGTGACAACTGGAATGTCTGGCAGGAACAGAGTCATGGCATTTGTAGGGTGGTGACAACTTAGGGATGTCACGGGCGCCCAACTGGGTTCAGGAATTTGTCGGGCAACCCCCGCCCACAACCCCTGAACTGTGCCGAGACACTGTCCTTGTTCACCCCCTGCTCATGCCCACTCACACTCCCCAGTACTCACTGCCATCCCATTCGGTGAGCGCCACCATGTTCGCGCCTTTGATTTCTGCGCAAAACAGGAAGTTAAAAAATGCACATATTCAAATATGCACAGTTTGGAGCTGGGAAAGCTAAATAAGCCCAATATTAGAGGTATAATCCGTCTAATATTGCGCTTATTTAGCTTTCCCAGCTCCAAACTGCACAGATTTGAATATGCACATTTTTTTTAACTTCCTGTTTTGCACAGAAATCAAAGGTGCGAAAATGGTGGTGGTCACCAAATGGGTTTGCGGTGAGCCTGGGGAACTCACCGAACTTGTGGGTGGCCTGAGCACAGGTTCGGGGGGGGTGCAAGAAGGGTCACTGCTTTGGCGAGTGCCCAGAGAAACCGAACTAGGGTGAGTTCTTACATCCCTATGACAACTACACAAGCCATTCAAACTTTCAAATAAAGACAGCACTTTTTGAAACAATATGCAGTCTGAGAGATAAAATGAACATACAGCAGGACAACAGATGCCTGTATTAATACAGTGAGACCTCTTTGGCCTTGAGCAAACAAACAGTAATGATACAGTAATTTAGAAAAAGGGTAGCTGCTAGAACAAAAATACTTCACTGCACAGGTCCTAATTCGTGCATGTGAAAGCTGAACACTTTCTCCTTGATCTACCTTTCAAAAGCACCTTATTATCTAAGGCTGCTTATTATCTAAACACACTTCTTTGAGCCCAGTGAAACTTACTTCCATGAAAACGAGCATAACATTGCGCTGTATATTTGCTGTCCCCACATACCAACAGATCAATGCACACTGTACTCTTTATTTGAATGTATGTGCTAGGGATAGAGGAGGAGGATTTTGTTTTGCCTGCACTTACACAAACTGACCTAATTCACACTTCTCAGATTAATATGCAGATTGGAGCACAGTTATCCTTCAAATTACACACTTCTCCAAATTTTGCAATGCAGTTCTGGGCACAAAACCTGCATTCTAGAGAAAGTTGAGAACAAAAATCTGTATATTAGGATGGGGTGGGCAGAAGGAAGATCTCCAGATGCTTTGGCCTTCAGCTTCCAAGCCCCTGCCAGGATGGCCAATGGTCAGGAATGCTGGGAGGTGAAGTCCAAAATATCTGGCAATCTACTTTCTATTAGGAGACTTATGATCATCATCCTTTGCCCTGTTACATGATATTTCACCACCTAGAGAAGCTCAGTTTGTGGGTATTTAAGACAGGGCCTTTTTTGATAGCAGTGTCCAGATCATGGAACTTCCTCATGAGGAAGGTGAATTTAGCGCCCTCCTTGTTCTGATTTAGACTGGCACTAAAGTCTATCCTGCTCCATAAGGCTTTCGATATTTAATGTTTGGCTGCCCTTTAATTTTAATGCCCATCATATATTGTATCATAAGGTTTTGTTCCATTGTTCCTTGGGTTTTATGTGAATTTTTTAATGTTTTTGTTGTACGTTGCCCTGAGTGCCTGCCTGCTAGGCGGAGAGTGCTATTTTATAAATATAATGAATAAATAAAATTGCATGCAAATTGCATAGAAAGTGTGTGTGTGTGTGTGTGTGTGTGTGTGTGTGTTTAAAAATGCAGAGTGATGCAGCAAATGGACAGAATGGATGGATGGATGGATGGATGGATGGATGGATGGATGAATGAATATGTGCAAACTGACACAGACCAGAAATATACTGAGTTGTCCATCCCTAATGTGAGCTTATACACAAAAAAAATCCATGCCCCCTGGCTGACTGATAATTAAAATTGAGCCTTCTGATTTCTAGGAATGATAAAATAAAATGAAATAAAATAAATTAATCATGCAGCTAGCAACAACTTTACAATTTCAGTATGAAGCTAAAGAGAAATAACTATAGCAAAGACTTTAGATGGCCCACTGCAAAACGGTAGCGTTTTCATAAGCATCTGTAGAGGAGGTCACATATTAGTGTGTCCTACTTGATGATTTCAATATCCAGTAATGATTAGCTTGCATGTAATAACCATCACAGATCAAGCATCATAAACATATCTTTTGTATCACCTCACATAATACTTTCAACAGAGGTACTTCACATTCTCAGCTGTAGGTCACTGAGTGGTATTCAAGATAATTATTATGGCTTTTCATTATTCTTCTGGTATTTTGAGACTGTAATACACAAATACTTTATTCCAGAGTAGTCTTATTAAAACAAATTATACAACTTTGGAGTAAGTGAGGTGTGCATTACAGTCAGGCTGGCATCCTTTTGTCATCAGGTTTTATGCTGGAATATTTAGGAGCAGCACCTGATTCTTACATACTGAGCCTATTCATCTTTACTCAGAAGTAAATCCAACAGAGTTCCATGCTCCCAAGTAAATGGTTACACCCTTCATTTGCAAAGTGGCATCTTTATTTTACTTATCTTCACAGCAACCCTGTAAGGTTACTTTCAATTTATTTATTTTTATTGGAAACTGATGCTGAGTGACTTTCTCAACACCCTCCAGTGACAATAATGGGCTGTATATATTTGTCCATGGGGTCTTCTGTGTTAAAAGTCTGCAAGCTGTTTTTTGTATTACATA
Source organism: Heloderma suspectum (assembly GCF_057233095.1). Lineage (NCBI taxonomy): Eukaryota > Metazoa > Chordata > Lepidosauria > Squamata > Helodermatidae > Heloderma > Heloderma suspectum. The sequence goes on along the minus strand of NC_139460.1, from coordinate 77,500,904 downwards.
TTGACTCTTGATCTTGAATGAAACCTTGTCCAGGTCACATCTATTCAATATGACCAGATACGAAATCTGCAAAGGAGGAGATGGAGTGAGGAAAGAAAATGCTTCCTGTACCCCGCTAATTTCAGTTGAGACACTATTCATGTTTCACTGGGCATGCAATCAAATCAGACTGAATACCAAAGGTGAACCAAGAAACAGCAGGCACCAAAGACAAATATTTCCACCTTATGAAATTCATTAATGGAATAGTTTATTGTGTATGCTATCTACTTCATGTCCTTATGTGAATTGTTTTTATACTTTATATAATGTATTTTAATGGTTTTTAATGCTTGTGAATTGCCCAGAGAGCTTTGGCTATGGGGCAGTATAGAAAGAGAATGAATGAATGAATGTGTAAGCAAGCATCTATGTCAGGTGTGGGGAAACATTGGTCTGGGGGTCAGATTGCTCCATAGACCCCCCGTGAGCTGGATGACATCAGAGGTGGGGCCCCACTTGTGAAGTCAGGGACACCAGCCATCTCATTGGTACCCTGGCCAAAGCGCCAGCCAGACAAGGTAGGTGAGGGATGGGCAAAGCATACACGGCTGATACTTGCTGGAGCTGGTTGGGCCTTGACCTCTGGGCTCAGCCGCATCCTAGCAGTGCCAGCCGAGTGGGAAGCAACTGAGTGCTCAGCCGCTCTCCCACCCCTCTCCCTTTTGAAGATCTAGGGACTTTGGGAGGGCCCTCACCTGAAGCCCCATGAGCCACATGGTCTGGCCTGGCAGGCCAAATTGTTCTGCTAGCCAGAGGTTCCTTATCCCTGACTTATGTGAATGTATTCAACATCAGGATCATGATATACATGAGGAAAAGCAAAATAAGCAAAATAAAATTTGAAAAATCTTGATCATTTAGGTACTATCAAAAATAAATTTATGTCGTTTTGACTGATTGTTATGATGGTTTTTTGCTGAATTAGCTACATTTAGTGTACTACATTTCCCCTTCAGACCTTTTTCTTATTCAGTACACAGGATATAAAATGTCTAGGGAATGAGACAGCTGCTCAGTACTTCTTTTGCACTTTATCATTCACAGTTTAGCTGGTAGCAATCCTCTTGGGAATGAGCCATGGAATCACAGCACGCTTACCAATGAAGTGCAGGCCCCACAGTTTCACCTATGTTGATATGTAAGATGGAGAGTTAGGATTCATGGTAGCCACACGGGAAAAGAAAGACATTTCTCCACTCATACACACACGCACACCCCAAGCAGATACATACCAGAGACTCAGGTTAATACCAGAGAGCCAGGCTACTCAGTTGTGCTCAGCTGTGTACTGGTTGGGATTTCCAAGAGATGCTGAAAAAATTCTCCAGACCCAGGCTTGGATATGAACCTGGGATGGAGGAGAATCAGAAAAGACCATCTCAAATGACAGGCAATGTTTTAAAGCCCCTAAATTCTTCTCCAGCTTGGATCAAAATCTGAGCTGGAGAGATACTGACTTTTCCATCCCCGGCTATCATTGCCATTCAATTAAGGCAGAAGGAACACCAGTAGAAGTGCACAGGGAGAGAACTGAAGTTTTCTCTTCCCATTATCTCTGTCACACTGACATGCTGGTGTACCAGATGCAAAGCCTGGGGCACTGTGGGAGATATAGTTCCCCCCAAGTGCAACTGCAATTGCCTTAACATTAAATGACAAGCTTAAGAAAAGCAACTCTGCACGTGATCTGATACCTTGCTCTCTAGGAACAGGGAATAACAGCCACATTCCTTAGCTTCACACAGTTCTAAACTGAGTTCTCATAGGCATGTTCATCTCTTGATGATAGCTGAAGACACTTATTACACAATGGCTGTTCAAAAAATATCTTATGTAGTGACTTCTGGCAACATTATTGATTTCTTTTCTTTTTTTACTAATTTGGGAATCTATATCCCACCCTTCATAAAAAATAGACCCCATAAAAATGTCTGTAAGGATGTAAAATACAGTGTAAAAAACAAACAAAACAAATGCTAATTAAAACAGCAGGCTAAAATCTAAAACACCTAAAATGCTTGGGAAAACAGAAAGGTTTTTGTGTCAAATGCCAGGCAGGCCTCTCCAGGGCAGGAATTCAAAAAACAGGTCACCCCATGCCTCACCTCTCTGACAGCCAGGGGACCTGAAGAATAGCATCAGCAGATGACTTTAATATCTGGAGAGATTGATATGAAAATAGGTGTCATTTAGTTACCTGGGACCCAAGCCATTTAGGGCCTTGATGGTCAGCACCAGAGCCTTAGATTAGCTCAGCAACAAACTGGAAAGCAGTGACGTTCTTTTAGATATGTTCTTTTAGATTTGTTCCCAGCAAGCTGTTCCAGTGAAATGTCTCACAGACACATTCTGTACTAGCTGCAGTTTTCGAACGATCTTCAACAGCAGCCCCACATTCAACACATTCAGTAGTCTAAGGGCCGACACAGACATTCCTTTAAAGCCATATCTAGCAGCTATGTCTTTTTTCATCTTTGGTCTAGCATAGGTGCAGGGGCCCAGTCCAGACTGGGAGCCTTGGGTGGATGGGTGGGAAGGGGCTTATAATGATAAAGCTGCTAGATACAGATTTAAAGTATTGACTCTTTCAGCCTTAACCGAGATGTTACTAGAGCATGGAAATTGTGGCCATATTATGGGTAAGTTTCCCATTGCCATGTGGTTGAAATCATTCATATATGTGAACTGCATTGAGAGCTAGTATGGTGTAATGGTTAGAGTGCTGGACTAGGACTCTGAAGATCTGAGTTCCACTCCCCACTCAGCCATGAAGTTCACTGGGTGATTTCAGACCAGTTATTCAATCTCAGCTCAACCTGTCTCACAGGGTTATTATAAGGATAAAACAGAGAGGAAGAGGACCACATAAGCCAACCTGGGTTCCTTGCAAGACAAAAAAAGGCAGATCCATATGCAATCATCATCATCAATGCCGCACCAATCAAGGGATGGTTGAATGGTTGAAACAGCACTGACAGAATATTCATATCGCCCAACAACACATTAGACAAAGTTATTTAAAACAACAAGCAGTCCTCTGCAAAACAAAAACTAAAAGGCAATGTTGCAGTCAGCTGCAAGTCCTCAGGTAATATATACATGCATGTTCAAATCAGTTCTGGAACAGATTTCAGGGTCTGACGGTGGTGACTTTCCGTTCTGATTTAAACTGTGAAACTGGCTCTGTTGCCTTCGCTATGACAGCAAGCTGTCAAGATAAGTAGAGCTGGAGAATACGGTGCTGACCTGTAGTCAGAAACTATTTCATTGTTCTCTTTATCCCTGTAGAATAGAAATAAGCTGTGTCTAGAAAGGTGTTAGCAGTATCCAGGTGATAATTCTCCCTAGCAGGAGATAGCCATGCAATTGCTTTAATATTCCACTTCACATATATCCAGGGATAAACACTAGGAACTGAAAACTGGTTCAGGGTCAAAATCCCCACAGGTCCAGACTCATTAAGCTTTGGATACCAGCCTTGTTTCATAAACTGATCATTGAGATCAGTTCTACTAGGAGGCTCATCTAGGAAATTACCTCTAAATCCTTCCATAATAAGCAGTTAGCTATCGCTATCTCATCTAGTGTAAGGCTTTCCTTTAATGAAGTTGCTCATCTTTAATGAAGTTGCTGGATAAAATTGTCAGAAAAGTCACTGTACTATAAGTATCAAGGACAAATTTGCTCTTAGACTGTGTCACATAGCCCTGTTTATTTCTTGTTTAATACCTAAAAACAACTCTTTATCGCTGAGAGTAGAATAGCTTTAGTCATTTTAATTGTTATGTATGTCCATAACAAAATAAAATCCAGATAATCTGTTTAATGTCAGATGTAAACAAAAGTCGCTCCCACTCCACCCCATGAATATATTTCACAGATAGAGAGGAGAGGGGAGAATGGTTATGGTAACCAGAATCTGAAGTGAATGTTACAAATTCATGCCAGATGGAACTTTAAAAAAAATATGGGGCAAAAAGGTCTGAATGAATGAAATTGTACAATGGGTGAGTCATTGCAAAGTATACAAAAAGTGGCTAGCTCTCATGAAGGGAAAGAGATTAATGATACAATTCCAGACATGCTTACTCAGATATAAGTGCCACTATGTCCAATGGAACTTACTCCCAGTTACGTGTCCAGACTAAAATATTTAAGCTCAGGATCCAAAGAAATGTGCAAGCCCATATGCTTGAGGGAATCTTGGATTTGTATTTTTTTTAACAGCTGACCACTTCCCCAGCTGCATCCTAATTCTACCCGATTGCAAACCTCTTTTGAAACTGAGGGAAGTTTCAACAGTGGTTTCTGATATGTCGTCAGAGTTTGCCATTCAAGAGAGTGAACGTTAAAAATTCCGTGGGGCATCTTAGTTCTTGCCTTCACCTGAAGTAGTTATTTAGATTCCATGGCTTAAAAACAAAAGAACCAGAAGGGAAACTTAACAAAAGAAAAGACATTTTTTTTTTTTAGAATACGTCTAAAAATAAAAGATCATCAGTGTATCAAAATTGTGAGTAGAATAATTACAAAAAGAAAACAATAGTGGAATATTAGTAAATCCAGTGTCACAAGTATTGTCAGAAACACAAAGCCCCTTTCAGAAGGGTTCCACATAGGGAAGAGAAAACGTCTGGTGGATCCCTATTGCTAAACCATAGACATTCATTGATATGACCTCTAGAGGCGGGATCTGAGATCACACCGTTTCTCCCATCCAGCCCTTTTGCATGGTGGCTGGCTGCTCTTCTGAGGTCTCAACAGTGATGTCAAAAGAGCTCTGGGATAGGAAAAAGGGTGTGTGATGGTGAGTGGGGAGGGAAGAGAGGAGGAGCAGTCAGGATCCATAGGATCCTAAAGCCTCTCCGCTGCCTGTCCCTCCTACCACACATTTAGTCAGCTGGATCAGCCAACATGTTTGTCTACCTGAACATTAGGGATGTACAAAACTCACTTACCTTTTCGCGGAATTTTTCACGGTGGGGGGGAAGGCGCTCTGTCCCTCCCCCCGGAATCCTCGATGGGGGGGAGGTGATCCGGTCCTCCCCCCTGGAATCTTGCCCGGCCGGCTCCGCAGAGCAGAGGCCAGGGCCATCTGCAGCCGGATTTCCAGCCGTGGATGGGCTGCTGCAGATGCAAATGGCGGCCGCCGTAGCGGCCGCCATTTGCGTCCAGCCAGGCGTGTCCAGCCAGGCTGCTGTGATAGGCTATGTAAGTATTTACGTAGCCTATCACGGCTGACCCCCCCCAAAAAACCAGCGTCTGCAAATGGCAGCAGCTACAGCGGCCGCCATTTGTGTTCCCTATTTTTCGCCGTTCTAGCCTACGTAAATATTTACATAGGCTAGAACGGCCAAAAAAAAAAAGGAACACAAATAGTGCCCACTACGCTATTTGCGTTCCCCTTTTTTTCGCCATAATAGCCTACGTAAATATTTACGTAGGCTAGAACGGCGAAAAATAGGGAACTCAAATGGTGGCCGCTGTAGCCGCCGCCAATCGCGTACGCTGGGTTTTTTTTGGGGGGGGGTCAGCCGTGATAGGCTACGTAAATACTTACGTAGCCTATCACAGCTGCAAGGATGCCAATGGCGGCCGCAGCAGCCCGGCCGTGGCCGGCCAGGAAACCAGCCGCCGGAGCCGCCGCCACTGGAACTGCCGCCGCCGCATCCGCCCCAGGTAAGTCCCGTCCCGGGGGGATTCCGCGCGGGGACAGGGGGGCAGGAGGCCGTTCCGCCATGGATTCCGAGGGGCCAGATTCTTTAGAATCCGGCCTCACTGGAATCCGTGGCGGAATTCTCTGCCATCCCTCCTGAAAATGTAAAGAAAAGGAGGAACTCTGCCCTCCTCCACCCTCCCTGGTTCCTTCTGGCAAGGCATAGGATACACAGGGGGCTCTCACGTCAGTCTACCCTGTTGGATTTTGTCCTTAATAAATAAATATAGCCTATAGGGCAAGAGTGGATGGCAGTGGTAGCATCCATCCCAAGTGTGTGCTGACATTTGGGAGGGAATTCCACAGCCTGGGAGCAGCCACCAAAAATGCCCTCTCTTGGGTAGGGATGTTGTGGGAGTCCTAGATGGGCAGACTCCCCCCCCCCGCTTGGCCCCCAGACCCCAGTCCATGAATTACCGCCACTTGCTAGACCCTTCCCAGCTCCTGGTTCACCACACTGTGCAGTCCGCATCACTCAGCAAGTGGTACGTGAGCGCCCAACCCCTCAGCAAGCCACCCGTTTGCAAAAAAATGGCAGCTTGGGCTTCTCCGTAATGTTACAGAAATGGTGGCCATAAAGGGACCAGTTATGCAACGTTACAGGTGTAAATGGTCCATTTACACATCTGTGGCGTAAATGGTTCCTTAATGGTCACCATTTATGCAACGTTACATTTACAGAAAAGCCTGAGCTGCCTTTTTCTTTTCCTGTTTTGCAAAATGGTGGCTTGGTGAGGGCTTGGGCACAGCAATCGCAGACCGCACCAGAGCTTGCGTGGCACAGCGAACAGGGTCAGGCGGTGGCAGTTCGGCAAGTGGGTAACAAACACCAACGGAGTTAAGTCCATCCATCCCTACCCTCGGGTCACCACCAAATGTGCCTCTGAAGGCAGCAGTCTCAAAAGAAGGGCCTCTCCAGAAGATCTTAAGACTTGGGCAGGCTCATATGAGCAAAGGCAATCTTTCAGGTAGCGTAGTCCCAAGCCATATAGTGCTCTGTAGGTCATAACTAGTGCTTTGAATTCTGTTTGATTCAATAGGAATGGCATCTGATCCTATGATCTACCATGCATACAAAATATCAAAAAATAGGTAGCAGGAAGTTGATGCAAGAAGAGCAAAGCCAATGGTCTTACCTACTGCTTGTCCTGGACCTAACCTCAGGCCCAGGACCATTAATGATATTGATAACTTATATTGATAACTTATGTTGATATTGGTACCTTATATTGATAACTTTGTTCTTTTTATTCAAGAGAGGTGTGTTATCACATGCCCAACTTATATTAGTGACATTACTGATGTGGTTATTTCTAACTAAAAGTCTTGATATTTAGCAAATATATGGAATGGTTTCTGTGTTGTTGTTATTGTTGTTTGCCTCCTTTATAAGATTATATTTTAGAAAGAAATATTTGTTTATCTACTGAATATATATGGTCACCCATCAACATACATAGCTCATAGACCAAACATACAGGAACAAACTTAAGGCCACTACATTTTAAAGGTTTAGTTGCAACAACTATTCTTTATTCTGAATGAATCCTGGCACATTATCAATTAATTAGGCTGCAATCCTATATGCACTTATCTAGGAGTAACTCCCATTGAACTTAGTTCCCAGCAAACATGCAAAGGATTGATTTGCACGTTCAGTCACCTACTGATGGTCATTAGTCAGGAGACAGAAGAAAATTTGAGCCAACCTCCCAGAGTTCCTAAATTGTAGTACCTTTAGGGCGTAATCCTATTGGGATAGGTGGCCGCCTCCAAACTTGGAGGTAACTGCCTATCCAATGCAGGGCAGGAGAAGTGCGCAGGGGATCGTCCCCTCCGTGCTTCAGCCGACCTGCATTCGTGGCTAGACAACTGATTTTAGCTGTCTAGCCATGGGAAGGCAGAACGGGGGGGAGGGGCAGACAATGCATAGGATGCTTTGGAACGGCACTTCCACCCTCCCTGCCCTGCCATGCACCCAGGAACGCCCCATTTTCACTGCTCTGCGCTCCTCTTCCAAGTGTGGAGCACGGGGCTGTTCCACGCTGCCTATGAGGCAACGCAGGAGGAGGTGGAGGTTGGTTCTCAGGGAACTGACATATCCTATGGCCGTCTAGCTGCTGACTAGTGGCCATAGGATTGCGCCCTCAGTGACTGAAAGAAAAGGGAGGAGTAATTAGGACTGATAATTTGGAGAGAAGAGAAAGTGAGGTATGTTAGCTATCTGTCAATATCGGATTACTTGGTTAGGAAATGCAAATGAATTTTAATGAATGCAAAGAACGGAAAGATATTTTAACAGACGTTTGCAGAATAAATAAAAGAAAAATGTTGTTGAAGGTCGGTGTCTTACCAGCAGGAATAAATGAGAAAAGCTGTTGGCCTTTGCAAGTTTGGTCAAAGGCTGACCTAGCTTGTTAGAAGTGTAGAAGATAGAAGCAAAGGATTCTGGAAATGCACCCAACATACATCACAGAAAGGAGATTTCAGCTAGAGATGTACCAGAATCTCATTTTAGTTTGCAAATCACTGAAAAATGCCTCGTTTGCAACACCAAAACTGAATGGGAGTAAATATTCTCCAAAACATTTACACAAACTCCCAACTTGCATTTGTGTTTGAAAAATTGGCACTTTTAAAAATGCACAATATTTAAAATGCACGTATTAAGAAATGTGCACTTTTTAAAATGCACACTTCTAAAAATGCAGTTTTAAAAATACACAGGGTTCTATTCTATCCCCCATGCTGTTCAACATCTACATGAAACCACTGGGGGAGGCCATCTGGAGGTGTGGGCTGAGGTGTCATCAATATGCGGATGACACCCACATTTTAGTGTGTGCATTTTTAAATAATTTGCATGTTGAAACTACACTTCTAAAAATTCACTTTAAAATACAAACTTTTTAAAATTCACATTTTCACGCTCTAGGGCACAATGCTATAGGGATAGGTGGCTGCCTTAGAACTTGGAAGGGACTGCCTATCCAATGCAGGGCAGGAGAAGTGTGGAGGGAATTATCCCCTCCATGCTTCAGCTGCCCTGCATCTGTGGCTAGACAGCCGATTTCGGCTGTCTAGCTGCAGGAAGGCGGAGCAGGGAAGTGGCTGCCGGACAACACATAGGATGTGTTGTACTGGCATTTCCGCCTTCCCCGCCCCAGAACGCCCCCCTCCCCCCGGAACACCCTGTTTTCTCTGCTCTGCATTCCTTTTCCAAGCGCATAGTGCGGGGCCATTACGAGCTGCTGGCAAGGCAGCGCAGGAGGGGGGAAGGTTGGTTCTCCAGAAATCGACATATCCTATGGCTGTCTAGCCGCTGACTAGCAGCCATAGGATTGCTTCCTTAGTCAATGGGGGGAAAGCGCACAATATTGAAAAGTGGACTTTTCCCATGCAAAATGCACACTTTTCCCATTGAAATGAACAGAAAAAAAAACAGTTCACAAATAAGAATAGGAACAAGCCAAACTGAGCTTTGACATGAGCTTTGGAGAATTTCTGCAAGCTCGACCATCTCTGGTTCTCATCCCTAATTTCTGCTCTATAACTATAACCAGGGACCATAACTGGCAGAAGGGTGTAAGGCGACACGCAAGAGGCAATAGTTTGAGTCTTTGCAGACAATCTTCACCCTAACTCTAATGGGAGTAAATGGATCAAGACCACTAGAAAACACTGCTGCCAGTCATAATGCTACTTTATAAAGGAACAGTTCTGAACTACAATAAAATCACATTTAATTACCTTGCATCATTGCAAAGAGATTTGTGTCTTTTGAAAGGGAGATCCTAGCATCATAAAAACAGACAATAGGATGAACATTTCAAATTAACTAAGTAATGGAAAGCTATTAACATGTGTAAGAAGAGAAATAAGGTTATTAATTGAACTACATTTTTGAGGGCAACGAGGGGAGTTTTACTATAAAAACTGACCTTGTGGGAGAGCTAAACTCTTTTAGAATCAACAAGGGTATAATGTTTTGAGGCATATTCCTGATGTTAAAAGCTTTTTCATTATGCTGCATGAACCTTTACTTAAATAAGTGGAAGCTAAAAATGCCTCGATACTATTCTGCTGAGCTCATATTTTCCTATTAGCTTTTTAATGTAGTTTTTAAGATATCATTATGCATTCACATGCCCATATTTAGACCTTTGGCCACAAGATTTTATGATCTCCTTAGATATCATGAGGTTCTTAAAATCTGAGTAGCAAAAACAGAGAAAGCCATTAAGAAACCATGGTAGGACACAACACAAAACTATGCTTATATGCTTTCAACTGTTGACAAAACAAATCCTGCCAAAGGTATCTATACTGGTCCCACACTACTATTCTTATCACCCCTTCTCTCAATGCTGGGCTAAACAGTGTGGTTTACTCCTTATTCTTATTCAATTAAAAAGCTTTCTAAGGGAAACTTTCTGCTTCCTCTTTCTCCCATGCAACCAAAGAAACTGCCTAAATATTTGAATATATGAATATATCCAGACCATTGATCCTTGTACTATGCACTTCGTACTATGCACTTTGACTACTCAGACTAGCAATGATTTACTAAGACCTCTGTCAGGTGTTTTCCCCAGACTGGATGTTCCTGATCTCATCTGATCTCGGAAGCTAAGCAGGGTCAGCCCTGGTTAGTACTTGGATGGGAGACTACCTGGGAATCAGTAGGGATATTAGAGAATTCCTCCATGGACGCCAATGAGGCCAGATTCTAAAGAATCCGGCCCCTCGGAGTCTGTGGCGGAACAGACCACGCACCTCCACCACCCCGCGAAGTTGCCCCAGAACAGATTCTACCTGCCACCGGCTGGGTCCGGTCTATCTGCTGCAGCCCCATGGAAGAAAATGGCATCCAGTGTAGTGGACGCCATTTACGTCCCTTCTCTTTGCCATAAAAGTATTTACGTAGCCTATCACGGCAAAGAACAGGGACGCAAATGGCATCCGCTACGCCATTTGCGTCCCTGTTCCTTGCAGTAATAGGCTACGTAAAGATTTACATAGCCTATTACTGCAAAGAACAGGGACGCAAATGGCGTCCCCTACGCCATTTGTGTCCCTACTCTTTGCAGCAATAGGCTACATAAAGATTTACGTAGCCTATCACAGCAAAGAGCAGGGACACAAATGGCATCCGCTATGCTGGACGCCATTTGCGTCCCAGCGGCTGGAAGTCCGCCAGCGGCCAGAGCTGGCCAGCAGCTCTGCAGACTTGCCGCGGAGCGGAGGCATCCGGTGAGGATTCTTAGGGGGAGGAACGGATCGCCTCCCCCCCTGCGGACCCCCCACGGACCCCAGGTAAGACTGTTTCGTACATCCCTAGGAATCAGGCTTCCTGCACTGTGCATGGGGTTGGACTCAATGGTCTATTTAGGCCCCTTCCAACCCTAAGATTGGAATTTGATTTGCTTATTCTTATTCAAATCCTATGCATATTTAGACAGAAAAAAACATGGGTAGCTGGGGAATGCTGGCGTTGTAGGACGTTTTTCTGTCCAAACATGACTTAGGTTGTTTCTATATTAAGCAACTCCCCCCCCCACCGCAAAAATCCACATCCCTTCTGGAGCTTCCTGCTTTTTGTTTCTTTGCAGGATTAGGAAGGGGTCCTTTACACGGAAGACATGTAGTTTGAACTGAGAGTAGGGATGTATGAAAGTCACTTCCCTTTCGTGGATTATGTTGATGGTGGGGGGGGAGGCATTCCATTCCTCCCCCCCGGAATCCTCTGTGGCCGGCTGTGCTCCGCGGCAGCTCTGCGGAGCAGCTGGCCAGGCCCAGCCAGGCCAGAGCCATCCACACCTGGATTTCCAGCTGTGGAGGGCTCTGGGGAAAAAAAAAATGTACGCAAATGGCGGCGGCTACGGCCGCCACCATTTGCTTTCCTTATTTTTGACATCTTAATCTACGTAAATATTTACGTAGACTAAGACAGCGAAAATAAGGGGAACGCAAATAGCGTAGTGGATGCTATTTGCGTTCCCCTTATTTTCGTCGTCTTAGTCTACATAAATATTTACGTAGACTAAGACGGCCCAAAATAAGGAACGCAAATGGCGGCGACCATAGCCACCGCCATTTGCATACGCCTTTTTTTCTTTTCTTTTTTTTACCCAGACATTTTAGGCTACATAAAAACTTACGTAGCCTATCACGTCTCTGTAAAAAAAAAAAACTGCAAATGGCGGCAGCAGCAGCTGGTCAGAAGACCAGCCACCACAGCCACCGCAGCCGCCGCAGCCACCGCCACCCAGAAGATCCGCCCCAGGTAAGTCTCATCCTGGGGGGGATCCGTGGGGGGGTGGCAGGCCATTCCACCACAGATTTCGGGGGTGCATTCGGCCTCACCGAGATCCGTGGCGGAATTCTCTGCCATCCCTAACTGAGAGAGTGCCTCCCTCCCTCCCTGGCATGTGTGCAAAGGAGCAGGAGGGGGATGTCTTGTTTTTGTAGCTTAACTGCTGTACTGTTTTCTTGCAGCCCCCAGGAAACCTCTGACATACTTCTGAGTAGACATAATGTAAGATTGTGCCATAACTCTGCAACCCTTGGCACACTTACATGGGAGTAAACCCCATTGAACACAATGGGGCTTACTTCTGAGTAGACATAAGATTGCCCTGTAAGTCTGCAACCCTCAGCACACTTACTTGGGAGTAAGCCCCACTGAACTTAATTGGGTGCTCTGAATCAACAGAGGATGTTGCTTCTGAGCTTGGTGGGGTAGGGGATCAGATGTGTCTCCCTTCACTGCAGGGAGGCATTTTACCCTCTTCTCCCTCCAACTGAGAAATGTGCTCAAGCATTTACATGGCAGACACCTGGGAATTGAGGAAAGCCCTTCCTCAGCAAGACTTGAGCAGAGGAGGCAGGAGTTGCAATTGGTGGGGGATTCTTGCCCTCATGCCTGTCAAATCTGCTCCTGCACACCCAGCTCCTATCCTCAATGCCTTCATCATCCTGACTGCATGCACCCCCAGCAACTGAAAACAAATGCCCACATCAGGCGGACAGAGCTGTTTCTCCCGCAATTGGAGAATTTCACGGGGAGGTCATGGCACTCCTGTTCCATGGGCTGGAAAAAATACCACATTTATTGTGTTTGGGGAAAACATGGGATAGGCTGGGGAAAATGGCAGGAGACACCCTGGAGGGTAATGGCGTCATCTAAAGAGCCCGCAAACTTCCGTGAGAGAGCCATCTCAATAGCAGGATAACAGCTCTGTCTCATGAACCCTTTAGGATTATGCGCTAAATCTGCAGGCTGCCCAGTTTAGCAGTATACTTTTCAAGAAGTTCTCCTTTCTGGCTCATGAATGTCCCTGTACCACTTTACATTCCCCATTTGCCTTTTTTCTTCAGAGAGGATCCTAGACTAAGGACTGGCTAGGCATGGTCAAATGTGTCAGTATGGATGGATGAATCTATCAGTTTTGTTTCTCCTGCATTCAAATTATTGTTATTATTACCCCTCCTTTTTCCCAGTACTGGGACACAAGGTGGCTTACAGACATTAAAACATATACAGTTAAAACATATGAAGATATACAAAAGTTAAAATATAAATTAAACAACAATACAATTAAAATTATATTAAAACATTAAAACAGCATTTCAGCAGCTTACCCCCAGGTTCCAACTATGTCCCAAAGGCCTGCTGGAATAAGAATGTTTTAGCCTGCCTCAGGAAACACATCAAGGAGGGAGCCATCCCAGCCTCCCTGGGAAGGGCGTTCCACAGCCATGGAGTAACTGCTGAGAAGGCCCTCTCCCAGGTTCCCACCAAACATGCCTGTGACAGTGGTGGACTGAGAGAAGGGCCTCCCCAGAAGATCTCAGGACATGACACGGGCAGGTTCATAAGAGAGGATATGGTCTTTCAGATAACCTGGACCAGAGCCGTATAGGGCTTTATAGGTCATTGCCAATACTTTGAATTGTGCCTGGAAACAGCCTAGAAGCCAGTGGAGCTGTTTTAGCAGGGGAGTGGTATGCTCCCTGTAGCCAGCACCAGTGAACAGTCTGGCAGGAGCTCTTTGGACCAGCTGCAGTTTCCGAACACTCTTCATAGGCAGCCCCATGTAGAGCTTGTTGCAGTAATCCAAACGGGATGTAACTAAGGCATGTGTCACCATGGCCAGATCAGACATCTCCAAGAATGGGCGCAGTTGGCGCACTAGTTTTAACTGCGCAAAAGCACTCCTGGCCACTGCTGAAACCTGAGCATCTAGGCTTAGGGCTGAATACAGGAGCATCCCCAGACTGTGAACCTGAGTCTTTAGAGGGAGTGCAACCCCATCCAATACAGGCGGAATCCCTATTCCCTGTTCTGCCTTTCAACAGACCAGGAGCACCTCTGTCTTGTCTGGATTAAGTTTCAATTTGTTCTCCCTCATCCAGTCCATTACTGATGCCAAACACTGGTTAAGGGCAGAAACTGTTTCCTTGGAATCTGGTGGAAAGGAGTAGTAGAGTTGGGTGTCATCAGCATATTGGTGGCACCAAACTCCAAAACTCTGGACAACCTCTCCCACTGGTTTCATGTAGATATTAAATAGCATGGGGGACAGAAGAGAACGCTGAGGGACCCCACAAGCTAAAGGCCATAGAGTCAAACAGACATCCCCCAACACCACCTTCTGAGTTCACCCCCACTCAGGAAGGAATGGAGCCACTGTAAAACAGTACCTCCATGTCCCATCCCACTGAGGCATCCCAGAAGAATACCATGGTTGATGGTATCGAACGCCACTGAGAGATCCAGCAGAACTAACAGGGACACACTCCCCCTGTCCAGTTCCCAGTGTAGGTCATCCACCAAGGTGACCAAAGCTGTCTCCGTCCCACACCCAGGCCTGAAACCAGATTGCTGGGAGGCCACCACACGCTCTAATACCTTGCCCAAAAATTGTACATTAGAGACTGGATGATAGTTATCTAGTACGGTGGGATTCAGGGAAGGCTTCTTCAACAGAGGTCTCACAACTGCCTCTTTTAAGCATAATGGAACAATGCTTAAAAGAGAGGCATTAACCACTCCTGTTGTCCACTGTTTAAATCTCAAGTTCCTTCTCTCCTGAATATGAAGAACTGTGCAAATTTTGGCAAATCCTTATCAAAAATTAACTGAAAAGAAATATCCATCTTCACCAGCCAAATTCAAAAGGTATAGCTATCCTACCTGCCCTACAGTTGTTAAAAATGAGGAGCCTATAAGGAAAAAAGAAGCCACATAAGCACTGACACGGATGAATAAAGAGGGATTTGAACACAGACCTTTAAGAGCAAAGCATTCACAGCTCTGGGCCTGGATGGACAAATCTGTCAGTTTTGGTTTCTCTGACATTGATTTTTTTTTAAGTCCTTTCTGTCCTGATTATGGAGAACTTTGTGAATTTTAGTAAATTCTTATCAAAACCAAGCTGAACAAAATCCTCACCCATCCTTAGGACTGGTACTCCTTAGTGTTAGCTTTTGTTCCTCTCCAATGCCTATGCAGACTTTTTTTTTCTTTTTTTAACCCTCCCCGCCCATCCCTACTGATATCCTTGTGAGCTGTGAGAACAGGGAAATGAGAGCACCCATAGCATTATGGTCACATAGGGTGAAGGAGCCACACCACCTGCCATTTTAAGCTAAGAGATGCCCTAAAAAAACCTGCAACACAGGTCTGTGCAAATGAACTGACTTACTTTAAGGTATGAGCTGGCTCTAATGGTATTAGAATATATAAACAAAGCAAGATAGGAGGCATAGTAGAGTAGCAACCTTCTATGGTTCATCTGATTGAGGCACAGCTGCTGAAACTTCATACCAGGATTCCTGTAATTACTATAATATAATCACGCTGTCAGAAAGATCCAATTAACGGTACCTGGAAATGAAGTGTCTTGTGGGGCTTAGAAAGAGCTTTCAGGGTGGGGGGGAGAAGACACTCAGAAAAGTTGTAATTGGATTTGTGTCGCATTACTGTTCTACATCATCAATAAAACAAAAGCCTTCAAAAGATAGGATATGGGCACTCAAGCTGGATTTCTCAAATGATGTAACTAATCATTAAGTCTCCAGTGCTATAAACAGGATAGTGGGAATTCTCAGGTTTCATTTTGTAAGCATAATCAGAAGAGCTCAGCTCTCATTTATGTATCTAGCTATCTTGTATCGAACTGTCCCCTTCTGGGTATCTGAGAAAGGCACCATGGAGCTGGTGCTTGTTAATTACATTTTCTAAAAATCTTGCCCTTCTCTTAAAGAACAAGCAATGAATTTTATAAAACACATGGTCTTAAATGAAGTTCTCAACAATTTAAAGTCTTGCCTTTATCTTGACAAAAAAATAATAATCTGATAGACCTCTGTTTTCTTCATAACATTTCCTGTTCTAGAAATATAGGATCCAAATGGATCAGGGGTGGGGAACCTTAGGCCTATGGGCCAAATTTGGCCCTCTCGAGGTCCTAATCTGGCCTTCAGGGTTCCCTAGATGACCAAGTCCCTTTGCCCTGGCCCCACCTCCTAAAGGTAGATTCTGTCTTTATCAGCAAAGAAGGAGAATACTAGATTGGAACATGCTAAATTTTAAAGCTGGCAATCAATAAACATAACTCAGTTTCTATTATACAGTTCTAACCACACTTTCTAGGACTTAAGCTCTACTGAACACAGTAGGATTTACTTCTGAATAAAATAAATATGTTTAAGATGGGATTGACAGCCTCTGAAGCAATTTTGGAAAGTAATGACACTACTTGAGGGCAAATGAGGCTGATGCAGAAAACAGGATTTGACCTCATTTTGAAATTGACTTTGTTTGTCCTTTGTGACATCATTCAATAGCCCAATCTCATTCATGGCATAATTACTGCATTGTTTCTTAGAAGGGGGGTTGCCAATGCAGCAGCCAACAGAGGTGTGAACAGGCTTTTGGGAGAGTGTCACCACCTGAAGGGATGGGAATGCGGCCAACAATACCGCTTAAATGGTTTGGTTTGGCTTTTAAGAGAGAAAAAACAGAGGCGGGGTTTTAAAAATGCTTTTGTGGGGCTGGTGAGGCATCTGTTAAGAGCAGTGTGTGTGGGACCCTGAATGTGTGTGTGAACACATTTGCCCACCCAGAATTAGTAGTAGTAGTAGTAGTAGTAGTAGTATCATCATCCCACCTTTTCCCCAATACTGGGACTCAAGGCAGCTTTACAACATTAAAAACTTGTACAGTTATAACATATAAATAGAAATATACAAAAGCTAAAAATATAATTAAATCATCAATGATATTAAAATTGTATAAAATGTCAGAATTAAAAAAAAAACAATTTAAACAATAGACCAATCCAGAATGATCAATGAAAAAGGGAATGTACATCTCAGGGGGTGTAGATGTTCATGAAATGTGTCCCGGTAGTTTGGGTCAGCCCATGTATGTATGTATGTATGTATGGAGAGAGAGAGAGAGAGAGAGAGAGATTTGTATTTTAACTAGTGCTGTGCCAAAAATTTTGACTCTTCCATTTTTGGCATTTCAAGGTGGGGGGGATGAAAACTCTGGAGAAAGAGGCTGGGAGAGGTGAGAATTTCAGAGAATTTTCTCCTTGGGGACAGGGTTTCCACATACCTTTTTAAGTGTAGGAAATTCCTGAAGGGGTCTTTATATTTTTTTTTATTTTTGTAAAAACACCCCCTGAACTTGCAGGAGCCCAGGCCTCTTCTCCAATCTGGCAGTTCTTTCTAAACTCCCAGGAGACCATGTGACCTCTCCCTCTCCAATAGCCATTTAGGAAGAACTCCTGGCTGGTGAAGAGGCCCTAGCTTCTGGAAGTGCAGGGGGTGTTTTTAAAAAAGTAGAAAATAGACTGAAAGTTGCTCAAGAATCGCCTACACTTAAAAAAAAGATATGTGGAAACCCTGTCCATCTCCCCAAGGTGAGAATTTTCCAAAATTATCCCCCTCCCTGTGAAAGAGGCAGAAAAAAACAATGCCTCTTTTGCAGGGAGAGTAAAAGTTCCCCAAAATATGGGGTAGGTTTCAGCACAGCACTAATTTTAACAATGTCCTGTCTGGGGAAAGCTGCTCTGCCACTGACTGAATAAGAAATACAGTATCAGACCAATCACCCAACTAATCCAGATTTTGGCTTCATGAGATGTCTCAGGGAAGTTCACACACTTCCCAAAACAAAGCCCATTTTGTTGTCTACAACAATCCAACCAAAACAAAGACCCCAATATATGTACACAATATGTTTAGTTTTTCCACTGAATATACAGAAATATATACAAAAGTGAAATTACAGAATGCAAATACTATATCAGAATACATTAAAACAGAGGTGAATATACACAGTAAGAGCTCATGTCTCAGACTCCAGTAACTTCAGAGTACCAATACAATTTTGTTTCAACTAAACCGAGCACTTATCAAGTCACTGTATACACAAGCTCAACATCCTTTGCGAGGGAGTGTGTATGTGTGGTCTTTTTGTTTCACTCTGACTGAGGTTGCCAAGATCTATTTCTTGGTGGTAGGCTGCCTTTAAAACATGCAAGTTCTATTTGCTATCATGGATTACAGCTAGAGATAGAACTGTCGTCTATGTTTATACTTATACTCAATTTGTTACTCCTTGTTTTGTTAGCACCCAGTGACTAATCCTTTCTATATTTTACACTATTGCTTCTTAAATGCTAATCATGTAGAGCTTACAATGGGCCTCCTTAAATGCAATCTATTTAGGCTAATGACAGAATTTCTCTAATCTTTTGGAATAAGTCTTCTTTATGTAGAAATAAAATAAAATGGTGTTGTTGGGAAGTTGTGCCTTTTAGCAAATTATTAACTCTTCCAGAAAATTCCACAGCTGCCTTGGTGAAAACATTTTTTCCCATCCCTAGGAGAAAAGAAATGATAAAAACAAAACAAAATCCAAGAAGCTATTTGTTTTGTCTACTTGAATTTTCTAGAACTGAGGAATGATCACGCTGCTTAAAACCATTGGGTTAAAAAATGAATTTTGAATGAGATACACCCTAATCAAGGACATGAAAGAACTCCCTGAATGGGGCAGTGGCATGGCATCCTTTTGAGGTTCGATATTTTAAGACCAGAGACCATTGTATTTCCTGATATGTGGTTCCATCAAGATGAGTAGGATGTGGACAACAATTTCTACTTTGTCAAATAATGTATCTGCAAGTCCCTGTTTTCTTGCTGTAACTATTTAATCCCAACATACTTTTAATAATCTAGACCCAAAGTTTAATTTTTGGCATACTGACATAATCATAGACTATCCTCTCTTTCAAATGTTGTGTGTTTAAGTCCAGGTCTGACCTCTTTCCAAGTAAACTTGCTGATACAATTTTCAATCTGTTCAGTTTTGTATGTCGAGATTTGTAAGGGCAGAGATGGAGTTAAATATATATATTGCTTAACATACAGTAAATTTCTCTCCCCCAATTCAGCCCATGAAAGCAAACATAAGGTTTCTAATGTGAATATTTCCAGTGTGTGTGTATGTGTGTGTGTGTGTGTGCGTGTGTGTGCTTAATGTTTAGGCCACAGTCTGCATTCATTTCTATACCTTTAAGTCCTACTTGGGACATAGAAACACTCGTACTGGATCATGGACTTGCAATCCTATGCATGTTTACTCACGTCAACTGAGTTTTGTCCCAAGGATTGTACACTTACTGTTTTAAATGCAGAGATGACTCGGGTGGTTGACACGATCGCACCCAAGCGCCCTCTCCCTCTAAGCAGAGCCCGGCCAGCTCCTTGGTATACACCTGAGCTGAGGGCAATGAAGCAAGAGGGGAGACGGCTAGAACTCAGGTGGAGGAAAACCCGTGCTGAATCTGACCGAACACAGGTAAGAGCCCACTATTAGGGGTGGACGAAAGTCCCTTACCTGTCCTCGAAGGACGTTCGCGGTGGGGGGGAGGTGCTTTGCTGGTCCCCCTGTGAAGTTCAGGCCGGGGGGGGAGGCTTCCCGCCTCGCCCCGGCCGAAATTCAGGCCGGGGGGGAGGCTTCCCGCCTCGCCCCAGATGAAATTCAGGCCGGGGAGGAGGCTTCCCGCCTCGCCCGGCCGCGAACGTGAAAGTTTTTTTTTTTTTAAAAAAAACGCCCCCTGATAGGCTACGTGATGATTCACGTAGCCTATCACGGCTAGATCTGCAAAGTCAGCCATGATAGGCTACGTCAATCGTCACGTAGCCTATCACGGGTGACTTTAAAAAAAAAAAAAGTGTGTACGGATAATGGCGGCCCCCATAGGGAGCCGCCATTCCCGTTCCTTATTTGGTCGCTGTAGTCTACGTAAATGTTTACGTAGACTACCGCGAAAATAAGGGCAACGCAAATAGCGGTGCCCTTATTTTCGCCGTAGTCTACGTAAATCTTTACGTAGACTACAGCGACCAAATAAGGAACGGGAATGGCGGCTCCCTATGGGGGCCGCCATTATCCGTACACACTTTTTTTTTTTTTTTAAAGTCACCCGTGATAGGCTACGTGACGATTGACGTAGCCTATCACGGCTGACTTTGCAAATCTAGCCGTGATAGGCTATGTGAATCGTCACGTAGCCTATCAGGGGGTGTTTTTTTTTTCTTTGATTGCAATGGTGGCGGCGGCGGCAGCCGGTCGAAAGTCCGGCTGCTGCTCCTGCCCCGCTCGAACACCCGCCGAACCGCCAGCCAGACCCGCCACCGGGAGGGACATTTGGCGAAGGTAAGTCCCGTCCCGGGGGGGGTGCGCGGGGCAGGGGGGGTTCGGAGGATTTCTCCCCGAAACTTGTTCGGGGGGCCGAACACGTTGGCGCTCGGCCCCCCGAAGTTTCGGGGAGAAATTCTCCGCCAACCCTACCCACTATCGAGCCTACTCTGTGGCGGTGAGGGTGGCAAAGAGACAGTTCTTTTCCACCAGCATTGCATCTTCTCAGTGTTGTCCAGCGGAGCTTTTCCGAGTGGTTCGCGGCCTGTTACATTCTGGGCCAGGGAGAGAGACGGTGGAACCCTCGGTAGCACCCTGTGACGAGTTTGCACTGCACTTTGAGGATAAAGTCGCTCAGATTCGTCATGAATTGGACACCACCATTAATGCAGTTCCATTGGTAGAGGCGTTCAGAGCACCGTCTGGTTCAGTTTTATTGGATGAGTTTCAGTTACTGAGGCCTGAGGATGCGGACAAGGTGCTTGGCCAAGTCCGATCGACCACTTGTGTGCTTGACCCTTGCCCTTCATGGATTATTAAATCAAACAAGGAGGGGTTGTCTGGCTGGGGTTGTCAGGAGGTTGTAAATTCCTCCTTGAGAGAGGGAGTGGTGCCTGCCGCTTTAAAAGAGGCAATAATTAGACCACTCCTGAAAAAGCCTAACCTGGACCCAGAGGATGTTAACAATTATAGGCCAGTGGCCAACATCCCCTTTCCGGGGCAAGGTGCTTGAGTGGGTGGTTGTAGGACAGCTCCAGGCACTCTTGAATGAAACGGATTATCTAGATCCATTTCAATTGGGCTTCACGCCTGGTTTTGGAACAGAAACTGCCTTGGTCACCCTGTGGGATGACATCTGCCAGTAGAGGGACAGGGGGAGTGCGACCCTGTTGATTCTCCTGGACCTCTCAGTGGCTTTCGATACCATCGACCATGGTATCCTTCTGGATAGGTTGTCTGGGTTAGGAGTTGGAGGCACTGCACTACAGTGGTTCTGCTCCTACTTGGATGGCCGATTCCAGAAGGTGGTGCTGGGGGATTATTGCTCTGTGCCATGGCAATTGTGCCATGGGGTTCCACAGGGCTCTATTTTATCCCCCATGCTGTTTAACATCTACATGAAACTGCTGGGGGACGTTATCCGGAGGTGTGGGCTGAGGTGCCATCAATATGCAGATGACACCCAGCTCTACCTCTCTTTTTCATCAAAACCAGGTGAGGCAGTGGCTGTTCTGAATCAGTGCCTGGGCACAGTAATGGACTGGATGAGGGCCAGTAAACTGAAACTCAATCCAGACAAGACAGAGGTACTGTTAGTGGGTGGTTCATCTGCCTGGCTAGGTGATATTCAACCTGTTCTGGAGGGGGTTGCACTCCCCCTAAAGGATCAGGTTCGTAGTTTGGGGGTGCTCTTGGATCCAGAACTGTCACTTGAGGCACAGGTGAACTCAGTGGCATGGAGCACTTTTTATCAGCTTAGGCTGGTATACCAACTACGCCTTTATCTGGACAGAGATAGTCTAGCTACAGTTATCCATGCTCTGATAACTTCTCGTCTGGATTACTGCAATGCGTTATACATGGGGCTGCCTTTGAAAACGGTCCAGAAACTTCAGCTGGTCCAAAATAGGGCAGCAAGATTGTTAACAGGGACTGGCCTGCGAGCTCATATTACGCCAGTACTTTTCCAGCTGCACTGGCTGCCATTCCATTTCCGGGCCTGATTCAAAGTGCTGGTATTAACATTCAAAGCCCTTAACGGCTTGGGGCCAGGTTACCTGAAGGATCGCCTCCTCCCATATGTTCCTGCCTGGACCTTAAGATCATCATCAGTGGCCCTTCTCCGTGAGCCCCTGCCAAAGGAAGTGAGGCGGGTGGCTATTAGGAGGAGGGCTTTTTCTGTTGTGGCACCCCGGCTCTGGAATGAGCTCCCTAGTGAGGTTCGCCTGGCGCCTACATTGTACTCCTTTCGGCGCCAGGTGAAGACCTTTTTGTTTTCCCAGGCATTTTAGCATTTTAGCATTTTAGCTTTCTAAATTTTTATCTTTGCTGTTTTAAATCTGTATTTTAAACTCCTGTACTGCTGCTAGGTTTTATTGTGGTTGTATTGTTATATTGTGGTTTTAATGTTCTATATATTTTAAATTGTTTTATTGTGTGTTGTTTGGTTTTAATTTTTGTGAACCGCCCAGAGAGCTTCGGCTATTGGGCGGTATAGAAATGAAATAAATAAATAAATAAATAAAATCTTCTGTTAAACTAATTTGCCTTGTAAATGTATTTTAAGGACATATTAATGTATTTTAAGTGCTGGATTTCAATATAAAGTGATTTATATTCCAATAAAAGTGAGCCATTGGGGCTGTACCTCAGTAGTAGATCACATGTTTTGCACACGGAAGGTCTCAGGTTCAGTGCCTGCCATCTCTGCATTATTTATTTATTTATTTATTTATTTCATTTCTATGCCGCCCAATAGCTGAAGCTCTCTGCATAGCATTGGGAAAGTGTCTGAAACACTGAGAACTACTGTGGGTCAGTGTAGGCAACACTGAGCCAATCGAGGTGGCTAGGCTGTATATGTCAATGACCAGCCTCTCCTCTTTTGACCAATTGGCAATAGCAGTGATGATCAAATGTAATAACTCTAATGTACTATTAATACATATATACCTTCTCCCCCAGTGCCATCATTCACAGATAAAATCAATATAGCAAGATCTCAAAATGTATATTAGAGATCTACTACTTACCACCTTAGCCACACAAGTACTTATTGGGGGTGATTTCAATGCCAGACTGGGGCCAAACAATACTGCCCTCCATGCACACTAGCCATGACATTAATTACTATAAAGAGACATCCTTGGCCTGCAACTCTGCTTGAAAGCTAACAAAGCCTCTGCTTTGAAAGTCCTGTCTGTCACTGACTGGGGGAGAGGGGGAGAGAGAGAGAGCGGGTCAACTCTTGATTATGTTGGTAGAGAGGGAAATGCACTCAACACATGAACCAAGGCACCCATCTTTGATTACTTCAAATATGGCAAGGCTGACATCTGTTATTAAAAACTACTCCTTGGATGAGCTCTTGTGAACCCTGGCTCAAATTTAATTCTAGTAAACTGCATTTTTTTCCCTTTTGTCTTTACCTAAAATTTTTGCTATTTGTTTTAAATCTTCCAGTACGTGTTTTTGGTTTTCAAAGTCAAATAATTAGAAAGTTAAACTCAGACAGGCAAACAGTACAATCCTAAGCCCCAGAGCTAGGTCACTGGAGGGGGAAGGGTAGGAATGAGCAGATGCCCCCAACAGCCCTATTCCACCCACAAAAATCTCCCACTGGCAGTGTTCCTTCTGGCAGTTGCCAGCAGAAGGCCTTGAAACAAAACATTTGGGGGCAGGGTACCAGCAACTTTGGATCCACAGCCTCATAGATCACCCTCCAAGCTTAGCTCAGACCTTTGAGCTACACCAACCTGGACCTAGTGTAGCAAAATCCCTCCCCCCCGGCATTATTGTAGGGTTTTTTTGTTTTTGTTTTTAAAAAGCACCACCAGGGAAAAAGAAGCCCCACAAAAAAAGAAGGTGTGTACCTTTTACCCTGGCTGGAGCAAGCCAACAGGGTTTGGGATGGACCGGTGGACCTCCCACTCCACTTCTCCCCAATCGCATTTAGGATTGCTCCATAAGAGGCTATCTAATCAAGCTCTATAGAGAAAGGCAGGACTGTCTCCTTTTCTAGTACTCCAAGGATTAACATATGCAATCCAGGCCACACAAGGAGACAGCAAAGACAATGCACAAAACAAAAATCAAAATGATTATTATTCTCACAGATACTCCATTAATTTCATGTGAGGCAAAACTATACTGAAAGACAAATAATTTTCTTGTTGATCTTATTTTTAAAATTTATAAACCACCCTTCATCCACAGGATCCCAGGGTGATGGACACAACATCAAAAACCAAAAACCAGTTCAATACAAGCCAAAACAAAAAAAATGTACAATTACATGCTAAAATGTAAATTGACGACAACAAAAACAGAGTATTCTGAGCAGGGCCACATAACATTTTGGGAGGATACCTCACATGCATAACATGATGTTTTATTGATCAGGAAATGGAAAAGTAATTGGGAAAAACATGACTTCAGATTTTGAAATATTTGCTATAACATTAAAACTTTTAAAAAATTAATACCTATATATAAATATGAATGAAATATAACTATTTCTTGCAGTCTATGCAGGGATGGCCCTACCATTAGGCAGAGTGAAGCCTACCCTGTGTCCCCTATGCTAGTCAAACAGGAAAGTGGTCCCCCGCACCCACTTATCTGTTTGTTTTTGGCTCTGAATAAACTTTTCATTGCTGGCTGCTTGATGAAGCTGGAGAAATATATCCTGCTACATATGAGGAAGCATCCAGGAAGTATTGCCTGAAAGACCAGTTGGAACTCTTAATTTTGCTCAGCTTGAAGTCCTTCTGAACAGAATTCTCTTTTTCCTGTGTTTCTGAGACATGATTTAAGAGATACTTTATATAAGGCACTGTGAGTTCTTACTAAAATTTGAGAAGGGTTAAAATACAAATAAGCAGAGCACTGTAGCTCTTAAAGGGCCAGGACTACTTACATGGGCTTTCTGTGGGAGGAACATGATCATGTGATTGTGACATAATAACAGGATGAAATTTACCCCTGAGAATCAGGCTTTACATGAGGACTTCAGTATTGTCCTCTATAGTACTGAGTTGTGAACCAAGATGTTCTTAATCTTCTAGGCTCAGCAACTCAGAAACTCATCTTCCTTTCAGGGCCATTGTATGGATTACTGAGATAATTTATGCAAAGTGCTTTGAAACCCCCAAGACACCGTGGATTGTAGCCAATTGGAATCACTCCACTGACAGAATTCTTTCATCCAACAGAGGCTTCTGTCAGAGGAATGACAAGTGAAGTATTCCCTCTCCACCCTGCAGTTGTCCAGATCCCACGCACATCCATTTGTTCTAGAGAGGTGGGTGGCCTTCAAAGTATTGTGGGAAATGTGTTGCAGGGGGAGGGAGAATTGCCCCAAATTGCCTCCTTTGCTGTTGCACTGAGACAGACACCTCTACTGGATCAAAGAGCGCTCCATGAGTGGAGTGACACCAGTTGGATACAAGAAGTTGGGAGTTTGTTTGGTTGAGGTTTTAAACCTCATATATATAAACCCCATAGACAGACACTTCCTGGGTGAATATATTTTGTTGTTGTAGTTGAAGTTGTTTTTAATAGTGTTTTAATATTGTATTTAAATGTGGTTTTTAATATTGGTACATGAACCACTTGGAGATCTTTAATATTAAATGGTATATACGTATTATTATTAATTAATTAATAAATATAGAAACCAGATACTTTGGTTTTCACACATCCCCAAATTGTGCAATGTGGTTCTCTGAACAAAAAAATGTGTACCAAACTGCATATATTATGGAGAGTCCTATACAAAAAGCTATATATTACAGGAAAGCATTTGCAAAAATATGCACTTATTAAGGAAAATTGCATACAAAAATGTCTACTAAATATCATGCACTTGAAAATGCACACACAGTTGCATGAGGAGTTTGTTCCATCCTTCTCTGGTGCAGAGAAGGATGGAACAAACTTACTAAAAATATGCAAACACTATACAGAGCGAAACAGATAAATTTGTCCATCCCTATTAGATACAACCTGATATATACAATACTTAGTGCATTTGTTCCAGCTCAATAGAACAAACACTACAACTTAAGAGTATATTTCAGATCCGAAGACCTTCACATTCAGAGACATCCCATACAACGTTAACAGTATCAGTGTGATTATTCCTGGAAAGTACTTTTCAATTATGTGGACTCCATACAGGTGCTGTCTAGGAGTAGGCGAATCAGCAATGTTCAACATCTCTAGGATTCTACCAACTTCGTCTCACCACTCATAGCATGTCCGATTCCTGTTTGTGTTTGCAATCCCTGCTAGCTCTGCATGAATGGGAAACTTGCACAAATTGAGCAGCGTTCAGATGGGAGATTTGTGCAAATCTCCCCACATTTGCACAAATCTCCCCAATTTGTGCAAATTCCCTTCACAGACTAAAGCAGGGCTGATTCAGTCTTCTCAGCAAATTGGCCCAAATCAAACTGGGAATCAGGAATGAGACAAACACACACTTGTGTAATTTGCACATATTTTCAACAGATATATGCTCACTCTCGTGCTTGATTCAGAGCTTTGAACAGGGCATGCTCACATGTTTTGCAAGCAAAAATGAAATTATCATACATCCCTAGTGCTATCAGACAGAAAATCTCCTTTGTGGCACTGCTGCCCCTTCTTCCAGGAAACTCTTTTGTATGGATATGTTCAGTTGGCTAGCTCTGATCCTTGATGTAAGCCCATAACTTACGTTATGCAGCCCCCATCACTGGAAAGCAATTTCTCAGGATGTTGCAAATGCCCAATACAGGGCTGGTGTCCAACAGACTCCCCCACATTTTGGCTCCCTCCCATTTGTGGACTGCATGGCACTTCCTGGACCTGTTTGCTGAAGGCTGCACAGTCTGTGAAGAGGGGCTGGCCACCTGCTCCTTCCCCAAGCCATCATTGTTATGCAACATGGAATCTCAGGTCTTTCTGGAAAACTAATGCTGCATAGATTGCAGCCATAAAGGGGCCATCTATGCAACATTACAGGCAGAAATGGCCTATTTTTGCTGGCTTGCATTATGCAATCTGCCACAGCCAAGGAATCATATGGAATCCATTATCTACTGTCCATATGGAAAGCAGAAGATCATCTGGTACAAGTAAAATGGTAGACGCTCTTATCCCCCAAAGAGCTGGTGTGTGTGTGTTACCTCTTGATATCTAATCTCACAGAACCTAGATGTAAGCCTGGATGCTCTGTGCAAATAAAGGGTACCTCAAACTATTTTCTTCAACATTTCTGCTACCCCATAGTGCTTTGTTGTGCTTTGGGTCTTACATGACAATAACTTCAACCATATTCAGGTGGTGTTTTAAAAAAACAAAACAGGTTTTGTTTTTACCTAATAAAACAGCTTTAGGATAGCTGGGAGAAAGATTTATGCACAATAATGAAATGCTGAAGGAGAGAAACTCCTTGAAAGAGGAATTGGAGCTTATCAGTTGCTAGAGAGAAGGGGGAAATAACATCACAGGGGGAGAAGAAAACAGATCTGCAGAATGTTTTACCTGCTGTGCAGGAGCAGGGCAATCTGCCCACCAAGGAGAATGATAAATGAAGGTGTGCTGAGACAGCGTGGATGGTAGTAAGTCTGGCACCTTTGAAAAGGCTTGATGAGTGATGTTAAAGGGGGAATAAGCAGAAGACTGATGACAGGATCAGATTTTAATTTTGAAGGAGTTTTGAATATTAGTTAACTTTCAGGCATGAAAAGAACATAAATGGGATTTAGGAGTTCATAACATGAGGGAAAGAATGCAGATTTAAACTATGAAAATGCCATCTTATGAAAGAGGTCTGGTGAGGAATTTAACCCTAATGAAGTTCCACCAAAGTATATTATATTTTTCCTCTCACAAAACCTTTGTCTTTCAATGGTTTCTTGACTTTTCTGCAAAGTATCTTTGTTCCACCGTGCTGATGCTTTAATGCTGTCATGAAAGTAATCAGAAGGAGAGTTGGCCATCTGCCCCCTAATGCCTGGCCTGCCTTCTCTTCTCTTCTCTTCTCTTCTCTTCTCTTCTCTTCTCTTCTCTTCTCTTCTCTGCCACTAGCTTCCATCCCCATGCCCAGAGCACACCAAGTCCTTGTCCTTCTATTCCTCAGAAATACAGGGAGCAAGAAGGGATAAGCGGCTGCCAATAATGCTCGCAAAGTTGTTTCTTTTCTGCCCCCCAGACTTACAAGATAAAGTCTAGAACAGAAAAAAAGAGACACTGGGTTTGTGGGCAGCCTCCATAACATTACTGTGAAGACTACAGGCTTCCATTCCCTCACAGAGAGAGGGCAGAATGAGAGGGGGTGTGAGAGGGAATATAGAAAGCCAGCCCTCTTGCTGTTCCTAGGGATGCGTGAATCAGCAAAACTCGAGGTTGCTGTAGTTCTCCAACTTCCATCTCAAAGCTCATTCTCACTCAGGTCCATATCAGATTGAGTTTTTTTTTTTTTTCCTTTTCGCATGAAAATCCAGGTGTATTCCCATTTTTTTTCAAAATATATGCATCAATTGTGCACATTTTTGAAATGTATGCATTCTTCTTCCATCCATTAAAGCTTATTTGTGCACATCTTTGAAAGTACACATTCCTTTTCATGTGCATTTTGAAATGTACACATCCTGTTGAACACTTTTTGGGGGGTCGCAACCTCGGAAATACAGACTTTGACTGCAGATTGCGTTCGAGTCCGTGTTCAGTCTGGAAGGTGCGAACTCGGTAAAATCCTGATCAAAACCAAATTGAAATGAATTTCTCAGAAGTCCCTAGCTGTTCCTCTTGCACTAGCAGAAGAAGAACAGAAACACCAAAAGGAGCCAGCTTCTCTTCCTGGTGAGATGAATGCAGTAAAGATGTTTTCTTTCTATTCCTCTTGCACAGACAGAAAGAGGGCCAAAACAGACCTAGCTTTAAAACTGTTTCTAGCAGCTTTATCTTTATTTTTTGCTCAGTGTAGGAGGATCAAGGGGCTGATCCAGATCATAAAAGTTTCCCTACTCCTGGCTTTTTGCAATTGGTAGAAGCCATGAGGTAGCAGAATGACACCACTGTATCCAACTAATTGAAAATTACTTATCTTTTCCTCCAGATACCCTTAGCTAGAGATGTCAGAGAATTTCTCCACGAATCTCAGGGAGGCCGAATGCCAGCGCATTCGGCCCCCCGAAATTGGTGGAGAAACGGTCTGCCCCCCCGGGACGGGACTTACCTTGGTCGAATGTCCCTGGCGGCGGCAGCTCCGGCAGCGGTTCGGCGGCAGTGCAGCGGCGGCGGTGGTGGCCGGTCTTCCGACTGGCTGCCGCCGCCGCCATTTCCAAGTAAAAAAAACAACAACAACAAGCAAACGTGATAGGCTACATAAAGATTTACATAGCCTATCACAGCTAGATTTTTAAAAAACACCGTGATAGGCTACGTAAATGTTTACGTAGGCTATCATGGCTGACTTTGAAAAAAGAAAAAAAAAAGTGTACGCAAATGGGCGCTGCCATTTGCATTCCTTATTTTGGCACGTGTAGTCTACGTAAACATTTACGTAGACTACGGCGAAAATAAGGCCGTAGTCTACATAAATGTTTACGTAGACTACACATGCCAAAATGAGGAACACAAATGGCAGCACCCATGGGCGCCGCCATTTGCATACGCGCTTTTTTTTTTTCGAAGTCAGCCATGATAGGCTACGTAAACATTTACATAGCCTATCACAGCTGACTGTAGGGACGCAAACGGCGGCGGCTATGGCCGCCGCCATTTGCGTCCCAGCAGGAGACAACATTTCGTGGCCGGAGGGATGGGGCGCCTCCCCCCCCGGCCAGAATTTCAGCGGGGAGGGATGGGGCGCCTCCCTCCCGGCCAGAATTTTGGTGGGGAGGGACGGGGTGCCTCCCCCTTGGCCAGAATTTTGGGGGAAGGGATGGAGCGCCTCTCCCCCACCGCGAAGCAAGCTTCGGGATCAGGTAAGTGACTTTCGTCCATCCCTACCCTTAGCTAAGCAAGATATTCTGTATTTCTCTTAAAATTTTATTTTCAGGGGAAAATGGTGACTGCTCAGAAATGTATAAAACTGCTTCCTTCCCCCTTCCCCTGACAAAATGTTGATCTTGCTGAAATTCTTTTATTATCCCTTGAAATTCTTACAGACATTTTGTCTGAGCAGGCCCTTCAAATTTCCCTGGAGATTTAGCTTTCTTAAGTTATTGCAGATTCAGTGAGATCCATACTTCCAGATGGATTCCCCACTGTCCATTCCGGTGGGGAATCTGTGGGGGGGGGAGGCAATCTGTTCCTCCCCCCCAGAATCCGTGTGGAGTGATTCTGTTCCACAAGGATTCCACAGAGCCAAGGGCCACCCCGTTCCACCGTCCGTATGCCCCGGTTTTCCCCTGTTTTTTCTGGCTCCCCTAACTTACATAAATAATTCCTAAGTACTGCTGAAAAATCCTTTCCGTGCACCTGCCGTCGGTCTCCGTAAGCCTCAGGTCCTAGGGAAAATACCTATTTATTTTCATTAAAAGGGTAAAGCCCTTCACGGGGATTCCCCACATAACTTCCGGTCACTTGACCTCACAGGACTTGTCCTCACCTCACCTCACCGGACCTCACCGGACCTGTCCTGACCTCACCTGACCTCATCAGACCTAACCTCACCTTCACAGACAATAAACAGAAAAGATGGAGGATTTCTGTGGACTTCAGTTCTCAGCCCCAGTGAAAGAAAGCCTCAGGTCACAGGGAAAATGCCTCGTAAAAAGGGTAAAGCCGTTCGCATTCTTCTTCCTCCATTTCCAATTTACGGATTTCTTTTCATAATTATTTTTGTAAAATCTGCCGTTCAGCGGACAAAAAAAAATGGGTCTGCGTGAGCTCCGGTCCGTGTTGACCGGGCCACTCCGTTCCGAGGAGGATTCTGCAGACCGGATTTGTCATAATTTGATCCCATTTAAAATTCATGCAGAATTCTCTGCCATTCCTATGTCTTAGCCATGTCTCCTGCTGCTGTCATCTGAGGTACTCTCCAGAGACCACAAGTCTACTGAATTGTGAAGTTGCCTCCCCTTCTGCCATTTGTACTAGCTTGCTAGGGTGATGAGGACTGGTTTTGAGAAGGAGGGAAAGCTATGTGAGCCTCTGGAGGTGGCTTCTTTTCTAACTTTTCCTAGCCTTAGCTGCATATTACCATATTTATTGACTGAATATATGCATGGGCTAAGATGGTTAATTGATTTTTGGTAGAGCTGCGGTGTCAGATATGAGAGAAAGCAAAATCTCTGCTGGTTATGGTCATAAAAATTATCTCCTATTACTAGTGTCTCTTGAGAGGTCACTTGAAATTCCATCAATACACCAAGGAAATAAGAGACAGAGCTGAAAAGATTCTATTAAGAGAAAAACACATGAACGTCATTAATAATGTAGAAAATTAGATATATTCTGTGCTTATATCAGTATGTTCAGAACAGCAGGAGTGTGACAGTCTTTGATAAAGCTGTAATATGCTAAATTGACATTAATCAAATCTCAGTTTCCGAAGCATAATACTAATTATATTCATTTTATCCTCACAAAGTTGAGCCATATAATTGCTGAAGGTGGACAACATGTCTTATTTTAAATGCGCGCGCACACAATATATGCATGCATGCCCACAATAGACTCATATAAGAAACAATACCAAGACATATCAAATATCATTTTTTAATAGAAGCTAAATACTGATTCAAGTTGAACTGGAATTATTGTTAATAGCCCCAAATAGATTAGAAACACTATCCATGGCACCATTGATGAGCATATTTTCAGTTAGGTTGTTTCTTTCCTCAGAGCAGCTTGGCTATCTGTGTGTGTGTGTGTGTGTGTGTGAGAGAGAGAGAGAGAGAGAGAGAGAGAGAGTGGGGGAAGGAAGGGAGGGGGAGGGAGAGACTATGTGAACTTTGAAATATCAGCCTTGGTTCACTTCATCTACTAATTTGGAATTACACGGTCTGTTGGTATTGTAGTTAGGGATGGGCAAATCTATCAGGCTCAGTCTCCTCAAGGATCTAATTTTTCCACCACACCAAGTTCATTCTGCCCTGGTTCCATTTGACCTCTGTATTTCCACAGAGAAATTCATACATATTTTTGTGCGCATTTTTCAAATGCATGCATTTTTGTGCACATGCACCCATTGACTAAAGTGTGTTGGTGTGCATTTTAGAAATATATGCATTTTTCTTTGGCCATTTTTCAAATGTGCACACGTTGTTGAACACACACCTTTTGTTTTGTTTTGAGCAATGCAGATTTTCCTCAAAATGTACGGATTTCTCATCACAAATTGAATTCAGGTCTGTGTCTGGTTCTGGGAGGTGCAAATTAGGCAATCTCACATAGAAATCCCTAACTGTAGTTTAGTTCACCTGCTCTCTAACAATGATGCACAATGTTATGGGTTGTGTGGGTTGGTAAGTAGGGTATATGAAGAAAAATACATTTGTGAATGCATTTTGATACACCAGCTACCTATCATTAAAAAAGAAAACTTAGTCCCAAATTCCACAAGAACAAACTGAGTAATAATCCCAGTTCAGGAAACAACCAGAGCATTTCAGGGTCACATCTATTCTGTTTTTGAACACAATAATTCCCTATTCACCATGATAAATTCCCAATTAAGTGTGATAGTTAACCAGGTAGGTATTTCTTTCCTGCCTATGTGACCTTGGTAATTAATGCCCCCAGACCTGGCAGCATCAACTTCAAAGCTAATTTCCCCATTGACTGATCCCAATTGGCACATGATTTTAAAGTCCAACCTCTCGTGCCTGATTGGGTAAGACTCCCACAGGAAAATGCTATCCTTAATAGCATCCTTTTGGGAAAAGACAGGCTTTATAATATATGGTTGGTGTCAGACACCATTAACCAGGGGAAAGCTTTCCTGTTCACAGTAAGATGTGAGAATGCTAAGACTGTTAGCTTAGCAACTTTCTAAAATCTTTAGGACCAATTCAGCCAACTACTATCAGTGCAGAGCCAAACTAGAGAAGTTACACATATTTTGGGTTTTACTTGCTGTTAATGCCTTTGTCTCACTCTCTGTTTTACTAATAAAAGTACTTTTTCTAATTCAGTGTTCTAGACTGGTGTAAGTCTATAACCCCAAGTATGACCCCCACATGCCTGGACACTTGAGTAATAATGACAACATACTAAGGATTGGCTTTTGTCTTTGACCTGACCACCACTCATTGGAAAATGTCAGATTTTGGGACATATTTTTATTTATTTATTACAAATGCTGTGATGGTTGAGTAGCAGCACCCGTCGACATATGGTGCAGGAAGTGATGCAGTTGCGGCCACTGTTATAACCTTGCCTGTTACTTAAACTCTGGTCTAAATTCAGATTTCAGGGTTTGTAGTCACCTCATAAATATAAACCACTGAAAACATTTTTTTTCAAGGGTAAATTCATTGAACACTCCACACTGGGTATTTCAATGATATTTTAATTATCCACTTCGGTCACAAATTGTGAGTGGTTTAAAGTTTATATGGTTTTACTGTAGCCATACCTTAAGTCAGTGGTGATCTCCTGTTGTAAGACTTGGTTGGGTATTTAAAATGAAGTCTTTCTCCTTTCTCTATCTATTTTTATGTTCCACAGAGGTTGCCAGAGGTTGCTTTGTTGATAACTTAGGTTAACAGCAATTGACTAGGTCAGTGAGTTCAAGATTATTAAGGGCCCAGATTTTATGGCTATCATTAGTGAGTCATCAACTTTCACCCTCTTATCCTTCCCCAGTCAATGCTCTCACTGTGTGGTGTCTATTAACCATTATTTTCATAATCTCTGAAAATGCTTCCGTTTCCAGTGGTCAAGTAAAGAGCAAATATCTGATTATAGCCATGAATGTGTTTCACAGCCGATTTGAGAAAACAAACAAAGCTTTCATAATTTTCTGTCATACCAGATGAAGTTGTATGACCCAGTTAGTATCACTTGGAATTCCAGCATGCTTGGTGCATTGCTTCAGCACACAGAACGTAAAAATATCACGCAAAATAATAGATAATTGTTTATGTAACTCACCTTTCAGGTGCACTGCCCTCAAAGGGCAGCTTACAATACTATAAAAATATGAACATAACAATTAAACACACAGCAGCAGCAGCAGCAGCAGCAACAGCTAATGATTTTTAAGCATTGAATGCACACTAGAATACACGTGTCTTCAGGCTTCTTTTTTTTTTAAGCCAGCAGTGGTGGGACCATAAGTATCTCCTTGGGGAGGGAATTCCAAAGGTGTGGGGCCACCACTGAGAAAGTCCTGTCCCTAGTATCACCAGCTTAATGGCTCTTGCCAGAGAGGAGGGCCTCTGATGCCCATCTTAATGCTTGGGCAGGCTGATACAGGTGTAGGTGGTCCGTCAGATAATGTGGACCTAATCTATCTAGGGCTTTAAAGGGAAAAAAACCGCACCTTGAATTGGGCCCAGAAACCAATAGGCAGCCAATGTAAGCAATACAAAACAGGTGCTATAGGATCTGGGTGCCTAGCCTCCACAAGCATTTTAGCTGCTGCATTCTGCACCAGTTGCAGTTTCTGAATAGACTTCAAGTGTAGCCCCACACAGAGCACATAACAGCAATCTAATCTGGATGTAATCAAGGCATGTGTCACTGTGGTTAGGTCAGCTTTGTCTATATCAGGGATGGGGAAAGTGTGGTTCTGCAGATGTTTTTGAACTGTAGCTCCCATCACCCCTCACCATTAGCCATGCTGGATTGGACTGATGAGAGTTGCAGTCCAGCAACATCTGGAAGGCCACACATTCTCCATTCCTGCTATAAATAGGTCCACAGCTGATGAACCAGCCTAAGCTGGTAAAAATAAGTCCTGGCAGCTGATACCACCTGTGCCTCCATAGGCAGCACAGAGGATGGGAGCACTTTCAGACTGCATATGAGACCCCATCAAGAGTCAGGTCTAAACCTCCCTACAGATTAGCAGATTTCCCAACCTACAGCATTTCCATCTTATCCAGATAATTTTCAGCTTGTTTACCAACATCCACCTGGAAACAGCCTCCTGACACTGGTTCATGAGTTCAACAGCCTTCCTGAGATGTGTAGATGGAAACGAGAGGTAGAGCTATGTGTCATCTGCATATACATGACACCTTAGCCCAAATCTCCAGATGACTTCCCAGGTGTTTCATGTAGATGTTGAAAAACATGGGGGACAAGATGGAACCATGATGCATGCCAAATATCAGTGGCCAAGGGGTGGAACAAAAGTTCCCCTTCTGGGTTTGTCCACCCCAGGAAGGACTGAAGCCACTGCAACACCATGCCCTCAAGTCCCATGGCAGAGAAACAGTCCTGAGGGATACCATGATTGCTTGCACTGAAAACCACTGAGAGGTTCAGGATCTAGATCCATTTCAATCGGGCTTCAGGCCTGGTTTTGGAATGGAAACTGCCTTGGTTGTCCTGTGGGATGACTTCTGCCGGGAGAGAGACAGGGGGAGTGTGACCCTGTTGATTCTCCTGGACCTCTCAGCAGCTTTCGATACCATCGACAATGGTATCCTTCTGGATAGGTTGTCTGGGTTGGGAGTTGGAGGCACTGCACTGCAGTGGTTCCGCTCCTACTTGGATGGCTGATTCCAGAAGGTTATTATTGCTCTGTGCCATGTAGGGGTGGACGAAAGTGACTTACCTGTCCTCGAAGGTTGTTCGCGGTGGGGGGGAGGCGCTTCGCTGCTCCCCCCGCGAAGTTCAGGCCAGGGGGGGAGGCTTCCTGCCTCGCCCGGCCGAAATTCAGGCCGGGGAGGAGGCGCCTCGCCTCGCCCGGCTGCGAACTCCAAAGTTTTTTTTAAAAAAAACAAACGCCCCCATGATAGGCTACGTGACAATTAACGTAGCCTATCACGGCTAGATCTGCAAAGTCAGCCGTGATAGGCTACGTTAATCGTCACATAGCCTATCACGGGTAACTTAAAAAACAAAAACAAAACGCGTACGCTAATGGTGGCCCCCATAGGGAGTCGCCATTCACGTTCCTTATTTGGTCGCTGTAGTCTACATAAATCTTTACGTAGACTACAGTGACCAAATAAGGAATGGGAATAGCGGCTCCCTATGGGGGCTGCCATTATCTGTACACGCTCTTTTTTTTTTTTTATGTCACCCGTGATAGGCTACGTGACGATTTACGTAGCCTATCACGGCTGACTTTGCAAATCTAGCCGTGATAGGCTATGTTAATCGTCACATAGCCTATCACGGGGGTGTTTTTTCTTTTCTTTTCTTGGAATGGCGGCGGCGGCAGCCAGTCGAAAGACCGGCTGCCGCTCCCGCCCTGCACGAACACCCACCAAACCGCCGGCCAGACCCGCCGCCAGGAGGGACTTTCGCCAAAGGTAAGTCCCATCCCGGGGGAGGGTGCGGGGGGGGCGGAGAATTTCTCCCCGAAACTTGTTCGGGGGGCCGAACACGTTGGCGCTCGGCCCCCGAAGTTTCGGGGAGAAATTCTCCGCCATCCCTAGTGCCATGGCAATTGTGCCATGGGGTTCCAAAGGGCTCTATTTTATCCCCCATCCTGTTTAACATCTATATGAAACTGCTGGGGAAGGTTATCTGGAGGTGTGGGCTGAGGTGCCACCAATATGCAGATGACACCCAGCTGTACCTCTCTTTCTCATCAAACCCAGGTGAGGCAGTGGCTGTTCTGAATCAGTGCCTGGGCATGGTAATGGACTGGATGAGGGCCAATAAACTGAAACTCAATCCAGACAAGATGGAAGTACTGTTAGTGGGTGGTTCATCTGCCTGGCTAGGTGATATTCAACCTGTTCTGGAGGGGGTTGCACTCCCCCTAAAGGATCACGTTCGTAGTTTGGAGGTGCTCTTGGATCCAGAACTGTCACTTGAGGCACAGGTGAACTCAGTGGCATGGAGCTAGGGTTGGTGGAGAATTTCTCCCCGAAACTTCGGGGGGGCGAGCACCAACGTGTTCGGCCCCCCGAACAAGTTTCGGGGAGAAATCCTCCGAACCCCCCCCCGCACCCTGCACCCCCCCTGGGACGGGACTTACCTTCACCGAATGTCCCTCCTGGTGGTGGGTCCGGCCGGCGGTTCGGCGGGTGTTCGAGGGGGGCGGGAGTGGCAGCCGGTCTTTCGACCGGCTGCCGCCGCCGCCACCATTGCAATCAAAGAAAAAAAAAAAAGCCCCCTGATAGGCTACGTGACGATTCATGTAGCCTATCACGGCTAGATCTGCAAAGTCAGCCCTGATAGGCTACGTCAATCGTCACGTAGCCTATCACGGGTGACTTTAAAAAAAAAAAAAAGCGCGTACGGATAATGGCGGCCCCCATAGGGAGCCGCTATTCCCATTCCTTATTTGGTCGCTGTAGTCTACGTAAATGTTTACGTAGACTACGGCGAAAATAAGGGCAACGCTATTTGCGTTGCCCTTATTTTCGCTGTAGTCTACGTAAACATTGACGTAGACTACAGCTACTAAATAAGGAACGCGAATGGCGGCTCCCTATGGGGGCCGCCATTCGTGTACGCGCTTTTTTTTTTTTTTAAAGTCACCCGTGATAGGCTACGTGACGATTCACGTAGCCTATCACGGCTGACTTTCCAGATCTAGCCGTGATAGGCTACGTGAATCGTCACGTAGCCTATCAGGGGACTTTTTTTTTTTTTTTACTTTCGTGTTCGCGGCCGGGCGAGGCGGGAAGCCTCCTCCCCGGCCTGAATTTCGGCCGGGCGAGGCGGGAAGCCTCCCCCCCCGGCCTGAACTTCGCGGGGGGAGCAGCGAAGCGCTCCCCCCCACCGCGAAAAAGCTGCGAGAAAAGGTAAGTGACTTTCGTTCACCCCTAGTCTATATATATTTTCCCTAATCAAGCAACATATACATATACAGACATTAATACTGAATTCCTACAGAACTAATACACATGCATGGATGCACGCGCGCGCGCACACACACACACACACACATTTATTAATGGATGCGGCTACAGAACAACAAATATATAAACTCCTAAGACCAGTATATAATGTAATGTAATGTAATAATAATATATAATTTAATTGTCTAAAGATCTGGAAGTAAGATATTAATTCTTCATCAATTCTTCCTGCATTTTTGAAAACCTAGCCTGAATTCATGATTGGCCAGAGACCTTTTAATCCCTGAAGCTTTATAAATACATTACCTGTCTCAAAAGTACTGTAGATTTTGCTTATGAAATGTCTGAAACATTTAAATAAAAAGCATAAAGATTAGTTTTGTATTAATATTTCCTTGCAGTGATTTACCTTCTGTAATTACTTGCAGTGTAACATACAAAGGGTTACATCTACATCTATCTCAGAGGATAATAAATCTCCTGAGAGACACTAGCAATGGTTTGGTGATGCCCAAATCTTCCTTAGAAGACAACCCATATCTAAATCGTTCTTATAGTTTGTTTTATAGGATCTTTTGCACAGTCGGAATATGTGTGAGAACATTCAGTGTCACTTAAGGGTAATGTAGAATGCAACCTCTAGACCAGAAAGCCCGAAAGGAAAAATTGTGCTTCCTAAGAACATAGATCAGGACACGTTGTGCTGTTCGGCTGGCTACACTGAAATCATTTATATGCTGGGACACAGATTTTCTGCCTGCTATCAATGTATTCAGCTTGCTAACAAGTTTCTGAACTTTCTCCTGGGGTTATAAACATTTAAGCTTGGTTGGTTTTTTATTATTATTATTTCATTACTGGTCAATTTGGCAATATGAAATGAATCTTGCAATTTAATGTTCAGAGCCACCTTACAGCTTTGTCCAAGACTAATATTAAATATAATTTGAAGGTCAGTGAAACTGATACAGTTGTTTCTGGAAAGCATTAATATCACTTTACCCTTAAACAGTCTTGTCTCCAAGCGAAACAGAAAACAATTTAGGAAATTGATTGCTGAGATAAAGCAAAATAAAACAGAAGAGAAGGCATAGCATTAAAAGTATTGCCAGTCCCCATAACTGAGAGGTGGGAAATGTTTGGCAGCAATAATTTTGAGTCTTTGATTAACTCTGTCAGGTCTTGAAATATCATGTTGTTTGTTCTGCTTTTTAATATTTCAGTCCTTTCATTTCTAGTTTGTGTAAGGTTCCAAGTGATAATGTAATGAATTCAATAGAAATGCAGTTCTATTAATTACCTACATGAAATAGTTACCCACTTCCCAGCAACTAATGTTGAGGGGAGAGAGATGTTAACTATACTATCTCTCCTTTTTCAGATTACACTACAATTTGTTTAACATTCTTAAAGAACTTTTCAATCCCTTGCATTGTTTACATTGGTCTTGTTGAATCTCCTTTCATGGGAATTATCATCCATGACATATTTGGAATAAGTATTATATTTTCTTTGATCTCAAAAACTAGTTAGTCTGAGAATTGTTGTTGTTATTAATGTTGTTTTTGTGTTGTTAGTATTGCTACTTCCCTTATCATCCAATCCTTGTACTGTATCCCAGTACAGTACAGACACAGTACAGTGTCCCAGCACTTATTTTAAATATTTTCTGCAATGCATGGAGTTCTTTAAAAAAGAAAAAAAAAGTACAATTCTACTATTGTTTTCAGTGTTGGGTACAATAGTGATGTATGAAACTGCTCAAAAAGTGCTAGTCTTATTGAAAGTCTCTTCACTTCCCTAAAAATTCTGCAGATCTTTCATCTGAGGAAGAGCTCCCAAGTTCAGGGATGCTTCAGGAATTCTACCTTTGCACTACCGATACAATCCAATATGCAGATTGGAACTTAGTTATGCACTGGCATTCACACTTTCCGACTGTTTTGAAATAGTACTTGGTTCAAAAAGTTTATCAACGTGGATTTAAAAATGCATATTTTAAGAAAAATATGTCCAGAAATGCGCATTTGAGCAAATATGTGTTTAGTAATGTGTATTTTGTGATAAAATACGTTTTAAAATACATATTTAAATTCAAATGCGCATTTGAGCAAATATGTGTTTAGTAATGTGT
This sequence comes from Heloderma suspectum, assembly GCF_057233095.1. NCBI lineage: Eukaryota > Metazoa > Chordata > Lepidosauria > Squamata > Helodermatidae > Heloderma > Heloderma suspectum. Next base: position 77,460,633 of record NC_139460.1, on the reverse strand, counting down.
ATTTTGTGATAAAATATGTTTTAAAATACATATTTAAATTCAAACATTCATACAGATTTTTATATATATATATATATATATATAAATTAATAGAGAAATGGGATAGAAAGAATAAATGGGAAACTGATATAGATCAGAATTGTTTCTTTCTTTGAAACATTTATAGCCCACCTTCCTTAAGGAGCCCAATGTGACTCACAACATCAGTTAAATGAATATCTTATCAGTTTAAAATCCTAAACTGATAAGATAAGCTCCTTCACACTGAACTTTCATCCTGCCATTCAGATTGCTCCTTCGTGGAAGTTTGTGGGCTCTTTACATGATGCTGTGATCATTCAAGATGTCTTCTGCACTAAATGTCCTTTGTTCCATTTTTAAATAGATTGCAGATAATGAGCTATCAAATTACCCCGTTGTATTCCGCTTCCGCTTCCTATGTGAAAAGAGTAAAAGCGGCAAGAGGAGAAGTGAGATCAATGAAAAGTAATGGAAGACTCAGATACGGGGAGAAGGCGGGGGAAGGGGGGGAAGGAAGCACATGAAAAAGGGAGTTGTGATCCTGCATTTAAAACAGAAGCAGAAAGCCCTGTTTTATATGCAGGATTTTAGGCTGGTGTAGAGATGCCCTTTGTATCTTCTCCTTCACTCACATTTCTTGCATGCTGCACTTCTTATATGTTTTGTTTTCATTTGGAAATAAAAATAACAAAAAGGATTGCCATGGTTCATAAATTTAAAAATTTCCCACACACAGAAGTCCCATTACCATAACCATGAGGGAGAAGTAATGTTTGAACTGGGATGTCCATATGGACACCTGATCAGTGTGATGAGCCATGGTGAAGCGATTTTTCTCCACCAAAAAGGGCAGAGAAAACCTTTCTGAGTAGAACTTCCCAGAAATTGGGCTTCCCAGAAATTGGATGTGTGAATGCCATGGCTTACACATAGCTTTTGCCACACAGTGGCAGAAATTGGAGCCATTTCATGTAAGAATGTGCTATTGTTGTTGTTTTTAATTTAGAAGCCAGGATGTCTTCTTTAGTTAGTTTGCCTGAAAATAGTTGTGGCAATTCATTGTTGGAGGGGGAAAAAAAACCTGTTTCTCACACCTGTTTCTATTTAATTCTGTTTTCATTCTTGGGTCTTCTTTTTTACATAAAGTACAATTCTACTATTGTTTTCAATGTTAGGACATACTCTAGTGTATTAGACAATTGGCAATTTCGACAGTGCCCAGAGTTTATTACTTATTTGGGAGTAATTATTCCTAGAGATATATCTCAAATGATTAGTTTAAATTTAAATAAGTTATTAATGGTATTTCATGAGATATAGATAGATGGGCATCTTTAATACCCCAAATTATTTATGTTATACTTGGGATCCCTATACTTATACCTGGTAAATATTTCCAGAAACTCAGTTCTTTGTTTTGGAAATTCTTTTGGGGTTCCTCTCCACCAAGAATATCTTTAAAAAGGATGCAACTTCCAATTAATGAAGGTGGGTTCAATTTTCCAGATCTAGCTATGTACCATCAGGCCTATTTGCTGACCTCTACTAAATTTTGGTCTTTTCCAATTACATTTTCCTCCATGGTCAATATTGGAATCTTCTTGTGTGGAGCCTCTATTTAAATGGATGGCATTAGTTTTTTGTCATATTAAGGTAGACAGAACTCCTCCCACAATTTTGGCAGTTAGGGAAGTTTGGCGTATAATGTCACGTCAATTACAATTTGATCCATTTTCCCAAGCTTAATTGGCCTTATGGGGAAATCCAGATTTTAGAATTGGCAAGAAAATGTTTTTATGGTGGACCTGGACAGATAAGATGATATTTACTTTAGATCAATTAGTGGGGGTTGATGATGAGTTTTTGGTATTTTCAACTTTGTGAGATCAATTTGATCTGCTGGCTTTGGCAGAATGGCAGTACTTGCAACTGAAACATTTGTTGGTATCTAGATTTGGTCCTGCTGCTTTTACCTCGGAGTCTCCTTCGCTATTGGAAATACTCTTGAAACTGAACAGATGTATCTACCTACAATTCATGTTTATAAACATTTATGATCAATGAATAAATATGACACAAGTGGTTTACAGCAGGAATGAAACAGGGAATTGGAATGTCCTATTTTGCTTTATCAATGGACTGCTGTTTTGGCATCTGTATCAGACATTTCAATGGATCTTCGGTTATGCCTTATTCAACAAAAACTCTTGCTTGGGTCTACTGGACACCACAACGTCTTTTTAGTAAAGGCTTGTCAAATTCGGCCAATTGTTGGAGGCGTAATGCAATCAATGCTTCTTTCATTCATTTGTTTTAGAAATGCCCCATGGCCGCCTCCTTTTGGGAGGAAGTTATTATATGGATAAATTTTGAATTGGAAAGCTCTTTAATATTTACTGATGTAAATTTTCTTTTAAACTATTTACCTGCTTCTTGGAATGTAACACATGGTCAGCATAAATGGATTTTTCATGCCCTTTTGGTTGTTAAAAGACTGATACTATGATATTGGAAGGATAAAAGCCCGCCACCTATAATGCAATGGACTGAAGACTTAACAACACTAGCAACATTTGAAAGAGTGATATATAGGCGTAAGTTGCAAATGAACTTATATACATATATTTTGTCTGCTTTTACTGAAGTTTATGTGTAATATCCCCCCCCCTTTTTCTGAATATTGTAATGTTAGAAACTGAGGATTTTGAACATGTTGTTGTATTGTTATTTCATTCTTTTTTTAGGTTTTGTAATGTCTTCAGTTTGTTTTGTTTTGTAAAAATTCACAATATTTTTTTTTAAGTACAGAACTGAAATGCAATACTTACAGAAAGTAAAAAGTACAAAACTGAAATGCAATACTTATAGACAGTGTCCCAGCACTTATTTTAAATATTTTCTGCAATGCATGGAGTTCTTTAAAAAAGAAAAAAAAGTACAATTCTACTATTGTTTTCAGTGTTGGGTACAATAGTGATGTATGAAACTGCTCAAAAAGCGGTGCTAGTCTTATTGAAAGTCTCTCCACTTCCCTAAAAATTCTGCAGATCTTTCATCTGAGGAAGAGCTCCCAAATTCAGGGATGCTTCAGGAATTCTACCTTTGCACTACCGATACAATCCAATATGCAGATTGGAACTTAGTTATGCACTGGCATTCACACTTTCCGACTGTTTTGAAATAGTACTTGGTTCAAAAAGTTTATCAACGTGGATTTAAAAATGCATATTTTAAGAAAAATATGTCCAGAAATGCGCATTTGAGCAAATATGCGTTTAGTAATGTGTATTTTGTGATAAAATATGTTTTAAAATACATATTGAAATTCAAATGCGCATTTGAGCAAATATGTGTTTAGTAATGTGTATTTTGTGATAAAATATGTTTTAAAATACATATTTAAATTCAAACATTCATACAGATTTATATATATATATATATATATATATATATATATATATAAATTAATAGAGAAATGGGATAGAAAGAATAAATGGGAAACTGATATAGATCAGAATTGTTTCTTTCTTTGAAACATTTATAGCCCACCTTCCTTAAGGAGACCAATGTGACTCACAACATCAGTTAAATGAATAACTTATCAGTTTAAAATCCTGATTAATCTCATATTCATTGTGAATTTCATGTTAGGTGACATTTCAGCAGCAAATCTGAGCATAGTATATTGAAGGAGAGAATATTAGTGTATAGAAGGAGAACCAGTATGGTGTAGTGGTTAGAGTGTTGGACTGGGACTGGAAAGACCTGGGTTCCAGTCTCCACTTGGCCATGAAGCTCATGGAACGATTTTGGGCAAGTCACCAACTATCAGCCTAACCTAGCTAACAGGACTGCTGTGAGGTAGGGTGTACTTCCAAGGATAAAATGGAGAGGAGGTTCATGTATGCCACCTTCAGCTCCCTGGAGGAAAAGACAGGATATAAATGTCACAGATAAATAAATAAATAAATAAATAACCATTACAGTTATCCAAATGAAAATACATGACATACTTCAAGACTATGCTCTTGCTCAGAACAACACATATAGAAGATCACTGCATAATTTTGGTCAGGATTGCTTTGTTTATATTTACTTTATTTAAAAAACAACAACACACCTTCTGTAAGAGGTGCCCAAGACAGTTTACAACAATTATTTACAGTTAATACCAGAGAGCATTAAAATAAAAGTTAAGATAAAACAAATGAAACAGATCCATAAATGGGCAGAATTAAAATGTAGTGAAAGCTTGGCCGAATTTCACAGGTCTTGACCATGAGCCTAAGAGACATCAAAGAAGAGATTACAATCAAAAATGTTCTTTCATGGTCAATACTGAAGCTGGTCCAGGTATTCACTCAAGGAAGGTGCGGAAGATTTTTGCTGTGTGAGGTCAGTCACTAATAACTTGCTCATGTGAAAATCACATACTCATGTGAAAATTGTGATCTTCTTATCAACAAGGCTGATTTAAAAAAAACTTGAAAAAAAATCCATCAACAAAACCAAGATCTGAAAGAACTTTATCAAACTGGAGCATTTCTAGTCAATACTATCTCATTTTGCAATAGCAATGACTGTATTCCCTATCTGTGTTGCTAATGTTAAGCTAAGCTAGCCATGTTTATACTCAGAGGATTATATACAACAAATGGTCTAAAAATGCCACTGCAATTTACAATTACAATCAGTGAATCTGTGTTTAAATCCAACAACTGGTAGTCTACGTCTGCACCTGAAGTTAAATAACACTGTTTGGGATGTACTTGTCTGTCCCAATAAATGTGTTCATTTGAAACTGTCATTGGTAGATGTCATGATTTACTACGGCTTGTGCTTCCTAAAAATAGCATTGCCACAACTACACAACATAACACTTAGATGAAAGCAATGACTTCTTTCTTTGGAACATGATTCTTATTTGTCAGATAATTTTTCACAATACACCATCACTTAGTGGTAATACGGAAGTATTTGTAAATTGTACCATGTTTAATTCCCTAATCCCCTCCTGTATTCAGTTGATAGATTGCACCATGAACTGCTTAAAACAGAAGGAAAAATGGACAGTTCAAACTTGAAATTATTTTATTCAATGAAAAAAACTGCATTTGGTTTGCCTTCTCTCCCCAATCTTTTCACATTGTATTAATCCCTGTGTCCTTAGCCATGTCAGTTTTCATAAAATACCATCAGTCATGCATTGCAATCCTATGCACGTTTTTTGTTCACTCGTTAAGTTGTGTCCAACTCTTTGTGACCCCATGGACCATAGCATGCCAGGCCTTCCTGTCCTCCGCTCTCTCCCGGAGTGTGCTCAAGTTCATATTCATTGCATTGGTGATGCTATCTAGCCATCTCATCCTCTGCCATCCCCTTCTCCTTTTGCCTTTAGTCTTTCCCAGCATCGGGGTCTTTTCCAGGGAGTTTTCTCTTTGCATTAGGTGGCCAAAATATTTGAGCTTCAGCTTCAGGATCTGTCCTTCCAATCAGCACTCAGGGTTGTTTTCCTTTAGGATGGACTGATTTGATCTCTCTGCAGTCTAGAGGACTCGTAAGAGTCTTCGCCAGCACCACAGTTCAAAAGCATCAATTCTTCGGCGTTCAGCCTTCCTTATAGTCCAGCTCTCACAGCCATACATTACTACTGGGAAAACCATAGCTAAGCTTTGATTATACAGACCTTTGTCGGCAAGGTGATGTCTCTGCTTCTTACTACGCTGCCTAGGTTTGCCATAGCTTTCCTCCCAAGGAGCAAGCGTCTTTTAATTTCATGGCTACAGTCACCATCTGTGGTGATCTTGGAACCCAAGAAAATAAAATCTGTAACTGCTTCCATTTCTTCCCCTTCTATATGCCAGGAAGTGATGGGGCCAGATGCCATGATCTTCGTTTTTTTAATATTGAGTTTCAAACCAGCTTTTGCACTCTCCACTTTCACCCTCAATAAGAGGCTCTTTAGATCCTCTTTGCTTTCTGCCATTAGGGTGGTATCATCTGCATATCTGAGGTTGTTGATAATTCTCCCGGCAATCTTAATTCTAGGGATGTACGAAATCCCACTTACTTGGCTCCGCCGGGTTCCGCTGGGGGGGGGAGGCGCTCTGTCCCTCCCCCCGGAATCCTCGCCAGCAGGCTCCGCTCCGCTGGGATTCCTCAGAGCCGCCGGCCAGCTCCACCAGCAGCCGGACATCTGGTCGCTGGCTACCAGGGACGCAAATGGTGGTAGCGGTAGCCGCCACCATTTGTGTCCCTGTAGTCAGCCATGATAGGCTACGTAAAGACTTACATAGCCTATCACATCTGACTTTAAAAAAACAAAACAAAACACACGTATGCAAATGGCGGTGGCTACGGCCGCCGCCATTTGCGTTCCTTATTTTTGGCCGTCTAAGTCTACGTAAATATTTACGTAGACTAAGACGGCGAAAATAAGGGGAACGCAAATAGCGTAGCAGACGCTATTTGCATTCCCCCTTATTTTCGCCGTCTTAGTCTACATAAATATTTACGTAGACTTAAGATGGCCAAAAATAGGGAATACAAATGGTGGCTGCCATAGACACCGCCATTTCCGTACGCGCATTTTTTTTAAAAAAAAGTCAGACATGATAGGCTACATAAAGATTGACATAGCCTATGATGTCATTTTTTGTTTTTTTAAAACCTAGCCATGATAGGCTATGTAAATCTTATTCTTTACGTAGCCTATCACTTTTTTTTTGTTTTTTTTACAACACTGGAAATGGCGGCAGTGGCAGCCAGTCGGAAGGCCAGCCGCCGCAGCCGCCACCGCAGCCGCCACCGCCTGGAAGATCCGCCCCAGGTAAGTCTCGTCCCGGGGGGGATCCATGGGGGGGCAGGGGGGCAGGCCGTTCCGCCATGGAGTTCAGGGGGCCAAATGCACTGGCATTCGGCCTCTCCGAGATCCGTGGTGGAATTCTCTGCCATCCCTACTTAATTCCAACCTGTGATTCATCCAACCCGGCGTTTCTCATGATGTACTCTGCATATAAGTTAAATAAGCAGGGCGACAATACGCAGCCTTGTCATACTCCTTTTCCAATTTTGAACCAATCGGTTGTTCTATATCTGGTTCTTACTGTTGCTTCTTGACCAGGGATGGCAGAGAATTTCTCCCCAAATCTCCGGGAGGCCGAATGCCAACGCATTCGGCCCCCCGAAATTGGTGGTGAAATTCTCCACCGGCCCCCCGCGCCCCCCCCCCAGAATGGGGCTTACCTCGTGCGAATGTCCCTCTAGGAGGGGGGTCCCAGCAGCGTTTTGGCGGCATTTCGGCAGCGGCGGCGGCCAGTCTTCTGACCGGCTGCTGCCACCACCATTGCAAAATAAAAAAGTAAAGTAAAAAACACACACACACACACCCATGATAGGCTACGTAACGATTTACGTAGCCTATCACGGCTGACTTTGGAAATCTAGCCGTGATAGGCTACGTAAATCGTTACGTAGCCTATCATGGTTTTTTTTTTTTCACTTTTTCTTTCGAGGCCGGGGAGATGGGGCGCTTCTCCCCGGCCTGAATTTTGGCCGGGCGAGGCGGGGCGCCTCCCCCCCTCACCTGAACTTCGGGGGGAGAAGCGAAGCGCCTCCCCCCCACCGCAAAGCAAGCTGAGGGACAAGGTAAGTCCCTTTTGTCCATCCCTATTCTTGACCCTCGTACATGTTTCTCAGGAGACAGGTAAGGTGGTCTGGTACTCCCATCTCTTTAAGAATTTGCCACAGTTTGTTGTGATCCACACAATCAAAGGCTTTAACATAGTCAATGAAGCAGAAATAGACTTTTTCTGGAATTCTTTTGCTTTCTCCATGATCCAGTGAATATTAGCGATTTGATCTCTAGTTCCTCTGCCTCTTCGAAACCCAGCTTGTACTTCCGGTAGTTCTCAGTTCACATACTGCTGAAGCCTAGCTTGTAGAATTTTGAGCATAAACTTGCTGGCATGTGAAATGAGCACAATTGTACGGTAGTTTGAACACTCTTTGGCATTGCCCTTCTTTGGAATTGGAATGTAAACTGACCTTTTTCAGTCTTGTTGACACCGTTGAGTGTTCCAAATTCGTTGACATATTGAGTGCAGCACTTTAACAGCATCATCTTTTTAGGGATTTTAAATAGCTCAGCTGGAATACTGTCATCTCTGCTAGCTTTGTTGTTAGCAATGTTTCCTAAGGCCCACTTGACTTCACTCTTTAGGATGTCCGGCTCAAGTTCAATGACCACACTATCATGGCTATCAGGGACATTAAGATCTTTCCTGTATAGTTCTTCTGTGTATTCTTTCCACCTCTTCTTAATCTCATCTGCTTCTGTTAGGTCCCTGCCTTCTTTGTCCTTTATCATGCTCGTCTTTGCACAAAACATACCCTTGAGATCTCCAATTTTCTTGAAAAGATCTCTAGTCTTTCCCATTCTATTGTTTTCCTCGACTTCTTTGCATTGTTCATTTAAGAAGGCCTTCTTGTCTCTCCTTGCTATTCTCTGGAACTCTGCATTCAGTTGGATATATCTTCCCCTTTCTCCCTTGCTTTTCACTTCCCTTCTTTCCTCAGCTACTTGTAAAGCCTCATCAGACAGCCACTTTGCTTCCTTGCATTTCTTTTTCTTGGGGATGGATTGAGTTGCTGCCTCCTGAACAATGTGACGGACCTCCGTCCATAGTTCCTCAGGCACTCTGTCTATCAGGTCTAATCCCTTAAATCTATTCGTCACCTCTGTATATTCATAAGGGATATGATTGAGGTCATACCTGAATGGTTTAGTGGTTTTCCCTACGTTCTTCAATTTAAGCTGAAATTTTGCAACAAGAAGCTCATGATCTGAGCCACAGTCAGCTCCAGGTAGGGATGTACAAAAGTCTCTTACCTTTTTGCTAAATTCATTTGTGGTGGCGGGGAGGTGCTCCGTCCCTCCCCCTGGAATCCTTGACGGGGGGGAGGCGATCCTGTCCCCCCCCCCCGGAATCCTGCCCGGCCAGCTTCGCTCCGCAGCAGCTCTGCAGAGCAGCCGGCCAGAGCTGTCCACAGCCAGAGTTCCGGCCGCGGACGGGCTGCTGTGGATGCAAATGGCGGCTGCCATAGCAGCTGCCATTTGCCTCCATCCAGGCTACCGTGATAGGCTACATAAGTATTTACATAGCCTATCATGGCTGGGGGGGGGAGAAAAACAGCGTACGCAAATGGTGGCAGCTACGGCGGCCACCATTTGTGTTCCCTATTTTTCGCCGTTTTGGCCTACGTAAATATTGATGTAGGGTATTACAGTGAAAAAAAGGGGAATGCAAATAGCGTAGTGGGAGCAATTTGCATTCCTTTTTTTCCGCTGTAATAGGTTACGTAAATATTTACGTAGGCCAAAACGGCGAATAAAAAAGGAATGCAAATAGTGCCCACTACGCTATTTGCACTCCTCTTTTTTTCGCCGTAATAACCTACATAAATATTTACGTAGGCTAAAACGGTGAAAAATAGGGAACGCGAATGGCGGCCGTGGTAGCTGCCGCCAGTTGCGTACGCTGTTTTTTGTTTTGCTTGGCTTGCCATGATAGGCTACGTAAATACTTACGTAGCCTATCAAGGCAAAGACCAGGATGCAAATGGCGGCCGCAGCAGCCGGTCGAAAGACCAGCTGCCGCCGCCGGAGCCGCTGCCATCCGGAACATCCGCCCCAGGTAAGGTTCGTCCCGGGGGGAATCCGCGAGGGGGCAGGGGATGGCAGGCCATTCTGCCACGGATTTCGGGGGGCCGAATGCCAGTGCATTTAGCCTTACTGAAATCCGTGGCGGAATTCTCTGCCATCCCTAGCTTCAGGTCTTGTTTTTACTGACTGTATAGAGCTTCTCCATCTTTGGCAGCAAAGTACATAATCACTCTGATTTCGATACTGACCATCTGGTGATGTCCATGTGTAGAGTCACCTCTTGTGCTGTTGGAAAAGAGTGTTTGCTATGATCAGCGTGTTTTCTTGGCAAAATTCTGTTAGCCTTTGTCCTCTAATTCATCCTAGTTAGGGATGGCAGAGAATTCTGCCATGGATTTCAGTGATTTGTTTCAAATAACAAAATGTTATTTGGATTTCCCCCAAAATCTGTGGCAGAATGGCCTGTCCCCCCCGCAGATCCCCCCTGGGATGAGGCTTACCTGGGATGGATGTTCCGGACAGCAGCAGCTCCAGCGACAGGTCCGGCGGCAGCAGCGGCGGCGGTGGCTGGTCTTTCGACTGGCTGCCCTGGCCACCATTTATATCCGGGCCTTTGCTGTGATAGGCTACGTAAGTCTTCACATAGCCTACCATGGCAAGCCAAGCCAAAAAAAAAAAAACAGCGTACGCAAATGGGGGCAGTTACGGCGGCCACCTTTTGCGTTCCCTATTTTTCGCCGTTTTAGTCTACGTAAATATTTACGTAGGCTATTAACGGCGAAAAAAAGGGGAATGCAAATAGCATAGTGGGTGCTATTTGCGTTCCTTTTTTTCACCATTTATCTTACGTAAATATTTACATAGACTAAAACTGTGGACTGCCATTTGCGTCCACAGCAGCCCGTCCACGGCCGGAACTCCAGCCGCGGACGGCCCGGACGGCTGCAGAACGGAGCCGGCCGGGCAGGAGTCCAGGGGGAGGACCGGATCGCCTCCCCCACATCGGGGATTCTGGGGGGAGGAACGGAGCGCCTCCCCCCCCCACCGTGAATACAATCCGCGAAAAGGTAAGTGACTTTCGTACATCCCTAATCCTAGTAAGTGTGCACCCTTCCCAGGGAGTAAACTCCACTAAACATAATGGGACTTACCTCAGAGTAAACACATATAGGCTTGTGTTGCCTGAGAGCTTTTCAAGATATGTACGCATAACCTTCTGAAAATTAGATAAGAATTCCTATTTTAGTTAACTTTTTATAGCTTTTTCCATTTGAACTCTGTCTGTTTGCTTTCTATTTGTATTTGCTTGATCCTGAAACAGAACAAAAGCGAGAACAAAACAAGGGCATGGCGTAATAGAGGGAAAAAGTGGAGACAACTATGGAATACAAGATTCACAGTAGTGTGCTACTGAACTTAGTTAATGTTGTGAACTGTTGGGCAGGTAGACACTTCATAGAATAAGGTACAAGAATAATTGCAATGTTATTTGGAAATGTTATGTAAAGGAACAGTAATCTAGCTTTGGCCAGAAATATACTATAGAGATTCTGTTTGGTAAGCAATACAATTTCCTTGTCCTCATGGGACCAAATGATCCATGTTCCCAAGGTATTGCTTTTAGGGATGTCAGAGAATTCCGCCACGGACTGAAATGGGACCAAATTCCCTTCAGTCCGTGCCACGGAATCCTCTGCGGAACAGCATCACATGCTCCTGCAGAGCCAGCAGTCATGGGGCTTGTTTTTTGTCATCCGCACAGAGTCATGAAATTTTCATAAATAAAAATGCAAGGTAGCATATTCCGATAATAAATACGTGTTTTTTAAAAAAATGAATTGTGCTCACCGCCTTGTTTGTGGGTGTTCTTTTTCAATTGAAATCCTCCGTCTCCATTTACTTTCAGCCAAAACACTTCCTCCTCCTCAGGGCTTCCCAAAACAAGGCTGCCCTAGGTGTGCCTGAACAATGCACTCTTTGTTTAAAGCAATGCTGTTTGAAAGAAAGAAAAAAACTTTTCAAATGACCATGCCGGTCTGGAGCCTTGCACGAGGTATTATGCTCCCTGCTAAGCTTTCTATTTCCACATCCAGCTAGGCATGGAGGAGAATTCCACCACGGATTTCAGTGAGGCTGAATGCACTGGCATTCGGCCCCCTGAAACCCGTGGTGGAACGGCCTCCCACCCCCCGCCACCCTGTGGAATCCCCCCCAGGACGAAGCTTACCTGGGGCAGATGTTCTGGCGGCGGCGGGTCCAGTGGTGGCTCTGGCAACTGGTCTCTCAGCTGGCTGCTGCAGACGCAAATGGTGGCCACCATAGCGGCTGCCATTTGCGTCCTGCCAGGCTGCCATGATAGGCTACGTAAGTATTTACGTAGCCTATCACAGCAAAGAGCAGGGGCGGAAACGGCAGCCACTATGCCATTTGCGCTGCTGTTCTTTCCGTGATAGGCTACATAAGTATTTACGTAGCCTATCACGGTAAAGGCAGCTACGCAAATGGCCACCATTTGTGTGGCTGCCTTTGCTGTGATAGGCTACGTAAATACTTATGTAGCCTATCACGGAAAGAGCAGCGGTGCAAACAGCGTAGCGGCCGCCGTTTGCGCCCCTGCTCTTTGTCGTGATAGGCTACCTAAATACTTACATAGCCTATCATGGCATCCTGGCAGGACGCAAATGGCGGCTGCTACGGTGGCTGCCATTTGCGTCCGCAGCAGTCGACCGTGGCCGGAACTCCGGCTGTGGACGGCCCTGGCCGGCAGCTCTGCGTAGCCGCCACGGAGCAGAGCCGGCCCAGGGAGGATTCCGGGTAGGGATGTGTGAAAGTGACTTACCTTTCCGTGGATTATGTAGATGGTGGGGGGGAGGCGTTCCGTCCCTCCCCCTGGAATCCTGGCCGGGGGTGGAGGCGCTCTGTTCCTCCCCCCGGAATCCTCGAACGGCCAGCTGTGTTCCGCGGCAGCTCCGTGGAGCAGCCGGCCAGGCCCAGCCAGGCCAGAGCCGTCTGAAGCCGGATTTCTGGCTGCAGAGGGCTCTGGGTAAAAAAAAACACACACACAACAAAAACACACACAAAACCCCCAACAAAAACGCCGCCGCCATTTGCGTTCATTATTTTTGGCCGTCTTAATCTACGTAAATATTTACGTAGACTATGACGGCGAAAATAAAGGGGAACGCAAATAGTGTAGCGGGCGCTATTTGCGTCCCCTTTTCATTCACCGTTTTAGCCTATGTAAATCTTTACATAGGCTAAAACGGCGAATCAAAAGGGGACACAAATAGCGCCCGCTACGCTATTTGCGTTCCCCTTTGTTTTCGCCGTCATAGTCTACGTAAATATTTATGTAGATTAAGACAGTAAAAAGAAGGAATGCAAATGGCGGCGGTGATAGCCGCCATTTGCGTATGCGTTTTTTTTTTTAAAACCCACCCCCAACCATGATAGGCTACGTAAAGATTTACGTAGCCTATCATGTCTTTTTTTTTCTCTTTTTTTAAAAAACCTAGCCATGATAGGCTACGTAAATCTTTACATAGCCTATCACGTCTTTTTTTTTTTTTTCTTCACAAGCCTGGAAATGGCGGCGGCGCCAGAGCCGCCGCCAGAGCCTCCGCCGCCTGGAAGATCCGCCCCAGGTAAGTCTCCTCTTGGGGGAAATCCGCAGGGGGGCGGGGGGGGCAGGCCATTCCGCCACAGATTTCGGGGGGGCGAATGCACTGGCATTCCGCCTCACCGAGATCCGTGGCGGAATTCTCTGACATCCCTAATTCTGGGGGGAAGGACGGAGCGCCTCCCCCCCACCGCGACTCCAAGCTGCGAAAAGGTGACTTTCGTCCATCCCTACATCCATTGTTGTTGTTAACGTTGTGAGGTTAAAATGGAGAGGAGAACCAACTCTGTGCATGTCTACTCAGAAGTAAGTCTTACTGAGTTAAATGCGACTTACTCCTACACATATCAGCACCCCACTTGTCCCCAGCTCAGCTTTGTATTTCCACATCCAGCTCATTAGCAAACCTGTTAGTTATCTCACTGGGTGACTTTGGGCTGGACTCTAACCACTACACCATACTTCTGTTATGAAACTCATGAAGAAAAAGAGACAGTATAATGGAAAGTTCTTTCTGAAGCAGTCACACTTCACTTGTACAAATGCAGCATGAAGTTTAGTATGATGTAGTGGTTAGAGTCCAGCCCAAAGTCACCCAGTGAGATAACTAACAGGTTTGCTAATGAGCTGGATGTGGAAATACAAAGCTGAGCTGGGGGCAAGTGGGGTGCTGACATGTGTAGGAGTAAGTCACATTGAACTCAATAAGACTTACTTCTGAGTAGACATGCACAGAGTTGGTTCTCCTCTCCATTTTAACCTCACAATGTCCCCAACAAGGCTGGATGTGGAAATAGAAAGCCTAGCAGGGGGAATAATACCTCGTGCAGGGCTCCAGACCGGCATGGTCATTTTAAAAGGTTTTTACTTTCTTTCTTTCAAACAGCGTTGCTTTAAACAAAGAGTGCATCGCTCAGGCACACCTAGGGCAGCCTTGTTTTGGGAAGCCCCGAGAAGGAGGAAGTGTTTTGGCTGAAAGTAATTACTGTACATCTCAGGGCAGGGGAAAAAATACGTAAATATCTACGAAAAATAGCCTTTCTTACGGAAGTTATGCAGACTCATGGAGATGGCTGGGCACCGGAAACGGCTGTCGGTATGGATTTATCTTCAAAATTCTTGGAGCGGAAAAAAAGAGGAGAATTCCGGGGGCTTGCGAACGATGGTACGGAGCACTGGCCGCAAACTGCGGAAGTCAAGCTGCACGGAAGGTACACAATTCGTACATCCCTAATGGCTTTCCTTTAAAATGCAGCATTGAATCTCGGTTTGTGGAAAGAAGAGGGGAGGTGGTACACCAGTCGCCAGCGTCCCCTTGTAGTTATGACTGCAGCCCTTCTCAGGCAAGGAGGAAGGAATGCCCTTTTGTACTACGCACCCCCGTCCATACCTTGAGTGGAGGAATCCCCATGTTCTATTCAGTAAGAGGTAACATGAGGATCCCTTTCCCCAAGTCAGGGGGTGGGTCTTGGGGAGGGGGTGGCAGAGGGTGCTTGATGTGATTATTTAGTAATGATGCCTCCTGCTAGAAAGGCAATTAGGAGAGAAAAACAAAAAGGCAAAATACAATGAGTGTTTACCAGTCCCACATGTTCACAAGGATATCTTGTAACAATAAAAGGAGACCACATCCTTCTGTGGTGAAGAAAAGGTAAAATGGTTTTACTCACAAATGTTCTTGCATAAAAATGCAGGTATAGCATAGGGATGGACGAAAGTCCCTTACCTTATCCCGCAGTTTGCTTCGCGGTGGGGGGGAGGCGCTCTGTCCCTCCCCGCTGAAATTCTGGCCGGGGGGGAGGCGCCCCATCCCTCCGGCCGCGAATCTCGTCTCCTGCCAAGACGCAAATGGCGGCGGCCGTAGCCGCCGCCGTTTGCGTCCCTGCAGTCAGCTGTGATAGGCTACGTAAATCCTTACGGAGCCTATCACGGCTGACTTTGGGGGGGGGAAAGCGCGTACGCAAATGGCAGTGCCCATGGGCACTATTTGCGTTCCTTATTTGAGTACGTGTAGTCTACGTAAACATTTACGTAGACTACGGCAAAAATAAGGGCAATGCTATTTGCGTTGCCCTTATTTTTGCCGTAGTCTACGTAAATGTTTTTGTAGACTACACGTACCCAAATAAGGAACGCAAATAGTGCCCATGGGCGCTGCCATTTGCGTACGCGCTTCCCCCCCCCCAAAGTCAGCCGTGATAGGCTCCGTAAGGATTTACGTAGCCTATCACATTTGTTGTTGTTGTTGTTGTTTTTTACTGGGAAATGGCAGCGGCTGCCAGTCGGAAGATCGGCCGCCGCCGCCACCGAACCGCCGCCGAACTGCCGCCAGGAGCCGCCACCGCCAGGGACAATCGCCAAAGGTAACTCCCATTCCGGGGGGGCGGGGGGGGCGGACAAATGTGTGCTCCCAACAATGGTGGAAGTTCAGAGAGAGAGGGGGGGGAGGGAAAGGAAGGGGAGGAGCAAAAGGAAGAAATCAGAGGAAACCACACTGTAGTCTATAGAGATCCTAAGGCTAGCTGTGGTCAAAATTCCCATGAACTAACTAACTGCAACACTGACCCCTTCCAGTAACTTGCAGATAAGGTGCTCAACTCTTCGTGGGCTGGCTTGGGCAAAGCTATGGGCCAGAGGTTGCCCTACCCTGATGTAGAGTGATGATTTCACAAGAAAGGTAAGAACAATAGCAACATGAATTCTGTTTCTCTCATTATAACACATTAACAATAGACTTAAGAAATGCACTCAACACTTCCAGAATAGAATATGAGAACATGAGAACAGCAACTGTAATAAATTGTGGGTGTACATATTAGAAAATAAAGAGATGAGACAGAAATGACTGGTATCAAATTGGGGCACATTTATTGATCAATTTGCAAAGGGGAAAAGACCTGGATGGGCAACTAATCTGTGCCAGCAACTAGCTAGGCACTGTAATGGGCGAAACATTCAAAGACTGCTGAGTCAGTGGCATCTAAGAGATAGCCACCCCCAGGGCTACTTATTTTGGGGGAGGTAGGCCTTCCCCTGTCACCCCCTCCCAGGCTGCAAAACACTAGGTGGGTGAGGTGAGTTGGCCTCACAGGTAACCCTTATCCCCCCACTGGGGCCACAAAACCCAGAGCAGGAGGCCTCAGGCACCACCTGTCAACAAAACAGTGCCTCTGAATGCTCAGCATCCCTGTTCTCATCAGCAATGCCCATCCCTAACCACTCACCTACAGATGTCAGAGAATTCCACGAGGGATCTCAGTGAGGCCGAATGCCAGTGCATTCCCCCCCCTGAAATCCATCACAGAACAGCCTGCCACCCCCCCGCCCCCTGCAGATCCCCCCCGGGACGAGACTTACCTGGGGCGGATGTTCCGGATGGCGGCGGCTCCAGTGGTGACTTCGCTGGCTTCTTGCGAACGGCTGCCACCGCCGCCATTTGCAGTCTGAGTCTTTCCCCCACCCCCCAGACGTCATAGGCTACGTAAAGACTTATATAGCCTATCACGTCTGGGTTTAAAAAAAAAAGCAAACGCAAATGGCGGTGGCTACGGCCGCCGCCATTTGCGTTCTTTATTTTTCGCCATCTTAGTCTACGTCAATATTTACATAGACTAAGATGAAGAAAAGAAGAGGGAACGCAAATAGCGCCCACTACACTATTTGTGTTCCCCTTTCTTTTCTTTGTCTTAGTCTACGTAAATATTGAAATAGACTAAGACGGTGAAAAATAAGGAATGCAAATGGCGGTGGTAGTACCCGTGTTTTGTTGTTGTTGTTGTTGTTGTTATTTGCAGTGGGGGGGAGGCACTCCGTCCCTCCCTCCGAAATCCTCGCCAGCTGGCTCTGCTCCATGGCGAGTCAGCAGAGCCACCGGCCGGGGCCACCCGCAGTGACATCCGGCCGCTGCTCGGCTGTGCAGGGACGCAAATGGCAGCCGCCATCATTTGCATTCCCTTTTTTTCCCCGTGATAGGCTACGTAAATATTTACGTAGCCTATCACGGCCTCCGCGGGGACGCAAATGGCATCCCTGCATTAGCCGTGATAGGCTTCGTAAGTATTTACGTAGCCTATCACGGCAAAAATCGTGAAGCGAATGGTGGCCGCAGACGCAGATGCCATTTGCAAATCAGCGCAAGGCCCTGCAACCTCACACATGCATTCAACATATGAAAGGGTAGTCTGAAACCCCTATGTAAAAATCATGAGTAAACATGGAAATGGGCATATAGAGAGAGGCCTACCTTAAAATCAAATTGAATTTTTTAAACATGAGCACCGTCAATGCAATTATTCATGTAATCTATGCATCAGTGCACATGAACCCTGGGTAGATGGTAGCTGCTTTAACTGTGACAATACCGACTCTCCCACCGCATGGTAAGCTATTTGTGTAATGTGGCTGACACGCACAGAATCATAGTTTGCAAAGAAATTCTGCATGATACCCGTTTTGCATGAAATAGCAAGGGAGAAGCTGTCGCAAAACTTTCAAACAGCTGGCACGATCATCCAAAGAATAAGGCTGGCAAGAAGTGTCTGAAGCCCGAGCTGCAAGAGAAGACAACACAGGAGGGAGAAAACACTGAATTTCAAAACAAGATGATTTGATGAGATGAACAAATAAGCATGAAGTTGTGTTTACACTAATGTAATGGACAGCTGTTAAGTGCTTTCCTGCATTCCAGTGATTTTATTGTGGCTAATAAGATTTATTTCTTCTCCTCTAACCTGTAGATAATGACAGTGCAGTTCTCTGTGCATTTGTATGATATAACATGAAAGGCAGTCAGTCCTATGGAGTAAGACTTTGTGATTTATTTGTATACTATTTTGTAGCATTCATTCAGTAGTTGCAACAAGAAATAAATACAGGTGTTGCTTAGAGATAGCTGCCTAGTGAGGACATTTTGCTTTGGCTACTGTAGTCCAGGAAACCACTATTATGTACCTTCAGCAATTCAAACACTTTTTTGTGTCTTTCTAAAAGGCAGGATTACAGAAATCACCTGTCTAATCCCTTTACTGGTGCGGTAATTAATTGGGCCCTATTTCCTTGGGTGGTTTATTTGTAATAAAGTTATATTTAGTTATCTTTTATTGACTGCTCAGAGGTTTCTTAGTATGAAGCTGCATAAGCAAAAGTCCTGTCATTTCCTTGTTATCTGTTACATTGCATGTAAGAGAAAATGACATAACAATATGGCTTTTGTTGTTATCTCTGAAGAAGGCAATGCAAAAATGTGCATGCGCGTATACACACACACACACACACACACAGAATGTTGTTGCATGCTGCCTTCTAAAGCTGAAAGCTAGAACTCACATCTAAGCATATCAGGTTGTCATTTGGAAATAATAGGCAGTATCTAATACCAGTGCTGTGCTCCCACTGTTTCTGTTCCCTAGCAGGACCCACCACCTGTGCAACCGGAACTAGTGCTGTAATCCGACTGTAATTCTAGAAAGGAGCAGAAACATTCATTTTTGGAACAAGACAAGTCCCTTCTGAAGCTCTGCTGACCTGCTCTGCTCTGAAAACAAGTGTTTCACTCATTTCCAATCACTGCAGTATCCACTAGCTTCTTGTTGTGCCAGCGGTGGATTCTGCAAGTGTGGTGACAACATTGGATGCTGCCCAGTGGGTTGTATCCAATCATTCCAATGCTAGTCTAACTGAAGTTCCATTCATTTCAATGGGTCTGCTCTTAGACTGGATACAACTCAGTGCCTATAACTTCAAATGCTCTGAAGAACCAAAAGAGGATGCAGCTTGTGCACCCACCTCCTGTGCTTGCTCAAGGATAGGGATGTACGAAAGTCACTTACCTGTTCGCGGATTATGTTGATGGGGGGGGGAGGCATTCTGTCCCTCCCCCCAGAATCCTCGCTGGGGGGGAGGCGCTCCGTTCCTCCCCCCTGGAATCCTCCGCGGCTGGCTGTGCTCTGCAGCAGCTCCACGGAGCAGCCGGCCAGGCCCGGCCAGGCCAGAGCCGTCCGCAGCCAGATTTCCGGCCGCAAAGGGCACTGGGTAAAAAAAAACAAAAAACCCACGTATGCAATTGGCAGCGGCTATGGCCGCCGCCATTTGCGTTCCTTATTTTTGGCCTCTTAAGCTATGTAAATATTTACGTAAACTATGATGGCGAAAATCAACGGGAACGCAAATAGCATAGCGGGAACGCAAATAGCGTAGCGTAAATCTTTACGTAGGCTAAAATGGGGAATCAAAAAGGGACGCAAATAGCGCCCACTACGCTATTTGCGTTCCCCTTGATTTTCGCCGTCATAGTCTATGTAAATATTTACGTAGCTTAAGAGGGCAAAAATAAGGAACGCAAATGGTGGCAGCTGTAGCCGCTGCCATTTGCGTACGCTTTTTTTTTTTTACCCACCCAGCCATGATAGGCTACATAAAGATTTACGTAGCCTATCACGTCTTTCTTTCTTTCTTTCTTTCTTTCTTTCTTTCTTTCTTTTTTTTACAAGAGCAGAAATGCCGCCGCCGCCACAGCCACCGCCAGAGCCGCCACCACCCGGAAGATCTGCCCCAGGTGAGTCTCCTCCCGGGAGGGATCTGTGGGGTGGCGGGGGGGGTGGCAGGCCATTCTGCCACGGAGTTCGGGGGGCCGAATGCACTGGCATTCGACCTCACCGTGATCCGTGGCAGAATTCTCTGCCATCCCTACTCAAGGGAAAATGCTGGCTGCAGGTAACGTGTCAGCTGGACACGTGCAGAACCCTTCATTACAGTGGATTTCATATAGCTTTCCACTAGAAGATCTTTTTGACTAGATCTGTCAAAAATCACTTCATTATAAGATAGTAGTACTGTGGCTTAGTCCAACAGGTGGAGAAAAGAGCTGTCAGTCAAGGTGTAGAAGAGTGAATATTTGAATTCTGAGAATGATCACTCATTGTGAAAAAGAATGTTCTAAGTATGCTTTTTGACACCAATGACCCTTCTCTTCACATTATCTCTAATGAGAGGCAGCCAAAAGGAAATGTTGTAAAAATGGGTTATTTCAATTATCTTCACATTGACTAGAAATTCATTTGAACATGACAAAGAGACAAATTTCTAGAGACAGTAAATAATGAATGTGCCTTAGTAGTCATGGAGCTAAAAAGAGAGGCAGTGATTTTTTATTTAATTCTGAGTGATGCCCAGGTTCTGGTTAGAGATGCAATTGTTTCCTAAGAATTTGGGAATAGTAATCATAACACCATCATGTTCAACGTATGCATGGATGGGAAATTATCTAGAAAATCTAATACCATCACATTACATTTCAGAAGAAATAATTTCTCAAAATCAAGGTGATTATTTAGTTAACAGTTAAATTGAATGATGTCAGGAGAATCACATTCCTTCAGGAAGTTAAAGGTTATTTAAATTACTGTAATGCAGTCTCAGATAGCATGTATACCATACCTTAGAAAGGATAATACAACTGCAATATGGTTAGATTCCAGGAAGCCGTAAAAAGCCATTCTTTCATTAAAAGTGAAAGTCTTGCCCAGTTGAAGAAAATACAAAAAGATCACAAAACAATGCCTTCTCAGTGGCTGCACCTAGGCAGTATCAGAACTGCCTAGGAAGCCTCATGTAAATTCCAATGTGGATATTATCAGGGATGGACAGCTAAGACCCAAGGCACAATCCTATGCGAACTCGGAGGCGACTGCCTATTCAATGCCGGGCAGGAGAAGCACAGAGGGGATCCTTCCCTCCACACTTCTCCTGCCCTGCATTTTTGATTTCAGCTGTCTAGCCCCACGAAGGTGGAGTGGGGGAGGAGGCTGCCGGATGACATAGGATGTGTCGTGAAGGCATTTCCCTCTTCGCTGACCCGGAACGCCCCCTGGAACACCCCATTTTGGCTGCTCCATGCTCCTCTTCTGAATGCAGAACATGGGGCCATTCCATGCTGCCTGCAAGGCAATGCAGAAGAGCGGGGAAGGAAGCACGGGCTCTGAGGTCAGTTCCTGGAAAATCACATATCCTATGGCCACTTAGCCGCTGACTAGCAGCCATAGGATTGTTCCCTTAAAGACTTATCTAGCAGCTACATCTTTTTCTTTTTTGCTCTAAAATAAGCACAAGAGCCCTAATCCAGAACAGGACCATAGTATATGAGTTAGGGGGGCTTTAACCTTTTCCTACTGTAATTCCAATTTAGATCAGCCTCCTGCACCCCACACCTCTGCTATCCATGTATATGTATATGAATATGAATGAATCTGATGAAAGTGAGGGTGTCATCAACACATTGGGGACAGTTCATTCCAAATCTCCAGTGTGCTTTATATATGTTTAAACTAATATTATTACTTTCTTTCATTTACCAAAAATTTGACAAAGATGTGTCAGCACTGTCAGAGAGCAAAAACCATCAGATATTCCAATGGGAATAAAATGCTATATATAAATGGCAGTGTCTTCCATTGTGAGCCAAGGCAATATTGAACAAAGGAAAGAGGAGATGAGTCATGATGACACATGCCTGAGACTACATGAAATTCAGTTGATTTCTAATGTGCAAACAAAAACCTTGGTCGCCTGCATTTTTTAATGCTGTCATTTGACTCATTTCCCCTTTCTAGCAATGTACAAAGGTAATAATGCAAATGCTCATCAGGCACACAGACAGATAGAAGGGGACTGGAATAATTATATATATTTTAAAATGCCAGAAGAAGGTTTGGTGACAGAATGGAGGTTTCATGTATGGAAATATAAATCATATTTGAAGTCACATAGGTACCTTTTCTGGCACATCCTGAATTCAAAAGTTAAAACTGAACATTGGCAATATAATATCGCCCCCCTCCCCCCACCCCCGCAAAAAAGTTTTGTGAGTCACCTTACTCTTGAGTCTAAACCATTACAAATGGAATGGCTACAACAAATCAATCATGCATTCACATTTCCAGCCATCTGGGAACTGAGACCTCCCTTCCTCCACACAAGATGTTACATTTATGAGTGATTTAGCACTTTCCTACACTGCTCTTGGATCTTCTCCATGTAAGGTTTAAATGCTAAACTTTACATATTTTTCACATTAAAATTTTATAAATCAAATATGGGAAGCATCAGCATGAATGTTAGTGGTAACCCTTGAAATGTAGTATAATTTATTACTGCACTCACTATTAAGGTGGAACAATCGTTGCAAGTATTTTTTTTTAAAAAAAATTGCTCAGTCTCATGCCGTATGCTGCATTTTATTTTGACAGTTTTAATTAGTTTAATTAATCATTTTGGGTTTTATTATGAAACTTTTATACCTCCCTTGGTGAATGTGAGCTCAGGAAATGAGTCTCCTTGCCCTTAACAGGGACAGAAACCTTGCTAAGTACGGGTGAGGTATACACTCATCCCCATTATTTTTAAGAACAGGATACATTTTTTCCTACACTCACATGTAGTATAAACATCTTGTGTGACCTTTCTTAATCATTATTAAGTCACCAGGCAAACCATAAAGCTACTATTCTTGTTTTCTTTCAGTGCCCATTTTAATATGAATGTTAACATTCAAAGCCCTTAACGGCTTGGGGCCAGGTTACCTGAAGGATCGCCTCCTCCCATATGTGCCTGCCCAGACCTTAAGATCATCATCAGCGGCCCTTCTCCGTGAGCCCCTGCCAAAGGAAGTGAGGCGGGTGGCTACTAGGAGGAGGGCTTTTTCTGTTGTGGCACCCCGGCTCTGGAATGAGCTCCCTAGTGAGGTTCGCCTGGCGCCTACATTGTACTCCTTTCGGCGCCAGGTGAAGACCTTTTTATTTTCCCAAGCATTTTAGCTTTCTAATTTTTTATCTTTGCTGTTTTAAATCTGTATTTTAAACTGCTGTACTGCTGCTAGGTTTTATTGTGGTTGTATTGTTATATTGTGGTTTTAATGTTCTATATATTTTAAATTGTTTTATTGTGTGTTGTTTGGTTTTAATTTTTGTGAACCGCCCAGAGAGCTTCGGCTATTGGGCGGTATAGAAATAAATAAATAAATAAATAAATAAATATGACCCATACTTAACGTTGTACATTTGAAAGCTTTGTTAGATATGCAGAAGAAAAAGTTCCAAAGAAGGTAAAGTCCTTGGAGGAAATCAATATATCTTAATGCTGTTACAGGCCTTCATACATATGCATGTTAAGAACTAGTATTAGCAAAGATTTTGTCCTGAGCCCTCTGAAAACAATGACTCAAAACGAGAGGCTGATTAAAGCTTTCAACAGCCTTTAAATAGATAACAGAGACCTACAAGTGAGCCGAACTGCCCATGAAACAAACAAATCCATATTGAACTGGTGCCTTTATACCACAGGGAAGCTGAGCATGATTAAATGACAATGTTCTGGATGGATATAGAACAACCGTACCCAACCTGTTGTCCTTCAAATGTGTTGGATTGCAACTCCCATCATTCCCAGAAAGCATGACACTGGCTGGGGATCATGGGAGTTGTATTCCAGCACATCTGGAGGGCACTGGGTTGGGGGAGGCTGATATAGAAGATTGATGTGATGGCACATCCACAAAGTTGTTGAGAGAGGCTAAAGCAAGTTCCATTAGGAACATAGGAAGCTGCCTCACCCAAAGTCAGACTATTGGTCTGTTGAGCTCAATTTTGTCTATGCTGACTGGCAGCAGCTCCCTCCAGGTTTTCCAGCGGGAGTCTTTCCCAGCCCTACCTGGAGATACTGGGGTTTGAACCTGCCTTTAGGGATGGCGGAGAATTCCACCACAGACTCCAGTGAGGCCGGATTCTAAAGAATCTGGCCCCCTGGAGTTCGTGGCAGAACGGATTGCTCCCCACCACCATCCCGCGAATTCCCTGTGGACCGGATCCTACCTGCCTCCAACGGGTCCGGATCCGGCCGCTGCTTCCTGCCGCTCCGATGCGCGACTGCGAATGGTGTCCCCTAAGCAGGACGCTGTTTGCGTTGCCGCTTTAGCCGTGATAGACTACGTAAGTATTTACGTAGCCTATCACGGCTAAAGTGGGGATGGAAATGGCGTAGGGGACGCCATTTGTGTCCCTGCCCTTTGCCATGATAAGCTACATAAATACTTATGTAGCCTATCACGGCCTGGCAGGGACGCAAATGGCGGCCAGAGTAGTGGCCACCATTTGCAGCCACAGCCCGGGAGCAGCCAGAACGGAAGTTGCAGAGTGGAGCCGGCCGGGGAGGATTCAGGGGGGGAGGGATGGATTGCCTCCCCCCCGCACCGCAGACTGCTGGAATGGGGTGAGTATTCCGCACAGCCCTACTTTTGCAAGCGAAACCTGTGCTCTATTGCTACGCTGTGGCTTGTATTTCTGACTGTGTTTTAATTTGGAAGCTGCCTTAGTGGCCCTTTGGGAGCTGAAAGGTGGGATAGAATTAAATAAATACATTCTGTTTTAATGCCAGAGTTCATTCATTTTTCCTTAAGTAGTTGTCTGTCCAACATGCTTTAAGAACTTTGTGGAGAGGATAGCACGGTCCTCAAATAGCCACAGTTCCAAAGAATCAAATGGATGTGCGTGCACACACACACACACCTGTAAACAAAACAACGCTGCAACACTCCTTCTTTTGCCACTTTTCAGAGACAGAAGTATCACCCTACATACAGTTGACAGATTATATCGAAGTACTTTGGCATGCCATTACCATTTTCTCATTTACTTCTTAGCACTTTTCTCTCATTAGATTTAACTTACTGCTGAGAAAGTAATGATACCGCAGTGGCATATGGCAAGCAATAGATGTAGACTCTCCTCTGTTTCCATGTGTCTGCGGAATGACATGTGCAGCAGAATTCATTTGCTTAGAAGACTCAAGTCCCTCTTTCCCTTAATGTTAGGGCATGCGACCTGTTTTGTGACAATACATTGCCACCTCTGCTTCTCCCAAGTCACAAGGGTTGCTGCTCTATTTAAAACAAAAAACGAAACAAAAAAAAACCTTAGACAGCTTTATAGTAAGGGCCCTCACAAGTGAGCCATGTCGCTGATAAGCACAAAGTGTCAGGAAATCTATCTGCGCTCATACACTGCAGGGAATTAAGCTACACTGAGATTTAAAAGCGAATAAGGAAGCCAATAAAATAAAAACTGCTTACTATGATAAGTTACAAACTCTGGATTTTTTGAACATAAATAACCTAAAATGCTCTAAAGAGGAGAGCAGAGTAATTGCTACCTTGTTCATGGATCTTGCTTTCAAGACCATTTTCCCAAACTAGAGCTGCTTTGATATTTGTACAATCTGTTGCTGAGGGGTGTGGCAATGGGAACCTGCATAATGGCTTCCAGTTCCTCCTATAGACATTATTGGAGCGGCATGGGAAGCAGCCACACACGCGCAACTCCCACTCCATTCAAGTAACACATGAACTGGTCCTTTTCCTGGTTTGCTAGGGAGAGCTGATAGACTTCCATTCTGATTTTAATTCTGTTAGGAATGTCTAGCTACAGTTTAAGCCAAGTGTGTACACCTCTTTTGACTCCAAGGGTTGCATCTGGTGTCAGATGAAGAGGGTGCATATGCATGCACGTGTGCGTGTGCACACACACACACTCTCTCTCTCTCCCACCTCTTGGAATAGCTGGGGTGGTGGTGGTTAAATTATCTCCCATTCCCAGCAATCACCACACAGATTGCTATTCCTCTAGCACTGCTAGCAACAGGAAGACAGTTACCTCAGAACAGCATTTTTTTCACGTGCAGGGAAAAATGAGTTGGGTCGTCCCAGCTTTGGGACTCACACAGGGAGCAGCCAAGGGCTACATGTGGTCCCAGGGCTGCAGGTTTTGCACCCCTGGTTTAGGCAATCCACCTGACTGCTCTAAAATGTAAAATCTGAATGGTACCAATGAAGAATATTTGCTGGTGCTAATACCCCAGTATTATTTTCTCTGCCACAATAAATGCTGACAACCCTACATGCCCTCCCTTTAAGATCCATTATTTGTTATTAATTGAAGGCTATGAAGCAATGCAGGGAATATCTGACCAAAAAGGGAGTCGAGAGAGAAAGAAAAGAGCCCACAGTCTGATCTAATTTTGTAAAGAAAATAAATATTTTATTGTAGCGTGTAAAGGTGTAGGAGGCGTTCTCTTTTATAAGTGGTTCAACTGCCCACTTTAGCTACACAGCGTTTATGTGCTTTGAAGGAACCTTAATCGCTCTGATCTCTATTTGTGCCACACTGTCGATCCGATGATTAATGCAGTTGGGGCTTAAGCTAAGGTGGTGTCCTGTATCAGTGCTTGAAATTTGGGGTTGGGGGGAGAGGATCCCTGCCCGCCAGCTCCTCTTAGCTTTTGTGATATTCTCCCTGCATGATTTTAGAGGGCTACAGGGCATGATTAGGGTAAATTTGGTAGAACCTGGGGCACCCTACTTTTCCCCTTAAAATTCAAGTACTGTCCTAAATAAGGAATAGATTAATAATCTCTGTGAGTTCCTTCTTACTCCTGTGGCTACTTTTTAGCTTTGGTATTCTTTGTGAACTGTTTTATTCATAGGAGAAACCCAAACAATACAATTTAAAGTTGTATAAGACTACCTAACGCAGAGTGGAGGCTGGTGGCTCCAATGTCAGTGGGGTGGTGAATCCACTCTGGGTTTCAGTCACAACCAGTCAGAACTCTGAAGGAGCTACCCAAGCTGCTGAACCTATTTGGGGTTAGGGTTCAGTACCTTGGATAGCTCATGTAGAGTTCTGACTGGTTCTGACTGAAACCCAGAGCGGATTCATTGCCCCTTGACCTCAGAGCCACCAGCCTATGCAGATATTGTGGTTGGCAAATTATAGTCCATTTGAATTGTGAGGATTGTGAATGATTCTCCCCTCTCTAAATGCTCATGTGTCAGTGGTTTCTCTTGAATTGGAGTCCTTTTATTGCATCTTAAACTACTGAGTTTGCTGATGTACATTTCTAAAGTGCTGTGACTTCGTAGACACCTGTCTTCATTTATGGGATATTGATTAACTTAGGTCCCAATCAAACCAGATTCATGGGTGCTGAAGTGAAACAAATCACAAATGGGTCAGTTTAACAGTGTACTAAGTACACAAAGATGATACCTGGAGGCAGAAAGAATACACAAAGAAAGCTCACCTCCCTTCAGCTGATAAAGAAGGCACCTTTATCGCAGCTGATTGTATATTTGAGTCCCCCAAATATACGAGACACTCTCCCAGGTCCAACAAAATTTCTCCAAGCTGGCAGCACAATTACCCCTTGGAGTGAGACCAAATTGGTTGCGTTTTTCTCAAGCTTATATAGCCCTCTCTCATATTCTAGAAGGTTCTCAAAGCATCCCAGCCTGGGAAACTAATTGCCTTTCCCGAGAGAGAGACCTCAACATTCCAACTTAAGAGTGAGAACCTCCCAGCTTGTAGCTGAGACAAGATACTACTCCCTATCTCAGAAGGGTGAGGTAGCCAGGCATATATACGGTTGTTGACATATGGAGTTGCACTTGCTTGGTACCAATTAAAACGATATAAGAGTTCCCATCAGAAGCCTACCTTTCGGTTAGCTAAAACCTGCTCACTATGTTAGCTGACACAGGTCTCTGTTTAACACACTATGACTATACAGGACATAACTGTGGGAGCTCACTGAACCTCCTCGCCAGCTCTTCCGGTATGAAATCCACTACAACACTTTTGTAACCTTCTGCATGTTTACCATTTGTAACTTTGCCTACTCCTTCCTGATATCTAGCTGCTCTTTGATGATTCAGACTCTAACTACCTCTGTAGAGGCAGGACCCCTAATGTCCACCAGTTTATTCATTGCTATGATTTTGAATAATGAACCCTACTTTTTGGATGACCCTCTTTCTCTGCTCAGGTATATGTCTCCCTGTGGGCTCTAGACAAGAGGTCATCTACTAGTCTTTTCTTGTTATCAGTTGTCACTAGTGCATGACTTTCTAACCAGCTTTTATCATATTGGGAAACCCCATCCCATAACATTAAAGAAAGCAGCAAGTTAGCATTCATATCTATTTTTACTAAGATGAAAACATAAATACAAGCTGATATTACTGCTTCCTTATTTCACAGAGGTCATGAAACATTTCTCTGTACTCTGACTGTGTAAGTATGATAAGAATAAGTGCGCTGAACTCAGTTTAGTGATTAACTTTTCATTTTCAGCCTGACTCACTGGATTTGCTTGGGTAAAACACTGTTAATACAGAAAACCCACCCCTGGGTGTACTGTTTCTATAGTAAAAGAGAGTGTCATAAAGCTGATCTGCAGGGAAAAATTAATGTTTTTGCAAACTAATAATAAATGTTAGTGCTTAGACATACAAATACTCTAAAATGTTTAGTCTTATCCACATTATAAAGTGCTACTATATTGCAGATAATTTGTTCTTCTTTATCTCCTTTTAATAGACACTGTGGTTTGAGTACTGAAGGCCTAAGAGAAAATCTGCACAGACAGTGCAACTTCACATCAAAGAGAATCAAGTTAGATGTTCAAGTATTTGAAGAACAAATGTTGCTAAAGGCTCCCTGCTGCAGCAAAAGCCTCTGCCAACTTTGCTCCTAGAGTTTTCCATTTAACCTTTCATAATGTGCACATAAACATGTTGTCTGTGCAGCAACCAGCAGAAATTAAAGCACAATCTAACCTCTGTTTTATATAACAAAGGTTGGGAAGGCATTTACCCTCAGGTTGGGAAGGCATTTACTCATATTGGAGGCAATGAGGATGTTTGCCTTACCCTGCAATGCGTGGAAGACTGGCTAGCTCTTACTTTTTTACTTATCTTACTAAATATATTCTTGACCTATACACCTATCATGCTGCACTTTAATCATCTCAGTTCTTGACATATGGCACACTTATAGTACGTATATCAAAGGGGGCTTTCAACAAAAAGTTGCAGTGTGGAATGCATCTCTTCAAGGTTGCAGCCAGCCAAGCCTTCTTTTAGGATATAGTCTATTCCATTCTACTCCACTCCTGGTTTTCATTCTACCCCAGCCCTGCAGCAGACAGTCATCATTCTGCACCCACTGAGCTTGCTCAGTCCTCAGATTGGGCTATTTTGAATTCCCCCTTTAGGTCTCCCCCCTCCCTCCTCAAAGCCTTTTAGTACTTCTGCAAATGTTGTAGTTCCCCCAATCCTGCTGATACCTCCTTCTTGTGTGTGGCCACACAAGTGCTATTTTGGAACCACACATGGAAAACTGAGTTTGCTATTTATATATAGGATATATGGCAACAGATTCTGTTACATAGACTCTGGGGCTGCTTGGCTTGGGTAGGCCTTGTGGCAGCCTGGCATATGCTCTACAAGCATATGAGCCATTAGACCATTGGGAGCAGCTTCTGATGCAAAGTAAGGAACTGCAGTCAGAAAATAACAACATACATGCATACATACAGGGAAACCGTGATGCAAATACAGAAGTGCTAAGGTTGAAAACTTCTACACACTTACTCTGAAGTACTCAGTGTGTCATGCGTCCAAGTAATCATACATATAGGATTGTTCTGCATAAGGCTATTTGCACTGCAGCTGAAGGCTGTAGCCTGAAGCATCACTTTCTTGGAAGTAGGTTCCATTGTAATGAATAAAGCTTACTACCCCAAAGAGTGCTGAACTTTCTCCCCAATCTTAACCTCATGTACACCAGACTGGGGAGAAAGTTTGATGTATTCATAACAGACTCCCAGTTTCTGTGTGGGTGTTAGTTTGAGGCATAGCATTAAGTTAAATAGACCACAACTTTATTAAACTGCAAATGACAGCAACAAATGTACAAATGACAGCAACAAACAAAGACCAGCAGGAGGGGATGATTTTAAAAGCGTGACACTGATGCAAAGGGAAACTCACATGGCTCATCCAGCTGCAATGTCCCTCTGGCCCCATGGCTTAATCGTGAAGTTCTTGGGCTTCCTGAACTTCCACCCAGCTTGTGCTAAAGCAAGGGCAGGGCTTTTATAAACATGTGTCTTGCCTCCTGAATTTCTCACAAGAATTAGCCTAAACCTATCCTTTGCAAGAGCCCAGCTCAGCACCAACGCCTCAAGCCTCACAACTAGACTGCTCAATGGACCCTCTCTCCCTATCCCCCACAACTATCCCTCACTCTGCAGGCAAGGGGGCTTTTACTTAAAGAATCAAATAAAAACACTGATGATATAGATGAGCATAAATGTCCAATCACTTTAGAAGCAGCGTCATGACACAGGTGCACAAAGTCAGAAATGAACGATGGAGCAGGCATAGGATCCAAGCAAGAAATTGTTAATACTAGAAACTGCTACCCCCCCACCCTGGAAAAAAGTATGTGTTGATGTTTTGACAATGTCATCAGACCTGGAGGGTGAGCTGCTGGACATGAATACTTTTCCATAAGGAGCAGCTTCCATCCAGAGCTGTTTTAAGCAACCACCATCTTATGTCAGGTTCCTATGCATTGGAGGCCATGGTGATATTAGTAAGAGATAAAAGTGCCCATGAGGAGACTGCCTTCCTACATATACACACACACAGCTCCTTCAATATTGCACAGTTGCGGACCTTTTAGTTGGAAATGCCCTCAAACAATGTACAGGAAGTAGAGTACAGGAAGTTTGACAGCCCTTAGGTACCCAAGAAAGATCACTTCAGCAGCCGTCTTCCATTCAAACTCCTGTCATGCCCCTTTTGTTATCCTGTGCTCTGTGTCTGAGTTCAGTCTTCCATTTCTGCTTCCTGTAGGTATACTCTTCCCCTTGAAAATAGGATTGCAGTACCTAAAACTATTTCTGGAGGAGATTAAAAGATAAATGATTTTACACTTTATTTATTTGTAATATTTATTAGAGCTGTGCACAAATGGCCTCTTAACATTCTCCAGCCTATTTGTGGACAGAGGAACTGGGGAGGGGGGACAATTTCACCAAATTTCATCAGGTGAAGGAGAAATTATCAATAGTTTCTCACAAACAGGGCTCACTATTGACATGGGTTGTAGCACAGGTTCTTTCTTTTGTCCAAAGGGTTTTTGGTTTATTGCACAGCTTCTATAGGTGGCCACAGCTGCACAGCATCAACTGTGTTGAGTCTTCCACTTTTTTGAGGCAGAATTTTGAATTTCTTTGGGTGATATTTTTGAGCTTACTTAATCACTGTGAGGTAGGGGTGTACGAAATCCCTATGCAAGCCCGTGATAGGCTACGTAAATATTTACGTAGCCTATCACGGCTAAAGCAGGGACGCAAATGGCATCCCCTACACCATTTGCATTCCTGCTTTAGCCGTGATAGGCTACGTAAATATATACGTAGCCTATCACAGGATGGCCTAGGGACGCAAATGGCGGCCGCTACGATGGCCGTCATTTGCGTCCGCAGCAGCCTGGCAGCAACCGGAGCTGCCGCCGCCAGAGCCAGAGCCGCAGCCAGGTAGGCTCCGTTTCGCAGGGCTTTTGCAGGGTGGTGGGGCAGGGAGCTCTGTTCCGCCATGGATTCGGGGGGGGGGCTGAATTCACTGGAATTCGCCCCCCCTGGTATCCATGGCAGAAGTCTCTAACATCCCTACTGTGAGGTGGCTAAATGTGCTGTGTGTATTTTCTCTCTCTATTACGCATCTTCCCACTGCTCTGCAGCCTCCCAGGCCACCTGCACTTTCTGAACTGATAACACCCTGTGGGAGGAATTGCCTCAGGATGTCTTCCTCATGATGGCTTTAACTGAAGTGTGGGAAGCTGAGGAGACTATAAGCTGCCAGAGAAATTACTGTACAATGACAGATCGGACACTTGCACACACACCTCAGCCACCTCATAAGTAGGGATGTCAGAGAATTCTGCCACGGATCTCGGTGAGGCCGAATGCCAGTGCATTTGGCCCCCCGAAATCCGTGGCGGAACAAAGCCCCCCCCAACCCCCGAAAGGTGCGCGAAACAGAGCACTTACCTGCTGCCATCCGTGCTGACTTGCGAATGGCGGCCGCCCTGCGGTCGTCATTTGCGTTCCCTAATTTTAGCCGTTTTAGCCTACGTAAATATTTATGTAGGCTATTACGGCAAAAAAAAGGGGGAACGCAAATAGCATACTGGGCACTATTTGCGTTCCTTTTTTTCGCCGTAATAGCCTACGTAAATATTTACGTAGGCTAAAATGGCTAAAAATAGGGAACACAAGTGGCGGCCGCCGTAGCCACCGCCTTTTGCGTACGGTGGTTTTTTTTTTTTTTTTGGCTTGCTGTGATAGGCTACGTAAATACTTACGTAGCCTATCACGGCAGCTTCACAGGACGCAAATGGTGGCCCCTACGGCAGCCGCCATTTGCGTCCGCAGCAGCTCATCCGCGGCCGGAACTCCAGCTGCAGATGGCCCTGGCTGGCAGCTCCGTGGAGCTGCCATGGAGCGGAGCTGGCCGGGCAGGATTCCGGGGGGGGAGGACCAGATTGCCCCCCCATTGAGGATTCCGGGGGGAGGGACAGAGCGCTTCCCCCCCACTGCGAATCAATCCGTGAAAAGGTGAGTTTCGTACATCCCTAAAGTGACTTTCGTACATCCCTACTAAGTAAGGTAAGCACAAGAGCCCCAAACCGATCCCATGAGAATTTCTCAGAAATTTCTCATCCTTTGAATTTCTTTTTGAAAGCAATTTCTCTTCTATAAAATTGAATGAGAATGGTCAAAAAATGTTGGAGAAATTTTCGGCACAGCACTACTATTTATATACTGCTTAATATAATAAAATCTCTAAGCAGTTCACATATAAATATTAAAAACTACATTTAAAATGCACTATTAAAAACAATTCCAACTACAACAAAAAATACAAAACAATTCAAGGAACAGTAAAACAGTTTAATCTTTGTAAACAGCCCAGAGAGCTTCAGGTATCGGGCAGTATAGAAATGTAATAAATAATAATAGTAAAATGGAGTGCCATATAATTAACTACAATTCATTACAAGCCAGAGAAGGCCTGGGTGAACAAGTGCGTTTTCAGGAGGATTTTGAAATACTTTGTGGAGTATGTACCACCACAGAGACCAGAGTCACCTTTATGTATATTCTATATGTATACCAGTTAGTACATTCACAAGCGGATCCTGAATGGGATTTGAAGTTATCCCTTCCTATTACAATCCAGTTATAAAAAGGCTTGGCTTTATAACTTCAAGGAAAAAAAAAAATGCTCTAGTTCAAAACAAAATGATAATCATTATAAGAACTTTGCCATGACTAGACATGCTAAAAGGGCGCAATATTTATAATTGGATTCTTAAATCACTAATTTTATTGCCAGTCTATCAAAGTCAATGGTCCATTCCTAAACAAATTAAGATTGAGTGTCTGGAATCATATCTCCGTATGTTATCCATGAATGACTTTCTTATAAAACACAATTGTTGGTTTCTTGTAAATAATCTGTCAGTCAGAATTCCAATGAGTTCACATTTCCAATTTGAAATTAAATCAAATTTCTTAAATTTTTACGAGTTTAATTTGAACAAAGTCTTGCCAGGTTTTATCCCAAGAAGCTGTTTTCAATGCACAGAGATGAGACATCTGAAATAATGAGATTGCCGCAACCAGCTCTTAGTCCTGGGAGGGAGGATGGCGCAAGAGGAGACCTAATTCTACTTCCACGTGAACTTAGTGGGCTGGAGGTCACACGAACTGGATGTGTGAGGAACAGTCTGGAAAGGATCAGGTAGATAACAGTGAATGATGATAGAAACCTAAGTTTATTAACAAGTACAGAATCAATCTGTTGCATAGGCAAGGGCTGGAAGGTGATTTCTAGGGATGTCACAGAATTCCACCATGGATCTCGGTAAGGCTGAATGCCAGTGCATTAAGCTCCCCGAAATCCATGGTGGAACGAAGCCCCCCCGCCCCACGAAAGGCGCGCAAAACGGGAGACCTACCTGCTGCCATTCGCGCTGCTTTGTGAATGGTGGCCGCGTCCACGGCCGCCATTCGCTTCTTCATTATAGCCGTGATAGGCTGCATAAGTATTTACGTAGCCTATCACGGCAAAAAAAAGGGAATGCAAATGGCAGCGGCTACGGCAGCCTCCATTTGCATTCCTTTTTTTCGGCTGTGATAGCCTACGTAAATATTTACGTAGGCTATTACGGCAAAAGAGAGGGGCGCAAATGGAGTAGTGGCCGCTATTTGCGTCCCTGTATTTTGCCGAGATAGGCTATGTAAATATTTACGTAGACTAAGACCGCGAAAATAAGGGGAACGCAAATAGCGTAGCGGATGCTATTTGTGTTCCCCCTTATTTTCGCCGTCTTAGTCTACATAAATATTTACTTAGACTAAGACGGCCAAAAATAAGGAATGCAAATGGTGGCGGCTGTAGCCGCCACTTGCATACGCGGTTTTTTTTTTTTTAAGCCAGACATGATAGGCTACGTAAGTCTTTATGTAGCCTATCACGGCTGACTACAGGGACGTAAACGGCGGCGGCTATGGCCACCGCCATTTGTGTCCCTGCTAGCCAGTGGCTGGATGTCCGGCTGCTGGCGGAGCCGGCCGGTGGCTCCACAGAATCCGCACGGAGCAGAGCCGGCCAGCCAGGATTCCGGGGGGAGGGACGGAGCGCCTCCCCCCCCAGCAGAACCTGGCGGAGCCAGGTAAGGGGGGTTTTGTACATCCCTAGAATTTCTGGGGGAGGGATGGAGTGCCTCCCCCACCGCGAATGTCACCCTTTGAAAAGGTAAGTGACTTTCGTACATCCCTAGCGATTTCTAAGTATATTTATTGACAATCAGGATCAATAGAGCCAATGATTTGGGTCAGAGATCAGACTGTGCAACATTTTGAGCACTTAATAGCTCCATCCAGGATTCCTAGAATCATAGAATAGTAGTGTTGGAAGGGGCCTATAAGACCATTGAGTCCAACCCCCTGCTCACTTCAGGAATCCAAGTCAGAGCATCCCTGACAGATGGCTGTCC
Organism: Heloderma suspectum; assembly: GCF_057233095.1. Classification (NCBI taxonomy): domain Eukaryota; kingdom Metazoa; phylum Chordata; class Lepidosauria; order Squamata; family Helodermatidae; genus Heloderma; species Heloderma suspectum. The sequence goes on along the minus strand of NC_139460.1, from coordinate 77,425,373 downwards.
AGCCTCATCTTGAATGCCTCCAGTGTGGGAGAGCCCACCACCTCCCCAGGTAATTGGTTCCATTGTCGTATTACTCTAAGAGTCAGGAAGTTTTTCCTGATGTTCAGCCGGAATCTGGCTCCCTGTAACTTGAGCCCATTATTCCGTGTCCTGTACTCTGGGATGATCGAGAAGAGATCCTGCCCTTCCTCTCTGTAACAACCTTTCAAGTCCTTGAAGAGCGCTATCCTACCTCCCCTCAGTCTTCTCTTCTCAAGGCTAAACATGCCCAGTTCTTTCAGTCTCTCATCATAGGACTTTGTTTCCAGTCCCCTGATCAACTTTGTTGCCCTCCTCTGAACCCTCTCCAGTTTGTCTGCATCCGTCTTAAATTGTGGTGCCCGGAACTGGACACAGTACTCCAGATGAGGCCTAACCAGTGCTGAGTAGAGGGGAACTAGTACTTCCCAGGATTTGGAAGCTATGCTTCTATTAATGCAGCCCAAAAGAGCATTTGCCTTTTTTGCAGCCACATGACATTGTTGGCTCATATTCAGCTGGTGATGGACAACAATTCCAGGATCCTTCTCGCTTGTAGTGTTGTTGAGCCACGTATCCCCCATCTTTTAACTGTGCATTTGGTTTCTTTTTCCTAGGTGCAGAACTTGGCATTTATCCCTATTACATGTCATTCTGTTATTTTCTGCACAGCGCTCCAGTCTACCAAGATCACTTTGAATTTTGTTTCTGTCTCCAAGGTATTAGCTATCCCGCCCAATTTTGTGTCATCTGCAAATATGATCAGCATTCCCTGCACCTCCTCCTCCAAGTCATTCATAAAAATGTTGAAGAGCACTGGGCCCAGGACTGAGCCCTGCGGTACCCCGCTCGTTACCGCTCCCTAGATCCCATTGATAAGCACTCTTTGAGCCCGATCCTGTAGCCAACTGTTGATCCACCTGATAGTTGTTTCATCTAGCCCACTTTTGGCTAGTTTGCTAATCAGGATATCATGGGGCATTATGCCATTTGCGGCCGTAAAGGTCTTAGTTTGAGGTAAATGCAGCCATAAATGGCTGGATTTAGCTTAAACTAAGACCTTTACGGCCACAAATAGCGTCCCGGATGCCATTTGTGGCCCTGCCCTGCCTTTCATTCACGCAATAGGCTACGCAAATATTTGCGTAGCCTATCTCGTGAGTGAAAAGCAGGGCCGCAAATGGCATCTGTAATGCCATTTGTGGCCGTAAAGGTTTTAGTTTAAGCTAAATACAGCCATTTATGGCTGCGTTTACCTCAAACTAAGATCTTTACGGCTGCAAATGGCATCCTGGATGCCATTTGTGTCTGTAGTCAGTCCCCTTCAGCCAGCGATATGGCATGGTGGCCATATCAGTGGCGCTTCAGAGCTGGCCGGCGGCTCCGCAGAATCGCCATGGAGCAGATCCAGCCAAAGAGGATTCCGGGGGGAGGAACGGATCACCTGCCCCCCGCGGGAGGATTCCTGACATACCAGCAGGTAGGGAATCCATCCATCCCTATGAACAGTTGTGGTGGTGCTGAGAGGGCTGAAAGTGGCCTTTGTGAAGATGTCTCTAGCTCTTAGTTCTGACAGTGTCTCCTGCGCACAGGAGACTGTGTGAACTGGACCTTTGAATAACCTTCTCAAGTAGAAAGCCAATGGGTAGAATGGCATATCCACCATCTATATGTTTTTCACTTTCACTGGAGCTGGAGGGCTCCAGAAAGCAGAAACTAGCACTGCCTTGCAGGGAGGTGGCCACATGAACAGTGCCCATGTGACTGAGTTGCCAAGTTGAGATGTAAAGAATTCTGGAACCTGATTGGGGCCATGGTGTGAAGCTAAGGACAGATTAGGAGATGGAGCCTTGTGGATGCCAGCAGCAGTAGAAAGCTTTGGGTTGGATCCCAGCAAGCTTCCTCTGATAGATCCAGCCCATTCTGCTTGCTCTAGGGATGTACACGAATCTTGTTTCAGTTTTCAAATCATCTGACTGAGAACATGGAGCACATTTTTTTCCAGAAAATTCTTGTACTTTCTATCATGTTCAAAAATGTGTATATTTAAAATATACGCACTTTGAAATATGCATCTTTCAAAATATGTGCATTTTTCAGGCTTTAGTCAGTGTGGGGAAACTGCTCTGGTTTTTTTAAAAAATGTGCACAGAAATGCACACATTCCTGTTAAAAATGCACACTTTTCTCATTCAGACAAAAAGCAAAACAGGTTGCACATTAAAAGAGGAGTGAGGCAAAATGAGCTTTGATGTGGATTCAGAGAATTTTGGCGATCTCAAGCATCCCTGGCTCTCCCATCCCTAGTTTGCTCCTGGGTCTCATGCTGGCAGTTATGAGGTGACCATATGCTTGCTTGCATTCTAATAGAGGGTGAAGGAACTGCAGAGAGACATCTGTGACAGAGGTCAGTCACCATAGCTACCACTGTTAAGTTGCCTGTTGTTCTGCAACAGCCCAACCTGCTTGCCAGGGGAGCAGCTACAGAGTCATCTCACACGTGCACTTTGCAATCTGGCATGCAGAAGGATGAGAAATGGTGAGACAGTCCCGAGTTCAGCAACTTGGCTTTGTAGTGCACATGCCTGGGTTGCGCAATTCAAGCATGCACACTATAAATGATAAATGATGCCAATCGTCATCATCATAATCCTGGCTTTACTCAAATAATGTTGGCAACTAACCCAACATTTCTGTCTTTTACACAACCTATTCTGGCAACTAGCCCAGAAGCAAAAAAACAACCCGCACCCCACCCCGCCGGGTTTTGATTTTTTTCTGGCAGTCCTATCATTGGGCTTCAAAGGTGATCACCTGGAGCTGGAAAGTGTGCAATGCCCAAGTCCAGGCAATACTGAAACGTAATTGAAATAATAAATTCAACCCAGAACTGTGACTACTGAAATATATACAAATAATATTTCCTATTGTATTGCAGTTTCTTGCCATAACGCAGTGGAAACACTGTGGAAACAATGCAATAGAAACACTGACAGACGGTACTCTTTCTATAATAGCTTTCTAGGAGCAGTGGGGGGAGTGTTAAAAAGTGAGAAAATCTTTGATATCACAGTATTTGACACTCTGTAAAGGGCTTGGCAGAAAGTGCTATTTAATAATTAATATAGCTTTCGCAAAAGGAAAAAAAAGGTTGGTTTTATGATACCAGAGAATTAGGAGAGTAGTCCAGTTATAATAGATAAGAAGGTTCAAACAGTTATACTTCCTTATAAATCCCTTCCCCATTTATTTCGTTTAGCCATGGGCCATAAGAAAGTGTAAGATGCAGGATACAATGGTCAATTTAAACATAAGGCAAGCAATATAATGAAATAGAAATCATGACACCACACCACAATAATGAAATAAATTATCAGATCTACTTTACAACATAAACATTTTTGTGGCATTTTGCTGCTACCATAGCAATGTTAGCTACATTCTGGCCAGGCTCATAATATAATGTGAAGTCATCGTGCAGTTCAGGTTGAAATCTGGCTTGTCACTGAATCCAAGCCCATCCCTGGAAACAACAGCTTGTTTGTGCTGCTGTATGCCCAGAAACAGAGGCACCCAGCAAGAGCAGTATGAAAATGAAACTATTCTGAAGGCTGGAAAAATGGGCAGGAGGTAAACAAACTAGAAATAAGGAAAACAAGGCAGGGTTTGTTTGCTCAGCTGCAAGACAATTCATGACTAAAGCAACAAACTGTGGTTAACATAAACCATGGCTCAGAATCATATGTGAACGTAACCTCTGCGTCATAGTCAAATTACTGCTGGCTCGAAGGTTGCCTAGTTTTTGCATATTAGAGATGTATGTCTCTGTCCCACCAGTAACGAGATAGAAACTTTCACCTAACATCCTCAAGAACAAGCCAAAGCAAGAAGGAAATGTATCCCAACCCAAGTTCAAAGAAGCAACGGATCAATTGGGATATATAAATGGATTAAAATAAAGAAAACTAACAAGCCTAACATATGGCAATGTCACATCTTCAAACTTAACACTAATATAACATACAAAAAATCAAATGGATCATGAGCTTATTTTTGAATATATAACAACTTTATATTTTCAGACTAAAACTTACAAGTTCAAGTCATTCAGTACACAAACCCCAAATAAAACAACCAAATGCATTTTGACAATAGGCTTTTGGTGGCCATATATATATATATGCAAAGACACACACATACACATCTATCCAAATTTCTCACACAAATTCACAATTTGACCACAATAATATCTCCACCAACTCATGGATGTTACCAAACCAAAGTTAAATAAATAAAAGTGCATATGAATATGCAAACAATATCAGACTGAAAAGAGTCTTATGCTCCACTGCACATTTACATTACTCAGAAAGTAAAGAAACTGTAGTAGCCATATACCCAGAGCCTAACCCACGTTTCTAAGAGTCCAGGATCTGACATAAACCCCTGTAAATTTTGTGTAAGTTTTGGACCCATGTAGGAAGACATTTACCTTCTGGTGCATGAATTCTGGAGCTGCCACTTTCCAAGACACCTGATGGGATATGCAATAAAGCAAGAACAAATGCATGGCCTTTGCAGTGGTGGCACCCCATTTGTTGAATGCTCTCCCCAGAGAGGCTCACCTGGCACCTACATTATCTTCTTTCTATTGCCAGATGAATACCTTTTTATTCTCTCAGGCATTTTAAGCATTGTTTTTGTGTTTTAGTACTCTATTCTGTTGCTGGTTTTAATTTGGTTTTATGATGTTATAATGACTTTATTCTTTGCTGATAGTTCTCTCTTGGTTTTGTTTTGCATTGTTTTTATTTTTTGTTTTAATGTTTGTCCTATATGTTTTTAATGTATTGTACACCGCCCAGAGAACTTTGATTGTTGGGCAGTTTTAAGTACAATAAATAAATAAAATGTAGAAAGCTGATGTAGTAACTAGGTAAAATTTAGTAACTTTTTATGATAGGTCATCTGACTCTACAAATTGTTCCAGGACATTTTCAGGGTGTGCAAGTAGGGCTGTGTGTGTGATACCAATCCAACTGAACATAGGTTTTATGGAGGTCAGGGTGGAAAGAAGGATTTATTTTCCACCTTCATTAGATCTTCACAGTAACATCCCATAGAGCCTTTCTGGGTGATGAGGAACCTGTTGCAATCTGGCTCAGAGTCGAGAGAACGGGGGTGTTGTTCCCTTGGTGGCACTCTGTGAGTGGCACTGACAAGTTTGTGAGACACATGGAAGATAACGTTGTTTGAATCTGACACGATAGACTCCATAGTTCATTTAATTCCAGTTACCAAATTATCTAGCATAGTATCTGATCCAGTTGTGCTGGATGAGTGTCTTTCCACATCCTCAGGCTGGATAAGGCCTGAGGATGTGGACAAGGGATTTGGCACTGTTCAGCCAACCACTTCTTCGTTTGACCCTTGACCATCCTTGAGTACTGTGTCCAGTTCTGGCTAACACACTTTAAGAAGGATGCAGACAAACTGGAGAGGGTTCAGAGGAGGGCAACGAAGATGATCAAGGGACTGGAAACATAGCCCTATGAGGAGAGACTGAAAGAACTGGGCATGTTTAGCCTTGAGAAGAGAAGACTGAGGGGAGATATGATAGTGCTCTTCAAGGACTTGAAATGTTGTCACAGAAAGGAAGGGCAGGATCTCTTCTTGATCATCCCAGAGTGCAGGACACGGAATAATGGGCTCAAGTTACAGGAAGCCAGATTCTGGCTGAACATCAGGAAAAACTTCTGTTTTTCCTGTTAGAGCAATACGACAATGGAACCAATGACCTAGGGAGGTGGTGGGCTCTCCCACACAGGAGGCATTCAAGATGAGGCTGGGCAGCCATCTGTCAGGGATGCTCTGACTTAGATTCCTACAATGAGCAGGGGTTGGACTCGACGGTCTTATAGGCCCCTTCCAACCCTACTATTCTATGACTATTCTATGATTCTATGATCTAATAGGGAGGGAATATCTGGCTGGGTCCAGGAGCCTGTATATTCCTCCTTGAGAGAAGAGGTGGTGCCAGCATCTTCAAAAGAGGCTGTGTTCTGGCCACTCCTGAAGAAATCTAACCTTGACCCAGAAGATAAGGTCAACTATAGGCTGACTGCCAACATCCCCTTCCTGGGAATGGTGTTTCAGCATGTGATTGCTGATGAACTCCAGGGATTCTTGGATGAAACTGATTTTCTAGATTCATTTCAATCTGGCTTCAGGCCTGGTTTTGGAACAAAAACTGCCTTGGTTAACCTGTGGGATGACCTGTATTAGGAGAGGGACAGGGGAAGTGTGACCCTGTTAGTTCTCTTTGACCTCTGAGTGGCTTTCAATATCATCAACCATGGTGTCCTTCTAGATAGGCTTCTGAGTTGGAATGTAGGGGCACTGTATTGCAGTGGTTCTACTTCTACTTGCATGGTTGATTCCAGAAGATGGTGCTGGAGGATTATTACTCTGTCATGAGGCCATTCCTCAAGGCTCTATTTTATCCCCCATGTTTTTCAACATCTACATGAAAGAGCTGGGAGAAGTTATCTGGGGTGTGAGTTGAGGTGCAGCCAATGTACACATGACACACAGTTTCTTTATTTTTTATTTAAACTGGTTTTTGGCTGACTTTCAGGCAAGGAGCCCTAGCTCTCCTTTTCATCTACTACAGGAGGGGCAGTTGATGCTCTGAACCACTGCTTGGGCAGAGTAATAGACTGGATAATTGCCAATAAGCTGAGATTCAATTCAGACAAGAGGGAGATACTGTTCGTAGGTGGTTTATCTGCCTGGTTAAGTGATGTTCATCCTGTTGTCTGGGTGGGGATTGCACTTCTCCTAAAGGATCAGGTCTGTAGTTCCAGGTTGTTACTGGATCCATCATTAGCACTAGAGGCCCGTAATCTGAACATAGGAAATCTTATTCGTTCTAAATTATTTATTATACTTTGTGTTTTAAAAACACCTAAAAGATTCAGTCTATTGCATCTTTGTTTATTAGAAAGATAAAACTCCCCAGTTGCTGAAATCACAATATCCTTTTTTAAACTAATACCTATTTATAATGCATCATTAAAAGCAGTGGCAAGCCCAAACATACAGTTCATATCCAAGTTATGTTACTGGTTACAAATACAAGAATATGATAAAGAATATGTCAGTCGATATATCTGGAGTACTACTGGCATAAAAACAGGATCAAATTCTGTTGATTAGTAGTTATTAAACCAATGGTAAATTAAGGTAACAGAGAGATAAAGTAATTATTTATAATTAAAATTAATGGTGCTATTAAAATATATTCATATATATCAGCCATTTTTTACTTCATATGTAATTTTAATGTAGATGAAATATGTGTGATAATATGCATAGGATTCCTCTCTCTCTTATTTGCAACAATGTGCAACATGCAATATTCCCAAAGGAATATTGGGAACAATGTGCAACATGCAATATTCCCATATACTACTAGATTACCACTGCATAGAGAAAACTGAGTTTTTGTTTGCCACCCCACCACAAGTTTACTTTTTTTTCTCACTCGTTACTACACAATTATTTCTTAACCTAACTGATACATAACACTGGAGAAACTAACATTTAATACCCCCAATCAAAAGTTCATAATATACTAAGGCATTATCCTCTTAAGGATCAAACTGAAATGGTATCTTCTTAACAACTTTTGCTCAGAAATAGGTCCAACTGGTTTCGATGAAACTCATTTCCAAATATGTATGTGTTGTGTAGAACCCCAGTCTCTGTTCTCCTCTGCATTTCCATTTATCTCCTATGCAGTCAAATCATAATTAATAATGTCTCACTTACTTGTCTTCAAGCTACATCAACTTTTCACTAGCCTGTTCGGCTCATCATGGCTAGTTAGACTGGGTCATACACTGCTTGAAGCCAGGCCTCCATTAAAATGTAAATTGCTGTTTTACTCTAGTGGCTTTCTGCAAATCGAATGGGAAATGGTATTGCAAGATTAAAATTTGACTGGTAAACACCAACATAAAAGGAAAAGAATTCAAAGTTACCTTGAGTGCCATTTTTTTGGTAGGAAGGGGGATATATATAAAATAAAATAACGTTTTCTCATGGACAAAGGCACTAAAAACACTATGATTCTCAATTTGTATGTTCATGTATGATTACTCAAAATATAGTAAGTCGAATAACTAATCATTCTGGTGGCTATATACCCAAAGACTCAGGTATCTCTAGCTCAGAATGTGCACAGTTCCCCAGCCTAGTCTACCAGTAGAGCCTGCACTCACATAGTCCCAGTTAGGTATGCCGTTCACTTGTGTGGCTTTAGTCACAAGTAAATGTCTCTTGGCTCCATTCAGAACTGGCTTGATAATTGCAAGCTTTTCCCACTAACAGTGCAATCCTATGCAAGTTTACTCAGAAGTAAATCCAAATGAGTTCAAAGGGGCTTACTCCCAAGTAAGTATGTATAGGGCTATAGCTTAAGTGATTGAATAAACTGATCTGTGTATGTGTGCTGATGATACTCATAATGGTGTCTTGTCATATTGCCCCCTGGGAATTATAGTTCCAAGCACTGACCATGGCAGGGAGCTACTTGGAAATTCAACTTAGTAAAAAAACAACACTGCCCTGGGAACAAGAGAGGTTTTAGATCTGGATGAGGGACAACCAACACATAAAATATTTGCAAGAGACAGGTGATGAGAATTGACTCAAATAGAGAAGACACTCACCAAATAGAAGACTGCTTGGTTGAGTGATGTGATCATATATTTCACAGCCATGAACAAGAGGGGTGTTTTTTTTAGCAAACGGAAGAGTTAAACACTGAAGATACATCCCACATGCTCCTAAAAAGCATTTTTTGTTGTAGTTCGTGTAGTTTTACAGCAGTCAAGCAGAGTTTCAGAAGGAAGTACAGTCACAACACAGCTGGTTTGGGGTGCCTACTGGACTGCCCAAACTCTGACTGTACATAGGTAGATTCTGTGCAGAGATTTAGGGATGTACGAAAATTCCGCCACGGATCTCAGGGAGGCCGAATGCCAGCACATTCAGCCCCCCGAAATCGGTGGCGGAACGGCCTGCCACCCCCCCCGCCCCTCCCTGGGACGAGACTTACCTTGGGCGGATCTTCCTGGCGGCGGTGGCTCCGGCAGTGGCTGCAGCGGCGGTTCAGCGGCGGCAGCTGTGGTGGCTGGTCTTCTGACCAGCTGCCGCCGCTGCTGCCATTTCCAGTTTTTTTTTTTAAAAAAAAGTGATAGGTAGGGTTGGCGGAGAATTTCTCCCCGAAACTTCGGGGGGCCGAGCGCCAAAGTGTTCGGCCCCCCGAACAAGTTTCGAGGAGAAATTCTCCGCACCCCCCTGCCCCCCGCACCCCCCCGGGACGGGACTTACCTTTGGCGAATGTCCCTCCCGGCGGTGGGTCCGGCCGGCCGTTCGTCGGGTCTTCGTCTGGGGCGGGAGTGGCAGCTGGTCTTTCGACCGGCTGCCACCACCGCCATTCCAATCAAAGAAAAAAAAAACGCCCCCGTGATAGGCTACGTGACGATTAACGTAGCCTATCACGGCTAGATTTGCAAAGTCAGCCGTGATAGGCTACGTCAATCGTCACGTAGCCTATCACGGGAGACATTAAAAAAAAAAAAAGTGCGTACGCAAATGGCGGCCCCCATAGGGAGCCTCCATTCCTGTTCCTTATTTGGTCACTGTAGTCTACGTAAAGATTTACGTAGACTACAGCGACCAAATAAGGAACGCGAATGGCGGCTCCCTATGGGGGCCGCCATTTGTGTACGCACTTTTTTTTTTTTAAGTCACCCGTGATAGGCTACGTGATGATTAACGTAGCCTATCACGGCTGACTTTGCAGATCTAGCCATGATAGGCTACGTTAATCGTCACGTAGCCTATCATGGGGGCGTTTTTTTTTTAAAAAAAAAACTTTTTAGTTTGCGGCCGGGCCAGGCGCCTCCTCCCCGGCCTGAATTTCGGCCGGGCAAGGTGGGAAGCCTCCCCCCCGGCCTGAATTTCGGCCGGGCGAGGCAGGAAGCCTCCCCCCCCAGCCTAAACTTCGCGGGGGGAGCAGTGAAGCACCTCCCCCCCACCGCAAAAAGCTTCGAGGACAGGTAAGTGACTTTCGTCCATCCCTAGTGATAGGCTACGTAAAGATTTACGTAGCCTATCACAGCTAGGTTTAAAAAAAAAAACCGTGATAGGCTATGTAAATGTTTACGTAGCCTATCATGTCTGACTTTTTTTTTAAAAAAAACTACAATGCGCGTACGCAAATGGCGGCGGCCGTGGCCACCGCCATTTGCATACGCGCGTTGTCGTTTTTTTAAGTCAGCTGTGATAGGCTACACAAACATTTACGTAGCCTATCACGGCTGACTGCAGGGACACAAACGGCGGTGGCTACGGCCGCCGCCATTTGCCTCCCTGCTAGCCAGCGGCCGGATGTCCGGCTGGTGGCGGAGCCGGCCGGCGGCTCCGCAGAATCCCTGCGGAGCACAGCCAGCCAACCAGGATTCCGGGGAGGGGGAGGAACGGAGCGCCTCCCCCCCGGCGAGGATTCCGTGGGGAGGGACGGAATGCCTCCCCCCCAACCATAAACATAATCTGCGAAAGGTAAGTGCCTTTTGTACATCCCTACAGAGATTCTTCTACATTCTATTTTGGAGAATAACGTTTGGGAGAAATGTGACTCAATATAGTTATGAGCTCAACAGCTTTGTATTCTGAACCAGGTAATTATTTTTGTGGCACTTCATTTGGTATTAGTCCCCTTTCCTATGCACTTCTTCCCTGGTAAAAACAGCTGATCAGTTGTATTCAGAGCATGTAACTAGGGCTGCATGTGATTACCTGTGAGGCACACATGGGTTTGGCTCAGGGCCAAATTGTCCACTATCAGAGTCTAGGTACTGAACAATACCTGAGCAGGTACTATAAGGAATCAGCTTGCAAACACAGGAGAACTTTATCTGTATCAGCCAGCCATATGATGAGGTGAATTCTACCACGTGCCCACAATCCCATATTTCTGATTGACTGTAGGGAAGTGGTGTATCTCCCCGGCCATGGGCATTGAACTCTTAGGTTAGAGGTGCCAAGGTAGTGATAAATCAGATTCAAAGGTTTACTTACAAGGAGACTTGATTGGGTAACTTACAGCACACAGGCATACCCAATGGTTGGATCAGACAGCTTCTCTGAACCAAGAGCCATGGGGTACAATGGGTTTTATACAATACATGTCAGCAGCGAGGCAGCATGACAGCAGCAAGCGCCCCTGGCGTTCATTCCCAGCATAGGCCAGCAGTGCCTCGTTCTCAAGCACTGCTACCTAAGATAAACAAACTTTGCTTCCCAGGCCAGTTTTGATGAGATAGCTTGTTATCAGCTTTTGACTCATCTCACATGCTCAGAGGCTTACTAGCAAGGAAATTGCAACAATAATAAACTTAAGCAAGCATTATGGATTTCTAGGCCCCTCTTACCCTACAAATGACTTGGCTATGCTTCTGGGGCCAATACAAGTGGAAAAATTTTAAAATGGGTTTGATACATTTCTGAGGTAATAATGTCAGAACATTCAGGAAATGCAAAAGAAAGTGGGCAACTAAGTTCTGATCTGCACATTAGTCCAAGCAGTGCTAATCTGGTCAGTTTGTATAGAAATGTGCATAGATTGAATTCCTCAGGAATTCTATTATATTCTCTCTCTCTCTCCCCCCCCCCCTTTTTAATCTGCAGAAACAGCATCTTCCCTGTCCTGACTGTACTATTGCTCTGGACTGAACATGAGATTTGAGTCTTTCAAGTTTAATCTTTTGTGCTGCAGATGCCTGTTTTACCATAAAATGATGGTATATATGGATCACCTGGCAGAATCTTCTGTTTTCAAAAGATGCTTCTGTTACGAGACTAAAGTTCAATCTCTACACATTTACTCAAAAGCAAGTTTGACTGAATTCATTTTAGGACTTCTTCCTAATCAAAGCCTAATTTAATTCACTAGGCCTTACTCCCACGTATATGAGCATAGGATTGCAGCCCAAGTGGGAAATTGGGCGGAGACACTTTCTCCTCCACTCATAGAAGGTGCATCCATCCAGTTGTCCATGATCTCCCCCCTTCCTTCTCAGAGGCCTGCACTGAGCCCACTCCACAATGCTTGAGAGATCTTGGCCGGGGGGGGGGGCCTCTGGGGAAGGGGCAGGAGGTGTGGGAGTCAGCTTTCACCAGCCTCATTATGCAGGCAGATATCTTGATCCAACCTTCTGTCCTAAGTCTACACAACATTCATGCCTTTGTATTTCATTTCTTCTCCGCTGGTTTCTCCTCCCAACCTCTCCCCTTTCCTGTTCCTCAGCTTTCAGATCTTCCCTTTTCTGTAGTCCTCACCTCTTTTGCTCTCTATCTTGTAAAAGTACATAGACTGAATCTCTGAAACGTCTTTTACTGCTATTTTCCCTAGAACAGCGGTTCTCAACCTGTGGGTCGTGACCCCTTTGGGGGTCAAACGACCCTTTCACAGGGGTCGCCTAAGACCATCAGAAAACTAGGGATGGAGGAGAATTTCTCCACAAATCTAGGGGAGGCCGAATGCCAATGCATTCGGCCCCCCGAAATTGGCGGTGAAATTCTCCGCCACCCCCCCGCCACCCCGGGATGGGACTCACCTCCCTCGAACGTCCCTCTCGGCGGTGGGTCCCGGCAGCTGTTCGGCAGCATTTATCACAGGTGACTTTGAAAAAAGAAAAAAAAAAGCACGTACGCAAATGGCGGCGCCCATGGGCGCCACCATTTGCGTTCCTTATTTGGGCCCAGTAGTCTACGTAAGAATTTATGTAGACTATGGAGAAAATAAGGGCAACGCTATTTGCGTTTCCCTTGTTTTCGCTGTAGTCTACGTAAATCTTTATGTAGACTACCCGGGCCCAAATAAGGAACGCAAATGGCGACACCCATGGGTGCCGCCATTTGCGTACACGCTTTTTTTTCCCCCCCAAAGTCACCCATGATAGGCTACGTAACGATTTACGTAGCCTATCATGGCTGACTTTGGAAATCTAGCCATGATAGGCTACGTAAATCGTTACGTAGCCTATCACGTGTGTGTGCTTTGTTTTTACATTCACTTTTTTATTTCACGGCCGGGGAGACAGGGCGCTTCTCCCCGGCCTGAATTTCGGCGAGGCGGGGCGCCTCCCCCCCCCAGCCTGAATTTTGGCTGGGCGAGGCGGGGCGCCTCCCCCCCGGCCTGAACTTCGGGGGGAGAACCAAAGCGCCTCCCCCCCACCGCAAGGCAAGCTGCGGGACCGGGTAAGTGACTTTCGTACATCCCTACGGAAAACACCCCAAAACAAACACATCTCGGCAGTTCCTGCCTCATTACCAAACTACAACCCCCACAATGCTCGGCGACAACACTTCTCCAAGCACCTATGATTATGTAATTTGGGCTAAGGCAGGGGGAGGAGAGAAGTAAATGAAGACGTTCGAATGGAGGAGACGTTTAAGCTGTTAACTGAAATGGAGCGGTCGGAACTGAGCCAGGTGTGTGACGGGGAGGAGAACTGCGGGCGCGAGACTCCCTCCGCTGCTGGGCGGGCATCACGAGCGCTCCGGCGTCCAATCCCCTAATAGGGCGCAGCAGGGAAACAAGGGCGGGCGGCCGGCGGGAGCGTGCTCCGAAGCGCCCATTGGCCGCAATGGGTTGTAGGGGGAAAGAGCAGTCTGAGCAGATAGCCGTGTAAACAGGGGTGATGCTACATCAAGCCAGTTCCCCTCAGTTCTATGAAGCACTATAGGGCTGGGTAGGGGAAGCACGCACGCGTCTTCCATCACGATAGATGTTCTCATGTCCCGGATAAGGTGATCCCAAGGAATTGGCATCTTCTGGTGCTCGCAAAATCGGTTTTATAATTGTGAGACTTTAAATTACCAATTAGTTTGCACTGAGGCTAACTGGTACAAACAAGCAAATGAAGGGGGTTGGTTCCAAGATCTGCCTTCAATTGATGGAAGGCTTCTGCTCAATTTTTGGGAATCCTACACACACACACACACACACACACACACACACAACAGTTCACCCCATTCAGCAGGTCCCCTAACCCACTGTGTAACATTATGGGAGTCTGGAGGGGCTGCTATGGGAAGGAGAGGTGGGGAACTCCCATTGCACATGACTAAATCTGGATCCAATCCAAAATGGATCCCAGATTCAAATCTTAGCATGGTGAAAGTAGCCCCTAGTTTCATTAGTATCTTTAGTATGGAATTTTTCTCCCATTGCACATGATATTAGGTGTCTGCCTATGTGGGCAACTGTTGCACATCTCGAACAGACTGCAACAGCTAAAATATATTATTACTTATTGGGCTGCACTTAGATAACCTATCTGAGTATGAGCTATGTATCTTGTGTATCCAGCCCTAGATTTTCTTAGTTTATCACGGAACAGTTCAGCTGCTTACCATGCTCCAGTTGTGATGCCTTTCTTTTATTCCTACACCTGTTTTCACAACTTTCCTACAACCACCACCAAGGCTTGACCTTGGGATAGAATACTACAGTACAGTTCCTCAGCCCTGATCCAACAAACACCCCCACCAGTGTGGGCTCCCACCTTTGCATAGGGTTGGCGGAGAATTTCTCCCCGAAACTTCGGGGGGCCGAGCGCCAACGTGTTCGGCCCCCCAAACAAGTTTTGGGGAGAAATCCTCCGAACCCCCCCGCACCCCGCACCCCCCCCGGGACAGGACTTACCTTCACCAAATGTCCCTCCCGGTGGCTGGTCCGGCCGGCGGTTCGGCGGGTGTTTGAGCGAGGCGGGAGCAGCAGCCAGTCTTTCAACCGGCTGCCGCCGCCGCCATTGCAATGAAAGAAAAAAAAAAACGCCCCCTGATAGGCTACGTGACGATTCACGTAGCCTATCATGGCTAGATTTGCAAAGTCAGCCGTGATAGGCTACGTCAATCGTCACGTAGCCTATCACGGGTGACTTAAAAAAAAAAAAAGTGTGTATGGATAATGGTGGCCCCCATAGGGAGCCGCCATTCCCGTTCCTTATTTGGTCGCTGTAGTCTACGTAAACATTTACGTAGACTATGGCGACTAATTAAGGAACGCGAATGGCGGCTCCCTATGGGGGCCGCCATTCGCGTACGCGTTTTTTTTTTTTAAAGTCACCCGTGATAGGCTACGTGACGATTGACGTAGCCTATCACAGCTGACTTTGCAGATCTAGCCGTGATAGGCTACGTGAATCATCACGTAGCCTATCAGGGGGCGTTTTTGTTTTGTTTTTTTAACTTTCGCGTTCGCGGCCGGGCGAGGCGGGAAGCCTCCTCCCAGGCCTGAATTTCGGCTGGGGCGAGGCGGGAAGCCTCCCCCCCAGCCTGAATTTTGGCCGGGCCGAGGCAGGAAGCCTCCCCCCCGGACGGAACTTCGCGGGGGGACCAGCGAAGCGCCTCCCTCCCACCGCGAACGTCCTTCGAGGAAAGGTAAGTGACTTTCGTCCACCCCTACCTTTGCACAATGCTTGCTGCAAAGACAAAGAAACTATGCCCACCCCTGTGTGGCACCTCACTGACTGTGCCAGCAAGAAAATAAAAGGTCCAGAGGAAGAGGCTCTCCCTTTATTTGCACAGCTAGAATAGCACAGGACCACTGATAGCATCCCATGGATTTCTTTTCACCACACTCTTGAACTTTATCAGGCTGCAGTAATCAAGAGTTAACAGAATCAATATTGAGTCATCAGACTTTACCCGTCAGGCTGCATGCATTATGTGGGATGCAGGGCTGGCTTAGCATTTGAGGAGATTAAAAACTCTAGGGCAGCGGTTCTCAACCTGTGTTGAAAGCAGCAGTATTGGAGATAAAACGACACTTCATGAATTATAATTACTGGGTAAATGTGAAATCATCAACTACTGCAAAAAAAAAAAAAAAATCTGTACCATGGGAAGGTGAGGATTGCTGAGGATTTACTGTTGCCAGCGGCCAAAGACATTGTTCGAGTTATGATCGGAGACGAATTTGTTACGAAATTGAGTGCAATTTCCTTATCTAACGACACTGTCCTCAGAAGAATAGATGACATGTCTGCTGATATTCTTGATCAGGTAATCCAGGAAATTAAATCTGCTCCACTTCCAATATTTAGTATCCAGCTTGATGAATCTACAGACGTTGCAAACTGTTCACTGTTACTGGTTTACGTGAGGTATATTAATGATGGCGACTTTAAAGATGAGTTTCTTTTTTGCAAATCTCTTGAAACGACAACTACTGCACGTGATTTATTTGACACAGTTGGTTCATTTCTGAAAGAGCATAAGATCTCTTGGGAAAAGGTTTGTGGTGGCAAAATTACAGTTATGAAATAGCAACGAAAATAATTTTATGGTTGGGGTCACCACAACATGAGGAACTGTATTAAAGGGTCACGGCATTAGGAAGGTTGAGAACCACTGCCCTAGAGGATTACTGTGCCTTTACAAAGATAGTAAAAAAAAAAGACTCTGGCAATTTATATTAATAGCTTTGTAGATTAAAGGTAAAGGTGTCCCCAACCAGTCGTGTCTGACTCTAGGGTGTGGTGCTCATCTCCATTTCTAAGCCGAAGAGCCAGCGCTGTCCGAAGACGCTTCCGTGGTCATGTGGCCAGCATGACTGAACACCGAGGTTCATGGAATGCTGTTACCTTTCCTGCCGAGGCGGTACCTATTAATCTACTTGTAATTTCTTGCTTTCGAACTGCTAGGTTGGCAGAAGCTGGGACTGAAGACGGGAGCTCACTCCGTCACGCAGCACTCGGGTCTCAAACTGCTGTCCTGCTGACCTTCTGGTCTGCAATTCAGCGTCTTAACCACTGCAATTAACTTGATAGACATTGGAATACTGGGCAGTATCCTATTCCAGTACTAGCTAGCACAACAAGGATTTAGCAGTTCTGAAAGCAACCTGAAATGAAATGATTGGAACACTTTTCCGGAATGGAAGGGAGCTCCACTGACCTGTCCTGATCTGGAAATAAGTGTTTCCGCTTGTTTCCAGCATTACTTTTAGAACTGCTAATTCTCTGTTACACAAGCAGACCCTCCAGCTGGTGTAACACAGCCGGTGGGAGCACAGCAGCCCGGTTGGATAGTGGCCAGTGATTTTATTATTTAATCCTGTACTCAAACACTCCAAAGCTCACAAGGATAAGCAGTCAGGACTCTCAGAACTGGTTTCCTAAGAACTGACACTCTGCGTTTCCTTCCATTTGTTCAAGTATGGGTGAGGAGGATTGGAGTAGACTTCAAGAAGTCAACTAATATCCTTTGGGGTCAACATGAGGAGGAGGGATAAACACTGCTATTCTATTCAAACCTAGGACCATGCTAATCTCACAAGAAACAGGCTCTTTGCCAAAGCCTCTGTACCGAAGACAACAAGGTGGTCTTTTTAGAGTAATACAATACCTTATCAGATATTCAGTTTTAAATAGAGAGTATGGACTCCTAGAACACTGGTTAAACTTCAGGAAATGAAGTGTGTGTGGTGATGGGGTGGGGGGCAGGGGGAGGGAGAGACAGCGAGGGAGGGAGAGGGAGAGGGAGAATGCTAGAAACATCAGACATGTATCTGAAACTTTCTTATTTTCTGTTTTTGAGATGATAGAGATCATGCTTGCCCATTTCATTTACCCCTGAGCCTGCTTACTTGGGATTAACCTAGAATGGAAGCATGAGCTGGTTTAGGAGGACTATGAGAGACAAAAGCTGCCCCGGGTCTTCTGCAAGCCATTTATTAAATTAATCCCAACTTTTCAGAATGCCAGGTTAATAAAGCTGATTCTTGGTACAGATGCACCTTTCAAACTCTAAGCTGAAAACACAGGAGACCAACAATAATAAATGGAGATGGATAGCTGTAGCTATATATAGACACGAACAGCAGAGAGCATGGATTGTCTTGAACTCAAATGGAAAATTTATCTAGGAAGTACACTACCACTAAAAATGATTAAGACAAATGAACTGCTAATATATAGTACAGATAATTTTCTCAGTTATATGACAGATTTTTAAGAGAGTTAATTTTTGGTGTCTCAGCTTTTTGCTTTTTATGAAGTCTGATAAGATCAATTATATCTGAGTTTACAGTCATTAAGCAATATGATGAAGACATTACCTTGGGCTGAAAATTTCAGATAGAGTTGTCATTTTCCTTCCTCTAATCATCATGTTTTTCTACACAGCTCAGAGTTATCATTTGGACATCTCTTCATTACCACAAGCCCCTCCCTGTGCTACTTCACAAAGACCACTGCCGATTTTCTTGAGGAAGCACTGTAAGAGCTTAGTGTCTGAACTTCCTTTTAGTTCAAACGGGATCAGGGCTAAGCTGGAAGAAAAACAGGGCTTTTAGCATTTTATGTTTTTAGCTATGCTAACTTACTTTTAATTACATTTTATTTTGCTTTCCCTTTAAGGACACAATCCTACGCATGTTCAGACACACACACAAATCCTATAACTCTCAGCATTCCCGAGCCAGTCATGCTTAAATAGAAGGGTGTCTTAAGTTGGGATGGGCTTTACAATGAAATAAATAGAATAAAGAAAATATAAATATTAATTTTAACGACAGATCTCTTCCTCTTTTCCTCACTCTCCACCTCTGAAAAATTCTGCCTGAATTTTTTTATATCAGAACCTAAGCTCTGAAATCTTGATCCCAGGTCATGTCTCCACTGTGGTATCAAGCAAATTTATTTTCTGAACAAAAATGTATAGCATAACAACAGCCAATGATGGTGTGGCTAGCAATGAACTTTCAGCCCTGATTCTGATTTCTTGAACCCAAATCAGAGCCTAAATCTATATTAAGAGTCACATTCAAAAACTGCTCTTTGGCTGGCTTTTGGTTGGCAATGCTCCATTGCCCATTTCAATTTTTGTACCTCCGATGGCCATCACTGATAGCCTTGTAGGCAGACAGGGCTAACAAAACTGGATTTAGCAAGCAGACGCAAGTGTGCTACCTGCCTTCCTTATTTTGCCGTTGCTGACACGTTCACATAACCATTTGCAGTTTCTGAAAACTTTCAGATATTTTGCTCAAGTGGAAAACTCTCACCCGAGCTGTTGAGGGAAGTTATCTTCCTTAGCCAGACAGCTTGCTTATCCAAAGTGCACAGGCAGCATATTTCTAGCTCTGATAGAATGGCTGCAGTGACCAAATATTTTTTAATGTCACGCTGAAATATTTTTAATTGTCCCTGCTATCATAAAGAGTGCTAGGACAGAGTCCTCATGGTCATATTAACCATCTTTATCGCTTACTCCATGAATCTGTCATTGTTTGATGAGTGATAATTGAGTACAAGACTTGTGGGTTAAGCAGTACACTGTTTATTGCTGTAACTATTTAATCTTTACGAAGTCCCCACAGGAGAAAAGCCATTAGTATTTGTTGAGCAGCTCAGGTTGCTTTAAACAAAAACGTTGCTTCTTCAGTTGTCAATAGCCTGAGGGTATCAGAGGGAGTGGATTCTTCTAATGCAGTTGAACACAGAATTATCACCAGAATCAGAAAACAGTTAAGCATATAGAATATTGTAGTTATAAATAGGGATGTTAGAGAAATCCTCTGTGGATTCAAATAAGGCCGGATTCAAATGAGGCGGCCCTCAGCTCTGCAGAATCCTCATGAAGTGGAGCTGCTCCACAAGGATTCGGGGGGGGGGGGGGACTGCCTCCCAACCTCACACGGATTCCCTACCAGAATGGATGGTGGGGAATCCATACATCCCTAGTTATAAACATTAACCCTTTCATGTGCAAATGTTTTTTTTTTAAGGTATTTATTTATTTATTTCTTACATGTCTATACTTCCCAATCTCCAGCAGAGGAGATGGTTACCCTGTTGTGGTGCTGGAGCACCTCAATGATGCCATGAGCTAAACCGTGAAGGGACACCCAAGATGGGAAGGTCATGGCAGAGATGTCAGACTAAATACGATCCCTGGGGAAGGTAACGGCAACCCACCCAAGTATTTTTGCCGTGAAAACTAAATGGATCAGTACAACTAGAGATATGTCAGTATACCATTGGAATACTGCGTTGTTATTAGCAGTGAATAGTGAAGAGCAGAGACATCACACTGACAACAAAGGTCCGCATAGTTAAAGCAATGATATTCCCCGTAGTAACCTATGGCTGCGAGAGCTGGACCATAAGGATGGCTGAGCGAAGGAAGATAGATGCTTTTGAACTGTGATGTTGGAGGAAAATTCTGAGAGTGCCTTGGACTGCAAGAAGATCAAACCAGTCTATACTCCAGGAAATAAAGCCAGACTTTATTTGTTCACTTGAAGGAATGATATTAAAGGCAAAACTGAAGTAGTTTGGCAACATAATGAGAAGACAGGATACCCTGGAGAAGATGCTGATGGTAGGGAAAGTGGAAGGCAAAAGGAAGAGAGGCCGACCGAGGGCAAGATGGATGGATGATATTCTGGAGGTGACGGACTCAACCTTGTGGGAGCTGGGGGTGGTGACGGCTGACAGGAAGCTCTGGCGGCCGCTATGCCATTTGCGTGGCTACCTTTACCGTGATAGGCTACGTAAATATTTACGTAGCCTATCATGGCAAAAAGCAGGGGCACAAATGGCGTAGCGGCTGCCATTTGTGCCCCTGCTCTTTGCTGTGATAGGCTACATAAATACTTACGTAGCCTATCATGGCTGCCTGCAAGGCCGCAAATGGTGGCCGCTATGTTGGCCGCCATTTGCGGCCGCAGCAGCCCAGCCGTGGCCAGAACTCCGGCTGCGGCCGACCCCAGCCAGTGACTCCGCAGAGCCGCCGCAGAGCCGGCCAGGGAGGATTCTGGGGGGAGGGATGGAGTGCCTCCCACCCAGCGTAGATGCCCCAGCGCGGAGCCAGGTAAGTGTTTCGTACATCCCTAAGGGTCTCGGAAGAACTATGGAAAGACGTTTGCAACATTGTTCAGGAGGCAGCAACAAAAAATGTCCCAAAGAAAAAGAAAACTAAGAAGGCAAGATGGCTGTCTGCTGAGACACTGGAGGTAGCCCAAGAAATAAGGAAAGCAAAAGGCAACAGTGATAGGAGGAGATATCCCAATTAAATGCAAAATTCCAGAGGTTAGCCAGAAGAGATCAGGAATTATTTTTAAACAAGCAATGCACGGAAGCAGAAGATAATAGAATAGGAAGGACAGAAAATTAGAAACATGGCAGGTAAATTCCAGGCAAAAATGGGTATGATCAAAAACAAAGATGGCAAGGACCTAACAGAAGCAGAAGAGATCAAGAAAAGGTGGCAAGAATATATGGAAGATCTGTATAGGAAGGATAATAATATCGGGGATAGATTTGATGGTGTGGTCAGTGAGTTAGAGCCAGACATCCTGAAGAGTGAGGTTGAATGGGCCTTAAGAATCATTGCTAATAACAAGGCAGCAGGAGACGACGGTATCCCAGCTGAACTGTTTAAAATCTTGCAAGATGAAGTGTCAAGGTGATGCATGCCCTATGCCAGCAAATTTGGAAAACACAAGAATGCCCAGCAGATTGGAAAAAATCAACTTATATCCCCATACCAAAAAAGGGAAACACTAAAGAATGTTCAAACTATCAAACAGTGGCACTTATTTCACATGCCAGTAAGGTAATGCTCAAGATCTTGCAAGGCAGACTCCAGCAATTCATGGAACGAAAATTGCCAGATGTACAAGCTGGGGAACTAGAGACCAAATTGCCAATATCCGCTGGATAATGTAGAAAGCCAGGGAGTTTCAAAAAAACATCTATTTCTGTTTTGTTGACTATTCTAAAGCCTTTGACTGTGTGGATCATATCGAATTGTGGCAAGTTCATGGTGGTATGGGGATACCAAGTCATCTTGTCTGCCTGCTGAGGAATCTGTATAATGACCAAGTAGCAATGGTAAGAACAGACCACGGAACAATGGACTGGTTTAAGATTGGGAAAGGAGTACGGCAGGGTTGTATACTCTCACCCTACCTATTCAACCTGTATGCAGAACATATCATGCAACGTGCTGGAATTGATGAATCCAAGGCTGGAGTTAAAATCGCTGGAAGAAACATTAACAATCTGAGATATGCAGATGATACCACTTTGATCACGGCTGAAAGCGAGGAGGAGCTGAGGAAACCTATGACGAAGGTGAAAGAAGAAAGTGCAAAAGCTGGGTTGCAGTTAAACCTCAAAAAAACCAAGATTATGGCAACAAGCTTGATTGATAACTGGCAAATAGAGGGAGAAAACGTGGAGGCAGTGACAGACTTTGACTTTCTAGGCACAAAGATTACTGCAGATGCTGACTGCAGCCAGGAAATCAGAAGACGTTTACTGCTTGGGAGGACAGCAATGACAAATCTGGATAAAATAGTGAAGAGCAGAGACATCACACTGATAACAAAGGTCCGCATAGTTAAAGCAATGATATTCCCTGTAGTAACCTATGGCTGCGAGAGCTGGACCATAAGGATGGCTGAGCGAAGGAAGATAGATGCTTTTGAACTGTGATGTTGGAGGAAAATTCTGAGAGTGCCTTGGACTGCAAGAAGATCAAACCAGTCTATACTCCAGGAAATAAAGCCAGACTGCTCACTTGAAGGAATGATATTAAAGGCAAAACTGAAGTAGTTTGGCAACATAATGAGAAGACAGGATACCCTGGAGAAGATGCTGATGGTAGGGAAAGTGGAAGGCAAAAGGAAGAGAGGCCGACCGAGGGCAAGATGGATGGATGATATTCTGGAGGTGACAGACTCGACCTTGTGGGAGCTGGGGGTGGTGACGGCCGACAGGAAGCTCTGGCGTGGGCTGGTCCATGAAGTCACGAAGAGTTGGAAGCAAGTGAACGAATAAACAACATGCTGCCAATAGCCAAAGCTCTTTGGGCTGTTCACAACAATTATAACCAAAAAAAAAAATGCATCATAAAATACAATATAAAATGTAAAATCTTAGAACTACAATATAAAACTACAAACCAAAATTTTGGTTTGAGATTTACTATACAACAATGGATTTAAAACAACAGAGCTAAAAGATTAAATGCCTGGGAAAATAAAAAGGTCTTCATCTGGCACCAGAAAGAGCACAATAGGTACCAGGCAAGCCTCTCTGGGAAGCTCATTCCACAGCTGGGGTGCCACAGCAGAAAAGGCTCTTCTTGGTAGCCACCCACCTCACTTCCTTTGGCAGGGGCTCCCGGAGAAGGACTGCTGAAGATTTTATTTATTTATTTATTTATTGCATTTATATCCTGCCTTTTTTCCTCCAAGGAACTCAAGGCAGTGTACATGATCCTCCTCCTTCCTCCATTTTATCCTCACAACAACAACCCTGTGAGGTAGGTTGGGCTGAGAGTCTGTGACTGGCCCAAAGTCACCCAGTGAGCTTCCATGGCTGAGTGGGGACTAGAACCCGGATCTCCCAACTCCCAGTCCAGCACTCTAGCCACTACACCACACTGGCTCTAGTATGGTATGTGGTTTCTATCAAAAGTTCTATCAAAAGAGGGTGTCTGCACTATGACCTAGTTTCGGATTCTCTGTAGGAATTCGTAACTGGAAACTGGCCTCTGAAGTTTCTCTCTGCATGTGTAAACATGAGGAAGGGGACCCACTCATATCACTCTAGGTCCTCAGCCTCCACATGATAGCTGGAAGTTCTGAAAAGGGGCATCTACATGCACATAGCTAGCTTTGCATAGGTGGCCTTTTCAGACCTTCAAGCTAATGTGTGGAAGCTGTGAGCAGGGCCAGTGAGGCAGGCTATGGTTTTGGGTTGTGGCCAGGGAATGTGGTCCTACTTCTCTCTGTGTGTTTACTGTACATGTGGAGAGAACAGCTGAAAGGGGAATCTTCTAGTGTACATTACAAATGACAGGAAACTGGGTGTTTACTTAACAGCTCCTACTCAGTCACATGGCCCAGCCCAGTCCAACCCTGTTACTTCACATGACCTGAGCTTTCCTCATTTCCCTGTCTTGTCTAATTTTTCAAGCCCACGGTACCTCTTGACCGGCACGTTGCCACATCTAGGTTCCATGCAATTCTAGCACACTGTTGGCATTATATAAATAATGATTAGTAGTAAAGGCAATGATTATGGCATAGGAACATGATGCATGAGGAAGCTCACCTGTATAAAAGCATTTCTATGCATTTGTTTGTTTACTAATCGCTTGGCATTTTGTATCACACTTTACCATGTTCAAAGCACATCACAAGCATTTTCTCCGTAATTATCACAACTTTGTAAGGTGGGTCAGTACTATTATTACTGCTGATCGGGGTGCTAAGGCTGAGATAATAGTATCTTGACTAAGGACACCTAGTGAGCTCATAGGAGAGATAAAATTTTGATCAGTGACTTAAAGATTCACAGAGCTGAGCTTCCTGGTCATATTAGCTCAGCTACTTGGTCACACTAGATAGACAGACTCATGGAGTACAGTCTATTCAGCAGGGGTGGGCAACTTGTGGCCCTCCAGATGTTTTGGCCTACATGGTCCTGCACCATTGTGCATGCTGGCTGAGGCTGATGGGAGTTGTAGGCTAGAGCATCCGCAGGCTGTGAATAGGCTATGCCCCATCAGTCTGTCTATGTATCAGATTAATATTTTGATAACATTTATTTTATTTACGGCACAATCCTATGCATATCTACTCGGAGATAAGTCTCACTGAGTTTAATGAAGAATCACTGCCTTTATCTATCTACTGGGAAAACTCTTGTTTCAGTCTCTTTTGGTTTCTAAAGAAACATTGAAGGTGGTAAAACATTTTTAAATGATCAGAAAAAACATACTCAAATTGAATACTTAAAATGATTTGGAAAAGACAGGGACAGCAGTTAAAACTTTATGAAAATATCTTAAAGCATAAAAGCATCACCAGCTTGGCAGGCCAAATGTTGAAAGCAAAAGTTCTTCACAAGACAGTGAAAAATTATCTAGGAGGGGGCAAAATGGGACATGCAAGTAAGGAGTTTCATAGCCTGTGCAAGAGAAAGTCCTATTACATGCCACAATTAATTGCACCTCTTATACTTCAACATAATTTCTATAAATTCAAGACTCTATGCAGTCTCAAAGACTTTAGCAGATGATACCACTGTCTTTTTATATATCTGCAAAATTATAAGCTAGACAGTGTTCTTTTCTGGCAAAGATATATACTCTGTGTGTGTGTGTGTGTGTGTGTGTGTATGTATGTGTGTGTGTGTGTGTGTATATATATATATATATATATATATATATAAAATGAAAATGCAAGAATAAATGAGCTGTATAGCGCCACCATATTGGCAGTCAAATTCTACATTGTCTAGAATGGTTGTGTCCATGTAATAAACTAGCATCTCTAAGTAAGCATTATTTTTACTTACAAATAATATTTACAGCTTTAAAGTATGATCCAGTCAAATTTTAATGGATTTTTTACTCCAGCTAATTTTAATTACAGTGCACAGGGTGAAATCACTCTTGGTGAAATCACAATGGAAGTGTGACTGGATTGTGCCCTCAGATTCTACATTATGTAATTGTTACTCACTGTTTGCTGCAGCATTGTTTAGCACTTGAAGAGGCATTGTTTGACATGCTAGACATATTAAAATATGAACCATAAGTGCTGTCCTTGGTTGTGCTCTTTAAATTTCATTCCAAGTCATGCATCAGTCACAACAATCTAATGTCAGTTGTGGCCTTTTTATCCTGAAGCAGCATCTGTCTGTACTTTTGACATTGTTATATTGGTAAAATAACTAGACTCTCTTACTCCCAGAATGCCATTTTGCTGTACTTATTTACCAAATGACAAAAGCTTCCAGGTAATGTGTGCCTAGTAGGGATGAACAAATCTGTTAGTTTCACTTTCTCCCACATTCAGTTTTATTAAATTTCAAGTTCATTCTCTCCTGAATATAAACTTTCCAAATTCTGGTAAATGGTTCTCAAAAATGAGCAAAGACAAACTTCTCACTCATCTGCAATGCAATAGATACAACTATTCCCAGCATGGAGAGGACCATAATGTATCTGCCTGCCATATAGCTGTTAAAGATGAAGTGACGGTTGGAAAACAGAGGTGGCAACCCTAATTCAGCACTAACATGGTTGAACACACAAGTACTCAAACCCAGACTTTTTAAAAGCTAAGGACCCAAAGCCCTGAGCCTTGATAAATAATTGCGAGCGGAGATGGGTTAAAGAAGACGCAGACAACAAGCTTGGGTTGAAAATTGGGCCACATTTATTGAAATAGCAGCAAAGGGGTAACTAGGACGGGCATCTAACTGTGTCAGCGGCTAGCTGGCACTTCTTGGGCGAAAACATACCCAGCCTGAGGGGTGGCGGTGATCTCACCATCCCTCTGGACTGCCCCTTCTGGGGGAGGTAGACCTTCCGGTGTCACCCCCAACACGGTGCCGCGAAACACCTGGGTGAGTGAGTAGGGTTGGTCTCCCAGGCAACCCTTATCCCCCTGCCGAGCCGCACAACCCGTTCGGGGGGCCCTCAGGCATCACCTGTCACCATAAGGTGCCTCTGCATGCACACCATCCCTATTTTCCTGTTTTGCCCGTCCTAGCCGCCACAGGAGTCACAAGCCTAGAGCTTGTGAAACTCCCCCCACCTGCACAGAAGAACTTCCCGCAGACCCCTTTGCAGATCAGACAGACATATGTTATACACTACATGAGACAGGCGGACACCGTCCTACCTGTAACACTCCCTCCATGTCCACAGAATTCCCTGGCGGGTGGTGCATCCATCACCTCATTCACCTGGCAATAAGCCATTTCTCTGTGCACTTTCCAACGTGCCCTGCCACTGGCAACGTCATTCCATTCCTTCCCATTGATCCATGGGAGCAGTGAGGGCTGCAATAGGCTACTTCCGGCCAGGTATGCCGGACCACCTGTATCTCAACCAAGGCCTGTTCCATCAGGTCCTTGCCTGGCTTACAGCCGAAGTCATTCCCTCCAATGTGCAGCACCTGGACCTGCGGAGGAAGACTGACAAACTTGGTGGGACAGAGTGAGGAAGGGACTCCCAACATATGCCACGTCTATGGAGCCACTGGATCTTAATGTGACAGGGTGACAGAAGCTGAATTCTGAAGAAGACATACAAGCTCTTCATGCAGCTCCAGACATCAAAACGTGCCCATGTAAGAGCACCCGTACCGGCGTACAACGAGTCTGCTGGTCTCAGGAAGAAGCACATTAAGGGAAACTACACAATTGCCCTTAAGTCAACAGCAAACCATTGAAGTGATAAAAATGGAGGCCCCTCCTCAGACCCGTGGCATGCCATAAAAACCCATAAGGTGCCGCCAGAGCATAATCCGTTGACTTGCGTTTGGCCGTAGGCCACTGCCGTGCCCTTGCCATGCCGATCAATTTGATCACCAGATATGTAAATGGATTACCTTGGGCCAGACCTGTACCTTGCAGCAAATCAAGGCCCTCCGGGACAAGTCGGCCTTGTGAGCCCAGACCAACCCTGCATTCCGTTAGGGCTGCTACGTGGAACAGGGAAACGTCTTATTGGAAAGCTCCAATGGAGGGCCATGACCCCCAGAGCCCGAAAGGGGTATCCGGAGAGAGAGGGTGGTTAATTTACTAATGCAGGCAAACATCTGTGCCCAACACTATCTTGCACGCCGAAACCTAAATTCTGACATGGAGTCAGTGAAACCCACCTTTGTGGGCTGGAAGGCTAAATGGCCAGCTTGCGACTTATGGTCCCAATAGTCTGTTGTTCCTTAAGGAGGCGTGAAATTGTGGCCCATGATCTATAGATAAGGGCCATGAATCCTATCACTGAGGTTTTGCATAATGCGCAGCACACACACCCTGCTCTGTCGCAGGCGGCTCCTGTAGAGAGAGCCATGGAATGCAGGCTGGCATGCCTGGCTTCAGTATCCCGATCTCCCATAGTACTGCAAGGATGGGATCTGGGAATGGAGCACCCACGGGGCTAAGGCCCGGAAGATGTTGACCTAATTTCATGACAACGCATCGACAATTGGGTTTGCCTAACCCGGCACATGGTGGACCCAGAATCAGATGTAGTAATACTGACTCTGGAGCGCGAACACACTGACACATGACATGACCCTCCAATTTCGGGAGGATGGAGAATGCATAACGTGGTCATGTTGTCATAGCGAAGGGGGGGGGGGTTACTGACTTGGCTATAAGGTTATCCCTCAATGTGCTTGGCGGGGGCGGCAGCCTCCACTCTACAGTCTTTTACCCACTGCATGATTGGACCTGCCCTAAGAATCTGAAACCCCTTGGGGTAGGGGCAGAACCATGTGAGTCCGCAGTCCAGCTTTGAGGAGAGGCTCACGCTTCCGGAAGGAGGTGCCATTAAAGCCCTACTAAGCTGAAGCCATGCCTGATGTATAACTACTTGGAGCTGTGCCTAACGGACCTGAAAATTGTCCTGAGGGAGGTGAGAATAACACCTAAGGGTATCGGATTGGCTTCACCGAATGTTGCTGTGGGAGACAGGCCCTCAGCCTTTGTGAGCTAAGGGGCACCGAAGTAACAGAAACGGGAAGCAGTACTTGCGTTAGGTCAGAACATTGACCACCATCTTTGGACTCCATGTAGCACATACCCATCAGGGACACGTGGCTGGGATCCTAGACAAAGACAGCTGCCTCATCGAAGAGGTGTGACACACTGAGCAGAGATTATCAGGGATCTCGTGATAATTGACTGGCCCTCAGGAAAGAGAGGTTACGAATCAGGATAAACTCCCTAGAGGATTTCCTGGGCACCATTTCGAGAAGGGAGATCCCTAGAATAGCTAACGGGGTGTGGAAAAAAGGGGGGGGCTAAAACCCTTCTGCCAGTACTGCATTGTTAACCTCTCCTAAACCTGTCAATGCCTAGCGAGGAGAAATGTTGCTTACGAGGTAGGGATGGTCTATGTTGACCTAAAGAAAAAATGCTAGGGGGCCCTAGAACCTAGCATAAACCGTGTTCCAAGTTAAGATGCGTTCCCCCAGTTGGGTAGTGTCTTAAAGCCCGAGTATCGGCGCCAACCTTACTAGGCATTGGCCATCCAGAGCTTCCTACTGCCTCGGCTTTTCCAATTGGGACCCTACCCTCCCCGAGCATTGGACAAAAGCTGCATGAGTGCTGACTGCTACAAGGGAGCATTCATGATGAAAACTGCACGTGTCCTGGGAGCATGTGCCCATTGGGGCTTTACTCCCAGCACAGATAGCAGTGCTGAAGCAGTGGACCCGCCATAGGCCAAGGGCCAGTGCGGGAGACCACCTGGTGAATGTGGACACTGCCAGATCTATTGCCGACCCCAGCTGGGAAGGAGTCAAAATTGGAGTGAAAGGTCCTGGTCAAACAGGTCCTTACTCAGAGAAGGGCAATGGCGGCCCTCCTCCGAGAGGCCTCAACAAGCCATTCGCACACCTCCTCGGGCGAAAGACATTACGAGAAGGAGTAGCCCTGGTGACAATACAACTCGCCAGATTAGTGTAGTGATCTGATATGCCCCTTACGTGGATGTCCAAAACGGGCAGGGGCAGGCGAGGGATCTTAATTAATCCAGAAAAAAACCCTGTAAGATGATGCACTAAGCGGCTGGGGTTACTGGGGTGTGACTGACAGAACTGCAGGCGGCCAGGCGTCATATAGGGAGATGACATTGGGAGGGACAGCCGCCCCCAGGTAGGTAAGCTAAGACAGCAACCCCACAGCCCTAGGGGTGCACGAAACCCACTTACCTGGTCTCGCAGCTTTCCGCGGTGGGGGGGAGGCGCTTCGCTGCTCTCCCCCCGAAGTTCAGGCCGGGGGGGGAGGCTTCCCGCCTCGCCCGGCCGAAATTCAGGCCGGGGGGAGGCTTCCCGCCTCGCCCGGCCGAAATTCAGGCCGGGGGGGAGGCGCCTCGCCTCGCCCAGCCGCGAAATTAAAAGATAAAAAAAAGGCCCCGTGATAGGCTACGTGACGATTTACGTAGCCTATCACGGCTAGATCTGCAAAGTCAGCCATGATAGGCTACGTAAATCGTCACGTAGCCTATCATGGGTGACTTAAAAAAAAAAAGCGCGTACGCAAATGGCGGCCCCCATAGGGAGCCGCCATTCCCGTTCCTTATTTGGTTGCTGTAGTCTACGTAAATCTTTACGTAGACTACGGCGAAAATAAGGGCAACGCAAATAGCGTTGCCCTTATTTTCGCCGTAGTCTACGTAATCTTTATGTAGACTACAGCGACCAAACAAGGAACGCGAATGGCGGCTCCCTATGGGGGCCGCCATTGTCCGTACGTGCTTTTTTTTTTTTTTTTTAAGTCACCCGTGATAGGCTACGTGACGATTTACGTAGCCTATCACGGCTGACTTTGCAAATCTAGCCGTGATAGGCTACGTTAATCGTCACGTAGCCTATCACGGGGGCGTTTTTTTTTTTTTTAGTTTTATTGGAATGGCAGAGGCGGCAGCCGGTTGAAAGATCAGCTGCCGCCCCCGCCCCTGACGAAGACCCGATGAACCGCCGCCAGGACCCGCCGCCGGGAGGGACATTCGAGAAAGGTAAGTCCCATCCCGGGGGGGGGGCGGGGGGCGGAGAATTTCTCCCTGAAACTTGTTCGGGGGGCCGAACACGTTGGCGCTCGGCCCCCCGAAGTTTCAGGGAGAAATTATCCACAGACCCTAAACAGCCCTAAGGGTCACCCGTCTGTACAACTGGGTGAGGTGCAGTCATCTCACCCATATCCAGGGCAGCCGTGTCTGGGTCCCCGGGAGCAAGGGAGGCGATACCACTTGCATTGCTCCTGATGGAGATGCCTCATGAGGGCGGACCGCCTTCAGGTGTGCTGTGTCGCCTGGGAGAAACCCCAAGGAGGAGGATGTTGCTTGGATCACTGCTGACGGAGATGCCGCAGGAAGGTGGACTGCCTACAGTGGTGGGGTGCTGCCATGGTGAACCTGTGAAGGCGAGATGGAGGCCTCAATGGCGTCCGGGTGCCCTGAACCAGAGACGAGCTGTACCACTCGTGGGCATACTCTGATCCCCAGCTGGAAAAAAACGGGGTTGTTGCTTGTGCGCCCAGGGAAGATGAGGCAGCAGAAGGGAGGAGCTCCGCTGAAGGCGGTGAGCCTTCTGGAAGAGCCGATGAAGAGGAGGTGGATGCCTCAATAGCGTCCAGGCGATCTGAAATAGAAAGGAGCAACGAGCGTTGGGTCTGCTGTCGTGTTCGCTTGTGCTGGACCACCGAGGATTTTTGTGCCTGGCCAGGGGAGGAGGAGGGTCCCCGAGGAACGCTCAGCAGCTTCCAAATGAGAAAAAATTGATGCCAGTAACAGGTCTGCGTCCACATCAGAGTCAGAATCGGGCCTTGGCCGCGGACTTTTGGGGAGGGGGGGGCGGGGCCCTCCCCTTCCCTTTCTTACCACCCTGGCCCTTCTTAGGACGCATGATGCAGGAGGTGAATTAAGCAAGCTATCTGTCAGGGTGGACACTGAGCCCATAGAATCCCAGAGTAGTTCTAATGCTGAGGAAGAGCAGTCGCTCCTGGGAGAGGAGCGCGCTCCTCTTTCCCAGGGACAACAGCTAACGGAGTTTTCCTCCCCCCCACATTCCTAGTTTTAGTTAGCAGTCCAGGGAGTGACCGAGCACAGATAGCAGACTTAGTGAAGGTGCGAACTCAACGGCTGCGCCTCGAGGATCCAAGGAAAAAGGGGAGGGATTCTCCCTAGTCCTTATATTCAGGGGTCTGCCAGTAATTGCTTTTCAAATGGGGACCAACTGATCCAACTTAGGGCATAGGGATGCTGCTGCTCAGATCTAGTTGATACCTGTAGAGTTGTTAAGCTGCAAAGGAAGAATAAAGCTTTGAAAAGAATCCCTTTGTCTATGTCTGGACTTGGCTACTGGATTAGACTGAGAGAGCCCTCTAAGGAGCCCTTGACACTATCAAAGAGTTAATAAAGCCGCTGGGCACCCCAGACAATAGGCAGCCACCCCACAGTCTTAAGATCTGTGGGTATGAGTTCCAGACCAAGACAGACAGGCCTGGGGATGAAGATGGGAGCGCTGCACTACAGTTTAGATAGAAAATCAGATTTTCAAGAGGCGCAGCCAGGGGCCAAAGGTGATGGAGCTGCATTTGAGCACGGGCGCCCACAGCCGAGGGCATCCTGTCATGGGAGGCGCCAAACAGGCAGTCGCCGCTGTTACGCAATTTTATTAATTAAATATTTAATAATCGTAATTTAATTAATTTTTATTTTTATTATTATTATTATTATTAATATTATTATTTATTTAATTAAAGCTTTCTTTTCATACAAACATAGGAAGCTGCCTTATACTGAGTCAGACCCTGGGTCCATGTAGCACAGAATTGTTGACACTGACTGGCAGCAGCAGATCTCCAAAGTTTCAGGCAGGATTCTTTCGTAGCCCTACCTGGAGATGCTGGGGATTAAACCTGGGGCCTTCCGCATGCCAACCATGTGCTCTACCACTGAGCCACAGCTCTTCGTATTTTATTTATTTATTTATTTATATTTTTATTTTATTTTTTGGGGGTGTGGGGGGAGACCTCCCAAGCCCATGGGAGGCGACCAATCGGGCTGTGATATACACGCCCCGACTCGGCTCAGCAGCCAGGTGCCCCTCCCAACAGGCAGGCTCAGCTGACCGGTGGGGGGGGCAGTCAGACACACGCTTGGAGCGCTGCCGCCGGCAAACACTGGCGCCATGCTCACCCGCCCGCCGACGCCCCACGCCAGGAACAACACCTCAGGGAGGCTGGCAAGACGAGAAGGAAGAGGCCGGCAAGGCCGGCGGCTGGGTAGACAGGCCGGCCAGCAGGCGGGCCGTGAGCCGGCCCGGCAGCCGGCGGGCCGGTCAAGCAAGCGGGCAGGCGTGCGGGCAGGGCGAGCGGGCGTGCGGGTTGAGCGAACACGCGGGCGGGTGGGCAGGAAAGCGAGTACACGAGGAGACCGAACGGACGGGCAGGCGAGAGGAAAGGAGCCGGCGAAGGAGGGAGGGAGGCGAACAGTATCACCAAGCGAAGATTTTGGCGCGCAGAAGCACGCTGGGTCCAGGCAGCTGGAACGAGGACGAAGCCGTTCTCCAGCAGGCCAAAGTCCCTCGTCGTGAACCGAGGAGAAAGGAGGGGGCGGGCGCACTGCAGCCTCAAGAGCCGGGGCCCTCAGCGTGCGCGACGACACCGGTCTCCAGCAGGCCAGTGTCCTTCGTCATTTCTGGCGGAGCTGTAGTTCTCTCTAGCTGCGTTGAGCCAGAGAGCTGAGTTTGAGAAGAGAGCTGAGTTTGAGAAGGGGGCTGAGTTTAAGGCAACTCAGCCTGCCCCTCCTTGCATGGTGGTGCCACTGGGGTGCACCAATCAAAGGCCCCTGCGTCATGTCACCCCACCCGCCCGCAATGCCCCCCCCCCTTTTAGCCAGACAAGCTGGCACCAGGTGAGGGCATATCTGTAAGGCTTTTTTTGTTTTTGTTTTTAAACCAAATTCTTTTTATCCCAACTTCAGAGAAATTTGAGAGTTTGGGTAAATTCTTCTCAAAACCAAACTGAAACAAATTTTTCACACATCCTTAGTACCTACCTACAACTTCTCTAGGCAACTCAAACTAAATGACCATATCTAGAGTTCAAGATAATTTTTGCTGTTCCTTTATTTTCCCTTGCCCTGATTGTTCTGCCCTGTGTTCAACTCTCAGATTTCCAAAATTAATTCTGGAACTGAACCATTTTCATTTCTTATAGTCCCTTTAATTCTCACAGTTCCTTTGATTAATTTGTATATCTTCCCCATCATTACTTTACCAATGTATTGATAAAACACTGCAAAGCAGCTGTCTTGATGCAACCACATGATTAAAATTCCATCAAAATCATTTTCGTATGTTGTTTTATTGATGTGCAATGCATGCCCACACATTTGTCAAATAACATTCAAAAAGAATCCTGATTCAATCATGCTTTGGTCATACCTAAATTACTTTTTTGCTTTTTTGTTTTATCGATGTGCACCCACGCTCTTGTCATGTAGACTGGAAAAGGCACAATGAATTCACTGAAAGCTGAAGCAAACAGTGCATGCACAGTGCTCCGTGCAAAACAATTTTTAAAAATGGTTCAATGGAAAATTCCTTATTCACCAGGTCCACTTCAGAAATAAGACCAGTTAATTTGGAACTCCAAAGTCTTGGAAGAAATGTGGATGTGGAAAATTGTGGAAGCATCTCAAATCGTATCATACTGGTAGTAGTAGCATATGAGAGATGGGGTTAAAAGCGGTACTCAGTCACTGTTCAGTAGCGGAAGGTAGGGATGTACGAAAGGTACTTACCTTTCACGAATTATGTTTAGGGTTGGGGGGAGGTGTTCCGTCCCTCCCCCCGGAATCCTCGCCTGGGGGGGAGGCGCTCCGTTCCTCCCCCCCCCGGCATCCTTGCCGGCCGGCTGTGCTCCGCAGCGATTCCGCCATAGCCGCCGCCGTTTGCGTCCCTGCAGTCAGCCGTGATAGGCTACATAAATGTTTATGTAGCCTATCACGGCTGACTTAAAAAAAAAAAAAAACACGCGTACGCAAAAGTGCGCATTTGCGTTCCTTATTTTGGCACGTCTTAGTCTACGTAAACATTTACCTAGACTAAGACGGCAAAAATAAGGGGAACGCAAATAGCGTAGACGCTGCGCTATTTGTGTTCCCCTTATTTTCGCCGTCTTAGTCTACGTAAATGTTTACGTAGACTAGACATGCCAAAATAAGGAACGCAAATGGCGGCGGCCATGGTCAGCCGTGATAGGCTACGTAAACATTTACATCGCCTATCATGGGTTTTTTTAAAAAACCTAGCCGTGATAGGCTACGCAAATCTTTACGTAGCCTATCACGTTTTGTTTTGTTTTTTAAATTGGAAATGGCGGCAGCGGCAGCCGGTCGGAAGACTGGCCGCCACCACCGCTGCACCGCCGCCAGAGCCAGGAAGATCCACCCAAGGTAAGTCTCATCACAGGGGGGGCAGGGGGGCAGGCCGTTCCGCCACCAATTTCAGGGGGCCGAATGCGCTGGCATTTGGCCTCCCCGAGATCCGTGGCGGAACTTTCGTACATCCCTAGCGGAAGGTAGAGCTGTACACAAATGGCCTCTCAAAATTCTCCAGCCTATTGGTGGGCAGAGGAAGGGGAGCAATTTCACTGAATTTCTCCCAGGGAAGGAGAAATTCCCCAACAGTTTCTCACAGATAGGGTTCACTATTGGCAGGACCTGCAGGCTGCAGCACAGGTTCTTTCTCCCCCGCCCCGAAGGGTTTTTGGTTTATTGTACTGTTTCTGTAGGTGGCCACAGCATCAACTGTGTTGAGTCTTCCACTTTTTTGAGGTAGAATTTTGAATTTATTTTGGTTTTTGAGCTTACCTAATCACTGCGAGGTGGCCAAGGGGGCGCTGTGTGTTTTCTCTCTCTATTACACATCCTCCCATTGCTCTGCAGCCTCCCAGCCCAGGCCACCTGCACTTCCTGAACTGAAAAGGCCCCATGGGAAGAATTGCCCCAGGACATCTTCATCATGATGGCTTTCATTGGAGTGCAGGAAGCCGAGGAGGCTACAGGGTGTCACAGAGATTACTGTGTACAGTGAGAGACAGGGCCCTTGCACACACGCCTGAGCCACCTCATAAGTAAGGTAAGGACAAGAACCCCAAACCCAACCCATGAGAATTTCTCCAAAAATGTCTCCTTCTTTGAACTGCTTTTCAAAAGCAATTTCTTTTCTATCAAATGGAATGAGAATGGTCGAAAAAAATGTGGGACAAATTTTCGGCACAGCCTAAGTAGAGGGAGAGCCCTGCTGTACCAGACAGATTTGCTTGGTGACAACAACAAGGGATGCAGGGGCAGGCTGGGCTGTACGATCCAGACACTGTACCTGGAGAGTGGCAAGCAGCAGCCAGCACAGGCAAATAATGTGACTGACTCAACACTGTATGTAAAAAGAATGTGCTGTTTTCAAATCTCAACCATCTCTGTGTCTTCCTTAACACCATAAAATATCTATCTGATGAGATTCAGAGAAGACGAGTATTTAACAGGGCTCTCTAAGCCAAGTTAAAATGAAATCAAGCATGGAATTTAGTGAAGCTGAACAAAGAATTTATCATGGACAGGTTGAAAAATGGTACGTCAAGTTCTGAAAGTGCTGTATCACATTCAGACTTGTCCACCGAAGTCTGCACTCATACAACTCCAGATTTTATTAATGAAAGCAAATGTGATTATTGCAGCTCTAGTACACAGAGCAGTCCTTTGTGTGATATAGTAAGGGTGTGACGTAGGCTTCCCCACACAGATCACCTTACTGGATGTAACCCAATCATGTGACGTGGTGCTGGCTGCATGCAGTGAAAGCCCTACTTCTCAGGGCTGCACATACGCCACCCTTTCATAGACTGGAAATAAGCAAGTACCCTACAAATAAATGGACAGTGCTTTTAAGATTTCACACTGATGATCATCACAAGGTTATTTGTTTATTAAATTTATATCCAGCCCTTCTACTAGAAATGCTGCTCAAGGTGGTTAACAACAATAACACACAAGATAAAATGCAAAATTATAATCAAAACTTAATTGCAACACGTTAATAAAATTAAGAAATGCTCAGCACCCACCAGTTAAAATCTGTTTCAACAAAATCAAAGTCAGCTTAAAGGCCAACAGCTTATCTCAATAAGACCATCTTTGCTTGCCGGTGGAGGACATTAAAGACAGAGCTAGCCTGGCCTCCGCTGTTGAGAGTTGCATTGCCTATATTACCACTCCTGGTCTCCAGTGTGAGTGATGAGAAATGGTGTGGTACCCACCACCAGCGTGGGGGCAGGGGGAGATAAGCTGGTTGCATTGTGGGTCAAGTAGGAATTATTCTCCCATTCACCCAGAATGGTTGCAGGATGAGTGCTTTTTTCCTGTCTACTCTGCCCTATTTACCAGGGGCTGGGGCACAACAATAGTTAAAGGGGGCAGTGCCAGCTCTGTGAACAGCTTGGCACCAGGATATCTGAAGGACTATCTCCTGCCATATGAGCTTGCCTGTAATTTGAAAGGCCTTGTTGTATGTCCCACAAACAAGAGAGCTTAAGTTGGCGGGCCCACAAGACAGGGCTTTTGTAGCAGCACCTCAACTGTGGAATATCCTCCCAAGGTACCTCTGGCCAGCACCATCCCTTAAAAAATTTAGACGGGCAGTAAAAACTGCATTGATTTGCCAGGACTTCAGCCTTCATAACTGCATTTGGCCTGTTATTAAAGAATGTTCTGGTTCTGATGTTATTTTATCAGATTTTTTGTACATCACTTGGAGGGACCCTGGTGGGAGAAAAGTGATGTTATACTTTTAATACATAAACAGATATTTATTTACTTGTTCAATTTATAACTTTCCTATATACAAATACTCTAGGTGGTGTACAAAGTTAAAAGCAATTTAACAAAAAAACCAGCAATAGAAACAACGCAGCATAAAAACAATATATAACAGTCAACAAAGAGGAACACAGGTTTTAAAAAGGGAAGGCCTGCTGGAATAATAGAGTATTTAATTCCCGCTTAAAAAGGCATCATGAGCCAACAACATGATGTGGCTGCAAAAAAGGCAAATGCTATTTTGAGTTTCATTAATAGCATAGCTTCCAAATTCCAGGAAGTACTAGTTCCCCTCTACTCAGCACTGGTTAGGCCTCATCTGGAGTACTGTGTCCAGTTCTGGGCACCACACTTTAAGAAGGATGCAGACAAACTGGAGATGGTTCAGTGGAGGGCAACAAAGATGATCAGGGGACTGGAAACAAAGCCCTATGAAGAGAGACTGAAAGAACTGGACATGTTTAGCCTTGAGAAGTGAAGACTAAGGGGAGATATGATAGCGCTCTTCAAGTACTTGTAAGGTTGTCACAGAGAGGAAGGCCAGGATCTCTTCTCGATCATCTCAGACTGCAGAACATGAAATAATGGGCTCAAGTTACAGAAAGCCAGATTCCGGCTGAACATCAGGAAAAACGTCCTGACTGTTAGAGCAATACGACAATGGAACCAATGACCTAGGGAGGTGGTGGGCTCTCCCACACCAGAGGCATTCAGGATGAGGCTGGACAGCCATCTGTCAGGGATGCTCTCTGACTTGGATTCCTGCACTGAGCAGGGGGTTGGACTCGATGGCCTTGTAGGCCCCTTCCAACCCTACATAGTAGGGTATGTAACCCTACATACATAGGGTTTCATAGGATCATAGTATTCTATGATACTATGAAAGGGGAAGGGAAAAAAGAAACACATGTAAAGGGAGTCAGTTGTGATCCTGCATTTAAAACGGAAGCAGAAAGCTCCATTTTAAATGGAGGATTTTAGGCTGGTGTAGAAATGCCCTTAGTCAGGCTCAAGTTTGTACACAGCTAAGGGAAAAGCAGTTGTTAGTTGGCCCTTTAGGCCTCAGATGTTGCCCATACAATACTTTGCAGCTCTCCTTTGTTAACAGCTAATAAAGTTGTGGCTCTAGTTTAAACCAATGGTTTAAGCTCTCAACTCTTCACTCTAGGTGTGGATACAATTAGCCCCCCAATCCTCCAATCAAAAGTGAGCTGTGAGAAGATCATTGCACATAGCCAACATACACTGTATTGCATTGGGAAGGGGAACCTGTGACCCTTGTTGGTTTCAAGCTCCCATCAGATCCAGCCAGCAAGGGCAATGGTCAGAGGTGATGCAAACTGTCGCTCAACAACTTCTGCAGGGCCACAGTTTCCCCACCCCTGCTGTATTGGGATGATGGTGAGATGAATCTCTGAGAACTGTATTCCCTACTTGCTAGAGTACAGCTTCTAAGAACAAATGAACTTTTCTACTTTTAGGGCACAATCCTTTGTATGTTTAGACAAAAAAAAAAAAAGAATCCTACAACTCCAAGCATGCACACACCTATGCTGGGAGTTGTAGGATTTTTCCGTCTGAACATGCGTAGGATTGTGCCCTTAGAAATGTTCATCCCCTAGCATAAAAACCAAACCCTAACCTTTCTGTTATGCAGTGAAGGGAGCCATGTAACTAAGTGTACAGATACAGCTATGAAGAATAATGCCAGTTTCTCTTTCACTGATTAGCCCTCCACCCAACCATCAGTTCAGACATTGAAGAGACTGAAATGCAAAGCTTATGGCAATATTTGTCAGCAGTAAAATTCCCATGTTTTTACACTTGTGGGCAGATAGTAAAGTAGACAGGGGGGATTGAACCCCTGGTTAATTTCTGTACATGGCTGGTGGGCTGCATCTGACTTACCATGTCCAACTTCGTATGTGCCTGCAATATGGACCTTTGGATCACATCAGGCTTCTCTAAAATGGTGGCAGCTTCTCACACTACATAGAAGATGCTTCTGAATTTCTTCAAAGATCCCAGGGTAACTTGTTAGGTCATGTAGGGGCTGCTTCCAGAGGGAGGGACGCAGAAACATGGCTGACTACATGGCGCTCACGTTCAGCCATTTGAACTGGGGCCATGGCCTTATATTTAATATGGATGGAATGGGTGCCAGATCAATTTCCATGCTCAGTAAAAGAGATACAGCAAGTGCAACCCACAACTCACTCACTCCTAAAATGACCTGCCAAAGTCACATGTAATAAGCGGCTTGCAGACTGTGACCCAAGCCATTTTCTCAAAACACCTGGTCAACATACAAAATGTAAGTTAAAGTACAATGACTTTGTGCAATTGAATGACTCATAAGTTCAGCTCAATGTTTAGATTGTTTAACACTGAATAACCTCTTGAGTACCGTTTTTCCAGATGG
Source organism: Heloderma suspectum (assembly GCF_057233095.1). Taxonomy (NCBI): domain Eukaryota; kingdom Metazoa; phylum Chordata; class Lepidosauria; order Squamata; family Helodermatidae; genus Heloderma; species Heloderma suspectum. The sequence goes on along the minus strand of NC_139460.1, from coordinate 77,385,427 downwards.
CTTAGCCTCTTTCTTGAATCTTATATAAACTCCAATAACTCACAAAGCTGCAGAGTTTGTATCCTTAGGGACCATTAACTAACTCTACAGTATGTTATGCATTAACATCTGATATATAAATAAGGATAACGATGTGTGCATTCCGTTAAGGACTGACTTGAGTCATAAGATAGAACAAACTGTGTATATAACATATTTTCAGTTCATAAAACAAGCTGTTAAGGAAGTCCTATCCATTTCTTAACAATACATAGCAAGTTGTCCTTGGTAGATGGCAATAAACTAATGTCAAGCTATTTAAAAACTTGAAATGAGATATAAGACAAACTATGATCTAAAGAATGATAAAGAATACACAGTGTGTTGTTGTATCCAATGGTGGCTTTCTGCTAGTGGAAATTGCTTCTGCTCATGCAAAGTGGGGCACCCAGTTAAAGAACACATGCTAGCGTATCTTTTGTTAAGACCCATGAGTAAAAACAACAACAACCAAATCCAACATATAAAATGGTAATCTGGGGTGGGTTATTCTAAACTAAAATCAGAACAGTTTCACCAATCTTTTAGAAATTTACAGGTGCCAGAAAAATGCGCTGGCTTTACAATACATACCCTGACAATTTCAGGAAGACTGGTGAATGTTTGAAAGACAAAAAACAGTTTAAAGACAACAGACACAAAAGACCTCCCTCTATCAAAAGTGACTTTCAGAAAAATGTTGGCAACACTTTTAGTCAAGGTTTCTAAAAAACTGAAAGGGGGCTCACAAAAATCATAGATGCATTTCTATTCCTCTTGTACTGTAATTTGTAGGAAACTATTTTTTTTCTTTTGTGTGTGTGTTAAAAATAAGCTTTTTAACAAGAAACGGGAGTGAATATGGGACTCACCTTAAGCCCAGGCAGATTCAGCAGCTTCCCTAGTGCCTATCAGCTGTTCATTTAGAATGTTGAGGGGGAAGAGGAAAAGAACATACAGGCTTTGTAGGCCTTGTTTTCATTCTGGTGGCCATTTTGTTTTTCTCATCATGCCATGTTTTCTGGTATTTTAGGTTGAATCAAAATGGCTGCCACCATAAAATGGATGCCTCAGTTGCCAGCGATACCTGAAGAAAAAAATGCCTGCTGGGAAGTTTAGCGGGTACCTACTGAGCAAGGAAAGGACAGAAAAGCAGACTGGGCTGGTTTAAAGTAAACAAAAGCTTTAAAGAAATGCTGATCTTTAATTGTGTGTCTGCTGTTTCTTGCCTATATAATTTGGTGTGTTGCAAGTGATTTTATTTCAGTTTTGAGTTTAGTTACACTCTCTCCTTTTCTCCAAATTATCTTTAAATGAATTCTCTTTTAGCTTTGCACAAATATGTTACTGAGTATCAGCCACAGAGGTTTAAAAGTCTTATGCTGTAATTTGGGGAGGTATGATTACAAGGATGTATGAAAATTCCATTGGCAGGATAAAATGTGAAGGATTTTTCTGGTTTGGCCCAGGCAGATTTGTTCGGTTTTCCTCCAGTGGTGCTGACTTGATCTGTAGTGAGTTCAATCCAGTACATGGATTCTGGTGTGTGTATAGTGGCATTTTTGAATAAATGGTTTGTGGGGGTTTTGGTCAGTCTTGAAATTTGTGGAAATAGGCTTGTATTTTTAACCCGCCCCCCTTCCTCCATCTTTCACAAGTGTACAGATTTAGCTGTCTGATATGTGTAGTCTTGCCTTGTCAATTTTCTTGTCCTGTTTCAGCTGTCAACGGGAGCACCAAAGTAGAGTAGGTAACATACAAGGAAACTGACAAGACGAGACTGCCTAGAGACTAATTTATACACAGTTGGGAAGGACCGGGGCGAGGGCGATAATAAGACAAAAAAACCCATCTGAGCAATTCAGAAGCAGAAAAAAAGAAAACGCTAATGAAGTAAGTGCACCAAAGGGCAATGTAATCCGATCCCCTTGATAGTAAGTGTTGAACTGACACTTGTGTCTTCCTCCCTTTCAAAACTTCCCTGAGTCTCCAGTAAGTCCAGAAAGGGGAGTTATCCCCCCCCCATTTCATGGCTCCTTCCAAAGTAGTTGTGAAAATTTTCTTTCCATTTACTGCCTAGCCTTTAAATGTGCACAGTTTTCCTTTCCATTTGCTTGGACCCATTGCCAAGTGGGAGATATTGTCTACCTCCTTTTGGTGCACTTACTTTGTTGGCATTGGGGGGGGTGTTGGTGCTTCTGAATTGTGCAAATGAGTTCCTCCTTTGTCTTACTATTTTCCTCCTGTCCTTCACATATGTGCACAAATTAGCCTATATGCAGCCTCGCCTTGTCAGTTTCCTTGTATGTTACCTACTCCACTTTGGTTCTTGCTGACAGCTGAAACATACAAGGACATTGACAAGGCAAGACTACACATATCCGACTGTTGAATCTGTGCTCTTGCACACCTGCACAAAACCTGGGGATTAAAAACACACACACACACACAACCCCCGTTTGCATAAATTTCTGAAAAAAATAATGTACAAAACATTTCTGGAAGGGACAGCAACTTAGGAATTCTAACTTCTTTTGCCCCCAACAACACTCACCACATACTTTTGAGAGATGCAGCTTGCCTTGTCCATAGTAAGCTGGGATTTATTTAAAAAGGAGAGACCAAAGAGCAAAGGAGGGACAGGCAAAACAAGTTAGCTGTCTCGAAGTCTGTGGATGGTGCTTGTAGCTGGGAGGGGTGGGGAGACAGACTCTTTGGCTTTTCTAGCCAGAGATAACCAATGAATTTTCTCATAGATGAGGTACACCTTTGATTTTCAATCCTTAATGCTACTGCTCTGAGAAGATCACCCCCACCCTAAACTGTGCAAGCTTTCAAGATCTCCAGATCAATTCTTCTCACCTGCTTCAGTCTTCCTCCTTGATCTTTCCTTCTCATATTTCTGACCAGGACTGATGGTTGCTGAACTGGACCTGAGTACCCACAATGACACACCACATAAGGGAGATCTCAAGATTGGGCTTTGCCAGTTCTTGAAGAGAAAGGAATTGACAATAACTGTACAATAAAATGCATCCCCATGGTTATTTCTAAAGGTTTCTAAAGGTCAACTGTTAGAGTCTATTTCTACCTGCCTGGATGAGGTCGTTGTTTTCTTTTAAAAAAAAAAAAGAAAGGGAAGGAAGGAAGGAAGGAAGGAAGGAAGGTGCAAATGGGAACCTAGTGCAAGTGCAACCAAGTGACACATGAGTTCACAGGTGGTCAGGTGTGAAGAGAAGTGATTTTAAGTTCTGGCACTACCACCTTATAACATAACCCAATTAGCAGCCATTTTACAATGGCCTTTGTTTGTATTGTTGCAGGCAACCTGATGACATGGCATTTATTTTATCTGCAGATTTAATAGAGCTTATTAAGCCTGGATTTTAGGGTCATAGCTTTTTCACTGCTTATATTTAATCTGGGTTGATCTCAAAGCTGTATATTTAATCTGTCAATAGCTGAACATGGAGCTTTCTCAGACTTTTCCATATCCTTAATATTTAATTATGGAAATGTTCATATCTTACAGACAGTCTCCTCATAAATTGCTTAAAACTTGAAAGCCTACCCACTTTTTCTGACCTTTGGATTGGCCTAAGAAATGTATTGCCCGAATATGGATTTTTGGAAATAATGTTGAAGGGCACTGGTGTAATTCCTCTTCAGAATGTGCTCAGAATCATAAGAAATTTCACAGAGGTCTAGCTTGGTAAGTCACACTCTGAATCACCTGATCAAACCCCCACCCACCCATTATCAGATATATAAGTAGTTTAGGATGCAATCCTATGCATATCTAGAAAGAAAAAAGTCCTCAAACTCCCAGCTTTCCCAGCATACTGGGAGCTGTAGGAACTTTTTCTGTCCAAACATGCATATGATTGCACCTTTAAAATATTTCCTTTAAGGCAAACCAAAAAGGTATCTGTTGCATTCAGATCCAGCACCCTGTAAAAGTAAAGGGTAGGATAGAAATATATTAAATAAAGACATAGTAATGTCACCTTGTGATCTACTATAACCAATAGAGCCTTCTCTGTTGTGTTAGAACATAGTCCTTCTAGTGTTCTCCTGTGGCTTCCATTTATTTCAATGGAGCTTGCACTAGAGAGCTTTTCTGTCAACTGCGCCCTTTGGGCAGGATCCAAAGAACCATGCAACTCAGGGGTGATTCAGAAGAAAAAAAAAAGCTTAGGGGAGTTAATGGGTGAAAAAGACCATTATTCGTGAGACAAAGGTTTGATCCATGATATATGGTACCTTAATGTACCGAGTCTGAAAGCTGAAGGAGTAAATGGTTGTAATGTGTCCTCATTCTTGCAGATATGCAACTTACATGTATAAATATGTAACAACCAACATATTTGTTGGTTGTTTCTTATGGGCCTAAGGGCTTTAACTAGAGATATGGGCTGAATCTACACATAGCAGTTTTACCATTATCATACTGAAATGATAACTATTGGTGTACATGACACCGGTGGGCACCAATAGTTAGCAGTTTTACCGTTATCATACTGCATTGATATGTGTAGATTCATCCCATGGTGTGCACACAGTGGATTTCTGCAAAATGTTCTTACTAAAATGGGGAATAGCTGCTTCTAAAATGGGGCAATTAGCTCAAACACTCATTCAAAGTCCAAAAGCATAGACTTCAGTTTAATTTTTATATTTATTTGTTTAGAATATTTATATACCACCCTTCATTAACAAATTCTAGGACAGTGTACAAAATTCATAAAACAACATTAAAAATTGAAATAACAATTGACAATAAAACAGTATGTCTAACTAGGCTAGACATTAAAATCAGCAAATGCTTGGTTAAAGAAATAGGTTTTTAACAGGTGCCAAAACATCACTAGGACTGGTCGTGTTGCAGGGAGGAGAAAATTCAAAAGGTGGAGTGACAGACACAGCCAAACAGGTTTTTGTTCTCAAAACAGATTTTTGTTCTCAAAACACATGCATGGACATTAATTGCAGAAGAGAAAAATATCCATCCCCTAGCACATGAGACAGTATACCAATTCTAATAGGTGTAAGTAAAAAGGATAGAGAAAGATGAAGTTTAGAGAACTTATCATTTGCCAAATAAGGAGGGAAGGTGGTGCTATGAAAATGGCAGAGATGATGGGCCACAGGGGCAGAACTGGGTAGATTTAGAGAAAAATAAAAGAAATAGAGAAGGAGTGGCTATAATTACTTGACTTCCATGGAAGGAGAATCCAAAGGACTTCACTTCCTGGTTGGTTCCCAAAAATTAGAAAAATGCTGTGAGCCCAGATGACCCTTGGGTTTCTCAATAAATAAATAAGAGGGGCAACAGCTACAAATCACCCTGCTCTTGTTGGCAATGGGCTATACCATGTTGTCCACAGACATCTAGAAGAAAGGCTTTTGGACAGGTGATGATAGGAGGACTAAATGGAGGCTTAGCCATTATTAGGGACCCTGGAGCCACCACGCCTTTGGTTAAAAACAGGTTGGGATTGGAGATCCTTTCTAATGGGGCTTGTCCTTATTGTTCCCCAATACAATGTAGAGACTATGCATTCATCTTCAAGTTTTTTAGTAGCCACTTTCCAGTGGTCTATGTACTTGGAACCAGCAATTCACATAGATTGCAGTCCCCTATAGGGCACCAAAATGGTTGGATGGAGCTGGAAGGCTGTGCTATGTTATGCCTGGAACGCAGCTCTCTGAACTCAAGGGGGCACTTTACCAGTGGGTAAACCTTTCTCTTTCGATATACAGGCAAATAGATCTATCTGGGGCAAATGAGGCAGAAAGTGGGGGACTCCGCCTCTGGAAACGAGGGGTAGAGATTCTAAAATGGTGCTAGGAAAGAATCACAAGGAACTATATCAAGTTGTACCAATTGTACCCCAGGTTATTCTCAGAGCTGAGACACAGCAATGTGAGTAATGCCACACCAGAAAGAATGAACGCTGGCTAACTGAACTCCAGGGCAGTTCCAAGATTCAAAACAAAGGACAAAAAAAACATAATGGCTCAGAAGCTGGAACTAGGATGAGTTAAAACAAAGGAATAATTCTGTTCTTAAAACTGAATAGAAAGTTCAGCTGGATATCCTGTACCTTGATTAAATTTTTATATATGGCTAGCAATACACAATAGCATTGCACAATATTCAAAACAAAATGTGTCATCAGGGGAACTCAGGTAGAGCATGAACTGGTTGACCTGTCTGGGAGGCAGGGACACTTTAGGATTGGATGGTTTTTCTCACCAGAACTTTTGACTGGTAAATTCAAACACATCCTTGTGAGTTAGTGGCATGGCCAGCAAGCAAGCATTGGCATGTTTTCCCCCGTTGCAGGAACAACCTTCTTTAACCTAATCAAGAAGAGAACAAGTATATTCTATGGCTTTTCTGTCTCTGCGGTGGTCCCAGAACATGAACTACATTCTTGGTAGCTTTTCAGGCTCTGCCTTCTGGAACTAAGTGAGGTCTTGGACTCGCTTAGCCACCGAGATCCTGGAAATTTTATTTATATATTTGTTTCTTCTTGGCAATGTTAAATATTGTATTTGTCCTTGTCGTGATAATGTTATATTGCTATATTTTCTTCTACAGTATTTGCAGTTCCTCTGTAAATTTCATAAACATATTCTTTATCCCTGCCTTAAGTTTAATCAACAGTATCTCAATGTTCTTATCTCCCATTTTTAAATTGATCAGATTATTTTTCTAAGGAAGCACTATTACATGTCTTTTTCTGTCACAGACTTTTCACTAAATTAACTAAAGTAGATTTCCAATAATGTTTTAATATATTTAATTGAGGCAATAGTTTCCTGCATAATTAGAGAATGGAAACAGGATATTCAAAAACCTTGAAACAAGATTACCTTTTCAACTAGCAGAAAAGAGCTTGGCATATAACTATTTTAACTTGTATAACAAAGTGCTTTGATGGAATAGGTATAATAGAAAAAGGACTGTAAATTGGCATTCAAACAGTCTCATTGTTGTAAATAAGCAATAATAGTACAATCACATAAAACATTAGTTTTCCACATGCCATACTACTCCCTGATCCCCAGTGGTGTAGTTTAGTATGATATCGAGCAGGCCATCATCTCCAGTCCATATTATACCAAATTTCAGCTGCTAGTACAGTTTTCAGAATTTACATTCCATTATTATGTAATGATCTGAAATTCAACTGCAATAATGGAAACCAATTGGGGACCTTTGACACTAGGATTCACATATTCTGACGTTGTATTAGAAATTCATTTTGTACCCTACCCCTTTTCATAAAATCAGTGATGAAGTTTTGCACAAAATATACTACCAGACAACTTTTGCCACATGGGCATTGGTTAATTCTCATAAGATCTGAATAAATGGGTATTCCACATACAGTCAACACTGAAGCTAAAACAACAGTTCAATTCATATAAACTTTTTTTAAAAGTTGCAAACAGTACTAAATTAAATAAAGTTCATCTGTTAGATTATATTTTTAATTACTGGATTCAAGATAGTGAGCTTCTCCTTGTGCTTTCTTCAAGTATCACACATAGAGCTTTGATGGGCATTTGTAAGATGGATAAAGGGAAGGGAAACAATAAAATACCCAAACTGAATTAGAACAACTTTTATGTGAGCAGATTATAACACATAACATCAGTTCATCAGAAAACAAATCAAGGCAAATGTGCCAAAATTAATCAAAGAGAAGGTGTTGAGGGGTCAAAAAGTAGAAAATTCATCAAAGGTTCTAATAATGTAGGTGCTAATTGAAAAGTCCCCTTCATGGATCACTGCCTTGTTGTGGCGAAGGGGCTTGCGTAACTCAGTGAAGCCATAAGCTATGCCGTGCAGGGCCACCCAAGATGGACAGGTCATGGTGGAGAGTTCTGACAAAATGTGGTCCACTGGAGAAGGAAATGGCAACCCACTCCAGTATTCTTGCAAAGAAAACCCCATGGACCGTATCACAAGGCTAAAAGATATGACGCCGGAAGATGAGCCCCTCAGGTCGGAAGGTGTCCAACATACTACTGGGGAAGAGCAGAGGGAATTTCCAAGTAGCGCCAGAGTGAAGCGGCTGGGCCAAAGCCGAAAGGACACTCAGCTGTGGATGTGTCTGGTGGTGAAAAGAAAGTCCGATGCTGTAAAGAACAATATCGTTTAGGAAGCTGGAATGTAAGATCAATGAATCAAGATGAGCTGGAGGTGGTCAAACATGAGATGGCAAGATTGAACATCGACATCTTGGGAATCAGCAAACTAAAATGGACAAGCATGGGCGAATTTAATTCAGGTGACCATCATATCTACTACTGTGGGCAAGAATCCCTTAGAAGAAATGAAATAGCACTCATAGTCAACCAAAGGGTGGGAAAAGAAGTACTGGGGTAAAATCTCAAAAATGATAGAATGATCTCAGTACAAATCCAAGGCAAACCATTCAACATAATTCAAATCTATGCCCCAACCACTGAGGCCGAAGAGGCTGAGGTTGATCGGTTCTATGAAGACCTAGCTACAACTAGGGATGGCGGACAATTTCTCCACGAATCTCGGGGAGGCCGAATGCCAACCCATTTGGCCTTCCGAAATTGGCAGTGAAATTTTCCACCACCTCGCCACCACCCCCCGGGATGGGACTTACCTCCCTCGAATGTCCCTCTCGGCGGCAGGTCCTGGCGGCGTTTCGGCGGGGGTGGGAGCGGCGGCCGGTCTTCCGACTGGCCGCCGCCATTACAAAGTAAATGTAAAAAAACACACACACATGTGATAGGCTACGTAACGATTTACATAGCCTATCACAGCTAGATTTCCAAAGTCAGCGGTGATAGGCTACGTAAATCGTTACATAGCCTATCACGGGTGACTTTGGAAAAAAAAAAAGCACGTATGCAAATGGCGGCGCCCATGGGCGCCGCCATTTGCATTCCTTATTTGGGCCCGGGTAGTCTACGTAAAGATTTATAAGGGCAACGCTAAGTAAGGGACTTTCGCTAGGTAAGGGACCAGGTAAGGGACTTTCGTCCATCCCTAGCTACAACACCTTCTAGAACTAACACCAAAAAAAAGATGTCCTCTTCATCATAGGGGATTGGAATGCTAAAGTAGGAAGTCAAGAAATCACCGGGATAACAGGCAAGCATGGCCTTGGTGTACAAAATTAAGCAGGACAAAGGCTCATAGAGTTTTGCCAAGAGAACACACTGATCATAGCAAACACTCTCCTCCAACAGCACAAGAGGCGACTCTACACATGTACATCACCAGATGGTCAGTATCAAAATCAGATTGATTATGTCCTTTGCAGCCAAAGATGGAGAAGCTCTATACAGTCAGTAAAAACAAGACCTGGAGCTGACTGTGGCTCAGATCATGAGCTGCTTCTTGCAAAATTTTGGCTTAAATTGAAGAATGTAGGGAAAACCACTAAACCATTCAGGTATGACCTAAATCATATCCCTTATGAATATACAGTGGAGGTGAGGAATAGATTTCAGGGATTAGACCTGATAGAGTGCCTGAGGAACTATGGATGGAGGTCCGTAACATTGTTCAGGAGGCAGCAACTAAAACCATCCCAAAAGAAAAGAAATGCAAGAAAGCAAAGTGGCTGTCTGATGAGGCTTTACAAGTAGCTGAGGAAAGAAGGGAAGTGAAAAGCAAGGGAGAAAGGGAAAGATATATTCAACTGAATGCAGAGTTCCAGAGAATAGCAAGGAGAGACAAGAAGGCCTTCTTAAATGAACAATGCAAAGAAATCGAGGAAAACAACAGAATGGGAAAGACTAGAGATCTCTTCAAGAAAATCGGAGATCTCAAGGGAACGTTTTGTGCAAAGACAGGCATGATAAAGGACAAAGAAGGCAGGGACCTAACAGATGCAGAGGAGATCAAGAAGAGGTGGAAAGAATACACAGAAGAACTATACAGGAAAGGTCTGAATGTCCCTGATAGCCATGATAGTGCGGTCACTGAAATTGAGCTGGACATCCTAGAGAGTGAAGTCAAGTGGGCCTTAGGAAGCATTAGTAACAACAAAGCTAGCGGAGATGACAGTATTCCAGCTGAGCTATTTAAAATCCTAAAAGATGATGCTGTTAAAGTGCGGCACTCAATATGCCAACAAATTTGGAACACTCAACGATGGCCACAAGACTGGAAAAGGTCAGTTTACATTCCAATTCCAAAGAAGGGCAATGCCAAAGAGTGCTCAAACTACTGTACAATTGCGCTCATTTCACATGCCAGCAAGGTTATGCTCAAAATCCTACAAGCTAGGGTTCAGCAATATGTGAACCGAGAACTACCGGAAGTACAAGCTGGGTGTCGAAGAGGCAGAGGAACTAGAGATTAAATCGCCAACTTTTGCTGGATCATGGAGAAAGCAAGAGAATTCCAGAAAAAGTCTATTTCTGCTTCATTGACTACACTAAAGCCAACTGTGGCAAATTCTTAAAGTGATGGGAGTACCAGACCACCTTACCTGTCTCCTGAGAAACCTGTACAAGGGTCAAGAAGCAACAGTAAGAACCGGACATGGAACAACCGATTGGTTCCAAATTGGGAAAGGAGTATGACAAGGCTATATATTGTCACCCTGTTTATTTAATTTATATGCAGAGTACATCATGTGAAACGCCGGGTTCGATGAATCACAGGTCGGAAATAAGATTGCCGGGAGAATTATCAACAACCTCAGATATGCAGACGATACCACCCCAATGGCAGAAAGCGAAGAGGATCTCAAGAGCCTCTTGTTGAGGGTGAAAGTGGAGAGTGCAAAAGCAGGTTTGAAACCCAACATTAAAAAAACGAAGATCATGGCATCTGGCCCCATCACTTCCTGGCATATAGAAGGGGAAGAAATGGAAGCAGTGACAGATTTTACTTTCTTGGGCTCCAAGATCACCGCGGACGGTGACTGTAGCCATGAAATTAAAAGATGCTTGCTCCTTGGGAGGAAGTCTATGGCAAACCTAGACAGCATAGTAAGAAGCAGAGACATCACCTTGCTGACAAAGGTTCATATAATCAAAGCTATGGTTTCCCAGTAGTAATGTATGGCTGTGAGAGCTGGACTATAAGGAAGGCTGAGTGCCAAAGAATTGATGCTTTCGAACTGTGGTGCTGGAGAAGACTCTTACACCGAGTCCCCTGGACTGCAAGGAGGTCAAATCAGTCCATCCTAAAGAAAATCAACCCTGACTGCTCATTGGGAGGACAGATACTGAAGCTGAAGCTTGAATACTTTGGCCACCTAATGCGAAGAGAAAAATCCCTGGAAAAGATCCTGATGCTATGGGTGTGCAAAACCCCACTTACCTGGCTCCGCCGGGTTCCGCAGGTGGGGGGAGGTGATCTGTTCCTCCCCCCGGAATCCTCAACAGGGGGGGGAGGTGATCCATTCGTCCCCCCCAGAATCCTGTCCGGCTGGCTCCACTCCACAGCCAGGCTGCGAAGCCACTGGCCAGGCCAACCCGCAGTGGGGCCTCCAGCCACTGCCAGGCTGGTGCAGACGCAAATGGCGTCCTGTGTAGGGGACGCCATTTGCGTCCCTACGCCGGCCCGTGATAGGATAGCAAAAAACAAACAATGAATGCAAATGGCAGCTGCCATTTGCGTTCCCTTTTTTTCCCCGCTGTGATAGGCTACATAAATATTTACGTAGCCTATTACGGCAAAACAGAGGGGCGCAAATGGTGGCCACCGCCGTAGCCGCTGCCATTTACATTCCCTTAGTTTTGCCGTGATAGGCTATGTAAATACTTTCGTAGGGTATCACGGCTTCCACGGGGACGCAAATGGCATCTCTGCGTTAGCCGTGATAGGCTACGTAAGTATTTACGTAGCCTATCACAGCTATATGAAAGAAGCGAATGGCGGCTGCAGACGCAGCTGCCATTCACAATGCAGCACGGACGGCAGCAGGTAGGTGCTCCATTCCAGGCCCATTTTGCAGGGTGGGGGGCGGGGGGGCTTCATTCCGCCATGGATTTCGGGTGGCCAAATGCACTGGCATTCGGCCTCACAGAGATCCGTGGCGGAATTCTCCACCATGCCTACCTGTTGCTGGGAAAGATTGAAGGCAATAGGAGAAGGGGACGGCAGAGGATGAGATGGCTAGATAGCATCACCGATGCTGCTGCGATGCAATTAATATGGACTTGAGCACACTCCAGGAGAGAGGGCAGGACAGGAAGGCCTGGTGTCCTATGGTCCATGGGGTCATAACGACTGAACAACAAATTGAAAAGTAAAAAAGCAATCTGTTTATTTATTTATTTATTTCTTCTCGGTTTTGATGATCTCTGGAGTTAATCAGTGTTAAAAATCAGGAATTAGGATTGGGTTATTTTAAGTGTGTGTGTGTGTGTGTTAAAATTTGTAGCTTTAAAAGAATGTTTATTGAAAGGCAACATATTCCATGATGTATGTGTTACTGGCTGAATCTTAATGTATTAAGAAAAACCTGATGTTTCTCTACTTTGGGTTGACATAAATGTCAACCTAAAGTCAGACTGCACTGTGGCAACATGACCAGGTTTGTTTCTATGCAACCCTTCCTTTCCCTCCCATCTGACCTGTCACCAGTTGGGACTAGGGATGTACGGATTCCCCACCTTCTGTTCCGGTTCGGAATCCACCTGGGGGGGAATCCATTCCCCCCCCCCGGAATCCTCCGGAGTGGCTCCACTCCGCGAGGATTCTACGGAGCCACCTGGCTTGAGGGAGGCTTACCTGGCCCATTCACCTCTGCACTGATCGCCATTTTTCTTTAAAAAATGGTGATCAGCAGGATGTGCCCATAGACTTATATGCAAAATAGAGCTGTGAATCTTGTGTATAAGTCTATGTGTCCATATACTCCATAGATCATTCCAGTCTCCCCTTCCCATTCCAGGCCAGCCACACGGGGGCAGCAGCTTGACAGAATCAAGAGTCTTGTCAAGCTGCTGCCCCAGCATAGTGACTGGAACAATCTATGGACACATAGACTTATACGCAAGATTCACAGCTTTATTTTGCATATAAGTCTATGGGCACTTCCTGCCAATCACCATTTATCTTTAAAAAAGTAGGGTAAGTGAGTCTCCGGACGCAAATGGCGTAGAGGGTGCCATTTGAGACTGTAAAGCTGGTACGTTAGCCTAAATGCAGCCGTAAATGGCTGCATTTAGGCTAATCTACCAGCTTTACGACCACAAATGGCATCCACTATGCAATTTGTGCCCTGTTCATGCGATAGGCTTCGCAAATATTTGTGTAGCCTATCATGGGGAAAAACAGGGATGCAAATGGCATAGTGAACGCCATTTGCGGCTGTAAAGCTGGTAGATTAGCCTAAATGCAGCCACTTACGGCTGCATTTAGGCTAATCTACCAGCTTTACAGCCGCAAGTGGTGCCCTCTATGCCATTTGCATCCGGAGACTCACTTACCCTACCCCAGCTATACGGCACGCCAATGGCAGCCGGCTGTATCACCAGCAGAGTAGAGCCAGAGGCTGGCTCCACAGGATCAGTGCACAGAGGGAGCCGACCCTCATGGATTCCGGAGGGGCATGGAGGTGAGTGTTCCATTCTGCCATGGATTCTTGGAATCCGGCCTCATTGGGGTCTGTGGCGGAATTCTCCCCATCTCTAACATTCTTCCTGTCCCTAACATTCATTCTGAAACATAAAGTTATTCACAAAGGGCACCAGCACACAAAATAGGAAGCTAATTGCTCAAATGTCAGTTGATCCTGACAAGAATTCACTGATCATTTAAGCTCTGTCAAAAACCCACTGTGAGAACTGCAAGAATCATCATGAAATCTAGTGGAAGAAGAATTAGACAATCGAATTTACTTCTGGCATATTGCGAAGTAAATAGTAGATTTGTTATTCATTATCCATATTCTTCAGAATATTTCCTAAAATGAATTAGGCTAACTGAAGCACTACTTCATTCATTCATTCATTCACTCATTCATTCATTTATAACTTTTGTATTCCTCTCCACAGCCAGATAGATTTTGGAGTGGTGAACAATCCAGGTAGGATAAAAGAATAAAAACTAGGGTTGGCGGAGAATTTCTCCCCGAAACTTCGGGGGGCCGAGCGCCAACGTGTTCGGCCCCCCGAACAAGTTTCGGGGAGAAATCCTCCGAACCCCCCTGCCCCCCGCACCCCCCCGGGACGGGACTTACCTTCGCCGAATGTCCCTCCCGGCGGCGGGTCCGGCCGGTGGTTCGGCGGGTGTTCGAGCGGGGCGGGAGCGGCAGCCGGTCTTTCGACCGGCTGCCACCGCCGCCATTGCAATAAAAGAAAAAAAAAACGCCCCCTGATAGGCTACGTAACGATTAACGTAGCCTATCACGGCTGACTTTGCAGATCTAGCCGTGATAGGCTACGTGAATCATCACGTAGCCTATCAGGGGGCTTTTTTTTTTTTTAAACTTTTGCGTTCGCGGCCGGGCGAGGCGGGAAGCCTCCTCCCTGGCCTGAATTTTGGCCGGGGCGAGGCGGGAAGCCTCCTCCCCCGGCCGGAACTTCGCGGGGGGAGCAGCGAAGCGCCTCCCCCCCACCGCGAACGTCCTTCGACGACAGGTAAGGGACTTTCGTCCACCCCTAATAAAAACATTGCACTAAAATATTTACTATTTTTTTTTAAAAAAGGAACAGAGTTCTTATAAAACCACAGCTTGTCACTCAAGGAAGACTTCATGAAATAACAATGTTTTCAGGAGGCGCTGGAAGCAACACAGTGTTGCTGCCTGCCTTTCTTCCAAAGGCAGGGAATTCCATAGGAAGGGGGCCACCACACTGGAGGCTATTCTCCTGGTGGACTCCAGTTGGGCCATAGGTCCATGTGGAACCACCAGGAGCATGCCCTCTGATGAACTCAGTGACCGGGCAGGTTGGTAAGGGAGAAGGTTCTCTCTCTTAGTCCCAAATTGTTTAGGGCTTTGTTCACTAGTACTAGAACCTGGCCTGGTTGCAGATAGGCGGTCAGTGCAATTCCCTCAACAGAGAAGTTGCATACTCAAAACAGGCAGCTCCTGACAACTAGGGATGTACCACCCCTGATGCCCAGTCTGGGGGGGTCTGCAGCAGGGAAATCTGGGCCACTTGGGACCTCACAGATTTCCCCAGAGCCTTACTGTGTCTGTCAGATATTGCGGGGTGGCTCTCCTCCATTGTAAATAGCGTGATCAGCTAATGGTGGCCACCATTGGCCAATCGCAGGAAAAATAAGGCCATAAATTGTGTAGTTACAGCATTTGCAACCATAAAATGCTTCTTTGTACGTAAATTGTGGCCATTCATGCCATGTTTTTCCCACAATTGTGGGAAATTGTGGCCACCATTAGCCAATCATGCCATGTAAAATGGAGGAGAGCTGCCCCACGGGAAATCCAATGGACCTGGAGGTGAGTACGCTTGGTCTGCTGCTGACTTCACACATTACTGAGTCTAGACACTGATTCAGGACTTGCACAGCCCCACCTGATTCAGACTTCACAGGTAGACAGAGCTATGTGTCATCAGCATACTGATGACATTTGGCTCCAAATCCCCTAGTGACCGCTCCAGTGTTAAACAATGTTAGGAACAAGATGGTATTCTGCAGGATACCTGCAGAACCCCATGGCTCAATTCCCAAGAGGCCAAGAGAGTCACCCAATGTTACTGTCTGAGATCGGCCCTGTTGGTAGGACTGAACCACTGCAACACAGTGCCGCCAACACCCATCCCACAGGGTCGATCCAGGAGGATACCATAGTTGATGGTGTCAAAAGGTGATGAGAGGTCAAGCAGAATTAACAGGGTTGCACTCCTCCTGTCCCTCCCTTGATAAAGGTCAACCATTAGGGCAACAAAGGCTGATTCAGTTCCGCAATCAGATAGAAACCCAGACTGGAATGGGTTTAGATAATCAGTGTCCTTCATGAGTGCCTGAAGTTGTACCACTACAACCCTGTCAAGTACCTTCCTTAGAAAATGGGTATTTGCAACTGGACAGTAACTGTCTAGTACCATTTGGGTCCAGAGTGGGCTTCTTCAGGAGTGGTTGCACCACTGCCTCCTTAAGGACAGCTGAAACCACCCCTTCCTGAAGGAAACCATTTATCACTCCCTGGACCCACCCAGTCATACCCCTTCGACTAGTTTTTATTAGCCAGGAGGGACAGGGATCGAGAGGGCACATGGTTGGTTGCATCACCGCAGGCACGTTCTCCACATCATCAGGCCATAGCAACTGGAACTGATCCCACAAAATCAGGCAGATGGTGGCATCAGACTAGAGATGCTGGAGAAATCTGCTGTGGACCCAAATGAGGCTGAATTCCCAGGAATCTGACCTCTGGATTCTGCAGCGGACTAGCATCCCCTTAGCTGGCACATCCTCCATAATTTGTGGGGTGGCTTTCTGGCTGTCTCAAAGGCACGATAAGCTAATGGTGGGTGCCTATCACGGGAAAATTACAGCCATAAATTGCGTAGTTTATGGCATTTGTGGCCATAAAGCACTTCCTTCTATGTAAATTGCAGTGTAAAAGGTAGACCAGATGTTGGGGTCCACCACTGGACCAGATGTCGAGGGGGTTGCCCATCCCCACATCAGACAACTTGACTGGAACTGCACTAAAAACAGCATCAAGTTTGCTGCAGAGACAAACAATTCTGTCCTCAAATGTGATGCAAAAAGTTTACAGTGGGTCCTCAATGGGGCCAGGGCCCCATTTGCTGGGGAGGGTGTTAATAGCCTCCGGACCACCCAGGAGAGCTTATCTGGATGCAATGGAGGCTACAAAATAAGCCTTCTTGGCTGCCCGCACTGCCACGCAATAGACACGATTATATGCTCTAGAGCGGGCTCAGTCATCTTCGCTTTGAGTCTTACAGCATTTGTGCTCTAGGTGACGTCCAGCCTGTTTCATGGACCGTAGCTCCCCCGTATACTAATTGATCCATTACATCCCATGATGAAGCAAGTGTAGACTCAAAATAGTCACAGAATGTAATATTGTAACTTTCTGTGTCTTTCAACCTTCTCTTTCCTTTTTAGAAGCTTTGAAAATAAAGGTTCATTATCTCTAAGTTTTGATGCAAGCTGGAGGGAAAAGTTGATCCTTCCATCAAAACTGCTTTGAGCTTCTATTGCCTGAAATTAATTCAAACTGTGTTCATACAGTTGTAATAAAAATAATTGAAACTTTTATGGATAATAAAAGACACTTTCAAACTTAAAAGCTAGCTTTGGAATAAGATATGGTCTTTTCTCTCAGAAATGTACAGTGTGGTATTACAAAACTAAAAAAAAAAGTATTTTAGATAGATTCTATTTCAAACTTTATAGACCCTAATGAATATGCATAGTGAAGAAAGACGCCCATTATAGATATACTCTGCTGCTTGGTTTTATTGGTAGTTGGTTATAGCACGCAATATTGCAAAGGTCAGAAGCAGATTCAGATTACATGGTAGCAGGAATTGTGACAAAGTGATTGACGAGATTTCACTACCAAGTGTGAAAGTTTGCTTTAATGTCAAGTATACTGCTAGAGAACAAATAATACTAATTGAATTATGGTTCTAAATTAATTGGCATTTTGGGGTAAACAACATTATTTTGTGTGTGTGCTTGTTTAGCTAGGAATGGTAAGCCTACTTCATTAATTAATAAATAATCCATATGCTCTGGGTTTGTTTTTTTTTTAAGGTGCTAGCACTGAAATGTTTTGTTCATCAAGGGATAAATCTTTTCATAATGGTTTACCTCTACAAGCAAGCAATGAAAATGCATCAGTTCTGTGACTCCTCTCATCAATAGTCTCTTTTAATTATAATTTAATATCAGTGTTCCTATTTATTGTCTACATAAGGAATGTGAATGGAAAGCAAATAGGGTCATTTTTAGCAAATGGAGCCAATATGAGGTCACACATTTTAAGTTCTGTCTGGAATTCAACTAAAGAGATCCCAGTTGAGCTGCCTTTCTCAGGGGTTTCAGAGACATTTTGTGATACATTGTTGTTCAGTCGTTCAGTTGCGTCCGACTCTTCGTGACCCCATGGACCATAGCACGCCAGGCCTTCCTGTCCTGCGCTCTCTCCCGAAGCATGCTCAAGTCCATATTCATTGCATCAGTGATGCTATCTAGCCATCTCATCCTCTGCCATCCCCTTCTCCTTTTGCCTTCAGTCTTTCCCAGCATCAGGGTCTTTTCCAGAGAGTTTTCTCTTCGCATTAGGTGGCCAAAATATTTGAGCTTCAGCTTCAGTATCTGTCCTTCCAATGAGCACTCAGGGTTGATTTCCTTTAGTATGGACTGATTTGACCTCCTTGCAGTCCAGGGGACTCATAAGAGTCTTCTCCAGCACCACAGTTCGAAAGCATCAATTCTTCGGCGCTCAGCCTTCCTTATAGTCATCAAGCCTATAGGTGAACTTGTCAAAATTAGCATCTGAAACACTTTCTGAAAATTTATATTTGTTTAACTTGCATGCCCATCTGAGAATAAACTGTTTATTTTATCTGACAATCAACGTAATAGTAATGTCTTCTAAGTGAATGAAACCTGTAGTGCTGGCAGACACGTACGACAGGATATTAATTGAGATAGGTCCATGCTTGCTATGGAAACTCTAAAAACCTGAGCCATTGCTTGTGATGAGGGATTGACATTAATGTTGAAGTCCCCAAGACAATCAAGTTGGGGGACACAACAGCAACACCACTTCCAAGACCAATTCAGTAAGCTCAGGCAGGGAGACATTTGGGTAGTAGAGTGGGAGGTACACCAGCAAAATCCCTATCCTGTCTTGCTGCCCTATTACTATATGCAGGCACTCAAATCTCAGACAGTTCCAAACATGATACTTCAGTTGGGGGACAGACTTATAATAGATTACTGCAACTTCACCTCTCCAACCTGCTGTTGCATGCAGAAAGCTAGTGGGTTCAGCTGGGCCAGGAAGTTACAGTCACACATACCAGGTCGGCTTATTCCCCCAAGAGTACATCTTGGATTACAACACTCTTCCCATTAACTGACCTGGCATTAGGCAGGAACATTTTATGACCCAATGGGTCTCCTCTCCTTAGAACAATCAGGAATCTGAAGGTTGGATAATGAACCAGAAAGAGGGACAGCCACAAGACATCTCCTCTCCCATCTCCTCCATTAGCCTGTTCCACCTCCACCGCCATATCTCCCACTATCTGAACCAACTACAATAGCAGTACCTTTATTTCCTCCTCCACCTTACTCCCACGATCACATATTTGCTGCAAAAACTCCTTATAAAAAGCAAAACATGTACATTTGACATCACAGTCCCATTACCACTGAACTGCCTAAGGTGGAAAAGGCAAGTGCCGACTTAGGAGTGTCCTACACAGTCCAGCTAACCGCCTGCCTCCCCAACCTGTTTCCTCTTAGTATCTCACTCTTTCCCTTTCCAATAGCATTAGGACAAGTAAGCAGGTTAATCTCTACCCCCATACCACCTCAAACACACACAAATTGGAACCTCCCTTTTACTGAAATCCCATCTGAAAGAGGGTGGGCCTCTACGCTCGCTCCTCATTTGGAAGAAGGACTCCGTTAAATAGACTTATAATAGATTACATTCTTAGAATGTATCTGAACCAGAACTCTTGCCACATTTCATTTTATTTACATCTCTCTGTGTCCCAAAACAAATCTGTTTCCCATGCACAGATATAGGGGCTTCCCAAGATGTCTGAGCAATTAAATGCTACAAACTTATGTAATGATCCCCATTACAATTTAAATTTGCAGTTTAGATTTGTCTACAGTGAAATGTATACAGATCCTAGCTTGCTTTAACTATTCCAAATGGACTTTAATGGACTAATGGGCATGACCTATTATTTGCAATGCCTGCAGTCTACAAATAATCCTACTTCATTATATCGGGTTAAAAATTGGTGTTATGATATAATCTAGTTATTTTCCTTCTTTTTAGACCTGTGCTATGTAATTACTGCATGTCAGCATCAATGGCTGAGATGCTTCCTTTTTGATTTTATACTGTTCTGTGTTACTTTGCTCAGTTAAGGGTCTGCCATTCTAGGTGCTCAGATGCCAGCTATTTCTTATAACACCTGGCTACTCCTTTATTGCCAGATGGATGTGATGATGCAGAACAAGAGCACTAAAGTGTGAAATAAATGCATCTTTGGAGATATTATTAGTCAAGCATTTTGTTGAATCCTCCTTAACTTGAAGAAGTATATGTCCATATCCCCAACCAATCTGTCAGCTACTGTCAGAGTACATCTTGTTGAAATTGGCTCATCTTAGCATTATAGTTAGCACTTGCCTTGGAAATGAGTCCTTGGAAATGAGTCATCACTTTGAATGGCTTTTTTTCCCCCAAGTACAGGAATGAAAAAATTATGCACTCATCACAACGTATAAATACTAGTGCAAATCTCATGTTGCCATGGGGGCTAGTAGTCTGCGAATGATTGGATAAAAATATGTTTGGCCATTTCCCTTGCGACTAGAGCAACTTTACACTTTTAAACTAAATCTACTACAAATAAACTGGCAAAGGTGGAAACAAAACAAAAATGGAACATTTTCCATTTCTTGAAGTTTGAGGTTGAAAACACATAATGTAGGATGTTTCTCTCTCTTCTCCTTTTGATGTCCTGTCAGCTCTTTCTCCTCAGCTTCTCTTCCTCCTCTATCACCAACTGACTTTTTCAGCCCCTTTCCCAACATTCTGTGCCTCTCTTTTCATTGGCCCAGCACTCTAAGGGCTGAAATTAATACACATGCATACACACACTGTGTCACATGCTGCATCAAATGTACAGTGTGTGGCATATGCATTAACCTCCCCTTTGCCTCACCCTCTCCCTTCTAGAGCTGCCCAAAGCTTGAGCTTTGAAGTTTTTCAAAGTTTCAAAATTGTCTTCACAGCTACACTGCTCAAGCATCAGTTTAAAATAAAAAAGCAAAATGGGTCTGGTAGATCTCTAGTTATAAGCCTCACACTACTGTATTCTTATATAAGATTCTCAATGTCCCAAATTTGTTGTATGAAAGTAATAAGAACATATCTTGCTTTAAGGTACCTGAGGGAGTTATTGCCTTTCAGTGTAAGCTTTCCCATTCTGTGGTACATTTTTTGCAGGGAGTGGGGAGGGATATTTTGAAGCCACTTTATCTTTGATTTAGTTCTCTTGTTGTTCCAGTAAATATGGATTTCATAGATCAAAGGAATCTATTTCATCAACAAATCTTTCTCCATGAAATTGTTTAGAATGTTTTGTGTATCACAGTGGCTAAATATGTTACAGTTGTCTTCTGCCTACAAAGGGCAATGTATAGCTATATTCTGTTTTCTTAAGAATTGATCATTGTCATGGAGAACAAACACAAGGCTTTTCATTTATGCAAACATTTTGATATCTGAATGCTTTGCTGTATAGATTTCATTTTATTTTATCCCTTTAGTATATGTTGTTTATTGTTGTTAGTAGGGCTGGGCACCTCTTCGGTCTGAAGCCTGAATAATGAGTTGAAATGGGCTGCCTCCACATGATACGAGGCAGAGCAGAATAGCAATGAGGTGCCCCAAAACGAAGCGGCTTGTATACGAAGCACCTCATCCAACTTGGTGATTCGTTCTGAACAACCCAGACAGTCTGGTGCCAAAAGTATCAACTTGAGAAAGTTCAGCAAGGGGTTGAGGAGGAGGGAGGGGGAAGGGAGGAGGGAGGGAGGGAGCTTTGGAGACTGGAAACTCTAGTTGCCAGATCAGGGCTGAACGTAACCCAGCAATCTCTAATCAGTGACAGTGGTGGAGGAAGGGGGAAGACTGAATAACTGGAGAAAAGAGCTGTGTTTCAGAGAGAGAGAGATCATTCTGGTGGTGTTACTTAGGGATGTGAGAACCAATCCCCATCCGGGTTCTCCGGATGCCTTCCCAGCCCCTGCTCTGCTCACCGGCCCCTCTGCCTCCACCGCAATTACCATGTTTTTTAAAAACATGGCAATTATAAGTCTGTGTGCACATAGATTTATACACAAAAGCTGCTGTGAATTGCCCAGGCAGGAGGAGGAGGAGGCGCAGGGCATGCCCCCGCCACTTGCCAGCTGTCTCCTCCTTGTGAGCAGGAGATGGCTAGTAGCAGGGGGTGTGTGATGGACCTCCTCCTCCTCCTACCTGGTCGGCTGTCAAGGACAGCCAATGGGACTGGGTAAAACGAGGTTCCATAAAATCAAAAAGGATCCTCGTGATTTCATAAGATTTTTAAAGGGGAGACCCACAAAACCACCATCATATCACAGAGCACATCTGTCTCCATGGACTGAATCAGAAAAATCACAGATCCACCACTTGTAGGGGTGTACAGATCCCCTACCTTTCTGGTCCGGAGGGGGGGTCCGTAGGCGGGGGAGGCAATCCATCCCTCCCCCTCAGAATCCGTCCGGGCCAGCTCCGCTCCACGGGGATCCTATCGTGTGAAAAAACTATTTTTACAAGTTTGATAGTTTTCAACTATCAAAAAAAATTTGCGTAGCCTATAGGGGTGGACGAAAGTCACTTACCTGTCCTCGAAGGACGTTCGCGGTGGGGGGGAGGCGCTTCGCTGCTCCCCCCACGAAGTTCCGGCTGGGGGGGGGAGGCTTCCCGCCTTGGCCCAGCCGAAATTCAGGCCGGGGGGGAGGCTTCCCGCCTCGGCCCGGCCAAAATTCAGGCCGGGGAGGAGGCTTCCTCCCTCGCCTGGCCACGAACGCGAAAGTTAAAAAAAAAAAAAACGCCCCCTGATAGGCTACGTGACGATTCACGTAGCCTATCACGGCTAGATCTGCAAAGTCAGCCGTGATAGGCTACGTCAATCGTCACGTAGCCTATCATGGGTGACTTTAAAAAAAAAAGAAAAAAAGTGTGTACGGATAATGGCGGGCCCCATAGGGAGCCGCCATTCCCGTTCCTTATTTGGTCGCTGTAGTCTACGTAAATGTTTACGTAGACTACGGCGAAAATAAGGGCAAGGCAAATAGCATTGCCCTTATTTTCGCCGTAGTTTACGTAAACATTTACGTAGACTACAGCGACCAAATAAGGAACGGGAATGGCGGCTCCCTATGGGGGCCGCCATTATCCGTACACACTTTTTTTCTTTTTTTTTTAAAGTCACCCATGATAGGCTACGTGACGATTGACGTAGCCTATCATGGCTGACTTTGCAAATCTAGCCGTGATAGGCTACGTGAATCGTCACGTAGCCTGTCAGGGGGCGTTTTTTTTTTCTTTTATTGGAATGGCGGCGGCGGCAGCAACCCGGACAGATTCTGGGGGAGGCGGAAGTGAGTGCTCCGTTCCGCCATGGGCCCCAAAGGACTCATTGGAGTCCGTGGTAGAATTCTCCAACATCCCTAGCGATGTGTGGGTGCAGCCATGGTGCAAAAACAGGGATCATTGGCAGGGTTCCTCTTGATTTCCTATGATTTTTGCAGAGCAAATCCCCCAAACCACTATCAAATCACAGAGCACATCTGCTTCCATGGACTGAACCAGAACTTTCACAGATCAGCCATGGGCACAGCCACGGCCTAATAACATGGATCCGAGGCAGAAATCCTCAGGGGTCCTCATAATTTTTATAAGAAAGATACCCCATAACACTATCGTCTCACAGAGCGCTTTTGCCTCCATGGACTGAACCAGAATAATTGCAGATCCACCACTTGTGGGCACAGGCATGGGAGAAAAACATGGATGAGAATTTTATATGGGATCCACATGAAACCATGGTCAAATCATAGATCACAAAATGCCCATGCACTGAAACAAATCTATGTTTGTATGCTATGGTGGTTCCCGTGAAGCATGGGGGTATCATTGTTATGGATTCACGTTTTTACATCACACTTGTTACATGAAGTACAGGTTCAATGATTTTAATACTTTCCTCTGTGGCCATGGGTGTGATCTGTGATGTAATGGTGCATTTGTGGGGACACTATATTAAAATCTCCCCTTCATGGATCACTGCCTTGTTGTGGCGAAGGGGCTTGCATAACTCAGTGAAGCCATAAGCTATGCCGTGCAGGGCCACCCAAGATGGACAGGTCAGGGCAGAGAGTTCTGACAAAATGTGGTCCACTGGAGAAGGAAATGGCAACCCACTCCAGTATTCTTGCCAAGAAAACCCCATGGAACATAGGGATGTACGAAAGTCATTTACATTTCACGGATTATGTTTATGGGGGGGAGGCTTTCCGTCCCTCCCCCTGGAATCCTCGACGGGGGGGGGAGGCGCTCTGTTCCTCCCCCCTGGAATCCTCTGCGGCCGGCTGTGCTCCGCGGCAGCTCCGCAGAGCAGCTGGCCAGGCCCAGCCAGGCCAGAGCCATCCGCAGCCGGATTTCCGGCCGCTGAGGGCTCTGGGGGAAAAAAAAAACCTTGTACGCAAATGGTGGCGGCTACGGCCGCTGCCATTTCCGTTCCTTATTTTGGGCCATCTTAATCTACGTAAATATTTACGTAGACTAAGACGGCGAAAATAAGGGGAATGCAAATAGCGTAGCTGACGCTATTTACGTTCCCCTTATTTTTGCCGTCTTAGTCTACGTAAATATTTACGTAGACTAAGACGGCCCAAAGTAAGGAACGCAAATGGCGGCGGCCGTAGCCGCTAGGGATGAACGAAAATCACTTACCTGTTCGCGGCTTATGTTTATGGTGAAGGGAGGCATTCCGTCCCTCCCCCCGGAATCCTGGACAGGGGGGAGGCGCTCCGTTCCTCCCCCCCAGAATCCTCCGCAGCCAGCTGTGCTCCAAGGCAGCTCCGCGGAGCAGCCAGCCAGGCCCAGCCAGGCCAGAGCCGTCCGCAGCCGGATTTCCGGCCGCAGAGGGCTCTGGGGGGAAAAAAAAAACGCATACGCAAATGGCGGCGGCTATTGCCGCCACCATTTGCGTTCCTCATTTTTGATGTCTTAATCTATGTAAATATTCACGTAGACTAAGACAGCGAAAATAAGGGGAACGCAAATAGTGTAGCAGACGCTATTTGCGTTCCCCTTATTTTCACCGCCTTAGTCTACGTAATTATTTACATAGACTAAGACGGCCCAAAATAAGGAACGCAAATGGCGGCGGCCATAGCCGCCATTTGCGCACACTTTTTTTTTTTTTTTACCCAGACGTTTTTGGCTATGTAAAAACTTACGAAGCCTATCACGTGTGTCTAAAAAAAAAAAGAGGTGTATGCAAATGGCGACGGAGGCAGCCGGTCGGAAGACCAGCTGCCGCAGCCGCCACCGCCGAAGCTGCCGCCGCAGCCGCCACAGCTGCCACCACCCGGAAGATCCGCCCCAGTTAAATCTCGTCCCGGGGGGATCTGCGGGGGGGTGGGGGGCAGGCCGTTCCGCCACAGATTTCAGGGGGCTGAATGCACTGGCATTCGGCCTCCCCGAGATCCGTGGCGGAATTCTCTGCCATCCCTAAGAACGTATCACAAGGCTAAAAGATATGACGACAGAAGATGAGCCCCTCAGGTCGGAAGGTGTCCAATATACTACTGGGGAAGAGCAGAGGGAATTTCCAAGTAGCGCCAGAAAGGGTGAAGCGGCTGGGCCAAAGCCGAAAGGACACTCAGCTGTTGATGTGTCTGGTGGTGAAAAGAAAATCTGATACTGTAAAGAATAATATTGTTTAGGAACCTGGAATGTCAGATCAATGAATCAAGATGAGCTGGAGGTGGTCAAACATGAGATGGCAAGATTGAACATCGACATCTTGGGAATCAGCAAACTAAAATGGACAAGCATGGGCGAATTTAATTCAGGTGACCATCATATCTACTACTGTGGGCAAGAATCCCTTAGAAGAAATGGAGTAGCACTCATAGTCAACAAAAGGGTGAGAAAAGGAGTAGTGGGGTGCAATCTTAAAAATGATAGAATGATCTCAGTACAAATCCAAGGCAAACCATTCAACATCACAGTAATTCAAGTCTATGCCCCAACCACTGAGGCCGAAGAAGCTGAGGTTGATCAGTTCTATGAAGACCTGGCTACAACACCTCCTAGAACTAACACCAAAAAAAGATGTTCTCTTCATCATAGGGGATTGGAATGCTAAAGTAGGAACTCAGGAAATCACCGGGATAACAGGCAAGCATGGCTTGGTATACAAAATGAAGCAGGACAAAGGCTAATAGAGTTTTGCCAAGAGAACACGCTGATCATAGCGAACACTCTTTTCCAACAGCACAAGAGGCGACTCTACACATGGACATCACCAGATGGTCAATATCGAAATCAGATTGATTATGTCCTTTGCAGCCAAAGATGGAGACGCTGTATACAGTTAGTAAAAACAAGACCTGGAGCTGACTGTGGCTCAGATCATGAGCTTTTTATTGCAAATTTTCAGCTTAAATCGAAGAACGTAGGGAAAACCACTAAACCATTCAGGTATGACCTAAATCATATCCCTTATGAATATACAGTGGAGGTGAGGAATAGATTTCAGGGATTAGACCGGATAGAGTGCCTGAGGAACTATGGATGGAGGTCCATAACATTGTTCAGGAAGCAGCAACTAAAACCATCCCAAAGAAAAAGAAATGCAAGAAAGCAAAGTGGCTATCTGATGAGGCTTTACAAGTAGCTGAGGAAAGAAGGGAAGTGAAAAGCAAGGGAGAAAGGGGAAGATATATTCAACTGAATGCAGAGTTCCAGAGAATAGCAAGGAGAGACAAGAAGGCCTTCTTAAATGAACAATGCAAAGAAATCGAGGAAAACAACAGAATGGGAAAAACTAGAGATCTCTTCAAGAAAATCGGAGATCTCAAGAGAACAAAGACAGGCATGATAAAGGCAAAGACAGGCATGATAAAGGACAAAGAAGGCAGGGACCTAACAGAAGCAGAGGAGATTAAGAAGAGGTGGAAATAATACACAGAAGAACTATACAGCAAAGATCTGAATATCCCTGATAGCCATGATAGTGGGGTCACTGAACTTGAGCCAGACATCCTCGAGAGTGAAGTCAAGTGGGCCTTAGGAAGCATTACTAACAACAAAGCTAGCGGAGATGACAGTATTCCAGCTGAGCTATTTAAAATCCTAAAAGATGATGCTGTTAAAGTGCGGCACTCAATATGCCAACAAATTTGGAACACTCAACGGTGGCCACAAGACTGGAAAAGGTCAGTTTACATTCCAATTCCAAAGAAGGGCAATGCCAAAAAGTGCTCAAACTACCGTACAATTTCGCTCATTTCACATGTCAGCAAGGTTATGCTCAAAATCCTACAAGCTAGGCTTCAGCAGTATGCGAACCGAGAACTACCGGAAGTTCAAGCTGGGTTTCGAAGAGGCAGAGGAACTACGGATGTACGAAAGTCACTTACCTTTTAACAAAATCTGATTCGAGGTGGGGGGGAGGCGCTCTGTCCCTCCCCCACCGAATCCTGGCCAGCTGGGTCCGCAAATGGCAGCAGCTGTAGCTGCCGCCGTTTGCGTCCCTGCAGTCAGCCATGATAGGCTACGTAAATGATTACGTAGCCTATCACGGCTGAGTAAAAAAAAAAAACCATCACGCATATGCAAATGGCGGCGCCCATGGGCGCCGCCATTTGCGTTCCTTATTTTGGCACGTCTAGTCTATGTAAACATTTACGTAGACTATGGCGAAAACAAGGGGAACGCAAATAGCGTAGACGCTATGCTATTTGCGTTCCCCTTATTTTCGCCGTAGTCTACGTAAATGTTTAAATAGACTAGACGTGCCAAAATAAGGAACGCAAATGGCGGAGCCCATGGGCGCCACCATTTGCGTACGCCCAGGTTTTTTTTGTTGTTGTTTTTTACTCAGCCATGATAGGCTACGTAAACATTTACGTAGCCTATCACGGTATTTTTTAAAAATCTAGCCGTGATAGGCTACGTAAATCTTTACGTAGCCTATCATGTTTTTTTGTTTTTTGTGTTTTTTGTTACTGGAAATGGCGGCAGCGGCAGCTGGTTGGAAGACCGGCCGCCGGAGCCACCGCCGCCGCCGAACCGCCACCAAACCGCCGCCAGGAAGATTCGCCCAAGGTAAGTCCCGTCCCAGAGGGGGCATGGGGGCAGACCGTTTCGTCACCTATTTCAGGGGGCCGAATGTGCTGGCATTCAGCCTCCCCAAGATTCGTGGCAAAATTCTCTGACATCTCTAAGAGGAACTAGAGATCAAATCGCCAATTTTCACTGGATCATGGAGAAAGCAAGAGAATTCCAGAAAAACGTTTATTTCTTCTTCATTGACTACGCTAAAGCCTTTGATTGTGTGGATCACAACAAACTGTGGCAAATTCTGAAAGAGATGGGGTACCAGACCACCTTACCTGTCTCCTGAGAAACCTGTACGAGGGTCAAGAAGCAACAGTAAGAACCAGACATGGAACAACCAATTGGTTCAAAATTGAGAAAGGAGTACGACAAGGCTGCATATTGTCACCCTGCTTATTTAACTTATATGCAGAGTACATCATGAGAAACGCCAGGTTGGATGAATCACAGGTCGGAATTAAGATTGCTGGGAGAATTATCAACAACCTCAGATACGCAGATGACACCACCCTAATGGTTGGTAGAAAGCGAAGAGGATCTAAAGAGCCTCTTGTTGAGGGTGAAAGAGGAGAGTGCAAAAGCTGGTTTGAAACTCAACATTAAAAAAATGAAGATCATGGCATCTGGCCCCATCACTTCCTGGCATATGGAAGGGGAAGAAATGGAAGCAGTGACAGATTTTACTTTCTTGGGCTCCAAGATCACCGCAGATGGTGACTGTAGCCGTGAAATTAAAAGACGCTTGCTCCTTGGGAGGAAGTCTATGGCAAACCTAGACAGCATAGTAAGAAGCAGAGACACCTTGCCGACAAAGGTCCATCTAATCAAAGCTATGGTTTTCCCAGTAGTAATGTATGGCTGTGAGAGCTGGACTATAAGGAAGGCTGAGCGCCGAAGAATTGATGCTTTCGAACTGTGGTGCTGGAGAAGACTCTTACGAGTCCCCTGGACTGCAAGGAGATCAAATCAGTCCATCCTAAAGGAAATCAACCCTGACTGCTCATTGGAAGGACAGATACTTAGGGTTGCGGAGAATTTCTCCCCGAAACTTCAGGGGGCCGAGCGCCAACGTGTTTGGCCCCCCGAACATGTTTCGGGGAGAAATTCTCTGCACCCCCCCCCCCCGGGACGGGACTTACCTTTGCCGAATGTCCCTCCCAGCGGTGGGTATGGCCGGCGGTTCGGCGGGTCTTCGTCCGGGGCGGGAGCGGCAGCCGGTCTTTCGACCGGCTGCCACCACCGCCATTCCAATAAAAGAAAAAAAACACACCCCCGTGATAGGCTACGTGACGATTAACGTAGCCTATCACGGCTAGATTTGCAAAGTCAGCCGTGATAGGCTACATCAATCGTCACGTAGCCTATCACGGGTGACTTTAAAAAAAAAAAAAAAGAGCGTACGGATAATGGCGGCCCCCATAGGGAGCCGCCATTCCCGTTCCTTATTTGGTCGCTATAGTCTACGTAAATCTTTACGTAGACTACAGCGAAAATAAGGGCAACGCTATTTGCGTTGCCCTTATTTTCGCCGTAGTCTATGTAAAGATTTACGTAGACTACAGCGACCAAATAAGGCACGCGAATGGCGGCTCCCTATGGGGGCCGCCATTTGCGTACGCGGTTTTTTTTTTTTTAAAGTCACCCGTGATAGGCTACGTGACGATTTACGTAGCCTATCATGGCTGACTTTGCAGATCTAGCCATGATAGGCTACATTAATCATCACGTAGCCTATCACGGGGGCGTTTGTTGTTGTTGTTTTTAACTTTTTAGTTCGTGGCCGGGCGAGGCGAGGCGCCTCCTTCCCGGCCTGAATTTCGGCCGGGCGAGGCGGGAAGCCTCCCCCCCGGCCTGAATTTCGGCCGGGCAAGGTGGGAAGGCTCCCCCCCCGGCCTGAACTTCGCGGGGGGAGCAGCGATGCGCCTCCCCCCCACCGCGAAAAGCTTCGAGGACAGGTAAGTGACTTTCGTGCACCCCTACAGATACTGAAGCTGAAGCTCAAATATTTTGGCCACCTAATGCGAAGACAAAACTCTCTGGAAAAGACCCTGATGCTGGGAAAGACTGAAGGCAAAAGGAGAAGGGGACGGCAGAGGATGAGATGGCTAGATAGCATCACTGATGCAATGAATATGGACTTGAGCATGCTCCGGGAGAGAGCGCAGGACAGGAAGGTCTGGCGTGCTATGGTCCATGGGGTCACGAAGAGTCGGACACAACTGAACGACTGAACAACAACAATATTCTAGAGGACCCATAAGGAACTGCATCTTGAATCCATTTTTTTTCTTGCCATCCTGGATCTAAGAAATATAGGATCCATGTCAGTGACATGGACTTGCTTTGTGAGTCAGCTATTATTTTGGATGTACTATAAAATCCAGATTATCTATTAGGATCCATGCCTCACATAAATGGTTCACACGATTTGAAGTGAAGCAGAAGATCCGGGATCTGCTGGGAAGCAGCAGATCTGCGATTCTTAGTGTGCATTCTTGGACAAATATGAGTTCTGTGCTTTGAGGGGGTGGGTGGGCAGGGGGGACCCAACGTAAAAATTCAGAGGATCCATATTGAATTGGATGTCTTATCCACGGTGTTATAGGATGACAGTGCTATGAAGCCCCAAATCTATGTTTTTTGTCACTAAATCCGTGGGTATAGATGTGCTCTGTGATATGACAGTGTTTTGTTGTTCAGTCGTTCAGTCGTGTCCGACTCTTCGTGACCCCATGGACCATAGCACGTCAGGCCTTCCTGTCCTGTGGTCTCTCCCGGAGCATGCTCAAGTCCATATTCATTGCATCAGTGATACTATGACAGTGTTTGGGGGGTATCTTTCTTGTAAAAATCATGACAATCCCTGCCTTGGATCCCTGCTTTTGCACCGTGGCTGTGCCCATGTGTGGCACATCTGTGATTTTTCTGGTTCAGGCTGTGGAGGCAGATGTGCTCTGTGATTGGATGGTGTTTTTGGGGTCCCCCCTTCCAGGAGTGCAGCGCACGCCCCCGCCACTCACTAGTTGTCTCCTCCTTGCAAGCAGGAGATGGCTAGCAGTCCTTGACAGACGAACAGGCAGCAGGAGAAGGAGGTGCAGGGTCGAGAGGTATTACTCTTTGCTTGAGAGTTTTTGTGGGGAAACATCAAATTTCAACTACACCTAGCACATGTACTGGGCCAAACTGTCTGAAATTTGGCAGGTGGGATCCCCTCCATGTCACCAGAGAGGCTTCCAAATTTCATGAATGTATCATTAAAACTGAAAATGTTATGGCCATTTGTGTGTTCCCATGCAAATCAATGGTAAAACACCCAAACCGAGTGATCCAGACATCCGAATCTCACTTCAGATCTGGAACCAAGTCGAAGTGGAGGGGGTCTGAATCGGTCTGCATTGAAGTGGGGCTGAATCAGAGGGTACAAAGCAGCATCCGAAGTGGGGGGTCCATCCATGCACAGCCCTGATTGTTAGTATTATAATTAATTAACAATATTTCAGTGCCACTTCTCATTTGAAACGAAGTGGTTTACAGAAGAATAAAAAACAAGCAAAACATAACAAAAAGAGAGAGACCACAAACACAACAGTATCCTGAGATTGGTACAAAAATAGCTCATGGCTATGGGAAAGACAAACCAAACAGATACATCTTCAATAAAAGCCTAAAACATGCCATTGTTGAGTTCTGACATACCTCAGAGGGAAGATCATTCCACAGGGCAAGCACAACCGTTTAATGTTATTGTTATTATCTTCATTTCTATACCGCCCAATAGCTGAAGCTCTCACAGAACGTTTCTTAACTTTATGTATGCATATTTACTTTGAGTAAGTCCCACTGCATAGAATTTACCTTACTCCCAAGAACGTAGCATAGGATTGCAGCCGAAACATACAAAGACAAAAATCTACCTCATTAGACATGCCATATTCTAGGGTAGCTGCATTAATCTGTTGCAGCAAAACTAAGAAATAGGGATGTATGAATCCCTTACCTTGCTCCACTCAGGGGCATCCACAGTGGGGGGGAGGCAATCCGCCCCTCCCTCTGGAATCCTGCCCAGCTGGCTCCGCTCCGCAGCAAAGCTGTGGAGCCGCTGGCCAGGGCCAGCCACAGCCAAACTTCCGGCCGCTGCCGGGCTGCAGACACAAATGTCAGCCAGTATGCCAGCTGCCATTTGTGTCCCTGGCAACCCATGATAGGCTACGTAGATACTTACGTAGCCTATCACGGCAAAGAGCAGGGGTGCAAATGGCATACCGGCCGCCATTTGCATCCCTGCCAAGCCATGATAGGCTACATAAGTTTCTATGTAGCCTATCACGGCTTGGCAGGGACGCAAATGGCGGCCAGCGTAGCGGCCGCCATTTGCGGCCGCAGCCTGGCAGCAGCCGGAAGACGACCTGGAGCTGCCACTGGAGCCGCCTCCAGGTAGGTTCCGTCCCGGGGGGATTCTGTGGGGGGGGATTGCCCCATTCTGCCACGGACTCTGGGGGGCCAGATTCTAAAGAATCCAACCTCACTGGAGTCCATGGTGGAATTCTCCAACAGCCATACTAAGAAACAAGGTCAGTGGCAGGACCTTGCATCTCGAACAATCAGGCAGCTACAGTGGTCCAAGCAACACAGCGGGGCCCTCCGGGACTGTTGTTTGTCACTCCCACTGCCTGATCCCTTGGTGCGTTTATGGCATCAGCATCAGAAAATTGCACACCATTTTCTCCCGCATGATTCCCTGGAACGTCTGATGTAGTATAGCTCCAGAACATTGCAGGAAAATTAAAAATGGCAGGTGGCTTCCCAGAGTCAGCCACTGCTGTCAAGCAAGGTGAGCATGACCATGGCAGCAAGAAAGCAAGTAGGGATGGGGCGTAGGAATGGGTGAGTATTTTGTTTGATTCACGTTTGATCAGAACTTACCAAATGTGCAAATTTCTTCATAACATGGGTGGAAATAACTTAAGATTAAAAAAAAAAAAAACAACCACCAAGGAATTGGGGACTGAAACTATATTTCTAGAGGAATTATACTGCTATTTGGTGATATTGGCCTGAGTCTGAGCAACAACTCTTTCATCCCATTTTTAATCCACATGGGATTCCCCACATGGAATTCCTCTCTCTCAGCCCTCCTGCCCGACAATCAAAGAGGGAGTTTAACTACCATTGCCCCCTTCTAGGCTGCTTTAGGATATCTAAAGGCAGGAACATGCCATGCAGCATGTGTCACACTCTACTCCTCGCCTCATAAATAGTGCTTTGGCAATGCAACTTTTGGGAGTGGTTACTGAATGTCATTTACAGCAATGTCAGATAGAGTATTTTATAGTTATTCACTGGATAACTTCCATTGGTCAAGTCATTCTATGTTATTTGTATAATTAATAACTCTTCTTTTTCATCATGTGCATCAGATTTCTGCAACTGCTATAACATTTATTAAGCAGCAACTTGTTTTCTGGTTTAATTTTCAGTGCCTTTTCCTATTTCACTGTGTAATTGTCTTCTAACAAGCAGTGTAACAATGACATACTTCTTGCTACCAGCCAAAATTGATTGTCCCCAACTAGGCATATATTTGTTATATTGCCCCCTAGGTTCTGCATTTATAACTGCTCTAGTTTTCCCTATATGAATCTGTTGGCAACTGATTAGGCCTTGCTGTCATGCATAGACTAGTTGTCCCTAGGAAGGACTGTACCAGCTCTTCCTCAGTTCAGAAGGAAACCTCCCTCAGGCCTTGTTCTCTGTTACTAGTTTGGGTTACAACCTGAAGGCTTGGCCTTGTATTGTTTTTTCGCCATGTCCATCCACCTCATTCATACCCTGTCTTTCATTTCACCTGCCATACCTCCTCCTTCCACAGCCAAGCATTGATCCTGCATTTATTGTTTGTTTACTATTTTTGCTGTGTTTCAGTAAAGACGACGATCTGAGCTATATGGAAGTGGATTGGATGTGAGTTTAGCTGCCTGGACAGACACCCAGCCAGAATAAGAATACCTAAGGTTTCAGGCTTCTGGTGTGTGTGTGTGTGTGTGTGTGTGTGTGTGTTGGGGGGTGTCCCTGCTACGCTTTCTTATAACCAAGATGTGAATGTCATGATCAGGTAATAAAAAACTCTGCTCATTTCTACTTGCTATGCAGCCTATGGGATATAAATATCTCCTTGAGAATGCCCTGCTGCAAATGCTGGTACCAAATTTCTGTGTGTGTGACAGGGACTGCCATCAGAAACTTAGGTCTCATTACAGACTGTGTTACAGGCTCTCAGAACAATGGAAGTATTCTTGAAAGGCAAAAGAAAGTATGTCCCTGGCTGGCATAATGTGCTTGGAGGAAGTACATTATGCTTCAAGAAAATACATTACGATATGAAGAATGAAGGCAGGATTAACAATGAATGCACATATCTTCCCAGATAAGACTGGCCATTGGACAAGAGAGAGAGAAACATTTAAATGGATTCTGTGATTCGAACATGTAGTGAAAAATTAGTATCAAAAGATCCTTAGCAGGTCAAAACACAATGAAACAATGATTTTTTTACTGCTATTGTGAAACATTCAATCTAAGCCCATATTTGCACACTCTGTGTAGCCTCAACTGAGTCTGCATTTTTTTTTTCTGGCTTCATTTTGCACCACAGCTCAGAAAAACTTAAAGATTGAAAGAAACGCTCCTCATGAAGCAATAAAGGATTGGTTGTACCCTCAGTGGCACAGTGTAATAAGTTTGCAAAACACTTTGCGGATAAAGTTGCTTGGATTCATCATCACTTAGACTCCACAGTTAGTTGCAATCCCGGTAGTGGCAGTGTCCAGAACTCCCTCTGGTCCAGTAGTGTTGGATGCGTTTCAGTTGTTGAGGCTTGAAGATGCGGACAAGGTGCTTGGTCATGTTCGGCCAACCACTCATTTGCCTCATACTTGACACTTGTGGCTTAACATGTCTCATAGGGAGCTAATGCCTGGCTGGGTCCACAAAGTTGTAAAATCCTCGTTGAGAGAGGGGTGGTACCACCCTCTTTAAAAGAAGCAGCAATCAGGCCACTCCTGAGAAAAACTAACCTGGACACACAAGATTAAATCAACTATAGCCTGGGTGCCACCATCCCCTTACTGGGCAAGGTGGTTACTGGAAAACTCCAGGCACTTTTGTATGAAGCTGATTTTGTAGATCCATTTCAATTGGACTAGAAACCACCTTACTTGCCCTGTGGGATGAGCTGTGCAATATCATGGAGAAGAAGAGTGTGTCTCTGTTCATCCTCATGGACATCTTAGCAGCTTTCTATACCATTGACCACAGTATTCTTCTTGATAGACCATCTGAGTTATAGTGTGGGGGCACTATATTGCAGTGGTTCCTTTCCTACTTGGATGACTAATTCCAAAAGGTGGTGCTAGGGAATTATTGCTCTGCCCTGTGGCAGTTGTGCTGCAGGGTTCTCCTCAGGCAGTTGTGCTGCAGGGTTCCTCTATTTTATCCTACACACTTTTCAACAACTTAATGAAATTATTGGGAGAGGTTATTCAGGGATGTGGCTAAGGTGTCACCAATATGTGGATGACACCCAGCTCTACGACGCCTTTTTAGGGATGGATGGGTGCCCCTCCATCCAGGTTCTTTGGGTGCCCAGCCATCCCCTGCCCCCACACTTGAGCCTCACCCCTGCTCGCTGAGCCACCCACACTTACCCAGGCCCCATCCGCCTCACTGTTGCCATGTTTTGAAAAATCATGGCGATCGCAATACTGTACCCATAGACCTATATGCAAAATGGCAGCATGAATCTTGCATATATGGGTGATTCATGGTGCCATTTCATGTATAATATGTGGGGGAAATGTGCACATAGACATATACATAAAATGGTGCTGTGAATCGCCCATATATGCAGGATTCATGGCGCCATTTTGCATATAAGTCTATAGGTACAGTATTGCGATCTCCATGGTTTTTCAAAACATGGCAATCATGACAGAGGTGGATGGGGCCCAGGTAAGTTGCAGGTGTCTCGGCGAGCATGGGAGGATGTTGAGTGGGTGCAGGGGCTTGGCGGGAGTGGCTCAGAGGGCATGGGTGCAGGCAGTCCATCAGAATCTCGGACCGAGACAGGTGCCTGTGTCATCCCTATTCCTTTTCATCTAATACAGGTGAGGCAGCTGATGTTCTGAATCATTGCTTGGCAGGGTAATGGATGACAGCCAATAAACTAAGACTCAGCCTAGACAAGATGTAGGTAATAATTGTGGATCTTGTACAATATATTCCTTATTATGGTCAACTGTCAGGTTGTGTGTGCTTCATTATAGGGATGTACGAAACTGACTTACCTTTTTGCGGATTCTGTTCATGGTGGGGGGGAGGCGCTCCGTCCCTCCCCCCGGAATCCTCGACGGCCAGCTGTGGTCGGTGGCGGCGCCGCGGAGCAGCCGGCCAGACCCAGGCCAGGGCCGTCTGCAGCCATATTTCCAGCCGCGGAGGCCTCTGGGTAACAAAAAAAAAATGCGTACGCAAATGGCGGCGGCTACAGCCACCGCCATTTGCGTTCCTTATTTTTCGCCGTCTTAGTCTACGTCAATATTTACATAGACTAAGACAAAGAAAAGAAAGAGGAACGCAAATAGCGTAGTGGGCGCTATTTCCGTTCCCCTTTCCTTTCTTCGTCTTAGTCTACGTAAATATTGACGTAGACTAAGACGGCGAAAAATGAGGAACGCAAATCGCGGCGGCCATAGCCGCCACCATTTGCGTACGCCTTTAAAAAAAAAAAAAAAAACAGACGTGATAGGCTATGTAAGTCTTTACATAGCCTATCACATCTATGGGGTGGGGGAAAGATACACAGACTGCAAATGGTGGCAGCGGCAGCCATTCGGAAGACCAGCCGCCGCCGCCTCTGGAGCCGCCACCGTCCGGAACATCCGCCCCAGGTAAGTCTCATCCCGGGGGGGATCCGCAGGGGGCGGGTGGGTGGCAGGCCGTTCCGCAGTGGATTTCGGGTGGCCAAATGCACTGGCATTCAGCCTCACCGAGATCCATCGCAGAATTCTCTGACATTCCTATTTATCTACCCTTGTTCTGGAAGGGTTTGCGCTCCCTCTAAAGGACCATTTCTGGAGTTTAGGATGCTCTAGGGATGTCAGAAGATTCCGTGACGGATCTTGGTGAGGCCAGTGCATTTGGCCCCCCGAAATCCATTGCGGAACAAAGCCCCCACCCCCCCAACCCATGAAAGGCACATGGAACGAAGTCCCCGTGTTTCCAACCCACAAAAGGCACATGAAACAGAGCACTTACCTGCTCCCGTCTGTGCTGCTTTGCGAATGGCAGCCGTCCTGTGGCCGCCATTCGCTTCCTCCTCTTCATAGCCGTGATAGGCTATGTAAATACTTACGCAGCCTATCACGGGTGGGGGGGACCCAGCGTACGCAAATGGCGGCAGCTACCGCCATTTGCGTACGCTGGTTTTTTTCCCCCTGCCATGATGGGCTACGTAAATATTTACGTAGCCTATCATGGCTCAATACAGGGACGCAAATGGCGGCGGCTATGACAGCCACCATTTACATCCCTGCAGGGCTGCCCAGCGGCTGGATGTCCGGCTGCGGGCTGCTGGAGCTGGCTGGCGGCTCTGTGGCTTGGCTGCGGAGTGGAGCCAGCTGGGCAGGATTCCGGGGGGGAGGACCGGATCACCTCCCCCCCCATCGAGGATTCCGGGGGGAGGGACGGAGCACCTCCCCCCCCACGGATTGCCCGGCGCGGAGCCAGGTAGGTGTTTCGTACATCCCTATGATGCTCTTGGAATCATCATCACTAGAGGCACAGGTGGTGTTGGTGGCTCAGAGCATCTTTTATTCGCTCATGCCAATATACCTCTTATGAACCCATATGGAGAGAGATAACCTTGTGACAGTAAAGGGTTATTGATGTTAGAAAAGTAAAACACATGCACACACATATAAGGAGTGGGTCCCCAGTAAAAACTGCACCAAAAGTAAGAGATGTACCTATAGTTTTGTTCTGAGTAGAACATGACAAGAAGGGAACTGCAGTGAATATCTATTTTTTTTTTCGTTGTTATTGTTGTTCTTAACACTTAACAGTATATTTGGTGTAACTTTCTTCCTGGTCCAGTAGGGTGCATGGACTTTGATGAGCTGAAACTAAAATAAAGCATTACGGAATCTGAAAGAAGGAAGCAAAGTTTCAAATGGGATGAAAGATAGGAGAATAAAGAACTGTAAAATCTGTTTGCATCAGGACAAAGGAACTTGAAAGGTCTGAGACTTTGCAGTAGGCAAAAAGCCATATGAAGCGCTTGAGCTGTGAACAGTTTCCCTTTTAAATAATATCTTGGAAGCTTGTAAGTAACATATTGTGCCAGGTTCCTGGGGGAGTATGAGTTTTTGGATTACACTAGTAGGACCCGGAGGACTTCAACAACAATGGACTGGTATCTTCTTATTGCAGTGCATGTAAAAGAGCATTATATGCATAGGGGAAAGCACCATGCGTAAAAGGGAATTCCAGTAGGGAATCTTTGGGAACTTTTTTGCATCCTTCTCTCTGCACAGGATTGCACCCTGTGTCTACTCTGGCTCCTTATTATCTTAGTACATTGTAGCTTCATCTATAGGGAAAACTGTACACCCTCTGGCAGTGACCTGACCATACTTCAGAAGCCTGTATTTTTCATGAAGTAATGAGGTTAATGCAGGGTAATGTAAGATTAGCATGAACCCCCGTCTAGCTAAAATGCAGGGCAGGAGAAGTGTGGAGGAGAAGATGGGCTCTGCTTACAAGTTTGGAGGCTTACGGCCATTCCTATAGGATTGCACTCCAAAACGCTAATAATCAGTAGATTGTCTCTTTGGTCAACAGCATATGCATAGCCATGCATTCAGTAGAGCATGTCTCTCCATACTAATGTGCCCAGGGGGTTGCCTCTTTTGTGGCTTCCTAATGATAAATCTGCTGGGAAAATGTTGAAAAACTGAGAACATAAAACTGCACTTAAAATGATCTATGAAATAGAAGTAAATAAGTTAAAATGAAAAAAATCAGACTCCATTTTTATATGACTACAAGCCAATATGAAGGTTAAACTAATGAGTACCTAAAGGGACAGTAGAAACTACTATGCCTTAGGCCTAACTATATAGACAGTTAAAATGAATCCTTTTCTAATTTGTGTGTGTATTGTATATTCTGCCTAGATTGTGATTGATATGAAAAAGGAAGTGTACAAGATTTTAAGTAGGTTACTACTCAAATGTGATAAAACTTCCAGAGTTTCTTTGCCTTAAAGCACATTCTACAGTTAGTTAAAAATGCTTTCACAAATCAGCTTCATGGCTTCAACCAAACCTTGAAGCCTTATATTGAATTGAAATGCTACAATGCCATTCAAACTTTGGTGCTCAAATCTTTTGATGAAAGCGTGCAATTTCAAGATACCAAGCTGGTCTTGGTGCAAACTCGGTCCAGGGAGGACAGGGCAAGAAATGTTGGCCGTGTTTCATCTTCCTGTGGCACATGGATGCTGCTTCAGTAAGATTAGAAGGGCAAAGTACAAGGTGATGTAAAAAAGCAAGGTCAAGCATTGCCTTACCTGCTGTTACTTTTCTCTAAAACTTGTATGCAATTAATGTTCTGGTGGATGTAAAAAATAATCTGTGTAGTATCGGCAGATGGTGATTGAATGGGGATAGATCATTTGGTCACATACTTCTTCGGTTCCAGTCCACAGCTTGTATACACTAGAGTATTCTCACAGGCTTTTATGAGACAGCTCTGGAACAAATGGATTGTGCTTTGCAGCCTCACCTAGAGACAGATCATACATTATGGAGAAGTAGGGAAAGAAGAAATCATATATGTGACTCATGCTTCAGTCTCCACTTCTGCCGTAATAAGTGAAGAGGGATCTACAGGTATTACCTATGGTGACCTCTGAGCTCATGATCATTTCTGGGCTTATTGATTTTGCTGTGGGAGAAAGTTCCACATAACCCACTTCATATAATATGTTAAAGAACAACATTTATTTTCCTAATTCTGTGTAATGTATAAATCACTCCAGCTTTTAGAAACAGAATAGTGCTTCCTTGACTATCCATGGAGGTGCAGGATCAGGAAGTGGCCACAATCCAACACAGAGTTCAGGCTGTTCAGCACATTTAGGTTCATTGATTTCAGTAGATTTAAGTGGGCTTGCCTTCATATTGGATTGTGGCCAGTGTGCATTAAACTCAGTGAGAAAGCTTCTGATCAGAGGGTACAACAGAAAATATTTTGTAGGACAATAAACTCTGAAAAGGTTATAAAGTTGTAAGCCCAATATTTAGAATCCATCATGTGGAACTTTAATTAAATAACAAAGATTTATTTTACTAATTCTACACAATAAGGTAAACAGTGTAAAATATAATTTTAGTGTTGAAAAATCTGTTGTTGTTTTTGGTCTCCTCTGAGGTGGCAGAAATACATTATGCATTATAGTTTTATTAACTTTCACTGTTTGTGATGATATTAATGGTCTTTGCTTCTGTATTCACTGAAGCACTGTTGGGAGTTGAATTGTGCATTCTGCATTCATCCTTGTAATTGTTTGTGTTGTTATAATGATAGCTTCTGTAATTAAGAATAAGTTTCTGCCCCCAAAATCATTACTTAGGTAAGGTTTTATTATTCCGAAAAAAATAATATCTGATGTTATATGATTAATATGATCATTTGGATCCCCACATACATAGTACCAACTACATAATTAATTTATACCAGCATCTGTGGGTTGCGAAGCTTTAATATGCCAATCCAATTGTATTCATTTCGAACATAGGAGAAATTACTCTACAGACTAATTTACTAGCAAATAAATAAGACAAAACCGGAAGGTTATCTCATTGTTCTGTATTTCAGTTTGCATTTCTTCTCCAAATGGATATTTTCAACAAGAAAGAAATGGCAATTTGCTGATTATCAACATTTGGAATTTAGAATAAATTACTGCTTTTATCAGAGGGGATCTGTCTCACAGAAAATGCATTATACATTGCCTGAAGAAAGAGATAAACCTCTCTAAAGAAATATAAAATATAGTTGACAACCAAACTTTCTATTATTCCCAATTTTGGTATTAAGGTGCCAGGTGCTATCAGATGATGCAGTTTATGGAGCTATGTAATTAACACCATTTATTTGATGATTCAAAATCAAAAATTGGGGTAGTAGTAGCAGTTAACTATATCATCATCAGTCCTCAAATCAGTTACTCCAGAATAGTTCATTTGACTTCAGCAAGGATAATTCCTATTATTATTATTATTATTATTATTATTATTATTATTATTATTAGTGAACTGTGGCCTGTATTATCTTTCAAATGCTAATCCCTAATTCAAATTTCCTTTTTGAAATAATACCCTGTGGCAAAGTCCTCCTTTACTCTGCCAGTTTTATCTGTCTGATTTATTTCTCAGATCATGGATTTTTGGTCATTATCTTAAAAGTCCATTTTATGGGCTTAAGTAAATTACTGCATTTTTCCCCTGCTGACATCTGAAGAGAGAACAATGATATCCCAAGTCGAGACTGTAATGGACTCCCATTGCCACCTAAATATCTAGGTTCCAGACACTAAAATGGTATTGTAATTTGCAAATTGCAACTAATGAAGCCATCCTAAAAATAATAAGATAAAAAAGGCTACAGTAAGACATTAGCTTAATAACAAGTGACATCGTATCACCAATGAAATAAAATGATTCCTGAATCTCCTTACTGCACTGCATACAGCCCTAACAATCTTTACTGGGGGGGGGGGGATTATTATTTTTGTAATGTATAGCTATAAGGAAAGATCCTTGAGTGCCATTTTTCTTGGTAGAAAGGCAAGGTACAAATCAAATAACTAAATAAAATAAATAAAATCCTAATGTCTATATAGTTTTTGTCTTCCCACATAGTGCACTGTCACAGCTGTGCTTCTGGAGAGCCCACAAAATCTCTGCATTCAGTTTAAAATATTCATGTTTTTTAAGTTTGTAGTCTTCATGATTACAGACCATGAACTGCTGCTGAATATTCAGGATTCAAAAGGGGGCATTACAGATCCTGTAGCAAACTACTGTATGACAACTATATTCTTTCCACAGGGGTAGACAATTTGAATGACAATTCCCATCATCCCTAACCATTGGCTATACTAGCTGGGGCTGCTGGGAGTAATAGTCCAAAGCATCAGGAGCACACAACGTTGCCTACCCCTGTTCTACACCTTCCTGTCTTTCCTGTGCTCTGTAGCCTATGCCCATACACTCTCACACAAATTCCCTTTTCTGCTTCTTATTTTCCTCACTTCAGTGAAATGCTGTAAGGATATTGATGACAAGAATGTAATAATTGGACATGAGAGGACTGTGATCATGAAGAGAAATTGTGTCCCTTCATTTTTCCAAAGGATGTAAAGAACAATATATACTGGGGGTGCAGAAGCTCTTTCAGCCCGAGGGCTGAATTCCATTTCTGAGAAGCTTTCGGGGCAACATTCCAGTGTTCGGGGCAACATTCCAGCAGGGCCAAAATCAAAAGAGGCAGGATGAAAGATAGCAGCCTATTTTATCGTAAAGCTCTCACTGCCAGTAATGAAACCTTAGGAGAGGCATTTCAACCTTTTAGAATGGGTTGAGGGGAAATTTCAGGAAATCCAGGAAACCACCAACTGAGTGGTGGCTGGGAGAAAGGGGTATAGCTGCCCAGGGAACCACAGAGGGCTGGACTGGCAACTCCGGAGGGCCAGATTTGGCTCCTGGGACTAAGGTTCTACACTCCTGATATAGAACTTATTGGGGTAACCATGCAATCCTACCCATGTTTATCTCTTCTTGTCCAGAGGCCTAGATCTTCTTTGCCCTGCCATTTGATCATCAGAGGGTTGACATCTACTTAACTGCATACTTTAAAATGTGATAGCCATATAAGCAAGCACACAAAGCTATAAAGCAGCCAATAACAGTCAGAATTATTGCAACCACTCAGTTCCACCCCCCACGCCCCCGATCCCTTGAAACCAGTCTGAAATCGGGTTGATAAGGGACTCCTCTCTTAGGTGCTGTATTTTCTCACTTTGCACATACAGAGCCCTGATGCTGTGATTTATCACACTTTGTTGATATGTAACAGCTCAAAGGTGGGCTATTACCCCTTCCCCCTGTGTGGGAAGAGAAGTTTCTCTCTCTCTCTCTTTCTGACCTGCCTGTTCTGCAGATCATGTTTCAAACTTTCTACATAAAACTCTCCGCTCCATGCACCAGCCTTAACCTTTCACTTGTCTTCTCTACAAGTTAGGCTGTTTGCCTTAGTCTTAACAGAAATTCACTTACTTAAACCTTTCTGCCTTACTCATCCCAATGACGCACATTTGGGATAGGCTCTTTTTCGCCTTCTAGAAAACTCTTATATTATTGTGGCTACTCCACCCCCAGGTAATAAGCTCCAGGCATAACCAGCTGCTTCCAATTCACCCTGGGGGCAACCACAGCCATGCTTTTCCAGGGGGTCTGGCACCCCCACTTTTTCTTTCTCTTTGTCCTCTGCTTTTCCCTTCAGTTTCTGCCTCTCTGTCTGCCACTTTCTCCTTCTCTCTTCACACTTTCCTTGTCCTCCTCTCTGTCTTTGTCTTTGTCCCTGTCTTGATCTTTCTCTTTTTTTCATGGATTTGTTTGCCTTCTGTGTGTTATCTCTGAA
This sequence comes from Heloderma suspectum, assembly GCF_057233095.1. Classification (NCBI taxonomy): domain Eukaryota; kingdom Metazoa; phylum Chordata; class Lepidosauria; order Squamata; family Helodermatidae; genus Heloderma; species Heloderma suspectum. The sequence continues at coordinate 77,341,541 of NC_139460.1, read as the reverse complement.
GGCTCTGTCTCGGGTGGCATTAACATCAAACTATTGGGAACCACCCTCAGTGTCATTCAGAGTTGCAACTGACAATAAAGACATTTACAAATATTACATAGTATTAAAAAAAATCATAAAATACACACAACAAACTTTCATTGAAATTTAACACCATGACTGGAAAACATTTCTTGCATGGTGAGGCATGATGGAGCAGACCCAGCAACCATACTGCCTCTCCAGGCTGCATGGTCAGGGCCCATCAAAATCAGAGGAAGGGCATACTCACACATGGAAAGAGTTCTAGGCCACCATTTTTGCATCGGCAACTCCACGCTGCATGAGTTCTGGCAGCGGGAAATCCAAAAGTCATGGATCAAACTCGGCCTGCCGTATACTGAGCTGACTACAAACACAGACACACAGTCCATGGCAATGAGAGTTCAAGTCCATGAAAAGCCTCACAGTACTTTCCATGGCAAGTCTTTAACAGTCTAAAGTTCCAGTCCATGTGCAGAGTGCCTCTCAAAAGCCCAGACTATGATGGATCCAAACAGAGGAGGCTCTGGGCAGTAAAGACAAGATGTTTCCAGCAAAGGCTCCTTGCCTCTGCATCAGCTCAAAAGGGGGAAGGTGTGACTTGACTGTACACCCTTTCTAGATCCCTTGACACACAAGGGCCTTTAGTCTTTTAGCAAGGCTTCTGACTACACAAAGCGGCACGGCTCAGCTTTCCAGCAGTGATGCTTCAACTCAGGCAACCTTTCTCTAAATCCCACTCTGCCTCTGTCAGGTTCTCACAGACATCTTCCAGCCTCCCTGCTTGCTAAGGCTAAACCAGCGGGCAGCCAGGGAGTTGGGTGACTCCCCCTGGCTCTGCTCTTGAGAATACTGATAGGTCAAAGTAGGCACAACCCATAACTACATTTCCCTTTGACCACACTGACCTTTACTTCATTGACATGTTGACATGAAAAGCAACATGGTTATTAACTCACTGGAAAGCTTTTGTTACCACTGCAAGCAAGCACACCCTTTCAGTATTATCTTCAAAACATGCACCTGGGTGCTTCAGTTGTTTTGCCATTAGAGAATGGAAAAAATGAAGTCCAGCCACAGTTAATAACTTCTAAGCCTTATTGATTTCTGTGGGAGACTGTTAAGCCTTTGCTTAACTTGGAAACAAACCTACTATTAGGCAGGACTAAGTAGGTGTACCAGGCAGCAGTTTGCTGCCATATAACAGTATCTCCAAACTGGGGCAAGATTCTCAAATAGGTGCTATCAAGGGAGACACCCTTGGATGTAATTGAATTTCTAGATCCATTTCAATCAAGGTTCAGATCTGGTTTTGACACTAAGACTGTTTTGGTCACTCTGATGGATGACCTATGCCAATATAAAGACATGTCCAAAGTGACCCTCCTCATTTTTTTTAGACCTCTCAGCAGATTTCAATACGATCTGTCATGGTATCCATCTGGACAGGCTGGCTGTGGTGGGAAGTAGTGAAGAGTGGATCTGCCAGGTTCATTTCAGCAGAACTTCTCAATTTCTCACCTCCAAGTTCATTCCATGCAGGTTCTGTGGAGATTTTTTTGTATTAATGGAAATAGATCTGTACAGATTTGTTTGCATTTTTAATGAGCATTTTTCAAATTTTATTCATATTTGGTATGCATCCATCCATTGACTGGAACATGTTTGGGCATATTTTTGAAATGTACACATTTTTATTTGTAGGGATGTACAAAATATTTACCTCCAGGTTCCGGGGGGCATCTGTGGGGGGGAGGCGATCTGTCTCCCCCCGGAATCCTCCCTGGCCAGCTCCGCTCCGTGGCGAGTCTGCGGAGCTCTTGGACCGGCCCATCTGCAGCCAGACTTCCATCCGCTGCTGGGCTGCAGCCGCAAATGGCGTCCGGCATAGGGGACTCCATTTGCGTCCCAGGTTTAGCTGTGATAGGCTACATAAACATTTAAGTAGCCTATCACGAAAAGAGTAGCGACGCAAATGGCATAGCGGATGCCATTTGCGTCCCTGCTCTTTGCTGTGATAGCTACATAAATATTTATGTAGCCTATCACAGCTAAAGCAGGGACACAAATGGCATCCGCTACGCTGGACGCCATTTGCGGCCGCAGACCCATCCTCCCGCAGACCCGAGCAGCAGATGGCAGCGGATGGACCAGGCTGGCCGGTGGCAAGTAGGGTCCGTCCAGGGGGGATTTCGGGGGGGTCGCGGGGGGGTAGTCCATTGCTCCACAGAGTCCGTGGCGGATTTCTCTGCCATCCCTAGTTCTTTGTGCACTTTTCAAATGTGCACATTTCAGTGGACACATCTTTTTCACTCTGCAGAACACATCACGAATCCAAGGTTATTAATACACTATCACTCCTGTGATCCCGGCTGACTGTCGCTGAATGTCAGGAGTGTTTCTGAGTGCAGGGTAGGGTTGGTGGAGAATTTCTCCCCGAAACTTCGGGGGGCCGAGCGCCAACGTGTTCGGCCCCCCGAACAAGTTTCAAGGAGAAATTCTCCACACACACCTGCCCCCCGCCCCCGGGACGGGACTTACCTTTGGCGAATGTCCCTCCCGGCGGCGGGTCCGGCCGGCGATTCGGCGGGTCTTCGTCTGGGGTGGGAGGGGCAGCCGGTCTTTCGACCGGCTGCCGCCGCCGCCATTCCAATAAAAGAAAAAAAACGCCCCCGTGATAGGCTACGTGATGATTAACGTAGCCTATCACAGCTAGATTTGCAAATTCAGCCGTGATAGGCTACGTAAATCGTCACGTAGCCTATCACGGGTGACTTAAAAGAAAAAAAAAAGTGCATACGGATAATGGCAGCCCCCATAGGGAGCCGCCATTCCCGTTCCTTATTTGGTCGCTGTAGTCTACGTAAATGTTTATGTAGACTACGGCAAAAATAAGGGCAACGCCATTTGCGTTGTCCTTATTTTCGCCGTAGTCTACGTAAAGATTTACGTAGACTACAGCGACCAAATAAGGAACGGGAATGGCGGCTCCCTATGGGGGCCGCCATTTGCGTATGCGCTTTTTTTTTTTTAAGTCACCCGTGATAGGCTACATGACGATTTACGTAGCCTATCACGGCTGACTTTGCATATCTAGCCGTGATAGGCTACATTAATCGTCACATAGCCTATCACGGGGGCGTTTTTTTTTTTAACTTTTTAGTTCGTGGCTGGGCGAGGCGAGGCGCCTCCTTCCCGGCCTGAATTTCGGCCGGGCGAGGCGGGAAGCCTCCCGCCCGGCCTGAATTTCGGCCGGGCAAGGCGGGAAGCCTCCTCCCCGGCCTGAACTTCGCGGGGGGGGCAGCGAAGCGCCTCCCCCCCACCACGAAAAGCTTCGAGGACAGGTAAGTGACTTTCGTCCATCCCTAGTGCAGGGTCTTGGATAGCAGTTCAGATTCTGAAGGAGAATCGTCAGACATGGGGGAGATGTTTTCCCAGGCTAGTCCAGATATGAGTAGGCCTGCTTTTCAGGTTACAAACGTTCAGATGGCTGAGCATGAAGATCCCTCCTTACCCCCCCACCCCCCATGAGAGGCAGTGAACAGGAGGAGGCAGGGTTTGGGAAGATGACCCAATAGATGCTAGACACAGATGCAGATCAAAGAGAGAGAAGGCAGGGGCAGAACTTAGATGGTCTACCCGATTGGCCTTGCATGAAAAGCTGCGCTTAGAGGCCTCATGAGAAGAGAGGGACCTCCCCCACTTAAGTTAGGCTAGCCAGACTACCTCCCTCTTCAAATGGCGGGCAACTCTTGTAAATCCCATTTGAATCCCCTGAAGGCATTCCTTTGTAGATGGAGGGTCTCTGAGAATTTGCATCTGTATGACCCTGTGAAAGTATTTATTTATTTATTTATTTGTTTGTTTGTTTCATTTCTATACCGCCCAATAGCCAAAGCTCTCTTTACATTTTAAGTAATGGATTAAAAGCTATAGACTGAAGCTTCTCGTCTGTGTATGTTTGGGCGTTGAAGTAAAGTGGGGGCTAAGGGAATCTTGACACTGAATTTCCTATGTAATATTTGTGTTCTGTTAGAATATCTTTATGGGCTCACTGATTACACTGAAAATATGTGATTAAAACTCAATACAAATATTAAAAAAAAACAGTACAAAAAAAGAGAAAGAAATGTATGGACTTATGGATGCAAAATATGTCTGGATAAATCCTGTTTAAAAATCCGATGAAGTGGAGGATTTCTCATACATCCCTAGTGGGAATTGGAGCAACTGTGTTGGATGACTTGTTTCAGAAGGTGGTTCTGGGGACTACTGTTTGACTCCTTGGCATTCACACTACAAGGTCCAGCAGATTCTATGTTGCTCCCTATGCTATAACATCTACATGAAACCAATGAGTGAGGATATATGGAGGTTTGGACTGAAGCAGAAGACACCAACTTCATATCTCCTTTTCATCAAATTCAGGTGAAGTGGTGGAAGGGCTGAATCAGTGCCTGGGTGTTGTAATAGACTGGATGTTGATAGGCCATTTGTGCACAGTTCTGTCCCAGACAGATTTATGTAAAGGAGGACAGGGTTGCCGTGACTACCCATTAGAGAATTCTGCCGCAGACCTCAATGAGGCCGGATTCAAAGGAATCCGGCCTCCAGAGTCTGTGGTGGAATGGATCCCTTACCTCCGCCGCCTACCTGGAACTGTCTGGAGCCAGATCCTGCCCGCAGCAACTCCGTGGAGCCACTGGCCAGCTCCATATCACCAGTGATACGGCCGCCATTGCCATGCCATATTGCTAGGTTAAGGGCTGACTCTGGACGCAAATGACGTCCACTAAGCTATTTGAGGCTGTAAAGCTCTTAGATTAATCTGAATGCAGCCACAAATGGCTGCATTTAGCTTAAACTAAGGGCTTTATGGATGCAAATGGCATCCGCTATGCCATTTGCCTCTGTGGTTTTTCCCACAGTAGGCTAGCCTATATGATACGGAGCCAGCGGCCAGCTCCGCAGAATTGCCATGGAGCAGCACCGGCCAAAGAGGATTCCGGGGGGAGGAATGGATCGCCTCCCTCCACAGGTGGATTCCCCCCCCAGAAAGACAGGTAGGGAATCTGCCCATCCCTACTACCCATCACGCTTTTACTTGTTGCCACTAGAGATGGACGAACTCACCTGTGCTTGGCTTCATCAGGTGCTCACCAGGACGCTGCTGCCACCTGCCCCTACTCGCAGTGCTGCATGAGCTTCGTCATGCCTGTAACGTTGGAGCATTCATGCCTGTAACGTTGCATAAATGGGCCCTTTACGACTGCCGAATTCACAACATTACCTACCTGGAAGCACCCGAGCTGCCATTGTTGTGCACAATGGCAGCTCTCTAGGAGGAAGAGGCAGCTGCTGGGCACTTGCCAAGCCATGGGGCGCGCACCAAGCTGTGGGGCACTTGCTGAGTGGGTCCGCGAGTGGCGTGCGGGGTCTGGGGGCGAAGGGGAGGCTGTCGGACTCCACACACCCCAAGCGGACTCTCACGCATCCCTAGCTGCCACCACCTCCTTGCTCCCGCACATTCGGAGAAATCTCTCAGATGCCTAGTCTAATGGCCTGGTAACACCAGCCAGATATCCCACTGGAAATAGCGCTGACCCAAAGGAAAAAGATTACAGCACAGAATACTGAGATAGATAGTTTATTTACAAGTTAGGGCTAAGTGACTAGGGAAGAATAAGAAGTAAGACAGTTACAAGAATCTAAAAGACAAAACCCACAGTTGGAAACCCAATACAGTAAAAGTAAGAAATCCGTTAACTCCTAAGGGCCCTTCCTAATATAACCACACCAACCTGACACCTCATCCGGACTGGATGGAGAACAAAGGGCTGAAAACCTGCCTTCACTTTATACCATGCCCAGCTCACTTTTTCCTGCTCTGCAGCCCCCTCCCTTTGGCTGATGGGGTTATCTTTCACACCTCCCCAGCTGGGACCACTCTTCACTCCCTGGCAGGCCAAAGTAGTTTACAACCTTGAGCCACAGATAAGAGCCCCAGCAGAACATCCCCAGCTTTGAGATAAACCAGGCCCATCCTCCCCTTGAGGTGTCACAAGGTTGCTGTGCCAGCACCCTCCTTTCCCAGGGCCCCTCTCTGGCCAGCCATCTGCTGTCCTAGTTATAAAGCAATAAATTCCTAAGCTAAAAGCAACTCAACCCACTCTTCAATCTTTGCCCTCCTCCCCAAGACACAATGTAGGATGAGAAGGTGAAATCCCATATAGAACACTACAGTTCTTTACAATTTTATATATTCCCTGGCTAAGTTGGTACTCACTTGCAACAATTTCATGTCCAATGACAGTCACTATTTACAACTCTAAGGTACAGAAATGGGAACACATATGGCCCCATCATCATATGCCAATCTATTTGATGGACAACTGAAAGAAACTACCGGCAGAACTTCCACCTACAAGCCCAGCATATGGTGGCATTACGGAGATAACATCTTTGTCATCTGGGATGATAGAAGGGAGAACTTCGACAGTTTTACCAAATTTATCAACACTATCCACCCAACGATAAAGTTTACCAGTAACACAATTGGAAACCCAAAATTACCTTTCCTGGATGAACTCTTAACGACTGAAAACCATCAAATTGTCACAGACTTATATTGTAAACCTACAAATTCCTGCCTGCAGCTTAACTACAAGTCAAGTCATCCAAACCATCTAAAGAAGAATATTATATATAGTTTGGCTCTTCAGATAAAACACATTTGCAATAATAAAGAAAACCTCTGAAAAAGTTGTAATGTACTTAAAGAACATCTCCAGTAATGTGGATACCATGGTCACAATATCAACTGAGCATCAATAATATCCAGGGATACCATCCTTTATGAAGCAAAGGCTAACTATTTGAAAGAAAATCACAATCCATTTGTTGTGGACTACCATCCTGCTGCCCCTAATTACCACTAGATAATGAAAGATAGTTACCCTATTATATGCTATTGTGCTGGTTTAACAGAAGCCATTAATTCTCTACCATGCATCACATTCAGAAAGTCACTCAATTTGTGTAAATTGTTAGTTAAAGCAGCACTTAAGATATTTGCAACCCAGAATCACACCAATGCAAATCAATGCATTGTATTACCTGCAGTTACCTTCAAGAAATCACTTATTTTAGGAGCACAATTACTAATGGAACTTACTGCATTAGACAATCAGTAACATGCACTTCCACTAATGTGATGTATTTAATGGAACATAAAAAACAAAGGATGTCATATGCAATATGTAGGAAAAAGTACAACGAACCTAAGAACAAGATTCAGTAACCACAAATCTGTGATTCCTTCCCAAAAAAACTAGAGCAGCCTTCTGAAAGATATTTTAATTCACCTGAACATAGTCTATCAAATTTACAATTGCTTCCAATTAAACAAAGGACACTGACATGCTGGAGAGGAAGGAAAACTTGTGGATGTACAAATTCAGAACTCTTAGTCCATATAGCTTTAATATGAAGGACAATTCATAAGCTCATACCATCACACCTCTGGGTTGTTTTTTTTAATCCTTAGGAATTTTCATCATCTCACAGCATTCCAAACTGCCACTCTTGGTATCCATTTAACATCACAGCTACTGATGAGCATGTGTGTGTGTGTGTGTGTGTGTGTGTGTATAAATGTGTGTGTGTGTGTGTGTGTGTGTATATATATATATATAGTGAGTGTGGGTGTGCACACACATGCTTACGTTTTAATAGTTCTATTCTTTTTGTAAATCATCCTGGGAATATAAAGGGCAGCATTAAAATACTTATAATCAATGGATAAATATTAATTTAATTTATTATTATATTTTTGTCTCAGGCACTGAAACATCATAGGCTATTCAGTCAACTTTCAGTAGGTTGGATCCATAGATTCCCTTCCTCTGTTAGAAGAAGCTTCTTCAACCTAATGGAATTTGAACATGCTTAAGTTTGGCTAGATTGTTCCATGTTCTACTCAGTCAGCTATAAATCCAGCTAAAAGGTTTCAAATATATATTTTAAAACACTACACATATATCTAAAATCTTCTTTAATGGAAACAATCAGTTAATAGAGCTTTATTTGAGTAACCAACCAAAGTCTGTGGACATCTGAAGTTCAGAAAGCAAAGAATCTGCCTATGATTCTATGAACCAGACAATACAGTGCAGCTGCCACTGCTTACTTTATTGATCATAGAATCATAGAATAGTAGGGTTGGAAGGGGCTTACAAGGCCATCGAGTCCAACCCCCTGCTCAATGCAGGAATCCAAGTCAGAGCATCCCTGACAGATGGCTGTCCAGCCTCATCTTGAATGCCTCCAGTGTGGGAGAGCCCACCACCTCCCAGGTAATTGGTTCCATTGTCATATTGCTCTAACAGTCAGGAAGTTTTTCCTGATGTTCAGCCGGAATCTGGCTTCCTGTAACTTGAGCCCATTATTCCGTGTCCTGCACTCTGGGATGATCAAGAAGAGATCCTGGCCTTCCTCTCTGTGACAACCTTTCAAGTACTTGAAGAGCGCTATCATATCTCCCCTCAGTCTTCTCTTCTCAAGGCTAAACATGCCCAGTTCTTTCAGTCTCTCTTCAAGTCTTCATAGGGCTTTGTTTCCAGTCCCCTGATCAACTTTGTTGCCCTCCTCTGAACCCGCTCCAGCTTGTCTGCATCCTTCTTAAAGTGTGGTGCCCAGAACTGGTCACAGTACTCCAGATGAGGCCTAACCAGTGCTGAGTAGAGGGGAACTAGTACTTCCCGGGATTTGGAAGCTATGCTTCTATTAATGCAGCCCAAAAGAGCATTTGCCTTTTTTGCAGCCACATCACATTGTTGGCTCATATTCAGCTGGTGATGGACAACAATTCCAAGATCCTTCTCGCTTGTCATGTTGTTGAGCTTTGTATCCCCCATCTTGTAACTGTGCATTTGGTTTCTTTTTCCTAGGTGCAGAACTTGGCATTTATCCCTAGTAAATTTCATTCTGTTGTTTTCTACCCAGCACTCCAGTCTATCAAGATCACTTTGAATTTTATTTCTGTCTTCCAAAGTATTAGCTATCCCGTCCAGCTTTGTGTCATCTGCAAATTTGATCAGCATTCCCTGCACCTCCTCCTCCAAGTCATTAATAAAAATGTTGAAGAGCACTGGGCCCAGTACTGAGCCCAGCGGTACCCTACTCATTACCTCTCTCCAGTTTGAGAGGGTCCCATTGATAAGCACTCTTTGAGTCCAATTCTGTAGCCAACTGTGGATCCACTGGATCATTGTTTCATCTAGCCAACTTTGAGCTAGTTTGCTCATCAGGATATCATGGGGCACTTTGTTGAAAGCTTTGCTGAAGTCGAGGTATATTATGTCTACAGCATTCCCACGGTCTACAAGGGAGGTGACTTGATCAAAAAATGAGATCAGATTCATCTGGCAGGACTTGTTCTTGACAAATCCATGTTGGCTTCGAGTAATCACTGCATTGTTTTCAGGGTGCTTACAGATGGATTGCTTTATCATCTGCTCCAGAATTTTCCCAGGGATTGATGTCAGACTGACTGGTCTGTAGTTCCCAGGTTCCTCCTTTATACCCTTTTTGAAGATAGGGACCACATTAGCCCTCCTCCAGTCATCTGGCGCTTCACCCGTCCTCCATGATTTCTCAAAGAGAATAGACAGCTGTTCTGAGAGTTCTTCTGCCAGTTCCTTTATTACTCTAGGATGCAGTTCATCTGGCCCTGGAGAGCTGAACTCATTCAAAGTAATTAGGTGTTCCTTGACCATATGCCTATCGATCTCAAGCTGCAATCCTGCCCCTTCAGCCTGTACTTTGCCTTTGCCAGGGGGGGTCATAGACCCTCTTTTGGGAGAAGACTGAGCCAAAGTAGGAACAGAGCACTTCTGCCTTTTCTTTGTCATCTGTTATCATTTTGCCATCCTTATTTAATAGCTGAACAACCATTTCATTCCTCTGCCTTTTCTTTGTCATCTGTTATCATTTTGCTATCCTTATTTAATAGCTGAACCACCATTTCTTTCCTCTGCCTTTTACTATGCACGTAGCTGAAGAAAGCCTTTTTGTTGCTTTTAGCATCCCTTGCTAACCTCAGCTCATTCTCAGCTTTAGCCTTCCTGATGCCATCCCTGCAATTCTGTGCTACCTGCCTGTACTCTTCCTTTGTTACTTGGCCTTCTTCCACTTCCTATATGTGTCCTTTTTTGTTTTCAGCTCATCTCTAAGCTTTCTGTGTAACCACATTAGCTTCCTCTGTTGTCTTCAACCTTTTCTTCTTGTTGGAATTGTTTGTAATTGTGCCTTGAGAATTTCCTTTTTTAAAAGCTCCCACCCATCTTGGACTCCTTTTCTTGTTAGCGTCACTTGCCATGGGACCTTACTGATCATTGTTCTGAGTTTATTAAAATCAGCTTTCCTAAAATCCAGGGTACATTTGACTACACTCGGCTTTTGCTTCCCTTAGAACCAAGAACTCAAGTACAACATGGTCGCTTTCCCCCAGAGTTCCTGTAACTGCTACTTTATCCACTAAGTCATCTCTGTTGGTTAGGATCAAGTCAAGGATAGCCGATCCTCTAGTTCCTTCCTCTACTTTTTATAGGAGGAAGTTATCTGCCACACAAGTCAGGAATTTCCTGGAGGGGCCATGTTTTGCAGAATTTGCGTCCCAACAAATATCGTGGAAATTGAAGTCCCCCATTACTACTACATCATGCTTCCTTAAAACATTGGCTATTTGCTTTTCAGAAGTTTCATCCTCATCTTCTCCTTGATTGGGTGGCCGGTAGTAGACTCCAACCATCAGGTTCCTTTTATTCTTTGCTCCATTTATTTTGATCCAGATGCTCTCAATGGGGCTACCAAGCTCATCCTCCTGTATTTCTGTGCAGAGATTAGGGGTGTACGAAACCCCGCTTACCTGGCTCCGCCGGGTTCTGCAGGTGGGTGGAGGCACTCTGTCCCTCCCCCCGGAATCCTCGCTAGGGGGGAAGGCGCTCCGCGCCTCCCCCCAGAATCTTGGCCGGCCAGCTCCACTCTGCGGCCAAGCCGCAGAGCCGCCAGCCGGCTCCGGCCACCCGCAGCCGGACATCCAGTTGCTGGGCAGCCCTGCAGGGATGCAAATGGCGGCTGTCATAGCCGCTGTCATTTGCGTCCCTGTAGTGAGCCGTAATAGGCTACATAAATATTTACGTAGCCTATCACGGCAGGGGGGAAACCCCAGCGTACGCAAATAGCGGTAGCCGCCCGCCACCATTTGTGTACGCTGGGGTTTTTTTCCCCTTGCCATGATAGGCTACGTAAATATTTACGAAGCCTATCATGGCAGGGGGGAAAAAAACCCAGCGTACACAAATGGTGGCAGCTACCGCCATTTGCGTATGCTGGGGTTCCCCCCCCCACCATGATAGGCTATGTAAATACTTACGTAGCCTATCATGGCCTCTGCAGGGATGCAAATGGCATCCCTGCATTAGCCATGATAGGCTATGTAAGTATTTATGTAGCCTATCACGGCTGAAGAAGGAGGAAGTGAATGGTGGCCACAGAACGGCTGCCATTCGCACAGCAGCACAGACGGGAGTAGGTAAGTGCTCCATTTCGCGCACCTTTCGTGGGGTGGGGGCGGCGGGCACTTCGTCCCATGCGCCTTTCGTGGGTTGGGAGGGCAGGGGCTTCATTCTGTGACGGTTTTCGGGGGGCCGAAGGCACTGGCATTCGGCCTCACCGAGATCTGTTGCGGAATTCTCTGACATCCCTAGCAGAGATATGTATTTTTCACATACAGTGCAACCCCACCTCCCTTTCTGTTCCTCCTGTTCTTTTTGAATAAGTTATATCCTTCAATTGCTGTATTCCAGTCATGAGAGTCATCCCACCAAGTCTCAGTTATACCTATCAAGTCATAATTTCCCTCCTGTATTAAGAGTTCAAGTTCATTCTGTTTGTTTCCCATACTCTGGGCATTTGTATATAGACATCGAAGACCATGTGCTTCATAGTCTGGCTTTCTTCCTACATGTGTCTGAAGACTATTATTGGGCGCTATCAGAACTGTTCTCTCCGTTGCAGTGCATGAGCCTACATTCATTGTTACCCCCAACTTTACATCTCCCTTCCCCGTAGGATTCAGTTTAAAGCCCTCCTGATGAAGTTCTTAATGCTGTGGCCAAACACATTCTTCCCAGCCTTTGTGAGGTGCAACCCATCCCTGATACTAATATTAAGAATAATATTAGGCCTTTGGGCTGAGTACACCTCTAAAATCAGCTAGAATCTTATCATAAGGAAAAGATATTGCTGGTTTCCATGGTAGCTACAACGCAGAGTATTCATTCACTCCTCTGCTGTCAGTATCTACCTCATTATTGTGCAAAAAAAAGCACAAAAAAAACCCTCATTGCCACATCAATGCAAATTTTAATATTTATAGATCCTAAGGTTATATCTCAGTCCACTGTAAGCAACTCTGAAAAAATGGTCCCTTTCTTGCTTAAAATTTAATTTAAAATCTAACAAATATTGGAGCCAGTCATGAATTTTACTTATATATGCAGAATCCATTATTTGAATACTCACCGAGAGTGGTGTGGGGGTTTTTTAATCTATTTTGACAGACTCGGCTCTTTGGAGAGTTATTTTATCTCTTCTGATAGAAGTTGATTCCAATGGCACTTCTCACACAACCTGAAAACACCAAATACAAAGAACCAGCATGTCTATTCTTGTCTGACAGAGATAACATATATTCCACAGAGTGCAAAAATCTACAGACCTCCTGCTTGAATCCTATTTTTGAAGATATTTCCTCATTAAAGCTGCTAATGGGAAAGGAGCTGATAATGTAAGCTGAGAGGTTACTTTTCACTGTAAGGCGCGTAAGGGTTTGCACTTGCTTGATGCTGAGAATCCTGATGCTATCAACTGGCTTAATCTTTCTTTTGCCCATAGCTAGACTTCTGTTTACCATGGGCTACGTTTTCCCAGGTGTTTATATTTTGCCAATGCCATTTTGATTGTGTTGTTTTCCTGTGATTCATTTGACCCTCCTTGGTGGTTTTCCCTGTCAATTTTGATAGAGGACAGAGCAATCACAAGAGCTTTCTGCCACTGGCGTTACTAGTTGGATCTTCTCACTGTTCAGTATTTTGATCTCTCTAAGTGCAAGCAAGTACCTGTAACTATGGGGCAAACTCAACATGAGATTAAAGGAATCTTTGGATCTTGTGACTGGGATTCTCCTCATCTTTTATTAACCTAAGAGCAGCCATGAGTGCCCCCAAACCAGATCACAGCCACCACACAAGGGGAAGGGAGATTAATTCTTCCCATGCACCATTTTTCTTCACACTTCCCAAAGATCAAAACTTGATCACCCTTGGAATAGATCCATTGTGAAGGAACAGAACTCTCCTCCATTTTGGTGTTGTTGTATAGTGAGAGCAAAGCACAAGACTAGCTAACAATAACAAAGCTTTAATAATTGTCCAACAAATAAAGTAGTTAACCTTAAATCTGTAGGAGACATCTGTCTGGCCTGCCAAGAGGAGAGCTGTTGTCTGCTTAGCTGCTTGCTCTGAACTGAAGCCCTACTCCAGCAGTCCTGTGATAAGCCTCTAAAACTGTAGGAGGGAAAACTCATGTAAAGGGGCAGTACACACTCAAATACACAACAGGTGTTTAGTTTGGCTTTAGGATATTATGTTGTTAGATCTCTCTCTCTCTCTCTCTCTCCCTCAGTTCCCATGTGTGTGCTAGTCATTTTCATCCAAAAGGTTAATAGATAAGAGATGGGAAGTTTAGTTACAATGTAGAGGTCAGGAAGTTTTGCTTAGAAAGCAGGGAGATTATAAAGTTGAACAGAAGGTCAACTCAAGAAGTTTCAACTCAAGAAAGTAGGGATGTCAGAGAATTCTACCACAGATCTAGGGTTGGCGGAGAATTTCTCCCCGAAACTTCGGGGGGCCGAGTGCCAACGTGTTCGGCCCCCCGAACAAGTTTCAGGGAGAAATCCTCCGAACCCCCCCACCCCCCGCACCCCCCCCGGGATGGGACTTACCTTCACCGAATGTCCCTCCCGGTGGCTGGTCCGGCCGGCGGTTCAGCGGGTGTTCGAGCGAGGCGGGAGCGGCAGGCGGTCTTTTGACCGGCTGCCGCCGCCGCCATTGCAATGAAAGAAAAAAAAAACACCCCCTGATAGGCTACGTGACGATTCACGTAGCCTATCACGGCTAGATCTGCAAAGTCAGCCGTGATAGGCTACGTCAATCGTCGCGTAGCCTATCACGGGTGACTTTAAAAAAAAAAAAAAGTGTGTACGGATAATGGCGGCCCCCATAGGGAGCCGCCATTCCCCTTCCTTATTTGGTCGCTGTAGTCTAGGTAAACATTTACGTAGACTACAGCGACTAAATAAGGAACGCGAATGGCGGCTCCCTATGGGGGCCGCCATTAGCGTACGCGCTTTATTTTATTTTTTTTAAGTCACCCATGATAGGCTACGTGACGATTGACGTAGCCTATGACGGCTGACTTTGCAGATCTAGCCGTGATAGGCTACGTGAATCGTCACGTAGCCTATCAGGGGGCGTTCTTTAAAAAAAAAAAAAACTTTCGCGTTCGTGGCCAGGCGAGGCGGGAAGCCTCCTCCCCGGCCTGAATTTCGGCTGGGGCGAGGCGGGAAGCCTCCCCCCCGGCCTGAACTTCCCGGGGGGACCAGCGAAGCGCCTCCCCCCCACCGCGAACGTCCTTCGAGGACAGGTAAGTGACTTTCGTCCACCCCTACACAGATCTCAGTGAGGCCGAATGCCAGTGCATTCGGCCCCCAAAATCTGTGGCGGAACAAAGCCCCCCGCCCTACCACCCTGCGAAAGGTACGCAAAACGGAGCACTTACCTGGTGCCATTAGCACTGCTTTGTGAATGGCGGCTGCATCTGTGGCCACCATTCACTTCTTCATTATTGCCGTGATAGGCTATGGAAATACTTACATAGCCTATTACAGCTAATTCAGGGATGCCATTTGCGTCCCTGCGGAGGCCGTGATAGGCTACGTAAATATTTACGTAGCCTATCATGGCAAAAAAGGGAACGCAATGGCAGCCACCATAGCCGCCGCCATTTGCACCCCAGTTTTTTTGCTGTGATAGGCTACATAAATATATACGTAGCCTATCACGGCAAAAAAGGGAACACAAATGGCAGCCACTGTAGCCACCGCCATTTGCACCCCTGTCTTTTGCCGTGATAGGCTATGTAAATATATACGTAGCCCATCACGGCAAAAGACAGTGATGCAAATGGCGGCTGCTACAGCAGCCGCCATTTGCATCCCTGCGTAGCCCAGCGGTCGGATGTTCAGTTGCGGGTGGCCCCGGCTGGCGGCTCCATGAAGTTGCAGCAGAGTGGAGCCAGCCGGGGAGAATTTTGGGGGGAGGAACAGAGCGCCTCCCCCCCACTGCGAATGACCCCACACGGAGCGAGGTAAGGGATTCATACATCCCTACAAGAAATAGAAATGTTTGCAGATATAAACAAAAAAACTACTCTCTGGATTGGTAGGAGTTGGGAAGAGAGAGAAAAGCTATTTTTGAGAGATAAATGCCTAAAGAAAAAAGCCAGAGAGAACAAATAGACAGAGAGAAGAAGAGTGAGAGTAAAGGAAGAGATGAAGCCCAGAGGAAGCCTAGAAGAAAGGAAGAGTCAGAGCTGCTGGAACTGAAGAACTGAGAGAGAGCTTACTAATGATAGTAAATAAGATATTGCTTGGATAAGGGACCTGGATAAAACAGGAACACAGTCCAGTAAGGTCAGCTGGATGCATTTAGCGCTGGTTGTTTTGTTACCCTATTGCTCATATGGGGTTTTTTTGGGGGGAAGGGGTATCCATTCAGAGTTTAGAACTTTTTCTTACTGACAATTTTCTTCAGTAAAATTTAAACCGTATTATCTGAAGCTTTGTGGTCTCTTGGATGAGGGTTACCCATCCCGCATCTAAGAGCCAACCACCAAAAGGAGATACCTGAGATCCAGAGAGTTTTAAGGCAGCTTGGTGGAGGCAGCCAGAGAGAAAAAAGGGGTTTCCAACTAGTGGCAGCAGCAGATAAGACCAAAGGAAGAGAAGGGCAAAAAAGAGCATGGGCATGGAATGGGGATTCCAGTCTCTGAAACTAGGGATGTCAGCGGAATCCGTTTGGGGGTGGAGCTTGGCGAGCTCTCACTGCCCCCTCCCCCGGACTCTGGTCCAACATTTGCCAGCTGGCCCAACTTGGCCAGCATTGAGTCAGGCCAGCTGGCTGATTTTCTGCCTTTCCACTGTGGCACGGGGGTGGGGGCAGTATGGCAGTGGGGGCAGGAGGATGAAAGCAGAGTGATGCTCTCCTCTCATCCTCTATTTTGCATACAGTGACCCTGCTGTGGCAGGAGGTGTTTCTCAGTGGTGGTGCGGTGGTGTCAGGGTGGGAATGCTCCCCCACCCACCTTTAGGGTGACAGAAGGGTGGGCAGGGAGCATTACCCCACCCCTCTGCTGCCATGCCACCAAGTTCACAGATTTGGGGGGAGGACCCTGTGTCAACTTACAAGGGCAAGCTGAGCCGGGGGCAGTGCAGGAATCTGATGGGCCTTAAACAGGCCAGGTTCCTGTGTTCCAGACATCAATAGGATTTAAGTTAGTAACAATTAACATAAGAGAGCAATCCTATGGCCCCTAGACAGCATCTCCAGGACCATAGTTTATTTTGGATTCCCCGATCTGAGGTAAGACACAGGGCTCCAACCTCAGAGCTTGGAATCAGAGCTATGACCCCTCTTCCCCACCCCAGCAGGAGTGGAAACAATGAAGCTGTGACTCTCCAAGGTCAGGAACTTGACCTTGGAGAAGGGGGTGTTTTGGTGGGTGAGGAGGGGAGGAGACTGGAGAGGCCAGGATGCAAGCTACCCTGAGGCCTCTCCAACCTCCTTCCCTCTCTCTATGAAGCACCCCAGCTTGATGGGCAAAAAAGCCCATCTAGTGAAAAATGCAGGGCGGGAGGATGGGGAGGAAAAGATCACCTTCGCTGCTCCTCCCACCCTGAAGGGTTTTTTGTGCTATGCAGCTTTATGTTGTGATGACTTTTTTAAGGGAATAGGTTGATGACGACATTGAACCAACCACCATGTTTTGCTGCCAGAAGCATAAGCTGATATATGATTCAATAAATAGTGAATAATTAAAAACACCCTCTAATAGTGGGATGGCGAATGACGGAGGGAGAAAGGCCACTGTGCCATACAGCAACTGACAATGCAAAGCCTGTCTCTCTTCCACTAGGGATGAAAGGATCAGGAAAACCCAAGTCAAGGTTCTCCGATTTCCACCTTGAAGCTCATTCCAAGTCAGGTACATAACATATGGGAGACATTTTTCTCCCTCGCTCATAATACTAGAACCCAGGGTCATCCCATGAAGCTGACTGGTGGGAGATTCAGGACAGATAAAAGGAAGTGCTTCTTCACACAGCACATAGTCAAACTATGCAATTCACTACCATAAGATATAGTGATGGGCACAAATTTAGATTTGCTTTAAAGGGGGACAAATTCCTGGAGGAGAAGGCTAGCAATGACTATGAGTCCTGACGGCTATATGCTATGTCCAGTATCAGAGGCAGTATGCCTATGTACACCAGTTGCTAGGGAACATGTGTGAGAGGGTTCTGTTGCACTCATGTCCTGCTTGTGGACTTCTCATGGGCAGCTGGTTGGCCCCTGTGTGAACAGAATGCTGTAGATGGACCTTGGTCTGATCCAGCATGGCTCTTCTTATATTCTTAGGGTGAGCTTTTTTCTTTCTTTTTCCTGCACAGAGAATTGTACTTATTTCTGTGCACATTTTTCTAAATTTACTCATTTTGAGTGTTCATTTCTGAAAAGTACACATTTTCCTCCCATTAACTAAAGTATGTATTTGTGTGCATTCTTCAAATGAATTTGTTTTTTCATGTACTTTTTCGAGATGTACATATTTTTCAGACACATTTTTCAGATTGCAAGCTTGTAAATGTGTGGATTGCATCCGGGTCCACATTCGTGTCTGGGAGGTGCCAAATAGGCAAGCTCATATAAATTTACAAACCCAACAATTTCCTTCCACCTCCCTCCAATCTCTGCTGAATCATGTTAGGAGAAATGTTGGGATGTCAGAGAATTTCTCCACGAATCTCGGGGAGGCCGAATGCTAAGACATTCGGCCCTCCGAAATTGGTGGAGAAACGGTCTGCCCCCCCGCCCCCCCCCCCGGGACAGGACTTGCCTTGTGTGAATGTCCCTGGCGGCAGCGGCTCCCAGCGGCGCTTCGGCGGCGGCGGCAGCTGCGGCGGCCAGTCTTCCGACCAGCTGCCGCCGCCGCCATTTCCAAGTAAACAAACAAACGTGATAGGCTACATAAAACACCGTCATCACCATGATTTTTAAAAAATACCGTGATAGGCTACGTAAATGTTTACGTAGCCTATCATGGCTGACTTTGAATTAAAAAAAAAAAAAAAACCGTAAGCAAATAGCGTTCCCCTTATGTTCGCCGTAGTCTACGTAAATGTTTACATAGACTACACGTGCCAAAATAAGGAACGCAAATGGCGGCGCCCATGGGCGCCGCCATTTGCATACGCGCTTTTTTTTTTTTTCAAAGTCAGCCGTGATAGGCTACGTAAACAATTACGTAGCCTATCACGGCTGACTGCAGGGACCGCCGCCGCCATTTGCGTCCCGGCAGGAGAGGAGGTTTCGCGGCCGGAGGGCCGGGGCGCCTCCCCCCCAGCCAGAATTTCGGGGGGGAGAGATGGGGCGCCTGCCCCCTGTCGAGGATTCCAGGGGGAGGGATGGAGCGCGTACAATGGGGTGGTAGAAAGACCCACAGAGGTATAGACAGTGTCATTACCTGGAATCATTAATAATGTTGTTATTGTTGCTATTTCAAAACCTCCTGAGTATAGGTTTGTTTTATTTATTTTTCCCCTTCTTTTTTCTTTAAAGATTACTGGAGAAAGGGCTGCATGGATTATTACACTTGACAAGTGAAAAAAAAAATCACAAAGAATAACAACAAAGAAAACTCTTTTGTATCATTAGGGCGCAATCCTATGCATGTCCAAACATGCATAGGATTGCACCCTTAGTTGCTGACAACACAGTTTGGGGGTGGGGGGGGTTCCAAGCTTGAAAGTTAGGGGATCACTTCTCCAATATACCAGAATGTTGTTCTCTAAATATTAGTAACTTAAAAAGCAAATGCAAAAAAATAAAAAATAAAAATAACATTTCAAAGGAATGTTCAGGAATAATGGAATAATTTTAAAAGTTGTTACCACATCAGACAAACTTGTAAAATGCCTACCTAAGCTGCTGCTGATCTCTGTGTCTTCACATTCACTTCTGAACTTCCAGTTGTCTTTGGTTTGGGCCCAGTTTAGGCATACTTAGAGTGGACCTTGAAATCAGAACTTAAGTCTAAGTCTGGATCCAACCTTACCCCACTGGAACACACACACACCCGGACCTCATACACATACCCATGTATGCCAAAATAAATAAATATTTTTTGTAAAGAAATGGCATCCATAGGATCTATGGAGTGCTGAAAAGGTCAAAATTAGGTTGTTTCCAAGCTAATTTTGACATTTACAGTGTTCTGTAGCCACTATGGAAACCATTTTGGTAGTATGTTTTTTAATGATTTTTTTTTAATGATTTTGGGGGTGTCGGGGGATGCATGCAGCCCTGCTCTAGGATCCGAAAGGAAAGTGCACAGGAGGGTGTCTTTGTAAAACCAACCTAGATTGCTTTCACAGTGCCAAGGCATTCCTTTCCATCATTGACTGGAAGTAGCATTACAATGAAGATTCCACAACAACATTTAATATAGCACTGCATTATCCAGTGATGCCCTTCTCCACAGCCAAATCCTGCCATATTGCTTACTCATAAGAAAATCTCATTCAGCAAAGATCGTTTCCAAAGTTAGTTAAAAGTATCCTGCTATCAGTAGGGATGTATGAACCCCCTACTGTCTGGTCTGGGGAGAGGGGGTCTGAGGAGGTGCTGCCATTAGCCTATCGTGGAAAAATACAGCCATAAATTGCAGAATTGTATGCCATTTGTGGCTGTAAAGCACTGACTTTGACCTAAATTGCAGCTGTTTACAGCTGTTATTTGGTCAAAGTAAGTGCTTTATGGATGCAAATGGCATACAATACACCATTTATGGCCGTAACTTTCCTTTGATAAGCTAATGGCAGCCACCATTAGTGTATCATGTCTTATAGGGAAATGGAGAGCTGCCCCGCAGGAACTCCTCTGGACCTGGAGGCAAGTGCAGCCACTCCACTGTGGACTCTGGAGGTTGGATTCTTTGGAATCCAGCCTAATTTGAGTCTGCAGCGGAATTCTCCAGCATCCCCAACTATCAGGCCCTGCCTGCCCCTTTTATTGCTTCCTGTTGATTGTGGCTGGGGATAAGTGATGATTAGCCTTTTAATAGTCCTTTCAGTAGCCTATCTTAATTCTTCCAATATCAGCTTCTGTTCTATCAAGGAGAGGAGGAAGGCTTTAATTGCTGGTTTCTTCACGCTAGTATTATTTTCTGTTTTATGTTGTGAAAACGTGCTATTCTGCTATACAAAATAGAAATAAAAAATGAGAGCGAACTAGTAATTAAAGACTTCTTCCACTGGAACAGAAATTGACATTGGGACAATTAAGAGAGGCAATTCAAGGGTTCATTAAGAGGTTGTTAACCACTTATCCCAAAGCTGCACTCAAGCAGAACCAATAAAATGGAAACAGGATATTTTTTTAAAATTAAAGCACAGAAGCCCTTAAAAGACTTAACAGTGCCAGGATGCATTTTACTGCCCTCCCCTCAATGCCACAAATCAGGACATCATTGTCAGGGTGGACACTGAGCCCATAGAATCCAAGAGTAGTTCTGATTCTGAGGTGGAGCAGCCGCTCCTGGGAGAGGAGCGCACTCATCCTTCCCAGGGCCAATAGCTGGCAGAGATTCCTCCCACCGGCATTCCTGACATAGATAGCGGTCCCAGGAGTGAGAGAGCGTGGGAAGAGGACTTGCTGGATGCATGACGCTGACACAGGGAGCGGCGCCAAATGGAGGGCGCAGAAAGGAGGCGTAGTGCCCGGTTGGCGTGCGAACAACAGTTGCGCCCAGAGGATCCAAGGGAAAAGGGGAGGGACTCTCCCTAGCCCATAAGTTCAGGGTTTGCCAGTCATTCTCCTTCAAACGGGGACCAACTGTTCCAACTTAGGGCATAGGTACTCTGCTGCTCATAGCTAGTCGCTGATAGTGGAGTTGTTAAGTTGTAAAAAAGGAATAAAGCTTTGAAAAGAATCCCTTTGTCTGTGTCTGGACTTGATTAGACTGAAAGAGGCCGCCAAGGAGCCCTTGACAATCATAGAAAATATTGGACTGCAACAATTTGGCATCATCTGGACCCTCTGGAAAACATAAATGAACAAAGGATGGTAGTTTCAAAGAAAAAAGCTAGTTTGGAACCACCACTAGGTTCTCTGAACAACACTGTATTAGGGCTGGCGTGGATGCCTGAATTAGTCGGAGGTCCTTCAGGCTTCCCCCCACCCAAAGCCCCACACTGTGCCCACCGAGCCCCTGGCCTTACTCATCCCCACTCACACCCTCCTGGATGCTCCCTGCAGTCATGCAGCCCTGTCTGCAAGTGCCCACCATTTTGCCAAGGGTTTTTTTTTTTTTTACAGAAAAAGGGGTTAACTAAAAATATGCATATTTAAGTATGCGTGCATTTGGACTGGGAAAACTAGATCTATGAAATAGTAGAGGCATTATGCCTCTAATATTGCATAGATTAAACTTTCCCATCCTGAAAGTGTGTGTATTTAAATATGCATATTTTTAATTAGCTCCTTTTTTCATTAAAAAAAAAACTTGGCAGAATGGTGGGTGCTTGTGGATGGGACACAGGATGAGTGCGGCTGGCTCGCTGAGCTCGTAGGGGCTCGAGCGTGGGTCCAGGGGACTCGAAAAGGGGTGGCGCTTCACCAATTCCAGACAGGGGTGGGTTCGCACATCCTTTCACTGTATATTCATTACAGCAGCCTTCCCCAGTCTGGTGCCCTCCAGATGTTTTTCAGTAAGCATTTGTGACAATTAATGATTTAAGTCAGAATAATCGGAGAGGCACCAAGTTGGGGAAGTCTGTTTTGCAGCCTTTAAGTCAGGGGTACGCAACCTTTCTGGCTGGGGGCGCCAAATCCAGTGTTGCCAGTGGCCTGGGGGCCACACATGCATGGACATGCACTGCGGTGGAGGGGAGATACACACACATGCTGGGGGAGACAAACATGCACTGGGTAACACAGTGGTGAAGCGGTAATCCAGGCTGGCTCAGGGTTACTGGGGAGGGAAGGAGGCTCCAGCAGCCCTGAATCCTGGGGTTTCTAGCAAGGGAATCCCTTGCATATCTCCAATCGCTCATCAGAGGGAAGGGATGGTATTCACTGGTTAGTGCTAGCAGAAACTGGAGATAAGGGAGGGATAAGCAGTGCCACCACTGTTGTAGATGCAGGCGGGTCTAGGAGACTGCCAGAAATGGCTTGGTGGGCCGCATGCTTAAAGTTTAAGTAATGGCATTGGCATTTTATCATAAATACGTCACTGAACAGTTGCACAGTCATTAGCAAGATTGTTAAAGGGCTTGTGATCCCTTTACAACTAGGAAAGGGCTGGCAAATAGGAAATAAACAATAAACAGAGGGCATAAGAAAATCATGTGTTCCATTCACAACTACAGTGTAACCATGACTGTTCTAGGCTTAATGAGAGAACTTGCTCCAGCCACATATAGTTTGTTACTCAGTACACTGAAGACATATAATTTCACACCTCTTCAATCTGGGAACATTTTTAGTTTGATAGCAGCAAGTCCCAGCTGTGTCTTCAAGTGTTAGTCTATGGTCTTATTCCCTGGTTTTCTCTAAGCATTTCAACATGGCAGCCACTTGCCTTTATTATGACTAGCATCTAGCCAATTAATTAACAGGTTTTGTTTCTTTCCACCCACACTTCTCACTCAGAAAGGCAGCAGCCTGATATTTTCAACAGCAAGCCTGTGCTCTAAGGTTATTGAAAAGAAAAGCTGCTGCATCCTGCAAGGTTGGCAGTCCCCAAGGCATCTACCCCTTTGCACAGAGCAAGGCTAGGCTAATCTGGGGAGGTACAAGAATTGTGTTTCAGATCACAGATCTCCCCCATTTACAACCCTGAACATCAACATGAATGGGAGTGCATTTTTTCTAAAAACGTTTACCCATTCCTGAACTGGCAATCTCGTTCAAAAAGTGCAGGGTTGTGTTTTGTTTTGTTTTGTTAAATGGGTCTTTGAAATGCCTTTTTAAAATGCAGTTTCCTGCTTCAGTCAATGAGGGAGGGGAGTGCATACTTTTGAAAAATGCAGTTTCCTGCTTCAGTCAATGAGGGAGGGGAGTGCATACTTTTGAAAAATGCACTTGGAAATGAGCACTTTTGAAAAATGCACCCAGAAATGCACACTTATCCCATTTGAATGAACCAAAAAACAGGTAGCAAATATGAGTGAGCCACGAGCAAGCCAAAAAAACATGAGTAAGCCAAACTGAGTTTCAAAGTGAAGTTTGGAGAATTTCTGCATGTTTGAAATTCCCTTGTATAGCCATTCATAGGCTAATCACAATTAGGCGTGTCACAGGAGCTGGTTGGGGCATGAGGCTTGGCAATTTCTTGCTGGCTCAGCCTCCTGGACCCCAGTCTGTGGACCCCCATGCTTGCCTGACTCAGCATGCCTGACCTGACAAACTCATGCCTGCTTGCCCCTCCGGACCCCACTCAGGGGAGCCACCTCCACTGCCCGCCCCCACTCACTGTGTGAGCAGATGGAGAGCGCAGTCAGTGGCTGATGAGAGTGCAGGCGACTCATCCCCGTAGAGAGCTGTGGTCAGGTGTGAAATGGCAGCTGTTCCCTGTTCCATGTAAGACCCTTTTATGGAAATAGTGGCCAACTTTGCTGCTTCTCTGATGCTTGTGTAACTTTGCTGCATCAGAGCCATGCAGACAGGGAATCGTGATCCTTCTCTGATGCATGTGTAACTTTGTGCCTCTCTGATACTTGTGTAACTTTGCTGCTTCTCTGATGCTTGTGTTACGTCGCAGCTTGAAGAATGCATATCAAGGGGGGAAGGGGGTGGGAGCTATAACTGCCTGGCAGTTTGCTGGAATGGGGAAAAATTGCACAGATGGGGTGCCTTCATTGGGAGCCCTCAGATGCTGCAATGGATAGCTGTGCGGTTCTGCTTTTCATGGAAAACTAAGCATTTTTCCCTCTATTCCCTCACTTCCACCTATTTGGAGTTGTTGTTGTTGCTGCTGCTGCTGCTGCTGCTGCTCCTCCACCACCTCCTCCTCCTCCTCCTCCTCCTCCTCCTTCTTCTTCTTCTTCTTCTTCTTCTCCTCCATTTTGCACTCCTGTGCATTTCTGAAGGTGCACATTTTCAGAGTTGTGAATAGGGATCTTTCCCTCTATTCTTTACTTTGCCATTAGAGAAATGCGCTTTATTGCAGTAGTGATCTGGGTACTGGGATCACACAATCAGAGGAGGCTGTCATTGACAGAAGAGGAGGCTGTCATTGCAAGCAGGGGGAAGTGGCCAGGAAAGGAAAAGGGGGGTGGGAGCTATAACTCCCTGACTGGGATGAAATTGCACAGGTGGGGTGTTCTCCTCGGGAGCCTTCAGATACTGTAGTGGATAATTGTGGATGTTCTGTTCTTCATGGAAAAGTGTGCATAACAGGGAAAAGGGTGTGGGAGCTATAACTCCCTGACTGTTTTCTGGAATGGGGCGAAATTGCAGTGGTGGTGGGGATGCTGTCATAGGGAGCCTTCAGATGCTGTACTGGATAATTGCAGATTTTAGCTTCTTTATTGAAAAGGGAGCAGTTCTTTCCCTATTCCCTGCCATTTGGAGCATCATCACGGCTCAGATTGCTATGGGAACGGGTAGTCCTGCAGCACTTGTTGGCCACTTGCTGAGCTGTTCAGCAGTTCATGCGGTGAAGGTGCAGGTGGGTGGCAGAGGCAGCTCAGTGAGCGACTGAGGAGCATTGATGGAGGTGAGTCCGACCATCCCTAAAAGGGCCATGCCCAATAGCATGGTGGCAGTGATGGCTCAGTCCAAGCTCACCTGGTATGTAGTGAGACTCTTGAATAACAAGCCTCATTTGCAACGCTTACATGGAATCCAGGCAGTCAGCATTAAGATGGCAGTGGTGGCAGCTCGGTGAAGGTCATCCTTAATGAGGAAGGGAATGTCAGACAAACGGTGCTCATGTGTTGAGGGAGGAGCAGGGTTGTGCCTAGGGATGTACGAAACTCACTTACCTTTGCTCTGTCCCTCCCCCCGGAATCTTCGACGGGGGGGAAGCGATCCGGTCCTCCCCCTTGGAATCCTCGATGGCCTGCTCCACTCTGTGGCCAGGCCATGGAGCAGCTGGCCAGGGCCATTCACAGCCGGATTTCCAGCCAGACAGCCATGATAGGCTACGTAAGAATTTACGTAGCCTATCACGGCTAACCTAAAAAAAAAACTCAGCATACGCAAATGGAGGTGGCTACGGCGGCCGCTATTTGCGTTCCCTATTTTTTGCTGATTTATGTTACATAAATATTTATGTAAGATAAATCAGTGGGGAAAAAAGGAAACACAAATAGCGGCCACTGTAGCCATTGCCATTTACGTACGCTGCGGGTTGTTTTGTGTTTTTTTGAGGTTAGCTGTGATAGGCTACATAAATTCTGACGTAGCCTATCACAGTCCAAGGACAGCAATGGTGGCAGCAGCAGCCCTGCCGCTACCAGCCAGGAGTCCAGCTGCTGGAGCCACTGCCGCCACTGCATCCGCCCCAGGTAAGTGCCGTCCTGGGGGGATTCTGCAGGGGGGCAGGAGGGCAGGAGGCCATTCCGCCACGGATTCCAGGGGGCGGATTCTAAAGAATCTGGCCTAACTGGAATCCGTGGCAGAATTCTCCGCCATCCCTAGTTGTGCCTACCTTGCATTTGGCACATGTAATGAGGGGACCTAAGTGCATACCAGTGCCAATCAGGATCCCACCTGCATGGAGGAGCTCTATGTGCATATGTCAGCATGCATGTAGAGCCCCCTCTTACATGCACAGAATATGACATGGCCACTGTGGCCACGGACAGCACATACTTCAGCAGCAAGGTGCACATCCACTGGGCATGTGAGTGGCAGGGGGTGGGGCTATCCTGCGCAGGGCTGTGATCTCCTCACACATCCTTTTAACATGTGAGGAAGTTCATCTGAACCCTTCTACTCTCTTCCTACCAATGGCAAGCCCTGAAAAAGCCGCATCTGTTCTGCCTTCCCATAGATCAAAGCACATTTGAACTTATTTAGGTTTATAGTCCAGAGACTTTAATATGCATATTCATATAAATGTGACAAACCGTATCAATACTTTTAAAGCAATATGTTTTAAAGCATAGTTCATCACCCACTTCTTTTTTCTGTTAATTGGTTGAGTGAGTATATTTGAGGTAAGCTTCTGAAAAATATAATAGAAATATCTCAGATACTCAAACTCACTTTCAATTTGGAATAACAAATGAGTTGTGATAGAAACTGGAACATTCTGTTTAAGAGGTAATGTGCTATACATGCAATATAGCAATGTGAATGGTATCCTGTTTCATAAATTAAATATATTCTCCCCTTGGGTTAGACCACCATTTGCTTTAATTTAATCAATTTAATTAAATGAAATGGCTTTATAATACCCTCAGGGAGAGTGTGCTTCACTTGTGAAGCATTCCATCAGAAATATTCAAAACCTGAGCATTTTTTCCCTTGAAATGTGAAGAGCATATTTAAATATGAACAGGAATAGTGAATACAATATCCCTTTCTACATTAAAAGGGTAGCTTATCCAGATTTTGGGTCAATATGTGAGTGAGATTTGCACAATAAATATGTACATTCAGAAAGCTCACTCTTTCTATACAAAATAATTTCCACCTCAGGCTTAATAGATTATGTTAATATATTTAAGCACATTGGCTGGGGGATAATGAGTTCATACAGTTGATACACTCAATAAATGATGAGAAATTCTGATTCATTTATAAGCTTGATATATTTTATTATAGAAAACAAATGCAGAAAGATCTCACATAGAGATTTCTCAATTATTCGAGATTTATTGTTCAAGCTAGAATAATAGTATTTCTTTTAATGAAGAGTAAGAACTAGGAAGAGACAGCTTTCACATTTAAGATAATTGCTGTATATATTCAGATTATATAATGTTGCAATTACATGTTACACTTACTTTAGTATTTTCTAAAATATTTAATTTTTCCTCATAGAACTAGGAGATCTAATTCTGTATTTGATATTGCTATATAAGCCTCTGCAAGACAAACTTTAGTTTTCATTTATAATGAAAAGACTGTGGAGCTGCTTGTTTGGTCAAAAACCCAATAGCAATGCATAATAATTTGAAGAACTCTTTCTCAAGGCCAGTACACACTTTATATTCACATTAAAGAGCTACAAAGGAAGGGTAACAAGTGACTCTCCATTCCAGTGCAATTCTATTATATGCCTGTCTACTCAGAAGTAAGCTCCACTGAGTTCAGACTGGTTTATCGATTTGTGGCCTTAATGTTTATTTGTTATATTTCTGTGCAACTGTCCCAAGGGTAGCATAGCTGGAACTCCCTCACTTTTACCACCACAACAACCCTGTGAGGAAAGCTGTCTGAGAGAAGGTATCCGCCCCAAGGTTAACTAGTATGTTTCATGGCTAATCAGGAATATGAGCCTGTATCTCCCTCTCTTAAGTCTAAAACTATTACGTATATCACACTGCCTGTAATGTTTAAAACACATTCTCATTTGGATCTCTGTCACAAAACAGTATGTCTCTATACATTTACTGAACAGTTCTGGTGGCCCGAGAGCTGTATGGAGACTCACAATATGATGGGAGAGACTCACACAGGAATAGCTAGGGATGTCACAGGCATCCAGTTGGGGTTTGAGGTGCGGCAATTTCTCACCGGCTCAGCCCCCGGATGCTGGTCTATGGATCCTCGCACTTGCCCAACTTGGCGTGTGCCGAGTCGGACAAGTGCGGTGGTCCCTGCTGGTCTTCAAGCTGCCGTTCTGCACAAAATGGCAGCTCGGCCTTTTCTGTTAAGGCTGATTTTATGTAAATGGTGGCTGTAATGAGGTCCATTTACAAAACATTACAGGCATAAATGGTCTAAATAGAATGGTCTAAACTTACATAAAATTGGCATTTACAGAAAAGGCTGAGCTGCCATTTTCCGCAAAATGGCAGCTCAGTGGAGAAGCGGGATGCCGCTCGCCAGGTGCCTGTGAACCACCTGGTGGCTCATGATGTGCAGCAAGCAGGGCCTGGTGGCCAGTGAGGGTCCAGCGTGCGGTGCGCAAAGTGGGCTGAGTTATGAGTATGCCCATTCCTAGAAATAGCTATAAACATTTGAGATAGATATAGATATAGATGAATGATAGACTAACAACAAAGTATTCAAAAATATATTTAAGCTAAACATTTCAGCTTCCACCCTCATCAGTAGCTCTGATGTATATTTTAACATATATATTTTAATATTATATATATACTGTGTGTGTGTGTGTGTGTGTGTGTATATATATATATATATATATATATATATATATATATATATAAATGTCAACACAAACATTAATGGCCAGGGCTACAGACAGAGCAAAGATTATTCATCACTCAAAGACCAGCTTGGGACTGCATCCTCATGGTGAATATAAGCATTTCTTTATTTACAACATTTATATACCGATTTGCATCTAAACAGATTCTGGAGTGGTGAACAATAAAAGATAAAAAGGATAAAGCACCATATTAAAAAATTTTGTTTTTAAAACAGAGTACCAATAAAGATCATGGCTGGTCAATCAAGGAAGGCTTCTTGAGAAAACGTTGTTTTCAGGAGGTGCCAAAAACAACACAATGTTGGTGCCTGCCTGACTTCCAGAGACAGAGAGTTCATAGGAAGGGGGCCACCACACTGAAGGCTCTTCTCCGGGTGGACTCCATTTGGGCCACAGGTCCATGCGGAACCACCAAGAGCATGCCCTCTGATGACCTCAGTGACTGGGCAGGATGATAATACACTCTCTCATGTATCCTGATCAGGTGGCCATTCCATCTAGTGCAGTGCCAAAATTTTTCCTCCTATTAACCAGAAGTTTTCTTCCCCTGTAAAACAGGTTTTTGTATTTCTGCCTCATTCTTGCCATGCTTTGGAATTTATGTGGATTTTTTTGGTGTTGTTTTTGAGTTTATTGTTGAGAGGTGGCCAAGTTGCTGAGTGTTTTTTCTTCCTACTATACATCTCTCCATCATTCTGAAGCCTCCCTGGCTGCCCACATTTCCAGATCTGAAAAAGGCCCATGGGAGGAGATACCTCACAAAGACCTAGAACAGCGTCTCAGCCAGAAATTATCCTCTTTCTCTGCTGGGGGCACCGAGATCCAGCCCAGGCCTGAGAGACTAACATTCAGTTGAGATCAATGGAACCTTAAAGTGCTTAAATCATTAATGATCGTTCACATTCATGTATTATGATGCTCATTATTTATTATTCACATTGAGCCAACTTTATAGATCAGGGTGCCTGAAGCTGGTCCCTGACCAAAGTGATGGCTAGAGAAGCTCCAGTTGGCAATTTGGCTAGAGACTGGATGCCATAGTGGGTGACATCACCCAGTGACACCATTGGGTATGGCCATGCCCACATGACATCATCTGACCCAGAATAAGGCAGCGGGGCATCTATCCAGTGGTGTATGGAGTCAGGGCTCACAGGGACACAGTCTGCACTTTTTGATTAGCAGGGACACTGATGTCATCTGCCACCACCCTAAAGCTTCTCTGTTCCCTCTGGGCTAAGCTGCATTCCTCACAGTAGCTGGCTGGAAATGGATTTTCCCATGATCAGCAATATATCATGAAATGAATGCATGTTTCCCTGTTGTAAAGTATTTTGGGATGACTTGGTCTCGAATGGGCAATTAAGACCCATTAGTTTTGTTGGTTTGTTTTTTACAAAAGGGCTGCTCCTGGTGGAGATGAAAACTGCTAGAACTGGTTTGTTGATATGGAACAACACAGTTGCCTGGATTTTTGGACTCTCCTTGGGGGTGTGGCTATGGAGACTGACATGATGAGTGCCTGCCCTTGAAAATCTACCACTATGCCACTGCCACTGCATCCGCCCCCCACTCCAACCCAAGTAAGTTTTCCAGCCCTGGTATAGATGGTGATGTGCAGAGCATCACCAGAGCTTACAATGTAACTATACACAGTGGAGACACAACAAAGAAAAGATGGAAGGAAGAGACAGATCATGTTTGGTTTTGCTCCTAATTATTACGCATTTGTATCTCACTACTTGTTCAAGCCACATCCAGATACTCTGGATAAGCTCCCATTTGTAAGTGTATTTATTAGAAGTAGGGTTCTGGTATTAAAATGTCACTTATTTGCAAGAATAAGCTTAGAGTTACATCTTTAGTTGTCCAACATATTTCTCTAGAAGGAAGAAAAAGCCTTGATCATTAAAATACAAAAATGCTTAATGAATACACCCTGCAATCATTGTATTAATTACATGCTCTGTGTGTAGCACTGCTGTCCAATCTATGGAAAGTAATTTTGTCCTTTATTTCAGTTTTCTGAATGATGAACATATTAGTGTAATGGGCAACCCACCGAGATGCTAGTAGCCTTCCTGCAGATTTCCCTGTTTGTGGCTAAATCATTTATTTGACAAAATTTGCATGATTTCTTTCTATCTTAAGCCTCTCTCTTGCTCTGAAAAGGGATTTTCACACTGGAGGAAATGTTACAAGGTATTATACTGAAACATAATTCCATTTCCCTTCTTAATTTTCATTCATATTTTACTAATTTTCTAATGGTCTCTTTGGCAAAACAGCCCTCATGCAATGTCATTTTCTTTTGTTCATTCACACTGAAATGAAATGTCATATTTTTATTTTATACCATCTGTCTGTTCAATGGATTATCCAAACTGATCACAAAAATGGTACATAAATATGAGCATAATGTTCTAAGAGCTGACAGTCTAGTGAAACCATACAACCCTTGCTTAAACCAAACCAAACTCAAATAATAACTGCAAATCACTGTTAAACAAAATACAGCTGATTTTTAAGCAATTTACAAAGAAGGTAAATGTAAAATACTATAAAATGTGCCTAAAGAAGGAGATCTTGTACTGACTTCTTAACATTTACACATTGGGGACAAGACAAATCTCTTCAGGCAAGATTTTCAATGGAATAAGAGGGCTGTAACTAGAGCTGTGCACAAATGGCCTCTTGAAATTCTCCACCTTATTTGTAGGCAGAGAAATTTGGCAGACAATTTCACTGAATTTCTTCAGCGGGAGGAGAAATTCTCAACAGTTTTTTCCAGGTAGGGCTCCCCTGGAAGAAACTGGAAGCCATTGGCAGGGCTTGGAGCACAGCTTCTTTCTTGCGGGGGGGGGGGGGTGTCTTCATGCTGCACAGCATCAACTGTCTCAGCAGGCTGCCCCCAGTTTGCAATTGCATCCACCACAATGCAGGTAGGGGCACTGTTGTGCCAAGCTCCAGGGATGAGGTGGAGTTAGTGCTGCTCTGCCAAAATCTGTCCAATTTCCTGAAAGTTTTCTCCCCCCCCCCCATGAAAGGGGCTTCCCTTGTTCTGCCTCATTCAGGATGTTTTATAATTTATTTTTGTGGTGTTTTTCAGCTTACCTAATCACAGCTAGCCTCCCAGGCTGCCTGCATGTCTTGATCTGAAAAAAGCCCCAAGAGAATTACCTCATGGTGCCTTAAACTGGTCTTTAATTTAAGTGTGGGAAGCTGAGGAGGCTACAGGCTGCCAGAGAGGTGATTGTATAATGAAAAACAGGGCACTTGTGCTCACTCCCTGGCCACCTCCTATGTAAGGTAAGCCCAAGAAACCCAAACCCAACAAATGAGAATTTCTCCAAAATTTCTTCACCATTGAATGAGAATGGTCGGAAAAAAAGTTGGATAAATTTTCGGCACAGCCCTAGCTGTGTAACTCAATCCACTAAGTTACATCATCCAGTCATGCATCACCTGGTGGCAGGGGGAGAGACATTACTGGCAGGAACATAGATTGCAAGAGGCATCAGGGCTCCATGAGCAACCTGCTCTACTCTCCCATTAGTCATAGAATCATAGAATACTAGGGTTGGAAGGGGCTTATAAGACCATCGAGTCCACCCCCCTACTCAGTGCAGGAATCCAGGTCAGAGCATTCCTGACAGATGGCTGTCCAGCCTCATCTTGAACGCCTCCAGTGTGGGAGAGCCCACCACCTCCCTAGGTAATTGGTTGCATTGTTGTATTGCTCTAGCAGTCCACCACTCTGTGCTGCTGGTGAATGCAAAGCAGCTGCTGGTGACAGGAATGAGGACTGGAGAAGATGGTGGAGCAAAGCAGCCAGGCTTTTGGGGTGTCAACATAAAATCTCCTTTCTTCTGCAGGACAGGATAGGAGGAAGCAAAGCATCCTTGGAGCTGGTGGATCACATCAGGAGGACCAGGCAAGATGGAACTTCGCATCCATACCTGCTCACACCCATGCTGTACCTCCAAGCCAAGTGGGAGTCTTGCATTGCAGGACTTTCACCTTGGTGGACTCTTGCTCTAGCCATAATGGTGCAGGAGAAACCTCTGCCAATGGGAGAGCAATCCAAATCTATTTTACAGATGAGGGCTAGGAAAGGAGTATAAAGGGTATACAGACTAGCTAGGGCTGACCAACTCAGGAAGAACAGTGCTTTTGTTTGTTTGTTTGTTTGTTTTACAATATTTATATACTACTCCACATAAAAAGATTTCAGAGTGGTGAACAGCAAGCATAAAAGAATAAAACATCATGTTAAAACAATTAAAACATTTTAAAAGAAACAAAGACCGGACTTAATAAACTATGGCTGTTAACTCAAGGAAGGCTTCCCGAAATAACAGTGTCTTCAGAAGGCACCAGAAGGAACACAACACTGGTGTCTGCCTGACCTCCAAAGGCAAGGAGTTCCACAGGGCCACCACACTGAAGGCTCTTTTCCTAGTGGACTCCAGCTGGGCCATGGGTCCATGTGGAACCACCAGGAGCAGTGGTTTAGAGTGATGCATGTAAAAGAACACTGTCTTGACTTGGAGACTGAGCTATTGAAAGGGTTTAAAGAATGCAGCATACAACAGCCACCATAAAACTTTATATTTAATGAATCAAATGCTCATTTACATGTAGGGCACATCCTTTCTTGTAGGCTGAATAAAGCTAAATATAATCATAATTTGCTTCCCTGTAAGGTTCACGGTCTCATAGCTAATAGCTCTGTCATGAACTGTTTCAAGTTGGTCAGCCTCTTCCTTCATTTGTGGGCTTCAGATTTCATATGGTACTTGCCCCTCCAAATAAAAATGTGTCAATGGTATATTGGACACAATGCAGGTTCAAGGAGCCTGCAATTGGGGTCAGATAATTATAGCTTGGGTCTAAGATCCTGCTAAAAAAATAAAAACTAGGGATGCACAAAAGTCACTTACCTTTTTGAAAGGTGACATTCATGGTGGGGGGGAGGCACTCCGTCCCTCCCCCTAAAATTCTCTCCGGCCGGCTCCACTCCACAGAGATTCCATGGAGCCGCCGGCTGGGGCCTCCCGCAGCTGGACATCCAGCCGCTGGGCAGCCTGCAGGGACGCAAATGACGGCTGCCGTAACCGCCGCCATTTGCGTCCCTGTATTTTGCCATGATAGGCTATGTAAATATTTATGTAGCCTATCACAGCAAAAAAAACAACAACAGCGGATGCAAATGGCAGTGGCTACGGCAGCCACCATTTGAGTTCCCTTTTTTGCCATTTTAGCCTACGTAAATATTTACATAGGCTAAAATGGCAAAAAAAAGGAAATGCAAATGGTGGCCGCCGTAGCCGCCGCCATTTGAGTTCCCTTAGTTAAGCCATGATAGGTTATGTAAGTATTTACGTAGCCTATCATGGCTATATGGATGAAGCGAATGGCGGCAGCAGACGTGGCCGCCATTCGCAAGTCAGCGCGGAAGGCAGCAGGTAGGTGCTCCGTTCCGGGCCCATTTCGCAGGGTGGGGGGCTTCATTCCACCATGGATTTCAGGGGGCCAAATGCACTGGCATTCGTCCTCACTGAGATCCATGGCAGACTTCTCTGACATCCCTACTAAAAACCAGCATCTTTAGTTAGGGACTTATGACTGGGGTATGCTTGAGTTAGGAAGAGTGTTTGGGTTGAGCATGGGCTGTAGCCTTCCTTGGTAGGGATGGCGGAGAAATCCGCCACAGACTCCAATGAGGCCGGCAAAGAATCCGCCCCCCCAGAGTCCATGGCGGAATGGACTACCTCCCCGCCACCCCCCAAAATCCCCCCAGGACGGAACCTACCTAGCGGCGGCTGGTCCGGGTCGCCGTCTTCGTTCCGCAGCCATCCACTGCTGGGCTGCGGAACAAAATGGCGTCCAGCATAGGATCGCTGATCGCATGTGCCCATAGACTTATATGCAAAATAGAGCAGGGAATCTTGTGTATATGCCTATGGACAAATAGACTTATACGCAAGATTCATGAATCTACTTGCATATAAGTCTATGGGCACATCCGTCCCGATTGCCATTTAAAAAAAAATACATTTTTTTTAAAGGCAGTTGGCAGGGTGTCGAGGGCTCCTTGGAGGTCTCTCTCAGTCTAAACCAGTAGCCAAGTCCAGACACAGACAAAGGAATTCCTTTCCAAGCTTTATTCTTCTTTTACAACTTAACAACTATACCGATTGCAACTAGATCTGAGCAGCACAGTACCTATGTCCTAAGTTGGAACAGTTGGTCTCCATTTGAAAGGGAATTACTGGCAGACCCCTGAACTTAAGGACTAGGGAGAGTCCCTCCCCTTTTCCCTTGGAGCCTCTGGGCGCAGCCGTTGTTTGCGCGCCAACCTGGCACTTCGCCTCCTTTCCGCGCCCTCCATCTGGCGCCGCTCTCTGCGTCTGCATCGCGCATCCACTAAGTCTGCTATCTGTGCTTGGTCACTCCCTGGACTGCTAACTAAACTAGGAATGCTGGTGGGAGGAATCTCCATCAGCTGTTGGTCCTGGGAAAGAGGAGCGCACTCCTCTCCCAGGAGCGACTGCTCTTCCTCAGAATCAGAACTACTCTGGGATTCTATGGGCTCAGTGTCCACCCTGACACAGGGATAGGGAGGAGGCGAACTGATCTGGCTGGAAGAAGCAGCCGAGTGCCATTCCTCCTCCAGTCCTCCTGGAGCAGAGGTAAGTGGTCCTAATCCACTGCAGAGGTGGAGCGGAGCTGGCTGGGCAGGATTCTGGGGGGAGGAATGGATCGCCTCCCCCCACCTGAGGGAACCGGCGGAGCCAGGTAAGCAGGGTTTCATACACCCCTACTATATGCTGATGGCATTTTTCGAATATGTGAGTGAGAATACCTGCTTAAGGGAGCAATCCTACTGGGATAGGCGGCTGCCTCTGAACTCAGAGGCAGCCACCTATCCAATGCAAGGCAGGAGAAACATAGAGGGGATTGTCCCCTCCATACTTCAGTTGCCCTCCATTTGCAGCTAAACAGCCAATTTCAGCTATCTAGCCACAGGAAGGCAGAGCGGGGGAAGCAGCTGTTGGACAACACGTTGGATGTGTCGTACTGGCATTTCTGCTTTCCCTGCCCCAGAACTCCTCCCGGAATGTCACTCCATGCTCCTCTTCCAAGTGCAAAGGGCAGGGCCGTTCCATGCTGCCTACGAGGCAGCGTGGGCCGGGGCAGGGGGAGCCAACCTCAGAGCATGGGCTCCGAGGTCGGTTCCCGGAAACTGACGTATCCTATGGCCACCTAGCCACTGAGTAGCGGCCATAGGATTGTGCCCTAATACTGCTTTTTATTCTAGTGCGTTAACTTGTGATTTCCAAGAGTTATGTATGTATGTATGTATGTATTTCTATACTGCCCAATAGCCAAAGCTCTCTGGGCAGTTAGCAAAAATTAAAACCACAAAGTGCAGCATAAAACAATATAAAATATAACAGTTTAAAACCACAGTATAACAGTACAACCAGAATAAAACCTAGCAGAAATGCAGAGATTTAAAACACAGATTTAAAACACCAGAGCTAAAAGACTAGGAAGCTAAAATGTTAAAATACTGGGAGAATAAAAAGGCCACCTGGCTCCGGAAGGAGTACAACGTAGGCACCAAGTGAACCAAGAGTTTAGTCAACTGTGCAACTGAATGATAGTCATATTTTTCCTGTGTCCCCTCCCCCCTCCTTTTTTTTTTTTTTTTTTTGCTTTATTAGGTGGCTAAAATATACTGCAAAGTACTGTTGTTTACACCACCTCATGGACTGCAGCTATAACTGGATCATAAAACATGGCCCCATGTTAAATTGCTAACATCATGAGAACATGGAAGGAAGATAAACACTTCGGGTGTACATACTGAATGGCTTTCATTGTTTATCCAAAAGTTTAATGAAATCCTAGAAAAGAATTCCCCATTTCACAGTGTTGTATTATATAAAGGTTACAGAGGTTCTTGTTCAGCTAGGAATATATTACAGAATAGTCACTGCTCCTGTATTATTCAGCTACAGTATTAACATGATCAACCCTTTGTTGATCATGGTAATACCATACATATTCAATGGGACACTGGTAAAAGTCTCAGGGTTGAACATGCCTGCCATTGTACATACGAAGAAAGATATGTAGTACAATATAATCTGCACTGGAAAAGTCTGGAAAAAGACCCTGATGCTGGGAAAGATTGAAGGCAAAAGGAGAAGGGGACGGCAGAGGATGAGATGGCTAGATAGCATCACCGATGCAATGAACATGGACTTGAACACACTCCGGGAGAGAGCGCAGGACAGGAAGGCCTGGCGTGCTATGGTCCATGGGGTCACGAAGAGTCAGACACGACTGAACGACTGAACAACAACAATAATCTGCACAGCAGAAGAAATAATGTCATTTCCATTGGATTAACTGCTCTTGCTCCCTATTTATGCCGCTTTGCAATAATTAATTATGGAATGAGACTCAGACGTTGTCACTGCCAGTGCCAGACAACATTCAGTCTTAACAGTTTGAGCTGGTATAGAAGTATTGTCTCTCATTTCTATCAGGACTCGATATCACTGAAGAATTATTATTAGGCTGAGAGCCAGTGTGGTGTAGTGGTTAGAGTGTTGGACTGGGACTCAGGAGATCTGGGTTCTAAGTCCCCACTTGGCTGTGAAGCTCACTGGGTGATTTTCGGCCAGTAGCTGACTCTCAGCCTAACCTACATCATAGGTTGACGTGAGGATAAACTGGGGAGGAGGACCATGTAAGCTGCCTTGGGTTCCTTGCAAGAGGAAAAAGGTGGGATATAAGTGCAATAATGATAAATAAATTATTCAAATATAATAATTGTCTTCTCTGTATTTTCAACTAGAATTAGCTGTTCATTCTTCTGGTTTTCTTGTGATGACTCTGAATATATTTTTACTCATGACTGATTTGCGCATTACTAAGGACTAATTCATACAGTGCATCTTCCATCCATGTCAACTGTATTGGCATTGTATCATGTGTGGTGGGGCAAAAAGATCCTGGCAGGACCAGTCGACAGCTCCATCTACCATCACCCTCACCACGCTGCCCTGGCCGGAAGGATACACACACACACACACACACACACACACACACATTCTGTCGGGAACAAATGATGAGCATTGTTGCTGGCCGTATCCATAACTGCTTGTTCATCTCATTGCTTGGTTGACCAGTGCAGCAAGTACCTACTTGGAAATATGAGTACTGTTCACCTGGACAAAAATGTATGTGTAATTATCCTTGAGGAGCAGGAATGACATTTGAGTGAGATCCATTTTGCAATTTCTGCAGGTTTTAATGCTGAACTTCACGCTCACTACTCATTTATGGATGATATAATCACAAGTAAAGGCTAATTCATGTAATCAGCAGCAGCACTGATGGAAGAGTAGGTGATGGCATGTTTATGCTTCTCTGCCATAAACCCATTGATCAAATATCCCAGTAGCTTCAGATAGAATAGCCCAAGTACTGGGTACTCACTACTCATACCTTTGGTATTCTTAAAAAAAGATAAAAATATAAGGGAAACATACACAACATTTTAATGTAATCATTACTTACATAGATTTGGCAGAAAGCGCACACTAAATACAATAAGATTCCAACTTAATATAATCTTGTTGAAAAAAGATGAAGATGGTGATGATGATAATGATAATGCTATCTTAAAAGAAGACTCTGTCTATACAGTATATCTACCTATCTATCCATCTCCAGTTAAATTATACTTAATTCACAAACTGAAAAAAGGATCTGGTTCAAACTGAGAAACAAGATTGTGTATTTGATAATAGTAAATTATTCTTTTAGTATTCAATAAAAGGATTCCAATTCATGATAAAATTATCCTGCCTTTGTCTTTTGTCATATGTTTCTCTAATGCATCAGCTTGATTTCCCTGCTGTAGTAATGATAAGACACTAGTCCTTTATATTTTTGATACACCTAGGGTACAATCCTATTCAAATAGGCAGCCGCTTCCAAATTCGGAGGCAACTGCCTATCCAAAGCAGGGCAGGAGAAGCACGGATAGGGATGTCAGAGAATTCTGCCATGGATCTCAGTGAGGTTGAATGCCAGTGCATTTGGCCCCCCAAAATCTGTGGCGGAATGAAGCCCCCCGCCCCACAACCTTGCGAAAGGCGCGTGAAACGGAGCACTTACCTGGTGCCATTCGCGCTGCTTTGCGAATGGCGGCCGCATCTGCGGCCACCATTCACTTCCCCATTTTTGCTGTGATAGGCTACGTAAATAGTTACATAGCCTACTACAGCTAATGCAGGGACGCCATTTGTGTCCCTGCGGAGGCCATGATAGGCTACGTAAATATTTACATAGCCTATCATGGCCGCCATTTGCGCCCGTGTTTATTTGCTGTGATAGGCTACATAAATATTTATGTAACCTATCAGAGCAAAAAAACAGGAACACAAATGGCGGCCACCGTAGCCACCGCCATTTGTGTAGGGATGGCGGAGAATTTCTCCCCGAAACTTCGG
The DNA here is from genome assembly GCF_057233095.1 of Heloderma suspectum. Classification (NCBI taxonomy): domain Eukaryota; kingdom Metazoa; phylum Chordata; class Lepidosauria; order Squamata; family Helodermatidae; genus Heloderma; species Heloderma suspectum. Next base: position 77,302,173 of record NC_139460.1, on the reverse strand, counting down.
GGGGCCGAGCGCCAACGTGTTCGGCCCCCCAAACAAGTTTCGGGGAGAAATCCTCCGCCCCCCCCGCCCCCCGCCCCCCCCGGGATGGGACTTACCTTCCCTGAATGTCCCTCCCGGCGGCGGGTCCGGCTGGCGGTTCGTCCGGTGTTTGAGCGGGGCGGGAGCGTCAGCCGGTCTTTCTACCGGCTGCCGCCCCCGCCATTGCAATGAAAGAAAAAAAAAAAAAGTCCCCTGATAGGCTACGTGACGATTCACGTAGCCTATCACGGCAAGATTTGCAAAGTCAGCCGTGATAGGCTACATGAATCGTCACGTAGCCTATCACGGGTGACTTAAAAAAAAAAAAAAAAGTGTGTACGGATAATGGCGGCCCCCATAGGGAGCCGCCATTCCCCTTCCTTATTTGGTCGCTGTAGTCTACGTCAATGTTTACATAGACTACGGCGAAAATAAGGGCAACGCTATTTGCGTTGCCCTTATTTTCGCCGTAGTCTACGTAAACATTGACGTAGAGTACAGCAACTAAATAAGGAACGCGAATGGCGGCTCCCTATGGGGGCCGCCATTATCCGTACACACTTTTTTTTTTTTTTAAAGTCACCCGTGATAGGCTACGTGACGATTGACGTAGCCTATCACGGCTGACTTTCCAGATCTAGCCGTGATAGGCTACGTGAATTGTCACGTAGCCTATCAGGGGACGTTTTTTTTTTTTACTTTCGTGTTCGCGGCCGGGCGAGGCGGGAAGCCTCCTCCCCGGCCTGAATTTCGGCCGGGCGAGGCGGGAAGCCTCCCCCCCGCCTGAATTTCGGCCGGGCAAGGCGGGAAGCCTCCCCCCCCGGCCTGAGCTTCGCGGGGGGAGCAGCGAAGCGCTCCCCCCCACCGCGAAAAAGCTGCGAGAAAAGGTAAGTGACTTTCGTTCACCCCTACATTTGTGTCTGCAGGCTCCACGTGCCTGTGAATTTATCTGGCCGGCTGCTCCGCGGAGTTGCTGCGGAGCGGAGCCGGACGGGTTAGGATTTCAGGGGGAGGTGCAGAGCGCCTCCCCCCCAACAAGAATCACCCCCTTCAAAAAGGTAAGTGACTTTCGCACATCCCTAAGCATGGAGGGGATAATTCCCTCCACACTTCTCCTGCCCTGCATTTTTGGCTAGACAGCCTATTGCGGCTATCTAGCCGTGGGAGGGTTGAGTAGGGGAGAAGGCTGCTGTGGATGTGTCATGCAGGCATTTCTGCCCTTCCAGCCCTGGAATGCCCTCCAGAATGCCCTTTTTCACCCGCTTTGCAGTCCTCTTGCAAGCATGGAGGACAGGGCTGTTCCATGCTGCCTCCGAGGCAGTGTGGAAGTGGTGGGAGGTCAGTTCCGAGAAAACCAGATATCCTATGGCTGGACAGCTGTCTAGCCGCTGTCCAGTGGCCATAGGATTGTCCCCTCCACCATCCATACAATTAACCCCCCCCCCACACACACACACACACCCTCTGAAGGCAAGCGTATAGTTGTTTCATCCTCCCTGATAGAATAGCTTTTTATCAAATATCAGTTGCTTTATCAAGTTGGACAACAACACATCTATTATCATTGGGCAACATCGAATGTCATGTGAGCAGACTTACGCTTGTGCAATGGGACTTCTCCTCTCTCTTCTCCCACCCCACGAAGCAGATGTTAGGCAGGCTGCAGAGGGGAACATGCACCCATTCTGCCAATGGTGCCTTTCCTGCCTCTCACTTTATAATGCAGATACTTTGCCTATGTGGCACCTTCCAACTGGGGAAAGCAGGCAGGTCAAGTCCCCCACCTACATCTCCCACGGTTATCTCCGACCTGTGATCACAGGTAACAGTGGGGATTCTTTCAAAGGGTGGGGCTGTGAAGAAATGCTATGCATATAACTGTTGTTCTGGATTGTTTATCTTTTGTTGCCTCTGAGAGGCTACAATGTATCTGACTGAGGCTGTGCTTTGTTACTGTCAAATGCCTGTGTAGTAGTTGCTTAGTGACATCATGAAGGGGAGAAAGACACAATTGCTTTGAATATTTATAAATGGGGCCTGGATCAGATAAATTCAATTTTGATTGGGTGGGGATTCTAGCTAGGTGGAAAAGACCAGTTGGGAAAAGACAGTTGACAGTCAAGGAGTTTTCAGTGAGGGGTGGAGAGAGTCTATGGATAGTTAGAGTGAGGAAGGTCTCCTGGTTGGTGTGTGGTATTATAGAAGGACTAGGAGAAAACAGAGGAGAAAGTCAATAGCTAAGGGCTGGGTGTTGAGCTATCCCTTCTTTGTGGGATAACCATACCTGGCTAGTGAAGATCAGGAGTAGGGAGTAGGTGCCTTATGCCAGGAGGCTACCCTAAGATCATGCCACCAGAAGGTTAAACAAGCAGGCAGTAAAAACCCAGATAAATTATCTAAGCAGCCAGAAATACAACAAGAGGAGTTTGGGTGTCTGAAGAAGATTGTGCCCAAGAGTTGGACCTAGTTGTGAGTATATTTGGGTGGGTTGGAGGTTTAGGGGATTTGGCCTGATTTCAAATAAGTCATTAAGAGGCTTGTAGCAGCAACAGTGTCTCAGTCTTGAGTCCTTAAGCAGTCTTTTGAAAACCCCAAAGTAAATAGTAGCTTTCCCTCATGTATAAAATATCCCTTTAATAAATTAGCTTGTTTAATAGTCAATCTTGTCTAGTGCTGGTGCCCATCTCACTTCACCTCTTATACCAGGTGACTAGGAGGTTTTAAAGTATTCTAACAGAACTGGTGGCAGCAGAAAAGGGATGACCTGTGGAACTCTTGAGTTATAGTGGCTGAGAGTTCCTTGGGCCCTGAAATATAAGCATTTGCTAAAAAATAAGAACCCCGATAGGTGGAATTGCCTAGTGACAGAGCAGTTCCCCCATAGGTGGTAAAACGACTTCGAAGGGAAATGATTATGTAGCACCTTCACTCAAAATTGGCGCCTCCCTGGACTGCTTTTCCTTTACAAAAAAGCCCCACATCAACTCTGAGACTTCATTATGTGCATTTGTATTTAACATGTAGTTTGCCCCATAATACTCTTTCTTGTGCTTTCAGTACAAATACAATTATGCTACATCTGCACTCTAGCATAATACAATTTTCCTCAGTAAGGAGTCCCACTGAAATTTCAAGCAGGCTATTCAAGATGTCCGGAACATGGATGCATCTATGAGGAGGCTTGCTTTCGGAAACTCTACAGGAAAAGCTTTTATAGCTTCTCATGCTTTATTTGGGTCGCTGAAGAGTTCTTGAATCTTTATATATCATTTTGTACCAAGAACATCTTTTAAGCCCTTTTCACCTTTATTGAAGTCTTTAGAAAAAAGTATTAATATCTGAATCAGCAGGGGAACTATTCTCTAGAGGTTGCTAGGTGTACATAGTTTTGTTGAAACACTTCTGCTGCTTCTATAGAATGGAGAATGACCTTGAGAAGCATAAATAAGGTATATCACTTCTAAAGAGTGGTATGTTTGGAAATAAGCTCAAGAAAGCATCCTTTTATAACCCACCCACCAACCCCCCGTCACCACCACCACCACACACACACACACACACACACACACACACATCTAGGTGATATCTCAGTTTTGAGAGCATATATTCTATCTGTCTAAGCTGTCATGTTTATTTCTTACTGGTGTTTCAAATAAACACATGTGTAAAAGCTCGTTAGGGTCCCATCATGAATCAATTGTAACATACTATAGTGAAATGCCCAAAAACTTTGGCATAGTTTTAATCTAAGGTAAATTGCCTCTCACTTCATAGTACAGACAAGTGCTATATGAGCTGGACAAGGTCATATTATAAACCAGGTGATTATACAAAGGGAAAAGTTATTATGGCTATTAGGTCTTATTAAACAGTGCTCCCCCCTCCCTCACACGCTGCTTACTACAGACAGGTCCTTACTTTCGGTCTATTTGGCTTAGCGATTTGGCTTCAGAGATGTGGGTTGTCTTTAGAAGTACTGAGTCACACCAACAGTGACTTGAAATATGAAATAATGCTTTTATTAATGACACCCAAGTCCCTATCCATTATGGGTTCTTATGACTAAATGTTAAACTGTATTTCCTTCTGGGAAGTAGAGGAACAATTCCATAATGTGCCCAGGCCATGTTGGCGATGTCCGTTCGGTTGCGAGACAGTAGAAGATCAAATTCACTTTCTGCTAGAGTGTGCTAAATACAGTGACTTGAGACTCATGTATTTTCCTACTCCTGAAGAAGAAGAGGTTGGAAACAGGAAGGGAGAAGTGCTTACGTTATTAAATGGATCAGATTATCACGCTTCTTTTAGACTGGCAAAATGTATTAATTCTACTTTGAAAGTGAGACAAGGGGCTTTGTATTCAAACCCCCAAATTTTGTTTATTTCAATGTAAGACAGGCCAAGATTGTTTGGCCTTAAGTTTTAAATGTTCAATTTTAAAGGTTGTTGTTTTCTTGGATGTAACCAGTGGTTGTATTTTAGTCATAGCTGTTTTAGCTTTATGGACTGGTTCACTGTTTTGCAAATGACTGGTCATTAACGCAATGAAATTGAACTGAACTGAACTGGACAGCTTTTATTAACAAGAAAATCACATTCATGCACACCATCATTCTTAATACAGATACAGGAAAAGTTAAGCTTAGTGTTGTTTTCTAGCAAAGGATCTGTGTCTGTCCAAGGACCCTCTCAAGTGGGGCAAAGGAAAACTCAAGAATCCCAATCGGAGGCAGAGACTCGAATCTGGGGTGAGGTTTTTCTTTTATACTATCAAGTTCTGCCAGCTTCTATGCATCTTACCATAAATGGGAACCATAATGCTCTAAGCTAGTGGCTTGGTTACAGTAAGGTGATCTACCCCCCCCCCCAAGACTCATCCTCAAAATCAAGGGGACACCCTCTTGCTTCCGTATATACTGAAGTCTTGCTTAAAGCTTAGTTCTGCAGAAATCTCCCAAATTGCTTGACCTGTTCTCTGTATGGTTAAGTCTGTAAGAGGCAAGAAGAACCCGCAGCCTATTCCTGTACATTTCCCTTTTTCTTAGGTCTGTCCTGACCTTGTTAGTAGACTTGGCCCAAAAGTAGACTTTGGTTCAAACCACATTTTAAAGCAGCTTTTTAGAAGCTATGCCTCTTTTATGGTTGGCCTATCTAACTGTAGCCTTGATAAGCTTTTTCACATTTGTAGCCTCTTACAATTACTCGCTAAGGGTGCAATCCTGTTGTTTCTGCCCTCGATGATCGTACGCCTCTGAACTCAGAGGCTTACACTCATCCAGTGCAGAGCAGGAGGCACAGCTGAGGCCCGCCCTGCTTTTTTCTCTAGATGGGCTTTTTGCCCATCTAGCTGGGACATTTTGGAGGGGGAGGGAAGGAGGCTGGAGAGGCCTCATGATAGCTCATATCCTGGCCTCTTCTGTCTCCTCCCATCCCCCCCCAACACCCCTTTTTCCCTTTCTCTGAGGTCAAGTTATCGTTCTTGGAGAGTAGCCAACGCAGTTCTTTCTGCACCAACTGTGAGGGAGAAGGAGAGGAGATTCCTCCCTCTGATGTTGGAGCACTGTCTCCATCCTGGATCTGAGAGCTGAAATATCCTATGGCCCCTCAGAAGCTGTCTAGGGGTCATAGGATTGCTCCTTTTGGCAACATCACTAACCATTTTTAAATGTGATTGCCGTGTGGCTTCTGGCTGAGCATCTGTTGGCTACACCATGTTCTATGACATGGTTCTAGTCTGTGCTTCCCATAGTGGTCCACGTATAAATAGTCTAGTCTGTGCTTTCCATATTTTTGTTATGAAATATGAAAAATTCCATATTTTGTTTTGTTTGCCCAGAAGTTCTCTTTGTACAGAGAAGGCAGCTTGGCTTCACACTTCAGGCCTCTACTACTGGGATGTCAAGGAATAGTATTAAAACCCTTGAGAATGAGGATGATAGTGATGGTGCATTATTATTATTATTATTATTATTATTAATAAGCAGTAGCAGTAATCGTCATCATCAGGCAGCAACAAACAGCTTTTTATAATGTCTGTACTATCAAAAAACTGATCCTGGTTTAACTGTTTGTTTCATATTGATTTAATTCATTAGTCAGCTTCACCTATGTTCTACTACTCCAGAACATTTTAATATATGGATTACATTTTAGAAAGATACTTGAAAAACTTGCTTAACTGATAACAGAACCCAGTCTGATCACTCTGTTTAATATTCTTCACACCCTATTATGCTCTTGTATAATATACAAAATAGACTGGATTCAAACACCTGATTGTGTTTGAATCAGGCCAGTAACCTGTGTTTGAACCATTTCTTTTAATGAAACACTAAAGTCAATGTCCAGTACTGGTGGCCCACCAGTGTTAAACATATTGTGCCAGCAAAAACTAATGCTAGCACAATGTGGAACTAGTGCTTGTAGTGTGCAACCTCAGAAACTAGCCCAAATTAGCATTTCTGAAATGGGACAAGTCAGCAGGACACCCTTCTGTGCGCTTCACTGACTTGTCCTATTCCAGAACCACTAACTGGCAGTTAGTTTCCAGTTGTGCTAGCAAGTGCTAGCTCCCTGTTGCACTAGTGTTCATTTTTTGCTAGTGCTGAGGCAGCATTAGATATACTGACCTGAGTTAATGGAGTATTTCCTACTCAGTTTTGTGAATGATCCACAAAACGTTATGATTACTCCCGAATTTCACGAAGTATTTATAAGCTTTCAATCTAAAACTATCTTCTCAGGAACATGGCCAGGTCCCTTTGCTGTTCAACTCATTCCATTCATTTTCAAGTGTGGCTAGAAAAAGCAAAGAAAGAAATGTGGAAGTATGTTTTCTGGTTAGGATGTCCAGATAATATTTCACTCTTTGCTCCCCTCTGAGGCTAAATTTAGAGAGAAAGCATTACCTGTAAAGAAAAGGGTGGTGGTGCAGGAGATATTATGTCCCTTTCTTTTCTGCAGCCATGGCTGGGTGAATCTCCTGCAGAAAGACTTCCTGTAAGCAACACACTTTCTTAGCCCATACTCTGATACATCCCTACAACTTTTGTACTTGTTGAACGTATCACATGTGTTACCATAGTAACTGCAGTCCAAGTGTCCAGTGCCTAACTGCTTCCCTACCACATAAACCTCATGGACCAAGTAACTGTATGAAGTGTGTTCCTCCCAAGCTTGGTTTATTTATTACATTTCTATCCTGCCCAGTAGCTGTCTTTTTGACCTGTCACTATCTAGGTAATTATTTTAGTTACTGACAAAGCATTTTCAATTGTATCCTTAATGCTTTGCTAGTCCTATACAGTACAATCAGATACATATTGACTTATAAGTGAGTCCTGTTGAGTTCAGTGGGACTTGCTCCCAGGTAAGTATCTCTAGGACTGCAGCCACAGGGAAGTATCCAACAGGAAACAACTGCTGGTGTAAATTATGTTGCACTAGCATAAACTATTCTAGTGCAACACCAATAGCATTAGCTGGCACCCTGTCAAGCGCCAGTTAACACTATTGGCATTGCACTAGAGTAGTTAACAATAGCATAATGTAATTTGCAATAGCAGTTGAGCCCCCGTTACTGCCCATAGTCTCCCTTTCTTTAGACTCTTCTGCCTACAGAAATAGCTGAAAGCAACTAGACACTGAAATATGTTAACTGAAATAGGAACCTCTTATGAGTCAGGAAATACATTGGTTTTTTAAAATTTATTTTAATGATAAGAATAGCCCTAATGGATTAGGCCAAAGGTCCATCATTCTAGCATTGTACTTCTGACACCATCAGTTGCTGTCTTCCATTGTTGGCTGCCAGCAACTAGTATTTAGAACTATACTGCTGTTGGACATAACAGTTTGATTTTTGTTGTTGTTTATTCGTTCAGTCACTTCCAACTCTTCGTGACTTCATGGACCAGCCCACGCCAGAGCTTCCTGTCAGCCGTCGCCACCCCCAGCTCCCCCAAGGTTGAGTCCGCATCACCGTCAGAATATCATCCATCCATCTTGCCCTTGGTTGGCCCCTCTTCCTTTCACCTTCCACTTTCCCTAGCATCAGCATCTTCTCCAGGGTATCCTGTCTTCTCATTATGTGGCCAAAGTACTTCAGTTCAGTTTGATTTTAGGAATAGGCAAATCTATCTATTTCCTGTCCACACCACATTTGTATATTTTAATGTGTAATTCTGTTCCATTTCGACAATATTCTGTGATTTTTTAAAAAAATCCCCACAAAACTTGTCTTTTAAGGCCTGTTTTAATACATATAAAACACCAAGAACTGCATCACAAGATCCAGAGAAGTGTAAAATCCAGTGGTTCGCACATTCGTTCAAGAGGTGTGGATGATATAGGAATTTGCAAACATTGAAATTCTTTAAACATGCCTATTAGATTAAGCTACTGTGGTTCAACCTCATTAATAGACTTAACCTTCATGGAAATGTTTAATCATTTTCTAAACTCAGGTCATTTATTGTCCATAATCAGATCAACAAAGAGCCCTCTTGGGCCCCCCTCTCCATTTTAAATTTACCACACTGTCCCAGAGTGAATCTATGTTAGGGGCCATTGTGGGAAATTAAAATGGCCACTTCCCACTGCCACCACCAGGAAAATCCACAGCTGAGGGCCACAACAGCTGACGTACAGCACAATCCTATAATGTCTACTCAGAAGTAAGTCACATTGAGTTCAATAGGGCTTACTCCTGGGTAAATAGGTATAGAATTACAACATAAAGGTAATGGCACTGGGCCTGCTTATGGCAGCAAACTCCCTAAATTACTTATGTACCGCGTGAAGAAGTTTTTTACTTCTGTTCTGAATTTACTGCCTAACAATTTCTTCAGCTCATTCCCAGCACTAGTGTTATAAGAAAAGTAGCATTGGGGTAAAATGCCCTTTTCCCCTTTAGGCTTGTCACTGGGCTAGGAAAACCAAACTCCCCACCCCCCACCCCTACCAGCTGCCAAACTCAGAAAATAGCTCTATTCTTTCTAAGCCCAATTAAAAGCCAAACTGGGCCACATCATATCCCCGAGGTTGTAATCAAGAGAGTCCCTCTGAGCTCTCACTTGCTTCATTGTTAGTGGCAGCAGTGTAATGCAACACATACTACACACAAACACACCTGAAAATTTAGTTTTCCTATGACTACTGAGAACGTAGTAGCCCTTGGGAAAACACGTTACCTGGTTGACTTATTACCTTGTTTGGTACTTGTGGGCACCAGAAGACAGAGTGAGAGAAAGAAGTTTCACTTCCATCACCACCACCACCATCACAGTCAGAAACCAGGACAGGGAGAGAGGATGAGGAGGAGGAAGTTCCAATCTAGAGAAGAATTGTGGGATTATAATGTTCTATTTGAGGCAATTATATTAGGGTGATCATGTTGGGCAATAAATCTTTTTCATTGGGTAATTTCATTTGTTTTTATTATTAAAGAGCTCATTTGTTTGTTATTCACTCATTACATTTTCATTTGTTTTATTACTCTGTTTCTCCCTCTCTTTTCTTTTTTACATTCTTTCCTTCCTTCCCTTCCTTTTTTTCTTTCTGCTTGTTGCATCATCATCATTTATTTTAGTGGCTGCCTCCTTTTGCCAGCAATGAGGCAGATGCCAGGAGAAGTGGGAAATATAATTTATCCCATGGGAACTGATGCACCACTTTTTTAGTACAAGAAAGATTGCTTTAATACACCTTTAAGATGAATCTTTAGTTTTAGATGCATTCGATTGGACTGGACTGTGTAACCATTTTGTCTGGTCTGTATTTTTAAGCCAACCAACCTAATTTGCACTTCCTGGACTAATATGCATATTGAATCTCAGTTATCCTTTGGATTACACACTCCTCCAAATTCTGCAGTGCAGTTCCTGGCTGAAAAATTGCTTACAAATTGTGTATGTTAGGGGAAGTTTTGTATAAAAAGAAATGCAATTTTTCATGCTTTAATAAAAATGACAACAACAACACAGACTGATGGAGAAATAGAATGGGATTGATTTAAGAATGAATACATATTAAACTGACATGGACTGGAAATAGATGGATTTGTCCATCCCTAATTTCTGTACAGTGTCTTGGACTGCAAGAAGATCAAACCAGTCCATACTCCAGGAAATAAAGCCAGACTGCTCACTTGAGGGAATGATATTAAAGGCAAAACTGAAGTACTTTGGCCACATCATGAGAAGACAGGACACCCTGGAGAAGATGCTGATGCTAGGGAAAGTGGAAGGCAAAAGGAAGAGGGGCCGACCAAGGGCAAGATGGATGGATGATATTCTGGAGGTGATGGACTCGACCTTGGGAGAGCTGGGGGTGGCAACGGCCGACAGGAAGCTCTGGCGTGGGCTGGTCCATGAAGTCACGAAGAGTCAGAAGTGACTCAGCGAATAAACAACAACAGTCTCTGTACACCATGTAATATGATATACACAGGTTTTACAAAGGCTGCTTGCTGTTTCCTGGCTTTCAGTAACATTGATCATGACTATGGAAATATGGAGTGACATCAAATGTTGCAGGAGCAGTAGGAACAGATTTAGGCGTATCTAGGCTTCTGATCTCTATGGCTTAGAGGTAGAGAAATGTCAACTGACTTCTAATTGCACAATAGGATTTTTCTGACTCTTCCTTCAGATCATTGCACCTCTGAAAACCTGCACCCATGAGTTGGAATACTCCCTGGAATGACATGTACTGAAGTGCAGGGGGCAGAGTTGGTACAAATCAGAGCCTCTTGACTGCAAGGAGTTCAAATCAGTCCATCTTAAAGGAAATCAACCCTGAGTGCTCATTGGAAGGACAGATACTGAAGCTGAAGCTCAAATATTTTGGCCACCTAATGCGAAGAGAAAACTCTCTGGAAAGACCGTGATGCTGGGAAAGACTGAAGGCAAAAGGAGAAGGGGACGGCAGAGGATGAGATGGCTAGATAGCATCACTGATGCAATGAATATGGACTTGAGTCATAGGGGTGAACGAAAGTCACTTACCTTTTCTCGCAGCTTTTTCGCGGTGGGGGGGAGCGCTTCGCTGCTCCCCCCGCGAAGTTCAGGCCAGGGGGGGGAGGCTTCCCGCCTCGCCCAGCCGAAATTCAGGCGGGGGGGGAGGCTTCCCGCCTCGCCCGGCCGAAATTCAGGCCGGGGAGGAGGCTTCCCGCCTCTCCAGGCCGCGAACACGAAAGTAAAAAAAAAAAAAAAAAGTCCCCTGATAGGCTACGTGACGATTCACGTAGCCTATCACGGCTAGATCTGGAAAGTCAGCCGTGATAGGCTACGTGAATCGTCACGTAGCCTATCACGGGTGACTTTAAAAAAAAAAAGCGCGTACGCGAATGGCGGCCCCCATAGGGAGCTGCCATTCACGTTCCTTATTTAGTTGCTGTAGTCTACGTCAATGTTTATGTAGACTACGGCGAAAATAAGGGCAACGCAAATAGCGTTGCCCTTATTTTCGCCGTAGTCTATGTAAACATTGACGTAGACTACAGCGACCAAATAAGGAAGGGGAATGGCGGCTCCCTATGGGGGCCGCCATTATCCGTACACACTTTTTTTTTTTTTTTTTAAAGTCACCCGTGATAGGCTACGTGACGATTCACGTAGCCTATCACGGCTGACTTTGCAAATCTTGCCGTGATAGGCTACGTGAATCATCACGTAGCCTATCAGGGGACTTTTTTTTTTTTCTTTCATTGCAATGGCAGGGGCGGCAGCCGGTCGAAAGACCGGCTGCCGCTCCCGCCCCGCTCGAACACCCGCCGAACCGCCGGCCAGACCCGCCGCCGGGAGGGACATTCAGGGAAGGTAAGTCCCGTCCCGGCGGGGGGCGGGGGGGCGGAGGATTTCTCCCCGAAACTTGTTCGGGGGGCCGAACACATTGGCGCTCGGCCCCCCGAAGTTTCGGGGAGAAATTCTCCGCCATCCCTACGAGCATGCTCCGGGAGAGAGTGCAGGACAGGAAGGCCTGGCGTGCTATGGTCCATGGGGTCATGAAGAGTTGGACACGACTGAACGACTGAACAACAACAACAAAGCTAACAAGTGTGTGCATGCCTATGTCTTAAATAAGATTAATTCTGAACAGCGATATATCAGCAAGCTGAATAACCTAACTCCCAGAACTAATCTAATGGAAGACACTTACCTTTGCACAGGATAGGGCTACATGGGTAGGACTGGAGTAAGCCCCCCCCCCCAAAGTGTGTGTTTTCTTCCCATGAGTGTTTTTGTACACACAGAAATAGTCATATATTTATGCACACAAACCATCTCTAATGCAACATGGATAAAATTAATAAAGATATATCAGATGCACTTCTACATTTTAAAACCATACATAACCCTACTCTAAATATTAGTTTAAACATTTAAGCTACTATTTTCACATCCCTCTGCATTAATGCCATAAACATTTCATTGGAAATGAATTTGTGCACTTATATGCCAATGACATTTGCTTCAGAAAATGTCATAGCTATTAGGATTCATTAAACACTTTGTTTTTGCTAGATAACAAAACTATCATTAAGCATAGTGTTTTCAGTTAAGAAAACTAGTACCACGATGAGTACCACCCTTTTCTGAAAAGTACCTCAAAGTAGGCATGTCAGAGAATTTCGCCACGAATCTCGGGGAGGCTGAATGCCAGCACATTCGGCCCCCCGAAATCGGTGGCGAAACAGTCTGCCCCCCGCCCCCCCCCCCAGGATGGGACTTACCTTCGGCGAATCTTCCTGGCGGCGGCAGCTCCGGTGGCGGTTCGGCGGCAGCGGCTGCAGCAGCTGGTCTTCTGACCAGCTGCCGCCTCCGCCATTTCCAAGTTTTAAAAAAAAAAAAGTGATAGGCTATGTAAAGATTTACGTAGCCTATCACGGCTAAATTTTAAAAAACGCAGTGATAGGCTATGTAAATGTTTATGTAGCCTATCACGGCTGAGTAAAAAAAACAAAACAAAACGCACGTACGCAAATGGCGGCGCCCATGGGTGCTGACATTTGCGTTCCTTATTTTGGCACGTCTTAGTCTATGTAAACATTTACGTAGACTACGGCGAAAAAAAGGGGAATGCAAATACCATAGATGCTACGCTATTTGCATTCCCCTTATTTTCGCCATAATCTATGTAAAGGTTTACGTAGACTAAGATGTGCCAAAATAAGGAACGCAAATGTCAGCACCCATGGGCGCCGCCATTTGCGTACGTGCGTTTTGTTTTGTTTTTTTTACTCAGCCGTGATAGGCTACGTAAACATTTACGTAGCCTATCACGGCTGACTGCAGGGATGCAAACGGCGGCTGCTATGGCCGCCGCCATTTGCGGGCCCGGCCGGCCAGGATTTGGGGGGGGAGGGACGGAGTGCCTCCCCCCCGGCCAGTATTTGGGGGGGAGGGACGGAGCGCCTATCCCCCACCTTGAATCAATTTCGTTAAAAGGTAATTGAGTTTCGTACATCCCTACCTCAAAGCAGTACAAACGTTCTGAAAACAATGTCCATCAATGATACTAGACCCCTTCAGAGGTTTAGCCCCATCCTGCAACATACCTGTCATCACTGCTGTCCCCTCCAGCATTGTGCATTGAAGCTGAAAATCTGAAGGAGGGACTGGGAATCCTGACTGTGCAGCACCCCCAACTCTATGAAGGAGTCTAAGTGTTTTCAGCTGAATGTGTGAAGAATCCACCTTCAGCCTCAATGTGTAACCATAGAGGTAGAGCTGGTCAGCACAGGGACACCGAGGCAGGGTGAGAAAAGATGGCCCTGTTCTCCCTCCATGGGCTGTTTGGACATGGAGGAGGAAAACCTCTGGGGGGAGCTACTGAGGAATATTTTTCCAGCTCATATTCTATTGCATCATGGCCAAAAGTAATATAATACAAAACCAATTTACATAGCCATTGTATAGATTGCAACTAAACTTGTTGTGCTTTACTTCTCTTTCTGAATCCTGGTTTCTGACTGGCTATTAATGTATGTACATTATATACAATTATAGGATTATGTTTGGTAATTTTCCCACTCATTGTTCATCCCTCTGTTTACTGTGTATAATTTGCCCTGACATAAACCCACTTAAACCTAAGTATATTGGATTTAAGCAAAGTAACTAGTATTGAAATAAAGGAACTTGCAAATAAATATTCTTGGAATTCGGATTCTAGTGCCAATCCCATCCATTTTAATACAACCTATGGCCAGACTTACAGTGCAACCCTATGCATTTTCAGCAGTAAGTCCCAGTGTCCCATTTTGTTTGATAGAGCTTACTACCTAATACGTTTAATACTGCAGCATTACAGCACAAGCCTTGCATGTTTAGTAGGAAGCAAGTCCCACGATGTCTAATGTGCCTTACTCCCAAGAAGGTGCATTTAGGATTGCAGCCTTAGCATACCTAATAGGTTATCAGGGATGCAATTCTAAACATACTTAAAGAGGAATAAGCCCTACTGGAGAGAGTGGGACTTGAGTTGAATCCAGATAAACATATATAGGATTGCACTGCACATCTTCTAAGAGCCACAGCATAAATATTGCAGGCAAGATGAAGTGGGAGAAATTGCCTCAGTGAAAGGAATGGTGTAGCGCATGACTTCCCATAAGATGATACTATTGGCTCCTGTGCAGTCATATTATTTCATTATGGTTCATATAGGGCTGTCATTTAGTACTCACTCTGTGATGCTGACCACAAAACATGATGCCTGAGGCTCTGCTAGGGTGGTTAGAAGGTCAGAAAAGCAGATGTCTTGCAGAAATGGCAGATGAAAATGAGGATATTGAAAAAGATCAGTGTTCCATTCCTATGTTGAGAATAATTTAATATTTGCAAATAAACAAATCCGACACTTCTCAAGTGATTAACCCTGTTTCTTGAAACTGCTCAGATCTCAGATGGATATGCAGTTCATTTCTCTGTTATCCTGTGTTCCATCTATTTGTTTCATTGAGAGCTGTGCACAAATGGCCTCTCAAAATTCTCCAGCCTATTTGTGGGCAGATAAATTTAATTGAATTCTCCTAGGGGAGGAGACATTCTCCAACAGTTTCTCACAGGTAGGGCTTACTATTGGCAGGAGTTGTAGCATGGATTCTTTCTTTTTTCCTAAGGGCTTTTGGTTTATTACACTGCTCCTGTAAGTGGCAACAGCATCAACTGTGTTGAGGCTTCCACTTTTCTGAGGAAGAATTTTGAATTTCTTTTAGTGGTATTTTTGAGCTTAACTAATCACTGGGAGGTGGCCGAGGGTGCTGTGTGTTTTTTCTCCCTCTATTACACATCTTTCCATTACTCTGCAGCCTCCCAGGCCACCTGCACTTCCTGAACTGAAAAAGCCCCATGGGAGGAATTGCCTCACGATGTCTTCCTCATGATGGCTTTAACTGAAGTGTGGGAAGCCAAGGAGGCTACAGGCTGCCACAGAGATGACTGTACAATGACAGACAGGCCACTCGCACACACTCCTCAGCCACCTCTTAAGTAAGGTAAGCACAAGAACCCCAAACCCAACCTATGAGAATTTCTCCGAAATTTCTTCTCCTTTGAATTTCTTTTTGAAAGCAACTTCTCTTCCATCAAATTGAATTAAAATGGCCGAAAAACATGATGGAGAAATTTTCAGTACAGCACTAGTTTCATCATCCACTTGTTCCCTTCTTGTATAACTTGCCTGTCTTTTGCAAAAACAAACAAACAAACAAACAAACAGTGATAGAAGTATGTGTTCTTTGAAGGTGAAATCTTACCTCTTTGAAGAGAAATCAGATTTTAAACAGAGTTCTTTCAACATTCATGTTCATAAACAACAACTCTTGACAGGTGTTGAATAGATAGATAGATAGATAGATAGATAGATAGATAGATAGATAGATAGATAGACGGCAGCATGGATTATGCCATCCATGCTTTTCATATCTAAAACGGGTTGAAAGACCAAGGGAAATATGCATGGAGCCTATGTTCTAAGTAAGCTCTATGGACCCTCTTCATTGTTTATGGTACACAAGTTAAAGTGGAAGCTTTAACTTAAATTTCCCATGCTTTGGGGAGCATGAGTGAAATTCAAAGAGCCTTGACTCATCTCTAAGGGTGGGGAACATTTTTTTCTTGCCTAGGCACACATTACCTCAGTTAAAACTTATTGGGTTACACATTCCAGAAGTGGGTGTGGCCAAAGCCAGAAGTGGGTTACAGTGTGACTTACTTTGTTTAATATGCAATGGGAAAAAGACATTTGCATCCAGGCAATTTCCTGTTCCAACAAGTTTCATTATCTTTGTGGTTGGGGAAAAGAGTCTAAACCAGTGGAGCTACTAAATAAAGACCAGCCTGTCATCTGTTAGGGGCCAGGGGCCCTAATTCCAAAGCTGTTGTTAGGCAACAACAGAAGTTCCTATTGAGCATGTGTCATGACACACCTTATTACCAAATGGGCTGAAAATTTGCATGTTTAAGAAAAAAAAACTACAAGCATGTTCTATTACTACTAGGGCAAAGCACATAGTAGACATTCCCCTTGACCTAACATAATTTCTTTTCCCCAAAGATGCAGTTCAAATGAAGAAATCAGCCAAAGTCCAGTCCCAGCAAAGTCTTTGAGTGTGGGGTGTGGGTGTCTGACAATACTTGTGAAACAGCTGGAGCCACTCATCAAAATATTTCACACCTATCAAAATAAGCCATTTCTCATTCTTCTACCTCAAAATCAACCTGGATCATTCTCAGACCTACCTCTCCTACACAGCCAAGTTTCAAGACAATCCACTGAGCCATTTTTCTCTATAAGCTATAGCACCAACTCCCCGCCCCACTACCACCACCTCTGCCCAGATTTCTGGTTATAACAGTGCAACAGCAGCCCTATAATGAAGCTCAGGTTTGCTCATTTCGATGCAAGCAGGAATAAGAAAATGCTATGTGAAGATATTCAGAGAGTCATTTGGTATAGTCTGTTCTTCTATTGTGCTTTATTCATTGCACTTTGCAATTCTGTACTGTTCCTGACTTTGGAAATATAATTCCATTTTCCCAACTGTATGCCAGATTCCTGAGCAAGCTGTTCCTATTCAGCAGGTCAAATGACAGACTGTAAGTATATTTATCTTGCAAAAGCCCACTTAAGGACTAATGATATATAAGTTATATCCAGCAGTCACATTTGTTATGATAATATATTTTTCTCTCCTATTGTTGTGGATTATTGTTATAACAACCATTTGACAAAGAAATATCTATTATCTGTGACCTATCTCATTCAGACCTGTAAATATGGTGTGCAAGTGTGAATTACTTGAAATGATGTTCGGAGGAAAAATAATTTACATCTACACATAAACACCCATGAAGTCTACTGTCGGAGAAAAAGAAAGAAATCTTCAAGGACTATCTTTCCCTCTATCAAATAGTCTCAGTTCTTTTCCTTGTCTCTAGCTTACCAAATATTCTGAGGACCACTTACTGAGCAGCACAAAGACTAACTCAAATGAAGTGCATCTTATTTACAGATCCTATGAAGGAAGTTCTTAAAGTAGTTTTGAATACACATGACCTAGTTTTGCAACCAGGAATAACAAGATAAGACGAGTGTCATTGGGTTAACTAGGCCTATAAGTTTATTTACTTTACCATAACAGGGACCTGCAACGATCAGTTGGGGTTTGGCACAGAAACAGCCTTGCTCTTATGCATGATACCCTATGTCGGGAGAAAGACAGGGGGAGTGAGACCCTGTTGATTCTCCTTGATCTCTCAGCGGCTTTTGATACCCTTGACCATGGTATTCTTCTGGGATGGCTGTCTGAGCTGGGAGTGGGAGGCACTGCATTGCGGTGGTTTCACTCCCACTTGGAGGGTTGGCTCCAGGAGGGGTGGTGCTTGGGGAGCATTGCTCAGCCCCTGGATTCTCCAATATGGGGCTCCACAGGGGTCAGTTTTGTCCCCCATGCTATTTAACATCTGCAGGGAACCGTTGAGTGCGGCCACCCAGAGTTTTGGAGTGCATTGCCATCAGTATTTCTCCTTTTCATCTTCTTCAGGTGAGGCTGTGGATGTGCTGAATCGGTGCCTGGATGAGACAATGGACTGGATGAGGGCTAATGAACTGAAACGCAATTCAGAGAAGACTGAGATGCAACATGGCTTCAGTTGTCTATACTCTAGTAACCTCCAAGTTAGATTATTACAATGCACTCTGTGTGGGGCTGTCTTTCAAGATGGTTTGGAAGCAGCAGCTCATACAAAAAGCAGTGGCCAAATTGATAACCTGAAAGCACACCTAGGGATGTACAAATCCCTTACCTTGTTCCAGGTGGGGCCGTCCACAGTGGGGGGGAGGCGATCTGTCCCTCTCCCCAGAATCCTCCCTGGCCGGCTCTGCTCCACGGCAAGTCCGCAGAGCCACTGGCCGGGGCTGCCTGCAGCCAGACCTCCGTCCGCTGCCGGGCTGCCGCCGCAAATGGCGGCTGCCATAGCGGCCGCCATTTGCATCCCTGTGTTAGCCATGAAAGGCTACATATATATTTATGTAGCCTATCACGAAAAGAGCAGGGATGCAAATGGCATAGCAGACACTATTTGCATCCCTGCTCTTTGCCACGATAGGCTACATAAATATTACGTAGCCTATCACGGCTACGTAAATACTTACATAGCCTATCACGGCTAAAGTAGGGAGAGAAATGGTGGCCACAGACCAGGGCAGCCATTTGCAACTTCAGACCAGGGGCAGCGGATGGACTGGACAGCCAACACCAGGTAAGATCCGTTCTGGGGAAGTTTTGCAGGGTGGCGGGGGGATTGCTCCGTTCCTCCATAGACTCCAGGGGGGCGGATTCTAAAGAATCTGGCCCCACTGGAGTCCATGGCAGAATTCTCTAACATCCCTAAGCACACCTCTCCTGAAATGAACCTACCCATACTATAAATTCAGCATCTAAAGTCCTCCGCCAGGTGCCTCCTCCAAGGGAAGCTCAGAAGGTGGCAACAAGGGAGAGGGCCTTCTCAGTAGTGGCCCCCCATCTGTGGAATGAGCCCCCCAGTGAGGTCCACCTGGCACCAACATTTTTACCTTTTCAATGCCAGGTTAAGACCTATTTCTTTTCCCAGGCATTTGGCAGTATATGATGAGTTTTAATCAGTCCTGTTTGCAACTTGAAGTACTTGAAAGGTTATCACAGAAAGGAAGGCCAGGATCTCTTCTTGATCATCCCAGAGTGCAGGACATGGAATAATGGGCTCAAGTTACAGGAAGCCAGATTCCGGCTGAACATCAGGAAAAACTTCCTGACTGTTAGAGCAATATGACAATGGAACCAATTACCTGGGGAGGTGGTGGGCTCTCCCACACGTGAGGTGTTCAAGACGAGGCTGGACAGCCATCTGTCAGGGATGCTCTGACTCGGATTCCTGCATTGAGCAGGGGGTTGGACTCGATGGCCTTGTAGGCCCCTTCCAGCCCTACTATTCTAGGATTCTTTAGTTATGATTGACTGTTCAAAGCTGTTTTTAGTTATATGTTGCTTGTATATATTGTCTGTGTGCTTTTATGTCAATGGCTTTTAAACTTTGTATATTGTATTTTAATGTTTAACTTCTGTAAACCACCCAGAGAGCTTCGGCTATGGGGAGGTATAGATATGCAAATAAAGACACTGATGCTGGTACTACTACTGCACGGATCACCTAGCAGCTATTTCTGCCTTGAATTAGGTCAAGCCATACTTGACCATGAGTAGGAAGTAATCAGCACCCCCTCCCCACTGGCCATACCCTTTAGGCACTGAAGGAGACCTTCCTGAGTCACTCCCCACAAGCCCCATGACCTTAGGTGGGTGAGACAGGTTGTCACCAAAGGGGTACTTTACCTGGCCTACATGGTGTCCCATGATCCTGAGTGGTGAGTCTCGGAAATCCCCGATCACCTCAAAGGTGCCTTAGAGTGCTCAACTGTCTGTGTTGCCTTCTGTCAAGGGCTCCTTGGAGGCCTCTCTCAGTCTAAACCAGTAGCCAAGTCCAGACACAGACAAAGGGATTCCTTTCCAAGCTTTATTCTTTTTTTACAACTTAACAACTCTACAGGTAGCAACTAGATCTGAGCAGCAGAGTACCTATGCCCTAAGTTGGAACAGTTGGTCCCCGTTTGAAAGGCAATTACTGGCAGAACCCTGAACTTAAGGACTAGGGAGAGTCCCTCCCCTTTTCCCTTGGATCCTCTGGGCGCAACCGTTCTTTGAGCGCCAACCGGGCGCTACGCCTCCTTTCCGCGCTCTCCATTTGGCGCCGCTCTCTGCGTCTGCGCCGCGCATCCAACCAGTCTGCTGTCGGTGCTGGGTCACTCCCTGGACTGCTTTCTAATCTAGGAATGTTGGTGGGAGGAATCTCTGTCAGCTGCGGGCCCTGGGAAAAAGGGGTGTGCTCCTCTCCCAGGAGCGACTGCTCTTCCTCCAAATCAGAACTACTCTGGGATTCTATGGGCTCAGTGTCCACCCTGACACTTTCCTGCACTGCCCTACCCTTGTGACCTTCCGCAAAAGTTTGAGGCAACCCTTTGTCACTAGTTACCAATCCTCACTAGGGGGACAGTGTAGAGTAGGCAACAAAAACTGCTACCCAGTGCTAATCTGGATGACAAGCAAAAAAATCCAACTTGGCTGCAAAACAACTAGCTAATCCTCCACTGTTAGCATAAGGCAGGATGCCAAGACAGCCGCTAAAGAGGGCTAGCTTGGGCTAGTGCTGTGCCAAACAAGTCTCCCATTTTTTTCCAACCATTCTCATTCAGTTTGATAGAAAAGAAATTGCTTTCAAATAGAAATTCAAAGGAGAAGAAATTTCGGAGAAATTCTCATGGGGTGGGTTTGGGTTTTTTGTGCTTACCTTACTTATGAGGTGGCTAAGGGGTTTGTGCAAGTGTCCTGTCTATCATCGTACAGTCATCTCTGTGGCAGCCTGTAGCCTCCTCAGCTTTCTACACTTCAATTAAAGTCATCATGAAGAAGACATCGTGAGGCAATTCCTCCCTTGGGGCTTTTTCAGTTCAGGAAGCGCAGGTGGCTTGGGAGGCTGCAGAGCAATGGAAAGATGTGCAACAGAGAAAGAAAACACACCAGCACCCTCACAGTGGGTAGGTAAGCTCAAAAATACCACCAAAAGAAATTAAATATTCTGCCTCAGAAAAGTGGAAGTGTTGGCACAGTTGATGCACTGTTTCTGTAGGTAGCGATAGCAAAAAATCAAAAACCCTTAGGAAAAAATAAAGAACCTGTGCTACAACCCCTACCAATAGTGTGCTCTATCTGTGAGAAACTCCTAGGAGAAATTCAGTGAAATTGTCCCCAATTTCTCTGCCCACAAATAGGCTGGAGGATTTTGAGAGGCCCTTTGTGCATAGTTCTACTTGGGGCAGAACTGGCTTTAAAAGCTCATCTAGGTTCTAGGTTCATCTAGGTTCTCATCCCCAGCAGTGGGATGGGCATGGGTCCACACATTGCCTCACTCACATGCCTTGGCCCTATCCTGGGTGGCTGCAGTTACATTCCGGCCTGAATCCATTTGGGTCAGGCAAAAAGGAATGGCATTCCATTATTGAAAACAGAATTATAGTAATTAATGATCTGTATTCAATGGTCTATTAAAGAGCACTTAAAAGAAGCAGTCAAGAAACCAAACTAAGAGAGAAACCATCTGTGCATCCTTACACAATATCAAGATGCAAAAAATAAACATAAAAACAAATTAATCATCTTCTTGTGTAAAAGAATGTTCATGATTATGGGGTTTCTTTTGTTTCTATTTGTATTTGAATAGAACAGAATGGAACAGAACAGAATAGAATAGAATCCCAACACAATAAAAACCCAAATGAAACTAATTTCTTACAAAATAACCTCCTTTCAAGTTGTTTGCTCTATTTATATTTCCTGATGTCTTGTAAGGAAATAAACGAACTTGTATGTGTATCCAAGTTCTATTTGTTCTTCACAATTTCCATTTTGATCTTTTCTTTGTATCTCTTTTTGTTATCTTTAGGAAGAGGTTGTAACTGCAGTAGAAAACTAAACTTTGTAAATGTTTTAGTGGATGCCATATAGGATAAAGGAAACTGCAATAAGGAAAACAAAATAGGCATTAAGAAATTGTTGGATGAATTTCATCACACCGTAGCTATTTTCATTAGAGTTGTGCACAAATGACCTCTTGAAATTCTCCACCCTAACACGTGGAGAGCTGATTGTACAATGAAAGGCAGGATGCTCTTGCACACTCCTTGGTCACCTCATTTGCAACATAAGCACAAGAACCCTGAACACAACCCAGGAGAATTTCTAAGAAATTTCTAGGGTTGGTGGAGAATTTCTCCCCGAAACTTCAGGGGGCCGAGCGCCAATGTGTTCGGCCCCCCGAATAAGTTTCCGGGAGAAATTCTCTGCACCCCCCGCCCCCCCCCCGGGACGGGACTTACCTTTGGCGAATGTCCCTCCCGGCAGCGGGTCCGGCCGGTGGTTCGGCGGGTCTTCGTCCGGGGCGGGAGCGGCAGCCGGTCTTTCGACCGGCTGCCGCCACCACCATTCCAATAAAAGAAAAAAAAAACGCCCCTGTGATAGGCTACGTGACAATTAACGTAGCCTATCATGGCTAGATTTGCAAAGTCAGCCGTGATAGGCTACGTAAATCGTCACGTAGCCTATCACGGGTGACTTTAAAAAAAAAAAAGCATGTACGGATAATGGTGGCCTCCATAGGGAGCCGCCATTCGCATTCCTTATTTGGTCGCTGTAGTCTACGTAAATCTTTACGTAGACTACGGCGAAAATAAGGGCAACACTATTTGCGTTGCCCTTATTTTCGCCGTAGTCTATGTAAAGATTTACGTAGACTACAGTGACCAAATAAGGAACGCGAATGGCGGCTCCCTATGGAGGCCACCATTTGCATACGCGCTTTTTTTTTTTTTAAGTCACCCGTGATAGGCTACGTGATGATTTACGTAGCCTATCACGGCTGACTTTGCAGATCTAGCCGTGATAGGCTACGTTAATCGTCACGTAGCCTATCACGGGGGCGTTTTTTTTAAAAAAACTTTTTAGTTCGCGGCCAGGCGAGGCGAGGCGCCTCCTCCCCGGCCTGAATTTCGGCCGGGCGAGGCGGGAAGCCTCCCCCCCCGGCCTGAACTTCGCGGGGGGAGCAGCGAAGCGCCTCCCCCCCACCGTGAAAAGTTTCGAGGACAGGTAAGTGACTTTCGTCCATCCCTAGAAATTTCTTCTCTTTCTGTTCAAAAGCATTTTTTTTTCTATCTAATTGAATAAGAATGGGCAAAAGTAATGTAGGAGAAATTTTCGGCACAGCACCAATTTTCATATATGTTTTTGCTTGTATCTGGAGCTTTGCGGTTGTCTGTGTCTCTGCATGTGTAATAGCTCTGGCTTCATTCTATTCACCAAGAAATCTAAGTATCTAAAGTGCAAATGACAGAGCAGGACATAGGTCTTTACATCAAGATTCACATAAATGGCCTCTTCCAATATTAGAATTCAAATTCAACCATATCATGGTGTGACAAAAATGCCATAGGAGTGGCAGCTATGACTTCCCTTCCTAATCAGAAGAAAAAATGTGAAATTGATGATCTTCTAGCCAACATATTCCTAAATGTGGACTCCTTATTGAAGATTGGGAGAAAGCTCATGTAACTCCTGGCTTTAAAAAGGGATCCAAGGGTGGGGTGAAAAGGAACTGTTTTAATGACAGGCATCCTCTTTTATGAAAGTAAGACATTCCACGGGTGAAGCTTTTCACACCACTGGATCTGCATGCCAGATAAAGCTTCATCTGATGCACTTATGCCTCTCCCAATAATGAAAGATCAGGTGCCTCAGCAGACAAAAGTTGGAAATTCTAGTCAAATCCACCAAATGGTGTCAGTTCAACAGATATGTCCTATTTACAAGGGATGGGGCTTGGATAGGGAATAATGTCTGACATTGAAACCCCTACAAGTTCACAAAGTCCACAAAGGAGCAGGCAATTAGCAACATCCAGTCAGCCCAAGGTCAAAGCCAGCAGGTTCACAGAGCACTGTGTCAGGGATTTAGCAATAAGAATGGTCAAAGGCAGGAGTTTCAGGTAGAAGAAGCACTAGGGAGACAAGGTACAATGGGTGCAGAGCTGATGAAGAGACACAAGTCCAGCAGGTCTCCCAGCCTAGAACTGAGTCTTTTAAGCAGAAACTGCCAGAACCTCACCTGAGGTTCAGCTATGCTCATTAGAAGTGTCTGGAAAAAGTCCTCCTCATGAGGAGAAACCCTATGTATGAGGAACTTGTTACTCATGAGGAGTCCAATGCTGACATTGTGCATGTCTTCTGAGTGTACTAACTCGGTCGAGCCTGCTTCTTCAGGTGTTATCATTCCTGGGAGCTCAGTGGTCATTCCAGCTCAGCCTCTGAAGCAGAGCTCCATCCTGGGGGAAGGGAGGCAGTCTCCCCTGAGGTCCTAGGCTCCTCCTGAAATGCTGGCATGGACAGTTCCTAGGCATTGTCAATAACTGAGGCCTCCAGGTGAGCAGGAATCCTCTAGCTGGGGCATGACAAGTTCTCATCAAAAGGAGCAAGTTGCAACTGATCCAAAAACCAGGTTCAAGAAAGAAGTGCACTTCTGGGGAAATCCATCAAGCTTAGCAGAGCAGTGAATGAATGAACATGTAACAGAATCAACTGCTGATCACCCCACCAATTACTTTTTTTTCTACTTTCCATGTAGGTAGGGATGTTAGAGAATTCTGCCACAGATCCCAGGAGGGCCAAATTCCAGTGAATTCCCCCCCCCTGGAATCTGTGGCGGAATGGAGCCCCCCGCCCCTCCACCCCACGAAAGCCCCACGAAACGGAGCCTACCTAGCTGCGGCTCCGGTGGTGGCTCCGGCAGCGGCAGCTCCAGCTGCTGCCGGGCTGGTGCGGACGCAAATGGCGTCCTGAGTAGGGGACGCCGTTTGCATCCCTATGGTAGCCCATGATAGGCTATGTAAATATTTACATAACCTATCACAGCTAAAGCAGGGACGCAAATGGCGTCCCCTACTCAGGATGCCATTTGCGTCTGCACCAGCCGGGCAGCGGCTGGAGGCCCCGCTGTGGGTTGGCCCAGCCGGCGGCTCTGCGGCCTGGCCACGGAGCGGAGCCGGCCAGGCAGGATTCCGGGGGGGGGAGGAACGGATCACCTCCCCCCACCTGCAGAACCCGGCGGAGCCAGGTAAGTGGGGTTTCGTACACCCCTACATGTAGGTCTGTTAGAATAAGCAAAGCAAGTTACAGCTGGGTCTACATGCCCTGACAGCCATCTCAATAGAGGTGTAACAGAGCAGTAACTCATCCAGAAGCTTCCAGAAAGACTGTTGTATGGAATCTTCTTGGGCTGCAGTCCTGTATACTAAGGATATAGTAGGCAAACATTTTGTGGCCATGGACACATTTGGCAATTTGAGAAACTGTCCTGGGCACCACCACAAAATGGCTGTGCTGCAGATGAAAGCATCGGCCTGCAGCCTCCTGCCATCTCCATTTTCCAAGTGTGTCTCTGAGCCCCACATGTGGTCCAGAGGTACTCGGGGGGGGGAAAGAGGATGGGAGCAGCTAGAGGCCGACACTGTACTTTGAAGTGATTCCAGTTGCCAGCAAGAGACTGTCTTATTTTAAAAAAAAAGTGTGAGGGGTAGGACATCTCAGCAGCCACCAAGACAGGTGTCCAAGGGTGCATTGATACCTGCAGGCACCACTGCCTACTCCTGCTATATGCATGTAGTTGAAAGTCTGGGACCTACATCAGTGGGACTTACTTCAGAATAGACATACAGAGGATTGCCCTGTTTGAGAAATGGTCACAATGCTGCATCTTAGCATATAGTTACCCTTGCTTAAATTTTACTGTTGTCTCTAGGACTTACATGTGAATACTTCTAAGCTGGATTGAAGCCTTACATTACTGGATGTGAACTACTGCTCCTTTCTAGGAAACTCACTCCCATTCTGCTAATATCTTTGGACATTGGAAAGCATTTTTCAATGTCTAGACCAGCTTTAGTTCCTACTGAAACCTGGCATATTGGCTGAAAATCCCCTTGAAGGAGATCAGGAGAGGTCAAAATGTTGAAGCTGAAATGCTGACACTTGTCAAAGAAGTATTTAAATGAAAATGAAACTTGGACCCCAGAGCTATCGATTCCATTCATCAGCAAGCACCTTATTGCACAGATTATGTTTCTATACAGGAAATTATACCAGATAAAGTGTCTCTTATGATCCCAGGTGGCACAGTACTTTCCTCATTTGCCCATTTGCACAAGGACTGCAAGTATCGCATTGAAGCTATGTTCCAAAATTTATCTGCACAATCATTTCAGGTTACTTGTTTAATATAATTTCATTACATTACATCAGGGAAGAATGTGCCCTGCCTTACCATGTGTTGTTTTATGCTTCACTGTGGATGATATATTTACCCTTCAAACTAAACATGGTGTACATAAAAGCTGGAACATTTCTGGGAAAGCACTGAAAATGTGTTTTTCCCAAGCTGTATTTTAAATTCATCTCCTCCACTTTCTGCATTTAACTCTGAAGCTTGTCTGCTTGACTCGAAGCTCTGTCGTTTATGTTACAGGGAATTTCAGAATGTTCATGTCTTTTTTTTAATCTTTTTTTTTTTTACAAATAAAATAAACACTAAAAGGTAAAGGTGTCCCCAGCCAGTCATGTCAGACTCTAGGGGGTGGTGCTCATCTCCATTTCTAAGCCGAAGAGCCAGTGCTGTCCAAAGACGCTTCCGTGGTCATGTGGCCGGCATGACTGAACACCGAGGTGCACAGAACGCTGTTACCTTTCCCGCCAAAGCGGTACCTATTTATCTACTTGCAATTTCTTGCTTTCGAACTGCTAGGTTGGCAGAAGCTGGGACTGAAGACGGGAGCTCACTCCGTCACGCAGCACTCGGGTCTCGAACTGCTGTCCTGCTGACCTTCCGGTCTGCAATTCAGCGTCTTAACCACTAAGCCACCGTGGCTCCTAAAATAAACACTACCAACAATATAATCAAAATCTTCAGTTTCTGACATTACAGTATTCTAAAGAAAAGAAAAGAAAAGAAAAGAAAAGAAAAGAAAAGGAGGATAGCAAAAGAAGGAAGAGGGGGGAAAAGAAAAAACAGAACTATATTAAATTTCAATAACAACAAACCAAATATCCAAACAGTCTTATAGCACAAAAATAGAAGCAAACAGTCCATTTCCAATAACCATAAATTACTATTCAGTTAACATGTATTAATAAACACTACAGGTTTAGCCGGCAAGGAACAGCACTAACAATAATCCCATAGTGATATTAATAGTAACAATACTAATAAAAAAGGGGAAAAAGAGAAGTTTAAGAGAAAAACAAAAACAGGAACAAATCATTTATATATTTTAAGTAGTTTCATATCTAAAAATAGATTTATATGTGTACTCTCACATACACACACAAATAATGCACTTTATTACAATATAACATAAAGAAAGAGGAGAAAGAAGAAGAAAAAATGCAAACATTTATCTTTGGCCTACTGCCCAACTGCTTATCAGCTAAAACCCAAACAACACTTCAAAAGAACAGTGAAAATGGCTAAGTTCCAACTCCAGAGGCTGAGAGAGTTGGTTCCCTGAATTTAATTTTAATACCAATTAAAAATGTTTCTGCAGCATCAGGATCCAAGAATCTTTTCATCTGATCTTCAAAAAGAACACAAAATGTAGCCAGATATTTAATATGATATTTCAGGTTAATTTGCTTTGCCAAACTTCTTGCCTTAGCAAATTGCCTTCTGTCAGCAATTTCTTTAGGGATGTCAGAGAATTCCGCCACGGATCTCGGTGAGGCCAAATGCCAGTGCATTCAGCCCCCCGAAATCCGTGGCGGAACGAAGCCCTCTGCCCTCCCACCCCGCGAAAGGCATGCGAAACGGATGCACTTACCTGCTGCTGTTCACGCTGCTTTGCGAATGGCGGCCACGCCTGAGGCTGCCATTCACTTCTTCATTATAGCCGTGATAGGCTACATAAATACTTATGTAGCCTATCACGACTAACACAGGGACGCCATTTGCATCCCTGCGGAGGCCGTGATAGGCTACGCAAGTATTTACGTAGCCTATCACGGCAAAAAAAAGGGGGAACGCAAATGGTGGCGGTTATGGTGGCCGCCATTTGCGTTCCCTTTTTTTTTGCCGTGATAGGCTATGTAAATATTTGCGTAGCCTATCACAGCAAAATACAGGGACGCAAATGGCGGTGGCTATGGCAGCCTCCATTTGCGTCCCTGTGCAGGCTGCCCAGCGGCCAAATGTCCGGCTGCGGGCAGCCCCGGGCGGCGGATCTGCGGAGTCGCCGTGGAGCAGAGCCGGCTGGGGAGAATTTTGGGGGGAGAGACGGAGCGCCTCCCCCCACCGCGAATGTCACCCTTCGAAAAGGTAAGTGACTTTCGTACATCCCTAAATTTCTTTAGTATAATCATGAAAGAGCATAATCTTGTCATTTTCTCATCCCCACCGGAACTCACCTCATTCGCTTGCCAGATGCATAAGGTAGTTTTTTGTGGAGACTCGTAAAAATTGAACAATAACAGTCCCAGAAGTCCCTTTAGTGCAACACATTGAACCAGGTACATGATATGCATGCTCAATATCCAGTAAAAAATCAGATGGTAAAGCGTGCAGTGTGCAGTAGTTGACACTAGGGATGTACGAATCCCTTACCTTGCTCTGCTGATGGGCATCCGTGTGGGGGGGAGGCGATCTGTCCCTCCCCCCAGAATCCTGCCTGGCTGCTACGCCGGCCGCCATTTGCATCCCTGCCAAGCCGTGATAGGCTATGTAGATACTTATGTAGCCTATCACAGCTTGGCAGGGACGCAAATGACAGCCAGCATAGAGGCCACCATTTGCGGCCGCAGCCCAGCAGTGGCCGGAAGACGACCCAGACCTGGAAGACGACCCGGAGATGACCCGGAGCTGCCGCCAGAGCCAGGTAGGCTCCGTCCTAGGGAGATTCCACAGGGTGGCGCAGGGGATTGCTCCATTCCGCCATGGACTCCAGGGGGCCGGATTCTAAAGAATCCGGCCTCGCTGGAGTCTGTGGCAGAATTCTCCAACATCCCTAGTTGACATTCCAGCGTCTATTCTTAGATTTCAGCCCCTCTGTTTCGTCACAAAAGCAGCTGTTCTTCCAAGATTTCATCTGGATGGTACTGTAAGCTTCCCCTTTTAATTCCAGGGGAAGATAAAAAGGTTTCTCAACCTTTTCCCCGCTGTTTGAGGTAAGCAACCTGCAGAGCTCTACAAGTCAATGCCGGACACCATGGCTCCAACCGGATGTCCTCAGAACGTTCATGTCTGAGAGAAGCAAACAGAGTTTTGTATCACTAAACATAGGGATTGCTTGGCCAGATCATATCATGTAGTACAATATCCAGTTTTGAATACTGGCCAACCAGATGGCTTTGGATGTTCAAAAGGTGGGTATTAAGGAGATTGCCTTCCCTTGTTGTTTGCCCCCAGTATCTTGTAATTTAAGGATTCCGGGGGGAGGGACAGAGCACCTCCCCCACACTGTGGATTGACTGGCACGGAGCCAGGTAGGGATTTCGTACTTCCCTAGTTTTCATACCTTTTCCTCCATGAACAGGGAAAACTAGGGTTGATTCAAACATTCTGCCAGCAGAAGTTCAAAGACGCAAATGGCAGCCACTACGACAGCCGCCATTTGTGGCCGCAGCAGCCCGGCAGCGGCCGGGAGGCCAGCCAGAGCCTCTGCCACTGCATCCACCGCCGCCACCACTGGAGCCACAGGTATGTTCCATCCCAGGGGGATTTCGTGGGGTGGCGGGATCGGGGAGGCCATTCCACCACTGATTCCAGGGGGCTGGATTCTAAAGAATCCAGCCTCACTGGAGTCCATGGCAGAATTCTCTGACATCCCTAATGAAAATGCCTATTGTGATCAGAGATAAACAAAAGTGAATTGATCCAGAGACCTCAGTTGGCAAGAATAATTCTGGGAGACATTTCACAAGTATTCCCTTTCTTCCCCAACCACCCCCTCCACATCATTACATCAGCAGTGCCTTATTCTGGCCATAAGAACACATTACTTGGAAGGAAATTGAAATCAATTTATTGTCATATCATGATATATTCAAGATGGGAAAGCTAGCACACTTTAATTTTTCAGAGATTCCCCCTACCACATAAATATTTTTAGACCACTAAACTGTATGTATAACCTTTAAAAATCCATGATCTCTGTATAAGCCATTTATACATAAACATTTTAAATCAGAATTAAAAACTGACATCAGGAATTGAAAGAAGAATAACTGCACTAGCAAATAGGAATATAATTAAAAAAGAGTTAATTTATGTTCTTGTGCACTTCATGATTAAAAATAACATACTTCAAAAATGAAGCATGTGGGGTTTATTATAGGAAAATGTGCAGGAAACCATAAAATCTGAGCAATCTAGCTCCTTATTAGGGAAAGAGAAATATATGGCATATTTTAATTTTGTATTTTTATGTTTGCCACAATTCACCTTCTACATTTTATTTGGGGTGCTGTCCCCATCCCCTAAAATACTGATATGTACCCTTGCACTGCAATTTTCCGAGGAGTGAGAACTCTGTGGTGTGTGTATTACCCAGGGTTTTTTCTTGGAATGAGGTCAAGTGAGCCTTATCGTTTTGTAGTTGCATTTATATTTTATTTACAAATATATAGAGCATAAGGTGGAGGTTTACAGAATTAACACTACAACAGCTACTGTTTCCCCATTAGGTTTCTAAACCTGTGTTTGGAGAATAAGATGATGGATTCTATGGAAGTGATGGGAGTAAGGGAAGGAATTACCCTCAGCCCCAATCTGGATGACTCCACTCACCCAGAAGCCTCAGCAACCCAGTTGTCTCTACTTCCCTGGAGGCTGCATTGTCATCATCCTTCCCAGAGGCTGCATTGTCATCATCCTTCCCAGAGGCTGCATTGTCATCATCCTCAGAGTCAGAGAACTCCAGCCCAGAAACCAGAGCCACCACGATCCTCCCATCATAGCCAACATTTGCTAAAGGAGGCAAGGCCTCTTTAACAACAAGAGGCTTCTCCCAGGCCCAGCAGAGGTAGAGGTGGCCACCAGATGAAGCTGCAGAGCCACTGAAGCCACAGCCTAAGGGTTCTCTGTTGCTGAAGCAGTGTTTGTCTGAGTCTCCACGCTGAGTTCCACTTGGAGCTCTCCAGAGATTTTCCCTGGATTGGATGCCCTGCTGGGATCCCCTGGTTTGGCTTGAACCATCACTTGGCTGTGACCACCACAGCAGAACAAACTTTCTTTTCTTCCTTCTTTAAAAAAAGTTAATTCTTTTAATGTAACTGCAGAAGGCAGGTAGTATCTTAGATGAGGCATTTCCCCCCTCACTTTCACACAGGAGGGAATCCTGCCCCAAAGATGGCTCATCCCGTGTCATCATCCACATGCACTATCTAAAAATAAAGGACATTTTTTCTTCAGAATGATGGTTTTACTCATATTCAAGGTTATGCAGGTTTAATTGGTTTTTTTTTAACTTATGAAAGATGAAAACATGCCACACAGGAAATATCAAGAGATAATAAATGCAAATTACTATTTAACTCTTACTGAAGACTACTAGGACACCAATATTGCAGCTATAGTATATTAATAAAGCATCAAATGAAGTAGCTATGATGTGCAAAAGTTAGAACAGGCAAACTAGCAACACTCTGAATTGTTACTTAGCTCAACCTAAACTCCCACCAGTCTATCTACTTGTATGCAGCTCCTAAAGTTTCCAACTTTATAGCTGTCTAGCATAAAGATTAAACAAAAGGAAGGGAAAATGAAAATTATAGAAATTCAGTTCTGGATGGTGAACACAATGATGTGTTGTGCAGGGGGAGGGAGTGGGGCAGAAACATGCAAAACAGTTTTCTATTGTTTTAGGGGACTGGCATGTTCCCATGTATTACTGGGGTACTACCAAGGTACATGTGAGGCCCATGAAGTCTGGACGTAAGGAATATCACACTTTGTATATCCTTCCATACTGATCCATTGTCTTAGCTCCAGCTTTGCACTTTATCTGTGTTTCTTTGTTCTGTCTTTCTTACATACCAAAATCCAGACAGATGCCTGACCTCAAGAAAGACAACCTTGCTTTGCAAGCCAAGGCAAGAGCCAGACTTCCTCTTAATCAAAGTTTCCCTCCATTCTGTTCTGTAGCTCCCATAGGGCTCTAAGTAACAGTTATACTTGACTTGCTGTCTACAGGCACAGACACATCTAACCACTTAAAGCAGCCACTTCATAACTGAATAATCATGGCTTGAATCTGGGCTAAAGTTTTTGGCTGAATAGAATTAGGATCCGGATTTCCTACAGCCAAATGCAACATACACACACATTCTCTCCCTTCCCTGTCTTTCCCTTCCCCATATCCTGATTTCCAGGATTACTCTCAGCTCCCTCATTGTACTCATCCCCAGTGGTTATCAGGCACTTTAAATTCAGCCAGCGTGGTTAACCGACTGTATATTTTAAACTCGTCATATCTTAGAGGCAATTTATATGGCCCTTACACACCTGTAGCAATAATTTATGGTGAAGTGTCTTGCCTCATAAAATACCTAAACCAGTTTTCTAGTTTAAAGGTGCTTAAATCATGCTACTTTCTCTGCTTGTGAAAGAATTTATTTCTATGGCCATGCAAATGTAATGATATCAAAATCTGTTAATTGTGATATCTCTTTTTCATGCTCCTTGTTTATAACCCTGTTCAGTTTGATCTCCTTTTATTGTCAGTTACATTCCTTTGTGGATTATGGTTTTATTTATTTCAAAAATCTTGTCTATGTCAACATTATGGTTAATCACATGTGAGTTGTACAGTGTGCTATGCATTTTTATGCATTGTAATCCCAAATGGATGGGTGACCTTCCAGGCAAAAAACATTCATGCAACGTAAAGCACATGTTTATAAAGCGCCTTCAGCAGCTCTATTTTACTAAGCCATTCCTTCTGGGAATGCCACCTTCGAAACATTTGTTTGAAGCATGCCTCCATCATCATTTCCCTTTGTTGTTGCTGTTGGGAAAAAAAAGCCATGCTGACTAGGGATGTCAGAGAATTTCTCCACGAATCTCAGGGAGGACGAATGCCAGCGCATTTGGCCCCCCAAAATTGGTGGAGAAACGGTCTGCCCCCCCGCCCCCCCCCCGGGACAGGACTTACCTTGGTCGAATGTCCCTGGCAGCGGCGGCTCCAGTGGCAGTTCAGCGGCGGTTAGGCGGCAGCGGCAGGTCTTCTGATCGGCTGCCACCGCCGCCATTTCCAAGTAAAAAAAAAAAAGCAAACGTGATAGGCTACATAAAGATTTACGTAGCCTATCACGGCTAGATTTTTAAAAAACACCGTGATAGGCAACGTAAATGTTTACATAGCCTATCACGGCTGACTTCGAAAAAAAAAAAAAGCACGTACACAAATGGCGGCACCCATGGGCGCCACCGTTTGCGTTCCTTATTTTGGCACGTGTAGTCTACATAAACATTTACGTAGACTACGGCGAAAATAACGGCAACGCTATTTGCGTTGCCGTTATTTTCGCCGTAGTCTACGTAAATGTTTATGTAGACTACACGTGCCAAAACAAGGAACGCAAATGGCAGCGACCATGGGTGCCACCATTTGCATATGCGCTTTTTTTTTTTTCAAAGTCAGCCGTGATAGGCTACGTAAACATTTATGTAGCCTATCACTGCTGACTGCAGGGATGCAAACGGCAGCAGCTACGGCCGCCGCCATTTGCATCCCAGCAGGACTAGAGGATTCACAGCCGGAGGGACGGGGCGCCTCCCCCCCAGCCAGAATTTTGGCGGGGAGGGACAAGGCGCCTCCCCCCTGGGCCAGAATTTCAAGGGGAGGGACGGAGCACCTCCCCCCCACCACGAAGCCAGCTTCGGGATCTGGTAAGTGACTTTCGTCCATCCCTAATGCTGACTAAGAATCAGAACTGCTTCTTCAGAAGGAAATATTGTGAGCAGATTTCCCTGAGACTGATTGATTGTTCACTAAATATGCACCAAGTAAGATGTCATCCATCAGGAGTGGATGTATTTGTATTTAGAGCATCTGAGGGTCAGGGGAGCTGTAGCTCCTATGTTCCCTGGATGCCTGAAATGCACCTCACACTCACGGGAATGTCTGAGTGATGCCTGTCTGAAACAGGTGCCACAGCTGGGCTGAATGATCTCATAAGAGGAACTGGGTTTAAAAGGCCTCTACTGAGAAATGACAGTAATGGTTTGCAAACTAGAGAGAGAATTTTCTCTGAGCATTCTCCAACAGTGTCATTCCGCAAACTCAAATAGCGCTAGTGAAGGTCTGACAAACCTTTCTGTTTAAGGATGTTGTGGGAGTCCAGGAAGGGGGTGGAGTCTGGCAGACTTCCCCGCACTTGGCCTCCCAGACTCCAGGCTGCTGACTGCCATGCTTGCCCAATTCAGTGCACACTGAGCCAGGCAAGCGCAGCAGTCTCTGCTGGTCCACCAAGCCACCATTTTGCATAAAATGGCAGCTTGGCCTTTTTCATAAATACCCATTTATGGAAATGGCAGCCATAAAGGCACCATTTGTGTAAAATTACAAGCATAAGTGGACTATTTATGCTTGTAACCTTGCGTAAATGGCTGCTTTACAGACATTTACAGGGGATTTATTAAAAAGCCAAGCTGCCATTTTTACACAAAATGGCAGATTGGGAAGGGGTTGGGTGGCTGAGTACCACTCACTGGGAGCCTGTGGACTGCCCAGCAGCTCACCGCATGTGGCAAACAAGGTTGGGTGGCTGGCAAGGATCCAACAAGCAGTGCACAGCACATATAGGGGTGAGGTCAGCCATCCCTATTTCCATTGCACAACCTGTTGTGCATTATGCTCAAGCATAAGGCACAACAGGTTGTGCATGAGTAATGGATTAGTTGGATTCTCGTCTTATGCATAGTTCAAAGCCTAGCAGAATTACACAGTTGGAGAATTACACAGTTGGCACTGGCATTCAGCCTCACTGAGATCCGTGGCGGAATTCTCTGACATCCCTAACATATAGACTTCAATACCACATGATCGGTTGGTGTTCAGAGTAATGGTGGCCACTTACGCATTGCCAAAAAAGAGGACAAAATAGTATATCAATTGGCATAACATGTGCATTTGCTAATTTATATGTATAAATGCAAAGTTAGAAGTAATTATTATAATGGAAATAAAAATACATCTCACCATATGGGGGAAGATTGTGACCTGTCTGCCTGCTCAGTCTGCTATTGAGGTGTGAACTGCTGATGATCAGTTTCAAGACCTCTGCACTCCCTTGTTAGGATTCTTTATCTTTAACCCAGTCCTGGACAGGACAGCCCTTCAAACAGCGGAAGCCTTCAAATAGAGGTCAGTCCTCTGTAAAAGAGGACACATAGCTACCCTAGTTCAGAGGCACCCCCCCAAAATCCATGGCGGAACAAAGCCCCCCACCCCCACCCCGCAAAATGGGCCTGGAATGGAGCCTACCTTTGTCAGCCGTTCCGGTGCTCCTCGAATGGCGGCCACGTCTGCAGCTGCCATTCGCGTCTTTCGAGTGGCTGTGTTAGGCTACTTAAATACTTATGTAGCCTATCACGGCTAATGCAGGGACTCCATTTGCATCCCAAGGAGGCTGTGATAGGCTATGTAAATATTTACGTAGCCTATCACGGCAAAAAAAGGGAATGCAAACGGCGGCGGCTACGGCGGCCACCATTTGCGTTCCCTTTTTCACCGTGATAGGCTACGTAAATATTTACATAGCCTATCATGGCTAAAGTGGGAACGCAAATGGCATAGGGGACGCCACTTGTGTCCCTGCTTTAGCCATGATAGGCTATGTAAATATTTACGTAGCCTAACACAGGCCGGCTCAGGGACGCAAATGGCGTCCCCTACACAGGACGCCATTTGCATCCATAGCAGCCCGGCAGCGGATGGAGGCCCCGCTGTGGGTTGGCCTGGCTGGCGACTCCATGGCCTGGCTGTGGAGCAGAGCCAGCTGGGCAGGATTCCAGGGGGGAGGAACGGATCACCTCCCCCACCGTCGAGGATTCCAGGGGGAGGAACGGATCACCTCCCCCCACCTGTGGAACCTGGCGGAGCCAGGTAAGCAGGGTTTTGTACACCCCTACTAGCAACGCAGTAAGGTTCAGATGCTTTAAAAGCAATACAGGACCAGGACAACATGGGGCATCTTCGTTGATC
Organism: Heloderma suspectum; assembly: GCF_057233095.1. Classification (NCBI taxonomy): domain Eukaryota; kingdom Metazoa; phylum Chordata; class Lepidosauria; order Squamata; family Helodermatidae; genus Heloderma; species Heloderma suspectum. The sequence goes on along the minus strand of NC_139460.1, from coordinate 77,265,763 downwards.
CCAGGCACTCCATCCTCCCCATCTGGATTTGGGCCTGAAAGGCCAAGAAAAAGTGTGGATGCATGGTGCGTAAGTTGTAAGCAAGCACAATTTGTGACATCACACAACATTATTACTGATCACGGGGCACATCTGTTAAGGCATGCCATCAGCCTCAGCTTCCAGTTTCCTGGCTTTGCGGAGCCTGAGCCAACATGAGAGAGCCTTCACTCTGATCTTAAACTGGCAGGTTTTTAAATAATTCACTCTTACAATTTGCATGAGTAACTTGGATAATCCTTCACTGTGGAATTGTGAGTCACTTTTACTTTTTATCAGACTTTTGGAACCCCTGTAAGTGCGTTTTGGTACAAATAGGCTTCATTTTTTTCATTTCAACTATCAATACTTTCCACTATTTTGCAGGAGAATGTGGATATAGTTATGAGAACCGAAACTTTAGCAATACAGTTAATAAACATTGGACCTTATAAGAGGTGCATAACTATTTGGTTAGCAAGAACACTGACATTTCATCTCTGTTTTCATTTATTACAGTTAAAACAATGGTTATATGACATCCACATATGAGCTAAAAATGATAATAAATTTTAATCCTACTGTCCTTAGACAGCATCCCAGGGGTTATAGTATTGTTCTGAACACCCCTCTGAGGTCTCAGATAGAGCTCTGGCCTCGGAGGTTTTTTCTGATGTCAGAGCTCCTCTCCTGGCTCCTCCCAGCTATCGCGGAGGTTTCCACAGAACACCAACTTTATAGAGCGTGGTGGGGAAATGGGTGTATTGGGGTGAGGGGGTGCCAGAGGGTGGAGAGGGAGTGGCTGAGGATCCAGTCATACCCCTAGCACAGAGAGTAAGTTAGATGAGTTGTGAGTCTTGTCTAACTGATTTTCTCTATTTGGAAGATAGAGAGACCAAAAAAACCTGTGTCTCCACCATTCTTTCTGCCCTGCCAGTAAGAGCCTGGTAGGGCTTTGGACAGCACAAGGACTCTGAAATTGGAATGCCATGTCATTAGGGTTCCTTGCCTTGAGATTGCACTCAGAATTATTGTTCTGTATATGAATAATGCAAAGACAAAAAATAATCTATTATATACATTAAAAGCAAATGCTCTGAAAAGAAGCCCAAGGCTTGTTTTCACATTTTGGTAAAATAAGAAATAGTTAGGTTTTGAGAACCATCACAGCCTAACTTTTCCAAAAAAGCTGATGTTTTGTCAATATTGATTCAGTCTTCTCAGTGTCAGTGGACTAAAAAAAATAAACTTCAGTTGCTTCAGGGACATGAAGAAAATATGTTTGATTGATTCTTCCATTATCCAATGACAGCTATTATAAAGCAGGGAATAAAAAGGGCAATTAGATCCTTACATTAACTGGGGGGGGGGGGACTGAGGAGAAAAAGCAAGAGGAACAGTCATGATTTAGTGAGTTGACAGATCAGTAGTACCTAAACATGCAAAATTAGAAGCTGAAATGATCAGTCTATCAGGCATGTTTTTCAGAAGTACAGAAATTAGTCCATAATTGGTACTTTCTCCAACTACAGATAACGAGATGTGCTATTTAGCAGTATTTAAAGGGGAATGATGTCCAAAAGTAGTTTGCTGATTAGGAAGCAGTGTTATTGTGTCTACATTAATGCCAGAAGTAAATGCAGAGTGAAGACGTGAAGAAAAATATTGAAACGTTGCAAATGACTCTTCTGTTTTGTTACTTAGTTCCAACCATAACAGGAATAAATACACTTTTGGAATACCACTTCCTTCTAATTTGCTTCCCCGGCTTATACCCCACAGCTTTCAAAAACACTCGAATTGCCCATGTCCTTAATGATTATTATTTACAGAGCAATCCAAAGTGGGCACAAGGAAGAGCAGAGCAATGGGAACATCGCTGCATCCCAAGCCCAGCAGGTTCATGCCAGCCAGGATAGAAAGAGGGGGGCGTTCTGTTTTTGCTATGCCAGCACCAGGCTGGTACAGTTGAGGGGCCTGAGGCTTCCATTGGGCTTTTGATCTAGCAGATCCAAAGCTGCTGGTGCCCACCTCCCAAATTTCCCCATTTGGGGGCCCTTCTGCCAGCTGTTCCCCTCAAGAGCACAGTCAGCAGTAGCTTCCCATCCATGAGACTTTCCGCAGGAGGGATGGGGCCACCGGGGTGGACCGAGCCCCGCCCCCGGTGGAGCTTTGTCTGGTGGTGAAAGTTTGCAGAGGAGCACCTACACGCAATCCTAACCCCCTCCAATGAACTAGTTCTGGAGATTATGGCTGCACTCTTAGGGCGCATGTTAAGACAAAAAAGTCCTACAACTCCCAGCATGAAATACTGTAACTGTTTGTTTATTTATGCCACCCTTTTTTTTCCAAGGTGGTGGATCTGAATGCAACAGATACCTTTTTGGTTTGCCTTAAGGAAATATTGTAAGGGTGCCATGCTACACATGTTTAGACAGAAAAAAGTTCTACAGTGCTGGCTGGGGAATGCTGGGAGTTGTAGGACTTTTTTTCTGTCTAAACATGCACTGGATTGTGCCTTTAGTTGCTGTTTTTAGAAAACTGCTCAAAAGATCTCAGCTTTCTTTCCTGTCCTTCTGTACTATCTCTTCTGCCCATCTGTACCCACAATTATCACTTATTACTTGGCTGTCTTGTTAACCAGTCTCTCCAGTCTTTCTTCTGATCGTTTATTCAACTATGTCAGTCATTCTGTCCTCATTTAACTGGCTTTTGTATTTGAGCTTCGGTGGTTCTGTCAGCTGCTCCAATTCTGTCTCCTGTGGTGGCTCGTTTTTTTCTGCCTGGATCCTTTGTTGGGATTCTCCATCCTTTACCCCATGTTGTTTCTCATTATACACTCTGTCTGTATCTACTCACTTTTGGAAAAGGCTCCTGATTCTGTCTTTCTATCCTTCCTTGACAGTGTAGCTTTTGGTTCCATTCCACGTGTCCAGCTATCATGACATTTTCTCATAGATATAATGTGAACTAACACAAAACATGGCACAAACACACAAATACATCCTCATCTTTCATTCTAACATTGATATGAAAGTTGAAAACATTTACTTGCCCCATTCATATCCATAATGCACATTGGCTCATATCATGTAATTTTAATCTCCTGCAGCTCCTTTTACATCTACATTTCTATTTTTTTTTTTAACTTTTCTGCATTTGTTGCTAAATCTTTCTAGATTCTTGGCTACTTTTTTACAACTCTCCCTTCCCAGGCTTACCTCTTGTCCTTTCCATCATTAGCAATCAATTCAGAAAACTTTGGAAAAAACAAAAATATCCTCTCCTATCATTGTAAGGTCACTAATTTCTGTAGTACTCATCTGTAGTTAATTTAAGCATCTGTGAACTCCTTATTCCTCCTTCCCTCTTTCTCTCTGCATTCAAGCTAACCTATTGGCACCTCTCTTTGGTTCCCCTTGCTATTTATCTCTTCTACTTCTTTTCCCTATCTCTGCCTTTCAAGCTATTTTCCCCATAAAGTTATTCCTTCTCTATATTCACACCTACCCCAACTTTTCCTTTGCCATCTTACATTCACTTGGTATGTACTGCCTGCAGCTAGTTACTTTTTCTCAGTATTCTTGCTAACCTTATTAAACCATATATTGTCTTTTTATGTTTGTTGTCCAAAACACTCCCACTGTCAGTGCCAACTGGGGCCAGTGAGTAAGAATCGGGAACTTGCATTAGTGGTATGGTTCCCTAGCAATGAAAGTGGTCTGAGAGGAATCATGACACAAAGCTGCAGTAACACTATGGCTCATCTGTTTTCTACTGTTACAGATTCCATCAGTGGCAAGACAGGTAGCTTATAGGTACAGGGTCTTTTCAGTAGTAGCACCACCCTATGGAATTCCAAGAGGAATCCATCCCACCCCATTCTGACTGAAACATGGCTGATCATGAAGGACTTTGACTGAATGGTTTTAGTTTGATATGTGTTCGGTGCTGTTTCTTTATGTGGTTCTCTTATAAAACTATTTATGGGTTTATTTTATATGATTTTTAAAATATATTTCCACTACATTGTTGATTACTTTGTTTTCAATATGTTTCTTTTGAGAATCCCCAAGGTGGAAAAAAAACCAGGTTATAAGCTTTTGGAATATATACATTCATACATACTTCTACTGCTCTAATGATATCGCCCAAACAAATATCTGAAACAATATTATCTCCTTATGTACTCCTCTGGTAAACTTCTGTTCCATCCACCCCAATTCTCAATCTTCCATGACAACATTAACATATATTGTGGCCCACAGCATGGGAATATTCTATCTATGTAGGGATGCCATTGCAGCATTCTTCCATGTAGTTGTTGTTGTTGTTGTTCAGTCGTTCAGTCGTGTCCGACTCTTCGTGACCCCATGGACCATAGCACGCCAGGCCTTCCTGTCCTGCGCTCTCTCCCAGAGCGTGCTCAAGTTCATATTCATTGCATCCGTGATGCTATCTAGCCATCTCATCCTCTGCCGTCCCCTTCTCCTGTTGCCTTCAGTGTTTCCCAGCATCAGGGTCTTTTCCAGGGATTTCCAAGCTCCAAAATATTGGAGCTTCAGCTTCAGTATCTGTCCTTCCAATGAGCACTCAGGGTTGATTTCCTTTAGGATGGACTGATTGGACCTCCTTGCAGTCCAGGGGACTCGTAAGAGTCTTCTCCAGCACCACAGTTCGAAAGCATCAATTCTTCGGCGCTCAGCCTTCCTTATAGTCCAGCTCTCACAGCCATACATTACTACTGGGAAACTTCCATGTAGTAGGCTACAGATTCTAAGAGTGAGTTTGACTGATCCTTTTTTTACAAGAAAATGTCACTCCTATAAAGGGAGAAGTCCCTGCAACTCTTTCTATGGTCACATACAAATGCTCCCACATGTTGTAGCTGTGGGGAACCTGCAGCCTTCCAGATGTTGTTGGACAACAACTTTCATCATCACAAACTATTGGCCATGCTGCCTGGGGGGTGATGGAATCCAACAACATAGGAGTGCAGGTTCTTCATCTCTGATGTAGTCACTTCTGTGTATTTCTTAGGCTGCATTCCTATGTCCACTTACCTTAGAGTAAGTCCCATTGAACTCAGTAGGAGTTACTTCTGAGTAGACATGTAAAAGATTGCACAGTTAGAGGCACATTTACAAGACTTTAAAAAATCAAGGAGGAATACAAGGAAATTCCTCATGGTGAAAGTTCCCTGTAAAGAAAACAACAATAATCATGATTGTAAATTAATTCTAGAGATGTTTCTGTAATACAGTGGCTGAAAGATTATGGGGACAACTTTTACCATTAAAAATAATGGACTAAAGAAATAACCTTTGCAAGCAAGGTTTTGCCAAGAGAACATGCTGATCATAGCAAACACTCTTTTCCAACAGCACAAGAGGCGACTCTACACATGGACATCACCAGATGGTCAATATCGAAATCAGATTGATTATGTCCTTTGCAGCCAAAGATCGACAAGCTCCATACAGTCAGTCAAAACAAGACCTGGAGCTGACTGTGGCTCAGATCATGAGCTGCTTCTTGCAAAATTTCGGCTTAAATTGAAGAACGTCGGGAAAACCACTAAACCGTTCAGGTATGACCTAAATCATATCCCTGATGAATATACAGTGGAGGTGAGGAATAGATTTCAGGGATTAGACCTGATAGACAGAGTGCCTGAGGAACTATGGACGGAGGTCCGTAACATGGTTCAGGAGGCAGCAACGAAATCCATCCCAAAGAAAAAGAAATGCAAGAAAGCAAAGTGGCTGTCTGATGAGGCTTTACAAGTAGCTCACGAAAGAAGGGAAGCGAAAAGCAAGGGAGAAAGGGGAAGATATACCCAACTGAATGCAGAGTTCCAGAGAATAGCAAGGAGAGACAAGAAGGCCTTCTTAAATGAACAATGCAAAGAAATCGAGGAAAACAACAGAATGGGAAAGACTAGAGATGTCTTCAAGAAAATCGGAGATCTCAAGGGAACGTTTTGTGCAAAGACGGGCATGATAAAAGACAAAGAAGGCAGGGACCTAACAGAAGCAGATGAGATTAAGAAGAGGTGGCAAGAATACACAGAAGAACTATACAGGAAAGATCTGAATGTCCCTGATAGCCATAATAGTGCGGTCACTGAACTTGAGCCGGACATCCTAGAGAGTGAAGTCAAGTGGGCCTTAGGAAGCATAGGGGTGGACGAAAGTCACTTACCTTTTCTCACAGCTTGTTCGCGGTGGGGGGGAGCTCTTCGCTGCTCCCCCCGTGAAGTTCAGGCCGGGGGGGGAGGCTTCCCGCCTCGCCCAGCCGAAATTCAGGCCGGGGAGGAGGCTTCCCGCCTCGCCCGGCCGAAATTCAGGCCGGGGAGGAGGCGCCTCGCCTCGCCCGGCCGCGAACGCGGAAGTAAAAAAAAAAAAAAAAAAACGCCCCCTGATAGGCTACATGACGATTCACGTAGCCTATCATGGCTAGATCTGCAAAGTCAGCCGTGATAGGCTACGTGAATTGTCACGTAGCCTATCACGGGTGACTTTTAAAAAAAAAAAAGCGCGTATGCGAATGGCGGCCCCCATAGGGAGCCGCCATTCGCATTCCTTATTTAGTTGCTGTAATCTACGTAAATGTTTATGTAGACTACGGCGAAAATAAGGGCAACGCAAATAGCATTGCCCTTATTTTCGCCGTAGTCTACGTAAACATTTACGTAGACTACAGCGACCAAATAAGGAACGGGAATGGCGGCTCCCTATGGGGCCCGCCATTATCCGTACACACTTTTTTTTTTTTAAGTCACCCGTGATAGGCTACGTGACGATTGATGTAGCCTATCACGGCTGACTTTGCAAATCTAGCCGTGATAGGCTACGTGAATCGTCACGTAGCCTATCAGGGGACTTTTTTTTTTTTCTTTTATTGCAATGGTGGGGGCGGCAGCCGGTCGAAAGACCGGCTGCTGCTCCCGCCCCGCTCGAACACCCAACGAACCGCCAGCCGGACCCGCCGCCGGGAGGGACATTCAGGGAAGGTAAGTCCCGTCCCGGGGGGGGTGCGGGGGGTGGGGGGGTGCGGAGGATTTCTCCCCGAAACTTGTTCGGGGGGCCGAACACGTTGGCGCTCGGCCCCCCGACGTTTCAGGGAGAAATTCTCCGCCATCCCTAAGGAAGCATTAGTAACAACAAAGCTAGCGGAGATGACAGTATTCCAGCCGAGTTATTTAAAATCCTAAAAGATGATGCTGTTAAAGTGCTGCATTCAATATGCCAACAAATCTGGAACACTCAACAGTGGCCACAAGACTGGAAAAGGTCAGTTTACATTCCAATTCCAAAGAAGGGCAACGCCAAAGATTGTTCAAACTACCGCACAATTGCACTCCTTTCACATGCCCGCAAGGTGATGTTCAAAATCCTACAAGCTAGGCTTCAGCAGTATGCGAACCGAGAACTACCGGAAGTACAAGCTGGGTTTCGAAGAGGCAGAGGAACTAGAGATCAAATCGCCAACATTCGCTGCATCATGGAGAAAGCAAGAGAATTCCAGAAAAACGTCTATTTCTGCTTCATTGACTACGCTAAAGCCTTTGATTGTGTGGATCACAACAAACTGTGGCAAATTCTTAAAGTGATGGGAGTACCAGACCACCTTACCTGTCTCCTGAGAAACCTGTACGAGGGTCAAGAAGCAACAGTAAGAACCAGACATGGAACAACCGATTGGTTCAAAATTGGGAAAGGAGTACGACAAGGCTGCATATTGTCACCCTGCTTATTTAACTTATATGCAGAGTACATCATGAGAAATGCCGGGTTGGATGAATCAGAGGTCGGAATTAAGATTGCTGGGAGAATTATCAACAACCTCCGATAGGCAGACGATACCACCCTAATGGCAGAAAGCGAAGAGGATCTAAAGAGCCTCTTGTTGAGGGTGAAAGAGGAGAGTGCAAAAGCTGGTTTGAAACTCAACATTCAAAAAACAAAGATCATGGCATCTGTCCCCATCACTTCCTGGCATATAGAAGGGGAAGAAATGGAAGCAGTGACAGATTTTACTTTCTTGGGCTCCAAGATCACCGCAGACGGTGACTGTAGCCATGAAATTAAAAGTCGCTTGCTCCTTGGGAGGAAAGCTATGGCCAACCTAGACAGCATAGTAAGAAGCAGAGACATCACCTTGCCGACAAAGGTCCGTCTAATCAAAGCTATGGTTTTCCCAGTAGTAATGTATGGCTGTGAGAGCTGGACTATAAGGAAGGCTGAGCGCCGAAGAATTGATGCTTTCGAACTGTGGTGCTGGAGAAGACTCTTACGAGTGCCCTGGACTGCAAGGAGGTCAAATCAGTCCATCCTAAAGGAAATCAACCCTGAGTGCTCATTGGAAGGACAGATACTGAAGCTGAAGCTCCAATATTTTGGCCACCTAATGCGAAGAGAAAACTCCCTGGAAAAGACCCTGATGCTGGGAAAGACTGAAGGCAAAAGGAGAAGGGGACGGCAGAGGATGTGATGGCTAGATAGCAGCATGGATGCAATGAATATGAACTTGAGCATGCTCCGGGAGAGAGTGCAGGACAGGAAGGCCTGGCGTGCTATGGTCCATGGGGTCACGAAGAGTCGGACACAACTGAACGACTGAACAACAACATGATTCTATATGGGCATTCGAACTTATTGCTGAGTACTGTCTTTAAAAAAGCATTATGCATTCCCTTTAATACAATACAGGATGAACTGTAGTCACTTCCTTACACCACCAGTTACTTTCTTATGGACAAAGCCCATCTATTTTTTGTTTGTTTTTGTTTTCTGCTTCTTAAAGTTTGGCTCATTCATCGAAATGAACAGTGATCCTGTATACACAGAAATGCCCTACCCGGCGCCAGCTTGTCTGGCTGAAAGGGGGGGGCCATTGCAGGCGGGTGGGGTGATAAGACGTATGGGCCTTTGACTGGTGCACCCCAGTCGCACCACCAGTCAGGGAGGAGCAGGCCGAGTTGTCTTAAACTTGACCCCCCTCCCTATCTCAGCTCTTTGGCGCGACGCAGCTATTGAGATCTAAAGACTCGCCTGGATTCGACGAGGGATTCTCGCCTGCTGGAGACCAGCTTCGTCGTCGTCTTTCCAGCCACCTGGACTCAGCGTGCTTCTGCGCACCAAAGCTTCTCTTCATGCGTGGCTATCGAGTTACGACACTCGCGGCGGGTCTCGTGCGCTCCGGCGCCGCTCCCTCTGGGACGGCGCCCGCTGGCCGTCAGGAGAGCCAACCTTACTGGTGATATTGTGTCCACCCCCCTTCCCTCCCTCCCTGCTGGCTCCTTTCCTCGAGCGTCCGCCACAGCCCCGGTTTGGCCGGTGGCGCGGCAGCGGCGCTCGAGCACGTGATCTCTCTTCTTCGCGGTCTAAACGCCGGCTGCGGCTCCTAGTTTGCGTGCCTGGGTGAGGCGCCTTACCCCTTCCGGAGATCCGGGGGGTGGCGCGCGCCTGCCCGCCTGCCCCCTTGGCCTTTGTTCACCCCCCCAATCACCTCGCTCGCCCGCCCGCACGCTCGATCGCCCGCCCCCTCGTTCCTTTGCCTGCCTGCCCGCCCGCTTGCCCGTTCGCCCGCCCGCTCGATCACCCGCCCCCTTGTACCTTTGCCTGCCTGCCTGCCCGCTCGCCCGCCCGCTCAATCGCCAGCCCCATCGTTCTTCTGCCTGCCAGCCCGCCCACTCGCTCGCCTGCTCGCTCGCTCGCTCGCTCACCCGCCCTCCCGGTCTCTCAATCGCCCGCCCTTTTTGTTGCCCGGCTGGCTGGCTGGCTGGCCGGCTCCTGGCCTGTCTGCCGGCCAGCGTATTGGTCTGCCGGGCTCGCCTTCCGCCAGCCTCCACTGGCCATGGCCTTTGTGCTTACCTCGCTGGGCCTCGGAGGCGTTGGTGGCGGCGAGGTGCGGCGGCGGCGCGCGTTGAGCACAGCACCCGCATTTGTCGGCTCCGGCTGTCCCGGCAGCTGCGTGCCTGCCTCCCCCCCCCAGCTCGACAGCTTAGGCTGCCTGGTGGGGAGGGGAGTCTGGCAGCAGGGCCAGGGGCTAAATGTTTTCCCCCCCAGTGCCTTGCTATTCTCCTGTTGGCATCTCCCCGCCCAAATAAATAAATAAATAAATAAAAATTAAAAATAAATAAATACAAATATTTAATTACTTAAACAATCAAGCAGCCGTGGCTGCCTGTTTGGCATCTCCTGGGCTAGGGCGCCCTCAACTGAGGGCGCCCGCACTCAAGCGCGTTTCCTTCTCAAAAAAAAAAAAAAAAAGCTTTGCTGCACCTCTTAAGCTTTAATCTCTCGGTCTGGAACACGTATCCGCTGATTGTGAAGATTGTGTGATAGCTGCCTGTTGCCCGGGGTGCCCATTTGCTTACTCTCCGATAGCAGCTAAGCGTAACTTACCTTTTGCAACGTGCCTCCCAAGAAGGGCCAAGGTGGTAAGAAAGGTAAGGGGAGGGCCCCTCCCCCCCTCCCCCCCTCCCCCCCTCCCCAAAAGGCCGCTGCCAAGGCCTGATTCTGAGTCTGATGAGGACTCAGACCCGGTATTGTCATCAATTCTTTCTCGTTTGGAAGCTGCTGAGCGTTCATCAGGGATACCTCTCCCTCCCCCAGCCAGGCCCCAAAAACCCTCAGCGGTCCAAACTAAGCAAATGTGAAAAATGGTTTTCACTTAACCATTGCCACCAGAGAAAAGACTCTGTGGGGTGAATTTACCGATGTCTTTGCCCTGCTCTTTCGTGAGCCCGAACCCAGCGATAAAGATAGGACCCGTGACCGAGATCCTGAGCGGAGCAAAGCCCTCGCACCTGGGCGAACTGGTTGCCAGGTTTTTTAATTTATGCTGGCATCCTCCAACAGAGATTCCCTGAGAGGGCTTGGGTTCTCACCAAATACCTTGACATAATATACAGGGCTTACACCGAATATGAAGGGAGTGCATTGCTGGCCTACAATGAAGCCTTTCGTAGGAGGGCCGCCATTGATCCCTCCATGCGCTGGGATCTGAAGGACCAGGACCTTTGGCTCCAATTCATGACCCCTTCTAGGCCAGGCTTCGGCGACAGGTCCAACAGCGGCCACATCCTGGCCAAGCTGTCACCAGCAATAGCCGCTAGGCCTATTGCGGGTCCAGGGGTTCAACACCGCTGGCTGTGCTGGGAGTTCAGCTCCAAAGGTTCCCGAAACCCATGCTGCTTACGGCACGAGTGCTCTCTTTGTGGTGGTCAACACTCCTGCTCCTCCTGCCCGAGAGCCAGAGATTGGAGAGGTTCCCCAAGGGATGGCCGTGGTGGCAGAAAACATAGCGGTGGGCACCCTCCCCCTCACAAAGGGTCCCAGCCCAGTTAAGATTCTTCCACTCCTTCAACTTCTAAGGCGTTACCCAAATCGTCGGGCAGTGATCTACTTGGAACGCGGCTTTACACTGGGTTTCAGGATCCCCTTTATGGGTCTGCGAAAGCCGTATTTGACCAGTAACCACCAGTCTGTTCTTAGCATGCGGCGCTTGGTGCAAGACAAAATTAGCAAAGAAGTTCAGTCTAGGGGTGCACGAAAGTCACTTACCTGGTCTCGCAGCTTGCTTCGCGGTGGGGGGGAGGCGCTTCGCTGCTCCCCCCGAAGTTCAGGCCAGGGGGGGAGGCTTCCCTCCTCGCCCAGCCGAAATTCAGGCTGGGGGGGAGGCTTCCCGCCTCGTCCGGCCGAAATTCAGGCCGGGGAGGAGGCGCCTCACGTTGCCCAGCCGCGAAATAAAAAGTAAAAAAAAAAAAAACGCCCCCGTGATAGGCTACGTGACGATTTACATAGCCTATCACGGCTAGATCTGCAAAGTCAGCCGTCATAGGCTACGTTAATCGTCACATAGCCTATCACGGGTGACTTTGAAAAAAAAAAGCGCGTACGCAAATGGCGGCCCCCATAGGGAGCCGCCATTCGCGTTCCTTATTTGGTCGCTGTAGTATACGTAAATCTTTATGTAGACTACAGCGAAAATAAGGGCAACGCAAATAGCGTTGCCCTTATTTTCGCCGTAGTCTACGTAATCTTTACATAGACTACAGCGACCAAATAAGGAACATGAATGGCAGCTCCCTATGGGGGCCGCCATTAGCCATACGCGCTTTTTTTTTTTTAAGTCACCCGTGATAGGCTACGTGACGATTTACGTAGCCTATCACGGCTGACTTTGCAAATCTAGCCGTGATAGGCTACGTTAATCATCACGTAGCCTATCACGGGGGCGTTATTTTCTTTTTACTTTTCTTGGAATGGCGGCGGCGGCAGCCGGTCAAAAGACCGGCTGCCGCCCCCGCCCCTGACGAAGACCTGCCGAACCACCGCCGGGACCCACCGCTGGGAGGGACATTCGGGAAAGGTAAGTCCCATCCTGGGGTGGGGTGGGGGGCAGAGAATTTCTCCCTGAAACTACTTCGGGGGGCCGAATACATTGGGACTCGGCCCCCCGAAGTTTCGGGGAGAAATTCTCCCCCATCCCTAGTTCAGTCAGGTCGGGTCATCGGCCCCTTTTCCTCGCCCCCGCTACCCAACCTGCGGATTTCCCCTTTGGGAATTATCCCCAAGAAATCACCCGGTGAGTTCAGGTTAATTCATGACCTCTCTTTCCCCAAAGGTCAGTCTGTTAACAATGAAATCCCAGATTCTCTATGTTCCATGCGTTACACTTCCTTCGACACTGTGGTAGCCATGATAAGAGCCCTGGGCCGCAGGGCATTGATGGGCAAATGTGATATCAAATCCGCTTTTCGCATTTTGCCTATCAATCCTCTGGATTTTGATTTGCTGGGATTTTCCTTCCAGGACAAATTTTACATCGACCGCGCCCTCCCTATGGGATGCTCCATTTCTTGCGCCATGTTTGAAACATTTAGTACCTTTCTGGAATGGGCCATACGGGATAAGACGGGCTGCAGCGATGTGGTTCACTATTTGGATGACTTCTTGTTTGCTGGACCCGGGGACGGCAGTCAATGCTCTGACCTGATTAAAGCATTCATATCCCTGTCCTCAGATTTAGGTGTCCCTTTGGCACACGAGAAGACAGAGGGCCCAGCTGTTACTTTGACGTTCTTAGGGATCGAGCTCGATACCCTCGCACAGTGCTCTCGTCCCCCTCTTGATAAATTGCTGATACTTAGGAATAAGATCCAATCCATCTTGCACCTTCATAAAGTCTCCCTTAGAGCCCTCCAAGAGATAGTTGGCCATTTGAACTTCACTTGTAGGGTAGTGGCCCCTGGCCGCGCATTCCCACGACAGCTCAGCTGGGCAATTCAGGGTCTTCGATTACCGCATCATCGCACCAGAGTCACCTCCGCTATGCGCATGGACCTGCGGGTATGGCTTAAATTTTTGAGAGACTTTAATGGCATCTCCTTTTGGAGGCGTGAGTTACTTCTATGAGCCGACATGCAGATCCATTCGGATGCAGCTGGGACCTTTGGTTTTGGGCTAATTTGGCAAGACCGGTGGTGCCGGGGCCAGTGGCCAGAGAGCTGGGCTGCCGGCAGTATCTGTCGTGACCTCACCTCCTGGAATTCTTCCCCATTTACGTGGCTGTACATATTTGGGCAGAATTGATGGCCAACGCTGTCGCTCTTTTTTGGTGTGACAATTTGGCGGTAGTGCACGTCATTAATACTTTATCCTCCAGAAACCAAAGGGTTATGGAGTTAGTTAGAGCATTTACCCTCCAATGCCTACGCCACAACGTATGGTTCCGCGCCCACCACGTGCCAGGTCTGGGGAACCCTGTAGCCGATGCTTTGTCACGAAACCAGATCGACCGGTTCCGTGCGCTGGCTCCATGGGCACGTCCGCTGCCAGACCCCATGCCAGACGAACTGTGGGAGATTGGCGCTCTCAAGTCAAACACGCTATCCTGAATTCTATAGCCCCCAGCACTAGAGCTGCCTACGAGAGAGCAGGTAGGGAGTTTAGCGCCTTCAGGTGTGGACTGCAGTTGCAGGATGTGTGGCCCTTACCTGTGGACCACTTGTTACAATTCTGTGTACATCTGCATAATAAGGGACTATCTGCTAGGACCATTTCGGGGAAGCTCGCCTCTTTGGCCTTCTGGGCCAAAGTGCGAGGGGTGGAGGACTCCACCTCAGATTTTCGAATCAGGAAGGCTGTGCAAGGCTGGGCACGGATGTCTCCCGCCCCGCCAGACTCCAGACATCCTTTGTCGCCAGCTATTCTTATAGGGCTTCGGGCATTGTGGCCCTCCGTTTGCTCTTCTCCATACGAAGCCTCCCTCTTTCATGCAGCGGCCTTAACAGCCTTTTTTGGGGCCCTTAGGATTTCAGAACTGGTCTGGGCATCCAAATCCGACACCACCGGGGGGGCCTTGAGGTATTCCAATATCCTGATCCATTCTAACCTGATTCACCTCCATATTCGAAGTTCAAAAACCGATCAGTCAGGCAAGGGAGCATTGGTGACCCTTAACCAGGCCCAGGCTGACGAGTTATGCCCTGTCAAGGCCTTGCAGGCTTTCTTTGAGCATCGCGGGGCAAAGGAGGGTCCCCTATTTTGCCATGCTGACAGTTCACCACTGACAAAGTTCCAATTTTGGGCAGTCACTAAGTTAGCCTTGACCACACTGGGTCTGGGGCATTATTGTTTTGGGACTCACTCATTCCATATTGGGGCGGCCTCTACGGCAGCTGCCATAGGCTTTTCTTCCAAGCAAGTGAAGGCAGTAGGGAGATGGCGCTCCAGGGCCTTCCGCTCTTACATTCGCAAGTTGCCTGATGCTTCATGATGATTCTCTTCGCCTTCCCCAATGTTTTATTTAGATGGGATTAGACCGAAGCCGGTACGGGTGCTCATTTGTGGGCACAGTATGGTTTTTTGGGCTGCCCGCAGAGCTTCTACATCGGCCTTCGGGTCCCGGCTGCAGTTTCCCCAACAGGTGGCAATACAATGGCTTGGCCGACGGGGTATGCGATGGGACAGTCTTCTTCCCACACTCTTTCAACGAGGTTTGGTCAGTTTCCCTCCACAGGTCCTGGTGCTGCACCTAGGAGGGAACGACCTGGGCTACAAGCCTGGAAAAGGCTTGATTGAGCAAGCATTAGCTGATCTGCAGACGATCCGACATCATTGGCTGGGGGTGACCATATTATGGTCCTCAATGCTCCCGAGAATCATGTGGAGGGCGCAGAGCAATGCGGCCATGGAACGGGCCCGGCGCAAGGTGAACAGAGAACTGGCACGTGGGTTGTCAGAGCATGGTGACGGTTATATCAACCACCAAGGAATCCACTGGACTAGGAGGGAGCTTTACAGGCAGGACAGCGTCCAACTGTCAGACATAGGCAACGACTTATTTTTGGCCGATCTGCAAAGGGGCCTGCGGGAAGTTCTTCTGCGCAGGTGGGGGGAGTTTCACAAGCAATAGGCTTGTGACTCCTGTGGCAGCTAGGATGGGCAAAACAGGAAAGGGAGTAGGGATGGTGTACACGCAGAGGCACCTTATGGTGACAGGTGACATCTGAGGCCCCACCGAACGGGTTGTGCGCCTCGGTGGGGGGATAAGGGTTGCCTGGGAGACCAACCCTACTCACTCACCCAGGTGTTGTGCGGCACCGGGTTGGGGGTGACACCGGAAGGTCTACCTCCCCAGAAGGGGCAGTCCGGAGGGATGGCGAGATCACCGCCACCCCTCAGGCTGGGTGTGTTTTCGCCCTAGAAGTGTCAGCTAGCCGCTGACACAGTTAGATGCCCGTCCTAGTTACCCCTTTGCAAATATTTCAATAAATGTGGCCCAATTTTCAATCCAAGCTTGTTGTCTGCGTCTTCTTTGACCCATCTCCGCTCGCAAATGCCCTACCCGGCGCCAGCTTGTCTGGCTGAAAGGGGGGGGCATTGCGGGCGGGTGGGGTGATAAGACGTATGGGCCTCTGATTGGTGCACCCCAGTCGCACCACCAGTCAGGGAGGAGCAGGCCGAGTTGTCTTAAACTCGACCCCCCTCCCTATCTCAGCTCTTTGGCGTGACGCAGCTCCCTCCCACCCTCCCCTTAGCAGTGTGGGTTTTGCCGGTTGCCCCTTTGGGAGCCATGTAGGAATTTTTTGGTTCACAGCCAGATTGGCCGAGGACTGTGAGCCTTTTTTGCCTACGTCACACTGTTAAGTGGGTTGTGTGTGTCCTGTAAAGGAATACAGTCTATATCATTGGTCACATTCCACTTGGCGGCTAGGACGGGCAAAACAGGAAAGGGAGTAGGGATGGTGTGCACGCAGAGGCACCTTATGGTGACAGGTGACGTCTGAGGCCCCCCGAACGGGTTGTGCACCTCGGCGGGGGGATAAGGGTTGCCTGGGAGACCAACCCTACTCACTCACCCAGGTGTTGTGCGGCACTGGGTTGGAAGTGACACCGGAAGGTCTACCTCCCCCAGAAGGGGCAGTCCGGAGGGATGGCGAGATCACCGCCACCCCTCAGGCTGGGTGTGTTTTCGCCCTAGAAGTGTCAGCTAGCCGCTGACAGAGTTAGATGCCCGTCCTAGTTACCCCTTTGCAAATATTTCAATAAATGTGGCCCAATTTTCAATCCAAGCTTGTTGTCTGTGTCTTCTTTGACCCATCTCCGCTCGCAAGATGCCTGTTCGTAATTAAACATGCATGGATTTCTAGATTAGAGTCATAGATTGTTACTTAATGACCTGCACACACTTGGAGTCCCATTGTCAGTTATTATAGCAAACAGCTATGTGAGAAAGAGGCACGTTTCCTCCTAGCTGACAATGTGGGCTTCTTCACAGCTCCAGTTCTAGAGAATGTGAATATATCAATTCCCCTCTACAGTGTAGGAGGAAGGGATAAATGGCATGAATTCAAAATCCCTTCCTTTCTTGTATATGACAGTAGGTTTTGAATCCTTTAAAAGAAACGATGTCTAAAAAAATAATTGCAAAACTGTGTAATTATAAAGACACCAGTTTCAAAAGCTTCAGAGGCCAGACTGGAGAAATCCACTTGCTTTGATCTGAGAAATGAAAGAGGACATGTTAGTATATAACTACCTGACTGAAGAATTGAGAGACAGGAAGGAAAAAAGAAGACCTGGAAAGAATGCAACAAACACAGAGAATATTCTGGTACTTGTCCCCACTGGGTCCACCATAGATCCGCAGGGCTCTTGCATCCAGCCCCAGAGGGAGGGAGGCATGCTGGGTCCTGTGGATGATCTTTCAGGGCACACAACATGGACACATGACCCCAGCAGAGGCAGGCAATACTGAAAGATGCTGAGATTTTCCCTTCAATTCAAATGCATCTGAGTGAGATTTAATTGACCAAACTGGTGAAGATCCAAGGGGAATCTGGTTAACAGCATGGGAAGAAGTCATAAGGAGGTCATAAGGATGCTCTTCCCATTTCCGTAACATGTAAATAGGCCCTCAAATCCATAGATGAGCCACCTATTGCTTCCTGATTCTATCTGGCTTTTCATCTGTGATGCACAATTTGCCTTAATTTTACCTGGATGTGCATTGATTACAATGAACGCATGGTGAAGGAGGAGAAGTTATATGAAGATATATTTTGAATTCCATTAACTTTACTTATATATGTGGTTGGATGGATCTTTAGCTTCCTTTCATTACAGAAGAACAAAGGGAATGGTTTAATTTTCAGCTCTAGTGGACTTACATCTGAAGAATTCATATTCTCTGTTTCTAAGGTTACAACCTAAGGCCTGTATATTAATCAACTATGTACTGTTGGAACAAAGTAATATCAAAGAAGATTATGTGCCTCTTCAAAGACAGAGAAGACACAATATAATAGTAGCTAAATTGCATTCTTTTACTGCTAAACTGTAGTTTAGCTGATGTGCAGTTGTAATTATTTCTATTTCAAGAGTAGATTAGATACAGTATCCAAGACAAAACCTTCCTAATCTACCTAACAGTTATTAATAATGACGAACAGATTGCAAAATGACATTTATAAGTGTTGTCTGAATCTGCATCTAATGCCATTTAAATGTATTTTTCCAGAAGTCACAACTGTCCTGAAGAATGTAAATGTATCTTAATGATTTGTTTGTAAAAGAGATCAAAACTTGGAAGAAGGTTACTCAGACGTCACATCTCAAATAGTACCAAAGCCTGAAGTCTACCCTGTCCATCTTTTTAAAAGATTCCAAAGGACAGTTTCTCCTGTGTTTTCTTTTGTCACTTTATTCAACTGTTTTCTGAAAAACCTTTCAGATATAAGTGATTTAAGATTGAGATAGTGTCACACAATTAGTTAGCAATTCCCTGTTCACAGAAGGCCTCTGTAGATTTAAGATAAATCTTTATGATGAGATACCTGCTGTAAATGTCTAAACTAACTGCAAATATATTAAAAATGTGGAGGGGGCGCCACCAGATACTGATGACTTCAGACACACATCAATATTATGTCTGTGCTCACCAACACAGAAATTGATGTTTGTGTACCAAAGTTACTACTGAGTTTACATTCAGCCCCACAGAGTTTCTGAGAAGAAAAAGGGATGTCTGACATTTTTCTTTCAGAGAATGACATATTCCAGCAGGGATTCTTATTCGACATTGTGCTTTAGAACAAATCAACATTAAGGATCCATCACACACAGAGAGACCTGTGGGATATTTCCAGAAAGCCCTCAAATCTCCCCAGAAAATAATAGAAGAATGATTTTGCCTATAAACTTGGAGGGGAAAACTTATTAAATGCAAACTTTTGCTTTTCTTTCAGTACAAATAAATAAGATAAGAGGGTCCCGGGATACAGTTATATAAGTCAAAGAAATACTCTACACTGCAGCATTTAAAAACTTTTTATATGTGCTAATCACGGTACCAAGCTGTGCCGTATTATATACTCACTGTAAAATAATGATCCTGCTGAACATTACCAGAGCAAAGCTTGGAAATCAAATTAGTCAGTCTTGTAACACTTGCCTCATTGCAAGACAAGAATTACAGCCCGCAAAATTCTTCTCTGCTTCAGTTTTTATTCTGCACCAGAAAGGAACCCAATCTCTGCTTCTCTTGCCTGCCGCCACCACCACCACCACTATTTCCCACCAAGTCCCACCCTTCCTCCAGTACCAGAGGCAATGAGCTTATGTACACCAATTGATGGGGAATATGGGAGGGAAGGTGCTGTTGTGCTCATGCCCTGCTTAGGGGTTCCTGGTTGACAGCTGGTTGGCCACTGTGTGAACACAATGCTGGACTAGATGGACTCTTGGTCTTATCCAGCAGGGCTCTCCTTATCATCTTATGTTCCCCTTGCCTTTCTTGGTGATCCAGTGGCAGCAACAGAACAGAGATTTATTTACTTATTGTATTAAATGATTTCTAAACTGCCTTTTAGGATATTGTGCCTCCACCTCCATCCCAAGGCAGTGCACAAAATTCCATAAAAATATAATAATATACAAAATCACCACATTAAAACATTACACCTCCTTAAAACTAAGCAGTAACAATTAATTCATCATAGCAATTAATAAAATGTGGATTGAAATAAAGAAGTCTTAAGATTTCTCTTGAAAATGGATAAATATGGGGGGAACACATATTTTGGAGGGGGGTGGATACTAGAGGAGTGTTCCCACCCCCCTCCAAAATCTGGTGTGGTACTATTCCACACCATATTTCATCTGGTACTTCCAGAAGTGTCATACTATTACCCAAAAGGCCCTGTCCCTGGTACCTATCATCCTAATGCCTCTTTTTGATTGGACACAGAGCAGGGCTCAGCAGCTCTTTGTAAAGCCTAGCAGGCTTGTGCAGATGCAGGCTGTCCTTCAGATAATCTTGTCTCAAACCATTTAGAGCATAACAATGCAATACTATACATGTCTACCCAGTTGTAAGGCCCATTGAGCCCAATGTGACTTACTCCCGGGTAAGGGTGTTTAGGACTGCATCCTTAAAAGCCAAACCCAGGAGATTTATTTCTTTCCATAATTCATATCCTGCACCTTCAGCATAAATGGATGTTCCTGGGGAAACTAACAAAGCAGCAAGGGGGAGAAAAGGACAAAACAACAACAACAACAACAACAACAGCAACAACAATGCAAACACACCGACACAACAGACTAAAAAAGCAACAGCCCATTCAAATAGACAGTAAAAGCAAACTGACGTAGGTTAAAAAAAAATCCAACTTTAGTAGTTGTTAAAAGCCTGGCCAAACAGAAATGTTTTGCCTGGGGATGTGAGAACCCACCCCCTATCTGGGTTCTCCAGGCACTCGCCCAGCCCCTGCCCCCACTCGCCGGTCCCCAGATGACGCTAGAGCCCCTTCTGCACTCGGCGACCAGCCTGCACTCACCCCAGCAGCCTCATGCGGTCACCACGTTTAAAAAAATTAAATGGCAATCGCAAAATGCACATATTTGTGCACATGTGAAAAATGCGCATTCACAAAATGTGCATTTTTGCATACGCGAATTTACGCACTCACAAAATGCACATTTTTGTGCATACACAAATATGTGCATTTTTGCGATTGCCATTTTGTTTCTCAAAAAATGGTGACCGTGAAGCTTGACAAGTCTGCTGGGGGGAGTGCAGGGCATTTGCTGAGTGTGGGCAGGGGGTGAATGGGGGCAGGAGCTTGGCAAGCAGAGCTCAGGGTGCGGGCAGTGGAGGTTCTGCTGGATTCCCAGAAGGAATCAGGTGCCTGCAACATCCCTAGTTTTGCCTGACACCTAGATGTTAGTAATAAGGACTCCAGGTGGGCCTCCCAGGTGAGGGCATTTCAAAGGTGAGGAGCCATCACTCCCCTCCCCTCTCTGATGTCTACGGCTGAGTGGCTGATACAAGAAGCATTCAGTTCCAATTGTCAGAAAGGAAAGGGTGGAGAGACCACTGCCAGTGAGCAACAAGAAAAGTAAAGAAGAGGGACGAGGCTTGGGGGTGAGGCAGGTAGGTGTGAACCCAAGGTAGAGGAGTAATGGATTTTCATGGGTGGGAAGGAGTTGCAGGGAGGATCTGACCAAGATTTGGGTGCACAGGGTCCCAAACAGGTTCGGAATTGGTTTTTAAACATGAGAAACATTTTTCTATTGGGAGGAAATATTTTCTTTTTCTGTGCCCAGTTCTCAGCCTGATTTTTTGGGGGAGGGGAGTGTCACTCATCACCACTGTTAAAACAGTCCTATATTCTTGTTGATAGGTTGAGAATTTCAAAGTACTTTTTTGTGGAGAAGGAATATTTCTTGTTTGTTTGTTTGTTTGTTGCATTTATATCCTGCCTTCTCTTCCAAAGAGCCCAAAGCAGCATACATGATCTTCCTCCTTTTATGATTTTATCCTCACAACAACTCCATGAGGTATGTTAGACTGAGAGTCAGTGACTGGCCCAAAATAACCCAATGAGCTTCATGGCCAAGTGAGGACTAGAACCAGGGTCTCTTAAGTCCCAGTCCAACAATCTAACAACTACACTGGCCCTACATTACAGTCATGCTGGTGGAACTATTTCCAAGGATATGGCATTGAGGATATTAGGAACCAAACAAACCTCACATTGCAGAACTATATATTTAGAATATATTCACCAGGCATTGCGAGGTTTCTTTGGTCCCTAATAGCCTCAATGAATCACAGGTTGGAATTAAGATTGCCGGAAGAATTATCAACAACCTCAGATACGCAAACGATACCATCCTAATGGCAGAAAGCGAAGAGGATCTAAAGAGCCTCTTGTTGAGGGTGAAAGTGGAGACTGTAAAAGCTGGTTTGAAACTCAACATTAAAAAAATTAAGATCATGGCATCGGGCCCCATCACTTCCTGGCATATAGAAGGTACTATATGATGTACTCAGCATATAAGTTATGATGTACTCTGCATATAAGTTAAATAAGCAGGGCGACAATATGCAGCCTTGTCATACTCCTTTCCCAATTTTGAACCAATCGGTTGTTCCATGTCTGGTTCTTACTGTTGCTTCTTGACCCTCGTACAGGTTTCTCAGGAGACAGGTAAGGTGGTCTGGTACCCCCATCTCTTTCAGAATTTGACATAGTTTGTTGTGATCCACACAATCAAAGGCTTCAGCATAGTCAATGAAGCAGAAATAGAAGTTTTTCTGGAATTCTCTCGCTTTCTCCATGATCCAGCGGAAGTTGGCGATTTGATCTCTAGTTCCTCTGCCTCTTCGAAACCCAGCTTGTACTTCCGGTAGTTCTTGGTTCGCATACTGCTGAAGCCTAGCTTGTAGGATTTTGAGCATCACCTTGCTGGCATGTGAAATGAGCGCAATTGTACAATAGTTTGAACACTCTTTGGCGTTGCCCTTCTTTGGAACTGGAATGTAAACTGACCTTTTCCAGTCTTGTGGCCACTGTTGAGTGTTCCAAATTTGTTGGCATATTGAGTGCAGCACTTTAACAGCATCGTCTTTTAGGAACTTAAATAGCTCAGCTGGAATACTGTCATCTCCGCTAGCTTTGTTGTTAGTAATGCTTCCTAAGGCCCACTTGACTTCACCCTCTAGGATGTCCGGCTCAAGTTCAGTGACCGCACTATCATGGCTATCAGGGACATTCAGATCTTTCCTGTATAGTTCTTCTGTGTATTCTTTCCACCTCTTCTTAATCTCATCTGCTTCTGTTAGGTCCCTGCCTTCTTCATCCTTTATCATGCCCATCTTTGCACAAAACGTTCCCTTGAGATCTCTGATTTTCTTGAAGAGATCTCTAGTCTTTCCCATTCTGTTGTTTTCCTCAATTTCTTTGCATTGTTCATTTAAGAAAGCCTTCTTGTCTCTCCTTGCTATTCTCTGGAGCTCTGCATTCAGTTGGGTATATCTTCCCCTTTCTCCCTTGCTTTTCGCTTCCCTTCTTTCGTGAGCTACTTGTAAAGCCTCATCAGACAGCCACTTTGCTTTCTTGCATTTCTTTTCCTTTGGGATGGATTTAGTTGCTGCCTCCTGAACAATGTTACGGACCTCCATCCATAGTTCCTCAGGCATTCTGTCTATCAGGTCTAATCCCTGAAATCTATTCCTCACCTCCACTGTATATTCATAAGGGATATGATTTAGGTCATACTTGAACGGTTTAGTGGTTTTCCCTACATTCTTCAATTTAAGCCGAAATTTTGCAACAAGAAGCTCATGATCTGAGCCACAGTCAGCTCTAGGTCTCGTTTTTACTGACTGTATGGAGCTTCTCCATCTTTGGCTGCAAAGGACATAATCAATCTGATTTCGATATTGACCATCTGGTGATGTCCATGTGTAGAGTCGCCTGTTGTGCTGTTGGAGAAGAGTGTTTGCTATGATCAGCGTGTTCTCTTGGCAAAACTCTATTAGCCTTTGTCCTGCTTCATTTTGTACACCAAGGCCGTGCTTGCCTGTTATCCCGGTGATTTCTTGACTTCCTACTTTAGCATTCCAATCCCCTATGATGAAGAGGACATCTTTTTTTGCTGTTAGTTCTAGAAGGTGTTGTAGGTCTTCATAGAACCGATCAACCTCAGCTTCTTCGTCCTCAGTGGTTGGGGCATAGACTTGAATTACTGTGATGTTGAATGGTTTGCCTTGGATTCGTACTGAGATCATTCTATTGTTTTTAAGATTGTACCCCAGTACTGCTTTTCCCACCCTTTTGTTGACTATGAGTGCTACTCCATTTCTTCTAAGGGATTCTTGCCCACAGTAGTAGATATGATGGTCACCTGAATTAAATTCGCCCATGCTTGTCCATTTTAATTCGCTGATTCCCAAGATATCGATGTGCAGTCTTGCCATCTCATGTTTGACCACCTCCAGCTTACCTTGATTCATTGATCTTACATTCCAGGTTCCTAAACAATATTGTTCTTTACAGCATCGCATTTTCTTTTCACCACCAGACACATCCACAGCTGAGTGGCCTTTCAGCTTTGGCCCAGCCGCTTCACTCTTTCTGGCGCTACTTGGAAATACCCTCTGCTCTTCCCCAGTAGTATATTGGACACCTTCCAACCTGAGGGGCTCATCTTCCGGCGTCATCTCTTGTGATACATCGCCTTGTGATACGTTCCATGGAGTTTTCTTGGCAAGAATACTGGAGTGGGTTGCCATTTCCTTCTCCAGTGGACCACATTTTGTCAGAACTCTCTACAATGACCTGTCCGTCTTGGGTGGCCCTGCATGGCATAGCTTATGGCTTCACTGAGTTACGCAAGCCCCTTCGCCACAACAAGGCAGTGATCCATGAAGGGGTTCTTATTACTAATAGGGTTTAAATAACTATTTTTACCAACCAGTCAGGTCACTCTTCCCACCATGTGTCTGTCAGCTCCTCATATCATTTTCCTCTTTTTCATAGCTTCCAGTTTCCCCTTGTTTGTCTTTCATGCTTCTTATGTTAGCATACGGGTATTTTATTATGTTTAGCCTATCCCTGAAAGGCTTCTTGGCCTGATGTACTGATATCCTTGTGAATTACATGATGGTCCATCTTATCTCCAGTGGCAGCTGGTGCCCAATGAGACTGGTGGGGCTGTGGATGGAGCAGAGCTAAGGGGTTAACAGAGAGAGAACTGCCACCCACATGATAGCAAACCATGCAACACACCCCATGTTTTGCTACAATCCATTGTACAGGAAATGGAAACTGAGGCATGCACATTAACATCCACAGTGGAAAGCCAAGGTTTGAAGGGAGGATTAAAAAAATTAGCCCAGAGGCCATCCTAAGCATTCCAAAAAAAGAAAAAAAAAAGATTACAGAGCCCACAGCCCACAACAAGCTTTAAAAGAAAAATTACAGAGCCCAGTGTCAACCCTAAGCTTATGAAAAATATTACAGAGCCCACCCCAAGCCTTAAAAGGAATATGTGTGATTAATACCTGTTTGATGGTAAAAGTAACTGTACAGAAACCCTGTCTTAAAGGTAGTAACAGCAATCTTAATTAATAAGCTTTCTTGTTTTATTTGTTTTAAATAAAATACTATATATCTTTGTTTACTTTCCTGGTACCTCTGATCTGTTTTGTCTCATGCCTGATGACCAGCTACCTTAGGGGAAAAGGTGTATATTCATTAAATGGATGTAGTTAATGGTGGCAGCGTAAGTGAAAGGAGGGATGGCCCAGTGGTGAAGGGTGATCCTCCACATTTGGTGTTGGTGGTGGGGCTGCCCTAGAGTAGAGGGTCCCACACTAAACAGGTTTTCCACATTCACCCTCATTGTTAGGCCTGTAAGTTAACTGGGGTAGAGCTTTATAGGGAAATTGGTTTATGTTTAGTTGGGGTTAGGAACTAGGGCTTCCAATACCAGATTGGTGGGGAAAGTAATCATATTAAAGTGGCCATGCTGGCTTGGAATGACGGAAATTTGCAGTCCAACACGTCTGGAGGGTACCAAGTTAGGGAAGGCTATTCTAAAAGAGAGAGAGGAGAAGGTGACCCTAAGTTGTTTGTCATCAGTTTTTCACAGCTGTCCAGATGGTTTATCTGCTTTTGGAGAAAGAGCATTTCACTTGCACTTTCTGCCTCCCTAGGGAGGATGTGGTGTTAAGGCTTGTGACCCTTAGCTCACCATTTCTCTGCTTTTGAGTGCTTGGTTGAAAGCTGTATTAGGGATGGCATGGGTGCCTGATTCAGTCCGGGAATCCAGCGGTACTGCCCCTGCCTGAATCCCTGAGCCCCGCTTGCCGAGCCCCTGTCCCTGCTCACCCCCTGCCCACACTCAGTGAATGGCCTGCACTCACCCCAGCAGCCTTGTCGAGCTTCATGGTCACCGTTTTTTGAGAAACGACGATCGCAAAAATGCACATATTTGCACATGTGAGAAAATGTGCATTTTTTAATATGTGCATTTTTGCAAATATGCAAATATGTGCATTCACAAAACTGCACCTTTTCACACATACGCAAATATGTGCATTTTGTGATTGTCATTTTATTTTTCAAAAAGTGGTGACTGTAGAACATGACAAGGCCGCCGGGGTGAGTATGGGCTGCTCACTGAGCACGGGAGGGGCACGAATGCCATTCAGGGACCGGAGAGGAGGGGCACGGGCTGGGCGGGCACCCGGAGAAGGATGGGTTCACACATCCCTAACATAGCCTTGGGTCTTCTTTTCTTTTCTTTTTGTAAATTGCGCGGGGTGGGAATTGAATATGCAAGTGTTTGCTCACTGAAATTCTTATTTCTTACCCCCACCCCCACCCCACACATGCCAAATATGACCTCTGCTTGTGAAATCATCTAGCAATGTATTACTTTCTGGTTTGAAACCTACTCCGTGCAGGATCAGCCCTGTTATACAGCAGGCCAAAGTGATCTGCTTTGGGTGGTACCATGAACAGAAGGGAGGGGAGGATGTATGAAAGCAGGAATTGATGTCTGAATGGTGCAACAAGACTTAAGTCTTAGCCAAGCAGAAACAGGGAGATTTAAGCTCCACTTCATGCAGCCAATTATCTTGGGCATTTTGAAGCAGTGAAGGTTTGAACACCCACCTGGTCAAAAACAATATATTATGATGGTTTAATGTAGAAATGGCCAAGTTCCCAATTTCAGTCACTGGAAAGTATGCAGCATTGACCTTAGGCTACTTATCAAGGGGATTGGACTTTGAATGATTGTTGATGATGATGTTGATAATGATTTACATTTCTATACCACCCCATGGCCAAGGCTTTTCTGGGCAGTTTACAAAGGTTAAATATATTAAAAATACAATATGCAAAATTTTAAAACATAAAAAACAGACAAACAGACAGTATACACAGAGACAACATATATCTAAAAACAACTTTGAGCAATCAGCCAAACCATAAAACAAATTCAGGATCAATTAAAACTCATCACATGCTGCAAAATGCCTGGGAAAAGAGAAATGTCTTAACTAAGTGATTCTTTGGTGGGTTTTTGTACATGACAGGCTATTTCTAAAAGCTTAATGCCACTTCTATAGTGTCTTAGTATAACATACTCTAGAGAAATGTGCTCATTTTAACAAGGTTTGTATTACCAATACAGGACACCATGATATTCTGCTATCATCTTAGGTACACAGAAACATATGTTGTTTACTAAGCCATTTCCCCTTTCACATACATTTAATGTCATGCATTTTTGGCTTTACCTTGCCCAAAATGATCATCGTTCCATATTCTAAGGTGTGTTATAAGTAAAATAAAAAATGCATTATGAAAATCCAAGTAAATAATATCAGAACATAACAACTCATTAAGGACACATACCTAAGCACGTTGCAACAGAAAAAAAAATCCCACAACTCCCAGCATTCCTCAGCCAGCAAGGGAATTTTTTCTGGGGCCCAATCTACATGGATGCATCTTCTAACACTGATGCAGTTTATAATGCATTTTCTTGAATTTGCATCTGCATCTCCTGTGGCACACATAGCCAATTAATCTGGTGTAGACTTGATATAAATCCCACTTTTGTGAGACAAACATAATCTTAAACTGCATTAATTTGGCTATGTAGGCAGAGTCTTGGGACATCAACAAGTGTCCTTCCTTTTTTCTTTTTCTTTTTTACATTTATTAAGCTTATTTGCAGGTTCGATGATGCAAAAGAATAGATTTTTTAAAAAAAGGCATCCCAAAAGCAACATGCTGACTTTCTCTGGAGTGAGCCTCATTGCATTCACTCTTCATTCAGTTCACTGGGCAGGGCAGAGAGAGAGAGAGAGAGAGAGAGCAGAAGAGAAGCCAGGCCAGCAGAAATGTATGTTATTCACAGATTCACATCTCCACCAGTATACATTAGCAAAGACTATTAAAACACACACACACACACACCATGATCTTGGTCAGCAGAAGGTGAAGCCAACAGGAAGGATTAACTCCTACCATTCCTGTTGGGGCCACCCTTTGCTGATGCAACTTTCCATTCCCCCTCGCAGCTCTGAAGCCACCCCTCCTCCCCCCAGAGTAGTACTACAAGTTCAGAACACACTGAGTCCCAAAATGCAGGGAAGTCATGGTAAACAAAAAATCTGTCACAAATGGACTTTGTGAAAATGCAGGTTTTATGGCAAGAAAATCTGGGACTGATACAGATTGGGTGTAATGTCATGTGTCATGTCCATGTGTGAGGTGCAGTAGCACCACAGTAAATTCCCCCTGTAGATTGGTTCTGGAACTTTTTCTGTCTAAACATACGTAGAACTGTGCCCTATGAAACTTTCCACAAGGCAATTGTCATCAATTTGCTCTTGAGGGGTGTGTGTGTGTGTGTGTGCGCACGTGTGCTCAGTTCAGTTAAAACAGGCTCAGGGGTCTTCCACAGGGCATTTAGTGACAACTCTTTGGTGGGGGGGGACAATCCAGGTGAAGGTGAAGAAGGCTCTAAGGTATCCTTCACCTGCCTCCCTCACTCTACAATGCATTTATTTTCATACAGTCAGATGGTTGGTATGGCATACTAATATCACCTTACTCTCAGTTGTTGGTGAATCATCCTGTAATAATACAGACTAAGAATTCCAGAGTATTACACAGCGGTGCAATAGTATATTTTCAAGTGCAGGAGCTTATCATGACAGTGACCAGGACTGTATGATCACACTGTGGTTTAATTAATTAATTGATTTGATTTATTAGCATAATTGCCCTCACTGGCATGGCTTGTTGTGACATCCGAACCCAGTGAAGGTGGTTGGTTCAGGTGGTTAACAAACCACCCAGCAACCCTAAAACAGGCCTTGAGCATTACTTTAAGTCAAGTATCCAGCCCTAGCAGACAAGGCAACTGAAGAATATTTGCTCCTTTTAAAAAATGTTTGAGATAATCATGGTGATTACAGGATATATTTTGACAAGCAAAATGAATACTTTGAAGGGCTTATTTATGCACCATTTATTTAGACAGATGATTCATAGAAGAAATGAAACAGGACTGTTTGTTTTTATCTTAACATAAGTGGCTAAACACATTTCACCAAGAGCTACAGCTAGCACTTATATGTGTTGAGACATTTTGATAAATTAAAATTTGTAGGCTGGCATCTAACATTGTAGAATGAAAGGGTTTCCATGCCATCCAGATGTGTTTGGTCTTCTATTTACATTTAAAATAACTGCATTTTAATCCTTCTAACTGGAAAACACCCCTCAGGATATAAAGATAAGTTGTTCATGGACTGAGAGAGAAAATGAAAGACTTGTTAAACAACAAATCCTGTTGCTTAAAGAAACTGGCAAAGAAAGGAAAACAGCAAGCCACAGATAGAGCTCAGTTGCTATGCAGAGATATTAGGGTTTGTGTTAAATCACAAAAAAGCAGCTTGTGAGGAAAACAAATGATTTTTACCATGGGTCTTAATAGCAGATATTTACTGTTTTAGAAAAATGCTAATCTTGTCCCTAGAAGGCTTATATATTAGTGTTGGCAGTGTAATAACTAGAGAAATGCATTTTAGGTGACAGGCTAAGTGCTGTTAGTTAAAAATTGTTCGGATTTGAATGAAACTAAGCAATAGAATCAGAACAGATTCCCGTGTTCCAATTGTTCAAAACACAGTACATACCAAGTAAGGCATGTTTAATTAGAAAATCTCCTTATGAGGAAGATGCTCCCTTGGGGAGCTTATTCAAGTTCAGTGATTTTTAATAGAAATGGCTGCTGCTTAATGGGGAGGGTAGTAAAGCTTTCTAGAAATGCCTTCAAGTGAGTCAGCTGAGCTTGGATTGTGAATCTGTTTCTGCTTTATTTTGACCACCTGCTCTTATAGCAGCAGAAGTATTTGCTCCGAAAGGGATGAAATGAGTGAACGTTTATGGAATTTCACAATGGTGTCTGTTGGTTTTGTTTGTATGAGTAATGAACTCTAGGTAAAATTTAGAGCCATCAAAGCAGACCTCCAATTCCATAAACCCCTCCCTCTGTGCACACACACAGAACTATTTTCTCATTGAAATATTTCTCATTGTTGACTTTTGACAACAGAAGTACATGCTACAGCCATGACAGCTGCCAAAAGCAGAGCGGCTGTAAGTAGGTAGGGTGGTAGCCTATATAAAGCAAGCCGGGAAGAGGTGTGCTTTTTGTGTGTGCATCTGTCTTGCAATCTCATTGCTCAGTAGTGGCTGGAATGTCTTTACGTTGGTAGCTATTTCAACCTCACCTCCATCCACCCCCAGCACTTCCCATCAGTTTCTATGCTATGTGTGAGGAGGGGTATATGAGAAATCCATTTCAGTTTGCTTGTTTTTACAAGAATCTACCCAACTCACGCCCTCCAGAACCAAATGACGACTCAAATGCAATCTGTGGGCAAAGACTATGCATTTTGGAGCTTGCGATGTGATTTGTGGACCAAAAGAAGAAGAAGAAGAAGAAGAAGAAGAAGAAGAAGAAGAAGAAGAAGGGAGATAGGCAACATGTGTGCATTTGGAAAATGTGCATGAAAAACATGCGTACTTTTAAACAATGCACAAAAACACTCTTTAATCAATCCCTGTGTGTGAGGTTGTAACACAGACTAATAATGTGAGGTGATAAAATGCACTGTGTCAAAATAGTGGCTGTTCCCTTGTAGATGGCCTTCTAGGCCCCTACCAACCCTACTATACTATTCTATGATTCCCTCCTGACCTACACTATTGCTTTGGGATGACATAATCATCCCCCCTTCCTCCAGGAATGCTCCTGGGATTTTGCTACACGATCATGTTGTGTTGTTCCTAGGAACGCTCTTGGCCAGATTTTAAAAGTGCCTGGCAGCCAGGCTGCAAAACTGCTGCAGCTATTTAGCTTTTAAAGAGCTAAAGAGCTGCAGAGAGCCAGTGTAGTGTAGTGGTGAGAGTGACGGACTGGGAGCCGGGAGATCCGGGTTCTAGTCCCCACTTGGCCATGGAAGCTCACTGGGTGACTTTGGGCCAGTCACAGACTCTCAGCCCAACCTACCTCACAGGGTTGTTGTTGTGAGGATACAATGGTGAGGAGGAGGATAATGTAAGCCGCCTTGAGTTCCTTGCGAGAGGGAGAAAGGCGGGGTATAAATGCAATAAATAAATAAATAAATAACAGTTAAGGGGGGGGAGCAGCAGCACCATCTTGAAAAATTGTAGTTACAGCCCATTAACATATTTGCCCACCTTCCATTCTCCCCAAATGATTTTCAGGGAGCTTCCTCCCTTTAAGTACCCCCACCATGAAAGTGATGAAAAATGCTGATCCAGCCCTTATCTTTTCCCAGCCCTGCTATATAACAGGAGAAGGCAGGTATTCTATCCTTATAGCTGTAATCCATTTCTTGTTTTCACAAGTTTGTGCCTGGAGGGACCTGGTAGAAGGAAAGAGAGGGGGAAGCAGGGAGGAAAGAAGATAGGAAAATGGCAGGGAGGGAGAAAGGAGACACCCAAAAAGTGTGAAATACTGAGAATATGTGAAAAAGAAAAAAAATGATTTGTTTCCCAGGGTCTTGCCTTCTGTGTCCTCCTTACCTGGGAACAAAATACCCAAACTACTGTTCTGCATGTAAAGCATGTGTTCTCCCACTGGGCTCGTTCTCCTCCTTGCTAGGATTTAGATCCACTGTTAATCCACAAAATGCCACACTTACATATTACAGCTGAACTTGAGCAGGATGCCGGCTCAGGAGCAGGCGTACTTGAGCAGGATGTGGCTCAGAAGGGCACCTCTGCATACTGAAAAGTGAGGATGGAGACAGCTATCTCCACACTCAGCCGTCTCCATACTCAGACTGGGTTAGTGTCACCCGTACAAGTTAGCATCATTCCACTGCAGATCTCATTTGCTCTCTCCTGATGAAGTTGTGGCCTTAGTTTACCAAACACCTGTGCCTGACTCTATACTTCTGGGTGTCATTGCAAACTGCAAACACATTAAAACAGAACTCCAGTTTGCTGCTATGGTATGTATGTAGTCAGTGTAATCCTACCTGAAGTCTCTGGTTGACCCTTTTATAAATATTAATAATTATAAAAAAGAATAAGTAAATATAATGTTTGTTCAATTTTTTGTTTGTTCTTGTTCTGTGTATCCTGCTACATTCTGTACCACCACTTCTATTTTCTCCTGGAAAAGTGCCTTTTCTGTATCCTATCAGAGAAAGCCTTGCTTGTGCTCCTTCAAATGCCAAATTTTCAAGAACAGCATGGAACTATGCCAGCCATCATACCTTCTCATGAAATAAGCCATTGATTCTTTAATCTTTGAGCCTATTTGGTACATTGTGTTAGTCCCACAGCAATGTCACTGTCCTCTTATCCCCCCCCCCCATGTGAAAAAAGAAAGATGGCCATCTTTCCTATATGGCAGATTTAATGAATTGATCAAGATAACAAATGTCATGCCATCTGCCCCTTATGAAGCAAGAGCATTAATCTTCAACGTGTTACCAATGTCATGAATCAATGGATGAAAACAATATTGGAAAGTAGAAAAGAGACACAAATGAACTGGTGCACAAAAGGAAAAAGCCAGAGCAGATTTCCCAGAGCAGATAGCGAAATTACACACGTACTCTCTTTGTTTTATAGTGACAGTTTAGAGAAAAGAAATGAAACCGTTTGCTTTGAAAAGAACTTCCAAAAAGTGGTGACGAATGCTGTGAAGTAACTCAACATGAATGGCAGTAAAATATGCCCACTGTTCATACTGGAGTTCAGAATGTCAGAAGTGTGCTAGAATGGTTGGGATGAGAGAGAAAATGCAAGTGTGGGGGTTATTGGATTTGATCTGTATTAATTTTTAATAGATACTTGGAATAATGAAAATGATTGCTTATTACTCCTGCTGAGGTTGTGAAAACAACTTTTGTGTCAAGCTTGGAGATTTATTGCATTTGTTATATTGTGATTTGCAGTCTATGTATATCATGTATTGAGGATTTGTACAAGTCTGTATACATTGGGAGTCAATATACATTGAACATGAGTTCTTATTTGTTCATTTTAAAAACTTAATGCAGAATCCAACGGGGTGCTTATGCCTCTGCCGATTCCCTTACACCCCACCGATTCCATTTACAAGTGGGACTCACCACTTGTGGAAGGGAGATTTAGCACTTTGGGGGCTACTGGAAACTAGTGAAAATGCTAGTTTCGGGAAGCTGTGAGCACCACTGACATGTCCCAATCGAGAAATGAGCACTTTTTGCTCATTTTAGGGTTTCCTCTAGAAAAGGGCATTTGTGAAACAGCTAAATTGCTATTGCGCAGTGGTGGGTCCAGCTTGCACAACACAATTTGTGACATTGTACAACATCGTCTCTGATCACAGGGCACATCTGTTAAGGCATCAGCCTTAGCTTCCCATTTCCTGGCTTTTGGGAGCATGAGAAAACATAAGATAGCCTTAACTCTGATCTTCAACCAGCAGGGTTTAAAAAAAAAAAAAATCATTGAAATGAAATGTATGTTGTTGCACAGAAGAGACAACATTACATATAAAGAATGAGAATGAAATAGAAAGATTGATAGTATGGAGACTGATTTGCTGCTTTTCAACTTCTAGTTTTATTTTGTGAGTTTTTAAATGAGCATTTTGCAACTTATATTACTTTCTGAATGGATTGGTATTTGCTGTAATATATGATCTACGCACGGAGTCTGCCTCATTGATTCCATGCTGGGAGGAGTAACTGTTTTATGAATAAATGTTATGAAAATCATTGCATTGCTCTGTTAATCTTAATGTTGAGTGAATAAAGATACAGGGAAAAAATCAGAATGTCTCAAGTATTAAAAAAAATGAATTAGAGGAGAATGGGCTAATAACAACTACTGTTTGTTAAAAGTTGTATAATCTGAGTTCTCACGTAACTAATCTTACAGAAACGCACAGCTGTAGATATGGCTATAGATTTCTTCCCATAACTAATTCTGATAGTCTTATAGACGAAGTCTGATAGACTTGACATTTCATTGCTTATGGCTATGGCAGCTTGTCTGCTTTAAAGTCTTTCTCTCCCAGATAAGCCAAACTTTAGCCCCCACATGGTTGTGTGACTTGATTGATATATTAGCTTTTTACATTGTTAATTCCATATTGATTGGAATATTCCTTTGTAGTTATCACTTAATAAAAATTTCTTTTATATTACAATAATTATCTATTTGCTAATTTAAGAAGGGTTTCTGCATATTATCCACCAATGGGGTTTTATAATGACAAATAAATCACGCTTCAGGATTAATGCATAGCACTTAACATGTTACATTAGGTTGGCTACAGTTATAGTCACTAAAAGGAGTTTTTCAAAGATCATGAATCAATTTAAAATTAATTATTCAACAGAGTTGTGCCCAAACATTGGTGATGTTCATTGCAGCTATTTGAATCTCGTGCAGTTCATGTGAGAACGAGATTCCTTCTTGAGACATTTTGAGAATCTAATTTGGTTTCTTATTCTATCACATCACTTCTTGCAATGACATTGTTATGTAATGATTTCCGACACTGCTGTTGTTGTTTTTTTACAGTGGTTATTTCTTCGTGATGCCATCACATTTTGTATTTAGTGATGTCATCACGTTTCGTATTTAGTTGGCTTGTTGGTCAAAAACTCATCCATTTGTAATGTTCACCTTTGCAGCAGTAAACTTTACATCAGTAATGGATTGTAATACGCTGGATCGGTGTATTACATTTAGCTATTAAGTTCGAAATTGATTGCAAGTTTCAGAGCATGCACAGTCTGCTTCAAAACAATGCTATTTATGCACATGTGTTGAGTTGGTTGTTTTAAACCTTGCATCCACCCTTGCTTCCCTCCTTGCTGTCAGTGCCACAGCTCTTTCTCTGCTCTCTGTCTCTTCCATGATGAGTGACAAATGGCGAGTAAACATTATATAGAAAGGCCATGCAAAAACAACCAATCAGGAAGGGTGTACATACATAACCCCTCTTGATTTCAGGGGAAGACATCATGAAGTAACTCCAGATCAGGAAGTGCAAACAGCCTGGGGGGCTGCAGAGCAACGGAGAGATGCGTAACAGAAAGAAAACACTCACACACAGCACCCTCAGCCTTCTCACAGTGATTAGGTAAGCTCAAAAACACCATGCACAAAATTAAAAATAACTTTTAAAATGCCTTGAGAATGATGCAGAAAAATGGAAGCCACTTTCAGGGGGGAAGAAAGCATTCAGGAAACCGGAGGACAGATTTTGGCAGGGCACTAGCTCCACCTCTTCCCTAGAGCTGAACACAACACTGCCCACCCTCAAACCCACTACATAGCTTTCAGGGATGTAGCAGTATTATCAGCACCTGCACTGTGTGGCTCAGCATCTAATCGTGTCAGACACCAACTTAAATGGGCTATTTAATAATTAACTTTATTAATTTTGAACAGGATTGGCGGAGGCATAGAGCATGGATCCCCCATCGGGCAGCCTGACTGCTGTCTGATTTTCCTTCCTGGCTCGCTGTTTGCTGCCGGTCTGTGGAAGCGGATGCCATTTGCGTCCCTGCTGTTTGCCATGATAAGCTATGTAAATCTTTATGTAGCCTATCATGGCAAAGAGCAGGGACACAAATGGCGTAGCGGACCTGTCCCTTTGAGCGATAGGCTATGTAAAGATTTATGTAGCCTATCACAGCAAAGAGCAGGGGCGCAAATGGCATCCACTATGCCGGACGCCATTTGCTTCCACAGACCGGCAGCGGACGGCAGCGGATGACCCAGGCCCGGCCAGCAGCAGGTAGGATCCAGCCAGAGCGAACTTTGCGGGGTGGCGGAGGTGAGTGGTCCATTCCGCCACGGACTCCGGGGGGGGGGCGGATTCTTTAGAATCTGGCCTCATTGGAGTCGGTGGCGGAATTCTCCGCCATCCCTACTGCCGACACATGAAACCCCGCCCTTTTATGAGCCCAGGCGGACCAGAGGGGGAACTGCCTGCCGCTGTTCTCTTTTAGCTCATCTCCTCGCGGTCGCAGACCAGTCGAGACAATCAGCCTTTTGATCGGGTCGGTGCTATCGGGTCGCAGGGAGACGCCGCTGCTGATGCACAGGCTCTTGTCAGCTCCCTTTCTTTCCTGCCCCAGGACCTGTGCGCACTCACAGTGGAGGCTCCCTGGTAAGCGGGGAACTAAGTTTAGAGACAAGATATATCTACTATCACTCTGAGAAATTTAACATTTAGATGACCCTAGGGAAGGTGCTGAACCCTGAAGAATGACAACTAGAACTGAGCCAAAATCTCTCAGGAGACATTAGAAATAAAAGGCCACTTTGTGGAGTTTTCTTCAAATTTTCTTTACCATTTTTTTGTGGTGGCTGCTTTCCCTCTCCCCACCCCACACAATGCCTCAGAATGATGCTAGGTATGGGGCATTTTGGAGGATACAAAATGGGGGCGAGGGTGTCAAACAGTTGCTGCTATTGCTACTTACAGTGGCAGCACAAAATATCCAAAAACCTTATGGAAAAAAATGAAAAAAACTGTGCTACAACCTCTGCCAATGGTGAGCTCTATCTATGAGAAACAGTTGGAGAATTTCCCCATCCCCTGGAGAAATTCAATGAAATAGCCCCCACCCCCGTAAGTTCTCTGCCCACAAATAGGGTAAAGAATTTCTAGAGTCCACTTGTGCACAGCTCTGCACAACTCAGCTCTGCACAACTCAGATGATGGCTGGCAGTAGCTTGAAAGATCTCCAGATAATAGAAACTATCCATGTAGGTCTCTTTAACACATTATAGTCACCACATGGAAGAGTCCCCGTATAGCTCCATATGACTGTAATGTGTAAATCAATTCCAAACATTACATTCAATACCAATATTACATGCTGGTATTAACATTCAAAGCCCTTAATGGCTTGGGGCCAGGTTATCTGAAGGATCACCTCCTCCCATATGTGTCTGCCCGGACCTTAAGATCATCCTCAGCAGCCCTTCTCCATGAGCTCCTCCCAAAGGAAGTGAGGTGGGTGGCTACTAGGAGGAGGGCTTTTTCTGCTGTGGCACCCGGGCTGTGGAATGAGCTCCCTAGTGAGGTTCGCATGACACCTACACTGTATTCTTTCCGGTGCCAGGTGAAGACCTTTTTATTTTCCCAGGCATTTTAGCATTTTAGCTTTCTAGACTTTTAGCGTTGCTGTTTTAAATCTGTATTTTAAATCCCTGCATTGCTCTGGTTATTCTGGTTGTATTGTTATACTGTGGTTTTAATATTTTATAAATTTATATTCTTCTATTGTGTGCTCTTTGGTTTTAATTTTTGTGAACCACCCAGAGAGCTTCAGCTATTGGGCAGTTTAGAAATAAATAAATAAATAAATAAATTCTGAATTAAAATACTGAGTAGGATCCAAAAGTTGGTGTGCAGGCATTCACAAGACCCCCAGAATTTTGATTGCCCTCCCCCATCAAAAAAAAGAGAAGTCCATTCCTGAGGAACAACGACACCCTGGAGCAGCATTTGATGCAGTTGGTGGATGAGGAACTGGAAAGAAACATTACGGAAGTCATCCATGCGCAAGCAGAACTGAAAGCTGGCCACTTGGAATCCTGGCCACTATTTAGGTTATTATGTTTGCTTGCTTCTTTTACTCAGTAAGATTAAATATGGGCAAAACAGAAGCTCTAATCTTCTTTATATATAAAAGTCAAAAACTGTGTGTGCGTTTGTGTGTTTGTGGCTGGCTGCAGGGCCGTCTGTAACACAGGGCATAAGGGGAAGCTGCCCTGGGCCTAATCACACTGCAGTGGCCCACTGAACTGCCATTTAGGCCCTACAGTTGCTGCCTCTTTTACTTCACATTCTCACTTGCCAGAATGTATGACAGGAGTTACTGGGTTACATTATTACTTTGTTTATACTTCCCCTTACTAACAAGTACCCCCTCTCAATCATGGTACAGGCCAGGTTTCTGATTTCAGCTACCAGTCATCCTATTGGTCATCTTTCATTCTATTGGTCTCTTTCCCATTCACTCTGACTTCCTTTACCTTGGATTGGCTGGCTGCCATTTGTTCCCTCCCTTTTACTCATGGTTTCTTTTCTGACTGTGGAGAGCATTTAGTTTCTCTCCCCTCTTCCTGCAATATCCAGCAAGGAAGTCTCTGTTGAACATTGTAATAGCGGTATGAGATTCAGTGTGGATTATATTGTAGTAGTGTTTACAGATTCAGTCTGTTGCATTTTTAGTAGTGTTTTTTATTCAATCTGCTCATTATAATTGTTGTGCTTTTTTAATCAAGTCTGGTGGATTCAACTTTTCACCTTTCTTATGGGGCCTTTCTGAGAATTGTAACCCTACCTTAATGTGTTTCCAACAAATAGTGCCTATGACAAAATTATATCCTGGGCAACACCGGGTATATCAGCTAGTGATCAATAAATCTACTACTAGCAGATGCTTTAAATAAATTAATAATGTGTAAAACCATGTTGCTGTAATACCTAAATTTAACCATTGTAGTGCTATGCAGTACTGAGGAGTGGCTTTCCACCAACATTCGGTAGCAAACTGGCAATCCCCCCACTTTTTTCTTTTTTGGGGACAACCTGCAGACTGTGCACTTCCCAATGGACTGTGGCCCAGGGAAGCAGAGGGGCAAGGGTTGAGAGGGCAAAATGCCCCCTGGACTTTACAAAGTTGCCCACCCCTGCCTTAAAGCAACTTGTAGTTGTCTGAAATGATGAGTTCCCTTAAGGCAGTCCTGGGGGCAGTGAGGGGCCACAGAAAATGCCAGTCAGAATGCATGCAGACCACCTCTGCCTTTGGGATGGATCCATAGGTTCTGTTCCTACTATGGAAAGAGCTTCCTCTGATGGAAGGAAAAAGGAAATTTCAGATCCAATCCTTAGCGTAGAGTAGACAAGAGAGAACAAACAAGATAAAGGAGAGGAGCAATTGTGATTTCTGAGGGAGGGGCAAAACTTTTAGTAGGTATAGAATTTTTTTGTAAAACCCTCTACTTTTTATTGTGTACAAGATTTTGAACAATGGTAACAAAAATAACAAATATTATGGAACAGTACAAATAAAAATACATTTCATTTAAACTCACAGTGTAAACTACATTCTTCTTTACTAACATTGGGCACACTAGAACCCTTAGTTTTAGAAAGCTGTTCTGTCATTTTCTGCTGCTTTGCAACTTTACAATTTTACCTGAGAGAAAAAGAACATATCAGCATATCCCTTTAAAGAAATGCAGGTGGGAAACTACCACAGACAAAATAATGTAGGAGATAATGTAGAATATATAAAAATGGAGGAGGATGAGGCCAAGAAATAAATAAATAAAGAAGATTCATTTCAATTGTAGATTGAGAAACACAATTTAGAATAAACATTAAATCTAAGTTTATGCGCAGTGCTGAGAATGACAAGCTGACGAAAAGAAAGGAAATAGTGTTGCGACCTTCCATGACTTTTATCATGAGTTGTAATCTTACAAGCACTGCTTGAGCACACATATGTCCCCTACTGTTGTTCCCGCAAGGCAGAATATGGCTGTTCTGATTGATGCTGTATGTGAAAGATGCAGCGGATGAAAAATGGCAGGGTTTGTGAGCAGATTTCGGTTTGTTTTTCCACTGCTGTGTGTATTTTCCAGGCCATTGATTGAGTTGATCAAACAATAATAACCAAATAATCCTTATAAGTATGAGTGATTGTGGTATTGTTTTTAATTGAACTTTCAAATGTCTATTTCTCTGGAAAATATGAGTTCAGAAATCATATTTTTGAAATGGATTAAACAGCTGGTATTCAGCGAAGCTGTTCATTTTGCTTTGCTTTCTGTAATGAACCTACTCTTTCCCCTCTGCCTTTAAGCTTCATTGGTTATTCATGTTGCATATTGGTGTTGATGTTTGTCACTGCTGAAAGAAGGAATCAATGAAGGAGCATGTCCTGAAAAGGCAAATCTGTAAGTTGAGGATGAACCCCCATTTTGAAGTTCCGTTTTCCTGGCACCCATTGGTGTATTGCCACTGAAAATCTTCCTATTCAAATGTTGACCATTTTTCTTTGCCCAGATATTTATTCAGGACTGTCATTTTTTGTAGAATATAATGCCACCCCTCCCACCCCAATTTTGACCACAAAAAGGAATCCCAGAATATTCTTCTTCTTGCAGTCATCTCTGTTTTGCACCAATATTATATGCTGTCAGACACCCCATACTAGTTTTCTATAAAATCTGTGAGTAAAAGCTTATTGTTTATTGATCTCCATATAGATTGCATAAGCTTGTGTTTGTAGATTGTATACCTGCTGCTGGTGGAGATGCACTTCCAGCCTGTGCCTGGAAAAAAAAATAACTCAGTGTTATGGATATGTCCCATCATAGTGCCGTTTTGGTGGGACACAGAGCAGTGAATTAACTAATTCATTCAGCCTTCAGATTGTCAGCTCTTAACCTAATTTTGGGCCATATGCCATATATGTCCTAGATTGCATTATGTCAAACACAATGATGGACCTTGTCAGCTGTCATGCTAGTTCAACATCTCCAAAGCTAGAAGGAATTGATTCCACCACACATTGAAACCTGGACTGTGGAGTTTCTAGATCTGATAAAGAATTAATAGTATATGTTGGGTTTGATGCTTGCATTAAATTCAGTGGTATCTATCTGACCTGAATTCTTAAGAGTTCCTTGAATCCTGATTCTCCCCCAATTTCTGTATATCTTACAGCTCACCCTTCCCTTCTTCTTCCTCCTCCTCCTCTGGCTCTGTCTCTTGTTCCTTGGTTTCCTTCCTTATGTTTACTTGTTTGGGATCATGGATGGGGGCACGGATATTCAGGGAAGATGGGTGTGTACTGCAAAGCTTTGTTTACTTTATATTATAATAGTAACAAAAATGTTTCACTAAGCTTTAAATAAAGGGAAAATGTATGAAACTTAAAGTACTTTCAAGGTCCATTAAAAATAAATCCTGGAAATAATGAACTGTGTCTGAAACTCATCTAAGTGAAAGAGGGTAAAACACATGAAAAATAATATCACGTGAATATAATATCTGAATTAGTTCTTGTCAACATATTGTATGACATTGAATTAGCATGCAAATAAGTCCTGGGATTTACTGTTGGTTGTTTAGAATTGCTGTGTTTTTGTAGGTTGGTTTTATGTTATGTTATTAATTGTATTTTTAGAGTTTTAATCTTTGTAAACTGCCCAGAGAGCTTTGGCTATTGTGTGGAATGGGAGTGTAATACATGAAATAAATGAAATGAAGATGAACAACCACTCACTCAAAATGCAGGTATTAGATAGATTTCAGAAGTACTTCACTGGTTAGTTAGCTGAAGCTTCCTCCCACTGCATATTCATTGCACATTCCATTCCTTGTCCCAGCCTGCTGATTTCTCTCCCATCACTGTCTGATGCCCTGTTTCTGATGTCAATATTCTATGCTGCTTTTACTTTCACATGCCCCTGCCAGCTGGTTTGCCACCTGTCCATTTAGTGAAAGAAAGGGAATGGGAGTCTGTGGAAGTTGCAGAAATGAAAGGAGCACAAGAGGAGGAGAAAGCAAAGTGATGAGGGACTGAAGTTAAGTAGCAGAGAATAAACAGATGGGAGGAAACAGAAAATGAGCCATAAAAGGATATGTCTACTAAATAGCATACATGGACAGGAGAAACAACAACAACAACAAAGGCTTCTTGCAAAGGTAGTGAAATTATTTATGATGTCTGTTGTGCAGTTTCAAAGCACGATGTTGAATATGAATCAAATTAGTTTATCTTATATATTCTTGGGGAAGTCCTCCTGTGTCATAAAATTCTGCTGCTGGTCAAATTCAGTTCAGGAATCTCTTCCATCTTGAGCCTATAGTGTTAGAGCACATGCTCTGAAGACATGCTATTCAGTTATCTCCACTTAAAGCAGGTTTCTGCAGGTCTGGTTCAAGACCTTCTAACAATTAGGTCTAACGATATTGCTCAAAGCCAATAGACAACTAAACTACCTCAACACAATGTATCTCATTATTCCTTTTTTTAAAATCTGTTCAATGCAACATCCCATCTTGCTACTGTAATATATGTGGAATATGTTGTTTGGAACACTTCTCTCTGATGTGGTAACGTTGACCATTTTCACACTGGGGGTAGTCACAGAAATTTCAGGCAAATATCTCCCACATGAAATTATGTGGTCCTGAAGGTCATGTGTGAGGACTGTATTGATAGATAGATGATAGATGCTATGGATATCATCTCATGAGGGTTCTGAGAAACCACCCCTGTGGAAATCCTCGTGAGCAAAAAACTAGCTTGCCTTGATCCTGTGAGCACCACCATCATCACCACCTCTCCCTTTTCCAAGGCCCAAGTAACTTACTGTGCAGAAGGCAGACACTAGTGGGTGCTCTTCAGTCCCAGTGAAACAGCTTTTACAAGCAGGGATGGGTCTGGGTCTACTAGTCCCAAAATCTTCAGTGCGAAACTGATGCTATGTGCCTCATTCCCTTGTGGGTTCTGAGACTGGTAGTCCCTTGGCAGGAAAAGATGTTCCCCCCCTAGATTTGGGGAGTGTCTGCTACTTCCTGCCCTGCCCCATGGTAAATTACCGGGCCATTGGGAGAGGTGGTAGTGGCAGTGGTAGATGATGCTTTGTGCATACGTACTGAGCTTTTTGCAAGTGTTTGACTAGAATGCTTGCAAAAAGCTTGAGTCTTTGTGAGCATCCTATTTGAACACTTGCAAGGGTTCAACCCTTTTTGGTATGTATCCCAGATACAACAAATCATTGCTCATTTCTATTTCTATCATTCTGTGTTTTCCAATACGTGTGCTTAGGACAGTGGTTTTTGCTTCTTCAGTGAATTCTATCCATGATCCTGCTCTTCATTAGATTTCATCCCAAACCAGTAAAAACACACCCACTGTAGATTATCAATACATGGAAACTTCATTTTGTTGATTGCCTGATATCTATGAGTAATTAATAGGGACTTACAACGGATTTGCCAGGATGTCAGAAATGTGTTTGTGGGGAAAATGAAGAATGAGGAATTGTAGAGTGAAACTGATAAGCATAAAGGATGTTACAAGGTTACATGGTATTGGTGGTCCCTCTTAGTAAAATGTTTGGGAGACAAACATTTATTAAAAGGTATGTCTTGTTTTGGGTAATCACCAGTTAAAGCATCTGTTCTGTGGCTTGTTGTTGTTGTTCAGTCGTTCAGTCATGTCCGACTCTTCATGACCCC
Source organism: Heloderma suspectum (assembly GCF_057233095.1). Lineage (NCBI taxonomy): Eukaryota > Metazoa > Chordata > Lepidosauria > Squamata > Helodermatidae > Heloderma > Heloderma suspectum. The sequence continues at coordinate 77,222,585 of NC_139460.1, read as the reverse complement.
ATGGACCATAGCACTCCAGGCCTTCCTGTCCTCCGCTCTCTCCTGGAGTGTGCTCAAATTCATATTCATTGCATCAGTGATGCTATCTAGCCATCTCATCCTCTGCCATCCCCTTCTTCTTTTGCCTTCAATCTTTCCCAGCATCAGGGTCTTTTCCAGGAAGTTTTCTTTTCACATTGGGTGGCCAATATATTTGAGCTTTCCTTTAGGATTGACTGATTTGACCTTGCAGTCCAGGGGACTCGTAAGAGTCTTCTCCAGCACCACAGTTCGAAAGCATCAACTCTTCGGTGCTCAGCCTTCCTTATAGTCCAGCTCTCACAGCCATACATTACTACTGGGAAAAACATAGCTTTGATTATATGGAAAAGTGTCTTTTAATTTCATGGCTACAGTCACTGTCTGCGGTGATCTTGGAGCCCAAGAAAATAAAATCTGTCACTGCTTCCATTTCTTCCCCTTCCATATGCCAGGAAGTGATGGGGCCAGATGCAATGATCTTCGTTTTTTTTAATGTTGAGTTTCAAAACAGCTTTTGCACTCTCCTCTTTCACCCTCAACAAGAGGCTCTTTAGATCCTCTTCGCTTTCTGCCATTAGGGTGGTATCATCTGCATATCTGAGGTTGTTGATAATTCTCCCGGCAATCTGAATTCCGACCTGTGATTCATCCAACCCGGCATTTCTCATGATGTACTCTGCATATAAGTTAAATAAGCAGGGCGACAATATGCAGCCTTGTCATACTCCTTTCCCAATTTTGAACCAATCGGTTGTTCCATGTCTGGTTCTTACTGTTGCTTCTTGACCCTCGTACAGGTTTCTCAGGAGACAGATAAGGTGGTCTGGTTAGGGATGTACAAAAGTCACTTACCTTTTCGCAGCTTGGCTTCACGGTGGGGGGGAGGCACTTCGCTTTTCCCCCCGAAGTTCAGACGAAGGGGGGGAGGCTTCCCGCCTCGCCCGGCCGAAATTCAGGCCGGGGAGAAGCGCTCCATCTCCCTGGCCGCGAAACAAAAAGTAAAAAAAAAAAAAGACCCCGTGATAGGCTACGTAATGATTTACGTAGCCTATCACGGCTAGATTTCCAAAGTCAGCCGTGATAGGCTACGTAAATCGTCACGTAGCCTATCACGGGTGACTTTGAAAAAAAAAAAAAAGCGCGGACGCAAATGGCGGCGGCTCATGGGCGCCGCCATTTGCATTCCTTATTTTGGCACATCTAGTCTACGTAAAGATTTACGTAAACTACAGCGAAAATAAGGGCAACACAAATAGCGTTCCATTATTTTCACCGTAGTCTACGTAAATCTTTACGTAGACTACCCCGGTCCAAATAAGGAACGCAAATGGCGGCGCCCATGGGGTGCCGCCATTTGTGTACGCACATTTTTTTTTCCCAAAGTCACCCGTGATAGGCTACGTGACGATTTACGTAGCCTATCACGGCTGACTTTGGAAATCTAGCTGTGATAGGCTACGTAAATCATCATGTAACCTATCACGGGTGTGGTTTGTTTGTTTGTTTTACTGTACTTTTTTATTTTGTAATGGCGGTGGCGGCAGCCGGTCGGGAGACTGGCCGCCGCCCCCGCCCCTGCCAAAATGCCGCCGAAACGCCGCTGGGACCCACCGCCGAGAGGGACATTCGCCGAAGGTAAGTCCCATCCCGGGGGGGGGGGCCGGCAGAGAATTTCCCCAACACTTTCGGGGGGCTGAATGCGTCGGCACTCAGCCTCCCAAAGATTCGTGGAGAAATTCTCCGCCATCCCTACTTATTTGTCCTTTATCATGCCCGTCTTTGCACAAAATGTTCCCTTGAGATCTCCAGTTTTCTTGAAGAGATCTCTAGTCTTTCCCATTCTGTTGTTTTCCTCGACTTCTTTGCATTGTTCATTTAAGAAAGCCTTCTTGTCTCTCCTTGCTATTCTCTGGAACTCTGCATTCAGTTGGGTATATCTTCCCCTTTCTCCTTTGCTTTTCGCTTCCCTTCTTTCCTCAGCTACTTGTAAAGCCGCCTCAGACAGCCACTTTGCTTTCTTGCATTTCTTTTTCTTTGGAATGGATTGAGTTGCTGCCTTCTGAATAATGTTATGGACCTCTGTCCATAGTTCCTCAGGCACTCTGTCTATCAGGTCTAATCCCTGAAATCTATTCCTCACCTCCACTGTATATTCATAAAGGATATGATTGAGGTCATACCTGAATGGTTTAGTGGTTTTCCCTATGTTCTTCAATTTAAGCTGAAATTTTGCAAGAAGCAGCTCATGATCTGAGCCACAGTCAGCTCCAGGTCTTGTTTTTACTGACTGTATGGAGCTTCTCCATCTTTGGCTGCAAAGGACATAGTCAATCTGATTTCGATATTGACCATCTGGTGATGTCCATGTGTAGAGTCGCCTCTTGTGCTGTTGGAAAAGAGTGTTTGCTATGATCAGCGTGTTCTCTTGGCAAAACTCTATTAGCCTTTGTCCTGCTTCATTTTGTACACCAAGGCCATGCTTGCCTGTTATCCCGGTGATTTCTTGACTTCCTACTTTAGCATTCAAATCCCCTATGATGAAGAGGACATCTTTTTTTGGTGTTAGTTCTAGAAGGTGTTGTAGTTCTTCATAGAACCGATCAACCTCAGCTTCTTCGGCATCAGTGGCTGGGGCATAGACTTGAATTACTGTGATGTTGAATGGTTTGCCTTGGATTCGTACTGAGATCATTCTATCGTTTTTGAGATTGTACCCCAATACTGCTTTTCCCACACTTTTGTTGACTATGAGTGCTACTCCATTTCTTCTAAGGGATTCTTGCCCACAGTAGTAGATATAATGGTCACCTGAATTAAATTCACCCATGCCTGTCCATTTTAGTTCGCTGATTCCCAAGATGTCGATGTTCAATTTTGCCATCTCATGTTTGACCACCTCCAGCTTACCTTGAGTCATTGATCTGACATTCCAGGTTCCTAAACAATAATGTTCTTTACAGCATCGGACCTTCCTTTCACCACCAGACACATCCACAGCTGAGTGTCCTTTCGGCTTTGGCCCAGCCACTTCACTCTTTCTGGCGCTACTTGGAAATACCCTCTGCTCTTCCCCAGTAGTATATTGGACACCTTCCAACCTGAGGGGCTCATCTTCCGGTGTCATATCTTTTAGCCTTGTGATACGTTCCATGGGGTTTTCTTGGCAATAATACTGGAGTGGGTTGCCATTTCCTTCTCCAGTGGACCACATTTTGTCAGAACTCTCTGCCATGACCTGTCTGTCTTGGGTGGCCCTGCACGGCTTATGGCTTCATGGCTTCACTGAGTTACACAAGCCCCTTCGCCACAACAAGGCAGTGAGCAATGAAGGGGTGTTCTGTGGCACTTAAAGTAAAATGTCGAGTCCCACTCCCCAATGCATTTTACAAAGGCATTTCAGCATGACTGGTATAAGCTTGACTTGACATCATTATCGTATTTACACACACACACACACACACGTGTGTGTGTGTGTGTGTATATATAATATGTTCTATAAATAAGTCATTGACAACATATCATCGTTCCTTTGTTATATTGATAAATAAGCTGCCAGTTGATCCAGTGTGACTTTGTTTGTTTAGGCATTCAAATTAATCATAAGGGATTTTCTCACTGGGGAACATCTCAGACAAGACACAAGACCCTCTTCAATCCTTAGAAAAGGCAATAAGTGTCTGATTTAATTTCTTATGCCCTTGGGTACAACACGTGTAACTGAATTTTGGTAATTTTTCAATCTGTATAGCTTTTTTTTCATATATTGCTCATGGTAATAAAATAAACCAAATAGCAAAATAAATTTAATAGATCTGTTGCTCAGTCTAAAAGATAAAGGAGTACAAAACTAAGATATTAGCATCATTTTAAAAAAAAAACCAACAACTCTAGATGCAGCGTGTGTGTGTGTGAAGCATGTAAGCATCAACAAGACAAGATAATATAAGGTTAAAGCTTTAGAGCAGTAATTAAAAGCAGAATCCGTATGACAAAATAGATACTTTATAAGACATTAGGGATGGTGGAGAATTCTGCCACGGACTCTAGTGAGGCCGGATTCTTTGGAATCCACTCCCCCCCCCCGGAGTCTGTGGCTGAATGGAGCAACCCCCCCCCCCCGTCACAGACCAGATCCTACCTGCCTCCGGTGGGTCCGGATCCGGCCGCTGCTGGCCGCCATCTGGCCTGCGGCCATGAATGGCGTCCTGCATAGCAGACACCATTGCCGTGCCGTCCTTTTTGCTGTGATAGCTGCGTAAATCCTTATGTAGCCTATCACGGCAAAGCAGGGACGCAAATGGCATCCCCTACGCAGGACGCCATTTGCAGCCACAGCCCAGCTGCGGCCAGAAGTCAGGCTGCGGCCGCGGACGGTCCTGGCCCGCAGCTCCGCAGACTCACCGCAAAGCGGAGCTGGCCAGGGAGGATTCCTGAGGGGAGGAACGGATCGCCTCCCCCCCCCCCGCGGACCCCCCGTGGATGCAGGTAAGTGGGGTTTCGTACACCCCTATAAGACATAGGAGTTGGCAGTCAAAATAATTTTACTTCTGAAAGAAAGTTTATATTTAAGGAAGTATGCATATAGAAAATACTCTATATGGATGTGATCCATATATCCACATATAGCACTGGTTTTTTGAGAGGAGAGAGGTGGCAGTACAAACTTACGTTACAAACTTATATTATATTACAGCTCCCCTTCCACACACATACCTTGATTTTATTATGTCCAACGTAATAAATATACCCCACTTATATGGGGTAGCTTAATGGTGCAATCCTATATGCTCCTACCTTGGGTTATGTTTTATTGAACTCAGTGGGGCTTACTTCTGAGTAGATACATCTAGGATTGCACTGTAAGAGTATGAAAACTTGTGTGGCTAGAGAGTGTGGCTTGGCTCTGTCAGGCATGAGGTCAGTTCCTCCTACCTTTTCTAGAGGACTGAGTGTTCTTCAAAATAATCTCTTTCTGCTTCAGTAGTTCTTCGTATGTAGATTGGCAGTAATATTTTATGTTTTCATGTAAATAAAATAAGACAAATGCAATAAAGATAGTAAAGCACTTTACAAATTAGAAGTGCTCTGTAAATTAATATGAGTGGTTTGTACCATGGATATTTCACAGCTTAAATCTTTGCAGCATTATACGTGTTGTCAGACACAATATATAACTAACCTTGTTCTAATTAACTCTCTCTAATTTAGTTTAATTTTCTCTCCAAGAAAACTGAAAATGAAAATCTGGGGATCATATATTGCAAGTAATTGGTAGAGCAGAGTGCAATTTTTTTTCCCCAGAAGCTTTTATTCTTATTGTTACCATAATCCTGAGTCCATCCTTGGCTTCAGGAAAAGAAAAATAAGGCGGGGGGATTTTCTCCAAAAATATACTGAAATATCACTCAGTAAATAAATCATGTAACTTTATGATCTTATTTATCTGTTATCATTACAATTGCAGAAAATTGCTTTATTGTGTGACTGATTATCTGACACTTTGAACCAGAGAAAGGAAGTCATACTGCTAGCTAAGGATATAGATAGATAGATCTATATCTATCTATGGATGGATGGATGGATGCATGCATGCATGCATGCCCTGATTCAGGTGTCACCATGCACATCTTAAGCTGCACATAAAGTGGTCCCTGCTGAAGAAGAAATAGTACCATTGGTGTTATCTATTTAGACAATACAAACAATTTGCTTGCGGTCCATTCCTCTATTACAACAGAGCTAGCGGAGGTGCACAGTAGGGGTGTACGAACCCCACTCACCGGTCCGGTCCATCCCTCCCCCCAGAATCTTCCCTGGCTGGCTCTGCTCCATGGCGAGTCCACAGAGCCGCCGGCCGGGCCCGTCCACAGCCGGACGTCCGCCCGCTGCTGGTCTGCAGATGCAAATGGCGTCCAGCGTAGTGGATGCCATTTGCGTCCCTGCTCTTTTCGTGATAAGCTACGTAAATATTTACGTAGCCTATCACGGCAAAGAGCAGGGACGCAAATGGCATCCGCTATGCAGGATGCCATTTGCATCCGCAGACCGGCAGCGGACGGCTGTGGACTGAAGAGGATGGACCTGGATCCGGCCGGTGGCAGATAGGGTCCATCCCGACAGAACTTCGCGGGTAGTGGGGGGGAGTAGTCTGTTCTGCCATGGACTCTGGGGGGCTGGATTCTAAAGAATCTGGCCTCATTGGAGTCTGTGGCGGATTTCTCCGCCATCCCTAGTGCAAGGGCAGTAGAGGATACGGCCCTGTGTGTCCACCAACACCTTGCTGCCACTCCCTATTCCTAGCATCTGCTGTCTGATATAGATGTCTCACTCTGCCTTATGGTAGAGCCAGTCCTCTTCACACCGCACCTAGTTCCTCATCCTTTTTAACTGGAGATCCCAGGGAGTGAACCTCGGATGTTCTGCATACAAAGCATGTGTCCCACCATTCAGCTGAATGGACCATCCCCTTTTAGTAGAGGTTCTCCTTCTCCAGTTACATAACCTTGCCTGGGAATTGAACACAGGATTACTTAGCAAGATTTATGCCCCTAAATACATCATGTCCACTTCCTCAATTTTATTATCACAACAAACATTTAAGGTAGTTTACAATGATAGAGTAACTAGCCCACAGTCATCCAGTGTGGGTAATGGTTGAGCAGGGATTTGAACTCAGGTCACCTCAAGTTCAACACTCTAGCCGCTACACCATGCTGGCTATCATTGCCAAAGCACTATGTAGCAAACTGATTAAATTATATGGCAATTAACACACAGTATAGATTGATAGTGCTGTCCTACTGGCTTTGCGCAAGAGACAAGATAGATAATTATGATTGTGCATAACTTTAGAACTGAGATACTGGGGTGTTACTGATTCTTTAGAAATCCTTCTTTTTATATATGTATAAGTACTTTCCAAGTGTGGTTTTTCAAGTCCTTCTTGGGCATGCTTTGGAAGGTCAGTATTTCAATTTTATAAGTAAATGGAATAAAAACATATAAATACAACCTGGCCTTCTTGAATGGCTTATCCAATCCCCAGTCTATGATGTATGAAGTGATATACTGTAGTATAATGTGGTGATCTCCCTTCTGAGTATGAAGTGTGAAGGTATTGTTTTATGTGTAGTGATCTCAGATGCATGTTTAGCAACTGTTGGATAATGATGAGCAAAAAAAATGAAGGGAAACTTAAGCTGCTTCTGCCTGAGCCGTAGTTCTCTTTAACAATACAATACTTCACTCTGGTGTGCTGTCATTCAGACATCTTTCATGAGCACCACTGCTATAAAACCATTTAAAAATATTTTTGAGCTATAAATCATGTCTTGTCACTTGAGAACATGAAGGAAGATTATAGTTTTTCTATAGCTTGGAGGGTGGAAAAAAGAAAGCCATGTGGCTGTAAAGTCACCTCTATTCTTATTTTTAATTCTAGCCCAGTACACCTTTTGTTTGCTATTGATTCAGCTAAGCCACAATGTTCTTGGCATAATTTCACTGCCTTTGATGTTCTAGGCAAATTCCAAACACTTATAAGATTTTTCACTAATTAAGCCAGGCACAGAGGTTGTGGAAGATGAAAAGGGGATGAAAAGGGAAGACAAATACTCTTATAAAAGGTTTAGTCTTCCAAGGCAATCTGATACCCATTTGCCTGGAAGAAAGACCCATAGAACCTAGTGAGATGGACTTCTGAGTAGAAATACTGTATATGGGATTGTGTTATAGGTCTTTTTTTTCTGATAGTAAAAAAGTAAAGTGATTCAAAGCATTCTTTAAAACAGGCCTAAACAATATTAAATTGCATGAATGTCATGGTGAAACAACAGTGGTGTATTTACTGCCTATCTAAAACTCAGTAGGGATGGAGCCAAGGGACTGAGGGATGGACCTCAGTCAAGAGGCATTTACACAGTCTAGGTGCTGTTTGTTGTCTTCAACAAGGATTTTGTTTAAGTGGTACTGCTCTTCCACTCATCTCCACATATTTGCATACTAGGGATGGTACATGTTTGCATTTAGGCTAATCTACCAGCTTTAAGGCCGCAAATGGTGCCCACTACGCCATTAGTGTCCGGAGACTTACTTATATAGAGATACCCTACGGCAATGGCTGCCGGCCGTATCAACTTTTGCCAGTGATGCAGAGCAGGTGGCCGGCTCCGCAGGATCGACATCGAGAGGGATCCAACCTGGACGGATTCTGCAGGGAGGCGGAGGTGAGTGCTCCTTTCCGCCACGGACTCCCAGGGGCTGGATTCTTCAGGAGTCCGTGGCAGAATTCTCCACCATCCCTATTGCATACTTTGTTGAGCAACATGCTGATGATGCCCCTTTTTATCCCCAAAACACCACACTGCCTCCGTATGTGCCTCCATCTGTCTCAGCCACCTATCCACCCACCCATACCCATACTTATCAGGAACTGGGCACCTCTCTAGATGGCACCTAGTGCAGCCCTCTCCAACCTGGTGCCGTGCAGATTTTTGCCATGTGATCAGTGATGATGTTGTGCAATGTCACAAATTGTGCTTGCTTACAACTTATCCCCCATGCTCCCACACTTTTCCTTGGCCTTTCAAGCCCAAATTGTGATGGGGAGGATGGAGCACCTGGGGCCGGAAAAGATGCCCCATGCTGTCCTGGTCCTGTATTGCCTTATGGAGACGTATGAAGCATCTGTGCATTAGCGTATGGCTAGAAGAAGCCCTGGTGGGAAGAAAAGAGAATTAAAAATACTTAGATTCAGGGCACAATCCTGAAATTGAGAGAATTCTTTGAATTATGTTTGGACAAGGGAACAAATATTCAAACAGTATGGGATGCAAGCAAGGCATATACGAGAGGTTATTTTATACAACAAAATATGCAATTGAAAAAGATAAGAGAAGGAAAAAGTACAAAGTATTTTAAAACAGATAAAAGAGAAAGAAGAATTCTTGAAGAAAAAAAACAGGAAAGTTAAGTGTTCTCCGACAGATTAAAATACCCCAACAACTGTCAATGTTAACAGTTCAGAATATGCAAAAATAAATAAATTTCGTAAAACAAAGAAATTTGGAATTTGCTAATAAAATAGGGAGATGGTTGGCCTATAAACTTAGAAAAGCAAAATAAAATAAAATAATTGTGAAAATAAGGGAATATGGATTGTTTTTGTTCAGTCGTTAAGTCGTGTCCAGCTCTTCGTGACCCCATGGACCACAACACGCCAGGCCCTCCTGTCCTCTGCTCTCTCCCGGAGTGTGCTCAAGTTCATATTCATTGCATCGGTGATGCTATCTAGCCATCTCATCCTCTGCTGTCCCCTTCTCCTTTTGCCTTCAATCTCTCCCAGTATCAGGGTCTTTTTCAGGGAGTTTACTCTTCGCATTAGGTGGCCAAAGTATTTGAGCTTCAGCTTCAGTATCTGTCCTTCCAATGAGCACTCGGGGTTGATTTCCTTTAGGATTGACTGATTCGACCTCCTTGCAGTCCAGGGGACTCGTAAGAGTCTTCTCCAGCACCACAGTTCGAAAGCATCAACTCTTCGGTGCTCAGCCTTCCTTATAGTCCAGCTCTCACAGACATACATTACTCCTGGGAAAACCATAGCTTTGATTAGACGGACCTTTGTCGGCAAGGTGATGTCTCTGCTTCTTACTATGCTGTCTAGGTTTGCCATAGCTTTCCTCCCAAGGAGCAAGAATCTTTTAATTTCATGGCTACAGTCACCATCTGCCGTGATCTTGGAGCCCAAGAAAATAAAATCGGTCACTGCTTCCATTTCTTCCCCTTCTATATGCCAGGAAGTGATGGGGCGGGTTGCAATGATCTTAGTTTTTTTAGTGTTGAGCTTCAAACTAGCTATTGCACTCTCCACTTTCACCCTCAACAAGAGGCTCTTTAGATCCTCTTCGCTTTCTGCCATTAGGGTGGTATCTTCTGCATATCTGAGGTTGTTGATAATTCTCCCAGCAATCTTAATTCCGACCTGTGATTCATCCAACCTGGCGTTTCTCATGATGTACTCTGCATATAAGTTAAATAAGCAGGGCGACAATATGCAGCCTTGTCGTACTCCTTTCCCAATTTTGAACCAATCGGTTGTTCCATGTCCGGTTCTTACTGTTGCTTCTTGTCCCTCATACAGGTTTCTCAGGAGACAGGTAAGGTGGTCTGGTACTCCCATCTCTTTCAGAATTTGCCACAGTTTGTTGTGATCTACACAATCAAAGGCTTTAGCGTAGTCTTTTCTGGAATTCTCTTCCTTTCTCCATGATCCAGAGAACGCTGGCGATTTGATCTCTAGTTCATCTGCCTCTTCGAAACCCAGCTTGTGCTTCCGGTAGTTCTCAGTTTACATACTGCTGAAGCCTAGCTTGTGGGATTTTGAGCATAACCTTGCTGGCATGTGAAATGAGCGCAATTGTACGGTAGTTTGAACACTCTTTGGTGTTGCCTTTCTTTGGAACTGGAATGTAAACTGACCTTTTCCAGTCTTGTGGCCACTGCTGAGTGTTCCAAATTTGTTGGCATATTGAATGCAGCACTTTAACAGCATCATCTTTTAGGATTTTAAATAGCTCAGCTGGAATACTGTCATCTCCGCTAGCTTTGTTGTTAGTAATGCCCACTAAGGCCCGCTTGACTTCACTCTCTAGGATGTCCGGCTCAAGTTCAGTGACCGCAATATCATGGCTATCAGGGACATTCAGATCTTTCCTATATAGTTCTTCTGTGTATTCTTTCCACCTCTTCTTAATCTCATCTGCTTCTGTTAGGTCCCTGCCTTTTTTGTCCTTTATCATGCCCGTCTTTGCACAAAACGTTCCCTTGATATCTCCGATTTTCTTGAAGACATCTCTAGTCTTTCCCATTCTGTTGTTTTCCTCGATTTCTTTGCATTGTTCATTTCAGAAGGCCTTCTTGTCTCTCCTTGCTATTCTCTGGAACTCTGCATTCAGTTGGGTATATCTTCCCCTTTCTCCCTTGCTTTTCGCTTCCCTTCTTTCCTTAGCTACTTGTAAAGCCTCATCAGACAGCCACTTTGCTTTCTTGCATTTCTTTTTCTTTGGAATGGATTGAGTTGCTGCCTCCTGAACCATGTTACGGACCTCCGTCCATAGTTCCTCAGGCACTCTGTCTATCAGGTCTAATCCCTGAAATCTATTCCTCACCTCCACTGTATATTCATAAGGGATATGATTGAGGTCATACCTAAATGGTTTAGTGGTTTTCCCTACGTTCTTCAATTTAAGCTGAAAATTTGCAATAAAAAGCTCATGATCTGAGCCACAGTCAGCTCCAGGTCTTGTTTTGACTGACTGTATAGAGCTTCTCCATCTTTGGCTGCAAAGGACATAATCAATCTGATTTCGATATTGACCATCTGGTGATGTCCATGTGTAGAGTCGTCTCTTATGCTGTTGGAAAAGCGTGTTCACTATGATCAGCGTGTTCTCTTGGCAAAACTCTATTAGCCTTTGTCCTGCTTCATTTTGTACACCAAGGCCATGCTTGCCTGTTATCCTGGTGATTTCTTGACTTCCTACTTTAGCATTCCAATCCCCTATGATGAAAAGGACATCTTTTTTGGGTGTTAGTTCTAGAAGGTGTTGTAGGTCTTCATAGAATTGATCAACCTTCTTCGGCCTCAATGTTTGGGGCATAGACTTGAATTACTGTGATGTTGAATGGTTTGCCTTGGATTCGTACTGAGATCATTCTATCGTTTTTGAGATTGTACCCCAGTACTGCTTTTCCCACCCTTTCGTTGACTATGAGTGCTACTCCATTTCTTCTAAGGGATTCTTGCCCACAGTAGTAGATATGATGGTCACCTGAATTAAATTCACCCATGCTTGTCCATTTTAGTTCACTGATTCCCAAGATGTCAATGTTCAATCTTGCCATCTCATGTTTAACCACCTCCAGCTTCCCTCGATTCATTGATCTGACATTCCAGGTTCCTAAACAATATTGTTCTTTACAGTATCGGATTTTCTTTTCACCACCAGACACATCCACAGCTGAGTGGCCTTTCGGCTTTGGCCCAGCCGCTTCACTCTTTCTGACACTACTTGGAAATACCCTCTGCTCTTCCCCAGTAGTATATTGGACACCTTCCAACCTGAGGGGCTCATCTTCCGGTGTCATCTCTTTTAGCCTTGTGATACGTTCCATGGGGTTTTCTTGGCAATAATACTGGAGTGGGTTGCCATTTCCTTCTCCAGGACCACATTTTGTCAGAACTCTCTGCCATGACCTGTCCATCTGGGTGGCCCTGCATGGCATAGCTTATGGCTTCACTGAGTTATGCAAGTCCCTTCGCCACAACAAGGGGCGAATATGGATTAGAATTAACCAGAAAGGTGACAGTGCAGGAAGTCTTTCATCACTGTTTCTTGAATTTGTATAAAAGACATGATATCTCCCCAGAATTAATGGATAAATATATTCATAAACAGAACTTACCAAAAATTACTAAGGAACAAAAAAAATGATGAATGGCCCAATAACAGTAAATGAAATGATGGAAGCAATAAAAATAAATAAATTGGGAAAAACTCTGGGACGAGATGGCCTATCATGATAATATTATAAGAAGTGTGAAGAAGAACTTTCACAACCATTGAAAAATATGATGAACAGTATCTTAGAAAAGGGGAAGATACCGGAAACATGGAAAGCAGCATATATAACACTAATACCTGAAGAGGGACAGGATTTGACCTCGATAAAAAACTATAGACCAATCTCATTATTAAATAATGATTATAAGATATTTGCAACTATTTTGGCAGAAAGGCTTAAGAAAGTATTGCAAGAGTTTGTACACGAGGATCAAAGTGGTTTCCTACCTAGGAGACAGATGAGAAATAATGTAAGAATAGTCATGAATGTGGTGGAATATCTGGAAAAACACCCAGAAAAACAGGCAGCTCTGATCTTTTTAGATGCAGAGAAAGCATTTGGTAATCTCAATTGGAAATTTTTAATTAAGACTTTAGAAGAATGGGGCTTTGGAGAAAACTTTATAAAATGGGTGAAATCGGTATATACCGACCAAAAAGCCCAAATAATTATAAATGGGTACTTGACTAAAACTTGTGAGATACAGAGAGGAACAAGACAAGGCTGCCCATTGTCACCTTTACTGTTTATATTGGTTCTAGAATTATTGAACACAGATATAAGACAAGATGATCGAATTATAGGAATAAAGATTAAAAAGGAGAAATATAAACTGAGGGCTTTTGCAGATGACTTGGTGTTCATGTTGGAAGAACCTTTAAAGGGAATTGAAATCTTAATGAAAAAACTAAAAGAATTTGGAGCAGTGGCCGGGTTTAAAGTTAATAAACAGAAAACAAAAATCTTAACAAAGAATATGAATGTTCAAGGGAAAAAACGTTGATGGACAACAAGACAGGCTTCCACATTGAAAAGGAAGTAAAATATTTGGGAATCCTTCTGACAAATATGAATTCTATGCTTTTTCAAAATAACTATGTTAAAGTGTGGAATGAAATTAAACAAGACCTATTAAAATGTGAAAAATTACAGCTATCACTTTTGGGTAGGGATGTGCGAAAGTCACTTACCTTTTCATGGTGGGGGGGAGGTGCCGCACCTCCCCCCAAAATCCTAACCTGGCTGGCTCTGCTCCACGGCAACTCCGTGGAGCCGCTGGCCAGGTGCATTCGCAGGTGTGCGGAGCCTGCAGACGCAAATAGCGGTAGCTACGGCGGCCACCATTTGCGCCCCTGTCTTTCGCCGTGATAGGCTACATAAATATTTACATAGCCTATCACGGCAAAAAAAACCAGGGGCACAAATGGCAGCGGCTACGGCAGCCGCCATTTGCATTCCCTTTTTTGCCATGATAGGCTATGTAAATATTTATGTAGCCTATCACGGCCTCCACAGGGATGCAAATGGCATCCCTGCATTAGCCGTGATAGGCTACATAAGTATTTACATAGCCTATCACGGCAAAAATGGGGAAACGAATGGCGGCCGCACACGCGGCCGCCATTCTCAAAGCAGTGCGAACGGCACCAGGTAAGTGCTCCGTTTTGTGCGCCATTCACGGGGTAGGGGGTGGGGGGGCTTTGTTCTGCCACGGATTTTGGAGGGCCGAATGTTCTGGCATTCAGCCTCAATGAGATCTGTGGCGGAATCCTCTGACATCCCTCCTTTGGTGAAGAATTGCAACAATTAAAATGAATGCACTACCTAGAATGTTATTTCTGTTTCAAATGATACCCATTATTACATCAGATTTACCTTTTAAGCAGTGGCAGAGAGACATAACAAAGTTTATATGGCAAGCAAAATACTAAGAGTTAAAATAAAAATTTTACAAGATGCAAAAGAAAGCGGTGGTTTGGAATTACCAGACTTTAAAACCTATTTCTCTGACTGCTGCTGCTTGGTGTGGATGAAAGAATGGGTGACATTGAAAAATAGAAGACTTTTAGAATTAGAATGATGTGATTTGAGATATAGGTGGCATGGTTATTTGTGGTATGATAAAACAAAAGTGAATGTAGATTTTAATAATCATTATATAAGACGGCCTATATTAAGAATTTCGAATAAATATAAATTAAGGTTTTATCAAAAAATACCATGTTGGATATCCTCACAAGAAGCAATGAATAGAAGAGAATTTGAAAGCATGCATAAATGGTTAAGATATAATGATTTATTAGGATTGTCACAAGGGAAATATAAATTAAAATTAACGGAAAATTTATTGGAAGAAGGTCATGTCTGTCAATGGTTTTCATATTTGCAAATTAAGGAAAGGTTCAAAATAGATAAGAAAAATGGAGGATTTCAACAAATAGAATCTTAGTTTGAATCAGCGTTGTGTACAAATGATGAACATGTTATTGCTAAACTGTATAAATTATAGTTAAAGGATGAGACAGAGGATAAAACAAGTTAACAAGTAAAAGATTGTATGACAAAATGGGCACAAAATGTTGGTCATAATATATTAATGGAAGAATGGGAAACTGTGTGGGGAAAAGATCTAAACTTTATCTTATGTATAAATCTTAAAGAGAATTTCTATAAGATGATGTATAGATGGTATATGTCACTGTGTAAACTGTCTAAAATGTATAATGGTGTTTCTGGAAAATGCTGGAAACGTGAAGACCAAGATGGAATGTTTTATCATCTATGGTGGACTTGTAAAAAAGCTAAAACCTGTAAAACCTGTAAAAAAGCAAAAAGTTGCAAGTGTGGTGTTGGAGGAACCCAGGACGGTGGTTCTGGGTGACTTCAACTTCCATGCTGAGGCTGTCTCCGGAGTTCCAGCTCAGGACTTCATGGCCTCCATGACAACCATGGGGCTGTCTTAGTATGTCATCGGCCCAACACATGAAGCAGGGCACACCCTTGATTTGGTTTTTGCTCCAAGTTGTGAGATGGGTAGTCTGAAGATTGGGGGGCTCCAAGTAACCCCATTGTCAGACCATTTCCTGGTGAGATTTGAACTTACAGCATTACTCTCCTCCTGCAGGGGTGGGGGGCCTATTCAGATGGTCTGCCCTAGGAGACTGATGGAATCCAATGGATTTCTGAATGCTCTTGGGGATTTTCCAGCGGAGGGAGCTGGTGATCCAGCCGAGGCCCTAGCCTCACTGTGGAACAGTGAGATGCAGAGGGCCATCGACATGATCGCACCTGAGTGCCTTCTCCGGCACTGTGGAGCCCGTTCTGTTCCCTGGTATACTGGGGAGCTGCAGTCAATGAAACAGGCTGGACGTTGGCTGGAGCGCGAATGGCGCAAGACTCGAAGTGAAGACAACCGAGCACGCTCTAGAGTGCATAATTGTGCCTATTGCGTGGCAGTGTGGGCAACAAAGAAGGTTTATTTTGCTGCCTCCATTGTGTCCTCAAGTAGCCGTCCAGCAGAGCTCTTCCAGGTGGTCCAGCGGTTGTTAACACCTTCCCCAGTAAATGGGGCTCTGGCCCCGTCGAAGACCCGCTGTGACCTTTTTGTATCGCACTTTGAGGACAAAATCGCTTGTCTCCGCAGCGACCTTGATGCTGTTGTTAGTGCAGTACCAGTCGAGGTGTCTGATGCCACTATCTGCCCGATTTTGTGGGATCAGTTCCAGTTGTTACGGCCTGATGATGATGTGGACAAGATGCTTGCAATAATGCGACCAACCACGTGCCCTCTTGATCCCTGTCCCTCCTGGCTAATAAAAGCTAGCCAAAGGGGTATGACTGGGTGGGACCAGGGAGTGATAAATGGGAAGGGGTGGTCCTTGCTGTCCTTAAAGAGGCAGTAGTGCGGCCACTCCTGAAGAAGCCCACCCTGGACCCAATGATATTAGACAACTACCGCCCAGTTGCAAATACCCCTTTTCTAGGGAAGGTACTTGAGGGGGTTGTGGCAAACCAATTGCAGGTAGGGATGTCAGAGAGTTCTGCCACAGGTCTCAGGGAGGCCGAATGCCAGCACATTCGGCCCCCTGAAATTGGTGGCGGAACGGTCTGCCCCCCACCCCCCCCGGGACGGGACTTACCTTGGGCGGATCTTCCTGGCGGCGGCGGCTCCAGTGGCGGTTCAGTGGTGGCGGCTGCGGCAGCCGGTCTTCTGACCGGCCGCCGCCGCCACCATTTCCAGTTAAAAAAACAAAAAAACGTGATAGGCTACGTAAAGATTTACGTAGCCTACCACGGCTAGATTTTTAAAAAACACCATGATAGGCTACATAAATGTTTACATAGCC
The DNA here is from genome assembly GCF_057233095.1 of Heloderma suspectum. Lineage (NCBI taxonomy): Eukaryota > Metazoa > Chordata > Lepidosauria > Squamata > Helodermatidae > Heloderma > Heloderma suspectum. The sequence goes on along the minus strand of NC_139460.1, from coordinate 77,205,816 downwards.
TATCACGGCTGAGTAAAAAAAAAAAAGCGCGTACGCAAATGGCGGCACCCATGGGCGCCGCCATTTGCGTTCCTTATTTTGGCACGTCTTAGTCTACGTAAACATTTACATAGACTAATATGGCGAAAATAAGTGGAACGCAAATAGCGTAGACGCTACACTATTTGCGTTCCCCTTATTTTTTCTCTGTCTTAGTCTACGTAAATGTTTACGTAGACTAAGACATGCCAAAATAAGGAATGCAAATGACAGCGCCCATGGGCGCCGCCATTTGCATACGTGCATGTTTATTAAATCAGCTGTGAAATGTCAGCTGTGATATTTACATAGCCTATCATGGCTGACTGCAGGGACGCAAACGGCGGTGGCTACGGCCGCCGCCATTTGCATCCCTGCTAGCCAGCGGCCGGATGTCCGGCCGCTGGCGGAGCCGGCCGGCGGCTCCACAGAATACCTGTGGAGCGGAGCCGGCCGGCCAGGATTCCGGGGGGGGGGAAACGGAGCGCCTCCCCCCCGGTGAGGATTCCGTGGGGAGGGACGGAACGCCTCCGCCCCAACCATTAGCATAATCCCTGAAAGGTAAGTGATTTTCGTACATCCCGAATTGCAGGCACTCTTGGAGGATACTGATTATCTAGACCCATTTCAGTCTGGGTTTCATTCTGGTTATGGGACTGAATCAGCCTTGGTTGCCCTGATGGATGACCTTCATCGAGAAAGGGACAGGGGGAGTGCAACCCTGTTAATTCTGCTCGATCTCTCATCGGCTCTTGATACCATTGACCATGATATCCTCCTGGATTGACTCCGTGGGATGGGTATTGGAGGCACTGTGCTACAGTGGTTCCAGTCCTACCTACGGGGCCGATTTCAGAGAGTAACATTGGGTGACTATTCCCCAGCCCCTTAGCAATTGAACTATGGGGTGCTGCAGGGTACCAGCCTGTCCCCAATGTTGTTTAATATCTATATGAAGCTGCTGGGAGTGGTCATTAGGGGATTTGCAGCTAAAGGCCATCAGTATGCTGATGACATGTAGTTCTATCTCCCTGTGACATCTGAATCAGGAGAGGCTGTGCAAGTCCTGAATCAGTGCCTAGACTCAGTGATGGGCTGGATGAGGGCCAATAAACTGAAGCTGAATCCTGGCAAGACGGAAGCCCTGTGGGTGAGTGGTTCCCTGGTCCAGGAGATAGGCTCATTGCCTGTTCTGGATGGGGTTGCACACCCTCTGAAAGATCAGGTCCGTAGTTGGGGGGTACTCCTAGATCCATCATTGTCGCTGGAGGCCCAAATGGTCGCGGCTAGGGATGGCGGAGAATTCCGCCACAGATTTCAGTGAGGCCGAATGCACTGGCATTCGGCCCCCCGAAACCTGTGGCGGAATGGCCTCCCACCCCCCGCCACCCCCCGCCACCCCGCGGAATCCCCCTGGGACGAAGCTTACCTGGGGCAGATGCGGAGGTGGCGGTGGCTCCGGCGGCGGCTCCAGCAGCGGCAGCTGGTGTCTTGGCTGGCTGCTGCGGCTGCCAATGGTGGCCGTCGTAGCGGCCACCATTTGCATCCTTCCAGGCTGCCATGATAGGCTACGTAAGTATTTACATAGCCTATCACGGCAAAGAGCAGGGGCGCAAACGACGGCCGCTATGTCATTTGCACCACTGCTCTTTCTGTGATAGGCTACGTAAGTATTTATGTAGCCTATCACGGTAAAGGCAGCCATGCGAATGGCGGCCACTACGCCATTTGCGTGGCTGTCTTAACCATGATAGGCTACGTAAATACTTACATAGCCTATCACGGAAAGAGCAGCGGCGCAAATGGCATAGTGGCCGCCGTTTGTGCCCCTGCTGTTTGCCGTGATAGGCTACATAAATACTTACGTAGCCTATCAAGGCAACCTGGAAGCCTGTGTGTGTTGTTTTAATGATGTGTATTGTGTGTCTATGTTGTTTCCCCTTTTTTAAAAAAATAAAAAATAAAACTATTAATCTCAAATTCAGGGCACCTATCACCTATGGGGATAGGTGGCAGCCTCCAAACTCGGAGGCGGCCACCTATCTAATGCAGGGCAGAAGCACAGAGGGGATCATTCTGTCCATGCTTCTCCTGCCCTGCATTTGTGGCTAGGTAGCCAATTTCTGCTGTCTAGCCACGGGAAGGCGGAGCAGGGGAGGAGGCTGCTGGACGACACATAGGATGTGTTGTACCGGCAATTTCCACCTTCCCCTTGGCCCCTGCCCCAGAACGCCTCCTGGAATGCCCTGTTTTGGCCATTTCACACTCCTCTTCTAAGCACAGAGCACAGTGCCACTCTGTGCTGCCTGCAAGGCAGTGCAGAAGGGGGAGAAGGTCAGTTGTCTGGGAACTGAGCTCAAAGCACAGGCTCCGAGGTTGGTTCCCGGAAAACCACATATCCTTTGGCCATCTAGCCACTGACTAGTGGCCATAGGATGGCTCCCTAAATAACATAAATGTATAAAAACAAACAAGAAACAGAGCATAAGCTGCACTATGTAGGACCTTCTTTTTCATGCATCAATCCACTCTCTTCTGTTTCCCAGCTTGATTGGACTGTAGCTAAAATTCTGACTTCAGATACAAGATAAGATGTCCCAGTCTTGCCTACAATTCTGAACTTTATATGCATCAGAATCTGGAAGGAGAATTGGGGTGTGAGGAGAGAAATTAAGTCTGTGACATAAGGGGGAAAAAAATTAAAAAAGGAGTATAGGTTTAATCAAGAGTATTTGGTGAGGGGCTTTGTCAAAAGTCTTTTGGAAGTCCAAGGGAGAAAAGGTGCTTCCAGATGAGTCTTTTACTGTGCAGTCTCACTGCTTCATACATGGACTTTTACAGGAGAAGGGGGTCCACATGACATCATCTTTCTTATTTATTTATTTATTTATTATGTTTCTATACCGCCCAACAGCCAAAGCTCTCATCTTCAATATATACCTCCCACTGCTTCTTCCAGCCTTTTTTCTTACAAGAAAAATATGGTTAAAATGGTTAAGATGGAAGAGCTACACAACACCTTTTGAGTGTTAGTGATAGGAACTCTCCATCTGGAAGCACACAGTATCTACCATATCTCCCCACTCCACATACTTGTGGATGTTCTCAAAGATTAGTGAGAGAGGCCTTAGATTTTCAGAAGCCATGTTGATTCCTCTTCAGCAACACGTGTCCTTCTTATATGCTTGACAATTTTATCTTTAATAATGCTTTCTACCAAATTACCAGAACAGACTTAAAGATAACTGGCCTATAAGTTAACTGGCGCTTGTTAACTTGTTTATAAATGATCTGGAGTTGAGGGGACCAGTGAAGCAGCCAACTTTGTTGACAACGCCAATTAGGGTAGTTAAAACAAAAAAGGTCAGTGACGAACAGTTTTATAAGGATCTGTCCAAACGGGGGACTGGGCATCAATAGCAAACTTGGTTCCATATAAACAAGTGTAAAGTGATGCACATTGGGGCAAAACATCCCAATTCACATGTATGCTGAGCATGCAGTGACTGACTAGGAAAGGGATACTGGAGTTGTGGCTGATAGCTTGAAGAAAATGTCAGCCCAGTGTGGGGCAGCTGTGAAAAAGCCAAATTCCATGATGGGAGTCATTAGGAAAGGCATTAAAAATAAAGCTGTCAATAGTATAATGCCTTTATACAAATCTATAGCACAACCACACTTGGAATAATGCATAAAGTTTTTGTCATCACACTTCAAAAAAGACATTGTGGAGCTGGAAAAGTGGAAGTAAAGGGCAACCAAAATGGTCGACACCCCTATAAAAACACATTAGAATATTTGAGTCTTTCTAGCTTAAAAACAGCAAGAAAGTGGAGGTATGATACAGGTGTGTAAAGCTATGAATGATGTGGAGAAAATGGACAGGGAGACATTTTTCTCCGTCTCTCATAATGCTAGAACCTGGGTTCATCTAATAAAACTAAATGGTGGGAGATTCAGGACAGATGAAGAGAAGTTCTACTCGTCTACTCCACACGCACATAGTTAAACTATGGAATTTGTTACCACAAGATGTAGTGTTGGCCACCAACTTTGGCAACTTTAAAAGAGGGTTAGACAAATTCATGGAGGATAAAGTTATCAGTGGCTACTAGTCATGGTGATGGCTATATAGTTCCTCCAGTATCAGAGGCAGTATGCCTCTCAATATTGTTTTGGTAGGGGACATGAACATGAGTGTGATATTGCACTCATGTCCTGCTTGTGGACTTTCCAGAGGCATCTGGTTGGTCACTATGTGATCAGAATGCTGGTCTTGATAGGCCTTTATTTTGATCCAGCATGACTGTTCTTCTGTTCTGAAATGCATATAGAATCATTGTTGTCGTTCAGTCGTTCAGTCGTGTCCGACTCTTCGTGACGCCATGGACCATAGCACGCCAGGCCTTCCTGTCCTCCGCTGTCTCCCGGAGCGTGCTCAAGTCCATATTCATTGCATCAGTGATGCTATCTAGCCATCTCATTCTCTGCCGTCTCCTTCTCCTTTTGCCTTCAGTCTTTCCCAGCATCAGGGTCTTTTCCAGAGAGTTTTCTCTTCGCATTAGGTGGCCAAAATATTTGAGCTTCAGCTTCAGTATCTGTCCTTCCAATGAGCAGTCAGGGTTGATTTCCTTTAGGATTTACTGATTTGACCTCTTTGCAGTCCAGGGGACTCGTAAGAGTCTTCTCCAGCACCACAGTTTGAAAGCATCAATTCTTTGGCGCTCAGCTTTCCTTATAGTCCAGCTCTCACAGCCATGCGTTACTACTGGGAAAACCATAGCTTTGATTAGACGGACCTTTGTTGGAAAGGTGATGTCTCTGCTTCTTACTATGCTGTCTAGGTTTGCCATAGCTTTCCTCCCAAGGAGCAAGCATCTTTTAATTTCATGGCTACAGTCACCATCTGGCAGTGATCTTGGAGCCCAAGAAAATAAAATCTGTCACTGCTTCCATTTCTTCCCCATCCATATGCCAGGACGTGATGGGGCCAGATGCCATGATCTTCGTTTTTTTCATGTTGAGTTTCAAACCAGCTTTTGCACTCTCCTCTTTCACCCTCAACAAGAGGCTCTTTAGATCCTCTTCACTTTCTACCAACCATTAGGGTGGTATCATCTGCATCTCTGAGGTTGTTGATAATTCTCCCGGCAATCTTAATCCCGACCTGTGATTCATCCAACCTGGCGTTTCTCATGACGTACTCTGCATATAAGTTAAATAAGCAGGGTGACAATATGCAGCCTTGTCATACTCCTTTCCCAATTTTGAACCAATCGGTTGTTCCATGTCTGGTTCTTACTGTTGCTTCTTGACCCTCGCACTGGTTTCTCAGGAGACAGGTAAGGTGGTCTGGTACTCCCATCTCTTTCAGAATTTGCCACAGTTTGTTGTGATCCACACAATCAAAGGCTTTAGCGTAGTCAATGAAGCAGAAATAGATATTTTCTGTAATTCTCTTGCTTTCTCCATGATCCAGCGAAAGTTGGCGATTTGATCTCTAGTTCCTCTGCCTCTTCGAAACCCAGCTTGTACTTCCAGTAGTTCTCGGTTTGCATACTGCTGAAGCCTAGCTTGTAGGATTTTGACCATAACCTTGCTGGTAGGGGTGGACGAAAGTCACTTACCTGTCCTCAAAGATTGTTCGCGGTGGGGGGGAGGCACTTCGCTGCTCCCCCCGTGAAGTTCAGGCCGGGGGGAAGGCTTCCCGCCTCGCCCAGCTGAAATTCAGACCAGGGAGGAGGCGCCTCGCCTCGCCCGGCCGCGAACTCAAAAGTTTTTTTTTAAACGCCCCCATGATAGGCTACGTGACGATTAACGTAGCCTATCACGGCTAGATCTGCAAAGTCAGCAGTGATAGGCTACGTTAATCGTCACGTAGCCTATCACGGGTGACTTAAAAAAAAAAAAGCACGTACGCAAATGGTGGCCCCCATAGGGAGCCACCATTCGCGTTCCTTATTTGGTCACTGTAGTCTACGTAAATCTTTACCTAGACTACGGCGAAAATAAGGGCAACGCAAATAGCGTTGCCCTTATTTTCGCCATAGTCTACGTAAATCTTTACCTAGACTACAGCGACCAAATAAGGAACGGGAATGGCGGCTCCCTATGGGGGCCGCCATTATCCGTATGTGCTTTTTTTTTTTAAGTCACCCGTGATAGGCTATGTGACGATTTACGTAGCCTATCACGGCTCACATTGCAGATTTAGCCATGATAGGCTATGTTAATCGTCACGTAGCCTATCACAGGGGCGTTTTTGATTTTTTTTTCTTTTATGGCAATGGCGGCGGCGGCAGCTGGTCGAAAGACCGGCTGCTGCTCCCATCCCGGACGAAGACCCGCCGAATCGCCAGCCGGACCCGCCGCCGGGAGGGACATTCGGCAAAGGTAAGTCCCATCCCGGGAGGGAGGCAGGGAGCGGGGGGGGGCGGAGAATTTCTCCCCGAAACTTGTTCGGGGGGCCGAACACGTTCGCGTTCGGCCCCCCGAAGTTTCGGGGAGAAATTCTCCCCCATCCCTACTTGCTGGCATGTGAAATGAGCACTAAGGGATTCTTGCCCACAGTAGTAGATATGGTCACCTGAATTAAATTCGCCCATGCCTGTCCATTTTAGTTCGCTGATTCCCAAGATGTCGGTGTTCAGTCTTGCCATCTCATGTTTGACCACCTCCAGCTTACCTTGATTCATTGATCTTACATTTGTTGTTGTTGTTGTTCAGTCGTTCAGTCATGTCCAACTCTTCATGACCCCATGGACCATAGCACGCCAGGCCTTCCTGTCCTGCGCTCTCTCCCGGAGTGTGCTCAAGTTCATATTCATTGCATCGGTGATGCTATCTAGCCCTGATCTGACATTCCAGGTTCCTAAACAATATTGTTCTTTACAGCACTGGATTTTCTTTTAACCACCAGACACATCCACAGCTGAGTGTCCTTTCGTCTTTGGCCCAGCCGCTTCACTCTTTCTGGCGCTACTTGGAAATACCCTCTGCTCTTCCCCAGTAGTATATTGGACACCTTCCGACCTGAGGGGCTCATCTTCCGGCTTCATATCTTTTAGCCTTGTGATACGTCCAATGGGGTTTTCTTGGCAAGAATACTGGAATGGGATGCCATTTCCTTCTCCAGTGGACCACATTTTGTCAGAACTCTCTGCCATGACCTGTCCGTCTTGGGTGGCCCTGCACGGCATAGCTTATGGCTTCACTGAGTTATGCAAGCCCCTTCGCCACAACAAGGTTGGAAGGAACCTATAAGACCATCGAGTCCAATCCCCTGCTCATTGCAGGAATCCAAGTCAAAGCATCCCTGACAGAAGGCTGTCCAGCCTAATCTTGAATGCCTCCAGTGTGAGAGAGTCCCCATTGGTGTATTGCCTCCATAATATCAGATTCTGCCATTAATTCAGCTACCACATACCTATGTCTAATTAAAGATAAATACTTACCTACTCTTGCTGTTTCTTCTGTCTATGGTACTCCGTAAACTATATTATATATTCATTATTTTTAAGTTGTAGCATTTCTTTTGCAAATTGACCAACAAAACCAAATGACATTGAAGGAACCAAAGGCAGAGCACTTCAGCATTATTCAACAACATAATGAAGGGAACACACCCTTCCATCATCCTTATATCTACAGCTGTTGTGATTGTTGAAAGTATTTTTGAGTTATTATTCCATGTGTAATGGAGTAATACTACCTTAATTGGCTTACTGTAGCATTGAAAAATTCTCTTCAAGGATGGCCAATGGAGATTATTAAATGCATTCTAGAAACCTCTGGCACTGAAAAACAGCAAATATTCCTTTTGTTTCATCTAATCATCCTGAATACAAATAACTACTAAACACCAGGCTAGAAACCAACTCCTGCTGTCCTCAAAGAATAAATGCAGAATAAGACGGAAAAGGCCATTTACTGTTTCAAAGAAAAGAAGAAAATCTTTTCAATTGTTGCAGTCCGAAAGGTCACTGCTTTTGGTATTTTGCGAATGATGCTCTGATTCCATTGATCTGGAGGAACATTCCTTCTTTGAACACAATACACAGAGTGAGAGATAGTAAAAGCAGAAGCTAAACATCAGCAGGGAAGAATCAAACAACCAAGAAGCTCTGCAAAGGAATTGGGTTTCCTGATCGTTATTGGTCTATTGCTTCTTGACTAGAGAATCACAACTAATATTGCTTTTAATTCAATTCTGCACCGAACTAATTTCAACAAAGGAGATAATCTACTACTACAAAAAATCTTTCTGACATTGCCCGCCAATAAAGGATGATTAAATATAGTAGCTTCCATGAAATTTAAATGTTTATTTCCCTAGAGCAGGGGTGGGGAACCTGTGCCCCTCCAGAAGTTTTTGGACTATTTCCCCTCATCCCTCACCATTGGCTATGCTGTCTAGGGCTGATGAGAGTTGTAGTTCAACAACATCTGGAGTGCCACACATTCCTCACCCCTGCCCTAGAACATCATGGGCTGCAGTTACCAGGATGATAATATTTTAAATAAATAAATAAATAAATGTTATTTCATTTTGTATTTGTACAAAACATATATTTCTAAAATTAATTTACAACATGCACATTATAATATAAGAAAAATGTAATTTATATTATTTGGTGTATGTAATTAATTGTGAGTTCCATATTTTTGAATAAAATTATTATAATTCTGTATGCATGTATAGTATAGTTTAAGGTATTATTAGGAGTTTCCAATATCTTGCATAACAGAGCCATGCTGCATATATCAGCTGTTGGTGTGCCAATCACTTATTCTTTGTGGAGGGAATATGACTGCAAAGGGCAAAGGTAATTCTCCATTTTGTAAGGTGAGGCTCTGCAAAGTGGATTCAGCAGAACTCACCTAATGGTTATTGTGACTGAGTTATTTTAGGCCCAGATCAAATTGGCTCATTTATTGTAGCCTCCTGTTAATCCCATTCCAGTCCGAGTTCCATGACTACTTACATTTATCACTGGCAAGCAGGAACTCTAGCATCCTTCAACATGGTCATGATGAATAATATCCATTTGAGTGCAAGTTCTGATGCACTCATGTGATAGACCCTCAGATAACACACCAAAATAAAAGAACCCCTGAAAATAAAAATATCTGCAGAAAACAAACATAAAGTGACTCTTCCCATGCTTTAGAATAACTATCTAGGGTTGAATTTCAGCTACAACTTTTTTGCTCAACCCCAGAACCTGCCAGATCTATCCTGAACCTGTTTGCAATGCTAGAACAAAATTCATGATTCTGTAAGCTAATAATGTGAACCCTTCCTCTGAATAATGTAGAGTACATAGCTGTGTGATGCCATCTTCATGGGGCATTGCACTGTAGATATATATTTATTTTATTTTATTTTATTTTATTTTTTTACTTATCCCACCCTTTAGCCAAAAAGCCTCCCAAGGTGGCTTACAAAGACAAGAAATAAGACTCATCATGCTATGGGTGCCCACAGTAACTCAACATCATTTCCCAAATGATCCTCCAGGTGAAACTGAAGACAATTAGTGGAGCTGGTAAAAGAGAATGTGCAGAAATGTCTAGGGGTTGATCCCTATTACTGCTTGCATTTGTCATTGATATCTAAATGCCAGAAGCCAAACATTAGGACCATAGATGCTCCTGATTGTAACAGCAGGGGTTTGAAACAATGGAAGTAATTTAAAAAATGGAACATCACTATACAGAATTAAAATATTCAGTCAACAATGAAACTAAAGCAGTACTGCTTTGTGTTCCTGAAGCTGCGGTTCTGAAATTGCAGTAAGCACCCAGCAGCTCAATTGTCATAGAGCCTGTCCTGTACTCTCCCACATTTCACAGGTGAAAAGAGACACACCTGTCTTACATGCTTGTGACTAGGGAAGTTGGAGTAATCAGTAATCATTCAGATGAGTTCATATTTCTATTACTCTGACCTGTGGATAGGGATGTCAGAGAATTCCACCACAGATCTCGGTGAGGCCAAATGCCAGCCCCCCGAAATCCGTGGTGGAACGGCCTGCCACCCCCACCCCCCCGTGGATCCCCACCCCCCGGGACAAGACTTACCTTGGGCGGACGTTCCGGACGGCGGTGGCTCAGGCAGCGGCTGCGGCAGCGGCGAAGGCTGGTCTTCCGACCGGCTGCCACCGCCGCCATTTGCAGTCTGGTTGTTTATGTGTTGTTGTTTTTTACATAGACGTGATAGGCTACGTAAAGACTTACGTAGCCTATCACTTCTGGGTTAAAAAAAAAATGTGTACGCAAATGGTGGTGGCTACGGCCGCTGCCATTTGCGTTCCTTATTTTTCACCTTCTTAGTCTACGTAAATATTTACATAGACTATTACGGCAAAAATAAAGGGGAACGCAAATAGCGTAGTGGGTGCTATTTGCATTCCTTTTTGATTTGCCATTTTAGCCTATGTAAATATTTACGTAGGCTAAAACAGTGAATCAAAAAGGAACGCAAGTAGCGCCCACTATGCTATTTGCGTTCCCCTTTATTTTCACCGTAATACTCTGCGTAAATATTTAAGGTAGTATTACTCTGTTACACATGGAGCAATAACTCAAAAACACTTTCAACAATCACAACAGCTGTAGATATAAAGATGATGGAAGGGTGTGTTCCCTTCATTATGTTGTTGAATAATGCTGAAGTGCTCTGCCTTTGGTTCCTTCAATGTCATTTGGTTTTGTTGGTCGATTTGCAAAAGAAATGCTACAACTTGAGAAAATAGGCTTAGGGGGGAAACAGGCATGTGCAACTAACAGGAAAATAATGAATATATAATATAGTTTACGGAGTACCATAGACAGAAGAAACAACAAGAGTAGGTAAATAATTATCTGTAATTAGACATAGGTATGTGGTAGCTGAATTAATGGCAGAATCTGTTATTATGGAGGCAATACACCAATAGGGAATCTCTCACATTGGAGGCATTCAAGATGAGGCTGGACAGCCTTCTACCAGGGATGCTTTGACTTGGATTCCTGCAATGAGCAGGGGATTGGACTCGATGGTCTTATAGGTTCCTTCCAACCTTGTTGTGGCGAAGGGGCTTGCATAACTCAGTGAAGCCATAAGCTATGCCATGCAGGGCCACCCAAGATGGACAAGTCATGGCAGAGAGTTCTGACAAAATGTGGTCCACTGGAGAAGGAAATGGCAACTCACTCCAGTATTCTTGCCAAGAAAACCCCATTGGACGTATTACAAGGCTAAAAGATATGATGCCGGAAGATGAGCTCCTCAGGTCGGAAGGTGTCCAATATACTACTGGGGAAGAGCAGAGGGTATTTCCAAGTAGCGCCAGAAAGAGTGAAGCGGCTGGGCCAAAGCTGAAAGGACACTCAGCTGTGGATGTGTCTGGTGGTGAAAAGAAAATCTGATGCTGTAAAGAACAATATTGTTTAGGAACCTGGAATGTCAGATCAATGAATCAAGGTAAGCTGGAGGTGGTCAAACAGGAGATGGCAAGACTGAACATCGACATCTTGGGAATTAGTGAACTAAAATGGACAGGCATGGGCGAATTTAATTCAGGTGACCATCATATCTACTGCTGTGGCCAAGAATCCCTTAGAAGAAATGGAGTAGCACTCATAGTCAACCAAAGGGTGAGAAAAGCAGTACTGGGGTACAATTTCAAAAACGACAGAATGATCTCAGTACGAATCCAAGGCAAACCATTCAACATCACAGTAATTCAAGTCTATGCCCCAGCCACTGAGGCCGAAGAAGCTGAGGTTGATCGGTTCTATGAAGACCTACAACACCTTCTAGAACTAACAGCAAAAAAAGATGTCCTTTTCATCACAGGGGATTGGAATGCTAAAGCAGGAAGTCAAAAATCACCGGGATAACAGGCAAGCATGGCCTTGGTGTACAAATGAAGCAGGACAAAGGCTAATAGAGTTTTGCCAAGAGAACACGCTGATCATAGCGAACATGCTTTTCCAACAGCACAACAGGCGACTCTACACATGGACATCACCAGGTGGTCAATATCGGAATCAGATTATTATGTCCTTTGCAGCCAAAGATGGAGAAGCTCTATACAGTCAGTAAAAACAAGACCTAGAGCTGATTGTGGCTCAGATCATGAGCTGCTTCTTGCAAAATTTCGGCTTAACTTGAAGAACGTAGGGAAAACCACTAAACCATTCACGTATGACCTCAATCATATCCCTTATGAATATACAGTGGAGGTGAGGAATAGATTTCAGGGATTAGACCTGATAGACAGAGTGCCTGAGGAACTATGGATGGAGGTCCGTAACATTGTTCAGGAGGCAGCAACTCAATCCATCCAAAGAAAAAGAAATGCAAGAAAGCCAAGTGGCTGTCTGATGAGGCTTTACAAGTAGCTGAGGAAAAAAGGGAAGCGAAAAGCAAGGGAGAAAGGGCAAGATATATCCAACTGAATACCGAGTTCCAGAGAATAGCAAGGAGAGACAAGAAGGCCTTCTGAAATGAACAATGCAAAGAAATTGAGGAAAACAATAGAATGGGCAAGACTAGAGATCTTTTCAAGAAAATCAGGGATCTCAAGGGAATGTTTTGTGCAAAGACGGGCATAATAAAGGACAAAGAAGGCAGGGACCTAACAGAAGCAGATGAGATTAAGAAGAGGTGGAAAGAATACACAGAAGAACTATACAGGAAAAATCTAAATGTCCCTGATAACCATGATAGTGTGGTCACTGAATGTCAAGGGCTCCTTGGAGGCCTCTCTCAGTCTAATCCAGTAGCTAAGTCCAGACACAGACAAAGGGATTCCTTTTAAGGCTTTATTTTTCTTTTACAACTTAACAACTCTACCATTTGCAGCTAGATCTGAGCAGCACAGTACCTATGCCCAAGTTGGAACAGTTGGTCCCCGTTTGAAAGGGAAATACTGGCAGACCCCTGAACTTAAGGACTAGGGAGAGTCCCTCCCCTTTTTCCTTGGATCCTCTGGGCGCAGCCATTTTTTTGCGCGCCAACCGGGCACTACGTCTCCTTTCTGCATCCTCCATTTGGCACCGCTCTCGGCGTCGGCGTCGCGCATCCACCAAGTCTGCTATCTGCACTTTGTCACTCCCTGGACTGCTATCTAAGCTAGGAATGCTGGTGGGAGGAATCTCCGTCAGCTGTTGGCCCTGGGAAAGAGGAGTTCGCTCCTCTCCCAGGAGCGACTGCTCTTCCTCAGAATCAGAACTACTCTGGGATTCTATGGGCTCAGTGTCCACCCTGACACTGAACTTGAGCCGGACATCCTAGAGAGTGAAGTCAAGTGGACCTTAGGAAGCATTACTAACAACAAAGCTAGCGGAGATGACAGTCTTCCAGCTGACCTATTTAAAATCCTAAAAGATGATGCTGTTCAAGTGCTGCACTCAATATGCCAACAAATTTGGAACACTCAACAGTGGCCACAAGACTGGAAAGGTCAGTTTACATTCCAATTCCAAAGAAGGGCAATGCCAAAGAGTGTTCAAACTTAGGGATGGCGGAGAATTTCTCCCCGAAACTTCGGGGGGCCGAGCGCCAACGTGTTCGGCCCCCCGAACAAGTTTCGGGGAGAAATCCTCTGCACCCCCCCCCGCACCCCGCACCCCCCTACCGGGACGGGACTTACCTTCCCTGAATGTCCCTCCCGGCGGCGGGTCCGGCTGGCGGTTCGTCCGGTGTTCGAGCGGGGCTGGAGCGGCAGCCGGTCTTTCGACCGGCTGCCGCCCCCGCCATTGCAATGAAAGAAAAAAAAAAACACGTCCCCTGATAGGCTACGTGACGATTCACGTAGCCTATCACGGCAAGATTTGCAAAGTCAGCCGTGATAGGCTACGTGAATCGTCACGTAGCCTATCACGGGTGACTTTAAAAAAAAAAAGCGCGTACGCGAATGGCGGCCCCCATAGGGAGCCGCCATTCCCCTTCCTTATTTGGTCGCTGTAGTCTATGTCAATGTTTACGTAGACTACGGCGAAAATAAGGGCAACGCAAATAGCGTTGCCCTTATTTTCGCCGTAGTCTACGTAAACATTCACGTAGACTACAGCGACCAAATAAGGAAGGGGAATGGCGGCGCCCTATGGGGACCGCCATTCGCGTACGGGCTTTTTTTTTTTTTTTTTAAGTCACCCGTGATAGGCTACGTGACGATTCACGTAGCCTATCACGGCTGACTTTCCAGATCTAGCCGTGATAGGCTACGTGAATCGTCACGTAGCCTATCAGGGGACGTTGTTTTTTTTTTTTTTTACTTTCGTGTTCGCGGCCGGGCGAGGCGGGAAGCCTCCTCCCCGGCCTGAATTTCAGCCAGGCGAGGCGGGAAGCCTCCCCCCCCGGCCTGAATTTCGGCCGGGCGAGGCGGGAAGCCTCCCCCCCGGCCTGAACTTCACGGGGGGAGCAGCGAAGCGCTCCCCCCCACCGCGAACAAGCTGCGAGAAAAGGTAAGTGACTTTCGTTCACCCCTATTCAAACTACCGTACAATTGTGCTCATTTCACATGCCAGCAAGGTTATGCTCAAAATACAAGCTAGGCTCCAGCAGCATGTGAACCGAGAACTACCGGAAGTACAAGCTGGGTTTCGAAGAGGCAGAGGAACTTGAGATCAAATCGCCAACATTTGCTGGATCATGGAGAAAGAAAGACAATTCCAGAAAAATGTCTATTTCTGCTTCATTGGCTATGCTAAATCCTTTGATTGTGTGGATCACAACAAACTGTGGCAAATTCTTAAAGAGATGGGAGTACCAGACCACCTTACCTGTCTCCTGAGAAACCTGTACGAGGGAGAAGAAGCAACAGGAAGAACTGGACATGGAACAACCGATTGGTTCAAAATTGGGAAAGGAGTATGACAAGGTATTGTATACGACAAGGTATATGATTTTGTCACCCTGCGTATTTAATTTACATGCAGAGTACATCATGAGAAATGCCGGGTTGGATGAATCACAGGTCGGAATTAAGATTGCCGGTAGAATTATCAACAAGCTGAGATACGCAGATGATACCACCCTAATGGCAGAAAGCGAAGAGGATCTAAAGAGCCTCTTGTTGAGGGTGAAAGTGGAGAGTGCAAAAACTGGTTGGAAACTCAACATTAAAAAAATGAAGATCATGGCATCTGGCCCCATCACTTCCTTGCATATAGAAGGGGAAGAAATGGAAGCCTTAACAGGTTTTATTTTCTTGGGCTCCAAGATCACCGCAGACGGTAACTGTAGCCATGAAATTAAAAGACGCTTGCTCCTTGGGAGGAAAGCTATGGCAAACCTAGATAGCATAGTAAGAAGCAGAGACATCACCTTGCTGACAAAGATTCCTATAATCAAAGCTATGGGTTTCCCAGTAGCAATGTATGGCTGTGAGAGCTGGACTATAAGGAAGGCTGAGCGCCGAAGAATTGATGCTTTCGAACTGTGGTGCTAGAAAAGACTCTTACGAGTCCCCTGGACTGCAAAGAGGTCAAATCAGTAAATCCTAAACGAAATCAACCCTGACTGCTCATTGGAAGGACAGATACTGAAGCTCAAATATTTTGGCCACCTAATGCGAAGAGAAAAGTCACTGGAAAAGACCCTGATGCTGGGAAAGACTGAAGGCAAGAGGAGAAGGGGATGGCAGAGGATGAGATGGCTAGATAGCATCACCGATGCAATGAATATGAACTTGCGCACACTCCGGGAGAGAGCGGAGGACAGGAAGGCCTGGCGTGCTATGGTCCATGGGGTCACGAAGAGTCGGACACGACTGAACGACTGAACAACAACAATACTTCTGGATCTACAGACTCAGAACACTTAGTCCATGTGGCCTTAATCTGGACTACAATTCATAAACTTTATACCATTCCTACCTCTATTTTTCTCCTCAGGGATCTTCTTCTCCCAGCATTCCATATTGCTACCCATTTAATATCACAGCTACTGATGAGGGTGGAAGCTAAAATATTTAGCTCTAAATATTTGTTAGTCTGTATATCTTCCATATAGCAGTATGCTCTGCAAGGGCTTCACGCCTTTCCACTTGATCCCATTAAATCTCAATTCTATTTGTTTGTTATGGGTGATTAAATAAAATCCCACAGTTTGCTTGAATACCAGCCTTTTACTGTCACTAAATGACAAAGATCACCAAGTCTCTCAACAATGCTGACAAATGTGTCTCTGTCTTTCCAACAGGCAAGAGAAGAAAGGGTTGCCAGGCTGCTTAAGTGATCCTGAGGCATTGTTGAACAGAGATAAGTTTTTAATCCACTGTAGAGCAGCAGCAGAAGAAGCAGCATGTGTGTGATGGAGAAGATATGAGCTTGTGAGAAAGTGAGATAACAGCTGGGAAAGCCGCTAGGGCTGGGGGTGCTTCCAAGTCACCCAGATGTGGATGCAGTTGAAGTTAGTTCCTTAATTAATGCAGCAGCCTATGTATGACAATTTAGCCCAGAATTTAGCCCATTTTTGAGTTTTGTATCTGACAAATGAAACAAAAGACTTGTTTTGGCAGTGCTTGGAAGGAAAAGAAAAGAAAAGAAAAGAAAAGAAAAGAAAAGAAAGAAAAAGGTTGAGGAAGTACTGCATATTTTAATAGGTTTTAGCCAGTCAACGTTAGAATGATTAAAGTGACAGCCTTTCCACCTCACATGTTCAAAGTGGTTAATAAGCATTCTCTTCGCAGCATGTAAGAATCAAAACTACCACTGAGATATCAAAAGGATGGTGACATTACATTTTTTTCAGTTCAATTTTCCTAAAAAATGCAACTCACTCTTTCACAGTCAGTTGTTGTGTTCTCTCATATCAATGCCGTTTGACAGCTGCCAAATGCTGCCTAGTGTCCATCATACAATGCATGCATTGTCATACTTGTTGTGTCTAGCCAAACTTTTTAAAAAGTTTCTCAATTGTATGAGTTCAGTTCTTCAGTCAAAATAATTACATCTATGTTATGGATTTGCTTTGTGATAGAAAACAACTACCCTCAGAAAATCAAGGTATTTCCCCTCTCATTTTGGAGCTTTAACAGGCAGAAAGAAAGCTCAGATAGAAAGTCCTGGCATCATCCACATCCTTCTAAAAGTGGTTTGCACAGCACACAGTTGAAAATCCTCATCCTGCACCAAAGCTTCTAGTAGCTATGTTGAGGCGGGGGAGATGCTGTGTCTAGGGATGCAGGAATTTGTCAATTTCAGTTTCTCCCAGTTTCTCATTTTTTCAACTTTAAACTCAATTTGTCTCAAACTTGAGATGTTTTTATATGCCTGTATGAAAATTTGTGTGCATTTCTCTGTGCATTTCTCGTAATACATGCATCTTTGTGAGCAATTTTGCCTAATATAGGCAAAGCATCTTTTATTTTATTTTTGCTAACAATTTTCTTAATATAATGCATGTTTAGCATTATTTTAAAATATACTCATTTTTGTGTGCATTTCCCACTAATACACACTTTTTTTATTGGAGAACCCCACTGCAAAATTCAGAGAAGTGCACGTTTCAAAGTATCCCTGAGTTTTAGTTTTGTGTATTGGTTTGAAAGTGCAAAATTACATTAAAATGCAATACAAATTATTCTTTCTCTTGTGCCTAGCTATTCCTGTCTTTTTTCACTACCCAGGCTAATAGCAGACTTGGGAAAGGGATTACATTGGGGAAAGGGCATAGAAAGGAAGGATTAAACTGTCCCCCAGAGCACCATTTCCCCAATATTTAAAGCAGCTGCCTGGAACTGCTAATTAATTGAAAATCGGCACCAAAAAGCAGAAAATCCTAAACATGCATGTCCTGCAGTTTAGCTCTGAAATGAAATGGTTTGCAATGCTTCTGTGAAAAAGTAGGAGTGCAAGATAAGGATAAGATTATTAATCCCATCCACATCCACCGCTTTTAGGAGAACCCTGGACAAGATCCAAGATGTTTGAGACAAGAGGTCAAACCTAGACTTAGTCACACTTACCGTTAAACCTGTTAAAATCAAAAAGACTATCAATTAGTCATGACTAAATCCTATTGACTTCAATGGGTCTGCTCTAAGTACGACTAAATCAGGATCCAACCCTAGGATTCTAAATTGATAATCTGCAAAACTAGCAGGTATCTCCTGGAATACACAGTTCTTTAAATTAGGGGTGTACAAAACATACTCACCAGTCTGCTGGGGGTGTCTGCGGGGGGGGGGGAAGGCAATCCGTCCCTCCCCCCGGAATCCTCCCCAGCTGGCTCCACTCCGCGGCAAGTCCATGGAGCTGCCGGCCGGGCCCGTCTGCAGCTGGACTTGAGTCTGCTTCAGGGCTGCAGATGCAAATGGCATCTGGCGTAGCCGACGCCATTTGCGTCCCTGTGCTTTTCAGTGATAGGCTACGTAAATATTTATGTAGCCTATCACCAAAAAGCGCAGGGATGCAAATGGCGTCAGCTACGCCTGATGCCATTTGCATCTGTAGGCCGGGGTTGTGGATGAACGGCAGTGGACGGACCCAGATGGACCGGCCAGCAGCAGGTAGGGTCCATGCCGGGGGGGGGGGGTCTGGGGGGTGGCAGGGGGGTAGTCCATTCCATCACAGACTCCTGGGGGAGGCAGATTCTAAAGAATCCAGCCTCACTGGAGTCCGTGGCAGATTTCTCCGCCATCCCTACTTTGAATTCTTGTCTGCTGCCAGGCTGGCCAGCCCACTTTGATCCCTGTCATGTTCTTCCCAACTGTAACATCCTTAACCATTATGGGAAAGGAAGGCCATTTTGCTTTCCCTCCAAGACGTCATCATGGCCCTATGTCAAAGCATACTTGGTATGTTTTACCAAGCATTAACCAGACACTAGCACTGAATTATTATAAAAGCCAATCATACTAATAATTAGTAATAAGGTCAGGATTAAATGTTGTTGCATTTTTGAACTCGTTAAGTATTTTAACCTTTTAGAATATTGCTTTCAAGTGTTTCAATGCAATGCATACATTGAAAAATAACTTTTTAAAAAGGTACCTATTTAAATTAGTGCTTCCCCTTTCCTCCAAGCCCAGAACAGGCAATTAGGCATTGGGGCAACTCCTGAAAGAGGAAGGATGGTGACAGAATGACAGAATGGTGACAGAATGGGTGCAGAACACATAGCATCAGTACACTGAAAGGCAGGCCATGGACTGTGTCAATCCACCCTGCTCTCAGCTAAACCTCTTCCTGATTTTCTGGTGTCTACCCTTCTGCCCTAAGGGACACAGTGTAGGTATTTCTGGTCACTTTGGGACTGTAGGAATATTTTACTGTACAGTGATCCAAAATGGGTCACTGACGAAGGTGTTGCCATGTTAAATAGGGTGGTCACAATGGCAGGACTAGGGATGTATGGAAGTCACTTACCTTTTCGACGTGGTGATTCACGGTGGAGGGGGGAGGCGCTCTGCGCCTCCCCCTGAAATTCTAACCCAGCCGGCTCCGATCCGCGGAGATTCCACAGAGCCGCCACCCGAGGCCACCCGCAGCCGGACATCCGGCCACTGGGCAGCCTGCAGCCAAAAAAAACACACACCAGCATACGCAAATGGCAGCTGCTACAGCGGCTGCCATTTGCGTTCCCCTTTTTTCACTGTTTTAGCCTACGTAAATTTTTACATAAGCTATTACGGCGGGGGGGAAAGGAACGCAAATAGCACCCACTACGCTATTTGCGTTCCCCTTTTTTTCGCCGTAATAGCTTACGTAAATATTTACGTAGGCTAAAGCAATGAAAAAAAGGGAGCGCAAATGGCGGCTGCCATAGCCGCCATTTGTGTACGCTGTTTGGTTTTTTTAGCTTGCCGTGATTTCGCACGCCTTTCGTGGGGGGGGGGAGGCGGCTTCGTTCCGCCACAGATTTTGGGGGGCCGAATGCACTGGCATTCGGACTCACCGAGATCCATGGCGGAGTTCTCTGACATCCCTAGGACACTGCAGGAAATAAGATCAGCAAGTCATCACTGGTGAGCAGCCAGAGGCACCTTTGTGGTAAAATGGCTTTCCCTAGACTTGTCCTGAAGGACGCTTGCTGCAGATCTTCAGTATAAAAATCAGTAAAGTTGTGGATGTAGTTCTCCCAACACCTGTGTCTCACCTTTTCTTCCAGGTTGTGGGAGCAAAGCCATTTTCACTTTTAAGCATCCGGTTGGTGAGAAATCACAAAAAGCCTATATGGTTTGTTAGACAATGGAAATCATGAAGTATATTAAAAATCTAGGTGCAGATAAATGAGCTTCTTATACGCCTGTTTGGGAGGAAAAATAAATAAAAATGGACTCATGCAGGAACTTTCACTAAGTGCCTAATGAGGTGGCAGTGTATCAGGTAGACAGCATAAGGGTAATGGTAAGAACACACATACAACATGAAGACAAATTAAAATAACAGTCATATATCATTGCTTCTCTTTTATAACTTGATATCATACACCCTCTTGAATTCTATTGGCCTTAATGGAATTATAATGGGATTTCATGAAGCTGAATAATTATAGTTTTCATTTTGGGTTTCACTCTTGGAATATAAATCTAACTTGCACCTTATGCTAGAGAAGGGACATTATTATATGAAAAGTTATTGTAAATATATTTCATATTTCATTATGTTGTGAAATATTCACAATATAATAGAGGTGAAGGTGAAAAAGATATAGGCCTGGTTCAAACATCACAACAAACCCAAGGTGTTTTTTAAACCATGGGCTGTTATGCAAAAGTGAGCAAAAGGGCTGCTGCACGCTGTCTGAGTGCTCCGCTGCAAGCGGAAGTGGCTAAACAACCCAGAAATGCAGATGCTCCATCATGACGTGCAAACCAGGTTGTTTGTTATGATGCATGAATTAGGAACTCTCTCCCCTGACAAGCCAACAAAAAACCATGGTTAGGGGTGTACGGATTCCCCACCATCTGTTCCAGTGGGGAATCCATGGGGGGGAGTGGCTCCGCTCCACGAGGATTCCGGGGGGGGGGGGACTGGCTTGGGGGCACTTACCTTCCCTCCTGCCAGCCAGAGCCGTTCGTCTCCTCCCTGCCCCTGCCGATTGCCATGTCTTTTCTTTAAAAAAAAAATGGAGATCGGCAGGATGTGCCCATAGACTTAGACGCAAATAGAGTCATGAATCTTCCATCTAAGTCTATGTATCCATAGGCCTATACGCAAGATTCTCAGCTCTATTTTGCGTAAAAGTCTATGGGCACATCCTGCCGATCTCCATTTTTTATTTTTTTAAAAATAAAGAAATGGCGATCAGCAGGATTCCAAAGAATCCAGCCTCATTTGAATCCGCAGTGGATTTCTCTGAGATCCCTAACCATGGGTTATTTCTCTGGCTTGTCAAGGGGGAGAGTTCCTGGTTCACACATCATGACAAACAACTACAGGACTAAGCATCCCTGGGTTTTTTAACTGCTCCTGCTCAAAGCAGAAGTGGTTGGGCAGTGTGCACCAGCACACGTGCTGGTTTACAAGACCTGGGGTTTAAAACCTCCCAGGTTGTTGTGAAGTGCATGTGTCATATTAATCCTCTCAACTCCAGTGGACTCTTCAATACTGTTTTGTTATCCATTATTCTCATTTAGGGATGTATGGAATGTGTAAAATCCATTCCATCTGTGTTTCACAGATTGTCAGGCGCTATTCATTCTGTCATCCACCCATTGAAGGAATCAATTTTTTTGTTTCTGAATTTGCACACATTCACATTTGCACAAAATTTGGCACATGTGTGCAAATGCACACATTCCCCCCAAATGTGCATTTTCACGCTTTCATTTATGGGGGAAATGTGCATTTTTGGCCTTCTTTGCCTATTTTTTACAACAAAATTTGCAAAAAATTCGGGAAAGTTAGAAAAACAGTCTGCAAGCCTGTAGAATCTGCCCAACAGGGAGAAAGCCAGTCTGCTGCAGAATCCATGGGTCGGATTTATGAAAATCTGAACTCATTTGATTCTGTTGCGGATTTCTCCAACATCCCTACTCTCATTTCCATCTTGAGAACAGTTCTCCAGAGAACAAATTGGTGGCAGATTGCTGTAACTGCTTGAGGAACTTTATAGCCTTGCAGCTCGAAAAGCTGAACAACTTATGTAATGCATGGACATTCCTTTAGCACTCCTGATGATTTTGAGAGCACTTGTCTTGCTAGCCACCACTAGGGATGGCGGAGAATTTCTCCCCGAAACTTCGGGGGGACGAGCACCAACGTGTTCGGCCCCCCGAACAAGTTTCGGGGAGAAATTCTCCACACACCCCCGCCCCCGCACCCCCCCCGGGACGGGACTTACCTTTGCCGAATGTCCCTCCCGGCGGCAGGTCCGGCCGGCGCTTCGGCGTGTGTTCGTGCGGGGCGGGAGCGGCAGCCGGTCTTTCGACCGGCTGCCACTGCCGCCATTCCAATAAAAGAAAAAAAAAACGCCCCCGTGATAGGCTACGTGACGATTAACGTAGCCTATCACGGCTAGATTTGCAAAGTCAGCCGTGATAGGCTACGTAAATCGTCACGTAGCCTATCACGGGTGACTTTAAAAAAAAAAAAGCGCGTACGGATAATGGCGGCCCCCATAGGTAGGGGTGAATGAAAGTCACTTACCTTTTCTCGCAGCTTTTTCGCGGTGGGGGGGAGCGCTTCGCTGCTCCCCCCGCGAAGTTCAGGCCGGGGGGGAGGCTTCCCGCCTCGCCCGGCCGAAATTCAGGCCGGGGGGGGAGGCTTCCCGCCTCGCCCAGCCGAAATTCAGGCCGGGGAGGAGGCTTCCCCCCTCGCCCGGCCGCGAACACGAAAGTAAAAAAAAAAAAAAAAGTCCCCTGATAGGCTACGTGACGATTCACGTAGCCTATCACGGCTAGATCTGGAAAGTCAGCCATGATAGGCTACGTGAATCGTCACGTAGCCTATCACGGGTGACTTTAAAAAAAAAAAAGCGCGTACGCGAATGGCGGCCCCCAAAGGGAGCCGCCATTCGCGTTCCTTATTTAGTTGCTGTAGTCTACGTCAATGTTTACGTAGACTACGGCGAAAATAAGGGCAACGCAAATAGCGTTGCCCTTATTTTCGCCGTAGTCTATGTAAACATTGACGTAGACTACAGCGACCAAATAAGGAAGGGGAATGGCAGCTCCCTATGGGGGCCGCCATTATCCGTACACAGTTTTTTTTTTTTTTTTTAAGTCACCCATGATAGGCTACGTGACGATTCACGTAGCCTATCACGGCTGACTTTGCAAATCTTGCCGTGATAGGCTACGTGAATCGTCATGTAGCCTATCAGGGGACTTTTTTTTTTTTTCGTTTCATTGCAATGGCGGGGGCGGCAGCCGGTCGAAAGACCGGCTGCCGCTCCCGCCCCACTCGAACACCAGACGAACCGCCAGCCGGACCCGCCGGGAGGGACATTCAGGGAAGGTAAGTCCCGTCCCGGGGGGGGGTGGGGGGGGTGGAGGATTTCTCCCCGAAACTTGTTCGGGGGGCTGAACACGTTGGCGCTCGCCCCCCCGAAGTTTCGGGGAGAAATTCTCCGCCATCCCTACCCATAGGGAGCCGCCATTCCCGTTCCTTATTTGGTCGCTGTAGTCTACGTAAAGATTTACGTAGACTACAGCGACCAAATAAAGAACGCGAATGGCAGCTCCCTATGGGGGCCGCCATTAGCGTACGCGCTTTTTTTTTTTTTTAAAGTCACCCGTGATAGGCTACGTGACGATTAACGTAGCCTATCACTGGTGACTTTGCAGATCTAGCCGTGATAGGCTACGTTAATCGTCACGTAGCCTATCACGGGGGCGTTTTTTTTTAAAAAAAAACCAACAATGGAGTTCGCGGCCGGGCGAGGCGGGAAGCCTCCTCCCCAGCCTGAATTTCGTCCGGGCGAGGCGGGAAGCCTCCCCCCCCGGCCTGAATTTCAGCTGGGGCGAGGCGGGAAGCCTCCCCCCCCAGCCTGAACTTTGCGGGGGGAGCAGCGAAGCGCCTCCCCCCCACCACGAACAAGCTTCAACGACAGGTAAGTGACTTTCGTCCACCCCTAGCCACCAGGGACACTGGAGAAATTCAAGACGATTAAAATGAGCTCGGATTTCTAAGAATCCGACCTGCGGAATCCACTGCAGAGCGCCCCCCTCAGTCTGTGTGGAGTCTGTGGACTTTCAGATGATCTTTTTTAATTAAAAAATCTAATTTAAAAAAAAAATCCCAAAATTTATGCATATAAATCCATAGAAAAATACATAAGTCTCTCCTGAGGAAACGTGTAATGGAATGGGGGACAATACACTAAATGTTACATACTGAGGTGAATTATGTAAATATTTAGGTACATACTTACATAAATATTTACCTAATTATTTCTGTATTTTTCTGCATGACAAAAAAATATATATTCCCATCTGTCTGTGGGCGGATGATGGAACAAAAGTGGCATGACTTTCTGCAAAACACAGTCCGTATATCCCTACTAGCCACCACATTTGGCAGATTCTTAAAGGCACATTTCCTTTTTTTTACCCTTTAATTTTGGAGCATTTTCCAATGTGCTAACATACTGTCAAACAATAGATAAGCCTTCCTGAATCTCAATTAGGGATGGGCAGATCACTTCCCCCGTTCCGGGGGTGGGGTCCACGGGAGGGGAGGAGATCCGTTCCTCCCCCCGGAATCTGTCCAGGCCAGCTCCGCTCGCTCCATGGTGATTCTGTGGATCCAGCGGCCAGCACCACAGCACTGGTGATACAGCTGGCCACCACTGCCGTGCCATATCACTGTGCTAAATCCGGATGCAAATGGCATCCACTACGCCATTTGCGTCCCTGTTTTCACATAATAGGCTACCCAAATTACATTTACATGGATATTTGCATAGCCAATCGCATGAAAAACCAGGGATGCAAATGGCGTAGTGGATGCCATTTTTGTCCAGACTTAGCACAGCGATATGGCATGGTAATGGCAGCCAGCTGTATCACCAGTGCTGCGGAGCCAGCAACTGGCTCCACAGCATCACCACGTGGAGGAGCCAGCCTGGATGGATTCCGGAGGGGCACAGAGGTGAGTGCTCCATTCCGCCACGGACCCCAATGGGGCCAGATTCTTGGAATCTGGCCTCCTTGGGGTCCGTGGCAGAACTCTCTGACATCCCTAATCTCAATGAGTGTTAATGACAGCTCTTTCAGTATATCTTAATGCTCTTTTCTTAATATTTCATTGTATAGGACCAATCTCAGGGCACCCTTGCTATGTTAAACTAACATGGCAAGTCCCATATCTTTGTTTGCACTATAACTAGCATTGCTGATTTGCCACATTTCCCCCAATTTTTATTTCTTTATCTTTACATCCTAATTTGCAACAATAGCTGATTTCTAAGAAATATTTATTTTAGTGACAGTAGGAACCACCACTATTAATGTGACGATTTAGGTTATGCCTCTCAGACCAGAGCCCCCTCGTTAGCTGGAGACTTTCCACAAATCAGTGGGACTACTTGGAGCCAGGAAATGCTTGATTCTTGCTTTAGTGTTAACCTTACAAATTACTCAATTGCATATTTTTGTTCAGGCATTTCTACCCAAAATGTTTAATTTGGAAAGTGGTTTACAATACCTATTGTGTTCACCTTGTGAATATTTTACACATGGAAACTGAGGCTGAAAAATGGGACCTTATGAGATAAGAAAAGAAGAAGATGACCATTAGTGGAAGCTGTGGTCCATCCTACAATTGCACCATTTCATAATGCAATTTCCAGCACCTTTCTAGAAGAAAAGAGTGGGGGCTGGAGAGAGAACGATTGAAAGGAAGATGCAGGTAGCAGCTGTCACTGGACTAGTACCAGGTAAAGCCAGAATAGAAACTACTACTCTGAGTAGAACAAGCTTCGGTCTTGAATTGCTGACTTCTCTGGGTTAAATCCAACATGGCACTAGCAGACGTCCACTAGTGCAATAGGACTTCCCCCTCTCTCCTCTCTTCTGCTGCTGTTCATGCCACCCAAATATCTGCTGTGGAAGGTTTCCCAGCTCTCTGGGGAAGGTTTTGATGATGCACAGGGATTTGCTTGGGGAGAGGGAGGCTCCCCCTTCCTGGTTCCATGGATGGAACTGCTTCCATCAGTTGAATGACAATACTGGATACAAACATCTGGGCCTAACTATAATGTCTGGCTGCAACAAAAGGTTATGAATAGGGCTGTGCATAGCTTCGGTGCCAAATCTGAATCCTGAAGTGAATCGGGCTGCTTCAGGGATGCCCTGGTGTGATCCGTAGCAAATCAGACCAGCACCAAGGCACTCTGAAGCAAAGCAAGTCACCAACGAAGCACCTTGGTCTGCCTTGGAGATTTGGAGTCTTCTGATGCCTTCTGAAGGCCAGACAGCCTGTCTCCAAAATGTATCAACTTGAGAAAGATCAGGGAAGGGGAAAGGAGGAGGAGAGAGGGGGAAAGGGGAGAGCAGAAGGAGAGGAGTGAGTGAGCTTTGGTGAAGGGCAATTCTAGTTGCAAATTAGGGCTGAATGTAACCTAGCAGTCTCCAGTCAGTGATGGGGGGGCGGGATACTAGATATATTGGAGAAAAAAAGCCTGTGTTTGTTCATTGCAATTGCAAGAGAGAGATCTTGTGGTGTTACTGGAGAGAGCTCTGAAGTTATTTGGCTAGAGATGTTGGGGGGGGGGGTTTGTACTCTTTCCTGCTCTTTTTTCATAGTTTGCCAGCTAGATCCTTTAAAAAAACAAAACAATATATTTAAAAAGTACTTTCCTTTCCTTGTTCTTGGCTCCCCCCCTTCTCAGTTCCTGTATTCCTTCCCTTCCCATTTTTGAACTCTATATCTTTCCCCTAAATACACACGCGCGCGCACACACACACACACCTTTTTCTTTGCTTGTTTGTAGGTAGTTCTGTATTTGCTTTTCTTTTGCTCTTCTGTGTCTCTGTGTGTGTCTGTGTGTTTGTGCTTGTGTTGTGGTCAAGTTCCCATTCCAAATACAGTGGGAAAAGCACTACATCTATTATTTAAATAATACTTCACTGTGTGGCAAAGCAAGCAAGCCCAATATGATGCATCTTCAAGTGCTGGCAGGGGCAGAGGTGGGTGGGGTGCTGCTGGGGCTAGCAGCACTGGTAGACAAGCTAGCTCTCCCACAGTCTGGATAGTGTATCCTGGTGTAGTAGGGCAGCAGAGTGTGGAGTTCACAACCTGGATGCCAACTTTATCTGGCCCCAGGTTACCAAATTTAGTAGTACTAAGGGAGAGGGGTTATTTGCATGTCAAAGAAACATACAGCAGAGATTGGGGATAGTGACCTCCTCCTAATCACCACTTAAACACCTAACTTCTCTGATGATCCCTTTATGACCTTTGGTTTGAGTTTCTGAGAACAGCACATTTTATCTGTGCCTAGCACAAAAACTACTGGGCCAAACTGCCAGAAATTTGGCAGGTGGAATCCTCTCCTTGGGGACTGATAGGTCCCCAAATGTCATGCACTTCAGTGAAAAGTTATAGGTCTTTGCTTTGAGGGGTTTTGTTGAAAAAAATCAAATTTCACCTGCACCTAGCACAAAAACTACTCGGACATACTGTCTGAACTTTGGCAGGTGGAATCCCCTCCTTGGGAGCTGACAGGTCCCTAAATTCTGTGTATTTATTATGAAAATTGAAAAAGTTATGGCCATTTCTATTTTCCAGTGCAAGTCAGTGGGAAAGCGTCGTATCTGAATGACTCAAATATCTGCATCTCACTTCAGATCCAAATCCAAAGCTAAGCAGATTGGGTCCAAAGTGGCATCCGAAGTGAACCAGGTTCTGCGCATAGCTATAGTTATGAAGTTCTAAGGAAGATAAAAACTTGCACATAACAGTTTCTGTTTAACAGTTTAATGATCCATTAATGCATAATTCCTTCAGCATCTTAAAACACTGAACATATGACATGATGACTGATAAAAAGAACAACTGACTAAAAAAAAGCACCACACGTTCAGTTAAACCAATGTATTTTTGTAAAATTCTATTACCTCTCATAATATTTAACCAATGAATATATCATCTTAAATGCTTGGCTATTACAGGAACACAATTAAAAGATGATCCAGTAAGTAACTTAATATAGTTATAGAAAGCTTCTATGTAATTGTCTAGCTGACCATATAATGCATGAGAGATAGTGACTGCATCCTGGGTAATTTAAATCTAACATAAATAATAATTGGCAACATATATTTGCAAGATACCTCTGCCTAGTGAGCTACTTTCATTATCTTTTTGTGGCCTGTGCAGATGAATATTTTAGGCATTTTGCTGCAAAATATTCAAATGATAAATTATTCAGTACCATACACTTAGCTAACAGAAGAACTGCCAAAGATTGTCTTTTAGGGTGCAATTCTATGCATGTTTAGACTGACAAATGTCCTGCAACACCCTTCATGGCTAGCAGGGGCATGTCGGGGCTGTAGGACTTTTTTCTGTCTGAACATGCATAGGATTGTGCCCTTAGAGTCTAAAAGTGAAACTAAAATTTAGACAAAGAATTCCACTGCACAACAGCAATTTTACCATTTTTACCCTTGAAATAAGAAAATCAAATATTTTCCCAATAACTTAATATACCCATTGGCTTCTACAAATCAATTAAATTCTTCCGGGAGCATAACGAAATATATAATGCAAGGAAGTTCTTGAATAGCTTAACATGTAGATCAGAATATAGAGGAATCTTTTTGAATATGCCACTGATCATTAGTTTGTAACAGAATGTTCTATAGATATTCCCAAGCTGTCAGTTCCCTTTTCTTATCAAACCATCTCTCTTTTTTGTCAGTTTCTTTCACTCATTCAAAATACTAGCAGTATATCCTATATCTATCTAGCAGGAGCTGTGAATTATAAAGTACTTTGTCTAACTCCTAAGGGATGGTAGTGACTAAAGCAATGAAAGAGAATTCTCTATTATCCATCAGAAGTGACATACTGGGAATTCTGAAAGGAATTCTAAAAGCTGGTTTTCCAGCTGGAGTTCAGAAGATAGCCACTGATTAAAAATAAAGATGGAAATAGAAGATAAGGGGGGAGTCACAGCATATAAAATTATGTTGTAAAACCAGGTACTCAGTGAACAATGAACTTTACAGCCACTGACGGAGTTCAAAAGATCCATGAGGTTCCCCATATGTATATGGAACTCTGTGTTTCTTTATGGAACGTTTCTTTTTTTAATGCTCTGTGTTTGTGTCCACATTGTGTGCTCAGAATCTTTCCTGACACCAAAGAGAATGAAACACACTCAATTCAGAGTATGAATTGGCATCCCAGGGGCCTACTGTTTTGATCTAGCTTGACATGATGGCTATGAACTGAGTGAAAGTTAACTCTTTCAAACAGTACTAATCTTTCAAACAGCATCATTTTCCCCAAAGCAACTTTATCTGTTCCTTGACAATTTTTTGCCATTATTATTATTATTATTATTATTATTATTATTATTATTATTATATTTATTACATTTCTATACCACCCAATAGCCGGAGCTCTCTGGGAGGTTTACAAAAATTAAAAACATTAAAAAATACAATATACAGAGATTAAAAACAATTTACATAAAAAACACATGAGCAGACAATATACACAAAAGAAACATATATCTAAAACAACTTCAAACAAACAATCTCAAAAACAAACAATCATAACCATAAGACATTCCAGGATCGATTAAACACTTAACATATACTGCCAAATGCCTGGGAGAAGAGAAAGTTCTTAACCTGGCACCGAAATGATAACAATGTTGGCACTAGGGATGGCAGAGAATTCCGCCACGGATTTCAGGGAGGCCGAATGCCAGTGCATTCGGCCCCCCCGAAATCTGTGGCGGAACGGCCTGCCCCCCCACGGATCCCCCTGGGACAAGACTTACCTGGGGTGGATCTTCCAGACGGAGGCGGCTCCGGCGGCAGCTTTGGTGGCGGCGGCTGGTCTTCCGACTGGCTGCCGCCGCCGCCATTTGAAATTTTTTTTTTTTTTACACACACATGATAGGCTACGTAAGTTTTTACGTAGCCTAAAACATCTGGGTTAAAAAAAAAAATAAGCGTACGCAAATGGCGGCGGCTCTGGCTGCCACCATTTGCGTTCCTTATTTTGGGCCATCTTAGTCTACGTAAATAATTACGTAGACTAAGACGGTGAAAATAAGGGGAACGCAAATAGCGTCCGCTGTGCTATTTGCATTCCCCTTATTTTCGCCGTCTAGGTCTACGTAAATATTTATGTAGATTTAAGACGTCAAAAATAAGGAACGCAAATGGTGGCGGCCGTAGCCGCTGCCATTTGCGTACGTGTTTTGTTTTGTTTTTTTTCCCAGAGCCCTCCGTGGCCGGAAATCCGGCTGCGGATGGCTCTGGCCTGGCTGGGCCTGGCCGGCTGCTCTGCAGAGCAGCCGCGGAGCACAGCCAGCCGTGGAGGATTCCAGGGGGGAGGAACGGAGCGCCTCCCCCCCGTCCAGGATTCTGGGGGGAGGGACGGAACGCCTCCCCCACACCATAAACATAATCCGCGAACAGGTAAGTTATTTTCGTACATCCCTAGTTGGCACTAGGCGAGCCTCGGCGGGGAGATCACTCCATAATTTGAGGCCACCAATGAAAAGGCCCTCTCCCTTGTTGCCTTCTTCTGATCTTCCCTCAGTGTAGGCAACCGGAGGACGGCCTTAGATGTTGAGCATATGGGTAGGTTCGTGTCAGGAGAGGCGTTCCATCAGGTATTGTGGTCCCAAGCCATGTAAGGCTTTATACTGTAGGTTAAAACCAGCACTTGAATCAGGCTCAGAAACATACAGGCAGCCAGTGCAAGTGGGCCAGAATCGGTCTTATATGTTCGGACCTTCTGGTCCCCTTTAGCAATCTGGCCACCACATTTTGCACGAGCTACAGTTTCTGAACTTTCTTCAAAGGCAGCTCCACGTAGAGTGCATTGCAGTAATCTAACCTGGAGATTACCAGAGCATAGACAACTGAAGCCAGGTTATCCCTATCCAGATAGGGGTTGGTGGCATAGCTGGGCCACCAACCAAAGTTGGTAGAAGACACTCCATGCCACAGATGCCACCTGAGCCTCAAGTGACAAAGATGGCTCAAGGAGAACCCCCAAACTACAAACCTGCTCCTTCAGGGGGAGTGCAACCACATCCAGAACAGTTTAAACTTCCGGTCAGAAGAACCACCCACCAATAACATCTGATTATTGTCTGGACTGAGTTTCAGTTCATTAGCCCTCATCCAGTCCATTGTCACAGCCAGGCATTGATTTAGCACATCCACAGCCTCACCTGAGTAAAATGAAAAGGAGAAATACAGCTGTGTGTCATCAGCATACTGATGACAACATGCCCCAAAACTCCAGTGATGGGCATGGCAGAGAATTCCACCACGGATCTCGGTGAGGCCGAATGCCAGCACATTCGGCCCCCTGAAATCCATGGCGGAACAAACCCCCCCCCCCCCGCGAAATGGGCTCGGAACAGAGCCTACCTTGGTCGGCCGTTCCGGTGCTCCTCGAATGGCAGCCGCATCTGCAGCCGCCATTCGCGTCTTTGGAATGGCCGTGATAGGCTACGTAAATATTTATGTAGCCTATCACAGCTAAAAAGGGAACGCAAGTGGCAGCCACCGTAGCCGCCGCCATTTGCGTTCCCTTTTTTTTTGCCGTGATAGGCTACGTAAATATTTACGTAGCCTATCACGGCTAAAGTGGGAACGCAAATGGTGTAGGGAACGCCATTTGCATCCCTGCTTTAGTTGTGATAGGCTATGTAAATATTTACGTAGCCTATCATGGGCCGGTGTAGGGATGAAAATGGCGTCCCCTACACAGGACGTCATTTGCGTCCACAGCAGCCCGGCAGCGGCTGGAAGCCCCACTGCGGGTTGGCCCAGCCAGCAGCTCTGCGGCCTGCCGCGGAGCAAAGCCAGCCAGGCAGAATTCCGGGGGGGAGGAACAGATCACCTCCCCCCCATCAAGGATTCCAGGGGGAGGAACGGATCGCCTCCCCCCACGTGTGGAACCCAGCGGAGCAAGGTAAGCAGGGTTTCGTACACCCCTACGGTGACCACACTCAATGGTTTCATGTAGATGTTAAATAGCATGGGGGACAGAACTGACCCCTGTGGCACTCCATACTGGAGAATCCATGGAGCTGAGTAGTATTCCCCAAGCACCACCTTCTGGAGCTGACCATCCAAGCAGGAGCAAAACCACTGCAATGCAGTGCCTCCCACTTCCAGCTCAGACAATCATCCCAGAAGGATACCATGGTCAATGGTATCGAAAGCTGCTGAGAGATCAAGGAGAATCAACAAGGTCACACTCTCCCTGTCTCTCTCCTAGGGATGGCAGAGAATTCCGCTACGGATTTCAGTGAGGTTGAATGCACTGGCATTCGGCCCCCTGAAACCCGTGGCGGAACGGCCTCCCACCCCCTGTCCCCCCGTGGAATCCCCCCCGGGATGAAGCTTACCTGGGGCGGATTTCTGCCGGCGGCAGCTCCGGCAGTGGCTCTGGCAGCGGTGGCAGCAGCTGGCCTCTCAGCCAGCTGCTGCGGACTCAAATGGTGGCCGCCGTAGCAGCTGCCATTTGCGTCTGGCCAGGCTGCCGTGATAGGCTACGTAAGCTGCCTTTGCCATGATAGGCTACGTAAATACTTACGTAGCCTATCGCGACAACAACAACAAAAACACGTACGCACATGGCGATGGCTACGGCGGCTGCCATTTGCGTTCCCTTTTTTTCACTGTTTTAGCCTACATAAATATGTACATAAGCTATTACGGCGAAAAAAGGGGAACGCAAATAGCGTAGTGGGTGCTATTTGCATTCCCCTTTTTTTCGCTGTAATAGCTTACGTAAATATTTACGTAGGCTAAAATGGCGGGGGGGAAAGGAATGCAAATAGTGCCCACTACGCTATTTGCATTCCCCTTTTTTTCACCGTAGTAGCTTTCATAAATATTTACACAGGCTAAAACAGGGGGAAAAAGGGAATGCAAATGGCAGCTGCCATAGCCGCCGCCATTTGCATACGCGGGTTTTTTTTTCCCAAAGGCTGCCCAGCGGCTGGATGTCCAGCTGCAGGCAGCCCTGGTCAGCGGCTCTGCAGAATCTCCATGGAGCGGAGCTGGCTGTATCAAGATTTCATGGGGAGGTGCAGAGCGCCTCCCCTCCACCTCGAATCACCCCGTCAAAAAGGTAAGTGACTTTTGTCCATCCCTACCCTGACATAGGTCATCACACAGGCCGACCAAGGCTGTTTCTGTGCCAAAACCTGGCCTGAACCCTGCCTGAAATGGATCTAGATAATCGGTCTCATCCAAGAATGTCTGGAGCTGGTTGGCAATTATTAGCAAAGAGGAAATAGAAACCTTACTTCAGCCCACCATGCAAATGGAATGGCCCTTACATTACTTTCAATAAAGTAATATAAAGTGCTAGTCATACTCTCATGTGGCATGAACTAATGGCCTCCAACTGACACACTTTTCAGCAGATCTCTGATCAGATGTCCTGTCTTTTCAGTTTCCTAAAATCAAACATTATGGAGGTGATTTGCTGATGGTGGGTGTACAAGGGTTTAACCCTTTGGCCTGCACTGACTACCTAATTCTGATTGTATTCAGAAAAAAAAACTTAGAATAATTAAAAATATTTAATTGAGATCCAGTGTGGTGTAGTGATTAGAGTGTTTGACTGGCACTCAGGAGACCCAGTTTCTAGTCCCCACTCAGCCATGAAGCTCACTGGGTGACTCTGGGCCAGTCACTGACTCTCAGCCTAACCTACCTCACAGGGTTGTTGTGATGATAAAATGGAGAGGACAAGGATCATGCATGCTCTCTTGGGCTCCTTGGAGGAAAACGAGAGATATACATGTAAGAAATAAATAATAAAACAAATTAAGATTTTAGCCATCCTAAGTTATAAAAAAAATGAGTCAGCTTGCAGCAAAAAAGAGTGAACACTAACAAATAGCGATATTCAACATTTACAATCTCAAATTCAGCCTATGACCCTGAAAAGCAGGTGATAAATATATTAAATATTAATAAAAATGACAAAATATGACAAATCCTCATATTTTGCCATGATGTATTTGACACTTATCTATTTATTGCCAGGGTTCAGGGTTAAATTTGAGCATATCTAATCCAGAAATATCAGTCTAACAGAAAAAGAATCATGGAAGGGAGTCATAAACCTTGACGTAACTGTTAATCTCATTCGTTTCACCTTGTGCTAAAAAATCCCTCCAAATTGCGTTGTGCAGCCAACACCCTGGAAAAGGATCAAAAGCTGGCCTACCGAACCATGACAAAAGATATCCTTTGAAATCACACCTAAAAGGGACATTAATATTTTAGGGTTGCTATCCTCTCTGGTTGATTTCAAATACACATTCAAACTGCCAGCATGAGTCAGTCACCATGTGGGAAATTGCCATGATCATTACTTCTCAGCAAATTGCTTGGTGCTCATTTGGGGGAAGTTGCCTGGGGGAGTCAGAAGAAATCATTTGTGGCAACTCACCATGCAGTCACTAATGCTAGCAGTTTCACCCATTTAGATGATCATGATTATCAAACATCATGATGAATTATGTAATTTGTCAACTTAGTTTGGAAGCAATGAATGAGTATCACAAAAAGAGCAAAATATTAAGAAATAGCATCGATTTGGTTTGCTGAAGAAAGATCTAACAAAGACATTAGAAAGATTAGCAAGTGGGACACACTGAGGGCCAAGCTACACATTACGTTATTCATGCTTTTTTAAAAAACAAACCAACAAACTTTTAACTGGCCACTTTTATTCTGAAGAAAAAACACTAGCAGAGGTCCCAATCTGGAACATGCTCCCAATCTTGAATGGGGTGGGGGGTGGGGATGCCAGTTCCCTGCTGAAAATGTCCCTGGTCTATTTGTCCCCCAAAAGTGAAAATAATGGCTGGTTTGCTAGAAATAGCACTTACAAGGGGGAAGTAGCAGAAGGAAACTTGTACAGGGTCATGAACTGGATTGAAACACTTTCCAGATGAGGGCCCTGCTGGTGGTTGTTTTTCAAATGAAAATGGGCATGTTTAAACTCTAACATGAATAATGTAACATGTGGTTTGATGCTATAAAATCTGCTGAAAGGAAGATTAGTAGTTTGCCAATCAAACCAGAACATCTTGCAGGCCTGACCTTTGGGCTTGCTGGCTGATGGCAGGGACTGATGTAGTCCAAAACATCTGAGCAGCCCCAGGCTGGGGAAGATTAGTGTATTCTCTATGTATCCAGGACCATACCACACAAACAAAACATTGGGCACATGGCAAATTCAGCTACCTGAGGATCTCAGTGTGTGCGTGCGCGCACATGTGCTTTTTAGTGCTGTGCTGAAAAATTCTCCCACATTTTTTCAACCATTCTCTTTCAATCTCATAGAAAAGAAATAGCTTTCAAAAAGAAATTCAAAGGAAAATAAATTTTAGTGAACTGCTCATGTCTTGGGTTTGGGGTTCTTGTGCTTACTTTACATATGAGGTGGCCATGGAGCTTAATTTACTTATGAGGTGGCCATAGGGTGTACAGAGATTCATTGCACAATAACCTCTGTGGCAGCCTGTAGCCTCCTCAGCTTCCCTCACTTAATTAAAGCCATCATGAGGAAGACATGGTAATTCCTCCCATGGGGCTTTTTCAGTTCAGGAACAGCAGGTGGCCTGGGAGGCTGGAGAGCAATGGAAAGATGTGTAATAGAGAAAACACGCACAACACCCACAACCACATCACAGTGATTAGGTAAGCTCAAAGACCACAAGAAATTCAAAATTCTGCCTCAGAAAAGTGGAAGCCTCAACATAGTTGATGCTGTTGCAAAAACCCATAGGCAAAAAAGAAGAAAGTACCTGTGCTACAACCCTGCCAATAGTGAGCACTATCTATGAGAAACTGTTGGAGAATTTCTCCTCCCCTAGGAGAAATTTGGTGAAATTGTCCCCCCAAATTCTCTGCCCATGAATAGGCTGGAGAATTTTGAGGCCATTTGCACACAGCTCTAGTGTTTGCTGTTGTTGTTTAAATTCAGTCCCTTATGACTATAGAGATAAGCTTCAAAACAAATGGGCTGCAGGGACCAGTGAAGTCTCAGTAGTTGAAAGGAAGCAATTCTGGACTACCAATATGCAGAGAGTAGAGTTTTATTGCCTAGCTTCTTATGGGTTTTATGTATTTACTTAGGGAGTGTATATGTCTCCTTTCAATCCAATAAAATTCTCCAAGGGGCTTGTATATTAAGATAAGCAACAAACATTAGTAAGACAACACCAGATCAATTTAAGAAGTAAAACAATAAATAGCAGAAAACAGCATATAGCCAGCATAATCAATGACAAGGTGGAATACAACTCAAAAGAAGTGGTAAAAGAATCAATCACATTCAGTTAGAAGCACTGGCAAATAAAATAATTTTGACTTTATGCCAAAGCTAAAGAGCCTTCTTGGCCCTCCCATGTAGGTAAAAGCCTCAAAATAAACCATGCCAGCCTTCTACAACCTGGTGTCCTCCAGATGTTTCAAGTTCAACACCCACCAGTCTCAACCATCAAGGCCAATGATCAGGAATATTGAGAGTTATAGTCCAGGACACTAGGTTGAAGAAGGCTGAACTATGCAATGGAGCAAAATACACACATTTGATTAGTCTTTGTATATTTCATATACAGATTTTGGAGTTTTCATGCTACAGTACATCATTTGAGTAGAGATGTGGATTGTTCTGGTGGTGAATATGCAAAATAAACCATCCTTAGTATAATTAAGTACATGGTTTAGGCTTTAACTAAAACATGAGGCTGAATGTTCCTGATGGTTCCTGATGTTTAGGAATCACAGCAAGGGCCAAAGGGTGATAATTTAGAGTCCTAACAGCAAGAAACCATGTGTTTGGGGGGTTTAAATCAATCATATAGGGAGCATGTTTCATTGTTTTAAAAAGTTGAGACAAATATTTGGGTCGGATTAGGAAACACTTGAAAACAAACATAATCTCTAAGCCCCATTCAGGCATTTGTCTCCATGCCTATGCTGAATGTATGGAGAAGGGAGCAGGACTGCACCCTCTGGCACAGAACCCAACAACAGTCATCCCAGCAATACTGCCCCGGACATCTGCACATTTAGCGTGATGTCTGAAAAGTGGGCCTATGAATGCAGAAGTGCATATCCAATTGCAAGGAGAGCCTATGGGAGGGTGTTGAACCTCTTTCAGCTCAAGGGCTAAATTCCTTTTCAGAGAAGCTCTCAGGGGCCACATTGGGGTCAAAAAGCAAAGGGAGACAAGGCCAAAGATACAAAAATGTTGGGACCTCAGACAGGCCATATTCAGCCCCCAGGCCTGACGTTCTGTACACCAGCCTATGTGTTTGCCCTACAGCTGTACATGGGTTCTCCTTTTCACAGAATCTATGGGGAACCCAGGTCCTATGGAGAATGGGGGTTCTGTGTTCCATGTTCTATGGAGAACCTAGATTCTCCTTTCAAAAATACCTGGGTATTGGGGACAGGGGGTGGCAGGCATGGTGCACCTCCCTTCTTCACATACTTGGCATACGTGTGGTGACAAACCCATGAATGGGGCACTGATTGTAAAATTGTGTGATATATTTGAACACTCCTGTTTTGTATTGCTCTTTTGGTTTGGGATTTCCCAGCTCTTAGCTGTAACAGGTGACCATTGGCCCTGGCCTTACGCATTCTGTTCAGGTGCGCTGTCCAAATCACTATGTTGTTATGTGCCAGCTTTTATCGTGTGTTCTTGGTATGCCCTTTCGTAGCCTTGGTAGACACTTGTCAATTGGATTACATTAGAGTGTCATTAAACCCATTCCAAAATGTCTCTAAATATGGACTAAACAATCACTACCTTGACATTATGTTAGCATTAAGACCTTAAACAAATTCAGAAAGTTAGAACATAATCCTCCTGTGAAGATGAAAGTCCACATTAGTTCAATGAGACAGTTTTGTAGAAGGTGTCAGTCTTAAGGATTGTATCCCAGCTTCCCTAATATTCGCCTTTTCAGTAACAGATGGAAAACCTGTAGTCTTTGGAACATTCAGCTTTAGGCAATAAAGAGACCAGGTTGATTGGCACTGAATTCTCGTGCACAGCTACAACATTTGTTTCGTTTTCAAAATGTAGCCAGTATTGGCTTACAATGCAGGATAACAGGTGCAGGTCTAATATCATCATCATAATTTTTCATATCATTATTTTTCCTTGATATGCATTTGGCAGGTAACTGATGCTGCAATTCTACCTCTTGTGCCAGGTTATTGCAATAAAACTAGGCGATGCTCCTTGCCAAGTGGTGTTTTTTTTTTCCATACCAACCCTAAATATCATTCTTCTCTCTTTAAGACTGCATTCTCAAGCATATTTATGGCCAACTATCTCCCATTGACCTTGATGGGTTTTACGTCTGAGTAAACATATTTAGCAACAACTTGTAAAGATTTCTGTTCTTTATGGAAGACAGCATCCAGTAGCTGCACTGGAATTTCTTTCATCAGTTTCAAAACATCATTATTATGTTTCTGGAATATAAGGCTGCTGTATGTACAGGAAGCTTCAAAGAAACATAAAATTGCTAAGCCAGTTTTGGAAATAATTTGCTTTAAGTGACTCATTCGTCTATAAATGCTTGGAGGGTGGGAGGAAAGGAAGCAGGTCCTTCTGCTCCAAACATGATATAGCCCCAATAGCATAATTTCAATATTGTATTGACACAACAGTATTAAGCTTACATTCTTAGTAATGCTTAGAAAATGCACTGCACACTTTGCTTGAGCAGTCTTGCAAATCTAGCCAGTAATTAACTGCCTTTTTCATGTTAACTGCACCCTTGCTTCTCAAGCATCTAAGTGCTCTATGTTCATAACTGTAAAAGTGAAATGATGCTTTAGTTTTCCATTTGCAGATCTCATATGTATTTTAAAAGGGCTCTAGAGAACTTAATGTATACAGAGAAATGCATTTAGCTGCACAAAAGTACATTTCACTGTGCATATTCATGCTGGAAGTTCCTGGAGCGTCCCTTGGGTGGCTAAGCTTTTTTGTTGTTGTATATCCGTTCAGTCGCTTCCGACTCTTCGTGACTTCATGGGCCAGCCCACACCAGAGCTTATTTCAATTGTCCTGAAAGCCATGAAATTCTGGCCTATGGACAGCATAAAGGGAAAGCAAATCTCCCCTCTTAGGTGCAAACTGAGTTAAAGTAGCCTGAGTTAAAGTTTAAATGTGCATGTTAAATCCCCCCCTTAGTATCTTATATCAGTACAGCCAGAACATGGTTCTCTACAAATGCAGAAAATCTGCAGACATTGAGATCAAATGCAGAATTCAGTTCCCCAACATTCCTTGGGGGGGGGGGGGTGGAGGTTGTTAAATCTTGCAAGTTTCTAACTCTCATGGAATGGAAGATATATTCATAATTGTATAGGCAATGCTTGAAATTTCAAAAACCAGAAGGATGGTAGAATGAATGAATGAATGAATGAATGAGTTCAGGTTAAAGATACACACACACATTTGTGCTTCTTTTCCATCATTTATGCATTTTCTCAGTACAGAAATAGGATTACCTTGGCACAGACTGGGGAGTTTAATTGTATTTTACCACAGAGAATATGCAGTCATGGGCACTACTAATCTTATGAAATGATTATGCTTAATTTCAGTAGAACTGCTATGGAATAAAACAGTTACAAACTATTGACTATACCAATTGATTTACCTATTGCTGGTATGATGTGCTCCTATTGCCCAGTCTTAGAGCAGTCTCACAACCATATTCTGAACAAAAGTTTCCAGACCATTTTCAAAGGCTGTTCCATACATAATTCATTGCAGTAGTCTTAATGGGAAGTTAGCAGGGCATGGATAACTGAAGCAAGCTAGAATCATAGCTAGCATACCAGGCTAAACTGGGAAAAGGTGGTCTGGGCCACAGAGGCTACTTGTGCTTACTGTGACAATGATGGATCAGTGACCCCAAACTATAAGCCTGATACTTTAGGGAGAGAGAACCCCCTCCTGAGCAGGTTGAACACCACTTACCTGGGCAGCAGGGCTGGCTCTACTATTAGGCAGTTTGAGGCAGCTGCCTTAGGCAGCAGATGCAGGGTGAGTGTGGGACAAACACCTACTTCTGATATAGATCTACAGTGCCCTCTAGAGCATGTGGTCAGTTGGCACCCTCCTGGACTACCTGAATAGTTTTATCTAGCCTTATCTCACTTCTTTGTCCTTCAAAATGCAAACAACACCTTAATTCCTTTTCTCAAATAGGACAACTTTTCTCAAATAGGTTCCAACCACTTGAGGCTTTTGAGACATCACTTACAGACGTTAAGAATGTGGGTCCAGGCACTAGGCAATTTTCTGATTTTCTGGCTAGACCACTGACATCAGAAATGGAGGCTATTGTGTTACTAGAGAGACCAACCATCAGTCTCTGCAAAGGGGCTGACTTTCACTGAGTGGAGATCCCCATAAACAGATCCACTCAGTCCTTCTACAGCTTTCCTATATGCCATCTATCTAGAAGCCAGATCCTCTCTGTCTTTCTCCATCCTCTCTGCAATAACTCAGCATATGCTCTAGGACCCAAGACTGCACTCAAGTAGGTAATGTAACTAGATAACTTAGACAGACTTTTTTATCATTTGGAATTCTGTGTACATGTCTGATTGTTGCCTTCCCTGGTTTCCCCCCGCTATTTCTCCTGCTCCCCATAAACTCTTTTTATATATATTCAGCATTTGGCCGTGTTGGTTTAAAAGGGATTTCTCACTGAACTCTTTCGTACGTGAAAGACCACATGGTTACAAAGCTACCGCTTGTGTTCTAAAATTTTAGAAGGGTTTTGGAAAGTTTTCTGTTTCTGGGCTTCAGGAAGAAAAGTCCAAAGCACCTTCCTTTTTTCCTGAGTCTGTGATGAAGGGAGGGCTTTTTGGCAAAAGAACTCAGAAACTCCCCATCAGCTGATAGACCAGGGTGTGTCAGAAGGCTCATCCTGCCTGGCAGCAGCCTATCAGAGATTCTTTTCTGGGGGAGTCCTCATAAACAGGAGGTCCAGCAGGAGGAAAAGCTATCCCTCTTCCCAGTCTCATAACAGGGAGCAGCTGGTGTTGGAGGACAGAGCCTTGTGTACCATGTGGCCTGCCCTCCTAAGCTAGCTGACTGCCTTCAGGTGTGGTGGAAGATGCTATCCCAATGCCAGTGTTGAACTAAGATTCAGCTGTGAGTCCAGATGACTTCCATATGTAAAATGGGTGGGAGGCATCTTGCCCTTCACCTCAGGTAGCAAATTGTCTTTGGCTGGCGCTAGTGGGCAGATTGATTTTAGCCTACTGGCCTTTATCCAGTGCATTACCATGTCCAGGAACTGATTTGGTACATAAGAACATAAGAAAAACCATGTTGGATATTGCCTATCTAGTCCAACCTTCTGTTCCTACAGTGGCCAACCAGATGCCTACAGGAAGCCCATAAGCAGGACATGAGCACAATAGTACTCACCTAGTCATGTTCCCCAGCAACTGGCATTCAGAGACACTTCCATCACTTCATCTGCATTTGATGAAAAGAAGAAGTAGAGTTGGCTGTCATCTGCATATGGCTTGGTCTTCACTCCTAATCTCCAGATGACTGCACTCACTGCTTTCATGTAGAATAAAAAGCATTGGGATAAAGTTGATTCTGGACTGAAATATGTAGCCAAAATCCTTTAAAAGCATGGGGGGCGGGGTAACAGCCTTGATGATGTCTGTGATCTTTTAGGGTCGACAGAAATGTCTCCTTTTTCAGGTGTAGCTGGTTTACCATGATAGATACACGCTGTCAGAGGAATTTCATTCTGAAAGACCAGAGATTCCATCTCAAGGTTAAAACATAATAATAATCGAAGAGTTTATTGCTTTCCTACCTTGCTGACAACAATATATAAACCTGCATCACTATTCAACGTAAAGCAGAAAAACATTGCACTGAACTATATTCAATAAATAAAATTCAGTAAAGTAAATAAATAAACTGTCAGTTCAGTGCTACCCCTTTTTGAAAAAAAAAAGATGACCCTGCAATAAGAAGAAATAAATTTATGGTATGCCACCTCTCACTGCAAGATGGAGTGTAATAACACATGTTTAAATGTGGCAATACATCAGAAAAAGATATTCCAGAAATTCCAGCTATTAAAGCTGCTGAAGCTCTAAATACATGCCTTCTTTTTAAATGTAGCCCAAGGTATACCCCAAGTCTATGAAGAGGACTAAATGAAACAGGTAAAGGGAAGCAACACTGATCTAAATTATTGATCCGACACACAATGTATTTTTTTCCTGCCATCATGCATTTAAGTTATATTTTCCCTGGAAGATATTTGTTTTGATAAACTGCAGACCTTAAATTGCCATGAAGCTTAGCATAACACACAACTTCCAAGTGGAGCTTCTGAAGTACTTGCTGGGATTTATGCAAAAAGAAGACAGATGTATTTTAGT
This sequence comes from Heloderma suspectum, assembly GCF_057233095.1. NCBI lineage: Eukaryota > Metazoa > Chordata > Lepidosauria > Squamata > Helodermatidae > Heloderma > Heloderma suspectum. Next base: position 77,163,214 of record NC_139460.1, on the reverse strand, counting down.
GGGTCCATATTCATATTGAACATCATATATCTCACAGTTATCCATTATATAAGCACATCCCAGAATGCTTGCTGTCACTACACACTGTGATGCTTAATACTTCCCGATGGCCTGGGTGGCTCTCCGGTGTTAAAAGAATAAATAAAATCTAGGCAATTTCTGCTCAGATATATCGTGATTCTGTGCAAATGGTGGCCATAAAGAGGACCATTTATTCAAAACTACAGGCATAAATGGTCTAAATCGCAATTTAACTAAAAGGCCGAGCACCATTCTGTGCAAAATGGTGGCTTGGCAGAGAGTAGTGGGGACCACCAAGTCGGGCAAGCATGGGGGTCCCCAAACCAGACGTTCATGACATCCCTACTTACTACGAGAGAAAGGCCTTTTTTGACAGACCACTTTTAACCAGACTTGGCTTAGTCTTGTGCTGGAATGAGTTCTGTAGAACTAGGATTTCTCCTAACTCTCAGATTTTAGTGTCAGTCCCATAACTGCATCAATTGCTGCTATAGCCATTACAGTGCATAACTGCACTGTACAGTACATAACAGAAAAGTTAATAAACGATGTAAAGTTTGAAAACCCCACAAAAATCCTGCAGAGAGCTGCAAACTATCTTTAAAACATGCAATGGTTTTCTGATGCCCAAGGCACACAGACTGGTGGAAGAGTACACCAAGAGATGGATGTTATCTGCCCCTAGATTCTCAGGCGGGAGTCGCACTGACTGAACTCAGTAGGGCTTATTTATTAATTGCACTGCTGCACTTCCTCTGCTCTGTATAATTTTGTAAACGTCCCCCCTTATTTGTCTTTCTTCTAAATTAAATAGCCCAAACATTGAAGACTTTCCTTATAGAGGAGTTGTTCCGGCCCCCTGATCATTTTGGCAGCCCTTTTCCCCAGGAAGGGTAAGTTGAAGCAAACATTTTTTGAAAATGCATATAACCTAGCCTGATCATATTCTTCTTAAGATCATTTGATGTACACAAGGAAAAACAAGCAAGAGGCAAAGTGTCTTGGAAAATCAGCAAAAGTGACGATGTTTCATATTACGTGTATAGTGTAGTGCTTTATCCCCTGGTATATATTAGACTGTGTATTAGTGTACTGCTTTGGCCACACACTGTTTGCTTGTGCACAGTACGGTGCACTCACACAGCACGCACGCACATGCGACCAAAGAAAAAGCAGGTACAGAAAGAAAAAACTACCTACAAGCTAAGGGGTGAGGTGAAGGGAAAGAACACTAAGGCCTAACAGAAAAAAAATGTTTGTTTGTTGTATTCTTTGGCTTTTTATAAGAAGAGAGAGAGTTGAAAAATGGCAAGGGAAGGAATAATAATTGAGAAGGGGGTGGGGAGAAGCCAGAGAATAAGCAGTACAAAGCAAGGAAATGGGTTAAAGGTTCAGCCATATTAGCACCTAGAGATGTCACTTTCCAAGGCTCATTTCCCTCCTCCCAACTCCTCCTCTCCCTTCTCTAGCAAGTTGTTACATTTGCTCAAGACTCAGACAGGCTGTCTGGGCGTCAGAATCATCCAAAGCAAACCGAAGGACTTCGGATCACTCTGACATGCTTTGAGCTGCTCCGAACCTGCATCCACTTTGGAATTCAGGATTCAGACTGAAGTGGTGCACAGCCCTAGCAGCATCCCGCAGAAGCAATGTTCAGGATTCTGGGAGAATGAACCAGACCATCTATGTCTGAGACAGCAAAACCAACCAAACTCATCAGTCATAATATGGGATTGATGCTATAAACCATAAAGCTTGGAAATTGCAGGCCGGATAGCTTAACATCTGTTCCAGGTAAATTGGTTGAAGCATAATTAAAGATAAAATTAGTAAGCATATAGGAGCACAAGCCCTGCTAAAAAAGAATCCATGTGGTTTCTGCAAAAGTAAGTCCTGTCTCACTAATCTTTCAGAGTTCTTGGGGAATGTCAATAAACATGTGAAAACAACAAATCAAAGAGCCTTGTGGCACCTTTACAACATTTTGTACATTTTTGGCATTTCAGTTCCCTCTGACAGCATTGTTTGCAGCTCTCCCCCCACCCCCTTCATTTTATATATATCAGCCAATTTGAGATGGACACACCTCATGAAGTGGACAGTGTCCACAAAATCCTATGCCAGAATAAATATATTTGTTAGACTTTAAGGTGCCACAAGGCTCTTTGTCGTTTTCACTGCTACAGACTGACAAGGCTACCCTACTGGAAATAAACACCTGGACAGGGATGAGTATTGGAACAAGGGTTCTGTGGACCTTTTGTGGCTTATTGGATCACTCCCGTACACTTATGTGTGACTGGTGAGTTTGGTTGGTTTGGCGCGCTTGGGAGTTGTCGTTCTGGCCATTTTTCCAGAATATGATCTACCACCCAGAACAGGTAAGAAAACATGATTTCTGGGAAAGTTTTGTGGCTTATTACATCCTCCCCATGCAGTTCAGTTATGCATGCCTGGTTAATTTGGTTGATTTGGCTCATTCCAGACCATTTTGCAGAATATGGACTATGGCCTGTAGGGATAGATGGACTCACCTCCGTCTGGGGCGGGGGAGGGGAACTCAACAACCCATACCCCACTTGCGTGGCCCAGATCCACTCAGCAAGCCTGCCTGCTCGCCCCACCCCCACCTACTGAGCTGCATGAGCCACCCCTCCCCTGTGCGCCGAGGACTCTGGAAGCTGAGCCCTTGTGCTTTATGTGAACAAGGGCTTGACTGCAGGACTCCTCGGCACTGCATGCAGATGAAGTGCTCTAGTCCTCCTCATGAGGAAGAGAGGGCTAGGGCACTTGGGGCTCCAAGGCCCATCCTGCCCACACTGGCTGTCAAGGGCAGAGGCAAAACGAGTCCTCGACTCCATTCCCAGCCACTCGCTGAGTAGCTGGCTGGGTCCATCAGCACCCCATGGCTCAGAAAGTGGGGGCCGGGGGGGCTGAATGTGCGGGAGTCGGCCAGCCTCCTGGACCAACCTGAGCGCTCGCGACATCCATAATGTCCCCAAATAGCTGCTGAAATGTGCTGTCTGTGGACGTTTTGTAGCTTATTGTATCAATCCAATCTACTGAGTGTGATTGATTTGGTTCTCTTGGAAGTTGCCATTCCAGGCCATTTTTTGGATTATGGACTATTGCCTGGAACTGGTACAAAAATGTGGTTTCTGTGGATGTTTTATGGCTTACTGCATCCCTCCCATCCTGTTATATGTGCCTGGTTAATTGGGTTGATGATGCTGTTAAAGTGCTGCACCCAATATGCCAACAAATTTGGAACACTCAACAGTGGCCACAAGACTGGAAAAGGTCAGTTTACATTCCAATTCCAAAGAAGGGCAACACCAAAGAGTGTTCAAACTACCGCACAATTGCGCTCATTTCACATGCCCGCAAGGTGATGCTCAAAATCCTACAAGCTAGGCTTCAGCAGTATGCGAACCGAGAACTACCGGAAGTACAAGCGGGGTTTCGAAGAGGCAGAGGAACTAGAGATCAAATCGCCAACATTCGCTGCATCATGGAGAAAGCAAGAGAATTCCAGAAAAATGCCTATTTCTGCTTCATTGACTACGCTAAAGCCTTTGATTGTGTGGATCACAACAAACTGTGACAAATTCTTAAAGTGATGGGAGTACCTGACCACCTTACCTGTCTCCTGAGAAACCTGTACGAGGGTCAAGAAGCAACAGTAAGAACCAGACATGGAACAACCAATTGGTTCAAAATTGGGAAAGGAGTACGACAAGGCTGCATATTGTCACCCTGCTTATTTAACTTATATGCAGAGTACATCATGAGAAACGCCGGGCTGGATGAATCACAGGTCGGAATTAAGATTGCCGGGAGAAATATCAACAACCTCCGATATGCAGACGATACCACCCTAATGGCAGAAAGTGAAGAGGATCTAAAGAGCCTCTTGTTGAGGGTGAAAGAGGAGAGCGCAAAAGCTGGTTTGAAACTCAACATTAAAAAAACGAAGATCATGGCATCTGGCCCCATCATTTCCTGGCATATAGAAGGGGAAGAAATGGAAGCAGTGACAGATTTTATTTTCTTGGGCTCCAAGATCACTGCAGATGCTGACTGTAGCCATGAAATTAAAAGACGCTTGCTCCTTGGGAGGAAAGCTATGGCAAACCTAGATAGTATAGTAAGAAGCAGAGACATCACCTTGCCGACAAAGGTCCGTATCATCAAAGCTATGGTTTTCCCAGTAGTAATGTATGGCTGAGAGAGCTGGACTATAAGGAAGGCTGAGCGCCGAAGAATCGATGCTTTCGAACTGTGGTGCTGGAGAAGACTCTTACGAGTACCCTGGACTGCAAGGAGGTCAAATCAGTCCATCCTAAAGGAAATCAACCCTGAGTGCTCATTGGAAGGACAGATACTGAAGCTGAAGCTCAAAGATTTTGGCCACCTAATGCGAAGAGAAAACTCTCTGGAAAAGACCCTGATGCTGGGAAAGACTGAAGGCAAAAGGAGAAGGGGACGGCAGAGGATGAGATGGCTAGATAGCATCACCGATGCAATGAATATGAACTTGAGTACACTCCGGGAGAGAGCGGAGGACAGGAAGGCCTGGCGTGCTATGGTCCATGGGATCACAAAGAGTTGGACACGACTGAACGACTGAACAACAACAAATTGGGTTGATTTGACTCTCTTCAAAGTTGCCGTTCTGGAACGTTTTTGCAGAATATGGACCATGGCCTGGAACAGCTCCTGAAACATTATTTCTGTGTAGGCATCCCCACCATGTAGTTCTGTGTGACTGGTGAGTCTGGTTGATTTGGCTCACTTGGAAGTTGCCATTCGAGGCCATTTTTCTGGAATACAGACTATTGCACAGAACAGATGTGGAAGTTTTATAGCTTAGTATATCAATCCCATGTAATTATGTGTGATTGGGGAATTTGGTTGGCTTAGCTCACTTGGAAGTCACTGTTCCAGGTCATTCCATTACATTTTGGGCATTATGTGGTTAATAATAATGTTATACTGCAAGGGTTTCAGCCCTAAAATATTGTTCTCAAGTGTTTCTAACGTGTGCCATTGTTTTTGGCATGTTTTTTTAATAAATAAATAAATAAATAAATAAATAAATAAGCGAGCCATCCCGGGCCATTCCTGCCCATTCCGTTCCAGCTTTTACACTGTTCCATTGTAAAGACACCTTTCATGATATGCTGAGAAGTGGTTTGCCTACTGTAGATTAAAAACAACAACAACAACCTGAGGCCTGAACCCTGAATATAGCCCTTCCTCCATAAAATGCTAATTTGATCAAATCAAACATGAATGCATCATTTATCTATGTATTTAAAGTATTTTTATGCCATTCCTCAGCCAAAGAGGTTCCCAGAGCAGCTTAGCTATAGTCAGTAAAACAAGGCAGTGTCTGCCTGCAGGCCTATAATTGAAAAGGCCATGACACACAAGGAAAAAGGAATGAGGAGGGAAGAGGGGGAAAATCAAGTAGTCTTTCAGCAGGGCTGGTGAAATGGCCCCATTTCCTCCTCTCATCTTCCTCCTCAGTACAGCTTGCTGGAATGACCATGGCTGGATATCCCAGTTACACTTCATGTTTGCAGCATCATTGCTGCTGAAACCATCCAGTGCTCTGAACCTGCTTACAAACCACATCATTCTGCATATCTGCCTTTTTTCTTTACTCAATACACTGAAATGTTTACATTGCAAGCTGCCTCTCTAATTAGCTACCTTTTCAACGCTTCCTATTGAAGGCACCATTTCCCCATGTCTTCAAGGTCTTCAAAGTCACTATAAATAATTTAACAATGTCAACTTCCTTCTGTCATTTATAAACAAGATTTCAAACATGTGTGCTTGTGATCATTTCAGCTGTATTAAATATTTTAAAACAGTTTTACAACCTAGGTTTATATTTACTGGAAAATAGGAAACAAGCAAATCAAACAATATTTTCAAGTGAGACAAAACTGAGGGTAAAGCATAGTCACAAAATTGGTTTCATATATGTATGTATATATGTATGTATGCATGTATTCATGTATGTATGTATGTATTTTGCTTCAAGGCTATCCTGGAATAAAGCATAAACTATGTTTTAAATAAATATTTAGAACACAAATACCTTTGTGCAATTCTACAGTTTAACTCTATTTCTTAGCTATGATCTAAAGCAAGCGTATGCAACATTTTTGGGCCATGGCAATTCAGCCATTTGAAAAACTGTCCTGGGCACCACCACAAAATGGCTGCACAGGTGTGGAAAAGGACAAGTAACCTGCCCAAAAGACTGAATACAAGGCAGTGGTGGAGTTTGAGCCTACACAACAGCACCAAAAGAAATCTATTTCATACTACACAACAGTGCCAAAAGAAACCTATTTCAAAGCAATCCTGGCTGCCAGTAAATGTGTTATTTTATTTTATTTTTTAAAGTAGGAGGGGGAGAGCACCTTGGTGGGCATTAAAAAGGGGGGTCCAGAGGCACATTGGGCCACATTGCTTACCTTTGTTTGAAAGCTTTTTCACGACTGTAATGAACACATTGAGCTCAGTGCCAGCAAGGGATGTTTGAAGACGTTGATCTTTGCAAATCCCACTCACCTGATTGCCCTTACTAGACCAGCCTTCCCCGACCTGTTGTCCTCCACATGTGTCAGACTGCAACTCCCATCATGGCCATCCTGGTGGGATGGGAATGATGGCAATTCCAGTCCAACATATCTGGAAGGCTGGCCTAGACTAATGCTTGGATCAGAATGTAACAGTCCATTGGAGTTTGCAGTGCTTTCTATGAATGTTGCAACATTGCTTTTGACTCAAAACACCATACCAAAATACATATTAAAATAAATTTTGATAGAAGATATGATTAGAAGAGAGTAGGAATGCCCATCTCTGCTAAATCTGTCCTCTTAAGGGCCCAGCAGACTCTCATGGCTCCCTCAGCTCAGGTTGCTTTTGCAAGCTGAGCCATGGGTTTATTCCCGAAATCTGGAAATTTCCCTGTTTTGCAAAAGTGCTTTTAACACAAAATTATAGCCATATGTTTGCGTAAAAAGGCTTTTCCACAAGAGGGGAAAGTTCCCCCTGCTACCATGTGCAAACCCCTTGCGCTCTCCTTGCCGACACCAGCAAGGAGAGTGTGAGGGGTTTGTGCACAGTGGTGGAGGTGGCAGCGGCGTGGACTCCTGCTGCCACCACCTGCCACCCGCTGCCACCATGCACAAACCCCTTGCCCTCTCCGTGCCAGTGGCAGCATCAGCAAGGAGAGTGCAGGGGGGTTGCACATGGTGGTGCTGGAGGCGGCAGTCTGCAAACTGGCCCAACTCAGCACGGATCTAACCAGGCCAGCTTGCAGACAAGCTAGCTGGACTCTGGGGTGCTGAGCCACCAAAGGCATGGTGGACTTGGCCCCCCAGACAGATTCCTCTGACATCCATAGAAGCGAGTACTTTAAGAGAAAAGACACGTAGGGAAAATCCTATGCATGTTTAGACTAGGGATGTCGTGAGAGTCCAGATGGGACTTGAGGCTCAGCGATTTCTTGCTGGCTTGGCCCCCCAGATACCAGTCCATGGATCCTTGCACTCACCTGACTCAGCACGCACCAAGTCAGGCAAGCATGGGGATCCCCTCTGGTCTGTGAGCCGCCATTTTGTGTAAAAATGGTGGCTTCGCTATTTACATAAATCATCATTTGTGTAAAATGGTGGCCATAAATAGCCCCATTTACACAAAATTACAGGTGTCAATGGGGCTATTTACGGCTGCCATTTTACACAAATGGTGACTTATGTAAATAGCAGAACCACTGTTTTTACTCAAAATGGTGCTTCTCGCTGGGCCCATGGACCATCTGGTCTAGGAGCTTGTGCAGCGCACTGAACAGGGGCAGCCAGCCAGCGGGGGTCCAGCGAGCAGCACGCAAGGCGGACTCTGGTGAATTTGCCCATCCTTCATTTAGACAGAAAAAAGGTCCTACAATTCCCAGTATTCCCCAGCCATCTATGGAGTCTGTTATCATAACCTTGATTTCATCACCATCAGGTGTTATGAGTTTAAAATGTCTGATTGAATAATTTTGGCATGCTTCTAGAAATGTGTATTTGGAGAGATAATGAGCCATCCCAGGATCCGTGAGACGGTGTGCCAGGCATCATAGGATAAAGCAGGATTCCCTCTCCACTCATTGAAAGGGAGATCCACAGACAGAGAATGAAGTCTGCCCTTCCAAGCCCTTGCCACTGTACAGTGACAGGAAGGTCTACCTCTATTGCTCCTTTGGTACCAGGCTGATGGTGGAGAGGGCAAAAAGAAGACATGCCAGTGTGTTTGGATCAGTGGAGGCATTGGATCCACAGGAAATGGGGCACGGGGCAAACATGTCGAGCAGGGTGTGGCGGTCTGCGTTTAAAGCTTCCCCCTCCTGTTGGATGTCCCATGCTATTTCTATTTTGCACGATTGATCCCAGAAGCGTTTTGTTGCTACTGAGGCACTGAAATGCATTTTGCCACAACCACAATCTCTCCCAGCAGCGGTGAACTCAGGAGCAAGCTGTCAGTACAACAGCGCCTACCTGAATCCCCTCAAACTGACACTTGCACCAATAATCAGGAAAGCGGGAGGCACAAAACTAAATTCTTCCACTTGGGCTCTTAGGCCAGGTTTGGTATGAAGAAAACATGAGGGAAGTTCAGTTGGAGGGAGGCTGTCAAGTCTATTTGGGTGAAGTTGAACTGCACTTCTCAATAGTCGTTCCCAGGTGCTGAAACTCCCAGCCAGGAGTGGCTAGGCTGGCCCCCTCTCTGTTGTCCTTCCACCAGCAGGCAAAGACATTTTTATTCAGGCAGGCCTTTGACATGAAAGCTGTCTGTTGGGTTGAGTGTTATTGTCGCGTTTTTAATGTAGTATTTGTATTATGATTGTTTTAACGAAGTTTGAAATTTAAATTATGGTTCTTATTGTTGTCAGCCCCTTGAGCTCCATTTCCTTGGTAGAAAGGTGGGGGAAAATACATAAAATAAAATATAGGGCAGAGCCCATAATGTCCCACAACATAAGTAAAGGAAACAGTGGGGCACAAAACAGCCAAATCTGGCTTGGCTGTTTGGTGCTTAGATTTGAAAAGAAGGAATATTCCAGATTCTAACATCTTAAAAAGTAGGTTATAACATCCACCTCATTACATACTTCTTAGGATGTCTTAAAACCCACTTATAATTGAAAGTCTCGGGCAGCTTTGTCAGTTTGAATTTGTATCTGAATGAAACCATGCATTTAAAAAAAAAAAAAATGAAGATCCAAATCTGTTCTTTTGGAAACCTGTAGCTATTCCAGATCAGTTTCAACATACATATTCCTTCTTTTGTTTTCAAATAAAGGAATTGTTGTTTTATTTATTTATTTCTAGAAGCTGAAGCTCTCTGGGCACTTCACAACAGTTAAAACCTTAACACACAACATGATAAAACATAATATATATTTGTTAAAAAAGAAAATAAAAGAAAATTATTTTAGGAGAATGTGAAGGATAAGGCATTGGACCCTTAGTTCCTGAAGAAAGAAATAGATATCATATTTTTTTCCTATGCTTATTTCAAAATAACAAATAAAATGTATAGTATTGGATGCCTACTTTTGATATCTATTTGATACGTCATCTTGAGTTCCTTGGCAGAAAAGGAGGATATGAATGTAATACAACTAAATACATAAATACTTCTACATGACAGGAAAGAATGTTCTGCAATTACGGCCAAATGTTTACTTAAAAAAATATACATTTATAATTGTTGTTCTGCTAGTGCAATCATCCTAAACGTTTTCCCACCATACAATACAATACAATACATATTATATTATATACATCAATCAATAAGATATCCCTTCTCTGAATCACTTGAATAAAATATGGATGTTTTCACAGTGGCTTATATATGCATTATATGTTTCTTGTGCATAATCTGACGTTACCATTAAACAATTGTCTCTTCTTTATATATCATTACATTTTATAAATAACTAAAGGTGCAATCCTATCAGGATAGGCGGCTGCCTCCAAACTCGGAGGCGACTGCCTATCCAATGCATGGCAGGAGAAGTGCAGAGCGGATCGTCTCCTTGGCACTTCAGCCACCCTGCATTTACAGCTAGACAGCCAAATTCGGCTGTCTACCTGTGGGAAGGTGGGGGGGGGGCAGATGCCAGACGACACATAGGAAGCATCAGAACAGCACTTCCGCTCTCCCCACCCCAGCACACCTCCAGAAGTGCCATGTTTTCACTGCTCCGTGCTCCTCTTTTAAGTGTGGGGCCGTTCCGTGCTGCCTACAAGGCAGCGCGGGAGGGGGTGGAGGTCAGTTCCCTGAGAACCGACCTATCCTATGGCCATCTAGCCACTGACTAGCAGCCATAGGATTGTGCCCTAAATCAAGTTATTTGAAAACAAAATTGAATATTTGGATATATTGCATTATGTCTACAAAAATTAATACATATGTCTCCCCTCTTTGTCTTTTTTCTGCAGTTCTAATATAGTGCCATAATAGACATAATCCCATATTTTTTCCATCCACTCTTCCCTAGAAGGTGTTATTTGTCCTCTCCACCTTTTTTGCATACAATATTCTTCCTGCAGCCAAAATATAAATTGTTAATTCCTTATGTTTTTGACTAACAAATCCATCCATCAAATTAAGGAAATGAAACAAGGGTTCTAATGGAATTCTGTAGCCTAAAATTTTCTCCATATTTTATTAATCATTCTCCAATATGTTTTAGCCAAAGGACATTCCTACCATAAATGATTAAAACTCTTACAATCCACCACTCCATTATATTTTTGTTGTTCAATGCCTTTATTACACATACTAATAACGACTCTTTCAGGTAGGTAGTTAACATTTTTATTCAAAATAATCAATAACCCCATGATAAAAACCCTGACTTTTTTTAAAAAAAAGGAAGAAAATTGGGGTAAACCCATACCTGGCCTAACAATCTTTAAAAGCATTGACCCTTCATTCAAGAGTACAGTATCAGAAATATAATTTCTGATAAATGTAATGCAAAGCTTTAGGAAATAGTAACTTTTACAGCCTCAAGATTTATTGATAGGTGCAACTGAGGTTTGAAAGACTTGAAGTATGTGGTACACATAATGGAAAGATGGCAAAGATTTTAAAAGTACACATTTCCTTTCTGCTTCCTGTTTTTATGTGTTTCATTCCCTTCCATCAATCCAGGAAATGCCATGGTGTACACTGCAGTGGTACTGTGGGGCAGCTATGTCTTTCTCCACAGGTAGAATATATAACTGACCTGACAGAAGAACACCAAGAGTATCTCCTGGGGCTTCTCCTTTCTTCTTGTAAACCTGAGTGAGCTATTACATCTCTTAGCAGTTTCTAGAATAGGAAAGGAGAAAGAGAAAATGATCCTTTGAATGGTTGAAGTTCATCACTACCTCTACTAGGACACTTCAGCTGTAGGAGAGAGAAAAAATGACTATAATCCAGCAATGACTGAGGCACACTGACGTCTATTGATGTCACTCTCTCTCCATGCTAGATTGTGGCCAGCATGCTGTCCTGTTGTGCCTATGCAAGCATAGAACTAATTAAACAAATTCAAAGTTATATGCACATGGTAGGTGCTACATTTTAGATCTTTTTTTACAAAACACTCAGCTTTGTATGATTCATTCACCAGTAATTTCATCTTCCATTATATTAGTTGATGCAATGTCAGAGAGGGTCTGTACAGTTCAGCTGGCAAAAGCATATGCTTTGCATGCAGAAGGCCTGAGGTTCAAACCCTGCATCTCCACTTAATAGGATCAGATAGCAGCCAATGTAAAAGACCGCTCCTAGGGGAAATGTGGAAGACGATTGTTATTTCGAGGAGTTTAGTGGTGCACAACAATTGCTCCTTCTGTGTTCAGACTTCTGGTTGGGCCTGTTGCTTTTAGTGGTTGACTATGCTTCTTCTTTCTAGGGCCAGTTCTCGGTTCAAGACTTGAGAGGCTAATAGATAAGCCTCTGGCAAGGTCTCAAGGTTAGCTACTTGTTAGGAGAGTAGCTAGCATGGAGCTATCTGTGCTGGCTTATTGCAGCCAAACATTCTTGAAGTCGTGGGACTATGGCTAGAATGGGGTGGAGTTAATATGAGCATGATAGTATATATAAATCCCTGAGAAACTCCCAGGCTGGGATCTCAGTGCAGGTCGAGTTGGGAAGGTGCTGCATGCATTCCAGCTGGTATAGGAGTCACATCCGTTGCCATATTTTGATGGAGTCCCTGGCAACTGTAGGGAAGTAAGATTATAATCTTGCTTTGTAGTGGTTTGCTTTCTTCTGCTTAATACAAATTTTAGCCTTTACCCATTAGTGTGTTCATTGTATTCTGAACTCTATAAAGCACCATTGCCTCTTGGCAACACACCACTGCCTGTGACCCATTGTATTCAAAAGGACTTTGCCTTTAGAATGAAAGTTAACATGCTATTCAGCACAATGGCTTTATTCCATTTGTCTTACTTTTAATTTTTTCAGCAAAGATAACAGTGAGTTATATCCATTGGTAGTCCTACTTAGAGTAGACCCATTGAAATGAATGGGATTTACTTTAGACTAACATTTGATATAACCCAAAGTAGGTTACATCATGAAGTTGTAGAAATGTCCCCAAAGTAGTTCTGTGAAAAAGTCTTTAATAAGTATCATTAAATGCATTAGAATTCCCTGATGCAAAGTCTTTCTAAAGTCATTGTCATAGCACCTTTGGGAAAGGCCATTCCCATTCTCCTTTAATTTTGCTAGCACCATACCCAATTAATCCCAAGGTTTTTTGCTTTGCCTTGCAGAATGTGACCTGGTTGCTTGTTTGAAGCATCTCAAAGCACCTTTCTGCAGCGCACTTCTTTCCCACTTGCAGCATCTTAAGGTCTGGATTGCATAGCTTGACTGGGCAGCAGGGTTGGGGGGGGCTCATCCTTGCAACAGATATTTAGCTAGACGTTCTTCTGATCTCTTATATCTCAATGATTATTTGAGTAAGGGAATGTTGTAGGTCAGAATCTAGTTTTATAAATAGGGGATTGAGAAAAGATACTTTTTTTTCTTTTTTTTTAGTTTACCAAAGCTATGGACTGCAAGGAGGTCAAATCAGTCCATCCTAAAGGAAATCAACCCTGACTGCTCATTGGAAGGACAGATAATGAAGCTGAAGCTCAAATATTTTGGCCACCTAATGCGAAGAGAAAACTCCCTGGAAAAGACCCTGATGCTGGGAAAGACTGAAGGCAAAAGGAGAAGGGGGCGGCAGAGGATGAGATGGCTAGATAGCATCACGGATGCAATGAATATGAACTTGAGCACGCTCCGGGAGAGAACGCAGGACAGGAAGGCCTGGCGTGCTATGGTCCATGGGGTCACGAAGAGTCGGACACGACTGAACGACTGAACAACAACAAAAGCTATAATACAATATATCGTGACTACTTCATTTTCCTTTCTGTTCTTTGGGTCATGTTCTTTCCATACAATAAATTCCTCATTATGTATGTGAAACATACTATTTAAGATACTGGGGGTGTCTGCTTGCACAGAACTCCATGTGCAATTTGGAACCCCAAAAAGCTCTGGATTATCACCACAGTGAAATCCATCACTTTTTAAAGCCAAACTAGCCCTTTTGGTGTTTATCAGGTTGCTTCTGAAAAGATGAACTATGGATTACAGCCACTTCCTTGTGAGTGTATCAAATGACAAAAATGTCTATGAAAACAAGTATGTAATAAGGAGGAGCACTTATTGCTCCTGAGACCTATAGACTCAGGTCTGCACAATATCATAGAATGCAGACTGAGGCCAGCTTAAACATGACACAAAGCAGAAAGAAAGCACTTGTCCACATGTGTGTCCCATCCCGTGTGGTTTCTATCTAGTTTAAATACACTTCTTGCAGATACTGGTCGCACATATGGAGCAGTAGCATTCCAGCAGTACAGTGGCCCAAGCAGATGCACCACCAGTCAGTGATTTGCTCTTTCTGCACGCATGTGGGCAGGTTCATATAGTAACTACATTTAAACCAAATTGAATCCATGAGGAGTGATGACATAGGGACATGTTTTGCTCATGCCTCACATCACATTTAAATTGGACCTAAGCCCTGTGTGTATAGACTGGGCCACTAAGACTAAATAACTCTCAGTACATCTAAAAAGGAATATGCAATATCAAGACCTAGATCTGGCTAATTCTAAACTCATCCATTCATCACAGTAGGGATGTCTGGCTTGTGTAAAATCCATTCTGTCTCTGTTTTGCAGGTTGTCAGGTGCTTTTTGTTCCATTGTTTGTCCATCAACGGAATTGGATTTTTTTTTAGTTTCAGAATTTGTGCAAATTTGCACATGGAAATTTTTTTATTATTTATTTATTCATTTCATTTCTATACCGCCCAACAGCCGAAGCTCTCTGGGCGGTTCACAAAAATCAAAACCAAGGAGCACACAATAAAACAATATAAAATATATAAAACATTAAAACCACAGTATAACAATACAACCAGAATAAAACCAGAATAAAACCTAGCAGCGGCGCAGGGATTTAAAATACAGATTTAAAACAGCAAAGCTAAAAGTTTAGAAAGCTAAAATGCCTGGGAAAATAAAAAGGTCTTCACCTGGCGCCGAAAGGAATACAATGTAGGTGCCAGGCGAACCTCGCTAAGGAGCTCATTCCAGAGCCGGGGTGCCACAGCAGAAAAAGCCCTCCTCCTAGTAGCCACCCGCCTCACTTCCTTTGGCAAGGGCTCATGGAGAAGGGCCTCTGAGGATGATCTTAGGGTCCGGGCAGGCACATATGGGAGGAGGCGATCCTTCAGATAACCTGGCCCCAAGCTGTTAAGGGCTTTGAATGTTAATACCAGCACTTTGAATCGGGCTTGGAAATGGACTGGCAGCCAGTGCAGCTGGAAAAGTACTGGCGTAATATGAGCTCATTGGCCAATCCCTGTTAACAATCTTGCTGCCCTATTTTGGACCAGCTGAAGTTTCTGGACCATTTTCAAAGGCAGCCCCACGTATACCAAATTGCAGTAATCCGGACAAGAAGTTATCAGAGCACGGATAACTGTAGCTAGGCTATCTCTGTGTCCAGATAAGGGCGTAGTTGGTATACCAGCCGAAGCTGATAAAAAGTGCTCCGTGCCACTGAGTTCACCTGTGCTTCAACTGCACAAATTCCCACAAAATGTACAAATCCCTCCAAAAATTTGCATTTTATGCTTTAGCCTATGGGGGAAATGTGCATTTTCAGCCAAGTTTTTTTTTAATTTTTGCATATTTTTCTACAACAAAATTTGCACAAAATTCCCAAAGGTTAGAGAAATGGTTCAGAGGTCTGCAGAATCTGCCTGATGGGGAAAAAGCCAGTCCTCTGCAGAATCTGTGGATCAGAGTCATAAAAATCCAAACTCATTTGGTTCTGTTGTGGATTTATCTGACATCCCTATGCAGCAGTCACCATGGGGATGAGAATTCCTGGAACAAATTTCCCATCTCATGGTATAGAATAATCAATCTGAATTACAGATGGCATGGGCAGCCCACTGGGTCCAGGAGTCCAGAGGACTCCCTGGTGCCCACCTGCTGAGCCACACCCACCAAGCCCCTGCCCCTGCTCGACCCTCCCCATGTTCACCCATTTCACACTCGCATGTAATCATGCATATATGGGGCATTCATGGCACCATTTTGTGGAAGGCTAGATGTGCACATATTTCATGATCACCATCTTTTTTCTCAGAATGGTGATCACTGTGCTTGTGGACCGGTCCCTGGTGGGTATGGGTGGCTCGATGAGCGCAGGGGAGGTCAAGTACAGGTCCAGGGGTACACAGTTGGTGTCAAGGGCTCGGTGGTGCCCCGAAAACCTGGACGAGGGGGCACCCATCCATCTGTAATTTGAATTTACAACATGAGTCAGGGACATCATGTTGTGGATTTCCACATGCCACTGGCAAATGACATTAATGTGGCTTGCAAGTGAGGACACCAACCAGGCAACGGGCGGGTTCATACAACATGCTAAGCCAACCTGAGAATAAGCCAACATGGGTTGGTTGTTCACTCGCTAACCTGACAATTCGGTACTCAGTGGCTTGCCATGGCTTGTTTCCCCACTCAGCCCCACTCAGTCCTCACTGCAGCTCTGGCATCTATCCCAGGCACCTTTGCAGCAGAATGCCTCATTTTCTTGCCCCCTGCATCAGCACCCTTTCTGCAGTTGGTCTGCTGGGGTTGCCAGCTCCTGAGGGAAAGTCCTCCCCCCATCCCCAACACATCAGATTGTCAAATGGAATTAATTTTCTGAGGCTTTATGAACATGGTAACATGTGATATATTTAGCCCAGCGTCCTGATATCCCCCTCTTGTCAATGTCCTTGTTATTTTCATCCTCGGTTTCTGTGCTTCCCTTGCTAGCAAACACCTTTAAAAAAAAAAAGGCTGCTTCACTTTACACTGAAGTAATAACCCCTGCCCCTAAAGCACCTTCTTTCCTGCAGCCCCCAGCTGCTTTGGCTCCCCGCGTCTTCATGCTTGTCACTTCCCGCCGCTGGTCTCCACTGCTAGCTGTCACATATACATATTGGTTACAGAACAGTGAGTGGGATTACTAAATATATGCAAATGTCATGGCAGAGCAGCAAAATGGAGGGGAAAACCCCACAAATTTCAAGACAGAGCAGTAAAACAAAGGGGAAATTTATGCAAATTTCCTAGCAGCAGACATTCACTCTTGCGCACTTGCGCTGGACCTAGATATCCACTGAGGACCCAAATGAGACTTCAATTCCCAGGAATCCAGACTCAGGATTCCACAGCAGACTGGGACTCTCTTACCTGGTGCATCCACCGTAGTTCATGGGTCTCTTATTGTCTAAAAGGCACAGTAGGCTAATAACAGCTGCCATTAGCCTATAGGGATGTCAGAGAATTCCTTCCGAATTTTAAATAGGATCAAATTCTGACAAATCCAGTCCGCGGAATCCTTCTGAGAATGGGGCGGTCCAGTCCACCCAGACCGGAGCTCACGCAGACCCCCCCTTTTTTTTTGTCTGCCGAACAGCAGATTTTATGAAAATAATCATGAAAATAAATCCGTACATTGGAAATGGAGGAAGAAGAACACGAACGGCTTTACACTTTTTACAAGGCATTTTCCTAAGGCTTTCTTTCTCTGGGGCTGAATCTTGAAGTCCACGGAAATCCTCCATCTTTTCTGTTTATTGTCTGTGGAGGTGAGATGAGGTCCGGTGCAGTCAGGTAAGGTCAGGTCAGGTCTGGTGAGGTCAGGTGAGGTGAGGTCAGGTGACTGGAAGTTACGTGGGAATCCCCGCGAAGGGCTTTACTCTTACGGAGACTGACGGCGGGTGTGCAAAATTTTTCGGTGGTACTTACGGAATTATTTACGTAAGTTCAGGGAGCCAAAAAACAACGGGGGAATCCGGGGCAAGCGGATGGTGGAACGGGGTGGCCCTCGGCTCTGTGGAATCCTCGCAGAGCAGAGTCTCTCCGAGAGGATTCCAGGGGGGAGGAACAGATCGCCTCCCCCCCCCGTGAATTCCCTACCAGAACGGACAGTGGGGAATCCGTACATCTCTATCAGCCTATAATGGGAAAATTATGGCTGTACGTTGCATAGCTTACAACATTTGCAGCTCTAAAGCACTTCCTTCTATTTAAATTGTGGTGTAAAAGACTGCAGTTCACATAGAAGGAAGTGCTTTTCAGCTTCAAATGCCATAAACTATGCAATTTACAGCCATAATTTTCCCGCAATAGGCTAATGGCAGCCACCATTAGCCTTTTGCACCTTTTAGACAGCTGGAGAGCCACCCTGTGAATGTCAGTGGACACACCAGGGCTCTGGGGAAATCTGCGGGGCCCTAAGCGACCTTGATCTCCCCACAATGGACCAGATGTTGCGGGGTTTGCCCATCCCTAACTGGACCAAACATAATACATTCTTTTAAAATGTGAACATGTTCAGGACACTTTCCGGTGTCCTTTCTTCTCAGTTTTTAGAAGCGGGGGGCAGAGGGTGTTGAGAAGAAATGAAGGAGGATAACGGTGTCACTAGTGAGATTATGAGGAGCAGCAGCGGGTTATGCCACTCTTGCCAGGCGGCTCTCTGGCTGTTCACAACAACTCGTGATGACATTGCCCTGCTGGGTTCACACAACATGAGAAGCAACCATGGGTATGAACAACCCTACAACAAGCCATGGGTTCTCAGGGTAGCTTGTTCATGAAAAATAAGTTATCCTGATCAGCCATGGTGGATTGTCATGTTGTTCAAACCAGGTCAGTAGCTCTGGCTCATCCTTTGTGTTGTACTATATGATTCATCCAGGAAGGTAGGAAACTCACTACAGGAATGTTGATGCCCATGGTAAGTGTAACATATAGAGTTGCTTCCTTATTCTAAATTTCTAAGAATTCATCACATTTATTCTCAGCTCTGAATAGCATATAGAGCTTCGTATTGCTCTGTCATTTCTCTTAAAGGCGATTCCATTGTGTTTAGCCCAGCATTTTGTAGAGGAGAAAATGATTGCATTGTTATGCATCTGTAGGCATGGAGGCATCAAAACAACTTTGATGCTAGTGCAAGCCAAGCATTATTCAACTTCTGACACCTGTATATTTATGCATAATCAGATACCTAAAATCAGGAATATGACTATCGTGCTAAAAATAAACAAGGATGTTGATATCTATAAAGTCGAAATGCACCTTCGGAATAATTTCAGAATGAAAAAGCTTTTGAGCATGAACACAGACTGTGCAATGACAACTGATGTCATGTATCATTCAGAAATGGAAAGAAAGCAGAGTAAGGAGATAAAGAGAGAAGTTAGGGATCAGGTGAAGATCGAAACTTCTGTTGCTATATCGCCCAAAGGATCCACTTCTGTCCACTGATGTGGTGGCACTGCTTCCCATTTTGTTGACCACTAACTCCATGATATTATATTTCATCCTGTACTAAAATGGTAAGTCCTTTACCATAGGAGCCATCTTTCCCCCCTAGTTTTGTACTGTGGGACTCATTTGCCCTTTACTTCTCCTATATAAGAGCATAGCTGCTATGGCTTGCCTCATCCAGGCTTCTCCAGTATCAAATCATGGAGGATAGTTGTTTAATTTGCTTGCAACAAAGCCATAGAAAATAGTTTCTTAATTTGCTGCCAGCTTGGCATTTCTCATCACCAGCAGTAAAGGAGGAGAGAGCCTGGATGCCCCACTTGTGTGACCTGGGCTGGAAGGCAGCGGAACATGGTAACACAGTACTCAGATGTTTGATGTAATGTCTAATATGCACTCTACACTGCTCCTGCATGCCATACCCACTTCTCCTCACTACAACTCCAAAACGTCCACCCACAGCTTGCCTCTGACCTTTAGCATATCCTCCCTCCCTCGCTATGCTAATACCCCTCCAACCACCAGTCCACCACTCAGGGCTGGCTCCAGGTGTTTAAGGGCCCTTGGCCAGACACCCTCAATGGGCCCCTCCCTCGAGTCTACCTTTTCCCTGCCATTGATTGTTACCAGCTCCTGTTGCTCCTCCTCCTCTTCTTTATTGTTGCTACTACCTGCTTCCTTGGCAGGCAGAGAGCCAGCAAGCAAGTTGGCAATGGCATCTACTGCTCATCCTTCTCATTATCTCTTTTGCCTGGGACAGAACGTAGTGGAAATGCAGAAGACAATTGTTATTTTGAGGAGTTCAGTGGTGTACAACAAATTGCTCCTTCTCACGTCTTGACTTCCGGTTGGGACTGTTGCGTTTAGTAGTTAGCTATAGTTGTTATTCTGAGGAGTTCAGTGGTGTACAACAAATTGCTCCTTCTCACGTCTTGACTTCCGGTTGGGCCTGTTGCGTTTAGTAGTTAGCTATGGTTCTTCTTCCCGGAGTCAGTTACCTGCTTGAGGCTGTACACCTTGAGAGGTTAGATAGGCCTCGGGCAAGATCTCAAGCTTGTTGCTCTCACTTGTTAGGAGTTATCTCTGCTGGCTTACTTCCAAACATTCCTGAAGTCATTGGAGGATGACCAGGATAGGGCTGGGATTAATATGAGCATAATGGTATATAGGAATCCCTGGGACACTCCCAGGCTGGGATCTCAACACATGCTGATCCAGAAAGGTGCTGTATTCCAGGCTGTTACTGGAGCCGCATTTGTTGCTATTTGGAGGGACTCCCAGCAACTGTAGGGACATAAGCTTATGATCTTGCTTTGAAGTTCCTTCCTTGCTGAAATGATTGTATTTTGCTTTTCTGCTGTGTTAATTTTTGCTTAATAAAACCTTTAGCATTCTCCCATTACTGTGTTTATTGCTTCTGAATCCTAAACAGAACCATTAGGTTTGGCAGTACACAGAACGAGAGGGAGATGAACAAGCAGATTTCAATGGGGAAGATGAGAAGCAAGCCCATGGAGCTCTTGCTGTGTGCCCTCAGCAGGAGCCCAGCCATGCCTACCTTTGATGCCAATCAAACCTCAAAGCAGGGATGGGAAACCTGTGGCCTTCCAGACATTCTTAACTACAGCTCCCATCATCCCTAACCACTACCCATGCTGGCTGGGGTTGATGGGATTTGGAGTCTAACATCTGGGGGACAGCCCTGCCTTAAAGGTAAAAGCTAAAGTAAGCATGACACCATCCACGCAATTAGCAACTGTGTGAATACTTTTTCCCCCTTAAGAGTAAATAGCAGTTGTGCAGGATCAAATATTGACTGGGTCCCTGGCAGGGGAAAAGGGTCCTGATCCAGATTTGGGCTCCCACACATGCTATTCACTCTTCAGAAAACATTCACGCAAACGTTAATCATGTAAATGGTGTCTCTTTGGCCATTATTTCCTGCCCTCACCTTTGGTCTCCCCATGGTTGAAGAAAACGTATCTACCACCAACAGTCCATGTCAGGATAGTTTCACTTCTTCAGAGGATATAGGTGCAGAACAGCCTTTTTACCTGCTATGGGGGGGGGGGCAGATGGTGGGATAGAGTAATGGTTGTGTTGGTGGGGGGGCATTTAGAAGACACCACTCATTTAGAAGAACCCTGTGTTCTTTCACTTCTTCATTCTCTGCTGCCTGCATTTCCTTGTTGGCATCTCCGAATTTGAAGAATAACTTTCCTCCCAGAAGCACTACACCAATCACTGCCTGTGGGCATGACTGACATTCTCTGGAGAAGGTTGGTATAAAACTCCCTCTCTGATTAGGAGAATGTATACATAACAATTCCTCTTTCTTCATTGGTACAAACAGAGGCTGGGCAAGGTTAGAACAATGCTGGGGGGGGGGGAGTTTTTAGAATTACGACACCAAATGTCTCATCAATGCTTTCTTCTTCTCTGCTGACTTCTCTCTTTAATAACATACCAAACACTTTCCTCCCAGTTTGATTTTTATTCCAAATATTCTCAATGGTGCAATTGATTTGTAAACACCCTTTTCCCCCTCCCAGAACAATATGGCAACCCTCAAGTGTCCAGCAGTTTTCTCTATTGAATGTGGCCTCTTTAGCCCCCCCCCCCCCCCGCATGTCTAGGTTATCAGATCTGCTTTAAAATGCTGCCATTCATCTGTTCAATTTAATGCATGCTCAGTGGGGAGGTGTTGTTATTGGCTAAAGGCAATGCCACTGCAGCTTGGAAAATGAGAAAAGAAAGGCAAGCAGGCCCCAGCTAACTATGCCATTAACTTTCCCTCCATCTACAATACATCAATAGTACGCCAGACCTAATCATGTTTTATATACCTGGCCTACCGCAGCAAATAGCAATCAGAGATATTTATTCAAAAAGGAACACTGTTTAGCCCTTTCCAGTACTTGCTATTCTCCTCACTTGTAAGCATAATATGCCAAGATTGGCCATTAATCTTCTCAGATGCTCCCTCTCAGATGGGAGTTGCAGTCCAACAACATCTGGAAGGCCACACACTCCCCACCCTTGCTGTTCATTTTTACTTGGGAGAGAGTGCCACTGAGCTCAGCGAGACTTTCTTCTGAGTAAATGCACATACTATCAGCTTGAGAGGACTTAACTCTGCCTGAGGATGTATGCATTGTGTGAAATCCATTCCGTCTATGTTTCACAGATGGTCAGGCACCTTTCATTCCGCAGGCTGCCCATCAACGGAACTGGAATTTTTTTAGTTTTTGAATTTGTGCATATGTGCATTTGTGCGGATTTGCATGCATACAAATGCACAAATGCCCCCAAAGCGTGCATTTTCAAGTTTTAACCTATTGGGGAAATATGCATTTTTGGCTGGTTTTTTTATGTGTATTTTTTTAGAACAAAATTTGAGCAAAATCAGAAAAACATTTAAAAGGTTAGAAAAATGGTCCGTAAGTCAGCAGAATCCACCCAACATGGGAAAAGCTGGTCAGATTCATCAAAATCTGAACTCATTTAACTAATCATGCAGAATGACCCATTTTCAGCACTCCACCAACTATATCACTTTGTATTTGTTAGGGATGTCAGAGAATTCCGCCACGGATCTCGGTGAGGCCAAATGCCAGTGCATTCGGCCCCCCAAAATCCGTGGCAGAATGAAGCCCTCCGCCCCCCCACCCCGTGAAATGGGCCCAGAATGGAGCACCTACCTGCTGCCGTCCGCTCTGCATTGCGAATGGAGGCCGCGTCTGCGGCCGCCATTCACTTCTAGGGATGTATGAAAATTCCGCCACAGATCTCGGGGAGGCCGAATGCCAGCGCATTCGGCCCCCCGAAATCAGTGGCAGAACAGCCTGCCCCCCCGCCCCCCCCCCCCCGGGATGAGACTTACCTTGGGCGGATCTTCCTGGCGGCGGTAGCTCCAGCGTTTCCAGTTAAAAAAAAAAAAAAGTGATAGGCTACGTAAAGTGTTACATAGCCTATCACGGCTAGGTTTTAAAAAAAAAGTGATAGGCTACGTAAATGTTTACGCAGCCTATCATGTCTGACTTTTAAAACAACAACAACGTGCGTACGCAAATGGCGGCGGCAATGTATGCAACCTTACCAATTTTACATCCACCAAAATTTTACTAACTATATGCCTTCAGCCATCACTGATTTAAATGCTAAGCACTAGTGACCAGGACTGAGTCAAATGGAATCCCAATATTTCTACCCAATGTACAATCAATCTGTTAATGATTACCTATTAAGCTCACATTGTTAGTCATGCACTTATTCACCTTATAGCGTCTTAGGTCTCAATCTGTTATAGAAATATATTGTATGGATGCCCACCTAGGAAATATTGTGAATCTTATATGAACTCACTGGCTTCCTCTTAATTAAAGATGCTTTGTCTGTGAGGGAACTTGCAAATTTTAACTCTAGTTCCAGGTCTGCTGTAGTTTTAGGGCCTGGGGGGGGGCGTGCTAGGAGAGCAAGGGAGCTTAGGATCCTGCAGATGCACATCTTTTCAACATGTCCCAGCATGCCCCTTGAACAACTTGCAAAACACTGCAGGTGGGTCACTGATAGTAACAGAGCTTTCCACCACTGCATTGGGAAGCCCTCTGCACATGGACCTCTCTTTCAGCTGATGGAGAGGGAGGTCCAAAGTATCCTATAAGCTCTCAGCAGCCTTCCCAGGAAGCATAGGATTGCTTTGTTAATCACTCTAGAAAATACATGCTGTTTTCTAAATATGAATCCTAATACAACTATAATGAATTAGGGATGGCGGAGAATTTCTCCACGAATCTCCCCGAAATTGGTGGTGAAATTCTCCGCCGGCCCCCCGCCCCCCCCCCGGGATGGGACTTACCTCATGTGAATGTCCCTCTCGGCGGCGGGTCCCGGCAGTGGTTCAGCGGCAGTTCGGCGGGGGCGGGGGCGGCGGCCGGTCTTCTGACTGACTGCCGCCGCCACCATTGCAAAATAAAAAAGGAAAGTAAAAAAAACAAAAACACACACCCGTGATAGGCTACGTAACAATTTACGTAGCCTATCACGACTACATTTCCAAAGTCAGCCGTGATAGGCTATGTAAATCGTCACGTAGCCTATCACGGGTGACTTTGAAAAAAAAAAGCGTGTACACAAATGGCGGTGCCCATGGGGCGCCGCCATTTGTGTTCCTTAATTTGGCACGTCTAGTTTACGTAAAGATTTACGTAGACTACGGCGAAAATAAGGGCAACGCAAATAGCGTTCCCTTATTTTCGCCGTAGTCTATGTAAATCTTTACGTAGACTAGACGTGCCAAACTATGGAATGCAAATGGCAGCGCCCCATGGGCGCCGCCATTTGCGTACGCGCTTTTTTTATTTTTCCAAAGTCACCCGTGATAGGCTACATGACGATTTACATAGCCTATCACAGCTGACTTTGGAAATCTAGCCGTGATAGGCTACGTAAATCGTTACGTAGCCTATCACGGGTGTGTGTTGTTTTTTTACTTTACTTTTTTTTTTCACGGCCAGGTAGATGGGGCACTCCTCCCTGGCCTGAATTTTGGCGGCGAGGAATGGGGCTCCTCCCCCCTGGCCTGAATTTCATCCGGGCGAGGCGGGGCGCCTCCCCCCGTCCCCGCCCCTCGCCTGAACTTTGGGGGGAGAACCGAGGCACCTCCCCCCCACCGCGAAGTAAGCTGTGGGACCAGGTAAGTCCCTTTCGTCCATCCCTAGCCATGATAGGCTATGTAAATAATTATGTAGCCTATCACGGCTAATTCAGGGACGCCATTTGTGTCCCTGCGGAGGCCGTGATAAGCTACGTAAGTATTTATGTAGCCTATCACGGCAAAAAAAGAAAAAAACAGCAGACGCAAATGGCAGCGGCTATGGCAGCCACCATTTGCGTTCCCTTTTTTTTGCCATTTTAGCCTATGTAAATATTTACATAGGCTATTGCAGCAACAACAACAAAAAGGAACGCAAATGGCGGCCACTACGCTATTTGCGTTCCCTTTTTTTTTTTTTTTTTTGCTGTAATAGCCTACATAAATATTTACGTAGGCTAAAATGGCAAAAAAAAAGGGAACGCAAATGGGGGCCGCCATAGCCGCCACCATTTGCGTCCACTGTTTTTTTCTCTTTTTTGCCGTGATAGGCTATGTAAATATTTACATAGCCTATCACGGCAAAATACAGGGACGCAAATGGCGGCAGCTACGGCAGCCGCCATTTGCATCCCTGCAGGCTGCCCAGTGGCCGGATGTCCAGCTGTGGGTGGCCCTGGCTGGCGGCTCCGCAGAATCTCTGCGGATCGGAGCCAGCTGGACAGAATTTTAGGGGGAGGGATGGAGCGCCTCCCCCCCACTGTGAATGTCACCCTTCAAAAAGGTAAGTGACTTTCGTACAGCCCTAAATGAAGTACACCCAGTTTTTTACTCCTTCACAACACTTCAGCTGAAAATAATCTTAAGATTTTTTAAAAATCTCAAACCCAATTAATCTTTTAAGTGTCACCTTCCTTCATTTGATATACTAAGGTGAAAATCCTATACATAGTTACCCAGAAGTAAGTTCCATTGAACTCAGTGGGCATTTCTTCTGAGTAGACATGTATAGGATTGCAACCTAAGTAACTTGCACCAAAAAAAAAAACCTAATTCATTCTAATTCAGGTATTAAGACATTAAGGATCCAATCCTACACATGTTTTGACAGAAAAAAAAACCCTGCAACTCTGGGAGCTGTAGGCCTTTTTTCTGTCTAAACATGCATAGGATTGCACCTTAAGTATTCAGTCTGAATATTGTTCAGTTTGAGAGCAATTTAATTAATTTAACTCATGCCCAAAGCAATTATTATTTGGAATGTAAAAAGAAAAGGAGACATGCAACATTTGATTTCATTTTAACAGTTTCACAGAGAAGAGCGTTTTGTCATTATTGTGATCCTTATGATCTAGTAGAGTATATATTGTAGGGATGTACGAAAGTCACTTACCTGTTCGTGGATTATGTTTATGGTGGGGGGGAGGCGTTCCGTCCCTCCCCCTGGAATCCTTGATGGGGGGGAGGCGCTCCATTCCTCCCCCCCGGAATCCTCCGCGGCTGGCTGTGCTCCACGGCAGCTCTGCGGAGCAGCCGGCCAGGCCCAGCCAGGCCAGAGCCGTCCGCAGCCGGATTTCCAGCCACAGAGGGCTTTGGGTAAAAAAAAGAGGGAAAAACCCACGTACGCAAATGGCGGCGGCTACGGCTGCCGCCATTTGCGTTCCTTATTTTTGCCCTCTTAATCTACGTAAATATTTACGTAGACTATGACGGCGAAAATAAAGGGGAATGCAAATAGCGTAGCGGGCGCTATTTGCGTGACTTTTTGATTCCCCGTTTTAGCCTACGTAAATATTTACGTAGGCTAAAACGGAGAATCAAAAAGGGACGCAAATAGTGCCCGCTACGCTATTTGCATTCCCCTTTATTTTCGCCATCATAGTCTATGTAAATATTTATGTAGACTAAGATGGGCAAAAATAAAGAACGCAAATGGCGGCGGCCGTAGCCGCCGCCATTTGCGTACGCGGTTTTGTTTTGTTTTTTAACCCACCCAGCCATGATAGGCTATGTAAAGATTTACATAGCCTATCACGTCATCTTTTTTTTTTAACCTAGCCATGATAGGCTGCGTAAATCTTTACCTAGCCTATCACGTCTTTTTTTTTTTTTTTTTTTTACAAGAGTGGAAATGGCGGCAGCGGCAGCTGATCGGAAGACCAGCCGCTGCCTCCGAAGCCGCTGCTGGAGCCGCCGCTGCCTGGAAGATCCACTCCAGGTGAGTCTAGTCCCGGGGGGGATCCGCAGGGGGGTGGCAGGCCATTCCGCCACAGATTTCAGGGGGCCGAATGCATTGGCATTTGGCCTCACCGAGATCCGTGGCGGAATTCTCTGCCATCCCTAATATATTGCTTAAATATCAACTGAGTGGCTTCAGCAATGCCACTTCCTCGTAATTTTCCACCACATAAAATCATGCTGTACAACTGGGACTGAAAAGGCAAAAGGAAATATCTTTATGAAGACAATGTCCACCCCCCCTCCCAACATATGATTGTTATACTTTTCCAAAATAAAAATAAAAAAAAATTGTGGCTATCAGATTGGGTGTTTTTATGCCATAGGAAGCTAGCTCCCTGAGGTTTTCAATGTGCATTCTATTATGTTCTAATGGAAGTGGAGTCAATACTCTGTATGTAAACTGTATCTTATCTGACAGGGTAGCAGAGAGTAACAGATATTGATTAGAAGCCACACTTGAGGGAGTGACATTTGCCGTACAATGGATTAAGTTTAATGGGAGAGTTTACTATTTGTCAATAGAAGATTTAGGCATATCCCCATGTTGGTTAGACATTGTTGTTGAAATAAGCTCAAGTAGATTAAATGATTTATTGACCACCTACAAATATTCTGAGCAAAGTCTATTTTTCCCTGAGTAGAAAATTATTGTCAGCATCCAGAATATATCGTTTGTATAGCTTTTTAAACTGTTCCTTGTTTTATAGAAGATACAAAGGAGTTAGGTATATAAAAGACTACCTTCAGACATGTAATCCTTTTTATAACTGGAGGGGGAAACAGTGATGCCAAAAGTAAACAAACACATTGAATGAAGAATTGTTGCTAGATTGGCCCCAAGGAATAAAAGATATAAAAGCTGTACATATTGTTTAAATTGATCAATATCTCTGCTAAAGAAACAGGCAAAATTTCTGCTTACTTAAAACATGGGGTATTCCTGCATTTCTCTTATGTTGGTGTCTGTAAGCCAGTCTTGGAATTTTCCCTCCTGTTGTAACCAATGGGAGGGAAAATTTAAGAAAAAAGTGGCACTGCTAGGGAAAGGGAGTGGGGAGAATGCTGCTATTCCCCCGCCCCCAGGATGTATGGATTTTGTAAAATCTATTCTCTCTGCATTTCATGGATTGTCAGGAGCTGTGCATTCCATCATCCACTTAATCGGATTTTTTCCAGTTTCCCGAACTTGCACAAATTCATACTTGTAAAAAATACACAAATCCCTCCAAAATGTGCAAATCCCCCCCAAATCTGCATTTTCATGCTTTATAGGGGAAATGCACATTGTTGGCCAGTGTTTTGTTTTGTAATTTTTTTGTATTTTTTAATGGCTAAATTTGTGTAAAGTTCTGGAAAGTCTAAAAAAAGGTCTGCAAGTCCACAGAATCTGCACAACTTGGGAAAAGCTGGTCCATTGTGGAATCCACAGGTTGGATTCATAGAAATCTGAACTCATCTGATTCTGTTATACATTTCTCTGACATCCCTACCCTCCCTTTTAGGATGGGGTGGTAGATCCTTCACTTCAGTCCCTCTAACCCCACTTGGATTGCATTGCAAGTATGACTTTTAATGTCATAACTGTTTTCTAATTTTGGGACTTTAATAATTTTTTCATGCAGTAAACCTTCTCCTAAACCAAATATTCAATGTATTTGAATAAGATGGCAATGAAAACAGATGAAAAGGGAGATTTCGCTAGTTTTCCTGCATTGCCAGCAGTGATCAACATGGCCTGCTACTGTGTATAAATTATGCAGATCATTATCATCTGGCATGACTCAACTGATAAATGATATTATCCCCTGCCACTTAAATTATATGTTTTGACGTAAAAAGCGATGGCTGAACACTTTGTTAATTAATCTTGTCACTTTTGACCCAACAACCCATTGCAATGGGCTTGTATCAAATCACTGCAATTTAAAATAGCAAACAGTGCATTTAATTAAAAGTCATATTTAAAATAATTAAAATGCAATCCCTTCAAGTGTCAAATGTTAGCCCCTTAAAAACATTATGTGGACAAATGACTTTGAATACATTTTCCCCATACAATCCACAAGCAAGTTAAGCTAAAATATTAGATTTTAATTTGATTAGCTCCTCAATCTTAACCATTTACGGCACTTTACATGCCTATCAGTCCTTCTGAATCTTGATGAAATGCTAAGATAGGGTCATGGCTTACATAATATTTCTAAAACACCAATATGGTTGGCATGCCCTAGACTAATTGCATATTTCATCACACTGGTGCAATTTGGTCAGTGAAGCAAAGTATCAGAGCCAGTGCCAAGCCGGAAGTGAGTAAAGATTTATTTATTTATTTATTTATTTCTATACCGCCCAATAGCCAAAGCTCTCTAAAGGTGTGAAGGGACTGCAAAAAAAAGGAGATAAACTCATTTGGTACCTAATTTCGTTATTCAACCAATATGTGAACTGAAACTCAGTTATCATTCAAAATTCACTCTTCTCCTAATTTTGAAACAGAGTTTTCCAATCAAAAATGAGTATACATATGCTCATATTAGGGGAAGGTAGGCACTCATATGTGTATGTGATTGATTGATTGATTGATTGATACCTCACCTTTCTACCAAGAAAATGACACTCAAGGTAGAATGTTACAGTAGTGAAAATAACATTCAATAATGCATTATATAATAAAAAAATTGCTTGCAAAATGTGCATGTTAGGCAAAAATGCATGTGTTAAGAGAAATAGTCACCCCAAAAAATGCATATGAATTTTCATGTCAATTTTGGCCCAGAGGAATTCTGGGGAAATCAAGATGCCACCCATGACTGCAGTTTTGCTCCATACTACACCCAAACGCTTCTGAAGGGTGAAAAAAAGGAAGGGAGGGAGGGTACCACTGTCTGGTAAAGAGGAAGAGTGAGCAGGGGAGAGTGGGGGGGAAGAGAGAGAGAAAGCAGAGGAGCAGAGGACACCTTGGCCAGTACCTGCTCAACCCCGGCAGCACCATATAACACACTATTTATACAGATTATTTATTTATTACATTTATATCCCACTTTTTTTTCCTCCTTAAGAAACCCAAGGCAGCTTACATGATCCGCCTCCTCTCCATTTTATCCTCACAACAACAATCCTGTGAGGTAGGTTGGGCTGAGAGTCTGTGACTGGCCCAAAGTCACCCAGTGAGCTTCCATGGCCAAGTGGGGACTAGAACCCGGATCTCCCAATTCCCAGTCCAACACTCTAGCCACTACACCACACTGGCTCTCAGATGATTTGAATGGATCTATGTATTTCTGTTTCATTAGCTGCTTTGCTCCTCTGGTGCAAGAAAATAAGGAGGATAAAAACATAATAAACAAATTAATTGTCAGATTAAAAATAAATGTTTTGTCTTTCCCTACTGTGCTGTACTCTTTTGCTGTACAATGTATAATAATGATGGTAATAATGGAAGCATCACTAAAAACAAACATGCTTCTGTGTTCTACTCATTTTTTAAATTCTCATTATGACACAGAATAAATATTTGCTATATAATAATCACCAACCTGCCAGTGGGGCTTAGTTCCATGTTATATACTTGGTGTAAGCTATTACTGTATTACGTATTTTTTTGCAAAAACAGGAGAGGATTCAAATGAATCTTTGTATTAAGGCCTTGACATGACACCTTGGTTTTCTTCATTTCCTTTGAAATGCACAACAAGTAATACCTGACTGAAGTTTGCTTGTTTTTTACTTAAAAATATAATGAATAGCAGAGGCAACAGGATTCAGACAGAGCATGGAGATGTATTCTTGGGATTGCCCCTAAGCTTCCTTTTAGATGAATTTAACAATTTTAAGGAAGTAAATAAAGTTGTCAGAGAACTTTTGTTGGGCTTATTAAAATTTCAATGCGCTGATCATCCACAGTCCACTCATCTCTGTTCATCTGCCTTGACTACTTACTGTACTTTGGGGGAAAGAAAGCCTGAAGCCTGCAATGATTCCTGAGCTGGAGACTTGAACTAATATTGCATAGATAAAGCTTTCCCAGCCCGAATGTGTGCATATCTAAATATGAGCATTTTTAATTGCCTCCTTTTTTTCCATAAAAGCAACTTCAGCAAAATAGCAGACGCTCGCAGCCAAGACCCAGGGTGATGCACGGAGCATCCTGGAGGGCACCAACAGGGGCAAGCGAGGCCAGGGGCTTGATGGTCCGGGGGGGGAGCCCGACAGACTGCCGGACCCAGTCAGGTATCCGTGCCATCCCTAGGGGGGAGCAGGTACATTAGTTCCAGGTTAGTGTGATGGGAGACCACAATCTTGGTGCATCCCTGCTGGAAGAAGAGCCTTTGGATGTAGCAGGTTCAAGGCTGATCCTTCCCTGCTGCCAAAATGTTATTGTATTGTATTTATTATTACATTTCTATCCCACCTCATTTTCCTCTCACAGAGAACCCAAGGTGGCCTGCATAGTCTTCCTCCTTTCCATGTTGTCCTCACAACAACCCTGTGAGGTAGGTTAGGCAGAGAGTCAGTAACTGGCCCAAAGTCACCCAGTGAGCTTCATGGCTGAGTGGGGACTAGAAACTGGGTCTCCTGAGTGCCAGTCAAACACTCTGATCACTACACCACTGTTCGAACTGTGGTGCTGGAGAAGACTCTTATGAGTCCCCTGGACTGCAAGGAGGTCAAATCAGTCAATTCTAAAGGAAATCAACCCTGACTGCTCATTGGAAGGACAGATACTGAAGCTGAAGCTCCAATATTTTGGCCACCTAATGCGAAGAGAAAACTCCCTGGAAAAGACCCTGATGCTGGGAAACACTGAAGGCAAAAGGAGAAGGGGACAGCAGAGGATGAGATGGCTAGATAGCATCACTAATGCAATGAATATGGACTTGAGCACGCTCCGGGAGAGAGCGCGGGACAGGAAGGCCTGGCTAGCATGCTATCGTCCATGGGGTCATGAAGAGTCAGACACGACTGAAGGACTGAACAACAACAGTAACTGGCCCAAAGTCACCCAGTGAGCTTCATGGCTGAGTGGGGACTAGAAACTGGGTCTCCTGAATGCCAGTCAAACACTGTAATCACTACACCACACTGGCTCTCATGTTTTGAGGGTTTCTGCTGGCACATTCTAGGGTCTTGTTGAGAGGGCAGTGAAAATTCCTGTGGAAGATGGGGTGAGGGGCAAACATTCAGGTGCAGAGGAGAACACATTACACAGTTTACATTTATGAGGTGGTCTGAGGGCTTTTCCCATTATTTCTCTTCCTGTTTTTGATGGCTTTTTTTTTACAGGTAAGAGCTGCTCCAAGTGGCTAGGAAGCATGGCTCCTGCCACATGCTTTCCAAATGGGGCCAGAACAGTTCCTGGGAATGATGCTATATATGATGATGTAGCATCACTGCCTGTAACATGTATGGATGTGTGTGAAAACGATGGCTGCCGCATGAGGGAATTCCTCTCTCCCCCACTCTCCCCTGCCCCGTGCAGTGCTCCAGGAAATGAAGTTATATCATCAATATGTCTAATCCCGTTTAAAGCCATTGTGAGCTGGTGAAAACAGAAAGAGGTGAGCATCCAAAGTAGATCACAAAGAAGAGAAACGGCTTCTCTGCATCTCCAGTTACCAGTAGATGGACACAGGAGACAATCTTTTGCTGAAAAAATTCTGCAGACTTTTTTTCTCTATTACAGCCCCCTGAAGAAGGCCTAAAAATAAGAAGACCAAAATGTGTTAGGCTTCCTAGAATAAATTTATTTTTGCATCTTGAGAACTTGATTATGAGCTGGTGGCCATCATCACATTCTGTAATTGCAAATTCCACAGTTCATCTGTGTTGTGTGAAGTACTTCCTTCTCTTTGTCCCACTGATGTCCCACCATTCAGCGTCATTGGATGACTTGGTCCTCTTCTCCCTTCTACAGTGGCAGTGCCAGCTGATATGCTATACTCATGAGCAAAGCAGAGAGACACACCTTGTAGCAAGGCTTTCCTTTCTCAGCCCCATTGGTCAGAAAGTCTGGCAGTGGCTGTCCAGAGCCAGCCGAAGGCTTGTAGCTCCTGATAGCTCTCCCTGTCTGGCTCTCTCCCAGTTGCATAGTCTCATCCATGTCTTAGACACACTGGAACGATACTTTCATGTCAACAATCACACATTCGCCGAGTTTTGCCTTCAACTTTTGATGGATTTTGTGAGAATTCCTGGACTTCCTGAAGATCAGGCAGCAGGGCTGAAAGTCACTCTTTTACTTACCAGGCGCCATACAACTCACCCCATCCCTCTTTAAATGGGCCACAAATGTATTCCTGCACCACAGGGTGTTTTGTTTCTTAAGGTCATGGGTCTAGTCAGATTCCAAGAAGAAACTTCTTTAAACATGTGGCTTTAAAGTAGAGATGTGTGCAAATGCCCTCTGGAGATTCTCCACTATTTGTGGGCAGAGAAATTGGAGAGAACAATTTCACAGAATTTCTCCAGGGGGGAGGAGAAATTCTCCAACAATTTCTCACTTGTAGGGCTTACCCCTTCATGGATCACTGCCTTGTTGTGGCGAAGGGGCTTGCATAACTCAGTGAAGCCATAAGCTATGCCGTGCAGGGCCACCCAAGATGGACAGGTCATGGTGGAGAGTTCTGACAAAATGTGGTCCACTGGAGAAGGGAATGGCAACCTACTCCAGTATTCTTGCCAAGAAAACTCCATGGAACGTATCACAAGGCTAAGAGATGACGCCGGAAGATGAGCCCCTCAGGTCAGAAGGTGTCCAATATACTACTGGGGAAGAGCAGAGGGAATTTCCAAGTAGCGCCAGAAAGAGTGAAGCGGCTGGGCCAAAGCCGAAAGGACACTCAGCTATGGATGTGTCTGGTGGTGAAAAGAAAGTCCGATGCTGTAAAGAACAATATTGTTTAGGAACCTGGAATGTCAGATCAATGAATCAAGGTAAGCTGGAGGTGGTCAAACAGGAGATGGCAAGATTGAACATTGACATCTTGGAAATCAGCGAACTAAAATGGACAGGTATGGGCGAATTTAATTCAGGTGACCATCATATCTACTATTGTGGGCAAGAATCCCTTAGAAGAAATGGAGTAGCACTCATAGTCAATAAAAGGGTGGGAAAAGCAGTACTGGGGTACAATCTAAAAAATGATAGAATGATCTCAGTACGAATCCAAGGCAAACCATTCAACATCACAGTAATTCCAGTCTATGCCCCAACCAGTGAGGCCAAAGAAGCTGAGGTTGATCGGTTCTATGAAGAACTACAACACCGTCTAGAACTAACACACAAAAAAGAGATGTCCTCTTCATCATAGGGGATTGGAATGCTAAAGTAGGAAGTCAAGAAATCACCGGGATAACAGGCAGGCATGGCCTTGGTGTACAAAATGAAGCAGGACAAAAGCTAATAGAGTTTTGCCAAGAGAACACGCTGATCATAGCAAACACTCTTTTCCAACAGCACAACAGGCGACTGTACACATGGACATCACCAGATGGTCAATATCGAAATCAGATTGATTATGTCCTTTGCAGCCAAAGATGGAGAAGCTCTATACAGTCAGTCAAAACAAGACCTGGAGCTGACTGTGGCTCAGATCATGAGCTGCTTCTTGCAAAATTTCGGCTGAAATTGAAGAACGTAAGGAAAACCACTAAACCATTCAGGTATGACCTCAATCATATCCCTTATGAATATACAGTGGAGGTGAGGAATAGATTTCAGGGATTAGACCTGATAGACAGAGTGCCTGAGGAACTATGGATGGAGGTCCGTAACATTGTTCAGGAGGCAGCAACTCAATCCATCCCAAAGAAAAAGAAATGCAAGAAAGCCAAGTGGCTGTCTGATGAGGCTTTACAAGTAGCTGAGGAAAGAAGGGAAGCGAAAAGCAAGGGAGAAAGGGGAAGATATACCCAACTGAATGCAGAGTTCCAGAGAATAGCAAGGAGAGACAAGAAGGCCTTCTTAAATGAACAATGCAAAGAAATTGAGGAAAACAACAGAATGGGAAAGACTAGAGATCTCTTCAAGAAAATTGGAGATCTCAAGGGAACGTTTTGTGCAAAGACGGGCATGATAAAGGACAAAGAAGGCAGGGACCTCACAGAAGCAGATGAGATTAAGAAGAGGTGGAAAGAATACACAGAAGAACTATACAGGAAAGATCTGAATGTCCCTGATAGCCATGATAGTGCGGTCACTGAACTCGAGCCGGACATCCTAGAGGGTGAAGTCAAGTGGGCCTTAGGAAGCATTACTAACAACAAAGCTAGCGGAGATGACAGTATTCCAGCTGAGCTATTTAAAATCCTAAAAGCTGATGCTGTTAAAGTGCTGTATTCAATATGCCAACAAATTTGGAACACTCAACAATGGCCGCAAGACTGGAAAAGGTCAGTTTACATTCCAATTCCAAAGAAGGGTAACACCAAAGACTGTTCCAATTACCGCACAATTGCGCTCATTTCACATGCCAGCAAGGTGATGCTCAAAATCCTACAAGCTAGGCTTCAGCAGTATGCGAACCGAGAACTACTGGAAGTACAAGCTGGGTAAAGCCTTTGATTGTGTGGATCACAACAAACTGTGGCAAATTCTTAAAGTGATGGGAGTACCAGACCACCTTACCTGTCTCCTGAGAAACCTGTACGAGGGTCAAGAAGCAACAGTAAGAACCAGACATGGAACAACCGATTGGTTCAAAATTGGGAAAGGAGTATGACAAGGCTGCATATTGTCACCCTGCTTATTTAACTTATATGCAGAATATATCATGAGAAATGCCGGGTTGGATGAATCAGAGGTCGGAATTAAGATTGCTGGGAGAATTATCAACAACCTCCGATATGCAGACGATACCACCCTAATGGCAGAAAGCGAAGAGGATCTCAAGAGCCTCTTGTTGAGGGTGAAAGAGGAGAGTGCAAAAGCTGGTTTGAAACTCAACATTAACAAAACTAAGATCATGGCATCTGGCCCCATCACTTCCTGGCATATAGAAGGGGAAGAAATGGAAGCAGTGACAGATTTTACTTTCTTGGGCTCCAAGATCACCGCAGACGGTGACTGTAGCCATGAAATTAAAAGACGCTTGCTCCTTGGGAGGAAAGCTATGGCCAACCTAGACAGCATAGTAAGAAGCAGAGACATCACCTTGCCAACAAAGGTCCGTCTAATCAAAGCTATGGTTTTCCCAGTAGTAACGTATGGCTGTGAGAGCTGGACTATAAGGAAGGCTGAGCACCGAAGAATTGATGCCTTCGAACTGTGGTGCTGGAGAAGACTCTTACGAGTCCCCTGGACTGCAAGGAGGTCAAATCAGTCCATCCTAAAGGAAATCAACCCTGAGTGCTCATTGGAAGGACAGATACTGAAGCTGAAGCTCCAGTATTTTGGCCACCTAATGCGAAGAGAAAACTCTCTGGAAAAGACCCTGATGCTGGGAAAGACTGAAGGCAAAAGGAGAAGGGGACGGCAGAGGATGAGATGGCTAGATAGCATCACCGATGCAATGAATATGAACTTGAGCACACTCCGGGAGAGAGCGCAGGACAGGAAGGCCTGGCGTGCTATGGTCCATGGGGTCACGAAGAGTTGGACACGACTGAACGACTGAACAACAACAACAACAAGGGCTTACCACTGGCAGGGGTTGTAGCATGGTTTATTTCTTCATTCTCCTAAGGATTTTCATAGAATCATAGAATAGTAGGGTTGGAAGGGGCCTACAAGGCCATCAAATCCAACCCCCTGCTCAATGCAGGAATCCAAGTCAGAGCACCCCTGACAGATGGCTGTCCAGCCTCATCTTGAATGCCTCCAGTGTGGGAGAGCCCACCACCTCCCTAGGTCATTGGTTCCATTGTCGTATTGTTCTAACAGTCAGGAAGTTTTTCCTGATGTTCAGCCAGAATCTGGCTTTCTGTAACTTGAGCCCATTATTCCGTGTCCTGCACTCTGGGCTAATCAAGAAGAGATCCTGACCTTCCTCGCTGTGACAATCTTTCAAGTACTTGAAGAGTGCTATCATATCTCCCCTGTCTTCTCTTCTCAAGGCTAAACATGCCCAGTTCTTTCACTCTCTCTTCATAGGTCTTTGTTTCCAGGCCCCTGATCATCTTTGTTGCCCTCCTCTGAACCCTCTCCAGTTTGTCTGCATCCTTCTTCAAGTGTGGTGCCCAGAACTGCACACAATACTCCGGATGAGGCCTAACCAATGCTGAGTAGAGGGGAACTAGTACGTCCTGGGATTTGGAAGCTATGCCTCTATTAATGCAGCCCAAAAGAGCATTTGCCTTTTTTGCAGCCACATCACATTGTTGGCTCATATTCAGCTGGTGATGGACAACAATTCCAAGATCCTTCTCTCTTGTAGTGTTGTTGAGCCAAATATCCCCCATCCTGTAATTGTGCATTTGGTTTCTTTTTCCTAGGTGCAGAACTTGGCATTTATCCCTATTAAATGTCATTCTGTTGTTTTCTTCCCAGTGCTCCAGTCTATCAAGATCACTTTGAATTTTGTTTCTGTCTTCCACAGTATTAGCTATCTCACCCAATTTTGTGTCATCTGCAAATCTGATCAGCATTCCCTGCACCTCCTCCTCCAAGTCATTAATAAAAATGTTGAAGAGCACTGGGCCCAAGACTGAGCCCTGCGGTACCCCACTCGTTACCTCTCCCCAGCTTGAGAAGGTCCCATTGATAAGCACTCTTTGAGTTCGATTCTTTAGCAAACCAGACTGTGGATCCACCGGATCGTTGTTTCATCTAGCCCACTTTGAGCTAGTTTGCTCATCAGGATATCATGGGGCACTTTGTTGAAAGCTTTGCTGAAGTCAAGGTATATTATGTCTACAACATTCCCACGGTCCACAAGGGAGGTGACTTGATCAAAAAATGAGATCAGATTCATCTGGCAGGATTTGTTCTTGACAAATCCATGTTTGCTTCGAGTATTCACTGCATTGTTTTCAAGGTGCTTCCAGATGGATTGTTTTATCATCTGCTCCAGAATTTTCCCAAGGATTGATGTCAGACTGGTCTGTAGTTCCCTGGTTCCTCCTTTTTACTCTTTTTGAAGATAGGGACCACATTAGCCCTCCTCCAGTCATCTGGCACTTCCCCCGTCCTCCATGATTTCTCAAAGAGAATAAACAGCAGTTCTGAGAGTTTTTCTGCCACTTCCTTTATTACTCTAGGATGCAGTTCATCTGACCCTGGAGATTTGAACTCATTCAAAGTAATTAGGTGTTCCTTGACCATATGCCTATCAATCTCAAGCTGCAATCCTTCCCCTTCAGCCTGTACTTTGCCTTTGCCAGGGGGTCATAGAGCCTCTTTTGGGAGAAGACTGAGCCAAAGTAGGAACTGAACACCTCTGCCTTTTCTTTGTCATCTGTTATTGTTTTGCCATCCTTATTTAATAGCTGAACCACCATTTCTTTCCTCTGCCTTTTACTATGCACGTAGCTGAAGAAAGCCTTTTTGTTGTTTTTAGCATCCCTCACTAACCACAGCTCGTTCTCAGCTTTAGCCTTCCTGATGCCATCCCTGCAATTCTGTGCTCCCTGCCTGTACTCTAGGGGTGTACAAAACCCCGCTTACCAGGCTCCACTGGGTTCCGCAGGAGGGGGGAGGTGATCTGTTCCTCCCCCCGGAATCTCGATGGAGGGGAGGCGATCCATTCCTCCCCCCAGAATCCTGCCTGGCCGGCTCCACTCCGTGGCCAGGCCGCAGAGCCGCCGGCTGGGCCAACCCGTAGATGGGCCTCCAGCCACTGCCGGGCTGGTGCGGATGCAAATGGCATCGTGAGTAGGGGACGCCATTTGCGTCCCTATGGTAGCCCGTGATAGGCTACGTAAATATTTATGTAGCCTGTCATGGCTAAAGCAGGGACGCAAATGGCGTCCCTTATGCCATTTGCATTCCCATTTTATCTGTGATAGGCTACGTAAATATTTACATAGCCTATCACGGGCTACCATAGGGACACAAATGGTGTCCCCTACTCAGGACACCATTTGTGTCCGCACCAGCCCGGCAGCAGCCAGAGCCGCTGCCGGAGCCAAAGCCGTAGCTGCAGCCAGGTAGGCTCCATTTCATGGGGCTTTCGCGGGATGGAGGAGTGGGGGGTTTCATTCTGCCACGGATTCCGGGAAGCTGAATTCACTGGAATTCGGCCCCCCTGGGATCCGTGGCGGAATTCTCTAACATCCCTACTAGGGATGTGTGAAAGTCACTTACCTTCTCACGAAATTGATTCGAGGTGGGGGGGAGGCACTCCGTCCCTCCCCCCAAAATTCTGGCCAGGGGGGAGGGGCTCCATCCCTCCCCTCCAAAATTCTGGCCAGGGGGGCACTCCGTCCCTCCCCCCTGAAATTCTGGCCGGGGGGGAGGCGCTCCATCCCTCCCTCCTCCGAATCCTGGCCGGCCGGGTGCACAAATGGCGGCGGCTGTAGCCGCCGCCATTTGCGTCCCTGCAGTCAGCCATGATAGGCTACGTAAATGTTTGCGTAGCCTATCACAGCTGAGTAAAAAACAAAAAACAAAAACCGCGCATACGCAAATGGCGGCGCCCATGGGCGCTGCCATTTGCGTTCCTTATTTTGGCATGTATAGTCTACGTAAACATTTACGTAGACTACGGCGAAAATAAGGGGAACGCAAATAGTGTAGATGCTACGCTATTTGCGTTCCCCTTATTTTTGCCGTAGTCTATGTAAATGTTTACGTAGACTACACATGCCAAAATAAGGAACGCAAATGGCGGCGCCCATGCACGCCACCATTTGCGTAAGCGCGGTTTTTTGTTTTTGTTTTACTCAGCCATGATAGGCTACGTAAACATTTACGTAGACTATCACGGCTGACTGCAGGGACGCAAACGTATTTTTTAAAAAATCTAGCCGTGACAGGCTACGTAAATCTTTACGTAGCCTATCACGTTTTTTTTTTTTTACTGGAAATGGCGGCGGCGGCAGCCGGTCAGAAGACCGGCCACCACAGCCACCGCCGAACCGCCGCCGAACTGCTGCCAGAGCCGCCGCCACCAGGAGGATTCCCCCAAGGTTAGTCCCATCCCGGGGGGGCGGGGGGCAGACCGTTTCGCCACTGATTTCGGAGGGCCGAATGCGCTGGCATTTGGCCTCCCCGAGATTCATGGCGAAATTCTCTGACTTCCCTATCTTGGACTCCTTTTCTCATTAGAGTCGCTTGCCATTGGACCTTACTGATCATTGTTCTGAG
Source organism: Heloderma suspectum (assembly GCF_057233095.1). NCBI lineage: Eukaryota > Metazoa > Chordata > Lepidosauria > Squamata > Helodermatidae > Heloderma > Heloderma suspectum. The sequence continues at coordinate 77,123,127 of NC_139460.1, read as the reverse complement.
TTTATTAAAATCAGCTTTCCTAAAATCCAGGGTATGCCTGTAACTACACTCAGCTTTTGCTTCCCTTAGAACCAAGAACTGAAGTACAATATGGTCGCTTTTGCCCAGAGTTCCTGTAACTGCTACTTTATCCACTAAGTAGGCATGGTGGAGAATTCTACCACGGATCTCGGTGAGGCCGAATGCCAGCACATTCGGCCTCCCAAAATCCGTGGCGGAATGAAGCCCCCCACCCCCCCACCCCACAAAATGGGCCCGGAACGGAGCCTACCTTGGTCGGCCATTCCAGTGCTCCTCGAATGGTGGCCACATCTGCAGCCGCCATTCGCATCTTTCAGATGGCCGTGATAGGCTACGTAAATACTTACATAGCCTATCATGGCTAATGCAGGGACACCATTTGCATCCCTGCGGAGGCTGTGATAGGCTACGTAAATATTTACGTAGCCTATCACGGCAAAAAAAGGGAACGCAAATGGCAGCAGCTATGGCGGCTGCCATTTGCGTTTCCTTTTTCACCGTGATAGACTACGTAAATATTTATGTAGCCTATCACAGCTAAAATGGCATCCCCTATGCCATTTGCATTCCTTTTTTTTTTTTTTTTTGCCGTGATAGGCTACGTAAATATTTACGTAGCCTATCACGTGCCAGCCTAGGGACGCAAATGGCATCCCCTACACAGGACGCCATTTGCATCTGCACCAGTCCGGCAGCGGCTGGAGGCCCCGCTGCGGGTTGGCCTGGCCGGTGGCTCTGCGGCCTGGCCACGGAGCAGAGCCAGCTGGGCAGGATTCAGGGGGGGAGGAATGGATCACCTCCCCCCACCCGCGGAACCCAGCGGAGCCAAGTAAGCGGGGTTTCATACGCCCCTACCACTAAGTCATCTCTGTTGGTTAGGATCAAGTCAAGGACAGCCGATCCTCTAGTTCCTTCCTCTACTTTCTTTAGGAGGAAGTTATCTGCCACACAAGTCAGGAATTTCCTGGAGGGGCCATGTTTTGCAGAATTTGTCTCCCAACAAATATCGGGGAAATTGAAGTCCCCCATTACTACTACATCATGCTTCCGTAAAACATTGGCTATTTGCTTTTCAAAAGTTTCATCCTCGTCTTCTTCTTCATTGGGTGGCTGGTAGTGGTAGTAGACTCTGACCACCAGGTTCCTTTTATTCTTTGCTCCATTTATTTTGATCCAGATGCTCTCGATGGGGATACCAAGCTCATCCCCCTGTATTTCTGTGCAGAGATATGTATTTTTCACATACAATGCAATCCCACCTCCCTTTCTGTTCCTCCTGTTCTTTTTCAACAAGTTATATCCTTCAATTGCTGTATTCCAGCCATGAGAGTCATCCCATCAAGACTCAGTTATACCTATCAAGTCATAGGTATAACTGAGATTTGTTGTTGTTGCTCTGTACTGCCACTCCAAGTGGCAACAGCATCAACTGTGTTGGAAACCTGGACCCATTTTGTATCCTGCACCATACCTAGCTAGCACCAATCCAGGGTACTAATTATGCATGGGGGTGGAGGTGAGGAGTGGGGGGATGCAACCACTACAAAAACTAATGGTGATGAAAATTTGGAGAAAATTCTGCAAAGTGGCCTTTTATTACTAGGGGAGTAAGAAAAGAAAAATCTCAGGACTTTTTGGAGAAAAGCTGTCTTCTGAAATATTTTGGGTCAGTTCTAGTTGTCATTGTTCAGGGTTCAGCACCTTCACCAGGATCTTCCAAATGTTAAATTTCTGAGGGATGATTCTGGGTACATCTTGTCTCTAATGCAAGTGCTGATAATACCACTCCCTTCCTACAAGTGGGGGTGGGACTGTTTCTACCTGCCCCGGGGAAGAGGTGGAGCTGGTGCTGTGGAAACATCTGACCTCCAATTTCCTGAAAGTTTTCTTTCCCCATGAAAGAGGCTTCCATTTTTCTGCCTCACTCTCAGGGCATTTTATAATATATTTTGAATTTATTTTGGTGGTGTTTGAGCTTACCTAATGATTCTGAGGTGGCCAAGGATTGTGTGTGTTTGTGTGTGTGTGTGTGTGTGTGTGTGACTTTCTATTACACATGTTGCCACTGCTCCCCAGTCTCCTAGGCTGCTTGCACTTCCTGATCTGAAAAAAGTCCCATGGGAGGAATTACCTCATGTCTTCCCCTGGGCAGTAAGTTCTGAAAGCCATGGAGGCTACAGACTCCCAGAGAGATGATTGCATAATGAAAGACAGGATATTTGTGCACACCCCTCAGCCACCTCAAAAGTAAGGTAAGCATAAGAACCTTGAACCAAACTCATGAGAATTTCTCCAAAAAAAATCTCCTTTGAATTTAATTTTTGAAAGTAATTCCTTTTCTATCAAATTGAATGAGAATGGTCAAAAAAAATGTGAAAGAAATGTTTAGCACAGCACTAGTTTAAAGATAAAGCACTTTATGTGGGTTTAGCTGCTGCCATTTAAAAGAGGAGCGGTGGTTGGAACTGGCCAATAGTGGATCATGTCCCCTATCTCCTCTCTTTTTTTTAACTTATGATTTGGATGCCTGAGTATGGCTCCTAATGAAAATGGCTTCCATGCTCCACTCCTGTTTCTGAATCAAGCTTCTGGCTTAGACAAGCTAGACATGCTACCCTCTACATAAATCACTGCCTCTGCCTCATTGAAGAAAACTGCACATGCTGCTGCCTTCCACATTAAGATACTGTGGACTTGTTGATTTTATTATATGCATGAAGATTTGGTCATATGACAGAATCAAGTGAGAGCAATTTCAAGAAGCCCACTAAGCAAGATTGCATGGTCCAGGATGATGGAGTGGCCATTTATAAATTACTACCTAAGGAAGCCCCCTACCTCTTAATGAACTAGCTGGTCAACATGAATGGTGATGAAAACATGCAGTTGCTGGCTGGAGGCTTTTAGCATAATGACTGTTGCAAAACACCGCTCAGGTGTAATGGGATCCTTATATTTTCATTAGGACTCTTCAGTTTGGTGTTATGCCTGGGGAGGATTAGTTCCAAATTGCTGCTGAGGCTTTGAAATGAGCAATAACACAGACAGCTAAATGGAGCTGCTCCTGATTTACAGAAACACTAGCTGTGAGAAGAATCAGGTGTGTTGGCCCACAGAAGTTGGCTATGTAGTCCAAGAAGCTATCTGCACTTGGAGATGCTGCAGTTGCTTTCCAAGGAGGCTGACAAGTGAGCTAAAGGATAAATTCCTGTAAGCACAGATCGGGGTAAGGCAATGGGATTTTTCAGGGAATGTGAGAACCTATAGAATGGAATTGGCTTTCGGACTGATTAAGACTGTGGACAGACCAGATATGTAATTAACAAAATGTTCAGTATTGGAATGCAACATTTTCTCCTATTAAGAACAACAAGAGCAACAACAGTTTTCTATTAAGAAAAATACATGTAATTTGGTTTTACATACAGTTCAATGGACTTTAAGTATTAGTTCCCCAATTTCATCTGAATGGCCAATTTACATTGATGGCTGTGTTTCTCTAGATGGTTACCAGTTGTCTTTGGGAATAATTGCTATTTAGGTTTAGAAACCATTCATTAAATGTCTCCTTAAATTACATAAAGATCATAATAGGCATTTAATGGATGCTTTTTAAAGTGAACTACAAATTACTTTGGATTATAAGTAACAGTAGGTTTATAAAGCTATCATTATGTGTCTATTAAGATCATTTAACTTAAGTGTTCTATAATTAGACAAGAGCCAGGATTTTAATTGCACATTTGCAAACTGCTAGCTGGGGTTTCTAAATGGAGCCCTCATTTTGCACACTATAGAAAGGCCTTTTTGTACAGTCATGCCCTGCCAAACTGTATGAGATTATGTGAATTAATATCTTTGATATATTGTGTGTGCAAGCGTGTGCACACACACATGAGCGTGTTTTTAATTTGATTATATTGACAGTAGAATATATGGAATTCTCTATCTTGTTTGGAAGTATTCATATTGCTTCTGAATGGATCCTATTTGGCCTGTGGAAATGAGGTGTAATCCAGTATTTGATCTGGATAACACCTGAATGTCATCATCTAATGACCGTTTGGCTCAGTTCCAGTTCCTGTACAGATGTCCATATAATGATAATACTGCACTAATTGGTTCTTTTATTGACAGTCTCAGCAGACATGCTGAAGACATTATCATCAAGGAGACACTAACCTATCCACTGGTCCCAAGGGATGCCCTGCACTCATCAAGGATGCAGCATGTTTGCTAAGCCACATGGAGATATGCACATCTGTGCTCTGCTTCCCTTTTCTGTAGATTATGGAGCTCAGTTACAAAGGCGCCTCACCAGTACTAGCATTTACTGTAAGAAAAATGTTCTAAGGTGTCTGTATAAAGATTCTGTACATCTCCACTAAAGACCTGTCTCCTGGAGAACATTAAAGACCATTCCACTTAAAATACAAGTCGGTGTGTAAATCCTATTGCTCTTTTTTATGGTTGACCTTCAGATGGAGCTATTATTGGACATTTGTTCTTGTCAAAATATTTTAAAACAGGTTTTTAGTCCAAATTGCCAGTGCACTCCACCGATATTCTGGCATGACAAGATATTACCCTAATATTCCACTCTAAGGAGGCGGTCAGGCTTGCACATGCAACACAAACTGGATCAGTCTCTGTGCTGGACAACTGGGATGGCAACAAACAATGAAAATCAAGCCCTTTCCCAGCCTGGTGAGTCGAGGATTCTTCTTTTCTTTTTTTAAAATCAGATGAGACTCTACAGTGAGTGCCCACCCCCAATGCCTGTCTTGTGCTGCCCATTCGTATACAGTTATGTTGGTCCCTTTCACTTGCACTAGGGGGAAGTTTGTGGATTTACGCTAGCTGAATGAACAAAGGCTGTTGCACATATGAAGAATACCAGTATAAATGAGTATCAGATCTGCAATAATACATTAATATCCAGTTGTAGCTGTGTGTTGCCCTGGCCGTGCGCGTTGAACTCTTAGGTTAGAGGTGCCACGACAGTGATAAATCAGACTCAAAGGTTTGCTTACAAGGAGACTTTATTGAGTAACTTACAGCACACAAGCGTACCCAATGGTTGGATCAGACAGCTTCTATGAACCACGATCCATTGGGTACATGCTCTACAGGTTAGCAATAAGCATCGTAACAGCAGCACGTACCCCTAGCGTTCATTCTCAGCATAGGCTAGAAGTGTTTGGTTTTCAGGCACAGCCACCTGTAAACAGACTTTGCTTCCCACAGGCACATGATAGATAAAGACTCTCCTCATTAGCAAGGAATGCACTAAGAAGGTTGTTATCAGCCTTTTGACTCATGTGCACATGCTCAGAGGCTTACTAGCATGGAAATTGCACCAATAATGAACTTAAGCAAGCATTATGGATCTCTAGGCCTCTCTAACACTATAAATGACTTGGCTACGCTTCTGGGGCCAATACAATCTGGATAGTGTAAATTTATGATAGTGCTACAGATTCCACCTCTACCCACCCTCTGCCACCATTCCAACCATTTAGGAGGAAATAAAGATGAATAATTTACTGAAGAGTTTATATTGTTAACATTGTATCGGTCAAACATCCTTTACCATGAAGGGGATATCATTTGTTCTGTTAAGCTCTTCCCCTTTTTCCTTACCACAATGCTGCTAGAATGTTTTGGTTTTGTAACCTCCTGCCCATATTATTCATTTGATTTTTGCAAAGACTAATTGAGTCCTCTTTCCATCATTTATTTAATAAAATGGTTTATATATTTGCTTCACCTTATCACATCACATACATTGAGTTACACTGCAGATCTGGTGTATAGAATTAAAAATCTAAGCCTGTATTTTCAGTGAACATTCATGGTTTTATTATCACCTTCAGGACAATTGTCAAAATCACAGGATTTGACAAGAATGCTTAGCTGTAGCACCGAAGCATCAGCTTGTTATTACCTTAATAAAATGTGCAACTCCCTTTGTTACTGCAACTCCTCAATCACAAGGGGTTTCTACAGAAAAACAAAACCTCCAACAACCTTGGATAGAGTTCTGTGCAAATGGCCTCTTGAAATTCTCCACTCTAGTTGTGAACAGAGAAAGTGGAGGACAATTTCTCTTTAGAGAGAGGAGAAACTATCCACAATTTTTCACAGGTAGGGCTCCCCATTGGTAGGACATCTTTCTTTTTCATATATGGGTTTTTGATTTTTGTGTGTGCTGCCATTGCAAGTGGCAACAGCATCAACTGCATTGGCAGGCTGACCCCCTATTTTGCACCCACCACAATGAAGGTGTGAGGGAGACAGTGTTGTGTTGAGCTCCAAGGAAGAGGTGGAGCTAGTGCTGAGATAAAATCTGTCCTCTAACTTCCTAAAAAATTTCTTCACCCATGGAAAAAGGCCTCTGTTCTGCCTCTTTTTCAGGGTGTTTTATAATTTTTGTGGTGTTTTTGAGCTTACCTATTCACTGCAAGGTGGCCAAGGCTGCTGTGTGTGTGTTTTCTTTCTATTACACATGTCTCCATTGCTCTGCAGCCTCCTGGGCTGCCTGCATTTCCTGATTTGAAAAGACCCTATGGGTGGAATTACCTCATGTTGATTTCCCTTGGGCTTTAATTGAAGTGTGGGAAGCCAAGGAGGCTACAGGCTGCCAGAGAGATAATTGTATAATGAAAGACAGGACAGTCGTGCACACTCCTCATTCACCTTCTAAGTAAGGTAAGCATAAGAAACCTGAACCCAATCCATAAGAATTTGTCCAAAAGTGTCTTCTCCTTTGAATTTCTTTTGACAGCAATTTATTTGCTGTCAAAATGAATGAGAATGCTAAAAAAAAAAATGTAGGAGACATTTTTGGCACCTTGGATCACATAAGCTGAAAATCAGATGGATCCCTATCCATAAGTTATATCTGCCAGTGTTTAGGAATGAGGCTTGTTTTTCCTGCCTGCCCTATGCCTAGAGAACTTAGAAGTGAGAATTTTGGTGATGGGGAACAAAAAGAAATGACAAACAGTAGAACAACACTTCTCTTCTCAGTTAGAGGTACCTTGCCTCGGAACACAAACACACACCTAGAACAGCAACTCTATTCACACATCTGGGGCTGCAGCAGAGATACCACAGGCAGGTGAGCCAGAAAGGGAGAGACTATGTGTAAAAGCAGGGCTCACATGCGTCCTTCATTCATTCCAATCCACAAGCATTGCAGGAACAGAAATGGGCATGGAGAACACTCAAACACCCATGACCACAGAGGAATCTCTCACACAGTATAGGAAAACTGTATAGGAAAACTGTCAGAAGTCAATCTTTCTGACTTCTTCATTATGTAAGTTCTAATCAGTACCAGATTGTAGCTGCTATTCATTAGTTGGCCACATGACTAGTGCTGAACTGAAATGAGAGGCCCTGTTTCATGAAACCATTTTTCTCCCCTGGAAAAGAAATCTCCACCCCCACCACACACATTTTCCTACACAGCAGTCTTTTAAGCCATGTGCAAACAGGGATGAAACTATTTGCCTCCTCTGAAGTGGCAGTTACCATCCAGGGCAACCTGCATTCCTTCCCCTCTCTTGGTGATCATTTTTGCTGAGAGAGAGAGAGGCATGTGTGCAGGGTGACAATCACACTGTGCACCAACTGCTTTGAAACCGTTGTTGGCCCTTTAAAGGAAGCAATGTGCAGCTTGATCTGGTAGTGCCAGTGGTGCAGGCAAGCCACTTTGCACATCCTCAGATACAGAAGTATGACTTTTCTGATGAATTTCTCCACCCTTATTATTCTGACTTATGCTGTGTTTCTTCAAAAAGTAGTTATAGTGCTAAGGAACCCATATTTAGCACCTCAGTCCCAAGACTGTTGCGCTACAGTTTCTATATCCAACTATGTTGCTAATGTGGCATCTCTGGGGGGACCATCCATAAAGTCAGTCACACATTGATCCACGGTTATACTTTATCCTATTTTAAGTAATACCAAATCCTTCCTTTGGCACAAATTCGATAGCTTCCCCCAATGTGGTTGATCCCAATGTAACATCATTATGATTTTTCTTTTGGTGCAAATGAAGTTATTGTTCTCAGTGCAGCAGATCCAGCATAATGGTAGTGAATAGACCATTTCAGTGTCATGGGATATGCATATGTTCTTGCACCCACACTCTCTCACCCACAATTTTGTTAGGTATATTAAGCAGCATAACCCTTTGCTATAATTCAATAGGTCATCATAATTGCAGAACAAAGCTATTGTTTGCCCATACCCACATTATTAGGATATGAACAAATCCAGGGTAAGTGTTCACCGTGTTTCCGTTCTTTCCATGGTCTATTTGAATATGAAATATATAATCGTGATTCCATCAGCGAAACTTTCTTGTCAGCTAAATTGAAAACTCAAATTGATTTGTTCTATTGAAAATAACTTATTTTACTTGCTAAGATATATTGTATTATCACAGTCCCTTAGAAACAAGGATTCTTCCAGAATATTGAAAAATATCTTTCCTTTTCCTCCCAGAACAAACACTCACACAAAATGCACACAGATGTACATTGAAAGGATGTAAGTCACTAGAATGGAATGTCTTGAAAGTTTGTATGAATGGGTTTGCATCAAAAATCTCTTCAATGTTACTGAAACAGAAATGTTTGTATATAATTCAACAGGATTTTTGTGAAGGCTGATAAACAGTCAAAGTTCACTAACGCTTTAGCTCAGCTGTAGGACATTTTAATTGTGCTCTTAATTGTTGTGTATTTGACTTGGTTAGTTCCAGTAAAAAAAAAGAATTCAGAAGAAATAATGTATCAAATAGAGTCAGACTTTAAACCTTCATATTGGACCTCCAGGTTAGAATATTGTAATGTGCTGTAGGTGGGGCTGCCTTTGAAGATAGTTCAGAAACTGTAGTTAGTTCAAAATAAAACTGCCAGATTGCTAGCTAGGGCTATATTACATTGGATTTTATTTATTTTTTGTTTCATATTGAGGTAGGTTCACTGGGTGCTGCTCCAAGTTAAGCTCAAAGGGCTGGTACATACCCTGAAACTAAGCCTTACACAGCTTAGGACCAGGCACCTATGGTATTTTAATTAAATATATACTTATTGATTTTTACTGTATTTGCTTTGTATGATTTTATACCACCTTAAGCGGGTTCCACTCTTAAAGGTGGCCTAAAAATAATTTTAAATTAATTAAATAAACAAACAAATACCCACTGGATTGCCTTTGCCCATACCTGATTGAATACTGATACCATCATCTGAGACTCTCCTCCTGGTTAGAAGATAGAAGTCATAGTGAGTAGGGATGGATGAATCCATCAGTTTCACTTTCTCCCACATTCATTTTTTTAAAACTCTCAACATCGTTCCATCCCATTTATAAATTTATTTATTTATTTATTTATTTATTACATTTTTATACCACCCAATAGCTGAAGCTCTCTGGGTAGTTCACCACCGTTAAAGCCATAAAATAAGTATAAAATGTTAAAGTTTAAAACGACAATATAAAAGTAAAAATAATAACCAAACAGAAGCTAGCACCAGTGCAAAAATTTAAAATACAATGCCAGATATAAAACAATCTGAAAAACTAAAAAGAGATTTGTGAGTTCTGATAAGTTCATTGCAAAAACTGAAGCAAACAAAATTTTCACCCAACTGCACCAGCCAAATTAAATATGTACAGCTATTCACAGCATGGAGAGGATCATGTTATATCTGTCTGCCCTGCAGCTGTTAAATATGAGGAGCCTGTTTAAAAAGAAAAGAAGAAAAAAAGATGCCACCCTCAATTCAGCACCAGAAATATGGCTGAATACATAGGAATTCAAACACTGGCTTTTAAAGGCGAAGCAATCAAAGAACTAGATGAACAAATCTATTATTCCACTTTCTCCACATGGAGTTTTTTAAAAAAATAAATAAATAAAAATCCATCCAATTTATGAAAAAAAATGCATTTTTTAATTCTTATCAAATAACAAACTGAATAAAATTCTCACCCATTTGTTTAATCCAAAATAAATAAATAAATACAAGTTACATTTGTTTTTAATTTTCTAAATGATTAAATACAAATTTCAATTAATCCTAATGAACTAACTTCCATTTCAAATGTCAACTGAAAGTGAGCATCATTAAATTTTTATACTTCCAAATTATATTGATTAAACTTAATGGTTTGGACTGTATTTTAATTTTACTGCATTGCTTGGCAGCTGGAAGAAGTTGAAACTGTTAACATGATCACATGGAGGGAAATAAGCCATGGTGGCTTATTTCCCCTGCCACACATGCCGGTTGCATGCTAGCTTGATTCTTTTAATTACCCTCTCTGGCATGGCTTGCCATGTCATCCAAACCCAGGTGGCATGGCTTGTTTGGGGTGGGCAGCAAGTAAGCCCGGTAAGTTCAAAGGGCCATTTGCACACAGTTCTAGTCAAAAGTTCAGTAGCAAGGGAGGAAGACATTCAGCTTGCTCTGAAAGTGACAGGGAAGTTCTCCAGGTGTACCAGGAATGCATTTGTCTCACTGGTATCTTCCATACCATCCTGCCACAGAACTTTCTTCTCCCTTAGCTTGCTCCTAAAACACATGCCGGATGAATAGGGCTTGAACTCATCAAAGGTAATGTGTTCTTTAAAAAATGGAAATCCTTTTCCTTTGTGTATAAGATTGGTCCCATATCTCCAATCTTTTCAGACTTCACAGTTCTGATGCCAAGAGGGATTACTAGAATCCCTGAAACTTTAATGTCATTTCAATGCAGAACTCCAAAGTTGTATGTCCATGCCAGTTCAAAGAACAGTTCAAAGAATGAATTGCATTGCCAGCCTAATTAACCCACTGAACTTTTAACACAGAATGTCAACTTCAGAAGAATTAGAAAGACACTATTTTTCTTTGTCTCTGACATGGACACTCTTTGTCTGATCTTTTTGAAACCTAACAAGTATGATGCCCTTGTGGAGTACTACAATACCGGCAAATATTTTGCCACTTGGCTGCAGATCTCCAGAGTTATAAGTAGCAAAATTCACCTCAATCTGTCATTGAAAGCAATGTGAATTTTATTGGATTTCAACTTTTTTAAATTACTTCTCAAATATAGATCCTTCGTCCAAGTCCCTGACATTTGACAGGCATAATGCCCAGAGGAAGTAGTCTAAAGCATGTCTTCCATTTCATTTGGGTTTAAAATACCAAAATTATAGGTAGCAGAAGACAGGGTGGGTCTCCCATGGAAAATAATGATTTCCAAAAAAATGACTTGAGATTTGAAAGACAAACATATTCTGAATTAACTAAATCTGAATGAAAGTGTTATGAAATAAATTTTGAACATAACTTTAAATCTGAAAAATGAAAGAAAAGACTGAACAGTTTTCCAGTATGCATCTCTAGTTAGTATATTAAATTCAGGCTTGTCACAAATCACACAGTCTAAGGCCCATCCCACTGGCCTGCAATATGCAGATAATAATATCAATTACTTTGCTTCTTTTCATCATTTGTGTTTTAGACTTGCATCAGAGTTTGTTTCCTTTACTCATTTTGTACTCTTTTCTCATAGAACTAACATTTGGTGGTTTACACCATCACAAGTCTCAGAAACATAGGAAGCATTTGATTGGAGTGTTCATAACTGCTAAGAAGTAATTAACAGATGATTCCTTCATGCCTAAATCAACCTGCCATTGCAGCAACCTCTGTGGCCTGACTAGGTGAAATTTATTTTGACACAGAGACCCTGAGCAAGGACTAGATGATATAAAGTAGGGCAAACTTGCTGCAGGTAGAAAACTTCAAAGGGGCCTTTTGAGGTTAAATATGGAGGCAGATATATAGGCTTGGTGGAGGAATCCTTATACAGTGAAAGAAAACCAATTGCTATATTTTTCATAGTATCTTTATGTTAGAAATATCCAGTAAACATAGTACTTTTGAAATCTTTTGAAATTAGGTGAAATCTTGGCCATGAAATGAATTAGTAATAACTACAAGAGTGATATCAGTGACAGGGCTGGCCCTCCCATGAAGTGGGGTGAATCTCCTGAATCAAAGAGAATTCCGCCACCGATTCCAGTGAGGCCAGATTCTTTAGAATCCAGCCCCCTGGAATCCGTGGTGGAATGGCCTCCTGCCGCCCCCTCCCCGCGGAATTCCCCGGGATGGAACTTACCTGGGGCGGATGCGGCGGCGGCTCCAGCAGTGGATGCGGCGGCTCCAGCAGAGGATGCGGTGGCGGCGGCAGCAGCGGTGGCTGGTCTCCTGGCCGGCTGCAGCCGGGCTGTTGCGGCTGCCATTGCTGTCCTTCCAGGCTGCCGTGATAGGCTTATGTAAGAATTTATGTAGCCTATCACGGCATGCCCCCCCTCAAAAAACGGCGTACACAAATGGTGGTGGCTATGGCGGCTGCCATTTGCATTCCCTATTTTTCACCGTTCTAGCCTACGTAAATATTTATGTAGGCAATTACAGCGGAAAAAAAGGGAACTGCAAATAGCGCCCACTAGAACTGCAAAAAATGGGGAACGCAAATGGCGGCTGCTGTAGCTGCCACCATTTGCGTACGCCATTTTTGGGGGGGCATGCCGTGATAGGCTACATAAATTCTTACGTAGCCTATCACGGCAGCCTGGAAGGACGCAAATGGCGGCCACTGCAGCGGCCACCATTTGCGTCCGCACCAGCCTGTCCACGGCCAGAGGTCCAGCTGTGGACATCCCTGGCCGGCTGCTCCGCGGAGCTGCTGCGGAGCAGAGCCAGCCAGGCAGGATTCTGAGGGGGGAGGACTGGATCGCCTCCCCCCCGTCGAGAATTCTGGGGGGACGGACAGAGCGCCTCCCCCCCCCCAGCGGATGCCCCAACTGGAACAGGTAAGGGATTCGTACATCCCTACTCAGGAGACCGGTGAGGTGGTCTGGTACTCCCATCTCTTTAAGACTTTGCCATAGTTTGTTGTGATCCACACAATCAAAGGCTTTAGCAAGTGAGAGGGGTACAGAGACTTTAATTCTTTGCCCCCACCCCTGTTGTGGTCCCAATCTGGATCAGGCCTTCCATGCCTCTAATTTACATTGCTAAAAAGGCATCCAGTTGTAACATAAATTACAGATATAAGGCAAGGAGTCAAAGTTCCCTACCTAACACTCTAGGGCCTTGATCCATATGAGGATCTATGAGCTTACTTCTGATTTAAAAAAGTAAACAAGCCTAGCTACATCTTTCAAGTAACATGCTGTTTGACCCGCAGAGAATTTGGGAGGGTTGGGGATGGACTGCACGGAGGGGCAGGGAGCGGAATGATCAGGCCCTCAAACCACCTTTCTGAAAGCAGAAATGCAGCACTAGGGCCCTGATCCTTGCTCCAACTTTCTGTGTGGTGGGAAAAGGACATGCAAGGATTGTGTCTCACACTAGGGGTATATTCACACATTACACTGAATGTGCATTCACACTCTGTGCATGTTCATTAAGAGGGTTGTGAGAATATAGCCCTATTCACTCATTCTCATTGTAGATAAGTTCTACATGTGAGGAAGTGGGGATGTACTTGCTAGCTCCACCACTCCTGTCCTCATCACTTTATACATGTGGAAGGTGACTGTATGTAGAGGACAGGCTCCTCTATCTGTGGAAGTTCTCCCAGAGATTTTAGAATCCTGATTCTTGACATGAAACCATGATTACCATTAGTAATGGATTTATAATTCCATTTATCATATAGGCAAACTTGCAAGAAAGCAGATTTGATTACATTGGGAAGTGAGTAGAATTGCCAACACTGTAATTACAGTATTATTATTATTATTATTATTATTATTATTAAATTTATTAATCGCCCATCTGGCTGGTCACCCAGCCACTCTGGGCGATGTACAACATACAATAAAACAGTTTAAAACAATAAAATTCTACAATAAAAACATTTTCTAAAATACCCTAACCCGCCCCAAATGCCTGCCTGAACAACCACGTTTTTAATGCACGACGGAAGCTCATTAAAGAGGGGGCATGACGGAGTTCCCTAGGGAGGGAGTTCCACAGAGTGGGGGCCACCACAGAAAAGGCCCTCTCCCTTGTCCCCACCAGTCTAGCTGTCCTGGCTGATGGGACAGAGAGAAGGCCATCCGAGGCTGATCTTGTTAAGCGGCCTGTCTGGTGCTGCTGGAGGCGCTCCTTAAGATAGGCTGGGCTGGAACCATATAGGGTTTTAAAGGTCAAAACCAACACCTTGAATTTGGCCCGGAAAACAACTGGTAACCAGTGCAACTCCTTCAGCACTGGAGTGATGTGATCTCTCCGGCGGCTGCCTTTAATCAGGCGAGCCGCCGCGTTCTGTACCAGCTGCAGTTTCCGAACCGTCTTCAAGGGTAACCCCATGTAGAACATGGATTACAGATTATGCATTACAGTAGTCTAAATGAGAGGAGACCAGGGCATGTACTACCGATGGGAGCAGATGGTCGAGAAGGAAGGGGCACAGCCGCCGTATCAGATGGAGTTGATACAGAAAATTTCCTTTTCAAACACCAGTGAAATTACAGTTTAAGATCAGAATTTCAAGACCAGAGATTAGGCTATTTCATTTTGGTTCAAGCTTCACAAAGCCAGAACATTGGACGCTAACTGACATGCCCTGTAATCAATGACAGAATGTCACAAATTGTGCTTGCTTACAACTTAGCCTCCATGCACCTACTTTTCTTTGGTCAGCAAAGATGCCTCACACTATCCTGGCTCTGTATTGCTTTATGAGGCATCTAGCCTTAGTGCTAGAAGGGAGTTTCCTCTGACTGTTTAAGCCATTTAGCTACTGATGTAAGCAATGAAGTGGCATGGGTCAACTCACAGGAGGATTCCTCTACAGTAAGGCTCAGGTGCATCATAAGGCAATACAGGACCAGGACAATTTGGCGCATTTTGTCTGGTCCCATCCTTCCCATCTGGATTTGGGCCTGAAAGACCAAGGAAGTGTGGGTGCATGGAGGGTAGGTTTTCAGCAAGAACAATTTGTGACATTGCACAACATCACTACTGATCACAGGGCACATCTGTTAAGCTTCCCATTTCCTGACTTTTGGGAATTTGAATCAACCTGTTGTTGTTGTTGTTGTTCAGTCATTCAATCATGTCCGACTCATTGTGACCCCATGGACCATAGCACGCCAGGCCTTCCTGTCCTGCGCTCTCTCCCAGAGTGTGCTCAACTCCATATCCATTGCATCGGTGATGCTATCTAGCCATCTCATCCTCTGCCGTCCCCTTCTCCTTTTGCCTTCAATCTTTCCCAGCATCAGGGTCTTTTCCAGTGACTTCTCTGTTCGCATTAGATGGCCAAAATATTTGAGCTTCAGCTTCAGTATCTGTCCTTCCAATGAGCAGTCATCCAGGGTAGATTTCCTGTAGGATTGACTGATTTCCTCTTTGCAGTCCAGGGGACTTGTATGAGTCTTCTCCAGCACCACAGTTTGAAAGCATCAATTCTTTGGGGCTCAGCCTTCCCTATAGACCAGCTCTCACAGCAATATGTTGCTAGTGGGAAAACCATAGCTTTGATTATACGAAACTTTGTCGGCAAGGTGAGGTCTCTGCTTCTTACGATGCTGTTTAGGTTTGCCATAGCTTTCCTCCCAAGGAGCAAGCGTCTTTTAATTTCATGGCTACAGTCACCGTCTGTGGTGATCTTGGAGCCCAAGAAAATAAAATCTGTCACTGCTTCCATTTCTTCCCCTTCTATATGCCAGGAAGTGATGGGGCCAGATGCCATGATCTTAGTTTTTTTAATGTTGAGTTTCAAACCAGCTTTTGCATTCTCCAGCTCCACTTTCACCCTCAAGAAGAGGCTCTTTAGATCCACTTCGCTTTCTGCCATTAGGGTGGTATCGTCTGCATATTTGAACTTGTGGATAATTCTCCCAGCAATCTGAATTCCAACCTGTGATTCATCCAACCCGGCGTTTCTCATTATGTTCTCTGCATATAAGTTAAATAAGCAGGGTGACAATATGCAGCCTTGTCGTACTCCTTTCCCAATTTTGAACCAATTGGTTGTTCCATGTCTGGTTCTTACTGTTGCTTCTTGACCCTCGTACAGGTTTCTCAGGAGACAGCCAGGTAAGGTGATCTGGTACTCCCATCTCTTTAAGAATTTGCCAGAGTTTGTTGTGATCCACACAATCAAAGGCTTTAGCATAGTCAATGAAGCAGAAATAGACATTTTTCTGGAATTCTTTTGCTTTCGCCATGATCCAGCGAATGTTGGCGATTTGCTCTCTAGTTCCTCTGCCTCTTTGAAACCCAGCTTGTACTTCCGGTAGTTCTCAGTTCACTTACTGCTGAAGCCTAGCTTGTGGGATTTTGAGCATACCCTTGCTGGCATGTGAAATGAGCGCAATGGTACGGTAGTTTGAACACTCTTTGGCATTGCCCTTCTTTGGAATTGGAATGTAAACTGACCTTTTCCAGTCTTGTGGCCACTGTTGAGTGTTCCAAATTTGTTGGCATGTTGAGTGCAGCACTTTAAAAGCATCATCTTTTAGGATTTTAAATAGCTCAGCTGGAAGACTGTCATCTCCACTAGCTTTGTTGTTAGTAATGCCCACTAAGGCCCACTTGACTTCACTCTCTAGGATGTCCGGCTCAAGTTCAGTGACCGCACTATCATGGCTATCAGGGACATTCAGATCTTTCCTGTATAGTTCTTCTGTGTATTCTTTCCACCTCTTCTTAATCTCATCTGCTTCTGTGAGGTCCCTGCCTTCTTTGTCCTTTATCATGCCCGTCTTTGCACAAAACATTCCCTTGAGATCTCTGATTTTCTTGAAAAGATCTCTAGTCTTGCCCATTCTATTATTTTCCTCGATTTCTTTGCATTGTTCGTTTTAGAAGGCCTTCTTGTCTCTCCTTGCTATTCTCTGGAACTCTGCATTCAGTTGGGTATATCTTCCCCTTTCTCCCTTGCTTTTCACTTCCCTTCTTTCCTCAGCTACTTATAAAACCTCATCAGACAGCCACTTGGCTTTCTTGCATTTCTTTTTCTTTGGGATGGATTGAGTTGCTGCCTCCTGAACAATATTACGGACCTCCATCCATAGTTCCTCAGGCACTCTGTCTATCAGGTCTAATCCCTGAAATCTATTCCTCACCTCCACTGTATATTCATAAGGGATATGATTGAGGTCATACCTGAATGGTTTAGTGGTTTTCCCTACATTCTTCAATTTAAGCTGAAATTTTGCAATAAGAAGCTCATGATCTGAGCCACGGTCAACTCCAGGTCTTGTTTTGACTGACTGTATAGAGCTTCTCCATCTTTGGCTGCAAAGGACATAATCAATCTGATTTCGATATTGACCATCTGGTGATGTCCATGTGTAGAGTCGCCTCTTGTGCTGTTGGAAAAGAGTGTTTGCTATGATCAGCGTGTTCTCTTGGCAAAACTCTATGAGCGTGTTCTCTTGGCAAAACTCTATGAGTCCTGCTTCATTTTGTATACCAAGGCCATGCTTGCCTGTTATCCTGGTTATTTCTTGACTTCCTACTTTAGCATTCCAATCCCCTATGATGAAGAGGACATCTCTTTTTTTGTGTTAGTTCTAGAAGGTGTTGTAGTTCTTCATAGAACCGATCAACCTCAGCTTCTTTGGCCTCACTGGTTGGGGCATAGACTTGAATTACTGTGATGTTGAATGGTTTGCCTTGGATTCGTACTGAGATCATTCTATCATTTTTTAGATTGTACCCCAGTACTGCTTTTCCCACCCTTTTATTGACTATGAGTGCTACTCCATTTCTTCTAAGGGATTCTTGCCCACAGTAGTAGATACGATGGTCACCTTAATTAAATTCACCCATGCTTGTCCATTTTAGTTCACTGATTCCCAAGATGTCGATGTTCAATCTTGCCATCTCATGTTTAACCACCTCCAGCTTACCTTGATTAATTGATCTGACATTCCAGGTTCCTAAACAATATTGTTCTTTACAGCATCGGATTTTCTTTTCACCACCAGACACATCCACAGCTGAGTGTCCTTTCGGCTTTGGCCCAGCCGCTTCACTCTTTCTGGCGCTACTTGGAAATACCCTCTGCTCTTCCCCAGTAGTATATTGGACACCTTCCGACCTGAGGGGCTCATCTTCCAGCATCATATCTTTTAGCCTTGTGATACATTCCATGGGGTTTTCTTGGCAGGAATACTGGAGTGGGCTGCCATTCCCTTCTCCGGTGGACCACATTTTGTCAGAACTCTCTGCCATGACCTGTCCATCTTGGGTGGCCCTGAATGGCATAGCTTATGGCTTCACTGAGTTACGCAAGCCCCTTCACCACAACAAGGCAGTGATCCATGAAGGGGAATAACCTTAACTCTAGTCTTTTACATCAGCAGGCTTTTTATAATAATTGAATATTTATATATTTCCTCTTGAAATCCATGGAACTTAAAAATATTTTTATCACTGGCAGGATTGTACCTTGGGTTTTTAAAGTATTTCTGCATAAAATATTATGAAAATATTCCTCTACAGTAAGGAATACTGAAAATATGTTATATGTTTGCAAGCTGATATTTTAAAGGTTTAAATAAGCTGCTCACACAAACATGTGCACACACAGGTCCTTTTCTTCCATCTATAGGCAAAGCTTGCTTCAATTCATGGTCTTCTGTCACCCATTAAATCTTCACTTATTTTTTTTTTTAACATAATCCTAAATCCATGGGCTTTAAGCAATATTTTCTTTGAATGTTATTCTTACACAACCCTTCATACATTACAGCTGGACATATGGAAGCATTTTCACCATGGGGAAAATCGAAATGAACCATGTGAGGGAGAGACAGAGAAAAATGATATTATGAAACAGCTAGAGTATGATTGTGTGAAGCTTACAGGCAGTCTACCATTCTGATTTGCAACAAGATATGAATATATTGCTTCGGGCTATTTATAGGGTTTTATCAGCAGGTGTTCTCTCATTATCTCCCACACTGGTGTTCAGATTGCAGTGGTTTAGAGTTTTCTTTGGAATGTAAATGCATGGAATTGCTTTAAAATGGGTTGCTGATTCTTCCCCTCTCTTCTTTCTGTCAGATTCCTCATTAAGGGTTTCTTTCAGTGGGAAGGGGTGGGGGGGAGAGCTGTCCTTGACTACATTTCTAGCAGAAGCAACTCCTCCTGGGCTATGTAAGATAGCCAAGTTTTATAGCTTCAAGTGATGATGTTGAGATTTCCAGCCAAAATGAGATGGAATGGGAGAGTGAGCTCAGACACATTCAAGAAATATGATACTGAGGCAATTTGACAGATGCAATCTATACATATTTTGTCTGCACTGGAATTTGGCTAGTTAATATACTCCAAAATATTTGAGCTAGTGCAGAATGACAGCTAAGAAACGGAGCTGTAATCCCAGAACATAAGCAGCTGCCTCATACCAGGTCAAACCATGTGATCATCCAACACAGTATTGTCCACTATGACTGGGAGCAGCTCTCCTGGGGATCAGGCAGAAAGAGTTATTTCACATCACTAGATCCTTTTAACTGGGGGATCCCAAGGACTGAACCTGGAACTTATTATGCATGCAAAACATGTGCTTTACCCCTGAGCTGCAGTCCCTCCCAGTCCTGGTTTAAATCTCACTTCTGACATTAAGTCCTTCAGGCAAACTGCTCTGAGACAGACCCAGCATCCGATCTGCGGATAACAATACTAACCTACCATAATAGGATTGCTGTCAAGGTTACCGAGATAATGTATGTAAACTGCTTTGAATGCTCTGAAATGCTATATAAATGCTAAGTATTATTGTGTGTGACTGTATAACGGTGGAACTGAAAGCTAAAAGTAGCCAAATCCTAGGTGAATTTTCGTCAGCAGCTTGGCTGCCACCAGAAAATGAACTGCATAGATTATTTATATAGTGCATTACATTATTTATATCAGTGCTAGCACTTTGCAGAGATACGCATGGGAAGCTATTTGAGGGAGGTGGTTTTCCATGTAGAGGCAGCAATTTTCGTCATGCAACTGCAGCCACCTCTTTTCGGATGATTGTATTGGAATATGAAGATGGGAACAAACCGGGAGCAAAGAGGAAGGTGCCAGATAGTGTTGTCAGATCGTGGCCTTTGATGCTGCTGGCGAGTAGGGATGTCAGAGAAATCCAAAGAATCCCCCCTCATTTGATTGTGCAGCGGATCGGGACCACTTACCTCTACTCCAGGAGGACTGGAGGCAGAATGGAACTTGGCTGCTTCTTCCAGCCAGAGCTGTTCACATCCTTCCTGTCCCCGCCGATCGCCTTTAAAAAAAATGTCTTTTTTTAAAAAAGGCGATCGGGAGGATGTGCCGATAGACTTATATGCAAATAGAGTCATGAATCTTGAATATAAGCCTATGGACACATAGACTTATATGCAAGATTCATGACTCTATTTGCGTATAAGTCTATGGGCACATCCTCCCAATCGTCATTTTAAAAAAACACACACAACTTTTTTTTAAAGGCAATCGGCAGGGACAGGGAGGAGGCGAACGGCTCTGGCTGGCAGGAGGGAAAGTAAGCGCCCCAAAGCCAGTTCCCCCCCCACACAGAATCTGAGCAGAGCAGAACTGCTTTGGAGGATTCTGGGGGGGGGAGAAATGGATCACCTCCCCCCCCATGGATTCCCCACTGGAACAGACGGTGGGGAATCCATACATCCCTACTGGCATGGGCTGGGTGGAAAGAAGAGACTGCTACCTCTGAGGGGTACTGCATCCTTATTGGGGAAAAGATGACCGTTCACAGCAGGGCAGTCACAAATGAGGGTGCCATTCTTGAATGGGAATGAACAGAATTGAGGTGGGCACACAACCTCAATTCTGCACACGCCTATCTAGCTCTCCACTGCCCACTACTCCCTCAATCCACCCCACCCAACCCACGTCTAGCTAAAAAGAAAAGCCTCATGGGGAAGTATCAAAGTGCTCCACTGAACACAGAGAGGCCTCAGGTCTTTCTATTGATTGGAAGAGATGTGCTTAGCATCTGTTCCTCCTGGCGATCATAGGACTGACCTCTGGCAAGAAATTACATTCTTCACAGAACTCCAAGAGTTGTTTGGTTATGTGCATGAGAATCAAACAGGTTTTAAACTAGTTTCACTTGAGTGCATCAGCATGGCCATGCACCTTAATAGGTAATGATTGCACCTACTTATACATAATGTGTGTGTTTTTTTCTTTCCTCTCCCCAAGCCATGTGCTGTTAGGACAGCTTTTACAGTATCATTTTCTCTGGAGGAGAAAGCCCTGGTGATTTAAGATGGCCTATAGGGTAATTTACATTTGATGTATCTTTATAAGTACTTCAAACCTCCCACATTGTTATCAAAGAGAATGGAACAGTGTTATTTTATTTGTCCTTCATTTCTAACAATTTGATGCTTTTCAGAACGAATGGAATGAAGTCATTAATGTGTAAAATTGGTACTCAAATGACATTTGGTTTTTTTCCTGAGGTTTTTGTTCTCATAGATTTACAACCCATATTTTTCCATTGCTGGTGAAGTGAAATGATACCATGTGACTTTATGAAAACTGGGGTGGGGGTAGGGGGATCGTCTCTGACAGCACAATCCTAGGCATGCTACTCAGAAGAAAGACCCATTATGTTCAATGGCTGTTACTCTCAGGTAAGTATTATAGGATTGCAGCCTAAGTATCCCTTTTCTTTCTGTGAAGAAATCTAGTCTTCCACAAAGCCAGAAGAATGGGATAGCATTTTTAATAGGTGTCCCATGTGGAACTAGATGTAAGCACTATTGGATTGAATCAATGTCCTAGAATTAGTACAAATACTTTGCTAGTGCTATCACTAGGCTTCTTAAACACTTGATACATCAGCTCATAGAACCCATTGTAAACTAGCCAGAATAATAATTAGCATACTCAGTAATGCTGACAAACCCACCACCATCTGGTATTGGTGGGCATCTGCTGAAGCACCTCCCTGTTTAGCCCCCATGGACCCGCACTCGAGCCCCCATGAGCTCATTGAGCCACCTGCACTCACCCTGGATCCTGTCCGCAAGCGCCTGCCATTTTGCCGAGCTTATTTTTATGGATAAAAGTAGGTCATTAAAATGCATATATTTAAATACGCACAAATTCGGCCTGGAAAAGCTTGATATACGTGATATTAGAGGTGTAAATGGGCCATTTATGCATTTAATATTGCATAGATCAGCCTTTCCCAGCCCAAATTTGTGCATATTTAAATATGTACATTTTAATGACCTACTTATTTTCTGTAAAAATAAGCTCAGCAAAATGGTGGGTGCTTGCGGAGGGGTCCAGGTGAGTGCGAGAAATGTCCAAGAGGGCGCTAGCAGGGGTTAGCAAGGCCAGAGGCTCAGCGG
This sequence comes from Heloderma suspectum, assembly GCF_057233095.1. Taxonomy (NCBI): domain Eukaryota; kingdom Metazoa; phylum Chordata; class Lepidosauria; order Squamata; family Helodermatidae; genus Heloderma; species Heloderma suspectum. Next base: position 77,100,683 of record NC_139460.1, on the reverse strand, counting down.
GTGTGGTCCAGGTGCACAGGCAGTGAGGAGCCTGACAGACTCCTGGACCTAGTCGGGCATCTATGCCATCCCTACTTGGTATTATGTGAATGACCCTTTGCAGTATATTCAGGCTGCTTGAAATGCTTAGTATCTATAGTATAAGCTGATAATCTCAAACTTGCTCAATGGAGGATAAATAGGGAATCCATTGTGCATATGCCCCCTTTTGGCAAACTATTTCTATTTTATTCACAATTCACAATTTCACAGTGACTACAAAATTCAATGTACTTTGGGATGAAAAATGTTGGTCTGAACACTTCCTGCATATTTAACATACAGTTTGTTTAAATTTACCATCCCATGGTGAGCCTTTACACACTCACTTTCAGAACACTCAATATAGGTTTCTTAGAAATAAATTGAAGCGTTCAAAAATATCTCAACCCATATGTTTGTCTAGCTGTTTCACAGCTTCATTAAAAGCATGTGGATATAACAAATGTGGAAGAAATTGTTTACTATTCATAGAGCTCTCCTCAAATTAAAGACTTCATTTACTACTTTCTGCAGTCAACTATAATTTTTGTTGTTACAAGGTTAAAAATCCAGTATCTAAGCAGTGATAAACAAGCTCGTGTGAGATCATTTTTCCCCCTAGAAAGATATTTCTTCAGGCTACCTCTGGATGTTTAGACAACAGATGGTATCTAATCAGTTAAACTCTAATTGCAATCAAGAATGAGTGATGATCAAGTTTAAAATTAAATTATCTTCACAGAAGTATCTTGATGTCTTGTTTTTCTGAGAATGGTGTTTCTGGCTTGTTAAAGTCCTAAGATTAATCAATGAAGTCGACAATATTCATTGCTGAAATATGATGCAAGATAATTTGAAAGCTCTATCTTATGAAACTGTGGGGAAAGGAAGCTTTGCATATTGAATGTAGGAATATTATTTTATATAATAAAATAGTATAACAAAATTACATACATAATTGTTCTGGGACACCCTCAGCACAACTTTTACAGACAATGGATGCCAAATTCCACATTGAGAATAGGCATAGAACAATCAGGAAACAAAGCAGCCAAGAAACTGACAGATTTCACAAGAGTACTATTGAAACAAAGTAAAAAAAAAAATGACCCAAATTTCTGACAAAAATTGGGACATTCTAATCAGAGGTAGTCAACCATGACAGAATCCATAAATTAATAGCATTAGATAAAAATTACAGTGATATTTTAGCTCATCTCCTAGCATCACAGAAATAGATTTTATTATGTGGTAAATGGGGGAAAAGATATGATACAGTCCTCAAACCAAGTGAGGCTATCTCAAAGTAAGGCGCTTAGGGCACAATCCTAGGGGGATAGGCGGTCACCTCCAAACTTGGAGGTGACCGCCTATCCAATGTAGGGCAGGAGAAGCATGGAGAGGATCATTTCCTCTGTGCTTCTCATGCCCTGTATTTGCAGCTAGACAGCCCATTTCGGAAGAGTGGGGGAGGAGGCCGCTGGACAACACGTAGGATGTGTTGTGCCAGCATTTCCATTTTCCCTGCTCTGGAATGCCCCCCACCTGGAACACCCCATTTTGGCTGCTCTATGCTCCTCTTCCAAGCACGGGGCTGTTTGGCGCTTCCTCGCAGGCAGCGCGGAAGGGGGGGGGAGTTCAGTTCTCCGGGAACTGACCTCGGAGCATGGGCTCTGAGGTAGGTACTCAGAAAACCAGATATCCTATGGCCGCTAGCCATAGGATATAGGATTGTTCCTCCAGAGTGTCTTCTTATATCATAGTATATAGCAAAAGCAGGTGTACTCATGCTGTCACATTCTGCCATATGATGTATGAAAAAGAAATATGGTGTGTACATGATTCCTCTACAGGGTAAATAGCAGCTGTGGGGTGGGGGGCAAAGGAGGAAATAAGATTGGAAAAGATCCTTTTGTCTTTGTTGTTCACCACTCCAGAGTCTTTTGAAGTGGAGCAGTATATAAATATAGTAAATAAATAAAATAAAACTGGAATGAGGGAAGGAGTGAAACGTGGCCCCCAGCTCTGCAGTTCAATTAATCATTTCTGCGCTCCAAATGCATTTATCCTTTAGAAAGCTATGAGAGATCAGATGACAGATCTCCTGCTGGCATATGTAATTTGGGATTATGTATAGTCACTGCCAAACATACAGTCCTTTAGCTTCAACAAAGGGGTGGGGGATGAGAAGAGAAAATAAGAAGTCCTATTTGCCACACACACCTCTACCTTAAATGAAGGAGAAAGGAATAAAACAATGGGCTTTTCTACACCAGCCTAAAATCCTGCATTTAAAACAGGGCTTTCCGCTTGCATTTTAAATGTAGGATCACCACTGGCTCCCTTTACATGCACTTCCTTTCCCCACCTCCCTTCTCCCTGTATCTGAGTCTTCCATTGTCTTTCATTGATCTCGCTCCTCTTCTTGCCGCTTTTACTCTTTTCACGGAGGAAACTGAAGTGAAACACAATGGGGTAATTTGATAGCTCATTATCTGAGATCTATTTAAAAATGGAGCAAAGGGCATTTAGTGCAGGAGATGCCCTGGAGGGACACTGGGTCATGTAAAGAGCCTGCAAACTTCTGTGAAGGAACAATCTCAATCACAGGATAAAAGCTGCATGTGATGAAGCCCACAAAGTCCTATTTGTCCTGTGCTAATACAATGATTATAACAATGCTGACATATAAAAAAAGAAAAATGAATTAAATGCTGTTCTCTCCTTTTGCCATTTAATCTTGAATATATCCAAAGATGCTCTTTACATTTTTTTGTGATTATACAATAAAATTTCTTTCCCAATCCAGTTAAACCCATGTCAATGAGATTTATCTTGGAACCACTGTCTTTGCAACTTTCATACGTTTGCACCACCCAAAAATGCAAGTGAAAAGTAGAAAAAACTCTTCCTAATGAATGATGGGCATATGTTTTCCAGGAGAAGAGGCCGCATCAAGATTTTCACCTGCAGCTTCAGTGAAGCTGAACTGAACAGAGGCATGGAGTAGAGGAACTCTTGTTGGCAGCTGACTAGTTGTTTTCCTGGATTCAACCTCCAAAGTTCTGAAGTGGAAAGTTCAGGTTCTGAATATTCATAAACAGGTAAGGAATGTCAGTATGTTCTAATTATATATAGACAGTGATGCAGAGTGAATATGTGAGAGAAAGACAAATATATAGGTTGACCTAAATGAAACTGAAAATATCTGCTTTTAAATATTTCAAATATATATACCATAATCAAAATATAACCTTTGAGGACTGGCAAAACTCAGTGCATTTTTTCTTAAAAGGAACATTCTGTGATGGTATCACTGGCATTTGGCATCTCTTGTTTTATTTAAAATGCATATCCCATTTATTTATTTTCTAGCACGCTTATATCCTACTTTTGCTTCTAACTTGAGATGCCCAAAGCAGCTAATATCAACGTAATGGATAGTATCCAATATTAGGCCTACTTAGAGTAGACCAATTGAAATGAATGGGACTTAAGTTAGACTAACATTGGATACAACCCAGTAACAGGATAAAAACACCTTTAAAACACTGTTCAGTGTCCTCTCCCTGTCTTGCTCTATTTAAACATCTGGTCAATCCATCCTTTGAACAAATTTATCTGCCCTTGATGCATAATATACTTCATGGATCATCCCAGAGAGGTCCTTTGTTCTTGTTAGATAAAGAAAGATGATAGAAATTCATGAGAACTCTTCCAGGTGCTTAAAGCGACTTGCTGGATTGTGGTTGAATAGTGTTAATTCTTCTTTAAAGCTTCATATTCCAGTTAGAGAGTAGAAATTCCATTTCATTCTTTCTCTTGAGAAACAATTCTCCATACTCATCAGAATTCAAACCTGCTGTACCACAATTTGCTCAAAGACCACCTTCACACTTCTTTTTGCTAGCAACCAATTGTCAGTGGAGTTTAAGCTTTTTACTCGTGAAGTGTACCCTTGTGTAACCATGTCTGTCGATATGTATCTTCCTAAAGGTTCACAACAAAATGCCATTGTAGATTTTTTCCCCTGCAGTTGCTTTGCAGTAATTTATGTGATTTATCTTGCACAACTTAGCAATAATCATTAAAGTTCATTAGATTGGAGGGAGAACCACTGTCACACTGACATCTGGATGCATGAGCTAATTTCACTGGTGATGCTTGGAGTTTTAATTATGCACGCCTTTTTTTTTTCTCCTCTCCTTTCCTCCCCCTCCTAATGAAGTGCTCAACAGAGCTTGAAAATACAACAATATTACATTACACATTTTTCATAGTAAAGAGCATTAAGAGATTACCTATATCCATTATTATTATTTATCATTATTAATAGTGATTATTATTGTTATTATTATTATTAATTTGTTACATTCACATCATGCCTTTTCCTCCCAGGAACCCAAAGCAGCATACATAATCCTCCTCTTCTCTATATTGATGTACCTGTATCTTTATATGGGAAGGGGTGGGGAACATGTGGCCCCCAGATGTTGTTGGATTGCAATTTCCACCAGCCCTAGCCAGAATAGCTGATGGCGAGGGATGATGAGAGTTCCAGTCCAACAACATCCAGAGGACCACACAGTACCCACTCCTGATATAGGGTGTGCACTGACCACAAGATTCGGTTTGGACCCCAATTTGGCACCCAATCAGCTTGGACTGATTTGGAGGATGCCTGCCCCACTCGACTCGGAACTAAGCTGAAAACAAGACTCAGAAGGAACAAAGCTTTGTGTCTCCTGTGGTCCACCATGGGAAATCTATACATGGCTCTAAAAAATTTACTTTTTAACAGACTTGGATGAAATTTGCAGGCATAGTAGGCCCTTGTGAAGGAATGAAGTCTCGCAAACGTCACAGACATAGGTGCAGGGTGCTATGCTTCCCTAAAGGGTGTTTTGTTTTGTTTTTTAAGGAAGTGCCTATGGCTTCTTTGAAGTTTTTTGACAGAGTTAGATTCATAGATGCAAAATTAAATGCCAGCATAGTTCCCTCATCCTTGGGGATAATGTCTGCCAAATTTAAAACATATTGGTGCAGGTTGATCTGCAGAAGGGACTCCGATACAGTAGATGCTCCCACTGGAGGAAGGGAAGGAGATATTTCTAATTAACCCTTCCTCATGAAGTTCCTAGCACCCAGACTGTGCTGAAGGGACCCCCAAGCAGAACTCTACTCAAGGGAAGTGTGGATCCAACCCATTAATATTAGAAGAGCCCTGTTGGATCTGACCAGGAGGCCATCCAGTACATCATACTGTTTCAAACCATCCTTGGCATGCTGCTTCTGAGAAGGACTGTAGCTCACTGATAGATCATATACTTTGCATGCAGAACGTCCCATGATCAATTGTCAACACATCCAGGTAGTGCTGGAGAAAACTCCTGTCTGAAAACCTGGAGAGCTGCTGCCAGATGGACTCATGGTCTGAAATGGTATAAGACAACTTTCTGTGTGCTCAACCAGCCCTGGTTGATGTCTGCAACCCTCATTTGTCACAGACCCATTTCTCTACGTGCCTTACTACCTAGCCTTCTCCAATCAGGAGTCCACATCATGCACTGCCAGTGGTGTATCCGTAGCAGGAGAGAATATGTACATATACATAATTTTGACATGCATACCTAATACATAAGCTCATGTCATTCTTCACAACAGTACTCACTCAGTGTGCAGGACAAGTGATCTTGACAGAGAGACTGATTCTCCTGAGACATATTTATATGTGATATAAATCTAAACATGGGGTGGGAGATGGGGCCATAATTTTTCCTGTTCCTAGATCAGGGTTAGACAGAAAGTAGATCTCCAGACATCTGGGACTTCAGCTTCCAGTATTCTAATCATTGGCCTTGCTGGCAGGGGCTTCTGGAAGTTAGAGCCCCAAACACCTGGAGATCTACCTTCTGCCCATCCCTGTCCTAAATCATGCAATTGTTACAGTCACATAGCCATGCATTCAAGCTACAGTGAAGCCTAGTATAAAAAAAAAAGGAGTAAGAGCTGAAGGTTTGTCAAACATGTGAAATTAGTATGATCCCGTCGCCACCAAAGGCATTGCTAAACCCTAATAAATGCCACTGGAAGAAGTAATGTAAGTTAGGAAAGAAAAATGCCTGCCTCTCATTAGAATGATGGGCACTGAATCTTCCCCACATAAAATATCTTCCTAGACATTTACAGACACTTTCTTTCCCTCTGAGTCAAACTGGTCTCTCTCATACCAACAGAACTAGCAATACAGCACACTGTTTCATCATTGTCAATTAGGCATGAACAGCACTCCTCTAAGCCCAGAATGCAGAGTCTGATCTATACCCTCTATAATTGCTAGGTAAAATACACACACACACACACACACACACACACCCCTCTGCCTCTTATCTTTTCTTTACTGCCTCTAGTCAGCAAGCAATTTCAGGTCATTTGTCACAGAACTTACAAACAAGACATAACTCTATTCCATGGCTGTGCAGTTGTATAATATGTGGACTTTTACAGCAATTAGATGTTCTTCTTGGATTCTAGGCAACTTGCCAATATAGCTTTTAGATTATTACTTGCACAATTCAAGGAAAGAGAAGTTAAGCTTTGAAGGCCCAAATATCTTTAGAGTTAATCTTCGTACTCTGGAAGTCACTGTATGAGGTGTGCAAATCTGTGCACCAAACAATATGTATTTCCATTATGTTTTACAGTGTGATCAATGAAGCTTTTCAGCTTTAACTGAGACTCACAATTCTCTGTTAAGTTCCACTTGTTCATCCAATGTTCTGTAAGCAAAACTGTAATACTGAGCTAGTGGCCATCCCAGAGAGATGACTCCCTCTGAGTTGAAATCAAGGATTCTACTTGGGAGATGAATTTTTGAAGCAAGTTCATGGAACACCTCTATTTCCCCAAAGCAATACAATACCAAAAGAAAAGCTGCAGTAGGTTAAGTATCAAGTCAAACAAAAATTCCCCCACCTCCCCGCCACAACTGAATGCTGCGTTACAAGAAACTCACCTAATGACTTGTAAAAGGGGATTGTTGTTTTTTTACATGGCGGTAAAGCTCAGTGTGTCCTTGTGGAAACAGCCTATATCAGATGATGCAGTGCCAGGTAGAAAGGGATCATATCTGGTAAAACAAAGTCACATCGCAGTAAAGAATTGCCAGAACCCTGAAAAGTATTTAATCGCAAAGATAGCTGTTGTCCCAGCAAGGGACTTAAGATGCTGGCAAGCCCAGAGCATTCAGAACCTCCATCCCCCACTGGATGCTAGCTGTAACCCTTAAAGGGCCCACAGTTATTACTGAAACCTCATGTTCCTGCATGGCTGAAGGAAGGAGTTATCCCCAGAGTCTGAGCCTGAGGTTGAGAGGAGGGCTATGTCCTCAGGCCTGGAAACTATCTGAGGCTGCACTGAGGGTTCTCACTGAAGTGGGGCAACTAGAGACTCATTGGACTCTGAGTCTACCTTGGGGCTTATGGACATGACATAGTGAGATGTACAACTACTATGAGAATCACACTTCTGCTGTAGATGGCAACAGAGAATAAATATGGTATCATTGTTGTGGTGGAAGCACATCAATTATTTATGAGGAACTATTAATTATTCCTGCAGAGTGTTGTACTAAATGGTGTATTCCAGCTTCATGACTTCTATGAAGCTGTCTACTAGATTTTATAATCAAAGCCCCCAAACCTCAAGACAATCCATTGTATAAATGGTATTAGTTTTCTTTTTCTACCAGAGACAATAACAACTATGTCTTTTCTGATTACCTAAATAAGCTGTCAGGATGGAAAGTTTCCATCACTTCTATCAGGTCTTTTCGATTTTACTGTATTTAAATAGTATTCACAATACTTGAGGCTCGACCCAAAAGATGTAGAACACATCTTTTGTTAGGTCTATTAAAGAGAAAGAATGCTGATTCTTTGCAATTCCTTATGTTCTTTTGTTTTATGTCTCTTTCTTGATCAACGCCTGAGTCGATTTATGAGCTTGGACGTCTTCTCCAATTGTTTCCCACCAGAAAGGCATCTTTGCTCATTTGTGATATTTAAGTGTTGCCCAGATGGCATTATGGAAATGCCAAAATACCCTTTGGAGACTTGCGTTACATTTCATTATGTCTAGCTCAACAATCATTTCTCTACAAAGTGGTAATTAATTAGATTCAAGAAGGTTGTTCCTCTGTACAAGACACACTGGATAATCTTCCAGGCCAGTCACTTTCATGATCATGATTATTGGCCAGTCACTTTCATGATCATGATTATTGGCCAGTCACTTTCATGATCATGATTATTGGCCAGTCACTTTCATGATCATGATTATTGGCCAGTCACTTTCATGATCATGATTATTGTCCTGACTATTTTGTCTTGTTGGCAAAGCTTGCAAAGCCTGGATGCAATAAATGTTTATGTACTTTGCATCCAACACAGACTTTATAATACATTAATAAATAGTCATGCCCTGATTAGCTGCTGACCAGAGAAGCTTTTCTTAAATTAGAAACATAGTTTGGCAACTTATTTGCAAAGTTTCTCTATACATCTGAAAGAACAATATGAGTCCATGCTGGTTAATTTAGATGATAAAGCAATGATTCACTGCATTTATAACTTCTAAATTATCCCCATTTGCTTTAAAAATGTTCTTTTATTTGAAATAGGTTACATTACTATGTGATTGTTATATCGGGACATGATTATACACATTTCTACTTTAGTTTGAATTGTTCTTCATGAGTATGATAGTAATAGATCTTACCTTAAAAGTAGGATCACAGTGTAATTCATCCTACCCTTGAGTAGGATATGTTTCCATGCTGGAAACCTTCTGGGTAGCATAGACACTGTCTTCTCTTTTTAATGAGTCCTCTTAACTGCAAATGCCATAATTCAGGAGCACTTTCATCAAGGTCTCTAGCTGGCATCAGTGCAAATTTGGGGGAAACTATAAATGCCATTTTGGATGTTGTCTGACAATGTGAATGATTGTATGACACATGTGATTAAATTTCTAGCAATCTGTGGCTATTCAGAAATAATGTAGATACAGTTCCTTGGGTCTTGAGACTGAACTATTGCAAAGCTGCCATGGAACATTATGGTCTATCTATAATTGAATGAGTAATCTGGTTCTTCTGACTAAGTCATTGCCTCCCAAGTGACTATTTAGCAATAGAATAATAAGCACCAGATGCCTCAACAGCAGGTCTTCAATGAGGAGTTTCAACTAGGTCTAGCCAAAGTCATTGCTTATGCAACAGTCTGTCTTACAATTTCAGTGTGGTGTGTTGGGTGAGAGTTTCACATGCAGGGCTAATTACATGTTTGATCATCCAAAATATAATATTTTGCCCAGAATATTTATTTCCTTTTTCATAAGTATTGCCAACATATAGTGCTCAGCCTATCTATCTATCTATCTATCTATCTATCTATCTATCTATCTATCATCTATCTATCTATCTATCTATCATCAGCCAACTTTGGTTCATATCAAATAGCTGGGAACTAGTCTGGATGGGTGACTTTTTTGTTGTTGTTCAGTCGTTCAGTCATGTCCGACTCTTCCTGACCCCATGGACCATAGCATGCCAGGCAATCTTGTCCTGCGCTCTCTCCCGGAGTGTGCTCAAGTCCATATCCATTGCATCGGTGATGCTATCTAGCCATAGGGATGTACAAAAGGGACTTACCTTGTCCCGCAACTTGCTTCGCGGTTGGGGGAGGCGCTTCGCTTCTCCCCCCAAAATTCAGGCGGCGGGGAGGCGCCCCGCCTCGCCTGGCCAAAATTCAGGCTGGGGGGGGAGGCGCCCCGCCTCGCCCGGCCGAAATTCAGGCTGGGGAGAAGCGCCCTGTCTCCCCGGCCGCGAAATAAAAAGTAAAAAAAAAAACCTGTGATAGGCTACGTAACGATTTACGCAGCCTATCCCGGCTAGATTTCCAAAGTCAGCTGTGATAGGCTACGTAAATCATTACGTAGCCTATCACGGGTGACTTTGAAAAAAAAAAAAAGTGTGTACGCAAATGGCGGCGCCCATGGGGCGCCGCCGTTTGCGTTCATTATTTGGTCCCTGTAGTCTACGTAAAGATTTACGTAGACTACAGTGAAAATAAGGGCAACGCAAATAGCTATCATGGCTATCAGGGACATTCAGATCTTTCCTGTATAGTTCTTCTGTGTATTCTTGCCACCTCTTCTTAATCTCATCTGCTTCTGTTAGGTCCCTGCCTTCTTTGTCCTTTATCATGCCCATCTTTGCACAAAACATTCCCTTGAGATCTCCGATTTTCTTGAAGAGATCTCTAGTCTTTCCTATTCTATTCTTTTCCTCTATTTCTTTGCATTGTTCATTTAAGAAGGCCTTCTTGTCTCTCCTTGCTATTCTCTGGAACTCTGCATTCAGTTGGGTATATCTTCCCCTTTCTCCCTTGCTTTTCACTTCCCTTCTTTCCTCAGCTACTTATAAAGCCTCATCAGACAGCCACTTGCTTTCTTGCATTTCATTTTCTTAGGGATGGATTGAGTTGCTGCCCCCTGAACAATGTTACAGACCTCCGTCTATAGTTCCTCAGCCACTCTGTCTATCAGGTCTAATCCCTGAAATCTATTCCTCACCTCCACTGTATATTCGTAAGGGATATGATTGAGGTCATACTTGAATGGTTTAGTGGTTTTCCCTACGTTCTTCAATTTAAGCTGAAATTTTGCAAGAAGCAGCTCATGATCTGAGCCACAGTCAGCTCCAGGTCTTGTTTTTACTCACTGTATAGAGCTTCTCCATCTTTGGCTGCAAAGGACATAATCAATCTGATTTCGATATTGACCATCTGGTGATGTCCATGTGTAGAGTCGCCTCTTGTGCTGTTGGAAAAGAGTGTTTGCTATGATCAGCGTGTTCTCTTGGCAAAGCTCTATGAGCCTTTGTCCTGCTTCATTTTGTACACCAAGGCCATGCTTGCCTGTTATCCCGGTGATTTCTTGACTTCCTGCATTAGCATTCCATTCTCCTATGATGAAGAGGACATCTTTTTTTGTTGTTAGTTCTTCTAGAAGGTGTTGTAGTTCTTCATAGAACCGATCAACCTCAGCTTCTTCGGCATCAGTGGTTGGGGCATAGACTTGAATTACTGTGATGTTGAATGGTTTGCCTTGGATTCGTACTGAGATCATTCTATCGTTTTTGAGATTGTACCCCAATACTGCTTTTCTCACCCTTTGGTTGACTATGAGTGCTACTCCATTTCTTCTAAGGGATTCTTGCCCACAGTAGTAGATATAATGGTCACCTGAATTCAATTCGCCCATGCCTGTCCATTTTAGTTCGCTGATTCCCAAGATGTCGATGTTCAATCTTGCCATCTCATGTTTAACCACCTCCAGCTTACCTTGATTCACTGATGTTACATTCCTGGTTCCTAAACAATATTGTTCTTTACAGCATCGGATTTTCTTTTCACCACTAGTCACATCCACAGCTGAGTGTCCTTTCGGCATTGGCCCAGCCGCTTCACTCTTTCTGGCGCTACTTGGAAATACCCTCTGCTCTTCCCCAGTAGTATATTGGACACCTTCCGACCTGAGGGGCTCATCTTCCGGCGTCAACTCTTTTAGATACGTTCCTTGTGATACGTTCCATGGGGTTTTCTTGGCAAGAATACTGGAGTGGGTTGCCATTTCCTTCTCCAGTGGACCACATTTTGTCAGAACTCTCCACCATGACCTGTCTGTCTTGGGTGGCCCTGCACGGCATAGCTTATGGCTTCACTGAGTTACTCAAGCCCCTTCACCACAACAAGGCAGTGATCCATGAAGTGGCTTTTTTAGGAGGATGCAATTTAGGGCTTACTAATATATATGTTTTATTGCTAGTCATTTGTAATTTTTTTAATTTTTGTTAGTTGTTTAGTTAATTATTCTTTTGTAAATTGCTGCAGTGGGAATCTTTATGACCCCATTGTTCTGTCTTGCTCCTTAGATTAATGTCCTATTATTTCTGTATGTTTAGTTTATATTTTTTTATATTTTTCCAGTCCATCATTACATGTATTTCCCTTTCTATTTACGTTTATACTGCTCTCATGGCTGAGTCTGCATGGTTTTATCATTGTAAATAATTCAACTTTCTTTTCTGACTTTGGTTCTTGCTGGTTCCCACCACTAGCTCACTGGAGCAAGTTTGACAGAGCTAAAATAGAACCTGTTTTCACGCAGGAGGAAGCCGCATCCCACCCTTGTCACTCCCATCCCCTCCTTTCCCCCCAAACCAACTTACTGCCAAATCCACCCCACTCTTAAATCCTGTGAGTCCTGCCACCCATATAAAAAACCCTAATGAGCAAGGACTGGAGGGGCCACTGCTCTGAGCCTAACAAGCTCCCACCCAACCTTTAGAATCCCATTCTCAAGCCAGATCAAAATAGGATGTGGTAGAGAGATCACACTCCCTAGGGAAAAAAAGACACAACACATGTGATGAATTCATAGTATTTATTGAATAGTTACTACTTTGAGATAAGGTCTGGAGTCTACTTAAGTAAAATAACTCAAAGGACTTTGTTTTTCTTCTATTCTTGTTGTTGTCTATTCGTTCAGTCGCTTCCGACTCTTTGTGACTTCATGGACCAGCCCACGCCAGAGCTTTCTGTCGGCCGTCGCCACCCCCAGCTCCCCCAAGGTCGAGTCCGTCGCCTCCAGAATATCATCCATCCACCTTGCCCTTGGTCAGTCCCTCTTCCTTTGGCCTTCCACTTTCCCTAGCATCAGCATCTTCTCCAGGGTATTCTATAAACCATCCTTTATGGTAGGTAGGTAGATAACCTGAAGCACTTGGCTGTGATGCTGCAGTGCTTCTGAGATCCCCCATTCTGAATGTGACACCCCTCCCAGAAGACAGGTATTCCCCAAATTTGAGGAAATTCCATGTCCATCAAGGAGCTGCAGGCTGAAAATAAAGGAAGGGAATTCTTGGGTCCATGCAGAAGTACTTCTGCTCGTAGGGGCTCTTTGATCCCAGATAACATAATTCCATACTTGAAATCCATCTTTTCCTGCAGAGGTTATATAGACCAGAAACACTCATTTATTTTCACTGATCATACCACTTCTGATTTCATGAATGCATAATGTTTGTGTTCTAATTTCAGCAATTTGAGTTTGTTTCAACACTTGGAAAATCCACTTAAAACCTTCCAGTTGAGGTTTGAATGTGGTCCATATGTTCACATTAGTCTTTAATGAATGTGTCTTTAGCAGTCTTTTGATGCAATATAGCATGTGGAAATTGAGAAGAGAGTGCCAACCACAAGTAGCCAGCCAAGTAGTTGAGAGGTTGGCATGAGGGTCTTCTTTTGATTACATTTCCACCCTTCTTTTTCCATTTCTTTTTCTTTTAGGCATTTGGATCCCATTAAAAAACTAATGTAGGATAAACCCCATCTGTTCTGATACCTAAAGCAGTTGTATCCTATGAAAGAAGTACTGGTGGAGGACACCAACCCTGCAGAGAGGCAAAATTTAATTCTATGCATCAACCTTCATTGCAGAAGGCACAGAGAGAAAGACCTTTGATCCATGGCTTTTGGAAAGAGCATCTGAGGATCTATGCCTTATAGAGGTAACAAACACTGGCATTCTATACCCATTCTATACCCAATGATAAATTACAAATTAACAAGTCTCTGGGATTGCATGGCATTTACCCAAAGGCCTTAAAGAATTCAGACATGACATTCTTCATCTTTTAACAAAATATGCAAAATATCAAAGTCAGTCTCCTTACCAGAAGATTGGAAGGAGTGTCTCTCTGTATGTGCGCGTGTCCGTGTAATAATTTCCTTTCCTAGGAAATGCAAAGCAGCTAGCAACATGAAAAAACAATCTCAATGACAAAGTCAATTAACAATAAGGATGACAAGTAGCAGCAATAAACCCAGCCTCCAAAGCAACAGAGTACAAAAAACAAAAAAGAAAAAGTTAGCAGCAGCAAGCAACACAATTGTTGTTGTTCAGTCATTAAGTCGTGTCTGACTCTTCGTGACCCCATGGACCATAGCACGCCAGGCCTTCCTGTCCTCCGCTCTTTCCCGGAGCATGCTCAAGTTCATATTCATTGCATCGGTGATGCTATCTAGCCATCTCATCCTCTGCCGTCCCCTTCTCCTTTTGCCTTCAGTCTTTCCCAGCATCAGGGTCTTTTCCAGAGAATTTTCTCTTCGCATTAGGTGGCCAAAATATTTGAGCTTCAGCTTCAGTATCTGTCCTTCCAATCAGCACTCAGGGTTGATTTCCTTTAGGATTGACTGATTCGACCTCCTTGCAGTCCAGGGGACTCATAAGAGTCTTCTCCAGCACCGCAGTTCGAAATTATCAATTCTTTGGCGCTCAGCCGTCCTTATAATCCATCTCTCTCAGTCATACATTGCTACTGGGAAAACCATAGCTTTGATTATATGATCCTTTGTCAGCAAGGTGATGTCTCTGCTTCTTACTATGCTGTCTAGGTTTGCCATAGCTTTCCTCCCAATGAGCAAGCGTCTTTTAATTTCATGGCTACAGTCACCGTCTGCCGTGATCTTGGAGCCCAAGAAAATAACATCTGTCACTGCTTCCATTTCTTCCCCTTCTATATGCCAGGAAGTGGTGGGTCCAGATGCCATGATCTTAGTTTTTTTAATGTTGAGTTTCAAACCAGCTTTTGCACTCTCCACTTTCACCCTCAACAAGAGGCTCTTTAGATCCTCTTCGCTTTCTGCCATTAGGGTGGCATCGTCTGCGTATCTGAGGTTGTTGATAATTCTCCTGGCAATCTGAATTCCAACCTGTGATTCATCCAACCCAGCGTTTCTCATGATGTACTCTGAATATAAATTAGATAAGCAAGGTGACAATATACAGCCTTGTCGTACTCCTTTCCCAATTTTGAACCAATCGGTTGTTCCATGTCCGGTTCTTACTGTTGCTTCTTGACCCTCGTACAGGTTTCTCAGGAGACAGGTAAGGTGGTCTGGTACTCCCATCTCTTTCAGAATTTGCCACAGTTTGTTGTAATCCACACAATCAAAGGCTTTAGCATAGTCAA
Organism: Heloderma suspectum; assembly: GCF_057233095.1. Lineage (NCBI taxonomy): Eukaryota > Metazoa > Chordata > Lepidosauria > Squamata > Helodermatidae > Heloderma > Heloderma suspectum. The sequence goes on along the minus strand of NC_139460.1, from coordinate 77,085,565 downwards.
TGAAGCAGAAATAGACGTTTTTCTGGAATTCTCTTGCTTTCTCCATGATGCAGCGAATGTTGGTGATTTGATCTCTAGTTCCTCTGCCTCTCTGACACCCAGCTTGTACTTCTGGTAGTTCTCGGTTCACATGCTGCTGAAGGCTAGCTTGTAGGATTTTGAGCATAACCTTGCTGGCATGTGAAATGAGCGCAATTGTACGGTGGTTTGAACACTCTTTGGCACTGCCCTTCTTTGGAATTGGAATGTAAACTGACCTTTTCCAGTCTTGTGGCCACTGTTGAGTGTTCCAAATTTGTTGGCATATTGAGTGCAGCACTGTAACAGCATCATCTTTTTAGGGATGTGCGAAAGGTACTTACCTTTCGGGGATTATGCTGATGGTGTCCCTCCCCCCAGAATCCTCGCCGGGGGGGGAGGCGCTCCGTTCCTCCCCCCCTGGAATCCTGGCCGGCCGGCTGTGCTCCGCAGCGATTCTGCCACTGGCTAGCAGGAACACAAATGGCGGCGTTGACCTGTCCATCTTGGGTGGCCCTGCATGGCATAGCTTATGGCTTCACTGAGTTACGCAAGCCCCTTCGCCACAACACGGCAGTGATCCATGAAGGGGAGCAACACAATAGTCAAAGCATTTTTAAAAAAAAAACACCTGAGTTTGATCACCAAAAGTCTCCTGGAATAGTCATGTTTTCACCAAGTGATAGAGTGATGAGTGATGAGGCCAAACAGATCCAAGCAGTGATGACGCCAAACTAACAGTGATGAGGCCAAACAGATTTCCTTGAGGACTGTATTCCAAAGTATCAGTGCCTTGTCCAAAATGGCCCTGTCTCTCATAATCACCCACCAAACATGAGCCAACAGGGAAACAGAGGGAGGACCGATACGTTGAACAGTTCACATGGGAGGGAGCATATGTGAAAAGGTGTTCCTTGAGTTGCAAAAGTCCAGGTTGTTTAGGGCTTTAAAGGTAAGAACCAGCCCCTTGACTTGCTGAAGAAGAAGAAGAAGGAGGAGGAGAAGGAGAAGGAGAATGAGTCCTATTTCCAATAATGCATTCCTAAGTCATCCCTTCTGGAAGTTCTGGTATGAAAGTACTTTTTTTCTAGGCAGGGGTAGTTACTTACGTCAGTCAGGGCTGGCTAATGAGCAGCCTCTGGGCTGGATTTGATCCTATGGTCATTTTTTCCGGCCTCTGGAAGCTTTACCAAATTTTAATTACAGTTTACTAAAAGGTTTTGCTTGAATAAACCAAAATAAGATAGGTGAACCAGTCTTTATCTCTAAAGTGAAAAGTGAAGGTATCTATTTTCAGGTGTGGTGGAAGTGAACTGAAGAAACACACTGAAGTTGTGAGTTTCTGAGGCTGAAACATACTGAAAATTGGAATTCTGGGTAGTGCTGGGCAGTAAGAATATCCCACCCATTGGGAAGACTGAGAGGAGTTGGACTTTCTAAATTGCTGTACCAGCAGATGATGAGGGTGATGTGCTCCCGACTCTGTGGAAGAAGAAGTGGCTAGGCTTAGTCCGACCTCTTCTGCACCCACTTATGTGCCTTCTGAGCCCAGGCTAAAGCAGAATGAGGAGGAAGTGCAACTTCACAGGGGCTGCTGCTTCCCAGACTACACACTTGCCTTCAGCAAGTTCTTGTTGTTGTTGTTGTTGTTGTTGTTGTTGTTAAGAACATAAGAGCCCGGCTGGATCAAACCAAGGGTCCATCTAGTCCAGCATTCTGTTCACACAGTGGCCAACCAGCTGTCCACCAGGAACCCACAAGCAGGGCATGAGTGCAGCAGCACCCTCCCACCCATGTTCCCCAGAAACTGGTGTACATAGGCTCACTGCCTCTGGTACTGGAGGTACCACATAGCCATCAAGACGAGTAGCCATTGATAGCCTTTTCCTCAAGGAATTTGTCTAAACCCTTTTTAAAGCCATCCAAAGTGATGGCCATCACTACATCCTGTGGTAGCGAATTCCATAGTTTAACTATGTGCTGTGTGAAGAAGTACTTCCTTTTACCTGTCCTGAATCGCCCACCAATCAGCTTCATGGGATGACCCTGGGTTCTAGTATTTTGAAAGAGAGAGAGAGAGAGAGAGAGATGTCTCCCTATCCACATTCTCCATACCATGCATAATTTTGTACACCTCTATCATGTCTCCTCTTACCCTCCTTTTTTCCAAGCTAAACAAGCCCAGCTGTTGTAACCTTTTCTCATAGGAGAGATGCTCCAGCCCCTTGATCATTTTAGTTGCTCCTTTCTGCACTATTTCCACCTCTATAATACCTTTTTTAGGTGTGGTGACCACAACTGTACACAGTATTCCAAGTGAGGTTGCACCATAGATTTGTATAAAGGCAGTATGGTTTGTAAGGGGTTATCTTCTGGGATTTAACTGTGCTCTTGTTTTGTTTTCATATGCTATTTATCAATTTTAAATCATTATTTGAGGTACTATAGTAGATAATTAAGTAGTGTCCCAATAAGTTTGGGACATGGTGGCTAACCGTAGGGGGAAAATGTGTTCTAAAAATGTGTGCATTTGAAAAAATACATATGGAAAAAAAGTACACACAAATATGCTTTAATCAATGAGAGAAGAATGAATACGTTTCAATAATGCACACATTTTATGTGTAATTTTGGGGAAATGTGCATGAAAATACACACATGTTTTTGTGCAAAATGAGAAAAAACAAAGATCACAATCTGAAATGGACATAAGTTGGTACAAACTTCAAGATGGAATTTAGAAAACTTTGAGTTTGTGTTTTTCTGATTCCCAGTTCCCACACATCCCTAGTGAATCCATTCATATAACTGAAATGAAGAGGGCAGTGCTTGCCAGCAGGAAAGCTCCATGTATACATTGGAAACCCCCACAACCACACCAATTTTCTGGATTAGAATTGAGGAATTTCTTCTTTTTAAACATTGTTTTACAAAATTGACTTGGAGTAGAACCACATCAAGCTGGGGGGGGGACTTTTTTAGACTGATTTCCACATATTTGATGCTTGTCTGGACACGTGTAGAGTGGGAGGATGGAGATATGCCTACTCACACACCTGCTAGTGCTGCCTGCTGCATGCATTTGGGCGGTTTGCAATAGCCTATGCATATGCAAACTGGGGGTGGAGGGAGAGAGACTTTAGGCACATCTTAAGCTCTGTTTATTTTCAATAAATGAAATAAACAACACAAATAAATGCAGCCCTCATCACTGTATCAGCATGTATCACCTTTTTCTCTGCTCCTGCTGTCCATTTGACAAAAATGCAGAAAGCGGATGGCTAAACATCTGAATGGCCTTGTTCGTGTGTCCGTAAAAGCTTTGCAAAGATTGAGATGCTGCATCTGCTGTTGCTGGTGTGGGGTTGTTGTTTTTTTCCTTAAAGCGAAAGAAAAATGTACATTTCACTTTCAGAAAGCTTTTAAATGGAAGCTGAACTCTGACTTGCTAGGAGAATGGGCTGCTGATCATATAGTGCTTACAAAAGGAGACACGGTCTATCTGATATTGTGGGGAGAAATATGCATTCAGTTTGGTATTTGTAATAGTCATTTCAAGTAGGTTTAAAAACCTCCATCAGAAGGTGACTTTTCTATGCGTGGCAAGTTTTTTTTTCACACATTCCAACTGCTATCTTAACCGAAATTCAGTTATCCTTTGGAATTTGCACTTTGCCAAATTTTTCAGCGGAGTTCTCCGATCTTAAAAAAAAAAAAAAAGAGCATATGCATATGTTGTAAATAAATAAATATATTGGGGAAGATAATGTTCAAAAATGCATTACGTTAAGAAAATTGCTTGCAAAAATGTGCATATCAGGCAAAAATGCATACAAAAATGCACACATGAGAAGAAATCCATGATCGTGCAGAGTTCAACTCACATTCAATCCATGATCTACTCATGGTTCTACTCAAAGAAATCCATAATCATGCAGAATTCTACTCACATTCAAGTGAATGCAGGTAGAACTTCTGTTCAGTCCTTGTCGGTTCAGCACGATCTGAACTGAGTGGGGCGGCGGTGGTGCTCCTAGAGACGTAGGAGGCTAGGCCAGCATTCACAGTATCACCCCAGTACCCACTCTGAGCCCTCATGGATTCTTTTGGTTGCCTGAAGAGGGCTAAATTCTAATTGTAAACTATGAATATTAGCTACAAGTGTAGAAAAATATGCATACTGAGCGTTATTGAAAGAGGAGGTGCTGTTATCAATTTCATTACACATTAATTTTGATTTGCAATAATTGTTCCATGTCTTAGAAATAACTGTTCCACTTATTAGTACAGATGATAGTGGAATTAACCTTATTCCTGCCATGTAATCTCCTAAGAATGATATTAACACCTTTCAGTTAATTACCTTGAGGAAATAAACTGAAAAGACATAATTAACATTCCATAATATTTGGGAAGGTGACATTTCCTTCCTTTTCTTTAGCACTCTATTTGGTATTTGAAGACCCCAGTAAGGTAATAGAGCCTAGGATATTTAATCTGGAGAGGTGTCAAGTTGGTAGTTAACAGAAACAGCTCCCTTTCCCCTAACAGGCATAAAACAGAAAGGACTAATTATCTCTTTTTTATAGGTGCAATTGGAACTGTAAGCTCTGGAGAGTGCAAAGCAGTAAACGGCTGTTATAGTCAATTCAAGCATCTGTACCTTAAAATCACAACCCTTGAACCAACAAGCAAACAACTCATGCAACCCAACAATGCCCAGTTTGAAAATCCTGGGAATATTTTGTAACATCATCACATTGTTGGTTGGAGGCCCACTTTTTGAACACTTAGACATAGACATAGACATAGAATCGTAGCGTTGGAAGGGGCCTACAAGCCCATCAAGTCCAACCCCCTGCTCAATGCAGGAAGCCTGATTCCCAGGCGGTCTCCCATTCAAGTACTAAACAGGGCTGACCCTGCTTAACTTCCCAGATCAGAAAAGATCAGGCGCATCAAGTTCACCCTTGTTTAAACCAGACCTGTGCACAAATGGCCTCTCAAAATTCTCCCGAGTATTTGTGGGCAGAGAAATTGGGGAGACAATTTCACCAAATTTCTCCAAGGGGAGGAGAAATTCTCCAACAGTTTCTCATAGATAGGACTCACAATTGGCAGGAGTTGTAGCACAGCTTCTTTATTGTTTCCTAAGGGTTTTTGTTTTTTTCTGCTGCCACTATAAGTGTTGAGGCTTCCACTTTTCTGCGTCATTCTCAGGGCATTTTGTAATTTATTTTGGTGGTGTTTTTGAGCTTACCTAATCATTACAATGTGGTGAGGGATGCTGCATGTGTGCATTTTCTTTCTATTACACATCTCCCAATTACTCTGCAGCCTCCCAGACTGCCTTTGCTTTCTGATCTGAAAAAGTCCTATGGGAGAAATGATTTTATTATGTCTTCCTCTGGGCTTTAATTGAAGTCTGGGAAGCTACAGGCTGCCACAGAGAAGACTGTACAATGAAAGACAGGACACGTGTGCACACTCCTTGGCCACCTCCTAAGTAAGGTAAGTGCAAGAACCCTGAACCCAACCCTTGAGAATGTCTCCAAAATTTCTCCTCCTTTGAATTTCTTTTGGAAAGCAATTTCTCTTCCATCAAACTGAATGAGATTGGTCAAACACAAAGTGGGATAAATTTTCGGCACAGCACTAGTTCAAACATCCTCCCCTGGCAAGCCATGAATTTTGGTCTTATTTAAACCTATCTTCAATGGTTTTCTCTTCTTCAAAACTATTCCTAGTCCATCAAAGCAAAGGTTCACCAGTACAATCCATAGTTACAACACTCTAACTTATCTTTTTCTGGGATACCACTGAGAGGAGCAGGAAGAGCTGTTGCTCCCACCTAGGGATAGATTAATCTGTCTGTTTCACTTTCTGCTTCCACTTTCCACTCTCACTTTCACTGTCTTTTCACTTTCTCTTTCTCTCAGTTTCGGATGTGTGTTTCTTCCATTTTTTCATCGATTTGCAGTGTGCAAGTTCAGATGGATGTAATTTTGTGATACAGATTTCTCCTAATTTGCACATTTTTGTGCATGATTTTACTTGATATGTTTGCTTTTTTATTTTTATTCTTCCATTTATATCTCACCTTTTTTCCCTCCAAGGAACCCACCTCACCTTATTTGATTCTCCTCCTCTCTATTTTATTCTCACATATTTGGCAATCAATTACCCCTAATATATGCATTTTAGCATTATTTTTCCTAATGTATGCCTTTCTGTACACAATTGTTCTGGAGAACTGCATCCCAAAACTCTCAGAAGTATGAAATGCAAAGGATAACTGTGTTCCAGTATATTTATTGTTTGGGTAGTGTGAATTTGGTCAGTTCTTACAGAAATGTGAACAAGATTCTCCCCCATTCTTATTGCAACTTCTTCCTTTGTTTCAGGCCACGTATTATTATTTCTGGGACCATCTGTATCTCTGGACAGCTCATTGGTTATGTACTCTAGTTGACTATAGCCTTGTTCAGACATCAGTTGATGACAATCCAGCATCCAAAAAAGATGGGACACGGAGCAGACTTTACTGTGGTTGATCTTAGATTTAGGACAAGGATCAACACTTTATTTTTAGGTGTGTGTGTACACTAAGTTTGTTGTTATTCCAATTTTATTTTAACTATATCCAAGAATGGATATTAGGAATTTGTGATAAATCTTGCCTCCACATATTCTACTGAGATCTCAAATCATGCCCTGATACTTATGCATATAAGGAGGAAGATAGGCAAAAATTAGTCTTATGCAATTAAGTCTAGTGAAATAAGAGGACTGACATGCCTATAGTTAGGTCTTCTGGTTTTTTAGCCATCTGAGCTTTGGTGCCTTTGGCAAGTAATGATTAGGGATGTTGCAGGAGTCCAAGAGGCGGATGGAGTCCAGCAGACTCCCCCCACCCTTGGCCTCCTGGACCCCATTTGCCGAGCCACCATGCATTCCAGACCCTGCTCACCAAGCTGATGCATGGTCTGTGAGTGCCCAGCAGCTGCCCAATCCTCAGCAAGCTGCCATTTTGCAAAAAAAGATGGCAGCATGGGTTTCTCCATAAATATAATGTTGCATAAATGGTAGCTGTAAAGGGGCCATTTACACCTGTAATTTTGTGTAAATGGCCCCTTTACAGCTGCCATTTATGCAACATTACATTTATGGAAAAGCCCAAGCCACCATTTTTGCTCAAAATGGTGGCTCACTGAGGGGGAGTTCATCCAGGGAGCCAAACAGGGGTTGATGGCCAGTGGCAGCTTGGTGAGCACCTGGCAGCATGGACAGTGGTCTGTCCATCCCTAGTAATAACACCTAAAAATATATATTTTACTTTTATTTTTATTTTAAACTATTTTTATTTTATTTATTTTTATTTATTATATTTCTATACTGCCCACAGCTGAAGCTCTCTGGGTGATTTGTTAGGCAACCTATATTTGTGTATCTGGTACTCTTCTGTGTTAAATACCTACACTTCCTTGCAGTGCCTCCATAAGATCATGTTTTCTCATGCTATGGGAGCAATTGTTAACCTTCATCCTAAGCACTTATTTGTGGGGGCAGCACATTTCATGAGTGGTGTGTGAATTCCTTGTTGTGATACTGACAGCTTTACTAAGGGTTGGATCCAGATTTATGCTGGATCAGGTGAACTGGTGGAAGGGTACCTCCCAGCCCCCTTGCCATAGTAGCTCCTCCAGTCCCCTGAAAACTTTACAGAGAGAGTCACAAGACCCTGCTGAATGGGGTGAGCTGTGGTGTGGGTGGGAAGGGATCCCCCAAAATTGGACAGGGGGTCCTTCTGTGAGAAGAGTCTTTCCTCTCTCAGAAGGTCCCTTCCTGTTATGGAAAGCAGATCCTGGATCCAACCCCCTATGTTTATAAAAGAAAACAGCAACTATAAACATGTGTACTGCAATGATTAATTGCAATGGGCCACCACAAAAAGAGGTCCCAATTGGTTCTAATCATTAAGACTGTGATCCTATATACCCACTTATGTGGGGCAAAGCTCTATTGAACTCAATGGGACTTACTTTTGAGTAGATACACATACGACTGCACTGTAAGTAAATAATCCTCATAACTCTTCTGTGAAAGGGTACTTCAAGACATTAAAACATACTGGACCACTCAGTTGGTTTTGCTTGACTGGAGCACACTTCACCCAACAGCAAAAGGTGTAACATATGGGAAATTTCTTCTGCACCTGATTGTTATTGTACTTATATCTTTCTTGAGGCCACAAAGATGGACATCTTTAATGGCACTGGAACTGATGTGATCAGTTCTGAAGATATAATGTGTATTTTAATGGCTACCTCCTTCCCCATTTTTCAGTGACACTGGAGTCTATGTAAATAGCATGGCTCTATTCTGAGAAACAATCACCCTTGTTTCTCACATGTTTTCTAATACTAGAACTTACTTACATGCTAAGCAAGCTGAATGTAGCATTTCAAACCATGTATTGTGGCCTGCCAGGTACTTTACAATTCCAGTATTTCTGAAATCGCAGGTAGACAGCAAAGTATAAGGTTTATTGATCCCTTAGTGGGCTGCTTTACATGCAGGCTGTGATTATCCTTGTGAACCACAAGTTGTGCAGGCAGGCTGTCACAGGATATATAGGTTGTTATGCAAGTTACTTATCTGATAAGGAACCACAGAGCCATGGAATTAGTTCCAGTGGACAAAGAGGCTATTAGGACAAAATATCCCAAGTAAAAAACTGGAATTGTCACAGTGGAGTTACCGAAAACAACTTTGCCATGCGTCCGTGTGTGTGTGTGTGTGTGTGTGTTTGCGCGTATGCATCTGTGATAGCAGAATAATGCCATTATAGAACAATAATATGGGTTTTATTTGGGGCTCTTCCTCTAATTTCAGTTCAGTGTCCATATGCCATATAAAACTCATGAATGTAAGAGTTTAACCTTGCTGTCAATAATATTGGGGACAAACTCATTCATATCTACCCAGCTTTATTAAATTATCAATGTATTCCATCTATCATCTTGCAGTTTGAGCAGCTGAATTGACTGTCCTAATTATTACTAAATTACATTGAATATGGGCCAGTTTCATCGAACAACTAATGGACTGTTATTTTTCATTTATTTAAATGTTAATAGCTATTGGGTTACTAGAAAACTGGCAGCTCAAGAAAAGATATTTCAAATTCTATTTTGATTTTGTTAATATTTTAAAATATTCAATTATATCCTCTTTTGTTTTGTGTGAGTGACAATCGCAGGTAGCCATACACAAATTTTTCATACAACAGAAGACCAGCTACAATGCTCTGTAGATTTCCAGTTATAAGAAAGAAAGAAAGAAAGAAAGAAAGAAAGAAAGAAAGAAAGAAAGGAGGCCCTTTATTTATTAATTCACCCATCTAGCTGAAAAAAAATAAAGTATTTATTATTTCCTGCACCCACAGAGTACTATCAACCCATTTTTATAGAACATGGCCCAGACCCAATGGATGACCTGTCACTTGTGTTAAGCCTGTTAGATACTGGCACAGCCCCATGGTTGTCATGGCAGCCATGAAGTGAGGAGCTGCCCTTCCTCTTGGAATGTTAATCCAATGAAATCCTTGGAATTCAATGAGGACATTTCTCTTTTCTTTTAGCCCCCCTGCAGGGTGGTGGCAGAACTTCAGTCCAAAATGGTGGAAGGGACGCTTACGTCTCCCCCACCTGAATCACCATGATCCCAATCCAAACTGGGGCCCCATGTGCTTACACTAAAGTAAGTAAGCTAATCACACATAGCTCTGCTGCACATGATTAACAGAATGTTTAGTTTAGCCCTTACGGAGCGGTGGCACCAGAAGCAGCACATGGGGAGAGAGAAAGACAGTGGTCTGTCCCTCCCTCGCCCCTTCCTGGTGCCCCGACACACTGCATAGTGGTGCAAAACCTGATGGTCCATGGAAGATGCAAAGGCAGTAGCCACTGGAACAATTTCACCACAGGCCACCATATATTTAATCCTGGGGCACTGTATGCCATGGCACTGGGATTGGGGAAAGAACAGACCTTCTTTTTTCCTTCTACCCATGTGCTGCTGTTGCTTTTGCCCAGGAAGTCTTAAAGGGAAAGGGAGAAGGTCTTTCGGAGAATGGAGGGGCAAGTGGTGAGTTTGTTTTGGGGACTGGGAATGGCTGGTGGTGATTGGTGAGGGTTTCAGAATGCTGGATTGTAACAGAAAATAACATGGCTCTTTCCAATATAATCTGAGGCAAATCGGGATTCGTTCTCCTGTTTCTGTTCATCAGATCTTTATCACTGCAAGAACAGACAAACTGGAAATCAAGTAAGAACACAAGAACATAAGAAAAGCCATGCTGGATCAGACCAAGATCCATCTAATCCAACATTCTGTTCACACAGTGGCCAACCAGCTGCCCACAACAGCACCCTCTCACCCATGTTCCCCAGCAACTGGTATACATAGGCATAGTGCTTCTGATCCTGGAGGTAGCACATAGTAGAGCTGTGCACAAATGCCCTCTTGAAATTCTCCACCTTTATTTATGAGCAGAGAAATTTGGGTGACAATTCCACCAAATTTTTCCAGGGGGAGAAGGAATTCTCAACAGTTTCACACAGTTAGGGCTCCCCATTGGCAGAGCTTTTAGCTTGGGATGGCCATCATGGGGAAATCTGGCCCTTTTTAAACTCACCAGATTTCCCCAGTGCCCCCAGGGCTTGCATTTGTGAGACAAGCTGCAGGCTTTTTCCCAGAATCCAGGATTTTTTTTTCTTAAAGCAACATTTGTGCAAATTGCAGTTGTAATATGCATAATTTGTGCAAATTGAGCCATAATATGCATAATTTGCAGCAGCAATGTGTGCAAATTAAGCATATTATGGCTGCAATTTGCTCAAATTGCACAAGTTATGGCTGCAATTTGTGCAAATTATAACCAAAATTTGTGCAAATGTCATTTGAAGAAAAAAACAAAACAAAACTGCAAGCTGGCCCCACTTGATCTGCATTGAGTCAGGACAGCTCACAGGTAAGCAAGTCAAAGTCCAGGGGGGCGAGCTCCTAAAAACTCAGCAAACTTTACCTGCTGGACATATTCCGCTGTCATCCCTACTTATAGCAAAGATTCTTTCTATTTTGGTAAGGGGTTCAGGGGTTTTCATGCTGCAACAGCATCGACTGTGTTAGCAGGCCGCTGGCCCCTATTTTGCATCCACCACAATACAGGGGTGAGGGGGGGCAGTGTTGTGTCTAGACCCAGGGGTGAGGTAGAGCTAGTGCTCTCTCAAAATCTGGCCTCCAATTTCCTGAAAGTTTTCTTCTCCCATGAAAGATGCTTCCATTATTCTACCTCATTCTCAGGGTGATTTATGATTTATTTTTGTGGTGTTCCTGAGCTTACCTAATCACAGCTTAGGGATGGTGTGGGCACCTGTTTCAGTCTGCAAATCTGTTGGACTGCCGGTACCTCCACCTGCCAAGCTGCACCTGCCAAGCCCTCCCCAACTCAGGGTGCCCATACCACCCTCCTGTGTTCGGTAAGCAGCCTGCAACTAACCCGGCCCCATCCGTCTCTTGTCCCGATCGCCGTGTTTTTAAAAAACATGGCAATCAGCAGCCCATGCCCATTCACAGTGCTTTTTGTGTACAAGTCTGTGCGCTTTAAGTATCATGATCACGTATTACGGGTGGCAGATTCCATTCATTTGCACATCACCACTACCACTTTCTGGATGGGTGATCAGTCCTGTCATAGCTGACTATTCTGGTTATCTGTTGTGTACATATGTATGCAGGACTAGCTCCAGGAAGAACCCCGTTTTAAAACATAATGCATCATTTTGCCCATCTATAGACTATACCTAATATTATGAACCATATGCCAGGCATAGAGTCTGCTTAGGAATGAGGATCATCATTTACTAGAATAAAATGATTACTTTAAACTTCCCTCATCTCCTTCATCATCTTTTCCTGAAATAGCAAAATAATAATAATTATTATTGTTATTATTAAATCAATTTATATACAGCTTACCATATCTAAGCATAATAAAATTCTAAGAGCGGTTTACAAAATCAAACGTTTAAATATATCACAATAAAAACAAAAACTTATCAGTTAAAATGTTTAAAATGCTTAAAACCAAAATTAAAATCACATTTAGGGATGTACAGATTTTGTAAAATCCATTCCATCTGCATTTCACAGAATGTCAGGTGCCTTTCATTCCATCGTCCACTTATTGATGGAATCAGTTCTTTTTCCAAATTCCCAAGCTGGCACAAATTCACATTTGCAAAAATGCACAAATTCCCCCTTCTTAATGTTTATTTTCATGTTTCAGCATATAGGGGAAATACACGTTTTCAGTGGGTGTTCTTAAAACTTGTATCTATTTTTCTACAACTAAATTTGCATACAATTACAGAAAGTGAAAAACCAATCTGCAAGTCCACGGAACCTGTATGACTCAGGAAAAGCCAGGCCACTGCAGAATCCATGAGTCAGATTTATAGAAATCTGACATCATTTGATTCTGTTGCAGATTTCTCCAACATCCCTAATCACAATAACTACTAAACTAACTGGGCAGCACAATCATTCAGGTTATATGTGGGTAAAGAGATGGGTCTCACCACAGTTGGCATCGCCTGAATACCAGGGGGGAGGCCATTCTATAAGGTGGGCACCACCATGAAGGAAGCCCACTTCTGGGTTGCTGCTAGATGGCAATCTGCAGGTTATGGTACAACCAGCATGATTTTAGTGAACACACAGGACTATATTAGGGAAGGCGATCCACCCGGTTATTCAGGGCTTTATATGCCAACAACAAGACATTGCACTTGTCTCAGTGACCAAGAGGTAGCCAAAGCCATTGCTTCAACACCTGTGTAATATGTGCTTGGCCAGGTGCCCCACTCAGCACCCTAGGTGCCACATTCTGCACCAGCTGCTGCTTCCAGAACATGCACAAAGGTAGCTCCACACTACAATAATATAAATGCAAGGTTACCAGTGGGTGGACTACAGTGGCTAGGCTATTCCTATCCAGAAAAGGGCATAGCTAACATATCAAGTTAAGCTGGTAATAGGCACTCTTTGCTGCAGAAGACACTTGGGCTTCTAATGACAATGATGAATCCAGGAGTAGCCCTAAACCATGTCCTTGGTGTGTTGTTGTTGTTTGAGGGAATGCCACCCAGTCGAGAACAGGCAAGCTCCCCAGTTCTTATACCCAGGAACCACCTACCCATACTATTCTCATCAGATGTCACATAGAAAGTTAATTTTGCTGGGTGACTTTTTTCTTTCGTATTTGCATTATTCTTTGTTCCAAGAATAGAATTCCTCAGACACAGTTTTAGTACAAAACTGTGATTAAGACTCAAGGATGAAGTTCACAGGAGCATGCAAGAATAAAGTCACCCAAATAGCAGGGTCAGGAGGCACAGCTTTGTGTGAGGCATGGCTAAGATGCTTAGAGCAAGAAGCATTGCTCAGCCTTTCCATCATTCTCTTCATTCTTAATTACATCAGCCTCTTCTTTCATGCCAATAAGCCCTGAGCTCATCCACATTATTGCCCTATGCCCCCCATAGGCCATCCATTGACCCACTTCCTCCTCAATTAGTCCAACTGGCTGGGGGAGAAGGACATGCTAGGAAGCTACCATCTCCCATTCGCTTCAAAAGGCCCACCCAATACAGCACTGAAATCCAGTTGAGGATGTACATTTGTATTTGGAAAACTGCTATCTTCCTAAATGTCATCAACTAAAAAATAAAACACACCCATGCTCTACTTGTGTACCCATTGTCAGCCCCTTGCATTCCCAAGGAAGCCTAAACCATATCCCTTCCCCAATCACCTGTCCACGGTCTTGTCCCCTCCAAGAACCCATTGACTGTTGTCCTTTCTCCTAAACAGAAAATCTCCACTTCTAGGGGGCTCAACTAACATAGATTCCCACTCCCTGGAAGCTAGTGCAGACCAGTAGTTGAGCCACACACCCCTTGCTTTTTAAACAAGGCCCTCCAATCAGATTAGCTGCAGCAGCAGGTGAGGCAAGCTAACTAGAGCTACAGAAGGAGGCAGACTTGTGAGGGAGCCAGCTTTCTGGGTGTGAGAAACCCCAGGAATGACACGTTAGCATATGAGGGAGTTAAATGCAGGGATGCCAGAGAATTCCGCTGCGACTCAAATAAAGCTGGATTCTAAAGAATCTGACCTCTGGAGTCCACGGGAGAGCAGCCACACTTAACTCCAGGACTGGAGGAGTTCCTGCAGAGCGGCTCTCTGGATCCCTATACAACATGATACGCTAATGGCAGATGCCATTAGCATATTGTGGGGGAAAATACAGCCGTAAATGGGGTATTGTACACCATTTGCAGCCGTAAAACACTTTGGCCTAAATTGCAGCTGTTTACAGCTGTATTTAGGTCAAAGTCAGTGCTTTATACCTAAATACAGCTGTAAACAGCTGCAATTTAGGCCAAAGTCAGTGCTTTATGGCTGCAAATGGTGTACAATACCCCATTTACAGCTGTATTTAGGTCAAAGTCAGTGCTTTATCCCCTTCATGGATCACTGCCTTGTTGTGGCGAAGGGGCTTGCATAACTCAGTGAAGCCATAAGCTATGCCATTCAGGGCCACCCAAGATGGACAGGTCATGGCAGAGAGTTCTGACAAAATGTGGTCCACTGGAGAAGGAAATGGCAACCCACTCCAGTATTATTGCCAAGAAAACCCCATGGAACGTATCACAAGGCTAAAAGAGATGACGCCGGAAGATGAGCCCCTCAGGTCGGAAGGTGTCCAATATACTACTGGGGAAGAGCAGAGGGTATTTCCAAGTAGCGCCAGAAAGAGTGAAGCGGCTGGGCCAAAGCCGAAAGGATACTCAGCTGTGGATGTGTCTGGTGGTGAAAAGAAAATCTGATTCTGTAAACAACAATATTGTTTAGGAACCTGGAATGTAAGATCAATTAATCAAGGTAAGCTGGAGGTGGTCAAACATGAGATGGCAAGATTGAACATTGACATCTTGGGAATCAGCGAACTAAAATGGACAGGCATGGGCGAATTGAATTCAGGTGACCATCATATCTACTACTGTGGGCAAGAATCCCTTAGAAGAAATGGAGTAGCACTCATAGTCAACAAAAGGGTGGGAAAAGCAGTACTGGGGTACAATCTTAAAAACGATAGAATGATCTCCGTACGAATCCAAGGCAAACCAGGAATAGATTTAAGGGATTAGACCTGATAGACAGAGTGCCTGAGGAACTATGGACGGAGGTCCATAACATTGTTCAGGAGGCAGCAACTCAATCCATCCCAAAGAAAAAGAGATGCAAGAAAGCAAAGTGGCTGTCTGATGAGACTTTACAAGTAGCTGAGGAAAGAAGGGAAGCGAAAAGCAAGGCAGAAAGGGGAAGATATATCCAACTGAATGCAGAGTTCCAGAGAATAGCAAGGAGAGACAGGAAGGCCTTCTTAAATGAACAATGCAAGGAAATCGAGGAAAACAACAGAATGGGAAAGACTAGAGATCTCTTCAAGAAAATTGGAGATCTCAAGGGAACATTTTGTGCAAAGACGGGCATGATAAAGAACAAAGAAGGCAGGGACCTCACAGAAGCAGATGAGATTAAGAAGAGGTGGAAAGAATACACAGAAGAACTATACAGGAAAGATTTGAATGTCCCTGATAGCCATGATAGTGCGGTCACTGAACTTGAGCCGGACATCCTCGAGAGTGAAGTCAAGTGGGCCTTAGGAAGCATTACTAACAACAAAGCTAGTGGAGATGGCAGTATTCCAGCTGAGCTATTTAAAATCCTAAAAGATGATGCTGTTCAAGTGCTGCATTCAATATGCCAACAAATTTGGAACACTCAACAATGGCCGCAAGACTGGAAAAGGTCAGTTTACATTCCAATTCCAAAGAAGGGCAACGCCAAAGAGTGTTCAAACTACCGCACAATTGCGCTCATTTCACATGCCAGCTAGGTGATGCTCAAAATCCTACAAGTTAGGCTTCAGCAATATGCGAACCGAGAACTACCGGAAGTACAAGCTGGGTTTCGAAGAGGCGGAGGAACTAGAGATCAAATCGCCAACATTCTCTGGATCATGGAGAAAGCAAGAGAATTCCAGAAAAACATCTATTTCTGCTTCATTGACTACGCTAAAGCCTTTGATTGTGTGGATCACAACAAACTGTGGCAAATTCTTAAAGTGATGGGAGTACCAGACCACCTTACCTGTCTCCTGAGAAACCTGTATGAGGGTCAAGAAGCAACCGTAAGAACCAGACATGGAACAACCGAGTGGTTCAAAATTGGGAAAGGAGTACAACAAGGCTGCATATTGTCACCCTGCTTATTTAACTTATATGCAGAGTACATCATGAGAAATGCCGGGTTGGATGAATCACAGGTCGGAATTAAGATTGCTGGGAGAATTATCAACAACCTCTGATATGCAGATGATACCACCCTAATGGCAGAAAGTGAAGAGGATCTAAAGAGACTCTTGTTGAGGGTGAAAGAAGAGAGTGCAAAAGCTGGTTTGAAACTCAGCATTAAAAAAATGAAGATCATGGCATCTGGCCCCATCACTTCCTGGCATATAGAAGGGGAAGAAATGGAAGCAGTGACAGATTTTACTTTCTTGGGCTCCCAGATCACCGCAGACGGTGACGGTAGCCATGAAATTAAAGACACTTGCTCCTTGGGGGGAAAGCTATGGCAAACTTAGACAGCACAGTAAGAAGCAGAGACATCACCTTGCAGACATAGGTCCATCTAATCAAAGCTATGGTTTTCCATGTAGTAATGTATGGCTGTGAGTGCTGGACTATAAGGAAGGCTGAGCGCCGAAGAATTGATGCCTTCGAACTGTGGTGTTGGAGAAGACTCTTACAAGTCCCCTGGACTGCAAGGAGGTCAAATCAGTCAATGCTAAAGGAAATCAACCCTGAGTGCTCATTGGAAGGACAGATACTGAAGCTGAAGCTCCAATATTTTGGCCACCTAATGCGAAGAGAAAACTCTCTGGAAAAGACCCTGATGCTGGGAAAGACTGAAGGCAAAAGGAGAAGGGGACGGCAGAGGATGAGATGGCTAGATAGCATCACTGATGCAATGAATATGAACTTGAGCATGCTCCAGGAGAGAGCGCAGGACAGGAAGGCCTGGCATGCTATGGTCCATGGGGTCACGAAGAGTCGGACACGACTGAACGACTGAACAACAACAACAACAAACAGTGCTCTATGGCTGCAATGGCATACAACACCCCATTTACTGCTGTATTTTTCCCCGCGATAGGCTAATGGCAGCCGCCATTAGCATATCATGTCGTATAGGGAGCCAGAGAGCCGCTCTGCCAACTCCAGCAGACGCAGCTGGGTTCCAGAGGTTTCCGCAGGGCCACAAGAAGCCAAATTGCCCCACTACAGACACACGCCCCCCTGGACCAGACAGTTGGGGGTTTGTACATCCCTAGTTAAATGCCCATGCAAATTTAGCAACTGGGCAAAGAGGCTAGGGCAGTAGACTCTCCCCTGACTTCTACTAGTAACTATAAAAAAGCAAATATAAACAAGCAACTATAAAGAAATTCCACACATTTTCCTAGTAAATAACTTAGTTTTCCATGGCCACCAATTTGGATGGCTCTAAAAGGGGACTGGACAAATTCCTGGAGAAGGCTATCTGTGGCTACTACTCTTGATGGTTATATGCTAGTGTTGTGCTGAAAATTTCTCCTACATTTTCTGATCATTTTCATTCAATTTGATAGAAGAGAAATTGCTTTTGAAAACAAAAGCAATGGTGAAGAAATTTCAGAGAAATTCTCATGGGTTGGGTTTGGGTTTGGGGGTTTACCTTACTAATGAGGTGGCCAAGGAGTGAGCACAAGTGTCCTGTTCTTCATTGTACAATCACCTCTCTGGCCACCTGTAGCCTCCTCAGGTTCCTACACTTCAATTAAAGCCCAGTGGAAGGCACCATGAGGTAATTCCTCCCATAGGGCTTTTTCAGATCATGAAGTGCAGGCAGCCTGGGAGGCTAGCTGTGATAGGGATGGACGAGCGCCCTCCTGTCTGGGTTCTCCAGGTGCCTGCCCAGCCCCTGCCACTGCTTGCTGGCCCTCCAAGCTGTACTCCAACCCCCCTCCACACTCGGTAAGCAGCCCGCAATTTACCCGGGCCCGTCCGCCTCTGTCCTGATTGCCAAGTTTTTTTAAAAGATGGTGATCGGCAGCCCATGCCCATTGACTTATAGGCAACATAGCGCTGTGAAACTAGAGTATATGGGCGATTCACAGTGCTTTTTGCATATAAGTCTATGTGAACATGACTTGCCCATCTGTTTGACAAGTGCACATACACGTCAGGTCAAACAAAGGTTCCTACTGCAAGCAAGGATCTATAAAATGAACCATCCATTCACTTTGCCAGCCAAAGAAAAAAGCTTTCATCTATCCCATCTAAGCTCACACATCTCATGGGCATATGTGCTACCTGGAATCCAGGAACCAAACTATTGCATTTAGGTGGAAATACTCTTTTCCTCATTTGAATTAATAATAGAATCAGATGATGTAAACTAGTTATCATAGAGTAATTTATACACAAACATTAGTGTGTTGTTCTGAAGTACAGAAGCTTTTCCCTAACAGGTGGCAACATGGCTGGAGGCCTATTTAGCATTTAGTGGGGAAGAGAGACTCTGTTTAAAAAAAAAATGGAATTCTCAGGTCAAAAATGTCTGCCAAATCCTGACATAGATTTATACTTTGTGTTGGGGGACCCATAAAAGGAGTGGGGAACCAGTACTTTAGAGAACTGCAATAATAAAACAAATAGAGGTAGGTGCGATTTTGCAGGAAGGGTTTATTAATTTCACTATGTCACACACACATATACAAAAAGACCAGCTCACGGTCTTACTCTCCTGTTTCTCTCACATACGACACTTAGGGGCAAAACAGACAATACTTCTCTGTGTCTAGTAGTTACATCTCTTTTTTTTTAATTATTTGTACTGTAGAGTAGATGCAGGGAGGGGCTGATTTGGATCAGGATGCTAGTGTGTGTGCAGGAGAAGGGCCTTTAAGATCTGTATCAGGTCCTCTGTGCCTACTCTAAGGTAAAAATTAACAAAAGACATAGCTGCTAAAAACAGATTTACCACAGTGACTCTTCTGGCCCTTATACTCTGCCTGCAGCCGGGCTGATTTAGCACAAAGTCTCAAATGATTAGTGCTGGGCTGGGTGCCTTCCATACATGCATACATGAGGAAACCATTGAGCCCACTTTGATGAGTGCCAGGTTCTTTGGCTTCCTCATGAGCCCACACATGTGTGGCGAATGCCCTTAGCCTCGTGTTCATCCTACTGGGATCCCCTCTTAAAAACAGATCTAGCAAAAAGGAAACTGCTCTGATGAAAAAGCACCCATAGCAAATAGAACCTATCCCAGCTGGATCCTAACAAAACAATTTGAAGGAACAGGGCACACAATCACTCTTTGCCTGACTGCAGGATCAAATGTTAGCAGAACAAGTAGTCTCTTTCACAGTCAAGAGTCCAGATAACAACCACCCAGAATCGCCTGCTCAATTCTGTATTTTAAAGAAGTTTATAGACCTTTTCAGGGTTTTCTTTCCATGTGGTCTCAATGGCGTGGAGGCAGACAGTAGGCCCACACACACTTACCCTGCCCCCAGCATTGCATCCCATACCAGCCCCTTTCTCAAAGTTATCCATGCACTGGGGGAAGTTCTGAAGAGAGTAACCCTGCCAAACGCACATCAGTTTCCCCATGAACTGGAATCCCATGCGCTCAGGGCTTCAGCTCTGGAGACAACCCATGCACATTATGCCACCACCCCACCCCCCTTTAGACCTTTCCCCAATGCATGGACAGTGTTGAGAAGGGGGTGGGGGGCATAATGTTGGGAGAAGGTTGATCGTGCACAACTCTTCTCTCTCTCTCTCCCTCTCGCTCTGATGCAGCTGAGGTTGCATGGAGAGAAACACCTGAATATGTATTAAGAAAACCATATAAATAAACAGAGAGGTTTTGTGAACCGCCCAGAGAGCTTCGGCTATTGGGTGGTATAGAAATGAAATGAAATGAAATGAAATAAATAAATAAATAAATAAATAAATAAATAAATAAATAGAGATACACAAGGCTTCTCTACCATTACCCCATAACTGCCTAGTCAAGTGCTTCTGAATGGATATCAGTTGAAGCTATTCTGTGATATAGGGCTGTGTTCAGAGTAGGCATGGTTGGGCACCAGGGAAGGGCCCACTGAGAAGAGTTGTTCCTCCTCTTCACCATTGCAGCCTGCTTGTTCACCAGCCTCCCACTCTGTCCCAGACAAGGCTGGTGGTGAGAAGAAAGAACAGTAGATGCCATTGCCTGCTCATTGGTTCTCTGCCTGTCAAGCAAGAATTAGTAGCAGGGAGGAGGAGGAGGAGGAGGAGGAGGAGGCGGAGGAGGAGGAGGAGCAATAGTAGCTGGTAAGAAGGTAGACTCACTGAGATAGGGGGACCATTGATGGTGTCTTGTACAAGGTCCCTCAAAAACCTAGAGTTGCCACTGCTATGATATGTTCAGCCAAATCCATTATGAGATCCTAATGGTTTGTTTGTTTGTTGTTTAAAAAATAATGTGTTGCTCAGTTTGCTAAAATACCCTGCTGGTGGCAAGCTATTGCAGGTGAAATGAAGTATAAAGGAATCTTGAGCCATACATAACAGTGGAGGTGTCTGTGTGTGATCATCCTAGGTATGAGAACAGAGGTGTTACATCACAAGCACACAAAACTGTCTCTATTATTCAGCCATGAAATATTGGAATGGATGTTATTCAACCTAGCCTTGATTCATGCTGGAAATCATACAAAATAAATCAGAATCTAGGAGTACCACGATGGGACTGAAATGCAAATTGGAAAGCAAACAAATGAAATGTGTGCATTCTTCTTGTATTTTTGTAAACAAGAACAAAAATGCGGGGTTTTACCAAAAAAAAGTCAAAGTGAGAGTAAAGAAATTTGCTTACTTATCTCTTCACAAAAGGGCTGCTAAGGATTTCTGTATAGTGCTGAAGTCAACCAACGTAACAGGTTCTGATGTGGAAATCACTCTAATTTGCAGTGTTAAGAGTTTAATAATAAGGTAATGTAAAGGTCTCCAAGGAATAACAAGTTTCACTAATACTGAATTAAGCCTGAGTTAAACCAGCCATAGGACAGCAGGCAAGTCTCCCCCTTTGACTGTCACTTTCCCCCAAGGAACACACTTCAGATGGATTAGCAATATTTATTATCCTTTTGCTCTTCACAAAATGGGGATATATTCTTCTACTTCCTAGAGAGGTGCTGGGCTCTCTTTCTCACTGGTGATCCTGAAGAAGAGATTGGACAGCCAAGCTCTGGATATCCTCATCGACCACAGGGTTGGGCAAGATGGCCTACAAGGCCTCCTTCTACTCTATGGTTCATTACTTCTAAAGATAGTGTGGTGGGACTAATATATGGAATGACCACTTGAAATTTGGTTCAGCATTTTAGCACCAAACCAGAAATGTAAGAAGGAATATCCCAAAGATGAAGCCCTGTTGAATGTGGGCTTTGCAATATTCTGTCTCTGATGTGGACCCCGATTCCCTTAGGGAGCAATCCTATGGCCACTAGACACTGTCTAGAGGGCCATAGGATATGCTTTTTCTCTGGGAACCAACCTCGGAGCCCGCACCCCAACATCAGTTCCCAGAAAACTGGCTGCCCCACCCCCCTTGGAAGAGGAGTGCAGAGTGACTGCAAAGGGCCGTTCTGGGGGGGGGGCATTCTGAGGCAGGGAGAGCGGAGCTGTGCGTACAACACATCCAATGTGTCATATGGCAGCTTCCTCTCCCAGTCGCCCCCCCTGCCCCCACTAGACAGCCAAAAATGGCTGTCTAATGAAAAATAGTAAGGCAGGAGAGGCACGGAGGGAACAATCCCACCCCACCCTCCATGCCTCTCCTGCCTTGCTTTGGATAGGCAGTCTCCTCCAAGGTCGGAGGCAGCCACCTATCTAGTTAGGATTGCGCTCTTAATCTGCAATGTAGGAACTGACTGAGGTGATGTAACTTGTGCAATGTAACTTGTGCACCATCTCCTTCCTTAAAGAAAAAAACAAAAACCAGTGTAAGCAAGCCAGCACATCAAAACAGTTGGAGTTGCAAGAACGGATTTTGAAAACAGCTCCTAATGATCATTCTTTCTGAGTAAATTTCAGCATGACCTCCCTCCAGAAAGGTAATTAGCCTACTACTGACTATTCCATGTAGCCTTTCTTATGATCCTGGTATACATAATTTACTAATGTCAGGTCTAAAAGGATTCCCTATTTAGTTTATTCAACTCTTGAGAAGTCATTAGCAAGCCTTGGTCTCCTACAAAAAGAGCAGATTGTTTTGCATAAATCACTCACCATCTTTCGGAGCTCAATATTTGAGCAGTCTTTGAGTTTCTTCATTTTATTTATTGATTTGTCTTGTTTCACAGATTAGTATCCCAATTCACACATCAATTCATCTAGAAAGCTTTGATTGAAGCAGACGTGATCCCACTTATTTCAGTGTAAGAAAACGGATATCCCATAACTGGGTTCTGAGGCTTTTACTTGAGAGAAAACTAGGGATGTACGAAAGTCACTTACCTTTCTGCAGATTATGTTGATTGGGGGGGGGAGGCTTTCTGTCCCTCCCCCCGGAATCCTCGATGGGGGAGAGGCAATCCGTTCCTCCCCCCTGGAATCCTCCACGGCCGGCTGTGCTCTGCGGCAGCTCTGCGGAGCAGCCGGCCAGGCCCAGGCCAGAGCCGTCCACAGCCGGATTTCTGGCAGCGGAGGGCTCTGGGTAAAAAAAAAAAACACGTACGCAAATGGCGGCGGCTATGGCCGCCACCGTTTGCATTCCTTATTTTTGGCCATCTTAGTCTACGTAAATATTTACGTAGACTATGACGGCGAAAATAAAGGGGAACGCAAATAGCGTAGCAGGTGCTATTTGCGTCCCTTTTTGATTCGTCATTTTAGCCTACGTAAAGATTTACGTAGGCTAAAACGGGGAATCAAAAAGGGACACAAATAGCGCCCGCTACGCTATTTGCATTCCCCTTTATTTTCACCATCATAGTCTACGTAAATATTTACGTAGACTAAGACGGCCAAAACTAAGGAACGCAAATGGCGGCAGCTGTAGCCGCTGCCATTTTCGTACACTTTTTTTTTTTTTTTTTACCCAGCCATGATAGGCTACGTAAAGATTTACATAGCCTATCACATCTTGTAAAAAAAAAAACCCGACAAGACTGCAAATGGCAGCGGCGGCGGCCGGTCGGAAGACCAGCCGCTGCAACCACCGCCGCCAAAGCTGCCGCCAAAGCCTGGAACATCCGCCCCAGGTAAGTCTCGTCCCAGGGGGGATCCGCAGGGGGGCGGGGGGCAGGCCGTTCCGCCACAGATTTCAGGGGGCCGAATGCACTGGCATTCGGCCTCACCGAGATCCGTGGCGGAATTCTCTGCCATCCCTAGAGAAGACATGATGGGACTTTCTTCCAAGCAAACATTCATAGGATTGTGATGCGCCTTGGGTTGCAGGAACTTTCTTCGGCATATTCTATAGGTTTTCTATTAGAAATGTATATAATTTTAATAGGAAACATATTATTATGGTACTGTATTTAATTTAGCCTTTTTCTATTACATCAGCAGAAATTACAGTCAGGGCCAGAAATATTGGAACAAGGATAACTGTTTTGGCAGTTGGCCTCTGTACACCACCACATAGAAGTTGAAAGGAAACACACTCAGATGGGAGCAAAGTCAGGACTTTCAGCTGTAATTCAAGGGGCTTGACAAAAGTGGGGCACTAACCATTCAGGAAGAACAGCCAGCGGCATGCACACACACCCATCGTTGGTGGCTCATAAGTAATGGAACAAACCAACATCATTTCAAACTGAAGGATCGCCTTTAATACCTGGATGAAAATCCTTTGCAGTCAATGGCTGCCTGAAGTCTGGAACCTATGGACATGACCAAATGCTGAGTGTCTTCCCTCGAGATGCTTTGCCAGGTCTTTCCTGCAGCTGCCTTCAGCTGCTGCTTGTTTGTGGGTCTTTCTGCCTTCAGTTCTGTCTTCAGTAAGTGAAAAGCATGCTCTATTGGGTGGAGATCAGGTGACTGACTTGGCCATTGAAGAACATCCCACTTCTTTGCCTTGAGAAACTCTTGGGTAGCTTTTGCTGTATGTTTGGGGTCATTATCCATCTGCAATATGAAGCGGCATCCTATCAGTTTGGCAGCATGAATCTGAGCAGAAAATATAGTCCTATACACTTCAGATTTCGTCCTGCTGCTTTTATCAGCAGGCAGGTCATCAATAAACACCAGTCTAGGGATGGGGGAGAATTTCTCCCCGAAACTTCGGGGGGCCAAGCGCCAATGCATTCGGTCCTCCAAAGGTTGTTCGGGGAGAACTTCTCCACCCCCCCCCCGGGATTGGACTTACCTTTCACAAATGTCCCTCCCGGCGGCGGGTCCCGGTGGCGGTTCGGCAGGTCTTCGTCAGGGGCGGGGGCGGCAGCCGGTCTTTTGACCGGCTGCCGCCGCCGCCATTACAAGCAAAGTGAAAAAAAAAAACCACGCCCCTGTGATAGGCTACGTAACGATTAACGTAGCCTATCACGGCTAGATTTGCAAAGTCAGCCGTGATAGGCTACGATAATTGTCACGTAGCCTATCACGGGTGAATTTTTTTTAAAAAAGTGCGTATGGCTAATGGCGGCCCCCATAGGGAGCCGCCATTCGCGTTCCTTATTTGGTCCCTGTAGTCTACATAAAGATTTACGTAGACTACGGCAAAAATAAGGACAACACAAATAGCGTTGCCCTTATTTTCGCCATAGTCTACGTAAATCTTTACGTAGACTACAGGGACCAAATAAGGAACGCGAATGGCGGCTCCCTATGGGGGCCGCCATTTGCGTATGCGCTTTTTTTTTTTTCAAAGTCACCCGTGATAGGCTACATGACGATTAATGTAGCCTATCACGGCTGACTTTGTAGATCTAGCCGTGATAGGCTACGTTAATCGTTATGTAGCCTATCACAGGGGCGTGGGTTTTTTTTTCTTTTGAAGTTCGCGGCCGGGGAGACGGGGCGCTTCTCCCCGGCCTGAATTTCGGCTGGGTGAGGTGGGAAGCCTCCCCCCCAGCCTGAATTTCGGCCGGGCGAGGAGGGAAGCCTCCCCCCCCGGCCTGAACTTCGGGGGGAGCAGCGAAGCGCCTCCCCCCCACCGCGAAGCAAGCTGCAAGACCAGGTAAGTGACTTTCGTGCACCCCTACCAGTGACACGATTCCATTGGCAGCCATACATGCCCATGCCATAACGTTGCCTCCACCATGTTTAACAGATAATGTGGTATGCTTTGGATCATGAGCTGTTCCTTTCCTTCTCCATACTTTTCTCTTCCCTTCATTCTGGTACAAGTTAGTCTTGGTTTCATCAGTCCAAAGAATCTTATTCCGGAACCGGGCAGGCTTTTTTAGGTGTTTGCTGGCAAAGGCTAATCTGGCCTTTCTGTTCTTGAGTGTTACCAGTGGTTTGCACCTTGTTGTGAAGCCTCTATATTTACATTCATAAAGTCGGCTCTTGACTGTAGATGTTGACAATGACATGCCTACCTCCGCAAGAGCGTGACCTGGCTAGATGTTGTGAAAGGGTTCCTCTTCACCATGAGCAGAATTCTGTGGTCATCCACTTTAGTTGTCTTCCATGGTCTTCCAGGCCTTTTGCTGCCGCTGAGCTTGCCAGTTAATTCCTTCTTTTTCAGGATGCTCCAAATTGTATTGGCCACTCCCACTGTTTTTGCTATCTCTCTGATGGGTTTCTTTTGTTTTCTCAGCCTAATGATGGCCTCCTTCACTCGCATGGACACCTCTTTGGACCTCATTTTGGGAGTTCCAGTGAACAGCTATTAAATGCAAATGTAACACTCAGAACCACCTTCAGGCCTTTTATCTCCTTGATTGGTCATGGGGTACCCAGGAAACAGGCCACACCTGGCCATGCAGCTGCTTGTCAATCATTCGTTCCATTCCTTATGAGCCACCAACGATGGGTGTGTGTGTATGCCACTGGCTGTCCTTCCTGAATAGTTAGTGCCCCACTTTTGTCACACCCCTTGAATTACAGTTGAATGTCCTGACTTCACTCCCATCTGGGTGTGTTTCCTTTCAACTTCAATGTGGTGGTGTTATCCTTGTTCCAATATTTCTGGCCCTGACTGTACATCAACAGAGTATTATAACCAAGGATGTACCAATTGTGCTCATACCGTTCCCCTTGACTTCTGCAGTTTGCATCCTCTGTCCCGTTGCACTGGCCACAAGCCCCCGAAATCCTCTGCTTTTTTTTCCCGCCTCGGAAGTTACGTAAATAAATCCGCACCATCCGTTGAAAAATCCTCCGCGCCCAACAGCTGCCCATCCCGTTCTGCCATCCCGCGAAACACTATTCTTTGTAAATATTTACGTAGTTTCCTTTGGCCAGAATTGACCCTATGTAACTTCCACCGCACTCGCCATTGCTCATTGTGATTGCTTACGTATTTTCTCCCTAGGGGGGAATCCCCCTGTAACTTCCGCTGCACTCGCCATTGTTTGTTGTGATTGCTTACGTATTTTCTCCCTTGGGGGGAATCCCCCTGTAACTTCCGCCGCACTCGACATTGTTGTGATTGCCTTGGCCAGAACTGTCCTGCTATTTTCGTAATTGTTTACGTATTTTTTTTCATTGCCACCTGGAATGTTTCCTGCCCTCTGTGCGCTCCCCTGCTGTCTTGTTTTCTCGGACAGGGACTGTGATTTTATTAATTTCTGTGTATTTGTGCTTGATGTTCCTCATGTTTACTGGTCTTGTTAACCTCAGAAAACCATCTCCCAAATAAAAAAAAAACGAGGCTGCAGCTCCGCTTCCACAAAATCTGTCGTCAACTTCCTGCTAACTTCCTGAATGTCGTCTGCATCTGCGTTTGTGTCTGCATGGTGATTTGTGGGTGGAGTTCTGTTGTGTGGTGGTAGTTGTGTGTTAGTGGTGGTGCTTATTGGATTTGCTTGTGTCAGTGTTGTTTGTGCATTGTGGTGTTTTTGTCTGGTTTGGTCTGTGTGTGTGTGTAGTGAAGTGGTGGTTGTGCATGGCTGTCTGGTGTGTGTGTGTGTGTGTGTTTGTGTGTTGTAGTGTGGCTGCACTAAAATGGCTGCACCAGTGCTTGGCAGGAGGTGGGACCATGAGGAGACCAAGGCCCTCCTCATTAACATTAGGAGCAGCGAGGCAGTGGCAGCGCTGCTTGGCAGCTGCTCCTGCCGCAATGAAGTTTATTGGGGCCGGATAAAGAGGAGGATAGAGCGAGTGGGCCACCATCAAACGACGGGACAATTACGGTCCAAATGGAAGGTGTTGAAGCAGTCCTTCATCAAGGAGGGGATGGCTGCTGCTGAGAGGAGGGCATCGCTGTCGAACCCCCCCCCCCGCCTACTACTGGCGCATCCATAGAGTGTGGGTCAAGGCAGGCCAGCCCCCATTTTTGCAGAGGCATATGCCTGGTAAGTTATATTTATCCCATCCCATCATCAAGTTTAACTAAATATGAAAACAATGATGTGCACCGAAAATGAAGCTATCTCTTTGTGGTCTCATGTGGAAACAAACAAATCCTGACATTTAGCCTGCAATCCTATGCTTGTTGAACTTGGACAGAAAAAGGTCCCATCATCTTCCGGCCACTTTGGCTGGTTGAAGAAGGGATGCTGGGAACTGCATTACTTTTTCCTTTACAGTACAACCACATGCATAGGATTTTGCAGGCCTGGCTACAACTCATATTACACACTGACACACTGTCCATTTCCAGGGAAATGCTAGGGATGTACGAAAGTCACTTACCTTGAACAAAATTTGATTCGCGGTGGGGGGGAGGCGCTCCGTCCCTCTCCCCGAAATTCTGGCCAGGGGGGGAGGCGCTCCGTCCCTCCCCCCCGAAATTCTGGCCAGCCGGGCCGCAAATGGCAGCAGCCATAGCCGCCGCCGTTTGCATCCCTGCAGTCAGCCATGATAGGCTACGTAAATGTTTACGTAGCCTATCACGGCTGAGTAAAACAAAAACAAAAAAAACCACACGTACGCAAATGGCGGTGCCCATGGGCGCCGCCATTTGCATTCCTTATTTTGGCACATCTAGTCTACATAAACATTTACGTAGACTACGGCGAAAATTAAGGGGAACGCAAATAGCGTAGATGCCAAACCGCTGCCGAACTGCCCTTCTTCCACAGATGAAGCCCCTCCTCTTGTGCTCCTGAGGCGTCTCTTGACAGATGTCCAGAGGCTCAGCAGGACCTGTAAGTGGTACTACGGAATGGCACCTGAGCTAACAACTCTGCCTGCAAGATGCATATTACCATTGTGCTTTATTCTTCTCTTTCTACACACAGGTGATGACCTTCAAAGAAGGGTGGAGGCCATGGAGCAGGAACTGCATCCTCCTCCAAACTGAGGCCTGCAGCCAGCCAGCGCCCAGCCCAATGTTACAATTGTTTCTGTGTTTTGTTTTGATCTGTTCTATTTGTATATAAAGTTCTTTCTAAAAAAAAAGTTAACAATTCCTTGGTTCAAGTCCACAGATATAATTTTTTAAATCTAGATCATTTCACACCATGATCTCTGTGTTTGCTTACTGTTAACTGCAACAAGTATGCTTTCCAAGCCAAACAAGCCCAGCTGCTGTAAGCTTTCCTCATAGGGAGATGGTCAGTCAGCAGCGGTTATGTTATGAAGTATGCTTTATTTTACGTGGAGGTGCATATCACATACATGTAAACTAAACACATACCAGAGGGATCTTTTCACATAGAACTCTCAGTGCTTAGGGGAACCCAAAAGCTGAGGGAGTCAAGAGAGAGACCACAACAAGGTCTTTGAAAGCAATTCCTTGATTTATGAAAGAAGAATTTAAAATGAATTAAAAGCACACATCAAGAGAATTGGAACTATACATACATTTGGGGAATCAGAATCATACTAACATTCAGAGGGGTAAAGATACACATATTCAGTCAATAGCGAAGTACACTGGGATGCATAGAAAATTGTGTGTGTGTGTAGTAGGGATGTACGCTGTTGCATAGTCCGCCACACACAGTCGGGCAGCACAACTGGACTCTGCATGTGAGTTATTATAAAGCTCCGCCACATATCGCCAGTGCTTTGGGCTCTGCCCAGGCCAGACAGGGACTGCTTGTTTGCACAAAGCTCTGAGGGACACCTCAGTGTGACCACACTCACAATTACATGATTCTGCCTCATTGTCCCTCAGAACTTTGGCTCACATTAGCAGCAGTATCATCATCCAAGGGGTCCTCCTCCTCGTCACTTGATGACTGCTCTGCTCTGCTGATAGCTGGTGGTGGTGGAGGGAGGTGCTGCTCGGGAATCTATTCCCTGTTGGAATGTATGAAGGCAAGGGTGGAGACATGTTCTGGTGTGAGTCTACTTCGGCGGGTAGTGACAATGTTGCCAGTGGTGGAGAAAAGCCTTTCAGAGGCCACACTCGAGGGAGGGCAAGATAGATGCCAAATGGTGACTCAGATTTGGCCAAATGCCACGTTTTGTCTCCCAGTATAGGAGAGGATCACTCTCTGGGCTGCTCTGCGTTCCTGAGAAACTCTCTCTGGCATAAGCTTCCAGTTCCTGGATAGCAACATCATAAGCTGATCCTTTCCTGGCTGCTTTGGCACATTTCCCCAGCCCACTTACACGGAGCTCCACTGCCATTGAGGAGTACAGGTAGAACTTTCCACAAGATGCCACTGTATCTGTATGTCGTGTTGGTGGTGTAGCTGCTGTGGGGTCATCATTGCCCCTCCTGCTGGTGATGGTGCTGCAGATATTATGCTGCAGATATTATCTTCAGGGGAGGTAGTAGTCCTACTAGCCTCACTCTTCCCCAGCTCCTTCTCATCCAGAACATCTCTCTAGCAGCACGCCATGACTTTCTCTGTCAAATAGCTTTTTAGACTTCGGAAGTCAGGGTTCTGGTTTGGCAGCACTGCCCTTGTTGTGCTATTCCAGAACCATAGTTCAAGGAATGCAGCAGCAATGTATTTCATGTCCCCCCTCATCGAAGTGATGTGTTTGTTGGTGCCCAAATCCTTCAGAAGGAATTCAGCCAGCCTAACTGCAGGATTGGGGACTTGACTGCCTACAGCACTGGTGCACTCACAAAGCTCAGCATGGCGTTTTCTCAGCACCCCCTCTATAATCTTCAGCACAGGTAGAACTTGGCCCAGTGTAGCAGTCTGCACTCAGTAGCATTGTGCATTCATCAAATATGTTTAAAATGTCCACCAGGTCTTGCACCCAGAGCCACTGATGTGGTGTGACAAAAAAATTGGAGTGGTGTTGTTTCTCAGTAATGTAGTCATTTATAGCTGCTCTCTGCTCACAGAGTCTCTGTAGCATATGCAATGTGCTGTTCCAGCGTGTGCACACATCCAAAATGAATTTGTGTTCTGGAAGGCCACGGCTACGTTGGATGGCGCCGACTGCCTCCATTGCTGAGCAGGACTGCCTGAAGTGGGTGCAAATGGATCGGGCCACCTTAAGTAGTTTGCCTATTTTAGGAGATGCATTGCTCAATCCGGAACGCACCACAAGGTTCAAACAGTGCGCAACGCACTGAACGTGGTTTAGCTGTGCGATGCGGGCTGCTTTTAGGTAGTTGGAGGCATTGTCTGTTGCTACACAGCCCACTGTTAGATTTAAGGGAGCCAACCAGGACTGAACAACACCACTGATGCTACTGGTGATGTTTTCTGCTGTGTGTGTCCCTGAGAGCATTGTGAGGGCCAATGTCGCTGTTCTCCGAGTCAGTCGGCTGCTCGCGCTGACGGATACCCATTGCGCGGTGACACACAGATAAGACTTTGTTTGATTATTTGTCCATGTGTTACTCGTTAAATGTACACTTCCTCCAACTGCACATTTCAAATCCTGTTGGAGTACCCTTTTGATTTCAGAAGCCAGGGCTGGAATGGCAACGCCACTAATGTAGTGACGAGAGGGGACATCCCACCGAAGGCACAATCTCTTCATGAAGCGCAGGAAGACCTCATCTTCCACCAGGGAGAAGGGAAGCATACATTGAGCAATGAGCTCTGTCAGGTCATGATTCAACCTTCATGCCTAGACGCTGTCAGAGAGGAATTTCTTTTTCAGCATGAGGCATAAATATTTACGTAGGCTAGAACGGCGAAAAATAAAGGAACGCAAATAGCGTCCACTATGCTATTTGCGTTCCCCTTTTTTTTTTGCCGTTTGATTTTACGTAAATATTTACGTAAGATAAATCAGCGAAAAATAGAGAACGCAAATGGCGGCCGCCGTAGCCGCCGCCATTTGCGTACGCTGCATTGTTTTTTGTTTAGGTTAGCCATGATAGGCTACATAAATTCTTACATAGCCTATCAGGGCTGTCTGTTTATTTATCAAGCTATCAGTTTATTTATCAAGCTGCTTTGGGACCACTCCTCACACCACACTCAATCCTGCTAGAAGTATTATGAAACACATACAAAGATAATAATACTGGTTGATGCTACCAAGCAGTTTTGAACATGTCATCATAATATAATATTTTAACTGCTCCAGAGGTACAGATAAGATCTGTTCCTTTCAGTGGTGTACTGTAGCTATATAGTTTTAGACCCTGGAAATAATGGACTTATGAGGATTGGCAGGGGGGAGGGGGGCTTTAGACAGCTATGTGTATCACTTCCACTGTAAAGCACACAAATAACATTTCTCTTCTCCCCACCACCACTCCATGCTTTGCAACTGCTTCAACATGCCTGCTATGTTAGAAAACAACAACAACAACAGTTTGCCAACTCTGATTAAATAAATAATCTGAGCATGTGCAGTTTCACATTTTAAACTAACAAATCGTATGACCATCATGACTACTTGAATAATAATATGGAGTTTGCTACTCCAGGTAGTGACTTGTTTGCTGCTGCATCTGCTGCTCTCTGGGTGGTCATCTGGGGGACCCTAGGGCTGCAAAGCCCTGGACTTCAGCCCCAAGGTCCAGCCCTAACTTTACCACTGGTTTCTCTAGAACTGAAGAAACACCAGTAAGAGATATGCATGGCCAGAATCAGGTTCTCAAGATGTCTGTTATCTGCATTTTGGACATTATATTTTAATACGGGCCTATGCACACAGGTCAAAACAAGCACAGGCCCTATGTGAGCATGATCCCGACTGGGTGAGCTTACTGTCAGAAATCATAATTAGCTCACCAAGTTATGAATCTGGCATTACACGTCTGGATGAAATTGCCCGTTGGTTCAAGAATCCAAAGTATCTGAACTGTTGTGCATCCACTTGACCAAATGCCATCTTGGAAATGTGGCATACGTTATATGCAGTGGAAGCTGGTGGCTCAGCTCCAATGTCAGTGGGGTGGTGAACCCACTCCGGGTTTCAGCCAGAATCAGTTAGCACTTTAAAGAAGCTGTCCAAGGTACAAACCACCTTGGGAGGCTCCTTTAGAGTTCTGACTGAAACCCAAAGCAGATTCACCATCCCACTGAAACCAAAGCCACCAGCCTCCACTGGTACGACGGTGTTGTTTTCCAAACCCATATGTCATGATGTACCTTTCTCTGATTAGCCAGGTGTGCTTTGTTTGCTATAGATGAGTTGAGTGACATGGAGGTGAAGGCCGCAGCTCCAGTGCAAGCTGAAGAAGTTTTAAACTGATTGGCTCCTTTGGCAAAGAGTAACTGAAGGGCTGAAGTAAAAATCTTCCCATGTGCACATGCAATACAAAGGGGATGCTTTCTTTTCCTTTGGAGAGTAAGGTGTTGCAGCAACCAACGTCTGAGCATGTGCAAAAATGGCAGTTCGGATGCTTAGTCATGCAGACCATGCGGGCGCAAAAAAACATAAATTAACCAGTAATTTTGGTTTGAATTATGAAAATATTAACATTCATCAGAGTGAAGTCCAGGCTCATTACACATTCAGGAATAATGAACCTACCAGGTTTGACCAAAAAAATGGCTAATTTCACATTTCAGTACTATCCCTAATCCTGACCCTTCACTGCACAAAGGCTCTATGCATATCTGTTGTAAGGTCATTATGAATGAAAAGCAGTGAGTTATAAAAACTCACACAACATGCTGGACTGGACTTCAGAAAGAATTTTAGAGCGAACACATACATGCAGAGAGAGAGAAAAAAAAGAGAGAGGAAATGAACTGGATTTCTGAATGTGAGTTCTTCTAGCCACTGTCTAGCAGAGAGAGATTGTATTTTCCGCTGCTTCCTTTCAAACCAGAGGAAATTCTTGTACCCAATTTCCTGCTTCAAAGCCACCTTGGTTAATTTCATCCAGAGATCTGAACTCAGAGATCTGAGCCTGAGCTGTTAAGCACTAATTCCCATCAACTGTTAAAGTGCAGGTTTATTTTGCTAACCCAAAACAATATTCCAGTGGGTCCAGTCATTTCTGTTGGTGTCAGAACTTCAGCCAGCAGCATGAATGTTTAGCACATTAACTAATTAACAATGTTAAGGGAGAAGAGCAATTACCCAGCAATGTGTGCAACATTTTTCAAAGTAGCGGCGGGGGGGAGGGGAATATATGCATTCAAGAAGCTGACTTGAATCTTTTCCAGATTTAATAACAAACTCTTATAACTGAGGTGGGGCACAACGAAAGTCATAATGCATAATGCAATGGGCTGAAGTAGTTATGTACTACTGAAGAATGTGCCTTGACAATGGGTCAGAATGAAGAGGCCTTTAAACTAGGGATGTCAGAGAATTCCGCCACAGATCTCAGTGAGGCTGAATGCCAGCGCATTCAGCCCCCCGAACTCCGTGGCGGAACGGCCTGCCACTCCCTGTGCCCCCGCGGATCCCCCCCCGGGACGAGACTTACCTGGGGCGGATCTTCCGGGCGGCGGTGGCGGCGGCGGCTGTGGTGGCTGGTCTTCCGACCGGCTGCCGCCACCGCCATTTCCAGTCTTGTTAAAAAAAAAAAGATGTGATAGGCTACGTAAAGATTTACGTAGCCTGTCATGGCTGGGTTTTAAAAAAAACCACATGACGTGATAGGCTATGTAAATCTTTACGTAGCCTATCATGGCTGGGTGGGTTTAAAAAAACAGCGCGTGTACGCAAATGGAGGCGGCTACGGCCGCCGCCATTTGCGTTCCTTATTTTTGCTGTCTTAATCTACGTAAATATTTACGTAGACTATGACGGCGAAAATAAAGGGGAACGCAAATAGTGTAGCGGGCGCTATTTGCGTCCCTTTTTGATTCGCCATTGTAGCCTACGTAAATATTTACGTAGATTAAGACAATTACATAATAATTAATTACGTAGATAAATATTTACGTAGGCTAAAATGGTGAATGAAAAAGGGACACAAATAATGCCCGCTACGCTATTTGCATTCCCCTTTATTTTCGCCGTCATAGTCTACGTAAATATTTACGTAGATTAAGATGGCAAAAATAAGGAACACAAATGGCGGCAGCCATAGCCGCCGCCATTTGCGTACGTGGTTTTTTGTTTTTGTTTTTTACCCAGAGCCCTCCACGGCCGGAAATCCGGCTGCGGACGGCTCTGGCCTGGCTGGGCCTGGCCAGCTGCTCTGCGGAGCTGCTGCGGAGCACAGCCAGCCACGGAGGATTCCAGGGGGGAGGAACGGAGCTCCTCCCCCCCGGCGAGGATTCCGGGGGGAGGGATGGCATGCCTCCCCCCCACCATCAACATAATCCATGAAAGGTAAATAACTTTTGTACATCCCTACTTTAAACAAGATTTTTGTGTAAGAAACTTTACAAGGAATGTGCTCAAGGACTCAATAATGGCACTGAGCTCCCAGGGAAATCACTTCAACAAGGTACACTCCCTGTATTTAATACAATTCAGGACTTATTTTTACTGTGCTAAGGTTTTCTTGAAATTCAAAATGTCTAAAGGACCCTTTCTCAAACTTTATCAATTTTTTAAGATAGATAAAGGGAGCATATAAAGAAAGCATATGAGCACATTTGCATGCATGCCTTAGCAACTGCCCATATCACTATTGGGATAAGAGTAAGGACAGGATCCTTGCTTGTGGTGATTGCTCGGGGGGCAGCCGGCAGACACATCTATCTCCTTAACATGTTGGAGAAGGATGAGCATCACAGTAGCAGAAACAAATGGCTGGAGCAACATAGATGCAGTGGTGTCAGTGGCTGCAGTGTTGCCAAGGAATTAAGCAGAGGGGAGAAGAAGTTACAGATACAAGAATCCTATCCCCAGACCATTGGCATGGTGTTTCTGTTTGAGAAGGATCCAAATACTGTTGAGATCCATTCACTAGGACAAGAGTGGGAAGAAGGTAGGTCTCTAGATGTTTTGGACTTCAAGTTCCAGAACCCTCTCCCAGCATGGCTAATGGTTAGGAATGCTGGGAGTTGAAGTCCAACACATCTGGAGATCTATTTTCTGCCCACCCCTGAACTAGGGCAGCTGTGGAACAAGTTCTATCGCCAGACAGATTGTTCTGCCCAATGTCTGTCACCAATTGAGACTGAGGCAGTAAGGAAAGTCCCAGTTCAGCTCCATAAATGCTCTCTCAAAGATTGTGCCTTTTCCATCCACCCTATACAGTCCTCTCAGCTTTCAGGTGTGCATGATGAGAATTCAGATGATCAATACCTGTGTAGCTATTTTGTATTACCAAAGGTACTTGGAAATCCAGGGAACTGTGGAAGGGATGTAATCACATAATTAGAGATTCCACTGAGCTGCCTTCTCCACATTATACACTTGTCTACCCATAGTAGGAAGGACTACCTAAGGATGAGAAGTAGAAATGGAGAAAACCCAAAATGGCACCGTGATTTGAGGTTCCCAATTCTGGGCCAAATTTACTGTGCTAAATGGTCAAATATGGGAAGGAGAAGGAGAATGAAGAGGAAGGAAGGAAGGAAGGAGTTACTATAATAGTAATGTATTACAAAAACACAGCACAAGGGATCAGCAGATTGATGTGTCCAAGTGCCTTTTTTCTCATTCCCAGGGATATTCTCCCAGGTTCTGCCTACACAACAAAAAGGTGTATTGATTAGCATTGGGAACTTCCCCTCTGAAGGGACTGCAAGCTTGCAAAATGGGCAATCAACTTGTCTCAGTCACACCAATGCTTCAGAATTAGAATTCTGCCAAAGGTGCAGATTTTCTATCATAAATAAGCATGTGAACACTGTTGGATTGGTCTAGCATCTTGTTTCCAGCAGTGGCTAGCTCCCATGAAACCAACAAGGAGGGCATGACAGCAATAGCCTTCTGCTATTGTATGGACCCAGCACCTGATAGTCAAACAAACATTGCCGCTGAACCTGCAGGTGGCATTTAGCTGACATGACTGGCAGTCATTGAAAGACCTGTTCTCCATATATTCCTGGGTTTTTAAAGCCACATAAGATAGTGACCACCACCATGTCCTGTGGCAGTGAATTCCATAAGTTAAGGATGTATAATTTGAAACCCTCTCTCAGGTCTGTCTGCTTCCACTTTGGAACAGCTGTCCTCGCTTTCCCACAAGCTTTAGCTCCTAAATTCACCAGGTAAAAGAGACACCCAATAGGGCTAATTGGTTCCCTTTACCCAACCAGGAGAGGTGCCCAGGGAATATGAACACTGCTGGTAGCACAGAAAGATGAACAAGTCGTGGGATTTTATAATTTAAAAACAAACAAACAAACAAAAGATTATTTAATACAAGAGATGTTATATCTTATAATGAATCACTCAGTTCTTGGTCTTACCCTGCCTACTCTACCCCTTCTGACTCTTATTCCCACAACGCCACTATCTCGATGTAGCTTAATCAAACTCTGAGGCCCTATCTAACCGTCCACTCCTGCCTTATATAAAGTCAGTCTCCGTTCTCTCTCTCTCTCTCTCTCTCTCTCTCTCCCTCTCTCTCTCTCTCATACACACACACACACACACACACCCTCCCACCTTTCACTCACTTAGAGTTAACCCTAACTTACCTGGGTTATGTTTAACTCAGCAAACACATATAAACATTAATATAAACTCCTCATGGCAACTATTGTGATTTTGTCACAACTGAGCATGCTGCCTGTCAATATTTCAATACAGAAAATTAATGAGGCTGTATTCCTACACTCACCAGGGAGTAAGCTCCATTGAATTCAGTGTGACTTACTTTTGAGTAGACATGTATAACAGTGCTCTGTAAGATGTTGTTCAGTCGTTAAGCCTGTGTAAAAATATCAGGGCAATCCTGCCTTATAGTGATGGTAGGGAGTGATCCACTCGTGGAGCAATGACCAGATCTTGTGCCCTGCTGTTTTGCTTTTGTCATGTCCGCCTTCCTTGACCCATCCTCTGGCTCTGAAGAGGACACACAGGCAGAGAAAACTCCCTCCATTCATCCAGTCCCCACTAGGCCAGGGCCTTCCAGACCAGAGGATGTGCCTCTACCTGACTCCTCAGATGCAGAGGACACTCCCCCATTACAGCCTTCACCACCCCCACCCCACAGGAGCCAGCGGCTACAAATCAGGCAGTAGCCCTTTCAGAAACAAACTCCTTCTCCAAGGGGGTGGAGTTAAACTGCAGGTCTTGAGCTGCTGGCCTTTATAAGGCTTCAGAAAGCAATTGACTGTCACTGAGTTGACAGCTCCTCTTGCTTGGTTGTCATAGAATAGTAGGGTTGGAAGGGGCCTATAAGACCATCGAGTCCAACCCCCTGCTCAATGCAGGAATCCATGTCAGAGCATCCCTGACAGATGGCTGCCCGGCCTTGTCTTGAATGCCTCCAGTGTGGGAGAGGTGAGCCCACCACCTCCCTAGGTAATTGCTTCCATTGTCATATTGCCCTAAGAGTCAGGAAGTTTTCCTGATGTTCAGTCAGAATCTGGCTTCCTGTAACATGAGCCCATTATTCTGTGTCCTGCATTCTGGGATGATTGAGAAGACCATTCTGGCCTTCCTCTCTGTGACAACCTTTCAAGTACTTGAACAGCGCTATCATATCTCCCCTCAGTCTTCTCTTCTCAAGGCTAAACATGTCCAGTTCTTTCAGTCTCTCATAGGACTTTGTCTCCAGTTCCCTGATCATCTTTGTTGCCCTCCTCTGAACCCTCTCCAGCTTGTCTGCATCCTTCTTAAAGTGTGGTGCCCAGAACTGGACACAGTACTCCAGATGAGGCCTAACCAGTGCTGAGTAGAGGGGAACTAGTACTTCCCAGGATTTGGAAGCTATGCTTCTATTAATGCAGCCCCAAATAGCATTTGCCTATTTGGGGCTGCACATTTTGGGCTGCACATCACACTGTTGGCTCATATTCAGCTTGTGATCTATAACAATTCCAAGATCCTTCTCGCTTGTAGTGTTGTTGAGCCAAGTATCCCCCTTCTTGTAACTGTGCATTTGGTTTCTTTTTCCTACGTGCAGAACTTGGCATTTATCCCTGTTACATTTCACTCTGTTGTTTTCTGCCCAGTGCTCCAGTCCATCAAGATCCCTTTGAATTTTGTTTCTGTCTTCCAAAGTATTAGCTATCCCGCCCAATTTTGTGTCATCTGAAATCTGATAAGCATTCCCTACACCTCCTCCTCCAAGGCATTAATAAAAATGTTGAAGAGCACTGGGCCCAGGACTGGACCCTGTGGTACCACACTCATTACCTCTCCCCAGTTTGAGAGGATCCCATTGATAAGCACTCTTTGAGTCCAATTCTGTAGCCAACTATGGATCCACCTGATAGTTCTTTCATCTAGCCCACTTTGAGCTGGTTTGCTCATCAGGATATCATGGGGGACTTTGTCGAAAGCTTTGCTGAAGTCGTGGTATACTGTATTATGTCCACAGCATTCCCACAGTCCACAAGGGAGGTTGTTGTTGTTCAGTCATTAAGTCATGTCCGACTCTTCATGACCCCATAGACCATAGCACGCCAGGCCCTCCTGTCCTCCGCTCTCTCCCGGAGTGTGCTCAGGTTCATACAAGGGAGGTTACTTGATCAGAAAATGAGATTAGATTCATCTGGCAGGATTTGTTCTTGACAAATCCATGTAGGCTTCAAGTCATCACTGCATTATTTTCAAGGTGCTTACAGATGGATTGCTTTATCATCCGCTCTAGAATTTTCCCAGGGATTGATGTCACACTGACTGGTCTGTAGTTCCCAGGTTCCTCCTTTTTGCCCTTTTTGAAGATAGGAACAACATTAGCCCTCCTCCAGTTATCTGGCACTTCCCCTGTCCTCCATGATTTCTCAAAGAGAATAGACAGTGGTTCTGAGAGTTCTTCTGCCAGTTCCTTTATTACTCTAGGATGCAGTTCATCTGGCCCTGGAGATTTGAACTCATTCAAGTAATTAGGTGTTCCTTGACCATATGCCTATTGATCTCAAGCTGCAATCCTGCCCCTTCAGCTTGTACTTTGCCTTTTCCAAGGGAGTCATAGACCCTCTTTTGGGAGAAGACTGAGCCAAAGTAGGAATTGACCTCTGCCTTTTCTTTGTCATCTGTTATCATTTTACCATCCTTATTTAATAGCTGAGCCACCATTTCTTTCCTCTGTCTTTTACTATGCACGTATCTGAAGAAAGCCTTTTTGTTGCTTTTAGCATCCCTCACTCACCTCAGCTCATTCTCAGCTTTAGCCTTCCTGACACCATCTCTGCAATTCTGTGCTACCTGCCGGTACTCTTCCTTTGTTGCTTGCCCTTCCTTCCATTTCCTATATGTGTCCTTTTTTGTTTTCAGGTCATCTCTAAGCTTTTTGTGAAGCCACATTGGCTTCTTCTGTTGTCTTCCACCTTTCTTCTTGTTGGAATTGTTTGTAATTGTGTCTTGAGAATTTCCTTTTTTAAAAGCTCCCACCATCTTGGACTCCTTTTCTCATTAGAATCACTTGCCATGGGACCTTACTTAACATTGTTCTGAGTTTATTAAAATCGACTTTCCTAAAATCCAGGGTACGCATTTGGCTACACTCAGCTTTTGCTTCCTTTAGAACCAAGAACTCAAGTGCAACATGGTCACTTTCTCCCAGAGTTCCTGTAACTGCTACTTAATCCACTAAGTCATCTCTGTTGGTTAGGATCAAGTCCAGGATAGCCGATCCTCTAGTTCCTTCCTCTACTTTCTGTAGGAGGAAGTTATCTGCAACACAAGTCTGGAATTTCTTGGAGGAGCCATGTTTTGCAGAATTTGTCTCCCAGCAAATATCAGGGAAATTGAAGACCCCCATTACTACTACATCATGCTTCCTTGAAACACTGGCTATATGCTTTTCAAAAGTTTCATCCTCATCTTCTCCTTGATTGGGTGGCTGGTAGTAGACTCCAACTACCATGTTCCTTTTATTCTTTGCTCCATTTATTTTAACCCAGATGATCTCGATGGGGCTCCCAAGCTCATCCTCCTGTATTTCTGTGCAGAGATATGTATTTTTAACATATAGTGCAACCCCACCTCCCTTTCTGTGTTTCCTGTTATTTTGAACAAGTTATACCTTCAATTGCTGTATTCTAGTCATGAGAGTCATCCCACCAAGTCTCAGTTACACCTATCAAGTCATAATTTCCCTCCTGTCAAGTTTGTTCTGTTTGTTTCCCATACTCTGGGCATTAGTATGTAGACATTGAAGACCATCTGCTTCATAGTCTGGCTTTCTTCCTACATGTTTCTGAAGACTATTATTGGGCACTATTAGAGCTCTCCATTGCGGTGCATGAGCCTTCATCCATTGTTACCCCCAACTTTACATCTCCCTTCCCCATAGGATTCAGTTTAAAGCCCTCCTGATAAAGTTCTTCATGCTGTGGCCAAATACATTCTTCCCAGCCTTTGTGAGGTGCAACCCGTCCCTTGCCAACAGTCCATCTTCCAGGAAGTATAGCCCGTGGTCCCAGAATCCAAATCTCTCTTGTCGGCACCACCTTCATAGCCAGTCATTCACCGGGAGTATTTTTCTTTCCCTTTCTAGCCCTCTTCTAACTACTGGATGAGAAAACTATCTGGGCCGCAAAGTTCTTGAGTTTCCTTCCCAAAGCTTCAAAGTCTGACATGATTTCTTCACAGCTCCGCTTGGCGGTATCATTTGTTCCCACATGGATGAGAAGAAAGGGATACCTATCAGTGGGCTTTATGAGTGCAGGCAATGCTTTAGTCATGTCTCTAATCCATCCTCCTGGGAGACAGCATACCTGGCAAGTCCATGGGTCTTTGCAACATACTTGGGTTTCAATTAGGGTTGGCGGAGACTTTCTCCCCGAAACTTCGGGGGACGGAGCGCCAATGTGTTCGGCCCCGCAAACAAGTTTCGGGGAGAAATTCTCCGCCCCCCCACCCCCCGCACACACACCCGGGACGGGACTTACCTTTGGCGAATGTCCCTCCCGGCGGAGGGTCCGGCCGGCGGTTCGGCGGGTCTTCGGCCGGGGTGGGAGCGGCAGCCGGTCTTTTGACCGCCGCCATTCCAATAAAAGAAAAAAAAAACTGCCCCCATGATAGGCTACGTGACGATTAACGTAGCCTATCATGGCTAGATTTGCAAAGTCAGCCGTGATACGCTACGTAAATCGTCACGTAGCCTATCACGGGTGACTTTAAAAAAAAAAGATTACATAGACTACGGCAAAAATAAGGGCAACGCTATTTGCGTTGCCCTTATTTTCACCGTAGTCTACGTAAAGATTTACATAGACTACAGCGACCAAATAAGGAACGCGAATGGCGGCTCCCTATGGAGGCCGCCATTTGTGTACGCACTTTTTTTTTCTTTTTTTTTAAAGTCACCCGTGATAGGCTACGTGATGATTTACGTAGCCTATCACGGCTGACTTTGCAGATCTAGCCGTGATAGGCTACGTTAATCGTCACGTAGCCTATCACGGAGCCGTTTTGTGGTTTTTTTACTTTTTAGTTCGCGGCCGGGCAAGGCGAGGCGCCTCCTCCCTGGCCTGAATTTCGGCCGGGCGAGGCGGGAAGCCTCCCCCCCGGCCTGAATTTCGGCCGGGCGAGGCGGGAAGCCTCCCCCCCCAGCCTGAACTTCACGGGGGGAGCAGCGAAGCACCTCCCCCCCGCCGCAAAAAGCTTCGAGGACAGGTAAGGGACTTTCGTGCACCCCTAGTTTCAATCCCAAGCAGCAAGGAATCTTCCACTACTACTACTCTTCTCTTGTTGTTGTAGGCCTTGGTTTCATCGCCTCTGCTTGACTGACCTTCATCCTCTTGCTCACTCTCATGCAGGTTCCCCTGTAATTCTTCCTCTGCAGGCTGTCCTCCAGTCTCATCCTCAAGTACCTGGAAATGGTTCCATAGCTGCACTACTTCCACTGGTGCAGAGTGGCTTCTAGTTCTTCTGCTCCTAACTGTCACCCCCTTCCAAGGAGTATCCTCTACTGCATTTTTCCACACCTCAGTATTATCCTCTTCTGCCTCAACTTGCTGTTGCTCTTCAAGCTTCTGTTCTTCACTTTGCTGCTGTAGTTCCACCATTCTGTCCAAGAACTCTTTGTGTTCTCTTATTCCCTGGAGGGTCGACAGTCACCACTCCAGTCCTCTTACTTTTTCTTCCAGCAGTGTGATCAACTTGCACTTGTTGCATGTGTAGGCCATGTTGTTCTCAGGCAAGAAAACAAACATTGCACACACCTTGCAGGTCACCACCACTGGTCTTGTCCTTCCATAGTTTCTTTTCCCTTTTTGTGTCTAGATTTCTGATTGTTCTAGAGTAGCTTGTGCTTGGTCCTCTACTCACTGGAGGTTAAAAACAGAGTCCCACTGGTATGGAAGTGTGTGTTAAAAGGAAAAAAAATTAAAATTGTTTAAAAAAATGTTAGGGGCCTCCCCCTTGACCTCCCCTGCCAAATTCACCTGGCCAACTCCTGTTTGCTCTCCCTGTTCGCTCACTCTTTGGGAGCTTGCTTGCTTCTATAGTCCCTAGACCAGCTGGAGCAGCTTCCTCTGCTCTGCTCTGCTCTGCTCTGCTCTGCTCTGCTCAGCTAGGAGGCAGGAATCAGACTGAAACTTCCTGCTCACACAGCTGCTGGGAGTACTCAGGCCACACCACCTCAATTCAGTTGGAGCTCTCAGGAGCACCTGGTGAGCTGACAACGACTGGTGAGCTCACAGCCAAAGGGAGAGGACAGCCTCCTGGGCTTACTCCAGCCCACTTACCTCTTTGCCTTTGTCTCCTTTGTCTCCTCTTCCACTGCAGCTCCCCTGGCCAACTCCTGTTTGCTCCCCCTGTTCGCTCACTCTGGTCGCTCGCTCTCTGGGAGCTTGCTTGCTTCTGCAGTCCCTGGACCAGCTGGAGCAGCTTCCTCTGCTCTGCTGTGCTTTGCTGTGCTCTGCCCTGCTCTGCTCAGCTAGGAGGTGGGAAACAGCTAACTTGGAGCTAGCCAATGTCCTGGAAGACCCTATCTGGTGTAACTTGCCTGGCTATTTATCACCCCCAAACTGGACTTGCATTGCCTGGACCTGACCCAACTTGCCAAGTCTGTGACTGTATGTCCTCTGCTGATTTTAGCCACTCTGGGTGCCTTGAAACAAGTTGGACAGGACAGCTGTGGACAGGGTGCGAGGTGGGGGCAGAATTTTCTGTTCCTTTCCCATTGGCTGCAGTGGGAGCAAATTTACTATGCCAGGGCTGGTGTAGAGTTACACCAATTACTTGGGTATGTCAGTGAAATAAAAGGGCTTAGGATGTGGCAGTTCTGTGTCCACTACTGGCATGCCTCAGGCATGCCCCATTTCCTCCCATGCTTCCTGCAGAAGGTTGTTGGTGGAACATCTACACCAGCAGTGTGTACACCTGGCTAATGCTATCTTGCTTCAGCAGTGTGCTCAGGACACAGAGCTTTCCATAGGTCGGGGGGATTATTCCAATAGCATCAGACAGCTTTGGCTATTGGATGGTATAGAAATGTAATAAATAGATAAATCAGCGTCATGCTGCTTGTGTGCCCCCGTATCCTCCCATGAAGCAGCACTTATACCTCAGCAGCAACACCTCAGCCAGC
Organism: Heloderma suspectum; assembly: GCF_057233095.1. NCBI lineage: Eukaryota > Metazoa > Chordata > Lepidosauria > Squamata > Helodermatidae > Heloderma > Heloderma suspectum. Next base: position 77,041,309 of record NC_139460.1, on the reverse strand, counting down.
TCATCAGTGAGGGTAGGATGGCTCCCAATGTTACACAATATTAAAGAGGAAGTGTAATTATATCTGAAAGTAATTATAAAATATCATTAAAATGTTGAAACTGTACTTTCCATTATTTTTTAAAAAAATTCCAGATGATTTGCATTTCCCATTTAGGTGGGAATGAGCTGTGAGAGCTGCACTCAGAAATGCTTTGTATAACATGCAGCAACAGATTTCCTAGTAGACAGCTTGAGGAAAGCAAGACAGAGGAGACATTGTCAGAGAGATGCACCATGGGAGAGACTGTGGAGAAAGGAATGGCTCCATTGACAGGAACCGTCTACATGTTCCAAGGGTAGCATACTGCTTCTCATATAGTAGCTGGCATCACCTGGAAATACTTGACTGTAGAGTGTACTTGTGTAATTAGCTTTAATACTTCAAAACACAGAAAAATCTGATTGCTGTGAAAAAAACAAGCCCTCATTAAACGTATTCAGACTCAGTTATTGCCTTGGTTATTATTTTCATCTCAGCTCTGTTCTGCAAAATAACAATAATAAAAAGTATCTGAGGTGAAGCACAGTCATCTGCCTAACCACAATGAGAAAAATGAAAATGTGAAACTTACAGTGAAATCCTATAGATGTCTTAGAGATAACTTAGAGATGACTTAGAGATAAGCCTGTTGACTTCAGTGGGACTTTCTCCCAGGGAGATGTGCATAGTATTGATGACAAGGCTTGTCTGTTAAGGCATCACCCTCAGCTTCCAACACATGCACAACATCACAAGGCCTGTCTGTTAAGGCATCAGCCTCAGCTTCCAATTCCCTGGCTTTGAGGAACTTGAGACAACATGGGAGAGCCTTAACTGTTCTGAAACCAGCAGGTTCTTGTTGTTTTTTAAATCATTGAATTAGTATATAGGAGAACCAGGGGGGAGAGAATAAAAGAAGTTGTATACTTTAAAGTTAAACACATAACTTTAATCAAAACTCCTGTTCAGATATTATTCCCTCTACACAATTAAGATGGTGTGGAAAGGGCAGGGCATTATGTGCATTGGTCCCAGCCTTGTCATTGCATTCCCTGCCAGCCCAGCCTCCACATTGTCCATCCAGGATTCCCAATCATGGGGAGAGCCTGTGCATATTCAGGAATATCCCCTGTACACACGAGCCACCAACACTTGTAGGGGCAGAGTTTGGAAGGCAAGGCGGGGGCCTGTACATTTGGTCCCACTCTCTCTGTGTGCCATCTTAATGCCTGAATAGGCTACTGAGAGCCTCCCACGTGAGATGTCCAGTTAATGAATAATTTATGGGAGTGATTCCACTGAGGCAGAGCTACCATCTTTGAAGCTACTGGAAGCAGAGGTTGTGTGACGCTGCAATCCTTTGCGTTTTGACACTTACCCTTTTCAAACCCTATGCCTTAAGGCTTAACTTAGTGAAGTGTTTTGCCATAGCTTTGTCGTGCAAGGTTGCCTTTTCACGAAGCCCTGTTCCGAATCATTTCAAATTTAACAGGAAGACTGTGCAGTGCTGTGCTAGCAAACAAGTGTGTAGAATAGCGTGCAAAGGCTCTATATACTGCCATACTGTCAGTAGTTTAGGTGAATGGTTCAGCAGCATAGATTGTTCTAAAGCAAGCACCAGCCAGCATCTACAGACAACGCATTGTGTTGCATCCCTGGCTGAATCCAGACTAGCTAATTGCTAAGGGACAAGTGCAGTGACAAGTGGCAGCCCTGGAATACCCTTTAAAATTTGTAATAGCAAAATTCCCATGTCTATTTCCAGCTCTGTTGGAAGGGTTGCCAGAGGACTGTCTTCAACTTCAACTCTCCAGTCCAAGTCTGGTATAAAGATAGAGCCATCAGAAAGAAGAGTTGGGCCCTGGGGTTTGTCCATCAAGAGGACCTGGACAGCAGGCTGAGCAGGCACAGTCACCCACTTCCACACTATGGTGAGATGTTGTATTTCTGTTTAAATTATTATTATTATTATTATTCTTTATAAATTTACATCTATACATATACATTAGCATATGGAAACTTCATGTAAACCAATGTCCTGTTTTGGCGATGCATTTCTTCTTTTCTGGCAATTCATAACTGGCCACCCATACACACAAACACACGCTTTGTATAACATCTGAGCTCACCTCTTCTGGTAAACTTTTTGACATGACTGTGCAAGCATATGAAAAATATGGCTGTATCAGTAGGCTTGAAGACAACAAGAATATATGCTACAGGAGGCTGCATTATGAGGAATATGATGTTGAATCCATAGGTTTAAAGGCTATTATTATGGGGAGGGGGGTTACTTTGAAGTATTACTCCTCTGAAGTTATCTCTCAATTGCAATAAAATTCCATTCTTTGAGACAGTTTGTTTTCACAGGCTTAAATGAATATAATTGTGTTTGGTCAAATTCAGTCCTCATATTAGTTTTATTTTATAGAATCAGTACTAGTTTCCTTGGAGATATTGTAAGCTTAAATAGATGTAACAGATCATAATCTCCCTCCGCCACACGATACTTCATTTTATTAAGAATAGTGGGATATTCCAATAACCATGAGAATGCTGGAACATCATTAAGGAGAAATATCTTATATGATGTGAAGCTCTCTCTGTATCTGGTTCCTTTTTTTTCTGGTGGTGATCTCAGGTCATTCAAGCAGTAAAATTAAATGCATAGTAATATTCATGGTTCAGTGCCTTTATCACTGGAGTGCTGTCCTGCTTAGGAAAAGAGCCAGAAGACAGCATTGCCCAGCAACTCCACTTAAGAGATCTCATGTAGCAGTGTTTTGCCTAACACCTCAGAGAGCTGCCATTGGTTAGAGTGGATGACATTGGGATTCCTTGCTTCAGTTTTCAGTGCCCTGGCAACCTCCTGTTTGAACTACTGGTGGGGCTGTTTGTATGTTGGGGCTGCCTTTGAAAATGGGCTGGAAACTTCAGATACTTCAGAATATAGTTGCAAGACTGCTAACTGATTCTGGACAAAAGGAGCACATCATGCCAGTTCTACATCATCTTCATGGCTTCCAGTTAATTGCTGGGCCCAGTTCAAGGTGCTGGTTTTGACCTTTAAGGCTCTTCATAACATAGGACCAAGGTAAGGACTACCTCCCTCCGTACCCAGACCTTGAGATCCTCTTTGGAAGTCCTTCTCCAAGAGCCTCTAACAAACAAGTCAAATGCAGCAGGCAGTTAATGAAGAGAAGGCCTTTTCAGGGGTGACACCCTGGGTGTGAAATGCCCTCCCCAGAAAAACTCACCCTATGCCTTCTTTGGTGTCACTGTGGTATCAAGTGAAGACTTTTTTTTCAATTTCCTCAATCTTTTTAATCTGTTTTAGCTTTAAGCATTTTTACTCTCTGCAACTTGTATTTGCTGTATTATAGTTTTATTGTTGTGTTATTGTTACTGAATTTTAATGTTTAATTTCTTCATGTGAAGCATCTTGAGAACATTATTATAGGGCGGCCTATCAGTGCTGTTAATAAATACATAAAATCAATGTGCTTATTTTTTTTCTAACTTGCTCTCTAACTCTGATATGGCTACCAAGGTGGCAACAATCAACATTAAAATCACTATACTAACTAAAAAGTGATAACCATCTTTTAAAAAAAATAAAAAATGAAACCAGTCTTAATCACCTCAGGGAAGTCATTAACTTTTAGCACAATCAACCCAATAGGCTTCTTTTGATAAATAAAAGTGCTATCCTATACTTGTCTACTCAGAGGTAAGACCCATTGCCTTCAATCAGACTTACTCCCAGTTAAGTGTGTATAGGACTGCAACCTAAAAGTTTTAGCTGTGGTCCCTCTCTCTTTTTAATCTATCTTTCCCTCCTCCCCAGTTACTTAACTTTTAGGCAGCCATCCTATGCATGCTTACCTGGGAGTAAGCATACAATGAGACTAGAGCCAGATCTACACCTTGTGTCATATCAATATGATCCCATCATGGTGACATGGTATCCCTCTTGCGTACTTAAACCTCACAGCACACACAACGACATCTGTTTGTGGTATTTTGGATAATACAGAATAAAAAGTGGGAAATAATACTAGAAAAGGGCTGGATGCGCCTGCTCTCAACTGATCTCGGAAGCTAAGCAGGGTCAGTCCTGGTTGGTACTTGGATGGGAGACCGCCTGGGAATCAGGCTTCCCGCATTGAGCAGGGGGTTGGACTCGATGGTCTTGTAGGCCCCTTCCAACCCTACGATTCTATGAAAAGTGGTATATGGAATGCATAATGTGCCCCAACAGTTATCAGGGCACTTCAGTACTGATAAAAAGCACTAGGGCAGCTCTAGACTTACTTATGACGTACATACGATTGCACTATTAATAATATGTCATGCTGATTGGTTATTGTGAAAAAAAAAATCGTATTGCGAGTCACATTGAGAGACTATTTAGAAACAGAATGGCAGGATATAGGATTTCCTAACAAACAGACAAAGAAATAATAAAATTAGTTGCTGCATGATCTAGTGATGACCACTGATTTAGATGGCTCTAAAAGAGGATTAGATAAATTCATGGAGGGTGGATATATCAACACTTATTACTCCTGATGGATATATGAAACCTTTACATAAGAGGTAGGAAGTCACTGGATAGCAGTTCCTGGGGTGTACCCGCTGGAGTGGGCCACTGCTTTCATGCACTGCTTGTGGTTTCCCGAAGGCATCTGTTTAGCTACTGTGGAAACAAGATTCTGGGGTAGATGGACTTTTGGTCAGATCCAGCAGGACTCAACCTATATTCATCAGGCTCTCAGAGCAGCATACAAATGAATCAAACTATCCAATAAAACAATAGCAAACACATTAAAACCAAGCATTAGCAGCAACCATCTGAAACACAGTGAACTAAAGCCATTCAGTAGCAGCACCAGCTATTCCTTCACTGAATTTCTAAAGGAAAGATACCAAAGCCTTAAGATGTCTTTAAGCTTTAATAAGATACCTTTAAGATACCAAGATATTTAAACTATACCACAACTGCCTATTATTATTATTATTATTATTATTATTATTATTATTATTATTTCCACCTGCCCAATTGGGAGTTCATGTGTAATACGTTACTCACTAGATAATTGCTTGGTAACAATGAATATGTCAAACTGCTCTCCTCAGTCATCACAGATTACTGTCTCTTATCAGCACAGACCTAACAGTTCAGCCAAGCTGGAGGGAACAAGCTTATCATATCTTGGCTAGTTCCTTCTGTCTTCTGATGGCTATCTCTGACACCAAATATCAGAACTGTCCCTAAGACAGATTTAATGAAAAGCATCTTAGATAACAGCTCTGCTTCTGCTAAGGCAAACCTGAGCAGCTGGTGGCCAATGGGACATTGTTACTCAAGGCTCTGTGGAAAGCCTTGAACTGTAGGGGTGCAAATAGTAGGGGGGGTACTGTCAGGGTGGAAACTGATCCCATAGAGCCCCAGAGCAGTTCTGATTCTGAGGAGGAACAGCAATCCGTGGGAGAGGAGCTCGCTCATCTCTCACAAGCACAGCAGCTGACAGAGATTCCTCCTGCCAGCATTCCTGGGATAGATAGTGACCCTGGTAGTGAGAGAGCACTGGAGGGGGGCTTGCTGGACGCTTGGTGCAGATGCAGGGAGCGACAACAGATGGAGGGCGCCAAAAGGAGGCATAGCGCTCGTTTGACGCACAAACAACGGTCACGTCCCAAGGACCCAAGGGAAAGAGGGAGGATCTTTCCCTAGCCCATCAGTTCAGGGTCTTCCCGTGGTTCTCCTTCAAACAGGGACCAACTGCCTTACCTGGAGCTTAGGCTACTCTGCTATCTTTCCCCAGTGCTGTTCCTTGCTTTGGCGCTAGTGATTAGTATCTGAAAGAGTCATAGAGGAATAAAGGAATAAAGCCTTGGAAAGAATCCTCGTCATCTGTGTCCTGAGTTGGCTATTGGAGGGGACTGCAAGAGGCAGCTAGGGTGCTCCTGACAGGTACCACTGAAGGTTAGGTTCTACAAAATATCTAGGGACCCCATATCCCATCACTACTATCAATTCAGACAAGAGGGAGGAAGACTCCTTTCCACTCTTATGTCCTCCTATAACAGGCTGAAGAACGTAGAAGGAGGATTCAAAGGCTGCTGAAACGATCTTTTGCTACTGCTAAGGTGATAGCTAATTGTGTCTATCCACCAATGGAACAGCATTTCCCAACAGAGCCTTTCCCCATGCAATACCCACCAATCTTCTCCAGAGGTTGGGGGAACCCTAGAGAAGATTTTGGGGTGCAGAGGGCTGAATGGGAAAGAGAACATGGGAAACTTGGTTGTGCTAGCAGAAGTCCACTCATGCAATGTTGGATGCAGCCCAAAGATCCTATAGCTGTTTCTACATGCAAAAACATCTTTTACAAAATCAGATGGTGATGATAATGATGATGGTGACGATGATGAACTGTAGACTGTGGGACCTTGGAATTCCACCTTTCATCGTTAAAGCAAATTTCTAGCCCATGGGATGATTCCAGATTTACACTGGATCAATGGCACTGATGGAAGTGGGCATCTCTGCCCCCTCCTTCCCACAGCTGTCCCTCCAGCCCCCTGCAAAAGCTACACAGAGAGTCAGGAGACCCTGCTGAATGAGGTCAGCTGTGGTGTGTGTGGTGGTAATGGTGGGATCCCAGAACATCAGGAGGACCTTTCATGAATATAGCCCTCCTCTTGTGGAAGGCTGATCCTGGATCCAATCCCATATGTCTGCCAAATTAACAATGATTATTTAGTGACAATAATTTTTCATGATTCCAGTTAATGAACTGCTCCCTATTATGCTAAATAAAATAAATGGTGTCTCTGATCTAAAGAGTGCTAAGAAATAATGACCTTTACCTGAACCACCTCAGTATTCTCTCTGACCCCTATTTTAGAATATTTCCGTAGTCAGGCCACCTTGTGACTTGTATTCATTATGCATCATGCTTCTTTTATCAAAATAGAGCTCAGCTCATGGCAATCTAATCATCTGAACCATTCATCACAAACACAGGTCACAACTGGCATGCTACTGATTTAGTGTTTCTTTTGTACTGTACTCAGTGGGTTGGATACAGACTTAATCATACTTGGAGTAGTGCCACTGAAATCCATTGATTTCAGTGAATCTACTCCAACTTAATCTGAATCCAACACACAGAGGGTATACATTTGGCTTTCAAAATGTGGCAAGCTTCATGTTTTTCTCTGCAAATGCTTTAGCTGGTGGTCATCTCTGTATAAAAGGCAGTATGGCTCCATTCCCACCTGTGTTCTCAGCCTTACTATCCAGCTGATTGCTGGTCCACAGTGCACTGTCACCTCAGTCTCCCTCACCTCTATATCACAACCAGTAAGATATTCCTTTAGCTGTGCAGAGGGTGATTCAGCAGCTCATCTAGGGTTCACTTAAAAAAAAAAAAAAAAAAGGACTGGGTTTTTGTTAGTGGTTGCATGTCGTAAAACTGTAGCATAATGATTGGCCCTAATAACTGTGGTTTATTGCTTGCAAACTTTCAGTTAATCTTGATTTAATGTGAGTAAAATTGTGTTAAACCTTGTATTTACATTCCAACAGCAGTGAATAATTTTCCCTCTTCTAATTTTCATATGTGTGGGTTTAAAAACAAACAAAAACACTTTTTAGCACTTTATCTTTCTCATCATTGTTTCTCTAACTCATTTCAAAATATTAGACCTTGGTATTCAATATCTATTGATTGAAAGGATAATGAATTGATATAATAAAAGGGTGGGGAAAATTAGAAGAAAGGGATTAAAAAAGGAGAAAACATGAACAAATGAGCTGGTTATTAGAGTGTGTCCTACTCACATTAAGTGGACATTGAACAGATGCAGTCAAGGTCTAAAATGAAAACAAGTAAACAAATGGAGATTATTCATTGATCAACACTGGGGAAAAGAACAAAACAAAATTGGCCCATTTTAAAAAAAAACAACAATAAAACAGGGAGATAGAAATAGCTTGCTTTGAGGCAGATTGAGCTCTGCATGACACCTATGATTTCAGCTCAGAAATAGGGAAAGAAAACTGACAAACTGAATGAAGCACTGATAGGAATAAATGCCGTTCCTGAACACCTACTGCAGCCATTCAACTTTGGGCACAATAGAATTCAGCAACATGACATCACTGCTTTGATTTCCAAGAGGGAACCAATAATAATGGCTTACTAGCATGATGACTGCAAAGAACAGACCTTCCCACCCATTATCAAACACAGCTTGTCTAATATCAAGGCAGAAAGTGTAAATTCCTAAAGAAGTCAATTCAGTTTTGAAAGACATGATGAGGTTCCAAACATGGTTTCAAACAGGTTCCAAACATGGTCAATGGCTGGCACTATACCGGGGGAATATGCATTTGTCTTCCTTTCAATGAGGTAGGTCTCTAAAATTCACATATCTGATGCATTCCCCCCCTACACACACACACACACACACACACACACACACAGCCAGCCTTTCTCCTTCAGTTGCTGATCCATGTGTTGCTTCTTTCATGGCAAAGCGTCTATGAGCTTTTCTATATGAGGCTGTTAATCAGCTGTTAATCTGATGTATCTACTTTTGGTTTCATCACAGAATTGAGATCTGAGCACTCCATAAAAACAGTGTTTCCTTTCCTGCTTTTCTGCAACATAAGTTCTAGGTGGCACTGCAGTATAGGGAAATAGCGCAAATGCCCAAGGTAATCATGCTTTCTTTCACTTTCACAATTAATGCCACATTTTCCCTGCTCTAAATTTTTTTTGCTGAAACTGTAGGTTAGACAAAAAAGCAAAACTGGAGGGTCATGATGTCATCTAAAGAACCCATAAATAATCGTGAGTAGGAAATGACAAGCAAGCAATAAATGCTTTGTTTAGAAAAGCCCTTTAATGAATAAGTCATTCAGAGCACACACACACACACACAAATGTACAACTCACATCCAGAGTTCTGCAAGCAAAAGAAATGGATAACCTATGGGTAGAAGTTTAGAACTCAGCATGATAGGTTAATGCAAGCTACAACCTTTTGAAAAGCTGGTTCCATATTATGGATATCTGTGAAAGAAAGCTTCCAAACAAGGCTTTCATTGTACAATTGTCCTGTCTCATTCACAGAATTTTACAGAGAGTCCAGATGAAATCATCTTCCATTTGTAATCCTCCCATGTTTTACCAGCTCTTCTTCCAACTTTTAACAGAAAATTTACTAAGGGGGAAAATATGTATTCGCTGCACTATGTCTTTTAATTGGTATCACTAGAAGCTGTTCATCTGGAAGCATCTAAAATCTGATGGAAACCTTACATCATTGACTTTAGAGGATTTAATAATGTTCCAAGTTGGAACTTGGAGTACCTAAGCCATTAAGGGTACACTTCCAGCATGGTTCCTTTTTGGACATGGCTCTTCGTGGATTGCAAACCTTTTTCAGCCTGTCTTCTGTGGTTCTGTGAAACCTTCCTAAGAGATAATTGGTACAGAAGAGACCTTCAACCCGTACAAACCAATGGTAGAGACTGTGGACTTAGACTGACTCACAAACTGTAACATGTTCACTTTATCAGGAATTTGTCTAGGAAAGGACAGAATGTGCTCTTCGAGACATGTGTACAAACTTGTGCACATTCTCAAGACATTCATCCATTAAGAGACCTTTTAACTTTGGCAATAGTGCATCTTGGCAGAAGGGGACTGTATGATATATAGACACACATTGGTTTCTTCAAAAACAGGGAGAATTTATTAAACACATGAAAATTTAAAATGCACTTGAGGAAATTAGCTGGTAGAGAGTTTGTTACAGAATTCCAAAATACTGGCAAATTATACACAAAACATGCAGAGCAATCCACTAAATCCAGTCGAGAGATAGATGATGTGATGATCCATGCACCAGTTTTGAATACTGGGGAGAGTGGTGTAAGAGTTCTCTCAGGACTTAAACCGAGGGCTGTGATGCATAGACTAGGCCACGGACATCCATGGGTACTCTGGGCTGAACTGGGCTGAGCTTCTGGGTGCAAGGATTGCCATGGCAGAAGCTAGGGAAATCAGGAGTCCTTGCACTACTAGGGGAGAAAATGAAGGTTTGGGGTGAGCTTGCAAGAGTGGGGAGGAGAGAAGGCATCTCATGGAGGCTTGTGCTACCAGTGGGTGGTGTGATCAGGCACAAAATAGGAAACAGGGTATAGAGTAGGAGACTGCACTTTATGTAAGCTGGTACATGGGTACATATTTTCTTCCAGAAAATAAAACAGAACTGTGAAAGATAACTTGCCTTGTGTTTGAGTAACTCATTCCAGAAGCTGAAGGCTGCAGCACATTGAAACTCCTAGGCTCCCCCTGAGGAAAAGAAATGTGTCCATCTAAAAAGGAAGTTGCAGCCGGCAAGGCAAGAACCTCAGCAGCCACACTTGGGAATCTCACACACACACACCCAAAAAGGGTGGTGGAGCAGAGTGTCTGAACAATCGTGTTCTGTGCCTTTTGGCAGTTCTGTCTGGGCTTGCAATGGCAACAGAGGCATCCAGGTCTCTTTGAGCTTGTCCAGAACCAATGGGGGAGATACCTGGCCCTGGGAGGACACAATATTCCAGAGTTTGCCATGCTCTGTGACTTGGAATACTTCCAGGAATGGATAGGCCAGGAGATTTGAGCAGTGTGGTCCCAGTGCATTAATGGAGCAGCAGCCACAAAGGAAGCTGATTTGGTATACTGATGGCTCAGAGCCCAGGATTCTTACATTATTTCAACAAAGGCTTCAAAGACACAATGGATGCTAGGTCTGACATAACAGAAACACAACGGGGCTAGGGAGCAGTGGCCTCAGTAGCCATTCTGGGCTAAAAACCTAGGGCTGGGGTTACTCTTGGCCAGAGTCATCACAAATGTCAAAAGACGGGACTTGAGATTATCAAACTGATCAAGACAATGCTGAGCCTATAGCTACTCAAAATGGTGACCTTTTCAAAAAGTTGAGAAATTCCCAGTTCTGTGCCTGGAGCAATAATTAAATCATACCTGGGGAGATTACTTGACAGCTGGTATATGCTTACATAATTAAATTAGTGTTTGCCTGGCCTGGGGCTTCTGAATATGTGCAGTTTTGATTAGACTGGTCCTGCTAAATTCAGCCTTACATACACAACCTGCAGAAGTTATAGGCAAGATCATATTTTGCTGCTGTCAACAAATTAATAACCATCCCTACATCAGGGATGTCTTCATACCCTTTTAGACAACTCAGAAGCACCTTTAATGGACCCACTGGTATGTTATAACCTGTTATAAACTCACTATGATGCAGAATCAAAGTCCAATATGATTTTATTTTATCAGAGTGCCAAAAAGTATGTATGGAGTCTGCACTTTGTTCACCACACTGCCAGCATTTGTCATGAGTCAGCTGATAGATTGTCTTGATTTTATATAGTGTAAGATACCATTGATAGAAATTCTTTTAAATGCTTTCCGTTTTAAATACATTGGTATCAAATTCATTGCTACATTAGTACCTATCTATTGCCAAACCTCACCTGGTAAAACCATTTGTAGGTCCTTTCCCCAGTTTGTTTGTTTGTTTGTTGAGAATTAGGTGCGTATCTTTTCTGAAGGTCCTTTAACAACAGATAGATCCAACTTTAACAAAAGATAGACCTTACCTATCAGACCTTTACTGGAGATAGTTAATTAACATATCTCAGTGGCTGACAGTTCCCTAGGGAGACTATATTTATGTAACATCACAAAAGTAGCATATTCGATTAAGGATGGGCGAACTCACCATTTCTTGCCCTGTGCACCACTCGCCAGACTCCCACCAGCCACCCAACCCTGCCCGCCATGCATGGCAGGCACCCAGGTTGTCTGCAACCATCCACTCCTTCACTTTGCATAAAAATAGCAGCTTGATGTTTTTCATATATAACCATTTGTGCAAATGGCAGCCGTAAAGCAGCCATTTATGCAAAAAATACAGGTGTAAATGGTCCATTTACACCTGTAATGTTGCATAAATGGCTGCTTTATGGCCGCCATTTGCATAAATGGTTATTTTTCAAAAACAAGGCTGAGCCACCATTTTTACACAAAATGGTGTCTCTGTGAGGAAGAAGGCTGTTGCACGCTTGCCCAACTCGGCATTCGCCAAGTCAAGCAAGTGAGGGGATCCGCAGACTGGTGTCTCTTGGGGGGGCATGCTGATGAGAAATCACCAAGCTTTGAGCCCAGCCAGATGCCCACACCATCCCTAGAATTGATATGAAAAAAAACCCTGACCTGATGCAGCTTCAACTGCCTATTGGTTCTTAGCCTTGCTTGATCAACAGTGCTTCGCCCAAATCTCTTCTCATTCTGTTGTGCCCGTGGGACCAGCCACTAGTGCAACAGGAAGCTAGAGCTTCCGAAAGCAACCTTGGAAATGAGCAGGAACACTTGTTTACAGAACTGAGCAGGTCAGCTCCCTTCTGAGAGTTCTGCTGACCTGCCCCGTTCCAGAAAAATAGTGTTTCTGTTCATTTCTGGTTGCTCCAGGAACCAATGTCTTCCTGTTTCACTAGCTGTGGGTATCACTAGCACATAGGAAGCATTGGATACTGCCCAAGCATAGCCCTAATACAAGGATTTGACAAAGCCATATCCAAATCAGTTTTCCCTCTGAAACATGTTTCAGGAGTGGATATGTTCCATTTTGCTCATATTCTTTGACGCCATGCTTATGGAAAATAAGGGTAAATTAACTCCTCCATGGGTGACTTAATGTTGCTAATGCTGTTTTGGGATGTTTATACTGCCATATACATTTATTACAGAGTTCTTGTCATTCTTTTGGTCTGGATTCCTTATGCTTCAAAGTTGATTTCTTTTTTAAACACAAAGCAGCCTGGAGTGGAAGAAGCCACATAAACCTTTTTCTGTCCTGTAGTTTTCTCAATCAAAACTGTCCTGGCTGTTGTGTATTTTTTCCCATTCTAAAAAGTTAAAAGTCCTCTCCTAAGAGCTTTAAGCTAAAAGATCTTATGAGCAGTAAGAGCTGTAAGCTAAAATATGCTGGCATTTAGGGTAAATTGGTCCTGCACCTTTTGCCCTTGGTCCCACCCCCTTTTGCTTCCAGCACCACCTACTGGAATGCAGCGCCCAAGAGCTTCTCCAAAACTGAATTCAACCCTCGGGCTGAAAGAGGGTTGATAACCCTGCTCTAGGAGCACATGACATCTGCTGTTCATCACTCCTGGCTGTAACAAACTTACAGCATGAGCAAGTTCCTTGGTTTTGCAGTGAACCGAACAGACCCCATATTGGCTAGGGATGTACGAAAGTGACTTACTTTTCGTGGATTATGTTGATGGGGGGGAGGCATTCCGTCCCTCCCCCCAGAATCCTCAATGGCCGGCTCTGCTCCGTGGCAGCTCTGCAGAGCAGCCGGCCAGGCCCAGCCCAGCCCAGAGCCATCCACAGCCAGATTTCCAGCCGCAGAGGGCTCTGGGGGGGGGGGAACCGTGTACGCAAATGGCGGCGGCTATGGCTGCCGCCATTTGCGTTCCTTAATTTTGGCCATCTGAAACTATGTAAATATTTACATAGACTATGACGGTGAAAATAAAGGGGAACGCAAATAGCATAGCAGGCGCTATTTGTGTCCCTTTTTGATTCACCATTTTAGCCTACGTAAATCTTTACGTAGGCTAAAACGGCGAATCAAAAAGGGACGCAAATAGCGCCCACTACGCTATTTGCGTTCCCCTTTATTTTCGCCGTCATAGTCTACATAAATATTTACGTAGACTAAGACGGCCAAAAATAAGGAATGCAAATGGTGGCGGCCGTAGCCACCGCCATTTGCATACACGGTTGTTGTTGTTTTTAAAACCCACCCAGCCATGATAAACTACGTAAAGATTTACATAGCCTATCATGTCGTGTGTGTTTTTTAAACCCAGCCATGATTGGCTACATAAATCTTTACGTAGCTTATCACGTCTCTCTTTTTTTTTTTTTTAAGAAGGCTGGAAATGGCGGCGGCAGCAGCCGGTCGGAAGACCAGCCACCGCAGCCACCGCCGCAGCCGCCGCCACCTGGAAGATCCGCCCCAGGTAAGTCTCGTCCCGGGGGGGATCCGCGGGGGGGGCAGGGGGGTGGCAGGCTGTTCCACCACAGAGTTCGGGGGGCCGAATGCACTGGCATTCGGCCTCACCAAGATCCATGGCAGAATTCTCTGCCATCCCTAATATTGGCCAGAGAGAAAACTAACTGAAGCATATTCATCCTCGGCCTTGACTAAGGTGGAAAAGCATAGCCAAAGGGGTAAACATAAGCTGCTATGTCATTTAAACGGCCTCGAATGGCCTTCTCTCTGTCCCATCAGCCAGGACAGCTAGACTGGCGAGGACAAGGGAGAGGGCCTTCTCTGTGGTGGCCCCCACTCTGTGGAACTCCCTCCCTAGGGAACTCCACCATGCCCCCTCTTCAATGAGCTTCCACCACGCATTAAAAACGTGGTTGTTCAGGCAGGCATTTGGGGTGGGCTAGGGTAATTTTAGAAATGTGATGCTTTTAACATTGAATTTTATTGTATGAACTGTTTTTATTGGTGTATATCGCCCAGAGTGGCTGGGTGACCAGCCAGATGGGCGATTAATAAATTTAATAAATAAATAAACAAACAAAGCTAGATTTCTATTCATATGTTTAACTGTATACGTTTTAATGTTGTAAAGCCGCCTTGAGTCCCAGTATTGGGGGAAAGGCAGGATAGAAATAAATAAATAAATAAATAAATAAATAATAGATTGGGCATTATCAGATTCTAATCAAGCATCCAGATGTGCATATGCCCCTAAGCACAAATAGGGAGTGAAATTGGGTAACGTGAGCCTGTCTCACAGTTAGAGTGATTTCTCTCCCAAATATGGCAATGTGTCATGAATAGGTTTCCTCAACATGCACCATTGAGACAGACATCTGTATTAGGTATTCCTTTTATTAAAAAAAATATCTTTTGCAGGAAAGATTATAGGGCTTTGTTGTAGGGCAATCACTGCCATTTCTAGTACTTAGACTAGTTTGGCAAGTCTTTAGTTGTGGGTTTCACACTGCTTTAACATTAATTCTTTTGTGACTTCAAAGAGAGGATGCCTTCAAATTGAGGATTGTCCTCTGTAAAGTAAGACACGTGGCCATTCTAGAAGGAGCCCGTAAGTAGGGTGGGGCGAAGACACTCGTGTTCACCTCTGGTTGAGCTGTCATATAGTAGCTACAAGTGTAACCCAGGGAGTCTATGGTTCAAGCTGCACCACTCCCACAAAATCACTGGGTGGGTGTAGGCACACCACTGTTGTGTTTGCATTAGCTCATCACATGCAATATAGAGCTAGTAATACTTACAACAAGACTGTTTCTAAGATAAACTAAAACAAAAATTGTGAGCCAGAGTCTTTTGTCAGGTGCAAGTGAGCTCTGGGCCTCAAAAACTGATGTCACAATAATTTGTTAGTCTTAAAGTTGCCTCCAGGCTCTTGTTGTTTGGGGGGCAACGGCCTAACGTGGCTATGGCACTGAAGTATGTGAAACTCCAAGTCCAGTATTAATGCTCATCATCGTCATCTTACTTAACAGCCAAATGTTGGGCTGCAGGCTTCGGGTTACAATAGAACTCTGCAGCCAAAACGTTTTGTTTGTTTGAATAAGGAACAGTAGTAATTGCTTTCTTTGACAGACGAATGGACTGTAATAGACCCTACAAAAGACCTTGGCGGGTGTTCATCATCTGTAAGCCGTTGCGGTTCATGTACATCTTTGAATTCTACCCTACAACAACATACACGCTCACTCTTTCCCCTTTTTTTCATGCAGCAGGAGAAAGTCCAATATTGTGTGTGTGTGTGTGTGTGTGTGTGTGTGTATGTGTGTGTGTGTGTGTGTGTGTGTGTGTGTGTATATATATATATATATATATATAAGGGAAAGGATATATTGGATGCATCTCATTGAGAACAGCCTTCCTATTTGCTAAGCTGTATCAGTTCAATTCAGAGTTTAGGCTTTTCTTTCCTTTATCTGTTTTATTGCCAATCCTACAGATACATGGGAAGTACAGAAAATCCCTCATGTTTTAGGATCTGGATGGTTGACTTTTAAAAAGGGCAATGCATACGGAAAGCTAATGGCTAAACTAGCTGCCAATAGATTGCCAGAAAATAATCTCCCTGAAGAATGCTGTAACACCGCCCCCACCCTCCATCTTCTGTGAAAGAACCATGCGGTTTAACCATGCATTTCTAAACTGATCCATTTCCAAAGAACAAACTGAATGCACTGATGCTCATTTCCAACTGAGTTTTAAAAAAAAAAACTTTCGGAACAGCAGGAAGCGAGATTATGTGTCACCATCTCTATGCTCTTTTGAAAAACACTTATTTCTTTACTACATAGCTGCGTGTCCTTAAAGTTAAAATCAAAACACTTTACAAAACTTAAAACCATCAGCTTATATGAAATAGTAAGAAATAATTATGACACCACCAATCATTACAACAGCAAAAGATAAAAGCAACACATTTGAAAACAAAGATTTCAGAAACAGGGAACTAATTAAGAACAGTCAAACCATTGGTCCCTTTATTTCAGTATTGTCAACACTGATTGACAGAGGCTATCCAGGGTTTCAGGCAGGAATTTTCCTGCCCTACCCAGATATGCCAAGGACTGAACTTGGGACCTTTTGCATGCAAAGTATGTGCTCTGCCACTGAGCTATATATACTCCATGGGTAAATCTCTCTCAAAATAAACATTTTAACTTGCCTCTAGAGATTAAGCACTCTGAACTAAAGGTTCATGGTTCCAGTCCAGGTGGTCCCTGACACAGATTTATATGCTGTGACTGAGCATTGCAGTGCCCGATTAATTCAGGGCATGTTTAGGGGAAGCCTATAGCTCAGTGGGAGAGCCCAGGCTTTGCATGCCAAAGTTCAGTCTCTGCATCTTCAGACAGAGCTGGGAAATACTCTTATCTGAACTCCTGGGGAACTGCTGCCAGGAAATGTAAGCAATACAGTGCTAAATGGACTATTGGTTTGACTTGGTATAAGGGATGTTCCTACATGGAGAATGACTGGCACAAATGAGTTTCAATTGGGAGAATGTTCTATAAGAATATAAGAACATACGAAGAGCCATGCTGGATCAGACCAAGGGTCCATCTAGTCCAGCATTCTGTTCACACAGTGGCCAGCCAGCTGCCCACAGGAAACTCACAAGCAAGACACGAGTGCAATACCACCCTCCCACCCATGTTCCCCAACAACTGGTGTACATGCCTATGATACTGGAGGTAGCATGTATAAGTTTAAGGCTACCACTTACTATTATTGGGGGAGGGATAGGAAACTGAACCACGTTTAGGAACTAAGAAGATTTATATATATTTCTTAAAATCCATAAGATTTAGGTATGATCTAGTGTTAAAAAAGAAAAACAGCATTTTGAATTTGGCCCAGCAGATTATTAGAGTGCATAGACTCCAATGGACTCGAATTTCAGACTGCCTGATAAGTGCCTGAAAGCTGAGTAAGGTATTCTTGGTTTTGTTTTCTTGTTGTTAAATGTCCTTTTAACAACAAGAAGGAGAACAACAACTCCTCATTCGGCTTTCAGACGCTCAATATGCTGCAGCACTGGAAAGCTTCAAGGGAAGAAGAAGTCATGGTTAAGTCATCTAGGGAGCTTTCCAGGAAGCCCAAGCAGCCGGGGAGGTTACAAAGCACAGGATGGGACAACAGTTGTAGAATAAAGAGCACACATAAGCTCCACAGCCACCTCCTTACTGTAAGGTAAGTGCTGAAACCCTGCACCCTGAGAAATGTCTCTGAAATTCTCAACATCCCTGCAAAACAAGCAGAAAAGGAAGTGCCTCTTTCCCGGGGAAATGAAGTGGTGCAAAAGGATAGGTGGGGTTTTCAGCACAGCACTACTAAATATCGCAGGGCTTTCACTTTGACACAATTTAACATCCTACCCCCCTCAAATACTTTGGGGAAGATATGATGGTGCCCCCTGCCATTGATGGTTTGTCCATGTAATGACCAGGAGGTGAAATCTGTGGGAAATGTTCCCCTGTTTTGTAATTTCTGCATTGGAGTTGGGCAACAAATGATTGCTAATTTATTGGCCGCTTTTCCAGGTAGATCAACCCAATTGTATGTTAAATATCTGTTGTCAGATAAAATCCCATGACTAATTGTGGCTAAATTCTTGTCAGTTGCAATGAGAACAAGGAAGCAATGAAATATTTGATGTTGCAAGGTTGTTTCTGGGGAACTGCCTTAGCGTATTCGTTTTTGTAGAATTCTATGTTTGAGTCGATGACATTTATGTTGTCCTATTTTGTTTTGTAAACATATCTCTGGCTGTTTTTATCTCTGGTTTTTTCACTGTAATAATAATTTTAGAAGAACTAAGAAGAAGTAAAGCCAAGACAAAGCCTAATACCCATTTCCCACCAAATCCCAAAGACAATGGCAGAGAATGTGGTGTTCCTTCATGCCAAAAGCTTCTAAAAGGTCCGAAAGAATAAATATGATGGGTTGCCTCCTATCACCTTCTAGATGCAAACCAGAATTTGCACCTCTAAAATCATCCTAGTCCTATTAATAGGGCAGAGTTGCAGCTACTGGAAAAAAAAAACTGTGTTCCCAAAAGACTTGTCTTCCTTTTCATTTGGACTGGTACATACAACCCTGGCAAATAGTTTGATGGTTTTTTAAGGATGCTACAGGATTATAGTTTTTCCTAGTTTGAATTTGTCAAACCCCCTCCAAGAAAAAAGCAATGCAACTGAGATTGCCCAGACATGGTTCCTTGAGAATTCTGTCATTATTGTGGTCTACATTTGTCTGGTGATCTTCCCTATTGTCATGCAAATGGTCCATGATATCGATAGGGCTTCCAGTCTCTCCAAAAAGCTTCCAAAACTCCCATTACATTTTCCCATTAAGATTGTCCAATATTCTAAGAATGAAAATATACATGTAAATGTAAAAGGGCCATAGTACATGTTGTTGTTTTTTGGTGAAAAGTAGTTGTGTGGGAGACTGCAGTACTGAGCAAAACACCAGTGAGGTGCTTAATCCTTTTCTGTTGGGTCATTTTTCTGCTCAAAACTGCAGCTTTTCGCCTGGCGGTGGTGGTGGTGATGATGATGATAATGTAGCATTATTGCATATATTTTCCTCTTGAGGAGAAAAAGCAGCTATGATTTTTTTAAAAATGTTAATTATATTGTGCTAAACTTACGTGCGACTCCATGTAACATGTGGTTTGGCCATTGTTCTGCAATTCTGTGGTTGAGCCTTTTCTGAAATGATTTGATATATGGAACAAAGGTGTTTAGTAGATATATGTGCAGTGCTTGCGCAAATACCTTGATCAAGTATTGCTGGCCTGACCTTGAAGTCGTAATTATGAAATTGTTTTATATTATTCCTTGCTCAGATGACACTGATTCATCAATCTCATTAAATCTCTAGTTCCCAAGGTATTTTTCAGCAAATGAATAGCAATTTTGTCTGCCTACAATTTCCATTGGTGTACATGGCTGCTTATATGGATTATAGACTGTCTGTGTTCAAAGCATTAAAATTCATCATTCAGATGTAGCAAATGGCTATCAGCATGTGGTCATTTATTTTGCTGTAAGTGGTTCTATTAGTCACTGCAGTTAGACTTCACTAGAAAGAATAAAACCCCTGTGTACTCTATGCTTTTCTACAAAATGAGGTACTGAAACATTACTACCACCACTTCTCTGTGAACAATTGAAAATAAATAATGCTAATTTTTCGCTGCAGTCTAAGCTGTGAACGTTAAAGATACTTCTTTCCTCTTTAATATAGCAATTCAACAGGGATGAATAGTCAACCAAGATTTGTTGGGCTTCTGCAAACCTTGGGGTTCTACCAAATCTGCTGTCCTCCTTGTGATTCCGTAAGTGACAGCACTACACCCTAAACATCAGAAATAGAGGGGGTGATATTTTAGTGTTTTGCAAAAGAATACAAGAAAGTAGGGCTGTGCACCACTTCAGTTCCGTATCCGAATTCTGAACCAAAGCAGAGTGATTGGACCAAATCAGTCTGGATCCAAATCAGATCTGGATTGCTCTGAATTGGGTCAGATCAATCCAAATTGGGTCAGATCAATTTGGACTGATCCGGACAATTCTGAGGCCCAGACTGTCTGGGAAGTGTAACAATTTGCTTAAGATTGGGGGGGGGGAGTTGGGAGGGGGGAACTGAGCCTTGGCAAGTGACATCCCTAGCTGCCAATAGGGCTGAACTTTAAACCCAGCAGTCTCCAATCACAGTGGTGGAGGAGGGGTTGTATATAACAGGAGATTCTGCTTTTGCTTCCCAGTGTGAGAGAGAGTTGGTAGAAGTGTAGGAGGAGAGTTCTTTATTGCGGAGTGTTGGTTGGATAGTGCAAGTGCAGCTTTGTTGGTTTGTTCTTCCCAGTACCCAGCCCTTCTCAGTTCCCTTTCTTAGTCTCCCCTTTCCCTTAAATCCTTCTTTTCATTTCTAGTTCTGAGGCTTCAGTTTGTTTCCTTGCTTTGTTTACTGCTTGTTCTTTGGCTTCCCCCTCCCCCGTTCTCAATTACTATTTCTTCCCTTCCCATTTTTCAACTCTTCATCTATATTCTTATAAAAAAAAGAAACGAAAAAAGTGCCACCCCCTTTTTTTTCTCTTCAGTTAGGCTTTAGATAGATAGATAGTTAGTGTTAGCGTCAGTCCCCTTATTCCCACCCCTTAGCTTGTGTAGGTAGTTTATGCTTTTTGTATCTGCTTTTCTTTTGGCCGTTGTGTGTGTGACTGTGCATGCGCACGCGCAGCGTGATTGCAACATACACATTATTGTGTCCTCCTCCGCCGCCAGTTTCTGCCACCCATGCTGCACTGCATGGTTCCTCCACTGCCAGGTGGATGGTGCCAGCCTTGAATGTGCCCACCTGAGTGGTGGCTGGCTGGTACTGCTGGTGGCTAGGGATGGTGCAGGTACTCAGTTGGGGCTCCAAGGCTGGGGAGAAATCACTGGCTTCCCTGCCCCCCTGAATGCCAGTCTGCAGGCCCCAGCACCTGCCTGGCTTGGCACAGTGCACAGGTGTCTGCTCCCTTGTCGAGTGCTATTTGCCACTCAAATGGCTGCTTGTTCTTTTCCATAAGTATGCCATCTATGCAAATGGGTAATGCCTGTAATGTTGCTGATATTTCCCCTTTAAGGGCTCCATTTGCATAGACAGGGTACTTACAGAAAAGAATGAGCAGCCATTTGAGTGGCAAGTGGCACTTGTCGGTTCCACAGGGGTTGGTTTTGTTCCCCACGTTATTCAACATCTACATGAAACCGTTGAGTGCGATCATCTGGAGTTCAGGAGTATGTTGTCATCAGCTTGCTGATGACATACAGCTCTATTTCTCTTTTTGATCCTCTTCAGGTTAGGCTGTGGATGTGCTAAGTCGCTGCCTGGCTGTAACAATGGACTGGATGAGGGCTAAAGTTAAAGTGTATTGCAGCCAAAGAGAGGCTTAACTTTTTTGTTCCCTTAATGAGAACATCCTCAGGTCATCCGGGGCCAATCTACACTTATGTTTTTTTCCACTTCCAATAAGGTTTCACCACTCATCTTTCTCACTATGCAGGACCTGCCTTGAATTTAGGGATGTCAGAGAATTCTGCGATGGATCTCGGTGAGATCCCCCGAAATCCATCGTGGAACGAAGCCCCCGCCCCCCCCCCGCCCATGAAAGGCACGCAAAACGGAGCACTTACCTGCTCCCATCTGCGCTGCTTTGCGAATGGCGGCCGTCCTGCGGCCGCCTTTCGCTTCCTCCTCTCAACAGCCATGATAGGCTACATAAATACTTACATAGCCTATCACAGCTAACGCAGGGACACCATTTGCGTCCCTGCGGAGACTGTGATAGGCTACGTAAGTATTTACGTAGCCTATCATGGCAGGGTGGGGGAAAAACCCAGTGTACGCAAATGGTGGTAGCTACCGCCATTTGCGTATGCTGGGGTTTCCCCCCCTCCACCATGATAGTCTACGACAGCCACCATTTGCATCCCTGCAGGGCTGCCTAGCAGCTGGATGTCCGGCTGCGGGCAGCCGGAGCCGGCCGGCGGCTCCACGGCTTGGCCGCAGAGCAGAGCCGGCCGGGCAGGATTCTTGGGAGAGGGATGGAGTGCCTCCCCCCCACCGCGGATGCCCCTGCGCGGAGCCAGGTAAGGGATTTGTACATCCCTACTTGAATTGGGACCGGAATTTCCCACTTCTGTGCTCTCACTTTCAATACCCTGATATCCTGGTATTTCCCATTCATCTGCTCTGCTCTTCCATGTTCATTACCTTATAAGGTCATAGTCCCTTCCCACGCCAGTCCATATACAGCAGTGTTTGTATTTCCCTCCTGTCCAATAACAGCTCTAGATGCCCCCATCTGGTCTTCCAGCTACTGATAGCATAGCTTCCATAGCACTGGAAGTTTTATCATCAACCAGCAGAGGCCTAGAGGTGCTGGCTCTTGTCTGATCTGGGAAGCTCAGCTGGATCAGCCCTGGTCAGAATTTTGGATGGGAAACTGCCTGGGAGTCAGCCTTTAGGGGGTTGTTCTTTCCCTTTAAATGACACTAACTTTTACCTCCTTCTATCCCCTGCTTTGGCTTAAAAAAAAAAAATTAAGGATCATAACTGAGTGCCTTTACACACGCTGCCTTCCCCCCTCCACCCCCATTCTAGCTTAACTGGTGCTGTAATGTTTTCTCATGGCCCCAATCATGGGAACTTACTTACTCAGGAGTAAGCCACATTGAACTCAATGGAACTTACTACTGAGTAGACATAAGATCACCCTGTGATTTTTTAAAAAAATTAAGGCATTATCTTCAAATCTTCAGATCTTTAAATCTTTGAAGAATAGGGCTTCTCCAGCCTGATTTCCTGATGCACAAGCATAAATTTCTTCACTGGGCAGTCTTCAAAGACACAAGCTGCAGCACACACACCCCAACCTGAGCATCTCCTGCCTCTACATTTCTCAATCAGAGGGAGCAGAGGGTAAAATGCCTCCCTGAAATGAAGGGAGACACCTCTGATTCCCCACCCCACCAAGCTCAGAAGCAATGTCCTCTTTTGTTCTAGATCACCCTATGGGGCTCAATGGGGCTTACTCAAGGCTTGCAGACTTACAGGGTGATCTTATGTCTACTCAGTAGTAAGTTCCATTGAGTTCAATGTGGCTTACTCCTGAGTGAGTGCCCAGGATTGGGGCTGCAAGAAAACATTACAGAACCAGTTAAGCTACTGGGAGAATGCGGGGGGAGGGGGGAAGGCAGCATGTGTAAAGGCACTCAGTTGTGATCCTTAATTTAAAAAAAAAAAAAGCCAAAGCTAGGGATAGAAGGAGGTAAAAGTTAGTGTCATTTGAAGGGAGAGAACAACCCCCTGCTCAGTGCAGGAAGCCTGCTTCCCAGGCAGTTCCCTATCCAAAATTCTGATCAGGGCCGACCCTGCTGAGCTTCCGAGATCAGACAACAGCATGTGCTTCCAGCCATTTCCTTGCTGGTGATAAAGCTTTGAGTGCTGAGGAACCTATGCAATGACATCTCATGGTCTTCGAAGCTGCACAGCTTTGAAGCTTCGAAGATGCTAGCAGCCCCCCCCCCCAGCTGAGCACTGGGTGCTGCCGCTGCTGCCTCTCTTCCTTGTGCTGGCTGTAAAGGACTGGCACGGGGAAAAGAACATCAACAGACACCTCTCAGCCTCTCACCCTGGCGTCCAGCAGGTGGGAGGGGAGAAGAAGATAGGTGCCTCCTTCTTCCCTCCACCCCCACCTGCTACAGCGGTGGCAGCAAGGGACAAGCTCTCACCAGGCTTTGAGCCCCAACAGGACGCTCACACCATCCCTACACACACACACACACACACAGGGATAGAGGAAGAGAGGGACGGTGGGTGGGGAATCACCAGAAACAGGGAGAGTTTCTGCTCCTCCAATGAGAGCCACCGTCTTTAAGAGCAAGAAAACAGCACAGCGCTCGAGTGTGAACCAGGCTCGCGAATTTGATCAAGAACCGCAACGAGAAAAATGGATGAGTGTGGATAATCACATTTTAATGTGAGTGCGTTTAACCTGACAGGACCCCGACTTAATTGTGATGGCGGGCGCAATGTAGATCGGCCTCCAGTGAAGCTAAATAGTGGCAGATTCAGGACAGATAAAAGGAAAATACTAGAGGAGAAGGGTTATTTTGCACTTCAAAAAAACCCTACACCACAGATTAGGGTGACCTCTCAATTGTCACCTTAAGCACCTCTTCATTAGGTTCTCTAATCCCCTATGTGGCTTGACAGGGGTTTTTTTACCTTTTGTTTTAGTTTTTGAGAAAAGGAAAACATAATGTTCCCTTTTTAGAAAAGGAAACTTTATGCATGGTTAGCATCATAGTCACTGGATCTAACTGTCTGAAATTTGGCAAGTTCAGTAACCTCTATAAGGGCTGCCATGTTCTCAAATTCCATTCACT
The DNA here is from genome assembly GCF_057233095.1 of Heloderma suspectum. NCBI lineage: Eukaryota > Metazoa > Chordata > Lepidosauria > Squamata > Helodermatidae > Heloderma > Heloderma suspectum. The sequence continues at coordinate 77,016,677 of NC_139460.1, read as the reverse complement.
TATATGGAAGCACTATATATATATATATATATATATATATATATATATTCTTTGCTTTGACAGATTTTCTTGAAAAAAGCTAACTTTACTTGTGGCTAGCACAAAAACCACTGGATCTGTCTGAAATTTGACATGTTCAATCATCTCCATAGTGGCTGCCAGGGCCCAAAATTGCATGTATTTATCATAAAAACTAAGGGGAAAAAAAGTCATGGCCATTTCTGTTTTCCAATGCAAATCAATCGCAAAATGTAAAATCCAAATAATTCCAGGATTCAAATTGGGTCGGATTCGGTCTGAATCAGTCTGAGGCAGATTGGAGCCCAATCCAAAGCCTCAAATCAGCCTCCAAGTTGGGTTGGGGGTCCATGCACAGCCCTACAAGAAAGCCACTCCACATGAGCCACCTGGTCCTATGCACCAGGGACCATCCTTGTTTGGGGGCACCATTCCTGCCATATCACTGTCTACATTTTGTCCCTGCTTTTTCAGGCTGGGGATGCTTTATTAAAATTAGTGTGAGTGAACAAAGTCTTCATTCTTCAAGGTTCAGTTGCTTCCCCAGAGTCTCTAGAACAGGAGTAGTGAATCTCAGGTCTGTGGGCAAAATACAGCACTTGTGGGATCCCAGTCCAGCTCTCTGAGGTTCCTAAGATGGTCACACACCCTTGTCCTGGCCACACCCATTTCTCCCTGACTGCTGAGAGTTTGGTGGTTTCCTGGTTTTTGTGCAATTCCCCCCCCCCATTCTAAAATGTTGAAATGCCTCTCTGAAGGCTTACTTACTAGCAGGAAGAGCTCCAAGCTAAAATATGTGGGTATTTTTATTTTTGGCCTCAGCCCTTTTTACTTTGGCCACACCCACCACTAGAATGTACACACACAAACACACACACACATTTACACAAGTGTTTTTCCTACAGTGAATTTTTGCCCTGAGGCTGAAAGAATTTTGACACCCTTGCTATAGAAGTTAAAACTCAAGAGTGGGGAACAGATACACCAACAGGATATGGGGTATGAAGGATAGCCACCACCTTAGTAAGCTGGTTGAGTTTGTCTGCAGCATTTGCATTTAATAAGATTGCCTCTGACAAAGGAGCCTCAGTCTCCAAAATGCATTGGACTTAAATAAATAAGCGTCACTTTGGCAGCTCTGAGAAATTGTTCTCTTTTTGCTTTCCACTCATTGACAAGAAGGAAACATACAGTGCTCAGGCTGCCATTTTACCTGCTAAAGCTGTTTTGAACTGTTGAAAATCTATTCTAGGACAAATATGTCTTTTCTAGCACATCGCTAATCAAAGAAACAAATTCTCTCGTTTTTAAGGCAAGAGATAGCAGAGCACATTTAGACAGCAGACAGAAGAAGAAGATCCTGACTTTATGTTCTCTCCAATTATTTCTGCACTGACTTCTCTTTGCTCCCTCTATATTTGTGACAGGATCAAATAATTTCTTTCTCAATGTTATTTCTTGCTTTCTTTCATTTTCCAGTTTCTTAGATCACTGATATATATTTTATCCCAAAACTTAGATGAAAAACCTTGACCTTCAAGAAAGCAAAGATCAAAGTCTGATGGATTTAGTCTAATTCAGTCTAATTCAGGTTGCGTCTGTGAATATTTCTCGTATTGTACTGCTTTTCATCTTTCAACCTCTTCACTTTCATGAGAATGCATCACTGAATATATCTCATGGGGAGCAGCTTCCAAAAACAGGAATGTGAGTTTCACATTCTGACTCTCTGAGTCATTGTTCCTCATATTTCACATACCACAAGGTCTGATGTCACCTTACAGAAGACTGAAAGATGCAAAACTTCTTCTGTGAACATTTTATGTGTAAATGGTTGGATGGCCTATTTGAATGAATGACCATTTGAGAAGACACTTCTGTAGTAGGCACTCAAAAGCCACCCTGTAGATCAACAACGTTGAATCACTGCCAAGAAAAGATTCCAGTGGAACGGTCACAGCAGAACTGACATGTGAGCAGTGTGTGGCTTTTACCTGAATCTGACTCTGTGTCAGGAATTAGATCTATCACTCCTCTGATGCACCAAGGTGGTAAAATCCAAGTCTCTTGTTTCAATCCTGTACATTGTGATCTACTTATTAATGTTTTCCCACAGCTGCTTCCCTTGTAGGTCTAAGCTTTCATCTGTCGGATGAGCATTTGTTTCTACTATACTTCCCCATGTTTACGTGACCAGGTTTTAGATTATACTAAAAAAAAAAAAAGCTTACCTGAGCTTGATAACAAAAAACACAAACAAAAAATAGCTACAACCATTTTATGTTCTCCCGTGTACATATTGTGACCAAATCTGAATTTACTTTTAAAGATGCATCAAACAAGCAGAGTTTAAAATTTGCCAGGTCTTTCATGACAGTCCAGCAGTGCCACCAACAGGGCACACTGCAGATTTTAAAGAATTATTTAGCTGCTTTCAAACCTGTACAAGGAAGTCTTCTTTAAGAAATAGGGGAAGATAAGCAATTATATGATTTGATTTTGAATTAACCGAATCGTGTGTGTGTACATCTATCTATCATCTATCTATCTATCCATCCATCGATCTATCTAATCTTTTCTCACCTGTTGTCTGAATCTGTATTGCTAGTGGCTAGTGGATAAACAAGTTTGAAATGGACGTTTTGGATCTCCAAGCAACAGTAAATGCGTTTTTAAATATATCAAATTGTTTCTTAGGAGCTCATCTGCTGTGAAATCAAATCAACAGTGTAAACACTGAATATTATTCTTCAGTATTTTATAGTAATATTCATACTTTCATTCTTTGGCAATTTCACTCCACAAAATGAGTGCAGCTGTTAGCCATTCCATTTCTAAATTTACCAGTCTATTAGTTTATGCATTTTTAAAAATTAAATTGCAGCTGTTAATCACAGTTCTGATGTAAAATTTTGTATCCAGAGGCAGCTCCTGAATTAGAGATAATCTAATTTAAAGAAATCCACTCTGCCTCTTTGTCAAGAAAAGCAACAGACATTGCGGGTAAATATCCGCCTAGCCATATAACTTCTACTACTTAGTGAAAACTTCCCAGCCTTTGGAATTTCTCCTGCCCATTAAAAAAATGATAATTCTGACTTCTCCCCCCAAATCCCCTTCTCTTTACTCTTGAGCCAAGATATAAAAGAAAATAAAGTCAACTACGGTAGATGTTTTAAAATGTGCATACAATTGGATCCTATTCTTTAAATGCATGCAAAGAATAAAGACATCAAGGGTTCAATCCTACAGACCCTGAGAGGGCATCCCAGGGACTGTAGTATATTGGATATCCCCCCTTGAAGTGCTGAGAGGGAGGTCCACCCTTGAATGGGGAGATCTGATTTCTGGCCTCTGACCCTGCTCTCAACCCCCATGGCTGTTACCTCCCCAGACCTGGAGCTCCAATGTGGGAGATATAAGGGGTGGGGGTAGATTGGGAGCATGGGTGGATTGGAGGACACTATGGATCTGAAGGATCCAAAGCCCTCCCAGTCTCCAACCATGCCCCCAACACAGAAGGAAATTTATGCTAGCCCTGGAGGTCAACACACAGAGAGAACTGGAAGGAAGAGAGTTAAACACTGCTCCTCCCTCTCTTCTACCCTGCCGACAAGAGCCCAACAGGGCTTTAGATATGTTGGAGCACTCTTGACATTGGAATGCTCCTACTCTTCAAGTAGCCCTGCCTGATGCTTAAACTGGAGCCTAAAAGGTAGGTTTAAGACTTCTACAGTGTTCATTCTGTGCTATGTGTTTCCTGCAATGCATCTGGAGCCTGGTTGATGGGTCAAATCTGGGGTGAAATCCTCTGGTGAAATCTGGGGCAATTAAATCTATTACCAAGTCTTACTGGGAATTAGTCAAGTTTTATGTGTTGCATGGCATACGGAAATTGAACTGGTGAAGATTTTCCCAGCATAGAGATGTGGAAAGTGTAAGCTGCAGAATTCCACCTTCCCATGGCACAGGAGACTTGCCAGGGAAAAAGTGGCAACTCTGTTATGATGACTTAGAAGCTGTGAAGCAGAAATGGTTTCAGTGGTTGTAAGTACAGCATTTCTGGACACTATGCATGCAGCTATTGGGAAGTGGGGATCAGGAGGTATAGCTCAGTCCTGTGTGCATGCAGGGATGAGGCTTGCTCTTAGGTGGGCAACTTGTGGCCCTCCAAATGTTTTGGCCTGCAACTCCCATCAACCTTCGTCATTATAGCTCTCAGCCAAGCAGGGGTCAGGCTAGTCAATGAGGTCTTGCTGTCTTGCAAAATGGCCACTCACACTCTGCTTGTGTAATTTGTTTATGCATAGTCAATCAGTTCCTGGACAGTTCCAAATGATTTTCCACAAAATTGGCCAGTCCAGCTTTGGATAGGCATGCTGAATAGAGTATTGTGCACACAAACAGATGTTGCATGTGCAATTCTCTCTTTGATACAACTGCTCAGGCTGCTCACATTTAGTCCTTAAAAAAAATCCCACTGGCAGGCTATTTGAAAGGGGAAGAAGAGGCATTGATTCAGGCTCTCACCACGTCCCCTTTCTTACCAAATGGCTGATCATCAGGATATCAACTTGTAAAAAAAGGATAAATGCTTATACTGCTCCATTTGCTCCATGTGCACTGGGGTGGATCAGGTCTAATATATTTAAGGATGATCCTGTGAGCTACAGCTAACATGGAAATAAACCATTCAATTGGTATAAATCCAGAAGAATCATTCTCAGCATCATTCTACAGCAGAGTTGTTGAACTTCTTTCAGGCTGAATTCCATCTTGGAGAAGCTCTTGGAGACTGTGTTCCAGTGGTGGGCAGGACTGAAGACAAAAGGGGAGGGGCCAAAATGCAAGTATATTTTAAGTTAAAGTTGTTACTGCCAGTATCTACGTTTTAGGTCCCAAGACATGGTCTGAAGGCACATGAGGCATCCACCTTGCTGAAGCTAAGCAGATCTGGGTCTGGTTAGTGCTTGGAGGGGTGACCACCTGCGAATTGCATGTAGCCATCTTGAGTTCCACAATGGAAGAAAGGTGGGATAAAAGTGTAATAAATTAAATAGGAGAGGCATTTCAACCTTTTAGAATGGAGAAAAACTTTAACAAACTGGGAAACCACCAAATGATTGTTGGTTGGGAAAAGGGGTGGGTGGGGCCAGAGGAAGGGGGCACAGCAATATGGGGAACCCCAGAGGGCCACATTTGGCCCCATCCTGAAGTTCTGCATCCCTCTTCTACAGAGATAAGAACATAAGAAGAGCCATGCTGGATCAGACCAAGGGTCCATCTAGTCCAGCATTCTGTTCAGTGGCCAACCAGCTGTTGACCAGGAACCCAGAAGCAGGCCATGAGTGCAACAGCACCCTCCCACCCATGTTCCCCAGCAACTGGTGTACATAGGCTCACTACCTCTGGTCCTGGAGGTAGCACATAGCCATCAAGACTAGTAGCCATTGATAGCCTTTTCCTCCAGGAATTTGTCTAAGCCCCTTTTAAAGCCATCCAAATTGATGGCCATCACTAAATCCTGTGGTAGCAAATTCCATAGTTTAACTATGTGCTGTGTGACGACCTTCCTTTTATCTGTCCTGGATAAATTGTGCACTGAAGACTATATACATATGGCTTGTCTAGAGTTTGACATCAAGAATGAAATTGGACTTACATATTTTATATAAATTCTTTGATTGCTTATTTCATCTATGCAGTCATTTTGCATGTTATATGTCCCTATCTTTAATACCAAAGCACCTATGAAAAATCAAGAGATGAAAGCTTGGTTTAATGAGACAGGAAATAGAGAGAATCTCTAGAATGAATGTAGACCCCAATGTCTGATAGATTCATTTTTTCCTCAAAGAAAAGAGCCACCTAGACACTATAAATCCTTTCATAAATGCCACAAACGTCTTTCTGTGAGCTACTGTCTCCCTTTCTTTCGATGTATGGAGAATCAATCAGATTCTCAAAACGATGCCCTGTAGATACAGTTCTATTTGATTGGCTTCTTTCAATGGATTAGTAACTCCTGGGTGGATGTCATGTCTTTCCCCCCATACTTTAATTATTTTTCCCTGTTCTTAGACATGGTGAGGGGAATTTTTATATAGGTTTTTTTTTTCTGGGGTAGGGGGGATTGGGTCATTCACTAAATAAGAATTTTGGTAAACCACCTTGGTTGCTTCCAGAAAGGCAGTATAGAAATGCAATAAAATAAAAGGAAGGAAGGAAGGAAGGAAGGAAGGAAGGAAGGAAGGAAGGAAGGACAGATGGACACCACCTTGGTTGGTTTATTGCTTATAGAAATGCAAGAAAAGAAAAAGAAAAGAAAGACCATTCTGTGCAGTCGTTGGTGTTTCAGTGGAAGGTGTCAGCATGTAACTTCATGGTAGTGCAGTGTCATACAACCATGGAATAGATCCTTATTATTTCTGAATTTCTACAGTAGTACAGCCTTCCCCCAACCTGGTGCCCTTCAAATGTGTTGGACCACAACACCCATCATTCCCAGACAGCATCATCAATAGACATGCTGGCTAAGAATGATGAGAGTTGCAGTCCAACGCATCTGGAGAGCAGCAGGCTGGTCTAGCACATATGAGCTGAGTTGAGGAGTTACCTCCTTTAGACCCACTGTGCCATTAATATGAGTTTTTATTGTGTGTGGGTAGGCAGCAGGTACAGTTTCTTCCATATTACCATGTAAGATGTTACACCAACTAAATATCTCCTTTCTACACAGTACAACTGATAGCTGTATTTGTTACGTAATTATTTATTTATTATGTTTTTAATCTGCCCAGTAACCAGTGTTAATGCCAGAGCACATTAACTTCCTTCACAAGCCAGAAGCTGACAGATCTAGCTGCACTCATTTCTATATACAGAAATGGACTAGTTCTTCAGGAAAATAGAGCAATGTCTGATATCGCTGAAGGTAACCTATGCTATGATACAGGATAAAAAATGTAAAGTAATTTTTATATGCTACATCACAGTAATTGTGGTGCTGTAAGGTACCACCATTGAATCACATAATCTTCTGGAGGACCCAGGACAGCTTACGGGGGGGGGGGGGAGAGAGAGAGAAAATGGCTGCCCTGACCCTTGCAATTCCACAGTGTCATCCTAACAGCGGGAGGGAGATGGCAGCTGGTCAGCCCAAATGAATCAGTTGACCTGGGGAGCCGGAAGTAGCCCTGCTGGTTTTATATAGTGTGGCTCGGCTCCCCAGCCTGAGCAACTTGTCACTAAGGGTAGCTTTGTCTTGCCTTGTGTGTCTTTTGTAGAGATGTATGAAAATTTCATTTAGTTTGATAAGTTGCCCTGTTCGCAACTCCAAACATGAGCACATCTTCCAGACAAAGCTTGCATATTCCTGAGCTTGTGATCACATTCACAAAACGTGTTTGTTAGGAAAATGTGCACTTTAAAAAAGGCACATTTGGGGGGAAATACGCATTTTTATGTGTTGGTCAATAGGGAAAAGGATACATTTGGGTGTGTGCTTTTAAAAAAGGTGCACACTTTTCCTATTCTAACAAGAACACGAACAAAAGCTCACATTTGGGAATGGGAAAAAGGTGAACCAAATCTCTAGGTGAGATCGGTGAACCTTTACAAGCTCGAGGCTTGCTGTTTCTCCTGTCCCTAGTCTTTTGGAACTCAGCCATTTCTGTTGGACCATGTACCTTCCCCTAGCCCTTTAAATGTGCAGTTGCCATACTGGAATTGACCTATGGCTGCTGTGGACAACATTATTGGCCTCTGCTCCCACTGACCCTGGAAGGTACCTTATGGAAAGGGTGAATAAAACAGGAGGATCCAATGGGAACATAATATCATGCTCTTTGAATGGGCTCCAGAAAAGTTACATTGGTGGCCAATTCTTATGTAGTGTACTGAACATTCGCTCCCAGGAAAGTTGCACCAAAGCAAATATCAGAACCTATCAAAATATGTATGGAAATTACTGAAAGGTTTTGTTATATTTTCAGCATTAGTGAAAACTAGGGCTGTGCAGGGACCCCCTGATCCGACTCAGAAGCCCTTTCATGGCTTCGGGGGCGGGCCCGATTTGGCTTGGGCTGATTTGGGGGGCGACCCGACTCGGACCTGAACCCGAAGTGAGATTCGGATGCTGAACCCTGCTTAGGGTCCCCCCATGCCCCCACGCAACCCCCCAGCTCCTTACCTTGCTGCCACATCCACTGCTGCCTTCTCTTCACTGCCGCCTTCTCTGCCACTGCTGCCACCTTCTCCGCCGCCGCCTTCACCTCCTTCTCTGCTGTCGCCGCCTTCACTGCTGCCTTCTCTGCACTGTCGCCTTCTCTGCCTTCACCGTCATTGCCGCTGCCAGCTCCCGAGGCCTGGACACACGCTGAGTCTTATTGCAGGGAGTCACCATTTTTAAAATGGCAACCTCTAGGAAGGTCCTGGAAGGTGTCATTTAAAAAATGGTGACTCCCTGCAGTAACAGTCAGTGTGCGTCCAGGCTTTGGGAGTTAGCAGCGGCGATGACGGCAGCGGCAGAAATGGCAGCGGCGATGACAGTGGCGGAGGATGAGAAGATGGCAGTGGCAATGACTGCAGTGGAAGCGATGGAGGTGGCGGTGGAGGCAGTGGTGGTAAGGTAGGCAGTGGAGGTGGCGGCGGCAGAGGTGGGCGGCTCAGGTAAGGACCTGGAGGCACCAGCGTGTCTGAGCCAGGGGTGCCAAAGCTCCGAAGCACACTGAGTTCTTCAGAGAGCCCGACCCACTCTGGGTCACTTCGTGCCCCCTCTACTTTGCCTCGGAAGGGACTCAAAGTGTCCCAAAGCAGCCTGCTTTGACTCAGAGTTTGGGCCTTGGGCCAAAGTGGTGCACAGCCCTAGTATAAATGTTACTTTTATATACATCCAATAATTGCCTTTTCCAGATTTCTAAGACTTGTTCTTCCCCTCAGTGCATGATAGATGAGCAGAAGTACATAATAATAGATATGCCCTAGTTACATCTGCCCAAGGAGGAAAACACTATTAAAAATAGTCCCTGAAATACAGTCAGTCACCTTTGGCAGATTTTGACTTTTAATTGTTGTGATGTTATTTTGTGCCATTACTTTAATCTCTTAGAGCATCTCAGTCAATTCAGAGATGCTTTTATCTTAATCACCTCACTCTTGTCATAAGTAAGCCAGTCCCAGAATAAGTACAGATGTTGAATTTCTTACTAAAATGCTTTGCAAAAATGGAGTATGGTCAACTAGCACTTGATATCAGAGAAAGAGAGGCAGATGGAGAGAGGCAGACAGAGACAGATTATTGTTGTATTATCGTTGATTAAAAGTTTTATATTGTTTGTCCCTAGAAGGATTTGTTTCCCCATATTTTTCGAACAGATATTTTACCAACAAACTGATAAAGCAAACTGTCCCTTGTGGAACATGCAATTGTTATGACACACAGAACTAATCGCAGGTATATTAAGTCTTCCATTAAAGTGATGGCCTCATCCTAGGCATATAGACAACTCCATGAAATCCAGCAAAGGGTTGTAGTACTGACAGGGTGGGACAGCTGTGCTGTGCAAGGGCCACTGTACTTTTGCGCTGTCATGCAGTATCCTGTAAGCCTTGTTGTCCCATAAGAGCTATAACTAGGGATGGGTGAGAATTTCGTTTCAGTACATTCTTGATAAGAATTTACCAAAATTCACAAATCCATCACATTTGGGATGGAAAGAACTTGAGATTAAAAAAAAAAAAAAGAATGTGGGAGAATGTGACTTTGAATCCCTGTGTATTCAGCCATGTTAGTGCTGAATTTGGGTCGCACCCTCTTTTTTTCCTGACAGGCTTCTCATCTTTAACAGCTATGTGGCAGGCAGATACAACATATGGTCCTCTCCATGTACCTACACGGCTGGTGCAGACAGGTAAGAATTTCATTTCCATTGGTTTTTCACAAGGATTCACACAGTTCTTCATGTTCTAGATGGAAACTTAACATTTAAGGAATTGGAATGCAAGAAAAAGCAGAAACTGACAGATTCATCCATGCCTAGCTACGACACCAAGTTGTGTCAATGGGGCTGGTTTCATGCAAAACTTAACATAGATACCCAGGGACACTGTCTTTCCCAGAATTGGGCCTGGAGGACTATACAAGAAAAGATAAGTTGGGAAAAACTGTTCTTGGACTGTACAATTAAGATTGCAGGTGGTAGGGTTGTGGGGTTACTTACTGGAACGCTCCATACTAAAACCAAATTTTTATTCATGGAAAACTAGAATGTCAGGGACAAGGCTCAGCTAAATTCTTTTCTGACATCTACAGTGCACTTCTATACATGTCTATTAAGAAGTAAGCCCCACTGAGTTCAGTGGTATTTATTCCCACAGTGGTATTTATTCCCAATGTCTACACAGCATTACAGCCTTAGTTGTTGTTGTTGTTCCTGCTGCTGTTTAAAAATGTATTAATATAAACAAAAAAGCCACAATGGGAGTCTTCAATTAAAATACAGATAATATGACATCTATTTAAACAGAAATAGAAGCCCTGAATATAGGATTGCTTGAATATGGGATATAGCAGTCATGAGGACTATCGCAATAACTGAATATGTGGTTGAGACATTTGAGAGATACCATTGTTGAGTCTGTTTCAGGGCCAAAACAGAAATTGCTTTCTCTCATTTTTCTCTAGAGTAGGGGCAGGGGCCCTGATCTGGATTGGGACCCTAGCATAGGGGCAGAGGAACTTTAACCCTTTCTCACCACTATGGGCCCAGTCTGGATCAGAGATTCCATACCTGCAATTTGTATTGCAAAATAAGGATCCATAAATTGCAGGTATGGTCCCCCCAAATCTGGATTGGGCACGGGGGGGTAAGCCCCCCTACCAGCACCCAGTGCCTACTGTAGAGTAAAAGCTACATCTTTAAAATAATGTCTGCTTTGGCCCCGGGTCTGTTATTTTGCAGTTTTGAGGTGATGCATTCACTTTTCTAACTGCTATGTGCTATTCTATTTGATTCCAAAGTTCACAGTAAGCTGGTCACAGTCTGTCCACCTCTTGGCTATTTCCAGAGCTGCCACTAACAAGAATATAGCATGCTCTTTTGAAGATCCTCATGCCAGCCATCATATAATAATAGCAGAGCTAATTTTGGTTCAGGAGACAAAAGTCTGTTTTCTACTTTTTGATATGTGAAGAAAAACCTTCTCCCAAAGGCTTCTTACAATTTTACATCCCCACTAGATATGAAAATATGAGCCCTTTTCTTAACACCCCCTCCAGCACTCCAGTCTTATAAAGCAATTAATACAATTCAACTACAGGTGGATGAGGAACCAGTGATGCAAGATTTCCAATGGGTTTTTCCTGAACTGCGTTCATATGGATTTTAGGGGCTTTTTCTGCCACAAGGAACACCATGTGAAGGGCTCCTGAAAAAGAGTGAGTGCAGTTTATTCACATGCTTGCAGTGAGAAGGAGAAGGGAGGGTTGTGTGTGTATGTATGTATGTACTCATGCAGGCATGATATATACATGGGTGGCGGGTGTAAATAGATGGAGGATCGATGGCTAGGGGTGTGTGTGTGTGTGTGTGTGTGTGAGAGAGAGAGAGAGAGAGAGAAAATATATACAGGCCTGTGTACAGGTATTTGGGCACCCTGTGGCAGCACAGGGAATCTTCAAAGCTTCCTTGCCAAGAATGTCCCACTCTCAGGAAGGACCCCTGGCTAGGGATGGCAGAGAATTCCACCACAGATTCCAGTGAGGCCAGATTCTAAAGAATCCAGCCCCCCGGAATCCATGGCGGAACAGCCTCCTGCCCCCCCCCACGGAATCACCCGGGATGGAACTTACCTGGGTGGATGCGGCGGATGCGGCGGATGCGGCGGCAGCGGCGGCTGGTCTCCTGGCTGGCTGCAGCCAGGCTGCTGCGGCCACCATTGCCGTCCTTGCAGCTGTGATAGGCTACGTAAGAATTTACGTAGCCTATCAAGGCTACCCCCCCCAAAAAAAAAACCAGCGTATGCAAATGGCGGCAGCTATGGCGGCTGCCATTTGCATTCCCTATTTTTCGCCGTTCTAGCCTACGTAAATATTTACGTAGGCAATTACGGCGAAAAAAAAGGGAACCACAAATAGCATAGTGGGCACTATTTGTGTTTCTTTCTTTTTTTCACTGTAAAAGCCTACGTAAATATTTATGTAGGCTAGAATGGCGAAAAATAGGGAACGCAAATGGCAGCCGCTGTAGCCGCCGCCATTTGCGTACACCGTTTTGTTGGGGGGGGCATGCTGTGATAGGCTACGTAAATACTTACGTAGCCTATCATGGCAGCCTGGAAGGATGCAAATGGTGGCCGCTACAGCGGCCACCATTTGCGTCTGCAGCAGCCCATCCGCAGCCGGAAGTCCGGCTGCGGATGGGCCTGGCCGGCTGCTCCGCAGAGCTGCCACGGAGCAGAGCCAGCCAGGCAGGATTCCGGGGGGGGGGGAGGACTGGATCACCTCCCCCCTGTCGAGGATTCTGGAGGAATCCTCCAGCGGATGCCCCGACCGGAACCAGGTAAGTGATTCATACATCCCTACCCCTGGCTTTGGAAGGCATTTGGTATTTGGGCCAGGCAGGCTTTGTGCAGACTTGCATCAGCCACTTTTCTGCTACAGTGTTTGTCATAGCAGGGAGTAGCTGGCAGGGCTTCCCAGAGAGCAGACCCATCTGATGCTTATCTCTGAAGGGTTCTACAAGGAGGAAGAGCAAGTGCGTCACCAATGGCGCCGCCACCACCTTACAGATGCCCCTGCCACCTTCAAGGGGCCATTTGGGCAGCCCCAGATGTTGGCACCTGGAGCAGCTACTCCACTTGACCCCTGCTCCCTTTGAGGTAGCCCTGAGTGTCTATTGCTAGGGAGCTGGGGTGAGAGAAAAGTTTGCCTTGAATGGAATAGGTCTCTTTTAGTGCCGAAAACTGTGGGTTCAAAGGAGGTGTTTAGTGTTGGGGCTCACATCCCATCTCTAGCTTGTACTCAGTCTTTTGGGCAGGTTATTTGTCCTTTGTGATTAGCCACACCTCCTGTGGCAGCCATTCAGTGGTCATACCCAGGACAGTTTCTCAAATTGCCAAATGTGCCCACAGGCCCCAAAAAGGTTGCCTAGCCCTGCTGTATAGCTGTAGTCAAACAGAATCCCATCTTTTAAACTTCTGGCATTTTGAGATGATTGATGAGATGATCAGTGGATGATTTAGAAAAGAGGATGATTTAGAACTGGTGTGAGCAGGGATATGAAAGAAGCCAACTGATTAGACCAGGTCTTCCACAGGTGTTGGGTAAGTATGGCCTTTGCTCCACCTCTGTAATCCTCATAAGCTAAGCAGGGTCAGCCCTGGTTAGTACTTGGATGGGAGACTGCCTGGGAATCAGGCTTCCTGCATTGAGCAGGAGGTTGGACTCGATGGCCTTGTAGGCCCCTTCCAACCCAATGATTATAGATGGTGAAAACTCCATAGAGGCACAGGGTTTGTTCTGGGCTCCATATAATATATACAATAATAGTTCTGACAGTTAGTTTTTTATGTTTATGGGGTTTCTTATATGGGGAAACATTCAGTCATGTGAATTCTATCTTCAGTCTGATGTGGTGCTCCCAGGAAAGGGTTTGCCAACTCTACTGTTTGTGTAGGCTGAGCCTCGCACTCCAGCTGTAGTGCTGCTGTAGTATATATTTCTGTTTGCCTTTGTAATGTGCTGCTGCTTCTATTTTTTTCTCTCCCTTTTATTCCCACTGATGTTTGCCGAACATAACGATAGCAATGCTTCAAAAAACCAGGTCCACATAGAATAACACACCCTTTCATAGTTGCAACAAGTAACAGTGCCTTACTTTAAATTACATACAACTGTTTTTGCCATGTTTAGGGTTCAGTCAGTATATGTATTAAATAATATGTTTATGTATTATTTGTATCGTATTGTATATTGTATTTTATTAAATGCACAGATAAATGTATTATATGTACATTTATTATTTATTACATTATCATATGTTATCATCAATGGGGTTTAGTGGATTTGTCAACCCACTGCCAGATTTACAGGTAAAATCTGTAGCATTGATAGTCAAAAATGTTAATAACTTATCTCATCTTTCTGGCAAATTGTTTTCATTATAGCAAAGCAAAACAAAATATAGTTTGTGATTTTTGTTGTCGCTTATGCGTTTCTGTAAAACAGCTAAACCAATCAAGAGTAGCCAGCTTGAGCACTAATTTTAGTAGAAAGGCAAGACACAAATTTAGTAAATAAAATTAAAATAGTGTAGTTTCCAAGATGGAATTTCTGTGGTCATAATGGCACATTGGGAAGTTTTGTAAGATACATAAGGCTCAGATGGATTCATGTGTGCATGGACATTCCATAATGTTGTATCAACTGTAGGCTTACCACTTGGTGACTAGCAGCTAAATGTGTGAACTGCCTCCATTGGAAAGCATTGTGCTTGAGGTGATGTCAGGTGATCTAACAGCTCTTTCTGTGGTGCTTGAGCTGTAATGGCTGCTTTACACAAGTCATCACAACGTTGCTGCCACTGAATAGTGAAAATGTGAACTTTAAGTCTTGGAATATATCCAGTTATGTGGTATTTGCAGCTTTGGGGATAGGGTTTGGGGAACAGTTTCTACTTTTGTGAAATCCATGACATTATCCTCAGCAGTACCTGCTAATATCTTTTCAGATGTGAAAATATACCTCCCTGCCCTCGCCCACTGCCCAGTCAGCGGTAGAGATGTCTGGATTTTGTGAAATCGTGGATTGTGTGGTTTCATTCATTCCAGTGTCAGTTCACAGATGGATTTTAATTCCCCCCCCCCATTATGCAGAAAGATATGCAAATAATTCTGTAAGAGGGTTCACAACAATTTACGTAATTTATGTTACTGCATAACATTTAGCATATTGTCCCCCATTACATTTGACTTTTCCCCATGTCTATTTTCCAGCCCCAGCAGAAACTTGCATATTTTCCTATGAATAAATTTCCATAAATTTGGGGAAAATTAAAAAAAAATCCAAAAGTCCATGGACTCTGTGTGGCCTGAGCAGGCCGGTCCACAGCAGATTCCGCAGACTGAATTCTTAGAAATCCAAACTCATTTTAGTCTGTCTTGAATTTTTCCAGTATCCCTAATCAGTGGTCTGGAGAGTCCACTATTCAGAAAGGCAGAAATGGTCTTCTCTTTCAAAAGCCCTATTTGGAAACAGGCCATATAACTAGGAATACTGAGAATTTAAGATGGGGCAATTTCAGGTGTTGTGAGGATTTAAATCAGATATAAATACTCAGAGCATACATTAAAAGAAGCACACATCCTCCCTCCCTCTCTGTGTATGTGTGAATATACAGGCTCGTCATCTTGAACCAGCAGAATGTGGCACAATAATTACTGTCAGTTTAACAGAGAGAACATAACCATGGAGAATTCTGTCAGCCTTGAGCTTCTGAGCAAGTCATGTTTATCACCTGATTAAATATTAATATGATGAGAGGTCACGGTCTTTTGTGAAATCCCATCAGTAGACTGAACACCAGTAGGAAAAAACCCACACATCTACATTCAGCACTCTTTGTAATGTGCCCTGTTTAGAACTGCCTGAGTAACAGTCAGCAAATAAAACAGTCTAAGTTCTCTCTCATCTTGAAGGTACCATCTAAAGCCTGCTTCATACAAAATGTTGTAGGCTCTAGCTAGGTGGATTTGGCAAGCCTAGTGTAAGACATGATTCCTAATGTTCCTTTTTTTTTCAGGTCCAACCAGTAAAAATATATTCTAGGCTGGTAACCAGCATCAGAGTTTGGAAATTTCATAGCTAATCTAACAATGATTCCTCTCCTCCCACCCCTTGCCACCACCCACTGCTGTCCTTGGGTAGGATATGGATCTGAATTTATATCCCTTTGCCATACTTCCAGATTATATTTCATACTGAAGGCTGCTGAACTCTTGATTTAACATCCAGTCTGACATAAAGACAGACATTTCTAGCTGAAAGGCATAACAGGATACTGGAAGCTAGAACAGCATCAGATGAGATGTTATTGTCTCTTTTATCATTTGCTGAGAGAGGTTATTCTAGCTGTTGTCCTGTTCCAGGCTGTGAAACTGGGACATTTCCTAGAAAAACCACGGGAGTTGCCATTGATAGGATTAAGAGGGGAAAAAACAGAAGGAGGTGAGGTGAGTATCCAAAGTAGATCACAAAGAAGAGAAATGGGTTCTCAGAATGCAAAAATAAATTGATTGTAGGAAGCCCAACACATTTTGGCCTTTTTACGGTGACTCTATTGAGTTGCCAGTAGATTGACACAAGAGACAATCTTATGCTGAAAAAAAAATCTGAAAACTTTTTTCTTCACCCCCTGAAGAAGGCCTAAAATAAGAAAAAAGGCTGAAACACATTGGGCTTCCTACAATAAATTAATTTTTGCATCCTGAGAACCCGTTTCTCTTCTTTGTGATCATTGATAGGATAAAGCAACAGCTGGGGTGGCCAAAGGTCCTGAGCTGCATATGATCATCCTCATATGGCTGAGGGACAAAGCATGTCAGTCTCACCTTCTCATCACTCCAACACTTTCTCTAAAATCTCCAGAACATACATTGTTGCTGATTCTCTGACATACTTATTTGCCTCTCACCACTTCTTCTAGCCTTCCCATTTCCCTCTTCCAGTATCTGCCAGGGCTCCCCTGACACCCTAGGGGTTATCTCTCTCAAGCAGGGATGGGTGAGAATTTTGTTCCATTGGTTTTTAGGTAAGAGGAACTTAGTGAAATTCACAAATTTCTTCATAAATGGGATGGAAAGAACTTGAGATTTTAAAAAATCTGAAAGCAGGAGAAACCGAAATGGACAGATTCATCCATTCAGGCAGAAGGCTTTGACTGCTTCGCTCTTAAAAGTCTGAGTTTGAATCCCTGTGTATTCAGCCATGTTTGCGTTGCTGAATTAGGGCTGCCACCTCTTTTTTTCTGACAGCTTTAATGGCTACATGACAGGCAAGTACAATGTGGTCTCCTCCACATCGCAAATATCTTTACCAATTCCACTTGTCCTGTGCAGCTGGGTGAGAACTTCATTGGATTCATTTTTGATAAGAATGTACCAACATTCTCAGTTTTTTTCATAAATGGAACAGAAAGAATTCACGATTAAAAGAAAAGAAAAGAATGTGGGAAAAAGTGAAACTGACAGATTTGTCCATCCCTAGTCTTGAGACTGAGCATTTACTCTTCCTCCCAAGATCTTGGTCTTGGCCTATTTTTGAAGCTGGTAGAGTGGAGGATTTCCAGGAATCGCTTCTTTCTTGAATTGCCCATTTGAACTATCCATCAACTCCAGGTAGGCAGTTCCCATGGATTGAAGAGTATCAGATCTTTCTAATATGTGTCAATTTTTAGGGTTAGCTCACAAATCAACATGCCTCTGAGCAGTGTAGCCCCTGCAGGATGATGAGAGCATAGCCTTTATTAACCCTTAGAAGCGGCTGAGTGACTAACAGGTCCACCTTGTAATCCTAGGGCCCATTTTACCAGGGCTCCAATCACTTTGCTTTGGGGAAGGGCAAGGATAGGATCATGAGATGGCCATAGATGCTTAACTATGAGCAAAGCCTTAAACTGGCTTTCAGTCATTGTAACTCACTAGCCCCAGCAGGTATTCTTCTGGAACTGCAGGTTTTTGCCTGGGGACACCTCTACAAAATATGAAATTTTTATGCGAATTACTCCAAAAACTGAGGGGGTGGAGAGAATGAGAAATAAGTAACTTCCCTTCCCTCCTCCCCACAAAAAACTGAGGACTGTCCTTCCACATGAACCACTGCACCTATCTTTCTCAAACTTTGTTAGGGACACATTCAGTCTATCATTTTCAGCACAATGGTCCACAAGGAACATAAGAGGATAACTGTGTCCTCTTTGGAATACCCTCAAAATGTCAAGGCTGCTCTTGCAGATACCACCTGTGACTATTCATCTGAAACATGGCAGCCTTGATTCCCCTCTGCAAATGAAATCAAATTCTGCCCAGAAATTCAAAAACCTATCAGCAATTCCCTTTAAAAGAGAACCAGACTCTAAAGGCACATAGCACCAAACCCCTACACCTATTTTTCTGACATTTGGCAGGGGTAATCCCTTCCTAATGGGCTGCTAATAACATCCAGTTCTGATAAAGAGAGAAAAGTTAATGCCATTTAAAAAAAAAAATCCATCATCATCAATGGGAGCCACAAAATCTTGGATTTCTGAATCTCAGCTTGGGTTTGGTACCCATGTTGAAGTGGACAGCCTCTAAAACTGTCCAGAATAGGGCCATTTTTCAAAGCACTGAATCATGGTCTGAGACTCTGAGTTGAGTGTGGGATGCACACTTCTCCTAATTACATATAGGTCTCTGCTGCTGTCGTATATTTTCAGTATTGATACTTATGCTAGAGACCTGCTGCACAGTGTATTATAAATGACAGTGCATTTGCAGATTTAGAAATCGCAGTACCAAGGGGTTAATGCTTTGACTCTTGAATGCTTTATTTTTTATTTATTTGTTTGTTTGTTTATTTATTTATTTATATCCCACTTTTTTTCCTCCTTAAGGAACCCAAGGCGGCATACATAACACTCCTCCTCCTCCATTTTATCCTCACAACAACAGCCCTGTGAGGTAAGTTGGGCTGGGAGTCTGTGACTGGCCCAAAGTCACCCAGTAAGGTTCCATGGCTGAGTGGGGACTAGAACCTGGATCTCCCGACTCCCAGTCCAACACTCTTGCCACCACACCACACTGGCTTTGGGGTGAAAGCAGATGTGGATTTTCATTCTTCTTATGAGAACTACTTTATTTTCATGGAGAATTTTTTCCCTCCTGATCATATATTTCAGTGCAGGAAAGCTGAAGCCTAAGTAATTTTTAAGAAAGAAATTTTCTTAAAATTCAAGAAAGAAATTTCATTTCTTTGTTCCTCTTTCTCACTATGAAGTCTTTCAGAATGGTAGGATGTACTCAAGTAGGAAAGAACAGAATATTAACCATCTGACTGCCTATGTGATAATGGAAGTGGATTAATCCATCCTGACCAGCAACCATAACAGGAGAATATGCAACCTATGTATCAGTTTCCCAGTCTTTTTTGTTTTTACTGTAGTTAAGTATAAGTATTTTAGTTCTAAGACACTTGACTGAAGACATATGGGTACAATTTTCTTGATAAATATTTGCTGCTGAATGTCTCTGCCCAATTTCCTGAAACCCTAGCATGGGGGTAGGCCGTGTGGTGCCCACAGGCACCAGTGCACCCCTGAACACTTTTCTTGGTGCCCACCGAAGTGCCCCCCCACTTTTTAAATTAATAAATTTTCTTACCGACAGCTGGGATCACTTCACATCAAAGTGAGAGCTTCATCCACTGACCATCTTCATTTCCCATGAATGCCTCTGGGCCACACATGGGGCTCAGAGACATTCTTAGGAAATGAAGATGGTGGATGGCAGATGGCTGCAGGTAGTGCTGTCCTCTGCAGCATGTCCATCCACTAAGAAAAAGAAGAGGGAGGCGGGGAAAGGGACTTTCTGACACTTCTGCCTGGTAAGTGGTGGGGTAGGGGCTAAAGAGAACAGCATGGGGATTGGGGAAGCTAGCATGAAGCCAGCTTGTGAGGGGGGAGGGAAGAAACCATCCACTTCAAAAATGTGTGTCATGCCCCCACTAAAGGAAGAACTAGAGCTCCCAGAAACCAAGGGTACCCCAGAGGACTTGCAGAGGAGGAGCCTGGGCCCTCAGGGGAGATGGCTGCAGATCCATCCCTGTCAGGAGGAGGGGACTCTGCCTCTGAGGTAGACATTGAGCAAGGCCCTGACCCCCAGGGGCATCCTTGCCTGAAGCCACAGGCCAGTGGGACTCCCATAAGGAGTGCTTGCTTGCAAGGAAGGGCTCCTCAGGAGAAAGTGACTCCTCATGAGCAGGGCTCTGACCAGAGAGCTCTAATGTACTGCAGCTGAGCCCTACTCATGAGGAGCAGCAGGCTTTGGTGCTAAAAGTCACTGCTGGAAACACCATTCTTCCAGCTCCTGTGCCTTCTACCTTGCCTCCCGGACCACTGCCTGTGATTGATGCTCTGTGTTACTGACCATTAGACTTCTTCTTGACTTTGCTTCCGAACTTTGACTGCTTAATTGCCCATTGACCTCTGCTTGCTATCTCGACCGCTCTTGCTTTAGCCTGACCCCACTTATCTGACTGCTTGCCTGAGCTTGCCTGCTGTCTTGACCACTCCTGCCTAGCCTGAACCCCATTGGACTGAAACCTGTGTGCTTGAACATTTGCTGGCTTCATTGTCTTGCTTCTTGATTAGCCCTGTACCCAGAGTCTGCTCCAGTCAACACAGGACAAGGTGCTCTGGGCACTATGTTCTTTGGTAAATAGCTTCAAAAGATGGCTTAAGGCGCAATCCTATCTATGTTTAGAGAGAGAGAAAGTCCTACAACTCCCAGCATTCCCCAGCCAGATGGGGAATGCTGGGAGTTGTAGGGCTTTTTTCTGTCTAATCATACATAGGACTGTGCCCTGAGATTCCTAGAAAAGAAAGATTTGTTTGAGAAAACTTGGTTTGAAACACACCAGTGCTAACTGAAATTTAGCTACTAAAATCTACTGTTTTAGGAAGCACTGAATTTAATAATAAAGCTCTTAATCCTCAGCAATTGTGAAGCTCAGGCACAATTTGTCTTAACCTGGACACTCAGAAATAATGAGCTCATCTGAAAACTGAGCAGTCTGGTCCCTTTATACACTTCTTACTACCAATATTTCTCCAAATCCAATACAGCCGATGCTACTTGTTAAGTGTAAGTGCTGGTCTAAGGTTTTCTAAATCGTGAATTGTCTGAAAAATAATATTAGTAGCACTGTATATTATCTGTCATCATAAAAAACAGGAAAGCAGAAACCTCAAATCCCAGAATTGTATCTTGGTAGTAAGACAGTGGTGAAAAAAAAGAAAGCTGTTGGCAAAAGAGCAGCAGTACCCCCCAGTGGCGTGACTTTGCATTTTCCTTTCGCTCTGTTATGAATAGCTATTGTTTTGGTCTGTTTGTTTTTAATGCATATAGCCTAATCATTCAGCATACAAGACAATCATCCACAATGTTTCTTCTACAAATGAGCAATATATTTCCATATCAGTGGCACAATAATCATATCCTTTGTGATGATGTATCAATGCCTGAGTGAAACAGTCACTTCATCAAAATCGACCGTTACTGGCTGATGATTGTAAAATGCCCAGAGAAATTTATTTTACAAGGCATTTAATACATTAAGCGAGCAATCCTATGGCTGCCAGTCAGCAGCTAGACAGCCATAGGATATGCTGTTTTCCAGAAACCGACCGCAGAGTCCTCGCTCCAAGGTCAGTTCCCGAAGAATCGACCTCCCCCCACGTCCACGCTGCCTCCGAAGCAGCGCAGAGAAGCCCCGTCCTCCGCGCTCAGAAGAGGAACACGGAGCAGCTGAAAAGGGGCAGGGCTGGGGGCGTACTGGGGCGGGGAGAGCAGATCTGCGTGTACGATACATCCTATATGTTGGACAGCAGTCTTCTCTCCCGCTCACCTCCCGCCCCCCGCAGCTAGGCAGCCGAAAACAGCTGACTAGCAAAAAAAAAAAAACAGGACAGGAGAGGCACAGAGAGAATGATTCTGCCCCCCCCCCCGTGTTTCTCCTGCCTTGATTTGGATAGGCGGTCGCCTCTGAGTTTGGTGGCGGCCACCTATCTAGTTAAGATTGCGCCCTAAATAAATAGATACCCAAAGAGCCTTCTTGACAACTGTTCTGCACAGATACCACAGTTCTATTTGGTTTTTGTTGGTTGGTTTCTCCCAGCTGCTTGCACTGAATTGGAGGCTACACCCAAAGATTCCCCAAGTTTCATAGGATTATAGGGCTAGGAGAGACTTCGGCTCCAATCCAATGCCCACTTACCTGCTAATGAGCCCCACTGACCCCAGTGGGACTTAACTTCTAAGCAGACATTATAGGATTGGACTATTACAGTATGTTTCTATGTGAGCTTACTCAGGAGTAGTTCCAATAACATTCAGTGGAACTCATACTTAGGGAAGTAGGCAGAGTGGCTGCAATCTCAGTGGCTCACCTATTTCAACTTTCTGCTCTTAAGTCAGACATTCTCGACCACAAGGAGTGGAGGGTCAGGGCCCAGCTTCAGTACTGCAGTAGCTATAACGTACAAGGCCCACTGCAGTACTAAAGCTGGGCCCTGACATGGTGAATTTGTAGTAGTAGTACTGGGGGACTTCAATTTCCCTGATACTTGTTTTGTGAACCGCCCAGAGAGCTTTGGCTATTGGGCAGTATAGAAATGAAATAAATAATAATAAAATAAAAAATAATAATTTCTTGGGAGACAAATTGTGTAAATCATGGTCCCTCCAAGAAATTCCAGACGTGTATTGCAGATAACTTCCTCCTACAGAAAGCAGAGGAAGGAACTAGAGGATCGGCTATCCTTGACTTGATCCTAACCAACAGAGATGACTTAGTGGATAAAGTAGCAGTTACAGGAACTCTGGGGGAAAGCGACCATGTTGTACTTGAGTTCTTGGTTCTAAAGGAAGTAAAAGCGGAGCGTAGTCAAACACGTGGATTTTAGGAAAGCCAATTTTAATAAACTCAGAACAATTATAAGTAAGGTCCCATGGCAAGCGACTCTAACGAGAAAAGGAGTCCAAGATGGGTGGGAGCTTTTAAAAAAGGAAATTCTCAAGGCACAATTACAAACCATTCCAGCAATAAGAAAAGGTGGGAGAAAACAGAAGAAGCCAATGTGGCTTCACAAAAAGCTTAGAGATGACCTGAAAAGAAAAAAAGCACACATATAGGAAATGGAAGGAAGGACAAGCAACAAAGGAAGAGTACAGACAACAGGCAGGTAGCACAGAATTGCAGGGATGGCATCAGGAAGGCTAAAGCTGAGAACAAGCTGAGGTTAGCGGGGGATGCTAAAAACAAAAAGGCTTTCTTCAGCTACATGCATAGTAAAAGGCAGAGAAAAGAAATGGTGGTTCAGCTATTAAATAAGGATGGCAAAATGATAACAGATGACAAAGAAAAGGCAGAAGTGCTCAATTCCTCCTTTGGCTCAGTCTTCTCCCAAAAGAGGGTCTATGACCTAGGGATGGGGGAGAATGTCTCCCCGAAACTTCAGGGGGCCGAGTGCCAACGTGTTCGGCCCCCCGAAGTAGTTTCGGGGAGAAATTCTCCGCACCCTCCCGCACCCCGCACCACCCCCGGGACGGGACTTACCTTTCCCGATTTGTCCCTCCCGGCGGCGGGTCCCAGCGGCGGTTCGTCAGGTCTTCGACATGGGCAGAGGCGGCAGCCGGTCTTTTGACCAGTTGCCGCCGCCGCCACCACCATTCCAATAAAAGTAAAAAAAAAAAAATAACGCCCCCGTGATAGGCTACGTGACGATTAACGTAGCCTATCACGGCTAGATTTATTTATTTATTTATTTATTTCATTTCTATACCGCCCAATAGCCGAAGCTCTCTGGGCGGTTCACAAAAACTAAAACCAAACAACACACAATTAAACCATTTAAAATATATAAAACATTAAAACCACAATATAACAATACAACCACAATAAAACCTAGCAGCAGTACAGGAGTTTAAAATACAGATTTAAAACAGCAAAGATAAAAATTTAGAAAGCTAAAATGTCTGGGAAAATAAAAAGGTCTTCACCTGGCGCCGAAAGGAGTACAATGTAGGCGCCAGGCGAACCTCACTAGGGAGC
The DNA here is from genome assembly GCF_057233095.1 of Heloderma suspectum. NCBI lineage: Eukaryota > Metazoa > Chordata > Lepidosauria > Squamata > Helodermatidae > Heloderma > Heloderma suspectum. The sequence continues at coordinate 76,992,793 of NC_139460.1, read as the reverse complement.
TCATTCCAGAGCCGGGGTGCCACAACAGAAAAAGCCCTCCTCCTAGTAGCCACCCGCCTCACTTCCTTTGGCAGGGGCTCATGGAGAAGGGCCGCTGATGATGATCTTAAGGTCCGGGCAGGCACATATGGGAGGAGGCGATCCTTCAGGTAACCTGGCCCCAAGCCGTTAAGGGCTTTGAATGTTAACACCAGCACTTTGAATCGGGCCCAGAAATGGACTGGCAGCCAGTGCAGCTGGAAAAGTACTGGCGTAATATGAGCTCGCGGGCCAGTCCCTGTTAACAATCTTGCTGCCCTATTTTGGACCAGCTGAAGTTTCCGGACCGTTTTCAAAGGCAGCCCCACGTATAACGCATTGCAGTAATCCAGACGAGAAGTTATCAGAACATGGATAACTGTAGCTAGGCTATCTCTGTCCAGATAAGGGCGTAGTTGGTATACCAGCCTAAGCTGATAAAAAGTGCTCCGTGCCACTGAGTTCACCTGTGCCTCAAGTGACAGTTCTGGATCCAAGAGCACCCCCAAACTACGAACCTGATCCTTTAGGGGGAGTGCAACCCCCTCCAGAACACGTTGAATATCACCTAGCCGGGCAGACGAACCACCCACTAAGAGTACCTCCGTCTTGTCTGGATTGAGTTTCAGTTTATTAGCCCTCATCCAGTCCATTACCGTGCCCAGGCACTGGTTCAGAACAGCCACTGCCTCACCTGGTTTTGATGAGAAAGAGAGGTAGAGCTGGGTGTCATCCGCATATTGATGGCACCTCAGCCCACACCTCCGGATAACCTCCCCCAGCGGTTTCATGTAGATGTTAAACAGCATGGGGGATAGAATAGAGCCCTGTGGAACCCCATGGCACAATTGCCATGGCACAGAGCAATAATCCCCCAGCACCACCTTCTGGAATCGGCCATCCAAGTAGGAGCGGAACCACTGTAGTGCAGTGCCTCCAACTCCCAACCCAGACAACCTATCCAGAAGGATACCATGGTCGATGGTATCGAAAGCCGCTGAGAGGTCCAGGAGAATCAACAGGGTCGCACTCCCCCTGTCCCTCTCCCGGCAAAGGTCATCCCACAGGGCGACCAAGGCAGTTTCCGTTCCAAAACCAGGCCTGAAGCCCGATTGAAATGGATCTAGATAATCCGTTTCATTCAAGAGTGCCTGGAGCTGTCCTACAACCACCCGCTCAAGCACCTTGCCCAGGAAGGGGATGTTGGCCACTGGCCTATAATTCTTAACATCCTCTGGGTCCAGGTTAGGCTTTTTCAAGAGTGGTCTAATTACTGCCTCTTTTAAAGCGGCAGGCACCACTCCCTCTCTCAAGGAGGAATTTACAACCTCCTGGACCCAGCCGGACAACCCCTCCTTGTTTGATTTAATAAGCCATGAAGGGCAAGGGTCAAGCACACAAGTGGTCGATCGGACTTGGCCAAGCACCTTGTCCGCATCCTCAGGCCTCAGTAACTGAAACTCATCCAATAAAACTGGACCAGACGGTGCTCTGAACGCCTCTACCAATGGAACTGCATTAATGGTGGTGTCCAATTCATGACGAATCTGAGCGACATTATCCTCAAAGTGCCACACAAACTCGTCACAGCGTGCTACCGAGGGTTCCACCGTCTCTCTCCCTGGCCCAGAATGTAACAGGCCGCGAACCACTCAGAAAAGTTCCGCCGGACGACACTGAGAAGATGCAATGCTGGTGGAAAAGAACTGCCTCTTTGCCACCCTCACCGCCACAGAGTAGGCTCGATAGTGGGCTCTTACCTGTGTTCGGTCAGACTCAGCACAAGTTTTCCTCCACCTGCGTTCTAGCCGTCTCCCCTCTTGCTTCATTGCCCTCAGCTCAGGTGTATACCAAGGAGCTGGCCGGGCTCTGCTCAGAGGGAGAGGGAGCTTGGGTGCGATCGTGTCAACCGCCCAAGTCATCTCTGCATTCCACAGAGCGACCTGGGCTTCAACAGGAGCACCAGCCATACCAGCAGGAAAATCCCCCAGAGCCCTCTGGAATCCATCGGAATCCATTAATCTCCGGGGGCGGACCATTTTAATAGGTCCCCCACCCTTGCAGAGGGGAAAGGCCGCCAGAAGTCTAAACCTCAGCAGGAAGTGATCTGACCATGACAAAGGGACAGATGTTAATTCCTCTACTTTCAGATCACCATCCTCCTGCCCAGTCAAGAAAACCAGATCAAGCGTGTGTCCTTTTATATGCGTTGGGCCGATGACATGTTGGGACAGCCCCATGGTTGTCATGGCAGCCATGAAGTCCTGAGCCGCCCCGGATACAGCGGCCTCGGCATGGAAGTTGAGATCCCCGGCATGGATCCCCGGCATTCCTCGGCATGGAAGTTGAGATTTGCAAAGTCAGCCGTGATAGGCTACGTAAATCGTCACGTAGCCTATCACGGGTGACTTAAAAAAAAAAAAAGCGCGTACGGCTAATGGCGGCCCCCATAGGGAGCCGCCATTCATGTTCCTTATTTGGTCGCTGTAGTCTACATAAAGATTTACGTAGACTACAGCGACCAAATAAGGAACGCGAATGGCGGCTCCCTATGGGGGCCGCCATTTGCGTACGTGTTTTTTTTTTTTTAAGTCACCCATGATAGGCTATGTGACGATTAACGTAGCCTATCACGGCTGACTTTGCAGATCTAGCCGTGATAGGCTACGTTAATCGTCACGTAGCCTATCACGGGGGCATTTTTTTTTTTAACTTTTTATTTTGCGGCCGGGCAAGGCGAGGCGCCTCCTCCCCGGCCTGAATTTCGGCCAGGCAAGGCGGGAAGCCTCCCCCCCCGGCCTGAACTTCGCGGGGGGAGCAGCGAAGCGCCTCCCCCCCACCGCAAAGCAAGCTGCGAGACCAGGTAAGTGGCTTTCGTGCACCCCTACTATGACCCCCCTGGCAAAGGCGAAGTACAGGCTGAAGGGGCAAGATTGCAGCTTGAGACTGATAGGCATATGGTCAAGGAACACCTCATTACTTTGAATGAGTTCAAATCTCCAGGGCCAGATGAACTGCATCCTAGAGTAATAAGGGAACTGGCAGAAGAACTCTCAGAACCACTGGCTATTCTCTTTGAGAAATCATGGAGGACGGGGGAAGTGCCAGATGACTGGAGGAGGGCTAATATTGTCCCTATCTTCAAAAAGGGTAAAAAGGAGGAACCTGGGAACTACAGACCAGTCAGTCTGACATCAATCCCTGGGAAAATTCTGGAGCAGATGATAACGCAATCCAACTGTAAGCACCTTGAAAACAATGCAATGATGACTCGAAACCAACATAGATTTGTCAAGAACAAATCCTGCCAGACGAATCTGATCTCATTGTTTGATCAGGTAACCTCCCTTGTGGACTGTGAGAATGCTGTGGAAATAATATACCTCGACTTCAGCAAAGCTTTTGACAAAGTGCCCCATGATATCCCAATGAGCAAATTAGCTAAAATTTAATTTGGGGGGAGATATGATAGTGCTCTTCAAGTACTTGAAAGGTTGTCACAGAGAGGAAGGCCAGGATCTCTTCTTGATCATTCCAGAGTGCAGGACACAGAATAATGGGCTCAAGTTACAGGAAGCCAGCTGAACATCCGGAGAAACTTCCTGACTGTTAGAGCAATACGACAATGGAACCAATTACCTAGGGAGTAGAGTTGGCGGAGAATTTCTGAGAATTTCTCCACGAATCTCGGTGAGGCCGAATGCCAACGCATTCGGCCCCCCGAAATTGGCGGTGAAATTCTCTGCCACCCCCCCTCCACACACCCCCGGGATGGGACTTACCTCCTGCGAATGTCCCTCTCAGCGTTGGGTCCCGGCGGCAGTTCGGCGGCGGTTCGGCGGGGGCGGGGGCAGCGGCCGGTCTTCCGACCGGCTGCTGCCGCCGCCGCCATTACAAAATAAAGTAAAAAAAAAACAACAACCCCGTGATAGGCTACATAACGATTAACGTAGCCTATCATGGCTAGATTTCCAAAGTCAGCCGTGATAGGCTACATTAATCGTCACGTAGCTTATCACGGGTGACTTTGGGGGAAAAAAAAAAAGCGCATACGCAAATGGTGGCGGCCCATGGGCGCCGCCATTTGCGTTCCTTACTTTGGCACGTCTAGTCTACGTAAAGATTTATGTAGACTACAGCAAAAATAAGGGCAACGCAAATAGCGTTCCCTTATTTTCGCCATAGTCTACGTAAATCTTTACGTAGACTAGACGTGCCAAAATAAGGAACGCAAATGGCGGCGCCCATGGGCCGCCGCCATTTGCGTACACGCTTTTTTTCCCCCCAAAAGTCACCCGTGATAGGCTACGTGACGATTAACGTAGCCTATCACGGCTGACTTTGGAAATCTAGCCGTGATAGACTACGTTAATCGTTACGTAGCCTATCACGGGTTTTGTTTTGTTTTTCACTTTTTGTTTCGCGGCCGGGGAGAGGGGACCCTTCTCCCCAGCCTGAATTTCGGCCGGGCGAGGCAGGGCGCCTCCCCTCCCGGCCTGAATTTCGGCCGGGCAAGGCGGGATGCCTCCCCCCCCTCGCCTGAACTTCGGATGGAGAAGCGAAGCGCCTCCCCCCCACCGCGAAGCCAAGCTGTGAAAAGGTGACTTTCGTACATCCCTACTAGGGAGGTAGTGGGCTCTCCCACACCAGAGGCATTCAGGACGAGGCTGGACAGCCATTTGTCAGGGGTACTCTGACTTAGATTCCTGCATTGAGCAGGGGGTTGAACTCAATGGTCTTATTAACCCTTTCCTATCCTACTATTCTATGATTCTATAATTCTATGAACTTCTATGATTCTATGAACTCCAGCAAAGGAGATTGTTACCTTGTCGTGGTGCTGGAGCTTGAGCACCTCAATGACGCCATGAGCTAAACCGTGAAGGGACACCCAAGATGGGAAGGTCACGGCATAGAAGTCAGACTAAATAAGATCCCTGGGGAAGGTAATGGCAACCCACCCCAGTATTCTTGCCATGAAAACTAAATGGATCAGTACAACTAGAGATATGTTGGTATACCATCGGAAGATGGGACTCCCAGGTAGGAAGATGGTCAAAATGCTACTGGGGAGGAACAGAGGATAAGTTCAACTAGCCCCAGATGTGATGACGCAGCTAGCTCAAAGCCGAAAGGACGGCTAGCGGCCAACGGTGCTGGTGGTGAACGACGAATCCGATGTTCTAAAGATCAACACACCATAGGAACCTGGAATATAAGATCTATGAGCCACTGCAAATTGATGTGGTTATTGAGGAGATGTCAAGATTAAATATAGACATTTTGGGTGTCAGTGAACTGAAATGGACTGGAATGGGCCACTTCACATCAGATGACCACCAGATCTACTACTGTGGACAAGAGGACCACAGAAGAAATGGATTAGCCTTCATAATTAATAATAAAGTGGCTAAAGCAGTGCTTGGATACAATCCAAAAAACAACAGAATTATCTCAATTCGAATTCAGGGTAAGCCAATTAACAACCCAGTGATCCAAATATACGTCTCAACCACAGATACTGAAGAAGCAGAAGTAGATCAGTTCTATGAGGATCTGCAGCACCTACTGGATAATATGCCAAAAAGAGATGTTATTTTCATTACAGGATGGTTGGGGAACCCCCAAGCATCACCTTCTGGAGCGATCCATCCAAACAGGAGCAGAACCACTGCAATGCAATACCCCCCACTCCCAGCTCAGACAGATGCCCCAGAGGAATGCCATGGTCATTGGTATCGAAAGCTGCTGAGAGATCCAGGAGTATCAATAGGTTCACACTCCCCCTGTCTCTCTCCCATAGGTCACCATACAGGGTGACCAAGGCGTTTCAGTGCCAGAACACGGCCTCAACCCCAACTGAAATTGATTCAGGTAATCCAAATTCCCCTTCCCAAATAAGGATGTATGAAACACTTAACTGGTTTCGTCCAGGGACATCTGTGCTGGGAGGGAGGCGCTCCGTCCCTCCCCCCGAAATCCTTGACGGGGGGGGGCGGTCTGTTCCTCCCCCCCGGAATCCTGTCTGGCCGGCTCCACTCCGCGGCCAGGCTGCAGAGCCGCTGGCCAGGCCAACCCGCAGTGGGGCCTCCAGCGCTGCCGGGCTGGTGCGGACGCAAATGGCGTCCTGAGTAGGGGACGCCATTTGTGTCCCTATGGTAGGCCATGATAGGCTACGTATATATTTACGTAGCCTATCACGGATAAAGCAGGGACGCAAATGGCGTCTGCTACGCCATTTGCGTTCCCGCTTTAGCTGTCATAGGCTACGTAAATATTTACGTAGCCTATCACGGATAAAGCAGGGATGCAAATGGCATCTGCTACGCCATTTGCATTCCCGCTTTAGCTGTCATAGGCTATGTAAATATTTACGTAGCCTATCACGGATAAAACGGGAAAGCAAATGGCATAGGGGACGCCATTTGTGTCCCTACTTTAGCCGTGATAGGCTACGTAAATATTTGCGTAGCCTATCACGGGCTACCATAGGGTCGCAAATGGCGTCCCCTACTCAGGACGCCATTTGCGTCCGCACCAGCCCGGCGGCAGCCGCCGCCACCACCACCACCGGAGCCGCAGCCAGAGCTGCAGCCAGGTAGGCTCCGTTTCGTGGGGCTTTCGCAGGGTGGTGGAGCGGGTTGCTTTGTTCCGCCATGGATTCCGAGGGGCCGAATTCACTGGAATTCAGCCCCCTTGGGATCCGTGGCGGAATTCTCTAACATCCCTACCAAATCCACCGTTCACTCCACAGTTGTAGAGGTATCTCTTTTCTGCCATCAAGTTCAGTAGGACAAAATAAATGGGATTCAATCTGGAACACAAGGAACTAACAGAACAATCCTATATATGACTAGTCAGATGTAAACGCAATTGAGTTCCATGGGACTTACTCCCAAGTAAATTTGTATAGGATTGCAGCCCAAATCTGGTTCCTATTCCAATATCTGGGACCACTATGGTCAGGGGGACAGACTGAGTCTCCATTCCAATAGTGCCCCTAAGTTCATGCCTTTTTTCCCCCTTTATCTACTTAATCAACTTTTTATGCTGCCCTTCAAAATAAATAGTTCTCCAAGTGGTGACAACTGTTTTGGTTTTGTTGCCACAAGGCCTTCATTTGCTGCCCCAGACCTAGATTGATCTGTGCTAGATTTTTTTTTCTGGTAATTTCTCCATTCTGGTTTAATCACACCAGTTTCTTTCCAATAACAATAACACAATCCCATCTCTCACACTAGGATTCCGTGCTGCTGCTTCAGAATTACCAAGGGCAGTGCTACTAGCGTTTGGCTTCATTTTGGAAAGAGGTATTTGGAGAAACATGGAGTTTCTGTAATGTTTGATTTATTTACGGCAGAAGTGTTGAGCCTCAGACCCATGGACTAGATCTGGCCCACCCGGGATCTCAAAAGAACCCTCTGAGGTTCCCTATAGGGCCACATCCCTTCCCCTGGTCCCACCCGCTTTCCCTAGGCAGGCTATCATTTGGTGGTTTCCCAGCTTTTATTTATTTATTTCTTACATTTCTGTACCACCCAAAAGCTGAAGCTCTCTGGGCAGTTCACAGAAATTAAAACCATGAAGTACAGAATAAAAACAGCATTAAATATAAAAGCTTAAAACTACAGTATAAAAATACAACCAGAATAAAACCTAGCAGCAACGCAGGGTTTTAAAATACTGTAACAGATTTAAAATAGCAAATTTAAAAGACTATTGCACTAAAATGCCTGGGAAAATAAAAAAACAACTTCACCTGGTGCCTGAAAGAGCTCAATGTAGGTGCCAGGTGAACCTCTCTAGGGGCTCATTCCACAGCTGGGGTGCCAGAAAAGGCCCTTTTCGTGGTAGCCACCCACCTTACTTCCTTTGGCAGGGGCTCACAAAGAAGGATCCCGAAAGATGAACTTAGGGTCTGGGCAGATACATATGGGAGGAGATGATCCTTCAGATGACCTGTCCCCAAGCCATTCAGGTTTTTGAATGTTAATGCTAGGGATGTTAGAGAATTCCGCCACAGACTCCAGTGAGGCTAGATTCTTTAGAATCTGGCTCCCCTGAGTCCGTGGCGGAACGGAGCAATCCCCACCACCACCCCGCGAAATTGTCCTGGGACAGACCCTACCTGGTGTTGGCCGTCCAGTCTGTCCGCTGCCCCAGTCTGTGGCCACCATTTGCATCCCTGCATTAGCTGTGATAGGCTACTTAAGTATTTACATAGCCTATCACGACAAAGAGCAGGGACGCAAATGGCAGCAGCTACGCCATTTGCGTCCCTGCCTCTAGCCGTGATAGGCTACGTAAATATATACATAGGCTATCACAGCTAACGCAGGGACGCAAATGGCGGCCGCTACGCCATTTGCATCCCTGCATTAGCCATGATAGGCTACATATATATTTATGTAGCCTATCACGGCTAATGCAGGGACACAAATAGCAGCCGCTACGCCATTTGTGTCCCTGTGTTAGCCGTGATAAGCTACGTATATATTTACGTAGCCTATCACGAAAAGAGCAGGGTCTTTTATCACGGAAAGAGCAGGGTCTACGCCATTTGCATCCCTGCTCCTTGCCGTGATAGGCTACATAAATATGTATGTAGCCTATCACGGCTAACACAGGGACACAAATGGCGGCCGCCATTTGCAGCCGCAGCCTGGCAGCAGACGGACGTCTGGCTGCGGGCGGGCCTGGCTAGCGGCTCCACAAACTCGCTGTGAAGCAGAGCTGGCGGGGAGCATTCTGGAGGGAGGGACAGATCACCTCCCCACCCCCGTGGATGCCCCTGACGGAACAGGGTAATTCGTAGACCCCTAGTTAATGCCAGCACTTTGAACTGGGCCCAGACATGGATAAACCTTTACACAGTTTTTTCCCCATTCTGGAAGGTTGAAATGCCTTTTAGAACTAAGGCTTAGTTACTGGAAGTATGGGCTGGTATTTTTAGCATATTGGTCTTGCCCCATTTTGCCTTTGGCCCCACCTACTACAGGAATGTAGCTCCCAAGAGTTTCTTCAAAACTGAATTCACCCCCTGAAAGAGGTTCAATGCCCCCTGATTTCCAAACATACAAGCAGAGCATAAGTGGAATCAAGGAGCATTCACACTCCTAAGAGGTTCCAGACACAACATCAGATCAGGAAGAGAGAGAGAACTTCATGTCCCTGGTGCCTGTTGCTTAAATCTGTCTCTCTCCAAAAATTGCAGTTCGAGTGCTGATCTCAAAAGCACAGGCTGTGTGGAGGTTCTGGTGTGTAGGAGCATGGAGATACCGGCACAGTGTTCCTTTGGGTACCCTGGTCCCAAACCATTTAGGTGAATGACTGTCATATATTGGTATGGGGGCAAAATATATGCTGTACTTGGAAAATATTGTGGTGGCCCAGCCACCACAAATGTGTGTGTGTGCGGGGGAAATAATTCCCCTTTTCCCTCACTAGAAGGCCAAAATATTTCTGACACCAACCCTGTCCTAACCTAGCAACCCGATTTTGGATGGGAGAAGAGAGAAGAAGGTCTGACTCCAAAGCCATGTGTCGCAACTGTCTCACAAACGTGAGTTAAAAGGTGTTTTTTTTACCATCTTCACAAAATGCAGATCCAGTTCTGTGGTTGTCCACCAATGTCTTTTGTTAAAAATATACAGAGCCTCAAAATTCACAGAACATTCAGGTTCAAAAATGTACAATGGCTTTCATTCTTTAATGTTCCCAGCAACCAGTCATGAAGACCCTGGTATAGAGACAGATTCTAGACTTACTACATTCAACTTTACCCATATATAGCTTCCCAATATTTAAGATTGCATGGCATGTCTTTGAAGGCTATATTCTCTATCACACCTCCACAGCAGACCAGCTTTTTTCAAGTCACATGGATTCTGTGGACTTGTGGACTGGTTTTTTAAAAAAAAACTTGGCGGGGGGATTAGCACAAGTATGCATAAGCACTAATGTGCATTTGTGCAAGTGGAACAAAATTCTCATACATCCCTAAAAAAAAAAAAATCTGATTCCATCAATAAGTGTATGACAGAACAAAAAGACACCTGACAATCCATGAAACATAGATGGAACAGATTTAACAAAATCCATACTTCCCTTGTCCACTTAATGTATCTTATGGCATCTTATTCACTGCTGTCAAACTTTCCAAACCGGGGCACAATCAAATAAGCTTCATTTGTTGCAATAGGCCTGCTGCACAATTTGCTTTGAATTTTGGTGTTAGTGCCAGTGCCCAAAATAGAGAAATGATGAAGCTCTAACCAGTTCCAGTAAAAGCATTTAAATTCAGTTCCTCTCCAGAACTACAGGAGGCTCTATACACTACAGTCTGTGAAAGATTTCTAAATGGATTAGACTCACTGTGTATTCCCCTTGTAGCTTGATTTCAAAGCAAAACATTTTCAGTCTCCATAAGTATCTGCTCTCATTGCTCCCAAGCTTATTTTACTTCAGGGACAGGATCAGCACTTATCTACTTTTAAGGCTCATTTCCTGAGGAAGGCAGCAGCTTTTAAGTCCATTCTCATTCACTAGCATTTAAAGGATATGATGAGGGGATGAGTAAAATAAAAAACCTCACCATTTTTTGCTCTTTAGGAATGAGGATGTAGAAAGTAAAATTTGTCCCATTAGCCTGCATAAGATCTATTATTAGGAACTGGCAAATAATCAAAAAAATCCATCTCTTCTCATCTGTCAAAGGAAGCACACACATCTGCCCTGGTCCAGAGTTCTGGAGAGGCTCTGATGTTCCTGTGTATGTAGACCATTGGGATTCATCTCAATTGTCAGCACTGGTTCTGAGCGCAGGGAGATAGATAGTTGGCAGCTCAGATTCAGAAGAGGAGCAGCCAGAACTGGGGGAGGCTTTTTCACAGGCCGGTTCAGATAAGGATAGGCGTGCTTCTCAGTTACCAGCTCCTAGATGGCTGGGCGTGAAACCTCATCCTCATCCCCCTCTGTGAGAAACAGCGAGGAGGAGGAACTTGAGGTCTGTGACCTAAGGGATGCCAGGCGGAGACACAGAGCTAAGAGGGAAACGGGGGCGGAGCTTAGACGTTCGAACTGGCTAGCAATGCGTGAGAGGCTACACAGGGGAGCAGCAGGCGAGGGGTGGGACCTCCCTCTCTAAGTTAGCCTAGTCAGACAGCCGCCCTTTCAAACTGCCCGCAACTTTCGTTTATTCCCAGTTGAATCCCCTGGAGGCCTTCCTTTGTAGCCAGAGAGTCTTTGAGGATTTGCATCTGTAATGAACCTGTGAATAATGAATTAAAGGTGTGAGACTGAAGCCTCTCTTTTTGTGTGTTTGTGAGTGCCTGAGGAAGGAGGGAGTCAAGGGAACCCTGGCATCAATAGAGGGGGGGAAATAAACCCATGGAAACAATATGAATTTGCCATCATGATTAATCATTTCTAAAATGTGGTAGAATGAAGTCAGTCACAACTAGAGCTGAGCTAAATTTTCTAGGAATCCATTTTTCTTCGCACATCTGTGAGATTTTTCTTTTTCTCAACCCTTTTTAAAAGGGGGTCACTTTGCAGACTTTTCCCCAAATATCCTCCACCATTTGGAGTGGGGGAAGCCACCTTGTCCCCACACCAGGTATGGGCCATTGCAGATGATGCAAAAATGGTTGCCAGGGTGCCACCACGATTGCTGCTGTCAGTTGCAGCAGCAATGGCAGCAATCATGATCCCAGAAGGAAGCTGTGCTGCTGGTAATGGTGAGTCCCACCCCTTGGAGAAACGGTTGGAGAATTTCTCCTCCTCATAGAGAAAGTCAGTAAAATGTTCCTGCAATTGCTCTTCTCACAAAGAGGGCAGAAGATTCTAGAAGGCTATTTGCACACAGTTCTAGGACTCATCTCCATTTCAAATACAGAAGAAGTGATTTGAGCAGACATTTGCTACATTCCCAAGTATTATCTTCTGGGCAGTTCGTGTATGTTCAAACCAGTTTTAGCACACTTACAACAATACATGTCTAAGTTAGTCCTACTAAGCTGAATGGGACTTTTCCCAATGAAAGTATGTTTAGGATTGCAGTCCTGTAGTGCAACCCTATACGTATCTACTCAAAGGTAAGCATCATTGAGCTCAGTGATACGTACCCGCTGGTAAGTGAGTCTAAGGGTTGCAATACTTTGAATATACAGATCCCACTGCTCCCCACATGTTCTGATGAACTGTAGAGTAGAACATGAACTGGAGAGAACTAAGGTTTGAAAACTCACAACTAATTAGGAAGTGATTCTACATTTTTATAGGAAGCAAAGTTCAAGTATGGGGAATAGTACACCATAATGCTTATGCTCACTCATGTATGTGGATAGTGCCTACAGTGTTTAAGAATGAAATAAGAAATAGGTCTGAAACAAAGAACTGATTTAATATAATTTCTTAAGGCTGCACAAATATCCCTATTAACTATATATCAATAAAAGTGATTTAATTATCCCACAGAACACACATAAATATATTAATACATTGGGCGGTATCTAATACTGCTTGTTCACTAGTAGGACTTCCCACTTGTGCAATGGGAACCTAGTGGTACCCAAAGCAATCAGAAACAAACTGAAGCACTTGTTTTTCAAAGGGCACAGATCAGCAACGTCCATAGAAGGGAGCTCCACTGACCACCCTGGTCCCAGAAACAAGCGTTTCTACTTGTTTCTGGGCTGACTTCAAGAAGTGGTACTTCTCCATTGTGCGAGTGGTGGGTCCTGCCTGCGCAATGCAGCCAGTGGGGGCAGAGCACTGCCCCCACTATTTTCCATCATCAGCAACTCTGATCACTTAATAATTATATCCTACTTCCTATCTGGGTCCTCATGCAGTGATTGTGGCACTTAACCAGCTTTCAGAAACATCCTTAGTGCTTTGTTCACCAGTATACACTGGCCTGTTCTGAAGTATCATCCCAGGTTTCATAAACAAGCCTGGAATGATCATCCATATATATTCTAGGCACAACAATATAGACTAACATTTTAACTCCAAGCGTTTTGATCTACAATGTGTACTTAAGCAGTTTCTCATTCACACAATTATTAAAATGTGTATTCTTTTTCCTATCAGCAACCAGCAACTCTGCATATTATACTTTTCTGTAGGGTGCTTTTTTTTAAGGAAGATTTTTTCCTTGGGGCCACCTACATGAGCCTTTTACTCCGGGGCGGGTGCAAGTCGAGGTCCTTTTGATTAGACGATGCAGTCACCACTTCACAGCCATCCGTGGTTTTCTCCTGGAAAATGCAGATTTCCAAGGAGGCGTTTTGCTGCGATGTTTTTGGTTTGCTGCAGGTTTTCCACGGTTGCGAGCCGTCTGTCCCTTCCCCAGACCGACTTCATATTTTGCAGTGGGTGTGTTGTAGGCATGCATAGTGCTTGCTTGGCTGTGACATCCCTTTACTCGCCCCATCCCTTCGCAGCTGCGCAGTTACAGAGGCACAGAGATGCATTTTCATCTATTTAATCACCCTTCCACACATTTTTGCAGCTTCGTATCTTTGCAGTGGTTGCTTTTGGACTCAGTGCCCAAGGGCCAGGGAGGGTCTTGGGGGAGGACCAACATCGCCCCGGCCACCATTTCAGAGCGTTGGCTAGGCCCGTGCCGCTAATGCTTGTTAGTGCGAACCAACGCAAGAGTCTCAGGCTGGGGAACTGACAAACAAATGGCGTGGAAATGAAGGAGCGCAAGATACTCACTTTTTACCTAATGAGGGACAGAAAGACACAGCAGAGTCCCAAAAATGCAGAACAGCCACTGAAGTGTTGCACCCCCACACTCACGGGACTGCACAGCTGAAAATTTAAGTATAATGGCAAAAAAAAAAAAAGTCATGGCCGAGTCTGTTAGGGAAGCACGCAGTAAACCGCGAGTGTATACCACCAGAAGCTACTTGGAAGCTGAAATGCTGTGCAGCTGCGATGGGGAAGGGGGTGAAAGCAGTGCCATATAGATGGGGCCCTTGATACACACTGGCTCATTTTTACCATTTGTCAATAAAACGAGCGGGGGATGACATAGAGGGGCTCTTTTTTTATTTTTAGTTTAAAGAAAGATAAAACGTTTTCACAGAAATCTACAAGTTCTGTTGCGGGTGCAGTGTGGTTTCGACAATGCAATTCAAAAGTGGGAATCAGTTGCAAATCCCCTGTTTTAATCTCTTAGGATTCAGCATTAGCACAAAAAATACTGTGTGGGTGATTTGTGAGACTGAGTCTTTCACACCCAAAAGACTTCATTCGGCAAAGTCAGTAAGCCAACACCAACTAGGCTGTTCACAAACCCCCAAAAGAAAGTTTTCCCTTTCATTCTATGCCGTAGTTGCACGGGGGGAAAGAGGCGGGGGGGGGGGGGAAGGGAAGACTGCAAGGAGTTTTCCCCTAAAGATCCATATGTCTGAAATTGAAGCAACCATTACTCTCTTGTTCCCATACACCAAACCAACCAACCAATGGGCATCACCACAGAACTTTCTTCGGGGGAGAAGTTCTGTACATTTTGCTCATTTTGCCAATGGAAGAGGCACTGAATTCTAGGAAGGTGCTCTAACAGCACCCATTAACCTAGAGGTGAGGAACCTCTTATGACCCGAGGGCTGAATTCCATTTTGGATTCCAATTCTCAGGGGCACCCTACAGTGGTGGGTGGGACTGAAGGAAAAGGGGGCAGAGCCCATGGCAAAAGGGGTGGAGCAATAACCCCCCCCCCAAAAAAAAATCCACATATTTTTAGCTTAAAGCTCTTCCTGCCGGTAACTAAGCCTTAGGAGAGACATTTTAACCTTTTAGAATGGGGGAAAGCAAAATTTGGGACACCACCAAATAGTCAGAGGTTGTGGGAAAGGGGGCTGGGGGCTGGGGAAAAGGAAGAGAGCATGGCCATCTGGGGAACTCCAGGGGGCAGACTGGGACTCCAGGAGGGCTGGATTTAGCCTCCAGGCCTACACTTCCCCTCCCCGCATTAACCTTTGCATTGTGGCTCAGAACTCATTAGGTTTCAGAGGGCCACCATTTCATCTGCGTTCCTACCTGCCAACCCTAAATCATACTGGGCACTGTGATAAGTGGGCTGTGCATGCCTTCCTTATATTGCATGTCAATATCATTAAATATTACAAAGCAGTGACATCAATAAAAGCCATAATTGCATGTAGGAGGAAATCAACTCTGCACAAAGTCCACAAATATCCTTCTTAAGAAGAAAACAGTAAGTGGTAGTAGGTATAATTGCTTTTATCCAATTTTATGATATGTGAGCTTTATCTGTGTAATACTGTTAACTGAAAGTATACGAAAATGAATGAGACTGCCATTAAGCCTGCAATTCAACATAGGAATTATTATGTGCATATAATACAGCAAGATATATAAACAACTACCTTACAGTCACATACTCAAGCAGTACCTCACTTGGGACTACCTGTATGGTTAATGTAGACCTGTTATATAATATGCACCTATTGGCTAAAGGTGTCCTTAAAGCAGGATTGGGCAACTTGTGGCCCTCCAGATGTTTTGGCCTACATCTCCCATCAGCGCTAGCCAGGCATAGGCAATAGTAAGCGATGATGGGAGCTGTAGGCCAAAACATCTAGAGTTCCACAAGTTGCCAACTCCTGCCTTAAAGGATCCTATCTATATATAAACTAAAAAAAATGAAGTTGGAGGAAACGTCTTAATGTTTTTTTAAATGCACAAAGCAGATTCTCCGACATTTTTCACCTAACTCCCCCCCCCCCCCCGTCTTTAGAAATGGTCCAGGAGTCTGCGGAATCTGCACGACTCAGAAAAAGCTGCTCTGCTGTGGAATCCACAGGTTGGATTCATTGAAGTCTGAGCTCATTTTAATCTGTTGCACGTTTCTCCGGCATCCCTGATTTGAAGGTCTGCCCATTCCGAGTCTGGTTTAAAGATAACCATCAGAAGGAAAAGCTGGGCCTTAATGCTGCCTATCAGCAGGACCTGGACAGCAGACTGAGGCACATGGGTATTTCTCCTTAAATTATAGTAATTATTTCTAACTTTGCATCTATACATATCATACAGAAATTTTATGCAGATTGGTATCCTCTTTCGTCCTCATTTTTGGTGATTTTCTTTTCTTTTCTTTGAGTGATTCATAATTGGCCACCTTACCAAGAGAAGTTGGAATAGAAATTCAGTGATGTGGGCAAATGAGAGGTAGAAGAGCTGGCAGTCGGATAATGTGGCAGGAAGATTAGATGCTGTGTTTGTAGGATTGCCAATTGACCATTTAAAAAACACACACCTGGTCTGGTTGTGATTCTTCCCCTGCTCCTTTTCAGCTGTTTTTTCTTCCTCTTCCTCCTCCTCCTCCTCCTCCTCTTCCCTGTTCCCCTCCTCCTCCTTTTAGGAATATAACTTGGATATAAACTGACAGCATTTGTACTTGGCTCCTCCTTGTACCTATTGAAAACTGCTGGCTTCTGCACATAAAAACTGACTGGAATCCACCCATGGCACTGTCGTCACACTTTCTCTGGGCTCTGTCTCAATACAAGAAAATTTTTATTTCATGTATTTGTTCATTCAAATTGTATTGTTTATAGCCAATGGCCATTTCAATATAAACACAAGAGAACATATTTATAAAACATTGAACAATCAATCCAAAACACAAGTAGGGCCTTTGAAATACAAATAAAAGGTTTTAAGCATATGTTTAAATTAGAAAATGGAACTCCCCTTAGCTTTTGTCACTGATGTGATTCAGAAAGGCCACTCTTAATTTTATTACAGCTAGAGCAACAAATTTGTAACTGACGAATTTGTCTATATCCATCAAGGGCCATCTGATTTTAAGATCATTGGACAGGCCTTCTAGAAAGGTCTGAAAAGGGAGAATGAACTTAACCCTAGGTGAATTATATAGAGGGCAATATAAAATATAGTGAACTACATCTTCAATATGGCCTAATCCAAATACACAGAAGTGATCTTTTGCTAACTTTTTAGAAAATCTGCCAGGTATTCAGTGGGCATCAGTTGAACTCTGAGCTTAGTAAAAGCTCGCCTTATAGGGAAGAAGGTTATTTCCTGCAGGTGGGTGGCCCTTTCATGGTCTAGCTTGATTTTGGCATACCAAATAGCATATTTACAATTCTTTATAGATTCAGAATCTCTCTTAGCATTTTCAACGAAGATTATGTCCCGATCTTAGGAACAGATGCATCCTGTATCATCGTTACTGGGGAGATTGAATAGCTCCACATCAAATATCTGCACGATTGTACCCAACTTTCTCCATTCTGTAGATTGAAAAAGCACAGTTTTGCTATATAATAATCCAGCATCAGTAATAGCTTTTTCCAATATAACATGATGGATTTGTATATGTGCATTTTTAAAGAGGGAAATCCTAGTTCACTCCTTAATATTGCACCGGGTGTGCTATGTGCTACTGCCAAAAGCAGACACAAGAACTTATTTTGGATTACATCAAGTTCATCTCTGCAATGACTGCCCAAAATTGCTGCTCCATATAGAAGGTGGGATACAATCTTGGCAACATAAACTTTTAACACTGGTTCTACTAAGTGGTGGCCCTCAGTATGATAAAGCTTTATGGGCCCCAATGAGCGGGCGGCTGAAGATGTAATTGCCTCGATGTGGGTATGCCATAGGGTATTTTCAGAAAAATGAAGCCCCAAATATTTAAATGAGTGACACTGTTCTATCTTGTGTCCATCCAGAGCCCATTTATGTTGCTTATGCCTCTTGGCAAACACAAACACTTCAGTCTTACTGTAATTAATAGATAGGCCTTCTTGCTTACAAAAAGTTCCAGATTTCATAAGCAACCTTCTCATGCCTGTTTGAGTCAAGGAAATGAGGGCTATATCAACAGCGAGGGTGGGGGGGAAGGAAGGGGAGATGAGTTCCTGAATTATGTCATTTATGTAGAGATTAAATAAAAGTGGTGCCAAGATGCAACCCTGTTTGACACCCCTTGCTGTGGGAATGGGGTCTGAAAGGGAACCCGCCATACCAATTTGAATTTTGATACCAGTATTGGAATAAAGCTGCTGTATAAGAAATAGCAGGCATTTATCTAGT
Source organism: Heloderma suspectum (assembly GCF_057233095.1). NCBI lineage: Eukaryota > Metazoa > Chordata > Lepidosauria > Squamata > Helodermatidae > Heloderma > Heloderma suspectum. Next base: position 76,974,673 of record NC_139460.1, on the reverse strand, counting down.
GAACTGGCATCTAATTTTTCCTGTAAGTGCTGTCAGTCTATAGAATCAAAAGCAGATGATAGATCTACAAATGCAATATATAACTTTTTTGATGGCCCGTTTACATAAGATAATTCAAGACAAAGCACTGATCAATTGTGCTATGCCCCTTACGAAAGCCAGCCTGCATTGGGGACAAAATCTGCTGCTCTTCTGCCCATTGTTCCAATTTATCTAGAAGGTGTTGTGCATATATTTTAGCAGGAACATCACGGAGACTTATTGGGCGATAATTTTGGGGATCCCCACGATAAATTGAACTATGACACTAGACCAGCCAACTGGCAATATTCCAGTTGAATTAATTGATGTAAATAGTGTTGCCAGAATCAGCACCCACCATGCTGGATCCATACAAAAGCATATCCCACCCTGTGGCTTTACCTAAAGTGAGTTTTCCAATGAGACTTTTTTACTTTATTTCACATATTTCCACTTTATGTGCATTGAGATCAGAGGATAGGCAAGCAGAGTGGTAAGCAGTGTGTGTGTGTGTGTGTGAGAGAGAGAGAGAGAGGGAGGGGGAGGGAGAGAGACTAGGGAGTCACAGAGATAAGGTTGGCTTGGATCAAGACTTGATTTAGAAGCATTTATAGCTAGGCCACATCAGTTAGGAACACTGATTGCTCCATTACCCTGGAGTAATGAAACCACATTGGGTTTCTGGGGAAGGAAATGCTCCCTTTTCCTTGTCCTTTGTGGGACATGGAAATGCTTCAGTTGAACTACACAATAAGCACTGTTGGCCTTTAAAGATGGAAGATCCCAATTTGGGTTCAGCTGATTCTGACATATGAAAGGTCCCAGAGACAGTTCTCAAGCAGAACTATTGGACTGGCCTGTACAGCACGGGGGTGGGAGGGGTAATCCTCTCCTTGCAGCAAGAATAGAGGGGATTTTGATTGCTTTAGACACAATGGCCTGACTTCACATTATTTTGAAATAAAAATTGGTGTCATGTTAAACCCAAGCTCAGAGTGTCTCAATAAGGTCACAATAATCAGCATTTCATTGTTAATCTTCTGAACAATTCCATTCCCTATGAGTCCATGTTCAATTTCTTGCAAATGGGGAAGTATGTAAAGCCCATAGATCATGTTTTATTTGGATCATACATTTTCTAATTTTGCTGCTCAGACTCTACATTTATAATGTAATAAGCATTAGTAGCTATAAGAGAATGATATGAAGATTGATACAGGCACCTTGCAGTTGGGGAATGGGGATAACTACATATGGAATTCCAGTTCCATCAGATAATCTATGCCAACTTTTGCTTTTGATTTGTGAGAAACAATTGGGAAGAAATTCTCATTTAAAACAAAAAACAAAAACAAAAAACCTGACATTTTTCTAGTGGAATAGTTAGGTTAGTCTGAAACCATTCCAGGGAAAACTCCAGATTAGCTACATTATATAGAAGTATGAAAATATTTTAAAAAAACTTTGCCTGGCTTTAAGAGATTTGATGGGCTGAACAGCCCTGAGTAAGGTCGGATCCAGCTTGTAGATACATTCGGGATTAAGGTGGTGATCCAGTGTACACTTACCTGGAAGTAAGTCCCATCCAATTCAGTGGGATATACTTCAGAGTAATCATGCATAGGACTATACTCCAAATTATTTTTGAAATACCAGGTCTGTTCTAGTCATGTTTGTGTTATTTCTATTGGGTAGGATCCAGACTTAAGCTCAGCAGAATTCTGCTGGCATTGGATGAAGGGGGTGGAGCTGCAATTTTCTCTTACTCCTCCTTTACCCTTCAGCCCCTAGCTGTTCTGGAAGGTGCATGGAGGGGCAGGTCTGGATCCAACCCAAATATTTTAAAATACTTATTAGGAATGTGATATGGAGAATTACCATTATCATTTCATTATCAGCTTGATAATGAAACTGGAAATTTCCATTGAAATTTGTGACAACAGATCAACTCCAATTTGGAGCACTCTCTCTGTCATACTTTCTTGCCTGTCATTTGTTCTATCTTTTGTGCTTCAGCATACTGTTTTTCAGTAATCCTGTAGAGGACATCCACGTAGAACACAAAATGTTAATGATTCAACATACATACCTAAAGATGAATTGACCAAGCCCAAGGACTGTTTTAAGACAGTGGAATCTATGGACTAACATCTATCATTTCAGCCATCTTGCCATGACCGGAGATGTTTGTGTGAAAGCCACCCACCATGAGCTAAGTCCAGATAAACTTTTCACATGCACACACCATCACACCTTAGAGTGCATGCCAAAAAGCCATTCCGAAGTCAACTCATAGCAGATGGTACGAGGTGACTTTTTCATATGATCAAGTCAGTCCTTGGGCAGCAAGGGGTAAAGGTCAGAGTAAGATGACTAAGTGCTGTTGCTCAAATGGCCACGTGAATGATCCCCGATTTTTTGAGACTTCAGTTATATGTGTGGCATTTTCAGGAAGACAGATGACTGCGGAAAACCATTGTGTGTTGGTAGAGATAGCTAGGTGAAACAATAGCTTATCATGCACACAGGAGATACCTTGAAAAAAATACAGAACGTCGCTGGTGGTGGTGCTTGGGGAAGACATACTGCAGAAGATTTTGCATTGAGACCACACACTAGAAAACCCCTATGGCTGTGATAAAAGGGTGCACATGCCTTAGAGGATTTAGGGTGCAATCCTATCCGGATAGGTAGCTGCCTCCGAACTCAGAGGCAACTGCCTATCTAAAGCAGGGCAGGAGAAGCATGGAGCAGATTGTTCCCTTCGCGCTTCTCCTGCCCTGCATTTTCAGCTAGACAGCCGACTGCGGCTGTCTGGCTGCAGGAGGGCTGAGCAGGGGAGGAGGCTGCTGTATGACACATTGGAAGTGTTGTACAGGCATTTCAGCCCTGAACACCCTCCAGAACGCCCCTTTTCAGACGCTCTGCGCTCCTCTTGTGAGCACGGAGGATGGGACTGTTCCGCACTGCCTCCGCGGGAAGGTCAGTTCTCCAGGAACCGACCTTGGCGCGCGGGCTCTGAGGTCGGTTCCCGGAAAACAAGATATCCTATGACCGTCTAGCTGCTGTCTAGCAGCCATAGGATTGCTCCCTCCAGATTGAAACAAGAAAAGATATGACATGGAACTTTGACCTCAACCAAGTGGCTTCTCTGTATGCAGAAGTACATAGAGGTGGCCCAAGCAATGCTCCTACCCTAGCCACAGCAAAGGAAAATGAACAGAAACTCAGGGAGGTTGTACATTGCAAAAGATCTACACATTTCTTTTTCCCACTAAATAAATTGAAATGCTAGCTCCCTTTTCCCCAAAGAACACTGCAGTGGAATAAAGTATATTCATTTATATGCAATAAAGCTCTGCCACCCAGGAATTCAAGTAAAAGAGTAGGCCCCAAGAGCAGACACACTCAAAAAGCACAGCTGCAATTGCTTTTATCTTTTACTTTTTATTAAATGAGCTTAGGGACATGATTCTGCCCTAGGTGCATGCACATAATTCTCATTAGCAGTAATGGGAATTATGCATTCAAAGGAGAATATAACCCTAAATTGAGAGTTTATAATGCTACTGCCTCCCCCCGCCTCCATTATATTTGAAAATGAGCCATAAAACTAGGGCAACCGCAATGAAACAATGCTGGAAATCAAGACTGAAAATGAAAACTTTCTTTCTAAGTGGAGGGTTCATTGTTCTGCTACTATCACTGCTGCCTACTACGTGCTTATTTATAGCCTGTAGCGTGCTAAGGACTGTTTCATTGACACTTCTGCTTTGGTTTTATCTGGCCAAAAAGCTATTGCAGCGGTTTTCAAACTCTATTCTGAGCAACCCTGGATCTCTCAGAAACTTCTCACCGAGTCCTCAAGATTAATAATAGCAGACAAATGCCCCTGAAACGTAGCTTGGCTTGCTCATTATTGGTCTTCTGAAATGCACAGCCACAAACAGGTATTTGGCATGTTCTAGAAGCTATTTGAACTCATGCAGGACTATTGTGAGATCTATCAGGCCTGTCCAGTACCTTACTGTCAAGGTTCCCCTTATGACCTGGATTCCCTGAACAACTCTTTAACGATCTTGTGCCTCCTTAAGGGCACCACCTTCCTCCTTTTACCTTCCCCTTTCCAGTAATGTGGGGTTCAGGGGGGAGACATGGGGTGACTGACACTGTAGACACAGGGTTTAACCACAACAGTTTACTAGTAGGTTTAAAGCAAACAAATTACAACTACAGGTATTTACACAATAGAGCTGAGTGATACAAAAGGCATTAAAAGAAAAGAAAATTTGCAAAATGCAAGTTCCTTTACCCTAGCTGTCCTTAGACTTTTCTCAGATGTTTCTTCCTGCTCTCACTTCAGGCTTGGCTGTCTCTCTCTTCTTCCTGACTCGCTCTGGCTGAAGCCTGGTCTTTCCTTACCCTTACTGGCCGTCTCTCTCTCTCTCCTTATTTCCCTTCTCCCACCAAAATGAAAATACTGCCTCAAACCTTAAGAAATGAAACTTAAGTGGAGAAAGCTGACACTAATTTGGAAGCTTTGACACTAATTTGGAGAAATGAAACTATTCCTCTCAGGGTGACCCCTCCCAACAGAAAACTCCAGGCCTCTAAGCCTGACTCCCCCCACCCCCGCACGCTTTTTTTCATAGGCCTCAAACCTTCACACCTATATTAGGGATAAGGAAGAAATTTGTTCAGTTTGCATTTTAACTGTGTGAACAGAACTCAGCTGTGCTTCAAAATGCGCACTTCTCTGAATTTTGCAATGGAGCTCTCCAATAAATCTGTATAATACAATATAAATCTGTATATTAGGAAAAAATAATGTTAGAAATACATTATATTAGGAAATATTACTTGGAAAAAAATTTAAGGCAAAAATACATTAAAATGCATGCATTAGGGAAAATGTTCACAAATGCTTAAGTATTTTCATGCAACTTTTTAAAAAAATCTCAAAGTTCGGGATGAACCGAACTTAAGACTGGATAAATTCTCAAACTTTAAGACAAACCGAACGTAAGAATGGAAAAATGATAAATGGAGAGAAACTAAAAACAACAGAGTCATCCATACCTACCTACATTAACAGATGTGCCCTGGAAATTCAGCAAAACAATCTGCCACACGGACAAGTTTCTTGGTAGAGAAAGCAACATGGGGAAAAAATACTGAAGAAAGGGGGTCCTGAAACCCTTTGATGAAGGTAAACAGGCAGATCAACTCAGCTAAACTGAGAACTGATGATTGCGTCTCCACAGGCACTAGTCCACTGATGAAATATAAAGATGTTTAAGGTATATAATATGTACCAGCCAGCTAGCATGGTTACAGGTAATACTGTTTGAGATATTTGCAAGAGTTCAGTATTGCATACATCAAAAGCTCTGGGAGGCTGCTCATAATTTTGCAAAGAATATTATTTATATCTAATAGCTGTGTTGCATTGGTTCCAGCACAAATGGTAGACTAGACCTTTTAAACTGCAAAGCAGAAAGTCAAACTTTCCTGACCCTCCAAGAGGAAAGTACTTACAAACCGCAAAGGATTGTTTGATCTGAAGCTTTGAAAGGGCCGGAGGGTATAGAAGTGAAATGGCCAGTAAAATATTTATAGAACTCTGTGGATTATAGGTTCTCTCTTCTAGGATATTTCCCAGTTCAGTAGCAGCAATTTTCCATATCCTAAAATGAAACAGGAGCATTTGGCTTCTACTTTTTGCTGAACAAATATCCAAGCAAATGACTTATCTGTTCAGAATTACTGACCATAACTTATAATAAAAAACTAACAATATACTTTTTAAAAGAGTAAGTTGCTTACAGACCTCAATGTAGTTGTTTCAAATATTCTTTTTAATAAAGGAAAATGTGCCTAAATAGGTAACTTATCTAAATGCCCTTTTTCATTTATTTTTGGAACCTGAAAACTGTGGTTAATATATGCAAGTTGAATTTTCATCAGAAGTTTGTACTGTGCTGCTTAACTGATTTGCCTATTGGATTTTTTTATTTATTTTTTTATTATTAAATGTATTAATCGCCCATCTGGCTGGTCACCGAGCCACTCTGGGCGATGTACAACATACAATAAAACAGTTTAAAACAATAAAATTCTACAATAAAAACATTTTCTAAAATACCCTAACCCACCCCAAATGCCCGCCTGAACAACCACGTTTTTAATGCACGACGGAAGCTCATCAAAGAGGGGGCATGACAGAGTTCCCTAGGGAGGGAGTTCCACAGAGTGGGGGCCACCACAGAAAAGGCCCTCTCCCTTGTCCCCACCAGTCTAGCTGTCCTGGCTGATGGGACAGAGAGAAGGCCATCTGAGGCTGATCTTGCTAAGCGGCCTGTCTGGTGCTGCTGGAGGTGCTCCTTAAGATAGGCTGGGACGGAACCATATAGGGATTTAAAGGTCAAAACCAACACCTTGAATTTGGCCTGGAAAACAACTGGCAACCAGTGCAACTCCTTCAGCACTGGAGTGATGTGATCTCGCCGGCGGCTGCCTTTAATCAGGCGAGCCGCCGCGTTCTGTACCAGCTGCAGTTTCCGAACCGTCTTCAAGGGTAACCCCACGTAGAGCGCATTACAGTAGTCTAAACGAGAGGAGACCAGGGCATGTACTACCGATGGGAGCAGATGGTCGGGAAGGAAGGGGCGCAGCCGCCGTATCAGATGGAGTTGATACAGCGCTGTCCGGCTCACAGCTGACACCTGGGTCTCCATGGACAGCTGGGAGTCCAAAATGACCCCCAGGCTGCGGACCTGGTCTTTCAAGGGTAGCCGTACCCCATTCAACACCAGGTCAACATCCCCCAGCCTCCTCTTGTCTCCCACCAAAAGTACCTCGGTCTTGTCAGGGTTCAGCTTCAGCTTATTCCTCCCCATCCAGCCACTCACCGTCTCCAGACATTTGGACAGGGATTCTACGGCCAACCTTGGTGAAGACTTGAATGAGAGGTAGAGCTGCGTGTCATCCGCATATTGATGACACTGCACCCCAAACCTCCTGATGATAGCCCCCAGCGGCTTCACATAGATGTTAAATAGCATCGGGGAGAGGATGGAACCCTGTGGCACCCCACAAGTGAGTGGCCACGGGTCCGAAACCTCCTCTCCCAGTGCTACCCTCTGGTACCTGCCAGAGAGGAAGGACCGGAACCACCTCAATACGGTGTCTCCAATGCCCAACCCCTCCAGGCGGTCCAGGAGGATACCGTGGTCAACGGTATCAAAAGCCGCTGAGAGGTCGAGGAGAACAAGGAAGGAGCATTCACCCCTATCCAGAGCCCTCCTCATATCATCTACCAAGGCGACCAAGGCCATTTCTGTCCCATGCCCAAGCCTGAAGCCCGACTGAAATGGGTCTAGATAATCAGTTTCTTCCAAGTGTGCCTTCAACTGCACCGCCACCACCCGCTCAATCACCTTGCCCCAAAATGGCAGATTTGAGACTGGGCGAAAGTTGTTCAGAACTTGAGGATCCAAGGAGGGCTTCTTTAAGAGCGGTCTTATCACTGCCTCCTTGAGGGCTGATGGCATCACTCCCTCCTCAAGGGAGGCGTTCACCACCGCCCTGATCCCCTCACCCAGTCTGTCTCTGCAGCCCATAATGAGCCAAGATGGGCAAGGATCAAGTAAGCAGGTGGTCGGCCGTACAGATGAAAGTACCTTGTCCACTTCATCAGGAGGAAGAAGCTGGAACCGATCCCACAAAACCGGTTTGCCACAGGCCGCCTCTTGCTCACTAACTGTATCCACAGCATGCAGAGTAACACACCTAATCTGATCAATTTTATCTGCAAAGTGCCTTGCCAAGGCCTCACAGGAGGCCTTAGAATGCTCCAGTGGTTCCGGAGCCACAGGACCGACCAGGCTCCGGACCACTTGGAACAGCCTCCTGGGACAGCACTCTGCAGACGCGATGGAGGCAGCATAATATTCCTTTTTTGCTGCCTTCACCGCTACATGATAGGCTGAAGATACAGCTCTAGCCCGTGTCTGATCGTCTTTGGAGCGAGATTTCCGCCACCGGCGCTCTAGCCATCTCACCTCCTGTTTCAGAGCTCGTAACCGCGGATTGAACCATGGTGCAGTCCGAGCCCTGTTCAGGGGGAGAGGGCATTTCGGAACCACCTGATCTAATGCCCCAGTGATTGCGGCATTCCAGCCACCCACCAGGGTCTCGACCGAGTGGCCGTTGGCGTGCCCCAGAGAATCCCCAAGCGCGTTCAGGAATCCATTTGGATCCATAAGATGCCTGGGGCGGACCATTTTAATGGGTCCTCCACCCCTGCGGAGGGGTTGTGGAACCGAGAAGTCCAACGTCACCGGATAGTGATCTGACCATGACAAGGGGGTGGTGGATATACCCCCGACTTCCAGATCACTCCCCGCTTCTCCAGAAACAAACACAAGGTCTAGTGCATGACCGGCTACATGGGTGGGCCCAGTTTTTGCCTGTATTTGCCTAGCATAGGGTGCAATCCTATGCATGTTTAGACAGAAGGAAGTCCTACAACTCCCAGCATTCCCCAGCAAGCCATGCTGGGTGGGGGTTGTGGGAGTTGTAGGACTTTTTTCTGTCTAAACTTGCATAGGATTGTACCCATAGAGGCTTAACTAGCCAGACAAAGTTGATGCTGACTTGTGCGCTGACCTACCTGGGTTCAGTAAAATGTGTGTAGAAAAGTCACTGCATGCCTACCTCTATGACTTTGCAAATTTCCTGATTTTATGAGAGAGGTTCAGATGCATTAAAAACACATGGGAAGGATGCAGGTGGGAACCCTGCCACCTACTGCCAATGTGCCCACAGCCACATGTTCTTTGGCCATGAGAAGGGGCCCTACACAGGTATCAACCTATGTGCGTAGAGCTCCTCAATGCAAGGGCAGAACCCTGATGGGCCCACAATCCCTCCTCATATGTGGAACTCTACGTGTATGTCAGTGCACGTGTAGAGCTTTTCTCACAGTTGCAGACTGCACAGCCATGGGGCCTGGGTTACCAACGGGCATGGTGGGGGTGAGACCCTCATGTGTGCTTTTAACGCTTGAGGCAGATTGTTTGAACTCTGTATAGAGAAACTGTTATCCATGCATCTGTGTGCTTGGGGCTCTGTATGCACTGTAATGAACACATGAAGATCAGAGGCAGAGACTGCCATGATGACACCACTTCCCCCCCTCCCACTTGCTTCCTGTGCAGTCATTTAGGCCAGGGGTGCTCAATCTTTTCTGCAGCAGGCACCATGTGATGCCGTCTAGGAGGTCAACCATATGTATGTGCACACACATATACATGCACACACAACCCCAGCAATCTGTAGGAGGACCTCCGGGGGAATGAGTGGAGAGCCACCTCACCCTGATACAGATCGCTCTCTCCTCACTTCTAGCAGCAATGAGGATGAGAAGCTCTGGGGGAGTGAACAGTACATGGAGGGGGGAATTCGACAGTGGGGTTGGGGGTCACTCTACTCTTCAGGAGCTGCAGTAAAGGGCCCAGGGATGCAGGCTGCCCCGGGCCACAAGTGGTGCACCTCTGGTTTAGCCCTTTTGAATGTCTGAAAAGGGCTTTTATCCTGTGTGAAAACATCCACTGATGAATGACTATCAACTTTTTTCTGTTTTCCTTATAGTTTTGTTTATAATGCATTGAACAGATGGCCTGCAAACTGAGCCTGAAGATTTGAAATGCTACTGTAATACGAATATAGATAATGTCTGGACTCCATTCTTCCTGAATCCTGAACAGTGTGTCATGTGGCCAGTTCCTTAGAGGAGCATGCTAGACTTCTGTTGGCTTCCTGCTGCTGTTTGATAGTGCTATAAACCGTTATTTTTAATATGTGATTTACGCAACCACCTCTTTTTTTCAGGTGCAGATGTGATGCTACTCCCCCTTCATCCCAAAATAAAAACCGACCAATGCAAATACTGCTGATTACACAGCATGACCTGCATATAAAGCAGAGGCTTTGCTATACAAAAATGAAAGTCAGTTTTCCATTCTGCTTCTATTTGCATTGTAGCCTATATATATATATATATATACACACACACACACACACCCCAACACTATTTTGAGAAATTCCTAGATGTTCGATTCCAGAGAGACCCGTGATTGCTATTAAGGAACATTGCAGACAGCAGGCAATATTATTTATTGATGTGCTAGAGCACAGTCAGTCAGCACAAACATGTGTCATAATTTTTACTCATGTGCCTGTTTGCAGCCTCGAGGATCTAAAATCATCCATCATCCTGGCAGTTTAGTCCCTTTAGATTAGGATCTGCCTGTCATGTGATTTATAGTGATATTTGGTGTGTGTGTGTGTGTGTGTGTGTGTTTTAAACAATCTTGCCAAAATAAAGATCTGCTCAGCCACTGCTTACTATATTGGTCAGATGGAAGTTGTGGGAGCAATCTTTCAAACTTACTAATTCTGGGACAAAGTATATAATGGAGGTTAATTTAAAAAAATGTAAAGGTTAGCTTGCGAAATCTTACTAATGACTTAAACTGAAGAGGCCAGATTTTCAGTTACAGTCAAGGCCAGAAATATCGGAATAAGGATCCGATTTTGGCAGTTGGCCTCTGTACACCACCACATTGAAGTTGAAAGGAAACACACCCAGATGGGAGCGAAGCCAGGACTTTCAGCTGTAATTCAAGGGGTTGGATAAAAGTGGGGCACTAACCATTCAGGAAGTACAACCAGTGGCATACACACACACCCATCGTTGGTGGCTCATAAGTCATGGAACAAACCAACATCATTTCAAACTTAAGGATTGCCTTTAATACCTGGATGAAAATCCTTTGCAGTCAATGACTGCCTGAAGTCTGGAACCCATGGACATGACCAAATGCTGAGTTTCCTCCCTCGAGATGCTTTGCCAGGTCTTTACTGCAGCTGCCTTCCGCTGCTGCTTGTTTGTGGGTCTTTCTGCCTTCAGTCTTGTCTTCAATAAGTGAAAAGCAAGCTCTATTGGGTTGAGATCAGGTGACTGACTTGGCCATTGAAGAACATCCCACTTCTTTGCCTTGAGAAACTCTTGAGTAGCTTTTGCCATATGTTTTGGGGCATTATCCATCTGCAATATGAAGCGGCATCCTATCAGTTGGGCAGCATGAATCTGAGCAGAAAGTATAGCCCTATACACTTCAGAATTCATCTTGCTGCGTTTATCCACAGTCAGGACATTAATAAACACCAGTGACCTGGTTCCATTGGCAGCCATACATGCCTATGCCATAACACTGCCTCCACCGTGTTTGACAGATGATGTGGTATGCTTTGCATCATGAGTTGTTCTTTTTCTTCTCCATACTTTTCTCTTCCCATCATTCTGGCACAAGTTAATCTTCGTTTCATCAATCTTTCTCCTAATCTTTGTTTTACTGCCCATTTTGCTCTTTTGGCTGTGTTTTTTATTTACTATGTGCTATAGCTATAGCATTTGTATTTGCAAATGTGATTTGTCATAATACACACACACACACACACACACAGTCTTATTCCAGAACTGGGCAGGCTTTTTTAGGTGTTTTCTGGCAAAGGCTAATCTGGCCTTTCTGTTCTTGAGCGTTACCAGTGGTTTGCACCTTGTTGTGAAGCCTCTGTATTTACATTCATAAAGCCGTCTCTTGACTGTAGATGTTGACAATGACATGCTTACCTCCTCAAGAGTGGTCTTGACCTGGCTAAAAGTTGTGAAAGGGTTCCTCTTCACCATGAGCAGAATTCTGCGGTCATCCACTTTAGTTGTCTTCTGTGGTCTTCCAGGCCTTTTGCTGTTGCTGCGCTTGCCAGTTAATTCCTTCTTTTTCAGGATGTTCCAAACGGTTGTGTTGGCCACTCCACTCCACTCCACTCCAAAAAAAAAATATTTCTGCTATCTCTCTGATGGGTTTATTTTGTTTCCTCAGCCTAATGATGGCCTCCTTCACTCACATGGACACCTCTTTGGACCTCATGTTGGGACTTCCAGTGAACAGCTATCAAATGCAAATGTAACACTCAGAACCACCTCCAGGCCTTTTATCTGCTTGATTGGTCATGGGGTACCCAGGAAACAGGCCACACCTGGCCATGCGGCTGCTTGTCAGCCATTCGTTCCATTACTTATGTGCCACCAATGATGGGTGTGTGTGTATGCCACTGGCTGTACTTCCTGAATGGTTAGTGCCCCACTTTTGTCAAACCCCTTGAATTACAGCTGAAAGTCCTGACTTGGCTCCCATCTGGGTGTGTTTCCTTTCAACTTCAATGTGGTGGTGTACAGAGGCCAACTGCCAAAACAGTTATCCTTGTTCCAATATTTCTGGCCCTGACTGTATATATAGAATATGTCTGAAGTTTTGCAAAAGCCTCTTTTTTCCCCCTAAAAGACTGACAAAGAGCATTTATCAGTGTAATATTTCTTGCATTTGGGACAGTTTCTAACCCTACATCCCAATCTGAGGATTTCCCTTTACCCTTTTGGGTTGGTGTAAGTCCTTTATTTTAAAGGTATGTCCTCTATAAAAGTCCACAGTTAATAGGAAATATTTTCTATGCAGTTTAATAATCTTTTTCCATGGAGTCACCTAACATCTTTTAAAAGTTGGATGACATCTTGTTTTAATCAAGATCCGACGGGTACGAAGGAGGATGTTTTTTCCTTCTCCTTGCCTGCTCATATTTACGTATGTTTATGTTTGCCTTGCATTCATTTTTGTTCCTTTTCCCTTTTTTGGTTCCTATACCCCACATTTCTGACTGAAATTGGTTTTATTTCAACTTGTAAAATGTCAAAAATATTTTAAGGGGTCTATTGAAATAATGATCGTTTATCTTGGATGTCAAGATCTTCAGTGAGGCTGCACAGATATTAAGAGATTTACCTGTGCTGTTATGGTAACATGGAAACTCTGCCACTGAGATCATTTAAGTGGTTTGTGGTGAGTCACTGTACCTTTGGTTGCAAATTTTTCCAGTATTCCAAGGGTGCTGGCTTTGGAATGTCTCTCCAGGAGCTGGGCAAGACTTATGGCACTTTAAAGACTAATAAATTTATTATGGCATAAACTATAATCCATGAAGTTTATGCCATAGTACGCTTGTTAGTCTTTAAGGTGCCACAAAATTCTTGTGGTTCCAGAGAGCTACCAAGATATTAACTGTTGCCATCTGGTACAGATCCTGAAGACCTTATGTCAAAAAAGGAGGCATGCATGCTATGTGGGAACAACCTCAGGCCTGCACAACCTGTGACCTACCACTGTGACCACAGCCCACCAATCATGTACTTTGACCTGGATTTGATCAAAGAATCATAGAATAGTAGGGTTGGAAGGGGCCTACAAGGCCATCGAGTCCAACCCCCTGCTCAATGCAGGAATCCAAGTCAGAGCATCCCTGACAGATGGCTGTCCAGCCTCGTCTTGAATGCCTCCAGTGTGGTAGTAGCCCACTTGTTGTTCAGTCGTTCAGTCGTGTCCGACTCTTCATGACCCCATGGACCATAGCACGCCAGGCCTTCCTGTCCTGCGCTCTCTCCCGGAGCGTGCTCAAGTTCATATTCATTGCATCCGTGATGCTATCTAGCCATCTCATCCTCTGCCGTCCCCTTCTCCTTTTGCCTTCAGTCTTTCCCAGCATCAGGGTCTTTTCCAGGGAGTTTTCTCTTCGCATTAGGTGGCCAAAATATTGGAGCTTCAGCTTCATTATCTGTCCTTCCAAAGAGCAGTCAGGGTTGATTTCCTTTAGGATGGACTGATTTGACCTCCTTGCAGTCCAGGGGACTCGTAAGAGTCTTCTCCAGCACCACAGTTCGAAAGCATCAATTCTTCGGCGCTCAGCCTTCCTTATAGTCCAGCTCTCACAGCCATACATTACTACTGGGAAAACCATAGCTTTGATTAGACAGACCTTTGTCGGCAAGGTGATGTCTCTGCTTCTTACTATGCTGTCTAGGTTTGCCATAGCTTTCCTCCCAAGGAGCAAGCGTCTTTTAATTTCATGGCTACAGTCACCGTCTGCGGTGATCTTGGAGCCCAAGAAAGTAAAATCTGTCACTGCTTCCATTTCTTCCCCTTCTATATGCCAGGAAGTGATAGGGCCAGATGCCATGATCTTAGTTTTTTTAATGTTGAGTTTCAAACCAGCTTTTGCACTCTCCTCTTTCACCCTCAACAAGAGGCTCTTGAGATCCTCTTCGCTTTCTGCCATTAGGGTGGTATCGTCTGCATATCGGAGGTTGTTGATAATTCTCCCGGCAATCTTAATTCCGATCTCTGATTCATCCAACCCGGCATTTCTCATGATGTACTCTGCATATAAGTTAAATAAGCAGGGTGACAATATGCAGCCTTGTCGTACTCCTTTCCCAATTTTGAACCACTCGGTTGTTCCATGTCTGGTTCTTACTGTTGCTTCTTGACCCTCGTACAGGTTTCTCAGGAGACAGGTAAGGTGGTCTGGTACTCCCATCACTTTCAGAATTTGCCACAGTTTGTTGTGATCCACACAATCAAAGGCTTTAGCGTAGTCAATGAAGCAGAAATAGACGTTTTTCTGGAATTCTCTTGCTTTCTCCATGATGCAGCGAATGTTGGCGATTTGATCTCTAGTTCCTCTGCCTCTTCGAAACCCAGCTTGTACTTCCGGTAGTTCTCGGTTCGCATACTGCTGAAGCCTAGCTTGTAGGATTTTGAGCATCACCTTGCTGGCATGTGAAATGAGCGCAATGGTGCGGTAGTTTGAACACTCTTTGGCGTTGCCCTTCTTTGGAATTGGAATGTAAACTGACCTTTTCCAGTCTTGTGGCCACTGTTGAGTGTTCCAGATTTGTTGGCATATTGAATGCAGCACTTTAACAGCATCATCTTTTAGGATTTTAAATAGCTCGGCTGGAATACTGTCATCTCCGCTAGCTTTGTTGTTACTAATGCTTCCTAAGGCCCACTTGACTTCACTCTCGAGGATGTCCGGCTCAAGTTCAGTGACCGCACTATCATGGCTATCAGGGACATTCAAATCTTTCCTGTATAGTTCTTCTGTGTATTCTTGCCACCTCTTCTTAATCTCATCTGCTTCTGTTAGGTCCCTGCCTTCTTTGTCCTTTATCATGCCCGTCTTTGCACAAAACGTTCCCTTGAGATCTCCAATTTTCTTGAAGAGATCTCTAGTCTTTCCCATTCTGTTGTTTTCCTCTATTTCTTTGCATTGTTCACTTAAGAAGGCCTTCTTGTCTCTCCTTGCTATTCTCTGGAACTCTGCATTCAGTTGGGTATATCTTCCCCTTTCTCCCTTGCTTTTTGCTTCCCTTCTTTCGTGAACTACTTGTAAAGCCTCATCAGACAGCCACTTGGCTTTCTTGCATTTCTTTTTCTTTGGGACGGATTTCGTTGCTGCCTCCTGAACAATGTTACGGACCTCCGTCCATAGTTCCTCAGGCACTCTGTCTATCAGGTCTAATCCCTGAAATCTATTCCTCACCTCCACTGTATATTCATCAGGGATATGATTTAGATCATACCTGAAAGGTTTAGTGGCTTTCCCTACGTTCTTCAATTTAAGCTGAAATTTTGCAAGAAGCAGCTCATGATCTGAGCCACAGTCAGCTCCAGGTCTTGTTTTGACTGACTGTATGGAGCTTCTCCATCTTTGGCTGCAAAGGACATAATCAATCTGATTTCGATATTGACCATCTGGTGACGTCCATGTGTAGAGTCGCCTCTTGTGCTGTTGGAAAAGAGTGTTTGCTATGATCAGCATGTTCTCTTGGCAAAACTCTATTAGCTTTTGTCCTGCTTCATTTTGTACACCAAGGCCATGCCTGCCTGTTATCCCGGTGATTTCTTGACTTCCTACTTTAGCATTCCAATCCCCTATGATGAAGAGGACATCTTTTTTTGGTGTTAGTTCTAGAAGGTGTTGTAGGTCTTCATAGAACCGATCAACCTCAGCTTCTTCGGCCTCAGTGGTTGGGGCATAGACTTGAATTACTGTGATGTTGAATGGTTTGCCTTGGATTCGTACTGAGATCATTCTATCATTTTTAAGATTGTACCCCAGTACTGCTTTTCCCACCCTTTTGTTGACTATGAGTGCTACTCCATTTCTTCTAAGGGATTCTTGCCCACAATAGTAGATATGATGGTCACCTGAATTAAATTCGCCCATGCCTGTCCATTTGAGTTCGCTGACTCCCAAGATGTCGATGTTCAATCTTGCCATCTCATGTTTGACCACCTCCAGCTTACCTTGATTCATTGATCTGACATTCCAGGTTCCTAAACAATATTGTTCTTTACAGCATCGGATTTTCTTTTCACCGCCAGACACATCCACAGCTGAGTGTCCTTTCGGGTTTGGCCCAGCCGCTTCACTCTTTCTGGCGCTACTTGGAAATACCCTCTGCTCTTCCCCAGTAGCATATTGGACACCTTCCGACCTGAGGGGCTCATCTTCCGGTGTCATCTCTTTTAGCCTTGTGATACGTTCCATGGGGTTTTCTTGGCAAGAATACTGGAGTGGGTTGCCATTTCCTTCTCCAGTGGACCACATTTTGTCAGAACTCTCTGCCATGACCTGTCCGTCTTGGGTGGCCCTGCACGGCATAGCTTATAGTAGCCCACTACCTCCCTAGGTAAATGGTTCCATTGTCATATTGCTCTAACAGTCAGGGGGTTTTTCCTGATATTCAGCCGGAATCTGGCTTCCTGTAACTTGAGCCCATTATTCCGTGTCCTGCACTCTGGGATGATCGAGAAGAGATCCTGGCCTTCCTCTCTGTGACAACCTTTCAAGTACTTGAACAGCGCTATCATATCTCCCCTGAGTCATCTCTTCTCAAGGCTAAGCATGTCCAGTTCTTTCAGTCTCTCTTCATAGGGCTTTGTTTCCAGTCCCCTGATCATCACTGTTGCCCTCCTCTGAACCCTCTCCAGTTTGTCTGCATCCTTCTTAAAATGTGGTGCCCAGAACTGGACACAGTACTCCAGATGAGGCCTAACCAGTGCTGAGTAGATGGGAACTAGTACTTCCTGGGATTTGGAAGCTATGCTTCTATTAATGCAGCCCAAAAGAGCATTGGCCTTTTTTGCAGCCACATCACATCAACATACAAAGAATCAGTCGATTGTTGTTGTTGTTCAGTCGTTCAGTCGTGTCCGACTCTTCGTGACCCCATGGACCATAGCACGCCAGGCCTTCCTGTCCTCTGCTCTCTCCCGGAGTGTGCTCAAGTTCATATTCATTGCATCGGTGATGCTATCTAGCCATCTCATCCTCTGCCGTCCCCTTCTCATTTTGCCTTCAATTTTTCCCAGCATCAGGGTCTTTTCCAGGAAGTTTTCTCTTCGCATTAGGTGGCCAAAATATTGGAGCTTCAGCTTCAGTATCTGTCCTTCCAATGAGCACTCAGGGTTGATTTCCTTTAGGATGGACTGATTGGACCTCCTTGCAGTCCAGGGGACTCGTAAGAGTCTTCTCCAGCACCACAGTTTGAAAGCATCAATTCTTCGGTGCTCAGCCTTCCTTATAGTCCAGCTCTCACAGCCATACGTTACTACTAGGAAAACCATAGCTTTGATTATACGGACCTTTGTCGGCAACGTGATGTCTCTGCTTCTTACTATGCTGTCTAGGTTTGCCATAGCTTTCCTCCCAAGGAGCAAGCGTCTTTTAATTTCATGGCTACAGTCACCGTCTGCGGTGATCTTGGAGCCCAAGAAAATAAAATGTGTCACTGCTTCCATTTCTTCCCCTTCCATATGCCAGCAAGTGATGGGGCCAGATGCCATGATCTTAGTTTTTTTTAATGTTGAGTTTCAAACCAGCTTTTGCACTCTCCTCTTTCACCCTCAACAAGAGGCTCTTTAGATCTTCTTCGCTTTCTGCCATTAGGATGGTATCATCTGCGTATCTGAGGTTGTTGATAATTCTCCCGGCAATCTGAATTTCGACCTGATTCATCCAACCCGGTGTTTTTTTCATGAGTTAAATAAGCACATGAGTTAAATAAGCAGGATGACAATATGCAGCCTTGTCATACTCCTTTCCCAATTTTGAACCAATCAGTTGTTCCATGTCCGGTTCTTACTGTTGCTTCTTGTCCCTCGTACAGGTTTCTCAGGAGACAGGTAAGGTGGTCTGGTACTCCCATCTCTTTAAGAATTTGCCACAGTTTGTTGTGATCCACACAATCAAAGGCTTTCGCGTAGTCAATGAAGCAGAAATAGACGTTTTTCTGGAATTCTCTTGCTTTCTCCATGATCCAGCGAATGTTGGTGATTTGATCTCTAGTTCCTCTGCCTCTTCGAAACCCAACTTGTACTGAAATGCATGTGCATTTCTAAATAATCTGACAGAATGAAATCAAAAAGCCCACCACGTTAGTCCTTTCACAGGTTTATTTCTCAATCATCTTGTCAAGCATCCACTGTGAAGTGCTAATTAGGAGCAAGAAGTTAATTGGATTACCACAGAGGTCTAACCTGAATGTCTTTTTTCTTGAGGTGGTTAAAAGTGCATAAATTATCTCTCATTCAGCATTCAGTTCCCCTGTTGACTGCAAATTTGCGGGGAAGAAAGTAAATGTGCTTGAGCAGCTTGATGATCCAGAAATTCCCTCAGTTACCAAGGGATGGCATCCCCCAAGCATTCCTATCCTCATCAAACTTCTAGTGATAAAATGAAGATATATGAAGGTTACATACGATAGACACATGACTAAAAACAAGAATATATTATTATGGCGCGTGTATGTGTGTGTGTGTGTGTGTGAGGAGTACGTATATCAAAAAGCACCACAGGAGTTTCTGATTATAGTAATAACTATGGATGTGCACAATACAGTTTCATAATCCAAAGTTCATATGACTGTGCAAAACGTACAGCAAAAAAGTAACGTGAATAATGTTTTTGTGAGCACGGTATAATGTATTCATTAGTGCTGTGTCAAAATCTATCCCACATTTTTTTTTTTTTACCATTCTCATTCAGTTTGATGAGGGATGGCGGAGAATTCCAAATCCCCCGAAACCCGTGGCGGAACGGCCTCCCACTCCCCGCCACCCCACGGAATCCCCCCGGAACGAAACTTACCTGGGGCTCCAGCAGCAGCGGCGGCTGGTCTTTCGGCCAGCTGCTGCGGCCGCCATTTGCATCCTGCCAGGCTGCTGTGATAGGCTATGTAAGTATTTACGTAGCCTATCATGGCAAAGAGCAGGGACGCAAACGGCGGCCGCTACGCCATTTGCGCCGCTGCTCTTTCCGTGATAGGCTACATAGGGATGGCGGAGAATTCTGCCACAGATTCCAGTGGGGCCAGATTCTCTAGAATCCGGCCCCCCGGAATCCGTGTTGGAACGGCCTCCTGCCCCCCACCCCCCCCCCGTGGAATCCCCCAGGATGGCACTTACCTGGGGCGGATGCGGCAGCTCCGGCGGCGCGGCGGCCGATTCGGTGGCGGCGGGTGCGGCGGTGGCGGATTTGGCGGCGGGTGCGGTGGCAGCAGGTGTGGTGGGGGCAAGGGGCAGAGGCAGCAGGGGCGGCGGCCCCAGGGGCGGCGGGGTGGCGGTGGCGGCAGGGGCGGTGGCGGCAGGGGCAGCGGGTACAGCGGCAGCGGGGTGGCGGGGGCGGCAGCGGCAGGTGCGGCGGGGTGGCAGCGGCAGTGGTGGCAGCGGAGGGGCGGCAGCGGCGAGTGCGGGGGCGGCAGGTGCAGTGGCGAGGGCGGGGGCAGCGGCTGGTCTCCTGGCCGGCCGCGGCCGGGCACAGCGTACGTAAATGGTGGTGGCTACAGAGGCCGCCATTTGCGTTCGCTATTTTTCGCCGTTCTACCCTACATAAATATTTACGTAGGCTAGAATGGCGAAAAATAGCGAACGCAAATGGCGACCTCTAGCCGCCACTATTTGTGTATGGGTTTTTTTACTTTGCCGTGATAGGCTACGTAAATACACGTATCCCTGTGTAGCCCAGCGGTCGGATGTCCAGCTGCAGGTGGAGCCGGCCAGCGGCTCGGCGGAATCCCCACAGAGCGGAGCCGGCCAGGCAGGACTCTGGGGGGAGGGACAGAGCACCTCCCCCCCATCGAGGATTCTGGGGGGAGGGACAGAGCGCCTTCCCCCCACCGCGAAGCAGATCCACGAAACAGTAAGTGACTTTCATACATCCCTAAGGATACATAAGTATTTACGTAGCCTATCACGGTAAAGGCAGCCACACAAATACCACACGTAGTGGCCACCATTTGTGTGGCTGCCTTTACCGTGATAGGCTACGTAAATACTTAAGTAGCCTATCACGGAAAGAGCAGCGGCGCAAATGGTGTAGCGGCCACCCTGCTCTTTGCCATGATAGGCTACATAAATACTTATGTAGCCTATCACAGCAGCTTGGCAGGACGCAAATGTTGGCCGCTACGGCAGCCGCCATTTGCATCCACAGCAGCCCTGCCGCAGCCGGAACTCCAGCTGCGGATGGCCCTGGCTGGCGGCTCCGCAAAGCTGCTGTGGAGCGGAGCCAGCCAGGGAGGATTCCAGGGGGAGGGAGGGAACGCCTACCCCCCCCCACGAATCACACCTGTGAAAAGGTAAGTGACTTTCGTACATCCCTAAGTTTGATAGAAAAGACATTGCTTTCAAAAACAAATTAAAAGGAGGAGAAATTTCAGAGAAATTCTCATGGGTTGGGTTTGGGGCTCTTGTGCTTACCTTACTTATGAGGTGGCTGAGGAGTGTGTGTGAGTGTCCTGTCTTTCATCATACAGTCATCTTTCTGGCAGCCTGTAGCCTCCTCAGCTTCCTGTACTTTAGTTAAAGCCATAATGAAGAAGGCATCATGAGGAAATTCCTCCCATGGGGCTTTTTCAGTTCAGGAAATGCAGGTGGCCTGGGAGGCTGCAGAGTAGGGATGTCAGAGAATTCCACCATGGATCCCAGGGAGGCCAAATTCCAGTGAATTCGGCCCCCCGGAATCTGTGGCAGAACGAAGCAACCCCTCCCCCTGCCATCCCATGAAATGGGCCCGGAACGGAGCCTACCTTGTGTCATCCGTCCGGTGCTCCGCGACGTCTGCAGCCGCCATTAGCATTCCGTCTAATGGCCATGATAGGTTACGTAAGTATTTACGTAAGTCTAATGGCCATTTGCGTCCCTGCAGAGGCCATGACAGGTTGCGTAGATATATACTTAGGGTGTAATCCTATGTTATTCATCAGCAGCCTTCGAAGTCAGAGGCTTCTGTGTATCTTACTTCAGGGCAGCCAGAGCACAGAGGAGATCCTTGACTCCGATCTCCAGCTACTCTGCATTTTTCCTAGACAAATTTTGCTTGTCTAGCCACAGCACTTTAGGTCGGGAGGGGAGGAGGCTGGGCAAGCATAGGAAGCTGCATATGGCAATTTCCCCGATCTCCTTCCCCCCCTGCCCCTGGGACCATCTCCATGCTCAGGTTTCTGAGCACGGAGAGTTAGCCAGTGTGGTTCTCTCCATGCCAGCTACGAGGGGGAAGGGGAGGCTGTGGGGAGCACAGTTTCTTGGCTCCGAGGTCAGAGTCAGTAAACCAAACAATCCTATGGCCCCCCAGCACTGTCAAGAGGGCATAGGATTGCTCCCCTATATGTCATTTCAGCAACAGGCAAATCACCTTTTATTTGCTCTGGCATTTCAGTATGCAATATAATTTGCCTTGGTTATGTTTTTATCTGTTCTGCTGAATTTTATGCCTTTTTTTTAATTGCTACTTCAGCTCTTTTATTCTTGTTGCCTTTTATATATGTTCTGCTTTTTATTATTTTATTGTACATCACCCAGAGAGTTTTTACTGAAGGGCAGCCTAGCAATAAATAAATGAATAAATTTTTGAATAGGGGAAAAAGATGCGTTTGGCAGTTAAAATACATACCAAAAGTCCAACATAGCATAGCTCCTAGAGACGGGGGTTTACTGGTGCCATTATATTTACTAGTAAGAATAGAATAATCTACCATGTTAGTCAGACCCCAGAGTGAAAGAATTGGGTTGGTTGGGAATAAGCGCTGGTGGTGATGTTGGGGTGAGGGTAGTATCCTGGGGCACAGCATAGTGCAATCAATAAAGGGTACATATTACACAGTGCATTGGACACTTCCAAGTTATATCAAGTTTACTGATATGGACTGATC
This sequence comes from Heloderma suspectum, assembly GCF_057233095.1. Classification (NCBI taxonomy): domain Eukaryota; kingdom Metazoa; phylum Chordata; class Lepidosauria; order Squamata; family Helodermatidae; genus Heloderma; species Heloderma suspectum. The sequence continues at coordinate 76,952,478 of NC_139460.1, read as the reverse complement.
TATCAGGTTTTAACTGTGTTTTATAAAAGCGGCATTGTGTTCAAAGGATTTCCGAGTTCAAATAGCTGACTTCCTTTCCTCACTCTTAAGTAATTTACATCACATCACATTTCATGATGTTAAGTTATTTACATTAGTTATTTACATTAGCATCTGGGTATACTGGTAGTGAAATAGAATTGCCTTCTAAGGTACACACACATTTCTTTACTCAGATTCCCAGGTTTCTGCGGATGGGCTTCCACAAACTTTGATGAGAATCTGTCTTGGCCTTTGTTGCTGCCTTGGCTATTGGCAAAAGGGTAATGTATGGTAAAATATGCTTGTCTTCGGTTATCTCCTTTTGATAGCAGAAGGAGAACTTTGACCATCATCAAGCTGTTATTAACTCATTGTTCTTTCCACTTACAATAAAAAGACGTTTTAGCACCAGTGCTACTGTAGCTCCTTGTGACCTTCCTGCTGTGCCTTTCTCTTCTGCTATTAGCATTATCAGTGGAGATAAGAAGCTGATTCTATCCTGTTTATGTCACAAAGCCCTTACCTTTGGCAGAGAGGACTTTGGCTCATCTGAATGTTTATTAGCACAGGCCAAAACGCTTTTTATCTTCTAAACACATACTTTTTCTCATCATTTCAGAGCTTTATTTCCATTTTTCTAAAAAAAAAAAAAATGCTGCTGTCAAATAAGCCTGGAGGTTACAATCTGTGATCTAAATGTCTATGCCCCTTGAGTGGGCTTGACCAGATGTGCTGTTAGTTATGCATAGATATGCACAATTGCTGTTAATTAAGCAATTAGAGAATTGCTAAATATTGCTTCACAGAGAGGCTGTGCTAAGTGAGATGCAGCTTAATCAAGTCCAGCATCAATTGCATATTGTTGTTGTCTTGCTTTTGTGTGCTGCTTTTACTGGGTTATATCCAATACATTGTATCCAATGTTAGTATTACATAAATTCAATCTATTTCAATAGATCTACTCTAGGTAAGACTAACATTGGATAAAACCCACTATACCAAGGGTGGGCATCTTGTGGCCCTCCAGATGTTTTGGCCTACAATCCCCATCAACCCTAGCCAATGGTGAGGAATGATGGGAGTTGTATGCCAAAATATCTTGAGGGCCACAAGTTGCCCATCCCTGGACTATACAGTAATGAATCAAGTAAAAATTAACTGCCCATAAGCCACATGAAGACAACATTAGCCTTACACTGTCTAAATCAGCATTCCCTAACTTCGTACCTTGCAGATGTGTTGGCCTACAGCTCCCATCATCCCATTGGCCCTGCTGGCTGGTGATGGGAATTCTAGTCCAACACATCTGGAGGGCATCAGGTTGGGAAAGGCTGGTCTAAACATAATTAACTTTATAATGCTATATTCTGGTGAAAGAGTGGGTAATTGTGACGTCCCCATTTTTATTTAAATTCTACAGAGACTGAATTCTTAACACTGCCACTGAAAACAGAAAGTGTGCAAAATTATGTATTCCAGAATCTGGCCCTGATTGATTGATTGATTGATTGATTGATTTAAGGTATTTATACCCCATCAGATTTCCAGGGCAGCTCCTTTCCTTTGAGATCACACACTTCAGGAAGATATAAGATGGCAACACAGGCTTGTGTACATCATCATTTAGTTATCAGAATTATAACATTACTCGGAAACCACCATTGCTGTTAATTTCTGTTGGACATATGTAAATTACTGAGTCCAGCCCAGGGGGGTGTCTCCATGAGTGATTACTTCCGAGCTGGCTGCATTTGGAGGTTGTTAGGGATATATGATGTTGTGGCCATCCAGAAGCCGCCTTGGAGCTTATAAGGGGAAAGAACTGATTTCCTGAGACTGCTTGTAGTCTGATTCTTTTCCTTAAGTTGGATTCTCCACAGTATAGTTGTTGTGTGCCCCATCCTCTGCATTTACCTCAGGTATGCTAGCCCTGCCCAAGGGTGTGCCTCTCACTGTCACCCCAGTCAAGGGGTGTTTCCTGTCCCTGTGTTTCCCAGCACAAACCAATTAGTGTCTACTCAGAAATAATTCCCATTGTGCTCAATGAGGCTTGTCCCCTGAATGCACACACCATAGATCCCCCTCAATTGAAATAACGCATTTTAAAGCACTAATTCCCTAAAGGCTGTAAAGCACTTTCCCCAAGCTGCGATTCTCCGTTGTTTGGTTTATTGCCCTGGGAAGTCTGACTTCATCTTGCTAATGGTGAGCAGACCTTTGTTCCTGTGCAGCATCGGGTTAGAAAGGGGGCTGGTTTCCCCTCCCTTTATCCCCCCCCCCCGTTTCCAAGCACAAACCAATTAGTGTCTACTCAGAAATAACTCCCATTGTGCTCAATGAGGCTTGTCCCCTGAATGCACACACCATAGATCCCCCTCAATTGAAATAACGTATTTTAAAGCACTAATTCCCTAAAGGCTGTAAAGCACTTCCCCAAGCTGCGATTCTCCGTTGTTTGGTTTATTGCCTTGGGAAGTCTGACTTCATCTTGGTGAGCAGACCTTTGTTCCTGTGCAGCATCGGGTTAGAAAGGGGGCTGGTTTCCCCTCCCTTTATCCCCCCCCCCATTTCCCAGCACAAACCAATTAGTGTCTACTCAGAAATAGCTCCCACTGTGGTCAATGAGGCTTGTCCCCTGAATGTGGGGGAGCCTCAGGTGGCAGTAAAAGGCGATGAATGTCCAGTTTTGTTGTCTTTGCTGTAAGAAATGTGAAAGTCCTCTGGCACCTTAAGCATCAATTAATGTTTTGTAGTATGAACTTACATAAGCAAGAAGAAAATTCAGATGCATGAAATTCATATTTTCAGTTGTGTAAAAGACTAACATGGTTACTCTGAGTGTTACACTGGGAAACCAGATATGTCAAAATGTTTAGCAGAAGTGTGGCACAAAACTCACAATGTTATATCATTAGCCATTTGTCGATACTCCTTTATAATATGACATTTTAACAAGCTGCTGTGCTCATTTGGTTTTATGTCAAATGCCATGTGTGCTTATTTTTCAAAAGTGTTACATTTCCTCAGGATGCAAAAATATCCAAATGCTTTCTTAATGTGGATAGTCTCTAAGTGTCAGCAAAAACAAGCCGTCTTTTCCCAGGTTTTCATCACAGATCAGTCTATGCAGTTTATCCACCTTCTTTCACAGCAGCCAGCACTGCAGAATGGATCAAATCATTTAACACACCTGCCACAGAGAAGCCGAGTCTAACTTCATCTTGCTAATGGTGGGTAACCCTGTACATGTAACCAAATCATTTTCTCACAGATGGATTAACAAAATGTCTGGCACCAGCCTTTTTTCTCATAGATTTGGAATTAAAGGGTTCTTTTGTTGTTGTTTTTAATAAACTAAAAGAAACCCATCAACACACAACACCTCCTCACTCTGTGTCAGCAACCTCTTTGCCTTTTGCAGTTATGATTAAAAGGGGAGAATAAAAACACCACAATGAGATTGTAAATCTCACAGGAACTGCAGATATTGCTGACCCAACATAAATTTCATTGTGACATGACTCTGCAAAAATTTATAGTGCAGGAATGTAGAACCTTTTTTTTTAAGAAGTCAACAAAGTCCTGGCCAGTTTGACATCTACAAGGTTATGAAAACCACTTAGCTAAACAGTGATTAAGGTGAGGTAGCCTTTCTGTCCATGACACAGTTTTATTGTAGCTGGTGCAGAGGTTAGTTATAGAGGTACTATCATTTCTCTTAACAAAAAATCATGTCACACAGTGTTACAGACGAGAAATTATTGGCAAAAGCCAGTGGTTTGCAAAAGGTGTTCCTGGGAACCCGAGAATACTTCAGAAACTTATCAGGAGCCCTTAATGAAAAGAACAGTAATGATGGACAAACTTCCCTGAAAGAAAGTCTGTTGACCTTTTGTTATGGGTCTAGGAAGAAGAATATCCTATCCTATTGGTAGACCCCCTTTTTCTTAAGGGATTCTCCCAAAAAGAATTATTAGATGCTGCCACAAATCAGATTAAGCTCCTGACACACAGTAGTCTGTTCAGCTATGTCTGGATCCAACCCATGGCTCTGTGGTTCTGAAAAACAGGTTTAACTGAACCTTACTCCTGAATTTCGCTTACAAAACTAACCACAAGTTTTACTTGTATTATTCTACAGACTGAAGCATCCTTTTGCACACAGAATCTTGCCAGTTGGGGAGTTTCCTACAGCAAAAGGATGCTGGCCTCTCAGCTTCCGTTAAAATATTAATGTATGTACTTGTCAGAGTTTCCCATGGTTTCCAATTTGGCTCTTTATTTGATTGCAGGAGCTCAAGAGTTTTGGAGAAGAAAAAAAAACGATGCAGTTGTTGCTACCTTTCTTTCCTTGGCAGAGAAAAGACAGTGCACCCTGGGTTTTGGTTATGAATAATAAAATTGTACAATATGAGCTTTTCCTCTAAAAAGTTATTTCTCTATAGAATAAACATATAATTCAGGGCTAGTTAACATATGAAAATAAGAAGAGCCATGCTAGTATACTGTACATAGGATCACTGTCTCTGGTACTGGAGGTAGCACATAGCCATCAGGCCTAGAAGCCATTGATAGCTTTTTCTTCCAGAAATTTGTCCAGCCCCCTTTTAAAGCCATCCAAATTGGTGGCTATCACTACATGCTGTGGTAGCAAATTGCAAAGTTTAACTATGTGCTGTGTGAAGAAGTACTTCATTTTATCTGACCTGAATCTCGTACCAATCAGCTTCCTGGGATGACCCCGGGTTCTAGTATTTTGAGAGAGGGAGAGAGAAAGAGAGAGAGAGAGAGGTCTCCCTATCCACATTCTCCACACCACACATAATTTTGTACACCTCTATCATGTATCCCCGTACCCTCCTTTTTTCCAGGCTAAACAATCCCAGCTGTTGTAACCTTCTCTCATAGGAGAGATGCTCCAGCCCCTTGATCATTTTAGTTGCCCTTTCCTGCACTTTTTCCAGCTCTACAATATCTTTTTTTTAGGTGTGGTGACCAGAACTGTACACAGTATTCCAAGTGTGGCCACACCATAGATTTGTATTGGGGCGGTATGATATTGTCAGTTTTATTCTCAATTCCTTTTCTAATTATGCCTAACATGCAGTTTGCCTTTTTTTTTTTTTTTACAGTGGCCACACACTGGGTTGACATCTTCATTGAGCTGTCCACCACAATCCCAAGATCTCTTTCTTGGTTGGTCACCGCTAGCTCAGATCCCATCAGCTTACATGTAGTTGGGATTGTTTGGCTCAACATGCATCACTTTACCCTTGCTTACATTGAACTACATTTGCCATTTAGATGCCCATTCTCCCAGTTTGGGGAGATCCTTTTGGAGCTTTTCACAATCCCTTATTGTTTTAACTACCCTAAATAATTTGGTGTCCTCTGCAAATTTGGCCACTTCACTGCTCACTCCTAATTCCAGATCATTTATGAACAGGTTGACATTGGTCCTAATACATATCCCTGTGGCACCCCACTATTTATTGGGAGAATTTACCGTTTATTCCTACTCTCTGCTTTCTGTTCTTTAACCAGTTACTGATCCATAAGAGGACTTGTCCTCTTATTCCATAACTGGTAAGTTTGCTGAGGAGTCTTTGGTGAGGGACTTTGTAGGGATGTACGAAAGTCACTTACCTGATCCCGAAGCTTGATTCGAGGTGGGGGGGAGGCGCTCCGTCCCTCCCCCCAAAATTCTGGCCGGGGGGGAGGCGCCCCATCTCTCCCCCCCGAAATTCTGGCCGGGGGGGAGGCGCCCCATCCCTCGGGCCGCGAAACCTCCTCTCCTGCCGGGACGCAAATGGCGGCAGCCGTAGCCGCCGCCATTTGCATCCCTGCAGTCAGCCGTGATAGGCTACGTAAATGTTTACGTAGCCTATCATGGCTGACTTAAAAAAAAAAGCGCATACGCAAATGGCGGCGCCCATGGGCGCCACCATTTGCGTTCCTTATTTTGGCACATGTAGTCTATGTAAACATTTACGTAGACTACGGCGAAACTAAGGGGAACGCTATTTGCATTCCCCTTATTTTCACCGTAGTCTACGTAAATGTTTACGTAGACTACACGTGCCAAAATAAGGAATGCAAATGGCGGCGCCCATGGGCGCCACCATTTGCGTACACGCTTTTTTCTTTTTTTTCAAAGTCAGCAGTGATAGGCTACGTAAACATTTACGTAGCCTATCACGGTGTTTTTTAAAAATCTAGCCATTATAGGCTACGTAAATCTTTACGTAGCCTATCACGTTTGTTTGTTTTTGTTTTTGTTTTACTTGGAAATGGCGGTGGCGGCACCCGGTCGGAAGACCGGCTGCTGCAGCCACCGCTGCCGAACCGCCGCCGGAGCGGCTGCCGCCAGGGACATTCAAACAAGGTAAGTCCCGTTCCGGGGGGGGGGGTGGCAGACCGTTTCTCCACCAATTTTGGGGGGCCGAATGCGCTGGCATTCGGTCTCCCCAAGATTCGTGGAGAAATTCTCTGACATCCCTAGGACTTTGTCAAAAGCTGTTTGGAAGTCCAAGTAAATGGTGTCTACCAGATCACCCTTGTCTACATGTTTATTGACACTCTCAAAGAACTCTAAAAGGTTAGTGAGACAGGACTTACCTTTGTGGAAGCCATGTTGATTCTTTTTCAGCAGGGCTCATCCTTCTATATGCTTATTAATTTTATATTTAATAATGCCTTCAACCAATATACCAGGAACAGATGTTAAGCTAACCAGCCTGTAATTTCCTGGATCCCTTTTTTAAAATTGGTGTTATATAGCCATCATGATAGTTGATTGTTGATACAAAGAAATTGACCTTATTTATTCATTTACATTTATTACATATTGCTTCACAAATTTCCTTCTGTGACCTTCCTTTATGTTAACTTATATTAGGATCGAAACCATAATAAATTTACAATTGGCCACATTTCTGTGACACCCCAAAAATCTGCTAAAAGGACAAGAACTTGTCAGTGATTTATGAATTATTATTATGGCCAAAATCCAACTGATTCTGTGTGCCTAAACAGCTTCCAGGGTCACATGGGGATTTTCCTTTCTGTTTGCAACCCTTCATGGCACATTGAATGATGGATCCCCCCATCCTTCACGGGTAGATGTGGATGGGGATAAGAGAACGTGATGGAAAAGATGAATGAAAAGCTTTGGTGTCTGTTTAGGAAGTTGTGTGCAACCTTGCTACCTAAGCATATATATTTACCTAGGGATGCTTGAGGAATCTGATCTTCGTAAATTCTGATAGGAACTGATCTGTATCTCCTGTAATAACATGCAGATTGGAATTTGGTTACCAAGCGCCTTTCATACTTCCAAATGTTCCAGCACAATTCTCAGCTCAAAAAATGAACCTCCCCTCTATCTCTAAGATACCTGGTTGCTCAATTACTGGGGCTTCTGGGATTGTGGTGCTGTTGTTTTTAATGCCAGGTCAGTGTCTAATCAGGTCAAACTCATCCATGATCTGACTATGAATGAGGGAGCCGACCTGGTGTGTATGGCTGAAACCTACATGAGTGAGCTAGGTGGGGTTGGCCCTTGCAGGGTTTCCCTTGAGATTGATTCAGAAGCTGCAGCTAGTGCAGAATGTGGTGGCTACCCTACTGCACACATATGACTCCTTTGCTGAAACTTCTGCAGTGGCTGCAAATTAGCTACTGAGCCATGTTCAAGGTGTTATTGCTGGTTTATAGGACTCTAAACAGCTCGGGACCAGGTTATCTAAGAGTCTACCTTCTCCAGTATTGGCTGCCTGGTCTTTATGTACTCAGGGGAAGGCCTTGATTACCATATCTTGGCCTACTAACGTTCACTTGATCGTGGTGCAGAGGAGGGCCTCCTCCATTGTGTCACCTATGGTGTGGAATTATCTTCCCATTCAGAACAGACAGGACCTTATTATGGAGTTTCCAATGACAATTAAAAACATATTTGTTAGCCTGAGCATTTTCCTGAGTGCTAGCATTGCCAGCTACTCTTGGTTATTTTAATGAGGCATTTTATTGGTTTATTACTGTTTTGTTGTTTTATTTATTGGTTCTATGATATTTTATTATGATTTTACTTGTGAACTGCTTTGGGGTGTTTTTTCAGCAAAAACATTTTCTGAAATAAATACATAAATAGCATTATTTATTCTATCTGTAACCCATCTTTCCATAAAAAATGCTACTCAAGGTGGCTAACAATCATAGGATCTTGAAAATAGATAGGAAAAAAACTTGTTTTAAAAAAATACATTAAAAACACAGATAAAGCACACAAAATTACAGAATAAAAACACAACCTAGCCCCAAAGACTAGCTAACATAGGAATATAGGAACACAGGAAGCTGCCATATACTGAGTCAAACCATCGGTCCATCTAGCCCAGTATTGTCAACACTGACTGGCAGCAGGGTTTCAGGTAGGATTCTTTCCTTGCCCTAACTAGAGAAGCCGGGAATTGAACCTGGGACCTCTTGCATGCAAAGCATGCACTCTATCACACTGAGCTATGGCCATGCTTGAGCAGAAATATCTTTGCATGCTGGCAGAACGACAGCAGAGAGAGAAACCCAACCTAGCCTCTACAGGGAGTTCCATTTATTTAAAATAAATACATACATAAAAAATACTTCTTTAAAATGTGTATTCTGAGTGAAAATGCATTTATAAATGTGCATTTTGAGAGAAAATATGTCTAAAACATATTTAAATACATAATTAAATGTAAAGTTTCATGCTGATTTCCTTTTTTAAAAGATTCTCAGATAAACGCGAAAATGGGATTGAGTGGACACATGCAAAAGTGACATAGACTGATCCACCCATCCATAGTTTACTGTATTAGGGCCTTAACTTAAGGGGGAAATCTTATCGATCTGTATGTTTCACCCATCCCTATTTTTATTCAGGTGTGTGGTGTGGAGGAGTAGATGGGCCACTTAGGATTTCTGTCTTTGGTTCACCCTGGGTAATTGTACATATGCACCAGGCCTTCTAACGTTCCATGGAGAAGATAGCCCTATACAGGCATTTTGAACCTAAATAGAGGAAATGGGTGACAAGAAAGGGCACTCTACCCCCACCCCCCTCCATCAACTCATCTGTCACCCTCAACTTGTAGAGAGTGACTGCTGAAAAGAAAAGCCTCTGATATCTAGAGACTCTCCACATGAGCAAGAATGCTGATTTTCCAGAATGCTGATTTTCTCCTCTTCAGTCACTCTCCAAATGGTGAGAATGGGTGAGGGGGACTGGAACACTCCCTCTCCTCACACGTTTGTTCTGTTGAGGTTCAGAATGCCTGAATAGGGCTGATGAGTTATTGGAATATGAGCCTTTGTCAAGACTAGTCTTATTTAGGTGGTCTTCTTCTGTGTGGAATCAACACACAAGAGTGAAGAGTGACAGCAAACATGCTAGGGATAACTTCTGAAGTGGGGAGCCTTCTCTACTCATGTAGGCTCCCTGTATGATTTAGAGCCCTGGAAAATCAGGGTTGTAATTCATGCAGGGGGGTTGTGTACAAACTTGTGGAGGATAACAAGAATGCCAAGGGAGCGGGGATGGAAGCTATCATGCTAATTCCCACTTGCATGTTAAGAATATAAGAAGAGCCCTTCTGGATCAGACCAAGGTCCATCTAGTCCAGCATTCTGTTCACACAGTGGCCAACCAGCTGCCCATGGGAAACCCACAAGCAGGACATGAGTGCAGCAGCACCCTCCCGCCCATGTTCTCCAGTAACTATAGTATATTGGCTTACTGCCTCTGATACTGGAGGTATCATATAGCCATCAGGACAAGCAGCCATTGACAGCCTTCTCCTCCAGAAATTTGTCTAACCCCCTTTTAAAGCCATCCAAATTGGTGGCCATCACTACACCTTGTGGTAGTGAATTCCATAGTTTAACTATGCACCTATGTGCGCATGTGTGAAGAAGTACTTCCTTTTATCTATCCTGAATCTCCTACACAGGGGGAGAAGAAGAAAGTCGAAATACAGCTATTGAGTCTTTGCAAACCTACTTCCACTGTTTTCAACAGCTTTGATTTTACCTCTTCTCAATGCAAAGGGTGACACATGGCCTCCTGTACAACTACAAGCCCCACAGCTGTAAGTAACATCATGCAATGTCATTTCAATTTCACTGGTGACAGATAAATGCAGAAATAATAACTGGAAGTTGACAATTAACATTTACAACCTTGGGCGTTTCGTATGTGTGTACATTATCTTGAAAAATATTATCTTTTTCACAAGGAAGCTATGTTTTCCTACTTTGAATATATACTTTGAATCATAGCATTGCACCAGATGACACAGAAACTAGAGCTGAAATTACTAAGTGTAAATTAAGATTAAAGTTGTAATTAATTTCCAATCATATTCAGTATATAAATATCTGCCAAGCTGATAATTGTTCTTATCATTCTTATGTGCATCTGGTGGCAATTCTTAATTAGTCACCATTTTCCAGCCTGAAATGAATCTGAAAAAGTCATCAAAGAAGAAAGGCAATCCTCTTAATAACTTTGAAATTTTGCTTGCTGCTCTGTTTACATTGTCAATATGCATTTGTGTTGGATTATTAACACTTTTGTGGCTCTTAAGCAAGGCAAATGAACAAGGTAAGGAGTTCAGACTTAACTTTACACTTCAGCTCTCTGGTAAATCTTCAGACTCTGAAATCAGCTGTTCATGTTACTTTAATTATTTCTCATGTTTGATGCTAAGCTGAAATACTGCTGCTTTGAAAAAAGGATCATTACACATAAAAATTAACAAAACAGAAGCCCCAGCAGTAACCCTTGGACTATAATTTAAATGGTAAAGCATATGCTCCCTGACTTAATGACAACATGGAACAGGGTGGCTTTAAAGTTGATATGAAAGTTGCTTTTGTACTTATGCCTTTGTGTGAATTCCTTTCATTTACAAGTTTGAGAATTGATTGTAGGAGCTATAGAGCACTCACTTAAATCAATGGAATGTTACAGTTGCCTGGAATGAAAAGACAGATGAAAGAAAAATAACTCCCCTGGCTGAAACATATTTAATACTCCATTTTGCAAAGTGTTATGTGTTTCCATGGTTGTGGACTGGGGGGTCTTACATTCTACTACGCAATAATTCAACTTTTTGACATCAGAAGAGCAGTTTGACTCAACCCTGTATTTTATTTGGTATACATGTTAAATTTGTCACAGGTCTGTTGGAAAAAAAAGAAAAAAGAGGTCTTTTCCTGGCAGCCATCATTATGTTGTTGGTCTCCATGCTTCTGCTAATGGCTGGCAAGAACATGGAGCTGAGAGAATTAGCCTACATTTAGAGCAGGGGTGTAAAACCCCTTTCAGCCCAAGGTCAAATTCCATTTCAGAAACGTTCTTGGTGGCCGCAGTCCTGGGGTGAGCGAGGCTGAAGGCAAAAGGGGTGGGGGCAAAATAGAAAAAAATCAGCATATTATAGCTTAAGGGCACAATCCTATCTAGATAGGTGGCTACCTCCGAACCCAGAGATGACTGCCTAGCCAAAGCAAGGCTTGTTCCCTCTGTGCCTCTCCTGCCCTGCTTATTCTTCTGCTAGACAGCCATTTTCAGCTGTCTAGTTGCAGGGGGGGCGAGCGGGAGAGGAGGCTGCTGTACAACACATTGGATGTGTCGTACACGCAGTTCTGCTCTCCCTGCCCCGGAATGCCCTTAACCCCACCCCTTTTCACCCACTCTGCACTCCTCTTCTGAGCGTGAAGGATGGGTCTTCTCCGCCCTGCCTCAGAGGCAGCGCGAACACGGGGGGAAGTTGGTTTTCTGGGAACTAACTTCGGAGCGCGGGTGCCATTGTTGGTTCCTGGAAAACAGCATATCCTATGGCTGTCTAGCTGCTGTATAGTGGCCTTAGGATTGCTCCCTAAAGCTCTTTCAGTAACTAAGCCTTAGGAGAGGCACTTCAATCTTTTAGCATGGGGGGGAGGAGAAAACTACACAAAATCTGGGAGACCATGAAATGATTGATTGTCAGGGAAAGGGGGATGGAGTCAGAAAGTAGGTGTGGCTAACTGGAGAACCCCAGAGGGATTTGGTCCCCAAGTGGACTGTATTTGGCCCCAGTCTTGAGGTTCTGCACCCCTGATTTAGAAGGAAAATGCAAGGGACATGTGCTTTATTGAGGAACTTGCTTTTCAATTCTTGCTGTTTTTCAGAACTGGACAAAATCTAATTTCAAGCTAGATTAGATAATCTGATTAAGTTGAATGCTATTTTTAGATCACAACAGATTGAAAGAAGCTTTAGTTTATAAGCTTATCAACCTGAAAGATCAAAATGACTGTAAGAAGGTATTCTCTACATCCACTAAAGCAATACATGAATTCTGACAGAAAAGGTCAGCTATATATGTGTCAAACCAAAGCTGTCTCTTGTCAAAGCTGCACATCAGAGAAGTGTATCTCTTTCATGCCCAAATGGAAACAATGTTAATCCTTAGTTCTTACAATACTCTGAAGGTATTCTGTGTCCTAGCATGATTCCTTGTATATGATAAAACTGGCTGCCTAACCATTATCCTTCTCTGGTCAGTGTCTCTGTAATATGACCCAAATCCTTAAATAGCATTGCCACAACTAGTGACTTCCATGGCTGAGCCCAACTACCTCTGCCTTATATCTCATATATTTCTTTCTACTGGAAATTGCCAGCATTTGGTGCCTGTGAGACAAAAATGCCTATTATAAGATATTGTGCAAGAAAGCGTGATGATTTTTTTCTTGTGTTGCTTAGGTGCTGATAGGAAAATACTGGTGCAGCTGCACCAAAGGAAGCACTATGGCCAGATCAAGGTTGAGTGTTAACATCAGATCCACTGTAACAAGGGAGAGGGGGAAGGAAGGAGAGAGAGTGAGCGACAGAGGGAGGGAGGCTGATTATTTTTTTTAACTACTAAAATGTAAAATATCTTGGTCATTCCTCCTTGATGCTGTGGATCTATTTTCAAAGGCAGTAAAATGCAAAGAACAGGTCTAAGCAAACAGGAAAATGAGAGAAATATCATTTTGAAATCCTTGCATTTATCCCCTTTATCAGGTGCAAACAGTCATGCAGCCCAGGGAACATTTACGATACTGTCAGGAACATCTTTCAGCCCTGCTTTGCAAGAGAAATCATCAACAGCCTTCAAAGCTCTTGCCTTTGATGTTCAGCAAATGGTAAGACTCAACTGATACATGTTTACCACATTATTATTGACTGGCATTCACCAGCTTCTCTGTATTATCTTTTAATTTTAAATCTATCAAAATTCCCTAGTATGTGTTTAGAGGTGTGTGTGTGTGTGTGTGCATGTGTGCTAGGGAACGTGGATAGATTTAAAATTAAAAGACAATATGAAGAAGCTGGCAAATGCCAATCAATAATAATAATGATTTGCCAGCATTCCAGATCACATCAAGAGCCTCCATGGATACAAGAGGATCTCATCTTCAGAAAGTCACCCTCTATGAGTAAAGAATGATAAAAGCAATGACGGAAGGGGTGGGGCTAGTGTGTTCCCACTCCTTGTGTATTTAGCATACCCTGATGTAGAACACCTGAATAGCAATTGTGTTCCAGTGTGGTGTGATGCTCCAGTTTTCATTAGGAAAAGGAAACTCAGATATTCTTTTTAATTGGGCCAATATCTTGCGGGGAGGGGGATGGTTCTGTAAAGTTCATAGACTCTGACTGACAATCTCAAGAAAGGTTTTGTCATACTTGCTTTGCCTCTGCCAACTTTTTCCATCTAGGTAGATGACCTATTTCAATCAAGTGAACTTCAAAATGAGTATAAGAACTGTGAAGTTTTGCAGTTCAGGTATGTTGTTGTTGTTGTTGTTGTTGTTGTTTTCATTGTTGTTTTTGTTTTCAGCCTATATTAGGACTGCAGTTCTGTACAGTTGTACATGAAATACCACAGAAATCATAGGGCTCAAAAGTATGCAACTGGGACAAAGGAATAATAGTGTATTATGTTCCTGTTCATCTCTTTCTCTAAAGGTACAATCCTATGTGTGTTTAGACAGAAAGAAGTCACCCTAAAGCTGCAATATTACAGTCCCTGGGAGGGTGTCCCAAGGGACATAACACAGATCAGCTCTCCCCTTCAGATGGCATAGTTGTCTGTCCACCCAGAGATGACAGAAATCTCCCCTCAGAGAGAGAGAGAGATTGGGTGCCCCATTCCCAGCCCCTGTGGAAACCTCTGAGGCCCTTGCCTCTCCAACATTAAACTCCAAAGCTGGTAGAGACAACGGGCTTCTTCACACGGAACTTTTATCCCGCTATTGAGATTGGTTACTCACGGAAGTTTGCAGATCCTTTAGATGATGTTGTTAACCTCCAGGATGTCTCCCACACTAAATGACCTTTATTCCTTTTTTTAAAAGATCAGAGATAATGAGCTATCAAATTACAGCGCTTGAGTACCGCTTGAGTTCCCTTGAAAAAGGAAAAGCCTAGGGATGTACGAAAGGGACTTACCTTGTCCCGCAGCTTTTTTTGCGGTGGGGGGGAGGCACTTCGCTTCTCCCCCCAAAGTTCAGGCCGGGGGGGGAGGCTTCCCACCTCACCCGGCCGAAATTCAGGCCGGGGAGAAGCGCCCCGTCTCCCCGGCTGCGAACTTCCAAAGAAAAGTAAAAAAAAAAAAAAAACGCCCCGTGATAGGCTATGTAACGATTTACGTAGCCTATCATGGCTGACTTTGCAAATCTAGCAGTGATAGGCTACGTTAATCGTTACGTAGCCTATCACAGGGGCGTTTTGTTTGTTTTTTTTCTTTTCTTGTAATGGTGGTGGCGGCGGCAGCCGGTCAAAAGACCGGCTGCTGCCCCCACCCCTGACGAAGACCTGCCGAACCGCCGCCGGGACCCGCCTCCAGGAGCGACATTCGTGAAAGGTAAGTCCCATCCCGGGGGGGGGGGGCGGGGGCGGAGAATTTCTCCCCGAACAACCTTCAGAGGACCAAATGCGTTGGCACTCGGCCCACCGAAGTTTCGGGGAGAAATTCTCCCCCATCCCTAGAAAAGCCATAATAAGAGGAGCTAGACTACAGCGCCATCTAGCGGCTGTATAAGGAAACATATGGAAGACGCAGATAAGGGGGGAAAGGAGGGGGAGGGGGGAAAGGAAGCACATGATCCTGCATTTAAAATGGAAGCAGAAACCCCCGTTTTAAATACAGGATTTTAGGCTGGTATACAAATGCTCAAAAAGGGGACAGTTTGGAAAGCATGCCATGGGCAGATCAGGACCTCCAGGAGGTCCATTTCCATGGACCTCCTGGCCCATAGAAATGTCCCTGACATGGGAGGAAATTTACAGCAGCCCTGGAACTGGCATAATTTTCCTCCGATTGCTTCCAATGGGAGAGAAATCACTGCAAGGGGTAAGGCGAATGAAAAAGGGAAGAAAAAAGGCTCCTCTCTCCCTCTCTTCTACCTTGCCAGCATGAGCCTGGCAGGGCTTTGGATAAGGCGGTTCCTCTGCCTTTGGATCTTCTGGCTCCCGCCAGTAGGATTGCTCTGTACGTTTTTTATCCACGACTTGCACAATGAGTTGCAGTTGAATAACACTTCCTGTAGGTAAGTAGGGAATGCTGCCGTACAATGTCTGTTGTCTATTTCCTCTGATAGTTTCCTTGATTTTCCCAAGCGTTTTGACATTCTGCACTTCCATTAGAGCAAAGTTGCCATTCTAATAGATCTGTCAAGAAATAAGACGTAGTCTCCCATTGTTCAATTCAACAGCTAGTGGATTCATTTGATAACGTTAATGAAACACAGGATCACTATACCCAGACTTAATAACATTTGCTGTCAAGTTGTACTGAATATACTGTACATGATGTAAAACCAGAGCCTCTTGGCTTGCGTTCTGAGACATAAAATTAAACACACACACATACACACACACAGCCCATGAATGTTTTAAGTCACCATAGCAATATCTGTTTAGATCTTCTGTAAATCTGCTCCACTGTGATTCAGATGTAGCTTTAGGCTGCTATATCCCATGAACAGTTCTGTATCTACTACATTTGATAAAGAGCAATGTTGTGAACCGATGCAATGACTGAGGGTGTAACTACAGGTGATGATAAAAATGTGATTAGCAATCATAGCATGTAGCTTCTTTGTTTTTTAATTAAATACCAGGCATGGTGGTGGTTAGGAAATTGTTATCAAGATCACAGTATTCAGGAAAGGGTGGTATGAGTGTTCCCTCCATCAGCCACAATCTCAATGATATCCTCCTAGTGTGCCAGTTAACACTAGGAATGGGAAGGTGTTTTCCCTAATGCCAATATGAATATCTGCAAGCGCAGCATAGGAGAAGGCGTATTACACAGAGATTACAAGCCTTTCTGTATGAGGCTTTTATTGTGATTGCTCACCCACAGTAGTTTGCAGGTCCTTTATGTGATGTCATCATCCTGCAGTGTCTCTCCCAGACTTTGCAAACATTATTGCATGGTTGTGGTGGTTGTTCTTCCTAATGAGAAAACTTGGGATCTTTGGAATTTTTCTCAATGGTTTTATAGAAGCCTTGTGTATTTGCTCAATTCTGCTATACCACAGTGCCACCTAATGGTTGTGTGATGGAACATATAGAAAGGCAGAGAAAGAAAAGGAGCCAATCTTAACCCCGCAAAGAATCGAGAAGCAGAAGCCTTGGTAAAGGTGTGGGATAAAGTCTCATATAGAAAAGCCCTACAGCTAGGCAGGGAAGGTTTAAGCCTCTTTTCCCCACATGTTGCAATCCTGATAACAACCCCCCCACACACACACACACACACACACATGAACCTGATATGTAATTTTAAAAATACACAACATTATTGCTAATTACATTGCTAATGTGACAGACGTATACAGTGATGCAGTGGTAACTTTTGAACTGCAGGCACTCATCATGACAGTCTCCATAGCCATACCCCCAAAGAGAGTCCACAAATTCAGGCTGCTGAGTTCCTTATCAACAAACCAGTTCTAGCAGTCTTCATCTCCACCAGGAACAGTTTTTCTGTAAAAGCAAATAGGCTTTAATTGCCCACTCTAAACTAAGCTCCCCCAAAATACATGACATTACAACAGGCAACAATATATTGTTGCTGGGAAAATTTGATTTTCCCTAGCTACTGTGAGGATTGCAACTAAGCTCAGAGGGAGCAGGGAATTTGGGGCAGGGGACGGGGAGTGGTAGATGATGTTGGCATCCTTACTAATAAAAAAGTGCCAGTATTGCATCCCTTTGAGCACTGACTCCACAACACACCACTGTACATATACTTAGGCCCTGAGACAGTGAGACAGTTCAGATGACACAGCAGTCCATCATGGATTAATATAATCTTGAGGAGCTGTGGCACATGCTAGCTGTCATTATGAATATGCAACTGATGACTGAGGGTTGTCATGTCATGCAAACCCAACCAGTGGGGATTATTTGAGGGCTAACCAACCCTCCTATAACGCTACAACAGACCACGATTGATGCAAAGATTGTTTAGCCTTCAAATAACCTCAGTGGCCGGGTTTGCATGACACGACAACCCCCAGTCAGGGGTTGTATATTCATAATGGCAGCCAGCATGCGTCGCAGCTCCTCAAGGGTAAATTAACTCACTATTGGCTCCCATGTCAAGCAAACAAGGTCAATGATTGTCCAAATAAGCACTGAGCAATGACAGCTAAGCAGGACTTGCTGAATGCTGATGAAACCTTCTCCAATTAGCCCACAGGCAGCATACATGCACAGCCTGTGGCCCTTGGATTTTCACTGCTTTTCTGCAAGGACAGGGTGCCTTCAGCATTGCTTGAATGCAGACTAATTTACATTGTTACTTGTGCTATTTTTATAAGCCAAGTGTTTGCTCTATCCTTTGTGGGTAATTTGACTTCTTATTTCATCCTTGAAACTTACATGAGTCACAAAGATAGCATCAAAAGTTTTTGTTTACTCCACTTAGCCTAGAGGTCATCAGAATCATTTCAGAAATTAAAGGGAAGAATCGTTCAATATATTGCAGCCTCTGCTTTGTGCAATGTTAGGATTAATCACCGCTTACTCAAGAGCACAACTATATTGGTGACAATCTGCTGGCAGGGATTATTTCAAATAAGAAAGGTCACTGCTGATTTTTAACCAAACCAAAAACTTCTTTCACTTCAGCAAGCATAATTATATGGTCACACATCATCCTCAATCCAGATCTTGCTGCAAGTAGAGAAATCGATACTGAGAGTAACTGAGATCAGCAAAACCAAGCAGAAACCCCCATTGGGTAAAACAAACATTGTTGAAAATCGCAAGGCTTAAAAGGCAGAGGACAGAAGCATCTTAGGCCATGTTCACCCTAGGGTAGGGATGGTGGTGGAGTCAGGCTGTGGGCTCGAGCTCAGAGGATTACTGCCAGCTTGGCCCCCCAGACTGGAATCTGTGGACCATGTGCTGAGTCGGGCAAGTGTGGTGGGCCTTCCTGCTCCCCCAAGCCATCATTTTGCATAAAATGATGGCTCGGCCTTTTCCATAAAGGGCGATTTTACGTAAATGGCAGCCTTCAAGAGGCCCATTTACGCCTGTAATGTTGCATAAATGGGCCTCTTTGTGGCTGCCATTTATGCAAAATCGGCCTCTACGGAAAAGGCTGAGCTGCCGTTTTGCGCAGGATGGCGGCTCAGTGGAAGAACGGGTGCCCACAGACCAGCTGCCCGCAGACCGCCCAGCAGCTCACCACATGTGGCAAGCAGGATCAAGCTGTCGGAGGGAGTCTGACGAGCAGCACACATCACAGATGGGGGTGAGTTTGCCCATCCCTACTCTAGAGGTGTGCCAAGAAGACAAGATTGGGGTCAGAACCCACTTTCAGATAGATGCACTTCACCTGCATCTTAGCATATGTACAGTAGTGTAGTGGCAAATTCAGAAATGCAGGGTCCCTTCGTGACAGTCACAGCCACACCCCCTCATAGCCACACACCCCTCTAAAATTGTACAACCTTGTAAGATATACAGCCTTCAACCGGGATCCAAAAACAGTGCAGCTGAGAGTAAGGCAGTGGTATTTCAATTGGATGTCTGAGAAAAAAATGCAGGGGTGTTAAAATCTTTTTCACTGACCCACTCGCTCACACACTCAAACACAAACATTTTAGGTTTTCAAAATATGATATTCTATGGAAGCTTCACCCTCTCAACTCAGCCCTCATGGACAGATTCCTTCTCATTTAAACACCCCCCTTGCACACTCCCTTAGACCCCCAACATTAGCCATTAGCCTTCCCCAAGCTCCTTCGTTATATGGAGCTCCCCTCCCCCTCCAACCGAAACAGCCACACACCCAGCTGGATTGAACTACATACACACACATACACACAGTGGTGTAGTGGTAAATTTGGAAATGCAGGGGCTCATTGTGACAGTCTCCAAGGGCAGTCCAAAAATTTCAGGCAGCTGTGTCGATCCGTATCAACAAACCAGTTCTAGGAGTTTTCATCTCCACCAGGAGCATGTCTTTGGTAAAGCGAATAGGTCTGAATTGCCCATTCCAGACCAAGTCATCCCAAATACTTTGCATTCCAACATGGAACAATATATTGTTGCTTGGAAAATTCATTCCTCCCACAGCTACAGTGAGGATCGCATCTAAGCTCAGAGGGGACAGGGAATTCTGAGGAGGGTGGCAGATGACATCAGAGTCCCTGCTAATGAAAAGGTGCTGGGGCTGCGTCCCTGCAAGCCCTGCCTCCTCTACACCACTGAGTATGTAGTGCTTGTTCACACCATATAATATAGTGAAGGGAATCCTTTAAAGTGTTGGGATGTTTTAAAAATGATCTCCTTCTCCCCTGTGGAGGGTATTTTGCTATATCCTTGTGTTACAAGAATATACAAAGGGTGGGCAACATGCAAACCCCAGATCACATGCGTCCAGTACAGCCCCTACCCCACCCCATCCCTATTTTTTTCCTTTAAAAAAATGGAGAAAAAGTCACTGTTTGCTGCCAAAATTCAGTGACACACCACTATGGAGGCTTATAATGGACACATTTAGCTTCTTTTGCCCATTCCCCCACCCTCTTTCTTTGGTGGTGTGAGGGGGCAGGGGGAGTGTGGTTTGCAGTTGGTCCAGAGGGATAGAATTGGCCCCCAAACTGCCCGACAGTTCCACCGCTGTGTTATACACTCACTCTCACACACATGGGATGGATGAAACTATCACTTTCAGTTCCTCTTAGTTTCTCAGTTTTCCAGCCTTAAGTTCAGCTCATCCTGAATTTTATGGGGGGGGGGGGGGGTTCCAGTCTGCATGTGTGGATTCCTAATACACACATTTTTGTACATATTTTGCCTAATATACACTTCTTTGCAAGCAATGTTCCTTACATGCTGCATTTTGTACGTTATTTTCGCTAATATGCACATATTAGTGTGCACTTTCCCTCAATACATGCATTTCTGTATGCATTTCCACTGCAAAATTCATAGCAGCGCAAGTTATGACGAATACCTGGTTTCTGCCATGGTTAGAAAATGTGAAAGTAGTTAAGTTCACATTAAACCAAACGGATTTCTTCCCCAAACCTAACAATACATATGCACACAGGATGTCGGAGAAATCCATCCGTGGGATGGAATTCACTGAGCTTTCAGTAGCTTGGCCCCCCCAGGCTCCAGCTCACCTCTGTGTGAGCTGGCCCAACTTGACAGCATTGAGTCAAGCCAACGCGTGGATTTCCTTTTTGCCTCCACCCCAGCTCAAGAGCTGGGAGACCTCCCGCTAGGGATGGGCGGATTCCCTACCTCCTGGTCTGGGTGGGAATCTGCCCTTGGGGGGAGGCGATCCGTCTCCATCCACTACACCATTTGCGGCCGTAAAGCTGTTAGGTTAACCTAAATGCAGCCATTTACAGCTGCATTTGGGTTAATCTAACAGCTTAACAGCCGCAAATGGCATCCACTACGCCATTTGCGTCCGTGTTTTTTCCCGTGATAGGCTACGCAAATATCTACATAAATACAATTTGCGTAGCCTATCGCGTGAAAAAACAGGGATGCAAATGGCATAGTGGATGCCATTTGCAGCCATAAAGCTGTTAGATTAACCTAAATGAAGCCGTAAATGGCTGCATTTAGGTTAACCTAACAGCTTTACAAACGCAAATGGCATAATGGACGCCATTTGCGTCCAGAGTTAGCCCTGCTATATGGCACGGCAATGGTGGCCAGCCGTATTGCCAGAGATACGGACCCGGTGGCTGGCTCTGCAGGATCGCTGCATGGAGGAGCCGGCCTGGACAGATTCCGGAGGGAGGCAGAGGTGAGTGCCCCATTCTGCCACGGACTCCGGAGGCCAGATTCTTTGGAATCCAGCCTCATTGGGGTCCGTGGCGGAATTCTCTGCCATCCCTCCCTCCCTCCCTGCTTCTGCTGCCTCACAACAACCTTCCCTCCTGCTGCCACGCAACCTTCCCGAATCAGGAAGATAAGGTAGTGGGCTCTCCAGGATGGGGTCTGATGGCAGCAGGGAGGGAGGGAAGGTTGCATGGCAGCAACAATGGCAGAAGTGGGAGGGAGGGCTCCCAGCTCTACAGCTGTGGGTGGGGGAGGAAAATTTGCAAGCTGGGAACTCTCCCGCCCTGTCGCCACCACCACTGTTGCCACTGAACAACCCTTCTCTCTCCCCGTTGTCCTCACCCCCAGCCCATAGAGCCTGCCACCTTACCTTTCTGACATGTGGGGTCTCTCTGGGCTGACAGTGGCAGGGACAGGGAGAGAGGAAAGGTTGTGCAGGGGCAGCAATAGCAGCGGCAGCATGGCAGGAATTTGTTCTCTTTTTTCCCATAAACCCCAATTTCTACAAGTTATGGCTGTCATTTGCATTGTTTGGGCAAATCATGGCCATAATTTGCACAAATTACAGCTGTAATTTGCGCCAATTGGGGTTTACTTTTTTTAAAAAAAAAAGAACACGTTCCTGGATTTCAGGAACAAACACCCGACTTAGATTACAAAGGCAAGCTGAGCCAGGGGTGCCATGAGAATCCATTGGGCCCTAAAAGAGCCAGATTTCCTGGCAACAGACATGCCTAGCACACACAAGCATAGTATTAGGGTGGTGCTAAACTAGAAATCCCTGCATGGTTGTAATGCTCTCAGAGCATCATCAGCATTCTACTCTTTCAGGCAAAAAGAGACTGTGTTTATCTGTGTGTGTTCGTGTGTGTCTCTGTGTGTATACGTATATGTATATGTGTGTGTGTGTGTCCTTCCCGCTCTTTGCTTCACCTCATCACATTGAGTTTACATTTAAATCATGGGTGCAACTGTGCGTCTAAAACGCTTCCTGCATGCAAAGCCCTCAGAGCACCCTCTCCCCTTCTGTTCTTTCAAGAAGGGAGGTTGTGTCCCTCTTGCTCATTACATTATAAGCACTTGGGAAGAAGGCAGCAGAGGTGGCAAGACCAGTTCTTTCCCACCCACTCCAGCTACCTTTCTCTGCTGCCTGGAGATTGTGCCCCTCCCATAATGCAGGTAAGCATTACCTTTGGCAGTGTGTGTCCTGCTGCCCTCTCTGTATGGGCAGGTGACAGGCTATGGGGACTCAGTGGAAATCCATGCACCTGCTTGGGGGGTTGGTGTTTCCACAGCAGCCACCCACTGATCAGGGAGCAGTGGGGACAGGCGTCTCTCAATCAGTGATGGCTCTTAAGTCATTCTTGGAAGGCCCAAGCACTGCTGCCACCATAGGCGCAGAGTCACAAAATTGCTCTGTGCCATGGCAGTTATGCCATGGGGTCCCACAGGGATCTATTTTATCCCCCATGCTGTTTAACAACTACATGAAACTGCTGGGGGAAGTTATCCGGAGGTGTGGGCTGAGGTGCCATCACTATGCAGATGGCATCCAGCTCTACCTGTTTTTCTCATCAAACCCAGGTGAGGCAGTGGCTGTTCTGAATCAGTGCCTGGGCATGGTAATGGACTGGATGAGGGCCAATAAACTGAAACTCAATCCAGACAAGACAGACTGTTAGCGGATGGTTCGACTGCCCAGCTAGGTGATATTCAACCTGTTCTGGAGGGGGTTGCACTCCCCCTAAAGGATCAGGTTCGTAGTTTGGGGGTGCTCTTGGATCCAGAACTGTCACTTGAGGCACAAGTGAACTCAGTGGCACGGAGCACTTTTTCTCAACTTAGGCTGGTATACCAACTACGCCCTTATCTGGACAGAGATAGCCTAGCTACAGTTATCCATGCTCTGATAACTTCTCGTCTGGATTACTGCAATGCATTATACGTGAGCTGCCTTTGAAAATGGTCTGGAAACTTCAGCTGGTCCAAAATAGGGCAGCAATATTGTTAACAGGGACTGGCCAACGAGCTCACATTATGCCAGTACTTTTCCAGCTGCACTGGCTGCCAGTCCATTTCTAAGCCCAATTCAAAGTGCTGGTATTAACATTCAAAGCCCTTGGGGCCAGCTTATCTGAAGGATCGCCTCCTCCCATATGTGCCTGCCGGGACCTTAAGATCATCCTCAGCGGCTCATCTCCATGAGCCTTTGCCAAAGAAAGTGAGGCGGGTGGCTACTAGTAGGAGGGCCTGTTCTGCTGTGGCACCCCAGCTGTGGAATGAGCTCCCTAGTGAGGTTCGCCTGGCACCTACATTGTATTTCTCCCAGTGCCAGGTGAAGACCTTTTTATTTTCCCAGGCATTTTAGCATTTAGCTTTCTAGACTTTTAGCTTTGCTGTTTTAAATCTGTATTTTAAATTACTGAACTGCTGCTAGGTTTTATTCTGGTTTTATTCTGGTTGTATTGTTATACTATAATGTTTTATATATTTTATATTGTTTTATTGTGTGCTCCTTGGTTTTGATTTTTGTGAACTGCCCAGAGAGCTTCAGCTATTGGGCAGTATAGAAATAAATAAATAAATAAATAAATATGCAATGGAAATGCGAGAACATCTTCTTTTAGTTCCTTTTACATCCCTCCCAAAAGTACTGTGATCGTAAGGAAAGAGGAGAGACCTGGTAAAATCCTAATACCCAGCCTGAAAATTTGGATAGGAACTAATAAGTGTTCATGACAAGCATTGATACTTGGCCTACAGCCAAAGGTATATGATGTATTTCATTTCTGTAAACCTCCCAGAGAGCTTCAGCTATGGGGCAGTATAGAAATAATAATAATAATAATAATAAGGTCCGTGGTGGCTTAGTGGTTAAGACGCTGAACTGCCGACTGGAAGGTCGGCAGGTCAGCAGTTCGAGACCCGAGTGCCGCGTGACGGAGAGAGCTCCCGTCTTCAGTCCCAGCTCCTGCCAACCTAGCAGTTCGAAAGCAAGAAATTGCAAGTAGATGAACAGGTACCGCCTCGGCAGGAAAGGTAACAGCGTTCCATGCACCTCGGTGTTCAGTCATGCCGGCCACATGACCACGGAAGCGTCTTCGGACAGCGCCGGCTCTTCGGCTTAGAAACAGGGATGAGCACCGCACCCTAGAGTCGGACACGACTGGTTGGGGACACCTTTACCTTTTTACCTTTTATAATTATACTGATATTGATAGGCAGTGATATTTGACATATAGCCATAGGTATATGACATATTGGTGTAATCATAGACCTATACCAATAAATGGAACCATGCATGGGTCCAAGTGAAATGACATCATTTTAATACTAAACCCTTTAAAGGTTCAAAGATATATTAGCTCATGGTTTCGTGAACAGCTGTGGCAGGGTGGGGTGGGGGGCAATAAAAGAAAAGCGTATTTAGTCGTTCTGATGGTATAAAATTTAAAACAGTATATTTGGGGGGTTGCCAATGAAAGAGGTTTGAATTACTAGCCCATTAGCCACTTCTACGATTAGACTCCTCACATTAAGAGGATGTCCATCTGAACTGGCAATTATGGCAATCTTAGTCCAGCTAATTGAAACAGAATTTGATTTAATCTTTTAGGTTTAAATTGAAAACTTTTCTTGTTATTTAGCTTCAGCCTCTGCGCTCCCACTCACTGGTTGCTCATATAGCCTTTGTTATCTTAGATCCTACCCTTCCTTTAATTATTAAGCTCATTTCCTCAGTTTGAGTTATCATAGTCGTTTTTTGTATTTACCTAAGGATGGTTAAAGTCTGTAAGATGTATCATCTTGCAATTTTGTTGCTATTAGACATTATCCTACAATTCACTAACATCATATTCTTCTTGTTGCTGGCATGCTTTGCAACATCCATAAATTTAACTGAATTCCAAATTAAGAAAATGTGTCTGATTTAGTTATTTATATTACTAATAATATTAGGAATATAGAAATTCTCCTTATACTGAATCAGACTATGGGTTCATCTAACTTAGTGTTGCCTGCACTGACTGTCAACAGGTGTCCAAGGTTTCAGAAGGAGTCTTTCCCAGCCCTACCTGGGATGCAGCCTGAAACCTCTCACATGTAAAGTGTATGTTCTACCACTGAGCTATGGCCCAAGCCAAACGTTCTGTGAGTCTAAGCCACTTAGCTATTTCAGATAAACTTTAACTAGGAAACAAGTGGATCCTATGTATCCGCTCAACACTCTCTATTGATCCCTCCCCCTCAATGGTCCCTTAGGTAACCTTGTTTAGGTAGCCCAGGATAGTCTGATGCTTGGCAGTTGTTTTGGACTAATTCCCATAATCCCTGGCCATTGGCTATGCTGTCTGGGGCATATGGGAGTTGAAGCCCAAAATATCTGGAGAGTACCAGGTTTCCTATCCCTGCTTTAGAGAATAGTCACCTTGCTAGGGCAATTGTAAAATAGTGCTTGCCTCGTTCATTTTTCTGGTGAGATCAGATGTCCAGATGTAGAACTACTGAGCTGACATTCTTTTGGATGAGAGAGACTTGTGGTACCTTTGTGATATCTTTGCAATATTTACAAATATTCAACAGAGCATACTGGAAGCAAGAAGACTCCAAAAGCAGGTAGCATGACTGCTAGACCTCCCTGAATCCCGAAGAGCAATTGTACCCTAAAGAATCTTCCATTTAGCCAGCTCCAGCTAAAAATGCTCAGTTCTTTTTCTCTGTCTAAATTTTCAGTTGCTACAAACCATTTCTCTGCCCCTCCCATAAACTGAAGGTTGTCATCCTGTAAAAGCAGGGGAGAGATTTCCGGCTATCAAAGAACATTAATGTTCTTTTGTTAAGTCCCTGACCATCCATTTGTTACCTGGTAACAGGCTCATTCACAGTAATAAAGACAGCCAAAATCATAACACTCTATTTTGTTGACTAACTTAGTTTTGTTTTTGTTTTTTTGTTTTTTTTCTTGGGTGGGTACTTGGCAGAAATGGCAGCGTTATTGTACTATTCCACATTTTCTTTCTACAATGGGTACCTGATAAAAAGATAAAGAATGAACTGGCTTTGGGCATCAAAGGAAATAAAAGTGACCTTTTGCAGACTTTCATCATTGATGTGAACAGCATAGAGATAACAGGTAAATCGTTACTTTAAAACATTGAAATGAGCTCTCTGCTTTGGTACTTTTCATTGGCAACTGATGTCTTCACTGATGTACAACTTCTTCTCATGCCTGTATTATCAGAACCACTGGCACTTCCCATCCTAAAATATTGACCTACAACCACAATTATCCTTAAAATAAGGCTGTTACTGAATTTGTTATATGAAGAAAGTTGAGCCAAAAAGTGAAAATCAGGCACTGTGTACACATAAAGTGGAAAGGGAAGATGGGAACTTTTCAGTGGAATGACTCTCAATAGTACATTATGATAGGGATATTTGATTGCCAAATTTATTTGCCTCCCCACACGCAAAGAAACCACCCAAAAAACACCTCTGTAGAAACAGGGCTAGAAAACCACTAAGTATTCAATATATGACAGTTGTTATTGTACATTTAGTATTTGGTGTTCTGCTTTCAGCATTTAACAGTCGGCATTTGATAACACTTAGAAATCGATGTAGAATACATAATAGGTGATATTGTATACACTATCTACTTTTTCATAATTTTTACTTTTGGTTGTAAAGTTGGTCCTTAGTCTGAAACTAGAGAATCTGAAAACCATTTGAGATGTTATATTCTATATGGGTATTTCATACCTAGTATGTTTTAGATTCAATACTTGAATCCAAAGTGGGATTGGTTGTTATGGAAACCACAAATTGAAAATGCAGGTGTTTGTAGTACAGACATGCTAGCACTTCTGGGTAAACTTTCTGCTTAATTGGCCTTAAACTCTGCATGTTAGACCTGGGCTTTTGCAATATCTTAAAGACCAGGTTGTCTTACCTGAAGATCCAGTCACCTACCATTGTTAAGGTAACACAACCTATGTAACCCCTAACATCATTCACTGTTCCACTTTCTCAGTCTTTATTTACAAAATTTGTAATAGTTTGCCTAGAGGCTTCAAAATGTCAGGGGCCTACCACTAGATTGGTTAGATCCAGACTTAGCCATGCTTAGAGTAGACCCACTGAAAGCAATGGAACTTAAGTTGGCCACTATATCTGGATCCAAACCATTGGTAAATGCATCCAGAATCAGAGATTTAGCTTTGTCCTGTGTACATTTAATGCAGGAGATAGAAAACTCTGCATTAGGCTGAGGATATGCATTCAGTGTTGCCAGTAAATGCCACCTCTTTAATTCTTCCATACATTATTTTATAAGTACGTGCACATGTTGAAGCAGAGACAGAACCATGGGGAAGGCAGCACTGGATTTCAACAGACAAAAATGTACATAACTCTACATATTTCACCATGTGTACATTTTTTAGGATGAGTAACCACAGAAGAAACTCAGGCATATTTTGCCCCATGGTAATATGATGCATGGTAAAGCATGATTCATAAAATTAAAGGCTGCTGCATTATTCTGTAGCTGTTGAAAATCTTGCTACAATGATACCTCAAACAAGTTTAGGGTGGAGCACAATCCCATACAGGTTTACTCAGAAGAAAGCCCCATTGTGTTCAATGGAACTTACTCCCCAGCAAGTGTGTTTGTTGCAGCCTTAGGCTTCAATCCTCTACATTACCTGGGAATAAATCTAATTCAGTGGAATACGACCATGTTCTGAATAGACATAGGTAGTTGAGCTGCAAGTGTCTTTTGAAATGTTGTCTGACAATCAGACTACTAATGTAAAAACATGATTCCAATTTTAAAAGATACAAATTATAGCAGCTAGCTATAAGGGAAATCTGGACAATTGATTATATCTGACTGTCAAAGCAATATACTCATACACATTTTCACATTGTTGCATAAAGCTTCAAAAATGAATGGAAAGAACATGTGCTTTAGAACTAATGCATGTCTTTGTTTTGCTTTGCAGATTTGGGAACATTTAGTACAAGCAGTCCTTCAACAACACCCGGTTAGTAAATGTAGAATTTATCAGCTAGTTATATGGGAAATCAGGATAAAATCATTGACGGTCCCTGACAGCTAAAGCTGACGCACTCTTCCATATTATTGCATAAAGCTTCCAAAATGAATAGAGGGAACACTTGCTTTAAAAACAGTTTTCAGTTTTCTGTTTTTTTGCTTTACAGGTTTGGGAACATTTAGTACTAGCAGTCCTTTGACATCATCAGGTTTGTAAATAGAATACAACTTGATAAAGTGGGGTTTCTTTGTATCAAAGATTCTAGGTGTATTTGTACTCAGGCCATATGCTTTATTCACTGTCTTTTCCACCCACAACTTTCACAGTATACAGGGCCTGTATAGATTAGAATAAGGAAGACTGGGTATGAGTGGTGAACACTATTGTCTGCTACTTTGAACAAATATATATCTACTTAGTAACCAAAGGCTATACCACTTAGGGGATGTTAAGGTAATTAAACATAAGTTCTTAGCATTTATACTTCAGAGATTTTGATGGGCAGGTATGTTTGTGTTGCTCTGTCTTAGAAAGAGAGATGGTAACAGAAGAAAACATTTCAGGGTGGACTCATTTTCTTTCTCCAGTAGATGGCATTGTGGTTTAGTTTTCTGAACTACAATACTAAAAAAAAAGGAATTAAACTTGTCCTTTTATAAGCACTCAGTAAAACAGGGGTTCTTACTGGTACGCCACTACTGACTTTGTCACTGGATTTTACAAGCTCTGAATTGAAGTGTCTCATCAGAACATATGATGAGCCTCCAGCACCGGCAACACTGGGCTTGTGGAATGGTATGACAGCACATGGTTCTGTTCAAGCAGGGGTGGGCAACTTGTGGCCCTCCAGATGTTTTGGCCCACAACTCCCATCAACCCTTCTCAGCATAGTCAAAGGTGAGGGATAATCCCAAAATACCTGGAGGGTCACAAGTTGCCTTGTGATACATTCCATGGGGTTTTCTTGGCAAGAATACTGGAGTGGGTTGCCTACCCCTGTGTTAAAGGAAGGGGATATAGCTCAGGTCTGCTAATTAGTAACTAACCCCAGCATGTGGCCTCCCCTCAAAACCTATGCCAAAGCTTTGTTTTTGTTCTGTGACACAAACCCTGAGTTTTGTGCCACTCCCCACAGGTGTATACTGACTTATCCAGTCAGAGTGCCTAGCTAACAACCCAAAATAAAACACTGTCACATCCCCTCAAAACTCTGCCAAAAAAATTAGTTTTGTGCTGTTTTGTGCCGCAAACCCCAAGTCTTGTACTGCCACTTCTCAGTATGTAATGACATATCCAAGCAAGGTACCTAGTTTGCACCCTGCAAGAATTTTCAACCTTGAAGTCTAGTTTCCTCTCAAAACCAAAATTTTGTGCTAGATTTGTACTTCGTTTTTGTGAACTGCCCAGAGAGCTTCGGCTATTGGGCGGTATAGAAATAAATAAATAAATAAATAAATAAATAAATGCTTCATGCCACAAAGCCCACGTTTTGTACTGACACCTTTTAGTAGTTTCAATGGGACACCAAGTTTGCAGATTCATTCTTAACACAGCTCCGTAGCTCAGTGGTAGCTGAGTGCAAAGCATTGTACACAATGCTTTGTGTACAAAAGGTTCCAGGTTCAATCTCCATGTAGGGCTCAAATAGAGTCTCATCTGAAACCCTGGGAAACCATTCAGTAAAGATGATACAGAGTTAGACAGAGCACAGGTCTGGCTTGGCATAAGGCAGCTTCCTATGGGAAAACTGTGTAAGCTACACTAAACTTTCCAAAGGAAATGTTAGATAGAAGTGTTGTGTTTAAGTATTAAGCTGTTAGTGTTTTTGCACTTTTGAGTAAAAAAAAAAAAAAAGAGTATGGTAAGAAACCAGATACACAGAGCTCTACCCAAACAGTGGAATGGCTTGAGCTAGAATATCACACGTTTATTGACACAATGACCTGGTTCGGACATCACAACAACCAGGGATTCTTAAGACTTGAATTGTTGTGAGAGAAGCAGGGGTGAGTGAGTGTGCTTGTGCTCACCAGCCAGCTGGTTCTCACCAATTGCTCGTGCTGCAGCTGGGTGGAGCTAAACAACGTGGGGATGATTTGTCCCTGGGTGTTTAACATGATGTCCAGTTGCAGAACTCTGGATTGTTGGAGGAGAGACAATCCAGAGCTGTAACCCAAGACTAAACCATGAGTTAGAACCATGAGTTACAATTCTGGGTTGTCTCTTCCCCAACAACCCAGAGTTCCATGTTTGGAACATCACACTAAACAACCTAGGGACAGATCATCCCTGGGTTGTTTAGCTCCACCTGGCTGCAGCGGACAGAGTGGGAGAGCAACTGGGTAGCCAGGAGCCAGCACGCTTGCTCATTCCATTCATTCTCAACTACCCAGGGTTTATAATAGGGGTATTGAACCTCTTTCAGCCAGAGGGCTGAATTCCATTTCGGAGAAGCTCTCAGAGTCTATATCCCAGGGGTGGGCAGGGCCAAAGGCAAAGGGGTCAGGGCGAAATACCCCAAATACCCACATATTTTAGCTTAAAGCTCTTACTGCCAGTAAATAAGCCTTAGGAGAGGCATTTCAGCCTTTTAGAATGGGGGGGGACATGCAAAACTGGGAAAACATAACAATTGGTGGTTAGGAGAAAGGGGTGTGGCTATCTGGGGAATCCTGGAAGGGTGGGTTGGACCCCAGGTGGACTGGATTTGGCCTGCAGTCCTGAGGTTCTGCACCCCTGGTTTATAAAACTCTGGGGTAGTTGTGATGTCTGAACCATACCAATATGGATTGCTTGAAGGGATTGCCATGAACTCAGTTGGAGAGAAGTGTAATATAGTGTTGTGTTTTCTGCTGCCTGACACTGTGGATTATTTATTTGTTTAAACAGATATTTTTAAAGTAACTTTTTAGGGCTATGCTCTCTCAAAGTGATGTACAAAAAGGAGTAAGATGTACAAAATGTACAAAATTTGATGTACAAAATGTACATCAAGATGTACAAGATGTACAAAATTTGCTGTACAAAAAGGAGAAAGCCGCTCTGACTCACAAGCCATTTATGGTCAGTTAAAGGAAGCAGTGAAGAGGATGTCTGAGGGCCAAGCAGAGATAAGTTTGAATCTGTGTTTACCAACTATGTCTTCCCCCCGTTTTTACTGTAGAGTGGGTGCAAGGAACCCAGTCCAGATCTTAAAAGCCCCCCCCCCCGGCTTGCTCAAGGGTCCCAATCCAAATTGTTGGCTCTTTGTTCAGTCGTTCAGTCGTGTCCGACTCTTCGTGACCCCATGGACCATAGCACGCCAGGCCTTCCTGTCCTGCGCTCTCTCCCGGAGTGTGCTCAAGTCCATATTCATTGCATCAGTGATGCTATCTAGCCATCTCATCCTCTGCTGTCCCCTTCTCCTTTTGCTTTCAATCTTTCCCAGCATCAGGGTCTTTTCCAGAGAGTTTTCTCTTCACATTAAGTGGCCAAAATATTTGAGCTTCAGCTTCAGTATCTGTCCTTCCAATGAGCAATCAGGGTTGATTTCCTTTAGGACTGACTGATTTGACCTCCTTGCAGTCCAGGGGACTCTTACTCTAAAATAAAAAATGAAAAGAAGATGTAGCTGCTAGACATTAAACTAATGTCTGTTTTGGCCCTGACTGCCTCGACTGAAAATGCAAGGGATAAGTCTCTACCCTGCTGAGAAAATTTTGTAGGAAGATTTGTCTCCTTTTTCATACAGCAGGGATACCACTCTGAACTTTTAAGAAGCCCAAAGCAGGCAGGTTTTCTGAATAATGCAATTTTCCTTTTACAAATGTATTTTAGTGAAATGTTTGCCTCATGATGAACTATGTGCTGATGGTGTAAGCTGCGTAAGAAAGGAATTCTTTTGTGATGGAGAATCAAACTGCCCAGATGGCTCTGATGAATACGAAAAAACATGTGGTAAGAATTTGAGCCCCTGCAATTAGCCTTTGAATCTCCCTGAATCTCTCCACATCATGAACTATTAAAAAAAATCCACTGTTTATTTAACCTGTCAGGAATGTGTGTGTGTGTGTGTGTGTGTGTGTGTGTGTGTGTAGGGAGAGGGAAAGTCTATTTGTGTATGTGAGAGATTTTACCCATACTTTCTTCCTTATAAAGATAATGGTAAGTAACTTATTGTAGGTGGATTAGTACTATGGAAAAGTAATATTCTATCTACAATGGAATTTGAGCAATTCATTATTGCTATCCCCTTTATGCCGTCCAAAGCTTTCCATGTGGTAATGCTTTGCGACGGAAGAACCAGCTTTCACTGCTCTGAATTGATGCTGGAGATAGACAGACAGCCAGCCAGACAGAAAATATTTATCTGTCTGTCTGTCTGTCTGTCTGTCTATTTACCACATCTGTTATTGATAAGATCATCAGCTGAGGTATTCCATTGGGCTTTCACAATTTAAAGCTTAATTTTAATCTCCATAGTCTTGCTGGAAAAATACATCTGGGGGCTGTCATCAACACTTAGCTTCAGGACCTATGAGGTCTTAAGGCCAAAATATGTTACATTAAATGCATCATTTGGCCTTGCATTTATTTATTTATTTCCTTCAATGAGCAGTGCCAATGTTAGCTTCCCTCACAATGCGAATTGCAGCTTCAGAAGAAGGCGGTTTTTGTTGGGGCTGCAGTTTAAAAAAAAAAAAAAACACTTCCACTTATACTGTAGTTCTGATCCTGATCTGGGTGCCTTCCCACAGCTTCTGTTTAAAGTAAAATAAAAGTAGAAATGCAAGGCCAAACTACACATTTAAGGTAACATGCACTTTGGCCCTTAGAATGGCTATAGTAGCAATGGAACCAAAGAATGCTGAGCCCTATTCAGGTGTTCAAAATTATGTAAGATAAATAAATGCATGAGGAGGGAGTCAGGATGAGTGTGCTAGCATCACCATTGTTGTCACTTGCCACATGAAGAGGGCATCTTTCTGCAGGGGAGAGCCTCCTGTATACATGGAGGTTCTCCCTGAGATTTAGACCTCCATTCTTGAATTGTTGTGAACTGCCCAGAGAGCCTCAGCTATTGGATGGTATAGAAATGAAATTGTTGTTGTTGTTGTTGTTGTTGTTAATCCACTTTTCTGGGAACTCTAACATACTGTCCACACTTACTGTCCATAATAAATCCTTGCCTTTTCAATACCAGTACCCTGAGCCAGAGGGCCATGCCAGTCATAGATACTACTCTTGGACCATTCAGTGTACAAAACACTTCTTTTTACCTTTTTATTTGTTGAGGTTACACCTAGATCTGGGTTACATGTCACTGAGGTTACATATAGGCCTGGTTTGTGCAGGGGAACCCAAGGCTGCAATAAACATGTTTGTTGTTTATCATGATATCTGGAACTCTGGTTTGTTGGGGGCTTGGGTTGACCATGGATTTAAACTCTGGGTTGTTCAACACACACAAAAACAGTTCTAAGTTGGACATCATGATAAGCAACCTAGAGACAGGGCATCCTGGTTTGTTTATCACAGCAGGAGCAGGCAGGAACCAGCATGCATGCTTGCTCCTGCTGCCTTTTCAGCAACCCATGGTTTACAAACCATGGGTTGTCAATGATGTGTGAACCAGGTCATAATGATACAAATAGCAAAGGTATTTCATTTTCATTTCATTGTTTCCCTAAAACTTGCTCCCCACAAAGTCCAGGAGGTTAAATATCTTGTGGGATAACATTGTAACACTCTGACCATTATTACTAAATACTTATAACTGGAAATAAAGACTGCTATCAGGCCTCTTAGTTCTTTCAGCAGTTAGCAGGGATACCATGAAGAGCAGAACTACACCATTTGTACTGTTAGAATGCATGCCAAATTTGCCAGTTCTGTGATTTTTCACTCATGTCCTATTCCCAAAGTGACAATACCTCTTTCATAATAGGTTAAAAGGATCTGGTGTCTGAGAAGTTCTGTAAAATTTTGCAATAGGATCTATAGTAGTTTTACAACTACTCTTGCACACAAAAGAACCTATTTCCTTTCAAAGAACTATGCCCACCGCCATCCGGTCCCTATTATAATTCCCTTTAGCACTACTGAGTTCAGCATATGCTAGAGGTATAAAGACATAGCACAGGAAGGGTGTAATTCCAACAGTTTCTTCCTGTTGCTGTCAGAGGTCAGTGAAATCAATTAACTTCTCAGCTGAAATGCAGTCAACAGGTGACAGAGCAAACCTTCATTTCCAAGTTTTAATGATAATGATAAAATCACCATGAAATGGACTGACTCTACCACAGCCCCATGACTAAATTCAGCTTTAGAAAGTGGGATCCAGAGCCTGTACTGAAATGCATTTGATAGTAGTAGTAGTAAATTAGAAAGGTCTTGAGGCCTGTAGAAAAATGGAACTGTGTGTGTGTTTTTAAGCTGCTACTGTATTTAAAAGAAGCTGTGGTGCATACAAGTGTAAGAGAGAGACAGAGAGAGAGAGAGAGAGAGAGATGGTATCCTCCCATTTAAAAAACCTAGCAAATATATACTGTTTGTAACAATACTGTGCCTTAAACTCTCACCACAGTTAGTTTCAGGCTTAGTCATGCTTAGTCTAGACCCACTGAAATTAATGGAACTTAAATTACTCATTAGTAACTTGCCCCGTTGATTTCAATAGATCCACTGTAAGCATGACTAAGTCTGGATCCAACCCATTGTTGGCATGGACTGGCTATGAAGAAATTAACGACTTTCCCCATTATCTTAATGACAAATTCAAGAAAATCTCCTTAGAACATTGTAATGAGTCAGCACTGGCAAACAAACCAACATACACAAGTATGCTGTGGCCTCCCTTGAAAAAAATGTGTACACATTTGTGTTGCTCCATATTCAGAACACAAGACTTACCTCATGAATTGGAGGTTGGGGGTTCTATAGGTACAAGAACCCCTTTAGGGATCATCAACACAGCATTTCTAGCATTGTGGCTGAAGGGAGGAATACAGTTCCTCCAGAAAGGAGGTTCAAAGTAGGAGTTGGGAATTAACATGCTCATCCTGGAATGATGGTTGCAGCTGATCTGTGAGGTAATCTACCTAACCATCCTCTATTGTTCATGCTACAGAAAATCAATTTAAATGTCATCAAGTAAAAGAGGGACACCTAAAAACAAGAAATCTTGTTCCCTCTAGACAGTAAAAATGAAATTAAGGTTCTGAATCTATATTCTATCTGCTAATACAACCAATCTTGTCTCAACACTGGAAGGGTGTTCTTTTCCCCTTCATGCGTTACTGAGGCAAAATACTTTGAAAACACAGTAATTGTTTTTCAATTTGATCTCTTTCTGACTTTCAATGAATTGAAAGGATAATGATTATTTATTTACAGCTACATCCTGTGATGGAAAATTTATTCTGACTGGCTCCTCTGGGTCTTTCCATTCTATTCATTATCCAGAGCCCTATATTTCAAACATTGTTTGCCGATGGATTATACAGTAAGTCACTTCACAATGTTCTATGTCAGCTGGATTCTATTTGCAGATAAAATGCAACCACTTTTTTGTACAATAAAATCTTAACAATTGTGTTTATGTGAATAATATGCATCGTTATTAAATGTCCATGCATTCCATATAGGGCAGTGCCTCTTAAGGCTTGGGACAAAACAGAGACAGCATATGGACACCATTTTAAATCCCTGTTCCCTACCCCGGTAGGTGTCTCCAACAAACCATTCACTGGTACCAGTTTACCATACAAATAGAGCTATTTTCACTATCTTATAAACTTTTGTAGTGGAGTGGAGAATATTATCTAATCCACATGGCAAACCACTGCACATTCTATGGATTGATAGGGACTTTCATTGAACATCTTTTAAACTCACAAAGATTAAAATTTACATTTAATTTTGTAGAACTCAATACTAAAATGTGTGGTGGACAAAACAGCCCAGGTTCAGCAAATTCTAGAAACAGTGTCAATTTTGAAGGGGTGCCCAAGGGTATGTGGCATTTTAGGAAGCATTCAACAAATTGCATGCAGTCTAACACTTCTTCTCCTCTCATGATGATATAAACATTCTGAGCACCTGTACATGCTGTTGTCTTCTGCTTATGAAATAATTCATCCAAGAGAGAAGCATTATTTCAAATATTAATCCAAAGCAGGTCCGAGCTTATCTGTTTGATTTGTTTTTTGCATCCTTCCTATTTGTATAAGCTCTGCTTTTATGAAGATATTTCCATTTCCTCAGTCAATTTTGTGCTTCTTTCCTGAACAAAGATGTAATATCATTATTCTTTTTTTTAATAAATGTAGAAAAATAACATGGCTGCAGTCAAATTACCCCATCATATTAAATTAACCAAATATGCCTTACTGAGTTACTTTTCCCAGCATTTGTCTTGAGTTCTTTTATTGTCAGATATAATTTTCCATGTTTCTTCTATCTACACAAGTGCTAACAAAAGAATAAATATAAAGGATGATGGGCTGCATAAAGTATGTAGGGATGGACGAAAGTCACTTACCTGATCCCGAAGCTTGCTTCGCGGTGGGGGGGAGGCACTCTGTTTCTCCCCCCGAAATTCTGGCCTGGGGGGGAGGCACCCCATCCCTCCCTGCTGAAATTCTGGCCAGGGGGGAGCACCCCATCTCTCCGGCCGTGAATCCTGTTATCCTGCTGGGATGCAAATGGCGGCAGCCGTAGCTGCCGCCGTTTGCGTCCCTGGCCTGCAGTCAGCCATGATAGGCTACGTAAATGTTTACGTAGCCTATCACGGCTGACTTTGGGGGGAAAAAACAAAAGCTCGTACTCAAATGGTGGTGCCCATGGGCGCCGCCATTTGCGTTCCTTATTTTGGCACGGGTAGTCTATGTAAATATTTACGTAGACTATGGCAAAAATAAGGGCAACGCTATTTGCGGTGTTTTTTGAAAATCTAGCCGTGATAGGCTACGTAAATCTTTACGTAGCCTATCACGTTTGTTGTTGTTTTTTACTTGGAAATGGCGGCGGCAGCAGCCAGTCGGAAGAGCGGCCGCCACCGCCACCGCCGCCACACCACCGCCGCGCCACCGCCGGGAGCTGCCGCCGCGAAGGACATTCGCCAAAGGTAAGTCCCATCCTGGGGGGGTGGCGGACCATTTCTCCACCAATTTCGGGGTGCCGAATGCGCTGGCATTCGGCCTCCCCGAGATTCGTGGAGAAATTCTCTGACATCCCTAAGTATGTGCTCCACAGCTCCTTCCAAACTGACTCTTACAAGCATGTTGAAATGGTTGTGGTCAAACGTAGCAGTGAAGTGGCCAAGTTTGCAGAGGACACCAAAGTACTTAGGGTGGTTAAAACAAAAAGGGATTTGTGAAGAGCTCCAAAAGGATCTCTCCAACCTGGGAGAATGGGCATCTAAATGGCAAATGCAGTTCAATATAAACAAGTGTAAAGTGAAGTATGTTGGAGCAAAGAATCCCAACTCAAGTATAGCCTGATGGGATCTGAGCTAGCGGTGACTGACCAAGAAAGAGATTTTGGGGTTGTGGTGGACAGCTCAATGAAGATGTCAACCCAGTGTGTGGCCATTGTAAAAAAAGGCAAACTGCATGTTAGGCATAATTAGAAAAGGAATTGAGAATAAAACTGACAATATCATACCGCCCCAATACAAATCTATGGTGTGGCCACACTTGGAATACTTTGTACAGTTCTGGTCACCACACCTAAAAGCAGATATTGTAGAGCTGGAAAAAGTGCAGGAAAGGGCAACTAAAATGATCAAGGGCTGGAGCATCTCCCCTGTGAGGGAAGGTTACAACAGCTGGGATTGTTTAGCTTGGAAAAAAGAGGGTAAGGGGAGACATGATAGAGGTCTACAAAATTATGCATGGTGTGGAGAATGTGGATAGGGAGACATTTTTCTCACTCTATCAAAATACTAGAACCCGGGGTCATCCCAGGAAGCTGACTGGTGGGAGATTCAGGACAGCTAAAAGGAAGTACTTCTTTGCAGAATACATAGTACTATGGAATTCACTACCATGAGATGTAGTGATGGCCACCAATTTGGATGGCTTTAAAAGGGTGCTGGACAAATTCCTGGAGGAAAAAGCTAACAATGGCTACTAGTCCTGATGGCTATGTGCTGCCTCCAGTACCCGAGGCAGTAAGCCTATGTACACCAGTTGCTGGGGAACATGGGTGGGGGTGCTGTTGCGTTCATGTCCTGCTTGTGGGTTCCTGGTGGACAGCTGGTTGGCCAGTGTGTGAACAGAATACTTGACTGGATGGACCCTTGATCTGATCCAGCATGGCTCTTCTTATGTTCTTATATATTTTGACCTCTTTGTGGAACTGCAACCAGAAAGGAAAATAAGTAAATTCAGAGCAGTTTGCTATTTTCAAGTTCATATTTACATCCTGAGTATTCCAGATTTTCATGTTTATAGAAAGAGGAGGAAGACATAACAATGGAAATGAGGTCTGTTTCTGATGTGATGCTACTGTTTATTAAATAATTACTATGACATTCATTAAGTATCACTTTCAAATGGTCAGATTCATGCCAATTTATGTAAATTGCAGCCTTGATATTCATGTTCAGTTCACTAACTTTCATCAGTTTTCTAAATGTGCATTCTCTGGAATAATCCATATTAAAAACAAAACAAAAACAACCTGACAAATCTGTAGCCATTCTAAACTGAGGCCACTTCTTGTTACTTCATTAGTGGATATACTACCAGTTCATAAATGTAACCATAAAACCTAGCATGTCTTAAGAAATGTATATACACTGCATTTATATGTGATGAGGACTCTCAAAAAGTCAGCTCCATGATCATAGAATCATAGAATAGTAGGGTTGGAAGGGGCCTATAAGACCATTGAGTCCAACCCCCTGCTCAATGCAGGAATCTAAGTCAGAGCATCCCTGACAGATGGCTGTCCAGCTTCATCTTGAATGCCTCCAGTGTGGGAGAACCCACTACCTCCCTAGGTAATTGGTTCCTAGTAATTGAATACACGCATTACTGAAATAAAGTTGCAACTTGCAATCTTCTCCCATATTACAGGAAACACCACCACTACACATAGTACATTCACTAATTTTGCAAAGTGTGGAGTGGCCATGATAGTAACATGTATTCCAGATGTTCATGTTCATAGAAGAAAGAAGAAGACATAACAATGGAAGTGTATGGCTCTTAATTTACATTGTCCTCCAAGTGGACAATATATTGTAAAAACAACAAAGAGTCTTGTGGCACCTTAAAGACTAAGACATTTATTCTGACATAAGCTTTTGCAGACACTGTCCACTTCATCAGATGCATGAAGTGTTAACTTTGTCAGATTTATATTCACATGCTGGGAAGGGGGAGGGAGGTGTAAAATGTGTTGTGAGAGGAAATACAACGCAAAAGGTACAGACAGTGATGATTACCTAAACAGTTACCGGTTAACAGTTACCACTTAAGTTAAACAACTGCTAAGGTAATTATCACTTTCTGTACTTTTTTGCATTTCAATTCTCTCTCACAACACGATGCGTGAATGGCAGCATGTGGCACCTTTAGGTGCCAGATTATTATGCAACCCCCACTCGGGGCTTCTCCTGTCCTGCCAAGCCAGCAGGGTTCATTTAACCTTTCCATAAGCCTAAAACAGACTATGGGTTATGCAAGGGTTCTTTAAACCTCTCATAACCCTTGCTCGCTGAGTTCGCATGACACAACAACCCCGAGCGGGAGTTGCATATTCAAAATGGTGGCTGCATGGGCCTCAGCCTCACCATGGGTTGAATAACCCATGGTGGGCTTTCGTGTTGTGTGAACTTCCCTAATGAGTCTGGATATTAAGATCAAGTGGGTCTGCCCTCTTATCAGTGCTGCATTTGCCTGGAATTTGATATGAGGCAATTTGAGAGGTGTCCTCAGTACAGGCACCTGACTGTAGAACTCCCTCCCCCCTTATATATGGTCAGCACCAACCCTTCCAGGCTTTCACTGCCAACTAAAGACCTATCTGTTCGTCCAGACCTTTGATTAAATTTTATTTAGGTTATTATTGCATCATGTAGACTGTTATTTCTCTGTGATCCTGTTCTCCCTTGTTTGATCATTTTGTTTTTGGCTGATGTTGTATGATTGTATTGTGTTTTATTCATTGTACTCTGCCTTGGGATTATTTTATAATGAAAAGCAGGTAATAATTTTTATAAATAAATATCTGTGCTCACGTTTCTGTGGATCATATCCATTGCAATACAACTATCACAGAATAGCTATTAAATAACTTAACATTTTGTCCTCTCTCACTCTTTTTTTTTTAGTGTAAATCAAGACCTGTCTATTAAACTGAACTTTAGTGCTTTTGATACACAAAATTATGTGGACACTCTAAGCATTTATGAAGGCGTAGGCCCAACAAAGATTTTAAGAGGTAAGACACATTTTCAGTGTGTGTGACTCTAACAGCAAGCAGACATCCCATTTTCACAATGCAATGTTGTGTACTGCCATGTGGTAAGCAAAATGCTGCTCATTCAGAGCTTTGCAAATGTTCCAAAGTAAACAGGGAGTTCCTGCATGAACAGAGTACCCATTCAACTTAATGGAGGAGATAACACCTCATGTGCATTCCTTTCAACATTTTCCATTTTTCATTTCACCATGTGGCAATTGCAAATGTAATATTCAAGTCCATAGGCTTTTAATTGATCACACTTTTATTATTTGTCCCATTTCCATCTTCTAGTTGTTATGATACTTAATGAAATAAACAGCTTGTCTCTTATCTACAGATGAAAACAGATAACCATGTACACCAGTGGGAATAATAATGCTCAGCTCTTCATGTGATAGTATTATAGAAATTATTATTTTGTTTCATGAGAAGTTAGAGCAACACATGGGGCGTTTTTAAGCAGCAACCTCATTAAAAGTTGCTGTCTATTTTCATCTTCACATTCTGAAGAATAACCCAATACATGCTAGGATATTGTGTGGAACTCTTGTGAGGCCAGAAAGTGTTTCAGTGGCAAATTGCTTGCTGCTTAAATACCACTGGCTTCAATTGGTTTTAAACAGCCTGTTAGCTAGGAAAATTCAATTTCGTTTATTTCATTTCTTACACATAAAATTTACTATAAATGGATAACACTAAAATAAACAAGGGAGATTTGCCTTAATCTTCCCACAAAGTAAAGCCTATTGATTCCTGATTATTTGAATGTATACCGTATTATCCACTTCTGACATCTTTCATGTCTTTTTTATTCTTAGCTTTCCTCTGGGGTTCTAATCCTGGTACGATTCATATTTTTTCCAATGAAGCCACTGTAGAATTTGCTACAGACTATTCTGGAAATTTTAATGGATTTAATGCAATGTACACTGCATTTAATACAAGTGAACTAACCAGTAAGTATTCTTTGTAGCTTCTGTTTAAATACCATAGTAAATACTACAGTGGCCAGTACACTGTACATTTTGGTGCTGTACAGTGGCTACAGCACCAAAATCATGACATTCCTCTGGGACAGAGATAGATGCACCTGAAAGTCATGTTTGGCTTGCTATCCATTTCAGTGAAATCTGCTTTTTCATATAGCATGTTTTGAATCCAGTAGGGTGCTTCCACCAGCAATTTACTCCAAGCTGGCTGCGCTTGGAGGTCATTAGGGATCTATGATGTTGTGGCCATCCAGCAGCCACCCCAGAGCTTATCAGGGAAAAAATGAATTTCCTGAGACTGCTTAAAGTCCAGTTATTTTCCTTAAGTCGGGTTCTCCCTGTTATAGTTGCTGTGTGCCCCAACCCCCGCATTGACCTCGGGTATACTAGCCCTGCCCAGGGGGGTGCCTTTCACCATGAGCCCGGTCAAGGGGTGTTTCCTGTGTGTTTCCTGTCCCTGCACAAACCAAGTAGTGTCTACTCACAAGTAACCTCATTGTGCTCAGTGAGGCTTGTCTGCCGAATGCCCATATCAGAACTTACAGAGATCCCCCTCAACTGAAATGGCACAGTTTAAAGCACAAATGCCCTAAATGCTCTAAAGCATGATCTTGAGGCTCCAATTCTCCATTGTTTGGTTTATTGCCTTAGGAAGTAACTATTTCACACCTTCTTTATAGAGATCCTGCACAGCATCAGGTTAGAGAGGGGCCTGGTTTCCCATCCCTGCATTTCCCCCCACCTTTCCCAGCACAAGCGTATGTGTGTCTACTCAGAAGTAATTCCCATTGTGCTCAATGAGGCTTGTTCCTGAAATGCAGGTGCATCTGGAGTTTCAGGGGAAAGGACAAAGTGGGAGAGAGTGGGGGGGGGGACTCTTCTATTGGTTGAGCAGCCCCTGCCAGTCAGATTATGTTCACTCCAACTCCCATCCGGAAGTATGTTCTGTCAACTTCTGTGAAGTGATTTTTACTGGTGCAGAGCGCTCGCTTGTGGAGCCCTGCATGGACCAAAGCGCAGCAAAGCTGGTTCCTTTAAAAAAAAATCCAGTACTCCTCCATTCGCTTCTCCTTCCGTTGTTGTGCGGTGATCCCTTCCCTATCATAAACACATTGGGCAGGTTCGCATGATTGCTGCAGCCCCCCATGGCATCTTTGCGACATGTGCCGGTGGCCATTTTGTATATTCAACCCCCAATGTGGGACTGCCATGGTTTGTCATGTCATCTGAATCCGGGTGGCAGAGGTTGTTTGGAGGTTAAACAACCCTCAAACAACCCCTTCTGCCTGGGTTCGGAGGACACAACAAGCCTTGGTAACTCCCCACTGGGGACTGAACGTTCAAAATGACCACTGCAACCCACCTGCAGTGATTGCGCAGACTCAGTCATTTACCTTGAAGTTTGTACCATTCATTTCAATGGAATTTGCTTGAAAGTGACTTTAGAAGTTTAGAAGCTTAAGCTGTCCAGGTGTAAGCAGTGGTATAAGTATTAGAATGCAGAGCATTAATTGCTGAATAACTAAGGTTAATAAATCAGTTTATGAGATGATTACTTTTGAAATCTGGATCCTGAATTGGATCTAGTTAGTGCTACCATATTAAGAGTGGTTGGTGCTGGTGGAATTTTTTATATGCATACTTCCTTTTATATAGGCAATATATTTAAGACAAGTGGGACCTAGAGCAAAGTGCTGCAGTGTGGAGTGTTCCTGTTCATGGCTGGTTGGCTGGCTGGAACCCTGTCCTCTTCCAGGATATTCTATTTAATCCCCCTCCACCCAGTTTTCTGCTCCCCCTCCAGTAGGCACTCACTGTTCTATGCCAGTGAGCATGTTCAGTCCCCATTGAGCTGCTTTGTGGTTCCTCCCTCCCCAGGGTTCTTCTTTTTTGGGGGGAGGGGATTTCTGCAATACAAGCCTACTGATACATCCCTCTTGTTTGTGGATATTGCTGTTCTAGGTACATATGGACCAGCACTCAGAACTGAGATTACCATTAGTATATATGATTATTTCTCCTTGCAAAATGATTGTTACTTAGTGAAGAAAAAAACATGATCTTCAAAATATGCCTTGACTGTACATTATTTACTGTAACTGTTCA
This sequence comes from Heloderma suspectum, assembly GCF_057233095.1. Lineage (NCBI taxonomy): Eukaryota > Metazoa > Chordata > Lepidosauria > Squamata > Helodermatidae > Heloderma > Heloderma suspectum. Next base: position 76,908,454 of record NC_139460.1, on the reverse strand, counting down.
GTTCTTTCTTTGGTTAAAAACATGAGCATTAATTGTGTTCTACCTTCAACACACAGTAGACCAGTTGGCATGATCGCCACAGCGGGTTGCGCGCATGCCGGCAGCCATTTTGAATATTCAAGCTGCAGCAGGCACTTAACTTGCCTTATCATGTCTGAACCTGGCACAGGGCGAGTTGTTGCTGTAGTTAACAAACCACCCACAACCCAAAAACAGCCCACAGTGAGCTGTGATGATCATGCGAACCAGGCCATTCGGTTGCAGTTAAACTCACATCTGATCACTTTCATATAAACTTCCATATAAATCAGTCTTCAGCTTTACTGACAACACAACTTGAACAGCTGACAACTAGTAAATACAGAGGATCAGATATGTAGAAGAACCACTAAGGGAAGGTTGAATCAAATAGAGGTAAAAGGCATGGGACGGATGAGACGAAAAGACAATGCAAAGCCAGGCCTTGGAGGATGCGACTCAGAATGGCAAATAGGGTGGCCACTTAAGCATCACCAAAAACAAGGACACAGATTTGCATAAAATGCAAATGCAGAATTCATACGTATGAATGAATATTTAGAAATCATTACTATAATTTAAATAAAAATATAGTGCATTTCACCACTGTAGGGAAGACTGACTAGGTGTACCTGTGTACCTGTGTACCTGCCTGCTCAGTCTTCTGTCCAGGTGCTAACAGTTAGGTAGCTGCTAACTTCAAGGCCCTGCACTCCTTTCTTAGGGTTATTTATCTTTAAGCCAGACTTTGACTGGACTGGACAGTTCCCTGGCAGCCCTTCAAATAAAGGACTGTCCTCTGTAAAAGAGGACACATGGCCACTGTAACAAAGAACAAGTCCAAAGGTTCTGAAGAATACTGGCCTAAGCAGGTATTGAATTTCTAGGTAAGAACAACCAGTCAATGCATGATAAAAGACAATAACGTCTGATCAGATGCTGACAGATTTACAGAGGCCAGTTCAAGCAATTCTAAATGCAAAGACTAGGGGACAATATAACGTAACACAATGCCCTGCTGGGTCAAAACAAATGATGAGAGGCTTGCTAAATCAGCTGCATCAGCATTTATTTATTGGTGCAAACCAGGGCAGAGACTGCGCATGGCTTTGGCACTCTAGGCTGACATAGCAATGCAAATGTTTAGAATCTGGGTGCCAAATAATGTAGGCCTAAAAGCTATTGGAATGGAAGTGTGCTATCTCGTCCTATAGATGCTTCACTTAGATTGTGCCTGTACCTTTGTTAAATGTGTCTTCAGTCTACCGTATTCTTTATCAAATCCATGCTGCAGTGCTAGTGTAGCAATCTGTTATGCACTTATCTTGTTCAAACACCCCATGATGGACTGTGGCTTTCTCTGCAGCCTGATGTCAAGTCACCCTTCTGTCTGCTTACAGTTATCAGAGATGCTGTAACTCAAGACTGCTTGCTTGCATTTCAGCTTTGGAGTCTCCCAAATTATTTTCAATATTGGAAAAAAAATGGTCCATACATTTACCCAGGAACGTACATCATTAACAGGGTTTGCAAGATCAGTGATGACTTTTCTCCCTCTTCTCCATCTCATTGCCATCTAATATGCATTCCATTTCACCATCAGGGCCCTGTCAGGGGGGGCATAGTTGGGCACCTACTGAGGGCCCACACCCCAGCAGGGGCCCCCTGACAAGAGCCCCTAGAGTTGCTTCCACTCTCCACTATTGCAACCTGCTTGTTCATCTACCTCTTGCTCTGGACCAGACAATGGTGGTGGTGAGAAGGAGGAGCAGCAGATGCCACTGCCCACTTGCTCACTGGCTCTATGCTGGTCAAGCAAGGAAGTGGTAGCAATGATGAGAAAGAGGATGAGGAGCAATTGCAGCTGGTGACGATGGGAGTGAGAGAGAGGGGGCCCATTGAGGGCATCTTGCCCAAGGGCCTTGAAAACCTGGAGCTGGCACTGTTCGTTATAATCACCGTGTTACCATGCAAGTCTTTTTATGCATTTTCTTCTTTGCACAAAATGCTCCTTGGTTCCCTGCTGTGGGCCCGAACAGCAAACCATTTCGAAACACGTTTGAATGGATTTAAATGTCTGCCCAATGGCATGTGGCGATGGAATGGAGAAGGGCACCAGAGGAAGAGTCGGAGCTGACAGCTATGCACAAAGTGCGCAGAATGACTTGCTCAAAAATGCCCCCCTTAATCAAGAAGGCATGTCAGCTGAGTCTGATTTTGTAGATACACACTGCTGGAACAGAGAGGGTCTAATCCAGCTACAGTCATGGCCAAGTGATCATGCAAAACAAGCAGTGCCGAGTCACAGAATCACTAAGGTGATGCTTTCGAGTGAATTGGGAAGGATCATGACATCCTCAATCCCAGAAAAAACACCAACCTGTGCCTTTAACACATTTCTTCTCTGACTATTCCCAGATGTTGCAGTCATGGAAGAAATGAATTGCAGCACATCACTGGAAGAGGGGAGAGCTGCCCAACTGCTTAGGCAGCCATACCTTCCTGCACTACATTGCAGTGGATTACAGGCTGCAGCACAGCCCTGAAGAGAGAGCAAGGTGCTCAATTACCCTAGGCAATTGGGCAGCTCTCTATCTCTCTCTTCCAGTGTTGTTTGTGCTGTGACTTGCACCACAGTGTAGGAAGGGGAAAAAAGCATTCCTTTGTTGCCTACCAAATGCAAGAACGTGCTCCTTTCCCCTCAGCACAATGGGCATATTTTGACACCTTCCCTGTGAGAAGGGAGAAGGCAGCTTTCAAAGGTAGGCACTGGACCAGTTCACATGACATGGCCGGTTCACCAGGGGTTATTTACCCCATGATGAGCGGCAATGCATGCTGGGTGTCATTTTTAATATGCAACCTCAAGCAAGGGTTGTCATGTCATGTGAATCCGGCCACCAATGGTTATTTGAGGGTTAAACAACCCCCGCATAACCCTACAACTGGTGGAGGCTGGTGGCTCCTATGTCAGGGAGGGGAAATCCACTCTAGATTTCAATCAGAACTAGTCAGAACTCTAAAGGAGCTATCCAAGGTTCTGAACCCATTTGGGGGGTAGGGTTCAGCACTTTGGATAGCTTCTTTAGAGTTCTGACTGGTTCTGACTTAAACCCAGAGCAGATTCACGGCCCATGAAATAGGAGCCACCAGCCTCCAATGCCTACAACAAATCAAGGGTTATGTGAAGGCTGCTTAACCCTCCAATAACCCTCAGTGGCCAGGTTCGCATGACATGACAAGCCTCAAGTGGGGGTTGCATATTCAAAATGTTATCCACATGCACCAGCATATGCCGTGGCTCATAATGGGTTAAACAACGCCTGCAGAGCCCACTGTGTCATGCAAACCAGTTCATTGTGTTTTTGCTAAGTCCAATGGAGCCTAGATGAACATGATAATGCAGATGATGCATCAGCCATACATGATAATGTGTCAGCCATACATGATGAAGATTTGCATCTACACTGAGGCTGTTATGTAGCTAGTGTGCTCTTGCAGGTTCAAGTCAAATGTGTTGATGTTTAATGCTATGGGGGGTGGGACAAAGCCAATAAGCCTATCATAAAACCTACAGAAAATAAGTGTTTATGTGTTATATTATATATCCAGAGAATCATGCCTTTTACAAGACTCCTAGAAATTTACTTCTAGGTAGTGTCTTTTCAGGACAGGGGCAGGCAGGAGGAGTACTCTCAGTAAAGTCACTTTGGCTTGTGTTACAAAAAGGATTATAATCAATAGATACATGGCAGGATTGCATTGTTCATAGATTGTGACATTATTGTTTTTCTAATTTCATTTCAAGGCAGTCAGAAAATTGACTGTACTTTTGAAGATGGCTTTTGTTATTGGATTCAAGATTTGGATGACGATGATGAATGGGCAAGAATTAAGGGCCCCACCATTCCTGTGACATCTGGCCCTGATTTTGACCATACATTTGGCAATTTATCAGGTAAGAATTAAGATCTAAGCAAAATCAAAATTCTCTGTTGATTTGTATGCTATTTTTTTATCCAGATATAATTGGAAGAAAATAGAAATGTTAATCCAAAGAAAATATTTCCTGTAATAAAACCTGAAAGTTTTAGCTTGTTTGGCCTGAGGCTACAGAAAGGGGGCTCCTTGGACATGTTCCCAAGGCCCCTTGACCTGCCATGTAGGGCTGTCCACAGGAGATTTAGTTCTATGTTACGTTCTGTTGTCACTATTTATTTTATCCTTGGGTTTTGGAGGGAGCATTCCTACAGCCACCAGACTCTGTCTGGAGGGCCATGGGATTTTTCAGTTTCTGGGAATCAAGATCAGAGCCAGGGTTCTCTCCATGCCAGCTACATCTCTACGCTTGGAAACAGAGTGCAGAGACAGCAAGAAGGGGGCAGTCCCAGGGACAGGGAGGGGAGGAGACCACGGAAGCTGCATTATGCAGCTTCCTATGCACCATGTGGCCTCCATCCCTCCCTCATCCCGAAGTTGCAGCTCAACAGACAAAATCAGCCATCTAGCCAAAAATGCAAGGTGGCCGAAGCACGGAGGCAAGGATCTCCTCCATGCTACGGCCACCCTGCATTGGCTACTCAGCAGCCTCCGACTTCAGAGGCTGCCAACTATCTCAGAAGGATTGCACCCTAAACCTGTTTATTTTTGTACAGTAAGGTAGGCTGCTGTTTCAATAATGAAAAATAACACTTAAATATGTTATATATAGCTATCCCATTACCTTATTTGCTTTGGCAACTGCCATTGCATGCTAGGCAAACATTACTGACCTAGCCAAAGTGACTCATATCTCTTTTTCACAAAGCTTCAGCATAGTCACTTTTACAGTGCAATCCTATGCATGTATACTCAGAAGAAAATCCCATTAAATTCAATGGGACTTACTTCCAGGCAGTGGAGGCTGGTGGCTCTGATTCTGGTGGGGCTGTAAATACATTCTGTGTTTCAGGCAGAACCAGCCAGAACTCTAAAGGAGCTATCCAAGGTTCTGAACCCAGTTTGGGAATAATTCTCCCTTGGATAGTTCTGCCTATAGCCCTGCCCCCATTAACCAATCGGAGCCCCAGTTGGGTCAGCCTCCCACCCACCTTGGAAGGCTCTGGTGCTATGGCTGTGCAACTGTTTCTTCCAGTCCCCTCTTCTTGCCCCAGCCACCAGACCCATGTTCCCACACAAATTTCAGCTTCCAAGTAATTCTGCTTACCCAACAAATATGTGGTTTATTCCAACATGCATTTTATTATAGCTAAATTTATGTATACTGGTATGCATCTAGCTTTCCTGCCTGCTACCTGTATCAAGCTGCTGCTGCTGCTGCTGCTCCTTCTTCTTCTTCTTCTTCTTCTTCTTCTTCTTCTTCTTCTTCTTCTTCGTTTTAGGGTGACTGAAATAAAATATCTAATTAAAACCAATGATATAAATTATCAAGTGTGCCTTCTTAAGTTGGTTGTGGAGCAAGGAATTATGAATTAACACCTCATCATTCATATATATATATATATATATATATATATATATATGTTGTTGTTGTTTGTTTGTTTTTGGCAGGCTATTATATTTCAACACCTACGATGCCTGGAGGCAGACCAACAAGAGTCCGACTTTTTAGCTTACCCTTAGTCCCTGCTTCAGATGTGTTTTGCCTAAGTTTCTGGTATAGTGAACATGTCATATATGCTAACTGATATATTTGACTGCCAACCCTTATGTTGTCAAAATGGTGCCATCCATACATAAGAGGGTCAGTCAGCAGATTGGGGGAACTCCAGAATTTGCAGAAGTACAAACAACATTTGAAAAAAATGAAGGGAGGGACCTAAAACAACTCCATGAGGACTGACCATGTTAATTGGCCATGCTGGCTAAATGTTGGAGGGGGGGGGGGAAATATGGAAAACCAGGGTGGAATGGGAATGGAATGGGGTGTCTGGAAGGGGACTTGGCTGGATGGCTGGAATCTTGAATGGTAGCATTCCATGCTGCATTATATTATTGCAGGCGCCACTTGTTTACTTTTACTGCTATTTGAATCCCCATCCCTAAATTCATTATATGAACCTTTTTCCTGATGAGCAGGGACTGCCCTGCTGTGGGCAATATAGAGAAATGTGGGTTTGCCTAAGAGGCAAATGACACCTGACACTGCAGCTGGGTGTGATAAAGTCCCTACAGCCAGTTCTCTGCTGCAAAGCAATCTCAGGATGTTGGATTTACTTCTGAGTAAACATGTGTAATAAGTTGGGTGGGTTTCAATTTAACTGACTAGAATATTAAATAGAATATCCAGTAGGACAGAATACATAATTACATCTTATTTTCCATTCAGGTATCACATGTATGGTATTAATGTATATCGTTTGAGCATTAAGATAACATATGATCATAACACTGAAAAGATGGTTTTTGAGAAAGAAGGGAATTATGGAAACAACTGGAATTATGGCCAGATAACACTAAATGAATCATCTAATTTTAAAGTATGTCAAGCTATTCATCTTCAGTAGAGTTTTTATTTAAGTCTCTTTTTACTTCCTTTCTTACCATTTTTCTGGTCTTCTATCCAGATATTCACATCTGCAAAAATAAAACCTTTTAGTCCTCCTTATTACAGTCTGTCAAAAAATGATTACAGCACACAAGACTAGGTTTTATGAGCAGACTATATGTTTTTGGCAACTGAAATTATTATGATTACATTGGAACACTGAAACTTCTCTTTGTCTTGGACTAGCCAGCTTTGTCACCAGTTAAAACCCTCAGGTAGAGTAATGAAATAAATCTACAAATGAAATTCACTTGAAATATCTTAGATATGAATTTCCACCACCACCACCACCACCACCTCATTTTGGGATTCACATTACAGGCCTTTAGATTCTAAGATAGCAGTTCAAGCACTTGGTTATGTACTTATGTTGTCAAACCTGGCTTCCAAAGGGAATGCATAGATCTAGTTTACAAATTATTGGCCAAACATGTCTGATAAATCATCAGAAACTTTATACAGGAGAAGTGTTCCTTCAGCTTTCCTGTACTGAAAAATGGATTTGGCCCATATGTTTTACAGAACTCATATGTCATCTTCCAATTGTTATAGCAGAGACCTTTCCACTAACAATGTTGTTAACAAAAAACACTAAACTTGTACTAAGAATCTGAATTTGTAATAATCCATTTAGTGGAGGTAGAATTCTTTGAAAAGCCAATAAAACAATCACATATGTGACTGTTCACATTTCTACTTACTAAAATTTGATGTTTAGAAAGCAATTCTGCTTTAAGGCTGCAATGGGAGTAAGCCCCATTGAACTCAGTTGGACTTACTTCCAAATAGATACACTTCCAAAATGTGTAGGATTTTACTGTAACAATGCAATCCTATATGTATCTACTTGGATGTAAGCCCCTTAACATCAGTGGATGTTATTCCCAAGTATATAGAACGGCAGCCTAAGTGACTGATAAAAAAAATAGTCCTCTACTCATGTGCATCATCACCATTTTTGTTCACAGTTGTGTAGCGTGTTAGAAAACTATTGATGGGTTAATCAAGTTGTCAATTATTTTTATGCATCAAACAATCATCCAATAATGATGATAATATTTCAGTGTAGTATGTACTGAGTTGTTGCTGATTTTACTTCCATATGTAGTGAAAGTTGCCATAAATATGCAGAACCACAACATTGCTCTCTCCCTTTTTCAAATGTGAATTCTATAAATATAGACTGAGTAGACAGTCTGGCAATGAGCAGGTGTTTAACTACAGTCTACAAAAATCGAGAATGAAATAACTATCTGTTCACAGAAACAAGCATTAATCTGTCCCAGGTTTGCTAAGCATGTATATATACCAATAGCTTTTCACAACACATTTGGGTGAAGAAATGCAATGGGCGGGAGCCAGGAGAAGGCCTAAATTTGATACAGTGCATCCAGTAGACTGGGTAAACAGACCATATGTATGTAAATATTATGCACTTCTACACATGTCCACACATGCAGGAACCTTGCTTTTTGGAGAAATCTTGATACATATGCATAGGATGGTCATATGTCCCACTTTATAAAGGACAGTTCTCCATTTGAAGGTGCTGAAGGGCTGGCCAGTCCAAGTTTGGTTTAAAGATGGAGAACCATAAGAAGGGACAGCAGGGGGCTTAAAGTTGCCCCTGAAGAGCACCTCGGCAGTAGATTGTGCAGGCACACATGTCACTGGCCAAAGAGTCTTCCCCATGATGATGAGATGTACTGTATTTCTATTTACATTATAGCACTGATTTCTAAATGTCCATCTACAAATGCAAATTAGCACATGCACATTCTATGGAAATGTATGTCCTCTTTTATGGCAATGCATAGGTGGCCACATGATCAGGAAACTTGCTAAAATCAGGATTTCAGTTCATGCAGAGATGTCTACTCATGTAGGGGTTGTTCACACAGTTTATTGAGGCAGTGTCTGCCCAGCTAATACTCCTTCTTCCTACCCACCACAGAAGGGTGTGCAAGCTTTGGATTTCTTCAGAACTCTTCATCAGGATAGATGGTACAAAAAGCGTGTGTGTGTGGGGGGGGAGACATGAAAGTACAACAATGAGGCCAAATGTTATGGCCATGAAACCTGCAGCTTCAACACAATCTCAAGATGGAGACTGCAGACAGATTGAATTAGGCACTGGAAAGTGTTGCAGGTATCAGGTTATACCTAGCATTCCATGACAAAGAAGTAATGGCTGATCCCAGTTTCTGAAAACCTGAAGGGTAGCTGTAACTTATATCTGGCTCTTATGTTGGGTGAAACACACAGGTTCCTGGGCAGGCAGAGAGTAGGAGTAAAGAGAAACACAACGGTTGTTATACTAGCAAAACTGGACATTAATGTTAGGTGGAGCACTAGATTAAAAAGTCAGTGGAAGTCAAATTGTGGCGTATTACCTAATGGATAGAGGGAATTGAACCCTTACAATACAAGTCCCATTTCAGGTGGTAGAAAATCATCTTCCTCTGGTGGTAGATTTCCCTGAATGGCTAAATACAGTATTCTCCATGGCACATAAAAAACAAAGATAGCCATGCTGGTCCATGGGGTGGGGTGGGGGATCCAAAACACACAGTTGGGCAATACTTTTATTAGGACCAATCAAAATGCCACAAAAGAGTGTTCAAACTTTTGAGTTCTCCAGAACTATTCATCAGGCTAGATGGTACCAGGCCCAACTACAATCTTCTTTTGATATAAAATGTGTGGTTCTTATAAATAATTATTTCTTGTCACTATGGGTTCATTTGAAATGTAACAGCAGAATAGATGGGAAGGTGCAAAATAAGATATCTATATGGACTCTTGTTATGATTTTACCCAGGTGAAATTCTTTCAGATCTTAATATGGCTGGGATTGGGGATGAGGTTCAGCAAGGTCCAAAGGTCCACTCTTGGGGAAGAAGGGAAATGTGCAAAAGCAGTATACTTCTGAGTGCAGCAGTTACGAACGTTTCCTTTTTTCTTTTCTTTTTTAAAGAAGAACTATATAATCACAACAAATAATCATCTCTTTTTGAAGCAAAGGGGTTTTGCATACCTAATAGTCCAATTTAATTGTTTATAGCAATAGTCACTAAAGGAAAGGTGTAGAGCCAATAGATATAGATGCTGATATATACATATAGATGCCGATAATGATATATAAATTCCATCTTCCTGTCCTCCCAGGGTAGCATGTCTGCATCTACCATTAAATGCAAAAGGAAAGGGTCAATGTAACATTTTCTGTGATATTCGTTCCCCAGGTTGCTTTTGATGCCTTTAAAAGATCAAGATGGGACAACATTGCCATTGATGATATAGGACTGACAAGTGGAGCCTGCATGGAAAGTGTTTATCCAGAACCTACCTTGGTCCCTATAGTTCCTACAACCCCTCTGCTACCCAGTAAGTGTGGTGATTGTTTTCTGTGGTCACAAAAGCATTCCACTAGTGGAATACTATTAGAGTATCCTTTGGGCATCTTGGGGGCTATCGTGCCCCCATCACCTGCAGCAAGTGGGACAGCCAATGGCAGAAAAACACATCAAAACAAGAAGCAAACGATTTCCTCACATGACATACCTATATTGTCCTGTCCTAACCTTTCCCAGCGTCTGTTCTGCTTGCTACTACTTAGCAGTGGCAAAGAATTAGATCAATCAGCACCAGAGAGTCAGGAATATTACTAGGGTTGCTGCACTATAACTCTCTCTGTGTAGTTCAGCAACTGTGTAGTGCTCCCTGACTCCCGTATAGTTCAGTTATACTGTGCAAACAGTTATAAAGGTCTGCCATTCTATTCTTGTAAGTTTAATATTCAACCAACAGTCTCTAAACAGCTAGCTAGTCTTGTTCTAGTCCTCCAACCCCTTTCATGGCCAATGATGGTGGGGACAGGGGACCACCTAGAAGCTACTTTTGAGCAGGGAAAGATATCTCATCAAAATAGGGTTCTAAAGCACTGAACTGGAAGTTACTTGCACTCCTATGTATATGAAACCTTAAGACAAAATTGTAACTTTTCTAATGCACCCAAAATTAATTGTAATCTGTTTAAATCCAGTTTACCTACTAACGTCACAAACCGATTCAAATCCATACATGGCAGCACTTTGCCGGTCATCATTGATGTAAAGTCCCACTGAGCTTCCATTAATTGTATTACGTGAAGATCCGAGTGAGAGCATTGATAGGATATGACTTACGCAATAAACTGAGGATGCCTTAATTAAATTCATCAATTTTCCTATGTTCTGCCATTGCTATATTAGATGCTGAAAGACATAGAGCTGATGATGCACATGAGCAATTTCTATCAATTTTAGGGAGAGATGCTAAGCTAATAAATGTCCAATAAATTGGCAAATAGCAGCAAGGCTACTAAGGATAAAAGGTCAGCAGTATATGCTCATAGAACAGCTAATGAGGTTCAGAGGCAGGACCAGATTTCTTTGTATAACAAAATAATAGTATATTCTATACTAACTCCATCTGGGAAAAGATGGCTAATATGTCTAGTTTTGTTATCTTCCTTCCGCAGCTAAAGTATGCTGAAAATTGTTTTCCCTGTAGACCTATCAGAAATCTTGACTGCCATCAAATTCAATCATTCAACTTGGCACATTTTTATAATGCTACTGATATTATTAAATTGGTCCTGCCAGAAACAACAGACAAAAGAACCTGAACTCAACCCAGCCTACTCCAACAGGCACTGACTGTAATCCAGCATTCAGTGAAGACAGTGGCAAAACTTCCAGTGATTTTAATGGAGTGGGATTATTCATGCTGAGGTCCTATAAAACTTACCATCTTTTACAATATCATTAATATCCATCAAAACTCTGCCCTTAGGTGCTTCCAGACACCCATTGGTAGCTCTAGGGCTCCTAGCATTACCAATGAGAATGCATTTTGCAGCAATTCCCTCTCCTTTCCTTAATGGATTTTCTGCAATAAGAAAAAAAGATGGAAGAAGTGGTAGAAAAACACAGGAATATTATGAGTGGAAGATGGTGGCATCTGGAGCCTGCCCCCATAAAATTCCACAATGATGGGTCTTTCTGCCAGTATTCAGAAGACCTCCATGGCTGACCTCTCTCTCCATGGGTGGTGATTTCCACCATCTTCATCTCCTGTGGAGGGGGAGGTCCACAGTGCCCTATGGCCCCTGGGACAGCCTCCTAGGAACCATAGGGTTGCACCCTTAATGTCATGTCAGGATGGACAGAATTTAGATCTCTAGATGTTTTGGACTTCTACTCCCAGCATTCCTGACCATTGGCCATGCTGTCAGAAGCTTTTGGGAGTTGAAGTCCAAAACATCTACCTTCTACCCACCCCGTCTTACCTCATAGCTTTGTTCTGAGGAGCAATAATGAGGCGACTACAACATGCTTCATGAATTAAAAAAGGCCATCTGGTGTTTAACTCTACAACTTTTTGAAACTGACTCTTATCATGATGTAACGTATTGTGGACATATCACCAATAGATGGAAAGTGAGAAATTAGAAGCAGTTTAAGTGAAAATTATAAAAGTGTGCACAACAATTTATTGTATTTTATGGTTGTATTTTATAGGTACAAATGGCACTATTTCATGTTGTTATCATTTCTAATGACAATGTGACAATAATATATGTACTGCAATAATCTTTATAACTGTTTTTTCGTCTGGCACCCAAGCACTCATTACTTAAATTGAAGCTAAAATATAGGAAGAAAGTCAGGTATGGAGTTGGGAAGAGTAATTGATAAAGCTGTTCCCTGTTCTAAGTGGACATGAAATCCCAGAGGATAATTAATAGCAAAAAGGGCCATGAAAATTTGCACTGCTAGTTGCCATTTTATCACAGTAGCTCTAGACAAGACCTCAACCTCCCAAATTACTAAATGCTATTTTTTTTCAACAACAATTCATATAAATAACCATACAGGTTATTTATATTTTTTAGGGCAGATTCATATAAATAATCACACAGTGTCTTGTGCTGAAGTGTTTGTGTGAAAAACCAAACAAAAAATTATGACAGACTGCTTCTCCACCCAGAGGCTTTTTATCCTACAATTCCACCAGGGATTCTGCTTCCAGATTATTTGTGGGATTAAGGTTGGCCCTTTACATGTGCTTCCCTTTCTTCCTCCCTTTCCCCATTTATCTGAGAGTTCTATGTGTTTCATTATACAGCCACTAGATGGTGCTGTTGTTATAGTGCCACTTCCTCTTTACATGGACAAATTCAATGTGATTCAAGTAGAGGGAATGACTGTAAGGCTCAGCTGGCCTCAACTCAACTATCCTTTATTTATCACACACAGAACTGCAGAATTTAGCAGAAGCTCCACCCACTGCTTCTCCTCCCAACTGTACAGGAGCTGCCAAGGTTCAAAACAATAACTAACCCACCGTACTTCCCCCCCTCAAGAATACATAACAATTAGCTCATTATTTCCATTTCAAATGAAGCTGCAGAAATGGTCAGAAAGCACAGGAGAGATGCTGGAAGTTGACAACATCATGTAAAAGACTCACAAACTTCCGTGAGTAACCAATCTCCATTGCAGGATAAAAGCCCCATGTGGAGAAGCCCAGAATATCCAGAGATAGCAGATCAAATGCTCTTAGATTTTTAAGTGATAGCTTCCCCTCTCACCCCCACCCACACTTCAAAATGGCTTACTTCATGCAAGCACTTCATTGTAGGAAAATGATGTGGCAAATGTCACCATGCCAGATCTCTCACCACATTAAAAAATATATATCTTAATCGGTCTTGAGGGCTAAACTACACACTACGTTAAATACATCAGCACCAATTGATTTTTTTCTCTTTTTTCATTTACTGCCATATGTAGGGAGGGGGAATTTAAAGAAAAAAAGCAGCTGGGTGAGAAGGTTTAAAGTTCCCCATCCCATACACAGTGGTCCTGATCCAGACTGGGGGCCTACATGCTTACACAGTAATAAATAAAACAGCAAGGATCATCACACTATGTATTTAACATAGTGTGTAGTTTAGTCCTCAGACTCTTGACATATGGATGGCAAATGGTTGTGAAGGGTAGTAAGCTATATTGCTAAAGAATGTCACTATGCATTGTACTTTGGCCCAGTTCACACATGCTATAAGTAATCAGTGCAGCTTCTCCTAGAGATACGCAAACCATAGGAAGGCTGCTCCATATGGCAAGTTGTATGACATGAAGCAGCTCCTTCTGCAAGTTTGACTATGCCAATGAAACATTTGTGCTGGCATGGTTGATGCTGGCTGAATTGCATAGAGATCTGCTTCATGCAAACAATTGCAACCTGGAGCAGCTACCATGCTGTGTGCATTTTAGATGGAAACCATACTGCTTGCTGCCTGTGGGAATCACAGATTTGTTTTTTCTGAAAGGTGTCCTCCAGTCTATTTGAAATGAAATGAATGTCTGATCCATTGTTTTGCATAAATCAAATATTGTTAGATGTGTGATCAAACAGCACACCCTTCATTTTTCATCCAAACACAAGAACTTACTTGCTGAATCAGACCGAGATTCATCATTCAATCTCCAAAAATGCCCAGGTTCAGACTATCTTATCTCAGCTTAATAACTGAAACCAAATTATTAATCAGCATAATAACTGAGATATCAGCAAGTCTTTTGCCCACACACACGGCCCCTTTGCTCTTCCCTTCATGCTGTCAAATCAGTCAAATCAGAAAGCCTCGGATTAACCATAGTTTCCTGTTTTGTCTGAACCAGGAAGCTATGGTGACCAGCTTCAGAACAAGCCAAGATATTAAACAACAGTTTGAAGTTTGGTTAATATCCTGGCTTGTTCTGAAACAGGTTCAGATGAAACAGGAAACTGTGGTCAGTTAGAGATTTCCTGTGTTGATTGCTCCCACTGCCAAAAGAGAAGAGAATGATTTGTGTGCATGAGCAAAAGACTTGTTATACCAGTTTAATGATTGTCCTAACACAGCCAGTGGTAATCCAGGTGCCTCTGAAAGCTCACAACAAATCATAAATGTGATGGCCTTCCATTTTTTTTGTTGTTGTTTTTGCTCCCAACACATGGTATTTCGAAATGTACTGCTTCTGTATATGGCTGTTCTATGTAGCTATCATGGTAGTTACAAAGCATGGACAGACCAGTCTTTAAAAAAAGAAAAAAAGAAAAGAAAAAAACCCTAAGAAGCTAATGGCTATATCACTGCTGCTTGTGGTAATGAATTGTTAGAGCAATATGACAATGGAACCAATTACCTAGGGAGGTGGTGGGCTCTCCCACACTGGAGACATTCAAGATGAGGCTGGACAGCCATCTGTCAGGGATGCGTTGACTTGGATTCCTGCATTGAGCAGGGGGTTGCACTTGATGGTCTTATAGGCCCCTTCCAACCTTACTATTCTATGATTCTATGAATTCCACAGATTAATCGTGGATATTGTAAAGAAATGCTTCCTCCTGCCTGTCTTCAGCATACTACAAATGAATTGTACTGCGCGTGAACTCCTAGTCCTATAAACTCCTAGTCCTATGAGGAAGAAAAATTTCTCTGCATTCACTCTTACCCCACTTTCCATAATTATTAATTGCCATTATTGTTATTATTTATTGATTTGATTTGTCCTCCCCTCCCACCATTCTACCAAAAAATAGCACTCAAAGTGGTGATTCCATAAACCTATCATGTCCCTCCTTGCCCATCTTGTTTCCAGTCTAAACATCCTTGAAAGCTTTTGCCTTTCCTCATAAGGATGCTGCTCCAACTCCTTGATCATTTCAGTTGACCTTTCTGTGCCAGCTATATGCTACAACCCATTTTGAGATAAGTTAATCAGAATTATACACACTATTCTAAATAGGACCATATTAAAGATTTATAAATGGCTTTATTATTCTTGCTGTTCTGTTTTCAGAACCTTTCACAATAATTCTTAACACTGAGGGCCAAACTAAATGGGGGGGCTTTTAAAAAGAGAAAAAGCCCCCATTGATTCCAATTGATAATTTTCCCTTTTTTATGCCCCCCCCTTCATGTGGGGGTTGAAAGTTTGGGATGAAAAGGGGTGGGGGGAAAGCTTAAACCATCTTTTCCCAAAATGCCATGGCTCTGATCCAAAATGGGTCTTACATGCTTGCAGGAGAGTAAATAAAAGTAGTACACTTCGCTCTGCTATGCGTGTGTATAGGGATTTTTAGTTTGGCCCTGAACTGAACTGTTAATCAGTGAGCTGGATTCTATAAATCCAAGATCTCATTTTTGGGTAGTCAAAGACAATGAAAACCCAGTCAGCATATATCTCTTTACCAATTGCTTTTTGTCCCCATGTGCATTACTTCGCACATACATTGAATCTTACCTGCAATTTTCTTACTCCTTCATTTACTTTTGGATCTCTTCTTCGAAATTTCAGCTTATATTATTTACAAAATATAAAACTGCTATGTCTACCAGTCTGATGGCTTGGAAGAGACTATGAGCAATCTTTAAAGTATATTTCATGATATAAATAAAAGCATTTTTCGTATATTATTTTCTTGCCAGTGGACAATTAAGAACTCTTGTGTACAGGATACAAGATCAGATCTTGGCCAAAGTACTCTCAGGTTGTACAACTTTCACTTTGTGTTAGTGATTCTGTTTAAATCATCAGATCTCTCTCTCTCACACACACACACACTTTCATCCATCTAGTCTCCCAAAATAGCTTTGAAACTTTGTCCAAAACCAAATGTCACTGATTGATATCTATACAGAAAATGGACTTCATTGGATCTTTTCCCATGGCTCTAATTCTATCAGTGTCTTCATTAAATGTATGTCACTTGATGTGCAGTTTCTTTCTGTTGCACATCTTTTGATATTTTTGGACATGGCAATTCACAATTCAGTCAACTGGAAAACCATTCAGATTGGCCATCACTGAAAAGTGAAAACAGTTCCATTTTTATTGTAATACCTGACAGTTCATAGATGGAAAGATCTGACAGAAAGCCAAAGCATAATAATTCATGGGCCTTTGTTCCAAATTTTGCCTAGAGCATCAATAAAAACAAGATACCATTGTGTTGGGACAAATTGGTGGCTGCTTACATGACTACAGTTTACTTAATGCTATTTGTCTCAATACAGGGAGACCGATCCCTGTTTGGAAGCAGGTTTCAAGGCAGAGATCAACTGGGCCAGATCCAGATGATCCTCAGTGGTTTGGGGTGCATACTTCAATGCTGTAGCTATTCAACTGCCAACCTGGTGTAATAGCTAGAATGTTGGCTTTGGACTGTGCTTCTGATGGGTTCAATCCCCACTTAACAATAAAGTGCACTAGATGATTTTTGGTCAGTGACTCACAACCTAACCTACTTAATAATATTGTAGAAAATGGGGAAAAACCTATGTATACTGCCCCGGGCTCCTTGGAGATAGGGTGGGATGCAAATTTAATATAAGAGGAGAATAGCACTGAATCTACCACACAGACATACAATGAGCATCTTACAGCATAAGAAGTCCATGATTCATCTCATTTGCATTTGACCATTCCAAATGCATTTTTTTCATATCAGATGAATGTAGCAAGACTCAGTAGTAAGGCACACACTATGGTGAAGACCCATCTTAAGAAAGAGAAAATTAATAATACACACAGAAAATACAGTTTTGGCACTCATCTCTTTGCTGTATTGATCCAATAACATTTGTCTCTCCATGGTCCTATCCACAGTGGACTCTGACCAAGAACCCTTTAAATTATGCTTGATGTCAGGTTTCTTGAAGGTTCTCCTTCAAGTTTACATTTCCAGTTATTCCAGTTTGGTAGTAAAGGAAAACCATGGCTTTTTCTTCTTCTTTTTGCCACCACCGCCATGCCGCTAAATTTTGGCAGCAAAATTGGTGGTGATGCAGCAGTAATGGCCATGGCAGTGGGGAGGGGTGTGGCCCCCACTGGGTTGCAGGGGAAAACTTGTTGCCACAAATGTTGCCTACCTCTGTGTTACAGTCTAGAGAATGTGGTGTAACAAATAGCATCCAAACATCTCTCATAAAATGGATCCAAAATTATTGCACTGCCATTTTGTGGCTAGCTTCACCACCACATGGCAGTGTAACAGTATGGTGGTGAAGCTAGTCACAAAATGACAGTCCAAGGATTTTTGAAGCACATTTTTTGTGTACTTCAGAGCACCTTTCCCCCTCCCTGCCAGTAAAAATAAAATGCTAATAAATAACCAATCTTAATAAATTAAACAACCAAAAAATTGCTGGTCTTCAAGCCACCCAAAACCAGCTGGTTGAAGTGGCCACTTCACTTTGCCTAATAGCAGGCCCCTCACTACACCTGTTTTAAAGTTTTATTTTTAAACACAACACTGGGATTGAATCACAGTTATCTTGCATTATGCGTGAAGGTTTGAGGCCTACAGAGGCAAGGAAAAGAAAAAGGTCAGGCCTAGAGTCCTGGGGGGTTTTGTTGGGAGGGGTTATCTCTGAGAGGGGTAATTTCATCTCCCCAGTTAAGTTTCAGTTTCATGTCCCCAGTTGAGTTTGGTTTCATTCTTAGGATGGTTTCAGGTTTTTTAAAACACCAACAAACTAGGTCACCCGAAGAGTTCCAGGGAGTGATGAGTTCTAGTGGCAACTTTAGAAAATGGTGTGTGTGTGTGTCCCCCCTGCTGGCTCCTTTGTACAATGTGGCTGGGTTGCTTCCTTCATGGATCCCAGGGATGAGCAGGGCCTGCTGCCTTTGCTTATGCAATGCCTTGAGCCAGAGAACTAGGACAATTATCATTGACAGGGGAGATATGACAAGTCAGGTGGTCAGCACGAAGCAGAAAAAGTCACTATCCCTCACCACCACCTCTTTGTTGATGCCCTCGGCTGCTGCTGGGATGCTGCTCCAGGTTCCTGGAGCAGCACATTCCCTGATGCTGACACCATTAAGTCCTCCTCCAGCAGTGACAGTGGCCTGCTCAACTGAGGTACTGCTGTTGGTTCAGTTCCAGTGAACCTGGAATACAAATTTGTGGCAGGTGCTATAGGAGCAGTGTCCCAGCAGCAGTTGCCAAGGGTGAAGATGAAGAGAATGACAAAGGGGAGTCATAAGGGATCACTGCTTGTCCTGCCCTACACCTGCTGCTGTACTGGGGCTGCTGCTACTGGTGGTATCCCTCTTCCATCTTAGCCAGCATCAGGAAGAGGAAGAAGTGGCCAAGGCTGGTGGGTGCTCCATGATCAGTCAGATGATGGTATATCTGCAACCACTCTCTCCAACTTGTTCCGTCCACCTCCATCTGCTTCCCTTCCACTTGCTCAACCCTCTCTCTCCCCCTGCATCTTCATCTCTTCCTTCACATCTCCTGTTGCAGCTGTGGTGGCAAAATGAGAGAGGAGAAAGCTAGCTGGTGTGTGGTGATACAACCAGCTTTATGGGAGAGAGTACCCGGGGACAGCACAGCCTACCTGAAACAATGCATTGGCCCACAGTTTGAGAAATGCTGCCCTAGAGACCAGAGCAATCAAAAATAGACTCAATGGGAATATTTAAGCACAGCAACAGAAAAGCAAATTATTATTTTTTTTATCTGTGAACTGCCCAGAGAGCTTCAGCTATTGGGCGGTATAGAAATAAATAAATACATACATACATACATAAAAATAAATAAATATCTGCAAGAAATATTCAGAAACTAAATACGTCTTAACTTCTGGCTGAGATGGCATTAAATTACAATTTCTACTCAGGAAGAAAGAGCATTCCATCAACAAAATCAAATACTTCCAGATGGTATTTCCATATGGGTGGCTCCTACTTCTACCAGTCATAGACACTGTGCAGCTATTCCATCTTTTCCTCCTTACTGGATTTTCTGTGGTAAGGAAAACGATGGAAGAAGTGGTGGAAAATATGGGAGGGTAACGAATGGATGATGACATTGTCTGGACCACATATAAAATTCTGTGAATGAGGCAAACTGATTGCACAATAAGAGCCATGTCTGGAATCACCCTTGGAGTGCAATATCCTCAGGAAATTCCTGGTAGACTTCCTATAAAACTGTATTTCCAATATCAAGTAATGTAAAAACCACCATAACATTTCTTCCCCCCAAAAAAGCTTTGAGACAAAAATCATTTTAAATTGGATTAAGTTTTCTAATGCATGTATTAATGGTAATATATTTTATTAACAGTTATGTCACTTGTTATTTCATGAAGGCCAAAATATAGGGGGGGGGATTTCTTTATTACATTGCTATACCGTCCAATAGCCAAAGCTCTCTTATAGAGAAATATAGAAGAACCAAAAGAAAATGTCCTAATACATGCCATGTTCTGTCCTTTTGGGGACAGGGGGGACGGGGGGACGGACAGATTTGTAATTCAGTTAGAAGACTGTGTCATCGCAGGTTGCTCTAAGAACCCAGATGTTTGGATACTCATTAACCCTATTCAGGCATTCTAAAAAGTGTGTTGTTTAAACACGCAAGGAGGGAGAATGTACTAGCCCCATTTCCCTCCATTGTCACATTGAATGAATGGAGGGCAACTTTCCATGCTGATTATCCAGCACTCCGGATCACATGGAGAGCCTCCATGGATAGAGAAGGCTCTCCTCTTTACACAGTCATCTTCTACTTGTTCAGTGGGACAATGGAGGGGGTGGGGTTAGAGCGATTCCCCTCCTCACATGTTTAAACAACATGCTTTTTAGAATGTCTGAATAGGGCTTTTGTTACACCATGTTTATTAGACTGTAACAGAAGACTTCGTAGCTTTTTAGCAGATAGGGTGGTATATAAATGTTAGTAATATTAGTGTTGTACAAAACATTTCTCCCACATTTATTTTCAGCCGTTCTCATTCAATTTGATAGAAAAGACGTTGCTTTCGAAAAGAAATTCAATAGTGAAGAAAATTTGGGTGAAATTCTCATAGATTGGGTTTGAGTTTCTTATAGGGATGGATGAATCCACCCCCGCCCAGTATCGATGGGCACCTGATGAAGCGCTGCCCCTGTTTGAGCCCCCCAGGACCTGTGTTTGAGCCCCCACAAGCTCAATGAGCCACCAGCACACTCAACCTGGGTCCCATCCACAGGCACCCGCCGTTTTGTTGAGCTTGCTTTTATGGAAAATAAGGAGCTGATTAAAAGTGGGCATATTTAACTATGCTCACATTTGGGCTGGGAAAGCTTGATCTATGCAATATTAGAGGCATAATGCCTCTAGCATTGTGTATATCAAGCTCTCCCAGCCCAAATGTGTGCGTATTTAAATATGTGCATTTTTAATTACCTCCTTTTTTCCATAAAAGCAAGCTCAGCAAAATGGTGGGTGCTCACGGACAGGTCTGGGTGAGTGCAGGTAGCGTCCAGGAGGGCGCAAGTGGGGGCAAGCAAGGCCAGGAGCATGATGGGCACGGGCGGGGGGTACAGGCATGGGTGGGACCCCGATGGACTCCCGGACCTAGTCAGATGTCTGCACCATCCCTAGCTTCTTGTGCTCACCTTACTTAGAAGGGAGCTAAGGAGTGTGGGTAAGTGTCCTGTTTTTCATTGTACAATCATCTCTCTGGTAGCCTGTAGCCTCCTTGGCATCCCATACTTCAGTTAAAGCCCAGAGGAAGACTTCATGAGGTAATTTCTTCCATAGGGCTTTTTCAAATCATGAAGCACAGGCAAGCTAGGAGGCTGCAGCTCAATGGAAAGATGTGTAATATAGGGATGGCGCAAGCATCCGGTTGGGGCTCAAAGCCTGGTGAGAAGCTGCTGGTTTGGCCCCCCAGATGCCAGTTCATGGATCTGTTCAACTCTTGCCTGACTCGCTGCATGCTGAGTTGGGCAAGAGTGCAGGTGCCCAGTCCCTCAGCGAGCCGGCTGTCTATCACGGAGAGGGGAAGAAGGCATGCTGCACAGGACAGGCTGGTAGTTTTCCATAAGTCTCTTACACACTTACGTAGAACGACCAGCCTGTCCCTCGCTGTTGCCACTGTAGCAAGGATGAGCAAAGGAGGAGAGTTGGACTCGATGGCCTTGTAGGCCCCTTCCAACCCTACTATTCTATGATTTCTATGATTCTATGAGAGGGAGGTGCTGCCTTCTTCACCTGTCTTCCCCATGTTGGCAGGGATGAGGAACAGGCTGGTCGTTCTATGTAAGTGTAAGAGCCTTACGGGAAACGACCAACTTGTCCCTTGCCACCGCTGCTGTAGCAGATGGGGCAGAGGGAAGAAGGAGGCACCTATCCTCTTCTCCCCCCTCCCCCGCACTACAGTGACGGCAGCTGATAGTTTTATGTACGTCTCTTACACTTATGTAAAACAACCAGCCTGTCCCTCGCTGTGGCTAAGAAGGGCGATGGCAGCAGGCACCCCAGTGCTCTCCCAGGAGGCCGGGGCTAGAGCGTGGGGGCTGGCCACCTAGGTCCTTCTTCCCTGTGCCCAGCCCTTGACAGCCAACGTGAGGAAGAAGGGTGACAGTGGCCTCTAGAGGAGGCCAGGCTGAGAGGCTGTGGGTTGGCCACACCGAGCACTCAGCAATCAAGCCCTTGTGCGCATAAAGCACAAGGGCTTGACTGGAGTCCTTGGCATGGAGAGGAGGGGTGGCTCGCACAGCTCGCGGGCTGGCGGGGTGAGTTTCAAGGCTTACCGAGCAGGCCTGGGCCATGTGAGCTCAGGAGAGCAGCTCATTGAGCTCCCCCCACCCCAGACAGAGATGCGCTCGTCCATCCCTAGTGTAATAGAAAGAAGACACATACACAGCACTCTGTCACCTTGCAATGATCAGGTAAGCTGAAAAGCACCATCAAACTAAATTAAAAATCACCCGGAGAATGAGGCAGAACAATGGAAGGAAGAAATTTGCATGGGGGAAGACATTTTTCAGGAAATTGGAGGACATATATTTGGCTTAGCACTAGCTCCACCCCCTTCACCTGCATTGTGGTAGATGCAAAATGGGGGCCAGCCTGCCAATACAGTTAATGCTGTTGCCATTTGCAGTGGCAGCACAAAAAACAAACAAAAACCCTTACAAAAAAGAAACTATGCTACAACCCTTGCCAGTGGTAAGCCCTACCTGTGAGAAACTGTTGAGAATTTCTCCTCCCTATGGAAAAAAAATCAGTGAACTTGTCCCCCCAATTTCTCCGCCCACAAATAGGGTGGAGAATTTCAGGCCATTTGCACACAGCTGTAATAAACATAAAATAAATATTTAATAGAGTTTCTTTCTTTCTTTCTTTCTTTCTTTCTTTCTTTCTTTCTTTCTCTCTCTCTCTCTCTCTCTCTCTCTCTCTCTTTCTTTCTTGCCAAATACAAAAACAAAATTTCTCTTATCTGGAACTTCAATACACACAAATTCACCTGTATTCTAAATTCACCTTCTCTTAAAGAAAGCAGATCTTGAAACAGACAGACACATGAACTGTCGCTTGTACGGTTGTTCACTCTGGTCTTTAGCAACAACCACTGAAGCATCGAAACCTGAAAGTTGCCCCAGCACCCTGTGGCTTGCCATTTCAGGGTTATTGGGGCAGGCACTCTGAAGTTGAGCTTCTTTCTATAAATGAATAAGCAGCTCTCAGCCTTTCTCCATTATATGCATGTTCTGCAGCTGTGACTACTATGTCTAATAAAACAGTATAACAGGGATGCATGCAGCAATATTATAATTGAATATCTTTTCCACACAGACTAGTCAAATTATCATTAGATTTAATGGTATCATTATAATCGTAATGGCAGATCTTGTAAGTGCTTCTTTCAGGTCATCTACACCTAGACAGCTGCTAATATATCTTGTTAGACCAAGAATAAAAGATACCTTACCTAGTGAGCTGTTCAATGTAAAATTATACTTTCAATTATTCTAAAACTTAGCTCTTCATTATTTAAGAATGACTCTTCTACTTAGTATATAGATATTAGGGAGGCTAGTAATTTTGCCCGGCTTATTTGGTTTGCTTTTCTACATTTTTCTTTAGGACCATAGAAACCTTTAAGATAAATGGACTACTTTTTGAGCTTCCTAAATTCTACCTACATTTTAGAAAAGAATATTATTAAATGTCTCCTTTGTGCACACTATGAATTATGAAGTGCTAATAATAAGCTTTCAATTTATAAATAGTAGCAGTTATATAATTAGTTGATTCAGTTCCTCTCATTCTTCAAAAAGCACCTAAGAACCCTCAGCTATTGTCCCCAAATGTCTATAATTTGCTGAGATTTTAACTTAGTATCTCTCTACTTCCATTTTCTTTCCTTCCCCCATTCCCTTCCTTTTCCTCATGTGACTGTTTATTTAGATTATATTTTGTTGAGGATGATTTTATTATATACTGTAATGCCTTGTTTTTTAGTCTCTTAAGAAACCATTATTATTATTATTAAGTTATTTTTATTATTACTTATTAGAATTGTCTTATTTAGTCAAAACAGCTACTTGAGAACAATCACACTTGTTCAGTCCACACATCTGTAGACACAATATCTTCTTTATAAGGATCCACATGAAAACTCTTTCTCTGAGTTTAGGCACAGGAAGAATTTTATTATACCTAACAAATTAGTGTGTTTAGTTTGATAATGAAAAATATGTTACCTTGTGTGTTTCCTTATTCGCTCTAGAGAGCTAAATTTGTTGCTCAACTCTGAATGTCCCTTCTGTTTTATGGCTTACAGCTAAACAATAAAATTACTACTACTAAATTACTACTACATATCTAAAACCTACTTTTCCATGTTTGGAATATAAGCCCTTCTTCAGCATGAATGAATGAGGGGATTTTATCTCTAAAGGGGGACCCATCTGGTAGAAACAGGGAGCAGATTAGTGCTTTTAAGGGTGAGATAAGGATATCTCCAAAGGTCACTGTGGTGGGATGAGGACTGAAACGCTGCTTCTAAGTTTTCAACGCAAATAAGAAACTATGCTGTCCAAAAATAGATGGATTGTCTTTTCTGAACCATTTTTTCTTTCTTTCAGATGACTGTGGAGGCCCATTTGATCTGTGGGAACCAAACACAATATTTAGTTCAATGAGCTATCCCAACAACTACCCTAACAAAGCTTCTTGTAAGTAATACTGCTTGTCTCAAAACATGACTGGAAACATCGCATATGAGCCCTGATTAGCGCTTGTAAATGAAGTGCATGTTGTGAATCCACAAGGGTGCTTTGTATCTACGAAGTCACATTTGACTTCAAGAGAAGAAATTTCTCAAAAATGCTGGGATTGGTAAAAAGGAAGTCAAAATGGAAAGTCAAGAGAGGCAAATCTCTCCAGAATACTTGGGGGCTACTCAACACCACAATAATAGAAGCTCAGCTAGAATGTATACCACAGGTCAGAAAAGATGCAATTAAGTCCAAGAAGTCACCAGCATAGATATGACACATGAGCAGTGTCAAGGAAAAGAAAGAAGGCTTTCTTCAGAAAATGGAAGTCTTCCCCAAATGAGGAGGACAAGTAGGAACACAAGCATGCACAAATGAAATGCAAGCATTCAATAAGGGATGTGGTAAAAGATTTTGAGAGGTATATCGTTAGTAACAGGGCTGTGCACAGACCTCCTGCTTCACTTCGGACTGATTCGGAACCCATCTGCTTCTCTTCAGATCCAAATCCGAAGCAAGATTCAGATATCCAAATTATTTGGTTTTGATCTTTTCTCCTTGACTTGCATTGGAAATCGTAAATGGCCATAACTTTTTCAATTTTCATGATAAATACATACATTTCAGATGGTTTGGCTCAGGAGTTTTTATGCTAGGTGTAGGTGAAATTTGAGTTTTTCATCAAAAACTCTCAAAGCAAAGAGCTATAACTTTTCTCTGTTTCCACAGAAGTGCATGAAATTTGGGGACTTGTCAGCCTCCATGGAGGGGATCCACCTGTCAAATTTCAGGCAGTTTGGCCCAGTAGTTTTTGTGCTAGGCACAGGTAGAGTGTGCTGTTCTTGTCAGGAGCACCCTAGCAGCCTCTTTCAGTAGACTCCAATAGCCAACTCAAGACACAGACAAAAGGATTCTTTTCAAGGCTTTAATCCTTTTACAATGTAATGACTCTTTCAGATGCTAATCACCAGCGACTAAGCAAGGAACAGCAGAGTAGCCTATGCTCCGAGTAGGCAGTTGATCCCCGTTTGAAGGAGAGTCACTTGAAGACCCTGAACTTATGGGCTAGGGAGAGATCCTCCCCCTTTCCCTTGGGTCCACGGGAGGCGGCCATTGCTTGCATGCCAAACGGGTGCTACGCCTCCTTTCCGCACCCTCCATCGCTCGTTCCTCCCTGCGTCTGCGTCAAGAATCTAGCAAGCCCCGTTCCCACACTTTCTCACTGCTAGGATCACTATCTATCTCAGGAATGCCAGCAGGAGGAATCTCTGCCAGCTGCTGTGCCTGTGAGGGATGAGCTGGCTCCTCTCCCACAGATTGCTGATCCTCCTCAGAATCAGAACTGCTCTGGGGTTCTATTGTCTCAGTTTCCACCCTGACAGTTCTCAGAAACTCAAACCAAAGTTCATTAGGGCATAATCAGAGAAGTTTAAGCAGTGATTAGGAGGGGATCACTATCCCTAATCTCTGTTGTAGGTTTTTTTGAAGTGCAGAATAACCCCTTTTCCCTAGAATGACATTGCCTGGGGAAAAAACACTGACTGGTAGGCAAGCTGTCAGAGTAGTTTTGTGCTAGGAGCACAGAATGTGCTTTTTTTCAACACAAACTCTCAAAGCAAAGAGCTATAACTTTTCACTAGTTGCACAGAATGGTCCCAGGCAGCAGCACCTCACTCATCTCTACCCCTGCCAAGATCCCGAAGATCCCTCATATTGGGCTTGCTTTGCCACACAGGGGAATATTATTTGAATAATAGATGTTATGTGTGTAGTGCTTTGCCCGCTGTATTTTGAAATGTGGATGTATGTAGAGCTTTGCTTGAACACAAAACAGGCACACACACAGGCACACAAGAGCAAAATACAAGCAAATACAGAACTACCTACAAGCAGAGAAAAGAGTTATTTATTTATTTATTTATTGCAAATATATAGAGTTCAAAAATGGGAAGGGAAGGAATACAGGAATTGGGGGGGGGAGCAATCCTATGGCCTCTAGTCAGCGGCTAGACTAGACTAGGATAGGTCAGTTCCCTAAGAACTGACCTCCACCCCTCCCGTGCTGCCTCATAGGCAGCATGGAATGGCCCCACACTCCACACTCAGAAGAGGAGCATGGGGCAGCAAAAATGGGGCATTCTGGGGGCAGGACAGGGAAGTCGGAAATGCCAGTACGACACATCCTATATGTCATCCAGCTGCCGCTTCCCACACTCCGAGGTCCCATGGCTAGACAGCCGAAATTGGCTGTCTAGCCATAAATGCAGGGCAGCTGAAGCTCAGAGGGAAGATCCCCTCCACATTTCTCCTGCCCTGCATTGGATAGGCAGTCACCTCCAACTTTGGAGGCAGCTGCCTATCCCAACAGGATTGTGCCCTAAAGGATCTAGCAAGAAAGACAGGGAAAACTACAAAGAAAGAGTTGACTTGAGAATGGTGGTGGGTGGGGAGCGAGCCAAAGAACAAAGCAAGGCAAGGCAAGTGAACTACTTTTAAAATATTTCCATTTTTTTATAAAGAATCCAGAAAGAAAGAAAGAAAGAAAGAAAGAAAGAAAGAAAGAAAGAAAGAAAGAAAGAATAAGATGGTTGAACAATTCAGAAGGGTGGGGGGTGGGGACCAAAGAACAAAGCAAGGAAAGGAAGTAAACCTCTAAAGTACTAAATGTTTTTGGTTTAAAATAAATAATCTTAAAAAGAAAGAAGGCAATAGTTGGATTGAGAAGGGCTGGGTGGGAAAGAATAAGAACAAAGCTGCAGTACACACACCACAGATCTAGCCAAATAACTTCACAGCTGTCTCCAGTAACACCACCAGATCTCTCTCTCTGTCTCGCAGTGAACAAACACTGACTTTTTTCTCTGATATAATAGGGATGTACGAAAGGGACTTAACTTGTCCCGCAGCTTTTTTCGCGGTGGGGGGGAGGCGCTTCGCTTCTCCCCCCAAAGTTCATGCGAGCGGGGGGTGTCTTCCCGCCTCGCCCGGCTGAAATTCAGGCTGGGGGGGAGGCTTCCCACCTTGCCCCCGGCCAAAATTCAGGCCAGGGAGAAGCGCCCCGTCTCCCCGGCCGTGAACTTCAACAGAAAAGTAAAAAAAAAAAACCCATGATAGGCTACATAACAATTTACGTAGCCTATCACGGCTAGATCTGCAAAGTCAGCCATGATAGGCTACGTAAATCGTCACGTAGCCTATCACGGGTGACTTAAAAAAAAAAAAACGCGTACGCAAATGGCGGCCCCCATAGGGAGCCGCCATTCGCGTTCCTTATTTGGTCGCTGTAGTCTATGTAAAGATTTACGTCGACTACAGCGAAAATAAGGGCAACACAAATAGCGCTTCCCTCCCTCCTCCTCCTCCCCGCCTCCCTGATCTTTCTCAAATTGATACATTTTGGAGACAGTCTGTCTGGGCTTCAGAAGGCATCAGAATAGCTCCGAATCTCCAAGGTGGACCGAGACACTTGGTCGGTGACCCACTTCGCTTCAGAGCACCTTGGTGCTGGTCTGATTTGCTTCAGATTGCATCGAGGAACCCTCAAAGCCCCCAATTCACTTCAGCAATGCACAGCCCTAATTAGTAGCATTAGGACCAATATTTTTTTTTTTAAACCCTCTAAATACATCAGAAGCAAGAAACTACCCAGGGAGGCAGTTGGCCCATTCAACGACAAAGGAATTAATGGAGTACTTAAGGATGATAAGGAGATTGAAGAAAAGCTGGATGAATTCTTTGCATCTGTGTTCACTACAGAGGATGTAGGGCAGAGGATGTAGGGTAATGATATTTTCAGGAATCTGAGGATTTGAGGCAAATAATGGTGACAAAATATGAAGTTCTAGGCCTTATCAACAAATTTAAAACAAACAAAACCAGGTCTAGATGGTATCCATCTGAAAGTTCTTAAAGAACTCAAATGTGAAGCAGAGGAGCCCCCTAAGGATTGTATTGGGACTGGTGCTTTTTAACTTCATAAATGATCTGGATTTTGGGGTGAGCAGTGAAGTGGCCAAGTTTGTTGATGATGACACCATATTATTTAGGGTGGTTAGAACAAAAAGAGACAGCAAAGCTTTCCAAAAGTATCTCTCCAAACTGGGAGAATGGGCATTAAAATCGCAAATGCAATTCAATGTAAGCAAAAAATCCTATCTTCACATATACATTGATGGGATCTGAGCTGGTGGTGACTGACCAGGAAAGGGATATTAGTGCTGTGGTGGATAACTCAATGAAAACATCAACACAGTGTTTGGCTGCTAACTATCCATATTAGTGATCATTAGGAAAGGAATCAGAAAAGCCATGCCAATATCATAATGCCATTATACAAATCTATGGTGCAACCACACTTGAAATACTGTGTACAGTTCTGGTCAGAAAGGATATTGTAGAACTGGAAATGGTGCCAAAAGGGACAACTAAATTAATCAATGGGCTGGGGCTACTCCATTATGAGGAAAGGTTACAATGTTTGGGGTAGTGCTGTGCCAAAAATGTTGACTCTTCAATTTTTGGCATTTCATGGGGGGAGGGATGAAAACTCTGGAGAAAGAGGCTGGGAGAGGTGAGAATTTCAGAGAATTCTCTCTTGGGGAACAAGGTTTCCACGTGCCTTTTTAAGTGTAAGCAATTCTTGAAGGGTCTTCTTTCTATTTTTTATTTTTTTAAAAAAACACCCCCTGCATTTATAGGAGCCCAGGCTTCTTCTGCAGCCCAGCAGTTCTTTCTGAACTCCCAGGAGACCATGTGGCCTCACCCTCTCCAATAGGCATGCAGGAAAAACTCCCCTCAGCTCCTTGGGAGTGCAGGGGGTGTTTTTAAAAAAGAAAAAAATAGACAGAAGATCCCTCAAGAATCACCTACACTTTAAAAAAGGTATGTGAAAACCCTGTCCCCCTCCCCAAGGTGAAATTCTCCAAAATTCTCCCCCCACCACCACCCATGAAAGAGGCAGAAGAAATAATGTCTCTTTCGCAGGGAGAGAAAAAGTTCCCCAAAATAGGGGCAGGTTTCAGCACAGCACTAGTTTGGGGCTTTTTAGCTTAGAAAAAACAGTGTATAAGGGGCGACTTGATAGAGATGTATAAAACTATGCATGATGTGGAGGAAATGGAAACTTCTCCCTCTCTCATAGTTTTAGAGCCCAGGCTTCTCAATGATGCTGAATGGTGGGAGATTCAGGGAAGAAAAAAGGGAAGTACTTTTCATACAGTGCATAGTTAAACTATGAAATTCACTACCACAAGAAGTTAGGGATGTCAGAGAATTCCGCCACGGATCTCAGGGAGGCCGAATGCCAGCACATTCGGCCCCCCGAAATTGGTGGCAGAACGGTCTGCCCCCCCGCCCCCCCCCCCCGGGACGAGACTTACCCGGGGTGGATCTTCCTGGCGGCGGCGGCTCCGGCGGCGGCTCCGGCGGCAGTTCAGCGGCGGCGGTGCGGCGGCGGTGCGGCGGCGGTGCGGCGGCAGTGCGGCGGCGGCAGCAGCCGGTCTTCCGACCAGCTGCCACCACCGCCATTTCCAGTTAAAAAAAACAAACAAAAAACGTGATAGGCTACGTAAAGATTTACGTAGCCTATTACAGCTAAGTTTTTTTTAAAAAACCGTGATAGGCTACGTAAATGTTTACGTAGCCTATCACGGCTGACTTAAAAAACAAAACAACGCGCGTACGCAAATGGTGGCAGCCGTGGCCTCTGCCATTTGCGTACGTGCGTTGTTGTTGTTGTTTTAAGTCAGCCGTGATAGGCTACGTAAACATTTACATAGCCTATCACGGCTGACTGCAGGGACGCAAACGGCGGCGGCTATGGCCGCCGCCATTTGCGTCCCTGCTAGCCAGTGGCCGGATGTCCGGCTGCTGGTGGAGCTGGCTGGCGGCTCCGCAGAATCCCTGCGGAGCACAGCCGGCCGGCCAGGATTCCGGGAGGGGGGGAGGAACGGAGCGCCTCCTCCCCATCCAGGATTCCAGGGGGAGGGACGAAGCGCCTACCCCCCCCACCACCATCAACATAATCCGCAAAAGGTAAGTGCCTTTCGTACATCCCTACAAGAAGTAGTAAGGGCCACCAGGTTGGATTAGATACATTCCTGGAAGATAAGGCTATCCATAACTACTGGTCATGATGGCTATACATTGCCTCCAGTATCAGAGGCAGGATGCTCCCTACACAAACATGATGTTGCCATTGCTCTCGTCTCATGTCCTGTTGCTTGCATACCAAATGCTGGACTAAATAGGCCTGTGGTGTCATCCAGCATGACTCTTCTTATATTTTTATGTTCCTATATTATACGATGCCTAAACAATCCACAAAGAGGATTGCATCCCTGAGGTGGAATTCCACAAGAATCTTGATTTGTGGACCCTGTCTCCACACACACTTGCACTAAAAGTAGTAGTGACTACTGACCACTGTCGTAATTATTTTTCTCTGAGCACTCCCAAATAATTCTGAGAAAATTATTGTAGGATGTATTGATTTTGAAAGATACCGATACTGAAGAATAAGTGTAAGTGTGAGAACGAATATGCAAGGCAGACTTGAGACAATAAAAATACAATGGACTATGTTTAAACTTTATTCAGACTTGAAGAGAAGGCTGTGAAAAATGGCTGCCTCGTTGTGTAAGCTGCTGCTTCCATCACTTTTTGAAAAGATGCTGACAAATGAGCACTCTAATGAAGGACTGTTTCATGCTATCTTTCTTGAATTCATTCTTCTAGGTGTGTGGTATTTAAATGCAGAGAAAGGAAAAAATATTCAACTTCATTTCCAGTATTTTGATCTGGAAGATATTTATGATGTTGTAGAAATCAGAGATGGCAAAGGAGCTGATTCTTTGCTTTTGGGCAAGTATAATCTACTAATTAATATGATAAATCATATAAAATTAGAATGGTGTGTACAGCATTTCATCTTCCCTGGAAAATGTAAGTTGCTTCTTTTTTCTTTTTTTTTAAGATTCCCACAGTATATTTGTGATAATTAAAGGGAGCTGCAATTTCAGAGAAATGAGAGTGTATTTACTTTGCTGTTTATCCTTCCCAGACTTAACAATATATTTCACATATACATATTTGCAATAACAGTAGCATCAAGAATACAAGGCCCAATCTATATGGGCACTGTGGGTTACAATACCAGGCTCCAAAACTAATTTAGTGCTAGGAACATGCTATCATCCCCCAGACCAGAATACTCAGAGTGACCTTGAGATGGAAAATGAAATCAGGGACACCTCACAACAAGGAAGTGTTGTAAAAATGGACAACTTCAATCACCCCCACATTGATTGGATAAATGCATGTTCCAGCCACGACAAAGAGGTTACATTTCTCGATGTCCTAAACGATTGTGCTCTAGAACGGTTGGTCATGGAACCGACCATAGGGGAAGCAACCTTGGACTTAATCCTAAATGGTGTTGCCCAGGACCTAGCACGAGATGTAAATGTTGTTGAACTGGAAACAGTGATCCCAGTGCTATCAGATTTAATGTATATTTAAGTGGAAAATTGCCCAGGAAGTCCAACACATTTGACTTCAAAAGATGAAAGTTCTCTAAAATGAGGGAATGAGTGAAAAGGAAGTTAAAAGGGGAAGTCAAGAGGATTAAATCCCTTCAAAATGCTTGGAGATTATTCAAAACAACAATAATAGAAGCCCAGCTAAAATGTATACCACAGGTTAGGAAAGGTAGCACCAAGTCCAAGAGGTTGCCAGCATGGTTAACGAGCAGGGTTAAGGGAGATATTAGAGAAAAGAGAGCTTCCTTCAGAAAATGGAAGTCTTGCCCAAGTGAGGAAAACAAAAGGCAGCACAAGCTTGCACAAAGGTGATGCAAGCAGACAATAAAAGATGCAAAAAAGCATTTTGAAAAGCATATCACTAACAACATCAATTCCAACAATAAAGAATTCTTTAAATATGTCAGATGCATAAAACCAGCTAGGGAGGCAGTTGGACCATTGGATGACAATGGAGTTAGAGGAGGACCGAAGGAGGACAAGAAGATTGCGGAGAAGCTGAATGAATGTTTTCATTTTATTTATTTATTTATTTATTTCTATACCGCCCAATAGCCGAAGCTCTCTGGGCGGTTCACAAAAACTAAAACCAAACAACACACATTAAAACAATTTAAAATAAATAGAACATTAAAACCACAATATAACAATACAACCACAATAAAACCTAGCAGCAGTACAGGAGTTTAAAATACAGATTTAAAACAGCAAAGATAAAAATTTAGAAAGCTAAAATGCCTGGGAAAATAAAAAGGTCTTCACCTGGCGCCGAAAGGAGTACAATGTAGGCGCCAGGCGAACCTCACTAGGGAGCTCATTCCAGAGCCGGGGTGCCACAACAGAAAAAGCCCTCCTCCTAGTAGCCACCCGCCTCACTTCCTTTGGCAGGGGCTCACGGAGAAGGGCCGCTGATGATGATCTTAAGGTCTGGGCAGGCACATATGGGAGGAGGCGATCCTTCAGGTAACCTGGCCCCAAGCCGTTAAGGGCTTTGAATGTTAACACCAGCACTTTGAATCGGGCCCGGAAATGGACCGGCAGCCAGTGCAGCTGGAAAAGTACTGGCGTAATATGAGCTCGCAGGCCAGTCCCTGTTAACAATCTTGCTGCCCTATTTTGGACCAGCTGAAGTTTCCGGACCGTTTTCA
This sequence comes from Heloderma suspectum, assembly GCF_057233095.1. NCBI lineage: Eukaryota > Metazoa > Chordata > Lepidosauria > Squamata > Helodermatidae > Heloderma > Heloderma suspectum. Next base: position 76,875,102 of record NC_139460.1, on the reverse strand, counting down.
AAGGCAGCCCCACGTATAACGCATTGCAGTAATCCAGACGAGAAGTTATCAGAGCATGGATAACTGTAGCTAGGCTATCTCTGTCCAGATAAGGGCGTAGTTGGTATACCAGCCTAAGCTGATAAAAAGTGCTCCATGCCACTGAGTTCACCTGTGCCTCAAGTGACAGTTCTGGATCCAAGAGCACCCCCAAACTACGAACCTGATCCTTTAGGGGGAGTGCAACCCCCTCCAGAACAGGTTGATTATCACCTAGCCGGGCAGACGAACCACCCACTAACAGTACCTCTGTCTTGTCTGGATTGAGTTTCAGTTTATTGGCCCTCATCCAGTCCATTACCGTGCCCAGGCACTGGTTCAGAACAGCCACTGCCTCACCTGGTTTTGATGAGAAAGAGAGATAGAGCTGGGTGTCATCCGCATATTGATGGCACCTCAGCCCACACCTCCGGATAACCTCCCCCAGCGGTTTCATGTAGATGTTAAACAGCATGGGGGATAGAATAGAGCCCTGCGGAACCCCATGGCACAATTGCCATGGCACAGAGCAATAATCCCCCAGCACCACCTTCTGGAATCGGCCATCCAAGTAGGAGTGGAACCACTGTAGTGCAGTGCCTCCAACTCCCAACCCAGACAACCTATCCAGAAGGATACCATGGTCGATGGTATCGAAAGCCGCTGAGAGGTCCAGGAGAATCAACAGGGTCGCACTCCCCCTGTCCCTCTCCCGGCAAAGGTCATCCCACAGGGCGACCAAGGCAGTTTCCGTTCCAAAACCAGGCCTGAAGCCCGATTGAAATGGATCTAGATAATCCGTTTCATTCAACAGTGCCTGGAGCTGTCCTACAACCACCCGCTCAAGCACCTTGCCCAGGAAGGGGATGTTGGCCACTGGCCTATAATTGTTAACATCCTCTGGGTCCAGGTTAGGCTTTTTCAGGAGTGGTCTAATTACTGCCTCTTTTAAAGCGGCAGGCACCACTCCCTCTCTCAAGGAGGAATTTACAACCTCCTGGACCCAACCGGACAACCCCTCCTTGTTTGATTTAATAAGCCATGAAGGGCAAGGGTCAAGCACACAAGTGGTCGATCGGACTTGGCCAAGCACCTTGTCTGCATCCTCAGGCCTCAGTAACTGAAACTCATCCAATAAAACTGGACCAGACGGTGCTCTGAACGCCTCTACCAATGGAACTGCATTAATCGTGGTGTCCAATTCATGACGAATCTGAGCGACTTTATCCTCAAAGTGCTGCGCAAACCTGTCACAGCGTGCTACCGAGGGTTCCACCGTCTCTCTCCCTGGCCCAGAATGTAACAGGCCGCGAACCACTCGGAAAAGCTCCGCCGGACGACACTGAGAAGATGCAATGCTGGTGGAAAAGAACTGCCTCTTTGCCACCCTCACCGCCACAGAGTAGGCTCGATAGTGGGCTCTTACCTGTGTTCGGTCAGACTCAGCACAAGTTTTCCTCCACCTGCGTTCTAGCCGTCTCCCCTCTTGCTTCATTGCCCTCAGCTCAGGTGTATACCAAGGAGCTGGCCGGGCTCTGCTCAGAGGCAGAGGGCGCTTGGGCGCGATCGTGTCAACCGCCCGAGTCATCTCTGCATTCCACAGAGCAACCTGGGCTTCGACAGGAGCACCAGCCATACCAGCAGGAAAATCCCCCAGAGCCCTCTGGAATCCATCGGAATCCATTAATCTCCGGGGGCAGACCATTTTAATAGGTCCCCCACCCTTGCAGAGGGGAAAGGCCGCCAGAAGTCTAAACCTCAGCAGGAAGTGATCTGACCATGACAAAGGGACAGATGTTAATTCCTCTACTTTCAGATCACCATCCTCCTGCCCAGTCGAGAAAACCAGATCAAGCGTGTGTCCTTTTATATGCGTTGGGCCGATGACATGTTGGGACAGCCCCATGGTTGTCATGGCGGCCATGAAGTCCTGAGCCGCCCCAGATACAGCGGCCTCAGCATGGAAGTTGAGATCCCCCAGGACCATCATCCTGGGGGTCCTCAACACCAAGTCCGAGACCACCTCCGTCAGCTCAGGCAGGGAGTCTGATGGGCAGCGGGGTGGGCGGTACACCAACAGAATCCCTAATCTGTCCCGGGTACCCAACACAAGGTACAGACACTCAAGATCTGCACTCGAATGAGCAGGAAGCCTGGAGAGGGAGATTGAATTCCTATAGACCACGGCAACCCCCCCTCCCCGACCCTCAAGTCGGTGTTGGTGCTGCACCGAGTACCCAGGAGGGCACAGCTGGGAGAGAGTGACCCCTCCCAGTTCCCCCACCCAGGTCTCAGTAATACATGCCAGGTCAGCCCCCTCATCCACAATCAAATCATGGATGAGGGAGGTCTTATTTTGGGCCGACCTGGCATTCAGCAGCAGCACCACCAGACCCGAGGGCAGACTGGTAAGGCTGCCAGGAACCATCAGGTTGGGGGAAGAACCAGAAGAGGGGACAGCTGTAAGGTGTCTAGCCCCTCTTCTCCTCAGCTGGCCTGTTAATCCCCCAATGCCATACCTCCCCCTGCCCGTGACCACAGTTATGGTGGCACCTCCCCCACCCCCTGAGTTGTCCAATAGTCCTCCCAGGCACATATTAAAATATTAAGATATAAAATATACAATAGTTTTCATCCATCTTCACTGCAGAAGATATAGGACAGATACCTGTGCCTCAACTGATGTTTTCAGGATGGGAGTCCGAGGAACTCGGGCAAATAGTGGTGACAAAAGATGACATTCTCAGCCTTATTGATAAATTGAAAGCAAATAAATCACCAGGTCCAGATGGTATCCATCCTAAAGTTCTCAAAGAACTCAAATATGAAATTGCTGATCTTCTAATCAAAATATGCAACATGTCCCTAAGATCAGCCTCTATACCAGAGGACTGGAAGATGGCCAATGTAACACCAATTTTCAAAAAGGGATCCAGGAGGGATCCAGGAAATTACAGGCCGGTCAGTTTAACATCTGTTCCGGGTAAATTGGTTGAAGGCATTATTAAAGATATAATTAGTAAGCATATAGAAGGACAAGCCCTGATGAAAAAGAATCAACATGGCTTCCGCAAAGATAAGTCCTGTCTCACTAACCTTTTAGAGTTCTTTGAGAGTGTCAATAAACATGTAGACAAGGGTGATCTGGTAGACATTGTTTACTTGGACTTCCAAACAGCTTTTGACAAAGTCCCTCACCAAAGACTCCTGAGCAAACTTAGCAGTCATGGAATAAGAGGACAGGTCCTCTTATAGATCAGTAACTGGTTAAAGAACAGAAAGCAGAGAGTAGGAATAAATGGTAAATTCTCCCAATGGAAGAAAGTAAATAGTGGGGTGCCACAGAGATCTGTATTAGGACCAATGCTTGTCAACCTGTTCATAAATGATCTGGAATTAGGCGTGAGCAGTGAAGTGGCCAACTTTGCAGATGACACCAGTGGGAGCCTGTGTGGTGTAGTGGGGGGAGCCAGTGTGGTATAGTGGTGAGAGTGTTGGACTAGGAGCCAAGAGATCCAGGTTCTAATCCCCACTTGGCCTGGAAGCTCACTGGGCCAGTCACAGGCTCTCAGCCCAACCTACCTCACAGGGCTGTTGTTGTGAGGATAAAATGGAGAGGAGAGCAGGGGATGGCTAGTGGCTGGGGCGTGTGCAGCACCTCCTCCTACTCTTGTCCAAGGACAGCTGACTAGGCAGGACGGGGTATCGGCTGGTACTAGGGATGCCACGGGCATCCTCCTGGATGATCCCCACACTCACCCATGACCTGCCTGGTGAGCACCCACCATTTTGCCAACTTGTTTTTTTTACAAAAAAAAGGAGCTAAAAAAAACCTGTGTATATTTAAATATGTGCACATTTGAGCCGGGAAACCTTAACCTATGCAATATTACAGGTATTATGCCTCTAATATTGTGTAGATTAGGCTTTCCTAGCCCAAATGTATGCATATTTAAATTAAAAATTTTAGCTCGCTTTTTCGTAAAAAAAAACAAGTTAGCAAAATGGCAGGCGCTCACCGGACAGGGCCCGGGGTGACTGCGGGTGGCTCACTGAGCTCGTGGGAGCTTAAGCATAGGATCAGAGGGGCTCGAGCAGGGTCAGCACTTCAGCGGGTGCCCACCGATCCCAGACAGGGGTGGGTTTGCACATCCCACAAAAAAGATTTAAATTATTCAGGAATATTTTTCTAACCTTGGGAGACCATACTCAATAGGTATAGATGAAGGAAAGTAGACTTCTTTTTTTTGCTGCCATAAACCTGTGGGCTTTTTTTCCCTAATTTTAATATGTAACAACACTTCATCAATTTTCTAAGCAGAAATCATTTAATCCAAGTCTAAAATATGCCCCTCTTTTATCCTTGTGAGTAGCTATATATACAGGAAGATTCCCAGTGCCAGATATATTCTCTACGACTCACCAGATGACTGTGCTCTTAATTACTGACAAATCTACAACTAGGAAAGGATTTGTAGCCAATTTTACTGTAGGCTACCATCTAGGTATGCCAGGTGAGTTTCACGCGTAGCACTATTTTTCAAGTAAAACAATGTAAGGCATTTGAAACAGTGAAGAAATATTCCTTGATTTGTTATTCCCCATAGAAATCTTTCTCAGGATCTGTCTTGAGCTAATTTACATATTACACTCTAGTTTTCAATTACTCTTAACATTAGCTCAACAACCGATTCTGTGCCTCAAAGCAGCCTTGGGAGGGAATGATTTGCAGCAGAGAAGCAGTAGAGGGAAACTTCCCCTCCTGTTGTATTCCCACTGTAACTCCTGCCACCACCCCATGAGATAGCAGATTGTGTTTATCTCACAAACATAGGTCTCAAATCCCAAAAGGGAAAAGCACCTGAAAGGGGCCTTCAGGGGAGAAATAGCAGGGCCGGCATCAAGGGTATGCATGGCCGGGCATCTGCCAGAGGCCTGCATCCCAGCGGGGGCCCATTGACAAGAACCCCCTGGACTTGCTCTTCCTCTTCACCATCATACCCAACTTGTTCACCTGCGCCTCATTCTTGCCCAGACAACAGTGGTGATGAGAAGCAGCAGCAGTAAATGCCACTGCCTACTTGCTTACTCGTTCTCTGCCTGTCAGGCACGCAAATGGTAGCAATGATGAGAGAGAGAACGACGAGCAATAGTAGCTGGGGAAAATAGTGGTGAGAAAGTTGACCCACTGAGGGAAAGGGCCCACTGAAGTTGTCTTGCCCAAGGGCCCCTCCTCCAAACCATGAGCCAGCACTTAGAAATAGCATGATAACATGAAGGAAAGGTTTAAGCCTTTCCCCTGCTATTTCTTTGCTGTAAATCACCACCTCCCAAGAACATAGGAATGAAGAGTCATCTGTTGGGCTAACAGTAGATATTGCTAAGGTGTCATTTGGCCCTCAGTGTAATCTTGTACCTCTTAAGAAGAACACACCATTAATTATAGTCAATGTTTAAGCCTTTATTTATTCATTCATTCATTTCATTTCGTTTTTATACTGCCCAATAGCCGAAGCTGCCTGGGCAGTTCACAAAATTAAAACCACAAAGCACAGCATAAAACAATATAAAATATGAATTTTATCATATTTGATCAGATGAGATTACTTGCACAAATATATATATATGAATGCCTTTATACAATGGACACCAGAAAATCAGCACAACTTACTTCAAAATTTGGTTCATTGAAAAAATTAATTAAAAATACATTACCTGAGTAGAATATCAATCCAGGGTAGTATTTACATTTTTATATCCTTAATGGCCTATAGTAAATATATATACTTTTTTTCCTTTTACAGTTCCCTGTGGATCCAATTATTATCAGTGTGGAAGTGGAGAATGCATACCACTGGTTTTCCTGTGTGACCAATCACAGCACTGTAAAGATAATTACGATGAAGCAGACTGTGGTAAATATTTTCCTCATAAACCCAAAACCAGCAACCTGCTTCTAATACATGGAACATTTCTGAATAAGCAAAAAAGTTCATGAATAAACATCTGATATATAAGAATATAAGATCCATCTAGTCCAGCATTCAGTTCACACATTGGCCCATAGGAAACCCACAAGCAGGACATGAGTGCAACAACACCCTCCCACCCATGTTCCCCAGCAACTGGTGTACATAGGCATATGCCTCTAATACTGGAGGTGGTATGTAGCCATTTTGACTAGTAGCCATTAGTAGCCTTAACCTCCATGAATTTGGCCAATCCCCTTTTAAAGCCATCCAGTTTGCATAAGTGTGGTGAGGTGAAAGAACAATATGCCTGTCATTGGTTTTCTTCAGCAGCTGTGTTGTCTTGCTTGGTGATGACATAATAACTCTTGCCTGGACAAGTGTAATGGAATATCTACCATCCCTCAAAAATTAAAGAAACACAGGAAGAACTAAGAAACCCTTTCTCCACTCTACTCCAGGCTAGAGGTCACTAATTAGATGGTCAGGAGAAAATATATCATCATACTTCATTATGAAAGTTTAACTGTCTTCTGGCCAAGGACTATGAGCTGCTATGCCAGTAGACCATTATACAGGATCAGGCAAAGATATTGGCCTTGTTCAGACATAACGCTAAGCCATGATGGTTAGGAGTTTTGACCTAACTATGTTGGCTTAGTGTGATGTCTGAACAGGCATCTATCCCAACCATGGTGGTTTATTAACCACGGAATAACCACGTTCACTAACCACTTGCTGCAAGATGGTTGATGGGCTCTATCATGGCTTAGCATGATGTCTGAACAGCCTCCATAGCTGCCATAGAGCTCCATGGCAAGAGTGGCCAAAAAAGGAGTAGCCACCAAGCACCAAAATGGCCAGCAGCACCAAGCACCAAAATGGCTGACAGCACAAAGGCCGCTGGGATGCTAGGCTGCCCATCCAGAGGACTGTGGGTTCCGGAGGGAGGAGGGAGGGAGGGAGGGAGGTTAAAGAATGGTTAGTCTAACCACGTTGTGGAACATGGTACCCTGCACGTGTGGCGGTACCACTTGCAGTGGTTAGCGGTAACCACCGTGCCCCATGGTTAGCCTAACCACCCTTCCCCAGTGGGTATCTGAAGGGCCACTGCCACAGAAACTTGATGACAGAAGTTGGCAAGGATGCAGTTGCAAGGATGTTCTGCTCCACATTGGCACTGCCCTGCTTGCCAGTAATAGGCTTTTGTGGTAGCAGTATGAGAAACCCTGTCTTCATGGAATTGGGCTACCCATAGATCAATGTAGCCGTGTTCCATTGACACAACTGAAGCGTTTACACAGGCTAAGAATCTAGATCAAAGTGTATGCAATGTTACTACACTGTGTTACATACACACAGGATCTTTATATCAGACTGAGGGTATAAAGTGAAGACTCAAAGGTACACTGTATGTATGCACTCATGCTATCTGAGTTTTTATGCTCTGTTCCAGAGGGTGAACATGATCACTGCTCCAAAATCTTTTGAAGTGGAGTGGTATATAAATATTGTAAATAAAGTAAATAAAAAACAAATCTTTTGAATGGAGGCTGCTCTGTTCATTTTTTCAGAAACAGGAGGGTCTGCATGTGGTTTTGTTTAGAATGCTTGTGCAGCTCTGTTTCCTTTGGAATGAAAGAAGAAACTGTTTAGGACTGAAGACTGAATATCTCGAACAGAAACATACTCATTATGATGTGGGGCATCCATATGCGCATGGGAACTATGGAGTTCCTTCCTGTGCAAAGTCCTATTTATTCTCTTCAACATGCGCTCAAAAGGCATGCCTTGGACTCAATTCTTAAGCTTACTTTCAAGGAAATGAGTTTAGGATCAAGGGTAAGCTTGACAGAAGTGTTTGACAGGAGCATAAAACAGCTGTGGAGAATAGCATTTCAACTGTTTCACAACATATATGCGGGTTACTTTGACAACAATGACAGCTGTTGTCATAGCACCATCTGTGGAGGTAGTTATTTCCAAAATTAAATGTTCCATACAAAGCTCTGTTTCACATAAAACAGAAATAATGGTCTCTGTACAACCATTTATATGCAGAATTGATGTTAAAATGATGCTGGGGTCTGGTAAAAAAAGGAACAGGATTGCTCTTACAAAGTGCTGTCTGACACAATGGTTTCTGGGGTGGATGTTTAGATTTGGAGGGATATTTCCTTGTCTTATGTTAGATAAATCATAACTGTTAGCACTGAAACCCTTAGATATGTGTTGGCAGGTATCCATCATTAGTAGTATACACATCCAGAGGCAAAATATGGTTCTGAATACATCTTATCCTGCTATATTTAGTGGAGTGGTGGGTGGAGGAGTTTTCTTTATTCCTAATTTTTGAAACAGAAACTAAATTCCAGCTTACCGGGGAGAACGCACGCATACAGAATCTTAATCCAGACAAGACAAAAGCACTCCTGGTCAGTTGAAAAGTGATTCAGGGAACAGGGACTCAATTTTATTTATTTATTTATTCATTCATTCATTTCATTTCTATACCGTCCAGTAGCTGAAGCTCTCTGGGCGGTTCACAAAAATTAAAACCAAAGAGCACAGGATAAAACAATATAAAATATAAAAGCATTAAAACCACAGTATAACAATACAACCGGAACAAAACCTAGCAGCAATGCAGAGATTTAAAATTCAGATTTAAAACACCAAAGCTAAAAGACTAGGAAGCTAAATGCCTGGGAGAATAAAAAGGTCTTCATCTGGTGCTGGAAGGTATACAACGTAGGTGCCAGGCAAATCTCTCTAGGGAGCTCATTCCCCAACCAGGGTGCTGCAGCAGAAAAGGCCCTCTTCCTGGTAGTCACCTGCCTCACTTCCTTTGGCAGGGGCTCATGGAGAAGGACCACTGAAGATGATCTTAGGGTCTGGGCAGGCACATATGGGAGGAGGTGATCCTTCAGATAACCTGGCCCTAATCTGTGTTGGATGGGCAGTTTATAAATCACAAACATACATCACATACTTTAAAAAGAAACATGTGGAAAAGTTTTGCAATAATTTCCACCAAAGGTTGGAAATCCGAAAAAGGAAAGTGCTTTATATGCTGATGTTTGATCTGATAGGATTATAATTGGAGCCAGTCGCTGTAATACCTAAATAGTAGGATGAGAGACCTCCTTTGCATGCACTCTGACTGTTGTGCTGGCTTTCTAGTTGCTCCCTTGTCATCCAGTAAGGCGATCATGTGAAGCAGGTCAGTGTGCTCCTGAGACCATCTTCAGGTGATGCGGCCCCTGAGGCACTCGAGTGTCTCTTCTGTAGTATGCTGAACGTGCTGTTACAGGAACCCCATGGTTGGTGGCTTTTGCATGGATCCCAATCAGAGCAACAAGAGAGCAGTGTCAACCAACCACACTGGTGGGGTACAGTTGAACGACACATGTTAGAATAGTGTTGGTTCAAACATCGTCCCTCAAAAAGGTCTGGCTTCAGAATGGTTTTCTAAACAAGGGGGGGGGGCAAAGAGTGGCAGTACAAGTCATACTCCCTTTTCCCACTCTTGCTTAGGATAATGGAAGTTGAGCCTGTACAGCTTCTCTATGACTAGAAATGACCTAGATTCTATGCCTTACTGTCAGTATTTACTTCTGACTGTTGTTTTGCCAACAGTACGCTTGGTCAATGGTTCTCTCACGTTCAATGGGTTGGTCCAGTTCAAGGTTGAGAATAAATGGCATACAGCTTGTGCAGATGGCTGTACTGAACAATCGTCAAGCAGTATCTGCCACTGGTTGGGACTAGGGTAAGTAAGACTATTTAATAAGTGTTGCTCCTGACCTCAGTTGTATATTGTGTTGTGCATAGCAGTGGGTATCGCCAACTCTATAAAGGTGGTGTGCTGATGTGTGGTTATCCAGTGCACACATTTGAAAGGGTCTGGAATCATTTTTAGTGGAAGAATACCATATTTTCTCCTCATTCTTCCACCAGGGCACTTTTCTGAAGGTGCAGTGGCTACTTTGAGAGGAATAGTAGGGGTGCAGGAGGAACACTACGAGTGCACATACTGTAAAGTCCCAGACTTGTGCTTGACTGTGTATTGCAGGGCTCAGGAGTTTAGGTTCCAAAAGCTTTAGTACAAATAACCGAAGCTTGCATAACAAATTCTGGATAGTTCTGAAAACCTGTTTCAGCCAAAGCACTCCACCTCCTTCCTCCTTCCTGCCCTTTTGGAAGTTGGTAAAGCTATTTTTAAGAACAGTACAGAATGATGCCACATGGGGTCAGCAATACTGCTGCTACTGCTACTGTAATAATAATATCATCAACAACAGCAGCAATGGCAACAACAACATGTGTCATTTGTCACTAGTGATGACAAGGATTGTCCAGTAGAAGCACATTGTAACTCTCCCACTAAAACCAATAAGACCTACAAGTATTCCGCTTTGGCTTTATTCTGCCCTATCTCAGTAGGGGCGCTGAAAACAGGGGAAACCAAACTGAGCAGCAGCAGCTTTTGAAGCAGCCAGGCAGATCTTTTAAAGAACGTCACTTTTTCAGTCAAGATTTAGGGGGTGATTTGCTTTCTACCTACCCCTTTCTGGAGGAAAAAGACTAACTGCTGATGAAATTCGAAGCGTCCGGTCTTCCCGCAGTGTCACAGAGAAGTAAATCAGAGGGGCTGCGTGTGCTCAGCATCCTCCTTCTTGATAATGACTTGAGAAACAGTGTGTAAAAATGACCATCTTAAAAGAAGGAGAAACTAAGCCCAGCTTTAGCGCAGTGTGTGTGCTTCAGTTAACTGCCTACAGCATCCCCATTGCTTGAAATACTGGGGAAGATGACTACATTATATTCTCATATGAAGGGATGTATTGTGTTCAACCACATCCTTACATCCCCTCACCTCAAATCTCTGTGCAGATCCTGCTGGTTCCACACACTTCTCTAAAGTGGCAAGAGCAAAGGCAATCATAAAATCAAAGAAAACAGAGGTTAAAAAGACCTGTTAGGTCATTTAGTCCATCTTCCTGCCAAGTGTTAGATTATTGTCCAGCAGTATTTCCACACTTGCTTTAGCTAGCCTTGTTTTAAACCTCCAGGATATTCTGCCAATTGCCCAGTCGCTTCTGTGTGTTTTATTATAACTTGCAGTCTGGAGTTCTGCTGATATTTGGCCTATATTTTCTTTTCCTCAATATTTTATCCCAATGGGTAGGAGGAGACCTACTGAGAATTGCTAGCACAGTATGCCAGAGCAAATCATGTTTGAACTTACATCTGGAACTCCTAAAATTAGATTTGGCTTAAGTTAGTAGTAGGTAAAATTGAAGTCCTTAAGAACACCAGCCATATTTCTCAAATTAAAGCACATCAGCATATATAAGCTAGAGTGGAGTTAGGAGGTAATTTCAGGTTCCATGAAGAACTATATACTTTTGTCCTGGTCCAAAAAGCCTGAACTATGTACAGAAGCAGGTTTTATTATCACAAAAATTCCTTTGTTGAATCAGGAAGTATACTTGCCAATTGGTCGCAATATGCGAAGTTCCCATGGCTGGATCAAAGTATTCAGCCCTTTGGGGCTGCTTGCATAAGTCCACTTCCTGGATTGGGGCTGTGGGCACAGTGCAGAAGAGATTAATGCTCCTGCCTTTCACCTACATTTAGTAACTGGATTTATTCCCTTGACTTCTCCAAACTAACTGCTCTGACCACCTGTCTGGCAAGTTCATTTACAGTCCCAGTCCAGAAAAGGCAACACGCAGAGGTAGATACAGGATTTCTTTCCATGTGGTGGCATTTTGTGGTTGGGCAAAGTGTCATTGGAGTCACAGGAATTATTGGTGACCATATTCTGATTGTTCAGTTTACACTCCACACTTCTTCATATGAGTGCTTGTCTAAGACAGTCTTTGTGTGAAGTGTGTCTAAAAGGAGATTTCTTAGTGGAGAGCTAGAAACCCATTGATGGGTCTGAAAAAGGAAAATGCCTTAAGAAAGGGCACAATTCTATGCATGTTTAGACAGGAAAAGACCTACAACTCCCTATAACAACTCCCATGGCTGGGGAATGCTAGGAGTTGTAGGACTTTTTTTCTGTCTAAACATGCATAGGATTGCCCTCAAAGCCACTCTTATATTACTATACCATAGTACGTTTCGTCTTCAGCATAGTTGTTTTTAGACTGTTTTAATTATTGTTTGAAAGGATATATCCCAAGCACTGTTTTCCCTTGTAGGAATGTGAATAGATCATTTCCTGTTTTGTTTGATGGGACTGGGCCTTTTATAGAAGTTAGAAAAGCAGTCAACAGCTTAATACTAGCACCAAGGTAAGTATTTGAAGATAATGAGGACGAGGATGATCAACTGAAGTTATGTTTAGCATGTACTTACATTTTTTTCTTTAAATTTTGTTGAACACATGATCCTTTCACATTTTATGACTAAAAAATTGTCAACAGGTTGTGGCCAGCTCCATGAACACCTTCTAAACCAAAACTCTCACTCTTGGTGAGCAGCCCACACTCACCCCAGCGGCCTCGTCAAGCTCCATGGTTGCCATTTTTTGAAAAATTAAATGGTGATCACAAAATATGCACATTTGCGCATGAGTGAAAAATGCGCATTCGCAAAATGTGCATTTTTGCATACGTGAATATGCACATTCGCAAAATGCGCATTTTCGTGCATACACAAATAAGCGCATTTTTGTGACTGCCATTTTATTTCTCAAAAAATGGTGACCGCAAAGCTCAACAAGGCTGCCAGGATGAGTGCAGGCCATTTGCTGAGTGCAGGCATGGGACAAGTGGGGGCAGGGGCTCGGCAAGCAGGACTCAGGGGTGCAGGCAGGCGCGGTTCTGCCAGATTCCCAGATGAAATCGGGCACTTGCACCATCCCTATTGACTTATCTCTTACCTGTGAGTATCCCTGGGTCATTTTTAGCCTTGTTTGTGATCATGTAGGGCAGGGGTGGGCAATATATGGCCCTCCAGATGTTTGGACCTACAACTCCCATCAGTCCTAGCCAGCATAGTTGTAGGCTAGGGCTGAGGGCCACAAGCTTCCCAACCCTGGTTTAGAGAGATGTATCTGTATACAGATGTACTGAGATACAACTAGCATTAAGTTTTACTTTCACAGCACTACATCTTTTCAATCACTGGGGTTGTTCACACAACATGCTAACCCACACTCAGTGGTTGAGTGTGGGTTGTTTGCTGAAGAGTGGGTTAATGTGTTGTCTGACTGCAGCACATTTTCCACAGGGTGGGTTCTTGTGTTGTCTGAATGCAGCCAGGGTGGCTTGTTAACCATGTAGTGTGGCTTGTTAACCACCCTGAACAACAGCAACAACAACAAACCATGGGTTTTCTTGTTGAGAAAAATAATCCATATTACATGGTTAACAAGCCAACCTGGCTGCGTTCAGACAACATGACTGTGTTCATCAGAATTTCTGCTGGCTACATATGCATACCACCAGTACAGTGCCACCATGATACAGTCTGGCACAGAACACTACCAATTCATAAACTGTGTGGGGGAATCGCTCATTTGGAAGTGCCCTGCCCGGTGTCACCTGTGCAAAACTAGAACATTAGTGAGAAGGATTAATCAGTGGGCATTTTCCATCACTATTAAGTATTTAGGTGAAGTGGCACCATGAGATTCAGACCTATTCTAAGCATGCAAGAAAAACTCTCTTTATGGAAATGGTATTCCTCATATGGAGACCTTAGAATCCTTGGTTAGTCAACCTAAACCAAAGTGATGCAACATCACATAAACAGGTGACTGTATGGAGAGAAGCTCAGGAGATTCTGTTTTCTAGCAGTAACATCTGAAGTAGACTTGAAGATAAGATCATAAGATTCCCATACCATTATGAATTTCAGGAAAATAAAAATGTATGTTCTCAATTAATAAAGCCATGAGAAATTGTAAAGAAGCACTGCTCTATTTCTCTTTTGTGTGGTTGTGTTGTATTTATCTGCCACCTTTCATCTATGATGCATTATTATACTTGGCTGATCTATGATGTGTTAACTTTTGGCACAAATACAGCCTCTAGGGCTCAGATGAATTGTAGGCTAATGAAATATTCCTCAAGCCTGGTATTCTTCACAGAAATACCAGTCGTTTTTATCTGTGCTCTGTTCTGGATTCTGTCTTTTTTTCTTGGCCAAATATTTCTGAAGCTTCTGAACAAAGCTAAGATAGACCTGGCAAAAACAGAGTTATATCTATGAAAGTAGCTATTGCTTTCTATCAAGCTAACATTTTGAAATCTTTGGTCACACTGATCTCTAGTGGCAAATAACTGTGTGAACATATAAGAAAGAAATATTGCTTTGTTACTAGGTAGACTGCTGAGCATTCTCATATGCACATCTTCCCTCAGATTCATGATTATGGAAGTGCAGAGCTCGGGAGAGGCTGGTTGTTGTTGTTTTTTGCTTTTGTAGCTTCTCCAGAAAAATTGTTCAGATAATAATTAATGCACAGTTTTAATCTAATGTGAAATCCATCCACTGAGCAGCACTATATCACTAACTGTATAGTCTTCCAACAGATAAGGAGGTCTGTTTTGAATAAACTTCCTTGCAATCCTAAATGTTCAACTTTCATGTTGCTCTCAGCCTATTTTCAAAACTCTTCTGCAAGTGATCAGCTCAGACCTCTGGCAAGACTGATCTGTCCCTCCCCTGGGCAGCCCGCTGGGTGAAAACAAAAGGGGGAGGGAGGAGAGGGTGGGGAAAATGGGGACAGCATAAAAGAGAGGGAGAAAAGGGGAGTTCCTACCCAATTCTGGCTCTGGCCCTGCCCACAGCTGGATTCACTGTTGTTCACCACTGGCTCCAAAAGGATGCAGCCCTCAATTAAAAAAAATGTTCCCTGCCTACCCCCTGTTCCATGAAAAGCTGAAATGTAATACCTGTGCTCTCATTCTAGGGTACAGTGTCTCAATAATATGGTGATGCACCTGCAATGCAACAATAAACGTAAGTGTATGAAAAATCAAAAGTTCAACACAGAACGTCTGCCCACCTATGCTTTCTGTGACCACACAATATGGAACAGTACGTTTTTTGCATTAAACATGAATAAGGATGATATAACAGAAGCTAAAAGCATTGTCTTGGCTCAGCTTGAGGCACCAAAAGGCAGCCCACATAAGATATTTCAGTGCTTCCAGAAGGTATCCTGCCTCATACTATGTGGATTCTCCAAAGGAAAGAAGTTTCACTATTATGGGCAGTTACCAAAGATGTCTGTCTTTGACATCTGTAAACTCAAGAAAGGTTGCTCTTGCTAATGCTAGAGAAGACAGCTGTCCATAGAAGAGAAGGTAATCCTATACCTAGACCCATTTCAATCTGGGTTTCAGCTTGGTTACAAGACTGAATGAACCTTGTACCTTGATGGGTAACCATTACTGAGAGAGGGACAGGGGGAGTGCAACCCTGTTAATTCTGCTCAATCTCTCATTGGCTTTTGATATCATCAACCATGATATCCTCCTGGACTGGCTTCATAGGTTGGGCATTGGAGGCACTATGTTAACATCTATATTAAGCTGCTGGGAGTGGTAATTATTGGATTTAGAGCAAAGCACCAGAAGTATGCTGATGACACACAGCTCTATCTCCTTGTGACGTCTGAATCAGGTGAGGCTGTGCAAGCCCTGGATCAGTGCTCAGATTTGGTGATGGGCTGGATGAGAGCCAATAAACTGAAGCTGAATCCTGGCAAGACAGAAGCTCTGTGGGTGAGTGGTTCCCACATTTGGGAGATTAGCATATTTCCTGTTCTGGATGGAGTTGCACTCCCTCTGAAAGATCAGGTTTGTAGTCTGAGGGTACTCCTAGATCCATTTCTGTTACTGGATGCCCAAGTGACCATGGCAGATTGGAGTGACTTCTACCAGCTTTGATTGGTATGCCAGCTACCTCCTTTCCTGGACAGGCATAGCTTGGACACAGTGGTACAGGTACTATAATGTCAAGACAAGATTATTGCAACATGCTGTGTGTGGAACTTCCCTTAAGGTTGGTCCAGAAGCTGCAGGTAATGCAGAATGGAGCAGCTCAGCTGATGTTGAGAGCTGCTCCTTTTCAGCATGTAACTCCTTTGCTGAGGAAACTGCACTGGCTTCCTCTTTGCTACTGGGCCAGGTTTAAGGCTCTGTTACTGATGTATAAAGCCCTAAGCAACTTGGGGCTAGGATATTTGAGAGAGGACCTTCTCCCTTGTTGTTGTTGTTGTTGTTCAGTCGTTCAGTCGTGTCCGACTCTTCGTGACCCCATGGACCATAGCACGCCAGGCCTTCCTGTCCTGCGCTCTCTCCCGGAGCGTGCTCAAGTTCATATTCATTGCATTGGTGATGCTATCTAGCCATCTCATCCTCTTCCATCCCCTTCTCCTTTTGCCTTCAGTCTTTCCCAGCATCAGGGTCTTTTCCGGAGAGTTTTATCTTCGCATTAGGTGGCCAAAATATTTGAGCTTCAGCTTCAGTATCTGTCCTTCCAATGAGCAGTCAGGGTTGATCTCCTTTAGGATGGACTGATTGGACCTCCTTGCAGTCCAGGGGACTCGTAAGAGTCTTCTCCAGCACCACAGTTCGAAAGCATCGATTCTTCAGCGCTCAGCCTTCCTTATAGTCCAGCTCTCACAGCCATACATTACTACTGGGAAAACCATACCTTTGGTTAGACGGACCTTTGTCGGCAAGGTGATGTCTCTGCTTCTTACTATGCTGTCTAGGTTGGCCATAGCTTTCCTCCCAAGGAGCAAGCGTCTTTTAATTTCATGGCTACAGTCACCGTCTGCAGTGATCTTGGAGCCCAAGAAAATAAAATCTGTCACTGCTTCCATTTCTTCCCCTTCTATATGCCAGGAAGTGATGGGGCCAGATGCCATGATCTTCGTTTTTTTTAATGTTGAGTTTCAAACCAGCTTTTGCACTCTCTTTCACCCTCAACAAAAGGCTCTTTAGATCCTCTTCGCTTTCTGCCATTAGGGTGGTATCGTCTGCATATCGGAGGTTGTTGATAATTCTCCCAGCAATCTTAATTCCGACCTCTGATTCATCCAACCCGGAGTTTCTCATGATGTACTCTGCATATAAGTTAAATAAGCAGGGTGACAATATGCAGCCTTGTCGTACTCCTTTCCCAATTTTGAACCAATCGGTTGTTCCATGTCTGGTTCTTACTGTTGCTTCTTGACCCTCATACAGGTTTCTCAGGAGACAGGTAAGATGGTCTGGTACTCCCATCACTTTAATAATTTGCCACAGTTTGTTGTGATCCACACAATCAAAGGCTTCAGCATAGTCAATGAAGCAGAAATAGACGTTTTTCTGGAATTCTCTTGCTTTCTCCATGATGCAGCGAATGTTGGCGATTTGATCTCTAGTTCCTCTGCCTCTTCGAAACCCAGCCTGTACTTCCGGTAGCTCTTGGTTCACATACTGCTGAAGCCTAGCTTGTAGGATTTTGAGCATCACCTTGCTGGCATGTGAAATGACCACAATTGTGCGGTAGTTTGAACACTCTTTGGCGTTGCCCTTCTTTGGAATTGGAATGTAAACTGATCTTTTCCAGTCTTGCGGCCATTGTTGAGTGTTCCAAATTTGTTGGCATATTGAATGCAGCACTTTAACAGCATCATCTTTTAGGATTTTAAATAGCTCAGCTGGAATACTGTCATCTCCGCTAGCTTTGTTGTTAGTAATGCTTCCTAAGGCCCACTTGACTTCACTCTCTAGGATATCCAGCTCAAGTTCAGTGACCACACTATCATGGCTATCAGGGACATTCAGATCTTTCCTGTACAGTTCTTCTCTGTATTCTTTCCACCTCTTCTTAATCTCATCTGCATCTGTTAGGTCCCTGCCTTCTTTGTCCTTTATCATGCCCATCTTTGCACAAAACGTTCCCTTGAGATCTCCAATTTTCTTGAAGAGATCTCTAGTCTTTCCCATTCTGTTGTTTTCCTCCATTTCTTTGCATTGTTCATTTAAGAAGGCCTTCTTGTCTCTCCTTGCTATTCTCTGGAACTCTGCATTCAGTTGGATATATCTTCCCCTTTCTCCCTTGCTTTTCGCTTCCCTTCTTTCCTCAGCTACTTGTAAAGCCTCATCAGACAGCCACTTGGCTTTCTTGCATTTCTTTTTCTTTGGGATGGATTTTGTTGCTGCCTCCTGAACAATGTTACGGATCTCCGTCCATAGTTCCTCAAGCACTCTGTCTATCAGGTCTAATCCCTGAAATCTATTCCTCACCTCCACTGTATATTCATAAGGGATATGATTTAGGTCATACCTGAATGGTTTAGTGGTTTTCCCTACGTTCTTCAATTTCAGCCGAAATTTTGCAACAAGAAGCTCATGATCTGAGCCACAGTCAGCTCCAGGTCTTGTTTTTACTGACTGTATAGAGCTTCTCCATCTTTGGCTGCAAAGGACATAATCAATCTGATTTCGATATTGACCATCTGGTGATGTCCATGTGTACAGTCGTCTCTTGTGCTGTTGGAAAAGAGTGTTTGCTATGATCAGCGTGTTCTCTTGGCAAAACTCTATTAGCTTTTGTCCTGCTTCATTTTGTACACCAAGGCCATGCTTGCCTGTTATCCCGGTGATTTTTTGACTTCCTACTTTAGCATTCCAATCCCCTATGATGAAGAGGACATCTTTTTTTGGTGTTAGTTCTAGAAGGTGTTGTAGGTCTTCATAGAACCGAGCAACCTCAGCCTCTTCGGCCTCAGTGGTTGGGGCATAGACTTGAATTACTGTCATGTTGAATGGTTTGCCTTGGATTCGTACTGAGATCATTCTATTGTGTTTGAGATTGTACCCCAGTACTGCTTTTCCCACCCTTTTATTGACTATGAGTGCTACTCCATTTCTTCTAAGGGATTCTTGCCCACAGTAGTAGATATGATGGTCACCTGAATTAAATTCGCCCATGCCTGTCCATTTTAGTTCACTGATTCCCAAGATGTCGATGTTCAATCTTGCCATCTCATGTTTGACCACCTCCAGCTTACCTTGATTCATTGCTCTTACATTCCAGGTTCCTAAACAATATTGTTCTTTACAGCATCGGATTTTCTTTTCACCACCAGACACATCCACAGCTGAGCGTCCTTTCGGCTTTGGCCCAGCCGCTTCACTCTTTCTGGTGCTACTTGGAAATACCCTCTGCTCTTCCCCAGTAGTATATTGGACACCTTCCGACCTGAGGGGCTCATCTTCCGGCGTCATATCTTTTAGCCTTGTGATACGTTCCATGGGGTTTTCTTGGCAAGAATACTGGAGTGGGTTGCCATTTCCTTCTCCAGTGGACCACATTTTGTCAGAACTCTCCGCCATGACCTGTCCGTCTTGGGTGGCCCTGCACGGCATAGCTTACAGCTTCACTGAGTTACGCAAGCCCCTTCACCACAACAAGGCAGTGATCCATGAAGGCCAGTTACTGAGGTCATCAGTAGGGATGTCAGGGAAATTTACAATGGAACCAAATGAGTTTGGGTTTTTATAAATCCAACCCACGGATTCTGCAGCAGATGGGCTTTCCCCCTGTAGGGTAGATTCTGTGGACTTGCAGACTGTTTTTCTAACTTTCCTGAACTTTGCGTTATTTTTGTCATAGAAAAATATGCAAAAATTATAAAAAGAAAAACCTGGCCAGAAATGTACATTTCTCCTATAGGCTAAAGCATAAAAATGCACATTTTGGTGGAATTTGCACATTTTCACAAATGTGAATTTCTGCAAATTTGGAAACTTAAAAAAATCTGATTCTGTTGATGGACGGACAACGGAATGAAAGGCACCTGACAGTCTGCGAAACACAGACAGAATGCATTTTACACAAGCCGTACATCCCTAGTCATCAGATTAGGCACTTTTGGTGGTTCTCTATAGACATGCAATCTGTTTGAAGTCCATTTGGAGTGGAGTCTTCAGTGGACTGGCTCCCTCTTGGTGGACCTCCCTGCATGCTGATTTCAGGCAAGAACCAACATTGTTTTGTTTTTGGTGCCTGCTGAAGACATTTCTATTTAAACAAGCCTTCCCTGGTTGACCAGCCATGGTTGTATTGTTATAAGCTGACTTTATGTATTTTAATGTTGTATTTTGATACTGTTTGCTTCTTTTTATTGTTTAGCACTCGAAAATCCTGTTGGGTGTAGAGTGGAACATAAACCTTGCAAATTAATAAATAAAATAAATAATAACGTTGAGATAAATAATAGCTTTATTATTTAAGACATTAAAAAGCTTTCTAATTAAAAGAAAATGATGACAATTCAATCCAAACCAATCTCCCATCACTGAGGAAGGTCAGCCACCTAATTCTACTCTGGACACACTTTTAATTTTAACCTTTTCTTTTCCCCATAGCATGTGGCAAAAGACTGATTACTCAGAAGCACAGCACGAGAATTGTTGGTGGCTCTGATGCTCAAGAAGGTGCTTGGCCTTGGATGGTCTCACTACATTTCAATTCCAGGCTAATTTGTGGCGCTTCCCTTGTCAGCAATGAATGGCTGGTCTCAGCTGCACACTGTGTATATGGGTAATTTTCATCCTTTCCTTTACTCTGTTTAAGCCATGTTGTTTTTCCTCACAAACTTTATTTCAGAATGCTTTTGTCACTGTTGATCTTTCACAGAGAGCCATAAGATAAAGCAGTGTCAGGATTTAGTCCATGTCACTCTGACGTTTTTTCATGGATGTGTAATGCCTCAAGAGTTTGACATTGCAAAATCTTCAAACTCAGCAATATGGATGTTCAGGGATCATACAAAACTTGCATTGCATTCAGTCGGCATTTAATTGTGGAACTGCAGCAGCTGTGTTTCTGGTAAAGAAGCTTAGATCAGCTCTAATGAAAATGAACCATAAATATTCAGCCTCTCTCTTTGATTCTGGTGCTATCAAGCAATGCATCCTAACACTCATATAAGAAATAGACAATAAAGCACTATTTCCCATAGACAGGGATAACTTTGGTGTTCCTTCCACATACCAGACAAAAAAAGTGTGTAATTTCTTCTGAGAGGTTTTCTAAAAGGTAACTGAAGATTGAAGAATGTCAGAATTAGCCATAGTCCTTTCTTCTGTTCCTTTATTTTCCCATCTAGATTGATTGTTATGAAGATTTGCTGGGCAATATTTAGTCTATTTTTTTATTTATACTATTGTAACAACAAGCATGACACCGAACAACAGCACCATTCAAGCTTCCCAGTTTCCCAACTGACATGCACCCAGCTCTTACTTTCATGTTAGCGCACTGGAATATTTTTTGTAAGCCGAGGCTTATTCAAGGAGCATATTTCCCCAATTTCCCAAGGGTCTCACAGTTTTCTAGCTATTTTAGGTGCCTCTATTTAGGTTCTGTTGGTCTCTGATTCTTTTAACAAGACCCTACCTTGCAACAGAGCTTAAGCAAAGCAATAGCTCTAACTTCTGACAGTTATACTCTTGGACTGAAACCACATGGGATGATGTGTTAATGAGGTGTTAATGGTTTTGGCGGAGATGTAAATGCTTGCTAAAGTGGCATTAAAAACAACTGCACAGTCATCTTAGTGCCCAGAGGAACTGAGTGTAGAGTGAAATAAGGTTCTTTTAACCACATAAGGTTATCCACTCCTATGTTGCAAGGGTGGGAGGGGACACCACACCCTGAAGTTACATTAAATTGGTTATCTGATCCTCTACTTTCAAAAATGCCACAAGTCTCCAGTGATCTCTCCTCCAAAAGTAAAGAGCTGTTGAAGAATCTAGTGATATACATGCAACAGAAGAAGCCATTTTATTTCCTTTAATACAAACTGAGATTGGCAGAGTGTAAGGTGGGGGGCATGTTGTATCTATGAAAACAAAAGTAAAGCAATGGGCAGAAGTAAATTTGGATCTATGATAGATCACTGGATGATTTGCAGTAGATCAGCAAGGATTTCTGACTTCCAATTGTTTAACAATATCAACAACAAAAAGGCTTTATTTTTCTAAATTTGGCCATTATGAGTCCCTGATCTACAGTAAGTCATGCAGACATTCAGATCGTCCTGTATATAACTCCTATACATGAGGTGTAGTAGGTCACTGGCTCCATCTTTAAGCAGGGCTGGCCCAACCATGAGCCATGGTGAGCGCCTTTGCTCAGGTGGCAGATTGCAAAGGGTGGTGGCACCCCCATCTCTATGCTGGGCTACCCATCGCTGTGCTGCTGCCACCACACATACCTGTAGCTGCTTCCACCACCAGCCCCCCAGCCAGAAAACCATAGAGCACTGCTGCCACCAGTTTATTCCAGAAAAGTGGGTAATGATGCTCCTGTAGGGCTGTCTGAAGCACAGACCCATGCTTCATTCTGGGGAAGTGGTCTTTCCTCAGAGTGAGGCATTGTGGGTGAGGTGACCCGAGGATCCAGTTTGCTTTGATGGTGGCAAACACTGTTTAAAGTTTGTTACCCATTAAAGAATGAGTATTTGAGACAATTCCCCAGAGTCTGGCATTAAGATGCAAAATGGCCCTGGAAATCGTGGGAGCACTCACACTGTCACCACTGTTGCAGCTGCAAAAACTATTTATGGCTAGCCCCGGAGGAGAAGGCGGCAGCAGAGAGCCACCTCGGGCAGTGCAGTGTTTTGCACCAGCCCTACCCTCAATCCACCATTTGGAACCCAGCTCCAACCTTCAATACAAACCACTGTTTTTGCACCTGGCTCTAATTGGTGGCTGTTGGCATCTAGTAAAAATCAAAGTTAATTTTTGTGAACCGCCCAGAGAGCTTCGGCTACTGGGTGGTATAGAAATGAAATTAAATAAATAAATAAATGTACACCTACAAGCTTGTAGTGTCTCCCCATGCCCGTTCTAGTACATAAAATTTTATTCCACTGAGTCTTTCATCCTATCCAGCTGAACAAGAGATCTAGATTAGAAGAATTTGAGGTTATTTACTGTGTGCATCTGCGTTTGAAGGTACAACCAGGTGGGTGAGAAGCAGTGTTCTGAGAATGTTGAGAAAAGGGTGCAATTAATTCCCACATTCCTGCAGAGGCCTTTCATTCCCCCCCACACACACACACACACACACACACACCAGTTCCTTGCAAGCAACTTATGGGCAGCAAGGCAGTCAGGGTGACCTGTGCATGGATGCAGAGTGGTCCATGGGTTTCTTGTTCACTGAGACTTCATGGTCAAGATACAAAAGGAAAAAAAAACCCTCTGTGCAGCAGTATACACACCTCTGAATTTTAAAATATTTATACCTACACTGAATATGTTGCATTGTAGACATAAAAAGAAATCTTGCTTTAGTTGCTGTTAAACTCTTAGCTGGCTTTTTGCTTTTTGCATCCATTCATCTGATTGTTATTCATTGCTAAAAGCCTTCTACATAATATGAAAATGGGAACTAATTTCTCGTAATATACCTAATATATTCAAAGCTCTTCAATACTAAAAATGGAACCCAACTTGGTGATGCTTCAGTTTACTTGTAGCCTCATTTTTCAACAGTTACAGTATAGGATGTAAGCAAATAAAGAGTGATTAATGTAAAGTTATCCACATTAAATATGCTATACCAGGCTAAGTGTTCCCGCTTTATCTAGAATCAATTGAGTATCCACATTACTCATCCAGTATGTTGCCAGTGGTGTGACTAAGGAATGACCTCATGTCTTATAAAGGTAGATGCAGCTTAACAGCCAGTCCACAGCCCATAGAAGGCAAAATAAGCCAAGTTATTCCTATTTGTCAGCCTCAGCAATGGCTTGCACCTCCACGGTTAAAGTGATATTCTGCTATTGGAAAGCATAGCTGAGCCAAAAACTGCTACCTCACTGGTCATTGACCAAGCTTTCTTTAAAAAAAAAACAAAAAAAACACTCCAGGTTTACACAAATACATCCCAACCTGGGCTGATCCTGCCCCACTGACTGCTCTGAAAGTGTGCCATGACCTTCTTTCCTCAGAGCTATTCTGTACTGGAGTAGGTTTGTTTGTTTGTTTGTTTGTTTCTATACCACCCAATAGCTGAAGTGCTCTGGGCTGTTCACAAAAATTAAAACCACAAAGTGCAGCATGGGAAAGCTTAAAACTACAATATAACAGCACAACCAGAATAAAACCTAGCAGCAATACAGATATTTAAAATACAGATGTAAAACACCAGAGCTAAAACACTAGGAAGCTAAAATGCTAAAATACTGGGGAAATAAAAAGGTCTTCACCTGGCACTGAAAGGAGTACAATGTAGGTGCCAGGTGAATATCTCTAGGGAACTCATTCCACAGCCGGTGCGGCACAGCAGAAAAGGCCCTCTTCCCGGGAGCCACCTGCCTCACTGCCTTCGGCAGGGTCTTATGGAAAAGGAACCCGGAAGACGATCTTAGGGTCATATGGGAGGAAGCGATCCTTCAGATAACCTGACTCCATGCCATCTAGGGCTTTGAATGTTAATACCAGCACTTTGAACCAGGCCTGGAAATGGACTGGCAGCCAGTGCAGCTGGAAAAGGACTGGCGTAATGTGATCTTGTTGGCCAGTCCCTGTTAACGTTCTTGCTGCCCTATCTTGGATTAGCTGACGTTTCCAGAC
The DNA here is from genome assembly GCF_057233095.1 of Heloderma suspectum. Taxonomy (NCBI): domain Eukaryota; kingdom Metazoa; phylum Chordata; class Lepidosauria; order Squamata; family Helodermatidae; genus Heloderma; species Heloderma suspectum. Next base: position 76,850,498 of record NC_139460.1, on the reverse strand, counting down.
CACATATAATGTATTGCAGTAATCCAGATGAGAGATTATTAGAGCATGGATAACTGTGGCTGGCTATGTCTGTCCAGATAAGGGTGTAGTTGGGTTCACATCTCTGCAGTGGTGTGAGCGTATCAGTAATGTCCTGACTCCATTCCTGACATCCTGCTTCCCAGTACTATGGGCCACAGTGCTCAGGCAGCCATTGTTGTTGTTGTTCAGTCGTTCAGTCGTGTCCGACTCTTCGTGACCCCATGGACCATAGCACGCCAGGCCTTCCTGTCCTGCGCTCTCTCCCGGAGCGTGCTCAAGTTCATATTCATTGCATCTGTGATGCTATCTAGCCATCTCATCCTCTGCCGTCCCCTTCTCCTTTTGCCTTCAGTCTTTCCCAGCATCAGGGTCTTTTCCAGGGAGTTTTGTCTTCGCATTAGGTGGCCAAAATATTGGAGCTTCAGCTTCATTATCTGTCCTTCCAATGAGCACTCAGGGTTGATTTCCTTTAGGATGGACTGATTTGACCTCCTTGCAGTCCAGGGGACTCGTAAGAGTCTTCTCCAGCACCACAGTTCGAAAGCATCAATTCTTCGGGGCTCAGCCTTCCTTATAGTCCAGCTCTCACAGCCATACATTACTACTGGGAAAACCATAGCTTTGATTAGACGGACCTTTGTCGGCAAGGTGATGTCTCTGCTTCTTACTATGCTGTCTAGGTTTGCCATAGCTTTCCTCCCAAGGAGCAAGCGTCTTTTAATTTCATGGCTACAGTCACCGTCTGTGGTGATCTTGGAGCCCAAGAAAGTAAAATCTGTCACTGCTTCCATTTCTTCCCCTTCTATATGCCAGGAAGTGATAGGGCCAGATGACATGATCTTAGTTTTTTTAATGTTGAGTTTCAAACCAGCTTTTGCACTCTCCTCTTTCACCCTCAACAAGAGGCTCTTGAGATCCTCTTCGCTTTCTGCCATTAGGGTGGTATCGTCTGCATATCGGAGGTTGTTGATAATTCTCCCGGCAATCTTAATTCCGACCTCTGATTCATCCAACCCGGCATTTCTCATGATGTACTCTGCATATAAGTTAAATAAGCAGGGTGACAATATGCAGCCTTGTCGTACTCCTTTCCCAATTTTGAACCAATCGGTTGTTCCATGTCTGGTTCTTACTGTTGCTTCTTGACCCTCGTACAGGTTTCTCAGGAGACACGTAAGGTGGTCTGGTACTCCCATCACTTTAAGAATTTGCCACAGTTTGTTGTGATCCACACAATCAAAGGCTTTAGCGTAGTCAATGAAGCAGAAATAGACGTTTTTCTGGAATTCTCTTGCTTTCTCCATGATGCAGCGAATGTTGGCGATTTGATCTCTAGTTTCTCTGCCTCTTCGAAACCCAGCTTGTACTTCCGGTAGTTCTCGGTTCGCATACTGCTGAAGCCTAGCTTGTAGGATTTTGAGCATCACCTTGCTGGCATGTGAAATGAGCGCAATTGTGCGGTAGTTTGAACAGTCTTTGGCGTTGCCCTTCTTTGGAATTGGAATGTAAACTGACCTTTTCCAGTCTTGTGGCCACTGTTGAGTGTTCCAGATTTGTTGGCATAGTGAATGCAGCACTTTAACAGCATCATCTTTTAGGATTTTAAATAGCTCAGCTGGAAGACTGTCATCTCCGCTAGCTTTGTTGTTACTAATGCTTGCTAAGGCCCACTTGACTTCACTCTCTAGGATGTCCGGCTCAAGTTCAGTGACCGCACTATCATGGCTATCAGGGACATTCAGATCTTTCCTGTATAGTTCTTCTGTGTATTCTTGCCACCTCTTCTTAATCTCATCTGCTTCTGTTAGGTCCCTGCCTTCTTTGTCCTTTATCATGCCCATCTTTGCACAAAACGTTCCCTTGAGATCTCCAATTTTCTTGAAGAGATCTCTAGTCTTTCCCATTCTGTTGTTTTCCTCCATTTCTTTGCATTGTTCATTTAAGAAGGCCTTCTTGTCTCTCCTTGCTATTCTCTGGAACTCTGCATTCAGTTGGGTATATCTTCCCCTTTCTCCCTTGCTTTTCGCTTCCCTTCTTTCCTCAGCTACTTGTAAAGCCTCATCAGACAACCACTGTGCTTTCTTGCATTTCTTTTTCTTTGGGACGGATTTCGTTGCTGCCTCCTGAACAATGTTACGGACCTCCGTCCATAGTTCCTCAGGCACTCTGTCTATCAGGTCTAATCCCTGAAATCTATTCCTCACCTCCACTGTATATTCATCAGGGATATGATTTAGGTCATACCTGAACGGTTTAGTGGTTTTCCCGACGTTCTTCAATTTAAGCCGAAATTTAGCAAGAAGCAGCTCATGATCTGAGCCACAGTCAGCTCCAGGTCTTGTTTTTACTGACTGTATGGAGCTTCTCCATCTTTGGCTGCAAAGGACATAATCAATCTGATTTCGATATTGACCATCTGGTGACGTCCATGTGTAGAGTTGCCTCTTGTGCTGTTGGAAAAGAGTGTTTGCTATGATCAGCGTGTTCTCTTGGCAAAACTCTATTAGCTTTTGTCCTGCTTCATTTTGTACACCAAGGCCATGCCTGCCTGTTATCCCGGTGATTTCTTGACTTCCTACTTTAGCATTCCAATCCCCTATGATGAAGAGGACATCTTTTTTTGGTGTTAGTTCTAGAAGGTGTTGTAGGTCTTCATAGAACCGATCAACCTCAGCCTCTTCGGCCTCAGTGGTTGGGGCATAGACTTGAATTACTGTCATGTTGAATGGTTTGCCTTGGATTCGTACTGAGATCATTCTATCATTTTTAAGATTGTACCCCAGTACTGCTTTTCCCACCCTTTTGTTGACTATGAGTGCTACTCCATTTCTTCTAAGGGATTCTTGCCCACAATAGTAGATATGATGGTCACCTGAATTAAATTCGCCCATGCTTGTCCATTTTAGTTCGCTGATTCCCAAGATGTCGATGTTCAATCTTGCCATCTCATGTTTGACCACCTCCAGCTTACCTTGATTCATTGATCTGACATTCCATGTTCCTAAACAATATTGTTCTTTACAGCATCAGATTTTCTTTTCACCGCCAGACACATCCACAGCTGAGTGTCCTTTCGGCTTTGGCCCAGCCGCTTCACTCTTTCTGGCGCTACTTGGAAATACCCTCTGCTCTTCCCCAGTAGCATATTGGACACCTTCCGACCTGAGGGGCTCATCTTCTGGCGTCATCTCTTTTAGCCTTGTGATACGTTCCATGGGGTTTTCTTGGCAAGAATACTGGAGTGGGTTGCCATTTCCTTCTCCAGTGGACCACATTTTGTCAGAACTCTCTGCCATGACCTGTCCGTCTTGGATGGCCCTGCACGGCATAGCTTATGGCTTCACTGAGTTACGCAAGCCCCTTCGCCACAACAAGGCAGTGATCCATGAAGGGGATCACAGGCAGCCATAAGTAAGCTTAAATTCAAGTACTTTGGATAAACAGAATTGCTGAGTGGTCTTTTTAAAAACACTTCAATAATCTAAATTCTTCTGAAAAGCTATGCAAGTATAAAAGCATTGTCCAAATGTTTTGGTGTGGTGTAGTGGCAAGAGTGTTGGACTAGGAGCTGAGAGATCCGGGTTCTAGTCCCCACTCAGCCATGGAAGCTCACTGGGTGACTTTGGGCCAGTCACAGACTCTCAGCCCAACCCATCTCACAGGGTTGTTGTTGTGAGGATAAAATGGAGAGGAGGAGGATAATGTCAGCCGCCTTGCTTTCCTTGCAAGAGGAAAAGAGGCGGGGTATAAATGCAATAAATAAAGTAAAATAAATTGGTGTATTTATTAATATTAAAGTTGAGCAAACATAATCAGTATTATTCATTGTATTGCATACATATGATTATTGTGTACTAATCTGTGTTGTCCATCTTATGTAAATATGATGAGAATATCGGGTACGTTTGTATTAAGTGTAATTGCAATTTTAAATAGAGAAAACAAGGATGCACTGTCATTCAGTGATGCAGTTCACATCATAGCTGATAGGCATGGAAGAATTGCCCAGAAATTATAGTCCCACCACCAGCTGACTGGACAAGGAGGATGGTGAGATGCCAGGAGGCAATAGAAACTCACAGCAGTAAGCCTACTCGTTTTCTGAGAACTGATCAGCAATATGTTAATGTATCTTTTTGAGTGTAAAAGTAATGTGCCTCTCCAATTGTGCTCCAGTTGTGAAAAATTTGGGGAAGACTCATTTAGGCCGACAGTATCGTCAGCAATCCTTATGCATTTCAAAGAACCATATGACTCTGACACAGGGCAGAATTCACTGGAAACACAAGACATATTGGAATGAATGAGAGTTGCACATGAGTACATTGTGCCAAAGTGGTTTAGAATATAAAAACTGACAGAAATTACATATCACAATTGCTCAGGTCTGTTGTTTACTCATAGGTGATTCTGACTCAGAATATTCATTGCAATCCCCAGGAGGAATTTAAAACCATCTTGGTGGAAAGCTGTTCTTGGCTTGCATACCCAGCTGAATTTATCATATCCTCAAACAGTCATCCGAGAGATCGATCAAATTATCATAAATCCCCATTACAATAAGCGAACAAAAGACAGTGACATTGTTTTGATGCATCTCCAGTTCAGAGTGAATTACACAGGTAGGGCTATTTTCTTCTATAGTTTTCCTTTTGTGTAATGAACTGATTTCAGTCCAAACCTGAAAGAACTTTGGAAAATTAAGATATTGCACATTTCCAATAGAAGAATAAACCAGTCTCAGAAACTGACGCATTCTGGGCTCACTACTATGGACTCTGGAGGAGCTGCTTGAGTATTGCCATCATAAAAGACTGGACACTGCAACTGAAACTGATGGACCATTTCTTTTTCACAGATTACATTCAGCCCATTTGCTTCCCAGAAAAAAACAAACAATTTTTGCCAGGAACTAATTGCTCCATTGCTGGCTGGGGAAGAACCACAAATCAAGGTGCGTCATCACACTGTTGAAAAGTCCTATTGAAATCTTGAGCAGAACTCCCTTTCTCTTAATGTTTTGGCATTTTCCTGATGCAATCACTACAAGAACACTTTGAGTAAATGCATGTTTCTGTTTACAAATATATTTATCTTACAGGAGCTTCAGCTGTCATAGCACAATAGCATGTTACGCAGGAGATCCATTCGAGCAACTTCAGGGTGGGTTATAGGGTTAGCCCTTTCACCCATACCATTGTATGTGTTTTCCTCCTGTGGGCCAAACAGAAGGTTGGGCAGGGAGATTTTTTTATGTATGTATTATTTTACAAATTTATATCCTGCCTTAAAAAAAAAAAAAAAAAGTTTGGGGGGGGGAGAACTCAAGGCAACTTATAACAATAAAATATCAAACACTATAAAAACAAAACCATAGAATATATTAAATCACCATAATAATAATAATAATAAAACACAAGTAATGTAAGGAGCTAAAAATTCCAGCAAGCAATGAAAGCAGCAGTTCATAAGACCAAAACAAGAAGAAGATAAATGACACATTCCCACAGAAGAGACATTTTCTTAGCTAAATGCCTTCTTAAATAAGCGGGTGCCTAAAGACTATATAGTAACAGGGCTCATTGGATCTCAACTAGAAGGGCATTTTAAAAGTTGGGAGCCACCACTGAAAAGGTCCTACTCTTAGTTGCTGCTCACTTCAGCTCGGATGGCTAAGGGATTCAGAACCCTGAATTGAACCCAGAAACAAATTGGGAACCAGTGCAGATCAAACCACACACAAAAATTGATTGGAAAAATGGTGTATGGGAAACTGGTAATTTAAACATCCCCCACTTCCCTCCTGCTCCAGTCAATTTGGCAGCTCACAGTGGCTGGTTTTTCAGTAATGCATGGTTCTTCCACATAACATGTCACTTGGCCCTGAAATATGCTAGTGAGATTCCAATTGACATGCATAAAGACGATCAGACACGGGCTAGAGCTGTATCTTCAGCCTATCACGTGGCGGTGAAGGCAGCAAAACAGGAATATTATGCTGCCTCCATCGCGTCTGCAGAGTGCTGTCCCAGGAGGCTATTCCAAGTGGTCCGGAGCCTGGTCGGTCCTGTGGCTCTGGAACCACTGGAGCATTCTAAGGCCTCCTGTGAGGCTTTGGCAAGGCACTTTGCAGATAAAATTGATCAGATTAGGTGTGTTACTCTGCACGCTGTGGATACAGTTAGTGAGCAAGAGGCGGCCTGTGGCAAACCGGTTTTGTGGGATCAGTTCCAGCTTCTTCCTCCTGATGAAGTGGACAAGGTGCTTTCATCTGTAAGGCCAACCACCTGCTTACTTGATCCTTGCCCATCTTGGCTCATTATGAGCTGCAGAGAGAGACTGGGTGAGGGGATCAAGGCGGTGGTGAACGCCTCCCTTGAGGAGGGAGTTTTGCCATCAGCCCTCAAGGAGGCAGTGATAAGACCACTCTTAAAGAAGCCCTCCTTGGATCCTCAAGTTCTGAACAACTTTCGCCAGTCTCAAATCTGCCATTTTTTGGCAAGGTGATTGAGCGGGTGGTGGCGGTGCAGTTGAAGGCACACTTGGAAGAAACTGATTATCTAGACCCATTTCAATCAGGCTTCAGGCCTGGGCATGGGACAGAAACGGCCTTGGTCGCCTTGGTGGATGATATGAGGAGGGCTCTGGATAGGGGTGAATGCTCCTTCCTTGTTCTCCTCGACCTCTCAGTGGCTTTTGATACCGTTGACCACGGTATCCTCCTGGACCGCCTGGAGGGGTTGGGCATTGGAGACACTGTATTGCGGTGGTTCCGATCCTTCCTCTCCAGCAGGTACCAGAGGGTAGCACTGGGAGAGGAGGTTTCGGACCCGTGGCCACTCACTTGTGGGGTGCCACAGGGTTCCATCCTCTCTCCGATGCTATTTAACATCTATGTGAAGCCGCTGGGGGTTATCATCAGGAGGTTTGGGGTGCAGTGTCATCAATATGCGGATGACACGCAGCTCTACCTCTCATTCAAATCTTCACCAAGGTTGGCCGTAAAATCCCTGTCCAAATGTCTGGAGACGGTGAGTGGCTGGATGGGGAGGAATAAGCTGAAGCTGAACCCTGACAAGAACGAGGTACTTTTGGTGGGAGACAAGAGGAGGTTGGGGGATGTTGACCTGGTGTTGAATGGGGTACGGCTACCCTTGAAAGACCAGGTCCGCAGCCTGGGGGTCATTTTGGACTCCCAGCTGTCCATGGAGGCTCAGGTGTCAGCTGTGAGCCGGACAGCGCTGTATCAACTCCATCTGATACGGTGGCTGCGCCTCTTCCTTCCCGACCATCTGCTCCCATCGGTAGTACATGCCCTGGTCTCCTCTCGTTTAGACTACTGTAATACGCTCTACGTGGGGTTACCCTTGTAGACGGTTCGGAAGCTGCAGCTGGTACAGAACGCGGCGGCTCGCCTGATTAAAGGCAGCCGCCGGCGAGATCACATCACTCCAGTGCTGAAGGAGTTGCACTGGTTACCAGTTGTTTTCTGGGCCAAATTCAAGGTGTTGGTTTTGACCTTTAAAACCCTATATGGTTCCGGCCCAGCCTATCTTAAGGAGCGCCTCCAGCAACACCAGACAGGCCGCTTAACAAGATCAGCCTCGGATGGCCTTCTCTCTATCCCATCAGCCAGGACAGCTAGACTGGTGGGGACGAGGGAGAGGGCCTTTTCTGTGGTGGCCCCCACTCTGTGGAACTCCCTCCCTAGGGAACTCCGTCATGCACCCTCTTTAATGAGCTTCCGCTGTGCATTAAAAACGTGGTTGTTCAGGCAGGCATTTGGGGTGGGTTAGGGTATTTAAAAAAAAAATTATGGTAGAATTTTATTGTTTTAAATTGTTTTATGGTATGTTGTACATCGCCCAGAGTGGCTGGGTGACCAGCCAGATGGGCGATTAATAAATTTAATAATAAATAAATAAAAAAATTTTCACCACTTGCAAAGAATACCATGCAGACTAAAGTAGGATCAACAAAATCAGGATACAGCAAGATGTGGTAGAAATACATCATACCTAATTTCTCATTGGTACTACCTATCAGTCCATCATGGTAACCGATGGAGTAAACTATTTTTCCATTCTGTCATGTTACCCTTTGCAAAGGGCATATTGTCCTGTAATTCTTGACTATGCCTTCAATAGTTATTTTTTTGATTTTGGGGGAGGGACTGTATTTAAAGATTCCAATCAGAAACAACAACTGTCTTGTGGCAGTTTAAAAATTAGCAGATTTATTGTGGCATAAGCTTTCATGGACTTAAGCCCACTTCATCAGATACATGATGTGTTATCCTTAGTTGGCAGATACATAGGTGCAGAAAACAAACATTGTGAACAGAGAGGCAGCAAAAGCTTATACCATAATCAATCTGTACATTTTTAAGTTGCCATAAAACTCTTAGTTGTTTATGCTTCAACAGAAACTTGAAGCATAAACTTGATTGCAGACTGCATGTTCGCAGCTTGCAGGAAGTTAAAGATGTTCTTCCTTATATGTATCTCCTACCGATAATTTTTTTGTCTGAATTACTGTGCAGGATCATCATTATGGCAAGCTATGTTATTTCTTATGTAACCATAATAAATGTGTAGCTTATAAGACAGCTTTGTTTACAGTGATAGCATACAAACTTAAACACGATTTTTCCCCCCCAGTCCAATGTAATAAATTGCCAGGAATAAATAATCTTAGGTTCCAAGTAGATTTAATGATTTATTATGGTTTGGTGGCATTTCTTATTTATTACATTTATATACCATCTTCCTTCCATCATGAAACTCAAATTGACATAAATGGGGCAATGCCAATAGCCCATCCATAGACTGACCAGACCTAGACCAGCTTAGCTTAAGCAAGGTGGCTGTATCATGTGCTCTCAGACCATGCACTGGAGCCTGTTGTGTGCATGTCAATAGTTTGTGATGATCTTTGGTTTTAACAAACAAAATGAAATGAATGAATGAGAATATCATGTCAGTCCAAACTATAAGCTAGTCTGTGCATTATCACACAACTAGCACATCTACAAGGCATGGCTGTTACAAGCCAATCTTATTGACCTTCTATGGAACTCCATTAAATTCCAAATTTGTTGTTGTTGTTGTTCAGTCGTTCAGTCATGTCCGACTCTTCGTGACCCCATGGACCATAGCACGCCAGGCCTTCCTGTCCTGCGCTGTCTCCCAGAGCGTGCTCAAGTTCATATTCATTGCATCCGTGATGCTATCTAGCCATCTCATCCTCTGCCGTCCCCTTCTCCTTTTGCCTTCAGTCTTTCCCAGCATCAGGGTCTTTTCCAGGGAGTTTTCTCTTCGCATTAGGTGGCCAAAATATTGGAGCTTCAGCTTCATTATCTGTCCTTCCAATGAGCACTCAGGGTTGATTTCCTTTAGGATGGACTGATTTGACCTCCTTGCAGTCCAGGGGACTCGTAAGAGTCTTCTCCAGCACCACAGTTTGAAAGCATCAATTCTTCGGCGCTCAGCCTTCCTTATAGTCCAGCTCTCACAGCCATACATTACTACTGGGAAAACCATAGCTTTGATTAGACGGACCTTTGTCGGCAAGGTGATGTCTCTGCTTCTTACTATGCTGTCTAGGTTGGCCATAGCTTTCCTCCCAAGGAGCAAGCGTCTTTTAATTTCATGGCTACAGTCACCGTCTGTGGTGATCTTGGAGCCCAAGAAAGTAAAATCTGTCACTGCTTCCATTTCTTCCCCTTCTATATGCCAGGAATTCTCTTGCTTTCTCCATGATGCAGCGAATGTTGGCGATTTGATCTCTAGTTCCTCTGCCTCTTCGAAACCCAGCTTGTACTTCCGGTAGTTCTCGGTTCGCATACTGCTGAAGCCTAGCTTGTAGGATTTTGAGCATCACCTTGCTGGCATGTGAAATGAGCGCAATTGTGCGGTAGTTTGAACACTCTTTGGCGTTGCCCTTCTTTGGAATTGGAATGTAAACTGACCTTTTCCAGTCTTGTGGCCACTGTTGAGTGTTCCAGATTTGTTGGCATATTGAATGCAGCACTTTAACAGCATCATCTTTTAGGATTTTAAATAGCTCGGCTGGAATACTGTCATCTCCGCTAGCTTTGTTGTTACTAATGCTTCCTAAGGCCCACTTGACTTCACTCTCGAGGATGTCCGGCTCAAGTTCAGTGACCGCACTATCATGGCTATCAGGGACATTCAGATCTTTCCTGTATAGTTCTTCTGTGTATTCTTGCCACCTCTTCTTAATCTCATCTGCTTCTGTTAGGTCCCTACCTTCTTTGTCCTTTATCATGCCCGTCTTTGCACAAAACGTTCCCTTGAGATCTCCAATTTTCTTGAAGAGATCTCTAGTCTTCCCCATTCTGTTGTTTTCCTCGATTTCTTTGCATTGTTCATTTAAGAAGGCCTTCTTGTCTCTCCTTGCTATTCTCTGGAACTCTGCATTCAGTTGGGTATATCTTCCCCTTTCTCCCTTGCTTTTCGCTTCCCTTCTTTTGTGAGCTACTTGTAAAGCCCATCAGACAACCACTGTGCTTTCTTGCATTTCTTTTTCTTTGGGACGGATTTCGTTGCTACCTCCTGAACAATGTTACGGACCTCCGTCCATAGTTCCTCAGGCACTCTGTCTATCAGGTCTAATTACTGTGATGTTGAATGGTTTGCCTTGGATTCGTACTGAGATCATTCTATCATTTTTCAGATTGTACCCCAGTACTGCTTTTCCCACCCTTTTGTTGACTATGAGTGCTACTCCATTTCTTCTAAGGGATTCTTGCCCACAATAGTAGATATGATGGTCACCTGAGTTAAATTCGCCCATGCCTGTCCATTTTAGTTCCCAAGATGTCGATGTTCAATCTTGCCATCTCATGTTTGACCACCTCCAGCTTACCTCGATTCATTGATCTGACATTCCAGGTTCCTAAACAATATTGTTCTTTACAGCATCGGATTTTCTTTTCAGCTGAGTGTCCTTTCGGGTTTGGCCCAGCCGCTTCACTCTTTCTGGCGCTACTTGGAAATACCCTCTGCTCTTCCCCAGTAGCATATTGGACACCTTCCGACCTGAGGGGCTCATCTTCCGGCGTCATATCTTTTAGCCTTGTGATACGTTCCATGGGGTTTTCTTGGCAAGAATACTGGAGTGGGTTGCCATTTCCTTCTCCAGTGGACCACATTTTGTCAGAACCCTCTGCCATGACCTGTCCGTCTTGGGTGGCCCTGCACGGCATAGCTTATGGCTTCACTGAGTTACGCAAGCCCCTTCGCCACAACAAGGCAGTGATCCATGAAGGGGTAAATTCCAAATGCATAGACATAAAGAACTCTTCAGCTTAATCAAGAGTAAATGGTTTCAGATCTGAACCTTACATACATTTGAAATATTGACCTCATCTTCTGTGTTTCTCCATTTACAGCCACATTGCAAGCTGAGACAGGTTTTCCATATGTGGGTACACAGGTATTTAAATATGCATGCACATCCATATTTTACTTTCACACTTATGTGTTTTCTGCAGAAAATATCGGATGTAACATTGGGCAGTATCCTATACTGCTGTTGCACCTCCACTCCTGCCAGAAGAACTAGCGGTTTCTGAAATAACCCCAGAAATGAGAGGAAAAGCTTCTTTCCAAAATGGGACAGGTCAGTGGAGTTCCTTTGTGGGAGCTCTGCTGACCTGCCCCATTCTGGAAATGAGTGCTTCCACTAATTTCAGGAACTGCTAGTTCCTGTTGTGCTAGCAGTCTCTTTCGCTAGTGTGTGGGCAGCATAGGATACTGCCTATTGTTTCCTGCAGCAATTGTAATGTGTAGCACTCTCTTTACTATGGGAGCAAATTTTCAAGTTTACACTATTCTGGTTTACACTATTCATGAATGCTAGATGGTCATATAAACTGTGATAATCAAACTACTACACATGCCTGTATAGATGTCACTGAGTTGACTAACCTCATAACATAGGCAGTTAAGACGCCTGTAATGTTGTCTAATGGAAATGGGGAATATTGAAATGAATGAAAACTTTAGTAAAAAAACTTGTTATGCATTATGCAACAGACTGCTTAAATGCATGTGTTTCTTGGTGTAAACAGGTTCTGCTGCAAATACATTGCAAGAAGCAGAAGTCCCTGTTATAGCACACAAGAAATGCCAGCAACAGATGCCAGAATACAATATTACTGAAAATATGATATGTGCTGGATATGATGAAGGAGGAATTGATTCTTGCCAGGTAAATGGAAATAATGTTTTCTCTCCTACAGGACAGCTAATTAGAAAGAGTTTCTTCTTGCTTGATTCTCTGATCATTACTTGTGATGCTAAATGTTTATATATCATGTATACAATGATGATATGGAGAGGTTGAAAAAGCATTACTTGTCAGCAATTGAGCCCTCTTCTCTGGCAGTGGCATCATCATCATTGTCATCATACTGCTTTCATTTGTTGCTATTTGTGACCTAAACATCCTTGAATTTATTTAGAGAAAAACTGCCCTGAACAACATCTAGACCCCATCACCCAAGGGAATATGAAGCAACTCCCATTATCATTACAGACCATGGGCTGTCATAACCAGAGTGTATCTAAAGATGGTCTGCAGTCTAAGAAAGGCAACATCTATTCCTCCAGTGCTTACAAGCTGTGACACAACTTTCATGCAGGCTCAAAGAATTTAGCTTAAAGTAGGAATCCATACAGAGGGCTGCATTGCTACTGCACATAGCAGACAGGCATCTCACCGAATGCTTAAGGGTATAGCAAATCTCATTTGGACTTCACAAATAGTTTTGTTTCCAAGAAAACTATTATACATAAGAACGTTTCAATCTCTATTTTTCATTCCAGGGAGATTCTGGTGGGCCACTGATGTGTCAAGAAAGTGAAACGTGGTTACTGGCTGGTGTGACATCCTTTGGCTATCAGTGTGCACTGCCGCATCGTCCTGGCATTTATGTGAACATTTCAAAATTTGTTGACTGGATAAAAAGGATAATTCATTAGCAGCATTAAAAAAATCTGGGAAAAGATGGGAATTTGAGGGCAAGGATATGTGTGTAGCATAAATACCATTCCACCTGTCAGAATCAGGCAAACACAAATCATTCACAATATAGCAGAGTTAATTTATTGAAGTCCCACTGGCTGGCAATTGAGCCCACCACTGCAATCTTTCCCCTCTAGCTGCTGCCCTAAGACCTGAATGGGAAAAGAAGGAAAGGCATCTTGAAAAGCAGCAGTGGCTAATTGACACTGCACTTTTGACTGCTAAGACAACTTCTTTAAGTTTAAACATATGGGAAAAGCAGCCATTACAAACTCGAATGCTAGAAGGCACCACAACTGAAGTTCTTGTGGCTTTCATATGTGATTCCTTCTTTCACAAGAGATCCTTAAATGGCATGCACCAAATCATTCAGCTTGAAAGGCAAATTCCTATAGACTATAGAGGAAATAACAATAACATAGTACTAGTAGTAGTAGTAGTAATTTGCTTTGTCCTGCATTGCACAGAGGGTGACCACTTAAGCATTGCCAGAAAGAGGAAATGCATCACCAAAACAAGAGAGCAAAATAGAACACAGATTTACATAAAATTGCATGTGTTGATTTTATGTAGAGATGCAAATTTAGAAATAATTTCTACAATTTAAAGCGAAATATAGTACATCTCACCATAGTGGGGAATACTGACCAGGTGAGCTGTGTGCCTACTTATTCTGCTGTTCAGGTGCTAATTGCTGATGGGCAACTTCAAGGCCCTTGCTGGCTCTCCCATCTTAGGGTATTTTATCTTTAAAACTGGGCTTGGCCCTTCAAATTAGAGTTGTGTGCAAATGGCCTCTCAAAATTCTCCACCCTATTTGTAGACAGAAATTGGGGGGACAATTTCACCAAACTTCTCCAGGGAGAGGAGAATTCTCAACAATTTCTCACAGGCAGGGCTCATCGTTGGCAAGGGTTGTAGCACAGTTTCTTTATTATTATTTTTCCTAAGGAGTTTTGGTTTAGGGAGGGTTATTTTATTTTACTTTTGCACTACCACTGCAAGTGGGAACTGTATCAACTGTGTAGGCGACCTGATCCCCATTTTGCATCCTCCACAATGCCCCATTCCTAGAATCATTCCAGGGCATGATGGGGTGGGGAGAGGGAATGCAACCACCACAAAAAATAATGCTGAAGAAAATTTGGAGGAAATTCTTCATAGTTGCCTTTTATTTCTAGGAGGGTAAAAAAAGAACACTCTCAGGACTTTTCTGCGAGAAAAAGAAAAATTCTGAGAAATTTTGTCTCAGCTCTGGTTGTCATTCTTCAGAGTTCAGCACTTTCCCCAGGGTCTTCCAGATGTTAAATTTCTGAGGGGTGATTGTGGATACATCTTGTCACTGATGCAGCTGCAGATAATACCACTCCATCCCTACAAGCCCTGTAGCAAGTGGGGGCAGGGAGAGGACAGTGTTGCGTTCCACTCCAGGGAAGAGACTGAGCTAGTACTGTGCCAGAATCTGACCTCCAACTTCCTGAAAATTTTCTTCCCCTGTGAAAGAAGTTTCCATTTTTCTGCCTCATTCTCAGTGTGTTCTTTAATTTATTTTGAATTTATTTTGGCGGTGGTTGTGACCTTACCTAATCACTGAGGTGGCCAAAGGTACGGTTTCTGTGTATTTCTTTCTATTTCACATCTCTCCATTGTCCTGCAGCCTCCCAGGCTGCCTGCACTTCCTGAGCTGAAAAAGTCCTATGGGATGAATTACCTCATACCCAGGGTGGGAAGTGCAGGAAGCCAAGGAAGCTACAGGCTGCCAGAGAGATGATTGTACAATGAAAGGACATTTGCACACACTCTTCAGCCACCTCATTAGTAAGGTAAGCATAATAATCCTGAACCCAACCCATGAGGATATCTCCAAAATTTCTTCTCCTTTGAACTTCTTTTTGAAAGCAATTTCTTTTCTATCAAATTGAATGAGAATGGTAAAAAAAAAAAAATATGTGGGAGAAACTTTCAGCACAGCGCTTCTCAAATAAAGAAAGCCTTCAAATAGAAGACTGTCCTCTGTAAAGTAAGACAAATGGCTACTCTAATTTTACACTGTAATCAAGTAATGATTGCATGCTAAGGACTTGCACAATCCACCATATGACCTGCAATAACACTGTGAAGATGAAGCCATGGAAAAGCAGCTCATTTCATTGCTACAATGTATAAAGAGCAGTTTTCTATTGAAATTAATAGAATGTACTATTGTAGTGCTATTTTTTCCCCAGAATCATAGTTTTCATCCCAAAACTTGACAGACAGAAATTCTTCTGTCTTGCCCAAACTACAGACATGTTTGATCCAAAATTAATAATTCATCCATAGATCTGAGCAATTCCTCTAAGTTATCTTTTGAGCATAAAATATATTGTATTGTAAGCTACATGGCCCCTTCCGCTATTCAGAAAAGTATGACCCGCTCTGAATCATAAATGCCTCTTCATATATCATCTAATAAAGAGGTCCCGAGTATGCACTCAAACAATTCCATACTTCAGGGTATTTTAATATATGGTTGCAATGAAGTGGAGAACCCTCTCAATTGCATTATGTGATAAGTACTTTTAAATATGAGCAAGGTACACTGAAAACTGCAGGAATTTACATTATTGAGGCTGCACTTATATAAAGACTTACTCTCTAGGTCAATGGGGCTTACTTCTGCATAGACTTGCACATGATTGCACTGTTAAGCAAGAGAAAATACATTGTTTGACCAAGAAAAATAAGCCAAGATTCAAATGGCAATCGTGACTGAGGGAAAGGGCAGGTTTTTAATTCTATTGACAATCTAGAAGTGATACAAACCCAGTTAGGTCTGTGAACCTAAGAGACATTGGTGGCATTCTTATTCTGTTTTCTCCATTCTTCATCATCACCTGCTATATAAAATTGCTCTCCTACACACAGTTTCCATTAACTGCTTTTGTTTAGATTAACTTCCAGATCTCCAGATGTGACATGCATACATTTGTCCTTTAAAAAGGATTTCTTAGTAACTAGATATTCTGCATACTTTCTTGCTCTTCTTGTCTCTTTGCAGGGGGGGGCAGAGTTCTTCAGAAATAAAAAGAAATCACTGAACACACTGCAAATAAGCCTTCCTTTCTTGTCCACTGATTTCTTCTTCACTGCTGTTAACTAAAACTGGATTATGTGTGCAACTATCACATACAAAAGTCTTTAAGGCTGCAATCCTATGGCTGCTAGTCAGCGGCTAGACAGCCATAGGATAGTTCAGCTCCCAGAGAACCGACCTCCACCCCCTCCCATGCCACCTCGTAGGCAGTGTAGATTGGCCCTGCACCCCTCCCCCATGCTCAGAAGAGCAGCACGGAGTGAGGGAAACGGGGTGTTCCCAGGGGCAGGGCAGGGCAGGGAGGTCGGAAGTGCTGGTACGTCACATCCTATGTGTCATCTGGCCGCCCCCTCCTGCGCTCCGAGTTCCTGTGGCTAGCCACAAAAGCAGGGTGGCAGGAGTTTGGAGGAGATCCGCTCCTCACCACTCCTCCCGCCCTGCACTGGATAGGCAGTCGCCCCCTGGCTCAGAGGTGACTGTCAATCCACATAGGATTGCTCCCTCCAGACACAAGTCCTGAATAGCATAAATGTTTCAGATTTCTTTGGGAAAAAGAAACTGGACTGTACGCAACTTCTCATACCCTTTTTGTTAAGTGCTGCCAACTCAGTATGTTTTTTATTACTATATGTGTCCTACTATATTATATTATATTAATCATTTTCTCAAGCTTTTTAGTGATAATATCTTTGATAAAGATAATTCAAATGGAAACTGTGCACACATAGGGTAGTATGCAATACTGCCGCTGTGTTCCCGCTCAATCTGTTGTACAGGCAAGACTCACCACTCAAGCTACAGAAAGGTAGCAGGCCAAAAACCAAACCTAGAAACAAGCAGAAACGCTCATTACTGGATCAGGACAGGTTAGCCAAGCTTCCTTCTGCAAGCTCTGCTGACCTACCTACCCTGTTCTGGAAACAAACATTTCTGCTTGTTTCTGGTTGCGTATTGAACCACTAGCTCCCTGTTGCACTAGTGGTGGGTTCTGCTGGTGTGCAGGCAGACTTGGATATTGCCTGTGGTTTAGGGCAACCAAGACTATCTGTAGATAATTTATTCAGATACCTTCCCAAAATCCAACAAAGAATAGCATCCAGATTTGCATACATCACAACATACAAACACGTGAACAATTGGTCCATCTATCTTAGAATGGTTTACTCTGACCAGATGTGGCTGAGGTCTCAGGCAAAGGTCTTTGTTAGCTGGCCAACCTGGAGATGAAATGGATTAAGCCTGGGATCTTCCACATGCAGACCAAGTGCTCTGAGCTATGGCTCCTACAAAAAAAATCAAGATTGTATTTCTTTCTTGCTGCATCTTGAACCAACCTGGTAAATATTTATTTATTTATGAATTTATGAATTTATTTATTTATTTATTGCATTTATATCCCGCCTTTTTTCCATTAAGGAACTCAAGGCGGTGTACACAATCCTCCTCCTCCTCCTCCATTTTATCCTCACAACAACAACCCTGTGAGGTAGGTTGGGCTGAGGGTCTGTGACTGGCCCAACGCCACTCAGTGAGCTTCCATGGCCGAGTGGGGACTACAACCTGGATCTCCTGACTCCCAGTCCAGCACTCTAGCCACTACAGAAAAGAAATCCAGAGTACAATGAATGGGAAGATTTTTGATGCTAGTACCAACATGACATTGATGCTAGTACTTTGATGCTGGACTATTGAGATCTTTTTAAAACATCTGTCTCTCTCTTAGGAGTAGCTACTGTGAAGGTTGTTTTCACTTATTAGGAACAAATATAAACAAATAGTTATATCCTTTAAATTCTGCCTCTGATTCAAATTAAAAAAATATAACTGGTCATGATGGGTAACCTCAGTTATTAATTTAATTTACTTATGTTCATGAAACCCATGCAAATCCCACTGCAAAAAAAAAAAAAAAGGAGGCTGAGGAACAGAACTATCTGATGTACCACATATAGTTACCACAGCAATTAGCACATTAATACTTCAGAAGTGTGACTTCTGGAGTTCTATTATAATAATTACTTTTATTTATATACTGCCCTTCTTCAGGCCAGGGTCCAACATAATAAAAATGCATTATTTATAAATAATTGGAACATCAACCATCATTTATTCATAATAAAACATCAACCATAAAACTAAAAAAAATTGCAGAACACACACACACACACACACGTTTAAAGCAGCACGATCCCAGGGCAAAGTTACATCTCCAAAACCCAGGTGAACAAATGTGTTTTTAGTTGCTGTCCAAAACACAACAACGTAAGGGAACAATCACACTTCCCTAGGGAGGGAGTTCCATTATCGGGGTGCCACAGCTGAAAAGGCCCTATCTCAAGTCACCACACCACAGGCCATGCCCACTGGTGGGATCATGAGCAGGGCCTTCCTGGACAATACTAAAGCATGGACTGGTGGTTACTGGGGGAGGCACTTTTATGTACTTGAGTCCTAAGTCACTTAGGGCTGTGTACACAAGTACCAACACCTTGAACTGGTCACCTGAGAAGTATAAAATTACTGAACATGGGCAAGATGTTGTTCCAGTGGGGCAAGACAACTCACTATGCTGCGGGTGTTGCACTGAGCCCACCACATGCATGCACACACCTACACACACTGTGCCCTCATTTTAGACCAACTATATCATGACAATGTGGTCAAGACATTTCTATTTTTAAGATAAATGAAATAAAGTCAAGATGGAATTCAAATAAATGTTATTACAAATCATCAAAAAGTACAATGGTGAAAGGTAATAACACATACAGAGATTTCTATACCACACTGCTAATATAATACTAATATTAAGTACTGAGCAATGCTATTTCCTATCCTTATGCCATAAATATCCACATGTCTCTGTGAGGTAGGGAATTATTCTCATTGTACAAATGAGGAACAGAGGCCCAAGGCTGACCTAACCACCCTGTGTCTAGGCATGGAAATGTGTATTTCCCAGAGTGTATTTGGACCTTGTTTCTTAAAGTTTACATATGCCTTTTCTATTCATCTCTTAATTGCTACAATGTGATGAAGCAACCACCGCAGATGAAATCCCACAGGCAGTGCTTTCGTAACCTGGCTTGAATACAATACTTTTCAATAAATTCATTCCCACGTCCACCTGCAAATAACTGAATGGTGAGATAGCAAATGATGCATATGTGTGAGAATGTACCCAAGATGTGAGAATCAGCCTTAAATTGCTGCAAATCTCAATCCTGAACCTGCTGAGATACAAGTAGAGGTTTCTGCTGCTCAGCTATGTTCCTGTGCTGGGCAAGTTGGCCAAAACCATCCATTGCTGAATATCAAACAGAGCAAACAACCAAAATCTCGTCACTTTCTTCTTTATTTCAAGGATGTACCCAGCAGTCTCCACTAGTGTTAGACCACTGGAACCCACTGCAGTAGTTGTGTGTGTGTGTGTGTGTGTGTGGCGTGGAGGGTTATATCGCATGAAGAGCTGTTAGAAGCCTCTTCTCAGTTTCATTATCCCCCAGCCCTGAGCAACCACAGTCCATGTATGGCCCAGTTAAGCTGCTCAGGATTTTGTAAGGATCAATGGCATAGAATCTATACCGCACCAAGAGTGTCTTCCCCTTCACAGTGCAGGAATCAAGTAACGCACCACAGCAAGAAGACAAACAGCCCTCTTGTGCCAGTGCTTGCCCCCTTGAAAGTAGACCCTGTGGATTTTTGCCTTCTCAGTCACAGGGTCAGGCAGTTCATTTCTTTTCATGCAGTCAACATAGTTCTTAGAATCTCGTTATTTGAAACTAGCCTTCTTTGCATTCCCTACCTGCTCAGTTAGTTTTTAGTGAACTGAATGACATTAAATTAATTTGCCATGGGCAGAATGATTCATGTTGACTCTGGACAAGCATATCATCAAAATGCACTCACTTGCTAGCAAAGTACACTCATTACAGTGCATCGCTTGGTTTCCCCATGTTTCTGATGCTTATCATTGCAGACGAATAGCGCGGCCTTGTCAGATGTCTTTACTAACGTGGAGCGAAGTTAGCGCAACCGTTAAATCACTTCCTATGGCAAAGAAATAATCTTACAATCAATATTTTATAAAATTTTTATGCAAAGATAAATTATTCTGTTACACTGTAAATTTATATTAACTGAATTTACAGTACATCCATTAATGGGAAACAGTACAATGTATGAGAAACTAACAAGAAAAAGGTAATAATTAAACTAGAAACAATTGTTCTAGAACTGACACATACAGTAGACATTTTCCTATATATTCCAAATGCTCTGTCCATCACATTACTATCTGTAGTGGAGTCATTTTCCTTAGCAAAATAAATGCATTCTTTTCTCTTTTTTTAGAGTGCCATGTTTTGCTACTGAATTAAAAATCAAACATTGCATATAAAATGATCTGAGCAATTGCCTCAAGGGGGAGCTTCCAGTTCATTTTGCTGATCCGTTGCAATTTCAACTTCAAGCCATTCCAAGCTAATATCTGACATGACATTAAAATAGATCCTGAATGTAAAAGTGTCATTCCTGCTTTCTTTTCAGTCATATCTCTATACCTCCATGCTACTGTCTTTCCTTGGGTTCTTAGAAATCCATAGTGTAGACTGGTCCGGACTGGTTTTTGTTCTTCCTTTACTGGAAAATTGAAAACACAACTCTATGTATGCATGTCTGTATATACTTATTTACAGCACATCTATTCTTTTCATACATTCAATTAAAGATGCAGTGAAAGATGGATGGTACACAACAAACAACTGTAACGGTCTTCAGGATTGTCTGATGCTTCCTCATTTGGTCTTCCATAAAAAGATGGTGCATGATGTAGCTGAAAACTGGTCTTAGACTTAAGTGGATATATTTCCTGAGAGGAACACTGGTAAAGACGAATATCACAAACATATTAGGGCAGTGCTGTCTCATAGACCTTCATGGTCCATCTATGTAACCTTCAAGGTCAACCTTCAAGGTGCCCACCCTTGACAACTAATGATATGGGGTGCTTCTAGATGGAGGGTTCCTACCTCTACCAATCAAAACACATTGAGTAGCCATTCTGTCTTTTCTCCCCTAACACTTTTTGTGGAAAGAAAAAAAGATGGAAGAAGCAGTAGGAAAACATGGGGGGGGCGCTACATATTGAAAACAACCATGTCTGGTACCCCAGTAAAATTCCATGAATGAGACAAGGCAATTGCATGATAAATGTCTCATCTAGAAAAGTCCTTAGACTCAGTGAGCCATTACACTAAGGCAGGGGTGGGCAACATGTGGCCTTCCAGATGTATTCACCTACAACTCCTAGCCAGCATAGCCAATGGTGAGGGATGATGGAAGTTGTAGGCCAAAACAAGACAAATGAGTGGATCTTTCCCATGTAATTGCTACCCATCCAGGATGTATGGGGTGAAGTTGGTGCCAATCGGGTGATGAAGAATATCCCAACCGACCTCACCCACATTGTGCCTTTAAAGATTACAGCAGCATTACAGTGCAGTTTGAACTGCATCTCCCGAGCTTACAGTATACAGGCTGTTGTAGCTTCAAGGCCTTCACATGGAAATAAACCAACTGATACCAGATGAAGAGATTCCCTGTGCAGTTTCTGGGGAGAGCACTTGGTAGCTTGAGGAAGTTACTCATCCCTGCACTAAGTTAGACTTTATTCCTCTGAACTAGATCCTACTAATATTTAAGCCTATGGGAAAAGAATGCCACCATGTTAAATAATGGAGGACTCTTGAGCAATGACTGTAGTTGGCATGTCAATTCTACTTGCTTAATAAGGCTTACCCTGAGCCACTAGCATAAGGTGGGGTGGAGGGAGGAGGTTAAAAAGTCTTGAATAGATTAATACATGCTTGAGGGAACTGGCGATTTTGCTAATTATACTATTTACATTGAATTATCCAGCAAAATTAAGTATATACTTAACTGCCACACTGGACTTGATAAAGTGCCTAATTCTGACTGGCATGTGCCTTCTCTATTTAACTCTATTTACCCGTGAACCTCCATTGCATTTATTCATTCATAACATGATCCAAAGCTTATTGGAATTAATGCAAAGGTCCCCAGTGGTAAGCTAATAGCCATTACATTTGGAACACACTAAGTAAGATACCATTCATGGCCTTCAAAAAAAATAGTGGCTTTGATTCCTCATTCCACCACTAACTGTCCTATACTTGGAAACCAGCTCTGTGATGTAAATGTATGTCACAGCTAAGATGGAGGCCCAGCATCAGCAGTGTGGGAGCTGCTTTTCCATGGCTTCATTCCAAGGCACTGTTGTCACTTTTAAAAACCCAGCATCACATGGCCAGACAAATGTGTGGGTTCTTCCCATGCAATTGCTACCCACCCAGGATGTGTGGGGTGAGGTTGGCAACAATTGGGTGATGAACAATAGCAAAGAGCAAAAGGTTCGACAAAAAGGATGTTTAAGTCAATGGAAAAAAATGGGGTTTTTTTTCACTGAATTAAACATCCTTTTCATCTACCCCTTTGCTTTTGGCTGTTTGGCATTCTTCGTGGAGTTCCCTTTTTGTTGGCTTTTGATGAAGAAAAGCTCAACTGACCTCACCCACATTGTGCCAAGCAACCTTTAAACAGCAACACCACTGTGCAGTTTGAACTGTAGCTCCAGAGCTTATACAGATTGTTGTAACTTCAAGGCCTTCACATGGAAAGAAACCAACTGATACCAGGCAAGGAGATTCTCTCCCTGTGCAAACTCTCAGAGGAGAGCTCTGGGTGATTTGGGGAAGTTTTCAGGAACTGTAGCTCGCAATCTTAGAAACTGAGAAATATACCAAGTTAGAATCTAAATGTTCTGCAAGGCATTCAGATGATAATGGAGATGAGTCATTCAAGCAGTCTCTCCTTGCTTCCCTAGAAGAAAGGAAAGGGAAAGCCACTAAGCATGAATGAGCTGTAGTTGGTTTGCCTAAAGCACAGGAGAAATGCTTGGCTTTGTGAGGTGTGTCTACCTGGACACTTCTCATCCCTCGCTTTGGCTTTCAGTGCTACCATCAGATGTTTTACTCCCTACAAGAGCAAAGAACAATACAGCAAGAGAACTCCTCCCTTTGAGCAGAACTAGATATTGTGCTTGACATGAGGCTGCTGCTGAAATGGCAGCCCTGTGTCAACTTCTTCCCCTCCTTGTAACTTTGAGTCAGACATGCCTGTGTTTTTTCACCCCAGCTCCACATCATGGGCTACTGCTGACTGGGTCAAGGAAATGGGGATATGACACATGTCAGTCCAATCAAGCATTATGGAGACTGGGCAAGTGGAAGAGGAACTCAACATGGGATCACCTTGAGTTCTACCCTGATTTTTTTCCTCTTTCTGTGTGGACGGCAATACCTGCAATGCCCACATGATCATCCCCACTTGCTGTACAGAGGAAGCAGTGACCACAATATTCCAAGAGCAAATATTAAGGGATGTCAACAGATCCAGCCCTGGGAAACAGCCTTTGCCAATGCTCCTTTTGATAACCGAAACTAGCCATATCTTCAAAGGAGGGTTAGTCATTGAGTGCCTTGGATCTTGACTCCTTTTAAGTAGACTTTTGAAAAGAAATATGTATATGTGTGTGGAAGCAGGATAGATAACACATCCCTTTTTATATTGTGGAGCCTTCCCTTCCTGTTTAGGTATTAGGCTGAGGTGCCGCTTTTCTAGCAGTGTTAATATACAGAAGTAAGAAAATCTTTGCACTAGCATAAAAGTAACATTAATTTATTTAGGACATGGGGCATGTTTACTGTGTAAACACGCTAATATTACTGAAAACCACATTATATCTTTAATTTGTGGGTGATTATTTAATGTGTTCTTCTGTTAGTATAGTACATTGCACTATACCGTGATAAAGCTACAGTTCAAATGTGAATGGCCTTGCATTGCATGTGGAATGGACCTGAATATGAACAAGTGACTAATGGATGTATACATTCCACAGTACATGAACTTAAGATCGAAGGTTTCATGCCTGTCCAAGCACAATATTTACCTTTTATGCAACATCTGGAAACAGCAAGTCCCAAAAGCCACTAATATCAACAACAGCAGTGGTATAGTTGGTATAACAACATAAATTAGATTGGGAATTAAACCTACAAGAAAAAAGATTTCATTAACATCTTTTGTTTGAAATTGGAGGTTCCATTTCCATCTCATTAAAATGGTATATGTAAATTCTCTCATTGTGCACTCATTAAACCAGGGGTGGACAACGTGTGGTCCTCCAGTTGTTTTAGCCTACAACTCCCATCAGCCCTAGCCAGCATAGCCAATGCAGAGCGATCAAGGGAGTTGTAGGCCAAAACCTCTCGAGAGCCACAAGTTGTCCACCTCTGCATTAAACACTGCCAAGCACAACTACGGCTGTCTTATGCCAGTTGTTCACATATGTGATAAAGTGGGCTCTGAGTCCATGAAATCCTATGAGACAAGAGGTACCTAACCTTAAGGACTTTGTTGGTTTTGATTTTCAAGCTGTAATTCGGGGAATCCTGGACTTCCATCAAAGCTTCAATGAGAAGATTGTTAATGGCAGAAAAGCTTCCCTGAAAGCGTTTTTAAAATGGTCACTGCATGTCTACATGTTCTATGTTTTATGCTTAAATATTATTCATATATTAGAATCATATATATCAATTACCACCAGTTTCAGTAACAACCACCGGAAAATGATCTTCTGGCTTGCTTGAATCTTGCGGCTTCCCTGCTGGCACAGTTGCTTGGACTTCTGAGAAAGCAATTACATATTTTAACAACATGAAATCTATTTTTTGAGCTGCAGCATCTGCTCACATTATTCTACTTTGAAAGGAAAACAAAGACTCCACACCTAATCATTTTTTAAAAGGGAATAAGTGTGGGTGATAAATTTGTCTACCGGACTTTACTGTAATGTTGCGATCACATCTGGAATAGGAGTTACAAACTGCAATATTTTGAAACATATCCATTCCATATGCCTATAAAAACATACATTGTAGATATTACTCTCTACCGGACTCATCATTCATCTGTTCCACCAGTAGTCTGGTTTTCTAATCTATAGGATTGTTTTGACTTTCAAAATGATTAATCAGATTATATTGCTTTACCATTGCAACTCAATCCAAAAGTTTCTTACCAAAATGTGGATCTTCTCTGTCTCCTAATTCTTTCTCTAGGATGTCATCTGTTAAATCAATCAGTCAACAATGAAAAAAAATCATTTACATTATTTTGTATGTGTCACCCTGGATAGAAAGATAGGCAATGTTCGGTTTTAATAAAAAAAAAAAATCTGTGTACTTTAAACTAAACCACAAGTGAACAATTGTGTTTCATGAGATGGGATGTTGGACTTAAGATGTCAAAAGGTCCTACACCTAAAAGCTACTTAACTAGGGTTGAAATTCTATTCCCAGTTATTTGGGAGTAAGCCCCATTGATCTCAATGGGATTTACTTGCAAGTACGCATGTATATGATCACACCATTATTATATTTTTATCCCACCCTCCTTCCACCGGCTGACTTACTGATGAGTGTAAGCAAACAATTATTACTGGTGGATTGTACAGGATTCCTCTTTGGTTTTGAATTCCAAGAATGGTTAAGAATTGTTCTCCCTCTGGAAAGAATTGTTAAGATGTCACTGACAACCCATGTATTTTGGAACAATAAAACAGAAATCATGCATTACATATGAAGCCTGGCTTCAGCATTCCCCACCTGGTTCAAACTTGCAGATAAAATTGTGCTTCATGTTGCATCTGTCATCATTCCATTGGTAAAGATAAGGCCCTCCCAAACCAGGATTTGCAGTTGGTTGATGATACATCACAACACAAGCTTCACTCCCGCAGGAAGGTTCATCTGTATACCAATTTCTATTACAATGTATGAATACAACAACAAAAAATATTAGCGAACAGGATTGTTAACTTGGGAGTCTTTTCTGTTCTACTGACTCCAATCTGAATAATTCCTTCAGTCACACAGTAAAATCCAGAGTACCCAAAAATCTGAGGCTGAGCTAGGAGCAAGCGCTTCTGTCAGATTTTCCCATGACAAGAATAGCATTTAATTTTTTAAGAATGAGCAAATACTCATTCCCATATTCATCCTAAACAAACCTCAACGTACAGAAAAAAAATGCAGCCCCAGCTTTGAAATAAACAAACAAAAAATGTGCACCTGATTCTTTCCTATCCTCCCTGGCTCTTCTAATGTAACTGCCTTGAGAAAGAGAAGTGCAATATAGATAATTTCTTGTAGTCCCAGTTAGAGTGGTGCCCAGATTCAATGGGAGAAGGGAGATTCTCAAGTAAGAAGCTAGTTCTCTGTTGTCATTGGGATCAGGCACAAAGGAGCAATGAATGACTAGGCAAAAGATTATGCCTTGAATCATCAGAACAGCAGTTCTAGAGGCCATTAAAGCTTCAGTTGTTCTGGCATAACTTCTGAACAGAGCAGAATGACTATGAGTTTCCTCATCCAGGGATGAAATTATTGAGAGCCACCCGGGCATCCAAATGGTGTTCCATCTCTTGTAGATGCCTAGCCTTTGGGTGAAATAATGAGTTTGGGGGCCCAGTAGAACAATGCCTTCCATACAGAAGATCTCAGGTTCAGTTCTCGTCAGCTTTGTTAAAAGGCAGCAGGTAGCAGGATGGAGAAGACCTTTGCTTGAAACCTTGTACGCAGTCTGATTACCGAGTCACTGAATTTAAATTTGTATTTATTGTTTTGTTGTTCCTATTTATTTTAGTTGTTACCATTTTGTTTTATTGTTCCTATTTATTTTAGTTGTTAGCTTTTTACTGAAAACGTCAATAAAGATTTTTTAATTAAAAAAAAACACACAGAATGAAAGAAGGCATGCAGAGGTGACAACAGTCCATACAGGTACTATTTGGAAATGCTACTGTGCAACAGTGCAGGACATGGGAAAGCAGGGACACGTTCTCCAAGGTTGGGGAGTGGGAGCGACAAAAGCAAGTGCTGCTCATTTCACAGTGGGTAACTCATCCCTAGGTCATGTTTCCATGCACACTGCTTCCCTCAAAAGAAATATTTCCACCATTTGATGGGCATCTCACCAACACAGCAACAAGGATGGGCTACAGATGAATAAGGGAAAAGAGGAAGACTGCAGGGCTCTGTAGACAGAAGATCCCAAGGGAAAGGGAAAGAGAGGAAGAGGAAGAAAGATGAAACTGAGGCCAATGGAACAAAGGCAGGATACAATCAGAAGAGGAGAGAAGGTGCAGACTCACATTTTTCTACCCACTCAGTTACGACCTGTACCATCTCAGGCCATGGGTTCTGTCAATACCCTGTGCTGTAGCCTGGGCTGCAGGGATCTGCTATGGATCAGATCTTGAGCAGGTCAGGTTTGATTAGGTCAGGTTTCTCAGGGAAGCAAGATGGAAAGAGATCTGCACAACGGAAAGTTCCGAGCGGTGCCAGGCTGGGAAGCCAGACAGGGCTGTCTGTACGTTGTTCCAATAAGGAGCAAAGCAAGACTCGGGCTTCATAAGAGTTTGGCTGCTTTTAAGGCGTTGGCCCCACCTCCACACTGACTGAGACTTTGTTAAAGGGTCCTGGCCTGTTTCAGCAATCTCGGGCTGTGATGACATGGGACTGGCTGTGGCCTGAGTCCTCACAGTCTGAAGAAAGAATGTGACCTCTCGATACAAGGGAGCTGGCCCCTGTGGTCTTTCTGGAAAACTCAGTCTTGGGGAAGTGGAAGCCTCATAATGCCTTCCTGTGGCAAGTCCTCTCCCTGAACCATTAACTCTGGAGCCTCTTATTCAGAGGACAAAGGGTTGGGGATCCTCTGAGGATGAGGGTTCAGAATTCTGGACCATGACACAACATAGAAAACATTTACTAGTGGGCATCTCACTAGCAGATATTTATTTATTAAACTTTTATTTATAGAATATCCATGTATTTATTATTAATACATAATGCATTTATTATTATTTTTGCACAAGTTCTGTTTTGTCTTGAGGGATTTTGAGGCCCTTAATATATCAGGCCTTATATCTGCTTACTGCTAATTCTGGCCCCGAATCCCTTTGGTTTTCAGCAGATGCCTTTGAGTAAAACCTCACAAACATTTACCTGAAGAGGGAACTGCTTTCATCTGTCCATTTGTAAAGGTCTGGGCAGGCACTTGACGTAGTTTGTCCCTCACCGTTTCTCCATAGCCCAATCCAGAAATCCCCATCAGAAATTCCAGCGCCTGATTTTGTGAGATTCTGCAACATACTTTCTATTAGCTTCTGCTCTGTTTCACTTTCAAGGCTTAGGAGTACCCCGTCATCCATTTCACAGGCATGGCGAGCCTCCTGGAAACCCACACGCCTGGACACGTCTTGGAAATAGGCTATCTTGTAGCAGGGATGTGTTGAATCACCATAGCATATCTTTTGACCTTAAAAAACAACAACAACCACAAACATGTCAATATTTACTTACTGCATTTTTACACTGCCTTTCTCGAACCAACCAAGACAGTTTAGAAAAATTCATAAAACAGAAATCATAAACAAAGAAGTAGTAAGACATTAAAGCAACCTTATAAACCATAATAGCAATCTTAAAAAGCCAAATTAACAAGACTGTCTTGACCCCCTTCCTAAATGCAGAGAGTTTGTCTTAGAGACTTAATTCATGACAAACAGCGTATGTATGACACCAGACTTACTTTCCTCCCCCCTATTTATCTTTACTATTCTGCTATAATTCCATGCTAACAATGATAAATCACCCCATCAGAAAGTTAAAGGGTTTGAAAATGTTAGTGAGTTGTTTAATCAGCCAGACAAGGGGCATCTCTACACCAGCCTAAAATCCTAAAACGGGGTTTTCTGCTTCCGTTTTAAATGCAGGGTCACAATGACTCCCTTTTTCATGTGCTCCCTTCTCCCCCACCCCCTTCCCCCTCCTTCTCCCTGTATCTGAGTCTTCCATTGTCTTTCATTGATCTTGCTCCTCCTGCTTGCCACTTTTACTCTTTTCATGCAGGAAAGGGAAGCAGAACACAACAGGGTAATTTGATAGCTCATTATCTGCAATCTATTTAAAAACAGAACAAAGGGCAGTTAGTGCAGGAGATGCCTTGAATGATCATGGTGTCATGTAAAGAGCCCGCAAACTTCCATGAAGGAGCAATCTCAATCGCAGGATAAAAGCTCAGTGTGAAGGAGCCCAAGAGCAAGAATGTTAACACTGACCTTAGAATAGCTGTTGCAGACACTGGATATTCTATGAGTGAAGATTACAAAACACAAAATAGATACACAGGGGCGGGGGGGCGGAGATGAGAATCATGGTTTCTGAATAGTTCAATATCAATAGTTTCTGAATCAACAGTTTCTGAATAAAATGTCCTAAATTTTAATTACATATTGGGTTTTGGGTAGGACTGGTAAAAAAAGTTTGTGGAAAGATGGGCTTCTATTATTGCAGTTTTGAGTTAACTCCACACATTCTGGAGAGATTTGATCCTCTTGACATTCCCTTTCTACTTCCTTTTTACCAATCCCCTCATTTTTTAGAAGTTTTTTCTCTTCAAGTCAAAAGTGGCTGCGTTGGACTTTGGCAATTTCCTACTTACATATGAATGAAATTTGCTACATTGTGGTCACCGTTTCCAACTGGTTCAACAACAGTTTTGATATTATATTTTTATTTTTTATCATTATTGTAGTGTGTGTGTGTGCGCGCACACGCTTTTGTTTTATGTTATTTTTTGTCTGTTTGCTTGCTTGCTGCCTTGGGAAGGTTTACCCAAAAAGGTGGCTTATAAAACTTTTAAATAAATAAGTAGACATTTACATCTTGCACTAGGGCACCAATAAGGATTAAATCCAGGGTCACCTCCCCTCTGGTTGGTTCCATGACCAACTGTTGTAGGACACAGTCATTTACGGTATCTGAAAATTTTACTTCTTTGTTGTGGCCTGAACATGAATATGCATTTATCCAGTTCATATGAGGGTAAATGAAGCCAACCAATACTACTAGAAGTGTGCGTTGACCACAAGATTCGACTTGGGCCCCAAATCGGTGCTTTGGAAAATGGCCCAATTCTGCTCGGACTGATTCAGAGGCATCCACTTCAGCTTGGGTACTGAGCCCATGTTGAGATTTCGAAATCCAATGCTTCATGCCTCCGATTGGCTGTCATGGGAAATCTAAAAATAGCTATAACTAGCAGTGGTTTTTGTGCTATGTCTGTGTGTGTGTGTATATATTATATGTGGGTGTCTATATATATACATGTATACACATATACAAATGTGCGCGCACACACACACACATTCTATCTATCTATCTATCTATCTATCTACCTACCTACCTATCTAATATTTAGGAAACTACCAATGGAATTTCTTGGCAGAATTGGATAAAATGTGTAGGGATAGTTGCCCCTTCTGAGGGGATTAAGCCCACCAAGTTTCAGATGAATAGGCATGGGACATTTTTTGCAAGAACAGCCTTTACATTTTGAGGGTATCCAAAAAAGAAGAAGACGTGTTTATCCCCGTATTTTCCTTGTGGACCATTCTTCAAAAAGTGACAAACAACACAGAGGTGTCTCTAAGTAAGAAAACTGAAAAGTTTCAGACAGATAACTACAGTGGTTCATGAGGAAGGAGAGTCCTCCCATTTGGGGTGTGTATGATTTGCTACCCCTTCCCTCCCTCATATTTTGGGGGGCAATTTGTATGAAAACAGCAGACATAATAGAAGTGACTGCAGGCAAGAAACCAGCAAAGTTTCAGAAGGATAGGCGCAAACAAAGCCTCCTGCAGGGTCCAGCTGACGTTCTGGTCACTTCGAAAGGAAGCCCCCTTTACCTAGACAACAAAATGGTCTGAAGGGGCCCACTTTGGCTCAGGCGTTGGCCAAATCTGATGTACATCCCTAATTTCGACCACATTTGATTTCATTCTCCATCTAGAGATCACCCTGAACATTTGGGGATGGTGATAACATGTACCCACTACTAAATTACTCTTGGGCCCTGGTATTGTCATCCATAAAGTTTCTGTGATGTATGCTGTGTTTGAGGTTTCTAGGTTGACATTATACAATACCTTCTTTTGACATAAGAGCAACACTATACCCTTTTCTTTCTGTAGAGTTTGTACTCAGAGATTACTATATCTCACTAGTTCTCTCCATTCCACCAGGTTTCCATTATGCCCACTGTATGTATGTTCTCATTCAAAACCAAGCATTCCAATTACATACTCCCATCTTGGCTTGGAGGCTTCTACCATTAATATAGAAACACGTATAAATTGTGTCCTTCTCCAGATGACTCTAGTATGTGCATTTTTCCCTCTGACATCTTTGACTGACTATAATGTTCTATGTATGCTTGTGGCTTATTTCTACCCCATTCTCATTTGGGTGATCAAAAACATCTTCAGCCTCATCCCTTAGGAATTATTCATCCTGAACCAGAAGCTCCCCAGCTCCTGTCAGCTGCCTTTGGAAAGTGTCCAGAAGCATCAACTAGCAGCAAGAACGCTGAATGGGCTAGTCCTTGGATTGCACCAGATACCTATATGTTCCCATATGTTACCAGGCTCATTTCAAAGTGCTAGCTATCACTTTTATAGCCTTAAATGGCTTAGGATCCAGTTTCTAACATATAAGGTTGCCCAGTCTCTAAGTTCATCTGGAGAGGGCCACCTGCATGTCCTGCTCGCATCTGAGGTACATCTGGCAGGGAACACAGGAGAGGGTCAGCTAATAACAATTTGTTGTTGTTCTTGTTTTGGGATTGTTCATCTGTCACCTCTGCTTTACTTTAATTGCTTGCCTTGGTTTTTGATTATGTTATATTGCTTAAGTCACTCCTCTCCATTTTATCCTCACAACAACAACCCTGTGAGGTGGGTTGGGCTGAGAGTCTGTGACTGGCCCAAAGTCACCCAGTGAGCTTCCATGGCCGAGTGGGGACTAGAACCCAGATCTCCCAGCTCCTAGTCCAACACTCTTGCCACTACACCACACTGGCTTTCCAGTGGCTAACATTCATAAAGACATTCTCTCTCTCTCTCTCTCTCTCTCTCTCTCTATATATATATATATATATTGGGGGGTATGTATAATGTAATACACAATATAGTTTAGAGCTAGAGCATAGAAACAAGATGATTCAAACTATTTAATGAAAACAAGAAATGTACGTCAAACTCAGATGTGAACTCAGTCCACACAAGATCACCCCCCCATTTTCCCATGAAAACATAATTTAGATCAGAAAGTTTTCCTTCTACCACATTATGTGTGAAATGTCAGCAAATACCATATCGGAAGCATGAAATAGTGAAAGAAGGATAGGCATGCATTTATTCCTTGCTTGGTTTCATAAACGAATTATATAAAAATACATTCCAACTCTGCAAAGAAAAGTATCTGGCACCATATAAAGTTAATATCCTGAACTAATGTCAGAACTCTTCAAAGATTCTTTCCTAAGCTATTACTTGACCACCAGTGTTGTGCCATTGTCCCATCTTTTTCTTCTTCATTTCTATTATTTCTAGTGCCACTGAAGGAGCAGGTGTGATCACGTACTGTGCTGGGACGTAGTTCTGGGAGACATGTGAACCCTGTTCAGACCTTCCCCCTGAACACTTGGAGGAGGAAGAAGAGGAGGAGGTGGTGGTGTAGGGATTGCACCCACTTGTCTGCCCCTTGACTACCATGTGTTCAGTGGAAGCTAAGGGTCCTTACGTGCATACAGCTATAGGTGTCTACACTCCTCCACATGACTGGGAAACCTGATTAAACAGGGTTTCCATTCCCATAGCAGAGCCTACATGTGCACAGCAGTATGTGCATGGAAACCCTTTTCAGAACTTCTGTTGAACAAAAGACCGCCTTCCCCTATATATACAGCCAGTCACCCCCTGAGGTCTTCAGAAGAGGCTTCACTGGTTGTTCCATGGCCAATACAAAGTCACCAGGTAACCACATGTAAGCAGGCCTTCTCACTGATGGCACCTACCCACTGGAACATTTTCCATGTGGTTCAAGAGGCAGAAATTGGCAAGCTTCAAATGCTTCTTGAAAACACATTTGGTTATACAGGCTTTTCCTGGCCTATAAGGAACTATGCCCTGGTTTATTGTTGTCTTTGCTATAATGGTTTAATTATTTATTATTGTATATTGTTTTTAATATTGCTTTATATATGTGTTTTAATGTTAACCACTCATCATTCTAAGCAATAAAGAAGTAAATAAAAATAAATATGGAAGGTAGATCATGATCTTGCTCCTTCCTTCATACGTTCAGTCTAAACATGGAGGTGACATCTGAAAACAGCTATGCCCAAATCCCTATGGCCTTTGTTCAAAACCCTACCACTCCATACCGGTTATATTAACTTACCTCACAGGATTTGGGCTAAGGTGATTAAGGGCCCTCGGTGATCAGAAGCGCCCGAATTTGGAGGTGTCAAATCAGCCAATGCAGAGTGGGAGGAGTGGTGGAGGCAATCTTTACCTCCCTGTCCTCCCGCCCTGCAGATTTCACTAGACAGGCTTTTTAGCCCAATGAGCAAGGGCGCTTGGGAAGGGAAGGGAAGGGAAGGGAAGGGGGCTGGAGGAGGCTCAGGTTAACTCGTATCCTGGCCTCTACGGTTTCCTCCCATCCCTGCCCACCAGAACGCCCCCTTTCCCCCTCCTCCAATGGAGCAGGGCTCAGATCTCCAGCTCCCCTTCCAAGGTTGGAGCACTGTCTTTAACCTTAGAAGGGAGAATCAGAGCAATCCTATGATCCCTGGGATACTCATCCAGGGACCATAGGTTTGCTCTCTAAGATTCTGAAGTACTGTGTTGTATATGCCAAGTGCCATATCTATTATAAACAACAACCCCCACCTTTTCCCCACTGAGTGAAAGCCATATTTGGGTTCTATTCAGCTATGAAGATAACTTGCATGAACCAGAGTGAGTCACTGTCTGTCATCTGGATCTACCTTACAGGGCTGCTGTGTGGTTTAACAGAGATAACCCCGTGTATGATACCCTGAGCTGCTTGGAGGAAGGTGTTGGGTTACAAATGTGGTAAAGTGAGAATAAATCAAATAAATATGTGATATGATACTCACTACTGGCCCCTGCTGAGATTGCAACCTTCATATTCCCAGAAACCAATACTTGTCAGCATTATTCACCTCCTCGCCAACATGAATCCATCCAGTAATTTTGCCCGCTGATACCTATTTCATTTTACTATTTTTATGTTAATGGAAAATATAACTTTGGCCCCACTTTTAAACACTCTTCCTATAGGGTAAGTCTCCATGAACTCAGAGGCATTTATTTTTGAGTAACCGTGCCCAGGATCACACTGTTCGTCAATAATGCTTTGATACGAGCATCACATAGACATTCCAGCCCTGCCCTACCATAACCTGATGAAGTCAGCACAATAGGTAGCAAGGGGTGTAGAAGGGGAAGAAGCAGGGGAAGGACCAGAAGTGTAACTAAGCCAGAGGTGAGGAGCCGATGGTCCCCCAGATGTTGTTGGTCTACAGCTTCCATCATCCCAAGCCATTGGCCATGCTGGCTCGGGCTGATGGAATTTGGAGTTCATGACATCTGGAGGGTCACATGTTCCTCTCCACTGAACAAAGCTAAGACTTTGTGGAATCATCCATTCTTTGAGCCCAGGTGAAACTCGAAATACCATACAGGACTCGAAACCCCATTATAACAATTTCTATTCCCTAATGCATAACAGGAGGAGGGCCTAATCTTTAGTGGATCATGCAATATTACTATTTGCCTAAGGGTGGCCTATCTCAGAATGTATTCTATTTCCTGCTATCTCTTCCTGTCTGCTCTCCAAACAGCCAGGCCAATTCACAGAAAAACCTTAAACATGTTTACTCAGAAGTAAGTTCTATTGAGCACAATGGAATTTTCTCCCTACTAAGTGTGCTTAGTAGGATTGTACTGTCAATAATAATAATAATAATAGTAATATAATATATTACATTTATAGCCCACCTTTCCTTTCTTCCAAGGTGTTCAAGGTGGCATACATGACTCTTCACCCCAATTCTATCCTCACAACAATCCTGTGATGTAGATAGACTGAAAGATTGGTCCACAGTCAGCCAGTGACTTTCATGGCTGAGTGGGGATTTGAACCTGGGTCTCCCCAGCCTTAATCTGACACCCCAGCTACTGGATCAGTTCCCTTAAGTAGCAATCAGCCATGAGTGTGACCTGCTTTTCACATTGTCCCGACTCACAAAACCAATGGTTCCCACACACCTATATCCACCATGTGTGTGTTTTTTTTTCTGAATTACAGTGGGAGGCTCTTGTACCTCTTAGAAAGTGAAAAGGTGAGAATTTCCTGCCCTCAAAGGAATGGCATTTCTGCATGAGTCACTATTGTGAGCATGACTGAAAGGAGTCAAGACAAAAACAGCAATGATTCATTCAGAGATCCAAGGGTCATCCTCCTCAGAGAGCAACTAATTCTGGTGCATCTCTCAATAGAGGTGATGAAAGAATCCAATCACACCTAATACAGAGATGCACAGGGTAATTCCCAACTCCAGAAGAAGCTGGTTGGAAAACGGCAATGAATGCAGAGGCAATGCACAGACACAGTGGGGAGCCTCTTCTCTGGCTAGATGCTCTGGGCTTATAGATACTAGTTACTCAATTTTCTGTGATACACTTTTGGTGGTAGAAAGTATGCCCCAACAGGAGAGGATTCTGCTACTGAGCTTCTAGAAGACAGCTCATTGATGACTTCAGAAAACAAGATGCTAGACTAGACAGACGTTTGGTCTGAAGTAGAACTCTTCTTATGTCCTTCTGTCCTTGCTTACAGACAGCCTCCCTAATCTTAAACAGCTACTCTCCAGCGACAAGTGGTACATCACAGAGATGCTTACCTACTCAAGGACCAGGCCTTGCAATAAATCCAGATGCCAACAGCGTCCCCATATCCATTCAGGCAACAACACTACTGCAGGACCTAGCACCATCAGCCACAACAACAAAGGCTTATTCAGCTCCTCATCCCCCAACATGATATATGCTACCGCATGCCACCAGTGCCTTTCTTCCTTTTATATAGGACAGTCTTCCACAACCTGGTGCCTTCCAGATGTCTTGGACTACCACCCCCAGCATTCCTGACCAGGCCATGCTAGCTGGGGCTGATGGGTATTGAAATCGAAAAGATCCGGAGGGTAAGTGGTTGGGGAAGGCTGACATAGAAGAAACAGGCTGATCTCTATGGAAAAGAATACATGGACACATCGAAAATGGCAACATTCAGAATGGGAGAACATTTCGATCTCCTGGGACACTCTACTGATGACCTGAAAGATGCCATTTTCTAACAGGGGAATTTCAAAGAGAGACTCCAGCTGAATGAGAACTAAACAAAATGTTTGATTCCATTCATTTATGCTTGCTTTGAGAAAATGGGTTTCCTGTCCCACGACAGGTGTTAATTAACATAACAAAAGTGGTACTGTTGTGTTATCACCACTTACTGCTATTGTGGATATTCACTTTGCTTATCTTGAGCTTTGCATAGAAATGATCACAGACAGTAGTTGGCGCATTTCATTGCTATTTGGCCACTTTTCCATCGATAATCATGCATGTATTTTTATTATTTATTTATTTACAATATTTGTATACCGCTCCTTATCTAAAACAGATCTTGGAGCAGTGAACAGAAAAGATAAAACAGTAAAATAATAAAAAGATTAAAACACCATATTAAAATTATGCTTTCGTAAAAAACAGAATGCCAATAGCAACCGTGACTGGTCAATTAAGGAATGCCTCCTGGAACAGTGCTGTTTTTAGGAGGCGCTAGAAACAACACAGTGTTGGTGCCTACCTGACCTCCAGGGGAAGGGAGTTCCAAAGAAAGGGGGTCACCACACTGAAGGCTCTTCTCCTGGTGACTCCAAACAGGTCCTTGCTGGACCACCAGGAGCAAGCCTTCTGATGACCTCAGTGACTGAGCAGGTTCGGAGAAGACGCTCTCTCAGGTATCCTGGTCCCAAGTTGTTTAAGGCTTTGTACCCTAGTAAAACCTTAAATCTGGCCTGGTAGCAGATAGGCAGCCAGTGCAGTTCTCTCAGCAAAGAAGTTACATGCTGAAAAGGGGCAGATCCTAACAAGAGCCAAGCTGTTGCATTCTGCACTAGCTCCAGCTTCAGGAGCAGCCTTATGGGTAGAGTGTGTTGCAGTAATCCAGGCTTGAGGTTATCCAGTGGTACAGCACCTGTACCACTGTCACCAAGCTATCCCTGTCCAGGAGTGGCCATAGCTGGCAAACCAGCTGAATCTGGTAAAAGGCACTCTGAGCCGCCATGAGTACTTGGGCCTCCAGCTACAATGATGGATCTAGGAGTACCCACAGTCTACAGACCTGATCTTTCAGAGGGAGTGCAACCCCATCCAGAACAGGCAGTGAGCCTATCTCCTGGACTCAGGAGCCACTCACCCACAGGACTTCCATCTTGCCAGGATTCAGCTTCAGTTTATTGGCCCTCATCCAGCCCATTACTGAGTTCAGGCTCTGGTCCAGGACTTGCACAGCCTCTCCTGATTCAGATGTCACAGGGAGACAGAGCTGTGTGTCATCAGCATACTGATGGCACTTGGCTCCAAATCCCCTAATGACCGCTCCCAGCAGTTTCAAATAGATTTAAATAACATTGGAGACAAGCTGGTACCTCGCAGAACTCCACAGCTCAATTGCCAAGGGGCCAAGGAATGGTCACCCGATGTTATGCTCTGAAATCAGCCCTACAGGTAGGACCAAAACCACTGTGACACAGTGCCTCTGATACCCATCCCGTGTAGTCGATCTAAGAGGATACCATGGTCGATGGTATCAAAACCCAATGAGAGATCAAACAGAATTAACAGGGTTGCACTCCCCTGTCCCTCTCTCAATAAAGGCCATCCATCAGGGCGAACAAGGCTGATTCAGTCCTGTATGTATGTAGGTAGGCAGATGGATGGATGGAGAGGTAGGTGGATGGAGAGGTAGCCTAACTGAGGATAACACTTCATGCTTCTGATGGAGTAGACTCTAGTCCATGAAAGCTATCACTACAAATTTGTTCATCTTTAAGATGCCACAAGACTTTTTGTTGTGAAATACTAGTAATTTTCTCACAGCAGAGTTCGTTAATTACCTAATCAGCTAATAGGCAATTAGAAGGTTTCTTCTGAAGTCAGAGATATGACACTGTCATTTTTTATATGACAATGAGAGTGACAGGGATGACTCCAAGGAGAAGGAAGAGTCAGCAGTTGCTCTGTCAAACCATTTCCTGCTCCCCTAACTTTCAGTCATAGTGGCTGAATTCACACGTAATGCTAAGCCAAGGTTTATGTTAACTATGATTTGTTGCTTTATCCATGAATTGTTTTGCAGACAAGCTAGCAAACCCCACTTTGTTTTCCCTATTTCTGGCTTGTTCCTTCCCACCCATTTTTCTCGCCTCCTGAGCAGTTTCATTTTTAGATTGGTCTTTCTGGGTGCTTCTGTTTCAGGGTGGACAGCAGCAGAAACAAGTCAGGGATAAGCTATGGTTTCGGGTTCAGTTACCATAACAAGCCATGGTTTAAACAAGCCAGAATTTGTAAGCCAATGACAAACCATGGCTTAGATTTGTGGTTTCTAGCTGGTAAACAAACCATGGTTTGTTTGTGGGGAGGGGTTCAGGCACAATGATCTGGTTCACATGACATAACAGCCTATGGGTTAAACAACCCATGGGCTGTCAGGGACAAGTGGGAGAGAGCAGATGCACTGCCTGCAGTGCACCTGCCACTTCCACTTTTACTCAGCAGCACACGATCGGCTCCTTCATATGTATGTATATATGTATTTATTTATTTACTGAATTTCTTAATCACCCATCTGGCCGGTCACCCAATACAATTTTAAAACAATAAAATTCTACTTTAAAACATCATATTTCTAAAAATACCCTAACCCACCCCAAATGCCTGCCTGAACAACCACATTTTTAATGTGTGGCGGAAGCTCATTAAAGAGGGGGCATGGCGGAGTTCCCTAGGGAGGGAGTTCCACAGAGTGGGGGCCACCACAGAGAAGGCCCTCTCCCTCATCCTCACCAGCCTAGCTATCCTGGCTGATGGGACAGACAGAAGGCCATCCAAGGCTGATCTTGTTGAGTGGCCTGTCTGGTGTTGCTGGAGGCGCTCCTTAAGATAGGCTGGGCCGGAACCATTTAGGGTTTTAAAGGTAAAAACCAACACCTTTAATTTTGCCCCGGAAAACAACTGGTAACCAGTGCAACTCCTTCCGCACCTGAGTGATGTGATCATGCCGGCGGCTGCCTTTAATCAGGCTTAGCATAACACGCAAACCTGGATCACTGGGTTTTTTAGGGGCTAGACAACCCAGCAGTTAACCCATGGTTTGTTTTGGATTAACAGTTGGGTTATTTAGCCCCTAAACAACCCAGTGGTCCAGGTCTGCACATCGCACTAAGCAACCTATGAAGGACTCAATCATGGGTTGCTGAGTAAAAGCAGAACTGGCTGGCATGCTGCAGGCTGTGTGTCCGTTCTCTCCCACTCACCCCTGACAGCCCATGGGTTGTTTAACCCAAGGACTGTCATGATGTGTGAACAGGCAAGGCAGATTTCAACAAACTACAACATGGCTTAGTTTCATGTGTGAACCAGGTAAAAGCCCTACATAATATGCATTGAATCCTTGCTCATCTAAAAATGGCCTTTGACACCCCTTCATTCTCCTACCCAGCTAGCTCTTCTGGAGTCACCCTGGTAAAGGATTATCCTGACAAAAGCTCATGAGTTTGGAAACAAAATGAAGGAAGTTGCACGAGAATTACTGTGTGGTTAGGAAGAGAGAGAAAAAGGAGAAAAAGGAAAGGAGAAGAAAGAGGACTAATGAGATTCTTAAAAAAAAAAAAAAATCAGACAAACCCAAAATGGTAAATAACAGTCACTTTATTATCTAGTCTTACAGGTGTTTCTTGGTTGCTGAAAATGGTGATAACTTCATTTGGTGATGTACAAAATTACATCTGTTTCATCTCTCCTATAAGTGGTCCTGACTATTTGAATGTCACGTACAATTTCAACATGAGTGCTAATAATGTGGAACAGAAAATGCAGGAGTGAGCTGATAAATAGAAAGAACAGATCTGTATAGTCACATTTGACCCATCCATGATGTATCATATGATTAGCAATCATCCTATCCTATCATCTTGTCAGAACTTTGATCTGATTCAGAAGCCAATCTTGTGATGAATTGCATTAAATACTATTGATGTTTTACTGCAGCATAGTCTCTTTTGTCCCATTGATGGGATTAATCTGCATTTTAGGATGAATCACATTACATCTCTTCAAAAACTCCTGCCACAGCATAATTTCATAATTATACTCGTTAGTAAGGGAAACAAATAAAAATGAATCGCTTCTTCTCAGCCAAGTCACATCTTCCTCTTTTGCTATTTAGACTACTTTTTCAGCCCGCTTGCTTGGTTATCTTATGCTAGGCCTGCACAACATGCAACCCACAAAGCTGAACACCAGCCATGTATAGTGGCCTGCCCAATAGGGGCCTGCTTGACAACATCCCCATTTTTGCAGCCTCAAGTGGACAATAAAAACAAAGTCTATGATGCTCCTTGTGGGGCACCATACAGGGCTAGTGGTCTGCTTTTCACTTGGTGGGTCAGCAAATGAAGTATTTAAACCAGTTTAAGTCTTTGGTGTACGTATCTCCAGAGGCTCTTGCTACTGTTGTGCCAAAAATTTTGATTCTTCCATTTTTAGCATTTTGTTGGGGGTGGGGGAGACAAAAACTCTGGTGAAAGAGGCTGGGAGAGGTGAGAATTTCAGAGAATTTTCTCCTTGGGGAAGGGGACAGGGTTTCCACATGTCTTTTTAAGTGTAGGCAATTCTTGAGGGGGTCTTCTTCCTATTTTTTTTTTTTAAAAAACACCCCCTGCACTTGCAGGAGCCCTCTTCTCTAGCCTGGCAGTTGTTATTTTTTCTGAACTCCCAGGAGACCATGTGACCTCTCCCTCTCCAATAGGCATTCAGGAAGAACTCCCAGGAGACCATGTGACCTCTCCCTCTCCAATAGGCATTCAGGAAGAACTCCCAGCTGGAAAAGAGTCTTGGGCTCCTGCAAGTGCAGGGGATATTTAAAAAAAAAAATGAAAGAAGACCACTCAAGAATTGCCTACACTTTAAAAGGTATGTGGAAACCCTGTCTCACTCCTCAAGGAGAACATTTTCAGAAATTCTCCCCCTCCCTGCAAAAGAAGCAGAAAAAAACAATACCTCTTTTGCAGAGGGAGAAAAGGTTCCCCAAAATAGGGGGCAGGATTCCACACAGCACTAATTCTTGCCAATTTATTTGTCCTGCCCAAACATATTCAGAGCATCCAGAATTTAAGAACAAGAATGTCCGGCCCAAACATCCAGAAACTGCAGACTGGAAGGTCGGCAGGTCAGCAGTTCGAGACCCGAGTGCTGCGTGACCGAGTGAGCTCCCGTCTTCAGTCCCAGCTTCTGCCAACCTAGCAGTTCAAAAGCAAGAAACTGCAAGTAGATAAATAGGTACCGCCTCGGCGGGAAAGGTAACAGCGTTCCGTGCACCTCGGTGTTCAGTCATGCCGGCCACATGACCACGGAAGCATCTTTGGACAGCGCTGGCTCTTCGGCTTGGAAACGGGGATGAGCACCGCACCCTAGAGTCGGACACGACTGGTTGGGGACACCTTTACCTTTACCTTTTAAGTGCATGAGTCACTAGTCTTATGGCTAGTAGTCCCCCACTGGTCAGCTTTCCTGGCCAATGCACCAATTTTGCACCCATTTTGCACAATTACATCCCATTGGTAACACTGAGCCAGTAATAAAGATCACAACCTTAACATTGCGACTGACATGGAGAAATGGTTTATTGAAATGCAAAGCTCAATACAAGGACAGTAGAGAAATAATTATGTGACTGAATAACTACATAGAAAAATAAGAGGAAAACTATAAATGCACAGATAAACAGTGGATAAAGAAATAAAGAAATAAAAATAATAAACAATTAGATATAAAGATACAGAAAACACAGGCAATGAAGAACTAAGCAAATGAAGTCACACTGTATTGCACATTATATTCAATCACCCTAAACTCCCACCAGCCCCAACTACTTAAATCAATCTAACTCATTCCAAGTGCCATAGCATTCTAGAGTCATATTCATTCTAAAGCCCCCAATTGTCCAGCATCCTGTATCTCATGGGAAGCTCCCATCAATGCAAAGGCTTCCCAGAGCCACACAACCTTGGGAGTGGAACTAAACACATGGCCCCACCGTGCAGCTGTGTCTGTGCTGGCTCTCCAGTAAGTAATCCCTAAATAGAGCTTAAGTTTCAAAACAGTTCATAGCAACCAATCCAATGGGTCTGGCAATCTTTTCTTCTTCTTCACCCCTAATCTCCCATCCTGGACTTCTCATATTGATCAGAAGTGAACCTTTCTACGTTGCTTAGAGGTAGGCACAGAACTTTCCCACTCTCCCTATTTATTCACATTTTATTAAAGGAAAGTTTAACAACTGTCTCTATAAAGTGTTCCATTCCCCCCCCCCATTAACTCATAAACATATTCCATGTCAGAATCTTCTCAGAACCAATGCTAACTCCACAAAGTTTGTTATGGCTTCACCATCTGCTGTGCTGCCTGATGATTTCCTTCACAGCCGCTTATCAAATAACAATGCCTTTCCCATCCTTGTTCTCAGCCCAGGTGCCAAGGTCTCACAAAGGCCATTTCTTTGCCTCAGCAAAAGTCACTTTGACCCACAAAGAGCTTGCAGACCGTTTCTGCATGGAGGAGCATTAAAAAAAAAAATCTCTACCTGTAGCATGCCAGAGTGCCATCCATTCTACCTCCTTGTTCTGCTGCATGAATAGGCCAAGCCTCAAGCCTCCACTCATCAATGTGTAAACCAGCTCTGGACATTTGTGCATCTGTCTCTATAATCTAAGGTAGTCTTCTCCAATCTGATGCCCTATATTGTGTTGGACTACAATTCCCATCATGCCCCAGTCAGCCAACACAGTTGGAGAACACCAGGTTTGGGAGGGCTGATCTAAAGTGTCTAACTTCCAATGTGAATGGAATGACCAGCTAAAGTAGGCCAGGTGTCCTGCTTTACAAAGGACACTTCTCTATTTGAAGTGCTGACAGAGGACAGTTCTCTTTGTGTTGTTGTTGTTGTTCAGTCGTGTCCAACTCTTCGTGACCCCATGGACCATAGCACGCCAGGCCTTCCTGTCCTGCGCTCTCTCCCGGAGTGTGCTCAAGTTCATATTCATTGCATCGGTGATGCTATCTAGCCATCTCATCCTCTGCTGTCCCCTTCTCCTTTTGCCTTCAATCTTTCCCAGCATCAGGGTCTTTTCCAGGGAGTTTTCTCTTCACATTAGGTGGCCAAAATATTTAAACTTCAGCTTCAGTATCTGTCCTTCCAATGAGCAGTCAGGGTTGATTTCCTTTAGGATAGTTCTCTTTGTAGGCATCCTCAATTTGAAGGACCAAATCCAATTTAAAGATAAAGAACCATAAGGAAGGAGAGCAGGGGTCTTGAAGCTGCCCATCAACAGCAACCTAGACAGCAGACTGAGCAGGTACCTATGTCATCGGTCACAGTCTTCTGTACTATGGTGAGATATCCTGAATTTCTCTTAAAATTATAGTAACTATTTCTAAATTTACATCTATACATATACATCAGTATGGAATTTTAATGCAAATCTGTGTCCTCTTTTTTTAGTGACACATTTTCTCTTATTTGGTGATATGAAAATGGCCACCCTAAGGTGAACTCTTCATTTACAACACTAAAAGAATTCTTTCAGAAGGGCGTTCTTCAAATCTTAGCATGCATTAGGATCTGCGTTCATTTACACATCTGACTACGGAAACTGGCACGTCAGCATTTTAGCATTCACAGATTTGTAGAAGAAATACACGAGCCTAATTACCAGAATTATTGCACGGTAAATGGTTTTTCAACCAGCAAAAGGATATTATGCTGACGGAAA
Source organism: Heloderma suspectum (assembly GCF_057233095.1). Classification (NCBI taxonomy): domain Eukaryota; kingdom Metazoa; phylum Chordata; class Lepidosauria; order Squamata; family Helodermatidae; genus Heloderma; species Heloderma suspectum. Next base: position 76,806,160 of record NC_139460.1, on the reverse strand, counting down.
CACTGTTCTACTTGTTGACTTAAGCGGTGTGCCTTTATCAAGGAAAAAAAAATCTACACATTACAGTATTTCCTGATGGCAATTGTGCTCCAAACTATTAAAATTCTGACAGCTTTACTTTTCCCTCTAAGTGGAATTGTTTGGCATTAGTTCTACTCCATATATTTCAGATGCTATAAAATGAAAGACTGCAACCCATTTAGTTGTTCTGTAATAGATGCCGTCTCCCACCCACCTTTTGATCCCGTGGATTTTGTAACTGAACTCGGAGAGCGCTACTGGAAGACAGCCAGAGCTCTGTCTAAGGGGAAATGTCTTAGGGGTGCTCCAAGAGTCTCTCTGTCTGAAAACTGGAGATGTCTGTGGCTTCACAAAGATCTAGATCACCCTTCCTCAACCTGGTGTCTTCTAAATGTGTTGGACTACAACTCCCAGCATGGCTGGCTGGGGCACGCTGGGAGTTGTTGTCCAACACATCTGAAGGGCATCAGGTTGAGGAAGACTGATCTAGAGCCATACCTTGCAATGTGGGATGACTGCTCTCTTTGAACCTGGAATTCAATGTGAACCCATGGCATTGCACCACTTTCTCTCCCCTACGGGCCTCCATTAGCCCAGGCATATGTGGCATCACAGGTAGACTCTAGCTTTGGAATTTTCTGCTGAATGTAAACACCCTCATTGTGACCTTGTTTCAAAAGTCAAAGGAGCAAGATAAATATTTGAAAGAGTGCTGGGTGCTCTTGCATGTGAAGCAGGGAAATCTTCACTCACCCAAGAAGCTCATAGGGCAAATCTATCATCCTAAACTACTGCACAGATTGTTGTGAAGATAAACTAGATAGACCATTGTAGGTCTCCATGAGCTCCTTGGAAGAAGCATTAATAAATCCACATGACATTGCTTCCCATTCTAGTTTGATCTTTGTAACACTGTTGCTGTTGTGGTGTTAGGGGAGGAGGATGGAGACTTTGTTTCCAATGGTTTCTAAAGCTGGACAAAAACCTGGCTCTGTAATCAGTTCACCTCTTCAGATCACCTGCCTTGGATGGTCCTTATCAGTACATTTATTTATATATTGAAATTTATTAAACATAAATTTATCTAGGTGTTTTACAATAACAACAAATACAATCATAATAAATCCTCCTTCTCCTTTACCTCACTGCTGCATTTGTCTTTAGACTAGGGACAGTCTCCAGGTGGTTGGTAAGCACCCTCCGCAATTATCTATACTCACTTGACTCCAAGCTATGCAAGCAGCACCGTGTCAACAGCAGTTCCACTCCGTTTCTGTGGCCATAGTGGCATAAACTGTACAGCACCCCCTGCTTGCTTAGCACCAAGAACAAACAGCCCACTTGTCCACTGGGTTGGTTGTCTGTAAACACAATGGGACAGTTAAAGTTGGACCTTTGGGCCAAACTCCAGGGCCACATTGCCCAGGAAAGGCCCAAAAGACCACTCAGGGAATGATAGTTGACTGGCAAACAGGCTCAACATCTGGGCATGTTGGGGCAGATACTTCTCACTGCAGCACCCTTTCTTCTTATTTTTAAAAACATTTTATAATCAGGGAGTTGCTGACCAGGCACACACATGGTTACCGCTGTTCATTTTATTATTATTATTTTCATTTTAAAATGTATTATCCCTTTTTAAACAACAAAATGGTGCTTATTCCCAAATAAATGCATACTTCATGACTGAAATACTTCATGACATAATGACATGTATGTACATGTACATACATGTACATATGTACATGTACATAAATGTCATACTTCATGACATAAATTGCAAATCTAGCAGCGAGCACGTAAGACCATGAAGTCCAGGATCCACAATTACCTAGCTGCACCACTGAGTAAGCAAGTCAGATTTCATGGATCACATGCTGCACAGCACTCTGTGCAACACTGCTACACTTCACATGTCTCAAAAGACCCACTATTCTGAATAGCTTAACCTGTGGTTAGCTCTTTGTGAGAGGGGTTTGACTGAAACAGCAGAGTCTTGAGGGTGGATTCAGACAAAAAAACCCTTTTGCTTTCATTATGCAGTGATTTTTGCAATCATTCTATGGGAAATCCATGTCAGCTTAGCTTGTCAGGGAGCATATTTCTAAACTGAAGACACTGAGATATATCATGTCCATGTTGAGTCTTCGTTCTGCTTTTCTTGCTTGTAGAAGAGGTAACTACTCAGAATTTCTACTTTAATCAAACACCTTGGGTTTTCCAAAGTGTTTGATCAGCACACAGAAGAGCTGAACTATTGCACCGGGGTTTGTTTGGCAAGCCTCATTTTGCATATGGTGCAATGTGATTCAGTAAAACATGCTCAGTCCCAACCAAACTGACCTTACCTTCATTAAGAACTTGAAAACATATATTTATCTACAAGCTTGCTCTTCAGGGAAGCTTGTTCAATCTTTTGAAGGAAGTGATTGAATCAAAAGCACATTGGAAAGTAGTAGATCACACCTAGAATGAATCAGTGAGACCTACCAATTGCATTATTGAACTGGGGAGTCTTGAATTCAAGTTAAGGCTTATTGGGTAACTTTGGGGAAATAACTGTCTTTCAGCCTAGCCTTCCTCAGTTGTATCTTGAGAGGCAGGCTGCAAGAGACCCAAGTATATTGCTCTGAGCATCTTGAATGAAGGCCATGATACGTGTGTGATAACTGAAAGGGAAATCCACCTTAAAATAGCCAGTTGTTTTTGTTACAGTGCTGCTCTAATCAGGAATATGCTACTTCCAGGCACTCTAGTTCAAGGATGGGCAACATGTGATGCGACCGATCTTGTCTGATCTCAGAAGCTAAGCAGGGTCAGCCCTGGTTAGTACTTGGATGGGAGACTGCCTGGGAATCAGGCTTCCTGCACTGAGCAGGGGGCTGCCCTTGATTGTCTTGTAGGCCCCTTCCAACCTTACGATTCTATGAACTCCCAGATGTTTGGGCCTTGAACTCCCATCGGTCCTTGCCAGCATAGCTAATGGTGAGGGATGATGGGAGTTGTAGGCAAAAACATCTGGGGGCCACAAGTTACCTACCCCTACCCTAGTTCCTTATCTAACCAAGGATATTATAAATGCTTCCACATGCCTGCCATCTGTGATTCTCCCCAGAGGTATATAGGTCACAGCCTATCACCTTAATCAGCCTAAAGGGGCTTGGTGAATTCACATGCTTTGGATGGATGCTGGAAAGTTTTCAGCTTGTGCTTCAGTGGGATTCAGTGCAGGAGAGCTCTCCTATGCAATAGTAATAATAAAGGCAAGAGTGCATCTGAGCATGTACAAACACAAAGGCACCTTGAAATGTTTCTCAAGTCAAGAGAGAGTCACTTTTCCATGAAGGGCTGGGTTAAGTGACCCAGACATATCTGTGTAGGCTGACAACGTGGATGCCAATTAGGGGATGCAAATTCCATGGGGAAAATTTATGTGATCAGTGGCAAAGTAGCCAAAGTGGCTTTGGCATAGCTAAGTGAATGTCAAAGGGTCCCATAGTTGATATCATACGGTTCCATAAGTACTGCACAATGTAGTTGGGAATCTACCATTCCATATGCCTTGTGTTTCAGATTGATACATACATCCCCATTCGCTATTTGGGCTACTGTATTGTTATTACATGCACAGTATTAGTTGTACACAACAAGTGTCTCTGGAATTGTGCTACTTCTTAGTTCAGTTGCTGAATATCAGTTGGTTTCACTTTAGTAAATTTATTGCTTTATGATTGATTGATTGATTGATTGATTTGAGTTGTACCCCACCATTTTACCAAGCCCCTTCATGGATCACTGCCTTGTTGTGGTGAAGGGGCTTGCGTAACTCAGTGAAGCCATAAGCTGTGCCGTGCAGGGCCACCCAAGACGGACAGGTCATGGCGGAGAGTTCTGACAAAATGTGGTCCACTGGAGAAGGAAATGGCAACCCACTCCAGTATTCTTGCCAAGAAAACCCCATGGAACATATCACAAGGCTAAAAGAAATGACACCGGAAGATGAGCCCCTCAGGTCGGAAGGTGTCCAATATACTACTGGGGAAGAGCAGAGGGTATTTCCAAGTAGCGCCAGAAAGAGTGAAGTGGCTGGGCCAAAGCCGAAAGGACACTCCGCTGTGGATGTGTCTGGTGGTGAAAAGAAAATCCAATGCTGTAAAGAACAATATTGTTTAGGAACCTGGAATGTAAGAGCAATGAATCAAGGCAAGCTGGAGGTGGTCAAACATGAGATGGCAAGATTGAACATCGACATCTTGGGAATCAGCAAACTAAAATGGACAAGCATGGGCGAATTTAATTCAGGTGACCATCATATCTACTACTGTGGGCAAGAATCCCTTAGAAGAAATGGAGTAGCACTCATAGTCAACAAAAGGGTGGGAAAAGCAGTACTGGGGTACAATCTCAAAAACAACAGAATGATCTCAGTATGAATCCAAGGCAAACCATTCAACATCACAGTAATTCAAGTCTATGCCCCAACCACTGAGGCCGAAGAAGCTGAGGTTGATCGGTTCTATGAAGACCTACAACACCTTCTAGAACTAACACCAAAAAAAGATGTCCTCTTCATCATAGGGGATTGGAATGCTAAAGGAGGAAGTCAAGAAATCACCGGGATAACAGGCAAGCATGGCCTTGGTGTACAAAATAAAGCAGGACAAAGGCTAATAGAGTTTTCCAAGAGAACACGCTGATCATAGCAAGCACTCTTTTCCAACATCACAAGAGGCGACTCTACACATGGACATCACCAGATGGTCAATATCGAAATCAGATTGATTATGTCCTTTGCAGCCAAAGATGGAGAAGCTCTATACAGTCAGTAAAAACAAGACCTGGAGCTGACTGTGGCTCAGATCATGAGCTTCTTATCGCAAAATTTCAGCTGAAATTGAAGAACATAGGGAAAACCACTAAACCATTCAGGTATGACCTAAATCATATCCCTTATGAATATACAGTGGAGGTGACAAATAGATTTAAGGGATTAGACCTGATAGACAGAGTGCCTGAGGAACTATGGACGGAGGTCCGTTACATTGTTCAGGAGGCAGCAACTCAATCCATCCCAAAGAAAAAGAAATGCAAGAAAGCACAGTGGCTGTCTGATGAGGCTATACAAGTAGCTGAGGAAAGAAGGGAAGCAAAAAGCAAGTGAGAAAGGGGAAGATATACCCAACTGAATGCAGAGTTCCAGAGAATAGCAAGCAGAGACAAGAAGGCCTTCTTAAATGAACAATGCAAAGAAATCGAAGAAAACAATAGAATGGGAAAGACTAGAGATCTCTTCAAGAAAATCAGAGATTTCAGGGGAACGTTTTGTACAAAGATGGGCATGATAAACAACAAAGAAGGCAGGGACCTAACAGAAGCAGATGAGATTAAGAAGAGGTGGAAAGAATACACAGAATAACTATACAGGAAAGATCTTAATGTCCCTGATAGCCATGATAGTGCGGTCACTGAACTTGAGCCGGACATCCTAGAGAGTGAAGTCAAGTGGGCCTTAGGAAGCATTACTAACAACAAAGCTAGCAGAGATGACAGTATTCCAGCTGAGCTATTTAAGATCCTAAAAGATGATGCTGTTAAAGTGCTGCACTCAATATGCCAACACATTTGGAACACTCAACAATGGCCACAAGACTGGAAAAGGTCAGTTTACATTCCAATTCCAAAGAAGGGCAATGCCAAAGAGTGTTCAAACTACCGCACAATTGCGCTCATTTCACATGCCAGCAAGGTGATGCTCAAAATCCTACAAGCTAGGCTTCAGCAGTATGTGAACCGAGAGCTACTGGAAGTACAGGCTGGGTTTCAAAGACGCAGAGGAACTAGAGATCAAATCGCCAACATTCGCTGCATCATGGAGAAAGCAAGAGAATTCCAGAAAAACATCTATTTCTGCTTCATTGACTTTGATTGTGTGGATCACAACAAACTGTGGCAAATTCTTAAAGAGATGGCAGTACCAGACCACCTTTCCTGTCTCCTGAGAAACCTGTGCGAGGGTCAAGAAGCAACAGTAAGAACCAGACATGGAACAACCGATTGGTTCAAAATTGGGAAAGGAGTACGACAAGGCTGCATATTGTCGCCCTGCTTATTTAACTTATATGCAGAGTACATCATGAGAAACGCCGGGTTGGATGAATCACAGGTCGGAATTAAGATTGCCGGGAGAATTATCAACAACCTCAGATACACAGATGATACCACCCTAATGGCAGAAAGCGAAGAAGATCTAAAGAGCCTCTTGTTGAGGGTGAGGGAGAGTGCAAAAGCTGGTTTAAAACTCAGCATTAAAAAAACTAAAATCATGGCATCTGGCCCCATCACTCCCTGGCATATAGAAGGGGAAGAAATGGAAGCAGTGACAGATTTTATTTTCTTGGGCTCCAAGATCACTGCAGACGGTGACTGTAGCCATGAAATTAAAAGACGCTTGCTCCTTGGGAGGAAAGCTATGGCCAACCTAGACAGCATAGTAAGAAGCAGAGACATCACCTTGCCGACAAAGGTTCGTATAATCAAAGCTATGGTTTTCCCAGTAGCAATGTATGGCTGTGAGAGCTGGACTATAAGGAAGGCTGAGCGCCAAAGAATCGATGCTTTCAAACTGTGGTGCTGGAGAAGACTCTTACGAGTCCCCTGGACTGCAAGGAGGTCAAATCAGTCCATCCTAAAGGAAATCAACCCTGACTGCTCATTGGAAGGACAGATACTGAAGCTGAAGCTCAAATATTTTGGCCACCTAATGCAAACAGAAAAGTCACTGGAAAAGACCCTGATGCTGGGAAAGACTGAAGGCAAAAGGAGAAGGGGACAGCAGAGGATGAGATGGCTAGATAGCATCACTGATGCAATGAATATGAACTTGAGCACACTCTGGGAGAGAGCACAGGACAGGAAGGCCTGGCGTGCTATGGTCCATGGGGTCATGAAGAGTTGGACACGACTGAACAACAACAATTTTACCAAGAAAAAATGGCACTCAAGGTGGCTTACAATCATAAATAAAAAATTATTAAAACAATAATAAAACAAATGCAATAAAATACCATTAAAACCACAACAGTAACAGAAGAAAAACAGCATCCAACCCAACAGACCTTCTTACATGCCAAAGGCCTGTTGAATTAAAAAAAAATGGTCTTCTTGCCAGAGAAGGATAGCACAGGGAGAGCAAACCTGGCCTCCCTCAGCAGGGCCTTCCACAGTCTGGGAGCAGCCATCAAGAAGGCCCTGCTTTGTGTCACCACCAAATGGGCCTCTGAAGGCAAAAGACAGGCCTCTCCTAAAGATCTTGAGACCCAGTCAGGCTCATATGGCAGAAGGTGGACTTTCAGGTAGCCTGGTCCCAAGCCATATTGGGCTTTATGTGCAGACGCAATGGTGGCAAGAAGTGAAGTTTCTTCACTGCCCTCATAACCAGCACTTTGAATTCTGCCCAGAAACAGACCAGTAGCCAGTGAAGCTGTTGTAACAAGGGAGTTGCATGCATCCTGTAACCGGCCCTGGTCAACAGTCCGACCACAGCTTTCTGGACCACCTGAGGTTTCCAAACAGTTTTTGAAGGCACCTCATGAAGATCGTGTTATAGTAGTCCAAACGGGATGTAAATAAAGCATGCATAACCATGGTGAAATCATGGAAATCATCTCTAGGAACAGGCACAGTTGGAACACTAGCCTCAGCTCTGCAAACACACTCCTGGCCACCGCTGAGACCTGGGCATCCACGTTCAAGGTTGAGTCCAGGAGAGCACCCAAACTGCAAGCCTCAGTCTTCAGGGGGGGGTGACTCCCATCCAGGACAGGTTGTATCCCTATTCCCTGATATGCCTTTCAACTAACCAGAAGCACTTCTATCTTGTCTGGATTAAGTTTCAATTTGTTTGCCCTCATCCAGTCCATTACCAACATCAGACACCAATTTAGAACTAGAACAGCTTCCTTGAATTTGGATGGAAAGGAGAGATAGATTTGGGTGTCATCAGCATACTGATGGCACTGAACCCCAAAACTCCAGACAATCTCTCCCAGTGCTTTCATGTATATGTTAAATAGCATGAGAGATAATATAGAACCCTGAGGGACACCACAGGTCAACAGCCACGGGATCAAACAGGAATCCCCCAGCACCACCTTCTGGGAATCCACCCTCCAAGTACAACTGGAGCCACCATGCCTCCCAGTCCCATCTCAGACAGATGCCTCAGAAAGAAACCATGGTCAATGATATCAAAAGCTACAAAGAGGTCCAGCACAACTTACAGGGGCACAATCCCCCTGTCCACTTCCCAGCATGGATCATCCAAATGGTGACCAAAACAGTCTCTGTCCCATTACCAGGCCTGAAGCCAGATTGAAATGGATCTAGATAATTCACATCACCCAGAAATCCCTGGAGCTGAGACGCCACCACACACTCCAACACCTTGCCCAAGAATGGAATTTTAGACTAGCTGGACATTATCCAATACACTGGGGTTCAGGGAGGATTTTTTTTTTTTAAAGGACTTATCACTGCCTCTTTTAGAGAAGATGGAATCACACCTTGAAGTAAGGAGGAATTCACCACTGCCCTTACCCACTCAGCAAGTCTCCCCCTGGCTGCTTTTATAAGCCAGGAAGGGCAAGGGTCCAGCACACAAGTGATACGCCTCACTTTTCCAAGGATCCTGTCTACATCCTCAGGCTGTACAAATGGAAAAGTATCCATTGTAACTGGACAAACAGGAGCCAAAGTTACATCCACTGGAACTGTATCAACTATAGCATCCAAGTTGAGGTGGATACAGTCAATTTTATCTGCGACGTGTCATGCAAATTAGTCACAGCAGGCTATTGAGTGGTCCACCTTTTCTTCTTGTGGGCCAGACTGTGATAGGCCTCTGACCACCCAAAGAAAGCTCCACTGGGCAACTCTGCAGCTGCAATGGTGGCAAGAAGTGAAGTCTCTTCACTGCCCTCACTGCCATGGAGTGGGGTTTAAAATGAGCTCTAGCCTGCATTTGATTGGACTCATTCTGAGTTTTCCATCAACATCACTCTAGTTGATGTCCCACTAGTTTCATCACCCACAATGCTCTGGAATACCAGGGGGCTCGTTTGGCTCCACTCCATGAGAGCAATCATGTCAACCACCTGGGCCATTTTTCCATTCCAGAGGTCAACCAGATTCATCAGAATCACCAGCCGAGGTAATAGAAAATCCCCAAGAGCCATAAGAAACCCATCAGGTCCATCAGTTCACCAGGGTAGACCATCTCAATTGTCCCCCTGACCTGCAGAGGCTCCAAGTCCCAGCAAGTCTAAACAGGTAGTGATCTGTCCATAACAGAACTATAGAAAGTTCCTTCACCCCCATAGCTCCATCATCCCACCCTATGCAGAAGACCAGTTCTAAAATGTGTCCTGCCAAATTAGTGGGGCTAGATACTAATTGGGATAGACCTGTGGTTTCCACTGAGGCTATGAAATCCTGAACCACTCCCAACAAGGTGGTCTCAGCATGTATGCTGAAATCCCCCTGCACAACATGCCATGGAGACTCTAGCAGCAACCCCAAGATCACCTTGGCCAGTTCAGGAAGGGGGACCATTGGGCAGAGGGGTGGGTGGTGCACCAACAGAATTCCCATTCTGTCCCGAACACCCGCCTTCAGATACACACCCTGGAGACTAGAAGATGGCAGGATGGGGCACTGGGACAGGGGATAGAATCATGATAGACCACTGTGACTCTGCCTCCTGCTCCCCTCCCCCAAATCAGGTGTTGCCTGCTGCAACACAGAGAACCTAGGTGGGCAAAACTGGGAGTGATTTACTCCCCCAGTCTTATCCAACCAGATCTCTGTGATATAGGCCAGGTGAGTTCACTCATCCAGGATCAAGTCCTGGATGGCTGTTGGTTTCCACAGTAGTATCTTCAGTCTTCAGATAACTTACCTCAAGTACTGTAGTGTAAACATTGGAAGGTGCATTGACATAATCAAGAAAAATGTCACCAATAAAAAGGAGAAAATAAACTAACAGCAAATAACAGTCATTAAGGCACAATGGCTTTGATTAATACATTGGTTGTTAAGTGGCTAGTAATAAGATTAACTCCCCACTTTCCTGCCCAACAGACACTTAAAGTAATTGCATTTTTGCAAGCTGCTTTATCATCACTTTATGTGCTTTATGATGTCATGGGGACAGCAATGTGAGTTATCTAACACTCAGCAGTTTTTCCTAACCCTTCCTCCACACTTTTTTTTAAGGACTATTCTTCTGCCAGCTCAAGGCATTCCTACCTACTGCACTGTAAACACTGGTCACAGACAATAACTCAGGATGGTTGCATAAAACTTTGCCCCAGCCCACGCATAATGTGCCCATTTCCAAATCAATGCTCACAATAGCACCACAATGTGGGAAATGGTTACAGGGCACTTAGGAAGAAGTGAAAAAAGACAGGGAAGAATTTCAACATCCTGTAAGCTACCCTGAACCATCATGAGAAGATGGAGCTCGAATAGAACAGAACAAAACAGAACATGTTGCTCTGCTGAGGGATAAGGAAATCTCTATTCCCAAGACTCATTTATGGAGCCCACAGATCTGTTCCACTTCATCTTCACTATCAGGGCTGGCTCACAGGATGGCGCAGCTGGGCATTTGCCAGGGTCCCAAGAAAAGCAGAGGGCCCGTTGCCCTAACAGTGCTATCATTTCCACTTTGCATGTGAACTCTTATTACTGATGTTGCACCTGTTCAACTCAATAGGCATCTTTCCAATGATTTCAGGGAGCATTTATTCAGACCCAATAATAAAGATCATATTCAATGTGAACTGCGTTGGGTGGGATACAAAGAACTGTGGAACTAGTTTCCCAAGCCCAAAGGATTTTAGATGGGGGGGGAGGTGGGGGGTGTTTCCAAACAGCAATCTCCTCTTCCCCCATGCTTTATAATAAACTGTTTCTGAACCCTGAAAATGTATGCTAAAATAAATTTGTTACGGTGCTACAAGACTCTTTGTTGTTTTTGCTGCAATAGACTAACACGGCAGCCCTCTGGACATCCTAAACACACTTTCTAGAACCTAAGTCCCGCTGAACTTAGAGAGACTTACTTCTGAATCAACATACTTCAAACTTTGCTGCTAGGAATGATGGTGCACAGAGGTGACATGGAGCAAACCGACATCAGCCTGATCCTATGCAGAGTTAGGAACAACAACAAGCTGATTGAAATGAAAAGGCTCAGAACACCTCACTCTGCATGGGATCTGGCAGCATCCAGCAGTTTTGAGAACATGGCTTCCTCTATTGCATACGTTATTATTACATGTCACAGCTTTGTACATACTTGTGGTTGGTTGCACTGCTGCTTTACATTTACTCCAAAGCGAGGCCCCAAAAGCAGAAAGGGTAATCATTGCACATTTGCATGTGATGATTCATATAAATATATTTACATTTGAGATGTCTCATTAAGCAATAGTATAAATATTCTCAGAGCAGCTAACAATAAAAATAGGGGAAAACAACCCAGAATAAAATAATAAATAATGCAGATTTAAAAGCAGAGCTGCATATAAAATCTATTTCAGCAAATGTTTTAAAATATGTGGAGAAAATACATCTACAGTTGGGCAATACCTTTATTAGGACCCAAAGTTCCACAAAATTGTGCAAGCTTTTAAGTTCTCCAGAACTCTTCATCAGGCTAGGTGGCCTGATGAAGAGTTCTGGAGAACACAAAAACTTGTGCAATTTTGTGGCATTTCAGTAGGTCCTAATAAAGGTATTGCCCAACTGTTGATCTGGATTTTTTTTTCTCATGGACCAGCATGGCTACCTTTGGTTTTTTATGGGAAAATAAAAAGAGATCTTTTCCTGGTGCCAAAAAGGCATCAGAATCAGCACTGGTTGAGTCGCCCTGAGGAGAGCATTCCATAAGTGAGGCACCACAGCTGAGAGGTGACACCCACATAACCTCTAACAACTATGGCACCCAGAGAAGCATCTGATTAGGATCTTAACACATCAGCAGGTATGTGTAGGGGGAGATGGTCCTTGAGGTACCCAAGTCCCAAGCCATATAGGTGTTTAAACCAGGATGGGCAACATGTGGCCTATGGGCCACACATCCCCCCCCCCAGTGCGGACCCTGCTACCCCTGTAGAATTTACTGACAAAAACCCTCACCTTTAAAAAAAAATGTGGTTTTAGCACTACTGAGCACTCAACAGTTCAAATTTAGTGTGTTCTGAAACTTACCTTCAAAACTAGCTAAATGTGACCCATTTTGCATGCCAGTGGCAAAACCTACAATTTTTTTCAGGCTCCCCATGGAGTGCAGCCCACAGAGGGGGGTCAGGGATAAAAATGGCCTACAGTCTTACCACGGTTGCCCACCCCTGCTTTAAAAGTAAGCACCAGCACTTTGAATGGTGCTTGGAAATAGAATTGCAGCCAATTAACACTTTCAGAACTTCCTAGGGATGCTCCCAGGTAGCAGTCTAGCAGGACAGTAGTATTGTCACATTTTCCAGAAGCTTCCCACATATAACAAATCTGGATGTTGCCAGGGCTTGAATAACTGTGGGGCATCTCTGTTCAGGAGGACCTGCTGCCAGTATGCCAGTCTTAGCTGGTAGAAGACACGATGTGCTACTTAGGCCTTTAGTGACAAAGCTCGATCAATCAACAGGACCCCCCAACCTGTGTACCTGATCATGCAGGAGATTGCATCTTGGTAAGAACTGGCTGAACATTACCACCCTGACTAGCCAAATCACCCACCAACACCACCTCCAACTTGTCTGAATTGAGCTTCAGTTTATGGGCCCTCATCCAGTAGATCAATTATCTCAGGCACCAGTTTGGCCTGAATCAAAGTGCTGAAGTGTCACCTGAATCAGATGGAGAGGAGAAGTAAAGTTGAATGCCACACTGGTGGCACCTCAGTCCAAATCCCTGGATGACCACCAGAAAATCTCAGTGTGAGTTTTATCTGGTTTGTTATAGGCAAAGAGCCAGCTCCCAGTATTGACCTGGTCTCTTGAAATGCTCTTCCGCTCCAAGACCACACTTCTTGCACCTCCTGTACAGCTACTGCACTCAGTTCCATGGCTTCTTCCTCCCCCCACCAACACAAACACTACAGAAGGCAAGAGAGTGGGGTGAATAAATGCACCAGTGTAGTAGTAGAGCAGGAGGGGCAGCTATTTTCTAGTGCAAGGGTAGGCCACCTGGTACTTTCTAGATGTTTTTGACTACAACTCCCATCAATCCCAGTCAGCATGGCCAATGATCAGGGATTATGGGAGTTGTAGTCCAAAACATCTGGGGGCACCAGGTTGCATACCCCTGGTCTACTGTCTCAGTAATGCAGAACCTTTATGAGATGGACATCATCTCTAGATGAAGACCTGGCAACCTGCATCTGCAAAAGAGGGTTTGGAATGCAGCTGGACTATGTAATCACCTATCTCTTGATTAATATCCCATTCATATAAGGGTTTCCTGGCAGGAAGCTCAGCAGGAAGGAGCTGGATCTATTTTCTGTTTCCTGCATGGAAACCCCTCCCCTCTGCTGTTATCAGTGGTGGCTCCAAATTCTGAGGGACTCTTGAGCAACGGGACCTCAGTAGATCCTCCTGCCCGAGTGGGTTCACTTCTTTTCCACTGCCACCATGGCCTATTCACTTGCTTTCTTCCCTTGAGCCCAATCTACATCATGGCCTAGAAGGAGATGTTGTTGTTCCTTCACTCTTGTCACTGCTTGCATACTAGGAGACAGTAGAAGGAGCAAATGGGTGCAGAACCAGGGGGCTCTAGGGAGCAACAGCAGGCCCCCTGTTGTTGGCGGGTGCCCAACAATGCTGACCTGTAACACCATCCCTGCCTCTTATACAAATATATGTAAAATATTAGGCTTTGTGTTCCATGTGACCAGTAGCTGAGAAGGGCCAGGATTGGTTTCAGGTCACCTGAGTGAATTATGTCATTCCTAAGACTCCTTGGAAGGGTTTCCCAGTTTTAAAAAAATGGTATGTCCTGTTTCTAGAGGACTGAAAGTTTCTGGTTCTTGTGCTCTTGTTCAGGGACTCCATTCTATGTATGGAAAATTGAAACATGGTAGAAATTTTCCTACATATTCTCAGTGTAGCCTGTGAATGCTCATGCCACAAATGTTTGTTAGCTTTTAAGGTAGTGCTGGATTAAGAACATAAGAAGACACATGCTGGATCAGACCAAGGGTCCATCTAGTCCAGCATTCTGTTCACACAGTGGCCAACCAGCTGTCGACCAGGAACCCACAAGCAGGGCATGAGCACAACAGCACCCTCCCACCCATGTTTCCCTGCAACTGGTGTACATAAGCTCATTGCCTCTGATGCTGGAGGTAGCACTAGTAGCCATTGATAGCCTTCTCCTCCAGGAATTTGTCCAACCCCCTTTTAAAGCCTTCCAATTTGGTGACCATTACTACATCCTGTGGTGAATTCCATAGTTTAACTATACACTGTGGGAAAAAGTACTTCCTTTTATCTGTCCTGAATCTCCCACCAATCAGCTTCATAGAATGACCCTGGGTTCTAGTATTTTGAGAGAGGGAGAAAAATGTCCCCCTATCGACATTCTCCACACCATGCATAATTTTGTACACCTCTACCATGTCTCCCCTTACCCTGGATTCTTTGTTAATGTACACCGGGGGGTTGTATCAAATTCCATTTCAGAGAAGCTCTTGGGGGCCACATTCCAGTGGTGGGAGGTATCAAAGGCAAAAGGGGTGAGGCCAGAATACCAGCATCTTTTAGGGTGAAGCTCTTACTGTCACTCATTAAGCCTTAGGAGAGGGATTGTAATCTTTTTAAATGGGGAAGAAACTGCATACAAACAAGCTGAGAAACCACCAAACTATAAGTGGTCAGCAGTGGAGTGGTAGCCACCAGGTAATGTGGAGAAGGGTTGTGGCCACCTACTGAACCCTGGAGGGTTGGATTGGTACCCAGGCAGGCTGGATTTGGCCCCAGGGCCCGAGGTTCAACACCTCAAATGTACACTGCAACATGATGCTCAGTGCATATAATGCAAGGTTTTTCACCTTGAGTACACTAAATGGGGGAGGGGAGGAGTATATACACCAGTTGCCCAGCAAAAGAAATAAACAGCAAACCTTGCATTGCATTTCAAGTGAGTGCTCATTTTATCCTAGAAATGCTTTTCCTGATTGGAAAAATGAACCGCCCAGAGAGCTTTGGCTATTGGGCAGTATAAAAATGAATGAAAAATAAATGAATAAATATGTAATGCATTGTTGTTGTTCAGTCGTTAAGTCATGTCCGACTCTTCGTGACCATAGCATGCCAGGCCTTCCTGTCCTCCGCTCTCTCCCGGAGTGTGCTCAAGTTCATATTCATTGCATCGGTGATGCTATCTAGCCATCTCATCCTCTGCTGTCCCCTTCTCCTTTTGCCTTCAATCTTTCCATTTTCTTGGCATGCTTCCATTTCATTCTAACATGCCGTTTCTAGTCATGGCAATCGATCATGCTCCAGAAGAGAGGTGGGGAAAAAGCCTCTTCCTGCTATCCACAGGAAACCCCGTTCCGATACCTATAGGAGTGGAGTTCAATTGGGGCACCGTAGTAAAACAAGAAAATATGCTTCACAAAAATGTCCTAGGCCAGATCTGCACCTTGTATCATTACAATCCCATCATGTTAAATGCTATACCCCTCTTGCACATTTATATCTCCTAGGACACACAACGACATTTGTTGCAGTATTTTGGAATAATGTGGCAGAAAAAGCAGGAAATAACACTACAGAAGTGGTATATCGAACGTGTCATGTGCCCCAACAGTTACCAGTGCCTTTCAATACCACTCTAAAGCAGTAGTGTAGATCTAGCCCTACTCTCTTTTGAAGCCAATGGGTTTTCCTGCTTCCAAAACTGTCTGATTAGGTGGCTCACAACTCTAATGGTTTGCTATAATAGTCTGAATTCCAGCCTTCAAGAAGACAAAATTAGGTTAAGTGTGGTGTGTGTGAGTGGGACAGGTGGGACAGGGTAGAGTTTCCTAATCTGAGTTGTATCCAACGTTAGTCTAATTTAAGTCCCATTCATTTCAACGGGTCTCCTCTACATAGGACTAACATTGGATACAAGGAATTGAGGAGTTTAACAAGTTTCTCTGGGAAGTACTGGCATCTCTTCCCTTAGAAACAAATTTTCAATGCAAGACCTGACTGGAATTAGCTAAAGTTAAGTATAGGATATTCTGACAACCCAAACCTATTTCTAGCTCTGCAATTCCCTACTGTAACAGTCCACCAAAACTATTACACTGAAGATAAAAAGTAAGTACTACTGGGATTTATAGAAAAGAGAAGATGGGGGGATGGGTTGGATTTAGTCCCTTTCTGGTGATACACTCCGTAACCCGGAGTGTATCACCAGAGTCCGGGCACACTTGACATATGATGAGAGACACTAGCGAAAATGCTTCCATTATGCTATAGCTGCTAGATTTCACGTCTGGATACTCACTGGACAAAAAGACACGTTCTGCTTACTCAGAGTAAAACTCCATTTAGACCACTACAGTGAAATCCACCCACTGCCACGCCAATTGTTTCAAAACTTGATCTTCAGGTACTGAGCTTTCTCAGCCCACTCAGAGATGGATAATCATATTTGGAGCCCCACACATGCGACGGACGCATTTTGCCTCTCAGCTATAATTCTATCGTTTCCGTTCCATAGCAAAGGGAGAGGGAGAAAGGCAGCGCGAGAGAAATGTTGTTGATTATGCGTTATCTTTTTTAAAAGAAAGAACACATTTCCCAATACTACCTGAAGCAGAAATGCAGTGGAAGTTCAAGCCAAGAACACTGCGCTTCAACGGCACACTGCTCAGGGGGTATTCTGCACTCAGTAGCACATCTTTTATCAGAAGTTTCTGCAGTGGCATTCCTACAATGATATCATTCCCAGGAAAGAAGGGAATAGCACAGTCCCTTCTTTAACAAAGCACTCATGAGTAATATAATGACATGTAAGCATGAACTGAAAAAGTTGGCAGGTGGGAATCTCTTTCACCACTCTGCGCCTATTATCAATAGTATTTGAGGTTAAAGATATTCCTCTCACTGCAACACACTTAATGTGATCCTGAATATTTAGCCCCCTATAGTGGCAGGAATCATACTTCTTAGCCTCTGTACTTTAAAATGAGGGAACAAAGTCCTCTAAATGGGAAACAAGGGAGAGCAAAATATGTTGACATACAACAAGACACAGTATGAGGGACCTGAATTTTTCAGTGAAACAAATGAAACAAAAGGAACCAATCCTTCTAAGGCAGTAATAGGGACAGAGGAGTTGTGTGAGTTGGCGGATCCCCTTTGGAAGAACCTGTAGTTTTCAAGACTGAGGCTACAATTTTTTGCACGCTCACCGGGAAGTCCGGTCAACCCGTGCCTAGCATCTGATCTGCCAGAACGTCTTGGTGAAACTTATCTGGAATGCCCCAGTTCATCCCGAGTAAGTAATGAGGAGGAAGAGGGCGCTCCTAGGCATGCACAGAGTGCATTTTCCTTCAACAATGAATAAACACAGGCCACCCCTCCCCATTCGGAATTAAGGGAGAATTCCCGTCAGAAGGGGTCCCCTTTGTGTTTGGAAAGTATGAACCCCGGCGTCCAACGGTGACCAACAGCTGCAAGAGGCGACAAGCTGAAAAGCAGGGACAACGCAAGGCAGTAAGGGGCAGCTTGGATTTAAAGGAAATAAAGTAAAATAAGGTAAGATTAAATAAAATAAAATACAATACAATAAGGCAGGGATGTCCCGGAAAATCCGGGACGCTTGAATACGGAGGGGCCAAAGTTGGGCTGAAGTTCGCGGAGGACTCACCACTGAGGACTCGCTGGGAGAGGCAACTCTGCGCCCACAGCGCCCAGGCGCCCAGCAGCAGCAGCGGCAGGGGCGCCCCGCTGCCCGGGGAAGGCAGCATCGCCGCGGCGAGATGGGGGAGCGCCTCGCGAAGCCCCGGGCGGAGCAGAAGGCGGCAGGCGGCGGCGGCAGGAGGGACGCCCGCTCCTCCTCCTTCCCCAGCGCCTGCGCGACGGCCAGTCCTCCGGACGCGGCTCCGTCCCCGAGCCGGGAGCGCCTCCAAGCGCCGAGCCGCGCCCGCGGCGGCAGCCCCGGGGTCCCGCCTGCGCCCTGGCCGCGGCGCTCGTCTCCCGCAGCGCGGGCGCGCGCGTCTTGGACCGCCCGGCTCGGGGGCCGAGAAGGAGCGCGGCCCGCGTCGCGGGGGAGGGGAGGGGTGGGGCCGGCGGCGGCGGCGGCACCGCTGCGGGGTCTCCGCTCGCCTTGGCCAGCCTGCGCCTGGCGATGACGCCGGAAGACAGAAGGACCCTGCTGCCCGCGGCTTTATAGGCTCCCGTCCGCCCAGAGACTCGGCTCGGGAAGAGCCGGCCCCGCGCGATCGATTCCTAGCTGAAACGCCGCGCTGCAGCTTTTGGAGGGGCTGGGCTGGGCTGGGCTGGGGGCTCTGGCAAGCAGCCGCTCCCCCGCCCCCGCCCCGCGAGGAGTCCTTTCCAGAGCTGCTGCAGAGGATATTAAAAAGGGGGCGACGCTGCCAACTCCGATCTGGCAGGAGGAGAAGGCTGCCTCGGTCTCTTTCGCCCGCCACCCAGATTAACGGGGATGCCCCCCCCCCCCCTCCGGCTCTCCTCGCCTTTCATGGTACGGGTTTATTCTGCTAGCTTGCTCGGCTCCCGTCGCTTTCTCTGGAACTGAATTCCAGATGCCGCCCTGTAACATTTGGTGGTAATAATGCAGAATAACTCTGAGCATACACAGAGAGCCTAGGCACATGCAGCACCCAGTAACGTGAGATTAGGGGGAAGAGCAGGCAAGCTTCGGCCAGGCCTTGCCATTAGATTGACTTTTTGCCATTTGTTGGCTCAATGCACATCACAGAATGAATCCCTGATGTATTCAGTAGATCAGGGGTGGGCAGAAATTGGACCGCCAGATGTTTTGGACTTCAAATCCCAGCACTCCTGACCACTGGCCATGCTGGCAGGGGCTTCTGGGACTTAAAAAAAAAAAAAAAAAAACCTTCTGCCCATCCCTGCAGTAGATCACCTAATTCAGCCATCCCCACAGATGTTTTGGACTACAGTTCTCAACATTCCTAACCATTGACTATGCTGGCTTGGGCTAATGGGAGTTGAAGTCCAAAACATCTGTAGATCTACCTTCTGCCCAGCCCTGCAGTAGATCACCTAATCCAGCCTTTCTCAAACTTAATGCCCGCCAGATGTTTTGGAGTACAACTCCCAGCATTCTTAGCCATTGTCCATGCTGATTTGTCCTGATGGGAGTCCAAAACATCTGGAGGGAATCAGGTTGGAGAAGGCTGTCCTATATGTATCCTTAAGCATTTATAAAGTGTAAGTGTTCACATATACAACAACACTTCTGTAAGGTCGGTCAGGTTTATTATTGCAGAAGAGAGGCTGAGGTATGGAGGTCGTGGCTTGACCAAGAGACCGCCAAGTGCGTTTTAGGCTGATGTTGTATTTGAACCCATCACAGCTGGGAATCTGTTCCACTGCGTAACTGTTCTCATAGTGGGGATTCCCTTCCTGTTTAAATGAGTGCCTTCCTACAATGTAACCCACACTGCTTTCTACCTAATTTTCTGCAGTGGATACAGGTTTTTTCCCCCTCTTCATTCACACATCCTTTTTTATGCAGCTCTTCAATTCAAGTTGACTATTTCATCTTTAGAGCAGGAGTGGGCAACCAGCAACCCGAGGGCCGCATGGGCTTTCACTTAATTTCATGCAGCCCTCTGCAAGCAGGTCATTCAGACCTGATTGGGGTAGCAGAGAGAGAGAGAGAGAGAGAGAATGGAGTCAACCATTAACCTGCCTGCTTTGTGCTCTGACCCTACCCACATCTGGCTTTGACACTGCCCACTGCTGCCACGTGGCCCCCAACATATTACCCCTGAGGGTATGTGGCCCACCACAGAAAGCAAGCTTCTCCACCCCTGCTTTAGAGCCACCCTGTGGGTGTATCTGCTACTTCGGTGTATGAAGCTGCCTTGCTGCCTGAGTAGGGTACCAGCAACACACATAAGAAGGAAAAGGCCAGCCTAAGGTCCTTGACCTCCCTGTGCTGAGTGGGGAAGTCTGCAGCAGGCTTCGCTCACGTTTGCTTGAACACAAGTAGAAGCCTCCACAGGACAAACAACCTGTCTTTATCACGGTTTCCGATGGCGTAAATGGCTCCATTCGCAAAGGGCTCTAGTCACATTCAAGCAGAAGCCCTCTGCAGACCTCCCCATTCAACGAGGTGATCGAGAGCTGAGGGGGTAGAGCAGCACATGCAGGGATGCTGAAGGAGGGCCGGTGTGCACCCCCCCCCCCCATGCATGTTGCTCGAGCCAGACCAGTGATTCATCTAGCCCGGTATTGTCTGCTCTGACTGCAAGCAGTTACCCAAGGTCTTTGTGAGCTTTGCTGCCTGGGATTGGTTAGCGATATTTGCAAAGCATGTACTACATACTGATCCATGGCCCCCTCTCCATATAATCATAAGAAGACCCAGCTTCTCACTTTCAGAAACTATTGTACCTCACTTTGCCCACCATAAGAAGATAAAAAATGACCTGCTGGATCAGACCAAAAGCCTATCAAGCCCAACATCCTATTTCCCAGAGCGGACCAGCCAGATGCCTATGGGAAGCCCACAAGCAGGAGATGCCTTCAACAGCACCTACCTGCTCATGTTCCCCAGCAACTAGTCTACAGAAGCACACTGCCTCTGATACTGGAGGTCATATATAGACATCATGACTAGTAGCCAATGACAGCTTTATCCTCCATGAATTTGTTTAGCTCCCTTTCAAAGCCATCCAAGTTGTTCAATGATACTACATCTTGTGGTAACGAATTCCATAGTTGAACTATGCACTGTGTGAAGAAATATTCCAGTTGCCCCCCTCCCGAAATGGCATCCATTGTCACATAGGGCATAGCACTGATTCACTCGTCTGGACAGTGGTGACTCAAGTTTTTTTGCTGCCTGAAGAAAAGCTCAAATGGACCCCCCACACACACACACACACACCAGAGTCAACACTTTAAAAAGTCCTGCTTTCATCTATTCTCTCCTCCCTTGTGGAGCTTCCTGAAGTAGCTTCACCTCTGTGGTGGCTGATGCTCACATGGGCTGGTGGAGTGGAGGGTAGGGCAGCTAACAGTAGATGGAGACAGACCGAGGGATAACAATAGGTGGAGCGAGAAACTGAGAACAAGGCTGTAATCCTTAGGGATGTCAGAGAATTCCGCCACGGATCCCCTGGAATCTGTGGTGGAACGGCCTCCCCCCCCCCCACGAAATCCCCCTGCGATGGAACTTACCTGGGGTGGATGCGGTAGCGGCTCTGGCAGCAGCGGCGGCGGCGGTGGCTGGTCTCCCAGCTGGCCACAGCCGGGCTGCTGCGGCCGCCAGTTGCGTCCTTGCAGCCGTGATAGGCTATGTAAGTATTTACGTAGCCTATCATGGCAAAGGCAGCCACGCAAATACTTACGTAGCCTATCACGGCAAAGAGCAAGGGTGCAAATGGCGTAGCGGCTGTCATTTGCGTCCTTGCTCTTTGCCGTGATAGGCTACGTAAATACTTATGTAGCCTATCACGGCTGCTTGCAAGGACGCAAATGGCAGCCGCTACGACGGCCACCATTTGCGGCACAGCAGCCCAGCTGCGGCTGGAACTCCAGCTGCGGATGGCCCCGTCCGGCGGCTCTGCGGAGCCGCAGCGGAGCGGAGCCGGTCAGGGAGGATTCCAGGGGGAGGGACGGAGCACCTCCCCCACTGCGGATGCCCCTGCACGGAGCCAGGTAAGGGATTCGTACATCCCTAGTAATCCTATGCATGCTTACATGGGAGTAAGTCTCATTGAATTCAGTTGGACGTTAGTAGACATGCCTAAAACTGGACTGTAAGATTTGTAATAAATGTTTGTGAAAGCTCTGATCCAGAATAGTTTATCCCACAAGAAGTACTGATATGCTACCTCTATAGAATACCTCTCCATAAGTGCAAAAAGAATTTAGCTTTCACACATATGCTATTGCATGCCAAGTCATCTAAAATGAGGCATTCTATAGGACCACATCTACAAGGTCTTCTACACCACATATAGAGTGAGCAGTTCTGTTGGACAGGGATGCACTTCTGCTGGACTCATACATCAACACAGAGTGGTATGAATAAATAACCCAAGGTATTCGCACACACCAGCTGAGCAGTGGGGAGTGAGGGAAAGATCATGAGAAGGTGAGGTTTTAAAAGGTTTCACCTTTCCTGTGATCTTTTCACCACCACCACTCAACTCATGGAGTGGCGTGCGTGTATGTGACTGAGGAGACAATCAAAGTGAGACTGGGATAGACAGGAGAGCATTCCTTCAGGATGCCTTTCCTGAGGTCTACTGCATACGAAGAACACACAGGAGAAAGAGAGATGTATGCACAGGATGCATAGAAAGCTGCCAGCAATTGGGGGGGAGGAGGTCTGAGGGACAAGAGAGAGTGTTGGGTGGGCATTGACTGGCGGGAGGACATTACCCCCTCACCCTTAATGAAAAATGCTGCTTCACCCTACTGCATAGCAGCACTGATCCTGCATCCTGAGTTGACATCCCACCGTTCCAGTGCATATTGAGTGTTTATGGCAGCTTAAAAACAGTATAAAGACCAATAAAATCCAACAGAAATTGATCAATCATGAACAAAAATAAACAGCAGTAACAACAACACTAAATTTAATTGAGTGGTTTATTAACATTAAAAGAAAAAATTAGTCACCTGAATTTTCCACCATCCAGGGAATCTGTAATTGTAACTCATTTAAACTTCAGATGCATTTTCTATTTCAAATACATATTAACATATCTTCCTACTAGGAAACTTTGCAAAAAAAAGTGGATGAAATGCTGGCTTGCTCTTTATAGTTCCATGGGTAGATTAAGATAATAAAACAGCCGCCTTTTATGAACAGCAACAAGAGAATCAAGAGGACTAAACAAATCGTTGGGAAGCTGAAATCTTTATTAACCTCATCGCCATGTCTGATTTTCTCACAAATACACAGGATGGTGCTTTCAAGATAAACCAAGAAGCCAACCAAGTAATTACATAGAAGCTGTTCAGTCCCTGGCTGGCAGTTGTTGCATGATTAACAATCTAAAAACAAAGTACTAAGTTTAGAGCTTATTTTCCATGTGTGTAGGCCTCACAATAGCACTTTTCACGATGATGATGACAACTATGATGACAACAACCCACATGGAAAGAGTAGCACAAGCACCCCAATCCTACGTTTACTTAGAAGTAATCATCACTGTGTTCCATGGGGTTTACTCTCAAGTAAATGTGCACATGAATGCAGCCTTAAATAATCCTTACACTGCACACTATGGGCCAGTTTGCATGATCACTGCAACCCACCGTGGCTTAGAAAAAATATATTTCTGAGCAGCAATAATAACACAATTTTTGTTCAAGTATGTTGTTATTTATTCGCTCAGTTGCTTCCGACTCTTCATGACTTCATGGACCAGCCCACACCAGAGCTTCCTGTCGGCTGTCGCCACCCCCAGCTCCCCCAAGGTCGAGTCCGTCACCTCCAGAATATCATCCATCCATCTTGCCCTTGGTCAGCCCCTCTTCCTTTTGCCTTCCACTTTCCCTAGCATCAGCATCTTCTCCAGGGTATCCTGTCTTCTCATTATGTGGCCAAAGTACTTCATTTTTGCCTTGAATATCCTTCCCTCAAGTGAGCAGTCTGGCTTTATTTCCTGGAGTATGGACTGGTTTGATCTTCTTGCAGTCCAAGGCACTCTCAGAATTTTCCTCCAACACCACAGTTCAAAAGCATCTATCTTCCTTCGCTCAGCCTTCCTCATGGTCCAGCTCTTGCAGCCATAGGTTACTACAAATTCATGTAATAGTCATGAATTCAAGTATGGCCCTGCTGAGATTGGTAGTAATGCTCCCCTCAGTGGCATTATGATTGTGTCCATAATCAATCATCAATAATAAAATCTTGGAAGCTAAGCAGGGTCAGCCCTGGTTAGTACTTGGATGGGACGGAATCAGGCTTCCTGCATTGAGCAGGGGGTTGGACTCGATGGTCTTGTAGGCCCCTTCCAACCCTATGATTCTATGATTCTAAGCCATGGTGAGTCGCAGTGCATCCCAGAGGCCATTTTGAATATTCAAGGCATGGCAGGTGAGCACAGTGCTTTATTGTGTTGTGTGAACCCAGTAAGGGTGGCTTATACAAAGGTTGAACAACCCTCACATAACCCTACAACAGCCCATAAGGGTTGCTTAACCTTCGCATAAGCCACCCTCACTGGGTTCACATGACATGATAAGCCATAGTGACTGTCTGCTGTGGCTTGAATATTCGAGAGGAAAGGTGGCACGCACCACACTTTTCTGATTGTGCGAACCCAGTCATTGTGTAGCAGCAGCCCAGTGGCACTTGGGTCACTATCAGGCAGAGGATAAGAACATAAGAAAATCCCTGCTGGATCAAAATAAAGGTCCATTTAGGTGGGCAACCTGCAGCTCTAGGACCATGTGCAGCCTTCAGACTAATTTCAAAAGCCCTCTCCGTGCAACCAGTCCAGACCTCTGGCAAGATGGATCTGTCCCTTCTCTGGCAGCCCACTGGGCAGAAAAGAACAGGGAGAAAAGAAAAGGGGGTGGCTGAAGGAGAGAAAAGAGGAGGTGGCAGAAAGAGAAAAGGTTTGGCACAGCCACTTTTGGCTCTGGCCCTGCCTTCCATCAATGTGTGGCTCCCAACAGATTACCCACAAGGGAATGCAGCCCTCGACCAAAAAAAAAGAAAAAAGGTTGCCTACTCCTGGTATAGGGGCTAGGGAGTTATGATGAATGAAAAACCTTTTCGGGTGCAATCCTATGCTTTTAGACAGAAAAAAGTCCTACAGTTCCCAGCATGCCTGGCTAGAGGAATGTTGGGAGTTGTAGGCCTTTTTTCTGTCTAAGGATTGCACCTAAATACTTCTTTTTTGCCTGCTCAATTGGCACCAAAGTCACAGAAAGTACAACAGGGGTGGATGATGGATGTGGATCATACAGTGGCAGAGGCAGAAGGATTCAGCGTCCAGTATTTTCCCAGCAAGCACCCAACGCTACAGCCTCCCAGGTTCCACAGGCTCTCCCAAACCTCTTAAGAACATTGTCTTTCTCAATATTTAGAATTAGCAAAGATGTCAAGCTTTCATGTTTTAATGCCCTTTAATCTCCAGTGCCTAATCTCCAATACCTATAAAGCCAAGACAACCATCGTAAAACTGAAAATGTACATTCTGTTCAGTGTGACATTTTGTTTAACTTTCAAGTGTAGAAATATTTGGATACAGATTTTATTATTATGTGTGACAATGCATTGGGATTGGCTTAGCCGTGGCATTCCAATGAACCCCCAACAGCTCATTTTCTGGGGCTGCAGGCCCATGCAGGCTGTCCCTGCGCCCCACTGCTATGTGACTAGCAAATGTGAGAAGTGGTACAGCTGGGTAATTATAGACCCTGGACTTACTTGTCATATGGGGGTCCCCTGCAGATGGCCATGGGCATTACTTTAGTTCTGAAGCACACAACTAACATCTTCTCCCCTTTCCAACCACTGCTCCATGCTTTGAAACTTCTTCTACATGGGAACATAGGAAATTGCCTTATATGGTCAGACCATCTGTCCATACAGTTCAGTATATTGTCTATGCTGACTGGGAGTGGCTCTCCAGGGTTTCAGGCAGGAATATTTCCAACCTTACCTGGGGATGCCAGGGATTGAACTTGAGACCTTCTGCATGCAAAACAGCTGCTCTACACTGCGCCATAGCCCTTCTCAACATTCCTGATGTTCTAACATTCCTGATACTTTAGAACAACAACAAAAACAACCAAACTGTTAGCAAACCCTGATAAAACAAAGTACTCTGAGCATGTGCAGTTTTGAATTTTAAATTGTAGCAACATCACACCTACAGGAATACATTGGAGTGTGTTTCTGATGTCCTCATCACCTGCCACTCTCTGGGAGATCATTGGGGGAGGGCTAGGCTGCAGGGCCCTAGATTTTGACCCCAAGGTCCAGTCCCAGCTGCACTACTGGAGACGGGTTCCTCAGGCATACTGATGTCTCTGGGTATATCACCTCCACGCAAGGGGGAAACCTGATTGTCCCAAGATCTCACACACACACTGACTAGGGATGCCAGAGAAATCCACAATGGAATCAAATGAGCTTGGATTTCTATGAATCGAATATGTGGATTCCGCAGCAGAGTGGCTTTTCCTGAGTTGCATGGATTCTGGAGACTTGCAGACCTTTTTTTTTGTTTTTGTTTTTTAACTTTCTGGAATTTTATGCAAATTTAGTTGTAGAAAAAATATGTAAAATAAAAAAGCACCAGCTGAAAATGTGCATTTTCCCCAGAGGGTAAAGCATGAAAATGCACATTTTGAGGGAGATTTGTGCATTTTGGGGGGATTTGCACATTTTCACAAGTCCAAATTTGCACAAATCTGAATTTGCAGAAATTTGGGAAATTGGAAAAAATCTGATTCCACCATTGAAAGAACAATGGAATGAAAGGCACCTGACAATCTGCAAAATTGAGAAAGAATGGATTTTACAAAATCTGTAAATCCCTACCCACCCCACACACAGGAGCTCTATTCACATAATTGGTACATCTATGTGTGTCTGGCAGGGAGCATGGTGAAGGGCAAGCTGCTGCACCCAGCCCCCTCCCTCTCTCTGCAATGCATGATAGGTGTTAGTGTGACCACCCCCAATTTCTTGATACAGAGATCTCCTTGGGATGTTTGGAGAATGTGAAAGCCATCATTGCTAGGGACCACATAGCAAGGTTGCAATATTAACTATTAACATATAAGTATTCGTAGAATCAGTGGCCAGCAAGGGGGGGGGGTGTGCAAAAGAAAACCATCATTATTATCTGACCCAACTGAAATAATTTACTTTGTGGTACAGCAGCTACAAACCAATAGGAAGTGACCATTCTTGGGCAGGGCATACTGATAAAGGCCTCCTACCTTTCCCCTTTAGCTTAGCTTCAGCTGGGGAAGGTTTTCCAGAGTTTTTCTCTTCAACCAGACTTGGAGGTTGTATTACCAAGGCATTTGTACCTACATGTTTGCATCACTGGATTTTAAAAAAAATGCTTCCTCTACTAACAAATGATGGACCAGGTTTAAAAAAGGTGGAAGGGAGGTTACATCTTTGATTTATAGACACTGCTACCTACAGATCTGTGGTAGCTCTTTAATATTGTCTGCCATCTTGCTAATTGCGTCCTACTCCCTTTCCTACCTCCAGCACCATCATGAAGCATTGTTAAGTCTGAATTCCTCTTAGGAATTCCTATTATACTGCATTGTTGATGCCTGACTTTGATTTTTATGCTGAAACATCTCTTACAGACCCACTGACTCTTCTTTGTTCTTCCCTCTTAGAATTTGCTTCACACCAGGAGAGAAATGCAAGATCCTGACTATATTGTTTCAGATGAAGAGGTAAGAAAATTCTTTTTCTCTGAACCAAGGATGGATGGGTCTGTTTAAGTTTAAAAGATGGAAGTGGTAGTCTGCCTAGCGGATAGAGAGGAGGGGGTTGCCAAGCTTGTATTGGCTCATGCTGCTGGAAGACAACATCAGAAGTTCAGCTGGTAAAACCTGCATATGCAGTGGTGGGAAAAGCTAAACCTGCCGTATGTCTATCTGCAGTACAAAAGCCACAGAAGGGAAGAAAGGATTATTATAAAGCTATACTACTGTTAAAATGTAATCTCAGACTTGAGGTAAAGTCTAGTCCTAAGCCTCTCTCTGGCACCCGGCAGCCATAGAATAGGTCCAAAATAGTGCATTTTTGCCAGCAAATACATGAAATGCTAAAATGTTGCTTGAAAGGGAATTACACACAGAAGCTGATGGGGCCCAGGACTGGTGGATTAGTGATCTAAACAAGCTGGTGCTGTCAGGCCACACTGCATAAATTACCAGTTCTCCAAGCAAGTTTGCCACTTCTTTGCTGGCTCAGCCCTAGCAGCGTTTTGTGATCCATTATCATTTCATTTCTATCATGCTGCTATTGAAAGAATGGGAACAGCGCTAGAAAGAAGCAGTACCTCTGTCTACGGAAGGAAGGGCTATAACTGTGGTTAGCTTGCTCCTCGTGTTGTTAACCCTTGCTGAAAGGAGAGTGCCAAAGTGTTCCTCTTTAATCTGATCTGCTGAATGCCCCTTAAAAGCTATGGGGCTGTATCACTACGCAGCTACTGGTAGTCACAATGCAACACCATCAGGTGGAAGCTACTTGATCCAGCCTTGGAAGATGCAAAGCCGTAACAGAGTAGAAGTATGACTGGCCTCTGAGGGAGATATAAACTTAGACTACGTTCTGTTCCGAGCAGTAGTTTGCCTATTGGGGTGTTGCTTCTGTGTGAGTTAGGGGTAAAATCCAACTTAAGTCTTACTTAGAGTAAAACCATTGAAATGAATGGGATTTAAATTAGTCATGACTAGTTGAAGTCCCATTCATTTTAATGGATCTTCTCTAAGTAGGATTTATGTTGGATTTTACCCTAGGATTCCAGGTCCACATCTGGCTTCCGTATCTTAAAACTGTTGCACTGCATGGGATAATCTACCACAGCTTCCTCTAAGCTGGTGCCCTCCAGATGTGTTTGATTACAGTTCCCACCAACCACAGCCAGCATGGTTATAGGCCAGGATAATTGGAGTTGTAGTTCCACATATCTGGAGGATGCCATATTGGGGAAGTCTAGTTTACCAGATGCAGCTTCTTTCTCACTGCAGAACTCTAGCTGGAAAAGTAGCACTCTGTGTGTGGCTGGGGGTGGGGGGAGTTCCTTTGGTGTAACACTTAAAGATGCAAGAGCCATCCAAGTCTGGGCTTGGCAATGAGCATGTCAGACACACACTCCATGCATGAGACATGCATGACAATATTGAGTATTTTTAGCTTCCATATATAATTCTAGGACTCTTTCCATCCTACATCTCGATTTTAAGTTCTACAGGGGAAGACAGCTGGGAATTGTTCCAATATGAAACTTCTAGAATTTGTCATACAAATGAAGGCGTGAGAACTACATATACAAGAGAGAGGACCTTTTCCTCTCTTGTGCCAAATCTCTGGAATGCCCTTCCTATGGAAATCTGCTGGCCTCCCTCTCTGTATATTTTAATGTAAAGATTTTAATTTCAATAATTGTTCGATGTTCTGCTTTAAAAAAAAAAAGCAAGATATTATTAATAGAGATACTGGACAACCATATATATATATATATATATATATATATATATATATATATATATATGAAGAATTGCACAAATTAGGACCCTGTAATCAGTGGATTGCATGAAGTGTTCTGTTCCCATGTGATGCGCTCTCTTCTTGGGGAGGATGTGAAGGAACAGCATGGAGATCCACATGATGACTACATGATTTCTGTCCTAATTATTTATGTAAATATGTACACAGAGAGATGTCCTGGAACTAGAGAAAAACTAACTGCCGAACTACTATTTCTTTCCAGGTTTCCACAAACAAAGAGAGACATTCTCGTCTTGGCGAAGATAACCTGGACAATACACTGGAATATGATTTTTCTGGTCAACCTTTGAGAGTGGAAAAGACTGAGGAACTGGAAACAAGGGATAGTGGCTTCCTGGTCAATCAGAATGCCGGTCATGAGGCTGAAGTCAAAGCCGAGAAGGAACCAAATGATCCACTGCTGATGACAGTCTGTCCTTCTGACTCCTGCCCCAGAGACTCCAGCGTGTGTTCTGTACAGTAGCTATCTCGGTCCCAGTGTCATTTTCCTAGGTGCCAATCTCCCTGCAATGAAGGACTGTGTTGAAGGTTTAGAGGATAAAACATAATGAAAACTTGTATGACATTTGGGGTAGAGCAGGGCGTTCTTGGACCCAGTGCGTTCTTCTCCCATCTATACTTTTTAGTCTCTTCTTTCTCACTCATGTTTCCACATTTTGCACCCATTTCTCATTCTTGTTTCTAGGGATTTGCAGAATTTGGGCTTAAAGAGGCACAGTGTTTGTGAATGAGTCAATTATAAATGTTGAAGCCTTCTGAGAAGCAAATGAGAGAAGTGGGTCCCAGAGCGCTTGAGGAATATTAATATCAGAATGCTCTAAAATAAAGCAAATAAAGCCATTTTCTTTCTCTCTAGAACTCTTCAGTCAGCAAAGCTCTTATAATGAGGGGTTACTCTGATAACGACGGATTTCAGTAGTAAGTTTTCCATAAACTGTACTGGTTTAGCTACAGGCTTAGGATGTTTGAGAAGCAATCTAGGTGCTAACTTGCCCATTTTACTGGCATGTAAATAACAGTGCCAATGTCACTTCTGTGGATCTAGTTGAGACAGCGCTATAGTTTAAACCTGTTAGGATTGGATCCTCTTTGCACACTAATTTGGGAGTAAGTTGTGTTTGAACTCAAGGGGAGCTCGCTTATATGTAAGGAATGTTTAGAACTCATGATTATATGCTAAACTTGTTGCCCTGACAAGTGAGCAACATAGTATCGATAGACTGTCCACTCTTATTAAAGAGTTCAAGTCAAAGATGACTAACTTGGGGCTTTAGCATTTTTTAAAACCATTTCCAGTGATACATTTCTTTCTCTGTTTGCAGGGATAGAATACTTTTTGATAAAAAGCTGGGCTTCTCACCTCCTACATGTCCTTAAAAGTGCTTTATGCTCTTTTTTTGTCCATTCCCTTACAATACCATAACGGCATGAACATGGCATTCCCAAAACAAGAGAAGTTGCTGAGCTTGGGCAGAATTCTTTTCTATCTCTAGTTTGCATGAGGGAACTATCCAAGATGGAGGGAAGGACCTTCTGAATAACCTCAGCCGGTCCTTGGCCCTGACTTCTGTCTGGGAAGATTTAGGGGTTCATCACACGAAGCTTTAATCCTGCTATTGATATGGCTCTCTCTCTTGGAAATTTGCGGGCTCTTTACATGACACTGTTAACGTCCAAGGTGCCTCCTGCAATTTTCCCCAGCCTATCTCATGTTTTCTCCAAACACAAAAAAAATGTGTTATTTTTCCCAGCCCATGGAACAAGAGCAGCATAACTTCCCCATGAAATTCTCCAGTAGCAGAAGAAATAGCTGTGTCTGCCCGCTGTGGGCATTTGTTTTCAGTTGTTGGGGGCGCAGTCAGGATGACGAAGGCATTGAGGATGGGAGCGGGGTTGCACAGAAGGAGACCCAAGTAGATTTGACAGGCAGGAGGGCAAGGATCACCTGCTGATTGCGACTCCTGCCTCTGCATTTCTCAGTTGGAGGGAGAAGAGGGTAAAATGCCTCCTTGCAATGAAGGGAGTCACATCTGATCCCCCACCCCACCAAGCTCAGAAGCAACGTCCTCTGTTGTTTCAGAGCACCCCATTAAGTTCAATGGGGCTCACTCCCAAGTAAGTGTGCAGAGGTTTGCAGACTTATAGCACAATCTTATGTTTTATGTCTAAGTAAGTCAGAGGTTTCCTGGGGACTGCAAGAAAACAGTACAGCAGAAGTTAAGCTACAAAAACAAGACTCCTCCATCCCTCCTTTGCACACATGCCAGGGAGGGAGACACTCCCTCAGTTCAAACCATGTCGCTGCTGTGTAAAGAAGCCCTTCCTAATCCCGCAAAGACATCAAAAGCAGGAAGCTCCAGAAAGGATGTGTGTTTTTGGCGGGGGGGGGGGTGCTTAATGTAGAGGCACCCTTAAGCTGCCAGGATTTTTATTTTTACAAATTAAGAATGTTGGTTCTAGCTGCTACACCAACTATGATGAAGAAACGGTGCATCTGGGTCATTGCAGAGAGCGTGACTCTCTTCCCTGCCCCTCCCTGTGTCTGATCTGGGCAGTGTTACTTCCCTACAGATGGCAAAGATGGCCCCTAGAGTACTCTGTGATGGCTACAGAGCATTTCCATCCCTCAGACAAGATTGAGAGCAATTTCATGAATGGATTAAAAAAAAATAGATGCAATTGGGGTGTGGAAGCAGCAGTTGGGTTTTTAGCCCTTTACCTCACTACTGTGCCCTGGATTCAGCCTCCTGTGCCCTCTATTTACTCCTGTAATGGAACAAAATCCTCCATTGGCATGAACGGAAACTTCCAGTATAAGGCACAAGGCTCCTGATCCAGATTGCAGCAGGGGACAAAATATTAAAGCCCCCTCCCCATTCCAGAATACAGATCAGGGCCCCTGTGTCTTGCTGTTTAATTTTATAAAGCATCAGTGAATTGGCATTCAGAATAGCCTTTTATTCTCTCCTTACAAGTTAGGCTGAGAGGTGGTGGATAGCCCCCGTTCCCCAGGAATCTTCCTAGTTAAGCAGGCATTTTTCTACTTTGCTTTCTCAGGCCCAAGTCTAACACAAGTTAGACACCTTTCTTGCGTTAACTGGGGGTGCCATCCATTTTGCCCTAACCACAAATCTGCACTGAATTTGCATTTCTGGTTCTTTCTGGCTATTTCAGACTGCGTCTTTAGAGAGTCGGATAGATAAACTATATTAGTTATAGTAGGGGCACTGTGCAGAGATTCCAACCTGTAGAATTATGAAAGAAGTGGTGCACAGCATTCTCTCTCTTTTGGGTGCCACTGATTTCATCACTGTCACATTTCCCCTACAATTCCCCATATGAACAGGCTAGATGCATTGCAAATACAGCCTGTAGGTTGAAATTCCTATGGTATGCCATACTTAGCACAAGTGAGCATGCATAGCATTTTGGGTGGAGAATTACTGCATTTATTTCTTTGGTGAATGGAGCCACCATGGCTATAAACAGGAACCCCATGGCTGCCCCATGTGTAAAGCCAACAGTACTGCGGCTTGGAGCATCTTCCTGGCCACAATAGTGTCTCAGGCTCTGGACCAGCCCTGCCCACTTAGGCTGGCCATTTGACTCTCCTAGACAAGAAGAGCTATACAAAGCTTCCCAGGCAACACCTCCTGGCTCCCCTTCAACAGCTGCTTATAGCTCAACCCTGAAACATGGATTGAGTAGTACTGGTGGTGGTGGTGGTGGTGGTGGAGGAGGAGGAATAATAGAATTTGTGGTTTCTCCCTGTCCATAGCTGTTAACGGTATGCTTTATTGCTACCAAGAGTAGTAGCTCAAGTAGAACTTGCTTTGATCTGTAGGGTGCTGTGAGAA
Source organism: Heloderma suspectum (assembly GCF_057233095.1). Taxonomy (NCBI): domain Eukaryota; kingdom Metazoa; phylum Chordata; class Lepidosauria; order Squamata; family Helodermatidae; genus Heloderma; species Heloderma suspectum. Next base: position 76,772,765 of record NC_139460.1, on the reverse strand, counting down.
AGGAAGGCAGGTATTCTTATTGGAATTATGTTTTATAGCGCAATCCTATACATCAGAGGTGGGGAATTTTTTTCAGTCCAAAGGCCAAATTCCAATCTGGCAATGGTTTTGAGGGCTGCATTCCATTCCTGGACATGAGACCAAAGCAAAGTGGGTGTGGCAAAAGGCAACATGGGTGGACCAAAATGTGATTCTTACTGATTTTATGGCTACTCAGGACAAGCCTTTGCATATTTCCTCAGAAGTATGCATTCAGTAGCTTCTTGCCCAGGCTCCACCCCTCTCCCTAGCAGGGAAAAGCTTTTATCTCTGATCAGATGCTAATTGGAGACAAGAGCTTTTTTCACTCCAGGAAGAAGCTCCCAGGGATATGAGGAACCTCCATGGGTTATATCTAACCCACATGCCAGGATTTCCCATGCCTGATAGGCTACTCCGAAGTCATTAAGCTCAATGGGGCTTACTCCCAGGAACGTGAATATAGACTTAGTCACTTCAGTTATTCAAGGGTTGGATTTAAACCATCCAGACCCTGTTAAATCCATTATGATTCAGAGAACACTTTTGTTCTTAAAGCTTTTAATTCTAGTGGGTTGATTCTATGAACTATTATTTATTTTCTTGACATTCTCTCTCTCTCTCTCTCTCTCTATATATATATATATATATCCATAAAAGCATCTTTAATAGAATGGAAGCTTCAGAACCACAGAGTGGGCAGCACTTCTCCTTACTTTGCAGATTATAAAACAGGATTTTACATTCTGTTAACCATTCAAGTACAAGCATGCATTGCACAACAGGAACAGAGGGAGCTGCCTTATACAGACTCGGACCACTGGTCCATCTAGCCCAGTACTGGCAATGCTGAGTGGCAGTGGCTCTTCATGGTTTGGGGCAGGGGGGTTTCCAGGCCTAGCAGGAGATGCTGGGGATGGGGCCTTCTGCATGCAACACAGGTGCTCTCCCACTGAGCTACCTCCCCTTCCTGTCCCATAACATTATTCCTTCCGGTCTCATATATTCATTAATTGATCCCTATTTTAAAGCCCCTCTTGCTGACTGGTCTTACAGGCAGCTCTAAATGTGGTTTCCAGTATGGAATTCTGCACATGTAATTCTCTACACTTCCCAGCACCTATTCACAAGCTTCGGTTGATGGCTGCTCCAGAAGATGGTTTCAGGGTGACTTAACCTGGAAACAATCTAGTGGACACCCGTGTGTGACATAATCCCCACTGACTTTAAAGGAACTTGTGCAAATGTGATAGAAGGGCAAATATGAATGGGGGTGGGGAGATAGGAACAATGCAAACTAAGTGCAAAGTAATAGACATGGGATTGAGGGGGATAAATCTAAACATTCATAGGGGGTGATCTACACTTGCCTTGACTACCCATGAAAGAAATACTGGAGTCAAGGTAGTTCATTGAAAACACAGTGTTCCACGGCAATGGAAAAGGCAAAGATGCAATACCATCCTATGCTCAGAGGGCCTTGCTCCTCCTTAAGTAGCCACAGGATTGTCATCTTAATGGAGTCATTAGGAAAGAGACTGAAATTAAGTATCCTTTAGATCTGGGGTGGGAAATGTGCAGCCTGAAGGCAACATGCAACTATCAGCCTAACTTCAGGCAGCCCTCAGCATCCTGCAGCTTTCTAGCTGTTGTGGGCCCCCTCTTGCTTCTCTAGTCCTACCACCCCTTTGGGTATCTCTTCCCCTTCCACTGTGTGTGCATGTGCATGAGAAAGAGAGGTAAAAGAGCCATGAGGTGGCACAAAGAGAGGAAGAGCTGTGCAATCCTGCAATGCTGCAACCTCAGCCCACTTTTGGCTCTGGCTCCACCCACTAATGGCTGTGCGTGCCCCCCCCCCCCGGGTCAATGGCCCTTCATAGGAAAAAGGTTTCCCACCGCTACTTCAGATATACGTTTTTAATGTTGTATTTTAATATTGTGAACCACTGAGCAATTTTATAATATTCAGCGGCATATAAATGCCATAAATAAATATAATGTAGATCTGGAAAACCATGTACAGTTCTGATTACGCCATTTCAAAAAGGATATTGGAAAGGATTGACATGTCCCGGGAGTCCCTTTCTTTGATAGTGGATGCAAATGATTTACTGCGAAAGTGCAAATCTACCATGATCTCTTCCATTACAGACAGGATTTTTGAGGTAGTCAGTATCCGGGGGAATACAAATTTGGAGTGTTTCAGATTTAGAAGCAGTAAACACATGAGCTGTCACATCAGGAATTCAAGGAAACGTAGCAAGAAGAAAAGATGACCAACAAAGTTGGATTCAGCATGTCCTTAAGATATTAAGGGTGCAATCCTAACTAGATAGGCGGCCAACTCCGACCTCAGAGGCAACTGCCTATCCAAAGCAAGGCAGAAGAGGCACGGGGGGGGGGGAATCGTTTCCTCTGCACCTCTCCTGCCTTGCTATTTTTCGCTAGACAGCCGTTTTTGGCTGTCTAGCGGTGGGGGGGGGGGCAACAAGGAGATGAAGCCGCCGTACGACACATTGGATGTCGTACGCACAGCTCCCCTCTCCCCGCCCCGGAACGCCCCTTTTCAGTCGCTCCGTGCTCCTCTTCCGAGCACGGAGGATGGGGGTTTTCCACACTGCCTCAGAGGCAGCGCAGATGAGGAGGGAGGTCAGTTTTCCAGGAACCGACCTCAGAGCATGGGCTCCAAGGTCAGTTCCCAGAAATGAGCATATCCTATGGCCCTCTAGACAGTGTCTAGTGGCCATAGGATTGCTCCCTAAATATATTGAATTGTCAATGTCTGCTCATTAAAAAGATTTCATCAAAGAATTTTCAGAAATAAATTTGTTTCATTTCCCTTATTTCATGGGATCCAGATGAATGCCTGCAACTAACCAAAGTTGAATGCTAAACTGAAGATTTTGTGTACAAAAACAGAAGTTTTACCAAGGCCACTGGACAGAAATCCTTTAAGTTCTTTATTTTTGTAATTATTTATTTGAAAAGCATATACCCTGTTTATTTAAAAAAAGAACTCAAGGCAGCTTCCAAGAATAAAATGGCCAATCAATATATAAAACATATAGATCAACAGTAATCATGGAAAGTAGCAGGCAACATAACAAGCTCATAAATCAACAAAATAACAAAAATAGCAGTTCATAAAGCAGGAAGCAAAAAAGAGGACTGCAGTAATCATAACAGGCAAAACAAAAAGGAATAGAATACTCATCCAAAAGCTGTATTTAAAAAACAAGTTTTGTTTAACGCAAACATCCGAAGACATACAAAGTCAGGGTTGACCAATCTCATGTGGAAGGGTGTCACCAATGAAAAGGCCCTGCTCCTCATCACTGCCTGCCATAATTCTGAAGCCCAGGAATCAGGAACAAGGCCTCAAATGCTTAACGTAGCATGCGGTCCCAAGCTGTTGAGAGATTTAGGGTGCAATCCTATTCAGATAGTCAGCAGCCTCCGAACTCGGAGGCTGCTAAGTATCCAATGCAGAGCAGGAGGAGAGCAGCAGTTCTGCACTTCAGCTGCCCTACTACTTGCCCTTTCTGCTAGATGGGCAATTTTGCCTGTCTAGCAACAGTGCCTCAGAGGATGTGGGAGAAGGAGGCTATGGTGGCCATAGGAAACAGCATAATGCAGCTGTCCTGTCTCCTACCCTCCTCCAGGAATGCCCCCTTTTCCTTGTCTCCACACTCCATTTCCAAGCACAGAGAGGTAGCCAGTGCAGTTCTTTCTGTGCTGGCTATGAGGGGGAGGGGGCAGGGAGCTCGGAGCTTGGAGCCAGGTGTCAGGAGCGCCCTAGCCGCCTCTTGCAGTCCCCTCCAATAGCCAACTCAGGACACAGAAGACAAGGATTCTTTCCAAGGCTTTATTCCTTTATTACTTTATGACTCTTACAAATACTAATCACTAGCGACTAAGCAACGAACTGCACTGGGGACAGATAGCCTCATAGCCTAAGCTCCAGGTAAGGCAGTTGGTCCCCATTTGAAGGAGAACCGCGGGAAGACCCTGAACTTCTGGGCTATGGAGAGATTCTCCCTCTTTCTCTTGGGTCCTCGGGACGCGACCATTGTTTTAGCTCCAAATGGGCGGAGCGCCTCCTTTCGGCGCCCTCCATCTGTCGTCGCTCCCTGCATCTGCGCCGAGCATCCAGCAAGCCCCCCTCCAGCGCTCTCTCACTGCCAGGGTTGCTATCTATCCCAGGAATGCTGGCAGGAGGAATCTCTGCCAGCTGCTGTGCCTGTGAGAGATGAGCGAGCTCCTCTCCCACAGATTGCTGTTCCTCCTCAGAATCAGAACTGCTCTGGGGCTCTATGGGCTCAGTTTCCACCCTGACACCAGGAGACTGAACTATCCTATGCCACCCCCACCCCCAGACACTGTCTGATGGGCACAGGATTGCTCTCCCCAAGCTCAAAGCCATCATCTTGAATTGAGCCTGAAAGCAAACTGACAATCAGTGAAGGTTTAAAAAAAATAATTGTAATATGTTCATAGAATCATAGAATATTAGGGTTTGAAGGGGCCTATAAGACCATTGAGTCCAACCCCTTGCTCAGTGCAGGAATCCAAGTCAGAGCATCCCTGACAGATGGCTGTCCAGCTTCATCTTGAATGCCTCCAGTGTGGTAGAGCCCACCATCTCCCTAGGTAATTGGTTCCATTGTTGTATTGCTCTAACAGTCAGGAAGTTTTCCTGATGTTCAGCTAGAGTCTGGCTTCCTGAAACTTGAGCCCATTATTCCGTGTCCTACACTCTGGGATGATTGAGAAGAGATCCTGGCCTTCCTGTCTGACAACTTTTCAAGTACTTGAAGAGTGTTATCATATCTCCCTTCAGTCTTCTCTTCTCAAGGCTAAACATGCCCAGTTCTTTCTGTCTCTCCTCATAGGGCTTTGTTTCCAGTCCCTGATCATCTTCGTTGCCCTCCTCTGAACCCTCTCTAGTTTGCCTGCATCTTCTTAAAGAACTGGACATAGTAGTCCAGATGAGGCCTAAGCAGTGCTGAGTAGAGGGGAACTTGTACTTCATGTAATTTGGAAGCTATGCTTCTATTAATGCAGCCCCAAGTAGCATTTGCCTTTTTTGCAGCCACATCACATTGTTGGCTCATATTCAGTTTGTGCTCTACCACAATTCCAAGAACCTTCTCGCTTGTAGTATTGTTGAGCCAAGTATCCCCCATCTTGTAACTGTGCATTTGGTTTCTTTTTCCTCGGTGCAGAACTTGGCATTTATCCCTATTAAATTTCATTCTGTCATTTTCTGCCCAGCACTCCAACTTATCAAGATCACTTTGAATTTTGTTTCCGTCTTCCAGAGTATTAGCTATCCTGCCCAATTTTGTGCCATCTGCAGATTTGATAAGCATTCCCTGCACCTCCTCCTCCAAGGCATTAATAAAAATGTCGAAGAGCACTAGGCCCAGGACTGAGCCCTGTGGTATCCCATTTATTACCCCTCCCCAGTTTGAGAAGATCCCATTGATAAGCACTCTTTGAGTCCGATTCTGTAGCCAACTGTGGATCCACCAGATCGTTGTTTCATCTAGCCCACTTTGAGCTAGTTTGTTCATCAGGATATCATGGGGCACTTTGTTGAAAGCTTTGCTGAAGTCGAGGTATATTATGTCCACAGCATTCCCACAGTGCATAAGGGAGGTGACCTGATCAAACAATGAGATCAGATTCATCTGGCAGGATTTGTTCTTGACAAATCCATGTTGGCTTCGAGTCATCACTGCATTGTTTTCACAGAGCTTACAGATTGTTCTGAATGCCCAACCCAATAACTCTCTCTGGGAGCAGCACTTTGCCCCAGTTGCAGTTTCTGAATACTTTTCAAGGGCAGCCCCATATATAGTGTGTTTAAGTAGTCTAATTTGGAAGTGACTAGGGAATGAATAACCATGGTGTGGTCTGATTTCATCAGGAAAGGTCATAGCTGGAAGACGAATCAGAGCTGGAAAAAGGTATGCTTTGCTACAACACGCCTGCACACGAAGTGCCAAATGAGTGAGGACCCCCAAGCTACGAACCTGATCTTTTAAGGGGAGTGCAGTGTCATCCAAGACAGCTTGGTCTAGGATAAACCAATTGGATGGTTTACCCAGCAACAATACTTCCATACTCTCTGGATTAAATCTTAGCTTATGACCCATCCAGTCCTTCACAGCAAAACATCCAGGGTACTTTTACCCTAGGATCAGATCTGAGAAAGAGAGAGAGCTGAGATCTACATATTGTTGACTTCATATACCCCCAAACTGCTGGATGACTTCAACTGCACAGGGGACAAGATGGGACCCTGCAGAATAAGTAGAGCCAGCTCAACCATCCAAGGTGCATCCCCACAAGGCAATGTAAAAAGATACCATGGTTGATGGTATTGAACCCTGCTAAGAGGTCCAGGTTGCACTCTCACTGCCCATCTCAGAGTGCAAGTCACCTGCCAGGGTGACCATGACTGTTTCTGTCCCAAAACAAGCCCCAAAGCCAGACCAAAATGGGTCTAGATAATAGGGATGGGAGAACCGGGGATGCTCACCTTCACTGAAATTCTCTGACCTTCACTTTATAGCTCTGCTCACCTACACTTTCATTTGTGACCTGTTTTTCTTTTGGTTCAAATGGGAAAAGTGTGTATTTCAGACAGGAAAAGTATGCATTTCTGTGCACATTTTTCAAAAGTGTGTACTTCCCCCCATTGACTAAAGCCTGAAAATGCTTCCCCCTACCTTTTTGGAGTGTGAAAAATGTCCATTTAAAGTGTGCATTTAAAAAAAAGAAAAGCATTGTTGAATGCAATCGCAATTTCAGGAATATACGTACGAGCTTTTTCTGAAAAAAATGCACTCCCATTTGCATTCCGGGTTTCGAATGAGGCACGTTCGGATGATTTGCGAACTGAAATGTATTTCTTGTAAATCCCTCCGAGATAATCAGTTTCATCCAAAAACCCTTGGAGCTGCGTTACTAGCACGTGCTTGCAAACCTTGCCCCCAAAAGGGACTCGGTGATGACTGTTTAAATGGGGGGATCCAACAATGTTTCCCCCCCACCCCCAACAGTGGCCTCAACACAGCTTTCTTCAATATCACAGGAAGATAACCATCTCTGAGTGATGCATTTACAGCTTAATTAAGCTAGGTACTTAAACCTGACCTAGCTGATGTTAATAGCCAAGATGGGCAAGGATCAAGTACTTAAGTTGTCAATTTCACCTCACCAAGGATTCTGTTCATATCATCAGAACTAGGGCTGTGCACTGCTCCAGCTCTGTAGCTGAATTGCAAGCTGAAGTGGGGTACTTTGAGCACTCTGAAGCGCTTCGGTGAGATCCGGATTACTAGCCGCCCAGCTGCGCACCCCGCTGCCCCTCCACCCAGCCATGTGTTCCTGCCCCCCAGCCCCATGAGCCCACTGCTTTGTACCTGGACCCTTGGCAGCTGCCAGCCTCTTCGAGGGGGTCATCAGTGCAGCTTCCCATCTTTCCGGAAATTGAATCCTATGTAAATGGCAGCCATAAGGCCATCATCTATGCAACATTACAGGTGTTTATGCCTGTAATGTTGCACAGATGATGGCCTGATGACTGCCATTTACACAGGATTCAATTTCCGGAAAGAGAGGAAGTCGTCAAAATGGAAACTCCCTTGAAGAGGCTGACGGTGTGTGAGGCATGCTGGGGGTGAGCCCACTTTGGCCACCAGAATCCCACTTTGGCTCCGGAGCCCAAAGCAGTTCAGGTTGGACCCGAAGTGGCCTGGATAAGGTTGGGCCTGCCTCAGAAGCCCCAAAGCAGCCTCTGAGGCATGTCTGGGGGTCCCTGCACAGCCCTAATCAGAACCAAACAAAGTGAAAGGCATCCACCAGAACTCAGCAAGCAGAAGTCCTAGAAACAAGAAGCCAACCATCCTGGTATCAGTCTGGATCAGTCGGTTTCCCTGCCCCACCAGCAGGAGCCAAAGATTATTCTTGGCCTCTCCAGACCCAAGTTGGGGACAATCTGCACTACAGTCCTTTGGTCTTGTCCTTTTTGAGAGATGCTGCCAGAGACTATGAAAACCTATTAGGGACCTTGATGTCATTGTGAAACTGAGGCTAGGAAAAGACTGGCTTCCTGCCAAACCTACAGCAGGAAGATCCTACAGCAAGTGACTAGTTATAGCTGAGGCAGACTCCAAGGGGGTGCTTCCACCAGCACCAGTTCTCTTTCGCTCCACCATTTGTGTTGCACAGGCAGCCCCCACCGCTTCCGGTGATTTAGCACTTCTGGGGCAGCCCAAAACAAGTGGAAACACTCATTTCTGGAGGGAGGCAGGTCAGCAGAGCTCACATAAGGGAGCACTGCTGATCTGCCTCCTCCCAGAAATGTGTTTCTGCTCATTTTGGAGCTTTCCCTAGGAAGCACTAAATCTCCCTTGCATAAGCAGTGGGTCCTGTCTGTGCAATGCAATCGGAACACCACTTCGGAATAGACAGGAATGGATGGAAAATATCTGGCAGGGGCATAAGCACCCCATTGGATTCTGCCCTAGTGTACAAAACTTATTTTATTAATGTCTAGTTAGTCAGTTGTATTTATAGCCTGCCCTTCATAAACGCCTCAGGATGGGTAAAAACAACTAACAATAAAATACCAAAAAAATGAACCTCTAATAAAACCAGTAAACATTCAGCAAAGAAAACAAATAAATAATTGACAATAGATCTTGAGGTATTCATTGTGACAGCAACTAACCACTCATAAATGCCCAGGTAAACAAATGGGTCTTAGCCTGGTGCCAAAATGTTAGTAAATTTGGTACCAGGTGTACCGCTTGGGGGAAGGCATTCCAAAGTTAGGGTGCCGCCACAGAGAAGACCCTATCTCAGGGGGTAGAACCTCTTTAAGCATGCAGGCCAAATTCCATTTTGGGGAAGCTCTTGTGGGTCACATTCCAGTGGTGAGTGGGTGCAAAGACAAAAGGGGGTTAGGCTGAAGACAAAAAAGGGTAGGGGCAAAATAACAAAAATGCCAGCATAATTTAGCTTAAAGCACTTACTGCCAGTAACCAAGTCTTAGGAGAGGCATTTAGAATGCAGGGGGAAAGCTGCAAAAAAGCTTGGAAACCACCAAAGGATTGGTGATTGGGGGGAAGGGGGTGGGGACAGGGGAAAGAGGCATGGCCTTCTGGGGAACCCCAGGCAGCCAGCTTTGGCCTCCAGGCCTGAGGTTCTACATCCCTACCCAGTGATCCTTCCTTCAGAAACTTATCTAGTGGGTGCTGCTCATGAGAATCACACCATGACTCTGTTGTAAAGGTGGGCTTAAATGCAGTTCTCCTACCTTCAAGCCTAAATATCTGTCCACAGGACTACACTGCTTCTCAAGTACTTTTAGTCTTTGGGTACATTCCACAAACAAGAACTCTTATCAATACTAGTGGTGTGCCCCATACCATCATGTCTCAAACAGCCTGGAGCCTCCTTGGCTTCCCACACTTCAATTAAAGCCCAGGGGAAGACAGCACAAGATAATTCCTCCCATAGGACTTTTTTTTTTCAATCTGGCAGCCTGCGAGGCTGCAGAGTTATGGAGAGATGTGTAATAGAAAGAAAACAAACATGCAACACCCTTGGCTGCCTCGCAGTGATTAGGTAAGCTCAAAAACACCACAAAAATTATAAAACGCTCTGAAATTGAGGCAGGACAATGGAAGCCTCTTTCATGGGGGAAGAAAACACCAATTTTGCTGAAAACATTCAGGAAATTGAAGAGCAGATTTTGGCACAGCACTAGCTCCACCTCTTCCCTGGAAGTAGACTAGACTGCCCACACACACACACACCTGCATTGTGGTAGATACAAAATGGGGAGCAGGGCAAGCTGCCAATACAGTTGATGCTCTTGCCATTTGCAGTGCCAGCACAAAAAATCCAAATACCTTTATATAAAAAAGAAAGAAGCTGTGCCACAACCCATGCCAATGGTGAGCCCTGCCTGTGAGAAATAGTTGAAATTTCTCCTCCTCCTGGAGAAATTCGGTGAAACTGTCCCCTCAATTTCTCTGCCCACAAATAGGGTGGAGAATCACAAGAGGCCATTTGTGCACAGCTCTAATCAATATAAACTTATCTCAGGACAGCTGAATTCCCATCAATTTAGCAGCAAAATCACCAAAATTCAAAGCTTAAGTAAAGATTTAATATGAACAAATAAAATGTGTATAAATGGACATTGATCCCAATTTCTCTATGTTCTTCACTAAAGTATCTTGATGAAAGAAGAAAGTTATTGCTAAATAAATTATTACTAAAGAAGATAGTTATTACTACATTTGCCTTTTTTGAAGTAACAGGAGATTGAGATGACTATGTAACTAAATAAAAACAGGTTTGATTCCAAGTGGGAAATATAAGAAAAGAGCTAAAGTGAAGATTGACTTCAGGGCCTGATCTTAGAATGCTCTCTGATGTCATAAGCTTCAAACTTCAAAGACTCCCTCAAGATTCAATGAAGCTATTAATAAGAGCTGGGCGGAAAGGTTACCCTATAATATCTCTTCTTTGATATTAAGTAGCAAACCTTCCACTTTTTGAAGTCAGTGGCAAGATTTTTATCAGCATCTACAAGAGAAGGATGAAGTAAGCCTTTTATTTTTATTTATGATTGAGTTGTGTTATGATTGTCCACTGCTTTGAGGGTTTTTTTTAGAAAGGCAGATTATAATTTTTAAAATAAATGGATTTATTTCTTGATCATTTGGATAATCTATCAGTGTACATCTGAAGTTAAGCACACATACACAGATGGAGTCTGACGAACAGGCATTGACTACTCAGGAAAGATATCTTGGGATCATGGTACACAGCTCAATGAAAATGTCAACCCAGTATGAGTGACAGGCTGACAGCTCTGAAAAAAGTGGTTACCATGCTAGGAATTATGAGAGAAGGGATCAAAATAAAACTGCAAATATTAAAATGCCCTTATACCCATCTGCAACATGTCCACACCTGGAATACTGTGTACACTTTTCAAAGTGCTACCACCTTGATTGTTTTTTTTAGCAAATAAGGCAGTATATAAATGTTAATAGTTAAGTAAAGGATATCACAGAGCTACAAAAGTGTGAGAAAAGACAACACAAATGATCACAGGGTTGCTGTCTGGTGCCAAAAGCAATTTCTTAGAGCAAATAGCAGTTTGGGGGGGGGGTGATTTTTGTCAGGACCACAGTGCAGGAAGAAAGGGCTAACACACACACACACCCCTACACACTATGGTCCTATTCCTGATCATTTCCCCACCACCATCACCCCTGGCATTGGTTCTATTTGTCAAAAAATGCCATCCACACACATATGATCATGCATTTAATATAAGTGTAGCTTGGCTTTAACTCTGTGTTGGATTGTGGCGATTGTCTTAATTACATATTTATTTTATGCATTCATACTACAATTTATATCTGCTTTTCCCTTCCAAAGGAGTAGCTCAAGGCAGTCAGCAAAACAGAAAACAAACACAAGGATTTTTAAAAAAATAACACTAATGCCATCATTATTATTTTTTTTTTTTACAAAAAACAGACTCATAAGAAAAGCAGGGCCCATGGAGCCAGAGCTAACAATAAATAAATAAAACAGCAACAGAATCAAAGGCTTGTTTAGAAAGAAACTTCTCCAACCACTGGCAGAACACAGATGATCTCAGTTCTTGGGGCAGGCAGTTCCACATATGGAGCACAGTCATGGAGAAAACCTTCTCACGCATTGCCACCAACCGTGTCTCAGAAGGCAATGGTACATGCAAGAGGGCTGCATCTGCCGATCTTAAAGGATAGGCAGCTTCACATCAGAGGAGACAATCCTTCAAGTAGTTTGGTCTCAAGCTGTTCAGGGTTTTAAAGATGATAGCCAGCAGTTTCAGTTGCACCCAGGAATGCATTGGAAGTCAATGCAGCAGATACAATAAAGGGGTCACATGACCTCAACACTTTCAACTTAGAACTTAGAATCATAGGGTTGGAAGGGGCCTACAAGACCATCGAGTCCTGCTCCATGCAGGAAGTCTGATTCCCAGGCGGTCTCCCATCCAAGTATTTGGCACCCGTCAAGATTTTAGTGGCGGCATTCTGATCTACACTGACTGAAGTTTCCATGTGATTTTCAAAGACACTCCACACAGAGCATGTTCCAGTAGTCCAACTGAGATGTAACTATTGCATGTAGGACCCATGGCCAAGTCTGACCATGCCAGGAACAGACACATCCGATGCCACAATCTAAGCTGGGTGAAAGCACTCCTGGCCAAAGCTGACACCTGAGTATCTCGTAAGAAGGCCAGGTCCTAGAGTACTCCCAAGCCAAGAATCTGTGGATGCAATGGTGGCAGAGAAATAAGCTTTCTTCACCGCCATCACCACCATGGAGTGGTCCCCCAAAATGGCTGTAGCCTGTGCTCAATCAAATTCATCCTGAATCTTCCTCCATCATCACTCAAGTTGCTTCCCCACCCTATTTGTTTGTTGACAAATCCCCAGAAAACCAGGCAGCTGACTTGGCACTATGGCTGGAGAGAGGATGCTCAGGGGCTATTGTGTTGGTGGCCCAGGTCATATCACTTTTCCAGAGGTCAACTAAGGCCCCATAAGGAACACCAGCCATGAAAGCAGGAAAAATAGAACTTGGATTTTTTGAATTCTGATACTTTCTTTCATTCTTGCATCCAGCATGTGTGTGTGCGTATGTATGTGTTGTGTGTGTGTTGTGTGTGTGTTTGTTACTGCACCAAATACTCAAGAAGGGAAAGACATGCATAGACTCAGAGCATGGGATTGGCACCTGTTCTAGTGTTGTTCAAATTAGTTACCATTAAACATTAGTACCTGTTTCTATAAGCAACAGATCTGTTGTCAATGAAAAGAGCACACAAAACTTACACGCGCTGCAGCCTTTCTTAAGAATTGCTTACATACAAGTACTGCTTGAGGACTTTGAGGGGTGCAAAATTTCAAAGAGGGGAACAGAAGAGTGCTGTATCTAAACATGTGAGCAAAAAAGGACATTTGTACCTAAACTGTAACTACTACTGATTTGTAACTACTACTGTTGTTTGTTGTTCAGTCGTTCAGTCGTGTCCGACTCTTCGTGACCCCATGGACCATAGCACGCCAGGCCTTCCTGTCCTGCGCTCTCTCCCGGAGCGTGCTCAAGTTCATATTCATTGCATCCGTGATGCTGTCTAGCCATCTCATCCTCTGCCGTCCCCTTCTCCTTTTGCCTTCAGTCTTACCCAGCATCAGGGTCTTTTCCAGGGAGTTTTCTCTTCGCATTAGGTGGCCAAAATATTGGAGCTTCAGCTTCATTATCTGTCCTTCCAATGAGCACTCAGGGTTGATTTCCTTTAGGATGGACTGATTTGACCTCCTTGCAGTCCAGGGGACTCGTAAGAGTCTTCTCCAGCACCACAGTTCGAAAGCATCAATTCTTCGGCGCTCAGCCTTCCTTATAGTCCAGCTCTCACAGCCATACATTACTACTGGGAAAACCATAGCTTTGATTAGACGGACCTTTGTCGGCAAGGTGATGTCTCTGCTTCTTACTATGCTGTCTAGGTTTGCCTTAGCTTTCCTCCCAAGGAGCAAGCGTCTTTTAATTTCATGGCTACAGTCACCATCTGCGGTGATCTTGGAGCCCAAGAAAGTAAAATCTGTCACTGCTTCCATTTCTTCCCCTTCTATATGCCAGGAAATGATAGGGCCAGATGCCATGATCTTAGTTTTTTTAATGTTGAGTTTCAAACCAGCTTTTGCACTCTCCTCTTTCACCCTCAACAAGAGGCTCTTGAGATCCTCTTCGCTTTCTGCCATTAGGGTGGTATCGTCTGCATATCGGAGGTTGTTGATAATTCTCCCGGCAATCTTAATTCCGACCTCTGATTCATCCGACCCGGCATTTCTCATGATGTACTCTGCATATAAGTTAAATAAGCAGGGTGACAATATGCAGCCTTGTCGTACTCCTTTCCCAATTTTGAACCAATCGGTTGTTCCATGTCTGGTTCTTACTGTTGCTTCTTGACCCTCGTACAGGTTTCTCAGGAGACACGTAAGGTGGTCTGGTACTCCCATCACTTTAAGAATTTGCCACAGTTTGTTGTGATCCACACAATCAAAGGCTTTAGCGTAGTCAATGAAGCAGAAATAGATGTTTTTCTGGAATTCTCTTGCTTTCTCCATGATGCAGCGAATGTTGGCGATTTGATCTCTAGTTCCTCTGCCTCTTCTAAACCCAGCTTGTACTTCCGGTAGTTCTCGGTTCGCATACTGCTGAAGCCTAGCTTGTAGGATTTTGAGCATCACCTTGCTGGCATGTGAAATGAGCGCAATTGTGCGGTAGTTTGAACACTCTTTGGCGTTGCCCTTCTTTGGAATTGGAATGTAAACTGACCTTTTCCAGTCTTGTGGCCACTGTTGTCTTGTGTTCCAGATTTATTGGCATATTGAATGCAGCACTTTAACAGCATCATCTTTTAGGATTTTAAATAGCTCAGCTGGGAGACTGTCATCTCCGCTAGCTTTGTTGTTACTAATGCTTCCTAAGGCCCACTTGACTTCACTCTCGAGGATGTCCGGCTCAAGTTCAGTGACCGCACTATCATGGCTATCAGGGACATTCAGATCTTTCCTGTATAGTTCTTCTGTGTATTCTTGCCACCTCTTCTTAATCTCATCTGCTTCTGTTAGGTCCCTACCTTCTTTGTCCTTTATCATGCCCGTCTTTGCACAAAACGTACCCTTGAAATCTCCAATTTTCTTGAAGAGATCTCTCGTCTTTCCCATTCTGTTGTTTTCCTCGATTTCTTTGCATTGTTCATTTAAGAAGGCCTTCTTGTCTCTCCTTGCTATTCTCTGGAACTCTGCATTCAGTTGGGTATATCTTCCCCTTTCTCCCTTGCTTTTCGCTTCCCTTCTTTCCTCAGCTACTTGTAAAGCCTCATCAGACAGCCACTTGGCTTTCTTGCATTTCTTTTTCTTTGGGACGGATTTCGTTGCTGCCTCCTGAACAATGTTACGGACCTCCGTCCATAGTTCCTCAGGCACTCTGTCTATCAGGTCTAATCCCTGAAATCTATTCCTCACCTCCACTGTATATTCATCAGGGATATGATTTAGGTCATACCTGAACGGTTTAGTGGTTTTCCCTATGTTCTTCAATTTAAGCCGAAATTTTGCAAGAAGCAGCTCATGATCTGAGCCACAGTCAGCTCCAGGTCTTGTTTTGACTGACTGTATGGAGCTTCTCCATCTTTGGCTGCAAAGGACATAATCAATCTGATTTCGATATTGACCATCTGGTGACGTCCATGTGTAGAGTCGCCTCTTGTGCTGTTGGAAAAGAGTGTTTGCTATGATCAGCATGTTCTCTTGGCAAAACTCTATTAGCTTTTGTCCTGCTTCATTTTGTACACCAAGGCCATGCCTGCCTGTTATCCCAGTGATTTCTTGACTTCCTACTTTAGCATTCCAATCCCCTATGATGAAGAGGACATCTTTTTTTGGTGTTAGTTCTAGAAGGTGTTGTAGGTCTTCATAGAACCGATCAACCTCAGCTTCTTCGGCCTCAGTGGTTGGGGCATAGACTTGAATTACTGTGATGTTGAATGGTTTGCCTTGGATCATACTGAGATCATTCTATCATTTTTAAGATTGTACCCCAATACTGCTTTTCCCACCCTTTTGTTGACGATGAGTGCTACTCCATTTCTTCTAAGGGATTCTTGCCCACAATAGTAGATATGATGGTCACCTGAATTAAATTCGCCCATGCCTGTCCATTTTAGTTCGCTGATTCCCAAGATGTCGATGTTCAATCTTGCCATCTCATGTTTGACCACCTCCAGCTTACCTTGATTCATTGATCTGACATTCCAGGTTCCTAAACAATATTGTTCTTTACAGCATCGGATTTTCTTTTCACCGCCAGACACATCTACAGCTGAGTGTCCTTTCGGGTTTGGCCCAGCCGCTTCACTCTTTCTGGCGCTACTTGGAAATACCCTCTGCTCTTCCCCAGTAGCATATTGGACACCTTCCGACCTGAGGGGCTCATCTTCCGGCATCATCTCTTTTAGCCTTGTGATACGTTCCATGGGGTTTTCTTGGCAAGAATACTGGAGTGGGTTGCCATTTCCTTCTCCAGTGGACCACATTTTGTCAGAACTCTCTGCCATGACCTGTCCGTCTTGGGTGGCCCTGCACAGCATAGCTTATGGCTTCACTGAGTTACGCAAGCCCCTTCGCCACAAGGCAGTGATCCATGAAGGGGGTAACTACTACTGCTGCTCCATTAAAGTTGATGGCTTTTCCAACATAATTCCCTTTTCAATCTGGGGCAGACAACCCTTGGTTGTGTTTTCTTTGGTCCCACCAGGCCCTTGACATCCCTGAAATGCCCCTGTGCAGAGGCAGTGGCCAGCCTGTTGAGAGGAGGTAGAAGCCAAGTTTCCTTGGCTGGTAGTAGGAAAAGCAGAGGCAATGTTGCTGACAGGAGCAATGGCCTAGATGCTGAGGCAACTGGGACTTGCAACTATGTCATCGCAAGCTCTCATGAGAGCTTGGGGAAGGATCAGTTATGGCTGTGGCTGAAGCTCCAAGGGAATCCCAAGGAAGAGGAGAAGGGCCAAGAGTGATATGATGACCCCTTTCCATCCAGCTGAGGCTCACACAGACAGCCTGAGCACAGGCCATGGTGCCTGACAGCTCCTTGGCCCAGCTATCTAATTCTTGATGCTCTAAGCAAAATGTTAGTCCCCTTACCCTTTTGCTAGGGACCATTGTCCATTCATCCCATCCTCCATCTTCCCTCCCACACACAGAGTTTTATTGCCAGGAAGGGAACTGCTGGCATAAATTTTATCCTCTCCATGGATTATATCGTAATATTGTAATCTATGCTCAAAGCCCTTATGCAAGGGACTTGAGTCGTAAGTGAAACATCTTACTGTGTGTGATGTGACAGAACCTCAGCATAACAGCCAGTCTCTGAACATCTCATCCCTTCGAATGCGGTACTATTAACATTGCATCATTTCCTATTAAGGAAAATCAATATGGCAGATGGTTTCCATTTCATTGACATTCTTCAACATTTTAGCAGCAGCCAATTGTACATTGTTACTGTGTCAATAAGGAAGTGAAAGCTTCTAGAATAGTTAGAAGCAGTTGATGAAACCATCAAGCACTTACAAGCAATAAAGTTGGTATGTAGCGCCCGAGTCAGTATAATCTGTTTTTCATAGTCAGGAAATATGCTAGCAGTTGACAAATTGTCAAAAAGTTTTATTCACTCAAGTCAGGGTCAGTCCACTGGCACTGCTTCCTGCATGACATCCATTCATATGATAGGAAATTTCTCATGAGCAATTATTTGCCATTGTTTTGATTAGCGATGAGAAAGCTCTCCAAAGTTTATCTTGCATTAACTCAGAAATTATCTGGGACCATCCAAAACATCAGAAGATCTCAGGTAATTTTTTTTCCAAATTCAAGGGGCTTGGAAAAATTATCTGCCTCTCTCTACTGCCCTCCCCTGCCTCCCCCCAAACCTGTCCCCCATCTCCTCACCTTTCCAAACACATTCTACCCTTCCATATCCTTATCTTAAGTTAGTAGCAGCATAAGCAGCCATGAAGGCACTCAGGGAGGAGGAAGTGATTTTCCCCCTCTTCCTCCTCTCTGTTCCACTGGGTAACAGCATGGTGGGATGTGTGGGGCTATGGAAGATGTAATTCTCCCAAGGGCTTCTGCAATTTTAGTCCAAAATAATTTGGGGGCTTCTAAAATGCGCTTTTCATTTTTAGCCTGACTTTAATTTGGGGGCTTCTGAAATGCACTGCTCATGTTTAGCCTGGCTTTATGAGCCCCAAAATTCATTTCTGAGCCCATGCTTGGAGAACTTTGCTGGCATCTCTAATTTTGATGCATTTGGGTCATTCTCAGGACTTTGTTCTCCTTCTGATGAACATAAAACTGCTTGTGTCTCCCACTTGTGTCAGCCAACACTCCCACTGTTGGCTGTTTCCTGGAAGAACTAATCAGGCTTCTTTCCACTAATAAGTTGGAGGTAGAAATTAGAGGCACAAATACTGAGCTGTGAGGAAGGCTGGAATAGGAAAAACAAAACCCCCAGGGTTTTCTATTTGGGGGGGGGGATTTTTCATGGACCGGGGAGGGTTTCTGGGCCTTCGCACCTGTAGGCTGGAAAAGGGACTGAAGCTGGCTTTATGTTGTCACTTGCCATGATAACTCTGAATCAGGAACCTGGGATTGGCGTGCAAGTTAGGCACAGTAATCACACCAGCAAGGCTGAGTAGAAACTGAGCTTATTGGGAAAGCAAAGAGGTAAAGTTGTTGGGCAGCACTTCGTAGGACCTGATTGACTCTTGGTTCTATACGTGAGTGAGAGAGAGAGAGAGAGAGAGAGAGAGAGAGAGAGAGAGGATGTGCCTGATGGAACCTGCCACTCTTCTTTAATCAAAAAGCAAGTTATTCTTGAGCTCGCTGAGATTCAGGTGGTGGAAGTTGTGGGAGACTTTGCAGAGTAGAGGCTCCAGCCCTAATAGTTCACTGAGAGTAGCCATGGGGGAGGTATTTCCTGTTTTCAGAGTAAACGTACACACAATATTAGGGTTTTCTGCAATCCTTGACTTGATCTGCACCAAACACTAGGTGCTTGGGTCATATTACACTGATTATTATGTACTGATTATTATATTGGCTGCCTATTTGTTCCTGGCCACTTCTGGTTTAGAGTCTCAGAAGGACCAAACTGAAGTGCATAGCTTGTTTCCTATTCAGTATTTGACATTCAGTGATACCAGTGCTTTATCTCTTCCATTCGTATGCCTATCTACCCTGCTCTCAGTGAATTCCATAGCTGCATAACTGCATAGGGCAGATTATTAACCATGTCTGAAGTAATCTAATGGAACTAATGTGCCATCAGCTCTAACCTTCTGTCTAAACAGAAAACAAATCACATTATTAAAATGTACTTGGCAATTCTGGTCTAATCTTTGTTTGGTTGGAGAATGTCAGAGCTTCCTAAGTATTTGTTTAGCTGCCTGTATTGCATCGTATAATTTTAATAAAGTTCCATATATTGGGAAAGTGGGAAAGTGAGAAAATAAAAGAATGTAATATTCATATACAGTGTGTGGTGTGTGTGTGTGTGTGTGTGTGTACCCCACTCTGCAGTGGGCCACTGAGACTTTTGAAATAAAATGGAGGCTACCTAATAATGTTTTATTGCTTATGTTATATGATGCCCCATTCATTTTATATTCCGTAAGCAATTAAGCACTGTCCTTAAGCACTACCACAAACTGTAGTGATGGCCACCAACGAGTAGGAGTCGGTGGGTCCAATTTCGATGGGGCTGCGAATCCGTTCTGGGTTTCCATCAGAAACAGGCAGAACTCTAAAGGAGGTATCCAAGGATAGGGCTCAGCACCTTGGATAGCTCCTTTAGAGTTCTGGATGGTGCTGTCTGAAACCCAGAATGGATTTACAGCCCCACCGAAACTGGAGCCACCAGCCTCCACTGCCCCACCTTGGATGGCTTTAAAAGGGAATTTGAGAAATTCATGGAGGATAAGTTCAATTGCTACTATTCATGCTGGCTATATACTACCTCCAGGTCCTCTCAATACCAGTCTCTAGGGAACATGAACCTAAATTGGTCTGATCCAGCAGGGCTCTTATGTTCTTAATTCCTTTTTAGATAAATCCCTTTGCTTAAAATACATCATTTCTTTCACTTCCTTCCTTTTCTTTGTCTATAGCTGTGCAGATAGCTCCCAGACTGCATTTACTGTAAACCACCGCATGAAATGCACAAATGTGCACGTGATGGTTTAGGAAGATTGCCAAGGTGTTTTCAGCGCTGTCGTACCTTTGGCAAGCTACATGCCTAATTCTGTCACTTCAGCATAGGGAAACAGTAGCAGCCAGGATGGTTTGCCTCATGCAGGCTTGAGAGTGACTACTCATAAGTTAGTCATTTGTGGATCGAATAGTGACTCTTTGGCCATCACGAGCTCACCCCATTGCTCCAGCACCTGGAACTAGCCATCAGACTGATGTAGTCTCTGCCCACAAAGAGGTCCCTTGCTTCTGGTCTACTGAAGCCCCAGAAGTGGGCAGATTGTGCCAGCTTTAAGGGGGGGGGAGTGATGATGGTGATGACGATTATGATTTCTATTCTGCCTTTCAGGAACCCTCCAAGCAGCTTTCAGATGTTGTGGTAAAATGTCAAAAACAACCTCAAAAACCTATCTCTACCAGGTATAGGGGCATCCTGAGAAGTGGGATAGAGCCAGCCAACTCCACCCTGCTTCCTGGACAGCTGAGGTTGGAGGAGGCTGTCAGCAGAGTGTGCTCTGATGGCCCTCTTCCTGTCTCAGTGCTCCCCCAGGACCCTTTCTGGGTTTACCCAGCAACAGGTGGCCACCATTTAAGTTTCTTGCAGTGCTCCTGAGCAATGCTACATTGGGAACATTCCAGGGCATTGCAGGAAATCTAAACAGTGGCTCCCAGCTCTCTGAGCATTAGAAAAGTGGAGCCCATTGTAGGCTTCAGCAGCAGGCCCTGCCAGGGAGCTGGGCCCCAGCAGCTGCCTGAGGATGCCAAGTGTTGAAGCTGGCCCTGCTTAGGCATTAGATAGTACTTCAGCTATAGGAGCACATCTCATTACTCGTACTGCAGTGGTTTCAGCTGATCCATGGGAATTGTGGTGACAGGCTGCCATTCATTTCTGTCATATCACTTGAATATCATTTGACAGAAGCTTATTCACTGAGCCCCAAATGTTGTGGTGAAGGGAAATCAAATCCCCAAAGGAAATTTTAAATCTAACAAATAGCTCATGTAGATTCTGTTGTATTGATCAGGGTGTTCCATATGTTGCTGCAGCAGCACATATACTCACATAATGAAGTTTGTACTCCAGACACAAAAAAGACAAATCATTGTAGATTGCCTTCCCCAACCTGGTGCCCTCCAGATGTTTTGAACTACAACCATCCCACACCATTGGCCATGCTTACTAAGGCTGATGGGAGGCTGGCCTAGTGGCAAGGCTGTCCTTTTCCAGTTGTCATGTTACTTATGCTTTCACTATTGGGCTTTACTATATAAACTGTTACATGTGATGACTACTTTGTATACTTTAGCATTCCCACATCTGCATTGATAGGTAAAGAAACAAGACAGGAAAAGACACTAAGAGAGCCTTCCCCAACCTGGTCCCTGTCTTAAACCTGGGGCCTGATCCAGCCAGGACACACACTAAACAGATTCGAAGGTACCAATATAACTCACGTCCGCTTGTGTGAAAGAATGATATAGGTTACCGATGGAAAATGGATGCAGATAATAAAAACAAAGAAAAGCTTAAACACGCCCCTCAATTGGTAGATCACCATCCCCTCAATTGCTGTTGCATTGGTTCCCTGGATGCAACAGGCGCCATCCCAGGGGCTGGTTATCTGAGCATGTGGTGCATCTTCCACCTCTCAGATGAGAACAGGCAACAGGCCAATCTGCCCAGGATTTTATAGGGCTTGTCTCACCTAGTTTCAGACTGTTAGAAGGCACACATGCACACCTCCCTCCTTTCACCAAGGAGGAGAAAGGAGGACCTTAATTTCTTGGCAGGAAAGAATGTTTATCACAGTAGAGAAAGGAGCATGCTTATCAACAAGAAAATACGAACTGTGCAAGACAGCTACTCTGCATTATCTAGCTGTTGTTAGCAGAAAGCTCTGACCTTCACTGTACAGCTATGAAAACCAACTCTGACTTCATAACAGGTGCCAGCTGCTCTACCAAATAAGTAAACATATGCTACTGGACACTGCATATGACTTTGTGCAAATTCACATCTGACTCCTCACCATTCATCCAAAACCAAATCCAATACAGTCCCCTCCAGATGTTTTGGATTATTCCTGACTATTGCCCATGCTGCCTGGGACTTATGAGAGCAGAAGTCCAAAACATCTGGAGGGCACCAGGTTGGGAAAGGTTGTCCCAAGAGATGCTTTTAAAAAGTTTGTAAATGGAGTTGCAGAAGCCCGAACTGTTTTAAGTGTAAATTCATTCTTCAGGGGCAACTGTTACAATCAATATTATAGTTATATTTAGTTCTGACAATGCACCCAGTGACTGACTTTTAAAATGCATATAATTATTTACTGAGTTCCATTAAAGATGTATGTCTAGACATACAGTTAACACAAGGGAAAAATAACAGTGGACCAAATAAACAAATGAAAACAAAATACAAACAACTCAACTCAAACAACTGTAACCCAGTTTATAGGCACGTACTTGCAAGAAAACAATATCAGTGGAGAAACCTCTGACTTCCACACCTTCCTTTGATGGGACTGTTCCATGAGCAAAACTTCACACAGAGGATGCTCCCACCAGAGGGAGCAAACTCCAGATCCTAGCCATGGAGGTCAAAGGAGGCCTACCCCCAATTAAGTATGCATTGGACTGCAGCCTTCATCAACTAAAACACATATGATTAATCATCTGAGATGTCTTTTATTGGGTGACGGCCCTAGAAAAAAAACTTTTCAAATGAGCAGTGTAACAAAGGGAAGGGGCATGAACTCATGCAAGATCATGCTCCCGTTCTGTAAAAAAAAAAAAAGGATTTTTGTTTTACTGCTGAGAGATTTTATTATATTCAGCAGTATATACGTGTTACAAATAAATAAATAAACTTTAAAGAAAAAAGAAAACCCACAGCTTGGCTTTTTTCTTTTCCATGGCAGGGTAGTCGTGATTTTGCATGAGTTTGTGCATCACACATCACACCACTCACACAAATAGACAACTTGCATGAAGAGGATTTTTTTAAAAAAAATCAGGCTCACCATATCATCAGAAAGGACTCTCAGTAATAAGGTCTTGAAGGGGGTGTGTGTCCTAACTGATGTTGATTTTGTTCTGAAATTAATACTGACCCTGGTGGACAGCAATCTTTTTGGAGCCCTAATATCTGTAAATAGCCTTCCTCCCATTCTTCACCGGTATTACAAAAACCTCCCATTGCGTGTGCAAACTTCCTTCATGTACCGCCTTCCTATTCTAGATCAGAAGGCCTTACAACCTGTCTGCTCCCATTGAGGCATCTGGAGAAGGAACGTGCAGTCTGGAATAAATCACCAAATGGAAAAGACAGAAATGTATATTTATGGAATCAGATTAAGCTGCACAAGTGCCAGATTCTAGAAGCCTATGGAAATTGGCAGACAGCCATAGATATTGAATTTCTGCTGAATACAACCTTAAGTGAACAGTGCTGTAGAAACAAACTTGCCCACAATTACAGTATATCATACTTCAGGCTCTCAGATGTGTTTCTTTGCACACTCTTCACAGAAGCATACGTTCCTCATGTCAAATACCCATTTCCTTTAAAATAGTCAATGTCTGATTAAGTCTGGTTCATATTTTCTAAGAGGACCCCAAAGATCACTTCTTTGCGTGTCAGCAATGACTCTCTGTGGCAAAGGGTGAGGCACCTGGAGATCAATGAATGAAGGCATCAACATATGAATGGCTTTATTATCACAGCAAGAAAAATGCATCTTTCCTTTCTTCCGTTACATTTGTACACTTCTTCCATTTTTTGGAGTAATCTGTTGAGAAAATGATTTCCATAAAAAGAAGGAAGCTTGATAAGCATTTCTGACATTTGTAATTACAGCTTTCTTTCAGCATAAGTCATGTCTTCTCTCACTTGCACTCATGATTATTTTGCCATATTCCCCATCAGCTGTAACAGCAGTTAATAAAGCTCTTTAGCTGGAAGCAATTGCCTTATAACCAAAATATGTTTTCAATGCTTGGGGTGGGGTGGGGATGGGGAGTGGGGGAACGGGCTTCCTCTGATCCACCCCTGGAATGCCCCTTTTTGCCTTCCTTGTCCTCAAAACTCCGAAATCAGAGGAGCAATGGCAGCAAAACTTCCTACCACTGCCTTTAGAAGTTTCTAAGTGCAGTGGTGGGAAGTTCTGCTGCCACTGCTCCTCTGATTTTGGAGTTCCAAGGACAAGGAAGGCAAAGGAGAGAATGCCAGGGCGGATCAGAGAAAGCCCGTTCCCCCACGCCCCCCCCTTCTCCCAGTATTTTAGCATTTTAGCTTCCTAGTCTTTGTGCTTTGGTGTTTTAAATCTGTATTTTAAATCTCTGCATTGCTGCTGGGTTTTATTCTGGTTGTACTGTTGTCTTGTGGTTTTAAGCTTTCCTATTTTATATTGTTTTATGCTGCACTTCGTGGTTTTAATGTTTGTGAATTGCCCAGAGAGCTTCAGCTATTGGGCAGTATATAAATACATACATACATACATACATACATACATACATGGCATTCTAGGGGCAGATCAGAAGAGGGTGGACCTCTTTCCCTGCCTGTGGACCTCCCTCTCTGCAAGTCACATACAGACAAAGAGGTCCACTATAGCCTATGGCAGGGGTAGAGCCTGTGGGAAGCATGCGCCCCCATGCCTGCCAAGGCACTCTACCCTTCCCATTCATTTTTTAAAAAACTAACATGTTTTCTTATAAGCAGCTGGAATTGCTGTGAAATAGGCTTCTGCTGATGCTGAAAACTGTGGATTCAGAGGAACTGTTTAGTGTGTTGGGGCTCAGACCCTACCTCTGCCTTGTATACAGTCATTTGGGCAGGTTACTTGTCCTTTGCCATGGCTCACATCGCAGCCATTTTGTGGTCGTGTGCAGGACAGTTTCTCAAATTGCCAAATGTGCCCTTGGCCCAAAAGGGTTGCTTACATTGCACCCACCTTGTACAGTGAAACTGAACGTTGGGATCACTTCGTTCTGCTCTTTCAAGAATATGATCATTCACATCCACATCCACATGTATAACTTCTGTTCCTAACAAATTAGTCCATATTATCCATGGGCAATATCCCATACTGCCATGTGGTCCCACTGTTACATTTGCATCAGTGGGAGTAAGCAGTTCTAAACCACTTCTGGTTCTAAAAATAACTCTGGAAACCAGCAGATATGCTCATTTCTGGATTGGGACAGGTCAGTGGAGCTCCCTTCTGCAAGCCCTGCTGACCTGCCCTGTTCTGGAAACAAGCATTTCTGCTCATTTTGGGTTGCTTGTAGAACCGCAAAATCCCTGTTGCACACGCGGTCAGTCCTGCTGGTGCACAGGCACAATAGGTTACTCCCCCATCATCCTGTTATGTGCCATAAACAAATAGCAGTAATATCATGTATGGTGCATCATGCAATATAAACAGCACCTTCCTAGGCATACTTGCTCAGAAATAAGTCTCACTGCATTCAACAGTGCTCGCTCTTTAGTAAGAGTTTTAGTATTGCAGCCAGGGTGCATGAACTGGGTGTAGAAGTCAGAATGTCTGTGTTAAGAAAAATACAAGTTTCAAGCCCTTAAGGCTATGAATATAGGCTTGTGCCCCAGTGTGTAAGCATGTCGGGGGGAAGGGGGGACTTAAGCAAGTTTTCCTGTGGTTGAGGGTTGAAATTGGATGTTCTAAAAAGTTTTTACCCAGTCCCATAATTAGCTGCATAAAATGAACTCAGCAAAAGAAGCAAAAATGGCAAGCGTGCCTAATTTCCATAATGCAATAATCAGAATTCAGCTTTTCTTGTTTCAGAATTTGGATGAGTTTGACAGAATTCTCATTTCTGTAGTGCAGACTACACTGAGCCTAGTGAGGAGACTTTCTCTCCATAGGGGAGCAGTATCATTCCTCTGGCATCTCCCATCCCGACTGTTAATAGATCACTTCCATTTCGTGCCCACAGTTCCATTTTGTCTGAAACGGAACAGAGACTGTCCTAACCTTTAAGAGCCCTGGGCTATGGAACTCTTGAATGTGCAAAAGCCAATCTCGTCCACAACCTAATTCAATTAAGGCAATACCAGCTGAGAGCCACTGTGGCGTAGTGGTTAGAGTACTGGACTAGGACTAGAGAGACCCAGGTTCAAGTCTGCACTCTGTCATGAAACTCAGTGGGTGACCTTGAACCAGTCACTATAGCCCTATTCAGGCATTAAGAAATACAAGGGGAGACAGGGATGCATGCTCCTAGTTTATACTCACAACAACCATTTGAAATAGATCAGGCTGAGAGGGAAACCCTATTCAGGCATTCAGAAATACAAAACATGGAGAGGAGATGGGGACATGTGCTCTGGCCATGCCCCCTCCAGTCCCATCCTCCCTGTGTCAACGGGAAGAGCTGAAGAGGAACTGTGAGCATGTTCAGCAGAATCCCATTACAGTTCCCCACACAATCAGGAACGCTGCACAGTTAGGAGTACTCACTGCACCGAGCACTTTAACCACATTGAGCCAAATGCAGTTCCAGTTTCTTTTCAGACCTTCTCCATCAACACAGGGAAGATGGGGCTGGAGGGGGCATGGTCAGAGTGCATGTCCCCATCTCCTCTCCATGCTTTGTATTTCTGAACAACTGAATAGGGCTCCCATCAGCCTGATCTACTTCACAGGGTTGTCATGACTGTAAAATGGGGCCAGGCATATCCACTGCTTTGAACTCCTTGGCGGAAAGGCGGATATAATGGCCACTTTTTCATTGACAATACTGAGAGCACCTATTACATTTGTAGCCTTCCACCTAGCACCAATATATAACAATCCAGCATGAACTATCACCTTTTGCCCAGAAACCCCCTTCCAGAAACACACCTTTATTTTTTTTTCTAATACCCTCACAGCTTTTGGAGCCCTGAACTAACCGTGCTTTTCAAGAATAGTCCTAGGGAGAGCCACTCTCTCTGACTTGCTTTCGAAGCTCTCAGCCAGATGCGCATCTTGTGTGTCATGGCACCATGTTCCAGTGGAGCCCCCCACTGTGGCCTGGGAACACCTGACCCCCTCTGCCATTTGGATTTAATCTACCACTGAGGATTCCCCCTTCCTTCATCTGTCTGACTCAGCAGACCAAGGATAGGGAAAAGCTCTTCATCCCTCCCTCTTTTCCTTTATCCCTAATACGTATTTCCGTGCATTTCCCCCTTCTTCCATCTCCTCCTCACTCTGCCTTCTTTCTCTCTCCCTCCCATCTAAATCCAGCCTCACAGTTATCCTTGAGAGGGTTCTATCCTTAAAATAATCTTTGGCCCCCTGCTGCTGCCCCAGGCTTCCTCCTTCTCTTCTGGGGCCTTCAGTAACTTGGCTGTGCTCAGTGATGTCATTAGGTAATATCTAGCTCTGGACTTAATGGTCTTGCCAGACAGGAAGGCGCTCTTTAGATGGTAATAAGTATTACTTCACTTACTTCAAAATGTGGTAAGCTAACCTTGCTGCATTGTGTGTGGGGTGGTGTCCTGCTCATTCTGCTGAGTGGAGTCCTGGACATCTGCCCCAAAGTCCTGAACTAACATCCAGTGGAGGCTGCTGGCTCCAATGTCAGTGGGGCTGTGAAGCCACTCTAGGTTTCACTCAGAACCAGTCAGGACTCTAAAGGAGCTATCCAAGGTTCCGAACCCATTTCAGAGTGGATTCACAGCCCCACTGACATCGGAGCCACCAGCCTCCACTGCTGACATCATCACTGACTGTGATTTGGTTTTCTATTGCTGCCCTTTTAAATGAAATTAGCATTCTGGGTTAAGTCTCAGTATCTCAGCTCTCCTTTCCCTTCCACGGAACCTTAGGAGGATTCAGAGCAAAGACACTAAGGATGCAATCCTATTCTTGTTTAGACAGGAGAAAAGCCCTACAACCCCCACAATTAGGCTTCCTCATTGCACTGTAACCTCATTCAGCCAGACACAGTTCCAGTTCGTCTTCAGACCTTTGCTATCATCAGATCTGGGGGGCGACGTCAGAGGGAAATGAAATGCAAAAAAGTACAAGACTGACAATTACATTAAATTAAGCACAGTGACTATTCTCAAAGCAGTGTTGATGATGACACAAACATCCTGGCACTGGTAATCTAATTAATACCTGTTGTGGGGAAAAACGCATTATCTCAATTCAGGCCAGAAGTGATAGAACTTAACTTCTTGATAAGTTGTAGTTCAGTGGTTTCATACTGGAATCTCCCTTTGAACTTCAGTCTATGGTTCCCAATCTAGCAGCCTGTACAACCCTGCCACTGCATTTCGTACAACACTGTTGTAGTGATTTACGCACATGCACACAGCCATGTATGTCTCTACAATCATTCATATTTTTTTTCTAAATTACATGTTACCTGAATAAACAAACCTTTCTAAATGCATGATTCCTTTCAACGGTTCTATCTGCGTCAGAAATGGACTCTTATCGATTTTTGTGGAAAGCAATTATTTTGGTAGCAGGACACTATGATTGCTATTAACTATAATATTGTATGGGCAGTGACATCGTTGGTGCTATTAGTTAATGTGCAAGCTAATATCGACCATCTATTTTCTACAATAAATATAACTATGCTAGACACAGGTGTTTGTTCAGCATTTTCTTTTGACAATTGCATGACATGAGTCAGCCAGAGAATTGAAATCTGCTTAACCATAGGCATTAGGATTTATAGTTAAGACCTTTATCCATCTCTAGGCTCAAATTTGTATCGACACTACATTTTTATAACTGTAGTTTAGAGGAATAGACTCGTAACCATATGTAAATCATCAAAAGCAGGAGAGAATCTGGGTGTTTTTTCTATTAAACTCAGTCATGTTGCTCAGTGGCTAAATATTACTTACAAAGGAAACACCACAGCTCAAATGGAAATTATTAGCTGCCTGTTCCTCTGAACACAACATAATGAATGGCTATTAAGTATTTATGTTTTTGTTACCTCTTGCTCTCTGCTTGAAAGGAAGGTAATAGGTATGTATTAGGTTCCTGTGTAGTTCTTCTGTTAATATTTGGATGTAATGCTATAGTTATACATGTAACATGTATTTGATGTTGGTTGGCGATTTGCATACAAATAAAAAAGAAAGGAAATTTTCAACCTAAAAATATGATCTCTTAACCTACACAGACTCTACCCTCCACCATAAAAGGGAGGGGAGGTAAACAAACCAGGTATCCCAGCCCGTACTTCTTCTATGCTCATTGCGGCAACCAAGTAGATTTTTTTCCCCTGGCAGTGTCCACTTAGCAGTACTTTTAACCTCTGGAAATTACTGGCCCAGCCAACTCTCTGTATACTGGGTTATGTGTTACACAACTACAGCATGGGGATTCTAATCATAGAATAGTAGGGTTGGAAGGGGCTTACAAGGCCATCGAGTCCAACCCCCTGCTCAGTGCAGGAATCCAAGTCAGAGCATCCCTGACAGATGGCTGTCCAGCCTCATCTTGAATGCCTCCAGTGTGGGAGAGCCCAACTCCTCCCTAGGTCATTGGTTCCATTGTCATACTGCTCTAACAGTCAGGAGGAGGTTTTTCCTGATGTTCAGCCAGAATCTGGCTTCCTGTAACTTGAGCCCATTATTCTGTGTCCTGCACTCTGGGATGATCAAGAAGAGATCCTGGCCTTCCTCTCTGTGACAACCTTTCAAGTACTTGAAGAGCGCTATCATATCTCTCCTCAGTCTTCTCTTCTCAAGGCTAAACATGCCCAGTTTTTTCAGTCTCTCCTCATAGGACTTTGTTTCCAGTCCCCTGATCATCTTTGTTGCCCTCCTCTGAACCCCCTCCAGCTTGTCTGCATCCTTCTTAAAGTGTGGTGCCCAGAACTGGACACAGTACTCCAGATGAGGCCTAACCAGTGCTGAGTAGAAGGGAACTAGTACTTCCAGGGATTTGGAAGCGATGCTTCTATTAATGCAGCCCCAAATAGCATTTGCCTTTGTTGCAGCAACATCACATTGCTGGCTCATATTCAGCTTGTGATCTACAACAATTCCAAGATCCTTCTCGCTTGTAGTGTTGTTGAGCCACATATCCCCCATCTTGTAACTGTGCATTTGGTTTCTTTTTCCTAGGTGCAGAACTTGGCATTTATCCCGATTAAATGTCATTCTGTTGTTTTCTGCCCAGGGCTCTAGTCTATCCAGATCCCTTTGAATTTTGTTTCTGTCTTCCAAAGTATTAGCTATCCCACCCACTTTGGTG
Organism: Heloderma suspectum; assembly: GCF_057233095.1. Classification (NCBI taxonomy): domain Eukaryota; kingdom Metazoa; phylum Chordata; class Lepidosauria; order Squamata; family Helodermatidae; genus Heloderma; species Heloderma suspectum. Next base: position 76,742,593 of record NC_139460.1, on the reverse strand, counting down.
TCATCTGCAAATTTTATCAGCATTCCCTTCATCTTGTCCTCCAAGTCATTAATAAAAATGTTGAAGAGCACTGGGCCCAGGACTGAGCCCTGCTGTACCCTGCTCGTTACCTCTCCCCAGTTTGAGAAGATCCCATTGATAAGAACTCTTTGAGTCCGATTCTGTAGCCAACTGTGGATCCACTGGATCGTTGTTTCATCTAGCCCACTTTGAGCTAGTTTGCTCATCAGGATATCATGGGGCACTTTGTCGAAAGCTTTGCTGAAGTCGAGGTATATTATGTCCACAGCATTCCCACAGTCCACAAGGGAGACTGTGATCAAAAAAATCTTGATCAAAAAAATGAGATCAGATTCATCTGGCAGGATTTGTTCTTGACAAATCCATGTTGTCTTCAAGTCATCACTGCATTGTTTTCAAGGTGCTTACAGTTGGATTGCTTTATGATCTGCTCCAGAATTTTCCCAGGGATTGATGTCAGACTGACTGGTCTGTAGTTCCCAGGTTCCTCCTTTTTACCCTTTTGGAAGATAGGGACAACATTCGCCCTCCTCCAGTCATCTGGTACTTCACCAGTCCTCCATGATTTCTCAAAGATAATAGACAGTGGTTCTGAGAGCACTTCTGCCTTTTCTTTGTCATCTGTTATCATATGGTATGAGAAATTACCTCATGATGTCTTCCTCTGGGCTTTAAGTGTGGGAAGCCAAGGAGGCTACAGGCTGCCAGAGAAACGACTGTAAAATAAATGAAAGGCAGGGCAGTCACTAGTGTTCCTCAGCCACCTCCTAAGTAAGGTAATCACAAGAAACCCAAACCCAACCGAATTTCTCTGAAATGTTCTTCACTATTGTTTTTTTCTAAAATGTTCTTAACTATTCAGTTTGTTTGTTTGTTTGTTTGTTTGTTTTTTCCAAAAGCAATTTCATTTCTACCAAATTGAATGGGAATAGTGTGTGTGTGGGAATAGTGTGTGTGTGTGTGTTGCGGGGGGGAATGTGGGAGACATTTTCAGCACAGCACTAGTCTGGATCCCCTGCAGACCTCCATCCTGGCTTCTATTTTTAGTTTTCAAGCTTTTCTACATGAAGTATTTATTGTATGGAAACTTTTTCAGCCCAGTGGTTGAATTCCAGTCTGGGAAAGGTCTCAGGGGATGCATTCCAGAGGCAGGCATGGGCAAGAGCAAAATGTGATATACCGATTTATCACTTACCACTGAGAAAAAGCATAGTACAATATGCATATTCAAGCAAGCCCCTTTGCCATTCAGAAGGACATTCAGAAGTTCCATTCTCCCCCATCCCCCACCCCAATACAGAGATAAGCATCCAGTCTATGCAGGGCAGACTATATAAAAAAATCAAAAACTCTAGCTTGCTACTCAGACATCCCATTGCACTTTCAAGTACTAGGTTCACAGCATCCTTTTGTTCAAATTTCCAAACTCGCTGTTCAGCTTTCCTTGCACTCTTTTTCTTAGCCACTCTGCTCAGACTGGGAAAGGTAGTTTCAGGTCCCTATTACAAGGCCAAGATAAAAATCCGCATCTCTAATTATTCATTAACTAGTGTGTATTGTGCATTACCCACAGTAGTTTGCAAAAAAAAAAAAACCCTACCAGGGCAACCCCAGCAGAGGTCATCCCACAGGGCGACCAAGGCAGTTTCCGTTCCAAAACCAGGCCTGAAGCCCGATTGAAATGGATCTAGATAATCCGTTTCATTCAACAGTGCCTGGAGCTGTCCTACAACCACCTGCTCAAGCACCTTGCCCAGGAAGGGGATGTTGGCCACTGGCCTATAATTCTTAACATCCTCTGGGTCCAGGTTAGGCTTTTTCAGGAGTGGTCTAATTACTGCCTCTTTTAAAGTGGCAGGCACCACTCCCTCTCTCAAGGAGGAATTTAGAACCTCCTGGACCCAGCCAGACATCCCCTGCTAGTTTGATTTAATAAGCCATGAAGGGCAAGGGTCAAGCACACAAGTGGTTGATCGGACTTGGCCAAGCACCTTGTCCACATCCTCAGGCCTCAGTAACTGAAACTCATCCAATAAAACTGGACCAGACGGTGCTCTGAACGCCTCTACCAATGGAACTGCATTAATGGTAGTGTCCAATTCATGACAAATCTGAGCAACTTTGTCCTCAAAGTGCCGTGCAAACTCGTCACAGCATGCTACTCAGGGTTCCACCGTCTCTCTCCCTGGCCCAGAATGTAACAGGCCGCGAACCACTCAGAAAAGCTCCGCTGGACGACATTGAGAAGATGCAATGCTGGTGGAAAAGAACTGTCTCTTTGCCACCCTCACCGCCACAGAGTAGGCTCAATAGTGGGCTCTTACCTGTGTTCGGTCAGACTCGGCACGAGTTTTCCTCCACCTGCGTTCTAGCCGTCTCCCCTCTTGCTTCATTGCCCTCAGCTCAGGTGTATACCAAGGAGCTGGCCGGGCTCTGCTCAGAGGGAGAGGGCGCTTGGGCACGATCGTGTCAACCACCCGAGTCATCTCTGCATTCCACAGAGCAACCTGGGCTTCGACAGGAGCACCAGCCATACCAGCAGGAAAATCCCCCAGAGCCCTCTGGAATCCATCGGAATCCATTAATCTCCGGGGGTGGACCATTTTAATAGGTCCCCCACCCTTGCAGAGGGGGAAGGCTGCCAGGAGTCTAAACCTCAGCAGGAAGTGATCTGTCCATGACAAAGGGACAGATGTTAATTCCTCCACTTTCAGATCACCATCCTCCTGCCCAGTCGAGAAAACCAGATCAAGCATGTGTCCTTTTATATGCGTTGGGCCAATGACATGTTGGGACAGCCCCATGGTTGTCATGGCGGCCATGAAGTCCTGAGCCGCCCCGGATACAGCGGCCTCAGCATGGAAGTTGAGATCCCCCAGGACCATCATCCTAGGGGTCCTCAACACCAAGTCCGAGACCACCTCCGTCAGCTCATGCAGGGAGTCTGATGGGCAGCAGGGTGGGTGGTACACCAACAGAATCCCTAATCTGTCCCGGGTACCCAACACAAGGTACAAACACTTTTGTCAGGGCTTGTTGACATTTTTTAAACTTATTTCTACCCCCAAGGAGTGGTTTAAACATAATTGTCACCATGTAAAACCTGTTCCTAATTGCTCTCTGCCTGGCCTCTGCAAAGATATGGTACACTGTTTATGTGCGGTGACTTACCATGTGAATTGGGAAAATTTTCACAATGCTACTATAAGGGCGCAATCCTAACTAGATAGGTGGCCACCTCCAAACTCGGAGGCAACCGCCTATCCAAAGCAAGGCAGGAGAGGCATGGGAGGATCATTCCCTCCGTGCCTTTCCTGCCTCGCTCTTTTTTGCTAGACAGCTGTTTTGGCTATATGGGGCGGGGGGCGACCAGGAGAGGAAGCTGCTATATGACATATAGGATGTGTTGTACGCGCAGCTCTGCTCTTCCTGCCCCAGAATGCCCCCCACCCTGCCCCTTTTCAGTCACTCTGCGCTCGTCTTCCAAGCGCAGAGGACGGGGCTTCTCTGTGCTGCCTCTGAGGCAGCGCAGACAAGGGGGGAGGATGGATTTCCAGGAACTGACCTCAGAGTGCGGGCGCCGAGGTCAGTTCCCAGAAAAGAGCATATCCGATAGCCCTCTGGGCAGTGTCTAGTGGCCATAGGATTGCTCCCTAAGTCTTTCTTGTTTCTTAAAAACAAAACAAAAAAATGTAGTAACATGCCAAAGATCACTTGATTCATATAGTGAAAGGATCCAGATAGCTCACCTTTTAACAACAGTTGACACCCTGCACAACCTAGGTAGGCTTCCATGTGATGGCTGAATTGCTCATCAGCCGTAACCTGACAGCTGCAAAGTGACTCATCACTTGAGTGTTCAAATGATCAGAGAATGGATATGGTGTAGTAGACATAGCATCAGATTGGGAGTAGGAAGGCCTGGCTACAAATCCCTGCTTAACTATCAAGCTTACCAGTGGTTCAGGGAAAGTCACCCAGTCTTTCAGCTTCACCTGCCCCACAGAGCTGTTGCAAGATAAAATAAGATGCATGGAGAAAGCCTAAGATAAAAATGTGATAGGACAGAGACTAAAGCAAATCCAGGAGCTGTTGTTGTGTTGACTCATTACCTTCTTAAAGATAACCCTCGTCAAGTGTGTCCAACTTAATGATAGCCGCCAGATGTTCCTGCAGGCAGTGCTCTTTTCCATCAAATCAAACGTTTCCTCCCTCCTTCCTCTGCCACAATTAATCTGCAATTTGTGTAGCCCCTGTGGTGTCAGAAAGGGAGATGATAGGGAAGAGAGCTGTAAAGCTTGCCTCATAAAAATATTCCCTGCCCCAGCCTTAAACTCCCACTTGGAATCTTACACAGCTCTAACAGGCATGAAGAGGAACGGCTTAGGACCCAAGTGCCTCGTGAATCTTCCACATCATATTTCAAGGCCAAAAAGAATGCTACGAGTCTGAAAGGTTTGGGAACCATTTTAATAAGTAAACCACATACATAATTCTGCACATATGCGACTAATGATTTTGTTTCCTTGAAATACTAACAAGAAATATTGTCTCTGTATTTGAGGGGAAAATAGCAATTAATTAATCCTGATGTTCTACATATTTGCAGTAATTTTCCAGCCAAGGGTTTTTACAAAGTTTTAAACCCACCCAAATGCTTTCTTGATTAATAGTGTGCTTACTCCATTTTGAGAGAAATACTTATGAGTCATGACTTCGTGATTCCTGAATTACTGTAATTGCTTAATGACTTTTTAAAAATTTAAATGTGGTGCTAGAGTGCCAGGCAGTGGTTGGCCTATGGCTTTCAAATATTTATTTATTACATAAAATGGGGTGTGAATCTTATGAAAAGAGTGGAGGCCTGATCCACAGAAGTCCCACGTTAAGGGTGCAATCCTATCAGCAGGATAGGCGGCCGCCTCCAAACTCAGAGGCGACTGCCTATCCAATGCAGGGCAGGAGCAGCGCAGAGGGGTTCATGCCCTCCAAGCTTCAGCCGCCCTGGATTCGTGGCTAGACAGCTGATTTTGGCTGTGTAGCTGCGGGAAGGTGGAGTGGGGGGGCGGACACCGGACAAGGCATAGGAAGTGTCGGAACAGCACTTCTGCCCTCCCCGCCCCAGCCTGCCCCCAGGAATGCCCCGTTTTCGCTGCTCCATGCTCCTCTTCTGAGCGCGGAGCATGGGACCAATCCGCACTGCCTACGAGGCAGCGTGGGAGGGGGTAGAGGGCGGTTCTCAGGAAACCAACCTCGGAGCACAGGCTCCGAGGTCAGTTCCCAGGAACCAATCTATCCTATGGCCTTCTAGCTGCTGACTAGCGGCCATAGGATTGCACGCTTTAGTGGTAAAATTCCCAACTCTCTGCCTGAGTCAGCAAAATCATCCTTTGGGGCCTGACTTCAGTTGCAAGAACACATTTGGAACCCTGCAGGGAAAAATCAACCATTGTATGTATGTGTGTGTGTTTGGGGCAACCGGGGCAGGGGGCGGGCAGGATCTGCAGTTGGGAAAATGGTTAAGCACCCCTGCTCCTCCTCTGCTCGATTCTCAAATCTTCAAAAGCTGCTTTTCTTTGTTAATATTCTGTTTACTTACAATGTGTTATTAGTCCCTGAACCCTAGTACACTCTATGCAAACTAGGGTGCCTGGTACTGCAGCCACCAACCTATTTCTGGTGATTCCCTGTTCCCAGCCAAAAGATTTTCAGACTGATGTTCCTGCATTTAGGGTAAGAATGTGAAAACTGTGCCCCCCCCCCAAGCCCTCTCTGGCAGCCCCAGACCCCCAGAAAAAAACCAGGAGTGGGGGAGGAAAATTGCTCTAGGGAATAGGAACAGACTCTATGGCTCCTGTCATAGAAGCCTCATACTTAAAGTACCCCCGGAGAGACCTTAGAAGCAGTGCTCAAAAGTTCCTGCCTGCTTCTAAGGATGCTATAGGAACAGGGGTTCTGTGGCTTGAACCATAACACCTGTTCCTAGAGTGATTTTTCCTTTTTTTCTGAGGGTTTTCTGAAAATGTTCAGGGCCACTGAGTGTTGAATGTCAGGATCCTTCAGCAAGAGAGTGGATCAGAAAAAGCAGAAGGCCTAGGAGCCAGGATTCCTGGGTGGCCGGGTGGTTTGAGAACTGAGGTTTCTCGGAGGAGCGTTGGCTTTATCTGATCAAAAAGGTGCCAAGTCACTGAAACACTCTTGAGCAGGAGCTGGATTTGAGTGACTGAGTGGTGTGTGTGTGACTTGAGTGGTGTGTGAAAGTATGGTGTGTGTGTGTGTGTGCATGTACATATGAGCACATGTGTAGGCTCCACTACCCCAACAGACACCCGATGCAGCCCTCAGGGCTCAAAAGTTTGTGGAGCCCTGCATTAGGGGAAATGAAACCACAACAAATGTCAAATACAAAATAGATGGCGTCCTCTTCACGTGTTGCTTGTGTGAAAGAGATCTATGCATAGAAAGGGGCAGTGGGGCCCCACTCGCATTGTTACATGGCTTCCCCTACTGTCCATGCATTAGGCCTCAAGCATATGTTTACTAATCTATTGTGATATAGAATATTCTTGAATATGGGTCTGCATCTACAATATAAAGTATTCTGCAGTAAAAACCGATATTGAGGATTCCACATATCTAACGGTTTAGCTATGTAAATTCTTAATGTTGGTGAAGTTGGACTGGGGTGAAGGAATGTAACTTTTAAAATTGGTTCTCCATACAGTGACAGTGAGTGATGGGTCAAGCTAAAGCTCTAATGACAAAGGAAGAATATATACTACCTACTTTGTACTGATTGGGATCTTGCTTCTTAGATGAAGTAGGGCTCATCTCACATTATTGAAAACTAAATGATTTTTCCATTGATATTAGCTTGTACTACTAAAAGCCAGGAGATTTATTAGCAATTTACTAGGAAACAGAAAGCACTCAATTATGCCTTGACTCTAGTGGTCGTATGTTTTCAATTCATCTTCACATACAGATCACTTAACTTTTAATTTATGGAATATATTATGAGAAAAAAGCTTGACATGAAGATTTCTCCAGAAAAGGGATTAAAAGGAAGTCAATTATTTGGACAGCTTTTATGTTACTTCAAAATGATTACTCATCAGAGTTTGATAAACTTGCTGGCATGAAATTAAGTAAAGGAAAATTATATGAAATATGCCATTTCTTTACGCACTACATTTATCTGAGTGTTTTTTTCTAACTTCATATCACTATAAGAATGAGGTTTTGACATGTGTTCTTTCAAAAAAAAAAATGAGCCATAGCCAGAATCTACCAGCCTACCTATTATTATTATTATTATTATTATTATTATATTACCTTCCATTTTCAGAATACATAACTCTAATGTATGTATTTATTTATTACATTTCTCTACTGCCCAAGAGCTGAAGCTCTCTGAGCAGTTCACAAAAATTAAAACCACAAAGTACAGAATAAAAACAGTATAAAATATGAAAGCTTAAAACTACAGTATAAAACTACAACCAGAACAAAACCCAGCACCAATGCAGAGATATAAAATACAATAACAGATTTAAAACAGCAAAGTTAAAAGACTATAACCCTAAAATGCTAGGGAAATAAAAAGGTCTTCACCTGGCATCTGAAAGAGTACAGCATAGGTGCCAGGCAAACCTCTCTAGGGAGCTCATTCCACAGCCAGGGTGCCACAGCAGAAAAGGCCCTCTTCCTGGAAGCCACCTGCCTCACTTTCTTTATCAGGGGGTCTCAAAGAAGGACCCCTGAAGATGATCTTAGGGTCTGGGCAGATACATATGGCAGGAAACAATCCTTCAGATAATCTGATACTTAGACTTATTAGTCAATTCAGAGATGTGTAAATAGTACCAATGTATTTAAGAGTGTTTGAGTGGGACTCAGCTGTAGAATCCAGGACTGGGTTTTGAGCACTTAACTTCAAGACATGTCCAAAAGTTTAAAATGTTGCCTGATACAGAGGCAACAATTACACACAAATTGTGAATGTAGGTTTGGAATCTAAAGTTATCATCCAGCTCATGTTCCACAGTTTTTAAACCATAGCAACTGTCTCCAAAGTACTTTTTAAAAATCAGCTCCATAAATACATAATGGATTATCATGATTATCACAATCAAGAATACAATGGGTTGGATAGAGACTTAGACATGCTTAGAGTAGATCCACTGAAATCAATGGGAGTTAACTCTAAGCATGACTACGTTTAGATCCAACACAATGAAAATATTGTCCAAATAAATTATCAAACTCAAAGCTGTCAAAACGGGTGCTTCCAAGTGAGGCTTCTATTGTCTTTTGGTTGGTTGCACCCTCTGTCTGGAAGCAACTGAAGTCAACAAATCAAGATATATGCTTTAATAATTCTAGCCACAGGCAGAGCAAAAAATGCCACACTCCTTGTGATTTCAGAATCCTTGTCACTTGGTAGGTGCACATTTTGGCTATGGTAAAGATAGGATTGATTTTATCCAGAATAAATAATAGTATTGACTTGTATCAAATGACAAAGAGCAATGTAACAGATAATGAGATGCCTTCTCCCATGTCTTCCCTGAGTTAAATATACAAAGGCAATGCTCATAACTTTCCAATATTCATAACTGAGGACATTTTTTAATAATGTCTCATACACAGCCTCACCAAATCACCAAAAGGTGCATGAGGGAACATTCTGCTTGGAAAAGGGCCACATCATAGACCACATCTATGGTCACATCAAAGGTCCCCAAAGTGTGCCAAAATGTCTGAATTACAGTAGACTGTCAAATATAACTGTATATGGCACTAGAGCTACAGATTACAAATCATTGCAATAGAACAATCTAACAATGACTTTTGAGAAAATCAAAACCTAGAAAATCAACCAAATAATGAAAACTCTTCAAACCTGTGTGTTGACCAAATGCTTCCATTTAATTTTGAAAACCGTTCACTATAATGTGATATTACTATAAATCTGATATATTGCAGTAGCAGATTGTAGTTCTTATGAGAAAGTTTATTAATCTAATAATGTGACTTTTTTAAAAATCCACCTTCAATTAATTAATCAGGAGATATTTTCTCAGAGGAATCCTTGAGGCCTGGAAGTCAGCTGGAAACTATTCAGATGTTACAAAGGTTATATGAAATGTTTGGTCTCATTCCCAGTGTCACATATTTCAAACAATAAACTTACTCCACAGTTAGAACACCTTAAATTCTTCATGATAAAAGAATTAAGAAAAGTGGTAATTTGCAAAATTAATTATACATTTCCTTTCTTCCTTCTCTTTTATAAATAGAAGTGATTTTTTTAAAAAAAGTCAGCATAGTAAAATGAATAGAATTCACAGTGCAAACCTATACAGGTCTCCTCTGAAGTAAGCCAACTGAGTTCAATGGGGTTTACTCCCAGGTAAGTGAGTATAAGATTGTAGCCTCAGTTCCATTGAATCCAGCCTGTGGCTAATACAACAGACTTTTTTTAATTGCCTGAGTGATTGTATAGGTCATGGCCAACTGGGCCTTGAAAATGTTCTGAGTGCATATATAGTTTACATGAGTGAAAATTCCAGCAACAAAATGTTGCAATGTATCCGCAGCCAGAGAAGAGCTTCTGTTCAGGGCTCCAGCAAGCCTAGGGTGGCCAGATGCAAAAGGAGACAATGCTCTTGCACTTGTAATAGTTGTGCAGGAGAGAGAATTTCAGCAGGTGTATCTGTTCATGCAAGCTACACCTACTGAACTTCCTTCTCCTGCACAACTATTAAAGGTGCAGGAGCCCTCCTTCTGTCCTCTTTCGCATCTGGACACCTAACTACAAGGCTTGCTGGAGGAAGCCTAGAGTAGCAAGATAAATCTAGGTAAAACCTATCTTAAGTGAGACATAAATGTGTGTTTTTTAACTGCTGCTCCTACCAACAGCACTCATCGTTGTCATTGTAATAGATGTTTCAAATAAAAAAGAATAATTGTGATGTATGACATACCGGGGAAAATATCTTTATCCCAATGGATACATAAAGAAAAGTGGCACCATATTTTTAAAAACAAAAATAACAGAATTTTAAAAATGGAAAAAGGTAAACCGTTTTATATATACTGACTCAACATAAGATGTTGCTCTTCTGCATATCATGTGCTCTAAATGCAAACCAGAGCATTAAAGTATAACTTCTCACATAAAGCTTGTTCTACATTTACTACTCCAATAACTAATAAAGGGAGGCTATTTCTTCTGAAAATGTGATATTGACTATCTTCCTTCTCTGTCACATATATCATAGGTTAACTTAATGATTCCGGCAATCCACCATTCCTTAGAAAGCACTGAGCGGACAAAAGATTTCCTCAATTTGGAGGCAAGCATTTTTGCTGAAATCAGTAGAATCTGAAGCCGAGTGCTGGTATTTTCATCAAGAGAACATAAATAAATAATTCTCTTGCTTTAAACTAGGGGCAGTATCCAAGCGGGATGTTCTGCAAGCAGAGCCCACCACTGATTCTGTTCCACAAGCAGCATCCACCATTTGAGAAACTGGGATTTAATGCTTTCTTCAGGAAGCCCTGAAATGAGCGAGCTCCACTGACCTGCCCCATCCCAGAAAGGAGCGTTTCTGCTCATTTCCAGTTCCTAGAGGAAGCACTAAATTCCCATTGTGCAAGCAGTGGGCGCCGCTTGTGGAACAGAAGCAGTGATGGCTCCCACTTGCTCAACGTCCCGCTTGCATACTGCCCAATGTACCCTTCCCTCCACAAACATCCACACATGGCCAGGATGGGATTTTGAATTTTATTTATTACATTTGTATCTCACCTTTCCTCCACGTAGCTCAAGGTGCCACACGTGGTTCTACCCCTGCCTTATTTTATCCTCACAGCAACAATGTAAGGTGGGCTGGGCTGAGAGAGTGACCAGGCCAAGGTCACCAGTGGGGGCGCTTCACAGCTGAGGGGTCTCCTAAGTCCTAGCCCAACAAACTAACCATTACACAAGGTTCTCAACTGGGGATCATCTACCAATAAAGAACCTGGTCTCCACCATTATCGTTAGCAGCAGCTTGATCTAGAACAGCAGCTTCATCCTGAGACATCAGCAGGTGAAGCTTTTCATGGGTTTAAGATAAGCATTAGTGCCTGTACTAGCCCCCTTCACTTGTTACATGCATGAGGGGGCTCCAAACACAGATCAAGAAACATAGCCACCTTACTAGCCCCACCCCCAATGTGGTTTAGCTGGCCCTAATGGCCATCAGTTGACTGTGGACATCTGAAGAGGAACCCTTATGCATGAACAGCTCCTGAAACACAGGGGTTTGGTGCGACTTAGATGGCTGCACAGTCATGAGCACCTAACACATTGGGCTCCTAGACATGAGAAGCTCTTCACACTTCCCCACCAATGTGAGAACATCAGGAGGTTGGTGTTGACTCAGCTGCACAACATCACAGAGAGCATTGGCAGAGTGGCACTGCCCTTTGCTCAATGCATGGACCCCCTTTACCCAAGAGGGACTTTAGTATGCAGTTCAAGGTGCTGTACAGGCACTGTAGAAAGGAACTGATTGAAAAGTAGGCTACACCTACACAGTGTGCTATTGGCACAACAATATCACAATAGCAATGTACACCCACTTTGCAAGTGTGATATTTTGTTCTGCCTGCACAAGGGAATTTAGTAGTAGTCCTATTCTCCTCCAGCAGGTGTAGCCTGAAGAAAGATTGTATGCTAAGTTTAGTATCTGAAAACTGCTTGTTCAAATGATATTAAAATAAAATTTGATTTCTCTTTCTGACTGTGATACATTTCCATATTCTTTTCATAATCCTCCTCCTCTTCCATTTTTGAGATCATTTAATTTCTTTTAACTTTTGAACTTTTGGCTTGCAATGTGAAAATCTAGCTGAAAAAGTACAAGAATAGGTATGCTGATTTTGAAATATGTATAACATCTCATGCATGGAATTTTTAATTTTCTGGCAGAGACTATGCAAAGCCTGACTATAGCTGACATTTCATGCAGTTTCCTCCCCTCCATCCCCTTTATGGATGAGGAAAACTTTTCTCTAACATGATAATGGATCAAAATTAAAATGCACATGTAAAACATAAATATTCCAGCATCTTTATTAAAAGAATGTTCTGTCAAGCAGTGCCTTGCATTGATTTTAGTTGATCTTCCAGGACAGTGTTTTGCTGTGCTTGAGCACACCTAACTGAACGTATTAAAAATAAATTATCCATTTTAAAAGTCATTTAGATTGATTAACTTCTAATCATTTCAGTTACTTTATTCATATCAGGGGCAGCCTTACCACAAGTGACTCTAAGCAGATCTATGCTGAACCTAGATCTCTCAAACAACTGACCCATAACATGGTGTGAGTTATGCAAGTCAACTTAATTGGCACACAATTAAGGGTGCAATCCTATCCAGATAGGCAGCTGCCTCTGAACTCAGAGGCAACCTCCTATCCAATGCAGAGCAGGAGAAGCATGGAGGGGATCATTCCCTCCGCACTTCTCCTGCCCTACATTTTCGGCTAGACAGCCGATTGTGGCTGTTTAGCCGTGGAAGCACAGAGTGGGAAAGGAGGCTGGTGTAGGACACATTGGATGTGTTGAACAGGCATTTCCACACTCCCTACCCTGGAATGCCCCCAGACATGCCCCTTTCTGGCCACTCCATGCTCCTTTTGCAAGTGCGGAGGACAGGGCTGTTCCGTACTGCCTCCGAGGCAGCACAGAAGTGGGGGGAGGCCAGTTCTCCAGGAACCGACCTCAGAGCACGGGCTTCGAGGTCAGTTCCTGGAAAACAAGATATCCTATGGCCGTCTAGCTGCTGTCTAGTGGCCATAGGATTGCTCCCTAAATGAAACACTCAAACCCAACCTGTGTCCAATGACAGTGGAATAGTAGCTAGGAAATGAAGTGGGGGTTTTCTCCAGCTTTCTCCTCAACATTTTACTGATCTTCTAAACAGATCTGTACAAATGCTGTTATACAAGATCAATAAACTCAAAACAAGCCACAAATTTTATTGACATTTTCATCTTGGCAATTATACAGATGTTGCTTAATAGCCATCAGGATGATTGACATTAAACAAAGAACTGGAAACAAATTTGTGTGTGGTTTATGGTCTCAGATGAGGTTTATTGATACATTCCTGGCCATACCTTCCTTTCGTAAGGGAGATCACTCATAATGGGTGGTTGATGCTTTCTCATGTGAAATATTGTGCTTAACGCTGCCACTGATGTGGGAGTAGTGGATTTGCGCTTTATATTTTACCCCGTATGCTCAGCTTGAATATTTGAAAATATGCCCAAATATTACATAAACACTTTAAGGGTGCTTCTAAAAAAAACCTTTATTGTGCCTTTACTTATCACCTTACCTCATTTGTGGAATTTGATTTGGGGGGGGGGTCCAGACAACATTGTCCTCCACATGTAACCACCCCATTTTTTCCACCACTTCTTCCGTCTTTGTCCTTACCAGAAAAGATCCATACAGGAGGAAAGACGGAGTAGCTGCAGAACCCACAGTCTGTTGTAGGGTTGCTAGGTAGCTTGTTAACCACCCCAGCCAGCCACCCTCACCAGGTTCGGACCTCATGACAACCTGCACCCTGTGAGGGTAATGAGGGAAATCAGCTGGCATATGCAGGTGTGGTTAACAAGCCACAGTGGCTTATTAACCACTGTTGTGTCATGCGAACAGGCTCAGGATTTATGTGCAAGTTCCTGTTCTGGTACTGAAAAAATAATAATCCTGGGCTGAGCATGTACTCAGAGGCACTTTTTTTCCACAATTCTATGTCTGCATTCTTGAGCCACTATTTTGCATCTGGCACTGGTTGGTACACCTCAGAGTTCAAGTGAAAAACAAAGCAGATGCTGAATGCCTAAAGTCTGCCCATGTCTGATCTAAAGGTATGTGCAGTATGTCATTCACACTCTATATGTTTGCTGTGGGGATGTTCAGTGTAACATTGCCACGTAGTGTGCAAACTCTGAAGCGATCATAATTTCTCTATATGTTAAGATGCAGAGGACTGATAACATTCAATGGACTGGATGCACTCTTCCAGGGTTCATCTTACCAGTGTCAAGAATAAATGAATTTGTTGTGCTAGTCAACAGGTTCTTAGGGTAGGGTCAACTGCCATAACAGTATATCATAACAACATATAGCATGCCATGGGCAGTTGGGGATGTTACAAATGCCATAAACATTCATTTCTTTACCTGAGTAATAGTCTCCTTAGAACATATATTGGCAGAGATCACTATAGATATTTAGGCCATATCTCTATGGAGGAGAGTAGAAAGTCTACTACTGTAACATCCTAACAAAAGAAGGAAATACCCTAAGTTTTGGTTGCCTAAGTAGTAATCTCCATAGTAAAGGAAGGAGATTACTTCTTAGGCAATCAGAAGGGTATTTTCTTGTTCTGTTGGCATCAGTTACATTAGTAGCCTATTATAAGGTTCTTTATAGAGAAATGTTCTAGAAAATGTATCTGTCACTTGAAGAAAAGGAAGCTCTCCCAAGCAGAAAGTGAGAAGTAGAAGAGAATGGAAGAGGGAGTTGCAAGCTAGAATAAATCACTGTGCAATTTTGTATATATAAAATTATATTAGCATTCATGTTCAGATCACCTACATAGAACTAAAAGTTCTTCATCAGCAGTAGAAAACCTGTATCAAGACATAACATGTTGATGAGAGCTATCCCCTGCTTATTTGCCTCCTGCTTTACACTTGCATGTTTGAACGTTTCAGAGATGTGTCTATAAATAACACATGTTGTACAAGATGAGTGTTGACCAATGCCCAATGATCTCTTATAACAAGCAGAGGGAAACAGACCTCATCATTCACCTTTTCCACAGAAGCATCTCATTAGTAGATACTATGATGTACAGGCAGTTTTACAGTTAGGAAAGGAGAGGCTTCAGCTGCTGCTTCCTGAACAGTTCCCAACAGAATATTTTTCAGATAAGTGATTACTTTGAACAGGGTCAATGAGAGGGTACTGGGATCCCAGGTGTATTATAATTCTAACTTCCTCCTTTTCTCTGACAAGACATCTGCATCCAGATGAAATTGCACCATATTGCAATTCACAAGCTCACCCCATTCCTGCCTCCTCTGCTGTTATTTCTCCAAAAAGATAATACTTCTAGTCCTACCTATCAGCACCACAATCACAGGCCATTGTGCACAAAATGTGCTGGCATTCCAAACCACCTTCCTGCAATCCAGGATGCTTCCAGACAGAGGGCTTCTAGCACTACCAGTTAGAAGGCATTGTGCAGCTGTTCCATCTTTTTCTCCTTAACTGATTTTTTGTGGTAAGAAAAAATACAGAGGTGATAGGAAAACAGGGGAGGGTTGCAAGTGGAAAACAACATCATCTGGACTAGGGATTAGGGAGGAATTCATTCAGTTCACATTACCTAATTTCACATGTTCAAACCACTATATGAACCAAAACTCAGTTATCTTTTGAAATTCGCACTTCTCTGAATTTTGTAAGGGAGTTCTCCAGTCAAAAAAAGCATACAAAAATGTGTACGTTAGGGGAAATAATGTTAAAAAATGCATTGCATTAGGAAAATTGCTTGCCAAAAATATGTATATTAGGCAAAATGCTTACAAAAATGCATGCACTAGGAGAAACGCACATAAAAATGCTTATAAATTTCCATGCAATCTTTAAAAAAAAAATTCAAAGTTTGGGATGAATCAGACTTAAGACTGGAGAAATTCTCAAAGTTTGAGACAAACCAAACTTAAGATTTGAAAAATGAAAAACTGAAAGAAACCAAAAGTGAAAAATTAATCCATCCCTAGTCTGGAACCCTATAAAATTCCATAAATGTGAAATGGCGGTGGTGTGATAAAAGCCTAGTCTGGAAGCACCCCCAGTGATCTAGGAAATCAGGGTCATCTCTGTACCTTTTCTCTTTCCCTCTTCTCACCTGTCAGACTACAACCAAAGGATGAAAAAAGACTGTCATGCACTACATGTTCAGTGCTTAAAAACAGCAAACCCGACACTGTCAGCACAAGATGTTTTGCTGACTGAAATGGACTACCACCCACTGACCCATGCTAGGGCCAACACCCACTGCACCATACAGGTATCAATTCCCATCTTCACATATTCTCTACATTTGGATGGCAATCAAGTTGTGCCACCTGAAGCTGCCCACTCCATCTTGCTGTATAGTAGGACTGGCCCTGAAATGTGGTCACTATAAGCTCTTGGAAAGCCACTTATCTGTAGGCTCCTGCCCACGGCTTGTTCTAGGTTTTCAGAGTGGCTTGTAAACCACCCCAGCCACCAACCTTTGTTGGTTTCAGACTTCACAACAACCCGTGCCCAGTGAGTGTAATATGCTAACTAGGCGGCTTGCAACCAGCATGTGCGGGGAGGGAAAATAAGTCACTGTGACTTATTTTCCCTCTGTGATCATGCGAACCCGTCCACTGGGTTGTTGACTTTAAAGAAAATGTTTTTCCCTGATGCTGAGCAAGGAAACTCCCAGAGAATCTTGACCTGCTGGTCTTACCCTGTTTGGGGACATCTTGTGTCCCTCGTTTCCTTTCTCATGCCTTGCTGAGTCCTCTTCCTTGAGAGCCTGTCTGTCTCTCTCATGCCCTTTTGGGATTTCCTGTCTGAAGAGGGATTGTATTGCTACCCACCACTGCCTCCTCCAAGATCTCCTACTGGAAACTGGCCAAATGGTGAAATACTGCTCCCTCAGGGTGAGCATTACTCTCAAAGTGGTACACAACAAAGCATGAACAAAAAAGAACAATAACAATATAAATGCATCAACAATGAATATTCACCACATCTCCATATAAAGCTGACATAATATCTATTCAAAACTTCCTGACTGTAAGAGCAATACAACAATGGAAACAATTACCTGGGGAGGTGGTGGGCTCTCCCACACTAGAGGCCTTCAAGACGAGGCTGGACAGCCATTTGTCAGGGATGCTCTGACTTGGATTCCTGCATTGAGCAGGGGGTTGGACTCGATGGCCTTGTAGGCCCCTTCCAACCCTACTATTCTATGATTCTATGAAAAGAAAGCACCAGTGTGTTCACTCAGGCTTACTCTCAGGAAAGTGTGCATAGGATTGAAGTCTTAATCACATACAAATAATAATTAGCAAATAATTTACTTGTAAAGATGAGATCTCTGGCAGGCGTCCATGGTTAAAACTGGAAGGGGAGGGACGACAGAAACACTTTTCTCTTTGAAAAGTTTTTTTAAAAAATGCAGCAGTATTAGAAGAGATATATAAGCTTACATCTTTTGATTTATTGACCTGCTTGAAGTGAAGAATAAATGGATGATAGATGACGTTTTTAGAGCAGTTTCAGCATTTTGAAGAGAGAATAGCAAAGCAACTTGGAGGGGAAACAAGTTCTTTCTGAATATAATGCAAAATTTTGGGTTTAGATTTCTATTTACATATTTGTATGTATATATAATCTTTTGTGGGCATATACTTTGCCCCCCACACCCAGACTAATCATTCCAGATGCCCATGGGTGTGGCTATGGGCTGTCCTCAGGGGCTTGGCTATGGGCACTGACACAATGAATACCTGCTCTTCGGAATTTACCACTACACTACTACCCCAAGTAAGCCAGTGTGCGGTATTAAATGCGGGCTGTCATTGTGTGGCGCTGAGTAGTTTGTGCGCATCAGCTATCTGTGGCATTTGGGGAGGGTCTTTTCCATCATACTGTATTGCTCTTCACATGCACCATAAAAGTGTCCGAGAGGGAGAAAGACAAAGAGGGAAGGAAGGAAAAGACAAAAACAGTCACCTGATATGTGTGCTACTATGCACACCAGGTAGTGATTACTTTTTAAAGTTGCTTTCACAAGGGTACCAGAACATGTAAACTGGGCCTGATGTAACAATTCCTTGAATGATGTGAAATGAGAGACTTTGTGGCTGCCACTGAAAACTCTCCAGGGTCAAATACGCCACTGATAAAGCCATGAATTTGAAAATTACTGTTGGGTCATACTGACAGATGTCCAGTATATCTAATTAATTTCATTCAGTGTGGGAGTGAGTCTGTTTGGGCCAGAGGGACCTGGAAAGCTAGGAAACAAAGGTCTAAAAGGTCAGGCAGAAAACGCACACTGGGGTTTTGTTGTTATTGCTTTTAAGCCATTGATAAAACTGACCCCAAGAATGAGTTGAGTTGGCCAGACTCTGCATCCTCTGTGGGGAATGCTCAGCCTCCAAGTGAATCTCTACTAAAGGTTTCTATAAAGCACTGATATTAATCTTGTGGTTGTAAGAGTCTCAAGTGTGAATCAAAAATATTTTATTGTAGTGGAGAAAGGCAGCAACCAATCTGCCTGAATCATTCTTCTGTAAAATCCCAGAAGACAATCCCTTTCTATAACTAAAGATGGAGGCATTTAACACACGTTAAAGAACAGACTTTACCACACCATGCATTCATGACAGGAATTTACTTAAAGTTTTGTTTAAATGTCTCCTCAAATCTGTTTGGTATAAATGGAGAAAATTACTGAACTTAAGGGGGGGAGAGACATTTGTTTGCTAATAACTGTACAATCATGATTCTGTTTGGCAAGCTATTTAGTGCAGACGCTTCGCTGTACCTAGTGTTTTCCATTATTGGTCCACACGGTATTCTCAGTAAATGGACAGCACCAAAATGAGGAGACTGGATATTTCTCCAAATTGCTCCCCTTTCTCAAATGAATTCATATTGATTTTTGCAAATGCATCTTCCAAAACAAATGATCTGTTTCTGCCAGTTTGACCCGTCACTCGACACTTACATTTAATTGCCTTACAGAAAATGTCAAAGGAAATAGAAAAGAATAGCTTGGCAAGATGCAACTAGAGAGAAATTCTTAGCATCTCTTTTCAGATGCCAGCCTCCAGCAGAAGAAGAAACTCCAAGAGTAAAGCCCTGTTGACTGTTCTCACTTCTGCACTTGTACCTCTTTGTTTCAAGTCTTGGCATCTAAGACTGGGGTCTCCAGCATGATGTCTGTGGGCACATCTTGGTGCCCACAAGACTTCTTACCCCATCTGAATTTTAACTTATTTCTAAAGATGTTTTAAAAATTAAACTGGGAGGCTGGCATGCTGCAAAGTGAAGTGCTGCCCTTCAGTGCCATCTTTATTGGGGTACAAAAGAGTGGTTTTGTGTTTTAGAGCTCAGACCCCACTTCTGCCTTGCCTTTAGGTTCTTGGGTAAGTTACTTTTCCTTTAGTTTCACATTTTGCCATCTGGGAAATTAGTGTTTTGTGTCCAGCCATGCCCACCATGGCAGCCATTTTATGAATGAGTAATTCAACATCACAGTAATTCAAGTCTATGCCCCAACCACTGATGCTGAAGAAGCTGAGGTTGATCAGTTCTGTGAAGACCTACAGCACCTTCTAGAACTAACACCAAAAAAAGATGTCCTCTTCATCATAGGGGATTGGAATGCTAAAGCAGGAAGTCAAGAAATCACCGGGATAACAGGCAAGCATGGCCTTGGTGTACAAAATGAAGCAGGACAAAGGCTAATAAAGTTTTGCCAAGAGAACACGCTGATCATAGCAAACACCCTTTTCCAACAGCACAACAGGCGACTCTACACATGGACATCACCAGATGGTCAATATCGAAATCAGATTAATTATGTCCTTTGCAGCCAAAGATGGAGAAGCTCCATACAGTCAGTAAAAACAAGACCTGGAGCTGACTGTGGCTCAGATCATGAGCTACTTCTTGCAAAATTTCGGCTTAAATTGAAGAACATAGGGAAAACCACTAAACCATTCAGGTATGACCTAAATCATATCCCTTATGAATATACAGTGGAGGTGAGGAATAGATTCAAGGGATTAGACCTGATAGACAGAGTGCCTGAGGAACTATGGACAGAGGTCAGTAACATTGTTCAGGAGGCAGCAACTCAATCCATCCCAAAGAAAAAGAAATACAAGAAAGCCAAGTGGCTGTCTGATGAGGCTTTACAAGTAGCTGAGGAAAGAAGGGAAGCGAAAAGCAAGGGAGAAAGGGGAAGATATATCCAACTGAATGCAGAGTTCCAGAGAATAGCAAGGAGAGACAAGAAGACCTTCTTAAATGAACAATGCAAAGAAATCGAGGAAAACAACAGAAAGGGAAAGACTAGAGATCTCTTCAAGAAAATCAGAGAACTCAAGGGAACGTTTTGTCCAAAGACGGGCATGATAAAGGACAAAGAAGGAAGGGACCTAACAGAAGCAGACAAGATTAAGAAGAGGGGGAAAGAATACACAGAAGAACTATACAGGAAAGATCTTAATGTCCTTGATAGCCATGATAGTGCGGTCACTGAACTTGAGCCGGACATCCTCGAGAGTGAAGTCAAGTGGGCCTTAGGAAGCATTAGTAACAACAAAGCTAGCGGAGATGACAGTCTTCCAGCTGAGCTATTTAAAATCCTAAAAGATGATGCTGTTAAAGTGCTGCACTCAATATGCCAACACATTTGGAACACTCAACAGTGGCCACAAGACTGGAAAAGGTCAGTTTACATTCCAATTCCAAAGAAGGGCAATGCCAAAGAGTGTTCAAACTACCGTACAATTGCGCTCATTTCACATGTCAGCAAGGTTATGCTCAAAATCCTACAAGCTAGGCTTCAGCAATATGCGAACCGAGAACTACCGGAAGTACAAGCTGGGTTTCGAAGAAGCAGAAGAACTAGAGATCAAATCACCAACATTTGCTGGATCATGGAGAAAGCAAGAGAATTCCAGGAAAACGTCTATTTCTGCTTCATTGACTATGCTAAAGCCTTTGATTGTGTGGATCACAACAAACTGTGGCAAATTCTGAAAGAGATGGCAGTACCAGACCATCTTACCTGTCTCCTGAGAAACCTGTACAAGGGTCAAGAAGCAACAGTAAGAACCAGACATGGAACAACCGATTGGTTCAAAATTGGGAAAGGAGTACAACAAGGCTGCATATGTCGCCCTGCTTATTTAACTTATATGCAGAGTACATCATGAGAAACACCAGGTTGGATGAATCACAGGTCGGAATTAAGATTGCCAGGAGAATTATCAACAACCTCAGATACGCAGATGATACCACCCTAATGGCAGAAAGCGAAGACGATCTAAAGAGCCTCTTGTTGAGGGTGAAAGAGGAGAGTGCAAAAGCTGGTTTGAAACTCAACATTAAAAAAATGAAGATCATGGCATCTGGCCCCATCACTTCCTGGCATATGGAAAGGGAAGAAATGGAAGCAGTGACAGATTTTATTTTCTTGGGCTCCAAGATCACCTCAGATGGTGACTGTAGCCATGAAATTAAAAGACGCTTGCTCCTTGGGAGGAAAGCTATGGCCAGCCTAGACAGCATAGTAAGAAGCAGAGACATCACCTTGCCGACAAAGGTCCGTCTAATCAAAGCTATGGTTTTCCCAATAGTAACATATGGCTGTGAGAGCTGGACTATAAGGAAGGCTGAGCGCCGAAGAATCGATGCTTTCGAACTGTGGTGCTGGAGAAGACTCTTACGAGTCCTCTGGACTGCAAGGAAGTCAAATCAGTCCATCCTAAAGGAAATTAACCCTGAGTGCTCATTGGAAGGACAGATACTGAAGCTGAAGCTGAAATATTTTGGCCACCTAATGCAAAGAGAAAACTCTCTGGAAAAGACCCTGATGCTGGGAAAGACTGAAGGCAAAAGGAGAAGGGGACAGCAGAGGATGAGATGGCTAGATAGCCTCACTGATGCAATGAATATGGACTTGAGCATGCTCCGGGAGAGAGCGCAGGACAGGAAGGCCTGGCATGCTATGGTCCATGGGTCACGAAGAGTCACGAAGACACGACTGAATGACTGAACAACAACAGTATCAGAAACACAGAACTCTATAGAATAAAACCCGAACTGTCAAGAATGCATATTTACTGTCAAGCATGCACAATGGTGACTCTACTCACATGTTGGAAAAATGTGAGCATAAATGGAATGAAAGAAATAACTATGCTGGGAATCTTATTGAGAGGATTAAAAAAAAACATTTTCCCCATGGCTTCATTATTTCCAGACATTACATCTCTAGTCTTTCTATAAAAGTGTTCTTATTACATTGTTTTTAGAAACCATTTTAGGGGAGTAAATGCTGGGTAACAGCATATAAATGCTTTGTATTAAATTCTAAACAAAAATATTTCATAATCCAAAGCTGTTCAATTTTTTCAATTTTTCAGAAACAAACAAAAATGGTCCTCGGAAAAAAAACAAAATATTTTTTTTTTACCAAATGTTTGTTTTTTTCCGGGCCTTCACATCCCAAACCACTCATGACTTTCCTGTGTTTTCCCACCACTTCTTCCATCTTTTTTTTACCATGGAAAATCCAAAAAGGGTGCAGTCCTGTTGACTGTGCTATGGCTGCTCAGAAGCCCCCAAATTTGGAGGCTTCCGAGTTTCCTATGCCTGTCTGGACTGAAGCCAGCAGGGTGGGAGGAACTATCTTTGCCTCCCTATCCTCCATCTTTCCTGATTTTTGCTAGACAGGCTTCTTAGCCCATCTAGCAAAGACACTTTGGAAGGGGAGGGAAGGAGGCTGGAGGAGGCTCAGGATAAATCATATCCTGGCCTCTCCCATCTCCTCCTCTCCCTGCCTACTGGAACGCCTCCTTTCGTCCTCCTCCGAGAGAAGACTGAGGGGAGATATGATAGCCCTCTCCAAGTACTTGAAAGGTTATCACAGAGAGGAAGGCCAGGATCTCTTCTCAAACATCACATAATTTTATTTATTTTATTTATTTATTATTGCATTTATATCCCGCCTTTTTTCCTCTTGCAAGGAACCCAAGGCGGCTTACGTTATCCTCCTCTTCTCCATTTTATCCTCGCAACAACAACCCTGTGAGGTATGTTGGGCTGAGAGTGTGTGACTGGCCCAAAGTCACCCAGTGAGCTTCCATGGCCGAGTGGGACTAGAACCTGGATCTCCCAGCTCCCAGTCCAACACTCTTGCCACTACACCACGCTGGCTCTCGCCACTACAGACGCTTCATGCAGATGCTTCGCTAGGTACTTTGTTGTTTTAAGTTCTGAGAACTGCCCAAAGAACTTCGGCTATTGGGCGGTATAGAAATAAATAAATAAATATTTTTAAAAATTAAATGAGCATCTGTAACCCATCTGTAACATGCCCAGCCAGTCACCCCCTCACTGTAACATTCTCTTAAAAAATAAGAAGGAAGAATGCTGCAACAGGAAGGTGGGCTCCAGCATGCCCAGGTGCTGATACTGGGCTTGTTTGCAAATGCGCATGACCTGCCACTCTTGGGGGGGGGTCATTTAGGGCCCCCCTGGGCTGCCAGGCCCTGGATTTTGGCTCGAAATCCAGATCTAGCTGCACCACTGATCGTTACTTTAACTCATGGATGGAAGATGCATTCATTTTTATTTTTATTTTATTTGGATCCTGGAGTCACTACTGTTTTTCCCAGTTACTCGTTTCAAAAGTTCTGCACTTTTTGTTGTTTTGCAAAATGTTTGACTGAGCTAATGGCCTGGTAGTGAGCCAGGCAGTAACTGAAACCAAACAACTGCTATGTCTCTTTAGGCCTGACTACATTCCTTTTAGACAGGCCATTCGAATTGACTAATCCTAGGCCTAGGTTGCATCCCTTTCATCTGCAGACTTGAGCAAGACAGTAAGAATGATTTCTTCTGGAAGAGGGGCATCAGCAGACCATCCTGCCAGTTGCATAGCACATTTAACTCTCCCCAGGCCATCAGACACTTTGCCCTTTCCCTGCTCTGATTCCATTAAGGAGCAAGATGGAAGGACCAAGTTGCACTGAGGTTTCTTGCTGCTTTGTTGTGGAGTATATATCATGCAAAAAGCCAAACACCAGTAGATTTGTCACATTTGATTTTGGACAATCTATGATCAGCAGATATTTCAGCAGATCTACCGAGATTATTTCAGTAAACCTGGTGTCAATAGCCCTATTCAGAAGTTCAACACACACACACACACCATGAGGGGTGTGTGAAAGGACAAGTCTGTGATTCCATCCCTCTGTCACATCCTCAGTGCCCAACCCCACAGCCTTCTACGCATTGCAGGGATAATTTCTATAGTGGGAAGCCTTTCCTATTCATGTTCACTCCCTATGCAATCTAGGTTTTCCATGGTACATGAGTATACTCAACTCCCTGCTGCAGATATTAAGAACATATGTATGTGTTTTTTTTCTTTTATGTATGTTTTATCTTTGTTATTATTTTGCTTGTTGTAACCTCTAGTTGAAACAATAAAAGCTTTGATTGATTGATTGATTGATTGATTGAGACCATAAGAACACATGCTGGATCAGACCAAAGGTCCATCTAATCCACCATTCTGTTCACACAGTGGCCAACCAGCTGTCAATGGGAAACCCACAAGCAGGGCACAAACGCAACAGCACCCCCCACCCATGTTCCCCAGCAACTGGTGTACATAAGCTCACTGCCTCTGGTCCTGGAGGTAGCACATAGCTATCAAGCCTAGAAGCCATTGATAGCCTTCTCCTCTGGGAATTTGTCCAACCCCCTTTTAAAGCCATCCAAATTGGTGGCCATCACTACATCCTGTCATAGTGAATTCCATAGTTTAATTATAAATTGTGGGAAGAACTACTTCCTTTTATATGTCCTGAATCTCCCACCAGTCAGCTTCCTGGGATGACCCCGGGTTCTAGTATTATGAGAGAGGGAGAAAAAGTCTCCCTATCCACATTCTCCACACCATGCATAATTTTGTACACCTCTATCACGTCTCCCCTATTCAGCCCCCAGCATGTGAAGGGTTTGAAGAGAAGACTGGTGACAAGGGTGCAATGGAGGGGTAGGCCCAACAGGCTTGTCTCCACTTTCTCCTTCATGCACTTCTAATTGTGGGGGGAATGAGCTTCTGAATAGGGCTACTGTTTGGGGGGAATGTGGTGAAAGGCAATCGATATGCTGATCCTGGGAGCTTCCCATCAACCAAATCTTAGCTGCTGGTGGGAGGGACTCTAATTTTGGAACATCCAAAACAGTCTGATGCTATTAAAAGATTTCAGATTTTAATTTGACCATTCACTAACATTGAGGGAAAGCTGGAAGAGAGAGAAATCTAGCAAGATGGCAAGAAAAAGGCTAGACCAGCCAGATAGCAAATTCATCTCGCTCACGTGTACCCAGCTTCATCTCATAGCTGCTTTACAAAACCAGCCAATCAAACAACCAATGAGCTCTTGCCCAGATGCCATCTTTGATTTGGCACTGGGCATTTTGCCTACATAGCTCTTACTTCATGTTTACTGACTCCGAAGAAATAAGTATCTAGCTGATTACAGACCTTTTGGGCCTCAGGTATGATGTTCCAAACCCTTAATTAAAAACTCTACCACAGAAACCACTTTACTTTGCTTTCTGGATAGTCAAGAAGCAATTGCAGGCTTGACTTTTAACATAATTGGTAAGGAGCCCGAGTCTTTAACATCAACAAAATTTGTTGGCTGCTTTTCCTGGCTGGCTGCTTTGAAAGTTTGCAGTGCCTGTGCTAAGCCTGAAAGCATATTACTGCCTGCAGTCAGCAAAATACAAGAGCTAGCAAAAGTGCTGATGCCTTATTTGCTATGAGTAGCAACCACTTAATTAATACCTAGATTTTAATGCATTTGGTAATTAAACTTTAATTCCTTTTCTTTTCTTACAGGTATGTAGTGGGGTCGGGGGGGGAATGCTTCTTTGGCAACAATTTTAACTGTTGTTTTGTTACATACAGATACTGTGTGGAAGGGACAAAAGAAAGAAAGATGAGGTCTAAAACATTAATATGCCCACATAAACTCGTGGCTAAATTTTCTTAAGCCATGGATTAAAAAAAGAATGAATCAGTGAAACTGGTTAGATATGAGTATTCCCAGCATCTTCTAGACTGAGGGAAGATGCTGTGCTGACAATCTTCAGATCAATAGGATTGTCTTCAGTAGATCCAACACTGAAGACAGGACCATTCAATTTCAGTCTACTCCATTTTTCAGTACTCTACCTGATTATTGCAGTCAAAATCAACTCTTGGTAAAAGAGCCACATACCAAGGCACCCAAAATAAAGCAATTAATCTTAGGAGGTGGGTTTGAATGCCATCTCATTTTAAATGCATGAGAATTTTTTTTGCTATTCCCCACACTCAGACAAAACAGTGTTTGGATCTGAACTAAAATGATAGCATCTTTAATACTAAATAACTACAGCAACGTAAGTCAACATTTTCTAAGGAGCAGCATTTTTGGTCACAGCAGTAGCTGGAAGGTTTTTTATTTCTTTCCCAGTACTACATTAATTTGGAGCAGCAGCAGCTCATGAAGTAAACTAACTAAGGACAGGGAAGGGGTTTCCAAGGACCAGGACAAGTATTTGGAGGAAGAGCCATATTTCACAGATGCTTTTCATGGTGGGGGCAGGGGAGAACGACTTGAGGTTTCTTAGTGTTACAAAATCATTGGGTAATAATAATTTGATTACTCCTGAGCTTAACATTGCTAAAGCTAAACTGGTATCAAATAACAGTATATGGAACTATATGGGGGGGGATCTGCAAAAGCCCTGAATACAGTTCTTCATCTTCTTCTTCTTCTTGCTGGGAACTTCTCCGCTCTGCCCCAGATTCTTTTATTTGGACCAAATTTGGCCTAATGTGCATGGGAAACTTGCCAACATGCTTTAAATTCAAATTTGGGAAGTCTTTCCCTCTAGAATACTTTTGATGAACCTTTGTAAAATCCAGGCAGGGTGTGGAACTTTCTCCTAGCGATTGCACATGCCCTCACCTACTGCCATACTGCAGCCAGTCCTGATGCGCAGCTACATATCAGGCCAGCACAACCACCTGAATCCTTCTGCTAACTCCCTTTGGGCGGCAGCAGCAGCCAGTTCCTCTCCTGGCTGGTAAAGGTAAAGGTAAAGGTGTCCCCAACCAGTCATGTCTGACTCTAGGGTGTGGTGTTCATCTCCATTTCTAAGCCGTAGAGCCAGCGCTGTCTGAAGATGCTTCCATGGTCATGTGGCCGGCATGACTGAACACCGAGGTGCACGGAACGCTGTTACCTTTCCCACCAAAGCGGTACCTATTTATCTACTTGCAATTTCTTGCTTTCGAACTGCTAGGTTGGCAGGAGCTGGGACTGAAGACGGGAGCTCACTCTGTCACGCAGCACTTGGGTCTTGAACTGCTGTCCTGCCGACCTCCCGGTCTGCAGTTCAGCATCTTAACCACTAAGCCACTGCGGTCCCAGTACTTGCTGCTTACTCCTGCTCCTGCTATGAGTAGCATGCATAACGTTTCTGGATACAGTAAGGGTGGGCAACTTGTGGCCCTTCAGATGCTTTGGCCTACAATTCCCATCAGCCCTAGCCACTAGCCAGCATAGCCAATGGTGAAAGATGATGGGAGTTGTAGGCCAAAACAGCTGGAAGGCCACAAGCTGCCAATCCCTTGGGTAAGCAGTCTAGTGTTGCTGCTTACCCAACATGGCTGCAGTACAATGGAGGCAGGATTGGTCACCACGGCTATGAGGAACCTCTTGACTTCTACTGTGCTCTCATTATAGTGAGACGTGGAACTAAATGGAGAGACTCAGGATCTAGTAAGGGAACAGGAAGCTTTGAGACAAAACATAAGATGAGCAAAGGTCCATCAGAGCAAAGGTCCATCTAATCCAGCATCCTGTTCACACGGTGGCCAACCAGCTGCCTGTGTGAATCGCAAAGTAGGACATGAGTACAATAACCCATTTAATCATGTTCCCAAGCAACTAGGGACGCTGGAGAAATCCGCCGCAGACTCAAATGAGGCCAGATTCCAAGGAATCCAACCTCCAGAGACTGCAGCAGACCAGCTGCACTTACCACCAGGTCCAGAAGAGTTCCCTGGAGGCACTGTCCAGCTTCCTAAAATAATGCAATATGCTAATGGCAGCTGCCATTAGATTATCACAAGAAAGTTACAGCCATAAATGGCGTATTGTATGCCATTTGCCACCTTAAGCCACTTACTTTTACCTAAGTACAGCCATAAACAGCTACAATTTAGGTAAAAGTAAGTGTTTCACGGCCACATATAGCATACAATATGCCATTTACAGCTGTAATTTTCCTGCAGTAGGCTAATGGCAGCTGCCATTAGTGTATCATGTTTTATAGGAAGCCAGAGAGCCGCTTGGCCAACTCTGGTGGATGCGGCACGACTCCAGAGGACTCTGCAGGGCCCCAAGTGGCCTAAATTGCCCAGCAGCAGACCCCCTCCCCCAGACCGGACAGTGCGGGATTCGTACATCCCTACGAGCAACTGGTGTACGTAGCCATACTGGCTTTGACACTAGGGGTAGGATATAGCCATCAAGACTAGCAGCCATTGATGGCCTTATCCTCCATAGATTTATGTAATCTCTGGTAAAACACTTAGAGATATTATCAAATATGAACAGCGTTATATAAATCTATTAAATAAATAAAAACAATCTCCTTTTAAAGCCATCCAAGTTGGTGGCCATCACTACATCGTCTGGTAGTGAATTCCATAGCTTAAGTATGCTCTGCATGAAGAAATACTGCCTTTTATTTGTCCTGAATCTCCCACCTTTCACTTTCATGGGATAACTCCAGGTTCATGGATAGAGAGAGTAGAAAAACCTCTCCTCATCCACTTTCTCCACACCATACATAATCTGTAAACCGCCATCATATCATATCAGCATTCATACTCTGCCCTGTAGCCAAAAAGGCTCCCAGAGCAGCTTATAAAGATAAGCAGTATGATAGTCCCTACTCTCAGACTCACAGTCTAAATTTAAGAGAAAACACACAGGAATAAGGGATAGGGAAGGAGGATATATATAATTTAAAGTGTAAAAAAAAATTAAGGCTATTTGAAGACATGGTGATGGCGAGAGTTTCCTGTTTCCTCTCCTGCTCACAGGGCTGTTGGTTGGAATGGCATCTGTGATGGGAAGAGGGGCCCAGCACCTGTGTCATGAAGCAACAGCAGATGGAGAAAACCTTTCCTCCTAGGATAGTTGATCATTTTGGGTTGCCCTTTTCTGCACCTTTTCCAACTCTGCAATATCGTTTTTGAGGTACGATGACCAGAACTGTACAGAATATTCCAAGTGTGGTCACACCATAGATTTGTATAAGGGCAGCATAATACTGGCAGTTTTAATATCAATTCCTTTTCTAGTTAGGAATTGAAAAGAAATGGTGTGGGGGGGTCAACCTCATCGCAGCTGCTAACAGCAAAATTGTGTGAGTATGCCTCCAACAGAATGGAGACTTTTCCTCTAACCTAAAGCCTGCAAGTGCTTTATGTTCAAGAAACATTCTCCATGGAGGGGCAGGTTCATGGTGAAGATCATAATTTAGTAACAATCAGAATGAGTGTTTCGATGATCAGTAACTCCTTAGAGCTCCTGCAAAGGGAAGATCTTAAACTTAGGTTTTGCCGGTTGCCATTTGCAGCAGATATATCGCTATTAGCCTACCCAATTAAGTAAAAGTAAGGTCTTCTTGAAAACAGGTGTTGCCATCTCAATTCCATTTCATCATGGGTTACATCGTTTGCCTTTAGTGGGTAAATAATTATTGCTTTCCATTTCCTAGAAAACCTTTGTAGGAAGAATCCTTTCACCCACCAATATGAAATGAAAAAGAATACTGAAAACAAACAAACAGGTGCAGAATAAAATAGTGACATTTGCATATTAATTAACCTAATTAAGCAAATTCATCTTTAAGAATTCATTGCATAAAGTGCCACTCTTAGAAATGTTGAATGAGTACGATGTGTCCATTCTGCCGTTCCCTGAATTTTACAATCTATCCTCAAAAGAGGGCTATTATAACACACTCGCTATGAGTGGATAGCATAACTTTGCAGGGAGGAGAAAAAAAGTTACATATTCCATTATCGTTGAAATTATTTGAGTTGCCTGCACTTCCAATAAACTTTAAGATGTTGTCTTCCCATAAATTGCTCTTTGTAACGCTAATAGCCTGGGCTTGCTCACAGCTACTCATTCTACAGTTTACAAGCTTGTTCTTTTTAAGAAGAAAAGCTCAAAAGCCTAATAGAAGAAGCTGATGTTTTAATTCTCTTCAGCTAAATATTTTTAAATACTAAGTACTCTTTTATCCATCACACTTGTTCTTTCTCAAATACATAGACAGAAGACAGGAGAGCCCCTATCCAAATCATACTATAGGGTTGTTCTAGTAAATCATTGCTATGAAATGAACATAGACATTTATGAAATGTAGACTTCCTTTTTTGAGGGGAAAAATACTTCGGTGAGTCGGTGTAAAAACGTTATTTTAAAAGTATTAATATGCTGCTCTCATTTCTCAATCGAGTGTAGCTCTACTGAAATTAATGCACATTCTTTCCCTATTCTCCTACCTAGCTTCCATTTCCCTCCTCTTCCTCTCTTGTCTGACATGCTGAATTTTAGATTGCAAGCTCCTCAGGGCAGGGACCTCTCCTCTTGCACTTCGTAAAGTGACATGCACAGTGATATCACTATAAATGCATACATAAATACCTAAAATAAAACCAATAATAACATCCACAATATGGGAGGCACAATGATGCATCCTTAGGTCCTTTTAATATCACTGGGACATAAATGTTTTTGGACTATGTAAAGAGTTCTTGAGGTGTACATTCCTCATCTTCAGATATAATGAAGGCCAAATCTCTGGCATTCCCTAAAGAAATTTATATTGTGGTGAAACGTATATGCAGAATTATATTGACCACACATTCATGCATACTTAGACCCAAAGCACACGTTATGTTACAGATGTAGCTAGCCACTACATCTTTTTTTTCTGTTTTACTCTTTTGTAAGTGCAGGCGCCCCAATCTGGATCAGAAGCCTAACTTGGGGGTAGAGTGGCATTAATCTTACCCTCCCCCTCCACTGCAGTCCCAATTGGGATTGTGGGCCCACACCTGCAGTTCATATTGCCAAATAGTGATTGATTTGCTTTAATTTGCAGGTGCACTATAGAGAATATCAAACCTAATTTTGTTCCTTGCTTGGTTGTGAATGGCATACATAAGTTCCTGTAGGGGTCTTTTGGCTCAGTGAGCACCAGCTTGAAGTCCATTGGCTGAATCAAACTCTACATGGGAGTGAGCCTCAGATCCCATGTATTTGAATATGCAACCTTTGATCAGGGTAATCAGGGGTGGTTCTGTGTCATGCGAACCCAGCCATCATGGGTTAATCAAGGGTTGAACAACCCACACTTAAGCCACAATCAGTAGTTTGGTTAAATGTGGGTTGTTTAACCTTTGATTAACCCACAATGGCCAGGTTCACATGACATGCTGCAACCCTCGATCATTGCAGTTGGAGGTCGCATATTCAGAATGGTGGCTGCACACACCCTGCATGTGCTGGGGCTAATCGTGGGCTAATTAACCCACAATAACCCACCATGTCATGCAAACCAGGTCACTAAGTCATTTCTGACTACATCACATTGTGTGTTATCCTTCCCAGGCTCTACTATCCATGACTGAGGAGAATACATGGATCTGAGGCTCCCTCCCACTCCCACAACCCACTGTGTATAAAAGGGTGTATTATAAAGAGTTTGATTCAGCCAATGGATTTCAAGCTTAATCATGGGTTAATTAACCCATGGTAAGCAACCATTTCATATGAACCAGCCCAGTGTAACTACATGGGGAGAGTTTAACCTGAAACTGCCAGTTTTGGCAGCAGCCCCAAGAATCCTACTCTAAAATAACGCAGTTGTGAAGCATTTTAAACACTAAAAAGCCTGTATAAAATTTAAATGCTAATCCATTGAGATATGATTTCAGAATATAGTGTTTGCTGAATTAATTGAGGCTTAATTCTTCGAGCCTCAACATTAAATTTATTAATCGCACAAGTGGAAATGTTGGTGGTTGTGCATCTGCTCATCAGTTCCTGAAAATTATGAGGTTAACTTTTTCCCCAATAGCAGAGACAGCATACTATTTTAATCTACAACAGAACCTTACCTAGCATACTTAAAGTGGGCCAGTTTCGTAGGCCAAGTATATTCAAAGGAAGTGAGGCTTAACACCTAAGCATCTTTGATTTCTTTAATGTGATCATGCAACAAGTTATTGCTGGGTAAGCTGATATTTTCGGAATGGGAATACTGAGTTCAGAATTCATATCGCTTGGACTATGCTTACCCGCTTCTGCTGATCACATTAGAAACAATAATTGGAAAAGAGGAGTATTCTTTTTTCTCTTTGCAAGCATAAAAGTGTATAATCCTATACCCATTTGCCTGGGAGTAAATCCCATTAACCCCTTCATGGATCACTGCCTTGTTGTGGCGAAGGGGCTTGCGTAACTCAGTGAAGCCATAAGCTATGCCGTGCAGGGCCACCCAAGATGGACAGGTCATGGCAGAGAGTTCTGACAAAATATGGTCCACTGGAGAAGGAAATGGCAACCCACTCCAGAATTCTTGCCAAGAAAACCCCATGGAATGTATATGGACTTGAGCACGCTCCAGGAGAGAGCACAGGACAGGAAGGCCTGGTGTGCTATGGTCCATGGGGTCATGAAGAGTTGGACACGAGTGAACGACTGAACGACAACAACAAACCCCATTAAGCTCAGTGTGACTTACTTCTGAGTAGACATACATAGGATTGCAGTCTAATAGATAATGTGCTGGAACCAAAAGTTCCCTTCCTCCAATGAAAGGAGCTTCCTCTGGCAGGAGGAGTCCTTCTATCAGTAGAATCTGTTTTTCTGTCCAATGAGGACTCCCTCAATTGGATGAAAGGAACCTTTGGATCCAACCCAATGTATTTACCAAAATTAATCAGCTGTTTCTCTGAATGGTAATAGAAGGGAATAACATACACAAAATCCATAAGAAAATGAATAATTTACCCATTCAGCAAAGCTTGAGCCTTAGCTACCAGGATGACGATGCATCTGATTTAACTATGAAAGGAACATTTTACAGTGCAGTTCTAGACAAGAATATTTCATTGGAGACATGCACCATAATGTATCATCAGCAAAAATTAAAGCAGCTGAAATGCATACATGTGCTGCCAAAAATTGTGCTTGATTGTTCACTTCTTACTAGCTTTTCCGGAAAGTAGGTAACTAGAACTAAGTGGCTGGCTGCTGCTGAAAGTGCAGCCAGAATAATCTGCTGAGCTCTGTAAATTTGTCCACTTTATACCATCCATGAAATTCACACTGATTGATCTACAAGAAAAAAAGTAACTACCCTTTCCATTACTGTGCCTTCCAAGGGCCTTTTAGGAACTGGCAAAATCAATAAGATTCTGTAAATAAAGTAGAGCTGTATCAACGTGGCTATACATTTCATATAAAGTTGGCATATTTAAACTAATAATTCTTTATTTAAAGTATCTGCATATTGGCAATCATTTCCTATAGAAAGTAAAGAGAGGTGCTTCTAATAATGTCAAGACTGCAAGAACTATATGTATTTTAGCTATAATGCACTTTTCTCATTCTGTCCCCATTTTCATTTTATTGAGTCCTGCCAACTAAGTTAAACTTAGGCTTAGTTCTCACAGTAGCAGGTGAGGTGGTAAACCACCTCAAAGGTCAGGTGTGCCGCTCCCATGATTAAATGTTTCTCCATGTTATAAATAAATAAATCTCCTGCTTGCACATAGAAAACTAAATATCTGAGACCAGAGTTCTAGCCAACCCCGACATGCTAGTTTTCTATGCGTATGAATATTTTGTCATCAACAGAGAACTTTCAATCATGTGCGTATCCCCCTCTGTATTCTGATGGGCCCTGGCACTGCCACCAATCCCTACACCAAAAAATGACAAGAGTTCCTACTGGTGCTGATACCAACCCTGTCTGGGCTATGTCAGACTTTTCCAGGCATTGTTTTGTGGAAATGTAGCACTTCAACTACCACCAGCAAACTACCCATTGGCTTCCAATACAAACAGACGAAGAGTACTTGTGGCGCTGGGCAAGTTTGCCAATGTATAATTGGAGGTTAACTGGTAGTGCCACCAAGGAGCTCACCTG
This sequence comes from Heloderma suspectum, assembly GCF_057233095.1. NCBI lineage: Eukaryota > Metazoa > Chordata > Lepidosauria > Squamata > Helodermatidae > Heloderma > Heloderma suspectum. The sequence continues at coordinate 76,708,383 of NC_139460.1, read as the reverse complement.
ATGGTGGTTATGATGCTGGGGCAAGGAATCTGTGATGCCAAGTGCGTCTATGATAGTGATGCTGGGAGATCCAGCCAGGGTAGACATCAGCACTGATAGGCTGAGCGCATGAGGGATGTGCTGATGCCAGGCTGGATATATAGAATGTGTCCACCTATCATTATATTTTTCATTGAAGGGATGGGCTATATAACTTGAAAGAGTAAGTGGAGAGGGGAATTAAGTGGAAAGCATATACAATATTTATTCAGTTCCCAGCACCATCCAGTGCCCAGGCAACAAGAGATGCATCTTCTTTATTTTAAACTCTCAAGTTGAAAATTGATGTGACAAAAACACATGCTTTTGTCCCATAGAGCCTCACAAACATTGCATCCATTCAGAGTCTCAGTTGCTAATCCATGGGACTTCTGTGCAATACATTCTTCATTATACCTGTAACAAGCAGACAAACAAACTCTGTTTTTAAATTGTTGCCTTTTGAAGACATCACCAATAAATTAACTGTTGGGTGTTTGAACATAACCTTTGAAGAAAGGTCTTCTTCCTGTAGCCTCCTGAAAGGGCATCCTCTATTTATGTGAACTCCTAGTAAAAGTTTATGGAAATTTCTGTACCTTTCCCAGAAGATTGGCCGATCCTAATTATATTGGAGGCTCAACTAAATGATCTGATGAGATGTCATGCAAATGTGGAGGTCCTTATAGTTGCACATTGAGGGCTAAATTGTATGTGACTATAATTTTGTGAATGGAGAAAAGTGTATTGAATTGCTTTTCAATTAAATCAATGATTTCTTAATAATATTCTATGTACCATACCATACTACACTGGAATTACAGAGTTATAACAGTTGTCTCATGGACCAATATATCCCAGCAGAAACAGAATCAAGGCAAACATTTTGTCAAATTTTCACAGACAAATATAAAGTTGAATTTTGGTGAGAGTTTAGTAGGTACACCTATTAGTCCTTCACTCCAAATGAGCAATATAATCAGTTGTGACTGGTGACTCCAGTTCCAGAGGGGCAGCAATTCCATTCTGGATTTTAGTTACCACCAGCCAAAACTCTAAAGGTGCTATCCAAGTTGCTGGACTTTATCCACAAAATGGGTTCAGCACCTTGGATAGCACATTTAGAGTTTTGGCTGGTGGTAACTAAAACCCTGAATGGAACCACACACACCTCTCTGCAACGAAGTCACCAGCTGCCACTGAAATAATTATGGTTTAGTTAATGAATATATTGAATAGGTTCCTTGCTACTCTTTTTTTCTTCTCCCATAGTGAACAGTCCCAGCTAAGAAGCTGTAATTCCCAATAAATAAATAAGAATTTCTATCTTTGGAAATGCAGTTAGTGCAGCAAAAATAATGCTGTGGACCAAAATTAATAAGTGCAATGTACAACATGTAAAAGGAGCAATTTGAAGCATGGAAGTAAATTTCATTACTTTGGAGATACCAGATAACTTTCAACCAAGGTGAACAAATGGGAGGAGAAAAGGGGCTCCAGATATCTAAAAAGCCAGCTACCTGCTCCTAATGCAGTCTGTACATGCAGCAAACAGGAGTATGGTCTTCATCGTAGATTCCTGGATGCTAAGGAAGGATTACTAGAGAGCTTTGAACAGTATGGACCATTAAACATTTATATTACATATGGCAAAGGAATGGGGCAGGGAGGAGAAATAAGCTGATGAAGTAGCATGGATGATGTAGGGCGGATCATGTAGCATGTAGTATCCTTCAGCAATCAGCATAGCCTGATGACATCATTGGTTGATAACCATACAGATTGCTGGAAACCACTGGGCCAGAGGTCCCCAACTGTGTGTAGGAGAGCACATTTCAAATTTGTAGAAAATGTCATGGGTGCTCCCACAAAATGGCTCCTGTGGGTGGGGGCATGCCCATTCACAAAATGGCTGCCATGGTAAGCCTGGCCAGTCACAAAACACCCATTTCCCAGAAGGCAAACTGATGAGGCTCAGAGACAAGTAACTTGGCCAAGTAACTGATTACAAGGCAGAGATGGGGTCTGAGCCCCAAATGCCAAATCAAATATTTGCTCCACAAGGCACAATAAAATGCCCATTTCAGTGAAGGAAAACTAGTGGTGTTCAGAGAAACACACACACACACACACACACACACAGAGAGAGAGAGAGAGAGAGAGAGAGAGTTATTTATTTAAAATATTTCTTGGCCGCATTTCAGGGCAGAAGCCCTCCCATGGTGGCTTACAGCAATAAAATACATAAAAACAAGCAAAATATTAAAAACAATAAAACATAAACATAGTAAAATAGCAATAAAAACAACACTAAAACCAGCAAGAACAACAACAGCAGTAACACCAACAACAGCAGTCATATCAAGAGAAAGCCATGGTAAAAGAATGTGTTTTCAAGGCCTTCTTAAAAGCCTGCAATGACAGAGCATGGTGGACCTCCGATGGCAACTTGTTCCAAAGCACCCACACACCCTGACCCAAAAGACAAACAAGCTGACACTCACACACTACACACACAAAGGCAAGATACCCTATCTACAACCTCCCTTTCCCCAAGCCCACATCCATTGCCCCTCAGGGATGGCAGCCTCATAGCGTTCCCTCACCAGTATAGGGCCTGGGTATAGCTACATGCTTGTACTTTCTCGTTCCTATGAGGAAAGAAGGCTTGTAGTCATTATTTACATCTGACACTTCTATCCCAAACACACTGACAGTGATCCATAATAGTATAACTCATGCCAGAGAAAAAGGCTGTGCTCACTCAGCATCTTCTGGGGGATTTTCTTCTTCACTGCCAAATCCTCTCTGCTGAACTAGCTATTGCGTTCTGAGGGGAGAAGTGTGCTGTGGGTTTTGGTAGTTTGATGCGGGAGGGAGCAAAGTCAATGCTATGTAATAACAGAAAAGTCATTTCTGGTTTCATCCTTATGTCCATGAATCTTTTTGTAGGAATTTCCTCAAAGGCCTACACTCACACAGGTGTGGTTCAGTTCCAAACAGAACAGCCTTATGACCTGGAAGATACCTGGCTCCCCTACTATTGGAGAAACTAGGACTTCTCATAATAGCTTCAAGATGAACCCAGGTATACTTCAAAGACCTTTTTGAAGTGAAGTATTCATATCTGAGACTGAAATGAAAGCTGTTCTAAGTAGCTAAAAACCAGCAGCTACAAAAATGAAGTCTAAATCTGGTTTCCGCCAAAAACAATAGAGCTCAAAATCTTTTAAATGGGATTTCCTCCTGCCAATGGGCTTTGATAATCTTTCTACCATGACACTGCTCTCTTGGAATCCTCGTCTTCTTTGTAATATGCAATCAGGGCTACCTGTACAGATTGCCTTCATGCCAGATTCCGAGTCATGCCGGGAGCCTACACACACATAGAACAGGCTCCCTTCCTCAGACCTTCTCCCCACAACACAGGAAAGGTGGCAGGATTGTGCAACAGGGATGTGATAGAGGCAGTGGAGGCTGGTGGCTCCGATTTCAGTGGGGCTGTGAACCCATTCTAGGTTTCAGTCAGAACCAGCCAGAACTCTAAAGGAGCTATCCAAGGTGCTGAAACCTATCTCCAAAATAGCTACAAATAGTTCCTCTCTCCCTCCCATTAGCTTTGGGGTATCATCTTCCTGATTTCTGATGGACATTGCATTCTAAAGGCTAGAGAGAGATTCCTCGTTATCAAGGAACATTATCGTTGTTTTGTAGAAGTCCCTATCCATTCAGTTGCCTATTCACAGTTTGTGATAAAACTAAATTCACCACCATATTAATGAAGTTATCAGTTGCCTGCTAGGAAGCAGTTAACCAGCCCCCAAATTATATTCAAGGTAGTAAGAATGAGGAATTTTTAAAAAATGAAATAAAGCCAGGACAATCACAAGTGCTGCATTATTAAAAACCTGGAATGATGATTTTGAGAGAGAGAAAACTGATTAAAAATTGAGGGTGTACATGCACAGTGTGGTTTTTAAAATCAGAAACATGGGGCGCAATCCTATGCATGTTTAGACAGAGAAAAGGCCTACAGCTCCCAGTATGCCCCAGCCAGCATGGCTGGCTGGGGCATGCTGGGAGTTCTAGACCTTTTCTGTCTAAACATGCATAGAATTGTGCTCTTATTGTACATCCATGAGGCTAGTCCAGCTTTTTTTCTTAAGTTTTGCATATGTATGTAATTGCTCCAGCATTTGGTTGTTTTTTTTCCTTTAAAGCCACACATCATCATTCTTATTGTTACCAAGAGACTTGGACTTGATGATACATTTCAAATATCTAACTGTTAAAGTCTAACACCTCAACTGCAGAATCTCCATTTTCTTTGGTAAAGTAGACTAAGTTTGGACCTAGGATACCTAGGATAAGAAAGCAGAAGGCATACCATGACTCTCACTCTATGCAAAGCGTGCAAGACCTTCAGAATATACAGATGTATTATGCTCTGCCAGATTCTTAATGCATTTGAGTAATCTGGCCTCTGGGAAACACACCATAGGTGCTGAGTTGCCCATTAACACTCATTACCATCCATCAGGATTGGGTACCTACACACAACTCCCCCCTTGCACTCTGCAATTTTGCTCTAGCCATCCATGGGAAAACCAAACCCTGCCCTCGTCATCTACATTCTCTCTGCCCTCATTCAATCTTAAGGAAAACTTTCCCCCCAAAACTAAGGTTTTAAAATGAAATTATCTTCTGATAGAAATGAGTTTGCCACACTGCCACCTAAGAGTTCATTGATCACAAGAGTTCATTCTGGTCTCTATCTCCAACCCAGTTAGGCCCCTCTGTTTATTTGGCTTCTATCTCCCTCCTATCTCCTTACTGGGTATCATCTTCTGCTATCCCATAATTCTCACATGGTTAGTCCATTTCTCTCTGACATCGCCCCAGATCTGGAGGCTTGGTATCACGCCAAAAAGGGCTGAGCCCAGGGACACACTGGTCACCCCAGTCCAGGGAGGACCCTCAGGAAACCCTGGACCCAAGGACTCAGCCCTTTTGTCAACCTCAGCCTCTAAGAATGGCTTTCCCAAAGCCTCTCAGGTCCTTCAGCCATGTGGGAGCACAAGGCTACAGAAGTGAACCCAGGCCCTTTGAGGTTGCAGTCAGTACCCAGTGGGAGGTGGAACTCCTGAGAAACCTGAGCTGACTGGCCTACTTAAGGCCTCCATTGCTGCTAGTCCCTTGCTGGAACAAGGGACTCTTGCTCACTGAGCATAACTACCAACTGAATGTGACCCTTGCCTTGCCAGTCAGAACTTTCATGAGGAGCTACCCAAACCTAGTAGGTCCTGCAGAGCACTGTCCAAGGTGCTAGTAGGCTCTGCCTTGCTGTACTCTTGTTCACTGAGCACAACTACAAACCCAGCATACCCATGCCTTGCCAGTTGGAGCTTCCTGTTATCAGAGCCCCCTGGAACGCCTGATTGACTGACTGGCCATTTCCCCTGGGCCCCAACCTCAGCCAGGACAGCATACTTTCTCTCTCTCTCTCTCTCTCTCTCTCTGTGTCATTTCCTATGACAATCCCCCCCACACACACACCTTCCCTATCCTATTACCAAATAGCTGCTGGTCCTATATGAATGTACATCCACCTACTTTTGCAATGAACTTCTTATTATTTACTTGAATCTCTGTCTGATTGTCTATTGCTTTTCCTGTCTGGGTTCCCTAACTACTGCAGCAGAGCACCATGGCTTTTGGTTAAAAATCCTAACATCTCAGTTTGGGGATATGTGCATGATTAGACATGTGTAGCTAAATACATGTGGTAACATGATCTTACTATGGTTTTGGTATTTTAGGAGATCTTTGAGTCTCAGTTATGGTTACAAGCCCAGCCAGTTAGCTTACTTCTCAAGCACATTCATATTCTAAAATACTCTATTTACAGGAAAAATATTTTAATATATAAAGAGCATGATATGCATTATATTGGAGGTTTTATTATCCATCCCCATATGCTAAAATGTGGTTATTCAGATATCTTATCCTGCTATATGGAGAAGTGTGTCCCACTTACCACAAATTCGTTCCTACTACTGTATCAAAACATCTTCAGTGTAAGTTACTCCTTAATGCATTTTACCTTATTCTAGTATGTTCAGAACTAGTTACACCACCTCCTTCCTCAACTTGCACTCAGACAATAGAATGAAATATTGTGATTATCAAAGAAACTGGCATGATTTGAAATCCATCAGAGGATTTATTCAGTTCAATACTCTTCTCCAGATTTCCCAGAGTGAAACACAGTGAAATGCAAGTGAGATTTACGGCAGAAGATAATTTAGATTGATTGAGTAAATCATTCCTTCTAGCCTGGTGATAATAAAAGCCCAAAAATGCATAATTCTTTAAAGAAAAGATTGATTCCTTGCCCTGAGCTACTTGCATCTTTTTTCTTTTATTATGTTGGAGTGTACCAATTGGTTCTGATTTTTGCTAAAAATAGATCCCCAAATTTGTTATTATTTTTAGTTCACATTTGCAGAGTGAAAGCACTCAGGAAATGTAATTAATCTTGTTGCTGTGTAATAATCCATAGAATGTCTATGTACAGACCGAACACCACTCAGACAAGGACTTCCCCAGTCATTTGAATTTGGTATGGGTCAGTGTACACAATCGTGTTGCACATACAGGTATGCCCTGGCACTGAATGTCAGAGCTTCATGTACATATGAAGACATGCACCTACATACTGGAGCCACTCCAGCAGGACTATAGACAGCAATTTTTCAGAATACTTATTGGTACACATGCAAGATCTTTAATTGTCTCGCTTCCTATGCGTAGACAACTTACATTCTTTAGATAAATGTTTAAGTGACGCCTCTGTAACATTGATACTAATACCAGCCATTATGAGTCAGTCTATTTATTTGTTGCTTCTTTCTGCTACCCAGTTCAATGTTTTTCCTTTGTGGAGAAAAGAAGAAAAATAATTTCTGAGATTCTTCTACAGGATGCCCCTTGGCAATTTAGAGCAGATTGGCAGATGTTTGCTGCACCATACATACACACACCGAGGCCCAGTTCAGATAGATAGATAGATAGATAGATAGATAGATAGATAGATAGGTAGATATGGCCGTGGTGGCTTAGTGGTTAAGATGCTGAACTGCAGACCGGAAGGTCGGCAGGACAGCAGTTCGAGACCCGAGTGCCGCGTGATGGAGTCAGCTCCCGTCTTCAGTCCCAGCTCCTGCCAACATAGCAGTTCGAAAGCAAGAAATTGCAAGTAGATAAATAGGTACCGCCTTGGTGGGAAAGGTAACAGCGTTCCGTACACCTCGGTGTTCAGTCATGCCGGCCACATGACCACGGAAGCGTCTTCGGACAGTGCTGGCTCTTCGGCTTAGAAACGGGGATGAGCACCGCACCCTAGAGTCGGACACGACTGGTTGGGGACACCTTTACCTTTACCTTTATATATATATCAGCATAACAAGCCAATATATACATGATTCATGTGACTCTGTCTTTGCGTCACATTTTTCCTCATTGATGCACCACAGTAAGACAGGAAGCCTTCAGTTATGTAGCTTCCCATTACATCAGAACCAGGAAACTATAGTTACCAGCTTCAGAACAAGCCAGAATATTAAACCATGGTTTGAAGTTAGTTTAAGATCATGGCTTATTCCAAACATGGTACCCATCATTTCCCAGTTCTGAAGTAATTGAAGATTTTCAGGATTAATCACTTTTCACCAAGAAAGGGGGAGGGAAGGAGCAGCTCACACAGCCACAACACTTGTTCAAATCTTGGTTTATTCATCCAAGATATCTATGCCCAAACCCGGCCATTGTGATTTTGAAGTACGGGGAAAGGAGCAAAAACTGACAGGTTATTGGCTCCCTCATAGGTGAATGGGGACTACGTTCATTGTGTTGGGGCACAAACTCTGCAGATTTATCCAAAAAGTAGATGACTTTAGGCCCTTGAAACAGGTAGACAAATCAAATAAACCCCACCACAGTAGTATACCACCTCAAATAGCCATTCACTAATGTACGCTGGGACAACCTATGAGGAGGATAATGTAAGCCGCCTTGAGTTCCTTGCGAGAGGGAGAAAGGCGGGGTATAAATGCAATAAATAAATAAATAAATAAACCTCTGAATATGTTAAAGAGCAAGCAATAAATTTTTTGACTACTAGGCAGAGCTTTTAGGTGAGTATATTATGAAGAAACCATACAGAATGAATAACTTCAGTTGAATATTGAGACCTCCTAGAGTCTGATGGAAAAGATCTTCAGAGACCTAACTGAAGGAATGGTACGGGCATTTGAGAGAGAGAAACCTTTAAGAAGTATGAACAACTGAGATTGCTAGGATATTTATAACTGTCAGATTCTGCTTTCATTTATTTTCAGCAGCTAAATACTTCAGGATGGGATGAGAACTTCAAGATGGATGACAAAAACTACTGGGAAGAGAGAAGGGCTGTGAACAGTCCCCTGCTTAGTCAACAGATAATGTGGAAGTTATGCTGAAGCTTTCTCAATTAAAGGTATAATGACAGACTAAAATCTTCTGTAAAAATCTAGAAAAGTCATGTAAATTAAACTCCTCTTGACTCAGTGTGGTAATGTCCTGGCTCTAGACTTAGATGTAGATTTCCCTTCCCACCTCATTACAGTACTTGAACGATTTGAATTTTAGCCTAATGCCATATGAAATTAAATGAGCCCTTCTCTTTGTTCCATGATGCAAAATGAAATTTTTATTTGCATTTTTCTTTACTTCAGTAGATGTTAAAGGCTTTTGTACCCACCCTGCTCCATGTTCTGTAATTCCTCTTGGCTCCCTTCTTATACCTACATTACAGATTTCCATTACATTTTTTATATTATATGGATAGTTTCCAAGTGAGTGATAGAGTGGTTCATTCCACACAAGAAAATGCAAACTCAGATCATTTTTCATTAAAAATACTTTGCTTCAGTGAAATTCATTAATGCACTTTGCCCTGCAAGTAAGTATGGATCACGTATGTGCACGCCTACTGTGGGGAATCTCCTCAATAAATTATATCATCAGCAGAAATGGGCTCCTTCTGCGCTATGTGAAAAAACATTGTAGCAAATACTTTAGCTCTGTTCCATGTCATTGTAAAATACATTAAAGAAAGCATTTGTGCAGTCAGTGGACACTTCAGTCTCTAATGTGGGTATCAAATTATATAGTGCTTTGTTTACTCACTTTTTATAGGGGGCTACACAACAAATCAAAAGCCTCCCATTTTTCTGTGTGGCATTTGCACCTTTCCTCATACCTCAGAAAATCTGACTTTGGAGGGTAAGGAATAGCTAGAACTGAGTGTGCACCTGGACACAATCTGGGGTCAAAGTCCATACATTTCCAAGCTTGAGATGCACTTTGGGGGGGGGATGCATTAGAAATGCGTACATCTGAAAAATGTGCATGGAAGAATGTGTACTTTTGAAAAATGCACTCAAACATACTTTATTCAATGGGAGAGAAAAAAAATACATGCATTTCAAAAAGTTATGTGTACACTTAGGAAAATGTGTATGGAATGTGCAGGCATTTTCATGTGGAAAAAAACAAAAACAAAGCTTGCAATCTGATATGGACACAAGGTGGAACAAGCTTTGAGATGGAATTCAGAGAACCTCAACATTTTTGCTGATTCACACATGGAATCAGCAAAAACAGAATGGAACAGAAGTGTGGCCTCCCCAGACGTGGACAAGAAAAAATGCAATTGAGGCAAGAGGAGAAGTGGTCTACTAACACCGTGGCTATGCATGCCCCATCATGTCCTCTTTGCAGTGCCAGTGTGCAATGGCCCTCTTCCATTCTTTGTCAATGAGTGCTTGCCAACTCTGAGGTGCTGCTAAGCAAAGGAGCAGCTGGGAAGCCTTTCAGCAGATGTGTGTGTGTTTTAAAAGGCTCCTTTGGCAATTACTCTTCACCTGTCCTTCTCTCCAGAAGAAGCCTGTGTAGCTCCACAAACCTGCACATGTTTATAAACAAACCTCCCCCCCCCTGCCCCAAGGACCCCAAAAACAAGGATAGCCATACTGGCCCATGAGGGGGAAATCCAAAATTGGATCTGGGGGCAATAGTTGGGTAATACTTTCATTTGTGGCAACCAAATGCCACAGAAGTGTGCAAGCTTTTGAGTTCCCTGGGACTCTTCATGGTAGTTGGTACAAAAAGCAGGGGATGGGGGAAGGCATTTTAGAAAGTACCAACATTTGGCCAAGTGTTGTCGCCATGAGGTCTGTAATTTTAAGCCCAGTCACAAAATGGAGGATTGAAGACTGAATGAATTTGTCATTTGTAGGTGTTGCGGGTATCAGATTACACCTAGAAATTGCATTCTGGGACAGGAAAGCAATGGTTGATCTCCATTTCTGAAGACATAAAGGCCAGTTGTAACTCAAATCTATAAAACAGAGGCTGTGATCTCCTCCAGCCATTTACACTTGATTAGGAGGCCTGCATTCCTGTTTGTGTTAACAGCCTAATCCTATACATGCTCATTTGGAAGAGAGGGAAACGTGGCTATGGACCCCACTCAAAAGATGGTCTTTTGCTCAGTACACCACTCTGTAGAAGAGCAGGGAATCTTTCTGACTTGCCCTGGGTCCCTGCTCTCCTCTGAAGGGAGTGAGAGTCTAACCTCAGGAAGTGTTCCCCTTACCCATTATTTAAATGCAAGTATTCCAGACAATAGTTCTTCTGCAAGCAGCTGGAAGCAGAATTAAAATAGGAATTATGCATGGCACTGAATAGAATCTTATTTTCTCCATTAAATGTGCAATGTCCTGCCCACACAGCAAAAAAGCTTCTTTTATTTTGTCTTTATATGCTTGAGCTTTTTTTTTTTTTTTAACATGCTTTACTTAGTGGAAGCTTTGGAGGCTTCCAGAATGGCAAGAAGAAATGTGTTACAGATGGACTGAGATGGACATTTTACTTTTGAAAACTGACAAATATTTAGGAAGTTTCTAGGCACTAGTATAAAATGTCTTTGCATAATTGTCTGGTGTTAGTACTTTTTCAATCCACATTCTGTGCTCCTGGGAAATCTGCCTTGCAAATTAATTTATTACTGTCTTTAGCTGTCCTTTGAATGCTGTGATCTACTTTGAGTAGCCCTGGTTTTACGATTATCAGTTTTACTATTATCAGTCTTTGTAATAGTTTAATAACCTCCTCATAGGTTATCTGCTTCCTTCCTAATTCTTCTTATGGCCTTCCTAATCTGATTTCAAGATGAAGAAAATCCCCACCTCCTTCATTTCAATATTGATTTGGTAGCTAGAGACTTATATTTCCCTTATCTGTAGTATAGAATTCATGCCTCGTTAATAGGATTTTTACAATCCTGATCTCAATATTTGGGGGAAAAAATATTTTTGCTTAAATATGGTGAGCTTTTAATAGTGTACATCTGCATTACTTTGTAGTATAACTTCCTGAAAGACATCCATTTATTTCAGCTGTAGGCTGAACGGAACTGCTGAATATAGAGGGAATTAGATTCACAGCTCCTTGTGAAAGGAATTACTGGTAAATCCAACCTGTTCGTAAATGTAAGGTTAGAACAATAGAATGATTGCATTGTGTCACCAGACTTATGTTACATTCAACATAGTCTTAGAAGTTTCTCTCTAAATTCCACAGACACAAGCAGCAATTTTAGTTACTCCTAGGCACAGTTCTGAAGGAAGATGTCCCAGAGGAAACAGTGAGAAGGATATGGGGTCATCATAATTTGCTAACATACACAAAGCAATTCCTTTGAAAAGTTTCTGTGCCTTCCTGGGGCCATGGGTGAAATGACTAGTCTTTGGATCTGGCCACAGTCAGTTCACTGCTTCCAGAGGACTGGTGGCTGAGGATCTGGCTCCATGGTGCCATGGAACTAGAAGCTGGCACATTGGTCCTACGAGTGATTTACTTTGAGTCCTGTACTGATGCAAAATAAACCAGAAGGCTAGATAAGTTCAGGTAACATTTTCATTGATTTTCTCAAGACTGAATGGGGACTGGTATGCTGATAACTGTCTGCTGTACTGGTGCAAAAACATGAGGACTGCAATAGGCTGTTCAAGTGACTGGCCGTTTGTGATGCTTACTATGGGAGCGGGTCCAGGAGCAGGGCAGACTAGTAATGGCTGATCTGAGGGGACAGGAAGAGCCTAATGAGAATCTTTTGGTGCAGGCTGCCAAATGCAGTCCACTCAGCATACTATTGTGATAGCACCCTCCAGAGAAAGATGCTTGCTTACCTGTCAGATTTGTCGTGAAAGGAGCCAAGTATGCTGGATTAGTCCCCAAGGAAACATTAGGCAAAGAGAACTAGAAGGGCCAAAATGTTCATGATAACAGTGAAACTGATGCTCCTCAAGGGTATATTTTTTATCACTACCCCTAATACTGCCAGACCCAGGGCCTAGTTTAGTAGCAGGATGCAGCTACAGTTTGATTCTGGCAAGGTTGGTGCAGGTCAAATGAACCAGAGGCAGACAACTTGGAAGTCAGGCAAGTCCATCAGGCAAACAAGGACTAAGGCCAGAGATGTAGTTAGAAGACCAGCTGGTGCTCAGGCACCAGACTGGACAGATTAGAACCAAAGGGCCAGAGGCAGGAACACAGTCAAAAATGAGCCAGAAGTCAAGCACAGCATCAAGCAAGGCCAGGCCATCTGTGCAGTTACTCTGTCAGATGAGCTGTTCAATCTGAGAAGCACAGGTCAGATCAGGACCTATATACAGCCAGGCTCCTATTGTTCTCTGAAGTCACATAGTCTTGGGTGGACTGAAGAGCTGTTCCACCTCTGGACCCAATGAGGGTAGTGTTTTAGCAAAGAGTTGTCCCTGTGGTGTAGGGAGTAACACACATGGGCTCCTCTGTTCTGATCACTATGGATGGAAAACAGGACCACCTACAAACAAAAGGAAGGACACAGCATATTTTAGCAGAGTGCTACAGAGCTGAGAAAATCAGTGTATCTTCTGTACAGCAGCACTTCTTTAAAGTCCTCTAGTGCAACAAAAAGGCTGTAAGTAACAGGAAGATAAACAGGAAGTTTCTTAGATAAGAGACAGAAAGGGAAACAACAAGAAGATCTAACCAAGAAACAAGATAGGTAACTGTTCCACTTACTGTTGGAGCCGACCAATTTCGTCTGTTCACATGTTCACATCAGCATATTCAGGAGAGCCCAAAATATGCAGAAAAGTACAGAAAAACCTTACAACACCCTTCAAACACACGCAGTATTTTTATTTATTTAAAAATATTTCTTGGCCACTTTTAAGGTTAGAAGCCCTCCCAAGGCAGCATACAACAATAAAACACATAAAACCAATACAATATTAAAAGTGATAAAAACACAATAAAACAATAAGAACACAATAAAAACAGCAATAAAAAAACTACAGCAACAACAGCAGTCATATCAGGAGAAGGCCAGAGTAAAATAATACATTTTCAAGGCCTTCTTAAAAGCCTGCAGTGATGGAGCATGGTAGACCCCCAATTGCAACTTATTCCAGAGGTGTGCAGCCACTGCAGAGAAGGCTCTCTCATGTGTGGCCACCAGTCTAACTGCTCTCACAGCTGAGCAACTGAGAAGGGCCTCCCCTCCCTTGCTAATCTTAAATCAATACATGTGGTCTCTGCCGTGGGGATAAAGGAGGGGGAATGTAAATGCATCCAGCACTGGACCATGGTAGCTTTCAACAGAGAAGCAGGTACATATATGTACTATTTAAGTCAAGGTGCACAAATCTTCATGCACAGAGGTGGCACCCATGGGAGGGACCATAGCTCAGTGTTAGAGCTCCTGCTTTGGATACAGAAGATCCCAGGTTCAATCCCCAGCATCTTCAGAATCCTGCCTGAAACCCTGGAGAGCGGCTGCAGGTCAGTGTTGACAATACTGAGCCAGATGAAGCAATGGTCCGACTCAGTAGAAGGCAGCTTCCTGTGTTCCTATGGGACTGAGCATGTGTCTTTAACAAGTAATGCAAGAATATGCCAACTGACGTGTCTTTGTCAGTTACCATCATTCATGCACTTTAGATTTCTTTAATGGGAAGTAATAGTTTCATAGGCAAACATTAACACATCATACTTGAGTAAGGTGTCAGGATTAAGCAACCAATACGTACAAGCTTCTTTGGGCTTTTTATTAAGTTTGTCATCAATTGATGTACCTTATTTTCTTTGCCGAAATTTACAACAGCCTGTTTTCAAGGCTGCCCCTCAGAGTGTGAGAGCAGTAGGATCTAATTATATTGCACATATTAAAAGGCATTGCATCTTTATCAATCGCTGACTTAAATCACTTTAAAACTGCTACCACTGCAGTCTTCTTTAAAAAATTACTTTCCTATACTTTCAAACAATTAACCAATATCCAACAAGGGTTTTTCCAACTAGCAAGAGGACATGATTGCTTATGCTTCCTGCATAAGATCAAATCAATTGTCAGTAGTAAGTTTAATCAGCTCATAAAAATAAGCATGTGTCCAAGTGATCAATGTTGTTTTGCTCTGCAGAAATTCTGCGTGTGTGTGGAATGAAAAGGGATAATAGCACCTCAAATCCCAGGATGTTCCTTCTGGCGTTCACCTTCATCTGATTGGCAGTTATGTGAGGTAGAAAACGGGGATATGCTAGCTGGCCCCACCTCTGCTGTTGCATCCCCACAAACCCTGCCCACTGGCATCTGCATGAGGGTGGGGGGGATGTCTGCAATGGGGAAGACTGCCAAACGTGCATAAGCTCTCCTTGAGATCTAGAAGCCTGCGCAATCATTGCAGATACTTCCCCAATGTATGGAGGCTAGAGAGCGGGGCATGTGAGGACACAATGGCAGGGGTGGCTCCACTCTCCCCTTCACATGACTGTGAATTTGGTGAGGAGGAATGTCTGAAGGGGGCTAGCGAAGTCAAATCTTTATGTTCTGAGGAACTCTTATCTTCCCTAAAGCAGGGGTGGGGGAACTTCAGGCCCAGGGGCCATGCCTCCTCCTACTAGCAATACCTTCTTCAACCAACCATCCATCATTTTATTTTTTTTTATTTGTTTCTATACCACCCAATAGCCGAAGCTCTCTGGGCAGTTCAAAAAAGTTAAAACCACACAGCGCAGCATAAAACAATATAAAACATGAAAGCTTAAAACTACAATATAAAAGTACAACCAGAATAAAACCTAGCAGCAATGCAGCGATTTAAAATACAGATTTAAAACAGCAGAGCTAAAAGACTAGAATGCTAAATTGCTGGGTGGGGGGAGGTCTTCACCTGGCACCAAAAGGAGTACATTTCATTGTTTTCCAGCTTTTGCACTTTTTTTCCCCGTTGTAAAAGGTCAAAATGTCTCTCCTAAGACTTAGTTGCTGGCAGTAAGAACTTTAAACTAAAATATACTGGTATTTTTTGTGTTTTGGTTTCACCCACCACTGGAATGAGGCCCCTGGCCTGAGAGCTTCTCTGAAATTGAATTTAGCCCTTGGGCTGAAAGAGGTCCCCAGCACTGGCCTAAAGCTTTGTAGACCAAGCTACAGTGCAAGCAGACAGCAGCATAAAACTTTAAACTGAGTTTGTTTGTATTTTATGGGATTTATATACCACCTTTCAATCAGATTTCCAGGACAGCTCTCAAAATTTTGGAACACACTAAAACTAATTGAACGGTAAAATTACTAGGCACAGCACAGAAACATGCCCAGGAAAGATAAACAGGCCCAAACTGAAACGGCTGAATAGCCATATGCAGGTACTCGCCTGCAACGCAAGTTGAGCTAAAGTGAGGTCAGGTTATGTGTGAGCATACAGGCCCCAACTCCAAGTGCACTCCCATGCCCCCAGTTACATCATAGATTGTGTGATCGGCATGAAGATCTGAAAAAGAAGCTTCATACACTCGTTCACCTGAATGGTCTAACAAAGCTCCCTTGAATCCTGTATGTAGCGGAGGCTGGTGGTCCCGATGACAGTGGGGTGGGGAATCCACTCTGCATCTCAGTCAAAACCAGTTAGAACTCTAAAGGAGCTATCCAAGGTGCTTTGCACTCGTGTGTCAGGGTTGGAACTGAGCCCATAGAGCCCCAAAGCAGCTCTGATTCTGAGGAAGAGCTACAACCCGTGGGAAAGGAGCCTGCTCGTCTCTCAGATGCACAGCTGCAGGGAGAGGCCCCCCTTGCTCACATTCCTGAGAGAGATAGCGACCCTGGCAGCGAAAGAGTGGGAGATCGGTTGTTGCTAGACGCAAGGCGCCGGCGCAGAGAGAAGCATGACGTGGAGGGTGCAGAAAGGAGGCGCTCCGCCCGCTTGGCACTATGGCAATGGCTGCATCCAGATGCCCCATGGGTAAGGGGGGGAGCCTCCCCTCCTAGCCCATAAGTTCCAGAGCTTTCCCTCCTTTCTCCTCCAAACGGGGACCAACTGCGTACATGGAGATTAGGTTACTCTGCTAAGATACCCATTGCAGTTACTTGCTTAGTCACTGGCAATTAGCATCTGAAAGAGTCATTAAGCTGTAAAGGAATAAAGCCTTGGAAAGAATCCCTTTTGTCTGCGTCTTGTTTGGGCTACTGGTGGGGTCCTTAAGAGGCAGCTAGGGCGCTCCTGACATCGTGCACCAGACTTCTATCATTTCAATTTTGGAACTGGAAGTTAATGTTCAGTTTAATGTTACTGTTGGATTATATTTTGTGGTCGAACTGGCTCTTTCTTCCCCTTTGTCTCCCCTTCTCATCTGCTTTGCACTGCAGAGGTTTGTCTGCTGACAGGCTGCTTTGACACCTCCTTCCAATCCCATCTCTGTCTTCAGCTGTGCTGCTCCATATGTCTGGAATTCAAGGCCCTTTCCTCTTGTATTTCAAGACCAATCTCCATTAGCAGGTTTTTCCCAAATAGCCCTAGCTTCATTTTAAGTTGCTCTATAAAACACCAGGCACTCTGATTGTGCTATATAAAATTGTTATTATTACTGTTATTTCATATAATATTATTAATTTAGTAAAATTAATAACAACTTTATTATTATTTTATGTATTGCATTTATATCCCTCCTTTTTTCCTCTTGCAAGGCAGCTTGCATTATCTTCCTCCTCTCCATTTTATCCTCACAACAACAACCCTGTGAGGTAGGTTGGGCTGAGAGTCTGTGGCTGGCCCAGAGTCACCCAATGAGTTTCCATGGCCAAGTGGGGACTAGAACCCAGGTCTCTTGACTCCCAGTCCAACACGCTCACCACTACACCACACTGGCTCTCTGTCTACTTCTTCTGGCTACTCCCAGGAAACTGTCCCCTGCTCCACCACCACTCTAGAGTGAACACGTTTGTGGAAACTTTGGTATATGAACATTTTGGAAGCTATTTTTGCTACACTTTAAAACATCTGAGAAACACATGGTTTTTTTTCAAAATGGAAGAAAAAAAATTAAGCTGACCCTCCAGCAGTGGTGCAAATTGGAAGGAGCAATAGACAAGAAAGAAATACTTTTTTAAAAAAAAATATAACTGCGGGATTTCAGGAAAATACTTCAGCTGCATTTGTCACTGAGCTTAGGGTACCTGAAAATCATCTGGGGAGTCCTATAAACAAAGCCTAAAATTTACACAAAGGATCAAAATTCCTGTGACCCAGTTGTGCCAACTTCTGATTAGAGCACAGTGTCATCCAAAGTTCATGGACTCATAAACTCCTCCTCACTTTCCCACGAGTGTGTTAGTTGCGGTTGTGTGTGTATCCAATTTCTGTGTAGTGGGAAAAATGAAAGAAAGGCTTAATATGTTATGCCACTGTTCTGCATCATTTCAGAGGAAAACTCAGTCTAAACAGTTGATGGTGTAAGTGGCTGATGTCTAAACAAAGCATAACTGGGTATTTTCCCAATGGATTATAAGGCAGAGTGGGGTGGGGGTAGGGCAGGCATTAATTCTCATAAACCCCACAACAGTTCAAATTGCAGTTTATTCACATGAATTAGTTTATTTAATTTATATCTAGTATTAATTATTTAACTGAATACCTTGACAATTTCCTAACGTCATGGTGTTCAATGATTACATGCTTCACACACAGATCCACCGGTAGTTCTACTCAATAGCTACCCCGATATCAATGTTTCATGAGTTTAATCTGAGATAGATATACAGATATAACTAATAAGTAGGGCACCCACTTACACAGCATCAAAGAAAGGATAAAAGAGAACACAGATGTGCATAAAATTAGCATGCATCAATTTATATGAATAGATGTAGATTTAAAAATAATTACTACAATTTAAAGAGAAATACAGCACAGTCATGGGGAAGATGGTGGCTATGTGGCCTGCTGTGTGTCTGGTCAGTCTGCTGGGATTGGAGGATGCACAGTCTGTCACAATTTTCAGTTCTGTTTCTCCCCTTTTATGTCAAATCTATCCTTGCGTGCATTGAAAAAACACTGCCAAAAAGCAATCTTATGATCTATGTGTTATTGCATCAAGCTTGGTTTCAGCACTCCTTGTGTTTTACTGATGTGCACAGGACTCCTGCACATTGATAAAATGCTGTGCAAAAATACAAACATAGGTACAACAACATGAAGTTTGCTTTTTTTCCAGTGTGTCATTGATGCACACAAGTGCATATGTGCATTGGTAAAACTACACACACAAAAATCTCAGTGTGATCATGCGTAAGATGAGATCACATCAAATGAGGTGGGGGGCAGTATCAGAGCAGCAACCTCAGAGTTGCAGCGGGGACTACTAAGCATGCAAGGCCCTGATTTTCCCTGGGAGCACATGATGTTGCGGGGAAGAGGGAGTTTCCTTTCCTCACCCACTATGGTCCCAACAAGCTTCTTGTGCTGCAAATAGCAATAGGAAAAATGCTCCAGTGGGAGTTCCCCCGCCCCATCAGATTCCCTATTTCCAGTGCAGTGGGGCATGGTTAGTCAAGATTGTAGGAAGGGAAGGCTTAAACCTTCCTTCCCCATACACTGCACTCTTGATTAAAAATCCTCACCACCCCTGCATTTGGGTGTTTAAAAACAATAAAAATAAGGGGGGGACCGACAACCAGATATTGCTGCAAGAGACGCATTTAAAGTAATGTGTAGTTAGGCCCTTCAGGCTGCAATTCTAGTCACACTTCCCTGGAAGTAAGCCCTACTGAACACAATGGGACATTTTCCTGAGTAGAAAAATGCATAGGATTGGTCTGTATGTGTTCCTCCAGAGTCCAATCTAGAATGACCACATCTCATTCCCTTTAAAGGACGAAATAGGGTCTCGAACATAAACCAGCGTGCCAGTAACCCTTGCTTTTGAATCAGAATGCAGTATGTTGCATGTTTAGATGCTGACATTTCAGGGCCATTCCAAGCTTCTATATATAAACCTCTCTGCATAGGTAGCATCTATGTACTGTTCTTGGTAAATAAGGGATTTTTCTGCCAGAATCAATTAAAATCTGCCTTTTATTTGTGGCTCTGAATCAAACACATTATTCCCATTTTTTAAGCCCTAAACTTGACTGCCGTTGGTCCTGTTTATGTGCATTGCAATTTGCACTGTGCCTCTCAAGCCAAAACATCATTCTGCAAATTCTGTGCAAACTGACTCAAAAATTATTCCTTTCCTGAAGAGTTTCTAAATTTAGAACACTGTAAATCCAAATGACATATTTGGTTGTATGCATCTTGTAAAGAAAACTATAAATGAATGATGCGTTTATATTTTTTATCTACCTTCACACGTTTAATGTAATGCTAAACATTGTAAAGAAAGCAACGTACATGTGCAGTTAAGTATATGGAAAGGCACTGCCCTAATTATAAAAATGCAAAAGAGTTTGGCTCTCAGGAACGTTTTTATAAAGAAGTAATAATGTGTCATTTATGAGAACTAATGTAAAATATACCTGCAACCTAGTAAGCTCCCTTTTGTTCAGAAGGTCTGAAGTGCTGATATAGTCCTGATATCAGCAAATCTGCCATTTTATTGCAGTTATTCATGGCCCGTAGCAATTCAACAGAAAATTAATTATCATCACCCTACCATAAATCTCTGCAGTATTAGCTAAAATGCCAATTCTGTAATCACTTTTCATTAAAGCCAAAAATACTAATTAAAATTGATCTCTCGATCTCTCTCTCTGTGTGTGTATGTGTGCGTACTTTGGTAAATTGCTGCCAGATTTAAGGTCCCCTCCGAAGTTAGCCAGAATAAGGCAGACTTTTACGTAAGTGGATTTTGTATAAAGTCTCATCCTCTCTATAAAGATAACAATACATGAAAGGAAAAGGGGCTTTGGAGAAAAAAAGACTGACAGGCAGCCTCCCTGCAAGGGCAGGAGTGCATCTGTATGGAAATAGCAAGGAAATAGATCCCTATGAAAACCACAATAATTGATGTGCTGTATCTGGGGTGCTCTGCAGTGGCTCTTTATGGGCATCAGGCTATTAATATGCTGCAAGAGATGAGCTACAACGAATTTCATTAATTAATCAGTTCAAACAGTTTCCAGATGCTAAGTAAAATCGCCAAATTCGTCTAAGGTTAGTTTTCCTGATAGACTTGGCCAAATGTTTTCCACAGCAAGACTTGTCCAGCCAACATGAATCTATTAGAGTGATTTTGCCAAATGTGTTTTCAAAAAGTTGCACGTATTTTTAAACTAGCAGCAGACATGACGATTACTTTGTTGAGTTTCATCCAGCAGAACCAACCATCCAGTACATTCTGGTCAGGCTTTCATCCCAGGGATGTTTAATGTTTTTAAAACATTACTATTTAAGTGTTGTTGCCAGACTTGGCCAGACTTGAAGTCGAACCATTGAAATCAATGGGACTTAAGACCCATTGAAATCAATGGGACTACTTCAAGTATGGCTTCCAACTCAACATGTTTAACCAATTTGTGTTTCATCTTTTGGCCTAAACCAGATCAAAATGCCATGCCACCCCACCCCACCAAGGTGGCTCAGCAATATAATAGAGTCAGTGTGGTGTAGTGGTTTGAATGTCAGACTAGGACTGGGGATAACTCTGTTCAAATCCCCCCTCAGCCGTAATACTCACGTTACCAGCAAATCGAAGTCTGATGTTTCATTTTCCCCTTTGCTAGTTGCTGAATTGCCCAGTTGCTTGCTACTGTAGTCGCTGCTTCATCCAACTGGAAAACAAAGCACCCCATGGCTGGATTCCTGATATAGATAGAAAGAGGAGGAGCAAGTTGCAATACTGACCAGGCAACAGAGTGAGTTGGAAAGGGCAAGAATCAGAATATTTATTGTTTATTATTCATTTTATTTACAATATTTATATACCGCTCCACATCAAAGATTTCAGAGTGGTTAACAGCAAGATAAAAGAATAAAACCCCATAATTAAAACAATTAAAACATTTTAAAAAGAATATATTCTGCACATAATAAACCGCGGCTGGTCACTCAGGGAAAGCCTCTCGAAATAACAACATCTTCAGGAGGCGCCCAAAGCAACACAACAGTACCTGCCTGACCTCCAAAGGCAGGGAATTCCACAGGAAGGGGGCCACTATGGTGAAGGCTCTCTTCCTGGTGGACTCCAACTGGGCCATGGGTCCATGTGAAACCACCAGGAACATGCCCTCTGATGACCTCAGTGACCGGGCAGGTTGGTAAGGAAGGAGGCGCTCGCTCAGGTATCCTGGTCCCAAGTTGTTTAGGGCTTTGTAAACTAGTATTAATACATTAAACCTTGCCCAGAAGCGAATAGGCACCCAGTGCAGTTTTCTCAGCAAAAGAGTTCCATGCTGAAAAGGGCGGCTCCTGCCAACAGCTGAGCTACTACATTCTGCACTAGCTCCAGCTTCCAGACCAGCCTCAAGGGCAGCCGCACATAGAGTTGTTGTTGTTGTTGTTCAGTCATTAAGTCGTTCAGTCATGTCCGACTCTTCGTGACCCCATGGACCATAGCACGCCAGGCCTTCCTGTCCTGCGCTCTCTCCCGGAGTGAGCTCAAGTTCATATTCATTGCATCGGTGATGCTATCTAGCCATCTCATCCGCTGATGTCCCCTTCTCCTTTTGCCTTCAATCTTTCCCAGCATCAGGGTCTTCTCCAGTGACTTTTCTCTTCGCATTAGGTGGCCAAAATATTTGAGCTTCAGTTTCAGTATCTGTCCTGCCAATGAGCACTCAGGGTTGATTTCCTTTAGGATTGACTGATTTGACCTTCTTGCAGTCCAGGGGACTCGTAAGAGTCTTCTCCAGCACCAGTGCTAGGGATGGACGAAAGTCCCTTACCTGGTTCCTCAGCTTTCTTCGCGGTGGGGGGGAGGCGCCCCATCCCTCTGGCCGAAATTCTGGCTGGGGGGGAGGCGCCCCGTCCCTCTGGCCGCAAATCCTCCTTGCCGGCCGGGACACAAATGGCGGCAGCCATAGCCGCCGCCGTTTGCGTCCCTGGCCTGCAGTCAGCCGTGATAGGCTACATAAATCCTTACGTAGCCTATCACGGCTGACTTTGGGGGGGGGAAAGCGTGTACGCAAATGGCGGCGCCCATGGGCGCTATTTGCGTTGCCCTTATTTTAGCTGTAGTCTACGTAAATGTTTACGTAGACTACACGTGCCCAAATAAGGAACGCAAATGGCGGTGCCCATGGGCACCGCCATTTGCGTATGCACTTTTTTTTTTTTTCAAAGTCAGCCGTGATAGGCTACGTAAGGATTTACATAGCCTATCATGGTGTTTTTTGAAAATCTAGCCGTGATAGGCTACATAAATCTTTACATAGCCTATCATGTTTGCTTGAGTTTTTTGGTGTTTTTTTACTGGGAAATGGCGGCGGCCGGTCGGACTCGGAAGACCAGCCGCCGCCGAACTGCCGCCGGGAGCCACCAGCACCAGGGACATTCGGGAAAGGTAAGTCCCATCCCGGGGGGGGCGGGGGGGCAGACCATTTCTCCACTAATTTCGGGGGGCCGAATGCATTGGCATTCGGCCTCCCGGAGATTCGTGGAGAAATTCTCTGCCATCCCTAAGCACCACAGTTCAAAGGCATCAATTCTTCGGCGCTCAGCCTTCCTTATGGTCCAGCTCTCAAAGCCATACATTACTACTGGGAAAACCATAGCTTTGATTATATGGAACTTTGTCAGCAATGTGATGTCTCTGCTTCTTACTATGTCTAGGTTTGCCATAGCTTTCCTCCCAAGGAGCAAGCGTCTTTTAATTTCATGGCTACAGTCACCGTCTGCGGTGATCTTGGAGCCCAAGAAAATAAAATCTGTCACTGCTTCCATTTCTTCCCCTTCTATATGCCAGGAAGTGATGGGGCCAGATGCCATGATCTTCGTTTTTTTAATGTTGAGTTTCAAACCAGCTTTTGCACTCTCCACTTTCACCCTCAAAGAGGCTCTTTAGATCCTCTTTGCTTTCTGCCATTAGGGCGGTATCATCTGCGTATCTGAGGTTGTTGATAATTCTCCCAGCAATCTTAATTCCAACCTGTGATTCATCCAACTTGGCGTTTCTCATGATGTACTCTGCATATAAGCTAAATCAGCAGGGCAACAATATACAGCCTTGTTGTACTCCTTTTCCAATTTTGAACCAATTGGTTGTTCCATGTCTGGTTCTTACTGTTGCTTCTTGACCCTCGTACAGGTTTCTCAGGAGACAGGTAAGGTGGTCTGGTACTGCCATCTCTTTCAGAATTTGCCACAGTTTGTTGTGATCCACACAATCAAAGGCTTTAGTGTAGTCAATGAAGCAGAAATAGACGTTTTTCTTGAATTCTCTTGCTTTCTCCATGATCCAGCAAATGTTGGTGATTTGATCTCTAGTTCTTCTGCCTCTTCGAAACCCAGCTCGTACTTCTGGTGGTTCACATGCTGCTGAAGCCTAGCTTGCAGGATTTTGAGCATAAACTTGCTGGCATGTGAAATGAGCACAATTGTACGGTAGTTTGAACACTCTTGGGCATTGCCCTTCTTTGGAATTGGAATGTAAACTGACCTTTTCCAGTCTTGTGGCCTTTGTTGAGTTTTCCAAATGTGTTGGCATATTGAGTGCAGCACTTTAACAGCATCATCATTTAAGATTTTAAATAGCTCAGCTGGAATACTGTCATCTCTGCTAGCTTTCTTGTTGGTAATGCTTCCTAAGGCCCACTTGACTTCACTCTCTAGGATGTCCGGCTCAAGTTCAGTGACCGCACTATCATGGCTATCAGGGACATTCAGATCTTTCCTGTATAGTTCTTCTGTGTATTCTTTCCACCTCTTCTTAATCTCATCTGCTTCTGTTAGGTCCCTGCCTTCATTGTCCTTTATCATGCCCTTCTTTGCACAAAATGTTCCCTTGAGATCTCTGATTTTCTTGAAGAGATCTCTAGTCTTTCCCATTCTGTTTTCCTCGATTTCTTTGCATTGTTCATTTAAGAAGGCCTTCTTGTCTCTCCTTGCTATTCTCTGGAACTCTGCATTCAGTTGGATATATCTTCCCCTTTCCCCCTTGCTTTTTGCTTCTCTTCTTTCCTCAGCTACTTGTAAAGCCTCATCAGACAGCCACTTTGCTTTCTTGCATTTCTTTTTCTTTGGGATGGATTTCGTTGCTGCCTCCTGAACAATGTTACGGACCTCTGTCCATAGTTCCTCAGGCATTCTGTCTATCAGGTCTAATCCCTTAAATCTATTTGTCACCTCCACTGTATATTCATAAGGGATATGATTTAGGTCATACCTGAATGGTTTAGTGGTTTTCCCAACGTTCTTCAATTTAAGCCGAAATTTTGCAAGAAGCGGCTCATGATCTGAGCCACAGTCAGCTCCAGGTCTTGTTTTTACTGACTGTATGGAGCTTCTCCATCTTTGGCTACAAAGTACCTAATCAATCTGATTTCAATATTGACCATCTAGTGATGTTCATGTGTAGAGTCGCCTCTTGTGCTGTTGGAAAAGAGTGTTTGCTATGATCAGTGTGTTCTCTTGGCAAAACTCTATTAGTCTTTGTCCTGCTTCATTTTGTACACCAAGGCCATGCTTGCCTGTTATCCTGGTGATTTCTTGACTTCCTACTTTAACATTCCAATCCCCTATGATGAAGAGGACATCTTTTTTTGATGTTAGTTCTAGAAGGTGTTGTAGGTCTTCATAGAACCGAGCAACCTCAGCTTCTTCGGCCTCAGTGGTTGGGGCATAGACTTGAATTACTGTGATGTTGAATGGTTTGCCTTGGATTCGTACTGAGATCATTCTATTGTTTTTGAGATTGTATCCCAGTACTGCTTTTCCCACCCTTTTATTTGTCAGGAGCGCTCTGGCGGCTTCTCCCAGTAGATTCCAATAGCCAACTCAAGACACAGACGAAAGGATTTCTTTTCAAAGCTTTAATCCTTTTACAACTTAATGACTCTTTCAGATGCTAATCACCAGCGACTAAAGCAAGGAACAGCAGGGTAGTCTAAGTTTCAAGTAGTCAGTTGATCCCTGTTTGAAAGAGAGGCACTTGAAGACCCAGAACTTATGGGCTAGGGAGAGATCCTCCCTCTTTCCCTTGGGTCCATGGGAGGCAGCCGTTGCTTGCGCACCAAATGGGCACTACACCTCCTTTCCGCACCCTCCATCGCTCATCGCTCTCTGCATCGAGCATCTAAGAAGCCCCCCTCCCGCATTCCCTCACTACCTGGGTCGCTATCTATCCCTGGAATGCTGGCAGGAGGAATCTCTGCCAGGTGCTGAGCCTGTGAGGGATGAGCTGGCCCCTCTCCCACAGATAGCTGTTCTTCCTCAGAATCCAACTGCTCTGAGGCTCTATGGGCTCAGTTTCCACCCTGACATCATTGACTATGAGTGCTACTCCATTTCTTCTAAGGGATTCTTGCCCATAGTAGTAGATATAATGATCACCTGAATTAAATTCACCCATGCTGGTCCATTTTAGTTCGCTGATTCCCAAGATGTCGATGTTCAATCTTGCCATCTCACGTTTGACCACCTCCAGCTTACCTTGATTCATTGATCTTACATTCCAGGTTCCTAAACAATATTGTTCTTTACAGCTTTGGATTTTCTGTACATTGCAGTAATCCAGTCTTGAGGTTACTAATGCCTGTACCACAGTGGTCAAGCTATCCCTGTCCAGGATAGGCTGTAATTAGTGAACCATCCAAAGCTGGCAAAAGGCACTCCAAGCCGCAGCGGCCACTTGGGCCTCCAGTGACAACAATGGATCTAGGAGTACTCCCAGACTACAAACCTGATCTTTCAGAGCGAATGCAACCCATCCAGAACAGGCAATGTGCCTATCTCCCAGGCTCGGGAGCCACTCACCCACAGGGCTTCCATCTTGCCAGAAGTCAGCTTCAGTTTATTGGCCCTCATCCAGCCCATTACTGAGTTTAGACACTGATCAAGGACTTGCACAGCCTCTCCTGATTCAGATGTCACAGGGAGATAGAGCTGTGTGTCATCAGTATACTGATGGCATTTAGCTCCAAATCCCCTAATGACCGCTCCCAGTGGCTTCATATAGATGTTAAACAACATTGGTGACAAGCTGGTGCCCTGTGGCACCCCATAGCTCAATTGCCAAGGGGCTGGGCAATAGTCACCCAATGTTACTCTCTGAAATTGATCCCATAAGTAGGACCAGAACCACTGTAACAGTGCCTCCAATATGCATCCCACATCAATCCAGGAGGATACCATGGTCGATGGTATCAAAAGCCAATGAGAGATCAAGCAGAATTAAAAGGGTTGCACTCCCCCTGTCCCTCTCTTGATAAAGGTCAACCATCAGGGTGGCCAAGGCTGATTCAGTCCCATAACCAGATTGAAACCCAGACTGGAATGGGCCTAGATAATCAGTCTCCTCCAAGAGTTCCTGCAGTTGCTCAGCCACAACTCTCTCAAGTACCTAGGAAGGGGTATTTATGACTGGGTGGTGGCTGACTAATACCATTGGGACCAGAGTGGACTTCTTCAGGAGTGGCCACACTACTGCCTCCTTAAGGACAGCAGGGACCACCCCTTCCCACAGGGAAGCATTTATCACTCCCTGAACCCACCCAGTCATACCTCCTCAGCTAGCTTTTATTAGCCAAGAGGGGTAGGGATCGAGTG
This sequence comes from Heloderma suspectum, assembly GCF_057233095.1. Lineage (NCBI taxonomy): Eukaryota > Metazoa > Chordata > Lepidosauria > Squamata > Helodermatidae > Heloderma > Heloderma suspectum. The sequence goes on along the minus strand of NC_139460.1, from coordinate 76,681,240 downwards.
GGCACGTAGTTGGTCGCATTACTGCAAGCACCTTGTCCAAATCATCATTCAGGCTGCAGGAACTGATCCCACAAAATCAGGCAGATGGTGGCATCAGACACCTTGACTGGAAGTGTGATAACAACAGCGTCATGTTTGCTGCGGAGACAAGTGATTTTGTCCTCAAAGTGTGATGCAAAAAGGTCATAGCAGGTCCTTGACAGGGCCTGGGCCCCATTTGCTGGGGAGAGTGTTAACAACCCCTGGACCACCTGGAAGAGTTCTGCTGGATGGCTACTTGAGGACACAATGGAAGCAGCAAAACAAGCTGCCTTTGCTGCCCGCACCGCCATGCAATAGCCACGATTATACAGTCTAGAGCGGGTTCGGTCATCTTCACTTCGAGTCTTACGCCATTTGTGCTCTAGCCAACATCCAGCCTGTTTCATTGACCACAGCTCCCCAGTATACCAAGGAGCGGAACAGGCTCTACAGTGCTGGAGAGGGCACTCAGGTGCAATCAAGTCAATGGCCCTCCATATCTCACCGTTCCACAGTGAGACTAGGTCCTCGGCTGGATCACCAGGTCTCTCCACTGGAAAATCCCCAAGAGCATTCAGAAATCCATTGGATTCCATCAGTCTCCTGGGGTGGACCATCCAAATGGGTCCCCTACCCCCGCAGGAGGCAGTAACGTTGTGAGTTCAAACCTCACCAGGAAATGGTCTGAACATGAGAATGGGGTTACATCCCCCCCCCCAATCTTCACACTACCCAACTCACAACTTGGAGCAAAAACCAAATCAACGGTATGCCCCACTTCATGTTTTGGGCCAATGACAAACTTAGCCTCGTGGTTGTCATGGAGGCCATGAAGTCCCAAGCTGGAACTCCAGAGACAGCCTCAGCATGGAAGCTGAAGTCACCCAGAACCACCGTCCTGGGTTCCTCCAACACCACACTTGCGACTGCCTCCACCAGCTCAGGCAGGGAGGATGCTGGGCCTCGGGGTGGGTGCTACACCAGCAGCATCCTCAATCTGTCTCTATGGCCCAACAGCAGGTGCAGCCCCTCAAGACCTGCTCCAACGTGGAGTGGTTTCCTGGTGATAGAGATGGAGGTTCTATGAACCACAGCAACTCCCCCCTGCCCCCAGCCCTCCAACCTATGTTGGTGCTGCACTGACTACCCAGGTGGGCAGAGCTGAGTCAGGTCAACCCCACCCAGCTCACCCACCCAAGTCTCAATAATACACACCAGTAATACACACCAGAATACAATTTACTGGTATGTCAGAGACAGATTTCAGTTGGGTATATCTTCCCCTTTCTCCCTTGCTTTTCGCTTCCCTTCTTTCGTGAGCTACTTGTAAAGCCTCATCAGACAGCCACTTGGCTTTCTTGCATTTCTTTTTCTTTGGGACGGATTTCGTTGCTGCCTCCTGAACAATGTTACATGTTATGTCCATAAGGAAGGCTGAGCGCCGAAGAATTGATGCTTTCGAGCTGTGGTGCTGGAGAAGACTCTTACGAGTCCCCTGGACTGCAAGGAGGTCAAATCAGTCCATCCTAAAGGAAATCAACCCTGAGTGCTCATTGGAAGGACAGATAATGAAGCTGAAGCTCCAATATTTTGGCCACCTAATGCGAAGAGAAAACTCCCTGGAAAAGACCCTGATGCTGGGAAAGACTGAAGGCAAAAGGAGAAGGGGACGGCAGAGGATGAGATGGCTAGATAGCATCACGGATGCAATGAATATGAACTTGAGCACGCTCCGGGAAAGAGCGCAGGACAGGAAGGCCTGGCGTGCTATGGTCCATGGGGTCACGAAGAGTCAGACACGACTGAACGACTGAACAACAACAACAACAGAGACAGATTTAATATAAAAAGAAAGCTGACATTGGATTTATAGCTGGGTTCTCCAACATGGTGCCAGTGAGCATCTCTGTTGGTGCCCGCCAGGCTACCTGCCTCCTGACTGATATGTTATTTCTTAGACTTGTACCTATTTATTTCAAATTTAACGGGGAGGCTGGCATGCTACAGAGTGGAAGTGCTGCCCTCCAGTACCATCTTTGAGTTCAAAAGAGTGGTTTCATGTTTTGGAGCTGAAACGCCACCTCTGCCTTGTATTTAGGTTCTTGGGCAAGTCATTTTTCTTTTAGTCACACCAGTTTGCCTTCTGGGAAATGTGTTTTATTTTTTTTTAATGGCCATGCCCACCCTGGCAGCCATTTTATGAATGGGCAAGGCACCTATGGCAGCAATTTTGTGAGAGTGCCCACAACACCCTAAAATTCCAAATGTGCCCAGCAACCCAAAGAGGTTGGGGACTCCTAATTTATAGTGTTATGGTCTTTCTTCCTATATTAAATTCTATGTCTTCATCCTTGGTCAGTGAAAGTTAGCAAAACATGTTCTTTTTGCTATGTAGCAAGTATGAATCACGGATGAAAGGAGAAAAACCAAGATACTAAACATACTAGCCTCACTACTAGCAGCTTTGGTCAGCTGAAAGGTGCTCAGGTTCCACCAATGATACACTGCCAAAGCTAATTTTTCATACATCAGCTATTTCTGCAGCAATATTTAGCTAGTACTATGGTTAACATTTTTACAGTGGGAAAAACACAGTTTCCCTAGTTCTCACTTAATTCATAAACAGCTGGAGGAATGTACGTATATTGACTGTTGGGCATTTAAGAAAAAAATATCAAGCATGGAAAAATATTCCCCCAAAAACTAATGTGTCACAAGGCTTTAAGAAAAATGAAAATATGCACATTTTCTTATGTAATAGATTTCTTAGCCACCTTTCAAGACTGTAATCTTCCCAGGGTAGTTAATATTATTTGTTTATTTGGGAGATCTTGGGTGAGAGTTGGTATCATTGTAGATACACAAGAGAATCTTGGCAGTATTCCAGTGCCACAGCAAGTGTGTTTCCTGCTCAGGTTGTTGAAGCTAGAGACAGCTGCTTTCAAGATTTTGCCAGAACAGCTGTCTGGGTATCTAAATACCTCACTTAAGAAAACAGAAAATAAAAGCTCTGTCAACTATTCTCATTGTGAGGAGAAAGAACAGATTGCATAGAATCACCACAGATATTCACTAGTTCAGGGTGTCCAGAAACAATGCCTCAGGGAGCAATCCTATCTAGGTAGGCGGCCGCCTCCGAACTCAGAGGTGACCGCCTATCCAAAGCAGGGCAGGAGAAGCACAGAGGGGATCGTTCCCTCCGCACTTCTCCTGCCCTGCTTTTTCGGATAGACAGCCGGTTGTGGCTGTCTAGCCACGGAAGGGCGAAGCAGGGAAGGAGGCTGCTATACAACACATAGGATGTGTTGTACAGGCAGTTACGCTCTCCCCATCCCAGAACGCCCCCAGCCATGCCCCTTTCCAGCCGCTCTGCGCTCCTCTTCTGAGCACAGGGGATGGGGCTGTTCCGCGCTGCCTCAGAGGCAGCACAGAAGTGGGGGGAGGTCGGTTTTCCTGGAACAGACCTCAGAGCGTGGGCTTCGAGGTTGGTTCCCAGAAAACAACATCTCCTATGGCCGTCTAGCCGCTTTCTAGCAGCCATAGGATTGCTCCCGCCATTTGGTTAAAAAAAGAAAAGGCCAACTTTTTGTCTTCCAGGTTTTTGAGGATTCATTGAACATAGTTTATCTGAACCAGGTGGTTGCCCACAAACACAGTCCAGGGAGAAAAATCAAATCTCATGAAAGGTTCAACTTAACTCACTGTGTTTATTGAAACATTCAAACTGTTACATCTTTTATCTTCACAAAAGTTCCTTAAATACAATGTTCTTGGTGTAAACTCCAAGGTGGGCACTGTAACTTCCCTGGTCCATCGACAATTTGTATCTTGGGGTTTGCCAATGAGCACACAGGACTCCTGGCAACGTAGATCCCTCCATGATTTGTTTACAGGCCATATGTTACGGGTATATCATTGTACTTCGGCCTGCACCTGTGTTTATAAAGGTGTGCAGAGACCTCTTTTGTGTTCATATTTCATTTTGCTCCAATTTTCAATTAATCATGTTTGTTTAATTATATTTGACATTTGTTTGATATTAAAAATAAAACTTTGTAGTACATTGTTATAGAAGATAGCCTAATCCTTAAAAAAAAAAGAGCTTTCTGACATAAACTGCCAACTTTAAATTATAGTGAAAACCATTGTTATTTGTGGAATCTGCATGTCAAGAGCTTTCCAATGAAGTGTGTTTCATGAGAATCCCTCAGCAGGAAGGCAATCAAAAAGGGATGACCAGCTAACTCCCGACTTTGAAATATATATATATATATATATATATATATATATATATATATATATATGATAGCCAGTAACATTAATTCAGATAACCGGTTTAAGAGTCAAAGCCTAAGAAGGGGGAGCCCAAGGGCCTTAAAGCTGAACGTCAACAGTTAGCACCTGGATTACAGACTAGTAGCAGGTGTGTACGCAGGTGACAGACTTTGCCACTATGGTGAGCTGTATTGTATTTCTGTTTAAAAGATAGCCATTCTTTCTAAAGTTGAATCTATACTTATACATGAGCCCAGGCCAATTTTATGAAAATCCGTGTCCCCTTTTTTGGTGATGCATTTCCTCTTTTTGGGGTGATGTATGCCACCTTGTTTCCAGCTCTATCATTCCGTGTGGATATATTGGTTGCCAGTTGGGTACTTGTAATGTGGAATGGTAGCTTCTGTTGTAAGATAGCTTCAGTTGCATAGACTCCCATGTGTCCATTCCAGTGAACAGACAAATCTGGGACTTAGGTCCACCACTCTGCCACTGACAGCCTGAGTCATCCAACTCCAAGGCAGTGGTGAAGTTGGAAGTATCCGCAGCGTAGGATACCATACCATATCCGTATTGCCTAAATAACACATCTATTAAGGATGTGGTCCTTAACAGCTGTAATTTCCCAGCATTTGGGAGCTTGAGTGAATATGGGAAACCCTTAACAAAACATTTTCAACTGAAATTAAAGTTTTTGTTAACTGATCCATCTCTGCGTACTCTTAAACTGTTTTGCCAGTACACATTTCAGTGATTGTGAATGCAGTTTTTACAGTAATTGTGAGGATCTCCACCCCAGACTTAGCAGGATCATTTTATTAAAAAGAAAGGAAGTTCCAATTAGCTTTTTTAACAAAGTTAAACTTTGCCAATTATACTTTTATTTCTTTCACTTATTTAAACAACAACATATAAGCATATTTTACAAGCTGCAGTGGTACCCAATTTAATATTAAAGCAGCTCCATCTAGCCTTAGATGGCCTATAGTTTTCATTTAACGCCTTTCATTTATGCCAGGCAGTTCTGCAGTTAAACATATTCTAGTCATATTTATATTAATGTGTATGGGGGGGTGCTTTAGTTGCCTGCAAGCCCGCGCCACTCAGATCTGGGAAGCATGCTTTCTGGGTTGGTGCCACAGTGTCAGAAAATCTCTTGCTAAGCAGAAAAGGCTCTGCCAAAACCTTAAGTACCTGCTATTAGCTCCCTATCAGGTTTGCAGGCGCCCGTTATTTTGCAAAAAGTGACACCTCCCAAAGGATTGGGCTAAATTCATCTCTGTTTGGCCCAGTATGCCAATTAACTTAATAGCTTTGTAAGTTAAGCCAACTTTTTTCTTTTTCTTTACACTTCAGATATACTGCAGTGGTTTTTAACTTGTACTTGGAAAAATTACTCCTAACTGTAATAATATTGCAAAGTAATCAAAGCATGTAAAGGATAGATGTAATGAAAAGCAAAATGAGTTAATTTAAAGATTGGCTGCAAATCTCTTGGGTGGATGAAATATTCAAGATGTATTTAAGTAAACTTCATTTGCCTACACCTGAGCTGATGTTGATCAAAAATAAGAAAACCATCTTTAGATCCAAACTGGATGGAAAGCTGGGATTGGAATGTATTAAGGGTGCAATCCTATGCATGTTTAGACAGAAAAAAGTCCTACAACTTCCAGCATTCTCTAGCCAGCCATACTGGCTGGAGAATGCTGGGAATTGTTGCACTTTTTTCTGTCTAAACATGCATAGGATTGCACCCTTAATGTGTAAATGAGACCCTTTAAAATACATGTGTTAGATAAATTGCAACCAAAGTTGGTGTGAAGGTGTTGGCAAGAAGCGTGATCATAGAATCATAGAATAGTAGGGTTGGAAGGGGCCTACAAGACCATCGAGTCCAACCCCCTGCTCAGTGCAGGAATCCAAGTCAGAGCATCCCTTACAGATGGCTGTCCAGCTTCACCTTGAATGCCTCCAGTGTGGGAGAGCCCACTACCTCCCTAGGTCATTGGTTCCATTGTCATATTGCTCTAACAGTCAGGAGGTTTTTCCTGATGTGCAGCCGGAATCTGGCTTCCTGTAACTTGAGCCCATTATTCCGTGTCCTGCACTCTGGGATGATGGAGATCCTGGCCTTCCTCTCTGTGACAACCTTTCAAGTACTTGAACTGGGCTATCGTATGTCCCCCCAGTCTTCTCTTCTCAAGGCTAAACATGCCCAGTTCTTTCAGTCTCTCCTCATAGGGCTTTGTTTCCAGTCCCCTGATTATCTTCGTTGCCCTCCTCTGAACCCTCTCCAGCTTGTCTCCATCCTTCTTAAAGTGTGGTGCCGTGAACTGGACACAGTATTCCAGATGAGGCCTAACCAGAGTAGATGGGAACTAGTATTTCCTGGGATTTGGAAGCTATGCTTCTATTAATGCAGCCCAAAATAGCATTTCCCTTTTTTGCAGCCACATCACATTGTTGGCTCATATTCAGCTTGTGATCTACCACAATTCCAAGAACCTTCTCGCTTGTAGTATTGTTGAGCCACGTATCATTAGGTAAAGTGAGGCTCCAGGCAGCTGATTTCGCTCATCAGGAAAGGGCTGCAAATGGTTTATTTAAGGGCGCAATCCTATGCATATTTAGATAGAGAAAAGGCCCACAACTCCCAGCATGCCCCAGACAGCCATGCTGGGAATTGTAGGTGTTCTTTCTGTCTAAATATGCATAGGATTGAGCCTTAATTTGTTCTTATTGTATTTTCACTGTTGGGGAACAGGGAGGTACTTGTGGGATTTTCTGCCTTGGGTACCAAAATAACTTGGCTGGTCTTGGGTATTATGCACCTTGACGTGTGTGTGTGTTGGGGGGGGGGTTCTACTTGCTGCACCACCTTAGGCGCCACAATTTCTTGGGCCAGCCCTAGGAATGCCCTGAGGGCAAAACTCTAGAGGTAGTGTTAATCACAATTAATGTGTCTACTTTTAACTTTTTAAAATGGCAGCCACAGGGGATGGGGGTGGATCAGGACTGGGACTAATCCCCCTGCCCAGAAGGTTCTATGAGAGAGAGGAAGATGTGGAGATTATTAAATCATGGCATTTCACAATGCAGGGATTCTATCACTGCTGCATTGCAGGATTTGGAAGGAATAGCTGCAACCACAAATCAGCCTGCCTAAAACTTTCAGCCTTTACTTATTTGGGTTCACCCGTGCACGCACACAGCATTTTGGCAAAAGAAGGTTCATTGGAATGTCTGACGTGTATCAAAATTTTGGCTCAAACCTTGTCTTCAAGCTGCTGAAAGGAAGTCCCAAAAGACTTTTTGAAATGTTGGTTTCACAATTTAATTTATTGCATAATATCCTGCCCTTCTGCCAAGGAGCTCTAAGAAGCATATTAGCCTCACAACAATTCTCTGAGGTAAATTAGGCTGACAAACAGTGACTTGCCCAAGACCACCTCAACAGCTTCAAAGGGAACATCTCCCACCTTTAAACAATACTCTTGACATTTATTTCAAAACTACAAGGGCAGTTTTTTCTATAAAAATGCCAGACAAGTGTAATTATTTAAAACCGACAGCCATTGTGAGACAATATGAATTTTTGACTTTGCATGCACCACATATTGGCATATGTCTTCTGCTTTTATTTTTATCATTGGGTAGATTGTTGTTGTTGTTGTTGTATTTATTTATATCCCACCTTTTTCCAAATACTGGCACATCCTAGCTAGGATCCAAAGACTCTCTCACAATTAGCTCCTTATACCTGGGTAGGGTGGGAGAGAGACTTTGGCCTCATGTTTTTCAAACAGTTTTTTGAGTGGAAAGCTGCTTTTGAAACAGTAGTGACTTTCTTAAACAGTTCATTATTTGACATGGGAATCTGTGTTCAATGGCAGGGAAATGAAATCCCACAGGGCATACCTAAATTGGCTCTTTCAGTCCCATTGCAATATTGTTTAGGAACCTGGAATGTAAGATCAATGAATCAAGGTAAGCTGGAGGTGGTCAAACATGAGATGGCAAGATTGAACATCGACATCTTGGGAATCAGCGAACCAAAATGGACAGGCATGGGCGAATTTAATTCAGGTGACCATTATATCTACTGTGGGCAAGAATCCCTTAGAAGAAATGGAGTAGCACTCATAGTCAACAAAAGGGTGGGAAAAGCAGTATTGGGGTACAATCTCAAAAACGACAGAATTATCTCAGTACGAATCCAAGGCAAACCATTCAACATCACAGTAATTCAAGTCTATGCCCCAACCACTGATGCCGAAGAAGCTGAGGTTGATCGGTTCTATGAAGACCTACAGCACCTTCTAGAACCTTCTAGAACTAACACCCAAAAAAGATGTCCTCTTCATCAGTGATAAATGCTTCCCTGTGGGAAGGGGTGGTCCCTGCTGTCCTTAAGGAGGCAGTAGTGCGGCCACTCCTGAAGAAGTCCACTCTGGTCCCAATGGTATTAGTCAGCTACCACCCAGTCATAAATACCGCTTCCTAGGTACTTGAGAGAGTTGTGGCTGAGCAACTGCAGGAACTCTTGGAGGAGACTGATTATCTAGGCCCATTCCAGTCTGGGTTTCAATCTGGTTATGGGACTGAATCAGCCTTGGCCACCCTGATGGTTGACCTTTATCAAGAGAGGGACAGGGGGAGTGCAACCCTTTTAATTCTGCTTGATCTCTCATTGGCTTTTGATACCATCGACCATGGTATCCTCCTGGATTGATGTGGGATGCATATTGGAGGCACTGTGTTACAGTGGTTCTGGTCCTACTTATGGGGTCAATTTCAGAGAGTAACATTGGGTGACTATTGCCCAGCCCCTTGGCAATTGAGCTACGGGGTGCCACAGGGCACCAGCTTGTCACCAATGTTGTTTAACATCTATATGAAGCCACTGGGAGTGGTCATTAGGAGATTTGGAGCTAAATGCCATCAGTATACTGATGACACACAGCTCTATCTCCCTGTGACATCTGAATCAGGAGAGACTGTGCAAGTCCTTGATCAGTGTCTAAACTCAGTAATGGACTGGATGAGGGCCAATAAACTGAAGCTGACTTCTGGCAAGATGGAAGCCCTGTGAGTGAGTGGCTCCCAAGTCTGGGAGACAGGCACATTGCCTGTTCTGGATGGGGTTGCACTCCCTCTGAAAGATCAGGTTTGTAGTCTGGGAGTACTCCTAGATCCATTGTTGTCACTGGAGGCCCAAGTGGCCACTGCAGCTTGGAGTGCCTTTTGCCAGCTTTGGATGGTTCACTAATTACAGCCTATCCTGGACAGGGATAGCTTGACCACTGTGGTACAGGCATTAGTAACCTCAAGACTGGATTACTGCAATGTACAGAAAATCCAATGCTGTAAAGAACAATATTGTTTAGGAACCTGGAATGTAAGATCAATGAATCAAGGTAAGCTGGAGGTGGTCAAACGTGAGATGGCAAGATTGAACATCGACATCTTGGGAATCAGCGAACTAAAATGGACCAGCATGGGTGAATTTAATTCAGGTGATCATTATATCTACTACTGTGGGCAAGAATCCCTTAGAAGAAATGGAGTAGCACTCATAGTCAATGATGTCAGGGTGGAAACTGAGCCCATAGAGCCTCAGAGCAGTTGGATTCTGAGGAGGAACAGCTATCTGTGGGAGAGGGGCCAGCTCATCCCTCACAGGCTCAGCACCTGGCAGAGATTCCTCCTGCCAGCATTCCAGAGATAGATAACAACCCGGGTAGTGAGGGAATGCAGGAGGAGGGCTTCTTAGACGCTCGATGCAGAGAGCGACGAGCGATGGAGGGCGCGGAAAGGGGGCGTAGTGCCAGTTTGGCGCGCAAGCAACGGCTGCCTCCCATGGACCCAAGGGAAAGAGGGAGGATCTCTCCCTAGCCCATAAGTTCTGGGTCTCCAAGTGCCTCTCTTTCAAACAGGGATCAACTGACTACTTGAAACTTAGACTACCCTGCTGTTCCTTGCTTTAGTTGCTGGTGATTAGCATCTGAAAGAGTCATTAAGTTGTAAAAGGATTAAAGCTTTGAAAAGAAATCCTTTCGTCTGTGTCTTGAGTTGGCTATTGGAATCTACTGGGAGAAGCCGCCAGAGCGCTCCTGATAAATAAAAGGGTGAGAAAAGCAGTACTGGGGTACAATCTCAAAAACGATAGAATGATCTCAGTACGAATCCAAGGCAAACCATTCAACAACACAGTAATTCAAGTCTATGCCCCAACCACTGAGGCCGAAGAAGCTGAGGTTGCTCGGTTCTATGAAGACCTACAACACCTTCTAGAACTAACACCAAAAAAAGATGTCCTCTTCATCATAGGGGATTGGAATGCTAAAGCAGGAAGTCAAGAAATCACCGGGATAACAGGCAAGCATGGCCTTGGTGTACAAAATGAAGCAGGTCAAAGGCTAATAGAGTTTTGCCAAAAGAACACGCTGATCATACCAAGCACTCTTTTCCAACAGCACAACAGACAACTCTACACATGGACATCACCAGGTGGTCAATATCGAAATCAGATTGATCATGTCCTTTGCAGCCAAAGATGGAGAAGCTCCATACAGTCAGTAAAAACAAGACCTGGAGCTGACTGTGGCTCAGATCATGAGCTACTTCTTGCAAAATTTCAGCTTAAATTGAAGAACGTAGGGAAAACCACTAAACCATTCAGGTATGACCTAAATCATATTCCTTATGAATATACAGTGGAGGTGAGGAATAGATTTAAGGGATTAGACCTGATAGACAGAGTGCCTGAGGAACTATGGACGGAGGTCCGTAACATTGTTCAGGAGGCAGCAACGAAATCCATCCCAAAGAAAAAGAAATGCAAGAAAGCAAAGTGGCTGTCTGAGGAGGCTTTACAAGTAGCTGAGGAATGAAGGGAAGCGAAAAGGAAGGGAGAAAGGGGAAGATATATCCAACTGAATGCAGAGTTCCAGAGAATAGCATGGAGAGACAAGAAGGCCTTCTTAAATGAACAATGCAAAGAAATCGAGGAAAACAGAATGGGAAAGACTAGAGATCTCTTCAAGAAAATCAGAGATCTCAAGGGAACGTTTTGTCCAAAGACGGGCATGATAAAGGACAAAGAAGGAAGGGACCTAACAGAAGCAGATGAGATTAAGAAGAGGTGGAAAGAATACACAGAAGAACTATACAGGAAAGATCTGAATGTCCCTGATAGCCATGATAGTGTGGTCAGTGAACTTGAGCTGGACATCCTAGAGAGTGAAGTCAAGTGGGCCTTAGGAAGCATTAACAACAACAAAGCTAGCAGAGATGACAGTATTCCAGCTGAGCTATTTAAAATCCTAAAAGATGATGTTGTTAAAGTGCTGCACTCAATATGCCAACACATTTGGAAAACTCAACAAAGGCCACAAGACTGGAAAAGGTCAGTTTACATTCCAATTCCAAAGAAGGGCAACGCCAAAGAGCGTTCAAACTACCGCACAATTGTGCCCATTTCACATGCCAGCAAGGTTATGCTCAAAATCCTGCAAGCTAGGCTTCAGCAGCATGTGAACCGAGAGCTACCGGAAGTACAAGCTGGGTTTCGAAGAGGCAGAAAAACTAGAGATCAAATCACCAACATTCGCTGGATCATGGAGAAAGCAAGAGAATTCCAGAAAAATGTCTATTTCTGCTTCATTGACTATGCTAAAGCCTTTGATTGCTGGGAGAATTATCAACAACCTCAGATACGCAGATGATACCACCCTAATGGCAGAAAGCGAAGAGGATCTAAAGAGCCTATTGCTGAGGGTGAAAGTGGAGAGTGCAAAAGCTGGTTTGAAGCTCAACATTAAAAAAACTAAGATCATGGCATCTGGCCCCATCACTTCCTGGCATATAGAAGGGGAAGAAATGGAAGCAGTGACAGATTTTATTTTCTTGGGCTCCAAGATCACCGCAGACAGTGACTGTAGCCATGAAATTAAAAGACGCTTGCTCCTTGGGATGAAAGCTATGGCACACCTAGACAGCATAGTAAGAAGCAGAGGCATCACCTTGCTGACAAAGGTCCGTCTAATCAAAGCTATGGTTTTCCCAGTAGTAATGTATGGCTGTGAGAGCTGGACTATAAGGAAGGCTGAGCGCCGAAGAATCGATGCTTTCGAACTGTGGTGCTGGAGAAGACTCTTACGAGTCCCCTGGACTGCAAGGAGGTCAAATCAGTCTATCCTAAATGAAGTCAACCCTGAGTGCTCATTGGAAGGACAGATACTGAAGCTGAAGCTCAAATATTTTGGCCACCTAATGTGAAGAGAAAACTCCCTGGAAAAGACCCTGATGCTGGGAAAGATTGAAGGCAAAAGGAGAAGGGGACGGCAGAGGATGAGATGTCTAGATAGTATCACCGATGCAATGAATATGAACTTGAGCGCGCTCCGGGAGAGAGCGCAGGACAGGAAGGCCATGGGGTCACGAAGAGTCGGACACAACTTAACGACTGAACAACAACAACAACAACAACAATGACCACACCTAAGTACATAATACATATGTATGTACCCTCATCAAGTGTGAAGGGTGTGCTGTACACATGTAAAGTTTGGTGCATGCCCATATACTCTAAAGGAGGAATGGGAAAAGAATTGGCTCCCAAACATTTTAAAGACACCGCCCCGCTCCCCTTCATCCTTGACACAATTTAGCATATGTACCTGCCTTGAGGCACTTGGGCGCACACAGCTGTGTAAGGCTGATCTGAAATGCAGTGTGCATTGAGGGGCCATAGGTCAGTAGTAGAGCACATGCTTTGCATGAAGAAAGTCCCAGGTTCAATCCATGGAATCTTGAGATAGGTCTGAAAAAAAACCTGCCTGAAACCCTGGAGAGCTGCTGCCAGTCAGTGTCAACAATGCTAGACTAGATGGACCAATAGGCTGATTCAGGCAGCTTCCTATGTTAATGGGATTGTTTTTACAAGTTTTCTGCCCCTGTGAAAAGCACCCACTTTTTGTGATTTTGAGGGGGACTAGTTCATGTTTTGTTTTTTGCAGGGGGATGCTGCAGAGTGAAGGTATCTCCATGTCTTGGCGTACATTCAAACTGCCCACCCCCAAACATTCAGGGCAAGTTGTGCTTCTTATGCTGGCATTCAGGCAGCATCTCCATTATGTGCTTCTGCAGCCTCAACTGGTTGAAGCTGTAGTGCTATTTTTTCTCTGTCTTCAAATTGCCCTTTCTTCTTCCTAGAAACAATGCCATTGTCATGTTGTTAGCCATGAGACATGGCTAAGTGATGACATCACCAAGGGCAAATGAAGCTAATTCAGAATGAAGTCATTGCTTCATGAATAGGCATTGCCTTCACTCTGCATTAGCTTCATATGTCTTCAGGGATATCATCACATAGCCAACAGTTACCAGGGAAAATACAAGTGCTTAAAAAAAATGATACCAGATGGGGCAAAAAACTAAGTAAACTTTGGTGTATGTGTGGTGGGGGGTATCTTTTGGGAAACTCTGAAAAGCTGCAAAGCTAATTTGCTATACCATTCTTATATTCTTTACATAGTCATTAAATGTCTACTATTGCTGGTAAAAACACATCTGTACTACTAAGGTAATGGTTAAAAAATTAGTAAAAAGGAAACAATGATTTTAAAATAATATTTCACCACCTGCATGTAGGCAATTACAGAGCAACAGAAGCAATATATGAATTTCATGCCGGATCTTTAATGCAGAATAAAAAATGAAAAGAAACAGTCGACTGCAGTGCTGCTAGAGCACATCTGAAAGAGAATTTTCTATTGCCACCTTCTGTTCATTTCCATTATAAAAGACAGAGCTCATGTACAGAGATGTAGATTAATTGTACAAAAAAAGGAAAAGAAAGGCACTACACATCAGGAACTACTGCTGCATGGGCCCCATTCAAATGAATGAGATTTAGCAGATCATGTCTTTACCAGGGGGGTGTCTCCATGAGCGATTTACTCCAAGCTGGCTGCATTTGAGGGTTGTCAGGGATACTCAACATCACAGCCATCCAGCAGTCACCCCAGAGCTTATCAGGGAAAAACCTGATTTTTTTCCCTTAAGTCGGGTTCTCCCCAGTATAGTTGCTGTGTGCCCCAACCCCCACATTGACCTTGGGGATGCTAGCCTTGCCCAGGGGTATGTCTTTCACCATGACCCCGATCAAGGGGTGTTTCCTGTCTGTTTCATGTCCCTGCACAAGCCAAGTACTATCTACTCACAAGTAACCACATTGTGCTGAAGAGGCTTCTCCCCTGAATGCCCACATCAGAACTTACAGAGATCCCCCTCAATTGAAATGGCACAGTTTAAAGCCCAATTCCCTAAGTGCTGTAAAGCATGATCTCGAGGCTCCAGTTCTCCGGTGTTTGGTTTATTGCCTTAGGAAGTAACTACTTCAACCCTTCTTTATAGAGATCCTGCTCAGCAACATGTTACAATGGGGGCTGGTTTCCCATCTTTGGGTTTACTGTTCTCTTTTCCACAACAAACTCATTGGTGTCTCCTCAGAAGTAACTCCCATTGTGCTGAACAAGGCTTGCCCTCTGAATGCCCACATCAGAATTTACAGAGATCCCCTTAGATTGAATACAGAGATTAAAGCATGGATCCCCTAAAAAGGGGGATGGTTAGAAAGGGGGCTGGTTTCCCATCCCTGTATCCCCCCCTTTCCAGCACAAGCATATGTGTGTCTACTCAGAAGTAACTCCCATTGTGTCAATGAGGCTTGCTCCTGAAATGCAGGTGCATCTGGACTTTCAGGGGAAAGGAGAAAGATGGGAGGGGGGGAAGCCTCTCTTATTGGTTGAGCAGCCCCTGCCAGTCAGATGACATTCACTCCAACCCCCATACTTCCATAGAACATGGAAGTATGTTCTGTGATGCAATTTTTACTGGTGCAGAGAACCTGCTCATGGAGTCCTGCATGGACCAAAGTGCAGCAAAGCTGATTCCTTTTTAAAAATCCGGTACTCCTCCATTCACTTCTTCCGTTGTTGTGGAGACATGGCCCAGGTCTTATTACTAGCTCATATTGCAGCTCAGTAGTGCCAAGACTTTGGGACATCCTGCCGAGGGAAGTCTGCCTGGGCCTGGCCACACTGGTGTGCACCTTCTGGTGGGCAGCAAAGTGCTCTCTATTTCAATGGGTATTGGGGAGGCGGGTGCCTTTTATAATGGAACTAGGTTGTTGCTGTTCCAAAATGGATTTTTATGGTGTTTCAGACTAGTTTTTATTTGGCCAGTTGGTCAGTGTGGCCTAATGGTTTTCATTTATGGATTTTTGTGTGCCTTTCTGCACTCACTGGTCTAGTTCAGACATCATAACAACCCAGTTTTGTTTTGTTTGTTAAATAAAACCCTGAGTTGCTGTGAAGGAAGCAGTGGCAGGTTAGCCTACTGGTTCCCGCCATCTTATCGCGCACACAGCAGCTAAACACCCCAGGAATGCTCTGTCCCTGGGTTGTGAAGCGTGATGTCTGAACTGGGAATTCTGGGTTGTTGGGTGAGAGACAACCCAAAGTTGGAGCAGCCAGGACTCCTGGTTCACATGTCACACTTAACATCCCATAGGTCTTCCCACTTGCAGCAGCAGCGATCGTGCAACGGGAACCAGCACACTTGCTCCCTCCCACTTTGTTCACAGCAACCCAGGGTTTAGAAAAAGACTGGGTTGCAAACTGGGTCACTGGACTGTTGATTGTATATAGGTTCAATAGGTGGCTATTGCTTTGTGTTAGGGCATTAGAGTAGATGGCCATAGCAGACTAAAACAATGCCTCTCTCGGTCTGAGAGCCTTTCTTCCCAAGGCTTTTACTGTGCACTCATGATCGCTCACTCACAGTAGTTTGCGGGTCCTTTATACCATTTCATTTTCCTCCAGGGCCCCTTCCTCTCTTTGCAACCATTTCCCCAGCTTTTTTTCAACTGAGGAAAGTGTGGTATTATTTAGAAATCATAGAATAGTAGGGATGGAAGGGGCCTCCAAGACCATCGAGTCCAACCCCCTGCTCAGTTCAGGAATCCAAGCCAAGCATCCCTGACAGATGGCTGTCCAGCCTTGTCTTGAATGCCTCCAGTGTGGGAGAGCCCACCACCTCCCTGGGTAATTGATTCCACTGCCCTAACAGGCAGGAAGTTTTTCCTGATGTTCAGCTGGAATCTGGCTTCCTGTAACTGGAGCCCATTATTCCAGATGCAGATGTACACCTGGATATACACAGAAGTGCTCATCTGGGGGGCCCTGAACTGGCCGGATGCATTTTCTGATGCAGATATTGATGCACAGCCCCATCCAAGGGGCCAGCCCAGCTGTACAGCCAAACTAGGCAATGGTCTGGAGTGGCACAGTTCAAAGGCCACCTGCCACATGGTCCCCCTGCATGATTGGAGAGCGCATGCCAGACTCCTCTGCAACATTGCAGAAGGTTCTGAGATGTACTCTAGTTTGCATAGAGATGTCCTTGTCTCACCTGCCCTGGGGCAACAAAAGCTGATCCCAGGGCCACCCATTGTTGTTACCTGTGAGTAGTTGCCAAGGATGAATCTGAATCAGGGCCTCTGTCAAGGGGAGAGCTGCTGAAAAACTGGGCACTAGAGATGGAACCAACACGGGCTCACTACCAGCTTAGCAGCCAGGAGGTATGTCTGATGAAAGACGGTTACCAACAGACCCAACCCAAAGAGAGACCCACCCAGGCCTGTCTCATCCTTACCTTCTGCCCATCCACAAGGACCCAGTCACCAAGCTTGAGGCCCAGGGAGATGAGCATGAGGTTGCCAGGGATGTTGTCATAGTTGGGCAGGGTGACTGTGGGGAGGTTGCAGCTCAGCAGCACAGCATCCAGCAGCAGCTGCTTCAGCTCCTTGGCTACCATGGCAGCCTCCACCTCATCCAAGGTCATGTCCATTGGGTCAGGCACAACATCAGCCTTTGCTGTTCTGTTGGAAGGAGGAATAGACAAGGACGCCATTGGGAGAGGTCTTCTTTCCATTGCCCAACAACAAACGCTATCTCAGGGATTCTGGTCTCCCATGCAAACCTGCTCATCAGCAGAGGACATCTTCTCCATGTATCCCTTAATTTAGGTGGGGGGCCACTGGGGAGAGAGAGGGGCTTTTCTGTGGTGGCAGCAAAACTCTGGAGTTCTATCTCTAGCCATGTTTGCCTGGTGCCTTGTTGCTACATAGTTGAGCCAGCAACAATTATTCAAATGGTGGAATGAAACTCTCATGTAATTGTGCAATTCTGTTATACCACAGCACCATCTAGTGGTTATGCAATGAAACATATAGAAAGGCAGATAAAGAAAAAAAAAACCCAAAAAACACATGTAAAGGAGCCGATTTCAATCCCACAAAGAATCCAGAAGCAAAAGCCTCGGTAAAGGTATGGGTTAAAAGTAGGCTGACCATATTTCCTTGAGACAAAAACGGGATATTGGGATGACAAAAATGGCACGGGTTTATGTAATATTCCGTATTCATGAAAAAGTAAGACGATAACAAAAGTTTTATTACATGAACATATTGAGCAAACAATTATTCTTCAGTGACAGTCTCATACAAAAATTTAGGTAGACGTAGAGGGGACTGTATTTCACCACGATCGTACCATGAATATTTCTCTGATGAAGTAATCTTACGCAGCAAATCTCAGTCTTTCAGCACCTTATCAACAGCCTGTTGAACCAAAATATGTGTCTGAAAAATCCAAATCAAACTGAATGTAGGCCAGAAAGAATCTCTATGGGCGGAATGATGGTAGAAATAACAGTAAGACTCACCCTCCTGGCTCCCACACACTGAATGGGGCTTAGCGACCGCCTCTTGAATTCCCCGCCACTGCAGACAAGCAAGGGGGCGGCATCTGATCGTCGCTAGCTCAAGAAGCCTGGCCCTGACTGGATAAAGTAAATGGAACTTCCTCTTTCGTCACACTAGTAGTTTTACTGTACGCATTGATTAGCATAGAGCCTTGCATTGCAAACGCATTCAGTTTTTTACAAAAAATTAAAAACGGGACAAAATTGACATTTATATTAAAATGACAGGACGGTCAGGAAATATGAAAAAAACAGTACTGTCCTGTTTAAAATGGTACGTATGGTCAGCCTAAAGCCAAATTTAGAAAAGCCCTACATGTGTCGAGCTCTCCTGACATGCTCATTGCAAGCTTGTTGACTCATATCTGACCATATGGCTAGAGAAAATCCACATTTGAATAAATACTAAGAGCGTACAGCCCTGGTCAATCACAACTAGGGGCGGGGGGGAGGGGATAGCCACTGAGAAGTAGCAGGCCAAGACCACAACATCCACCCAAACTGGACTGCTTCACTCCCTGTACAACCCCATTTCACTTCTGAATTGACAACTTGGAGGCAGCCGGAGCAATGGATAAGGCACATCTCAGATGGCCAGATGTAGAGTGTGCTTGTTCCTTCTCCCGAGTAGCATAGTACTCCATTGCAACATTAATTTTACATCTTTATACATTACAAAGGCCATTCACGAGTGCTGTTTTTTGCTTTTGCCTTTTTACTCTTTATGAACACTGTTATATTTTTGTTGCAGTTATTCAAAATGTATTTTCAATAATTAGATCATGACTCATCAAAAGCGAGCCACCGACATAGTCTATTTTAAAAAAAATCCCGATCCCAGGCAAATGATACCACATCTTTCAAATCACGTAAATGCACACTTTCGCTGAGCGACTTATACTCATTGACTCCATAATGAATTCAATATATTCCACAAGCCTACACAATAGGACAACATGATTCAGTTGTCCTCTAGGAAGGCCCTTATTCCTGTGCAATGGATGAAAGTCCCCTTACCTGGCTCTGCCGGCTTCCACTGGGGGGGGAGGTGCTCCGTCCCTCCCCCCGGAATCCTTGCCAGAGGGGGAGGCTCTCTGCGCCTCCCCCCTGGAATCCTGGCCGGCCGGTTGGCCGGCCAGCTCCACCAGCAGCCGCACATCCGGCCGCTGGCTAGCAGGGACGCAAATGGCGGCGGCCGTAGCCGCCGCTCTTTGCATCCCTGTAGTCAGCCATGATAGGCTACGTAAAGACTTCTGTAGCCTATCACGTCCGGCTTTAAAAAAAAAACCAAAAAAAATGCGTAGGCAAATGGCGGCTACGGCCGCCGCCATTTGCGTTCCTTATTTTTGGCTGTCGTAGTCTACGTAAATATTTAAGTAGACTAAGACGGCGAAAATAAGAGGGAACGCAAATAGCGTCCGCTAAGCTATTTGTGTTTCCCTTATTTTCGCCGTCTTAGTCTACGTAAATATTTACGTAGACTAAGACAGCCAAAAATAACTAGGGCCTATGGCTCTAAGCTAGAATTAAATGTAGGCAAAATCCCTTTTAAAAATTCTATTGTTGCAATAGATCAAGAATTACACAGTTTAGATTAGATACTGGGATGTACTATTTCAGCATCACCCTTAGAGAAGCCACCTTGTTGTTGCAAATATGGAATGTTTTGGCCCATAGTTACCACAGATGCTAATGCAAAAATATACCAACCAGGACTGTGCGCTAAAAAAGATGCACATATCTGTTAAAAAAAACCCACGTATAGAGACTGAAACATTTTGGAATGTTTCAGAATTTGCCAGTTTTGAAGTTCAAGTTGGTAAATTAAAATATTAAATATTGCCACTGGCCAAATATACCCTCCAGATGTTTTAGACTTCAACTCCCATCAGCCCCAGCCAGTCAACAGCAACATTTGGCAAAGGAGGATATTTCACAAGAATTTCTGCTGCAAAAGAAACAAGCCACCTTGTAATCTGAACAGTGGCTTGACTCCTCAAAGGCAAGAACAGCTGCTACAAAAACAGCAAACTGTCATGGTCCCAGATGTCGTGCTGTCACCAGAGTCATCCTCAGAGGAGGAGCCAGAACTGTCAGAGCCAGTTGGCCCCTCAGGAGACCCTGGCACTAGCCAGGACAGCCCAGGACCCTTGGGGTGATGCCTTTGAATCTGCCTGCTAGAGAGGTGGAGAGTTCAGCTTCGCAGGCAGAGGAAGATGCTGAGCTGCCACCCAGCCCCCGAGAATGCCGTTGCCTTAAGGACCATGATAGAATGGTTGCCAGGTGAAGGAGTGCTTGCTTACCGAAGAGATCTACTCATGAGCTGGGTCCTCCTCATGAGGAGGACATCTGACAAGCCTCTAACAGGAAGCAGCTGAGCACTGGGTGGGGCTCTAGTAACTTTAGCTATATCAGCTCTCACTGGTAACTTCAGAGCTTCTGGAAACAAGGCCTCTGCTAGTTCCAGTGTCTGCTGTCTTGTCTCGTGTGTCTTGCCTTGCGATGGATGCTCTGTGCTACTGACCCTTCACTGTTTCTTGACCCTGCTTCTGAACTCAGTAATGTACCTTAGTAATTTAGTGTGTTTGACCTCTTGCCTGTTACCTTGACCACTCCTGCTGTTGCCTGATCCTTGTTGTCTGCCTGACATTCTGACTTCTGTCTGGATTTTGACTATTCTATTGCATTGCTCCTTATGTTTGCTTGCAAATTCTCAAGGCTCAATCTAGTGCAGGACACAAACAAATCTTTAGCTAATGAAAAAGCCAGACTCTCCCACGTGCTGACACTGCCTCTTTGGACTGAAATTTCTGTCTTGTAGTAATGGGATAGATAAGCGTTCCTGGCTAAAGGGGCACAGACACTTTGCTCTGTCCTGTTTCCAGGTACAAGATTACGCTTTGGTCACATAGATGAAAGTTACTGTAGCACTGTAGCACCTTAGGTTAGCAGCTTAAATAAATAAAATTAAGCCAATTTGTAGAATTGAGCTGTAAATCAATAAGTATAACCAGTGCACATGAATGTAATTGAGTCTGGGAATTTGGGCAGCCCATTATAATTAATCCATTGTGTCTCCATATACATTAACAGAAACAATTTACTCATGATAAGCTAAAATTCATATGTGAGGCTTTAAATAGGGCATGTATACAAAGAGGTTCATAGACTTGTCTGAAATCATAGTTTCCTTGTTACTGTCACTTTTTTCTTCCCCCTTTTCGATATGCACCAAAATTTACTGTTATGTGTATGTTTGTGTGCACACATGTGTGTGTGTGTGTGTATATATACAAACACACATATATGAAGAACAGAATTAATGTCAAAATCAGCCTTCCCTAATCTGATGACCTCAAGATGTTTCAGACTTCAACTCACATAGGCTCTAGCCAGCATGGTCAGTGGTCAGAAATGCTGGGAGTTGTAGTTCAAAACATCTGGAGGGAACCAGCTTAAGAAGCCTGGTCAAAATCCTGGCCACAGCTACATTAATTTTTATAGCTTTTAAAATATTCTCTGCTGTTATGTTTGTATTCCTGCTGACACCAGTGTGACTAAGAATTTATTAGGGTAATATCTAAAGTGAAAGTCGATTCACACAATCATTTTTCCTGAAATGAGATTTTGTTCCTTAATCACATAATGAGATACTGACACATGCAGTTGGGTTATAAGAAGTGTCAAGTACACACTGACCTGGTTTGCATGATACAACAGCCCACAGTACCTTATCCACGGGGGCTGTTGTGTTAGGTACCCATGGGTGCCATTTTTGCATAGTGCCCACAGATGCCCAGCTTGCTGTGGCTTGTCACATCATGCGAACTTAGGCAGCAAGGGTTGTTTGATGGTTAGACAACCCTCAAATAACACATGGCTTGTTTTAAGGTAATTTGAGGGTTGTCCAACCCTCAAACAACCCCTGCTGCCTGGATTAGTATGACACAAGCAGCCATGGTGCCCATGGACTTCCGGCACAATGCAACAGCCCCCATGGGCAAATTAAACCATGGTGGGCTGTTGTGATGTATGAACAGGCCCACTGTCTGATGCTTGCTCTGACTGCATGTCAGCTGCTCACAAACCGAATGCGTGGGCTGTTGAACATTCGGTAGGGAACCTGTAGGTTGACATCCTGGATGATTTTATCTGCTGCTCAGCAATGCTTAATGTACCAAAATCTGTTAGCCACCTTGGGGGTCTTTTTTTTAAGACAGAAAGGTGAGATATACTTTTTATTATTTCTTTATTTAAAATGTTCCTTGACCGCCTTTGAAGGCAGGAGCCCTCCCAATGTGGTGTGCAACAATGAAACACATAATAAAAATAGATCATGCAACAAAGGCAGTAAAAACAGCAACAGCAGCAAATATTCTAAGAAGCATCAAACACCAGCATAAAATAAAACTTACAACAGAGAACTACAGGTACAACCCAGTCTGATACCATATAATCAGGGTAAAGCCAGAGTAAAGTAGTAAGTTTCAAAGCCTTCTTAAAAGTAATGCAGTGCTAAAAATTTCTCCCACTTTTTTTGGCTGTTCTCATTCAATTTGATAGAAGAGAAATTGCTTTTGAAAAGAAATTTAATGGTGAAGAAATTTTGGAGAAATTCTCAGGGTTGGGTTTGGGGTTTTGTGCTTACCTTACTTAGGAGGTGGCCAAGGAGTGCGCACAAGAGTCCTGTTTTTCATTGTACAATAGTCTCTCTGGCCGCCTGCAGCCTCCTCAGCTTCCTGCACTTCAATTAAGGCCCAGTTTAAGGCACCATGAGGTAATTTCTCCCACAGGGCTTTTTCAGATCAGGACGTGCAGGCAGCCTGGGAGGCTAGCTGTGATAGGTAAGCTCAAGAACACCACAAAAATAAATTATAAAACATTCTGAATGAGGCAGAACAATGGCAACCTCTTTCATGGGGGTAGAAAACTTTCAGGAAATTGGAGGACAGATTTTTGCAGAACACTAAGCATCCCTGGAGCTACACACAACACTGCCCCTACCTGCCTGGTAGTGGATGCGAACTGGGGGCCAGCCTGCTAAGAGTTGATGCTGTTGTTGCATGAAACCTCACCAAAAAAGTAAGAAGCAGGGCTCCCCATTGGCAGGGCTTGTAGCACAATCTGGGAAAAACTGTTCAGAATTTATCCTCCCCCTGGGAGGAGAATTTGTCTCCCAAATTTATCTGCCCACAAGTAAGGTGGAGAATTTCAAGAGGCCATTTGTGCACAGCTCTACTTAAAAGCCTGCAGTGATAGGGCCTGGTGGACTCCCAATGCCAACTTATTCTAGAGGTGTGGGGCCGCTGTGGAAAAGGCGCGCTCTCTCTCTCTCTCATTTGGACACCTGCCTAACTGCTCTCACGGGCAGGGAGATGAGAAGGGCCTCTTTGCTCTTAAAGTGGAGACAGGCTGGTATGGTGAAGGCAGTCCTCCAAGAAATGGGTTTATGAATTAAATTAAATCCTATTGCAATTAAGTGACTACCAAAACTAAAAATTAAAAATAGAACCTGATTGGGCTAATTAATGTCATTGATCCCTGGAAAAACTAGAAGGGGAATCGTTGGTCATTCTCTTTGGGTAAGCTCCAACAGAAATCCTACTTGGAGCAGACCCACTGAAATGCACGGGACTTAAGTTAGTCACGATGAGCTGAAGTCCCACTCATTTCCATGGTTCTAGCTAGAGTAGGCCTTACGTTGTTTTTGCCCTCTGTTCCTCATTTTGTGCTTGCTTGGTTCTTCCTGACTCTTGGGCTGTTCATACCATTGCTCCTCTCATGCAGCCTGCATGCAACCTTCCCCTGTGGGGAAGCCACTGTTGCACCACAGCAGTTACCATCATGATGAGAAGGATCATCCAAGTAGGTTATGTTAACTCTGCTAGCAATGTATGTCCATGAGGGAGACCAAGGAACAAAGAGCCATCATTAACAAAGTGGAAATGTATTAAACATTTGAAATGACACACATTTTGAACTTCAATTCATAATTGTATCAACATTTATATTCAAGCTCAACTTGATTTTTTTTTAAAGGAACACGTGACTATTTAATTTATGTTCATCAAACATAAATGAAATGTCATTTGTTCTGAAATATTAGAATCATATAAAAAAGGATGTGTATGTTTGGGGGCATGGTAAAAGAAAACCCAGTGTGGGCTGTGGTATAAGTTCAGAAATGTAGACAGTGTAACTTTAGCGTTAAAATAGAAATGTTTCTTTCATGACTCATAAGGTTGTATATGAGAGATGGGATCATGGTACGTGTGTGTGGCGGGGGCCATGTTTTCATTAGCCACACACACAAAATGCTTGGGCCCTGCTAGTATTCCTGTACATTTCTTTTGAAGCCCAGCTAAAGTGCAATAGTTAAATACATAAGCTGGGAGCCAAGAAATCACTGGTTCAAATGTCAGTTCAACCATACACACATCAGGTAACCTTAAGCCAGTCTCTGGCTTAGCCTCAACCACCCATCAGCAAGATATGGAAAATAGTACTGGCCTACTTTAGGTGTGTTATAAGGATTACTAAAATCTATGCAAACACTTTTTTTTTTCATAGCTGTTCTGGACAATAGTAGGATTGCAGTCATCAAAAGCAAAGTGGCATGCAGGGAGAAAGTAAAAAGAAAAGAAGTAATTGTAATTCTGCTTGGTTTCTTAGGTTAAATGATATTCTCCAGTGTTTCCAGATGGAAATATGAGAGTCCTTCCCACCTGAGGATAAAACAGTGCAATAAAAAACAGTACGGATCTCTCCAGACTCAGGCTAAAATGAAAAAAAAAAATATTACATCATCCCCCACCTCTGGTGAAAAATCTTATCCTTTACTCATATTCCCCCTGATTAAATTTCTCAGTTACAGGCAAATACATCATTAGGGAATTGGAGCGTGTTGAAAAATAGACACTCCAACAAAACTGTAAATAGAAGCTTAGCATTGCTCATATAGATCCTTCAGGTTCCTGTTGGTTATTTGCCAAAAACTGATCAAATATGACATTAGAAAGTCTTCTTCTCTCTCTCTCTTGCTCTCTCTCAAATGAACATATAGTTAAGGAGGAAAAATACTTCTCCACACATTTTTTTCCTGATGTAAATATTAATAGTATTTGTTATAAATATACAAAACTATCAACAGGTCAGTGCAAGTGTAGGGTAAGTGCACAATTCTCACAATGTAATTTTTGCCATAAATCAAGCCTCCATAAAATAAAAAATGTAAAACAAAATAGAATCAGATTGGTGGAAATCTAATCTACAACTGTTCTTGTTTTAAAACTAAGTTCTAGTTCCACTGAAATCAATGGCATTTATTTCCAAGTAAATATGCTTTGTTCTGAGATGAATATTTCCACTTATTTCAGTGTTTGTTATTAATATGAAATAGAGCTGTTGCCTATATTTATTAGAAATGATCTGGAAAACGATGCAACAGGCATTTTTCATGAATTCTGAAGCCACTTTTCTAGATTAAGTTGACCATGCTGAATCTAAAATGATATGCTCCACCAAGCAGGGTGCAGAGGGGGAAAGGTGGATAACATTGAGCAACAACTTGAGATATACTCGCTAAAACCAGTGTGCTAGAATGTTCCTTCACATTAATACTATTAGAATATCTGAACAGTGAGTCTGTATTGCTAGAGTGTTTTTGGCTCTTAAATAGCCACTTCCCTCTATGTTTCAGATAGGTCAAGATTGTGTTGCCTCATTCACTCCACTATGTAGAGATTTCCTCAAAATGAGAAGCAGAATAGCTTTATCTGCTGGAAGACCAAAGTACGAAGTCATATTTTTTTGTCTAAATCTATGCAGGGAAAGAATCATTCAAGAAAGAACCATTATTCAGTATATAACTATACCTGGTATATATATCTGTTCTTTCACTGCCTAAAGAGCTCAATTTTCTGAATTGCGCCACACTCTTATGAGAACGAGAGGCTGAAAACATGTGCAAAATTAATCTCCCATGAAATTTGGGGAGGGGAAATAAGAGGAGGGAGGGAACGCAAGAAAAGTACAACACTTGGCTAGTACTCGATCTTTCCATTGTGATTTCTCCCAAATGCTGCTTCACACTACAAAGTTTCCTGATCACAGCTCATTACAAAGTTATATTTTCCCCAAACCTGTCTGTGTGTCTTTTCTTGTCTCCCTGTTGGGTTTTTCTTCTGGTTGTGCTTGGTGTATGTTGCCAATTCTTTTAAAATACATATGTTTATGATAAAGAATACATACCATGGGGTGAAATATAAATGGACAATATGAGCTACAATGAAAACTGCGTTGGGAATTTGTGAGAATGAGCCTACCCATTTAATAATGTACACAGAGGGCGGGGGGGGGGGGATCTTGTAAAACCTAACTTGGAGAAGCAAGATAATCCCGTCAGATCTACATATCAACAAGGTCTCATGATTTACTGGCCAAACTGGACAGAGATAAGGAGGCCCAGTAAACCAAAACAACAAATACAGGGACTGTGTAATAGGGGTCCACAAGTTTGGTAGCCAAGGAAAGATTATGGTGGTGAGGAGGATGCTCCTCAAGGACAATCCCCAGCTCTCATTACCAGCTCCATGACTGGAGCGACAACAGCCAGCAGCAGCTAGCAAGTTAGCCCCTGTGCATAAAAGAGGCACTCCAGGCTCCCTTGGCCAGTGAAACCACTGCTAGCCTTTTCATCTCTGAAGCTGGAAAGGCTGGTGGTAGCTTGGTAGCCTGACTGCTGGACAGAAGAATGGAGCAAGAACTTGCCAATGAACTGTACCGAGCATTTATAGGCTGCAGTTCAGACTCTCCAGTTAAGGGATATGTAGCATAAACATAATCATCGTTTGGAAGGGACATTTTGTACATCTGCAATTTAGATTAAAATGGCAGTTAAAGACTTTTATTTTCTCAGGCATTTTATTATTTTAGCTCTGTTTTACATCTGTTACTGTATTTTAAATCTCTGTATTGCTGTAAGGTTTTATTGTGGTTTGTACTTCTATATTGTCATTTTAAGCTTTAATATCAGTGGAAGGTTCTCCTCCTAAGTCTCTCCACGATCTTCCACCTCAATATCTTTGTGCCTCAATTTCTTTGCAGTCTCTATTTTACCCTTTGTTCGTCCATTACTTCCTTGAATCTCCTGCTCCTTGTGCATTTTCTGGCTTATACCGCTTGTGGAGGCTTTCAGATGGATGACTCCAAGTGCTACCAATCAAAATATATTGTGCTGCTATTCCTTGTTAACAGATGTTTTGTGGAAAGAAAAGAGATGGAAGTAGCAGCAGAAAAACATGGGGCTGCAAATGGAAGACAGCAATGTCTGGACCTCCCTTAACATTCCATGAATGAAGTGGGGCGATTGCATGATAAAAACCTAATCTGGAAGCACCATTGCTACACCCTACTGTTGAATTCTTTTCCCCTCTAGTGTTCATTTGTGTACTTCTCTCTTTAAAAACAATAACCTATGTCTCTATTTCCTTGCTTTTCTAAGTTGGTTGTACAGTAGTTACTGATATTATTACTTCTATTTTTTCCTGTTCTTCTCTGTCCAGCAGTGACATTCTTTCTTCCTATTCCCTTCCACCCCCATTCTGTTTCATCTCTGACTTACTAAAGTGTAAGCTTTCAGGGACCATTATGAATTCTTATGTATTGTAGAGTACTTAGTAGTATGTATTAAGCACTCTGGAAATAATGAATGTTGACAATGGTGAAGGAATTGATATGTGAGAAGTCTGGTGAAGATAAGGCTGAATGCAAAGCATTGCTAGATAACCAGAGAGCTATCTGATGGAGGGGCATACAAGAAAAGAGACAATGCACTGATCCAGCAGTACTGACTGACTAGTGTTTCTATGTGAGGCAGAAGGCTTAAGGCTGCAATCATATACTCACTTGCCTGGGAGTAAGCCCTGTTCAACTCAACAGGGCTTCCTTCTGAGTAAACACACACAGAAGTGTGCATACTTGTTAAAGCTATTAGGCGACATCAGATTGATGTGGAGGTTGCCAGTCTGAGAACTCCAGAATGAAGCAAGAGGAAATTAGCATACACACACACACACAGGAAAATTATATATTTCCATTTTTGTCTAAAAGAGGCAGCTTTCCCCATCCTCCAGAAGTTTTGGGGGATAGGGTTTAGTACCTTAGATAGCTCCTTCAGAGGTCTGACTGAAACCCAGAGCAGATACACATTGGTGCCACCTGCCTCCACTGACCCTGATCCAGATAGTGCTGTGCCGAAAATTTCTCCCACATTTTTTTGACCATTCTCATTGAATTTGATAGAGAAATTGCTTTCAAAAAGAAATTCAATGGTGAAGAAATTTCGGAGAAATTCTCATAGGTTGGGTTTGGGGTTCTTGGGCTTACCTTACTTAGGAGGTGGCCAAGGAGTGAGCACAAGAGTCCTGTTTTTCCTTGTACAATCATCTCTCTGGCTGCCTGCAGCCTCCTCAGCTTCCTGCACTTCAATTAAAGCCCAGTTTAAGGCAACATGAGGTAATTTCTCCCAGAGGGCTTTTTCAGATCAGGACGTGCAGGCAGCCTGGGAGGCTAGCTGTGATTAGGTAAGCTCAAGAACGCCACAAAAATAAATTATAAAACTTCCTGAATGAGGCAGAACAATAGAAGCCTTCTTCATGGGGGAAGAAAAGTTTCAGGAAATTGGAAGCCAGGTCGTGGCAGAGCATTCACTCCACCTCATCCCTGGAGCTAGATACGACACTGCCCCACCTGCACTGTGGTGAATGCAAACTGGTGGCCAGCCTGCCAAGAGAGTTGATGCTGCTGCAGCACAAAAAAACCCAAAACCCTTGCCAAAAAAAGAAAGCTGTGCTACAAGCCCTGCCAGTGGGGCGCCCTATCTGAGAGAGACTGTTGAGAATTTCTCCTCCTGCTGGAGAAATTTGGTGAAATTGTCTCCCAGATTTCTCTAGCCACAAGTAAGGTGGAGAATTTCAAGAGGCCATTTGCGCACAGCTCTAGACCCAGATCAGGACGCCGGCAAATCTCGCCTTATGTCCCTTACCACCCAGCCGTTGTTTCCAACCCCCAACTTATCAAATAATTTTCTTTTTAAGAGTGAAGAGGCCAATGTGCCATGGCTGAGAAAATGCTTTGCATGCAGAAGGTTCTGGGTTCAGTCCCTGGTATCTCCAATTAAAAAGTTCTCAAATAGCAGGGATACAAAAGATCTCATCTTGAGGCCTTAGAAAGCCAATCCAAGTAGACAATCCTGGACTAAATGAACCAGTGGCATGACTCGCTGCAAGGCAGCTTCCTATGTTCAACCTGCTTGGGCCCATATTCACTATGGACCAGGCTTCCCCAGCCTTGTGTCCTCCAGATGCTTTGGACTTCAACTGACATCAACCTCCCCCAGCCAGCACGGCCAGTGGTCAGGAATTCTGGGGGTTGTAGTACAAAACATCTGAAGGCCACCAGGTTTGGGAAAGTGACCATGGACACTGCTGATACCTTTTGCTAAGAGTCAGTCTACTGTAGTTGTTGGAGAGTCAGATTAGGACTGGAAAGACCCGGGGCCAAATCCCTGTTTGGCTATGAAGCTCACTAAGTGCCCTTCAGCTGGTCTCTGTTTCATAGCCTAGCCTTGTTGTTCAGTCATTAAGTCGTGTCCGACTCTTCGTGACCCCATGGACCCTAGCACGCCAGGCCTTCCTGTCCTCCGCTCTCTCCCGGTTATTGTGAAGATACAACAGCCAGGGGGAGACCGTGAAGACTGACCTGAGCTTCTCAGCGGAATGCAGGATAATAATGTAAATATTAATTATTATTTCCTCTGTGTAGAATTGGAGGGAGTCATTTCTGACTTTGTATAGCCCCACAGGTTCACAATCCCTGTCTCAGCTTTACTTGCTTTTGCAGCTTTATTATACTATTATTGTATAAAAATTATGTCTACTTTTAAGGAAACTAAGTAAGAACCATTCCCTCTATTTCTGATGTCCAGGCTCTGAATGTCATTGCTTATGTAGCCAAATAGCACCATCCACAGATAAGACGAAGTTAGCAGTAGGCTTACGGGGATGTCAGGATTTGCAGAAGTACACAAAATCTATGGGGGGGGGAACTACAGTAGAGGACCCCCAAAACAGGCCAATAAGGACTAAGCATGCTCAGAAGTCTCCAGGCTGCAGAATGCTGGCTGACTGTTGGGCAGGTGGGTGAGGTGGGAGAACTATGTGGGAATGGAAAGAAATGGAGTATTGTGGAAGAGGCCATGACTGACTGACTGACTGGAACAGTGAATGGGAGCACACCATACTGCAACATTTTGTTACAGGTCCCACTTGTTTGTTGGTTAAATGAAAATACAGGTTGGGAGAACTCAAATTATCAGGATGTCAGTGATGTTGCCACATCTTTGTTAGCCCAAACTATTTTCACAGCATTTCTTGACACTACTAGGTATGGGACAGTTTCAGTTCCTTTGGCCACTAGACGGCCATAGGATATGTGGTTTTCTGGGTACCAGCCTCAGAGCCCGTGCTCTGAGGTCAGTTCCTGGAGAACAAACCTTCCCCCCCTTCTGCACTGCCTCACAGGCAGCATGGAAGGGCCCCACGCTCCCTGCTCAGAAGAGGAGCATGGAGACGCCGAAACAGGGCATTCCAGGGTGGGGAAGGCAGAAATGCTGGTATGACACATCCTATGTGTCATCCGGCAGCCTCCTCCCCCACTCCGCCTCCCCGCGTCTAGACAGACAAAATCAGCTGTCTAGCCACACATGCAGGGCAGGGGAAGCGCAGAGGGAACGATCTCCTCTGTGCTCCTGCCCTGCCCTGCATTGGACAGGCAGTCACCTCTGAGTTCGGAGGCGGCCACCTATCCCCATAGGACTGCACCCTTAAGGGTGCAAACTTCTGCATGTTTATAGAGAAAGAAGTCCTACAGCTCCCAGCATTTCCTCCTAGCCATTCTGGCTGGGGCATGCTGGGAATCATAGGACTTTTTTCTGTCTAAACTTGCATAGGATTGCACCCTAAGACCTTTATCTTACATCTCATTCAAACAGAATCAGCTTGCTCTTTGTTGGAAGACAGCAGATAGCCGTAAAAGTCTGCACCTGTTTGGAGATGGAGAAATGGGGTTTGAAATAAAACAAGTCAGACAAAAGTCTCCACCTAGTGGCAAACTATTAATTTCAGTGTTTCACTTATTGATGGTGTTTCGATGAAATGTGCACAAACTCGTCTCAACTCATTTCATTAAAACATTAATGTTTTACTGTTTTAAAAATGAAACATTTATGGAATTCTTTCTGAAGTCTTTTTTTAATCTACATTTTTGGAGCTTTGATTTGATGAATAGACAATCTTATTTGTGGAATATTTCTATGTATATTTATAGGCAGGTATCTGTGAAAGTGGCTTTACTGGGAAAGGAACTTAATTCCATTTAAAAAAAAAAACATGTTGGAAAACTCTTTAAGTTTTTTCTTTGAAGGCTTCCTTTGACTTTGCAATGTCCCTAATAACATTTCCCTTTGAGAGCCTCCCACAGATAGCTTCCTACCAAGAAATTAATAAGCTTACCGCTTCCTTTTTTCATGTGATTATTTTATTAGGTTTTCAAAGCATTATAAATCATTGGAAAATAAAAGGCAATATGAAAAACACACACACATGCAAGTTCTATATTTTCATGTCACCAGATGTCTTGTTACATAGAATTAGATATTTTAAATGGTTAAGCTATTTTAAATGGTTATACTAAAACTAATGCTGTATTTTACAGCACTCTAAATCTTAAACAGATTTTTTAAGTGTTGCAATGTGCAGCTTTGTGCATGTGTGTTCATGCAGACAGAATATTCAGACTGCATAAGAATTCTGCACATATCTACACAAAAATTAACTAAGCAAATGTATTTATACCTCAGTGTATTTCCAAATGAAGCTAGCCCAAGTCTGCACACTTAACCTACAATGACAAATGAATACCAGAAATAAACAGGGTTGGGTTGAATATTCACCCACAAACATTGGGGGGTGGGGTACAATATGTGCTCTTCCCGCAAGCCCTTCATGTACTATTCAGTCCTGTTCCCCTGGTCTTCTGCTGCTCAGTGCTATTTTAAAAACTTGTTTCATAGGGCTTCTTTATCCTTTACTAGGTGGTTTCAGGAATCATGTAACATAACACTGTGTAACATTTTACAGCACTCTAAATCTTAAACAGATTTTTAAGTGTTGTGATGTGCCACTTTGCACAAGCCCCTTTTTTGTATATATTCCTCATGTATAATTTGTTTGTTTGAATATCTGATTAGGGATGTACGACAATATTGTTTCAGTTAGTTTTTGATCAGGATTTACCCAGTTTGCACCTTCCGGACCAAACATGGACAAACACAATCTGTGGTTGAAGTCCATACATTTCTTGGCTTGCCATGTGATTTGCGGACCAAAAAAAAATGCTTGACAGCATACATACATTTGAAATATTCCATGAAAAATACGTACTTTTGAAAATAATCAACAGGAGGAGAATGCGTACATTTCAGATGTGCAGAATTGTTGGGTACATTTGGGAAAATACATACAAAAATGCGCATGAATTTTCATGCAAAAAGAATACAATGCTCACAATCTGATACGGACATGAGATGGAACGAGCTTCAAGGTGGAATTTGGAGAAGTTTGATAAGTTCAGGTTTTGCTGACGTGCACATCCCTATGCCTGATTAAAGCCACCAGATGTATACAGATGTGTACAACGGGAGAACAATTATTTTCCCTTTTGCAGAGCCCCTTGAAAAATCACCAGAAGAGAGAGTACTTTTTTAGTGGGTGAAAGTGTTTGCAGAAAGCATCCCCAGTTTGGCTGAGCCTTAGAAACAACTATGGCATTTGATATAATTTAAGCTTTTGTTATTTATTCGGTCAGCCGCTTCCGACTCTTCATGACTTCATGGACCAGCCCACGCCAGAGCTTCTTGTCAGCCGTCGCCACCTCCAGCTCCCCCAAAGTCGAGTCGGTCACCTCCAGAATTTAAGCTAGCAGTTCCCAAACATTTCACAAGGATCTCTGCTGCTGAAAGTCTCTATTTGTTTATTAAAATCACTTCAGAGTTTGGGGCTCAGATAAGAATCATACTCTGCATTGCAGCATTGCCATCCAATCCCTATGCACATATACTTCAGAGTAACACCCACTGAACTCAGTGGGATTTACTTTCCGGTAAGATGAATAAGATCAAGGTGTTTGAAATGTAGCTCAATCCCAGCCTTCATTGACTTGGCACCCTCCAGATGTGTTGGCCTATAACCTCCATCACCTCTAACCCATCTGGAGGCACCAGATTGGGGAAGGCTGGGCTAGGCCATGATCCCTCCCAGCCATAATGGTCCTTCAACACTAGCAGTTCCCAACAGACCATATGAGAACAAGTGATACTGCATTAGCATAGGTGATTTATCATGGCTTTCACACAGGAACAATATCTGCACAAGAAGGAACACGTTTGCCTGTGATCACATGAACTTCAGTGGAAGGCAACAAAGATGGTAAGGGGCCTGGAGACCAAGTCCTTTGTGGAAAGGATGAAGGAGCTGAATACGTTTAGCTTAGAGAACAGGTGATCAAGAGGCAATATGATAGCCATGTTCAAATATCTGATTGGCTGTCAGATAGATGATGGAGCAAATTTGTTATGTTGCTTCACAGGGTCGTGAATCAATTGATTTGAAACAATAGGTTCAAATTAAAAGAACTGATTTGAATCAATAGGTTCAAATTACAAGAAAGGAGATTTAAACTAAATATCCAGAAGAACTTCCTACTGGTACAAGCTGTTTGACAGAGGAACAGACTGCCTCTGAAAGCAGTGGATTTTCCTTCGTTAGAGGTCTTTAAGCAGAAGCTGGATGGCCACCAATGAGGCATGCTGTAGCAGTGGATTTCCTGAATCACTAGCAAGTTGGGCTATATGATCTTTAATGCCCCTTTTAACTCTATCATTCCATGATTCCAAATACAGGATCTTTATCCAGTGAAAATTACTTTGCTATGTTTAAATGATTGCATAGAATCATAGAATAGTAGGGCTGGAAGGGGCCTACAAGGCCATCGAGTGCAACCCCCTGCTCAATGCAGGAATCCAAGTCAGAGCATCCCTGACAAATGGCTGTCCAGCCTCATCTTGAAGGCCTCCAGTGTGGGAGAGCCCACCACCTCCCCAGGTAATTGGTTCCATTGTCGTATTGCTCTTACAGTCAGGAAGTTTTTCCTGATGTTCAGCCGGAATCTGGCTTCCTGTAACTTGAGCCCATTATTCCATGTCCTGCACTCTGGGATGATCAAGAAGAGATCCTGGCCTCCTTCTCTGTGACAACCTTTCAAGTACTTGAAGAGTGCTATCATATCTCCCCTATGAGATATGATAGCTCTTTGCATAGCACTCTATCCTTTGCATAGCAAAGGACTTGGGACTAACGTCTTTAACTGCTCACAGACGGTTGTTTTATGTGCGATAAACTCTAAGTAAATCAATGACTGAAATCTTTTTTTTAATGAATGTCACCCTACAGAACCTGATTGATCAGAGCTCACATTTTAAGTATACCAAGTACCGAAAAAGCCTCTGTAGCAAACAAGCAAAGTCTTAAAATCTTCATAAATAAAATCTTCATAACTATGTAATCTTACTACCCTCTTGTGGACAAGGAAGAATTGTTGCAACGCTTCTGTTTATGAAATAATTGTGTGGGCCTTTTGAAACACTAAAAGCAAGGATGTTGGCTTGGTATTAATGAATTGTAATGCACTCTCACTTAGAATATCTCTAGGAATCCAAACAGACAATGTAATAGCCAGGGTCAAGACAAAACTCATTCTCAAGTTTGGGAAAGGTCCACACAGTAACTTCTGTGTCCTAGATAATTTCTTAGAGACCACCATCCCACTAAGGCAAAACGATATTTAATTCTTCATTTAATATAAAACCAAATCTATTTAATACCTTTTGCAAAACATGCTAATGCATGCAAATATTCAAGTATCCTCCAGATTAGTTAATGTAGGTTAGAACTTGTTAAGAACACCAAGCTTACTTCTTAGAAGTTACTTTTTCCCAGGTAGGGCAGACGCTGGTGTCATTCGCTCATCTGCATATCTACAAAAGAGGTGACATGCATGTGAGAAACAGATTTATTAATTTATTGAAAGTATTTTAAGGATATCAGGGTGGTGTACAAGAGGCATAAAGGGACACCCCTACATAATCCAATTGGGAGGCTGGTGCTGTACCACAAATTAGGATGTTGGTGCTGTACCACCCCACTGCTTCTGTGCCACTGAATTTGCTGCTGAAATTTGGCAGCATGGTGGCGGGGGTGGGGAATGCTGATTTCCCTTTAAAACAAGACCTGCAAGGCGGGAAATCGGGAGCATGGGATTCCTGCTGCTATGCTGCTGAATGTCAGCAGCAAATTCAGCTGGGCAGGGGACTGGGGGCAGCAAAATCAGCTCGGAGCCATATGTGGCCTGTTAACCAGGTTTTGCCCACCCTTGGTTTAGAGCTACTGTATCCATTTTACACAACCAGGTTTGAAATGATGAAAAATGAGTCTAACTCGCAAGATATCAAATGGCCACATCTCAAAAATGGCCACAAAGCATGCAGTTTTCTGACAGCACTAACTTGCCATTTCAACATGATGACTCTTCTCTTTTGAAAATAGTGGTGTGTTGTTCAGTCATTCAGTTGTGTCTGACTCTTCGTGACCCCATGGACCATAGCACGCCAGGCCTTCCTGTCCTGCGCTCTCTCCCAGAGTGTGCTCAAGTTCATATTCATTGCATCAGTGATGCTTTCTAGCCATCTGATCCT
The DNA here is from genome assembly GCF_057233095.1 of Heloderma suspectum. Classification (NCBI taxonomy): domain Eukaryota; kingdom Metazoa; phylum Chordata; class Lepidosauria; order Squamata; family Helodermatidae; genus Heloderma; species Heloderma suspectum. The sequence goes on along the minus strand of NC_139460.1, from coordinate 76,645,242 downwards.
CTGCCGTCCCCTTCTCCTTTTGCCTTCAATCTTTCTCAGCCTCAGTGACTTTTCCAGGGAGTTTTCTCTTCACATTAGGTGGCTAAAATATTTGAGCTTCAGCTTCAGTATCTGTCCTTCCAATGAGCACTCAGGGTTGATTTCCTTTAGGACTGACTGATTGGACCTCCTTGCAGTCCAGGGGACTCATACGAGTCTTCTCCAACACCACAGTTCAAAGGCATCAATTCTTCGGTGCTCAGCCTTCCTTATAGTCCAGCTCTCACAGCCATACGTTGCTACTGGGAAACCATAGCTTTGATTAGATGGACCTTGGTCAGCAAGGTGATGTCTCTGCTTCTTACTGTGCTGTCTAGGTTTGCCATAGCTTTCCTCCCAAGGAGCAAGCGTCTTTTCATTTCATGGCTACAGTCACCGTCTGCGGTGATCTTGGAGCCCAAGAAAGTAAAATCTGTCACTGCTTCCATTTCTTCCCCTTCCATATGCCAGCAAGTGATGGGGCCAGATGCCATGATCTTCGTTTTTTTAATGTTGAGTTTCAAACCAGCTTTTGCACTCTCCACTTTCACCCTCAACAAGAAGCTCTTGAGATCCTCTTCGCTTTCTGCCATTAGGGTGGTATCATCTGCGTATCTGAGGTTGTTGATAATTCTCCTGGCAATCTTAATTCCGAGCTGTGATTCATCCAACCCAGTGTTTCTCATGATGTACTCTGCATATAAGCTAAATAAGCAGGGTGACAATATGCAACCTTGTCGTACTCCTTTTCCAATTTTGAACCAATTGGTTGTTCCATGTCTGGTTCTTACTGTTGTTTCTTGACCCTTGCACAGGTTTCTCAGGAGACAGGTAAGGTGGTCTGGTACTCTCATCTCTTTAAGAATTTGCCAGAGTTTGTTGTGATCCACACAATCAAAGGCTTTAGCGTAGTCTATGAAGCAGAAAAAGACGTTTTTTCTGGAATTCTCTTGCTTTCTCCGTAATCCAGCGAATGTTGGCGATTTGATCTCTAGTTCCTCTGCCTCTTCAAAACTCAGCTTGTACTTCTGGTAGTTCTCGGTTCGCATATTGCTGAAGCCTAGCTTGTAGGATTTTGAGCATCACCTTGCTGGCATGTGAAATGAGCGCAATTGTGCGGTAGTTTGAACACTCTTTGGCATTGTCCTTCTTTGGAATTGGAATGTAAACTGACCTTTTCCAGTCTTGAGGCCACTGTTGAGTGTTCCAAATTTGTTGGCATATTGAGTGCAGCACTTTAACAGAATCATCTTTTAGGATTTTAAAAAGCTCAGCTGGAAGACTGTCATCTCTGCTAGCTTTGTTGTTAGTAATGCTTCCTAAGGCCCACTTGACTTCACTCTCTAGGATGTCCGGCTCAAGTTCAGTGACCGCACTATCATGGCTATCAGGGGCATTCAGATCTTTCCTGTATAGTTCTTCTGTGTATTCTTTCCACCTCTTCTTAATCTCATCTGCTTCTGTTAGGTCCCTGCCTTCTTTGTCCTTTATCATGCCCGTCTTTGAACAAAACGTTCCCTTGATATCTCTGATTTTCTTGAAGAGATCTCTAGTCTTTCCCATTCTGTTGTTTTCCTCAATTTCTTTGCATTGTTCATTTAAGAAGGCCTTCTTGTCTCCCCTTGCTATTCTCTGGAACTCTGCGTTCAGTTGGATATATCTTCCCCTTTCTCCCTTGCTTTTCACTTCCCTTCTTTCCTCAGCTACTTGTAAAGCCTCATCAGACAGCCCCTTTGCTTTCTTGCATTTCTTTTTCTTTGGGATGGATTGAGTTGCTGCCTCCTGAACAGTGTTATGGACCTCCATCCATAGTTTCTCAGGCACTCTGTCTATCAGGTCTAATCCCTTAAATCTATTCTTCACCTCCACTGTATATTCATAAGGGATATGATTTAGGTCATACCTGAATGGTTTAGTGGTTTTCCCTACGTTCTTCAATTTCAGCCGAAATTTTGCAAGAAGTAGCTCATGATCTGAGCCACAGTCAGCTCCAGGTCTTGTTTTTACTGACTGTATAGAGCTTCTCCATCTTTGGCTGCCAAGTACATAATCAATCTGATTTCGATATTGACCATCTGGTGATGTCCGTGTGTAGAGTCACCTCTTGTGCTTTTGGAAAAGAGTGTTTGCTATGATCAGCGTATTCTCTTGGCAAAACTCTATTAGCCTTTGTCGTGCTTCATTTTGTACACCAAGACCATGCTTGCCTGTTATCCTGGTGATTTCTTGACTTCCTGCTTTAGCATTCCAATCCACTGTGATGAAGAGGACATCTTTTTTTGGTGTTAGTTCTAGAAGGTGTTGTAGGTCTTCATAGAACCGAGCAACCTCAGCTTCTTCAGCCTCAGTGGTTGGGGCATAGACTTGAATTACCGTCATGTTGAATGGTTTGCCTTGGATTCGTACTGAGATCATTCTATCATTTTTGAGATTGTACCCCAGTACTGCTTTTCCCACCCTTTCGTTGACTATGAGTGCTACTCCATTTCTTCTAAGGGATTCTTGCCCACAGTAGTAGATATGATGGTCACCTGAATTAAATTTGCCCATGCTTGTCCATTTTAGTTCGCTGATTCCCAAGATGTCAATGTTCAATCTTGCCATCTCATGTGTGACCACCTCCAGCTTGCCTTGATTCATTGATCTTACATTCCAGGTTCCTAAACAGTATTGTTCTTTACAGCATCGGACTTTCTTTTCACCACCAGACACATCCACAGCTGAGTGTCCTTTCGGGTTTGGCCCAGCCACTTCACTCTTTCTGGTGCTACTTGGAAATTCCCTCTGCTCTTCCCCAGTAGTATATTGGACACCTTCCGACCTGAGGGGCTCATCTTCTGGCGTCATATCCTTTAGCCTTGTGATACGTTCCATGGGGTTTTCTTGGCAAGAATACTGGAGTGGGTTGCCATTTCCTTCTCCAGTGGACCACATTATGTCAGAACTCTCTGCCATGACCTGTCCGTCTTGGGTGGCCACTGCCCCTAAAACACACACACACACACACACACACACACAACTAAACTTCTGGCATTATTTTTATTTGGTTTATTACTCATTTTGTCCACCAGAGGTCAGCAAAAACATAATAATTTCAAGACCTGAGTAATAATACCAGCTATTGTGTATAAAGTGCTTTGCGATATAATGACAGTCAAACTTGAGCAGTGGGGAGAGGTGTTGTCCTGTATGAATACATTTGGCAAGGGAGAAAATGTTCCCTTTTGAAAAAGGTTTCAAGGGTGCTATCAAAAGTGGGTAAATGGGTTTGTGACAAGGTGCAGCAAGGATGGACAATGAAACTGCTGCAGCCCAGTAATACAGAGAGCACTGCCTGGTTGCCTTAGCAATGGGGACACCGTCCATCTACCACCACCACATACATACATACAGAGTGAGGGCAATGTGATGCAGGAAGCACTGCTTCCATTCTTGGCTTTGTTTGTCCTCAGTCATGTCATGTAACCAAATTTATGTGACAGGGCTATGTGGTGTTGTGATGCCATCATGCTCACCATGTGGTCCTTGATTGGCTGGGATCCCTCCAGCACAACTGTCACACTGAAGATTGAACTGGGAAAACATTTTGTGCAGACCTAATAATAATGAATTTACCTCAGTTTACTGTAAAATAAACCCGTACTAATGGCCCTGTTCTATAATTATTGGATAAACAACTGAATGTGAAAAAGGTTATTAAGCAATTACTGATCATAGCTACATGTTTCCTTCAGTTCTGTACTTATACCACACAAACACATAAATTAGTATCGGATGCCTACGAAAACTCTTACCTTTAATTGTTTTTAAGATCTCTAGTAACTTAACAGGACAATCCTATATACATTGACATGTAAGTATACTGCCTTCTCTGGGGCTTCCTCCCTAGTAATTTAGGATTTTAGCCCAATGGCTAAAAAGATAGGCTTGATAGAATACAAAATTCTGCATGACATCTTAGCAGCCAGGGAGGGCGAGGAGTTTAGCAGGATTGGTCAATGTGTAGAGTGACCCTCCTCATAAGAAGAAGAGTAAATTATCTGATGTAATAAAACATATGCAAATTCCCTAAATTTATAGAAGTCACAGAATTCACAGACAGATTGATATTGCTGCAGAAATTTGGAAGAGGCAGTTCCTCTGCCCTCAGATCTCCCTGCTGGCAGTGGATTATTCTGTTAGGGTACATTCTTATACATGTTTAGACAGAAAAAAGTCCTACAACTCCCAGCATTCCCCAGCCATCCATGGTGGCTGAGGAATGCTGGGAGCTGAAGGACTTTTTTCTGTCTAAACATAGGATTGTGACCTTAGTGTATTTGGGGGATTAGAGATAGGTGACATCCCAAGAGTTGACCCATAAAGTTGTGTTCAAATGTAGGCGCAGTGAATATGGGCCGAGTTTGGGTGAATACAAAAGTTGTTTGATTTTTGAGTTTCTCTTCCCATATGTACTTACCCATACATTAAGGTCATCTACAGAAGCTCTTCTCCAAGTTCTCCATCATTCTGAAGTTCGGCAGGTGGCAACAAGAGGGAGGGCTTTTTCAGTGGTGGCCCACAGTTCTGGAATGCTGTCTAAATGGGGGTGTCTCCATGAGTGATTTACTCCAAGCTGCCTGCGTTTGGAGGTCATTAGGGATATATGATGTCATGGCCGTCCAGTAGCCACCCCAGAACTTATCAGGGAAAAACCAGATTTCCTGAGACTGCTTCAAGTCCGATTCTTTTTCTTAAGTCGGGTTTTCTGTGGTATAGCTGCTGTGTGCCCCAACCCCTGCATTTATCTTGGGTATGCTAGCCCTGCCCAGGGGGGTGCCTTTCACCGTGACCCTGGTCAAGGGGTATTTCCTGTCTCTTGCCCCTGTGTTGGTTTCCGCAGCAGAAACCAAGTAGTGTCTACTCAGAAGTAACTCCCATTGTGCTCAATGAGGCTTGTAATTAAGAATAAGAAAGGGGGGGATCCTGGAGGGGGGGAAGCCTCTCTTATTGTCTTCACAGTGACTCTCATGTAAATGACAGTGACTATTCCCATTTTACAGATTTTACAGAACTAGGGTCAGAGAGGCTTGCCCCAAACTACCTACTGAATGTATTACTATAGTAGTATTACAGTGGTATATCATATCACTAGCAATATGTACCATGCAGTTTTATATCATACTAGTATCGTTATTACTACCTTAGTTGATACAGGTTTCTACTTTTTGTTTGCAGGCTTAAAAGAAATATCTTTCAGCAATACAGGCATGTCATAACATCTAGACTGATAGGTTGGTTTGTTTTTAAATCTAGTCAACGTTTCACAGTAAATTAAACTGCATTGTCAGAAAAAAATGTAATTAGCTTTGACTTGACCAGTACGATGTTTATAAAGATGTCAAACATTGTCAGCCTTTTTCTCATTGTGCTTTCTGGCATTTGCAAAACTGTAACTTCTATGTTACAATATGTTATGAATTACAAGGATGAAGGCAAAAGGAGAAGGGGACGGCAGAGGATGAGATGGCTAGATAGCATCACCAATGCAATGAATATGAACTTGAGCACGCTCCGGGAGAGAGCGCAGGACAGGAAGGCCTGGCATGCTATGGTCCATGGGGTCACGAAGAGTCGGACACGACTGAACGACTGAACAACAATGCACATTACATATGTTTAACCCAAGCACACTATAACAGATCTTTTGGCATTGAACTCTGAGTGCGGAAGAAAACCTAACACTCTGAAAGCTAAGAGAGTCAGAGACCACAGACAAGGTCCTTGGAAGTAATTATTTGTTTATTAAAGAAGAATTTAAAAGAATTTCAATCACACATCAGGAGAATTAGAAATATACATCCAAAAGACATTAACATTAAGAAGGTTTAAAAGATAAGCATTTTAAAATTTCACAGACTAATACAGTGAGATACATGGAAAATTGTGTGTGTGTGCATGTAGCATTTTAAAGAGTTTTAACTCAGTTTTAATTTAAGCATTGGGCATTTAAAGGAGAACTATTCCTTAAAGAGGAAGGAAAATGTCAGCCCCATATACCATGGAGAAAATTATATATCAGTGAACGTGTGTATCTTCCTAGCAGAGTTTATATATGGTTAACAATGGAGAAAGGGCAGGGAGACAAACAAAGGGTGAAAAGGTTTCAAAGTGGTGATTTTCGATCCTGAGATAATTTGAATGGGGAAGAAACAGATTTTTTGGAATTGTGAGAGCGTTTTGGAGGGCGGCAATAAAGCAAAGGCAATGGGGGTTGGAAGACAGCAGATGGAAAAGTTTAAAAGAGCATCAGGGAGTTCCAAAGCCAAGGTTTTTTGTGTTTGTGATGGGGTGGAATATTAGGAAACTAGAGAGAAAAAGAGCTGATTGGCTTACAGACCAATTCGAAGGAAAAAATAGGAGTTAGTGCAAAGATTTATCTCTCCATTTCTGCTGCCTTGAATGCATTAGATGCTGTGTTGAGCTTGTTTGGGAACAAGAAGAGGAGATACAGAGAAGAGAGGTAGCTGTTTTGAGCAACAAGTGAGGATATTTCTTGCACTGAAAAAATATCCTAAAATCCAGACCCTTCTCCTTTTATCCCTCCTCTCAGGATTTAGTAAAATAAAACAAAACTAGGTTCCCACTTCAAGATGGTTCAATAGCAGATTGGTTTTAAGATATCAGAGAGAGAAGGAAGAAGAAGAAAATTACTTGTCTTTCTCCTTTCTGATATGAGGGGAGGGGGAAGCAAGTGGGTCTTGCATTAGCAAATCTGGGGATATCTTGGGGCAGGTTTTCAACCTTTCACAGATCTGTGAGATAGACACAAGGATCTCTGTGATTGTATGAAACTGGGGGAGGACAACCTCTGCCCTGTGCTAGGTCCCAATCCAGCCCATGGAGGGTTGGGCACCCTCTGTAGGCCCTTCCCTCTCCCCTTCCCAAGCCCTGCCCCCTGGGGTAGAGGAATCCCCACGTTACCTCCAATTGGAGAGAATAAGGGGAGTCCTTTGCACCTCTAGGCCGGGGCTTGCATGAGCCAGTTCCTGCAAGCCCCAGCCAAGTCCCTTCCCATGCTGCTTGCGCCCCAGTCAGGATGTGAGCAGTATGGGAAAGAAGAGCCTGACTTGGTTGTGGTTTTCTGGCTGGGGAATGCTGGGAGTTCTTGGATTCTTTCTGTCTAAGCATGCATAGGATTGTGCCCTAAATCACTTAAAGAATAAGGGACTTGGCCCAGTTAATAAGGGCCTTGGCCCAGTTACTATAAATCAATTGCAGAGGTTTTAGTTATTCCATTAAAACATGCAATACATGTAATATTGAATAAAAAAATATGCCATGATCTTGAGACAGATGCAACAATTGTCATATTTCACAAAGAACATAAAGATTCCACGTTAGTAACGTGTTATAGACCAATATCCTTTCTAAATAATGATTACAAAAACTTCATAGTATTTTAGCTTGGCATTTAAATAAAGTAATATGTAAGTATATTAATCAAGAATAAACTAGGTTCCTTTGGACAAGAAGAATGAGGGATGGTGTTAGAAATCACTCATATTGCGCTGACTTGGATGACATTGTTTTGACAGAGTCTGATATGGATGGGGCTGGTGCACCATCTAGTCATGTTATGGACACCTTTCAGCTTGAGCAACCTGAGGATGTGAACAAACTGCTTGGAGGACTGAGGCCTAGTACTTGCCTTTTAGATCTTTGCCCATCCTGGCTTGTGAAATCTGCCAGAGCTGGGCAGGATATCTGGACCTCGGAGGTGGTATATGCCTCCTTGAGGGATGGCAAGGTCCCTGCAGCTTTGAAAGAAGCTGTGGTGAGGCTCTTGCTGAAGAAACCAAATTTAGATCCCACGGTTCCAAATAATTACTGCCCTATGTCAAATTTGCCATTCTTGGGTAAGATGCTGGAGCGTGTGGTGACCTCACAACTCCAAGCAGTTTTGGATAAAACTGATTATTTAGATCCATTCCAATCAGGTTTCAGGCCTGGTTATGGGAGGGAAACAGCCTTGGTCGCCCTGGTTGATGATTTATGCCAGGGAATGGATGGGGTGAGTGCTACCCTGTTGGTTCTTCTGGACCTCTCAGCGGCTTTCGATACCATCAACCATAGTATCCTTCTGGATCGTTTATCTGGATTGGGCTTAGGAGGCACAGTTTTAAAGTGGTTCCGGTCCTTTCTGGAGGAGCAGTCTCAGAAGGTGATGCTGGGTGACTTCTGTTCCACCCCATGGCCATTAGCTTGTGGGGTGCCACAAGGCTCTATCTTGTACCCCATGCTTTTTAACATCTACATGAAACCGCTGGGGGAAGTCATCAGGAGGTTTGAGCTGAAATGTCATCAGCATGCAGATGATACTCAGCTCTACCTCTTGTTTCCATCTGCACATCCCAGGGAGGCTGTGGAACTCTTGAACCAGGGTCTGGAGGCTGTTTTGGGATGGATGAGGGTGAACAAGCTGAAACATAATCCAGACAAGATGGAGGTACTGTGGGTTGGGAAAGCAACTACTTTGGATGGAGGTTTACAACTGGTCTTAGATGGGGTTGTGCTCCCCCTGAAAGACCAAGTGCGCATTTTGGGAGTCCTCCTGGATTCCCTAGCTAACTAGGGAAGCCCAGGTGGCTACAGTGTCCAGGAGTGTTTTTTACCAGCTTAGGCTGGTACGCCAACTGTAGCCCTATCTGGAGAGGAGGGACCTTGCCTCAGGTATCCATGCACTAGTGATGTCCAGGCTGGACTACTGTAATGTGCTATGTGTGAGGCAGCCTTTGAAGATGATTCAGAAACTCCAGCTTGTGCGGAATGCGGCCACCTGGGTATTGGTGGGGGCGAGGCAATTCAATCATATAACGCCCATACTGCGCCAGCTGCACTGGTTGCCGGTGTGTTTCCGAGCCCAATTCAAAGTGCTGGTTTTGACCTTTAAAGCCTTAAATGGTTTGGGACCAAGTTACTCGAAGGACCACCTACACCCATATCAGCCTGCCCGTACTTTAAGATAAGAAAGAGAGGCCCTTCTCATTTGCCCACCCATGAGAGCAGTCAGGTGGGTGAACGTGAGAGGACCTTCTCTGCAGCAGCCCCACATCTTTGGAACAAGCTGCCATCAGAGGTCTGCCATGTTCCGTCATTGCAGACTTTTAAGAAAGCCTTGAAAACATTTTACCTTGGCCTTCTCTTGATATGACTGCTACTGTTGCTGCTGCTGCTGTTAACATCATTGTTGCTTTTATTGTTGGTTTTGTTGTTTTTATGGTTGGCTTTTATTGTTTTTATGTTTTTATCACTTTTAATATTTTAACTGTTTTTATATATTTTATTGTTGTAAGCCACCTTGGGAGGGCTTCTGCCCTGAAAGGCAGCCAATACATATTATAAATAAATAAATAAATAACATCTGCATATTTTAGATTGGACATCGGGACTAACAGAGCAATCCTATGGTCCTTAGATAACATCTGCAGCATAATGCCATAGATCTCCTCTTCCAAGGTCAGAGATAGAGGAGATCTGATCATGGATTTCCTCTTCCCTCCCCAGCCCCTCTCAGCTGCCACAGAAAGTTCCATAACAGCTCCTGAGGTTGGTGAGGGAGGGAGGGATGGAGGAGGGCTTGCTAGTACTGGATGGAAAGAGGAGAGGAGATCCAAAGGCCTCTTAGGCCCTGCCCCTGGCAGCATGACCCAGCTAGAAAGGCTCAGAGGCTTACCTAGTGAAGAAAGGCTGTTTGAAAAGCAAAGAGGTGAAAACCACTTCCATCACTCCTCCTGCCCTGCTGGCAACAGACCAGCTGGGCATAGGATTCTCAGAAGCTTCTGATCTTAGATTGCCTGGGCAGTAGGACTGCTTGGGCAGGCAGAATCTTTACTGTTATTTTTTTTAATGCAAAAAAAGCATTTGACAATAAAGAATGATCTTTTGTATTTGAAATTTTGAATGCTTTTGATTTTGATGTGAGGAAAAGCTGTGGGAAGTCACTTCCCAGTTTGAAATTGTAATGTGTATGAACATTGGCTATTTATAGGTTGGCTATTAGAACCTAATTACTTTATTTCCCTATTTGAATGGGCTCTGACAAAGGCTTTTTACATGAAACATTATCGGGGAATAACACTTGGTAGAACAACAGATGTAAACAAGTGTTTGAATTTAGAATTTAGTAAGTGTATGGAAGAAGAATAAACATTTGTTAAGCCCAAGATCTGTGACAGAAAAATTAGAGGCAGGGGTAACCCTAAATTTTAAAATCTGGAGGATTTTTTTAAAGATATAAGGACTTCTTGAAGCAGAATAATATTACATCATACTCAGAAATAAAAAGGAAACTGAATGGTCACCTATGGTTTCAATATTTTCAAATTATGTCACTTATTACTGATTATCTTAAAAAAATAGCTGATATGACAGACTTTGAAAGGTGAATAATGAGGCATAAAGAACATTTATTATCTAAGCTTTATAAACTACTTTTAAAATATAAAGCAAAATCAGAGCAGGTTAAGTGCACACAACATATTAAGGAAAATATTCCAGTGGAAATATGGGAAAACCTGTGAAATAATAGCCATAAATTGTCATTAAATATATACATCAAAGAAAATCTGTATAAAGTAATGGCAAGGTGGGATTTAACAACAGTCATAATAAATAAAATTAATAAGAATTATCCAATTAATTGTTGGAAATGACAGAAACAAATAGGAGATTTTTATCGCATATGGTGGGAATACCATTGCAAAAAAGTGCTTGAGAAGGAGCAATAAAACTATTGAAAAAATACTGGGCTACAAAATTCCATTAGATCTTTGTTCCATCTTATTAATTACATGGATGGATTTGTTAGTCAACGACGTAAGGAACTAACAATGGTTCGAACTGTGGTGCTGGAGAAGACTCTTACGAGTCCCCTGGACTGCAAGGAGGTCAAATCAACCCATCCTAAAGGAAATCAACCCTGAGTGCTCATTGGAAGGACAGATACTGAAGCTGAAGCTCAAATATTTTGGCCACCTAATGCGAAGAGAAAACTCTCTGGAAAAGACCCTGATGCTGGGAAAGACTGAGGGCAAAAGAAGGGGACGGCAGAGGATGAGATGGCTAGATAGCATCACTGATGCAATGAATATGGACTTGAGCATGCTCTGGGAGAGAGTGCAGGACAGGAAGGCCTGGCATGCTATGGTTCATGGGGTCACGAAGAGTCGGACACGACTGAACGACTGAACAACAAATGCTGCCTCAGCAAGAGTATTCTATGCAGAAAAGTGGAAATAGCAAACAACATTCTATAGATGAATGGTTAGATAAAATATGGGATTTTGCTAGTGTGGCAAAATTAACACATATCAGAACAACAGAACAGAGGCAAAAATGAGACAAATTTGCAGAAAACTGGGCATGCTTTATTGATTATATTGAATAAATACAATATATCCAAATATCCAACTGGGTTTTTAAAAAAATAATCTGACTTACTTATAAAATTTATGGATATATAACAAATATATAACCAGCCACTCCAAAATACAACACGGAAGAATATATCGTTGCTTGGAAAATTCCCAGCTATTGTGAGGATTGCAGCTAAGCCCAAAGGGCACAGATAATTCTGAAGGCAGTGGGGTGACAGATGACATAGCATCCCTGCAGTGCTAACAAAGCAAAGCGCTGGTGCTGTGTTCCTTGGCTCCACTGCACCAGTGGGTACACAAGATAACTTCCCCCAGCCCTAATGGGCAGAGGCAGATTGGCCAGTTTCTTCACAGAGGAGAATCCAGTGGTTAAGATTTTCCTAGACTTCAGACTACATGTGGTTTTGTATTTGTGTGTGAGGGGGAAGGTATATCTGAATGATCTCCCACTGGGTAAGGAAAAAAACACCCCTCTGCACTTAGAAAAACACCATGTCAGGGAGAATGCTAGGCTGAACCCTTCTCCCCAACATGCAAGGCAGGACTCGTTGTTTTTGCTTTTATTACTCTCTGGGCATCTCTGCATTAAGGAAAAAACCCACCCCCTTACCAGGCTTTCTTCTTCTGGAGTCTTTCCGCGTTCACTATGGGCTCCTTTAGACAGTGACCAATGACAACCTTGTGATTTGTTACTGAACACTTCCCTTCTCGGCAATGCTCCATAAGGTTCAATGAAACTTTATGTAGTTTTATCTAAGATGGGATGTGAACAGGGAAGTTGGAAGGAGCTGTTTTGTTGATCTTTCGTCCCACAAGTACAAGTATGTCACCTCAGTTTAAAATGAGCATCGTTTTGGGAGATTAACATCTAAGTTACTCAATGTTTTTGACTAATCAAAATCTGTGGAGAAAGCTAATGCAAAGTCTTTAGTTCTCCTCAGGGGAAACACTGTTATTTCCCCTTGATTTATCTTTCAGATGAGTATGGTTATTATTCCTAAGTCAGCATTCTGCATGTTGAACATGCAAACAAAAGTGTTTTTAAAAAAGGAAATCTGGTCTTTCTGAGGGAAAAATGGGAGTAAACAGATGGCAAGCAAAAGAGAAGAACATGACAGAACTTGGTTTAATTAACACTCAGCACCATGGTCAGACAGGCTTTACACTTGCTGAACGTGATGTCAAGTTGACAGTCTAAACCACAAAGCTTCAGAAATCTAGCATATTCCTCTTTGATTAAGAAGCAAGTTGTGGCCTGATCCTTGGAGCTTGCTGAGACGGAACACAAGGGCCTGCCGCTCACACAATTATTCTGAGATAACAAATCCTGGACTCAGTACAATCTGTAATACAAGATGCAAATTACAGATGGAAATGAGCAGAAATTTTGATGAAGTTGAAATGGACTTTGATACTACTCTGTTTTACTATTTTGATTGTAACATTTTTTAATTACTGTTTTTATATTGTTTCAATCGTATGACAAACAGTATGCATTCCAGTGTAAACTACTTAGAGAGCAATCCTATGTCCCCTAGACAGCACCTGAGGGAGATAGGACTTTTCAGTTTCCCAGCTCTGAGCTCGTAGTCAGCACTCCAAGCTCGTAGCTGGGAAACTGTGCTTCCCGCCCTGCCCCCCTCGTAGCCATGGCGGAGAGAACCGTGGCGCCGCTCCATGCTTGTAACATGGAGCACGGCTGGGGTGAAAAGGGGGCTTTCCCAAGGGCGGGGAGGGGACAAGACTGCGGAACCTGCTCTAGACAGCTTCCTCTGCGGTCTCCAGCCCCATTCCCGCCCCCTCCCTGAAGCCGCGCTTAGACGCCCAAAATAAGGTGTCTAAGGAAACCGCAGGGCAGCCAGAGCACGGAATAAATCCTCTCCTCTGTGCTTCAGCCACCCTGCATTGGATAGACAGTTGCCTCCAACTTCAGAGGAAACTGAAAGCGACTGTCTATCTCAATAGGATTGCGCCCTTAAAGATTTTGCTATATTAGGTGATATATAAGTATCATAAATAAACAATCCCATGGGAATATCTCTTTCATAAAGTTCTACAGTCTGTTTTAATTATCCCTGATGGGTGAAGTTCACAGTTGCATAAAAAAAAAAAAAGTGACCCAATATGCCAACAAGAACTTTTGACTAACACAACCTCAAATTCTTTATTCCTAGATAATCTCTGAATCTTGGTTACATAAATGTGTGAACATAAGGTGCCTTATACCACATCAGTCTAATGATCCATCTAACTCAGTATTGTCTGCACTCAGTGGCAGCAGCACTCCAGGGTTTCAGACAAGGGGCCTTTTCCAGCTTGACCAAGTCTCTAGGTCCTAGAGATTCCAGCGGTTGAACCTTGGACCTCCTACATACAAAGTGTGTGCTCTACCACTGAGCTATACTTACTGCTGGCATAGCATCAGCAAGGCAGGTAGATCCAAGATGCTGAGCTGCCTTGAGAATAAATTGATACTACTGCATCGACAATAATCACCAGTGCAAGTTGTAGCACTGTGGTAGATTGCAAAGCTATTCTGTGATGATGCATTAGGAAAGAAGGACTGGAACAGACAGTGTTCAATTAATGAAATAATTATTACATATACAGTCAGGGCCAGAAATATTGGAACAAGGATAACTGTTTTGGCAGTTAGCCTCTGTACACCACCACATTGAAGTTGAAAGGAAACACACCCAGATGGGAGCGAAGTCAGGACTTTCAGCTGTAATTCAAGGGGTTTGACAAAAGTGGGCCACTAACCATTCAGGAAGTACAGCCAGTGGCATGCACACACACCCATCGTTGGCGGCTCATAAGTAATGGAACAAACCAACATCATTTCAAACTGAAGGATCGCCTTTAATACCTGGATGAAAATCCTTTGCAGTCAATGACTGCCTGAAGTCTGGAACCCATGGACATGACCAAATGCTGAGTGTCCTCCCTCGAGATGCTTTGCCAGGCCTTTACTGCAGCTGCCTTCAGCTGCTGCTTGTTTGTGGGTCTTTCTGCCTTCAGTCTTTCCTTCAGTAAGTGAAACCCAACCTCTATTGGGTGGAGATCAGGTGACTGACTTGGCCATTGAGGAACATCCCACTTCTTTGCCGGGAGAAACTCTTGGGTAGCAGCGTCCTATCAGTTTGGCAGCATTCGGCTGAATCTGAGAAGAAAGTATAGCCCTATACACTTCAGAATTCATCCTGCTGCTTTTATCAGCAGTCAGGTCATCAATAAACACCAGTGACCCGGTTCCATTGGCAGCCAAACATGCCCATGCCATAACACTGCCTCCACCATGTTTGACAGATGATGTGGTATGCTTTGGATCATGAGCTGCTCCTTTTCTTCTACATACTTTTCTCTTCGCATCAATCTGGCACAAGTTAATCTTGGTTTCATCATTCCACAGAATCTTTTTTCAGAACTGGGCGGGCTTTTTAGGTGTTTGCTGGCAAAGGCTAATCTGGCCTGTCTGTTCTTGAGCGTTACCAGTGGTTTGCACCTTGTTGTGAAATTTCTGTATTTACATTCATAAAGCCATATCTTGACTGTAGATGTTGACATGCCTACCTCCTCAAGAGCGTTCTTGACTTGGCTAGATGTTGTGGAAGGGGTCCTCTTCACCATGAGCAGAATTCTGCCGTCATCCCCTTTAGTTGTCTTCTGTGGTCTTCCAGGCCTTTTGCTGTTGCTGAGCTTGCCAGTTAATTCCTTCTTTTTCAGGATGTTCCAAACTGTTGTGTTGGCTACTCCCAATGTTTTTGCTATCTCTCTGATGGGTTTATTTTGTTTCCTCAGCCTAATGATGGCCTCCTTCACTTGCATGGACACCTCTTTGGATCTCATGTTGGGAGTTCCAGGGAACAGCTACCAAATGCAAATGTAACACTCAGAACCACCTCCAGGCCTTTTCTCTGCTTGATTGGTCATGGGGTACCCAGGAAACAGGCCACACCTGGCCTTGCAGCTGCTTGTCAGCCATTCGTTCCATTACTTATGAGCCACCAATGATTGGGGGGGGTGTATGCCACTGGCTGTACTTTCTGAATGGTTAGTGCCTCACTTTTGTCAAACCCCTTGAATTACAGCTGAAAGTCCTGACTTTGCTCCCATCTGCGTGTGTTTCCTTTCAACTTCTGTGTGGTGGTGTACAGAGGCCAACTGCCAAAACAGTTATCCTTGTTCCAATATTTCTGGCCCTGACTGTATATCCCATCTTTTTTCCAAGGACCCTGAAGCAGCTTACATGATCCTCCTCTTCTCCATTTTATCCTCACAACAACCCTGTGAGGTAGGTTAGGCTGATAGCCAATATCACCCAGTGAACTTCACGGCTGAGTGGGGTCTAGAACCTGGATCTCCCAAGTCCAACCATTACACCACACTGGCTCTCTAATGTGTGACTTAGAACTTGTTTTAATACAAGTGCTACCACAGGAATATGCCAAGTAATACTTAAGAAGGCAGTGCCTCTGTGCATGTATAGCAGAGGTGAGAGGGATGAGTAGGAACAGCATAATCCTAATAAAGTGTGTGTATTTTGGATGTTTTCCCATGGACTAGTACAGCTATTTTTGTTTTTATCTGCCTTGGATAATACCGTATTTAGCTGTTCAGGGCAGAACCTACTATCACAGAAACATTATTTTCTACCACCTGAAGAGAGGCTTTGCATTGTGAAGGTTCCATTCCCTCCAATTGTTGTTCAGTCGTTAAGTCATGTCCGACTCTTCGTGACCCCATGGACCATAGCACGCCAGGCCTTCCTGTCCTCCGCTCTCTCCCGGAGTGTGCTCAAGTTCATATTCATTTCCCTCCAACTAGGGGTGGTTTTACTATATGTGCGGGGAGGTGGCTTCTCCCTCCTATCCCCCCACCAAGGAAGACACCCCACACCCCACATTACTCACAGTTTCTCTCAGTCACACCAGCTGCTGCACTCCCCCCACCCCACTTTTTTATTTCTCCTAGCAGCCAGCTGTATGCTAACTGGCTGGACTGACTGTACATGCACAGAACATTCCCCAAAGAAAAAGACCTGGGGAAACTTGGGTGTCCTGGTGGTCCACTCTGCATGAAAGCCATATTTCAACGTATTAGGTCCCTGAGCTGATCGGGAGGGACCCATCCTTTTCATTGCAAGTATGGGTATCCTTGGGGAACACCCATAGTCAATCAACTTTTTTTTTCTTTTTAAACAACACTTTTTTTTCCTGTGTTCTGGTTTTATTATGTTTCTGTGTTCTATAGGTAAAGCATAGGACATTTCAGTCCCAGTTGGCTACATACTGAAAGATGTCTTTTTTTCCAAATAAGTTGGAACTGCCAGCTAGAAAAATAGAAGATTTTACCATGCATGGCCCTGATTGCATAGTTTCAGTATTTAGCCTACCTATTTAGCAAGACTGTACAGGTATTTCAAATGAAAGCTCTTCTACAGATAGTCACTTACACTGGTTTTGTTCTATTAACTTCACATATTTGCTACAATATGCATCATTTTCTTGAAAAAAGAAAAAATTGGCTCAGAATCTATTAGGGATCTATTAGGTCTCTAAAGGGATTGATTACTCCAATACGCCAACAAAAAATACAAATGTGTTTGGGGGTCATTTTACCACCCCGAGCCATTTTCTAATGTATCCTGGTGTGGTAAAATGCCCAACAATTTCAACTGTGTCTATGGTGTCATAGGTGTGTTTTAAACTGAAAATATTAGAAATATTAGAAAAGTATCAGACTGTCAAGATAAAACTTTAGGCAAAACTTATTACTAAAAATTAACATTTTTCATCATGAGGGAAATCATTTTTCATCATAAGAAATCTGTTTCTGGTGAAGTCAGTGTTCCCCCAATGAAATCCCATGGTTTGTGCCAACCTACTGACACCCTCAGTACTTAAGCCTGCTTCCCTAGACCAATTTTCTTTGGAAAACACCTGGGGACATTTTTACACCCCAGGATGTTGCTTCAGTTTGGGGCATAAAGGCACCCCAATGGCAAAATCAATAGACTCTAGGGATATTTTATGCCCCAGGTGTGTTTTTGTTTCCAGAAAGAAAACAGTAAGTGGTAAGAGGCTGAAATTTGGCCATTGCAAGTGACATTGTGCAGGTGACATTACACAACAATGTCATGGGAGTACTATGTTATAGGTCTACTTCTATGTAATTCCTGCAATGTATAGTGCCTGTGGGGTAACTTTGTAACCCAACCGGTTTGGACAAGGATGAATAGTTTGACCAGTAGGCAAAAACAACAACAACCCTGCAATAATTAAAAAATGAGGGTGAAATTACAATTTGTTGTGCTTTCTTTGGCATTTAAACAGTTTCCTTCGTCATTTTGCAATACTGGTTGTAATGAACAAAATTGGGCATATAATAATAATGGCAATGAGATGTGACATTTCAGAGAATATCGTGTCAATGACACACATTCTTGAGGTTTACATGTGCTATTAGATTTGAATTGTATAATGAGACCAATTCAAGTTTGCTTTCAGCTTAATTGTATCAAGCAAGTCTGTTCAGAAATTGCCAGCCTCCTTTCTGAAATCCTTTGACCATCTTGAAAGCAGGAGTGTTAAGCCCTGATCTTGATACCATTCATTTTTCATTGTTAGATTTCAGTGTTAAGAGAAAAACAGCTCAGCAAGCCCAAACTATTATTATTATTATTATTATTATTATTACACAGAAAGTTCTCAGCTCTGAAAATGAAAGAAGCACAAAAGGTTGACTTTCTTCACACCCCAGCCATTACCTGTCTGTCTCTCTTCTGGAGTAAGGATACTTCAAAACCTCAGTTTTACAATTCACCTTCAGCAGAGGTTCCCACCCCCATGTTCTGTTTCCACTACTGAAAGGAACTCTCCATCAATCATCACAATAGAGATCAACATCTGGAGATATTTATAGTTTTATGTTAAATATTTACCTTCCAAAACAGAAGCCATTTGGCATGCTATTTTAAGGTATATTAAGATATTTCAGTGTGTGTGGGGGCGGGGGGGGGGGTTAAAGGACATACATGATGTTTTGTTCAATGTAATCAGCAAGCAATTGAAGTAGGATTACTTTCTCCAGCCTGCCAAGTTATTTTCAGCTACATGGAGTGGATGAACAAAGCAGGTTGGCACTCTCTGAATTCATTTCAGGGCCATCAATCGCTCTTTCTTCATGACTTGGCTGACAAAAACTTTTTAATGAACATCAGTGGAAATTAGGCCAATGTTGACAATGAGCCTAATGCTGCCTGACAGTTTCCAAAGGCTATGGCTCAGCCTGCACATGCAGTGGTGTGTCTTTTTAACATTAAGTAAACAGATGAGCACGCTCCGGGAGAGAGCGCAGGACAGGAAGGCCTGGCGTGCTATGGTCCATGGGGTCACGAAGAGTCGGGCACGACTGAATGACTGAACAACAACAAAGTAAACAGAACCAAATACCATCTTTACTTCCCATTGAGTGCACCACAGAAAATGTGTGTTTCTGTCAGCTAAGCATGGCATACATTGCCTGAACTTTTTAAGAGGCTGAAATACTGGTTATTAGACAATGACTGAATTCTACCATGTGCCTGATAATGCATGATGATATGGCAGAAAAAAATGTATTATGCGTTATTAGAAAGTACTCCCTTTGGGGTAAGTTTAAATCATCTTTACACAACATAAAATAATACTTCCATGAAGTGAGCAATTCTTGGAGTTCTTGTGTCTACTAATTCTTATGAACCACATGAACTTCTTCCCCTGCAAATGAACTGAGCCTTCAATGCGGTTGCATTTTCTATTCAACCACAAGGGTGGGTTTATTGAACACAATTTCACAACCTACCCTGAGAATACAGAAGGGGGAGAGGAGCCACCTTCATGGCTTTCTACCTCATGTGTTTGAGATCTCTGGATACTGACCCATGAGGCTGCCTACTGAGTCCAACCAGCGCACAGGAGATCTTGGGGCAGGGAAGGAAAAGGGGGATAACAATCCATGCTGTAGCGCAGCCAGGGCCTGCAAGGTGACGCACTAGCACTGTTTGACACCCCACCACCCCCGGCTTCCCCGTCCCCTCCGAGCGTAGGTGAAATCCTTTGCAGGAGCTGGGCGGGTGGGGGACGGGTTTGCCGGCAGCAATATATCCCGTTTGTAACGCGAAGTATTTTGGGGGTGGCAATCAATGAGGAGGGTCTGTGTAGGCTGGGACAAGAGACGTGCGCCAAGGAGCACAGTTAATGTGGCAAACTTGGCTGCAGGTCGTTTCGTAGGGCGCGGACGACGCAGCGCTCTCCCCAAGCCCCGGCGGTGCGCTACGTCTCGGAAAACTCCAGACGGGGGTGGAGGAGCCTTCCGCCGCTCGCCGCCCTCGCAGGCCAGTTCCCTCCGCCCTCCTTCGCGGTATACTACGTGCCGCCCCCGCTACGCACATAGTATACCGCCGACCCCGCCTCCCTCCCCCTCTCAGCCACAGAGGCACAAAAAGCGGAGAAGCGCCGCGAACGGTCGAGTTTTCCTTCGGAGAAGCCATTTTTAAGCCGCGGGCGAAGCGAGAGCTGCCCGTAGAAACACACGGAGAAATCCAGAACAGTAACGTCGCTGCGGCCGGCAGCGGCGTATCTGCCCGCGAAACCAAAAAAGCAGCTCCTGAGCTTTCTAACGCGGCTATTTCGTGTGAAAATGTGATTTGTGTTAGTTTAGGTTTTAAACATTAAAAAATATAGTCTGGCCAATGTAGATTTCATTGCCAGCACAGTCTGTTCTCCGTAAATCGCAAGTCGGGGTACTCAGGTTAAAGGAGAGTGAGCGAGACAAGTGAAGGGGGAAGGTGACCGGGTGTAGCTACTTATTTTGTTGACTGCTGCTTTGTTTGTTGTTTTCTCCTTTTTCAGGGGGACATAATCTCGTGGCGATTTCCTCCCTGTGCGCCTCGGCAGACTCCATCGTTGCCATAAGAGACGCCAGGAGCATGCGACGTTCGCGGAGCTATGACTAGACCGTGAAAACGTGGGCGGATGGGCCGCAGGGGTGCTGGCCGCACCCCGATATCTCAAAACCGGCCCCCTCCAACGGGAGTGTTAAAACTAGCCGTCCGCCGTTAAAATCGCAGGTTGGGGAATCGGACTGAGGACGCGACCCACAACAACCCCGTCCGTCGCTATTATACTATTATTGCAAGTTAAGGGGTCTGGTGGGACAGCGGCGTTCTACAACCGCGCAGCGTTGCCTAGAGCTGTTACGCCCGTTGCGTTGCAGGACGGGGGGCGGACAAGCTGGGACTGTGGCTGATGATACTGCCCGTCAGAGTCGGGGTTGAGGCCGGTTTTGAGTCACAGTCGCAGCCACACATTCCCCATAGGAAACACTCCTGAGACTGCCGCGCAAAGTAGCTCCTCGGTCTTCCTTCCATTCCGGATTCGGCTCACAGTCCTCTGCCTTGTGCACCATTGACTTGAGAACTTAGACGAAATAAGACCTGAGTTAGAAAGAGCAGGGACATCGCGCTTTGCTTTTCTCGTTCTGCTGTTCTTGGGCAACTGGGGGGGGGGACACACACACCTGCTTTTCTTGATGCCACCCTGAAGTTCTTTATCGTTTGTTTTCTATGGGCAAAATCTCACTTCCGCTCTCGAGAAAAATCGGGGGGGAATCTACAAAAACCGGAAACTGGGACTGCGCGTCACTCTATCGGTATATCTCTGCGTCCCCCTGCTGCGGTCGCCGACTCTTCCCTACTGACGTCACGTCTTCTTTAGGCGGGGAGGGGGGGGGAGGCATGATTGAACTTTTTCTGCCTGAAATCGAGCAGGAGGGACGGGCAAGCAGGTCACGCGCGAAGTCCAACGTGAGGCAGGCGACAAGAGTAGAGGAGGTGGGGAGCGAGGAGTGGAGAGGAGAAGGCTGCTTCCGCTCTCACCCACTTAGCACCCCCCCTTTCTTTAAGAGGCGATGGCTTCGTCCGGAAGCAGAAAGGGGGCGGGGGCTTCCCGCGCGCGCGCGCGGAGCCTAGGCCGAGGGCGGCTTTTGCTGCGCGTCTTGCCGCCTCGCCGGCCGCTCTGGCAGCCGTTCCGTGAGAACAACGGTAGAAGCGGGAAGTCGGACAGGGGAGGAGGGCACGTGCGCGTGCGGCCCGGGTGAGGCGGACTCTCTGGTGGCGGCGCGGGGGGCTCGGCGCGTGGCCGGGGTCGTCGGGGAGCCTTAACGGCTCCGGCGCGTGGGACCCGGGAGTGAGTGCGAGGAGGAGGAGGAGGAGGAGGATTGTTGGGGGGGGGAGTGGCGGGTTCTCAGGGCGGCGATGAGGGAAACGGGTGTCCCAAATGGGGCGCTACAGGGGGCGTGAGCAGGGTGGGTGCCCTGATGCTGGTAGCTCTTGACGGAGTCGTATTGGTGCCCGCGGGGCGGGGGGGCGGCGGCGGCGGCGGCGCTGGGTGCCTTGTGCGTCGGTAACGAAGGAATTGCCGTTGCACATGTAGGATCTTCTTTCGCTTCTCCCCCCCCTTTAAAAAAAAAAAAACTATTTTAGGGTGCAATCCTACGCATGTTTAGACACCTGGGGAATGCTGGGAGTTGTAGGACTTTTTTCTCTGTCTGAACATGCGCCCTTAATTGCTCTTGTTTCCCGCCCGAGCCCTGGCTTATGCCTAAAGCGGGACTTGTTCTAGCCAGCGGGATCTTCTGGATAGCGCAGGGAGGCGTAAGAGGGCGGGCGGACGCACTGACTGGCGGCTCGTTGGGAATATCGTTTGGCGTAAGCTGAGCGGGCTTGAAGTAAGGAGCAGAGCGGAGGCCATCCCAACATCTAACCGTCACGGCTGACTTACAGGGCGCGCCTCTGAGCGCGTGTCAAGTTCGTTTCCCTTGCCATAGCAAGCCGCGTCTCTTCCGGGGTGGGGGTGTTTCTGCGTCTTACCTACTTACCGTTATATTGGTGTCCAAGACAACAGGGGAGACCGTTGAAGAGGCGAATCCTTGGTGTGTCTCTTGCTACCGTGAAGACGAGCAAAATCCTTCGTTTTGAGATAATTAGGAGTGCCTTCTGATTCTCTAACTGGTTGAGTCAGTGTGGACTAGGGGGTATAAAATTAGATTTTGGCCTCGAAGATGTAGGCTCACACTCAGCGTAGCCTTGGCCGGGTCTCTTTACTGTTTTTTTGGCTTTGGTTCCCTTTCAGCAAAAAGGAAGCAAGTGGTGTAGTCCATATAATGGTTGGGAGTGGCGGGGGCCTACTACTTATACTGGTTTTTATGTCAGTGTACAGATAGGATGTGGGATTTCATTAACTTTTGTTATAGAGACCTGATGAGCAGGAAATCATTCTTTATTTAGCATATTTACCTCTGAGTAATTCTCTGAGACTATATCCTAGGTGTATTTTAAACAGGATGCTTTAGCCAGGTGACATCAAGGGCACAATCCTATGCATGTTTAGAAGAAACAAGTTCTGCAACTCCCAGCGTTCCCCAGCCAGCATAGGGAATGCTGTGATTCCCCCTAAGATTGTGCCCTAAATTACTTAATTATACCTCTTGTGCGTTGTATGGGAGGTGTGATTGTGGCGGTTGAGCCTGTTAACTACTCCAGGTTAATACCCACAAAGTGCCAACCACTTCTTTTTGCATTCTATTGGGAAAACATCTACAGGCTCCAAATGGCTTTCTCAAAAAGATTAAGAAAAAGCTGCAAGTCGGGACATGTTCTTGCTTTTAGATATGTGATAAACAATGCAAAAAGCATCTGCCAGTGACTGCCAAGCTGAATTAGCACAAGGCTGTTAAATCCTCTGATACAGTTAATTGTTCACGGGAAAACAGTGAATATGTTAAAGGGAAGTGGTTTGTTTTCCTTTCATGTCAGGCTGGAGAATCACAGAATAGA
The DNA here is from genome assembly GCF_057233095.1 of Heloderma suspectum. Taxonomy (NCBI): domain Eukaryota; kingdom Metazoa; phylum Chordata; class Lepidosauria; order Squamata; family Helodermatidae; genus Heloderma; species Heloderma suspectum. The sequence continues at coordinate 76,621,929 of NC_139460.1, read as the reverse complement.
ATGTAAACACTTGCCTACTGAGTTGTGAAATATTTAGATCATAGGCAACAAACAAATTGTGCAGAATGCTCTAAACCGTAGGCTTACATTATTCCATGTTTACATAAAGCTAGAATGCTAGAGATCAGAGTTCAGTTTTTAATTAATAGGAAATGAAAATAGAAATATCCAAATTTACTCATCTATATTTGAATTTAGAAATGGAGGGAGCAATCCTGTGGCCTCTAGGCAGCGGCTAGATGGCCATAGGATATCTGGTTTTCAGGGAACCAACCTCCCCAGACTTCTGCTCTGCCTTGGAGGCAGCACAGAACAGCCCCATCCTCCACACTTGCAAGAGGAGCACGGAGCGGCAGAAAAGGGTCATTCCAGGAGGCATTCCGGGATGGGGAGGGCGGAAATGCCTGTATAATGCATCCAACGAGTTGTAAAGTAGCGTCCTCCCCCGCTCAGCCCTCCTGCAGCTAGACAGCCACAATTGGCTGTCTTGCTGAGAAAGCAGGGCAGGAGAAATGAGGAGGGAACGATCCCCTCCGTGCTTCTCCTGCCCTGCATTGGACAGGTGGTCGCGGACGCCTACCTGAATAGAATTGTGCCCTAAGTTGTTCCTTTTGTTTTCCAGTCTGACTCTTGGTCACATGGTGCTTGGGGTCCTGGCATGTGATGGCCATCAGGTTACATTGGGTAACAGAACATTTTTTCTTTTAGGGACACTATGAACGAAGAGCAGTTTGTTAACATTGACTTGAATGATGATAATGTTTGCAGCGTGTGCAAATTAGGAACAGAAAGAGAGACACTCTCATTCTGCCACATTTGTTTTGAACTAAACATTGAAGGTAAGTGTAGCCTAGTAATGTACAATAATATTGTGCCATTGAGATGTGAGACAATGGGACATTCTGAGACCAGATTGAAAGTGGAAATGTGGCCTCTTTGAAGGAAAGAAATGTTCTGTTTCCAGAAAGTGGTGGTAGTGGTACAGAAATCTTCAGCTGTTCTAATACTTCTGGCCTAATGAGGATTTAAAGCATAGGGATTTAATCAGAAAAATAGTTTATACTTTCTGTTCAGTACTGTATATTCCAAAAGTGAAATTATATACAGTTTGTCAAGAATTGAATTTCTTAAGATAAAATTAAGTCTCAGTAAACAAATACAACTCTGTAGTTATAAGCACATCCTGATATTACAACCAGTCACTAGTCTTCCTGCACAGGTAACTTTAATGTTTTGCCTCTGACTCATGATAAAGAGGTATAAAGTAGAGTAATACAAGTTCACTGTATTATTTATCTGAGGGAACAAAGGTTATCAGACCATGGTGGCTACAGTTTTTTAGATGCTAGTCTCAGTATTAAGACTGGTTGGAAACTTAGTCTATAAAACAAATGTATGTTTTCCTATCTTGTTCTGTATAGATTCCAATAATTGGGCATCTCTGTATTAATCTATTACCACTGCACACCAGCGATGTGCTATAGTATAAAACCCCCATCTTGGGGGGCTACAAGTCTGAGTCCTGTCACAGTGATTAGTGAGTAATTACTTTGTCAGTTCTCCTTTGGGTGCTGCATTTCTGACTGTGATGTATCCCATAGTCAAGTATTTCGCAAATACTGGCTTTCAAGATATATGCTGTTGTAACATTCTAAATAGCTTGTTAGTTGCCTTGCTAGTAAAGTGGGGGAAAGAGTGACGTAGAAAATTCAGTTTACTGTGTTCCTGTTCCAGAGCATAGTGGTAAATGATCTGCCTTCCACTTCTCTTGGCTAAGCTTATAGCCACCGCATGGAAGAATACCCAGGTACTGCCTGGGAAGTATACGTTGGGGTGGGAGCTGTTTCCCTTCGGCTCACTGAAGAGGCAACCTCAGCAGCTGCAACTACAGCGAACTAGTGAGAAGCTTTAATATCACATTCCCATAGGTTCTCTTGACCATAAAGAGATTAATTGCTTTATATTAATCATTATGGTCTGTTGCAAGCTGCCTTGGAGATCAGTGGATCAAAAGGTGGAATATAACTATTTAAGATGGTAATTCAATTTATTCTCCCATTTTAGGGGGTAACAACTTTTCTCTGGTCTTGGTAGCCAGTCAGAATTTGAGCTTGGTATTAGCCTTGATTGTGATGCAGTGCTGCCCATTGGAGGTGCTTCTAGCACCTCTGAAGCCCAGCACAACTGTGTGAACAAACCTCTGCCTCCCACCTCAGCTCCAGCCTGGAGTAGAGGGCTTGTCCATGTTGCACTGAACTTTGGAGAGGACATAAAAGCAGCAAGATGTGTTGCTGCACTCTCTTCCTCTCTATGGCTAAGCACAGGGTCAGTGAGATTTCTCCACACTTTTTCAGACTTGGAAGAAGTCCTGGGAAATTTCCCCTGGAATCTCACATTGATTTCAGAGAGACATCTTGCTTTCTGTGGGTCTACAAGTTTATCTCGAACTGAACAAACCTTGCTGTTCTCCAGTCCTGTGAGAGATTCCCTGCCTTTCCCCAGTATCCACAGAGAGACCAGAATCTCACCAAAATTTAAAAAAAAATGTTTGCTGGCATGGAACAGTTTGTAGACTTGTGTTCATATCCTGTAATAGTCCAGGAGATTCTCTTCCCAGCAATCTGTTCTCCCTGACATTTAACTAAAGGGTGGGGGTCAAGTATGGATGGAGTCTTTCTTAATGCATGGGGAGGTATGGAAATGGTACAGAGTTGATGACTCCTTCCCATCTTCTCCCGAACCAATAATAGGGGGAAGTCATGTTTTTCTTGGTGGGTGGACCCTGCCTGAAGAGCAGAGGTACTATTTCCTACGACTTAGGATGTTTTCTTGGATATTGGGAAAGGCAACTACAGCCTTCTCTTTTTTGCTCTTCAAAACCATTGCCCTGTAATAATAAAAACTCAATGCTGTGGACTATTGTATCTAAGTAAGTTATGATAGTCTTAAACTAGAGTAGTGGGTTGGACTAGATGATCTTCATTGTCTTGCAATATCATCTTCCAGACCTGTATTTAATCAGCTGATCCTATCAATTCAACAATGCTCCTTGAAACACACAAATAATGATCAATAATTAGTTCACCCATATACTGCTAATCTGCTATAAAAATCAGTTAATTACAAGATTTATTCATCTATTTTCATCAACTGACAAACACTACTTGCAGCATGTCTTTTAAACTGGTTAACACACATGCTTGGAATTGTCCCATTAGATAGATATTGGTTATTTTAAAAAAAACTTGAAGCAAAAGTATTTACAAGATCTACTGCTGCCCACCCCACCCCCCCACACACACAAACACACCCCTACGCCTCCAAAAATACAAAAGCCTAAAATGGCTTTGTATTCAGTGATCATTCAGGTAGGGATAATTGCTTCTAAGCAAATAAGTAATCGAGGGCTATCCAACCTAGAGAGCAGATGGGGTTGATTGTGGGGAACAGACACATGAAGGAGGTTATAGCTAGTTGGCAAGTTCCGACAACTCTGTTATGTTTGTGCCTGTTCTTTGTTCTCTGAACTTGCACAGCTGCTAGCCTAACTTGGAGCAGAGATTTGCACATACAGAGAAAACAAACCCAGCAGCTATTGTGTAACAGAGCAACATGAGCTGAGTACAAAAGCCAATGTTGGCTGTTACATATAATGAGATCTTCAATTGTGGAAGGCTGCAGAAATAACATGAGTAAACGCATACTTCAAATACAAAAGTAGGTAGTTTAGTTCTGGCTTTCTCTCTGTGTGTGTATATACTTGCTGTTTTAAATATATTTCATGTGTAGCCAGGAAGATGGAAATATATTGAGGCAAGAGCCCCTTTTGGCATTTAATTACAGCTTCTCAAATAGAGAGAGAGCCTTTATAGATATAGTATAAGTAGCTGAGAGCTTTTTGTCAGTTCTATCTCAACTCTGAAGCAAGATTATCTTTTAGGTTTGACATGTAGGCTAAAATTATGATGAAAGCTCTCAGTAAGAATTTGGATTTTCTGTGCTAGTAACCAGCAGTACAGCTCAGACCAATTTGTTTGCATGGTAATGATTTGTCAAAAATTATGATATTGGGCTTTTTCTGGCAATTAAGTCCCTCAGTGTCTTTGATCAAGGTGTTTGTAAGGCATCTACACAGGATGTTATTAAGTTATTAATTTAAATAGTTGTGTCTTTGAAATATTTATCTATACCTTGAGCAGCAGGATGGTAGTAACAACACAAAGAGTCGTGCGACACCTTAAAGACTAACAAATTTGTTCTTGCATAAGCTTTCGTGGACACTGTCCACTTCATCAGATGCGTGGTGTTAACCTCAAATTTGTCGAACCATTTGGAAACAGTGACCACAGTGCTATCAAATTTATAGTTAATTTATAGTTAACTGGAAAATTGCCAAGGAGGTCCCACACAGTCACAACACAGTCACATTTGACATCAAAAGAGGAAACTTCTCTAAAGTGAGGGGACTGGTAAAAAGGAAGTCGAAAGGGGAAGTCAAGAAGGTTATACCTCTCCAAAATGCTTGGAAGTGTAAAGTGATGCATATTGGGGCAAAAATATCCCAACTTCATATATAACTTGATGGAATCTCAGCTAGTGGTGACTGACCAAGAAAGAGATCTTGGGTTTGTGGTGGACACCTCAATGAAAATATTGTACGACAGCTGTTTAAAAAGGCAGATTCCATGCTAGGTATAATTAGAAAAGGAACTGAGAATAAAACTGCCAATATCATGCCGCCCTTATACAAATTATTGTGCAACCGCACTTGGAATACTAGATACAGTTTTGATCACTGCACCTAAAAAAATATACAGAGTTGGAAACAGTGCTGAAAAGGAAAGCTAAGGGTGCAGTCCAAACCCTGAGGCTTACGAATAGCCAGTGCAGAGCAGGAGGTGCAGCGGAGGCAGTCCTCGCCTCTATTGTGCCTCCCGCTCTGCAGTTCAGCTAGATAGGCTTTTTTGCCCATCTAACTGAGGCATGGGGAAGGGGGAGGGGAAGGAGCCTGGGGAGGCCAGAGGATTCCTTGTAAGCTAGCCTCACCAGTCCCCTCCCTTCCCACAGGCACGCTCCCTTCCCTTCAAGGTCACCAGTGTGGTTCTCTCTGCACCAGCGGGGAGCTTGGAACCCTGGTTCCAAGGTCAGAGCACTGTCTCTGACCTCAGATCCAAGAATCCAAGCTATCCTATGGCCTCCATACTCTGTCTAGGGGCCACAGGATTGCTCTCTAAAATGATTAAGGAGCTGGAGCAAGTCCCTTCTGAGAAAATGTTACAACATCTGGGACTGTTTAGCTTAGAAAAAAGCAAGTAAGGGGAGACATCATAGAGGTGTACAAAATTATGCATGGTTTGGAGAAAATGGATAGAGACATTTTTCTCCCTCTCCCATAATACTAGAACCCAGGGTCATCCCATGAACGTGATTGTTGGGAGATTCAGGACAGAAAACTGGAATTCACTACCACAGCTTGTAGTGATGGCCACCAATTTGGATGGCTTTAAAAGAGGATTATACAAATTGATAAGGGATAAAGCTATCAGTGGCTGCTAGTCCTGATGGCTATGTGCTACCTCTGGTCTAAGAGACGGTATGCCTACGGACACCAGGTGCTGGAGCTCATGAATGGGAGGATAATATTGTACGCATGTCCTACTTGGTTTCTCACAGGCAGCTGGTCAGCTTCTGTATGAATGGAATGCTAGACTAGATGGGCCCTTGGTCTGATCCAGCATGGTTTTTCTTATATTCATCAACATATAAACTAATGCATACTCCAAGCACAGGGATATAATTAAAAATCCTGAATTGAATTGAGAATTAATGGGAAATGGTAGTAGTAAAGTTACTGAATCATTGCCGTAATGCACAATTTCTAGCTGTTCTCCAACTCTACGCTATTCATACTTTGCTGAATGATAAATTAAGATGGAAGCAAGAGAGTGAAGCACAATAGGTAAAGAGCAGAATAGTTTTTAAGACTAGCTTATGTTGGATTCTGTTGCATTGTCCATTGGTAGAAATTGTGCAAAGAATCCAGTCTCTCCATGCATGCAAACGTAGGTCATGCCCATTGTGTAGTTGAGAATAAGACAGTGGCCCTCCAGATGTTGCTGGAGTATAACTCCCATCATCCCTGACTATTGGTCATGTTGGCTTCTGCTAATGGGAATTGTAGTCCAGCAACATCTGGAGGGCCACCAGTTCCCCACCCTAGAACAAGGGATCCTTATTTTGGAATATCATCTAACTGAGTGCAGAAGTGGAGATGTAAATATTGAATTGTCCTCTATTTACAGTTCTTGATGGGAGCTGAGATGAGGAAAAAGGTCTGTCTCTGAACTCATATTAAGCTTCAGAGGTGTGCAAATATAACTTTAGTAATCTAGATGATTATTATGCGAAGACTAGTCTCTTTTATGGACTAGATTTCTGAGCTTCCAGGGGAGACGCAATGAGGAAATAATTAAGTCAGCTGTGAGGTAATGGAACAAGCTAACTACCTTGCCAAATCAATTAAGGACTATCTAGTTGAATGAAAAAGTTTAGAAACATTTAACCTATATTTGCGTAGGAAGCAGTAGTTTGAGGCAATAATGATTGCCTCAGATCACCTGCAGCTGAAATCTTTGCACGAAGTAAAAATGGATTTCATTCAGCTGTTTCAAGTACAAAATCTCCCTATTTATGGTAGGACTTTACACTGCAGTAAACATACAGAAATTTGTAATGGATTTCATAGTCTCGTACAAGATGCCTTTCCTGCTTCATCCTCTACAACCTGCAAAATCTTAATGCTCTGAACTAAAATACTGCATTGGGAAATACCCATTGTGGTTAGTCCACTTTTCTGCAGGCTGATAACAAGCCTTAACAGGATTCAGCTTGGTTTATATGGGATACATGTTGAAAGTTGAATTACATCCATTTGGAGGCTTACTCACTGACTGAAGCTGAATCCAGGCAAGACTGTGGTCATTATGACAGATGGCCCCTGTCACTGGAAGACTCCCATTACTGATGAGTTCAGCTTCATTCTAGTCACTCAGGCTGTTCCTAGATGCCAAGGTTGTGCTAGTGGAGAACTGAATACTACAGGGACTTAGTGCAGAGTTCAAAGCTTCATTTAGGTAAAATGAAACATTCCATTCTTCTGAATCTCATTAGATTAAAGAGGAAGATTGAAAATTAAACCACAGGTACCCTTGCAACCTGGGGCTAACCTCTTATTGGTCTAGTGTTAACATTTGTAGATCATGAAAAATGAGCACTGCCCTTGTGACATGGTTAACTGAAATCTGTGTGTACTTGACAGTAGTGTATATACAACTAGCTTCATATATTTGTGAAGATACACTATAGAAATAATACTTGTTCATGTTTAGAAACCATTGTTTTCAGTATGGTCTAGAAGCCTATTAATAAAAGGATATGGTTGACAACACTTAGCAAGCTTGTGTGGGTAAATTGCTGTTTGAATACAGAGTTTCCCAAACTGTAAAACTATTTTGAAATTTAGTACTGCACCCAGTAAAAAATTAGGTTTCTTGCTCTTACAAAAGCTTGAGCCATTTTGCAGATTTACTTAAAAGAAGTATCTAATTGTTTTCTGTATTTGAGATGTGTTTTTAAAATATTTGTAGTCAATAATTTTGCATTTTTCTTGTAATAAGTAAACTTGTAATTTTTTCCCTTAGGAATACCAAAATCTGATCTTCTTCATACAAGATCATTGAGGGGACACAGAGACTGCTTTGAGAAATTCCACTTAATAGCAAACCAGAGTTGCCCACGGTCAAAACTTTCCAAGAGTACATATGCAGAAGTGAAAAATATATTGAGTAAAAAAATTAACTGGATTATACAGTATGCACAAAACAAAGATTTGGATTTGGATTCTGAAAGTTCCAAACAAACACAGCACCGACTTTTTAGCTTTAGACATCAGAGAGACAGAAAGCTACTTCCACAATTTGATTCCCAGGTCCCTAAATACTCTGCAAAATGGATAGATGGAAACTCTGCGAGTATTTCAAACTGTTCACAAAGTATTCTAGAACCAAGAGAATCAAGTGATTTTAGACTGGATATGTTGCAACAAACAGGTGCTACGTTTTGTTGTAGTAGTTCATTGTGGTCTAGTCATAACCAGTCCTCAGAGATGGGAAAAACTAAAAAAGATCCAGATATCTGTGTTCGAAGAAGACATCTCCAGTACAGCAGGGAGCAATGTAAGTGGAAGAAGTGATGCGATTGAAACATATTCTGTGGATTTTTTGTACTTTATTTTTGTGCATATAGAATGTCAGTCGCTTTCAGTAATTGAACATAGTTATCTGAAAGTTAGTGAAAATGGGAGAACTGGGTGTCCAACAAGTACACTTCACCAAAACATGTCAAAACAGTTCTAGTAAATTAGTATCTAATTGTCAAGTGCCCCATGAAAAAGGGGAGTGTTTTTAAATTAGTCTGCAAATGCTAACATTGAAGTTGTGGTGATTCACAAACAGAATTGAAGTCTTCAGAGTTCACACTAGTGTACAACCAGTAAACATAATGGCTTCATATTCAAGTCGTAGAACTAATCTGTCATATCCATCACTTTGCCAAAGTGTGATTCTATACTGCAGTCCTAAATACACTTGCTAGGTCGTAAGCTTCATTGAACATAGTGGGACTTCCTTCTGAGTAAACATGCATAGAATTGCACTGTTCACTAGATATGCTGGTCCCTTTGTATGCTAATTTTAGAATGACTGGTAAAGGTTTCGCATTTATTACAGCAATTCTGGACCAGCTAGGAAGGTTTTAGAAATTCTCGGAGTGAGGGTGGGTGGGGACACTAATAATAAATGGACATGCAGCTTTGGTTGAATAAGAGCTGCTTTGCTTATAAGCCTGTATTTAAGGCCAGAGGAAGGTTTGCAGTATCATAGACATCTTAAAAGTTTACCTTTGAGGAAAAAACATGAGAATAACCTTACCAGAACAGAGTGTAATACTACTTTGAGGCAAAAAGGGTGAAGATGCACAGAAAAGCAGCCGTGCAGATTACCGTAGGCCTTGCACTTTTTCACTCTTGAATATTTGACTTTTTAAGGTTCTTTTAACAGTAAAGCCTTTATAAGGAATATGTTAGTGCTTTCCAGTATTTTGATATATAGCTGCAATAGAACAGGAAATCTTGACCCTGGATTACTGATAAGCAGTGTATTGATCTCAGTTACATAGCTGTTCGCCCCTTATGGGAAACTAAAAATATTGGAAGGAAATGTTTTTAATACTTTTGTGGGGTGCCCCTCCTCTTTCTCTCCTGACTTTTCTGTCTGACTGTTATACTTTTTGTTCATGTTTCAGTGAGTATGATGACTCTTGAGGAGGTGGAGCAACTAAATGGGAAACTACTCAAGCAGGTCCAAGGTGGGATGCATTTTAACACTTGGCTACCATCACTTCTACCCCTACCCATGTTTTTTTGTAAGATCGTATGTGCCCCTACTGCCAGCTTTCAATGTAGAAAATAGATCTTCTTCCTCACTCTCCCCAACATTAGGTGGAGATCTGGAGAATAAAAGCACATTTTGGAGATTGACATACAATGTAAGAGTAGCCATTTTTTTTTTTTTTTTAGGACAACTAGGTTACAAGCATACCTGATACAGAAGTTTATAATTTTCATTCCATTTTAATACTTTGTAAATGAAACTGCAGCCTTACAAACTGTCCTTGAACATAGTGTTTGAAGCTGTAGACTAATTTGATGTCAAATCTTATTTCAGATGTATTTGAAGAGCTGACTAAGCAAGTGCAAGAAAAAGACTCCTTGGCTTCACAGCTTAATGTCCGTCACATTGCTATTGAGCAGCTGCTAAAGAACTGTTCAAAATTGCCATGTCTACAGATGGGAAGGGCAGCGATGAAATCCAATATATCCATATAGCTGCAGAAAATCTTGCATTTCTTAGCTTCATTAATTTATCTCATACAGCTGCATACTTGAACAGTAGTAAATTGTTTTGGAAAATTCTAAACTTGTATCTATTGCAAGATGCAAAGGAAGTTACCTACAGTGTTCCTTTTTTAAAAGATTGCAAAAAGTGCTCTGGGGGCCAGTTTTTCTCAAAGTCACCTAAACTTTTCCCATAACTAGCAATGTTCCTTCCAGTCACTGATGATAAATATTTCAGTGTGACTTAACAAAGACTTCTGATTGCCTGTAAATAACCTAAGAGAATAACAAGTGAAGTGCTGTTTTTAGAGATCAAGAAATGGTGGAGAAGCCAGTATTCATAAAATCTATGTTTCTTATTTATTGTAAGCAATATTTTATTACTGAAATTTTATAAAAGAAGAGGCTATTTTAGGTACTTTTCCACATCTCTTTATAAAAAGATTTTGAATGAATATGAGTAAGATTTTGTGTAATGATTGTTTACCCTTTTTTCAGGTTAGTGTACTTGGCTTTCATGATGGAAATTGTTGTTTTTTTAAAAAAAAAAAAATTCCCAAAGACACAATCTCAGTGGCTGTTATGTATTACTTTTAGTTTTCAGCAATGTAGAACTTATTGGGCATGGATTGTATCTTAATAGAAGAAATTTAAGCACAGTGTCTCCTTTTGGAATGACAGTTCATGTTTTGTATGATACAGAGCTGGAGTTCAGTTTTGTATGCAAATTTCTAATGCTTAATAACAGTATATGGCTTCAAAGAAATAAACCTATAATACCTCATGAAAATAATTGTTTTCATCCTTTTTTATGCTATTTATGATAAGCTATAAACACCTTACAAATATAGGAAACTTATCATGTGAAGAAGATGGCTGAGCTAGAATTCTTGTCCACATGTGCAAGCACTGATTGCTAAACAATACCCTGCACTCTATAGCATAGGCTCGGAAGAGCTAGCTTTGGCAGTTTTTCTCTGTAGATGTTGTTACAAAAAGTATTCTGGCATCTGAGGGTGGCAATGCAGAATGAAAAGCACAAGTGAAAGCCTGTCTGGATGTGTGCAATTACTTGTACATTTATTTAGATCCTCATCCCTTGTAAGGGCACTTCTGTGGTAAAGAATTCCAGTGACTGTCTTCAGAACTAGTTCTCTTTTCGAACATTCCCAGCCAGCCTTCATACTAACCCACTTCTTGATCAGGTTTACAACCCAGAAAGCATCTGACCAGCTGCATGTGCTCAGTGGAGCTATCTTGTGATGAGATGCTTGATTTGTCACCTCCTTCCCCTGGCCACACAACAATCACTTTTGGAATAAAGTGAGTTTTCAAAATCAGCCCTGTGCATAGCATGGTCTTCTGTTCAGAGAAGAATCAAAATAGCCACTGGGAATCTGCAAGCCTCTAGTGAAAGTCCAGGATCCATTACGTGGAGGCAGAAGTATCATGTGTGACTTCAAGGCTATTTGACCAAAAATGCTTTGAGTACGATTTAAAGCTACTTTCATTCATACATTCTATAAACAAAAGCAGGTTACTGCTTTCCATTACATGTGAAAACAAATACTATTTTAAGGATGGACTTGAAGTATCACAGGCTTAAATTCAATACTGCTTCACTTCAGTGCATACATTTCATTGATAGCTGCTACTGATTTTACTTTTAATATCTTCCCCATGTTTGTGGTGCTACTGCTGCTGCTGTCAAATAATAACTTGTCAGATAAAACTATTTCTCAAACCATTTTGGAATGACTTAACTAACGGATTCTAGACATATAGTCAAGGCCAGAAATATTGGAACAAGGATAACTGTTTTGGCAGTTGGCCTCTGTACACCACCACATTGAAGTTGAAAGGAAACACACCCAGATGGAAGCGAAGTCAGGACTTTCAGCTGTAATTCAAGGGGTTTGACAACAGTGGGGCACTAACCATTCAGGAAGGACAGCCAGTGGCATACACACACATCGTTGGTGGCTCATAAGTAATGGAACGAATGGCTGACAAGCAGCTGCATGGCCAGGTGTGGCTTGTTTCCTGGGTACCCCATGACCAATCAAGCAGATAAAAGGCCCGGAGGTGGTTCTGAGTGTTACATTTGCATTTGGTAGCTGTTCACTGGAACTCCCAACATGAGGTCCAAAGAGGTGTCCATGTGAGTGAAGGAGGCCATCATTAGGCTGAGGAAACAGAATAAACCCATCAGAGAGATAACAGAAACAGTGGGAGTAGCCAACACAACAGTTTGGAACATCCTGAAAAAGAAGGAATTAACTGGAAAGCTCAGCAACAGCAAAAGGCCTGGAAGACCATGGAAGACAACTAAAGGGGATGACAGCAGAATTCTGCTCATGGTGAAGAGGAACCCTTTCACAACATCTAGCCAGGTGTGCTCTTGCAGAGGTAGGCATGTCATTGTCAACATCTACAGTCAAGAGACGGCTTTCTGAATGTAAATACAGAGGCTTCACAACAAAGTGCAAACCACTGGTAAAGTTCAAGAACTGAAAGGCCAGATTAGCCTTTGCCAGCAAACACCTAAAAAAGCCTGCCCAGTTCTGGAATAAGATTCTTTGGGCTGATGAAACCAAGATTAGCTTGTACCAGAATGATGCGAAGGGAAAAGTATGGAGAAGGAAAGGAACAGCTCATGATCCAAAGCATACCACATCATCTGTCAAACATGGTGGAGGCAGTGTTATGGCATGGGCAGGTATGGCTGCCAATGGAACCGAGTCACTGGTGTTTATTGATGACCTGACAGCTGATAAAAGCAGCAGGACGAATTCTGAAGTGTATAGAGCTATACTTTCTGGTGAGATTCAGCTGAATGCTGCCAAACTGTTAGGATGCCGCTTCACATTGCAGATGGGTAATGACCCAAACCATACAGCAAAAGCTACCCAAGAGTTTCTCCAGGAAAAAAAGTGGGATGTTTTTCAATGGCCAAGTCAGTCACCTGATCTCAACCCAACAGAGGTTGGGTTTCACTTACTGAAGGAAAGACTGAAGGCAGAAAGACCCACAAACAAGCAGCAGCTGAAGGCAGCTGCAGTAAAGGCCTGGCAAAGCATCTCGAGGGGGGAAACTCAGCATTTGGTCATGTCCATGGGTTCTAGACTTCAGGCAGTCATTGACTGCGAAGGATTTTCATCCAGGTATTAAAGGCAATCCTTAAGTTTGAAATGATGTTGGTTTGTTCCATTACGTATGAGAAACCAACGATGGGTGTGTGTGCATGCCACTGGCTGTACTTCCTGAATGGTTAGTGGCCCACTTTTGTCAAACCCCTTGAATTACAGCTGGAAGTCCTGACTTCACTCCCATCTGGGTGTATTTCCTTTCAACTTCAATGTGGTGGTGTACAGAGGCCAACTGCCAAAACAGTTATCCTTGTGCCAATATTTCTGACCCTGACTGTAGATTCATAGCTTTACAGTACCTGTCCTTGTGAACCTTAATGCCTTTGTCACTTGGATAGCTTCTCTTCTATACAAATAGTTACTAAATGCAGCCTATTGTTGCTTAGGAACCAGGATGTGATGTGCAAAGCATTTTGTGATATGGAGCAAAGCACTGCTGTACATTCTGAAGCCAGCACCCACCACAAATCCTCTTTTATGACTATGCTGAGAGAATAGAATGACTTTTTAATCTTTTAAACTTTCTCTGTAAAAAACTGCCTTGGGTGAATTGAAAACATTGGGCTACCTGGCTAAGCACTGTCTACTCTGAGTGAAGCTGACTGAAGCATCTCTTCAAAGTTATAATGAGATTTTTCTAGCTTTTGTACGTAAGATCTTTTAACTGAAGATGCCATGGATTAAACCTAGGGCAGTTGTTCATAAAGCAATGTGCTGTCCAACTGAACTGTGCCACCTCCTCAGAATTCTAGTGGAGCACCCAACTAGCCTTAAATCAGTAACAAAGTTTGTTCTCTACCCCCATACAGAACCCAGCTGCTATTTTAATTAGGTCTTCATTTTTAAATGAAAACAAAAGCACAGTATGCAGTTTGCTCAGCATGGCGCTTGGGTTGTAGTTGAAACAAACCACAGGAGTTTCTTTGTTTTCATTGTGTCAGGAATAGATGATAAGGCTGTGCCTGAATAGCTCCTTAATGTAATTCAAAGCTGCAGCATGTTCATATTTTGTAATGCTAAGTAATCCTATAAATCAAAATTATGTTTTGAGAAATTGGAACTTAGTGTACCTTTAAAAATAGCTTTGTTGAAAATATGTTTCTTACAACAGATAATTAGGGACAAGTGCATAGCAGTTTTGTAGGAATAATTGACCTGAAATGAGGATGGATACAGCAGCCAACGTTTACCTTGAAATACTATTGTCTGAGGGGTAATTCTGACAACATTTGGTATTGTCTGCCATTTCTATAATTATTTTTAGCGAGTTTATCAACAGGAAAAGTAATATGAGTACAGAGGAAGCATCATGACCCAGCCTTCCCCAACTTGGTGCCCTCCAGATGTGTTGGACTACAACTCCTATCATTCCCAGCCAGCATGGCCAAATTCATGTCATCTTGCACAGGGAAAATTTCTCTTGTGGACTAACTGGTTTGTTGCACAAGTTTATCTGGGTGACCTACTTATTGAATGCATAAAATAAATTAAGGAAGATAGCAATGACACAAGTTGGTTTTTATTCAGAACATATTTTTTGTTCTTTTAGTGTTAACAGGTAGGGTCATTTCGCCTTCAGTTGAGGATGAAAACAACTTGGCTTTTGCATCCTCCCATGAGACACAAGAATCAGGGTGAATTAAACTTCCTCTCCTGGTGATGTTCCCTCCTCCCAAGTTCTTGTCCTGCCTTCACCAAAAGAACAGCCTCCCCTATGGCTCCCTTCCTTCCTCACACAAAGATAAAAATATAACAAAGTGTCCCCCTGTGAGGTTTTCCTGCTGTTGCTTCTATGGCTAAGCGGAGTGGTGGCTAGTCTGAACCATGGTAAAGCAGAGTTCCGTACAGAGGATGCACTGTTTCAGCTAGCGCCATCCCCCGTGTGAGCTTACCTGATGAGATTAATGGCACTAGCAAGCTGTGGGACACCCCAGTCATTTTAGAGGGCTGTAAAAAACATACACCTCCTGTGTGTCTCAAGACAGCAGATGCCATAAAGTGTTAAATTAGCTGGCGAGTGATCATGTTCCTTCTTCCCCTGATGGTCAGTGATGCCTTCCACTCAGAATATCAGAGTTGGAGAGTGATGCTGCAGGACCCCAGGAACACCTTGCTTGCTGACAACAAGCTGAACGCCGAGCATTACTGCTCTTTTCCCTATTCCTGACCGCAGATCTGTCTCCTGGTCCCACCCATGACAAAGCAACTGAGGTGCAAAGAATGGCAACTGTTACTCTGCCACACCAGCTTGAGCTCATCGGCAGGGCAAGTTTTGTGTCATGCTGCAATGTACTCAACTCTCTTCTCCTGCTGTTTAAGGCAGGAAAGTATCCAAATGAACCATGAGTCATTGGATAAGGAAATGTATGACCCTTGCATATCAGTCTCCGCACACTCAGCTCTTGGAACTGCACTTCTGCAGCCTTTGCAGAGAAACTGCATGGTCCTTCATGTCTAACTTCACCTGGCAGTACAAGAGAGACACCAGAAGCAGCTTTTGGGCCCCAGAGGCTCCAAGCCTATCTGTACCAGGCAAATAGCAGACAGGCCCTCCAGGGATGGGAGTGCAGGCGTTTAATGGTAACGGTGCTTTTATTTCACAGCCAAGGACACATTACCCAGGCCCTGCTTTAGACAAGTTTTGCTCTACAAACCTCACCCCACAGGGGAACCCCTGGTTCTTGGTTTTCTGCCCACCTTATTCAATTGAAGAGTGCAGTCACTTTATAAGTAAAAGCACAGGATGTTTATTTAAAAGGCATTAAGACAAAAGGAAATAATAGGTATTTTGTGGCAGTTTCAAACAGGAGGGAAAACAAGACCTGCATTGCCCATGACAGCTTTCTGCTAGCATTAATATCTTTGTTGTTGTTGTTGTTCAGTCGTTCAGTCGTGTCCGACTCTTCGTGACCCCATGGACCATAGCACGCCAGGCCTTCCTGTCCTGCGCTCTCTCCCGGAGCGTGCTCAAGTTCATATTCATTGCATCCGTGATGCTATCTAGCCATCTCATCCTCTGCCGTCCCCTTCTCCTTTTGCCTTCAGTCTTTCCCAGCATCAGGGTCTTTTCCAGGGAGTTTTCTCTTCGCATTAGGTGGCCAAAATATTGGAGCTTCAGCTTCATTATCTGTCCTTCCAATGAGCACTCAGGGTTGATTTCCTTTAGGATGGACTGATTTGACCTCCTTGCAGTCCAGGGGACTCGTAAGAGTCTTCTCCAGCACCACAGTTCGAAAGCATCAATTCTTCGGCGCTCAGCCTTCCTTATAGACCAGCTCTCACAGCCATACATTACTACTGGGAAAACCATAGCTTTGATTAGACGGACCTTTGTCGGCAAGGTGATGTCTCTGCTTCTTACTATGCTGTCTAGGTTGGCCATAGCTTTCCTCCCAAGGAGCAAGCGTCTTTTCATTTCATGGCTACAGTCACCGTCTGTGGTGATCTTGGAGCCCAAGAAAGTAAAATCTGTCACTGCTTCCATTTCTTCCCCTTCTATATGCCAGGAAGTGATGGGGCCAGATGCCATGATCTTAGTTTTTTTAATGTTGAGTTTCAAACCAGCTTTTAAACTCTCCTCTTTCACCCTCAACAAGAGGCTCTTTAGATCCTCTTCGCTTTCTGCCATTAGGGTGGTATCGTCTGCATATCGGAGGTTATTGATAATTCTCCCAGCAATCTTAATTCCGACCTCTGATTCATCCAACCCGGCATTTCTCATGATGTACTCTGCATATAAGTTAAATAAGCAGGGTGACAATATGCAGCCTTGTCGTACTCCTTTCCCAATTTTGAACCAATTGGTTGTTCCATCTCTGGTTCTTACTGTTGCTTCTTGACCCTCGTACAGGTTTCTCAGGAGACAGGTAAGGTGGTCTGGTACTCCCATCACTTTAAGAATTTGCCACAGTTTGTTGTGATCCACAAAATCAAAGGCTTTAGCGTAGTCAATGAAGCAGAAATAGACGTTTTTCTGGAATTCTCTTGCTTTCTCCATGATGCAGCGAATGTTGGCGATTTGATCTCTAGTTCCTCTGCCTCTTCTAAACCCAGCTTGTACTTCCGGTAGTTCTCGGTTCGCATACTGCTGAAGCCTAGCTTGTAGGATTTTGAGCATCACCTTGCTGGCATGTGAAATGAGCGCAATTGTGCGGTAGTTTGAACACTCTTTGGCGTTGCCCTTCTTTGGAATTGGAATGTAAACTGACCTTTTCCAGTCTTGTGGCCACTGTTGAGTGTTCCAGATTTGTTGGCATATTGAATGCAGCACTTTAACAGCATCATCTTTTAGGATTTTAAATAGCTCGGCTGGAATACTGTCATCTCCGCTAGCTTTGTTGTTACTAATACTTCCTAAGGCCCACTTGACTTCACTCTCGAGGATGTCTGGCTCAAGTTCAGTGACTGCACTATCATGGCTATCAGGGACATTCAGATCTTTCCTGTATAGTTCTTCTGTGTATTCTTGCCACCTCTTCTTAATCTCATCTGCTTCTGTGAGGTCCCTGCCTTCTTTGTCCTTTATCATGCCCGTCTTTGCACAAAACGTTCCCTTGAGATCTCCAATTTTCTTGAAGAGATCTCTAGTCTTTCCCATTCTGTTGTTTTCCTCGATTTCTTTGCATTGTTCATTTAAGAAGGCCTTCTTGTCTCTCCTTGCTATTCTCTGGAACTCTGCATTCAGTTGGGTATATCTTCCCCTTTCTCCCTTGCTTTTCGCTTCCCTTCAGCTACTTGTAAAGCCTCATCAGACAGCCACTTGGCTTTCTTGCATTTCTTTTTCTTTGGGATGGATTTCGTTGCTGCCTCCTGAACAATGTTACGGACCTCCGTCCAGAGTTCCTCAGGCACTCTGTCTATCAGGTCTAATCCCTGAAATCTATTCCTCACCTCCACTGTATATTCATCAGGGATGTGATTTAGGTCATACCTGAACGGTTTAGTGGTTTTCCCGACGTTCTTCAATTTCAGCCGAAATTTTGCAAGAAGCAGCTCATGATCTGAGCCACAGTCAGCTCCAGGTCTTGTTTTTACTGACTGTATGGAGCTTCTCCATCTTTGGCTGCAAAGGACATAATCAATCTGATTTCGATATTGACCATCTGGTGACGTCCATGTGTAGAGTCGCCTCTTGTGCTGTTGGAAAAGAGTGTTTGCTATGATCAGCATGTTCTCTTGGCAAAACTCTATTAGCTTTTGTCCTGCTTCATTTTGTACACCAAGGCCATGCCTGCCTGTTATCCCGGTGATTTCTTGACTTCCTACTTTAGCATTCCAATCCCCTATGATGAAGAGGACATCTTTTTTGGGTGTTAGTTCTAGAAGGTGTTGTAGGTCTTCATAGAACCGATCAACCTCAGCTTCTTCGGCCTCAGTGGTTGGGGCATAGACTTGAATTACTGTGATGTTGAATGGTTTGCCTTGGATTCGTACTGAGATCATTCTATCATTTTTAAGATTGTACCCCAGTACTGCTTTTCCCACCCTTTTGTTGACTATGAGTGCTACTCCATTTCTTCTAAGGGATTCTTGCCCACAGTAGTAGATATGATGGTCACCTGAATTAAATTCGCCCATGCCTGTCCATTTGAGTTCGCTGATTCCCAAGATGTCGATGTTCAATCTTGCCATCTCATGTTTGACCACCTCCAGCTTACCTTGATTCATTGATCTGACATTCCAGGTTCCTAAACAATATTGTTCCTTACAGCATCGGATTTTCTTTTCACCACCAGACACATCCACAGGGGAGTGTCCTTTCGGGTTTGGCCCAGCCGCTTCACTCTTTCTGGCGCTACTTGGAAATACCCTCTGCTCTTCCCCAGTAGCATATTGGACACCTTCTGACCTGAGGGGCTCATCTTCCGGCGTCATATCTTTTAGCCTTGTGATACGTTCCATGGGGTTTTCTTGGCAAGAATACTGGAGTGGGTTGCCATTTCCTTCTCCAGTGGACCACATTTTGTCAGAACTCTCTGCCATGACCTGTCCGTCTTGGGTGGCCCTGCACGGCATAGCTTATGGCTTCACTGAGTTACGCAAGCCCCTTCGCCACAACAAGGCAGTGATCCATGAAGGGGATTAATATCTTGCATTCCCTTAAATACCCCATTCAGAGTGCAATCCTATGCATGTTTAGACAGAAAAAAGTCCTATGATTCCTAGTACCTAGACAGCATGGCTGGCTGGAGGGATGCTGGGAGTTGTAGGCCTTTTTCTGTCTAAATGTGCTTAGGAATGTATCCTCAATGTATCAGACTTTGAAATGCTGTGTCCTCATATCTGATTAGCTTCTGTCCCAATATTCCAGACTATTCCCGTCTACCCATGCATCCTGCCTATGTCATTTGTTTTTCCCAAAATATCACTAATTATCACTGCCCCCAGGATGTCTTTAAACATCTCAGCCACAACAGCACCTGTTTATCCTTTTTGTAACTATTTTCTCACTATCAAGCCAGCAAACATTTAATTCATGTACCATCCTAGGTTCTCTGAGACTTTCCATGGCTTTGCCATCTTATAGTTTGGCTTCTTGGACAAACTTATGCTATGCCTGTGCTATGGGGATTAATTATATGCCTTCTGGACTTATATTATTATATATTAGCAATATGATGAATAGGCTGATTAATATGTGATTAGTAAACAATGTATGCTTGTGTATAAGGTTTTATGAACCTCCTTTCTCCTTCAGGAGATATGGCTTTCCAGCACTGTACACTAAGATTCTTTCATCCAGTGATAAGAGAATAGATCACTGGCTTATCTTTCCTGTTTTTCAACAGGATGGATGGCATTCTGCCCCAGCCTTCTTGGTAGTCTGTCGGGAGAGGACAGAGGAAGTCTACTATCAGTTTTCTTCAGATTTCTTGTTAGAGGTAGTTTGATCTCTAGTTAGAGCTAGTATGGAATCCTTCTATCTGTGTTTTGTCTCCTTTACACCTAGCTAGAGTTATTATTTGGGGGCAGTTAAGGTAAGTAGTTATTTTTACAGCAACATAATGCTTCATTTTTCCAGTGGTTTCAACCTATAGCACGTCTCGAAAGGGGAGGTGGAACATCTCCACCCCAAAGAGACTGAAAGCTTAATTAGCCCTGCCTCCATCATCTGATAGCATAATCAGCATACCAAAGAGTAGAATAACTCACAGTAATCTCCAATCTTCTGTTCTAATGTTATTTTCTTCTGCCATTTCAGACTCCAGGTGTGGGATCAAGTGTTTGAATGCTCCCCTACACATGCAAAACTACCATGTTAGGGAGAAGGTTCTAAACCAGCTTTTCCCCTAAGTAGTTTCAATATCCCCTCCAGAAGTCAAATGGTACAGCCCAAGAAATTACATCATATTGGGTTTCTTCTGGTCTGGTTTTGCTCAGGCACTATCTTACCAAATGGCTGCCTGTCTTTATGATAAGTTACCACTTGTAGATGGCTTCCTGTATTTATGGATTGTGTTCATAGTTTCTGGTCATATCTCAATACACCTTTTCAGAACAGGAGTAGGGGAAAGTAACAACAGAAGCAACCTTAATTAAGCTATTCTTCTAAAGCATGACATCAGTGTAAAATTAATTATGTTGTTGTAAGATAAAACAGACTTCACTTCTTACATCTAATAGAAATAAAGCCATTGTCTCATAATTTTAATGTCACATTTCCTCTGAGACAAGAACTGAATATACATTCAGCAATTTTAAGGCCACTAAAAGATAACCTAATAATGTTATCTGCCTTTGCAGGATTAATAGTTAAAACTGAAGACAATGAAGAACATGAATGCACAGTGCCTGTATCTTTTCTCTTCTGAAATAAGAACTCCATCATAACTGCCTGATTCTGTACTCCCAGTAACAATTGAATAATTCAAAACAAAACAAAAAAATTGTTACAAGGTTTTTTACAAGTTCTCTATAGAGAAACATTTCTTAGGCTGCAATCCTATACCCACTTACCATGGTAGTAAGTGAGCTCATTGAACTCAGTGGGGCTTACTTCTCAGTAGACATGAATAGGATTCTGTAATTTTTTTGTTCTTGCATCTTTATATAAATACAAAATCAGCCACCATATTTTTACATTTCTCATTCAAACGGGCCAGCAATCTTAACAGTTCCTGTGAAACATCAGTATGTTCCAAACGATCTGTACCTCCAATCAATACAGTAAATTGTCTTCTCTGTAGTGTTAATGTCTTTGAGTTTTCTGTACCACTCAGAGATGTTCAGTGTATTTGTCAATTTCCAGTGTCTTGCCAAAATGATTTTTATCACAACAAAGAGATACACAATGAAGCTTCAATTCATTTTAATTAAGGACCAAAAATGCATGATTTTATTTATTTTTTGTTCTTGATCTAATATCTTACTTTAAAAAATAAATAAAGCTCCAGTGGAATATCAGATGGCCTGATCCAGCAAGCTTCTGCATTGCCTTGACTCCTCCAAGCATCAGAGAACAATTAATTAGTTCTCATGCCAGTGTGAAGTGTTGGCCAATCAACGCCCTTTGGCACTTTTCCTCTCTTGCCATCTTTTATCTCAGCTTCTACTTGGCACAGAGTTCCTCTTCTAACCCATTTGCATGGCATCCAGTTGCTTTTCTTGGGAGACCAGCCCAAACATGCACCAGTAATTTACAGTAAGGGATAGGCTACATGTTTCCTGGGAAGCAATGCTTGAGAGCAGCATCACATTTCAGCTGCAGTGAAAACCTAAAGATTTGTCATTTCGCAGTCTGCGCCCACTTAAACTGACCACAAAACCAGGGCACTAAGCTGATAAGGAAGGCAAAGTGGAATCAATCGTCTACAAGGTCAATATCCAGTACTGCTGCTGTGCTTCCGCTCATTCGGTTGCACCAGGAGGACCCACCACTAGCACAACGAGGAGTTAGCGCTGCCTAAAGCAAGCCTGGAAACGATTATTTTTATTAATCGTGTTTTTAATTTTGGGCTTAAGCAAAAATGAGATGGTTCACATACCTAGCACCTCCATCAGAAATGTGGATGCTTCCAGGCAAGGATTTTATTGCACTGCTTCATTCTCAGAATTTTCATGGGGTGGTCCAGACCATGATGTCTCACACTTATAACCCTCCTGTGTATTCCCACTACTTCCATCCTTTTTCTAACTCTGGAAAACATGTTAAGGATGAAAAGATGGAATAGCTGCACAATGCCTTGACAGTTGGCGCTAGGACCCCTGAATCTGGAAGCACCCTGTGTGCTGCCATAGTGGCATTACCTGCCCTCCTGCACTGCTCAATGGCCCCACAGCATGTCTTTTGATGAGGACTATTGCTGTTACAGTGGCTCTGTGTCACCCCGTGGGCTCATGTGACAGGCTGCACACGGGTGCAGCAAAGGCAGAGATGGTAACATTACACCAGTCTAGTGGTAGTTGAGATCCATCCTCTCTCTTTTTTGTCAGAAGGAATCTTGAGGGGTCAGAATGTTAGTGTTTATCTGCAGCTTCCAACATAGTATTGTACAGCTGTCACTGCCGTGCCTGCGGGAAGACTGTTTGTAAGAGGGTGTCACTTTTATTAAGAGTATGCCAGTTGAAGAGAAGGGCAGGAAGAAAACAATGGCAGGAGATGTGCTGAAGCCCAACCTTAGAACATTAACATATATTTATTTATTTATTTATTTCATTTCTATACCACCCAATAGCCGAAGCTCTCTGGGCGGTTTATTTATTTATTTATTTATTTAATGCATTTGTATTTCATGGAGATACATTTCAAGCTTTTCTATACGAGCAATTCATTACATGCTCGTGATTAGTCAATCATGGAAGTTTGTGGGTCCTTTATACATCAACCTCCAGGATGTCTCCCACACCTTTCCCCGTTTATCCCCTGTCCCTTTATCCCGCTTTCAAAAAGATTGGAGATAAGCTGTAAAAAAAGGTAATGGCACAATATTGGCAGTGTATAATGCCGGTGTAGTACTATAATTCAGCCACTAGATGGCATGGTTTCACTGAACTTATAAAGCATTGTGGAGAAGGGTCTTTCAATTCCAAATCATGTGTTTGCTGTCTAAATGAGGCCATCACAAACCTGGCAAGACTCTGGAAAAAGAAAGCCCCGGTAAGGATGCATGATTTTTGCTTAATGTAGAGAAGCCCTTAGGACTTGACAAGATATTTACAGAAGATTTACAGATTTTTATTCTGCATTGTTGGGTGTTATAAACCAGTCAAGTTTAGAAATCAGGAGAATGGAAATATATCTTAGTAATTATTCACAAAATGTTGTGGACTTTGTTTTGTTTTTCATTTCCGATACACATAGCTGTGATACGTGGTATGCATATTTTCCATCTAAAGGTAAAGGTGTCCCCAACTAGTCGTGTCCGACTCTAGGGTGCGGTGCTCATCCCCGTTTCTAAGCCGAAGAGCCAGCGCTGTCCAAAGATGCTTCCGTGGTCATGTGGCCGGCATGACTGAACACCGAGGTGCACGGAATGCGGTTACCTTTCCCGCCGAGGCGCTACCTATTTATCTACTTGCAAATTTCTTGCTTTCGAAATGCTAGGTTGGCAGAAATTTTCCATCTATCTATTCAGAATTCTTACACGGGCCTATGGTATTAAGTCTAACTTATATTTGTGCTACATTATCCTGGATTTGCTGGAAATATTATAGATCCAG
Source organism: Heloderma suspectum (assembly GCF_057233095.1). Taxonomy (NCBI): domain Eukaryota; kingdom Metazoa; phylum Chordata; class Lepidosauria; order Squamata; family Helodermatidae; genus Heloderma; species Heloderma suspectum. The sequence continues at coordinate 76,598,169 of NC_139460.1, read as the reverse complement.
ATTCTGGTTTGCATCCAGACTTAGTCAATGGGAATGACTAAATCTAGATCCAACCTGCAATCTCAATTTAGGATATCCCCAGCAAATCTAGAATCATGCAGCACAGATTAAAGTAGACCCACTGATTCATCGATCTACAAAGTTAGACTCATGACTAACTTAAGTCCCATTGATTTCAATGGGTCTACTCTAGTATGGCTAAGTCTGGATGCAAGCCTCTCACACCTTTACATAACAATACCAGCAGCAATTGGATATCAGAGTAGAGGGATGAGTGGTGTGAATAAGCATGGTGTTCCTCAGCTACAATTCCTTTTCAGCTATTACAATAATTTTCAAATTTACTTTTTTTACAGTTAGAACAATTATGTAAGTTATCTTTTTAAAAAGTGCTTTGAAATTTAGCATTTCAGTGATTTATTTTTAGTTGAAGATGAACAACTAAGCACTGTTAAGAAGAGTAAACAGAGTAAAGAACAAGATTATGTATAGTTCCCACACACAATGGTAATGCTGACATTTTACAAAACAGAAAAATCCCCCCCCAAACACTGCCCTTGGAAGCATTTGCCAGCTTGTTGGTAATATTTAGAAGTACAATGGTACCCTCTAGGGGAAGACCTTAGCAACTACTGTTGGAAATGCTCTATATAATTCTCACCATTTTGGTTCAGAAAACTAGGGATGTCAGAGAATTTTGCCACGAATCTCGGGGAGGCCAAATGCCAGCGCATTCGGCCCCCTGAAATCGGTGGTGAAATGGTCTGCCACCCCCCCGCCACCCCCCCGGGACAGGACTTACCTTTGGGAAATCTCCCTGGCGGCGGCCAGTCTTCCGGCCGGCTGCCGCCGCCACCATTTCCGGTAAAAAAACAAAAACAAAAAAACCTGATAGGCTACGTAAAGATTTATGTAGCCTATCACAGCTAGATTTTCAAAAAATACCGTGATAGGCTACGTAAATGTTTACATAGCCTATCACGGCTGAGTGAAAAACAAAAAACAAAACCACGCATACGCAAATGGCGGCGCTCATGGGCGCCACCATTTGCGTTCCTTGTTTTGGCGCGTGTAGTCTACGTAAACATTTACGTAGACTATGGTGAAAATAAGGGGAACGCAAATAGTGTAGCGTCTACGCTATTTGCATTCCCCTTACTATCTTCACTCAGCCATGATAGGCTATGTAAACATTTACGTAGCCTATCACGGCTGACTGCAGGGACGCAAACGGCAGCAGCTACGTCCGCCGCCATTTGCGTTCCCGGCCGGCCGGGATTCGCAGCAGGAGGGATGGGGCGCCTCCCCCCCTGGCCAGAATTTCGGGGGGGAGGGACGGCACGCCTCCCCTCCAGCCAGAATTTCGGGGGGAGGGACGGAACACCTCCCCCCCACCGCGAAGCAAATTTCGTCAAAGGTAAGTGACTTTCGTATATCCCTAGAAAACATTAGATAATATCAGTGGTGAATGACCCTGGTTTGATTTGGGCTACACATTAGTTACACAGATAGGTGGGCAAGACAGGCAAGTAAGAAGGGTACTAATCTGGGGGAACTTATCTGAAATACTGAGATCTCTCTCTGCATAACTATCTCCTCTATAATGTCATTTACATTAGCAAAACTGGAGGTCTGAATAATTGCTGGGATCGATATTTTCAAAAGAAGGAGCCATACACTCTTTTTTCCAGACTTCTAATATGCTTTTGAAATTTATATATTTATTTAAGCTGCATCTATACCGCTTGACATCCCAGGATTTCCAAACAGTTTGCACAATAACATATACAATATACAGACAGGGCCAGAAATATCGGAACAAGGATAACTGTTTTGGCAGTTGGCCTCTGTACACCACCACATTGAAGTTGAAAGGAAACACTCCCAGATAAGAGCGAAGCCAGGACTTCCAGCTGTAATTCAAGGGGTTTGACAACAGTGGGGCACTAACCACTCAGGAAATACAGCCAGTGGCATACACACACACCCATCGTTGGTTGCTCATACGTAATGGAACAAACCAACATCATTTCAAACTTAAGGATCACCTGGATGAAAATCCTTTGCAGTCAATGACTGCCTGAAGTCTGGAACCCATGGACATGACCAAATGCTGAGTTTCCCCCCTCGAGATGCTTTGCCAGGCCTTTACTGCAGCTGCCTTCAGCTGCTGCTTGTTTGTGGGTCTTTCTGCCTTCAGTCTTTCCTTCAGTAAGTGAAACCCAACCTCTATTGAGTTGAGATCAGGTGACTGACTTGGCCATTGAAGAACATCCCACTTCTTTTCCTGGAGAAACTCTTGGGTAGCTTTTGCTGTATGGTTTGGGTCATTACCCATCTGCAATGTGAAGCAGCGTCCTAACAGTTTGGCAGCATTTGGCTGAATCTCACCAGAAAGTATAGCTCTATACACTTCAGAATTCATCCTGCTGCTTTTATCAGCTGTCAGGTCATCAATAAACACCAGTGACTCGGTTCCATTGGCAGCCATACCTGCCCATGCCATAACACTGCCTCCACCATGTTTGACAGATGATGTGGTATGCTTTGGATCATGAGCTGTTCCTTTCCTTCTCCATACTTTTCTCTTCGCATCATTCTGGTACAAGTTAATCTTGGTTTCATCAGTCCAAAGAATCTTATTCCAGAACTGGGCAGGCTTTTTTAGGTGTTTGCTGGCAAAGGCTAATCTGGCCTGTCTGTTCTTGAACTTTACCAGTGGTTTGCAGCTTGTTGTGAAGCCTCTGTATTTACATTCATAAAGCCGTCTCTTGACTGTAGATGTTGACAATGACATGCCTACCTCTGCAAGAGCACACCTGGCTAGATGTTGTGAAAGGGTTCCTCTTCACCATGAGCAGAATTCTGCTGTCATCCCCTTTAGTTGTCTTCCATGGTCTTCCAGGCCTTTTGCTGTTGCTGAGCTTTCCAGTTAATTCCTTCTTTTTCAGGATGTTCCAAACTGTTGTATTGGCTGCTCCCACTGTTGTTGTTGTTGTTGTTTGCTATCTCTCTGCTGGATTTGTTTCCTCAGCCTAATGATGGCCTCCTTCACTCGCATGGACACCTTTTTGGACGTCATGTTGGGAGTTCCAGTGAACAGCTACCAAATGCAAATGTAACACTCAGAACCACCTCCGGGCCTTTTATCTGCTTGATTGGTCATGGGGTACCCAGGAAACAAGCTACACCTGGCCATGCAGCTGCTTGTCAGCCATTCGTTCCATTACTTATGAGCCACCAATGATGGGGTGTGTGTGTATGCCACTGGCTGTCCTTCCTGAATGGTTAGTGCCCCACTTTTGTCAAACCCCTTGAATTACAGCTGAAAGTCCTGACTTCGCTCCCATCTGCGTGTGTTTCCTTTCAACTTCAAAGTGGTGGTGTACCAAACCAAAGTGGTGCCAAAACAGTTATCCTTGTTCCAGTGTTTCTGGCCCTGACTGTACAAACAGTATAAAACAATACGTACCTGAGTTCTTCTACACTTGGCACAAAGTCAGCTTAATAGCTCTCTGAATCACCATTTGAAGACTGTCGCCTAACACTAATATCCACCATGGCATTTACTGGCCACACCTTTTCCTCTTCTCTTTCTTAGCCCCAGAGCTGCCACCTTTTTAACACCTAGCCTGAAGAAGAGTTCTGTGAAACTCAAAACTTGCTCATTGCTTTGTGACATTCAGTTGGTCCCAATTACAGAATCATTCATTTCCTGTTTTTATTTTTCTGATGGACCAAACGGGCTGCCTGCATTTTTAATTTATGTAACATGCCTGATGCTGGCAAGAAAACTCATAAGCTAAGTGGGATAAGCTAATTAACGTTTATGCTACCACAGCACTGTTTTGATGCTAGCAAGGTTTTGCGAGAGGAGCTTTCAGAGTAAGAAGTCTCCATTTCTCCAAAGTGCCAAGACTATTCATTTTGCAAATGGCCATCTGCTACATGCCCTAGATAGAAAGACTCTTTAAGTAGAACCTTATTTGAATTCTATTCATTGAATGCACAATGAAACAAACGGCACTTTCAAATCACACAGTTTTCCTGGGAAGGTTGCAAATGACTTTACTCCTAACCCGGGGAAGCAAGACAGCATCAAAGCATGTTGCCTGTACTGCCAGCAGGGGAGCCAGATGGCAACTGCTATGATCCAGTACACTGCTGTTCTCCGAATCGGGAGTAAAATAATTCCTAGTAGCAACCTCAAGTGGTGGGTGCTGACAGGAGCCACTGGGAATCAAAGAACAAGGTATTGGCATGCTCAGTGGAAACCCAGGGCTTTCAGAAGTATAAAACCTCTTTGGGAAGAGCAGAGGGTATTTCCAAGTAGCGCCAGAAAGAGTGAAGCGGCTGGGCCAAACCCGAAAGGACACTCAGCTGTGGATGTGTCTGGTGGTGAAAAGAAAAACCGATGCTGTAAAGAACAATATTGTTTAGGAACCTGGAATGTCAGATCAATGAATCAAGGTAAGCTGGAGGTGGTCAAACATGAGATGGCAAGATTGAACATCGACATCTTGGGAATCAGCGAACTAAAATGGACAGGCATGGGCGAATTTAATTCAGGTGACCATCATATCTACTATTGTGGGCAAGAATCCCTTAGAAGAAATGGAGTAGCACTCATAGTCAACAAAAGGGTGGGAAAAGCAGTACTGGGGTACAATCTTAAAAATGATAGAATGATCTCAGTACGAATCCAAGGCAAACCATTCAACATCACAGTAATTCAAGTCTATGCCCCAACCACTGAGGCCGAAGAAGCTGAGGTTGATCGGTTCTATGAAGACCTACAACACCTTCTAGAACTAACACCCAAAAAAGATGTCCTCTTCATCATAGGGGATTGGAATGCTAAAGCAGGAAGTCAAGAAATCACCAGGATAACAGGCAGGCATGGCCTTGGTGTACAAAATGAAGCAGGACAAAAGCTAATAGAGTTTTGCCAAGAGAACATGCTGATCATAGCAAACACTCTTTTCCAACAGCACAAGAGGCGACTCTACACATGGACGTCACCAGATGGTCAATATCGAAATCAGATTGATTATGTCCTTTGCAGCCAAAGATGGAGAAGCTCCATACAGTCAGTAAAAACAAGACCTGGAGCTGACTGTGGCTCAGATCATGAGCTGCTTCTTGCAAAATTTCAGCTTAAATTGAAGAACGTCGGGAAAACCACTAAACCGTTCAGGTATGACCTAAATCATATCCCTGATGAATATACAGTGGAGGTGAGGAATAGATTTCAGGGATTAGACCTGATAGACAGAGTGCCTGAGGAACTCTGGACGGAGGTCCGTAACATTGTTCAGGAGGCAGCAACGAAATCCATCCCAAAGAAAAAGAAATGCAAGAAAGCCAAGTGGCTGTCTGATGAGGCTTTACAAGTAGCTGAGGAAAGAAGGGAAGCGAAAAGCAAGGGAGAAAGGGGAAGATATACCCAACTGAATGCAGAGTTCCAGAGAATAGCAAGGAGAGACAAGAAGGCCTTCTTAAATGAACAATGCAAAGAAATCGAGGAAAACAACAGAATGGGAAAGACTAGAGATCTCTTCAAGAAAATTGGAGATCTCAAGGGAACGTTTTGTGCAAAGACGGGCATGATAAAGGACAAAGAAGGCAGGGACCTAACAGAAGCAGATGAGATTAAGAAGAGGTGGCAAGAATACACAGAAGAACTATACAGGAAAGATCTGAATGTCCCTGATAGCCATGATAGTGCGGTCACTGAACTTGAGCCGGACATCCTCGAGAGTGAAGTCAAGTGGGCCTTAGGAAGCATTAGTAACAACAAAGCTAGCGGAGATGACAGTATTCCAGCCGAGCTATTTAAAATCCTAAAAGATGATGCTGTTAAAGTGCTGCATTCAATATGCCAACAAATCTGGAACACTCAACAGTAGCCACAAGACTGGAAAAGGTCAGTTTACATTCCAATTCCAAAGAAGGGCAACGCCAAAGAGTGTTCAAACTACCGCACAATTGCGCTCATTTCACATGCCAGCAAGGTGATGCTCAAAATCCTACAAGCTAGGCTTCAGCAGTATGCGAGCCGAGAACTACCGGAAGTACAAGCTGGGTTTAGAAGAGGCAGTGGAACTAGAGATCAAATCGCCAACATTCGCTGCATCATGGAGAAAGCAAGAGAATTCCAGAAAAACGTCTATTTCTGCTTCATTGACTACGCTAAAGCCTTTGATTGTGTGGATCACAACAAACTGTGGCAAATTCTTAAAGTGATGGGAGTACCAGACCACCTTACCTGTCTCCTGAGAAACCTGTACGAGGGTCAAGAAGCAACAGTAAGAACCAGACATGGAACAACCGATTGGTTCAAAATTGGAAAAGGAGTACGACAAGGCTGCATATTGTCACCCTGCTTATTTAATTTATATGCAGAGTACATCATGAGAAATGCCGGGTTGGATGAATCAGAGGTCGGAATTAAGATTGCTGGGAGAATTATCAACAACCTCCGATATGCAGACGATACCACCCTAATGGCAGAAAGCGAAGAGGATCTAAAGAGCCTCTTGTTGAGGGTGGAAGAGGAGAGTGCAAAAGCTGGTTTGAAACTCAACATTAAAAAAACGAAGATCATGGCATCTGGCCCCATCACTTCCTGGCATATAGAAGGGGAAGAAATGGAAGCAGTGACAGATTTTACTTTCTTGGGCTCCAAGATCACCGCAGATGGTGACTGTAGCCATGAAATTAAAAGACGCTTGCTCCTTGGGAGGAAAGCTATGGCCAACCTAGACAGCATAGTAAGAAGCAGAGACATCACCTTGCCGACAAAGGTCTGTCTAATCAGAGCTATGGTTTTCCCAGTAGTAATGTATGGCTGTGAGAGCTGGACTATAAGGAAGGCTGAGCGCCAAAGAATTGATGCTTTCGAACTGTGGTGCTGGAGAAGACTCTTACGAGTCCCCTGGACTGCAAGGAGGTCAAATCAGTCCATCCTAAAGGAAATCAACCCTGAGTGCTCAGTGGAAGGACAGATAATGAAGCTGAAGCTCCAATATTTTGGCCACCTAATGTGAAGAGAAAACTCCCTGGAAAAGACCCTGATGCTGGGAAAGACTGAAGGCCAAAGGAGAAGGGGACGGCAGAGGATGAGATGGCTAGATAGCATCACCGATGCAATGAATATGAACTTGAGCACGCTCCGGGAGAGAGCGCAGGACAGGAAGGCCTGGCGTGCTATGGTCCATGGGGTCACGAAGAGTCGGACACGACTGAACGACTGAACAACAATCCCACCTACCCACCCCATCCCCGCTCAGTAGCCATGGAATATTGGCTGTCATTCAGAAAAGGAAAATGGGATCAGGGGTGGGGGAACGCAATGGTTTGCTGGACAAGGGCATGGCCGATGGGAGGCCTGAACATGAACACTCCCACTAGGGATGAGAATACTCTGCAACCTTTTGTTCCTACTTTTAGGAGTATAGTCCTGAGCTATATCATTTCTCTTCAATGGAAAGCAATACTTCTTTCTCTGGATATTCCAATAGTCAGTCAGTCTCTCTCTCTCTCTCTCTCTCTCTCGCATATCTTAGTCTTATGGATTTTATATCAGCAGCTCTATTTTATGAAGACCTGACAGTTCAAAGCTGTAGATTAGAATCATATTGCAGTAAAACACGTGTCCTGTTCTTGTTACATATTACTGTTGTTTTTGCATCATTAGTCATGGCTGGCAGAAAATCCTTACCAGTTTTTATCATATTTGAGAAAGTGCTGTAGAAACAACTTTTTAAAGTCTTCATCTCCATGTTGTCCTGGCCATAAATGAAATTCATTATTGTTTGCCTCAGTAAATGTTTTGCCAAAATGTAATATTATAGATGAATTTTAATTCAGCATTTTAAAAGGTGAGATAGCACAGTGTACCAGGAATTCTACTTTTCAGGAGGAACTGTCTGCTCTGCAGCTCCTATCAGCTTTTCCCTAAAAGTCCATTTAAAAGTGAATCTGCAATTTGTTTTGAGTGAAGTACCAGCAGTCTGTTCAAGTGGAGCCCATCTATTTTGCACAGGCCCAGCCTTGTCCCAAAATATTCCCCAGTGCCTACCAAATGCAAACCTTTTGTCCCAACACCACCATCTTACCCACACATCAGACCTCCACAATATTGCCTGTCTAGGCAGTCTTCTATGGAAAACATTTCTGAAAATGCTAACTTGAACATCCTGGACTTAAGCATATTACATAGCAACCTAAATTTGGCTTCTAGGATGTCATAACTATAATTCCCAAACATCACTTACTCATGGTGTGTGGATAAACTTTGAGTTGCACTCATAGGTCGTCCGGAACTTAGCCATAAAACAAAAATAAAAGTATACATTTTGTAAGGGAAATTACATGGGGAATCCTGTTGTGAAGATGCCACAGGGTCAAGCAGAAATCCTGCAGCATCACCTTCTGGAAATAGTCATCCAAGTATGAATGGAACTATTGTAAAGCAGTTTCACCCACATGCAACTTAGATAGCTGCTCTAGAATGGTGCCATGGTCGATTCACTGAGAGAACAAGAAGAATAAACAGGATTGTACTTTCTGTTTCTCTCCCAACAGAGGCCATCCCACAGGGCAACCAAGGTTGCTTTGGGGCCAAAGCCAGGCCTAACTCTCAATTGAAATGGACTCAGAAAATCAGTCTCATCTGAGAAACCCTGGATCTGGCCCACTTAAGCATCTTGCCCAAGAAGGGCTTGGGAACTTTGCCCAAGGGAATATTTGCCACTGGCCTATCATTCTTAAGATCTTCCAGGTCCAATGAAAATTTCTTTAAGAGTGGTCATACTACTGCCTCCTTTAAGGAGGCTGGTAGCACTCCCTCTTGTAAAGAGGAGTTGACTACCTTCTAGAACCTTCTGATTCCCTCCATGCCAGAGGTCATCAGCCATGAAAAAGTCACCAAGGAGTTGTCAGTAAAGGCATAATATGTAGCAACGTATTATACACAGTTAGGGGTGAGTTTCAACTTATTATTTTGAGTGATCACAGTTGTTGATACTAATTTATGTTGCCAAACCTGATCTCATTCCATCTTAGCAATGTGGAGCCCTAATTCTTTCTGTCTTTTTCATATTGCCATAGCCACCCTTAGCAAAGGATGTATAAATTTTCTATAATCATGCTTTAAAAATAATAATGCTGCTTTTTAAAAAAAAAGCCCTATTATTGAGAATCATATATTCACTTGTCTTTTTACTAGCTTTCTGGTTTAAATAGCAATGGCTAAGTTCAAGAGCTAAGTAATTATCTTCATTTCAGTGACTCTGCATTCAGCAGAACCAAGATAAGCAAGAAAAAGGCCATATTGTATTTCTTTAGCCTTGGTGGGGGAAAAGGAATCAACATGTCCTCTACTTAAATAATAAAGGAGTGGAAAGTATAAGCATGGACTGAGTTCTGTGAGCGCTACTGATGTTCCACAGCCTTTCCCTCTGTCGTCCTTAAATCTGCTATAGAGTTGCAGTTGAAGAACTGCACAATCTGTCCCTTACAGTGTGACATTCTGTTTTTCTGTGGCCAGGTTCTGAGATAAAATACAGTTCTTAGCAAACAGGCTCAGATTAGCCTTACTGTGAACTGACTGCCAGATTATGCAAAACGTTTGCCTTGGTAGGTATCTAATCCAAAGAAATCCTCCTTTCAGATTAGCAGCCCACTTCCCATCTAATTTTCATACTGAATTGGTTGAAAAAGAATGCCACTCTCTGCTCTGCCACTTCACTTGGTCCTCCTCCTACTGATATCCCCCACCCCACAGTCTGGGCTGGATTCATCAGAAAATTGAATCAGTCCTTCTAAGCACTAAATGCATATTTGAAGCAAAGAGCAATTTCAGATAAGACAAGTTCACGCTTAATGCAGCATCTAATTAGAGGTCTGCCAAGCAGCTACTCACACTCCCATTTTGCTATTTGTTAATTACCCTGATGGAAAGCACCTTGAAAACCAAACCACTGATTAGCAAATTAGTGAGCACCGTAGTGCCTGAACTGGTGAAACTCATCTTAATGCAACGATGGAGAAAAACAAATGTAAGCTGTTCCTAAGCAGTGTAAATTAGAATATATTCACTCATCCCCACCATTTATGATAGATGTTCCTTGTGGAGGTCAATTAAAATAACACACTGCCTCTATGATCTATAAAATATGTAACAATAAAATTTGCAAACCCACGCCACACTGTAATGCTTACAGCAACTCTATGACTTTTTCTTCCTCATGAGATTAAGGTTTCTTTCATTTGCCTCCCACTATAATGCCCCTAGGTCAGCTCATCACCTAGGTGAATTCACGCCAATCCAATTTCTCCATGTGCCCCATGGGAGTTTCTGCCTCCCCTCTTACTGGCTCTGTTGTTGGAACACCTTTCCTGCTGGCTGCGTTAGTGACTCTTTTCAGCCCTGAACTTGGTCCAGCACAATGGATGGACTGGCTTGTATTGTTGACATGATGTTGCCACAGGAAGGGCACCGAGCAACTGGCTGCCCTGCTGCATCCTTTTGGGCCTAGCATACAGGAAAAGAAATGTTCCATTTGTTCATTAGTTAGGCTAGTCCTGAATGAATCATGCAAACACAGAATCAAGAAGGATGGTCATTCCTTTCATTTGCAGTATTCTTATGAAGCCAAAATAGCAACACCCACAAAAGAGGGAGGTAGCACCAGGCTTGGGGAAATCCAAAGTTTGCAGAATTGTTTTTAAAAGGGGGGACCCTAAAGGGGAGGGAACTCCCCCAAACAGCCCAAACAGAACTGAGCATGTTCAGTGGACACAGAAAGCTGACTGGCTATTGGAAGGGAGGAACAGAAAAGTGGGCAGGATGGAGAACGGAAAGGAGTACTATGAAAGGGCATGCCTAACTGACTGGAAAAGTTAACAGGGGCATTTACTCCATGCTGCAACACTATGTAGCAGGTCCTACTTGTGCAAGGCAGAATATGGTAGGTGTTCAAACTGTGTACTATGAAGCTGCGTGCTGCTGGGACCCATGTGCATTCAGTTGAACATCTGCATAGAGCCTGCACCAACATACATTGGACCCTCTCACGCAGTAAACTCTATTTTTCTGGGATAGCTGACCGTGTGGAATTATATGTGTGTAGACTCTATACCAGCTCTTTAACAATCTATATAGGACAGGGAGGGCCCCCTATGATCCCTGCCCCTGCGTTCACTGTACAGTTTGAATATCTGCACAAAGGTAACAGTTACAGCACTAGACTAAGGAGTTGGGAGAACCTGGGTTGATTTCCTGCTGCAGCAGCAGGGCTGGACAATCACCCCGGTCAGCTTGGTGCTGGATGAAAGATTACTTTTGTTTGTTTGCTTGTTACATTTATAGCCCATCTTTCCTCCAAGGAGCCTGACATGACATACATGATCCTCTCCATTTTATCCTCACAACAACCCAATGAGGTGGGTTAGGCAAGTTGAATTGGACCTACTACCCTTCATCGAAGAACATAGGAAGCTGTCAGACTATTGGTCTATCCAGTCCAGTACTGTTGACACTGCCTGGCAGCGGCTCTCCAGGGCTTCAGGCAGGAACTTTGACCTTCCGCATGCAAAGCAGGTGCCCTGCCACTGAGCAGGTCCCTCACCTCAGCACTTGTGAAACTTGTGGAGAGAGGGCCTGCATGCTGTATGTCACTGCACAGTGTACATGGGTTGATGCGACGAAATCTCCTCTTAGCTGTATAAGAATTTATAACATTCCCCTCAGAAACATACAAAGTGTGCATCATTTCTCTAATTGATTCCATAACAGCTTTGCTTGAAATAACTAAATAAAATAATTTAAGAGAGGTAGGTCATTATGTATCTTTTTTCCCAACCCTCCAGAAAAGGTGAGGGTAGCATTCATAACAAGAGATATCCAGGCTGGGTTTGCACATAATGCTAACCCATGCTATGGGTTGTTGAATTCTGAGTTGTCATGTTGTGCAAATCCAACTGTGCTAACAAACCATTGTCAGTTAACCATGAACAGCCCAAGAAACAAACCCAAGGTTTCTTGTTGGGTTGTGAACTCTTTTGTTTAAATCATGGGTTGTTGTTACATGTGAACCCAGAGCTGCGAGTTGTTCATAGGTTGTTTCACCAGGCTACAGAAGCAAGAGTAGCAAAAACAAACAAACAGCCACTCTCATGCCAGTACTACACGACTGAATAACCATTTGGGATACAGGAAGGGAGCAGGTGAAGGAGAAGGGAAACAAACAATCCAGGGATGGAGAAAAAAAACCCAGTTGGTTGGTCATCTACCAGCCTTAGGGCCGGTTCACAGAACATGCCCAGATCATCATGGGTTATTTATTTAACCCATGATGAACTGCAGCATATATGGCTCCCATTGTGGATATAAAACCCACAATGTCATGTGAACCTAACCATCATGGGTTATTCAAGGGTAAATGACCCTCACATATCCCTACAACTAATCAAGGGTTATGCGAGGGTTATCTAACTTGCAAGGGTTATCTAACCTCAAATAACCCACAAAGACTGGGTTTACACAACATGCCAGAACCCCTGATCACCCCAATCAGAGGATGCTTATTCAAAATGGTGGCTGCACCCCCCCCCCATACACACACTGCAGCTAGTCATGGGTTAATTAACCCAAAATAACCCACCATGTCATGCAAACTGGGCCAAATTCTGGGTAGGGCAGCAAACAATGGACTAACCATGGGTTAAATAAACCACAGATAAGCGGTATGTGTGAACCTGGTCCCAGTGTATAATTGTCTACAATTTGTCAAGATAATTGGACTAAAACCAGCTTCAACTTATTGAAATTGGGATCAGTTCCAGCTTCTTCCTTCTGATGAAGTGGACAAGGTGCTTTCATCTGTAAGGCCGACCACCTGCTTACTTGATCCTTGCCCATCTTGGCTCATTATGAGCTGCAGAGAGGCTGGGTGAGGGGATCAAGGTGGTGGTGAACGCCTCCCTTGAGGAGGGAGTGATGCCATCAGCCCTCAAGGAGGAAGTGATAAGACTGCTTTTTAAAAAGCCCTCCTTGGATCCCCAAGTTCTGAACAACTTTTGCCCAGTCTCGAATCTGCCTTTTTGGGGCAAAGTGATTGGCACTGCAGTTGAAGGCACACTTGGAAGAAGCTGATTATCTAGATCCATTTCAGTCGGGCTTCAGGCCTGGGCATGGGACAGAAACGGCCTTGGTCGCCTTGGTGGTTGATATGAGGAGGGCTCTGGACAGGGGCGAATGCTCCTTCCTTGTTCTCCTCGACCTCTCAGCGGCTCTTGGTACCGTTGACCACAGTATCCTCCTGGACCGCCTTGAGGGTTTGGGCATTGGAGACACCATATTACGGTGGTTCCGGTCCTTCCTCTCTGGCAGGTACCAGGGGGTAGCACTGGGACAGGTTTCAGACCCGTGGCTGCTAGCTTGTGGGGTGCCACAGGGTTCCATCCTCTCCCCGATGCTATTTAACATCTATGTGAAGCCGCTGGGGGCTATCATCAGGAGGTTTGGGGTGCGGTGTCATCAGTATGCAGATGACACACAGCTCTATCTCTCGTTCAGATCTTCACCAAGGTTGGCTGTAGAATCCCTGTCCAAATGTCTGGAGACGGTGAGTGGCTGGATGGGGAGAAACAAGCTGAAGCTGAACCCTGACAAGACTGAGGTACTTTTGGTGGGAGACAAGAAGAGGGTGAGGGATGTTGACCTGGTGTTGAATGGGGTACGGCTACCCTTGAAAGACCAGGTCCGCACCTTGGGGGTCATCTTAAGACTCCCAGCTCTCCATGGAGGCTCAGGTGTCAGCTGTGAGCCAGACAGTGCTGTACCAACTTCATCTGATACGGCAGCTGCACCCCTACCTTCCTGACCATCTGGTCGCATCAGTAGTACATGCCCTGGTCTCCTCTTGTTTAGACTACTGTAATGCGCTCTACGTGAGATTACCCTTGAAGACAGTTCGGAAGCTGCAGCTGGTACAGAATGCGGCGGCTTGCCTGATTAAAGGCAGCTGCTGGCGAAATCACATCACTCCAGTGCTGAAGGAGCTGCACTGGCTACCAGTTGTTTTCCGGGCCAAATTCAAGGTGTTGGTTTTGACCTTTAAAACCCTATACGGTTCCAGCCCAGCCTATCTCAAGGAGCGCCTCCAGCAACACCAGATAGGCCGCTCAACAAGATCAGCCTCGGATGGCCTTCTCTCTGTCCCATCAGCCAGGACAGCTAGGCTAGTGAGGACGGAGAGGGCCTTCTCTGTGGTGGCCCCCACTCTGTGGAACTCCCTCCCTAGGGAACTCCGCCATGCCCCCTCTTTAATGAGCTTCCGCCATGCATTAAAAACATGGTTGTTCAGACAGGCATTTAGGGTAGGCTAGGGTAAATTTAGAAATGTGCTGTTTTTAATGTTGAATTTTATTGTATAAACTGTTTTTATTGTTGTATATCGCCCAGAGTGGCTGGGTGACCGGCCAGATGGGCAATTAATAAATTTAATAAATAAATAAATTCATTGGACTGGAGTTTGTGTGCGCACGTGCATGACACAGCCACACCCTGACTTCATGGCCATGTTATAGCTCAATAAATAGTTTCAATAAATTTGACTTTGACAGATGACTTCAGTTTCCATTCTGCTGATGAGCATGTTTTCCACAAGCTTCAGAGGCTAGTTTCAAAACAGAAAAAAAGAAAAACATTGATTCCCATAGGAAGGTAGAGTGCTTTTGATTTCCGTTCTGCAGACCACATCAGGACAACTGAGCTGCTGAACACCTTTTTACTTCTTTCTTTGTTGCTGCTGCTGCTCAGTTCCATTAGATCAAATAGAAGCAGGGGGTGGGGGATATTCCACACACGTTTATCCTTCCACCTCTTATTTTCATCAGCAGCAGACTCTCAGAAGTATTACAAAACACTTAATTGTGATCCTAAATTACAACCCTGCATTACTTAGCATTTGGCCTAATTTAATAAAACGTTTTCTTCTAAATACCCATTGAAGTGGCTACAAAATAAATGAAGGAAATGCACAAAATAAAGGGAATTAGATTCTTCTCAATTTGATTGGTGTCTGGCTACTAGAAGCATTTATCTTATCTCATTATGTTATTGGCTAAATGCTATTAATCAGCTGATTATCCTGTATATCTGCATAGATCTTGGGGCATTAGCCATATAACACTCATTTTAGAAGAATTAGATTTCGAAATCTTGAGTTGGAACAGAGTTTCTTCATGCATATATATTTGTAATTGGCCCCAACTTTTTGTGAACCTTCTTCTACCATCATCAGCACCCCATGACACTACTTGAGCAATTGTGTTGTCATGGAATATTGTTTAACACTGCAATTACTCAGGCTTGGATTCTTTTCTATTTAATGCCATAATATCAAATAATTCAAATATCATTTTCTTAGGTCTTTGTTTTGCAGTCGTACTGCAAATGGAGAATGGAGTTGCAAACCTATATACACTTACCTGAGAGTAAGCCCCATTGAACTCAATTACACTTACTTATGAGTAGATATGCATAGGATTACAGTTAGGCAAGTATATTAGGACTCAAAAGTTCATTTCATATAACGTTAAGTTACTTCTAAGTGGAGAGTGAAAGTGACAACCTAAACACTCAGTAGTGTCCTCTCCCACACATTGAAGCCAAGCAAGCTCCCTGGTAGAGTGAGATGTCAACTAGAGTGACGTTGGCAGAAAACTCAAAACGGGTCTGACTGAACACGGGCTACAGCTACTTGAAAGCCTGCTCTGTGGCAACGAGGTTTGTGAAGAAATTGTACTTCTCCACCTCCATTGTATCTGCACAGAATTGTCACAAGGAGTTTTTTGGGTGGTAAAAAGCCAATTACACTCTGGCCTGCGAGAAGAAAAGGTGGACCACACGATAGTCCATTGTGACCAATTTGCACAACACTTTGCTGATAAAATCAATCTTATCCATGCCGACTTGGATGTCATAGTTGATAAAGGTCAGGTGGATTTAACTTTATCTCCCACTTGTCTGGTTATAATGGATACTTTTCAATTGGTACAACTTCAGGATGTGGACAGGATCCTTGGAGGGGGGAGCCCTACCACTTGTGTGCTGAGCCCTTGGCTTTCCTGGCTTATAAAAGGCTGAGTGGGTAAGGGTAGTGGTGAACACTTCTTTATGGCAAGGTGTGACTCTGTCTTGCTTAGAAGAGGTGGTCGTAAGACCACTGTTTAAAACTATTTCCCAGTATTCCACTGGATAATTTCTGCTGGTATCCAATATTCCATTATTGGTTAAGGTGCTGGAGCATGTGATGGCTTCTTAGCTCCAGGGATTTCTAGATGGAGCAGATAATCTAGAACCATTCAATCTGGCTTCAGGTTCCAGCTGTGGTCAGGAGTATGTTTGCACTCCTGAGGCTAGTGCACCAACCGTGCCCATTCCTAGAGATGTCTGATCTGGCCACGGTCATGCTTGACTTAGTGACATCCCATTTGGACTACTGCAACACACTGTACATGAGGCTGCCTTTGAAAACTGTTTAGAAACTTCAGCTGGTCCACAATGTTGTGGTCAGGCTGTTGACCGGGGCCGGTCACAGGAAGCATGTGACTTTACTGGCTAGTGATCTGTTTCTAGGCACTATTCAAACTGCTGATTATGACTGATGAAGCCATATATGGCTTAGGACCAGGCTATCTGAGAGAGTCCCTTTTCCAGTATGAAGCTACCTGGGTTTTAGATCTTTGTGGGGAGGCCCTTCTCTCAGTATCACCACCATCAGATGTGCATTTCGTAGGGATGAGAGGGCCTGTGGCACCTCTACATTAAAGGAAAATCCGGGAGCCCCCAGAGCATTTTGCTTCCATTTCTGTGGCACGATGAGGATTGGCTCCTTAGATGAAGAATGTGACAAAACACCCTTTCTCGCAGCCTTCTCAGAACTTTCTATATTTTTCAATGAAAACAGTGCCATCTAGCAGCTGAAAAATCATGGTACACTCCATAATAAACCTTTTTTTTAAAAAAAAAAGCTGATTATTTGAGGGGTTTTTACAATAGGTTAAACTGGAAAAAACACAGGACAGGCCCTGGATGTCAACAACTTGAGCAATGGACCCGCAGACTTCCGTGAGTGGCCAATCACGAGCATGCATTAAACACTCCTTGCCAGCGGCAGGTGTTAACTACATTTTTATTTTATATTTTGGTTATTACTGTTAGCCACCTTGAGCACCATTTCCTTGGTGGAAAGGTGGGGTATAAATCAAATTAAAGAATAGTCAATTATCCTGAACCCCCAATGTCCCCATGGGTCTTGTTTGAATTGTTTATACTTCTTACTGATGTAAATGCTATTCCATGAAACAGACACTTTAAAAAATCACTTTCAGTCCAAACTAAATGCCAACTATTGTTACAGATGAACAAACAAATTAACAATATTCTGAATATCCCCATTTCAAAAGATTTTTCATTGGTCTGTAAATACTGTTGGAAATGTCACATGGACAAAAATGTAAACCTTTTTCACCATAGAGGTTACTGAACAACAATTGGACATGAGATGAAAAAAAAAAGTGAACTGCAGCTAATGGCGGCTTTGCCTTAGCAGAAAGTGCTTCTACTCACTTAACTTGGTGCACCTGATCTTTGCTGATACCCCCTATCTACTGCAGCCTTTCTACCCTATCCCATTCTGTTACAGGTGGTCTACCAACTCTCAGAAGCAGCTTTTGGGGGCAATTTATTCATTTATCACATTTCTATACCAAACACTAGCTAAAGGTCTCTGGGTGGTTCACAAAAATTAGAACCCTAAAATGCAACATAAAACATTATATAAAACCATTCAGAGTTTAAAACAGAGTAAAATCCAGCAGTGGGGTAAAGATCTAAAAACACAACAACCATTTAAGAACAAAACAAAGAGCCAGTGTGGTGTAGTGGCAAGAGTGTTGGACTAGGAGCTGGGAGATCCGGGTTCTAGTCCCCACTCGGCCATGGAAGCTCACTGGGTGACTTTGGGCCAGTCACAGACTCTCAGCCCAACCCATCTCACAGGGTTGTTGTTGTGAGGATAAAATGGAAATGAAGAGGATAATGTAAGCTGCCTTGGGTTCCTTGCAAGAGGAAAAAAGGCGGGGTATAAATGCAATCAATCAATAAACTGAAGGAATGAAAAGCCTGGACAAATAAAAAGGACCTGGTGCTGAAAAGACAACAGGGTGAGCACAAAGAGAGCCTCTCTGGGAAACTCATTCCACAACCAGGCTACCACCACTGAAAAGACCCTTTCCTTAGTAGTCACCCATCTCACCTCACTGGCATGGGCACTCAGAGGAGGGTCTCTGAAGATGAACTTAGGGTCTAGGCAGAAATATATGCGAAGAGACGATCCTTCAGGTATCCTGGCCACAACCCATTAGAAGTTAATACCAACACTTTCAACTGGGTCTGGAAACAGACTGGAAGGCAGTGCAGATCACAGAGCGGTGGCGTATTATGATCATATCAATCAGCCCCATTAACAATCTTGCTGCCCTCTTTTGGACCACTCAGTTTCCTAACCATTTTCGAAGGCAGCCCCATGTTTAACGTGTTGCAGTAATCCAAATGAAGAGGTTACCAGAGCATCTATAACTGTAGTCAGGCTATCTCTGTCGAGATAGGGTCATAGTTGGCATATCAACCTAAGCCAATAGCCACTTGTGCCTTCAGTGACAATGCTGGATCCAAGACCACCCCCAAACTACAAACCCGGTCCTTTAGGTGGAATGCAACCCCCTCAAGAACAGGTTGAACTCCACTTACCTGGGCAGACGAACCACCTACTAACAGTGGTTGTAGGTGGTTCATGTCTTGTCTGGACTGAGTAGTTTATTGGCCTTCATTCAGTCCAGTACTGTACCCAGGCACTGATTCAGAACACCCACTACTTCACCTGGATTTGATGAAAAGGAGAGATAGAGCTGGGTGCCATCTGCATATTGATGATACCTCAGCCCACATCTCTGGATGACTTTCCTCAGCAGTTTTATGCTGAACAGCATGGGAGATAAAATAGAGCCGTGTGGAAACCCATAGCACAATGGCCAAGGCACAGAGCAATAATCCCCAGCACCACCTCCTGGAATTGGCCATCCAAGTAGGAGTGGAACCACTGCTGCACAGCGCATCCAACACCCAGTTCAATCAGCCTATCCAGAAGGCAACCATAGTCAATGGTATCAAAAGCATACCAAGGGTGGTGGGGCATGTGTGGGTAGGGTGGGGATCAGTGAAAAGTGGGTGCCCCAACCTGCACAAGCAGAAGCGCTTTCTGCTAAAGCAAAGCCATCACTGGATACAACCCAGTATCTGTTTGCTAATATCCAGGATTGTAAGGTTTTTAAAATGTACCAATGATCCAGCTTGCTGAACATTCCATCTGACAGTAACCAAATGCCACAGGGAAGCTGACAAAAAGAACAAAGGAGAAACATAAACTTTGGTTATTCCCCAGCATTTGGCACTCAGGAGCGTAGGCCAACATGATCCAAAGCTGTGTGCGTATTTAAGTTTATATCCCACTGAGCTCAGCACTGAGCCCATGGCTTTTGTCGCCACATTCACCTGCATCACAACCCTGTTAAAGCCGGTTGGCTGCCTACTAAGTGAGTTTCATGGCCGAGCAGGAATTTGTTTTACTGTGCGCTTTTTGGTTTTAAATTTTGTGAACCGCCCAAAGTGCTTCAGCTATTGGGCGGTATAGAAATTAACTAATAAATTTGTGTCTTCCCAATCCGAGTCCAACACTCTGTCTACTATAGCACACTGGCTATTTATTGATTGATGCTGAAGAATCCACAAGGCATCTTGTGAATTTTAATACACTCGCTCACCCCCCGCTGATCCATTTGCTACCAAATTTGCTCAGCACTAGTTCTGTTGCCTGGGTTTAAGCTCCTTCCTTCTACCCCATGCCTGGACTGTTGTATCGGTATCTACTGGAGAGTTGCTCTTTAGACAGTGGCTAAATGGCCAGAGGATATCTTGTTTTCCCGGAACCGACCTCAGAGCCCGCTTGCAAGAGGAGCGCGGAGCAGCTGACAAGGGGCATGTCTAGGGGCATTCCGGGGCAGGCAGAAATGCCTGCACAACAAATCCAACATGTCATACAGCAGCCTCCTTCCCCGCTCAGCCCTCCCGCAGCTAGACAGCCGCGATCAGCTGTCTAGCCGAAAATGCAGGGCAGGAGAAGTGTGGATGGAACAATCCCCTCTGTGCTTCTCCTGCCCTGCATTGGATAGGTGGTCGCCCTCGAGTTCGGAGGTGGCTGCCTATCAGGATAGGCTTGCACCCTAAGTGTGTGTGCGTGCACGCATATGTTCGTGGACGTACAATTAACCGCAAACATGAGATTCAATAGCAATTTCTGCATGAGCTGTGATCAAAATTGCTCCATTTTTCAGTTGCATGAGTGATCTTTGTTTTAATTCCTTTAAGTAACCTTGTATTTATTTAGACATCTTTGGTTTTAGTGCATTTTGTTCCTAAAAATCTCTCCAGATTATGGCAGAGATCTTCATACCTCTTAATTCAGAGCAGTTCAATCAACTTCAAGAGAGCTATTTCCAAACAAAAGGTTTAAGGATCGCAGACTTCCTGAACATGCACATTTTCAGTGGATGAATCATCCTGCACACAGAAAGAGATAATCCTTGGTAATACGCTACCCCTTTCTGCTTGAAAGAGCACTATACACCATTTGAACAAAAAATGAGCAGCTCCCAGTTTAATTTTATACAGCAGAATGAAAGAATATTACATTAGTTCACTTAGCAATCTATCTCAAGAAAACTGAGGTTTAGAGATAACAGCAATTATCCGAACAGGAGGTTTAAGATGTGAATATCTTTCTTAATGCTTTACACATGGCATTAAATATTCAGTTATATTTTACATTGGGGGGGTCAACATCTGGCCCTCCAGCTGTTTTGTCTCCATCATCCCTAGCCAGCATAGCCAACAGTGCGGGATGATGGAAGCTGTAGGCCAAAAGATCTGGAGGGCCACTAGTTGCTCTCCTCTGTTTTACACACTATAAATTTAGATCAAATCTTGCTTGTTCTCCTGCAAGCAGTGGAGGCTGGTGGCTCTGATTTCAGTGGGGCTGTGCATCCACTCTGGGTTTCAGCCAGAACCAGTCAGAACTCTAAAGGAGAGCTAGTCAATCTCCTGAACCTATTTTGGGGATAGAGCGCAGCACTTTGGATAGCTCCTTTACAGTTCTGGCTGGTTCTGACTGAAACCCAGAGTGGATGCACAGCCCCACCAACATCAGAGCCACCAGTCTCCACTGCCTGCAAGTCAAACAAAACCCAATGGTTTAAAGAGTTGCCTGTACCCTAGGTGGGTATAGTTTCGCCTCTCAGTTTCCTTATCAGCCAAATATAAGGTCTCAGTTTTTATGTGAAGAGATGGTGACCATGTCAGTGGTTGTATTTATCCTGATATTTTTAGAATAAAAATAGCTGACCACCACAAAACATCATTTTGACTTTTTAAAATTGCTTTTACAGTCAAAAAATCGGCCCAAAGTCTATTTGAGTGCACTGATCTAGAGTCAGCATTGTAATATTTAAAGTGCCATGCTAATGAACACATCCTAAATATTCTTACTGATGTTCCTTTCTGTAACACCCACATCTAGCCATTTTGTGACATTGTACCAGTGTACATCATAGCCTATTCCATGCATCTATTGGTTAAAGTAGTAAATTTTAGGGTCAAGTCATTTCTGATGCTGTCAAACCAGTTTCATCTTTGAGTAAGAACCACTATTATGAGGCACAAATGCTCTATGCCAAGCAGTGTACTCTCTATTCCACACAGCAGGGATCATACCAATATCTGCCTATTTTTATTTCTATCCTCTCCCAACATAAAGCTTCAGGGAAGCATCAGTATACTGTAAAACACACACATATAGGCTGTTAACTCCCCTGCCCCACTGCAGTTCATCAATCGCCTAGATTTTAATTAAGTTAACTGTAAAACAAATCTGCATATTGGGTGAAATCCAATGAAGTAGTTTTACCAATGGTACTGCTTTCATCAGCAGAACCAGGAGAGGGATGATTCCCCCTCCGCCCTGCAGCTCCTAGGCACCCACAAAATCTGCTTCAGAGGGCTGGGGGACCCTTGGGAGCAGATCTTCAGGGGGGCTTCTGCGGGGCCAAAAGAAGGGGAAGGAAATCCTGTTACGGACGCAGCAATACTGGATTCTGCCCATTGCCAACACCACTATCAGTGCCTTTTGGTGATATTGAAGGAAGGACATATAAAGGATGAGGTACCTTGTAAGTATAAACAGAAGGAAAAGCTATGCTACAGTTAGTTTTCAATAACTTTCTGGTATTCTCTACTAAGGTAGCAGAAGAGCCAAAATAGCGTAAAAGAAGGGGGAGGGGACACTTAAAATCTCAGTATAATTGAAGATTCAAGTTTAAAAGAGCTGAAAGATTTTAGCTAAGTACTGTCAGCTCCAGTTGCCTAGCACAACAGCGGGTCTCTTTTTCAGAAAAGTTTGAAAGTCTAATTGCAGTTAACGGGTAGTATGTCATTCAGCAAATTCAAACAGCATAGTGGAGCTCTGCCTAAACTTTCCGTCGTGTAAGCAGTTGTGCAAGCGTAATATGCAACCAGTTGTACAACCACTTGTGCGAATGAAACTTTAGCTGGACTCTCCTCTTGTGCATAATTTGAAACCTAGTTTCTGCTAGCACATACATTCTGTGCTTGCAGAATGACACAACTGGATACTGCCCAACGTCTCTCTGACCTGTCAACTTTATAAAATGTATGCAGTGGCATTAGAATGGCTTAAGGGTAGTATCTGATGTTAGTCCTACAGAGAGTGGACCCACTGAAATGAATGGTACTTATTAGTCATGACTAACTTAAGTCTCATTTATTTCAATCAGTCTACTCTAAGTAGGGCTAATACTGGCATACTGCCCTAAGTTTATACTAGGAGGTATGGGAACTTCCATTTTATATTATCTATAATGGAGTTCTTTCCCCAACGTAGGCCAATATCTGGTGCATGATGCTCATTTAAATGCTGTTATGGGCTGGATGAGGGCTAAAACTGAAACCTAATCCAGGCAAGACAGAATTTATGCTGACATTAGTTCTACCCGTCCTAGGGCCAAAACAGATATTATTTTAACTGTGTGTCTAGCAACAATGTCTTTTCATTTTTACTCTAAAGTAGGCACAGGCCCCCGATTCAGATCTTAAAAGCCCCCCTTGACACATGGGTCCTGATCCAGATTGGGAGGGCCACTGCATCTGCTGTAGAGTAAAAATGGGGGGGAAACGACATAGCTGCTAGACACACATTTAAAGTAATGTCTGCTTTGGCCATTAGACAGGTTATATTCCTGTAGAGGACAAGATGCCCAGCCTAGAAGTTTTTTGGGACTGGGCACTGCTACTGGATTCTTAGCGGTGCCTTTTATCCGTCTCTGCTGGGAAATCAGCTATGACCACTTCTCCTGGACAAGGATTTTAGTGGTCTCCGTTACCCACGTGTTAGTATCCTCCTCTATTTACTACTACAGTGTTTGTCCTATGTGAGGCTGCTTTGCAAAATAGTTCAGAAGCTACGGGATGCTGTGGCTCACTTTCTGACAAGATTGTGGGGTGCACATTACTTAATTGTACTGGCTTTCTATTTGCTTCAAAGCCCAAATGAAAGTGCTGGTAGATAATGTACCTGCAGCAGTAACTAGGTATATTACAAACAACCGTAGAACATAACTCTTAACATTTTAATAATTAAACACCTGTGTAAATTATAGAAACCAATGGACCATAAAATATACTTTTACGTTTACACTTCCAACTTATTAGGATCATCATGTATATATAACTTACTGTATCTTCATATAAAATTTTATTAAGTGTATCTGTAAGATTTACAAGGCAGTGTTTTGAAAAATTCATGTTTATATAAAAAATAATTTTCATAAAATTAAAAAGACAGCACCAAAACATGCAGTATGAAAGGCACATTGTTTCAAGCATACTAATTCATTGCTAAGTGTAATTTAAAATTATACCTTGTATGCAATTAAATGAAATTAAATTAACGGAGTACCAAAACTGCAAGCTACATTATTTATTATATGTTAATCTTTTGAATCTGTATGTCTATCCAGTGCTGATACTACCTTCATATTTTCACACATTTTCATGTCTAGTATTCTTTAAAGGGAAGTAATAGTTAAACAGTGCATTTGTAAACATTTGAGAGGTAAACCACTACCTATAATAACTCTAGTCTACTTTACCAACTTCTCTGTAGACTCTAAAAGACAGTAACAAAACATACAATACTTCATTTGCTCCGTAACTTGAAAGTCATGATATAAATGCTGTTTCTTCAAGTTTATACCACTGTTACGTCACCCATCCTGCATGCGTTGTCATACTACAATAGAAAAAATATTAACAATCAATAAAGAGTTTTAATATATTAAACAGAAATTTTATTGTTATACAACCATTGGCCTTAACCAAGGAAAATGCATTTTAACAGGACAAACTCCAGAATTAATCTGTTTTCCCCCCAAATTTTCCTAATTTTCCTAGCAGGAGTGAAATTTGTCATGCGTATTGTAACGTAAGGGTCATAATCTCTCAACAGCAGACAAAGTTTAACAATATCAGGAAAATAATAGTATTAGTTTAACAGATATTCCAAGAATATTTCCATGGGATCTCTATAACCAGGACAGTACAGAACACAGTGGACAATGTCCTCTATTTCTCTTGTATCCCAGAACCATTGATTTGTGGGAATTTCATTATATCTACCCTCAAACCAAGCAGAGGACTGGAATCTCAATGCTGTAAAAACACAGCCAGACCAGAGTTATCCTTAAACAAGTTAAACCAGAAAGAGCTTCTAGCTTATCTGGGGTTGTTGTTTTTAATCCAGCTCTACAGCAGCCATGGTTATTCTGGTTTTGATCTGATCCTTATTTAAGGGTACATGGGACACTTCATAGCCCAAACAAAATCAAAACCAGTTACCCATAACCATTTCTTCCAAAAAAATATTGTTTCATGAGCCTACGGTTATCCATGCTCACAGGTCTGAACCAAACACTTACTAACATCATATCTATCCTAGCTGTAAGTGAAATAAAAGCTCAATTCTGCTCTCAGCATAGAAGCAGGAACATCTGTTGGGAATTTCAATAAAGATCTTATAAAATTGTTTTGAACCCACTTGAGTATGATGTTTCAAATTCCCTAAATTTCTGCCCCATCACTCATCTGGCTAATTGTCTTTCCTGCAAAAGCCTTTATCACTGTGAGGACCAAATTCCTCCTTCTGTCCACTGAGATTTTAAAAACGCTTGTGATGACCCAATAGCATTTAATCTTGCGGCCTCTACATGAGATTTCCAAGTAAGTGTCCTATAAACAAAATCCCCCAATATCTGAAACTCTTAACTTGTTCTATGATATGGCCATCCAATCTCCATACATGTCTCGATGTTTTTTTGCCAAAAAAAGAGACCTCTGTCTATTAGTAATTGGTAGTTTTTCAGTCTCACAAATTTCTCTATCCCTCCACCCCCATCCTCATCCAATAATAGCCAGATCATCTGCGTACAATAAAGCTGCAATTTTCTTTTCAGCAATTATCGGGGGGAAAGTAAATCCCCTGCAATATTATTTATATAAGAATTTAAAAGAAAAGGAGCCAGGTTAGTTGACTGCTGTACCCAAGACAAAGTAATTAACAATCATGAGTGTTGCTTATTCTTTAATCTATTGATTTTCTCCTGTTTGAATGGTAGTTTTTAAAGATAAGTCTCAGGGGTTCTTTTCAAACCCTGGAATTTGAACTGGAATATAAACCATTAAGATTCATCTGAACACTTCTGAAGTGTAAATTGTTGTGGGCTGGATATACCAATGCTTAACTCAAAATGTGAATTAATGGGGATAACCTAATGGGGCGCTTATGCCCCCACTGACTCTCTTACACTCCACCAATCTTGTTGCGCAAGCAGCCCCTGCTGCTTGCACAATGGTGATTATTTAGGTCTTCTAGGGCAACCCGAAGGAAGCGGAAACACTTGTTTCTGGGAGTAAGGAGCTTGCATAAGGGAGGTCCACTGATCTGCCTCCTTCCTGAAACAACTTATTTCCGCTCATTTGGGGGCTTCCCCAAGGAAGCACTAAATCTCCCTTGTATAAAACACTGGCTCCCACTTGCAAAATGGAATTGGCTGGACCCATCACTTGCAGAAGGGGATTGGTGGGACAGAAAGGAATCGGCAGGGGTTTAAACATGCCATTGGATTCCACACATAGGAATTTAGGTTTTGTGAATGACCTAGGACCCATTTTCACTCTCCCAATGAAGCCAGTTCAACTTATTCAAAAGGGAGAGGACACGTAGTTGTATGATCCCTTCATATGCTGTCACACAGCTCCAGATACACTGTTGGGTGAAGTCTTCCACTAGTGCTGATGCAACAAATTTGCAGAACAGTGATAATGAGCAACTCGCCCACTCACACTTCACTGGATCCAACCCAAACTCTACCAACATACAGTCACTCAGTTCAAAACTAGTTTGCATCCTTAATGTTCCTGTTTTCACTATGGGCCTTGCTTTACCCATGCAGAATTTAACTAACATCTGAGCTTAATCAGGAAAATTAAAAGCAGGAAAAGCTAAGATGGAAGAAACCAAATGTAAAAAGTGATAGAAATTTAACAAATAAATGCTAGATAAGAACAAAATAACAAAAACCAACAGTCATGTTTATTTGATAATAAGCTACACTTCTTCCGCATAGTTAAGCATGCAAAAATATGTACAAAGCTTTCCAAGGACCTGAATGTTACAAGTATTCAGTAACTTTCACCATTAAAAAGACAAGTACTGGAAACAAATTAAACAGAATGCCCTGATTAGCTTGATTTGGGTTTATTAACAAACTACCTGATACATGGAATTTTATCCTGTGAGATTTTCTCAGTCAACAAAACCACCTCTTTCCCTTTTAAATAGAAAATAAGGAAGAGTTTATATCTTAAGTTTTTGTATATTTTTTATGATCAGAATGTGTAATTTTCTCGTAACAGAACTGTTTTACTTTTCCTGCTTACAAAGATTCTTTTCATCCAATACATTAAGACCTGTTCCATGGATTTCTATCTTCCTAGAAGGGCAGTGGACCAAGAAACATCATCTCCAAGTGCCTTGAATTTGGCTTTTTTTAAAAAAAAAAACA
This sequence comes from Heloderma suspectum, assembly GCF_057233095.1. Classification (NCBI taxonomy): domain Eukaryota; kingdom Metazoa; phylum Chordata; class Lepidosauria; order Squamata; family Helodermatidae; genus Heloderma; species Heloderma suspectum. Next base: position 76,570,845 of record NC_139460.1, on the reverse strand, counting down.
CTGAACGGACATGTCAGTTACTTATTCTTATATATCTTGGATGTCTTTTATGACTACTGGTGCTACAGGTGAATCAGGAGAATGACAGATCCGATCCTGTATAAAGCGGTCATGTACCTTATTTCACAGAGTGAAATTTTAGATGTTTGGCTTGCATTATGCCTTCAACCAACCTAGTCGTCCTTACAGCAATGGTGAGGTAAGATCCATGGTGATTTTACTTCTATTTTCCATAAATATTCTTTCATTCCACTTCTACGTTATGGGAAGAATTGCATGCCAGAACTATTTCACAATTTAACATTTGGAAATAATTATTACTCAGAGTATTTGATGAACTAAGGATCCTATATATTCAAGATGTACATGTTTCCTAACTTAGCTATTAAGATTTTATATGAAGTCCACAAGGGATGGAAGAGAAATAAAACTTAGTTGAATAGAACTAATGAAGTTTTTAATTGGATCAGTTTGCATGATCTACCTCCTAAAAACTCAAAATAAACCTTTATCATCACAACAGATAAAATATTTGAGGTAGTCTATTATGAATTAACAAGGCAAACACTTCCTAAATCCAAACCATTAGGAGTGGCATAGAATGCCTCAAGAATAGGGTATGACGGGGTGGGGAATTTGTGGCCCTGCAGATGATTGGAGCTGGAGTCCAACATCTGGAGACCACAGGTTGCCCATCCCTGTCCTATTCCAAATTGTGCGACAAGGAAGTATGTATTTTCTTTCTCTGTCGTGAAAGTTATAGAAAGTACACCTGTAGTATCATAAAAATATAAACACAAAAACTGCCACATTTTGGATGAGTTAGCAGATGCATACGTTCCTTATAACAGGATGGCAATACCATGCCTGAATAATGCAATTCAAGACATGTTAGTAACATAAGGACTTTATGTATTTGCCAAACACTTCGTAATTGTTATGTGCTTACGTTTTTAGGGTGATATTACAGGTGTATTTTCTGTCTCGACAAGAAAACACTGAACGATGCTATAATAAATGGAGTTGGAAAGTGACTGATGCTGTAGAGGTGGAAAACAGTTTTACAAGGTTATGGATCCTTTGCTTTAAGAAGCCTTATGCCAAAGCCCATTGAAGAGAAATCTTTCCAAGTTCATGGAAGTCAAAAGCTATCAAAATGAAAATCATGGTTGTATATATGAAGTTGCTGTGAATAACCTGAGGCTGTCATGATTTTAAGAAAAGTGTACTAAGACTGGAACAAGTTGTATCAAGGCAATTTATTCTCCGGGACCCATTTAGTCCCAGGACCTGAACATCTGCATTGGTGGAGCTGCTCTTCAGTGCTGATAACATTGTAGTTTTGTTTGTTATACTGATGCAGCAGTTAGTCCTCTGCATCTTGCACGCTTTTGCTAGCTCTTCAGGTCTTGCAGCAGTGGGTTTGCATAAACATGGCAACTCCTACTGATGGGATGATAGCCCAAGTAGAGTCAGCTGTTGCCAACAGTGACAAATCTTATAAAAACCAGAGAACTAATTCCAATTACAAACATATGTCTACGTTCCATCCATGTAAGATTACACAAGAACGCCAGGAAGAGCTGTATATAAAAACAAACCAGTAGAACAATTCTGAGTCACAACTATATAGGCAACCTACTTTGCTGCCTATTGGGACGTTGTTTAGGGACGCTTAACCCATTCCCAACGTTTCAGACCCTAAGCAGAATTATTATTATGAGGCAATAACCATTGTTTTTAATATACTTTTTTGCATTTTAAATGTTGAATATATCTAAAGATTCACTTTGCTGTGAATCTCACTCTCTGCAATATTCCCACCTCTCTTAAACCTGAAATGGCACCTTTGCTTCTAAGTAGTATTTAAAAGACCTATTTAATACATGAAATGCAAAAATCCAAAGTGATTAAAGTAGTCAGGGATGTGTGTCATACATCTGTATTTTTCACACATTTTAAGAAGACAATTAAGTAAATAGCTAGCACACACTTTAAGTTTTTACGAAAAATCTATTTTAAAGCAGTTTCTTTTCCTCCTTTAAAATAGTAAATTACCAATAATTACAATCTATCAAAATCATTCTACAACTCTTAAAGCTGTGTTTCTATCCAGCACTGAACAGACAACATTTACTACAATGAAGAAATACATACTTTATCTCAGAGGTCAAATGTCTGGTTAATATTTTATTTAGGCCATGCCATTCTAAAAGCGGGTACATGTCAGCTTGTATTTTTATAAATTAAGCAGCAGAACCTATTTCTTTTTGTTTTTGCAAGATTGTTTTACAGAGTTACTCCCAGCTCTCAGCATGAAACACCCTTTGTGATATTGGAGATTATACTCAGAAGTAGAACAAACAAGGAGAAGTTAACAAATTCTGGTTTTAAACATTAGTTTAAACCTCAATCAAGATACCTCTCAGTGAGTCCAAAATAACTTCTATTAGCAACATAGGAAGCTGCCTTATACCAGGTCAGACTATAGGTCCATCAAGTCCAGTGTTGTCTACTCTAACTGGAAATGGCTCTCCAGGGTCTCAAGCAGAGGAGTTTTCTATCACCTGCTACCAGATTATTTTTTTAACTGGAGATAGCAGTGATTGAATATGGGAGCTTCTGCATGCAAAATGTGTGTTCCATCACTAAGCTAGCTGTTAGAAGAACATATTCAATACCCTCTCACATATTTTCTAGTATAATGTAAGAGAATCAGAGGTAGCCTCAAAAATAGAAGTGCTGCCTGAATGTACACCACTGATTAATATTTGCTCTAATTGGCAGATTCATCAGGCTAATATTAAAGTTCGCTGCTCAAATCTTTATTATTCCACTTCCTATACCTGCATCCCCCAACCTGGTGCACTCCTGATCTGTTGGGACTACAAATCCCACCATCTCCAGCCAACATGACCAGTGACTGAGGATCATGGGAGCTGTAATCCAACACATCTGAAGGGCACCAGGTTGGGGAAGTCTTGCCCTATACTGTTCAAACCTTTTAAAAATTGCATATAAATCAAATCAAACTATTCCTTTAACTCACTTGTATTTCTTAGAATTGTTTTATATCAAATGTTTTGTTCATAGAATGTACATAGAATAGTTTACAAATTTGTTCATGTGTCCCCAAATTACTGTACTTTTAGAGTCTGTAATCTGTGCTTTTGCAAAGTCTGATTGTGCAACAGAGTTATGTGATTTGGGCATGTGAGCATCTACCCTGTAGCTCAGAACTAAAAGAGAACTGATAATCACCCTGGTATCAATCACAAAACATGAAAGAAATCAAAGCAGTAAACTGTTCTCTGCAAAAGAATATCTGTTTATATTCTTTGGCCACACTAAGGGCCAGAATTCCTTCTATTTCACTTTTTGCTCCCTTAACTCCTTATCATTTAGAGTAACTTAAAGAATGCCAGGATTTTCCTTTGATTCATCTATCCTAAGGCCCAGAGGTTTAGCACTGCTTTCTCAGGAGCCTGTTTTGCCCTAATTGTACTTAGGGAGCAAGTTGAGCGGCTCTAACACTACACAATAAGCACTACTTTCCTCACATCTATACTCCTTTCTACAGAATGCTTCCATCTATTCCTTTGGACAATACATGATAAAAAATAGTCCACAACAGCTTCCTTAAGACTGAAAAAAATCCTACTGAATTTTGGTACATACAAATAAGGTCAAACTGTTAATTTTGGCTACCCTGCCAAATGTTTAGTCACTTTTAATTCTCTGAGTTACATGAAGAAATAGAAATTAACAAGATTTATGTATGCCAGTCTTCATTAATGGAGGAGACGTTTATGTTTGATAATGCACTTGGTGCAATGCTGTCAAAAATCCACAAACACAAAGCTGAATATAAGCATGAATTAACAAATTAACAAATATGCTTCTACAAGTCATCTTTATGAATGTTTACATGTCTACAGTGCCACACATGCTATGTGTAGATCCTGAGGGTCATGAGATTTCTACTTTGATTTTAAGAATACATGAAATACATTTAATCCAAATTTAAAGGTATTTGAATTAACATGGTAAAACATGAAGGATACAACTAACATACGTCAACTAAGGCTTGGGTATATTCAGAGATATGAATACTCAGAGGAAAAAGAAAATCTCAAAAACTAAGTCAAGTTAGGTGTGTTGTTGTTTCCCTTTCGAGCTAAACACAGGCTGAAAACAAAGTTCCACATACAGTCGTCAGACATGATTGTAGCATGATTTCTGTTGCTTTCATTATGTTCTGAGCTCAAGAGAAGTGGAAGGATCAATTCCTCCATCTCTATGCTCCAATTCTACATGGGGGTGGAGTGGGGAGGGGATAAATTTTGATTCCCTGCTTCAGCTTCCCTTGGACACAGCAGCCTTCTTTAAAGCCATACTACAGAGAGGGAACTGGGGGAGCAGCTGCATTCACCTTCTAGAAACGGTACATCAGTGTAGCTGATGGCAGTACCATTTCGCATCTAACTTCTGGTTTAACGTCTGCTGGGTTAGAATACTTCTGCAGAAAAGATTGTGACTACCAACTATAGATTGGTATCTATCATCCTCACATAAATTATACATTAACTGTTAATTATACAATAATAAATGTATAAACTGCCTGCTTCCAGTTTACTGTGTATTGTTTATGTACCATCCCTGCCCACCCAAGTATTGGGAACTGTTCTAGGTTTCTGTGGTAATTTTGCCCATTTTATTTTCTTTGATTTAGTCAGCTTTATTAAGGAACAAGCAGAAAATGATGAATAACCATGATTAATATTCAGAACAATTTATCCTTTCAAAATCACTTTCAGGACAAGTAGGAAAACACACAGAGACACTGCAGCAGAATATCAAAGTAATTGTTTTCACTAATAACTTTATTTGAAGTAGTACACAAGTTATGAAACTACAGCAGTTTGTACATGTCCTACAAATTTCAGTGCTTGTAATACAAAAATCTGAAAAAGCAAACTGCATTCGTTACCAAATCTAAACCCTATGACGGTGCCTCATGAATGTCCTGTGTTATTACTCCAATTGCTGAGTTTTAAAAATCTCTAATAACAAACACAACGTACAAAGGTCCAAGTGATATGAGGTTTTTATTCCCTTGTCTCTAAAGAAATGCATCGATCTTGGTGACAAAAATATTCCACATGCCAAGGAAAAAAAAACTCTTCCTAAGCCCTACAATACAGACATTACCTCCACACAGTGATGAGGCACAAACCCAAGGAGATGCTTTTAAAGTTTAACTGCCTGTTACTTAAATGAATGCAGTGTTTGTATGAAATGTCCACTTTTGAAAAAGAATTCCATTTTAAAAAATCATGAACATCAATAAAAGGAAAAAAATGTTATAAGGCCATGTCAGTCTAGGTACTGTTAAGTATCTATATACTTAAATGTTGCTCACGCTAGATTCTAACTTTTGTTTAAAAGCCACAAATACATTTCATAATGACCATAATTTTTTATTTAAAACTAAAAGATGTATATTAAAATTAATATATGAAACTGATAGGTATACACTATCTTGCAGATGGAGCCAATTTATATACTTAACTGCTTGCTGCCTTAAGGGAGAGTTTGGCTTAAGTATTATCGCAATAGGAAGCCTTTATCACCACTAAGGGATGCTTAAGTTCAGCTACCTTTCTCCATCTTGCAACTAGATGCCATTAACTTTTCTTATTAAACCACTGACTTCATCCAATGCCTATTTTAAGAAGGCTACACCAATTCTAACATATAGGAGAAACAACTTACCATTAAGGATACCCCTTACATATGAGCTTCCCCACATCCCTCAACAACTGGTTGTGCAGTTGTTGTACCTCTCCATGGATCAACACCATCACCACAACTATGAACTGAAGCCACAGCAATGCACCCAGGTGGCAGAGTGGTATAATAATGCATTGATCACCCTCCAACCATTGGTCGGGGGTGGGGTGTGTGTGTGCTGAGCAATGCATACTGCCATCCAAGGCCACATCCTTTCTTGTTTCCACAGCCTAAGATGGCCCCCTTCTCCTACTTAGTGGGGTGTCAAAGCAGTACCAGCAGGTGGGGCACATACAGCCTAAAGAAAATCTTTCAGTTTTACCAAAAAGTGACATTTTGGGATCTTAACAAGTTTGTAAGAGGAGTGTCCTTCAGACTAGTGTTTTAATCATTCAGTAGGGTCTAGAAGTGAAGTGTTTGGAGCAGAGTCTGTCCCAAGACAGTTCTTACTTCAACTATATAGATCTGCTGTGTTAGTTCCTCCACAATCTCCATGCAGTTTTATAAACAAGCAGATATTGTCAAGGTTCCAAAGCCTAAGAGCTATGTTCTGAATGCACATCATGCTACCCTTCATTCTGCCCATTTATTATTTTTATATGAGGTGACAAGTTATTAAACATGCAGAAATTCTTCTGACTGCTATGCTAGTACACAATTATGCATTCTGACCATTTAAACTACAAGTATAGAATACTGGGACAATGCTACATGGCTACACTTAACATTCATCAACTGTGCAACAGAGCAGTTTAAATTATGTTCAATGAGAGCCAATCTTACTTTTTAGGCTAGCCTTCCCCAACTTGATGTCCTCCAGATGTTTTAGACCACAACTCCCAGGATTTCTGACCATAGTCCATTCTGGTTGGGGCTGATGGGAGTTGTAGTCCAAAACATCGGAAGGGCACCGGACTGGGGACGTCTACAGCTTAAGCATTTGCAGCAGAATTTTGGGTTGTACCACTTCAGAGTTCAGGCATATTCCCACATAAAATGTATGTAGTAAATTTGCACACAATGGACAGAGGTTTAAGGCAGACCCCTCCTGGATATCTAACACTAGATATTAATATCTAACACTAGATATCTTAAGTACCAGAATGTATGTTTTTTTTAAAAAAAACAACAACAGTGGCTCTACTATGTTAAATATTCAAAAGAGGTTACCTTTCACACTGCATGTTTAATTTTATTATATTCTTTATTAATCTATTTTCAAAAGCAGCCAACAACAAGTTAAAGTCCTAATCATCCATCTGTCTTGTGCACTGGTGGAGATGAACAAGTTTCATACAGAATAGTATCAAGCCCAATTAAGGTAGTATAGACAAAGCAACAATACAGGACATTATGAAGTCACTTAAGCAACATCCAAAACTTTGGCAGGAAAAATTAAACATCAAGTAAGAAGGAATAAAGTCACAGTGGTGTGCTGAAAACTATACCTTCATCTTCTAGCACCATTAAGAAAAGCAAAGTCAGGCACCAGGATATTTTATAGTTGAAACTTAACTTACAATCAGGTGTAAAGTTTATTGAAAAGGCACAGATGAAAAAAAAGGATCTTAGATCCAACAGCATCAGGTAACCTAAAACAATATATGAAGACTATTTACATACTTAAGATTTGGTTCAGTATCTAAACCTAGCAATAATTCTGCATAATTGACCGGATGTGAAGTTGTGTAACACTGCCTGTTCTAGTAAGAGAAAATATCAGATCTAGCTAACTTTAGAAAAACAAAGATATTTACAGCATAGGTTTTCAAGCAATGTTTTCATAGTTACACACACAAACACACACACTTCTTCAGACCAGAAGAGCAGACAATGCAGACATTGTACTTTACTAAGATGAGAGAAAATTATACATTAATAAAGTTTATTGCAATGGCAGTTTAAGTATTAAGTTGAAATTTTAAAAGTGACACAGGGTAGGAGGGAAATTACACTTTTGTACTAATTCACTGCAAACAACTTTCTAGTAAGTCATCTGGTTATAACAAGGACAGATAAATCCTAAGCCTAAATTGAACTGACTTACATAGCCTTCCAGATTTTTCTTCCTTATTTTGCAATTAAAATTGTTTACTATCACAAATGAGTAGAATTATTTTTTTAAATGTTATCCGCAAGTATTGGAAATAGTAATTGAGGATACCAATATTACAAGAACACCGAGGGACAAAGTTGTTATTCCACCCTTCTCAGTTCATACGAAATGGTGGTTACCACAACATATTAAATATCCCAAGCACACACTTGTCCTAGTATTGTTATAAATCAAAGCCCAAATTCAGACTCCCTGTCCTAAGTGGGCAAATTTGTACAGACGTCAGAGCATCTGAAACAGCAATTTCAAAAAGACAAACATGCTCAGGAAATGCCAAGAGTTAATTTAGGAATATCACTTTAGGCCTTCTTTCTCTTTTCCATTTTTTTCTCCAATGAACAGTTAAACATACCTATGTTCTTTATTTCGTGAAAACACTGACAACATTATATATCCAGATAGAAAGAAGTTTATGCTCATAGAATAAGCAGCACAGTATAACCCTAGTGGATTGCCTGCATAGCCATAGTAAATTAGTGTTATCCTACAAGAGAAAGACCACTGGTAGAACATGGTTACATAATTAAGCTTAAAATCCACTGAGCTGATTCTGCCTAACTGTATATGACAATTCATTTAAAAACTTCAAATTTGTTGAGAAAAATAATCCAGAATCTATATTTCAAGAATTCAAGTCCATGTTTTCAGGCTTTTACACAAAACATTTCACACTTTAACAGATGTCAAATATATTTCATTCACTCCAAAAATGCAAAGACAAACACATCATGTCATACAGTTCAGTATCTCCTAATGTCAAAAATTCAAACCTAAATGTTTATTTAACAACCCATATGGGATTTAAATATTGCCAGCGTTTCATGTCTAGTCACAGATGACAATGTTTTCTTCAAAAGATTCAGTTTTCAGTGTACGTGGTCAAAAATTAACACAAAGCTGGTAAACCAAGCACACTTCTTGTTGCTCAAGATCAATTCTGTGTATATTTAAATGTGTAGAACTGGAACAAGTTAATCATCAATGCTGGTACTGAACTGTAGAAAGTATAAATGAATGACATACTATACTATTGAACCATCTTTGCTTTGTGCTGGAATCATCACAGGAATAGCTCCCATTCTACTTAGATTAGGTGCAGCTACCTTTGGTGGTTCAAAGGTTGGGTTTTGAGAAGGACGTTCAAAGTCTTCACTCGGTACTTTGTTGTATTGAGTCTTGGCATACCCATCCATATTGGAAGGAGACATTGAACCCAGAGATGACCGATTGCTCCCTATATAGCTCCGGGCCGTTGAAGCACGACTCTTTGGAGGGGGAACATCTTCTCTGAAAAATCAATCATAATTAAGAGTTTTCTTCAGAGTTTTTTTTTTTTAAATCCCACTTAGTACCATTTCTTTCAATGTAATGTTACCCCAAGTACTGTGCTCAGAATTCTTCTATGTGTCAAAAACTCTAGATCAGGGGTGCAGAACCTCTTTCAGCCTGAGGGACGAATTCCATTTAAGAGAAGCCCTTGGAAGCTGTATTCTAATGGTGGGTGGGGCCAAAAGCAAAAGGGGCAGGGCTAAAGGCAAAAGGGGTGGCCCTCAAAATACCCACTTATTTTAACTTAAAGCTCTTACTACCAGTAACAAATCCTTGGGAGAGGCACTTCAACCTTTTAGAATGTGGAAACCTGCACAAAAGGTGGGAAATCACTGAACTATTTATAGTTGAGGGAACAGGGATGGGGCCAGGGAAAGGGGCATGTCCATCTGGGGAACCCCAAAGGGCCAGATTTGGCACCCAAGCCTGAGATTCTGCACCCCTGTTCCAGGTGGTATTCTTACAGCCATGCTAGCAATGCTTGCTGAAGAGGGGAAGCAGCTTGTCTCCTTCCCACCCCTTTAACAAGGGGAGATTTGCACTGCGGCTCTGGATGGAGGGGGAGGGAGAATGAACAACCTTCCAAGTCTTAAAGGGAGACAAAAAGTGACAACACAGCCAATAATTCTGTGGACAAGAGGCAAGGTAGCATTGTTTCTGTTCACTTCTGTTTTTTAAAAGCACCCGACTTTATATTTTTAGAATTACATGAGCATTCCCATGGTAAAGTGATACAGTGCTCATCATCTAGATGTGTAAAAAGAAATTTAAAAATGGATGTGGCCATGGGGAAGAAGCCATGTCCTTTGGCACTAGTAATACTGCAGAATACCGCAGGCACTATCCAGCAGGTGGCCATGGTATACGGCGCACACTGTTCACACTTCACTTGCTATCACAACTACCTGGAGGGGGGGAAAACTGATTCCTCCAGTGACAAAATTATTGCTGTTTGAGTGCTGGGAGAGCATGACATCCCTGCAACTGCAGCACTCCCTTCAGTGCTTGGACTATGAGGAAAAGGAAATGAAATTCACAAATCCCACCTCCTGCCTTACTCCCACCAGTTTTAGGTCCTCCCATTGGTCCTCGTAAGCCATTCCCCTACCTCTCTTGCTACAAGCTGCTGTACAAATGTCCTACACATATCTATATTTTCAGTGCTGGTGTGTAATCTTATCAATGGTGCCTGTTACCAAAACAAAAGAACCCAGCCTGCAACAATAACCATTTTTCCCCTTTGTTCTGTCTATCCTTGTAAAAGGTGGAGTCTAGAAAGGGAATTCCCCATGTAACAGATGAGTAAGCGGAGGGAATGACTGGCAGCTGAGACCAGCATGAAATCTTGGGTAGAGCTAGTGGCAGTTGGAGAAGGTCAGTTAGAAGGAAAACAGGAACAGTTAAGGAGAAGTCAGGAAAGGAGGGTTAGGATGGACAGAGATAATGAAAGGAATTGTGGGCCAGAGGTAGTTAGGTTCATCAGTGAGTAGAATAAGAGGCAGGGGGAGGGAGAGAAGCTACAGAAAGCAGAGACCAAGTTTTTAGAACTATCAGAACTATCAGTTTTTGTTCTGAACGTTGAGCTGTCAAATAATTATGTTTATACTTTTAAATAACTATGTTCTAGTCATGGTAGATTTGAAGATGGGCATATCTCATGCCACATGCTAAGTATATAAAGAGGAGAGTCCTACTGCTCTCTCTAAATCAGTAGGTGGTGGCAGCTGGTGTTTTGGGGAGTCCAGGGAAAACGTATGGACTCAGTGACCTCTAGGGACCACGGCCCTATAGGGGACCCCATTACAGCCCCTGAGAAGGGGTAACAACTGAAATAAAAGGACGGACGGTGATTGGTGGATTACTCTTTTCACTAATCAAAATCCCCTTGACCAATGAAATCTTTGCACCAGTCTGCCTTCATGTTGTGGCAAACTAAGATCTATAGGGATCTCGTCTTGTTCTGGGCTGGAACCTATGCACCTGCCAGCTCCTTAATTCCATAAATACGTTTTCATGAGTTTCTTCATTGCTTTCATGTCCTCTTTATCAACCTGCACAAAGCAAAGAGCATTTACAAAGCAAAGAGCAATATTACTAAACATTTCTTCTGCAGCAGACTTCTGTCCCTGAAGAGGAAGAATCCAGCCCTTTGTGTGGCTCCTGATGGCCATCTGAGTTGCACTTTTATCAATCACCTCCTGATTTTGGTGCCAGAATTCTTTCGGATCCTGACACTGCCTCAAACGTAAGTTCTAAATTATTTAGCAAAGCACACTTGGCTAGAAAATTCCTTCTGCTAAGATATTTTGGGACCCTGGGGGTGTAACACAAGTCTCTAATAAACAAGAGGAAATATTTGATTAAACCAAATGTATGAGGGGGTAGAGAGAGAGGGAAAGGAAAGAAGGCAGCTAGCTAAAGAGAGATCCTGCCTGAGGACATAGAGCAATGGAGAGCCGGAGACCATACTGCCAGGGACACATCATGTGGAGATGCAGGCAGGACCCCTGCCATAGTTTCCTGTAAATTTGAGCACTTATGTCCTTGAAGGAAAACAGTTGGACCTATCCCAAAATGCTAAATCTACATATTTACAAATCATTATCCATAGCAAATGATAGTTTAGGAAATAATGACAATTCCTAAATCTGCAGTGTAATTCATTTAAAGTATGCAAGCATTTCTATGTTTGAAAGCAATACATATTTATATGTTCCATCCAATGGTGATCTTGTTTTGTCTGGACTGGGATTTTGTTTGTTTAGCCTTGAACTTTATTCATAGGTCTACTACAATTTTATGAGCTACTTTGGGGACTAGTCGAAACATTAATCTCCTAACAGTGCAACCCTATACCCAATTACCTGGGAGTAATCCCCATTGAAGCTGGACTATAAGGAAGGCTGAGCGCCGAAGAATTGATGCTTTCGAACTGTGGTGCTGGAGAAGACTCTTATGAGTCCCTTGGACTTCAAGGAGGTCAAATCAGTCAATCCTAAAGGAAATCAACCCTGACTGCTCATTGGAAGGACAGATACTGAAGCTGAAGCTCAAATATTTTGGCCACCTAATGCGAAGAGAAAACTCCCTGGAAAAGACCCTGATGCTGGGAAAGATTGAAGGCAAAAGGAGAAAGGGATGGCAGAGGATGAGATGGCTAGATAGCATCACCGATGCAATGAATATGAATTTGAGCACACTCCGGGAAAGAGCGGAGGACAGGAAGGCCTGGCGTGCTATGGTCCATGGGGTCACGAAGAGTCGGACACGACTTAACGACTGAACAACAATCCCCATTGTCTAAGTAGACATGTATAAGATTGCACTGTAAATAAAGTTTAAATACCAGGTGCTTGAACAGGTAACAGAGGAAGAATGGTCCAACTCTCAACAACTGCCTCTCAAGGACAGTCCCCTAGAGAACAACTCTGGAGCATACACTGAATAGCCTATTTCTTTTTTAGTAATATACATAACACTTTTTTGTTCTTCTTTCCACAACATATGGATTTTAGTGTTTTTAAGCTTTACATGTCTTCGGTGTATTAGTAAATATATTTCAGTTATTGTTTAAAATGAATTGGATTCAATGTTGGCCATCTGCCAGCAGAATATGCAAAACTGATTTACCTTCCCATTGGCAGTCCCCACATGCCCCAAATCTGGTCCAGAGAGTTGGAAGACCCTCCAGAGCAGATCTGGGGGCATGCAGGGGCTGGAAGGAGATGGGAAAGCAAAGTCTTGTTACATGAGAAGATGTCCACTTGTGCAATGTTGGATTTAATTCATTGTTTAAGCAACTCTGAGATTTCAAATTGGAAAATGGAGAGAAAAACAAAATTATGAGTAGACCCCATTTCATGCCAGCTGACTAAACCATGCACATTTGTCTAAGCATTTTTAAAATTTGAGATCATATCCTCAGTTATTTAGAATGACACACCTGATATCATGATGTACTTCTTTTTCATATTTTTTCTCTCTTCGTTTTTTGCAGCCACAGAAGATGAAAAAAGCCAGTAACAAGAGAGCCAGAAGAGTCCCTATAACAGCTCCGGCAATTGTACCAGCTCTATTCACAGCTAAAACACATTAAACAAGTTATATGAGGTTGCAGAAGCTAATTTTGGCAATGGAAAATCCTTAGCTGACTTAATTGCTAATACTTACGAGGGGTGACATTCAGCACAAGAAAACATTCATCTGTGCCAACTCTATTTGAAGCCACACATTTGTATGTGCCGGAGTAAACCTGAGAAGCATTTTTCATTGAAAGATCTCCTGTACCTGTATCTGCAAATATCAAAGAAATCTGTTAGAATTTTGCGCACACACAAAAAGATTTGTAGGATCAATAAACCACTTATGTTATTGCAAGTTTAACTTTGGCTGTCATTTTGCATATTATTTACACAGAACTTGATTAACAGTTAAGATGCTAACAGGGACATATCTGCTACTGGTGTTTAGTATAGGGTTCCTTGACAGAACGTAATCCAATTTCTGCCAATGTGTCTGAATAACCACTATCATCTCCACATCCTTAACTCATCCATTTGATTTGGGATCCCCCAACATGTCTAGACGAACATGTAGCATCATAAGAAAAAAAATAAATACAATGCTACCCATGCCAATATGCTTTGCTTGCAGGAAAAAGAGAAAACACTGTTGTTTTTATTTTGGTATATACGCACGTCAGACACTCCATTCTTCCTGCTTGTCACAACTGCCTAGTCTCCCAAATCAAATATCAAACCACAGTTATTGCTGTTGCACATTCTTCTTCACTCTTTTTGACTGGCTTGCTTCTAAATGGTGAATGATTAAACATTCCAAAATGAACACTCCTGAATGAAAACCTTTCAACAGACTATGGGCGGGGGTGGGGGCAGGGAGTAGAAGAGCTATAACTATAGCCTCTATTTTGTTTTCAAATCCCAGGGCTTCCTAAATGCCAAGTTTTAGGAAGTTTGTACTGCCTACAAAGCTTCAAGTCTAAGGAAATAGACTTTGGGAAAGTCTTTGGATACCATACGGTTAAGAATAGCAGAATAGTTTTATTGTATCTTTAGTAAAGCTGCACTTGAAGTTAGTTTAGCATTTGAAGGTAGAACGGTGTACACATTCATGCTCTTATCTGCGAGAAAGACAGCAATAATGCATAATCATACTTGATGATGTGGCTGGAAGTTCTTCAGTACCAGTAGTTTTTGCCCAAAAGTAGTTTATAACCGGAGAGCCCTCCTGCGATTTACATTTCAGAGTAAGATCCCTTCCAATCTCCTGTGGACCTTCGACGTAGCATTTAGTCTTCGTGGGCTTTTCTAATAAAGGAATATTAATGTACTATGAATGAAAAATCTTCATATACAACCACTGACAGCTCTGTCCAAATATACAGATATTTGGTCAGGAAATCTAGAACTCCATCTGTAACAGGAACTAGGAATATCGATTATTATATGATTGTATTTTCCATTGTGTAGATATTACTTTTGTTTTGCTTGTATGTTTAATCTGTTTTTGTAGTGTATAAGTTTTGTTGATATTAAAAGTTGTGGAAGAATATGAATAAAAATTATCAATATAAAAAAAAATCTAAGGGCTCATTAATTGGCATTCACATCCATAGCAGCCATTGCAGACACAACGGTCTTTTCTTGTCTTGTAGATTTCATCAGTTCTCCTACAAACAACGATCTTCTCCAGTGACAATGTGAGACCAACTCCAGACCCATTTCTTGGTATTATAACATATTTTGCCCATCTACTAATTGGTACCCTGCCAGACATTGCTTAGAAATGTAATAGAGTAACGGTCACGGTGATCTTTAATCTGAAGAATAGCATGTAAAAGACCATCTCTACCAACAGAAATAACCCCGAAAATATATAATGGAACTGATTGCAATACCATCTATCTGTTTATAATGCCATGAATGATATATGTGGGAATCACAGTGGCATACTCTAACATCTATGATCTTCCCCACCTTCTGGAAGACACATGGGATCATTAGTTCAAGCCTACCAAGAAATTTT
Source organism: Heloderma suspectum (assembly GCF_057233095.1). Taxonomy (NCBI): domain Eukaryota; kingdom Metazoa; phylum Chordata; class Lepidosauria; order Squamata; family Helodermatidae; genus Heloderma; species Heloderma suspectum. Next base: position 76,555,562 of record NC_139460.1, on the reverse strand, counting down.
AATGAATAAATAAAAAGAAATATGTCTTATCTATTCGTAGGTATCTTACTGTTGGGTGAGCAACACAGAATGAACCAAGTAAGAAATGTAGGAATATGTAGGAATATGTATCCAGAAGGTATTTGATGTAGGACTATGACTTCCTTGACCAGACTATGTCATGGGCCACATTCACACATCATGCTAAGCCACCCTATGAATTAGCTACACAGTGTGGATTGTTCAGAGAACAATCAGTACACCCGAGAGATTATCAGGTTTGCCGTAGCTTCTTCTCCCATTCCTTCCCCCACAGTCCTCCAGCACGTATCCCAGCGGCAGAACCGATCTTGTCTCTTCACCCCAGCCCACACCCACTTCAATCGCTACCCTTTTCGGACCCACCTTCTTTTGCAGTGCTTTGGAAGTACGCAAATGTGTTCACAGTATTTTTAATAATGGGGGGGGGGGGCCTTCGCAAGCACACACTTATAGCTGTCCAGTATGTTGAGTCTTGCCTGGTCAATTTCCTTGTATGTTTCAGCTGTCAATGGGAGAGTCAAAGTGAGTAACATACAAGGAAATGGGCAAGATGAGGCTGCATATAGGCTAATTTGCACACAGTTGCAAAGGATTGGGGAGAAGTAACAGTTAGAAGGAGGAAGCATGCAGTAGTGCAATTCAGAAGTTCCGAAAATGGGGAAAAAAGGAGAATGGAGTAAGTGAACCAAAATGGGGATGGACTTACCCAATGGATCACCCCCTTGGCAATATGATTCTCTGGCTTTTAAGTATTAAACTGATAATTCTCAGTGTCCTCCACCTTTTCAGCACTGCTCCAGGTCTCCAGCTAATCCCAAAAGGGGAGATATTAACCCCCACACACAAGCAACCACTTTTTATACCTCCCTCTCAAAGCAATTACTGCTCAGGTTACTTCAGCTGCCATTCTCCCTCATCCCTTCTCAGCATCAGGATGATTTTTTTCCTTTCCTGTAGGAATCCTGAAGTAGGGACACCAGAATTTTTTAATTTTTTTTTTTAATTCCACTCCTTCGCAAATGCAACACTACTGTAGGAGAGAAAGCAGGGATTAAATTGACAAGAACATTGAAGCCTGCTGGTGAACTGTAAGTGAATAAATTAATGGGGGATGGGGAAGGAAGATGGACCCTGTTGACATGTAACCCAAGACAGAGGGAGAAAGGGGCAAACAGGAATTTAAAAGTAGCAGTTAGCTCCTGTTGGTCAATGAGAGGAGGGCCTGGCAAACTTAGTAATGCAAAACCTGGTCTTTGTTGCTGTTACACAGCAAAATACTACAGCTGCTGTTTGTGGCAATCACGATTGTTGACTCCTGCAGATATGCATTCATGATGGACTCCAGGTGATGCGACTTCAATTCAATTGCCTAACTACTGAATTCCTTTACTTCCCCTTCCCAGTTTAGTTGAAAATGTGTAAATACAAGAAGTTTTACAGCTTATATGCATTTTCCTCAGAGTATTTTTAAGCACGTAAGGTACATATATTTGACCAAGCTATCTTTGAACCACAGTACAAAAGTTAAAATAAAAACCTTCTCTTACACCCTAGTTAATCTTATCGCACCTTAAATCACCTAGAACAATCTCTCTTCACCAGACAAGATACACTCTGTGTGATACAACACAGAGCCTGCTGGTATTGAATTATGGCGCCACCCCTCGGGTGAGAAATGGAAGGGAAGAGTTAGGTGTACATTCCAGGTTAGAGATGTGATGTTGGGCTTGATTGTGTTTTATTCCGCTGAACGTTGCTGAGTTTGACACCTTTTCTGAGACAAACTCAGCATTGTGTGTACAGGAGAGGCAATAACAGTGGTGGGGGCCATGGGGAAGATATGGTACTGGCAGAGCAAAAAGTGAAAGGAGAAAGGAGGGCAGGTATTTTACACCTATTCAGCCTTCTGGTTGCCCTGTCAGCCCAGGTACCTTGGGGAGCGGGCCAAGCCACCCACAGAATCTTTGCCTGCTCCTTTGCAATGCCAGGTCAGTCCAGAATAAGATCACAACCATCCATAATTTAATCTTGGATGAAAAGGCTGACCTGGTATGCATTACGGAGACTTGGCTGGGGGAGATAAGCGGGCCTGTATGATTACAGCTTCTCCCAGTCGGGTACTCCGTCGTAAGGAGAAGTGGACAGGGAGGCAGCGTAGCAGTTGTCCAGAAAGATAACATCCCCCTGACCAGACTCAATGTGAAGGAACTTGCTAACACTGAGCGTGTATACCTCGGTCTTGGGACTAGGACAGATTGGGGATTCTGTTAGTGTACCAGCCACCCTGCTACCTAAAACAGTCCCTAACTGAGCTCACAGAGCTAGTCTTGGAGCTGGTGTTGGAGTCACCCAGGCTTTTAGTCCTCAACATTCCCCTCGGGTCCAGCTTGCCAGGTGTAGCTCAGGAGTTCATGGCAACCATGACAACCATGAGCCTGTCCCAGGTGGTCAAGGGGCCAACACATGAAGCTGGCCACATGCTCAATTTGATCTTTTGCTCCCATCAGGAGAATGATCCATCGGTGGAGGTTCTGTCTCCACGCTGTCATGGACGGATCACTGTCTGGTAAGGGCTGCTATCACGGCTACTACCCACTTCCGCAGGGGTGGAGGGCCAATTAAGATGGTCTGCTCCCGACGCCTGGTGGATCCGTTGTGATTCCAAAATGCCTTGGGAGATTTCTTGGCTTGTGCCAACACCAACCCTGTAGAGTCCCTGGTCTCTGCATGGAATGAAGATCTGACCAGCGCTATTGACACAGTCACTCTTGGATGTCCTTTCCTACCCACTTCCAAACAAGCTCCATGGTTTACAGAAGAACTGAGGAGCTGAAGCAGCAAGGATGACAACTAGAATGCCAATGGCAAAAAACTCGACTTGAATCTGACAAGACACATCGTAGGGATCATTCGAAGACCTATGAGGTGGCGATATGTGCAGCAGAGAGCTTTCTACTCTACACATATCACATCCACAAACTCGCACCCAGCTGAACTGTTCAGGGGGTTAGAGAGCTGAGTCACCCCCCCCCATCTGACCTTAAGAGCCTTTGGTAGTTCGCTGTGACGCCTTTAACGAGTTTTTCGTGGGTAAAATCTCTCAGATACAAGCCAAATTGGATGCTGTCATGGGGACAGAAATCAACGGGGGTTTCCAGCAACTCTGCTTGCATGATTAACCTGGATCATTTTCAGCTTGTGACTCCTGATGTGGACAAGCTGCTTGGCTTGGTCAAAAAGACAACTTGCCCTCTCGATCCCTGCCCATCCTGGCTTGTAGTCCAGGGATGGGAGACAGTAAAGCAATTTTTGTTGAATATTATTAATGCCTCCCCAAGGGAAGGTAATTTGCCATCATGTTTGAAAGAAGCAATTGTTAGACTCCCTCTGAAGAAGCCTTCCCTTAACCCCTTAAGACTTCACTAATTATAGGCCAGTAAGCAATTTACCATTTTTGGACAAGGTAATCAAGAAGGCGGTGTCCATTCAACTTCAAGCAGTCCTGGATGAAATTGATTATCTGGACCCATTTCAAACCGGCTTCAGAGCAGGATATGGAGTTGAGACTGCCATAATCACCTCGGTGGATGATCTTAGCTTGGGAATCAATAGGGAGAGTGCAACCCTGTTGATTCTTTTGGATCTCTCAGCGGCATACGATACCATAGACCATGCTTCTGGATCGAGTGAAGGGGTTGGGGGCACTGCTCTGCAGTGGTTCCGCTCCTTTCTCTCAGGACGGTTCTAGATGGTGTCACTCAGGGATAGTCGTTCCTCAAAAAAGGAACTATTATGTGGAGTCCCTCAGGGCTCCATTCTATCCCCGATGCTGTTCAATATCTACATGAAACCACTGGGAGAGGTCATCAGGAGGTTTGGGGCTGAGTGTTATCAGTATGCTGATGACACCCAAATGTATTGCTCCTTAACATCTTTATCCAAGGAAGGTATGAATCCTCAGAATGACTGCCTGAAGTTGGTAATGGGCTGGATGAGGGAAAACAAGCTGAAGTTGAATCCAGGCAAGGCAGAGGTGCTCATCGTGAAGGCTCCTAATTCAGGTATTGAGGTATGTCAGCCAGTTCTGAACAGGGCTGCACTCCCCCTGAAGGAGTAAGTTTATAGCTTCGGGGTGCTTCTTGACCCAACTCTGCTCCTGGCAATCCAGGTGGAGGCAACGGTGAGAAGTCCCTGTTATCAACTTCGGCTGATACACCAGCTATGCCCATTCCTGGAACATGTGGACCTGGTAACGGTGGTGCACATGCTGGTAACCTCTAGGCTTGATTTCTGTAATGCGCTGTACTTGGGGCTGCGTTTATTTAGTTCGGAAACTCCAACTGGTACAAAATACAGCAGCCAGGTTGGTCTCTGGGACACCCAATGGGACCGTATTACACCGGTTTTAAAATCTTTACACTGGCTGCCAATTTGTTTCTGAGCAAAATAGAAAGTACCGGTTCTTACCTTTAAAGCCTTACATAGTCTAGGTCCAAGGTACCTTAGGGAGCAACTTTTTCTCTACATCCCAGTCTGCCACCTACGGTCCTCTGTGGGCTATCTGCTGCAGCTGCCTAATGTGAGACTGGCAGCCACACACAAGGGGACATTTTCCTTTGCCACCTCTCAGTTGCGGAATGAACTGCCGGTTGAAATGTGCCTGCTGATCTCATCGAACATTCTTAAGCGGGCATTAAAGACTCTATTATTCCGGCAGGTCTTCCCTTTTTAGAACTCCTGTTCCTTTTGCTGACATTTATATACTGTTTTTAAGCTGTGTTGTTTTAAGCTGTGTTTTATTGTTGGATTTTTTTAAAAAAATGTTTTAATTCAAAGTTGTTTCTAGTTATATGTTGTTTGTATATATTGTCTGTGTGCTTTTATGTAAATGCTTTTTAAACTTTGTATATTGTATTTTAATGTTTTAACTTTTGTAAACCGCCCAGAGAGTTCAGCAATGGGGCGGTATAGAAATGATGATGATAATACAACCTCCAACTTTGATTAAACAAAGGATTTTGTGTGTTTGATAAAAAAATTCCAGTAAGCTTTTTAGCAAGCAAGACCATGACTGGGTTCGCATGACATGACAACCCACTGTGAGCAGCTACCACAATGGATTGTCATGTCATGAGAACCCTGATCAGTTACCACAACCTGGCTTAATTTTTGGTAATGCGCTACCTGACTATATTGGCAAACTGCAAATTGATTGTGACATTATTCAATAATCATGTTACTAATCAGACTCTGAAGACATTATAGAAAGAGATGCAGGGTAAGGAAAGCGCACTTTTATTGCTAGAAGAAACTAGATGGGATTCAGCTACAAAGTGGTTAGATCAGCTGCTGCACAAAAAAAACCCGTTTGCAGTGCACTTCAAGAGACGACAACGACGTGGTTGGCACGTAACAACCACCCATGGTTTAAACAACCCATTAGTTGTTGTGCAAGAACAGGAGAGAGTGGGTGCATTCCCTTCTGTACACACCCCACATCCACTTTTACTCAACAATCTACAATTCGCTAGTTCGTAGGTTGTTAGTGTGACATCTAAATCCAGAAACTTTGGGTTGTTCGTGGATTAAACAACCCAAAGTTAACTTACAATTTGTTCTTAGGTTAACTCTGGGTTCCTTAAGCCATGAATAATCCAAAGTGTCTCAGTTTGGACATTATGCTTACCACCTACGAACACAGCATTTGTAGGTTGCTTCTCTAAACTGGAAGCAGCTTGTGAGCAGCACTGCAAGTCTTGGGTTAATTAATACATGATTTCCTGCTGAATGCAACCACAGTATCCTTGATTATTTCTATGAACATTTGGAACATATTCTTGACAACAATATGTCCTGGGTTAACCTGTATCCAAGAAAAGTTAAAAAAAAAAAAGTTTGCTAAGGAATCTAAGTTTTGCTTTTGTCCTGTTCACCTGGCAGCAAATCATTTGATCTTCAACACCAAGGACAACATTTAGCAGAAAATTAAGGATCCGCTGCTCCTGATACAGTTATGGAAGTGGCTAAGAATACTCATAACATCGACAAAATAGCTGTGATGACAAACACTGCCGAGTACCGTGCAAAAACACTATCTGGCGGGCAGCAGAAAATGCATCTTCCCTCACATGGTGGAAGGGATACTATAATACTTGAATGTTGTCCAGGGTTACTGTAAGGATCTTAAGTGTTCCACCTACAGCAGCTTCTTGTGAACAGAACTGGAAAGCTTTCAGCTCAACAAAAGCAAAGAGGAACAGATTAACAACTAAACGCACCACTAACCTTGTTTCTGTTTCTCAAAGTCTCTTGCTTCTGGAGAATCAGTCACAAGTACAAACAGCAAAATAGAACATGGTTCCACTAGTTCCGTATCAGATTTGTTGCAGTATCAAACAGCACTAATAAATATTGACAGCGAAACTGAAGATGCCCCAACAACTTCAGTGGAAGACAGTTAAATTCTATTGAAATAGATTAGTGTTGTCATGCACTGTTCTTTGGGTTGCTAAAATTTATTAGTGTGTCAGTTTTCAGTACCTTTGGTTTTTTTCTTAAATTTAAACAATGTAAGTGTGTAAGGGAAGTTCCTGCTATTTTCTTTAATTTTTACAAGTATTCCAATAAAAACATTATACATAATATAACATTTAAATCACATTAAGTGATTTCCCCTCAAATATTTCAGGTCCAATATTTGTCATGTATTGGGACAAAAAAATAACATGGGATACTTTTTTAGCACTGTTGTTTACTAAATATAAGTCAAATAAACATGCTATATGAGATCACTCTCTAGGGCATTAGAAGATTTTCCAATGCAAACAGAAATGTTTCTGATGCAATTACCTTAAGCAAATCACCCTAACTTGCATAGGAAAATTTTCTGGAAAACCCACATCATTGGTGCTATGTGGGATGTACTTTTATCCATGGCCCCTCTCTTACCCAGGTTTTAACTTGTACAACTGTTTACTCAAAGTGACATATTCCACCTGACTTTAATCTAAAATGGTGATCTCCTCTTATACAAACATACATTCATAAATTGAAGTTATTGTGTTCAAAAACTGTATCCAACTACTTCTCAATATCTAATGATCCATTCTGGGTTTTTTTGTAAACATCTTTAAAAAGTCAGATACAAAACAATATTGTTTGCAAGTATGCATGCATGTATGGATCAACTCACTGGCCAATCATAGGTTAACTTTGTGTTGTTTAACCCACAAACAACCCAGAGTTTCCAGGTTCGCATCTTATGCAGCAACCTACAATTCGGCCAATCGGAGGTTGCATATTCAAAGCAGCAGCAGCATGCAGCCTGGAAAATTGTGCAAACCGGGGTTTCTATAAAGCTGTACAGAAAAACAAAACACAAAACATCTTACCAAGTACTGTCAGTTGGACTCGATGGGCCTGAACACCAGGAAGCTTCTTCACTTTACACTGGTATGTGCCAGTATCAGTTGGCTTTAAGTTCAGGATATCAATGGTAGCATCTCCAGAAGCTGGACTTTGATTAACAAATTGTACTCGTCCAGCCATTTGATACTGATCATAAACCCTGTCTACGTTGTACAAGATTACCTGAAAGAAAAAAAAAGAGAAATTGTATTATATATGTTCTACTCCAGCCTTTCCCAAGCTGTTGCCCTCCAGCTGTGTTGGACTGCAACTCCCCGCGTGTCCCAGCGACCTACTGGGCAGCAAGTTGGGGAAGACTGTTCTGCTCAATACAATTCATATTCTTCCAGTACTAAATATATTTTCAGTGAAACAGATCATATCAAGTACTTTAGATCAGTTTGACATGTGTGTACATAGCACACACACAAAATGAAAGTGAGACCTATTCAACAACTAAACATTTAAAAACTTGCACTTACTGGTTTTTCCTCATTTGGTTCCAATACACTCCATTCAATGTCAAGTGAGCCTGTATCTGTTTGTTCAAGGGTAAACGTGCACTGCAACCTAACTGTCTCTCCTTGAGCCTTTGTTACCATGGTCTGTTCAGTTGAAGTTATTGTGACGCTCTCACTTAGATCTAGGAAAAGCGATGGTAAAACCAAAATGTTAAAGTCAACACCTTAAATGTTAAGACAAAAAAATACAGTTATGAATATATGTTTTTTATACATAGCATATGTCCGTTTCATTAGACATCTAAACAAACCACATGATTTTGAAACTTTTCCTATAAACTTCTTGTCTTTACCATGCATTGGATTGTATCCAATGCTGTTGTTCTGCCAGAAGAACAGAAACCGCAGGCGTAACCATTTTCCTTCCGCCATGCAGTCCCTCAAACCTTTTCTGGAGAGCTAGGGGACCAATATGTTGTCCCCTCCTAAAGGCCAATAATACGCTGTGTAAGAATTCCGGGGTGTGTGTGTGAGAAGCTGTGCTTCTCACCTAAAACTTTGCTGCTCTCCCCTTAAGTGTTCCTGGCCTGCGGGTCTTGGGCCCAAAACTTCCCTTTTGGTTTATCGGCCAGCCTTGCTACTAAGGTACAAGTGGGAGAGTGGGTAAGTGAAGAACAGCACCTTGCCCTGGTCAGCTACCCCTTAAAAGAAGGATCTGAAACCCATGCTGGGAGACCACGGAGGGGTGAGTCTGTCTGAGAGTGGAGGCTGCATTACTCCGGCCCAGAAGCTGACCCCATGAAGGAGTGTACTGTGCAGCAGTGTCTCCTTGAGAGTGAAGCAGACAGCTTACAGGTTTTATCATTTTCGTGTATCCTTTGCTCCCTCTCCCTATTTGTCTTGTTAATCTGTTAAATAAGAACTGTTCAGTTGACAATTGGATTATTGCCATGTAATTTGCAGGTATCTGACCAGACCTCAGGGAGGGAATTACTCCCCACGTGGCCTGACCACTGGGGAACACTACCCACAGTAAGATCTGAAACTTAAAAGGATGGCAACGGAATAAAGCTCCTCCCCCCTGCCCTCAAGAGGAAACCATTACAAGGGCCATTATGCCAGGATGTATGTATGCAAGGTTTGGTGAGTACTAACACCATTTATTTAGGTATGGTATGGTATGGTATGGTATGGTATGGTATGGTGAGAGCTGGACTATAAGGAAGGCTGAGCGCCGAAGAATTGATGCTTTCGAACTGTGGTGCTGGAGAAGACTCTTACGAGTCCCCTGGACTGCAAGGAGGTCAAATCAGTCCATCCTAAAGGAAATCAACCCTGAGTGCTCATTGGAAGGACAGATATTGAAAGTGAAGCTGAAATATTTTGACCACCTAATGCGAAGAGAAAACTCTCTGGAAAAGACCCTGATGCTGGGAAAGACTGAAGGCAAAAGGAGAAGGGGACGGCAGAGGATGAGATGGCTAGATTGCATCACTGATGCAATGAATATGAACCTGAGCACACTCCGGGAGAGTGTGCAGGACAGGAAGGCCTGGCGTGCTATGGTCCATGGGGTCACGAAGAGTCGGACACGAATGAACGACTGAACAACAACAACAACCTTTTGTCAGAGGACTCAAGGCATATAATAACTTTATAATGGCTTGCAACAGGGGTGGGCAACTTCAAAGGGCTGGGGGTGGACAACCTTCGCCATCCTGGAACCCTGTGGGGGCCACACCTTCTCCACTGCTAACAGAAGTGACTGCAACACCAGAATCCTAGTAATTCAGGATACACTTTGTTTCCCAACAGAATGGGGCTCCTCACAGCTCACCCAACACCTGTTTGGTGGGCTTTCAGGAGCTTCACTGTACAGAGAAACAGCAATTTTGCAGGAAGCGCACACCTTGTTTCCCAGCAAGACAAACTCTACAAAGGTTGGCCGACAGCCTGGCAAACTTTGCAAAGTAAAGGGGGCAGGGATGAGAGATGTAAAATAACCATATTCATAAAATAAGCATTCCAACTATTACATACAAAAGCTACAAAAGGATGAGGTGGAATAGTCACTGGAGACATTGCTGTCTCATCTCTTTCTTTGCTTCAGCCAGTAAACTGGGTGCTGATGGAGATGACCTGGGGAGTATTAGCCACCAGCTTAGTAATATTTTCTATTTTGACCTTTTAAAATCTATAGAACAGTGTTCACAAATGGAGAGTTTTTCTCAGCATTAGCCATCAACTTACACAGGAAAAGAAACACAGAACAACTCCACTGGTTATTTCTGAAAGATCTCAAAAAATTAACTTTAGAGTGGCTTTGGGAATTGAAATGGAGGAGCGAGCATCATCACCACACTGAGTTTGTCATATCAGGGAAGATGTTGGCTTTTATTTGACAGTTACTATGAATGACCTCAAAAGCCCAGAATCTTGTACTCAGAAATCTGTTGGCTAGCTACATAATCACTCAGAATTATTCGGCTGTGAGTTTAACATAGGAATCAGTCTATTTGTTTTATCCACCTTGTCTCTGTGTCAAACAGCTGAGCACTGTGAGGTGAGCACAGGTGTCATTGTACTGAACTGTGGAATTCTGGTAACCCATTGCTGAGATGTCATTAGCAGACTCGTAAGCATCACAGGACCCCAATGGCCCATTCAGCCCAAAGTGAACTATTGGATACCATTCCCTATCTTTGAGCTCAGAACATGTTGTCCAGCATGAGACAGCACAACTCTCATTAGAGTGATATGCCTGGCTATTTCCCATATTCTTTATTTTTTTCAGTTTGTTGGTATGAGACGAACATGTATCTGCCATAGCTGCCCCAAAAAACATTGCCTTGTATTTCTGTGCATCTCTTTAGACTACTTCTAACATTGCTCAAAGCCAGTCCAGTACAGGAACAAGAAATTAAGCATTGTTTAATTACTTCATGAGGTTATTCTGAGCATCCATTCATTGTCTTGCTTGTGTTACTATTTAATTCAGGGGTCCGTAACGCAGCGCCGGCAGGCACCCAATTTTAAAAAAATTATATATTTTTTTATTTTTTGACATTTTTTAATATCCATACATGGATTTGTATGAAGGGCATACAACTTTCTAGCAATTATACATGGGTTTCAACAAAAGTGGAAAAATATCCAAATAAGTACACATTTGAAAGTGCAACCCATTCAAATATTGCCATATTGAATATGCCACCCATTCAAATATTGAAAGAGTTGTAAGGTCTTCAATCCATTGCATTACAGGAGGTGAGTGTTTATCCTACCAATGTTGTAATATCAGGCTTTTAGCTGTAAAAAGGGTGCAGAGAATCTATTTACGCTATTTATTAATTTCCATGAAACAGGTAAATAATTTAACAGAGCATGTACATCAGTGAATATTAAAGACTGTTCAAAATTTATCTGTGTAATAACCTCCTCCCCCAAAGAAGCAACTTCTGGACACTGCCAAAACATATGTTTAAAAGAAGCATTAGCTGTATCGCACTGCCAGAAATTAGCTGAAATAGACAATCCCTTATTAAGCAGACGTTGCGGTGTCCAGTAGACAAGAAACAAAAGTTTTTGCTGAATAAGACACAGCCTAAGATTCACAGACGTGACAGGTAGACGCCAAAGCGGTGACCACTGATTAGGCATTTTGTGGTAGTGTCCACAGCATGGTCTCAAATTCCCAAATGTGCCCACAGGTCCAAAAAGGTGGGGGACCCCGATTTAACTTTTTCTCTATTTCACTCACAGCATGCTCACAGAAAACTGATTGTTGACTTAAATTCTTTATTTTTCCTGTAATTCTACAATGTCAATGCCATGCCTACACCCAGCTTAAATGTCTGAAATCCCCATGCAACTAAATTCAGACAATAATTGTTACTGACACGTTGTTTGAAGAGTGTCAAAGCTCTCCGAGTGCGAGTAGCCCCAGTGACGAAGCATCTCAGCTCCAGTGACAAAGCATCAGTAACAAGCAAGTTAAGTAACTCTGTGAGGGAAAGGTGAGGGAAATTACTTAATTATCTATTAAAGTACCTCAGGTAACAATTTAAAATTGATAAACACCAGCTGAAGCCAAAACAAGGGCACAGCTAAATCCTACAGGGTTAATCCCTTACAAACTTACAAGACAGAGCTAAATTTCAGAGGCGAATCCAGCGAGAACTTACAGGCCTTGCAGCCTTGCATTAACGAAGACGACTGAGTAGTTGAAAAGAACCTCAGCTGCATATTTTAAACTAACTCCAAACTTAGAAAGGGGGAATAATAGTCTGCTTAAAGCAGGAAAAAGTGCAAGCTAGTGTCAGATTGGGCTCAGGCTTTAGGACTTACAGAGCAGTTCCCTAAATAGAGCAAGTTTAAGAGTTCAGCATATCATTTAAGTTTTAAAAAACACACAGACACAAAGGATCCAGACTTTGCAAACCACAGCCTTCCCAAACCAACTACCTTTTGTCTGCTGTCCCTCCAACGACCCATTGAATAGAGGATCTCCCCTCAATTGGTCTCCCATTCACTACTGTTAATAATCCCCCTTCCTAAATAGGAATCAACATTCCCTGGGCGGCCAACTGACCTACATTCCCAGCCACTGAAAGCCAGTGCTGATCAAGAGTTCACACAGAGCCTCCCTTGCTTTTCAAACGAGGTCCTCCAATCAGATTCACTGCAGCAGCAGTTGGGCCTATCGGGGCCTATCTATATAAGGAGTCACGCTTGCAAGGGAGCCAGCTCTGAGTGCAAGAAGCTCCACTGACGAAGTGTCTCGGCCCCAGTCACAACATGTCAGCAAACAAGCGAGTTTAGCAACTGTGCGAGTTTTAACAACAGCAGAAGGAAGCCAGGGCAGTCGACTCTTTCCTCCTTATTCCATACTAACAGTAAGTAACTGCAAATAAAGAACTATAAATAATTTCCCCATCTTCTCGTAGTAAACACCTAAGCTTTCCAAGGAAAACACACCCCAAAACAAAGCCAGTTATGAAGGCAGAAAGCCAGCAGGGAGGTGGGGGCTACCCAGTGTATTCCATTGAGTGCCTCATGTATGACTATCAACCTGCTGGACAGAAGTTATGGGTATGTGCCCAATGTAATGAGCTCCTGGCTCACAGGGAACAAGCTCATTCCTTTGAGTCCAAGGCTGCTGACCTTGAGAAGCTAAGAGAGGCACAGAGGTTGGTGGATGAGACCTTCAGGGACCTATTAGCTGTGTCCCACTCCCTGAGTGACAGCTCCTCTGCTGTCATCGAGAATGCGGGTCTCCGGGAAGGAGGGTGTCATTCTGAAGAAAAGGGAAATGATCCCTTAGAAGGGACCCATTCCTCAGAAGACAAACAACTATCCTCTCACACCAAAGATGTGCCTCCGGGGGGAGGGGGCCTTGTGGTAGTGCGAGATTCAATCATTATACACATAGATAGCTGGGTTTGTGACAGGCGTGCGGACCACATAGTGACTGCCTGCCAGGTGCCAAGATTGCAGGTACCATGCACCATCTAGATAGCCTAGTAGATAGGGCTGGGGTGCAGTCAGTGGTCGTGGTCCATGTTGGTACCAACGATGTAGGAAAATGTAGTCGTGAGGTCCTGCAAGCCCAATTTAGGTTGCTAGGTAGGTGGTTGAAATCCAGGACCACCAAGGTGGCTTTCTCTGAAATGTTACCTGTTCCACGTGCAGGGACAGCTAGACAGGTGAAACTGAGGAGTTTCAATGCACGGATGAGATGGTGGTGCAGGGAGGAGGGGTTTAGATTTATTAGGCACTGGGGAACATTTTGGGACAAGCCAGGATCTATACAAGAGGGACAGATTCCACTGGAACCAAAATGGAACCAGACTGCTGGTGCTAAACATAAAAAGGGTGGCAGAGCAGCATTTAAACTTTCACTGAAGGAAAGCCGACAGGAGCTGGGAAGCATCTGGTTCAGGTTAAATCATCCCAAAGGGATGATTATGAAAATGTTTTTGATTGCCCCAATGTAGAAGGGGAGGAAACAGGCCAGGAGTACATAGTAGACCAATCAAAGGGGCCAAATTCCCATAGCAAAAGTTCCACACACCAGAAGCATCTGGGGAGGGACATCATGTACAGGTGTTTCTATGCAAATGCTAGAAGCCTCTGAGCCAAAATGGGAGAGTTGGAGTGCTTGATTTTAAAGGAAAATCTGGATATAGTGGGCATTACATAAACCTGGTAGAACGGAGAGTACCGGGGGATATGGTCATCTCTCGATATAAACTCTATAGGAAGGACAGGGAACGGCGTACTGGGGAAAGCGTTGCCTAGTAAGTTAAAGAGGGCATAGTGTCAAGCAGACTAAAACACCTAAAAGGGGCAGGCTCTTCCACAGACACACTGTGGGTGACAACACCAGGCTCCAAAACTAATTTAGTGCTAGGCACATGCAATCATCCCCGAGACCAGAAGGCTCAGAGTGACCTTGACATGGAAAATGAAATCAGGGAGGCTTCCAAACAAGGAGGTGTTGTGATAATGGGCAACTTCGATTACCTCCACAACGATTGGATAAATGCATGTCCCAGCCGTAACAAAGGAGTTACATTTCTCGATGCCCTAAACGACTGTGCCCTAGAACAGTGGTCATGGAACCGACCAGAGGGGAGGCAACCTTGGATTTAATCCTAAGTGGTGTCGCTCAGGATCTAGTACGAGATGTAAATGTTGCTGGACCAATTGGAAACAGCGAACACAGTTCTATCAGATTTAATATATCTTATGTGGAAAATTGCCCAGAAAGTCCAACACAGTCACATTTGGCTTCAAAAGGGGAAACTTCTCTAAAATGGGGGAACTGGTGAAAAGGAAGTTCAACAGGGGAGTCAAGATGATTAAATCCCTTCAGAATGCTTGGAGATTACTCAAAACCACAATAACAGAAGCCCAGCTAAAATGCGTAACACAGGTTAGGAAAGGTAGCACCAAGTCCAAGAAGTCACCGGCATGGTTAACGAGCAGGGTTAAGGGAGCGATTAAAGAAAAAAGAGCTTCCTTCAGAAAATGAAAGTCTTGTCCAAATGAGTAAAGCAAAAGGCAGCACAAGCTTGCACAAATGCGATGCAAGCAGACAATACAAGATGTAAAAAAGCAGTTTGAAGAACTTATCGCTAACAACATCAAGGCCAACAATAAAGAATTCTTTAAATATATAAGAAGCAGAAAACCAGTTAGGGAAGCAGTTAGACCACTGGATGACAATGGAGTGAAAGGAGGACTGAAGGAGTACATGAAGACTGCGGAGAAGCTGAATGAATTTTTTTCATCCATCTTCACTGCAGAAGATATAGGACAGATACCTGTGCCTCAACTGATGTTTTCAGGAAGGGAGTCTGAGGAACTGAGGCAAATAGTGATGACAAAAGATGAAGTTCAACCTTTTTGATAAATTGAAAGCAAATAAATTTATTTTATTTATTTCATTTCTATACCACCCAATAGCCGAAGCTCTCTGGGCGGTTCACAAAAATCACCAGGCCCAGATGGTAGAGTTCTCAAAGAACTCAAATATGAAATTGCTGATTTTCTAACCAAAATATGTAATATGTCCCTAAGATCAGCCTCTATATTAGAGGACTGGAAGATGGCCAAAGTAACAACCAATTTTCAAAAAGGGATCCAGGGCGGATCCAGGACACTACAGGCCCATTAGCTTAACGTCTGTTCTGGGCTAATTGGTTGAAGGCATTATTAAGGATAAAATTAGTAAGCATATAGAAAGGCAAGCCCTGCAGAAAAAGAATCAACACGGCTTCTGCAAAGGTAAATCCTGTCTCACTAACCTTTTAGAGTTCTTTGAGAGTGTCAATAAACACGTAGACGGGGTGATCCGGTAAACATTGTTTATTTGGACTTCCAAAAGGCTTTTGACAAAGTCCCTCTCCAAAGACTCCTGAGCAAACTTAGCAGTCATGAAATAAGAGGACAGGTGCTGTTATGGATCAGTAACTGGTTAAAGAACAGAAAGCAGAGAGTAGGAATAAATGGTAAATTCTCCCAATGGAGGGAAGTAAATAGTAGGGTCCCACAGGGATCTCTATGAGGACCAATGCTTGTCAACCTGTTCATGAATGATCTGGAATTAGGAGTGAGCAGTGAAGTGGCCAAGTTTGTGGATGACACCAAATTATTTAGGGTGGTTAAAATGAAAAGAGATTGTGAAGAACTCCAAAAGAATGTCTCCAAACTGGGAGAATGGGCATCTAAATGGCAAATGCGGTTCAGTGTAAGCAAGTGTAAAGTGATGCACGTTGGGGCAAAAAATCCCAACTTCAAATATAGCCTGATGGGATCTGAGCCAGCAATGACCGACCAGGAAAGAGAACTTGGGGTTGTGGTGGACAGCTCAATGAAGATGTCAACCCAGTGTGCGGCCGCAGTAAAAAAGGCAAACTCCATGTTAGGCACAATTAGAAAAGGAACTGAAAATAAAACTGACAGTATCATAATGCCCCTATACAAACCTATGGTGTGACCACACTTGGAATACTGTATACAGTTCTGGTCACCTCACCTAAAAAAAGATATTGTAGAGGTGGAAAAAGTGCAGAAGAGGGCAACTAAAACAATCAAAGGGCTAGAGCATCTCCCCTATGAGAAAAGGTTACAACAGCTGAGATTATCTTGGGAAAAAGGAGGGTAATGGGAGACATAATAGAGGTGTACAAAATTATGTATGGTGTGGAGAACGTCAATAGGGAGACATTTCTCCCCCTCTCTCAAAATACTAGTACCTGGGATCATCCCAGGAAGCTGATTGTTGAGAGATTCAGGACACATAAATGGAAGTTCTTCTTCACACAGCATATAGTTAAACTATGAAATTCACTACCACAGGATGTAGGGATGGCCACCAATTGATGGCTTCAAAAAGGGGTTGGACAAATTCCTGAAGGAAAAGGCTATCAATGGCTACTAGTCTTGATGGCTATGTGCTACCTCCAGTACCAGTGGCAGTGAGCCTATGTACACCAGTTGCTGGGGAATATGGGTGGGAGGGTGCTGTTGCGCTCATGCCCTGCCTGTGGGTTCCTGGTTGACAGCTGGTTGGCCACTGTGTGAACAGAACGCTGGACTAGATGGACCCTTGGTCTGATCCTGCATGACTCTTATGTTCTTAAATGCACACTCGCACGAGGTAAGTTACATCCTTGTTTTTCCAACATAGATTATATAGACTTTATGATTTTCTCAACAAAAGAACCCTTCACTCCTCACATCAGCCTATCTTCAGCAGAGGACATAGAACAGATTACAGTCTGCCATGTGATTTTACAGCTAGGTCATGGAGCTCTGTTTTCAGATAAGGACAGTTTAATTTTAAAGAACCATATGAGCCGTTTTCATAAAATCCCATTGAGTTTTCAGATTTGAAGCTTTTGGCAGTCTTTTCTGCCTCATCTCCTCCTGGAATATCAGTGGAATCCTTATTTGCATGCTATACTCAAAAGGACAATATATTCCTGAGACACACATTTAGGCAAGCCAATTATTAGAACATATCTGTACGATGGTCAAAAAGCTCCTTCAGAGATATTCAAAGGAAACACAAAAACGATTTTACAAGTTTTGCAATCCTGCACATGCATTTTCACCCTTTCACATTTTAAAAAGAGACCTGGATGAGAAAATATTGTTTTAAAAATTATCTCATTTCAACTTCAGAACATAAAGACCCATGCTGGATCAGAACAAAGGCCCATTTAGTCCAGCATTCTATTTGCACAGTGACCAACCGGACGCCTATAGGAAACCCACAACAGGACATGAATGCAATAGCACCCTCCCACTCACATTCCCCAGCAAAGGCATTCTGCTTCTGATATTGGAGGTAATATATAGTCCCCATAACTTGACATTTTATCCTCCATGAATTTGTTTAATCTCTTTCTAAAGAAGCTCCCACCAATCAGCTTCATGGGATGACCCTGGGTTTCTACACACCATGCACAATTCTATACATCCCTGTTATGCCCCCCGCCCGCCTTATTTGCTTTTTTCCTAAGCTAAAAAGCCCTTGTAGGCATTTCTCTTTTTTTGGGGGGGGGGGGGAGAATATATTTTTATTTATTTTATCTTTATAAGTAAAATAAACAATACCAAAATTACCAACAACCTAATCAATATTTCAATCTCCCAACAGTACAATATTCTGATGAGGACACCACAATAACAAAGAGAGAAGAAAAAAAGGGAAAAGGGAGGAGTAAAGCAAGTGAAGAAAAAGAAGAAAATTCCCTCCCCTTCCCTCCCCCTCTCTGAATTGAGTTTAAACTCCAACACCCCCTGGCCTCCGATGCCATTCTATTTTAAAAACTATATCTATAACCTTAACAACAGTTTAAACTGTAAATCTTACAGTTTAATAAACAACCTTACGTTTCTATATCATATCATCAATCTTATATCAAAGAAACAGGTCTACAATTCATTCCCAAAAGCCTATATTATTATTAGTAGTAGTAATAATAACAACAAATATAGTATTATATAATAATAAAACTTAATATAAACCTTCAACCATCAGTAATATATTTTATACTAGATATATTATCTATTTTGAAATAAAAAATACAAAGAAAAGCAAGAAAGAATAAAAGATGAAAGAGAGTAAACCAATATATATATAATCATTTATCTTCTGAATTAGCCTGGATCATATAGACTAAACACAAACAGTTAACAAAGCTTGTTTAAAGATTCCAGTTCATTGGGTTGTAACAGAATTCTCACGCAGTGTTACATTCAGCCATGCCTCCGCCATTTCACGATTTAGAAACTTCTTTATCTGACCTTCAGACACAATACAAAGTGTAGCAGGATATTTTAAGTAATATTGTAAGTTCATTTGTTTTGCCATATTCTTTGCTTTGATAAATTGCCTTCTTTTATTCGTCACCTCTTTGATGTAGTCTGGAAATAACATAACTTTATCTTGTTTCCAGGAAAGGCCACCAGCCTCCCTTGCCAAACGCAGGACATAATTCTTTGTGGAGACTTTTGCAAATTGAGCTATGATGGTGTAATCAATCCCTTTAGCATTTGGCACACGAAATGCCTGCTCAATATCAAGTAAATAATCAGATGGGATAGGGAGTATCTCATGCAAAAGTTTACCCACAAAAATAGGCAATTTTACATCATTAGGCAAATTTTTAATCCCAGTAATATGTACACTGGATCTTTTCGTGAAAACCTCCAGTTGAGAAATTCTATCAGAGATATTTTTAAAACAAATTTGGGTCACAGTTTCACTTCCCGCCACTCAGTCTTCCAGCTCGTTAATTTTCGTCTCCATTTTTTGCCGTGACGCATTAATTAAATCTACAGCACCTTGCAAGGCGGTGATGGAATTTTGGATTAAATCCAACCTTTTGACTTGCTCCGTTAATTGCGAAGATAAAGTTTTTATCAGTGTAAACAATTCCCCTATATCTTCTGTTCTCGACACTTTTGACACAGAAGATGGGGGGGAGTCGATGCCAGCTCCTTTCTTCTCCTCGGCACAGACATGTTTCTCTCAAACAGATCTTACAGGTCCTCAGGTATTCTCAAATATTGTTAACATTTCTTAAATCATCCCTCAGAAGTTGTTATTTCTTAAAGCATATATTATATGGGCCACATCAGCCCTGTTTTCTCCTATAAAATAGGAGTCTCAGTACAGCTTTTTGTGTTGGTAAAGCTCTGGGGAGATAATACTGGAATCCAGCCCCCCCACTATCTTGTGGGGGTTACTTTTCTCCAAGATATTGTCCAGAGCTGCTGCCTTGCCCCCCCCCCTTCAATTCCAGGGGGGAGATGAAAAGGTTTTTCAACTTTTTAAAAACCTGTTTGAGAAAGCTTCCATGGAGCACCCGTGGGAATCTGCCAGAGCAACATCAGTCCCAGCCAGAAGTCCCTGTGTAGGTATTTCTCATAGGGGAGTTGTTCCAGACCTTTGATCACTTTGGTTGCCCTTTTCTGAACCTTTTCAAATTCTACAATATCCCTTTTTAGGTGCGGTAACTACAACCATACACAGTGCAGTCACACCGTAGAGTTGTATAAGTGCTTTTGTGAACCGCCCAGAGCGCGTCAGCTACTGGGTGGTATAGAAATGAAATAAAGGCACTATGATATTGGCAATTGTCATGAACCAGGAACAGCCTGTTGGATTTTTTAAGAACATGTTATTTGACAACACAGAACAATTGTTTTATGTAATTGAACCAATAAAGTTCTGGTTGTCATAATTTTTTTTTTTTAGTAAAACTGATGCATATGTAGGTGTTTTAACTGTGTATATTTGTGGTATCAGGGCTTTTAAGCAATCACTGAAGTAAAAATATTTTTTACAAATTTTATAAAAAATAAGTTTTAAAGCAAAAGATTACAGATACATTATATTCAATAGGGGTTGTTTTTTGTTTTTGTTTTTTTAGAGCAAATGTGTTCACAACATTTTCCAAATTCTTGTTTTTGAAGTAAAAGTTAACTGAACAGGTTTCCTTGCAACAGCAGTTGATGACCTTGTTCTACAGAGACACAATTATCAAGTTTGTAGACAATTTGTATTCTTACTGCTGCAGGAAAGAAAATTCCAGTCAGGTGCCTGATCAAAACGATAGTCAATAGAAACAAAGAGGAAGAAACGGATAACTATCCATGATTTCTGTACTGACACCTCACGATCCACACTGTAAAAGTTGGATATTCTCTCTCTCTCTCTCTCTCTCTCTCTAATAAATTATCTTTAAATCAGGACAAGGAAAGGGGCATCGAGCCTAATGACCTAACCTCAAAAAACCCTGCTGTGATGATGTTTCAATTTTTCATTCCATTTTTTAAAGCACTTTGCATGTTAGAAGTACTGTATCTGCATGAGCCCATCCCCTCAGGAAGTAGCTCTTATGCATTTCCTCACTTGTGGAACAGGTGCAGGAACTAAGAATGAGCATGGGAGATCCATGTTGAGTAGCATAATTTACTGTTGTGATGTGAATCCCAATAATGTGGGATACACTTTTGGCAACATCCGTGATGTAGGGTTAACTGGGGCTGAGCATACTGCTAATGGAAACATCAGCATGGGATGGGAACATATATGAAAGAAATTTTACAGTACCCCAATCATATTGGGTTGAGAGCCATACCAAACTTAAAACCATTCTGCATGATATGAAATGTTCTAAACTTTGGGGGTGGGGAATAGACAGTAGTCACAGCTAGCGATGCTTGAAAGCAAAGTGCATAGTAACAAAACTTATATCTGAGCTCAGAAGACATTTAAACCAGCAACAACAAAACGGGGCTGAATGGAAAAGCTGCCTGTTAGAGCCCCACATAATTCTTTCTGATCTTCCTACCTAAGTGCCTCCACTTCATTACTATGTTCCAAAGTGTAAGTACCTAGGATTTCCAAAACTGTTTCCAAGTCATTCTGTTTAACCGCGGAGGCTAACATTTGTAGTTGTACACAAGCCATGTCTCCCTCTCCTTACATGTCATGTTCCTTAACAGATACAGAAATTCTTGGAGCTGCACCTATATTTAACATCATAAATGCAGTACAATCCTCCTCATTGAGGTGTCATATGGCATTAGGAATTGATGTTGGAATGTTACCTTAGAAACAAATAATATAATTCAGCTTTTCTTAGCACAGAATTCTTGATACTCTGGTACAGTTGCAAATTCCCATCTCCTCTTTTTGTCCTCTACACTGCACTATCCAAATGGTAGGGGCAAGGTGGGAGAAACTGCACACATGAAACCAGAACGAGTCTACAACACGACAGCAATAGAAGTATTCATCTTGTTTGCACACTCATGTCTCTTGTCCCCAATAAACTGTTAGCAGAAGCTGGCTGGGGGGGGGGAGCAGGGGGGAAAGAGAAAACCCTCAACAAGCCAAAACAGTTTACAGGCTGCACTTGCAGACTCCTACTCTTCAGGAAGATTACAAAACACTTCTATTTCAATTGAGCAGATACAGAGCAAGACAAGCTTTCCACACTGTGTGGAAATGGTGAAACAAGAATACCATGTAATGCTTTGCTGGATCATGACCACAATCAGGTGTGGAACGGGGGCGGGGGGGCAGCCTACCTAGTTATTATCTTGTGGTCTCAATTTTTAACTTTGTACTTGCATTAGGTCAACAGAAAATATAAATATTTTAGAAAATTAAGTTTCACTAGTATACTCCATCTGTAAAATGAAGGCAGGCTAGAAAAAAAATGCCCATTTTACAAATGCTTAAGTCCTTGATAACTCACTACATATATGCTTGCTTTGTTTTGTGATTTCATGTGTAGTCTATGATGAGATCATGTGGTTGAGTTATTAGCTCTCTGCATATTTCTAGCTTTTGTTTTGTATTTGTAGCAAATTGTGTTAATCCAGATTATGATAGATTGGTAATGGTAGTCCCATATTATCTGTGGAACCCCACTTTCTTCTTGAGTTAGAATTCCACCCCGACAACTACATTTTGGTGGAGACCAAACATTTAGGATTGCAACATTAAAGTTACAATCCTAAACATACTTACTAGTATGTAAGCCTTATTTATTCGCAGTAGCACTTCTGAAAAAAAACTAATAGGATTATGATACATTCACAAATTGAAGTCTCAAGATCTCTCCTTTTAGTGCAACCTGATGTTTTGCAACACAAAATGCAAATTATGATCACAAATATCAACAGAGCAAACGTATCCCTTGCAAATCCCCTAGATCAGTTTTCATGCTCAAACTGGAAAATTTTCTACTGACATTTCTAAATGCACATTTCATAAAACTAATTAGGAATCAATGGATACACCAATCAAACTGAGTAGTTTCAAAGTTGTAGTTAACTTTTTTCAAGTAACTACGTGTGCCTGTGTATGTCTACACACACATGGCTGTATCTAATTGTGGCTTTGCAATAGTGGAAAGCACTTATGCTTGCTCAAGGTGGGGCATCCAATTTTCGCTTTATTTAATAAAGTCCAAGAGTGAAATTTTTACTTTTTATATCATTTTGGAGAAAAAGCATTAGGAAACATTATCTCACAAAGTATAGTATTCCTTAGACATTTACTTTAATTTGGTCATTTGAGCTTCTTCTCGCTAGATATCTAGAAAGCCTTAAATAACTATCCTAACATTATTCATCTTACGCTGAAACCTCTGGATTTTAGTAACTGTACTGCCTACAGTTTCAAAGATGCTATTGTTGTGATATATGTAGATACGCCTGACTGTACTAAGCCAATAAAAGTCTGAGGAAAATAGATTCATTAGCATATTCAACTTTATTATGGTAGAGTATTTCAGAATAGTTAATGTAAAGTATATGCATCTACTGGCTGCTCTCTCGTCAACAGAGTATATCATCCACTATTTTACATTTTAACTAACATGTGTGAAAACATGTTTCCTAATGCAGAGGATGATCAAAGCAGAAGCTTATTAGCACATGTTAGAGATGTGATCATAACAGACTCCTACAATATAATTAAAATTACAGGTTCTTGGGAATATTTAGCATTTGCACGTGAATGTACACACTTTATTATGCCTTAGTATAAAATACTGGAACATTATCATAGTGGAGTGTTCAAATTTGAAACTCCTTCTCTCACATAAGCCAAATTAGGGAATGTAAAGACAGCAATAGGTCTTCATGGAAGCAGCACAACCTTGAATGAATATGTAATGAGAATGAAAAAGTTTTACTTCCTTATACTGTTACATTAGACTATATACAATGGCATATTGTACTCAGAGGTATACTGCCTTAGTGGCTGCATACAAGCACCATGACTAGTAACCGCTGACGGACTTATTGTCCATGACTGGTCTAATCACCTTTCAAAGCAGTATATTCCCTTAATTAATTAATTATGTGCTGTATGAAGTAGTATTTCCTGAATCTCCTGCCAATCAATTTCGCTGGATAACCCAGATTTCTATTATTATTATTTTGAAGTGGAGGGATGTTTCTCTATAAATTTTCTTCACGCCATACGCAATTTTATAAATCTCTGTCTCAGGGGTGGGAAATCTTTTTTTTGTTGAGGGCTACATTCCTTCATGGGTAATCTGTCGAAGGTCACATGCCGGCACTGGTCAGTTCTGAAAGCAGAATTAGAGCCAAAAGTGATCAGGATCATGCCTTTTCTCCATTGTTGTCTGACATCTCCATTCTCTCTCCAATACCCCCATCTATCCTGCTCATCCAGTAGGTTACATGAGGAGGGATAGATGCTCTTACCAGATGTCTGAACTGCAGATGACTTTTGAAATTAGGAGTCTTTTTCCTAAACTAAAAAACTTTTCTTCACAGGGGAAGAACTGTAGTCCCCTGATCATTTGGTTGCCCCTTTCTATGCCTTTTCATGATCTACAATACTTTTTGAGGTGAGGCAACCAGAACTGTACACAGTATTACAAGCGTAGTTGCACAATACTGGCAGTTTGATTTTCAATCCATTTCCTACTTATCCCCAATATGGAACTAGGTATTTTTGACTGCTGCCACACAGGTTATCAATGTTTTCATTGTGCTACCCCTTACAACCCAAAGTTCTCTTTCCTCATGAGTCACCATTAGTTCAGACTCTTATCAGTACATATGTAAGGATTTCTTTTTGACTCAATGTGCATCACTTTACATTGAACTGCATTTGCCATTTTATTACCTATTTATCCAGTTTGGAGACACCCTTGGCGCTCTTGGGTTTTCACCACTCTGATTTCCCCATTGGCCATTTCAAAGTTAGTATATAAATAGGAGCAAGCACCAATCTGACATCTGTGCAACTGTCACAGTGCTTTATCATCTACAGATTGTTGCACCACTCTGGATTCTTGCCACAACATTTAACTTACGCCAGGCCTGAGAAAATTTAAGTCAATTAATCAATCTACTAATAGTACAAGTAAAAGCAAAATGCTACTCTGCTTACGGAGGTTTAATGAAGCACTGTTCACATTAAGCGTGTGCCACAATACATTACTTCCAGGATAGATTTCCATTTAATAAACATGTGATGCCCAAAATTCCTTTAGTAATTTAACAGTTGGTAGTTTTAATATGTGATTTGGGAGACAGAATTAATACAGGTTCACTCTGAAAAGTTTGTACAAACCTCCAAGAATCCATAAGGGGAATGAATGAGAGACAAAAGATGTTGCTAACTTGTTTGAGAACTGTTGAGATAATATACAGGACCAGATGATCTTATCTAGTGCTAAGTGGGTAATAGAACAAAAGCCTTAGTGGGGCAAGTAGATTCTTGCTATTAGTAACAAGGTTAAAAAGCAGCAATATATGTTTTGCCCCTGCCATTTTTCTTCTATCTTTCCATCCAGAAGGTTCTCAAGAGAGTTACCACATATACATCCAGGCATCCAGAAAGGCACTCTTTGGGGTAACTGGACCCTGGCCTTCAAGCAAAAAAGAAGCCCAGCAATACACATCCCCATTCTAGTGCTCTCACTTGTACTGCTGTCTACAGAATCTCTCCCACTGAGACCAATCCCTGACTCTCTTTCAAGCCCTCTGCATCTGCCAGAGGGCTCAAGGGATAAAAGGGGCCATTTCTCATTTGTGCCAGTCTCTGGAGACTCCTGTTTCTTACCTTCTCCAAACAGCAGCACAAGAGACAGAAGACCCTCCTTTTCATCAATATCCTCTATGGACATCAGAGGATTTGAGGAAGGGTCGAGAGCACAAATAGAAGCTGGCTGGCTAGTCAGCAAAGTAAATGTTTGTGGATTCCTGTAGATTGTGGATTTAAAAAAAAAAAAAAGACAGGAGGAAGTGTGTGTACGTAAAGCAATATATAAGTAATCATAGTTTCATTTCCAATGAAATATATTCACAAGAATTGAAAATGATCCACTAAAATGAATTGGGTCAGGCCAATTCCAAGCATTACAGCCTTAGCATGAAGGCTGCAAAAATCACTTTTATGTGGCAACCATAAACCTTACAAGCCTTTTAGCAAGTGTACACACTAATCACATGGCCAATCAGGACACCAGGGCAAGCACCTGCAAGCATGGGCAATAGAGACTTTGCATGCAGAGTAGACTCTCCATGTAAATCGGCGCATATGCTTGACTCTCCACATCAGCACTGTCTTTCTTGGCGCAAAGATTACTGCAGATGCTGACTGCAGCCAGGAAATCAGAAGACGTTGACTTCTTGGGAGGACAGCAATGACCAATCTTGATAAAACAGTGAAGAGCAGAGACATCACACTAACAACAAAGGTCCGCATAGTTAAAGCACTGGTATTCCCCGTAGTAACCTATGGCTGCGAGAGCTGGACCATAAGGAAGGCTGAGCGAAGGAAGATAGATGCTTTTGAACTGTGGTGCTGGAGGAAAATTCTGAGAGTGCCTTGGACAGCAAGAAGATCAAACCAGTCCATACTCCAGGAAATAAAGCCAGACTGCTCACTTGAGGAAATGATATTAAAGGCAAAACTGAAGTACTTTGGCCACATAATGAGAAGACAGGATACCCTGGAGAAGATGCTGATGCTAGGGAAGGTAGAAGGCAAAAGGAAGAGGGGCCGACCAAGGGCAAGATGAATGGATGATATTCTGGAGGTGACGGACACGACCCTGGGGGAGCTGGCGGTGGCAACGGCCGACAGGAAGCTCTGGCATGGGCTGTTCCATGAAGTCACGAAGAGTCGGAAGCGACTGAACGAATAAACAACAACACACCACACCAGCACTGCAACTTCCAGAATGGAACCTCCCTATTTGACACACTGCAAAAGTTACAACCAATACGCCTGCACCACCATACAGAGCAGGTCTTTTTGGAAAACTCTACATGGGAGCTAACGACCCAGTTCACAAGTAATGGCAATTTGTAGGTTATTGAGCCCACAAATTGGTGGTAGTGAGCGAAATCTGGTGAGTTCCTCACTTCTACTTTCAATTAACAAGTTACAAATGGGGCAGTTGTAGGTTGTTAACTGAAAATGGAAGTGAGGAATGTGCCAGAGGCAGCTCGCTCCCATTCATCCCTACAATTCATGGGTTAAATAATCCAAAAATTGTTGTTACATGCGAACCAGGCCATAAAACAGCCCTGATTTATTTTCTATTGTAAGGAGAGAAAATCAGAGAAACGCATTCCACTTAAATACTTTCAGAAAGGGCTTTGCAGAAGAAAGGCACCCCATTAATTAGAAATTAAATTTGGTTTAATTTGTAATTAAATACGTAATTTAACTTTCAAACTGGTCATCAATGACATTTATTTTCATAAACAGTACACCCTAGAGAAAGAAAACAGAGTATTCCTGACAACGGCTGATCAAAGAGCTACTATTCCCTCCACTACAGAACATCTTGGCTGTATATTGCATGACTGATGCAATGAATATGGACTTGAGAACGCTCCGGGAGAGCACAGGACAGGAAGGCCTGGCGTGCTATGGTCCATGGGGTCACGAAGAGTCGGACACGACTGAACAACAACAACAACAGAACATCTTGGGAATAATACAAGTGTTCAGCACTGTCATTTGCTAGTAAATATGTATTTCCAGCAACCAGATGATATTGCTTAATGCTCACAGAGGGCAGGGACATGCAGGAAGATGGAAGCTTGAGGAACACAGCAATCAAGGCACTGTGCATCCACCCATCATTGAAAAGATATAATTCCAAAACCAAACGTACCGAGTATTCTTTTGGGGATTTCTTTTAGAAATAAACTTATATAAATATTATTGTGTCAAACAATACAGCTGCATCATGGCAAACCCTGAATGAATTTTCATTTTAATGTAGCTCCTAAATCTAGTCAAGCTATGTCAAACAATACCAGCTATGTAGTAGCATTCTCCATCATGTTAAATGGGCTTAATACATCATCCAACTGGATACAACTTGATGAAAGTTAACAAGGAACTAATAAAGCGCCTTCCCAACACAGCAAAGTATTCATTTACCACTGCTGAAGCCTACAGCGCTTTGTTTCACTTGCATTTTTTCTATGCAACCAAATGCTACTGGTGGCAATACTGTAGATGCCAATACAGTTTATGCGATTTGTTGTACAAACGCTCTGCAAAAAGTATTCATACAACACTTCCAAAAGCTGGGAGGGAGACGTACACACAGGAACAGCAGCAAGGGAGTGAAATGAGTAGGCAAAATTCCAGCAAGGCCTTACAATATGATGAGGCTTATGATGTGTTGTACTACTTCATAGACAGATGGCCTCTCCTAGAGGAAGCTTTGCTCCTTTTTCTTATCCTCCTTGTCCCAATCGTCAAGTAAGGATTGTTCATTCCTAAACTGACAGCACTTCCTGAGTAAAAAGTAGGCCATCCACCTTAAACTTGAATGTACTGAGAAAACTCAGCTTGGTGTTGTTGAAATGTCTGGGGAAAAGTCTCATTCCACATTCATAGAATAGTAGTGTTGGAAGGGGCCTAGAAGACCATCGAGTCCAACCCCAACTTCATTCAATACTTATACTGACAGTGCTGCCCCTGTCGTCCAACTAGAATAAAACTTTTGGCTGGGGGATGTACTGAGGGCGTTGATTGGGTAGCTGAGGAGTGCTTCAGCAGGTAGATGAGGTTTCTGGGGCCATATCTCCTTTTCATATGAAAGTGCACACCATCAAACTAGAAGCAGTGACTTTGTTTTGGAGAGAAAAAGGGGGTGGTGTCTCGGGCACCCTGAAAAAAGGGTTGCTAGGGTTTCCTTGCAGGGCACCACCAAGGGTCAAGGCAATGCATTGAAGCCTGGGGATACCCTTGTGGCGGGGGGGGGGGGTGATATACACCCTGTTTCACCATACCTTAACTGTCAAAAACAGCCTTGCTACAGTGTAGCCTTGTCTGTTACCTTCTATGTTTGACAGCTCAAACATACAAAGGAGCAGCCAAGGCAAGCTTCTATATTTTGGATACAACTCCTAATAACCAACTGAAATTTTTAAAAAAGAATACATAGGCCATTTGTGCACATAAAACAGGGCTGGGAAAATGCAAAGAAAAAAAATCCTGGCCCCCTTTTTGTTAAGATTTTTTTTTTTTAAGGGCTTCGACCACGATCTGGATCACCATCAGAGTGGGGACAGGGGCTTGGTCGGAGGAGGGAGGGCCAAGGCAGCCCCTCCAAAGTGCCATTTGGAGGTGCTGCTACTGGCAAGGAGAAAGAGGCACTGGAAGCGGCTTGGCCATGCTCGCAAAAAGCAATCGCAGCCGTGCTTGAGAAAGCGGCAGGGGTTTCTGCCCCTCGTACCAAGTGGCTCACTATCCGATGCCCTTTACCCACAAGGGGTTTGACATGTTCAGGTTCAGATGATACGCAAACCCATCATGGGTAAAACAATCCCTACAATAGACCATGGATTATTGGGGTGGGTTGTTTGGGAAAAATAACCCACCCTGATAAAAACGGTCCGGGTTCAACAACGCTCTAATCAACTGTGGGTTGTTTCAAACAACAACCCATCATGGGCTGGCATGTCATGTGAACCCAGTCAATGCCTCTAACCTTTCATTTATCCTTCTCTTCTATGTTTCCCTCTCTCTCTAGTTTCCTTACTTTTTTCCCCTTCCTTACTGAACCTTTCATATCCATTCTTCTAATTCTGTTTTCTTTTCCTCCTTCATTCTACTAACTCTTTAACTGTCTATCTCCTTTCCCTGCCCCGCTCCTTTATAACTCTTCCCATGCACCCTTGTCGGAGCTTAGATTTTATATGGTAGGCAGTGTTCACATTGGATACTATGCAATGTTAATCCTATGTAGAGTAGACCTACTGAAATGAAGGTTACTTAAGTTAGTTGTGACTAATATAAGTCTCATTCATTTCACTGGGTCTACTCTACGTAGGACTAACATGTGCTATTACCCACTGCATTTAATCCACTGTACAGGTTTTAGAGCGCCTTTGGTTGACACCAATTTTTAAAAAGCTGTCCCTGTTGACCATGAACACATTTCTCCAGTCTCAGGGCAGCCTGAAGTAATCAAGTTAAATGCCATAAGCCATTGGTGACCACAAGTCAGTCCAAAAGTATGAAACACTGCCTCTCTAGTGCACACTGTCATACAACCAGTGTCCACTAGAGTTTCTCAGTGCCTTGGTGTGATTTTACCTCTATTCTGCTGAACTGGAGTCCGGGTGACAGGCAAGAATCGACCAGGCTGTGCTATAATCATGCTTGCCAGCTCCTATCCAGGTAGTGCCACAAAACCCTGCTGCCACAGGTTGGTTGCCTATGCCCTGACCATCTGGCCTATCAATCCCCTAGCATGGTAGTAATTATGAGAAAGCAAGTTATACTGGCAAACAAGTTGCTTATTAAACACCCTTATATATCCCATAGGCGATTAGAGCATAACACTAATTCTCTAACAGCTGCACTGGTTGCCAGTGTATTCCTGAGCCCAATTGAAGGTGCTGGCCATTACCTTTCAAGCCCTAAATGGCTTGGAACCAGGTTATCTGAAGGACTGTCTGCGCCTGTACAAACCTGTCCAGGCCTCAAGATTGTCCGCACAAGCCCTGCTTATGTGTCCATTGGTAAGATCTACCAGGCTGGTAGGCACAACAGCCAGGCCCTTTTCTGTGGTGGTCCCAACTTTATGGCTCATCCTTCCACAGAAGGTATACTGGGCTCCCTTTTTGATTACTTTTAAACAGGCCTTAACAGCTTGGGTGTTTTAGTCCACTTTTAACTGACGCTGGCACATACTTCGTACTTTACATTTTACAGTTTTAACATATGCTGAAATATATATAATATATATATTGATTTAGATTAAAACTGTATTTTAATGCTGCTGTTTTATTTACCTGCATTTTATATGTAACCATTTCATATTTTTATTTGTAACCCACCTCTAAAGAAATAATTTTTTTAAGGTGGTATAATTTTTTTTAAAAAAATAAATAGATTGGCAGATTCTCCCTTTCAAGCTCTATTCTTCCTGGTTTTTCTCTTAGCTTTTACTAGTCTAAGGGACCAGCTACATGGCAGGAGGGGAAAGAACTAGTTTTAAAACTGCTGGAATGTGCATTTGCAGAGACAATTAGTAGGTAGTAGAAGACTTATGCACCTCTTCCTATAGGTCCTCCCCTGCAATCTGCCCTCCCTGATGCTGCTTTAACGTTATAAGAGAACATGGAATTAGGAGCCCTACATTTCCCTTGTAATGTGCAGCTCTACTACTGCAGGAAGTCAATGAAGTTTCCAAAACATAAGCACTCAATTAAGTACCTCTTGTCTAAGATATAGGCCTAGAGAGCATGGCACACTGGGCTCACCATGGGTTGTTTAACTCCTGATGAGCCATACCATTTTGAATATGCAACCCTCGAACAGTGGTTGCTGTGTCATGTGAACCTGGCCATCATGCGTTATTTGAGAGTTAAACAACCATCACATAACCCTACTACAAACTGTGGGTTATACGAGGGTTGTCTGGTGCCCAGGTTTGCACAACACATCATCCCCTGATTGGGGGTTGCCTATTCAAAATAGCACTCAGCACATGCCACAGCTCATCAGGGGTTAAACAACACAATGAGCCCTGCATGCCATATGAAGCAGGCCAGTAAGACAGAAGACAAACTCCAGAACCTTTCCCCTCCAAGTCTTGGGGCCCCTTTTTGTTATTTTTGATGCAACAGACCAATACGAAATTCACCTACCAGAGTGTTAGGAATGCTTAAGCCTGCCAGTTATGTCCTGTGATAGTGGAAAGTTTAATACTCTTCCTTGTTTTAACTAATAATGACATTATCCAAAAACCTTTGTGTTTTAATGTTTAGCTAGGGGACATCTTACATTTCCCAACTGAAAGGTGGTATTAACACAATAATCTCAGTTTATGTGATCAAATGCTGATTTCAACCTTAAGTAGTATTGCTCTGAACATTTTGTATGTGCATGTGTGATAAAGAACAGATAGAATCACAGAATCGTAGAGTTGGAAGGGGCCTACAAGACCATCAAGTCCAACCCCCAGCTCAGTGCAGGAAGCCTGATTCCCAGGCGGTCTCCCATCCAAGTACTAACCAGGGCTGACCCTGCTTAGCTTCCGAGATTTTATTACTGACAAGTGATTATGAACACAGTCATGACGCCACTGAGGGGAGCATTACTACCAATCTCAGGGTCATACTTGAATTCATGACTATTACATACTTGAACAAAACATGCACTATTATTGCTGCTCAGAAATGTATTTTTTTAATATAGGGACTGTGTATACAGTTTAGTTTGAAAAACTAGGATTAATTGTATAGGTCAGATGCAAGTGCACTACAATATCTGAACAAGTCCAAACGGAGTTCAGCAACTATTCAATCTAGTCATTAACAACACTTTAGCATGCACTGTCTGTTACTACAAACTATGAACCTCAGAAAGAATATTCTTTGCCTATCAGGCACAACACAGAATCATCTGTCACTGACAACTGCTTAGGTCACAAGAGTCGCATGATAACACATGTACAGGTTCTTGTGCTTCCTGGCTCCTAAGGACACACCCTTTTGCCCTCCATTGTAGTTCAGTGAGCAAAAGGCACTGCCTGTTCCTTGCCCTCTACCCAATTTTGTAGGCCAGCTGCTGGGGAACATGAGTGGTTTTGTGGGCTTCCCATATGCAAACACAATACTGGACTACATAGGCCTGTAGGTCTGGTCCAGGAACTCAAGAGTAGCAAGAGCAACACAAGATCAAACAGTAGTCTATGGAAACCGCAAATCGGTCATCATGCCGAGAATCATTTCAGTAAAAGGATGCAGCAACGAAAATTAAAAAGCCTGCGTGAAGCATATACATGGTTTATCAATCATCTGAGTCTACTTCAAATCTTATATGGGGTTTCTTAAATTAACTTGCCTGATGACCACCAGCAAATACCTTCCCACTAGAGAAGGTAGTTCCCATATTTCCAGCAAGAAGCCTGCTCATAGGACATAAACCACTACCTCTTTCTTCCATGGAAATCTTTGGGGAGCAAAATAAGTGAATTCACCCTGGCCCTGGGTTATTGTAAGAAACAAAAAGGTAAGAACTACCTCTCCTTTACTCCTCGTTTCTCCATGGAGGGAAAAGAGGGATTGTTTCTCTTCCTATACGATTTTGGAGCAAGTAGTACTACCACTTTCCACAGAAGCCCAACTTGCAGGACAGTAAACACCCCTCTATCATTCCATAGAGAACTTGTGGAATTCCACAGGGGATGAAAAGGAGGTGTGAATTCTCTCCCTTTTCACTGGATGTCCAAGGGAAGAGAGTGTTCTGTGGTGGTTACAAGTAATTGTTTAGTTAGTAAGCCAAGCCCAAATTTGCAGACCTTGGATTACACAATGCTGTTTTCAGTTCCAAGCGTTCTTAATCATCAGCCAGTGTACTGTAAACCGATACTATTTACATTCATTTTTGCAAGGGGAAATTTAGTTTTTTAACATTCAGTATGGCACTTGTTGAGCAATATAAGCTACTTAATTCTGTGAAGAGGAATAATTATTCTGTAATGTTTGAATACAGCCCTCCTATTTTGTATTTTAGAAATTCACATTTCAAGTAAAATGAAAACATTGCAGTTAATATCAGAGCTGAGTTAAAATAATATTTCCTTATAAAAAGGTTTTAATCAACAATTACTTGTAATACTACAAACAGAAAAATACTAGTGTCCAATTCTAATTTGTTGTTTAAGAGTTAAAGCAGTTTTCTAGTTCTATGCACTTTTAACAAGGTATTGTTTGATGACCAAACATTTTTTATCCCATGAGTAATGTTCCAAAGTAAGTGTGACATCAACAATGGCATAAGATATTTCAACAGGAAACAAAAAGCTGAAAACTGCTGAAAAGCTTTTATTTTGCCTAACTTTTAACCCCACTGTGTGTTGTACACACTGGATCGTGATCGCATGCAAGTTAATAGCTAGGTTTTGAGAGAAGGAAATAATTACAAGACAAGAGAAGCAGTTTCCCAACACTAAATGAATTATTCTCTTTACATTATAATTCATTTGTATAGACGAAAATATAAGAAAAAATAACTTAATTTTATGGTAAAAAGTTAGAAGCCCAGGAGATATAAACATATTGGAGAACAATTGAAAATATAAAATTCATATCACAGACAAAACATCTAACCATCTGAACCTCAATATTTGTCAGGCAAAGCACTTTGGAAGGAGCTTATCAAGACCAACGTATCCTCTTCAAAGACGTTTCAGCAGTATTTCTAGATCACAAGAACGACACACTGGACCCAGCACAATTTTGCTATGGGGACTGCATTTTCTTTTAGGAAAACGACACTGCACTTATCTATACACCACAACACACACAGAGATTTTTGAGGCATGTACATGAGGCAAGAACTCTTATACCAACATATGAAGCTGCCTTATACTGTCAGACTGTCTGTTCATATTAGCTGATAATGTCACTCCAACTGGCAAGTGAGGGATATTCCCAGTTCTGCCACAGGAAACGCCAGCAACGGAACCTTCTGTATACACTGCTAGTACTCCACCACTGAGTAATGGCCCTGCCCCTTTTGTCCATTGTAACAAAGTAGACAGACAAGGGTCTAGTTCAGCACAGTTGGCAGCATGTGTGTTCCTATCTTGAAATACTTGTTTATAGGGCTAAAATGTAAATTTTACATTATGAAAGTTCATTTAGACAAGGAATGTAGTTACTCTTAACAGTGTAATCTTATACCTGTCTACTCTGAAGCAAGCCCCATTTAGGGAGGTAGCGGGCTGTTCCATGCTGGAAACATTCAAGAGGAGGCTGGACAGCCATCTGTCAGGGATGCTCTGACTTGGATTCCTGCACTGAGCAGGGGGTTGGACTCGGGGGTCTTGTAGGCCCCTTCCAACCCTACTATGCTATGATTCTATGATTTCAGTTAGACTTATTCCCAGTTAAATGTGAGTTATAGGACTGCAACTTCAATGCAACTATTAAAGCTCCTATTTTATTTCCAGTATTTCAACTAGCTTCTCCATTCCCTCTTTTAAGAAAGTAGTCAGATTTTGAACAGCAGGTAAGAACGAGCGCTAAGCTGAAGAGCGTTATGTCGTGTTTTTGCTTTTTTTAAGCGCCTCCCCAGTTTTTTCAGAAGTACTGAAACCTGGCGGCCGGAGACACGGCAAGAAAGGACCATGCTGCTGCCCTGATCAGAGGTAATGCAAGAGGCTTGCCCCGCCCCGCCCCCTACTATGGGAGCCCTTCTGGCGCTACTGGCTTTACTACTGTCGAAGATCCAAACAAGCAACGTGTCTGCAATCTTTCCCTGTGCCTCTCGAGCCAGGGCATTTCTTCATACTGTGCGTTAAGCGTTTTGCCGGGGAGGTTTTGTTGTTTATTCGTTCAGTCGCTTCCGACTCTTCGTTTATTTGGGGACTGGAGATTTATCTTTTGTTGGTTAAAGCTTAGAAACTGCCCCCCCGGAAGTGGAAAATACACCCTGTAAAAAAAGCTACCCTACATCACACACACACACACACGCACGCACGCATCTCGCCTGGCTCGCGAGTACGGAGAGGAGGACTTTGGTACGGGGCGTGGGGAAGAGCAGCGAAGCGAGCCTGGCGCACACAACAAAGCCTCCGACCTCACTCGGGTGAATCACCGGGGGAGGGGGGAGACTAGGATGCCTCCTGTCTGCCCCACGCCCGACAGGGAAAGGACTCAACGAAACGGGCGAGGCCCATCACCACGGAGCGGCAAGGGGGAGGGAAGGAGAGAGAAAAGACGTTGCGCCTCACCTTTCAGCACACAAAATAAAAATGGAACTATGTGGAGAGCCAGCAGGGAAAACACGCGGTGCCAGGCGGAGGCGATCTATTCCCCCCCCTCACGGCCCCAATTCCGGTAACATACTTCCCCCCTTTCATGCTAATAAGTTTCGAGCGACAAAGGCGCTCCGTACACAGCCCGTGACCCCCACGACCTCGCCCCACTCCGGCCACGGCCAGCCCCACCTCGAACCCTTTGTTCCGCCACCTCCGCAGACCTCGCCGCAGAAGCGCTCGGGTGCAAAGAGCGGCGGGGCAGAGAAGAAGCGCTGCGAGTCCGGCCGGGGCGCGGGACGGGGAAAAGAGGTGCAGGGGCGGCGCGGCGCGGGGCGAGGAGAGGAAAGGGTCGTGGCTCCGGCTCAGCGGGGCCCCTCCCCGGACTCCGCTCCCCTTTCGCCGTCGTAGGCGTCGCCCCCCCGGCCCCGCTTTACCTGAGCACAGGAACAGAAGAGTCCACAGCAAGTGCGGCAGCGGCGACTCCATGGCGGGGAGAGCAACCGGCGACGGCCAGGGAGATGCCAGCGCCGCGCGAGCGAGCGAGCTTCCCAACGGACGCTCTCCGCCTTGCGCCGCCTCCGCTGCCCCCTCAGGGCCCAGCAGGTGAAGCGGCCGTCACTTCCGCCCGCCCACAGCCCCGCCGCCCGCTCCGCTGGACGCGCGCGCGGAGAAAGGAAGAGCGGCCGGACTGCGGGGCGACGGCGGCCTCCCTCGCTCGCTCATCTGCCAGCTCACACCCCACCGCACCGGCGCAGAAACTCCCAGCCTACCCAGCGACGGAGGCGCAGCGAAAATGCCAGCCAGGCGCATGCACGTGCGCTCGCCCTGCCGCCCGCAGCCCGGTATCCCTGTCGCAGACGGAACCCCAAACCATGGCTACAAGCGCAGGACGCTCACTGGGGGCTTCGCTGCTCCTGCCCTAACACCTTTCAGCGCCGCACGACCCCGGGGACGACGCGTAGCCTTCCCTCCCCGCCTTCCCATGTCTGCGCAGGGGCGAAGTGGGCCATCCTAGTTAAGGCGCGTTGAGTACGCTTTACTTCGGGCAGAAGAGTAAATGTGTGTTTCCGTGCGCATGGCGCGCAGGCGGCCAGGTGTCCGAACGGCGGCGGCACACCCAAGCCGTAGCACGAAGCCACCAGGACCGCGCAGGCCACCAGGAACCATCTTCACGCGCTGCCCGCCCCGTAGCCCCTGGCAAAAGTGTAGCGGCTCACGTTCTGCCCCGACAACCACAGGCATAGTCAAGGGAGATAAACACTCTGAGCCCATGGCAAAGCCGTGCACAAGTTGCATCCCCAGGGCCGCATCTCTGCTAAAAGGAAGATTGGTATCTAACACGATAGGAACAAAAGAGCTGCGGCCAGAAAGAACGTATCCTGCAGAAATACTCCCAGCGTGCATAACGCCTGTCGCGCTCCAGCCACCTGACTTTCCACAAAATGGATCTCATGGAAAGTGTTTAATTTCTAGGATGAATGGTGCCAGGGCTCAACGATGACTGAAAGTCATATCCTCAAATCTAGAATCCATATTAAATCCCTGATGTGTGTTTATCATGATTGTAGTTGTAGAGGGGAGAGATACTTAACACTTGCCCAGGAACTTTTTAAGTGTTTCCTCAATGAGCCTCAGATTTCAGAGCAAAGCCACCCGTAAGGTCGCCAACAAGCTTTACAACATTCCTCCAAGGTGGGTTAGACTGAGCAACAGTGCCTCAGTTCATCCCGTAAACTGAACAAGTGAACAGAGTTGATGTAGGTTCAAGGCCAGTGCCAGTCACTTCACAACAATAGCACTTAGGTAAAAAAAGGTCTAGGGAGCAATCCTGTGCGTGTTTAGACAGAAACAACTCCTACAACTCCTGGCATTCCCCAGCCAGCAGGGAATAGCTGGCTTGGGAATGCTGGGAGTTGTAGGACTTGTTTCTGTCTACTAAACACACATAGGATTGTACCCTTAGCGTTTGTTGGGCTCAGGGAGTCAGAGGGGACTGGAATGTGCTTTCATATGTCCACAGAGCACTGACACCAGAAAAGAGAATGAGCTGTTAGGCACATTTGAAGTTTTGGACTGTCTCCCAAAATGGCTGCCATGGGGGTGGGGGGCCTTGCCCATTCACAAAATGGCCACTCTTTTCCAGATAGCAAACTGGTGAAGCTAAAAGAAAAATTAACTAGCCCAAGAAACTGAACACAAGGTAGAGGTGGGGTCTGAGCCCCAAATCACAGATTACATATTTGCCCTGTGCTGGCCCAACAATTGAAGACACTTTCAGGTCTTTATTTGACACACCTTTATTTGATAGAAAACACTGCAGCTTGAGTTCACTCTCTGCACAGTGAAATAAACTCCCCCCTGCATGCTAGATACCATTAGCTTTTTGTTAGGAAATTGATTACATAGCCACCTGATCAGGCACAGAATGCTTGTTGACTAAAAAGGAAGTCTAGTTTAACTACAAGTTCTTAAACCGTTGGCTGGCCTGTCTGGAGAATGGTGACATGCAGACAGTTCCCTATTTGGCTTGCTCACATATATTAACTTTTGCTGGTTAGGCAAACTGCTTTTCAGAACTTTGTAGATCTTGCATTTTTCGAAGAGAGAGGGTGGCAGTTCATGTACACATTCGAAAATTCCACAGTGAAGATATCCAGGCCCAACATTAACTGGGTCTCAATATGGCTTCACTGTGGTCTATTACAGTTGGCCATAACAAAGCACAACAAAATACCCAAGAAGCAAAAGTGATGCTGAGAGAAACACACACACGTAAAACACACAACAAACAAAAACAGGTAAAATCCACCACACCAAAAACAAAGAAGCTAACACACACTCATCTGAAACACCAATCGCCACCAAAAAGAAGGGTAACTCACACACGGACCTGATAGCCAAGACACAGTCCTCACTGTCCCCTCCAGCCCTCAGGACAGTCCTGCCACTCTCAGTACTCCCCAGGAAGCTCCTTGCCAGCCCCAGCTTACCCTGGTCTCTTTTCTGATTGGCTGGGGGCACTTCTAAACGAAGTACTGGGTAGCAGCTGCCTGCCATTTTTATTTTCTGAGAATGCCTATGGGGCCCACCTTAGGCCCAGAAGCATTCCTGGAGGTAAAGCTGATGCTTTGCAGCACACCAGCCTCCCAGGTTTTCAAAAACGGTTTAATTTAAAAATAATTAAAATAATTAAGCATGGCTGGCTGGACAATGCTGGGAGTTGTAGGACTTTTTTCTGTCTAAACATGCACAGGAATGTACCCAAAGATGATTTTGTTGATAAGTAGACAGAGAGCTGATGGTATTCTCTTAAATAAGCCTTGAACAATTTTTGGAACATATTAATGCTGTTTAAGTGTTATGAGAAAAAGTTCAATCTGAGTTTGCATGAGAAGAGTTTAGGGGGGACCGGGACATTGTGGGTTAATGTTAATGGTGGAGATTGTGTCCTGTAACATTCTATTTCTTCATTCTGTCACAGCACATAAAACTCTGTGGTAACTGGTGTGATTTAAACAATTACAATGTTCAGCTAAAAGAAAAACATCCCTTAGCTACAGCCACACCTTAACTTCATTTTGCCAATCTCTTCCATAACATAGTCATAGTTCAAGCAATTGATTATTTAACTCTGCTTATATCTATCTACCCAATATACCCTTTGGTATTAAAGAGTAGCACAACTACTAGCGATTCATATTATGACACTGCTGTGTTTTACTCCTTTCGTTGTTAGGTTTGTAAGGTTTTTATTGTTTTAGACTGTTTTTATCTTGGTTTTTAAACTGCACTGTATGTGCTTTTATGTAAACCGCTTGGAGATCCTGGGATGTCAGGCACTATAGAAGCAGCTTAAATAAATAAGGGCACAATCCTATGGAGATAGTCATCAGCCTCCAAACTCAAACAACTATCCAACGCAGCATGGCTGGAGCACGGAAGCGTGCATTTTTTGCCAGACAGGCGATTTCTAGTTGGGGAGCTTCAGAATGGGAGGGAGGAGGCCACATGGTGCATAGAGAGCTGTGTAATGCAACTTCTGCAGTTTCCTCCCCATCCCTGGAACCATCCCCTTTTCCCCTTCTCCGTGCTCCATTTCCGCCAGCTATGAGGGG
Source organism: Heloderma suspectum (assembly GCF_057233095.1). Taxonomy (NCBI): domain Eukaryota; kingdom Metazoa; phylum Chordata; class Lepidosauria; order Squamata; family Helodermatidae; genus Heloderma; species Heloderma suspectum. The sequence continues at coordinate 76,515,728 of NC_139460.1, read as the reverse complement.
GTGAGGAGCGTGGTTTCTGGGAACCAAGGTCAGAACCCTGGCTCCAACCTTGGTTCCCAGACATTGAACAATCCTATGGCCCTCTAGACAGTGTCCAGGGGCCACAGGACTGCTCCCTCCATCATTTAAACTGATGATGGGAGTTTACTGAAGATGGGAGCAACTTTGGGAGGAGAAATGCGATGCTTATTCATTTAAACCCAGTATATATCATTTATCATTGACACTGTCATACTATTTTAGAAAAATGCTCAACAGCAGAGGCAGAAAAAATATATTAAAACCTGGAAAATTGGTGAATTTTTCATCTCAGATATGTTTTGGCTCACTTTCAAGAGTCAACTGAAGCTATGTCTCTGTAAAGTGCAATTGGCCATTGTTTAGCCACAATATCTCTTACTAGGCTTATTTATTTATTTAATTCATTTATTTATTTAATTCATTTATTTATTTAATTAATGCATAGGTTGTTTTTTGGAGATTGGATGGGCCTCCTTTACAGGAAAATACTGGAGTATACGGTCTTTGGGTCTCTTCCAACCCTATAATTCCATAAATAAAATGGATTTAAAAATAACCAGAATTTAATAAGAAAAGCTGTTATGAGAAAATGGAGGTACCAAACCAGGATCCCCAAGGAACAGATATCATGAATTTAGACTACAGACAAGACAACATGTAAATAAGAGAAAGAGAATGATGCAGATAAAAATTGTAAGTGCATAGAATCAAGTGAACAGGAAGGCACTTTGGTGTATACTGTTACATGATTATCATAGAATCAAAGAGTTGGAAGGGGCCTTGAAGGTGGTCTAGTCTAATACCTCCTCAGTGCAAGCTATGCAACACAGGATGCAGCTACAGCATCCGTGACAGGTGACTGTCCAGCCTCACCTTAAACACCTCCAGTGAAGGAGAGCTCTTAACATTAGAAAGTTCCTCCTAATGTGAAGAACATGAGAAGAGCCATGCTGGATCAGACCAAGGGTCCATCTAGTCCAGCATTCTGTTCACACAGTGGCCAACCAGCTGTTAATGGGAAACCCACAAGCAGGACATGAATGCCGCAGCATGCTCCCACCCGTGTTCCCCAGCAACTGGTGCACATAGGCATATTGCCTCTGATACTGGAGGTAGCACATAGCCATCAGGACTAGTAGCCATTGATAGCCTTCTCCTCCAGGAATTTGTCTAACTCGCTTTTACAGCCATCCAAATTGGTGGCCATCACTACATCCTGTGGTAGCGAATTCCATAGTTTAACTATGCACTGGGTGAAGAAGTACTTCCTTTTATCTGTCCTGAATCTCCCACCAATCAGCTTCCTGGGATGACCCTTGGTTCTAGTATTATGAGCGAGGGAGAAAGATGTTTCCCTATCCACATTCGCCACACCGTGCATAATTTTATACAGCTCTGTCATGTCTCCCCTTACCCTTTTTCCAAGCTAAACAATCCCAGCTGTTGTAACCTTCCCTCATAGGGGAATTCCTCTGGCCCCTTGATGGTTTTAGTTGCCCTCTTCTGCACTTTTTCCCAACTCTACAATATCTTTTTTTTTAGGAAGGGTGACCAGAACTGTACGCACTGGAGCTTTGTATAAGGGCAGTATGATATCGGCAGTTTTATTCTCAGTTCTTTTCCTAATTAGGCCTAACATGGAGTTTGCCTTTTTTTACAGCTGTTATTCGCTTCCCTTCAATTTTCATCCATTGATTCTAGTCCTGCCCTCTGGAGCAACAGAGAACACTGTTTCATCTTCTGCATGACAGCTTTTCAGATATTTCAAGGCTGCTATCATGTCTCTCCTTAATCTTCTCCACGGTAAGTATGCCCACCTCCCTAAACTTTCCTGCCAGTTTTTCTGTTCTAAGGGTTAGACTTACAGTCATGCACTACTGGGAGTAATCTGCGAAATGAGTGCCAAAGACTAAAAAAAAAAAAGGGGGGGGGGAGAATTGATTTCACAATTGGCTAATTTAATATATTTATATCATCTTTCATAACCAACATTTTGGTCATAATTGTCCTGAAAGGGATAGGATTTTATCCCAAACATACAATGGGAATAAGTGTCTCAGAAATGGGATTCTGATTAAAAGACATTCATGACAACCAGCACAGTGGAAAGTGCATCATGGTTACTAAAGTGTTTTTTTAATGACTGGGCAGGGTTTGACACTATTCCTACTCCCAACATTACACTACAAAACTAAGTTTCTTTCTGCTTTCTATGGACACTAATACAGTAAATGGGTTGTTACCTAAGAGGGTGTAGTTTCTTCTTGCTAACAAAAAGGTGATATTAGTCACTTCTTGTGGTAGATGACTCCTGCTGATGGGAACCACGATGCCTCCATTTCTGCTGAAATAATGAATACGTGAATGTGCCCTGGCATCTTTTGAAATCATTGGTTCTGTAAATAAAGCAGCTTTTACCTGCCAGATTTGAGTCTTTGTTTTCCTGATAAAATTACAGGGGAAGCAGTAGATGTGTGTCATTTTTTTTCTCTGAGAGTACAATCGAAAGTACTGTTTACCCTTTACAAAGGCATTCTCTGTGCTTAACAGCTTCTTTAGCTTTTCTTCTAGATCAGACTAAACAAATGCTTGTGTAAGGTTTTACTAATACGTTTAGCATATTTAGATCTCTTTCTCCAAAAAGAAAAGCCTGGTAGATTACTATAACAACTTGTGGTTTGCCAAATTAGACTGATGATCAGTCTTATCTACTAAACAAGTCATAAGGCAGATGTGTTTTTTAAACTATTTTAGACTTCACAAGAAAGTCAATAACTTGCATAAACAATGAAGAGCCTTGTGGCACCTTAAACACTAACAAATTTATTATGGAATATGTTTCATGGACTAGAGGATGCCATAATACATGTGTTAGTCCTTATGCTGCCACAAGTCTCTTTGTTGTTTTTGCTGCAACAGACGAACAAGGCTATCCCTCTGGAAATGTTAACTTCTGTCTGTTTTTTAAGCAAGGGATTTACAGTCAGGGCCAGAAATACTGGAACAAGAATAACTGTTTTGGCAGTTGGCCTCTGTACACCACCACATTGAAGTTGAAAGGAAACACTCCCAGATGGGAGCAAAGGTAGGATTTTCAGCTGTAATTCAAGGGGTTTGACAAAAGTGGGGCACTAACCATTCAGGAAGGACAGCAAGTGGCATACACACACACCCATTGTTGGGGGCTCATAAGTAATGGAGCAAACCAACATCATTTTAAACTTAAGGATCACCTTTAATACCTGGATGAAAATCCTTTGCAGTCAATGACTGCTTGAAGTCTGGAACCCATGGACATGACCAAATGCTGAGTTTCCTCCCTCAAGATGCTTTGCTAGGCCTTTACTGCAGCTGCCTTCAGCTGCTGCTTGTTTGTGGGTCTTTGTGCCTTCAGTCTTGTCTTCAGTAAGTGAAAAGCATGCTCTCTTGGGTTGAGATCAGGTGACTGACTTGGCCATTGAAGAAAATCCCACTTCTTTGCCTTGAGAAACTCTTGAGTAGCTTTTGCTGTATGTTTTGGGGCATTATCCATCTGCAATATGAAGCGGCGTCCTATCAGTTTGGCAGCATTCGGCTGAATCTGAGCAGAGAGTATAGCCCTATACACTTCAGAATTCATCCTGCTGCTTTTATCAGTAGTCAGGTCATCAATAAACACCAGTGACCCGTTTCCATAGGCAGCCATACATGCCCATGCCATAACACTGCCTCCACCATGTTTGACGGATGATGTGGTATGCTTTGGATCATGAGCTGCTCCTTTCCTTCTCCATACTTTTCTCTTCCCATCATTCTGGTACAAGTTAATCTTGGTTTCATCAGTCCAAAGAATCTTATTCCAGAACCGGGCAGGCATTTTAGGTATTTGCTGGCAAAGGCTAATCTGGTCTGTCTGTTCTTGAGCATTACCAGTGGCTTGCACCTTGTTGTGAAGCCTCCGTATTTACATTCCTAAAGCTGTCTCTTGACTGTAGATGTTGACAGTGACATGCCTACCTCCTCAAAAGTGTTCTTGTCCTGGCTAGATGTTGTGAAAGGGTCCCTCTTCACCATGAGCAGCATTCTGCGGTCGTCCACTTTAGTTGTCTTCCGTGGTCTTCCAGGCCTTTTGCTGTTGCTGAGCTTGCCAGTTAATTCCTTCTTTTTCAGGATGTTCCAAACTTGTGTTGGCCAATCCCAATGTTTTTGCTGTCTCTCTGATGGGTGTATGTTGTTTCCTCAGCCTAATGATGGCCTCCTTCACTCGCATGGACACCTCTTTGGACTTCATGTTGGGAGTTCCAGTGAACAGCTACAAAATGCAAATGCAACACTCAGAACCACCTGCAGGCCTTTTATCTGCTTGATTGGTCATGGGGTACCCAGGAAACAGGCCACACCTGGCCATGCAGCTGCTTGTCAGCTATTCGTTCCATTACTTATGAGCCACCAATGATGGGTGTGTGTGTATGCCACTGGCTGTCCTTCCTGAATGGGTAGTGCCCCACTTTTGTCAAACCCCTTGCATTACAGCTGAAAGTCCTGACTTCGCTCCCATCTGGGTGTGTTTCCTTTCAACTTCAGTGTGGTGGTGTACAGAGGCCGACTGCCAACACAGTTATCCTTGTTCCAATATTCCTGGCCCTGACTGTATTTTTCTTTGCTGGATGTGCACTCTTGTTCATATTGCACATTTTTAAAGAATAAAAGGGGGGGGGGAAGAGAAAGAGAAACAAACATTCTGTATGCATTGAGACATCTACCCCTGTGACATTTTATCTTAACAATTAGTGTGCTATAGGTTCAGGATCAGTGCCTGGACAATGGGAACACTAGGACCCAAAGCATTCTAATTGCTCAGAAGAAATTATAATGTGTATACACAGCCTAAGTCTTCATTAATATCAGTTGCTATATTGATGTACGTAGTTACACTTGTATTTGCTATACGGCACTTGCACATTTAAACATAATTTGAAATACACATTTGTTCTGAAGTTTATTTTTCATAGTGAAAAACTTGGTTGCGTGTTCTGTTGTTGACTTAAACTGTACGTAGTGAAATAGTTAATGAGGTAATTATACTCAGTGTGGAAAAAATGCATCCTTGTTAGACTGGTGGTCTTCATGTTTATGCAACAGAGCACACCTAGTAATTTTATGAATTCCTATACAGCATTTTGAAAACTGAAACTCATCCAGGCTTCATGGATCTGCTCCCACGAGTGAATGGTAGGTAATATTCCTGCTGGTTCTACGGAGAGTACACCCAGCTCTTGAAATGTTAGATTATGGAATTTTGGGTCTCAACAATTCTCCAAAATCAAGAGATTCTATCAGGATTATCTTACACAGAAAATAAGCCAGCTGAATTTACCACACCTTTTTTCATGCTTACAAAACTGTGTACATACTGTACATTTATGAATTATTTTGTCATTTATGTCATCAGAACTTTTAAAACTGGAATGGAATTATGTGGTTCTAAACGTCAACTCTATTACTCATTCTTTTTTTATTCTTTTATTGTAAATTTCAACAAAACAAAAAAACCTTTTTTTTGGCCTTGTAGGCCCTTCCAACCCTACTATTCTATGATTCTATGAAAAAAAACATTAAAGAAGAAAATTAAAAAATGAGAAAAATATGACTACATAATTTAAATGTATCAGTTTCATATATACATTTTATATATAATATATATATATTATATATATAAAATGAAATATATACATTTAATTTGCATCAGATGAAATTACTCATTATTCTAATCCCTATATACTTTAGTACATTCACTGGACATTTCACTATCATAGTCAAGAAAAGTGTAAATAATAGAGAGCAATACTATGGCTTCCAGACACCATCCCAGGGGTCATAGGACTGACTTAAAAAACCCTCTGAGGTCTTGGTGAGAGCTCTGACCTCTGAGGGTTTTTTCTGATGTTGGAGTCCCTCCTTTTTGTTCCATCCAGCCACCTTGGAGATTTCCACGGCAGCTGCCTAGGAGCTCAGAACTACAACCTTGCCAGGAGGGGGAGAAGCTGAGTGTGTCAGGGGCATGCCAGTGGGGAGGGAGGAGTGGTTGTGAATCTGATGGATCCAACAGTCTCTCCGCCCCCATCCCCAGGAAACAAATAAATGCACTCAAGAGCATGTCTAGATGTTTCCTTCCCTTGCCAGCACTGAGAGGGACTGATTTTTCCTCTGTCTCTGGATGGAGGAAAGGCACCAAGAGCCCTGCCTCCCTCTGACTTCAGCTCTTTCTGACAGAGCATAGGATGCAGCAGAGCTTCCAATTTGGAAGGATCTGCTCTGAGAGCATAAGATTGCTCTCTTAGGCTCTACGTAAACACAGTCTATTCTCGGGGGCCTCTCTTGTGTTAAGAGTGAGAACCAAACATTAGCCTTCCCGCCTCGTTTTTTAGCTGAGAGAACTGCTGGAAGAGAAAGCTATTTGAGTGATTTTGAGTGATAGTAGTTTTAATGAGATGCTATGAATGGATGAAGGCACATCTGCACTGCACATATTTGGGGATTTGAGGTGCTCATGCACTGCCTTATTGTCAGGTTGCATTTTAGTTTGCTCTGGTCCCCTGCTCAGCCGCACAGCTACAGGAACAGTGATGCAAACTGTGCAGTTATATGGCATCCATTTATTCAGAGTATGTATGTCCCCTGGAGAAAAGGTACTTACTTGTGTTATTCAGAGAGATGTGCCTTACAGCACTGAACTATAAGAACAGACAAATGTGTGGGCATTCCAGAAGATGATGGAGAAGGAGGAGGAGGAGGAATTTTTTAGTTTTAGCCTTTTGAGCAGGAAATATTTTCTACTATCCCAGGAAATGGCAGAGAAAGAGAGTGAAACAAACAGTATATCTCAGAAAAGCATATATATTAATATTAATATCCTAGGGTTGCAAGGCATCATGGTAATTAGTATGGAGTACACATTAATTTAATCTTACACTGGACCTATAATTGAACTATGGTTATCTAAATATTTTAGAGCTGGTGTGGAGGCAATTAATGAGTATATGGCCAAGGGAAGGGATCATAGGATTGGAATCAGAGATATTTTGATCCAGTCTCATCAAGCTGAAACATTTTTAGTATCTCTCAGTTTCAGTTTCCCATTTGTAAAGTTAAAATAATACTCAAGACTTTCATACCGCATAAGAATACTGTGTGAGATTAATGAGATAATGACAGTAAATTGCCTCACCCAATTAAAGCAATGCATAAAAGACAAACAGTATAATTAAGAAAGTGAAGTGGTTTGCCAGTCACACACATTTGCCAGTCACATGAGAGAAGCAAAAATAACCTCCTAACACAGGCCAGCAAGACTACCCTAATGTCTATGGATCACAGAGTCAGTGGTAATCCTACGACAGAGAAAGCCCATGTCATTTTAACCTAAGGCTACAATCCTATGGACACTTAAGAGGAAGTAAGTCTCATTGATCTCTGTTTACTTCAAAGTAATATGCCTGTTTGGGGTAACATAGGAACAGAAAAAGTAAAAACTGTTTAGCCACCTATACATTATACATAACAACCCACATACTTAACAAAATTTCTATAATTAATTTTTCTTTCAAAGCTTTTTGTTTTACTTTCTCTGAAATAGACTATAACAATGCAATCCTATACATGTCTACTCAGAGGTAAGTGCCATTGCGTTCAATAGATCTTACTCACAGGTAAGTGGGTATAAAGTTGCAGCCTACCTAAGCTACTTTATTTTTTTTAATTGCCACACCTGTCTTCTGAAAAAACACAGCCCTGGTAAAGCCTTTAAAAACCTCTTACAACATGTGTATTTACAGACACACTATGCAAACTGCTTCCAAAACACTGTAAAGCAGGTTGGGCAGGTTTTGATATTCTAATGTATTTATGCTACCTCTGGAAAGCTTACTGAAAGGTTAATCAATATTTTATTCTCACAGATAAGGTTCTTTTAAAAGACTTGTATAAACATTTTCAGTGAATCTTTGTCTTGATAAACAATGAGAGAAGAAATGGTCTTTTCTGGTGCTTCTTATATGAGCAAAAAGGTGAATTGCAAAACTACTGTTAAAATAGCTGGCTGCTAATTTCCTTATATATTCCATTTTCTGACATGACATATGAAGAATTGCTGATAAGGAAGAGAAACCAGTCCTCAATTTAAGGCATATGTTAAATAGGTGTGTCATCAATTCTACATAAATGTTGCTTTCTCTTCCTTCATGCTTCTCAGGTCCAAAAATGAGTTCCATGGTCAGATCGCCTAATGTTTCTATTTTCCAGTTAGAAGCAGTCACAGCAACTCCAGATTTAACCAAGGCATCAGCGCTGGTGGGGTGGAGGTCAACACACCATTTTCCTGATCTAAAATTGCCCACAAAGCTACATATTCATTTGGGGAGCAATCCTATCAAGATCAACGGTTGCCTCCGACCCTGGGGGCGACCGCCTATCCAGTGCAAGGCAGGAGGAGTGGTGAGGAGCAGATCTCCCCCTCACTCCCCCTGCCCTGCTTTCACAGCTAGACAGCCAATTTTGGCTGTCTAGCCGCAGGATCTCGGCGTGCAGGAAGCGGTGGCTGGACGACACATAGGATATACCGTACTGGCATTTCCGACCTCCCTACCCCAGCCCGCCCCTGGGAATGCCCCATTTTTGCCACTCCACACTGCTCTTACTAGCCAGAGCACAGGGCCAATCCACGCTGCCTACAAGGCAGCACGGGAGGGGGTGGGGGTCGGTTCTCAGGGAACCGACCTTGGAGCATGGGCTCCGAGGTTGGTTGCTGGGAACCAATCTATCCTATGGCCGTCTAGCTGCGGACTAGGAGCCATAGGACTGAGCCCTTAAAGTACAAGCCACATTCAGTTTAAACACAACTCCTAGGCCTGCTCACAATAATCATAATAATCATATAAAATGCAATAAAATTCAACAAACAGAGATCAGGGCACACAATAAAAGATCAATTTTACACCAGCTCAGATGGCATACTGGAAGGCCTGGAAAAATAAAAAGGACTTCACGTGGAGCTGGAAAGACATAAGTTTGGCAGCAGGTGAACCTTCTTTAGGAGGACATTTCACAGCTGAAAATATGATTTCTTTGGGTGCTGCCCGCCAGGTTTGAGAAGACAAGGGAACTCAGAAGAGAGCCTGATGAAGGAAAACCACAACAAAGTTACCCCCTGCCAGTTGGCCCAAAAGGATACCATGGTTGATGGTCTCTAAAAGTCTAAGAGAATCAACAGGGACTCACTGCCACTTTATATTTTACACTAAAGGGCATCGTTCACACAAGTAAGGTAGTTTCTGTTATAAAACCAAGCCTGAATCCAGATTGAATGGATCCATGGCATTAATTTCATCCAAGAGAACCTGGAGTTGACTAGCCATAACTTGCTCTATCACCTTCAACTGGCTGGAAATTTCCTAGAGCCAAAGGATCCTGGAAGAGCTTTTAAAAAGGACCGATTATATAATGACCTCCTTAAGAGAATCAGGGATCACCTCCTTTTTCAAAGAAGTGTATTATCAGCTCAATTGCTCAGTAAGCTAGAATCAGCAAAGCAGGACAAGATTTCAAAGCAGAGGTCTCAAGCATTGTCTCAGGCTACAATAGCTGTAACTCATCTAAACCATAGTGATAAGGATAGGCTCAAGACATGTCAGGTTCAGACACCATCATCGCAGCCAAACTTGATGTGAGAGATTTTACCCATGAAGCATGTAGAAAATAAGTCACGGTAAGCTACCATGTAGTCCTCCTTTTATACTTGGAGCCCTGAAGTAATTACGTCATGGAATACCCAGAAAAGCTCTGTTGGATGGTGTGGAGTGAACGCAATGAGGATGGTGAAATAACTACGCTTTACAACAATCACTGCCACAGCATAGGGTGTAAGATGGAGTCTAACTTTTATTATGTTGGATTCAGCCTGAGTTTTCATCCATCTATGCTCCAGCCATCGTCCCAGCTTCATGCCTACAACTTCTTATACCACAGTGCTGAACTTGTTATCCTGAAGTCTCAGATACATTATACCACTTTAAAAAACAGAAGCAAAATATACATTTGTTTGCTTTAAATTGAATGACATACTGTGAAGAATTTTGAACATCTCACTATAACAGCCAGTGGCAAAACATCAGCTTTCATTACGTGTCACTGTCTTAGTACTTGAGGAAATTATGGTACCACTGTATTCAGCACTGGTAGGCCCTTCATGTTCAGTGCTAAATTATCTTCAGGACAGTACCTTTTGAAAAGGGTTCTTAAAAAAGTGAAAAAGATTCAGGAGAGAGATGCAAACATGCTCAAAGGTTTAGAAAACAAGCCACACAAGGAAAGTCTGTAACCAAGAAAATTTAGCTCCAAAAAGAAAGGTGGGTGGGGAAAGGAACTATTCTTACAGATTTCAACTATGTAAAAGAATGTCAGAAAAAAGGGGAAAATTTAATCACCATACTTGCAGAAGATAGAAGTATCTAGAATACAGCTGGACATTTTAAGCAGTAAAATCTGCTGGACATTTTAAGCAGTAGTGAGAAACAACTATTTTTAGATGATTTCTGGTTTAATATTGGAGTAATATCTTACCGATAACGGTAGTTTATCTACGGGAAAAGCTACCAAAGGAAGCTGTGGCACCTCATTACTTGTAGGAGATCATATGCTTTCAGAAACCAGTTGGACTGTCCCTTTCAGGAATTCTTTAGTCAATTAGTTAGTCTTAGCATGAAGAACTTCATCAAGAGGGCTTTAAACTGAATCCTACGGGGAAGGGAGACGTAAAGTTGAGGGTAACAATGGACGAAGGCTCATGCACCGCAACAGAGAGAACAGCTCTAATAGCGCCCAATAACATGTAGGAAGAAAGCCAGACCATGAAGCACATGGTCTTCGATGTCTATATACTAATGCCCAGAGTATGGGAAACAAACAGAATGAACCTGAACACTTAATACAGGAGGGAAAATATGACTTGATAGGTGTAACAGACTCGATGGGATGACTCTCATGGCTGGAATACAGCAAGGGAAGGATATAACTTGATCAAAAAGAACAGGAGGAGCAGAAAGGGAGGTGGGGTTGCACTATATGTTAAAAATACATATCTCTGCACAGAAATACAGAAGGATGAGCTTGGGAGCCCCATCAAGAGCATCTGGGTTAATGGAGCAAAGAATAAAAGGAACATGGTGGTCAGCATCTACTACCGGCCACCCAATCAAGGAGAAGACGAAGATGAAACTTTTCAAAAGCAAATAGCCAGTGTTTCAAGGTATCATGATGGGAGACAAATTCTGGAAAACATGGCCCCTCTAGGAAATTCCTGACTTGTGTGGCAGATAACTTCCTCCTACAGAAAGTAGAGGAAGGAACTAGAGGATTGGCTATCGTTGACTTGATCCTAACCAATAGAGATGACTTAGTGGATAAAGTAGCAGTTACAGGAACTCTAGGGGAAAGTGACCATGTTATACTCGAGTTCTTGGTTCTAAAGGAATCAAAAGCCTAGTGTAGCCAAATGCTTACCCTGGATTTTAGGAAAGCTGATTTTAATAAACTCAGAATAATGATAAGTAAGGTCCCATGGCAAGCGACTCTAATGAGGAAAGGAGTCCAAGATGGGTGGGAGTTTTTAAAAAAAGGAAATTCTCAAGGCACAATTACAAACAACAGATGACAAAGAAACAGATGACAAAGAAACGGCAGAAGTGCTCAATTCCTACTTTGGCTCAGTCTTCTCCCAAAAGAGGGTCTATGACGCCCCTGGCAAAGGCAAAGTACAGGCTGAAGGGGCACGATTGCAGCTTGAGATTGATAGGTATATGGTCAAGGAACACCTAATTACTTTGAATGAGTTCAGATCTCCAGGGCCAGATGAACTGCACCCTAGAGTAATAAAGGAACTGGCAGAAGAACTCTCAGAACCACTGTCTATTCTCTTTGAGAAATCATGGAGGACAGGTGAAGTGCCAGATGACTGGAGGAGGGCTAATGTTGTCCCTATCTTCAAAAAGGGTAAAAAGGAGGAACCGGGGAACTACAAACCAGTCAGTCTGACATCAATCCCTGGGAAAATTCTGGAGCAGATGATAAAGCAATCCATCTGTAAGCACTTGAAAACAATGCAAGGTGATTACCCGAAGCCAACATGGATTTGTCAAGAACAAATCCTGCCAGACAAATCTGATCTCATTTTTTGATCAAGTAACCTCCCTTGTGGACCGTGGGAATGCTGTGGACATAATATACCTTGCCTTCAGCAAAACTTTCGACAAAGTGCCCCATGATATCCTGATGAGCAAAGTCGCTCAAAGTGGGCTAGATGAAACAACAATCCAGTGGATCCACAGTTGGCTACAGAATCGGACTCAAAGACTGCTTATCAGTGGGATCTTCTCAAACTGGGGAGAGGTAACGAGCGGGGTACCACAGGGGTCAGTCCTGGGCCCAGTGCTCTTCAACATTTTTATTAATGACTTGGAGGAGGAGGTGCAGGGAATGCTGATCAGATTTGCAGATGACACAAAATTGGATGGGATAGCTAATACTTTGGAAGACAGAAACCAAATTCAAAGTGATCTTGATAGACTGGAGCACTGGGCAGAAAACAACAGAATGAAATTTAATAGGGATAAATGCCAAGTTCTGCACCTAGGAAAAAGAAACCAAATACACAGTGACAAGATGGGGGACACATGGCTCAACAACACTACAAGTGAGAAGGGTCTTGGAATTGTTGTAGATCATAAGCTGAATATAAGCCAGCAATGTGATATGGCTGCAAAAAAGGCAAATGCTGTTTTGGGCTGCATTAATAGAAGCATAGCTTCCAAATCCCAGGAAGTACTAGTTCCCCTCTACTCAGCACTGGTTAGGCCTCATCTGGAGTACTGTGTCCAGTTCTGGGCACCACACTTTAAGAAGGATGCAGACAAGCTGGATGGGGTTCAGAGGAGGGCAACAAAGATGATCAGAGGACTGGAAACAAAGCCCTATGAACCGAGACTGGATGAACTGGGTATGTTTAGCCTTGAGAAGAGAAGACTGGGAGGAGATATGATAGGGCTCTTGAAGTACTTGAAAGGTTGTCACAGAGAGAAAGGCCAGGATCTCTTCTCGATCATCCCAGAATGCAGGACAAGGAATAATGGGCTCAAGTTACAGGAAGCCAGATTCCAGCTGAAGATCAGGAAAAACTTCCTGACCGTTAGAGAAATACAACAATGGAATCAGTTACCTAGGGAGGTAGTGGGCTCTCCCACACTGGAGGCAGTCAGGATGAGGCTGGACAGCCATCTGTCAGGGATGCTCTGACTTGGATTCCTGCATTGAGCAGGAGGTTGGACTCGATGGTCTTGTATGCTCCTTCCAACCCTACTATTCTATGATTCTATGAACCTGCCTCAGGGGAGGAAATGGGCCTAAATAACCAGATTCCTCAGAAATCTTTTGGATCATCCAAGGCATCTATATTCCTGATTGCTTCCTGAACGAGAAATGCTCTTTGGCATAGTTGCTCTGAAAAATAAGAATGAGGAAAGTATTGGTACTTCACTCCAATGGTTCGCGTGCAGCAGCACATACACCTCCCCATCTTCTGACTCACCCACACATTTTCCACACTCTCACAATAATTCTCATTTATAGTGTTATAAGTTATTTGCCAAATGCATCAAAATGACAAGCCTTATATACGTAACTGTGCAGTTCAGATCAGCAGAAAATATAATGCAGTATACTAGGTGTTCACTGAATCCTCTGGACACTTTCCAGCATTTTTTGTATTATAGTGTGTGGGCAAGTTTCCCAAGTCCATCTCCTAAAGAACTTTGCACTAAAATGTATGCAGATTCAAAATTGCTCACTGCCTTATACCAGCACTCCACACAGTTTTGCAAACTGTACCAACCACAAAACTGTATTAGGATGACCGTTTAGCCTCCCTCCCCCCCTCCCCCCAAGAATAGAAAGCAATCTGCAGGTGGTTTCTTATTTCTATGTGCCATGGCTGATGTTAGTGACGTAGTTTAAGGGCGCAGTCCTATTGCGATGATTGTAAGCCTCTGAACTCAGAAGCTTACCGTTATTCTATGGAGGGTGGGAGGAGCGGAGGAGGCAAACTTCGCCTCCCTGTTCTTCCTCCCTGCATTTTTGCTAGAGGGACTTTTCTGCCCATCTAGCAAAAGCGTCTCGTAGGGGGAGAGAAGGAGGCTGGAGAGGCCTCAGGATAGCTTGTATCCTCACCTCTCTGGTCTCCTCCCCTCCCCGCCCACCGAAATGCCCTCTTTCCCCCCTCTCTGAGTCATGTTCCCAACCTTGGAGAGGCAGCCAGTGCAGTTCTTTCACTGCTGGCTAGGAGGGAGAGAGGGTGGAGCTCTGATTCCCAGTTCTGAGGTCGGAGCATTGTCTCTGACTTTGGATCTGGGAATCAGAACTATTCTATGGCCCATCAGGTGCTGTCTAGGGACCATAGGATCATTCCCTCAATTACTTACCCTTCAGGTGCATTACAATTCTATGATTTTTCCAGTCCTATAATCCAGTCCAGATGACAACTTTTTAGCAGTGTATTATGAGGAATTGTGTCAGTAAAAAAAGCTTTGCTTTTCAACTTCGTGTGTATCTTTTTGTGTGGTGAGAAGCACCACACAGAGGAAATGAAAAAGTGCAGCAATACATGTGTAATACTGCTTTAATCCTACCAACCTAAGCAAAACATTATAGTATCATTGTCCAACATCCTCATCTATATGTTCATTGAAGCAGGAGGATATAGTTCAGTATGTAAAAAAAGATAAGAACAGGAAACAGTATCCCTGCTGATGAAAGAGATTTTCCTTCAATTTCTTTAGTTATCCAATCTCTTTCCACCTTCTTCCATCTTCCTAACCCTAATCTTTGTAAAACAAAAAACAAAATAACTACTACTGTGCAGATATTTCACACAATATTTGCCTTCTGTTTTAGCATGGTTGGGGACATGGCTCTTGCTGAAATATAATCTCAGATCTGGATATGTTTTGTGTTATATTGTGAAGGTTTGAGGACTACAGAGAGGCAAGGAAAAATGTCAGGCCTAGAGGCCTGGAGTTTTTTGCTGGGCAGGGGTATCCCTGAGAGGACTCATTTCATTTCCCCGGTTACGTTTCATTTCTTCAGGTTTGAAGCACTATTTTCTGTTTTGAGGGAGGAGGACATAAAAAGAGAGAGTCACAAAGACCAGAGCAGTAGGAGCAGAGTCAGGAAGACCAGAGCCTGAAGAGGGAGCCTGAAGAAGCAACCTGGAGAAGTCTAAGTACAGCTAGGGAAAAGGAACTTGGGTTTTGCAACTTTTATTTTCTCGTAATGCCTTTTGTATCACTCAGCTCTATTGTGTAAATACCTTTCGTTTTGATCTGCTTGCTTTAATTTACCACTAAACTGTTGTGGTTAAACCCTTTGTCTAGAGTGTCAGTCACCTCACTCCTACAACCTAAACCCCACGTTACTGGAAAGGGGAAGGCAAAAGAAGAAATGTGGGACTCTTAAGGAGGCAAGAGATCCTTAAGGGGTTGCTCAGGGGTTCCAGGTCATAAGGGGAACAGACATATGTATAATAAAAAATGGTTCTTTGCCACCAGCAAAACACTGTATCATATAAAGACTGACTTATATAGACATGAACTACAGATATCCCATGCATGTGCTAATGAAAGCAGGCTTCCTTTGCTGGTGATGAACAGCCTGCACTTGTTGGAAGGAGATATAATGTACCCCAAACTTGGAACTATAGCAACAATCAGCAAATGAAATTAATAGTCAGGTGAATATACTCTAATATGCAAAGGGAAAGTTGGACATAGACGTTGGAAATACAAGGAGCAGTGCATACAGCAAGTGCAAAGATTTCAAGACAAGACGATAAAAAGAAAAGATGTGCAGCAAGTTCTGTATTTGCAGTTATTTGCCTGTACACGTTTGCTTTGGGAATACCTACATGCAATATGCTTATCCTATGATTTATTGGATATAAAATTCCACTGCCAGTGGAATTTTCCTAAAAGAGTATATAAAATTCCACTGCCAGTGGAATTTTCCTAAAAGAGGGAATATTGATATTGTGTACATATAGGTACTATAGCAGCATTGGTGAATGAAGATGGCTCCTCTACATCCTAAGTCATGGAGTTAAGAGCTCTGTCTCTAGATGTGATTAGGATCAGAGTAATCAGATTGTATTTCCTAGTTTCAAACCATTTTCACTAAAGAAAATATAAAATAGGGAAGCGTTCTAATTGTGTGAAAAATGTAATAAAAACAAATTAGACTGAGTTCAATAAATAAAATACTAATTAAAATACTAATTAAAACATAAGGATTAGTGAATATATAATAGCTGAATATAATGAGCTGAGAACGCAAGCATAGAGTATCCCGGAGGGTGGAACTAAATAAAAATCCAAAATGCAGTTGAATAAAACAAACAGCTTTTTTAACTCAAATAGCCTGCAGGGACCATTTGCATTCAAGTCAACATAGATGCCAGCTCGATTGTTTTAAGTAGTCAGAGAGATGCTGAGCAATAGCAGTTCTGTTCTTAAATATTCAGATTGGTTTATTTAAGGAATGTCCTTCTCTGAAGGTCCTGTTTCCTCCCATTGGATCTACAACAGAGCTTTGGAAGAGCAAGATGTGAAGGATTATCCAGATATGTTCTTCCAGCCTTTGGAAAGAAGAAAACAGAAAGCAACAAAGTGGGGTAGATGAGGAAGACGAATTACTTTATTGTGTGGGCCTTGGCAGGTCAGGTACTGTGTTCTAATTATGTGAAAAATGTAATAAAAACAAATTAGACTGCGTTCAACCGATACTACTTAAAACATACGGATTACTGTATGGGCCTTGGCAGGTCAGGTGCTTCCCCTCAGCTTTTCTACTGTCTAATCCTTGGATGGCTTTCAAATATAGAAATGAGGGGCTCTAATAAATCTGATATTCAATTTACTATCTACTGCTAGTCGTCATTCTATTTAGGGAAGGCAATTGGGAAGGTCCCCTCCACGCCCATTTTGCTAAGCAACTCACCAGGTAACTATTGTAATACAAACTAAACTCGCCGTTTTCAACTGGGATTGCGCACCAAAAACACAAGTTCCATTGTTTCGTTAAAGGGTTTGTCTTGTTCTGTAGTTATAATGAGCTATTTAAAAACAACAACAACAACCAGCACGTATGTTGTCCAAATACACTGTTTCTTGCTGAATCTTGCCCGCCTCCAATAAAAACGGAACTCGCTCCCAAGGAATAACTGGGGGAAAATGAAAGCAAAAGGGTGGGGGGTAGCTGTCTGTCTTATTCCACTAGGAAACTAAATCCAAAGAAAACATACCACAGAATTGCCAAGTTTCATACTGAAACCCGACACTGCCAAAGGATTTGCAGTTTCACTTGTGTGTGTGTGGCTTGGTCAAAGGCCAAACACTTCGTGAAATGAACCTTGACATACTATTAGTTATCACACGCTTGTCACATACTAAATAACTGGAAAGAGAGTACGGAAAACAAGCAGTAACGGCAGACCATTGGAGGAAAGAGTCCCCCAAGACAATCATTTCAAAAGGTATTCTAGAACAAGGCATCATTTGTGTGCTGACCTTCAGTCATTTCCAAAACTGCTCTTGGAGGGCCTTATCACACTCTATCGGAAAGAGCCCTTCAGAGGCATTCCATGAGTAGCTCCATATATGGCATGTTGAGATAAAGCTGACCAGACCCACCCCCCCTGCCCAATCCCTACACCAACACAAAACACCTATGTCATTGCCTTCCAAAAGCCCTATTATCTAGTAAAACAACTGGCTCAGATTGAAAGGGCTCGTCTGCATAAAATGCTTGCTGGGACACTAAGGTAATTTAGGCTTTGATGCTCAGTGTAATTTATACTATACATTCATTCTTTTTATATTTTTTACTAAATTCTTGGGATGAAATCTGTTAGTGTTATCACTTACATGGTTAATCAAGAAATCATAAAGTGGGAAAGGGTCAGAGTTTAACTTTGTCCCCACAGGGGGCCATCCATGCATCATTCATTGACCACCACAGACACCACGTCATCCTGCATAACCCATTAGCAGAGAGCAGGTGCATTGTATATAGGTACCGGCAAGGCAAATCCTATGGTTTTCTGATTTTTGCTTTTCTTGGTTTTGATGTACTTTTTAATATTGATGTAAACCAGTTTGAACTTTGAGGAATCAGCACAGCAAAGGAGAAAAGTATAGCAGACGGGGAAAGACACGTGGCCATTCTTCTGAATTGCCTTTATGTTGTCTGCTCTTTATACCCTCCTCTCCATTTTCTTTTCTTAAAAGCTAAGGAGGAGCCGGTGAGCTGTTCCACACCTAAGGCAGCAACATCCAAGATGGATGCATTTGGTTAGCCATAAATGTACAGCAGGCAGTGTGACCAAAACCTGTGCCAGTAGCACACAGCCTGTTATGGTTATGACCTAGAAAGTCCTATATGGCTTGGGACCGGGCTACCTGAAAGACTGCCTTTTCCCGTACAAGCCTGCCTGGGTTTTAAGATCATAGAATAGTACGGTTGGAAGGGGCCTACAAGACCATCAAGTCCAACTCCTGCTCAGTGCAGGAATCTAAGTCAAAGCATCCCTGACAGATGGCTGTCCAGACTCATCTTGTTTGCCCCCAGTGTGGGAGAGCCCACCACCTCCCTAGGTAATTGGTTCTTCAGTGGAGGCCCTTCTTTCGGTCCTGGCAACATCAACGCGCATTTCGTGGGGACATGAGAGAGGGCCTTCTCAGTGGGCGCTCTCAGGCTCTGGGAGTCCCTGCCAAAGAAGGCTAAGTGAGCCATCTCTCTGTTGTCCTTCTGCGGGCGGCAAAGACATTTATTCAGCCAGGCCTCTGGCATATAAGGCGATCTGTTGCTGAAGGAGTTTCAATCGGTTGGTGCTGTTTGTTTCTTTTGTTGTTGTATTTCTAATTAATACAATTGTATTACAATTTTGTATTAATACAATTGTACTTAATTCATGCTATGCTTTAATTAAGAATTTGTTTTTAATCCCAATTTGATCGTGATGCACACTGAACGCCAGTTTTTGGCAGGAAAGTGGGATATAAATTCAATAAATAAATGTATAGATTTATAGATTTCATACCTGAGGAAATAACAGCTTGGCTCCCATGTCAGTCCGCTCTGTAGCACGCCTGCTGGAACTGAACTGGAGTTGCTGACGACTGTTAGAATAAGACTGGCCTAAAGCAGCTACCAAGGTCTCTGGAGCCTGGGCCTAGCTAGGGAGTGTTGTTGCCTTGACAACAGTTGGCACCGAGGGCCTGAAGCAATCCTGCAACCAGCATTCCCACCTCTTTTTCAATAATCTCTCCCCCTGTCCCCGTTATGGCCAGCTGTAATAGACCAGAGTGAAGCCATATTCCACATCCCAACTGTGGAATGTTCAAATGTGTACATGACCACCGCACTGTCCGAAAAATGCAAGATCTGCAAAGTTCTGAAAAGCAGTTTGCTTAACCACCAAAAGTTTCTATATATGAACAAGCCAAATAGGGAACTGCCTGTATGTTACCATTCTCCAGACAGGCCAGCCAATGGTTTAAGAACGTGTGGTTAAGGTAGACCTCCTTTTGAGTCAACAAGCATTCTGCGTATGTAATCAATTTCTTAATAAAAAGCTAGTAGCATGTGGGGAGGAGTTTATTTCACTGTGCAGAGAGTGAACTCCCCCACTGCAGTGTTGTTTTCTCTCTATCAAATAAAAGTGTGTTGTTACCTGAAAGTGCCTTCGATTGTTGGGCCAGCCCCCCCCCCCCCCCGGGAATTCTTCTTCCATAAATGAAGACTCGCATTACTGTGAAGCCACCTGAAGCAGGTCGCATAGGTTAGCACCTGAGAAGATATGAGTAACATCTTGGTCTTTAGAAAAGGCCAGTGCTGAATCTTCCTTGCCTTGCATATTTGTTCAGGCGCTGTTGCCTGCCTGTTTGCTTTCTCTCTGTGTCATGTTTACTCCCTTTCCTATCAGGCATACCAGTGTTGCTTCAAACATGTGAGAGAAAACAGTACCATCAGAATGCAGAGTCAGTGTGGGTGGGGGCAATAAAAAGAAAAATTGGTCAGAGTAGCAAATTGAGAAAGTTCCCTGTGGAAGAACCCGTGTGACTGTCCTGTTGACTAGTTAGCTCTGATTCTTATTTTCAGGCACAGTCACAGACATATAGTTTTGTAGTTATGGATTGGCAGATGAAAACTAATTAAACATTTCTGGAAGCATCCACAGTCCCATCAACCACCACAGTCATGTGACTTGTTTCTGGGTAGCTGTGGCTGTGATGAGCCCAGGTCACAAGCTGCATTCCTTCTCTTCCAAATGTGTCTCATTAAACAAATTAGCTATGCCAATTAAGAAAGCTTTTTGTATGTTGTGCGCCTTTTCAGAGCAACAACATGCGTATTCATTCATTTTCTTGGTTGACTTTCACACACACATACGTATGGCAGCATCCAGTGCTGGCCATCCGCCAGCTCTGAACACATTACGCTAGCAGGAATGACTGCTACTGCAATGGGAAAGTAAGGTTTGTTAGTGCAATCCAAGAAACTACTCAAAATACTGCTTCCCGAACTGGAGAAGTCAGCGGAGCTCCCTTCCACAACCTCCACTGACTTGTCCCATTCCAGAAGCGGTAGTTTCAGGTAGTTTCTGGTTATGCTGGCAAACGCTACTTTGCCATTGCAATAGCAATATTGCATACATCAGAATAGCCTCAGGTGTGAACATGGTATGTATGTTTACTGCAAATCCAGAAGTACATCGCCAATGAATCGCCAAGTAAACTGTTTACTATAAATCCAGAAGTAAATCACCAATGAAATGCAGGTATGCATTTCAATATATTGTACCCCTCTTTTTTATGTAAAATATTGAAAGCATTTAAAAACAATTAACAAATTTATAAAACATAAAATAAATGAAATTCATTAAAAGCATAGAAACAAATAGAAGCAAGTAGCAGGGTCAGAAACAGATCGCAGTAGTTACATCAGTATTGTTGTTGCAGCATTACAAGTCCTGTATCTTGGGCTGAATCTACACATAGCAGTTATACCGTTATCAAACCGTTACCATAACTATTGGTACACATGACACCAATGGGCATCAATAATTACGATAACAGTATGATAAC
Source organism: Heloderma suspectum (assembly GCF_057233095.1). Lineage (NCBI taxonomy): Eukaryota > Metazoa > Chordata > Lepidosauria > Squamata > Helodermatidae > Heloderma > Heloderma suspectum. Next base: position 76,494,486 of record NC_139460.1, on the reverse strand, counting down.
GGTATAACTGCTATGTGTTGATTCAGCCTTCGTCTTTGTTGACAGTATCCCATTTCTGCTTATCTATTCAGATGCAGGAAGCCACCACTGACTACTGCTGTCCTTGTACCTTTCAGCTGTTTGGCAAACAGCATTGTTAGAAGATAGAAAGTGATATCCTTTTGTTTACAGCTTTCATAGTTAATGCCTGATTATGTATCTGATGAAGGAGTTTTTAAATCAAAGCTCAAGCCAGAACGATCCAGTTCAGTCCCTACATTCGACTGCATTTCTTATTGAATCATAGAATCGTAGGGTTGGAAGAGGCCTACAAGGCATCGAGTCCAACCCCCTGCTCAGTGCAGGAAGCCTGATTCCCAGGCGGTTCCCCATCCAAGTACTAACCAGGGCTGATCCTGCTTAGCTTTTAGTTTTTTCATATTTCCATTATTTTGACTATTTAGAAAAAAATTAATGAGGGAGAGAGGTGAATGAGATCAGAACAAGTGTAGGCTCAAACGTTGGTCTAATGGTTAGGGCCTTATTCTTGAAATTATGTTACAAGTTACAAAGCCTAACCCCCAGAGCTACCTTACTGGAGAGAGTTAGTTTTAGACAGAGGTGCCCCTCTGCCAGAAGGGGGTCGGGGGGGGGTGATCTGCCACTATAGAAACCCCCCCACTGTGCCCACAGAGAGTTACATAGATACAAAACTACTGCAGAGGTATTCCAGCTGGCAGTGGCTGATTAATGGCGCCACACAGGGCCGGCCCTACCATTAAGCAAAATGAGGTGGTTGCCTCAGGTGGCAAATGCTGGGAGGCAATAGCAAGGGGTTGGAGGAGAGAATTCTGTGCCATGTGGCTTTCCCTATGCTCCTAAGCTAGCCTGCTGCCTTCAGGTGTGGCGGAGGATGTTGTCCCATCATTGGTGTTGAAGAAAGATGTTCAATCTTGAAGAAAGAAATTTCTACATGGAATAGGAGGGGGCGCCATTTTGTTCTTCGTCTCAGCCCTAGCCCCACAACAGGGTGTTTCATCTGTAGGGGGGAAAGGGGGATATCTTCCAGATTCAAAGCCCCTCAGGATCAGGCCCCCCCTATCCTAACCAATAGGAGAGGGAAAATTAAAACTTGCTCACTGGGGGAAAGGGGGGGCAAACTTCAGCCCCTCACCTTCTGCCCTGGCCAACACGAGCCAACAGGGCTGTGGACAAGGCTGAAGATCCATCATATTGTTTCCTCCTCTGACCCCACTTAAGATTTCAATGCCTGCTTCTTTTTTCAGACACAATTCACACGAACTGTCTGTGTGAACCTGAGCAAACAGATATGCCTCAATTCATTTCCTAAAATGTTAATTAAAACTAATAATAGCTTGCCAGGGTGTTGCCAGAATGTGTGTCTTAAACATAGAGATTTGCATAAGTGCTTATCAAGCAAGTAAAAACCTAAGAGGCAGAAAGGTAACAAAAGGTGCTACTTGCTTATGGGAATATAAAGCTTAGTTTTAGAGTTATCCGAGATATCAGTCATATACAAGGAAGGCAATGGCATGGATCTGAAAAAACCCATGCTCCTTGAAAGAGACACTGCAAAGCTATAACATGTCTTGTTCTGGCAATCATAAGGTTGTACTGAATCGGTTGCATCCAATATATTCGTTTAAATTACATGCTATTCATTTCAGCAGGGCCTATTCTAAGTAGGACTGACATTGGATACAATCCATAGTGCACAGAGCTTGACACAAGGGGATTGTCTCATGTAGAGTCTCAACTAATGATGGGAGAACTGACCTCATTGTAATTGGAACTGGCCGTGATTCACAAGTCCAGCTGAATGAAATCTCAGAATTCAGCTCTCCTATATTCCAAACTTTCAAATCATAGTCAAATTTTAGCACTCGGGTATTAGTGAAATGTGCCCTGGGAACGTGCATGTTCAGTACAACTTTCTGTTTTTGCACCAGCTCGTCATGATGTATCATTCTCTGACTGGCCATTGTCAAATGTATTTTGTTTACAAACTGACTAGATAGACCCGGAATAACTAAAAGGTTAAAGTAAGCAATATCTGAGCATGCACAAGGATGGTGGATATTGCCCGACTTTGGCTCCTTAGTCATGCCACCCATGTAGACTACGCAGGTACAAAAAGAGATATTAACTGGTAATAAATCACATGTTCAATTACAAACTTATTACAATTACAGCACATCAGACCTGGCAGTCATTATACACATGGGAATTATGAACAGCCTAGTTTAATATTACAGATCGTGCTTTGTGGCACCATCACTGGTTTAGGCGTACATCAAAACAGGAGTTACTTACCTCTGGAATGTTCATTCACCATGTTGTTGTTGCACATGCAAAGGTATCTGGAGGACTGAGATCAAGGGAATCGTATGATATCGTATGAAAGTTTAAAAGTATAATTCTATAAATGGTGCTTGTACGAGCGTATAAACAGTGTCTTTAACAAACAAACATGGGGCTAACAAGCCAACCAGAACTAGCTTTGGGGAGGGGAGACCCAAACTAGTGAAGTTATCTACTTTTGCTGCAGAGGTAGGTATATTGAAGAAGAAAAGAGGAAGGAAGCCAGAATCACGCTACTGCAACAAACAAAATGTCACGCTGGCACCTGTTTTATATCCTTCTGTACTCTCTTTAAATGATGGCTGGAAGAAACAACAGTTATGGATGTTGCAGGAAGAATACTGTCACTTGTAACATTAGCAAATATGGAAATATACATGTAAGGCAAGTGTCATCGCCTCGAACAAAAACGAAGCCTGTTGTGCATTTTGCACATTTTCAAGACTAAGCTGTACACAGCTGTCAGGTGAGCCAGGAGTTGAGCCAGGGAGGGAGAACTGAAGAACACAGCGAAACACACTTGGCTCAGGAGGACCATGCTGCTCAGGAAAGACCTGAGCCCAAACAGAAAGCCTTACATAGCTCTTCCTGTTCAGGAGGGCCCAATACCCAGCCTGGGCAGAGCTTCACAACACTTTACTACCAAGGAAACATTCCACGTTCACCACTTGGCTGCACAGAGAATCAAAGGTTTATGGTTTGAGCCCGTGCAGCTTCTGACGTACATATCTGTCCCCTATAACCCTTGTCTCTCCTTTTGTTGTTTCTGCCACTGCTGAAATGTAAAAGGTAAGCTTCTTAGAGCAGGGCCCTGCATTTATTTTGCTTTACTCTGTAAAGCACCATGGACATCGTTGGTGCAGTTGAAATAATGGGTTGGATCCAGGATCTCTATTCTGTAGATGGAAGGGCTTTGCTCACAGAAAGCATGCCCACCCGTTTTTCAGAGGTCTGCTCTCCCCCCACACCACAGCTCAACCCATTCGACAGGTTCTCCCTGACTTTGGGTGTAGCATTTTCAGGGTGCTGGTGGGGCAGGAAGTCCACTTCTGCCAGCCCAGCTGCATGCACCTAAAGCACACCCAACGTTTTACTGTATGTTTGACAATAGTTTTAAGATATATCCTTTCTGGGGATGCCTATGCGAAGCAAACTCTGTGTGATTAGCGTATGTTAAGTTCAGCTGGTGGAAAAGCATTTATGTATGCTTTCATTTGTTTACTGTCCTTCCAGAAGATGGAGATCTGACAACCGGCTGACAACACAGTAATTCATTCTCTGCTTTGAGAGGTTTCCAGCACTGCTGCTTGTCCACTCTGAATTAATCTCTTTTAACGAAGAGTATATTTTCATTCTAATTTGCCTCTGGAGACTTTATAAGCCTAATGCAAAGTGAAGTTCTTTGTCTGTGAGAAACATATATATTAATCTGGCTCTGGAAACCAGATGAGCGTCTAATGATTAATAATGTATTTTGTTTCAGGATCATTGTGGATTTCCGTGAAATCCACTTATTGCCATTAGCTGTTTTTCCCCTACATGAATCAAGATGTCAAACTATTTTTTGCACTACATGGTTTTTGATATGGACATGTTGACCATAACGTTAGTGTGCCATGAAAAAATATAGTATGATGATTTCTTTAAAATGCTACTTTTTCCCTGAAATCATTACTGAAAATAATTTTCTGATTATTATTTTTTCAACTACCACTGCACACACAAAAAGCCTTAGGGTGATTCTTAGTGTTTACATACACCTCGTATGAGTCATAACCATAGGGTTAAAATTATTTTTTACTGAGTATTCTTGAATCAGCCATACAAATCCTAACCCTTCAAAAACAATAATTATGACATCAAGAAACAAGCTAGTAGCAATCAGAAAATAGCAGGGAAGAATTGGAGGTAATGTTACATTCGTTCTGGATAGTTATCTGTTTTTTGTTTTTGAAAAGTTATTTTTGTCGCCCTCTAAATCCATTTTCTGGAAATGATACCAGATATTATTCTGGCAAAAACAAGTCTTTTCTGCAGATCTTCGGAATTACAATATTATGTATCTGTGTAATTGATGGACTGGTGTGAGTGATATAGTGAATTGATAATAATGTGTGTCAAGTTGCACAAATCTGCACACTTAACTCTGACAATTGCTGATTCTTTCTTTAGTGCCATTCACAGAGTTATCTTGTCCAGCACTGTAAAATACAAGAAAAAGAAAGTTCATTTGAGGGTGATTTCCTAGGGTCTCAACATATAAACAAGTTAAGACTGTAGGTATCTGACACTTGGCTATCAGGTTCAGATGTAACAGGCAGATGTAACAGGCAATGTCAATATTGACCCAGTCATATACCGCCTGGTGCCAACATTGTCATCTTTCTGGCTCCAGGTTAAAGCTGGCCTCTTCTCTCAGGCATTCGGCAGCATATAACGAGTCTTTTGATCAGATCCTGGATGTACTCTGACTGATCATTTTAAATTGTTTTAGATATATATTGCTGTTGTGTGTGCTATTTGTTTTATGTCCTTACATGAATAGTTTTATACTTTATATAATGTATTTTAATGGCTTTTAATTTTCGTGCATCTCCCAGAGAGCCTCAGCTATGGGGTAGTATAGAAATATAATAAATAAAATGAGACGAAATGAAATGAAATACCTGCCGCTGGTGCTGCCTTGATACATTTTAAGGTGTTTTGTGTTTGTGTGTTGTGTTAAAGTTTCGTCTGTGCAGTGGGGGTGGGGTGGTGAATGGGTGACTTTGGGTGAGGACAGGTGTGCTTAGTATGGGTCAGTGTGACCTGAATGAGTGATGGGTTGTTTGCATGTGTGATTGTTAACATTTTATGAAGGCGTGTGGGCTTTTTATTTTATTTTTTCCTCTTTTATGTTTAACTTTGGAATTTGGTCTTCTGGTTAGGGGTGTACGAAACCCCACTTACCTGGCTCCGCTGGGGTCCGCGGGGGTGGGGAGGCGATCCAGTCCTCCCACCAGAATCCTCGATGGGGGGGGGGAGGCGATCCGGTCTCCCCCCCGGAATCCTGCCCGGCTGGCTCCACTCCGCGGCCAGTCTGTGGAGCCGCCAGCCAGGCCGATCCGCAGCAGGGCCTCCATCCGCTGCCGGGCTGCTGCGGACGCAAATGGCGGCCTGCGTAGGGGATGCCATTTGCGTCCCTACGCTAGGCCGTGATAGGCTACGTATATATTTACGTAGCCTATCACGGCTAAAGCAGGGACGCAAATGGCGGCAACTACGCAGGACGCCATTTGCGTCCGCAGCAGCCCGGCAGTGGATGGAGGCCCTGCTGCGGATCGGCCGACCGGCGGCTCCACAGACTGGCCGCGGAGCGGAGCCAGCCGGGCAGGATTCCGGGGGGGAGACCGGATTGCCTCCCCCCCCATCGAGGATTCTGGTGGGAGGACTGGATCACCTCCCCACCCCCACGGACCCCAGCGGAGCCAGGTAAGTGGGGTTTCGTACACCCCTAACCAGAAGACCAAATTCCAAAATTCCAAAATCTGAACCAATCAGATGCTGCCTTTTGGAGGGACTTGGCCAATGAGAGCACAGCAGCTACGTAAAGACTGCCCTGTGCACTCATTGGTTGTTTCCCCACCCAAAGGCAGCCTCTGATTGGCTCAGATTGCCGCTACTCAAAATGTAAGTACATTTTCACCCTTTAAAAATGGAATGTTGGGCCCTTCACCAGTGGGGATGGCTGAAGTGGAGGTTTGGGGGCTGCTCTAAGTCTCTGGGCTCTCAGTACCAGGCCTGGGTCTCAGGATATATGGCTTTCCAATAGTGGGTAGATGTTTGGTGCCTATTATACCCTAATGAGTGTGATTATACTTTTCTCTCATCAGTTCAACATAATTGCTTCCAGCTAGACTGTGTTTTTTTTTAAAGAATTTTTTCTACTTTACTCCTGCCAGATTGATAAAATTGCCATCTTAGGCCATGCCCTGGTCTTGTTCACACTGGAAGGGAGAAAGCCTTCTAAATCCTCAAAGAATTGGCACTTGAATTTCTCCCTTTTCAGTGACCATTCAGAACGTAAGGAGTTTTTCACTCTTAATGAAGGATCAACCACCTCTTATGCTGCTGAATGGGAGGCCTTTAAGGCCTTTATGACAGCTACATTCATTGCTTATGCATCCAATTAAAGGCTCAAGAAAGTCTTACAAGAGGAGAAATTAGATAGGGAAATGAAAGCACTCTTGTCTTGACTCAACTTGCAGCCTGTCCCTCCCTGGATCCTTATAATAATTTACAGCTACCTAAATATGAAGTAAATAATTTGTCGTCATCCAAGGCAGAATTTGTGCTAACCTGTTTAAGGCAGAGATATCGGAACATGGGTGAGAAGCCAGGTAAAATGCTGTCATACCGCTTGAAGCAGCAGCAATCCTGAAATTATAACCTGTTGATTAAAGACAGGTCAACAATGCATATACAACACTGTAGAATAAAAATAATAATAATATTCTGAATTGATGAAACTTTTAAAGAGCCCAAGCATCCATACATTAGAGTTTCTGTCTCAACTGAATCTTCCACAGTTTGATTCTTACCACAGTGAATTTCTTCCTGAGCCCTACAGGAGGGAGAAATAGTAGACGTTATGAAAATAGTATGAAAAATAGGAAAGTCCCAGGTCCAGATGTGTTTCCTATTGAGTGGTATAAATCATATTCCAACATTTTGGCACCTAAGCCAATGATGGTGTATAGTTGGGCAAGAAAACAAATGGCTACTTGTTGTTGCTTATTCTGAAAAACTGAGTTTTTCTCCAGAACACCTGACTAGGGCTTTATGGTATGTTTACAGTGCAACCATCCAGTTGATTTCCAGGTCAGTATTAAAGCGTAAGCATAGACTTTGTCCAGAGTACAATAGTTACAATATCAGTAGGGTACACTCGGCACGATATCCAATCTTGTTCTTTTCCACCATCACACAACCTTTCATAATTAGTTGTGTAAATAGTGCAGCACATGCAGATAATGTGCAGAATTATCAGGGGTTGTTTTTAAGCACAGCTTAGAACAGATCTACACATTACACCGTCTCAGACAGTAGGCCACGGGTTGATGAAGTCCAAAGGAGGCTTACGATGTCATTTTTTAAAGGAGGTGAATCAGTCTAGCCACTGACTAGTGGCCATAGGATTGTGCCCTAAGGTGGCAATGTATTTTTAACATGGACCCCATTGTTTTATGTCTGTCGCTCTTGTGTATTTTGAGTACAATCCTATGGCCACTAGTCAGCAGCTAGACTGATACATTGTATTTTTTATGTCACCGCTTTTTTCATCGTATTTTATTTTGTTAATCCAGAAGGTGCCGTGGATTATGTTGGATGCCCTTGTAGGGGTCAACATATTCCGCCCCCTTGAAGCACCCATCCCTCTGCACTATCAACACCACACTCTGTTTTATTGTCCCCTCTCCTTTATTTTTAAATTCCCCTTTTCCCTTTTCTTTTCCCCTTTCTTTTCTTTATTATATAATACCATAAGAGGCAAATTAGCAGATGTGGAAGTGATAATTATGAATGGTTTAATATGTAAGAAAGAGAGTTTAATACATTTCAGTCACATGAAGGGTCGGGGGAAGAGGAATATGGGAAACAGAGGCTTATTGTTATATATCTTCTACCTTCAACTGTATAATTGGGAAGGAGGGAGTGGGCATTCTTTTATTGTTTCAATAATCTTTTAAAATGAAATAATCCCAAACAGGCATTTAAATAATTTCAAAAAGCCTTTCAATAAACAATAACAAAAAGATTTCTCCCCTCAAATTAATTATGTATCAGCAGACAAGAAAGCAGGAGACATTAGAAAAATATTGGCATTAGTATGGAGAGGCACTTTTCCAGCAATGCCTTTTCTTGACACACCAGAGCGCCAACTGGCACGCATCTTCATGACCATCTGATTCCTTTCCTATCTAATCTACACTACTTGCAGCTCTAATCGCTCCCTCCGGACCAGTGTGGCAGAAACCACATTGCTCTGATGTTCTGTGCAATACATAGTACGCTGCTGACGCTAAATGAATGTTAACATTGTAACACGCGTGCATGTGTACTCCATTATTCCATCCTAACCATCGGGGAGATACCTGCCTTTGTTTCCGTGGTCTAAGGAAGTAATACAATAAGAAAAGAGAGGGTGGAAAGATTATCTTGCCTTCATATCACTGTAGTGGGACTAAACTGCACAACTGCTGAGATTTTAGAACACATGGCCTACATGGATTATCCTAGTAATCCAGCCTGAATGGAAACTAACACACACAGTAAGTCCAGAGAAATAAGCAGAAAATGAACACTGTCCCACACACATCGCCTGTATGCGCCACATTATGCATTCAAGCAGGATAGGCCTGTCTGTGGAATTTGCTTTTATCTCAGTATGTCCCATTATAAACTGTCTTTGTAAGCTTGGGAAGGGCTGTAGTTCAGTGGTAGAGCACATACTTTGCATGCCAAAGGTCCCATGTTCAATTCTTGGCACCTCCAGATAGGGCTGGGAAAGACTCCTCTTTGGAAACATGGAGCTCTGCTTCCAGACAGTGTAAACCATACTGAGCTGGATGGACAAGTGGTCTGACTTGATATGTCAGCTTCCTGTGTCCTGCCTAATGAGCAATGAAGGGGACATTTTGTAATATGGTAATTAAGCTGTTGCTTTGGGCAGTTTAGCTTTATTCATCTGCTTTAGCCACCAGAGAGCAAACCATGGCTTTCTCTGCTATGGCTAGAGTAGATTGGACATTTGGCAAGTTGCGTAGAGTCACCTAGTAATTCTCAGTCACACCTTTCCTATATGGTGCATACAGATTTGTGCTCAACTCTGGGACTTTCAAAAGGCCCATAGGATGCCACTCAGTGGGTCTGAGCCAGTCTTCTTACTGACACTTCAGTCACAAATGGCTCCTAATACTGATATGCCATCATCTTTGCCTCTGAGTCATTTTGGAGTTGTGGTAGCACAAATCCTTTATTATGTGCCCAGCCTTTCTTCTGCAAGTCGCTTGCATATGTTCTGACCTGGCTGCGTCTTATTCAGATTCTGACTACTTTGATTCTGTGCTCATAAGGGCATTAGGCCACCATCCAACCCAGCTCATAGCCCAGTACCGTTGCCTGGCCGCCACTGAGAAAGTCTCGTATACTGATGGATCTCTACACTGCAGTAGTAACCTGTGCCTGTGGCAACCGTGTGGTTTCCTGGTTCACCCAGTTTTGTTTAATCCTAGTGCTGCACCTCCATTAAGGCCCCCTAGTGATGGTGTACCATGTCACCGTACACTCCAGATGATCAGTTTGGTTGCTGCTTCCATATGCTACCACTGCAACCTGGAGCCGTCACAACACTGAGGCATCTGTTTTTTGGCAGCCATACCAAGCGCTAACATATGCATTGCTTTCAGATTAATGCCAATGGTGTGCTACATGTTTGGGTATCATTGGTTTCCTTGCAGCTTTTTCTGGATAACTGGTTGATAGGAATACAGAAAGCAAAGACAGCTGTGGAAGAAAAATTCCAAAATCCAAAGGTATGTGGATATTGGTGATGGGAGTGTTATTGATTGGAGGTTTTAATCCCATGTCATGCTGTTTCTTTGTTTTGTAATTTTTTTTACTGGTTCATAAGCCACTCTGGGAATGAGGATTGGCCACAGAACGGCAGGGTATACCTTTTAGAAAAAATAAAATAAATATCTGGATTCCATCCATGTGCAAATCAACTCATTAAGATGCTTACTGTGTGGCTTTTTAACAGTGGTGTTTTTCAAATAGAAACATGAGATAATATATCACATTAGCTATTCTTGTTAAGTCTCATTCACTTCCTGCCCACAGTAGGAGCCGCGTCAGCATTTAGAAATGACAGTAGGAGCTAGCTGCTTGCAGTATCCATTCCAGTTGGAGCATTTATGTGCAATAGAAAATGCCAAATGATGTGGCAGTAACGTGCCTAATGCTGTTAGCTTTAGCAAGCCAGTGAAGCTGCAGTGTTATTTACTGGCATGCTCTCAATGCAGCGAACTATCTGCCTGAATACTCATCCAATGATGCCCATGGGCACTGATGGAGATAAGCAATTAAAATTGCCAGATGGTCCAGAGAGGAGTAATCTGACCCCCCATTCTCTTGCCAGCAGACTTCATGGCTCATCTTTCATTTCTGATGCACATGAAATGTTTTAGATATACTGGGAAGCCACTTCTAGGATATGAGTCTAATGGGTACTGAGAAGACCTTACTGATTTCATGAGCTAGAGAGAGTGGGAACTACAGATGCTGAATACTAAGCGAGATTTGGCCCCTGCCTCTACGAGGTGATTTTATGAGACCAAACTTTGTTACTGCAGGAGGGAGGGAGGGAGAAAGAAAAAGAAAGCTAGTTAACTAGCTTAGAGCCAAACTACATGTTATGCAGGAAATCTATAACTGGTTCTCCTGACAAAGATATTTATAACTGAAATGTAGCCACAGGCAACTGCCATTTTTTTTAGAGTAGCATCAGAAAGGAAGGGCCGTTTAACCCTTTCTCCCAGCTGGACCGTTTTCAATATCAAAAATGCTGCAATCCCAAAATGCGTTTGCCTTCTGGGGGCAGGGGATGCTAGTGTTCAAGCGACATCAGTTCAGCTGCCCCTTGCAGATCCAGCTAGCTCTGCATGTAGAAAAATTCAAATTATTTCCCTTCAAGAACTCTACATGAGCTCCAGACTGGGCCATTTTTGCCAGCAGAAGAGGAAAGTAAAGTAAAACAGCCAGGCACCAAATGCAGTGGGGAAAGGCAAGGGAAGTTCCAGGTGCACAAAAATACATTTATATAATCCAGTACCTTTCGAATATAGTCCTTCAGGGGCACTCTTAGGCGCACAGTCAACTTGAGTCTTTGGCCTCTGGCTCTGTTGCCAAAGATTTTCTTTGCTGGCCCCTAGAGCTCAGTGAGACTTCAAGCTGTGTGAGGGGACAAATTATTTCTTTCTAGACTGAATTGTTCATTGATCAGCTTCCATCTCTGCACTGGAGCTTTCCATCATGCTCAACAGAGAAGGGAATTTGTCCACCTGAAACTCATGGCCATTATTTATTTATGAGTAGATGGAAATGTTATGCTGCCCTGCCACAGCAAAGAATAAGTGGGTGCTTTGGAGCACCACTGCCCTTTGATAAAATGTTCACAATGGTCTGTGACCAGCACACGATTGGCCCCTCCTGTACTCTGTACTCTGCTGGGATTACTGGTTTAGGGCTTCTCCACATGGTGCTTTTATCCTGCGATTGAGATTGGTTAGTCACGGACGTTTGTGGTTCCTTTACATGATGATGTCAACCTCCAACACCTCTGCTGTGGTTTCTGGCCATTTTCGCTGCTTAATTTGAAACGGAATAATGAGCCAATAAAAAGAATCAGTTTGAATTTGTCCGTGTAAAGAGGAAGTGGCGCTATAGCAAAAGCGCCATCTAGTGATAGAGAGCTTCGGCTATTGGGCGGTATAGAAATGAAATAAAATAAATAAATAAATAAATAAATAGTGGCTATATAATGAAACATATAGAACTTAAAGATAAAGGGGGGAAGGGGGGAAGGGGGGCGTATGTAATGAGCCAATCTCAATCCCACAAAGAATTTAGAAGCCTGATAAAATTGTGGGATAAAAAGTGTCTGTGTTCTGTTTTATCAAAGCCTTAATTAGGCTGGGAGCCCTACCAGCAGGGGTAGCAATGACTGATAATGGCCTCTTCAAGGCCGCTTCTACTTACACCAGGTTGATAAGGGGTTGTCCGAAAAGTCAAGCAGTCCAAAAGTCATGCCAGGCACAGTTCTGAGCACGATATCCAGGCAAGGGTGAGGCAAGTCAGGTCCAGTCCAAAGGTCTAAGAAGGTCCAATTTCTGAGACAGGAGGTCAGGATCACTGAAGACACACGAATGTGGGAAGCACACCAAGATGCTGTTTTCAGCAACCTGCTCATGCTGCTTGCCACACTTTTATCTGAGACACAGCTGGGACATGTCCAACTCCCTGCTGCAACCCACTAACGAGCTTTCCGATGAAGCTGGCTATAAAAGGAAAGCATTACAGAGCTGGATTTCTTGCTTGTAGCTGGATACTGTTCCAGAGAGGCCGGGTTTGCTGTCTAAGCTTCATGCTTTGTTGCTCCTGATGGCTGGATGATCTTGCCATGTCTGGCTCTGAATCAGAGTCACTCTGGGATGGAAGAATCATAGGAGGGAGGCCCCCATCAGGCATTCCAGATGGACCTGCCACTTCTGTGGCTCCATGACCACCATCCTCCTGCAAAGCTGCCTCTGGAACATCCTTGGGGAAAGGGGAGTTCTTGAGCTCAGGCAAGGTAAGTTCTTCATTGGAAGAAGACTGTTCTGGGGGGGGGGGCACAACAGTCTGTGTGGATAAGCCTTTAGACCAGAGCTTTCCAAACTTTTAATGTTGGTAACACACTTTTTAGACATGCATCATTTCATGACATGGTAATTCAGTTTTACTAGCAAACTGGAGGTTACACTAACCTGTTATAAGAGATACGGACACATACATAAATTGTAATAACGAAATCTATGGGGATAGAACACATCTCATGAAAACCTTTCATTTATATTTTTAAAAATATATGACTTGTAAGATAATAACATACATTGTTGTCATTTATGAGTAACAGTATGTAAATATGTGCAAGAAAATGTGAAAAATCAACAAAATTAACTAAAGTATTTATAATACATATTAGGACACATAGGCCCAGGTAGGAGCTCAGCTGCAAAAACACATGAAGTAGAGAAGCAAAAGTCCAACAAAAATGGTGTGAATATATATGTCTCACTACAAGGCTATATTGCTGTAAACGTTTGCAATGCCTATGTCCAGAGTCCAGTTCCAGCACTCTCCAGTGGTACGCTGCCGGTGGGTGGTTAATCCACAATTACAGCAGAGTAAAAATAAAAATAAATGGCGGAAATCAAATTATAAGTGCCACGTGGTGGGTGGCTTGCTGTTTGCCACATTGGGTTTGGGAGGGTGGCCTCCCTTCAGCCAGCAGCAGCCTCCCTGACAGCCTGCAGCTGCACTCGCCCAGGTGATTGGGAGCACGCTGATTCTGAGGCTTCTGGCCTCCACTGAGCTCCGTTCTGACTGGCCAAGATGGCAGGCGGCCCGCTTGGTGCAGTCCTGTTACAAAAATTGTGTTCTTTTCCCTGGTAGACTTTCCAATTTGTTTACCAAGAACGAGAGGAGGCAGAGATCTGGTCCAACACGATTTTATTCTGCAGAATAAGGCAACCCTTGGGGCTAACACTCCAACAAAGGTCACAATCAAGTGATGTGATCCAAAAGTTTATATAGGCAAGACCTTTGGGGGCTGTCTTACACTTGTGCTGTACTAATCTCTTTGTCTAGCTGAGAGGGAAACAAAAAACAGGCAGCACCTTTTACATATCTAGGCATGCGCAGAGAGGTAGCCTTGTACTCTAGTAAACACATTCTTGGCATTCCTGAGTCTCTGATAAGGCGCTGTGTCTTTGTTTAGTATGGCAATCTCACACAGAGGTAAAATAGACATAGCCTAGCTTATAAAATCATGGGATAACAGACATATTACAACTGAAATTTCTATAACAGTCCCAGGCGGCGTTTCCACCCGTGCACTACTCTGGCCTGGTCGCGCAGGAGCGTGGTGCAGAAGTCCGCAAAGGGCGCGCTCGAAATCTTGCAGGGCTGGTGGCTGCTGCCACTTCTCCGCGCCGGCGTCAGCCAAGCTCTGCTCCCAGGGCGGCGCCTCCCCTTCCCTCTCTTCGCCCCGTGCCTCTACCTCGCCATACTTCTCCAACACCGCCAATCACGTGCGTCCTACGTCAAGATGCCACATGATCCTAAAGCAGCTAATGTTAAAGCAGCTAAGCCTTAGCTGCTTTAACATTAACTGCTTTAGGAAGTTCTGGGGGAGGGGCCAAGGGAAGCAAACGCGAGTAAGGGAGCTCCGCAGTGCCCTTCCACACCATTTTTTGCATTTCGCGCGTCACACCTACACACTGCCGCCGACACACTAATGTGTCGTGGCACACAGTTTGGAAAGCTCTGCTTTAGATCGTACATTTCCAGGGGTGTAGTGACCGGGGGGGGGGGGCAAATGAGGGCATTGCCCCCAAATGCTCATTCTGCCCCCCAAAAAATTTTCCTTCAGTCCCCACATTGCAGTAACTTAAAACTACAGTTGAGCTTTTAGAAATAGTTTAGGCATCCAAAGAGAGGTGGCAGGGCAAAGTTACCAAAGGAATGCAAACACAGCAAATATTTAGTGTGTGTATCATATCAGATGGTCTTTAGTTACAACACAGTACAATGACAATTACATATAGGTAAAATGAAGTGGGAATACATATGGTCAGAGAAATAAGATGAATCCATGCACCCAAAGTTGGGGCAGAAAAGCGAACTGGAGCATTACTACAGAAAGGCAGCAGGAACTGAAGACATGAGTTTGGAATTAATTTGGCCCATTCAGATGAATAGGTGTGAAGTGAACACAACTCTCGATGGATGGAGTTTGCAACTGAAGGAAGCAAAGGTGGGAAGGGCAGTTTTGTTAGGCACTACGGAGCATCTCCCCCTCCCCTGTAGTGCTCAGCCAGCCTCTGGGTGGCGGGTATTATTAGTGCATCTGGCAGATGAGCCTAGGCTTTGGGGCCTACACTGTGCACAGAGAAGAAGCACAGAGGTGGGTGAGCTGGCTCTCCAAGGCCCAGGAAGCCTAATGAAAACCTTACTACCTTAGACCAGGCAATGGGGAGCTGGAATATTGTCTGTGCATGTCTGGGGGCGTTTCTTCCCTAGTTTGTTAAAAAAAAAAAAAAAACATAGAAAAATATATCCGTTCAATCTGGTTCTATTTCAAAATGGTTTTGAAGAGTATAATGTGGCTACAGCCTTAGCTGCAACAATTTTAGACCTCTACCCAACTGTGCAAATGGCCATTATAATTTACCTTATTGAACTTTTCTCATGCAGACTTATGTACTACCAAAATAGGGTATGTGAGATTTGCTGGTTCAGCCATCCGAAGCAGCGTGAGCTGGCTGGCCCAGGGCCTTTCTGAGGAACAGAGACTGTGTGCTTATACAGTTAATTCTAGCACCTGGAGTTCAGAGAGACATATAGTTCCTATGTGACATGCTGACAAGCATTTCCTTATGAAAAGTGATGTTTATAGGTATTAAATTAATTTTTAAAGTGAAACATCTTAGCTGTTGTCCTGGCATAGCAACGGTGACCAGGGTACTTAGTTCTGGGAAGCAGCTGCCCCAGGAGAGCTGAACTCACAGTTGTGGGGCAATTGAGGCCTAGTAGAAAACAACCAGAATGTGCTTGGCTCACAAATTCTACCTCACAGAGTCTTTCCACAGAGGCAGATTGCTGCATGTTTTGCATTGCACTGGTGGCAACAGAATACAGGACTATATGGAATGATCTTCTGGGCTGTTCCTTTTTAAAATTAAAAATTAAATTAAATTAAAATTGATAAAATTGATACAGGAAATGCTATTCTGCAGTCATTTTCAGTGGATATTTCCCAAGGCCTTGATGTCATAGCAGCAGTTTCAGAAGAAATTACATCTCTGCAAAATGATGGCAGTTTTCAAAGCATTCTTGGAGAAGCAAGACTGAAGACCACAGATGAAGGAAACCAATCAGATCATGCAAGTGAAATAAGACCAATGCCAAAGAGCGTTTGTAAATCTAACTCTTGCCTGCAAAATATGCTGCTATATGAAGGCAACGTTGTCCAGGCTGTGAGCGAGAACCGTTTCACAGATGATGAGACTTTTAGGAAAATATATTCAGTGCAATTGATACAGTGAAAGCTGAAATGGCAGCTCGACACAGATAGACACAGATAACTTTCTTGACCCAAGTAAGTTTATACCACTGTGTGAACTTTCCCAGATGCACTCCAGAAATTGAAGAACTTCAAACGTATCTACTGAGGAAGTACAAGGATTTGGCAGAATCCTGCAAAACCACAACATTTCACGAGCTTACTAAAACATCGTACCTGTACGAGGAAGCCTCTCCATGCAGGTACACGTTGTATGCAGCAGGACTTACCTCTGGTGCATCTATAGCTGTGTGTGAAAATTCATTCTCAACTTTGACACATGTGGTGACACCATACAGGTGTTCAATGCTTCGTCAGAAAAGAGCAAACTTTGTAATCGTGGCTTTTGAAAATAACATATTTGATGGAATTCCAAGTGAGCAGTTCCTCCGCAAGTTTGCAGAGAAAGCACAGCACATTAGACTTCATTAACAGTTCAGATAATTATGGTAGGATGACTTGTACAATATACATTTACTTCCTAGTCACTGTTAAGTAGTTTACCCAACTATTTTGCAAATTATTTTCATTTTTGTACACTTCACAAGTCATAGTTCCTAATTAAATGCATAAAATTGGGGGGAGGGTGGTCATTACCTACAAAAAGTTTTGTCCCCAGAAACCTCTTTTATAATGACCACTGCCCCAACCCTTCCCCCACCCCCAACTTTTGTCTCTGCCCACCCAGTGAAAATTGTCTCGCTACACCCCTGTACATTTCAAAGATACTTGCACTAGTAGCAGGAGGGTCATCAGCACTGATTCCTCCTTGCTGAACCTAAGCTGCTGTGGATGGGAGACCGCCCGGCAACCTCATTTAAGCTGTCTTGACCTCCAACATGGAATAAGGCGGGATATTAACGGATTAAATAAATAAAATAAAGAAATCATACACAATAGAACCATTGCTCTCCAGCTATGGTTGCTACCCTTATTTTTGTGCTTTTAACAGCAGTGTGATGGACAGAACTTTAATTGGTGCTGTCTTTCCTGGCCTAGTGATTTGCTGCTGCTTTCCCCCCCCAAACTTAACACCTTCTCCCTTTTTATTTCCATGACAAGCTATTTGCTGTAATGCGAGGGGTTGATTGCTAAAAAAAAGAAGTGTAATTTCTACTTACAGGGAAGTTAGGCAAGCTGGAATACCCTGTTCTTAGAAACCCCACCAATCAGGTCCCCTTTCAAGAGCTTGGAATTTAACTAAGATTACTGCAACTTTCCAGGATTTTGATGTTGATGCTTTTCTTGCTCTGTTCCATTTTACAAACATTTATCCACATCCAGCACCCAGTTTCTCAGGCAAATGAATCACCTGACACCAGGATGACTGAGACCTAAAATGACAAGCTGAAGTGGGAGATCGGGGTAGGAGTGAGGGTGGGGATAGGGGGTAAAATGCTACTCATATGAAGTGTCTGTAAGGCATAGCTGAGAAGCAGGAGCTGATCTCCATAGCAATTCCATTTCCTGTCCTATGATCACAACAGGCCATAAAGAGACCCTTCACCAACAGTCACATTTAAGCAGGCACTTTTATCCAGCAAGGAGAACAAAGGAAAAGAGTAGGATCTCTGCCACAGAGCTTGAAGCATGGGTGATAAACCGGTTTGTGAATACTGTATTCGGGTATCATGCACCCATGGAGCTCAGGGGATCCCTATCAGCCCCCTGGCATTAACTGTCTACCAAAAAATATATTTGTAAGTAACATGGACATTTGCTGTTTGTTTTACAGGAACTGTCAGTTCTTTGCACCTGTAAAGGATACATTTTTAGAGGCCTAAAAATAAATAATTCCCATGGGGCCTTTATTTCATAGCCCTTTCTATCCTAGAAAAATAACTTTCTATTTCCTGACAGGCAGAAGATAACATTAACTAGAACACACACCACAGCACTATCACACATGGACACACACAGCATTTATAGGTAGATGGATATGGATTTTAAAGGGAAAATATTTCCAGTTGTTGGAGAACAGAGAAACTTCTCCAGGATGTGATTGCGCTCGGATTGAATCCCACTTCCTCCAGTAAGCTTTGGTGAAAATCTATCCTAATGCTGTTCTCCAAAGGAGGGGGCAGGCTTAGAATTTTGTGCTTATAAGGGTGGTGGTTTCCTCATCATTCTCTGTAATAGTAAACTAAACTCAAGTGATGAATGAAGACAAAAATGGAGCCCAAACAGGGCCACTGAGAAACAAGAGGGAGGTATCAGCCTGTGGTTTGCAGAAGTAAAAAAAAAAAAAAAAAAGGAAAACCTAGGGGGTCAAACAACGACCGAAAACAGTCCAATGAGGATTGTTGTGTTTCAGTTGGAAAAGTAGACAAAAAACTGCACAAGGGGTAGAATGCCCCAGTGCCTTACTGTTTATAGTAATCTGGAGGAGAGCATGGCTGTATGGAACCATGCTGAACAGATGTGCAATCTGTCCTTCTAATCAGACTGATATCCTCTTTGTTTCTTGTTTTCCCTCCTTTAAAAAAATACACCTCTACTATCATGTGAACCTATTATCTCCCATGGGCATTAAAATCAGCCGAGTGAGAGAATTCAGCAGACTTTATTGGACCAATAAAAGAGCTGAGCGGATGCATATTGTTGTTGTGTTTCATTTTTGTTGTGCATTTTATGGGCAATTCAAAAATAATAATTCCCTTCCTGTCCCCCGCACCCCACCCCACCCTACCCTGCATCTCCAACTCTCCTCTGATTAGCTAGCTAGAAAGAGACAAAGATCTCTCTCGTGGTAGCTAATGAAATGTCAACAGAAATGTTCACCAAATTATGGCACATTTCACAAGTGTAAAAATAAAACAAGGCACATTCAACTATTTGAACTGTGGTGCTGGAGGAAAATTCTGAGAGTGTCTTGGACTACAAGAAGATCAAACCAGTCCATACTCCAGGAAATAAAGCCAGACTGCTCACTTGAGAGAATGATATTAAAGGCAAAACTGAAGTACTTTAGCCACATAATGAGAAGACAGGATACCCTGGAGAAGATGCTGATGCTAGGGAAAGTGGAAGGCAAAAGGAAGAGGGGCCGACCAAGGGCAAGGTGGATGGATGATATTCTGGAGGTGACGGACTCGACCTTGGGGGAGCTGGGGGTGGTGACGGCCGACAGGAAGCTCTGGCGTGGGCTGGTCCATGAAGTCATGAAGAGTTGGAAGCGACTGACCGAATAAACAACAACAATATTCAACTATACTGTCCTGCTGCTATGCGAACAGTATTTGAGAAATCTGCATGAAATCTGTATAACACTACTGACCCGTGTAGCTAGGGCTTACTCTAACATACAGGTACTACAAGAAAAATAAACCAGGGGGAAAATCTACCGTTTGGCCCTTACAAAAGGTGACCTAGCTCCGTTTTACAGGAGTACAGTATTTATATATGTAAACACTCCTGTGTGCCCTCAGTGGCCAATGGTAGGGCCAGACTTGGCAGCAGAAATTCAATTAACAAAACACCTTTCGGTTTAACATGTGTTGAGGGCTTTCCATCTTCGCGCAAGCTCCAAAGTGCCAAGAAACTGCAGTTGTTAAGGGCCATGCCCTCAACAGAGACATTTTATTTTATTTATTTATTTCATTTCTGTACCACCCAATAGCCGAAGCTCTCTGGGAGGTTCACAAAAATTAAAACCAAAAAGCGCACAGTAAAACAATATAAAAATATACGAACATTAAAATATAAAAACATTAAGACCACAATATAACAATGCAACCAGAATAAAAGCTAGCAGCAATGCAGAGATTCAAAATACAGATTTAAAAGAGCAAAGCTAAAAGTCTAGAAAGCTAAAATGCCTGGGAAAATGAAAAGGTCTTCACCTGGCGCTGGAAGGAATACAATGTAGGTGTCAGGTGAACCTCACTAGAGAGCTCATTCCACAGCTGGGGTGCCACAGCAGAACAGGCCCTCCTCCTAGTAGCCACCCACCTCACTTCCTTTGGCAAGGGCTCATGGAGATGAGCGCTGAGGATGATCTTAAGGTCCGGGCAGGCACATATGGGAGGAGGCGATCCTTCAGATAACCTGGCCCCAAGCCGTTAAGGGCTTTGAATGTTAATACCAGCACTTTGAATCGGGCCTGGAAATGGATTGGCAGCCAGTGCAGTTGGAAAAGTACTGGCATAATGTGAGCTCGTTGACCAGTCCCTGTTAACAATCTTGCTGCCTAATTTTGGACCAGCTGAAGTTTCCGGACTGTTTTCAAAGGCAGACCCATGTGTAACACATTGCAGTAATCCAGACGAGCATGGAAAACTGTAGCTAGGCTATCTCTGTGCAGATGAGGGAGTAGTTGGTATACCAGCCTAAGCTGATAAAAAGTGCTCCATGCCACTGAGTTCACCTGTGCCTCAAGTGACAGTTCTGGATGCAAAAGCACCCCCAAACTATGAACATGATCCTTTAGGGGGAGTGCAACCCCCTCTAGAACAGGTTGAATATCACCTAGCCAAGCGGACGAACCACCCAGTAACAGTGCTTCCATCTTATCTGGATTGAGTTTCAGTTTATTGGCCCTCATCCAGTCCATTACCGTGCCCAGACACTGATTCAGAACAGCCACTGACTCACCTGGGTTTGATGAGAAAGAGAGGTAGAGCTGGGTGTCATCTGCATATTGATGGCACCTCAGCCCACACCTCCAGATAACCTCCCCCAGCAGTTTCATGTAGATGTTAAACAGCATGGGGGACAAAATAGAGCCCTGTGGAACCCCATGGCACAATTGCCATGGCACAGAGCAATAATCCCCCAGCACCACCTTCTGGAATCGGTCATCCAAGTAGGAGCGGAACCACTGCAGTGCAGTGCCTCCAGCTCCCAACCCAGACAACCTATCCAGAAGGATACCATGGTTGATGGTATTGAAAGCCGCTGAGAGGTCCAGGAGAATCAACAGGGCCGCACTCCCCCATCCCTCTCCCAGCAGAGGTCATCCCACAGGGCGACCAAGGCAGTTTCCGTTCCAAAACCAGGCCTGAAGCCCGGTTAAAATGGATCTAGATAATCCGTTTCATACAAGAGTGCCTGGAGCTGTCCTGCAGCCACCTGCTCAAGCACCTTGCCCAGGAAGGGGATGTTGGCCACTGTTAACGTCCTCCAGGTCCAGATTAGGCTTTTTCAGGAGTGGGCTGATTACCGCCTGTTTTAAAGAGGCAGGCACCACTCCCTTTCTCAAGGAGGAATTTACAACCTGGACCCAGCCGGACATCCCCTCCTTGTTTGAGCCATGAGGGTCAAGGGTCAAGCACACAAGTGATCCATCGGACTTGGCCAAGCACCTTGTCCACATCCTCAGGCCTCAATAACTGAAACTCATCCAATAAAACTGGACAGTGCTCTGAATGCCTCTACTAATGGAACTGCGTTAACCGTGGTGTCCAATGCATGATGAATCTGAGTGACTTTATCTTCAAAGTGCTGTGCAAACCCATCACAGCATGCAACCAAGGGTTCCACAGCCTCTCTCCCTGGCCCAGAATGTAACAGGCCATGAACCACTCGGAAAAGCTCCGCTGGACAACACTGAGAAGATGCAATGCTGGTGGAAAAGAACTGTCTCTTTGCTACCCTCACAGCCACAGAATAGGCTCGATAATGAGCTCTATCCTGTGTTCGGTCAGACTCAGCATGAGTTTTCCTCCACCTGTGTTCTAGCCGTCTCCCCTCTAGCTTCATTTTCCTCAGCTCAGATGTATACCATGTGTCTGCCCTATGAGGGGGCATGTGTCCACCTGACAGAGGCAGTGGGGGGAGCGCTGGGGGCCACACTATACTGAGGCTGGGCAGCAGGCGCTGGTGGAGCGTTATGGGCAGGCCATGCCAGGTAAGGAGAACAAGGGAGAGATGCGTAATATCTGTCCCCTGTCCAGAGCCAAAGGATGGCTGGGGGAGGCGTGACTCATAGAATCATAGAATAGTAGGGTTGGAAGGGGCCTACAAGGCCATCGAAGATGGAAGACTGATTCAACGTTGTACCATTATGCTCCTGCTCCCACAGTGGAACTTTCCCTTCTTCTCCTTATCCCTGTATTCCCTAAATCTGCTCTGGACGGTGCCCCAATGTGCTGTAGAAGATAGAGACATGGGCAGCTGCAGAGCAGAAGGTAATTCCATTCTTCTGGTGGATGCCATCCTGTTAGCAGATGGACTGCTAGATGTACCTCTTTGAATACAACTTAAAAAGGAAAATGTAACATAATGCAACTCCCAAAATGGAAATACAACCTTTAACTAGCTTTAATAACACAACTAAACATAATGTTTTAATTGATTATAAGGGCCCTACAATGCTATTTAAGAATTCCGTGGTCATAAGTTAACATTCTTTGGACTATGTTTCATTCCAGTGGATTGTTGTAAGTTACTTTCTGATTGCCCAGGTATAAGTAGAAGTCCCTTTGGATGACCAGTACTGATACATTCTTCTGTTTTTGCTGGTGCAAGCAAAGGTTTTTGTCGACGAGGCACTCAATTCTATGTATTAACAGTTTCTATTCCAGAAGGGTGTAGTAACTATCAGCATCAGGCTTAAGTGAATGAGTGAATCAAAACCTCTGTTTGAAACATCAGTGGATTGGATATAATATTGATACTGAAGACAATTAAATTAATCTAAGTCCTCCTCATCAGAATTATTCAGTGTGTACGTAGACTGACTATTTTCATTATCCTGTCATTCCTTCTCCATCATAGGAGTGTGGAGAGACAAGAGTAAGGCAGTAAAAGACTGCAATGTAAAACTCTTGGTTGTGTGATGCTATTTTATATACTGGTGACTCTCCCATTTGCTCAAGTACAATACAGATTGTGTTTTCCCAGTAAGATCTCGGTTTCCCAGATCCTATCCATTCTGTTGAGTTCTGTTCTAACACCCAGTCACCTGGAGAAAGTGTAGTGCTATGGACAGTGCTCCCACAATAATCTTTGTTCCAGACAGCTGCTTGTTTTGCATTCTTAATTGTTATATCAAGCTGCTGTTTCATTTGCATTTTCCACTTTGTCACATAATCACAATTGTTTCCCCCCAGTTCAGTATCTAACAACAGTCCAAACCAAAAGTTATATAAGCCTACAAGAAAAAGGGTGACAATCCAGTGGTCTCATTATGGGTGCAATTATATGCATAAATCGGCTTATTTAAAGCATGATTTATTTAAATTCCCTCTTTGCTCTGCAGGAAGAGTTCTCAACACACGTAACAAAGTTCTGGTAAATTGTTCCACCTACTGCTTTCCTTGGAGATGGTAAGGAAAAAAATGAGGCTGGATTATTTGCCAATATTGCTGCTGTTGGGAATACTGCAAGTTATTCCACATCTGCAAGTTACAGGAAGGGGGAGGTGTTGCGTTTAGTTAGTTAACGAATGGGCAGTTAGCCTTAGGACCTCTATAGCCTACCGTGCGGTTCCTCCTTCCTGCTCCTCCCCCTTCCGCGCGCTTCTGTCTCCCTCTCTCTCTCCGCCGTCTTCCATTGCTGGGGGCACAAGTGCTTGCTCTCTCTCTCTCCTCTGGCGGTGTTGGAGAATACAAAGAAATGGACTGAACAAACCTTTTGAAACCTTACCACCTTTTGAAACCTTACACAAACCTTACTTGTGAGTAAACTGTTTTTCTTTCTTCACTAAAGAAACGTGTGATCTCTTTTTTAGCCCTTTGTGTGCATGTGGGACTGATAAAAGAGGCAGCAATACCAAGTAATCCCATGAGCTGCAACATGTAAAACAACTGATTCTGCTATCAAAGTGCTGACTGATGTGGCCCAGCACTCCCAGTTGACTTTTACTTATCAGCTGGCTCCCCCTGTCCCCAGATTCTCTGGTACTCTCACAAACTCAAGGGGACCATGCTTTGGAGTTGACACAGCTCTCCCTTTGTTTCCTATCGGTGTCCATCTTTCTATCAATTAAAATAGCCTGAAGAATTCAAGCACAGCTAGTAGCTGTAATCCCATGCACTTACTTCAGTTGTAAGTGAATGGCAAGGAATGGAGTGCCCTATTAATGCGCTATAATAGTGCCATTGACTTCCTAGGATACCCTGCCTATTGGTAGGGGTAGGATGACTATCATTCTAGGATGACTACCATTCTGGACCAGTGAAACTGTTGTTAAAAATGAATGGGGACTTTGCTGCTACTTTAGCAAACTTAGGGGATACTTAGGGGATAAGGGTGATGTTGAACACTTTTCATTCCATAGGTTCTTTTGTGGAAGAAAGGCAGTACATCTAATAGGGAACTTTGGGGACTTTGTTTGAATTGGCCTCCTCTTCGTCCAAAATAGTAATTTTATGTACCTTAGATCTTACTAGGTTGGTTGCCTATAGTCCTTGAGATGGTATTATTCACCATATTGATATACAAGCCAGACTACAAGACAGCTCAGTTAGAGAAGTGGGAGAAATCGAATGAGGAGAAACAATGTACCTTGTCATTATTCAACTGATTGAATATCATACAATCAGATGGGTGGTTACGTGTGTGCGCTCTAAATAGAGCTGTGCACCGCTTCAGCCCAAGGCCTGAACCCCGAGTGAAGTGGAGGGGATGTGAATTGACCCGGAGCAGGTCACGGGCTCTTTGAAGCGCTCGGTGTGCTTTGGAGCTTCAGCACCTTGGCCCAGATGCGCTGGCCTCCAGCTCCTTACCTGAGGTGACTTACAGGAGTCGCTGCCACTGTCTCCTCCATCGTCACTGCTGCCGCCACGTGCTGCCACCCGCTCCTGAGCCCTGGACACGCATCGGCTCTTTTTGGTGGGAGTCGCCATTTTAAAAATGGAGCTGGTGGCAGCGGGTGGTGATGAAGGCGGCAGCAGTGGCGATAGTGGCAGCAGCGGCGGCAATAGCAGCAGAGGAGGCTGCTTCTACCACCGCTGTTGCCGCCACCACTGCTGCCGTTATCATCACCCACTGCCAGCTTCTGAGCCCTGGATGTGCTCTGGCTCTTTTTGGCAGGAGCTGCCATTTTTAAAATGACAACTCCCTGTAACAAGAGCCGGCGCGTGTCCAGGGCTCAGGGGCTGGTGGCGGTGAGCAACGGCGATGATGGTGGTGGAGGTGGAGGCAGCAGCAGGGGAGGAGGTGACAGAGGCGGAGGCAGTGGCCCAGGTAAGGAGCTGGGGGTTTGTGCGGGGGTGTCGGGGTGGCAAAGCAGGACTCGGATGACCAAATCCTACTTTTGGTTCAGGGCTGATTCAGGTCAGGGACCCCCGAATCAACCCGAGCCGAATAAGGCCTGCCTCCAAAGCCATGAAGCAGCTTCTGAGTCATATTGGGGGGTCCCCGCATAGCCCTAGTTTTAAAATCTGTGCCAGTTGTACAAAAGAAGCTTGTTAAAAATACTGACACTATTAGAGAAAGAACTAGAAGGAGCAAAGACGATTTCGGCTGTCTAGCCATGGATCCTCGGAGCATGGGAAGCGGCAGCCAGACGAAACGTAGGATGTGTCGTGCCGGATTTCCGACTTCCCTGCCCTGGCATGCCCCCGGGAACTCCCCGTTTTCACCACTCCACACTCCTCTTCCGAGTACAGGGCGTGGGCCTGATCTGCACTGCCTATGAGGCAGTGCGGGAGAGGGTGGGGGTTGGTTCTCTGGGAACTGACCTATCCTATGGCTGTCTAGCCGCTGACTAGCGGACATAGGATTGCACCCTTAGACTTGCACAAGAGTTTGGGTGTACCTAGTATGATCTCTTGCTTTTAAAAAAGACACACATTCATTTAAATACACACACACACGTTCATTTATTACGTGTTTGCAATAGCGAATACAAACAATGATGTGAGAACTGAATACAATTTTATTTTATTTATTTATTTATTTCATTTCTATACCGCCCAATAGCCGAAGCTCTCTGGGCGGTTCACAAAAATTAAAACCAAGCAACACACAATAAAACAATTTAAAATATATAGAACATTAAAACCACAATATAACAATACAACCACAATAAAACCTAGCAGCAGTGCAGGAGTTTAAAATACAGATTTAAAACAGCAAAGATAAAAATTTAGAAAGCTAAAATGCTAAAATGCCTGGGAAAATAAAAAGGTGTTTACCTGGCGCCGAAAGGAATACAATGTAGGTGCCAGGCGAACCTCACTAGGGAGCTCATTCCAGAGCCGGGGTGCCACAGCAGAAAAAGCCCTCCTAGTAGCCACCCGCCTCACTTCCTTTGGCAGGGGCTCACGGAGAAAGGCCGCTGACGATGACCTTAAGGTCCGGGCAGGCACATATGGGAGGAGGCGATCCTTCAGGTAACCTGGCCCCAAGCCATTAAGGGCTTTGAATGTTAACACCAGCACTTTGAATTGGGCCCGGAAATGGACTGGCAGCCAGTGCAGCTGGAAAAGTACTGGCATAATATGAGCTCGCAGGCCAGTCCCTGTTAACAATCTTGCTGCCCTATTTTGGACCAGCTGAAGTTTCCGGACCGTTTTCAAAGGCAGCCCCACGTACAACACATTGCAGTAATCCAGACGAGAAGTTATCAGAGCATGGATAACTGTAGCTAGGCTATCTCTGTGCAGATAAGGGCGTAGTTGGTATACCAACCTAAGCCGATAAAAAGTGCCCCGTGCCACTGAGTTCACCTGTGCCTCAAGTGACAGTTCTGGATCCAAGAGCACCCCCAAACTACGAACCTGATCCTTTAGGGGGAGTGCAACTCCCTCCAGAACATTTCAATGATGTGAAAACTGAATACAAAATGCACACAGCTAATATAATACAATTTGGCACATACATTACACTTTTCTAAAAAAATCTCTGTCAGGTAGTAAATGATTACAATATTCCCTTTTATTTTTTTATTTCAGGACATGATGCATTCCAAAAATGAGAATGGGCACTTGAGGGATGTTGTTCTGTTGAAGCCATATTTCCATAAATAAATCTTGTTTGATTAAGCCTCTGACTAGTCTGTTGTGTTGTATTAATTTTCCTGCTGGAACTATTTTCCATATTTTTTAGAAATCAGCCATCAGTCATATATCCCCTGTTTGTTTTCCAGTATCTTGCTATTTCCATTCTGCCAGGAGAAATAAAATTAAGGCCTTGTCAAAAGTCTGCTTTTATGTATTATAAAAAATGGAAACAAGTGGTAGTCTGAACTGCCTACCGAGTTATTTCTGAAATGTATTTGAAGACAGATGTCCAGAAAACCTGTACATATCCACAGGGACACCACATATGAAAATGTGTGCCTCCAATTCAGCATGCTCTCCAACAATTTGGTGAGAGGCATAATTGTTTGGTGAAAGGCATAATTGGACACGCATACGCCTCTCACCAAATTGTTGGAGCGGGTGTCCATTTAGAGCAGATGGGCAACTTGTGGCCTTCCAGTTTTGGTCTACAACTCATGTACGCCCTCATCATTGGCTATGCTGGCTAGGGTTGATGAGAGTTGTAGGCCAAATCATCTGGAGGGCCCCAAGTTGCCCACCTCTGGTTTAGAGACACCCAATTTCATACATGGTGCACCTCTGGTTACGGTTTTGGGGAGACATCTATCTTCAAATATGTTTCAGAAATAACTCAGCAGAGAGTTCAGGCTAACCCCTTGCTAGCACTTCCTTCAATTTTTGATGATATATAAAAGCAAACTTTTCAAAAGGCCCTACTTTTATTTGTCCTGGCAGCTGACAGAATATTAATATGAAAGCATTAATATGATGCAGCTTTACTGGTCTTAAGTACCACCTATGTATCAGCTTCAAATGAGTTTCACTGATTGCTACAGAAATAGATTTAAGAGGTTTCTTGACCCATAATACATTCCACTGAGTTTCTGAAATCTGAGGGCCAATATCCTTCTCCAATACTGTCCTTAATCCTCCAGATGTTCCGCCAGTGTGATCTTTTGTTGTTGCTTTGAACAGCAGATTCTCTCAAGCAATGCCACAAACTGCTTTTGAAAGTCTTCTCAATTTCAAAAATCATTTGTCCAATATCATAGGGGGCAGTTGTTTGAGAAATACATGACCAAAGCCCCTATGGATCTGGGAACTAGTTTTCCAGTTCTTTGAATTAATGATACCTAATAAGGGTGTACAAGAACAAATATTATTAGTTACTCTATTCATTTTCATTATTAACATTTTGTTTTGTTATTTATCCATTTGTTTACTCATTTCCGTAACTAATTCAGAATTAGTCCATTTATTTGGTTACTGTCCTTCATTTTTATTTTTTCACTAATTTCAGTTGGAGACCCAGCCAGTCACTGCTTTCCACTACATGGCATGACATCTTCAGGCATTCTGCTTCTTGCCAGGGCATTAGACCTGCCAACTTTCTGATAAATTGGACAAAGGATTCTGCTTTTACAGGTGCACATCCTATAACCGTTTCACTGATTGCAGTGGGAGAACCTGATGCACCTCTCCTGTTTTCAACGTCTGTGTTTTACATCCTATTGTCTTGAAATGTTTGGGCATTTTACTATCCCTCCAATGGATCATACCTACAAATTCCAGATAGAGAGGAAAAAGGGTCCTCAGTGGATATCTACTCTCAGTTTCAGTGTTCTCTTTCTTTCCTCCCTCCCTGTAACACAGGGGTGGGGAACCTTAATTCCACAGGCTAAATCCAGCCCTCCTGGGATCTAAATCCAGCCCTCCAGGGTTCTCTAGAGGCCATCCCACTTTCCCTGGCCCCATCCCCTTCCCCAAAACTATCATTTGTTTAGTGGTTTCCTGAGTTTTGTGCAGTTTTCTCCCCATTCTAAAAGGTTGAAATTTAGGGATGGCGGAGAATTTCTGAGAATTTCTCCACGAATCTCGGTGAGGCCGAATGCCAATGCATTCGGCCCCCCGAAATTGGTGGTGAAATTCTCAGCCCCCCGCCCCCCCCGGGTGGGACTTACCTCCTGCGAATGTCCCTCTCGGCGGCGGGTCCCGGCGGCGGTTCGGCGGGGGCAGCGGCCGGTCTTCCGACCGGCTGCTGCCGCCGCCATTACAAAATGAAGTAAAAACAAAACCCCGCAATAGGCTACGTAACGATTAACGTAGCCTATCACAGCTAGATTTCCAAAGTCAGCCGTGATAGGCTACATTAATCGTCACGTAGCCTATCACGGGTGACTTTGGGGGGAAAAAAAAAGCGCGTACGCAAATGGTGGCAGCCCATGGGCGCCGCCATTTGTATTCCTTATTTTGGGACGTCTAGTCTACGTAAAGATTTACGTAGACTACGGCAAAAATAAGGGAACGCTATTTGCGTTGCCCTTATTTTCGCCGTAGTGTACGTAAATCTTTACGTAGAGTAGACGTGCCAAAATAAGGAACGCAAATGGCGGCGCCCATGGGCCGCCGCCATTTGCGTACGCGCTTCCCCCCCCCCCAAAGTCACCCGTGATAGGCTACGTGACGATTAACGTAGCCTATCACGGCTGACTTTGGAAATCTAGCTGTGATAGGCTACGTTAATCGTTACGTAGCCTATCACGGGGTTTTTTTTTTTGACTTTTTGTTTCGCGGCCGGGGAGACGGGGCGCTTCTTCCCGGCCTGAATTTCAGCCGGGCGAGGCGGGGCGCCTCCCCCCCCCTTGCCTGAACTTCGGGGGGAGAAGCGAAGCACCTCCCCCCCACCGCAAAGCCAAGCTGTGAAAAGGTAAATGACTTTCGTACATCCCTATTGAAATTAGAGTTGTGCACAAATGGCCTCTCAAAATTCTCCACCCTATTTGTTGGCAGAGAAATTGGGAAGACAATTTCACTGAACTTCTCCAGGGAAAAGAGAAATTCTCCAACAGTTTCTCACAGGTAGAACTCACCAATGACAGGGGTTGTAGCTAGGGTTGTCGGAAAAACCTGCAATGGGTTCAAATGAGTTCAGATTTCTATGAATCCAATCTGCAGATTCCACTGTCTTTTTCCAAGTCCCGCAGACTAGGTTTTCACTTTGGGGCGAGGGGTGGGATTGCACTAATTCACATTAACCAATGCAGATTTGCGCAAATGTGCACTAGCTAATTCACTAATGTGAAGTAGCGCAAGAAGAACAAAATTCAGGTTCAAAAACTCTGATTTCATCAATGAGCCGATGACGGAACAAGACACCTGAAAATCCACGAAACACAGATGGAATGGATTTAACAAAATCCGTACATCCCTAGCTGTAGCACCGCTTCTTTCTTTTTTTCCTAAGGTTTGGGGTTTTTTGTGCTGCCACTGCAACTGGCAATAGCAGCAACTGTGTTGGCAGCCTGGCCCCTATTTTGCATCCTCCACAATGCCCCATACCTAGTGTTATTCCAGGCATTATGGGGTGGAGGTGGGAGGAGGGAAGATGACCACCACACAAAAATTGTGAAGAAAATTTTTTGGGAAAAAAATCTATAAAGTGTCCTTTTATTTCTAGGGGGTAAGAAAAGAAAAATCTCACAACTTTTCTGAGAAAAACATATTCTGAGACATTTTGACTCAGCTCTAGTTGTCATTCTTCAGGGTCCAGCACCTTCCCCAGGGTCTTCCAAATGTTAAACTTCTGAGGAGTGATTGTGGATACACCTTGTCTCTAATGCAGCTGCTTACAATATTGCTCTTCCCTGAAAGCCCTGTAGGAGGTGTGAGGGGGCAGTGCTGTGCCTAGGCCAGCTCCAGCCTCCATGGAACAGGTAGAGCTAGTGCTGTGCCAAAATCTGTAATCCAACTGCCCAAATTTTTTTCCCCTCATGAAAGAGGCTTCCTTTTCCTCCCTGTTTTTTGCCTCAGTCTCATGGCATTTTATAATTTATTTTGAATTTCCTTTGGTGGTGTTTTTGAGCTTCCTTAATCACTGTGAAGTGTCTAAGGGTGCTGTGTGTTTTTTTCTTTCTATTACACACCTCTCCATTGCTCTGCAGCCTCCCAGGCTGCCTCCACTTCCTGATCTGAAAAAGCCTTATAGGGAGGAATTACCTCATGATGTCTTCCCTTGGGCTTTAACAGAAGTGCAGGAAGCCAAGGAGGCTACAGAAAAGAGAAGATTGTACAATGAAAGACAGGACATTCATGCACACTTCTGAGCTACCTCATAAGCAAGGTCAGCACAACAACCCAAAACTCTACCAATGAGAACTTCCCAAAATTTTCTTCTCCTTTGAATTTCACTTCAAAAGCAATTACTTTTCTATCAATTTGAAGGAGACTGGTAAAAAAAAAAAATGGATTATTTTTATTTTTTTGGTGGCACAGCACTAGTTGAAATACCTCTCCTAAATAGGGATGGCGGAGAATTTCTCCCTGAAACTTCGGGGGGCCGAGCGCCAACGTGTTCGGCCCCCCGAACAAGTTTCGGGGAGAAATTCTCCGCACCCCCCCGTACCCCGCCCCAGGACGGGACTTACCTTTGGCGAATGTCCCTCCCGGCGGTGGGTCCGGCCGGCGGTTCGTCGGGTCTTCGTCCGGGGTGGGAGCGGCAGCCGGTCTTTCGACCGGCTGCCGCCGCCGCCATTCCAATAAAAGAAAAAAAAAACGCCCCCGTAATAGGCTACGTGACGATTAACATAGCCTATCACGGCTAGATTTGCAAAGTCAGCCGTGATAGGCTACGTAAATTGTCACGTAACCTATCACGGGTGACTTAAAAAAAAAAAAAAAAAGCGCCTACGGATAATGGCGGCCCCCATAGGGAGCCGCCATTCGCGTTCCTTATTTGGACGCTGTAGTCTACGTAAAGATTACGTAGACCATGGCGAAAATAAGGGCAACGCTATTTGCGTTGCCCTTATTTTCGCCGTAGTCTACGTAAAGCTTTACGTAGACTACAGCGACCAAATAAGGAACGCGAATGGCGGCTCCCTATGGGGGCCGCCATTTGCATACGCGTTTTTTTTTTTTTAAGTCACCCGTGATAGGCTACGTGACGATTTACGTAGCCTATCACGGCTGACTTTGCAGATCTAGCCATGATAGGCTACGTTAATCGTCACGTAGCCTATCACGGAGGCTTTTTTTTTTTTTAACTTTTAATTTCGTGGCCAGGCGAGGCGAGGCGCCTCCTCCCCGGCCTGAATTTCGGCCGGGCGAGGCGGGAAGCCTCCCCCCCGGCCTGAATTTCGGCCAGGCGAGGCAGGAAGCCTCCCCCCCCCAGCCTGAACTTCGCAGGGGGAACAGCGAAGCGCCTCCCCCCCACCGCGAAAAGCTGCGAGACCAGGTAAGTGACTTTCGTGCACCCCTACTCCTAAAGCTTAGGCAGTGTCATGCCTCCCTGGGACTCCTCCAAGGATGAAGGGGAATGGCAGGCTCCAGACCCAGGGGAAGGGCCTAGCACAGAAGTAGCTCGAGCCCCCTCACCACCTGTTGATGATCCATGCCCAGCTGCAGCCTTTCCAGAGGATTCGGAGGGTGACGTTCCACTGACCCCAGCAGAGCGAAGGCAGCTTCATGTAAAAGAGCAACGGAGGTGAGCCGCTGTCTGTTTAAGACAGAGAGGCTCCCAGAGGCCAAAGGACTGATTGCCAGCAACTGCTCCAGGAGCAACTCTACACCAGCCTAAAATCCTGCTTTTAAAAACCAGGCATTCTGCTTCCGTTTTAACTGCAGCATCACGACTCCCTTCTTCATGTGCTTCATTTTCCCCCACCCCCTTCCCCCTCCTCCCCATATCTGAGTCTTCCATTATCTTTCATTGATCTCGTTCCTCTTTTTGCCACTTCTCCCCTTTTCACGAAGGAAACTTCCGTGAAGGAGCAATCTCAATCGCGTGGTATGCTCAGTGTGAAGGAGCCGCAGGGGTAATTTGATAGTTCATTATCTGCGATCTATTTAAAAACGGAACAAAGAGCATCTAGTGCAGGAGATGCCCTGAATAATCACAGTATCATGTAAAGAGCCCACAAACTTCCGTGAAGTTTCCATGAATCTCAATCGCACAATAAAAGCTCAGTGTGAAGGAGCCCCAGGATGCTTTAGTTAAAAGCAGGAAACAGGCAGAGACAAAGCTGCTGGAGAACAATCTCGTTTCCATGGGCTGGATCTCATCAGGCCGGCCTCGACCCCGAACTTGAACCTCAGCCTTACTTGTGAATCCCTGTGTTTAGACCTTGGACTGGAAATATGACTTCTCTCTGCCATGCCGTCTTGGCTTCTTTTGAACTGGTAAAGTTGCCAACTCTGAGCTTCCCTCTTCCTTTCCTAGCCTTTTGACAGGTTTATGGCCCTGCTTATTAGTCAATGAGTTATTGCCACTGTTGCCAGCCAGCTAGAACTGACAGGTACTGGCAGTAAGAACTTTAAGCTAACATAGGATGGTATATGGGCCCCCTGGAGTGCAGCCCTCGAGAGCTTTTCCAAAACAGAATTCCGCCCTTAGGCTGAAAGAGGTTCCTTACTCCTGCTCTAACATTTCTGTGACATACACAGGCTGTTCTAGAGTATTAAAAGATTCCCCCCTCCCCAGCCCAATAGAAACTAATGAAGAATGAATTAAACAAGTCAAAAACAAAGTGACTGAATCACTAATAGATTTTGCATTCAGAATTCATTTGTTTGAATTCCCGTTCATTTTTATAACTAACATGAGTGAAACCAATGGGGCTCTTTTGTTTCCTCTTTCATTCATTATTAAAACAAATGCGCAACCGTTATATTCAAGCCTCCCTAACGCCTACTTCAGATATTACTTCTTAGGGGAGGGCCCATAGCTCAGTGATACAGTACCTGCTTTGTATGCAGGAGGCTCCAGGTTCGATCCCCGGCATCTCCATGTAGGGCTTGAACAACGCCTGCTTGAATCCCTGGAGAGCTGCTGCCAGTCAGTGTACGCAATACTGACGTTTCATTTTAAGGCATCTTCCTAGTTCCTATGATTCTTATTATCCATGTCTTTAAAATGCATGTACGGAAGCAGGGACAAAATGGTTCTCAATGTTTGCATCTTTGTAATGTCAGAAGCTTAGATGTGATCAGGCATGTGCAACAGATAAAATGGGTTGGATCCAGATTTAGGTATATGCAACTGGGCTGGTGGAGGTGGACTTCCCCACCCCTTCCTTCCCAAGGCCAAAGAACCCTGCTGAATGGGGTGCACGGGGGAACTCCTGAGAATTGGTCAGAAGCACCTTTCATGAACAGGGCTCTTCAGTCTACAGAAGGCAGATCCTAGATCCAATGCATTATCGCGAAGTTATTGTCCCAAGTGCATGCATGAGACTTGTTTAAGGTTACAAAAAAACCCCAAACACTTTATATATATATGGGCATCCTTACCTTCGTTCATGTATTTAGAGCACAATTCTATGGCTGCTAGTCAATGGCTTGACGACCATAGGACAGGTCAGTTCCTGGGAACCGACCTCAGAGCCCATGCTCCAAGGCTGGTTCCCTGAGAACTGACCTTCACCCCCTCCCTGCTGCCTCATACGCAGCATGGAATAGCCCCATGCTTCGTGTCTGGAAGAATAGCGCAGAGCAGCAAAAACGGGGCATTCCTGGGGGCGTGCCAGGGTGGAGAACTTGGAAATGCTGGTACGACACATCCAATGTGTTCTCCAGCCACTGCTTCCCCCTCTCTGACTTCCTGCAGCTAGACAGCCGAAATTGGCTGCCTAGCCGCAAATTCAGGGTGGCTAAAGCGCAAAAGGGACGATCCCCTCCACACTTCTCCTGCCCTGCATTGGATAGGCGGTCGTCTCTGAGTTCAGAAGCGGCCACCTATCCCAGGATTGCTCCCTCAAACACAGAAGTAAAAGCATAATCTAAGTGCAATTAAGGCAAACTAAGCTTCTCCTGTCCTGGAGGAAGAAGCCACTTGAGGATGGCATGGCGTAAAGACTGTCCACTTTGGCCCCTCAGCACAGCCACTGAACACGATGTGGGCACAGAGCCCAAACAGCTGCTATTGTTGCATGGGTTGGAATAGAGTAGGAGACTTATGATTCTGCCTCTTGGTCTAATGGAGAACATAGGGAGATGCCTTATACTGTGTCAGACCACTGGTCCATCTAGCCCAGTATTATCAGTACTGACTGGCAGCTGCTCTTCAGGGTTTCAGGCAGGAGGTGTTTTTTAGCCCTATCTGAAGATGCTTGGGATGGAACTTGTGTCCTTCTCCATGAAAATATGCACTCCGCCATTGAGCTACATCCCATGACTACCACTAGCTTTGGAGGAATGAGAAAGGAGCTAACACCTCCTTAAGCAGTGGCCTACCACTTTGAATGGTCTCACACATTTCCCCACAGGTTTTTCTTCCCCACCAACTTGATTTCTTCAGTCAACTGGATTAAGTATGCTCATATCCAGCATTGTGAACAGGTCACCATATCAGCCTTTCATCTTTCACGAGTCGGAGCTTGGAGTACTACTTTTGCCTTTCTTGGAGCTATTTCACTGGACTATATTTTGGGCCTATGTTTTCTGTCAGTCCAGATTGAATCAAGGAATGGGGAAAGGCGTCAGGATCACTTGTCATGCTCTAAATCAGAACCCTGGCACTTGGTGGAGATGTGAGATAACTGTGTTACCACTTCTGCATTCAACCTAGGCTATTTTTTAAAAGTCACTGTGGACAGAAAGTGAGTTCAAAATGGGGTTGTGTGAACTGGCCTTCAGGTAAAGCCTTGTAAAAAGATTCTGTGTGACTGAGCCAAAAATTAACACATTTAACTCCAAGTGATATCATTTGGAGAGAGTTAGCATTAGCATGGGATGTTTGACTTTTGGCTTCCCCCGAAGCGCTACTGTATGTTTCCTGTTTATCTCAATGTTTGGCGTGTAATGGCTGATTGTTATATTACAATAAAATCAAATTGATTTGACCTGTCCTGGCTTGATGTTTTGCTCATTCTCTTTTGGAAACTGCTTGGTACTTTTTACGGAAACAGACCATATTTTTAAAAAGCATTTTCCATTGGTCAAAGGCACCTGATTTTACACAGTATATACAAGAAGGAATAAGAAAACTTAACACATATATAGCATTGCTGCATGTGTTTTCAAAACACTCTACAAACGTTTATCGCACTCATTGTTTCAACAGCCCTGCAAGGAAGGCCAGTATGATTATTTTCTTGTTGCAGATAAGGGGTTGAGGCTAATTAAAAATGGCTTGATACCAATGAACTCAGAGCAGTCTTGAATGAGGTTCTTCCCGGTTCACAGTTCAGCCTGCTTAACTCCAGAGAACAAAGTGGTTTCAGTGGTGGGGAAGTACAAGGAAACCCAATGATATTCTACAGGATACTGTTTTCCTTTTATAGCTAATCTTCTTCTTCCTTTCCCTCTAACATGTGTCTACTGTTACTTTAATCATGTAGCCATGACCATTTCCACCCACCATGACCTTGAGGGTGGACAAACTGTGCCTTGTCCTACAGTCAGGAAGAGTTTGAGGTATTTTGCTGCTGAAGCGTTATTATATTCAGATGGTTGCTATTACAAAAAAGTGTGGATCTGGCGATGAATTCATCATCACCCTACAGTCCAGTCATGGCAATGTGTGAAAAATGCAGATCTGAGAATTCCATATTACCATAAACAACAAGACTAGCATGTTGCCAGATATCATGACTGGCTACATCCAGCAGCATGCGTGACTGAAATGAGGCAGGGAGTCAAGGATATGTATATTTAGTTGTTGCCAGGGGCTGCCTTATGCATCCAGCCATTATTAAGAGACTGGCTAGGACAATGGCAGAGGTCAACAATAGTGCAGTGGGGCAAGGCTTAGATTAGGAAGATTTCCACACTGAATTTCATCAGGCCATTGAGATCCCAGTGTTAATAACAGAAAGTTGATTAACTTTAATGAGGTGGATGTATATATCCATTCCCTTGAAACCACTGCATGTCTTATCAGGAAAAGATTCCCTGCTGGGATTAATGGAATTATCCCTTTCACAAGCTGCAGGTGTACGGTCTGGGCTGCATTCTCTGGTTGCCTGGGACTGTGTTACTCCTGCTTGTCTACAGTAAATCTTACAATACAAGTGCTTTAATTTTTCACAGAGGGGCCAAAAAAAAAGAATAAAGGAAACATGGGACTGAAATGTCTTCTATTGTCGAGAGAAAGAAAGGAATAAAATACACAGTACACAGAGGTGCTTTACATGATTATAGAAACTTGGATTCTCAAAGAGCATAGGCTCAAAAGAGATTTCCGTCCCCTCCCAGCTAGAGCTTTTGTGACACATTGTCCCAAACAAATATTTTTGCTGAAATGATCTACCTTGCTGTTTTCCTTTCCTTTGAAGAATCCTATGCCACAATAGGTCAGGAATAACTAGATTATACGCCAGCATCCA
The DNA here is from genome assembly GCF_057233095.1 of Heloderma suspectum. Taxonomy (NCBI): domain Eukaryota; kingdom Metazoa; phylum Chordata; class Lepidosauria; order Squamata; family Helodermatidae; genus Heloderma; species Heloderma suspectum. Next base: position 76,456,948 of record NC_139460.1, on the reverse strand, counting down.
TGGAAACAATATAGCTTTTGGATGGTGGGGGTAGAAAGGACTCCTGCAGAAGATCTTAGAAATCACACCCATAATGGATATCTTTCACTGTTTCAAAGACTGTGCAGCTCCAAATGATGGGAAATAGCAGTGGGCCAGTCAGATTGTTCCATGCTTTGTCCTGCATTAACAAGATATAGCAGGCAGGAGGACAACTGGATTATGCGGGTGTGTTTTATCTTAAGCTTTGGTAAACCATAATGAAAACAGTGTTTTTTTCATAGCATCTTAATGTAACTACAGCGTTTTCTATCTAAGTATGAAAAGAAAAAAAACAGGCAGGCCTCTAAATAAATAAGGCCAGAAAGAATGATGCCTGAATCTTGAGAACTTGACTTCACATCTACCAGCAAGATGAAGACTCTGTCTGTTGGTTCTGATATGCTCATGCCCAGATTTAGTCCGGCTTGTCACTGCCTCTTAGGGTGGTGTACAACCATCAAGTCATTATGCAAATCGCTGCACCACCACAGCTCTTCCTTAGTGGAGATAGTAAAATCTTCTTTTCAGGTTGAGCTTTCTTGATTTTAACAAGAAATCCAGCTCCTCCCCTCTTCCCCCACAAGTGCTATCAGCACTTCTGTTACGTATAATGTTGGTGCAGCTGTCACGGGTATCAGACTTTGTAGACATTACAGAAAGAGACGCAGGGGAAGGAAATTGCACTTTTATTGCCAGAAAAAACTAGATGGGATTCAGCTACAAAGTGGTTAGATCAGCTGCTGCACAAAAAAAACCATTTGCAGTGCACTTCAAGAGATGACAACGACGTGGTTGGCATGTAACAACCACCCATGGTTTAAACAACCCATGAGTTGTTGCGCAAGAACAGGACAGAGTGGGTGCATTCCCTTCTGTACGCCCCCCACTTCCACTTTTACTCAACAATCTACAATGGCAGAGGATGAGATGGCTAGATAGCATCACTGATGCAATGAATATGAATTTGAGCACACTCCGGGAAAGAGCGGAGGACAGGAAGGCCTGGCGTGCTATGGTCCATGGGGTCACGAAGAGTCGGACACGACTTAACGACTGAACAACAACAAAGGTTGTTAGTGTGACATCTAAATCCAGAAACTTTGGGTTGTTCGCACATTAACAACCCAAAGTTAACTTACAATTTGTTCTTAGGTTAACTCTGGGTTCTTTAACCCATGAATAATCCAAAGTGTCTCAGTTCGGACATTATGCTTACAGCCTATGAACACAGCATCTGTAGGTTGCTTCTGTAAACTGGAAGCACCTTGTGAGCAGCACTGCAAGTCTTGGGTTAATTAATCCATGATTTCCCACTGAATGCCGCCACAGTATCCTCGATTATTCCCATGAACATCTGGAACATAGTCTTGACAACAATATGTCCTGGGTTAACCTGTATCCAAGAAAAGTAAAAAAAAGTTTGCTAAGGGTTTTGCTTTTGTCCTGTTCACCTGACAGCAGATCATTTGATCTTCAACACCAAGGACAACATTTAGCAGAAAATTAAGGATCTGCTGCTCCTGATACAGTTATGGAAGTGGCTAAGAATATTCCTAACATCAACAAAACATCAACTGTGATGACAAACATTGCCGAGTACCGTGCAAAAATATCATCTGGCGGGCAGCAGAAAATGCATCTTCCCTCACATGGTGGAAGGGATACTATAATACTTGAATGTTGTCCAGGGTTACTGTAAGGATCTTAAGTGTTCCACCTACAGCAGCTTCTTGTGAACAGAACTGGAAAGCTTTCAGCTCAACAAAAGCAAAGAGGAACAGATTAACAACTAAACGCACCACTAACCTTGTTTCTGTTTCTCAAAGTCTCTTGCTTCTGGAGAATCAGTCACAAGTAAAAACAGCAAAATAGAACATGGTTCCACTAGTTCCGTATCAGATTTGTTGCAGTATCAAACAGCACTAATAAATATTGACAGCGAAACTGAAGATGCCCCAACAACTTCAGTGGAAGACAGTTAAATTCTATTGAAATAGATTAGTGTTGTCATGCACTGTTCTTTGGGTTGCTAAAATTTATTAGTGTGTCAGTTTTCAGTACCTTTGGTTTTTTTCTTAAATTTAAACAATGTAAGTGTGTAAGGGAAGTTCCTGCTATTTTCTTTAATTTTTACAAGTATTCCAATAAAAACATTATACATAATATAACATTTAAATCACATTAAGTGATTTCCCCTCAAATATTTCAGGTCCAATATTTGTCATGTATTGGGACAAAAAAATAACATGGGATACTTTTTTTAGCACTGTTGTTTACTAAATATAAGTCAAATAAACATGCTATATGAGATCACTCTCTAGGGCATTAGAAAATTTTCCAATGCAAACAGAAATGTTTCTGATGCAATTACCTTAAGCAAATCACCCTAACTTGTATAGGAAAATTTTCTGGAAAACCCACATCATTGGTGCTATGTGGGATGTACTTCTATCATGGCCCCTCTCTTACCCAGGTTTTAACTTGTACAACTGTTTACTCAAAGTGACATATTCCACCTGACTTTAATATAAAATGGTGATCTCTTATTTACACACATATATTCATAAATTGAAGTTATTATGTTCAAAAACTGTATCCAACTACTTCTCAATATCTAATGATCCATTTTGGGTTCTTGTACCCATCTTTAAAAAGTCAGATACAAAACAATATTGTTTGCATGTATGTATGCATGTATGGATCAACTCACTGGCCAATCGTAGGTTAACTTTGTGTTGTTTAACCCACAAACAACCCAGAGTTTCCAGGTTCGCATCTTATGCAGCAACCTACAATTCGGACAACTGGAGGTTGCATATTCAAAGCAGCAGCAGCAGCAGCATGCGGCCTGGAAAATTGTGCAAACCAGGTTACTATAAAGCTGTACAGAAAAACAAAACACAAAACATCTTACCAAGTACTGTCAGTTGGACTCGATGGGCCTGAACACCAGGAAGCTTCTTCACTTTACACCGGTACGTGCCAGTATCAGTTGGCTTTAAGTTCAGGATGTCAATGGTAGCATCTCCAGAAGCTGGACTTTGATTAACAAATTGTACTCGTCCAGCCATTTGATACTGATCATAAACCCTGCCTTCATAGTACAAGATTACCTGAAAGAAAAAAAAAGAGAAATTGTATTATATATGTTCTACTCCAGCCTTTCCCAAGCTGTTGCCCTCCAGCTGTGTTGGACTGCAACTCCCCGCGTGTCCCAGCGACCTACTGGGCAGCAAGTTGGGGAAGACTGTTCTGCTCAATACAATTCATATTCTTCCAGTACTAAATATATTTTCAGTGAAACAGATCAAAGCAAGTACTTCAGTTCAGTTTGACATGTGTGTACATAGCACACACACAAAATGAAAGTGAGACCTATTCAACAACTAAACATTTAAAAACTTGCACTTACTGGTTTTTCCTCATTTGGTTCCAATACACTCCATTCAATGTCAAGTGAGCCTGTATCTGTTTGTTCAAGGGTAAACGTGCACTGCAACCTAACTGTCTCTCCTTGAGCCTTTGTTACCATGGTCTGTTCAGTTGAAGTTATTGTGACGCTCTCACTTAGATCTAGGAAAAGCGATGGTAAAACCAAAATGTTAAAGTCAACACCTTAAATGTTAAGACAAAAAAATACAGTTATGAATATATGTTTTTTATACATAGCATATGTCCATTTCATTAGACATCTAAACAAACCACATGATTTTGAAACTTTTCCTATAAACTTCTTGTCTTTACCATGCATTGGATTGTATCCAATGCTGTTGTTCTGCCAGAAGAACAGAAACCGCAGGCGTAACCATTTTCCTTCCGCCATGCAGTCCCTCAAACCTTTTCTGGAAAGCTAGGGGACCAATATGTTGTCCCATCCTAAAGGCCAATAATACGCTATGTAAGAATTACACAGGGGTGTGGTGAGAAGCTGTGCTTCTCACCTAAAACTTTGCTACTCACCCTTTAAGTGTTCCTGGCCTGCGGGTCTTGGGCCCAAAACTTCCCTTTTGGTTTATCGGCCAGCCTTGCTACTAAGGTACAGGTGGGAGAGTGGGTAGGTGAAGAACAGCACCTTGCCCTGGTCAGCTACCCCTTAAAAGAAGGATCTGAAACCCATGCTGGGAGACCAGGGAGGGGTGGGTCTGTCAGAGAGTGCAGGCTGCATTACTCCGGACCAGAAGCTGACCCCATGAAGGAGTGTACTGTGCAGCAGTGTCTCCTTGAGAGTGAAGCAGACAGCTTACAGGTTTTATCATTTTCGTGTATCCTTTGCTCCCTCTCCCTATTTGTCTTGTTAATCTGTTAAATAAGAACTGTTCAGTTGACAATTGGATTATTGCCACGTAATTTGCAGGTATCTGACCAGACCGCAGGGAGGAGATTACTCCCCATGTGGCCTGACCACTTGGGAACACGACCCACAGTAAGATCTGAAACTTAAGAGGATGGCAAGGGGAATAAAGCTCCTCCCCCCTGTCCTCAAGAGGAAACCATTACAAGGGCCATTATGCCAGGATGTATGTATGCAAGGTTTGGTGAGTACTAACACCATTTATTTAGGTATGGTATGGTATGGTATGGTATGGTATGGTATGGTATGGTATGGTATGGTATGGTATGGTGAGAGCTGGACTATAAGGAAGGCTGAGCGCCGAAGAATTGATGCTTTCGAACTGTGGTGCTGGAGAAGACTCTTACGAGTCCCCTGGACTGCAAGGAGGTCAAATCAGTCCATCCTAAAGGAAATCAACCCTGAGTGCTCATTGGAAGGACAGATATTGAAAGTGAAGCTGAAATATTTTGACCACCTAATGCGAAGAGAAAACTCTCTGGAAAAGACCCTGATGCTGGGAAAGACTGAAGGCAAAAGGAGAAGGGGACGGCAGAGGATGAGATGGCTAGATTGCATCACTGATGCAATGAATATGAACCTGAGCACACTCCGGGAGAGTGTGCAGGACAGGAAGGCCTGGCGTGCTATGGTCCATGGGGTCACGAAGAGTCGGACACGACTGAACGACTGAACAACAACAACAACCTTTTGTCAGAGGACTCAAGGCATATAATAACTTTATAATGGCTTGCAACAGGGGTGGGCAACTTCAAAGGGCTGGGGGTGGACAACCTTCGCCATCCTGGAACCCTGTGGGAGCCACACCTTCTCCACTGCTAACAGAAGTGACTGCAACACCGGAATCCTAGTAATTCAGGATACACTTTGTTTCCCAACAGAATGGGGCTCCTCACAGCTCACCCAACACCTGTTTGGTGGGCTTTCAGGAGCTTCACTGTACAGAGAAACAGCAATTTTGCAGGAAGCGCACACCTTGTTTCCCAGCAAGACAAACTCTACAAAGGTTGGCCGACAGCCTGGCAAACTTTGCAAAGTAAAGGGGGCAGGGATGAGAGATGTAAAATAACCATATTCATAAAATACGCATTCCAACTATTACATACAAAAGCTACAAAAGGATGAGGTGGAATAGTCACTGGAGACATTGCTGTCTCATCTCTTTCTTTGCTTCAGCCAGTAAACTGGGTGCTGATGGAGATGACTTGGGGAGTATTAGCCACCAGCTTAGTAATATTTTCTATTTTGACCTTTTAAAATCTATAGAACAGTGTTCACAAATGGAGAGTTTTTCTCAGCATTAGCCATCAACTTACACAGGAAAAGAAACACAGAACAACTCCACTGGTTATTTCTGAAAGATCTCAAAAAATTAACCTTAGAGTGGCTTTGGGAATTGAAATGGAGGAGTGAGCATCATCACCACACTGAGTTTGTCACATCAGGGAAGATGTTGGCTTTTATTTGACAGTTACTATGAATGACCTCAAAAGCCCAGAATCTTGTACTCGGAAATCTGTTGGCTAGCTACATAATCACTCAGAATTATTCGGCTGTGAGTTTAACATAGGAATCAGTCTATTTGTTTTATCCACCTTGTCTCTGTGTCAAACAGCTGAGCACTGTGAGGTGAGCACAGGTGTCATTGTACTGAACTGTGGAATTCTGGTAACCCATTGCTGAGATGTCATTAGCAGACTCGTAAGCATCACAGGACCCCAATGGCCCATTCAGCCCAAAGTGAACTATTGGATACCATTCCCTATCTTTGAGCTCAGAACATGTTGTCCAGCATGAGACAGCACAACTCTCATTAGAGTGATATGCCTGGCTATTTCCCATATTCTTTATTTTTTTCAGTTTGTTGGTATGAGACGAACATGTATCTGCCATAGCTGCCCCAAAAGACATTGCCTTGTATTTCTGTGCATCTCTTTAGACTACTTCTAACATTGCTCAAAGCCACTGTACTCTCCAGTACAGGAACAAGAAATTAAGCATTGTTTAATTACTTCATGAGGTTATTCTGAGCATCCATTCATTGTCTTGCTTGTGTTACTATTTAATTCAGGGGTCCGTAACGCAGTGCCGGCAGGCACCCAATTTTAAAAAATTAGTATTTTTTGACATTTTTTAATATCCATACATGGATTTGTATGAAGTGCATACAACTTTCTAGCAATTCTACATGAGTTTCAACAAAAGTGGAGCAAATATGCAAATAAGTATACATTTGGAAGTGGTGTCTATATGCCACCTATTCAAATATTGAAAGAGTTGTAAGGTCTTCAATCCATTGCATTATAGGAGGTGAGTGTTTATCCTACCAATGTTGTAATATCAGTCTTTTAGCTGTAAAAAGGGTGCAGAGAATCAATTTACACTATTTATTAATTTCCATGAAGCAGGTGAATAATTTAACAGAGCATGTACATCGGTGAATATTAAAGACTGTTCAAAATTTATCTGTGTAATAACCTCCTCCCCCAAAGAAGCAACTTCTGGACACTGCCAAAACATATGTTTAAAAGAAGCATTAGCTGTATTGCACTGCCAGGAATTAGCTGAATTAGACAATCCCTTCTTAGACGTGCGGTGTCCAGTAGACACGAAACAAAAGTTTTTGCTGAATAAGTCACAGACGTGACAGGTAGACGCCAAAGCGGTGACCACTGATTAGGCATTTTGTGGTAGTGTCCACAGCATGGTCTCAAATTCCCAAATGTGCCCACAGGTCCAAAAAGGTGGGGGACCCCGATTTTTTCCTCTTTTTCTCTATTTCGCTCACAGCGTGCTCATAGAAAACTGATTGTTGACTTAAATTCTTTATTTTTCCTGTAATTCTACAATGTCAATGCCATGCCTACACCCAGCTTAAATGTCTGAAATCCCCATGCAACTAAATTCAGACAATAATTGTTACTGACACGTTGTTTGAAGAGTGTCAAAGCTCTCCGAGTGCGAGTAGCCCCAGTGACGACGCATCTCAGCCGCAGTGACAAAGCATCAGTAAACAAGCAAGTTAAGCAACTCTGTGAGGGAAAGGTAACGGAAATTACTTAATTATCTATTAAAGTACCTCAGGTAACAATTTAAAATTGATAAACACCAGCTGAAGCCAAAACAAGGGCACAGCTACAGGGTTAACCCCTTACAAATGTATAAGACAGAGCTAAATTTCAGAGGGGAAACCAGCAAGAACATACAAACCTTGCATTAACAAAGACAACTGAGTGGTTGAAAAGAACCTCAGCTGCATATTTTAAACTAGCCCCAAACTTAGAAAGAGGGAATAATAGTTTGCTTAAAGCAGGAAAAAGTGCAGGTTAGCATCAGATTGGGCTCAGGCTTTAGGACTTACAGAGCAGTTCCCTAAATAAAGCAAGTTTAAGGGTTCAGCATATCATTTAAGTTTTAAAACATACACACACACACACACACACACACACACACACACAGAATCCAGACTTTGCAAACCACAGCCTTCCCAAACCAACTACCTTTTGTCTGCTGTCCCTCCAACGACCCATTGAATAGAGGCTCTCCCCTCAATTGGTCTCCCATTCACTATTGTTAATAGTCCTCCTTCCTAAATAGGAATCAACATTCCCTGGGCAGCCAACTGACCTACATTCCCAGCCACCGAAAGCCAGTGCTGATCAAGAGTTCACACAGAGCCTCCCTTGCTTTTCAAACGAGGTCCTCCAATCAGATTCACTGCAACAGCAGTTGGGCCTATCTATATAAGGAATCACGCTTGCGAGGGAGCCAGCTCTCCGAGCACGAGAAGCCCCACTGATGAAGTGTCTCAGCCCCAGTCACAACATGTCAGCAAACAAGCGAGTTTAGCAACAGGGCGAGCAAGCCAGGGCAGTCGACTCTTTCCTCCCTATTCCGTACTAACAGTAACTCTTACTGTTAGTAACAGTAACAGTACTGTTACTGTTAAATATATAAATAATAAATAATTTTCCCACCTTCTCGTAGTAAACAACTACGTTTTCCAGGGAAAACACACCTAAATACAAAGCCAATTATGAAGGCAGAAAGCCAGCAAGGAGGTGGGGGCTACCCAGTGTATTGCACTGAGTGCCACATGTACGACTGTCTACCTGCTGGATAGAAGTCACAGGTGTGTGCCCAGTGTAATGAGCTCCTGGCTCACAGGGAACAAGTTCATTCCTTTGAGGCCAAGGCTGCTGACCTTGAGAAGCTAAGAGAGGCACAGAGGTTGGTGGATGAGACCTTCAGGGAACTATTAGCTGTGTCCCACTCCCAGGGTGACAGCTCCGCTCCTGTCATCAAGAATGCGGGTCTCCGGGAAGGAGGGTGTCATTCTGAAGAAAAAGGAAATGATCCCTTAGAAGGGACCCATTCTTCAGAAGACAAACAACTATCCTCTCGCACCAAAGATGTGCCTCTGGAGGGGGCCTTGTGGTAGTGCGAGATTCAATCATTATACACATAGATAGCTGCGTTTGTGACAGGTGTGCAGACCACATAGTGATTGTCTGCCAGGTGCCAAGATTGCAGGTATCATGCACCATCTAGATATGTTGGTACCAATGACGTAGGAAAATATAGTCGTGAGGTCCTGGAAGCCCAATTTAGGTTGCTAGGTAGGTGGTTGAAATCCAGGACCACCAAGGTGCTTTCTCTGAAATGGTACCTGTTCCACGTGCGGGGACAGCTAGACAGGCGAAGCTGAGGGGTCTCAATACACGGATGAGATGGTGGTGCAGGGAAGATGGGTTCAGATTTGTTAGGCACTGGGGAACGTTTTGGGACAAGCCAGGACTGTACAAGAAGGATGGATTCCACTGGAACCAAAATGGAACCAGACTGCTGGCGCTAAACATAAAAAGGGTGGCAGAGCAGCATTTAAACTTTCACTGGAGGAAAGCCGACAGGAGCTGGGAAGCATCTGGTTCAGGTTAAATCATCCCAAAGGGATGAAGATGAAAATGTTTTTGATTGCTCCACTGTAGATGGGGATTAAATAGGCCAGTAGTACATAGTAGAACGTAACAGCCAATCAAAGGGGGCAAAGTCCCATAGCAAAAGATGCACACACCAGAGGCATCTGGGGAGGGACATCATGTATAGGTGTTTCTATGCAAATGCTAGGAGCCTCTGAGCCAAAATGGGAGAGTTGGAGTACTTGATTTTAAAGGAAAACCTGAATATAGTGGGCATTACATAAACCTGGTGGAACGGAGAGAACCAGTGGGATATGGTCACCTCTCAATATAAACTCTGTAGGAAGGACAGGGAACGGCGTACTGGGGAAAGTGTTGCCCAGTACGTTAAAGAGGGCATAGTGTCAAACGAACTAGAACACCTAAAAGGGGCAGGCTCTTCCACAGACACACTGTGGGTGACAACACCAGGCTCAAAAACTAATTTAGTGCTAGGCACATGCTATCATCCCCCAGACCAGAAGGCTCAGAGTGACCTTGACATGGAAAATGAAATCAGGGAGGCCTCCAAACAAGGAGGTGTTGTAATAATGGGTGACTTCAATTACCTCCACATTGTTTCGATAAATGCATGTCCCAGCCACAACAAAGGGGTTACATTTCTTGATGCCCTGATTGTGCCCTAGAACAGTTGGTCATGGAACCAACCAGAGGGGAGGCAACCTTGGATTTAATCCTAAATGGTGTCACTCAGGACCTAGTACGAGATGTAAATGTTGCTGGACCAATTGGAAACAGCAAACACAGTTCTATCAGATTTAATATATCTTTAGGTGAAAAATTGCCCAGGAAGTCCAACACAGTCACATTTGGCTTCAAAAGAGGAAACTTCTCTAAAATGGGGGAACTGGTGAAAAGGAAGTTCAACAGGGGAGTCAAGATGATTAAATCCCTTCAGAATGCTTGGAGATTACTCAAAACCACAATAACAGAAGCCCAGCTAAAATGCGTAACACAGGTTAGGAAAGGTAGCACCAAGTCCAAGAAGTCACCGGCATGGTTAACGAGCAGGGTTAAGGGAGCGATTAAAGAAAAAAGAGCTTCCTTCAGAAAATGGAAGTCTTGTCCAAATGAGTAAAGCAAAAGGCAGCACAAGCTTGCACAAATGCGATGCAAGCAGACAATACAAGATGCAAAAAAGTAGTTTGAAGAGCTGCTGATATAAAATATATCAGAAGCAGAAAACCATCTAGGGAGGCAGTTAGACCATTGGATGACAATGGAGTTAAAGGAGGACTGAAGGAGAACAAGGAGACCACAGAGAAGGTGAATAAATTTTTTTCATCCATCTTCACTGCAGAACATGTATGTCAGATACCTGTGCCTCAACTGATGTTTTCAGGAAGGGAGGCTGAGGAACTGAGGCAAATAGTGGTGACAAAAGATGAAGTTCTCAACCTTATTGATAAACTGAGAGCAAATAAATCGCTGGGCCCAGATGGTATTCATTTTTTTAATTTAATTTTAATTTATTAAATTTATTAATCGCCCATCTGGCTGGTCACCCAGCCACTCTGGGCAATGTACAATAATAGAAACAGTTTAAAACAATAAAATTCTACATTAAAAAAATCATATTTCTAAAAATACCCTAACCCACCCCAAATCCCTGCCTGAACAACCACGTTTTTAATACATGCTTTTAATCCATCCTAGAGTTCTCAAAGAACTCAAAATGAAATTGCTGATCTTCTAACCAAAATATGTAATATGTATGTCCCTAAGATCAGCCTCTATATTAGAGGACTGGAAGATGGCCAATGTAACAACCAATTTTCAAAAAGGGATCCAGGACACTACAAGCCCATTAGCTTAACGTCTGTTCTGGGCTAATTGGTTGAAGTCATTATTAAGGATAAAATTAGTAAGCACATAGAAGGGCAAGCCCTGCAGAAAAAGAATCAACACAGCTTCTGCAAAGATAAATCCTGTCTCACTAACCTTTTAGAGTTCTTTGAGAGTGTCAATAAACATGTAGACGGGTGATCCAATAGACATTGTTTATTTGGACTTCCAAAAGGATTTTGACAAAGTCCCTCACCAAAGACTCCTGAGCAAACTTAGCAGTCATGGAGTAAGAGGACAGGTACTGTTATGGATCAGTAACTGGTTAAAGAACAGAAAGCAGAGAGCAGGAATAAATGGTAAATTCTTCCAGTGGAGGGAAGTAAATAGTAGGGTCCTACAGGGATCTCTGTGAGGACCAATGCTTGTCATCCTGTTCATGAATGATCTGGAATTAGGAGTGAGAAGTGAAGTGGCCACGTTTGTGGATGACACCAAATTATTTAGGGTGATTAAAATGAAAAGAGATTGTGAAGAACTCCAAAAGGATGTCTCCAAACTGGGAGAATGGGCATCTAAATGGCAAATGCGGTTCAGTGTAAGCAAGTGTAAAGTGATGCACGTTGGGGCAAAAAAATCCCAACTTCAAGTATAGCCTGATGGGATCTGAGCCAGCAATGACCGACGAGGAAAGGGAACTTGGGGTTGTGGTGGACAGCTCAATGAAGATGTCAACCCAGTGTGTGGCTGCTGTAAAAAAGGTAAACTCCATGTTAGGCACAATTAGAAAAGGAATTGAGAATAACATTGCCAATATCATACTGCTCCTATACAAACCTATGGTGCGACCACACTTGGAATACTGTATACAGTTCTGGTCACCTCACCTAAAAAAAGATATTGTAGAGGTGGAAAAAGTGCAGAAGAGGGCAACTAAAACAATCAAAGGGCTAGAGCATCTCCCCTATGAAAAAATGTTACAACAGCCGAGATTGTTTATCTAGGGAAAAAGGGGGGTAGTGGAAGACATGATAGAGGTGTACAAAATTATGTATGGTGTGGAGAATGTCAATAGGGAGACATTTCTCTCCCTCTCTCAAAATACAGCTGGTCAACAGCTGGTTGGCCACTGTGTGAACAGAATGCTGGACTAGATGGATCCTCAGTCTGATCCAGCATGGCTCTTATGTTCTTAAATGCACACTGTTCAAAGGATCTCAATGTCCATCCAAAAAGTCTTACAGGAATCCGGTGTAATCCTGTTTCGCATATGAGTTGCTTCTTCAGATAAAAAATAACGTCCTTAGACTCAACAAAAAACATTGTGGCAGTATTGTAATCAGAATAGTTTTTCGAATGAAGCCGCTTAATCTGCTGGCATAGATTCAATTTATCCCATAGAGCTTCACAGAGCTAAGAAAGAACAACACTTAAAGCATATAGTATTGGTGCAGTACCAAAAAATTTCTTTGAAATGAGACAAAAAGTAACCAAACAAACCTCAAACCACAGGCTGATAATTCCTCCTGCTCTAACATCGATGAGTTGAGTCGGCAGCTGTGAGCATACCAATTGGTAGCAGGTTTTAAATACCCATTGTTGAAAAAAGGCTAAGTCATCCACATTGCTGTTAAAGGTATAGTGTTTGGCTTCATATGCCATCAGAAAATTATCTCCAAAACAAATGCCTTTCCATATTACACAAAAGATGCTAGATCCAGAGAAACATTAAACCCTTTAGGGATCACAGACTGTCTGAGGATCCACTCCGCCTCCTTACATAGCAGTAAATTATTATAATCTGTCCAATTGTATTTATGAGAATCAATTCTATCTATAACTAAGAACTTAAAGTCCTCATGCGTATGAGCCCGTTCTGCAAAATGTTGCACCAAGGGAGCACCCAAAACGCGGTTTCTTAATTTGGACCAATGTTCAATAATCCTAGTTCGAATGGTACGAGAGGGTTTTCCTACATACAATAATCCACATGGGCAAATAATAACACAGATAAATAACGAGTCTAAGGACGTTATTATTTATCTGAATAAGCAACTCATATGCAAAACAGGATTACACCGGATTCCTGTAAGACTTTTTGGATGGACTTTGAGATCCTTTGAACAAATTATAATATTTATATGTATATATCTGTGATACAGACGCTTCTGTTATCTTCCAATATATGTACAATTGTATTCATATTGTTTTCATTTGTATAATTATATTGTTCCAATGACAACCTATTTTAAATAGATCACTAACACCCACTACGTACATTGTGTATTCATATTGTTATAACATTATACTATTATTACCTGACCTATTCACAGTTGTGTGCTTGTTTGCTCATTTCTTATCCATTTTTACAACTGTGGCCCTTTTTGTACTTAAATTGTTGTTACATGCAAACCAGGCCATAATGTATATAACAGCCCTGATTTCTGTTGTAAGGAGAGAAAATCAGAGAAACGCATTCCAATTAAATCCTTTAGGAAAGGGCTTTGCAGAAGAAAGGGACCCCATTAATTAGAAATTAAATTTGATTTAATTTGTAATTAAATATGTAATTTAACTTTCAAACTGGTTATCAATGAAATTTATTTTCATACACAGTATACCCTAGAGAAAGAAAATGGAGTATTCCTGACAACAGCTGATCAAAGAGCTACTATTCCCTCCGCTACAGAACATCTTGGGAATAATACAAGTGTTCAGCAATGTCATTTGCTAGTAAATATGTATTTCCAGCAATCAGATGATATTGCTTAACGCTCACAGAGGGCAGGGACATGCAGGGAGATGGAAGCTTGAGGAACACAGCAATCAAGGCACTGTGCATCCACCCATCATTGCAAAGATATAATTCCAAAACCAAACGTACCGAGTATTCTTTTGGGGATTTCTTTTAGAAATAAACTTATATAAATATTATTGTGTCAAATAATACAGCTGCATCATGGCAAACCCTGAATGAATTTTCATTTTAATGTAGCTCCTAAATCTAGTCAAGCTATGTCAAACAATATCAGCTGTGTAGTAGCACTCTCCATCATGTTAAATGGGCTTAATATATCATCCAACTGGATACAACTTGATGAAAGTTAACAAGGAACTAATAAAGCCCCTTCCCAACACAGCAAAGTATTCATTTACCACTGCTGAAGCCTACAGCGTTTTGTTTCACTTGCATTTTTTCTATGCAACCAAATGCTACTGGCAGCAGCACTGTAGATGCCAGTACAAGTTTATGCGATTTGTTGTACAAACGCTCTGCAAAAAGTATTCATACAACACTTCCAAAAGCTGGGAGGGAGACATACACACAGGAACAGCAGCAAGGGAGTGAAATGAGTAGGCAAAATTCCAGCAAGGCCTTACAATATGATGAGGCTTATGATGTGTTGTACTACTTCACAGACAGATGGCCTCTCCTAGAGGAAGCTTCGCTCCTTTTTCTTATCCTCCTTGTCCCTATCATCAACTAAGGATTGTTCATTCCAAAACTGGCAGCTCTTCCTGAGTAAAAAGCAGGCCATCAGCCTTAAACTTGAATGCACTGAGGAAACGTCTGGGGGAAGTCTCATTCCACATTCATCGACTAGTAGTGTTGGAAGGGGCCTAGAAAACCATCAAGTCCAACCCCGAGTCCATTCAATACTTCTACTGACAGTGCTGCCCCTGTCCTCTAACTAGAATAATTATTTTTGGCTAGGGGATGTACTGAGGGAGTTGATTGGGTAGCTGAGGACTGCTTCAGTGGTTAGACAAGGTTTCTGGGGCCATATCTCCTTTTCATATGAAAGTGCACACCATCAAACTAGAAGCAGTGACTTTGTTTTGGAGAGAAAAAGGGGGTGGTGTCTCAGGCACCCGGAAAACAGGTTGCTAGGGTTTCCTTGCAAGGCACCACCAAGGGTCAAGGCAATGCACTGAAGCCTGGGGATACCCTTGTGGTGGTGGTGGGGGGGTGATATACACCCTGTTTCACCATATGTTAACTGTCAAAAACAGCCTTGCTACAGTGTAGCCTTGTCTGTTACCTTCTATGTTTGACAGCTCAAACATACAAGGGAACAGCAAAGGCAAGCCCCCATATTTTGGATACAACCCCTAATAACCAATTGAAATTTTTTAAAAAAGAATAAAGAGGGCATTTGTGCACATAAAACAGGGCTGGGTAAATGCAAAAACTAATTCCCAGCCCCGCTTTTGTGCAGAAAAAGGAAGTTTTTTTTTTACGGGCTTCGACTGAGATCAGGATCACAATCAGAGTGGGGACGGGGGATTGGTCAGAGCAGGGAGGGCCAAGGCAGCCCCTCCAAAGTGCCACTTGGAGGGGCTGCTACTGGCAAGGAGAAAGGGGCACTGGAAGCGGCTTGGCCATGCTCGCAAAAAGCGATCGCAGCTGTGCTTGCAAAAAGCAGCAGGGGTTTCTGCCCCGCTTACCAAGTGGCTCACTATCTGATGCCCTTTACCCACAAGGGGTTCAGATGATACGCAAACCCATCATGGGTAAAACAATCCCTACAACAGACCATGTATTGGGGTGGGTTGTTGATCTACCCGCCCTAAGAAAACCGCTCCGGATTCAACAATGCTCTAATCAACTGTGGGTTTTTTCAAACAACAACCCATCTTGGGCTGGCATGTCATGTGAACCCAGTCAATGCCTCTAACCTTTCATTCATCCTTCTCTTTTCCTCTCATTTGTTTCCTTATATTTTTCCTTCCTTACTGAACCTTTCATATCCATTCTTCTAATTCTGTTTTCTTTTCCTCCTTCATTCTATTAACTCTTTAACTGTCTATCTCCTTCCCCTGCCCCGCTCCTTTATAACTCTTCCCATGCACCCTTGCACCCTTGTCGGAGCTTAGATTTTATATGGTAGGCAGCGTTCATTGGATACTATGCAATGTTAATCCTACGTAGAGTAGACCTACTGAAATGAAGGTTACTCAAGTTAGTTGTGACTAATTTAAGTCTCACTCATTTCACTGGGTCTACTCTAAGTAGGACTAACACGCGCTATTACCCACTGCATTTAATCCACTGTACAGGTTTTAGAGCACCTTTGTTGTTGTTGTTCAGTCGTTAAGTCGTGTCCGACTCTTCATGACCCCATGGACCATAGCACGCCATACTGAATGTTAAAAAACTAAATTTCCCCTTGCAAAAATGAATGTAAATAGTATCGGTTTACAGTACACTGGCTGATGAATAAGAACGCTTGGAACTGAAAACAGCATTGTGTAATCCAAGGTCTGCAAATTTGGGCTTGGCTGACTAACTAAACAATTACTTGTAACCACCACAGAACACTCTCTTCCCTTGGACATCCAGTGAAAAGGGAGAGAATTCACACCTCCTTTTCATCCCCAAAGTTCTCTGTGGAATGACAGAGGGGTGTTTACCGTCCTGCAAGGTGGGCTTCTGTGGAAAGTGCTAGTGCTACTTGCTGCAAAAGTGGTGACCAGGCAAGTTAATTTAAGAAACCCCGTATAAGATTTGAAGTAGACTCAGATGATTAATAAACCGTGTATATACTTCATGCGGGCTTTTTAATTTGCCTTGCTGCATCCTTTTAAGAAATGGTTCTTGGCATGATGACCTAACTTGATTTGTGATTTCCATAGACTACTGTTTGATCATGTGTTGCTCTTGCTACTCTTGAGTTCCTGGACCAGACCCACAGGCCTATGTAGCCCAGTATTGTGTTTGCATATGGGAAGCCCACAAAAACACTCATGTTCCCCAGCAGCTGGCCTACAAAATTGGGTAGAGGGCAAGGAACAGGCAGTGCCTTTTGCTCACTGAACTGCAATGGAGGGCAAAAGGGTGTGTCCTAAGGAGCCAGGAAGCACAAGAACCTGTACATGTGTTATCATGCGACTCTTGTGACCTAAGCAGTTGTCAGTTACAGGTGATTCTGTGTTGTACCTGATAGGCAAAGAATATTCTTTCTGAGGTTCATAGTTTGTAGTAACAGATAGTGCATGCTAAAGTGTTGTTAATGACTAGATTGAATAGTTGCTGAACTCCGTTTGGACTTGTTCAGATATTGTAGTGCACTTCCATCTGACCCTATACAATTAATCCTAATTTTTCACTAAACTGTGTACACAGTCCCTATATTAAAAAATACATTTCTGAGCAGCAATAATAGCACATGTTTTGTTCAAGTATGTAATAGTCATGAATTCAAGTATGACCCTACTGAGATTAGTAGTAATGCTCCCCTCAGTGGCATCATGACTGTGTTCATAATCACTTGTCAGTAATAAAATCTCGGAAGCTAAGCAGGGTCAGCCCTGGTTAGTACTTGCATGGGAGACCGCCTGGGAATCAGGCTTCCTGCACTGAGCTGGGGGTTGGACTTGATGGTCTTGTAGGCCCCTTCCAACTCTACAATTCTATGATTCTATCTGTTCTTTATCACACATGCACATACAAAATGTTTAGAGCAATATTATTTAAGGTTGAAATCAGCATTTGATTGCATAAACTGAGATTATTGTGTTAATACCACCTTTCAGTTGGGAAAATGTAAGATGACCCCCCGCAGATGATACCACCCTAATGGCAGAAAGAGAAGCGTGCTCAAGTTCATATTCATTGCATCGGTGATGCTATCTAGCCATCTCATCCTCTGCCATCCCCTTCTCCTTTTGCCTTCAGTCTTTCCCAGCATCAGGGTATTTTCCAGGGAGTTTTCTCTTCGC
Source organism: Heloderma suspectum (assembly GCF_057233095.1). NCBI lineage: Eukaryota > Metazoa > Chordata > Lepidosauria > Squamata > Helodermatidae > Heloderma > Heloderma suspectum. The sequence continues at coordinate 76,439,089 of NC_139460.1, read as the reverse complement.
ATTAGGTGGCCAAAATATTTGAGCTTCAGCTTCAGTATCTGTCCTTCCAATGAGCAGTCAGGGTTGATTTCCTTTAGGACTGACTGATTGGACCTCCTTGCAGTCCAGGGGACTCGTAACAGTCTTCTCCAGCACCACAGTTCGAAAGCATCAGTTCTTCGGCGCTCAGCCTTCCTTATAGTCCAGCTCTCACAACCATACATTACTACTGGGAAAACCATAGCTTTGATTAGACGGACCTTTGTTGGCAAGGTGATGTCTCTGCTTCTTACTATGCTGTCTAGGTTTGCCATAGCTTTCCTCCCAAGGAGCAAGCGTCTTTTCATTTCATGGCTACAGTCACCGTCTGCGGTGATCTTGGAGCCCAAGAAAGTAAAATCTGTCACAGCTTCCATTTCTTCCCCTTCTATATGCCAGGAAATGATAGGGCCAGATGCCATGATCTTCGTTTTTTTAATGTTCAGTTTCAAACCAGCTTTTGCACTCTCCTCTTTCACCTTCAACAAGAGGCTCTTTAGATCCTCTTCGCTTTCTGCCATTAGGGTGGTATCATCTGCATATCGGAGGTTGTTGATAATTCTCCCAGCAATCTTAATTCCGACCTCTGATTCATCCAACCCGGCGTTTCTCATGATGTACTCTGCATATAAGTTAAATAAGCAGGGTGACAATATGCAGCCTTGTTGTACTCCTTTCCCAATTTTGTGCCACTCGGTTGTTCCATGTCTGGTTCTTACTGTTGCTTCTTGACCCTCGTACAGGTTTCTCAGGAGACAGGTAAGGTGGTCTGGTACTCCCATCACTTTAAGAATTTGCCACAGTTTGTTGTGATCCACACAATCAAAGGCTTTAGCGTAGTCAATGAAGCAGAAATAGACGTTTTTCTGGAATTTTCTTGCTTTCTCCATGATGCAGCGAATGTTGGCGATTTGATCTCTAGTTCCTCTGCCTCTTCGAAACCCAGCTTGTACTTCCGGTAGTTCTCGGTTCGCATACTGCTGAAGCCTAGCTTGTAGGATTTTGAGCATCACCTTGCTGGCATGTGAAATGAGCGCAATTGTGCGGTAGTTTGAACACTCTTTGGCGTTGCCCTTCTTTGGAATTGGAATGTAAACTGACCTTTTCCAGTCTTGCAGCCATTGTTGAGTGTTCCAAATTTGTTGGCATATTGAATGCAGCACTTTAACAGAATCATCTTTTAGGATTTTAAATAGCTCAGCTGGAATACTGTCATCTCCGCTAGCTTTGTTGTTACTAATGCTTCCTAAGGCCCACTTGACTTCACTCTCGAGGATGTCCGGCTCAAGTTCAGTGACCTCACTATTATGGCTATCAGGGACATTCAGATCTTTCCTGTATAGTTCTTCTGTGTATTCTTTCCACCTTTCTTAATCTCATCTGCTTCTGTTAGGTCCCTGCCTTCTTTGTCCTTCATCAGGCCCGTCTTTGCACAAAACGTTCCCTTGAGATCTCTCATTTTCTTGAAGAGATCTCTAGTCTTTCCCATTCTGTTGTTTTCCTCGATTTCTTTGCATTGTTCATTTAAGAAGGCCTTCTTGTCTCTCCTTGCTATTCTCTGGAACTCTGCATTCAGTTGGATATATCTTCCCCTTTCTCCCTTGCTTTTCACTTCCCTTCTTTCTTCAGCTACTTGTAAAGCCTCATCAGACAGCCACTTGGCTTTCTTGCATTTCTTTTTCTTTGGGATGGATTTCGTTGCTGCCTCCTGAACAATGTTACGGACCTCCGTCCATAGTTCCTCTGGCACTCTGTCTATCAGGTCTAATCCCTGAAATCTATTCCTCACCTCCACTGTATATTCATAAGGGATATGATTTAGGTCATACCTGAATGGTTTAGTGGTTTTCCCTACGTTCTTCAATTTAAGCCGAAATTTTGCAAGGAGTGGCTCATGATCTGAGCCACAGTCAGCTCCAGGTCTTGTTTTTACTGACTGTATAGAGCTTCTCCATCTTTGGCTGCAAAGGACATAGTCAATCTGATTTCGATATTGACCATCTGGTGATGTCCATGTGTAGAGTTGCCTCTTGTGCTGTTGGAAAAGAGTGTTTGCTATGATCAGCGTGTTCTCTTGGCAAAACTCTATTAGCTTTTGTCCTGCTTCATTTTGTACACCAAGGCCATGCTTGCCTGTTATCCCGGTGATTTCTTGACTTCCTACTTTAGCATTCCAATCCCCTATGATGAAGAGGACATCTTTTTTTGGTGATAGCTCTAAAAGGTGTTGTAGGTCTTCACAGAACCGATCAACCTCAGCTTCTTCGGCATCAGTGGTTGGGGCACAGACTTGAATCACTGTGATGTTGAATGGTTTGCCTTGGATTCGTACTGAGATCATTCTGTCGTTTTTGAGATTGTACCCCAATACTGCTTTTCCCACCCTTCTGTTGACTATGAGTGCTACTCCATTTCTTCTAAGGGATTCTTGCCCACAATAGTAGATATGATGGTCACCTGAATTAAATTCGCCCATGCCTTTCCATTTTAGTTCGCTGATTCCCAAGATGTCGATGTTCAATTTTGCCATCTCATGTTTGACCACCTCCAGCTTACCTTGATTCATTGATCTGACATTCCAGGTTCCTAAACAATATTGTTCTTTACAGCATCGGATTTTCTTTTCACCACCAGACACATCCACAGCTGAGTGTCCTTTCGGCTTTGGCCCAGCCGCCAAAGCCATTTCCTTCTCCAGTGGACCACATTTTGTCAGAACTCTCTGCCATGACCTGTCTGTCTTGGGTGGCCCTGCATGGCATAGCTTATGGCTTCACTGAGTTACGCAAGCCCCTTTGCCACAACAAGGCAGTGATCCATGAAGGGGAATATGCAGAGTACATCATGAGAAACGCCGGGTTGGATGAATCACAGGTCGGAATTAAGATTGCCGGGAGAATTATCAACAACCTCAGATACGCAGACGATACCACCCTAGAGACATCACCTTGCCAACAAAGGTTTGTATGGAGAAGACTCTTACAAGTCCCCTGGACTGCAAGGAGGTCAAATCAGTCAATCCGAAAGGAAATCAACCCTGAGTGCTCATTGGAAGGACAGATACTGAAACTGAAGCTCAAATATTTTGGCCACCTAATGCGAAGAGAAAACTCCCTGGAAAAGACCCTGATGCTGGGAAAGATTGAAGGCAAAAGGGGAAGGGGACGGCAGAGGATGAGATGGCTAGATAGCATCACCAATGCAATGAATATGAACTTGAGCACACTGCGGGAGAGAGTGGAGGACAGGAAGACCTGGCGTGCTATGGTCCATGGGGTCAGGAAGAGTCGGACACGACTTAACGACTGAACAACAACAACAAGGGTATTTTAGAAAATGTTTTTATTGTAGAATTTTATTGTTTTAAACTGTTTTATTATATGCTTTGTACATCGCCCAGAGTGGCTGAGTGACCAGCTAGATGGCCGATTAATAAATTTAATAAAATAAATAAATACATAAAATAAATCACAAGAATGACACACTGGACTAAGGCCACCCAGCACAATTTTGCTATGGGGACTGCATTTTCTTTAAGGAAAACAACACTGCACCTATCTATACACCACAACACACACAGAGATTTTTGAGGCATGTACATGAGGCAAGAACTCTTATACCAACATATGAAGCTGCCTTATACTGTCAGACTGTCTGTTCATATTAGCTGATAATGTCACTCCAACTGGCAAGTGAGGGATATTCCCAGTTCTGCCACAGGAAACGCCAGCAACGGAACCTTCTGTATACACTGCTAGTACTCCACCACTGAGTAATGGCCCTGCCCCTTTTGTCCATTGTAACAAAGTAGACAGACAAGGGTCTAGTTCAGCACAGTTGGCAGCATGTGTGTTCCTATCTTGAAATACTTGTTTATAGGGCTAAAATGTAAATTTTACATTATGAAAGTTCATTTAGACAAGGAATGTAGTTACTCTTAACAGTGTAATCTTATACCTGTCTACTCTGAAGCAAGCCCCATTTAGGGAGGTAGCGGGCTGTTCCATGCTGGAAACATTCAAGAGGAGGCTGGACAGCCATCTGTCAGGGATGCTCTGACTTGGATTCCTGCACTGAGCAGGGGGTTGGACTCGGGGGTCTTGTAGGCCCCTTCCAACCCTACTATGCTATGATTCTATGATTTCAGTTAGACTTATTCCCAGTTAAATGTGAGTTATAGGACTGCAACTTCAATGCAACTATTAAAGCTCCTATTTTATTTCCAGTATTTCAACTAGCTTCTCCATTCCCTCTTTTAAGAAAGTAGTCAGATTTTGAACAGCAGGTAAGAACGAGCGCTAAGCTGAAGAGCGTTATGTCGTGTTTTTGCTTTTTTTAAGCGCCTCCCCAGTTTTTTCAGAAGTACTGAAACCTGGCGGCCGGAGACACGGCAAGAAAGGACCATGCTGCTGCCCTGATCAGAGGTAATGCAAGAGGCTTGCCCCGCCCCGCCCCCTACTATGGGAGCCCTTCTGGCGCTACTGGCTTTACTACTGTCGAAGATCCAAACAAGCAACGTGTCTGCAATCTTTCCCTGTGCCTCTCGAGCCAGGGCATTTCTTCATACTGTGCGTTAAGCGTTTTGCCGGGGAGGTTTTGTTGTTTATTCGTTCAGTCGCTTCCGACTCTTCGTTTATTTGGGGACTGGAGATTTATCTTTTGTTGGTTAAAGCTTAGAAACTGCCCCCCCGGAAGTGGAAAATACACCCTGTAAAAAAAGCTACCCTACATCACACACACACACACACGCACGCACGCATCTCGCCTGGCTCGCGAGTACGGAGAGGAGGACTTTGGTACGGGGCGTGGGGAAGAGCAGCGAAGCGAGCCTGGCGCACACAACAAAGCCTCCGACCTCACTCGGGTGAATCACCGGGGGAGGGGGGGAGACTAGGATGCCTCCTGTCTGCCCCACGCCCGACAGGGAAAGGACTCAACGAAACGGGCGAGGCCCATCACCACGGAGCGGCAAGGGGGAGGGAAGGAGAGAGAAAAGACGTTGCGCCTCACCTTTCAGCACACAAAATAAAAATGGAACTATGTGGAGAGCCAGCAGGGAAAACACGCGGTGCCAGGCGGAGGCGATCTATTCCCCCCCCTCACGGCCCCAATTCCGGTAACATACTTCCCCCCTTTCATGCTAATAAGTTTCGAGCGACAAAGGCGCTCCGTACACAGCCCGTGACCCCCACGACCTCGCCCCACTCCGGCCACGGCCAGCCCCACCTCGAACCCTTTGTTCCGCCACCTCCGCAGACCTCGCCGCAGAAGCGCTCGGGTGCAAAGAGCGGCGGGGCAGAGAAGAAGCGCTGCGAGTCCGGCCGGGGCGCGGGACGGGGAAAAGAGGTGCAGGGGCGGCGCGGCGCGGGGCGAGGAGAGGAAAGGGTCGTGGCTCCGGCTCAGCGGGGCCCCTCCCCGGACTCCGCTCCCCTTTCGCCGTCGTAGGCGTCGCCCCCCCGGCCCCGCTTTACCTGAGCACAGGAACAGAAGAGTCCACAGCAAGTGCGGCAGCGGCGACTCCATGGCGGGGAGAGCAACCGGCGACGGCCAGGGAGATGCCAGCGCCGCGCGAGCGAGCGAGCTTCCCAACGGACGCTCTCCGCCTTGCGCCGCCTCCGCTGCCCCCTCAGGGCCCAGCAGGTGAAGCGGCCGTCACTTCCGCCCGCCCACAGCCCCGCCGCCCGCTCCGCTGGACGCGCGCGCGGAGAAAGGAAGAGCGGCCGGACTGCGGGGCGACGGCGGCCTCCCTCGCTCGCTCATCTGCCAGCTCACACCCCACCGCACCGGCGCAGAAACTCCCAGCCTACCCAGCGACGGAGGCGCAGCGAAAATGCCAGCCAGGCGCATGCACGTGCGCTCGCCCTGCCGCCCGCAGCCCGGTATCCCTGTCGCAGACGGAACCCCAAACCATGGCTACAAGCGCAGGACGCTCACTGGGGGCTTCGCTGCTCCTGCCCTAACACCTTTCAGCGCCGCACGACCCCGGGGACGACGCGTAGCCTTCCCTCCCCGCCTTCCCATGTCTGCGCAGGGGCGAAGTGGGCCATCCTAGTTAAGGCGCGTTGAGTACGCTTTACTTCGGGCAGAAGAGTAAATGTGTGTTTCCGTGCGCATGGCGCGCAGGCGGCCAGGTGTCCGAACGGCGGCGGCACACCCAAGCCGTAGCACGAAGCCACCAGGACCGCGCAGGCCACCAGGAACCATCTTCACGCGCTGCCCGCCCCGTAGCCCCTGGCAAAAGTGTAGCGGCTCACGTTCTGCCCCGACAACCACAGGCATAGTCAAGGGAGATAAACACTCTGAGCCCATGGCAAAGCCGTGCACAAGTTGCATCCCCAGGGCCGCATCTCTGCTAAAAGGAAGATTGGTATCTAACACGATAGGAACAAAAGAGCTGCGGCCAGAAAGAACGTATCCTGCAGAAATACTCCCAGCGTGCATAACGCCTGTCGCGCTCCAGCCACCTGACTTTCCACAAAATGGATCTCATGGAAAGTGTTTAATTTCTAGGATGAATGGTGCCAGGGCTCAACGATGACTGAAAGTCATATCCTCAAATCTAGAATCCATATTAAATCCCTGATGTGTGTTTATCATGGGATCACTGCCTTGTTGTGGCGAAAAGGGGCTTGCGTAACTCAGTGAAGCCATAAGCTATGCCGTGCAGGGCCACCCAAGACGGACAGGTCGTGGTGGAGAGTTCTGACAAAATGTGGTCCACTGGAGAAGGAAATGGCAACCCACTCCAGTATTCTTGCCAAGAAATCCCCATGGAACGTATCACAAGGCTAAAAGATATGACGCCGGAAGATGAGCCCCTCAGGTCGGAAGGTGTCCAATATACTACTGGGGAAGAGCAGAGGGTATTTCCAAGTAGCGCCAGAAAGAGTGAAGCGGCTGGGCCAAAGCTGAAAGGACACTCAGCTGTGGATGTGTCTGGTGGTGAAAGGAAGGTCCGATGCTGTAAAGAACATTATTGTTTAGGAACCTGGAATGTCAGATCAATGACTCAAGGTAAGCTGGAGGTGGTCAAACATGAGATGGCAAAATTGAACATCGACATCTTGGGAATCAGCGAACTAAAATGGACAGGCATGGGTGAATTTAATTCAGGTGACCATTATATCTACTACTGTGGGCAAGAATCCCTTAGAAGAAATGGAGTAGCACTCATAGTCAACAAAAGTGTGGGAAAAGCAGTATTGGGGTACAATCTCAAAAACGATAGAATGATCTCAGTACGAATCCAAGGCAAACCATTCAACCTCACAGTAATTCAAGTCTATGCCCCAGCCACTGATGCCGAAGAAGCTGAGGTTGATCGGTTCTATGAAGAACTACAACACCTTCTAGAACTAACACCAAAAAAAGATGTCCTCTTCATCATAGGGGATTGGAATGCTAAAGTAGGAAGTCAAGAAATCACCGGGATAACAGGCAAGCATGGCCTTGGTGTACAAAATGAAGCAGGACAAAGGCTAATAGAGTTTTGCCAAGAGAACACGCTGATCATAGCAAACACTCTTTTCCAACAGCACAAGAGGCGACTCTACACATGGACATCACCAGATGGTCAATATCGAAATCAGATTGACTATGTCCTTTGCAGCCAAAGATGGAGAAGCTCCATACAGTCAGTAAAAACAAGACCTGGAGCTGACTGTGGCTCAGATCATGAGCTGCTTCTTGCAAAATTTTGGCTTAAATTGAAGAACGTAGGGAAAACCACTAAACCATTCAGGTATGACCTAAATCATATCCCTTATGAATATACAGTGGAGGTGAGGAATAGATTTTAGGGATTAGACCTGATAGAGTGCCAGAGGAACTATGGACAGAGGTCTGTAACATTGTTCAGGAGGCAGCAACGAAATCCATCCCAAAGAAAAAGAAATGCAAGAAAGCAAAGTGGCTGTCTGATGAGGCTTTACAAGTAGCTGAGGAAAGAAGGGAAGCGAAAAGCAAGGGAGAAAGGGGGAGATATATCCAACTGAATGCAGAGTTCCAGAGAATAGCAAGGAGAGACAAGAAGGCCTTCTTAAATGCACAATTGAAAGAAATCGAAGAAAACAATAGAATGGGAAAGACTAGAGATCTCTTCAAGAAAATGAGAGATCTCAAGGGAACGTTTTGTGCAAAGACGGGCATGATAAAGGACAAAGAAGGCAGGGACCTCACAGAAGCAGATGAGATTAAGAAAGGTGGAAAGAATACACAGAAGAACTATACAGGAAAGATCTGAATGTCCCTGATAGCCATAATAGTGAGGTCACTGAACTTGAGCCGGACATCCTCGAGAGTGAAGTCAAGTGGGCCTTAGGAAGCATTAGTAACAACAAAGCTAGCGGAGATGACAGTATTCCAGCTGAGCTATTTAAAATCCTAAAAGATGATGCTGTTCAAGTGCTGCACTCAATATGCCAACAAATTTGGAACGCTCAGCAATGGCCACAAGACTGGAAAAGGTCAGTTTACATTCCAATTCCAAAGAAGGGCAACGCCAAAGAGTGTTCAAACTACCGCACAATTGCGCTCATTTCACATGCCAGCAAGGTGATGCTCAAAATCCTACAAGCTAGGCTTCAGCAGTATGCGAACCGAGAACTACCGGAAGTACAAGCTGGGTTTCGAAGAGGCAGAGGAACTAGAGATCAAATCGCAAACATTCGCTGGATCATGGAGAAATCAAGAGAATTCCAGAAAAACGTCTATTTCTGCTTCATTGACTACGCTAAAGCCTTTGATTGTGTGGATCACAACAAACTCTGGCAAATTCTTAAAGAGATGGGAGTACCAGACTACCTTACCTGTCTCCTGAGAAACCTGTACGAGGGTCAAGACGCAACAGTAAGAACCGGACGTGGAACAACCGATTGGTTCCAAATTGGGAAAGGAGTACGACAAGGCTGTATATTGTTGCCCTGCTTATTTAATTTATATGCAGAGTACATCATGAGAAACGCTGGGTTGGATGAATCACAGGTCAGAATTAAGATTGCCGGGAGAATTATCAACAACCTCAGATACGCAGACGATACCACCCTAATGGCAGAAAGCGAAGAGGATCTAAAGAGCCTCTTGTTGAGGGTAAAAGCAGAGAGTGCAAAAGCTGGTTTGAAACTCAACATTAAAAAAACTAAAATCATGGCATCTGACCCCATCACTTGGTGGCATATAGAAGGGGAAGAAATGGAAGCAGTGACAGATTTTACTTGCTTGGGCTCCAAGATCACCGCAGACGGTGACTGTAGCCATGAAATGAAAAGACGCTTGCTCCTTGGGAGGAAAGCTATGGCAAACCTAGACAGCATAGTGAGAAGCAGAGACATCACCTTGCCAACAAAGGTCCGTCTAATCAAAGCTATGGTTTTCCCAGTAGTAATGTATGGCTGTGAGAACTGGACTATAAGGAAGGCTGAGCGCCGAAGAATTGATGCTTTCGAACTGTGGTGCTGGAGAAGACTCGTACGAGTCCCCTGGACTGCAAGGAGGTCAAATCAGTCAATCCTAAAGGAAATCAACCCTGAGTGCTCATTGGAAGGACAGATACTGAAGCTGAAGCTCAAATATTTTGGCCACCTAATGCGAAGAGAAAACTCTCTGGAAAAGACCCTGATGCTGGGAAAGATTGAAGGCAAAAGGAGAAGGGGACAGCAGAGGATGAGAAGGCTAGATAGCATCACCAATGCAATGAATATGAAATTGAGCACACTCCAGGAGAGAGCGCAGGACAGGAAGGCCTAGCATGCTATGGTCCATGGGGTCATGAAGAGTCGGACACGACTGAATGACTGAACAACAAGTTGTAGAGGGGGGAGATACTTAACACTTGCCCAGGAACTTTTTAAGTGTTTCCTCAATGAGCCTCAGATTTCAGAGCAAAGCCACCCGTAAGGTCGCCAACAAGCTTTACAACATTCCTCCAAGGTGGGTTAGACTGAGCAACAGTGCCTCAGTTCATCCCGTAAACTGAACAAGTGAACAGAGTTGATGTAGGTTCAAGGCCAGTGCCAGTCACTTCACAACAATAGCACTTAAGTAAAAAAAGGTCTAGGGTGCAATCCTGTGCGTGTTTAGACAGAAACAACTCCTTCAACTCCTGGCATTCCCCAGCCAGCAGGGAATAGCTGGCTTGGGAATGCTGGGAGTTGTAGGACTTGTTTCTGTCTACTAAACACGCATAGGATTGTACCCTTAGCATTTGTTGGCCCAGGGAGTCAAATGGGACTGGAATGTGCTTTCATATGTCCACAGAGCACTGATATCAGAAAAGAGAATGAGCTGTTGGGCACATTTGAAGTTTTGGGCTGTCTCCCAAAATGGCTGCCATGGGGGTGGGGGGCCTTGCCCATTCACAAAATGGCCACCCTTTTCCCAGATAGCAAACTGGTGAAGCTAAAAGAAAAGTGAACTAGCCCAAGAAACTGAACACAAGGTAGAGGTGGGGTCTGAGCCCCAAATCACAGATTACATATTTGCCCTGTGCTGGCCCAACTATTGAAGACACTTTCAGGTAACAACACACCTTTATTTGATAGAGAGAAAACACTGCAGCTTGAATTCACTCTCTGCACAGTGAAATAACCTCCCCCCTGCATGCTAGACACCACTAGCTTTTTGTTAGGAAATTGATTACATAGCCACCTGATCATGCACAGGATGCTTGTTGACTAAAAAGGAAGTCTAGTTTAACTACAAGTTCTTAAACCATTGGCTGGCCTGTCTGGAGAATGGTGACATGCAGACAGTTCCCTATTTGGCTTGCTCACATATATTAACTTTTGCTGGTTAGGCAAACTGCTTTTCAGAACTTTGTAGATCTTGCATTTTTCGAAGAGAGAGGGTAGCAGTTCATGTACACATTCGAAAATTCCACAGTGAAGATATCCAGGCCCAACGTTAACTGGGTCTCAATATGGCGTCACTGTGGTCTATTACAGTTGGCCATAACACAAATCACAACAAAATACCCAAGAAGCAAAAGTGATGCTGAGAGAAACACACACACGTAAAACACACAACAAACAAAAACAGGTAAAATCCACGACACCAAAAACAAAGAAGCTAACACACACTCATCTGAAACACCAATCGCCACCAAAAAAAAGGGTAAACGGACCTGATAGCCAAGACACAGTCCTCACTGTCCCCTCCAGCCCTCAGGACAGTCCTGCCACTCTCAGTACTCCCCAGGAAGCTCCTTGCCAGCCCCAGCTTACCCTGGTCTCTTTTCTGATTGGCTGGGGGCACTTCTAAACGAAGTACTGGGTAGCAGCTGCCTGCCATTTTTATTTTCTGAGAATGCCTATGGGGCCCACCTTAGGCCCAGAAGCATTCCTGGAGGTAAAGCTGATGCTTTGCAGCACACCAGCCTCCCAGGTTTTCAAAAACGGTTTAATTTAAAAATAATTAAGCATGGCTGGCTGGAGAATGCTGGGAGTTGTAGGACTTTTTTCTGTCTAAACACGCACAGGCATGCACCCTAAGATGATTTTGCTGATAAGTAGACAGACAGCTGATGGCATTCTCTTAACTAAGCCTTGAACAATTTTTGGAACATATTAATGCTGTTTAAGTGTTGTGAGAAAAAGTTCAATCTGAGTTTGCATGAGAAGAGTTTAGGGGGGCCGGGACATTGTGGGTTAATGTTAATGGTGGCGATTGTGTCCTGTAACATTCTATTTCTTCATTCTGTCACAGCACATACAACTCTGTTGTAACTGATGTGATTTAAACAATTACAATGTTCAGCTAAAAGAAAAACATCCCTCAGCTGCAGCCACACCTTAACTTCATTTTGCCAGTCTCTTCTATAACATAGTCATAGTTCAAGCAATTGATTATTTAACTCTGCTTATATCTATCTACCCAATATACCCTTTGGTATTAAAGAGTAGCACAACTACTAGCGATTTATATTATGACACTGCTGTGTTTTACTCCTTTCGTTGTTAGGTTTGTAAGGTTTTTATTGTTTTAGACTGTTTTTATCTTGGTTTTTAAACTGCACTGTATGTGCTTTTATGTAAACCGCTTGGAGATCCTGGGATGTCAGGCACTATAGAAGCAGCTTAAATAAATAAAGGTGCAATCCTATGGAGATAGTCATCAGCCTCCAAACTCAGACAACTATCCAACGCAGCATGGCTGGAGCATGGAGGCATGCATTTTTTGCCTGACAGGCAATTTCGCCTGTCTAGCTGGGGAGCTTTAGAATGGGAGGGGGGAGGCCACATGATGCATAGGAAGCTGCGTAATGCTACTTCTGCAGTTTCCTCCCCACCCCCGGAACCATCCCCTTTTCTTCTTCTCCGTGCTCCATTTCCGCCAGCTATGAGGGGACGAGGAGCATGGTTTCTGGGAACCGAGGTCAGAGCCCTGGCTCCAACCTTGATTCCCAGACACTGAAAAGTCCTGTGGCCCTCTAGACAGTGTCTAGGCCCTCTAGACAGTGTCTAGTGTCACAGGACTGCTCCCTCCATCATTTAAACTGCTGCAACTTCAGGAGGAGATATGTGATGCTTATTCATTTAAACCCAATATACAGTCAGTCAGGGCCAGAAATATTGGAACAAGGATAATTGTTTTGGCAGTTGGCCTCCATACACCACCACATTGAAGGTGAAAGGAAGCACACCCAGATGGGAGCGAAGTCAGGACTTTCAGCTGTAATTCAAGGGGTTTGACAAAAGTGGGGCACTAACCATTCAGGAAGGACAGCCAGTGGCATACACACACACCTGTCTTTGGTGGTTCATAAGTAAAGGAACAAACCAACATCATTTCAAACTTAAGGATCGCCTTTAATACCTGAATGAAAATCCTTGGCGGTCAATGACTGCCGGAAGTCTGGAACCCATGGACATGACCAAATGCTGAGTTTCCCCCCTCGAGATGCTTTGCCAGGCCTTTACTGCAGCTGCCTTCAGCTGCTGCTTGTTTGTGGGTCTTTGTGCCTTCAGTCTTGTCTTCAGTAAGTGAAAAGCATACTCTCTTGGGTTGAGATCAGGTGAAGAACATCCCACTTCTTTTCCTGGAGAAACTCTTGGGTAGCTTTTGCTGTATGGTTTGGGTCATTATCCATCTGCAATATGAAGCGGCGTCCTATCAGTTTGGCAGCATTCGGCTGAATGTGAGCAGAAAGTATAGCCCTATACACTTCAGAATTCATCCTGCTGCTTTTATCAGCAGGCAGGTCATCAATAAACACCAGTGACCCAGTTCCATTGGCGGTCATACATGCCCATGCCATAACACTGCCTCCACCATGTTTGACGGATGATGTGGTATGCTTTGGATCATGAGCTGCTCCTTTCCTTCTCCATACTTTTCCCATCATTCTGGTACAAGTTAATCTTGGTTTCATCAGTCCAAAGAATCTTATTCCAGAACTAGGCAGGCTTTTTTAGGTGTTTGCTGGCAAAGTCTAATCTGGCCTGTCTGTCCTTGAGCGTTACCAGTGGTTTGCACCTTGTTGTGAAGCCTCTGTATTTACATTCATAAAGCCGTCTCTTGACTGTAGATGTTAACAATGACATGCCTACCTCCACAAGAGCGTTCTTGGCTAGATGTTGTGAAAGGGTTCCTCTTCACCATGAGCAGAATTCTGCCGTCATCCCCTTTAGTTGTCTTCCGTGGTCTTCCAGGCCTTTTGCTGTTGCTGAGCTTGCCAGTTAATTCCTTCTTTTTCAGGATGTTCCAAATTGTTGTATTGGCCATTCCCAATGTTTTTGCTATCTCTCTGATGGGTTTATTTTGTTTCCACAGCCTAATGATGGCCTCCTTCACTCGCATGGACACCTCTTTGGACCTCATGTTGGGAGTTCCAGTGAACAGCTACCAAATGCAAATGTAACACTCAGAACCACCTCCAGGCCTTTTCTGTGCTTCATTGGTCATGGGGTACCCAGGAAACAGGCCACACCTGGCCATGCAGCTGCTTGTCAGCTATTCGTTCCATTACTTATGAGCCACCAACGATGGGGGTGTGTATGCCACTGGCTGTCCTTCCTGAATGTTTAGTGCCCCACTGTTGTCAAACCCCTTGAATTACAGCTGAAAGTGCTGACTTCGCTCCCATCTGGGTGTGTTTCCTTTCAACTTCAATGTGGTGGTGTACAGAGGCCAACTGCCAAAACAGTTACCCTTGTTCCAATACTTCTGGCCCTGACTGTATATCACTTATCACTGAAATTGTTATACTATTCTAGAAAAATGTTCAACAGCAGAGGCAGAAAAATCTAAAATATATTAAAACCTGGACCGTCAGTGAAATTTTCATTTAGGATATGCTTTGGCTCACTTTCAGGAATCAGCTGAAGCTATTTCTCTGTAAAGTGCAACTGGCCTTTGTTTAGCCACAATATTTTTTACTAGGCTTATTTATTTAATTTGAGTTTGCATGGGTTGTTTTTTGGAGACTGGATGGGTCTACTTTAAAGCAAAACATTAAATTTTACAGTCTTTGGGTCTCTTTCAACCCTATAATTCCATAAATAAAATTTAAAAATAACCAGAATTTAATAAGACAAGCTGTTATGAGAAAATGGAGGTACTAAACCAGAATCCCCAAGGCACGGATATGAATTTAGACTACAGACAAGACAGCATGGGAATAAGAGAAAGAGAATTATGCAGATAAAAATTGAAGGTGCATCAAGTGAATAGGAAGGCACTTTGGCATATACTGTTACATGATTATCATAGAATCAAAGAGTTGGAAGGGGTCTTGAAGGTTATCTAGTTTAATACCCACTCAGTGCAGGCTATGCAACACAGGATGCAGCTACAGCATCCATGACAGATGACTGTCCAGCCTCAGCTTAAATACCTCCAGTGAAGGAGAGCTCTTAACATTAGAAAGTTCCTCCTAATGTGAAGAACATGAGAAGTGCCATGCTGGATCAGACCAAGGGTCCATCTAGTCCAGCATTCTGTTCACACAGTGGCCAATCAGCTGTTGATGGGAAACCCACAAGCAGGACATGAATGCTGCAGCACACTCCCACCCATGTTCCCCAGCAACTGGTGCACATAGGCATATTTCCTCTGATACTGGAGGTAGCACATAGCCATCAGGACTAGTAGCCATTGATAGCCTTCTCCAGGGATTTGTCTAACTCCCTTTTAAAGCCATCCAAATCGGTGGCCATCACTACGTCTTGTGATAACAAATTCCATAGTTTGACTATGTACTGTGTGAAGAAGTACTTCTTTTTATCTGTCCTGAATCTCTCACCAATCAGCTTCCTGGGATGACCCCGGGTTCTAGTATTATGAGCGAGGGAGAAAAATGTCTCCCTATCCACATTCTCTACCCCGTGCATAATTTTATACACCTCTATCATGTCTCCCCTTACTCACCCTTTTTCCAAGCTAAACAATCCCAGCTGTTGTAACCTTCCCTCATAGGCGAGTTCCTCTAGCCTCTTCATCATTTTAGTTGCCCTCTTCTGCACTTTTTCCAACTCTACAATATCTTTTTTTAGGAGGGGTGACCAGAACTGTACGCGCTGTGGCTTTGTATAAGGGCAGTATGATATCGGCAGTTTTATTCTCAATTCTTTTCCTAATTAGGCCTAACATGGAGTTTGCCTTTTTTTTACAGCTGTTATTCGCTTCCCTTCAATTTTCATCCATTGATTCTAGTCCTGCCCTCTGGAGCAACAGAGAACACTGCTTCATCTTCTGCATGGCAGCTTTTCAGATATTTCAAGGCTGCTATCATGTCTCTCCTTAATCTTCTCCATGGTAAATGTGCCCACCTCCCTAAACTTTCCTGCCAGTTTTTCTGTTCTAAGGGTTAGACTTACAGGCATGCACTGCTGGGAGTAATCTGGGAAATGAGTGCCAAAGACTAACAAAAAAAGGGGGGGGAATAATTGATTTAGCAATTGGCTAATTTAATATATTTATATCATCTTTCATAACCAATGTTTTGGTCGAAATCGTCCCGAAAGGGATAGGATTTTATCCCAAATATACAATGGGAATAAATGTCTCAGGAATGGGATTCTGGTTAAAAGACATTGATGACAAGCAGCACAGTGGAAAGTGCACCGTGGTTACTAAAGTGGTTTTTTAACGACTGGGCAGGGTTTGACACTATTCCTACTCCCAACATTACACTACAAAACCAAGTTTCTTTCTATGGACGCCAGTACAGTAAATGGTTACTGTCATTGGTTACTGTAAATAAAGCAGCTTTTATCTGCCAGATTTGAGTCTTGGTTTTCTGATAAAATTACAGGGGAAGCAGTAGATGTGTGTCATTTTTTTTCCCTGAGAGTACCGTTGAAAGTACTGTTTATCCTTTACAAAGGCATTCACTGTGCTTAACAGCTTCTTTAGCTTTTCTTCTAGATCAGACTAAACAAATGCTTGTGTAAGGTTTTACTAATACGTTTAGCATATTTAGATCTCTTTCTCCAAAAAGAAAAGCCTGGTAGATTACTATAATAACTCGTGCTTTGCTAAATTAGGCTGATGATCAGTCTTATCTACTAAACAAGTCATAAGGCAGATGTGTTTTTTAAACTATTTTAGACTTCACAAGAAAGTCTATAACTTGCATAAATGCTGAAGGGCCTTGTGGCACCTTAAACACTAACAAATGTATTATGGAATAGTTTTCATGGACTAGAGGATGCCATAATACATGTGTTAGTCCTGATGCTGCCACAAGTCTCTTTGTTGTTTTTGCTGCAACAGACGAACAAGGGTATCCATCTGGAAATGTTAACTTCTGTCTGTTTTTTAAGTAAGGGGGTTATTTTTCTTTGCTGGATGTGCACTCTTGTGCATATTGCACATTTTTAAAAGAAAAAAGGGGGGGAAGGAAGAAAAACAAACATTCTATGTGCATTGAGACATGTACCCCCTGTGACATTTTATCTTAACAATTAGTGTGCTATAGGTTCAGGATCAGTGCCTGGACAATGGGAACACTAGGAGCCAAAGCATTCTAATTGCTTAAAAGAAATTATAATGCGTATACGCAGCCTAAGTCTTCATTAATATCAGTTGCTATATTTAGACCAATGTACGTAGTTACGCTTGTATTTGCTATACAGCACTTGCACATTTAAACATAATTTGAAATACACATTTGTTCTGAAGTTTATTTTTCATAGGCTAGATAAGTGAAAAACTTGGTTGCGTGTTCTGTTGTTGACTTAAACTGTACGTAGTGAAATAGTTAATGAGGTAATTATACTCAGTGAGGAAAAAATGCATCCTAGTTAGATTGGTGGTCTTCATGTTTATGCAACATAGCACACCTAGTGATTTTATGAATTGCTATACAGCATTTTGAAAACAAACTCGTCTAGGCTTCGTGTATCTGCTACCACGAGTGAATGGTAGGTAATAATCCTGCTGATTTTAGGGAGAGCACACCCAGCTCTTGAAATGTTAGATTTTGGAATTTTGGGTCTCAGCAGTTCTCCAAAATCAAGAGATTCTGTCAGGATTATCATACACAAAAAATAAGCCAGCTGAATTTATCACATTTTTTTCATGCTTATGAAACTGTGTACATACCATACATTTATGAATTATTTTGTCATTTATCTCATCAGAACTTTTAAAACTGGAGTAGAATTATGTGTTTCTAAACGTCAACTCTATTACTCATTCTTCTTCTTTTTTATTAATTATTTTATTGTAAATTTCAACAAAACAAAAAAAACCATTAAGAAAGAGAAAATAAAAAATGAGAAAAATATGACTACATAAGTTAAATGTATCAATTTCATATATACATTTCATATGCATCAGATGAAATTACTCATTATTTTAATCCCTATATACTTTATTACATTCACTGTGGACATTTCACCATCATAGTCAAGAAAAGTGTAAATAATAGAGAGCAATGCTATGGCTTCCAGACAACATCCCAGGGGCTAAAGGACTGACTTAAAAAACCCTCTGAGGTCTTGGTGAGAGCTCTGACCTCTGAGGGTTTTTTCTGATGATGGAGTCCCTCCTTTTGGTTCTACCCAGCCACTTTGGAGATTTCCACGGCAGCTGCCTAGGAGGTCAGAACTATAACCTTGCCAGGAGGAGGAGAGGCTGAGTGTGTCAGGGGCATGCCAGTGGGCAGGGAGGGAGTGGCTGTGAATCTGATGAATCCAACAGTCTCTCAGCCCCCATCCCCAGGAAACAAACAAATGCACTCAGGAGCATGTCTAGATGTTTCTTTCCCTTGCAAGCACTGAGAGGGACTGATTTTTCCTCTGTCTCTGGATGGAGGAAAGACACCGAGAGCCCTGCCTCCCTCTGACTTCAGCTCTTGCTGACAGGGCATAGGATGCAGCAGAGCCTCCAATTTGGAAGGATCTGCTCTGAGAGCAAGATTGCTCTCTTAGGCTCTATGTAACCACAGTCTATTCTCAGGGGTCTCTCTTGTGTTAAGAGTGAGAATCAAATATTAGCCTTCCCACCTCCTGACAGGACTGCTGGAAGAGAAAGCTGTTTGAGTTATTTTGCGTGATAGTAGTTTTATTGAGATGCTATGAATGGATGAAGGCACATCTGCACTGTACATATTTGGGGATTTGATGTGCTCATACACTGCCTTATTGTCAGGTTGCTTTTTAGTCTGCTCTGGTCCCCTGCTCAGCTGCACAGCTACAGGAACAGTGACGGGAACTGTGCAGTTACATGGCATCCATTTATTCAGAGTATGTATGTCCCCTGGAGAAAAGGTACTTACTTGCCTTATTCAGAGAGATGTGCCTTGCAGCATTGAACTACAAGAACAGACAGATGTGTGGGCATTCCTGAAGAAGAAGAAGAAGAAGAAGAGTAATTGGTTAGTTTTAGCCTTTTGAACAGGAAATATTTTCTACTGTCCCAGGAAATGGTGGAGAAAGAGAGAGAAACAAACAGTATATCTCAGGACAGCATATATATTAATATTAATATCCTAAGGTTGCAGTGCTGTACAGTGAGGCACCATGGTAATTAGTATGGAGTACACATTAATTAATTTAACCTTACACTGTTCCTATAATTGAAAAGTGAGGGAAATTATGACTTGATAGGCGTAACTGGGACTTGGTAGGATGACTCTCATGACTGGAATACAGCAACTGAAGGTATAACTTGTTCAAAATAACAGGAAACACAGAAAGGGAGGTGGGGTTGCACTATATGTTAAAAATGCATATCTGCACAGAAATACAGGAGGATAAGATTGAGAGCTCCATCGAGAGCATATGGGTTGAGAGCTCCATCGAGAGCATCTGGGTTTCATCTGGGCAAAGAATAAAAGGAACATGGTGGTCAGAGCCTACTACCGGCCACCCAATCAAGGAGAAGATGAGGGTGAAACTTTTGAAAAGCAAATAGCCAATGTTTCAAGAAGTATGATGTAGTAGTAATGGGGGACTTCAATTTCCCCGATATTTATTGGGATACAAATTACGCAAAACATGGCCTCTCCAGGAAATTCCTGACTTGTGTGGTGGATAACTTCCTCCTACAGAAAGTAGAGGAAGAAACTAGAGGATTGGCTATCCTTGACTTGATCCTAACCAACAGAGATGACTTGGTGGATAAGGTAGCAGTTACAGGAACTCTAGGGGAAAGCAACCATATTATACTCGAGTTCTTGGTTCTAAAGGAAGCAAAAGCTGAGTGTAGCCAAACGTGTACCTTGGATTTTAGGAAAGCTGATTTTAATAAACTCAGAACAATGATAAGTAAGGTGCCATGGCATGCAACTCTAACGAGAAAAGGAGTCCAAGATGGGTGGGAGTTTTTAAAAAAGGACATTCTCAAGGCACAGTTACAAACAACAGATGACAAAGAAAAGGCAGAAGTGCTCAATTCCTACTTTGGCTCAGGCTTTTCCTGAAAGAGGGCCTATGACCCCACTGGCAAAGGCAAAGTACAGGCTGAAGGGGCAGGGTTGCAGCTTGAGATCGATAGGCATATGGTCAAGGAACACCTAATTACTTTGAATGACTTCAAATCTCCAGGGCCAGATGAACTGCACCCTAGAGTAATAAAGGAACTGGCAGAAGAACTCTCAGAACCACTGTCTATTCTCTTTTAGAAATCATGGAGGGACAGGTGAAGTGCCAGATGACTTTGGGGGGGGTGTAATGTTGTCCCTATCTTCAAAAAGCGTAAAAAGGAGGAACCTGGGAACTACAGACCAGTCAGATCAATCCCTGGGAAAATTCTGGAGCAGATGATAAAGCAATCCATCTGTAAGCACCTTGACAACAATGCAGTGATTACTCAAAGCCAACATGGATTTGTCAAGAACAAATCCTGCCAGACAAATCTGATCTCATTTTTTGATCAAGTAACCTCCCTTGTGGACTGTGGGAATGCTGTGGACATAATATACCTCAACTTCAGCAAAGCTTTCAACAAAGGGCCCCATGATATCCTTTGATTTTCCTTCAGTTTCTTTAGTTGTCCAATCTCTTTCCACCTTCTTCCACCTTCCATCTTCCTAACCCTAACCTTTGTAAAACAAAAAACAAAATAACTACTACTGTGCAGATATTTCACACAGTATTTGCCTTCTGTTTTAGCATGGTTGGTGAGGACATTGATATGGGGACATGGCTCTTGCTGAAATATAATCTCAGATCTGGACATGTTTTGTGTTATACGTTGTGAAGGTTTGAGGCATACAGAGGCAAGGAAAAATGTCAGGCCTAGAGGCCTGGAGTTTTTTTGTTGGGCAGGGGTATCCCTGAGAGGAGTCATTTCATTTCCCTGGTTAAGTTTCAGTTTCATTTCCCAAGTTAAGTTTCATTTCTTCACGTTTGAAGCACTATTTTCAGTTTTGAGGGAGGAGGGCATAAGAAGAGAGAGTCATATAGACCAGAGCAGTAGGAACAGAGTCAGGAAGACCGGAGCCTGAAGAAGCAACCTGGAGAAGTCTAAGTACAGCTAGGGTAAAGGAACTTGGGTTTTGCAACTTTTATTCTCTCGTAATGCCTTTTGTATCACTCAGCTCTATTGTGTAAATACCTTTCATTTTGATCTGCTTGCTTTAATTTACCACTAAACTGTTGTGGTTAAACCCTTTGTCTAGAGTGTCATCACCCCACACCTACAGCCTAGGTAGGTGTTTCCCACGTTACTGGAAAGGGGAAGGCAAAAGAAGAAATGTGGGACTCTTAAGGAGGCAAGAGATCCTTAAGGAGGTTCTAGATCATAAGGGGAACGGTCATATGTATAATAAAAATGGTTCTTTGCCACCAGCAAAACACTATATCATATAAAGACTGACTTATATAGACATGAACTACAGATATCCCATGCATGTGCTAATGAAAGCAGGCTTTCTTTGCTGGTGATGAACAGCCTGCACTTGTTGGAATGGAGATATAATGTACCCCAAACTTGGAACTATAGCAACAATCAGCAAATGAAATTAATAGTCAGGTGAATATACTCCTGCATATGCAAGGGGAAAGGTGGACATAGAGTTGGAAATACAAGGAGCAGTGCATACTGCAAGTGCAAAGATTTCAAGACAAGACAATAAAAAAAAAAGATGTGCAACAAGTTCTGTATTTGCATTTTTTTGCATGTATACTTTTGCTTTGGAAATACCTACATGCAATATGCTTATCCTATGATTTATGCTGCCTGTGGAATTTTCTTTAGGGGTAAAAGAGGAAATATTGATATTGTGTACATATAGGTAGTATAGCAGCATTGGTGAATGAAGATGGCTCCTCTACATCCTAAGTCATGGACTTAAGAGCTCTGTCTGTAGATGTGCTTAAGATCAGAGTCATCAGATCATATTTCCTAGTTTCAAAACCATTTTCATTAAAGAAAACATAAAACAGGGAAGCGTTCTAATTATGTGAAAAATGTAATAAAAACAAATTAGACTGAATTCAACAAATACTAATTAAAACATAAGGATTAGTGAATATATAATAGCTGAATATAATGAGCTGAGAACGCAAGCATAGATCAGACCAGTTTGAAGTATCCCAGAGGAGGGAACTAAATAAAAATCCAAAATGCAGTTAAATAAAACAAACAGGTCTTTAACTCAAATAGTCTGCAGGGACCATTTGCATTCAAGTCAACATAGATGCCAGCTCGATTGTTTTAAGTAGTCAGAGAGATGCTGAGCAATAACAATTCTGTTCTTAAATATTCAGATTGGTTTATTTAAGGAATGTCCTTCTCTGAAGGTCCCGTTTCCTCCCATTGGATCTACAACAGAGCTTTGGAAGAGCAAGATGTGAAGGATTATCCAAATATGTTCTTCCAGCCTTTGGAAAGAAGAAAACAGAAAGCAACAAAGTGGGGTAGATGAGGAAGACGAATTACTTTATTGTGTGGGCCTTGGCAGGTCAGGTACTTACCCTTTTCTACTGTCTAATATTTAGGGATGTATGAAAGTCACTTACCTTTCGCGGATTATGTTGATAGGGGGGAGGCGTTCCGTCCCTCCCCCTGGAATCCTCGACGGGGGGGGGGGGAGGCGCTCCGTTACTTCCTCCCGGAATCCTCCGCGGCCAGCTGTGCTCTGCGGCAGCTCTGCGGAGCAGCCGGCCAGGCCCGGCCAGGCCAGAGCCGTCCACAGCCGGATTTCTGGCTGCGGAGGGCTCTGGGGAAAAAAAACCCACGTACGCAAATGGCGGTGGCTATGGCCGCCACCATTTGCGTTCCTTATTTTTGCCGTCTTAATCTACGTAAATATTTACGTAGACTAAGACGGCGAAAATACAGGGAACACAAATAGCGTAGCCATAGCCGCCGCCATTTGCGTATGCCTTTTTTTTTACCCAGTCGTTTTAGGCTATGTAAGTTTTTAAGTAGCCTAAAACGTCTGGGTAAAAAAAAAAAGTGTACGCAAATGGCGGCAGCCATAGCCGCCACCATTTGCGTACGCCTTTTTTTTTTTACCCAGACATTTTAGGCTACGTAAAAACTTACGTAGCCTATCACGTCTCTGTAAAAAAAACAACAACTGCAAATGGCAGCGGCGGCGGCCGGTCGGAAGACCAGCCGCCAGAGCCACCGCCAAAGCCGCCACCGGAGCCGCCGCCACCCAGAAGATCCGCCCCAGGTAAGTCTCGTCCTGGGGGGGATTTGTGGGGGGGTGGGGGGTAGCAGGCCGTTCCGCGATGGATTTCGGGGGGCCGAATGCATTGGCATTCGGCCTCACCGAGATCCATGGCGGAATTCTCTGCCATCCCTACTAATCTTTGGATGGCTTTCAAAGAGGAACTACGATGGCTTTAAAATAGGAACTAGGATCAGAGTCATCAGATCCTATTTCTTAGTTTCAAAACCATTTTCACTAAAGCAAATATAAAAGAGGGAAGTGTTCTAATTATGTGAAAAAAATGTAATAAAAACAAATTAGACAGTGTTCAACCAATACTACTTAAAACATACGGATTATTGTGTGGGCCTTGGCAGGTCAGGTGCTTCCCCTCAGTTTTTCTACTGTCTAATTCTTGGATGGCTTTCAAATATAGAAATGAGGGGCTATAATAAATCTGATACTCAATTTACTATCTACTGCTAGTCATTCTGTTTAGGGAAGGCAGTTGGGAAGGTCCTCTCCACACCCATTTTGCTAAGCAACTCACCAAGTAACTACTGTAATGCAAACTAAACTGGCCGTTTTCAGCCGGGATTGCATGCCAAAAACACAAATTTCATTGTTTCGTTAAAGGGTTTGTCTTGTTCTGTAGTTATAATGAGCTATTTAAAAACAACAACAACAGCACGTATGTTGTCCAAACACACTGTTTCTTGCTGAATCTTGCCCATGTCCAATAAAAACGGACCTCGCTCCCAAGGAATACCTGAGGGAAAATGAAAGCAAAAGGGTGGGGGGTAGCTGTCTGTCTTATTCCACTAGGAAACTAAATCCAAAGAAAACATACCACAGAATTGCCAAGTTTCATACTGAAACCCGACACTGCCAAAGGATTTGCAGTTCCACTTGTGTGTATGTGGCTTGGTCAAAGGCCAAACATTTCGCGAAATGAACCTTGACATACCCTTATCACACGCTTGTCACATACTAAATAACTGGAGAGTACTGAAAATAAGCAGTAACGGCAGACCATTGGAGGAAAGAGTCCCCCAAGACAATTTCAAAAGGTATTCTAGAATAAGGCATCATTTGTGTGCTGTCCTTGAATCATTTCCAAAACTGTACTTGGAGGGCCTTATCACAATCTATCGGAAAGAACCCTTCAGAGGAATTCCATGAGTAGCTCCATATATGGCATGTTGAGATAAAGCTGACCAGACCCCCCCCCCCCAATCCCTTGTTGTTGTTCAGTCGTTAAGTCGTGTCCGACTCTTCATGACCCCATGGACCATAGCACGCCAGGCCTTCCTGTCCTGCGCTCTCTCCCGGAGTGTGCTCAAGTTCATATTCATTGCATCGGTGATGCTATCTAGCCATCTCATCCTCTGCCGTCCCCTTCTCCTTTTGCCTTCAATCTTTCCCAGCATCAGGGTCTTTTCCAGGGAGTTTTCTCTTCGCATTAGGTGGCCAAAATATTTGAGCTTCAGCTTCAGTATCTGTCCTTCCAATGAGCAGTCAGGGTTGATTTCCTTTAGGATTGACTGATTTGACCTCCTTGCAGTCCAGGTGTCTCGTAAGAGTCTTCTCCAGCACCACAGTTCGAAAGCATCAATTCTTCAGCGCTCAGCCTTCCTTATAGTCCAGCTCTCACAGCCATACATTACTCCTGGGAAAACCATAGCTTTGATTAGACGGGCCTTTGTCGGCAAGGTGATATCTCTGTTTCTTACTATGCTGTCTAGGTTTGCCATAGCTTTCCTCCCAAGGAGCAAGCGTCTTTTAATTTCATGGCTACAGTTACTGCCTGCAGTGATCTTGGAGCCCCAGAAAATAAAATCTGTCACTACTTCCATTTCTTCCCCTTCTGTATGCCAGGAAATGATGGGGCCAGATGCCATGATCTTAGTTTTTTTAATGTTGAGTTTCAAACCAGCTTTTGCACTCTCCACTTTCACCCTCAACAAGAGGCTCTTTAGGCTATTACAATTTTGTAATTAATACAATTGTATTGTATTACAATTTTGTATTAATACAATTGTACTTAATTTATGCTATGCTTTAATTAAGAATTTGTTTTTAATCCTAATTTGATCGTGACGCACACTGAACACCAGTTTTTGGCAGGAAAGTGGGATATAAATTAAATAAATTTATAGATTTATAGATTTCATACCTGAGGAAAATAACAGCTTGGCTCCCATGTCAGTCTGCTCTGTAGCACGCCTGCTGGAACTGAACT
Organism: Heloderma suspectum; assembly: GCF_057233095.1. Classification (NCBI taxonomy): domain Eukaryota; kingdom Metazoa; phylum Chordata; class Lepidosauria; order Squamata; family Helodermatidae; genus Heloderma; species Heloderma suspectum. The sequence goes on along the minus strand of NC_139460.1, from coordinate 76,413,782 downwards.
GGAGTTGCTGACGACTGTTAGAATAAGACTGGCCTAAAGCAGCTACCAAGGTCTCTGGAGCCTGGGCCTAGCTAGGGAGTGTTGTTGCCTTGACAACAGTTGGCACTGAGGGCCTGAAGCAATCCTGCAACCAGCATTCCCACCTCTTTTTCAATAATCTCTCTCCCTGTCCCCGCTATGGCCAGCTGTAATAGACCAGAGTGAAGCCATATTGAGGCGCAGCGAAGGTTGGGCCTGGGTACCTTCACTGTGGAATGTTCAAATGTGTACATGACCACTGCACTGTCCGAAAAATGCAAGATCTGCAAAGTTCTGAAAAGCAGTTTGCTTAACCACCAAAAGTTTCTATATGTTTCATAGGGAACTGCCTGTATGTTACCATTCTCCAGACATGCCAGCCAATGGTTTAAGAACGTGTGGTTAAGGTAGACCTCCTTTTGAGTCAAGAAGCATTCTGCGTATGTAATCAATTTCTTAATAAAAAGCTAGTAGTGTCTTGCACGCAGGGAGGAGTTTATTTCACTGTGCAGAGAGTGAACTCCCCCACTGCAGTGTTGTTTTCTCTCTATCAAATAAAGGTGTGTTGTTACCTGAAAGTGCCTTCAGTTGTTGGGCCAGCCCCCCCCCCCCCCCGGGAATTCTTCTTCCATAAATGAAGACTCGCATTACTGTGAAGCCACCTGAAGCAGGTCGCATAGGTTAGCACCTGAGAAGATATGAATAGCATCTTGCTCTTTAGAAAAGGCCAGTGGTGAATCTTCCTTGCCTTTCATATTTGTTCCGGTGCTGTTGCCTGCTTGTTTGCTTTCTCTCTGTGTCATGTTTACTCCCCTTCCTATCAGGCATACCAGTTTTGCTTCATACATGTGTGAGAAAACAGGCCCATCAGCACGCAGAGACAGTGTGGGTGAGGGCAATAAAAAGAAAAATTGGTCAGAGTAGCAAATTGGGAAAGTTCCCTGTGGAAGAAACCATGTGACTGTCCTGTTGACTAGTTAGCTCTGATTCTTATTTTCAGGCACAGTCACAGACATATAGTTTTGTAGTTATGGATTGGCAGATGAAAACTAATTAAACATTTCTGGAAGCATCCACAGTCCCATCAACTGCCGCAGTCATGTGACTTGTTTCTGGGTAGCTGTGGCTGTGATGCATTCCTTCTCTTCCAAATGTGTCTCATTAAACAAATGAGCTATGCCAATTAAGGAAGCTTTTTGTATGTCGTGCGCCTTTTCAGAGCAACAACGTGCGTATTCATTCATTTTCTTGGTTGACTTTCACACACACGTACGGCAGCATCCAGTGCTGGCCATCTGCCAGGTCTGAACACATTATGCTAGCGAGAATGACTGCTACTGCAACAGGAAAGTACGGTTTGCCTCAGGTGTGAATGTGGTATGTATGTTTACTGCAAATCCAGAAGTACATCACCAATGAATCGCCAAGTAAACTGTTTACTATAAATCCAGAAGTAAATCACCAATGAAATGCAGGTATGTATTTCAATATATTGTACCCCTCTTTTCTATGTAAAATATTGAAAGCATTTAAAAACAATTAACAAATTTATAAAACATAAAATAAATGAAATTCATTAAAAGCATAGAAACAAATAGAAGCAAGTAGCAGGGTCAGAAACAGATCGCAGTAGTTACATCAGTATAGTTGTTGCAACATTACAAGTCCTGTATCTTGGGCTGAATCTACACGTAGCAGTTATACCGTTATCAAACCATTACCATAACTATTGGTACACATGACACCAATGGACACCAATAGTTATGATAACGGTATAATAACGGTATAACTGCTATGTGTAGATTCAGCCTTCATCTTTGCTGACAGTATCCCATTTCTGCTTATCTATTCAGATGCAGGAAGCCACCACTGGCTACTGCTGTCCTTGTACCTTTCAGCTGTTTGGCAAACAGCATTGTTAGAAGATAGAAAGTGATATCCTTTTGTTTACAGCTTTCATAGTTAATGCCTGATTATGTATCTGATGAAGGAGTTTTTAAATCAAAGCTCAAGCCAGAATGATCCAGTTCAGTCCCTACATTCCACTGCATTTCTTATTGAATCATAGAATCGTGGGGTTGGAAGAGGCCTACAAGGCATCGAGTCCAACCCCCTGCTCAATTCAGGAAACCTGATTCCCAGGCGGTTCCCCATCCAAGTACTAACCAGGGCTGACCCTGCTTAGCTTTTAGTCTTTTCATATTTCCATTACTTTTGACTATTTAGAAAAAAATTAATGAGGGAGAGAGGTGAATAAGAACAGAACAAGTGGAGGCTCAAACGTTGGTCTAATGGTTAGATCCTTATTCCTGAAATTATGTTACAAGTTACGAAGCCTAACCCCCAGAGCTACCTTACTGGAGAGAGTTAGTTTTAGACAGAGGTGCCCCTCTGCCAGAAGGGGGTCGGGGGGGGGGTGATCTGCCACTATAGAAACCCCCCCACTGTGCCCACAGAGAGTTACATAGATACAAAACTACTGCAGAGGTATTCCAGCTGGCAGTGGCTGATTAATGGCGCCACACAGGGCCGGCCCTACCATTAAGCAAAATGAGGCGGTTGCCTCAGGTGACAAATGTTGGGAGGCAATAGCAAGGGGTTGGAGGAGAGAATTCTGTGCCATGTGGCTTTCCCTATGCTCCTAAGCTAGCCTGCTGCCTTCAGGTGTGGCGGAGGATGTTGTCCTATCATTGGTGTTGAAGAAAGATGTTCAGACTTGAAGAAAGAAATTTCTACATGGAATGGGAGGGGGTGCCATTTTGTTCTTCGCTTCAGCCCTAGCCCCACAACAGGGTGTTTCATGTGTAGGGGGGAAAGGAGGATATCTTCCAGATCCAAAGCCCCTCAGGATCAGCCCCCCCCATCCTAACCAATAGGAGAGGGAAAATTAAAACTTGCTCACTGGGGGAAAGGGGGGGGGGCAAACTTCAGCCCCTCACCTTCTGCCCTGTCCAACACGAGCCAACAGGGCTGTGGACAAGGCTGAAGATCCATCATATTGTTTCCTCCTCTGACCCCACTTAAGATTTCAGTGCCTGCTTCTTTTTTCAGACATGAACTGTCTGTGTGAACCTGAGCAAACAGATATGTCTCAATTCATTTCCTAAAATGGTAATTAAAACTAATAATAGCTTGCCAGGGTGTTGCCAGAATGTGTGTCTTAAACACAGAGATTTGCATAAGTGCTTATCAGGCAAGTAAATACCTAAGAGGCAGAAAGGTAACAAAAGGCGCTTCTTGCTTATGGGAATATAAAGCTTACTTTTAGAGTTATCTGAGATATCAGTCATTTGCAAGGAAGGCAATGACATGGATCTGAAAATACCCATGCTCCTTGAAAGAGACACTGCAAAGCTATAACATGTCTTGTTCTGGCAATCATAAGGTTGTACTGAATGAGTTGTATCCAATATATTCATTTAAATTACATGCTATTCATTTCAGCGGGCCTATTCTAAGTAGGACTGACATTGGATACAATCCATAGTGCATAGAGCTTGACACAAGGGGATTGTCTAATGTAGAGTCTCAACTAATGATGGGAGAACTGACCTCATTGTAATTGGAACTGGCCGTGATTCACAAGTCCAGCTGAATGAAATCTCAGAATTCAGCTCTCCTATATTCCAAACTTTCAAATCATGGTCAAATTTTAGCACTCGGGTATTAGTGAAATGCACCCTGGGAACGTGCATGTTCAGTACAACTTTCTGTTTTTACACCAGCTCGTCATGATGTATCATTCTCTGACTGGCCATTGTCAAATGTATTTTGTTTACAAACTGACTAGATAGACCCGGAATAACTAAAAGGTTAAAGTAAGCAATATCTGAGCATGCACAAGGATAGTGGATATTGCCCGACTTTGGCTCCTTAGTCATGCCACCCATGTAGACTACGCAGGTACAAAAAGAGATATTAACTGGTAATAAATCACATGTTCAATTACAAACATATTACAATTACAGCACATCAGACCTGGCAGTCATTATACACATGGGAATTATGAACAGCCTAGTTTATTATTACAGATCGTGCTTTGTGGCGCCATCACTGGTTTAGACGTACATCAAAACAGGAGTTACTTACCTCTGGAATGTTCATTCACCATGTTGTTGTTGCACATGCAAAGGTATCTGGAGGACTGAGATCAAGGGAATCGTATGATATCGTATGATAGTTTAAATGTATAATTCTATAAATGGTGCTTGTACGAGCGTACAAACAGTGTCTTTAACAAACAAACATGGGGCTGACAAGCCAACCAGAACTAGCTTTGGGGAGGGGAGACCCAAACTAGTGAAGTTATCTACTTTTGCTGCAGAGGTAGATATATTGAAGAAGAAAAGAGGAAGGAAGCCAGAATCACGCTACTGCAACAAACAAAATGTCACGCTGGCACCTGTTTTATATACTTCTGTTGTTGTTGTTGTTGTTGTTCAGTCGTTCAGTCGTGTCCGACTCTTCGTGACCACATGGACCATAGCACGCCAGGCCTTCCTGTCCTGCGCACTCTCCCGGAGTGTGCTCAGGTTCATATTCATTGCATCGGTGATGCTATCTAGCCATCTCATCCTCTGCCGTCCCCTTCTCCTTTTGCCTTCAGTCTTTCCCAGCATCAGGGTCTTTTCCAGAGAGTTTTCTCTTCGCATTAGGTGGCCAAAATATTTGAGCTTCAGCTTCAGTATCTGTCCTTCCAATGAGCACTCAGGGTTGATTTCCTTTAGGATTGACTGATTTGACCTCCTTGCAGTCCAGGGGACTCGTACGAGTCTTCTCCAGCACCACAGTTCGAAAGCATCAATTCTTCGGCGCTCAGCCTTCCTTATAGTCCAGCTCTCACAGCCATACATTACTACTGGGAAAACCATAGCTTTGATTGGACGGACCTTTGTTGGCAAGGTGATGTCTCTGCTTCTCACTATGCTGTCTAGGTTTGCCATAGCTTTCCTCCCAAGGAGCAAGCGTCTTTTCATTTCATGGCTACAGTCACCGTCTGCGGTGATCTTGGAGCCCAAGAAAGTAAAATCTGTCACTGCTTCCATTTCTTCCCCTTCTATATGCCAGTAAGTGATAGGGCCAGATGCCATGATCTTCGTTTTTTTAATGTTGAGTTTCAAACCAGCTTTTGCACTCTCCTCTTTCACCCTCAACAAGAGGCTCTTTAGATCCTCTTCACTTTCTGCCATTAGGGTGGTATCGTCTGCATATCGGAGGTTGTTGATAATTCTCCCAGCAATCTTAATTCTGACCTCTGATTCATCCAACCCCGCATTTCTCATGATGTACTCTGCATATAAGTTAAATAAGCAGGGTGACAATATGCAGCCTTGTCGTACTCGTTTCCCAATTTTGAACCACTCGGTTGTTCCATGTCCGGTTCTTACTGTTGCTTCTTGACCCTCGTACAGGTTTCTCAGGAGACAGGTAAGGTGGTCTGGTACTCCCATCACTTTAAGAACTTGCCACAGTTTGTTGTGATCCACACAATCAAAGGCTTTAGCGTAGTCAATGAAGCAGAAATAGACGTTTTTCTGGAATTCTCTTGCTTTCTCCATGATGCAGCGAATGTTTGCGATTTGATCTCTAGTTCCTCTGCCTCTTCGAAACCCAGCTTGTACTTCCGGTAGTTCTCGGTTCGCATACTGCTGAAGCCTAGCTTGTAGGATTTTGAGCATCACCTTGCTGGCATGTGAAATGAGCGCAATTGTGCGGTAGTTTGAACACTCTTTGGCGTTGCCCTTCTTTGGAATTGGAATGTAAACTGACCTTTTCCAGTCTTGCGGCCATTGCTGAGTGTTCCAAATTTGTTGGCATATTGAATGCAGCACTTTAACAGCATCATCTTTTAGGATTTTAAATAGCTCAGCTGGAATACTGTCATCTCTGCTAGCTTTGCTGTTACTAATGCTTCCTAAGGCCCACTTGACTTCACTCTCGAGGATGTCCGGCTCAAGTTCAGTGACCGCACTATCATGGCTATCAAGGACATTACTATCATGGCTATCAAGGACATTAAGATCTTTCCTGTATAGTTCTTCTGTGTATTCTTTCCACCTCTTCTTAATCTCATCTGCTTCTGTGAGGTCCCTGCCTTCTTTGTCCTTTATCATGCCCGTCTTTGCACAAAACGTTCCCTTGAGATCTCCAATTTTCTTGAAGAGATCTCTAGTCTTTCCCATTCTGCTGTTTTCCTCGATTTCCTTGCATTGTTCATTTAAGAAGGCCTTCTTGTCTCTCCTTGCTATTCTCTGGACCTCTGCATTCAGTTGGATATATCTTCCCCTTTCTCCCTTGCTTTTTGCAAACAAAATGTCACGCTGGCACCTGTTTTATATACTTCTGTACTCTCTTTAAATGATGGCTGGAAGAAACAACAGTTATGGATGTTGCAGGAAGAATACTGTCACTTGTAACATTAGCAAATATGGAAATATACATGTAAGGCAAGTGTCATCGCCTCGAACAAAAACGAAGCCTGATGTGCATTTTGCGCATTTTCAAGACTAAGCTGTACACAGCTGTCAGGAGAGCCAGGAGTTGAGCCAGGGAGGGAGAACTGAAGAACACAGCGAAACACACTAGGCTCAGGAGGACCGTGCTGCTCAGGAAAGACCTGAGCCCAAACAGAAAGCCTTACATAGCTCTTCCTGTTCAGGAGGGCCCAATACCCAGCCTGGGCAGAGCTTCACAACACTTTACTACCAAGGTAACATTCCACGTTCACCACTTGGCTGCACACAGAATCAAAGGTTTATGGTTTGAGCCCGTGCAGCTTCTGACGTACATATCTGTCCCCTATAACCCTTGTCTCTCCTTTTGTTGTTTCTGCCACTGCTGAAATGTAAATGGTAAGCTTCTTAGAGCAGGGCCCTGCATTTATTTTGCTTTACTCTGTAAAGCACCATGGACATCGTTGGTGCAGTCGAAATAATGGGTTGGATCCAGGATCTCTATTCTGTAGATGGAAGGGCTTTGCTCACAGAAAGCATGCCCACCTGTTTTTCAGGGATCTGCTCTCCCCCACCATAGCTTAACCTATTCGACAGGTTCCCCCTGACTTTGGGTGTAGCATTTTCAGGGTGCTGGTGGGGCAGGAAGTCCACTTCTGCCAGCCCAGCTGCATGCACCTAAAGCACACCCAACGTTTTACTGTATGTTTGACAGTAGTTTTAAGATATATCCTTTCTTGGGATGCCTATGCGAAGCAAACTCTGTGTGATTAGCGTATGTTAAGATCAGCTGGTGGAAAAGCATTTATGTATGCTTTCATTTGTTTACTGTCCTTCCAGAAGATGGAGATCTGACAACCGGCTGACAACACAGTAATTCATTCTCTGCTTTGAGAGGTTTCCAGCACTGCTGCTTGTCCACTCTGAATTAATCTCTTTTAACGAAGAGTATATTTTCATTCTAATTTGCCTCTGGAGACTTTATAAGCCTAATGCAAAGTGAAGTTCTTTGTCTGTGAGAAACATATATATTAATCTGGCTCTGGAAACCAGATGAGCATCTAATGATTAATATTATATTTTGTTTCAGGATCACTGTGGATTTCCGTGAAATCCACTTATTGCCATAAGCCGTTTTTCCCCTACATGAATCAAGATGTCAAACTATTTTTTGCACTACATGGTTTTTGATATGGACATGTTGACCATAACGTTAGTGTGCCATGAAAAAATATAGTATGATGATTTCTTTAAAATGCTACTTTTTCCCTGAAATCATAACTGAAAATAATTTTCTGATTATTATTTTTTCAACTACCACTGCACACACAAAAAGCCTTAGGGTGATTCCTAGTGTTTACATACACCTCGTATGAGTCATAACCATATGGTTAAAATTATTTTTTACTGAGTATTCTTGAATCAGCCATACAAATCCTAACCCTTCAAAAACAATAATTATGACATCAAGAAACAAGCTAGTAGCAATCAGAAAATAGCAGGGAAGAATTGGAGGTAATGTTACATTCGTTCCGGATAGTTATCTGTTAAACACACATACAATAGGCAATTCAGACTATGACATTTTTATGAACAGCTCAATATCCCAATCAGCAACACACTTTTGTCGTTTGATATTTTTTTGTTTTTGAAAAGTTATTTTTTTTCGCCCTCTAAATCCATTTTCTGGAAATGATACCAGATATTATTCTGGCAAAAACAAGTATTTTCTGCAGATCTTACAATTGTGTAATTGATTGACTGGTGTGATATAGTGACTGATATAGTGAATTGATAGCAATGTGTGTCAAGTTGCACAAATCTGCACACTTAACTCTGACAATTGCTGATTCTTTCTTTAGTGCCATCCACAGAGTTATCTTGTCCAGCACTGTAAAATACAAGAAAAAGAAAGTTCATTTGAGGGTGATTTCCTAGGGTCTCAACATATAAACAAGTTAAGACTGTAGGTATCTGACACTTGGCTATCAGGTTCAGATGTAACAGGCAGATGTAACAGGCAATGTCAATATTGACCCAGTCATATACCGCCTGGCGCCAACATTGTCATCTTTCCGGCTCCAGGTTAAAACTGTCCTGTCAGGCATTTGGCAGCATATAACAAGTCTTTTGATCAGATCCTGGATGTTCTCTGACTGTTTTAAATTGTTTTAGATATAAATTGCTGTTATGTGTGCTGTTTTATGTCCTTGCATGAATAGTTTTATACTTTATATAATGTATTTTAATGGCTTTTAATTTTCATGCACCTCCCAGAGAGTTTCAGCTATGGGGTCGTACAGAAATATAATAAATGAAACGAGACGAAATGAAATGAAATACCTGCCGCTGGTGCTGCCTTGATACATTTTAAGGTGTTTTGTGTTTGTGTGTTGTGTTAAAGTTTCGTCTGTGCAGTGGGGGTGGGGTGGTGAATGGGTGACTTTGGGTGAGGACAGGTGTGTTTAGTATGGGTCAGTGTGATCTGAATGAGTGATGGGTTGTTTGCATGTGTGATTGTTAACATTTTATGAAGGGGTGTGGGCTTTTTATTTTTTTTCCCCTCTTCTTTGTTTAACTTTGGAATTTGGTCTTCTGGTGCATATCTCCTATCCTCCTCACATGTCTGGATGTGCATTACCTGTGCTATTCTACCTATAGGGATCGTTGTGGATACATGCCATCGAGCATGGGTGGGGCACAAGGTAGATCGGGATCTACTAATAGCTCTCCAGATGAATGGCTGTAGATTGGCAAGGATTTCTCACTTCTAATTACCTGCCAGTGGCAACAACTAAAAAGCTTTCTCCCCTTAAATTAGGTTGCTGAAAAAGGAGACCACAGGGGAAATGACATGAAAGACTTGTGAGCTTGGTTCAGATACTCATCACAAATACCTGGGCTGAGCATATACCCTGGAGTGATCCTGGTCCTTCATTCTTAGTGCAAGTCTACTCACCTTAGGTACAGTTTTGCGCCAGGCGCTGGTTAGTGGATAAAACAGAAAGTAGATCCCGCAACCCTGAAGTCTGCCACCCTTGACATAGAGTATTATACTGTTCCAGTTAACCTTGGCAATAATGAATCTTGGCAGGAGGGGACCCAATGACACACACATGCACTGGCTTCTTCAAAAGCAGGGGAAATTTATTATACACACAATAATTTGACATGCATACTCATTACTTGGGGAAATTATCTGGTAGAGCGTTCGTTACAGAAATCCCAAAATATCGGCAGATTACAATCTGTAAATCAATAGGTATAATTAAGAAATGGATGGCATGTAGGTCTGTGCACTGGGTTTATTGGGGAGATTCGTTCTTTTGGTGGCGAAACTGAGGACTGCAGTGCCTGGACTAGACCATGGACATGGGCTGGCTGATCTGGGCTGGGCTCCTGGGTGCAGAGATGTTGTGGAGGCAGGGGCGAGACAAATCAGGAGGCCCAGTGCTACTGGGGGAGGAAGGGAAAGGCTTGGGTGAGCTTGCAAGATTGGGGAAGAGAGAAAGATCGTGCAGAGGGTTATCTTAAAGCGGATGGTGTGATCAGGTCAGCCCTGGCGCACGGTTACAATAACAGTAAGGGAGGTAGGACAGGTGTGAAATATACCTGTAAGATACAGTCATACCATAGGAAAGAGTAGGTCCCCCAGAAAATAGGACGGAACTGTGAAAAGTACCTTTCCTTGGATTCAAATAATCCATTCCTGAAGCTTTAAATTGGTGTGTGTTGAAACTCCTTAGGCCTCAGCAGGGCCAGCACCAGAGTCTAGTGGGCCCTCAGCATAGTCATGCCCATGGGCCCTAGCTGAAAGCCTCGCCCACCTGCCCCTTATGTCGCCCTTGGGAGCCCAGGCAGCCAAAGCCCCACACCTGCCAAAGTCCCTGGTGCTGCCTCTGCTGCCAACTAAATCCTCCCCTGCCCATCCACTTGCTGACCTACTCCGTGGTGCCGCTGCTGCCTGCCAAAGGCCCCCCACCACCATCTGCTGTTCCTGGCCACCAAACCCGAGCTTCCTCCAGATGTTTTTACCTGGGGGGGTGATGGTGATGGCAGCAGAAGCTCCCCTCCCCTTCTCCTTTGGTCAGCTCTGCTAGCAAAACACCAGAGCACCCAGCTAAGCTTGCATGACACACACAATTTTAAAAGAAAAAAAGTCCTTATGTTTTGAGTAGCAGCAATCTGAACCAATCAGATGCTGTCTTCGGGAAGTACTTGGCCAATGAGTACACAGGAGCTACATAAAGACTGCCCTGTGCACTCATTGGTTGTTTCTCCACCCAAAGCCAGCATCTGATTGGTTCAGATTGCTGCTACTCAAAATGTAAGTACATTCCCCCTCCTTTAAAAATGGAATGCTGGGCCCTTCACCAGTGGGGATGGCTGAGGTGGAGGCTGCTCTAAGTCTCTGGGCTCTCAGTGCCAGGCCTGGGTCTTAGGATATATGGCTTTCCAATAGTGGGTAGATGTTTGGTGCCTATTACACCCTAATGAGTGTGATTATACTTTTCTCTCATCAGTTCACCATAATTACTTCCAGCTAGACTGGGGTTTTTTTTAAGAATTTTTTCTACTTTACTCCAGATTGATAAAATTGTCATCTTAGGACATGCCCTGGTCTTGTTCACACTGGAAGGGAGAAAGCCTTCTAAATCCTCAAAGAATTGGCACTTGAATGTCTCACTTTTCAGTGACCAGACTTTCAATGCTTCAGAACATAAGGAGTTTTTCACTCTTAATGAAGGATCAACCACCTCTTGTGCTGCTGAATGGGAGGCCTTTAAGGCCTTTATGAGAGCTACAGACATTGCCTATGCATCCCAGTAAAAGCTCAAGAAAGCCTTACAAGAGGAGAAATTAGATAGGGAAATGAAAGCACTCTTGACTCAACTTGTAGCCTGCCCCTGCCTGAATCCTTATAATAATTTACAGCTACCTAAATATGAAGTAAATAATTTGTTGTCATCCAAGGCAGAATTTGTGCTAACCCGTTTAAGGCAGAGATATTGGAACATGGGTGAGAAGCCAGGTAAAATCTTGTCATACCGCTTGAAGCAGCAGCAATCCTGAAATTATAACCTGTTGATTAAAGACAGGTCAACAATGCATATACAACACTGTAGAATAAAAATAATAATATTCTGAATTGATGAAACTTTTAAAGAGCCCAAGCATCCATACATTAGAGTTTCTGCCTCAACTGAATCTTCCACAGCTTGATTCTCACCACAGTGAATTTCTTCCTGAGCCCCTACAGGAGGGAGAAATAGTAGACGTTATGAAAATAATAGGAAAAATAGAAAAGTCCCAGGTTCAGATGTGTTTCCCATTGAGTGGTATAAATCATATTCAAACATTTTGGCACCTAAGCTTTTTCATTTATATAAATTGATTTTTAAAACCAGTGTCCTGCCAGGAATGGTTCAAGATGCTCACATGTCTGTCATCCCTACGCCAGGAGAAGATCATGACTACTGTGCGAATTACAGGGTAATTTCTTTAATTCGTGTAGGTGCCAAGATCTTAACATCATTACTTGACAGAAGGCTTCAAGAAGTATTAAAAACCTTAATTCATCCCAGTCAAACATGATATATTCACTGAAGACAAGGAGCAGGCAATTTGAGACTTTTTAATAAGTCAAGGAAAGATCCAGCTGTAATATTATTGCTAGATACAGAAAAAGCATTTGATCAAGTGTATTGGAAATCTATCAAAATTTGGACTCCCCCCCGCGCCATTTTTTAATTGGTTTAAAATTATTTATTCTTCCCCAAAATCTCAGGTACTGACTAATGCTGTTCTTTTAAGACCATTTTCTTTAGGGAGAGGCATGTGTCAAGGTTGTTCCCTTCACTTTTGTTTAGTGCCACCGGCATGTGCAATCAGACAAAACATAAACACCCATGGTCTTTCTCATGTTTGTTAATGAATATTAATTATGAAATGATTTTGTATGAGGATTATATTTTATTATTTCTTAGCCTGCCTGAAACCTCCATATTGGAACTGATAGGATTGGTCTATCAAGTTGAGACTTTGGGGGAGGTCTCTGAATGTACTATCAATTGGGCTAAATCTGAACTGATGCCACTACGTACAGCCACCCCATCCAGTTTCTTTTCTTTTCTTTTGAATTTATTTATTTATTTATTTATATGCATGAAATAAACAGTACCAAAATTACCAACAACCTCATCAATGCTTCAATTTCGCAGTAATACAATATTCTGATGAGGACAACACAGTAACAAAAAGAGAAGAAAAAAGAAAGAGAAAAAGAAAAAGATAAAGGGAAAAGGGAGGAGGAAAGGAAGCAAAGAAAAAAGAAGAAAATTCCTTCGCCCTCGCTCCTCCCTCCCTCCCCCTCCCTCCCCCCTAATGAATTGAATTTAAGCTCCAACACTCCCCGGTCTCCAATGTCGTTCTATTTTAAAGACTATATCTATAACCTTAACAATCTTACAATTTAGTATACAACCTTACACTTCTCTATCATATCATCAATCTTATATATAAAAAAAGTCTAGAATTCATTCCCCAAAGCCTAGTATTATTATTAATAATAATTATATATATATATATATATATAATATAACAATAAAACTTAATATAAACCTTCAACATCAGTAATATATTTTATACGAGATATATTATCTATTTTAAGATAAAAGCAAGAAAAAACAAGAAAAAGTAAGAAATGAAAGAAAGTAAGCAAATATATATATATATATATATAATCATTTATCTTCTGAGTTAGCCTGGATCAAATAGGCTAAATAGAAACAATTAACAAAGCTTGTTTAAAGATTCTAATTCATGGGGTTGTAACAAAGTTCTCACACTTTTTTATGTTCAGCCAAGCCTCTGCCATTTCATGATTTTGAAACTTCTTCATCTGACACAATACAAAGAGTAGCAGGATATTTTAAGTAGTAGTGTAAATTCATTTGTTTCGCCAAGTTCTTTGCTTTGATAAATTGCCTTCTTTTATTCGCCACCTCTTTAATGTAGTCTGGAAATAACATAACTTCATCTTGTTTCCAGGTAAGGCTTTGTGCCTCTCTAGCCAAACGCAGGATAAAATCCTTTGTGGAGACATTTGCAAATTGAGCTATGATGGTGTAATCAGTCCCTTTAGCATTTGGGACATGAAATGCCTGCTCAATATCAAGTAAATAATCAGATGGAATAGGGAGTATCTCATGCAAAAGTTTATCCACAAAAACAAGCAATTTTACATCATTAGGCAAATTCTGAATCCAAAATAGAATTGGATCTCTTCGTGAAGGCCTCCAGTTGAGAAATTCTATCAGAGGTGTTTTTAAAATAAATTTGTGTCATGGTTTCATTTCCAGCCACACAGTCTTCAAGCTCATTAATTTTTGAGTCCATTTTTTGCCGTGACACATTAATCAAATCTACAGCTCCTTGCAGGGCGGTGATGGAATTTTGGATTAAATCCAGCCTCTTGACTTGCTCTGTAAATTGCAAAGATAAGGTCTTTATCAGCGTAAATAATTCACTTACATCTTCTTTTCTTGACATTTTTGACACAGGAGGTTCGGGGGGAGTCGATGCCAGCTCCTTTCTTCTCCTCAGCACAGACATGTTTCTCTCAAGCAGATCTTACAGGTCCTCAGATGTTCTCAAATATTGCTAAAATCATCCCTCAAAGGTTGATATTTCTTAAAGCATATATTATATGGGACATATCCACCCTGTTTTCTCCTATAAATCTGGAGTCTCAGTACAGCTTTTTGCATTGGTAAAGCTCTGGGGAGATAATTCTGGCATCCAGCCCCCCCACTATCGCATGGGAGTTACCTTTCTCCAAGATGTTGTCCAAAGCTTGCTTGCCTTGCCCCCCCCTTTCCATTCCAGGGGGGAGATGAGAATGTTTTTCAACAGTTTAAAAAGCTGTTTGAGAAAGCTCCCACGGAGCCCCGTGGGAAACTACCAGAGCGACATTGGTCCCAACTGGATGTCACCCCATCCAGTTTACTTTCTGAAGGACAGTTTTGTTGGTGTCAAGAAGCCATAGTGTAACGTGGGATTTGGTTCCCTAGGGACATTCTGCATATGATTAAGTTGAACTTAAACCTTCTCCTGTCACAGATATCCCTTGATTTGAAATGATAGGCATCACTCACCTTAAGCACTTGGGGGAAAATCAGTACACTCAAAATGAACATCTTCTCCCACAGAATATATGTCCGGTATAGCATACTGTTGCTTATTCCCAATTCATATTTTATAAAATGTAAGACAGCATTCTGGGAACCTATCTGGGGAGCTTCGCCCACCTTAGTTTTCCCTTAAGAAATTACAACTGCCAGTCATGGAAGGGAGCTTTAATTTTCCAGGTTTATATTTTTACCACAAGGAATATCTTCCCCTCTTGTGCAAATGAAAGGCAAGCCTCTCTCCCTTCAGACTCTCCTCCCTGTGCCCAGCTGGAATGCTGGTTCCAACTGGGATAATTCCACCCACTGCCTTGCCAGCTAAAGATGCATGGTGGGCTGTGGGTCACAAATCCTTACACACATACGAAGTTAGCAGTGTGGTGCAACCCAGATGTAAACATAGCCAGGCAACCTTTCTTATGGAAGACGCAGGTTAAGTGTGGGATATACACCTTGGACCAACTGATATGGTGGGCGGGTGAGTTTATTTCATTGGTGGAGCTGAAATATAAATACTTGATCTGCCTAGTAGTGCTCAGTGACAATACCTCCAATTAAAAAACCTGTCGACGTTCCTAGATGGCCCCTCAACGTTGAGTTCCTCAGAGACTCTGAGCTGTTGGAGGAGTGAATTGATTCATTACAGGTAATGAAATAGATGTTTACATTCATAAAAAGTTACTGGAACGTGGTAAGATAGACACAAGAATCTCAGAGAGGAGTGGAGCAGGGAATCGGAATGACCTCTTCATCCACAACAGTGGAAAGTGACTTAAAGCTGTGCCTGACACAGCAAAAATGGTTGTTCTGCATGTATTGGACTCCCCAGCATCCTTTCAGGGGAAAAAAATCTATCCCCTTCAGATAAATGTTGGTGCCGCAGCAGTGTAAATGCATCATTAGTCCATATGGTCTGGGCATGCTTGGGGGTGGCCTCTTTCTAGTTGGAGGTTATCGTGCACATTGATTTTGTGTTAGAAGTGTAAGTGAAGATTGCAGACATCCATACATTATTGACCGTGCTGACTGGGCCTCAGAAATGTACTTGGTAGCCATGAGGCTTGTGCTAGAAGGACAGGTCTCCACTGTCACTCAATGGACAGAAGACCTCACAGCTCTTGATACATTTGAACATACATATTAGCCTCAAGCTTCTCCCCGATATGTATTTTGACATTTGATCCACAGGTACCACTTTGAATGTGTAAATAGTTCGTGATGTTTAAATTTACTAGTATAAGTGATTTATACCTGCAGTAGGTGCATTATGTGTTCTAAAGGTCCTCCCAGTTGCAGAACTAGTTGTGCCTCTGTCTATAAATTAATCTCCCAACGGATTAATTAAAATTGCATGGATAATTTTAATCAGCCACTCTTCTATATAAACATACTGGTTTGTCTTCTGTATGAACTTAGTGGTATATGGATTTACCTCAGTGCATCCTTTCTAGAATAAATAACACTTCTAGCCTAGCCTCTGAAGCCACTTGCCCCACCTGCAATGTCCACATGTTGATGTAGACATCTGTGAAGGTAGGCCTGACTAGGACTTGTGAGTAGTTTGGTTCAAGCAACCAACCAAGGTGCCTGATGGGATTGAGTGTGTGTGTGTGTGTCTGACCATGAGAAGGTAATTGTAACTTGCTAATAAGCAAGAAATTCCTATCCACCAAAGTAACTCATCTCTAAAGATAAGAAGGCCGCTGTCCTGATAAGACTGTTGCTGAGTACTAATTGGTTTCTGAGCATGCGTAGTGTATTTTCTTTGTTCTCCAACTTTCAATCTGAATAAATGCATCCTATTTCTTTTATTTGGGAGAGACACGGTTTGGCCTGTCTCTCCCATGGCTGTGATGTGCTTTAATAAATTACTTACTGTTCAGCCTAACCTGACTGGGATATTTCCTTAACACATCTGAAAGGGAAAGTCTGTTTGTGTAGACCTCCATGCATGTGGGCTATACCTGCGTTCTGGAACACTTCACAATCTGGCGTTTCAAAACATGGGCAAACCTATGCACGAAGAGGCCTATGTGTGTGGGCTTTCTCTTGCAAATATCTATGCCTAACATGTAGACATTCAGGGAGGAGCCAGAGGGTCAGCCCCAGAGTCCCATTCTGCATGTGATTCCCCTTCACACAAAGCATGTATGAAGGGCACTCTGGGCTCTCGATTCTGTAGGACAATCTCTGTCAAGTGGTTATATGTGTGCATTTGTTCAATTAAATAATTATTATCCTGTGTTTCTTCACAAATCCCCAGAGCTACTTCCAATTCAAAATATAGAAAATAACAGTAAATTAAAATTAACAACTATAGCAAAACATATCCTCCCTAAGGAACATTGGTGGAACATTGAAAGAAAGAAAGAAAGAAAGAAAGAAAGAAAGAAAGAAAGAAAGAATCCAGTCTAGTGGTATAAAACATCATTTTCCAATGTAAGTAGTTACTGAGACAAAGAGTCAAATCCAACCTTCAGTAAATGCAGATGAGATGAATACTTCTAAAATCAGTAATGTGAATTCAGTTTCACCGCAGTATCTCTGCTTGAAGATTGGGAACCATTATTTGTAAATGATTTGGAAGATTCCCTTAGTTAGCATATCATTTTAACTGTAAATGAATACATTTACTATACCCAGGTGCACAATCCTATGCATGTTTGCTTGTAAATAAATCCCCCTGTGTTCAATTGGGCTTACTCTCAGGAAGGTGTGCATAGGACTGCAGCCTAATTCTCAGATTTGCACAAAGTAAGTAATATCTAAGTAAATCTCTAAACACCTTTTAATTATATGGGACTTGTTTGTCTTTGGTCACTATTAGGACCAAAGGAAGGCGAAATTACACAGAAAATTAGGATTAGAGCTGGAAAGGCAGGCACGTGTGTTTCTGGGTGTTTCTACATTAAGCAAATCCTCCGCAAAACCCCACAACCTTCTTGAGCTTCCTGCTTTCGGTTTCTTTGTGGGATTAGGAAGGGCTTTTACATGGCAGACCTGTGGTGGTTTGAACTGAGGGAGTGCCTCCCTCCCTCCCTGGCATGTGTGCAAAGGAGGGATGGGGGAGTCTTGTTTTCATAGCTTAACTTCTGCTGTACTGTTTTCTCGCAGCCCCCAGGAAACCTATGACTTACTTCTGAGTAGACATAGAATGTAAGATTGTGCTATAAGTCTGCAACCCTTGGCACACTTATGTGGGAGTAAGCCGCATTTAACTCAATGGGACTTACTTCTGAGTAGACGTAAGATCATCCTGTAAGTCTGCAACCCTCAGCACACTTACTTGGGAGTAAGCCCCACTGAACTTAATGGGGTGCTCTGAAACAATAGAGGACATTGCTTCTGAGCTTGGTGGGGTGGGGGATCAGAAGTGTCTCCCTTTATTGCAAGGAAGCATTTTACCCTCTTCTCCCTCCAGTTGAGAAATGCAGAGGCAGGAGACGCAATCAGCAGGTGATTCTTGCCCTCGTGCCTGTCAAATCTCATCCTAACCGTGCCCCCAACAACTGAAAACAAATGCCCACAGCAGACAGACACAGTGGTTCCTTCCGCTATTGGAGAATTTCACGGGGAGGTCATGGCGCTCCTGTTCCATGGGCTGGAAAAAAATATCACATTTTTTGCATTTGGGGAAAACACAAGATAGGCTGAAGGAATTGGCAGGAGACACCCTGGAGAATAGCAGCGTCATCTAAAGAGCCAGCAAACTTCCGAGAGAGAGCCATCTCAATAGCAGGATAAAAGCTCCGTGAGATGAACCCCTCTGACTGTTAACAACAGGTTTTGACATACAGATTAACATGGGGCTATTAACATTCTGTTTGATTCAGAATCTGCCTCGTGCGGATGGAAGTGCTCCTTCCATTTGCAGGAGGCTTCATATCCAGGGGATGGAATCCCATTTGCAGAAAGGAGTGGAGGCAATCTTTGTTGATTCCCCCTCTTCCCCACCCCCAAAATCTGCTCTGGAGGATTGGGGGACCCTCTGGAACAGCAGGTGAGGTAGCAGAGGGGCCTCCCCCTGTTTCTGCAGATGGGAGGATTCTGAGAGGTACTCTGCTCAGAGAATGGTCCCACTGTCAGAAAAGAAGCTGGATTCAAGCCAAAGAGCTGTAGAAGGATGGATGGATGGATGGATGGATGGATGGATGGATGGATATATATATATATATATATATGATCTTTAAATCATAAGAACATATGAAAATGAATTGAATGAATGAATGCTATGCTGGATCAGACCACAGGCCTATCTAGTTCAGTATTCTGTTCACAGAGCGGCCAACCAGCTGCCGTTGGGAAAACCACAAGTAGGATATGAGCACAACAGCACCCTCCTGCTCCTGTTCGCCACCAACTGGTATACAGAAGCATATGGCCTCTCATATGGGAAGTAGCATACAGCTGTCAGGATTAGTAGTATGAAACAATATTTCAGACAAGTTTCTTCTGGATCCCGAAAGGATTCAGTTAATCACTTAAGCCATATATATCTTAGAGAAGAAGGCTATCAATGGCTACTAGTCCTGATGGCTATATGCTACTTCCAGTACCAGAGGCAGCATGCCTATGTACACCAGTTGCTGGGGTACGTGGTGTGTGCGCACGCGCACTCTTGCACTCTTGCTTGTGGGTTTCCAGTCGACAACTGGTTGGCCACCATGTGAACAGAATTCTGGACTGGATGGAGCCTTGGTCTGATCTAGCGTGGCTCTTCTTATGTTCTTATATTTATTAAAGTGACTAACACAACAGAAATATTACAGTGTTAATATTAATATAATTCAAATGTTAACTATAATATTAGTATTTAATACTTTAATATTTCCATTGTGTTTGTCGCTGTCATGTAAAGACATATAATATTTGACAGGACAATATGATCATGAGGTGAACGAATTCTTCAAGGGTTTGTCATTAAACCCTTGTGGTAAAATAGAAAAAACATTAATTTAAATGGGAATTTTACTTCAGTGCAAGAATTTCCATACATATGGGGAATGTATACAGAAGCGGGGAGGAGAGGATGATGCCACTGACCCTTACCCTGACCATTGTGTATAGCACCAACAGTCTAAAAGCCTGAACTGGCAAAAGTGTTCCACGAGAACAGGACCGTTGACTATGCAGGGTTCTTGACTGTGCAGAGCTCCCATGACATATAGCTTTATGCATGTAGACAGGGCCGGCTGGCCCTCTCATGAGGCAGGGTGAATCCCCTGCTCAGGTGGTGGATCATTAGGCATGGCTGGCTGGGGAACACTGGGGATTGTAGGGTTTTATCCTGTGTTAACATGCAAAGGATTGTGCCCTTAAAGGCTAAAGATTAATTTACATAAAACCTCTCAGTGTAAAATGTACCTTCTGCTTCAATGTAAGAGCTTGCACACTGGAAACAGTTCTGGTCTAATCATGTAGTTCTGTTACAGATGACATACAGCAGTATCTGCCATCCAGCTTTCAAGCTCTGCCTCAGTAGTTTGGGACTCACCGCACAGTGAAGTTACACCATGCCATGCCAATAAATATAATCTTTTAAATCACTAGCAGAATTATTTTCAACTGGGGAGGATCAAGATGACATATGTTGATTGGTACCGTTGAAGTCTGTAGTACACATGATGGTGTATAGTTGGGCAAGAAAACAAGTGGCTACTTGTTACTGCTTATTCTGAAAAATGCAGTTTTTCTATAGAACACCTGTAGGGTGTTCTGTAAACAGTCTTTATGGCATGTTTACACTGCAACATCCAGTTGATTTCCAGGTCAGTATTAAAGCGTAAGGATAGACTTTGTCCAGAGTACAATAGCTACAATATCAGTAGGGTACCCTAGGCACGATATCCAATCTTGTTCTTTTCCTCCATCACACAGCCTTTCATAATTAGTTGTGTAAATAGTGCAGCGCATGCAGATAATGTGCAGAATTATCAGGGGGTGTTTTTAAGCACAGCTTAGAGCAGATCTGAAGCAGTGACAGATTTTATTTTCAGACGGTGACTGTAGCCATGAAATTAAAAGATGCTTGCTCCTTCGGAGGAAAGCTATGGCAAACCTAGACAGCATAGTAAGAAGCAGAGACATCACTTTGCCGACAAAAGTCCGTCTAATCAAAGCTATGGTTTTCCCAGTAGTAACGTATGGCTGTGAGAGCTGGACTATAAGGAAGGCTGAGTGCCGAAGAATTGATGCTTTCAAACTGTGGTGCTGGAGAAGACTCTTAGGAGTCCCCTGGACTGCAAGGTGGTCAAATCGTCCATCCTAAAGGAAATCAACCCTGGCTGCTCATTGGAAGGACAGATACTGAAGCTGAAGCTCAAATATTTTGGCCACCTAATGCGAAGAGAAAACTCTCTGGAAAAGACCCTGATGCTGGGAAAGACTGAAGGCAAAAGGAGAAGGGGACGGCAGAGGATGAGATGGCTAGATAGCATCACCGATGCAATGAATATGGACTTGAGCACACTCCGGGAGAGAGCGCAGGACAGGAAGGCCTGGCGTGCTATGGTCCATGGGGTCACGAAGAGTCGGACACAACTGAACGACTGAACAACAACAACAAGAGCAGATCTACACATTGCACCATCTCAGGCAGTAGGCCAGGGGTTGATGAAGTCCAAAGGAGGCTTACGATGTCATTTTTTAAAGGAGGTGAATCATAAGATCTGAGTCTTAAGGTGAATGCAGTCCCTCTCACTCATTAAAAGCATGTCTGAGGATGTTGCAGGGCCACGCCAGCTGGGCCCAATGCTCACCCTCATGCTGGCCATGCCTTCTGCCAGCTGCACATCCAGCAGCCATGTGAAGCAATCCTATGCTAGCAGTGGAGGCTGGTTGCTCCAAGTTCAGAGGGACGGTGAATCCGTTCCAGATTTCAATCAGAACCAGTCGGAACTCTAACGGAGCTATCCAAGGTGTGGAGCCTGCTTGCTGACCCTGAGATGAGCAATTCCATATGTCCCCAGTAACATACAGTAGAAGATATATGACATCAGTGAAGTGGAGTGGAGACAGGGAAACTTTGAGCATGATGATATCATATTCTGTGCCTTGTCCTGGTAGATATTACGGCGGATGATGCAGGGTTGCAGTTCTGGGCAGTGGCCACGCGTTCTCCGGAATTCCTGGTCTGGCTCTCAAGAATTGTTACTGACACATCTGTTTTCCTGGCATAGTGAGCAGAAGTGTCTTCTTGGTAGCAACAGCCAGATTGTGTACATTCATCCTGAAAGAAGTTTGGTTGCCCCGTCTCATCTGTTTTAACCTCTGGAGGGAGCAATCCTATCTGGATCGACGGTTGCCTCCGACCTGGGGGGCGACCATCCATCCAGTGGAGGGTGGGAGGACTGGTGAAGAGCGGATCTCCTCCTCCCTCCCCCCACCCGGCTTTATGGCTAAACACCCAATTTCGGCTGTCTAGCCACAGGACTTCGAAGAACAGGAAGCAGCAGACGGACGACACATAGGATGTGTCGTACTGGCATTTCCAACCTCCCCAGCCTGCCCCTGGGAATGCCACATTTTCTCTGCTCTTATGAATGCGGAGCACAGGGCCGATCCACGCTGCCTATGAGGTGGAGCGTGAGGGGGTGGGGGGTGGGGGGTGGGCCCTCCAGGAACCGACCTTGGAGCGTGGACTCTGAGGTCGGTTCCCAGAAACTGACCTATCCTATGGCCATCTAGCTGCTGACTAGTGGTCATAGGATTGTGCCCTAAGGTGTCGATGTATTTTTAAAATGAACCCCTCTGTTTTATGTCGCTCTTGTGCCACTGTGGTGTTTTTTTAAAAAATACTTTTTATTTTATTTTTGTCTTTATAAATGAAATAAACAGTACCAACAACCTAATCAGTAGCTACAGTTTCCCAACAATACAATATTCTTGGAAGGACACAGCAATAACAAAAAGGAGAAGAGAGGGGAAAAAAATTATTAGGGATTAAATTTAAACTCCAATACACACGGGCTTCAAATCCCATTCTACTTAAAAATTATACCTATAACATTGGCAATATTACAATTCAATACAGCATAGATAATCATATCACGTTATAGCAAGGAAGCAGGCCTACAATTCATTTCCAGTAACCATATATTGCCTTTCAGTTAACATATAATAGTAAAGCTTAACCATTTAACCCGCCAAAAATCTTACTAACCAGTCTCATAATAATGATAATAATAATAAAAAAGGAACGAGATTGAAAAGGATAAATAATAGTAACAAATCACTAATAAATTTTATAATGTTGTATAATAATAAATGAGCCAGTGTGGTGTAGTGGCAAGAGTGTTGGACTGGGAGCTGGGAGATCCGGGTTCTAGTCCCCACTCGGCCATGGAAGCTCACTGGGTGACCTTGGGCCAGTCACACACTCTCAGCCCAACCTACCTCACAGGGTTGTTGTTGTGAGGATAAAATGGAGAGGAGGAGGATAATGTAAGCTGCCTTGGGTTCCTTGCAAGAGGAATAAAGGCAGGATATAAATGCAATAATAATAATAATAATAATAATAAAGCTTAAAAACAACCTTACAACAATCAGTAGTATATTTTGTACTAGATATATAAATGAGTGTGCACATTTCTATACACCCTCAAACAGTATATTTAAGTACAGTATGTCATATCCATTTTAAAGAGAAAGGATTTTAAAAAAAGAGAAAGAGAGAAATGAGAGAAAGCAGACGGATATATGTATAAGCAGTTATCTTTGGCCTGGCCTGAATAATTCAGACTAAACATAGCCAGTTAACAAAACATGTTTGTAGATGTTCATGGGGCTGGAACAGAAATCTCATATGTTTTTGCATTTAGCTATGCCTCTTCCATTTTGTGATTTAGGAACTTCTTCATCTGACCTTCAGAAACAATGCAAAATGTAGCAGGATATTTTAAGTGATGTTGTAAGTTCATTTGTTTTGCCAGATTTTTCGCCTTGATGAATTGCCTTCTTTTATCAGCAACATCTTTGGTGTAGTCCAGAAATAACATAACTTTATCTTGTTTCCAAAAAATATTTCCACCCCCTCTTGCCAAACGCAGGATATAATTTTTTTGTGGAGATTCTTGCACATTGGACTATAATAGTATAACCAGTCCCTTTGGCATTTGGCACATGGAATGCCTGCTCAATATCAAGTAAATAATCAGATGGCACAGGGAGTATGTCATGCAAAAGCTTATCTACAAAAGTAGACAAATTTACATCACTAGGCAGATCCTTAATACTGATAATATGTACATTTGCCCTGCATGTAAAAACCTCTAGTTCGGAAATTCTGACAGAAAAATTGTTGAAAAAAACTTGTGACGCAGTTTCATTCGCTGCCACCCTATCTTGCAGCTTGTTAACCTTCACCTCCATTTTTTGCCAAGAAGTGTTAATTAAATCCACAGCCCCTTGCATGGCGGTGATGGAATTTTGAATTGTATCCAACCTCTTAGCCTGTTCAGCAAATTGCGAAGACAACGTTTTTATCAGAGTAAATAACTCCCCTATATCTTCGGTTCTTGGCACCTTTGCCAAAGGAGGTACCGGGGGGGGGGGGGTAGGTGGAGATGCATTTCCTTTTTTTCTCCTTGCTGTAGCCATGTTTCTCTTCAAACAGATCTTGCAGATCCTCAAATATCCTCAAATAATGTTAATATTCTTAAACCATTCCTTAGATACTGTTGGTATTTCTTAATCCATAAATTACGATGGAGCATGTCAGCCCTGATTTCTCCTAATTAGGAGTTTCAAAACAACGTTTCGCAATGATTAAGCTCTGGGAGTTTAATCCAGCCCCCCTGCTGCTTCGCCAAGAGGACTATTCTTCCAAGACTTCATCCAGATACTGCCTTGACTCCCCTTTTAATTCCAAGGGAGAGATGAAAAGGGTTTTCAACCTTTTAAAAAGCTATTTGAGATAGCGTCCTGCAGAGACTCCACAAAATGCTGCCAGGGCGACATTGGCTCCGACCGGAAGTCGCTCTTGTGCTACTGTTGACATTGTATTTTTTATGTCACTGCTTTTTTCATCATATTTTATATTGTTAATCCAGAAGGTGCCGTGGATTATGTTGGATGCCCTTGTAGGGGCCAACATATTCCGCCCCCTTGAAGCACCCATCCCTCTGCACTATCAACACCACACTCTGTTTTATTGTCTCCCTCTCCTTTATTTTTAAATTCCCCTTTTCCTTTTCCCCATTCCTTCTTTTCTTTTCTTTTTTATATAATACCATAAGAGGCAAATTAGCAGATGTGGAAGCGATAATTATGAATGGTTTAATATGTAAGATACAGAGTTTAACACATTTCAGTCACCTGAAGGGTCGGGGGAAGAGGAATATGGGAAACAGAGGCTTACTGTTATATATCGTCTACCTTCAACTGTATAATTGGGAAGGAGGGAGTGGGTGTTCTTTTATTGTTTAAATAATCTTTAAAAATGAAATAATCTCAAACAGGCATTTAAATAATTTCAAAAACCTTTCAATAAAAAAATAACAAAATATTTCCCCTCGTCTAATTATATATCAGCAGACAAGAAAGCAGGAGACATTAGAAAAATATTGGCATTAGTATGGAGAGGCACTTTTCCAGCAACACATTTTCTTGACATACCAGAGCGCCAACTGGCACGCATCTTCATGACCATCTGATTCCTTTCCTATCTAATCTACACTACTTGCAGCTCTAATCGCTCCCTCCGGACCAGTGTGGCAGAAACCACATTGCTCTGATGTTCTGTGCAATACATAGTACGCTGCTGACGCTAAATGAATGTTAACATTGTAACACGCGTGCATGTGTACTCCATTATTCCATCCTAACCATCGGGGAGATACCTGCCTTTGTTTCCGTGGTCTAAGGAAGTAATACAATAAGAAAAGAGAGGGTGGAAAGATTATCTTGCCTTCATATCACTGTAGTGGGACTAAACTGCACAACTGCTGAGATTTTAGAACACATGGCCTGTATGGATTATCCTAGCATCCAGCCTGAATGGAAACTAACACACACAATAAGTCCAGAGAAATAAGCAGAAAATGAACACTGTCCCACACACATCGCCTGTATGCGCCACATTATGCATTCAAGCAGGATAGGCCTGTCTGTGGAATTTGCTTTTATCTCAGTATGTCCCATTATAAACTGTCTTTGTAAGCTTGGGAAGGGCTGTAGTTCAGTGGTAGAGCACATACTTTGCATGCCAAAGGTCCCATGTTCAATTCTTGGCACCTCCAGATAGGGCTGGGAAAGACTCCTCTTTGGAAACATGGAGATCTGCTTCCAGACAGTGTAAACCATACTGAGCTGGATGGACAAGTGGTCTGACTTGATATGTCAGCTTCCTGTGTCCTGCCTAATGAGCAATGAAGGGGACATTTTGTAATATGGTAATTAAGCTGTTGCTTTGGGCAGTTTAGCTTTATTCATCTGCTTCAGCCACCAGAGAGCAAACCATGGCTTTCTCTGCTGTGGCTAGAGTACATTGGACATTTGGCAAGTTGCGTAGAGTCACCTAGTAATTCTCAGTCACACCTTTCCTATATGGTGCATACAGATTTGTGCTCTTTTTTTCCTGTGGAAGAAAAATTCCAAAATCCAAAGGTATGTGGATATTGGTGATGGGAGTGTTATTGATTGGAGGTTTTAATCCCATGTCATGCTGTTTCTTTGTTTTGTAATTTTTTTACTGGTTCATAAGCCACTCTGGGAATGAGGATTGGCCACAGAAGGGCAGGGTATACATTTTAGAATAAATAAAATAAATGTCTGGATTCCATCCATGTGCAAATCAACTCATTAAGATGCTTACTGTGTGGCTTTTTAACAGCGGTGTTTTTCAAATAGAAACATGAGATAATATATCACATTAGCTATTCTTGTTAAGTCTCATTCACTTCCTGCCCACAGTAGGAGCCGTGTCAGCATTTAGAAATGACAGTAGGAGCTAGCTGCTTGCAGTATCCATTCCAGTTGGAGCATTTATGTGCAATAGAAAATGCCAAATGGTGTGGCAGTAACGTGCCTAACGCTGTTAGCTTTAGCAAGCCAGTGAGGCTGCAGTGTTATTTACTGGCATGCTCTCAATGCAGCGAACTATCTGCCTGAATACTCATCCAATGATGCCCATGGGCACTGATGGAGATAAGCAATTAAAATTGCCAGATGGTCCAGAGAGGAGTAATCTGACCCCCCATTCTCTCTTTTTTTTAATCTCTTTTTATTTGTATAAATGAAATAAACAATACCAACAACATAATCAAAACCTTCATTACAGTATTCTGAGGAAGAAAAAGGGAGGAAAGCAAAAGAAGGAGGGAAAGAAGGAAAAAGAAAGAAAGAAAGATTATATTTAAACTTCAGTAAAAGCAAACCAAATATCCAAATATAAATCCAATGGCAGATTATACCTACACAGCACTGTTCCAAACACTGCAGGTATTATTAAATCTTCAGTCCGCTACACCAGAAACAGTGAGCCTTATCTTTCAGTGACTTAACCTCAGTCTTATACCAAAGGACCGGGAGCAAACAATCCATTTCCATTGGCCATATATTACCATTCAATTAATGCGTATTAATAAACATTAAAGGTTTAATCAGCAAGGAATAGTAATAAGCATAATCCTATAATGATGGTAATAATAATAATAATACTAATAAAAATAAATTTAAGAAAAGGATAAAAAATAAAAAAACAAAAGCAAACCATTTGTATATTTTAAGTAATATCATATCTAAAAATATATTTATATGTGTACACACACATACACACACAAACAGGAAATTTATTACAATATAATGACACATTCTCTTGCCAGCAGACTTCATGGCTCATCTTTCATTTTTGATGCGCATGAAATGTTTTAGATATGCTGGGAAGCCACTTCTAGGGTGTGAGTCTAATGGGTACTGAGAAGACCTTACTGATTTCATGAGCTAGAGAGAGTGGGAACTACAGATGCTGAATACTAAGCGAGATTTGGCCCCTGCCTCTACGAGGTGATTTTATGAGACCAAACTTTGTTACTGCAGGAGGGAGGGAGGGAAGGAGGGAGAAAGAGAGAGAGAAAGAAAGAAAGAAAGAAAGAAAGAAAGAAAGAAAGAGCTAGTTAATTAGCTTAGAGCCAAACTACATGTTATGCTGGAAATCTGTAACTGGTTCTCCTGACATATATATTTATAACTGAAATGTAGCCACAGGCAACTGCCATTTTTTCTTAGTAGCATCAGAAAGGAAGGGCCATTTAACCCTTTCTCCCAGCTGGACCGTTTTCAATATCAAAAATGCTGCAATCCCAAAATGCGTTTGCCTTCTGGGGGCAGGGGATGCTAGTGTTCAAGCGACATCAGTTCAGCTGCCCCTTGCAGATCCAGCCAGCTCTGCGTGTAGAAAAATTCAAATTATTTCCCTTCAAGAACTCTACATGAACTCCAGACTGGGCCATTTTTGCCAGCAGAAGAGGAAAGTAAAGTAAAACAGCCAGGCACCAAATGCAGTGGGGAAAGGCAAGGGAAGTTCCAGGTGCACAAAAATACATTTATATAATCCAGTACCTTTCGAATATAGTCCTTCAGGGGGCAGGGCACTCTTAGGCGCACAGTCAACTTGAGTCTTTGGCCTCTGGCTCTGTTGCCAAAGATTTTCTTTGCTGGCCCCTAGAGCTCAGTGAGACTTCAAGCTGTGTGAGGGGACAAATTATTTCTTTCTAGACTGAATTGTTCATTGATCAGCTTCCATCTCTGCACTGGAGCTTTCCATCATGCTCAACAGAGAAGGGAATTTGTCCACCTGAAACTCATGGCCATTATTTATTTATGAGTAGATGGAAATGTTATGCTGCCCTGCCACAGCAAAGAATAAGTGGGTGCTTTGGAGCAGCACTGCCCTTTGATAAAATGTTCACAATGGTCTGTGACCAGCACACGATTGGCCCCTCCTGTACTCTGTACTCTGCTGGGATTACTGGTTTAGGGCTTCTCCACATGGTGCTTTTATCCTGCGATTGAGATTGGTTAGTCACGGACGTTTGTGGTTCCTTTACATGATGATGTCAACCTCCAACACCTCTGCTGTGGTTTCTGGCCATTTTCGCTGCTTAATTTGAAACGGAATAATGAGCCAATAAAAAGAATCAGTTTGAATTTGTCTGTGTAAAGAGGAAGTGGCGCTATAGCAACAGTGCCATCTAGTGGCTGCATAATGAAACATATAGAACTTGAAGATAAAGGGGGAAAGGGAAGGGAAGCATATGTAATGAGACAATCTCAATCCCACAAAGAATTCAGAAGCAGAAGCCCAGTAAAACTGCAGGATAAAAAGTGTCTGTGTTCTTTCTTAGCAAAGCTTTAATTAGGCTGGGAGCCCTGCCAGCAGAGGTAGCAATGACTGAGAATGGCCTCTTCAAGGCTGCTTCTACTTACAGCAGGTTGATAAGGGGTTGAGCGAAAAGTCAAGCAGGCAAAGTTTTGAGCATGATATCCAGGCAAGGGTGAGGCAAGTCAGGGCCAGTCCAAAGGTCTAAGAAGGTCCAGTTTCTGAGGCAGAAGGTCAGGATCACTGAAAACACACGAATGTGGGAAGCACACCAAGATGCTGTTTTCAGCAACCTGCTCATGCTGCTTGCCACACTTTTATCTGAGACACAGCTAGGACATGTCCAACTCCCTGCTGCAACTCACTAACGAGTAGGGATGTATGAAAGTCACTTACCTTTTCGCAGCTTTGATTCACGGGGGGGGGGGAGGCGCTCCGTCCCTCCCCCTGGAATCCCCCCTGGGCTGGCTCTGCTCCATGGCGGCTCTGTGGAGCCGCCGGCCAGGGCCATCCGCAGCTGGATTTCCGGCCATGGCCGGCTGCTGCGGCCGCAAGTGACAGCCGCTATGCCATTTGCGCTGCTGCTCTTTCCATGATAGGCTACATAAGTATTTACGTAGCCTATCACAGTAAAGGCAGCTATGCAAATGGTGTAGTGGCCACTATTTGCGTGGCTGCCTTTACCTAGGGATGGCAGAGAATTCCGCCACAGATTTCAGTGAGGCCGAATGCACTGGCATTCATTCCCCCAAAATCCATGGCGGAACGGCCAGACAGGATTCTGGGGGGAAGGACTGGGTCGCCTCCCCCCCGTCAAGGATTCCGTGGGGAGGGACGGAGCACCTCCCCCTCCACCGCGAATCACATCCGTGAAAAGGTAAGTGACTTTTGTACATCCCTACCTTTACCGTGATAGGCTATGTAAATACTTATGTAGCCTATCACGGAAAGAGCAGCGGCGCAAACGGCGTAGCAGCCGCCGTTTGCGCCCCTGCTCTTCGCCGTGATAGGCTACGTAAATACTCACGTAGCCTATCACGGCAGCCTGGCAGGACACAAATGGTAGCCGCTAGGGTGGCCGCCATTTGCGGCAGCAGCACCTGGCCAAGAGACCAGCTGCCGCCACCGCCACTGTGCAGCAGCCTAGCCTAGTCCAGGGCAGGACCTGAGAGGCAGCACAGAGGTGGGTGAGCTGGCTCTCCAAGGCCCAGGAAGCCTAATGAGAACCTTACTACCTTAGACCAGGCAATGGGGAGCTGGAATATTGTCTGTGCATGTCTGGGGGCATTTCTTCCCTAGTTTTTTAAAAGAAAAGTTGAAAAATATATCCTTTCAATCTGATTCTGTGGTAAGAGTGGAACTCACTCGTTAGTTCGATGCCTAGCTGGAGGCCCAATAAGTTTCACTAGACACGGGTAAGACCCTGGATCAAACATGTGTTTATTGCTCGAGCAAGGCAGAAGTCTCAAAGGGGGACTGACAGAACACCTTGAACCAATCCCTCTAGCATGACCAGGGTAACTCCATGTTTGTTCGCTAAGTTCACCCTGTCTTAGTTTTGAAAGTGTGTATATGATCCATTAGTATAAAAGCATGGTCTTGTAGCAGCCATATCGGGGGTCAGACTAAGTAGCCTCATGCAGTCTCATGCTTCATGTTCTTGCTGAGCTCTTTCTCCCTTAAATATATTGTTGTAAGCTGATGAGACACAGGAATTCCTTATCTTGTCAAAGGTCATACAATTGTATATCTTGTTCTCTGCTGTTCTCTTCTGTTCTCTGCTTATCACGGCTACCCTATAACCCAGTTCTTGTATTATAAACAATGGTGCTAGGAGAAGAAATGTTGAGGACTGCAACCCCACATGGGAGGGAGAGGAGGAGCCGTTTCCTATGTGTCACAATATCTATAAAAACAATGTGCTAATGTAAATCGGGGCTTCTGGCTCTTTGGAAATGATTCCAGCCTTAAGCCCGCGCGTTAAATAAAGAATCTCTTTTTCCTTCACTCCGTGGTCTCTCTGACTCTGAGTTCTGCAACAGTCTGTTTTAAAGGTCCCTACAGACACCATGACTTCTTTACTAAGACAGGGAGGAAGTATTCAGAACACTTTCTGAATACTTCCTCCCTGCCACCCTGGAACGTGGTGAGTAAAATACTCCTTAATGTCTGGGGTGCTCTGGTCCACAAACATGCCACCTACCAGAGGTTTATTCTGGTCAGCTTCTGGGTCCATGCCGCCGTACATGCGAATGGATTGGGAGAGTCTGGAGAAAACTCTCCTGGTGTTTCATTTTGCCCTTTCATCAGTAGCCAAAAGGGCTTCTAACAATTGAACCATATCCACCCCAGATGGATGGTGGGTGCAAACCAGACAGGGCAGAGGTTGAGTACCCAGGTGGAACCCATGGTGGGGAATTAAGGCTTCCTCAGTTAAAGACCTTTCCTCTTTGGTTCTGCTTGTAAGCCTTATTTACCCAAATAATCTGTCTGGCCAGGAAATTTATCTTCTAAGACTAGTCTCAAATCTCTTAAAACTTGTTGATTAAAGGACCCTATATCTGGCCAAGAGTGGGAGGTGACAGGCCACTCTTCAGTACACAGAACACACATGCGTTTCTTAGATAATCCACCAATTACAGGTAAATTACTGAAATACTTCATCATTACATCCAGAGGACTACCCAAAGGGGCAGAACACTTGTTACCCATGGTAATATCTGACTCTGGGACTCGAACCCAAAATCTTTAACCTAAAACCTTTACCCCTTGTAATATCTGATTCTGGGACTCAAACCCAAAATCTTTAACCTGAAGTCTTTAGTCCTTGTAATACCACCACCACATAAATTCTCTTACTTTAAACTGTCTTAGTTTACAGGAATTATACAACTATGAAGTCTTAAAGTGATCTCATACCCTATAAGGATCCATCTTACCCTTTCCAAAAGAACCTGTCCCTTATTGCAGTCTGCCTGTTCCTCCATCAGAACCAAGAAACCCAAAGATGAACTCACCTAGTGCCGGCAGGGCGTTGATTTCCATGGAGGATCAGGGGAACGACGAGCTAGATGGGTCCTGCTGCGGTCACCAAATTGTGGTAAGAGCGGAACTCGCTGATTAGTTCAATGTCTAGCTGGAAGCCCAATAAGTTTCACTAGACACGGGTAAGACTCTGGATCAAACACGTGTTTATTAGGGGTGGGAGGATCACTTACCTGGCTCCGTTCCGGGGATCCGCAGCAGGGGGGAGGCGATCCGTCCCCCCCCGAATCCTCCCTGGCTGGCTCCGCTCTGCGGTGAGTCCGCGGAGCCGCCGGCCAGGGCCACCTGCAGCCAGACCTCTGTCCGTAGTGGACGCCATTTTTGTCCCTGTCCCTTCGCGTGATAGGCTATGTAAATATATACGTAACCTATCACGGCAACACAGGGACACAAATGGCGTAGCGGCTGCCATTTGTATCCCTGAGTTAGCCGTGATAGGCTACGTATGTAGCCTATCATGAAAAGAGCAGGGATACAATGGCGTAGCAGATGCCATTTGCATCCCTGCTCTTTGCCGTGATAGGCTACTTAATACTTAGGTAGCCTATCATGGCAAACGGAGTGAGGGAAATGGTGGCCGCAGACTGAGACCGCCATTCGCACCTGCGGATGGCCGACAAAAGGAAGGTTCCATCCCCGGGAGGTTTCGTGGGGTGGCGGGGGGGATTGTTCCATTCCGCCACGGATTCTGGATTCTTTAGAATCTGGCCTCCCTGGAGTCGGTGGCAGAATTCTCCGCCATCCCTAGTGTTTATTGCTTGAGCAAGGCAGAGGTCTCAAACAGAAATCAGCCCTGAACATGGGGCGGTGTACACCTTTATACTGTGCTGTAAACAAGTTACATCAGAGTGAAAAAGAAAAACTGGTGCTAGGCAGATTACAGCTGCTGGGCAGAATACAATACTTATCAGCTTGTTCAAAGCAGGGTGCGGTTAATGATTCGCTGGGGTGGAACCTACGTATTTTAGCCAATTCTCAGAACAAGCTGCTGACAGACTGCAAACTGTCTTACTAAGACAGGGTGAACTTAGCAAACAAACACGGGAGTTACTCTGGTCATGCTAGAGGGATCGGTTCAAGGTGTTCTGTTCAGTTCCATTTCAAAATGGTTTTGAAGAGTATAATGTGGCTATAGCCTTAGCTGCAACAATTTTAGACCTCCACCCAACTGTGCAAATAACCGTTATAATTTACCTTATTGAACTTTTCTCATGCAGACTTATATACTACCAAAATAGGGTGTGTGAGATTTTGCTGGTTGAGCCACCAAAAGCAGTGTTAGCTGGTTGTCCCAGGACCTTTCTGTAGAACAGAGACTGTGTGGTTGTACAGTTAATTCTAGCACCTAGAGTTCAGAGAGACATATAGTTCCTACGTGACGTGCTGACAAGCATTTCCTTATGAAAAGTGATGTTTATAGGTATTAAATTAATTTTTAAACTGAAACGTCTTAGCTGCTGTCCTGGCATGGCAACGGAGACCAGGGTAGTTATTTCTGGGAAGCAGCTGCCCCAGGAGAGCTGAACTCACCGTTGTGGGGCAATTGAGGCCTAGTAGAAAACAGCCAGAATGTGCATGGCTCACAAATTCCACCTTACAGGGTCTTTCCACAGAGGCAGATTGCTGCATGTGTTGCATTGCACTGGTGGCAACAGAATACAGGACTATATGGAATGATCCTCTGGGCTGTTCCTTTTTAAAATTAAAAATTAAATTAAATTATAATTGTTAAAATTGATACAGGAAATGCTATTCTACAGTCATTTTCAGTGGATATTTCCCAAGGCCTTGATGTCATAGCAGCAGTTTCAGAAGAAATTTTAAAAGGTAAAGGTGTCCCCAACCAGTCGTGTCTGACTCTAGGGTGTGGTGCTCATCTCCATTTCTAAGCCGAAGAGCCAGCGCTGTTCGAAGACACTTCCGTGGTCATGTGGCTGGCATGACTGAACACCGAGGTGCACGGAACGCTGTCACCTTTCCCGCCGAAGCGGTACCTATTTATCTACTTGCAATTTCTTGCTTTCGAACTGCTAGGTTGGCAGGAGCTGGGACTGAAGACGGGAGCTCACTCCGTCATGCGGCACTTGGGTCTCGAACTGCTGTTCTGCCGACCTTCCGGTCTGCAGTTCAGCGTCTTAACCACTAAGCCACCGCGGCGCCTTCCGAAGAAATTCCACGGCCTTCTTCAGAAGAAATTACATCACTGCAAAATAACAAGACTGAAGACCAGTGATGAAGGAAACCAATCAGATCATGCTAGTGAAATAAGGCCAGTGCCAAAGAGGATTTGTAAATCTAACTCTTGCCTACAAAATATGCTGCTATACGAAGGCAACATTGTCCAAGCTGTGAGCGAGAACCATTCCACAGATGATGAGACTTTTAGGAGAATATATTTCAGTGCAATTGATACAGCGAAAGGTGAAATGGCAGCTCAGTTTTGTGAAAGAAATGTGCACCTTTCAGCAGCTGTAAAAGCTCTAAAGAATATAGACACAGATAATTTTCTTGACCCAAGCAAGCTTATACCACTGTGTGAACTTTCCAGATGCACTCCAGAAATTGAAGAACTTCAAACATATCTACTGAGGAAGTACAAGGATATGGCAGAATCCTGCAAAACCACAACATATCACGAGCTTACTAAAACATCATACCTGTACGAGGAAGCCTCTCCACGCAGGTACACGCTGTATGCGGCAGGACTTACCTTTGGTGCATCTACAGCTGTGTGTGAAAATTCATTCTCAACTTTGACACATGTGCTGACACCATACAACGGGTACGTTGTTTCGAATGTATGTCAGAGAAGGCCCTGGAAATGCTTCATCAGAGAAAAGCAAACCTCATCATCTTGGCTTTTGAAAATAACATACTTGACGGAATTCCAAGTGAGCAGTTCCTCCGCAAGTTTGCAGAGAAAGCACGGCACATTAGACTTCATTAACAGTTCATATAATTATGGTAGGATGACTTGTACAATATACATTTACTCCCTAGTCACTGTTATGTAGTCTACCCAACTATTTTGCACGTGGAAAATATTGTATTTTAAATTATTTGCATTTTTGTACACTTCACAAGTCATAGTTCCTAATTAAATGCATAAAATTGGGGGTAGAGGTTGTCATTACCTACGAAAAGTTTTTCCCCCCAGAAACCTCTTTTATAGTGACCACTGCCCCAACCCTTCCCCCACCCCCAATTCTTGTCTCTGCCCACTCAGTAAAAATTGTCTCGCTACACCCCTGCATGTTTCTAGGATACTTGTGCTAGTAGAAGGAGATGGGGGGTCATTTGCACTGATTCCTCCTTCCCCCTGCAGCCCCATGTGCTCCCCCCCAAATCTGCTACAAAGGGTTGGAGGACAGCGTGGAAAGTGGTGCTAGGGGTTGCAGGGGGAACTGGCAAAAATGGTCTCCTCCCTTCTGCCAGTGGAAGCCTCCGTAGGATCCAGGGGAAGCCACTGAAGGATCCAGGGAAGCCTCTGCTGTGAATGAACTGGGCCCTTCCATTCATGGGTGGACGATTCAGGATCTGAGTCACAGTCTCAAGGGCCAGCAGTCACACCTACCTCCTGGGGGACTCAAGAATTGCATCAATGGAGGGGTCTTCCTGGCTCTGGTTAGATTCTGTGCGTCTCTTGGCTCTGATTCCCTAGCTTACGGCTCATCTTTGACAGCTGCCCATGGCTTTGCTTTGACGGGTGTTTCGAATGTATGTCAGAGAAGGCCCTGGAAATGGGAAGACCAGTTGAGACAGCTGTAGAGTGGAACCACAGGAAAACAGAAGAGCAAAAAGAAAAAAGAACAGGTCTGAGGGAGACAGGGAGAAATTAACTTCCTTTGTTCTTTTTACTGTAAGGGTGCTTTCCATAGCGAGACCCACAAGGATCCAGTTGTTCCTCCACGAAATGAAGGCCTGGTGAAGAAAGGCAGGCAAAAGGAGCCAAAGAGTTCCAGTGACTCAATGATGCTACCATCCAGGTGCTATATCCCACATCCCTGATTCATTAAGACGACATGTCAATACACCAGTACAGTTGCTGCAGCTTTTTTTTTTTTTTTTTAACGTTTGGATGTTTGCACGTTGTCACACAGCTGTGTCGTGCTTTAAATAGAATGAAAGAAATGAAAAGCTAGATATTAGAGGCATTTTACTGTGAAATAAAAGCAAAGTATACTCTAGGG
This sequence comes from Heloderma suspectum, assembly GCF_057233095.1. Taxonomy (NCBI): domain Eukaryota; kingdom Metazoa; phylum Chordata; class Lepidosauria; order Squamata; family Helodermatidae; genus Heloderma; species Heloderma suspectum. The sequence goes on along the minus strand of NC_139460.1, from coordinate 76,377,571 downwards.
CTGATTGCTGTTGCAAATTATCACTGCTATATTTGTTTTTTTTTCCCTTTTGCAAAAAAAATTGTAATAATGTTTAGGATACTATTGCCACCTACTGTCTGCCTCAAGTATGACATAGACATCAGTAAAGAAAAAGAAAAAAAGATCAGGCCATAATTCAGATGTGCTGGCTGAAAAGCAAGGACTTCAGAGCATACCTAAAATGCAAGATCTCCAGGTAGTAAAGGAAGTGGTGGCTGAGTCTTTTAGGGGAGCCTTTTGGTCAGTGTCTAGTTTTCCAAAGGTGGGTCCCAAAAAGAGATGCAGAGCAAAAAGCTAGAGAAACACTGGCATGTATTCTGCTAATGAAACAGAGTCAGTTAAAAAAGAAGAAGGGGGGTTACTTTCAAGAGCAGATTCTCAAAAGGTATGAATGGTTGTGGGCTGGAGCTAAACGTCATATTTAGAGTGGGCCCACAGGATCTAGTGATCCTGTGGGCCCTAGGATCTAGGATTTGGAGCCAACACAATATTTTGTGCACTCTGCATGGGACAATCCCAGAAGAGGTTTCAGAGGCTGCAGCAGAAGCAGGTAGGGGTGGAAAGGGTTACTGAGCGAAGGGTGATTCAGGACCCTGCAGGCATCACACAGGAAAAAGAAGCAGTCTTTGAAGTTGACACTTTCTTGTCCTTTACAGAAAGAGAGAGGAAGCCAGTGGAGACCTTGGAGGCAGGCTGGAGTTTGAACCAGGGTGTATGTGAGCTTTATCTCTGTACTTGTTTCTAGTGCCAAGGCTCTTGAACATAGGAAGTGATAAGTGCCTCTGGGTGCATGCAGAGTCTTTTTCCCTTTTCACAATTAGTCAAGTCAGCCTCCAACAGATATGGGCTTACAAAATGGGTCTCCTAGTTAGGGTAAACAGTCAGAGGGCACATGTTGCTGAACCTAAGCTGCTGTGGATAGGAGACTGCCCGGCAACCTCATGTAAGCTGCCTTGACCTCCAACATGGAATAAGGTGGGATATTAATGGATTAAATAAAGAAAATAAAGAAACCATAAGCAATAGAACCATTGCTCTTCAGCTATGGTTGCTACCCTTATTTTTGTGCTTTTAACAGCGGTGTGATAGACAGAACTTTAATTGATGCAGTCTTTCCTGGCCTAGTGATATGCTGCTGCTGCTTTTTTTTCAAACTTAACACCTTCTCCCTTTTTATTTCCATGACAAGCCATTTGCTTTAATGCGAGGGGCTGAGAGCTAAAAAAAGAAGTGTAATTTCTACTTATGGGGAAGTTAGGCAAGCTGGAACACCCTGTTCTTAGAAACCCAACCAAGCAGGTCCCCTTTCAAGAGCTTTGAATTTAACTAAGATTACTGCAACTTTCCAGGATTTTGATGTTGATGTTTTTCTTGCTCTGTTCCATTCTGCAGACATTTACCTATATCCAGCACCCAGTTTCTCAGGCAGATGAATCACCTGACTCCAGGATGACTGAGACCTAAAATGACAAGCTGAAGTGGGAGATCGGGGTGGGAGTGGGAGTGGGGATGGGGGGTGGAATGCTACTCATATGAAGTGTCTGTAAGGCATAGTTGAGAAGCAGGAGCTGATCTCCATAGCAATTCCATTTCCTGTCCTATGATCACAACAGGCCATAAAGAGACCCTTCACCAACAGTCACATTTAAGCAGGCACTTTTATCCAGCAAGGAGAACAAAAGAAAAGAGTAGGATCTCTGCCACAGAGCTTGAAGCATGGGTGATAAACCAGTTTGTGAATACTGTATTTGGGTATCATGCACCCATGGAGCTCGGGGGATCCCTATCAGCCCCCTGGCATTAACGGTCTACCAAAAAATATATTTGTAAGTAACATGGACATTTGCTGTTTGTTTTACAGGAACTGTCAGTTCTTTGCACCTGTAAAGGATAGGATTTTAGACGCCTAAAAATAAATAATTCCCATGGGGCCTTTATTTCATAGCCCTTTCTATCCTAGAAAAATAACTCTCTATTTCCTAACAGGCAGAAGATAACATTAACTAGAACACACACCACAGCACTATCACACATGGACACACACAGCATTTATAGGTAGGTGGATATGGATTTTAAAGGGAAAATATTTCCAGTTGTTGGAGAACAGAGAAACTTCTCCAGGATGTGATTGTGCTCGGATTGAATCCCACTCCCTCCAGTAAGCTTTGGTGAAAATCTATGCTAATGATGTTCTCCAAAAGAGGGGGCAGGCTTAGAATTTTGTACTCAGAAGGGTGGTGGTTTCCTCATCATTCTCTGTAATAGTAAACAAAACTCAGGTGATGGGTGAAGACAAAAATGGAGCCCAAACAGGGCCACTGAGAAACAAGAGGGAGGTATCAGCCCATGGTTTGCAGAAGTAAAAAAAAGAAAAAAGGAAAATCTAGGGGGTCAAACAACGACCGAAAACAGTCCAATGAGGATTGTTGCGTTTCAGTTGGAAAAGTAGACAAAAAAAACAGACAAGGGGTAGAATGCCCCAGTGCCTTACAGCTTATAGTAATCTGGAGGAGAGCGTGGCCGTATGGAACCATGCTGAACAGATGTGCAATCTGTCCTTCTAATCAGATTGATATCCCCTTTGTTTGTTTCTTTTCTTCCTTTAAAAAAACAACACCTCTACTATCATGTGAACCTATTATCTCCCATGGGCATTAAAATCAGCCGAGTGAGAGAACTCAGCAGACTTTATCAGACCAGTAAAAGAACTGAGTGGATGCATATGGCTGTTGTGTTTCATTTTTGTTGTGCATTTTATGGGCAATTCAAAAATAATAATCCCCTTCCTGTCCCCCACACCCCACCCCACCCTACCCTGCATCTCCAACTCTCCTCTGATTAGCTAGCTAGAAAGAGACAAAGATCCCTCTCGTGGTAGCTAATGAAACGTCAACAGAAATGTTCACCAAATTATGGCACATTTTGGAAGTGTAAAAATAAAACAAGGCACATTCAACTATACTGTCCTGCTGCTATGTGAACAGTATTTGAGAAATCTGTATGAAATCTGTATAACACTAGTGACCTGTGTAGCTCTCACATACAGGTACTACAAGAAAAATAAACCAGGGGGAAAATGTACCGTTTGGCCCTTACAAAAGGTGACCTAGCTCCGTTTTACAGGAGTACAGTATTTATATATGTAAACACTCCTGCGTGCCCTCTCTAGGATCCCTGCAAAACAGGCCTCTCCCTCCATCATCCCACTAATCAGAATGATGGATATTTGTCTGGTAACACAGCATAATAACACCTCACAGGGCTAGCCCAAGATACTTAGCTGCCTGAGTCAAAGGACAAGGTGGCGCTTCCGCCCACCCCCATTTCACGTACAGAATCTGTCCGGGTTCAGATGATCATGGGGGGGAAAGAAGCCATCATGGCTTCTCCTGCCCCCATATTGCCAGGCACATGCCCACTGTTTACATAATTACCTGTGCTGCAGCGTGGATTGGCATGTCCGAACCCGGTGCGTGGCACAGCACGGCTGGCTTCATACCCACCCTACAGCCCACGATTTGGATAGCACACCACCCCAAGCTGCAGTGCAGATAGATATGTAAACAATGGGCATGCGTGGCATGCACAGGGCACGGGAAGAAGCCACGGTGGGCTTTCCCCCCTGCAATCATCTGAACACCCCCTTTGACTGGACTGGCAGTCGACTCTTCTTTCAACATCCCAACACTGATGATGGGAAAACATCCTCCATTGTAACTGAGGGCAGCAGGATAGATTAGGGGCTGTAGAGCTGGCTGATTTAAGGGACTGGGAGGGGAGGACAGTGGGGAGCTGCTGCCACCTCTGGCTTGTGCCACCTGAGTCAGCTGCCTCAGTGGCCAATGGTAGGGCCAGACTTGGCAGCAGAAATTCAATTAACAAAACACCTTTCAGTTTAACATGTGTTGAGGGCTTTCCATCTTTGCTCAAGCTCCAAAGTGCCAAGAAACTGCAGTTGTTAAGGGCCACACCCTCAACAGAGACATTTAATTTAATTTATTTATTTCATTTCTATACCACCCAATAGCCGAAGCTCTCTGGGAGGTTCACAAAAATTAAAACCAAAAAGCGCATATAAAACAATATAAAAATATACAAACATTAAAATATAAAAACATTAAGACCACAATATAACAATACAACCAGAATAAAACCTAGCAGCAATGCAGAGATTCAAAATACAGATTTAAAAGAGCAAACCTAAAAGTCTAGAAAGCTAAAATGCCTGGGAAAATGAAAAGGTCTTCACCTGGCGCTGGAAGGAATACAATGTAGGTGCCAGGTGAACCTCACTAGAGAGCTCATTCCACAGCAGGGGTGCCACAGCAGAACAGGCCCTCCTCCTAGTAGCCACCCACCCCACTTCCTTTGGCAAGGGCTCATGGAGATGAGCGCTGAAGATGATCTTAAGGTCCAGGCAGGCACATATGGGATCCTTCAGATAACCTGGCCCCAAGCCGTTAAGGGCTTTGAATGTTAATACCAGCACTTTGAATCGGACCCGGAAATGGATTGGCAGCCAGTGCAGTTGGAAAAGTACTGGCATAATGTGAGCTCATTGGCCAGTCCCTGTTAACAATCTTGCTGCCTAATTTTGGACCAGCTGAAGTTTCCGGACTGTTTTCAAAGGCAGACCCATGTGTAACACATTGCAGTAATCCAGACGAGCATGGAAAACTGTAGCTAGGCTATCTCTGTGCAGATGAGGGAGTAGTTGGTATACCAGCCTAAGCTGATAAAAAGTGCTCCGTGCCACTGAGTTCACCTGTGCCTCAAGTGACAGTTCTGGATCCAAGAGCACCCCCAAACTACGAACCTGATCCTTTAGGGGGAGTGCAACCCCCTCCAGAACAGGTTGAATATCACCTAGCCGGGCAGATGAACCACCCACTAACAGTACCTCCATCTTGTCTGGATTGAGTTTCAGTTTATTGGCCCTCATCCAGTCCATTACCGTGCCCAGGCCCTGATTCAGAACAGCCACTGCCTCACCTGGGTTTGATGAGAAAGAGAGGTAGAGCTGGGTGTCATCTGCATATTGATGGCACCTCAGCCCACACCTCCGGATAACCTCCCCCAGCAGTTTCATGTAGATGTTAAACAGCATGGAGGATAAAATAGAGCCCTGTGGAACCCCATGGCACAATTGCCATGGCACAGAGCAATAATCCCCCAGCACCACCTTCTGGAATTGGCCATCCAAGTAGGAGCAGAACCACTGCAGTGCAGTGCCTCCAGCTCCCAACCCAGACAACCTATCCAGAAGGATACCATGGTCGATGGTATTGAACGCCACTGAGAGGTCCAGGAGAATTAACAGGGCTGCACTCCCCCGTCTCTCTCCCAGCAGAGGTCATCCCACAGGGCGACCAAGGCAGTTTCCATTCCAAAACCAGGCCTGAAGCCCGATTAAAATGGATCTAGATAATCCGTTTCATTCAAGAGTGCCTGGAGCTGTCCTGCAACCACCCACTCAAGCACCTTGCCCAGGAAGGGGATGTTGGCCACTGGCCTATAATTGTTAACGTCCTCCAGGTCCAGGTTAGGCTTTTTCAGGAGTGGTCTGATTACCGCCTCTTTTAAAGAGGCAGGCACCACTCCCTCTCTCAAGGAGGAATTTACAACCTCCTGGACCCAGCCAGACATCCCCTCCTTGTAACAAGCCATGAAGGGCAAGGGTCAAGCACACAAGTGGTCTATTGGACTTGGCCAAGCACCTTGTCCACATCCTCAGGCCTCAATAACTCAAACTCATCCAATAAAACTGGATTCAGACGATGCTCTGAATGCTTCTTCTAATGGAACTGCGTTAACCGCGCTGTCCAATGCATGACCAATCTGAGCGACTTTATCTGCCAAGTGCTGTGCAAACTCGTCACAGCGTGCACCCGAAGGTTCCACAGCCTCTCTTCCCTGGCTCAGAATGTAACAGGCCACAAACCACTCGGGAAAGCTCCGCTGGACGACACTGAGAAGATGCAATGCTGGTGGAAAAGAACTGTCACTTTGCCACCCTCACAGCCACAGAATAGGCTCGATAATGGGTTCTAACCTGTGTTCAGTCAGACTCAGCACGAGTTTTCCTCCACCTGCATTCTAGCCGTCTCCCCTCTTGCTTCATTGCCCTCAGCTCAGGTGTATACCAGGGAGTTGGCTGGGCTCTGCTCAGAGGAAGAGGGTGCTTGGGTGCGATCGTGTCAACTGCCTGAGTCACAGAACCATAGAATCATAGAACAGTAGGGTTGGAAGGGGTCTACAAGACCATTGAGTCCAATCCCCTGCTCAATGCAGGAATCCAAGTCAGAGCATCCCTGACAGATGGCTGTCCAGCCCCGTCTTGAATGCCTCCAGTGTGGGAGAGCCCACTGCATTCCACAGAGTGACCTGGGCTTCGACAGGAGCACCAGCCATACCAGCAGGAAAATCCCGCAGAGCCTTCTGGAATCTATCAGAATCCATTAGCCTCCAGAGACGGGCCATTTTAATAGGTTCCCCACCCTTGCAGAGGAGAAAGGCTATCAAAAGTCTAAACCTCAGCAGGAATTGATCTGACCATGACAAAGGGACAGATGTTAATTCCTCCACTTTCAGATCACCATCCTCCTGCCTAGCTGAGAAAACCAGATCAAGCATGTGTCCTTTTACATGTATTGGGCCGATGACATGTTGAGACAGCCCCATGGTTGTCATGGTGGCCATGAAGTCCTGAGCCACCCCGGATACAGCGGCCTTGGCATGGAAATTGAGATCCCCCGGGACCATCATCCTAAGGGTCCTCAACACCAAGTCCGAGACCACCTCTGTCAGCTCAGACAGGAAGTCTGATGGACAGCGGGGTGGGTGGTACACCAGCAGAATCCCTAATCTGTCTGGCCTGGGTACCCAACACAAGGTACCAACACTCAAGATCTGCACTCGAATGAACAGGAAGCCTAGAGAGAGGGATTGAATTCCTGTAGACCACGACAACCCCCTCTCCCTGACCCTTGAGTCAGTGTTGGTACTGCACTGAGTACCCAGGAGGGCACAGCTGGGAGAGAGCAACCCCTCCCAGTTCCCCCGCCCAGGTCTCAGTAATACATACCAGGTCAGCCCCCTCATCCACAATCAAATCATGGATGAGGGAGATTTTATTTAGGGCTGTTTGCATGTAACAACAACCCATTGGTTAAACAACCGATGGGTAGTTGTGTATGAACGGGAGAGAGTGGACATGCTGCAGACAGTGCACCCTCTTCTTCTACTTTTACTCCACAACCTACAATTGGCTCCTTCATAGGTTGTGGAGCATGCCATCTGAACCCGGACCGTTGGGTTCTTTAGGGGCTAAACAGCCCAGCAGTTAACCCAACAACAAACCATGGGTCCCTGCTCGTGCATGACCATCCATGGGTTTTGAACCAATGGGCTGTTGTTATGTGTGAACCAGGCTGTTATGCAGGCAATATGGTATGGTGTCCTATGCTGTAGTTAGTTCTAGCTTCACCACTACCTCAGAGCTGGATGGTTGTCAGTGGCAGAGTGGTGGACCTAAGTCCTAGATTTGTCTATTCACTGAAATAGTCAGATAGAGTCTATGCAACTGTCTATGCATACCATGTTACAAGTGCCCAACTGGCAACTAATACCATCCACATAGAATGATAGAGTTGGAAGGGACCTTGAAGGTAATCTAGTCTGACTCCTTGCTCAGTGCAGGATAAGCCACAGGTAAAGCATTCTGCCTTACTCCCCCTGTACATTTCCCACACAGGGTTTTGGCTAGCTTTGTAATTATAAAACAATTTTTTTAATACTAGGTGACGTTTTCCCATAGTGCAGAATGAGCAAAAGAGTTGTGTGTGTGTGTGTGTGTGAGAGAGAGAGAGACAGAGAGAGAGAGAGAGAGAGACAGAGAGACAGAGAGAGAGAGACCTAGTGTTAAGTAGTTCTTGAGTTTATGACACAGGAAATATTCAAGCTTTGGAATTCATAGGTTATTGAATTGCATTATAACTATATGAAAACTTAGTGAAATCTAAGTCATATGTAAGGCTGAGGCAGAGTAGCTCTGCCTAACTCTTAGGCAGTGTTAGTTTGTGTCATTGGCCACTTAATAAAAAGGCTGCCTATTAAGTAATTAGGTATGGCAATGTATATAAAGGATTCTGAACAACTGCGCATACTTTATATAAATAGTAAGCGTTTCTCTTCCTAAATGCTCATTGTAATCCTGATCTCCATATAATGCTACCCTGAGTGGATGAAGAAAAAAAAACTTGAGGAAGGAGCTATAGGTATTGGAGAGGAACAAATTCCATGACAGGGTACAAGAAATAAAACAGGAGAACATCAAAATCTGTGGCTTCGGTTCACCAATGTGACAGCAACCCAGTACCAAGGTAATAGTGAAGCTGGAACTATCCATAGCATAGAATGCCATACCGTATCCATATCGACTACATCATGTGTCTGTCAAGGGTATGGCTCTTAAGAGCTGCAGTTTACATGAAACTGCTGGGGAAGGTTATCTTGAGATGAGGGCTGAGGTGTCAGCAATATGTGGATGACACCCAGCTCTATTTCTCCTTCTCATCAAATCTAGGTGAGTGTGAGTCAGTGAGTGTTCTGAATCAGTAACTGAGTGTGGTAATTGATTAGATGAGGGCCAATCAATGGAGACTCAGCTCAGACAAGATGGAGGTACTGTTAGTGGGTGATTCGTATGCCTGGCTAAGGGATGTTCAACCTGTTCTGGAGGGGGTTGCATTCCCCCTTAAGGATCAGGTTCATAGCTGGGGGTACTCTTGGATTCAACATTATAACCAGAAGCACAGGTGGCCTCAGTGCTGCAGAACAACTTTTGGGGGGCTGCTTTGGAAAATAGCCTGGAAATAGGGTTGCTGGTCCAAAATAGGGCAACAAGGTTGGTAACTGGGACTGGTCAATATGATCATATTACACCATTGTTCTGTGATCTGCTTCCAGTCCATTTTTGGGCCCAATTCCAAGTGCTGGTATTAACTTTTAAAGTCCTAAATGGCTCAGGGTCAGGTACCCTAAGATCATCTTCAGAGACTCTCCTTTGGGTGCCCCTGCCAAATAAGGTGGGGTGGATGGCTACTAAGGAGAGGGCCTTTTCAGTGGTGGTGGTCTGGTTGTGGAGTGCCCCCCTCCCCCCGAGAGGCTCACCTGGCACCTACATTGTTGCCTTTTCAGCATCAGGTGAAGAACTTTTTATTTTCCCAGGTGTTCAGTTTTGTTTTAAATGTGTCATTTTATTTTTAGATTTTTACACTGCTGGTTTACATGTTGGTTTTAAACTTTTAAAGGTTTTATATTTTTTATCATGTAGTATTTTAGGGTTTTAATTTCTGTGAACCACTAGCACCGTCGGCCGCTAGCTGTCCTTTCAGCTTTGAGCTAGCTGCATCATCACATCTGGGGCTAGTTGAACTTATCTTCTGTTCCTCCCCAGTAGCATTTTAACCATCTTCCTACCTGGGAGTCCCATTTTCCAATTGTATATTGACATATCTCTGGTTGTACTGATCCATTTAGTTTCCACGGCAAGAATACTGGGGTGGGTTGCCGTTACCTTCCCCAGAGATCGTATTTAGTCTGACTTCTCTGCTATGACCTTCCAGACTTGGGTGTCCCTTCATGGTTTAGCTCATGGCGTCATTGAGGTACTCAAGCTCCAGCACCACGACAAGGTAACGATCTCCTTTGCTGGAGGAGCCAAGGTGGCTGCAGAGTATGAAAAGTATCAAACCTAGCTTGCAAACAAAGTAATTTTGACCCCTTTGGCTGCTGATGCCATTTTTAATTTCATTCTTATTTTTTGGTGCCTGCAAGGTATGTCTTCAACCCATTGGGGAGTGTTCCAGGGGGTGAAAATGGTCCTTGGACCTCCTGCACTACAGTAAGCGAAAGAGAGAGAGCTTTTCTCACTGTCACAGTTCTAACCTTTCACACTGAGAATATAGGACACGGGGCTAAACCATCTGATTGCAACTGGCATGTACAGAGAGATGAAGGCTAAATCTAGACATAGCAGTTTTACCATTATCATGTGTTGGTTCAGCCGCAGTCCCTTGGAGATGCAGATCCCATAGCAACTGATGCAATACTTTTCCTTTCTGTAGCTATCGAAAGACGGGCAACAGGATTTTGTACTATCTGAAACTTCTGAAGGTCAAACCACACCTTAGATGAATTACACAGCATGCAGCTGCTCCTCCTCTTTTTCTTTACTCCAAAGTAAGCATGCAGGGGTCCAATATAGAACAGGGCCACTGTACGTGGGACAGTTAATCCTTCCCTTCCCGAGTTGTTGCCTTCTGAATTTTGCCCCCTGCACTTAACAAAATTAAAAACGTTCACTGGCACCAATGGAGGCTTCCACTACCCCTTTCTTTTAACCCCTGTGGGGCAGGGCGATTTGGGGAGAGAATCAGCTGGGAAGAGAAGGATTAACTTCCCCCTTCCTTGTGTGCAATAGTGCCAACCCAATGCTTCCTTTGGAGTAAGTAAAAAGTAAAGGGGAAGCTACTCATTTCATAATTAACATAGCATGTTGTTTCACCCTCAGTCATCTACATTGGCAGCCCCACATAAAGCTCATTACAGTAGTGAAGCCTGGAGGTTACAAAAACTTCAACTGGCATGGCAAGAAAGGACCAAATTCTACAATGCATAAGTAAAGGAGAGAAAGTACTCATGGTCTGGTCTGCAACTGACTTCTAAAAAAAGACCAAGGCCAGGCCCAGGAGCACCTACACAGAGGTGGGCAACTCCCATCAGCACTACCCAACATAGCTAATGGTGAGGGATCATGGGAGTTGTAAGCTAAACTTCTGGAGGGCCACAAGTTCCCTGTCCCTGACCTAGAAGCTCGTAATTTTTTCAGATGGACATACCGTCTGTCACAAGTTAATAATCCTTTGCAGAATCTGAGAAAAACCATCTTATCTGGATTCAGCTTTAGCCTATTCACCCTTACCCGCTCAACCACAACCTCCAAACACTAGATGTAGCCCATTGCATTATATTTCCTGAGGTAGGGTAAGCTTTTCTGTTTCCTTCCTGTGAACAAATTATTTGAATACATACTTTAATGCAGCATTCCTCAACCTGGTAAGTCCAGATGCACTGGGATACAACTTCCATCATAGGGCCAATGAAGGGCACCAGTTTGGGGAAGACTACTTTAATGGATATTGTTATCCTTGTTATCCTTGCAGTTGTAATGAATGTGAAAATGTGATCTCCTTCTAGACGTGTGGGATGTGCAACACAATGTTATAATGTGGAGTGCTGCTGTTCAGAATTACAGGTGTTCCATTTCTCACACCTCCACCACTATTTTTCCATTTTCCCCACAACTGTCAGTTAGCATTCAAAAGCCACTGAGCATGTTCAGTTGTCCTCATGAAGTTGTTTTTGCGGTACCCCTCTTAGGGTTTTTCAATCTAATTTTTTGGTACTTCTGCAAACCTTCCCATTGTCAGGAATGCATCTGAGCATGTGGAGATGTCTGGCAGCTCAGGTTCAGATTCAGAATGGGAAAAGCCACAAGGCGGGGAGGCACCCTCTGTAGCGAGCCCAGATATGGCAAGCCCAAGACCTTGACACACAGTTGGCCCAGCTTGAACAACTCCCCATTTCCTCCACCGTTTCCTCCACCATGAAAACCCAGGTTTCAGAGGAGGAGGAGAGCGAGGGGCATGACTTGAGGGATGCTAGAGTCTGTGCAGAGTGAAGTGGGAAAAGTTAGAGGCAGGGCTCAGATGCTCCACCAGGTTGGCCATTTGTGAAAGCGCATCCCTAAGGGAGGCGCATCCCTGAAAGCAAGTCTGGCCAAGAAGTTCTTGCCCAGACTGCTGGCAACCTCTCTAACTTCCACTTTGTCTCTTCTTGCCCAGACTGCTGGCAACCTCTCTAATTTCCACTTCGTCTCCTCTATTGATATTCATAGATGTGTGGATTAGCTGCCTCATCGCAGTCTGAGAGGTTCCTAGAATCTGCATTTGTAAAGAAGCTAGTTGTTAACTAAGAAAGTAGTGTAGCTTGAAGCCTTGTTTCCTGGAGTGTGTTGATTGCGAAGGGAGAGGTCGAAGGAACATGACACCCATAAGCCTACTGAGACCTCCCTCTTGTGTGTGGGTAGGGATGTCAGAGAACTCCGCAAGAGAATCAAATGAGTTTGGATTTCTATGAATCCAACTGTGAATTCCACACCAGACCAGCTTTTCCTGAATCGCATGGATTCCGTGAACTTGTGGACTGGTTTCTTTTTACTTTATGGGATTTTATGCAAATTTAATAATAGAAAAATACATCAAATAACCCTGGCTGAAAATGCCCATTTTCCTATACATTGAGAAAACAAACCATGGTTTGTTCAACTGTCTGCCAGACAATCTCTGGGTAGGGCAACAAACCATGGGTTAACCATGAATTAAATAAACCATGGGTTAGTGTTATGTATGAACCAGGCCAATATGTACAGACATACCTTTTTCAGGGTGATATCCAACGTTGTACCAGTACGCTCCTGCTCACACAATGGAACCTTCCCTTCTTCTCCTTATTCCTGTATTCCCTAAATCTGTTCTGGACGGTGCCCCAATGTGCTGTAGAAGATAGAGGCATGGGCGGCTGCAGAGCAGAAGGTAATTCCATTCTTCTGGTGGATGCCATCCTGTTAACACGTGGACCACTAGATGCACCTCTTTGAGTACAACTTAAAAAGGAAAATGTAACATAATGCAACTCCCAAAATGGAAATACAACCTTTAACTAGCTTTAATAACATAACTAAACATAATGTTTTAATTGATTAGAAGGGCCCTACAATGCTATTTAAGAATTCCGTGGTCATAAGTTAACATTCTTTGGACTATGTTTCATTCCAGTGGATTGTTGTAAGTTACTTTCTGATTGCCCAGGTATAAGTAGAAGTCCCTTTGGATGACCAGTACTGATACATTCTTCTGTTTTTGCTGGTGCAAGCAAAGGTTTTTGTCGACGAGGCACTCAGTTCTATGTATTAACAGTTTCTATTCCAGAAGGGTGTAGTAACTATCAGCATCAGGGTTAAGTGAATGAGTGAATCAAAACCTCTGTTTGAAACATCAGTGGATTGGATATAATATTGATACTGAAGACAATTAAATTAATCTAAGTCCTCCTCATCAGAATTATTCAGTGTGTACGTAGACTGACTATTTTCATTATCCTGTCATTCCTTCCCCATCATAGGAGTGTGGAGAGACAAGAGTAAGGCAGTAAAAGACTGCAGTGTAAAACTCTTGTTTTATCTTTTTGGTTATGTGATGCTTTTTTATATACTGGTGACTCTCCCATTTGCTCAAGTACAATATGGATTGTGTTTTCCCAGCAAGATCTTGGTTTCCCAGATCCTATCCATTCTGTTGAGTTCTGTTCTAACACCCAGTCACCTGGAGAAAGTGTAATGCTATGGACAGTGCTCCCACAATAATCTTTGTTCCAGACAGCTGCTTGTTTTGCATTCTTAATTGTTATATCAAGCTGCTGTTTCATTTGCATTTTCCACTTTGTCACATAATCTCAATTGTTTCCCCCCAGTTCAGTATCTAACAACAGTCCAAACCAAAAGTTATATAAGCCTACAAGAAAAGGGGTGAAAATCCAGGGTTCTCATTATGGGTGCAATTATATGCATAAATCAGCTAATTTAAAGTATGATCTATTTAAATTCCCTCTTTGCTCTGCAGGAAGAGTTCTCAACATACGTAACAAAGTTCTGGTAAATTGTTCCACCTACTGCTTTCCTTGGAGATGGTAAGGAAAAAAATGAGACTGGATTATTTGCCAATATTGCTGCTGTTGGGAATAGTGCAAGTTATTCCACATCTGCAAGTTACAGGAAGGGGGAGGTGTTGCGTTTAGTTAGTTAATGAATGGGCAGTTAGCCTTAGGACCTCTATAGCCTACAGTGCGGTTCCTCCTTCCTGCTCCTCCCCTTTCCGCGCTAATACCAAATAATCCCATGAGCTGCATCATGTAAAACAACTGATTCTGCTATCAAAGTGCTGACTGATCTGGCCCAGCACTCCCAGTTGCCTTTTATTTGTTAGCTGGCTCCCCCTTTCCCCAGAGATTCCCAGGTACTCTCACAAACTCAAGGGGACCATGCTTTGGAGTTGACACAGCTCTTCCTGTGTTTCCTATTGGTGTCCATCTTTCTATCAATTAAAATAGCCTGAAGAATTCAAGCACAGCTAGTAGTTGTAATCCCATGCACTTACCTCAGTTGTAAGTGAATGGCAAGGAATGGAGTGCCCTATTGATGCGCTATAATAGTGCTATTGACTTCCTAGGATACCCTGCCTAGTGGTAGGGGTAGGATGACTATCATTCTAGGATGACTACCATTCTGGACCAGTGAAACTGTTGTTAAAAATGAATGGGGACTTTGCTGCTACTTTACCAGGGGATAAGGGTGATGTTGAACACTTTTCATTCCATAGGTTCTTTTGTGGAAGAAAGGCAGTACATCTGATAGGGAATTTTGGGGACTTTGTTTGAATTTGCTACCTCTTCGTCCAAAATAGTAATTTTATGTACCTTAGATCATACTAGGTTGGTTGCCTATACTCCTTGAGATGGTATTATTCACCATATTGATATACAAGCCAGACTACAAGACAGCTCAGTTAGAGAAGTGGGAGAAATCAAATGAGGAGAAACAATGTACTTTTTCATTATTCAACTGATTGAATATCATACAATCAGATGGGTGGTTATGTGTGTGCGCTCTAAATAGGGCTGTGCACTGCTTCGGCCCATGGCCTGAACCCCGAGTGAAGTGGAGGGGATGTGAATTGACCCAGAGCAGGTCAGGGGCTCTCTGAAGCGCTCGGTGTGCTTTGGAGCTTCAGCGCCTTGGCCCAGATGCGCTGGCACCTCAAGCTCCTTCCCTGAGGTGACTCACAGGAGTTGCTGCCACCGTCTCCTCCATCGTCACCGCCACTGCCACCCATCGCCACCTACTCCTGAGCCCTGGACACGCGTCGGCTCTTTTTGGCAGGAGTCACCATTTTTAAAATGGAGCTGGTGGCAGCGGGTGGTGATGACGGTGGCAGCAA
Organism: Heloderma suspectum; assembly: GCF_057233095.1. Lineage (NCBI taxonomy): Eukaryota > Metazoa > Chordata > Lepidosauria > Squamata > Helodermatidae > Heloderma > Heloderma suspectum. Next base: position 76,362,434 of record NC_139460.1, on the reverse strand, counting down.
CGGCAATAGCAGCAGAGGAGGCTGCCTCCACCACCGCTGTTGCTGCCACTGCCATCACTGCTGCTGTCATTACCGCCGCTATCGCTGCCGCTGCTGCCCACTGCCAGCTTCTGAGCCCTGGATGTGCTCTGGCTCCTTTTGGCGGGAGTCGCCATTTTTAAAATGATGACTCCCTGTAACAAGAGCCGGCATGTGTCCAGGGTTCAGGAGCTGGCGGCGGCGGGCAGCGGTGATGATGGTGGCAGTGGAGGTAGCGGCAGGGGAGGAGGTGATGGAGACAGAGGCAGTGGCCCAGGTAAGGAGCTGGGGGTTTGTGCGGGGGTGTCAGGGGTGGCAAAGCGGGACTCGGATGACCAAATCCCACTTTTGGTTCAGGGCTGATTCAGGTCAGGGCCCCCTAAATCAGCCCGAGCCGAATCAGGCCTGCCTCCAAAGCCACGAAGCGGCTTCTGAGTCAGATGGGGGGGTCCCCACACAGCCCTAGTTTTAAAATCTGTGCCAGTTGTACAACTGATGCTTGTTAGAAATATTGACATTATTAGAAAAAGAACCAGAATGAGCAAAGACGATACAATAAACAGTTCCAAACATGTGATAAATGGTTTGGCACCACAGCGTGTCTTATTAGTTAATGCTTTATATATATTTGGTACTCCCTAAAGGATTACATAATACTTTGATGCACATTATCAAAGTAACTATAGCACCAGCAATACTTACCAAACATGTCACTGCTAGTAATGGTTTGGAAAGTTTCCATATACTATTCTCCATATGCAGCTCAGGATGCACATCCAGTAAGTATTTTAGCAATGGCTATATAATCTGCTAATCAAAGAGTTACACATGGAGCAAAATGCTTTCCCTTCGAGTCTTCTTTGTTCTTCTGATTCAAAGTCTGCCAAATATGGGAATCAATTAACAATGTTGTTATTTAGCAATTCGTTCCTTTTGTTGAATCATGGATGTTTTCAGTTTAATATGTCTGTCTTTGCTCTACATACTCTGAAATTAGGCTAGCTCTGTTCAGTGCTTAGAGATCACAGCTAAATAAGGTAAAACACAAACTACAGATCTCAGTTTCTCTTCTTTAAATCTATGCTCATTATTGTTATGATTTCAGTCACATCACTAAGTCATATATCACTTAATGGGAAGCCCACAACACAAAACTTTTAGGTAAGTACAACTTCATTGCAGATATTTTGTAATGCCATCATGGTAAGTCTACCTAAAATTGTAAATGAAATGAAACAAGAAATATAGGTCAGGTTCCAAAGAGCTCCTTTAGGGAGCAATCCTACCTGGACCAACAGTTGCCACTGAGCCCGGGGGCAACCGCCTATCCAGTGCAGGGTGGGAGGAGTGGTGCGGAGTGGATCTCCTCCTTGATCCCCCTGCCCGGCTTTTGTGGCTAGATGGCCAATTTTGGCTTTCTAGCCACAGGACCTCGGAGCATGGGAAGCGGCAGCTGGACGACACGTAGGGTGTCTCGTACTGGATTTCCGACTTCCGCATCCTGGCACGCCCTGGGAATGCTCTGTTTTTGCCGCTCCACGCTCCTCTTCCAAGTGCAGAGCGCAGGTCTGATCTGCACTGCCTATGAGGCAGTGCGGGAGAGGGTGGGGGTCAGTGCTCTGGGAACTGACCTATTCTATGGCTGTCTAGCCGCTGACTAGTGGACATAGGATTGTGCCCTTAGACTTGCACAAGGTTTTGATCTTTTGCTTTTAAAAAAGATACGCGTTCATTTAAATACACACACACACACACGTTCATTTATTACAGGTTTGCAATAGCAAATACAAACAATGATGTGAGAACTGAATACAAAATGCACACAGCTAATATAATACAATTTGGCACATACATTATGCTTTTCTAAAAAATCTCTGTCAGGTGGTAAATGATTATAATATTCCCTTTTTTTATTTTTTTATTTCAGGACATGATGCATTCCAAAAATGAGAATGGGCACTTGAGGGATGTTGTTCTGTTGAAGCCATATTTCCACAAATAAATCTTGTTTGATTAACCCTCTGACTAGTCTGTTGTGTTGTATTAATTTTCCTGCTGAAACTATTTTCCATATTTTTTAGAAACCAGCCATCAGTCATATATCCCCTGTTTCTTTTCCAATATCTTGCTATTTCCATTCTGCCTTGTCAAAAGTCTGCTTTTAAGTATCATAAAAAATGGAAACAAGTGATAGTCTGAACTGCCTACCGAGTTATTTCTGAAATGTATTTGAAGACAGATGTCCAGAAAACCTGTACATATCCACAGGGACACCACATATGAAAATGTGTGCCTCCAATTGAGCATGCTCTCCAACAATTTGGTGAGAGGCATAATTGTTTGGTGAAAGGCATAACTGGACACTCTCTCTCAACATTTGGTGCATACGCCTCTCACCAAATTGTTGGAGCAGGTGTCCATTTAGAGCAGATGGGCAACTTGTGGCCTTCCAGTTGTTTTGGCCTAAAACTCCCATGATCCCTCATCATCGGCTATGCTGGCTAGGGTTGATGAGAGTTGTAGGCCAAACCATCTGGAGGGCCCCAAGTTGCCCACCTCTGGTTTAGAGGCACCCAATTTCACACATGGTGCACCTCTGGTTACGGTTTTGGGGAGACACCTGTCTTCAAATATGTTTCAGAAATAACTCAACAGAGAGTTCAGGCTAACCCCTTGCTAGCACTTCCTTCAATTTTTGATGATATACAAAAGCAGACTTTTCAAAAGGCCCTACTTTTATTTCTTTTGGCAGCTGCCAGAATATTAATATGAAAGCATTAATATGATGCAGCTTTACTGGTCTTAAGTACCACCTATGTATCAGCTTCAAATGAGTCTCACTGATTGCTACAGAAATAGATTTAAAAGGTTTCTTGACTCATAATATATTCCACTGAATTTCTGAAATCTGAGGGCCAATATCCTTCTCCAATACTGTCCTTAATCCTCCAGATGTTCTACCAGTGTGATCTTTTGTTGATGCTTTGAACAGCAGATTCTCTCAAGCAATGCCAGAAACTGTTTTTGAAAGTCTTCTCAATTTCAAAAATCATTTGTCCAATATCATAAGGGGCAGTTGTTTGAGAAATACATGACCAAAGCCCCTATGGATCCAGGAACTAGTTTTCCAGTTCTTTGAATTAATGATACCTAATAAGGGTGTACAAGAACAAATATTATTAGTTACTCCATTCATTTTCATTATTAATATTTTGTTTTGTTATTTATCCATTTGTTTATTTACTCATTTCCGTAACTAATTCAGAATTAGTCCATTCATTTAGTTACTCTCCTTCATTTTTATTTTTCCACTGATTTCAGTGGGAGACCCAGCCAGTCATTGCTTTCCATCTATATGGCATGACATCTTCAGGCATTCTGCTTCTTGCCAGGGCATTAGACCTGCCAACTTTCAGATAAATTGGACAAAGGATTCTGCTTTTATAGGTGCACATCCTATAACCGTTTCACTGATTGCAATGGGAGAACCTGATGCACCTCTCCTGTTTTCAAGGTCTGTGTTTTACATCCTATTGTCTTGAAATGTTTGGGCATTTTACTATCCCTCCAATGGATCACACCTACAAATTCCAGATAGAGAGGAAAAAGGGTCCTCAGTGGATATCTACTCTCAGTTTCACTGTTCTCTTTCTTTCCTCCCTTCCCGTAACACAGGGGTGGGGAACCTTAGGCCCACAGGCTAAATCCAGTCCTCCTGGGATCACAATCCAGCCTATTTTGGTTTTGTGCAGTTTTTTCCCCACTCCAAAGGTTGAAATTAGAGCTGTGCACAAATGGCCTCTCAAAATTCTCCACCCTATTTGTTGGCAGAGAAATTAGGAAGACAATTTCACTGAACTTCTCCAGGGAAAAGAGAAATTCTCCAACAGTTTCTCACAGGTAGAACTCACCAATGACAGGGGTTGTAGCTAGGGTTGTCGGAAAAACCTGCAATGGGTTCAAATGAGTTCAGATTTCTATGAATCCAATCTGCAGATTCCACAGTGGACTGTCTTTTTCCAAGTCCCGCAGACTTGCAGACCAGGTTTTCACTTTGGGGCAGGGGGGACTGCACGAATTCACATTAACCAATGCAGATTTGCGCAAATGTGCACTAGCACTAATGTGAAGTAGCACAAGAACAAAATTCAGGTTCAAAAAATCTGATTTCATCAATGAGCGGATGATGGAACAAAAGACGCCTGAAAATCCGCAAAACACAGATGGAATGGATTTAACAAAATCTGTACATCCCTAGCTGTAGCACTGCGTCTTTCTTTTTTCCCTAAGGTTTGGGGTTTGGGTTTTTTTGTGCTGCCACTGCAACTGGCAATAGCAGCAACTATGTTGGCAGCCTGGCCCCTATTTTGCATCCTCCACAATGCCCCATACCTAGTGTTATTCCAGGCATTATGGGGTGGAGGTGGGAAGAGGGAAGATGACCACCACACAAAAATTGTGAAGAAAATTTTGGGGAGAAAAAATCTATAAAGTGTCCTTTTATTTCTAGGGGGTAAGAAAAGAAAAATCTCACAACTTTTCTGAGAAAAACATATTCTGAGACATTTTGACTCAGCTCTAGTTGTCATTCTTCAGGGTCCAGCACCTTCCCCAGGGTCTTCCAAATGTTAGGGCACAGCACTAGTTGAAATGTCTCTCCTAAAGCTTAGGCAGTGTCATGCCTCCCTGGGACTCCTCCAAGGATGAAGGGGAATGGCAGGCTCCAGACCCAGGGGAAGGGCCTAGCACAGAAGTAGCTCGAGCCCCCTCACCACCTGTTGATGATCCATGCCCAGCTGCAGCCTTTCCGGAGGATTCGGAGGGTGACGTTCCACTGACCCCAGCAGAGCGAAGGCAGCTTCATGTTGTAGTAAAAATGTAACCTAAAAGCCATTGTATGTGTCTTAAGCAGCACGTAGTATTGTAAGAGCTGCACATGCCTGGAATGAGCAGACAGTAACCCTAAGATAAGGTTGCTAAGCAAACTGCTGGCAACCAATCAAAAGTAACACGCTGGCTGAGGAATGCAAGCTAAGTGATAAAACTGCAGCGCGGGGGTTGCCCAGGGTCGACTCTGCTTTTGAGCGTGAGCTCCTTTGTCGAACTGTTTGCAAACAATAAAATCGAGTTGGACCCAGCCTGAAGTTGACTCTCCTCTTTGGGGCAAATTGGACTAGCCTCCAGGGGGTGAAACGAGCATTTTGTGCAACAATGTAAAAGAGCAACAGAGGTGAGCCGCTGTCTGTTTAAGACAGAGAGGCTCCCAGAGGCCAAAGGAATGACTGCCAGCAACTGTTCCAGGAGCATCTCTACACCAGCCTAAAATACTGCTTTTAAAACCAGGCTTTCTGCTTCCGTTTTAACTGCAGCATCACAACGACTCCCTTCTTCATGTGCTTCCTTTTCCCCCACCCCCTTCCCCCTCCTCCCCATATCTGAGTCTTCCATTATCTTTCATTGATCTTGTTCCTCTTTTTGCCACTTCTCCCCTTTTCACAGAGGAAATGGAAGTGGAACACAACGGGGTAATTTGATAGTTCATTATCTGAGATCTATTTAAAAATGGAACAAAGAGCATTTAGTGCAGGAGATGCCTTGAATAATCACGGCGTCATGTAAAGTGCCCGCATACTTCCGTGAAGGAGCAATCTCAATCCCACGATAAAAGCTCAGTGTGAAGGAGCCCCAGGATGCTGCATTTAAAAGCAGGAAACAGGCAGGGACAAAGCTGCTGGAGAACAAGCAATGTCATTTCCATGGGCCGGATCTCATCAGGCCGGCCTCGACCCCGAACTTGAACCTCAGCCTTGTTTGTGAATCCCTGCATTTAGACCTTGGACTGGAAATACGACTTCTCTCTGCCATGCCGTCTTGGCTTCTTTTGAGCTGGTAAAGTTGCCAACTCTGAGCTTCCCTCCTCCTTTCCTAGCGTTTGACAGGTTTATGGCCCTGCTTATTAGTCACTGAGTTATTGCCGCTGTTGCCGGCCAGCTGTGGCCAGCTGGCAAGAACTGACAGGTACTGGCAGTAAGAACTTTAGGCTAACATAGGGTGGTATTTGGGCCAAAATCGGCTGCCTAGCTGCAAATGCAGGGCGGCTGAAGCGCAGAAGGGACGATCCCCTCCGCACTTCTCCTGCCCTGCATTGGATAGGCGGTCGTCTCTGAGTTCAGAAGCGGCCACCTATCCCAGTAGGATTGCTCCCTCAAACACAGAAGTAAAAGCATAATCTAAGTGCAATTAAGGCAAACTAAGCTTCTCCTGTCCTGGAGGAAGAAGCCACTTGAGGATGGCATGGCGTAAAGACTGTCCACTTTGGCCCCTCAGCACAGCCACTGAACACGATGTGGGCACAGAGCCCAAACAGCTGCTATTGTTGCATGGGTTGGAAGAGAGTAGGAGACTTATGATTCTGCCTCTTGGTCTAATGGAGAACATAGGGAGATGCCTTATACTGTGTCAGACCACTGGTCCATCTAGCCCAGTATTATCAGTACTGACTGGCAGCTGCTCTTCAGGGTTTCAGGCAGGAGGTGTTTTTTAGCCCTATCTGAAGATGCTTGGGATGGAACTTGTGTCCTTCTCCATGAAAATATGCACTCCGCCATTGAGCTACATCCCATGACTACCACTAGCTTTGGAGGAATGAGAAAGGAGCTAACACCTCCTTAAGCAGTGGCCTACCACTTTGAATGGTCTCACACATTTCCCCACAGGTTTTTCTTCCCCACCAACTTGATTTCTTCAGTCAGCTGGATTAAGTATGCTCATATCCCAGCATTGTGAACAGGTCACCATATCAGCCTTTCATCTTTCACGAGTCGGAGCTTGGAGTACTACTTTTGCCTTTCTTGGAGCTATTTCACTGGACTATATTTTGGGCCTATGTTTTCTGTCAGTCCAGATTGAATCAAGGAATGGGGAAAGGTGTCAGGATCACTTGTCATGCTCTAAATTAGAACCCTGGCACTTGGTGGAGATGTGAGATAACTGTGTTACCACTTCTGCATTCAACCTAGGCTATTTTTTTTAAAAGTCACTGTGGACAGAAAGTGAGTTCAAAATGGGGTTGTGTGAACTGGCCTTCAGGCAAAGCCTTGTAAAAAGATTCTGTGTGACTGAGCCAAAACTTAACACATTTAACTCCAAGTGATATCATTTGGAGAGAGTTAGCATTAGCATGGGATGTTTGACTTTTGGCTTCCCCTGAAGCGCTACTGTATGTTTCCTGTTTGTGTCAATGTTTGGCGTATAATGGCTGATTGTTATATTATAATAAAATCAAATTGATTTGACCTGTCCTGGCTTGATGTTTTGCTCATTCTCTTTTGGAAACTGCTTGGTACTTTTTACAGAAACAGACCATATTTTTAAAAAGCATTTTCCATTGGTCAAAGGCACCTGATTTTACACAGTATATACAAGAAGGAATAAGACAATTTAACACATATATAGCACTGCTGCATGTGTTTTCAAAACACTCTACAAACATTTATCACACTCATTGTTTCAAGGAGGGCCAGTATGATTATTTTCTTGTTGCAGATAAGGGGTTGAGGCTAATTAAAAATGGCTTGATACCAATGAACTCAGAGCAGTCTTGAATGAGGTTCTTCCCGGTTCACAGTTCAGCCTGCTTAACTCCAGAGAACAAAGTGGTTTCAGTGGTGGGGAAGTAGGAAACCCAATGGTGTTCCACAGGATACTGTTTTCCTCTTATAGCTATTCTTCTTCTTCCTTTCCCTTTAACATGTGTCTACTGTTACTTTAATCATGTAGCCATGACCATTTCCACCCACCATGACCTTGAGGGTGGACAAACTGTGCCTTGTCCTACAGTCAGGAAGAGTTTGAGGCATTTTGCTGCTGAAGCGTTATTATATTCAGATGGTCGCTATGACAAAAAAGTGTGGATCTGGCGATGAATTCATCATCACCCTACAGTCCAGTCATGGCAATGTGTGAAAAATGCAGATCTGAGAATTCCATATTACCATAAACAACAAGACTAGCATGTTGCCAGATATCATGACTGGCTACATCCAGCAGCATGTGTGACAGACATAGAATCATAGAATAGTAGGGTTGGAAGGGGCCTACAAGGCCATCAAGTCCAACCCCCTGCTCAATGCAGGAATCCAAGTCAGAGCATCCCTGACAGGTGGCTAAGGAGGCAAGGGAGGCAAGGATATGTATATTTAGTTGTTGCCAGGGGCTGCCTTATGCATCCAGCCATTATTAAGAGACTGGCTAGGACAATGGCAGAGGTCAACAACAGTGCAGTGGGGTAAGTCTTAGATCAGGAAGATTTCCACACTGAATTTCATCAGGCCATTGAGATCCCAGTGTTAATAACAGAAAGCTGATTAACTTTAATGAGGTGGATGTATATATTCGTTCCCTTGCAACCACTGCATGTCTTATCAAGAAAAGATTCCCTACTGGGATTAATGGAATTATCCCTTTCACAAGCTGCAGGTGTACGGTCTGGGCTGCATTCTCTGGTTGCCTGGGACTGTGTTACTCCTGCTTGTCTACAGTAAATCTTACAATACAAGTGCTTTAATTTTTCACAGAGGGGCAAAAAAAAAAAGAATAAAGGAAACATGGGACTGAAATGTCTTCTATCATCGAGGGAAAGAAAGGAATAAAATATACACTACACAGAGCTGCTTTACATGATTATAGAAACTTGGATTTTCAAAGAGCAGAGGCTCAAAAGAGATTTCCCTCCCCTCCCAGCTAGAGCTTTTGTGACACATTGTCCCAAACAAATAAAAGATTTTTGCTGAAATGATCTACCTTGCTGTTTTCCTTTCCTTTGAAGAATCCTATGCCACAATAGGCAACCCATCAGGAATAATTAGATTATACGGCAGCATCCATGGAAACAATATAGCTTTTGGAGGGTGGGGGTGGAAAGGACTCCTGCAGAAGATCTTAGAAATCACATCCATAATGGATATCTTTCACTGTTTCAAAGACTGTGCAGCTCCAAATGATGGGAAATAGCAGTGGGCCAAAGTCAGATTGTTCCATGCTTTGTCCTGCATTAACAAGATATAGCAGGCAGGAGGACAACTGGATCATGCAGTTGTGGTTTAGCTTAAGCTTTGGTAAACCATAATGAAAACGATGTGAGTGTTTTTCATAGCATCTTTAATATAACCACAGCATTTTCTATCTTAATATGAAAAGAAAAAAACAGGCAGGCCTCTAAATAAATAAGGCCAGAAAGAATGATGCCCGAATCTTGAGAACTTGACTTCACATCTACCAACAAGATGCAGATGACATCTGACCAGCAAGATGAAGACTCTGTTGGTTCTTATGTGCTCATGCCCAGATTTAGTCCGGCTTGGCACTGCCTCTTAGGGTGGTGTACAACCATCAAGTCATTTTGCAAATCGTTGCACTGCCACAGCTCTTCCTTAGTGGAGATAGTAAAATCTTCTTTTCAGGTTGAGCTTTCTTGATTTTAACAAGAAATCCAGCTCCTCCCCTCTGCCCCCACTAGTGCTATCAGCACTTCTGTTACTACGGTGTATAATGTTGGTGCAGCTGTCATAGGTATCTATGGGACAGATCTGTAGGATCATGACAATATGACTTAAAAGATAAATGGTCAAATGGTGGCCTTCCAGATGTTGTTGGGCTATGACTATTTGCCATGCTGGCTGATGCTGATGGGAATCAGAGTCCAACAACATCTGGAGGCTCACAGTTTGCCCACCTCAGCTTAAAGGATGAATGCTTGTATATTCTTCCATTTAACCACTCAAGCCACCTTTTAAACAGCAGGAAAATTATTTGGATGCCACCTTCCCCAATTCAAGGAACAACATTTACTTTACTTTGAAGTATATATGTTTAGTGATATTTCCTCTATAACTATAGCCCAGTGGTTACAAGGTTTTATTGATTGTACAGTTGTTGCATTACTGCAATAGGATCAGGGTGAGAAGAGCTACAAGAACGTCACTGGGTTGGATTGGACAATACCTATCCCCTGATCTGGCCCATCATGTCGGGCATGTGCACCAGTCCTCCTCTCCTCCAGTGCCCCCGCCTACCCTGGCAGTCCACCCTGTCTCTTCCATCTCCATATGTTCATGCAGAGATAGGACTTCCAAATAGAGCTTCTGCACAATCCAACACATGAAGTCACATGGCTGACAATTAGATGTTTTAATGGGGGAATCAACCACAGATTTTTTTACCTATGCGCATTGAATTTGACATGTGTGGGACATATTCTGATGTTCTATCCCCATTTGGATGAGCAGGACAGAGGAGGTGTGACAGATGTGCTGGGTGGACAATGCGAGCTGGTGTGCACTCCCTCCCCTACATGTGATGGATCCAGTCAGCGAAGAAGTATCAACAAAACTGAGTCAATACAGGAGATCTCAGGGTCATCTGTGTGGCATATAATAGCATTAAGCTTGGAAGAACATGGCAATAAAGTAGTCAACAAGCATTTAAGTTCATTCTCAATGGTGTGGATCAGTTTTGACCTCCTTCCTTGCACCTGCTCACCATTTTTGTTGTTGTTTATTCGGTCAGTCGCTTCTGACTCTTCGTGACTTCATGGACCAGTCCACGCCAAAGCTTCCTGTCGGCTGTCGCCACCCTCAGCTCCCCCAAGGTCAAGTCTGTCACCTCCAGAATATCATCCATCCATCTTGCCCTTGGTCGGCCCCTCTTCCTTTTGCCTTCCACTTTCCCTAGCATCAGCATCTTCTCCAAGGTATCCTGTCTTCTCATTATGTGGCCAAAGTACTTCAGTTTTGCCTTTAATATCATTCCCTCAAGTGAGCAGTCTGGATTAGGGATGGACGAAAGTCACTTACCTGTCCTCGAAGCTTTTTGCGGTGGGGGGGAGGCGCTTCGCTGCTCCCCCCGCGAAGTTCAGGCCGGGAGGGGGAGGCTTCCCGCCTCGCCCGGCCGAAATTCAGGCCGGGGAGGAGGCGCCTCACCTCGCCCGGACGCGAACTAAAAAGTAAAAAAAAAAAAAACAACGCCCCTGTGATAGGCTACGTGACGATTAATGTAGCCTATCATGGCTAGATCTGCAAAGTCAAAGTAAATCTTTACGTGGACTACAGCGACCAAATAAGGAACGGGAATGGCAGCTCCCTATGGGGGCCGGCATTATCCGTACGCGCTTTTTTTTTTTTAAAGTCACCCGTGATAGGCTACGTGACGATTTACGTAGCCTATCACGGCTGACTTTGCAAATCTAGCCGTGATAGGCTACGTTAATCATCACGTAGCCTATTACGGGGGCATTTTTTTTCTTCTTTTATTGGAATGGCGGCGGTGGCAGCCGGTCGAAAGACCGGCTGCTGCTCCCGCCCCTGACGAAGACCCGCCAAACCGCCGGCCGGACATTCACCAAAGGTAAGTCCCGTCCTGGGGGGGGGGGCGCGGGGGGCGGGGGGGGTGCGGAGAATTTCTCCCCGAAACTACTTCGGGGGGCCGAACATGTTGGCGCTCGGCCCCCCGAAGTTTCGGGGAGAAATTCTCCGCCAACCCTAGTCTGGATTTATTTCCTGGAGTATGGACTGGTTTGATCTTCTTGCAGTCCAAGGCACTCTCAGAATTTTCCTCCAACACCACAGTTCAAAAGCATCTATCTTCCTTCGCTCAGCCTTCCTTATGGTCCAGCTCTCGCAGTTACTATGGGGAATACCATTGCTTTAACTATGCTGATCTTTGTTGTCAGTGTGATGTCTCTGCTCTTCACTATTTTATCCAGATTTGTCATTGCTGTCCTCCCAAGCAGTAAACATCTTCTGATTTCCTGGCTGCAGTCAGCATCTGCAGTAATCTTTGTGCCTAGAAAGTCAAAATCTGTCACTGCCTCCACGTTTTCTCCCTCTATTTGCCAGTTATCAATCAAGCTGGTTGCCATAATCTTGGTTTTTTTGAGGTTTAACTGCAACCCAGCTTTTGCACTTTCTTCTTTCACCTTCATCATAAGGTTCCTCATCTCCTCCTCGCTTTCAGCCATCAAAGTGGTATCATCTGCATATCAGAGACTGTTAATGTTTCTTCCAGCGATTTTAACCAAGCCCAGTACGTCACATGATGTGTTCTGTGTACAGGTTGAATAGGTAGAGTGAGAGTATACAGCCCTGCCGTACTCCTTTCCCAATCTTATACCAGTCCATTGTTCCGTTGTCTGTTCTTACCGTTACTACTTGGTCGTTATACAGATTCCTCAGGAGGCAGACAAGATGACTTTGTATCCCCATACCAATGAAGAACTTGCCACAATTTGTTGCGATCCACACAGTCAAAGGCTTTAGAATAGTCAATAAAACAGAAATAGATGTTTTTCTGAAACTCCCTGGCTTTCTCCATTATCCAGAGGATATTGGCGATTTGGTCTCTAGTCCCTCTGCCTTTTCTAAACCCAGGTTGTACATCTGGCAATTCTCGTTCCATGAATTGCTGGAGTCTACCTTGCAAGATCTTGAGCATTACCTTACTGGCATGTGAAATAAGTGCCACTGTTCGATAGTTTGAACATTCTTTGGTGCTTCCCTTTTTTGGTATGGGGATATAAGTTGATCTTTTCCAATCCGGTGGCCATTCTTGTGTTTTCCAAATTTGCTGGCAAATGGCATGCATCACCTTGACAGCATCATCTTGCAAGATTTTAAACAGTTCAGCTGGGATACCATCATCTCCTGCTGCCTTGTTATTAGTAATGCTTCTTAAGGCCCATTCAACCTCACTCTTCAGGATGTCTGGCTCTAGCTCACTGACCACACCTTCAAATCTATCCCCAATATTATTATCTTTCCTATACAGATCTTCCGTATATTCTTGCCACCTTTTCTTGATCTCTTCTGCTTCTGTTAGGTCCTTGCCATCTTTGTTTTTGATCATACCCATTTTTGCCTGGAATTTACCTCCAATGTTTCTAATTTTCTGGAAGAGGTCTCTTGTCCTTACTGTTCTATTATCTTCTTCCGCTTCTGTGCATTGCTTGTTTAAAAATAATTCCTTATCTCTTCTGGCTAACCTCTGGAATTTTGCATTTAATTGGGCATATCTCCCCCTATCACTCTTGCCTTTTGCTTTCCTTCTTTCCTGGGCTGCTTCCAGTGTCTCAGCAGACAGCCATCTTGCCTTCTTGGTTTTCTTTTTCTCTGGGACGTTTGTTGTTGCCGCCTCCTGAACAATGTTGTGAACTTCTGTCCATAGTTCTTCCAGGACCCTATCTACTAAATCTAGTCCCTTAAATCTATTCTTCACCTCCACTGCATATTCATGAGGAATGTTCGTGAGCTCATATCTAACTGATCTGTGGGACTTCCCTGTTCTCTTTAGTCTGATTCTAAATTGTGCAATAAGAAGTTCATGATCTGAACTACAATCAGCTCCAGGTCTTGTTTTTACCAACTGCATAGATGTCCTCCACCTTTGGCTACAAAGGATGTAGTCAGTCTGATTTCGGTGTCGACCATCTGGTGAAGTCCATGTATAAAGTCGTCTCTTAGGTTGTTGGAAGAGAGTGTTTGTTATGCACAGTGAGTTTTCTTGGCAAAATTCTATCAGCCTATGTCCTGCTTCATTTTGTTCTCCCAGACCATGCTTGCCTGTAATTCCAGGTGTCGTTTGACTATCCACCTTAGCATTCCAGTCTCCTGTAATGAAAATAACATCTTTTTTTGGCATACTATCCAGTAGGTGCTGCAGATCCTCATAGAACTGATCTACTTCTGCTTCTTCAGCATCTGTGGTTGGGGTGTATATTTGGATCACTGTGATGTTAAATGAATACCCTGAATTCAAATTGAGATCATTCTGTCATTTTCTGGATTTTATCCAAGCACTGCTTTAGCCACTTTATTATTAATTATGAAGGCCACTCCATTTCTTCTGTGGTCCTCTTGTCCACAGTAGTAGATCTGGTGGTCATTTGATGTGAAGTGGCCCATTCCAGTCCATTTCAGTTCACTGACACCCAAAATGTCTATATTTAATCTTGACATCTCCCCAATAACCACATCCAATTTGCCCTGGCTCATAGATCTTACATTCCAGGTTCCTATGGTGTGTTGATCTTTAGAACATCGGATTCATCGTTCACCACCAGCGCCATCGGCTGCTAGCCGTCCTTTCGGCTTTGAGCTAGCTGCGCCATCACATCTGGGGCTAGTTGAACTTATCCTCTGTTCCTCCCCAGTAGCATTTTGACCATCTTCTGACCTGGGAGTCCCATCTTTCAATGGTATACCGACATATCTCTAGTTGTACTGATCCATTTAGTTTTCATGGCAAGAATACTGGGGTGAGTACGATCCCCAGGGATCGTATTTAGTCTGACCTCTCCGCCATGACCTTCCCGTCTTGGGTGTCCCTTCACGGTTTAGCTCATGACATCATTGAGGTGCTCAAGCTCCAGCACCAAGACAAGGTAACAATCTCCTTTGCTGAAGTCACCATTTTTACCTTGTGCTTATTTTCCCAGGAGATCTCAGGTTGGACTGCATCTATTTGGTGCCATTTGAAAAGGTTCCTATTTTCTTTTTCCTAGCCGTATAGTTAGGGCTGTTGTTGCTGTACTACTTCTGTTGAATAAGGAAACTCTGCCTCTTCAACCTCATGTCTGGTAATGATCTTCCTTTCTCCAGCTTATAAAATTCATTATTGGCAACTGCCCCAGAAAATAATGATATAGCAGACTAGGACTGGAAGTTGTCAGAAACAGCGTAATGCAATTAGATCTCCCAAGTTTTCAAGGCCGGAGTGTACATTGTACAAGGTGGTAGAAAGAAGGCTGAAAATTAAGACAGGCAGAAGTAAACCCCTTAGATTTGAATCTAAACTGAAGTAAGGTAAGTTCCTTGCTCTTTAACATTACTGGCAGGGGCATTACGTTTTATGAAAGCCAAAGACAGATGCAAGATTGACAGAAGATGATAATGGAATCTCAGTTACATTGACAACATTTTACTTTTGAATTCCTTGGAAATAGAATACATGAGCTTGATGCCCTCAAAATTACAATGAAGAACAGAGCCATCCATAGGGTGAGCAAGTGAAAGACTTTGCATATCAAGGAGTCACAAGGACAGAATCCAATGTCATACTCCCACATCCACCCAAATAAGCTGCTGTATAACCAGTCAGGCTATTTGTCATTCTATCCCAGTATTGTCTACTCTTTGGGCAGCAATTCTCCAGGGTCATAGGCAAAGGTTTCTTACTTCACTTGCCACCTGATCATTTTAACTTCTGATGCCAGGTACTGATCATGGGGACTTTTGCTTGCAAAGTATGTCTTCTACCACTATGTGCTCTAAAGCCCCTTCCTATCATATATGGTATGTGGGCATATAGTTCTTCCACTGGGCTCTAGAAACTTCTGTCCAGTCCTGGGAAAGATGCTAAGGATATTTGGTTGGCCTGTGAGCATCAAGAAAAGGATGCATTGATTATGGGGAGACAGCATGCGTTTATCAATAGTCATGCCAGACCAACCTCCTTTTTTTGATAGAGTTACTAGTTTAGTAGACCATGGGAATGCTGTGGACACAGTATATCTTGATTTCAGGAAATCATTTGATAAGGTTTTTCATGATATCCTTGTTCACAAGATGGTAAAACATGGGCTGGGCAATACTATTGTTAGGTGAATCCACAACTGGTTCAGCAACCATATCTAATTAGTGTCATTAATGTCTCTGCGTCAACCTGGAAGGAAGTCTAAAGTGGATGCCCGAGGGTTCTGTCCTATGTGTTGTTCAACATTTATTTGAATGATTTCAATGAGAACATAGAGGGGATGCTTATTAAGTTGCAGATAATGCAAACTGGGAGAGATAGCAATGCCATAGATAACACAATCAAGATTCGAAACAATCTTGATAGGCTAGAACACTGACCTGAAACCAACAAGATGAAATTCAACAAAGGTAAATGTAAAGTTCTGCATTTAGGTACAAAAAATAATAATCAAAGATGCAAGTATAGGATTGGGGAGATCTTGCTTGGCAGCAGTACATATTAAAAGAATCTAGGTTTCTTAATGGACCATAAGCTTAAAATGACCCAGCAGTCTGATCCATTGCTTAAAAAGTGAATGCAGTCTTAAATTGCCTTAACAGAAGCATAGCATACAGATCAACAGAAGTAATGAGATCTGTTTGGGCATTCAAAAATATGTTACCTTAACATGCAAGCAAGGCTGCACCATGTAGACCCAGCCCCAATGCTATACACATTATGTAGCCCCACCACCACCACCATCACCAGCAGCGTCTGCACATACAAAGTGCATGTCTGCAAGGAGAAGGCCTGTGTTAAGACAGTTCTACATATGTAGGCCTCCACACAATCCAGAACCCAGTAGCACAGGGTTCCAGACCACATGGAAGACTACATGCATACAGCTGTATGCATATAGAACCCTTACCTGCAGATGTCTGAGCTGTACACACAGATGCCAGCAGGAGGGGTCATGTGGCATGCACAATATCAGGAGGGAGCTATGTAGAGTAGCCCTGCTCTCCACTCACATGTTAAGGTAGGGCTTGTTTGTTTTTTGAATGCCTAAATAGGGCTATAGAATCACTCCAGAACTTGTCAGGCTGCATCTGGAGTATTGTGTCCAGTTCTGGACCCCACATTTTAAGAAGGAGTTAGACAAACTGGTGTGCATCCAGTGCAAGATGACTAGGATGGTAAAGGATATGGAAGCCAAGTTGTATGAGGAACAGTTGAAGGAGCTGGGTATGTTTAGCATGGAGAAGGAAGGGTGATGGGAACACATCATAGCTGTCAAATATCTCAAGGGCTGTCACAGAGAAGATGGAACAGACTGTCCATCTTCTACAGCAGCAGTGGGGAACCTGTAGTCCTCCAGAGGTTGTTGAACTACAGTTCTCATCATCCATTGGCCCTGCTGACTGGGGCTGATGGGAGTTTGAGTCTGAAAACATCTGGAGTGCCACAGATTCCTCAGCCCTGTTCCAGGACTAGAACTGATGGGTGGAAATTGCAAGAAAACAGATTACACTGAAACATTAGGAGAAAGATAAGAGCTGTTTGACAGTGGAGTGCCTCAGGAGGCAATGGCTCTCCTTTGCTGGAGGCATTTAAGCAGAATCTGGACAGGGGTGCTGTTCTTCTATCCTGCATTGTAGATTCTACAGTGAGCAGGCAGTTGTCTAAGTGATCTCCAAGGTCTCTCACAACTCTATAATTTTATGATGTTTAGCCTTGAGAAGAAACAACTGAGAGGAGATATGATAGCGCTCTTCAAGTACTTGAAAAGTTGTCACAGAGAGGATGGCCAGGATCTCTTCTTGAACATCCTAGAATGCAGGACACGGAATAATGGGCTCAAGTTACAGAAAGCCAGATTCTGGATGAACATCAGGAAAAACTTGCTGACTGTTAGAGCAGTATGACAGTGGAACCAATTACCTAGGGAGGTAGTGTGCTCTCCCACACTGGAGACATTCAAGATGAAACTGGACAGCCATATGTCAGGGATGCTCTGACTTGGATTCCTGCATTGAACAGGGGGTTGGACTCCATGGTCTTTTAGGCCCCTCCCAACCCTACTATTCTATGATTCTATGAATGCCTGATTTTAGCTGGGTACTGGTTCTACTGAGTGTCAGATCCTATTTCCAAGACCACCCCAGTCGTTTGGAGGCCACCAGAAAATGCCCAGCCAACTTGTGCCAACACCCCCCCGCCCGTGGTGCTATTAATTGTTCACATCAGAGGTGGGCAAACCTCAGGCTTGCAAGATCTACTTTGTTTTAGTTTTAATTTGAACACTGAAATTCACCAGCTGAAGCCAGCTGCAAAAGGCGTGCGCTATGAATCAAAGCATTCTGAGTCCAGGAATTTGGTTTAAGTACCAGAACTGAATGGAGAAGCAGTCCTTCCACACACAAAAATCCATTCCTGGTCATCCCTCTCCCACAAGTTTTCTTCATTTCAGCGGTATAATTTAGGGTGGAAAGGAAGTCATTTTGCTGCTGCTATTATCAGGCAATTGGGAATCGGAAATGCTGGTGGATCTACTTCAAATTGCCCAGAGATCTACCTTTTGTCCTCTGTTTGTTTACATGCTGCCACCACATGTTGATTTCAGCCCAAACCAGCTTTTGTCACATCACTGCAGACATGAACTTATTCTTCTGAGTGCTTGTGACAGTGTCAAAACATTATTTTGGCTGAATTTAGTACGTAGCAATAGCAAACACAAGCCACATGCATCCTTACCCGATATGAACTGAGGAAGCTACAAGTCAAAATGAGCCACCCCCTTTTCTGCAGCTTCTGCTGAGGGGCTGTTCTGATATTTCTCATGTGCTGGGTGTGTGTGTATGTGAGAACAGATCCTTGAAAAGATTTTTTTGGTCATATATTGATTATGCAAGTTGGTGCAACAGCTGCACCAATAAAACTCTACAAGCATTCCCTGTTAATACAGTACTTGACCAGGAGATGAACGGTATGTATAAAGGAATCATATGGATTTCAGCTGTGTTTACTTACAAGAAATAAAACTAAATCAGATTATTAAAGACTATACAACTATTCAGACGTCCTAAGATAATGGTTGTTGTCTTTGTTTTGATTTCTTTAAATATATATACAGCAATGCTAGCTTTGTCCACTAAGGTGTGCTAGACCTCCAAATATCACTTTCAGGTCTTACACACAGAGAGAGAGAGAGAGAGAGAGAGAGGGAGGGAGAGAGAGAGAGAGAGAGAGAGAGAGAGAGAGAGAGATCTCCTTGTTACTAAATGGAGTGTCACTACTTTTGCATTGTCCACTACTGCGGTTTTTACTGCTACACCATTTACACAACCATTTTATACCCAACACATTTTGTCATGCAAGACCGTATACATATGGTATACGGAATCTGCTAAAACAAGAAATAGATTCGTTTGCTTTGAGCTGTGCAGCAGGAATTGGTTCTTGCCTGAATGGACTTTAGGCCAACGTGATCAGAATCTTAAATTTTGATTTTGTAGAAGTGACTTTAAGCTGCAGTCCTGTACTGACTTACTTGAAAGTATGTCCCACTGAACTTAATAGGACTTATGAAAAGGCATATGGAGGATTACACCCTTAGTATATTTGTGTGAGAAAATTGCTTTGTATGCAGAGGAGAGCAGTTGTAAGCAATCGCAGATGGAGGGGTAGTAAAATTCAGCAAATATAACAAAGAGCCCTGTGGCTGGCTGGGGAATGCTGGGAGTTGTAGGGCTTTTTCTGCCTAAACATGCATAGGATTGTGCCATTAAGCTGCAATCCTAGTCCCGTTTACCAGGGAGGAAGCTCCATAGAACTCATTGGAACTTGCTTCTGAGTAGACATGTATAGGATTGCACTGTCATTGTGGCATATCCTTTTATGGGCATGTATGTGGTAGGGCTCAATTAACGTGTTAAGCCTTAAAGGTGCCACTGGATTGTTTGTTGTTTTCGCTCTGAGAGGAGAGTTTCTAGTGCTGTTTTGACATTTAATGGCATTTAGGATCTATTTATATGATGATATTGTGCCATCATTTATAGTTGATGGTGGCTCCTTTCTATTTGACTCACTTAAGGCTTTCTCGGTTGTCCTATAAAGCCAGCCTGAGCACAGAGATTTCATAGTGGATCATTTTAGAAATAAGTTGAAGGAGATAAAAGGGATCTCAATGCTTTAAAAAGCAAGAGTAGAGAAAAGGAACATATTTGAATAGGCTGACATTATGTTGTAACCTAAAAACAGATAACCATTGAATTTAAGAGCATTTATATCTCCTTAAAGTGGGAGAAAAAAGCTTTCATTTTTCAGTTTGTGAGTCCAAGCAAAAATGGCAGTTTTTGCCACTAGTACAAAGCTTACTTTCCCCTCAGGCTTGTATATAAATTTTACCTCCATATCTGAACAGTTTTCATCCAGATTCAGTGTTGTAAAAGACAAAAGCATCTGTGAAAATGTGAATTGAATTTTAATACAGTAGAATTCCTCTGTCCTCCCACCCCCCTGGAATTTTATTTTATTCTGAAATAAAGTTAAAAATACAGGCAACTTAAAGGAAGAATACACATAACAATACAACAAGATCTCTAAAGAAATAAGGAAACCCATGGTCTTACAGAGAATTCCTACCGGCGGGAGTGGGGAGATCTGAAAGCAATACTGGGCTTGCTCCAGCAGAGTACATAAGAACAGAAGAGCCATGCTGGATCAGACCAAGGTACATCTACTCCAGCATTCTGTTCACACGGTGGCCAACCAGCTGCATGTTGGAAACCCAGAAGTAGGACATGTTTGCAATAGCACTCTCCCACTTGTGTTCCTCAGGAACTGGCATGCTGCCTCTGATAATGGAGATAGCATATAGCCATCAGGGCTAGTAGCCATTATTTATTCATTTCATTTCTATACCATCCAATAGCTGAAGCTCTCTGGGCAGTTCAGAAAAATTAAAACCAAAGTACAACATAAAACAATATAAAATATGAAAGCTTAAAACTACAATATAAAAGTACAACCAGAAGAAAACCTAGCAGCAATGCAAAGATTTAAAATACAGATTTAAAACAGAAGGGCTAAAAGACTACAGTGCTAAAATGCTGGGAAAATAAAAAGGTCTTCATCTGGTGCCGAAGGGAGTACAACGTAGGTGCCAGGCGAATCTCTCTAGCATTATCCTCCATGAGTAGAAGAGAAGAAGGAAGGAGAGGTGTTTTCCTCCCCACTCCTTGTTTCCCTCCCATTGATGCCAATGGGAGGGAAATGAATGAGCTTCAGTGCTGGTGTAGTTCTCCCCCTTTTCTGGGGGCGGGAAGGGTGTTGGGGGGCATGGGGGGGCTGCAGATCCCCAGAACACTTTCAGAATGCCTTCTTTTTGTGCTCTCTGACATCAAAGTTCTCATGTTGGGGAAACTTCAGCTGAAGATCTTTCCATGGCCTCATGGAAAAGGTTTGAGACACCTCTCTCTCCACCCTTGGAGGGGGAGATCTGAAAAATCCTATGGCTCTGAGATACCCTCCCAAGGATCTTAGGATTGAAGCTGTATGGTATCACAGATATGCTTGTGGGACAACTACAGTAAAACAGCCTAAGGATAATCTCACTATCACTAAGGATAATCTCACAGCCAGAATGTGAAAGAATCTGTTTTGGATTACAAAGGTTCAGATAAGTATTAGGAGAAAAAGAGCTAATAGAAATATAACAAAGTCACATTAAATATACAAGATGTATGAACAACAATAAATCACTGATCAAAGTTCACATAAAGCATATCAAACCTCCTCTAAAATACAGAAAGCTATAAACTCACAAATAGATAGTTTTTAAAAACACCCACAGAGGCCAGTTGGGAACTCTCAGAGGCCTTCA
This sequence comes from Heloderma suspectum, assembly GCF_057233095.1. Lineage (NCBI taxonomy): Eukaryota > Metazoa > Chordata > Lepidosauria > Squamata > Helodermatidae > Heloderma > Heloderma suspectum. The sequence goes on along the minus strand of NC_139460.1, from coordinate 76,341,025 downwards.
TATCAAGGCTGGTGTAGGACCTGAAGCAGAAGAAGCTGCTGCCCTCCCTGCCACCATCTTCCTCCTCATCTTCCACACTTCCCTGCTCAGTTACTGCCACCGCCACCACCACTGCCACCACCCTCATCTTCCCCCCCTCCCACTGCCACTTAACTCCCACTCAATGCCTCGTGGTGAGAGGTCCATCTTCACAGCAAGGCGTTGGCAGGGAGGTGGCCCTGGAGATGGATGCCTAGAGCTAGGCAGAGCGAGGGCCATACTCTTTAGAGCTGTGCTGGCCATTCTCCTGCTGCCACCTGCTGTTCACCTTTCTAAGGATCCTAAAACAGAAGCTTGTCAGCCAATCTCATTGGTCTTATATAAGATAAAATAGGGCTCCCCCCTCCCCGCCCAATGGTGTAGTGGACCCAGGGCTTGCAAGGATACAGTGCCAGCACTTTTTTATGAGCAGGGACACTGACGTCATCTGTCAGCCCCCTCAGAATTTCCTGCTTCCTCTGAGCTTTGCTGCAAGCAGCTGTCACAGTAGCTGGGCTGGAGGGGAGTGGGAGGGATTGATGAATTCTCCCAGCAACCATATATCATTCCTTGTTATAATGCAAAGTGTTTTGGGCTGGCTTGGCCTTGAATGGGCAGTTAAGACCCATTCGCGTTACAAAATACCTGCTCCTGGTATACATAACAAGTGTGAGAACTGTTTTGATATTTATCAACACAACTGGCTGCAATTTTGGACTCTCCCCTGGGGAGCGGCTATGGGAACTCTCACAATGAGTGCCAGCCCTTCAAAATGTACCTCTCCATCACTGCTGCTGACACGAGTGAAGGTAAAAGAAAATGACTGAAATGAAAGATTTTTCTTGAAATATTCTATTGACACTGCAGGAAAACGGGATCAAGATCTGCCCAACTGAGTTTTATTAACGCTTAACCAATTAGCTTATGTCAGCCTGCCAACCATCCTGTAGGAGTTATGGAAGCTACAAATGCTTGCAAAGGTGTCTGCTACTTCGTGATTATCACAATATCTTGGTGTCTACTCCACACCTTTTCTTGTCTGGAGCTCTCCTCCAGCCAGCAATTCACCACTCCAATCCTTCACTGAGTATGGATCCTACAAAATATGTCATTTCCCTTTGCTGTACACAGGTAAATGTAATCTTATCTGTACTTAAACTGATGTCTAAATAGACTCTTCTGGAATGTGTGGCTATTTATCTCATTCTTCTCTTAAATCATTCAATGAAACTAGAAAACAGCAGTTGGCCATGGCTTCCCACTAGAAAACAGTAGTGGGCTATGGCTTCCCAGCTCAGGTACGCATGGCAAAACCAAAAAATAACCATGATTATGCTGGATCAACTGTGCGGTCAGACGTGGGTTTCCCTGTCCCCTCCTTTCCAGGGCAGCCTTTCCAGCCCCCTGAAAATGCTGCAGAGAGTTAGGAGACTCTGCTGAATGGGGTGAGCTGTGCTGTGGAGGGGAGAGCAGGATCCCCCAAAACAAGGGAGATGAAGGTCCCTTCCTCCCATGGAAGGCAGATCCTGGATTCAACCCCATATATACAACAATCACATAAGACAATCTATACATGGATTACAAATTGATCCCTGCATGTTAATATCCTTTGTGTAAAAATGCTGACTCATGTAAAGCAGCCCTGAATATAAAGCTAAAAGGGATTAATGAATTCAGTAAAAGACTCTTTCCAGTCAATATGACTACTCCGTGTTTATTTCTGTTTTGGGAGCAAGGTCAGAATGTCCAAAGAAATTATTTTGAATGTGTGATTGATTTTCAAAGTTGTTTCACTGTTATGGGTTTCTTATTAGCTTTCTCTGTGTAGGTCTAACAGTGTGGGTTGTTGTTGTTCAGTCGTTCAGTCATGTCCGACTCTTCGTGACCCCATGGACTATAGCACGCCAGGCCTTCCTGTCCTGCGCTCTCTCCCGGAGCGTGCTCAAGTTCATATTCATTGCATCGGTGATGCTATCTAGCCATCTCATCCTCTGCCGTCCCCTTCTCCTTTTGCCTTCAGTCTTTCCCAGCATCAGGGTCTTTTCTAGAGAGTTTTCTCTTCGCATTAGGTGGCCAAAATATTGGAGCTTCAGCTTCAGTATCTGTCCTTCCAATGAGCAGTCAGGGTTGATTTCCTTTAGAATGGACTGATTTGACCTCCTTGCAGTCCATGGGACTCATAAGAGTCTTCTCCAGCACCACAGTTCGAAAGCATCAATTCTTCGGCGCTCAGCCTTCCTTATAGTCCAGTTCTCACAGCCATACATTACTACTGGGAAAACCATAGCTTTGATTAGACAGACTTTTGTCGGCAAGGTGATGTCTCTGCTTCTTACTATGCTGTCTAGGTTTGCCATAGCTTTCCTCCCAAGGAGCAAGCATCTTTTAATTTCATGGCTACAGTCACTGTCTGCAGTGATCTCGGAGCCCAAGAAAATAAAATCTGTCACAGCTTCCATTTCTTCCCCTTCTATATGCCAGGAAATGATGGGGCCAGATGCCATGATCTTCGTTTTTTTAATGCTGAGTTTCAAACCAGCTTTTGCACTCTCCTCTTTCACCCTCAACAAGAGGCTCTTTAGATCCTCTTCGCTTTCTGCCATTTGGGTGGTATCATCTGCATATCGGAGGTGGTTGATAATTCTCCCGGCAATCTTAATTTCGACCTGTGATTCATCCAACCCGGCGTTTCTCATGATGTACTCTGCATATAAGTTAAATAAGCAGGGTGACAATATGCAGCCTTGTTGTACTCCTTTCCCAATTTTGAACCACTCGGTTGTTCCATGTCTGGTTCTTACTGTTGCTTCTTGACCCTCGTACAGGTTTCTCAGGAGACAGGTAAGGTGGTCTGGTACTCCCATCACTTTAAGAATTTGCCACAGTTTGTTGTGATCCACACAATTAAAGGCTTTGCTGTGAGTCAATACATGAACTTATCAAAGAAGTATTCTTGATTCCCCATGATATTCCAGTGAAGTATCTCCACTGGAACTAGGAAGGCTAGGTGATGGCCAGAAGATATGACTTTTCTGGATTCCCTCCCTCTAGTCAGGGGAAGCAAGGGGCAAGATATCTGCATCTGAAAAGAACAATAATTGACTGCTGTTTGAGTGAGACTGAGAAAGACAGAGACAGGGCCAAGGGGATTTTCATGACAATGGAATGAGAAGCAGATTGGAGTATTATCCGGATTTTCATGGAATCAGCTTTGGTCTGTCAGGGACACATGAAGCAAGAAAAACTGAGTGTACCTTTAAATCCAGTTTTCATGGGTCACACAGCATTTGAAAGGAACATACTTCTGGGTTTCGTGTGGGGAGTAGAACTGAACTTCGTCAGACTGGCAGGATCTGCTCAACCAATGAGAGAGGCTAATGTTTTTCGCCCCTGTCCAGGCTCCCCCCAGCTACTACATCATTATGAAGAGAGCATGGAGAGCAACTAATTTTTCCCCATGTGTGCAGATTTCCCTGAAGAAGCCAAAATCCCTGATTATCCAGTGCAGCATCTGAAGTCTGCTTATGAGAGCATCTCACCCCCCAATTTCGCTGCATTCCAGCAATCTGCCACGGAGTTTTTGTTCCCACCCTATTTTTCCCCATGTACGCACTTTTGCCTTGAGAAGCCAAATCCCTAATTCTCAAGTGCAGCATCTGAAGGCTCTCTCTGAGAGCATTCCACCCCCCCAATTTTGCCCCATTCTAGCAAACTGTCATGAAGGTATTCCTCTGCTCCACTTCCTCCCAATGTGTGAACTTTTGTCTGAAGAAGCCAGAACCCCCAATTCCTGAGTGCAGCATCTGAAGGCTCCCCCTGAGAGCATCCCACTCTCCAATTTCTCCCCATTCCAGCAAACTGTGGCAGAGTTCTAGTTTCCACGCACACCCTTTCTCCTTCTCTGAGCACTTCCTTCCTGCTTGCAATGAAAGACTTCTCCACTCTGTGTTCTCCATACCCCTGGAGATCGCTACTGCGATAAAGCCCTAAGGTGCATTTGTTTAAAGCCAAAGGAAAGAGTATAAGCTCACTGTTCCCTCACTTTTCCAAGAAGGAGCCAAAATCCCTGATTCTCCAGTGCAGCATCTGAAGTCTCAGAGAAGCGAAGTAACATAACATCAGAGAGGCAAATTAACACAACATCATGGAAGCCAATCAACCCATCATCAGGCAAACATCAGAGAAGCGCATAATGAGGGCTCTCAGTAGGGAAAGGGAGGCTAGTTACTCCCACTGGTGAAAAGGAAGTACAACATGATTCTGAAGGCTTGACAGGGTGCAAGACCGCTTTAATGAGTCAGAAAGGCAGGCTAGATAGTCTAGTTACTCTCCCTGGGGATAGTAGTGCCAATACAGAAAATGAGTGAATGGGGGAAGGGGCAGCTCCAGCCCTTAACCACGTCACTGCGAGGTCACAGCCACGTCACAAAGGCACACCCAGGAGTTAATGTGGAGGAACGCAGCACATTACAGTGGAACCACATGGGAACCGCTTCAACTGTAAAAAAAAAAATGGAGTAAAAAGACTCTCAGATAATGTGGCTTTTCAAGATGGAAGCTGCTGGTTGGCAGTGCACTGGCCACAATGTCATGTGCCATGAACAACCTCAAAACACTCCCAATCTGCAGAAAATCCCCCATGAAGGCGGCCCATGGAGAGGTGTGCTTGGGCTCTGTACGCATCTTAGGTGCTGTCTGTCTCCCTGGAGATCTGATGCAGGAGCAGTGGACTTGGCCATGCATTGGAAAGTTGAAGCTGTGCATCCACCCATGCTGATCCTAAATAATGACAAATAAAACCAAACATATATTATAAATAAAAACCAATATTATGCTCAGGGTTCCAGCCAGCCTACTGTATTTTGTTTCAGGATACTCCATTCCATTCTCCCTCCCCTTCCTGTCCCATTTTTACACACACATATCCAGCACTCCATGACCACTGAGCATGCTCAGTTCTCATTGGGTTGTTTGGCGGATTTCCCCCCTAAGATTGTTTTTCTTCTGCAGACTTTGGAGTTCTCCTGAGCATGATGAAACATCCCTCTTGTTCCTGAGTAGCCCTGCTTTGGCTACATAGCCATCACAACTCAGCACTGGAGTTTACTCCTAGTACATATCACTGGCATTTGCCCCAAAGAAACTGAAGTCTGAATCCCTGGAGCATACTCAGTGGCAGTTGGTGGCTCCTATGTCAGTGGGGCAGTGAATCCACTCTGGGATTCAGTCAGAACCAGTCAGAACTCTAAAGGAGCTATCCAAGGCGCTGAATTTGCTCAGCACCTTGAATTGCTCCTTTAGAATTCTGATTGATTCTCACTGGAAACCAGAGCAGATTCACCACCTCACTGACATAGCATCCCTGACAGATGGCTGTCCAGCCTCATCTTGACTACCTCCAATGTGGGAGAGCCCACTCCCTCCCTAGGTAATTGGTTCCATTGCCGTATTGCTCTAACAGTCAGGAAGTTTTTCCTGATGTTCAGCCGGAATCTGGCTTCTTGTAACTTGAGCCCATTATTCAGTGTCCTGAACTCTGGGATGATTGAGAAGAGAGCCTGGCCTTCCTCTCTGTGACGACCTTTCAAGTCCTTGAAGAGCACTATCATATCTCCCCTCAGCCTTCTCTTCTCAAGGCTAAACTTGCCCAGTTCTTTCAGTCTCTCTCATAGAGTTTTGTTTCCAGTCCCCTGATCATCTTTGTTGCCCTCCTCTGAACCCTCTCCAGTTTGTCTGCATCCTTCTTAAAGTGCGGTGCCCAGAACTGGACACAGTACTCTAGATGAGGCCTACCCAGTGCTGAGTAGAGGGGAACTAGTGCTTCATGTGATTTGGAAGCTATACTTTTATTAATGCAGGCCAAAGTAGCATTTGCCTTTTTTGCAGCCACATCACATTGTTGGCTGATATTCAGCTTGTTCCCCATCAACTGGTGTGCATTGGCATAGGTATACTTACATAATGTGTGTTAGATATGAAATTTAGTTCATTCTTATGCATAAGGGTATAACACCAAGAACGTGCTCACCCCATCAAAATTGAACCTCTGAATTTGATTTGACAACAGCAGATTTGGATAATAACTAAAGTTAGATATTCAAATAGTTCTTCCTCATACGAAAAAAACCTTAAATACACAGTGAAGTTTTTATTGATTAAAGTTTTACTTTTGTGCTGTACCATTGTTGTTCTTTTCTAGCTTGCTTTAGTAAAGTTTTGTAGTTTAAATCTTTTATAATCTGCCCTGGGAATGCTGATTGACCACTGAAAGACAGGCAATACATTGTGTTGTTGTTTATTCGGTCATTCGCTTCCAAATCTTCATGACTTCATGGACCAGCCCACGCCAGAGCTTCCTGTCAGCCATCGCCACCCCCAGTTCCCCCAAGGTCGAGCCCGTCACCTCCAGAATATCATCTATCCACCTTGCCCTTGGTCGGCCCCTCTTCCTTTTGCCTTCCACTTTCCCTAGCATCAGCATCTTCTCCAGGGTATCCTGTCTTCTCATTATATGGCCAAAGTACTTCAGTTTTGCCTTTAATATCATTCCCTCAAGTGAGCAGTCTGGCTTTATTTCCTGGAGTATGGACTGGTTTGATCTTCTTGCAGTCCAAGGCACTCTCAGAATTTTCCTCCAGCACCACAGTTCAAAAGCATCTATCTTCAAAATTATGAAGAAGCATAGCTTTAGGAGTTAAATATAGATAAATATATATAATATATAGATAAATATAGTTATATATATATATATATATATATATATATAAATATAGATAAAAGCATCTATAATACATTGTACAAATAAAGAAACGAAGTTTTAATCCAGCATTTTGCATCCCTATTTGCTTGATTGACCTTGTGTTTGGTTAAAACAAATGACAGTCAAAACATTTTGGCATAAGAACTATCGATGTTTTTACCTTGTATAGCTTCATCTTTACCACAAAGGCCAGATGCTGAAGGAACCCTCTCTCTTTCTCCATCCACTCCCTTTTTCTGTCCTGAAGTGTAGCTATCACAATTCTCCCTTCCTTTCCCTGACCTTTAAAAAGCAGATTAGCTTAGACATTTCCCTGGAGTAAGTTCAGATCCAGGTTTCCTTGTTGTCTTCAACATAAACCATTGGGAAATGGTAATGTGAGTTTGATGTGATGATTGTTATTATGGCCATCATGTGTTAATGCCATACACGTTCTTGGCTGACTTGAGAAAATGATGGTGATTTACCACTTAGTAAGAACTTCATATTAAGCTTCACCTAATATGTCCAAAGTATAGTCAGTATTGTTGGAAGGGGAGAAGACAGATTGGTTCATACTTTGTCCAACAGTATGGGAGTTTGGGAACATGGTTGCTGATTACTGCCAGGAAGTTCTCTACATTAGACTGCAGGTAACTCCTAAAGCTATGCTTCTTCATAATTTTGAATCTATTGATCCTGGATTCCTGTGTAAAGGCCTTCCTAAGCAACTGTATACAGCAGCAAATTCATGTATAGCACATAATTAGGAGTGTCTCAAGCAACCTAGACAGCAGTAGATTGATACCATTTAGGAGACCATGGCTATGTATGAACTTACTCAGCAATTGGAATGAGCAAAGAACCCCAATTTTTGAAAAGGATGTTGGGATGTTTGTTTTGTTTATCTCTTGTGTAGAAACCCTTCAAGCTTCCTATCAAATTCCTATCAAAGATCAAGTATAGCTTCATATGAGCTTCCATGATATACTAAGGACTATAATAAGTAATTTCCTTTCCCTCTTAATTATTGACCTTGTTATATTGTTTATGTGTAGTCTTCCTTATTTGTGCCTATATTTTTAAACTTTATTTCAAAATAAAACTCCATGTTAAAAAAGGAAGAAAATAATCCTGTTCTTCTTTGTATGTAATTTTGAATTGGACTCACACAAGAGAAAATACCAACCAATCCATTCCTTACAAAGGCTATATAAAATGCCAATAAATTGCTTATGCACCTCTCAGTTCTTCAAAAGAAAGGTTTAAGTGGAGGTATTGCTTTCGTGCTGAACTTCTGGATTGGCTGTGGACTTCATTCTGACCCAGAGTATTATATTATCATTAAGCACAGCAAGGGATGCTTGTTAAACAGGCAGTGCTTTTCTAAGGAATCTTTCATTTTGTTTTTCAAAAGAAGAATGTGGATAGATGATCCAGCTCAGGAAGTCACAACAGGGTTTTGTTTTTTAAAAAAAACTCTATTGGTGTGGTTTCCATTACTGCTGAGTGTCTAACTGTAAAAATGGCTAAATCTTGGGGCAAGTATGTTTTTAACCTAAGGCAAAGCAGTTCAGTCTCACAGGCAGGCTTAAATTCAGGACTGGAAAATGGCATCAAACAGAGATCGTTAGCTTACAAGCAACAAACCAGTATGGGTCAACTCATAGGAGGATTCATCTAGCAATACAGTAAGGTGGAGATGCTTCATCTGGACCCCATCTACATGGGGACCTCTTTCACCCCCCCACCCCGTCGCAACTGTGCAGCATTGCAGCTTCGAATTAGCTTCTGGAGGTATACACTCGTGATTTACTGGGCGCTCCCCTAACAGACTCCACCATGCCCTTTTTTTGCCTTTATACTTTAATGTGCAGCTGTGCAGTCCCTTGAGCATGGCGGTGTGACGCTGCCGTGTCTGTTTTGTATTTTATGGGTTCTGTTGTGTCTTTCTGCCCCTCCTTAGGTAAAAAGTGGGTGTTCTGTGTCCCTTCATTTCCACACCATCTGTTTGTCAGGTCCCAGCCTGAGACTCTCACAATGGTTCACATGAGCGGTACGTGCCTACCCATCACTCTGAAACGGTGGCCAGAGCGAAGTTGATCCCCAACCAAGACCCCCCTGGCCCTTGGGCACTGAGTCCAAAACAACCATTGTGAAGACACAAAGCTGAAAAAATGTGTGAAAGTGTGATTAAATAAATGAAAACGCCTCTCTGTGCCTCTGTAACTGCACAGCTGTGAAGGGACGAGGGAGTAAGGGCATAACAGAGTGATGCAAGCACTATGCATGTCTACAACACACCCACCACAAAATGTGAAGTCGGTTTGGGGAAGGGACAGATGGCTCACAACTGCAGGGAACCCACAGCAAATGAAAAGCATCACGGCAGAACGCCTCCTTCGAAATCCACATTTTCTGGGAGTAAACCACAGATGGCTGCGAAGTGGTGACTGTGTATCTATCCTGAGGGACCTCAACTCACAGCCGCCCCAAAGTAAAAGGCTCATATAGATGGGGCCAAGGCAATACAGGACCTGGACAATGTGAGACATCTTTGTTGTTCCCAGGCATCACCCTATCTGGATTTGGGCCTGAAAGACCAAGGAAAAGCATGGAGGGTAAGCAAGCACAAGTTGTGACATTGTACAACATCATTACTGATCATAGGGCATGTCTGTTAAGGCATCAGCCTTGGCTTCCAATTTCCTGGCTTTGTGGAACTTGAGCCAATCTGTGATAGTCTTAATTCTGGTCTTAAAAAGCAGCGGTTTTTTTTAAGCATTGAATTGTAATTCTATCAGTCACGGGTAAACCTACCCCCTTGCATATCCGAAGAGACCCTAACAGCAGCACCTCTGCCTTGTTTGGATTCATCATCAGTCCATTGACCTTCATTCACTTAGGTTCCCTGAGCATAGCATCCCAGATCACAGCTTCCAGACATTAATTCAGGACTCGGGTTCTATGACAAATTTGTTTCAGTTAGTTTTTGACCAGAATTCACACCTCATGGAACAGAACAGGAACTCAAATGCAATCTGCAGTTGAAGTCCATATCTCTCTGAGCTTGCAATGCAATTCGTGGAACAAACAAAAAAGAATGTTCGAAAAATATATACAGTACTGTGCAAAAGTCTTAGGCCACCATTAGATTTGTTGTTTTAGCAATGGTATAATGACCATATATAATTATTTCTCAGTCTCTTCATTAGAATACAACCAGAAAATACAGGAAATTTGTATGCAGTATTCAACAATAGAAAAAAAATCAGAAAAAAGCTTCCATAGGCTAAAGTGGCAAGTATTTAGTGTGACCTCCCCTTACACTAGAGTAACAGCAGACGCCTGGCCAGGAATGGTCTTTGTGGAAGGGTAGCAGCCAAGAAACCACTTTTGCGGAAGGGGAACAGGGTGAAAAGGCTAAGATATGCTAAAGCTCACCAAGATTGGAATGAGGATCAGTGGAAAAGAGTACTATGGAGTGATGAATCCAAGTTTGAAGTTTTGGGGTCCAGTCGTCGACAATATGTGAGAAGAAGAGTTGGAGAGAGATGGATGAATGAGTGCTTGCGGCCTTCAGTGAAACATGGTGGAGGGTGTGTCCTGGTTTGGGGCTGCATTTCTGCCAGTGGTGTTGGCGATCTTGTCCATATTGATGGGATCATGAATGCTGAAAAGTACAGACAGGTTTTAATTCATCATGCCATTCCTTCTGGAAAGCACCTGATTGGGAATGGTTTCATTTTTTGGCATGGTAACGATCCCAAGCACACTGCTAATGCAGTGAAATAATATTTAGCAAGGAAAACAGCTGATAAAACTGACAGTCATGGACTGGCCTCCACAGAGTCCAGACCTGAATATTATAGAGGCAGTATGGGATCACTTGGACAGAGAAAGAAATAAAAGACAACCTACATCTAAAGAAGAACTCTGGGAATTGCTGAAAGAAGCCTGGTATTACTTCAGAAAACTTCAGGACAGTCTCCCCAAAAGAGTTCAACATGTGCTTAGAGCCAAGGGAGGTCACACTAAATACTGACTTTTGCCTGTACATATTTCCTGTATTTTCTGTTTGTATCTTCATACAGAGACCAAAAACTAATCGTGGATGGTCATTAAAACTTTGCTAAAACAACAAAGCTGGTGGTGGCCTAAGACTTTTGCACAGTACTGTACATTTGAAAAATGCACATGAAAAAGTGTATACTTTTGAAAAATGCACACAAACACAGTATACCTATGGAAGAAAATATGTACATTTTAAAATGTACACAACTTATGTGTACATTTGGGAAAATGTGTGTGAAAATACACACAAATATTCACATGAAAAGAAAAAAATAAAGCTCACAACTTGATATGGATACAAGTAAGAATGAGCTTCGAGGTGGAATTCAGAGAACCTAGATGAACTCGAGATTTGCTGACTCACACAACCCTATTCAGGATTCAGGACAGAGACTGCAGCATCCAAAGTTTTCAAATGGAGTTTAAAAAATGGCTTGTGATTTTTAAATTATCATTTATTTTTAAAACTAAAATAACCCACCTTCTTTCCTAGAAAGGGAGCTCAAAGCGGTAAAGAAACAAAAGATTGGCAATAGTTAAACAATAATGTCCTAACCATATTCATACAGCCATCTTAAAATTAATAAACAACAGCAAGAACAATTTCTTTGGAACAGCAGTCGACTGTGAGAGCTAAATAAAAAAAAAGCCCAGGTGTATTTAAAGGTTTTTTAACACTGTCTTAAAGAGCCAAGTTGAACACGGTGGAAGAGCTCCCAAGGGAACCCTGGCTTATCAGGGTTCCTGATTGTGGGAGCTCTGGTGTATTCAGCCAAACACACTTACAGAACCCTTTGCAGAACCCTTGCTGAACACATGAAGATCTAGAAGGCAGCTGGACATTGGAGGTAAGGGCTCACACACGTGCCCATATCCCCTCCCCACATTGACTCTATTCATGTGAAGACAAAGACCTGCACAGGGCTTTGATGTTGTTGATATGTAAGTTACTCTTTGGTTAGCCATATCTGGCAAAATAGGTGGCTTGATAGGGGATGTGAGAAGGCAAGCACCCCTTCCTGACAACTAGTTCACTCCAGTAGCCAGGAGGGCTTCAGGTCCATTTGCTGTGGACAAGTAGTTTACCCCAGTAGCATTGACCAGTCCATCCAATAGCTGGACTCCTAATTGGACAGAAAGGCACTTTTCACATAAATGAATCATAAACTAGAAGTTTACAGTCTTTAGAAGGGTTTAGTCCTTAGCAAATTTACTTGAAAGTGAAATCAGTAGGACATAATTCAGAGAGAACATGTTTAAGATGGGGACATTAAAGTAATATATACCATTTACCCATAACTGCTGAGAAGGATTTTAAAAGGAGGGCTTGTTTTAATTTATTTCCACGGCGCTCTCAAACTTTCTTTTTTTCCCCATGGAAATGGTGTGAGGAGTTTTTGGGAACAGACTGTTTTGGATTGCCCATGTCCTATTTGAAAGATACAAAGTTGACCATTAATAGGTTTGTCATTTATTGGGGATGTTTAGAGGTTTCATTTGTTCATTTGTGTAAGAACTAAGGGTGCTCCAGAGACTGAGCAACAACAGTGCTATTTTTCAATGTCAGGTAAGATTCAGTAATTATAGTGCATCAATAGCCAATGGGTTCTCTATTCTCCCAGTGCAAAAAACCCTCATTGTGATACATTCCATTTATATACACACTTGCTGGTTACCACAATCAAGGAAAAAATGAATTTCAAAGTCATCTAATGGAAAAAAAATGAAATTATTTTGTTTACTATTTGTACGAATAAAAAGGGTTTCAGAATATGGCTATTTTTTTAAGATTACATTGGTCTATTTTCTAGAAAACAAATCTTCTTTATAAGTTCCCCAGTGACCTGTAAGTAATTGGAAATGTTTTAAAGTGTAATTTTCTAGCAATTATTTCCGTGTGTGCTTTTTATGCTGTCATTGTTCCAGCAATACCTTGAGATTATTAGTGCAGGGCATTTCTGTAGAATTTCTTTTTTACAATACACAATTTGTTAAAAGTTCATAATGGAAAGATCCAGTTTACTAAACAAACAAATGCCCAAATTCCAATACACATACAAACCACGTACAAATCAGTTCTCATGGAGAAATATAATCCTATCCTCAATTTATGCAAACTGGTTAGGGCAGTGTTCCCCAACCTGATGCCCCCTCCAGAGGTGTTGAAAAGGACTACAGCTGCCACCATCCCCAGAAATTACCATGGTGACAGGGAATGATGGGAGTTGTAATCCAACAGATCTGGAGATGAAACGCCCCAGGTTGTGAAGGCTGGGACTTCGTTCATAGATTCTCTGGGACTGGGACAGCCTGAAGACACATTTCTACCCTTGGCACTTACCATCTATGAATCCCTCACAGTGCCAGGGCACCAGCAGCACAAGGGGAAAAATGAGGGCAAAACGTGAAGTGGGAGTGGAGTTTAGTCAGAATTCTCTGCTCAGAGATCTTCCTGCTCCCTGTCATGATGTAACTTTACTCCTCCAAAAGAGATGGGGTTAAGTTAAAACACTCCCACCGAAGTTAACAGAGAGCCTTGTGAACACCTTATCACTGTGCTGCCTCAGGACAGGTGTTCAGGTGTGTTTATTCTGACCCCTTTCTCACATGAAACCCCTTGGCTAGGATTCAAGCCGTGACCTCTAAGTACTAAGCCTGTGCTGTTCCACAGGACTACATCCTCACATGGTGCCACTCAATACGGCTGTGCTGCTTCCATGCCCTGTATAGGATAGGGTGGGGGAGGAAGGAGGCTGGGGCCCTAAAAAACTAGAAAGTATTATTTCTGTCTCCTCCTGTGACCAGATAGTTAGGACATTACTCTTGAAGTGGGAACTTGATTTGATGACCTCTTTTGTATCCAAAATGTGATTTTTGGGGAGGGGGGAAGCTCCAGAAGGTAAGCTTTGGCTAGTAGAGGTCACATACAGCACTGTTGTTGCTTAAACTATAGTCACAGAATAACCCAACATTGGAAATCAACATTTGAACCTGGGTTGTTCTCACTAATCATAGTTTAAACAAACCATAGTTCTCTGAGTTCAGATGTCACGGAGAACTACTGTTAGATTAGATTCAAAGTGGATCCTTTCAGCATTCTCCTGTAGTGTGTGAAAGAGGAGGAGTAATGAGCATGCAAGCCAGAGGCTCATGCAGGCTCATTCACATAGCAGAAAACCATGGTTTTCCATTACATCTGAACTGAGGCCATCTTTCAGGATAATATTCTAAAATAGGATTTCCAAAAACTGCTTCTGATAAGACCATGATAAACACATAGAACTTATTATTTGCATTTGAATATTTGCTTCTTCAGAGAACAAACTTCTCCTGCCTCATTTTCCTTGCAGACTTTGTACATGTTCTGAAACGTATAGAGATTTTGCAGTCTCATAACAAAGGTCAGCTTTCAAATTACTCCAGTTTGCATGTAAAACTTAATAAGAACTTGACTTTCTACAGATTTTTTGACAAACAACCTAATCCCAAAAGCACTTGTGCTTGCAGATGTCTAAGTGAACTGAAAACGTGACCTTTTCCCAGCAATCATTCTTGTCATTCTGTTTCACTCAGAAAAATTGAAGACTACATTAGCCAGGTAAAATAGAAAGTATACTTGTTACACTCATGGTACATTTAGTTCACAGAAGCAACAAAAGTTAGTGAAGTATTGATTTAGTACAGGTGTGCGTGACTCACGGGTGCCTTAGCAGCCACCAACTGCCCAAACCTCTCTTCCTTTAGGGCCTAAAACAGCCTGTTTTGCTGCTCTAGCACACCAAACTCTGTGGTTTCTCTCTCAAGGATGAGATGGTTGAGAGAGAAACCACACAGTACGGAGGGCTAGAGCATTTTTTTTGGCCACTCTAGCCCACTGTACTCCATGGTCTCTCTGTCAAGAATAACACTGGGCCGATCTACATTGCGCCCGCCATCGCAACGAATTCGGTGTTCTGTCGGGTTAAACGCTCTCGCATTAAAATGTGATTATCCACACTCAGCCATTTTCCCTGTTGCAGTGCTTTATCGAATGTGCGAGCTCAGTTCACACTTGAGCGCTGCGCTGTTTTCCTGCTCTTAAAGAAGGCGGCTCTCATTAGAGGATCAGAAACTCTTCCTGTTTCTGCTGATTCCACGCCCACCGCATGGCAGCGGTGCGGGAGAGGCTTGTTGTTTTCTGCATGTTTTCCTTGGGGAAAATTACCAGCTTGTCCCTTGCCACCACCACTGTAGCAGGTGGGGGTGGAGGGAAGAAGGAGGCACCTATCCTCTTCTCCATCCCCACCTGCTGGAGGCCAGGTTGAGCGGCTGGGGGATGTCTGCCAATGCTCTTTTCCCCGCGCCAGCCCTTGACAGCTGGCGCGAGGAAGAGGGGCAGTGGCGGCAGCACCCAGCGCTTGCATTTGGGGGGGGGGGCTGCTGGCATCTTCAAAGATTCGAAGCTTCACGTCGGCCCAGTCAGTAGTTGGATGGGCGACCACCTGGGAATCAGGCTTCCTGCATTGAGCAGGGGGTTGTTCTATCCCTTTAAATGAGACTAAGGTTTACCCCCTTCTATCCCCCGCTTCATGGCTTCTTTGCGATGTTTTTTTTTCTAATTCAGGCATGATCTTTGAAGATTCGAAGATTCAAAGATGTGAAGCTTCACATCTTCGAATCATCAAAGATCATGTCTGAATTAGGGGGAAAAAAACATGGTGGAGAAGCCACGATTTTTCAAAGATAACCCCTTAATTTTTTTTTTTTTAAGCCGAAGCGGGGAATAAAAGGGGGTAAAACTTAGTCTCATTTGAAGGGATAGAACAACCCCCTGCTCAGTGCAGGAAGCCTGATTCCCAAGTGGTCACCCATCCAACTACTGACCGGGACCGACCCTGCTTAGCTTTCGAGATCAGACAAGCACGCACACATCCAGCCCTTTGCTTGTTGCTGAGGAAACATTGAGTGCTGAGGAAGCTATGTGATCAGTAGCCAGAAGACGACATGGGGCTGTCGAGAGCTGTGATTGGAAAGGAGGGAAATACAAACACCGCCGTATATGGACAGGCAGGGGAGGGGACTACGACCAGATATGGTAGCAAAGGCGGAAAATCAGAGCACGTTAAGGGGTAATACTGGGATATCAGGGTATTGAAAGCAGTAGCACGGAAGTGGGAAATTTCAGTTCCAATTCGAGACGGGTACTGCGTAGTGTGAAAGATGGGCGGTGAAACCTCATTGGAAGCAAAAAACCCCGTAAGTGTAGATTGGCCCATTCTTGAGGGAAACCATGGACTATAGCTGGCTAGTGGCAAAAGACACTCTAGTTCTTCATACTCTGGTTTCCCTCGCAATAATGTTATTGAATTCAGCAGGCTAGAGCAGCCATCTCTAATCTCTTAGGAGGGAGAGGTAAGCCTTCCCTGCCCATGTTGGGATGTTTAAGATCCTGATGAAGATCCTCGACCCCTGCTGCAGAGGGGAGGTAACGTGAAGTGTGTATGTGTGTGCGCGCGCATACATGTCTGTGAGTGAGGGAAAGGGGTAAGGTATATGTGTGTTCATGTATATTTGTGTATATCTGTGTTTGTGAGAGAGATAGTAAAGGGGGCACTTGTGGCCCCACCCATTGCTGGCTCTGGCAATTTCCATGGCTGGCATGTGTCCCTCAGAGGCAATAAAGTTTCTCATTCCTCATTTAAAAAATCATAAGAACAGAACAGTCTAGTTAACAGTTCTTTGACATATTATTTTTAGTGATGGGTGAAGTTACCCTGAATTAGTTTGTTATTAGTTAGGGACATAACAAACTCATACAGGCTTGGATGAGAATTCTCCCTCAAAGCAAACTCTCATTTGGCTGGCTGGGGCATGCTGGGAGTTGTAGGCCTCTTTTCTGCCTAAGCATAGCTAGGATTGCACCCTTAAAGGAAAATGTATAGCCATTCTCCTTTAAGCCTATAGTATAGGCTTTCAAACTCCTGTGTTTTAAAGTGGACCATAAAAGCACCACTCACGTGAGCTAACATGCTTTGTAAACTTCATAATTTGCATTTTTGTAGAGATCAAGTGCATTCCATTGGCACTGGGAGCAAACCAAATGTTTATGCTGCAACGGTGATTCATCGGATACAACATTTTGCGGTCTACCAAAAGAAAAAGTAAGCTTTGATGCGTTGACTCATGAATTTACTCATTCCAGTTCAGGAGCTTACTCTTCTCATTGTGGACATTCATACTAGTATAGGTTTATGAATGAACATAAGTTAAAACTGACATGTTCTTGGTTGAAAAATATAATTACCTATTATTAGCAAGACAGTTGGTGATTGTATCTCAAGAGAGTGTGCTAGAACATACTATGTCATTGCATTCACCAACGTCTTGAGGGACCCCTGGATCATACTTCCTTTGCAGCTATACTGGGAGCAGGAATATCATTCCCTTTCTGCCCTTGTTTTGAGAAACAGAAATATAGTTGCCTAACAGTGACAGGGCAGAAGAAAAATACTTTTCACTTGGGACTTGTTATTGTGATGTTTACAGTGGTGTAAGCATTAAAGCTTCACTTTTCCCAGTATGAGGAACTTTAATAAAATATATAGCTTGCTAAACAGTTTTTTTTAAAGCATCACATAATTGTTGCTACAACAGGGACAGAGATTGAGTTGCTGAGCCTTCATTCAAGCCTTAATGTATAGGAATGATGTATTCTTCCTGTGCTTTTGCACAAAGCTTGACCCAGTGCTCTAGGAAAATTCACACAATCACTTCTTGGCTTATTTCCATCAATGGTGACTTTTTCTTAGAAGCATAAGAAGAGTCATGCTGCATCAGACCAAGGTGCATCTCATCCAGCATTCTGTTCACACAGTAGCCAACTAGCTGTCCATGGGAATCCCACAAGCAGGACATGAGTGCAACAGCACCACCCCACCCCTATTCCCCAGCATCTGGTGTACATAAGCTCATTGCCTCTGGAGTATGCTGGAGGTAGCATACAGCCATCAGGGCAAGTAGCCAATGATAGCCTTCTCCTCCAGGAATTTGTCTAACCCCCTTTTAAAGCTATCGAAATTGGTGGCCATCGCTACATCTTGTGGAAGTGAATTCCATAGTTTAACTATGTGGTGTATGAAAAAGTACTTCCTTTTATCTGTCTTGAATCTCCCACCAATCAGCTTCATGGGATGACTCCAGATTCTAGTATTATGACAGAGGGAGACAAATGTCTCCTTATCCACTTTCTCCACATCATGCATAATTTTGTACACCTCAATCATGTCTCCCCCTACCCTCCTTTTTCCCAAGCTAAACAATCCCAGCTGTTGTAACCTTCCCTCATAGAGGAATTGTTCCAGCCCCCTGATCATGGAGGAGAGCAATCCTATGGCCCCTAGAGAGTGTCTGGGGGACGTACGATTGTTTGGCTTCTGTGCTCCAAGGTCAGAAAGAGGGCTCTGACCTCAGAGCCCAGAAACCGTGCTCCCCATCCCACCCCCTCATAGCCAGCGTGGAGACAGGGAAAGGGGTGTTCCCAGGGGCGGGGAGGGAAGGAGACTGGGGCATCAGCCATGCAGTGTTTCATATGGCCACCCCAGCCTCCTTTCCTTCCCCTCCAAAGTGCTGCTGCTAGATGCATGAAATTGCCAGTCTAGCAGAAATGAGAAATTGCTGGCCTAGGAGAAATGCAGGGTGGCTGGAGAGTGGAGGCGAAGATCGCCTCAGCGCTCCAGCCACCCTGCATTGGATACTCAGCAGCTTCCAAGTTCAGAGGCTGCTGACTATCTTCATAGGATTGTGTCCTTAGTTGCCCTTTTCAGCCCTTTTTCCAATTCTACAGTGTCCTTTTTTAGGTGACCGGAACTGTACACAGTATTCTAAGTGTGGTTGCACTGTAGATTTGTATAATGGGAGTATCATCTTGGCAGTTTTATTCTCATTTCCTTTTCTAATTATGCCTTTCTCACAGCAGCTGCACACTGGGTTGACATTTTCATTGCACTGTCCACTAAAACCCCAAGATCTCTTTCTTGGTCAGTCACCACTAGCTCAGATCCCATCAATTTATACTTGAATTTGGGATTCTTTGCCCCAACGTGTATTGCTTTACACTTGCTTACACTGAAAGCTTTTCACCCTAGGTTTAATATGGCTGAGGTATAATGGCTATCTGAAAACTACTTCAAGCCCAGAATCTAATTTATCATGTGCTGAGAAGTCTTCAGAAAGATCAATGATGGTATTGTGCTAAGGTTATAATTTGAAGTGGAATATAGCCAGGGATGTGGGAAATCATACAGGGTCATTTGCGAAAGCTTCAAGGCACACAGGGAGAACCCACCACCACCACCAACCCCTCAGTCCAGGAGAAGGGAGCAGCTGATATGGTGGAGGTGAGTGCCCTTAGCCTTTTGCACGTGCTCAAAGCAGGCACTTACAAGGGCACCACACTTTGGGGGTCGAATGTCAGATGCGCGTGCAGTGGAATCTACTGTAAAATAAAGGAGAACCACATGCTTTAGGCAAGTGCAATGGCATGAGAGTGGCTACTAAGACTGAGCCACCGGCGGGGAAACTGTTTATGAAATTGAAGGAACTTTAAAAAAGCAGGTTGTGATATGACATGGAGCCCAATGGAGCTCTCACTTCCCCTATCAGATAATATAGCTCTCATTTCCCCTATCCCTAATGGGGGGAAAATGGGCTCAGAGGAGTAAGGACAATGAGGAGCTCTCACTTCCCCTATCAGTTGTGCATGCTTTTGTTAGGAGGTCTACTTTGAAGAACAGAAGATTTAGCCCAATGATTTAATCCAGTCATCAGTTAATTGAAAAAGAAGGTTATTTCTCAATGTTTGGAAGTCAAACCAGGTAAAGGAGAGAACCTTTAATACTTAAGTTTTTAAAATTATTTTTTTAAGTCTTAGTACCAGATGGAAACAATTTAGAAGAAAATCTGTTAGGATATTCTTGAGTTTTGTTAATTTTAGCAGAAGATCACTGTTGCCTAAGCCAACTTTCCAGAAGACTGATTTAAATTACAGAAAAAAGAAAGGTGGGGGGAGAGTAAAGTCATGCACTAACTTAACCCATATGAAATACAGAACCTGCAATGAAATTGGAATTTTACAATCCTGAATACTTGCTATACAGTCAGGTCATCTTTCACATATAACTCAATTATTACATATATGTTTGTGGATTCTGCGCCTCAAGAGGGACAGAGACACACACAGAGAGAAATGAACAAGTAAAAGAGGGGGGGGAAATTGTTACTACTTACAGTCTTTTAAAATGTCAGGAAAACAGCATCCATCACCCTAATGTTTGGCATCTTTGATATGCAATCTTGAATTACTACAAGTTTTGAAGGCCACTGTGCTGGTGGTGGAGAGAATTAAGTGTTATTCCACATGAGCCCACATACCTTTCAAATAGAAGGAGAGACAAAATGGTGAATAAAAACAGATATACTGAAAATCTGCCAGCAAAGATATGATGAATTACCGTATGACTGTAAAATGGGCTAAATCCTTCCTCTTTTAGAATATTAAAAATAGTGCTTGAGTGAAATTAATATTGAAACAAGCAATTGAATCATAGCCTAGGATGGTCATATCATGCAGTGGTTGGGCAGATACATGGTTTTTTTGTTTGTTTGTTATATTTATTTGGCACACTGCCTTGAAGAGCTCAAAGCAGCTTTCCAGAAGGCCTCCGATCCAGTCCCTACTCAGGGCCAGAGCCTCTTAGCTTCAACAGTTAAACTATATTGTGTGTTTCAGCTATTCTCTGGTAACTAGTTTTACAGAAAAAATAAAACATTTTGGAGGTACATATACCAAGATGGGCAAATTACATGTGAATTATATAATGTAAAATTGAATAGGCATTTCCGAAGAACTACAATATGTTTCCAAGTAAAATGTGTGTAGAAATATGCAATGAAAATTCAACTACTTCAGTTCAACTGGATTTAGACTAGGCTATGTTTCTGTTATATGGAATACGAAGAGGAGCAGAAAAGTGTACTCATTCAGTGTGTGTGTGTGTGTGTGTGTGTGTGTAGGCTCTGGGTGGCCACCAAATCTGTTTGTTTGATTATTTATTTATTTATTTCATTTCTATACCGCCCAATAGCCGAAGCTCTCTGGGCGGTTCACAATCTGTTAACATTACCTTCCAGAGTAAATCTTGAAACTCACATGCTTTTTGATTTTGATTGTGACCAGACTTTGATAAATCTTTAAAGCAGCTGATATCCAAGATACATAAATACATAAAATGTTGTATTTATGGTCCCAAATGGAAAAGTGGAGTATTCAAGAGAGCTTGCCCAAGGAATGCATTTATAATCCCAATGCATTTGAATTCATTGTTCAAGAAATTAAACTAGTATTCATTTGGAATTCTGGTATGGAACAATGCCCTGGGCTTTCTTTTTCTGTAACTGGAAAAAACGCAAAACCCCCCAAAAAAGAAAGAAAGAAAAGAGAAGTGGTGAACAGGAGGTTGTGTTTGATACATGGCCAGAGAAGTATTTTGAAAGTAAACACCAACTGAAGCAAAAGCTTCATACATTTTGCTGCCGAAATAACAGTCTAGATTTAAAGCCTTCAAAAAGAAGAAACTTTGAAAAGAACCTTCTGTAAATCTGAGAAATTCCACTCTTAATTGCTAGGCTACAAATCACATTAGGAACATAGGAGTAGAAGTATTATGTATGCTCAGTAATACCTTTTACAGTCTAATGTTCATCTCGCTAGTTATTCAGCAGACAAGATATTATAGAGCAGGGAGAGGGAATGTGTGTCCCTCCTTGGGGTTGGACTGTAATTCCCATCATTCCTCAGCATTGTTTATGCTGGTTAGGGCTGATAGAAGTTGCAGTCCAACCACATCTGGAGGTTCACACATTCACCACCACTGTTACAGAGAAATGATTCTGTTATTTTCACCGTAACATTTTCATTTACTTTGATATTTCTTTTAACAAAGAAATGTTCCGATTAACAAATATCATTTAAAGTAAAGGCACTGGGAATTTTACCTCTCCAGTAAAATCTCTGCTATATCAGAATGTGATAACATTTCACTTTTTGCAGTTTGAGACCCGAGTGCCGCGTGACGGAGTGAGCTCCCATCTTCAGTCCCAGCTCCTGCCAACCTAGCAGTTTGAAAGCAAGAAATTGCAAGTAGATAAATAGGTGCCGCTTCGGCGAGAAAGGTAACAGCATTCCGTGCACCTCGGTGTTCAGTCATGCCGGCCACATGACCACGGAAGCGTCTTCGGACAGCGCTGGCTCTTCGGCTTAGAAACGGAGATGAGCACCGCACCCTAGAGTCGGACACGACTGGTTGGGGACACCTTTACCTTTACCTTTTATTTTCTTAAGCTAACATTTTTTGCTCTCAAAATAAGCAGAATAATTTTATTTCATATATTTCCTCACTTTTTAGTGAACGAGCAGTTTAGGGTTTTCCTGAACACCTTCATAGAAATTAATGCCGATGAATATAAGACATTCCACTTGTGCTAATCGTGTTTTCTTATGACAGTCTAAACTCCCGGCATCATTCACTTGGAATCAAAGAAAAAGTTGTCATTTCTTCTTATGCCTTGCAATTCTATTCATTTATTATCTTTGTCACTCAACTCTGCTTTGGTCACATACTTTGAGACCTTTTTCAAAGTCCCCCCCACTAGTTTTATACAACTTATTGGGAAATTGCTCAGCCACCCTGGGCTCCTTGTGAGATAGGGCGGGCTATGGATAATAATAAATAAACAGAAATAATATTCATGGGTGTTCAGCTGAAATTGCACAAAGCATTATCAAGTTCAGGTGAATCTGTGGTGGTGCTGAACCAGTGTCTGATATCAATAATGTTCAGTGAAGTGACCTCCTCAGAGGTGGTGTTCAGCTTTAAGGGCATCTCCAGTTAGGGCTAGGGAAGAATCTTGCCTAAACCCCTGGAGAACTGCTGCTAGTCAGTGCTGACGATACTAGGCTAGATGGACCAATGACATAACACAGCTTCCTACGTCTTCAATATTTAGTAAAATTAACCAGATGACTAAAAACAAGTTTTACAACACAACTTCGTAAGAGCAAATAAAAACAACTCTCTACCTATTAATAGAAGTGAATCCTGCCAGAAAGAAGAAGGTACTAACCTTGGCCACTCTAGAAGTGTAGTTCTCAACATTCATTACTGTCTTCTATAAAGGTACAAACTACCACTAGATAACCTCTGATCTCTGAGCCTTGTTTTGTATAACACCCCACTCCACACACACTCCACAAACGTTACATTTAGATTCTTCTTTCCATTGACTGCCAGTGCTGGTTCTTTTGGGTTCTTCTGTTTAGGATCATCAAGCTTTCCAAGCGTATCTCACTTGGATTAGCTGGCATATCCAGAATATTTGATTTGGACTATGAGGACACTAAAATAATTGGATGATAAAATTTCTCTACTGTATTATTCTCATCCCCTCCAATTTCTTACACTAGCTCCTTAAAAATATGCCAAGCTTTGTGTATCACCATCATTTCTGCTAATACACTGATTGCACATTTTGAATTCACTGAGGGATGGAAAATGACATGTGCATTGCATTTTATGAATAAATATTTAAATCTGGGATGTAACTATTGTTCTGACAAGAGGTAACAAACCAGCATACTGGTCTGGGTACTTTACAAGATTATTCTATGGATTCAGTCTTTGACAGAATTTTTAAAAAATGATAAACACATTTCTGCCTTTAAAAATAAAACAAAAGCAGATTTACAGTGACATGACATTTTATTAGGAAAATGTGTGTACAACAGGTTTTACAATGTGCTTGGTTTGTGGGATAACAGATTCCTAAGAGTTATTACAACCCAGCAAAGCACACATTCCATATCCGTACCTTTTTCAAAAAGACGTTTGGAGAGTACTTTGTCATGGTTCCAGTTGCACTCTTTCACCAGTAGGTACTTTAGGTTGCCACCATTTCCTTTTTATGGCAAGTATTCACCGCCCAGAAATGCAATGAATGCTGAAATAGCTGAATAAGATTAGGCTCAAAGACCTACACTACTTCAACAGCTGGTTTGCTTGGCAAGCCAAATGCAGAATCATCAAGCTGTGCTGAACCATCAGGAGTGCCGCTCTTGGAATGCAGTGTTTTAGCAGCTCACTGCTAACTCTTCTGGTCAAAGGGATTTTTCTTTTTCTTATGTCTGGGAGCCATTCTGGGAGCCTTTTTGGCTAAAGAGTGGGTTCTAAATGCTGTAAATAAATAAACAATTGCCCCAATCCAGCTAGGAGAAGGAGCATGTGCAGAAGCAGGATTCTGAGTATATATTCTCAGAAGAACATTGTGCCTAATCCAATCTTGCTGAAGACAGAAAATTAACAGTTTTCCAAATCAAGCTCTAAATCAAGACTTTCAGTTATGATATAGGCTGCTTATCAAGACTGAGCTGTCAGAGCTGAGTCAGGAACCAGGTTATGAGGAGTGGAGGGAGGTATCTGATGATGTCTGGGCTCAGCTGAGTGACTGGCCCAGTGGCATGTAGAGGGCAGGGCTTTGTAGGGGACCCCTAGAATGTCACACCAACATTTGCAGAAATACAAAAAAACCCCAACATCTAGATCACCCTACCCTTCCCACGATCAGCCCCTTGGGAATAACACATGGAATATAAAGTGGCAGCTGAAAAAGAAGAGAATTGGAACATGTGGAAGGGGGTTGAATGCAATATCTGGAGAGAATGGCTGGCTAAGTCCCTGAACAGGAGCACTCCTTTTAGGATGGAAGATATGCACTGGAATACTTCGTTGCGGGTCCCACTTGTTGGTATGATTTCATAACACTGAAACTCATGACTTCAGAACATAAAAGCAGCCAGTCCCAAGGTCCATCCAGCTCAGCATCCTGTTCCCTCAGGGGCCAACCAGATACCTCTGGCTTAAAGGGATATTCAAATAATGCAAGAATGACTTACTGGCCAACATGGTTATGAGTGGCAGCAGCAATGTCATCTGCAGGCTGGCCCCAAGGAGCAGAAATCTGCAGGCAGCCAATCAGGGAACAGAAGGTTCTATGGCAGGGGTGCAGAACCTCAGGCCTGGGGTCCCAATCCAGCCCCCTAGGGGTCCCAATCCAGCCCTCTGGGGTTCCCCCCAAAATCACCCTCCTTCCCTTGGCCCCACCCCCTTCCCCTCAACCGCTGATCATTTGTGATTTCCCAGCTTCTGTGTAGTTCCCCCCCCCATTCTAAAAGGTTGAAATGCCTCTGCTAAAGCTGAATTACTGGCAGTGAGAGCTTTAAGCTAAGATATGCTGGTCTTTGGGGAGCGTTGGTTGTGCCCCTTTTGCCTTTGGCCATGTCCCCTTCTGAGTTTGGCCCCACCCACCACCAGAACACAGCCCCCAAGAGCTTCCCCTAAATGGAATTCAGCCCCTGGGCTGAAAGAGGTTCTGCACCCCTGCTCTATGGGAAGTCCCGTAGAGTTACTCAAGAAGGCATCGCCAACAAATCTCTGAAGCCACCGTCCCTAACTTGGTGCCTTTCACATATGCTGAACTGCAGCTCCCATAATTCCCTGGGAATTGTGGGAGCTGCAGCCTGACACATTTGGAGAGCACATAGTTGGAGAAGCCTATTCTAAAGTTTCCAGATTAGTCCCAGCTGTATACCATTCCAAGTGCTACAGGCACCAGTTTATGAGTGAATCCTGAGGATCCCATTCAATGAATGGTGTTTCAGTTATTCTCTGATTTTTGCCAAAAGTGACCTTCTGACTACACATTGTTATGAAAGCCAGAAGAGCTAACATAACTGGAAAAAAAAAAAAGGGAAAGGTTCCTCCTGTGCAAGCACCGGGTCATTACTGACCCCTAGAGGGACGGCGCTTTCGCTGGCATTTTCATGGCAGACTATAGCGGGGTGGTTTGCCATTGCCTTCCCCAGTTGTGACTACCTTTCCCCCAGAAAGCTGGGTGCTCATTTTACCGACCTCGGAAGGATGGAAGGCTGAGTCGACCTGAGCCAGCTACCTGGGACCCAGCTTCCGCTGGGATCGTACTCAGGTCGTAGGGAGAGTTTCAGTTGCAATACTGCTGCCTACCACCCTGCGCCACATGAGGCCTTAACATAACTGAGCAACTACTAAACAATCACTTTCAATAATGTGCCCCAACACCCCAAATCTGAGTCCTGTATCTGTTCCAGGTCGCAAACAAAAACAGTGTAGAAGAAACTACTGTTGACAAATGGTATTAATTGGTACTGGTGTCAAACCATCTTAGTATGGAGTCCATGGTTTAATTTTTAAAAAATGTGGCACAACCTGTGACCTAGTATGGCTGCAACAATCCCACACACATTTATTTCAGAGTAAACAGGCAGAAGTTCAGGTTTCAAGTTGAACATAGCCCACCAATAACGTCTCGTTATACACAAAGGGTGTGATAAACTTCCCGATTCTTCTGCTTGTCTGGAATGCAAAATAAGGGAGCATTGTCAAGTGCGTAGAAGGACACATTGATTTCCAATGCTCTAATCTGAAATATCATTTGTCCACCACAACTACCAGCAGGAGGTCCTAAGGTTGACAACTTTCGAGCCAACCCCTGTTGCTGTACTACAATAAGCAGGCAATAATGTTTATCTCCATGCTGTGAAAAGCTTCACTAGCTGATTTCTGCAGATCAAGCTGCTATTAATATACAATAGCAGATCAATAGCTGGTGTGTGTGTGTGTGTGTTTTTCATGGTTAGTTATCTGTTCAAAAGTCTTCAAGGAGTTGGCAACCTTAAATAGCCCTGCATGGCCCAACACCATGCTTTCTGACATGACCTCAGCAAATCTGTCATTCAATGCTGGGCTGGCCCTACCATTAGACAGAGTGAGGCTGTTGTCTCAGAGATGTGATTCTGGGAATCATGAAAGGGCAGTAAATTGTTGTAATTATTGTATTGTTTACCTCCAGGGAGCGGGCCTTGTGCAATATTCTATCTCAGATGCCAAAATAACTTGGCCAGCCTTGGATTCTATGCAGCATTTGCTGTTCCACCTCAGGCAGCAAAATATCTTGGGCTGTCCTGCTCATCATTATCTCAGAATCATAGAATAGTAGGGTTGGAAGGGGCCTACAAGGCCATCGAGTCCAACCCCCTGTTCAATGCAGGAATCCGAGTCAGAGCATCCCTGACAGATGGCTGTCCAGCCTCGTCTTGAAGGCCTCCAGTGTGGGAGAGCCCACCACCTCCCTAGGTCATTGGTTCCATTGTCATATTGCTCTAACAGTCAGGATGTTTTTCCTGATGTTCAGCCGGAATCTGGCTTCCTGTAAGTTGAGCCCATTATTCCGTGTCCTGCACTCTGGGATGATCGAGAAGAGATCCTGGCCTTCCTGTCTGTGACAACCTTTCAAGTCCTTGAAGAAGTGGCACATCTCAAGGATCAATAAGTGCTGCAGCAGGTTTTAGCACTCACCCATAACCATAGCTGCATTTGGACCATGCTGCAGCCCTATAACCTATTTTCAGTGTTTCTAGGAAAAGAGAGTCCTTTCCCCTTAACACTGGCTAAGTGCAGCAAACTCACTGATCCTCAATATCCCTGTGTAAATCAGTGTTTCCAGGTAGGTTTGAACCACAACAACCATCTTGTAGGAAATTAACCATTAATCATATGGTTCTTAGCTTAGGTCCGTCCATAACAGCTACAGCACAAATGAAAAACAGTAAGCCCGATTAAATGTGACATCCCATGGTTGAAGGAGCCCACAAAACCATTTCCTACCACAAATAAATCTTGGAACTGTTACAGGGATTCCTCTTTTTAGTAGATTTACAAGACTAAAGTTACACTTTCTTAAATCTGTTGAAGTCACTTGTATATTTCAGATCACTATAACTTACATGAGGTACTGAAGTTGTATAACAACTGAAATTTTCTCTTCTAGAAGTTTCCACAAAAGAGCAGTAGCTTCCATCATCTTCAATTTTTCACTTGCAATCCGATGATATTATTGTTGTTATTATTTAAAATATTATTTCTAAAACGATCCTTATTAGTACTCCCCAGGTGGTGATTTCACTTGCAAAATAGCGATGTTATCAATTTGGAACACACTCCTTTCTATCACTAATTCTCCTCAAGGTTTCTTGGTACCACCTTATAGGAACCCATAGGTCCTGTTCCCACATAGCTACCCCATAATAAGAGGAAGTAAGGACCCACTGGTTTTTACATTATATAAGTAGTGATTTGACAGCCACCCTCACTTTTTAGTAGGTTTTTCTATCCCTGGCAAGTTGCAAGTCTAGCGCTGTTATGTACTAATGAGATAACAAAGGCTAGCATGGCCTTTGAGCATGTAAAGAGTATATTTTACTCAACACTGTACCACTGTCCACCATCACACATCCAGCATCAGGGCTGGGAGCCCAGTTCAGAGGTTATGTCTTCCATACAAGTCTGATTCACAACAAATCTCCTTGTATAAAATAAGCATTGTTGGCTTAGGCATGTCTGTTAGAAGCAATAGCTGTAGATTTTTTAGGCAGTTGCACTAGATACTTTCGAGGCCCAGCTCTGTGAAACGTTATTTGCCATTAGAATGGCTACATTATCACATTTTCATCAGAAACATCTGTGGAAGTCAAATTAAATGTAATATTGTAACGCTACCTGTATTTACAGCTACAAAAGATCCATTCAGCTACATGCACTCCCAGTTTATGCACAATGGGCTTGTTATTCTGTACAGTACCAAGTCATTTATGGTTTAGTGAAGTTCATCCAAGGGTGACTCTGTCCAAGTAATGTGAGGACATGATTTTGTTTTTAAAAAACCCCAACACAAGCAGGATGAGGCAGATTATCTTAAATCTTCTAGCTGTAGTAAACAAAGGCATCTTTGAATTCTTAACTGTTTATTACAGGTACTGCAAATTTAAAATGAAATTGCCTGCTGCACATGGACATAAATTTGTTTCAGTTCCTCAAGGCACTGAACTCTTAGGCTGTAATCTTATACACACTTACCTGGGAGTAAGCCCCACTGAACACAATGTGACTTACTTATGAGTAAGACATGTATATGATTGCACTGTTAGCTAACTAATTCTAAGTCACTTACATTTTCATATAATTCAACTCATCAACGAACATATGCGGTTTCATTTTGAAATGGTTAGTGAGGAGAAGGGAGGAAAATAAAGCTATTGCTGAAGTCTACTGAACCACACATGGAAAACGAAGCCTCTGTCTTGGTTAATGACATTTGTGAATAAGTTTTAGCAAAATAACTGCTATTGAGGCTAAAAGATCAATTAAAAAAAAACATATTAATGAAACACTCCTGTTGCATCTGAAAATTTGAAGTCAGCCAAAAGGAATTGTTTTGTGTATATAGAAGTAATCCAAATCTGATATTGAAATGACAAGAAAAGGAGCACACATGGATGAGAAGAAGTTGTGCATTCTTTTTAGAAAGTCTAAATATTATCAAAGATAGATGTCACTTCATTGTGTAAGCTGAAGCCTTGTTCTTTGTAACATTCTGCAGGGGCGTTCACATGACCACCCCACATCTTGAAAACATGTCAGAGGAGGCTGTGAGAAGGTGTGGGCTAGCCCCACCTCTGCCACTGATGTGCATGACACCTGTGGGCCCTCACCATGGCAGTTGGCTGCCACACCCCATCCTCCACTCATTTATAATGCCCCAGGAAAAGCTATGTGCACATACCAATATATGCACACAACAGGTTAGGCCTGGCTTCCTCTTCATGCAGAGGAGTTCTATGCAGTGGCGGCTGCTGACTCCAGTTCCAGAGGGGCAGTGATTCCATTCTGGGTTTTAGTTACAACCAGCCAAAACTATGAAGGTGCTACCCAGGGTGCTAAACCCTATCCCCCAAATAAGCTCAGCACCTTGGATAGCACCTTTAGAGTTTTGGCTTGTGGTAACTGAAACCCAGAATGGAATCCCTGCCACCACTGGCTTTGCATGCAGAACTCCTTCCAATGCATTCTGAATGTTCAGAGGATGGGGTGGCAGGCAGCTGGTCACAGCAGTGTGTGTTTGAGGGGCAGAGTTATCCCATACCCTGCAACCCCCTTGCGACTTCTTTCCATTTGAGTAGGCGGGGGAACCTCCCTTGCAAATCTGCTAGCCCTCCAAGTATGGTTTGATTAGCAAGGGTCAGTCCCTTCCATGTTAGAAACCTCTTTAATTTAGGGCATTTTACTTCATATCAAACATTTGGGGGGCCACCCATGTGCATTAAAATATTGGCTAGAAACCATATACTGATGACCTATCTACTGAGGCTCTTTCCTACAATGACAAAGGTAGTCACAGGGACAAACTTAGGATTGGGCACATCATAGCACCACCCATGGGTGTTCCTCCATTGGGTTGGATCCAGTGTCATGCAAGCAGAAGTCTGCTTGCACAATAGGACTTCCATTTGTGCAATGGGACTTCTACTTCTTGTCTTCCCCCCTGCAGCTCCCTGCACAGCCCCTAAATCTGCTCCAGAGCATCCCCCAACCTGCCAGAGCAGAGTTAAGGCAAGCATGAGGGATAGGAAATCTGTTCCACCACCAATTTCCCTTCTGCTGGCTGAACAACACCATTGGATCCAAACCATTCATTGTCTTGAGTGCTCACGCAGCAGCCGCCATCACATGTGAATGGGGAAGTTCCATTTGACACACAAATCTGTGTGGAAAATCTGTGAGTTGATAGTTTCATGCTTGACAGAGACCTGCACACACTTCCCAGGCTCTCTTCTGCGAGCTATGATAGTATGAACTAGCTCCCAGAAATGTATGAGTTTTTTAAAAAAAATAGAGCTAGAGAGCTGGAAGAGACTTGTATATCAGCTCAACAATGAATAACTTGCCATAGAGAGTGGAACCCTTTTGTTTATGGATGTTTCTACACAAGCCATTATCGTGCACTCGTGATTGGCCACTCACAGACGTTTGTGAGTCCTTTACATGATGTCATCAACCTCCAGGACATCTCCCAAGGTTTTTCTCGATTATCCCACCTTAAAAAAGATTGGAGATAAGCTGGAATATTTTTTTAAAAAACCCTCATCATTTCCCCAGTGTGTAGTGCCAGCGTACTGTGATAATTCTGCCACTAGATGGTGCTGTTTCATTGAAAAATGTAGAAAGCCCCACAAGGCTGCTGAGAAAGGGCATCTTCAATTCCATGTCACATTTGTCGTCTAAAGGAGCCAATCTTAAATGCACTACAGAAAAAGAGGCAGAATGCTCTGGTAGGGGATTCTGTGGGATTTTCCATTAATGTAGAGAAACCCTGTAATAAAAGACACCTTCCTGATTGCAGGTTTCTGGCTTAGCCTGCTTAGATTCTGTTGTAAATATTCTTCTTTCTGATTTTGGGGATATTCATGGTGGGGGTTTTATGTGGGGATGGGTTTGGTCATCAGTGAAGTTACACTGAGACTTATATCAATTGTTATTTGAACTCTGTGCATAATTGATGCATTTCATGAAGATGCCTGTACAGCAGATGACATAAGCAAAGGATCTAAGCCACAGACTACTGGAGAAGCAAAATATTTTGAGTGCTAGAGCCCAAGAAGAAAATCCATTCCTAACTGGAAAAATATGTTGCCCTCACAGACTCTGAGCATGAAAGAAAAATATGCCTCCTAAATCTCCCTTAAATAAAATATTAGAAGAATGTAAGAAACCTTCTACTCAGGTGGAATATCACAGGTTGGTTTTGTGTACCTAGGTACAGACACCAAGCACATTGGTACTTGAACGGCACACACACTTTCCAAAAGCAGCTTTTTTCATTCAGTTTTCTCCCAAGCAAGGGCCCCTAATCTTTCTCCAATCACCACTTGCACTTTGAATAGAAAAGCTGCTGTGAAATATGTTTGGAGGCTGGTCACATTTAAAGAAGTGTCATTCGAAATCAGTTATATAACAGCCCCAGATCCTATTGGTGGGTAGCTGAATAAAGTAAAAGCAAAATATAACTAGGAAAGAAAACAGTGGTGCTTTAAAAACACACGGACATAAAGCAGTGGCTTCTAAGTTAAAAGAAAGCACAACACCAGAGAACATTACCTAATTACCAGTCTAAAGAAATTGGTTCATCCTGTTAATAAATTGAGTATGATTGTTCCCTAATTCTTGCTCCTGATTTGTATGCACATGAGCAGATAATGCACATGTTGTCAGTAGATGGTGTGCAGCAACCATCTTTTGGGGCTCTCATCAGACAAATAAAATATGCTTGTTATGTGCTATAGATGCCAAGTTTATGTCAAACACTTTGTAAGGCTCCCCTCTAATTAGACTGTTAGCTCTTCAGTTGAAAAGTGGCATCTTCCTTTGTGTTTCTCGAGTGTAGTGGTTCATAAACAGAGCTACTAGGACACTTGTGGACGCTGAAGTAGTCATAAAGGGGTCCTTGAAAAGAACTCTGTATAGGGAAGCTATTCTTTGCGCTGCAACTGGATTTTCATCAGAGTGAAGGCAGAGGTGACACTCGCTAAGGAAAAGATAAAGCCGAGAACTGATGCTGGTTTTTTTTGTAAGCCACTGTGTGTGCTAGTGTGTGCACATGTGTGTGGTGTAAAGATGAAGCGCAATAAACAAATAAACTAAATAGAAGGCTTTCCCACCAGCATCTATGTGTATGTCAGAAAGGGGGAATTGGCTTGACAATATTCTCTTCAATGGGATTTATAACTGTTAGTGCTGGGCCTTAGGCAGTCACAGGCATGAGGAGCAAGGAACTAGATCTTGCAGGTACATATAGACTGGGTTCACACAACATGAGGGTGGCTAATAAGCCATGGTGGCTTGTTAACCATCCCTGTGTGTGCCAGCTCATTTCCCTAATTACCTGTTGGGTTGTCGAGGGTGGCTGGCTGGGATGGTTTACAAACAAACCTGAAACCCTAGAACAACCCTTGGATTTCAGGGTGGTTTGTAAACCACCCCAGACACCCACCCTTGCTGTGTTTGGATGTCATGATGACCTGTGCCCAGAGAGGGTAATTATGCTAATTAGGTGTCTTGTGACCAGCATGGGCTGGGTGGGAAAATGGCTTATTTTCATGATCATGTGAACTTGGTCGCTCTGTTGTAGGGGTGCTGGGTGGTTTGTTAATCACCCCAGCCAGCCACCCTCACTGGGGTCAGATGTCATGACAACCTGTGCTTAGGAAGGGTAATTAGGGAAATGGGCCAGCAAGTGACCAGCACATGCAAGGGCAGTTAACAAACCCCTGTGGCTTATTTACCACCCTTGTGTCATGTGAAACAGGCCATAGAGTTTGCTGTTACCCAGGCAAAGTCCTAGCCCAACTTAGAAATGTTTATAGTTTTTCTAGATCAGGGGCAGCCTGACTGGGTGGAGTCTTCTTGGCACATAAAGGCGCATCAGGGTCAAGGGAATCCTACAAGCTGTAGCTCTAAGGTGCCCTAGTTATAACCTACAATAGCCAGTTAAATAGCTATGGCCCACATGGAGTGTGAGTGGCACTACAAAGCTATTATAGTTAAGAAGCACCTGAGAAAATGGAGGGACAATGCACTGCTTTACCATCAACAAGAAGGGGGAAGGACAGAGTTTGTATAGTACAGATTCTGCAGTCATTTTCCTGCTATAAACATAGCTACAGTTCCCATGAAGTATTCCCTTGAATTATCTGAAAAAGGGTATTATTATTTATAGTTTTGGAAGAAGCCTTCTTCTGCGCACTCGTTATAATCTTTCTTTTTGCATCAAGATCCATCTACACAACAGGCACAGTGCCAAAAAAGTTGTACACCTCTGGGTTAGACAATGCCATCAGCCTTGCTGGCCACGATGGGCTTCTGCATAAGCACAATGCTGCAGACACGCAATGGGCAAATGTGTACTTGCTCCATTTTCTTGGTTCCCACCTGGTGGTGAAGCCTAGAACAGCAGTATACATTCCTTGCACAAGCTGCTGTTAGGCTTGGGAGGTACCATTCCTGAGTTTCAGAGTAGGCAAGCAATACATTAGTCACGAAACCTTGCTGTGCTAAAAATGCTCAGTCCATGAGAATGTTGTGTGAAATTTTGACAGAAAACAAGAGTAAATTGACGGCAAAGCATAATTCTCCTAATGAACTTGAGGGCCCGCAATTTGGTACACATTCAATATCCTTAGAACCACAACCTTCATTTTAAGCAGCTAGTAAACAGGAAATTGTACATTCCTTTTGGGGCAGATTTTGTCTCTATATGGTTCTGTCCTTATTGACAAGTGAAACAGTTTTTTCTTCACAACATGTTTCCATATAACAAGCCAGTGAAAGGCGGCCCTGTACAGGCTGTAAACTCTAAGGGAACCACTTGGAATGAAATTTAGGCTCCCAGAATAAATGTGCAAAGCCCCTCCAAGACTTTGTGAGTACAGGGATTACCATGAAAATGTGTGCAGAGTGCCTGGTGAAATCTCAGATCCAGCCCAGATGTTGTTTCTAAATCCCACTGATTTCAATGGGAGAATAACAGTGCAATCCTATACGTGTCTTCTCAGAATTCCCATTGAGTTCAAGAGGGCTTGCTCTCAGGTAAGTGGATATAGGATTTCAAACACATTAAAAATAATGGGATTTACATCCTGGTCCTGTACATGTCTACTCAGAAGTAACCCTCACAGTTTTCAATAGGGTTAAGTTCCAGGTAGCTGTGCCTGTTTTGAAGTCTTCAAGGTACTTAACTTTGACTGGAATGTGCAAGACTTCAAGTTTCAAGCACTGTAGCCTAAGCAATTTGCCCAGGGATTAGGCCCTGCACAATAGCTAGTAGAACCAGAATAAATATATGCAAATCTATTTGGTATATACACATGCATGCACAGAATATACAACCATCTTAAAAGCAATTCAGTTTTCATAGTAAATTGATGACAGTCACTTCAGTAATACAACTCCACTTCAGAAATATAAAGGAAAAAGTAATTCTATAAGTTACAATCTCTTTTTTGAAAAGGAAACAAAACTTGTGTGGAAAATTTTGGGCTATGGCACAGAAATGGCTAGACTTTCACACAAAAGGAAATATAAAAGACAAGTGCAGAAAGGCGTTCAGAAAACAATGAAGCAAATAAAGAGCTCCTATGCCTGACAAACGGAATAACGTTAGGATGATTCTGACAAATTCATACAAGCCTTCATTTACATACATGGCAGGCAGAGATAGAAGAATAACTAATTAAAACAGCATTTCAACTGACCCTAATGTGATAGTCTGCTTAAGGTCCAACCGATACTGAATTACCATCTAACAAGGGTGACTAAATAGATTATTTAAATGTTTGTGTGACTAAAAGAAATTAAAGTTTGACTCCAACTGTGGAATAATCTAATCACACATTTTTAATCTTGTGCTCATTGCTTTTGACAGTCTATAAGTGACAAAGGTTTGGGTATTCGGTATAATTAATCTTAGGGACTCTGAAACCCTGACCAGTGTAGCCACCTCAAGCAGTATTTTTTGGACAGGTGGGATGCAAATTTGACATATAAATATTTTAAGAATACATTTGTTTACATACTTCCTACTTAATATATGTAGAATTCAGTGTTGTGAATTCACTGTTCCATGTTTACTTGGAAGTACGTTCCACTGTGTTTGGTGGTGCTTATCTCAGGAAAGTGTGTACAGGACTGCAGCCTTAGGACAAAACGCTATCTGGGTATTGTAGAGATCTGTTTTGGACTTCCCCAATCTGTTTTGGACTACAACTCCCAGGATTCCTGACCATTGGCCATACTGGCTGGAGCTGATAGGAGTTGGTCCCCTAGCATCTGGATGGCAGCAGGTTGAGGAAGGCAGCTACAGATTGCTCTGGCCTGCCTCTGTTTACAGAGCCTAATGCTCCACCATTTTATTTGGTCAACATTTTGAATAGTAACCGGGTCAAAGTGGCTTATGGGATTTACCAATGACACAAATTGTGTTAGTAGATTTTTCACATGAAGACCTTCCCCAACATAAAATCTACAGCAAGAAGTGGGGTATTGGTTCATTCAGGGCCAACCTACACTTTACAATAAGCATGTTGTCTTTTTTAAACCATGCCTAGCAGTGGCCAGTTTCTGTTTTTGAGAAAAAAAAAACAGCCACAGGTGCCCATAATCTGGGTCAGGACAATGGCATGTGGGAAGGAGAGGCCAAAAAAAGAAAAGAAAAGATTTTCTCTCCTCCTTGCATTGCTTTCGTTCCCCAGAAATCACCCCTGGCTGCTATTTGGCTCCACAGTGCTATTTTAAGTAAACAGCCTGTTATACCCCACTTCCCAGCAATGCCCTTAAAATAGTATGTGTGTGGGAGTGGGGAATTAAAAACATAACAATACAAAACTTCAATAAAACTGATGACAAAAGCTAAAATTATCCTGCAAGGAGACAAGGTATGTGGAGAGAAGAGAACAACACATCCCTATCGCTGATGCTGAGGCTGCGGAAGCTGTATCAAGGCTCCTTTGCCTTGATACAGCTGGGCATGGTTGACCAGTTCAGGCAAAATGTGAGTGAGGATGCATATTCAGATGTGCGTTTGAATGAATGTTGCCACCAGTGCAGCATGGCATGACTAGGAGACTGCATGCCAAGGTAACAGAGACCTCCACCCACTCAGAACAATGAGGAAGGCTCTGTTTGCCTTCAGTATATCACTGAATTCAAATGGAGCCCTTCCATTGCCATAACTCTGAGTGGGTGGAGAAAAGAGGAGACTCATGATTTCCGATTATCTGAGCTAACACCATGAAAAAGGCATTTCAGTTAAAGAATTGTGGTGTAGCAGAATGGGAGAAAACTATGGGTTGGCTCTAGGATCTGCCTTCCATGAAAGGACAGAACTTTCTGTGAGAGAAAGGGCTCATGGAAGATCCCTCTGCCCAATTTTGGGAGATTCCCTCCTCGCATACCACAGCTCATCCCATTTCAGCAGGGTCTCCTGACTCTCTGTGTAGCATTTTCAGGGGCCTGGAGGGTCTGCCATGGGCAGGAGTGTCTGGGGAAGTCTACTTCCACCAGTGCAAATAATCCAGCATAAACCTAATCCAAGCCCATGATTTCAAACTGGCACTAAAAAATAATTAACAGAAAGCAAAGATTTTTCAGACCCATTCTACCCTATCACTGACATAGATATTTCTGAATGAAAAAGAACCAGTTGGTTCCCCATGAACATAGCTCATGGAGAAAAATCAAATCTAACTAAAGGTTTAACTTAACTGACTGCGTTTATTAAAACATTCAAAGTGTAAGTGTCTCTTAATCCCTTCATGATTTGTTTACAGGCCATATGTTACTGGCGTATCATTGTACTTTGGCCTGCACCTGTGTTTATAAAGGTATTCTGAGACTTTTTGTGTGTTTATATTTAATTTTGCTCCAATTTCCAATTAATTATGTTTGTTTAATTATACTTGACTTATTTTGATAATAAAACTTTATACTACATTGTTATAGAAGATAGCCTAATTCTTTTTATTTAATTTTAAAAAGCTTTATGGGCATAAATAAACTCCCAACTTTGAATTATACTGAAACCATTGTTACTCGTGGAATCGGCATGTCAAGAGCTTTCCAATGAAGTATGTTTCATGAGAATCGGGCAGTGGGAAGGCAGTCAAAAAGGGATCCCAACTTTGAATTATATATACAAGAATAAGAGAGCAATCTTATGGCCACTGGACACTGTCTAGAGGGCTATAGGATTTATTGGTTTCTGGGAACTAAGCTCAGAGCTAGGGCTCCACGCCCCTTCACATCCAGCACAGTTCTTTCCACACCAGCCACTTCTCCATGTTCGGGAATGGAGCACAGAAAGGGTGAAAAGAGGAAGGTCCTGGGTGCAGGGAGGAGACCATGGAAGCCTCTTTATGAGGCTTTCTGTACGCCCCATGGCCTCTCCCCCCCACTCTGATGTCCCAGGGTAGAAGTGGAAAATTGCGCATCTAGCCAAAAGTGCAGGGCAGCCAGAGCACAGAGGAGAGGATTCCCTCCATGCTTCAGCACCCTGGATTGGATAGGTGCCAGCCTCCAAGTTTGGAGACTATCTCCATATGATTATGCTCAACGACATCCCCCTCCCACTGCTTCTCCATTCCCAAATGTCCCCTGTCAAATGTTTGTTTTTAACATCTAATTTGGCATTAGCTACATTCACGGCACATCAGACATAGGAAGCTGCTTTATACAGGAGGTCGGTCCATCTAGATGAGGGTTATCCACTCTGATGAGCAGCAGCCAGCTGGAGTCTCAGGTAAAGCCATTAAAGTCATTTTTTGCTCACATCACAGATAGGATGGCCACTTAGCCATAACCAAAAATAAGAAATTCATCAGCAAAAAAAGAGGAACAAAGAGAGCACGGATTTCTGTAAAATTTGCATATGCTAATTTAGATGCAGGAATACAAATTTAGATGTAACTGCTATAATTTAAATAGACATGGAATAAATCTCATCATATCAGAGTAGGGTGTGACCAGGGGGAGATCTTTACGAGAACGGAATGAGAAGCGCATTGGAGTATTACCTGGATTCTAATGGATTGGCTTTGGTCTGTCAGGGACAAAGGAAGCAAGATAAGCCAAGTGTAGCGCACCTTTAAAATCTGGTTTTCAGTGCTTGAAAGCAACATATGTTCAGGTGTGGTGAGTAGAACTGAATGTCAACAACCTCACAGGGGCTGCTCAACCAATGAGAGACAACAACCTCACAGGGGCTGCTCAACCAATGAGAGAGGCTTGTTTCCCACGCCTGTACAAGCTCCCTGCTGCTACAACATTATGAATGGAGAACAACTGATTTCCCCCATGTTTGCAGATTTCCCTGAAGAAAACAAAATCCCCTGGTCTCCAGTGCAGCATCTGAAGGCTCCTGAGAGCTCCCCCCGACCCCAACTTTGCCACATCCCAGCAACCTGCTGCAGGGTTATGACTCCCACCCCATTTTTCCCCACATGGGTTTTCCTCCCCCCAATTTTTTAACTGTAAATTTTAACAAAACTGTTAAAATTTTAGTTTTAAGAAAACTGACCAAAAACATAACAAAACCACAAAATAGAATAAAACAAAAAGAAAAAATAGAAAAAATAAAACAACATATTCTAAAATCCTCAGTTTCAAATATTACAATATTCGAGAAAGAGAAGGGGGGGGGAAGGGAAAAAAATAAGTTACACATAGACCTCAGTAAAAGCAGACCAAATATCCACATATAAGTCCATCTGCAAGTTACTCCTCTATACCACTCTTTCAAAGGTTGCAAGTGTTGTTAAGACTTCAGTCCATTGCATTATAGGCGGTAGGGATGGTGGAGATATCCGCCACAGATTCCAGTGAGTCGAAACTCTAAAGAATCCGGCCCCTCGGAATCTGTGGCAGAACGGACTACCCCCCCCTGAAATCCCCCAGGGACGGAACCTACCTGGTGGCGGCTGGTCCGGGTCGCCGTCTTCGTTCCACAGCCATCCGCTTCCAGGCTGCGGAACAAAATGGTGTCCAGCGTAGGGGACGCCATTTGTGTTCCTGCCTTTGGCCGTGATTGGCTATGTAAATATTTATGTAGCCTATCACGGCAAAGAGCAGTGACACAAATGGCATCCGCTATGCCAGATGCCATTTGTGGCCTCAGCCCAGCAGCGGACGGAAGTCTGGCTGCGGGCGGCCCCAGCCGGCGGCTCCATGGACTTGCCACAGAGCGGAGCCGGCTGGGCAGGATTCCGGGGGGAGGGACGGATTGCCTCTCCCCGCCCCGTGGATGCCCAGACGGAATGGTAAGTGGGTTTCGTACACCCCTAATAGGCAGTGAGCTTTTATCCTTCCAATATCATAGTATCAGTCTTTTAGCAACCAAAAGTGCACGAAAAATCCATTTATGCTCTCCATGTGTTACATTCCAAGAAGCAGGTAAGTAATTTAAAAGAACACTCACATCAGTAAATATTAAAGAGCTTTCCAATACAAAATTTATCTGTATAATAACTTCCTCCCAAAAAGGGGGCAACCATTGGGCATTTCCAAAACATATGAATAAGAGAAGCATTGACTGCATTACACCTCCAACAATTAACTGAATTTGACAAGGCTTTATTAAAAAGACAGTGTGGTGTCCAATAGACCTGAAACTAAAGTTTTTGCTGAATAAGGCGTAACCGAAGATCCACTGAAATGTCCGATACAAACGCCAAGTTGGCAGTCTATTGATTAAACTTAATAGGACATTCCAAATAGGCACTTTTGTCTATTGCTTCCACCCCTCTTCCATCCTCCTTTTCTCCTTCTCCCTGCTTGCAATGAGAAGCTCCCATAAACCCAAGTGATCATTACTGTGATAAAGCAATAAAGCAGAGAAGGGACTTTACATAACAACAGAGAAACTGCAGGACATCAAAGAAGCACAACACTGCAGTAGTGATTTAAGAAAGCATAGGAGAAGCGAAAGAACATTTTAGGGCGAGTTACTAAAGTTAGCCGTTAACCCTTTCACTGCAGGGGACCGAGATTTATTTCTTGCTTCTGAGTAAACATGCACAGAAGGGGAGGGATATGTTAAAGATTAAAAGAAGGCTAGCTAAGGTTAATGAGTGTCCCCACTACTGCGATAATGTGAGGGGCTGGTGCTGCGCTCCTGGGGATTTTCTCAATGGGAAAAACTACTTCCATTGAGGAAACAAGAGGGAATGGGGCATCCCACCCCCTTGACCACATCACTGCTAGGTCACAGAGGCATGCCCAGGATTTAATGCAGGGGGACATGGCATATTGTGGTGAAACTGCCAGGGAGTTAAAAAAAGTCAGAGTAAAAGGAGTTTCAGAAAACGCAGCTTTTCAAGAGGGAAGCGGCTGGTTGGCAGCGGATTGGTGACGATGTCATCTGTTGTGAAGGAATTGAGACTGCTCTAACTTTGCCCTAAATAGCTCATGAAGAAAGCCCCCAGGTGACCTGGGTACTTACCCAGTCTGCTGTCCAGCTACTAACTGTTGATGATGGGCAACTTCAAGAGCCATGCTGCCTCTCTCTTCTTCTGATTCTTTATCTTTAAACTGGACTTAAACTGGACAGCCCTTCAAATAGAAGTCACCTTCAAATAAGGGACTAACCTCTGACAGTCCTTCAAACGGAGGACCTCTGTAAAATAGGACACATGGCCACCCTAACCCAGGGCCAGGGATATATTCTCCATTAATACTCAATTCTCCATTACCTTG
This sequence comes from Heloderma suspectum, assembly GCF_057233095.1. NCBI lineage: Eukaryota > Metazoa > Chordata > Lepidosauria > Squamata > Helodermatidae > Heloderma > Heloderma suspectum. Next base: position 76,299,934 of record NC_139460.1, on the reverse strand, counting down.
TCACAAAGTTCATATGAGCCCTAGTGTGTAGAAAAGCCTGTTTCAGTTGACAAGAGCAACTTTCCCCTACATGGAAAATTTACAACCTCTGGGACAATTCAGCTTAGAAAAGAGGCAAGTAAGGGGACACATAAAAGAGGTGTTCAACATTATGCAAGGTGTGGAGAAAGTGTATAGGGAGACATTTTTTCTCCCTCTCTCATAATACTAGAACTTGGGATCATCCCATGAAGGTAATTGGTGAGAACCTCAGGACAGACAAAAGGAAGTACAGGGCGTTTCAAAATGATGGACCTGATTTGAAATCGCTATATCTCTGCAACCATGAACTGCCCATGAATGAAACTCTTACCATGGAAAGGGTGGGGCATGGAGTTTCAAATGATTACCGCTAAATGCCTCTCTCAGCGCACAAACAGCCCCTAGCCTCAGTCATTCGCAAGATGGCGACCCTGCAACACAAGGCGTTTTGCGTCCTGCAGTTCAGCAAGACCCAAAGTCTTGGCGCTACACTCTTGGCCCCCAAGATCTCCAGACATTACACCCTGCGACTTTTTCTTGTGGGGATACATCAAAGAATGTGTTTTTGTGCCACCATTAGTGACTAATCTGGATGACCTCAAAGACAGAATCACGGCAGCGGTGACTTCAGTGGAAGAAGACACTTTGAGAGGCGTTTGGGATGAATTCAACTATCGTCTCACTATTGTCTGTACAGCAGGTGGAGAGCACATAGAGCATTTATAAAATGCTTAGTAAAACTTGATAACTCATTAAACCGTTTGTAACTTTTGGTGTAATTGTGACATGTTGCCATCGTGAAATATACTGCTTTGAAATTGGGTCCATCATTTTGAAACACCCTGTACTTCTTCACACAGCACATAGTTAACTATGGAAATATCTACCACAAAATGTAGTGATGGGCACCAGTTTGGATGGCTTTAAAAGGGGATTGATACTGATACCTCCAGTATCAGAGGCAGTATGCCTATGCACACCAGTTGCTGGGGAACATGGGTGGGAGGGTGCTGCTGCACTCATGCCCTGCTTGTGCATTTCCCTGCAGGCAACTGGTTGGCCAGTGTGTGAACAGAATGCTGGAGTAGATGAACCTTGGTCTGATCCAGCACAGCTCTTCTTATATTCTTAAGATGACTGAATGAGCAGGTCTCTTTTAACCCTACATTTGGGGTGAAATAAGAGGGATTATGTTTGAATCTGGCACATTATGTACTATTTGCCTAATAGAAGCCAGATGTTAAATAAATACGTAAATCATATATATAATTTTCCAGTGTAGAAATTTAAAAGGGTTAAAATTCTCTGGAGTGAAAAAAAGAAGAATCTGTTCAGCTCATTGGTATACGAGAGAGTTATTGCAAATGATTCACAGTTGAACATGCCCTTACAAAGTCTCAAGTGTATGCTACATATCAAAGATTAAATTACAGCTGGTGAGATTTTTTTTAAAAAAAGATAGAAGATTGTTAAACAATTTGAAGTTATTAATCTGTCAAATCCTTAGTATCAAAGGGAGCAAATTTTTAAACCACAAAGGAAATTAAATATACAAATGCTAACAAATGGTAATGGGGAATAAGAAAACACTGGAAACAGGTTATTTCTCAGTTTTACAAGATTTTTCATATTACTGAGTAACGTCTGAGAGGATTTAGAGTGCAACATTGTCTCATATTATAATGAAAGCAATTCAACTTCAACTAAAAGGGGATTTTTTTTCATAGTATGGATGAAGAATTATAAACATAGTGACACCAAAACTAAATGTGGGCGAAATATGTGCAATATTTGAACAATTTAATATTTTATACTGCTTGTTTTAAAACAGTATTACCTTCCCTCAGGTCCTTGTGATATAGTTCAGTGATAAATTGAAACATTGCAACTCAACTGAAACCCAACAATATTTAACAAATAAAGGTCATTTGCTTCTCAATACACCAATATGTTGATTGACCACTTACAATTGTCTCTCAGTTCAGCAAGAAGCCAAAGAACTGGCAAAATAACAGGTCAAATAGCCTTTGTGTTTGCAGAATTTCTTTTTAGTGGAGGTTTTAATATATCTATTATTTTATTTCATTACTTTAATTCTATTGCACCTCAAATCCAGGTGGGTTTATACAATAAGGCAGGAGACAGGCAGTCAGAATGCATCAGTCTTTGACCCACCATCCAACCACTTGTGAAGAACTGTGTCTTCCTGAGGAGAATTAAGTAGCTTGAATTTCTGTATGCACTTGAAGAGGAAATCTTTTCCCCTCATGAACTGAATAGCAAAGGCCTTGCATGCCAAAGCTAGTTTGGTCATGAAAGAAGCTGTGTAATCAAACACTTCTTCCTATTCCCTTGCAGTGTGAATAGAATAATAAATTATTTCCCATTTTACTCCCTCCTTTTTCTTGGAAGCCCAGCCAGTTACTTTTCTGTGAATAACTGGTGCCTAAAGCAGGGTATATCTATAACACAAGTGAAACTAGAAACCCTGAGTCTTATTATGGGCATGACATGTGGGTACATGGATGAGACATTTCTTCCTCTTATTTTACAAAACACACACAACACCCTCCTTTGACAAGGCAATTCTCTTCAACTGTTTGCGGGGTGTATGTGTTCCCCTAGAGGGTAAGTAAGGGTTAGATGGCTAGGAGTCAGGAGAGAAGTAAGCTGACAGGTAGACACAAAGGCCTACAGCTCTAGCAAAGTGCATGGTGCAGAGGACAGAGCAAAAGCCAGATTGTGACATTTATTTCCATGGAACAGGGCAAGTCTCAGGACAGCTTCAGAGATCTAGTGCAGCCTGAGGCTATCCTTGCCTAGTGGTACTCCAAATATGCCTCCAAACCAGTGCCAGCGCCAGGTTTTTGAGTTCCCTTGGGCAAGGCACCCTCAATCAGCCCCTTCCCTCCATGAGTCCACCTTCTCCCCACTAGGGCTGTGCACCACTTTGGCCCAAGGCCCGAACCCTAAGTCAAAGCAGGCCCCTTCGGGCCCCTTCAAAGGCGAAGCAGAGGGAGCACGAAGTGACCCAAAGCGGGCTGGGAGCTCTCTGAAGCGCTCGGTGTGCTTTGGCACCTGGCCCAGCCGTGCTGGCACCTCCAGCTCCTTACCCGAGGTGACTCACAGGAGTCATTGCTGCTGCCACTCCTGACGCCATTGCCGCTATCACTACTGCCACTGCCATCATCACTGCCTGCCACCACCAGCTCCTGAGCCCTGGAGGCGCATCAGCTCTTTTTGGTGGGAGTCGCCATTTTAATCTTTTTAAAAAAAAAATGGCGACTCCCTGCAAGAAGAGGCGGCACATGCCCAGGGATCAGGAGCTGGCGGTGATGACGGCGGCAGTGATCGCAGCAGTGGTGGAGGCCGCTTCTACCACTACTGCTGCTGCCAGCCCACTGGCTGCTGCCAGCTTCTGAGCCCTGGACGTGCACCAGCTCTTGTTGCAGAGTTCAGGAGCTGGCACTGACGGGCCGGGCAGCGATGATGGTGGCAGTGGCGGCAAAGGCAGTGACAGCAGCAGAGGAGGTGGTGGCGGAGGAGGCAGCAGCCCAGGTAAGGAGCGGGGGGTTTGTGTGGGGTATCAGGATTCCCCAAAGAAGGATTCAGGTGGCTCAATCCTGCAAATCCCACTTCAGGTTCGGGGCTGGTTCGGGGGCCCCCCAAATCCCCCCGAGCCAAATCGGGCCCACCTCTGAAGCCATGGAGCAGCTTCCAAGTCAGATTGGGGGGTCCCTCCCTGCACAGCCCTATTCTCCACCATTGTCACCAGCTGCTACTGCTGATGACAATCATCATCTCTCATCATCTCTGTCGTCATTGCTACCACTTTCTTGCTGGACAGGCAGAGAACAAGTGAGCAAGTGGGCAGTGGCATCTACTGCTCCTCCTTTGCACCACCATTGTCTGGGCCAGAGTGAGAGGCAGGTGAACAATAAGACTGCAACGGTAAAGAAGTACTCCAAGGATGCTAATGTCAGTGGGTCCCTTGACAGGTGCCCAACCATGTCTACCCTTGATGCCAGCCCTACTCAAAACTCCTCTCTTTCTGTCCTCCAAATGTCCTTCCTCTGTCCCAGCTTCTACAAGTGGGGATGCTGCAATCCTAGTGGGGTAAGGATAATTCTATTGGATCGGAATAAAAGGAGGAAACTGCTGGTACTGGAGTGTGTTCTGCTTTCCCAAGAATGTCCAGATTGCAAAAAACCATAGAATACTCTTACTTTGGTAAGCATCTCCTGATAATGTGCGTCTTCAAAGTGGAAAGGAAAACTGATCTAAGAGACTAGGATGGGAATCTGCCTAGAAATAAAAATCAACAGGAGATAGCACTTTCAAGCATGCAGACTGGGCGATGCTCAATTTATCTTAGTCGTATGTGCACAGTGCTGCTTTTGTCTAAGTAGGTATTGGGGCTAAGCTGCATTCAACATAGTGGGACTTTCTTCTAGGGCACAGAATAACATTGTTTAAACATTTTAATTGTGCCACTGGTTATTCAGGCAGAATAACTTAAAAAATTGTTAATTACTTTAGAACTGTGCAGAAATGGCCTCTTGAGAGTCTCCATCCTATTTGTGGGCAGAGACACTCCAGGGACCTTGGGAATGGTGTGCGATATGGCATAGGAGGCTACAGATGGAGTGAGGAGTACACAAACCTAGTTTTTTCTTCAAAACTATTATTTTATTCCTATGCAAATCTATGTAGATCTAATCAGCTAATTGATCAATGAATATGTTAAAACTTATATTGATAAACAGATTAATAACCTGGTTTAAATACTCAGTGCAGCACCATCATAGGCTTGATGGCTGGGGAAGGTGTGCTGGTTGAGGAACCTGTAGCCCTCCAGATGTTGTTGGACTCCAACTCCCATCAACCCCACCCCCAGGGCCAGTGCTCCGGAATGGTGGGAGTTGTCGTCCAACAACATTGGGAGGCCACACCTACTACAGGGCTATTGTCTCCCTTTCCAGGAGATCCAGTCAGTCAGGATCTGGGTTTGAGTGCTTGCGCTTGGTGCTGTCCTTGGGGACTGGTAGGGATTCTGTTGGCACGTCAACCTCCCTGCTGCCCAACAATTTCCCTACCCAAGCTGGTAGAGACAGTCTTGGACTTGGTGTTGAAGAATCTGGAAAGATTTTTCTGGGGGATCTCAATGTTCATCCTGAGGCTACCTTAGCTGGATCCACTGCCATTGTTGTTGTTGCTGGTTTTACTGTTGGCCTTTATTTTTATTGCTATTTTACTGGGTTTATGTTTTTATCGTTGTTAATATTTTAACTGTTTTAATGTATTTTATTGCTGTAAGCCACCTTGGGAGGCCAAGAAATATTTTAAATAAATATAAAATAAATAAGGATTTCAGCTAAGGATACTCAGTAAGTATACTGAGTTAAATTTCAAAAGCACACAGGACTGAAAATATATAAAAGCAGTATTATTAGAATGGCAATTCTGTGAAACAGAGAACTTTCCTGAATGCATTGACAGGTGCAATCTGATCCACAATGCACCTGTACCACTCAGAGTCTCAGAGTCCTATGCACACTTACCTGGAAGTACATCCCATTGAACTCAATGGGCCTTACTTCTGAGTTGACAGGAGTAGGATTGCAGTACATGTAAATCTTTCATCCTAGTGGAGTTATACTTCCAACCTGCCAGCAGTGGAGAAGCCATGCCTGCATTACGTCTCTTGACTAAATGAGTAAATAACTGGACATTTATTTATTTACTTACGACATTTGTATACCACTCCACATCTAAAACAGATGCTGGAGTGGTGAGCATAAAAGGTAACACAAGAAAAAGATTTTAAAAAATTAAAACACTATATTAAAATTGTTATTTTAAAAACAGAACACCAATAAAAGCCATGGCTGGTCAACTAAGGAATGCTTCCTGGAAAAGAGCTGTTTTCAGGAGGTGCCAGAAGCAGTACAGTGTTGGCACCTGCCTGACCTCCAAGGGCAGGGAGTTCCAAAGAAAGGGGGCCATCACACTGAAGATTCTTCTCTTGGTGGACTCCAATTGTGGAACCACCAGGAGCATGCCCTCTGATGACCTCAGTGACTGGGCAGGTTGGTAAGGAAGAAGGCACTCTCTCAGGTATCTTGGTCCCAAGTTGTTTAGGGCTTTGTACACTAGTACTAATACCTTAAACCTGACCTGGTAGCGAATAGGCAGCCAGTGCAGTTCCCTCAGCAAAGGATTTACATGCTGAAAAGGGGCAGCTCCCGACAGCAGCCAACCTATTGTGTCCTGCACTAGCTCCAGCTTCCAGAACAGCCTTAAGGGCAGCCCCACATATAGCACATTGCAGTAATCCAGTCTTGAGGTTACTAATGCCTGTACTACTGTGGCCAAGCTATCCCTTTCCAGGAAAGGCTATAGTTGGCAAACCAACCAAAGCTGGTAAAAGGTACTCCATGGCCAGTTGGGCCTCCATTGACAATGATGGATCTAGGAGAACCCCAAACTATCTTTCAGAGGGAGTGCAACCCCATCCAGAACAGGCAATATGCCTATCTCCTAGACTTGGGAACCATTCACCCACAGGGCCTCCATCTTGCCAGGATTCAGGAATGCATGGAGGTACTGGGATGGGGGCTACTACAACTCTGTCCTTCCTCCCCACACCCAGCAACTAAAGTGTTGACAATTTATATAATAGTCTTTTCTGTCATTTGTTTCTAATACAGAAGTGCCATCTTGTTATTATGGTGAGACATCTTGAGATAATTTGCTTTCTTTTTTTTTTTCAATCCATTACTTCCGAACCAGCAAAAACTCTGCTGTTCTCATGACAAGCAAGTTAAGAAAACCTCTGGTTCTGAAATAGGCATAGTGCTGAATTAATTCTTTTGAAAAAAAACACCATCCTCAACTGCCTGAGGCAACATGAAAACACAACCTCTTTTTTTAACCATCTATATAGGCATAGGATTAGTATAACATGGTCACTAACAGTACAATCCTATACATGCCTACTCAAAAGTAAGCCTCATTGTGTTCCATGGGACTTACTGCCAGGTAAGTGGGTACAGGATCGCACTTACTTGTACTCCCCGCTTACTTGAGAGTAAGTCCCATTGAAATCAGTAGACCTTACTTCTGAAGAAATATGTTTCGGATTGTGTTGTAAGAGAACGATCTGTGAACCAAGAAGACATTAGGATGGACCCAGAGTAAGTTAGCTGAATGTAGTTTCCATTTAAATCAATGGGAGTTAGGTCAATTCATGACTAACTTGTGCCACTGATTTCACTGGAGCCTTGGTTCAACTAACTTCCTCTGGCTCCAACCCGTTGATTCAAATCTCATCTCTGCCATAAACTCACTAGGCCAACATATCTGGAGGGAACAGGTTAGAGAAGGTGGGCCGAAATGTTATGATTAAAGTGGAATCACCCACAAAGCAAGTTCCATTAAAAATGTTATTATTCAGGTGGTATCACCCACAAGGCAAGCTCCTTTTTTCTTTTTTAGAAGTCTTACACTGTATCTATATTTCTCATCCTACATGCATATCATGCTGAAGAAAAAGATGCTTCCTTGAGTATCAGAATCAAATTCAGAAATATCCCTCAGGGCAAGCTCATGAATTAAACTTCTTCCTGTGTGGAAAAGAACTCCTCTTATTTCTTGAAAATTGTCAGACGTTATGGCTAGACTAAAATGGTGACCCACCCCCAAGTTATAAACACAAGTCTAGCAATATCAAACAAATAGCATATGGTTATACAGATAACATCTACAAGCATTTTTTATGGTTCATAGCATGCATACTATTGATTTGGCAAGCATGCTACAGGCATTATTGCAGACAAAAGTTTATTTTATTTTATTTTTTATTGCCATGCAATACATATCTTCAGATCTCAGCTGTTTATCCACAAAGACTGGAATCCTAAGCGTGTTTGCTAGAAAGTAAGTTCCTTTCATATCAGACTTATTTCCAAGTAAATGTGTTTAGACCGCAGCATATATGTGTAGAGCCAATGGATATGAACCCTAGGGAAGGCCAAGTCAGGCTTCTCAGAGGGCACAAGCAAAACAGGTGTGGCAATAGCCATCCTAAGTGCAGTGGTGTGAACTGAACTCATATCCTTATCTGACCCTCCCCGTTCCTGGACTGGGCTGCTTGAGGACTGGTGTCCATATCCCTGCCTCCTCTTAGATAGAGGAACAGTTTCACATGAGTGGTCATGTGACCAGTCATGTGAACAGGGTGACCAGCCCCTGTTCTGGTGCACCCAGGTGCTGCAGGTGTGGCTGGGATTGAAGCTCAGCTTTCTGCTGTGACTGTGGCCAAGGAGGACAACGAGAGTGCCTTTGAACTTCAGGAAGCACCAGAAGAATGAGGTGGGTAGAGACCACCACCATCATAGCAGCTGTGACTGCTGCTAGAGTTGGCTAAGCCAGCTCTGATGGCAGTAGCGTCACTGCTCACCCATTTTCTCCAGCTGGGGTTTCCTGCTCTTGAAGCTATCCCCCTTGCTCTCTTCTGGACGGAAGTCTTGAAATGCATAAGGGGCCTTGGCCCTACTGTGAAGTCATTGGAAGCCATGGGTGGTATGATCGCCAATACTAGTAGATTAGGGTTTTTAAAAAATCAGGGTACATATTGTTCCATTTTCTCCTGTTTAGAACTTGAGATGTTTAACAGTCAAATATACCTAAAGTGCATAGGCCCAAATGTATTACAGCAGTGGATTTCAAATTTCCTACCTCTAGAAATAGACATTGACCATATCAATGTTTCTTTTGAGAAAGCCAAGCACATCTGCTGCAGAATCCCCCCCTAAACACTCTGGAGTGTATACTTTCAACTTGCACAGGCCATTGGCCAATCCTGTTCAGACTTGTGGTTACCTCATGTTTACTCTAGAACAGCCTTCCTCAACTTGGTGCCTACCATTGGTCATACTGCCTGGGAATGGTGGAAGTTGCAGTCCAACACATCTGGATGGCACTAGGTAGGCATGGCGGAGAATTCTGCCATGGATTTCAGTGAGGCCGAAGGCACTGGCATTCGGCCCCCCCGAAACCCGTGGCGGAACGGCCTCCCCCCCCACGGAATCCCCCCCGGGACAAAGCTTACCTGGGGCGGATGTTCCGGTGGCAGCAGCTCCAGCAGTGGCGGCGGCAACTGATCTCTCGGCCGGCTGCTGCGGCCGCAAATGCGGGCCGCCGTAGCAGCTGCCATTTGCGTCCTGCCAGGCTGCTGTGATAGGCTACGTAAGTATATACGTAGCCTATCACGGCAAAGAGCAGCGGTGCAAATGGTGTAGCGGCCGCCGTTTGCGCCCCTGCTCTTTGCCATGATAGGCTACGTAAATACTTACATAGCCTATCACGGCAGCCTGGCAGGATGCAAATGGCGGCCGCTACGGCAGCTGCCATTTGCGTCCGCAGCAGCCAGCCGTGGCCGGAACTCCAGCTGCGGATGGCCCTGGCCGGCGGCTCCGTGGAGCTGCCGTGGAGCAGAGCCGGCCCAGGGAGGATTCCGGGGGGAGGGATGGAGCACCTCCCCCCCCACCGCAAAAGCTGCAAAAAGGTAAGCAACTTTCGTACATCCCTAGCACTAGGTCAGGGAAAACTGCTCTAGAATTTGCTCAGCCCTTTCTTGAAGCTGTACAGTAACTGGGCAGTTCATCTATCATTACCAGTCATCTCACTTCAGTCTCTTATATTATATCCTTTTGAGGAGCCAGAGATTACCTCATAACACAGGTTTTAATGCCACTTGGGAAAATGCATGTATTTCCACTATGCACTGGGGAGAAACAAACCTGCGTTCCAATCTTATATTTACTCTGTTGAAAAGTGAAACAACCTGCAGCTGCTTTGAGGTAGACAATGAAGTCAGGAAATCCAGTGTTGGATCTCTCGCATCCTGTCTATTTCTGATCACAGCCTCGGCCGGGGTGTAGCAAAGTAATTTTCACTGAATGGGCAGAGACGAAAATGGGGGGAGGAAAAAGGTTTGGGGCAGCGGACACTATGAAAGAAGTTTCTGGAGAAATACATTTTCATAGCTAGTGAAAAAAATAAAGGCTGATTTTATGCATTTTAATTAGGAACCATGACATGTGAAGTGTACAAAAAAAGAAAGTAATTTAAAATACAATATTTTCCATTTGCAAAATAGTTGGGTATAAACTACATAACAGTGACTAGGGAGTAAATGTATATTGTGCAAGTCATCCTACCATAATTATCTGAACTGTTAATGAAGTCTGATGTGCCGTGCTTTCTCCGCAAACTTGTGGAGGAACTGCTCACTTGGAATTCCGTCAAATATGTTATTTTCAAAAGCCAAGATTACAAAGTTTGCTCTTTTCTGATGAAGCATTGAACACCTGTATGGTGTCAGCACATGTGTCAAAGTTGACAAGGAATTTTCACACGCAGCTGTAGATGCACTAAAGGTAAGTCCTGCCGCATACAACGTGTACCTGTGTGGAGAGGCTTCCTCGTACAGGTATGATGTTTTAGTAAGCTCGTGAAATGTTGTGGTTTTGCAGGATTCTGCCATATCCCTGTACTTCCTCAGTAGATACGTTTGAAGTTCTTCAATTTCTGGAGTGCATCTGGGAAAGTTCACACAGTGGTATAAGCTTGCTTGGGTCAAGAAAATTATCTGTGTCTATATTCTTTAGAGCTTTTACAGCTGCTGAAAGGTGCACATTTCTTTCACAAAACTGAGCTGCCATTTCACCTTTCACTGTATCAATTGCACTGAAATATATTCTCCTAAAAGTCTCATCATCTGTGGAACGGTTCTCGCTCACAGCCTGGACAACATTGCCTTCGTATAGCAGCATATTTTGCAGGCAAGTTAGATTTACAAACCCTCTTTGGCACAGGCCTTATTTCACTTGCATGATCTGATTGGTTTCCTTCATCTATGGTCTTCAGTCTTGCTTCTCCAAGAATGCTTTGAAAACTGCCATAATTTTGCAGTGATGTAATTTCTTTTGAAACTGCTGCTATGACATCAAGGCCTTGGGAAATATCCACTGAAAATGACTGCAGAATATCATTTCCTGTATCAATTTTAACAATTTTAATTTAATTTAATTTTTAATTTTAAAAAGGAACAGCCCAGAGGATCATTCCATATAGTCCTGTATTCTGTTGCCACCAGTGCAATGCAACACATGCAGCAATCTGCCTCTGTGGAAAGACCCTGTGAGGTGGAATTTGTGAGCCATGCACATTCTGGCTGTTTTCTACTAGGCCTCAATTGCCCCACAACGGTGAGTTCAGCTCTCCTGGGGCAGCTGCTTCCCAGAACTAACTACCCTGGTCACCGTTGCCATGCCAGGAAAGCAGCTAAGACATTTCAGTTTAAAAATTAATTTAATACCTATAAACATCACTTTTCATAAGGAAATGCTTGTCAGCATGTCACGTAGGAACTATATGTCTCTCTGAACTCCAGGTGCTAGAATTAACTGTACAAGCACAGTCTCTGTTCTACAGAAAGGCCCTGGGCCAGCCAGCTCACGCTGCTTCTGGCAGCTCAACCAGTAAATCTCACACACCCTATTCTGGAAGTACATAAGTCTGCGTGAGAAAAGTTCAATAAGGTAAATTAGAATGGCCATTTGCACAGTTGGGCGGAGGTCTAAAATTGTTGCAGCTAAGGCTGTAGCCACATTATACTCTTCAAAACCATTTTGAAATAGAACCAGATTGAAAGGATATATTTTTCAACTTTTGTTTTTAACAAACTAGGGAAGAAACGCCCCCAGACACGCACAGACAATATTCCAGCTCCCCATTGCCTGGTCTAAGGTAGTAAGGTTCTCATTAGGCTTCCTGGGCCTTGGAGAGCCAGCTCACCCACCTCTGTGCTTCTTCTCTGTGCACAGTGTAGGCCCCAAAGCCTAGGCTCATCCGCCAGATGCACTAATAATACCCGCCACCCAGAGGCTGGCTGAGCACTACAGGGGAGGGGGAGATGCTCCGTAGTGCCTAACAATACCACTCTTCCCACCTTTCCCTCCTCCAGTTGCAAACTCCCATCCATCAAGATCTGTGTTCACTTCACATCTATTCATCTGAATGGGCTAAATTAGTTCCAGTCTCATCTCCTCACTTCCTGCTATCTTTTTGTAGCAATGTTCCAGCTTGTTTTTCACCAACTTTGAGTGCATGTTTTAATGTTATTTCTCTGAACTTACATTTTCCTACTTCATTTTACAGTTACTTCCATGTAATCCTCATTGTACTGTGTTGTAACTAAAGACCATCTGATACTGATACAGTCATCAAATATTTGCTGTGTTTGCATTCCCTTGGTAACTTTGCCCTGCCACCTCTTTTTAGATGTCTAAAGCTCAACTGAAGTTTTAAGTTACTGCAATGCAAGATACTTGGAGACTGAAGAAAGATTTCATTAGGGGGAGGATGGAATTATCATTTGGGGGGGGCAATGCCCTCATTCCCCCCCTTCCCCTGGGCGCTACACCCCTGAGCCTCAGTACATGTTGGAGCAATTACACAAGGCCCATCACCATCCACCAAAAGCAAGAGCTCAAGGTAGCTTCATACATCTTAAATGAATCCCACAGGGGAACTTTTGAATAAATGGAACTATGAATCAAGGAACTCTTCTAGGAGACCTCTCTATATAATTTGTCAAGTCAACTAGTCTCCCTATTTCTAAACTCACAGTATCTCTCATGCTTATCTACAAGCTGTAGGGATGGGGATGGGTGCAGAGGATAGGTGCAATAGCGTTGTGCCGAAAATTTCTCCCACATTTTTTTCAACCATTCTCATTCAATTTGATAGAAGAGAAATTGCTTTCAAAAAGAAATTCAATGGTAAAGAAATTTCAGAGAAATTCTCATGGGTTAGGTTTGGGTTTCTTGGGCTTACCTTAGGAGATGGCCAAGGAATGAGCACAAATTTCCTGTTTTTCATTGCACAGTCATCTCTCTGGGTACCTGTAGCCTCCTCAGCTTCCTACACTTTAATTAAAGCCCAGTTTAAGGCACCATGAGATAACTCCTCCCATAGGGCTTCTCTTCTTCAGGAAGAAGAAGTGCGGGCAGCCTGGGAGGCTAGCTGTGATTAGCTAAGCTCAAGAACACCACAAAAATAAAACACCCTCAGAATGAGGCAGAAAAATGGAAGCCCCTTTCATGGGGAAGAAAACTTTCAGGACTGATTTTGACAGAGCACTAACTCCACATCATTCCTGGAGCTAGACACACCTGCATTGTGGTAGATGCAAAATGGGGGCCAGCCTGCCAACACAGTTGATGCTGTTGCAGCACACACACACCCTTACCAAAAAAGAAAGAAGTTGTGCTACAAGCCCTGCCAGTGGGAAGCCCTACCTGGGAGAAACTGTTGAGAATTTCTCCTTCCCCTGGAGAAACTCAGCAAAAGTGTCTCCCAAATTTTTCTGCCCATAAATACAGTGGAGAATTTTGAGAGGCCATTTATGCACAGCTGCAAAGTGCAACAGCAAATCCTGCCTGCTTTCCAAGTCTAGATCAGGCAAGGAAGAATGCACTCTTCTTCTGATTCCTTGCTGCCACTGATCCTGCACCCAGTCGGGCTCACAAGACCGCTCCCAATCTTTGACCTGTGTATCTTAGGGTAGGGGTGACACAGAGATTCATTTTGCACTATCAGCAGCATGACACCCAGAACCCATGGGCTGTAGTAGAGTTCTGGGGTGGCTTGTTAATCACAGCAACAAGCCACCCTGCCTGAATTCACAGACCACGATAAGCCACGGCGACTGCCTGCTGCAGCATGAATATTTACAATGGTGGCCAGCACGTGCCACAACCCACCATGGGTTAGTTAAGCCATGATGGGTGCCGGCAATCGCACAAACTGGCCCATCTCATTTCCTGGCTGTGGCTGGTATCTTGTGGCACTGAAGTCCACTGGTGCAATGGATCTGTGCCTCCCCTATAAACATTTATCTCAAGGGAACAATTATCTTCAAAAGCGGCATTTCTGATTCGAAATCTTGACTTCTTTATTAACCAACCAATTAAAGCAATATACTAGTATGGACATGCTGCTTGGCTATTTCCTCCTTTTCTCAATTACGATGTAACCTGGTATTTTTTTTTTAAATCTTTCAATAATATTTAATAGAATAGAAACTTGATTTTAGAAAAGGGCACAGATTCAAATGCAAATTTGGCCAATTTCTTGATACTGCCCATATGGTAAAACCAACTACTGACCTGTTAAAAAAAGAAGTCAAAAGTGAAGGATGAGGACGTTTTCCTTCAGATTAGAAGTCCAGAACTTTCCACTACACTGTCCAGGTTCAAACACTGTACAAACCTGTCTATTCAGACCATCCAGCTGCAGTGTAAGTGGTATTCATTTCTTGATGGAGATGTGCCAGGGCAGATGGAGCTAGAAAATGTTATTTTATGTAATACATGTTTGGCAAACAATGCTTTGGAATATGTCAGGGCAATTAAAAAGAGAGGAAGTGCAACTGGGAGATGACATGAGTTCACTACCTAACATTGGCCAGGATTTGTTTTTTTGGATTGTCCCAGAATCCGGTCCCAGAATCAAAGATTTGCTATTGGCCCTGTGTCTCTCTTCCATGCACACGCTGAAGAAAGCCAGAGGAACAGGAAGGACAGGGAGTGAAATTATCTCCTTGAAAACCCAAATGATTGTGAGACGTGTTTCTCTTACATTTGCTTGCAACTATGATGTTCCCAATAACACAAAAATACATATAAATCGGAAGGACTGATTTATGAACTCCTTGTTCCTCAACTCATTTTATAATATCATAAATCTAAATCACCCAGGAATAAGGGGGGTGAGGTGGGTTAAGAGTTAGAGCAGCCACTTATGAATCTGAAAAAAAAATAAAGAAAAAGGAAATGAATCTCCAAAAAAGAGGACAGCAATTGTCATAAAATTTGCATATGCTAATTTATATGTATAGATGCAAATTTAGAAATAATAAGTATAATTGAAATAGAAACACAGTACATCTCACCATAGTGTGGAAAAGTATGACCAGTGACTTCTGTGCCTACCTGTTCACTCTCCTGTTCAGGTGGCAACAGTTGATGAGCAACAGCTCTTACGGTTCTTTATTTTTATACCCAACTTGGAGAGGACAGTCCTTCAAATAGATGACACCTTCAGAAAGAAGAAAGTCCTCTGGCAGTCCTTCAAACAGAAAGGAAAAGTGTGATGTAATTCCAAAAGCTGGAATCTCACATTGCCAAAGAAGTTCTACTTTGACTATCTACTTATAAAAGTTCCTGGACCATTCTTCCTACTGTGTTCTGATCTACATACCTTGTTCACTTTCCTTTGCCCTTTCCCTTTTTGCACACATTTCTGCCAGTCTTGCTGCTGTTGGGATGGTCTGGGATGCTTCTGCTGTTACAATGTGTAAGTCTACCATATAAAGGCTGCTACCACCATGATTGCAAGACAGATGAGTAGACACTTCATCACTCAGTGAGGTTGGTATGTACTTATTTCTTAGACCAGACTTTAGGAGCCAGCTTTTTAAGACTGGACTTTAGGAAGCTGTCCTACTAAAAGGAAACTGCAGAGTGTCCATGAGTCAGGAGAGGTCATTCAGGAGTTCTGTATAAAATCTGGCATTTCCAAGATTATTGCAGAAGTTTTTTTTTATTTTAAGTTTTCTTCTTCTTCTGTGAAATATGTATTCTTTGTTTACACAGTGAGGCAAACCCAAAGTATCAGATCTTTCTTTTGGGTCACTCTGTTCTTGGATTTCATTCTTTGGAATTACAGGATCTTCCTGTGTGGAATTGCAGTTTTTTTAAGCAAAAGAAATACAATTCCACAAGCTTGTTCTGCTCAGATAGGATCTTTCAAACATATTAACTGTACACTGCAAAATTATGAAAGAAATGTTTTTTTTAAAAAAGAAAGAAAGAAAAGTCAAAGGAGAAAATGTGAGTTTGGAGAATTTTCTAATTTTTAGCATATTAGCCCACTCCTTCTCTCAAAGCACTCCACAAAGCAATAACTGAAATTATTGACCTTATAATATAGAAATAGAATGCCTTAGATTAGTAATTAGCTAGAGTTGTATCTATTGTGTTAGAAATCTAGGTTGTGATCTGTTTTGAGAAATGTCAGATCATGGTGGGCAGACCCAGGGAAAGAGATTTTAGTTGTTGTTTTAAATGGAATGAACAGCCATGGGCGATGTGTTTACATGTTTGTGCACATTCACACATTACAAGCTTTGCTACATGAGGCATTTATTGTGCACTCATGATTCTTTACTTACAGTTGTTTATGAGTTCTTTACACAACATTGTGATCCTCCATTTTTGCTCCAGTTTTTTAAGAACACTTTCCCAGGTTTTTTTACAGTGGGAAAAATGGGGTATTATTTCTGAAAGAGAAAGAAAAGGGACTTTTCTACTTGTGTATTGGTGCTATTTAGGTATAGCACAGCACCACTTAGAGGGTATACAGTGGAAAAGCAGGAAAGGAAAAGATCTTTCAGATATTAATTCTGCAACAAAACCTAAAGTAGATATAACAGTTTAACAGTCTGGTGTAGAAAAGCTCTAAAAGTTGTGTCCAGTGGTGTCCTTCTGCCAGTTAAACATATACTGCTGGTGGATCAAATTCCTGTGATTTCTTAGTACCTCAGTATTCAGATGTTTTGTGAATCATCTATGTAATTCTCACTGTTGTACAAGATTTCTCTATGGCTTTACCAACAGTATGTAGTATTTTTCAACTCATGAATTCTGACATAAGGTTTGCTACAATATATGAGCAATGAAAACAGGAAAATAGAAGAATCCAGTGATTTACCTTATGTTCTTCCATGGTGTCAGAGCTCAGTTGTCAGAATCTGTGTCAGAGGTGAGCAGGGAGTGGAATGGAGTCAGAACTAAGAGACACACCACAGACAGGAAGACCTTGTTGCTCACATAAGGTTCCATCCCAAACAGAAAGCCTTTATAGCCATTCCTGTCCAGGAAGGTTCATTAGCCACCATAGGTAGGAGAGTTCACAACCTGAGAATATTTCACTGCCAAGATGTTTCATGTTGTACTTCTGATAGCTCACCAAATGAGGCACCTACACAGAGAACAAACAGTTCCTGGTTCTCGCTCCGGCAGCACTGACACATGCTTATGACAATATTTCTGAGATATTCTGCCACAATCTGCATGAAATGTATGTCCAAGTTTGATTGCTTTCCCACCATTTGCTGGGAGATGCCATTTTTCCTCCCTGATGAAACCAGGCTGGGATACACTAACCACACACATTCACACACAGCATTCTGAGTCAGGAGCAGGTCTCACTATAATAACTAGGGGAAGTCTCCTGCCATTTATTATTTAAACCCAGAGGAAAGGAACACCCTGTAAGGGGAAAGATATCCAGTCTCAGTCTATTGTTCGGAAGAAAGCTTCTCTAAAGGTGATTAGGCTGAAACAAGGCAGGTGTAAAAACAAAATCTGACCTTAGCGACTTTGCTGGAAAGTGAAGCTTTTGTTTTAACATAGTTTCCATTCTGCTTTTACCATCAGGATGTGTCCCTCTGAGATAATATGTCACCATGATTATGTTTAACATAGTTTCCATTCTGCTCTTATGATCAGGATATGCCCCCTTGAGGTAAGATGTCACCCATTTTACATAATACAATAAATATAATCCTGGCATGTCTGTAACCTGAAAAAAGAGAGCTTCTAATTGATATGGATATGTGAGACTGTGCTTTTTCAAATGGCTAAATATAAAACAGAGGGCAGCCAAGGTCTTATGCCCTCAGTGAAATTAATGGTTGCATCTGAACTAATGTATCATTGTTAAAATGCAAGGAGACTGCAGCTCCACTTAGCATGAGAACAAATTAGAGCACCCACTTGTTAACCATAGACACTGCTAATTCAGAGCAAATGGAACTTATACTTTGATAAATTAAAAGCTGTGCCTTTTCATTTTTGCTCTTGTGGTATGCCAACTGGATAAAGCAAGCAAAGCCCCTTGCAAATGCATAGTTGCAAGATTTACTGTTTAATACTCAGTCAAGCAATGAAAATGACTCTGTTTATGTTAGAAGCCAAAAAAGAAAGGTCATTATGTTGTGTCTGCAGCTTTCACTCCTAATATGTGAGGTGCATTTCTCAGTAACGAGAAGATCAATAGTCTTTTTGGGTTGCCTTGGATTCCAGGCTGAGATGGCTTTTACCCACTGCATGGAGGTGACTTAGAATGATCATGAGAAATTATGCAATGTTGTTTTTACAAAGCTCATATGTTCACTTCAATAGTTTCTAATTGCACTGCGGAGTCTTGTCTTGGTTGGTAAAGGAGAAAATGTTTCAAAAGATATGGGAGTCTGAAAGCTATTTAACTCTTTCCTTTAGCATCTGTCTCAGGGTAAAACTAAATGAGACACAGGAGAGATGTGCGAGCTCTTCTTCTTCTTCTTCTTCTTCTTCTTCTTCTTCTTCTTCTTCTTCTTCTTCTTCTTCTTTTTCTTCTCCTCCTCCTCCTCCTCCTCCTGAAATGAAGTCACAGAGAATGGGAGGCTACAAATCTGATCAAAGCAGGGGCAGGACAGAGGCTGTTAACTATTCTGTATGAGCAGTCCCCACCTCCCAGTCAAAATCATCTGCCTACTTTTCTCCCTGTGAAGGGAAAAGACATAGGGAGGGACCCCATATTTTCCCTCAGTGGGGACTAAATGAGCTGTGTGGGGCCAAGGTTGATCAGAAAATGGGGAGAATATTTATCAAGCAAATTTGCAGTCCCAAACCATGTGGCCATATTTCAGTTAAAAAAACCCACAGTATGTTAAGCAACTCTTCATGCATCTCCTGCTTCTTGTATAATTTGGACTTCAATTCTTACTGCAGCACATATTCCTAAGCCTGGCCTACATGTGCAACAGAAGACGAGGTCACACAAAGCATCCTACAAGTTCAAAGAACATGTGGAGGGGGTGCAGGACCACAGCAGAACCATGCTCGGCTGCCCTCTTCCTCCCTTGACAAATGTCTAGTGGATGTTTCTGAGAATGAGTTGTCAGGGAATACAGATGTTTTTCTGGGCAAGCCTGCTCCCTGCAGCTCTGTTTCTATAAAAAAAAACCCTCCCTGAAAATAGAAAGCTAGCCCTGCAGGTAGTGGGCTTGGCTAAACCATTTCTCCCTGTTATGCTTTTTGTTTTGTTTCTTCTTGTTTTTCTTTCTTTCTTTTTTAAGTCCCACCTGCAAAATGAAGTGGTACAATCCAGACTACTGCTTCACAATGCTAGTTCCTCATTCTTCCCTCTGTAGAGACCAGGCATGCTGTTGGCTCAGTCTGTAAAAAATAATTGTATGTGAGTGCACTTACGCTGAGATGTAATAGTGCAATTTTATAGAAGAAAGAAAATGACCCATATGGAGCTTAGAAAACAGCAAGGCACAGCCCACTCTCCCGCTCTGAAAAGCAGCCTGACTTCTTATGGCTTTGAAGCACCAAAGTCCTAGAAGACTCTGGAGAAGGTTGTGTGTGTTTATGTGTGTGTGTGGGGAATCCCTCAGTTCTCATCGTTTTTCAAAATTCTCCATGCAGCAGGAGGCCTCTCCCCATGCTTATTTTTAAACAACAAAATTATATCCTCCCATCCCCACTTTATAGACATATGCCCTTTGCTGAACTAAAATATGCTGAGCATAATTCCAATACAAGAAAATAGCGCAGGTGCTGTAAAAAGACAATTGTTTAGGGCTCCTTCATGCTCTGGGCAGAAGGGTGGTGGGACTGAGTGCAACAGAAAGCCTCAGCCCCAGAGCTGGCCAAAAAACAGCAAGAAGAGGCTCAGCGCAAATGAGGGGAATTCCTTTCTCCCAAGCCTTCTCTGACCCACCCAGAGCTAAGAAAGCATGGAGAAACTCTATGGAACACAGTATCAGTGCTTACGTCCAAATAAATATGTAGCGTCTGGTTGAAGGCAAAACCTGTACCCTATGTTGCACATAGGGATGTACAAGAATTTTGTTTTTATTCATTTTGGACCTGAACTTGCCCCATTCGCATGCCTGAATGCAAACATATGCACATCTGGGGGGAAATGCTTACATATAGATGCACCCCCCAAAAAAAAATCCCACCACCACCACACCACCTGATGTGTTGGAAGTCAACTGCAATTCCACTTGTAGCTTACAGCAGAAGAGCAATGACTGAGTGGTTGTAGGAGCCATCCATCTGGAAGCACTCCAGGCCTTTGGAACTCTTCAATTAGGGGTTTAATTTCAGCAATGGAAGAATTAAAACCCACAAAGATAATTGCTAGTAAGGAGCAACTCACCCTTGAAGTAGCAGAGATATATCCCACTCGAACATCAGCTTTTGACATGGTGAACGCAGTAAAGTATAAAGGATAAATGTCTGTAAACATGTGGTGGACACATGTAGGGAGCCACAGCCAACAGCAGTCTTTCAGCATGAGTCTGCGGTGTGTCTACAGGTCTTGAGAGATACACATTGTCTCTTCACATTTGGAAGCGTTCAGCAGAATACACGGGCATATGGTTAGAAGACATGTCTCTGGGTAATATGTAGTGCTGTGCCAAAAATTTCTCCCAGATTTCTTTTGACCATTCTCATTAGATTCGATAGAAAAGAATTTGCTTTCAAAAAGAAATTCAAAGGAGAAAAAATTTCAGAGAAATTCTCATGGGTTGTGTTTGGGGTTCTTGTGCTTACCTTACTTATGAGGTGGCTGAGGAATGTGTGCAAGTGGCCTGCCTTTCATTGTATAGTTATCTCTCTGGCAGCTTATAGCCTCTTCAGCTTCCCGCACTGCAATTAAAGCCATCATGAGGAAGACATCATGAGGCAATTCCTCCCATGAGGTCTTTTCAGTTCAGGAAGTGCAGGTAGCCTGGGAGGCTGCAGAGCAATCGAAAGGTGTGTGTGTGTGTGTGTGTGTGTATGTGTGTGTGTGTGTGTGTGTGTGAGAGAGAGAGAGAGAGAGAGAGAGAGAGAGAGAACACACACAGTGCCCTTCGCCACCTATCAGTGATTAGGTAAGCTCAAAAATACCACCAAAAACATTCAAAATTTTGCCTCAGAAAAGTAGAAGTCTTAACTAGGGATGGACAGGTGCCCCCCCACCCCCCCATCCCCAGCCAGGTTCTCTGGGCACCCACCCAGCCCCTGCCCCCACTCACATGTCTCTGTCCCCACACTCAAGCCCCACGCCTGCTCACCAAGCTGCTCACACTTATCTGGGCCCTGTCTGCCTCCACTGTTACTGCCATGTTTTGAAAAAACATGGCGATCGCAATACTGTACCCATAGACTTATACACAAAATGGCGTCATGAATCTTGCATGTATGGGTGATTCACGGTGCCATTTTGCATTTAAGTCTATGTGCGAAAAATGTGCACATAGACATATATGCAAAATAGTGCCATGAATTGCCCATATATGCAAGATTCACAGCGCCATTTTGCATATAAGTCTATGGGTATAGTATTGCAATCGTGACAGATGCAGACGGGGCCCAGGTAAGTTGCGGGTGGCTCAGCGAGCATGGGAGGGGGTCGAGCGGGGGCAGGGGCTCAGTGGGAGCAGCTTGGAGGGTGCGGGTGTGAGCAGTCCACTAGAACCCTGGACCGAGACAGGTGCCTGCATCATCCCTAGTCTCAACACAGTTGATGCTTTTGCCACTTGCAGGAGCAATGTAATAAACCAAAAACCCTTAGGAAAAAGAACCCCTGCTACAACCCCTGCCAATAGTGAGCCCTGTCTGTGAGAAACTGTTGGAGAATTTCTCCTTCCCCAGGTGAAATTCAGTGATATTGTCCCCGCAATTTATTTGCCCACAAAATAGGCTGGAGAATTTTGAAAGGCCATTTATGCACAGCTCTAGTAATATGTAAATCAACCCCAAGAGGTGTACCAAGAATTGCTACTTCATCAAGATTAAACACATTATATGCTATAAGTGGACCCTGCAACAAAATGTTGCGATGTGGAATGCTAATCAGGCAGCCATGCTCTCTTCCATGATACACCATCCCATTCCATCCCCTCCCCCTCCACCATAGTCATCATTCTATGGCCACTGAGCACATTCAGTCTTCTGTGGAATGTTTTCAGGTTCCTTCCCACTTAGGGTTTCTTTTTTTCTAATGATGTGTGTATGTGTGTGTTCTTCTGCAAACCTTGGGTTTCTCTGAGTCTCCTGATACCTGCTTCTCATGAGCGGATGGTGCTGTTTTGGTTACATAAGCAACACCACTCGCTTTTGTACATCAGACATACAATGAATTATTTATTTATTTTATTTCTGCCTTTTGGCCCTCAAAGGTAGCTTCCGGATTAAAAACACAAACATAAAATAAAAATGAGATTGCAATGAATATAATACATCAGTTAAATCATTCAAACAGCAGCAAGGCAGGGGCATAAAACAACTGGGGCAGTTTAAAAAATACATTGTATTTTTACAGCAAGAAGGTAAAGTGAAGTAAACCCACAAAAATGTCTTTGCCGCAATCCTAAAACCAGGAAAAGTGGGGGCCAACTGAATGTCTTTAGGAGGGAGTTCCACACTCTGGGTCCTTCTGCCAAAAAGACTCAGTCTTGTGTTCCCACAAAGTGTACCTCTAAATGTGGCAGAACATGAAGCAGAGCTCAGATGTTCAATGCAGTGCATCACAGGTTCATGTGGGAGAAGGTGGTACTCCAGATTGCTGGTCCCAAGCCATTTAGGGCTTTATAATAATCAGCACTTGTGCTCAAAAGCAAATTAGAAGCCAGTGCAAATGATAAAGAACTGGTGTAATGAAAACCAGAAACCACTCCTGGCCGCTGCATTTCCCAGTGAGCTGGAATTTCTAAACAATCTCCAAGGGCAGCCCAGTGTAGAGCACACTGCAGTTCATTCTGGATGTAACCAGGGTGTGAGTGACAGTGACCAGGTCTGCATGATCAAGGAACAGTGCATAAGCTGAACGTGAGCAAAGGTACTCCTGGCCATAGCCACCATCTGGGCCTCCATGACCAAGGTCAGGTCAAGGAACACTCCAGAACTGCAGATCTGATCCTTTGAGGGATCAGGATTATACCTTACAAAGTTCTCTTCTCACATTCCACGTACCATGAGAGACAGAAAAGAATGGGAGTGAGAAGGGCCAAGACTTACATTTACTGAATGCTACGGAAATTCTGAGAAACCTGTACGAGGGTCAAGAAGCAACAGTAAGAACCAGACATGGAACAACCGATTGGTTCAAAATTGGGAAAGGAGTACGACAAGGCTGCATATTGTCACCCTGCTTATTTAACTTATATGCAGAGTACATCATGAGAAATGCTGGGTTGGATGAATCAGAGGTCGGAATTAAGATTGCTGGGAGAATTATCAACAACCTCCGATATGCAGACGATACCACCCTAATGGCAGAAAGCGAAGAGGATCTCAAGAGCCTCTTGTTGGGGGTGAAAGAGGAGAGTGCAAAA
Organism: Heloderma suspectum; assembly: GCF_057233095.1. Classification (NCBI taxonomy): domain Eukaryota; kingdom Metazoa; phylum Chordata; class Lepidosauria; order Squamata; family Helodermatidae; genus Heloderma; species Heloderma suspectum. The sequence goes on along the minus strand of NC_139460.1, from coordinate 76,276,401 downwards.
GCTGGTTTGAAACTCAACATTAAAAAAACTAAGATCATGTCATCTGGCCCCATCACTTCCTGGCATATAGAAGGGGAAGAAATGGAAGCAGTGACAGATTTTACTTTCTTGGGCTCCAAGATCACCGCAGATGGTGACTGTAGCCATGAAATTAAAAGACGCTTGCTCCTTGGGAGGAAAGCTATGGCCAACCTAGACAGCATAGTAAGAAGCAGAGACATCACCTTGCCGACAAAGGTCCGTCTAATCAAAGCTATGGTTTTCCCAGTAGTAATGTATGGCTGTGAGAGCTGGACTATAAGGAAGGCTGAGCGCCGAAGAATTGATGCCTTCGAACTGTGGTGCTGGAGAAGACTCTTACGAGTGCCCTGGACTGCAAGGAGGTCAAATCAGTCCATCCTAAAGGAAATCAACCCTGAGTGCTCATTGGAAGGACAGATACTGAAGCTGAAGCTCCAATATTTTGGCCACCTAATGCGAAGAGAAAACTCCCTGGAAAAGACCCTGATGCTGGGAAAGACTGAAGGCAAAAGGAGAAGGGGACGGCAGAGGATGAGATGGCTAGATAGCATCACGGATGCAATGAATATGAACTTGAGCACGCTCCGGGAGAGAGCGCAGGACAGGAAGGCCTGGCGTGCTATGGTCCATGGGGTCACAAAGAGTCGGACACGACTGAACGACTGAACAACAACAACAACGGAAATTCTATACATTGCCTCCCCATACCCCCCACCCCCATACCTGAGGAACATCTTATTTCTTTACATGGGAGAAATGTCATTTAGGCTGAAATCCGATGCACATTTCCCTGGGGGTATGTCGACATGCATAGGATTGCACTGCCAGTGTTGTTTTTGAGCTCGCAAAAAAAGACCCATGAACATCTGAGGTTCGTTTGTTCCAGCTCTACATGCACTTCTCTGATTAATGCTTTCACAAAGTACTTTTCACTTACATACAAACATATGCTTGTTCGTTCTTCAAATGCTAGCCTTAAGAAGTCCATAGCTCTATAAGAATAAGCAGAAAGCTGTAATTTTATATGTTGACTCTTATACCTTGAACAACAATGACTAGCACCCCCCTCACACTTTCTTGGAAATAAGTGGGACCTACTCCCAAGTAAGTGTGCATTGAATCACAGCCTGAAGCACATAAAACATTTTTTTTCCAGCCATAATTTATTTCCATGTAAAGACTTCAGATCAGGTGGAAGGTTCTATATGTTTGGTATTCACCTCATGTCACTTTCAAGACTATTCCGTGCCAAAAGAAATATTATTAATGCAACTCCGGAAGAGTTCTGCCTAGCCAGAGGACACAGTGGGCACATCTCGCAGCTGATGCATAATCTTGGGAGGGAAAAAACAGTGAGAAAGAGATGAAAGAACCAAAGAACATTATTAGTGCAGCAAAATGAAATATTATATTATATTGCATTAGATAGTATATTAGGCTACAATTATAGTACATGATATAGTATTTACATATACGTATTTTCATAGTTTTTTCTTGCTTGCTGAAAATGGTTAACTTCACAGAAAAACTTACAGATTAAAAAAAAAACCCCACTGGACCCCCCCGCCCCGTTTCAGCTCAGACCCTGATTCAGCGCTTAGAAAATCCTTGGAGCCTTGCTAAAACATACTGTAGGTTAGAAGGTGGACCTGTCTGTTACTTAACCCTCCCTCCTGCCTCCCCCTGAAGCCTTTAGAGGGGAGAATACAAAAGATGCTATTTGGAGTCATGAAGACGATGGATGTACATCATATCCAAAACATGAGTCAGTAACAAAGCCTCATTCTGGGGCAGCTTGGATTCCATTGGCTTCAGAGGGGAGCAGGTTTCACCTTTGGGCCCAGCAGAACAAGATTGAAGCAACCCAATTCTTTTTGAGCTCAGGACTCTGGCCAAATCTGATGCACATCCCTAATTTATTTATTTAAGAAATTTCTTACCCACTTTTCATTATGAAATAATCCCGAAGCAGGCTATAAGCAATAAAACACAATAAAACAATACAACATTGACAAAAAGAACATAATCAAACAGGGAAGAGTAACAGATAAATAACAGTTTACATGCAACAGTTTACATAAAAAGAAAAAAGAGAAACAACAGTCAAAAGCCTGGGTAAACAAATAGGTGTTTGGCTGGCGAAAACTTGTAAGACTTGGCACCACCCATATATGAGAGGGGAGTTCCACAGCTGGACAGTCTATATCAAGAATGCCCTCTCCTGAGTTGCTGCATATTGAACTCTAGGTAATATGCCCATCAAGAGGTCATCCCCTTACTATCTAGGCAGTTATATAAGGCAGAAGACGCTCCATTAGGTAACCAATCCATACCTTTCTTTCCAACCCATCACTTACTCTCATCTGTATTATATCAAAACAATGTGATTCACTTATCAGGCAAGGCTGTGGGGTTTGGCCAAAACTGCTATCTATCGGAAGGACAGCTTTTAAAGGTAAGTAATAAAAGTACGTTTATTTAGGAAACCTTAATATGATGGGATTGGAAGTTGAGGTGGATGATGTCTTGGGCTACCTTCCAACACAGTGAGTCTTGACCCTATAATTTCTGTGATGGCTTTTCTCTCAGTGTAGGTTGCTCGAGGTATGGTCAGATCCTTGGACTACTACATAGTCCTGCCAAATTTGCTCAGTACTTTCCTCTGTTAAGGAGTGATTAGATGATGGCTTTCCATCAGTGTGGTGTAGTGGTGAGAGCGTTGGACTGGGAGCCGGGAGATCCGGGTTCTAGTCCCTACTCGGACACTGAAGCTCACTGGCTGACTTTGGGCCAGTCACAGACTCTCAGCCCAACCTACTTCACAGGGTTGTTGTTGTGAGGATAAAATGGAGAGGAGGAGGATAATGTTAGCCGCCTTGGTTTCCTTGCAAGCGGAAAAAAGGCAGGATATAAATGCAATAAATAAATAAATAGTTGCCTTAAACAATGGCTAAAGAAATGGTCAGAGACTGTCCTGAAAGGGTAGAACCATTCTGGAGAATGGGGCATGTCTTTCTTTCCCCTCTCTGTCCAAGGAATGTGGTAATCCAAACGTGTGTGTGAAATAGCCTGTTTGGGGCAGGGGGGTTTTGAAGGTGAGGTCAGACTGGGAACAGAGTCAGAGAGAAAAGGGACAGAGACAGAACTGACCTTGTCTGCTGGAGTGTTATGCTGTGAGTGTCCACTTTTGCTCAACCTTTATATTTGTAAATAAAGACAAATAACACAAGCCGCTTGTGACCAAACCTGAGTAAGTGCTTCACCCCTGAAACCTCTCATTGCTCAGAGAACTGAGAAACTCATAACAATAAGGTACAGCCTGATCCTATGTTCACTCAGAGGTAAATCCCACTGAGTTCAATGGAGTTTACTCTCAAGCAGCTGTGCACAGGATTGCAGCTTTAGGCATATAAAAAGAAACAAAAAATAGTATCTCCATAATTGGCATATATGTTAAATGGCATGTTAGGGCACCTACAGGGAATCTTTAAGTTGGAAAGCAAAAACCTGTTCTATATAGGCTTCTAACAGAGTGGGCTGGTTTGCACAACATGCTGGGACTCCCCATGCATTATTTAAGCTGTGGTGAACTATGGCACATGCTGGGCTCAATTTGAACATGCAACCCTGATTGGGGGTTGTCACGTCACAAGCACCTGGTCATTGGAGGTTATGTGAGGGTTAAACAACACTCACGTAACCCTAAAACTGTCACTTGAGGCACAGGTGAACTCAGTGGCACGGAGCACTTTTTATCAGCTTAGGCTGGTATACCAACTACGCCCTTATCTGGACAGAGATAGCCTAGCTACAGTTATTCATGCTCTGATAACTTCTCGTCTTGATTACTGCAATGCGTTATACGTGGGGCTGCCTTTGAAAACGGTCCGGAAACTTCAGCTGGTCCAAAATAGGGCAGCAAGATTGTTAACAGGGACTGGCCTGCGAGCTCATATTATGCCAGTACTTTTCCAGCTGCACTGGCTGCCAGTCCATTTCCGGGCCCGATTCAAAGTGCTGGTGTTAACATTCAAAGCCCTTAACGGCTTGGGGCCAGGTTACCTGAAGGATCGCCTCCTCCCATATGTGCCTGCCCGGACCTTAAGATCATTGTCAGTGGCCCTCCTCCGTGAGCCCCTGCCAAAGGAAGTGAGGTGGGTGGCTACTAGGAGGAGGGCTTTTTCTGCTGTGGCACCCCGGCTCTGGAATGAGCTCCCTAATGAGGTTCGCCTGGCACCTACATTGTATTCCTTTCGGCGCCAGGTGAAGACCTTTTTATTTTCCCAGGCATTTTAGCATTTTAGCTTTCTAAATTTTTATCTTTGCTGTTTTAAATCTGTATTTTAAACTCCTGCACTGCTGCTAGGTTTTATTGTGGTTGCATTGTTATATGTGGTTTTAATGTTCTATATATTTTAAATTGTTTTATTGTGTGTTGTTTGGTTTTAATTTTGTGAACCGCCCAGAGAGCTTCGGCTATTGGGCAGTATAGAAATGAAATAAATAAATAAATAAATAAAACAAGCCGAGTTATTTAACCCTTGCATAACACTGATGGCTGGGTCCACATGACATAACAACCCCCATTGGGGGGTTGCATATTCAAAATGGCAGCCGGCATATGCTGCAGTTTATTGGGGGTACAATAACCCATGACCGGTTGTTGTGTCATGTGAACTGGCCTAGTGTCCATCAGGTTTTCAGTTAACCATGACAGCAAGGCCAGCTGGATTCACCTCTTATCATACTATTTTTTTCCTTTGAAGATGGGCAGGGCCCAGCCAGATTCTTTTGAAGTTATCACTAACATATTACTAACATTAGGAATGTATGTATGGTTTGAATGCTGAAGTAATACAAAGCAAGTGCTGTTTCAGTTCCAGTTTCTTTGTCCCTGGATATGCATTTTTATTTGCATAATTAACTCATTTTGCCAACTAAATTACCTCATAGTGAGGCAACTCCCCACAAACACGATTGCTGTGTGCACACTGTGTGTAAAGTGTTGAGTGACTTTACTATTCTAGTATCTGTGAATTCACTGTGAATACTCATCTGGGAACTCTGACCCAATCTGGATTTCCTGAAGCATGTACATAGGAGTTTAAAGACATTGGTTTGCTATCCATAGTGTATGTCTTTGTTGTGGAAACAAAGGCAACACCAGAAAAATGTGGGTGGGCAAAGATAATTCTAAGGGGGCAACCTGTGTTTCACATATGGGAGGGCTTCTGCCCTGAAAGGCGGCCAATAAATAAATACATACATATATACATAGTAAACTTTCTCAAACAAAACAGTTTCTATGGAATGGATCCAATGGTGCTTTTTGAAGGAGTCAATGATTGGGTTCTGATGTCACGATAACCCACAATGACTTAATTAACCCATCATGGGTTTTTGTGTCATATGGTGGTCACCATGGGTTATTTTGGCTGGCTACAGAGCTGTACAGGAAGAGCAGTCAAGACAGCTGCCGTTCTGCTCTTTGCTGGCTTGGCACTTGGGAACATGTTAAAGTGCCCGAGCCAGCAGTGCAAAGGGGGTGGGGAATGAGCAGGATTGGGATCAAATCTCATGGCCAGCCTCCCCTACTCAGGAGGCACCGATGCATCATCAAAATCCACCGACAGCAGCAAAAATCCAAGGTGGCAATAAAACCTTGGAGGTTTACAGGATCTGGACCAAGCTTCAGAGAGATGTAACACTCATTCACTAATGGCAAAGAGGCTTTAATGTCTTCCCAATACTGCAATTGCAAATTTGCACCTGGGATTTTTGCTCCCCTGGGGTAATTGCGCAGAGTTTTGATGGTGGATTGGGTGCCTCTCAACTAGGAGAGGCTATGGGCTGATCTACATTGGGCCCACCATCGCAATGAATTCGGTGTCCCGTTGAGTTAAACGCTCTCGCATTAAAACGTGATTATTCACACTCACCCATTTTCCCTGTTGCAGTGCTTCATCGAATGCGCGAGCTCGGTTCACATTCGAGCGCTGTGCTGTTTTCCTGCTGTTTTGCTGCGCGCGCTTTTCTGATCTTGGATGCTAAGCGGGGTTGGCCCCGGTCAGTAGTTGGATGGGCGTCCACCTGGGAATCAGGCTTCCTGCATTGAGCAGGGGGTTGTTCTATCCCTTCAAATGAGACTAAGTTTTACTCCCTCCTATCCCCTGCTCCGGATGTTTTTTAAAAAAATTAAGGCGTTATCCTCACAGAATTGGGGCTTCTCCGCGATGTTTTTTTTTTTTCTAATTCAGCCATGATCTTCGAAGATTCGAAGTTGTGAAGCTTGTGAAGTTGATCCAGCCTGTGTCTGAAGTTCTGTCTGGGTCTCTCAAACTTCCAGCACTTTAGATGTGAAACAGCACCACTGTTTGGGAGGGAGGATTGCAGCAGGACAGGGGGTGGGGGTGAATCAAATTACATGAAATAGCTTAATAAGCTACTCACAGTAGCTTATTAGCCTGTTCGTGTGGCGGGGAATCGTGGACTATTTAAAAAATAAGCTACTGTGAGTAGCTTATTAAGCCACCATGGGTTATGGTGACATCCGAACGTGGCCAGTGAGTGGAAGGACACCTCCCATGAACAGAAGTTGGACTAAGTTGGACTTAGTCATCCTTACAGCAGACCTATTGAAAACAATGGGACCTAGGTTAGTCAGGACTAATGTAAGTCCTATTGATTTCAATGGGTCTATTCTAAGCATGACTAAATCTGGATCTAACCATTTCCTTTGGATCTAAACCGTTATTTCATAGTACTCCAAAGCTAAACATATTTACTAAAACATTACACTGATTTCAGTAAGGTTTACATCTAGTATGTACGTACATTTAGGAGGGCAGCCTTAATTAAAATTCTAATTTAGGATATTGTTCTACTTAGAGAAGCATTTACTTTTCTGTCCTTCTGCACTGAAACATTTGGAAATCCTGTATTGCCTTGGACAGTTGGAGGCTTCAGAACATCTCAGCCTAGAAGATAGGCTACTAGTGCAGTAAACCAAAGCAAGAGAAGGGAATCTTGAACTGCAGCAGTGGAGACAGCTCCTTAACACTTGACATCTCATTTACTTCTCTTTCCTGTTGCCTTAAACTTAGCTGCTTCCAGGTGAGTGGCTCCCACACTTTACTTCTTTTTTACTCTAGAGCAGGGGTGGGCAATTTATGGAGGTTGGGGGTTGCACTGGCTGCCAGATCTCACTGGGGGCTGCCCCCCTGCCCCCTGTGATTGCACCACCAAATTTGCCGCTGAAATTTAGCAACGCAAAAAAAAGCCGCAATTTTTCTTGACAATAAGGCACAAAGGTAGCACATGCCTTGTTTTCAAACAAAATCACTGTTCTTTGCCACTGCTGCAGCAGCAAATTCACCGCTGAGCCGGTCACTGAGGTCATTGGAGGGCTTGCTCCTGGTGGTTCCACATGGACCTTCGGCCTGGTTGGAGTCCACCAGGAAAAGAGCCTTCAGCATAGTGGCTCCCTTCCTCTGGAATTCCCTGCCTTTGGAGGTCAGACAGACACCAACGTTGTGTTGCATTTGGCACCTCCTGAAGACATTGTTATTTCGAGAGGTCTTCCCAGAGTGACCAGCCGTGGTTTATTAAGTTCAGAATCTGTTCTTTTAAAGTGTTTTAATTAGGGGTTTTATTCTTTTACCTTGTTGTTCACCTCTCCGAAATCTTTGATGTGGAGTGGTATATAAATACTGCAAATAAATAAATAAATTCAGCAGTGGCAGGAGGGGCAGTGCAGGCTGCAAAAAAGGCCAGGTCAGGCATACAGGGCAATGCGTTGCCTACCCCTGCTTTAGGATAAGTGCAGGGCCCCCAATCTGGATTGGGAGCCTATTTTGGAGAGTAGGGGGCCTTTAATCTTCCCTACCCTGCTATGGTCCTGATCCATATTCGGCCCCCTGCCTCTGCCATTTATATTACCAAACTTTGTTGTTAATTTGTTCAGTTGCTTCCGACTCTTCATGACTTCATGGACCAGCCCAGGCTAGAGGTTCCTGTTGGCCGTCGCCACCCCCAGCTCCCCCAAGGTCGAGTCCGTCACCTCCAGAATATCATCCATCCATCTTGCCCTTGGTCAGCCCCTCTTCCTTTGGCCTTCCACATTCCCTAGCATCAGCATCTTCTCCAGGGTATCCTGCCTTCTCATTATGTGGCCAAAGTACTTCAGTTTTGCCTTTAATATCCTTCCCTCAAGTGAGCAGTCTGGCTTTATTTCCTGGAGAATGGACTGGTTTGATCTTCTTGCAGTCCAAGGCACTCTCAGAATTTTCCTCCAACACCACAGTTCAAAAGCATCTATCTTCCTTCGCTCAGCCTTCCTTATGGTCCAGCTCTCTCAGCCATAGGTTCCTACGGGGAATACCATTGCTTTAACTATGCGGACTTTTGTTGTCAGTGTGATGTCTCTGCTCTTCACTATTTTATCCAGATTTGTCATTGCTCTCCTCCCAAGAAGTAAACGTCTTCTGATTTCCTGGCTGCAGTCAGCATCTGCAGTAATCTTTGCACCTAGAAAGACAAAGTCTGTCACTGCCTCCACGTTTTCTCCCTCTATTTGCCAGTTATCAACCAAGCTGGTTGTCATAATCTTGGTTTTTTTGAGGTTTAACTGCAACCCAGCTTTTGCACTTTCTTCTTACACCTTCGTCATAAGGTTCCTCAGCTCCTCCTCGCTTTCAGCCATCAAAGTGGTATCATCTGCATATCTGAGATTGTAGGGATGTACGAAAGTCACTTACCTTTCTGCAGATTATGTTGATGGTGGTGGGGGAGGCGTTCCGTCCCTCCCCCCGGAATCCTCGACGGGGGGGGAGCTGATCCGTTCCTCCCCCCCAGAATCCTCCATGGCCGGCTGTGCTCCGCAGCAGCTCCGCGGAGCAGCCGGCCAGGCCCAGGCCAGAGCCATCCACAGCCGGATTTCCGGCCACGGAGGGCTCTGGGTAAAAAACAAACAAAAATAAACCGTGTACGCAAATGGCGGCTACGGCTGCCGCCATTTGCATTCCTTATTTTTGGCTATCTTAGTTTACGTAAATATTTACGTAGGCTAAAATGGCGAATCAAAAAGGGATGCAAATAGCGCCCGCTATGCTATTTACGTTCCCCTTTATTTTCGCCGTCATAGTCTACGTAAATATTTACGTAGACTAAGATGGCCAAAAATAAGGAACGCAAATGGCGGCGGCCATTTGCGTACGCGGTTTATTTTTGTTTGTTTTTTACCAAGAGCCCTCCGTGGCGTTTTTTTTTTCTACCCAGCCATGATAGGCTATGTAAATCTTTACATAGCCTATCACGTCTTGTAAAAAAAAAAAAAACGACAAGACTGCAAATGGCGGCGGCGGCAGCCAGTCGGAAGACCAGCCGCCGCCCCCACCGCCGCCGCCCGGAACATCCGCCCCAGGTAAGTCTTGTCCCGGGGGGATCCGTGGGGGGGTGGGGGGTGGCAGGCCGTTCCGCCACAGATTTCGGGGGGTCGAATGCACTGGCACTCGGCCTTACCGAGATCCGTGGCGCAATTCTCTGACATCTCTATGAGATTGTTAATGTTTCTTCCAGTGATTGTAACTCCAGCCTTGGATTTATCAAGCCCAGCATGTCACATGATGTATTCTGTGTACAGGTTGTATAGGTAGGGTGAGAGTGTATAACCCTGCCGTACTCCTTTCCCAATCTCAAACCAGTCCGTTGTTCCGTGGTCTGTTCTTACCGTTGCTACTTGGTCGTTATACAGATTGCTCAGGAGGCAGACAAGTTAACTTGGTATCCCCATACCACCAAGTACTTGCCACAATTTGTTGTGATCCACACAGTCAAAGGCTTTAGAATAGTCAAATAAACAGAAATAGATGTTTTTCTGAAACTCCCTGGCTTTCTCCATTATCCAGCGGATATTGGCAATTTGGTCTCTAGTTCCTCTGCCTTTTCTAAACCCAGCTTGTACATTTGGCAATTCTCGTTCCATGAATTGCTGGAGTCTACCTTGCAAGATCTTGAGCATTACCTTACTGGTGGCATGTGAAATAAGTGCCACTTTCGATAGTTTGAACATTCTTTGGTGTTTCCCTTTTTTGGTATGGGGATATAAGTTGATTTTTTCCAATCTGTTGGCCATTCTTGTGTTTTCCAAATTTGCTGTCATATGGCATGCATCCCTTTGACAGCATCATCCTGCAAGATTTTAAACAGTTCAGCTGGGATACCGTCGTCTCCTGCTGCCTTGTTATTAGCAATGCTTCTTAACGCCCATTCAACCTCACTCTTCAGGATGTCTGGCTCTAACTCACTGACCACACCATCAAATCTACCCCCATATTATTATCCTTCCTATATAGATCTTCCATATATTCTTGCCACCTTTTCTTGCTCTCTTCTGCTTCTGTTAGGTCCTTGCCATCTTTGTTTTTGATCATACCCATTTTTGCCTGGAATTTACCTCCCAATATTTCTAGTTTTCTGGAAGAGGTCTCTTGTCCTTACTATTCTATTATCTTCTTCCACTTCCGTGCATTGTTTGTTTAAAAATAATTCCTTATCTCTTCTGGCTAACCTCTGGAATTTTGCATTTAATTGGGCATATCTCCCCCTATCACTGTTGCCTTTTGCTTTCCTTCTTTCTTGGGCTACTTTCAGTATCTCAGCAGACAGCCATCTTGCCTTCTTGGTTTTCTTTTTCTTTGGGACGTTTTTTGTTGCCGCCTCCTGAACAATGTTGCAAACTTCTGTCCATAGTTCTTCCGGGACCCTATCTACTAAATCTAGTCCCTTAAATCTATTCTTCACCTCCACTGCATATTCATTAGGAATATTAGTGAGCTCATATCTAACTGATCTGGTCTTTCCTTTTCTCTTTAGTCTGATTCTAAATTGTGCAATAAGAAGTTCATGATCTGAACTACAGTCAGCTCCAGGTCTTGTTTTTAGCGACTGCATAGATGTCCGCCACCTTTGGCTACAAAGGATGTAGTCAATCTGATTTCGGTGTCGACCATCTGGTGAAGTCCATGTATAAAGTTGTGTTTTAGGTTGTTGGAAGAGAGTGTTTGTTATGCACAGTGAGTTGTCTTTACAAAATTCTAGGGATGGCGGAGAATTTCTCCCCGAAACTTCGGGGGGCCAAGCGCCAACGTGTTCGGCCCCCCGAAGAAGTTTCGGGGAGAAATTCTCCGCACCCCCCCGCCCCCCGCACCCCCCCCCGGGACGGGACTTACCTTTGCCGAATGTCCCTCCCGGCGGCGGGTCCGGCCGGCGGTTCGGCGGCTGTTCGTGCGGGGCGGGAGCGGCAGCCGGTCTTTTGACCGGCTGCTGCCGCCGCCATTCCAAGAAAAGAAAAAAAGAAAAAACGCCCCCGTGATAGGCTACGTGACGATTAACATAGCCTATCACGGCTAGATTTGCAAAGTCAGCCGTGTTAGGCTATGTAAATCGTCACGTAGCCTATCACAGGTGACTTAAAAAAAAAAGCGCATATGGATAATGGCGGCCCCCATAGGGAGCCGCCATTCCTGTTCCTTATTTGGTCGCTGTAGTCTACGTAAAGATTTATGTAGACTACAGCGACCAAATAAGGAACGCAAATGGCGGCTCCCTATGGGGGCCGCCATTAGCGTACGCGCTTTTTTTTTTTTTAAAGTCACCTGTGATAGGCTACGTGACGATTAACGTAGCCTATCACGGCTGACTTTGCAGATCTAGCTGTGATAGGCTACATTAATTGTCACATAGCCTATCACGGGGGCGTTTGTTTTTTTTTTAAAAAACTTTGGAGTTCGCGGCCAGGCGAGGCGCCTCCTCCCCGGCCTGAATTTCGGCCGGGCGAGGCGGGAAGCCTCCCCCCCGGCCTGAATTTCGGCCGGGCGAGGCGGAAAGCCTCCCCCCCCCGGCCTGAACTTCACAGGGGGAGCAGCGAAGCGCCTCCCCCCCACCGCGAACAAGCTTCGAGGACAAGTAAATGACTTTCGTCCACCCCTACAAAATTCTATCAGCCTATGTCTCACTTCATTTTGTTCTCCCTGACCATGCTTGCCTGTAATTCCAGGTGTCATTTGACTACCCACCTTAGCATTCCAGTCTGCTGTAATGAAAATAACATCTCTTTTTGGTGTATTATCCAGTAGGTGCTGCAGATCCTCAAAGAACTGATCTACTTCTGCTTCTTCAGCATCTGTGGTTGGGGCATATATTTGGATCACTGTGATGTTAAATGAATACCCTGAATTCGAATTGAGTTCATTCTATCATTTTTTGGATTGTATCCAAGCACTGCTTCAGTGACTTTATTATTAATTATGAAGGCTACTCCATTTCTTCTGTGGTCCTCTTGTCCACAGTAGTAGATCTGGTGGTCATCTGATGTGAAGTGGCCCATTCCAGTCCATTTCAGTTCACTGACACCCAAAATTTAATCTTGACATCTCCCCAATAACCACATCCAATTTGCCCTGGCTCATATTTCTTACATTCCAGGTTCCTATGGTGTGTTGATCTTTAGAACATACCAAATAGAGATCCATTAAACTAAATGGATCAGTACTGGCAATATATATTGCAGGGGTGGAGCTCTGATCTGGATCAGGAGTGCAGTGGGGGAGGGGAGGGTTAAATCTCCCCCCCCCCATGCCTATGCTAGTTTCCTGATCAAGACTGGGATCCCTGTACTTTAGAAATAAAGTGGAGAGGGAAGGGGAGGCGGGGGGGGGGGAGATGTAGCTGCTAACTAAAGTAAAGTGTGCTTTGGCACTCAGAGTTAATAAATCATTGCTCTTCACTGTTTCATTAGGGGAAAAACACACTACATTGCTAAAATGGCAGTGATCCAGAAGTTTTTTTGCCCTTTATTTTTACAATTAGCGTTATAGTGTTATAGCACTATAACGCAATTTCATTTAAGCAAAGTTTTGCTAATATTTTATATTTTTTTTAAAAAAAATATAGTTGGTAAAACATTTTAGAGCTAATTAAAAGATTGATTAAAAATTAATGGGTTTATAAAATGTTGCCCGCTGCAAAGGTTATAGTGAATGTGTACTGAGCTGTGATAAGTTCAATTTGCACACATCAAAACTGTACTTCTTTTATAAAATCCCACTTCCATTTTGGGAAGGTGTGTGCGCCTTACCAAAATGTAGCCAAATTGACTCCAAATATAATACACAATATATGCATATTTTTATTGTTTTCACAGGGTTTTACAGCCAAATTGATTGCAATGATTATGATATATGATATGTGTATATTCTTGTAGTTTTCACAAGGGGAAGGCAAAGAAAGGCTTTCTACTGGAGTATAAATTTTAATGTTGAAAATAGTTTTACATAAAAAAGCTTTCCAACAATAATTATGCAGCAATGATTGCTTAAAACGACATAAAAGAATCTATTCTTTCTGCCATATGGTTAGCTTCACAAAGGTTTTTTGATGCTTGATGTTAAATAGTATACTTTTTTGTGTATTCATTAACATTTGTCCACAAAACTCATCTGATTGATTAGTTTAACATGCAACATCAATCCCTTATTGTGGCTCAGGAAAAAGACTTGTTGGAAGATTAAAGCCTTTTTTTGTATTCACTTATTTCCTCATCAAGCAACCCCATGCTGCCAGGCAGCTTGTTTTTCTTGCTCTTGAATGAATGAACTAATTTAAGATGTAATTGAACAATCTTTTAGGCTGTATCCCAGGCACCCAATTTTAACACTAGACTGTGTGTTCCATAAACAAAGAAGATCCACAGTTTGCACTCTGTCTCTATGGAATATTTTTAAAATCCACTTTATTTTTTTTAAAGCCATCAAAACCATCAGTTTTTGCAGTTTACACCTTATTGCAATGTTTGTGCAGATGCCAAATAATCAGTTCTTTGTTTATAAACTCAACAATGTTAACATTGTTCAGCCCTAAATATAACTGGAAAGAACCATCAACTAATATTTTAAGAATGCAAATTAAACAGCACAACTTTATTTATTTATTTCTGAAATGTGCATGACACTTTACAACGCGCAACCTTTTCGGATCTGAGGGCCGTATCTGGTGCTGGATGGGAGCGGTGGACAGCATATGTGCGCATGCATGCACAGCACACACAAGTGTATACACATACACACTCATACTCTTCCCCAACACACGTCCCCTCCCCACATATACACAAACACACTTTCACCACACTCATACACACACAAACACACTCTTCCCCCCCACCCCACACATACACACTTTTCACCCCCAGACACACTCTCTCCCACATATAAACAAACACATTTCCACCCCACTCACGCCCACATGCACACCATCTTCTCCTCTATACACACACACTTCCCCCCTCCAACATACAATCTCCCCACCACCACCCCTGGAGTTTCCTTTGCCACTGTTAACACTTGCAGAAACAAGGGAAACCCTTCCCTTCCCTCTGATGAGAAACTGGAGATAATGGAAGGGTTTGCCATGCTACCACGAGTGCTGGTGCTGGTAAAGGAACCCCCAGGCTAATGTTAGCTAAGGAAAGCCTGGGGTTTCCCTTGCTAGTGCTAGCACTAGCAAGGAAAACCTTTGCTTTATCTCCGATCAGATGAGAGAAGGTTTTCCTCACTAGTGCTAGCACTGGCAGGGGAAATCCCAGGCTTTCCCTAGCTAGTGCTGGTGCTAATGAGGAAAAGTCTGCCCTTATATTTCATCCGGGGTGGTGGGGGGAGGCTCTGCTGGCCCCAGGTTGCGCACCTCTGCTTTACAGTTTACAAGACAGATCCCTGCTCTGAGGTGCTTACAATCTAAACTTCAGTACCAGGTAAACAACAAAGAAAGGGGACAGAAGTAGAGGAAGGAATTAACAGGGGAAGAATATGTGGTTGTTTCAGTTACACATTCTTACTCTATCTTGTAACAAGGCATGGTTCATCATAACAATAATATTAAGGTGGTATCCTACCCAAGTTCTGAGATGGTCATCAGAGTCTCTGCTACAAGTGCCCTCACATGCTAAGGTGTAGTGGGTGGCTATTAGGGACCAGGCCTTTTCAGTAGTAGCCCCCCAGTCATAGAATACCCTCCCCAGAGAGGTCCACTTGACAACTTCTTTGTTATCTTTTCAGCACCAGACAAAGACGTTTTTTATACTTTCAGACCTTTTAATGTTTAATTCTGTGTATCTCTGCTGCTTGCTGTCTTGTAAGTAGTTATGTCTTTATACCTTCAGATCTTTTTGTATGCTTGTTCCTAGCCTCTGTTGCTTTTAATTGATTGTTTATTGTGCTGTTCCTATGTATGGATTTTATCTTTGTTTTATTGTATATCACCCTGAGAGCTTTTAGCTATAGGGCAACTAATAATTTTTGGAAATAAATACATACATTAACTCCTCCCGCCAGCAGAGCAGAGAGTGGAGAGATGCCCCCCCAACACACACAGGTCCCTCCATGCCCTCA
The DNA here is from genome assembly GCF_057233095.1 of Heloderma suspectum. Taxonomy (NCBI): domain Eukaryota; kingdom Metazoa; phylum Chordata; class Lepidosauria; order Squamata; family Helodermatidae; genus Heloderma; species Heloderma suspectum. Next base: position 76,260,940 of record NC_139460.1, on the reverse strand, counting down.
AGATTGGCTTCAGGGGGTTGGGGGTCCCTCTAGAGCAGATCTTTTGCAGACACAGAGGGCTTCAGTGAGAAGAAGAGGAAAAGTCCCGTTGCATATCCAGAAATGTGTTCATGTGATGCTGGATTTTGCCCATAGTGGGCATAGTTTTTGCCCAGACATTATAAGTCTGTTCAAGTCCTCCACCTGCATCACCAAGTTATAAACCTTACAACAACCCTGTAAGGCAGGTCAGTATTATTAAACCCCACAACACAGCTGGGGGGATTGAAGGCAAGAGAAAGGCTTGCCTAAGGTCGCCTAGGGAGTTCAAGGGCAGAGGTGAAATTTGAACTGGGGACTTTCTGATTCACAGTTCATTCTCTTAATCCACAGTAGCTGACACTAGTTACTAACCATTCCACAATTAAACATACACAGATCTTGATCTTTTCAAAAACACCCCTCCCCCCCACAAACAATCAAATACCAACAACCTTGTTGTTTACATGTTGGTGTGTTGTGGGGGTAATCTTTACACTGCATAGTAAAGATGATGCTTACAAAAGCTCATGTTCTGTCCAAAAGTATTCTAAACAGAACATGGCATATTCCCAGACATGTACATGGGACCGATGTTTTCCTCTATGTGACGTTTTCACCTTTTAGTAACTCGCATTGCAGAAGCAGTCCCAGTCTTCTGCTCTGATACAGGAAATGGTGTCCCTAAATGAAGCTCCGTCAGGAACCATTTTTATGTAGCTGTGGTCCAGGTTTTCCTAGTCATTGGTGGATATCAAACCTTTAATTTTCACTGGCAGAAAGGCACAGAATGCAGTGGTAACACCAGTAACTGCAGTATAATGATAGCATCCTCACTGAAATAACAGTGAAGTTTCTTCAAAGCCTTCCTATACCAAGCAGGAAGAAACAACATTAACGTTACCTTCTTAGCACTGATGGCATGTGTGATCTGTGTCCCAGTGCCGGACCAGGTTTTTATTTTTTTATTTACAATATTTATATACCACTTCACATCAAAGATTTCAGAGCAGTGAACAATGAGATAAAAGAATAAAACCCCATAATGAAAACAAAACATTTTAAAAGAAAAAGGGTTTTGAGGGCCCTAGGGCAAGACACCCTCAATGGGCCCCCTCCTTAGTGAGTCTACCTTCTCACCACCATTGTCACGTGCTGTTATTGCTCCTCATCCTGTTTCTCATCATTGATACCACTTGCTTGCTTGACAGACAGAGAGCCAATAAGCCAGACTTGCCTACCCTGGCACCCTCCAGATATGTTGGACCACAATTCCCATAATCCTGCAGCCAGTTGCAGTCCAACACATTTAGGGGTACTAGGCTGGAGAAGGCTGCAATGAGCAAATTGGTAGTGGAATCTACTGCCCATCTTTCTCACCACTACCACTGTCTGGTCTGGAGCAGGTGAAGAGCAGGTTGCAATGGTGAAGAGGAAGAGCAACTCCAGGGGGCTCTTGTCAGTGGTGTCCCACTGCAGTGTGGGCCCTTTGCAGGTTCCCAACTATGCCCACCCTTGGAACCAGCTCTGCTCTATACATGAACCCTGTTGATGGTTTTCTTAAAAAAGGATTTTTAAAAAGGATTTTTTTTAAAAAAAAAGTTTTTTTAAAGGATTTTAAAATATCAGCAAAAGGCATCGCAATGCTTTGGTAGAACTAAAGTACCACCTTGATTGCTTTTTCAAAGACAGATTTTAATCCTGCATTTTCTGAAGCCAATTGTACTTTACCAAAAATGTGAATAATTACAGGGAAACTCTTTAATGTCAATGAACAGAAACGGAACAAAGAAACATCCCCTTCTTCCAAATATACTTCTTGAGCACAGTATTTGTGAGTGAAAGTGGTTAAGACGCTGAACTGCAGACTGGAAGGTCGGCAGGTCAGCAGTTCGAGACCCGAGTGCCGCGTGACCGAGTGAGCTCCCGTCTTCAGCCCCAGCTCCTGCCAACCTAGCAGTTCGAAAGCAAGAAATTGCAAGTAGATAAATAGGTACTCAGGACAGGAAGGCCTGGCGTGCTATGGTCCATAGGGTCACGAAGAGTCAGACACGACTGAACGACTGAACAACAACAACAAATAGGTACCGCCTCGGCGGGAAAGGTAACAGCGTTCCGTGCACCTCGGTGTTCAGTCATGCCGGCCACATGACCACGGAAGCGTCTTCGGACAGCGCTGGCTCTTCGACTTAGAAACGGGGATGAGCACCGCACCCTAGAGTCGGACACGACTGGTTGGGGACACCTTTACCTTTTTAACATGAATTATAATGGCAATTTCAAATCCTGCTCCTGTTTTTATACTTGACCTACTTATTGTGTTTCATAAGCTTTGGAAACAGTTTTATTAATGGCTACAAAATAACACTGAAATGTTCTTCTATTTTATTTTATTTTATTTTATTTATATTTCCCTTTTTCGATAAAAGTACATGGTTATAGCTCTCTACACTTGTAGAGAACTGACAGAAGGTTCTATTTTAAAACTTTTTTAAAACAGTGTTAAACACTGTGGTGGACGTTTTAGGAGTGGTGGTGGGGATCCGAAATATATTGCCATTAAGGGAGAAAATTGACACTAACAAATTGCCTGTTTGTGGGTTGCATTTTTGCTGCAGCGCCCTGGTCATGAATCTCAGTTAAGCAAATCCATCTCCAAGGACTAATTAGAACTACCTCCTTTGGGAAGGAGGGGGAGGATAAGAAAAAGAAACCATCCGTACAGCAAATATTCAGGGTTGTCTGGATATCACACACACATGTTTTCATGATTTTTGTTTAAGGAGAATAAAATGTATGGTGTAAAAATGACAAAGAACCAGAGAAAGAAGAGCTATGGGAATGATGAGTAGGGTAGGTCAGGTTCAGTGATGCTTAAAATGGATGGGCCATTTAAGCAGACTAAAACAAGAAGTTCCACTCCCCAACCATAGTTCCTACTTTTTAAAACGTCCACCATGATTGTTGTGCTTAGCTAAAGGTGATCTTTACAGCAGCTCAGATTGCAGCCCAGGTCACTGGCTTCCCTTTTGGGGTCTAAGGCAGGGATGGGGAACCTGTAGGCTCCTCCAATACTGTCAAACTCCAACTCTCATCAGCCCCAGTCAGGATGGCCAATGGTCAGGGATGATGGGAGTTGTAGCTCAACAATATTTGGAGGGTCACAGATTCCCATGTGCCTGACAAGCAGGCCTCTGCAAGCGGGCCTGCAGGAGAGGCCACCACCACCACCACCACCGGGGAAGAGGCGTGCCTGCTGCTGCTGCTGGGCCTGCCGCCGCCACCACCTGTGGACTCCTGCCTGGCATTATTTTTAAGGGGATTTTTAATTTTTGTTTGTTTGTTTTGTTTGTTTGTTTGTTTTTCTGGGGGATTTTGTTGTGTTTTTAGGGGTGGGTAGCCTGCCTGATAGGCGGGAGCGAGGGGGCATGCGTCCACCTGATGGAGGCAGTGGGGGGAGTGTTGGGGGCCAGAACATACCAAGGCTGGGCGGCAGGCGCTGGCGGAGCGCTAGGGGCAGGCCATGCCAGGTAACGGGAACAAGGGAGAGATGTGTAATATCTGTCCCCTGCTCCAGGCCTGTCCAGAGCCAAAGGATGGTTGGGGGAGGCGTGACTCCATCTTCTGGCCTTCGTTTGCTGCTCTGCAATGCCAGGTCTGTTACCCAGAAAACCTCCCTCATACATGACATGATCCTGGATGAGGGTGCAGACCTGGCATGTATTACGGAGACCTGGCTGGCCGAGGCTGCTGCTCCAACCCTTGCAGCCATGTGTCCAGCTGGATTTTCATATGCACAGCAGCCGAGGGGTGGGAATCGGGGAGGGGGAGTGGCTGTTATCTACCGAGAGTCCTTGGTCTTCACCAGACCCCCTCTCCGGGAGACCAAGGTTGCTGAGTGCTTGTACTGGAGGTTGGGCCCGAAGGGCAGTCTGGGGATTCTGCTTGTGTACCGTCCACCCCGCTGCATGACTGACTCCCTGGCCGAGGTGCTTGAGGTGGTCTCTGATGTGCGTGTGCAGTCCCCTAACTTATTGGTGTTGGGGGACTTCAACGTACATTCAGAGGCCATCCTCACAGGAGCACCTTGGGACTTCATGGAGACCATGGCCTCCTGGGAGCTGCACCATATTCTAACTGGGCCCACCCATGTAGCCGGTCATGCACTAGACCTTGTGTTTGTTTCTGGAGAAGCGGGGAGTGATCTGGAAGTCGGGAGTATATCCATCACCCCCTTGTCATGGTCAGATCACTATCTGGTGACATTGGACTTCTCGGTTCCACAACCCCTCCGCAGGGGTGGAGGACCCATTAAAATGGTCCGCCCCAGGCGTCTTATGGATCCAAATGGATTCCTGAACGCTCTTGGGGATTCTCTGGGGCATGCCAACGGCCACTCGGTCGAGACCCTGGTGGGTGGCTGAAATGCCGCAATCACTGGGGCATTAGATCAGGTGGCTCTGAAATGCCCTCTCCCCCTGAACAGGGCTCGGACTGCACCATGGTTCAATCCGCGGTTACGAGCTCTGAAACAGGAGGTGAGACGGCTAGAGCGCTGGTGGCAGAAGTCTAGCTCCAAAGACGATCAGACACGGGCTAGAGCTGTATCTTCAGCCTATCACGTGGCGGTGAAGGCAGCAAAAAAGGAATATTATGCTGCCTCCATCGTGTCTGCAGATGCTGTCCCAGGAGGCTGTTCCAAGTGGTCCGGAGGTCGGTCCTGTGGCTCCGGAACCACTAGAGCATTCTAAGGCCTCCTGTGAGGCCTTGGCAAGGCACTTTGCAGATAAAATTGATCAGATTAGGTATGTTACTCTGCACGCTGTGGATACAGTTAGTGAGCAAGAGGCAGCCTGTGGCAAACCGGTTTTGTGGGATCGGTTCCAGCTTCTTCCTCCTGATGAAGTGGACAAGGTGCTTTCATCTGTAAGGCCAACCACCTGCTTACTTGATCCTTGCACATCTTGGCTCATTATGGGCTGCAGAGAGAGACTGGGTGAGGGGATCAGGGCAGTGGTGAATGCCTCCCTTGAGGAGGGAGTGATGCCATCAGCCCTCAAGGAGGCAGTGATAAGACCGCTCTTAAAGAAGCCCTCCTTGGATCCTCAAGTTCTGAACAACTTTCGCCCAGTCTCAAATCTGCCATTTTTGGGCAAGGTGATTGAGCGGGTGGTAGCGGTGCAGTTGAAGGCACACTTGGAAGAAACTGATTATCTAGACCCATTTCAGTCAGGCTTCAGGCTTGGGCATGGGACAGAAATAGCCTTGGTCGCCTTGGTAGATGATGTGAGGAGGGCTCTGGATAGGGGTGAATGCTCCTTCCTTGTTCTCCTTGACCTCTCAGCGGCTTTTGATACCGTTGACCACGGTATCCTCCTGGATCGCCTGGAGGGGTTGGGCATTGGAGACACCGTATGGCGGTGGTTCCGGTCCTTCCTCTCCGGCAGGTACCAGAGGGTAGCACTGGGAGAGGAGGTTTCGGACTTGTGGCCACTCACTTCTGGGGTGCCACAGGGTTCCATCCTCTCCCTGATGCTATTTAACATCTATGTGAAGCCGCTGGGGGCTATCATCTGGAGGTTTGGGGTGCAGTGTCATCAATATGTGGATGACACGCAGCTCTACCTCTCATTCAAATCTTCACCAAGGTTGGCCGTAGAATCCTGTCCAAATGTCTGGAGATGGTGAGTGGCTGGATGGGGAGGAATAAGCTGAAGCTGAACCCTGACAAAACCGAGGTACTTTTGGTGGGAGACAAGAGGAGGCTAGGGGATGTTGACCTGGTGTTGAATGGGGTACGGCTACCCTTAAAAGACCAGGTCCGCAGCCTGGGGGTCATTTTGGACTCCCAGCTGTCCATGGAGGCTCAGGTGTCAGCTGTGAGCTGGACAGCGCTGTATCAACTCCATCTGATACGGTGGCTGCGCCCCTTCCTTCCCGACCATCTGCTCCCATCGGTAGTACATGCCCTGGTCTCCTCTCGTTTAGACTACTGTAATGCACTCTATGTAGGGTTACCCTTGAAGACGGTTCGGAAACTGCAGCTGGTACAGATTGCGGCGGCTCGCCTGATTAAAGGCAGCCACCGGCGAGATCACATCACTCCAGTGCTGAAGGAGCTGCACTGGTTACCAGTTGTTTTCCGGGCCAAATTCAAGGTGTTGGTTTTGACCTTTAAAACCCTATATGGTTCCGGCCCAGCCTATCTTAAGGAGCGCCTCCAGCAGCACCAGACAGGCCGCTTAACAAGATCAGCCTTGGATGGCCTTCTCTCTGTCCCATCAGCCAGGACAGCTAGACTGGTGGGGACGAGGGAGAGGGCCTTTTCTTTGGTGGCCCCCACTCTGTGGAACTCCCTCCCTAGGGAACTCCGTCATGCCCCCTCTTTAATGAGCTTCCGTCGTGCATTAAAAACGTGGTTGTTCAGGCAGGCATTTGAGGTGGGTTAGGGTATTTTAGAAAATGTTTTTATTGTAGAATTTTATTGTTTTAAACTGTTTTATTGTATGTTGTACATCGCCCAGAGTGGCTGGGTGACCAGCCAGATGGGCGATTAATAAATTTAATAATAAATAAATAATAATAATAAATAAATAAACTGAGGGTGTCTTAAAAAGGGCCTTTCCTGCTGATCTTAATAACTGAAGAGGTTCAAATCGAGAAAGGCCCTTTTTCAGGGCTCAGGGCTCCTTCACACAGAGCTTTTATCCTGTTATTGAGATTTCTCACTCACAGAAGTTTGCAGGTCCTTTTCATGACGTCGTTAACCTCCAGAGGTATTTCCTGCTTATTTCATCACAAAATGATCCAGAACTAATGAGCCATTTTTAAAACGCGGAATGTTATGTGATTAAAACAGCCACTAGATGGTGCTGTTTCATTGCGTTCTATGGAACCTTAAAAATTAAAAGCTCCCCCTTTCAGCAATCACATGGTTGCTGTCTGGGAGCCCGCAAAAAATGCGTTAAGGCTCCAGAAAGGGAGGACTGCGGGGGTTCTCTGTAGTGTCAAGGAAGCCTCAGATAGCCATGTCCTAAACCGTTTGGAATTTAAACACCTTGAATTGAGCCCAGAAAACCATTGGCAACCAGTGGAGATCTTTCAGTACTGGGGTGATGTGATCACAATACCGCACACCGGTTGGTGGTCTAGCTGCTGCATTTTGCACTGAAGCTTCTGGACACACTTCAAGGGTGTAGAGGGCATTGCATTAGTATAGCTATGGTGTAACCAAGGCATGGATCAGATTAACTCAGGAATTGCCACAGCTGGCACACTAAATGTGTGCAAACACACTCCTCGCCACCTGAAAAACCAAGGCCAGCGTAGGATACAGGAGCACTCCCAAACTATGAACCTGATCTTTCAGGGGAAGGTGACCGCATTCAGAAAAGGATGAATCCCAATCCCCCAAGCCAAGCTTTCTACCGACTAACAGAAACTCTGTCTTTTCTGGATTTAAATCTCAGCTTGTTCACCCTCATCCAGTCCATTATCGAATTTAGGCAATGTTCAAAGATTTATATTCTTTGAAACACTTAAATTTGTGCTCTGAATGCATGTTAATAATCCAATTTGGAAAAGGAAATGTGAGGAGTAAAATGTATTTTATCGATTTATTCATTTATTTATTGCATTTATTGCATTTATATCCTGCCTTTTTTCCTCTTGCAAGGAACCCAAGGCAGCTACATTATCTTCCTCCTCCTCTCCATTTTATCCTCACAACAACAACCTGTGAAGTAGGCTTGGCTGAGAGTCTGAAAGTCACCCAGTGAGCTTCCAAGTGGAGACTAGAACCCAGATCTCCTGACTCCCAATCCAACAGTCTCACCACTACACCACACTGGCTATCAAAATGTATTTTTATTTATTTTATTTTTATACTGCCCAATAGCCGAAGCTCTCTTTGTACACTTTGATGCCCACTTTGAAACATCTTGATTTCAGAAGTATTTTGTTTTCGCCCTAGTCTGATTTCTGTGTTCTCCAACATTCTTTACATTTCTTTATTAACAGCTGGGCCTGGCCTAAAGAACACAATTTACTATATAATTTCATCACGGTGTTCACTGATGTCATTCCTGTTTCTATTTCAGAGGAACTTTCCTAGCATTTACTCTGAAATGTGCTGTAAGTTGTTGTGGAAACTGACCTTGATTAATGCTATGTTTGATATCACTCTCTGTATTGCATTTTCTTTGGCACCCTTATGTTTTAGGTTTGAAAAGCAGAGGGTATCGAAGGGAAAAGAAATATGAAAAGGAGGGAGTTTTGAAAACCACAAGTCATTTTGGACGTATATCATATATTTTATAGTTAGAAATAAAGAATAATGTTGGGAAATGAAAGAACATTTTTATGTGAGGGCTTTAAAAAAATCTCACAAATTTTGATCATACATGTCATACATTCGCACAGTACACTTCAACAGCTCAGCTAGACCCTATAAAACAGAGTGTTTTAAAAATGTAAATCCTGGCAAAATATTTGACTAGAACTAGTAGGTGTCTCTAAAACATGTAGATTAGAATAGTTGTTATTCAAACATCTTGATTCTTTTTTATCCTTTAGTATAAAACTGTTCCATCCCAAAGGCTCAGGATGGATAATAACAATTAAAAAGTACAGCTGCAGCCTTTACAGTGCAATCCAATACATTATCTACAGACAGAAATCCCGCCGAACTCAATAGGACTTACTTCTGAAACATTCAAAGGATCGTGCTGTTACAGAACCATACTAAGTAGGTCAGGGTGCCGCTTCCAAGTCTTGCGCCAGCCAGGACAAGCAGCGTGTGTGTGTGTGGTGGTGGTGGGGGCAGTCTTATTATCCTACTCTCCTCTGGGGTTTTTTTTAAAACCCTCCTGTTAGTTTCAACAGGAGGGGAAATGCCTACACTAGCCTGCGGCTAGTGTACATATATATACATATATAGTGTATATACAGTGGGCCCAATTTTGAGGCCCAATAAAAAATTGAGGGACTTCAGATACAAAGCCTCTACTGCCCTTGCCCCACGCCGGGAATGTCCCATTTCAGGGCCAACTACTGTGAGCCACCAGTGAAAACACTACTGGTGGTAGATTTCTGCCTGGGGATCTTTCTGCAGGTGTAACCGGGGCTTGCAGTGAGGACTAGGGATCCTGTCCATCAGCGGAAGGGTGCCCCCACCCCATCTGAGCACCCCTTGAACTGCCATTGGAAGGAGTTAGGATTGCTCTGTTAGTAAATTCATCCATGAGTTTAATTGATGAAAAACCAACAGATCAACTGAAAAGGTACTCCCAATATTTTTGTTGTTTTAAAACATGAATATTGGTAATGACTGTGTAGTTTTTGAAGAGTCATTCCCTTCCCTCTTAGTGAGGAGATGCCTCTTCTAAGATAGTTATAAGAGTGCACTGAAATATAGATGCACTCTTTGAAAATAAAGAATTATTTTTAATCTAAAACTCTTGTTATATTTATATGAAAGTGGATGCAGGTTTAATTGATGGATTAATCAATTACAACTCACTGTACTTGTACTTTGAAGAATGTTTCCTTAATTGAGTGACAGCCCTATTTAAACCCCCAGACAATGTATGGAATATAGAGTAAGCTCACTAAAAAAATGTTTTAATTCACATGAATTATTTTTTTAAACACACACACACTCTGAAATATATATATATTTAAAAAATAGCATATAGCACCCATGAGGAAAAGAAATGACTTAATTATTGTTTGAGAGAAGTGATCCAGCATAGGGATGGCAGAGAATTCCGCCACGGATTCCAGTGAGGCCGGATTCTTTAGAAACCGCCCCCCTGGAATCCGTGGTGGAATGGCCCCCTGCTCCCCCCCGCGGAATCCCCCGGGATGGAACTTACCTGGGGCGGATGTGGCGGATTCGGCGGCGATGGCTCTGGCAGCGGTGGTGGCAGCGGCTGGTCTCCTGGCCGGCCACAGCCGGGCTGCTGTGGCCGCCATTGCCGTCCTTCGAGCTGTGATAGGCTACGTAAGAATGTATGTAGCCTATCACAGCTAACTCCGCTCCCCCAAAAACAGCATATGCAAATGGCGGCAGCTACGGTGGCCGCCATTTGTGTTCTCTATTTTTTGCCGTTCTAGCCTACGTAAATACTTACGTAGGCCATTACGGCAAAAAAAAGGGAACCACAAATAGCGTAGTGGGCGCTATTTGAGTTCTTTTTTCCCCACCGTTTTATCCTACGTAAATATTTACGTAGGCTTTTACGGCGAAAAAAAAAACACAAATAGTGCCCACTACGCTATTTGCAGTTCCCTTTTTTTGCCGTAATTGCCTACGTAAATATTTACGTAGGCTAGAATGGCGGAAAATAGAGAACGCAAATGGCGGCCGCTGTAGCTGCCACCATTTGCATACACTGTTTTTTTGGGGGGGTTAGCCGTGATAGGCTACGTAAATTCTTATGTAGCCTATCACAGCTGCCTGGCTGGATGCAAATGGCGGCTGCTACAGCAGCCGCCATTTGCGTCTGCAGAAGCCTGTCCGCAGCTGGAAATCCGGCTGCGGACAGCCCTGGCCGGCTGCTCCATGGTCTGGCTGCGGAGCAGAGCCAGCCATCGAGGATCCCGGGGGGAGGACCGGATCGCCTCCCCCCGTCGAGGATTCCAGGGGGAGGGACGGAGCGCCTCCCCCCCACCGTGAAAGATTCCGTGAAAAGGTAAGTGAGTTTCGTACATCACTACTTAGGAGTAATTTATTCACATCTGCCATATAGAGATCCTGTGCTTTAAAATGGGGGCTGGTTTTGCTCTCTTTCCCACAGCTAACCCATTAGTGTCTCCTCAGAAGTAACTCCCATTGAGGCTGAGATTCCCCCTCAATTGAAATGGCACACATTAAAGCCCAATTCCTTAAATGCGTTTAAGTGAACAAGTGAGACTCTGATGAACTGCCTTAGGAACTAAGTACTTCGCAGCTCTGTTATAGTTATCCTGCAGGTTACAATGGGGGCTGGATTCTATCTTTGTCTTTACTACTCTCTTTCCCAATTAGAAACCCAGTAGTGTCTCCTCAGAAGTAACTCCCATAGCAGTGGATAAGGGCATGAAGCTGAGATTCCCCCTCAATTGAAATGGCACACATTAAAGCCCACTTCCTTAAATGCATTTAAGCGACCAAGCAAGGCTCCAATGAATTGCCTTAGGAAGAAAGTACTTGGCAGCTTCGTTATGGCTATCTTGTGGGTTGCAACAGGGGCAGGATTTCGTTTACTACTCTCTTTCCCACAACCAACCTATTAATGTCTCCTCAGAAGTAACTCCCATTGTGCTGAATGAGGCTTGCCTTAGAATGCCTACATCAGAACTTACAGGGTGCCCCTCGATTGAAATGGCACACTTTTAAGCCCAATTCCGTAAATGCGATTAAGCACGATCTCAAGGCTTTGGTCCATTGCCTTAGGACGTAATTCATTCACAGCTTCCAAACAGAGAACCTGTGAGTTAAAATGGGGGTTGGTTTCGTTCTCTTTCCCACAACAAACCCATTACTGTCTTGTCAGAAGTAACTCCCATTGTGGTCAATGGGGTCCTCATGGTTAAAATGGGATATAGTTTCCCTCTTTGTGTTCTCCCCCACCTTTCCCAGCACAAACATATGTGTGTCTACTTGGAAGTAACTCCTATTGTGCTCAATGAGACTTGCTCCTGAAATGCAGGTGCATCTGGGCTTTCAGGGGAAAGGAGAAAGTGGAGGGGGGGAGAGGGGGAAGCCTCTCTTCACAGCAAAGCTGATTCCTTTTAAAAAAATCCGGTACTCCTCCATTAGCTTCTCCTTCCGTTGTCCTGGAAACATGTCCGAGGAGGTGGGAACACTGATGAGATAATCAAACCCAACCCAGACTCCACTCAGACTCCACCCAGCCATCAAGAAAATTATTCAATTAGAGCTCAGTGGAAACAGCACAGAGTCCCATGCTACAGCGATGATAAGCCAGGACTTTAAGCACTGTGGAAACTGGAAAAGGAGAAGATGTGATTGGGGAAGCATCGCAATGAAGTTGCAAACAAAGTGAAACCGACATTGTGGAAACACACCACTTGACTCTTCTTCTCACTGTTAAGGAAATTCTCAGTCACAATGTGCTAAGAAGGTGTGCAAGCAGGATTAAGAGGCTCTGATTAAACCACAGAATTGGGTTGCCACCATTGAAGCAGAGGGAAGGTATGGCATTATGCACAGTCAGCTTCAGAAATATGAGACCAAAGCTTGAAGTTGTTTTTTTTTTTTTATTTTATTTTATTTTATTTTAAGGAAGCTGTTGTATACTGAATTGGACCATTGGCCTAGGAGTATTATCTGCACCAGCAGTCCCCAACCTTTTTGGGTCATGGGCAGATTTGGAATGTTGAAAATACTTCATGGACACTCTTACAAAATGGCTGCCATGGGGCACCCTGCCATTCATAAAATGGCTGCCATGATGGGCATGGCTGGCCACAGAACACTCATTTCCCAGAAGCCAAACTGGTGAGACCAAAAGAAAAGTAATTTGCCCAAGAACCTACATGTAAGGCAGAAATGGGGTCTGAGCTCCAAAACACAAACCCTCTTTGGAACCCAAGCAGAGATGGAACTTCAGGGCAGCACTTCACTTTGCAGTGTGCCCCTCCCAATGTGATTTTTTTAAAAAATCTTAAGAAATAAAATAAAAAGCAGGAGGGGCAGGGAGCCTGGTGGACACCAAGAGATGAGGCACATTGGCACCATGGGCACCACATTGGAATCCCCAGGTCTACACTGACTGGCAGCAAAAACCCTCTCCAGGGTTTTGGCCAGGGATCTTAACCAGCCCTACCTGGAGATGGCAAGGATGGAACCAGGAACCTTCTGCATGCAAAGCAGATGCCATACCACCAAGCTATAGCATCCTGGGCAGTTTTATGACTTCGGTCCATTCAGCAGAAGTTGTTCCTGGATTGTTTTCCAAGAATACTTTCTAACCCATTCTCCTGTACAGGCAGGAAAAGAAAGAGCAATCTGGCAGATGGGATCTTCTGGAATCTTGGCCAGCATCAAGGAATAAACACTACTATAAACACTGCAGTGGTGTCAGGCATTTGGAGTTCATTCTAGCGATGTGGGTTCACTATCAGGGAAACCATGAATGCCAGGTCAATAGCCAACAAAACAGCTCTTCTCCATGGTTGTTTTTTTTAAAAATATTGGAAGAGGCTGCTGCCCTGGTATACATCACTGAGACCTGCCTGGATGAGAGTGAAGTGCCTATTCTGACCAAACTGGTTCCAGCTGGGCTCCATGTTTTCTTTCCTAGGATTACTTTAAGCTTCAAAGCATTTTCTTCCAGTATATGCAAGATTTTTTCTCTTGGTAGAAAAAAAAACAAGAAAGACTTTTCGTTACAAATGCTTATAAGTAACACCTTGGGCTTCTGGAAGGAATCTTGGAAGCGCAGAAACATTTGCTAAGTTTTGCAACAAAAATGACTATAAATCTAAACGCATACATCTCCCTAATCCAAACTGAAATTTGGAGGAAGACAAAAGTTAGAAATGTGATGATGATATGCTTCCTATTATTTTAGCATTAAATGAAGTGGAAAGAAGTGAAAAATAAAGAATCTGGTGGAAGCTTTCAACGTAATAGTGAACAAAGGCTTTCCATCTCTTTTTCAGACATCATATTTCTCTCTCTCTCTCTCATTCATTCATTCATGGCATAATCCTATTCACGTTTAGATGGAAAAAGGTCCTGCAGCTCCCAGCATTCCCCAGCCAGCCATGTGAGGTGGGGATTCTGGGAGCTGTAGGACTTTTTTCTGCCTAAATGTGCCTAGGATTGCTCCCTTATTGCATTTTTATCTCATCCTTGAGCCCAAAAGGCTTCTAGAGTGGCTTACGATGGTAGGAGATAAGACAGTCTCTGTCCACAGGCTTACAATCTAAAAGACATGACACAAAAGGAAAAGAGATTGGGAGGGAAGAGGGGGGGGAAGGCAAATCCAGGCACGAGGTTATTAGGAGGAATAAAAACTAGAGGATAAAATCTACCAAAGCGGTGCATATATAAAATCGTAGTATTGTCTGAATTATTCATACTTTACAGAAGTATTAGGTTTCTGGGAACTGAATTGAAAACATACACACGTACATACCTCAGAACAGCAGCTCTGGTGCGTATGTGCTATTCTCTTTAATCAGGAACAGCCCTGATTATAGAGGTTATTTCTTTGCACAAACTCTTTCACACAGAGATACACACAAATACTGAAGAGAACTGGGCAGCCCATTACTTGCATTGCACAGAGGCCCATGGGCATATCAGGCCACCACTGAGACATGTATGGTTGTCTTATGCAAAGAATCCATGTTTTTTTAAATGTAAATGGAGAAAAAACATTTCTCTCTTTCTACTGAGTTTAGGGCAGATGTTTCTTAAGGCTGTAGCTCAGCGCACAGTCAAATGTCCGTTGTCCCCATTTTTAACAGGATTTATCCAAGTGCAACTGTGGACAGGATTGCTGCCTAGAAAAAACCAGTAATGAAAAAAATAACAACAGAGCGTCCATAGGTAGCCAAGTATTTAAGACAAGAGTAAAGTATTTGGGACCATTTATCATTATTGTGGTTTTCAACTTTGTTCCAAACTCTGTCCCTGCTGTTTCTGATTTGTTTCAATGCCAGAAATATTTGACCTCTCTGTAGATTAACAGAAGATCAAGTTTACCCAGACCGAAAATTATTTTGTTGCCTGGAGTGAAGAGCATGTCTGATTGGTTTAATATTCCAGGAAATTAATTGAAATATATAATGCTGTTTGATCTATTTTCAGCATAACAACCACTCATATTTAATGTACAACAATTTTTAAATCAGTCCTTTGTGAACACTTGCAAAACTGGGGATAATGTCAATCATTTGTAATAGTGGGGACTTGAATGAGGAAAAGTCACCTTGTGGAATAGTAAAAAGATCACAAGACAGCAGCCCAAGGCATACTTTTTGAATTCCTATCCAAGGACACATAAAATCTTGTATATGAAGCAGATAAGCCTAAAAAATATAACTTTAAATTAAATACAATGTGTTTACAGACCGAGTCTTGGCACATTTACATAGAGAAATGTAAATTACACCTTACACCTTCTGGAGCAGAGGAGCCGTGGCTGTCACTGACATCTCACAACAAATAGAATGTCTCCATAGCAAGGCCAGTGTCTAAGCAGGTTGTTAATAAAATATTTTGTTGTCACCGTGCTCTGTCAATCATTCAAGGAAGAAAAGACTTCAATGGGACAATCTTAAAAGAGATGACAAAATGTAATTTCAATCTTGGATGGCTTTAAAAGGAGGTTAGACAAATTCCTGGAGGAGACAATGGTTACTAGGCTTGAGCAGCTATGTGCTACCTCCTGTACCTGAGTCGGTATGTATATGTTCACCAGTTGCTGGGGAACATGGGTGGGAGGGTGCTGTTGCGCTCATGCCCTGCTTGTGGGTTCCTGGTCGACAGCTGGTTGACCACTGTATGAACAGAATACTGGACTGGATGGACCCTTGATCTGATCTAATATGGCTCTTATGTTCTCAGTCATGGTAAATCTGCCCCATTTTATATTTGGATGAAACCACACACCCCAGACTGCACAAAAACTGGGAAACCACCAAATGACTGGTGGTTGGGGGAAAGGACTGGAGCCAGGGGAAGGGGGCTTGACCACCTGGGCAATCCTGGATGACAGGACTGGGACCCCAGGATTTTGCCCCGAGGCCCTGCCGTAGAGAGGTACACACAACCCCCTTGATGTGCTGAATGAACATGCAGTGGGGGTTGGGAACATGCAGAGAATGTTTGTCAGAAAGAGTTCTCCACATGCACTGAAGTACACATAAAGAGCTCCTACAAGCGAGGAGGGACCCTTCTGACAAATCAGCATTCCTCTTTGTATGTAGGAGCTTTCCACATGTATATGCACAGAAATCCTTCCAACTAATGTCACACCACAGACATGGGGGGGCAAGTGTGGTGGCATTGCGCACCCATGGTGGTGAACAAGGGTAGCCCGCACAGTCCTGTAACCTCCTTCACTTGATCATTCAATGTATGGGGAGGGTGTCATATGTACCCCCACAGTGAAATCAATATATCTTAGTGCTTCTTTAAAAAACATGGTCAGCTGTTTACACATCCATAGACCCAGTCAAATCATTGGTGATAGCTCTCCATCTGTTTGGAGCTATTAGCTCAATAGGTGTAATTTTTATAAGCCATAGGATGTTGAGGCTTATAACGACACAACCTTTGTTCTTGTTTTTGCTACTTATCTAGAAAAAAAAAGTGGCACTCCTGTGCCCCTTTCATGTAGCTAAGAAAGAATAAACTTTATAAGGTAAGTGAACAGTTTAACATAAATACTCCCCCCCACCCCACCCCAAACAAAGAGTAGACCACATCAGTCTCTATTAAAAACTTGTCCTTGTAGGTTTCCATTTTATGGATTTTTTTGAAAACCAAAAAGAATGAAACCCCACATGCAGTATTTCAGATCTTTTAAAGATTTACAGTGAAATGAAATCCAATATGTGGCTACTCAAAAAATAAACCCCATTAAGTCCAACGGAACTTACACTCAGGTAAGTAGATAAATGATTGCAGCTTTTATTAAGTAGCAGCAGCACTTTTTGGGGCTCAATGAGTTCATATACTGAAAGTCTTGTAATTGACTTAATAGGTATAACTGAGACTTGGTGGGATGACTCTCATGACTGGAATACAGCAATTAAAGGATATAACTTGTTCACAAAGAACGGGAGGAATAGAAAGGGAGGTGGGGTTGCACTGTATGTGAAAAATACATATCTCTGCACAGAAATACAGGAGGATGAGCTTGGTAGCCCCATCGAGAGCATCTGGATCAAAATAAATGGAGCAAAGAATAAAAGGAACCTGGTGGTCGGAGTCTACTACCGGCCACCCAACCAAGGAGAAGACAAGGATGAAACTTTTGAAAAGCAAATAGCCAATGTTTTAAGAAGCATGATGTAGTAGTAATGGGGGACTTCAATTTCCCCGATATTTGTTGGGAGACAAATTCTGCAAAACATGGTCCCTCCAGGAAATTCCTGACTTGTGTAGCAGATAACTTTCTCCTACAGAAAGTAGAGGAAGGAACTAGAGGATCGGCTATCCTTGACTTGCTCCTAACCAACAGAGATGACTTAGTGGATAAAGTAGCAGTTACAGGAACTCTGGGGGAAAGCGACCATGTTGTACTTGAGTTCTTGGTTCTAAGGGAAGCAAAAGCCGAGTGTAGTCAAACACATACCCTGGATTTTAAGAAAGCTGATTTTAATAAACTCAGAACAATGATCAGTAAGATCCCATGGCAAGCGACGCTAATGAGAAAAGGAGTCCAAGATGGGTGGGAACTTTTAAAAAAGGAAATTCTCAAGGCACAATCACAAACCATTCCAACAAGAAGAAAAGGTGGAAGACAACAGAAGAAGCCAATGTGGCTTCACAAAAAGCTTAGGGATGACCTGAAAACAAAAAAGGACACATATAGGAAGTGGAAGAAGGCCAAGTAACAAAGGAAGAGTACAGGCAGGTAGCACAGAATTGCAGGGATGGCGTCAGGAAGGCTAACGCTGAGAACGAACTGAGGTTAGCAAGGGATGCTAAAAGCAACAAAAAGGCTTTCTTCAGCTACGTGCATAGTAAAAGGCAGAGGAAAGAAATGGTGGTTCAGCTATTAAATAAGGATGGCAAAATGATAACAGATGACAAGGTGCTCATTTCCTACTTTGGCTCAGTCTTCTCCCAAAAGAGGGTCCATGACCACCCTGGCAAAGGCGAAGTACAGGCTGAAGGGGCAGGATTGCAGCTTGAGATCGATAGGCATATGGTTAAGGAACACCTAATTACTTTGAATGAGTTCAGATCTCCAGGGCCAGATGAACTGCATCCTAGAGTAATAAAGGAACTGGCAGAAGAACTCTCAGAACCGCTGTCTATTCTCTTTGAGAAATCATGGAGGACAGGGGAAGTGCCAGATGACTGGAAGAGGGCTAATGTTGTCCCTATCTTCAAAAAGGTTAAAAAGGAGGAACCTGAGAACTACAGACCAGTCAGTCTGACATCAATCCCTGGGAAAATTCTGGGGCAGATGATAAAGCTATCCATCTGTAAGCACCTTGAAAACAATGCAGTCATTACTCGAAGCCAACATGGATTTGTCAAGAACAAGTCCTGCCAGATGAATCTGATGTCATTTTTTTATCAGGTCACCTCCCTTGTAGACCATGGGAATGCTGTAGACATCATATACCTCGACTTCAGCAAAGCTTTTGACAAAGTGCCCCATGATCTCCTGATGAGCAAACTAGCTCAAAGTGGGCTAGATGAAACAACAATCTGGTGGATCCACAGTTGGCTACAGAATCGGACTCAAAGAGTGCTTATCAATGGGACCTTCTCAAACTGGGGAGAGGTAATGAGTGGGGTACCGCAGGGCTCAGTCCTGGGCCCAGTGCTCTTCAACATTTTTATTAATGACTTGGAGGAGGAGGTGCAGGGAACGCTGATCAAATTTGCAGATGACACAAAATTGGGCGGGATAGCTAATACTTTGGAAGTCAGAAACAAAATTCAAAGTGATCTGGATAGACTGAAGCGCTGGGCAGAAAACAACAGAATGAAATTTAATAGGGATAAATGCCAAGTTCTGCACCTAGGAAAAAGAGACCAAATGCACAGTTACAAGATGGGGGATACGTGGCTCAACAACACTACAAGCGAGAAGGATCTTGGAATTGTTGTCATTCACAAGCATAGCTTCCAAATCCCGGGAAGTACTAGTTCCCCTCTACTCAGCATTGCTTAGGCCTCATCTGGAGTACTGTGTCCAGTTCTGGGCACCACACTTTAAGAAGGATGAAGACAAACTGGAGAGGGTTCAGAGGAGGGCAACAAAGATGATCAGGGGACTGGAAACAAAGTGCTATGACGAGAGACTGAAAAAACTGGGCATGTTTAGCCTTGAGAAGAGAAGACTGAGGGGAGATATGATAGCGATCTTCAAGTACTGGAAACGTTGTCACAGAGAAGAAGGCCAGGATCTCTTCTTGATCATCCCAGAGTGCAGGACACGTAATAACGGGCTCAAGTTACAAGAAGCCAGATTCCGGCTGAACATCAGGAAAAACTTCCTGACTGTTAGAGCGATATGACAATGGAACCAATTACCCAGGGAAGTAGTGGGCTCTCCCACACTGGAGGCGTTCAAGACAAGGCTGGACAGCCATCTGTCAGGGATGCTGTGACTTGGATTCCTGCACTGAGCAGGGGGTTGGACTCGATGGCCTTGTAGGCCCCTTCCAACCCTACTATTCTATGATTCTATGATTGTCATGAGATAGAACAGAGTAGGCAACTGATATATTGGGTTGGATCCACACTTAGTCATACTAGAGTAGATCCACTGAAATCAAATGGACCTAAGTTAGACGTGACTAACTTAAGTCCCATTGATTTCAATGGGTCTACATTATGTCTGGATCCAGCCCAATATATAGAGATCACATGATGATGATCACAGATCACATGACCACGTTGCGAAAGTTTAAAGGAAACTGGGTAGCGTACAGAGACAACCAAAGTAATTCCCCATTTGTACTGAATGTAAAATGTTCTTCCAAATGTGTTGCCGCCAGTTCTGAGTTCAGTGGTACTATAACCTGGAAACCAAATCCCTGTTGATGCAACATAAATAGTATTGGCCTCTGGATAATTTTACTGGTTCTGGTTCAATTTATCCTCCACTATAACCATTCAGTCTTTCTCCTATCCATTTACTTCCATATTTTGGTTCTTATGTATAACCCATGCGTATTTGTTTAACTCCATTTGTTCCTATCTTCCAAGAACTCTCTAGGATACTGAAAACATTTTGAATTTTTAGTCTATGCCCTACAGTGTTTGCAATCCCCTCATCGTATGATCTCCTCTTTAATCCAAATAATCAGTGATGCTACTGAATAGTTCTGGATGCAACATTGGCCATTGTGAAACGTCACCAAGATTCTCTTCCAGTTTACTGATAACTTCATGTTGGACAAAAGCATGGTTATATTGATTTTGAATTATCTTTCCTGGTCAAATCCAAGGCCATTTTTCAGTCTTAATTTTAAAAAAATCTCTCATTACTGTTACGTTGACATCACCTGACCTTATCCTCCTTTATCTCCACTTGGGTTTCTCCACTGCAACTTCCTCCCCGAGTTGTCTTACTAGCTTTCCAGCCATGCTTTCTCTGTCTTTGGGCTGAAAGCAATCTCTACCTAGAGAGCTTCTCTCGTTGCCTCTTTAGCATAATTCCAGCCATTAAGAGTTGGACTGAATAACATCAAACTTATGTCTGCTTCAGCTGTTTCATCGCAACTTAACAGAACTACCATTCTCCAGTCTTGACTAACAGTTTATCTGTTACATATTTTCCTTCATAGTAATATCACCCTGATGGCAGACACCAAAGCCAACAAGTAAGTTTTTTGTTTCTATAAAAACAAATATTGTGTGTCCTTGCCCATTCCCCAGTGTAAATAAATAGTCTGAGAAGGATAGGGTCTATACACCATAATTTATAATGGTCAGATTAGGACAATTTGAGTAGAGCACATTTGACAGCCAGGTGCAGTTTGATTTATATGAACAAGTTTGGGGGAAAATGGCAATATATATTTACAGGATATCCCACTTTAATTTGACATGTTTCCCAGCAGAGGCCATGGACATGGTTAGCCTGAGGGGGAGGGATGAACACAAGAACATAAGAAAACCCATGGTGGATCAGACCAAAGGCCCATCTAGTCCAGCATTCTGTTCACACAGTGACCAACCAGCTGGTTGTGGGAAAGCCACAAGCAGAACATGAGTGTGATAGCAGCCATGTTCATGGCTCATGTTCCCCAGCAACTGGTGTACATAGGCATACTGCCTCTGATACTGGAGGTAGCATATAGTGATTAGGATTAGTAGCCATTGATAGCTTTCTCCCACAGGGATTTGTCTAATCTACCTTTAAACCCATCCAAACTGGTAGCTATCACTACATCCTGTGGCAGTGAATTCCATAGTTAAACTATGCACTGTGTGAAGAAGTACTTCCTTTTATCTGTCCTGAATCTCCCACCAATCTTCCAGATTCATGAGATGACCCCAGGTTCTGGTATTATGAGAGAGGGAGAAAAATGTCTCCCTATCAACTTTCTCCACACCATGCATAATTTTGTACACCTCTATCATGTTTCCCCTCACTCATCTTTTCTTTAAGCTAAACAGTCCCAGATGTTGTAACCTAAGATGATGGTATCTCATTATACTTGCAGTATGATGATATAATTCTTCTGATAGATGTGAAGTCCATGTAAATAATTTGAATGCATTGTGCTTTATGTTACAAGGCCCAGGGACAGTTATGGATTTGGCCAATAATAGTAATTAACACTTGCTTCAGGAACTGGAATTATACAAATCTGATACCTGTGGTCTGAAGTTCAGCAAACTGTCCTATGTGGAGAGAAACCCAAATAATCTTTTGGGGGGAGGGAGAAATGTGGTGTTTTAAACATCTGCTTTTATTAAATATTTTTGTCCAGATAAGCAGGAGTCAGTAGCAATGCTACAACAACATATAGCTGGTCATTTTTGGAAAAAGGAAAGACATTTGCATTATAAGAAACATTTGTAAATAACTGATTTTTGAACAAATTATTGAAAACTGTTAAGAATTCTTTTAGGTGACCATGAACAGCTTTTCATTCATAGATGCTAATGTATTTTTAACAGAAAGGAGGGTTATCCTTATGTTACAGATGTGGACATGAATAGTAGAGGGTTCAAAAGACACTGGCCGCAAAATGCGCATTTTCATGCTTTAGCCTGTGGGGGAAATGCGAATTTTCAGCCAGTGTCTTTTTGTTTTATTTATTTTTCTAAAACTAAATCTGCATAAAATTGCATGTGACTCAGTAAAATCCAGTCCGCTGTAGAAACCACGGGTCGGCTTCATAGAAATCTGAACTCATTTGATTCCATTGCAGATTTCTCCAACATACCTAGATATAGGTCAATACAGTATAGTAATATGGTTTTTAAAAGGAAGAAGGAACAAGGGAAAGGCCTTCTTGAACTTACTTCCAATCAATTGATATAAAATCTAGATGGAGATGTTACAGCCCAATTTCCAAAGATGTTAAACAGTGGACTTGGTTTTAAGAGTAAATTGGGATTGAAATGTCACAACCAGTGTTCTGGCACAGTCAATTTGTAGAGCACAGAATTTCACAATTCTTAATTTTGTCTCATATTACATTGTAAAATAAAAATATGTCAGCACAAATTCATATTGTCGACATTCCAAAAATTACATTAATATTACTATAGGTTGGGAAATATGATGGTACCCTAGTTTTGTATCATGTGGTTGTTGTGTGTTTTCTTGGTTGGTTTTCTTTAAGGCTGTGGCGCAGTGGTGGAGCACCTGTTTTCCATGCAGAAGGTCCCTGGTTCAGTCCCTGGCATTTCCAGGTAGGGCTGAAAAATACTCCTGTCTGAAACCCTGGGGATCAGCTGCCAGTCAGCATAGCTTCTTATCTTCTCCTCTCAAGACACCTTCTTATCTTCTCCTCTCAAAGTATTTCACCCAGTGAAATATATAGATCAACCTGCTCAAACAGCTCAACTGCTCTCCTTGACATTCTAAGTCACAATTGCATTTATTAAGACAGACGACATCATATTCCACATTGTGGAGATGAATTTCCAAGATTGTTACTGGTCGCTGTTGGAAGTTCTGTGAGCTCTCTATATAAACCAAATAAGCCAAGCACCGGTGTGGCTAACAAGTCTGTGAGCCTCCTGACTATCCCACTGCTAAACAAATCACCCCAAATAAAAACAAAATAATTTATTGACATCTCTAGACAAGAATGTATTGGCTTACAGCTCTATAAAGGATGGAAAAACCCACCTTTTAACAACATGCCCATTATCATTTCCTCTGCATCCCTTCTTGGGGCAGTCTTTTCTATGTACTTTACATGAAAAGCACACATTATTCCCTGACCTTGGATTGAGTTACATTTTATGCCAGTAGCTAGCCATAAAATCATGGGTTATAGAAGATAAATCAGGTGAACACTTAACTGTGAGCCTTGAATAGTCATTGGGTACTGAAACAACTCATAAGATCTCATTTTGAGCATTGCTCTGGAGAAGTAACAGCAGAGTGTTGTGATGCTTGTTTTGTATATATTTAAAGCTTTTCATAAACTTGGCATAGACTGTACTGTTCACATTTCATATGTATTTCTCCCCCCAGTAACCATGTACGTATATATCAGCCAACTGAGGACAACACTTTATGTTTCTGATGAAGTGGACTCTAGTTCATGAATGCTTAAACCATCATCGTTTTTGCTGCAACAGACTAACACAGCTGCTCCTCTGGAAGCAGATGATATGTGGACAAATGTTAAAAGGGTGTGCGTACCACACTGCCAGAAAGAGGCAAAAGAAGCACCTATTCTGCCAAACTTCTCATGTATATTCTTATATATTTAGGAGGTTAGCTAACCCCATCTGGAAGGGTTATGTTGGATTAAAAGATATAAACACACATATAAAATATCCAAATAAAATCAGACAAACTAAAACAGAAAACATCACCCAGTCAGCCCTCCTGATCAAAAGTTGGGCCAAAGAGAAAAATATTTATTCTGAAAAAGTATCAGAATTGACTTTTGATGATTGCCCGGGGGAGGAGAACTCCATTGGTGTGGAACATGCACCAAGAAGGGCTTTCCACTTGCTGTCACAACTTGGTGCAGGGACAGAACAGAATAATTAAGAGAGCTTTCTGGATTTCTAAAATAATTTTATCCTTTATGCCCATATTCAAACCTTGATGGATGGACTCGGTGAATAGTTTGGAGGCACCTGATGTGATTGTTAAAGCTAAGCAAATGTGAATCTGATGAATCCCTTGGATGGGAGACCACTGAAAGTAGGTCCAGTGTCAGTACTTGGCACCATCAATGTCCTGCTGTGGCTGAGTCAGACTCAGCATTAGAGCAACTTAGGGGACAATCCTAGTGATGTTAGAGAATTCTGCCACAGATCCCAGGGGGGCCGAATTCCAGTGAATTCGGCCCCCCGGAATCCGTGGTGGAACGGAGCCCCCGCCCCACCACCCCGTGACAGCCCTGCAAAATGGAGCCTACCTGGCGGCAGCTCCGGCTCCGGCTCCAGTGGCAGTGGTGGCGGCAGCGGTTCCGGCTGCTACCGGGCTGCTGCGGCCACAAATGGCGGCCATCGTAGCAGCCGCCATTTGCGTCCCTATGCCGGCCCATGATAGGCTATGTATATATTTACGTAGCCTATCATGGTTAAAGCAGGGACGCAAATGGCATAGGGGATGCCATTTTGTGTCCCTGCTTTAGCCATGATAGGCTATGTAAATATTTATGTAGCTTATCACAGGCTTGTGTAGGGATGCAAATGGTGTCCCCTACGCAGGAAGCCATTTACATCTGCAGCAGCCTGGCAGCAGCTGGAGGTCTCGCTGCGGGTTGGCCCAGCCGGCGGCTCCATGGCCTGGCCACAGAGCAGAGCCAGCCGGGCAGGATTCTGGGGGGGAGGAACGGATCGCCTCCCCCCACCTGTGGAACCTGGCAGAGCCAGGTAAGCGGGGTTTTGTACACCCCTAGACAATCCAAAAGGCGAAGCAACAAAACAGGCAAATGGTCAAGCACAAAGGTTTTAGTTCAGTATGGGATCAGGCTAAGGCAGGAGTGGTCAAGATACAAGCAAAGGTCAAAGCACAGTTAAGTAGTCAGATTTTATTTATTTATTTTATTATTTATTTCATTTCTATACCGCCCAATAGCCGAAGCTCTCTGGGCGGTTCACAAAAACTAAAACCAAACAACACACAATAAAACAATTTAAAATATATAGAACATTAAAACCACAATATAACAATACAACCACAATAAAACCTAGCAGCAGTACAGGAGTTTAAAATACAGATTTAAAACAGCAAAGATAAAAATTTAGAAAGCTAAAATGCCTGGGAAAATAAAAAGGTCTTCACCTGGCGCCGAAAGGAGTACAATGTAGGCGCCAGGTGAACCTCACTAGGGAGCTCATTCCAGAGCCGGGGTGCCACAACAGAAAAAGCCCTCCTCCTAGTAGCCACCCGCCTCACTTCCTTTGGCAGGGGCTCACGGAGGAGGGCCTCTGACAATGATCTTAAGGTCTGGGCAGGCACATATGGGAGGAGGCGATCCTTCAGGTAACCTGGCCCCAAGCCGTTAAGGGCTTTGAATGTTAACACCAGCACTTTGAATCGGGCCCAGAAATGGACTGGCAGCCAGTGCAGCTGGAAAAGTACTGGCGTAATATGAGCTCGCAGGCCAGTCCCTGTTAACAATCTTGCTGCCCTATTTTGGACCAGCTGAAGTTTCCGGACCATTTTCAAAGGCAGCCCCACGTATAACGCATTGCAGTAATCCAGATGAGAAGTTATCAGAGCATGGATAACTGTAGCTAGGCTATCTCTGTCCAGATAAGGGCGTAGTTGGTATACCAGCCTAAGCTGATAAAAAGTGCTCCGTGCCACTGAGTTCACCTGTGCCTCAAGTGACAGTTCTGGATCCAAGAGCACCCCCAAACTACGAACCTGATCCTTTAGGGGGAGTGCAACCCCCTCCAGAACAGGTTGAATATCACCTAGCCGGGCAGACGAACCACCCACTAACAGTACCTCCGTCTTGTCTGGATTGAGTTTCAGTTTATTAGCCCTCATCCAGTCCATTACCGTGCCCAGGCACTGGTTCAGAACAGCCACTGCCTCACCTGGTTTTGATGAGAAAGAGAGGTAGAGCTGGGTGTCATCCGCATATTGATGGCACCTCAGCCCACACCTCCGGATAACCTCCCCCAGTGGTTTCATGTAGATGTTAAACAGCATGGGGGATAGAATAGAGCCCTGTGGAACCCCATGGCACAATTGCCATGGCACAGAGCAATAATCCTCCAGCACCACCTTCTGGAATCGGCCATCCAAGTAGGAGAGGAACCACTGTAGTGCAGTGCCTCCAACTCCCAACCCAGACAACCTATCCAGAAGGATACCATGGTCGATGGTATCGAAAGCCGCTGAGAAGTCCAGGAGAATCAACAGGGTCGCACTCCCCCTGTCCCTCTCCCGGCAGAGGTCACCCCACAGGGCGACCAAGGCAGTTTCCCTTCCAAAACCAGGCCTGAAGCCCGATTGAAATGGATCTAGATAATCCGTTTCATTCAACAGTGCCTGGAGCTGTCCTACAACCACCCGCTCAAGCACCTTGCCCAGGAAGGGGATGTTGGCCACTGGCCTATAATTGTTAACATCCTCTGGGTCCAGGTTAGGCTTTTTCAGGAGTGGTCTAATTACTGCCTCTTTTAAAGCAGCAGGCACCACTCCCTCTCTCAAGGAGGAATTTACAACCTCCTGGACCCAGCTGGACAACCCCTCCTTGTTTGATTTAATAAGCCATGAAGGGCAAGGGTCAAGCACACAAGTGGTCGATCGGACTTGGCCAAGCACCTTGTCTGCATCCTCAGGCCTCAGTAACTGAAACTCATCCAATAAAACTGGACCAGACGGTGCTCTGAACGCCTCTACCAATGGAACTGCATTAATGGTGGTGTCCAATTCATGAAGAATCTGAGCGACTTTATCTTCCAAGTGCCGCACAAACTTGTCACAGCGTGCTACCGAGGGTTCCACCGTCTCTCTCCCTGGCCCAGAATGTAACAGGCCGCGAACCACTCAGAAAAGCTCCGCTGGACGACAATGAGAAGATGCAATGCTGGTGGAAAAGAACTGCCTCTTTGCCACCCTCACCGCCACAGAGTAGGCTCGATAGTGGGCTCTTACCTGTGTTCGGTCAGACTCAGCACAAGTTTTCCTCCACCTGCGTTCTAGCCGTCTCCCCTCTTGCTTCATTGCCCTCAGCTCAGGTGTATACCGAGGAGCTGGCTGGGCTCTGCTCAGAGGGAGAGGGCGCTTGGGCGCGATCGTGTCAACCGCCCGAGTCATCTCTGCATTCCACAGAGCGACCTGGGCTTCAACAGGAGCACCAGCCATACCAGCAGGAAAATCACCCAGAGCCCTCTGGAATCCATCGGAATCCATTAATCTCCGGGGGCAGACCATTTTAATAGGCCCCTCACCCTTGCAGAGGGGAAAGGCCACCAGAAGTCTAAACCTCAGCAGGAAGTGATCTGACCATGACAAAGGGACAGATGTTAATTCCTCCACTTTCAGATCACCATCCACCTGCCCAGTCGAGAAAACCAGATCAAGCGTGTGTCCTTTTATATGCGTTGGGCCGATGACATGTTGGGACAGCTCCATGGTTGTCATGGCGGCCATGAAGTCCTGAGCCGCCCCGGATACAGCGGCCTCGGCATGGAAGTTGAGATCCCCCAGGACCATCATCCTGGGAGTCCTCAACACCAAGTCCGAGACCACCTCCGTCAGCTCAGGCAGGGAGTCTGATGGGCAGTGGGGTGGGCGGTACACCAACAGAATCCCTAATCTGTCCCGGGTACCCAACACAAGGTACAAACACTCAAGATCTGCACTCGAATGAGCAGGAAGCCTGGAGAGGGAGATTGAATTCCTATAGACCATGGCAACCCCCCCTCCCCGACCCTCAAGTCGGTGTTGGTGCTGCACTGAGTACCCAGGAGGGCACAGCTGGGAGAGAGTGACCCCTCCCAGTTCCCCCACCCAGGTCTCAGTAATATATGCCAGGTCAGCCCCCTCATCCACAATCAAATCATGGATGAGGGAGGTCTTATTTTGGGCCGACCTGGCATTCAGCAGCAGCACCACCAGACCCGAGGGCAGACTGGTAAGGCTGCCAGGAACCATCAGGTTGGGGAAAGAACCAGAAGAGGGGACAGCTGTAAGGTGTCTAGCCCCTCTTCTCCTCAGCTGGCCTGTTAATCCCCCAATGCCATACCTCCGCCTGCCCGTGACCACAGTTATGGTGGCACCTCCCCCACCCCCTGAGTTGCCCAATAGTCCTCCCAGGCACATATTAAAATATTAAGATATAAAATACACAACAGTTTAAAAGAATATAAAAGAGATAAAAGCGAACAGCAGCTAAGAAGGAGCAGATAGTCCACGTTTGCCCCTTCCCCTTGTCTTTAAAGCTGCTGCCCTCTGCTGCTGCTGCTATTTGCTGCTGGTATTGTGGCTGCTGGTGTCTCTGGAGAGCCACGTGGGTAGATCTTCAGGTCCTACGTGACTCCAAGTGCGACGCTAAGTGCTCCTTCCCGAGCAGCCTCTGGCAGCCCCGCCTTAAGTACCTGTGGGCGGGGGCAGAAGCAGGCTCAGGCTCAGGATCCACCTGGTGCAGCTGCTGGCTGGTCCTCCTTCCCCAGGCTCCTTCCCCAGGCTCCTTCCCCACCATAGGAACCTGGAATGTAAGATCTATGAATTCCCAGATACAATTCACAGTCCAAAAGCAGAGACAAGCAGGAGTCCAAGGGTCAGTAGTATGGAGGGTCAATCACAAGGCAAGGTCCAGAATACAAGGCACTGAAGCTGAAAGAACAATATTATTTCCAGCACTGGCTAGGCTAAACTGAAGACTTACATAGCCAGAGCTTCCTGAGCCCCACTCAGGGCTCACCTACAAAGCACTACAGGGTCGCTGACAGAAGTCCTACTCAGGAGGAGGACCGTGCTCCCAATGAGTCCTTTCTTCCTGAGGAGTTCTCCTTCATAAACAAGCACTTGTTCTCAAAGAAGCCATATTGGTCTGCCTCTTGAGGCGACAACGTTCTTGGGGACTAGGTGGTCACCCAGTCTCTGCCTCAGAGGTGGAATTCCCTTCCTCCTGTGGGGATGGACTAGCAGTGGTCTCTCCTGAGGGCCCAGGCTACCCCAGATCTTCTGACATGGGTGGCTCCTTGGCACTATCTGTTTCTGAAAGCTCTAGCTTCTCCTCAGAGGAGGATTCCTCCAGAGGGGGCATGACAATCAGGCAGCTGCCAAGGCCCCAGGGTTATGGTAGGGCCCACTGGCACTGACACTGACCTTGGGCTTGTGAGCTGCCATTTTGAATTTCCCAGAATGCCTCCAGCATAATGTCACTCTGCAATGCTGCAGGGAACTAAATTGGTTACCTGGTATTGCCACCATCAGGTAAGCCTACAGCCAGGGGCCCACCAGACATAGAAGGAGGCCACCAGAAGGCAATTTATCAAAGGCCCCCTCAGCCCTGTTACTATATATTATACAGGATATTATATATACAAACATGCTGATTTTCTGGGTTGTGTTAGTGTACAGAATAGATATCTTGCCCCAGATTCATGTGAGGAAATTATTGCACTAATTGGTTCTACAGATGGAGGAACTACAGTTTGTAGAAATAAATCTACAGAGGAAGCCTGGAATATTTTTTTTCTTCATGAACTGTCAGTGATTTGAAACCTTAATTTAGAAAAAGAAATTATAACCCCTCACAAAAAAAATTGATTTTCAGTGTGTATAAAAACAAACCAAAAAACAAGAAAATGTTTGCTGTCAAACTTGAATATTTGTGTTAATGGCAGACAACTTTCAGAGATCTTTTAAAAAATAAAATAGTAAGTCATTGCTGCTATACTTCACACTTGTAAATCAAATTTCTAGAAACACCATTAATGTATACTACACATCTCCAAGATGGCACATTTTCATTAGCTAAATTAGCTTTTTTCGTTTAAAAAGAAGAAGCTGTATCTTTTTGCATGTCCTACATTCTCCAGCAAAGGAGATCGTTACCTTGTCGTGGTGCTGGAGCTTGAGCACCTCAATGACGCCATGAGCTAAACCATGAAGGGACACCCAAGACGGGAAGGTCATGGCAGAGAGGTCAGACTAAATACGATCCCTGGGGAAGGTAACGGCAACCCACCCCAGTATTCTTGCCATGAAAACTAAATGGATCAGTACAACCAGAGATATGTCGGTATACCATCGGAAGATGGGACTCCCAGGTCGGAAGATGGTCAAAATACTACTGGGGAGGAACAGAGGATAAGTTCAACTAGCCCCAGATGTGATGATGCAGCTAGCTCAAAGCCGAAAGGACAGCTAGCGGCTGATGGTGCTGGTGGTGAACGACGAATCCAATGTTCTAAAGATCAACACACCATAGGAACCTGGAATGTAAGATCTATGAGCCAGGGCAAATTGGATGTGGTTATTGGGGAGATGTCAAGATTAAATATAGACATTTTGGGTGTCAGTGAACTGAAATGGACTGGAATAGGCCACTTCACATCAAATGACCACCAGATCGACTACTGTGGACAAGAGGACCACAGAAGAAATGGAGTAGCCTTCATAATTAATAATAAAGTAGCTAAAGCAGTGCTTGGATACAATCCAAAAAACGATAGAATTATCTCAATTCGAATTCAGGGTAAGCCATTTAACATCACAGTGATCCAAATATATGTCCCAACCACAGATGCTGAAGAAGCAGAAGTAGATCAGTTCTATGAAGATCTGCAGCACCTACTGGATAATATGCCAAAAAGAGATTTTATTTTCATTACAGGAGACTAGGATGCTAAGGTGGGTAGTCAAACGACACCTGGAATTACAGGCAAGCATGGTCTGGGAGAACAAAATGAAGTGGGACATAGGCTGATAGAATTTTGCCAAGACAACTCATTGTGCATAACAAACACTCTCTTCCAACAACCTAATAGACAACTTTATACATGGACTTCACCAGATGGTCGACACCGAAATCAGACTGACTACATCCTTTGTAGCCAAAGGTGGCGGACATCTATGCAGTCGCTAAAAACAAGACCTGGAGCTGACTGTAGTTCAGATCACGAACTTCTTATTGCACAATTTAGAATCAGACTAAAGAGAATAGGGAAGACCCACAGATCAGTTAGATATGAGCTCACTAATATTCCTAATGAATATATAGTGGAGGTAAAGAATAGATTTATGGGACTAGATTTACTAGATAGGGTCCCGGAAGAGCTATGGACAGAAGTTCGCAAATTTGTTCAGGAGGCGGCAACAACAAACGTCCTCCCAAAGAAAAAGAAAACCAAGAAGGCAAGATGGCTGTCTGCTGAGACACTGGAAGTAGCCCAAGAAAGAAGGAAAGCAAAAGGCAACAGGGATAGGGGGAGATATGCCCAATTAAATGCAAAATTCCAGAGGTTAGCCAGAAGAGATAAGGAATTATTTTTAAAACAAGCAATGCACGGAAGTGGAAGAAGATAATAGAATCGGAAGGACAAGAGACCTCTTCCAGAAAACTAGAAACATGGGAGGTAAATTCCAGGCAAAAATGGGTATGATCAAAAACAAAGATGGCAAGGACCTAACAGAAGCAGAAGAGAAAAGGTGGCAAGAATATACGGAAGATCTGTATAGGAAGGATAATAATATCAGGTATAGATTTGATGGTGTGTTCAGTGAGTTAGAGCCAGACATCCTGAAGAGTGAGGTTGAATGGGCCTTAAGAAGCATTGCTAATAACAAGGCAGCAGGAGACGACGGTATCCCAGCTGAACTGTTTAAAATCTTGCAAGATGATGCTGTCAAGGGGATGCATGCCATATGCCAGCAAATCTGGAAAACACAAGAATGGCCACCAGATTGGAAAAAATCAACTTATATCCCCGTGCCAAAAAAGGGAAACACCAAAGAATGTCAAACTATCAAACAGTGGCACTTATTTCACATGCCAGTAAGGTAATGCTCAAGATCTTGCAAGGTAGACTCCAGCAATTCATGGAACGAGAATTGCCAGATGTACAAGCTGAGTTTAGAAAAGGCAGAGGAACTAGAGACCAAATTGCCAATATCCGCTGGATAATGAAGAAAGCCAAGGAGTTTCAGAAAAACATCTATTTCTGTTTTATTGACTATTTTAAAGCCTTTGACTGTGTGGATCATAACAAATTGTGGCAAGTTCTTGGTGGTATGGGAATACCAAGTCAACTTGTCTGCCTCCTGAGGAATCTGTATAACGACCAAGTAGCAACGGTAAGAACAGACCACGGAACAACAGACTGGTTTAAGATTGGGAAAGGAGTACGGCAGGGTTGTATACTCTCATCCTACCTATTCACCTTGTACGCCGAACACATCATGCGACGTGCTGGGCTTGATGAAGCCAAGGCTGGAATTACAATCACTGGAAGAAACATTAACAATCTCCGATATGCAGATGATACCACTTTGATGTCTGAAAGCGAGGAGGAGCTGAGGAACCTTATGACAAAGGTGAAAGAAGAAAGTGCAAAAGCTGGGTTGCAGTTCAACCTCAAAAAAACTAAGATTATGGCAACCAGCTTGATTGATAACTGGCAAATAGAGGGAGAAAACGTGGAGGCATTGACAGACTTTGTCTTTCTAGGCGCAGAGATTACTGCAGATGCTGACTGCAGCCAGGAAATCAGAAGACGTTAACTTCTTGGGAGGAGAGCAATGACACATCTGGATAAAATAGTGAAGAGCAGAGACATCACACTGACAACAAAGGTCCACATAGTTAAAGCAATGGTATTCCCCATAGTAACCCATGGCTGCGAGAGCTGGACTATAAGGAAGGCTGAGTGAAGGAAGATAGATGCTTTTGAACTGTGGTGTTGGAGGAAAATTCTGAGAGTGCCTTGAACTGCAAGAAGATCAAACCAGTCCGTACTCCAGGAAATAAAGCCAGACTGTTCGCTTGAGGGAATGATATTAAAGGCAAAACTGAAGTACTTTGGCCCATAATGAGAAGGCAGGATACCCGTGAGAAGATGCTGATGCTAGGGAAAGTGGAAGGGAAAAGGAAGAGGGGCCGACCAAGGGCAAGATGGATGGATGATATTCTGGAGGTGACAGACTTGACCTTGGGGGAGCTGGGGGTGGCGATGGCCAACAGGAAGCTCTGGTGTGGGCTGGTCCATGAAGTCACGAAGAGTCGGAAGTGACTGAACGAATAGACAACAAAATACAAATTTCATTTTTAAAAATCTTTTATTCCGCTTATACACTCAGTGGCTGTGCTGCTCCTGAGACCCCTCTTTTCAAGGGCCTTAGGTGGACCAGAGTGAAACCTGGGAAAGCTTTCACTCTGGTCCTCCTTTTCTGGCCCATCCCCAGCAGAGCCAATTGGGGCTCTCGTTACATCCTGCTGGGTGGCGCCATTGCCGCCATGCTGGCACCAGCTTTGTCCAGCCTCCTTCTTTCATCTGCCACAGGACCATGCACACCCACAAACTGCAGTTCCCTGGTGAGCAGGGGAACTCAGCCTCCTGAAGCACAGGTGACTGGGGAATTTAGCTCAAATATGTGCTAGGGGAAGCATTCCCAATGTGACTCTGGGTTTATTCCACTGGAGGACAGCCTATTGTTGGTCCAGTAAAACTGGTCTTAGCTGACAGCTTTTAAACTGAATCACAGAGAGCCAAGTGTGCATAACTGGGATTGTTACATTTGGGAAGCGGAATGCCCTTCTAAGGGGTGGCAACAGAGACAAAGTCCATCCTTCTTTAAAAAAGTGAACTGAGAAAAAAAATGTAACAAATAGCAATTAAATCATTAGCTATGGGGCTTCATGGAAGAGAGAGGGAGAAGGAGGAATTGTGGAGCAAGTATCCCTGATGCAGGCTAGCTTTTGGTTTTGGAGGAGAAAGGGGAGGGAAGAGGGAATTGCTGTAGGACAGAGAAAGCAAGGGAAGAGAGTAAAAGTCAAGGGAAGAGGAGAAATTACCAACCTTTCCATATTGCTCTATCTGGAATTGGAGGAGGGACAGACACCACCAGACAACAACTGGGCACTCTTGAACTTGGGAAGCGGGAAGAGATGCTCAGGGCATAGAGAGTGGATTTCAGGAACCTAGGGAAGGAGACCTGAAAAACTCAGGGGAAGGAAACGAGAGAATTAGGAGGGTGAAAGGGGTGGGGTGGTAGGAACATTGGAACTCTGGAGAAGAACCCAGGGGAATCCTGGTGTATCCGAGCAATAAATAGACTTGGGAGCTGAAGACCTTACAAAAAAAATGGGGTGGTCCTGGAAGGGCCATTTCCTGGCACACAAAAGGAGACCATTGTCCTGTACTTGCTTAGCAAATGAATAGAGTGTACACTGGCAGTGGGATTTACATTGCTTCTTGTACAGTGTCCTTTACTCTTTAGTGCTCTCAGTAGCCAATTCAATACAGTGAGGCTTGAGTAGATTAGTGCAGGGAGGAGATTGAGCATTTGCAATCTCAGGAGGCCCCATACCAGCTGGGGCCACTCCCTTGTCCACATCAATAAAGAGTTTTCAGTGGCAAACTTTGAGTACATGTTGATCTGCCCTGTGCAGCCAAGCCTCGGACTCGCTTACCTTTCCTAGGCAAAGTGGAACCTGTTCACAAGATGATGGGGAACACAAGCAATGGCAGATGAATTTTACTCTCCCAGAAACATATTGCTGTGTTTGTGCAAGATTAGAAGCATAGAATCATAGAATAGTAGGGTTGGAAGGGGCCTACAAGGCCATCGAGTCCAACCCCCTGCTCAGTGCAGGAATCCAAGTCACAGCATCCCTGACAGATGGCTGTCCAGCCTCATCTTGAATGCCTCCAGTGTGGGAGAGCCCACCACCTCCCTAGGTCATTGGTAACATTGTCGTATTGCTCTAACAGTCAGGAAGTTTCTCCTGATGTTCAGCCGGAATCTGGCTTCTTGTAACTTGAGCCCATTATTCCGTGTCCTGCATTCTGGTATGATCGAGAAGAGATGCTGGCCTTCCTCTCTGTGACAACCTTCCAAGTACTTGAAGAGCACTATCCTATCTCCCCTCAGTCTTCTCTTCTCAAGGCTAAACATGCCCAGTTCTTTCTGTCTCTCTTCATAGCGCTTTATTTCCAGTCCTCTGATCATCTTTGTTGCCCTCCTCTGAACCCTCTCCAGTTTGTCTGCATCCTTCTTAAAATGTGGTGCCCAGAACTGCACACAGTACCCCAGATGAGGCCTAAGCAATGCTGAGTAGAGGGGAACTAGTACTTCCCAGGATTTGGAAGCTATGTTTCTATTAATGCAGCCCAAAATAGCATTGGCCTTTTTTGCAGCCAGATCGCATTGTTGGCTCATCTTCAGCTTGTGATCGACAACAATGCCAAGATCCTTCTCGCTTGTAGAGTTGTAGAGCAACGTATCCCCCATCTTGTAACTGTGCATTTGGTTTCTTTTTCCTAGGAGCAGAACTTGGCATTTATCCCTATTAAATTTCATTCTGTTGTTTTCTGCCCAGCACTCCAGTCTATCCAGATCACTTTGAATTTTGTTTCTGTCTTCCAAAGTATTAGCTTTGTTGTTGTTGTTCAGTCATTAAGTCGTGTCCGACTCTTTGTGACCACATGGACCATAGCACGCCAGGCGTTCCTGTCCTCTGCTCTCTCCCAGAGTGTGCTCAAATTCATATTCATTGCATCGGTGATGAATTGCATCTCCTTTTTCCTTCAGTCTTTCCCAGCATCAGGGTCTTTTCCAGAGAGTTTTCTCTTCGCATTAGGTGGCCAAAATATTTGAGTTTCAGCTTCAGTATCTGTCCTTCCAATGAGCACTCAGGGTTGATTTCCTTTAGGATTGACTGATTGGACCTCCTTGCAGTCCAGGGGACTCATAAGAGTCTTCTCCAGCACCACAGTTTGAAGGCATCAATTCTTCGGTGCTCAGCCTTCCTTCTAGTCCAGCTCTCACAGCCATACGTTGCTACTGGGAAACCATAGCTTTGATTAGATGGACCTTGGTCAGCAAGGTGATGTCTCTGCTTCTTACTATGCTGTCTAGGTTTGCCATAGCTTTCCTCCCAAGGAGCAAGCGTCTTTTAATTTCATGGCTACAGTCACCGTCTGCGGTGATCTTGGATTCCAAGAAAATAAAATCTGTCACTGCTTCCATTTCTTCCCCTTCTATATGCCAGGAAGTGATGGGGCCAGATGCCATGATCTTAGTTTTTTTAATGTTGCGTTTCAAACCAGCTTTTGCACTCTCCTCTTTCACCCTCAACAAGAGGCTCTTTAGATCCTCTTCACTTTCTGCCATTAGGGTGGTATCATCTGCGTATCTGAGGTTGTTGATAATTCTCCCGGCAATCTTAATTCCGACCTGTGATTCATCCAACCCAGCGTTTCTCATGATGTACTCTGCATATAAATTAGATAAGCAGGGCAACAGTATACAGCCTTGTCGTACACCTTTCCCAGTTTTGAACCAATCAGCTAAAAGTATTAACTATCCCGCCCAACTTTGTGTCACCTGCAAATTTGATCAGCATTCCCTGCACCTCCTCCTCCAAGTCATTAATAAAAATGTTGAAGAGCACTGGGCCCAGGACTGAGCCCTATGGTACCCCGCTCATTACCTCTCCCCAGTTTGAGAAGGTCCCAGTGATAAGCACTCTTTGAGTCCAATTCTGTAGCCAACTGTGGATCCACCAGATCGTTGTTTCATCTAGCCCACTTTGAGCTAGTTTGCTCATCAGGATATCATGGGGCACTTTGTCAAACGTTTTGCTGAAGTTGAGGTATATTATGTCCACAGCATTCCCACAGTCCACAAAGGAGGTGACTTGATCAAAAAATGAGATCAGATTCATCTGGCAGGATTTGTTCTTGACAAATCCATGTTGGCTTCGTGTAATCACTGCACTGTTTTCAAGGAGCTTACAGATGGATTGCTTGATAATCTCCTCCAGAATTTCCCCAGGGATTGATGTCAGACTGACTGGTCTGTAGTTCCCAGGTTCCTCCTTTATACCCTTTTTGAAGATAGGGACATTAGCCCTCCTCCAGTCATCTGGCACTTCACCCGTCCTCCATGATTTCTCAAAGAGAATAGACAGCAGTTCTGAGAGTTCTTCTGCCAGTTCCTTTATTACTCTAGGATGCAGTTCATCTGGCACTGGAGATTTGAACTCATTCAAAGTAATTAGGTGTTCCTTGACCATATGCCTATCGATCTCAAGCTGCAATCCTGCCCCTTCAGCCTGTACTTCGCCTTTGCCAGGGGGGGCATAGACCCTCTTTTGGGAGAAGACTGAGCCAAAGGAGGAATTGAGCACCTCTGCCTTTTCTTTGTCATCTGTTATCATTTTGCCATCCTTATTTAATAGCTGAACAACCATTTCTTTCCTCTGTCTTTTACTGTGCACATAGCTGAAGAAAGCCTTTTTGTTGCTTTTAGCATCCCTTGCTAACCTCAGCTCGTTCTCAGCTTTAGCCTTCCTGACGCCATCCCTGCAATTCTGTGCTACCTGCCTGTACTCTTCCTTTGTTGCTTGGCCTTCTTTCCACTTCCTATACATGTCCTTTTTTGTTTTCAGGTCATCCCTAAGCTTTTTGTGAAGCCACATTGGCTTCTTCTGTTCTCTTCCACCTTTTCTTCTTGTTGGAATGGTTTGTAATTGTGCCTTGAGAATTTCCTTTTTTAAAAGCTCCCACCCATCTTGGACTTCTTTTCTCGTTAGAGTCGCTTGCTATGGCACCTTACTGATCATTGTTCTGAGTTTATTAAAATCAGCTTTCCTAAAATCCAGGGTATGCATTTGACTACACTCGGGTTTTGCTTCCCTTAGAACCAAGAACTCAAGTACAACATGGTTGCTTTCCCCCAGAGTTCCTGCAACTGCTAATTTATCCACTAAGTCATCTGTGTTGGTTAGGATCAAGTCAAGGATAGCCAATCCTCCAATTCCTACCTCTACTTTCTGTAGGAGGAAGTTATCCACCACACAAGTCAGGAATTTCCTGGAGGGGCCATGTTTTGCAGAATTTGTCTCCCAACAAATATCGGGGAAATTGAAGTCCCCCATTACTACTACATCATGCTTCCTTGAAACATTAGCTATTTGCTTTTCAAAAGTTTCACACTGATCTTCTCCTTGATTGGATGGCCAGTAGTAGACTCCGACCACCAGGTTCCTTTTATTCTTTCCTCTATTTATTTTGATCCAGATTAGGGATGTATGAAAGTCACGTACCTTTTCGTGGATTGATTCGCGGTTGGGGGGGAGGCACTCTGTCCCTTCCCCCACAATCCTCGATGGGGGGGAGGCAATCCGGTCTTCCCCCCTGGAATCCTGCCCGGCCGGCTCCACTCTGCGGCAGCTCAGCGGAGTAGCCGGCCAGTGCCGTCCGCAGCTGGAGTTCCGGCCATGGATTGGCTGCTGCGGACGCAAATGGCAGCCGCCGTAGCGGCCGCCATTTGCATCCAGCCAGGCTGCAGTGATAGGCTACATAAGTATCTACGTAGCCTATCACGGCAGGCAAAAAAACCCCAACAGCATACACAAATGGCGGCAGCTACGGCGGCCGCCATTTGCATTCCCTATTTTTTGCCGTTTTAGCCCACATAAATATTTACATAGACTATTACGGCGGAAAAAAATGGGAACGCAAATAGCATAGTGGGCGCTATTTGCGTCCCTTTTCCCCCGCTGTTTTAGCCTACGTAAATATTTACGTAAACTAATATGGTGAAAAACAAGGAACGCAAATAACGCTCACTACGCTATTTGCGTTCCCCTTTTTTTTCGCCGTAATAGCCTACGTAAATATTTACGTAGGCTAAAATGGCGAAAAATAGGGAACGCAAATGGCAGCCGCCATAGCCGCCGCCATTTGCGTATGCTTTTTTTTTTTTTTTGCTTGCCGTGATAGGCTACATAAATACTTACGTAGCCTATAATGGCAAATAGCAGATGCAAATGGCGGCTGCGGCAGCCGGTCGAAAGACCAGCTGCCGCCGCCGCCACAGAAGCCGCTTCTAGAGCCGCCGGAATATCCACCCCAGGTAAGCTTCGTCCCGGGGGGAATCCATGGGGGGGCGGGGGGGAAGGATGTTCCGCCACTGATTTCAGGGGGCCGAATGCCAGTGCATTCGGCCTCACTGAAATCCGTGGCGGAATTCCTCGCCATCCCTAATCCAGATGCTCTTGATGGGGCTACCAAGCTCATCCTCCTGTATTTCTGTGCAGAGATTTTCACATACAGTGCAGCCCCACTCCCTTTCTGTTCCTTCTGCTCTTTTTAAACATGTTATATCCTTCAGTTGCTGTATTCCCATCATGAGAGTCAGCCCACCAAGTCTCAGTTATACTTATCAAGTCATAATTTCCCTTTTGCATTAAGAGTTCAAGTTCGTTTTGTTTGTTTCCCATACTCTGGGCATTAGTATATAGACATCGAAGACCATGTGCTTCATACTCTGGCTTTCTTCCTACATGTGTCTGAAGACTATTATTGGGTGCTATCAGAGCTGTTCTCTCCGTTGCGGTGCATGAGCCTTCGTCCATTGTTACCCCCAACTTTACGTCTCCCTTCCCCGTAGGATTCAGTTTAAAGCCCTCCTGATGAAGTTCTTCATGCGGTGACCAAATACATTCTTCCCAGGCTTTGTGAGGTGCAACCCGTCCCTTGCCAATAGCCCATCTTCCAGAAAGTATAGCTCGTGGTCCCAGAATCCAAATCTCTCATGCCAGCACCACCTTCATAGCCAGTCATTTACCCGGAGTATTTTTCTTTCCCTTTCTATCCCTCTTCTAACTACTGGAAGGATGGATGAGAAAACTATCTGGGCCCCAAAGTTCTTGAATATCCTTCCCAAAGGTTCAAAGTCTATCGTCATTTCTTCATAGCGCTGTTTGGCGGTATCATTTGCTCCCACATGGATGAGAAGAAAGGGATACCTGTCAGTGGGCCTTATGAGTGCAGGCAACCTTTCAGTCATGACGTCTCTAATCCGTCCTCCTGGGAGACAACATACCTGGCGAGTCCACGGGTCTTCGCGACATACTTGGGTCTCGATCCCACACAGCAAGGAGTCTCCCACTACTACCACTCTTCTCTTCTTCTTGTTGTAGTCCTGGGGTTCATCGCCTCTGCTTGACTGACCCTCTTGCTCACTCTCATGCAGGTTCCCCTGTAATTCTTCCTCTGAAGGCTGTCCTCCAGTCTCATCCTCAAGTACCTGGAATCAGTTCCACAACTCCACTGCTGCCACTGGTGCAGTGTGGCGTCTAGTTCTTCTTCTCCTAACTGTCACCCTTTTCCAAGGAGTATCCTCTACTGCATTTTTCCTCACCTCAGCATTTCCCACTTCTGCCTCAGTTTGCTGTTGCTCTTCAAGCTTCTGGTCTTCACTTTGCTGCTGTAGTTCCCCCATTCTGTCTAAGAACTCTTTGTGTTCTCTTATTCCCCGGGAGGTCAACAGTTGCCGCTCTGGTCCTCTTACATTTTCTTCCAGCAGCATGATCAACTTGCACTTGTTGCAGGTGTAGGCCATGTTGTTCTCAAGCAAGAAAACAAACATTGCACACACCCTGCAGGTCACCACCACTGGAGAGTCTTGTCCTTCCATAGCTTCTTTCCCTTTTTGTGTCTAGCTGTCTGATTGTTCTAGACTGGCCTGTGCCTGCTCCTCTACTCAACAGAGGTTAAAAGCAGAGTCCCACTGGTGTGGAAGTGTGTGTTACAAGAATTTTTTTTTTTTTTTAAAGTCTCCTTTGTCTCTTCTACCACCTGGTGAGCTCACAGCCACTCAGAAGGAAAAAGGACAGTCCCCTGGGCTTCCTGCAGCCCACTTACCTCTTTGCCTCTGTTTCCTTTGTCTCTTTTACCACTGCATCTCCCCTGGCCAACTCCTGTTTGCTCCCTCTGTTTGCTTGCTCTGGTTCCTCGCTCTCTGGGAGCTTGCTTGCTTCTGTAGTCCCTGGACCAGCTGGAGCAGCTTCCTCTGCTCTGCTCTGCTCTGCTCAGCTGGGAGGTGGTGTGCACATGCATGCGTATACTTGCAATTTTTGAGGAGTTGTGCACACACCCCTAACACATTGAGGTAGACTTCAAGATTCATGCCAAGTGGATTCCGCAACAGCAAGTTCTGATCTGAGATAGAATCCAGTTGAGGTGGATTTCATTACCCATCAGAACTAACATTCTACTCATATTCAAATTATGTAGATGTAATTGGTTGATTAAAACTCATACAATTCATAATCAAAATATTTCTTTAATTCAGGTTAAAGATTATAAGATAGATAAATTGATAGATATAATCAAAGTTTTGTTTATACCGTAAATTAACCTGAGGATAATCCCTCCCTCAAAATACTAGAACCTGGGGTCATCCCATGAAGCTGACTGATGGAAGATCCAGGACAGATAAAACGAAGTACTTTTTCACACAGCGCACAGTTAAACCATGGAATTCGCTACCAGGATATAGTGATGGCCATCAATTTGGATGGCTTTAAAAGGGGGTAGACAAAATCCTGGAGGGGAGGGTTATCAATGGCTACTTGTCTTGATGACGGTGTGCTGCCTCCAGTATCAGAGGCAGTGAGCCTATGTACACCAGTTGCTGGGGAACGTGTGTGTGTGTGCACGCGCTGCTGTTGTGTTCGTGTCCTCCTTGTGGGTTGCTGGTCAACAGCTGGTTGGCCACTGTGTGAACAGAATGCTGGACTAGATGATCCAGCATGTCTCTTCTTATGTTCTTATGATAATGGACAGAGAAAAACTCTTTCACTTTGACATCAGATTTGTTCACACAAATTTTAGATTAGATTGCAGATTCAGTATACTAATCCCGGGACTTTGTGAATCACCTTAAGAAGTGTACAACTGTATTTGGATGAAGTTAATGAAATGGGCAGGGAAGGGAGCACAGTTGTACAGTGTGGACTGGCATAACCTGGGGTGGCTGTGGAAGATATGAATTGGATGTACGTCATCCCCCTTCAAGACCACCACGTGGATGTCCCATAAATTTCATTAAAGCTGTTGGCACAAGGTACTGGCTAGAGTTGAACATAAATCAACACTTATGGCTTGGATTCAGACTTGCACAGGGGGAAGGCCGCTAATGCAATTGAGATTTCCCCACTGCAGCTCCCTGTGCCAAAACAAATTTTCTCCCCCATTCCACTGCAGCTCCCACCACATCCCACACTGTTCTGGAGGGTCCTCCAAGCCCTGGGAATGGGATGAGTAGGAAATAGAAGATAGGTCATTAAAGCCCCATTGCACTGGTGGCCATCTGCTCAAGCAAACTTGAATCCAAACCCTGTTTTAGACTAAAATACATGTGTTATCAAGTTAATGGAACTCACCAGAGCTTTTGGATTATCATAAATGAGATAAAGCTTCATTTAATTTATTTCAGATTTTGTAGAGAAATTTGACCTCACACACACACATTTGCAAGATTGAACTTGGTTATAAAACAAGTAACAGTGCTTCTCCACCCTTTTTAGATGATACATGTGTGAATGTCTGGTTTAAATTAGCCTAGTTTGCAAATTTACCTATGGAATGGTCCATGCAACTTTTAGTTCTTTTTCCAAGTACAGTTTTATTTCTTCTAATAAAGAACAGTAGAATACATAAAACACCAGGGAGCTGGCCACAACTAAAACTCATGTAATTCATTGTCAACCTTTGTTGAATTTGCAAGTTGGCAACTAAATTGACAGATTGATGCCAAGTTCTCTGAGCCACTTTTTCCAAATAATATAAAGTAGAGTTGCTGTGCTTTTTGCTTCAATTATTGAGGACACAATGATGTCATAGCTTTATTTCTCTCTGTCTTTAATGTTCATTTCTAGCTGTCACTATTTAAAAAATAATATTTTTGTGTACAAAGAAAGATGCTAAATTGAAACTTGGAAATCTCCAGCCACAGATGAACTGCTAATGCAACAAAGTGATCCAGTGAGGTAATGTTAAGCCTTCCAATATTCTAAAGCTAGTCCTTTCATGTTATTTACGATGTATCATTATTTATTAAAACATTTACATACCACTTTCCCCAAAAGATGTAAAGGCGTTTGTAGCACAAAAGAAGATCCAATTTAAAAACAAACCAACATCATAATATCAATACAATGCTATCACCACATCTAAACAGCAAAAGGAACAATAT
This sequence comes from Heloderma suspectum, assembly GCF_057233095.1. Classification (NCBI taxonomy): domain Eukaryota; kingdom Metazoa; phylum Chordata; class Lepidosauria; order Squamata; family Helodermatidae; genus Heloderma; species Heloderma suspectum. The sequence continues at coordinate 76,217,879 of NC_139460.1, read as the reverse complement.
TCTCAGTTAAATGCCTGATGAAACAGGTGTGTCATGCACCTCCTCTCAAAGAACATCAAAGAGGTCTTCTAACCTATTGAAGGAGGAAGTTTTACAATGGTGGGACAATCATGGAAAAGGCCCAACAGGGCCAGCCTTACCATCAGGCAGAGTGAAGCAGCCAGCTAAGAGAGTGGATGCTGGGAGGTGGAGGGCCAGTGGCAGCACACACACGCCCCTGCCCTTTGGCATTCGCCCTGAAGCCCCTGGCCATTCCCATTCTCCTGCTGGGGGCAATGCTTGCTTGTTGCTGGTCTGGACAGACTAGCTGACTTGCTTATTCACCTCCTACCAATGCATCAGAGAACGCACTATTAGGAAAGGACTCTGGAAGAACAAGCAGGCAAAGAGACAACCAAGCCCAGCCACACACTCCACTAGGATTTTTGTCTGTGCATTGCTCTGGTCACATGTCATAGGCTGGCACCACTGCTGCTGCACTGTAGCATTTGTTTGAGTGGGAAGCAGGGTGTATCCCTACAATTTATCTTGGTGGGGTCCCAAAAATTCTGTTGGGGTGGACTGTTTTTTGCTAAAATGTGCACATGTGGATGAACACTCCTGAACACCTAAAGTGGGTGGAGTTTAAGGGCGGAACCTGCCACTCCCTAGAGCTTCCACGGTAAATGTACAGTACCCAACCCATTCACCTTGCTACACAGCAGGGCTTTTTTTAAAGGAAAAAAAAGTTAACTGCATAGTGGTACGCACCTGTGCCTTTTGCTTGTATGTGCATGCACATGCTTTGTTTCTTAGAGTCACATTCCATAATATTTAGAAGCCCACAGAGTGGTGGAGAATCCTCTGTGCTGGGAACTGGACATCACTAATGCAGAAAAGTGTTATATTCAAGCTTTGCACAAGAGCATCATGAACTCCAACATAACTTTATTTGGAGTGAGGGTATCCAATGCATTCCCCTTGTTACACAACAGCTGGATAAGGCTTTTTGTAAACATAGACTTGTATAAAACTGGTCCCTTGAGACAAAGGACCTGGATATGTTCTGCTTCGGTTGTTCCAGTGCATACATCCCTATAATGTATACTGTATACATCCCTATAAGAGCCAGTGTGGTGTAGTGGCAAGAGTGCTGGACTGGGAGCCGGGAGATCCGGGTTCTAGTCCCCACTTGGCCATGGAAGCTCACTGGGTGACTTTGGGCCAGTCACACACTCTCAGCCCAACCTACCTCACAGGGTTGTTGTTGTGAGGATAAAATGGAGAGGAGGAGGATAATGTAAGCCGTCTTGGGTTCCTTGCAAGAGGAAAAAAGGTGGGATATAAATGCAATAATAAATAAATAATAAATAATGTGAGTTTTGGATGAGCAGTGCATGAGAAATTCTCTAGAGCCTTCCAGTTAGTAAAAGCAGTGACAGAGAAATGTAGTTTCTGGTCTGCCCATTTTGTATATCTTCTGCAAGGGCAGCAGAAAACCTTGTCACTAGAAACCGAGCATTTCAACCTGGGTGTCCATTGTACCAATAACCATTAACACATCACCCTCTATCTCCAACCTTGGATTTTGGATAGCTGAGGAGATGTGATTGCGCAAGAGGTATGCACCTAAATCTAGAACATTGACTCTAGAACATGCCACTCTAGAACATGCACTCTAGAACATTTCCCCTGGAATGATCATATGCTAGCCCATAGCCTTCTGGCCTTGGACTGTGTGGTAGAGCAAGGCTGTCCTTGTTGAGAACCAGCCTGCATTAAAAATAGTGCTGTGCCGAAAATTTCTCCCACATTTTTTGACCATTCTCATTCAATTTGAAAGAAGAGAAATTGCTTTTGAAAAGAAATTCAGTGGTGAAGAAATTTCGGAGGAATTCTCATGGGTTGGGTTTGGGTTTCTTGGTCTTACCTTACGTAGGAGGTGGCTGAGGAGTGATCACAAGTGTCCTGTTCTTCATTGTACAATTATCTCTCTGGGTGCCTGTAGCCTCCTCAGCTTCCTACACTTCAATTAAAGCCCAGTGGAAGGCAACATGAGGTAATTCCTCCCATAGGGCTTTTTTTCAGATCAGGATGCGCAGGCAGCCTGGAAGGCCAGCTGTGATTAGGTAAGCTCAAAACACCACAAAAATAAAATATAAAGCGTCCTGAATGAGGTAGAACAATGGAAGCCTCTTTCATGGGAGGAGGAAATTGGAGGACCAATTTTGGCAGAGTACTCACTCCACCTCATCCCTGGAGCTAGACACAACACTGCCCCCACCTGCATTGCCATGGATGCAGACAGGGGGCCAGCCTGCCAAGTCAGTTTATGCTGTTGCAGCACAACCCCCCCCCCCAAATAAACCCTTACCAAAAAAGAAAGAAGCTGTGCCACAAGCCCTGCCAATGGGGAGTCCTAACTGGGAGAAACCACTGAGAATTTCTCCTTGCCCTGGAGAAATTTGGTGAAATTGTCTACCAAATTTCTCTGCTCACAAGTAAAGTGGAAAATTTCAAGAGGCCATTTGCACACAGCTGTAATTACAAACCTGTCTGTGATAGGGGAACAGAAAATTTACAATATTCTGGTGAAGAAAAGTTTCCCTGCACTGAGTGTCCAAGTGCTGTGTGGGTCTGTTCACAAATCCTACAAGAGCAGCCTTTATCCAGCCTTTAGACCAAGTTAACAAATCTTCAACAGAAAAATAAATCCTTTTATGATAAGAGAGTAAGAGTTCTTGTGGCACTAATGCGACACCATCCTGCAACCTTCTGTCCTGGCCTACAAGTGTTTCCCACAGACAAAATGTAAAATCGACCCTCCAATTCCCACTCTTCCATGCTCTGAAGCCTCATGGCCAATGAATCTGCATTCTATAATAACAGTTCCCCATCCCCACTCTGACTATCCCTGGAGAAGGGGAGAATTCATTTCTCCTCTCATGCTAGATGAGGCTGAGTACCAGCGAGGTCGACAGCCAGCATTTCCCTCCTTAGTGGTCTGCTCAGCTTGCGTCTCAACTCCTCCTCCAGCATCTTCACTCCTTCTGCCTGCCTGGCCTTCTCTTTGTCTTGGTTGCCCCTTCCCCCAACCCTCTTCCTCCTCAGGTCCTCCACCCCCTTCCTCCTCAGCTCCTCCACCCCCAGAGATTTTTTTCTGCTGCCCACTTGGGACCACACACACAGCCACTCCTCCCCTCCATCAAGAGTGCTGACTCCTTGCCCCACTCACAGTAGCATGAGGGCTGGCCCAAGTGGAGTTTCCACTGTGCACCATCAGAGCCAGCCTCACTTGCAGAAGGTGTGGCCAACTCAGATGTGGGGCAGTTGGAGACCAGAGTGTTTGGCAAAAGAGCAATCTGGGAGAAACACAAACAGTTTGCCCTTGGAAGAGAGGAGCCAGCCTGGCAACACTACTCACCTCACAATTAGGCAAACAAGTGCCTAATGGGACCAGGAACTTGCTAGTCCCTATTTGGCCCCAGGGTAGACATGGCCCTGGTGGGCCACAAACAGGCACCAGGTGGAGCAGCGAGCAAGTTGGAGTCAGTGTTGGAGGATAAAACTTTGCGTGCCTTGCAGCTTACCATATGCCCCCAAAGCTAACCTGCCATCCTTAGGTGTGGTGGAAGTTGCTGTTCTATCAACAGTTTTGAACTAAGATTCAGCTTCTAGTGTGGTTGACAATGGAATTAGGATGGTGAGGGGAGGCACCATCTAGTTCATTGTCTTAGGCCACAGAATGCCTTGGGACAGTCCCGAGGCCATCACTGTCCAAATTTGTGACAGAAAGTTCAGCAAGGCCTGCTGACTGAGCTTCAGTTGGTGAGTCCTTAAGGCCTACATTTGGGAAAAGATGGCCCTTAGGGTCTGTCTAGATTCAATTTGACCAAAATAAGTTGTTTTAGAAAAGGAAATTACTAATATATTATATTTTAATCCTCCCATAACAGACATCCTCTGTTATGGATTAGAGACACACTTATTTGCTGCTGGAAGAAAAAATAAGTGGACTGGAGCGGCAACTGTCGACCCTCTGGGGAATAAGAGAACACGAAGAGTTCTTGGACAGAATGGGGGAACTACAGCAGCAAAGGGAAGACCAGAAGCTTGAAGAGCAACAGCAAGATGAAGCAGTGGGAAATGCTGAGATGAAGAAAAATGGAGTAGAGGATACTCCTTGGAAAAGGGTGACAGTTAGGAGAAGAAGAACTAGACGCCACTCTGCACCAGTGGCAGCAGTGGAGCTGTGGAACTGATTCCAGGTACTTGTGGATGAGACTGGAGGACAGCCTGCAGAGGAAGAATCACAGGGGAACCTACATGAGAGTGAGCAAGAGGCTGACGGTCAGTCAAACAGAGGCGATGAAACCCAGGCCTACAACAACAAGAAGGAGAGTGGTAGTAGTGGGAGACTCCTTGCTGCGTGGGATCGAGACCCAAGTATGTCGCGAAGACCCATGGACTCGCCAGGTATGTTGTCTCCCGGGACGATGGATTAGAGACGTGACTGAAATGTTGCCTGCACTCATAAAGCCCACTGACAGGTATCCCTTTCTTCTCATCCATGTGGGAACAAATGATACTGCTAAGCGGAGCTACGAAGAAATCACGTCAGACTTTGAAGCTTTGGGAAGGAAACTCAAGAACTTTGGGGCCCAAATAGTTTTCTCATCCATCCTTCCAGTAGTTAGAAGAGGGATAGAAAGGGAACAAAAAATACTCCGGGTGAATGACTGGCTACAAAGGTGGTGCCGACGAGAGAGATTTGGATTCTGGGACCATGGGCTATACTTCCTAGAAGATGGGCTGTTGGCAAGGGACGGGTTGCACCTCACAAAGGATGGGAAGAATGTGTTTGGCCACAGCATGAAGAACTTCATCAGGAGGGCTTTAAACTGAATCCTATGGGGAAGGGAGATGCAATGTTGGGGGTAACAATGGACATAGGCGCATGCAGTACAATGGAGAGAACAGCTCTGATAGCGCCCAATAATAGTCTTCAGACACATGTAGGAAGAAAGCCAGACTACGAAGCACATGGTCTTCGATGTCTATATACTAATGCCCAGAGTATGGGAAACAAACAGAACTAACTTGAACTCTTAATACACGAGGGAAATTATGACTTGATAGGTATAACTGAGACTTGGTGGGATGACTCTCATGACGGGAATACAGCAAATGAAGGATATAACTTGTTCAAAAAGAACAGGAGGAACAGAAAGGGAGGTGGGGTTCACTGTATGTGAAAAATACATATCTCTGCACAGAAATACAGGAGGATGAGCTTGGTAGCCCCATCGAGAGCATCTGGATCAAAATAAATGGAGCAAAGAATAAAAGGAACCTGGTGGTCGGAGTCTACTACCGGCCACCCAACCAAGGAGAAGACGAGGATGAAACTTTTGAAAAAGCAAATAGCCAATGTTTCAAGGAAGCATGATGTAGTAGTAATGGGGGACTTCAATTTCCCCGATATTTGTTGGGAGACAAATTCTGCAAAACATGGCCCCTCCAGGAAATTCCTGACTTGTGTGGCGGATAACTTCCTCCTACAGAAAGTAGAGGAAGAAACTAGAGGATCGGCTCTCCTTGACTTGATCCTAACCAACACAGATGACTTAGTGAATAAAGTAGCAGTTACAGGCACTCTGGGGGAAAGTGACCATGTTGTACTTGAGTTCTTGGTTCTAAGGGAAGCAAAACCCGAGTGTAGTCAAACACGTACCCTGGATTTTAGGAAAGCTGATTTTAATAAACTCAGAACAATGATCAGTAAGATCCCATGGCAAGCGACACTAACGAGAAAAGGAGTCCAAGATGGGTGGGAGCTTTTAAAAAAGGAAATTCTCAAGGCACAATTACAAACCATTCCAACAAGAAGAAAAGGTGGAAGAGAGCAGAAGAAGCCAATGTGGCTTCACAAAAAGCTTAGAGATGACCTGAAAACAAAATGGGACACATATAGGAAGTGGAAAGAAGGCCAAGTAACAAAGGAAGAGTACAGGCAGGTAGCACAGAATTCCAGGGATGGTGTCAGGAAGGCTAAAGCTGAGAACGAACTGAGGTTAGGGAGGGATACTAAAAGCAACAAAAAGGCTTTCTTCAGCTACTTGCATAGTAAAAGGCAGAGGAAATAAATGGTTGTTCAGCTATTAAATAAGGATGGCAAAATGATAACAGATGACAAAGAAAAGGCAGAGGTGCTCAATTCCTCCTTTGGCTCAGTCTTCTCCCAAAAGAGGGTCTATGACCCCCCTGGCAAAGGTGAAGTACAGGCTGAAGGGGCAAGATTGCAGCTTGAGATCGATAGGCATATGGTCAAAGAACACCTAATTACTTTGAATGAGTTCAAATCTCCAGGGCCAGATGAACTGCATCCTAGAGTAATAAAGGAACTGGCAGAAGAACTCTCAGAACTGCTGTCTATTCTCTTTGAGAAATCATGGAGGACGGGTGAAGTGCCAGATGACTGGAGGAGGGCTAATGTTGTCCCTATCTTCAAAAAGGGTAAAAAGGAGGAACCTGGGAACTACAGACCAGTCAGTCTGACATCAATCCCTGGGAAAATTCTGGAGCAGATGATAAAGCAATCCATCTGTAAGCACCTTGAAAACAATGCAGTGATTACTCAAAGCCAACATGGATTTGTCAAGAACAAATCCTGCCAGACGAATCTGATCTCATTTTTTGATCAAGTCACCTCCCTTGTGGACCGTGGGAATGCTGTAGACATCATATACCTCAACTTCAGCAAAGCTTTCGACAAAGCGCCTCACGATATCTTGATGAGCAAACTAGTTCAAAGTGGGCTAGATGAAACAACGATCTGGTGGATCCACAGTTGGCTACAGAATCGGACTCAAAGAGTGCTTATCAATGGGACCTTCTCAAACTGGGGAGAGGTAATGAGTGGGGTACCGCAGGGCTCAGTCCTGGGCCCAGTGCTCTTCAACATTTTTATTAATGACTTGGAGGAGGAGGTGCAGGGAATGCTGATCAAATTTGCAGATGACACAAAATTGGGCGGGATAGCTAATACTTTGGAAGACAGAAACAAAATTCAAAGTGATCTGGATAGACTGGAGTGCTGGGCAGAAAACAACAGAATGAAATTTAATAGGGATAAATGCCAAGTTCTGCACCTAGGAAAAAGAAACCAAATACACAGTTACAAGATGGGGGATACATGGCTAACAACACCACAAGCGAGAAGGATCTTGGAATTGTTGTCGATCACAAGCTGAAGATGAGCCAACAATGTGATGTGGCTGCAAAAAAGGCAAATTCTATTTTGGACTGCATTAATAGAAGCATAGCTTCCAAATCCTGGGAAGTACTAGTTCCCCTCTACTCAGCACTGGTTAGGCCTCATCTGGAGTACTGTGTGCAGTTCTGGGCACCACACTTTAAGAAGGATGCAGACGATCTGGAGAGGGTTCAGAGGAGGGCAACAAAGATGATCAGGGGACTGGAAACAAAGCCTGATGAAGAGAGACAGAAAGAACTGGGCATGTTTAGCCTTGAGAAGAGAAGACTGAGGGGAGATAGGATAGTGCTCTTCAAGTACTTGAAAGGTTGTCACAGAGAGGAAGGCCAGGATCTCTTCTTGATCATCCCAGAGTGCAGGACACGGAATAATGGGCTCAAGTTACAGGAAGCCAGGCTGAACATCAGGAAAAACTTCCTGACTGTTAGAGCAATACGACAATGGAACCAATTACCTAGGGAGGTGGTGGGCTCTCCCACACTGGAGGCGTTCAAGACGAGGCTGGACAGCCATCTGTCAGGGATGCTCTGACTTGGATTCCTGCATTGAGCAGGGAGTTGGACTCGAAATCAGATTGATTATGTCCTTTGCAGCCAAAGATGGAGAAGCTCCATACAGTCAGTAAAAACAAGACCTGGAGCTGACTGTGGCTCAGATCATGAGCTGCTTCTTGCAAAATTTCGGCTTAAATTGAAGAACGTCGGGAAAACCACTAAACCATTCAGGTATGACCTAAATCATATCCCTGATGAATATACAGTGGAGGTGAGGAATAGATTTCAGGGATTAGACCTGATAGACAGAGTGCCCGAGGAACTATGGACGGAGGTCCGTAACATTGTTCAGGAGGCAGCAACTCAATCCATCCCAAAGAAAAAGAAATGCAAGAAAGCAAAGTGGCTGTCTGATGAGGCTTTACAAGTAGCTGAGGAAAGAAGGGAAGCGAAAAGCAAGGGAGAAAGGGGAAGATATACCCAACTGAATGCAGAGTTCCAGAGAATAGCAAGGAGAGACAAGAAGGCCTTCTTAAATGAACAATGCAAAGAAATCGAGGAAAACAACAGAATGGGAAAGACTAGAGATCTCTTCAAGAAAATTGGAGATCTCAAGGGAACGTTTTGTGCAAAGACGGGCATGATAAAGGACAAAGAAGGCAGGGACCTAACAGAAGCAGATGAGATTAAGAAGAGGTGGCAAGAATACACAGAAGAACTATACAGGAAAGATCTGAATGTCCCTGATAGCCATGATAGTGCGGTCACTGAACTTGAGCCGGACATCCTCGAGAGTGAAGTCAAGTGGGCCTTAGGAAGCATTAGTAACAACAAAGCTAGCGGAGATGACAGTATTCCAGCCGAGCTATTTAAAATCCTAAAAGATGATGCTGTTAAAGTGCTGCATTCAATATGCCAACAAATCTGGAACACTCAACAGTGGCCACAAGACTGGAAAAGGTCAGTTTACATTCCAATTCCAAAGAAGGGCAACGCCAAAGAGTGTTCAAACTACCGCACCATTGCGCTCATTTCACATGCCAGCAAGGTGATGCTCAAAATCCTACAAGCTAGGCTTCAGCAGTATGCGAACCGAGAACTACCGGAAGTACAAGCTGGGTTTCGAAGAGGCAGAGGAACTAGAGATCAAATCGCCAACATTCGCTGCATCATGAAGAAAGCAAGAGAATTCCAGAAAAACGTCTATTTCTGCTTCATTGACTATGCTAAAGCCTTTGATTGTGTGGATCACAACAAACTGTGGCAAATTCTTAAAGTGATGGGAGTACCAGACCACCTTACCTGTCTCCTGAGAAACCTGTATGAGGGTCAAGAAGCAACAGTAAGAACCAGACATGGAACAACCGATTGGTTCAAAATTGGGAAAGGAGTACGACAAGGCTGCATATTGTCACCCTGCTTATTTAACTTATATGCAGAGTACATCATGAGAAATGCCGGGTTGGATGAATCAGAGATCGGAATTAAGATTGCTGGGAGAATTATCAACAACCTCCGATATGCAGACGATACCACCCTAATGGCAGAAAGCGAAGAGGATCTCAAGAGCCTCTTGTTGAGGGTGAAAGAGGAGAGTGCAAAAGCTGGTTTGAAACTCAACATTAAAAAAACGAAGATCATGGCATCTGGCCCCATCACTTCCTGGCATATAGAAGGGGAAGAAATGGAAGCAGTGACAGATTTTACTTTCTTGGGCTCCAAGATCACCGCAGACGGTGACTGTAGCCATGAAATTAAAAGACGCTTGCTCCTTGGGAGGAAAGCTATGGCCAACCTAGACAGCATAGTAAGAAGCAGAGACATCACCTTGCCGGCAAAGGTCCGTCTAATCAAAGCTATGGTTTTCCCAGTAGTAATGTATGGCTGTGAGAGCTGGACTATAAGGAAGGCTGAGCGCCGAAGAATTGATGCTTTCGAACTGTGGTGCTGGAGAAGACTCTTACGAGTCCCCTGGACTGCAAGGAGGTCAAATCAGTCCATCCTAAAGGAAATCAACCCTGAGTGCTCATTGGAAGGACAGATACTGAAGCTGAAGCTCCAATATTTTGGCCACCTAATGCGAAGAGAAAACTCCCTGGAAAAGACCCTGATGCTGGGAAAGACTGAAGGCAAAAGGAGAAGGGGACGGCAGAGGATGAGATGGCTAGATAGCATCACGGATGCAATGAATATGAACTTGAGCACGCTCCGGGAGAGAGCGCAGGACAGGAAGGCCTGGCGTGCTATGGTCCATGGGGTCACGAAGAGTCGGACACGACTGAACGACTGAACAACAACATATACCAAAAAGCTAAAGATATTTCATAAGATCACCTCCTCAAAACAGGGGTCAGAGACTGAGGCCTAACATATCCATAGCTACGTTTGAGAGTAAAATCAGCTCATAAATGCTGAGAACAGTGCCATTTTTCAACTGAATGAGGTTCTTATTGATGCTGGTCTTTCTTTTGCAGGTTAAACTCATTCATGATTATCCACAGCAGGTGAAAAACGAGTGCTCTGGCAAAGCAGCATGAAGTGGGATCTCAACAGCTCAAGTCTTTTGTATTACTTGTTGATAAATTCCCCCCTTTGAAAATAAAGACATGCTTTAGGAAGTCTGATGTGAAGCTAATTCCTTAATCCCCTCAACAAACAAACAAACAAACAAACAATGCCTCGCCCATCAGGGTAATAGTGCCAAATTACATTTCATCACAAGTCAAAGAGGATTTCAAAATGCTTGAGAGCAACTCATATGGTATGATCAATTGGGCACTGAGCCCTACAAATCAACTGAACCAGAGTAACTGGATTTAATTTGACTAGTCTGATTGGAGTCATGATTCACACAAAAGTTCTGATTCACACAACTGAGACCTTTTTTTCCTATGCCTAAGTGCTGCATGGGGGTGATTTGCAAGCAGGGGGTAGCTGGGGATGGCTGGGGTAACTCTTCTCCCCCTGTGTGTGGTAGCTCCCCTGAAAATAGCTTCCCACTTGGCAACGAAGCATAGAAAAAAAAAGGTCCTAGGCACAACAATACACCTATTTTTTAAGTCTAATTGCTAGGTGGTGAAAGTAGGACTGAGGTGGGCAAGGTAAGTGTGGTGGAAATAGGAAAGTGAAAGAGAGAAGGGGAAAGAAAGAAGAGGAAGGAGAAGCGGGAGGGTGGGGCAGAGAGAATGGAACGGACTAAAGAGGCATGTGAGTGCCGCTTTAGTTAAAGCAAGTCGCAAAAAAGGGTTCTGCTATTTCAAGCCTCAACATTTTTTTGTTTAGAAAAATGGCACCTTTTGAGTTAATGACTTGAACCCCAGAAGCACAGCCCCTCACCCTGACAAAGTGGAAGACAGAAGTTGCAGGTGGCTGGAACCTATAGAGATGGATGAAATAGTCAGTTTTGGTTTCTCTCAGTTTTTCATGTTTACAGTCTTAAGTTTGGTTTATCCGAAACTTTGAGGATTTTTTCTTTTTAAAAGACTGCATGAAAATGTGTAGACATTTTTGTGTGCGTTTCTTCTAATACATGCATTTTGTGCATATTTTTTGCAAGTAGTTTTCCTAGTATAATGCATTTTGGAACAGGATGTTCACTAAAACGTGCTTTTTGTGCACACTTCCCCCTAATAAACTCATTTTGTGCATAAACTCAGTCCCAGGTGAAGAGGGGAATTCAGTGCAGACTTCAGTGCAGACTTCTGCATAACAACCTAGGGGCCGATCTACATTGCGCCCTCCATCGCAATTAATTCGGTGTCCCGTCAGGTTAAACGCTCTCGCATTAAAATGTGATTATTCACACTCACCCATTTTCCCCATTGCAGTGCTTCATCGAATGTGCAAGCTTGGTTCACATTCGAGCGCTCTGCTGTTTTCCTGCACACACCTGTCTGATCTCGGATGCTAAGTGGGGTCGGCCCCGGTCAGTAGTTGGATGGGTGACCTGCATTGAGCAGGGGGTTGTTGTATCCCCTCAAATGAGACTAAGTTTTACCCCCTCCTATCCCCCGCTCTGGATGGGTTTTTTTAAAAAATTCAGGCATTATCCTTGCAGAATCGGGTCTTCTCCACGATTTTTTTTTTTTCTAATTGAGGCGTGATCTTCGAAGCTTGGAAGTTGTGAAGCATGTCTTCTTGTCTTCTTCCGGCTACTGATCGCATAGCTTCCTCAGCAGCACCTGTTTCCTCAGCAACAAGCAAAGGGCTGGATGTGCACATGCTTGTCTGATCTCGGAAGCTAAGCAGGGTCGGTCCCAGTCAGTGCTTGGATGGGATTCTGCCTAGGAATCAGGCTTCCTGCACTGAGCAGGGGGTTGTTGTACCCCTTCAAATGAGATTAAGTTTTACCCCCTCCTATCCCCTACTCTGGATGTTTTTTAAAAAAATTCAGGCGTTACCCTCGCAGAATCGGGGCTTCTCCACGATGTTTTTTTTTCTAATTCAGGCATGTTCTTTGAAGATTCGAAGTTGTTAAGCTTCACAACTTGGAAGCTTCGAAGATCATGCCTCAATTAGAAAAAAAAAAAAACATCACGGAGAAGTCCTGATTCTGCGAGGATAATGCCTGAATTAAACTACGAGGGGACTACGACCAGATATGGTAGTGAAGGTGGAAAATCAGAGCACTTTAAGGGGAAATACCGGGATATTAGGGTATTGAAAGTGGGAGCACGGAAGTGGGAAATTCCAGTTCCAATTTGAGGTGGCTACTGCATAGGGTGAAAGGCGGGCAGTGAAACCTCATTGGAAGTGAAAAAAGGTGGTAAGTGTAGATCCAGCCCTAGTTCTGCTCACTGGATTGTTTTTGGACTGCTTAGTGTTTGTGGGGTGGGATGCTAAGTGTCCGGATCCAAACTGAGGCAGGACAGGCATAAAGGTCTCTCTTAGACTCCAGGCACTGATTTAAACATTTGTGGCCTGTGCCCCTCAGCTCAGTGTGGTTGTTGTTGTTTTTAATTCATTACAGTTATTTGTGTGCTTTCAGGATACAAATCCTACCAAAGCAGCAAACAAGTAACATAAAAATAATGAAATCACAGTAAACAAAATTAACAAATAAACTCATCAGGATCCTACCCACAGGTCAGTCTGTGTCTGTTTGTGTGTGTATGGGGAGGGGGGAGTCCAGCTGGAGCAGGCCCTGAGGTCTTCTCCTGCCTCTCTCCCTGTTAGTTTCCCAGCACCCCTAATGCCAAGGCCAGCCCTACCATGAGGGCTGCCTCAGGCAGTAGATTTGGGTGTCATTAAATACCAGCAAATTGCTAGCTATTTAATTTGTTATTATTATATTTTTACTTTCAGGGAGGTGGGGCAAGGTACTTGTGAGATCTTCTCTCTCGGGGTCAGATAACATCAATAGACGTGAGGACTATGCACCTTGACTAGGTGCAGCCCTGTAGCTAGGGTGGGGCAAATGGGTGCAGCACCTCATCCCCCAGAATAGTGCTTCCCCCCCCGATTTTCTTTTAAAACTCTCATTTTAATTTGTGACATGACAGACAATGACAGGCTCCATTTAAAGAATGACAGCTTGTTTTAAGAATGGGAGCAATTTAAGAGTAGGACCCTCTGAAAATTTCAGTGAAGAAGGCAGGGCGAGTGCACAACGAAAGCCTCATCTGGAAGAACCCCCCAAAGTCTGGTCACTCAAGACTGCTCACCTGACCAAGGGTGGATTTTTCATGACCGCAATCTAGGGATGTCAGAGAATTCCATCATGGATCTCGGTGAGGATGAATGCCAGTGCATTCGGCCCCCCGAACTCTGTAGCGGAACGGCTTGCCACCCCCCCTGCCCCCAGTGGATCCCCCCCCGGGATGAGACTTACCTGGGGCAGATGGCGGCGGCTCCAGCAGTGGCTTCGGCGGCGGCGGCGGCTGGTCTTCCGACCGGCTGCCGCCGCCACCATTTGCAGTCTTCCCCCCCCCCATTCGTGATAGGCTACGTAAAGACTTACGTAGCCTATCACATCTTGGTAAAAAAAAAAATGCGTACACAAATGGCGGCGGCTACAGCCGCCGTTTGCGCTTCCTATTTTGGGTTGTCTTAGTCTACGTAAATATTTACGTAGACTAAGACGGCGAAACTAAGGGGGAACACAAATAGCGCAGCGGACGCTATTTGCGTTCCCATTTATTTTCACCCTCTTAGTCTACGTAAATATTTACATAGACTAAGACGGCGAAAATAAGGGGGAACGCAAATAGCGTCCACTACGTTATTTGCGTTCCCCCTTAGTTTCGCCATCTTAGTCTACGTAAATATTTATGTAGACTAAGACAACCAAAAATAGGGAACGCAAATGGCGGCGGCCATAGCCGCCGCCATTTGTGTACGCGATTTTTTTTTTTTACCCAGACGTGATAGGCTACGTAAGTCTTTACGTAGCCTATCATGGCTGAATACAGGGACACAAACGGCGGTGGCTACAGCCACTGCCATTTGCATCCCTGCTAGCCAGTGGCCGGATGTCCGGCTGCTGGCGGAGCTGGCCGGCGGCTCCGCGGAATCCCCACGGAGCGCAGCTGGCCAGGATTCCAGGGGGAGGGACGGAGAGCCTCCCCCCCCCAGCAGAACCTGGTGGAGCCAGGTAAGGGGGGTTTCGTACATCCCTACCGCAATCACCCTATTACTGAAGTGATCCTGAAAAAAATAGCCTGTATAGTAGCATGACCTTCGAGAGTTAAATGGTAGAACTTTGTATTATGGACTAGAGTTAGACTCCACTCCTTGGACCTTCCTCTGCTTTTCAGGTTCAGTTGTGTTCTCTACTCAGCCAGCAATAAAGAAGCATATTTGTTCGCCGCCAGTAAGAAGTAAGACTTTGTTTATTCCAAAGTTATTATGATGAATAGAGCAGGATTGGGTGCTTATTGCTAAAGGGTGAAATAAAGAGATAAGTTAAAGTGATCTAAAAAAATATCTACCCTAAAGGTACTGTTTAATGTTTTAAAGCACTCAGTATACTCCCAGAGTGGCTATTTCTTCTTCTTTTTCTTGAGTACGTGATGGCAAAGGAGGAAAACAGCCCTAGAGGAACAGAAACGCTGCTCTGCACCCTACAGTCAGCCGTCTGCCTGGCCACCTAGGCTGAAACTCAGGCCTAATTTCTGATTTTCCCAGTTGTGCAGCTCAGCATGAGGTCTTTCCAGCGTTTCTGGGCAGAAAAACCAACCCAGCAACCAGTAAAAAAAAAATTCAATTGCTTTCCACAATTAGTTTCTAATTGCTTAGATAGTCCTTTATACAGCAACCAGTTAAAAGGTTTTCCCTTGATTGTCCAACATGAAGGAAAATCTTAAAAGTCAGGAACAAAACTCAAGGAGGAGTAAACACCCCTACACACACAAGTATTTATTATTGTCTTTTCCCTTCCTTAAATTTGTAGTATGGACAAATTTGTTTTTCAGGTAGAATCTGAAAATGACATACCTAAGGCTTCATCACACAGAGCTTTTATCCTGCGATTGAGATTGCTCCTTCAAGGACGTTTGTGGGCTCTTTACATGATGCTGTGACCCTCCTGCACTAAATGCCCTTTGTTCCGTTTTTAAATAGATTGCAGATAATGAGCCAGTTATGTTCCACTTCAGTTTCCTCTATGAAAAGAGTAAAAGCAGCAAATGGGACGAAAGATGAAGGAAAGATAATGGAAGACTCAGATACGGGAAGAAGGGGGGGGGGAAAGGAAGTGCATGTAAAGGGGGTCAGTGGTGATCCCGCATTTAAAACAGAAGCAGAAAGCCCCATTTTAAATGCAGGATTTTAGGCTGGTGTAGAAATGCCCCTAATCCAGCATCGAAGCCAAGCTCAGGAGCTCACTGTCATTATCAAAGTAGTTCAGTTCATGAAGAATCAGGACACAGGGCAGACCACAGGTGAAAGAGGGCTGTAGCTATAGGCAAAGTCAAGCTTTCGAGTCTGGTATTCCTGGGGACCTCTCAAAAAGGGTGGGACGATTCAGCAGGTTAAACTTCATTCATTCCCGAAGGACACTCTCCACCAGTGTGTGGCGGAGGGAGGGGGGATTGGCTGGTGCTAAGCGCCTCCCATGCCTAGAAATGTGGCTGCCCTGAAAGGAGGGCTGGCTACAGGGCTGACTGGACAGTGGGAGGAGAAGCCTTTTGCTGCTCTGCGTCAAGCAGCAAAATACTTTGGGCCAGCCCTGCCTAATGCAGTGTGAGGTTAGAAGATAAGGGGGACAGTTCATGAAAGCAGGGATATGAAATACAAGTGGGGCCTGCAACAAAATGTGGGGTGCTGCTGTGCAGGTTTCCAACCATGCCATTCAATTCTCTCCCCTCTCCTCATTTCCCATCCCATGGAATGCAGTCAGTCAGCATTCCATTCCCACTGAGCATGCTCAGTCCTAATTGTGCTGTCGTCGTTTATGTTACTCCTACCTTAGCATATTTCTAGTTGTATTTAAATATTTATTACATTTCTATGTTGCCCAATAGCCGAAGCTCTCTTAGTGGTTCACAAATTAAAACCACAAGTACAGCATAAAAACAATATAAAATGTAAAAGCTTACAACTACAGTATAAAAGTGCAACCAGAATAAAACCTAGCAGCAATGCAGAGATTTAAAATACAGTAACAGATTTAAAACAGAGCTAAAAGACTAAAATGCTAAACTCCTGGGGAAATAAAAAAGTTTTCACCTGGCGCCGGAAAGAGTACAATGTAGGCTAGGCGCCCAGTGAACTTCCCTAGGGAGCTCTTTCTACAACCGGGGTGCCACAGCAGAAAAGGCACTCTTCCTGGTAGCCATATGCCTCATTTCCTTTGGCAGGGCAGGTACTTGTACAAAACTTTAAACTCAGGCCTTCACTGGTTGAATGTGCTGCTCAGTGTATCTGTTAAGTGTTTTGAGTATTTAGTTTTAATGTTTTTCTAAAAGTCTTATATAAAATTTTATATTTATGAGGACATATTTTAATTTTTCTTTGAAAACCATTTAGGGTTTTTCTTTGAAGACAGAAAAATGTCTTACACCACCTAGCATTCTCCAGCCAATATTTCTGTCTAAACATGCATAGGATTGTGCCCTTGGAGATATTTTTTTAGATATGATAAGAAGTATATACATCTTTTTAATAATAATAATAATAATAATAATAATAATATTTTTTTTAAAAAACATAACAAATGAGCAATATGAAGCCATCCAAAGAGCATATAAAAGCATATGTTAAGAGCATATAAAATGGCAGTGAGTTAAAACATCATTAAATCAAAATACAGATTAAAACACAGTGCAGCAGAGAAAAACAAATCAGCTATGTAGGCCAAACACCTTTTTAAATTAAAAGGTTTTTGTCTGCCAGTGGAAAGCCATCAACAAGGCAGCTAGGCTTCCTCAGTTCTGAAGTCTGCGTCACGGAGTTCCCACTGCCGGATATATCGAATATTGACAGAACAGAGAGAAGAGCCTTTCCAGAAGATCTCAAGACCTGGGGCCATCTCATATGGGAGAAGGCAGTCCTTCAAGTAGCCTGGACCCTAGCCATTTAGGGCTTTGTAGATGATGAAAAGGGACGTAAACAAGTTTCACAACACAATCCTTACTCAGAAGTAAGTCCTGCTGTTTTCAATGTGGGTTACTCACAAAGAGGTATGCACAAGACTACACGCTCAGTCACAAGGGCAGAAGTAGAGAACCTTTTTCAGCCTGAGGGCCAAATTCAGTTCTCGAGAAGCTCTTGGGGGCCTCATTGCAGTGGTGGGCAGGGCTGAAGGCAAAGGGTCGGGGCCAAAATAGAAAATGTACCAAGCAAATCAGCATATTGTAGCGTAAAGCTCTTCCTGCCAGTAGCTAAGCCTTAGGAGAGGCATTTCAACCTTTTAAGAGGTGGAAAAAACTGCACAAAAGCCTGGAAACCACAAAATGATTGGTGGGTGGAAGGAAAGAGCATGGGGCCAGGGGAAGGGTATGTGGCTCCACGGGAAACCCCAGAGGGCCGGATTGGGACACCAGGAAGGCCAGGTTCGTCTCCTGTGCTTGAGGTCCCCCACCCCTCCATTAGGGTTTCAATAGACTCTTTGATTGTTGATAGCTCTAGCGCATTTAACCTTGGCATGTGTTTGTTTCTGTGTTGTTTATGGCTGGGATCCACGGAGCTGCTTTAGGCATACCTGAGGGCTTAAGCATCACCAGTGGAATCTGTGATAATTCCTTGTTTGCAACATCAGACATTCGTACCGCATCACCAACTGTAGCTACGCCGCATGGTGAGTTGCTGTTTGAGAAACGGAACAAAAATCCCTTGGGCATGCAGGACTGGCTTATAGTTTTTGAATCCCAGCCACTATGTATATTCATTTTTGTGGCCATATTTCAATTGGTCTCCCTTCTCATGTCCGTATTCTCACATAAAAAGGAGAGCTCTAAAGACTTACTTATGGCAGCATTTCTTGGCCCGTGCATTGACTACCCTGTCAGCCATTGTAATTTCATCTATTATTTACAGTTACAAGTGTTTATCATTCCTAGGACTGTGTATTGGAATTCTGGGATTTTAAAATGCAGTGCTTTTGTTCTGTAGTTCAGAAACAACTCTTTTTAAAACACAAAACAAAAAAAAGATAATGAGCTACAACAGCCATATTTTTGCAAGGATATATGCCAACCACATTACAGCCACCTGATTTTTCATTGAATAGGACAAAAAGTCAGACTTTAATTTCAATAGCTGGTATTTCATATTTACAAAATGACCCATTTTTTAGGGTTAACACTGTATTCTTATTGTCTTTAGTTACCAAACTGAAACATAGGGAAAGCAAAATGGAATATAACTAGTCACCAAAGCCTACAAATGCTTTTTAGTATAGTATTGGGTCTTCTTCAGTTGTGCAAGACTGTAGTCTTTGCACGTTCTCTTGAGAATAAATCCCATTTGAAACTGGCACTTTTTTTTTCTAAACAAAGACAGATGGACCCAGTTCGCACAATCACAGGGTGGTTAATAAGCCACAGTGGCTTATTAAGAACCCTGCATGTGCTGTCACATGCTGTCTACATAATTGCCCTCACCAGCTCAGCTTGTGATTTCCAAACCTGGTGAGGGTGGGTGATCGGGGTGTTTAACAAACCACCCAGAACCCATGGTTTGTTAACCACCCCAACCACCCTCCACTGTAGGTTCATACATCACAACAAGCTGCACCAACAAGGGTAAATATGTAAAGCCAGCCAGCATGAAACCAGCATGCATAATGGTTAACACGCCACCATTGCTTATTAACCACCCTGCAATGGCGCAAACTGGCCCCACTGACTTGCAAGTCTGCAAATTGCTGACTACTCCTAGTGGCTTTTTAAAAATGAGGACATATCCTATGACTGAGGCTGATGTGGCTAATCTAAAATGCAGTTGAGTGACTTGGACATTTGCACTGAATCTGGCCATCCCAATGGATCCCAATGGTCTACAAGGTGTCATAGAAAATGTCTAGAAGATGTGGCCAGAGGAGGGATTGTTCTGTTCATTAGATATCAGACTACTGATATCTGACCAGAACAGCAGGGATTAGGCAATCACCCTGGCCTGATTAATTCTGTGGAGATTCCTGTTTTAACACTAAGCTTGTCCACATGTGTCTGCCCAAGGAACTGCCCTCATCCATCCACTGTATGTGGCAATTCTCTTGCACCTGCAGTTCTTTCTACTTTCTCTTATGCCTCCGAAGGACTCATTCACATTTGGTGGTGGTTTAAGCACCTTTTGGCTAAATCTGTACCCAAGGGCGCAATCCTATGCAGGGTTAGACAGCCATGTTGGCTAGGGAATGCTGGGAGATGTAGGACTTTTTTCTGTCTAAGCCTGTATAGGATTGCAGCTTAAATCTATTATTTTCTGACTATATGAAGTTGGGCTTCTTCTATATGTCCAGGATGGGCTGAAAATGTATTTTCAAACTTAGGGGTCCACATAACAGGGGGATCCAGCATTCAGCCCCATGGCAGGGAAATTTGCTGGCAGGCACACGAGCAACAGGCATGGCCTCCTTTTCCCTGTCAATGTGATTTTTGCAGCACAAACCTGTGCATGTATACTCAAAGGAAGTCCTTTTGAGTTCACTGGGACTTACTCCCAAGTAAGTGTGTAAGATTACAGTCTTAACTGCATGAGTGAATGCTGAATACGGTTGGGGACAGAGGCTAAAGTAGAACCTGAGCATATAGTGCACCAGTCTGATGGGTTGGGATTCACTAATTATTTTATGTGACTAGTTGCACACAAATAGAGTAGGATTTGGGCCACCATGTACAGACCAAAGCAGTCGTCACATGAAGTGTGTGTGTGTGTGTGTGAGAGAGAGACAGAGACAGAGACAGAACACACACACACACACACACACACACACAGATTTATATTAACACAGAACCAATTATGCTGTTATAACAGAGCACGGCATCTGTACAACTTCAATTCTGCACCAAAATAAACCAGTTTCATGCCAAAGAAATCCAAACTTTGGAGCCTGAAATAAGTGTGCTTCCAAGATCTAGGTTTTTAAAGAATATGAGATGTTTTAGTAAGAAATGTGGGAATGGAAAGAACGAAGATCTGCAATAGGAGCTGGAAACAGGAGGCATGAGAAAAGGAAAGGAGCTGTATATAGTACAGGGCAGTCTTGTGGGTGCAAGAAGATGCACATGGCTCTAGCTGTAATTAGCAGAGCACAGTTTGGAGTCAAGCTGTTTTCGTTTAATAGCTGAAGTGCAGGGTTACCACACGGATTGTGAAGCTGCCATTTCTTCTAACAGAGATTTATTTACTGGCATTTAATTCATAAAGAAAATCAACGGTATTCATCAGGGCACTGATATTTTTTAATAAGCAGCATTAGTACAGTTAGCTCTGGATCTCATTTTTCCTCTTAAAAAAAAGAAAGAAAAAAGGCCCAGAGGGAAAGAGATTTAAGACCTGGGGCAATGGTGGGATTTATCTTCTTTTATCAGAATTTCAGCCCAGGAAGTGTCACCAGCAAAGGGATTAATATTTACTTTTCCTGACAGTTAAAAAAAAAGTGGTGGGTGGTGGGGAGAGAGAGAAAGAAAGAGAGGGAGATTTGGATAAATTGCAAAGCTGCCGTCAGAGTAGAACATTTGCTCTTCATTTAAGATGGAAAATTCTGTAGACAGATTTTTTTGCCAAGCTTCAACCCTCAAAGCTTTCACCAGTCAAATAACCCCTGAGGGTTAATAACTGGTAGACATCCACAGGCAAAAGTAAGAAAAATGAGTTCATCAAGGAACTGTAACATGCTTCCAAAATGTGGCAAAGTAAGTGCCTCTTCACCATCTGTTACTTGTGCGACTATTTTATTATGTAAATGTTCATACACATTGCCATCTAAACAAAGAGAAACTGCTTCTCCAGCAGCATGTTGGTGCTGCCAGGCATCTTTGTGTGCCATGATCTCCCCCCTCCCCCCAAAGTGGCAGACAGAAAATCTTGGCTTCAGTTCATCCAGCATCTTCACACTCCTGTTAGTGAAAAAGAAACAGAACAAATGTTGTAAATTAGGACATATATGTTTCTCATTAATATTGCTCATAAACCTTGAGAGTAAAAAAAGAAAGTGCTATGTGGTTGGGAAAGGACATTGCCATGCTCAAATAGAGCATAATCTTGTTACATACAGCGTTTTCTAGCTTTAGTCCACCGAAGTAGGCGTAACATTAAATATATTCTGTGGATCAAGTTTACACAGTCATTTGGTAGGATGGGACCTATAGCAGCCTTTAACAACCTGGGAATGTTTTGGGCTTCAGCTCCCATCATCCACAACCACTGGCCATGCTAACTGGGAATTATGGAAGTTGAAGCCCCAAACATCTAGAGGGCACCAGTTTGCGGAAGGCTAACCGATAGGGAGAATTCACATAGATAAGCAGCCACTTTTGTTTTGTGGTGGTGATTAGGTACAGCTGTACAAAGAAATGTTAGTGTGAAGGACAGCATCACACTGAGGAAGAGGGAAATGATCCCTTAGAAGGGACCCATTCCTTGAAGAACAGATATCCTCTGTCACCAAGGATATGCCCCTGGGGCAGGGGGGATGGGGCTTCTCATAGAGCTTTTTCTACTCTGTTAATCACTGTATCTGCTTTCAGTTTTGTCACAGAATTGAGATCTGAGCTATACACAAAGAGCTTTTCCTCTCCCGCTTTTCCCCTATATAATCTCTAGGTGATGCTGTGCTATAGTGGAATATCACAATTACACAAAAAGGAAAGTATCTTTTCTTTCTCTTTCAGACATAATACCTGCTCTAAAGTCCCCTGGGAAAGTGCTCTTAAAAGACAGAAGTGAAACTGGAGGATCACGTCGCTGTCTAAAGAACCCATAAACAGCTGTAAGGAATCAGGAGTGCACAATAAATGCATTGTGTAGTGAGAGATTCAGTCTTTAGAGATATAGACAACTGGGTCTTTGATGGGCATGCAGAGCTCCTGGTAAATTGCCTGTGAAGGTTGCGGATGTCACGTGTAGTCTAGATAGTTTGGTAGACAGTGCTGGGGTGGAGTCAGTGGCCATGGTGAAATGTAGCCACGAGGTCCTGGAAGCCAAATTTAGGTTACTAGGTAGGAGATTGGAAGACAGGACCTCCAAGGAACCTTACCTGAAATGCTTCCATGATCCATGCATGGGATGAGCTAGACAGGGAACCTGAGGAGTCTCAATGTATGGATGAGGTAGTGGTGTTGGGAGGTGGGGTTTAGATTTGTTTTAACCTCCCCCAGTCCCAGAGATCCTGTGCAGGACCTGTGATCCCTATCAGGAGTGCTGCTTTCCTGCTGCTATTAATGGCATGGAAGGAGCAACCCGATTAGTGGGGGAGAGGGAATTTGGCAGCATCAGTTGGAGGTCATGGGAAGGCCTTGGGGCCAGATGGGGTTCAAGGGCACAGGTTGTACAGCCCTATTTTAGACCCTTTCACCCCTCCTCTTCTGGATGGGAGTGAGAAACAACAATAGAAAACACTGGAGAAATCCAGGATTTTAGTGTATCTGTGAACAGGCAGCTATGTATTTCCACACACTTCCCCATCCCTCCCCCAAGGTAGCATCAAACACAGAATTTCTTATCTTTGGTGTTCAATGTGAATTTGGAAGTTCTGTCTCCAGACAAAGGGATGAGTTACTAGAGATATTTCTTATCTCTATAGGTTCAACTGCCATCAACATTCCATAGGTCCTTGAAGCTCACAGGTTCTTGTCAGGCTTTAAAAATATCATTTATAAACATTAAAATTCTGTTTGTAAAATGTTGGGCTTTAAAAAAAAACTTTAATTTATAAATATTAAAATTCTGTTCTGTCTGCATACTTAGTAAGTTTCATGAGAAACCACTATTTTGTTTCTTGGTTTTAGGCACTGAACCACCTGAATTTGCCATTAGAAGGGATGATGGTTACTGTTATCTTTGGTAACAGGTAATCCTATGATGGCTGGAGCTGATCACACAGAAAATTGTGACATTTTATGACAATAGAATGTGACTCAGTATCTGAAGGACTGAAATCACGAAGGGTAACATAGATCTAAACTAACAGATTCTCTTTCTGCTTTTGCCTTGTGACTGAAATTATTTTTGTTTCAGAAAAGAAACAAAGCAGGGTGCTCCATTCAGTATTTATTTACACTTGATGCTTTCACCTTGAAAGCGAAAAGGGAGTAACTCCAAGCTGTGATGGGACTTCAGTGTACCGAATACTGGAGAATATACTGCACTCTGCAGTACTGGACTTTTACATTAGAGCACAAGGACCACTCTTTGGGGGCTGGAAATCTGAGCTACTTTGTAGTCTACCATCCCAATTGTATATTAGCATAAAATTACCAATTTAAATTAAAATGTAATTATCCTAACTGCCAGTAGCGATTAAAATAAATATGAGCTACACTGTACCCTGAGAAAGCCCACTGGACTTACAGCATTGGCCCTAATCAAAACTTGCCAAGGACACAAAAGCTCCCACTAATCTACGCCAAGCTATCTTGGACAGCATGGTTTCGCCTGGAGCACCCTTCTGGCGGCATTTAAAACACCTGGTGCCCTAAGGGGAAGGGGAGAGAAATCCATTTTAGACTGTAATTTTTTCCCCTCATTTTCTTTCTAGACATCTATGTACCAAGACTGGCATCTGCATTGCTGATGGCAAAATAATATGACTTTATGCAAAAAGCAACTCGAAAAGTAAATTAGTAGTTCTAGCAATTTGTTCAGTCCCTGGCACCCAAGTGGTTATCTGCAGGAACAGACTTCCTCATTGTGTGTTTTATGTGGCTTAATATAATTAAACTATCATTGCATGCATTGATTTAGCTTAAATCTTAATTTGATAAGTGGAGAACGTGTACATTCTAAGTGTGGCAGATTAATTGATACTTCGAGTGCTCTTGGACAGAAGTAATTGAAGTCAATGCCAGACTCAGCCAATTTGCTGATTTAAA
Source organism: Heloderma suspectum (assembly GCF_057233095.1). NCBI lineage: Eukaryota > Metazoa > Chordata > Lepidosauria > Squamata > Helodermatidae > Heloderma > Heloderma suspectum. The sequence continues at coordinate 76,193,655 of NC_139460.1, read as the reverse complement.
AGTGGTGATTGATTTCATTCTGTTTGTATGATTTCTTATACTTGGCATTATCAGTTTTCCCTGACTCAATCACAGCAAAGCATTGAACTTTACAGATAACCAACTATTGCTGTAGCTGTATTGATTAACTAGGTTTTATATTAATAAGCTTGATTTTTATTGTTGTAGTTGGAGCATATTTTTCAGGGTTACAACCTTGGCCTTAATACTGACCACTCATTTTTATGACTGCATAGTTTACTCTCTTGTTAAGCATATATGGGCTTTTCTGCACGAGGCTGTTAATCTGCTGCATCTACTTTCACTGCACGAGGCGCGTTTCCTTTCCTGCTTTTCCACTACATAACCTGTAGGTGGCACTGTGGTATGGAGGAATAGCACAAATACACAAGTGGAAACAATATTTTCTTTCACCATCAGAAATAATACCCCATTTTCCTTGCTTTAAAAAAACTCGCCAAAACTGCTGTTTACAAACAGAAGTGAAACTGGAGGGTCACAACATTGTCTAAAGAACCTGTAAACCATGAGCAGAAAATGACAAATGCACAATCAATGCCTCAAGTAGAAAAGCTCTATTTCTGTGAAATGCATGTCCAGCAAAGGATGTTTCTTTACTCCTCTGTGCAGCTGTGAAATGGATATAAAATAGTCTCATTTGTAAAGCTGGTGTTAATCAAAAATTTAGCTAAACTTCTGGGCTACATGCATAAAATTACATTCTGGGATAATCCAAAATTATTACCACTCTATAGCCACATTCACTACATTGATTAGAATTATCATTAAAATAGTGGGAGAAATACCTGTGCCCTCCACTTCTTCACTTTTCAGGTTGTGCATAAAAGTGAGTGGTTAGAATCTGCTAAACAGTAACCAACAGAGGTTATAAATATGCCCCAAGAATAATTGGAAGGATCAAGAGAACCTATGTGTATGCTTAGTTGCATCTTTACTTACCTTCAAAGTTCTGCAGGTTAATGTCTTCCAGAATGTACTCTGAGAGTCCACAAAGCTCTTTGCACCAAAGGAAATCAGATGATTTGGTGTATCTAAACATAATCATCAAAATATCTAATGATGATAGCTGGTTCTCTGCTGTATACCCCATGTCAAGTAACACTAGTCAAATAACACATCCAATAATTCATATTGGATGTCCCACACAGCATATGAATAAATAAAGTTAGATTGTTTTAACATTTAATTCATTTAGGGCACAATCCTATGCTTGTTTAGACAAAAAAAAAAGTTCTTAAACTCTCAGTGGTAGGAATTGTAGGCCTTTTCTCCTCTCTAAACATGCTTAGGATTAAGGCTGTCATGCACCCCCCAATTCTCTTCAGAGGCGGATTCAGATCTTCTGACTCAGGCCTGATTCACTTCCGACTGATTTGAACCTGATCCAATTCGCTTCAGATTCGGATTCAAATCCGAATCAAGACTCAGATAACTGAATTACTCAGATTTTACATTTTCCCATTGTCTTCCATTGGAAAACAGAAATTACCATAACCTTTTCAGTGTTTATTATAAATACATGTACTTTGGGGACCTGGCAGACCCAATGGAGGTGACTGAACCTGCCAAATTTCAAACAGTTTGGTCCAGTAGTTTTTATGCTAGCCATGTATAAAATCTCCTTTTCTCAGAAACTAAAACAAAAGGTAAAAAACTGTCAGCCACACAGGGAATTAGAGATCCTAATCAGAAGGTGTTTAAGGTGACAATTAGGAGGCCACTATACCTAATCTCTGGTGTAGGCTTCCCCCGCCCTTTTTTTTTGCAGTAACATACTTTCCTTTTGTCTGTCCTGAATTTGCCACTGACCTGAGGCTCTCATTAAGGGAAGAAAGAAACATTAAACATCTCTTTGGCTGCAAATTGCAATACACATTACCTGGAAAAGTCACACTGACTGAACTCAGTGGGGCTTATTTATTAATTGCACTGCTGTACTTGATGACAGAATGGTTGCTTACTGCATAGCACTAGAACAGAGATAGTGCCATGTATTTTCTAATATCTTTTTCTTATTAACCAAGCTGGCAATCTGTAGATATAGTCCAGGGCTAGTTTACAATTGTACACAAACTGGGCCAAATCTGGCCTCTTACTTTTTACTTGTGGCACATAATAACCTCCACAGCTGTGAAGCCAGTAGGAATATTTCTGAAGAAATGTAATCACAAAAAGCAATGTGAGCCTGAAAGACAAGAAGCCCAGTATTTTTGACATCTTTCAAAAGACTTGCTGCTTAGCCTAACTTATTTGGTTTGACAATCAGGCTGAATACTTTCAGAATTAATGGTCTTGTAAAATTTCCAGGATTTCTGAGTCTATGTGCTCAAAACACTGCAAATGTAGTCCTTTCCCTCTCACTAATCTGTTGAAGTATTTATTTCTGGCTCCAAGCCCAACCACAGCTACAAAGGGAATACACAAGACTGAATATTTGTTTTAAAAGAGGGTCTAACTTTAAAACTCAGAGCAAAACCAAAAAATGATTCCAAGATTTTATACTTTTCAAAGATCACTTGCATTTTTTTAAGAGATGGGCAACTTGTGGCTCTCCAGATGTTTTGGGCTACAACTCCCATCAGCCCTAGCCAGCATAGCCAATGGTGAGGGATCATGGGAATTATAGGCCAAAACATCTGGAGGGCCACAAGTTGCCCACCCCTGCTCCGTGCCCCTATTTTTTTCCAATTTGTTTCCTTTTAGTTATGCTTTCTTTCCTTTTCTTTTTAAATCTGACTTTATAATGAAAAAGGGACATGTCTGAAATAGGAGCAAAACAAGCTTTATTCAAGGATCACAACTCCTTTCTAGTCCCAGCTCTTCAAAATGGGAATAATCCTAACACATAGACAGATCTGTTCTCTCAGCATGTAAACTCAAGAAGGAGAAAACATCCAGATCTGTTGGTTATTCTACTTGCAAGTGACCACAGTTGGATCAGGGCATATACCTTTTGATGTTGCAAATCAAATTAAAAAGTATTCCAAATTCTACATTTTGAGCTTGATCATTCCATGGCTCCAAACTTTTCTATTTTCTCGCGCTCCTTTGTCTTCCAGCATTTGGAAGATTATTTTTTAGTTGTGTTGGTTAAGCCACAGAATTTTCCCTTTACTGTTTTTTCTTCAAAAATTTTCACATCAGCTTGGTTTAAGCAAAGATTGCTTGTATCTCTTGTAACACAAAGATTCCTAAATACAAACCTATGTGATCAACTTTCTGACATTGATACAGCACCAGGTAATTTGGAATTGATTTTAAATGTCTTCATTATACAACCAAAGATAATCATTTCCCCCCCCCCAATAAATAAATCTCATTGCAGATGCCAATCAAGTCCCATGTGCATTTGTTATTCTTACATGCTTATTATTTCATACTGTCAGTAATGACTTAAACAAAATTTGTGCTTAAGTAGGATAAATTTTCTCCTTATCCAATTCCAGATCCATTTTGGGTTTAACAATGGCACAAAATTGGAAATGTAGGTTATTAGGAAACACAGATATATCCTCCTGGACCGCCTGGAGGGGTTGGGCATTGGAAACACTGTATTGCGGTGGTTCCAGTCCTTCCTCTCTGGCAGGTACCAGAGGGTAGCACTGGGAGAGGAGGTTTCGGACCCGTGGCCACTTACTTGTGGGGTGCCACAGGGTTCCATCCTCTCCCCGATGCTATTTAACATCTATGTGAAGCCACTGGGGGCTATCATCAGGAGGTTTGGGGTGCAGTGTCATCAATATGCGGATGACACTCAGCTCTACCTCTCATTCAAATCTTCACCAAGGTTGGCCGTAGAATCCCTGTCCAAATGTCTGGAGACGGTGAGTGGCTGGATGGGGAGGAATAAGCTGAAGCTCAACCCTGACAAGACCGAGGTACTTTTGGTGGGAGACAAGAGGAGGCTGGGGGATGTTGACCTGGTGTTGAATGGGGTACAGCTACCCTTGAAAGACCAGGTCCGCAGCCTGGGGGTCATTTTGGACTCCCAGCTGTCCATGGAGGCTCAGGTGTCAGCTGTGAGCCGGACAGCGCTGTATCAACTCCATCTGATACGGCGGCTGCGCCCCTACCTTCCCGACCATCTGCTCCCATCGGTAGTACATGCCCTGGTCTCCTCTCGTTTAGACTACTGTAATGCGCTCTACGTGGGGTTACCCTTGAAGACGGTTCGGAAACTGCAGCTGGTACAGAACGCGGCGGCTCGCCTGATTAAAGGCAGCCGCCGGCGAGATCACATCACTCCAGTGCTGAAGGAGTTGCACTGGTTACCAGTTGTTTTCCGGGCCAAATTCAAGGTGTTGGTTTTGACCTTTAAAACCCTATATGGTTCTGGCCCAGCCTATCTTAAGGAGCGCCTCCAGCAACACCAGACAGGCCGCTTAACAAGATCAGCCTCGGATGGCCTTCTCTCTGTCCCATCAGCCAGGACAGCTAGACTGGTGGGGACGAGGGAGAGGGCCTTTTCTTTGGTGGCCCCCACTCTGTGGAACTCCCTCCCTAGGGAACTCCGTCATGCCCCCTCTTTAATGAGCTTCCGTCGTGCATTAAAAACGTGGTTGTTCAGGCAGGCATTTGGGGTGGGTTAGGGTATTTTTTTTAAAAAAAAAATTATGGTAAATTTTTATTGTTTTAAATTGTTTATGGTGGGTTGTACATCGCCCAGAGTGGCTGGGTGACCAGTCAGATGGGCGATTAATAAATTTAATAAATAAATAAATAAATATAGAGCACTATGGTGAAACTTTTAATTCATTAATTAAAGACTGTTATACTTCTTGTTCTCCAGATTGAGTAGTAACTTATAAATGGATGGGACATGATTCAGCCAGAGTTAAGCACTTCGAAGTACTGCTGATTTAACTGAGTAAGAGTTAAGCAAATACTTTCAGAAAAATTAACGGGACTTAAAAACACTTTATTTCAAAAGCACTTGAATCATCCACTGAAAATATTTAAAGGACAGCATATAAAATATACACAATAAGGCTGTCAATTTATTAAAGATTTTCATGTATTAATCACGAGCCATTTAACTGATTGATTAAAGGTGCAATCCTGTGCATGTTTAGAGAGAGAAAAGGGCCTACTACTCCCAGCCTGCCCCAGCCAGCTGGAAGTTGTAGGCCTTTTTTCTGTCTGAACATGCATAGGATTGCACCCTAATTTATTAAAGTCAGATGGAAAACCACAGCATAGAGGCTATTATTATTGAAAGAAGGCATTGTCTTCTAAATGTGAAATAACTTGCAGTTTAATAAATGAAATCAATCACAGTGCTAAGAGAACATGCAGGTTAACAGTTTCTTTTTCATTAGTTTAGGTATATGGAATATGTAATACTCCAGTTTTGATAGAGAGGTCCTTTACATAACACACCAGAGCCAAAATGCCTTATAAGTGAACAGGTTCAAATCTAGTCAATATTGTGGAAAACCCAATTGTAAAGATACAATACAGTATATTTCAGCTTCAGCTGCTTATGATTTTTACTGCTAGAAACAAAGCCATAGTGGAAATACTTAAAATGCAAAACGTTTTCTGGTTTAGGATAGAGATTAGAAGATAAAGCCAAAGTCATTATTCATTGATTTTGCATGGGAGGACAGAGATGGTGCATTTGTGTAGCCCTGATAACGCTGTTCCTTTCAGTTTCAGCCCTGTCAGTTAATTGGGAGAGGCAAATTTTAATTTTTCATTAAAGTCTTAGTTGATTAATCTACTCAATCAGTCAACTGACTCCTGCAATCCTGTATTTTACATGTATTTTGTATTTAACATGTATTTTGAGAGGACATTACGAACTGAGAAACTCAGTTCATACCATGCCAGCAAATGTTTGTCCACTTAAAAATACCTGTTCCAGATGATTTACAGGATTTGAAGTAGGAAGCTAGCACTCCATCTTAGCTTCTGTGGATAGTTAAATTAGCGCAGATATATTCCTAAGAAATCTAATGATTTCTTTAACACTCTTTCAATAGGAAAAATGACTGTACTAGCCCAATGCTGGGGTAAAATGTAGGGGTGTACGAAACCCCACTTACCTGCATCCATGGTAGGTCTGCCGGGGGGAAGGCGATCTGTTCCATTCCTCCCCCCCCCCCCGGAATCCTCCCTGGCCGCCACAGCCTGACTTCTGGTCCCGGCCGGGCTGCAGCTGCAAATGGAGTCCTGCATAGCAGACGCCATTTGCGTCCCTGCTTTGCCGTGATAGGCTACGTAAAGATTTACGTAGCCTATCACGGCAAAAAAGGAGGCATGCAAATGGCGTCTGCTATGCCATTTGTGTCCTTCCCTTTGGCCGTGAGAGGCTACGTAAATCTTTACGTAGCCTATCACGGCCAAAAGGAGGCACACCAATGGCATCCCCTACGCAGGACACCATTCACGGCTGCAGCCCAGACGGCAACCAGCAGCGGCTGGATCCAGACCTGCCGGAGGCAGGTAGGATCCGGTCCGCGCAGACTTCGCATTCCACCACGGACTCTGGGGGGCTGGATTCCAAGGAATCTGGCCTCACTTGAGTCCATGGCAGAATTCTCTGCCATCCCTAGTCAAATGTACTCCATGAGCATGATAAAAGTCATGCTGGATCAGACTTAGCTAGTCCAGCGTTCTGTTCTCATCATGGGCAACCAGATGTTTAACCCCATCTGTTAACAGAAGCATTAAACAATACAAATTGACAAATATACAATGGGATCATAGGCATAAAATTATTACATCCAGATTTTTGTGGACATTAGGCACCTATTAAATTTCATACACATGGGGGCTAAAAGTGGGGAGTGGGTGTGTCCACAAGCACTGTCCCCAGTGCCCCACTCTGCTTGGTCTCTAACCTTCCCATATTGAAGGGGGTTTCTACTTGTATTCACATACACATGAGAAGAAGCCTCTGTGTGATCAAAGAGTTGATGATACTATTTATTTATTTGTAATGGGTGAGGGATAGGAATGTGTGTACAAGCAAGACTCCAACTCATTGAAGTTCTCCAAATTCCATCTCAAAGCTTATTCTCATATCCATATCAGATGGCGAGGTTTCTTTTTTGTCTTTTTGCACAAAAATCTGTGCATATTTTCGTGGGTTTTTTTTTCAAATGTATGCATCAATTGTGCACTTCTTTGAAATGTACGCATTCTTCTCCCATTGATTAAAGCATGTCTGAACACATTTTTCAAAAGTATGCAGTTTTTCATGTGCATTTTTCAAATGTATGAATGCTAGCAAACACATTTTGGGGGGGTCCGCGAATCCCATTGCAAGCTTGGAAATGCGTGGACTTCGATTGCAGATTGCATTTGAGTCTGTGTTCAGTCTCAGAGGTTCCATCTGAATAAATCCTGATAAGAAATGAACTGAAATAAATTTCTCTTACATCCCTAGTGAGAGAAGAAACAGAAGGAGGGTGATCCTTGGGCATACTACTGCTTTTGGCTTTTTTTGACTACTGGTTTTCTTCACAAAAGTAGGCTATAGTTTATCAACCAAACATAAGGACTTGCAATCTCAAAAAGATAGAACCACTTGTCTTTTATCAACAGTGTTTGGAACAGAGATTGAAAGATTCATACATTTTTTTTGTTTAGGAGTAAATTCAGGGACTGCAAAGAAAATTTCTAGATTAGAAAACTGATTTATCTTTGATATTAAGATTTGTTTTTAAAGGAAGTACCAATTTTTTCCCCACAGGGCAATCATAATTGATTAGAATGTCTTGTTTTCAGAAAGATCCTCAGAATGGCTTTAAAAAGAAAGAAAGAAAGAAAGAAAGAAAGAAAGAAAACTGGAGATCCAAGTTATATAGTTACAAAAATGAGCAAATTCCCTTGGAACTCCTTAATCAAACCAGGATATACTTCAGATGTATTATAATTTTGAAATAAAATATTCCATATGGCTACTTTTTCTACAGAAAACTAGGTTTCTCTGTGTTAAAGGGTTTAAGCCTGAGATATTAGCATATGACTCTCAAATAACAGAGTTTGGTACCAGTTTTTCATATTGGTTTAGATCTACATATCTGTTGACGAATTTCTGGTACACTGCCAAAACCAAAATATTCTTGCCACATCCCCTGTGTGTGTGTGTGTGGTAAAGAAACCTGTCCATAGCTTCAACTTAAGTATAGGCAAAAGGATAAATAGCAGCAAAAACCCTATGCATGTCTACTCAGAAGTAAATCTACTCAAAATGCAGTGGAGGAATGACATTCAGATGCACATCCAAATACATGGGATTGTTGATCCAGTTGCCTTGGCATGGGAGAAGCATCCCTCTGCCCTCCTAACACCTACCCCTACAAAAGGTTCATATCATTTCAGCAAAACTGTACATAAAATGTTTGCAAAACTCACCTCCATTTCAGCTCAGCCCTAATACTTAAGTTGTAAGAGTGGCATGGTTACTTCTTGAGAGGTTTCTGCCGAAGCCTTTATTGTTCTGTTAATGGTACTTTGGGAAGTAACGACATTATTGGCCCCTTCTATGTAATGTCAATATTCTTATATTGCCAGAGTTCCATGGAATGTCGCCAGCCATGGATATGCCTCAACCATGCCACTCATTAACTTAAGAAACAGGCCTCAGAAACAATGATAGCTCCCCAGTGGTAACAGGATAAAAACTTCTGCAGACCGACTGTGTAGTTAGGACATTAAGGGCGCAATCCTATGTGGATACTTGGCAGCCTCCAGTGCTGGAAGCTGCCGAGTATCCTAATGTAGGGTGGCTGGAGCATGGAGGTAATCCTCGCCTCTGTGCTCTGCCTGCCCTGCATTTTTGCTAGACAGGCAGTTTCACCTGTCTAGATGTGGTGCTTCAGGAGGGAAGGAGGCTAGGGCGAGCAAAGGAAGCTGTGTAAGGCAGCTTCTGTAGTCTCTACCCTTCCCTGCCCCTGGAACTACCCCCTTTTCCCTATCTCCACCCTCAGGTTTCCAAACGCGGAGAGGTAGCTGGCAGAGTTCTCTCCACATTGGCTATGAGGGGGAGGGGACTGCAGTTTACTGCTCCGAAGTTGGAGCCCTTTCTTTGCCCTTGGAGCCAGTAGATTGCACATTCCTATGGCCCCCCAGACACTGACTAGGGGCTATAGGCTTCCCCCCTAAAGGGATATAGAAAGAGAGGCAATAGAGGACTAAATCTCCTTCCAGAGTGTAGGGGGATACAGTTTTACCTCGGGATGTCAGAGAATTCCACCACAGTTCTTGGTGAGGCCGAATGCCAGTGCATTCGGCCCCCCAAAATCCTTGGCGGAACAAAGCCCCCGCCCCCCCATGAAAGGCACGCGAAACGGAGCACTTACCTGCTGCCGTCCACGCTGACTTGCAAATGGCATCTGCGTCTGTGTCTACCATTCGCTTCCTCATCATAGCCGTGATAAGCTACGTAAATAATTACATAGCCTATCACGGCTAACGCAGGGACACCATTTGCGTCCCTGCGGAGGCCGTGATAGGCTACGTAAGTATTTACCTAGCCTATCACGGCAAGCAAAAAAACAACAACAGTGGATGCAAATGGCGGCGGCTACGGTGGCCGCCATTTGCGTTCCCTTTTTTTTGCCGTTTTAGCCTACATAAATATTTACGTAGGCTATTATGGCAAAAAAAAAGGGGGAACGCAAATGGCATAGTGGATGCTATTTGCATTCCTTTTTTTCCTTGCTGTAATAGCCTACGTAAATATTTATGTAGGCTAAAACGGCGGTGAAAAAAAAGGAACGCAAATGGCACCCACTACGCCATTTGCGTTCCCCTTTTTTTCCCGCTGTAATAGCCTACATAAATATTTACATAGGCTAAAACGGCGAAAAACAGGGAACGCAAATGGCGGCCGCTGTAGCTGCTGCCATTTGCATCCGCTGTTGTTGTTTTGCTTGCCGTGATAGGCTACATAAATATTTACGATGGCTATCATGGCAAAATACAGGGACGCAAATGGCAGCGGCTATGGCAGCCACCATTTGCGTCCCTGCTGGCTGCCCAGTGGCCAGATGTCCGGCTGCGGGCGGCCCCAGCCGGTGGCTCTGCAGAATCTCCACGGAGTGGAGCCGGCCAGAAAGAATTTCGGGTGGGAGGGACGGAGCACCTCCCCCCCACCGCGAATGTCACCCTTCAAAAAGGTAAGTGACTTTCGTACATTCCTAGTTTTACCACAGCGCCACAGAGTTGGTTCAATGAGCCAATCACAATTAACTCTCAAATTGGCCTCCTCCGTGTTTTTATCTCTTATTTTGGGGACTAATATGGCATAAACACCCTGACTGTGTCTATGTACAAATCACTCTGTGGACTATTGATATGAAGCTATAAAGATGTATGCTAGCTGGACTGCAAAATGATAGGTCATAAAATAAGTATACTTTTAAAATCGCCTCAATAATAATTATATTAGGTTGATGTTGAGTTTAATATTCATTCCTATGTCTGACATTCAGAGAAAGCATAACAGCAATTTCTAAATACTTGTATGAAAATTTAAGACAACATTGTTTTAAATAATATTTTATAAACTCATGTTACCAAAAGCTTCACAATTTCATAAGATGGAATGAAGGCAACAGTGTTGGCAGCAAAATAAGGTGTTCCAAAATCATCTTTTTATCCATCACATTTATTTTCCATTAGCTTCCCTGCCACTTTCAACAAGTCACTATCAATCATTTTTTTGCTAAATGTTTTTGAAAGCTCAGAGAACCATATAAACTGCTACCATTGTTTGACCTCTCATGCTCAAGGTTAATGGAACTTCTTTGCAGAGTCAGAGAAAAGCATATCTTTAAGCCAAACTAACCTGTCAGGGAGAGCCAACCAGGAATGGACCCAAAACACCAATGTCAGTCAAGGTAAAACAAAGCAAACAGTATTACCATTTAAAATTCCCATGATTAGATCTTATTCTTCTGGTTTCAGAGAATTACTAAATCTCACTTGCATTACTAAGGGTGCAATCCTATCCATGTTTAGATAGAGAAAAGGCCTACAACTCCCAGCATTCCCAAACCAACATTTTCAATGATCTTTAAAACAACTTGTTTTCAGAGGTAAAACTAAAATTCTTGCATCACATGGTTATTATTTTTGTAAGATCAGGCTAATCTGGGGCTTGGAAATGTGAATCTTTTTTCGCAATACTTGTTATACTTAACGGGTTGGAAAAGGAAGCAGTATTAACATATAATGCCTGATTCAATAGAATAAGGTAGATCTTTTTATTTACATCAAAGTTAAATGTTAACTTTCTGAACTGGACTTCAGATACATCACTTCCGCTGTTGGTCAAATAGGCATTATCAGTCACAAGGTCACCATCATTAGCTGATACCTAGGTTGGCATGGCAGCATGCCATGTGGGAAACCCTTTTTATTTGATTTCATTTGGGCACATTTGTATGCTGCCCTTCCTCCATATGGCTTGCATATGTGTAAGAACCATGTTTATTTTATACGGCCCCTGAGAAAGGCCTGCATTATTTGCCAGTGTGCAAATCATTATAAAAATTTTCTTCAGTGCAGAGTAGGCCCTAAACCATTACATTGCTGTATTTGAATCTAAGCTTGCATGATCCCACTGATGTTGTTAAGACAAAAAACCTGATGCCAATCCTCTTTTTACTTGCATGAAATCCCATAGCCAGAACATCAGTTGATCTAGCTCAATATTTTCTACTCTAACTGGGAACAGGTGTCCAGAGTCTCAGGCAAGACTCTTTCCAGCCCTACCGAGAGATGCCAAAAAGTGAACCTGTGGTCCTTTGCATGCAAAGTCTGTGCTGAGCCATGGCCCTGTTGGACTTTGCTCTTAGAAACAATAGTTATGGTGGCAGCCATAGTTTAAAATATAGGGCATATTAGCTTTAATGATTTGTTATTGCAGCCTCCAGCATCATTCCCATGCATGTTTGACACAGTATAATCACCACAATGTAACTTTTATCTTATTCTGGCAAGGTAAACATAACTTATTATGTAACCCCCAAACGTTAAGACATAGATTTGTCCAGGTCCTTAAGAATACTGGAGTGGGAAAGATTTCAAAGCTATGCACCATCTCAGATCTCACCACATAGCACTTTCCCCTGTTACTGCTGTTTTGCCTCCATCCTCTGCATTCATCTTTCAAAATGGAGTAGAATTGTTCTTCATTGCTGTCGGGCTTTTCTACATGAGGCATTTATCGTGCATTCATCATTCCCTACTCACGGTTGGTTACAGGTTCTTTAGACGATGTCATGACCCTCCAGTTTTGCTTCTGTGTCTAACTAGCATTTTGGTGAGTTTTTCTAGATCAGGGAAAATGCAGTATTACTTGTGAAAGCGAAAGAAAATGCTCTTTCACTTGTATATTTGTATATTTGGGCTATTCCGGTATACCACAGTGCCATCTAGAGGTTATGTAGTGGAAAAGCAGGAAAGGAAACTACAAGTAGATAGAGCGGATTAACAGCCTTGTGTAGAAAAGGTCGGCATGTCATGGAAATTAGGAATGTACAAAAGTCTTATCTGGTTCCATGCCGGGCAATCTGTGGTGGGGGGGAGGCACTCTGTCCTCCCCCTGGAATCCTCCCCAGACCGGCTGCGCTCCACGGCAGCTCTGCGGAGCTGCCGGCCAGGGCCGGCCGCAGCAGGAGTTCTGACCGTGGCCGGGCTGCTGCGGCCGCAAATGGCGGCCGTCGTAGCGCCCGCCATTTGAGTGCTTGCAGTCAGCTGTGATAGGCTATGTAAGTATTTACGTAGCCTATCACGGCAATGCAAATGGTGGCCGCTACGCCATTTGCGCCCCTGCTCTTTGCCATGATAGGCTACGTAAGTATTTACGTAGCTTATCGTGGTAAAGGCAGCCACACAAATGGTGGCTGCTATGCCATTTGCATGGCTGCCTTTACCGTGATAGGCTACGTAAATACTTACGTAGCCTATCACGGCTGACTGCAAGCATGCAAATGGCGGCCGCTACGACAGCCGCCATTTGTGACTGCAGCAGCCCAGCAGTGGCCGGCCAGGAGACTAGCCAGAGCCATCGCCGCCACTGCATCTGCCGTCAGGTAAGCTCCGTCCCAGGGGGACTCCATGGGGTGGCGGGGGGGGGAGGCTGTTCTGCCACGGATTTCGGCCTCACTGGAGTCCGTGGTAGAATTCTCTGACATCCCTAATGGAAATAGAATCATCATGCAGTAATGAGGATCTGAGCTGTCTCACAGGAAAAGCTGACCAAAACAATGCTTCTGCCTCCAAGCAGCTGAAAAGCAGCATTTAAGAATATAGGAAGCTTCCTTATACTGAGTCAAACCATCAGCCCTTCTAGCCCAATATTGTTGACACTGACTGGCAGCTGCTCTCCAGGGTTTCAGGCAGGAGTTTTTCCAGGGATTCAACCTGGGACCTTCTCCATGCAAACCAGGTGTTCTCCCACTGAGTCACAGTTCCCCCCCACAAATTTGGGGTTGCCAACTCCTGACAAAAGAAAATGTCCATACATGGGCAGAGCCTTAAGTCAGGGAATGAATCTAGCAACAAAGGGGTGGACCCAAGTGACAGTGATGGTGGCCATGGAAAATGCATCTAAAGCGTATGGCTCTTCCATGTGCTTACACATACCTTGCTACCAAGCAAGACATCCATACATGATAGAAGAAGCACCTAACACAATAAACTCTTTGGGTATTTGGGGAAAAGAACACATGCAGGGAGACGAAAATGTGCACTCCAACCTTGGGCCCTTCACCTCCGATCTCCTTGTGTTGATAGGGAAGGTCTGAGCAGAGCCTGGAACCACATTTGAAGGTTATTATAAAGTAACAGTATTCTTGGCATGAGCCTGCCACAGGAGTTGCTGATGCCTCCTCCTCCTCCATGTTGCAGCAGCCAATCTGGAGCCAGGTCATCAGGTCTCATGCCATCGCACAGGCATGTGCACCTCTGCACTATAGTGCCCAAGAGGCATTGCGGAAATGTGCACAGACCAAAACGTTGCGAGCCAAATTTAGAACTCCCAATTATTTATCAAAGAATTATTGGCTCAAATCTGATTTGAATGGAGGGGTGCGTGGGTGGAAGGGTTTGCACATCACTAGCTTTACAGTAAACCATAATTTGTGGACCAGTCACTGTCTCTCAGCCAAACCTACCTCACAGGGTTGTTGTGAGGATAAAATGGAGAGGAAGAGGACCATGTAAGCTGCCTGGGGTTCCTTGCAAGAGGAAAGAAGGCGAGACATAAATGTGAAAATAACTAAAGTGCATATTATTTTTGCTCTGAATGGTTGTTTCTATTGATGTAGCATTCTGCTCATCAGCTCTCCCGTTGCACTTCAGTAGTGGCTGCTTTGTGGAAGAAAAACAGATTGATCATGATGCCAAGTGGCACCTGTTGGCTCCAGTTTAGAAGCACTATGTGTATGACGGTTCCTACTTTTGCAATGCACTGGGGAATCTTTTAGCCTGAAAGGCAAAATATAAAATTAGGCAACTATTAATAGCAATCATTTATCTTGACAGTGCCATAGATCTTTGCCTTCTGTCGGAGACAGAACTCAGACACTGTAGCAGTGGATGATCTTACTGCAGAGTCATAACCACAGGCAATATTGATCAAGCACTAACCTCAAAGAGGGGACGCTTGTGCATATATGACTGCAAATGGAGAACAACAGCGGCATTCCCCACTTTGGATTCCCCATGGAGTGATGCCTCCTCTGTTTGTCTTACTTCATCCATCCTTCTCGATAATGCCAATGCCACCCAAACCCACTCTCGGTATCATTATGGTTGGGATTCTCTGATGGCTAGTCAGAATGTGCGCATCATGGATCTCTGCTAGGCCACATGGTGGGACTTCATATCTCTACACCAAACATATTGCTCTAGATATTACTGATTTATCTTGCACCATCAGCATGCATGGCTCTTTGTAGAGTACTGTTGGACAAGTCCCTGCTCCGAGGAGCTTACAGTCACAAATTTGTCACGATACAAACAATTCATCTCACTACCCATTCAAATTCATTTCAGGGGGCCTGGAACTGCTCGTCTGTCTAACCACCTCTGTTCTGCGTGTTCCATGTTAGCAGCTCTGCTGGTGTGTGCATGCTGTTTCAGTTTCTCTTTTTTCTCCCTCTAATATCTTTAGCTAGATAGCCGCAGATAAATGTGATGATGAACAAGACTGCACTCTGCCTATTTTGGTATTCTGTGACATTCTCATCTCAGCAGCCCTGCGACTGGCTGTCTCACAATAAGGCGTTGGATGTGTCAGGGAGATGGATTATATCTGCAGTGTCTGAATTTCCACTCTATACGCTTTTGCTTACTTCAGACTGCCGGATTGTTTTGTCATCAAATTAGACAAACAGCATACAAAATCACAATGTTTATAATGCCCATCTTCTAACGTTTAATAACACATACAATAACATTCTGGAATAAAATGCATATTCATTTCTGACAGGTAGCATGCAATAGGTTTATCTCTGGTTTAGCTTTACTAAAGCTCTCAAAATCTGCTTAGAAATTGGGCTACATTTCTGCTGCATACACTATTGCTTTCTCTTCTCTCTCACCCCACTTTTTTTTTTTTTTGCATTAATCTAGCTTCCACATTCCCAAACGGGTCAAATACAAAAGACAGCAAAATATGAATTTGTGCAGCACTTTGGCTAACACTTGCAAGTAAAGATCTTTCTAAGATTTTTAACTAAATATCTTGCACGAGTTATTGAAGAGGTTGTTCTATATGATCCAGGATCATATAGAATGAGTTCCTGGTAGGTCCCAGGAGAATAATGAACATGACTTTCTATGGTTCAAGTACTGGCCCCACTGATTTTTTCTGAGACTTGAGTCTTGACATAATTTGTTGTTGTTCAGTCGTTCAGTCGTCTCCGACTCTTCGTGACCCCATGGACCATAGCACGCCAGGCCTTCCTGTCCTGCGCTCTCTCCCGGAGTGTGCTCAAGTTCATATTCATTGCATCGGTGATGCTATCTAGCCATCTCATCCTCTGCCGTCCCCTTCTCCTTTTGCCTTCAGTCTTTCCCAGCATCAGGGTCTTTTCCAGAGAGTTTTCTCTTCGCATTAGGTGGCCAAAATATTTGAGCTTCAGCTTCAGTATCTGTCCTTCCAATGAGCAGTCAGAGTTGATTTCCTTTAGGATGGACTGATTTGACCTCCTTGCAGTCCAGGGGACTCGTAAGAGTCTTCTCCGGTACCACAGTTCGAAAGCATTGACGGAATTACATCCTGCATAACAGCCTTTCCTAACTGGGCGGCCTCCAGACATGCTGGACTACACTGCCTATCATCCCCAGCCAAAGGTGACTGTGGATGATGGGGACTGTGGCCCAACTCCTCTGGAGGGTGACTGGTTGCGGGAAGGCTGCTTGCTGTATAGGTTCAGGCTACCAAGAACTGATTCTGTTTCAGTTCTTTCAATGCGACTCCAGCATTGCTAAAAAGGAGGCAGGCACCCCATGCTTGACATTTCCATAGGCTTATTTACCTTCAGTGGGGAAGTAAAACTGCAGCAGTATTGGGGAACATAATGGGAAGCAGCCAAAGCCTACAGATCAGCTTACGCTGCAAGGATGCAGCTAAAGATGCAGATGCGGCTAAAGCACAGTCCTAGGCAGTGGAGGATGGTGGCTCCAATTTTGGTGGGGCTGTGAATTCATTCTGGGTTTCAGTCAGAACCAGCCAGAACTCTAAAGGAACTATCATAGGTCCTACACCTGGATAGCTGCTTTAGAGTTCTGACTGGTTCTGACTGAAGCCTGGAATGGATTTGCAGCCCCACTAAAATCAGAGCCACCAGCCTCTACTGGTCCTAGGCCTTGGCCACTGGAAAGTGCTGTGTTCCCCTTGCCCCAATCCAGCTAAGGAGCTAAGCACATGTAAGCAGGCTTATGCATGCATATAGCATTCTGGATTGGAAACAGCAAGCATATCTTGGATGTGCATTCGATACTTGTCCAAAGGAGGATATAGTCTATCAGCACTACATTGTTTGGATGGGATGGACACTCTTATGTGCTCTTGAACCTCTTCATCCATGTTGTTATGCTAACAGTGCACCTTCCTCAAATGTGACTACAGCTGCATAGGTTTAAAGTGCCCCCCTTCTCCCTCAGAGAATCCTCCCAGATAATCCACCATTGCTCCTGGATTGAGGCATCCATTTCTAGTGTCTCTGGCCCTTTAAAGGCTTTGTTCAGTTCTGCAATAGCTCACCTGAGGATACAGCACAGGAGTACCTGCAAACAGCCACAGCATAGGCCATTGGAGTGTGGTTGGAGACATCCTCTGGGATCCTTGCCCAACCTTCATGCCTCCTGTCTTCCCTGGAGTGGTGAGGATTGCACTGCTTCCTTATTCTACTGAACCAGGCACTATGTTGACACCTGGCTCATTTTTCAACCAGTTCATGGTCAGCAACTGCTGACCACTGCCCCGTGCCGTACGCCATGTAACTGCAGCTTCTCTGGGAAGAACTTTCCAGATCTGACCTGGCTCCACCCATCTAGGCTGGCCATTTATACCAGGTAAGAAGTAGTATAAAGGACTTCCTTTTCCAGCTAAGATTTGTTTGAGCAACAAATCTGTATCTGAACTATAGTGTGTCTTGTTTTTCTGGTGTTGGTCTTGGTCCTGATTCCTGGTTTGCCCTCAAATCTGCTGTTTATTTCTGGCTCCGTGTTCCTGGCTCTCTCTAGATTTCTACCCATGGCCTGGCTCTGACAGTCATAAAGGCTTCTGGCACTTCCTTATTCTGGAGAAGTGAAAGCCGACCGAGCCTGGTATTGCTGCTCACTTCCATAACTTCCTCCCATCCCCACTTTCTGCCTCTCCACTGCCTCCTTATCTACCCACCTGGTGCTTTTTCTGAAGGAGCCAGATGGGTTAAGATGAAGTTGCACCTTGCATTTAGTGTTCTCCTGCTCTCCTCTGCCTGCCATCTTCACTTTTGGCAGTGCCTTTTCACGTCTAAAATAATAATCAAATACCTTTTTCTGAATTTATTACATAAATCATATGATATGGTTTCAGATATGATCCAAATTAAAGTGATATTACAATAGGAAGAAAAATTCAGGCAATTAGAAAAAAAAAAGAGGATGCCCCTGGAAAATTTGGGAAATATGGAATTAGAGAGCAATCCTATGGCCGCTAGACACTGTCTAGCGGGCCATAGGATATGCTTTATTCCAGGATCCGACCTCAGACCCCACGCTCTGAGATCGGTTCCCGGAAATCCAACCTCCCCCCTCATCCATGCTGCCTCTGAGGCAGCGTGGATAAGCCCCATCCTCTGCACTCAGAAGCTGAGCGTGAAGCGACTGAAAAGGAGCAGGGTTGGGCGGTGTTCCGGGGCTGTGAGAGCGAAGCTGTGCGTATGACACATACTACGTGTTGTATGGCATTGGCAACTTCCTCTCCTGGCCGCCACCCCCACCACTGTCTTTGCTAGACAGCCGAAAATGGCTGTCTAGCAAAAAAGAGCAAGGCAAGAGAGGTGCGGAGGGAATGATCCCCAGTGCCTCTCCCACCTTACTTTGGATAGGCAGGCGCCTCTGAGGTCGGAGGTGGCCGTCTTCTACTTAGGATTGCACCCTTAATTGCTTTTCTAGGTTCATGCACAGTAATAATGACCAAGTCTGTAGGAATACATTTTTTTTCCAACAATGGTATAAGTGACCTAACACTTATTGATTTTTATTGGCTCTGGAAAGTGACCTTTATGATTAAATTAAACAAATTTGAGAAACTTGGACTGAGTGCCCTATTATTTCCTGAGAGATTATTTCCAAAGGGTGGAGTTTCTGTCCTTTCTAAATATCACATGCCACCATCAAGATATAACATTTAGGATTAAAGGATTAATATTTTTGAAGTGATTTACTTATGAACATACACTGAATAAGGAATTTATTTCTAAAAAAGAAGACAGAGACCTACAATGCCAAGTTTTGAACTGGGTTTATCAGCTTTTTAGACACAAAGCTTCCTAGAGTTATATTGCTCAGCTCAGCTCTAGCAAAACATATGGGGTTGATTTATCCACACGAGCAGCTCTGCCCCTTCTCAGGTATATAGGGAATAGTAATGAGTGAACTGGAAGGTCATGCATAACAGTTCTTTGATACCCAAGCTGTGTAGTTGCTGTCTCCATCCCACACTGAGCCAGTAATGAATGAGGTGGAGGCTAGACAGAAGGCAGTATCCAATGGGTCCATTGTGTGAGCAGCCCCTTCCGTTGATTCTGTTGTGTAAGCGGCCCCTTCCACTGATTCTCACCAATGGCGCAATGGAAATTTAATAACATTTCCTATACGAAATGCTCATTTCTGGATTTGGACAGGTCAGTGGAGCTCCCTTATGTGAGCATTTCCACTCCTTTCCAGTGGCTCCTGGAAGCGCTAAATCTCCATCGAGCAAGTGGTGGATCTCACTTGCAGAATGGAATCGGTGAGGGGACAATGGAATTGGCAAGAGTGCAGCACCCCATTGGATGCTGGCCACTGTTTGGTAAGCTGGGAGAGGTTCAATCTACACGGGAGGAAGGTGCAAGGGATGACTTCCTCATGCACCTGCCATTCCCTCACAATTGTGCTTCCCCAACCCACCAAACAGCTGAGGAGTGTGGTCTACATGGAGAAGAAGGCATAGGGGGAAGTCATGGGGATTCCCCATTTGTGGTGGAGGGACATTGTGCAGTGGATGGGTGACTTGGACACCCACCTAGGCTACTACATGGAAGGCCTGCAAGGGCTGCATGTGGTCCATGAACTGTGAGTTGCCCCCATGTGAAGTAAAGAAATCCTTTTGCAAGATAGAACTCCATCATGCCAATATCCCAAGCTGTCAGAGAGGTGTGGTACCAGCATGGTGATGTCAGATATGGACTTCCCTCTCATGTTACTTAGTTGCCAGAATTGTGTAGATCAGGGCTGCAGAACTGCTTTCAGCCCAAGGGCAGGGTTCCATTTCAGAGAAGCTCTCAGGGGCTGCATTCCAGTGGTGGTCAGGACCAGTGTCAAAAGGGGCAGGGCAGGGCTAAACACACACACACACACACAGCATATTTTAGCTTTATGTTCTTACTGCCAGTAGGTAAGCCTTAGGAGAGACATTTCAACCTTTCAGGATGGTGAAAAAAATGAAAAAAGGCTGGAAAACCACCAAGTGTTTGGTGGTTGGGGAAAAGGGGGTGGGGTCTAGGGAAGAGGATCCCTGGAGGACTGGATTTGGTCCCTGGGCCTGAGATTTTGCAACTCTGGTGTAGATAGATCCACCTGGAAGCAGCATCCATGTTGTTCATGTCATGTATGAACTGGGCTCTAGTACTGTAACAGTGGCCACAATTCTTCCAGCCCATAGTCACAACCAGCTTTCAGTACCTCCCACCTCTATACTTCTTACTCCTGAGAATTAGAATGTTCCAGTGCTAAGTTTTGTCTGTCTGTCTGCTTTTTTCCTTTTTAAAAGAGAGGTGTATTATGACATGTTTAAAAATCTTTACCATACACAGTTTTATCTCTTTCTCAATGCGTATGGCAAATTCATGGGCAATTGAAAACAAACTGATCATAAAATGCCTTGAGAACAACACATGATTCATACCTACGCCCACCCAACAACATTAAGCTTTCTTTATCCCCTGAAGCTCTATGAAAAGATTCCTCTGTAAGCAGCTGTGAGCTGTCTTGCACTGTGTGCCCCCCTCTCCTGGCCAATTTGAGCAAACCAAGTGGGAGGTGTTATGCGCCAACTCATACACATCATAAGATCCCATTTTGAAAAGTAGAAAATATATGGTTTTTATGATTTAAAATACGCTTTGCCAGTCCAAACAACGATAGTGTTCCACGTTCCTGTGAGGGAAGTTATAATCACCTGAGTTAGTCATTATCTAAGCCACAGTAGCAAGGCATGGAGTGAAGTTTCAAGCTATAGTTTCATCTATAGCTTTTAAGGGCTGAAGTCCTTACACCATACTTTTGCCCCCTTCATGCATGGAAGGTGATTGCCAGGTCTCTTAAAAAAAATGAAAACAAAACATAACTGTAAGACAAAGCTACTGCAGACCTTTTTCTTAAATGGCAAAGAGGCATCATCAATAATGTAACCCATCCCTTCTTCATCATCTCTTTTGTCTTATGACTAGGGATGGGCAAATCTATCAGTTTCACTTTATCTGCACTGAGTTTTTTTTAAAGCACAATTTCTTCTCCTGAATATGAAAAACTCTGCAAATTTTGGAAAATGCTGATCAAAAATGAATTAAATGAAATTCTTGCCCATCTGCATCATCCAAATTCCATTGGCACAGCTATTCCCAGCATGGAGAGGGCCATGATGTATTTGCCTGCCATATAGCTGTTAAAGATGAGGAGCCTGTCAGTAAAAAAGAGGTGGCAACCCTGATTCAACCCTAACATGGTTGAATACACAGGGATTCAAATACAGATTTTTAAGAGCTGACCACTCAAAGTTCTGGGCCTGGATGGATGAATCTGTCATTGCTGGTATCTCCCACATTTTTTTTTTTAATCTCAAGTTCTTTTTGTCCCAGATATGGAAAACTTAGTGAATCTTGGTAAATTCTGATATAAAATGACCTGAAATGAAATTCTCACCCATCCCTAGGCTTATCTGGAATTAGCTTCGATCTTTATAACTTCATTTGTTTGACAACAGCTGCCAGGCATTGGTTCAGGACAAAAACTGTCACTTCCAAATTGGCTACACTCTAGCACCATCCTCCTCTATAATGCCTTCTTTGCGACATCAGGGTAGGAAGAGTTTGCTTTGGGGTGCTTACCTCTGGGTAAGTCAGCTTCATATGCTCATGTATAATAACATCTTCTCTGTGTCTGAATTTCTAACAGTTAAGGGGGATAAGGGAAAAAATCCTCTTAGGCTCTTTATTGTCAGAATGATGATTATAGATATTTCTTCCTGAACATATTCAGAATGCACTAACAAAATGCATATCGAGTTCATATTTCAGAAGACATCAAAATGTATTGATCTTTGAGGTAAATATTAATCTCCACTTTGGCAAAAATCAATATTTACCACTTGGGTCAATACATCTGGATGCTCTGCTCAACAGAATTCAATATCTGCTTAATTTGCAACAAAGTTAATTATGCTGCTACAAGGTTTTTACATGCTGCTGATACCTGAAACAGATTTTGAATTTTTATTTTTATATGTGCTTAGGCAGAGAAAAAAAATACTTTACCAAGGCCACAAATTCCAAGACCGTGGATGCACTCTTCACATGTACACATAGGTGTTTTCTGTTGCTTTCATTTCATTAGTGGCTCTCTTTGCCACTCTGGAACTACTCCCCCACCCCAATTGTGGGGAGTTTAAAAAACACTATGCAGTTTTTTGTATGAGTAGGATGGGGGCTATAATGGATGCATACTACATGGGCTTCCCTTATAGGGGCAAGGGGGTGAAACTGTCCGCACACACACACCCAATTCCAGTCATGGCAACATTCTGAGAGCAGCAACAATACTGCCTGCACCCCCTATCTATACTTTCAGTTTCCAGCCACATGGGCAAAGCTCAGGACAGGACAGGAGGTTAGTGAATTAAACCCAGGAACGGGCAGTGTCCCCAAGTTTAGCCGATGCCACAGGAGAGCCTGCCTCGTAAGGCAAAGAGGTAGTAGCATGGCCAGGCTCCTCCATGCTGAAGTAACTCTACTCTGAGAGCGGCAACAGTGCCTCGTGTTGTATGCACCTGCCCCTATCCCTGCAAAGCCCAGTCAGAGGTGGTCAGTAAATTAAACCCAGGGCTGGGATTTCATTGAACTCAGTTGAGAGTGGCTGCAGTGCAAATGGTGGAATGTGGACTTGGAAGTGGTGGTGAGGCTGGCTTTCTGGCAGGCCCAGTCAGGCAGCACCATGTATAGATGTTAGAGAATTCCGCCACGGATCTCAGGGGGGCCGAATTCCAGTGAATTTGGCCCCCCGGAATCCGTGGCAGAATGGAGCAACCCACCCCACCACCCCGTGAAAGCCCCACGAAACGGAGCCTACCTGGCGGCTAAAGTGGGAACACAAATGGCATAGGGGATGCCATTTGCATTCCCACTTTAGCCGTGATAGGCTACATAAATACTTACGTAGCCTATCACAGTCTACCATATGGACGCAAATGGCGTCCCCTACTCAGGACGCCATTTGCATCCGCAGCAGCCCAGCAGTGGCTGGAGGCCTTGCTGCGGGTTGGCCGGCCAGTGGCTCTGCAGCCTGGCTGCGGAGCGGAACCAGCTAGGCAGGATTTTGGGGAGAGGAACGGATCGCCTCCCCCCCGTTGAGGATTTCAGGGGGAGGGATGGAGCGCCTCCCCCCCACCGTGGATGTCCCTGGACGAAACCAGGTAAGTGTTTCGTACATCCCTAGCGCCATGTTAGGCCCTTGGTTTGGTAGCCTCTGGGAGTGCCTGCCTCATAAAGCAAACAGGCAGTACTATGACGGGTTCCCTCACTGACTGTGAGCATGCAAATCACTGATCCTGTTCTGGTGGGGACCCATGCCAGGTAGAGCTCACTTTAATTTAAAGTGAACCAATGAGTTGTTTTCCAGCCCACATGTGAGGTGAGGGGAGAACACAGAAACGTCACCCGTGCCCACCAGTTTCTGCTGCTTTTCTCATCCTAGCTTTGCTCGCTTGCCTGTCCCTCCCTCCTTTACTGTGACTGGTTGAGTTGGTGGGGCAAGTGAAGCATGTACAGTGGCAACAACTTGGCCCTTCTTATGTGTGTCCCTCCCTACCCTGGGGTGTATGTATGGGATTGTGTAGTGCACCAATGCTGAACACCAATAATCTGTTTCTATATGGGACAGTTTGTGTGCTTGCTAGGGGTGAGTTTTAGAGGGCAGGCCCCAACCAAACGCATGTTTACTTAGGGCCGATCTACACTGTGCCTGCCTTCACAATGAATTCGGTGTCCTGTTGGGTTAAATGCTCTCGCATTAAAACGTGATTATCCACACTCAGCCATTTTCCCCGTTGCGGTGCTTCATCGAATGTGCAAGCTCGGTTCATATTTGAGTGCTGTGCTGTTTTCCTGCTCTTAAAGATGGCGGCTCTCCTTGGAGAATCAGAAACTCTTCCTGTTTCTGCTGATTCCACGCCCACCATGTGGCAGTGGCACGGGAGAGGCTTGTCATTTTCTGCATGTTTTCCTGGCCTTGCGGAAAACAACCAGCTTGTCCTTTGCTGCCGCCACTGTAGCAGGTGGGGGTGGAGGGAAGAAGGAGGTACCTATCCTCTTCTCCCTCCCCCACCTGCTGGAGGCCAGGGCGAGCAGCTGGGGGGTGTCGGCCAATGCTCTTTTCCCCATGCCAGCCCTTGACAGCTGGTGTGAGGAAGAGGGGCTGTGGTGGCGGTACCCAGCGCTCACATTGGGGGGGAGGGCTGCTGGCATCTTCGAAGATTTGAAGCTTCATGTCGGCCCGGTCAGTAGTTGGATGGGCGACCGCCTGGGAATCAGGCTTCCTCCAGGGGGTTGTTCTATCCTTTCAAATGAGACTAAATTTTACCCCCTTCTATCCCCCGCTTCAGCTTTTTTTTTTTTTTTAATTAAGGCATTATTTTTGAAGAACTGTGGCTCCTCTGCGATTTTTTTTTTTCTAATTCAGGCATGGTCTTTGAAGATTTGAAGATTCGAAGATGTGAAGCTTACTTTTACTCCTAAGAAAGTGTGCACCAGACTGCAGCCCTTTACGTTTCCATGATGGCGATAGGCTTTTAATGTAGATGAAATTGCAAGATGCATTTACATGAATGTGTGCATTTTTTGTCCCATAACATTTTTTTAAATTCACATTTACTGCCAAAGAATTGTGCATACAATTGCTGCCTTAAGCTTAATCCTGTGCATGTTTTTTCAGAAGTAATTCATTGGAACTTACTTCCATCTAAGTGTGAGATTCCATCACAAGGGAAGATGCACCCCTTATGTACAGTGGCTTTTTGTGGCTTAACACTCCCTGCCCCCCATGTAAACATGCATATGACTGGGCTGTTAATATTGGTATGGAAAGCAGCTCAAAACACTTATGTTTTCACCCACAAAGGCTGGAAAAGTGCTGAAAGAGAGCATAAAGGAAAGGGAAGAGCAATTGATCCCCTGTGGATGGGCCATAATCTCCCGATTCTCAGCTTTCATTAAAAAAACGACAAGCAAGTCTCTAGCCCTTGTAAAACCCATGAGATGAAGCAAAATGTGCAGCCACTATTCTGCCTATTCATTTTGTGAGAAACTAGCCTGCTCCCACCTGTTAGTGTTTTTATGAATGAAGTCACAGCAATGGTTAACTAACACACCCACTATTTGGGTGCATTAACCCTTCTGGGTGTGTAAAGCCTTTGGGGGGGTCTTCCCTATTAGGAAGTAATTGGAGCTTCATAAAAAAGAAGAAGAAATAAATCCAGGAGGTTCGTTTAGCTGGGTTTGGGCAGTAGTATGTCTACAAAAAACATAAGGTAGCAGCAAAGGCAGGAGCTCATGATCTAACTCAGGTCTTGTTAATATGCTTTTTCTGAGTATATAAACATTTAAAAAATCCTTTGACAATGTGTGCAGATAAAGTTCATCATTATTATAGCAATATTGTAGGAGGCAGGGCTGTGGCTGAGAAAGTGTGGGTTACACAAGTCCTGCAAAGTAGCCCACTTGCTATTCACATTTTGCGGAGGGGTGTGTGTTAGAATAGTGTATGAAAACTCTGTAGCATACAGAAAGCTGTCATACCATGTTGCTGGTATTTTCAGGAAATGCAGATGGGGCTGAGAAATAGATTGTAGCAGCAGTGCAATTTATTAAGGGTTAGAATAGGTGGCTGTGATATACATACACACATACATGAAAGATCAAAAGACTAACAACAGAGTAATATCTATATATCTATATATCTATATATCTATCTATATATATATATTCTCTCTCTCTCTCTCTCTCTATATATATATATATCTTTTAGCTTTCTAGACTTTTAGCTTTGCTGTTTTAAATCTGTATTTTAAATCCCTGCATTGCTGCTAGGTTTTATTCAGGTTTTATTCTGGTTGTATTGTTATACTGTGGTTTTAATGTTTTATATATTTTATATTGTTTTATTGTGTGCTCTTTGGTTTTAATTTTTGTGAACCACTCAGAAAGCTTCGGCTATTGGGTGGTATAGAAATGAAATGAATTAATTAATTAATATAGAAGAGTATCTGCCATTTTAACTCTTGCAGGAGGCCCATGTGGAACCTCTCATCTCTCTCTTAGTGTTGGCCTTGGAGCCAAGACAGTGTCCCTCACAGGTTCACAGAAGCTAGTGTTTTCTCATGTATTGTAAAAATAGAGAACTCTCTTGTGAAGGCACCTGAATCTATTGTGCGCTGCCTGTAGAGCAGAGCCCAGGAGTGGGCTGCAAGCTGAGCAGGTCACCCGCCCCCCCCCCAAATATTAACCATGCCCTTTAGCCCTGTAATGGCCTTTGGCCCAAAGGGCCATTACAGGGGTGAAGGGAGTCATGGAAAGAACTGAGGGTTTCAGCTATGGGTGGACATTGTCTGGACACCAGGTCTACCTACCGAAAAGCAACAGATGGACAGATCTGGTATACAGATTCTTCAGAGACCAGATTTCTTTACCTATCCCAGACCTTATTGCTGTTCAGTCACCAGAGTTATGAGAAATGTTCTCTTATGCTATCATGGCTTTTTAAAAATGTACAGTTCAAGGAAGAATATGCAATTCCAAAAGAGCATTGTTGTACTTTAATATTCAAGCCATGAAAAGTTTATTGTTAGCTGATGTAAAACGTGGCTAATAACAATGTGAAAAGAAAAATGAGTAGTCCAGGCTCCTCTGGAACTCTAAAACCTGATCAAGCAGACTCATCTCTCCTTCCACTGCTAAAGGCACTTCAGCCCTCACAGACTCCACTGCTACTCTCTAGAGCTGCCTTCCCCAACCTGGTGCCTTTCAGACATTTGGCTTCAACTCCAATCAGCCCCAACCAGCATGGCCCATGGTATGGAATGCTGGGGTTGTAGTCCAAAACATCTGGAGGGCACCAAGTTGGTGGAGAGTGTTCACCAGTGTTTCCAAGATGAAGGAAATCATTCTAGGACAAGTTATGTGACGTTGCCAATGTTATGATAAAGACAGTGATGTTATGTTGTTGTAGTTTATTCGTTCAATCACTTACGACTCTTCGTGACTTCATGGACCAGCCCACGCCAGAGCTTCCTGTCGGCCGTCACCAACCCCCAGTTCCCCCAAGGTCAAGTCCGTCACCTCCCGAATATCATCCATCCATCTTGCCCTTGGCCGGCTATTCTACTACTCAATGTAGACTTCTAAGAGCTTTTCTACATACGGCTATTAATCAGCTGTTAATCTATTGTATCTACTTTTGGTTTTATTTCAGAATTGAGAACCAAGTACTACAAGAAGACCATTTCTTTTTCTGCCATTACATAACCTCTAGGTGGCACTGTGATATAGCAGAATAGTGCAAACACACAAGTGAAAAAAGTGGTTTCTTTTTCTTTTACAATTAAATACCACATTTCCCCGTGCGCTAAAAAAAAACTTTGCCAAACATGCCCTTTAGATACAGAAGCAAAACTGGAAGGTCATGATGTCATCTAAAGAACCTGTAAACAACCATGAATAGGAACGATCAGCACACAATAAATGCTTTGTGTAGAAGAACAATTCTACTCCATTTTGAAAGGTGAATGCAGAGGATGGAGGCAAACAGCAGTAACAGGGGAAAGTGCTAGAAAAACCCTGTCATGGCATGTGACCCTAAGCAACAAAAAGCACACACAAGGGAAGTGCACAGGTGTGTTGTAGCAGTGTGCGATATGCACTCTCAAATTGCAAACACAAACTACCATGCAGCTTTGAACACCCCCCACCCTGAAAAATTCCTGCAGATGCCCATGGCATACTATCTCTTGGTTACATAGGACTGTATTGAACTTCAGACCTTGCCTACATACACATAACATGCACACACAACACAGTGCAAGTCTATAGGAATTGGGGAAATTAAGGCTACATTCTGTGTGCACTTACCTGGGAGTAATCCCCATTGAATGTAGTGGGACTTACTTCTGAGTAAACATCCATTGGATAAGACTCTATGAGCTAGCTAAATATGCCACCATGGTTTGCTGCATGTGGCAGGTGTCCATGTTCTGTAACAGCCCAACAGTTCTGGGTGGTTTGTTAACTATGCCAACAGCCCACACTTGCCTGGTTTGGTCGGAAGACATGACAACCTACGAGCAGGGATTGGGCTACAGAATGCACACCTGTGGGCATCTGTCATGGCCTGAAAACCATTGTAGCTTATTTAAGGGTGCAATCCTATGGGGAAAGGCGGCCGCCTCCAAACTCAGAGGCAACTGCCTATCCAATGCAGGGCAGGAGAAGCGCAGAGTGGATCATCCCCTCTGTGCTTCAGCCACTCTGCATTTGTGGCTAGACAGCTGATTTCATCTGTCTAGCCGTGGGAAGGCAGAGTGGGGCAAGTGGCAGCTGGACAACACATAGGATGTGTCGTACTGGCATTTCCGCCTTCCTCGCCCCAGAACGCCCCATTTTCGCCACTCCCGCTCCTCTTCCAAGCGCGAAGCATGGGGATGTTCTGAGCTGCCTGTGGGGCAGTGCGGGAGGGGGCAAGGTCAGTTCCCTGTTGGTGTATCCTATGGCTGTCTAGCCGCTGACTAGCAGCCATAGGATTGCTCCCTGAGCCACCATGGCTGAAAACGATCGTGCCACACTATGCCAGTGCAGTCAGAGCTGGCCTTAGGCAGATACACGAACAAACCCAATGAGGTAGGTACCCTACAGGCAAAATATGGGGCTGCCAAGAGATAGAAACAATTAAAACCTTAGCCTGCTCTTTCTCTAACAGCAACACCACACAACACTTCACCCTAGAGGAAAAAAATGCAGGAGAGCTGCCATATCCCTCCACAGTTTCTCCCCTCAAGCAACTGTGCAATCCCTCGCCCCTAACCAGATTTAAAGGAATTTAGGGTCCTTCCTTTTCTGCTCTCTTGAGAATTTTTTTTTAAAAAAACCAGCCTTTCCTATTCCACTCCTGTACTCTGATAGAAGAGGGAAGCAGCCCATCATTTACTACTCAGGCTTGGAGGGAAGGGAGCCCCCTTTTCCCCACACTCTGCTGTTGCAGGAGGATGCACACTGGGAGGGGCTGTAGCTCAGTGTAAGAACACCCGTTTTGCATGCAGAAGGTCCCAGCTTCGATCCGTGGTGGCTCTAAGACAGGACTAGAAAAGAATCCTGCCTGAAACCCTGCAGAGCTGCTGCCAGTCAGTGTTGACAATATTGGGCTAGATGGACCAAAGGTCTGACTCAGTATGAGGCAGCTTCCTATGTTCCTATACCCCAGATACATTTCTTGACACCCAGATGCCCTACCCCTCCCACTTAAATCTGCCATCATCTCTTTTCAGAAAGGGGCACTGTGTGTGTGTGTGTGTGCGCGCGCGCGCAGCTCTAATGCATACACACTTACTGTATATGTGGTCTTATTTCAATTGTATTAACTTTAGGGATAACTACAGATAAATGCTGGATTCTTGACACCCAGGTGCCCTACCCCGGGACCTCTCTGGGGGCCACACACCACTGACATTGCCACCAGCTGTGGCTGCAGTGCTGGAATCCCAGCAATTCTGCTGGGGAACAAGCACACTGGGATGCTGTTTGGCTGTGGGGAGTTGTGGGAGCTGTATTCTGCAGAGAAACAGTGATTCTTTGGGGAAACATGGCAACCAGGGAGCGCCCGCCTTATTTCCCAACAGAATTGTGTTCCTGCCAGCCCGCCAAACAGCTGTTACATAAATTGCATAAGTAGATTATGAATATCTACCCTGAATGTAATCAACATTTGGAACAGACACATAATCAATTATATATATTACTAAAATAGTATCTGTAATGACATTTCCAAACATTGCCCACTTAATTATCAACTGTGGCGTGTTTGTCACTTACCCACTGGGTGCTGCAGATATTTTTTTCCCTTATTGGGACAGAGGATGAAATAGCATTGCGTGAAATTATGAAACACAAAACTAACTCACAAACACTTATACATTTTTTGAAAGAATGGCATGCTATCAGTAACGCTTAGAGGTTGTAAAATGGCATATATCTGCTTTTCAGTGTTTTAACATAACTGAGGCTGCACTATATTATGTTGTTCAGTCGTTAAGTTGTGTCCGACTCTTCGTGACCCCATGGACCATAGCACGCCAGGCCTTCCTGTCGCACTATATTATAGAAACCCCAAATTCCTGCTAATCACAAGTCTCTCTCGATTTGTCTTTCCGTTGTGCATAATTGCAAGCGATAAGACCTCTCAGCATTCCATGAAATTTGAAATGTGTTGCCTGTTAACAATGGAAGTCCCTTTGACATGCAAAAGCCAGATAGATTTAACCTGAATTAAATCACTGAACATATTTCTGGTTGAAAGTCAGCCTTGCATCTGGGCCTTCTTTAGCCAGCAGGAACAGCTTAGTAGGAGTATTTGTTTGGGAAAGAGACTCTTAAAAATTGTACCTCCCTGATTTCGAACTGTGGTGCTGGAGAAGACTCTTACGAGCCCCTGGATTGCAAGGAGGTCCAATCAGTCAATCCTAAAGGAAATCAACCCTGACTGCTCATTGGAAGGACAGATACTGAAGCTGAAGCTCAAATATTTTGGCCACCTAATGCAAAGAGAAAACTCCCTGGAAAAGACCCTGATGCTGGGAAAGATTGAAGGCAAAAGGAGAAGGGGACAGCAGAGGATGAGATGGCTAGATAGCATCACCGATGCAATGAATATGGACTTGAGCACACTCTGGGAGAGAGCGCAGGACAGGAAGGCCTGGCGTGCTATGGTCCATGGGGTCACGAAGAGTCGGACATGACTGAATGACTGAACAACAACAACAACAACAACATCAGTCATAGAAATCTGCACTAAATCTGGAGTTGAGCAAGAGGATCTCCCAAGTAGGCAGATTTTGTCTTTTGTGTAAATACATGAGCTAAGGGCAAAGACGTCACAAGATACATTAAAAAAATATAATAAGAAAAACATAATCCAACTGAGTCCTCTTTAAAGTAGGCATCAGCAATTTGGTGATTAAGATAATCCTTAGAAGGGATTAAAAAACAACAATGACTACTGATAAGTATGAAAAAGAGTCATTGGAAAAAGCAGTGGAAAAGGAAGTGTCAGCTACACTTTTGGAAAACATAGAACAGACCCCAGTAAATGTTTTCACCTTAAAAAAAGAAGCAGCAGCAGCTAAGAATGTTTATCTAGGTAGCTTTTCTGTATGGAATCATGAACATTAATGTAAGCTATCATTGGCTGGAAAGATTATTGCTGAACGGATTATCTGTATGCCAAAGAGGTGTAACAGAGATGTGTGAATTTGAGGTTATGTGAATCTTCTCTTAAGTGTGTGTGTGTATAAAATCTGAGTTACTGAATAGTAGTTAAATCTCCCATCATCTCTTTTCATAAAGGGGCACTGTGTATGTGCGTGTGTGCGTGCGCATCTCTAATACATACGTGGTTTTATTTCAACTGTATTAACTTTAGGGATAACTATAGATGATAAATGCTGGATCTATTGCTCACCCAGCATTTATCTTCAGTGGGTCTTCCTAATTTTAAAAATATGCCTAGAAAACCAGTGAATTTGTGGGATTAAGTTGTTGTTGTTGTTAAATAAGCCTGAGTTATAACTCACTTGAAGAAGATTTGATTATTTCAAGTAGAACCTTTTGTAATTGTGTGTTTAGACCAGAGTCTGGTTCTGAGATAGCATATAACTGGATCTCAACTATCTGAAATATACTTCCCAAGTGTCCTGTTTGGTTTAGGAAGAAACTGAAAGGTTTTTTTTTAAAGATCTAGTATCTTTGAGGCTCTGAAGCACTGATAAGTTTGGATGTAAGCATCTTATCTTGGGATATATGCCAGCTTTCTCCAGAGAGAGTAAGTTATGGTTTGCAGGAGCAATAGCAGAGGCCTTGCATGTTGTACTGCAAACTAGAAGACACCACCACACGGACACACACACACCTACAGTAAAACAGTAGATTTAGGGTGCAATCCTATACATATGAGGCAAAAAAAGGTCCTACATAGCTGGCTGGGGAATGCTGGGAGATGTAGGACTTTTTTATGTCTAAACATTCAGTGCAGAATAAGAGGAGTGGTGGAGGCAATCTTCGCCTCCATGCTCCTCCTGCTCTGTGTTTTGGCTAGATGGTTGGGGTTTTTTTGCCTGTCTAGGTAGGGCTCTGAGGAGCAGGAGGAAAGGAGGCTGGGGAGGCCTGGGGATACGGCATAAGCCAGCCTCTCCAGTCCCCTCCCCACCCACCAACACGCCCTCTTTCCCTCCTCTTTGAGGTCGCTTTTGTGACATTGGAGAGGCAGCTGGCGCAGTTCTTTCCCATGCTGAGGGGGAGAGGGGCTGGGAGCTCGGATTCCCAGCTCTGAGGTCATAGCACTGTCATAAGAACATAAGAAGAGCCATGCTGGATCAGACCAAGGGTCCTTCTAGTCCAGCATTCTGTTCACACAGTGGCCAACCAGCTGTCAACCAGGAACCCACATGCAGGACATGAACGCAACGGCATCCTCCCACCCATGTTCCCCAGCAACTGGTGTACAGACTCACTGCCTCTGGTGCTGGACGTAGCACATAGCCATCAAGACTAGTAGCCATTGATAGCGTTTTCCTTCAGGAATTTGTCTAACCCCTATCCAAACTGGTGGCCATCACTACCTTGTGGTAGCAAATTGCACAGTTTAACTATGCACTGTGTGAAGAAGTACTTCCTTTTATCTGTCCTGAATCTCCCACCAATCAGCTTCATGGGATGACCCTGAGTTCTAGTATTATGAGAGGGAGAAAACGTATCCTTATCCACTTTCTCCACACTATGCATAATTTTGTATACCTCTATCGTGTCTCGCCTTACCCTTCTGTCTTCGACCTTGGATCCAGGAATCTGTCTAGGGGCCATAGGAGTGCTGCCTCCATGACTTATGCTCAAACATGACACTGGGAGGGGATCATCTACATGAAGATTCCCCCCCCCCCCGGCCATTGTAATACCTGGCTCACTCATGCACCACACAATGCACACCTCCAACTCATTCTTCTCATGCTGTTTGTGCCATTAAATCCTGCATTTCTTCAAATTACTTTTGTGACAATTTTGAATTTTTTAATATAACTTGCAATTTTCTTGCAGTATATATTCTGGTGTGTAATGTAACTTGTTACATTTCTTGCAGTAATGCAAATTGTGGGAGTGGCTTCAGCCTACAGAACTGGTTCATCGACAGGGTAGGTGGACTGGCTCCAGGGATGTACGAAAGTCACTTATCTTTTCGAATGGTGACATTCGCGGTGGGGGGGAGGCGCTCCGTCCCTCCCCCCGAAATTCTCTCTGGCCGGCTCTGCTCTGTGGAGATTTTGCGGAGCCGCCGCCCAGGGCCGCCCGCAGCCAGACATCTGGCTGCTGGGCAGCCTGCAGGGATGCAAATGCATCCCTGTATTTTGCTGTGATAGGCTACATAAATATTTACGTAGTCTATCACGGCAAAAAAAAAAGCGAACGCAAATGGCAGCTATGGCGGCCGCCATTTGCGTTCCCCTTTTTTTTGCCGTGATAGGTTACGTAAATATTTATGTAACCTGTTACGGGGGGGGGGGGAAGGGAACACAAATAACGGCTACTATGTAGCCATTGTTGTTGTTCAGTCGTTCAGTCGTGTCCGACTCTTCGTGACCCCATGGACCATAGCACGCCAGGCCTTCCTGTCCTGCGCTCTCTCCCGGAGCGTGCTCAAGTTCATATTCATTGCATCGGTGATGCTATCTAGCCATCTCATCCTCTGCCGTCCCCTTCTCCTTTTGCCTTCAGTCTTTCCCAGCATCAGGGTCTTTTCCAGAGAGTTTTCTCTTCGCATTAGGTGGCCAGAATATTTGAGCTTCAGCTTCAGTATCTGTCCTTCCAAACAGCACTCAGGGTTGATTTCCTTTAGGATTGACTGACTGGACCTCCTTGTAGTCCAGGGGACTCGTAAGAGTCTTCTCCAGCACCACAGTTCGAAAGCATCAATTCTTCGGCGCTCAGCCTTCCTTATAGTCCAGCTCTCACAGCCATACATTACTACTGGGAAAACCATAGCTTTGATTAGACGGGCCTTTGTCGGCAAGGTGATGTCTCTGCTTCTTACTATGCTGTCTAGGTTTGCCATAGCTTTCCGCCCAAGGAGCAAGCGTCTTTTAATTTCATGGCTACAGTCACCATCTGCGGTGATCTTGGAGCCCAAGAAAGTAAAATCTGTCACTGCTTCCATTTCTTCCCTTTCTATATGCCAGGAAGTGATAGGGCCAGATGCCATGATGTTCGTTTTTTTAATGTTGAGTTTCAAACCAGCTTTTGCACTCTCCTCTTTCACCCTCAACAAGAGGCTCTTTAGATCCTCTTCGCTTTCTGCCATTAGGGTGGTATTGTCTGCATATCGGAGGTTGTTGATAATTCTCCCAGCAATCTTAATACCGACCTCTGACTCATCCAACCCGGCATTTCTCATGATGTACTCTGCATATAAGTTAAATAAGCAGGGTGACAATATGCAGCCTTGTCGTACTCCTTTCCCTATTTTGAACCACTCGGTTGTTCCATCTCTGGTTCTTACTGTTGCTTCTTGACCCTCGTACAGGTTTCTCAGGAGACAGGTAAGGTGGTCTGGTACTCCCATCACTTTAAGTATTTGCCACAGTTTGTTGTGATCCACACAATCAAAGGCTTTAGCGTAGTCAATGAAGCAGAAATAGACGTTTTTCTGGAATTCTCTTGCTTTCTCCATGATGCAGCGAATGTTGGCGATTTGATCTCTAGTTCCTCTGCCTCTTCGAAACCCAGCTTGTACTTCCGGTAGTTCTCGGTTCACATACTGTTGAAGCCTAGCTTGTAGGATTTTGAGCATCACCTTGCTGGCATGTGAAATGAGCGCAATTGTGCGGTAGTTTGAACACTCTTTGGCGTTGCCCTTCTTTGGAATTGGAATGTAAACTGACCTTTTCCAGTCTTGCGGTCATTGCTGAGTGTTCCAAATTTGTTGGCATATTGAATGCAGCACTTTAACAGCATCATCTTTTAGGATTTTAAATAGCTCAGCTGGAATACTGTCATCTCCGCTAGCTTTGTTGTTACTAATGCTTCCTAAGGCCCACTTGACTTCACTCTCGAGGATGTCCGGCTCAAGTTCAGTGACCGCACTATCATGGCTATCAAGGACATTACTATCATGGCTATCAAGGACATTAAGATCTTTCCTGTATAGTTCTTCTGTGTATTCTTTCCACCTCTTCTTAATCTCATCTGCTTCTGTGAGGTCCCTGCCTTCTTTGTCCTTTATCATGCCTGTCTTTGCACAAAACGTTCCCTTGAGATCTCCAATTTTCTTGAAGAGATCTCTAGTCTTTCCCATTCTGTTGTTTTCCTCGATTTCCTTGCATTGTTCCGCCGCCATTTGTGTTCCCTTAGTTTTGCCGTGATAGGCTATGTAAATACTTACGTAGCCTATCACGGCTATATGGAAGAAGTGAATGGCGGCCGCGGCCGCCATTCGCAATGGAGCACGGACGGCAGCAGGTAGGTGCTCCATTCTGGGCCCATTTTGTGGGGGTAGGGCTTCGTTCCACCATGGATTTCAGGGGGCCAAATGCACTGGCATTCGGCCTCACTGAGATCTGTGGAGGAATTCTCTGGCATCCCTAACTGGCTCTGCATGGAGGAAGTAGTGTCCTTCATTTGCCGGCTGCTGGTGAAGGGGATGCATGTAATATATCTATCTCTATATCTATCTGTATATATCAGAATTTGCCAGCATGCACATCAAGACCTTAGCATCTGCAAGTAACAGATTTTTCCTCTTAACTTGTTCCTGTGCAGGTTCCGATCTTTGGATGGGTGTACTGAAAAATATCATCAAATAAATAGCTGGCTGAAAGGAGCTTCCCAGGAAGCAGCAAGTTTGTGGTGATGGTGAAGGCTGCAGGGAGTCCACAGCCAGTCACAGTACCTGGGTGCTGGGCAAGCAAGGTGGCATGCTCTGCACGGGAAGCCTTGGCAAAACCCTTTGCAAACAAAGCAAACAGCAGCAGCTCTGAGAAGGACAACACTCAGCCTTTCTCAACTTACTTTCCCACCTCTCTCCCCAAAAGGGCTTCTCTCCTCTCCTCTCCTCTCCTCTCCTCTCCTCTCCTCTCCTCTCCTCTCCTCTTCCCTCTCTGTCTCTGCCTTGCCCAGTGAAATGCAGAGTGAACTCAATGCTGCTTCCACTCACCCCATCCCCACCTCCTTTGAAAAAAAGAAGTCTGGAATGTCTTTTCAAACCTTCCCAGTTATCTCCTTTTCCCCTTTCAGTCCCTTGCCTCAGAAAGCTACTAGCTGAAAATGCAACAATATGCATGTCTACTCAGAAGTAAATCACATTGTTTTCAATGGTGCTTACTCCTGGGAAAGTCAGCATGGGAGAGGGGTGCATTGGCATTTGGGAAATGCATTTGGACTGAAGGGAAAAGGGGAGTTGAGAGCAGTGACAGCTAGAAGCAATAACATGACCTCCCAACTTCTCCCTTCCCTCATGTCCTCCTCCTCCTCTTCGATTTGCTATTTGTTTGTTTTTGTTTTTTGCGAGAGGAGCTGTGAATTCTCTTGAACTTTATTTCTAAATCTCTGCTGCTATGCACCATTGAAGGTGCACCCGCAGTCGGTGAACTCACAGAAAAAGACAAGGGAAACGGAAATGACCATTTCCCCTGCAATGACAGAGGCGATGCGCTTGCACTGCAAACACAAATGACTGAACACATGTGGCCTTTCAGACTCCTCCTACTTCTCCCGCTATTGCATTTCTGTATGGCACTCTTGCGTTGTTAATACAGACGTGTTTTACAGAAATACCTTCACAGCACTGCTTCATGCAGAAAAGAGACTCTAGTGTAGGTCTCCCCTGGATGATCTATCTGTGATATTTTTAAAGTGAAATGTAGGCTCAGGAAGATGCAGATGGGAAGAGCTGTGTGTGTGTGTGTGTGTGTGTGTAGAGGTTGCCTGCCACCACTGTTGAATTTGCTGATGTGGCACCAGCAAAAAGCATGGTAAATTGCTTGGGAAAAAGGTGTTCAGGGAGTATATGCCATGTCTGGAAGCAGGAATGTGAATCTGCTTTTCAAGTAAAATTACCACTTTTAAAATGCTTTTGGGGGGGATGCTGCAGCAGTTTTGGTAGCGGCGGTGGCAATTTTTATGGTGGGGGAGGGGTGCAGCTCCCAATGGGTTTGGGGGGGCAGTGTGGCCCCCCTGGCCCCTGGAGTTTGCCCATCTCTGCACTAATGGAAAGTCTCTTCCACGAATGGAAGGGCTGTTCTAACGTAGGCATGTGCGAAAACCCCTTACCTGGCGTCCATGGGGGTCTGCGGGGGGGGATGCGATCCGTTTCTCCTCCACTGGAATCCTCGCTGGCCGACTCTGCTCCACAGCGACTCTGCGGAGTCACTGGCTGGCTCTGAAGTGCCAGTGATATGGCTGCCATTGCGTATCGCTGGCTGGGCGGATTGACTGCAGCGTGTCTGTAAATGGCATCTGGGATGCCATTTATGGCTGTAAAGGCCTTAGTTTAAGGTAAATGCAGCCATTTACGGCTGCATTTGCCTTAAACTAAGGCCTTTACAGCCGCAAATGGCGTCCTGGACACCATTTGCGGCCGCAGTCAATCCGCTAGGCATGTTGGAAAATTCCGCCACGGACTCCAATGAGGCCAGATTCTTTAGAATCCGCCCCCCTGGAGTCCGTGGCGGAACGGACTACCCCCCCTGCCACCTCCCAAAATCCCCCCTGGAACGGACCTACCTGGCTCTGGCGGTGGCTCCAGCAGCGACTCCGGGTCATCTTCTGGCACTGCCGCTATGCTAGCCACCATTTGCATCCCTGCCGAGCCATGATAGGCTACGTAAGTATTTATGTAGCCTATCATGGCAAAAGGCAGGGATGCAAAAGGTGTAGTGGCTGCCATTTGCATCCTTGTCTTTTGCCATGATAGGCTATGTAAATACTTACGTAGCCTATCATGGCCTAATGCAAGGCTGCAAATGGTGGCCGCTATGACGGCCGCCATTTGCGGCCGCAGCAGCCCGGCAGTGGCTGGAAGTCCGGCTGTGGCTGGGGAGGATTCCGGGGGGGAGGACCGGATCGTCTCCACCCCCACAGACCCCAGCGGAACAAGGTAAGTGGAGTTTTGTACACCCCTACAATCTGCCCAGCCAGCGATACGGCAATGGCAACCGTATCGCTGGCACTCTGGAGCCAGCTGGTGGGGAGGATCCGGCTGGTGAGGATTTCTCCAGGAGGCGGAGGTAAGTCTTCCGATTCTCCACCGACTCCAGGAGGCAGCATTCTTTTGAATCCGACCTCACTGGTATGTGTGGAGGATTTCTCCCCCATCCCTATTAACATAGTGCAAGAGCGCTGTGTGAGAAAAATGACCCCAAATTCAGGGACGTCTTTTCATTTGCACAAGCTCTCATGCAAGACTTTTCACAAGCTTTCTTCAACACCTTTTACAGCCCACTAGAGGTTTTATGCTACTGCCGTTATAATCCTAATTCATCATGTTTCCCATAGTGGTCACTTTCACAGGTAACGATAACCTGGAATTCCAGAAAAACTTGGCTTATTGTTTACAAGCAGCATGTTCATACACACTGCCCGATTCCTTCCCTATGGATTCTCTCACCAGCGGGAGCAGCAAGAATAACTAGTAATTAACCAGGGCCCCATCTACACCAGGTTTTTACTCCTGGGCGGGTGCGAGTTGAGGTCCCTTGTGATAGATGATGTAGTTGCAACTTCACAGCCATCCCTGGTTTTTGCCCGGAAAAAGTGGAGTTCCAAGGAGTCGTTTTACTGTGATTTTGGGGGGTTGCAGTGGGTTCCCCCGTGGTTGCGGGCCATCTGTTCCTTCCCTGAACAGACTTCTCATTTTACAGTGGGCATGTTGTAGGTGTGCATAGTGCCTGCGTCACTCTGTGATGCCTAGGGATGTTGGAGAAATCCTCCACGGACCCCCGATGTCTGTGGAGGATCGGATCTCTTACCTCTGCCTCCCTGCGAAGTCCTCACCAGCTGGATCCTGCCTGTCACCAGCTCTGAAGCCCCAGCAACACGGCCACCATTGCTGTATCGCTGGCTGGACTGACGGACTGCGGACGCAAATAGTGTCTGCTACGCTATTTGCATCCTCGCTGTTTGACATGATAGGCTACCTAAATCTTTACATAGCCTATTGCGTGAAAAAACAGGGATGCAAATGGCGTATTCTGCTATGCCAGACACCATTTACATCCCTGTTCCACTATGTCCCTGTTCTGCTATACGTCCCTGTTCCGCTATGTAACAGGGACACATAGGGGAATGTAAAGGTATGTAAATGTACTATTTATGTCCCTGTTCCGCTATGCCGGAGGCCATTTACGTCAGCAGTACATCAGTCCAGCCAGAGATACGGCAATGGTGGCTGTATCACTGGGGCTTTGGAGCTGGCTGGCGGTTCCGCGGAATTGCTGCGGAGCACAGCTGGCCGGTGAGGATTCCGGGGGGGGGGACAGATTGCCTCCCCCCATGGACCCCCCTACTGGAACGGCAGGTAAGTAATTTGTACATCCCTAGTGACGCCCCTTTGCTCCCCCATCCCTTCTCAGCTGCGCAGTTACAGAGGCACAGTGGGGCGTTTTCATTTATTTTATCACACTTTTGCACATTTTTGCAGCTTCCTATCTTCGAAACTGTTGCTTTTGGACTCAGTACCCAAGGGCTGGGAGGGGGGAGTCTTGGGGGAGGAACAGCATCACTCCAGCCACCATTCTGGAGTGATGGCTAGGCACGTAGTGCTCACGCTTGTAAGTGTGAACCATCGCAAGAGTCTCAGGCTAGGGAACTGACAAACTGATGGTGCGGAAATGAAGGAGCACAAAACACCCAATTTTTACCTAAACCAGGGTCAGAAAGAAACAGCAGAGCCCCTCAAATATAAAATAGCCACTGAAGTGTCACACCCCCACACTCATGGGACTGCACAGCTGTGCATTTCAGTATAATCAATAATGGCCAAAAAAGAGAGGGCATGACGAGTCTCTTAGGGAAGCGCGCAGTATAGCACGAGTGTATCACACGGCATGGTCATTCGAAGCCACATTGCTGCGCAGTTGCGATGGGGTGGGGCGGTCAAAGCGGTGCCATATAGATGGGGCCCAGGATGCAAAAGTTTAGCATTATATCTGAACTGAGACTCCTGGCTTGTTGCTCCCAAATAAGCTATGAGTTGGAAATCAGGGTTTTCTCTCCTGTGTTGCTTCCAATGACTGGTTTCCATTCTCTCTGCATTTAGGAAGGGAGTCAAGACACATCTTTTTAATCTTGCTTTTTCAATTGTTGCTATGGGTTTAAAGGTTGTTTTTACTGTTTTACTTTGTCTTTATTTGTTTATGATTTTGTAGGCTGCCCTGGTTTGTTGCAGAAAGGTATAGAAATGCAAAAATAATAATAAATAATAATAAACTACAAACCCAGTGTGAAAACCAATGTGGCGTAGTGGTCAGATTTTTGGAACAGGACTGGGAAGGCCTGGGTTCAAGTCCCCACTGAGCCAAGAAGCTCACTGGGTGACTTTGGGCCAGTATCACTGAGTCTCAGCCTAACCTACCTCACAGGGTTGTTGTGAGGATAAAATGGAGAGAGGAGGAGGATCATGTATGCCACCTTCGGCTCCTTGGAAGAACAGTTGGGATGGATGGATATGTATGTATGTATGTATGTATGTATGAAAAGACCCTGATGCTGGGAAAGATTGAAGGCAAAAGGAGAAGGGGATGGCAGAGGATGAGATGGCTAGATAGCATCACCGATGCAATGAATACGAACTTGAGCACACTCCGGGAGAGAGCGGAGGACAGGAAGGCCTGGCGTGCTATGGTCCATGGGGTCACGAAGAGTCGGACATGACTTAACAACTGAACAACAATAAATATGTATATATATTAGGGATGTACGAAACTCACTTACCTTTGCTCCGTCCCTCCCCCCGGAATCCTCGATGGGGGGGGAGGTGATCCGGTCCTCCCCCCGGAATCCTCGATGGTTGGCTCCACTCTGTGGCCAGGCCGCAGAGCAGCCAGCCAGGGCCGTCTGCAGCCAGATTTCTGGCCGTGGACGGCCTGGTGTGGATGCAAATGGCAGCCACCGTAGTGGCCGCCATTTGCATCTTGCCAGACAGATGTGATAGGCTACATAAGAATTTACATAGCCTATCACGGCTAACCTCAACCCCCCCCCAAAAATGCAGTCTACACAAATGGCGGCGGCTATGGAGGCCACCATTTGTGTACCCTATTTTTCGCCAATTTATCTTACGTAAATATTTACGTAGGCTAGAACAGCAAAAAATAAAGGACTGCAAATAGCGTCCACTATGCTATTTGCATTCCCCTTTTTTTCGCCGATTTATCTTACGTAAATATTTACGTAAGATAAATCGGCGAAAACTAGGGAACGCAAATGGTGGCCGCCGTACCCGCCACCATTTGCGTACGCTGCATTTTGTGTGGGTTTTTTTAGGTTAGCCGTGATAGGCTACGTAAATTCTTACGTAGCCTATCATGGTCCAAGGACGGCAATGGTGGTGGCAGCAGCCCTGCCACGGCCAGCCAGGAGACCAGCTGCCGCCGCCGCCGCCACATCCGCCCCAGGTAAGTGCCATCCTGGGGGGATTCTGCGGGGGGGCGGGGGGGCAGGAGGCTTCTTTAGAATCCGGATTCTTTAGAATCCGGCCTCACTGGAATCCGAGGCGGAATTCTCCGCCATCCCTAATATATATGCAAGTAAATATTATGGCTTGTTTGGGGAGAGACAAACTAGGAATCCCAGTTCAGATGTAACACTTAGCTTTTGCTTCCTGGTTAGTTTCTGGTAACTTTAGCCTTTCCCACTGATCGGACCGAACAAGGAGTGAACAATAAGCCAGGATTCTCTGGAATTCTCGGTTATTGTTACTTGTAAAAGTGGCCACTGTAGCACAATCCCTGATACATTGTGATGCTTCCACTAGCTTGTGCAAAAGTTACCAGAACAGTCATAATACATCCAGCCTGCTGCTTATGTTTCTTCCTATCCTAGCCATTTCTGCCAACCTGGATGCAAATCTCATAGCAAATCTTGTAGCATTTAGCTTTTGAATCTAATCAATATAGTTTAATAATGCTGTCTGTAAGTTTTAGGCCATTTCAGAAAGGCAGACATCATGGGTTTGCTGGGCCTCTATGTTTTATAGTCCATAATTGTTCACAGAAGAGACATCCAAGATTCTTGTAGCTATCCTTATATTACTAATGAGTTTATTTTGGAGATGGAAAGCCATTTTGAAATGGATTCCATGTGTTCTGTAAATGCAAATACATTAAAGAGTGATGGCCTGAAAGGCCTCTTTCTAAACTCAGTTGCAAATTAGTTCTTCTGGTTCAATTTACAATATAAAGAAATGTAAAATTATGAAGGAGCCATTTCATACCTGACATATAGAGAGCTAAAAGAGTAATTTGGGAAGGCCCTGGTTCAAATCCCACTGCACCATTAATTAATTACATGATCTTAGGAATCCCCAGCCTTACCCTCCCCTACTGCTGCAATCTGCAATATTGCAGATATTAAGTTAGGCCTGAGAATATTGGCCTAACTTAAAGGGCTGTTGTAAGAATCATGGATACAAATTGGACAAAATATTTTCACTATCAAACCCAGAATTCACCCTAATAGTATACAGGGTGGCTACTTATGAATTGTCCCCAAAGAGGGCAAACGAGGACATTGATTTGCATGAAATATATATATGGTAATGTATATGTCTAGATGGAAATGTACAAATAATTACTATAATTTAAATAGAAATACAGTAGATATCACCTAGGCATGGGTGACAAAGCAATGCTGGAGATTGCTAGGATTCTTTGAACATCACCTCGCCACTCATCTTCTGCCCAATTCTAGGTCGTGTTTGTAATTGCTGCTTGCTCTGTGTGAATGGGAACATTGTGCAAATCAAGCAGCGATCAGATGTGAAATTTGCACAACTTTCTTCCATAGACTAAAGTGGTGCTGATTCAGTCTACAGGGGAATTTGTGCAAATTAGGAAACTTGTGCAAAATTGTACTGGGAAAGTTGCCCAAATTTATGGTGGACATGTGCTTGTGCTCGCATTTGGGGCTTCAAACAGGGTATGCTGGCATGTTTTATAAGCAAATTCTCAAACATCCCTAATCTCACCATA
Source organism: Heloderma suspectum (assembly GCF_057233095.1). NCBI lineage: Eukaryota > Metazoa > Chordata > Lepidosauria > Squamata > Helodermatidae > Heloderma > Heloderma suspectum. The sequence goes on along the minus strand of NC_139460.1, from coordinate 76,150,154 downwards.
ATGCAGAAGTAGAGTTGTACGAAACCCTTACTTTCTGTTCCGGGGGGAGGGGTTCCATGGGGGGGGAGGCGATCCGTTCCTCCCCCCTGGAATCCTCTCTGGCTGGCTTTGCTCCGCGGCAATTCCACGGATCCACCAGCTGGCTCCGGAGCACCAGCGATACGGCTGCCATTGCCGTTATCACTGGCTGAGGGGGGCTGTCTCCGGACGCAAATGGCTAGCCTATCGCATGAAAAAGCAGAGACACAAATGGCGTAGCAGACGCCATTTGTGGCCGTAAAGCCTTTAGTTTAAGCTAAATGCAGCCATTTACAGCTGCATTTAGCTTAATCTAAGACCTTTCCGGCCGCAAATGGCATACTGGATGCCATTTGTGTCCAGAGACAGACCCCCTCAGCCAGTGATATGGCAATGGCGGCTGTATCGCTGGTGCTCTGGAGCCAGCCAGCAGCTCTGCAGGATCACCGCAAGGAGGATCCGGCTCCAGGTGGGTCCTCAGGGAGGCAGAGGTGAGTGGTGCCATTCCGTCATGGACTCCAGGGGGCTGGATTCTTTAGAATCCGGCCTCATTGAGGTCCATGGCGGAATTCTCTGCCATCCCTATGCAGAAGAATATGACCGGGTGACCTGTGTGCCTGTATGCCCAGTCAGCGGCCCAGCTGCTCCCTGTTGATGGGCAACAGTTCTCATGGTTCTTTTTCTTTAAACTGGAATTGGACAGGACAGCCCTTCGAATAGAGGACACCTTCGATAAAGCAGGGCTGAGCAACTGGGCATGTTTAGCCTTGAGAAGAGAAGACTGAGGGGCGGTATGATAGCGCTATTCAAGTACTTGAAAGGTTGTCACAGAGAGGAAGGCCAGGATCTCTTCTCAATCATCCCACAGTGCAGGACACGGAATAATGGGCTGAAATTACAGGAAGCCAGATTCCGGCTGAACATCAGGAAAAACTTCCTGACTGCTGGAGCAATACAACAATGGAACCAATTACTTAGGGAGGTAGTGGGCTCTCCCATGCTGGAGGCATTCAAGACGAGGCTGGACAGCCATCTGTCAGGGGTGCTTTGACTTGGATTCCTGCATTGAGCAGGGGGTTGGACTCGATGGTCTTGTAGGCCCCTTCCAACCCTACTATTCTAGGATTCTATGACTCTATGATTCTACACCTTGGGACTAGTCTGAACTTGCAGATGATGTGACTTCACCATCTAGTCACCTTTCCCCCCTCCCTATCCCCCCACTGTCCAACTGCCTTTTATAACATTTTGCCTGATGAAAAGATCTGGGGATCTTTTAGTTGGCCCTAATAAAGGTATTACAGCAACATCGATTTTGGAAATTGTCTTATGGTCAGTACCCTGGCTTTTTTTCACAGTAAACTTATTATCTTTGAACTTACTAGATAATGAGACTGTAACTGCGAAAGCACAGGCTGTAGCCTGCACTATGAGAGTTTAGGAAGATTAACGCTGTCCCCTGGTATTCACTGCTGCCACCAAGTGGATGTCTTTATTCCCTGGCTGCCTCCTCTGTCTGTCTGTCTGTCTGTCTACCTACCTATCACATTTCTATACCACCCAATAGCCAAATTTCTCACTAAACAGCCCTTCAACCTCTGGAGCTTAATTACTCGTCCAGCCAACTACCAGGTAGTATGGTAGAGTGGTAGATTCCAGCTCACCCTCATAATGCCTCCTTTTTTCCCCCTCTCCAAAGTCAGAGCACCAATGTCAGATGAGCATGGGCTTTGAATATTTCTGCAGCCTCCTGGAGGAAGATTATGAGATAGGATTTCCCTCTCTGAGGGCAGCCCTTTCTCTTCATCCTTGGAGATCCCTTGGAGAGGAAAACAAATCCTATGACCCCTGGGTCACCCTTCTAGGGACCATAAAGTTGTAGCCTGAGATGGACTAATCTGAATTTTAATCTGAATTTTTAGCTGGTCTACTCTATTTTTAGTTTGGCAGGATTGCAATGATAAAAAATGACAGTCTTCCCAAAATTTCTGTTTCTGTTAGGAAATGTCCCAGTGAATATAACTAAAATGGATCTTATAGCTTGGCAAAAAGACAGCAAAACAAAACAAAAACATAATTTTTATATGATTTTTTTAAAAAACAGGTATTTTCAAAAATATTGCAAAAACAAAAATCTAATGGAGGATTATCATGTCTGAATATGACAAACAGCAGAATGCCACTTTCTTCCAGACTATTTTGGCCATATAGAAAGAAAGTCAGTAAAATAAGAATCAAGTTAATGCAATATGAAAATCAAACTATTTTTGCAGTTATGCAATCGTGCAAACATTGGGGCGGGGAATTAAGCCCAGATATATGCCCCTTCCAGGTCCTTTATTTAGATTTTTCTCCTTTTGCTCAAGAACAGTCCTTGTGATAAAGACATACAGTTACAACATTCGGGAGCATATTGTATACACAGACAATATAAATTGGGATGAACTACAGACAGAGAACTGAACCAGGCTAACCCCACTGTTTTCAATACATGCAGTTAAAAAATTATATAAACACTGGAATTAGGAGAGGTTCTTATGAAGTCTGGGAAAAAATGATGTAAGGCTGCAATCATATATTCATGTAAATGGGAATTAGTTCTATTGAATTCAGTGGGGTTTATTTCTGAGTAGACATGTATAGATTGCATCCTACCACATTATTCTAGTTTGGTTTATGACCATGCCCTGCTAATCCCACATCCTTTTATCCAAGGTTAGTGGTGTGGTGAAAATTCCCAAAACTCCACGATAATCATCTTCACCCCTTGCCACATAGATTAGTCTTCATGCACTGTAAGAGGTCATCATGACAACAATGGATATGTGTTCATCAGGTCTTGGTCACTTCCGGTAGATAGTGTGGCAGATGTTAGAATTTGATAGCCCACCTCGCTGTTAGGTGGTCACTCGTGCATTGCCCCAAAAGAAGAAATGCATCCATCCCCTCCCTCAAAAAAAGAGGCCCAAAGAGGTGAGGGATTTGCATAAAATATACATATGCTAATTTAGACATATAGCTGCAAATTTAGAAATAATTATTATAATTTAAATAGAAATAGTATACATATTACCATAGAGGGGGAAATGTGACCAGGTGACCTGTGTGTCTGCTCAGTCTGCTGCCCAGGATCTAACTGCTGATGGGCAACTTCAAGGGCCCTGCTCTCTCTCATTATTATGGTTCTTTATGTTTAAACTGGACTTAGAATAGACAGCACTTCAAGTAGAGGGTGTCTTCAAATACAGGAATGTTGTCTGATAATCCTCCGAAGTAAATATTATTTCTGTAAAGTAAGACAAATGACCACCTACTGTTGGGGTGGCCATGTGTCCTCTTTGAAGGGCTGCCAGAAAAACATCCTGTTTCAGGGCTGGGCAATTTTGGGAGGTTGGGGGGGGGCATTTTCACCCCCTGGACACCCCTGCAGGCTGCTGGGTGACTCTTTTCTTTTTTTAAGGAAGAATACATTATTATTTTTTAAGGAAATAAATGGTATCTGTAGTACTATAGAGTGCCAAAAACAGGCTAAATCTGACTTTTGGGGGAGCTCTGCAATACACTCAATGTTTTTTCATTAAAAATCTTTTTTTAGAAAAAATATTTGGGTGTGGATAGCAGTGGGGGCAGCGGGGCCCACATGGGGCTCATGGGATGCATGTTCATAGAATCATAGAATAGTAGGGTTGGAAGGAGCCTATAAGACTGACCGTCGAGTCCAACCCCCTGCTCAATGCAAGAATCCAAGTCAGAGCATCCCTGGCAGATGGCTGTCCAGCCTCGTCTTGAATGCCTCCAGTGTGGGAGAGCCCACTACCTCCCTAGGTAATTGGTTCCACTGTTGTATTGCTTTAACAGTCAGGAAGTTTTTTCTGATGTTCAGCCAGAAGCTGGCTTCCTGTAACTTGAGCCCATTATTCCGTGTCCTGCACTCTGGGATGATGGAGAAGATATCCTGCCCTTCCTCTCTGTGACAACCTTTCAAGTACTTATGAGTGCTATCATATCTCCCCTCAGTCTTCTCTTCTCAAGGCTAAACATGCCCAGTTCTTTCTGTCTCTCCTCATAGGGCTTTGTATCCAGTCCCCTGATCATCTTCTCAGTTGCCCTCCTCTGAACCCTCTCCAGTTTGCCTGTATCCTTCTTAAAGTGTGGTGCCCAGAACTGCACACAGTACTCCAGATGAGGCCTAACCAGTGCTGAGTAGAGGGGAACTAGTGCTTCATGTGATTTGGAAGCCATACTTCTATTAATGAAGCCCAAAATAGCATTCGCCGTTTTTGCAGCCACATCACATTGTTGGCTCATATTCAGCTTGTGATCGACAACAACTCCAATATCCTTCTCGCTTGTAGTATTGTTGAGCCAAGTATCGCCCATCTTGTAACTGTGCATTTGGTTTCTTTTTTCTAGGTGCAGAACTTGGCATATCCCTATTAAATGTAATTCTGTTGTTTTCTGCCCAGCGCTCCAGCCTATCAATATCACTTTGAATTTTGTTTCTGTCTTCCAGGTTATTAGCTATTCCACCCAATTTTGTGTCCTCTGGAAATCTGATCAGCATTCCTGCACCTCCTCCTCCAAGTCATTAATAAAAATGTTGAAGAGCACTGGGCCCAGGACTGAGCCCTGCGGTACCCCACTCATTACCTGTAGTGTGGGAGAAGGAGTCTGCAGGTCGTCTGATACTTACTGGAAGTTCCTACTGCCCTGGTTACACTGGGAAGATGCGGAGGCGGGGAGGGGGAGATGTTGGATCCTCCATTTTAGGAAATATAAAGTCTAGCTATTATCAGAAGTGTTTTCCATCTGGCAAAAGAAGCCTGTTTGCTTCAACCACAAATTGTCTTTCAGATTTTTTCTAAAACATTCCACAGTAATATGGAAATAGGATGGAACAGACTTATGGATAAACACATGAGAAATTGACATGGACTGGAGTTAAGCTGATCCATCCGTCCATCCATACATAGATAGAACCTGCAGAGAATGTCAAAGCAGATTGCAGCAGGAGAGGGAGCTCTCACTGCACCTGACAATGACAAAGGTATAACAAAACCCTATGGGGCTTAGACAAAAGAGGGGCTTTTAGTCATAAGGCAGGAGGCATCTTTCCTCAGGTTTGTTATATTTAGGATTGGGCAAAAACTACTTAGCTAGTTTTGAATGCATTTTCATGCATGTTGAGAGACTAGGTCCATTTTCAATAGGGTGTTGTTGTTTTTTACACTCATGAACAAATACGTGTTAGTTCAGTGCTGTTTGGTGCCCATTTGTTCCCCTTGGCAGCTTCTTCTTCTGCCTGCCATTCTTCTTCACCATCGTTATTCTCGGACTCATCTGCCCTCACTGCCACTTAATCTGATTGGCTGTTGATGACATCATGGACATGAGTAAACGTAAACAAAACACCATTGAAACAACCTAAATGCTTGGTGGGTTGAGGGTTTATTTTACTTTATTTTTTGTTCTGTTGTTGTTGTTTTTTTTAAAGAATTTTAGTTCAGCTGTGTTGAACACACTAACTTCAAAGGGAATATTGAGATTAGTAAGTATTTTGCACATCCAAAACACAAAGATAAAATCCAGAATCCAGATCCAGGAGTCTGTTCTAACTTCTGTTATCAACTTCTCTTCAGTTATGTTTTCTTATATCTAAAGTGCTTACAACAGTGTAAAGGTCAAATTACATGTTACATTAATTGTGTAGCATCTAGCATGTAGTTGAGGATAACCTTTTATTTTACTCTAGAGTAAGTGTTGTGGCCCCAATTCAGTTTGGGGCCCCTATGCACCAGGAGTGGAGGATAAAAGAGGGACCCCTCCTTTTTCTCATTCCCCCAGGGGAAGGGTTAAAGAAAATACCTCAGCTGATGCCAATGGAGTTCTTTTTCTATTTGTATGTTTGTTTATTTCATTTCTATACCTATAAAATGTCTTCACCTGGTGCTGGAAGGAATACAATGTAGGTGCCAGGCAAACCTCACTAGGGAGCTCATTCCACAGCCGGGGTGCCACAGCAGAAAAGGCCCTCCTCCTAGTAGCCACTCATCTCACTTCCTTTGGCAGGGGCTGACGGAGAAGGGCCGCTGAGGATGATCTTAAGGTCCGGGCAGGTACATATGGGGGAAGCGATCCTTCAGATAACCTGACCCCAAGCCATTAAGGGCTTTGAATGTTAATACCAGCACTTTGAATCGGGCTCAGAAATGGACTGGCAGCCAGTGCAGCTGGAAAAGTACTGGCATAATATGAGCTCATTGGCCAGTCCCTGTTAACAATCTTGCTGCCCTATTTTGGATTCTTTTTGTTACCCCACCCCATGGGGGGATTGGGGGGGGATGGTGTGTGTGTGGGGGTGAAAGATTAATCTTCCCCTCATAGTACATGATGGTTCCTCTCCAAATTTGGATTGCATTTACTAGAATAAAATAAAATTGTGATTGCACAGTCAACATGCATTTTGGGCCAAATCACTCTTTCTCACCAGCTCTAATGTAGAGATACTCCAAAGAGATCTAGAGGTGTGCGTGTGTGTTAAATTAAACAATACACTATTTACCCCCCCCCCAATTTGTCATGAAGTTAATGACTGATATGGATGCATTACTTTAAAACAAACTTGGCTTTGAAAATCATATAGGAGGGGATATTGCTATGCATGTGTGGTGTTTTTAAGGCAGAACATTACCTCATCTCCCTCCATTTCCTCTGAAGTCTTGGTATAAGAGGAAATTAAGGGAGACAAGCTGAACTGTGGTGCTTAGGGAGTCCCTTGATTCGGTCTGTCACACTTTTAAGCCTGCTTGGGGCCTCAGGGGAGTCTGGCTACTCTTACCCCTCCTCTGCCAACCAGACAGTAACGGCCCACTGCTTTTATTCATTACCCTCAATGTAATGCACTAAATTTAACAAGTAACACACTCAGTGGGAATTTATTGGCCTTTTGCAGCATGACTGCAAGGTATGATGTGGATGTGGCTTCCAATTACTGCAGATCACAGCAACACAGTCCATATAGGATTTTCATTCATAAGAGGAGAGAAGGGAGATCATAAAACACATTTAAAAGAAAAATAACAAAGTGTTTGGGAAATTACCAATGCACACCAAAAGTTGATATTTTCCACCAAATATACCTGTCTTAATTGTTGAGATATTAACCGAAATGTAAGTTAGGGTGGCCAGATGTCCTTTTTTACAAAGGACAGCCCTCTATTTGAAGGGAAGGTATCTTTGCAGGGCTCTCTTTGCAGGGCTGTCCAGACCAAGTCCAGTTTAAAGAGCAAGAACCTTCAGAAGAAAGAGCTGGGCGAAGTTGCCTATCAACAGCACCTGTACAGCAGCCTCAGCAAGGCACACAGGTTACCTGGTCACAGTCTTCCTCACTGTGGTGAGATGTACTGTACTTCTATTTAAATTAGAATAATTATTTCGAAACTGGCATTGACATGTATAAATTAGCACATTCCTTTTTTATGCAAATTAGTGCCTTCTTTTTTTTGGTGATGCATTTCTTCTTTTTTAGCTATTCAAAAGTGGCCGCTATTCAAAGCAAAAATATGAACAGGGCAGTGGGTAGGTAAGACTAAAATATATACAAAAGGCGATTTGAGTGCAATCTGGATGCAGTATGTGGGGTGTCTTCTAAGGGTGCTTCCCGATGAGGCTTTTGCTGTGCAATCATACTGCCTTATTCACAGCATTTTATGAGAGGCCCAGAGGACAATGTCTTCCTTTTGTAGCCCTCCCACGTTGTCCTCCTTTGTCCTACTGCTTCTTCCACATTTTGTCTTACCAGAAAAAATCCTTTCTGGTAAAAAAAGAAAGAAAAAAAGACAGAATAGCTGCACAGTGCTGAGCATTAGCCCTGGGAGCCCCCTGTCTGGAAGCACACTTAGACAATGACTGCAACTCATCCCTGTACTACTGCAGGGATGGGCAACTGTGAAAGGTCCAGGACCCCCACCCATGGGCCACACCACCCCTTATGGGTGCCGAAATATTTTTTTTTAATTAAAAACAGTGTCTGCAGCAGCTATGGAACATTGAACGGGTCAATACTAGCTTGTTTGTAAGCTAATCTTGACCCTGTTTGGTGCTCCACAGTGCCTATGAAATGAACAAACTTACCATGCAAACAAGAAGAGAGCTTCCTGTATCCACGGATGATCTCTGTGTGATCCAGAATACTGGAAAGGCTGTCCTCTTCGGAAAGTCACCCTCTACAAGTAGAAGGCAGTGAACATGACAACAGAGGAGGGCGGGACTAGCACACTCCATCTCCTCACCCGCTCACTTTACCCAATAAGAGAATGCCAGAATAGGGCAAATATTATAGCTATGGTATAACACCATAATTAAGAGACAGCTTTTCCCTTTGTGGGGTCAGTGCTGATACAGGACATAGCTTCCTGTACTAGCAGCAGCTTTGGCCTCTATGCTACGTGTGTGTGGGGGTGTGTGGGGGTGTATAGACAGACAGACAGACAGACAGACAGATAGATATGGGTATAGATATCCCAAATACATATAGACATGATGCTTGCATATCACAGCTAAAAATGGCTATTACAGAGGTGGGCAATCTGTGCCCCTCCAAGTGTTTTAGCCTACAACTTCCATCATCCCTCACCATTGGCTATGCTGGCTAGGGCTGATGGGATTTGTAGGCCAAAAATCTGGAGGGCCATAAATTGCTCACCCTTGGGCTATTGGTTCTCTTCATTCCACTCTACCTTCCCACAGCTTTGCAAGAGAAGCTGCTGAGACAGCACATGCCTTCATTTGTTGTTGTTGTTGTTCAGTCGTTCAGTCGTGTCCGACTCTTCGTGACCCCATGGACCATAGCACGCCAGGCCTTCCTGTCCTGCACTCTCTCCCGGAGCGTGCTCAAGTTCATATTCATTGCATCCGTGATGCTATCTAGCCATCTCATCCTCTGCCGTCCCCTTCTCCTTTTGCCTTCAGTCTTTCCCAGCATCAGGGTCTTTTCCAGAGAGTTTTCTCTTCGCATTAGGTGGCCAAAATATTTGAGCTTCAGCTTCAGTATCTGTCCTTCCAATGAGCACTCAGGGTTGATTTCCTTTAGGATGGACTGATTTGACCTCCTTGTAGTCCAGGGGACTCATAAGAGTCTTCTCCAGCACCACAGTTCGAAAGCATCAATTCTTCGGCGCTCAGCCTTCCTTATAATCCAGCTCTCACTGCCATACATTACTACTGGGAAAACCATAGCTTTGATTAGACAGACTTTTGTCGGCAAGGTGATGTCTCTGCTTCTTACTATGCTGTCTAGGTTGGCCATAGCTTTCCTCCCAAGGAGCAAGCATCTTTTAATTTCATGGCTACAGTCACCGTCTGCGGTGATCTTGGAGCCCAAGAAAGTAAAATCTGTCAATGCTTCCATTTCTTCCCCTTCTATATGCCAGGAAGTGATAGGGCCAGATGCCATGATGTTCGTTTTTTTAATGTTGAGTTTCAAACCAGCTTTTGCACTCTCCTCTTTCATCCTCAACAAGAGGCTCTTTAGATCCTCTTCGCTTTCTGCCATTAGGGTGGTATTGTCTGCATATCGGAGGTTGTTGATAATTCTCCCAGCAATCTTAATACCGACCTCTGACTCATCCAACCCGGCATTTCTCATGATGTACTCTGCATATAAGTTAAATAAGCAGGGTGACAATATGCAGCCTTGTCGTACTCCTTTCCCAATTTTGAACCACTCGGTTGTTCCATGTCTGGTTCTTACTGTTGCTTCTTGACCCTTGTACAGGTTTCTCAGGAGACAGGTAAGGTGGTCTGGTGCTCCCATCACTTTAAGAATTTGCCACAGTTTGTTGTGATCCACACAATCAAAGGCTTTAGCGTAGTCAATGAAGCAGAAATAGACGTTTTTCTGGAATTCTCTTGCTTTTTGTCAGAACTCTCTGCCATGACCTGTCCGTCTTGGGTGGCCCTGCACGGCATAGCTTATGGCTTCACTGAGTTATGCAAGCCCCTTCGCCACACCAAGGCAGTGATCCATGAAGGGGATGCCTTCATTTACCTGCATCTTATTATTTTGAAAAATCATGTACATGACAAAACCCCCCATTTTTAATATAATATTTTGTTGCAAAACATTCATTCCCCTTTGAAAAATGCTGATGTTGCTACTAGGTAGGTTTTGTTCCCGTTAAACAGCTACCTCTCATAGGACAATTAGATAACTCTTCTAACTCCCTCTGAGAGCCACACTGTTGAGATGATACATCAGCAGTGGTTGGGAAAGGAATTCTCTGTAGGTCCCCCTTAACCTGAAATAAAGAGTACCTGACCTTGTCAAAGGGCTCTTTAGTCCTAAAATGCTTCCCAGTGGGCAAATATGGTTTAGCACTACCCCTGAATGGGTCAACAAAGGTGTCAGCAAGCAGTTAAGTTAACGAACTGGTGGTCTGGGAAGCAGAAGCCTCTTTGGGACTGTCAGTTTCATATTATATCCAACAGTATGTCAAAAGTCTTTGTCTTGTTTGTTTGTTTGCTTTGTTCCAGGAAATACAACAGAAGTAAAGCTACCACTATAATTACTGCTTTCTATAGCAAAGTATTTTGAAAATGTGAATATTCCATCTTCAGCTAGAATCCTAATGGTTTTTGCACTGTACAATTTCCTTAAGGGTTTTATCTAGCCAGATTGTTTGAGGGCCAGATCTTGTAGTATAGTTTTTGTACATCTGCACAGTGCCATATGCACATGTGTGGATGGAATTAATGTATAAACTGAACTATCAGAGAAACAGATGGTCACAGATGACCATCTTATGACACACGTGTGCTAAAATCACCTTACGATTTAGCAGGATACAAGTGTTCAAACTATCTTTGGATTAGAAAGCACACCTGCTTATTTGCATGGCCTCATGGGCCTGGTTGACATATCTATGTACATCTCTTGATAGTTATTTATTAATTATATTTTTAATCTGCTCAATAACTAATGTTATTTCAGTGGATTTCAAAAGCCAAAAGAATAACTATAGTACAAGAGCTAAAAGAATGCAGTATCATTTTCTCTACAAGTGATCACTTCACAGTAGAGGAGTTTTCAGAGAGGCATTAAAAGTGCATGCATCATGGCAGCCATGGGGCTATGCAACCTAGGGCAGCCCACACCACCATGCCTGGCCATGTCCACAATGATCCATATTTCGGCCACCAAGAGAACTTACATGGTGTTGAAATGTACTGCACACAGAGCTTTTCCATAAAAGGGACAGGGGTGGTGGATCGTGACTGGTCCAACTCCAATTGGAGGAGCTCTATGCACATACGTGGCAGTGTCACGGAGGTATATGTCCTTTTATCATATGAGGGGAAGGGTGTCTGAAACTCCCTTTGGAGACTGCTGGCTGAATGTGTGAACTGACTCCATTGAAAATGTGTGTTTTTTAGTTTATATGAGACAAAATGAAAGTTATTCCAGTGATATTGGTGATGGCTGTATAGCAGGAGTGGGGAACGTGTGGCCCTCCAGATCTTGGTAGACTGCAACTCCCATCAGACCTAGCTAGCATAGCCAATGGTGAGGGATGATGGGATTTGCACTCCAACAAGATCTGAAGGGCCACATGTTTCCTACCCCTGCTCTATAGGAACTGGATAAATGATATTCTTTAACTACATTATTGCTTTTCCTTTGAACCAGTTTGCTTTTGCATCTACTTTATATTAAAACAACATTGGTTTTGTATGGGGATAAAAAAAATATGCCATCAGCAAAACTGAATTTTGAATATGTCATTACTGTAACACAATATGGCAGCCACAAGCTGTAAATGAAAAAAAAAAAAGGACTAATCCTTGACTGAAAGTGAACATCATTGGTGCTGGAAATAATAAACTATCAAAATTATTTTAGTTGTAAGAGAAAATATATATTTATTCTTAATCTACTTTATTGGGGACTATTAAATTCTGGACTGTGGATTAATGTTATTGCAGATTGCTACTATATAATATAGTACCGGTTTTTCTCCAGCACACTTTTCAATTCTTTGTTAAGATACCCCATAACATAACTTGGATTTGAGAGGCTCAAATTAACATCCCCGTTTAGCCATGTTCCCTGGGTGGTCTTTGGAAAGTCATTGGTATTGATGCCAAGATCCTCGCTTTTAGCACCAGACTGTGTAAACACTACTGTTGAGTACAAGGGCTGGTACTGTCAGGGGTAGTGGTGGATGCTATGTAGGGAGGGAAGAATGTGGTGGTCATATTTGTTTGTTACAGACCACATGAAACATGTGGCACACCTATATTTACAGCCAATTCACTGGCTCTAGACACTGAGTGATGATCGCTAATAACAATTATATAAACCTACATACTAAAGCTTCATGATAAAGGCAAAAATCCCTTTGCTTAAAAAAAGGGGGGGGGGAACTGATGAATTTGTGTTGAGAATTCACTGATATGATTAGGTTATAAAATATAACAAATGCTCTTAAAATATGCCAGTTTTTACAATTATATAAAGTATACCCAGGAGTTGGCCTTTGAACTACATTAAGAATCTCTTTATCTCCCAAATCTGAAATGACTCTCTGGATATTGGATATGTGTTTACCTGCCCCCCCCCCCCAATGCAGTGTTCTTTTGTGAGTACAATACCACATGCTGAAGGGTGATCCATACAGATAAGAGTGTTTCAAAGCATAGATGGCCATTGCTGAATTGGGGTACCTATCTCTCAGCTAACCTGATCTACAAGATTGCTGTCTTGAAAATGATAAGAGTTGTAATAAAAGGTAAAGGTAAAGGTGTCCCCAACCAGTTGTTTCCAACTCTAGGGTGTGGTGCACATCTCCATTTCTAATAGTTATAATTGCTAAATGATGAATGCTATAGATTTTTTTTTTTGTATTATTTTCACACACAAATAAGCAAAGGAAAAACAGGCCTTTTAATTTATACAGCTATATTACCAACATAAGCTTTTCTTTGAGTGGCTTGAAATAGCAGGAGCAATTGGCACAAAGCTTTGGAAATGGAAAAACAGGCACGATATCAATCCAAATCCTCAGTTAAATATATGCTAATATTCATTCTACCCTTTAGCATTTAGTATTTTCACTATGCAAATATTTCAAATAGGAACCAATAGGAACAATTTCTACATGCTTCCAGATGGAGGATTTTCTTGAATGTGAAGAGTGGGGACACCTACAAACCACATGAGGACTTTGCTAAACCATGTGTTGGTCGCTGCTATTCTAGATGGCCAACTGGAGTGGCACAGCCCCAAACAGTGACTGTTACAGCACTGATACACCTTGACTTCTAGTTTAGCACAACACTAAATAAGCCTGAGAGAACCTATTATCGGGATGTGTTCTTGTTGCCACTTTTGATCAGTTGTTTAGCTCCACCCAGTTTGTGAAAACCCAGTTTTCACAAATATTTCTTTGAACCAGTGTATTCTCTTGTCTTGAGTACAGCCTTTCATGGGAGGGGCAAATAGGTTATTCTTGCCAGAGGTTACTAAAATAGTATGATCTCCCCCCACCTCCATTATAGCATGTGAAGGGGCATCGGTTTGTAAACACGACTGAAGGAAATAGGGTTGTGTTGCCCTCACTTCCTGAGGGAAGCAGCCAAGGAAAAATAATAATAATTTCATATTGTCAACTATGGCTGGTTACTCAGCTGTTGTCTATTGGCAGAGTTCCATAATCATCTTGATTCAAGGACAGATGTCTATTTTGCTCTTCTCATTTTTTACCTTATTGACAGGTCTGCAATCGTGGAGCTGCTGTCTGGTGCCCAAACAACCGCTCTTTATGTACTGTACCCTGGGAATACTGCGGTGGTTTGTCTCCCTGCAAGATCAGGATTAGTTGAACAAATGAACTGGGAAATGCTCCTGTATGATTAACTAAAATGTGCTGCAGCAGAGACTTGTGGAGAAAGGGCTGGTTGCGACCACCAGCAGCTGCCAATAGGCTTAGAGCAGTACCGAGCCACAGAAGGGTTAAAAGTTTTGTCTGTGACACTGAAATTGAGGCCAGCTGCAGGTCATATTCATGTCCCAGCCACAGGAAAATGAACCTGTGAGACAGAACCTAATTATCTGCTAAACCAAAAGCCAGTCTCAGTTCAATAACTTACGACAGAGCTGGCAGCCAGATATAAGGTTGCCATGACAACACTGAAGGAGGAAAAAAAAAAACACACCACCCTACTGCTGCAGTGAAGAAGGAGGAAAAGGAGAATGTAACCCTAAATGTGCTGTAGTAGCCATTTGATCTCATGCAAGTGGATATGTCGAAATATCCAGATTGCTGCAAGTGTCCGGCCACTTTCATATCCACTGTCGTTACTGAAAGGAAAGGAAATGCAATTATAGCGCTCTCACAACTAAAATCCAGATACAACTAGCAAACTAGGAATTCAATTTTTTAGTGAACGACATCATGGACTTTCCCTCCCAACAGATGCTGTAAGATGTATGTGGAGACTGCAAACAGGAAGGGTAAAATTCCATGCTGGTCTAAAATGACTTCAGGCCAATTAAGACTTTGGTTTCACTTTGGTTCCTCTTTTCCAAAATCGAAGAGTTGTGAGGAATAAAACTGTCTCTTAGGATGGCAGCAGGCATTAATTCAGCCCCTGAGTTAAGTGGCTCTAGAGAGCTAAGGGCGACAGAGGAATGACTGGTCGCTTCTACAGCAGCCATGGATCAAAATGGCAATGTATCGAGAATTTAGAAATCATCATCATCATCACAGTGAGCAGAATTAAAACTTGGAAATAATGATTATTTTCATGTTTATTATTTATTTGCTTGTTTAGCAAGTTAAGCAGTGGTTGGGAACCTGTAGAGCTTCAGATGTTGGTGGACTCCAAATCCCATCAGGTCAGCCATCATAGCTAGTGGTCAGGGATGATGGGAGTCGTTTGACAACATCTGGAAGGCCAAAAGTTCTCCACCCCTGAAGTATAAGAACACTAGGTGATGTACAGTGAATTGGATAGACAAGTCCCTCCCATAGTCACACACACACACACACACACACACGTATCACAAGGAAAAGGGAGGGCAATACATTACAAATATCATGTGAATACTATTGGACACAACCTGTGTTCAAGGATTGACCCTCCCACAGCCATAGATGTAGCACCAGTATTGATGTCATTCAGGCACATGGCAAGAGAGTTTCCACACCAGCATCCATGGTAATACCAGCTTGGAAACTTTCCACACTAGGTATCAGAATGACACAATGGCTACCACTACATGGCTTGCCTGCACTATAGCGTGTTGAAGGTAAGTAATCACATGGAAGCCTCTTACAGATTTCTCTGTATGATGTATACATGTGCTCTGGCTCTTCATGCTTGCATCCCAATTGGTTTGTTTCAATGGTATTAGCTTTCAGGTAAAATCTGCTTAGGATTGTGGGCCTGGTAATCGCGTTGAAAAACTAACATGAGAAACTGGCACGGAGGCCTGCAGATGAGGCACTGAGATGAGATGTTGCATAAAGCCAAGATGTTTCAATCCAAGTTCTTGATTTAATGTATGTCATAATGTTGACCTGATGGCATAAAAAAAAAAGACAGCTATAGGCACATTCCAGCAAAGGTAGCCATGACTAGGGACACTGGAGAAATTCAAGATGGACTAAAATGAGCTCGGATTTCTAAGAATCTGATCTGCAGAATAATCTGCGGAGCAACCTCAGGCCATGTGGAGTCCATGAACTTTTGGATTTTTTTTTTTACTTTCCCGAAATGTATGCATATTTATTCGTAGGAAAATACATACATTTCTGCTGAGGAAATATGGAATAGAATGGGGAACAATATACTTACAAACTAAGGTAAATTATGTAAATTGTTATGAAACATCTTACATAATTATTTGTGTATTTTTCTGCATGAGGAAAAAAAAATTCGCATCCGTCTGTGAGCAGATGATGGAACAAAAGGCGCCTGACAATCCACGAAACACAGACGAAGCAGATTTTACACGGTTGGTTCATCCCTAGCCATGACTGAGGCCTAGTTCTCACAAATAACAGGTGAAGTGAAAAACCTGTTTCTGAATCATATCACTTCAAGGTGCAGGAGGAGGCTGACATGACTGAATGGTCTTCTGCATTCACACACTCTCCAAAATCCCTGCTTATCAAAAACAGGTATGTCAGGCTAGAACTCTTCTCCCTGATAGCTAATCTATAAATCAGGATTGTTGCTGTTATTTCGTTTTTTTCTTGTTCGGAGGAGAGAAATATGCTTGTGAGATAATTCCCAGTTGTGAAAGAACTTTGTTTGCTACTGTATGGTAAACTTATGAACTTGGAGAAGCTGTTTGACTTCCTCAGGAAGGATTTGGGGAGGGGAGTCTCCCTTTCATTTCAATGTGATCTGCATATTTTTGGCTAATTGTGCAACACAACTATATTTGCATACCCTATGGTTATTCTTACTTTTCATTTCCCCTAAAAAACATGGATCATTTTGCTGGGAATTGGAAACTAAGAAAGACAGGATACCTGAAGAAGTAATGGGTACAATGTTCAGTACAAGGCAAAATCCTGGCCTGTTGTCATTGTAAGCCCTAAGCTGAGATCTCAACCCACACCACAGCCTTTCTTTCCCCACACTCAGGCTTCCATGAGGCCAAAGTATTCTCTTGCCCCAGTGCTGTCCACCACCATCTGAAGGCTGGTGTCATGAAGGAGAAAGGGCCTCTCTTCTTAGTGTTATATATTCAAGCTGCATTATTTATCTTATATACACACACAATCATGTATACATGTCCATCATTTTGCTTTAGACATCCACCATTTTTCCTAGTCCCAACAGCTGAAGGTAAGAAGAAAGGAACTCTTCAAGTGAACATTCTCTAGTGGACTCATTAGAGGCTCCCTGGATTGTGGTCTGTATCTATTCAGTTGATAAGATGAAAGTATGCCTCTTGATATAAGCACTAAAGAAAACGCCTTGTTTTGTGGTTTGATGGGAATGACAGTCATTAGCTTCCATTAGAAAAAAGGAAATCATTATTTTTCTGTGCATCATTTTCTATAAAACAACTCTGCAACTATGATGCAGGAAATAGATACCATTTGTGTCATATTGAAATGTATATTGCAACAACATCTCTTTAGGTAGAATTTTTTGGGGTAAACCTCATTACTTAATTAATTATTTTTTTAAAAGTCTCTTAAACTCTGAAATAACAAAACTAAAACACATTAACAAACTTTTTAGCCATGTGAGATGAGAGGGAAGATATTGCTTCCATGCCTATTGTAGGTAAGCAGAACAACCTACTCACAGTTTTGGGACTTACTCCCAGTAGGTGTATATATGATCGTAGCCTAAAAGAGGAATGAAGATAAAAGCTATCCTCAAATATGAAACAGCTATGAGTGATGACAAAGTGGCAGAGCTCAGTAGCTAGAAGTGCTGTTAATTTTTTGAATCATTGGGGATAATAGCCACAATGAGTTATAGTCTATCATTTAGAAGTTTTCATCTTTTAATTAAATAGTTTTCCCCACATTTTCCCATGTGTTTGTCTGTGTGTCCATCACCATAACTCTCTATTTCATGTATCCAACAGTGGTCTTTAGTCCACAAAAGCTTATAATGATTTTTTTTTTTAAACTACACCCAATCTTGTTGAAGAATATAGTTCTTCAACTTTGAAGTACCATAAGATTCTTGGGTGGTGTTACAACTGCAGGTTTTAAGGTGTACTATGCGGAGTGGTGATACTGGATGTGCTTTTGTGATGCTGATTTTCAAGTTTTGGATCATGTGTAAAGGAGGAATTTACATTTCCTGGTCATGATGTTCCCTTCTCTCTAGTGTGTGTAAAGGAGACTTGGGATGCATATGTTCCAGTTGTATACAGAACTTGCTCATCTTGCTGCAGGAGAGATACACATTGGCATAACATGCATCTGTTAATGCTAGTGTGGAAGGGTAGTTTTAGCCCCTTGCATTGAGATGCCCAGGAAGATTAGCATGGACAGCCAACTGAGATGTTTCCCTGGCACAACTCAGTCCATTCCTTAGGCAAATCTGATGAAATGAAACATATTCCACTTGTGGGGAGCTATGGAGCCACCTACAATCCGAATCCTGTGGTTGCACCATACCATGCCTTCTGGGTGTTCCCCATTCTTTCCCATTTTCTCCATGATTGTATTTTTCACATATTTGGACTTCATCCAAATACATGACAGAAGATTTTAAAAAATGGATAAATTAGTGAATAGTATATTCAATTGATTTATCAATGGATAAGAATATCCAACCTGAAAGAGGGAACACTCAAGGGAAGGCCAAAAACAAACAACAAACCCCAAACATGCCAGCCCAGCAGCCAACATTTAAAAATTCCTTCAGTGTGCTTGAAAATTTCATGAACACAATTTTTACATTTATTTTTCAGACAAGGATTCATGTTCATTCTTCCTCTGCAATAACGATCCCTTTAACACCGTTGACAGTTGCCCTATGAAGTTACTTGTACTCTACAGTCATACTGTTAGACTTTGGATCCAGTTCTACTAAATTTCTCATTTTAGAAATTTCTCACTCTCCTTGATGCCTTTCCTGATCCATACCATTTCGCAATTCTTCTAGTTCAGTAATGTACATAAAGACCAAATACTTTGTTAATAGTGTCACTATCTAATGCTATATTAGAACTGGGTCCAATTCTGCTGGGGGTGGGGATCTGCTTTCAGATACGATTATGTTTCATTTATTTCTACTGAATTTTTGTTAAGAAAAAATCCTGCCATGTTTGCAAACTGCTGTTGTCTTCCTGGGGCATCAGTATTCCTGTACTTGTAGTAATGATAGCACTCTTCAAGTACTTGAAAGGTTGTCACAGAGAGGAAGGCCAGGATCTCTTCTCGATCATCCCAGAGTGCAGGACACGGAATAATGGGCTCAAGTTACAGGAAGCCAGATTCCGGCTGAACATCAGGAGAAACTTCCTGACTGTTAGAGCGATACGACAATGGAACCAATGACCTAGGGAGGTGGTGGGCTCTCCCACACTGGAGGCATTCAAGACGAGGCTGGACAGCCATCTGTCAGGGATGCTATGACTTGGATTCCTGCACTGAGCAGGGGGTTGGACTCGGTGGCCTTGTAGGCCCCCTCCAACCCTACTATTCTATGATTCTAGTACCAGCTTCAGTCTCCCTTCCTGATGTACAAAGCTAGAGCAGTAGGTAAGGGCTTGAAAGTATGTTTCCTGACTGGGGTATCAGTTTTATTTGCCTCTGAAATTCTGACTCAGGTAGCTCTGTACAGATTCTCACAACTAGAAGACTCTACCATTGTAACCTATGCATCACTAAAGAGATCAAACCTTGTTAATAGCCAGTACTGACGTATTATTTAGTTCTGTATAATGGTAAATGGTCACAATTCCCTGCAACTAAACAATTCTTAAACTAACAACTTAAGAATGGAAACATCCATAGAAGCTCTTTGTCTTTAAAATACTTTATAGCATGCTAAACCACATAGCAGAGGCATACCCTCTAATTTGTCACATTGTTCTCCTAGCCTAAACTATGTACCCCATAGTTTATCCAATCCCACTGCCAATTAATCCCTTCCACCCCACATCTAACAAAGTCACCCCATAACAATGTCTGGTCACAACCAAGACTGCTAATGGTTGCTAAAAGCAGTCTTTCCTATGCTACCCATTCAGATTATCTGTCAGTGAAATAGAAGATCCTTCCATAATTGTGGAACAGTAGCTCAGAATACCTATCTACATGCCCTTCCTGTCAAATATGGTGAAATAATCAGTAATCTCAATAGATCTTGTGATGGTTCATAGCAAAGAAGGAGTTTCTAAGGTAAATCAGATCCAGGCTATTTATAATTTAAAATTCATGGATTAAATTCTGGTTCGGAATGATGCAGGTGATGAATCTCTAAACTTATGTGCTCCTAGCAATCTGTTAAAACAGCCTTCCCCAACCTGGTGCTCTCCAGATGTTTTGGATTCCCAGCAGACCCAGCCAGCATGGCCAATGGTCAGGGATCTTGGGAGTTGTGGTCCAAAACATCTGGAGGGCATCAGGTTGGGGAAAGCTGTGCTAAGATATGGATCACGGTCTTTGACATCAGTTGACATATCTATTTATTTATCTATTTAAGACATTTATATCCTGTCTTTCCTTTAAAAAAGTTCAAATCAGCTAACAAATACAATAAAAATAACAAAAATACGAATACAATAAAACACTAAAACCATCATCATCAACTGAGGAACATACAGCAGAAGACTGTCAGATCAAAAAGAACAGTAACAGCAGTGAAAAACAACCAAACAGGGAAAAGATAGGTGGATGTCCATGGGGAGGTAGTTCTGGAGGTTGGATGTGACCACATGGGCAACATGTGGCCCTCCAGGTATTTTGGCCTACAACTCACATGATCCCTCATCATTGGCAATGCTGACTAGGGCTGATACCCTAGGCTCAAACACCTGGAGGGCCACAAGTTGCCCACCCCTGGACTACATATGCAAGGCATTACAGTAGAAGAGCTTTGAGATTACAAATGGGTGAAACAGCCTCTGAATCAGAAGACAGGTTCATACCCTTCTCACTAGGCAGAACTGGGAAAGGTGTTATGTCTATCAATTCAACCTGAAGATTGAATTGATACACCTACCTTAGTGATTAGAGATGGCTGTACCACAAAATTAGGAGTCCACACTCTCCAACTTCCTACAGGTTTTAAGACTGTTATTTTATTCAGCTGAACTTGTACACCTTTGTGTAGCATCTCTGTACTTATAAGGACGAAAGAAGGGAGTGAATAACTGAAGGAACCATTGAAGCTATTCATTCTTGAACTTTAGCAAGGTTTCAAGGGAAAGGACACTTTGTATATCCTTCCTTCTGCCTCACATGTCCATGCACTTAGGATCCACACATAGTGTACATCCAGATGCCTTTCTAGCAGTGTAACATGAGCTTAAATAAGTGGAATGCTTTATGCTGCAACCAATCCTTTATCAAAGCCACAGGATTCCTGAATGAAACAAAAAAAGAACAAAAAAGGGTTTGAAGTAGCATCTGAAGATTTGTGAAATGAAATTGATTTCCATTCCAATCAGGTCTTTTACTCTTCTTGAAAATGTCAAGGTGTCGGCCATGGCCATTACCCGCCTGTGATTTATAGTTGAGACAAAGCAATAATACTCAGGTGACTGTCTGGAGCTGTGCTGCAGTGTCTGGAAAGTCTGCAGATGGCAGCCATCTCTTTTCTTAACCAACTCGTATTGCTTATCTAAGATTGGGGCTCTTTGTTTTGATCTGAGATAAGGAGATGATGAAAAGTAGGTCTCAATATTTACTTAAGAACTGAGAAAAATACAAGCCCTGGGAAGCAAAGTACCCAATATATCTGAGAGATTAAAAAACAACCTTTATGATAAACTGTATTCTTTGTAAACATTTACATCACCAAACTAAGTGATCCTGAATTGCAGAAGACACCCGTGTAAAGGCAGTGAAGTTTAAGAATTTATTTTATTTGTATTATGCCAGAAAGCAGGTTTCCAACTTTCATAGCCTACTCCATAACCATAACCTGATTAGGCAGAAGAATAATGATGTAAGGCTATTTCCAGCCACAGACTTCAATGAGATTGAACTGGGTTTTATCCACATACTTTAACTCAAGTGGGTTACAGGTTATGCTAAAGGAATGATCTCAGCATTAAATAAAATCTAACAATTATTACCATAATCTGGACTAATATTTGAGAGGGAATGTAATTCCTGCATAGTCATAAAGTTAATTGGACAGGCTTAAACAAGTCACTATCTTGTAGTCTGACTGTACAGGCCTGTTGTGAAGACCTTCCCTGAGTACCCTAAAAGGGGTAAGATAAAAGGCCATAAAAACACAGTTGCAATGACATCGGAATATGTAGGAAGTTGCCATATAATGGGTCAGACCATTGGCACATCTAGCTTAGTACTGCATACACTGACTGGCAGCTACTCTCCAGGGTTCAGACAGCGGTCTTTGCCAGGCCTATCTGGAGGTGCTAGAAATTGAACCTGGGACTTTTTGCATGTAAATAATGTACTCTACCACTGAGCTACATACAGCCTTTGCCCAAAGCACCAACGTATGAGTAGGTGCATTATCTTATAAAATAAAGCCAGCAATTTTGGGGGCCAGCAAAATAAGGGAGCCAGACGTTTTGTGATGAGACATCATACTGCACTACCAACTGTTGATGTATGCTGTCCTTGCAGCCTAGCTGCCCCTCACCCCAAAGCAACTTTTTGCAATCCTTGTAGAGGAGATCTGGAAGCAGAAACTTGTTTCTATTCATGGTTCACCCTCAATGGATAGAGACAAGATGTTTTTATTACATACTGTGGTTGACTTTTGGGACCTGGCTCATTGTTTGGACACTCTGTGATCATGAGTTCATGAGCTAGAATTTTATATACTGTGTGTGTGTGTGTGTGTGTGTGTGTATATATATATATAGAGAGAGAGAGAGAGAGAGAAAATGTTGAACCGTGAAGACTGAAGAAATTATCCTTCTACTCTCCCTATATGTCTTAATGTTATATTAATCTTACAAATATTTTCACTGGAAAACAATTCGGTTACAGTCATTAAAAGAGAAAAAAAATGAATATGGTTTAACATGCTCCATATTTGTAATTCCAGTACATTACAAGTGCCTGGTATTCCACAGTCTTATTCTCTATAAATTTATGCTGTGTTAATTTTATTATAAAAGAACCCCCAAATTATTAGCTCATCCAATAAAAACCCATAGGCATAAGGCCATTTCACATGTCCATAAATTGCCAACTGAAGATGGTTCGAAGTATTGGCATGCATAGTTTGGGATTTTATTAATTATACTGGGCAGTATTAATTATACTAGTGTGAATGTAAATTATGTTGTGCTAACATAAGGGATCTCTAGCTCAACACCAAGAGTGTTAGCTGGTGTGATGGGCTTTCCAGGGTATCCCATTGTGCCATCTATCACTATTGGCATTGAGTTAAAGGTCCCTTACACTAGGATAATGTAATTTGAGTTAGCACTAGTGTCTGATTGGATACTGCCCAGTAACTGCACAGGATACAGAACAATAAACTGACTTCTGATCAAGCTTCTGATCAAGTTCCAATCAAATACAGATGCACATTTTTTTTATGATTCGCTTACATAATTTACACATCCAAGTTTTCTGATAACACCAAATTCTTCAGGATATTAAAAACAAAAAAAGAACTGTGAAGAGGTCCAAAAGGATCTCTCCAAACTGTATGAATAGACAATAAATAAAATAGCAAATGTGATTCAATGTAAGGGTAAAGTGCACATGGGGACAAAAATCTGAACTTTACATATACATGGATGGCGTCTGAGCTGGTGATGACTGCCAAGGAAAGAGGTCTTGGCGTTATGGCTTGATGAAACTATTGATCCAGTGTGGTAGGTGTGAAAAGGGTGAATTCCATGTTAGGGATCATTAAGGAAAGGACTGAAAATAAAACTGACAATATCATAATGACTTCATGCACATCTACAGTGCAACCAAATTGGAATACTGGGTACAGTTCTGATCATCACATCTCAAAAAGGATACCAAAGAGCTGAAAAAGGTTCAGAAAAGGGAAACATGATAGTGGTTTATAAAATTATGCATGATATAGTGAAAGATCTCTCTCTCTCTCTCTTTCTTTCTTTCATGATACTAGAACTCAGGGTCATTCAGTGAAGCTGAATGGTGGGAGATCCAGGGCAGACAAAACTAAGTACTTCTTCACATAACCCATAGTTAAGCTAAGGACTTCAATTCCACCAACTAAGGGTGCAATCCTATTCAGATTGAATAGGATTGAACTCAGAGGCAACTGCCTATCCAATGCAGGGCAGGAGAAGCACGGAGGGGATCGTTCACACTTCTTCATTTTCAGCTAGACAGCTGATTGCGACTGTCTAGCTGTGGGGGGGGGGCAGAGCAGGGGAGGAGGCTGCTGTATGACACATTGGATGTGTCATACAGGCATTTCCACCCTCCCTGCCCTGGAACATCCTCCGTGAACGGCCCTTTTCAGCCACTCTGCACTCCTCTTGTGAGAGCGGAGCACAGGGCTGGAGCAGTGCAGAAGTGGGGGGAGGTCAGTTTTCTGGGAACCGACCTCGGAGCACGGGCTCCGAGGTCAGTTCCTGGAAAATCAGATTTCCTATGGCTGTCTAGCTGCTGCCTAGTGGCCATAGGATTGCTCCCAACAACAGCTTTATAAGGAGGATACAGACAAATTCATGGAGAATAAGGTTTTCAATGGCTAATGGTCATGATGGCTATGGCTCTCTAATACTTCCAGTATCAGAGGAGGCATGCCTCTAAATACTGGGGAACAACAGCAGGAGAGGGCCATTGTCCTCATGTTCTGCTTTGGTATTTACCATAGGCATCTGGTTGGCCACTGTGGGAAACAGGATGCTTGACTAGACAGAGCTTTGGTCTGATCCAGCAAAGCTCTTCTTATGTTTTTAATTAAACTGAGATATTCTCCTTATGCTATTTTACTCTTAATTGTCCCACAAGCTGGGAAGGACTGCTGTCAGTGAATTACCTTTTCCCCTTAATTAGTGATTTTATTGTATTGTTATGTGGAATTCTTACCTTTTGCAGGGGGGATGTACTTTAACTTTATTTCAAAATTAAAGTCCCTATCTATCTATCTATAGCTGGGGATGGGGGTGGGGCAAGGACATTGCTACCATCTAGAGTAAAATCTTTTAAAAAATCTAGTTATAGAACCCACTTAGTTAAGATAGGTTCTATTAACTTCTGTATCTCCCTCTGCTGATGCAATATTCTCCCCATGAATACTGTGTAGATCCCCATCTTTATTTTATTCTTCTATCCCACAGGAAACGAAGGTTGCAACTCCTGCCCTTTTCCCTGACAGTCCAAAACCTAGGAACAAATCTGATCTGGTTCTTAACTAGTGAAACCGTGCAAAGGATTTCAGGAAGGCATTTCTGAACGATTTATTTCAATTAGGCTGGTTTCTATTACAGTTATTCAGGTGTCAAAGCCAAAGGCAGCTGATCAGCCATACCAAAGTGTGATTCTTGGTCAAGATGAGAGCAAGTGAGAGAAAAAGGATGGGATGAAAGAGTGATTGGCACTGGGTGAACATGATGTAATGCTAATATGGATGGATTCAGACAAACAACATTTCCACCCTCCCCCAATGAAACTTTTTTCATTCTCAAACTCCATATAAACTAGTACCACTTCATTCACAGTGCCTGGTGACTGTAAAGGTTAGTGCACATTGGTGGAAACAACTATATTTGAATCTATCCAACCTGCTTGAATGTGGGTAGAATATTGTGCAGGACATTGTCTTCAGATTGGATCCAGGATCTGCCTTCTGTGGATAGAAGGGCTCCACTCACAAAGGTACCGCCAGAGATCCCCCTTCCCTCTGCAACACAGCTCACGCCATTCCATAGGATCCATCTCCCAATCCTCTGTGAAGCATTTTCAGAGGGCTGGAGCGGCTGCCATGGGAGGATGGAGCAGGGAAGTTTGTTTCAGCCGGCCCAGTCACGTGCATCTAAATCTGGATCTAACTCTTCATATTTATCAAGTAATAATAGGCATCTTCAGGCATCATAACATCAGCCACTGGCTCCCCCCCACACACACACTCAAGGAAGAGTTTCTAAACTAAAGTTTAAAGGTAGCTTAGTTTATAGCGTGTATCTATTTTGTTCAGCAGACATTTTAATTATTCACTTACATGCTGAATGAGGCTTATTATTTTTGGAGTGCATCTGTCTAAGAGCATTTCTGTTGTTGTTCAGTCGTTCAGTCGTGTCCGACTCTTCGTGACCCCATGGACCATAGCACACGCATTGCATCGGTGATGCTATCTAACCATCTCATCCTCTGCCGTCCCCTTCTCCTTTTGCCTTCAGTCTTTCCCAGCATCAGGGTCTTTTCCAGTGACTTTTCTCTTTGCATTTGGTGGCCAAAATATTTGAGCTTCAGCTTCAGGATCTGTCCTTCCAATGAGCACTCAGGGTTGATTTCCTTTAGGATTGACTGATTTGACCTCCTTGCAGTCCAGGGAGAGCATTTCTACATCAGGCTAAAATCCTGCAACTTTACTGGAGCTTCTGCTTCCAGATTCCTTGTGGGATTATGATCGGCTCCTTTACACGTGGTTTTTCCCTTTTTTTATTTCTCAGCAAGTTCTATATGTTTCAGTATAAAGCCACTAGATGGTGCTGTATTATTATTTGTGATAAAGCACCATTTCATCAGTAAACCATAGAGTTACCATGGTGCATAGTGGGAGGAGGGGAAATGCCATACTTTCGTCATCATGAAAAACAATGCAATAAAGGTTGCAAAGAGCGGGAGGTGCCCTGCAGGATGATGATGCATTAACATCATGCATAGGACTCATGAACTTCCATGAGTGACCAATCACAAATGCATGATAAATACCTCATTAGGAAATGGCCTAAGTCTGCTTTGTTGAGGGTTCTTTCTTGTGATGGGTGTTAGATTTTATTGCATTTGGTCATTTTCAACTCTATAATTTAAATAGTTTTAAAAGAAGCCCTAAGTAATGTTTCTCAAATATGATGAGGGGAAAGGACTTTGTGAAGATTCATAAAGAATTATATGAAACTTTATAGACAATCCCACAGTGGTGTCAAAGGTTCATTTTTCTGAATGGAGGCCAAAAAAAAAAGCCAGATATAATTTAACATTGTGATATGTTATTTATTTATCACATTTCTATAGTATATGTTAGTATTTGTATACTGTAGGAATATATTCCAATTCTGATGGGAAAAAAATCTGTTCATCATTTATATAGAATTGGATCCAGACAAAGTCATGGTTAGAGAAGACCCATTGGAATCAATGAAACTTAAGTCTAATTTATTTCAATAGATCTACTCTAAGCATCACAAAGTCTGGATCCAACCCATAAGCTTGAATAATAAATACTTAGTATCCATGAAGAAAGCTTCAAAATTATAAAGAGAAAACAACTAATTTGGAAATCCAAAGGAAGGACTAATAATGCCATATAATTACACCTATGTATTAAATTAGAATACTTTCACATCCTGGGAGGTGTTTGGATATGAGGAACATGTTCTTCACATGAAAAGGAGCTTCAGGTATTTGGCAGTATAGAAATGTATTAAATATGCAAATTATGTACATCCAAGACTACCTTCAGGAGTTATATGAAAATTAGCGTCATATAGTTACGAATGAAATATCTGTATATTTTTTGAGTAGCATTCTATTTAATTTCCTGTATGTTGAGATTTTTAAAAGTGTCATGATCTTATTGATTACACTCTTTAAAATAAGAGTGTTTAAAAACATTCTAGTAGGAGATGCTGTAGATATTTGAAATTCAATCCCTGAACTGACTTTTTAAAGGAAATGCTTTCCCTAAATGAAGTATATTTTCTTTTATGTTCCTGTTTAAATCCCACTTCAGACTTTCCTCTCATTGTATACTCTAAGCTCCACCAGTAAATTTAAACAGGGCTTCACTATATGTTTTAGTGTATTCAGGATTTCTTTGTTACAGTTCCCACCCTGCTGCATTATGTGAGCCCTGGCACGGAAGTCCAGCAGTCGGTTTGTTTTCTGCCATTAATAAAAGAATCTACTTTCTTCCAGTTCTTTGAAGAAGTTGAAAAGGCTACATGTGAGGAGGGAGGGGATGGGGAACAGATTGTGGTGTAATCCCCCAACAAAATGCTGTCTAGATAAGAAACCTCCCTGAAGAAAATTTACAAATGCTAAGGCTACTTCTTTCTGTAGGGAAGATGAGAGCCAATATACTTAGACACATACTGGGTTTTGACTAACACTAGGGATCCTACTAGGCAAATGGAATTAAATAATAATAATAGATCCGCTTTTCCTGTTCACTCTTTGAACCGACACCATCCGATTCTTTCAGTGTCTAGTGTTTGATTAAAGGAACTATTTTGTTACATACTTCATCAAAGCATTGTATTATGATAGGGAATCCATTAAAGTCACTATACAAATGAGATTTGCACATTGTTACTACTTTTTTCATGGACCAAGCTTATTTAAAAGGAGTTAGAGATCTTTCTGATGTTTTGTCTCCTTGGCCCATCTCTCAAAGCACATGGAATGTAGAAGTACAGTACCCAACAAAACTAGTAACTTTGTCAGCAACGTGTACCAAAATCTTGAGCTCAAGCACATTTTAAAGCCAAACTTGTGGGGTTGATGCTGTTTTGCCAACCATTTTGTCAGCACAGCTTCACAAACAACAATGGTGTGGTAGCATTGCAACAATATTACATTGACACCAAAGGCCAATACAATGATATTTATGATCACAATGCCAGTCGCCGAAAAGTCAATGCAATTGGCACTCATTAATGTCAATAGGACTAACTTTGTTCAGACCAAATTCACTTCATTTTTTATTAAGTTTTGGATTT
Organism: Heloderma suspectum; assembly: GCF_057233095.1. Lineage (NCBI taxonomy): Eukaryota > Metazoa > Chordata > Lepidosauria > Squamata > Helodermatidae > Heloderma > Heloderma suspectum. Next base: position 76,121,563 of record NC_139460.1, on the reverse strand, counting down.
GGTGGCAAACTGTCTTATTGCTTTCAAAGAAATTATGATAAAGCATCACATTAACAGTGCACAAGGGAAAGGGGGAAACAAAAGAACAATTTATTTCATACACATTAGGATATTTTTGTTGTTAAAATCTTCATTATTGCACCATCATTAGACAACAATGTTTAATTCTCAAATAAGGAGTAACCAAAGCAAGGAAACCAGTTCTAAAGGCTCATGAATAGCTTCAGAACAGAATCAGCAAGATCAATTCTATGATAAGTTTTAAATCTGGTATTAGGGTTGGGAAATAATCCACAGAAAGGTCAAAGAGATGTATCAACTGAATGTTCACTTAATTTCATCGTTTCCATATGCCACCTATTAAGATAAGCAAAATGTACCATGATAATGATGCTAAACATTAATATACTCCATCAGATGAATGCATTAATGCAGAGCAATTGAATCATGCCAGGAAAGCTATTATTGTCTATAGTTTTACTTGCAATTATTTATTGTTTTTAGTACTGAGAAGGTGAATGTGTTTGTTTCTGTTATTCTCGCTGATTATATTCATTATCGGAAATGTATTGTTATTTGTATTTTATTTTTCGAAGCCACCTTGAGAAGGTTCTTACCCTTAAAGGAGACATATAATTATTATTCTTAAAACAAATAGATACTAAATATTGATGATATGTCTGGAATGCATACAGATGATAAATGAAACTAATTTAAATGTACTCCCTTCTGATAATATACAATGAAATAATAAAAATAATAATAATGACATTGTTCCTTGCCTTTAGTTGTGATTTATCTTGTTATTAGCATATGGAAAGTTACTTGACTTTCTTGGCCCCATACATTTCCTGAAAGAAAATGGCTATACTTCAGTGCTATGTTCATTGCCTCACCAGGCTAAGCATAACCATCTTATGGGCAAAAAAAGCAGTAGCTGTGTTTGTTGCCTAAAGAAGACTTCCTCACCAATGAACCTCATCAAATGAATGAGAATATGACATTATTGATAGATACCTGACTGATGTGAGAGCCACTTTGGTATGGCAGCTTTTCATGCCACTATGGTATGGTGGTGAACATCTGGAAAGGTGAACTGAAATGGTTAATTTGTCAGCCAGCCCTCCCTCATAATCATTGGCTACACATATTACTAGAGTTGTGTGGGAAGCAGGCATGGCAGAATGATCTGTACACATATCAGGCATATGGGCACAATCAAGCTGAAGTTAAGTACCTTTAAGTCTCATTGCTTTAAATGCCAAAATTAACTGTGTACTTAAAATGTCTACATTGAAATAATGGGACTTAGAGATGCTTAATTCTGTCTAGATTGTGTTGATATTTGTTGATCCTTATGGTGACAGTACTTGACTTGTGTGTAATATTATACTAAGCAGCATTATCTGATCCTATTGTTTTATAATAACTAAAAGAGAATCATTGGAATTACATATGGTATTATTACACTAATGTGTTCATGCTACTGAAGCTAATGAAAGGCCTTTGACAAAATTCTCCTTGGTAAGAGGTATAAACATATTTTATATTGTAGAACAAATGAAAACTGTTGTCTTGACTGAAAACACTAAATGACATTTGGGGAAATAGATGTCACCGTTCTATGACAATTCAAAGTTAAAACACATGATTGTCATGATAATGAATAATCCAATTTACATGGCAGACAAAAGATCAGTTATTTTTCTCTCTCATTTTTTGGATGGATGTTTGTTGGGAAGTTGCTAAATAGCATTCTACGTTGACAGTTAATTAGGAAACAATAGAACAGTATGGGAGGGAAGAGAAAATCATGGAAGGGTTAAGATATGTATGTAAAACAATGGTTTTCCTTTTTAAAATTAAAATGTACAAATAAGCTGGTGTCAGAGACTAGGTGATCTTTCATTTCCACTGCACTGAGCACAGCTCACATCAGCAGCAGACAGCCACTAATGTATGCGTCTGGCTCAATCTGGTCTACCAACTAGGAATTCATCGAATTGTTAATATCACTCCTTTTTTGTATGCACAGCACCACACATCATTTTGTCTCTCTCTTTCACTGTTGCTAGAGGTTGCTTTTTTATATATATATAGACCCACTAGCTGTAGCATGTGTTGATTATACCAGATATTGTACAGTACTATATTACAGTATAAGAGAAAATCTAACATGGAAATAGACATGCACATCATACACTCAACAGCATTAGCTACGCATGTTTACCTGTAATTCATCAACAAATATACTAATTTGCTGTTGATTGGTCAATGAAGATCTCTCTCACACACACTCCTCTCCCTCCCTCTCTCTCTCTCTCTCTCTCCCCCCATCATATTTTGCTTTGTATAAGGCAAGGTTGCATTTTTGCAACACTTTCAATGAAAATAGACTCCATACTGACTTAAGTGATACTGCCGGAGTAAATACTAGGCAATTTTGGCTTTAGCATGTGTTCTTCATATCTTGGTTTGTAGCAGGTGTGATGAGAAAGGAAGGTGCCTGAAGTTTCCATCTCTAACAATGCTGAAAGAAATTCTAATATCATACCTGTTCCAACACCACAGGTACTGCGGCAATAACTGCAGCCCTGTGTGCCACCCAAAAATCTTCTCTGAAGCAGATTTTGAGGGTGTGGGGGCCTGCAGGAGGAGGAATCACCCCCTTTCAATTCCACTGATAGAACTGTTTCCATCAGTGGAATGACAGAATAACCCATGAAGTTAATTGAGCAGGAAGATCCTTAGAGATGGTTTACATGTTATCTCCTTAATGAAGGACCATGTGTACCGGGGTACTTCTCCAGTCACCCCTGCCTTCCCTCCTGCTCAGCAGCCTCCACAGCTGACTCTTTTTCAAATGCTACTACAGGCAGCCACAAATGGGTAAGATCCTTCCAGCCCTGGCCTTGACCCATGTTCCCAGTGAAACAACTGCCAACCACTCATCCTCAGAGCAGTGTAGCACTTTGCCAGAGATCACCACACCAGCTGTTTTCTTTCCGAGTTCTCTCTGGCAGTGGCTGCTCTCGTCTGCAATTAATAGGTACAGCAGAGACCAGTAGCTCCCATGAAAGAATGCAAGAAAGGGAAACACCTGGAATGGAGTTTTCCTCCTTTTTTCCAGCAAAGAAAAGCAAAATGTTGCCACAGCGATGAGTGGGTGGCAGTTCTCTTCAGGAGCAGGCTGCCATACAAGTGCTAAAAGGGGACTCTCCCATTTTACAATGGTGGCCACTACATCCACATAGAAACCTCTGTACATTCCCTCATTAAAATAGTAATGCAAACTGTTCCTAAGGGACTTTAGTGAGCTTTGGGTTCAGGTCATTCTAATTCTAATTCCAGAAGTGATGCAAAATACTCTTAGAAATGTATTCTATAATTATGTATCTGCTATAACACAAGAAATTATTCTACCATTATGTATCTGCTATAACACAAGAAACTATTCTACAATTATGTATCTGCTATAACACAAGAAATTATTCTACAATTATGTATCTGCTATAACACAAGGCAGTGTTTACATACTTTAAAGTGGTGGAAGCAGGGGACAGAAAAGGAGGACAAAAACAAAGAGACAGGAGAACATAAGAATTTGGTTCTGATCAATGGTCCATCTAGTCTAGCTTCCAGATTCCCACAGTAGCCAACCAGGTGCCTCTGACAAGTCCATAAGAAGGTTGTGAAGGTAATAGCCCTTTCCCATGGTTATTCCCTAGCAGCTGGCACCAAGATTACAGGCATACTTCCTCTGAAATGTGGAGGCTCCATATAGTCATCATGGCGACTTATGGTCACTGATGGACTTTTGCCCATTGTCTAATCCTGCTTAGAGATATTTTTAAATATGTTCAGTGGAATATAAATCTATTAAATATATACATAATAAATGAATGAATAAAACCACCTAACCTGGTAGCCATCACCATGTCTTATGACAGTGAATTCCACAAATTAATTATGTGCTGAAATCAAAGGTACACTGATAATGAATAACCTGAGATAGTATAGGAGAATGGATGAAGCCAGTTGCCCCTGAGTAAGAGTCAATGCACTTTTCAGGTCTTTCCTCTGTATCTTTAGTTATTTCGAAATAATTGTTATTGTCACAGAAGGTTCAATTAGCACTCCAGTGAGCATCCTGTATCACAAGAATATTCATGCACTCTCAGGTACACACAGGGGGTGGGGGGACATAGAGAGAGGGAGAGGGAGAGGGAGAGAGAGAGAGAGAGCTCTGCTTCCTCTATAGAATGAAAAGAAGCAACTCCTATGGGAAGGGTAATTTTGAGTATGGTTGATGAATGCCATATCACTGGAATGGAGTGACCAGATGTTATTATAAATCTGTTGTAACATGCAGAATCTACTGTCTACTTTTCAAGAACTGGACAAAGTTCCATCTATAAGTCTGTGATAAAGTACATGCTTTCCATGCATTGACATGGTTCACACATCATGTGTACGACCAGCGTGCTTGTGTACTCTGTCTGATCACTCCTGCTGCAAGTGCAACTGGCTAAACAAACCACATATAGTATGATGTGTGAACCTATCAAACAATGATTTGTTGTTGGGTTATTTCTCTGGCTTGCTGGGGAAGAGACAAACCAGAGGTCCAAGTTCACATATCACACCAAACCAACCGCCTGCAGTGGGAACAATCAGGAAGCATTTACAAGTGTGTTGCTTCTAAGTGATAATATGTACATGTTATCATAAGGTCCAATAAGGTCCCAGGTATGATCCTTAAGGTCCCATGGGTTGCATAAGGCCATAGGTCCCATAAGGTCCCAGATTTGATCCTTGGCATCTCCAGTTGAAAGGATCAGGTAGCAGACAGTGCAAACCCCCCCTCCCCCTGCCAGCTAGATAATACTGGGTTAGATAGACACATATTCTGACCTGGTATAAGGCAGTTTCTTATGTTGCTATATAATTTAGTCTCCAACAGAGAGTTAGGCCCACATTGTTATGACAGTTCATTTGGGCTTATTTGGCCTGAAGCTTCTATTATTTTCAATGAAGTTGTTGTCACTTACATTTAATTTATATACTGTTGCTGAAATGTATTTTCAGGGTAGTGTCAACCTTATTTATACAGAACAGTTGTGGAATTTTTTGGGGGGGGGTCTAATCAAATGAAGTAACATTTAGAAGTAATTTTAGATGGAGAGATGTATATATCACTTGGATTATGGATATATAGGCATGTGATACAGATGGATTAACAAAAATGTATTCTTGCCTTATAATGTGTCAGGCCTTTGCCCAAAATCATTTTCTTATTTAAAAACACCACCCTATTGACCTGTAACATTTTGTGGGAAAAATTTAAAAAACCAACAACCTACTGAATCATTCTGAAGTATAATAACAATGTATTGTAATGACACTGTTGATGCTGACAGTACACAATAAATCCTCCTACCCATGGGGAAATAAACAGTAGTTGCCAAAATATCATCCAAATGGGGAATTGTTTAAAAGTTTGTGATGTGCAAGGCCTTTGATTCAGTTTGCAAAGTCTGAATTTTTCGTAGTAGAGGATGGGGAAAGTGATGTACCATACAGGAAGTTGAGAAAGGCTTAAGGATCATATAGAAATTAAAGATGTATGTCAAGAAATAAAGTTATAATTATTTAGTTATTTTTAGCACTACAAATTGTGAAGTATCCATGCTTTTATATAACTTTCTATCATCAGGCTGCTGAATAGTTCACAAAAGTAGCATTGTGATACAAAGGCCAATTTATTTTAATGAGTGACAACTGAGGTATGAAAATCTGAGGTATGAAAATGTAGAGACTAGAAAAATAGTCTACATTTGAAAGTTGGGTGAAAGAGTTTGAGTAAAATAATTACAATAAACAACAATATATTTGACATTAGCTTTATGTTATAGTTAAAATATGTAAGTGCTATAATATGTTGGGATGCTGGTTAAAATTAGAGAAGTTGCAAGATCTAAGTATTAAAAACATTGGGGCAAAATTACAGGACTCAGAAATTATATATACATATATCCAAACTCTAAAGGAAAAAAGAGAGCTGTTTCCTAGGCCTCAGTGTGGACATAGTATAAGAATCAACCAAAGTTTATTAACTAACAAACGTGTTGTTTTATTCCCCATTACTTCACTCAATACCTTCCATTAATTCAAAACTTCAATAATACAATACAGGTATATGAATATACAAATCTTTGCAGCACATGATACCATCTGTATTATGCACATTGCATTTCTTTATAGGCCAAAACATCCTGTTGTCATTTGCCTCCGCTATAGTCAAATGTCTTTTTGTGCCATTACTATCGCAGATAAGTTACTCAATAAAGTCCAAAGCTGCTGGTTCCCCTCCGCCTAGGTCCCAAGAGCCTGACTTGTGATTGTTACTAAAAAACCTCACAAGTTAGGGTCTCAGGGACTAGGAAAAGTCCGATAAGATCCAGACGAATTCTTCTTCAATTAATCAGAATGGGTTTTGTTGTTGTTTTATAAAATAGCTCTTTCAGAATGTTTGGAAGATATAACATGAATAAGCAGTGCTAACACTGTCAATAGACGTTCAGTTGCATGAGCAAAATTACTGAGATTTTTTTAAAAAAACATCCCATCTATAAGGCTTTCAAAGTTGTGCATGCAGAAGAAGTAAGAAGAGGAAGCTAAACACAGGTTAAAATCTGCTTCAAGCAGACTTTTACTAAATTTCCTTCAATTTCTTCCATTGGTTTAAACAAAGATTAAACAGTTCAGCATTTTACCTCCAGTATCATTGTTATAGTGGGCCCTAACACAGTTTGTACTTTAAAGCCATTCTAGAGAAAGAATGCCCTTTGGGCATAATTTAAGGTTTTTTTTGCGCATTCCCGTATTAAATATTTTATTTGTAGACTAATATGAAAAAGCTTATGCCTTCGAATGCAGATCTACTTTTCACTTCCTAAACTGTAGAACCCAGTGACCTTTAACAACCTGTCCTTCTTTGTGCTGGGTCATTTGAACCACATTTGAACTTTCAAAAAATATTCTTCATACAGTTAGGAAAAAGAAGAAAAAAGATTCCTCCCTCCCAACCATTCTTGTTTTTAAAGTCCAAGATATTTAATGACACAACCACAATGCTGAAAAGATTCACTTTATCTGTCTTTCTGCATTTTAGTCTCATTTGTGGAATGGAAAAGAAAATGTCTCCTTTAGGAACAGATCCATGATGTTCGGCAGGAGAAACCAGAGCCAAAGAATCAGCAGCCATAAAGGTCCTGGCCACTGAAGTAGAGTCTGGTGTATATAACTCATTCATGTCTTTCTTCATGAAGCAGTTCAGCTTTAAAGGAGGGGGGGGGAGTGGAGAGAGAAAAATAACAGTAATCAAAATAATTTGAATCTCAAGTTGTAGAACAAGTTGACAAGTTACACAGTAAAATAACTGAAAGAAAATATTTGCTAATTGACACCCCACCCCCTGCCGCCGCCCAGTTGGTCCCCTTATTCCCAGCCCCCAGCCCATTTCAACACAATGTTTCTTCTGGATTCAGTACATGTTGGATTACTTTAAATATTTTGATTGAGGAAAGAATATCATGTCACAATCAAATCTTTTCTTTGTCATTTGCTCAGCAGTATAGTTAAAATTGTTATGCCTCAGGCATGAAACAGTTAAAGCACATCAGACAGACAGCAGCATCATTTTAAAGCATTTTAAATAATAATCATAAATAATATCATGCTTTTTGTTATAACTGTAATATGGTTCACCAAAGCAATTTTTTGACCATAGCTTCCAAACCAATAATTAGGAAGACAAATCTAGCCCTTCTGTAAATATGACATTAACATAATTACACCACCCCCATCGCCTAGACCCATCCTCCTCAGGGAATACATCTGATGCTCAGTAGATGGAAATCAGTCAGATTTTAGCTGCTCTCCAACGTACCTTTGCTTCTCACTGACTGACTGGGTTTTACCTCCCATGAATATGCGCGCGCACACACTCAGACAGACACGCTCAGTTACACACGCACACACACACACACGTACACACACTCAGACAGACATGCACACAAATCCACAGACAACACACACACACACACACAAAGGCAAGGAAAACAACGGATGCTGACTCAGTGGCAGCGTGTGAAGGGAGTGGTATCGGCTGGAATTTTCACTGCGCTCATCATGAACATTAACTCTCTCTCTCTCTCTCTCTTTCTCCAGCATCCACCCTCTGTCAGACCTGCTCGACTGCAGCATTTGCATGAGGCTGTTACTCCAGCCCTTGCAGGTCAGATGTTTGGAAGAGGAAGAAGGGAAAGGAAGGGAAAAAAGCAGCCCAAGGATACTCATAAGAAATGCCTTCATTTCTTCTAAAGGGTCCCTCTTCTTATTTTTCCACCTTTCTACTTCCTCTGGAGCCTGTATCTCAGTTGTTGGACATCTTTCCGGAAGAAAATGTCTTGAGCTGCAATAAGCCAGTAGTCTGACGGTCCTCCCCTCACCTCACAGTTCTATTCCCACCCCTTTCTCCCCCTAATCAATAAGACAGATCTCCAAATGCAGTTGTGAAAATAGGCTCTGCACAGACGTTCATCCTCGATCTTCTGCCTCAGGAAGAGCAGACAACCCCGGCTCACACACACACGTGATGTAGAGAGAAATAATGCCAGCAATTCTTTAACAGACTTAGAATTTATTCTACGCCTTCTTCATTTCTCTCTCTCCCTCTCCCCCCCCCCCACCCTTCCCCTTTGCTGAATTCATGAGTGGAAGGGATTCCTCAGTATATACAACCATTCTCAAGCTACAAGCTTGCAACATTGTATTCTGGTATTTTAAGCAAAACAACTGACCCCACTACCACACACACACAAATTAGTGATTTTAATGCTAATGAGAATCTCTGTACAGCATTCTTCTTATTTAATGAGTTAGGCTGTCACCTCATAGGAATGACACTTTTTGCCAAATTACTGCCTGGTTCCGAGCCACTAATATGATGATGAAGTAATAAATTGCTGGGTTTTAAATCCATAATAGCAGTTCTAGACTTCCTAAAACAAAGTGTGTGTGCTTATGAGTGAGTGAGAGAAAGTGTGTGTGTGTGTGTGTGTGTGTGGCGGGGGGGGAAGAGTTGGAGAACAAAAGAGTAACAGCTATATTGCACAATAGCTGTACATTTACACAGAGGCTTTTTGTATTCTGTACATGCTTTGAGAATTCTCTCTCTCTCTCTCTCTCTCTCCATGCATCCATCCATGCATCCATCCATATAAATACTGAGTAATTTGACATGGAGATACTATGCACCATGCAAAACTCAGCAAAAGCTTTACTGGTTGAAATGCAGGGCTTGTGTGCTATGTTAGTTTCATAAAGCACCATTATTTAATGTGTTTTAACTTGTTCCTCTCTTCTTAAAGAATAAAACCTGTATTTTGTATTGCATGATAAACTTGATAACATTTAAAAAAATACATGACATGCATTTCAATGGAGAAGGAACAATAGGTCATAGTGATCTGAAGTATAGGCTTTTTAATGCATGATAAGGAGTGCTACTCTGTTCTCAAGATGAAATCCTTCACTCTCCCCAATTTCCCTCGCCTTTTTGACAGATCCCATCACTCAGGGCAACACTGCAGTACCAACTAAGGTAGGGAATTGGCAACCCATGGAGGGCAGCCAAAATGAAGGACATCATCCATTTGCTCAAAATGAAAATGCAAACATCATTAAACAACTATAACAGAGAAAACAAACGAATGTCACTGTATGTCTCTGAAAGAAAGAAAAAACACTGTGCCCACATTCGTCACCAACCTGTACAATAATAATTTGTAAAAACTTACAAAAGGTAGACAGTTAAGAAACAGTTAGGCATTTTATCTCAAACATGTAGGAAAGAAGACATGGAATAAACAACTCTAAAAAATGACAAGGAGTGAAAGAACACAACAGCCAAGAACACAGCATATGCAGGGCTGATTTCAGTCCTGCAAAACTGATAAAAATTACTGAATCACAGCATTCAGTGTTGCATGTTGATTTACTTTCTTAAAGTCCAAAACAACACACATACAGCACGGCTTAAATTACTTATTGAGATCAACTATCAGTGACAAATACTGACTTCTTAGACACATGTATTAGATTGGTCATCACCTCTTACAGTGCAATCCTATGCATATCTACTCAGAAATAAGTCCCACTGAGTTCAAAGGGTCTTAGTTCCAGGTAAGTGGGCAAACTTAAGTTCAATATGGTCTACTCCCTAGTAAGGGTAGAAGTGAGTAAATATACAGGATTGGGCCATAAATCTCCTTTTGCCCAGATTTATACATTTCTTTTTGTTGTTCTATGTTTCCCCTGCTATTTTTCTGCAGAGTAGTCCACAATACCCTGAGCAAATTAATGTAATGCCCTGTATAGCTGTCAGACAGGGAAGCAGCCTACTATCTTTATAACTGAACTTATGTGTACTGCAAATGGCCCACCAGATATCTCAGCCTTTTGGACTATTTCTCTCCAAACAGCCTATGCTAGCTGGGCAAATCAGAAACAACAGATGTAAATACTAGCCAAATCTCTCTCTCTCTCTCCCTCCCCCTCCCCCTCCCCCCTCCCTTTCTTTGACCCTGTCTGTCTGTCTGTCTGTGCTATCACCATTTTCTCCTCTTTCTGAATATACCTCCTGAATGGTTAAAAATATTAACCGACTGAGTATTAGGAGCACTTGAATAAAAAGCATGAGGTAGAAAAGGTAGAAAAACATAATATATGGTTAAGATTTTGTAATTCTACACCCAGGCAGAGACTAGGGAGAATACCCAGGTTCAAGTGCTAGAGCTTTGTTTGGGAGCACCTTTGGGCCAGTGGGAAATGCAGACTAGATTAAATCAATAGTCGAGATGTCATAATCAATCAGCTCAGTCACAACTGTCATAGACCTAGGTTTAAGGTCTTTCCTGATTCCACTTTTCTAATCATTAACCCTTGGACATCCCTAAGTGCTCAGTCACCTTGCTTTATAAAGGGGACCATAAGTGTTTGATTTGGGGAGGGGGGTCTAGATTTTCAGTACTGCTGCCTTTAAGGAATGGCAAGACAATGAGGTTGGATTAGATGCCTTCTTTCCCTTGCTTGATTACGTAATCTCCATGTATGTGTTTTTATATATACAACTATTATGACGACTGCGGAATAGGCAGGGTGGATCAAAGAATATAGTTTAATTAACATTCAACACAGCAATTTCTTTGATTACAAATATGAAGGGACTTGCAGAATTACACTGGAGCCAGTCAGTGCTCTCTATGAAACATATATAAAATAATTCTCCCCCTGACACTCACGTTGTATAGGGTTTTGCATACATGGGAAGTCATATATTCTACCCAAGAATGTTTGGTTAAGTAACCCATTTGAAAAAGCTCTTTCCAGTCTGTGAAAAAACATTTTTCTTTGGGGTATATATTCAGTTCATAAATCATATCTTCTCTGTTTAAATACTATGAACAGCATAGTAAATAACAGCGGCATTTTTATTGAATATTCCTTTCACAATAAAATAAATAAATAAATAAACCCTACAGTTACCTTAGTGCATAGCACATATATTGTATACTTTACTAATCTCTAGGGGAAAAAGAGAAAGCTTTAGATATTACAGAAGATCTAGCACATTATATCTGTATTTCCTATTCAAGTTTAATGCTGTGGGAAATAATCTCAGGTATTATTATTTGACAGAAAGCTACGTGCACATTTCTACCTTTGTTATATGCACAGTCATATTGTTAGGAAGAAAAACAAATCTCAAATAGTATTGTGGTACACATATACATCTAGATTACTTTGAAATAATATGTTTCCATTTTTTCTGTCTAAATACAAAATTGCTGCTCTCTCCACCTCGACATTTTGTCTCTTGCAAGCCTCCTAATTAAACCTCCCTTAAGAAATTGCAGCTGAGAGGATGGGAGGCACACTGTACATCCACAAAAGTGGAAGTAATTTTTGAAGCCTGTGAGTAATATTTGAAACCTCGGGTGCTGGAACAGAAGTGTATAGAACACCTTGGGCATATATGTGCATTGGGCTAGGGGAAGCAGACACTGGAATAGGATAGCAATAGCAACTGGGCATACTCTAAGAGAAAATAAGGTATGTTTTAAACTCATTGAAACAAGTAGGACACAAGCACTCATTTGTATGATTGTCTCATGGGATTATTTCAGTGGGGCTTTGGTGCATTTAACTTTATCTGAATTGTGGTTTATGTTGTTAAGGCCTAAACATACTGATAGTCCAATCCTATTCATGCCTACTTGGAAGTAAATCCCACTGGCATCAATGGAGCTCACTCCTGGGTATGTGTGCATAGGATTGCAGTTTAAATGAAACAATGGGGATAAAGGATACTGAACATACTTTAAAAAAACCAAAGAAGAGCTTTGCAGACCACGCTTTTTGAAATAGGCTGCAAACATATGCACAGTTATTTGGGATTAAGTTCTGTTGATTTTAATAGGACTTATTTCTGAATAAACATAGGAATAGATCATGTGATAAGTTGGAAAACAGCCTATTTTATGGCTCTATTGACAGCAAATAGGATTATCTAAGTGCATATGTCTGTAGTAATTATCTCTGGGTGTTTCGTGTTGTTGTTGTTGTTTTGTTATGGTAACAAGAAAACTCAATGCTCAGAAAATATTTATTTACCTTGTAACACATTCATTTCTCAGTTAGTAATTAGTCTGCTCTACACAGACTGGCAACATGACCGCGTACAAGCCCCAAATGAGCTCGGTTTCACATCATCTCAAAGAAGAGTTCCATTGCCAGTGGTATGAGACATAGAACTGTCCTTTAGAGGTTAAAAAAGGGAAAAGAAATAGCATCCCAGCAAGCTGGGTATGAATTTCAGAGAGACGCTGAGGAACTTAACAGGGGCACCACTCAGCTTGTTGAACAGCATGACACATGCAAGGCTTAAAATTGTTCTCATCCTCCACAAGGGGACAGCACTTGTTCCAGACTAGAAACACACTGTTTCCACACGAAGAGGCAAAATGAGAAGCAGCCATTGCTGCAGCTACCAAAACAGAGGTGATATTCCAGCTATTCTTTAGGTCCAGGGGTCCAGGAAAAAGGAGTGTTGAAGACCTAGCAGTAGAATGCTGCCAGCTGCCAGAATACATGCAACGACAGGATAGGCTTTACATTTGGAGGTTACATGCAAAGCAATATTATTTTTCCTTTCTTGATTTTGAACAAATAGATACCATAGGAAGGAAAGCATAAGAGAAACACATAATTTTAGAGCTGAAGACTGTGTATTTTTTAAAAGGCAGAAAATAAGTCACAACAAATGTGGAAAACTTTGGATTTTGATAAGTATGTATGCTTAGAAAGACATGGTATAGTAGGAATTTATCCAAGGACAGTACAAATAAACTGACAGCAAAAGACACTTCAGGCTCTCAGTATTTCTCTTTTATAGTCTACTTCAAGCGTTTATGTAAAAAATGTCAATGTAAAAGTAACAGTAGCATAGTAGATCTTTATTAAGTCCAGTTTAGAGATTGATAATTTAGATAGAGTAACAGTGCAATCCTATACATGCCTACTCAGAAATAAGTCCCACTGAATTAAATGAGGCTTACTCCCAGGTAAGTGAATATAGAATTGCAGCACATGTCAGGGAGTGGGTATGCAAATATTGTTATCTGTTGCCTAGCTGTTCCTAAAATCTATCATTATGACAAAGTGCAAGGGAATAAATGCTTTGAAAGAACTGCAATTGGACTGGGGAAAAATGATTCCATTTTCTATTCTCACCCGTTTTCTACTGGTAATCTTTTAAAAACTTTTTCTGATTTTCATATCTTCACTGTTGCAGTACATCATTTTAAAAGCACATACTATACACTCACGTGAGTCATGTAAAATTATGGAGATCAGACATAGCACAGAAGAATTATTCAAACGTGTATAGCAATGTCCTAACATCTCCTGTGCATGTCTGGGGAAAATTCTTCACACAAGAAGATGCTGTTTTACTCTGTTTCTCCTTTAGTTTTCTCTAAATTAAAACAGCTTAAAGAACTGTAGTTTAAATTACTTTAAACATTGCTGCGTTCATTCTTGTTCGATACCACTATATGTAAATTAAAGCATTCATTATTTGCAAGAATGCCACTCTTGCAAAGAATATTCACCTCTCCCACCTCACTAGAAAACAAACAAACAACTCTAGCATCTTTGAGGTTAAAAGCATTCTACTTTGGCAAAATGTTGTGCTGGCTTTGAATATTTGTATGTATTTTCTTTAAAAAATGCATATATTTTCTAATCTAATAATGCTAAATAACAAATGTCAGTCTAACATAATCTGAAGAAATAGTATGGTATAGAAACAAGATATGGCATACTACTAATAAATGAATTTATTAAGCAATTGTTTCATGAGAATAGAAAGTATTCAGCAATGTTTTTTCTTCATATTGGAAATGAATTTATTTCTGTTCAGGCTAAGATAGATAGATTTTTAGCTGAATATCTGTATAAAATGCATTATTATTCTTTTGTCTCTTTACAGCTCTATTAAAATATATCTGTTACAGTATCTCTTGAGAACAATCAGTAGTACATCAAACTTTCATGCATAGAAGGTTCCTTCTTTTTATGAATGAACAAATGTTATCTTAGCCTGTAAATGGTGTGTGTATGTATGTACCATTTACTTACAATATTCATAGGGCTGATGCTGTATAGGAACAATTTGGTATGGTGGCAACTGTAATTAGGCAGGTACACGACTAGCTTCCAAAGGAAGAATTAAGAGATTATAATGTTTCTGTATTTGAAAATCTCTGCAAGATCCATCTCCAAAAGCAATCTTATTTGTGGGGTATATTTCTGAACAATGCTTTGGAAAAAAACAGCACTACTCAGAAATATTTGTAATGATAATAATATATGACTTCATTCCTCCCTAAGACCAAGGAAATGCTTTAAACAATCACATATAAAGCTTTAGTTATTAAGCACATGCATAAAATTAATATTTCAAACCTTTATACACAGCAAAGGTTAAAACCCAACTGGCATTCTCATGGTTTACTCTCCTTTCCCTTTCAATCAATTCCATTGATTTTAAGGGTCAGAGGCTATACCTTCATTGATCAAAGAAACAGCCTGACACAGCGAAAGAGTCTGCCAATTCCAGACAGATCAATCACACCTTTGTCTGCTTTCGATACATTATGGTTATTTATTCTGCATCTCCATGGTTTTCTGTCACACGGTTCTTAATGTAATAATGCTACTGAGGAAAATAAAAGGGGAAATATTCCATTAACAATATTTTAAGCACTTCTCTGGTCTTTCTGAGGGTGGTTTACAATGGAACTTGGCCAACCCTCTGGATTTCATTTTTAACTTGGAACACAACTCTTGTACTGGCATTTAAGTCCCTTTATCATCAGTGTTTTGCAGGAGTTAATCAAGGATAAAGGACAGCATTTCAAAAAGAGCTGCATAAAATGTATTTTGAAAAGTAATTAAATTTGATAGAATAACAGTTACAACATATAATTACAACCATCGTTTTCAATATTTATTTGGGCACTTATTTTTGAAATATGCTTTCCTGGTTAAAATGTAAATCAAATCAACCCCCAGCCACTGACAGTTTTATCACTGTGAAATGAAACTGTCTTCATGTAATAATTGTTATAAAATAGCACCAAACAGATTATTAGTGAATAAAAATCTGTCGTATTCCACATCTGTTGCAATGAAAACTACAGTGTTGCAAATTGCGCCAACCCCTTTTCAATACATTTATACTTTTCACACCCATAATTAAGTTAAATGTATAATAACATTATGATGAATTTCAATGTGTGAGGCAGTGCATGTGTATATTATTGGTGCGTATGTGTGCGTGTAAAGGGACTTCCTATGCCCATGTAGCAATTATTATATGAATATATTATTTATTGTAACAAAACAAGGTGGTAGTAATGTACCTTCAAATGAATGTAAGTGGTAGGCATGACTGTATGGATGAAATCCTGGTTCAGTTGATACCATTTGGCACCATGACTGAATTAATCAGAGTCAAGTTTTCATAGCTAAAATATAAGGCCTGATCCTATAAGACTCTAGTGGCTAGAGTGTCCCATTATACGTTTCTTTCATGATGTCCCCTCACATAGACACATAAATGCATACCAGTCATAATACAAAACTAGAACACTCCCCATGTCCAAAAAACAGATTTCTTCTCATTATTATTATTTTAGCACAACCTGCATACAGTTAGTTTCATTTGTGTGCATTCTTAGACTTGAGGGCATCAGATCTACGACTTCCACATCACTTCTATAGAAAATGAAAGCATATGCAACACAACTCTGGACTATAAAGCTATTAAAAGGTTATCAATTTGACATAGCTGCCACATGCAATTCTAGGTATGTCAAAAGATGTATTTTACCCCACTTAAGAGTTAACAGCCTCCCAGTGATCAACTACAAAGTCCAATAAGACAGAAAGTCCCCTGACATCCTCAAAGATGTAAGACCTTTAAAACATTTGCAGGCCGACAACATATCCAAAAGCATCCAGTTCTTTGTGAAGAAATAAAACGGAATGCACAACGTTTTGGAGAAGGTTTGAATAAGACTATTTGTCCAGCTTGCTTTGCAAAGGCTGTGTATAAAACAGCACCATAAACACTTTCATTCCCTACATAAGGACTAAACAAAGAGTCTTCTTTTAGCCATTTAATCTGGTAATTTATTTTTTCAACCATCACATAAATCGAAACACAGCTGTAACCAATGACTTGCAGATTCACTTCCCTGCCAGCTGGATTTTGTTCTGCTGAAGCAGCAAGATTTTTACATTGTTCACTTCTGTGCATCTGGAGAAATCACTAAGGATCAAAGGTGACTAGAAAAGCTCTTTAAATAAACTCAACCAACAGTGAAGATCAGTCTCAGTGCTTGCAGAATCTACATACAATGCCACGAATCAGCCCTTGTTTTGTCAATTTCAGAATCTCTTGAAATAATTTGAAATGCGTAGTTATACTTTAATAGAATGAAAATGCAGCTGTCGTTTCTATTTCAAAATACAATTTCCTCAGAGTTTCAGCCTCCTCCACATGCAGTATTGCAAGATACTCATAGCTGAATATTTTCCCATATATTTTACCTCAGGGGAAAGTCCCTAAAATAAATTCAGGCTACCTGCATTATGGCTTAGGTAGATATCTCATTCTCCCAAATGCTGCTTAAACCCAATTCACTCTTTCAAACAGCGGTGTGCTAGCAGCTGGCACAGAAATGGAGATTTGCTGCCTACATGAAGGCATTCTTATGAAGTGGTTCAAGCGGGTATGTACTTGTGTAGTGCAGTTCTTTCATTGTGATGGAACAACTTGGTGGTGGTTCATGTGGTAGATGGATGGATTGCTCTGTCATCTGCCACCACTGCATGGCAGCCAAGAGGAGAAAGTAATTTGCATAAATACTGAGGGTCCTGCCAGATGGTGGCAGCAGAAAAGGGAGAGTCGGGAAGTGAAGGCACCACTGTGGTGCATCTTCCCAATAAACTTCATTGGCCCCAAAGGGCCAGAAGTAGAATCACAGAGTTGGAAGGGGCCATTTAGGCCATCAAGTCCAACTCCAACCCCTCAATCAGAGCAGGAATCCAATTTAAAGCATCCCTGACAGATGACTGTCCCTAGGCAGTTGTCTGACTGCTCTGATGGTTAGAAAGTTTTTCCTGATATTCAATCAAAATCTGCCTTCCTGTAACTTAAGCCCATTATTTCACGTCCTACAGTATAAAAGGGGCTGAAGCTAAATTTCCCAAATACCACAATTTTTTGGTCAGAATTTGAATGTTTTGACATCTGCCTTTGAAATCAAAATTTCACTGTTAAGGTTAACGAAAGGATGATTTAAATACAAAATTTACTAAAGTATATCGCAAATAATCTATTGGATACTATCAGCTTTTTACTGCTACTGCATGTGTGAAAATCACTTTGGTGTATGCACTCCCACATCAAACATTTCCCTCCACATTGAAAGTTTACAGGGTAAAAAAGGATTTAGTTTCCCTTCCTTCCACCAATATGGTAGCATGAGGAAAATAATTGGAACCATGTAGTAAACTGCTTTACATGAATGACTTGCCTTATGGAAGAGCTTCCACATGGTTACATTTAAGGCAGCCTTCATACCATTGTTCGCCTGTAGCAGTTGGGTCTTATGTTTAGTGATTTTTAAATAGAGAAGAAATAGGTATAGTGTGTGCATGTATGTATGTGCATATTCTGGTAGCTAAAATATAAAATATTCTCAGCAAGTCCTTGCTATATATTTATTGAAGTATTAGTGAAACTATATTAAGCTAGAAGAGTCCCATAAAGCAAGCATACTGATAGTTACAAAAGTAGCCTTGACATCTTAAATCACCCTCAATAAATTGATTACAATGCACCATTTTCTTTATCAAGGCAATTACAAAAGCAAATCAGTGACTTCTTTGGGATGGAAATAAAAGCATACGTCAAAAGCACTCAATTTGTACTTTGGGTAATTTTTCAAATAAAGAACAGAGATGGAATGTTTGCTTCTATCGGAGTGGTTTCATACATATACTGGACCAGTTATAAAATTATAAAAGGCTAAAATTGGTCAGACCATACTAACAGCCAGAATCACATTCTGCAGTGTAATTAAGTATCAGGGTCTCTGCATGTGCATACAGATGAGGAAAATATAGCTTTTAACTGTCATAGAGAACAATGTATTCTTATGTACAAAGAACATATAAGAAAACAAACTGAGAGTTTGGGAAAAAGAAAAAAATGAAGTTGTGTTCTTCTCACATATGCATTGTCTGATGTTTTGTACTAGACGGACTAACCCAGAGAAGCAACTTCCACTTACATCCAATTCTTATGACTATTTTTGTTTGGGATGTTTGTTTTTATCCCGATATAACCTGGACTAGTTACAGCATACTTAAAATCAACAAATAAATATTCAGAGATACAAACCTGCACTCCATACTAACCTAACCTTATCCAGTCCTTTTCTTTGCAGTAAGTATGGAAGTGTGTGGGAGGATGAGGAGATATATTATGAATAGGGATGTACAAAATGACTTACCTGTTTCATGACATCCGTGGTGGGGGGAGACGCTCCATCCCTCCACCCACAATCCTCGCCTGCCAGCTCCACTCCGCAGCGACTCTGTGGAGCTGCCAGCCGGGGCCACCCGCAGCGACATCCAGATGCTGCTGGGCTGCACAGGGACGCAAATGGCGGCCGCTGTAGCCGCTGCCATTTGCGTCCCTTTTTTTTGCCATTATAGGCTATGTAAATATTTACGTAGCCTAACACAGTGAAAAAAGGGAACGCAAATGGTGGTGGCTACGGCGGCCGCCATTTGCGTTCCCTTTTTTTTGCCATGATAGGCTACGTAAATATTTATGTAGCCTATCACAGTGAAAAAAAGGGAGCGCAAATGGTGGCGGCTACGGCGGCCGCCATTTGCATTCCCTTTTTCCCCCTGTGATAGGCTACGTAAATATTTACGTAGCCTATCACGGCCTAGCAGGGACGCAAATGGTGTCCCTGCGGTAGCTGTGATAGGCTACGTAAGTATTTACGTAGCCTATCACGACGAAAAATCGTGAAGCAAATGGCAGCTGCAGATGTGGCCACCATTTGCAAAGCAGCACGAACGGCACCAGGTAGGTGCTCCGTTTCGCACGCCTTTCATGGGGTGTTGGGGCGGGGGGGGGCTTCATTCCGCCATGGATTTCAGGGGGCCGAACGCACTGACATTCGGCCTCACTGAGATCCATGGCGGAATTCTCCGCCATTCCTAATTATGAAGAAAAAGCGATCCTGAAACTAAACTCTGTCCCGGCCAAGCCAGGTCCATGGGTGGTGGCTGCTCCCAAATACAGACCTGGAGGCTCCCTCCTACTCAGGATCTTCAAGGACAGCTACCTGAGCTAGATGGTCTGAGAGGAATGAGAAGCAGGAGCCTACCATGTAGCAGCATAATAGACTGCTCTGTTGACCACACAAAGGTAGGAGGACAGGGTCCTACTATTTATACAAATCTTATCCAATCCAGGACTCACAAAATACCTGCTAATCACAGGGACAGATGTTGCTAGCCCCTATTCCTTTCTGTGCCAGAAAAGATTATGTTCCCTAAATAAATATATGTTTCATGTTTTAACTACCTATGTTATGGTCTGGGTAGTTTCTGAAGTTGGCATATCTCACTGCACATGTTGGTTTTGAAGTACACAGCCAGGGAGAGTCCTGCTGCTCTCTGCAAATCAGCAGGTGGTGGCAGCAGGTTATTTTGTGGAGTATTATGGAAAGTTTGAACTCAATGGACCACCTGTGTGACTTACCCAGTGACTTGGGGCTTCATTATATGCATGTGTGTGTAATATACAGCTTGCTGTAAGCATCTGTCAGCAAAGGGAGGCAGGGCCTCTGGTCATGCCTCAGGTCAGAAACACCTTTAAAACAAATTCTTGAAGCTCCAGCTAAGGAAGAGTTCCATGCCACTGCAAAGGTGTTATTTTATTGGCCGTGTGTCCAAGATGGCTATCTGAGTTAGTTTCAAGTGATGCTCTCAGGCTGTGCACAAAATCTCTAAAACAAAATCAGCAATTTGTTATATTCACTTTCTGAGCATTTTAGCATCTTGTCATCAATGCTTTAAAATGAAAGACAAGATGCTTTGGATTTCAACATTAATATTGTCACCTCATAAAGGATCAATCCCCTTCATGGATCACTGCCTTGTTGTGGCGAAGGGGCTTGCGTAACTCAGTGAAGCCATAAGCTATGCCGTGCAGGGCCACCCAAGACGGACAGGTCATGGCAGAGAGTTCTGACAAAATGTGGTCCACTGGAGAAGGAAATGGCAACCCACTCCAGTATTCTTGCCAAGAAAACCCCATGGAACGTATCACAAGGCTAAAAGAGATGACGCCGGAAGATGAGCCCCTCAGGTTGGAAGGTGTCCAATATGCTACTGGGGAAGAGCAGAGGGTATTTCCAAGTAGCGCCAGAAAGAGTGAAGCGGCTGGGCCAAACCCGAAAGGACACTCAGCTGTGGATGTGTCTGGCGGTGAAAAGAAAATCCGATGCTGTAAAGAACAATATTGTTTAGGAACCTGGAATGTCAGATCAATGAATCAAGGTAAGCTGGAGGTGGTCAAACAGGAGATGGCAAGATTGAACATCGACATCTTGGGAATCAGCGAACTAAAATGGACAGGCATGGGCGAATTTAATTCAGGTGACCATCATATCTACTATTGTGGGCAAGAATCCCTTAGAAGAAATGGAGTAGCACTCATAGGCAACAAAAGGGTGGGAAAAGCAGTACTGGGGTACAATCTTAAAAATGATAGAATGATCTCAGTACGAATCCAAGGCAAACCATCCAACATCACAGTAATTCAAGTCTATGCCCCAACCACTGAGGCCGAAGAAGCTGAGGTTGATCGGTTCTATGAAGACCTACAACACCTTCTAGAACTAACACCAAAAAAAGATGTCCTCTTCATCATAGGGGATTGGAATGCTAAAGTAGGAAGTCAAGAAATAACCAGGATAACAGGCAAGCATGGCCTTGGTGTACAAAATGAAGCAGGACAAAAGCTAATAGAGTTTTGCCAAGAGAACATGCTGATCATAGCAAACACTCTTTTCCAACAGCACAAGAGGCGACTCTACACATGCACATCACCAGATGGTCAATATCGAAATCAGATTGATTATGTCCTTTGCAGCCAAAGATGGAGAAGCTCCATACAGTCAGTAAAAACAAGACCTGGAGCTGACTGTGGCTCAGATCATGAGCTGCTTCTTGCAAAATTTTGGCTTAAATTGAAGAACGTAGGGAAAACCACTAAACCGTTCAGGTATGACCTAAATCATATCCCTGATGAATATACAGTGGAGGTGAGGAATAGATTTCAGGGATTAGACCTGATAGACAGAGTGCCTGAAGAACTATGGACGGAGGTCCGTAACATTGTTCAGGAGGCAGCAACGAAATCCGTCCCAAAGAAAAAGAAATGCAAGAAAGCCAAGTGGCTGTCTGAGGAGGCTTTACAAGTAGCTCACGAAAGAAGGGAAGCGAAAAGCAAAGGAGAAAGGGGAAGATATACCCAACTGAATGCAGAGTTCCAGAGAATAGCAAGGAGAGACAAGAAGGCCTTCTTAAATGAACAATGCAAAGAAATCGAAGAAAACAACAGAATGGGAAAGACTAGAGATCTCTTCAAGAAAATTGGAGATCTCAAGGGAACGTTTTGTGCAAAGACGGGCATGATAAAGGACAAAGAAGGCAGGGACCTAACAGAAGCAGATGAGATTAAGAAGAGGTGGCAAGAATACACAGAAGAACTATACAGGAAAGATCTGAATGTCCCTGATAGCCATGATAGTGCGGTCACTGAACTTGAGCCGGACATCCTAGAGAGTGAAGTCAAGTGGGCCTTAGGAAGCATTAGTAACAACAAAGCTAGCGGAGATGACAGTATTCCAGCCGAGCTATTTAAAATCCTAAAAGATGATGCTGTTAAAGTGCTGCATTCAATATGCCAACAAATCTGGAACACTCAACAGTGGCCACAAGACTGGAAAAGGTCAGTTTACATTCCAATTCCAAAGAAGGGCAACGCCAAAGAGTGTTCAAACTACCGCACAATTGCGCTCATTTCACATGCCAGCAAGGTGATGCTCAAAATCCTACAAGCTAGGCTTCAGCAGTATGCGAACTGAGAACTACCGGAAGTACAAGCTGGGTTTCGAAGAGGCAGAGGAACTAGAGATCAAATCGCCAACATTCGCTGCATCATGGAGAAAGCAAGAGAATTCCAGAAAAACGTCTATTTCTGCTTCATTGACTACGCTAAAGCCTTTGATTGTGTGGATCACAACAAACTGTGGCAAATTCTTAAAATGATGGGAGTACCAGACCACCTTACCTGTCTCCTGAGAAACCTGTACGAGGGTCAAGAAGCAACAGTAAGAACCAGACATGGAACAACCGAGTGGTTCAAAATTGGGAAAGGAGTACGACAAGGCTGCATATTGTCACCCTGCTTATTTAACTTATATGCAGAGTACATCATGAGAAATGCCGGGTTGGATGAATCAGAGGTCGGAATTAAGATTGCCGGGAGAATTATCAACAACCTCCGATATGCAGACGATACCACCCTAATGGCAGAAAGCGAAGAGGATCTCAAGAGCCTCTTGTTGAGGGTGAAAGAGGAGAGTGCAAAAGCTGGTTTGAAACTCAACATTAAAAAAACTAAGATCATGGCATCTGGCCCTATCACTTCCTGGCATATAGAAGGGGAAGAAATGGAAGCAGTGACAGATTTTACTTTCTTGGGCTCCAAGATCACCGCAGACGGTGACTGTAGCCATGAAATTAAAAGACGCTTGCTCCTTGGGAGGAAAGCTATGGCAAACCTAGACAGCATAGTAAGAAGCAGAGACATCACCTTGCCGACAAAGGTCCGTCTAATCAAAGCTATGGTTTTCCCAGTAGTAATGTATGGCTGTGAGAGCTGGACTATAAGGAAGGCTGAGCGCCGAAGAATTGATGCTTTCGAACTGTGGTGCTGGAGAAGACTCTTACGAGTGCCCTGGACTGCAAGGAGGTCAAATCAGTCCATCCTAAAGGAAATCAACCCTGAGTGCTCATTGGAAGGACAGATACTGAAGCTGAAGCTCCAATATTTTGGCCACCTAATGCGAAGAGAAAACTCCCTGGAAAAGACCCTGATGCTGGGAAAGACTGAAGGCAAAAGGAGAAGGGGACGGCAGAGGATGAGATGGCTAGATAGCATCACGGATGCAATGAATATGAACTTGAGCACGCTCCGGGAGAGAGCGCAGGACAGGAAGGCCTGGCGTGCTATGGTCCATGGGGTCACGAAAAGTCGGACACGACTGAACGACTGAACAACAACAACAACAACAAAGGATCAATGTTGCTGCCCTTCTTTGACCTTAGTATTAGGGTGGGCAATGTTTTAGGTGCTCTGCTCCTGTGCCTGAAACAGCAGCCTGACAGAGAAATTCAGCAGGTGAAACTATTCCCATCACTTTGTCTTCAGCCAGGGAGAACTACCAAAATGTTGGTGTGTCTACCTGCCATTAAAAGCACAGGGACAGAGCAGGGATGTATGGATTTTGTTAAATCTGTTACACCTGTGTTTCGTGGATTGTCAGGATTCTTTCATTCCATCGGCTGCTCATTGACAGAATCAGATTTTTTAAAGGGATGTATGAAAATTTCACTTCACTTGCACAAGTGATAATTAATGCAAGTGTGAATTTGCACAAATCCCCCCCCCAAGTAAAAACAACTGTCCACATGTCTGTGGAATCTGTGTGACTCGGAAAGAGCCAGTCTGCTGCAGAATCTGTGGTCAGATTCATAGACATCAAACTCATTTGAATCCATTACAGATTTCTGCGACATCCCTAGGATATAGCTATTTACAAAAATTAGTAACCCCGTGTATTATTTTTTTTTATCTAGCTGGAAATCAAGTCCAGTTTTCTTGACTGGAGAGTAAAGCTGTCCATGACTCTCAGTCATTATGGCTATATATGCGACTTCCAGTACCAGAGGCAGCATGCCTCTGTGTACCAGTGGCTGGGGAACACAAATGGGATGGTGCTATTGCACTCATGTCCTGCTTGTGGGCTTCCCACAGACAGCTGTGTGAACAGCTGTGCTGGACAAGATGGACCCTTCGTCAGATTCAGCATGGCTCTTATTATGTCCTTATGACCCACTTGAGGAAGAATGAGAAACTGACAATGGATCAAGTACGAAGGAGACGTGAAGCAACTCTTGAAACATTTCTCTTTTCTACTGGGTCAACGGAAGTAATAATTAATTGATTAAAGATTTTTAAAGTGGAAAATTCAGGCATTATCAATATGAGCCTACGGTATAGCCCTATTCAACCGTTATTTACTCCATGTGATTAACACTGTGTGGAGAGAGAGAGAGAGAGAGAGTGAGAGAGCGAGAGCAGAGCCATATGTGCTGACCCAAACCCCTGCCAGCTCTCTCCAACATTGCCTACATGTTGCTGTTGGGGAAGCCTGCCAGATTTATGTAGGCTCTCCCCATGAGCTAATAGCAAAAAGGAAACAGTGATTTCTGCATTGGCTTCCGTAGTGATGGGGGAGAGGGGTGAGGTTAAAGCCTCTCCCCCCTCCCCCAGCAATCCTGATCAGTGATCTGTTCCCCACCTGCCAGCTGATGGCCATCAGGGCACCTGGGGCTCTGCAGACTGTACAGAGAGTGGCCGAAGGCAACATGGGGCCCACTGGCTACTATAAACAGTCATTTAATTAAGTAGATTCAAAAGGTGTTTTTTTTTTACAAAAACTACTCAGAGAGAACTAGTCATCAACACCACTTTTACTGATGGTCAGAGAGCACCGTGCACAGTCATGGATCAGGCTCTGGAGCAAAATGCTTGTGTCCTTCCTACCCTAGTCCATGAAAAAAGAAACAATGAGGAGGAGCAGACACAGAAACATTGTTCAGGCAAGTGGCTTGTTCTTAGGGCTGTGTATCGCTTTGGTTTGAATCCCAAATTCTGAAGCGAATCAGGGTGATTTGGACCACTTTGGTCCAAATCTCAAGTGGGTCCGGAGCGGTCCAAAGCGGGTCGGAGAGATCTGAACCACTTTGGATTGCTTCAGACAATTCTGAAGCCCAGACAGCCTGTCTGCGCAAATGTAACAATTTGATAGACAAGCAAGGGGGAAGGAGGAGCTGGGAGGGAAGAAGTCAGCCTTCGAAAGTGACATTTCTAGGTAGGTATGGCGGAGAATTCCGCCACGGATCTTGGTCAGGCCGAATGCGCTGGCATTCGGCCCCCCGAAATCCGTGGTGGAATGAAGCCCCCCGCGAAATGGGCCCGGAACGGAGCCTACCTTGGTTGGCCGTTCCGGTGCTCCTTGAATGGCGGCCGTGTCTGCAGCCGCCATTCGCGTCTTTGGAATGGCCGTGATAGGCTACATAAATACTTACGTAGCCTATCACGGCTAATGCAGGGACACCATTTGCGTCCCTGTGGAGGCTGTGATAGGCTACGTAAGTATTTACATAGCCTATCACAGCTAAAAAGGGAACACAAATGGCGGCCACTGTAGCCGCAGCCATTTGCGTTCCCTTTTTTTTTTGTCATGATAGGCTACATAAATATTTACGTAGCCTATCACGGCTAAAGCGGGAATGCAAATGGCGTAGGGGACGCCATTTGCGTCCCTGCTTTAGCCATGATAGGGTACGTAAATATTTACGTAGCCTATCATGGGCCGGGGTAGGGATGCAAATGGTGTCCCCTACACAGGATGCCATTTGCGTTCGCACCAGCCCGGCAGCGGCTGGAGGCTGCTCTATGGGTTGGCCTGGTTGGCGGCTCCATGGCCTGGCCGCGGAGCGGAGCCAGCCAGGCAGGATTCTGGGTGTGGGGGGAGGAACAGATCGCCTCCCTGCCTGTTGAGGATTCTGGGGGGAGAAACGGATCACCTCCTCCCACCTGCGGAACCCAGCGGAGCCAGGTAAGCGGGGTTTCGTACACCGCTATCTCTAGGTGCTAATAGGGCTGAACTGTTAACCCAGCAGTTTGTTTCCTTGCTTTGTACTGTTTGTTCTTTGGCTTCCTGCCCTTCTCAATTATTATTCCTTCCCTTCCCATTTTTCAACTCTCTATATTCTTATAAAAAACAAAAAAATACACCACCCCCCCAACAACCCCTTTTCTGTTAGGCTTTAGTGTTATTTACCCTCCTCTCACCCCTTAGCTTGTAGGTAGTTTTTTTTCTTTCTGTATCTGCTTTTTCTTTGGTTGTGTGTGTGTGCACGCACACACATGCTGTGTGAGTGCACCATAGACATTACTGTACACAAGCGAACAGTGTTTGGGCAAAGCAGCACACTAATACATAGTCCAATATATACCGTGGGGCAAAGCACTACACTGTACACTTAATATGAAGCATCCTCACTTTTGCTGATTTTCCAAGACACTTTGGCTGTCACTTGTTTTGCCTTGTGTACATCAAATGACCATAAGAAGAATATGATCAGGCTAGGCTATATGCATGGTTGCTTCATCTTACCCTTCCTGGGGAAAAGAGCTGCCAAAATGATCAGGGGGCTAGAACAACTCCTCTATAAAGGGCTTCAATGTTTGGACTATTTAATTTAGGAGAAAGGCAAATAAGGGGGGAGGTTTATAAAATTAGATGGAGTAGAGAAATTGCAGCAGTGCAATTAATAAATAAGCCCCAATGAGTTCAGTCAGTGTGACTTTTCCAGGTAACATGTATTGCAATTTGCAGCCAAAGAGATGTTTAACTTTTCTTTCTTCCCATAATAAGAACCTCAGGTCAGTGGCAGATTCAGGACAGACGAAAAGAAAGGACTTCTGCACTTCAAAAAAATCCTACACTAGAGATTAGGTATAGTGACCTCCTAATTGTCACCTTAAACACCTTCTGATTAGGATCTCTACTCCCCTGTGTGGCTGATAGTTGTTGTTTTTGGTTTTTTTACCTTTTGTTTTAGTTTCTGAGAAAAAGGAATTATATGCATAGCTAGCATGAAAACTACTGGACCAAACTGTCTGTAATTTGGCAGGTTCAGTCACCTCCACAGGGGCGCCCAACTTTCATACACTTCCGTGGAAGCATCAAAAAATTATAGTTCTTTGCTTTGAGATATTTCCTTGAAAAAAGAAAATTTTACCTGTGCCTAGCACAAAAACTACTGGGCCAAACTATCTGAAATTTGGCAGGTTCAGTCAACTTGTTTGGGGCTGCCAGGTCTCCAAATTTGTCATAAAAACTGAAAAAAATGTCATTTCTGTTTTCTAATGCAAGTCAATGGGAAAATGTAAAATCTGAATAATTCAGATATCCGAATCTTGATTCAGATCCAAATCTGAAGTGAATCAGATCCAAATCGGTCCAAAGCGAGTCAGGGCTAATTCAGAAGATCCAAACCAGCCTCTGAAGTGAATCAGGGGGTCTGTGCACAGCCCTACTAATTATGTACAGCAGAATCAAATCACGTGGCAAGAAGGAGAAATCCATTCAACTCCTAATCGCCTGGCCTTTTGGACTGGGACTCATACTAGGGTACAGACATATTTTTTGCAGTTGTTTAGGATGTATGTTTTCTTTTCCTTTTTAAAGGAGAAAAAAGGAGGTAGGAAACTGAAAGAAACAAAAGGACAGATAGAAAGGCAGGGAGAATGACAATTATACACAGTAAAATAAATGGGGGTTGGACTCAATGGTCTTATAGGCCCTTTCCAACCTTACTATTCTATGATTCTATGAAATTAAGAAATTAAAAATGAGTTCTGTCTTACTGACTGGAATTAGGTGATTCTGAAAAGGCTGAAAAAGAGTACTGTCCTACTCCATGCTATTGTTTGTTGTACATAATAATACATAAGGAACATTGGGCTGCTTGAAATAGGCAAAAACCCCTAACTATTATTATCATATTATGTCATCTGTCTGCTAGACCTTGAACTTGAACTGCTAAAAGTTTAACAAGGACTGAGCTGACATGGTTCTTTCCCACCCCACCCTAACTTGCAACCCTTTTTGTGGGCTGGAAACAACCCTCCTCTGCTTTCGGATACATGTTTCTCCCTCTCTCATAATACCCACGGTCATCCCATGAAACTGACTGGTGGATATTAAGGACAGATAAAAGAACTTATTCACAAAGCACATAAACTATGGAATTTGCTACCATAAAATGGAGTGATGGGTGCCAATTTGGATGGCTTTAAAAGAAGAGCAGACAAATTCATGGAGGATAAGGCTATCAATGGCTATTAGTCTTGATGACTATATGCTACCTCCAGTATCAGAGGAAGTATGGCTATGTATACCAGTTGCTGTGGAACATGAGTGGGAGGGTGCTATTGCATACACCTCCTACTTGTGGGTTCCTACTGTTCTGCCATGGTGTGAACAGAACGCTGCACTAGTTTAGGGATGTACGAAAGTGACTTACCTTTCCGCGGATTATGTTGATGGTGGGATGGAGGCGTTCTGTCCCTCCTCCCGGAATCCTGGCTGGGGGGGGGAGGCACTCCGTTCCTCCACCCCGGAGTCCTGGCCAGCCGGCTGTGCTCCGCAGCAATTCTGCGGAGCCGCCGGCTGGCTCCGCCAGCAGCCGGACATCCGGCCGCTGGCTAGCACGGACGCAAATGGCAGCGGCTTTAGCCGCCACCGTTTGCGTCCCTGCAGTCAGCCATGATAGGCTACGTAAATGTTTACGTAGCCTATCATGGCTGACTTAAAAACAACAACAACCCCGTGTACACAAATGGCGGCGGCCATGGCCGCCGCCATTTGCGTTCCTTATTTTGGCACGTCTTAGTCTATGTAAATGTTTACGTAGATTAAGACGTGCCAAAATAAGGAATTCAAATGGCGGCGGCCATGGCTGCCGCCATTTGCGTACGCGTGTTTTTGTTTTTGAGTCAGCTGTGATAGGCTATGTAAAGATTTACATAGCCTATCACAGTGTTTTTTTAAAATCTAGCCGTGATAGGCTACGTAAATCTTTACGTAGCCTATCACGTTTTTTTTTTAACCTGGAAAAGGCGGCGGCGGCAGCTGGTCGGAAGACCAGCCGCTGCAGCCGCCGCACCGCCGCCAGGAAGATCCGCCCAAGGTAAGTCCCATCCCGGGGGGGGCGGGCCGTTCCACCACCAATTTCGGAGAGCCGAATGCGCTGGCATTCGGCCTCCCCGAGATCTGTGGCGGAACTTTCGTACATCCCTACACTAGATGAACCCTTTGTCTGATCCACCATGGCTCTTATGTTCTTATGGAGAAGCTTTAGCTGGGGGTGGGGTCCCTGTGATCAGGGTCAAAGTGTTTACGCTCCTTATAAGTGGTGGCAACTGCATTCCTTGCTCCTGCTGGGTACTATTCTTTTCTTTTTACCAACAAGAAAGTGTTATCCTCACTCTGATTTGGCTTCAGACATAATCACATAGCCAAATTACATTTGCTATCTGGCATCACATAGCAAAGAGCTGATCTGTGAATCTCTCTCCTTTGAAAGCTCCAGCATTGAACATTTCAAGTTCAGTTCAGAACTTACAGCTCAGCCCAAAGTTTCACACAGCAATCATTGCACATAGAATCGCATTATATATTTCTTACATAACAAATGCCGCTATCCAAATTCCAAGGATCTTGATTATTATAAAAAACATTTTTTTTAAAAAAATAGAAAATGTATATCCTGTATTCCTAACGTATATAAAGTACTCAGGAAAGATTACAACATCTAAGATCTCATAACAATTGAAATAAAACAGTGGGCAAAAACTACACTGAACTGCTCAGGCACCAGGTGCCTGGCTCAGAGAAAATGGCTTGGAGAAAGATAGCCCAAAATAGTCTCAAAGCCAAGAGAAAACATGTTCAAAAAGAGGGAAAAAAAGATTCTTCTTCTCCCAAAACGGAAGCAAGTACCAAAAAAAGTTCTCAAAACAAATAAAAATCTGCTAATCAAGCCAGTTGGGAACAAACATGGTTCTTGCCTTTTTCACAGGATGCTGTTGCTTTCTTTAATCCCCTGACAGCCCTCAATTTTCTGCTTTTTGATTAGCTCTTTTCTGTAGTTGCAAGCTGGAAAAATTGGTTTGACATATTGGGGTGTGTGGGGGGAGGAAACCTGCAGGGACAGTTTCTCATTGTTTTAGGCAGCTGATGTTACTCTAGGCCTTACCAGGGTACATAGGAACACTCTGAACTTGTGGAGCTGCTAGTTGCTGGGAGTAACAAATGTAACCCTTTTCCATACCACTCTGTTGTTCCACGGCTTGACCACAGCTTTGTCAGCACGACAGCCTGCTTCTCAAACTCCAGGTAGCAAAACTTTCTGCCCTCAAGGAAAGACAGGCCTGCTTATGAAGCCAAGTTTCATTCCCATTCAGTGCTATAGCTTTCTTCTAAGCCCTCTGTACCCAGAACTTGAATTCAAAAAGGGAACTTAGTAACACAAATGATTAAGGGGACAGGGGGGAGCAGAGGTAGAAGGGGAATGGCTGGGAGTGCAGACCAGTAAACAGAAGCAGTGGGGTCCAGTCATGCTGAGGGAACAGCTTGTCTGTGTACAGACACACACAGGTCCCAGAAACTCAGTTAGGTGCTGCTGCTTTTTCTCCACCTAGCAGTTATTCCCTTCCCCTCCGCCCACATTCCGAGTGCCGCCTTATGAAATCTCATAGGGATTCATTATACCAATACAAATTATTTTAAAAAATAAGTAAATTGAATTCTTTAAAAAAGAAATTCAGTTCTACCAACTACAATAGAAATGGAAGAGGAAAACATATATGTTCTTCATATATAGCTTCCAGCTTTTTGGCAAATGATGGACACAAAGATTGCCAACACGTGTTTTCAGTGCCCAAACTGCATGAATATTTATTTCATTTTTTCTGTTAACTGCCCTTTCTCCTTCAATCTTCAGTTAACTGCCCTTTCTCCTTCAATCCCTGAAATTTTAAGGTTATATAAAATTGATATTTCTGTCTGGCACATGAGATTTTCAGGAAGGTTGGTGAAACCCTTTCAATTTTATTAAGGTTAGAATATCTCCACCCCACCCCGGTTTTCATTTAACATGATGGAATCCTTTTTTGACTGATCGCCTTATCTATTGGAGGCACAACTGTGCCTCCAATAATATAGTATAAAATAAAATGGAGATACCCTCAGCAGATAAAAACAAACTTTACCACATAGAAGCATTATGTGCCCAATAAGACAAAAGCTTGCCAGAATAGGAAAGTCTTCACCACATGGCAGGAGACAACAAGTGCCAAACAAACCTTATGGGGCAAAGTATTTTACAGTCTGGACATGGCCACTCACTGAGAAGGCCCTTTCTATTGTCCCAGTCAGTCATGTGTTTTTTTCCACCATAGTTGGTACGCAGAGAGGGCCTCTCTACCAGATCTTCAGAAGTGGGCAGGCTGGTTTGGGAGAAGGTGGCCCCTTTGATAGCCTGGACCCAAATCGTTTAGAGCTTTAAAGATAATAATCAACACTTTGAATTATGCCCAGGATTTTTTTTTCTTGGCACACTAGTATGTTTTGACCTTGTTAATCTGCTCTCCTGCTGTTATTTTCTTCTTTAAGAATCTGTTGATTCAATAACAGGTGAATCTCATAATTCTTCCAATTTTTTCCTTCCAACCTGTGTATCTCTCTATCTCTCTATCTATCATCTATCTATCATTTATCTATCATCACACAACTCAATAGTCTATTGAGTAGTCTCCGGGCAGCTTATAAAAACTGCAATCAAAAACTGCAGCTGAAACTAGCGAAATTTACAATAAGACAATTGCACGATTAAATCAATAATTAAAACCTGTCAGTATAAAAAAGCAATAGAATAGCAGATCAAACTCGCAAAACATTCCAACTCTCTTGGGAACAGCCAGCTTCCTCATCCTCCAAATGCTTGGTGGAATAAAAACATCTTCACTAATTGAGGCGGGGATGGTGGAGAATTTCTCCCCGAAACTTTGGGGGGCCGAGTGCCAACGTGTTCGGTCCCCCGAAGAAGTTTCGGGGAGAAATTCTCCGCCCCCCCACCCCCCGCACCCCCCCCGGGACGGGACTTACCTTTCCCGAATGTCCCTCCTGGCGGCGGGTCCCGGCGGCGGTTCGTCGGGTCTTCGTCAGGGGCGGGGGCGGCAGCCAGTCTTTCGACCGGCTGCTGCCGCCGCCATTCCAATAAAAGTAAAAAAAAAAAAAACGCCCCCGTGATAGGCTACGTGACGATTAACATAGCCTATCACGGCTAGATTTGCAAAGTCAGCTGTGATAGGCTACGTAAATCGTCACGTAGCCTATCACGGGTGACTTAAAAAAAAAAAAAAGCGTGTACGGCTAATGGGGCCCCCATAGGGAGCCGCCATTCACGTTCCTTATTTGGTCGCTGTAGTCTACGTAAAGATTACACAGACTACGGCGAAAATAAGGGCAACGCTATTTGCGTTGCCCTTATTTTTGCCGTAGTCTACGTAAAGATTTACGTAGACTACAGCGACCAAATAAGGAACGGGAATGGCGGCTCCCTATGGGGGCCGCCATTTGTGTATGCGCTTTTTTTTTTTTTTTAAGTCACCGAATCCTCTAGAAGCCCCCTATGCCGTATCTTGCTTGATAAAAGAGGTTCCCAGGCCCTCCAGAGAAGCTTTTCGGGAAGGTCCGATGGCTGCAGGAGCAGTGAAATGGAAGACATTCCTGCATTAACTTATTTGAGGATCCAAGCCTATCCTCCTAAAATGGGGGTGCAGAACCTCAGGCCCAGGGGCCAAATCCGGCTTGTCTGGGGCCGCAATCTGACCCTCTGGGGTTTGGTGGCTTCCCAGCTTTTCTGCATCCCCCCCTCCCATTCTGAAAGGTTGAAGTGCCTCTCCTAAGGAGTAGCAAGAGTTCTAAGCTCAAATATGCTGGTAGTTTGGCCCTGTTCCTTTTGCCTTTGGCCCCTTCTGCCTTCAGTCCCACCACCCACCCCTGAAATGCAGCCCCTGAGAGCTATTCTGAAATGAAATCTGGCCTTCAGGCTGAAAGAGATGCAATACCCCTGTCTTGAAATATCAACATTTTCCTGATATTAGCTTCTAATAAAACAGATGAAACAAAACAAAAGCACAATCCAAAAATTTCAGCCAAACAATATTTCATCGTCCCTAATCTTGACATTGTATTTTTTTTAAAGCCCATTCAAACCTTAGAGATTTTCTTCTGGAAGGACACACTTACTTAATTTTCAATTAGTTGAGAAGAGTCTTTTAATCCTGTCTATCCGATATATGCTCCTGGTTCTATGCTATTATTTCTGGAGGTTAGTTTGAAATGTCAGCATTGTTACTCATAACTGCAATTACATCCACTATCATCCACCTTTCACAGACTATCTATTATAACCTCTTTCACTTTTTAGACATGAATAGCTCTTCATTTCTTTCACACCGAGATTAGAGTGTTTTATTAATGCATGCTCATTGAATAGAACTACGTGAAACCTGATAATCTTCTCTGAGATAGTAGGTGTTATCTGACAAATAATCAAGACGAAAACCCATAGCCCAAACAGTAAGTCCTGAAGGAACACTATGCAAGAAAATCTGGGAAAGGATTATATAGTGGTATCTGTATTACAAAATGGACAATGTGAATATTTTACAAAATGGACAATGTGAATATTCCACCCTTCTACAAAATGGACAATGTTAATATTTTACAAAGTGGACAATGTTAATATTTTACAAAATGGACAATGTGAATATTTATATTTTACAAAATGGACAATGTGAATATTCCACCCTTTTTTGTGTATGCTGGCTTGAGACACACACGCGCACACACACACCTGTCATCTGAATGGTATAGTTTCAAGTGAACAATGATTATTCTTATTCATTCTACAAATCTGTTAAAAACGGCAATGTAATATTCCAGGATCCATAAAGGGAGAAGAGCCTAAGGCAATGCGTCTAAGGCCATCATTTTATAGATTGTCTCCAATGGTGCATTGAGTGATTTTTCCTTGGGTTGCTTTTGCTAACACTGTCAAACTAGCATTTTCAGAAGCATGTTATATTTCCGACTGTTTTTGCAATTCATTTTAAATTCTATTTTAAATCATTTCCACCCTCTACTTCTGGATCTTTTTACCTTACAGGGTTCACTGAATGTTTGCCCATTTTCGTTTTGGGGGTGACGTTGTGCTTTCAGGGCCCCCAAAGTACTTCCAGAACAAAACCTACCATTGAAAATGTTTACCTTTTTTGTGCATGCTCACTACCATTGCTTTCCCAATTTGGTATTGGTACTGCTTCTAGCCAACTTCACCCCACCCCCCTTGATTGTGGCTTCTTTTTCCTTCATAGAGTGATCCCAGAAAATCAGGTGTCACATAGTGAAATGTGATGACAACTTGACATGATGTAGCCCATTAGATTTGGCTGCAGGCTGATGTCAAAGCTAATTTAGAGTGAGGGCAATCAGGAACATATTGCTATATGAAGTTAAGAAAGTGTTCATTGAAATTACACACACACACACCCTTGCAGTTCAGCCCTATTTTCCTATTAATGAGACTCCCCCCCCCCCACCGCTTTTCCATATAGTCAGCAGGTCACAATCTAGGACACAGTTACACATGCTCAATGGGCTTGAATAAACCAAAGTCTGTGTCAGATTGAGTGATCTTCTACACTTGGGACTTCTACAAGAGAGAGGGGCGCGAAACAGACACATAGCTTGTCTGTTTCAACCACTGCCTCCCCTTGAGCACGCTCCGGGAGAGAGCGCAGGACAGGAAGGCCTGGCATGCTATGGTCCATGGGGTCACGAAGAGTCGGACACGACTGAACAGCAACATCCCTTTGAGGAAATAACTTTAGGCAATTATTAACTAAATGATTAATTAAAGTGGTGGCTTTGGAAATAATTAATTTGAACAACCCTGAACATCGAGGGAAAGGGGAAGGGGCAAACACTGCCCACTCTTGTCCACTCCTTCTCACTCCCCTCCATCTTGGCTTTTTAAAACAATTAGAATATTTGCACAGAAGTCCTTAATCCGCCTGTCCACCCCACCCTCATTCCAATCTCCTTTTTATGTTCTGTATGCAGCTTCGTGGGGAAGTTTGTGGTTGTGTTCAGGGTTGGTCCCCCCCCCGTGCGAGAGTTTTACATCTATAATATAGCATTCCTCCACCATACCACCTAATTCTCCCACACAGGAAATGTATGCAAACAAACACATATATGGAAGAGCTTAATATTACTGAAATAAACAAGCACTATAGCGCAAGACATAGCACTCTGCTCCCAAACCCCGACAACCCCTGGACTATGGCTATGTTTGGGCATCACAATAATCACGTTTGATCATGACAGGAACAAGAGTAGCCTTCCCACCCCTACCCTGGGGTTTGTGCAGTTGTAAGGAGGAGTTTGCAAGTGTCTGCTTTTGAGTAACTTCCAGTTGTAGCATTATCTGAACCAAAACAAACAAACAAACTGTAGTTAATCCTAGATATAGTGAGTTTGAAACAAGCCAGCTTGAAACCATGGCTATGAAGTTGGTTTGTTTCAACAAACCATAGTTAAGATTAGCCACAGTTTAGGATTCAGACAACATGCTAAACCACAGTTCATCTAAATGGAAGCATTTGATCTCCTCATGGTAGCACCACAGGAAGGGGAAGGGGCAGGTAAGCATGGGAAAAGTCTAGGCTTGTACCCCTCATGATCAACCATGGTTTATCGTGACATCCAAAAATAGCCAATGTGTGTTCTCTAACTGCACAGATTAGCACAGACTTGTCATTTTTGCCAGTGACTCCATGTATTTATTATTTATTTATTTTAAATGTTTTTGGATCACCCTTCCACTCAATAAAAATACAAACATTAAAATGCACATAACTACAAAAACTTAAAACATATTCTAAAACTGGGGATTAATGATAAAAACAGACTGGCACGGGCTTAAAAGCACAGAACTTCATGCATAGCAAAGTTTGCAGCTGGTGCTGCTTAGCCTACTAGCCAATCCTGTATCTCTGACTGTTTTCCTCAACTTTGGGATGCACTGTCACCGTCTGAAGTTCAACAGAGTGAAGACAAGAGCTCCTAATATTTGTACCTAGATCTTCCCTCCTTCCACTCATTTCAGTCACGTTTAAAAATATTTTGCTTAGGATTCAGTAAACTAATGCTGGGGGCCCAAGGAGGCTTTAGATGTTTCTTCTTAAGCAGAATCTATCCCACTTATCACATAACTGATTGGGTATCATATAATGATGAAATGGAAGGGAGTTTTAAAAGCAACTGAGATATGATGGGTGTATCCTGACAAAAATTCCACTGGGCTACCACAGACTGCTACCATGAGCTTAAGCAACTCTTTGGATCCTGGCTGTTGCCATCTCCCAGAAATGTGTAGCCTTGGCAGTAGTTTTTGTACCTCTCCCAATTCTTTCCTTCCCACACCAGAGTAGATGACAAATACTGCAGCTCCTGCTTCTACAGCAATTCCAGCATCAAGCCTTTTCTATCTTCAGCTGCTTCTAAAACCCTTGTCCTTTCTCCTGTAAGCCTTCTCTTGTGATTACCTCTTTGATGTCCTTCTCTCCAGTCATAATTCCTCTCTCCAGCTGATTTAGAATGACCCTGCTAAGTCATCTCTCTCTCTCTTTCCTTTCTCTATTATGCACATCATTCTTCATTTAACTCCTTACAATGGTTCCCTGAGGCATTCCACTTCAAGCTTCTAACTCTTTGTTGTTAAAGGTCCCCACCTTTCTACTCCATCCCTATCACTCCTATCTCGTCATCTCCCCTTTTAGGCCTTGGAGAGGGGCCATAGCTCAGTGTGACAGAGCACCTGCTTTGCATGCAGAAGGTTCCAGGTATGATCCCCAGCTTCTCCAGGTAGAGTTAGGTAGGGATATCAGAGAATTCCGCCACGGATCTCGGTGAGGCCAAATGCCAGTGCATTTGGCCCCCCGAACTCTGTGGCGGAACGGCCTGCCCCCCCTGCCGCCCCCACGGATCCCCCCCGGGACGAGACTTACCTGGGGCGGATCTTCCGGGCGGCGGCGGCAGCGGCTCCGGCGGCTGGTCTTCCTACCATTTCCAGTGTTGAAAAAAAAAAAAAAAAAGACATGATAGGCTATGTAAAGATTTACATAGCCTATCATGGCTGGGTTTAAAAAAACCCCAACAATGACGTGATAGGCTACGTACATCTTTACATAGCCTATCACGTCTAACTTAAAAACAAAAACAAAAAATGCTTCAGCCGCCGCCATTTGCGTTCCTTATTTTGGGCCGTCTTAGTCTACGTAAATATTTACATAGACTAAGACGGCGAAAATAAGGGGGAACGCAAATAGCATCCGCTACACTATTTGCATTCCCCCTTATTTTCGCCATCTTAGTCTATGTAAATATTTACGTAGACTAAGATGGCCCAAAATGAGGAATGCAAATGGCGGCAGCCATAGCCGCCGCCATTTGCGTACACGCGTTTGTTTGGTTTTTTTTAATGTCAGGCGTGATAGGCTACGTAAAGATTTACGTAGCCTATCACTGCTGACTACAGGCATGCAAACGGCGGCGGCTACAGCCGCCGCCATTTGCGTCCCTGCTAGCCAGTGGCCGGATGTCCAGCTGCTGGCGGAACCGGCCGGCGGCTCCACGGAATCCCCGCGGAGCAGAGCCAGCCAGCCAGGGTTCCGGGGGAAGGGACGGAGCATCTCCCCCCCTCAGCGGAACCCGGTGGAGCCAGGTAAGGGCAATTTCATACATCCCTAGAGCTAGGAAAGAATCCTGCCTGAAATCCTGGAGAGCTGCTGCCAGTCAGTGTCAACAATACTGGGCTAGAAAGGCTGATGGTCTGACTCAGTATAACGCAGCTTCCTATGTTCTTATGTTCCCTTCTTGGAGCTAAAACAGACCTGAAGCCATGGCTAGCATCAATGGCTCTGCCCCCCATTTTTACTCTTGAGTAGGCACAGGGTTTTCCATTTAGTTTTCATGGCAAGAATACTGGGGTGGGTTGTCGTTTCCTTCCCCAGGGATCGTATTTAGTCTGACCTCTCTGCCGTGACCTTCCCGTCTTGGGTGTCCCTTCACGGTTTAGCTCATGGCGTCATTGAGGTGCTCAAGCTCCAGCACCACGACAAGGTAACGATCTCCTTTGCTGAAGTTCTGGCGCTGGTGGTGAATGACGAATCCGATGTTCTAAAGATCAACACACCACAGGAGCCTGGAATGTAAGATCTATGAGCCAGGGCAAATTGGATGTGGTTACTGGGGAGATGTCAAGATTAAATATAGACATTTTGGGTGACAGTGAACTGAAATGGACTGGAATAGGCCACTTCACATCAGATGACCACCAGATCTACTACTGTGGACAAGAGGACCACAGAAGAAATGGAGTAGCCTTCATAATTAATAATAAAGTGGCTAAAGCAGTGCTTGGATACAATCCAAAAAACAATAGAATGATCTCAATTTGAATTCAGGGTAAGCCATTTAACATCACAATGATCCAAATACGCCCCAACCACAGATGCTGAAGAAGCAGAAGTAGATCAGTTCTATAAGGATCTGCAGCACCTACTGGATAATACGCCAAAAAAAGATGTTATTTTCATTATAGGAGACTGGAATGCTAAGGTGGGTAGTCAGATGACACCTGGAATTACAGGCAAGCAAGCATGGTCTGGGACAACAAAATGAAGTGGGACATACTATAGGCTGATAGAATTTTGCCACAACAACTCACTGTGCATAACAAACACTCTCTTCTAACAACCTAAGAGACGACTTTATACATGGACTTCACCAGATGGTCAACACCGAAATCAGATTGACTACATCCTTTGTAGCCAAAGGTGGAGGACATCTATGCAGTCACTAAAAACAAGACCTGGAGCTGATTGTAGTTCAGATCACGAACTTCTTATTGCACAATTTAGAATCAGACTAAAGAGAATAGGGAAGACCCACAGATCAGTTAGATATGAGCTCACGAATATTCCTCATGAATATGCAGTGGAGATGAAGAATAGATTTAAGGGACTAGATTTAGTAGATAGGGTCCCGGAAGAACTATGGACAGAAGTTCGCAACATTGTTCAGGAGGTGGCAACAAAAATGTCCCAAAGAAAAAGAAAACCAAGAAGGCAAGATGGCTGTCTGCTGAGACACTGGAAGCAGCCCAAGAAAGAAGGAAAGCAAAAGGCAACAGTGATAGGGGGAGATATGCCCAATTAAATGCAAAATTCCAGAGCTTAGCCAGAAGAGATAAGGAATTATTTTTAAACAAGCAGTGCACAGACGTGGAAGAAGATAATAGAATAGGAAGGACAAGAGACCTCTTCCAGAAAATTAGAAAAATCGGAGGTAAATTCCAGGCAAACATGAGTATGATCAAAAACAAAGATGGCAAGGACCTAACAGAAGCAGAAGAGATCAAGAAAAGGTGGCAAGAATATACGGAAGATCTGTATAGGAAGGATAATAATATTAGGGATAGATTTGACGGTGTGGTCAGTGAGTTAGAGCCAGACATCCTGAAGAGTGAGGTTGAATGGGCCTTAAGAAGCATTGCTAATAACAAGGCAGCAGGAGACGATGGTATCCCAGCTGAACTGTTTAAAATCTTGCAAGATGATGCTGTCAAGGGGATGCATGCCATATGCCAGCAAATCTGGAAAACACAAGAATGGCCAACAGATCGGAAAAAATCAACTTATATCCCCGTGCCAAAAAAGGGAAACACCAAAGAATGTCAAACTATCAAACGGTGGCACTTATTTCACATGCCAGTAAGGTAATGCTCAAGATCTTGCAAGGTAGACTCCAGCAATTCATGGAATGAGAATTGCCAGATGTACAAGCTAGGGATGTACGAAAGGTACTTACCTTTTGCGGATTATGTTTATGGTTGGGGGGGAGGCGTTCTGACCCTCCCCCTGGAATCCTCGCCGGGGGGGAGGCGCTCCGTTCCTCCCCCCCCCGGAATCCTGGCCGGCCGGCTGTGCTCCGCAGCAATTCTGCGGAGCCGCCGGCCGGCTCCGCCAGTAGCCAGACATCCGGCCGCTGGCTAGCAGGGACGCAAATGGCGGCGGCCATAGCCGCCGCCATTTGCGTCCCTGCAGTCAGCCATGATAGGCTACGTAAATCTTTACGTAGCCTATCATGGTTGACTTAAAAAACACACACACACGTGCGTACGCAAATGGCGGCGGCCATGGCCACCGCCATTTGCGTTCCTTATTTTGGCACGTCTTAGTCTATGTAAACATTTACATAGACTATGACGGCAAAAATAAGGGGAACGCAAATAGCGTAGCGTCTACGCTATTTGCGTTCCCCTTATTTTCGCCGTCTTAGTCTACGTAAATGTTTACGTAGACTAAGACGTGCCAAAATAAGGAACGCAAATGGCGGCAGCCGTGGCCGCCACCATTTGTGTATGCGCATTGTTGTTGGTTTTTTTAATAAAGTCAGCCGTGATAGGCTACGTAAACATTTACGTAGCCTATCACGGCTTTTTTTTAAAACCTAGCCGTGATAGGCTATGTAAATCTTTAGGTAGCCTATCACTTTTTTTTTTTTTTAACTGGAAATGGTGGTGGCGGCAGCCGGTTGGAAGACCGGCTGCTGCAGCCGCTTCCGCCAGGAAGATCTGCCCAAGGTAAGTCTCGTCCTGGGGGGGTGGGGGGCGGGCCGTTCCGCCACCGATTTCGGGGGGCCGAATGCGCTTGCATTCGGCCTCCCCAAGATCTGTGGCGGAATATTCGTACATCCCTAGTACAAGCTGAGTTTAGAAAAGGCAGAAGAACTAGAGACCAAATTGCCAATATCCGCTGGCTAATGGAGAAAGCCAGGGAGTTTCAGAAAAACATCTATTTCTGTTTTATTGACTATTCTAAAGCCTTTGACTGTGTGGATCATAACAAATTGTGGCAAGTTCTTGGTGGTATGGGAATACCAAGTCAATTTGTCTGCCTCCTGAGGAATCTGTATAACGACCAAGTAGCAATGGTAAGAACAGACCACGGAACAACGGACTGGTTTAAGATTGGGAAAGGAGTATGGCAGGGTTGTATACTCTCATCCTACCTATTCAACTTGTACGCCGAACACATCATGCGACGTGCTGGGCTTGATGAATCCAAGGCTGGAGTTACAATCACTGGAAGAAACATTAACAATCTCAGATATGCAGATGATACCACTTTGATGGCTGAAAGCGAGGAGAAGCTGTGGAACCTCATGACGAAGGTGAAAGAAGAAAGTGCAAAAGCTGGGTTGCAGTTCAACCTCAAAAAAACCAAGATTATGGCAACCAGCTTGATTGATAACTGGCAAATAGAGGGAGAAAACGTGGAGGCAGTGACAGACTTTGTCTTTCTAGGTGCAAAGATTACTGCAGACGCTGACTGCAGCCAGGAAATCAGAAGACGTTTACTTCTTGGGAGGACAGCAATGACAAATCTGGATACAGTAGTGAAGAGCAGAGACATCACACTGACAACAAAGGTCCGCATAGTTAAAGCAATGGTATTCCCCGTAGGAACCTATGGCTGTGAGAGCTGGACCATAAGGAAGGCTGAGCGAAGGAAGATAGATGCTTTTGAACTGTGGTGCTGGAGGAAAATTCTGAGAGTGCCTTGGACTGCAAGAAGATCAGACCAGTCCATACTCCAGGAAATAAAGCCAGACTGCTCACTTGAGGGAAGGATATGAAAGGCAAAACTGAAGTACTCTGGCCACATAATGAGAAGGCAGGATACCCTGGAGAAGATGCTGATGCTAGGGAAAGTGGAAGGTAAAAGGAAGAGGGGCCAACCAAGGGCAAGATGGATGGATGATATTCTGGAGGTGACGGACCTGACCTTGGGGGAGCTGGGGGTGGTGACGGCTGACAGGAAGCTCTGGCATAGGGTGGTCCATGAAGCACGAAGAATCGGAAGTGACTGAACAAATAAACAACAAGGCACAGGGTTCCCCCATGTGTGTGTGCAAGAAGGAGTTAGAGAAGATTTAATTGTTTTCCCCATGCTATGGATACAATGTGGATCGGAGGGGCCAGGCTTGCAATTTCTACTGGAAAACAGTGATCCAGTTGTTTTATGGATCACTTATTTGCAATACAAAGTACTGGCGTCACCCCCACCCTCAATCACACTGGACCTGTAGCCGGGGTGCGGGGGGAGATGAAAGCTTCCCCATGTTAGGGTCCCAATCCAGGTTGGGCCCCCACACCTACTCTAGAGTAACAATGGGAGGAAAAAGACACAGATGCTAGCTACACCTTCCAAATAATGTCTGTTTTGGCCCCTACTTTCTCCGTTCCACTCAAACTCTCCCATTTGGTCAGCTGTTCCTGAATGATTCTCTACTGTTGCCAACAAGAATCTTGCACACTACAGACTTGAAATGGTAAATATACTGTTTGATTACCTTTTGCATGATTGTCTTGCCCCAAGTACCACTTACAAGAAAAAATGACAATCACAAAACTGACTGTAGTCAAATATGGTGCGAAGAACATATCCCTTTTTGGTATAATCAAAGGCCACTGAAAAAAGATACTGTTTTCACCACCCCATTTGAATAGACCTTAGGGCTGTATATACTTAAAGTACCACAATCAATTTTTTCAAGGCATTCTTCATCTTCTTTTATCCCTCCACTACAGATTTAAGTAAAAAAACACAAAACAGTAACAAAGAAGTCCCCTGATTTTCTACAGAAGTCTGGTTTTTTTTAAAAAAAATTGCATCTATGGTAACAGGAACAGTAGGGAATACAATAAAAAGGAAACATATACTCCCTCATAGATTATAATTAAATGATATGTCATAAAATACAGCTAAAATACTAAGCAGCCCACTACAATAGAAACCCTTGCTAAAAAACAGACTTCTCGGGTATAAATATTAAGGAAAGACAGGACTGAATTAAGTTAATTGTGATGGAAAATATAATACAAAAACATATTTTTAAGTAGTGTTATTTATTTATTTGCAAGATTTATAAATCAAACACTGTATAGCAGGTATGGGGAACCTCCAGGCCACAGGCTGAATTCGACCTGCCTGGAATCCCTATTCGGCCCCTGATGACCTCCCCTGAGGCCCCACCCACTCCCTGAAGCCCCTCCCCTGCCCCCTCCTAGACAGGGGATTGGGGTGGGAGAGCAACTCCGGACTGAGCCACCGTCTAGAGGAGCACTCTTCAAGATGCTGATTCAGTCTGCTTCACTCACCCCTTGCCTTTCCCAACTGGGAAAAGTGAGGAGGGAGGGGAGTAGGAGTGAAGCCAGCTTAATGTGTGTGAATCTCTGAGTGTGTGTGAATGGTGTGTGCATGTGCAAATGTGCCCCAGGCAACCATGTCAGGGCTGCAAGCCAGCAGTGGGGATGACCTGCCCACTTTGGCATGTTGCTCCCAACATGCTTGTCCAGAGTCCATTTGGCTGCCTGGACAAAAAACAGCAACTTTGCAGAATTTCCCCCGTATATTGTCCACCATATCTTTGCGATGGCTGCCATTTTCCCACCTTCCTGTACAGTATTATCTGGAAAACAAAACCAACCTCCTTTCTTAATCTTTTTCTCTTCCATTCATCATTGCCCCAAGTATTGAGGGCATGGAACAGTTTCACTGTGGGTGCAATGCCCACTCATAAATAATCTCCATAGGCCCAATAAAGGCTTGTTTCTCATCCACCTCTTCCCTCTTGAGGTAAGCATGGGCAGCATGGCAAGCCATTATGGGGGATAGGAGGCTTGTGTGTGCCTCCCATATCCACCTCCAGCCTTTTCCCTCAGTTTGGCATAAGCATGAATGACTTGCTTGCACAGAGAAGGGAGGGTTGGGTGGGGGAAGGCACACACCTTTCCCTCTCCCTCACCATACATGCTTATCATGCCATAGAGCTGAGCCAACATTTCACAGAAGACACTTTTCTAAGAAAAGATTTGACATTTTTCTTTTTCTCGCCTGCTCCCTCCCAGATGGCAAC
This sequence comes from Heloderma suspectum, assembly GCF_057233095.1. Classification (NCBI taxonomy): domain Eukaryota; kingdom Metazoa; phylum Chordata; class Lepidosauria; order Squamata; family Helodermatidae; genus Heloderma; species Heloderma suspectum. The sequence goes on along the minus strand of NC_139460.1, from coordinate 76,076,795 downwards.
TTTGCAGAATTTCCCCTGAATATTCTCCACCATATTGTGACAGCTGCCATTTTCACCACACAGTGCCCCAGAATGATGCTAGGTTTGGGCACTGTGAAGATGCAAAATGGTGGCCAAGTTGCCAACACAGTTGTTGTCTGCTGCTGCTGCTTCAGCAACAGCAAACAACAACTATAGGAAGGAAGAAAGAAGCTATGCTGCTGCTGCTGATTCCCATCCCCCAAAAACTGTAGAAGACATTTAGCACATTAGGGAGAAAGGTTCAGACCCAGTCCCTTGCCTGCTGTACCAGTTATCTATTTGCTGGGAATTTTTTAAACACAGGAGAAAATTGAGAAATGCCATATCTCCTCCTATAGCCTAAAGTGGCACAGTCTACTCTTATTACTTCAGCATTCTACCACCTCATTCTGCCTGCCTTTGTAAAGCACTGAAATTGTTCATGTCCATAGGAACATAGAAAGCTGTGCTACTGCTGGTGGTAATGCTGATTCCCACCCCCCAAAATTGCTGGAGAATTTCTTCTTCCACTGGAGAAATTTGGTGAAATGCCCCCCCCCCCATTTTTTCACTCTACAAATAGAGTGGAGAATTTTGAGAGGCCATTTGCACTTGTGAAGAGGGAGGAAACTGGGCAAAGCGAATCATCTGTATATGGGCACCGCATGAAGAGTGGGACTGGATTGTGTATGGAATTTTTCAAAATATAGTGAACCATGTCTGACTGAGGACAGTTGTGGGACAGCCATAACATGATGCCTGTTAGCTGAATTATTTTTTTACGTTAATGCTATGGTTCTTAATCATTATAACAACCACCAACAAACAGCTTATGATTGTACGTTCACTGTGTAAATGTGTTCTCTCAAACTTTAAAAATAAAATATTGGCACTGAAAGTGTCTTTGAATAACCCAGCTGGCATTTTGACTCTGAGGTGGACTGAGGTAGAAGAATGTGGAGGTGGGGGATACCACTTTGAACACTGCCCACTTCCAAAGTCCCTGCAATTAGAAAACTAGCACATTAGGGAGAAAGGTTCAAACCCAGTCCCTTGCCTGTTGTACCTGTTATCTATTTGCAGATAATTTTTAAAACATAGGAGAAAATTGAGAAATGTCAGACGCCCTCCTATAACCTAAAGTGGCACAATCCAGTCTACTATTTCAGCATTATACCACCTCATTCTTCTGCCTATCTAAACTAGGCCTGAAATTGTCCATATCCATAGGAAGATGCCATGTGACAAGCCAGACCATTGGCCCACCTAACTCAGAGATTCCAGGGACTGAATCCAGGATCTTTTGCATGCAAGGTATATGCTTTACCATTGAGCTGCACCCCTTCGTAAAATTCTTGACTTCCCTTATTTTGCATAATCACACCTTAAAAACATGACTTCATTTAGCACATCTCAAAAACATGGCTTCATTTAGCACTTAATTAAAAGTGAGAGTTTACTTTAAAGATGTAGCTTGCAGCAATGTTTCCTTTTCTTTTTTACTCTAGAGTAAGCATCTAGCATGGAGGGTAGGGGGCTTTAACTCTTCCCTTTGACCTGGCACTGTCCCCATCTGGATTTTGCACCTACAATTTATATTGCCAATTAGTGTAATCCATTTGTTTTAATGGATCACCCTTTGACAATCTAAGTTACAGGTCTGACCACTTGATCTGGATGAGGACCACAGCGGGGGGAATGGTTAAAGCCCCCCTATCCTCCATGCAGGGGTTCCAATGTGGGGAGCTTTTCTACTCTAGAGTAGAAAAGATACAGCAGCTAGCTGTGCTTTTAAAGTAATGTCTGTTCCAGCCCTTAGTTTAAAGCATGCCCTTATCTGTCAGCCCAGCTTGTACCAATGTATGAAAATGCCCATTAACTACGGAGTAGGAGGACCAATTTAGTATTCCCCTTATAATAACGAACAGATTGATCCTGGGCTTTGGTGCACAAGAACAGCAAAGCATAAGATCCTGCATGAAGTTTCCCAGGATTTGCTCCAAATCCTCAGAGCCAGCAAAACACTGTACTGATGGCTTTGACTCGCTATATAGCTCTTCTTCACATCACTTCCCTTTTGTAGGATGTCACTCTGGTGTTATAGAACTAGCCTGGTCTTGCCTTGACCTGCAGCAGTTTGAACAGTTCCAGAGATGTGGATATTGATGTCCAGCAATCCTGTGTGCAAAGGGCCTCTCAAAATTCTCCAGCCTATTTGTGGGCAGAGAAACTGGGGAGACAATTTTACCAAATTTCTCCTAGGGAAGGAGAAATTCTCCAACAGTTTCTCACAGGTAGGGTGCACTATTGCCAGGGGTTGTAGCACAGCTTCTTTCTTTTTTCTTGAGGGTTTCTGGTTTATTGTACTGCTTTTGTAGGTGGCAACACCATCAACTGTGTTTATGACTTCTGCTTTTCTGAAGCAGAATTTTGAATTTCTTTTGGTTGTATTTTTGACCTTACCCAATCACTGCAAGGTGGCCGAGAGTGCTCTCTGTATTTTCTCTCTCTATTACACATCTGTCCATTGCCCTGCAGCCTCTCAGGCCACCTGCACTTCCTGAACTGAAAAAGCCCCACGGGAGGAATTGCCTCACGATGTCTTCTTCATGATGAAGTTCTTCAACTGAAATGTGGAAATCCAAGGAGGCTACAGGCTGCCAGAGAGATAACTGTACCATGACAGACAGGCCACTCTCACACACTCCTCAGTTACCTCATAAGTAAGGTAAGCACAAGGGCCCCAAAACCAACCTATGAAAATTTCTCTGAAATTTCTTCTCCTTTGAATTTCTTTTTGAAAGCAAATTCTATCAAATTGAGAATGGTCAAAAAAATGTGGGATAAATTTTCAGCATAGCACTAGCTTTGACCATGGATAAAGTAGCTTAAGATAAAGTGGCTTCAGATAAAGTAGCCTCTCCTTGAACCAACCTTACTTTAAACCAACACCAAGTGAAAAAGGCCATTTCTCCATATATTTACAGAAAGTAAATTGTGAATATATGTGTGTGTGTGTGTGTGTGTATTATATACAAGCACACATCCATCTCTCTCTCTCTCTCACACACACACACACACACACACTATGGGGATTTGTTAGAAGAGGGACTATAAACACACTTATATTGAAACCACAGAAAACTATACTCCATGGTGTGTTCCAGCTGCTTTGTGCTGTTTCAATGATTCAGAGTATCTATAAAACAGTTTATACTGCTGTTTAAAAGTGTTTATGAATGATCTGTGTCACCAGAGCAGCTCATAGTAACTAAACAATACTAGTAAAACTGACCAAGTCTTTTAACCAAATAGAATCATTTATGAAGCGGGGAAGGGAACCAGAATATTCCCCCACCACCACCACTTGAGTTTTAATGAGATCTATCACTTCTCGATCAAAGAAATCTATTGACAAGACTGGAGCCCTGTGGAAGTAACTGGACCTTGAACAGGTGAAACAGACTGAACACTACATTCTATGCCCCTGAATGCTTTTGGAAATGCATTTTATGTTTCTCACTCAGATGCTTTTGCTAAATGTTATTAGCAAATGAACTCCCATACTGAAGGTTGGTTGAAGTCTTCCTGTTTCAACTGACAAAATGGGCCTATGGATTCTAGATTTGGCTATATAAGTTAATGGGGCTTGGTATAAATTCAAAGTGAAAAGCCTGGTTCAGACCGGAAACATCCAATGCTTATCACCAACCTACTCCCTAGAAAACAGTGGTCTTAAATATGCTTGAGCACACACACTGTAGTGTACAAGTTCTGGAATATGTCAAGATAACATTCCGTTAAAACACAATAAAGTAGGGTCCTTCTGGGAGTTGTATCATTTCAGAATGTAGGTGGACATATTTCCATGAGATATTAAAAATCGCCTTTGATCTCCTTGCATGCTATTTGTGCAGTGTGAGAATGTTGTTAATGTGGAAGTAAATGCATATTCTAGGTACATTTTACGTTCACATTACAGGCTAATTTGTAAGAAGCCAACTTAGGGCGCTTCCAGACTTGGGTGGTTTAGTTGCCTTTCTGCAGCAAGATACAAGTTGCCTTTCTGCAGCAAGATACAAGGAAATGGTGCTTCCACACCTATATCTGTTGTCGGTAGGGCTGTGCACCTCTTCGGTCCGAAGCCTAAATTGAAGAGGGCTGCTTCGGAGGTGTCTCTGCATGATATGAGGTGGAGCAGAATAACAACAAGGTGCCCTGAAACAAGGCGGCTTGTATACGAAGCACCTCGTCTGACTTTGTTCAGACAGCCTGGCACCAAAAGTATCAACTTGAGAAAGTTCAGCGAGGGGTTGAGGAGGAGGGCAGGGAGGGAGCTTTGGTGAATGGAAACTCTAATTGCTGACTCAGGGCTGAACGTAACCCAGCAATCTCCAATCAGTGACAGTGGTGCAGGAGGGGGGAAGCCTGAATAACTGGAGAAAAACAGCTGCATTTCAGAGACAGAGATCATTCTGGTGGTGTTACTTAAGGATGTGAGAACCCAAGGCTATCTGGGTTCTCCAGATGCCCTCCCCTGCCCCTGCTCTGCTTGCCAGTCCTGCCGTCTCCACTGTGATTGCCGTGGTTTGTTTTTTTAAAAAAAACGTGATTGGAAGTCTATGTGCACATAGACTTATACGCAAGAAGCGCCATGAATCTTGAGTACATGGGTGATTCATAGCAACGTTTGTGTATAAGTCTATGTGTGCACATAGACTTATATGCAAAAAGCGCTGTGAATTGCCCAGGCAGCAGGAGGGGGAAGTGTGGTGCATGCACCCGCCTGTCTCTAGCTGGGTCCTTATGAGCAGGAGACTGCTAGTGGCGGGGGGTGCTGCTGCTGCTGCTACTCCTCCTCCTCCTCCCTGGTCGGCTGTCAAAGACAGAACCAAAGCACATGCCCCCACCACTGGCTAGCTGTCTCCTTGATAGCCAAGCAGGCAGGACAAGAAGGTGGAGGGGGCTGAGAGGTATCACTCTTTGCTTTGAGAATTGTTGTGGAAACAATCAAATTTCAGTTGCACCTAGCACAAAAAGTACTGAGCCACACTGTCTGAAATTTGGCAGGTGCGCTCCCCTCCATGTCAGCAGAGAAGCCTCCATGTTTCATGTATTTATCATGAAAACTGAAAAAGTTATGGCTATTTGTGTTTTACCATGCAAGTCAATGGGAAAACACCCAAACCAAGTGATCCGAATATCCAAATCTCACTTTGGACCCGGAACCGAGTCAAAGTGGAGGGGGTCTGAATCGGTCTGTGTTGAAGCAGGGCTGATTCAGAGGGTCCGAAGTGGCATCCGAAGCAAAGCAGAGGGTCTGTGCACAGCCTTAGTTGTCAGTCTCCTTTCCCAGCCGTGAATGTGAGGTGATTTTTATCAGGGTCATGGCATGAGGGAGAAAAAGGTAATCCCTCTTTCACTGCTATTTAGAAAAAAAGGGATGAAAAGAGAGTACCATTTAGAAAGGGAGGAGTTAAACTGAGGAGGTCATTTCCTAGAGAGGACAGACCACAGAGACAGGAAATGAGCAGCGCAACTTATACAGACCATGCAGACAATGCTATCTGGCCCAACTCCCAAAAATGTTCCTACCAAAAGTTATGGGACAGCTAAGCTACATCTGGGAGATGTTTTTTAAACTTAGATTTTCTCAGCCCTGTAAAGCAATGTGACATGACATCATTTTGTTCATGACATCAAGATGTCCTGCAATTCAAAAACTAAAAAGTAACATCTCAGAAAGAAGGTTCTTCCCCAATGTCCTACTGCAGAAAAGGGGAGCATTAAATCTGCTGTCCCAAACAGTGAAATCTAGCAACAAGATACATCAAATGGGAGGTGGAGTTTGGCGCCAGGATTTACTATAGCTGAACAATAATTTGCACAGCTTACAGATGTTGTTCCAGCCATGTTCAAGTCCTTTATCTGTGTGAAAAACTTCCACTTGGTTGGGATAATATTTAAATAATCGAAACCTGTAGGCTGAGATGCTGGTCACATTGGGTAGCATCCAATGCTATAACAGTGCTAATGACATTGTACTACCATAAACCAACACTAGTGTAATGTCAGTAATGCTTGCAAGGCAAAGGGAAAAAGTGGCGATCTTCTTGCTAGGCAAACCAGAAGTTGCTGAAATTTGGTGGAATATCACTTCTTTTTCTCTCTGCTTAGCAAGAGCTAATGACGTTGCGCTGGCATTGGTGTATGCTGGCACAATGCCATTAGTGCAAGTGCTGTGCCAGCATTGGAGGCTACTAGGGATGGCGGAGAAATCCGCCATGGACTCCAGAGAGGCCGGATTCTTTGGAATCCTGCCCCCTGGAGTCCATGGCGGAACGGACTATCACCCCCCTGCCCCCCCCCAATCCCCCTGGGACAGAACCTACCTGGAGGCGGCTGGTCCAGGTCGCCGTCTTCGTTCTGCAGCCATCTGCTGCTGGGCTGTGGAACAAAATGGCATCCTGCATAGGGGACACCATTTGCGTCCCTGTCATTGGCCGTGATAGGCTATGTAAATATTTATGTAGCCAATCACGGCCAAGGGCAGGGACACAGATGGCGTCCCCTACACTGGATGCCATTTGCGTCTGCAGACCGGCCATGGCTGGAAGTCCGGCAGCGGCCGGCTCTGCGGACTCCCCATGGAGCAGAGCCGGCCAGGGAAGATTCTGGGGGGAGGACTGGATCGCTTCACCCACCTGCGGACCCCCCCACAGACCCCAGGTAAGGGGATCCATACATCCCTACAGACTACCCACTGGTTCCTTGCTGCCAGTGTTGTAGGGAAGACATACAATAATCACTTCAGCCTGTAATATGCCACTGAATGGTAACTGGGGGACCAACACACTTGGCACCCTGATTTTTGGGCTATTTAAATGTTCTCCCAGCCACATGGGAAATGCTCATAGATAAATGTCACCCACACACGTGGAAGCACACCTGTCAACCTACGTGAGCAAGCTCTGATGAGACCTTTTGTTGCTGCTATTCTGGGATCTGCATTCTGATATTATCTTGTACTAATTTTTTCTCTGCTCAAACAGACACACACGTTCTCTGATCCAATTAGGGATGTAAGAAAGTCACTTACCTTTTTGCAGCTTGGATTCGCGGTGGGGGAGAGGTGCTCCGTCCCTCCCCCCAGAATCCTTGCCGGGCCGGCTCCGCTCTGCGGTGGCTCCATGGAGCCACCGGCCAGGGCCGTCTGCAGCTGGAGTTCTGGCCGCGGATGGGTTGCTGCGGACGCAAATGGTGGCCGCCATAGCGGCCGCCATTTGCGTCCAGCGAACCTGCCGTGATAGGCTATGTAAGTATTTACATAGCCTATCACAGCAAGCCAACCCCCCCCAAAACAGCGTATGCAAATGGCGGCGGCTACCGCGGCCGCCATTTGCGTTCCCTATTTTTCGCCGTTTTAGCCTATGTAAATATTTATGTAGGCTAAAACGGCGAAAAATAGGGAACGCAAATGGCACCCACTACGCTATTTGCATCCCCCTTTTTTCCGCCGTAATAGCCTAGGTAAATATTTATGTAGGCTAAAACAGCGAAAAATAGGGAATGCAAATGGCGGCCGCCATAGCCGCCGCCATTTGCGTACGCTGTTTTTTTGTGTTTTTTTGGTTGCCATGATAGACTAAGTAAATACTTACGTAGCCTATCACGGCTATGATGAAGAAGCGAATGGCGGCCACAGGGCAGCCGCCATTTGCAAGTAAGTGCGGACGGCAGCCGGTAAGAGCTCTGTTTTGCGTGCCTTTCATGGGTTGGGGGGGCGGGGGCTTCGTTCCACCACGGATTTTGGGGGGCCGAATGCACTGGCATTCGGCCTCACCGAGATTCCATGGCGGAATTCTCTGACATCCCTAGATCAGATATGAAAGCATTATTGTTTTAAAACACTGGGCTTCTCCACACGAGGCTTTTATCCCATAATTTACTGCTCCTTTTCCCCAAGTCTTTGTGGGATTTTAAATTGGCTCTTTATATAGCTGGTTTTTCTTTACGGCATAATGCTACCTGCCATTTACACTGGTGGATGTTTTCAGATGTTAGCAGCATTGCACTCCCTGCTGTGCACTCCCTCTTGGGTAGCCCCTCCGCGCTCTCTGCACGGATTTTTTTTTTCATTTTGACTTCCTTGCCTCCCCTCTTCACTTCTGCTGCCTCTGATCTCTAACTCGGACACTGTATTCCACAGTACTTTCGCAACGTCGGAGGTCTGCTCCCATACCCCAAAGCAAGCAGTTACATTTCTCTTCTTTATGAGTACATGGGGGTTAAATACAAAGGGTTAAAAGTTTTCTGGGCAGCACTTGCAGAGCAGAGTGATCCCTGATCCCATTGTGAAGCAACTTTGGAAGTCCATCCCCCACCCCACCCCATGCGTGCAAGTCAGTATTGTCCTTGTAAAAGCAAGCACTAACACTTTTCTCATTTGTGTAGGCACTGGGAGAGGGAATTGAATTGAAAGAGGTTACACTTCTCTCATTTGTGTGAACATGGGGACTGAATACAGCAGAGCAAAGCAATCCCCTGATGCTACTGTTAGGGATGTATGGATTCCACACCGTCCGTTCCAGTGGGGAATCCACGGGGGGGGGGGTGATGCGTTCCGCCCCCCAGAATCCTCACAGAGCGGCTCTGCTCCGTGAGGTTTCCACAGAGCTGAGAGGCACCCCGTTCCGCTGTCTGCATGCCCCAGATTCCCCCATTTTTTCCCCAGCTCCTCGAACTTATGTAAATAATTCCGTAAGTACCGCCGAAAAATCCTTTCTGCACGCCAGCCGTCAGTCTCTGTAAGCCTATTTATTTTCGTTAAAAGGGTAACGCCCTTCGCGGGGATTCCCCACGTAGCTGCCAGTCACCTGAACTCACCTCCACAGACAATAAAGAGAAAAGATGGAAGATTTCCATGGACTTCAAGACTCAGCCCCAGCGAAAGAAAGCGTCAAGAAAATGCCTTGTAAAAAGGGTAAAGCCGTTCGCGTTCTTCTTCCTCCATTTCCGATTTATGGATTTCTTTTCGTAATTATTTTTGTAAAATCCGCCATTCAGTGGACAAAAAAAAAAGGGTCCACGCGAGCTCTGGTCTGGGTCGACTGGGCCGCCCTATTCCGAGGAGGGTTCCATAGACCGGATTTGTCAGAATTCGATCCCATTTAAAATTCGGGCGGAATTCTCTGACATCCCTAGCTACTGTAAAATGCTGCTGGGATACCGGTGGGAGCAGGCAAGAAGGAGAAATGGAAGAGAGGCAGCAGAGCTGCTCTGCCAGGCTTACAGACTCCCACCATGTTTTGCTCTGCAGGCAACCAATAGCAGAATGGGAAAGAGGTGAAAGGGCGCAGGCGTGAGAGAGCGACACTCCCACCCCATTGTTGTCACAGGTGTCATCCTGATCACCGTGCCCCCAACAATCGCACACACAAAAGTGGCTCACTGTGCCATGGCAGAAGTACATGAACAGGAGGTGGTGGTTTGATGGTGCTACCTGAGAAATTACTGGCTTTTCCCCATTAAGAAATAACATGGGGGAATGGGGGAGGGGTGTGTGTTGGGATTGGTGGGACAACAGCTGCAGGGCAACGATGTTGTGAAAAGTGCGTCAGAAAACCCATGACTGAAGAATGACAATTGCACTAAAAAAAACTCAGCGTGAAGGAGCCCACTGTTGTAGACACAGAATAATAGCAAGGCATCCAATTTAAATAATTTCAGATAAACATAAAGAGAAAAAAAATACACATTCGCAGCACAATTCTATGCATCGCTACTCAGAAGTAAGACCCATTCAGCTCAATGTGCCTTACTCTCAAGTAAATGTATATAGGATTGCAGACCTAGTCAACTTTTACAGTTTTGCTGCTAATGTAATTAAAGTAGTCAACATTCTTTCTCAAATGTCTGTGGTGTCTAGTCACAGTCCATTAGTAGAACACGTTAGCATCAGTCCTAGTCAGTTGTCAATGAAATAACCATGTCATAGGGAGAATATGAGCATCAGTAACGCCTGAGATTGCTCTATATACATTTGCTACATTTGCTAAAGAGTTTGCTTTATTAGATTAAAAAGATGACGAATTCCTCGACGGTTCAAGTGTGCTCCAAGGAAAGCTAGAAGGTTGTACAGTTAACTCCCAGGGTGTAACTCTAAACCATACAACCTACTACCTCAACCCGGATGCACACAGCTTGCAATGTCTTCTTATCTTCTGCATCTCTTTCAAATATGGCAGACACTTACCATTAATCAGTTTCCATCGTGTTTAGTATGAACATGTAAGGATCACTGAGGATTTTGCTTCTGTCCTGTTGACATTGTATATGCTTCCACAGAATAATTTACCTTTCTTCAAATTGCAAGGGTATAATAAAGCTCAAGGGAGTTGTGCCTAAAATATACATTTTAAGTGAATGCATTTAAGTAGAACCACCATGCAAATTATATAGCTGCCAAAACCTTTAAGGCCACTTCACATTACAAAGAAAAGAAGTGTTTGCCATTTGTATCCCCACAGTGAACACCATAGCAGTTAAAGGGAAGAGATCACAGCTCAATGGTGGAGCATATGCTTGGCATGCAGAAAATCCCAGGTTAAATCCTGGCATCTCAAAACAAAGAGAGAGAGAGAGAGAGAGAGAGAGAGAGAGAGAGAGAGAGAAAGAAAGAAAGAAAGAAAGAGAGAAAGAAAGAAAGAAAGGGAACAAGTAGCAGGTAATGTGAAAGACCTTTGCCTAAGACCCTAGAGAACAGCTGCCAGTTAGAGTAGACAATAGTTGGCTAGCCATATAGGGAGCAGTGGTATAGTGGAACCAGGGGTTGCAGGGTCGAAGCACCAGGACTTTTTGATTAGCAGGGATGATGACATCATCCCTGTTACCTCTGAGTTTAGCTGTATTCCTAACAGTAGGTGTGTGTGTGTGGGGGGGGTGGATTTGCCCAGAAATAATATATTGTTGTGAACTATCCCTATTGTAATGCAAAGTATTTGGGGGGTGACTTGGTCTTAAACAGGCAGTTAAGACCCATTAGTAATAGTTTTACAAAGGATATATATAATATGGGGAGGGGGAATGAGAGAGAGAGAGAGAGAGAGAGAGATCTCTCAACACAACTGCTTGTATTTCTGGACTCTCCTTGGGGGGGAGGGTGGCTATGGGGACTGTCATGATGAGCTCCTGCTCTTCAAAAATTACCACTACGCCAGTGGCAAAGAGTCTGACCTAACCAGGTATAAGGCAGCTGACTATGTTTCTAAAGTGCACACTATGTGCAGAAGCCTCCACCATTCACTTCCTTGGGCATTTGTTTACATATTTTTGGAAACACTTGTCTTCAAACATTATGGTGTTCTGGGGACACACATGGATATATTGCAAGCATCTGTATTCTATATTATGTGAAACCACCCTCATTTTACAAGGGTATAAATCTCACTGGGATTGAGGCACTTGTAAATATTGGCAGGATTCAAGACAAAGGCCACAGTCTAGTGACGTACACACACACACACACACGCATGCACACAAACAGATATGCACGCACACACATTGGCCAGGTTTGCATGATTGCTGCAACCCACCATGGCTTATTTAAGTGACGATGGGGTGCCAGCAACCATTTTGAATATTCGGCGGGTGGTCACTTGCTGCGGCTTATTGTGATGTCCAAACCTGGTGAGGGTGGGTTGTTGGTGTGGTTAACAAACCACCCACAACCTGAAAACAGCCCATGGGTTGTGAGTGGTTTGTTAACCACAGCAACAACCCATGCTCACCAGGTTCAGATGTCATGATAAGCTGCAGTGACTTCCCACTGTGGCTTGAATATTCAAAATGGCTGCCGGCATGCACCACAACCCATTGCATCTAATTTAAGCACACAGTGGGTTGCAGCAATCATGCAAATTGGCTGATTGTTTCCTGCTGCCAGCGACAGAATGGCCAATTCTATATTCCCAGGCAACGTCAACTTCTAGAGGTGATGATCATAGGAAAGCCAAATTTACTGTTCAGTTCTCCTTGGATAAATCACAGCCACAGTCTTTCATCACTCAGCATAGCTATATATCTTTTCAGAAAAGTATTGTGAGAAGGAATTTGTATTTGAAAAACATATTTTTGCAAATATTGCTGCAAAAAATATTCTGCAAAAATATGTTGCATTTGAGAGATAAAACACACAAACAGAAAAAATGAAATACATTTTAATTTTTTACATATATGCTTAATGATAACATATATTATTTTGTAAAATAAAATTAAAAACGTTGAAAAGGAGAGCATCCATTCTGCTTAAAAAGTATTGCTCAGAAATCAGAATATTTTATTTTTTTTTAACCCCAGTCCCCAGGTATACTTGCTGTAGCTTGCTATGTACACTTTTGTCAGATCACCAGACTGACACAGACCCATAGAAGCGAGCTTGTGCAGTATACTTCACCACAAGATCGGATCTACGGGTTTATGCCAATTGGCATCAGCAGCTAGCATCATCTTTCAGATCAAACAGTGTGGAAGCAAGTTAGAACAAATAATTTCTAAGCATTGATGTTGGTAAACAGCAACTTCTAAATTCACAGTAGAGAAATGACAGAAAACATATTTTGACTATACAGATTTTGAGTATTCAAAAGCAGTGCAGAGCAGATAACACATTTATCTGGCAGACCTATTGCATAATCACTTGTACCAAACTTCCTAGAAGAGTTTTGGCTATTGAAATCATGACTGCTCAAATCTCATAATAAGAAAGTTTTTTTTTTTTAAAGTAAGGTATGCCAAATTTAATTTAGTTCCTGATGTTTCCTGTTACAAAGAATTAAAATCAAACTGCTCTAACTGAAAAGATACTGTGTCCAAAAATTCCAACATTTCTGCTTCTAAGTCAGCACAGGGGATGTCAGCATATTACGAACATCGTACTAATCTAAGAATTGTGTTCAGGTACAGTATATTTACTAGAAGTTCATAAATGGTTACTCAAACAATAAAAACCAAGGTAAGCAATTTTCCTGTTGTGGCTTTCAAAAATTTACACTCATTTATATAGAATCAAAATATGAGGCCTTCTGCAATGCACAGAAAACAGCCTTTCTGAAGTATCAACAGGTGAGACATAGATGTACTGAATACATTACCCTCTTTATAAAGACAGAAATACCAACATGCAAGAATAATTCTAACCCTAAAGCTAGTTATTAGCACAGATATATTTCAGGACAGAGGTGCTACATCCTTAATAAAAATAAATACATTGAATATCACCTGCACCAAACATTTAGCTATAAACCAGTATCTTTTACAGATTAATCTAATAAAATTCTACTTTTGTGGCTATTAATCAGGCAAAACCTTGCTATATAAATAATCATCCTTGTTAGCTTTAGTATTTACAGATCAAGCTCAAAAATGTTTTATTCTTTATTTCATTCCTATACCGCCCAATAGCCAAAGCTCTCTGGGCGGTTCACAACAATAAAACCACAAGGTATAGCATAAAACAATCTTCTTTATACATTTAATAAGATTCTATATGTTTAGAATGACCCCAGTGTGGTTGGATATACTGTGGTGATGTTTTTGGCTTAGTTGATTGCATCTTAGTTTCAAACACTACAGGCCAGTGATTGAGGTTCCTTGGTATTTCATGATTATTCAACAGAAATTGCATTTTAAGTACTTCCCACTTAGCAGTTAGCAGCAATGTTTCATTAAAATATTTGCTATTTGATCCAAATAATTAATTCCTCTTCCCAGAAATGTCCATCCATATATTTTTACGATAATATTTTTAAACATCATAATTATGTGTCTGGATAACAATGAATGTCCCTACAGTGCAATCCTATTTATGTCTACTCAGAAATAGCCCCACTGGGATGTACTCCCAGGTAAGTGTATGTACGATTGCAGCCTCACAGATTCATTCAGCTGAGTGCCATGGGGAAGTTTCGACATTACCCTTACTAGTTTAGACTGATTAGTATGCAATATACTGTGGATTTCACAAAGTCCATTGCATTTTGCACCTGTTGTGAAAGTACCACATTTCTTTAGTTACTTTAAGGGTGCAATTCTAACTTGTTTCTTACTGGTGACAAACTTCCTCTCTGTGATAAATGAAACCCACATATTTAAATGAAAACTTCAAGGAAAAGTCAAGCTTTCAACAACTGCATAGTTTCTACTGCAGTAATATTTAAGAGGTATACACTGAGCTAAAAAAAATGGTTAAAGAACTACTTTATGAACACGATCCGGGTATGAAAATATACATATATATGCTTAGTATTTTATTACCTTTTCCAGTTCTTACGTAATCAAATTCTTCCTTTTTCTTTTCCATTTTACTTTTTCAATGCACTACAAAAATAATAATTAAGAAACACACCATTAAAATATTCTACAGCATGAGACTCATTTTTTCAACATGAGAAAATCCTGTCATGAGAGCATGATAGTGAGTATAAAGAAATCTGACATCATACTTCTGATGACCCTCGTGAGCTCCTTGGTAGGACATACAAAGTTAATTTGTTAGGCAATTAAAAGTAAAACAGAATTGTACTCTTATTTAAAAATTTAAAGGAGCATGTTTGGTAAAAACAAGCAAAGAGGGACAAAAACATTATTTCTGCATCCATAACAAAATGAAAATACATGCTACTTAGGAAAGAGGATTACAGTGCAATCCTATGTATGCTACTTCCAGGAAACTGCACATAGGATCGCAGCCTAAAACTATAAAACCTTTTAATATAGTAATTTATCTGTTTACAAATGCAACCCCTCCATAGTCTATGCAACAATTACTTTTCCATTACAGTAATAAGAACTATTGGCATATTTATTTTAATTTCAATATGCACTTATTCTACCATAACAACTAGGGAAAGAATGCGCAATCAAGCTAATTAACGATTTAGCGTAAATCCAAGTTAAGGACTTATATTTGTCAGACGTGAATGATTTTCACTTGGAAGCTTCCCACAGTTCGTTGCAAGGAACAAAGAGAAAGCAAAGTTCAATCGGTCTGTTGTATGCTATCAAATGTGGATTCCAACAAACTGCCATCACTTTTTAAAAAATCATTTTAAATGTTCAAATATTTCTTAGCCTTGAGGCACAGTGGAGCTGTTGCATTAAAGACAAACCAACCAGACCCAGAAATATGGAAAGGGTTACAAATATTCTACATTGATTTGGAAAATTCTTTTCCAATCTTCTCACCAAAATTCATTTTGATTAGAAATATTAAAGTTGCATAGCGACACAGCAATTTAAAAGAAACAAATTTGCCGAGGTGGCATTATCCTTTGAATGCCATGAGCAACTTTGTATTGCCCCTTTGTAAACAAACATTGAATGTGTCTGTCTCGCATTTCTCCCCTTAACTATTCTTGGACGAGTGTGTTCCTTTACCAAACACCCCAAAATAGACACAGTTACTAACTGGAAACCCGGCATGTTATATACAAGTTCTAATTATGTGCTTTTCATTTCTGTCCTTGTGGAACTAAATTCTTTGTAATGGAGTTAGTTAGAAATTGTGAGAAACTTTCAGATGCACCAGCAGAATTATAGTTTTGTTTTAAAGCACTGACTATAATACTGACCCGTTCTACCAGTTTCATGACCCATGCTCTATTTTAAGAAAACTTAGCTTGCATTCTTTAGCAGGCAGCTTTTATGCCTAATGCCATACAGATAGCCAAAGTTTATACTGAATAATATAAGACAAGAGGTCTTTGCATTACTTCAGCACTTAGCTAAGATTAAATGTGGCCCAAAGTTAATCATAACATTCTTGAACCTCTGTTTACTTCGGTATTTTTAGCAGTTATTCAAACATGACTGATACAAAAAGCTCTTTTTAGCAGTGTTGATTGGTCAAGTATGTTAAGATGAATTCACAAGGATTTCAGCTTAAAGACGAAAGGAAAAAAACATTATTATATAGATATAGGCTATACCTGTTTGGTTTTATCACCCATTGCAACAATACTGTTATTTAATCACATTGTATGAATCAAGTTATTTAGTTATGTCCTAAGAAACCTTAAGACATCCTGAGGTTCCTGGAGTTAAACATGCCAGATATTTATTATTTTTGTGAAGAAGTCAATTGACTTTCTTTCCAAACTCAGACTTTGTATCTTCCTAGGCTTCTGCTGTATCCAGGGGTAAGGACTAGGACGACTGCCGTCTTTTTCGTTCTTCTCGGAATTCCAGGCACACGGCACTGTGCAGAACCTGCACCAATCCTTGTGACAACTGCCTGTGTAGGACCAGAAGCAGGACAACGCAGGGGGAAAAAACAAAAACAAAAAATTGAGCCCCTGTGCTGATTTCATAAATGAGGATTGCATGAATCTGCTGAAGCAAAGGGGCAAAAAGGCAGGATGCCAGTTGGTTACACTGTGCCTGCAATGATCTCATGTTCAGTGCTGTTGTCGGATTTGCCCAGCTCAAACGCCTGTTCATTAAAACACTAGAAACTTTTATTCTTCAGATGCTCAGAAGGGTTGTTGTAAACTACCAAAAAACAAAACACCCCACCCAGCTCAAAATAAAGCCACCACCCTCTCTATAATGCGTCCTTTCCAAATGCAGGGCTTAAAAAAATACAACCCTGAGCATTCTGTTTAGGTTTTCCTCTCTTTCCCTCACATCTATTAAGAGAGATAAGCAACAGACTGTATCAGGCGTGAAAGGGGCAGCCTCTTGGTGGCCTGCCAAAAAAGAGAGAAGAGAATAGAGGCAAAGTTGTGCTTCAAGGCTCAATTGCTTGCCGAGTCTGGTTAAAGTCAAGTATTAAGATCCACCATTTTCTGAGCCATATAACAAACGAGGGAAAAGAAGTCAGGAGGGGTGCTGCTTTCCAAGTCTCCGTTGGCACCATTGCAAAATCTCATCCGTAAGGTCACATGATTTTTTTCAGCCAAATGTGGAGTGCATTCCCATAAACCATTCTGCTGATACTGCGAAGGCAGCTATTGTCTAGTTTATACCCAAAGTTCAGCCCACTCTTC
This sequence comes from Heloderma suspectum, assembly GCF_057233095.1. NCBI lineage: Eukaryota > Metazoa > Chordata > Lepidosauria > Squamata > Helodermatidae > Heloderma > Heloderma suspectum. The sequence continues at coordinate 76,059,750 of NC_139460.1, read as the reverse complement.
ATTGAATTAGCTGAAAAATGCATCACCTTTGGGGGTTGGGAGTCATGGTAACGTCTACCTGGCAAGCTGCCCACTTTCTCTGCCCATCAACCAGAGGCAGAATTGTGCTGCCTAAATGTAATGACGACTGGGAATGTGAAGAGTCGTCCAAAATGAATCTGATTCTTGTGAAGCCTGTTCATTTGCACAGCTACCTCAGGCTTCTTGTTGGGTGTGGGATGGGATGGGGGGGGAGGAGGAGGGAGAAGAAGAGGCAGGGCATTCTTCTAGATTTAAATCCCTAGTAAACATGCTTACTCTGAAAATGTAACCAAATGGATACAGAACTGAAATAGTTTTTAGAATGCACATTTTCTGGTTTAAAGCATTGCTGGTTTGTTTTTGTTTTCCTGAGCAAATGCAGCATTCCCTGGATTTCTTTCCCTTTCCTAATATATGTTAGATTTTTTTCCAGCTCCTCCACAACCTTTTCCTGCTGTCTTCATTACCTTCTGATTATATTTAGGCACAAATTATAGATGAGCACACGCACATCACAAGTGAAACAGATTTCAATATTGCTGAAATCTTCTTCAAAGTAGTCTGAAAAAGGGCTGGTTTGCACAATCAAAACAAGCCACCATTGCTTGTTTTGAGCTGTGGTGCATGCCAGCATGTGCCAGGCACAATTTACATAATCAGTGCACAGCCATGGCTTATCGTGTTATCTGAACCTGGGTGATGTAGCTTGTTGGAGAGCAAACCTCAAATAACTCATGGGTTGTTGTAGGGTTATTTAAAGGTTATTTAAACTTTGGCTAAATTGATGCCAGGTTTGGACAACACAGCAAGCCATGCCTGGGAAGTGATTATGAAAACTGCACCCGGCACATGCCAGCATGTGCTCCAACTCACAACAAGCCACCATGGCTTGTTTGATTGTGCAAACTGGGTCAAAGACCCTTGCATTTCTATAATGTGAATGACTTCTTACTTAGCCCTGTTTTCTAATTCCTAAGCCATGTTCAAACTGCATATCAACAAAGTGAAAGCCCCTTTCTTATTCTAAAAATACACGATCTGTTGGTATTTACAAAACATAGGGCTTTTAAAAAAATTTAAATTGATACAGAAACTAGTTCTTTCTAAATTTTACACCATAGGAAACTACAAGAGAGATACTTCTTCCCTGACTGGCCCATTATTTCTGGCCAAGCAGAATAATAGTTTGGGTATGTATATGTTTTAATCACAGTATTAGTATCCAGTTATCTACTGTTTTTGATTTAGTAGTTTTCCCTACCACACCACCAACCTGTGGCTGAAACGTATAATGGGCTATGAGTTCCCACAGAAATCAAGGAACATCATGCTTTCTGTATGACATTTAAGCTAAAGAGCTGTTCATTCATTTTTAAAAACTTCCTATAGGTGATCTTCTATACACACATATCTAGTCCAGCATGTAGGAGCTAGTGGTGAAAAGAGGTCCCCTTCACTCCCTGATCTTCTATGCAGTCAAAGAAAAGGTGGTATGCTCCTTCCTCCAGGAACACTGCTATTTTTGTGCCAAAACACTGGAATGGAGGCTAAACATTGGGGTCTACTCCATATTCTTTTGTGTTCTGTTCAACTTTTGAAAAGTCCTAAAGAGATTATTGATAGAGATTGGCCAGGGTTTTTTATATCCTAGTGCAAATTCTTTGATATTTCAAAACCTCAGACATTTTTAAACATTGAAATTCAGTCTTAAAGGCATTTAACATAATCCGCACCAATGGAACTCAAATATAGAATTATGACAGACACGGCTGTTGCACTTATGTCCTGCTTGTGGGTTTCCCATGGGCAGCTGGTTGGCCACTGTGTGAACAGAATGATCCTAAATCTAGAAGCCACCTTCTTTCTCCCGTTGCAGTCCAGTACATTCAGACCATGGTTTCCAGTTCTGGTTTACAAGCAAATGATGTGCAAACCATAGTTTGCCCAGTTTGGATATAATAGCTGGAGAATGGGTGGAATAATGATTGACAGAAGGCTCAGAATGGAAAGATAGATAGAGTTAGTGCCAACTGCTAAAGTCAAAGAGTGAGTAGGATCAGAGACACTTAGTGAGAGGTCAGGGACAGTCAGTTGAGTTACAATGGTAAAATTAATGAGAGGAGTTAGGAGCCAGAGTTAGAGGCAGAATTGGCTGGCTAGAAGATAAAGAGAGTTAGCTGAGTTAGAAGTGGGAGGTGACAGGGTTAGTCAGTTAGAAGACCTCTCTGTGTCAAGAGTTAGTGAGATCAGAGATGATGGATTAAGTTATTAAAAACATTATGCAATTCATTGTTATTTATCAGATACCTACTTGTTCTGGAGGTTGATACATTCCATAAATAAATATATTTAATGTTTAACTATCTATGTTTGGGTCTAGGTGGATTCTAAGGTTGGCATATCTCACCCCATGAGCTGGTTTTGAAGTACACAGCTAGGTTTATAAAGAGAAGTGCCCTGCTGCTTTCTGCAAATCAGTTGGTTGTGGCAGCAGATTAATTTAGGAAGTATTAGAAGTCTGAACTCAGAAGACCAGCTGAATAACTTATTCAGTGACCTCTAGGGGGCAGGCCCTTGTAAGGTCCCCCAGATACATCACAACAGCAAACTATGATTTGATGCAAATTAAAGAGTCAGGAAGGGAAACGGAGTATACAATGGGGAGAGGAAAAGGAGTCGAAAAGGGAGGGGAGAAGAGGGTGCATGAGCCTGAAGCTCACACATATAATGCCAAACTATAGTTTGGTGTTGGTCAGCTTTTTATTGGTTTGGAATCAAAGGTTACTTTCCTCTGACAGGCTCCTTCATCAAAGAAAGTATGCCTACATCACAGGAAGCTCCTTCTATCAGAGGAGGGAATGTTAAGATCCAACCTGTTGTAAAATTCTAGTGACATTCACAGTGAGCTAACTGCACCTCTTTATAGAATGGTGTGTGTGTTTGTATCAAAATACGTCAAGTATACAAGCAGGTGAACAGATTTGTAAGTAGTGAAAAGTGTTATTTATGTATTTATTTAACAATATTTATTAATTGCTTACATTAAGTGATGTACAAAGCAAATCAGTATGCAACCATAATACACTACTGCATATTATTACTCTATATCGAAGACAAGACCACCTTTCTGGGAATGTTTGTTGGAACAAGTACATTTTCAATAGGTGCCAAAAGCCCAGAAGGGTCAGCGCCTGTCTAATTTGAACTGACAGTGAGTTCCAGAGAGTGGGCACTATGATACTAAAGGCGCATTCCTATGTATGCATGTTTAGACAGCATGCTGGAATTGTAGGACTTTTTTCTGTCTAAGCATGCATAGGATTGCACCCTAAAAGTCCTATTCTGGGCCATCATGGACCAGAGCTCCAAAATCTTAGGCAGCACCAAAGAGGCAGGTAGGGGGTCAGGCAATCTGTTAGGTTTCTTGGTCCTGAGTGGTTCAGGGCTTTGTAAATAAGTACCAAAACCTTAAACCTGGCCCAGCTGCACAGAGGCAGCCAGTGCAGTTTCCTCAGCATAGGTGTAATATGCTGGTGATAAACCACTCCTATTTATTTATTTATTTATTTATTTATTATATTTCTATACTGCCCCATAGCTGAAGCATTACCAACTTGGCTGTGGTATTCTGCACCAACTGCAGCTTCCAGACCCACCTTAATGGCAGCCTCACATAAAGCACATTGCAATTTTGAGCTAATCAATCCGTGGACCACAATGGCCAAGCTATCCCTATCCAGGAAAGTCTTACCTACCGGAGCTTGTAAAAGGCACTCCTAGGAATCGTGGCCATCTGTCCCTCCAGTGACAGGGCTGCATCAATTAAGTACCTTAGACTATGCACGTGCTCCTTCAGAGGGCGTCTCACCCCATCCAAAGTAGGTGACTGACGTCTGTCCACCGCTGGACTGCTGGGTTGCGGCCCCAAATGGCAGCCGCCATAGCGGCTGCCATGTGCTTCCCTGCATTAGCCGTGATAGGCTACACATATATTTACGTAGCCTATCATGGCAAAGAGCAGGGACCCAAATGGCGGCTGCTACGCCATTTGCGTCCCTGCTCTTTTCGTGATAGGCTACGTAAATATATACATAGCCTATCATGGCTAACACAGGGACGTAAATGGCGTAGCGGCCATTTGCGCCCCTGCATTAGCCGTGATAAGCTACGTATATATTTATGTAGCCTATCACGGCAAAAGGCAGGGACGCAAATGGTGTAGCAGCTGCCATTTGCATCCCTGCTCTTTGCCGTGATAGGCTACATAAATACTTACGTAGCCTATCACGGCTAATGCAGGGACGCAAATGGCGGCTGCAGACCAGGGCAGCCATTTGCGGCCGTAGACCAGGGGCAGCGGATGGACCGGATGGCTGACACCAGGTAGGGTCCGTCCCGGGACAATTTCGCAGAGTGGGGGGGGATTGCTCCATTCCATTCTAAAGAATCCGGCCTCACTGGAGTCCATGGCAGAATTCTCTAACATCCCTAGTGACTGACCCATTTCCTAGACATGGGAATCACTCACCCACAAAGCTTTCATCTTGCCAGGATTCAGATTCAGTTTATTAGTCCTCATTTAGCCCACCACTGCATCCAGACATTGGTCCAAGCACTGGACAATCTTCCCCTGGTTCAGATGTTACAGAAAAATAGACCTGGGTATGATCAGTATTCTGATGGCACCTCGTTCCAAATCCCCTAAGGACTGCTCCCAATTGTTTCATATGCATGCGTAATAGCACTGGGAACAAAATAGTTCCCTGAATACTCTCTCTAAAGGTTCCTGCAGATAGATCAAAGAATGGTGCCTATGATACCCATTTCATGAAGTCAGTCCAGGAGGATAACATGGGCAATGGTATCAAAAGCCACTGAAAGATATAGTAAGAGCAACAGGGTAGCACTCTCCTTGTCCCTTGACTGGTAAAAATCACCCATCGGGGTGAACAAGGCTGATTTAGTCCCCAAACCAGTCCTGAGGCCAGATCGGATGTGTCATGATAATCAGTATCCTCCAAGAATGCCTGCAATTGCCTTCCATGACTCACTTAAGAAATTATGAGTGTATTTTCTAGAAAATGTAAGGTTGTAACATAAATCTGTAATACTAAACAACTATTTGGAAGTAAAAGCTACTGAAATAAAGATTTTACTTCTGAGTAAAACTAATCCAGGAATGAAATGTAAGAAGATGCATACAGAAGGATCCAGCAGGGGCCTTCCATGCGTGCCCAACCCCCACTGGTGCTGGTACACACGCAACCAGCCCTGTTGGCCCTGGTGCACACACAGGCCCTACCACTGGTGGCTGTGATGTAGCGCTTCTGGGAGCGAGTCCTGAAACAAGTGGAAATGCTCATTTCTGGAAGATGTGCAACCTGCCCCTTCCAGAAATGAGCATTTCCACTCGTTTGGGGGCTTGCCTCTGGAAGTGCTACATCATGGCTGCCACTGGCAGAGGTTGCACACACACCAGGACTTGCAGGGGATGTCTGGGATTGGAAAACCCCAGTGGATCCTAAGACCTTAGATCCTAAGGCCTTAGGACAGTGACTCCATCTAATTCTTGAGGATCCACCTCCCACCCACACCACAGCAGAACCCATTCAGCAGGGCTACCTGACCTTCTGTGTAGCTTTTTCGGGGAGTTGGAGGGGTTGCTGAAGAACTGAACAGAATATGATATGTAATATCATAATGTGTGAACAGAACATATGGAGAACCATGAAATAAATGCAGCATGCTTAGCGATTGCTTCTTCACTTTTTTTCATGCCATCAAACAAGCTGGCCAGTTATAAACTGTCAAGACTAGGGCCTAGTAACTGAAGGAGGGAATATCCCGTTATACCAGTATTTTCAATGTTTCCATACTGGGAAATGTGGCCACTGATGCTGTGTCATAAAATACACCAACAGTTACAAGCTTTTCTATGGATTTTATCCACTGTCTACAAGTAAGGGGGGGCGGGGGAGATCCTGTTTTCCAGTATTGTATTCAACCCACTTGAAACAGATAAAAGGGTATGTGTTTTTTAATTGCAGAGAACATATTCTTTCAGAGCAATGGTTTTAGAGAAATGTTATTATCTTCAATTGATTTTCTATTTAATTTTAAGGAACTGACTCATCCAAGTAAATTGAATGACTTGCATGTACATGTCCTTCCATTTACTTCCACATGGAAGTCTTTTGCTTGGGTTCAGTGGAACATATTCTTGATTATGCCTTTCCCTGAGACTTTGAGTAAGTTACATGATTGAGGCCTATGTACTGGAGAAAATATTGAACACTTTTTGACTATTAAGTAAGGAGAGGCAAATCTATCAAGCTTGATTTCACTAAGGTTCTTATTTTACCACTGCTAGTAAATTCATATCATCCATTTCCACATTTTTGCATGCACTTTTTCAAATATATGCAATTTTTTTGCAAGCAATTTCTCCATTAATTAAAGCATTTTTGTATGTATCTTTTTCCAAATATACACTTTTTAATGCATTTTTGGGGTGAACTGCATCACAAACTTCAGAAAAGTACAGATTTTGATGTCTAACAGCGTTCTGATTCATGATCATGTGCAGGAAGTACGAATGTGGTACATCTGAACTGAAATGTGAACCAAGCAAATTTCTCACCCAACCCTACTATTATAAGTGTGCACAGTTACAGTCAGGGCCAGAACTATTGGCACAAGGATAACTGTTTTGGCAGTTGGCCTCTGTACACCACCAATGTACAGAGAAACACACCCAGATGGGAGTGAAGTCAGGCCTTTCAGCTGTAATTCAAGGCATTTGACAAAAGTGGGGCACTAACCATTCAGGAAGTACAGCCAGTGGCATACACACACACACCCATCGTTGGTGGCTCATAAGTAACAGAACAAACCAACATCATTTCAAACTTAAGGATTGCCTTTAATACCTGGATGAATAATCCTTGGCAGTCAATGACTGCCTGAAGTCTGGAACCCATGGACATGACCAAATGCTGAGTGTCCTCCCTCGAGATGCTTTGCCAGGCCTTTACTGCAGCTGCCTTCCGCTGCTGCTTGTTTGTGGGTCTTTCTGCCTTCAGTCTTGTCTTCAGTAAGTGAAAAGCATGTTTGATTGGGTTGAGATTAGGTGACTGACTTGGCCATTGAAGAACATCCCACTTCTTTGCCTGGAGAAACTCTTGGGTAGCTTTTGCTGTATGTTTGGGGTCATTATCCATCTGCAGTATGAAGCGGCATCCTATCAGTTTGGCAGCATTCGGCTGAATCTGAGCAGAAAGTATAGCCCTATACACTTCAGAATTCATCCTGCTGCTTTTATCAGCAGTCAGGTCATCAATAAACACCAGTGACCCAGTTCCATTGGCAGCCATACATGCCCATGCCATAACACTGCCTCCACCATGTTTGACAGATGATGTGGTATGCTTTGAATCATGAGCTGTTCCTTTCCTTCTCCATACTTTTCTCTTCCCATCATTCTTGTACAAGTTAATCTTGTCTTCATCAGTCCAAAGAATCTTATTCCAGAACTGGGCAGGCATTTTAGGTGTTTGCTGGCAAAGGCTAATCTGGCCTGTCTGTTCTTGAGCGTTACCAGTGGTTTGCACATTGTTGTGAAGCCTACATATTTACATTCATAAAGCCATCTCTTGACTGTAGATGTTGACAATGACATGCCTACCTCCTCAAGAGTGTTCTTCACCTGGCTAGATGTTGTGAAAGGGTTCCTCTTCACCATGAGCAGCATTCTGCGGTCATCCCCTTTAGTTGTCTTCTGTGGTCTTCCAGGCCTTTTGCTGTTGCTGAGCTTGCCAATTAATTCCTTCTTTTTCAGGATGTTCCAAACTGTTGTGTTGGCCACTCCCAATGTTTTTGCTGTCTCTCTGATGGGTGTATGTTGTTTCCTCAGCCTAATGATGGCCTCCTTCACTCGCATGGACCCTTCTTTGGACCTCATGTTGGGAGTTCCAGTGAACAGCTACCAAATGCAAATGCAACACTCATAACCACCTGCAGGCCTTTTCTCTGCTTGATTGGTCATGGGGTACCCAGGAAACAAGCCACACCTGGCCATGCAGCTGCTTGTCAGCCATTCGTTCCATTACTTATGAGCCACCAATGATGGGTGTGTGTGTATGCCACTGGCTGTCCTTCCTGAATGGGTAGTGCCCCACTTTTGTCAAACCCCTTGCATTACAGCTGAAAGTCCTGACTTCGCTCCCATCTGGATGTGTATCCTTTCAACTTCAATGTGGTGGTGTACAGAGGCCAACTGCCAAAACAGTTATCCTTGTTCCAATATTTCTGGCTCTGATTCTATGTGTGGAGACAGTGTTCCTCTGATACATACACAGATCTTTCCCAGAACAAGGACTGCTTGATTCCCCTCAGTGAAGTGTCAGCTTTACATACAGAAGCATCAAATGTGCATTAGATGCACGCTGTTTTGAGGGTTGGGGTCAGGGTTGGCTCTACCATGAGACAGAGTGAGGCAACTGTCTGAAGTGGCAGATTCTGGGTGGCAGCAGTTGCAACCCTGCCCCCCAGTCATTCCACCTCAGCCCCCTAGCCTTTCCCTAGCCTTTCTCTGAGAACAGAGCTGTGTGTATCATACCCACTAAGCTAGCCTGCGGACCTTGTGTGTGTGGAGGACGCTGTCCTATTGCCAGTGCTGAGGCAGGATTCAACCGCCAGTCCAGCTGGCTTCATGAAATGGAGGGGGTGCCATCTTGTTGAAGTTCATGTGAGTAGACTGGTAAATATTCATAAACAGTGGCAAATGTGCACATAACTTGCTTAATTTGAATAATCACCAGCAGATGTTGGACTTATAAACTGATGAAAGCTGTGTTGGGTATTGGCCACACACAAAATGCATACTAACCACTTGAATTTCATACATGGACCAGGCAATATACAGTTCAAATGGAAAATATACCCAATACCCAACATTTTGAAACTGGACAATGTGCACAGTTCCTTGTTTATATTGTGTCCTCCATGACTTCATGTGACTTTGCTGTATGGACAGGTTTATGCACATTTCCCATTAAACTCTTATTGATCTCAGCATATAAAAGGATATGACTGAATTATGGTTTTATGGAGCATTTGATGATAAGCTGATTTTTTTTTTATGCAACGGTTCAAATTAGAGCTCAAAATAAGCTTTTGAGCCACAGTTACTGCCTCTCAGTTTGTACATACACAAGAGCTGTTTTCAGGTTGTCTCTCTTTTGTTTGGATTTTCAGCAGAAATATTCTCAACTGTCCCTCCCCACACTTTTAAAACTGCCATTATATTAACATATTCTTTCCTGTTTCCAATTAGTAATATTATAAACTCTCCCACATAGCAGAAGAACCACTGCTGTTGTTGTTATTACTGAAATAGCCTCTTCAGTGTGCTCTTAAGAAGGAAAAACATACTTATCTATCCAAGTTGGGTCTGATTATTTTTAGTGGCCTCGCAGACATTAAATTGTTTATATATCACTGCTATCACTTTATTTCTTATTCTAAATGAAGCTTTCTGTACTAGTTTAGCAGTGGCTGAATTTCAAATGTAGTTCATTCAATATCTCTTAGTAATAAAACATATGGTATTCTCAGATTTGCCAGCAGTTGCAAAGACTTGAGGGCTGAATCATAGGGTGCTTCCAGATTAGGCTTTTATTGTGCCATCACCCTGCCCCATTCATGAAATTTTACGGGGGGGGGGGGAGGTTCCAAACGATGTAGTCTTCCTTTTCTAGCCCTCCCATGCTTTCCCACTGCTTTTTCAGGCAAGATTTTGCTTGAAGCAAGATTTTTAAATTAAGGGCCAAACCAAACGGTCTGCTAATCGCATAGATGTAGCTGGGCCGGATAGTTTCTTTACTCTAGTGTAATTGTGCCTGGTTGGAGTCAACTGAGGCTTCCCCCCGTTTGTTTGTTTGTTTGTTTCTATACCACCCAATAGCCGAAGCTCTCTGGGCGGTTCACAAAAATTAAAACCAAACAGCACACAATAAAACAATTTAAAATATATAGAACATTCAAGCCACAATATAACAATGCAACCACAATAAATCCTAGCAGTAGTGCAGGAGTTTAAAATACAGATTTAAAACAGCAAAGCTAAAAGTTCAGAAAGCTAAAATGCTAAAATGCCTGGGAGAATAAAAAGGTCTTCACCTGGCGCCGAAAGGAGTACAATGTAGGTGCCAGGCGAACCTCGCTAGGAAGCTCATTCCAGAGCCGGGGTGCCACAGCAGAAAAAGCCCTCCTCCTAGTAGCCACCCACCTCACTTCCTTTGGCAGGGGCTCACGGAGGAGGGCCGCTGACAATGATCTTAAGGTCCGGGCAGGCACATATGGGAGGAGGCGATCCTTCAGATAACCTGGCCCCAAGCCGTTAAGGGCTTTAAATGTTAACACCAGCACTTTGAATCGGGCCCGGAAATGGACTGGCAGCCAGTGCAGCTGGAAAAGTACTGGCGTAATATGAGCTCGCAGGCCAGTCCCTGTTAACAATCTTGCTGCCCTATTTTGGACCAGCTGAAGTTTCCGGACCATTTTCAAAGGCAGCCCCACGTATAACGCATTGCAGTAATCCAGACGAGAAGTTATCAGAGCATGGATAACTGTAGCTAGGCTATCTCTGTCCAGGTAAGGGCGTAGTTGGTATACCAGCCTAAGCTGATAAAAAGTGCTCCATGCCACTGAGTTCACCTGTGCCTCAAGTGACAGTTCTGGATCCAAGAGCACCCCCAAACTACGAATCTGATCCTTTAGGGGGAGTGCAACCCCCTCCAGAACAGGGTGAATATCACCTAGCCAGGCAGACGAACCACCCACTAACAGTACCTCCGTCTTGTCTGGATTGAGTTTCAGTTTATTGGCCCTCATCCAGTCCATTACCGTGCCCAGGCCCTGATTCAGAACAGCCACTGCCTCACCTGGATTTGATGAGAAAGAGAGGTAGAGCTGGGTGTCATCCGCATATTGATGGCACCTCAGCCCATACCTCCAGATAAACTCCCCCAGCAGTTTCATGTAGATGTTAAACAGCATAGGGGATAAAATGCCCGCCCCCATCCCACTCATGGAAAAAGGAATGTCTTGGAGAAATGGGTGGGAGAGATTAGAAGGTTTAATCCCCCCTTCCCTCCCAGAGCAAGCTGGTCCCAATCAGAATCAGGAACACATGCAGTTACACTCGAGTAAAGAAAATACGATTAGCCGAATGTGCAGTTTGGTCCTAATAAAACTAAATGCAAGTCGTGTTTTTCCAAAGGGGGAAAAGGGCCAAGGGGAGCCATACCAACACTCCACATCAAAGGCTTTATTTCATCCATGCTGGTTGGAGAATGCTGGGAGCTGGGCTTTCTTCTGTCTATACATTCATAAGATTGTACCCTAAATCTGTTAATTATAAGAGTTTAAATTCCTTGTGTGTTTTAATGTTTTCAGTGATAACAGCTATTCCTTCTCTGAAAATTATTGAACTAATATTTTCAGAGGTGAAGCACAAGACATTCCAACATAGGTTTCCAACAACTGGATAAAAAAAAGCATCACAGTAATTATTAAAGATGTAATTAGCTCTAAAGATTAAGAAGATGTGGAATAATTACCACCTTCTGGAAGGCTACAAGAAGGTGATATCTATTTGCCAAGATGAATGACTCACAAATACCATAAACACAGGCTTGCAAAAGGTGTGTGCACAGGGCTTGGTTTCTGTATACATGCCATAACTAACTGTACACTCAACATAGGCATTTATTTTTATTGGCATAGGCAAATACAGCAGAGAGGTTGCATGACATAAAGTGGGGTAAAACCTATGGCCATCCAGATTTTGATTAACTGTTGTTCCCATCATTCTTTACCCTTGGTCAGGTGGTCTGGAGCTTGTGGGAGTCCAACAAAATCTGGAAGGCACAGGTTTTCCCCAGTCCTGGTATAGTACAGATTAAAGAAACACAAATCAGTATCTCTACCCCCTGCAGCCTCTTCCCCCTAAAAATCTGGGAGACTCTCCAGAAGAGTGTGGGAGATAGTACTGAAACCTGCAGCGGGAGGAGGAAATCAGCAAAATCACCTTTCCCCATTCTGTCAGAAGGAGTGTTCTGGCCTGGGTGGAATTCTGCTCAGAGGATGCTGCCACCAGCGGAAGCACACTCTGGACCCAGCCCATAGTTTCACAATCTAAGTTTTCATTTTGACTGTAGTACTTATCATTTGATAGCATTAATAGAAGACAGTTGTTTCACAACTCTTAAAATTTAAAGCTACAATTACCCCAAAATTGTATGATAAAGAAATAAATATTTTTTAGTACCAGTAAAGTCAGATCAATCCCTAGTTTATGATCATTTATCAAAAGAACTATGGGCTGAAAACCTACCCCTGAAGTCAATGGAAATAAAACAGCTTAACTGTACACAGGATTGCAGCCTTCAGCTTTACATCCTATAGACAAAACTCATCATGGATTAGGAACAAAAGAAGGTTCAAAAGGAAACTTTAAATCTGGTATGATTAAGGAATATCAGCTAGTGCTGGTAATTGATTTGCAAGCAGTTAAACCTACCAACAAATCTACCGGTCCACCGACAGGTTGTTAGATATTACTACTTACACATGCATATACACAATCACACACAACTGATCATGTTCAGAAGGTGGTAAATAAAAACAAAAAACAAAATTCATTCCTTTTGCTTTGTAGCAAAACTTAGATCAACCACCTGAACATTTAACTGTAGGTTTGTTTGTTTTTTAATCAGTAGCTTGTTGTCTTGCCTGTACCTTGGTACACTATTGATGTAAAGCATACTACTTCAGCTGAAATTTGCTGTTAGTTTATCACCCGAAAAGACAGTTATGGACTATAAACAATTTAGATGCCCTCAGATTAAGATCAACGTATTAGATTGGAAAGTAATTAAGTCCCTGGAGCACTGACTTAAATGACTGCCTAAACATGAAACTACAATTTGCAGTAGATGAAACATGTTCACCACATTTATCATTTTTAAAACAATAACCTGCATGATATGAGGTTTAAGGATTAAGATCCATAAAAATAGATCAGACATGGCTATACAACTCAGTAAATTACTTTGGCTCTTCACTGTAGTCCTGTTCAGATACAGATCCCCACATATTTCATGAATATGTAGTGTTGTGGTATGAAGAGAGCCCAGATGTGTACGTGTGTGTAGGGCTCCTCGTGTAAGGATGGCCGGATTTGTCAACTTCAGTTTATCTTAGTTTCACATTTATCCAATCATAAGTTCAGTTCATCTTGAAGTCTGAGAATTCTATAGTCTCAAGTTTACTTTGTCCCAAACTTTGAGTATGTGGTTTATTTTAAGTTCACATGAAAATTCAAAACTATTTTTTTTGTGCAGAATTCTCCTAAAACATGCATGTTTGCATGCATTTTGCCTAGTATACACATTTTTTGCAAAGAATTTTCCTAATAAATTGCATTGTTGAACATTATTTTCCCTATATTTATATACATTTTCAGATAGGAGAACTGCATTGCAAAATTCAGAGAAGTGCAAATGCAGACGGAGAACTGAATTTTGCTTCACATAGTGGCTCAAAAGTGTGGAATTAGGTAAGTTTGCATTAAAATGTAAACTAAACAAACTTCTTTCCTCCATGTAAGCAGAAACGTATGAGTGCACTGAACACGTGAAAGGCAGTTTCATCTTAACAGTCCTTGCCAGTCATTTTAATCTATCTCATACAATTGTCATGAGGCTGCAACCTTTGGAGGCAGTCAGAAATGCCTTACCCTGCGTCCGGCTTGCCTGGCCACAGGGGGCCATTGCGGGTGGCAGGGGAGAAGAGAGCGGCCAACATTGGCCATCTCTGGTGGTGCCACTGGGTGTGGGAGGGGCCTGAGAGGCGCTTGTAGGTCTCGGGGCTTCTCTGAAACACCTTTTTGAAGCGTGGCTGCAGAGCATTGAACATGTGCTTCTGCAGCCAGTGAAGAGACGGCCTCGTGGGCAGGAGCGTTTCGGCATCGAGGAGCGTATCAGGTTGCTCCCTCCTCCCTGCTTGGGTGAGCAACTTTGCAGCTCCGTTGCTGGTGTGGGGCACTATCCAGCATGGGGCACAAGAGGGGCAGCAGCAGCTCCATTGTCCATCGCTGGTGGTGGTGGAGTTCCTGCTTCCCAGGGCTGAGGGGCTGTGGCATGTTGCTGCGTATGCAGCCTTTTTTGGTGGGAACTCAGCATTTCTGCCACTTCAACTGATAAGATACAGGAGGGGGTAGGTGGAGCTCTGAGGCCTTTCAATTTTGCATACAGTCATTCCCGGGGCACTAATGGTACATTGTTATTTAGTGTTTTATTTTATTATTAAATTTATTAATCGCCCATCTGGCTGGTCACCCAGCCACTCTGGGCGATGTTCAAGCTCACCTGTTGGTTTTTCTCCCTTAGATCTCTGGATTGTTGGGAACCAGTGTGTGGGCACAGCAGTATGTTATGGGCTGGACAGAGGGCTTCCAAGTCAAGCTGTGGAGCCAGCTTTGACTTAGCTGGTACGCCAACAGTCAAGTGTTGGGCAGAGGTGGCACATGGTGGGAGTGCCTCTGGCCCACATGATCTGGCCCAAGAGTGTCGTGGAGGGACAGCTGGGATCACCAGGCCTTGAAGCAGGCCTGCTGGAAGGTGAATAGGGAGATAGCATTGGGTCTGTCTTGACAAGGTGATGGGATTATTCCTCATCCCAAGATATCACAGACAAGGAGGGAGCTTTACAGGCAGGATGGATTCATTTGTCAGACATAGGTAATGACTTGTTCTGTCAGATCTGCAAAGGGGCCTGCGAGAAGTAATTCAGCACAGGTCGGGGGACGACGACGACTAAGCAATAAGCTTGTTGTCCTCCTGTGGCTGCTAGGTATGAGCAATGCTGATGAGAACAGGAATGGTGAACATTCAGAGGCACTGTTTTTGTGACAGGTGATACCTGAGGCCTCCCGCTCTGGGTTTTGTGGCCCAACGGGGGGATAAGGGTTACCTGTGAGGCCAACTCACCTCACCCACCCAGTGTTTTGTGGCCCAGGAGGAAGTGACAGGGGAAGGCCTCCCTTCCCCAAAAGGGGTAGCCCTGGAGGGTGGCGAGCTCTGATGCCACTCTACAGGCTGTGAGTGTTTTTGCCCTTTACAGTGCCTAGCTAGTGGCTGGCACAGATTAGTTGCCTGTCCAGGTCTTTTCTCTTTGCGGACTGATTGATAAATGTGGCCCATTTTGATACCAATCACTTGTGTCCATCTCTTTATTTCCCCCTTTCTGCCTGCAGTTATATTTTAGAAACATTGGGACATATTTTTCAGTGGAGGTGGTTCTCAGGAGTTGGATGATGGGGTGCAAATTTGGCATGCATAGTGATGTCACAACCCTGCATGAGTGTTGTAACATCATATTTTGTGACATGGTGCTGCTACAGATACCTAAGCACTTACCTTCTTGTGAAGCTAGACTTGTGCAGATCCACTCATTTCATAGCTTCCCTTCTCACATACAGTAGCATAAGAAACCACACAGCATGTGTGTGAAGCAATGACTTAGTAGTAGTAGTATTTATCAAATTCCTTAGATGGCTTTCTGAAAAGGCTTCTTACAACAAAAATTAAAACATACAAAAATGTAAAACAACCGCTAAAACAATTAACAGTAAAATACCAAGACTCAATAAAACAACTAAATTAAGAAATGCGTTATACAGTATGCCATCAAGCGCCTGGAAAAAGAGAAATGTCTTAACCTCGTGCCAAAAAGATGACTGAGTTAGCACACCAGACAGACTTCATTGGTGAGAGCATACCACAATTAGGGAGCCACCACCAAAAATACCCTATCCCTTGTTGCAATCCCCTGAACCTCCCTCTGCTTTTTCTGCTTCAGGAATGATGTGCAAAGTGGGGCTGAAGGATTAAACCCAGACAATTAGTCCCACTTGACACCACAGGAGATGAAAAAATAATAAACCCAATCCACTCTTGCTACTATTTTCCCGACTTCTATGTACCATTAGAGATTCTGTGTGAATAAATCTTTTGGCTGAATACATACAGTTTAGAACGTTTTACTGTCTTAACAGAGAGGCTTGGCACCTGGCGCTATGTAATTTAGTTTCTTAAATGTATTATAGCTGTGGGCGATTTCAAATAACCAGTTTTTCAAACAGATGGAAAATAGTTTAACACCTTGCCCTTAACATAGGTATGCTTTTATTTATTTTCAAGTGATTTGCTTAAGCAGTTATAATACAACTGATCAGAAAAAAGCACTATTTGAATGTCCATACCGTTTTTAAAATGTTAGTACTACAATGCGAAACATAAATCATTGAGAGAGGTCCTAAGCCAATTAAGGAATGCATTTCTGCATGATTTATATATTCAGTATATATTTGGTTTTTGATTACATTTATTAGGCCACTGAACTTTCATTGGGTAGAATATTATTTTGGCCTTGGGGTGAATTTCCAGCACAGGTTTTATTCTATGGGTGGTCCAAGGTAAATATTTTTTGGCATGTTACATAGCAATATATTGGAAAATATAGAATAATAATCCTCAGTCTTGTCTCACCCTGAGGGTCAAACTATACATTACATTACAGACATAGTATGCAGCTGCCCGTCAACTGTTTAAAAAATGACTCACAAGTAAGCTTGTGAGGTCCTGATCGAGTTCAAGACTACTGTGCATGAGGACGGGAGCTTTAAACCTTACCCCCTCCCACTCCCTTCCCAATATTCCCCCCTCCCCTGCATAGGGGTTTTTTTTTTTGGAAGCTCCACTGGCACCAGCAGACTTTTTCTCTTTTTCAATCCCCACAAAGTGGGGGGATATTGGGAGAGGAATGGGAGGGAGCAAGCTTGAAATCTCCCATCATCATAAACTGTGAAACCAATCCTGTGCACTTACTTGCAAATAATTAAAAAGTAATTATTTTAAAAGTACTTTTTAAACCATTAAAAAGTAAAGACCACATGCTGCATCTTTAAGATAACGTGTAGCTTTGGACCTGAAATTCTGGGATATTGATCCTCAGATCGCATCTTGGCTAGTGTCATTTTCACATTATATATGAATGACTCTGCAAAGCATGGATCTAACCAACAGGAACCACGGATTTAGTACCATCCGTCAGTTTCCCTGGGCCCCTTCTTCCATCACGTAAGCAGCATGGAAGTTTGCCATTCCACCAAAGAAATGCAAGATGCCCCAAGCTAGCTTTGCTCCAGTTTCTGGGAAGGGCGCAAATCTGGGATGAGGAAGAGTTCCACAATGGACTCCTCTCCTGTGGTCCAGGACTTCCCTTATTATTCAAGCTGCATGGGAAGGAGCCTTAGTCAGCAAGAGGGTGCCTTACCCATTTCAAGCCAAGCAATTTTTTGGTGTTCTGTAGAGCTACAGAATGTACATCAGAGAAAAGTTGCTTTGGCTGACAGCTCTGACATACAAATGGACAACTCTCATGTGTGATAACGTATCTCATCCTGCAATTAGCATGTCTTTTCTTTACAAATCCCTGCAGAACTTGATGGATCTCTGTGCAAAAACTGGTGAACTGAAGGATTACATGGACTGTCATTTAAAATTATGAGGACTGTATACACATCACCTTATCTGAGAATCTCATCCAAGATATGGATCTGCCATATTTTTGTAACAGCATGTTTTAGTAAGAATGTGCAGTCAAATTGTACAGATTTAACCAATTCATTAATTTGATTGTATTATTTGCATGGAAAAATGTCAAAAAGGAAAAAAAACATGAAGAAAAGGCAGCATGCTGGCTAATAAGCTAAAAGTTGACAAGTTCTACATAGAAAACACCCGTCCAGGCTTGCAAAACTTGTAGTGCTCTTGAACACACAATTGTTTAGGACCATTGCCCAGATTCCAACAGTTTGGAATCCATTCCTCTAATTTGGGCAGTGCAGTTGTTGCTTCGTGTGCTGCCTTTGCTCCAGGGATGAAGCACTTATTGCTATCACTAATTGCAACTTCACACTTTACTCAGCAGTAAACACATGTTCACTGCAGCATGTACATCCTTCAGGAGCCACCACCCCATCCCAATTCCCTGGCATGTACATCCATTTCCCAAGTATAGTGGAAAATATGCATCTACAGAGGAAAATATGCATCTACCGTGTAGCTTAGCAAAAAGGCCAGTAAGGAGTGACATGATAAAGGCATATAAAATTATGCATGGGGTGGGGAAAAAAAGGAATAGAGGCACATTTTTCTCCCTCTCTCATAATACTTTATCGTGGGGAGGTTCTGGAGAGATAAAAGGAAGTACTTTTTCACATAGTGAATAGATGAACTATGGAATTCAATACCAGTAGATGTAGTAATGGCCACTAACTTGGACAGTTAAAAAAAGGAATTCAAGAAATTCATGAAGGATATAAAAAAGGAATTAGAGAAATTCATGGAGTATATGGCTAATGACTATTAGTCATGGTGGCTATATATTACTTCCAGTATCAGGGCAGTATGCCTGCCAATACCAGTTCCTGGTGAACATGAGCAGGAGGGTGGAAAATTGTAATGGTTGTGGGCATCTGGTTGGCATCTGAGGGCCAAACTAAACATTCTCCTAATCATGTATAGTGTAAGCTGTACGTTATAGTTTGTCTTATTGTTGTATAAGTGCATGTGGCCCCAATTTGGATTGGGAACATGGTGCTCTGGGAGGGGAGTTAAATGTTCCCCCACCTGTTTTTCCCACAAACTGCAGGGGTAGGGGGTGTGGATAAAAAAAGAAAAAAAAAGTCTCCATTGACTCTAGTGGAGGCTTTTTTCCTTTTTAACCCCCCCTTCCCTTGGAGGTGGAATTTCAGGGAAAAACTGGGAGGGAAAGTTTAACTAATCCCAAGCAGGTCCACATGCACTTACACAAGAGTAAGAAAGTCTATCATACATAGTTACACTAAGCATGTCT
Source organism: Heloderma suspectum (assembly GCF_057233095.1). Taxonomy (NCBI): domain Eukaryota; kingdom Metazoa; phylum Chordata; class Lepidosauria; order Squamata; family Helodermatidae; genus Heloderma; species Heloderma suspectum. The sequence continues at coordinate 76,040,745 of NC_139460.1, read as the reverse complement.
AGGAGAATGTTTAGCTTGGCTCCCAGTTAACAGAATGCTGGACTAGATAAGAGGTTTGCTCTGATCCAGCATGACTTTTATGCTCTTATGGTTATGTAATTGTTTTTATGTAAACATCAGAAACAAACACATCAGAGTTGAAAAGAAATTCTGGCAATGGCTCTGTTCTGCAAACCATTGTGCAAGAGCTAGTGGAAGACATCACACCATACAGACTTAGTCCAAGCACGTATCTTGAGGTATGCAAGAAACTGTGCACCACCTTACTACTGGAAGAATACCACTGGATTTCTGTTCTCTTTGGGGCAAGGATCTCATTCAAAATCAGGAACAGCAATTTCCCTTTCACAAGGGTACCTTTGGTTCCAAACCAATGTACAAAGCTGCCTTAAAAAGTTCCAAAGACAAGAGAAGTGCAGTCTGCAACAAAATATTGCAATGTAACCACTCCTAAAAGGAGTACTTCTGTTCATTGTTCCAGCGAGTCAGCCATGCCCTCCTCCACCAGGCCATTCAAATACTCCTCCCCAATTTTCCATCTTTTCCCAATGGATAGTCAACATTCTGTGGCTACCGCACATGGACTGGGCTTTGTTGTATCTGTTGTTTAGTTACACACACACACACACTTAGATCTTTAAAAATTTCCCCCTGAGCATACTAATAATTCCCTTCTGTTTCTTCATGGCCCCGTTTTATATACAATCCTGTTGACACTCACCAGTGGAGTTTACTATTAGAAGAGATAATATATAATAGATTATAATTTGCATTGCATTTAAAGGCTACACAGAGTTGGTACTGTGCAACTCAGAAGGTCTATACAGTGTAGTTTTTCTGTAGATAAAACAGAGTACAAGCATAGGGAATAAAGAAAGTATGTATCTATATCTATAGCTGAAATATACAGCCACACTATATTTCTTAGTATCAGGGGTGGGGTAGGGGAGACAGAATAATTCCAGAGGATACAATATGAGCAACATTCCCCAAAGCTATCCAATGTATCCAAAATTTCTCTTAAAGGGGATTGTTTTGATAAGGACTATAGAGCTGTCTGCCAAATTATTATGTAATCCCTTCTTTGAAAAAAAATATATATATTTACAGGGCTTTTGGCTTGTTTTACATGAGTCTCCAAGGGATGAGAACTCCCAAACTGAGTAGAGCTAACAGAGATACGAGTACCTTGGAGTAGTAAGTAAAGCCAAAGAAAATGAGAGTGTATTAACAAGACTAGAGGTGGAGGGATCCAGTACAGAGTGTATACTTGGATTTGACCAAGTTACTCACTGAAGGTTAAGGAAATTTAGACATTATGGGATGAGAGGCTGGGTCCTTTCATATTTTGATACCTTGGTAAGAATAAACTGAATCCAGAGTGTAGAGATAAGCCATTGTCCAAATGGAAGAGGATAAACAGTGAGGAGTGGTGTTACTTAACACTTCATGAATAATCTGGAGACGGGGTGAGCAGAAGTTGCTAATGTTGTGGACAACCCCAAATTATTCAGGATAGGGAAAACCCAAGCAGTCAAAAGGTTCTTTCACAACAAGTTGAAAGGGCAATAGAATGGCAAGCGAGATTCAATGTTAAGTGCAAGGTTTGATCTACCTAGAGAATATTTAAGGCAATGTTTATTTTTTTAATATAGCCTTACTTTTGTTGTTGCTGTTGCTGTTGTTGAGAAGTAAGATTCCTTGGCAGGATGCTGGTTGGAGATGATATGCACTAACATTTAGAGTATCCACTAAGATAGCTAGACCCAATATGGGTTTTCCCACACCATTTCTTAAACTGGTATCTTAATCTGCATTACATTAAATTTAGGGTCCCCACTTTAAAATGGGAATTTCTTGTGAATCATTTTCAGTATCATTATGTTGTTCAAAATGTCTTCAAGCCAGGTATTACTTATAGTAAATACTATAGGTTGGATCCAGATTTAGTTGTACTTAGAGTAGACCCATGGAAATTAACCCTAACTTAAGTCCCATTGATTTAAAGGCGTCTACGCAAAGTATGATTCCATCTGGTTCCAATCCTATTCTTTCATACATTATATCTATGCCAAAGCATAATAATACGATTAAGCCAAGCATAGTCCGCAGCCTGTGTTAGTTACAGCTTCAGCTAATGGGTTCAGCGAACAGAACTAAATCACAGTATAATCCCATATGTATCCACTGAGAAGTAAGCTCCATTGAGTTTAATGGGTCTTATTCCCAGACAAATATATATGAGATTGCAGCTTTAATGTTTCATTTTTTGTGCTTTGTATGTACAGTCCAAAAGGAAACTACTGTAAGAGATAAAAGTTCCAAGAACTTGTCAGGTCTTTAGGCATTTCTACACCAGTCTAAAATCCTGCATTTAATACAGGGCTTTCTGCTTCCATTTTAAATGCAGGATCACCACTGACTCCCTTACCATGCGCTTCCTTTCCCCCGCCCCTTCTCCTTGTATCTGAGTCTTCCATTATCTTTCATTGATCTTACTTCTCTTCTTGCCACTTTAACTCTTTTCATGGAAAAAAAAACTGAAGCGGAACACAGCGAGGTAATTTGATAGCTCATTATCTGCGATCTATTTAAAAATGGAACAAAGGGCATCTAGTGCAGCAGGGTCACAGCATCATGTAAATTGCCCGCAAACTTCCATGAAGGAGCAATCTCGATTGCAGGATAAAAGTTCCGTGTGATGAAGCCCTTTGTGTAAGGGCCCCTACACTGCTTTATTTAGCTATTTTGTCTGCTTTTAAGCAAGAAGACTTGATAAATGCATGATGAAAACATGCCATGGTGGCGTATTGTGAGCCAGGACATGTGCCAGGAGCAGTGTGCATAATCACCGCTCAGCTGAGGCTTATTGTGTCATGCACACCCAGATGGCATGGCTTGTTGGAGGATTAAACAAATAACCCTACAACAGCCCATGGGTGGTGATCATGCAAACCACGCACATCACATGCTGGCACACACCACTCACGGCATGCCATGCTGGCTTAATTTGATCGTATGAACTGGGTCACTGTCAAGTTCCCCAGTAAAAAAAATTACCTTTCCCAAGAGGTTTATCTGACCAAAATCCCCATTTAAATGTCCACTCGCAGGAGTCTGATGCAGACCAGTCGTTGATACACATCCCTTTTTTTTTCAGTTGGGGGAAGCTAACCAGGGGTATAAAAGCAAAATAGGTCTACAAGAAAGCCCAACTCTATGAACATGAGAGGAGCTCTAGCTGACAAAGTGTCCCAGTGATAAAGTGTTAAGACAAGCAGTTAAGTAGATGGGTAAGTTAAGCACCTTGTGAACTTAGTGTGAGGAAGCCAAAACAGCCAGACTCTCCACCCTCATTAATTTCTATAATGTAATTTTCCAAGAAAAAAATGAATTTAAAAAAATTATGAAAGCAAAAAGTAGCTGGGATGTAGGGGTATCCAGCATATTGCACTGAGAGCACTACATGTTACTCTAATCTCATTGCATGTTGATGAAGATTCACTTTTAATTTATTCTAGTGTAAGCACATAGCCCATATTCAAATTAGGACCACTGCAAACCAGGAGGGAAGGATTAAACCTTTCACCACTACCATTTCCCCCCCAAAATGTCCACACACACCCCATGGTGGGGGGTAGAAAAGCCTCCACTGGTGTTAATGAAGCTGCTAGGAATGATTGTCTACACGGAACTGAGGTAGCATGTCATCAGTATGTTGATGGGGACACCTGACCTCTAAATACTTGGAGACTGCAGTCAGGTGGATGGGGGCAAACAGGTGAAAGTTAAATCCAGACAAATCAGAGGGGATAATGATAGGGTATCTGAGGATATGGGCAAGGTTGATTTATCTGTGGTTAATGGAGCTCTCTGAACTGATACAGAGCCTGAAGTCCACTTCTCCTTTTTCAGAAGCGGCTGTCAGCGGTGGCCAGAAGCACATTTTATCATTGCATTTATTCCTTAGGCTCTGTCCCTGTTTGGACCAGGATGACTTTCCTATGCCAACCCATGTTCCTGTAACTTCCAGGAGTGATTATTGTAATGTGCTTTAGATGATCCGGATGCTTCAGTCTGGTATATAATGTCTGTGGCGTGCTTCCTAATGAATATTAGGAAGCATGAGCATGTTCAACCTGTTTGTCCCAGTTGCACTGATTGCCTGGGTTGTGCTTTTCTTATCTTTTCTTTTCTGAGCCTAGTTCAAGGTACCTTTCAAGTCTCTCCCAGCCTGCAATTTTCCCTGTATCATGACCTATACCATTTAGTGCCTGAAACCCTAATTCCTTTTCATATTTCTTTGAGACAAAGGATACTTTCCCCCATTTTTATTCTAATGTAAGTACAAGGAAGCGTGATCCAGATCAGGACCCTAGCATGAAGGATAGGGTGCTTTAACCCTTTCCCCCACCATTATGGGCCCAGTCCAGATCAATAATGGAGCACTATTTGACAATATAAATTACAGGAATGCCCCCTCCCCAATCTGGATTGAGCCTGCAATAGGGGTGGGGAATGGGTTAAAGCTGCTAGCTACATCTTTAATGGCATATCCACTTTGGCCCTTTGTTGCAAAGTGTATGACAGCTAGGCTTTGACATCAGTGGTTGTGACACCGTTGATTGATCTTTCGGCTCCTTGGCATTTTAGGAAGGATTACAATACTATTTTCTCAAATTTTTTCAATGAGCATCTGGTCCTTCTCTTTGGTGATTGCTATCAGACAGTGGTGAGTTATATTTTTAGCTGACATCAGGTTTGTTTTCTTCTTGATTTGAGTTTGTTTTGTTTGTATGTGTTGTTTTATGTATTTAGCTTTTTTATCCTTTGTTAAGTTACTTAGAATGCATGGATAAGCACTTTATCCAAGTTTTAAACAAATAAAATGAATTCTTAACATGGGCATGGGTAAACAGATCAGCTGGGAAGTAGAATTAGGAAAGATTAGGTAGATTAGTAAAGCTCAATTGCAACTATCCTGTAATATGCCTTAGGATCAATCCTGGACCACCCCCCCACCCCCAAGTTTTATTTATTGCAACAATCACAAATAGAAAAGATATTTCTGTGAAATGCATTTCATTTTTTTTTTTCTAGTACAAACCCTTCTAACAAACCCTTGGATTTATCTGAAAGACAGTTTCAAAATTAAATGTAATTGTAACAGCAGGCTCTTTAAAAACACTGCATGAAAGATGATGGGGATCTAATCTGAATTAACAAATAAAGCGAATGGCTATAGTTTCGCTTTTAAGTTTATTATTAGGAGTGGTCTTTATGCTATGCAATAGTGCTAGCCAGACAAATTGCTGCTGCTCTTTTGACCTGAACATAAGATGGCATGGTTCCAACCAATCTGAGGGAAGGTTTCTAGGCTGAGCATCAAATGTAGGCCCCCTGGGTCTTGGAATGATGGATTGAATTTTGAAAGTTGCCGCAGAGCTCCACATGAGACTTCAGTACTGTACTTTGTTATTTGTGTCTAGATTGAACATGTTCATGAGTGTTTCAGCTTTCAGACTCATCTCTTACCATGCAAACTTACTGCTCTGCCCTTTAAATTTGTTATTACAGGAGAAGAAGCACATAGAATGAGGGAAATTTTGACAAAGGCTACAGTTTAGTGGGCAGAAGCCATTACGAAGAACAACATCAGTAAGCAGGGTATTATCTCCCATCCTCCCATACCGTATTATTTCTGGGATATTTTCATTCATTTCCATATGTCAAGGATTTATATATGCTCAGCACTTATGCATCCATTTTATGATTAGAGATATCTCACATTTTTAAACTCCCTGCCTTTTCTCAACATACCAAGCAAACAACTAATCTCTATTATGGCTGTGGTTCTTTTCAACAAGTTTAAAAGCCATGGTTACACTTTTATAACTAAAACAATACCAAGCCTAGAAGCACCTCCACACCCCATCTCCAAGGGCAAATGGGTCCCCTACCCTCTGCAATCTTATCTGTACTGTGCTTACATTTTTGAGGGGTGTTCATGCAGCCCAGAACTGTTCTTTATAAAAGCTTCTGGAAGATTAATTACTCTCTGTACCTTCTGTTGGACGTGGGCAACCTGATGATAGTAGGAATGGCAGAGAAATCCTCGACAGATGCAAATGACTTTGGACTTCTATGAATCCAACCTGCAGCTTGTGCAGTGGACCGGCTTTTACAGAGTTGCGTGGACTTGCAGACTGGTTCTTTACTGGGGGGGGGGGATTTGCGCAAATGCACATTTGCAAACAGGAACTAAATTCTCATACAAAAATCTGATTCCACCAATGAGCGGATGACAGAATGAAAGATGCCTGACAATCCACGAAACACAGACAGAATGGATTTAAGAAAATCCATACATCCCTAACAGTTGGTCGGGTTTTTAAAAATTTGCCCTAAGTTTGCCATAGCATCCTTCATAGCATTTTGGTGGTCTTTTCAAAGCACCCCCTGTTCCCTTTGGATCTATAGCCTACCACTTTCCTATCAAGATATAGAACAAGTGCAAAGCCTTAGAGATATGCTGTGAAAAACACTAGTACTCCGGTGGAAGATTTCCATCTATATTAAATGTCTATTTCACATAGTGTAGAAGTGGTAGCCTAAAATGAGGCCTGTTTCTTGAGTGTTTTTAATTGAGGACTTAATTTGCATGTTTATGGTTATAGCCTGGGCAGTTCTAGACAAATGGATGATGTTCTAATTCATTTTGAAATAAGTGAACATGTCCTGTGCTCTTCTCATCAGAGTAGGCAGCTTTATGATACATCTGTAGGTTCCTTCTTTGACTGAGATGTCCACCTATATATCTGACCTGATCTTGTCCAGCTATTTAGCAAGAAAGGCTTCAATTGTCTATATTGCTTTCTGAATCAGAAATATTCCTGAATATAAAATTTGATAATCAGGATCCCTTGAATTTGACCCATTACGTCAAGTTGGACCATGCTTAAGAGAGGCACTTAGAACCACAACCTCACCTGTTGCAACTCTTATTTCTATTAAAAACAACAACAACAACACTTTAGCTTTTTGCAATTTATATTTGCTCGTTCAGTTCTGCTCAGACCTCTGCAAAGATCTCAGCTTTTGTTTAATTCAGAAAAGATTGTGTTGAGGTCACCTTGAGGCTTGTATTTATATCGCCTTCCCACATGGTATAATATTGTTCTCTAAGACCTATTGCCTTCATGAAGCAGACCACTATGCTCTTCTGATGACAGAAAGGAGCCTTGCAGATGTTTGTGTTTGCTCATTCCTGGTGTACTGAAACAGGAGGCATAGTTCATTAACATTTTTGCCTTCTGGAAAATGTGCTCTATCTTGTAGCAATTCTTCATAGAAGAATTGCTAAAAGGTGAAGGCTCATAGCATTGGGGGGACTGAATGCCTCCCCATTGCTGAGGCAACTGTGATGACACTCTGACAATGAGAGTAGGCAAACTTGCAATGCATTGTGGCAAAACAGGAAGCGCTGGCATGTTTGTCTTGATATTGGTACTGAACCTCAGGTTTTCAGGCCAAATCCATCCCATCTAGGGTCCCAATCTGGCCCTCTGGAATTCCTGAGATGACCATGCCCCCTTTAGGAATTTATCGCATCTATCTCCTTTCTTTTCTCCTCCTTTCCTCTTAATTCTTCTTTCTTTTGCCCTATTACTGATAGGAATTTACATAAGAACATAAGAAGATCCGTGCTGGATCAGACTACCTAGTCCAGCATTTTGTTCACACACTGGTCAACCAACTGGGAAACCCACAAGTAGAATATGAGCACAATAGCACCCCCTCCCCCACTTATGTTCCCCAACAACTGGTATACATACTGGAAGAAGCATACAGGAATAGTAGCAATTGATAATCTTATCTTCCATGAATTTGTTTAATCCCCCTTTAAAGCCATTCAAATTGGTAGCCATCACTACATCTTGTGGTAATGAATTCTATAGTTTAACTATGTGCTGTATGAAGAAGTACTTCCTTCTCCCACCAATCAGCTTCATGGGGTGACTCTGGGTTCTAGTATTATGAGGAGGAGAAAAATGCCATGTTCCATCATTGCAGACTTTTAAGAAGGCCTGGAAAACATATTCTTTTACCATGACCTTCTCTTGATATGACTGCTGTTGTTGCTGCTATTGCCATTGTTGTTGTTGCTAGGGATGTCAGAGAATTCCACCACGGACTGAAATGGGATCGAATTCCCTTCAGTCCGTGCCACGTAATCCTCTGCAGAATGGCACCACGAGGTCCTGCGGAGCCAGCAGTCATGCGGCTCTTTTTCTTCATCCGCAAAGAGTCATGAAATTTTCGTAAATAAAAATGCAGTGTAGTATATTCCGATAATAAATATGCACGTTAAAAAAAAAATGAATTGTGCTCACTGCCTTGTTTGTGGGTGTTCTTTTTAAATTGAAATCTTCCGTCTCCATTTACTTTCAACCAAAACACTTCCTCTTCCTAGGGGCTACCCAAAAGAAGGCTGTGTTAGGTGTGCCTGAGTTATAAACTATTTGTTTAAAGCAATGCTGCTTTAAAGAAAGAAAAAAACCTTTTAAACCAATAGTTGTGATGACTCCAGAGGAATTATGGGCCAGAGGTAGTTAGGTTAATTAGTGAGTGAGGCAGGGTGTGAATGAGAAGGGAGGGAGAGAAGCTCCAGAATGCAGATATCTGGTGTCAGGTTTTTAGAACCTATTATTATTATTCAGTTATTGTTTCTTTTGACTTGTTAAATAAATAAATAAATGTTCATTCTTTTAAATGCCTATGTTCTGATCTGGATGGATTTGAAGATTCACATATCTTACATGCTAAGTATATAAAGAAGAGACTACTTCTGCTTTCTTTAAATCACTAGGTGGCAGCAACTGATGTTCTGGGGAGACCTGGGGAAAGTCTGGAGTCAGTGACCTCTAGGGGCCAGGGCCTTATATGGGACCCCTAGATTATGTCGCAGCCAGGTTTTGCTGAAGTACGAAATAACATTAGGCTGAGGAAAAAACACACCAAAGAGCCTGTTGAGGACTGAGCATGATCAGTGGCCACAGAATGGTGAGCATCTGTTGGGGGAGAAAACATGGAAAAATGTTTTTCTGTACACGGAGAAGGAAATAAAATGGAGTATCCTGGAATGGAAAGGGGCATTGCTGGCTGGCTGGAACCCTGAAAAAAATCATTCCAGACTGCAACATTCTGTTGCAGGTTGCACTTGTGTTAACTTTAAAGGGGGGGAGGACCTGTTGACTGCAGTATATATGGTACATACATTCTGATGTCTTTGCATTTTCCACACTATTTTGCTATACACATTTCTGCAGCTGGCAGAAGCAGACGTCCCCATCCGCTCCACAGCAGCCACTGAAAATGCTACACTCTGCTGAATGGAGTGAGCTGTGGTCTGTGGTGCCGGGGGGGAAGGAGGATTCCCAGAATCAGGCGAAGGCACCTTCTATGAGTGGAGCCCTTCCACAGAAGGCAGTCCAACCCAATGTTATGAAGACTGGCTTTCTAACCATCCTCACTTGCTTTTTCTTTTTAGCAGTACAACTGTATGAGAAAGGCGTTGGACAAGAGTTCCAACTTCGTAGAGGTAGCATTATTATTCCCTGGCGAGTTCTCGATCTTGCCTTGTGGCTCCAACTCATTCACCCCAATCTAGATACAGAGCCATACACCCATGGAAGCAGACTTCTTCCCTCTCTTCCATACTGCTGAGCACTGTAATTACTGCTTTTTGAATGAGTCTTGGCATGCACACAGCTTGCACATACAAAGAGTTGGAAAGAGACCCAAGACCACTCCTACATCCCTGTCTTCCATACCCAAATATGCTGAATTTTCAAAACTATCAAATATAGTAACGTTATGAATTCATTTTTCAAAAGTTCCTTCATACAAGGGGGATTGGCTATCATGCTTTCCCTTGGTGAGGGAAAAAATCCTCTGTATGTTCCTGAAACACTAAACAAATCCTTCCATTTTCCTCCTCCAGTCATTAAAATCCTGTTGCAGCAGCAGTTGACTTGGACTCAGTAAAGCTATCTTGCAGCTACAGTCTGCTTTGGCAGGATCTAAACTCAGGAAATTATGATGCTTTAAGTATTTTCACATAGTCATAAAAGAAATGGCGTTGGCTTCAGCCACTTGGGAGAATGGGGGAAGGTCACTTCAGCATGCCACCAGCCAATTTGGGAGGAGAGGAGATGAGAACATTAAAGTGCTACTTCATTTTAATCTTTCATTCACTGAGGCAGCAAGTTCAAGTCTATGTGTTCCTTTCATTCCCTAATAGTCAGAGCCTGTTTGGCTCTGTCAGTAGAGGTGTTTACCTGCCCCCCCCACACACACATATCTTGAAAGAGGTGGTCACAGGACCACATGAGCTAGGCCCATTTCTTATCGATGCAACTGGCTATCATGCCCCCACCCTCCACACATTTGGAACATGTGGGAAGTGGTTGTACACACACAGAGCTCCTCCACATGAGAGGTTACTCAGACTGTGACAGGGTCTCTTCATGTTGGGGAATTCTACATACATAAATCATTATGCACATAAACTAATGTGCTCCGAACACACAGGGGTGGTGTGTAGGGCCACCAGGCACATGAATGGTGGGGGTTGGAGAGCTCACATGGCTCTGCAACCCCTTTGCTTGTTTTTTGCTTGACACACCATACCTAGTACATCAACCATATCTAGTATTTCAACCATACCTAGGAACGGAGGCTTCTTCATATGATAATGCAGACTCTATGGGCAACTCCCTATATCTGTCCCTAATGGTAAGCTATGATGAGTATATAGTACAGAACATAACAAGACTAGGCTTGATTAAATGCCATGCAGCAACGATGATCCTAAAAATACACATATGCATATTAGAAATGTTGTATAAATTAGGATTGTTACCAAATAAGGCTTTTAGCTAATCTGTCTCTTAATTAATTGATTAGATTTAAGTCAATGTGCATACTAGCAAACCTTCAACATGTGCCAGTTTGAGGATATTGTTTCAAAAACGTATTTTCCCTTAAGTGTGAGACTTATTTTAAGAAATTAAACAAATTCTGCCATTCACTGTTGAAGGATAAAAATCTTTATTATAATTGATGATGATGATTTTTCATCAATTTTGGGATCTGGATTTTGTAATAACACACCAGAACTAAATGGATAGATGATAGACAGACAGACAGACAGACAGAGTTTAAATTCATTCAATATAGTGTAATGGACATATTTAAAAAACATAGAGCATATTCCTAACAAGTAAGCACTTTTAAGTACCACTGATCCCCCCCTTCCCTTAAATTAGAGAGATTTAAACAAGCTGGATTGAGCTTGTATTGAGATTTAACGAAGCAAAGTCACCTTTAGTTGCCTGTGGCTCTATTTGGATGGAAACCAGCAGAAGTTTCATCTTGAAATTCAAAATATCTGTAACTGCTGGATATTAAGGAGGAAGGAAATATCATAGTTAAGCAGTCCTTCTTGTTAACCTTTCTATCTCCAGTTTTTAGACTTCCTTATTACAGTGTAGATTTCTAAATTAGATGGCTATGCTAGCTGAGACTTGAAATAGTGTTGATTAGTGTCAGTTATTTGTTGGACATAGCTATGATGTTTCTGTTAATTCAACACAAATCTGAACCTGCCCTTTCTGTAGTACTGTTACATTTTCCAGTCAGGTTTAGCTTATGAAAGACTTCAGCTTCCGGATAGATTTCCACAATGCTAAAACAAAATTGCTCCTCTCCTCCTCCTCTGATATTTCAGCATTTGTTATTTCTTTCCCTTCAGGTGGATTTTTTAAAATGTATATATTTGTCTTTGTTGAATTACATTGTTTAGCGTTAAGTGATGCATGAAATTTTTAAATATATCTATATCTATTTCTTTTCAAGTTATTATGCTTATCTCATCCTCCTCTTACTTTTTCCCTTCTACACAACTCGGGCCTGCTGGAATTCTTTATTTTATGTCTCTTTCACCCTTGTTATTGAGAAATTATTACTTTTATTACTGCCTTGTTGGTCTCCTGCTTTCCTTTACCATATCTGATCATATAGCAGAAGTTGGGGAAAAGTTCCCACCCCACCCCCATGTACATTGTCTCCAGAGCTTTAGATTGGAGTATTTGTATTTTTATTTGTGTACCAGAATATATGGATTATGGAAGCTAATGTTTTTGGGCTCCCCCCCCCAAATAAAAATACAAATACCCCAATCTAAAGCTCTAGTGGGTGCTTACAATACACAGAGTTTGGCAGACAAAGCATTCCCCCATATGGCTGTGAATGGGAAAGCCCCTACTTGTATGGAACTCAATGGTCCCATATTAAGAGATCAGAAAATGTTACTTGTACATTGGACCACTGAGTTCCATTCAAGTAGAGGGTTTGCCATTCACAGCCATATGGGGACCACCTGCTGGATTTGCACATGATCTTTATGAATACAGGACTCTGGCTTATACCAAGTCACTACTGATCCATCTAGCCCCCTATTGGCTACTGTGACTGGCAACAGCTGCTCAGGGTTGCAAAGAGGAGTCTTTCCAGTGCCTATCTGGAGACGCTGGGGATTGAACCTGGGAACTTCGGCATGCAAAGCACTGAACCACAGCCCTTCTTGGTCAGTTTCTTTTAGAGCAGAGAGAATTGGTGGCATATGTTATATGTGATAATTTGCCTATTCATAAATGTCCAGGTGTGTTAAATATTATGGAGACAAAAGCAAGCAAGGTTCACAGAAACAGCAGTCCAGTGCTCCCAAAGTCCCCAAATCCCTCTCTGGAACGCTCAGCAACTTGGCCAGCCAACTTGGGCCACTCTTCTTAGCAATTCTGCTAGCCAACTCCGCCATTTGCGTCTGGCCAGGCTGCCGTGATAGGCTACGCAAGTATTTACGTAGCCTATCACGGCAAAGGCAGCCACGCAAATGGTGGCCACCACACCATTTGTGTAGCTGCCTTTGCCGTGATAGGCTACGTAAATACTTATGTAGCCTATCACGGCAAGCTAAAAAAAAAAAAAAAAAGGCGTACGCAAATGGCAGTGGCTATGGCGGCCGCCATTTGCGTTCCCTTTTTTTCGCTGTTTTAGCTTACGTAAATATTTACATAAGGTATTACGGCGAAAAAAAGGGGAACGCAAATAGCGCCCACGATACTATTTGCATTTCCCTTTTTTTCGCTGTAGTAGCTTACGTAAATATTTACGTAGGCTAAAACAGCAAAAAAAAAAAGGAACGCAAATGGCGGCCACTGTAGCCGCTGCCATTTGCGTACGATGTTTTTTTTTTTTTCCCGGAAGGCTGCCCAGCGGCCAGATGTCCAGCTGTGGGCGGCCCCGGCTAGCGGCTCCGCGGAATGTCCACGGAGCGGAGCCGGCAGGATCAGGATTTTGGGGGGAGGTGCAGAGCGCCTCTCCCCCACCGCAAATCACCCCATCGAAAAGGTAAGTGACTTTTGTACGTCCCTAATTTGGTAATGGGTTGCATGGGGGCCAATAAACTGAAGCTGAATCCCCAAAGGATGGAGGCCCTGTGGGAAGCTGGTTCTTATGTCTGCAGTCTGTTCTAGATGGGGCTGCACTCCCCCTAAAAGACCAGGTGCATAGCTTGTTGGATGCTGCTCCTAGTCACTTGAGGCCAGGTAGCCTTGGTAGCTAGGAATACCTTTTATGAGCTTTGGCTGATTTGCCAGCTGCAACCATTCGTGGACAGGGATAGTTTGGCCATGTTGGTTCCTCATGCTCTGGTAACCTGCTGATTAGGACTGGTATGTGAGGCTGCCCTGGAAGCTCCAGCTAGTGCAGAATGCAGCACAGCAGCCAGAATGTAACTGGTGCAGCCAGGCAGAGTCATATTACCCCAATCCTAAAGGAGCTGCTCTGGCTGCCTATCTCCTTCCATGCATTCATGGTGCTGGTGATGACCTTTAAAGCCCTAAATGGCTTGGGACTTGAAGATCTGCAAGAAAGCCTCTGTCTCTATCAGCCCTCCTGTGCCTTCAGACTAACTCCAACAAAATACTCCCCAATGTTTTCCCGCTTCTCTCTAAGTGAAAACTGCAAAACACGGTCTAAATCATTTCTCTGCCCCCTCTGCCAGGTGTTACTTTCCAAATCTCTGATAGGGATTATATACCAAAGGGTTGGATCCAATACTGTCATTCTGTCATGACCCAGGTGGCAAGGATAAATGGAGCGGAGTGTTAGCATATTGAGGACACCTCCTTCCAAATCCCTTCATGACCTTGCCCAATGGCTTCACGTGGATGTTAAAAAGCATGAGGAATAAGATGAGCCCTTGTGGGATCCCACAGGTCAAATGTATAGGAACATAAGAAGCTGCCTTATACTGAGTCAGACTATTGGCCCATCTAGCCTAGCATTGTCAACACTGACTGGGAGCAATGACTCTCCAGGGTTTCAGGCAGGAACTTTTCCAGCCCTGGATATCAGGGCTTGAACTAGGGACCTTCTACATGCAAAGCACGTGCTTTACTGCTGAACTATGGCCCCTCCGCATGGAGTTGTGCCTCTGATGCCCGACATGTAGAGCAGATCCAGTGAGATACTGTGGTTGATGGTATCAAAAGCTGCTGAGATATCAGGGAGTATCCAGAAGGTCCCATCTATCTGCTGACTGAAGTCATCTGTCAGGGTGATCAAGTCAGTTTCAGTGCTAAACCTGCCTGACACTAAACACAGATTGAAATGAGTCTAGACAGTCTACTTCCTCCAAAAGTGCCTGGACTTGAGCCACCACTATCATCTCCAAGGTTCCCCCCCCCTCCAAAAGGGATACTAGTTGCTAAGATCGCCTGGGTCCAAGGAGAGTTTCTTAAGGAGTCAATGCACAACTGTCTCTTTCAAGGTGGCTGGCACCATTTCCACTAGGAGGCATTAACAACCCCCAGCTCATTGTTAAGAGATGGGCAAGAATCAAGAGACAGACAGTAGGGCTATGCACTCTGGCCCCACAGCCACTGTGCCTTGCCACTGTGCCCCTGCCAACCCCAGCCCCATGCTGTCCACACCTTGGGTGCATGTCTGCAGGGAGGATCCCTGCCAGAGGCACAGAGCCACTCTGAGCTAGAAACCTGATCCCACAGGGCTACAGCTCATGAGTACAGCCTGTGTTCTTTCAGCAGCCTTCCCCTCTGCAGAAAGGCCCCCTATAAGTGACCAACTATCTACATCACATTAAGAATCCCTGGACAGAGCTTATCTCTCGCTTTTATTTGCTGTTATTTATGTATTTTTTCATTTTCATGTTATTTGAATATCTACAAAAGTGCAAAATATAGTCAAGGAACTTACAGTGCCAATATTATGTTTATTTCAGTGGATAATGAAGAAGTATTTGTAGTGTGAAGAAATTATCACCATCGTTCTCTTTTTCTATTTTTTGTCTGGCACTATGCAAAAAAAAAAAATTACTTGTTCTGATTAAGTAGAAGATTAATTACACCGTACATTTGATTGTTTAGTCACTACTGCTCAACATGCCCCAAACAGCAGCACATGCTGAGTAAGGAATGAATGGATATTTTTTCTCAATAGAAAGTTCCTGATTTCTCTATGCATTATATGGTATTTTCTACACCTGTGGACTGGAATCCACAGGTATAGATGTTCCAACAGGACCGCTGGTGGAGATATCAGCCAGCACGTACAATGCTCTGCACAATATTCCTTACTAATGCAAAGTATAATGAGTTTTACAGACTAATGCTACCTGTGCAATAATCTTCAAGTCAAGCAAAGTATTGTTGTTATTGTTGTTGTTGTTGCTGCTGCTGCTCCTTCTCTTCCTCCTCCTGTTTGGTGCTTTGATGTTTTCACTGCATGCAGTTTTGTTAGATTTTATTTACCTGGACTGTGTCTTCAAAATCTGGTATGTTTCCACATTTCTTTATGACCATTTTTAGTACTGAAGTATAGCTGCTTTGCCTTCTGTAATACGAGGGACCATAGCTCAGTAGTACAGCTCTGTCTGAAGCTATCCACACCTGCACAGCACCTATAATTATGGTACTGCTCCTACACCTCAATTTGAAATTCTGGCCATGCCATTCTAGACAGTTATTGCCCTGATGATGATATTTAATGTGATGAGCAAAGAGAAAGCCATTGATTCATACATGAAATGGAGTCAGCTCAAGTCAGTTGCTTACAGCAGGTATGCTACGGAATATTCAGTTGTATACCACCGTGGCTCCAGTGAAGATGTCCAGTTCAGTGATTATAGCCAGCTAAAGTGGTCTACAGTACCATTTTTAAATTCCCTGGACATTCATACACTAAAGTTGTTTTCGTTGTTGTCATCAAAGTACAGTATCGTTTTGCGAAATATTTTTGACTTGAGCGCTTTCATTTTTTTTCGCTTGACACAATGAACTCTTGATGAGAATAAAACAAAAATAATACATATAGCATTATAGAGTGTTCAAAATACATCACATACATTATACAGTTATTGTAGAGACTATGTAGATAAGGCGGTGAGTATCGTCCTACTGCAGATGGGCCAGGCAATGCTGAGGTGAATGATTCTCATTTTGTTAGTTCATGGCTGAACTGAGATTTGCGCTACTGTCCTCCTGGCTCACAGCAGTTTCTTAGCCACTACACTGTGTAAACTTTCAGACAAGTATGTCAGGCACAGAGTATCAGAAAAACCTGGAGTTCTGGGTGGGGGGAATCATTATCATCATGTCAATCAATATCATGTGGTAAGAATGTGAAACATTTGCCTCAATGGCTGATCCTAGATGTATTTGAAAAACACTTTTAAGCAAGCTAAATGTATTCCTAGAGATTTTTGCTCCGGTCCTATAGTATCGTTGGTAGTTTGTGTTGAATTTTCCCACCAGAACCTGGGCATTAGATGGGGATGTAAAGCCCCTTGAAACCACCCTACCTTTTGGCCTTTTGTCATACCAGTTCACATCACAGCCCCCATACCCTGCTACTTCAGTGGCATTTTTGAACTTCTTTCTTCTTCGCTGCATAACCCTGACCAATCAGGGAACATGTTCTGAATGAGATGACATCATGGTACCACATGGCAATCAGGTGTGGCTACCTTATGACATTACTGAAGACAAATAAAGTTCACATACTGTCCTCATTCTGATGATGGGGAGGTTTCCATGGTGCCAAGCCAATCAAGCTGAACCTCTGCTGTGGCAAGACGTTTGCTTGCTCTGATCAAGCTTCAGTAATATTCAGTTAGGTGTTGTAACGAGTTCTAACAGAATATGGATGGGGATGTGCATTCAGGTGTACACCCCGCTGAAAGCAAGACAGTGGGGGTGGAGAGCCTCCACATCCAAATGCCACATTCAGATGAGCATTGAATGCAGACCTTGTTCATCTGAACCCGATTCTTTTGATAATCTCGATACACATACCAATCTTCACTCTGCTGAAACTTGTTAATAATTATGTGTGATAGGGTTCGAAGCTCCTCAGTCCAGTTGACATAGCGAGGATATATTCCCCCTTCTTTCTTCTTTCCGCATTCCTTTACAAACATTTTCACACCCGTTTAAAGAATTGTGGGCTGGGGCAATGTAAAGCTTCATGAAAGCGCTTCCCCCAGACCCCACCGATTCAGCTCAACATTAGTCACTAGGAATGAGTATGGCAGCTGAAGAGATATTATGCTTATTATCTGAAAATAATGATAAGTACCTATTAGAAGTGCATTCTGGAGTAGGGGAAATAGTCATGAGGGATGCTTGGCTGCTACTGAGAAATATTTTGGGGATTTTTTCTTCTTTACTATGTGATCTCAGCCAATCAGGGACCACATGGTGAATGGGATGATGTCACAGCATAACACTACATTTCCTCATGTCTCTTCCATCTTCCCTTTCTCTTCCCAGCAACGTGTACTAGAACAAAACAGGTAGGAGTCATCATTGTAGTTATCACTTTTACCCATCCCACTGGCTTGTGCTTGTGTGGGTCAGAGATGCTCTGAGTGACCACGATGACATCCCATCATAATAAACATTTCTGGGGAGAAGCAGAGAGAGACTTCGGGCTCCTCTTATTGGTGGTAGCCATATATCTCTCATTTGGCCCTGAGGTGAAGACAGATCTTATTTATATCTTACAGCAAATCTGCGTTGTCATTTAGAAACTCTCTGGATAGTCAGATAGTCATTTTCTCCCAAAGCAGAGACAAACAGAAGGATCAAAACAGAAAATATCATTATTCCACAGCGATCCCCTCAAAGATGTGATCACATGTTTGCAACACCATTTGAAAGTTTTTTAAATGATGTTGCTCCTATTCCTGCAAGTATCAGATCTGAGAGAACCCCACAGAACAATCCCATGCATGTCTACTCAGAACAGAAGTAAGCCTTATGAAACTACATGGGGCATAGTCCCAGGCAAGAGGGTATAGAAATGCAGCTTTAATCTTTTTTATATTTATATCAGTGAACTGTCAGACTTATGCATACTCTGAATTTCTCTAAATGTATATGCACATCATATTCAGTAGTACAAGACACCGTAAACAAATAATTGAGTAAGCTGCAAAGCTCTTTCTTTTCAAGAAATGCAGTTAGCATTTTAGATTTAGATCAAGGATAGGGAACCTGTGTCCTTCCAGGTGCTGCTGTACTGCAACTCCCATCATCCATGACCTGCCGGCTGGGGCTGATGGGAGTTGAAACCCAACAACGTTTGGAGGGACGCAGATTCTCAGCCCCTGATTTAGACAATAGAAAGCAAATAGAATAATATACAAGACAATTTATTTTTCTTGATATTACTCCCCAAATTATATAAATCTGTACATTTTGTGAGGCAATATTCCTTGCAATATTCAGATGGCAATATGCATGCTGCCATATATACATGTAGACTGACCAGATGGTGGAAAATGACTCCAGAATGGTACATTGAAAGCATACATCATATGTAGGAAAAAAGAATCATCAGCCAGTGAGAAGGTCTTCCCATAGCTAGATAATATTAAGCATTCATACTCTTTGAGGAAGCAACTTCTGATGAAGTTTTTTTGTTATTGTTTTTAACTTTGGGTCTTTCCTTAATAACAACAAGATCCTATTCTTTTACAATAATTTTTGAGAAGTGCATTTTAAAGCTTCTTTTATGTGCAATGTTGGCATTGCCTAACCATTTCATGAGAAAATGCATTAGCTTTTATTGTCATTATGTGGTAGGACAAAACTATGAAAAAGGTCTTAGCAAAGCATTAGATAAAGTAGGTTTTTGCCACTTGTCCAAAAAGTACCAGTTATAGAGTCCAATATCACTGGCTCACTTAATACATTTTGGTTCCATTTGATTTCCATCAAAACATGTACTGAGTAAAAAAAATAGTTGTTTGAATTCAAACTGAGATTCTCACAAAATAGTAATTCAAAAAGCAGCAGCGTGGATTGCTAAGAAGGTATTATGTCCAGGTGTTTTGCATGGTACTCACACATTTATTTAAGAAATGTATATGCCATCTTGCAGGGCAAAGCCGTCCCAAGGCTGCTTACAAATTTCATTAAAACCATTTAAAACAAATTTTAAAGAAATATAAAACAATCCAATTACAAAACTAAAAAAAAGCAGAAGTTTAAAAGTACATCACTTTCAGTACATACATTTTCTCAGTTCTTCCCATGTAGAATTGCCATTAGAATTACTTTTTAACTGGAATTACTTTTTAATTTGGAAAAATGGGATAAAACAAAAGAATGACTGCTAAAGACATTGTTTAGGTGGGTTGACTATTAACAGAAATAATGTTGGGATTAATCTTTTAAAAAGTTAACATTGATAAACCAGTACTCTACTAAATATCTGTTTCTGTAGTGGTTCTAGGGTCCCCACACCTAGAACCAACTATCTAGAAATTTGAACTGTACATAGTCTCTGTGCAACAAGTACAGCTATTTACAGATTAAGTCATAGTAGGAAAACTTTGTAACATGAAATGCTCCATCCGAAGCAGCATATTGACATAATGATTCCGTCACACATTCGGGCAGCCTTTCCAACCTGATGCCCTCCAGTTCAGCTGGACTACAATTACCAGCAGCCCCCAGACACTAGTTCAACACATCTGGAGGGCACCAGGTTGGGGAAAGCTACATTAAGGCAATGTTCCCCTTCCTATCAGATTAAAACAACAACAACAACAACTAGTAATTATGCTTAAGAGGAGCAAAGAAAGAAATCATGATTTCTACACAATGATTCTAAGCATGTTTACTTAGAAGTATGTCCCACTGAAATCAATTAGACCTCTTCCCTAGTTAAGTGTGCTTAGGAGTGAAGCCAAAGTCATGTTGAACTACACATTATCATATTTCAGAGTATCTGTATCACTAAAATGATAAAACATTACCATGGGCAGCTTGCAATAAAAACAGGATTTAATTTTATCACAGCGTTTGCTTTCTCTCTCTCTCCTTCCCCCCCATCCCAATCACAAAGGACAAAATTGTTACATGCTCCTTTTATCTAACTCTTGTTACTTTAGAATCTGAGGTAACTGTGTACATTAATCTTGCGTGGCAGAGATCACTGAAGTACTGTCCAAGTTAAATAATTGTTTCATTCAATGTAGCAATGTACTTATCTGTTTACTGGGGCTCAGATCATATTCAATCAAGTGCTTCATTTATGAAAATTAAATCATCTCTACTAAAAAAAAGTTACTAAGTACTGTGGAGTAATTGATTGAGATATAAAGTTTTGCAAGTCTGCGGAACAGCAAGTGCGGTAAGGAATGTTACTGAGTAGTTAAAAAGGGCTTTGCAAATGTTAAATCTCTGAAAAACGTAGCCGGCAATTTTGCAGATTTGTCTTTGCTATCAAATGTCTCATACCTTCATCTGCCAAAGCTATAACAGACATAAACTATCTAGCAGAATGCAATATCTTGTGCTGAGGATGCAAAGGGTGACTGTTTTATTATGATAGGAGACCTAGTACCACAGTCCTGAATACATTTTGTGGAAGTAAGTTCCACTGGCATCAACATGGCCTCCATATGCTGAATCTGTAGAAGCACAAAGCTTATTAAATAATTCACCTTAAATACACATTTAGTAGTGCACTGAATAAGCCAATGAGGATACAGAATTCAATCATCTCAGAGTGCTTCTTTGGAGGGGAATTTAAAAAGGAATATCTGACCACAGGTTTTATTTTCAGTTCCTAGGAAAACTGAGCAATGCTCAAGTTCCATTCTCATTTACTTGCACGTGCACAATAAACATGGTACAGGAGCATACTTTGGGGATAGAAGGTGAAGCTGTTGGCATACTATCATGGAAACCATTATTACTACTCTGGAGTAAGTGATTTGAGAATCACCATCGTGATGTATTACCAGGACTACACTGAAACTGGGCTAGTTTCCACTTCAGAAGAACGCATAATCTGAATCATATTTTTCCATAATCTAATCTTGACATTTGTAAACTTTCCCATGATAAATGTTTTGCTTTGCATTTACTGAACCAATATTTAGCAAAGATCAAAACTGTAAATCATGATGCCTAGTAATTTTGTGAACTATGTAACAGCCTAAAAGCTTGTCCCCTCCTTAGATTTTAGGTAACATTTCTTATCTTGCATAGAGATGAGGAGCTCTTAATTATTTTTAGCCAAACAGAACACCTGTCTCTGATTTAGGTGGTTCTATACAAAGTTTCAGTTCAGAACTTGATCTTGGATCCCTCACTGAATGGATTTTTTGTTTTCAAAAAGCTGAGGTTTATATACATATAGTACATATAAAGAAAACACCTTTCATGTTCATGTTCACAAGCATTTCTGAATTCCTGCAGCTCACATCTTATTTAATGCCCTACATTGGTTATTTGAGATACAGGTTTCTGGTTAAAAAATAAAAGGCTCAACAGCAATATATATTTTTCCACTTAGCAACTTTTTAAAAAATCCCTAGAGAGAACTATTAAAGCATATATATTTTATGTGCTTTATTAACACCATGAATGTATTACTTCAACATATTTTAATGCTGGATGTTTTCAGCGCTGTAAAATCCATGTACTACACTTTAAATATTGCACTTAGGAAACAGTATACAGTATCATAATTCGGACCACAGCTATATAATACCGAACAACCGCCACTCATGGTGAACTGACAGGAATTTGCAGACCCTCGAGGTTTTATAAAACATCTCCAGCTGTTCCAGGTGCTTAGTTTTCAACCACTAGATTGCATTATTAGAAACAGATGAGTAAACATACTCACAAATAAAGTGTACAATGCATCCACATACACTATCAGCTTTGATTATAAAGCTATGCAAAACAAATCTCCCAACTTTTAGATTTGTAAAAACAAAAGTGAGAATTCCAGATTCTTTACTAAAGCTTATGCAGAACTCCACATGCCACTCATTGTAGACTAGTACAACAGGAACCAAACTAAAGATGCCAAAATTACAGTATTTGTAATTTTCTACTATTAATAAACAATGCATAGATTTTGCACAGAGGCTGAACATTCCAAAATCCAAACCATATTAAACTCTGTTCCCCCTCCCCAAATACAAAGAATCCTAAATTTTCTTTCCCCTAAAATAACATATATTCTATTTATAGTTTTAAGAAAAGTTTTTCTTAACAATTTTCTTAAACATGTGTCAAGAAACTTCAAGAAAAGTTATTTACTTACTCTTCATTTAACTTTAATGAATTGAAGAGTTTAAAGAATTCCTCTGTTCTTTATTCTGATGTGTTTTAAGGTAAAGCTTATCATTGTAAACTAGCTAAAATGAGATAGTTACGCTTATATTGATTTTCTGGGAAAGCGTACATGAGTACAAACCTTCTGTATGATTGAGCTCAGTGAAACCTATTCTGAATGGCGAGCAGGCTAAAAGAAACATAAAATGATAATTCCAACAATTTTGCATACTAAGAAAAAAAGAAACCAGAGTGAAAAGGAATGTTTCACATCCACTGTATAAAGTCATTTTGACATGCCTACACAACTGGTTATGGCAGCTTTCAGAGTGATTCCTCATACAAAAAAAGGAAAGAAAAATGCTCCAGGTTCTTTTAGAGAGAGCTCTCCGTTGGGAAGTTGATCTTGGCCAAGTGCCAAAATCATGTGCAAAAGGGGCCCTCATTACCAATTCATGGCAGCCTTCAGTGCTAACAAAAAATGTGACCCAGCAGGCTAAAGCAACAACAAAAATTAAAAACTAGGAGACAAAGACAACTTACTTAATATTCCCTCCAGAGCTACATTAAACTTTTTAGTCATTCAGACCCTATTAGTCCAAAGCCATTCTCAACTGCTTTTAAATTATTGTGCACATATGCCTGAAAAGTTGAAAAGCACCCTTTGTAACTCTTCCCAAACCATAGGACTTCTTTTAAAAAGTATTTCTAAGTGATAGCTGAACTTTCTCTTTCCATATCCGTGGCTATCAAATCTTCTTCTAAACAGGCACAACATGCCCTAACACATTTTATTCTATGAAAACTTTAAAATGAAACAGAGCAGTGCAGCATTTTGCTAGCTTTTAAAAACAAAAGCAAAAGAGTTACAATGTAAAGAATCATTCTTATTCAGACTTTCAGAAAATGTTCATGCAAGCAGGACAGTTTTAAGCATTTGCAATTAACTGAGAGCTCACTGCACAGTTTTTCATAAAAGCAGATTTGATATTCAGCCTTACCTAGATGTCGTCTGGCTTTTCTGTGGATCAAAAAGTTTCCTGCCTAAGCACACAGATATTCTTTCACAACCCATAAAGGCCCCTTTTATTAATCCAGCACGGTAACAAACTTCTTTCTGCACCATGTTGGGAGCAGGATGCATCAGTTTTCAAGACAGAGTGCATTCTTAATACACAAATGTTGGCAGATTGCATAATACTGGATTTATCTTAAAGAGGGAAAGGACTTTTTTTTTTGAAAAAAACAAAACAAAAAGAATAAAGAGGGTGCGGTTAGATGTTAGACTATCCCTGAGAAAAAGGCCTAGGCTGCACTAGTACCTAAATGCTAGCAGAAGCTCGCTGGGAAAGGAGCCAATGGAATGACTTTGTTTGACCCAGCTGCCAATCTCTCCTGAAGCAGTGCGCCAGACTAAACACTGACACTATTTTAACTCAAATCAGGCTACAGCAGCTGTTTGCTTTCCGGCTCTGAGCTATGCACCATGGCTGTGATGACTCCGCACAGCACTCTATCATGTTAAAATATGTTCCTTGTTTGGTTTTGTCATATAGCAGTCATTATGTTTAACCACTTCCTCCCTCCTGGTGCAATAAAATAAAGATGCGCGTATGTGATTGTCGAAACGTCCAGGGAAGAAGAGGGGTACCACCGAGTACTGGAGATCACTCAAAGGCAGAAGGAGAGTTAACTAAGTGGCAGAGCCCAGCACACTGTGGGTGCTAGACAAATGAAACCTGGTGTCAAGTGACACACACACAGCCCACCCCAAAGTCCATCTCAAAACAAAACCTAGTTTCTGACATGGTTAAAATTCAGCTCATGTACAAGAATGTATCTCCTTTCCAATTCATCCTACTCTAGTAGTTTCAAAACTATGCTCTAGCCATCTGGGGTTTAGTGGGAGTTTATTGAGGGTTCCTAGATGAGAAGGTCAATCATGACAGACATGTTTCCCTGAAAGATGACTTGCCTATGCCCTGCTCAGGGTTGCCCAAGTAGGGGTGGACGAAAGTCACTTACCTGTCGTCGAAGGCCGCTCGCGGTGGGGGGGAGGCGCTTCGCTGCTCCCCCCGCGAAGTTCAGGCCGGGGGGGGAGGCTTCCCGCCTCGCCCGGCCGAAATTCAGGCCGGGGGGGAGGCTTCCCGCCTCGCCCGGCCGAAATTCAGGCCGGGGAGGAGGCGCCTCGCCTCGCCCGGCCACGAATGCGAAAGTAAAAAAACAACAACGCCCCCTGATAGG
Organism: Heloderma suspectum; assembly: GCF_057233095.1. NCBI lineage: Eukaryota > Metazoa > Chordata > Lepidosauria > Squamata > Helodermatidae > Heloderma > Heloderma suspectum. The sequence continues at coordinate 76,015,771 of NC_139460.1, read as the reverse complement.
CTACGTGACGATTCACGTAGCCTATCACGGCTAGATCTGCAAAGTCAGCCATGATAGGCTACGTGAATCATCACGTAGCCTATCACGGGTGACTTAAAAAAAAAAAGTGCGTACGCGAATGGCGGCCCCCATAGGGAGCTGCCATTCGCGTTCCTTATTTAGTCGCTGTAGTCTATGTAAATGTTTACGTAGACTACGGCGAAAATAAGGGCAACGCAAATAGCGTTGCCCTTATTTTCGCCGTAGTCTACGTAAACATTTACGTAGACTACAGCGACCAAATAAGGAACGGGAATGGCGGCTCCCTATGGGGGCCGCCATTATCCGTACACTCTTTTTTTTTTCTTTTTTCAAAGTCACCCGTGATATGCTACGTGACGATTCACGTAGCCTATCACAGCTGACTTTGCAAATCTAGCCGTGATAGGCTACGTGAATCGTCACGTAGCCTATTAGGGGGCTTTTTTTTTTTTCTTTCATTGTAATGGCAACGGCAGCAGCCAGTCGAAAGACCGGCTGCCGCTCCCGCCTCGTTTGAACACCCGCCAAACCGCCGGCCGGACCAGCCACCTGGAGGGACATTCGGTGAAGGTAAGTCCCGTCCCGGGCGGGGGGCGGGGGGGTGCAGAGGATTTCTCCCCGAAACTTGTTCGGGGGGCCGAACACATTGGCGCTCGGCCCCCCGAAGTTTCGGGGAGAAATTCTCCGCCATCCCTATGCCCAAGGCATTTTGCTGCCTGAGGAAAAGAACAAGATAGCGCCCCTTCCATTCCATGTACAAAAGCTGACTGGACTGCCAGTTGACTCTTTCTTCAACACTGATGATGAGACAGGGTCCTCTACCATGCTTGAAAGCAGCAGGTCAGTTTAGAGGGTGCAGAGCAGGCCGCAAAGCACACAGCATTTTCCTCCGGCAACTTGCTGCCACCTCCAGGATCAGCTGTCTGAGGCACCTCCCTCACTTTGCTTAATGGAGGGGCTGGCCCTGCCAGCAATGCAGCCTTACAGAAAAATGGTTCTAGATCGAATTGCACCTCCCTCTTTCTATATATAGAAAAACTGTTCATGCTAAACTTGCTGGTTCAACACCAAAATCTGTTCTCAAACTGCAAGGTAACTTCTATTTTTATTTATTTATTTATTTATTTATTTATTTATTTATTTATTTATTTCTATACCGCCCAATAGCCGAAGCTCTCTGGATGGTTCACAAAAATTAAAACCAAAAAGTGCAGGATAAAACAATATAAAATACAAAAGCATTAAAACTACAATATAAGTGGTTTTGAACAGGATACCCCAGCAGTTTTGAACAGGATACCCCAGCTTCAGTCCTGTTCCAGCCTTCCTGCTTCATTCTTGCCTGCAACCATTCTCCTAATTTACCTAGCAGAGAGATAAGCCTTTAGCCTTATCAGTCATCCCTGGGAAATGTGGACAGATATACCACCTTGCAAAGACCTGGGGTAAATACTAGGGATGGCGGAGAAATCCTCCACGGACCCCAGTGAGGCCGGATTCAAAAGAATCTGCCCCCCCAGAGTCTGTGGAGGATCAGAAGACTTACCTCCACCTCCTGGAGGAATCCTCACCAGCCGGATCCTCCCTGCCAGCCGGCTCCAGGGTGCCAGCGATACAGCTGCCATTGCTGTATCGCTGGCTGGGCGGATTGACTGCGGATGCAAATGGCGTCTACTACACCATTTGCAGCCATAAAGGCCTGAGTTTAAGGTAAATGCAGCCATTTATGGTTGCATTTACCTTAAACTAAGGCCTTTACGGCCGCAAATGGTGACCTGGATGCCATTTTCATCCGCAGTCAGTAGTGCCCTTCAGCCAGCGATACGGCATGATGGCCATATCACTGGCACTTCGGAGCCAGCTGGTGGCTCCATGGAATCGCTACAGAGTGGAGCCAGCTGAAGAGGATTCCAGGGGGAGGAACGGATTGCCTCCCCCCCGGACTGGCAGGTAAGGGCTTTGTACATCCCCAGTCAATACATACATTACAACTGCTGTGTGGACATTGCTGGAAACCATGGTTGAGTGTGGTTCCATGCAGTGATTGTAACATGCAACATCCATGCCACATGGATTGTGTAGAGATTTTTCATGCCAGCAGTGCACATTTTGGTGGGTGGATAGTGCTGTCATAGATGCTGTTGCATGAAGCCTGAAATGCTCATGTTCATGATTACTTGGTTTGGAATACACACTTGTCAAGCTCATAATGGACGACTATAAAATGGATCCCCTCCAGCTCAGAATGTAAAATGAAGATCTGCACAAGCATGCTCAGCATTCAGCAGACAATGTGCCCAAACCCAGCCGCATGTGCAAAAGGGTTTTTTTTTAAGAGTAAACTCCTTACACTCACTGAAGTTCTTGTTGATTGCTGTGAAATGCAATGTGGAATGGAGGTTTATTTATATTTGTTAATATTTTTGTATTGTGCTTTATTCTCTCTCCTGTTGGATTAGCTTAGTTTTTTGTGCTTTGGGGGGATATTATATATGATATTTCTACTATGTATTTATCTGTCAATATTATGGTTATTTGTAATTGCCTCTATTGTATTTTTTGAATATTGTTATATCTATTGCTGGTTTGAGATCTTGTAAATTATATTTATTTTTGTTCATTTGTTATGTTGTGGGCTGCTTTGGGCACAAGATCTTTTTGTGGAAAAGCAGCATACAAATAAATAGACACTGATAATAATGAAACCACATTAACTACAAAGCCAACTGTTTTGTAGCCGTACAAGCAGAATGTCTTCAATGTTAAGACCTTTCTTTTGATAAAACTTTGGACTGCTTGCTGTGAACTACTTGATCAGCCCAAGCAGGCCAACAGGGTCCAGCAGGGTCAAACATGCCAGCAGTCAATTGGAGGAAACTGCCTCTGTATTCCAGTTGCTGGGGAACATGAGTGGGAGGGTGCTATTGCACTCATATCCTATTTGTGGGCTTCCTACAGGCAGCTGCTTGGCCACTGTGTGAACAGAATGCTGGACTAGATGGACCTTTGGTCTGATCCAGCACAGCTCTTCTAATGTTATGTTTTTAGGAGCCAGAGGTGCATGGTGATCCCAGACAGGCACAGTCAGTTTCCAAAGATGGCAGTTAAGGTGCTCAGAGGGAAATGGTGCAGTCCAAGGTAGGCAAGAGGGCAAATCGCAAGGGCAACAAGCATAAGTCTGAAGGGCCAGAGGCAGGAGGTGAAATTCAGTACAGGCAGGCAGGCAAGGTCCCAGAAGGCAGCAGATCATAGGAAGCAAGGTAAGGGCAAAGGAATTTTGAGAGCAACTATTTTGATAAGTTGCTCAGATTGATGAACCAGTCCTGAGGCAGCAGTCACGTAAGGCCAACCAGGCCCCTGTAGGCTCCCCAATTTCTTGGCCTGGCTGGACTGATGAAGTCCTGTACATCTTTCTGGCCACTACCTGGGTGGTGCAGCAACACTGCAAAGATCAGACCAACAGCTGTTCTTCCTTGAGAACTGGTCAACTGACACAAAGAGTACGGCACTTGGGCCATGCAGCCAGAATCCTGGTTTGAGCCCCCTGGTGCCTTACCTATCCTTTTGTTTGATAAGTATCTTCTCTGTCTGGGTAATTTATGTCTACTGTATCTTGCCAACATTTTATGGGAGAGTTGTCCCTCATCCAGATCTCAGCCCCCCTGAGGGTTTTTTTTTTTAAGTGTGTCTATTTTGGGAAGGATCTACTGCTGAATTTCCAAGTGGCTCTCCCCCATGGCTGGTGCTGAAAACTTCAGTTCCCAATATAATAAGGCACATGCATGTGGAACTATCAGCACACATATGCCAGTGTTACAAAGCAGGTGAGAAATCTTGGAGAACCAAAATGTTTTTTCCTAACCACTCAAGAAGCAAGTTCATAGTTACTAAACCAGTTACAAATCAAGTTGCTGTCTTAAGCGTTGCCCACCATAACAGACACGACATCAGTAGGATGAGTTCCCTGTAACTTCCATGTAATTACCAAAAATAAGCACTAACCCCACAACATTTTTACAGGCTGATCATGACAGTCAGAAAGAAACATCAAATGGGGCACTTGTACCTTGTAAAATAATGCCCCAGAAAGCTGAAAGCCTAAGAAATCATGGGTTGGATCCAGATTTAGGCATGTGCAACTGGGCTGGTACAAGTGGACTTTTCCACCTCCTCCTTGCTACATCAGGTCCTCCACCCCACTGAAAATGGTACGTGGAGGTTTGGGGGACCCTGCCAAATAGCTGTGGTGCAGTGGGGGGTTGAATCCCAGAAAATCAGGCAGAGGCGCCTTCTGTGAGTGGAGCCCTTCCATTCACAGAGCCCTTCCATTCACAGAAATCAGACCCTGGATCCAACCCCTAGGGCAATATCCAACTGTGTCATTAGTGCAAATGATTTTGTGCAAATTAGTGCAAATGATTTTGTGCATTTGTGCATTATTATTATTAGTTATTATTGTGCATTATTATTATTATTTGTGCATTATTATTATTAGTGCAAATGATTTTGTGCTAGTGGAAACTAAGTTCTGACCTATGCACAAGAAAAGAAACCAGGTAAAGTTACGTTTGTGAGAGCATGGTTGTGCAAGCAGTTGTGTATTATTCTTGTGCAACGTGTTGCACAACCCATGGTGCAATGTGTTACGCAAAACTCTTGTGCACAACGTATTGTGCATGACTCTCATGCAGCCCATTGTGCAATGTGTTGTTGTTGTTGTTGTTGTTGTTATTATTATTATTATTATTATTATTATTATTTATTACATTTCTATATCGCCCAATAGCCGAAGCTCTCTGGGTGGTTTGCAAAGATTAAAAACATTAAAAATACAATATATAGAGATCAAAACCCATTTACATAAAAAACTCACAAAGGGACAACATAGACATATTATTATTTGATAATACAACGTGTTGTGCAACGTATAACCAGTTGCACAAACATAATGGACAACTGCTTGTGCAACAGAAAGATTCGGCGCAGCTCAGTGGGAAACTGCACGTAAGTGTCCAAATTATTAATTATTCCTTACGTTACTCTGTGGCCTAGTTTGGACATAATACTAAGCTGTGGCTTCGTGAAATATGTCCGACTCTCTCTTCTCCCCTTTCCTCCCCCACTGCAGATGCGAGGAGGTGGCTGGAAGTGTTTACTTCCGTTTCTGTGTTAGATGTTCCTAGAAAAAACTGAATGAAAGACAGCATCACCTTAAGCGCACATAATCAGAACTAAGGCCCATTGAGTTCAATGGGAGTGGCTCCCCAGCAAGGCATTCAGGGTTGCGGTCTAATTCAGGTATTTCAGTATTTGCTTCACAGAGGTAGCTTGTGGAACTAAAATTCAGAGTTCAAAACTAAATGCTTCCCTGGCAAAGTTTAAATAACCCACCAGTCTGCCAACATATATGCCTTTGGTGTCTGCTATGATGAGTTTTAAAATATTTTTACTCTTTAATGTAAACATTTCAATAATAAAAACAAATCTTTGAGGACAAGAAATCTTCACAATCAAAATGAAAAGAAATTCACAAGTTTCATGTTTTCTCCTCAGTCTTGCCTGTTCAAATAGACCTAACCATTTAAAAAAACTATGTATTGACACACACAAAAAAGAATAGAGAATTTTAATATTTTAAGTTTGATATACAAATATATTACTGGGCCTATATGCATACATGATAGAGCTAACATGGTACCATGAAACACACCAATGCAAAATTTCAATTCATTCTGTGACTTGGTTTGCATATAAAGCTAACCCATCGTTTATTTAAAATGTGGTTGTTCAGGCAGGCATTTGGGGTGGGCTAGGGTAATTTTAGAAATGTGATGTTTTTAACATTGAATTTTATTGTATGAACTGTTTTTATTGTTATACATCACACAGAGAGGCTCAGTGACCGGCCAGATGGGCGATTGATTGAATGAATGAATGAATGAATGAATGAATGAATGAATGAATTTAACCTATGAGTTGTTGCATGCTGAGTTGTCATGATGTGTGAACCCAAGCACACTAACAAACCATGGTTTGTTAACCATAAACAACCCAGAAAGAGAATGCATTGTTTGTTATTGGGTTGTGAACTCTGGTTGTTTAAATCATGGGTTGTTGTTCTGCGTGAACCCAGAACCATGGATAGTTCATGGGTTGTTTTGGCAGGCTACAGAGGTGGCAGGCAGGAGCAGTACAACCCCCCCAGCCACAGTACATGCCAATGCTACAGCGCCACAAAGACTTTTGGGATACAGGGAGGGAGTGGGTGAAGAAGGAAAGAAATAAAACTGTGTGTGTGTGTCTTCTTTTACAGAGGACAGGCCTCTGTTTGAAGGGCTGCAGAAGGACTGTCCTCTGTTTTGGAGGCATTTTCTCTTTGAAGGTCTGTCCAATCCAAGTTCCATGTAAACATAAAGAACCATCAGAAGGAAGAGTTAGGTCTTGAAGTTGCCCAGCAACAGTACCTAGATGGCAGACTGAAGAAGACACACAAGTGGTCTCCTGGTCACAGTCTTCCACACCATGGTGAGATCTACTGTATTTCTATTTAAATTATACCAATCATTTCTAAGTTCCCAACTATACATATAAATTAGGATATGAATATGCTATGCAAATCACTGTCCTCTTTTGTCCTCCTTTTTGGTGATAATTTCCTCTTTTTTGGTGATTCATAAGCGACCACCCTAGTCTGGTGTAAGCACCCGGCATGGTGGAGCAAACACTGGGTCCACCGCTCAGGTGAGCTGGTCTCCCTTTTACATTTTAAAAATGTTTAAAACTTCTTTTAGAATCTTCTTTAGCACCTGGTACACTGAAGATAAGTGCTGGGAGAAGTGGCTGCTGCAGCCCATGCTATCTTAATTCCCCCACCCCACAGAGGCTCAGAAGCAGAGGCAACACTTGTACAGGATACGTGGGAGTTGGCAGGAAGGAAAGACACAGTTAGTGGCAACACAAGAGAGGGCCTGCTTGGTGGCGGCTCCCACACACTGCTCCAAATGCTTTGCCAGGTTCTTCTCTTTTCAGCTCTGGGCCCATTGCTGCCCATCCCCACTGGTGCCCTCTGGTAAGTTTCCTGGGGAGAGGGTACCACCAGGCAGAAGAGAAGAAGTCATCTTGTTGAACCCCCTCCCCGCCAACCTGGCACTGGTCCTGCCAGACTGGTTAGAGATTTAATTGTTAAAATTCCCACTTTGAACTGGGCCCATAAAAATTGAAGATGAAACTTGAAAATTCATAAAAATTGAAGATGGGCCTGCTGCCGCCGCCGCTGCCACCACCACCAGGCCTTCCTTGTGGACTTCTGCCTGGCAACCGCCAGTCCCTGCAGGACCAGGCCCCCAGGTACGGAGCCAGCTGTGCTGCTCCACCTGCCCCTCCCTGGAGGGGCTACATAAGCTGGCTGGCTGAGGTGGCCTGGGAGAGCCAGGGCCTGCAGGAGAAGCCACCACCACCACCGGGGAAGAGGCGTGCTTGCCGCCGCTGGGCCTGCTGCTGCCGCTGCTGGGCCTGCTGCCGCCGCCGCTGCCACCACCACCAGGCCTTCCTTGTGGACTTCTGCCTGGCAGACCGCCAGTCCCTGCAGGACCAGGCCCCCAGGTACGGAGCCAGCTGTGCTGCTCCACCTGCCCCTCCCTGGAGGGGCTACATAAGCTGGCTGGCTGAGGTGGCCTGGGAGAGCCAGGGCCTGCAGGAGAAGCCACCACCACCACCACCACCGGGGAAGAGGCGTGCTTGCAGCCGTTGGGCCTGCTGCTGCCGTCGCCGCTACCACCGCCACCAGGCCTTCCCTGTGGACTCCTGCCTGGCATTTTTAAGGGGATTTTAATTGTTTTGTTTGTTTGTTTTATTTTGTTGGGGGGGATTTTGTTGTGTTTTTAGGGGTGGGTAGCCTGCCTGATAGGCGGGAGCGAGGGGGCATGTGTCCACCTGATGGAGGCAGTGGGGGGAGCGTTGGGGGCCAGAACATACCGAGGCTGGGCGGCAGGCGCTGGCGGAGCACTAGGGGCAGACCATGCCAGCTAAGGGGAACAAGGGAGAGATGTGTAGTATCTGTCCCTTGCTCTGGGCCTGTCCAGAGCCAAAGGATGGCTGGGGGAGGCGTGACCCCATCTTCTGGCCTTCGTTTGCTGCTCTGCAATGCCAGGTCTGTTACCCAGAAAACCTCCCTCATACATGACATGATCCTGGATGAGGGTGCAGACCTGGCATGTATTACGGAGACCTGGCTGGCCGAGGCTGCTGCTCCAACCCTTGCAGCCATGTGTCCAGCTGGATTTTCGTATGCACAGCAGCCGAGGGCTGGGGATCGGGGAGGGGGAGTGGCTGTTATCTACTGAGAGTCCTTGGTCTTCACCAGGCCCCCTCTCCGGGAGACCAAGGTTGTTGAGTGCATATACTGGAGGTTGGGCCCGAAGGGCAGTCTGGGGATTCTGCTCGTGTACCGTCCACCCCACTGCACGACTGACTCCCTGGCCGAGGTGCTTGAGGTGGTCTCTGATGTGCGTGTGCAGTCCCCTAACTTACTGGTGTTGGGGGACTTCAACGTACATTCGGAGGCCATCCTCACAGGAGCACCTCAGGACTTCATGGAGACCATGGCCTCCTGGGAGCTGCACCATATTCTAACTGGGCCCACCCATGTAGCCGGTCATGCACTAGACCTTGTGTTTGTTTCTGGAGAAGCGGGGAGTGATCTGGAAGTCGGGAGTATATCCATCACCCCCTTGTCATGGTCAGATCACTATCTGGTGACGTTGGACTTCTCGGTTCCACAACCCCTCCGCAGGGGTGGAGGACCCATTAAAATGGTCCGCCCCAGGCGTCTTATGGATCCAAATGGATTCCTGAACGCGCTTGGGGATTCTCTGGGGCATGCCAACGGCCACTCGGTCGAGACCCTGGTGGGTGGCTGGAATGCCGCAATCACTGGGGCATTAGATCGGGTGGCTCCGAAACGCCCTCTCCCCCTGAACAGGGCTCGGACTGCACCATGGTTCAATCCGCGGTTATGAGCTCTGAAACAGGAGGTGAGACAGCTAGAGCGCCGGTGGCGGAAGTCTCGCTCCAAAGACGATCAGACACGGGCTAGAGCTGTATCTTCAGCCTATCACATGGCGGTGAAGGCAGCAAAAAAGGAATATTATGCTGCCTCCATCGCGTCTGCAGAGTGCTGCCCCAGGAGGCTGTTCCAAGTGGTCCGGAGCCTGGTCGGTCCTGTGGCTCCGGAACCACTGGAGCATTCTAAGGCCTCCTGTGAGGCTTTGGCAAGGCACTTTGCAGATAAAATTGATCTGATTAGGTGTGTTACTCTGCACACTGTGGATACAGTTAGTGAGCAAGAGGCGGCCTGTGGCAAACCGGTTTTGTGGGATCGGTTCCAGCTTCTTCCTCCTGATGAAGTGGACAAGGTGCTTTCATCTGTAAGGCCAACCACCTGCTTACTTGATCCTTGCACATCTTGGCTCATTATGAGCTGCAGAGAGAGACTGGGTGAGGGGATCAAGGCGGTGGTGAATGCCTCCCTTGAGGAGGGAGTGATGCCATCAGCCCTCAAGGAGGCAGTGATAAGACCGCTCTTAAAGAAGCCCTCCTTGGATCCTCAAGTTCTGAACAACTTTCGCCCAGTCTCAAATCTGCCATTTTTGGGCAAGGTGATTGAGCGGGTGGTGGCGGTGCAGTCGAAGGCACACTTGGAAGAAACTGATTATCTAGACCCATTTCAGTCGGGCTTCAGGCCTGGGCATGGGACAGAAACGGCCTTGGTCGCCTTGGTGGATGATATGAGGAGGGCTCTGGATAGGGGTGAATGCTCCTTCCTTGTTCTCCTCGACCTCTCAGCGGCTTTTGATACCGTTGACCACGGTATCCTCCTGGACCGCCTGGAGGGGTTGGGCATTGGAAACACTGTATTGCGGTGGTTCCAGTCCTTCCTCTCTGGCAGGTACCAGAGGGTAGCACTGGGAGAGGAGGTTTCGGACCCGTGGCCACTTACTTGTGGGGTGCCACAGGGTTCCATCCTCTCCCTGATGCTATTTAACATCTATGTGAAGCCACTGGGGGCTATCATCAGGAGGTTTGGGGTGCAGTGTCATCAATATGCGGATGACACACAGCTCTACCTCTCATTCAAATCTTCACCAAGGTTGGCCGTAGAATCCCTGTCCAAATGTCTGGAGACAGTGAGTGGCTGGATGGGGAGGAATAGGCTGAAACTGAACCATGACAAGACCGAGGTACTTTTGGTGGGAGACAAGAGGAGGCTGGGGGATGTTGACCTGGTGTTGAATGGGGTACAGCTACCCTTGAAAGACCAGGTCCGCAGCCTGGGGGTCATTTTGGACTCCCAGCTGTCCATGGAGGCTCAGGTGTCAGCTGTGAGCCGGACAGCGCTGTATCAACTCCATCTGATACGGCGGCTGCGCCCCTTCCTTCCCGACCATCTGCTCCCATCGGTAGTACATGCCCTGGTCTCCTCTCGTCTAGACTACTGTAATGCGCTCTACATGGGGTTACCCTTGAAGACGGTTCGGAAACTGCAGCTGGTACAGAACGCGGCGGCTCGCCTGATTAAAGGCAGCCGCCGGCGAGATCACATCACTCCAGTGCTGGAGTTGCACTGGTTACCAGTTGTTTTCCGGGCCAAATTCAAGGTGTTGGTTTTGACCTTTAAAACCCTATATTGTTCCGGCCCAGCCTATCTTAAGGAGCGCCTCCAGCAACACCAGACAGGCCGCTTAACAAGATCAGCCTCGGATGGCCTTCTCTCTGTCCCATCAGCCAGGACAGCTAGACTGGTGGGGACGAGGGAGAGGGCCTTCTCTGTGGTGGCCCCCACTCTGTGGAACTCCCTCCCTAGGGAACTCCGTCATGCCCCCTCTTTAATGAGCTTCCGTTGTGCATTAAAAACGTGGTTGTTCAGGCAGGCATTTGGGGTGGGTTAGGGTATTTTTTTTAAAAAAAAATTATGGTAAAATTTTATTGTTTTAAATTGTTTATGGTGGGTTGTACATCGCCCAGAGTGGCTGGGTGACCAGTCAGATGGGCGATTAATAAATTTAATACATAAATAAATAAATAAATAAATAAAAACAAAAGTACTTGAAAGGTTGTCACAGAGAGGAAGGCCAGGATCTTGTCTCAATTATCCCAGAGTGCAGGTCACAGAATAATGGGCTCAAGTTACAGGAAGCCAGATTCCAGCTGAACATCAGGAAAAATGTCCTGACTATTAGAGCAATACGACAATGGAACCAACTACCTAGGGAGGTGATGGGCTCTCCCACACTGGAGGCATTCAGGATGAAGCTGGACAACCGCTTGTCAGGGAAGCTTTGACTTGGATTCCTGCTGGATTCCATGGTGTTGTAGGCCCCTTCCAACCCTACTATTATATGATTCGAAGTTCTTTGACAACGTGCACATTCTTATGGATGTCTGGATGTCCATTTTGAAGTAACAGCCTGGTAGTATATTTGTATATCAAACTTAAAACCTCCGAGGTCATATGAGAATTGTCTTAAAACATTTGGTGTGTTTGTATTATGTAAAGAAGTTTTTACTAAAACATTTTTATACACACACTTGCTGTGTCAGTTAAGGCATCTTTTCCTCCTCCTGTTTTCAGAATTGATCCAATACCATACAATTGCAAGTATTACCTTTGTCTGAGGCAAGGCCTACCAAGCAAACCTTCAGAAGTATGGCGTGACTGTTTTTCTTATTAATGTGATGCAAGGTTCAGAAAGGAATGAAAATGGGGAAGCTAGTTTATATTCTTAAAAACCTGTCTGATGCTTAACTGGACAAAACAGAAACAAAGTATTCCAGGTTGGTCTGTATAGCTAAGGTTGCACTGGAAAATTTAGCAAGTAAAATATCTAAAATCAAAAGGCTAATCAACCTGAAACTTGGAAGAGGCTACAACTTCTACATGAAATACTCAGTGTGATATACTTTTTAAAAACACCTTGCTGGCTATAACAAATTATCCAGCACCTACTGGCATCACGATACTGCACCAGAATAAGGTTGGGCTTGAAAATGCTTAGCAGTATCTATAACTCAGAATAAACACTATTATTCCCAATAAGAACTCCTTGAAAATGTGTGTTCTTTGTTTTAATGACTTTCCAGCAGAGGAAACTGGCTAGTAGAGCCCCTAAGGGCATGCTGGCAAGGACATGCTGGGAGTAGTAGTCCAACACATCTGGAGGGTGCCATATTGGGGAAAGCTGCCCTAAGGGTTCTCTAGCTAGCTACTTTGACAGTTTCTGCCAGATGGTGATTTACAGATTATGTTTTTGGACTAAAGCTGGTGGTCTATGGCTGCATTTGAAGGGTTGTGTGCTTAAGGTGGTACCCTTCTGGGCAGCGTGCCTTAGATTTTACAAGGCCTTGCAGTTGAGTAAAGCGCTAGTCCTTTCTAGTGATCTCAGCACTGCTTCTCCAGCTGCGTAAAATGGGAAGGAAGGTATTATATTCTCTGGAGCAGCTCTCATGGCATTTGGCTTTGAGAGGGAAAGCATTAAGTGTGGGAGGTGTTGCCTTCTTGATAACTTGCCTCTCACCAAGTTTCTGCTTGGGGCAGTAATAATTAAGAGTCTGGAAAGAGACTCTGGAGAGTTGGGTTCTAGTCCCTACTCAGCCATGAAGGTCACTGGATGACTTCAGGCTCTTGGCAGGCAGCAGCACCAGAAAACCCCAATTCCTAGTTAAGGGGCTTTTCAGAAAGCTCAAGCCGCCAAGAAAGCTGCAAAAGCACAGGAGAACGGGACTTCAGCTGAAAAATAATGAGCACATGCACACACACCTTGTTACACTAAGGTAACTCCTGGGACATGTCTCCAAAATTTTCACCCCTTCCTTCTGTTGTCATATATGATTTCTTTTCACTCTTCCCACAACGAATGGTCAAAAATAAATAGATCGAACAATTCGGCACACAGCTAATTCCAAGTGTAGTTGCACCAGAGATTTGTATAAGGGTAGAATGATATTGACAGTTTTATTTTCAATTTCTTTTCTAATTCTGCTCAACATGGAATTTGCCTTTTTTCACAGCAGCCACACTTGGTCGACATTTTCATCAAGCTGTCCACCACAAGCCCAAGATTTCTTTCTTGGTCAGTCTCTGCCTAACCACTACAGAGAGGTAAATTAAGGCTGCAGCTCTTCCTTCCTTCTGAGTAAACATGGATAGGGTTGGGCTACATGTCAAATGCTGTGGCGAATGTGGCAAAATCCAAACTATGATTATACTCCAAAGAGGTCCTTGTGCATGCCAAAGGCACTTCTGTACAGAAAGCGGTTGCCCTTTTCGTCTTCTGACAGTACCATTTGCACTACATTGAATACTGTTTGGAAGGTTTTCGAAGGGCACAAGAGAGCGGCAGTGACTAGCGCACACACAGTCTTTTGAATCCAAGCCTACAATCACAGTTCAACAACAAAAGTAGCAGCCCTGGATGGCTGCTGAATCTCATCTCTTAGAAGTTCTCCAAGGAATGTTTGGCCAGGATTCTGTCAAATGTAACATTATGAGTTATATGATCTACTGGGTCCTTCCCCATCTTTGTTCAATGTGTGAGGAAACCTTGCTGGATTGGGATATCTAAGAACTGTTTATTCAGGGTTCCCTATTGATGCTTTTGTTTAAAATACATCTCAGAATTCAAAATAAAATATAGTGCTTGGACAGTCAAGGTTGTGCAGTATGTATTGCAGGTGGTTTAAAAAATGTTTAAAAACTTTAACATTAACAGAACATTAAGTTTTGTTTTTTGCCACCCCGCCCCACAACAACTTAATTATTCCTAAAAGGTTTCTATGAAGAGTGAGATCTTCAAGTTAAAAAAAGAAAAAAAAATCAACTATAAATGTACATGAAACATCTGAGCTCTTGGTCATGAAATCTATGAAAATAATATAAAGTCTGTAAGAAATGTAGGATTCACAGTATTTATGTCGATGGAAAAGTGTGGCGTAATGCTTATTTCTTATTCTCCAAAAGTGAGAAGTTGCATTATTACCCCTGACTGAATCAGACCACTGGCGAATCTCACTGATTAGTTTCTACAGTGACTTGAAGCAGCTCTCCAGGGTTTCAGACAGGAGTCTTTCCTAGAGCCATCTGGGGATACCATGGACTGAACCTGGTGAGCTTCTGCATGCAAGGTATTTTGCTTCTTCAAAACACATTCACACTGCCCTTTATTCAGTGTAGAATTTCAGGGCATTGTACAATCAATCTTATCAACAACACACATACAGTAATAAACCAACAGATCAAGCCTTTAATAACTAAAAGCATACACAAGTTAAAATGCCTGGCTGAACAAAATGTTTTAGCCTGACACTTAAAGCCTTTCGACTAGGGATGGACGAAAGTCGCTTACCTGATCCCGAAGCTTGCTTTGTGGTGGGGGGGAGGCACTCCGTCCCTCCCTGCCAAAATTCTGGCCGGGGGGGGAGGCGCCCCGTCCCTCCCTGCCGAAATTCTGGCCGGGGGGGAACGCCCCGCCTCTCCGGCTGCGAAAGTTCTTCTCCTGCCGGGACGCAAATGGCGGCGGCCATAGCCGCCGCCGTTTGCATCCCTGGCCTGCAGTCAGCTGTGATAGGCTACGTAAATCTTTATGTAGCCTATCATGGCTGACTTTGGGGGGAAAAAAGCATGTACGCAAATGGCGGCGCCCATGGGCGCCGCCATTTGCATACTCATTTGTTTTTTTTCCAAAGTCAGCTGTGATAGGCTACGTAAAGATTTACGTAGCCTATCACAGTGTTTTTTGAAAATCTAGCCGTGATAGGCTACGTAAATCTTTACGTAGCCTATCACATTTGTTGTTGTTGTTTTTACTTGGAAATGGTGGCGGTGGCAGCCGATCGGAAGACCGGCCGCCGCCGCCGCCGAACTGCCGCCGGGAGCCGCCGCCGCCAGGGACATTCGCCGAAGGTAAGTCCCATCCCGGGGGGGGGGGTGGCGGACCATTTCTCCACCAATTTCGGGGGGCCGAATACGTTGGCATTTGGCCTCCTGGAGATGCGTGGAGAAATTCTCCGACATCCCTACTTTCGACACGAGGCCTTTATTGTGCGCTTGTGATTCCTCACAGTAGTTTGTGGGTCCTTTAAACAGCGTCGTCTTCCTCCAGGGCCCCTCCCATTGTTTGCAACCATTTTAGCAGGGTTTTTTTGTCTAACGAGGTAAGTGTAGTATAGAAGCAAATGGCTTCTCAAAATTCTCCAGCCTATTTGTGGGCAGAGAAATTGGGGAGACAACTTCACTGAATTTGTCCTAGGGGAGGAAAAATTGTCTAACAGTTTCTCACAGGTAGGGCTCACTATTGGCAGGGTTGGAGCACAGGCGCTTTCTTTTTTCCTAAGGGTTTTTGGTTTATTGCACTGCTTCTGCAAATGGCAACAGCATCCGCTATGTTGAAGCTTCCACTTTGCTGAGGCAGAATTTTGAATTTTGGTGTTTGAGCTTACCTAATCCCTGTAAGGTGGCCAAGGGTGCTGTGTGTGTTTTCTCTCTCTATTACACATCTTTCCTCTGGTCTGCAGTCTCCCAAGCCACCTGCACTTTCTGAACTGCAAATGTCCCATGGGAGGAATTGCCTCATGATGTCTTCCTCATGATGGCTTTAATTGCAGTGCGGGAAGCTGAAGAGGCTATAGGCTGCCACAAAGATTACTGTACAATGAATCTCTGTACACTCCATGGCCACCTCATAAGTAAGGTAAGCACAAGAACCCCAAACCCAAACCATGAGTATTTCTCCGAAATTTCTCCTCCTTTGAATTTCTTTTTGAACGCCATTTCTTTTCTATCAAATTGAATGAGAATGGTCAAAAAATGTGGGAGAAATTTTCAGCACAGCACTGGTCTGGTAGTGGCCCTGTTCAGACATCATGATAGTTAGCGTTTTTGAGCTAACCATGATGGCTTAGCATGATGTCTGAATGGCATTTTCCCCAGACATGGTGGTTTATTAACCATGGACTAACCACACTCACTAGCTACTTGCTGCAACATGGTTAGTGGCCCTAACTAGGGCTTAGCATGATGGGTAAACAGGCCTCTGTGGTTAACTGAGTGCTACCATAGAGTTCCATGGCCGAAATCAGCCCAGCCACTCCTGTCAGTACTCCAGAACTCCATAGTCAAAATCTGCCTAGCAACACATGACACAGCAGCTGAGAGCCAGCCTTCTTACTCTCCATCCCTGCCTGCAGTACAACATTGGAGAAGCATGCAGGGAGAAAGGATGCTTTCGATCCCATGCTGCTGTTATTGGCACCTTGAGCACTTAGCACTCCCAGGCACAAGCACCTGTGTCCGCCGTGATAAGGGAAAATACCCTGCTCAGATGGCAGCTGGCCAAGAAGCATCATCCCTGCCTCAAATGGTGTGCCTGCCCCCAAACCTGCACCCCTAGCCCCCGTGCAATAGCCATCCACAACTGCTGTGGTGCCGAGCCCCAAGATGGCCACTGGCTGCTGCTGCAGCACTAGCACCAAAATGGCTGCCCTGCAGCAGCTTCCTCCTCTGAGCCCCAAAATGGCTACCCACAACAGCGTCTTCCACTGAGGCCTCTGAGATGCATGGCAGCCCATCTGGAGGACTGTGGAGTTTAGTGGTAATCATGATGATTAGTGAATGGTTAGGTTAAACACGCTGTGGGCTGTGGTTACCTACATGTCTGGCATAGGCTGTCGCAGTGGTTAGAGCTAAGCACCCTACACCATGGTTAGTCTAACCACCCTTCCCCAGTGTGCATCTGAACAGGGCCAGTATTTGTGAATGGCAAAATGAAGCCATTCTGCACAATTCTGCTATATCACACCCTGTGTAATGGAACATAAGGAAAGGAAGAGAAATAAAACCCTGGGGGGGGGGGACACATGTAAAGGAACTGATCTTAATCTTAATCCTGCAAAGAATCCAGAAACAGAAACCTCGGTAAAGTGGTGGGTTGAAATCCTTTTGTAGAAAAGCCCTTAAACGATCGCAACATGGGCACTGTGCAAGCCTCTATAACAGGGATGCAGATCCGTTTTGGCCCAAGGGCCACATCTGATGCTGGCTTCAAATCTGGGGATGACCAGCACACACACACAGACATATAGCCCATGTAAACCCGCACACACATATGCACACATGCACATCTCAGTGATCCTGGTGCAGATTGATCTTTCCCCACTGCTCGAAGCAGTGGCGAAAGAATGATCTGTATGAGGATTGCTGGGGGAATTTGTGGAGAGCCCTCTCTTCACCCTCTCCCCTAGCAATCCTGATACAGAAAGCTCTTTCCTTGCTGCTATGAGCAAGGAAAAAGCACACTGTATGAGGATCGTTGGTGGATGGGATTTGGCGGTACAGGATCCGGGCATGTGTGGGAGGCACCCCTGCTTTATAGCAGGGAACTTAGCATTTGTTAATATAGAACTTAGCATTTGTTCTACCATGAAGCTACAGCCTTGGCCCTAAATATGCTGGTAGTTGTGGGATTCAAACCTGCACACTGATTTGACTGGAGCCTTGATCTAGCACATTAGAAGCCCCAGTCACACTACGGAGATTTTGTACACTTCTTTGGAAACAGATAACGGAAAACAATATTAAAAAAAGTAAGCAAACACATATTCCTGGCCTTCCTCTATTGTATCCATGTCAAATTTTAGAGGGTTAGCTCATCAGGGTAGGAACTTACCTTGTTGTCTTTCTCTGTTAAGTGTCATGCATGCAAATGATGCTAAACAAGTATTGAAGAGTAATACAAAATAATGTTGCCATTCTAAGTGTAATTTGATTGCTGGGTTGCCTGTGTCCTGAAATGTGTAACAGGCTGGCTAGCTACAGGTGACAAGAAGCAGGCTACTGAAATAGACTTCAAACCTTATTCTGACATGGGTAAGAAATGGATACGGTAGGTGTCTTAGACCAGCATATGTTGCCCATGGGACACTTCTGTGTGATACAGTTAATAGACTGAAACTAGGCACACATGCAGCCAACTCTCGTTTCTCATGAACTCTCTGTATAACCACGGACAAGTAATTCTTCCTCAGTTCCAGTTTTTCATTTATAGAATGAAGGCTCCTTTCTGTTCCTTAGAGAAAAAGGTTCAGTGTGCTGTTGTGTGATTGACTGTGCTTAAATATTTTGCACTGAGAAATGCCTTAGAAATGATCAATGACAATTAGAGTTGGAAGATACCAAAAGCTTACTCACTCAAGTTCCATACCATAAATCAGGGCCAACCACTCCCAATAGCTCATAGACCAACCAGCACAATTCACACCACTCTCTGTTAATTTCAACCTTCATTATGGATCGAGAGGCCAAGATGGCTCCTTGACAGACAGGTTGTGAAATGCCACCTAACCTTGCCATATGGTATGCACCTGCTTTGCTCCTTCTTTAAAAATTCAGCTGGGAAGACCATGGTGTCCTTTCAGTAAGATGTGATACTGATCTAATAAAAGTTGTGACCCACTGAGCCCTAATTATGGTCTCTGCGTATCCCTTTTGTCTTTAAGGGCAAAGGGGAAAGGAATCCAATAAAGTGATTTGAAGACAGATTTGCCACAGTCAAGCGGTAGACAAACCAAATTATCTTGGCGGCTAGCTGCTATTATAAGGCGTGAGGGAGGAATATATGTTGAATACTACCACTTATCTACGTCTCTCCTTTTTTGTTTGTTTGTTGAACTTGAAAGCTATGAGAATGCATGAGTAATACAACATGAAAGATACAATACATACCTGATAACCTAGTTTACATGTGTGGGGAGTGCAGAGTAATAACAAGAAGGGGATGGCCTTTGTGCATAGCAGCTCTGATGCTGTGGTAATTATATGTGACAAGGAGTGTGCTACATTGATCTTAGCCACAGATATTTAATATGAGGTGCCTCAAGGGCAATTTTGAAGACAAAGCTAGAAAAATGCCATAGCAGTCCCTGGGAACTCAGAAATCCAGTTCAGTCAGTTTTCAAAATTCTAGAAAACAATCTCAACAAATAAGAGCTTAGTGCAAGGGCATGTTGTACTGATGTGCACAAACATACTTGCCAAATGCCTTCCAGAAATTTCTGAAATGCTCTGCAGTCAATCTAGACGTCCAACAGAATGTCAGAGACACTGTCTAGAGGGCCACAGGATTTTTCGGTTTACTGGCTCCGAACTAAGAGACAGCGGTCGGAGCCAGGAAACCATGCTCTGCTCCCCCTTGTAGCCTGTGGAGAGACAACCACAGTGGCTGCCTCTCTGTGCTCATAAAATGGAGCATGGAGAGGGAGTTCCCAGGGGCAGGGTGGGGAGGACACTGCAGAAGCCCTTTATGCTGCTTCGTATGGGGTCTCCAGGCCCGTTCCCACCTCTTCTCCAAAGCCCGTGTATCTAGCTAAGAATGCAGGGTGGGTGGAGTGCAGAGGAGAGCATCCCTTATGCGCTTCTCCCGACCTGCATACGATAGTCACTAGTCTATAGAGGCTGATATCTACCTTGATAGGATTACGCCCTTATATATTGAATGTGAATGGACATAGTCAGTATGCTTCTGAATACCAGATTATGGGACTGAGGAAGGCCATCAGTTTCATATCCTGTTTTGGAGCTCCCAGTAGCATCTCTCTGGAAACAGAATACCGGATGAGATGGCCACCTTAATCTCACCTAGTGAGGCTTTACCATTTTGATGTTTCCAGCCTGTTTTCTCTGGAGTTGTTGGCATTTAATACTGTAGGTATAGGTAAGAAGCCTACTTCCTTTCTCTGTCTGGTCATGTTGTCGTTGATGGATCTCTTCTAGCGAGGTATGACTGTCATACTTCACTTATGTTCTTATCTCACAGGGGAAGCATAGCTACTTTTGATTGTACAGAAACACCACAGGATGAAATTCCTTATCATTCCCTTCACACCCCAAAATCAACTTGCCTAGCACACCTGTACCTATCCTTCTGTAATTTGGCAAGTTTCTTACCAAGGAGCAACTCTACAATGTCTCCTGTTTTCATATAAATTGCCTGCCAAACAATGCGGGGGGGGGGGGATTAGAGACCCTTTTAAAAACCCATCCCAGAACTATAAAGACTCCCCTTGCACAGCCCCCTTGCACCTATGTGTCTGAAATTTGACAGGGTTTATCCCCACAGAAGGTGAAACTATGCCTGCATGTTTCATCCAGCTTGGCCGCAACACTTAAAAGTTATAGCCACTTTCCTTTTCAAAATAGATATAATAGGTAAAAGAGAAGCTAGATTTTGGCCACAAGTGGAAATTAAGACTTTTTTGTTTTCAAAATATAATTATGGCCTGCACATTTCAAAACAATTGTGTACTAGTTTGCTGTAACAGAGCTAAAAAGTAGATAAGCTGATCTCCTTTTATAGTTATATACAAATCTTCACCATGCCTGAAAATCCCCCCCTCCATCTGTGTTGCCTGGCTCATCCCAAAGGATCACGATGGGTAATAACATAGACATCAGTAGAACGGGCTAACATTCAAATTGATTGGATGAAATGTTCCTGACTTTTCCTGACTTACAATATCTTGTCATAACTTGCAATTCGTATAACCTAGGCAGCCCAAATTACCGAACTTCCTTGTGGGTGGGGGAAGCCAGTATTTATTCTGTACAATATGGCATGTTGTTGAGCTTCCTTTGTTCTTAAATTTTGAGTCACCTCCCAATAATTCCCCTTGATTTTTGAACTAGTTTTTAAGTATAAGTACAATGACCTAAAATTTTTCAACAGATGTACTCAGTTATAAAAGTATTTTAAAACCACATGGAAAAAATTTAGAGCTATTATGACCATAATAACTAAACACTGGCTTTCTAAATTTTGGAGATATTAACTAACTACAACTGAAAACATATTTAATGCTGCTTCATATTATCATTATTTTTAAGGGAACACATTTTATGCTATCTTATTGTGTATCTTGTACTGTTAAGATGCCATTTGTATCCTTGAATAAAATTGTAATTCATTCCACATACCGAGAACTTGTATTTTCATTTTTTAAGCTATAAATAATGCAGCATTTTAATTCAAAAGATGTGATAGTCTTGAAATGGTGAGGCAGATGTATGAGGAAAAATATGACTCTTAAAAAGCTATGGCCAGATGAACAATTATTGTTTCTATGAAACGGCCATTCCTAAAACAGCACAATCTTAAACCTGTTTTTTCAGAAATAAGGCTTGCTGATTTCAGCGGGACTTGGTGAAGTGAGTTTGGGATTATAGTCTAAGAAACATTTACTGTTGAACTTAGTGAGACTTCCAAGTGCATAGAATTTGGCTTCACAACTGTTAATTGTCTGGATGTGTCAAATCAATCACTTTTCCCCATGAGAAATGCATTGTCATTTTTCTTTGCTGTTGGGCATCCAGATGACTTTCTTAGGGAGCAATCCTATGGCTGCTAGTCGGCAGCTAGATGGCCATAGGACACATTGGTATCCAGGAAGTGACCTCGGAGCCTGCACTCCGAGGTTGGTTCCCTGAGAACCGACCTCCCCCCCCCCACGCTGCCTTGCAGGCAACTCAGAACGGCCCCGTGCTCCGTGCTAGGAAGAGGAGTGCAGAGCGGAGAAAACGGGGTGTTCCGGGGAGGCATTCCGGGGCAGGGTGAAAACGTCAGTACGACACATCCAACATGTCGTCCAGCAGCTGCCTCCCCCACTCTGCCTTCCCGCGGCTAAACAGCTGAAATTGGCCGTCTAGCCGCAAATGCAGGGCAGCTGAAGCACGGAGAACACCTCCGTGCTTCTCCTGCCCTGCACTGGATAGGCGGCCGCTCCCAAGTTTGGAGGTGGCTGCCTATCCCAGTAGGATTGCTCCCTTTAGGAAGTATTTCACCTGCTAGGATATCACATTTTTCCAGCATTAAAATCTGGGAAAACATTGAATTGATGGGAAATTGTGATTCCTCCTGCATGCAGTGCTAGCATTTCTCAATGCTTGGCTGCAGATTCTGGCTGAAAGCATGTCATGAACAGCTACTGAGGAGTTCCCACGAAATGAATGATTAGGGATGTTGGAGAAATCTGCTACGGATTCAAATGAGTTCAGATTTCTATGAATTCAACTTGCGGTTTCTGCAGTGGACCAGCTTTATCTGAATAAAGTGGATTCCATGGACTTGTGGACCATTTTTTAATGTTATTAGCGATAATGTGCACTTGGACAAGTGGAACAAAATTCTCATACATCTGCCCCACCCCCAAATCTGATTCCATCAGTGAGCAGACAACAGAATGAAAGATGCCTGACAATCCACAAAACACAGACCGATCATATTTAACGTAATCTGTACATCCTTAGAAATGATCTGTGATGCTTCCCTCCTATGCTGTTTTCACTAGGGATGTACGAAAGGCACTTACCTGGTCCCGCAGCTTGCTTCGCGGTGGCGGGGAGGCACTTCGGTTCTCCCCCTGAAGTTCAGGCTGGGGGGGGAGGCGCCCTGCCTCGCCCAGCCGAAATTCAAGCTGGGGAGAAGCGCCCCGTCTCCCCGGCCGTGAAATACAAAGCGAACCCCCCACACACACCCATGATAGGCTACGTAATGATTAACGTAGCCTATCACGGCTAGATTTCCAAAGTCAGCCGTAATAGGCTACGTAAATAGCGTTGCCCTATTTTACCTCCCTCGAATGTCCCTCTCGGCAGTGGGTCCTGGCGGCGGTTCGGCAGTGGTTCGTCAGGGGCGGGGGCGGCGGCTGGTCTTCCGACCGCCGGCCCGGCCGCCATTACAAAATAAAGAAAAAAAAAACACATGTGATAGGCTACGTAACGATTTACGTAGCCTATCATGGCTAGATTTCCAGAGTCAGCCGTGATAGGCTACGTAAATAGCGTTGCCGTGATAGCGTTGCCCTTATTTTCGGCATAGTCTACGTAAATCTTTACATAGACTACCCGGGACCAAGTAAGGAACGCAAGTGGCGGCGCCCATGGGCGCCGCCATTTGCGTACGCGCTTTTTTTCCCCCCCCCAAAGTCAGCCGTGATAGGCTACGTAATGATTTACGTAGCCTATCACGGCTGACTTTGGAAATCTAGCCGTGATAGGCTACGTTAATCATTACGTAGCCTATCACGTATGTGTGTTTTGTTTTGTTTTTACTTTATTTTGTAATGGTGGCGGCGGTCGGTCAGAAGACCGGCCGCCGCCCCCGCCAAACCGCCGCCGGGACCCGCTGCCGAGAGGGACATTTCAGGGAGGTAAGTCCCATCCCGGGGGGGGGGGAGAATTTCACCACCAAGAAATTCTCCGCCATCCCTAGTTTTCACTGCAAGACCTTTTCATTTCTGTTCTTTTTGTTCAAGGATCACTTCCATGCTGACAGACTTACCTTTCCAACAATCCAACAAGACCTTTTTAACAGAGGGTGGGTAGAACAGAAGCATAGCTGTTCCTCTACAGCAAGAAACATAATTGTTCCTCTGTCCCACATTTATCTTCATGCTAGCTAGCTCCCACCCACAACACGACTCTCCCTTGCAGCTCTTCTCCATTTGCATCCTACCCCTGTGTGGTGACAGTGCTACCCCCAACCTCTTTGTTAATAACACGGGAAACTGGATATTGTGCAAATTGCAACTTAGAGGTGGAATATGTGGTCCATAAAATGCACAGCTTGTTTGACCTTATGCAAAGAGTCAACAAAGACATCTGTGATGATTACCATGCTTTAGCTATGATACCTATAAAGTTCCAACAGTGAGTATAAAGTTCCTTCCAACAGTGAATCATTGAGTCTTTCAGAGTCCCAATTTATTTTCCAGTGTTGTACAGAGGCAAGCTGAAGTAATCTTTGGGGAATTTCTCTCATATCGCAGAGACTATGGATTAGATTGCTAATAAAGTGTCTTTGGCCTAAGAGCCAAATTACAGCTTTTTACATGGTTGTGTGCAACTCCCACCCCCTTTTAAAAATAAAATGAAAAAGCAACAACAGGAGTCTGCAATTTTCAGTGGTGCAATTTTCAGCCCTCCCTTCTCCTGCTGGTATTCTGCTTCCAAACTCAGCCTCCTGTGACTGCTTGTAGGTTTGATTGCTTTTTAATGGTAAAAGTTATACAGGACTCTTTGTCATATGTTGTTTTGCCCTCAGGCCACCACAAAATTATAACAGACCTTCTCTTGTAATTATGAAATGGTTTGGCAACTGATGCAAGGATGAAATCAAGGGTCTTCCTTTTCTTGTTTAATGCAAGCCTCTATTCCAGAGGCAGTGCACTGGGCTGTCTTTTTCCTTTACCTTCCCTTCTTGGAAGGGAAACAGAAACAGCCCAGAATTGAGCTGTAGAGGTAGCACAGCAGTTATGTCTCTTCTCCCATACCGGGAGGGAGCATGAAAACAGGCTTTAGAATTCTGTGAACCGCCCAGAGAGCTTCGGCTATTGGGCGGTATAGAAATGAAATAAATAAATAAATAAATAAAATGAAGAAAAAGTGCTGCAGTCATCTCCTCATCAGAGGTGCTCCTTCACACTCTCCCCCCCCCCACCCCGCCCCAGCAACAGCGCACGAGCTTTCATAAGTTCCTATTATTTATTTTATATCCTCCTGAAAATGGTGCCCAGGATGGCTAAAATGAAGTTTAAAAACAAAATATTAATCAAAATGTAACATTAAAACCAGAAAGAAACACAATACGAAGAAATAAACAGCATGCCACCAATTAAAACCCCCTTCAGCAGCAGACCAACCTACATGCCAAAGGCCTGTCTTTGCCTGTCGGCAGAAGGACAACAGAGTGGGGCAACTTAGCCTCCTTTGGCAGGGAGTTTCAGTCAGTGCCTGAGAGCAGCCACTGAGAAGATCCTACATGTTTCAGTTTGTGTTCCTGGCATGAGGGGATTCTCCAGAAAACCCATTGCACCAGTTCACACTACTGGCATTGTGCTAGAGGTCCCTTATGCCAGCACAACGTAATTTACATTAGCACTCATTCCATATTGGATACTGTTCCAAGTATGTAAATGAATGGACAAGGTCTATAAGCAGGGCTTTAAGGCAATAGCCCTCCCTTGCTGGTGCCTTAACTACAGATATCCAGAGACTTGGAGGTTCCATGTGTGCACTGACAGATATATTCCCAATGAATTTTTCCAGTTTTTTAAAGCCATCTAAACCAATGGCCATGATCACATCTTTGGATAGTGCCTTCTACAAGGTACTTATGCATTTTGTGAAGAAGCTACTTTCTTTCCATCCTGAATCTACTGTCCAACAATTTCAGTAGAAGAAAGTGTTATCTGTCTGTCTGTCTATCTATCTATCTATCCATCCATCATCTATTCATCTATTCATCTATCACATTTCTATACTGTCCAATAGCCAAAGCTCTCTTGGCAGTAGGGATGGCATGGGTTCCTGATTCCATCGGGGAATCCAGTGGAACCCCCCCTGCCTACACCCCTGAGCCCCGCTTGCCGAGCCCCTGCCCCCACTCTCCCCCTGCCTATGCTCAGCGAATGGCCCACACTCACCCCGGCAGCCTCATTGAGCTCCGCTGTCACCATTTTTTGAAAAACAAATTGGTGATCGCAAAAATGCGCATATTTGCGTATGCACGACAATGCCCATTTCTGTGAATGCATATATTTGCATATGCAGAAACGTGCATTTTGCAAATGCACATATTTGCATGTGCACGAAAATGTGCATTTTTGCAAGAGCTCAACGAGGCCACCGGGGTGACTGCGGGCTGCTCACCAAGCGTGGGAAGAGCTCAAGTGCGGTCCGGGGACTGGCGAATGGGGGCAGGAGCTGGGCGGGCACCCAGAGAACCCAGATGGGGGTGGCTTCGCACATCCCTACTTGGCGGTTCACAAAAAATATTAGCAAAGGAGACAAATTTCTCTCTATCGGCTTTCTCCATGCCATGCTCCACAATTTCTTCTCTCTACAATTATTTAAGTACAGGAGTATTTTTAAAAACTTACAACCATTCCTGTCTTTGCAAACACTTTGTTCTTTCTTGGCAGCTATGTCAATTTGTTACATGCTTTTAAAATCTGACAAATGATGAATCATTCAAGAATAGGTCGACAGTGGATGAATCAAGCCACACCCTTATCTTTAGAACAATTACCTTTGAGATTTATATATTCTCTCACTACAAACATATTTACCAAGATTACTGTGCCTACATTATGGTTGCTGTCACCATTGCTGTCTCAGGTTTGCCTCAGTTTTCAACAATGAATAAAACAGTGGTCTGTATCTTACTAACACATTTGTGTCTAATCAACTCTTTCTGATTGTACTTTTTAGGCTTTTTAGAACTCATCAGACCTTTCGAACAGTCAGCTATGGCTAGGCACCTTGAACCCAAACATAATCTCAGACATCACCTTAACTGCCAAGCAGATCTCAGTGCCATTTACTTGGGACCAAAACTGTTGGGGAAGTATGGAAAGAAGCTGAGGTTTTTAAAGCAAAACGATGGACAGTTGATCTCTGAAAGGTGTACTGAATATGGAAAACCAGCTGCAGTGAAGAGAAGGAAACACACTGTTAATGAAGCAATTGTGTAGCTATCTGAAATATAAAAATCCTTTCTGACTCTAGGAATCCAGTTTGATGCAAACTAAGTACATTAATTAAACTTCTGTTTAAGGGAAGAAACAGATAAGAAGAATGTGTAGCTGCTTCTTCCTGTCTGCTAGTAATGTCTAGTAAATGTCAATGCATGATGTAGTCTGCCTCTCACTGTTCCCTCCCTCTGTTCTTTTCAAGTTTAATGCCAACCCAGAAATGTACATTTCAGATATTTTAAGGAAAAAAGTATTAGTGGGTCACATAATGTTATGGCCACCATATACAAATAGAATATCCACTGTCTGACTGTGTGACATTGCATACTTACATCATGCATACTGGTCTGGTATCAATATTACGGATGGCTGAACTCACCAGAGCCTGTCTCACCCGCCATTCACTGGTCCCCCGCTGGCTGCCCACCCCTGTTCGGCTTGCCATGTGAGCCAGTGGATGGTCTATGGGCATGTGGCATGTGGTGTCCCCCCATCCCACAAGCCAACATTTTGTATATAAAATGGTGGCTCAGCTATTTACAGAAATCACCATGTGCTTAAAATGGCAGCTGCAAATAGCACAATTTACGCAAAATTACCCTAATTAGACCATTTACACCTGTATTTTTTGTGTAAATGGAGTTATTTATGCCCGCCACTTTATGCAAATAGCAATTTCTATAAATAGCTGAGCCACCATTTTTATGCAAAATGGTGGCTTGCGGACAAGCGGGGATCCCTGCACTTGCCTGACTCAGGTGCATCGAGTCAGGCAAGTGAGGGGATCTGCGGACTGGCATCTGGGGATCATTATGAAGTCCCAGGGCCTTTTCATTTCAGCAAAATGTTTCAGCAACTGAATTGAGAGGTATGGAAAAACATGTAATCCTTTTCTCATTGCAAAATATTTATTTTATTTTAAGTTATTTGCATGCTGCCTTTCAGGAGGAAACACCCTTTCATGGTGGCTTCCAAAAACTGATATCAGCACAAGTCACAATAATAAACAATAAATGTACAAACAAATTCAACCATGAATGAAAGCCCAGGTAAAAACTAAAATACAGAGCACTGTCCTGTTTTGCTGCTGCAGCTCTACTACTTCCGGTGTGCTAGCGGGACTCACTGCTAGCACAACAGGGGCTAGCACATCTCATAGCAATGCCGGAAATTAGTGGAAACACTCGTTTCCAGATCAGGACAGGTCAGTGAAGCTCCCTTCTGGGAGCTCCGCGGCGCTGACCTGCCCTGTTCTGGAAACTAGTCCCCCTGCTCTTCTGGAGGCATGAGGAACAGCTGTCTTCCCATTGCACTAGTTGTGAGTCCTACATGTGCACAGGTAGCATAGGATACTGCCCATAATGTTCAGTAAAATGCAACTAGATTAACTTGAAATGGAGTTTTATAAAAGCAGTACTCCAACTCCAAAAACATTATAGCCAGCCAGGTCCTTTTCATTTCTTGCTAAAAGTAAAGGGAATATATGTAATTTGGGTTATTTCTGGAGCTATTGGTCGGAGAGACTCTTCAGGTGCTGAGGCAGATGTCCATGTTAGTGATGAATAAATTATGAAATTGCCAGACATATTTGCATTTTTGCCAGCACAAATAATCTTGGAGTTATTAAAAGGTTCAGTATGCTTAAAATGTAAACTTTATATCCATATGGCTTTTCTATCTAAACAGATCTCCAATAAAGCTATTCATTTCATAGTCTTTAACTACTTTCAAGTCAATATAGTTAGATGACAAATTGGGCAATTTTAAGATATTTGGCTAAAGGTGTAACATTCATTTTCAGGCGGATGCGATGTGGCACATTTTTACAATATGAAGTTGATGGAATTTGGGAATGTATGTTTTTGCTTCAGCTGAGAAGTACTTGGTTGGAGAACAGATAAGTAATTCTCCTTCTCCATTTATTTTGCTGAACTTCTTCTTGGAAAAAATAATATTCATCTCTCACACTTCATTTGAAAAGATCTCATAAAATAGATCAGTAGGTCTTGTTGTCCAGAGAGGTGTAGCTGCCTGACCTAGCAATTCAGGGAGCCAATTCATACATAGGATGGTTGAATTGCCTGTCACAGGTTCGCTCTTGAAACCAGCCTGCTACAGTCATGGGGCATGACCCGGCGTTCTCTACATTCAACACTTAACTCTGGGCGTTTTTAATTAGACACTCCCCCAAAGAGAACATATGCAAAAAACTGCTTTAATACAACTGTAAAATTGTAGAGCTGCAAGGTACCTTTTCAAACAAATGTAACTGCATTTCCACTGCATTATTAAGATCTTTTTCACAAGAACCTCAATACAACATGGCAGCATATCTTCACCAATAATCTTCTTTGACAAATAGTTCAATATTGCCACAAACAAACAAAAGCCTGGTTCTGGTGTACAGATTGCTATAAAGAAAATGTGTTCTATAATTTACAACTTGAATCCCAATTTCAGGATATAGGAAGCTGCCTTATACCAGGTCAGACATTACTCTGTATAGCCCAGTACTGTTGACACTGACTGGCAGCAGCTCTCCAAGGTTTCAGGCAGGATGCTTTCCTTGCCCTACCTGGAGATGCCAGTGATCGAACCTGGGACCTTTTGCATCCAAAGCATGAGTTCTGCCACTGGGCTATGGCCTCTCATGTTATGCTAACTTGAAATCATAATTATGATGAGTTTGGGATCTTCCAAAACACAATGCAGAAATGTACATTCAAGATTCTTGCTTCTATTACATTTAAAACAACAACACCAAACAAAAAATTATTGCATCCAACGATGCAGCTCTATCCTCTCTTACGCAGAAGTTAGCCCCATTGAACTCAATACAAGTTACTTCTGAATAGATATGTACAGCATTGCACTGTAAGATTCTTTAACAAGATTGATTATCCAACAACACTGTGAATAGTATCAACTCATAAATCAAACTTTAATGGAAGAGCATTGTGTTTTTTTGCTTTGTATCTTTAGGTTACTTCCTTTGACATGAACGATAAATAAGAGTCCTATTTATTACGTACTGCAGGGCAGGCGTGCTATATAGTGGTAACCATACTTGCTGCTTTTGTAGCTTGACACTAACAAGGACAAGACACCGGCAGCATTTAAAAATTATCTTAATTTCTTTCCTAAATCCCTGCCTTTCACCTTCTCACCTCCTTTCCCCATTGTTCATAGATTTTCTTCATTAAACATCCCTCCACATGCCTAAGCATTTCCCTTGTGACTGTTCAATATTTAAGCACACCAGCTCACTCCTCCAACAGAAATGTCTCTCAGTGAGACAAGGTGTGTGCATGACTTTATTACAGCAAAGAAGTCCATTCTGAAGCCACCATGTAGACAGAGAAAATAAAACTCTCCTGAAATGATCCAAACTAGGTTGCCAACTACCAGTTGTTTTCTGAGAAACTTTCTTCAAAAGAAAAGCCCCTCTTTTGCCTTCTAACAAAATCTCTCTGCGTCAAAGGAATTTTCCCACACTGCCTCCTGCTTTCTCTTCCCTGAGCATCCTGGGAAGTGTAGTCATCATAACCACACTACAGAAAGCCTTCTTGAGGGACAGCCTTACAAATATAAGTAAGCAACTCACATGCAGTCATTAAGACACAGCACTGTCTTTCCAGATCAGTCAGGTAATACAAGTATCTCTCACATGCTGAATGTCCGCGGCTGCTTGTGAGGTGTTAGCGGAGCTGTTTTCAGTTGCAGTGATTTGATTTTCTTTTCTCCACTAGATGGCAGTGATGTCAACTTAATACAAATGCAAATCGTTGCCAAATGTGAAGAAAACAACGGTAGCCGTTGTGTTTGGAACTGTAGCAAGAAGAGGTTGTTTTCAACCTTCGGAGCTTTTCTGGAGCTTGGCTACCTAATGTAGATCAAGCTATGCACTCATAGCTTTCTTTACACCAAGCATGTGGCACACTTTTATTATTTTCTTTTATTATATTGAATATTGAAGTGTTAACGTTTTCAACTGCATACGGAAATCGTTCACCATCATAATGACTCTGTGAACCTTGGATGTTCCACATCCCAGTCCACAAACATCTATTCAGAGCTCCTATGCAAAACTTTAAAATGTTTAAAATGAGAATTTAGAGTTTTAGATGTTTCTTGCATTACACTTGCATTATTCATCACACTTATGAAGCTAATATTGGCTTAGATAGAAGCATAGCAACCAACAACAGAGAACCAAAGGAATGGTTTATTAAAGATGTTCCTCAGTCTAGCTCATTGCAAATTAATACTATAATATTAAACATGCTTAAATCCTTGTCTAAGTTTTTATCAATACTATATTTATTGATAATTTATATTTCTCATCCATGTGGGAACAAATGATACCGCCAAGCGGAGCTACAAAGAAATCACGTCAGACTTTGAAGCTTTGGGAAGGAAACTCAAGAACTTTGGGGCCCAGATAGTTTTCTCATCCATCCTTCCAGTAGTTAGAAGAGGGATAGAAAGGGAACGAAAAATACTCTGGGTGAATGACTGGCTACGAAGGTGGTGCCGACGAGAGAGGTTTGGATTCTGGGACCACGGGCTATACTTCCTGGAAGATGGGCTGTTGGCAAGGGACGGGTTGCACCTCACAAAGAATGGGAAGAATGTGTTTGGCCACAGCATGAAGAACTTCATCAGGAGGGCTTTAAACTGAATCCTACTGGGAAGGGAGATGTAAAGTTGGGGATAACAATGGATGTAGGCTCATGCACTGCAATGGAGAGAACAGATATAACAGCGTCTATAATAATAGTCTTCAGACACATGTAGGAAGAAAGCCAGACTATGAAGCACATGGTCTTTGATGTCTATATACTAATGCCCGGAGTATGGGAAACAAACAGAACGAACTTGAACTCTTAATGCAAAAGGGAAATTATGACTTGATAGGTGTAACTGAGACTTGGTGGGATGACTCTCATGACTGGAATAGGGATGTACGAAAGTCACTTACCTTTTTGTGGATTGTGTTCATGGTAGGGGGGGAAGCGCTCTGTCCCTCCCCCTGGAATCCTCGACGGGGGGGGGAAGCGATCCAGTCCTCCCCCCCCCCCGGAATCCTGCCCGGCTGGCTCTGCTCTGCGGCGGCAGAGCCAGATTTCCAGCTGCGGACTGGCTGGTGCGGACGCAAATGGCGGCCGCCATAGTGGCCACCATTTGCATCCAGCCAGGCAGCCATGATAGGCTATGTAAGAATTTACGTAGCCTATCACAGCTAACCCCCCCTCCAAAAAAACGGCGTATGCACATGGCGGCGGCTACAGCAGCCGCCATTTGCGTTCCCTATTTTTCGCCGTTCTAGCCTACGTAAATATTTACATAGGATAAAACGGTGAAAAAAAAGAGCACAAATAGCGCCCACTACGCTATTTGCGGTTCCCTTTTTTTCCTCCGTAATTGCCTACGTAAATATTTACGTAGGCTAGAACAGCGAAAAATAGGGAACGCAAATGGCGGCTGTCGTAGCCGCCACCATTTGCATACGCTGGTTTTTTGGGGAGGGGTTAACTGTGATAGGCTACGTAAATTCTTACATAGCCTATCGCAGCTGCAAAGACGCCAATGGCGGCTGCAGCAGCCCGGCCGCAGCCGGCCAGGAGACCGCCGCTGCAAGAGCTGCCGCCGCCGCCAAATCCGCCATCCCGGGGGATTCCGCGGGGGGGGGGCAGGAGGCCGTTCCGCCACGGATTCCAGGGGGCCAGATTCTAAAGAACTGGAATCCCATTGGAATCCGTGGTGGAATTCTCTGCCATCCCTAGACTGGAATACAGCAATTGAAGGATATAACTAGTTCAAAAAGAACAGGAGCAACAGAAAGGGAGGTGGGGTTGCACTGTATGTGAAAAATACATATCTCTGCACAGAAATACAGGAGGAGGAGCTTGGCAGTCCCACTGAGAGCATCTGGATCAAAATAAATGGAACAAAGAATAAAAGGGACCAAGTGGTCGGAGTCTACTACTGGCCACCCAATCAAGTAGAAGACGAGGATGAAATTTTTGAAACGCAAATAGCCAATGTTTTAAGGAAGCGTGACGTATTAGTAATGGGGGACTTCAATTTCCCCGATATCTGTTGGGAGACAAATTCTGCAAAACATGGCCCCTCCAGGAAATTCCTGACTTGTCTGGTAGATAACTTCCTCCTACAGAAAGTAGAGGTAGGAACTGGAGGATTGGCTATCCTTGACTTGATCCTAACCAACAGAGATGACTTAGTGGATAAAGTAGCAGTTATAGGAACTCTGGGGGAAAGTGACCATGTTGTATTTCAGTTCTTGGTTCAAAAGGGAAGCAAAAGCTGAGTGTAGTGAAACGTGTACCCTGCATTTTAGGAAAGCTGATTTTAATAAACTCAGAACAATGATCAGGAGGTTCCCATGGCAAGCAACTCTAACAAGAAAAGGAGTTCAAGATGGATGGGAGCTTTAAAAAAGGAAATTCTCAAGGCATAATTACCAACCATTCCAACAAGAAGAAAAGGTGGAAGACAACAAAAGAAGCCAATGTGGCTTCACAAGAAGCTTAGAGATGACCTGAAAACAAAAAAGGACACATATAGGAAGAGGAAAGAAGGCCAAGCAACAAAGGAAGAGTACAGGCAGGTAGCACAGAATTGCAGGGATGGCGTCAGGAAGGCTAAAGCCGAGAACGAGCTGAGGTTAGCAAGGGATGCTAAAAGCAACAAAAAGGCTTTCTAAGGCTACGTGCACCGTAAAAGACAGAGGAAAGAAATGGTGGTTCAGCTATTAAATAAGGATGGCAAAATGATAACAGATGACAAAGAAAAGGCAGAGGTGCTCAATTCCTCCTTTGGCTCAGTCTTCTCCCAAAAGAGGGTCTATGACCCCCCCTGGCAAAGGCGAAGTACAGGCTGAAGGGGCAGGATTGCAGCTTGAGATTGATAGGCATATGGTCAAGGAACCATATGCCGAAGAATTGATGCTTTCGAACTGTGGTGCTGGAGAAGACTCTTACGAGTCCCCTGGACTGCAAGGAGGTCAAATCAGTCCATCCAAAAGGAAATCAACCCTGAGTGCTCATTGGAAGGACAGATAATGAAGCTGAAGCTCCAATATTTTGGCCACCTAATGCAAAGAGAAAACTCCCTGGAAAAGACCCTGATGCTGGGAAAGACTGAAGGCCAAAGGAGAAGGGGACGGCAGAGGATGAGATGGCTAGATAGCATCATGGATGCAATGAATATGAACTTGAGCATGCTCCGGGAGAGAGCGCAGGACAGGAAGGCCTGGCGTGCTATGGTCCATGGGGTCACGAAGAGTCGGACACGACTGAACGACTGAACAACAACAACAAGGAACACCTAATTACTTTGAATGAGTTCAAATCTCCAGGGCCAGATGAACTGCATCCTAGAGTAATAAAGGAACTGGCAGAAGAACTCTCCGAACTGCTGTCTATTGTCTTTGAGAAATCATGGAGGGCGAGTGAAGTGCCAGATGACTGGAGGAGGGCTAATGTGGTCCCTATCTTCCAAAAGGGTAAAAAGGAGAAACCTGGGAACTACAGACCAGTCAGTCTGACATCAATCTCTGGGAAAATTCTGGAGCAGATGATAAAGCAATCCATCTGGAAGCACCTTGAAAACAATGCAGTGATTACTCAAAGCCAACATGGATTTGTCAAGAACAAATCCTGCCAGACGAATCTGATCTCATTTTTTGATCAAGTCACCTCCCTTGTGGACCATGGGAATGCTGTGGACATAATATACCTCGACTTCAGCAAAGCTTTCGACAAAGTGCCTCATGATCTCCTGATGAGCAAACTAGCTCAAAGTGGGGTAGATGAAACAACGATCTGGTGGATCCACAGTTGACTACAGAATCAGACTCAAAGAGTGCTTATCAATGGGACCTTCTCAAACTGGGGAGAGGTAACAAGCACTATGGTTTTCCCAGTAGTAATGTATGGCTGTGAGAGCTGGACTATAAGGAAGGCTGAGCGCCGAAGAATTGATGCTTTCGAACTGTGGTGCTGGAGAAGACTCTTACGAGTCCCCTGGACTGCAAGGAGGTCAAATCAGTCCATACTAAAGGAAATCAACCCTGACTGCTCATTGGAAGGACAGATACTGAAGCTGAAGCTCAAATATTTTGGCCACCTAATGCGAAGAGAAAACTCTCTGGAAAAGACCCTGATGCTGGGAAAGACTGAAGGCAAAAGGAGAAGGGGACGGCAGAGGATGAGATGGCTAGATAGCATCACCGATGCAATGAATATGAACTTGAGCACACTCCGGGAGAGGGCGCAGGACAGGAAGGCCTGGCGTGCTATGGTCCATGGGGTCACAAAGAGTCGGACACGACTGAACGACTGAACAACAACAACAACAAGCAGGGTACCTCAGGGTTCAGTCCTGGGCCCAGTGCTCTTCAACATTTTTATTAATGACTTGGAGGAGGAGGTGCAGGGAATGCTGATCAGATTTGCAGATGACACAAAATTGGGCAGGATAGCTAATACTTTGGAAGACAGAAACAAAATTTAAAGGGATCTTGATAGACTGGAGCACTGGGCAGAAAGCAACAGAATGACATTTAATAGGGATAAATGCCAAGTTCTGCACCTAGGAAAAAGAAACCAAATGCACAGTTACAAGATGGGGGATACGTGGCTCAACAACACTACAAGCGAGAAGGACCTTGAGATTGTTGTCGATCACAAGCTGAAGATGAGCCAACAATGTGATGTGGCTGCAAAAACAGCGAATGCTAATTTGGGCTGCATTAATAGAAGCATAGCTTCCAAATCCAGGGAAGTACTAGTTCCCCTCTACTCAGCACTGCTTAGGCCTCATCTGGAGTACTGTGCGCAGTTCTGGGCACCACACTTTAAGAAGGATGCAGACAAACTGGAGAAGGTTCAGAGGAGGGCAACAAAGATGACCAGGGGACTGGAAACAAAGCCCTGTGAGGAGAGACTGGATGAACTGGGCATGTTTAGCCTTGAGAAGAGAAGACTGAGGGGAGATATGATAGCGCTGTTCAAGTACTTGAAAGGTTGTCACAGAGAGGAAGGCCAGGATCTCTTCTCGATCATCCCAGAATGCAGGACACGGAATAATGGGCTCAAGTTACAGGAAGCCAGATTCCGTCTGAACATCAGGAAAAACTTCCTGACTGTTAGAGCAATACAACAATGGAACCAATTACCTAGGGAAGTAGTGGGCTCTCCGACACTGGAGGCATTCAAGACGAAGCTGGACAGCCATCTGTCAGGGATGCTCTGACTTGGATTCCTGCATGGACTCGATGGCCTTGTAGGCCCCTTCCAACCCTACCATTCTATGATTCTATGATTCTATTATGTGAGAAGTAGCCCTTAGTAGGACCAATAGAGGCTGGTAAGGCTGGGTATTTGCCGGGGTTGTAGCTCTACTGAAAAGCTGACTATCCCAACGGTACTGACACACTGTCACTTTGCACAGAGCAACCCAGAAACAGAATTGCTAACCAGCAAGACAGAAAAAGAACTGTCTGATTGTGAGTTGTTGCTGTTATTTTTGTTTTGCTTCTTGTCTTTTCTTTTTTAGTCATGTACTTCAGATGAACTTTACTTTTTGCACAGGCCACTCCCAGACCAACAAAAAGCACGAGGTTATAGCCTAGACCGCCCAAAAACTAATAGAATCCTGTAACCACTGAGAGTTGAATTATTGCTGGTGTCAGCAATGGGTCTAGGCTAGATGTTTTTGATCAAGCCTACTGTAACCTGCTGCTTTTTGCTCTGGGCTCCTTTTCTTTGCACAGAGGGCTTCATATCCAGGCTCCACTCAGGTACCAGACCTTTTAATTTCAAGAGATGGCAAACCTAGCAAGAACGCTAAAGATAAGGTGAGACACCTCTCAGCATGCCTTACCTCTCTCAAGATAAAGAGACCCTTCAAAAGTGACTTGCCTAAGGACTCCCTCCCCCAATCAGGGAGACACCACTGGTCCATAGACACTTGTAAATATACTTTAAAATAAAGGATTATAAACTTACCTCCAGTTTCTGAAATGGCAGAATTCTACCTCTTTCTAAAGATGACTTCAAGGCAACCCAATATCTAAAGAAGTGAGATAAATCAAGGTAAGTACATAATGATAAAACTACAATTTGGCAAAACTCTGTGAATATAACTCAGTGCGTCACTGAGGGAGCAATCCTATGGCCACTAGACACTGTCTAGAGGGCCATAGGATATGCTGTATTCTGGGAACCGACCTCGGAACCCACGCTCCGAGGTCGGTTCCCTGAAATCCGACCTCCCCTCTTGTCCACGCTGCCTCGGAGGCAGCGCAGAGAAGCCCCAGCCTCCGCGCTTGGAAGACGAGTGCAGAGTGACTGAAAAGGGGCGTGGCGGGAAGAGCAGAGCTGCGCACACGACACATCCTATCTGTCATATGGCAGCTTCCTCTCCCGGTCCCCCCCCCCACCGCTAGACAGCCGAAAATGGCTGTGTAGCAAAAAAGAGCAAAGCAGGAGAAGCACGGAGGTAATGATCCCATGCCTTTCCTGCCTTGCTTTGGATAGGCAGTTGCCTCTGAGGTCGGAGGCAGCCGCCTATCTACTTAGGATTGCGCCCTGAATATAGTAACATACTTAATAAGTTTTGATCCTGTACATACTCATTTGGAAGTTCACTCCTTTGAAATCAATGGCTACAATTTAACTGCATGCATGTGGAGCAGCCAGGGCTGCACGTCCAGAGCCAAGTTAGAAAAGGAGCAATTAGTGAAATCACTTGTTTGGTTAGGAGGAAAAGGATTACAAGAAGCTTTTCCCCATTTTCTGCAAAAACCTCTTGCACTTTTAAAAGAGCACTATAAAAGTCACCCATATAAACAAAAACTGTAAAAACAAAAGTTGCAGTGTGGAATGCTCTTCTTCAGGGTTCCAGCTAGCCAGCCATGTCTTCTTTCAAGATACTCCATTCCATGCACCACGATTTTGGCCACACATCCCTCAACAGACAGTCAGCATTCCATGCCCACTGAGCATGCTCAGTCCTCTCTGAACTGTTTTGGACTTTCTCCCCACTCCTTATGGCTTTTTTTTTTTTAAGGTTTTTTGTACTTCTACAAACGTTGGGGTTCCCTCAACCCTGCTAATACCTCCCTCTTTTGTGTGAGTGGTGCCATTTTGACTACATAAGGATCCACACTTGTTATTAATGTTATTATATTATTAAGGAATGGAACTGCAGGCTCAACGTCCATGCTTCTCATCCAGCTGTAGCTGTATCTTCACATCACCAGATGCCCAGTTAGTGATGCAAAGATACAACACAACTTTAGAGCAGAGGTTCTGGAAGTTTACTGTTGTGAACCCCTGTAAGTCAAGACAAAGATTATTTGAAAGTGAAACCAATTTAAAACAAATAATTATTACAAATTAGAATTTCAAATTTTGAGAGGGAAGGTGAGCTGAAAATGTGTACGACCTGTGGTCTATTAACACGAAATGTAAGACAGCTCTCATGAATAATTTTATGTGGGGTATGATAGAACCGTAAAATAAGTCCTTAATATTAAAGGGGCACTGAGGATATTGACAATCTATATTGTATTGTGCATTGGTAGTGAAGCCTCGCTTATGGATTGGCTGAACTGCTATATTGTATTCTGCTTATGGCAGTGAAGCTTCTGATACTGATTGTCTGAACTGGTATAATGCCATGGAATGTTTGTGAGCATTCTAACTGCTCTGGAAACAAAGGACCAAACAACATGTTATGTAAAAAGCGTTCCCCCCACCCCTTAACCTGGTTTTAAAGAACCAAAATAGGGGTGGGGAAGCCCAATCAGGATTGGGACTGAGACAGGCAAGGAGGGGTAGCTTAACTTTTCCCCTCCCTAACACAATTCCAATGGAAATTCCCACCCCAGCTCCAAATCTGCTATTTGCATTGGCAGGAAGGCTCCCCTTGGGATTTTCATTGGGACCACAGCAGACAGAGAGGGTTCAACACATTCTCCATGCCTGCTGCAACCCAACTCAACTCCTCCTGCATCTGCTATTTTGATTTTTAAATCTGTTACATGAAATTAGAAAAACAACAACAACCCACTACTAGAGCTGTGCACAAATAGCCATTTCGGGCACATAAATTATGGGGTCCGTTTCGAGGGGAAGGAAAAATTCTCGAAGAGTTTCTCACGGCCAGGATCACCATTTGCAGCACCACAGTTTGTGCTGCCACTGCAAATGGCATCAACATCAACTGTGTTAGCAGCCTGGCCACCATTCTCCACAAAGCCCAGACCCTAGCATAGTTCTGAGGGAATGTGTGTGTGTCTTGGGGGCACAGAATGGTGTCCACCACACACAAAATGGTGAAGACTATTTGGAGAAAATTCTAAAAAGTGGCCATTTTTTTCTTGGGGAGTATGAAAAAGAAGCATCTCAGAAACTTTCTCAGAAAAATGTCTTCTAAGAAATTTTGGCTCAGCTCTACAAAAAGCACATTTAAGAGAAAGTGTAGTTTGTCCCAAAGCTGTCAGAACATTTGTGGTTTAGCTCAGCTTCTGGGAAAGAAGATAAAGTTGTTGGCTTGGCTGATACGATCACTTCACACAGGCTGTAGGCAAAGGACAGGGGTAACTTTGTGATGTGGGCTAAGCACTGGGAAGAGATACCAGGAGGTAGAGATCCTGAGGGACAATGATCCCAGAGACAAAATGGCTGAAGTAAGGGAGCAATATAGGTATAAACTTAGGAACAAACATCTGAGGAAAGGACATGAAAGAGAAGGAAAGGGGAGTAAGGAAACACAAAGGGACTTACAGTGATGCAAAAGAAGCCACTGTAGAACCTTATAGTACATAAGGGTAGTAGGAGTGTTAAGAAAACAGAGAAAACAGACGGCTAGCAAAATGTGGTTAATGAAAGTGAGAAAAACTAAGCAGTGGGCTAAAAAGAAAAGACCTGAGAAAACAACAGGTGGCGGAGATGAAAAAAAAAAAAAGGA
The DNA here is from genome assembly GCF_057233095.1 of Heloderma suspectum. Taxonomy (NCBI): domain Eukaryota; kingdom Metazoa; phylum Chordata; class Lepidosauria; order Squamata; family Helodermatidae; genus Heloderma; species Heloderma suspectum. The sequence goes on along the minus strand of NC_139460.1, from coordinate 75,976,174 downwards.
GCTGAGGAGAGAACATCTAGGTCAAAAGCTCATATTCAGGATGCAGACATGAAGGAAGAGCAAAGATAAATAACAGTGCAATTCTATGCAAATCTACTCAGAAATAAATCCCATTTAATAATGAAGCATACTCCTAGGTAAGCAGGTATAGGATTGCAGCCTAAAGGAGGTTTTGAGGGCTAGGGACAGAGGAAAACAATGCTGTTAGGTCTAGAATCCAGCATATGAGAAGGCTGCTTTACCTTTCAGAGTTGTACAGAAGAGGAATTCTGCCAACCAGGAGCCTTCTGCTGTCTCTGCAACCCATAGTACAGTTGGATACCTTTAGAAACTAGGCTTAATGGAGTTATTGGGGGGCCTCTCCCTGTGCCTCTAGCAAGGCACACTTCACTTCAAAATAAGCAATGTAGCCCTGCTGCTTTGGGGGGTCCTCCTGCTCAACTGCGGAATGATCTTCTGGAGAACCGCCCCAAAGTCCTGCACTAATGCCACCACTGCCTGCAACATGGTGATCCAACCACCCTAAGAACGACTCAAGGGCTAAGGACTGGACCAGTGTGGGCTGGTGGCTCCAATGTCTGTGGGGCTGTGAATCTGTTCTGGGTTTCAGTCACCTTGGAGAGCTCCTTTAGAGTTCTGGCTGGTTCTGATTGAAACATGGAGTAGATTCACCGCTCCATTGACATCGGAGCTACCAGCCTTCACTGAATTGGACAGGTGTGTGCGCGTGTGTGTGCATGTGTTGGGCAGGTGGGTATGTTAAACAGTCAGTTCTTTGGCAGATGTCTAGTTATCAACAATGTTCTTGAACCTTCAGAAAAAGGTCCTCCTGTCATTATTTTTCTAATTTTTCATATTTCAAGGCTTTCTCTCTTTTCTTTTCATCCTATATATATATATATATATATATACACATATATTCAGTCTCTTTGGATCTTCCACAGCAACTCTCTATGCCTCTAGGGAGGCATGGAGAATGCTGGGTCAAGGAATGGTGATGATGGTGTTGATGATGATGATGTAATGGTGCTGATGATGGTAATGGTGTTGATGATGGTGTTGATGATGATGATGTAATGGTAGGTAATGATTAAGGTTCACAAACAATACAGGAAATGTAGGATCAAGACAGTTAATAAATAAAGATGGACAAATCATTCTGTTTCTCATCCACGTCAGTTTCGCATGTATTCAATCATGGGTTCAATCTGTCCTATTTCTGCATCAGTCTGCAGATTCAAAAAACACACATGTATTTTTGTACACAATTTCGCCTAATACATGCATTTCTGTATGCAACTTTCCTTAACATACACATTTTTCTATGCAATAGAGAGCTTCGGCTATTGGGCGGTATAGAAATGAAATGAATGAATGAATGAATAATTTTTGAGCCAAGAACTGCAAATTCAGAGAAGTGTGTCATCCAAAGGATAACCATGTTCCAATCAACATATTTCTTCAGGAACCGTGAATTAGGTTAGTTTGCTTAAAAATTCAGCACAAACTAAATTCTCCTCCATCCCATACAACAGATATATAAAATTAACAGAGGATTTGGAGCCAGGTGCCATCAGTATGTGGATGACATGCAGCTTTATCTCCCTGTGAATCAGGCAAGGCTATGCAAGTCCTGGATTGGTGCCTAGACTCAGTAATGGGCTGGATGAGGGCCAATAAACTGAAGCTGAATCCTGGCAAAATGGAAGCCCTGTGGGTGAGTGGTTCCCGAGTCTGGGAGATAGGCACATTGCCTGTTTTGGATAAGGTTGCACTCCCCTTGAAAGATCAGGCTTGTAGTCTGGGGGTACTCCTAGATCCATCACTGTCGCTGGAGGCCCAAGTGCCTTTTATCAGCTTCAGAATAGCTGGGCCTCAGTGGTCCAGCCGCTAGTAACCTCAGGACTGGATTACTGCAATGCGCTCTATGTGGGGCTGCCCTTAAGACTGCTCCAGAAGCTGGACCTAGTGCAGAACGCAGCAGCTCACCTGTTGACAGGAGCTGCCCATTTTGCTGAGGGAACTGCACTGGCTGCCTATTTGCTACCAGGCCAGGTTTAAGGTTTTAGGACTAGTGTACAAAGCCCTAAACAACTTGGGACCATGGTACCTGAGAGAGCGCCTTCTCTCTTACCAACCTGCCCAGTCACTGAGGTCATCAGAGGGCATGCTCCTGGTGGTTCCACATGGACCTATGGCCTGATTGGAGTCTCCTCGGAGAAGAACCTTCAGTGTGGTGGCCCCCTTCCTGTGGAACTACCTGCCTTTGGAGGTTAGGCAGGCACCTACATTGTGCTGTTTCCTGCGCCTCCTGGAAACGTAATTATTTAAGAAAGCCTTCCTTGATTGATCGCCCATGGTTTTATTAGAATTCTGTTTTTTTAAATAGTAATTATTTTAACTGGAAAAGACCCTGATGCTGGGAAGGATTGAAGGCAAAAGGAGAAGGGGATGGCAGAGGATGAGATGGCTAGATAGGATCACTGATGCAATGAATATGAACTTGAGCAAACTCTGGGAGAGAACGCAGGACAGGAAGGCCTGGCGTGCTATGGTCCATGGGGTCACGAAGAGTCGGACACGACTGAACGACTGAACAACAACAATTATTTTAACATGGTGTTTTATTCTTTTATCGTATTTTGTATTTTTATTGTTCACTGCTCAAGAATCTGTTGAGATGTGGAGTGGTATACAAAAATGTTGAAAATAAATAAATAAATACTGAAAAAATGCAGGGGGCAGGTTAAACCTAGAAGAAATCCAAGAAAACTTACATATGTACAGCAAATACTCCACTCAGAATTGTAATTGACCAAAACAATGCTTACATGATCACAGCACAGTGCTACTTACTTAATCAGTTCTGGTTATGTAGTGACATCACTGAGAGGCGAACCAAATCACTATCCCCAGTTCTAAGGCAACCAGGCCAGTGCACTCTGTTTTGCCATGCTGAACTGGTTGGCATGATCACTGCAGCTGTGGTGGGTTGCGGCATGTGCCAGGGGCCATTTTGAATACTCAAGCCTTGGCAGTTGGTCACCATGGCTTATTGTGTGATCCAAACCTGGCAAGGGTGGGTTGTTGGCATGGTAAAAAAGCCCATGGGTGTGGTGATCGTACCTACTGTGTTGAAACCACTACAGTGTGGCAAGATGGAATGTTGGACCAATTTCCTTATCAATATGGATGCATTCCCTTTTTATTGTGAAAAATGTCCTTAGTTTTGCCTGAGCCCCAATTAAAATTTTGATAGGAAATTAAGAAAAAAATGTATAGAGATAAGACTTTCTTCAAACAGAAAACCAATGTTTTTAGATTATTGCTACAGGGAAATGGCTAGTTGTTTTTGTATTTTTGTAAAAAATATACTGAATCACATCTGCCTGTATTCTGAAGGGCGGGAAAAAGAAATGTTGTGCATTTATTTTAATTAAATAAAAACAAATTCTGAGTTTGAACAAATGAACGATGTCCAGCCAGGTATTCCCTGGAATCTCCTCCTCAGATGCAGGTGTTTGGGTTTGTGTGTCTGCAGGTCAAGAACGGATGGGACATGGTCTTGCAAATAGGCAATGGTTCTTTTTAGGATTCAGGATGCAATAAATACACCATTGGGTGAAGGAAATATTTTATTAAGCAAAAGCTAATTCAAAAGGCAAAAGATTAAAGCAGAACACTGCAATGGTATGATTGCAGCAGGCAACTACAAAATAAGCTACAAAATAAATTATACCCCTTCAGTCACTGGGAACCCCTCCTCAGAATCAGCGATGAGCACACTCCAATAGGCCTGGTATGCAGCACTGTCCAGAGATCAGCCTGCATTGAGGTTCTGAAGTGGGAGGGTCCTGGGGACACTCTTGTGCTCATATTAATCCTTCCCCTATCCTGAAGCTTTACTCCAATGACTTCAAGAATGTTTGGTAGCAACCCAGCATAGATAACTCCAGTCCCAGCTGCTCTGCTAACAAGTAACCAACCAGGGGGGCATCTTCATGACAACAGAAGGAGAAGTAGGGATGGGGGAGAAATCCTCCACAGACTCCAGTGAGGCCAGATTCAAAAGAATCTGGCCCCCTGGAGTCTGTGGAGGATCGGAAGACTTACCTCCACCTCCACGAGGAATCCTTGCCGACCGGATCCTCCCTGCTGGCCGGCTCCAAAGTGCCAGCAATACAGCCGCCATTGCCATATCGCTGGTGGGCCTGATTGACTACGGCCACAAATGGTGTCCGGGATGCCATTTGCGGCTGCAGTCAATCCGGCCCACCAGCGATATGGCAATGGCGGCTGTATCGCTGGCACTTTGGAGCTGGCAGGCGGCTCCGCGGACTCAGCTGGTGAGGATTCCAGGGTGGGACAGATGGCTCGCCTCCCCCCCGTGGACCCCCATGGAGTCCAGGTAAGTGGGTTTCATACACCCCTAAGGAGAAGCGAGCGGTAGGGATGTACAAAAGTCACTTACCTTTTCGACGGGGTGATTTGCGGTGGGGGGGGAGGTGCTCCACACACCCCCCCCCGAAATCCTGATCCGGCTGGCTCCGCTCTGCGGAGATTCTGAGGAGCCGCTGGCTGGGACCGCCTGCAGCCGGACATCTGGCCACTGGGCAGCCTTCCATAAAAAAAACACCGCGTATGCAAATGGCAGCGGCTACGGCGGCTGCCATTTGCGTTCTCTTTTTTTCCGCTGTTTTAGCCTACGTAAATATTTACGTAAACTATTACGGTGGAAAAAAAGAGGAACGCAAATAGCGTAGTGGGTGCTATTTGCGTTCCTCCCCCCCCCCCCACCGTTTTAGCCTACGTAAATATTTACGTAAGCTATTACGGTGAAAAAAAGGGGAACGCAAATGGTGGCCGCCATAGCCGCCACCATTTGCGTACGTGGTTGTTTTTTTGTTGTTGTTGCCATGATAGGCTACGTAAGTATCAGTCTCAAACAGATAACTGGCCCTGGGAAAAAGCTAACTAGCTCAATAAACAGGCACAAATGGAAATCTCAACACGGGCACATGAATTTGTGCACCATGGAGTCCTTGAAATAACAATGGTCTTCTGCGTTTTGACTACATCCATAGAAGTGGCCACCCAGAGCCTGGAATATGTACTGTCAAACCAACGAGAAGCAGTCAGCCAATGGAATGGCACAGGTTGGTAGAGTGCAGTAGTCAGGTTGACATGACAGTGGGGCTGATGCAGCTCTTTCTTGAAGACCTGGATGTCTTATGAGACCCAGGAAAACAACAAGGAAGAAAACACAGCTAGCCACACTTGTCTCAAAGGGGGCTGGAAAGTAGGCCAATGATGAGTCCTTCTGACTCCAGCAGTGGGAAGTTCAGATAGAGAGAGAAGGAGGAACCAAGTTGTGTGACCTTCCTTCCTTTTCTTTCTGATGTTTTAGGGCAGGAATGGGGAAGTTGTGGCCCTCCAAATGTTTTGGACTACAGTTCCCATCATCACTCATCATTGGCTTTGCTGGCTCAGTTGAATGGGGGTTGTAGTCCACCAACATACGGAGGGCCACAAGTCCCCCACCACTGTTTTAGGACAAAAGGCTGACTGATGTCAGAAGGACCATGTAGGACAGAAGAACCAATTAAGGGCTTGCAATTGCATACAATTACCAAAGATACATCAGCAATATTTTAATATGGATATGTGTGTGTGTGTGAATGTAAAGAAAGATTCTGCTTGCTACATCTTTAAAGTGATGTGTGCTTTGGTTCTAGATAACAAGGATAGTGTATTGGCTTGCTGTCTAAACACACATCATCATAAAGAAACAGTGTGGTGGGCTAACTACATGTTACACACAAAAGTCACAATACAGACTCAGTGCCATCATCATCATCATCAACATCACCACCGCCACCAGAAAAACAATGTAGGAAGGGTATGATTTTGAATAAGAGATTGATTAAGTGCTTAACTCTTTCTCCACTCATTATTTCTCCACTCCTAGTAGTCCCTACATTCCCAGTTCAAAATGCAGCAAATTTGGCATTAGGGCTTTGTTACCAGCATTTGTGTATAATGTGTAGCTAGCCCCTGAAAAACCTGAAACGTGTGTGTGTGTGTGGGGGGGGGGGGTTCTGTTTTTTCCCTCATACTGCCTCTCACTGTTACTTCTGACACATCAATTTTATGAGCTTCAATCTTCATTTTTTCTGCCCAGTTTGTATGGATACCCCATATAACCTCCACATAGTGATATTTTCTGAAGGATACAATCCTACGCATGTTTAGACAGAAAGAAGTCCTACAACTCCTAGCATTCTCCAGCCAGTATGGCTGGCTGGGGAATGTTGAGAGTTGTAGGACCTCTTTCTGTCTAAACATGCGTAGGATTGTGCCATTAATGTTCTAAGAAAAAATTCTACTAATAATAAAAGGAATGGTTAAACTTCCTCGTAGGTTCGAATGCATTCTCCTCCTTACTTGCTCCACATGACTATGCATATGGGCTATACAACCTTATGAAGAAATATTAGCAAGAATGAGGTTTTAAACAGAAACCTGACAGCACTTTCTGCAGTCATGCCTGCATTTTTACCCACTGCCATGAACATAAGGATCACTGGGGCTGAATCCATGTCAAGCCTCAAACTAGCATCTGTCCATGATTAGGCTGACCATATTTCCTTGAGACAAAAGCAGGATATTGGGATGACAAAAATGGGACGGGGTTATGTAATGTCCCACCGGAGAGTTCCGCTGTAATAAAAAAATAGCTAACAGCCTGTTGAACCAAAATATGAGTCTGAAAAGTCCGAATCAAACTGAATGTAGGGTAGAAGGAATCTCTATGGGTGGAATGATGGTAGAAATAACAGTAAGACTCGCCCTCCTGGCTCCCACATGCTGAATGGGGCTTAGTGACCGCCTTTCACATTCCCCGCCACTGCAGACAAGCAAGGCTCAAGAAGCCTGACCCTGACTGGATAAAGTAAATGGAACTTCCTCTTTCGTCACACTAGTCGTTTTATTGCACGCATTGTTTAACATAGAGTCTTATAATAAACGTGTTCAGTTTTTTACAAAAAATAAAAAACAGGACAAAATTGACATTTATATTAAAACGACAGGATGGTCAGGAAATATGAAAAAAAAATGGTACTGTCCCGTTTAAAACTGTACATATGGTCAGCCTATCCATGATGCTGTTTATGCACATACGTGACTGTGAGGAAATGAACTAGCCTCTAGGAACCACTGAGCAGGGACTTATCATTGCCTCTATTACAAATTTGCCTATTTTCTGTTTCTGGCCTGGTTCTGACAGCATGGATTGTATTTTGCCAAGTGTGTTTTTGAAGGATAGAAACAGAAACCGGGTCAAGTGGGTTCTCCAGGAAGAAATATGGAGGTGTGAGGTGCTCAGTCATGGAAGGGCCGATGGCTCTGCTGTCAAAGAAGAACTCACAGGACCTCAGAGACCTATTTGTTTTCCCCCAAGCCATGCTGTCAAACTGGAAAGGTTCCACCAGAAAAGATACTTAAAAGATCCAAGGCCCATAACACAAATTTGTATGTGTGTGTGAGGTGTGCACTGACCCTCTGCTTCAACCCAGAACCCGCTTTGGTGTTTCAGAAAACATCTCACTGCTGCTTGGACCACTTTGGGGTCAGTCCACTTTGACTTGGTTCTGAACACAAGCTAAGGTTCAGAAAATTGAAGCTTTGCGCTTCCTGTTAACTATCATGGGATTTTTTTTTTTTAAAAAAAACACTATATCTTTTTTCTCTCGGTCAGAATTAGATGATAGTTGCAGGCATCGTAGCCCCTTAGGAAGGTATTATGCCTGCACAGTGTCTGAAAAATAGGTGCAGGGCATTTTGTGCTATGTGCCTTTATATTTTGATTTTCTTTTATAGGAAACAGCTGACTTACTTATTTCTTGGAAGAAATGGATGAAACTATTGGGATTAACTATCGGGTATAACTGAGACTTGGTGGGATATCTCTCTCATGACTGGAATACAGCAATTGAAGGATATAACTTGTTCAAAAAGAACAGGAGGAACAGAAAGGGAGGTGGGGTTGCACTGTATGTGAAAAATACATATCTCTGAACAGAAATACAGGAGGATGAGCTTAGTAGCCCCATCGAGAGCATCTGGATCAAAATAAATGGAGCAAAGAATAAAAGGAACCTGGTGGTCGGAGTCTACTACCGGCCACCCAATCAAGGAGAAGATGTGGATGAAACTTTTGAAAAGCAAATAGCCAATGTTTCAAGGAAGCGTGATGTAGTAGTAATGGGGGACTTCAATTTCCCCGATATTTGTTGGGAGACAAATTCTGCAAAACATGGTCCCTCCAGGAAATTCCTGACTTGTGTGGCGGATAACTTCCTCCTACAGAAAGTAGAGGTAGGAAGTAGAGGATCGGTTATCCTTGACTTGATCCTAACCAACAGAGATGACTTAGTGGATAAAGTAGCAGTTACAGGAACTCTGGGGGAAAGCGACCATGTTGTACTTGAGTTCTTGGTTCTAAGGGAAGCAAAAGCCGAGTGTAGTCAAACGCGTACCCTGGATTTTGGAAAGCTGATTTTAATAAACTCAGAACAATGATCAGTAAGGTCCCATGGCAAGCGACTCTAACGAGAAAAGGAGTCCAAGATGGGTGGGAGTTTTTAAAAAAGGAAATTCTCAAGGCACAATTACCAACCATTCCAACAAGAAGAAAAGGTGGAAGACAACAGAAGAAGCCAATGTGGCTTCACAAGAAGCTTAGAGATGACCTGAAAACAAAAAAGGACACATATAGGAAGAGGAAAGAAGGCCAAGCAACAAAGGAAGAGTACAGGCAGGTAGCACAGAATTGCAGGGATGGCGTCAGGAAGACTAAAGCCGAGAACGAGCTGAGGTTAGCGAGGGATGCTAAAAGCAACAAAAAGGCTTTCTTTAGCTATGTGCATAGTAAAAGACAGAGGAAAGAAATGGTGGTTCAGCTATTAAATAAGGATGGCAAAATGATAACAGATGACAAAGAAAAGGCAGAGGTGCTCAATTCCTCCTTTGGCTCAGTCTTCTCCCAAAAGAGGGTCTATGACCCCCCCTGGCAAAGGCGAAGTACAGGCTGAAGGGGCAGGATTGCAGCTTGAGATCAATAGGCATATGGTTAAGGAACACCTAATTACTTTGAATGAGTTCAAATCTCCAGGGCCAGATGAACTGCATCCTAGAGCAATAAAGGAACTGGCAGAAGAACTCTCCGAACTGCTGTCTATTGTCTTTGAGAAATCATGGAGGATGTGTGAAGTGCCAGATGACTGGAGGAGGGCTAATGTGGTCCCTATCTTCAAAAAGGGTAAAAAGGAGGAACCTGGGAACTACAGGCCAGTCAGTCTGACATCAATCTCTGGGAAAATTCTGGAGCAGATGATAAAGCAATCCATCTGGAAGCACCTTGAAAACAATGCAGTCATTACTCGAAGCCAACATGGATTTGTCAAGAACAAATCCTGCCAGACGAAACTGATCTCATTTTTTGATCAAGTCACCTCCCTTGTGGACTGTGGGAATGCTGTAGACATAATATACCTCGACTTCAGCAAAGCTTTCAACGAAGTGCCCCATGATATCCTGATGAGCCAACTAGCTCAAAGTGGGCTAGATGAAACAACGATCCAGTGGATCCACAGTTGGCTACAGAATCAGACTCAAAGAGTGCTTATCAATGGGACCTTCTCAAACAGGAGAGGTAACGAGCGGGGTACCACAGGGTTCAGTCCTGGGCCCAGTACTCTTCAACATTTTTATTAATGACTTGGAGGAGGAGGTGCAGGGAATGCTGATCAGATTTGCAGATGACACAAAATTGGGCGGGATAGCTAATACTTTGGAAGACAGAAACAAAATTCAAAGTGATCTGGATAGACTGGAGCGCTGGGTAGAAAACAACAGAATGAAATTTAATAGGGATAAATGCCAAGTTCTGCACCTAGGAAAAAGAAACCAAATACACAGTTACAAGATGGGGGATACATGGCTCAACAACACTACAAGCGAGAAGGATCTTGGGATTGTTGTTGATCACAAGCTGAATATGAGCCAACAATGTGATGTGGCTGCAAAAATGTCAAATGCTATTTTGGGCTGCATTAATAGAAGCATGGAAGGCCTGGCGTGCTATGGTCTATGGGGTCACGAAGAGTTGGACACAACTGAACGATTGAACAACAACAACAATAGAAGCATAGCTTCCAAATCCTGGGAAGTACTAGTTGCCCTCTACCCAGCACTGCTTAGGCCTCATCTGGCGTACCGAGTCCAGTTCTGGGCACCACACTTTAAGAAGGATGCAGACAAACTGGAGAGGGTTCAGAGGATGGCAACAAAGATGATCAGGGGACTGGAAACAAAGCCCTATGACGACAGACTGGACAAAATTGGCATGTTTAGCCTTGAGGAGAGAAGACTGAGGGAAGATATGAAAGCACTCTTCAAGTACTTGAAAGGTTGTCACAGAGAGGAAGGCCAGGATCTCTTCTCGATCATCCCAGAATGCAGGACACGGAATAATGGGCTCAAGTTACAGGAAGCCAGATTTCGGCTGAACATCAGAAGAAACTTCCTGACTGTTAGAGCAATACGACAATGGAACCAATTACCTAGGGAGGTGGTGGGCTCTCCCACGCTGGAGGCATTCAAGACAAGGCTGGACAGCCATCTGTCAGGGATGCTCTGACTTGGATTCCTGCACTGAGCAGGGGGTTGGACTTGATGGCCTTGTAGGCCCATCCCATCCCAACCCTACTATTCTATGATTCCAATTGCCCCATCTGAGGGGATCATGCCTGCCAAATTGCAGAATGATAGCCACAAGGTTTTTTGACAAGATTTCAAAGAGCAGCTTTGATATTTTGAGCACCTCCAAAAGAGGATATATTTATTTTCCTATGTTCTCTCTTGACCATTGTTCTAAAAATTCCAGACAGCCTAGACCCTAAGGAAAAAACCAGCAAAATTTCAAAGGGATGGGTGCAGCTGTTCATGTGGAAGGGGTGTTCTCCAATTGGGCGGTAGGTGGGAAAAGTGATTTGTTTCCCCTTCCATTCACCCATGGTTTGGGGGTAAATTTGTATGAAAATGCACAGGTCACAGAGGTGTCCTCAGGCAAGAAATCTGATAAGTTTCAGAAATATAGGAGCAGGGGCTAAGGAATTATGCTTTAAGTCTTTTCCAAAGTGAAAGGGCGCATTGGAAGAATCCAAGAATGGCCATATCATGGTCCCATCCTTACTCCTCCCCAAAGCACAGAGATTGGAGCCCATGGTAAAACAAGTCGAAGGATTAGAAGGTAGACTTATCAGTCACCAAACCACACTCCTTCCCTCCTCTTGCAATGCTTAGGGAAACTAAACCACAATATGTTATTTTAAGACATAAATTCTGACTGATTCCACTTGGGCTTCAGACTCCATTCAAATTCAATACACATCCCTAATACTGTATACATGTGTGTGTGTGTGTGTGTGTGTGTATGTGTGTGTGTGTATGCATACAAATTTAGAATTACTGGAATTTATTTACATTTCACCAATATTAGCAGTGAAATAAAACGTGCCACTGAGCATATGCAGAATGCTTTTCTCTCACCACTGAACACTTACAGCCTCCCCCTTCCCATTCTGTTCCCTTCTACACAACAATCCCTCATTCTTCTGCCCTCCAGCAACTCTTCATAAAACATGTTTTCTTTTTGTTTTGTACAATTCTCCTCCATCTCTTCCTTGTTATGTGCAAGCTCTTATCTCCTCCTCCCCATAACTTAATTTGTACCAAGGCTTCACCAGGATTCAGCCAACAAGTCTGTTTTCAAAACTAGAGCTAAGTTATGGAAAAATTGTGAGCATGTAATAAGTGCCTTTCCCTCATCACTGAAGCTAGAGTCCATGCAAAAAGGGGGGAAAAACACAAATGACAAAGCATACATAGGATTGTCCACAATTCAGTAGACTGGAATTGGATGGGCAGTTTATTAAGCCTGCCATACCACACTCACAACTCAGGGCTTATTTCTGCGTAAATATGCAGAAGATCAGGCTGCAACCTCTCCACAAAAGTAACTTGTGCTGGAATCCTATGTACTATGTAAGCCCCTTTGAACGTAATGGGACTTACTTCTGAGTAGACATACATAGGTTTGTATAAATTAGCAGTATTTCTCCCCTCTCCACCTCAATAAATTTAAGTCCTATTTTTATTAAATATTTCTGTTCCTAGGGACGTAGGAAGCTGCCTTAATCTGTGTCATAATGGTCCATCTAGCCTAGTATTGTCAACACTAACTGGCAGTGGCTCTCCAGGATGTAAGGCAGAATTTTTTCCTCGTCCCACCTGGAGATACCAGGGATTGAAGCTTGGAACTTCTGCATGCCATGCATGTGCACCACTAAGCTACAACCCTCGTTACTGCTGGATAATGACAACTAATAAACAAAGATTCCTTCTTCTGCAACCACATGAACCCACTTTTCACAAAGCCTTGGTTGAGGAGGGGAAGGAGAAAAAGAAATCCTCTTGTCTGTTTGTATAAAGTCAAACACCGTTCAGAACATCTCTTGCTCACCACCCTCTCCCCTCTTGTGAATTCCCCAAGATGTGCTCTAGAAGGAATAAAGAAGAGAAAGAAAGACCAGGATAGGGGATGGAAGAAGAGGAAAAGAAAAATGGTGATTGGAAATGGGGGAGGGGGATTACCCAAACCAAGTGGCTCCTTTCAGAGGGGTAGCACTTCAGAAGAATTTATGATAGCATGGAGGGTGTGTGAGGGCTGTACATGCTTAAATTAACTTTATGAGGTGGGGTGGCTTAGGGCTTGTTCTTGCTTTTTTAAAAGCTGTAAAACCCATTTAAAATCCCCAGCACTTCCTAGATCATGACATCACATAGTCCTAACCCTCTTTTTGGTATAATGTGTTGCCTAGCCTGGAGCTATATGGGAGAAATTAAAGGTGGGGAGTAGGAGAGAAAGAAGTTTGTGGAGGCTGATAAAATCTTTTGCTGTGCTGAAGCTATTGCACTTCTGCAGAAACCAAATATTCTAGTTTAGGGCAGCAAAATCAGATGCTGTGTCAAATACCAGTATTTCACACAGAGCTCCTCCTGCCCTTCCCCCTGCTCCTCAAAATTTCATTGCAAGCAAGCTTCCAGTGGTGGCATGGAAGAGTGGAGAAGTAGCGAGATTAAACAACAACACTGAGCAGACTATGGAAGGAAAGATGGCAGTCACCCCTTGTTTAAAAGGCTTGTGCCTTCATGTTACTCTCCCTATCAGTCTGCTAAAGGAGTGAGTCCAAAGGTCTCCTAGTAACTACAAGGCTACTGAGCTCTGAGGGAAGGAGCAGGCTTGTATTGAGGCAGATGATGCACTGGGACGGCTCTGAAGATCCAGGACACAGCTCAGAAGATCCAGGGGACGTGCCCAGGTGTACCTATTCTACCAATGCCCATGCCACCAGAACTGTTTCAAAAGTAGGAGGTGGCAGAGAAGAGGATGAGCATCTTATATTTTATTTTGGTTTTACTTGTTTGTTGAAGAGAACTGTAGAACTACTTTTGCATTACATATGTATGTGATTCCCTTTAATTGTATCAACACTGGGGGTTCCAATGCCATGCCCGCAGGCCCCAACATGCCTGCATCTCTCTGGGATCTTGCCAGTCTCTCTGCCCATCCTGATTTCTGTTTTATTTCTTAAGATAGATAGATAGATAGATAGATAGATAGATAGATAGATAGATAGATAGATAGATAGATACAGTCAGGGGCAGAAATATTGGAACAAGGATAACTGTTTTGGCAGTTGGGCTAAGTACACCACCACATTGAAGTTGAAAAGAAACACACCCGGATGGGAGTGAAGTCAGGCCTTTCAGCTGTAATTCAAGGGGTTTGACAAAAGTGGGGCACTAACCATTCAGGAAGTACAGCCAGTGGCATACTTCACAACAAGGTGCAAACCATTGGTAACACTCAAGAACAGACAGGCCAGATTAGCCTTTGCCAGCAAACACCTAAAAAAGCCTACCCAGCTCTGGAATTACATTCTTTGGACTGATGAAACCATGATTAACTTGTACCAGATTGATGGGAAGAGAAAAGTATGGAGAAGGAAAGGAACAGCTCATGATCCAAAGCATACCACATCATCTGTCAAACATGGTGGAGGCAGTGTTATGGCATGGGCATGTATGGCTGCCAATGGAACTGGGTCACTGGTGCTTATTGATGACCTGACTGCTGATAAAAGCAGCAGGATGAATTCTGAAGTGTACAGGGCTATACTTTCTGCTCAGATTCAGCCGAATGCTGCCAAACTGATAGGACGCCGCTTCATATTGCAGATGGATAATGACCCAAAACATACAGCAAAAGCTACCCAAGAGTTTCTGAAGGCAAAGAAGTGGGATGTTCTTCAATGGCCAAGTCAGTCACCTGATCTCAGCTCAAAAGAGCATGCTTTTCACTTACTGAAGACAGAGCTGAAGGCAGAAAGACCCACAAACAAGCAGCAGTGGAAGGCAGCTGCAGTAAAGGCCTGGCAAAGCATCTCGAAGGAGGACACTCAGCATTTGGTCATGTCCATGGGTTCCAGACTTCAGGCAGTCATTGACTGCAAAGGATTTTCATCCAGGTATTAAAGGTGATCCTTCAGTTTGAAATGATGTTGGTTTGTTCCATTACTTATGAGCCACCAACAATGGGTGTGTTTGTATGCCACTGGCTGTACTTCCTGAATGGTTAGTGCCCCACTTTTGTCGAACCCCTTGAATTACAGCTGAAAGTCCTGACTTCGCTCCCATCTGGGTGTGTTTCCTTTCAACTTAAATGTGGTGGTGGTGTACAGAGGCCAACTGCCAAAATGGTTATCCTTGTTCCAATATTTCTGCCCCTGACTGTAGATAGATAGACAGACAGACAGACAGACAGACAGGAGTCTGGGATGCTGCTGCCCTCCAGTGCCATCTTTATTTGGGTTCAAAAGTGTGATATTGTGTTTTGGAGCTCAGACTCCATCTCTCCCCTGCACTTAGGTTCTTGGAGAAGTTACTTTTCTACTAATTTCACCAGATTCCCTTCTGGGAAATGAGTGTTTTGAGGCTGGCTATGCCCACCATGGCACCTATCTTATAAATGGGCACGCACCTCCCATAGGAGCCATTCTCTGAGCACCCACAACTATCAGATGTGCTCACTGACTCAAAAAGGTTGGGGACCCATGTGTTATTGCATAGGGTGGTTTCAAGAAGCTACAACAAGAGGATATACACGGGTTTTGGATATTACAGAAATTATTATGCACCCCTTTTCCCCATTTTCATTGCAATGTCTGAAAAGGAACACACATGAGTGGCAAAAAGCATGAACACCTCTGTTCACTAGTGTCCTTTTAGACCTTACAGAAGAAGTACAAAAAGTGAAATATTAAGACTGCAATCCCATACCTGGGTATAAGTCTGACTGAACTGAACAGAGCTTACTTCTGAGGAGACATGCATAGGATTACACTGTACCATTTTTTTTTTATAATAACCAAACTAATCTCAGAGTTCTATCTCTGACCTCTTTAGACTTCTACTGAAAACTAATATACATCATTTGTTTCCTTCCGCCACAAGGGGGTCATCTCATGGAAAAGAAACTGGGCATATGATGTCACTGGGATATATAGGGAACCTCTTCAATGATTGGTCTGCACTACTCTTAGGGCACAATCCTAAGTAGATAGGTAGCTGCCTCCAACCTCGGAGGTGACCGCCTATCCAAAGCAAGGTAAGAGAGGCATGGGGAGATCATTCCCTCTGTGCCTCTCCTGCCTTGCTCTTTTATGCTAGACAGCCATTTTCAGCTTTCTAGTGGTGGGGGGACCAACTGGGAGAGGAAGCTGCCATATGACACATTGGATGTGTCATATGCGCAGCTCCGCTCTCCCCATCCTGGAATGCCCCCCAGCCCCAGCCCTTTTCAGTCGCTCCATGCTCATCTTCTGAGTGCTGAGGCAGCATGGATGAGGGGGGAGGTCGGTTTTCCGGGATCCAACCTTGGAGTGTTGGCTCCTCCGAGGTCGCTTCCCGGAATAGAGCATATCCTATGGCCCTCTAGACAGCGTCTAGTGGCCATAGGATTGTTCCCTTAGTGACTTTTTCTATGCAACTCTTAAAAGTGCAGGAGCCTTTTCATACCCTTGATGTGGTAGTCTTGCAGGGGACCTTTGCCACCTTCTCCCCATAGCTGATTGGAGACCATCAGTCCTGTTTCTGAGAAGGCCCCAAAACTAGAGACAGCATGCCAACAGTTGTTAGGCAACCATGAGCACACTTCCACATGACTTCCAGAAACTGAGAGCCCAGGTACATCACTCCAGCAAATAGCAAACTTAAGTGGTGAATGCAGATAGGACTGGAGCCAAAATGAAGTCCTGTGGCTTGTAGAAGTTAAAAGAAAAAAATGAATGGGACAACCTCCCTAAAAACAACAAAATGACAACTGAGCATGCTCAGCACCCATGTGGAATGTCGGGTGAATCCTGAGTGTCTGTTGGTAAAGAAGAACACAAAACGTGGTAGGATCTAGGGGAGTGGAATGCTCTCCTTTTGTCCCTTACAGTTTATAGTACTGTAGAGGACATAGCTTGCTGGAACTGTGAAGAAGAACACTCCTGTCAGAGGGTGACACTCCTCTTAGGGGTACAGACACACAACAACATTTTGCTTCAGGGCCCACTGTATTGCTTTAACTATGAGACAAACAGACAGGCTCTGACCATTGAGAATCTGAAGTCTGCCAAAAGTCAGGATGTTTGTATTGATTTCATGCTGAGAGAGAAAGGAAATGCTGCTAGCCCATGGACAGTTACCTCTCGTCTTCTTGCTCAGTTAATTTTCCCTAATAGCAAAGCAGGGAATGTGATGTGTAAGGCTCTGCATTAGATTGCATGCCCAGTACGTATTCTGAAAAAGAAGCTTACATTTAGTACACAGCAATGCATCTCATTTTAGTATATACAGAGTATGTGGAACATAGGGAGCTGCTGTATACTGACTCCATCTAGCCTTGGGCTTTGGTCCATCTAGCCCAGTATTGTCAACACTGCCTGGCAGTGGCTCTCCAGGGTTTCAGGCAGGAGTTTTTCCTGCCCTTCCTGGAGATGCTGGGGATCAGCCCTGGGCCCTTCTGCATACAATGCCTGTGCTCTCCCGCTGAGCTATGGCCCTTCCCTATCAACCTCAACGAGAGAGCTCATTGGCCAGTTACAATTAATGACTAATCAAGGTTTAAGATTATCAAACCCATACAGATTATCATTCTACTGCACGGTTGATGTGTGGCCTTCTCCTTACCATTTAATACATTGAGACCGATGACCAAGCTATTCCATGGATAAGAGTTACCCACTCACAGTAGTTTACTTGTCAGTCTGGACATAACACCAGAAGGAAATAGCAAGGCAGAAGAGTGGGAGTGGATGGAAAGAGCATATGCAGTAGAAATGGCTCCTTACACAAAAATAACCACATATCCTCCACTGACTCAAAAGCTGCTGATGGATGCCAAAATTTGTTTGGTTCATGTTTACATTAGCAATGCTTTAAAGTTATAGCATTTATACTAAATTGGTGCTAATCACTGTGACATCAGAAGTGATCTGCCCTTCCGTTTTTCATTTGTTTGTTTTTCTTTACAGGAAAAGATTATTCAGAGTCGAAAAAATGAAGCCCCACCCTTGCACAAACACATACACTCCCCCACAGTCTCCTTACTTAAATTTTGGATCTGGTTGGATACAAGTTACATTCAAGAGTACAAGCAAAATCCTCCCCATGCAGGCTGTTTGTTTAAAGATCCATCACTGAGAACTAAAATAAAAGACAAAAAAATACACAACCACACAAGGCTTCAGCTGGAAAATTAACGTTATAAATATCATGATAAATACATGTTTGTGTTTTAATAGTACCACAATAGGGGAAAGTCTACCTCATTACCTCATACTGCATTCTGGGCATGAAAAAGCAGAAGTCTCTTATACCACACTGTATAAAACTGAACTTTATTTGTGGTTTCTTAGAAATACAGATGTTATGTATATGCACTATATAGTATGATATGATATAATATATCATTAGGTCTCACCATAAAGAAAAGCCTGTGAAGGAGGTTTCTCTCTTAAGCGAATTACTCACATTGAAAAATCTGTGCAAGCTGCAATCATGTTGAGAACTGAATAATTAATACACAGGACCATAAATTACCTGACGAACACAAATGATTTCTTTTTTAAGATGGCATGACTTAATCATAAGCATTACATTGCACCCAGTCCCCACCCCCAGTGTTTGGGTATATTTGTTTTGTCCAGTCATTTTCCTTCCTCCCCTTCCAAATGATACAATGTATAGAAAAAGCTCCCCCACTCCATCTCAGAAAAACAAGACATTATCATGGCTCAACTGGCCGAAGCATTCTTAATTTCAAACACACGTCATGGAACTCCTGGTTATAAAAATTCTTACACACTTAAAGTACCTTGAGAAATAACACTGCTTTTCTAAACATTAATTACTTTCATTTAAATTTCATATATATACATGCCATAAAACGTTGTCATGAGTAAATAACAGTGAAATAATTATGTACATCAGTTAAATCATAATTATACTGTAAACTTCATAGACATTCAATAGTGATCTATATTTTGAGAATCCACATTTTTCGACATCATTATTTTAATAATATAATATAAACATGGATTTACAGACTTTGGTGAGTAAACACAGCATTGTTTTCCTAATTGTGCAATCCTACAGAAACAATTAGATGCTTAATCAAAATGATTTGCTTACTCATACTGTTCTTTTTGCTCTTATGCTGCAATCATATACAGGTAAAATTGGAAGGAAGTCCCATTATGTTCAGTGGGGCTTACTCCCAGGTAAGTGGATATAGGATATCAATGTTAGAGTGTCGACCTATACACATCTACTCAGAAGTAAGCCACTGATTTCAATGGGACTCCCAGGTAAGTGAGTATAGGATTGCAGCCTAAATATACACAATTCTACAAGTGTTAAAAATGTTAATATTTTTAAGATCTTTAATGCTGGAGTAAATAAATACAGATTTTCAATTTAAAATCACTTAACTGTAAATGTAAAGTAGAACAAAGAAAAAGAAGACCCCTCACCAATATTTCCACTATGCAAAGAAAGCATATTAGTAACATCAATATTGCCAATAATTCTTTTGAAGTCCTACTTACAAGTAGAATTATGAAATCAACAATGTGAACAAAAATTAATAAATTCTCAAAAAAGAAAATTCATTCAGAATGGCAGAGATTAAGAATTTTCACGCTCATCAAACTTATAATAATAGTTCAGATAGAAAGAAAAGCAAAACCTTATTAGGCATTCACTAAAGCTTCCTTAACAAAGGGACTTGTGGCCCTTTTACACACACACAAAAAACAACAACCCTTAACCCTTGACCTTTCCTCAGTTAGCAGAATAAGAACACTGAAAATGTTACGTATCATATGAATGTTCGTTTTGTACAAATGCTTTTCTTCTCCATCTACTCTTGGGTAAGCGAGAAGTGCTCTATTCAGAAACAGCACAAGCCTGCTTCTTAATGGTCATGTGACTTTTTTTGCTAAGAGCCATGTGCTCACGTATCATTTTACTCTGAAATATCTATGCGGATTTCAGCTCAACCTGCCTTTGCTTATAATGCATGACATAGGCTGTGAGGGAGCATGAGAACTATATCTCTTAAAAGCAAGGTTCTCATAGTTGGCCTGTAACCATGGAAGCAGATGTCCTTTTTTGGCTTTGTTTTGTTTTGTTTTTGCTTACCCCTGCTTACCTCTTTGCAGCCACGAGCTGCTCCCTATTGTTAAAAGGGGTACGCCTTGATTTTTCTTCGTCGTGACCGAACTTGTCTCTTCTTCAAAGGGCATGATGCGGCAGGTCATCGGTCTAGACTGTTTGCACGGTCCAGAGAGCAGCCTTGATGTAACCCTTGCTCCGTCTGTGCCACACCACCAGCCGTGCAACTGCAGACTGTGGGGGGACATTGGAGATCTGTATTTGAAAAGAAGTCCGTCTGATTTTGCCATTGTGCCTTTTCACTCATCGATCGAATGAATATCGAACCTTCTGTCGTTGCATGTGTGAAATAGATAGCTTAGCAAGCAGTTTTGAGTCCAAACCAGTGCAAAGGGCCAAACTGTTTTCCTTTACTCCCAAGTAGTGTGTTCTTCATTAGAAATCTATTTCTCATTTATATTATCCACTTATGTATTGGTGTTAAGCTACTCCTGTGCATCCACATTCATTTCTCTCAGGCTGCATCAACCCTCATCTTTTCTTCTGAGTGTTTGAAGTTATTTTTCATATAGTCATATTTAAGACTATATGAAATATTCACTTAAGAGGAGTGAATGTTTAAGGTTCACTCCTCACCAAAACACTTGTATTTTGATGACTTAATGTTGGAAAAGTTGAATTATCACAACCTCTCAAAAGTGTTCTAAAATCACACTCCTAGTGTTTTGATGATTATTATAAGGAATAACTCAGTACAAGTCTTTTTGAAATGTGTCTCATAGAAGAGTGACAAAGTAACTGCTTACGAGAGAAAGCATTTTCCCCCCCTTAATGGAAAAAAATAGGCTCTCACAAATATGTAAAAACAAAAACCTCTCATACCAGGGTTGCTATCCAATGAAACATTAATCTGAAATAGACAAGTGCCTTACAAAACTTCAGCAAAATGCCTTACAAACATATGTATTTTATTTGAAGGAATGTCTTTACTGAGATAAAAACCATGAAAATTAAGTGGAAATGTTTCTAATCCAATCCATGCATTCAAATATATTTGAATTTATAAACAAACAAACTGAAGTCCCTAAAGCACATAAAATGACGTATTCTGAAATCTGTTCATAATCGTGTTTTGCTCATCCTCAAATACTATGACCAAATCTGTGTGACCACTGGCTGTCAAAAGAAAGAAAAAAAAAGTTAACCCACTGACAACTCTCAGGATCAGCTCATTGTAAAGTATGGTTGCCTCTACTCTGGTCTAATAAAATTCGGATTCAAAAAGGGCTTATATTTTCTTCGGGGTGTTGCTGACATCAGTATCTATATATATTTTGAGATATCAGTCTCTCTGTTCTTGAAGACATACCTATTTTCTCTAATTGCCAAAGGCAAAGGGGAGGTGCACTACAGAATAAAGAAGGTTATTGTGACAAATGAAACATAATTCACAATGAATACTCTTTTCATCCAGACTTAAGTAGAAGAGGATTACTTCAAGCAGAATTTTAGAAGAGAGTGTATACTCTGATTCTAATAATATAAGGACAGGCCTCAAACTGGAAAGGCACTGTAAATCTAAATAGGATTTTTTCCCCTCAAGATCTTGGATTGCTCTATACTAGAAGAAATATTAACCTGAAGAAAGTCTGAAGATAAATAGCCAATGCAAAGCAGTATGAGCCGGGATTTTCTGGAATGGATAATGATGAATGTTTGTATTATATTTCTTCTTCATTTGACAGAATCTTAATGAAATGAGATCATGCTATTTCTTCAGTAAATTTGTTCTATGAAAGTAGGTACCTAATTTTCATATGCTTACTAAACTTATCCTGCTTTGTAGAAGTTCATTTGTTAATCTCTCTGCTAGACTTTTCTTCATCAGATATTGGGGTGATTAAAATTAGGAAAATACTTTCCAGGATAGTTGTTTTTCCAGATATAGGCAAATGTACCAGACCTCAACACACTATTTACATATAATTTCATATTTATTTTACTTGAATATGCTAGATCTTCAGAAATAATTGGGTTAAATTGTAATTATTCATTATAATGTTGTCATTCACTAATGTCATTTTCCTCTTTTTAAAGTACATTTTAATGAAAATATTTACTTAATATGACCATGCTTGTTTAACATGCAATAATTTTTTAAAAAAACTTTCATTTTCTACATTTTCATTTTCTTTACTGCAAATATGTTTAGATTAACAAATACATGCCTTTTAAAAGTTAGCCATCATTAATGCAAACCACAGCTTCAGTTAAAAACAATGTTGCGGCTGTTATATAGGCTAATGCAAAACATGAGCAAGTTTATATCAAAATATTCAAAAATGCTTTTGAGAAAGAAAGAAAAAACATAGATGAGGTTTTTGTTGTTATAAGTGTTCAGCCTTATTACATGCATTATAAAATACATTTCAATACTTAGTTTCTTAATCAAAATAAGAAATGGTTGAAATAATAAGGGCACAATCCTAATAACACACACCTGGGAGTAAGTCCCATTGAATTCAGTGGCACTTACTTCTGAGGAGACATATATAGGATTGGAATGTAAATGTCCTATAGTCTAGTTCTATCTTCATGTGTTTGTTGCTTTATGTCATGACACCTAATTTTGCTTCTGAATGGTATACTGCACATTTCAGTAACTGTTTCTCCTTGTGTAAGATTATTAAAGATTAAATAAACGTGAATTAATATTCCCCAAAACACTGACGGGAAATGCTGTCCATTGAGTTACATCCTGTAATTTTACTACACCCACAAATGCCATTTTGTAATCTGTCACTTCAAAATATTCTTCAGAACAGATACATGATAATACTCAGGCACTCCTTTTAAGTATTTATTTAATCATACAGTCTCTGTCTTTTAAAAATAATCAAGATATAAGTCAACTTTGCTGCAGCCCTTTCTTGGAAAACACCTATCGAGGAAAAGATAAAAGTGTAATGCAGGCTCATACTTTATCATTATGAAAGCAGAATAATAGGTATCAGTCAAAGCAAAAGACAAATAAAGCAACCACCCCTCCTTTGAATGAAATGTTGTTCTAAGTCTATTAGGCATGTGAAAAAAAAATATAAAATACTAAGATTCATTAAATCATCATCTTCACTTTCATTTTAGATTTTACTCATTCTGTGCTCCATTTAATCCTTATGATAGTATTGTTTTTAAATGTTTAGCTGCCATCACGATTTAAAATATAAGTGATCTATTTAACTCTTAGGAGAACATCTTTTTGAAGGCTCTTTGTGACTACTGTACTATTCATATTTGTACCAAGGGATGTTTAACGAAAGCAAACATTACGATCAGCAATCAGTATATTTAATCATTGCATTTGAAACATATGATTACAAAGTACAGTATTTTACAAACCTTATACGTTAATATTGCATAGTAAAATATTGCGCCACTATATCTTAGCTAGGTTGTGAAAAATACTGTAGATCAACATATCATTTTAAAAATAGTCTAGAGAATGGAAAATAGTTGTATGCTGAAATGATACTTTATTTTAAATTATATATATATATGTATATATATATATATATCTCCATTGTAAAACTAAAGTTTAGTTCATTATTCAAACTGTGAGCATTTCCCTTTAAAGAGCCTTTCCTTTTTAATTGTCTTCGACCCTCAGTTGTTATATTGTTATTACACATTCTGCGTAGCTGCTGAAACATATTTAATTAAAAATATTTAGTTTCGATGGGGCTAGAAACAGCACTCTGGATTTTTTTTTTCTTTTAAAGACTTTGATATTATAAGACAAGCTGGAGAGGAGTCAAATCTGCCACATGCTGTGTGAAAAAATGCCACCCTGGTGTGAACAAAGGGTTTAGAATGGAGTCAAGAAGCGTGCAAGCTCAATGTCTAAGCTTTTCCTGTGAATTGTTCTGCCGCAACCTGCAGGATATCAAGTGGGCTGGGAAGAATAGGCAGCTCTTGGAAGCTACAACAGAGAAACACTGGCAATCCAAAGTGTGAGAGAGCCTCTTTTGTTTTGTGCTTCATTACGGCAAACTGTTTTACCCAAAACAGAAACTAAATTCAAGACAAAAATAAGCCCGGGACCGGCTGAAGAACCCACGGTGGTATGTGCCTTATTATCTTCCCTCTGTCTAGAACAAGGTGATGGAATTTACAAATCAGATAATTCATGGCATGGGCCTCAACTCTCCTTGCAAAATATAAGAATAACTTGTACATCCCACCAAAGGAAAGAAAAAAGCCTCAGTGACTCCTTCCTGAGCTAACTATTGTGGGATTGGAAAAAAAAATCAGTCTCCTTAGCTATACAACACACACACACACACACACACACACACACCTTCATCGTGCTGTTGTTTAACTGACAATAAAATGCAGTTTTGACAAATTGGTTGACTTTTTTTTTTAACTCTTTCACTAAAATTAACTTTTTTGTCATTACTTGGAAAGAAAAATTCTTCATAACATGTTCAGAAAACGATGCTCTCAACATTGATTTTATAAAAGAATGTACTTCTTTTGAATAATGTGCATTCACCATCACCTTAAATGACTGAATATGCCAACAATTATCTTAGTTCAAAGACATTATTTCACATAAGTATCAAGTGATGTGGGATAAGATTAATTGTAAAGCAACTTGATTTTAAAAGAATGTCAAATATTCTAATCAAAATTAAAATCAACACATTTAGGAATCTTTTAGGAATTCCAAAGTGTAGTTATTACCAATTCCCCCATTTCCCCAAAGCAAGAAATTTGGAATATCTAGGTATGTTATATTTTCATACTGCATCAAGAATTCTATAGAGGCACATCTTTCCAACTCTGCATCAAGATCAATCTGTTACTTTCATTACATTCACACAATCAATTCCATTTAAAGTATAGTGCAACAGCCAAGTGCAAGGACAATATGGATCTCTTTAAAACCTTCTTGCCATTTCTAGTACTGCTTTGTCATGCATTAGAACAGTATTTCTAATTAATACACAGCTAGCTTAAAAATCAATGTTGTCCAGATTTTACCTAATTCTGGTGGCATATTCACAAGAGAAATTGTCAAAAAACTTACTTTTAAGGTCCTTTAAACATTATTATTTAAAAACAGAGTGAGCCTGTCCTATGTAAACTCTCAGATGATCCCATAATATTTCATATCGTTTTATTATTTTAGATGTATATAGGTTTGAGTTCACATAAAATGTGCTTTCCACTATATTATGGAAAACGATGGAATCCACTGGAAAACGTTGTGATTAATCCAGCCAATGCGTACTGCCAAGTGGTGCAATTGAGGTTGCCCATGTCTGCACTGGGTTATCCTGCACAACACTGTTCCACTTCAAACAGGCACATTCTGCTGCGGGACAGTTCATGCTGAAGCAGCACCAGCAGGACTGCACACTTAGACACACACTGCCTAAGTGACAGATCTGGCAAGAGGAGTGCAGCCTGGCTGTCATGTTTAAGAGCCACTGATACAACCACTTTCACATATATTCTACCCCTTTATTGGACTTAATCATTATTTTGCCCATTGCCAAATGTGTAGCTATGACTGTCATTGATCACCCCTGATTTTTATTAACTCAACATCACTGTTAACCCGGGGGGGGGGGGGGAGAGAGAGACAGTTTTGTTACAGGTTTAATACAGTTTTAGTTCTTTTTAACCCATCATCTGTTTACCCTTGTTTTTCTCTTTGCATCACAGCACTGTCTCTCATCTCTCCTTGTACACAGGTCCTTTTGAACCCTCTCTTTAGCCATCCATCCTTCTCTCTTTATACACTATAACACACATCCTCCTTTTTCCCTGATCCGCAATAGGTTTGTACTCTTATCTCTCAGGTACCGTCCCACTTTTTCTTTCTGTACACTATAGCACTATTATCTCTGTCTGCACCACCACAGATATCAATGTATCCCCATCTGTTCCTTCTCTTTTCCTTTCTTCCTCCATGTCCTAGGTCTTTGTGCACCCCATGTTGTCCCTTTTTTTCCTATGCACCATCACCATTTCCTGTGCACCCCATCTATATTAGCCCCTCGTTTTCTCCTTCCTTTTCACCCAGGTGCTCCCATCTCTCCATTTCCCTCCTTTTCTTCCTTCAATCCCTATTCCTTTCCCTCCTTTACCTTCCTCACTTAAATTCCTCACTTTTCTGACCACAGTGCCTGAAAATGTCACACTCCCAGCAATTCAGACACCAATGGAATCTGAATTCTGAATTCTAGAAGAAAAGTCGTGATATGTGCACAGTGAACACAGGCTTTCCTCCGATCAAGCACTCACTTGTAATGGGCTTGGGTGGGCCTTACGTGTTCTCACACACAAAAATGGGACAGGATTGCGAACAATGGTTATGTGTGGGGTGTGTGCAAATTTGGAGCAGATTACAATCAGCCCATGGTTTGAGCGCTGTATGTATGTATGTATTTATTTATTTATAACATGTGTATCCCACCCTATATCATTAAGATCTCAGGGTGGCATACAGATCGAATCAATTTAAACAGTATAAAACAATAAATAATTTAAACAGCTAAAAACATATTAAGCCATTAAACAAGCTAATACCAATTAAAATCTAAAGCAATAAAACAGTTAAAACAGTGTGCTACTGTAGGGAATGCATTTAGCTCCCAAAGGCTTTGGTAAAAAGCCATGTTTTTACTTGGCGACAAAATGAGGCCAATGTCTGTGCCAATCGGGGCTCCAAGGGGAGGGCATTCCAAGAAAAGGCATGATATGTGCACAGTGAACACAGGCTTTCCCCCAATCAAGCACCCACTTTTAATGGGCTTGGGTGGGCCTTACCTGTTCTCACACAAAAAAAGTGGGAAAGGATTTCAAACAATGGTTATGTGTGGGGGGTTATCTGTGGGTTGGGGGGGATACTTTGCATGTGTTTGTTTTCATTTGTTGCATATTAATTCCATGCAATGCTCTGGAGATCAGGTTTTGCTCTGTTCAGTTTTGTACATCACTTTGGTTTTGTACATTCTCAGTTCAGTTTTGTACATCACTACCACTTCCCAATCTTTATAATTTGAAGCCTTATTCTTTTCACACCTTTTATGTGGTAGGCAGTCCAGACCTTCAGTAACTATTTGCAGGACCTCTTAAGTTAGTTAACTTTCCTTATACAGGTGGAATATTGACAACCAAATTGACAACTGCAGATGGTCCTCAAGGTCTGGTTGCAATATTGTCTGGTGTAATTATGACATTTTCTATACTATAGTTCAGACTGTTCCTAAGAATCCCTAAACATTCTCCTTGAATGAACGCATTTAGGAAGCCATAATGCTAATATTTTTCTCCTGAGCTTTTTGTCTTTATCAGTACTACATGCATCTCCCATTAGGGATGGGCGAGAAATTTGTTAGGTTCACACTGAATGCACCAAATTTGCACTTGTACCCAAACCTACACACGAATCGGAATGAAGTGATATTGGCAATGTTTGCACTTTCCTGAATTTTGCAATGCAGTTTGCAATAGAAAATACACACAACAATATGTATGAGGTAGAAAACGCACACATAACTGCATTCAATAGGGAACGGTGCACTTAAAAATGCATGTATTAGGGGAAAGTATGCACAAACCAGATTGTATTTGGGAAAATCACCTGCAAAATACATATACATGGAAAAGTACACACAAAAATGCATATATTTGGAAAAGTGGATACAAACATGTATACACTGAGATTAGTGAGCACAAAAATTTATATGAATTCTTGTGCAGACTTTTAAAAAACAAGTTCGCAAACTGATGCGGAATTGGCACTGTAGGAAAAATGAGAAACTGAGTGGAAACCATCCCTAGCTCCCATTTGTGTGGATGTTCACAATAACAAAATATTTCACTGATCAATTTAAGAATGCAGAAATAGAAAACTTACATTCCTATGATAAAATGCCCCAGTTAGGGACAAAACAGTTGTGAGATCAGCAGTCTCTACCTAGATCTACACTAGTGCTTTTTATCGGCATTGCACTGATATCTGTTGGTGCATACTGCATATTCTCCTTTTCTACCGCAACAGATGTCATTTTGTGTGCTACGAGGTACACGTGTGAAAGAAGCATATAGCCTGGCCTTAATGGGATGGTATCGATCTGACAGATCGATATGTAGAGCTGGCATGGGACTGACTATCCTGGTTTCTTCTTTTTAAAAACTTTTAAAATGGCTGAGGAGCGTCCAAATTTGATTGGAACAGTGATGCCGTAATCCTTCCCCCCTGCATTGTTTCCCCAATGTAAATCTTCTTGGAAATTGCTATCAGCCTGGAAGGGTGGGAATACAGATCCTACATCTGTACTACAAATTCTGTACCTGTACTAGGTTGGGTACTATAGATCAGTTATTATTATTATTATTATTATTATTATTATTATTAAATTTATTAATCACCCATCTGGCTGGTCACCCAGCCACTTTGGGCAATCTACAACATACAATAAAAACATTTTCTAAAATACCCTAACCCACCCCAAATGCCTGCCTGAACAGCCACGTTTTTAATGCACGACAGAAGCTCATTAAAGAGGGGGCATGACAGAGTTCCCTAGGGAGGGAGTTCCACAGAGTGGGGGCCACCACAGAAAAGGCCCTCTCCCTCGTCCCCACCAGTCTAGCTGTCCTAGCTGATGGGACAGAGAGAAGGCCATCCGAGGCTGATTTTGTTAAGCAGCCTGTCTGGTGCTGCTGGAGGCGCTCCTTAAGATAGGCTGGGCCGGAACAATATAGGGTTTTAAAGGTCAAAACCAACACCTTGAATTTGGCCCAGAAAACAACTGGTAACCAGTGCAACTCCTTCAGCACTGGAGTGATGTGATCTTGCCGGCGACTGCCTTTAATCAGGCGAGCCGCCGCATTCTGTACCAGCTGCAGTTTCCGAACCGTCTTCAAGGGTAACCCCACGTAGAACGCATTACAGTAGTCTAAACAAGAGGAGACCAGGGCATGTACTACCGATGGGAGCAGATGGTCGGGAAGGAAGGGGCGCAGCCGCCGTATCAGATGGAGTTGATACAGTGCTGTCCAGCTCACAGCTGACACCTGAACCTCCACGGACAACTGGGAGTCCAAAATTACCCCCAGGCTGCGGACCGGGTCTTTCAAGGGTAGCCGTACTCCATTCAACACCAGGTCAACATCCCCTAGCCTCCTCTTGTCTCCCACCAAAAGTACCTCGGTCTTGTCAGGGTTGAGCTTCAGCTTATTCCTCCCCATCCAGCCACTCACCGTCTCCAGACATTTGGACAGGGATTCTACAGCCAACCTTGGTGAAGATTTGAATGAGAGGTAGAGCTGCGTGTCATCCGCATATTGATGACACTGCACCCCAAACCTCCTGATGATAGCCCCCAGCGGCTTCACATAGATGTTAAATAGCAATGGGGAGAGGATGGAACCCTGTGGCACCCCACAAGTAAGTGGCCACGGGTCCGAAACCTCCTCTCCCTGTGCTACCCTCTGGTACCTGCCGGACAGGAAGGACCGGAACCACCACAATATGGTGTCTCCAATGCCCAACCCCTCCAGGCAGTCCAGGAGGATACCATGGTCAACGGTATCAAAAACCGCTGAGAGGTCGAGGAGAACAAGGAAGGAGCATTCACCCCTATCCAGAGCCCTCCTCATATCATCCACCAAGGCGACCAAGGCCGTTTCTGTCCCATGCCCAAGCCTGAAGCCTGACTGAAATGGGTCTAGATAATCAGT
This sequence comes from Heloderma suspectum, assembly GCF_057233095.1. NCBI lineage: Eukaryota > Metazoa > Chordata > Lepidosauria > Squamata > Helodermatidae > Heloderma > Heloderma suspectum. The sequence continues at coordinate 75,946,564 of NC_139460.1, read as the reverse complement.
TTCTTCCAAGTGTGCCTTCAACTGCACTGCCACCACCCGCTCAATCACCTTGCCCAAAAATGGCAGATTTGAGACTGGGCGAAAGTTGTTCAGAACTTGAGGATCCAAGGAGGGCTTCTTTAAGAGCAGTCTTATCACTGCCTCCTTGAGGGCTGATGGCATCACTCCCTCCTCAAGGGAGGCATTCACCACCGCCCTGATCCCCTCACCCAGTCTCTCTCTGCAGCCCATAATGAGCCAAGATGTGCAAGGATCAAGTAAGCAGGTGGTCGGCCGTACAGATGAAAGCACCTTGTCCACTTCATCAGGAGGAAGAAGCTGGAACCGATTCCACAAAACCGGTTTGCCACAGGCCACAGGCCACCTCCTGCTCACTAACTGTATCCACAGTGTGCAGAGTAACACAACTAATCTGGTCAATTTTATCTGCAAAGTGCTTTGCCAAGGCCCCACAGAAGGCCTTAGAATGCTCCAGTGGTTCTGGAGCCACAGGACCGACCAGGCTCCGGACCACTTGGAACAGCCTCCTGGGGCAGCACTCTGCAGACGCGATGGAGGCAGCATAATATTCCTTTTTTGCTGCCTTCACCGCCACGTGATAGGCTGAAGATACAGCTCTAGCCCGTGTCTGATCGTCTTTGGAGTGAGACTTCCGCCACCGGCGCTCTAGCTGTCTCACCTCCTGTTTCAGAGCTCGTAACCGCGGATTGAACCATGGTGCAGTCCGAGCCCTGTTCAGGGGGAGAGGGCGTTTCAGAGCCACCTGATCTAATGCCCCAGTGATTGCGGCATTCCAGCCACCCACCAGGGTCTCGACCGAGTGGCCATTGGCGTGCCCCAGAGAATCCCCAAGCGTGTTCAGGAATCCATTTGGATCCATAAGACGCCTGGGGCGGACCATTTTAATGAGTCCTCCACCCCTGCGGAGGGGTTGTGGAACCGAGAAGTCCAACGTCACCAGATAGTGAGCTGACCATGACAAGGGGGTGGTGGATATACCCCCGACTTCCAGATCACTCCCCGCTTCTCCAGAAACAAACACAAGGTCTAGTGCATGACCGGCTACATGGGTGGGCCCAGTTAGAATATGGTGCAGCTCCCAGGAGGCCATGGTCTCCATGAAGTCCCAAGGTGCTCCTGTGAGGATGGCCTCCGAATGTACGTTGAAGTCCCCCAACACCAATAAGTTAGGGGACTGCACACGCACATCAGAGACCACCTCAAGCACCTCGGCCAGGGAGTCAGTCGTGCAGCGGGGTGGACGGTACACAAGCAGAATCCCCAGACTGCCTTTCGGCCCCAACCTCCAATACATGCACTCAGCAACCTTGGTCTCCCGGAGAGGGGGTCTGGTGAAGACCAAGGACTCTCGGTAGATAACAGCCACTCCCCCTCCCCGATCCCCAGCCCTCGGCTGCTGTGCATACGAAAATCCAGCTGGACACATGGCTGCAAGGGTTGGAGCAGCAGCCTCGGCCAGCCAGGTCTCCGTAATACATGCCAGGTCTGCACCCTCATCCAGGATCATGTCATGGATGAGGGAGGTTTTCTGGGTAACAGACCTGGCATTGCAGAGCAGCAAACGAAGGCCAGAAGATGGGGTCACGCCTCCCCCAGCCATCCTTTGGCTCTGGACAGGCCCGGAGCAGGGGACAGATACTACACATCTCTCCCTTGTTCCCCTTATCTGGCATGGTCTGCCCCTAGCGCTCCGCCAGCGCCTGCTGCCCAGCCTCGGTATGTTCTGGCCCCCAACACTCCCCCCACTGCCTCCATCAGGTGGACACATGCCCCCTCCCTCCCGCCTATCAGGCAGGCTACCCACCCCTAAAAACACAACAAAATCCCCCAGAAAACAAAACAAACCAAAAAAAAAACAATTAAAAATCCCCTTAAAAATAATGCCAGGCCTGGTCCTGCAGGAACTGGCAGTCTGCCAAGGCAGAAGTCTACAGAGAAGGCCTGGCGGCGGCGGCGGCGGCGGCGGCGGCGGCGGCGGCAGCAGCAGCAGCAGCAGCAGCAGCAGCAGCAGCAGCAGCAGCAGCAGCAGCAGCAGCTCTTCCCCTGTGGTGGCCTCTCCTGCAGGCCCTGGCTCTCTCAGGCCACCTCAGCCAGCCAGCTTATATAGCCCCTCCAGGGAGGGGCAGGTGGAGCAGCACAGCTGGCTCGGTACCTGGGGGCCTGGTCCTGCAGGGACTGGCAGTCTGCCAGGCAGAAGTCCACAGGGAAGGCCTGGTGGTGGTGGTGGCGGCAGCAGCAGCAGCAGGCCCAGCAGCAGCAGGCACGCCTCTTCCCTGGTGGTGGTGGTGGTGGCCTCTCCTGCAGGCCCTGGCTCTCTAGTTATCTGTACTAGGCTGGATAACTGTTTCTGTCATCTGATTGCCATACATTAGACTAGACTTAGACAGCCAATTAGTTATGTACCCTATTGCAGGGAGGCAAACTTCAGGCTTGTGAGACCTACTTTTTTTTACTAGAAGCCAAAGATCCACCAACTGGAGCCCAGTGCAAACGATATACACATAGAATTAAAGAATTCTGAATCTGAACTCAGGAATTTATTTAGAGAACTAGAACTAAATGGAGCTCACAGAAGCCCAGTCTTGGTGACCCCAAGCTTTCTTCATTTCAGCAATATAAGTTGGGGTGCAAGGAGTGTCATTTTGTTCCTGCTATTGTTAAAATGATTGGGAGTCAGAAATCCTTGGTGATCTGCTACAAATCATCCAAAGATCCACCAGTTGATCCAGATCTACCTTCTGCCCACCCCTGCCCTATTGTGGCTAGATGTACTGAGTGTGGATCGAAGTGGGACTCAGTTGATTCAGAGGTAGATCTTATAAGTTATAAAATAACTTACACAAACTAGTAAGGCAGTGCTAAGTTTTGAAAGATGCTCCTTGCTATGTCCTGATAGATAGATAGATAGATAGATAGATAGATAGATAGATAGATAGATATGACTTAATGTTACAGCATGCCTCCAGGATGATATGTATATTGAATGATTAAAAAAATATAGTTTAGACCAGAGTTAAAGCTATTTCTTGTTGACTCAAGGTCCACAATGCCAGGAAATTAGAAGCTAAGACTGATGCCTCAACTGATGTATCCTATGATCAGTGATGATGTTGTCTAATGCCACAAATTTTACTTGCTTACAACGTACCCACCGTTGCATCCACACTTTTTCTTGGTCTTTCAGGCCCAAATCCAGATGGGGAGGATGAAGTGCCTGGGACCAGTAACCATGCCCCACATTGTCCTGGTCCTGTATTACCTCATGAAGCATCTCTATACTGTTAGAGGAATCCTCCTGTGAGTTGACCAATGATTGATTGTTGCTTACATCAGTAGCTGGCATGATAGGTTAAACAGTGAGAGGAAGCCCTCTTCAAGAAGTAATGCTATATGCTTCATAAGGCAATACAGAACCAGGACAACATGGGGCATCTTTGCTGACCAAGGAAAATTGTGGCATGGATCCAGGATCTGCATTATAAGGGACCTTCCATGAGAGGAAGGGCTCTGATCACAGAAGGTCCCTCCACCCAATTTTGGGGGATACCTTTTCCCTACAACACCACACTCAGCAGGGTCCCCTGACTCTCCAGGCAGGTTTGCATGATCACAGAGGGAAAATAAGCCATTTGGTTTATTTTCCCTCTTTGTGCATGCTGATTGTTCATAATTATCATAATTAGCCTAATTAGCATAATTATCCTTGCTGGGCATGGGTTGTTGTGACATCTTAACATGGTGAGGCTGGGGCTGACATGGTTTACAAACCACCCTGATACCCACAGCTTGTTCTAGGGGTCAGTGTAGTTTGTAAACCACTCTAGCCACACTCCCTTGCTGGGTTCAGACATCATGACGACAACCCGAGCCTGGAAAGGTTAATTATATGAATTAGGTGGCTCATGCCTGGCATGTGCAGGGAGGGAAAACTTAATTTCATGGCTTAATTTCCCTCTATGATTGTGCAAACTCAGTCTCTGTGTAGCATTTTCAGGGGGTTAGAGAGACTGTCGTAGAAAGGAAGGGGCAGGGAAGTCCATTTCCATTAACACAGTTTATGCAGTGTAAATCTGGATCCAACCCCATGCCAATTCCCTGTACCACATCATATCACTTCATTTTCATAGAAAGATGGCCAAGGAGATGTTTAGAATTTGGCTTTTTGAGGGAAACATAGGTGCAACTAAGGAAGGAAAAACACATGAGAGAATCTGATAAATCCTTCTGTCATATTGGTAGCCTTCTGCACAATAGCAAACTGATTCCTATATATTATGGACAGCTGAGGGGGAATAATTTCTCCCATATCCTTGAGGTTATACCTAGTGCTGCACCAAAAAATTTGATTCTTCCATTTTCAGCATTTTGTGGGGGTGAAATGAAAATTCTGGTGAAAGAGGCTGGGGAGGTGAGAATTTTGAATAACTTTCTCTTTGTGGAGGCGGACAGTTCCGCTTACCTTTTTAAGTGTAGGTGGTGGTTGAGGGATCTTCTTTCTTTCATTCATTCTTTAAAAAACCTGAAAAAACTTTAAAAATGCCCCCTGCATTTGCAGCAGCCCAGGTCTTTTAAAGAGAGACTTCTGTAGCCCAGCAGCGTTTTCTGTGCTCCCATGAGACCATGTGACCTTGCCCTCCACTATAGGCATTCAAGAAATGCTCCGAGCTGCAGAAGCCTTTCTGCAAAGCAAGAACAAGTGGGGCTTTTAGAGCTTTAGAAAAACTCTGTTATTTCTTGCAGCAACATGGAGCTCTTGGCAGAGAGGCTTTCTGCAAAAAGGCATTCAGGAACTCCTGCTGCATTGCAAGCCTCTCGGCAAAGAGTTTTTCTAAAGCTCCCAAAGTCCCATTTGTTCTTGCTTGCAGCAGCCCGGGACTCTTTGCAGACAGGCTTCCTGAGCCTGGGAGCTCTTTCTGAATGCCTATGAGAGAGGGTGACATCCAGTGGTCTCATGGGTGTTCAAGAAGTGCTGCTGGGTTGGAGAAGCCTGTCTGTAAAGAGTCTCGTCGTGCTGCTGTCAGTGCATGAGGTGTTTTTAAAGTCAAAAGAAAAAAAGAAAAAAATCCTTCAGCCACCTCCTAAATTTAAAGAGTTATGTGGAAACCCTCCCCAAAGAGAAAATTATTCAAAATTCTTCCCCTTCCTGTGAAAGAGGCAGAAAAAACAACACCTCTTTCACAGGGAGAGAGAAATCCCCCCAAATAGGGGCCAGGATTCGGCACAGCACTAGTTATATCCTAAATTGTGAATTAAAGTCAGTCAAAACTATTTAGACAGGATGAAAATGTTTAGGCCAGGAGGAGAGGAATTTGTTCAAAGTTTTTCATAGTTCACACTCACAGTTACTAATATAAGAATCCCAAGGACCCGGAGAGATACTCATAGTGCTTTCCTTCATTCACAATTGCCTTTTATGGGGTTTACTATTGTTGTCTTGGCTTTACTTGAATAAAGTTTATGAGAGTTTAATTTCTCCTTTTTTATTACAGAATGAAAAAGGAGAATAAATCTCTAACACTTTCAGCATATACAAATAGCTAGAATAGCTGGCATTGCTTTCCAGTAACTCAGGATTTTTAAGTGCATTCCATTGACATGATGATAGGTCATTATGGGAACTCCAGTCTTCTTATGACAGATCTCCTCAAGGTTTATGGTTCCTTAATATGCATTCACAATATACAGTAGCAGTTAATTCTCATATCCGTTAAATAACATCGATGTGCTTGATACAATTGAGTGAATGGGCACATTTGACTTAACTATCAGAGAATTGGGGGCATTTCATGCAAACATTTTTTGCTTAATATATACACATTTGTTCCCCATTTGTCAAAAATGTTCCATATGGAGTGCTTTCATTGTGGAGCTATGACAGTTTCCAAGCACTTAAAGCACCAGCTTTTGTTGTCAAGGATTTTAAGGGAATAGCTGGACTGGAATAACTAGGAAGACTACTCAGAAATTGCTAATCCACTTTCCTCAAAGCAGTATGTAATGAGCAACTGAAACTACTTAATAAGAAATCGTTAACCATTTGAAAAAATAAGGTAAAAGTAGTCATTGTATTAAAGGGAAGACACAAGCAGGTTCACAGTGAATTCTGGGTAACATATAAAATCTAATTAGCAAAATGCATGGACGGTATCCAGAGAAAGTGTGTTGGATTGTAAAGCCCCATCTTGGGTCAAAGAGTTATTTGAGTAACGAAGAGGTGTGGGACTGTATTATTCAAGGTCAAAAGTGTACTTAAAGTTTTTGCTTATCAGTTAATGAGCAAAAGAAAGTGTCTGAAGTATACACATAAAAAACTTGATATATAGATGTCTAGGAAAAAAAAAACTATATACATAGATTTAATTAGTACATTTTGAGTAAGGAGTTGTCTTTTCAAAGGTATGATTCAGAATTCATTTTATCTACCTTGAAAGATGTATGTTTAAGCATACTTTGTATGCTTTAATTTTATGGGATTTTTTTAGATGCTAAGACTGTGAGCCCCAATTATGGGAGCTAAGTAGTAGTAGCTGTGAGATAATCTTTACACAGAAACTACAGGTACCGGAAAATGAGGGCCTTTTCAGACAACAATTTTTGTATAATATATTATTTTCTGAACTTCCTAAAGAGCTTTGGCTATTGGGCAGTATAGAAATGTAATAAATAAATAAATAAATATTTGTTCCCCATTGTTCCATATGTAAAAAATGCTCTGTTAGTAAAACTGTATAAGTGTGTTCTGATTTTGGAATGAGGTATCTTCTTACCATCTAGAAGCTCACAAGGCCTGTGTACCTGTCAGCTGAACAGCCTATTCAAAGCTGTATAAGGAACTTGTTACTTAGATGAAAGCTCTCCTTTTAGACCAGTAGGAATAGAAGTGTTTGATAACAAGAAATATTTAGGAAATATTGTTTCCTGTTGAACTATTAAGATCTTGAAATCTTTAGCAATAGTCTCCTTTACAATAAGAAGAAATGTTTTATCTTATGCAAAATGTTGTATTTGCAATATATTATATAGTGATGTAATGTTATAAATATATTATTTTTATAATAAAAAAAAGAAAAATGGATGTAAAGAGTTTCCCTTACTAATTCTTGTTAGTACAAAGTCAATTTGAAAAGAATTTGTGGTGTATCCTTTGTCTGAAGTGTATTAATCGGCTATAGATAGTTACTTGGTAATCAAATGCTCCCTAACTACTAGAACCACAGATTGAAAACACTAAGCAAAGCCCAACTTCATACAGTTGTACCTGAGAAAATGTGCCCTGATAGTTATCATCATCATGTAGTATTTTCTCTCTGGTCTTCCATTATTGCACTTTGGCCCCCCAACTTCCAGAATTCTGCTGCCAAAATTATTCACGCTCTCATTGGTCTGATCACATGACGTCCCCCGTTAAATCCCTGTACTGGCTTCCTGAGCACTTCTGGATCCAACACAAGCTTCTTGTCCTCACCTTCAAATATCTCTATTGCTTCACACAACCCTTTATCTCTCTGCTCTTATATTTCAATGGATGCTCACCATGACTCATCCAGCTCCACGGTTCATAGGTATTCTGCTCTCTCAAATGACTACCCTCCTTCTCGCTTGCTCCTGCATAACATTACCTCTCTTGCTTGCTTTGAAATCATCAAACACCACCCTTTCTGTGATGGCTGTGGCTCAACCCCCCCCCCCATGTCCCTATACCCCACTGTACCCAAGCCTACATACGTATAATTTCAATTACATATGTTCTCCACTTCCCTCCCTTTCTCTGTTGCCTCCACTCCATCAAATTATAGATTGTAAATCCTTTGTGCAGAGAGACCTGTCCTCGTGCGCTCGGTAAAGTGCCATGCACACTGCTCAACAAATGCAGCTTCTCCTGGATAACATATTTATTTCTTTTGTGACTGCATGAGTGTCATTGGCACTTAAGGGATATTGTTTGTGACATCGTTCCTTGGAAGCTGTGGGTGTATAACTCCTATGGGAAGAATAAACATGTTGCCCAGTCTTATGCATGTTTACTTGGAAGTCGGTCCTACTCCATTGAAGGAGACTTAGGGTGCAATCCTATCAAGATAGGAGGCCGCCTCTGAACTCAGAGGCGACTGCCTATCCAAAGCAAGGCAGGAGAGGCATGGGGGGGGGGATTGTCCCCTCCGTGCCGCTCCTGCCTTGCTATTTTTCGCTAGACAGTTGTTTTTGTCTAGCGGCGGGGGAGCCGATCAGGAGAGGAAGCTGCCATATGATACATTGGATGTGTCATACACATAGCTCTGCAATTCCCGCCCCAGAACACCCCCCCCAGAATGCCCCTTTTCAGTTGCTCCACGCTCCTCTTGCAAGCGTGGAGGATGGGGCTTCTCCATGCTGCCTCCGGGAACCAACCTTGGAGCATGGGCTCTGAGGTCGGTACCCGGAAATGAGCATGTCCTATGGCCCTGTAGACAGCATCTAGTGGCCATAGGATTGCTCTCTTAGTCCCAGGTAAGCATGCATAAAGATTACACCCTTAGACTCAAGGGTGGCTGGAGGGTGGGGGTGGAAGGACATCAGCAGGGCTATAGACAAACATACAAATAAACAAATATGTACTATGGATATCACAGTTTTTAATTGAAACATGACTTGAAAGAGTATCCTACAATAGCTAAAAGGCACTTATGGCAGATTTCCGTGAACATGCAGAAAGGCCATTGAGTTTAAATCCCACCTGAAGTATGATCCATGAGATAGTATTAGATAAGTCACCAGCTCCCGGCTGCAGTTGCCTAGCCACACAATAGAGACAATATTGACCAACTTCACAGGAATGAATGATATTGTATTAAGGATTATAAAGCACTTTGCATTCCACTGTAGTGATGTATAGGGGAATAGTTATAACCACAACAGCACATCGGTTATAGAATTCCTAAATACTGCAGAACCTTCTGGAGTGTGTTCTAGACTACTCTCTAGAGCAAGCCATGAGCCAGGCCATTTTGTCCTTTGATTAGATTTTGCCCATCACTCCCTGGCAGTACACATTGTACAACAGGTTTTCTATTTACAGGAATGCTGTCTTTCATGCAGTTTTCAGGCATTACCAATTTAGTTAACGAGGAATACATGATAAGCATCTAAAGAACTCAGTTTGGAATCCAATGAACTAGAAAAACAGTCTCAAAGTTACACTAACAAACAATTATGTAATTAATAGTAATGATGCTCTATAATGCAAGTGATAGAGAGTTTTTCTACATGAGGCTCTTAATCTGCTGTATCTACTTTGAGTTTCATCACAGAATTGAGATCTACACTCTACACAAAGAGCTTTTCTACATGAGGCATTTATTGTGTGGCCCAGCAAAACTGGAGGGTCATGGCCTTCAAAGTGGGGTGTGCGTACCCCAGGGGGTGCGTGACATGATCCATGGGGTTGCGCGAGCTGCCTGATCATTGAACAGCCTCCCACTGCTCCTACAAGATGGGCAGTGGCAGCAGCGGCAGGATTGGATGGAAGCTGAGAGGGAGGCGGTTGGCTCCTGTCCTACTGACAGCAACTGCTCTGACCCTGGTGCCTTCCTGCTGAAGGAAAGGGAGAAGGAGATTAACCCTTCCCACTCTCCTTTCGCAGAATGAAGCCAAGAAGGAAGTGGGCACTTTCCTCTCAGCTTCCATCCTTCCAAAGGAGAGCGGGAAGGGTTAACAGCCCAGGAGGAAGTTAACCCATTCGGCTCTCCTTTGGCAGATTGAAGCCAAGGCAAGGTGCGAGAAGAAAGCAAGAAAGCATGTGCTTCCCTCTCAACTGCCATCCTACCTACAGAGAGTGGGAAGGAAATTAACCCTTCCCACTCTCCTTTTGAAGCTGAGAAGGAAGCGGGCACTTTCATCTCAGCTTCCATCCTGCCAAAGGAGCGCGGGAAGGGTTAACAGCCCAGGCCAAGCCACCAGTCAGCCAAGGAGTGGGGACTCTGTGCAGGGTGTTATAGGGATGTACGAAAGTCACTTACCTGAACCCGAAAGTTGATTCGCGGTGGGGGGGGAGGTGCTCTGTCCCTCCCCCCGAAATTATGGCCGGGAGGGAGGCGCCCTGTCCCTCCCACCGCAAATCCTGTCCTGCCGGGATGCAAACGGCGGTGGCCATAGCCGCTGCCGTTTGCGTCCCTGCAGTCAGCCGTGATAGGCTACGTAAATGTTTACGTAGCCTATCACGGCTGAGTGAAAAAAACAACAACCGCGCGTACGCAAATGGCCGCGCCCATGGGCGCCGCCATTTGTGTTCCTTATTTTGGCACATGTAGTCTACGTAAACATTTACGTAGACTACGGCGAAAATAAGGGGAACGCAAATAGTGGGGGTTTTTTTCTTTCACTCAGCCGTGATAGGCTACATAAACATTTACGTAGCGTATCACGGTGTTTTTTAAAAATCTAGCCGTGATAGGCTATGTAAATCTTTACGTAGCCTATCACGTGTTTTTTTTTTTTAACTTGGAAATCGCGGCGGTGGCAGCCGGTCAGAAGACCGAACCGCCGCCGGAGCCACCGCAGCCAGGGACATTTGCACAAAGTAAGTCCCGTCCCAGGGGGCGGGGGGGGCAGACCGTTTCTCCACCAATTTCGGGGGGCCAAATGCGCTGGCATTCGGCCTCCCCGAGATTCGTGGAGAAATTCTCTGACATCCCTAGGTGTGTATGGGGCTGGCGACCAAGCAAGCCTTTCCCCTCCTTGCAAGTTGGGAGTGGTGCCCTCGTGGATTTACAGATTATCCATTTTAACTAGGGTAAAAGCATTCAGCCCCCTGAAATTGGTGGAGAAATTCTCCGACACCCCCCACTCCCCCCCGGGATGGGACTTACCTCATGCAAATGTCCCTCACGGCGGCAGGTCCCGGCGGCGGTTCAGTGGCAGCGGCGGCCAGTCTTCCGACCAGCTGCCGCTGCCGCCATTTCCAAGTTAAAAAAAAAAAAACACGTGATAGGCTACGTAAAGATTTACATCGTAAATACTACGTAAATCTTTATGTAGCCTATCACTTTTTTTTTTTTTTTACCTTCCCGGCAGAAGAACTTTCGCGGCTGGAGAGGCGGGGCGCTCCCCCCCGGCCAGAATTTTGGCGGGGAGGGATGGGGCCCCTCCCCCCTGGCCAGAATTTCGGTGGGGAGGGACGGGGCGCCTCCCCACCCAGCAAGAATTTCGGGGGGAGAAACGGAGCGCCTCCCCCCCACTGCAAAGCAAGCTGCGGAACCAGGTAAGGGACTTTCGTCCATCCCTAAAACTAACCCTCATAAATTGGACAGGTGGCTTAAAAAGAACTGGTTAGAACCAGACCTTCGAATCATTGAATCAGAAAGTGTTAAACCAAGATTTTCAAAAATAATGAAGCACATTCAATCACATTGCTCTCAGTAAAAATATTATTAGTAGTATTTTTTAAAGTGAGAGCAAAAAGGGGTTTTTTTGTACCATTAATAAACAATATTTTTAAAATAGTTTGTTTTGTTTTATTTCATCTTTATCTCATCCTGTTTAATTTTAATTTTTTGTGTTTGTTTTATAATGTGCATAATAGTACAGTAGTATATGTATATAATTTATAAATTAAATATACATATATTGGGGGTGCATGCTCAAAATTTTTTCACTGATAAGGGTGCACAATCAAAAAAGTTTGGAGACCAATGATCTGAACAGCCTGTAAACAGCTGTGAGTAAGAAATGACAAGTGCACAATAAATGTCTTGTGTACAAAAGCTCACTTGAACTTTGCAGAAGCCCTGTTACTTTGGGTCAAACTAAATGTGATGGCGATTGCATGAAAGCAATGAACATTACTGTTTTTTTCCTAACATAAATTGCTGCTATGGGGGTGCGCAGCACATCAGCACCAAAGAAGTATTCCCACCCAGGGTTAGTAGCTCCAGAGGGGTGATTTTCATTAGGATCAAGTCATGGTGAGAAAGAGTTAATCTCTGCTCCCTGCCTGTCATGGTCCTGATCCTGCTCAGCCCCCTACCCCATGATACTTATTTACATTAGAAAAAAACATGCATGTTAATTAAATGAGGAGGATGTCTGCCTTTGCCAGTTTTGCACTGTCTGGATCACAGGCCATTGCCACTTCTCTAAGGATACTTGCCCTATCAGATTTTATAAGCCATGGAGCAAGAGAGGATAGAGGGGGCTGCAAAGTCTGGCAGGACTCACTTAAATCACAGCACCAGAAATAAAATGGAGTTTGGTTTTGCTGCCCTGGTGCCCTCATCACGTGTTGCTCTCTGGGTGGTCATATGCCCACCCCCTGGGTGTGGGGGCCTGAGCTTTGCCCCCAAGGTCCGAGTCTAGTTGCACCACAGTCCACAAGAACCAAAGCCTCTGACACTCCTGGAGCAGGGGGGGAGTTACACCTGCCCATGAACTGGCATAGTTCATTCCCTTCCCATTGTTATCAATGGGAGGAAAATAGTTTACCAAGGTTGCGGGGGGTGCGGGGGGGTGGGGAGAGAAGTGAAGAACACGAAAGGCTTTGGATTTGTCAGCCTCTGACATCAAAAGATTCACCTCACCCCCATTCCCACAGGTAGAACTGCTCTGTAAATGTCATGCTTCTGTTGTAACCATAAACTCAGGTAGGTGGTTGCAGACAGCTAAGGGATCTCATGAAGGCTTGATTTTGAAAGGTCCTTGGAGTGCTATCTCTTCCACAATAGAACACAACCTCAAAAACAATAAATAAAAGTGCGACCCATATTCATATGGCAGAATATAAGCAATGGAAGATGACAGACTCTTTGCTACACTGATTGATACTGAGTTATCTCCAGATATTCTGCATGAATTACGGAATTCAGTATTAAAATGGAGGCTTTCCATGCAAGCAATAATGCTGGGAAATCAGTGTTCTGGCTCATATAGAGAGCCTGCACAGATAGAGAGCCTGCACAACTCTTCAGACAGTTACCCTCCATGAATTGAGGGTGACAAACGTGAGAAAGGAGAGAGGCAGGGCTGGAGTGCTCTTTCTCCTCATGTATTTGCCCTATTCAGGTTCAGAACGCCTGAACAGGGCTAGTGAATTGGACTGAACATGGAAGATGTATGTTCAAATTCCACCTCAGAAACGGAATCATAGGGTAGGGTAACCCCGGCAAGTTATTATCTCTCACTCTCAATTCCTGAAGAATAAGGTGTGAAGAATGGTGGCCTACTTTACACACCTGCTGTGAGTATAAAGGTGATAAGGAAATGTTACCAGAACTTATCTTTAAGGACAGGGTTGTCTGGAAATATGAATAAAATAACAAACTAAAAAAAGAAGGAAGGCATTCAAGCATTTTATAGAAGGTAAATATATAATCAGGTGTTCTACTGACAGGAGTCCTTGGTGGAATTTTCTCTTCCATGAGTTGTATCCAATGTTAGACTAACTAAAGTCCCATTCATTTCAATGGGTTTAATCTATACAGGACTAACACTGGATACAACCTCACACAACCTTTAATATTATAGATGCTTTCTCAGAGAAAACCACCTTGTCCATCATAGTACCACAGTGATAGAAAAAGCTGCAGCTGATGGAACCTGAGAACCCTCTGAGAATGTAATATGATAAACTGCACCTTTAGTGTCCAGAATATTTTGCATCACCCAGCTAGGTGTAATACATACAGATACAGATACAGATACAGATAAACATTTGATATATTTCCAAAAAAAGTTTTTTAAAAAAAATATTGCTTAACCATGGGCCATTGAAATGCAACATTTTCCACGATAATAAATACAGTTCTCCCAGGAAAACTAAAATTAAAGTATTTTATTTGCAACGGTTATAAATTAGTTCTATTGAAATGAAAACCACATGTTCCATGAGTGTTACATAAAACCATGGTGCAAGGACTGTGTTTTATCGAAAGTTACTTATGCTAGCTGAAAAGTTTCAAGAGTTGCTGTTGTTCCACTAGTGCAAGGGTGCAGAACCAAGGCCTTGAGGGCCAAATCCTGCCCTCCAGGAATCTTACTCTGGCTCTCTGAGGTTCCCCAGAAGACCATGGCCCCTTTCCCTGGTTCTTTCCCCAGCCACCAATCTTTTCCCCCAACCACCAATCCTCCAGGGTTCCCCAGAAGACCATGGCCCCCTTCCCGGGTCCTTTCCCCCAACCACCAATCTTTTGGTTGTTTCCCAGCTTTTGTGCATCCCCCCCCCCTTCGTAAAGGTTGACATACCTCTCCTAAGGCTTAGTTATTGGCAGTAAGAGCTCTAAGGTAAAACATGCCAGTCTTCTTTGTTTTGGGGGGCCCTGCCCCTTTTGCCTTTGGCCCAGCCCACCATGGAATGCAGCCCCTGAGAGCTTCTCCAGAATGGAATTTGGCCCTCTGGTGAAAGAACTTCAGCATCCATGCATTAGGAGCTAGAAGAAGAACTAGCACAAGCATCACCTATCCTAATACAGTTATAATGGGTTGTACAGTGTATTGTGTAATGTCTTGTGCAATATTTGGTTCTTCTCAATTTTCACACAAATTGCTGCGGAACTAGTAAGTTGCTGCGGAACATGGGCAGGAGGGTGTTGTTGTGCTCATGTCCTGCTTGTGGGTTCCTGGTTGACAGCTGGTTGGCCACTGTGTGAACAGAATGCTGGACTAGGTGGACCCTTGGTCTGATCCAGCAGGGCTCTTCTTAAGTTGAATCAACATATTGGACTTGACACTTGTGCAAGGATGAAAATGGAGTGTCCACAAGCAGTAAAAGTGTTGCACTAGTGGAATGACACGTCCGATTCCCACAGTATGTACTGATGGGGAAAAGCCATAGTATAGCAATACCTGTATCTGCCAGTCTTATTAGGAAGCATGTTTTTCCACATTTATTTATTTGTAATTTCATTTTTTCCTCTACCTCCATACTTCAGGGGGGCCACATTATCTGTCTCAATAAGAACACAAGGCAGAGAGTACTTACAGGTCCCTTCCTACAATCTCCCCTAGTCTTCCACCATCCAGCTGCCCTTCACCCATCTTACACTTTTCTAGAGTTGGAAGAGCTTAGTGTCAATGACAGGTCCCCTTGCAGCCCCCAATCTCCACCATTCTGGGCCCTGCCATGGCTAAGGTCACTCCCATTTGCTTACTTATTTGGCAGATTATCATTCATTCTTCACATTTATATAATGTTTCATAGCCAATATCCTAAGTGACTTACTATTTTGTGAGAAACACTCAACCAAAAACACTAGGATCAATGGAGGGTGGTGTTTTTTTTTTAATGACTCATTTGTATATAGTTTTCCCAATGGATGTAATAGGCCATGGGGGTGGAGGGTGGGGGACTTGGTAGAAAGAATAGTTCAATCTTTTCTATCAGCAAATGGGAATATTTGGAACAAACAAGACTTTCTCTGGTGGCATGAGCACATAGAAGTCAAAGATTGCTGACAATGATTAGGATGCAGGTAGGGGCATGCCTTCTATTAAAACTGAGAATAGGCTAGAAGCTGAAGCTGGAGACAGTTCAGTGTTGATCAGCCTGTGAAATGAAAGTAGGGTCAGGAGTGAATTAATAGTGACAGGAGGAAGAAACCTGGGAAAGAATGGGAGGAAGCTGTACCAGGAAGGGGCGGGGCAATACATACTGCTTGGATAAGGTTAAGTGCAATTGACAACAATTTGTCAAAAGCAATACCAATTTTAAGCATGTATAAAACTCATCATACAAGTCCTGCCAGACAAACAACTTGGATCCTAAATACATTTATTGGAATTAAACTGGAGTGATAATGACGTTTACTCTCCAGTAAGGAAATGTAGGACTGACTGAGGCCTTAAACAGCAATCAAGGGTGAACTGTGGCTGGAACTACTAGTTCTGTAGCTAACTTTGGTTTGGAAATCCCGGGCTGCTGCTTTTTCTCTACAAAGCACATTTTATTTGGGCAGGCTGTGGGGACTGCTAAGGGTGAAAATGTACTTAACCATTACCCTGCCCATGGCTTTCCCTATAAGGGAGATTCAGGCCCTCTGAGTGCCACTTATAACTGAAGGACATGACTTCTAATGGTTAAAAGGTCTGTGATAATGATGTACCTATCTTGATCTTCCAGATCCTGGAAAGTGTCTGCCTACATAAAAATTGCCCGCACCCTAGCCCTCTTCACTCATTCTCCAGCGGGGGCCCACCTCTGGCCCTGCCACATCGAATGTGCTACCACTGCTTGATACCTGCATGTTTGCCCCCAAATGTCTGCCTTTATTTATTTATTGGTTACATTTTTTGATTGCTCAAGAACCGACGTTCTCTGTGCAGTGTACAGCTGTACATAAAATACAAGATAACGATTAAAACATGACAATTAAACAGCATGTGATAAAACCAGTAGCTGGGACTTTTTTACTCACAATAAAATCAAAGGTAAAACCAGTAGCAAGGATAAAACAGTGCAATGATCTAAAAGCACTCAAACGGTTCCTAAAATGCTTTGGAAAATAAGAAGGCAGTGGAGGCCGGTGGCTCCAATGTCAGCAGGGTGGTCAATTCACTCCAGGTTTCAGTCGGAACCAGTCAGAACTCAAAAGGACCTATCCAAGGTGTGAAGTACCTTGGGTAGCTCCTTTAGAGTTCTGACTGGTTCTGACTGAAACTTGGACTGGATTCACCACCCCACTGACATCAGAGCCACCAGCCTCCACTGTAAGAAGGTCTTCACCTGGTGCTGAAAAGACCATAATGGTAGGTACCAGGTAAGGCTCTCTGGAGAGGGCATTCTACAGATGGGGCACCACCACTGAAAAGGCCCTCTCTCTTGTAGCCACCCAGCTTGCCTCATTTGGCAGGGGCAGCTGGAGGGAAACCTCAGATGATGATGTTAAGAAAGATCTGGGTAGGGGAATATGGGAGGAGACACTCCTTCAGATTAGCTGGCCCCAATCCATTTAGGGTTTAAAACTAAAACCCCACCACTTTGAATTGGGCTTGGAAATGGACTGTGCAGATAGCAAAGTACTATCATAATATGGTTCCTATTGGTTAGTCCTCATTAACCATTTAGCCATGCTGTTTGGACTAGCTGAAGTGTCCAGACCGTTTTCAAAAGCATCTCATGTATAACGGCATTGCAATAATCCAAACTGGAGGTTACCAGACCGTGAATATCTGCTGCAAGGCTTTCTCTGTCCAGATAGGTTCATAGTTAGTATATCAGCCAAAGCTTTTTTTTTAAGGCTTTCCAAGCCACTAGGGCTACCTGTGCCTCTAGTGACAATGACAGGTTCAAGAGCACCCCAAACCTACACACCTGTGCCTTTAGGGGGAGTGCCACCCCCTCCCAAACCAGGTAAACATCAGTCAGCTGGACAGATGAACCAAGCACAAACCATATTTCTGCCTTGTCTGAATTAAGTCTCAGTTCGAGCAGCTGAACACACACCGATAGGGATGGACGAACCCACCCACACCCGCCCCGCACGCCACTTGCTGACCCCCTCCCCTTCTTCGCCCCCAGCGAGTGTGCGAGGGGAGCTGCCCGATGGTCTGCAGGCACTCGGCAACAGCTTGTGGCTGCTCACAAGCCCGCTCCTGTCCCCGGCCTGTCAGCCTCTCGTGCTCACCTCGCAAGGAAGAGCACAAGGGGCCGCTCCCTCGCAGCAGACACGCCTCCCTCTGCTGGTGCTCGGCAGGGGGAGGTGAGGTTGCTCAGCAGCGCGAAGGCAGCAAAGGCAGGATGCAGACCTCTCAGCTCCCCTCCTGCTGCTGCAAGCAACCACACCTCTCTCTGTTGGGCACTGGCACAGGAAGGTGCAGTTTCTTGGCGGTGGCGCCCCCTCATTTTGTGGAAATGTTTCCTTCTCTCTGAAGGGGTCTCTTCAGGGAGAAGGAAACATTTCTGCAAAACGACCAGCATGGCCAACTGACTGCTGGCTGTTTCGCGCAAAGTGTTTCCTTCTCCCTGAAGGGGTGCCTTCAGGGAAAAGGAAACACTTGTGCCAAACATACGGTGTGCAGTTGGCTGCGGTAGTGGGGACGGGAGCTGTTCCCCTCTCTTCCTCCCATCCCTGCTACTGCAGTGGCAGTGGCAGTGAAAGGGACAGGCCAGTCATTTTATATAAGTGTCAGACACTTACATAAAATGACTGGGGCCTATCCCCACTGCCACAGTAGTGGGGATAGAGGAGGAGTGGAAAGCTGCTTCCTCTCTCCTCCTCCTGTCCTTATTACTGCAGTGGCAGCAGCAGTGACAGGCAGCTTGGGGTGGTGTCACACGCTTGCCCAACTGGGCACGAGCCCAATCAGGCAAGTGTGGGTGGCCGTGAACTGGTGTTTGGGGAGCCGAGCCAGCAAGAAATTGCCAGGCTTCAAGCCCCAAGCAGAAACCCATGCCATCCATACACCTTGATGCGATTGGGACCCTGATTGTTCAATGTCTCAGTGGTGTGGAGTACCTACATGCATTCAGCAACTAACACATAGATGCTAGGAACCCCTGAAGATCTTAATTATTATTTTTTTTAAAATCACAGATTAATGGAGAAATGGGATGGATTGGATTTATAAATGAATACATGTGAAACTGACATAGATCAGAAATAACCTGATTCGTCCATCACCTCTGGGCACCCCTTTTCAGATGTTTGGGGTGAATGCATGGTCACTGAAGGGTGAGGCAAGTGGTATGTACAATGTCAGAGATTGAACCAGATGGGTAGTCCTGCTCCTTTTCCACATGTACATTCTATGCATGGATAATGAGTGAAAAGGGTTCTTATCTCTAGAAATTCCAGTTATCAATTGACTTCGGTAGCTTGATTATTCTAAAGAAATGAAACATGATGAAATTTGAAGCAGACATAATAACAGTAAAAATGGTGTATAGATAACTATTGACGAGCATCCCTGCAAAAAGGCAAAGCTATATAATTTCTGGGTCAGAAGTAGGGATGTCCAGCTTTTGTGAAATCCGCCCCATGTGTGTTTCATGGATTATGTGGGGTCATTCATTCTGGCATCTGCTCACAGACAGATTCGATCCGCTCCCCACATTATGCGGAAAAATATACAAATAATTATGTAAGAGGGTTCACAACAATTTATGTAACTGACATTAGCATGTAACATTTAGCATATTGTCCCCCATTCCATTCATCTTTTTCCTGTGCATATTTACCAGTCTCAGCAGAAACTTGCATGTTTTCCTATGAATAAATTTGTGTAAAGATCCGAAATCCACAGATTTCACGTGGTCTAAGGGGGCCAGTCTGCACCAGATTCCACAGGTCGGATTCTTAGGAACCCAAGCTCATTTTAGTCTGTCTTGAATTTCTCCAGCATCCCTAGTCAGAAGCAAACTTGACAGAACAGCCTTACTGAAAGCAGAGAGATTTTAATTAGCTACCTTTCTATCTTACCACCTTTAAAATTGCTCATAACAATTTTTAGAACTGAATAGTTATCACTGGAACAAAAAAACGTTGTGTTCGGACGCATTTCTTTAAAAAACCCAACACCTTTTATCTTCTAGCCAGAGGCTCTTGTCTATATGGTTAGACAGGTAAAGCCATTTAATTAAAACTGCATTGACCATACTGTGTTTGCTGTTGATGAGTACTGGCAAGACAAAGACAAATGCAATCTCAGCAGATATTGCTTCTCAGAATTGTTTTTAAACATCTTTAATCTCTAATTCAGATCACATAGTATCTTTGATTTGTCTTCCTCCTTTATCCCCTCCCCACACTCATCAGTTCAAACCTGCTTTATCTGGAGTGGATGGTGAGCAAAGTGGGAATCTATGCAGCCTATCCATCACTTTTGCTCTTAATTGAATGACACCAGAATTAGATCGATAAAATGAAACACAAGGCAACTTTGCATTTCCACACTCACTTATTCTCCCTTCTCTATTACCCCCAGCCATCCTCATGACCAGAAACATTAAGTGTGGCATTTGAACACTGCTGCCAAGCACACAAGCTGTTAGTACATGAATAAAATCATCAGGAAAACAATAACACTTTTACATTAGAAGAGGCCAAGAAGTCAATGCAAGCAACATCAACCATGCCCATTTGTGTTACTGACAAAAGAGAGAATCCACAAATTATGTGTAGTGCTGCTTCCAATGTAACTCCACCCATTCTCACCTCCCTTTCCCATTTTTTCCAGCTGTGTCTGATTGTGTGATAAGCAGTTGAGTTGACCTCTCCACTCAATGCTCCAAGTTTCACAATAAACCCAGTCCAGCTGTGATGTCCTTGTTTTCCTAAGCTCTCCAATACATTATTGATAACCTCATCACTGTGCAGAATGCAAAGGCTGACACAGTTATTATAATCCCAGCCCTTTCTGGAAAAACTCTAGCTTTGCCAAGCAAAAAGGGGGTGGGGGAGGAAGAAGCTAAAAGTGGACATTTTGGACAGTTGCATGCATGGATTGTATTCATCTGGCCAATATGGTGTGCTGGTTGTTTCTTTGTTTTGTTTCTTCATCCTGTTTATCTCCATTTTGTATGGGGGTTTCTCCCCACTGGTGGTTATATTTTTAAACTTCATGGTATTCACACTAATGATTCACTCCTAAAACATATCTTTATTTAAACTTACAGAAGATTATTCAGGCTTTAACTATTTATATTTTTAGATTTTCAGATAAGTGTACAAACATTAGTGGTTCTAACAAAACAAAACAAAAAAACCCACCTCCAAACAAACCATTAGTCAACTTGCTCAAACATAGGTAAGTCATTTAGGGATGGCTAAACCTGTCAAATTTGATTCCACTCAGTTTTTCAGTTTTCCAACATTACATTTGTACCATCCCATCTCCACATCAGTTTGTGATTACCCCACCCCACCCCCACCCTAAAAAGTCCACAGGAAAATTAGTACTTATTTTCATGCACATTTCTCCACATACATGAATTTTTGTATGCAGTTTCCCAAATATACACATTTTCCACAAGCAATTTCACCTAATCTGATGCATTTTTGTGCACTCTTTTCCCTAGTATACACTTTCTGTGGCACTTTTCCCCATTATACACATTTTGTCCACACTTTTTGATATGCAAACTGCATCACAAAATTCTGGAAAGTGCAAATATCGCTATATCACTGCAGGTTGAGAACATGCATATTTGGTGAGTTTGCATTAAAATGCAAAGCCAACTTTTCTCACCCATCCCTAAAGTCATTTTTAGTATGTTGAAAGACAGACAGACAGACATCTCTCTTCCTGTTTATAACTACTCCCTACCTAGTAATCTGCATATGACTCTTATCACAAATGTTCAAGAAACAAAAACTACACATTACAATAAGTGTACACCTGACCACTCTCATTTTTAGCAAAAGCATCCACAAGAAGCACTGATGGAGATCTGGACCACACTGCATAGGATGGGTGCTTAAACTTTTTCTTCCTGTGCCATGTTCCCAGCAACCACAGCGGGACTTAGTTTTGAGTAAAGATGCATAGGATTGCAGTGTATGACACTTTAAAGGTTAATCTGAGGGATGGGGGAATCTGTCAATTTTGCTCTCTCCCACATTCATTTTTTTTAAAAAAATCTCAAGTTCTTTATTACCTGAATATGAAGAACTTTGCAAATTTTGGTAAATTCTTATAAAAAATGAAGTGAAATGAAATTCTCATCCATCTGTGCCAGCCAAATTCAGTAAATTCAGCTAATTCCAGCATGGAGGGGACCATGTTGTACTTGCCTACCATACAGCTGTTAAGTTTGAGGAGACTGTCATAAAAAAAAAAAGCTGGCAACCCTCATTAAGAAGCTCAGACATGGTTGAATACACGGGGATTCAAACCCAGACTTTTAAGCGCAAAGCACTGAAAGACCTGGGCCTGGATGGACGAATCTGTCAGTTTCAGTTTCTCCCACATTCATTTTTGTAAAAAACCAAGATCTTTTTGTCCTGATATGGAGAACTTCACAAATTTTAGTAAACTCATATCAAAACAGAATTGAAACAAAATTCTTACCCATCTCTGGCTAACAAAAGTTATAAGCAATGATTGGGACAGGCAGAAAGCAATTTGGATTTAGGGCACAATCCTATGCATGTTTAGACAGAGAAAAGGCCTACAACTCCCAGTACTCCCTAGCCAGCAAAGGCTAGCTGGGGAATGCAGAGGGTTGTAGGCCTTTTCTCTGTCTAAGAATGCATAGGATTGTACCCTTAGCTATGTAAGTTCATGGGTTTATATACGCTCTCAGACTGAAAGCCACACTGTTTAGCGCTTTCAGATTCAGAAGCTTTTCTTAGTTCTTTGCTAGTTTCTTTAAGGTCTTGGGTCAACTTGCTTGCTTGGCTGTTTGTTTATTTACCGCAGGTTCTCTAACACCCGTGCTCTCAGCACACATTTGAGATACCATTTCCAGGCTAGGCAATGGCTTTAGCATGGTATTTCCCTCCTCCATCACTTAGCATTTATAAAAGGTAAGCACTTGGATAGGTAATGTTCCACAAATATGGAGATTAGGTGTTGATCAGTGGGAAATGGTTATTTCCCAGGGGCAATACGAAGTTGAAGTTATAAATGACCTTTTACCAGCTGGCTCAATTAGTACATATCCTCTCTTCTTAACACCGTAGAACAGCAGATTTTAAACTGGATAGAGAAATGGAGTAGCATGAGCTTTTGGAGTTCTTCAAATGTACAAAAAGCTAGCACAACAACTGTCATGGTCCCACACTACAATAAAGAAGTTCCTTTGTTAAGATGAATTATTAATTTTCTAATTTTCTGAATAACATGCAGACAGGTACCACAAAGCCAAACGACAGAAGGTCTTTCCATCTGAGTCACAACACAGGGCCACTTACATAAATCTCCATATTTGTGGAACTGGGTGAGTATATTATTTTTCATTTCTTCATTTTGGAAAATAATATTTTTTTCTTTGACTTCAAGCCTATGAAACAGAATAAATTATATTCAGAGGCTTGGGACTCTTGGAAATAAGACTTTGGATTCAGAGTAAGCTTAATGTGGAGTTTAATTCTATCGTCTCCTTGCTTACATACAGCAGACTGGATTAACGTTCCTCCTTCCAGAATCCCCCCTGGCCCTGCCAGTCTAGTATAAGTGCAGGGCTAGGATGGACTGTAACTCACAAGCTTGCACAGCTGAGACTAGTGCACCAACTGCACCCATTCTTGAGATGCCTAATCTAGCCATGGTCACACATGCCTTAGTTACATTCTATTTCAACTACTGTAATGCACTCTGTGTGGGGTTGCCTTTGAAAACCATTGGAAAGCCTCAAGTGTTGACTGGCACCATTACAAGGATCATGTAACTCCCTTGTTACAACAGCTCCACTGGCTATGGGTCTGTTTCCATGTTAGTTATGACCTACCCATACCCTATATGGCTCAGGATCAGATTACTTGAAAGACCACCTTCTCCCCTACAAGCCTAACCAGGATTTAAGATCTTCAGGGGAGGTCCTTCTCTTGGTAACACCAGCTCCAGAAGCACGTTTGAGGGCAACATGATAGGGCCTTCTTGGTGGCTGTTTCCAGGCTATGGGACTCCCGGCCAAGGGAGGCTAGACTGGCTCCCTCTCTGCTGTCTTTCTGCTGGCAGGCAAAGATGTTTTTCTTCAAGCCTGCCTTTGGCATGTCAGCTGGTCTCTCAGGTTGGGTGCTGTTTAATTCTATTATTGTTGTGTTTTTCAACTATGTTTTGAATGTGTTTGTTTTATTGTTGTTTTAACATTTTTACTGTAATTTTTTTTAAAAATTCTTACGATTGTTAGCTGCTTGAGTGGCATTTTATTAATGGAAGGCATATAAAGCAAGCAAGCAAGCAAGCAAACAAATAAATAAGTAGTATTCAACATCCAGAAATCCTGGTATGGATTAAGGAATAGATCTGCCACAAATATTATGGATGTAGGCTGCAAAAAACATGGATATATTCAAACTAAAACAAAACAACCCATAACAACATTAGAAGTGTCATCCTGGATCAGATCAGAGATCTATCTAATAGACTAGGCTGCTTTGAACAGGGACCAGCCAGCTACCTCTGGGAAACTTAGCTTAGAAAAGAGGTGAGTAAGGGGGGACGTGATAGAGGTGTACAAAATTATGCATGGTGTGGAGAAAGTGGATAGGGAGACATTTTTCTCCCTTTCTCATAATTTCCATGAAGCTTACAGGTGGGAGATTCAGGACAAACAAAAGGAAGTACTTCTTCACACACCTCAAACTATGGAATTTGCTACCACAAGATGTAGTGATGGCTACCAATTTGGATGGCTTTAAAAGCGGATTGGACAAACTCCTGGAGGATTAGGCTATCAATGGTTACTTGTCTGGGTAAAAGGTAAAGGTAAAGGTGTCCCCAACCAGTCGTGTCCAACTCTAGGGTGTGGTGCTCATCCCCGTTTCTAAGCCGAAGAGCCAGCGCTGTCCAAAGACGCTTCCGTGGTCATGTGGCCGGCATGACTGAACACCGAGGTGCACGGAACGCTGTTACCTTTCCCGCCGAGGCGGTACCTATTTATCTACTTGCAATTTCTTGCTTTCGAACTGCTAGGTTGGCAGGAGCTGGGACTGAAGACGGGAGCTCACTCCGTCACGCGGCACTCTGGTCTCTCTATCTCCAGTATCACAGGCAGTATGCCCATGAACACCAATTGGTGGGGAACATGGGCATGAGGGTGCTGTTGCACTCATGTCCTGCTTGTAGGTTTCCCATGGGCAGCTGGGTGGCCACTGTGTGAACAAAATGCTGGACTAGATGGACTCTTGGTCTGATCCAGCAGGGCTTTTGTTATGTTCTTAAGTTAACAAGGTGGTTATGAAGACAGTTGCTATCCCCTGTTTCTTTTCTGAGGGCCAGACTAGATGTTCTCTTGAGGCACAGCATGCAGCCATGTACCAAGTTTTTGCTTAACTAATTATTTATTATTTATCTATTTTATTTATTATATTTATATACCACCTGTCTGTAACCAACCAAGGTGTTCTACAAGAATACAAAATACAAGAATAATAAACAAATACGAACATAATAAAATGTTAAAAACAAAAACCTTTTTAAAATCCCACAACAATAAAAAAAGACAAATTTAAAAAATATGTCTTGACACCCTTCCTGAATGCAGAGACATGGCAAGCAAGTGCATATCCTTACAGGAAATGCATTTCTCAGGGAGAGGAGGCGTACCTCTTCCTTCCCTGGCATTATCAGCCAATATGCCCCCACCCCGACCCCTGCACATGACTACAATGCTTATGAATAATGCCCCCATTGGCAATTCCTTGTTATGCTACCTCTAAAGTAGGGATGGATGCAGCAATCTATTTCTGGTCCGTGTAATTTTTTTTATGTGTATGCCTGTTCTGTCCCATTTCCACAGCAATCTGAAATTTTTAAAAAAGTAACCAACCTGTACTTAAATTCACATTACTGTTAATATATTTTCCCAGAATGCACATTTTTAACATAAAATATGCATTTGCATGCATTTTTTGAGTTGAGACCAGTATTGCAAAATTTGTAGCGTAAAAAACAAAGGAGAACTTAGTTCTGATCTGCATATGAGTCCAAGAAGTGCGAATCAGCTTGATTTGCTTAAAACTGTGAACTGAATAAAATCCTTGAACAACCCTACTCTGAACATAGAACTTTCATTTAGCGATCATGGCTAATAGTGGGATTATTCCATGCTTATCATGTTCTATTGGTTCCAGTGTGATTTGGGTATGTGTAGCCGGTGCACTGCTGATGATGGGCTACGTCATCTGTATACATGAATTCCCTTGTTATGCCACTGTCTGTCATGGGCAGATGTTGCACTGTGCAGTTATGAAGTCCTATTCCTGAAGTAAGGTGGATCGTTTTCCCTGCAGTGCCAGGCAGTGCCAGATCCAAGCTTTTTGGAGCCCTTGGGCAAGGTACCCTCACTGAGCCCCCCTCGCTTAGTGAGTTTACCTTCTCACCACCATTGTCACCAGTTGCTACTGCTTCTCGTCCAGTTTCCCATCATTGCTACCACCTGCTTGCTTGATAAGCAGTGAGCAAGCAGGAGGAGCAAACTGGACTTGCTCCTCCTTCTCACCATCACCATTGTCTGGTCCAGAGCAATTGGCAGATGAACAAGCAGAATGCCACAGTGAAGAGGAGGTTCTTGTCAGTGGGCCCTTCCTAGGTTGTGGGCCCTTGACAGATGCCCAATCATGCCTACCCTTGAAACCAGCCCTGGTGTCAGGAGATAAAGGGGCAGCGATAGGGAGGAGTGGAAGAGGAGATGATACTATACCATATCACCAGGCCATTCTTTGTTCTACAATCAATTCAAGCAGAGGAGGGCTTACAGTAGTAATTTCATGATTCCTCTCCACACACCACCTGTACCAGTTTTAGAATTAAACATTTAGAAAAGAAGTTCTCACATTCTCTTTTAAAAACACATTAAATACAGAAAATTACTCCTCCCCACTACTTTTGAACATTTTAATAAGGATAATGTGGTAATTTTTAGTTCTCCCTTAATAGAATCCTTACAAATTCTGCCTCCAGCTTTCCAAGTTCTGAATAAGATTAATACTGGTTATTTCAGGATTGTATTTTTCACAAAGAAAAATAAAACAGAACATGAATAGAACGCAAATACAAATTTCTCGCCCAGTCCTTTTTGCAAAGATAAAGACATATAAGCAGGTTTAAACATGTTTCTCTCTCTCTCTCTCTCTCGATAGGATAGATTATTCAGCATAGGTTTCTCTGTTATGAAATGTGAGAACTGGAACTTAGTTCACTGACAGTGCAGTCCTATGCATGTCTATCTGAGTAGTAGGTCCCATGGAGTTCAATGGATGTTACTCTTGGCTGTGTATAAGACTGCAATCTTAGCTCACGGAGGGAGCAATCCTACCGGGATAGGTGGCTGCCTCCAAACTCAGAGGCGACCGCCTATCCAATGCAGAGCAGGAGAAGCGCAGAGGGGATTGTCCCCTCCACGCTTCAGCCACCCTGCATTTGTGGCTAGACAGATGATTTCAGCTGTCTTGCCACGGGAAGGAGTGGGGGAAGCAGCTGTCAGACGACACGTTGAATGTGTCGTACCAGCATTTCCGCCTTCCCTGTCCCAGAACGCACATACCCCCCAGAATGCCCCATTTTCGCTGCTCTGTACTCCTCTTCTGAGCGCAGTGCATGGGGCTGTTCCGAGCTGCCTGTGAGGCATCCTATGGCCATCTAGCCACTGACTAGCAGCCATAGGATTGCTCCCTAAGGGTTTTATCCAATGGTGATTCTCTGCCAGTGGAGAGGAAACTGCTAGCAGAACACATTTCCCCTCCCCCTGAAACCCCCCATGCACCCCCCAAAGCTGCCCCAGAGGGTTGGAGGACTCTCTGGAGCAGATTGGAGGGTGCAGGTAGGAGGAGAAGATGGAGAAGTTCTACTGCATGAGCAGAACTCCTGTTCCATAAGTCGACTTCCAATCGTGCAACATTGGCTCCAAGCCATAGTTCACTTCTCTACTTCCTAATACTCAGTGAACTCTGACCATTGTGGAAACAGATTCCTCTCCCCCTTTTTCATAGTCAGATCTCATGTGGACTCAGAACTGAAGGCAAGCAGCAATTCCTAGCAGTCATTCACATATCAGTATATCATTTGGCTCAACCCAAGCCCCTGCCTCCTGGAAACCTCTCTTCACAAGTGATGTGTTGACCATTTTGCCTCACTTTTCAATGAAGCCATGCCAGACTCAGCTGGAAATTCTGGCCTTTGTTCTACGGGAAGCTTCAGATGTGCTCCTACCCTTTCTACAGAACTGGTTTTAAACACAACAAAGGGTCTTGTGGTGCTTTAAAGAATAACAGATTTATTATGGCATTAGCTTTGCAGTCCATGAAAGCCTATGCCATAATAAATCTGTTCATCTTTAAGGTGTCAGTGTCACAAACCTCATTGTCTTGGGTAGCCATTGATGGCTATCCCCCCCCACCCCAAAATGGTTTTGTATATCTAGCAGTGGGATGAATGCCCTGAAAACACAGCTGTAAGCATGGTCCATGTACATCTGAAGCCACTCATGGAGTTTGGAGTGGAGATTCCAAACTCCATCTACAAATCAGCGCAAGGTAGGTGGAAAAGCCCCTGCCCCCACAAGCCAAACAGGAGGCTGGTTAAAACATTCCTACCCTGCCCCCCAGAAAAGGGGTGATGAGCCAAAGCCTCCACTTACTGAAGAGGTGGGTGAGCAGGTGCCAAACAGAATGCAAAGAGGAGGGGGGGTATAAATGTCAGTCCAGGTCCCCCCCCATCATGCTGACTGCATCAAGTTGTGATTGCACCTGGTCCCTCCTCACCTGGAAGATGTGGGCAAAGTGGCCCCTCCTCCAGCCAGCTGCTCTGCTGAGTGTGGTGGTGGGGAGCCCAATAATTTCACACCAGCTGAAAAGGGATAGAAGCGGACTAAAAATATAATGTGTAAAAAAAGTGTTGATTGAGATACCTCCCCCTCCTTCCTTTCTCCTTTTGCAATACTTAGAGATGCACCGCAGCACTCAGGAACAGAATTTCAGAACTTGTGAATAGCCAAGCTGAATGTAATCCATGCTCTAAGGATGGAGGAGTCCGTTAATTTCAGTTTCTCTCAGTTTCTCATTTTTCCAGTCTTCAGCTCAGTTTGGGTAGTATCCCAAACTGAACTGAACAGCATCATTCCGCAACGTCAAATAGTGCTAGCAGAGCTCCCCTGAATCTTTCTGTCGCGCAAGAAGTTGCCCATTATGCTTCTGCAAGTGGTTGTGCAGGCAGTTGCACAACAGGCTGTGCAAGCAGAATGCACAACCAGTCACACAGTGGGTCGCACAAGAGTTATGTGGAACCGGTTGCACAACAGGTTGCGCAAGTGTAATGCACAACCACTTGCACAACCATGGTTGTGCAAATGCAACCTTAGTTGGATTTTCCTCTTGTGCATAGTTCGGAACTTAGTTTCCACTAGTGCAATATCATTTGCGCTAATGGAATGACACAGCTGGATACTACCAAATAGCTCAAATTTTGAGAATTTCTCCGGTCTTAAGTTTGGCTCATCCCAAACTTTGAGATTTTTTTTTAAGTTTTCATGAAACTACATAAGCATTTTGTGCACCTTTCTCCTAATACATGCATTTTTGTATGCATTTTGTCTAATATACACATTTGTTTTGTTAGCAATTTTCCTAATATAATGTATTTTTGAATGTTATTTTCCCTAATACATGCATTTTTGTATGCATTTTTATTTGGAAAACTCCATTGCAAAATTCAAAGAAGTGCGAATTTTGAAGGATAATTGTGTTTGTCATAGTGGTTCAAAAGTGTGAAATTAGGTAAGTTAGCATTAAAATGTGATTCAATGAATGTCTCCTCCATTCTAAGTCCACCAGCCTTGTATGGTGGCCCAAGAGCTTAACAAACCTGCTTTTGCTCTTGTCTCAAACTGCACAAAACAGAAGAATTTTAAAGCATGATCCCATCCCTCCTCCTTTCTGCAAAGATCCATTGCTTTAATGCTTGGCTATCCCCACGACTGTATATATCTCAGCACTAGCCTTAAAATACAGGTAATCATGTAAGGAGGTCCACAATGGAAAAAAAAACTATTGTGTGGCATCTTCAAAGTCTAACGAATTTATTATGAGACAAGCTTTTGTGGTCCCATGCAGAAATGAGAGGGACCCAACAGATAGAAATTCATTCTTTGATGAGCTTCCACCGGGCTTTAAAAACCATTTTTTTAGGCAGGTATTTGGGGTGGGTTATGTTCAGGCAGGCATTTGGGGTGGGTTAGGTTTTTTTAGAGCAGTGTTGTTTTGTTATTTTTTGTTGTTGTTGTTCAGTTATTATGTAAATTCGTTATTAGTATTGTACGCCACCTAGAGTGGCTGGGTAGCTGGCCAGATGGGTGGCTAATAAATCAAATAAATAAATAGAAAAACCACAGACAAAGTCAAAGGAACCTGTGAACAATGCAAAGTGGGTCATATTACTAATAGAAAATGACAGTACAATACGTTACAACAATAATAAATGACGAACAGAAAAGTGACACACATAGTAGCCAAAAATCGTTCAATAGCAGGGGAGAGCAATCTCCAGCCCATGGACTACCTCTGGTCCATCTGTCCTGTGGAGCCTTCCTGGATTCCTCCAGGGGGTGGAGCTTGACCTCCACCACCCCCTGCACGGAATCCCTGCTGTCGTCCCTGATCTGTGATAACAGTGGGAGATGCAGGTAGATGGGGGGGTGGGAGATGCAGGTCATCTGGGGTGAAGCACCTTCCATGTGGCCGAAGCCCCCCTCCAGCCACTAGCTACATTCTGGATGCTTCACCTGCAACGCGGCTTCTCCAGGCGGAACAAGTGCAGTTGTAAAGCTGAATCCAAGATGAAAGTTGTTGACAAAATCTCTTCTTCCAATACTTCATCAAAATAATTTAGGAATGGAATATTTCTCATGGATGGCAGCTGAAAATAACCCTCTGGCCTCTTGCATATCTCTTCCAAAACCCTTATTTTCTTATATAAGAATGCAAATATAAAACAATAATTTAGACAGGAAGACTTTATCTGGCAATATACAAGACTATCGATAAATGTGTTCATCTTAGGTGCCACAAGACTCAGCTGTGTTTTGCTGCAATGAACTAGTGTGGCTACCCCTCAGGAAATTATTATCTAAATGATACAGCAAGGCAAAGTGGGGGGGGGGACCAGTTATTTCATAGAAGGTGAGGAAGGTAATACATATGTTATACCTTTCTGGAAATATATTAGTGCACATTTCTAAAGCCTTGCATGTATTAAAAATAGGGATGTTGGAGAATTCCACCACGGATCTCAGTTAGGCTGAATGCCAGTGTATTCAGCCCCCCGAAATTTGTGGAGGAACAAAGCCCCCCACCCCACCACCCTGCGAAAGGCACATAAAACGGAGCACCTACCTGGTGCCGTTTGGCTGCTTTGCAAATGGCGGCCGCATCTGCGGACGCCATTCGCTTCTTCAATATTGCCGTGATAGGCTACATAAATACTTACGTAGCCTATCACGGCTAACGTAGGGATGCTGTTTGTGTCCCTGCAGAGGCCGTGATAGGCTACATAAATATTTACGTAGCCTATCATGGCAAAAAAGGGAACGCAAATGGCGGCTGCTACGCCATTTGTGCCCCTGTCTTTCTCCGTGATAGGCTACGTAAATATTTACGTAGCCTATCACAGCAAAAAAAACAGGAACGGAAATGGCGGCCGCCATAGCCGCTGCCATTTGCGGTCCCTTTTTTTTTTTTGCTGTGATAGGCTATGTAAATATATATGTAGCCTATCACAGCAAAAGACAGGGACGCAAATGGCTGTTTGCGTCCCTGAGCAGCCCAGCGGCCTGATGTCTGGCCACGGGCGGCCCCAGCTAACAGCTCCACAGAGTCGCCACGGAGCGGAGCTGGCCGGGGAGAATTGGGGGGGTGGAGTGCCTCCCCCCTACCACGGATGTCCCTGGACGAAACCAAGTAAGTGTTTTGTACATCCCTAATTAAAAAAGAATGTTCAAAATAAGGATGTACAACTCCTTGAGGTTTTTCTGGGTAGTATCAAGGTGGTCATGTGCAAAGTACCCTTCCATCACCACTAAATAACTACAACCAACCCCTGGCATTGATTTCCAGGCAAACTTGCTTTTATAAAACCTCTAATTTTAAAAATTAAGCACCAGTTCAAGGCTTAAGTGATGCACCAATGTGCATTATTTTAGAACAGCTACACTTTTTATAAGCATCATGATTTTTCTACATAGCCTGCAACGTTTTCTGTCTGTCAGTCATTATTTGTCTATACTGAAGGTCATCACATAAAAAACCCTACCCACAGCCTTGCCTTGAAGTCAAAGATAGGCCATTCGCTCAGGTGATCAACTAAGTTAAGGGACTGGAGCAGTATGCTGCTCTCCAGGTTTGTGGCATAGTTGTTGTTGTTGTTCAGTCGTTCAGTCGTGTCCGACTCTTCGTGACCCCATGGACCATAGCACGCCAGGCCTTCCTGTCCTGCGCTCTCTCCCGAAGCGTGCTCAAGTTCATATTCATTGCATCCGTGATGCTATCTAGCCATCTCATCCTCTGCCGTCCCCTTCTCCTTTTGCCTTCAGTCTTTCCCAGCATCAGGGTCTTTTCCAGGGAGTTTTCTCTTCGCATTAGGTGGCCAAAATATTGGAGCTTCAGCTTCATTATCTGTCCTTCCAATGAGCACTCAGGGTTGATTTCCTTTAGGATGGACTGATTTGACCTCCTTGCAGTCCAGGGGACTCGTAAGAGTCTTCTCCAGCACCACAGTTCGAAAGCATCAATTCTTCGGCGCTCAGCCTTCCTTATAGTCCAGCTCTCACAGCCATACATTACTACTGGGAAAACCATAGCTTGATTAGACGGACCTTTGTCAGCAAGGTGATGTCTCTGCTTCTTACTATGCTGTCTAGGTTGGCCATAGCTTTCCTCCCAAGGAGCAAGCGTCTTTTAATTTCATGGCTACAGTCACCGTCTGCGGTGATCTTGGAGCCCAAGAAAGTACAATCTGTCACTGCTTCCATTTCTTCCCCTTCTATATGCCAGGAAGTGATGGGGCCAGATGCCATGATCTTCATTTTTTTATTGTTGAGTTTCAAACCAGCTTTTGCACTCTCCTCTTTCACCCTCAACAAGAGGCTCTTGAGATCCTCTTCGCTTCCTGCCATTAGGGTGGTATCGTCTGCATATTGGAGGTTGTTGATAATTCTCCCAGCAATCTTAATTCCGACCTCTGATTCATCCAACCCGGCATTTCTCATGATGTACTCTGCATATAAGTTAAATAAGCAGGGTGACAATATGCAGCCTTGTCGTACTCCTTTCCCAATTTTGAACCAATCGGTTGTTCCATCTCTGGTTCTCACTGTTGCTTCTTGACCCTCGTACAGGTTTCTCAGGAGACAGGTAAGGTGGTCTGGTACTCCCATCACTTTAAGAATTTGCCACAGTTTGTTGTGATCCACACAATCAAAGGCTTTAGCATAGTCAATGAAGCAGAAATAGACGTTTTTCTGGAATTCTCTTGCTTTCTCCATGATGCAGCGAATGTTGGCGATTTGATCTCTAGTTCCTCTGCCTCTTCGAAACCCAGCTTGTACTTCCGGTAGTTCTCGGTTCGCATACTGCTGAAGCCTAGCTTGTAGGATTTTGAGCATCACCTTGCTGGCATGTGAAATGAGCGCAATTGTGCGGTAGTTTGAACACTCTTTGGCGTTGCCCTTCTTTGGAATTGGAATGTAAACTGACCTTTTCCAGTCTTGTGGCCACTGTTGAGTGTTCCAGATTTGTTGGCATATTGAATGCAGCACTTTAACAGCATCATCTTTTAGGATTTTAAATAACTCGGCTGGAATACTGTCATCTCCGCTAGCTTTGTTGTTACTAATGCTTCCTAAGGCCCACTTGACTTCACTCTCGAGGATGTCCGGCTCAAGTTCAGTGACCGCACTATCATGGCTATCAGGGACATTCAGATCTTTCCTGTATAGTTCTTCTGTGTATTCTTGCCACCTCTTCTTAATCTCATCTGCTTCTGTTAGGTCCCTGCCTTCTTTGTCCTTTATCATGCCCGTCTTTGCACAAAACGTTCCCTTGAGATCTCCAATTTTCTTGAAGAGATCTCTAGTCTTTCCCATTCTGTTGTTTTCCTCGATTTCTTTGCATTGTTCATTTAAGAAGGCCTTCTTGTCTCTCCTTGCTATTCTCTGGAACTCTGCATTCAGTTGGGTATATCTTCCCCTTTCTCCCTTGCTTTTCGCTTCCCTTCTTTCGTGAGCTACTTGTAAAACCTCCTCAGACAGCCACTTGGCTTTCTTGCATTTCTTTTTCTTTGGGATGGATTTCGTTGCTGCCTCCTGAACAATGTTACGGACCTCCGTCCAGAGTTCCTCAGGCACTCTGTCTATCAGGTCTAATCCTTAAATCTATTCCTCACCTCCACTGTATATTCATCAGGGATATGATTTAGGTCATACCTGAACGGTTTAGTGGTTTTCCCGACGTTCTTCAATTTAAGCCGAAATTTTGCAAGAAGCAGCTCATGATCTGAGCCACAGTCAGCTCCAGGTCTTGTTTTGACTGACTGTATGGAGCTTCTCCATCTTTGGCTGCAAAGGACATAATCAATCTCATTTCGATATTGACCATCTGGTGATGTCCATGTGTAGAGTCGCCTCTTGTGCTGTTGGAAAAGAGTGTTTGCTATGATCAGCATGTTCTCTTGGCAAAACTCTATTAGCTTTTGTCCTGCTTCATTTTGTACACCAAGGCCATGCCTGCCTGTTATCCCGGTGATTTCTTGACTTCCTACTTTAGCATTCCAATCCCCTATGATGAAGAGGACATTTTTTTTGGTGTTAGTTCTAGAAGGTGTTGTAGGTCTTCATAGAACCG
This sequence comes from Heloderma suspectum, assembly GCF_057233095.1. Classification (NCBI taxonomy): domain Eukaryota; kingdom Metazoa; phylum Chordata; class Lepidosauria; order Squamata; family Helodermatidae; genus Heloderma; species Heloderma suspectum. The sequence continues at coordinate 75,912,086 of NC_139460.1, read as the reverse complement.
ATCAACCTCAGCTTCTTCGGCCTCAGTGGTTGGGGCATAGACTTGAATTACTGTGATGTTGAATGGTTTGCCTTGGATTCGTACTGAGATCATTCTATCATTTTTAAGATTGTACCCCAGTACTGCTTTTCCCACCCTTTTGTTGACTATGAGTGCTACTCCATTTCTTCTAAGGGATTCTTGCCCACAATAGTAGATATGATGGTCACCTGAATTAAATTCGCCCATGCCTGTCCATTTTAGTTCGCTGATTCCCAAGATGTCGATGTTCAATCTTGCCATCTCATGTTTGACCACCTCCAGCTTACCTTGATTCATTGATCTGACATTCCAGGTTCCTAAACAATATTGTTCTTTACAGCATCGGATTTTCTTTTCACCACCAGACACATCCACAGCTGAGTGTCCTTTCGGCTTTGGCCCAGCCGCTTCACTCTTTCTGGTGCTACTTGGAAATACCCTCTGCTCTTCCCCAGTATCATATTGGATACCTTCCGACCTGAGGGGCTCATCTTCTGGCATCATATCTTTTAGCCTTGTGATACGTTCCATGGGGTTTTCTTGGCAAGAATACTGGAGTGGGTTGCCATTTCCTTCTCCAGTGGACCACATTTTGTCAGAACTCTCTGCCATGACCTGTCCGTCTTGGGTGGCCCTGCACGGCATAGCTTATGGCTTCACTGAGTTACGCAAGCCCCTTTGCCACAACAAGGCAGTGATCCATGAAGGGGTGGCATAGTTAAGTCATATAAAATGGGTAAGATAAAAAAAGAGTGCAGCTTGTCTTGATTGTTGCTGTTTCATATAAAATGGGTAAGATAAAAAAAGAGTGCAGCTTGTCTTGATTGTTGCTGTTTTTCCCTGAACCCACTTAAAAAAAAAAAATTGCTACAGCAGATGCTCATGTGATGCTTCCTACACTGGCTATTTCTGGTGTTAGAAGTGGGATGGATCTTTCCTACCCAAGAGGAAGACAGGGCAGACAACATTGTTGGGAAATATTCTTAAAGCAGATGGATCCCCTGCAACTTCCTCAAACCTGCCCAGTTTTTAACATCATCTTTGAAGACCCTTCTTTGGCCTCTTCTACAAGCTGAAGTGAGGTAGGTGGTGATCCATGATAGGACCTTTTCAACTGTAGCAGTCCAAGTCTGGAACACTCTCCCCAGGGAGGCTGACCTGGCACTGAGTATGGCAATGTCTCCCCAAAGAGGCTCACCTCATGTCTTTCAGTGCCTTGTTATTTGCCCAGGCTTTTAAAGATGCAGCTTTAGATGCAGATTGTTATATATCTGGCCTTGGTGTGTTTTTCCTTTCTATTTTATTCTGCCTTATATTGTTTTTCTGGTTGTTTTTTTAATGTCTGGTTGTACTTTGAACCTTCCAAATGCAATTATGTGCCGAAGGTACAAAATATATATATATTTTTAAAAAGCCTGAGAAGGCATTAGAACCCATGGTAGAAAATCTAGTAGAAGAGTATGGGAAGGTGAAAAGAGTTGTGTTCTGTGAACAGCTGAAAAAAAAACACACAGCTGTTTTATGGAAGTTTTATATTAAGAATTATCCCCCAAGGTTTCTGATGGAATATATACTAAAAGAAAAATACCTTGATAAACTTTGACAAATCTTTCTAATCTGGCATAATAGTAACTCCAACAACAGTTCTAGATATGATTATACAAGAGCAAGTTCCTAAAGAGTTTGCCAGTAGGAATTCAGACTTAGGGTTATGGAAAGCTTCTACTGCTTGAGGAAACCCGGTTTTCACCCTTGTGCAAGTGTCAGATCCAATACTTGGATTCTGCTTGTGCAAGCCATTGCGCGTTGCGCAAAGCGTTACTCAAAGCATTGCGCAACTCATTATGACCTTATTAGGGTAGGTGATGCTGCGCTACTTGTGCTAGTTGTTCTGCAACCACTAGTGGAACAACACCAACTCTTGACATTTTTCTACTGGTGTAACTTTGAATATAATCCTTAAGTTCAAGGGGGTGATACAGTTGACAATGGAAATGTGAAACATCTAGCTGAGTGCACCAGGAAGCTAGATCGGTGAGAGGTCCTCTTGTGCAAACCCACTTTTTTCCATATGGACTGGGATAACTTCTAGGATGGAAGGCAGGGCCAGAGTAAAAGTAATGAGTGAAGGTAACAGGCAAATGTAGGTTGGAATAAACTGATACTTCAGTGGAAAAAGCCTCTAATCTGCTGTCATTGTATTCAAGAGCAACATAAGATGATAGGTTGTGTGGTAAAAAAAAAGAGAGAGAGAAAGAAAAAAATGACCCACAAGTTATTTTCCCCAGGAAGAGTCTGGTAATATGGCAGCAGAGTAATGATAATATGCAGTCATTCCATTTAAAGGATACTAAGGGCACAATCCTATGCAGATTTAGACAAAATAAATCCTATAGCTCCCAGCACTTCCCAGACAGCATTGCTCACTGGGGGATGCTGGGAGTTGTAGGACTTATTTCTGTCTAAACATGCACAGGATTGCACCCTAAGTAGAATATAGAACTTGGGTATGATCATGGGTATAGAAAAAATAATCCGACTACTAAACCCAATTGGAGGAAAGATGTTTCTACGGGATTTGTAGAAAGGTTATCTTATGATATTGTTTCAAATTAAGATGTTTCAGTATCACAGGGTACTCTGTAAAAAAAACAAACACATATCTTGGGTTGCAATGTATACTCAAGCTAAACAAATAGATACTCCCTAAAAACCTGTAGAAGAATTGTATGCTCTAGAACAGAATGGGAATTGCCATGTGCTGTTAAATATAAGTAAACATCAGGCGGAAGATCCATCCTATAAACCTTTATATGCAAAATTAATAAGAGTGAATGGGAAAAGTGAGAAGGGCAGAGGACAGCTGGTGAAAACAATTATATATATATATATATATATATATATATATATATATATATATAAAGTGCCAATATTGTATTGTAGAGATACAATATTTAAAAATGGGCATTCTGTGTCATAGACTGATCACGTGGATGAAAACAAGACATGATCATGTTGTTAGGAGACTGTATTTGTCAGGAGTGGACATAGAAGTAAAAGATTTCATTAGAGTGCTGAAAACGTGGTATGAATCTATTCTATTTATAAATTACTGTTATTATTTAGATAAAATCACCTTAACTAATTATAATGTCATCATTTCAGTGATTGGTTTTCAATAAGCTATCAAACACTGTATACGCTATTTTGAATGAAGGGACATGCTGAAAAGATTTCCATTTAATACAGTTAGTCTTTATTTTATTACTATTGTAATGGCATTAATTTGCCTAATTAGAAAGAAAAGCAATAAAGCAGTTCTGTCAACAATTATTGTGAATGACATAAACAGGACAATTAATTTAGAAGAAATGGCTTATGTAATGGAGGGGATGAAAACTATTTTAATTCATATATTTTACCATCTCTCTTTTCCAATTTCTACTAGCTTATGGTATATAATGGCATTATACACTAATATAAATGGAAAACACCAGTGTTACATTTCTGACATTTATTAAGGGTTGAGAGAGAGAGAGAGAGAGAAGCAAAAATGATACATGAAAAAGAGGGTGGGGAAAGCATGTATCCCTTTGCAGAAGGATAAAAGTGGTATCATTACATAACCTAATTTTCATTTCTATAGGGAAATTTGGAAGATGAACATTATTTGTTAGAAAGAACCCTGCATAATTTGCTGGAAATGTGATCAACAACGGAGTGTTGCATCCAAGTTAGGGATATAAAAGTTAAACCAATCTCATACCTTGTTTTCATTTATTTACTTACTCATGGAAAAAGAAAAAGAAAACTACTTCTTCCCCTGTTCTTGTTTTGATCCTTGACAGAGTTTTCTTCACACTGATTAAATGCAGCATCACCAACTGTCGGTGGCGATGTCAGTCCAGGTGTCTCTACAACAGCATTGCCTCACGCACTCTTTTTGCCACAGCTTTGTATGTTGCTGACTTAGTAGCACAAGGTCATGTAAGCTTTCTCAGCGTTGTAATCTGGCATGGCTACTCAGAAGCAAACCTTCACACAAGAGCTGGCCTCCTCAGCCCAAACTCCATGAGCAAAACATAAAATTGGCTGAGCCCTTCCATAAAACTGCCAGACGCATCCACCTTTGCACCTGGTTTGATCTCCTCGAGCCATTTGTCTCATTACGCAAATTCAACAACATTCTGATTCAAGGAAAACATATCATAGTCATTCATAGAGCATGTCTGTGCATTCTTAAAAGGTTTGTGTTTTAATCATGGTTTGAAGGCATATTACTAAACCTACTTGACTGAGAAAATATTTGAAGAGCTCTGCCAAAGCCTACCACAGCAGTAACTTTGAAATTTCCATATCAAATTATAAACTTCGAATGCCTGAAGCACAAATAAACATTCTAAAGGCTTTTAGCCACAAGGAGATAAGATCTCTCTCTGGGGAGACTGCTCGAAACTGCTCCATTGCCTTTGTGCAGACTACTGGAATGTGCTTGCTTTTCATTTCTTTCTTTGTGTCTGGCTCTCAGGCCTCACAAGCAGTGTCTTAAGCCAGGCAGGGTCAGTGCAAACAGAGAACAGCATTCATGGACAGATCAAGTTTATGTGAGAATCTGCTCCTCCTGTGCCCTCAATTTCCATTTGAATTGTTAATAAAATCTCAGCCTGAAAAGCACATGATCCCATCAGTGGAGAAGTCATGCAGAGAATCCTCCAGCTCGGAAAAACAAAATTTCTTTTTTTTTTCTTTTTTTTTTTAGCCATCTTTCTCCTGCATTCATGGGAATTACACCATCTAACCCCTCCTAAACTTAGCCTTCCAACCCCATCATAACACCTGATAGCCAGTGAGGAGCTTTCCTTAAAAGGAGAGGAAAAGCAAGTAACAGACACAAAGAAAGCATTTAGATAGCAACAAATTAGAATCACAAACATTTCACCTTTCTCAGATGTTACTGCTTCAAGTTCAGACATCATTCAGCAAGCAACAAACACAATTGGACTTTTCATATTTTCAGTGAATTTTGAACAGCTGATAATACAGTTTGGAAGACTTTCCCACTGGTTTCTGACACTGAATGAACTGTGGGTCCACAAAGATAATACAAGGTCACGTATAAAGCAAAGAACAGAGCCATACCCCAATTAACTTGGTCGCCCAGTGCAAATATTGTACAGGAACAAGAGCCATTCTTTCCTTCATGCATCAGACAAGCTTCTTCCTAAGCTTGCCACGAACTAACTGGGCCTCTTGTTTCTTCTGGCTTTGCTCCTTGCAAACTGTTTGAATATATTGAACGCTTTTCAGAGGGATGGGCTGATGAACGAAAACATGAATTTCCTGCTTACCCCTTAATAAGGGTTAAAGGGGGTGCCAGTGATCAATTGCAGAACAAAAGGAGAGCGACTGCAGATTCTCAACAATATACTTTGCGTTTGGCTCTCTAAATTGCATTCTCCACCTCTATCCGAAAATAGCTCTCAGTTTAAGAACAAAATGTAACTCAAGTAACTGGTGCATAAAATATGCATGACATCCACCAGGTTTCCCTCAAATTATGTAACAATCTAAGTATGAGTGCGGAATATGCATGAAAGACTTATGTTCTCATATCTGGTTGTTTTCCCCCCCATTTTTATGGTTTAAATCTGCCTGCAATGGCCACTTGTATAAAACTTATTTAATATATATTATGTATAATATCTTCTCAGTGAATAATTCTTAATAACAAAAGTTGTCTACTTCCAAAAGTAAGGACACTAGGATATTGATCTTAGGTTATGAACTGTTTGGGGGAAACACAGTAGGGTAAAAGTTCAAAAAAAATGTGGCACCAGTGAAAAGGTATCAGAAAACTCAGGTTAATAGCCATTGAGTATAATAGGGATGGGCATATCTGACAGTTTCACTTTCTCCCATTTTTTTTAATTTCAAGTTCTTTCCATCCTATTTATAAGGAAATTTGAAAATTTTGCCAAGTTCATATCAAACAATGAACCAAACAAAATTCTCACCCTGCTGCACTGGCCAGATTCAGTAGCTACAGCCTGGAGAGGACCATGTTGTACCTGCCTGCCATGTGGCTGTTAAAGAGCCTGTAAGAAAAAAGAGGTAGGAAACCTTATTCAGCATCACAAACATCATTGAATACACAGAGATTCAAACCCAGACGTTTAAGAGCTAAGCATTCAATGCCTAGAAGGGCGAATCGGTCAATTTTGCTTTCTCCCACATTCAAATTTTTAAAATCTCAAGTTCTTTCCTTCCCATTTTTGAAGAAATTGGTGCATTTTCTCAAGTCCTTGTAAAAAAACAAAACAAAAAACAACAAAAAACAGTGAGCCAAACAAAATTCTCACCCATCCCTAAGATGAGAACAGGATTCAGGAAAAAACAGCCCAACAAGAGAAACACAACCCATCAGTCATGGATGATGGCCCAGCAAGAGCTCAAGATAATTCTTGATTTTGCCTAGAACTGCAAAACAGTCAGGTGTGCATGATGCATGTAAATTTAAATTATGCATGGTGTGGAGAAAGTGGATGGGGAGACGTTTTTCTCTCTCTGTCATAATGCTAGAACCCAATGGGGTCACCCCATGAAGCTGATTGGTGGGAGATTCAGGACAGATAAAAGGAAGCACTTCTTTACACAACACATAGTTAAACCATGGAACTCGCTACCACAACATGTAGCAATGGCCACCAACTTGGATGGCTTTAAAAGGGGGTTGGACAAATTCCTGGAGGAAAAGGCTATCAATGGCTACTAGTCCTGATGGCTATCTGCTACCTCCAGTATCAGAGGCAGTGAACCTATGTACACCAGTTTCTGGGAACATGGGCGGGAGGGTGCTGTTGCGCTCATATCCTGCTTGTGGGTTTCCCTGTGGGCAGCTGGTTGGCCACTGTGTGAACAGAAGGCTGGACTAGATGGACCCCTGGTCTGATCCAGCATGGCTCCTCTTATGTTCTTATGTGGGTTGTCAAGCATCCTGCAAGCCACCATACATAACTCATACACTAAATTTGCTTTTTCTGGATCAAAACTGGTGGAGGCCTAGAATAGTGGCATAGTAGTAAAGAGGTTGAAAAATGATTATTAGGAAATTTATTTATTTATTTATTTATTTATTTTATTTGTGCCCCACCTTTCTACCAAGAAAAATGGCACTCAATTTAAGTTGCTTTGAAAACCCTTCAAACCAGGGGCCTACAACTTTGTCTAGCCTTGGTCATCAAACCCCCAAACTGTGTTTCCCTGTTCTTTCCCATCCCTTTGTTAGTTTGGATGCATCTGCCATGCAGTAGCCCCACTTCAGAGGCTGTCTATATTACTGCCACTACAGGGACCTCAGCAGAGTAGAAGTCCCTTCTCCCCATTCCTCAGGAAGGGAAGTGACTAGGGCTTGTTGATTTGACATTCTGATCACTTTGGCAATGCAGCAACTAAACCACTACCAGCTTTTCTTCCAGTCTTGGAGCTGGGGAGGGGGTGGGAATAGGATGATCTACACCCACTTCTGCGGTTCAAAGACTGGGAAGAAGGCTCAGATAATCACACCTGGAGACGGCAACAGCACACTTGCCAAGGTGAGCAAAAGAAATAGAAGTCTGTTGCCAAGGGGTGTGTGTGTGTGTGTGTTTTAAGAGGTCTTACTGTATTTAAAATCTGCATGCTATTTTAAAATATAAACCATTTGGGTGGGGGGAGGAAAAAGTAAAAGTTCTGTGCTGTTTGTTCCATATAAGCAGATAAAGTAGATGTTGGTTTTTGTCTAATTTCTTATTACTGGAAGCTTTGAAATTTTCAAGACATCCACTCAATTCAATCTCAAGTTTATTTCTAGAAATCAAGAGGTTAATCAAAGACTAAGGAGAGCTGAAAGGCAGCAGAGTTCCTCGGTAGTTATGGATCCTTGACTTGCTTCTCTTTCATTTCAGGAAAATGGTAAAGAGTAGCAGGGATAACAAAAATCAAGGCATTGTTCACACATTCTGTTATCCTGAAACTGCGTCTCCTTAACTAACTTTGACCTCTGATTTATTTATAGAAATTAAGAGTGAGAGTTGAAACTGAGGAAAGAACCTATGAATTATTAAGGGCTCTTGATTCACTTGCCTTTTATTTGTGATCTAAGAATGATGCAAGATAATGTGCATCACATATATGGCTAAAGGCTAAATATCCTCTCTCTAAACAAGAGTTAATAAACTAGTGTTGATCACCTGGAATCAACCACCTCTAACACTATACTGAATATCCTCAACCGTGTAAACAAATAATAAGGATGGTTTTAGCAGATAAAGAGTAACCTAGAGAAGCCCAAGTAAATAATTAACCTGTCTCTCTCAGTTAATCTGGAAAGATAAGTACATTCATTTACACTGGTAAAATATACCTGATAAAGGATTAAAAAAAACACTTATTTTTTATTTATTTCTTACATTTATATCCCACCTTTTTTCCTCCTTAAGGAACTCAAGGTGGCATACATAATCCTCCTCCTCCTCCATTTTATCCTCACAACAACAACCCTGTGAGATAGGTTGGGCTGAGAGTCTGTGACTGGCCCAAAGTCACCCAGTAACCTTCTAGGGCCAAGTGGCAACTAGGACCTAGATTGCCTGACTGTCTAGCCGCTACGCCACACTGGCCCTTTGAGCTCTATTAAAATTAGGCTTGTGCACTTGGTGAACCTAAACTAAGGACCAAACTAAATGTTCTTCTAATCACGCATAGTGAAGCTATGCCTGATTGTATTCCCTACTTTCCTGTAAGAGTGTACAGCCCCATTTGAGACCAGGACCATGGTGCTTTGGGAGAGGAGGGCTTAAGCTTGCCCCACCCATTTTCATCCCAAATCTCCACCCACCTGTGGGAAGGGGGGGTTAAAAAAGGAAACAAAACAAAAAAATCTAAAGCAGCTTGTGCTAGACAGTATGGTTTCACCTAGCCTTTCTACTTAATACGTTATTTTTGTATGTGCAAAGAAGGGTTTTGGTTTATTTGTTTGTTTGTTTTTAATATGGTGGGGAGCACATTCAAATGTCTGGTCCCACCCATCAATTGTCTCACCTTCAATCTGAAGTGGTACATTCCAGCAGGTCATGAGATTGCTGATTGTGTCGCTTGGCTCATGCTAAAAAGGCTAACCTTTTATCAGCATCAGTATGGCATACAAAGAATAGATTTGTGTGGTAGGGAAGAAAAAGTATGAGTGGAGGAAAGAAAGAAAATATTAAAATAATGGTAGGGTTAGCGGGCTAGTTTCTGAAATGTTCTTATAAACAGACACAGAGGGCAAAATAAATGTTTCCATCCCAGGAGTTGAGGCTATTAAGCAGACATGGCAGGTAATAACAGCCTGAGAAGGTAAGAAGCAAACCCAGAATATTACTTTCACTTGATCATCCCAATTACTTATATTTATCATTCAATGTAATTTTAAGTATGTCAATCAAACCCTTTCCATTCCAATGCACATATTGGGCTGATGCTAGGCAAGATTTTGCAACATCTCAATGTGTACTGACAGAAAGCAAACCAAATACATTGGAATGAAAGTACATAACATTTTAAAATTAAATTAGAAAATCTTGTTCTTGATTCCAAAGAGACCTGTGCACCAGCATATTGAATTATATGTTCTTTACTGAAGTCTGGGTCAAGATCTTATCAGCTTTATTATGAAGAATGTCAATAATGGACTGCATGAAGATAAAATGTTTAATTAAAAATGAACACCGTATAAACTGATCAGGTCCAAGTATCAATCAGAAAACAGGGTCAATCATATACTGCGCTTCTTTTCCTATTAAACATTATTATTACACATTGTGGAATTTGTAAGAGATGAACATATATAATATCATCTCTTAGACAAATCAGTTTAGGAATAGTTTCACATCCTGGCAAGTTATGCCAACTATAACGTGAATCAGCGAGGTCTCTTTTTCAGCAGGTCTCAGGCAGAATGTCTGGCTATTATAACCACAAAGTAAGGCCTCTGTTATTATTTTGACTGGGCAGAACCTTGGGGCTGGAGGGAGAAGATCACCATGGGTAGCGGAATCTTCAGCAGCTGCTTTGGTTCCACCCCCTTCTACGACCATAAACAAACGGAAATTCACATGAAATTACAAAGGTGGAATTTCAAACTCAAACATCAGTTAATGAAGCTGACAGCCAGATACTGAAGTAGCTGGGGGTGAGGGGGCACTGACTGTGCACCAGCAGAAAAAATGAACACAATCAGGAATTTATGATGTTTCAAAGCATTACTTATTACTTTCCAGCACAATTGTTTGCACAATGATGCTGTAATGGTGCAATCCTATGGTCCCTGGGAGGATGTCCCAAGGAGCCACAGAATCTTGCCCCTCCTCAGGCCGAGAAGGAGGTCCACCCACAGAGAGGGAAATCCACTGTGGAGGTCCTATGGATACATAGACTTATATGCAAGATTCATGGCTCTGTTTGCATGTAAGTCTATGGGCACATGCCCATCGCCTTTTTTTTTTTTTTTTTAAGAAATGGCGATCAGCAGGGAGGAGGCAAATGGCTCTGGCCGGCAAGAGACAGATGAGTGCCGTTCCGCCTCCAATCCTCCTGGACTGGAGGTAAGTGGTGCTGATCCACCATGGATTCTTGAGGCTGGATTCAAAAGAATCTGGCCTCATGTGAATCTGCGGCAGATTTCTCCAACATCCCTAGTTAGGGGCAGCGAAGGATACTGTCCCATTATCAGTGTTGAAGACAGATCCATCTGCCAGTCCACCTGGCTTTTGTACATGGAGTGGGAGGGGGTGCCATCTTGTCACTGAAAATAGTGAAAATAGCTTGCTTGACCTAAGATTTTTATGTCTGCCTTGATTTGTTTGTTTGTTTATTTAATTTCTTAATCGCCGGTCACCCGGCCACTTTGGGAGATGTACAACAGTACAATTTAAAACAGTAAAATTATACATTAAAACATTACTTAAAAATACCCCTCAACCCAGCCCAAATGCCTGCCTGAATAACCAAGTTTTCAGTGCATGGCAGAAACTCATTAAAGAGAGGGCATGACAGAGTTCCCTAGGGAGTTCCACAGAGTGGGGACCACCACAGAGAAGGCCCTCTCCCTTGTCTTCACCAGCCTAGCTGTCTTGACTGATAGGACAGAGAGAAGGCCATCTGAGGCTGATCTTGTTGAGCAGCCTGTCTGGTGTTACTGGAGGTGCTCCTTGAGATAGGCTGGGCTGGAACCGTATAGGCTTTTAAAGGTCAAAGCCAACACCTTGAATTTGGCCCGGAAAGCAACTGGTAACCAGTGCAACTCCATCAGCACCGGAGTGATGTGATCACGCCGGCGGCTGCCTTTAATCAGGCGAGCTGCCATGTTCTGTACCAACTGCAGCTTCCGAACTGTCTTCAAGAGTAACCCCACGTAGAGCACATTACAGTAGTCTAGACGAGAGGAGACCAGGGCATGTACTACCAATGGGAGCAGATGATCGGGAAGGTAGGGGCACAACCACCCTATCAGAAGGAGTTGGTTCAATGCTGTCCAGCTCACGGCTGACACCTGAACCTCCACGGACAGCTGGGAGTCTAAAATGACCCCCAGGCTGCGGACCTGGTCTTTCAAGGTAGCCGTACCCCATTCAACACCAGGTCAACATCCCCCAACCTACTCTTGTCTCCCACCAAAAGTACCTCGGCCTTGTCAGGGTTCAGGTTCAGCTTATTCCTCTCCATCCAGCCACTCACCATCTCCAGACATTTGGACAGGGATTCCATGGCCAACCCTGGTGAAGATTTGAATGAGAGGTAGAGCTGCGTGTCATCCGCATGTTGATGACACCGCACCCCAAACCTCCTGATGATAGTCCCCAGCAGCTTCACATAGATGTTAAATAGCATTGAGGAGAGGATGGAACCCTGTGGCACCCCACAAGTGAGTGGCCACGGGTCCGACACCTCCTTTCCCAGTGCTATCCTCTGGTACCTGCCGGAGAGGAAGGATTAGAACCACCATAGTATGATGTCTCCAATGCCCATCCTCTCCAGGCGGTCCAGGAGGATACCATGGTCAACGGAATCAAAAGCTGCTGAGAGGTCGAGAAGAACAAGGAAGGAGCATTCGCCCCTATCCAAAGCCCTCCTCATATCATCCGCCAAGGCGACCAAGGCCGTTTCTGTCCCATGCCCAGGCCTGAAGCCCGACTGAAATGGATCTAGATAATTGGCTTCTTCCAAGTGTGCCTTCAACTGCATCGTCACCACCCGCTCAATGATCTTGCCCCAAAATGGCAGATTAGACTGGGCGAAAGTTGTTCAAAACTTGGGGGTCCAAGGAGGGCTTCTTTAAGAGTGGTCTTATCACTGCTTCCTTGAGGGCTGATGGCATCACTCCCTCCTCAAGGGAGGCATTCACCACTGCCATGATCCCCTCACCCAATCTCTCTCTTCAGCTCATAATGAGCCAAGATGAGCAAGGATCAAGTAAGCAGGTGGTTGGCTTTACAGATGGAAGCACCTTGTCCACTTCATCATAAGGAAGAAACTGGAACTGATCCCACAAAACCGGTTTGCCACAGGCTGCCTCTCGCTCGCTAACGGTATCCATGGCACACGGAATAACACTCCTGATCTGATCAATTTTATCTGCAAAGTGTCTTGCCAAGGCCTCACAGGAGGCCTTAGAATGCTCCAGCGATTCCGGAGCAACTGGACCAACCAGGCTCCAGACCACTTGGAACAGCCTCCTGGGACAGCACTCTGCAGATGCGATAGAGGCAGCATAGTATTCCTTTTTTGATGCCTTCATTGCCACATGATAGGCTGAAGATACAGCTCTAGCCAGTGTCCTAGAGCTGACACGGAGCGAGACCTCCGCCACCAGAACTCTAGCCATCTCACCTCCTGTTTCAGGGCTCGTAACCGCGGATTGAACCGTGCAGTTCGAACCCTGTTCAGGGGGAGAGGCTGTTTCGGAGCAACCCGATCTAATGCCCCAGTGATTGCAGCATTCCAGCCACCCACCAGGGTCTCAACCGAGTGGCCATTTGCATGCTCCAGAGAATCCCCAAGCATGTTCAGGAATCCATTCGGATCCATAAGACACCTGGGGCAGACCATTTTAATGAAATTCCAGAAAAAAAGATATCGTAGAGCTGAAAAATATACAGGAAGGGACAACGAAAATGATCAGGGGACTAGAGTAACTTCCCTACAAGGAAAGTTGTGGAGAAAGTGGATAGAGATAAATTTCTTTGTCTCTGTCATGACCCAGGGTCATCCAATGAAGTTAAATGGTAGGAGATTCAGGACAGACCAAATGAAGTACTTCACACTGCATAGTTAAACTATGAAACCTGAGACCACAAATTGTGGTGGTCACCACCAACTTGGATCACTTTAAAAGGAGGTTGGACAAATTCATGAAGGAGAAAGCTATCATTGTCAACTTCCTCCAGGACCAGAGGCACCTTTTCTCTGAATACCAGTAACCGGGGAACAACAGGGAGAGAAGGCTAATGCTGTCATAGGCATCTCGATGGCCACTGAAGGAAACAGAATGAAAGACTAGAAAGGCCTTTGGTCTGATCCAGGATGACTCTTCTTATGTTCTCATCATTAAACCTTAAGGGGAAAAGTTATAGCAGAAAATAGGAAGCATTTAAGTAAGGATAGTGCATTTATTTAGCAAAAGTGGCTGAAAAGAACAGGGAGGACTCACCAAAGCTACAGAATTTAAGAGAAATTACCTGACCCAATTATGGACATCTACAAGAAAGAAATGAGGACCAATTCAAATAAAAGCAGAAACAACCATGATTGCATGAAAGACTATTAATGAATTATTCCACCTGATAAACTCAAGACGTAGTTATCAAGTAAGAAGCTTCTCTCATATTGACAGATCCTTTATTTAGAGGATAGGAAGACTTTCTTTCCATTACAAACGCTTATAATTGCTGTGAAATACAACCAGACTACTGGTAATTATTATTACGTGATAGTTATAGTTTCTATGCACAAAATGTAGCATTGCACAGCAGTCCTTAGAGGCTCAGCATCATATCAAACATTATTTAGAATTAACTAAGAATGGGGAGAACTCAAAGAGTTCTCAAATTAACAACGCAAATGTTTTAAAATGTTGACCTATTCAAATGATGTTCCATGAAGGCGACTGGCCTCCAAGATACTGATATTCAAAGTGAGTAGCAGCAGTGTAGATCATGTGTGGAGTTATGCAATTAGACCTTGCCCTTAAACCTGAAAATCAATGCAATTGATTTACAAATATAACACAGACAGAAATGCTAGATGAGATTGTAATTCAGGATAGCATGGATGCTTTGAACAGCAAAGGTCTGTAGACAGAAGAACCAGGAAATTTAACTGATGAGAAAGAGACGTGAGGAAGGACAAGAAAAGAACGCAGATACTTTTTGGTAGGGACTGTAGTCCACAAAATCAGATGTCAGCAGCATGCATGCAATAATAAGAAATGATATATTATTTACAAAAAATAAATACATGACCTTCATGCCCCCACCGCAGTCTTATGGATCAGCTTAAGCTGTAGCAGAAACAATCAGCAATTGCGTTGCTGCTGCTGCTAGTGAAGCATCATCAACACTTGGAAATCCTTCCTTACTTTTGGTTACAGATTTCGTCTCTCCTCCGCAGCGCAAATATGCCAAAAAGGCACAGACAGTGCTGCACCACTGTGTGGAGTGAATTCTGCATTCTAATAATTCACACTCCACCCCTACAAGAGTGGTCCAGTGGTCCTCACATGTCACTCTAGTGGGGGTGGGGGGTGAATTATTAGTAGGGGTGTACGGATTACTTACCCCATTCCGCTGGGGCTGTCTGCTGTAGGGGGAGGTGATCCATCCCTCCCCCCCGGAATACTCCCCAGCCAGCTCCGCTCTGCGGAAAGCCCACGGAGCCGCCAGCCAGGGCCACACGCAGCTGGACTTCCGTCCACTGCTGGGCTGTGGCCACAAATGGCAGCCACTGTAGCGGCCACCATTTGCATCCCTGCGGTAGCCGTGATAGGCTACATATGTATTTACATAGCCTATCATGGCAAAAGGCAGGAACGCAAATGGCGGCTGCTACGCCATTTGTGTCCCTGCGGTAGCTGTGATAGGCTACATATATATTTACATAGCCCACGGCCACCTCCTCTCTGTCATTTTCAGAACAATGGTTCATTTTCAGAACTAAATACTTACGTAGCCTATCACGGCTAAAGTAGAATGGAAATGGCGGCCACAGACCGGGGCAGCCATTTGCGGGGCAGCGGACGGCCGACAAAGGTAGGCTCTGTTCTGGGGGGATTCTGTGGGGTGGTGGTGAGGATTGCTCTGTTCCGCCACGGACTCCAGGGGGCCGGATTCTCTAACATCCCTAATTATTAGGAGCTAGGAAGGAGGCACTGGTGAAGCAGACTTCTAGGCTGTTGCTTTGTTGGTGCATGGGCCCAATCCTTGCCCTGACTTAAGAGTTCAAGTTGTACAATTCTGATAGGTCAGTGATCCTTACATTACATGCTAGGTCGTCTGGCAAAGATATACTGATCATTAGAACCATAGGGCTTTTCTACATGAGGCTTTTATCGTGTGCTCTTCATTCCCTACTTACAGTTGTTTACAGGTTCTTTAGACAATATCATGACCCTCCAGTTTTGTTTCTGTGTCTAACCAGCACTTTCTGCAAGTTTTTTTTTTTAAGCAGGAAAAATGTGGCATTTAATAGTGAAAATGAAAGAATGTGCAATTTCCTCTTGTGTATTTGCATTATTTGGGTATACCACAGTGCCACCTAGAGGTTATGTAGCAGAAAAGCAGGAAAGGAAATGATCCTCCTGTAGTTCTCAGATCTCAGTTCTATGATGAAACTGAAAGTAGATACAGGGCACTAACAGCTGATTAACAGCTTTGTGTAGAAAAGCTCATAGTGAGTGGCATCTGTCCTAAGCTTGTGCCCACATTGCACTGGATATAATACTGGAATGAGATCTATTCTGATTCTACTGATCAGGCACACACATGTAGATCCCATCCCAAAGTTATCTCCGGTTCATGAATTAAGGAGGGAAAAGGTAGGGAAGGCTGTAATGCCATACACAATTCCTGTCCCCCATTCACATCAAGTTTCAGATGAATGGATACAGGGATTTTTGTGCAAGAACAGCTTTGACATTTTGAGAGTACCCCCTGAAAGAATGTTTTTATCCACCTATGCTCCATGTGGGCCATTGTTCTGAAAATGACAGAGAGGGGGTGGCCTTAAGCAAAAAATCTGCAAAGTTTCAGAAGGATAGTTGCAGCAGGTTATATGGAAAGGGAATCCTCAAAAAAATTGGGGGGCTGAGTGATTTGCTTCCCCTTCCCCCCCCCCCATGGTGTGTGTTTTTTGTTTTTTTTTGGCAATTTGTCACAAAATAGCACATATCATAGAGATATCTCCAGGCAAGAAACCTGCACAGTTTCAGAAGGACAGATGAAGGGGCTAGGGAGTTATGATGATTGAAAACTAGTTCAATGCTTTTAAAAAATACTGAAGTGTGGTGGCAATTTTTTACTGCAGGAAAAAGTCTGAGAGAAGGACTGATTCAATACTTGAGAAGAGGACAGAAAAGGCTTTTGAAAACTTAAACAGAACTTGAAGCCACCCCATTCCATCCTGACACCCATCACAGTACTTCAGACTTCCTTCCTACTTGTTTGCTACAGAACAATTTAGCAACTGAGAAAAGCAAGCTGGGAGAAACTGTTTGATGTAACTCACAATCCCTCACCCAAAGCACAGTGCTTGGAAAGCCTCTGGTAAAACTGCACTGCCTTTGCACTCTGGTCTGCTTATGATCTGACAAGATTCTGTACCCTGATCTATTTGGTTCTGTCCATGGTTCAGCCCTGGCCCACCATTTTTTGAACAAAGCTAATGTACAGCAGGGCTGAGTGGAAGGTAGACTCGGACTATTGCTAGATCTCTGGGATGTTCATCGCTGGAAAATCCATTTCTTTTTTGACTTGATCGAGTTCTGTGGCATGTACTACTCAATAACCATTTGTGAGCCAAGCTGAGGGCTTTCCCCCAAACTTTGGGATTGTGTGTGTGTGTGTGTGTGTGTGCATTTTTTCACAGGTTCTGCAATTTGCACAAATTTCAGCCAAATTTGTGAAATTCAGAAGCATGTTCTGCAAATTGCTTAGAGAACTGCACAAATTGCTTAGAAATTCGTGCAAATTGTGGAACCTGTAAAAAATGTGCAAAATGTCCAGAAAATATGTAAACTGGCCTGACTTGCTGCAGACAGAGTTGGACGCCACAGCAAGAACCAGAACCAAGTCAGGGAGGCCAAAACCAGGAAAACATGTTGAACTCCACCCCATACATGGATTTCTCTGACATCTCTATCTCTGGGTAATTTGCAGTAGATTGGTGAGGGTTTCAGACTCCCAATTGTTTAACAATAGCAACAGTTTAAAAGCTTTCTCCCTGGAAATGAGGTTGGTGAAAAAACTCTTGGAGGAAAACCAGGCATGGATTTGTGTGTGAAAGGGCTGGTGCACTTGGTTCTGGATTTGATCCAAAGTTCCTGAGCTGAGCATGTGTTCAGAAGCACCCTGTTCCTTCATTTTAGCATATGCTCACCTGCCTGAGCCAATGTTTTGCACCTGTCTCTGGTTGGTGGACCTCAGGGTTCTAGTGAACAATGAAGTAGATTCTGTGAGCCTGAAGTCTGCCCACCTCTGATCTAGAGCAACATGAGTTGAAGTGATGCCCTTTCTTCAGTTATGTTTGCAATATGATCACTGGTGGATTACAGAAGATGCTAAAACTGTAGTCTAGACTAGAGCTTTAACCTTACAATTCCATGGGAAACATTGCCAACTAAAACCACTGATTATAATCAATAATTAAATTTCCTAAGAAGAACTGCTGAGAAATATAATAAATGTACCCTGAAAATGATATCAAGAAAGTAGGTGACAATATCCTCAAGTATTTGTTATCTCCAACCCATCATCTATACCACCATTTATTATTTATACAAAACACACTCACTAGAAAGCAATAGATCAGCAAAGTTGTTACATATAAATGTTGCATAATTTATTTGTTGCTTATTTTTCCTTCTTACTCATTTAACAACTTACACTTATACTTTATTTTTTACTCCTTTGCATTTCACTTACTCATGACCTATATCCTTTTTTTTTAATGGCTTAAGCTTTCAGAGCAGAAATTGTAGTGGCAAGAGCAACATTTAACTGTAGTCTTCAAACAACTGCATTTGAAGGGCCATCACTACCTCAGATTATTAGAGTACTTTGGGATTACAACCAAGTCCTGAATGCATTTAGAGGAAATACCATTTATTTCTAGAGTTTTCCTAGGGAAGAAAGCAGGTTTTTATGCAGTCCTACAGGCAAAACAGGTGGTAGAACAAAAGAAACAAAGATACTAAAGGTAGAAGTTAAATGAATGATGTATGATGAACGAAGGCTGCAGTTTGCTGGGAACATAAGAAATCTTAGTTACTGAACATTAGTTAGTAAGGGTGCAATCCTATGCAAGTTTCGACAGAAGAAAAGCCTACAACTCCCAGCATGCCCCAGCCAGCAGCTGACTGGGGCATGCTGGGAGTTGTAGGCTTTTCTTCTGTCGAAACTTGGATAGGATTGCATCCTAAGGGATACAATAGAGAATTAATACAACACTTTAATGAACATACAGCTCTTCCAGCCTGAGGGCCAAATTCAATTTTGGAGAAGCTCTTGGAGGCCAAATTCCAGTGGTGGCGGGACCCAAAGGCAAAAAGGGTGTGAACAAAGGCAAAAGGTGTTATGCCAAAAAGATGAGGATATTTTAGTTTGAAGCTCTTTAAAAAGAACTGCGCAAAGGCTGGGAAACCACCAAATGATTGGTGGTTGGAGGAAAGAGGTGTGGTCATCTGGAGAATCACAGAGGGCTGGATTGGGACTCCAGGTGGCACAGATTTGACCCATGGACCTAAGGTTCTGAACCTCAATGGGCAGGGTATGTACCTCAGAGTATGAGCTGGACACATTTTGTGTGTTAAGTGCAAAAACCAGTGATGTAGTGGTTAGAGAACTGGGGAGACCCAATTTGAAATCCCTGCCCAGCCATGAAAGTTACTGGAGGACTTTGGATCAGTCTCTCTCTCTCTCTCTCTCTCTCTCTCTCTCTCACACACACACACACACACACACAAAGAGAGAGAGAGAGAGAGAGAGAGACTAACCTCCCTGATAGCATTGTGAAGCTCTTTGATAGAAGGTGATATATAAATGGATAAATAGGTGGGAGATGGGGCTATTTTGTATGACAAACCAAAGACCAGGAATGGATGGGAATTTCACTGACTTTGTTTTATAAAAGGAGTAGGTTTAGGGAAAGGATGAAGAAAGTCATAACCCCTCACTGATGAATGGCAGACATTGGACAAAATGGGGCCCTGTACACATTCATGTATTTATTTTAAAATATCTTATTTCAGTACAGTATAAATATTTTCAGAGCAGCTTATGCAATGCATTTTAAACTGTATGTTTGAATTTTAGTAAATTGTATTTACGAGTAAAACATGATCTGTGTGTATATTATTCAAATGAAACAAACAGCAGTGTTTTAATCAACATTTGTTATTATGACAGTATAGCCACATGTTTAAATGCTGGACGTCATGCACTTGATATGATTCATTGAGCATGGTGGCAGGAGTTTCTGGGTTGTATCCAGTGTTAGTCTAACTTATTTCAATGGGTCTGCTCTAACTAGGATTAAACTTGGATACAACCCTGTATTTCAGAATGCTACCCAAGTGTAATTAGCAGCATTCTGTCTCTTTTAATGAGCTAAACAATCAGAACCATATTGTTATATTATGGTTTTAATGTTCTATATATTTTAAATTGTTTTATTGTGTGTTGTTTGGTTTTAATTTTTGTGAACCGCCCAGAGAGCTTCGGCTATTGGGTGGTATAGAAATAAATAAATAAATAAATAAGAACCAAGCTTCATTCATTTAAATAATTTTAGTTTTCATATTGTAAGCTCAATTCAAAATACAGTTGTGAAGTGAAATATTTTGCCTTATTGAAAAGCTCTGTGAATGCAAACACTTCCTATTATCATCAACATCAAAGCCTGAAGTAATGAGCTCCACTTTAATTTTGATCAATTAAAACCTATTTATGCCCCCCAAATTATGCCCCCCTACCCCAATCAAAGCCTGGGTTTATGAACATGACTAAATATTTTATGTTATTTTATAAATATCTACAACCCATTATTCTTTCTTGTAAAGTAGTTTAATTTAGCATTTTTTCCTCATGTAGTAGTGCTGTTTTGCTGGAAATGCTCTAGCTAGCTAGACTGCCTTTTAACAACAGCATTTCTCATGAAAAAAATAAAGGCCACTATAGAAAGTAATCTGCTGTCTCTAAACTCTGACTGCATTTTCTTTCTAGCTGTGAGGAATGCTTCTCTGGGAATGCTTCTCTCTGGGAATGCTTCTCTGGGAATGTCACACCAAGGAGCATTGTCCGTGGATGACCCTGGCTGCTTGCTCAAGGAATCAGGTCAAGGGCATGGTATCCAATGCTTCTCTCTCATGATGGCTGTTGTTCTGCCATTAGGTTGGCCCCTCCACAACATATTAAAAATCTGTGCAAGGAAAAATGTAGTTATGGGCATCTTCATCATAAAGGATGTCTGCTGAAACTAAATCCAGTAGCAAAATTGTCCTGGAATTGTTGAAAACAGCAGACAAATTTTAAACACAACAATCCTGCAAAAACCATGAGCTAATTTCATAATGGAAACAACTTCTAAATTGTTATTTCTTACACAACACAAATCCTGACATTTGTCAAAAGCCAATAATACATATATTTAGGGAACAATCATATGCATGTTTAGAATGTTGGGAGCTGTAGGACTTTTTTCCATCTAAACATGCATAGGATTTCACCTTTAGGCTTTTAAAAGTTTTAAACCAATGGCTGGCGCAGTTTTTCTGGATTTTTTTAAAAAAAGTTATTGTTAGCACACATACTGGGTGGTGTTCACAGATATTTTATTGGGTGCCACAAACCCTAGAATTATTTAAACAAAGGAAGATGGAACTGCATTCTTCTTCACAAACATTTGATTAGAAAAAACACAACACCGGGAACTTAACAAACAAATATAAGTATTAAAATGGTAGACAAAGTAAATTTAATACTAAGAAATACCATGAAATAAAAATGTACACCTAAGTAATTCAAGGCAATTAACAAGGAGCAGAATATGAATAAGCCACAGAAATAGGATATGCGTAACGTAACCTTCTACATGATTTTTTAAAAAGTGTTAACTCATCCAGTGTTCCAGAGCAACATAAGTCCTCTTTAGGCATTCAGTATAAACATGTGAAAGGCCTAGAGGGAATGCACAGGGTTAGCCCACATTCTTGATTATGACACAGGCACCAGCCATGCTCCCCACCTTATGCATGATTGGCTTAATCTGAAGAGGTTGCCTCCTTCTCCTCAGGGTTTCATCCACAAGGACAGAAACCCTCTAATTGGCCTGTGTAGAAGATGGCCCCTTTAAACTAAACAAATCACACTTCAGCCGAGAAGCATGGCTGGTACACATGTGTCATCACTGAGGGAGTTGTGTTGGTGGACCCCAAAGCATCACCTCTTGCTCATGGGTAATTAGAATGTAATTATTAAGTTTTACACAGATGAAATCTCCTCAAATACCGGCTGGTATGAGCAGGTATCCACTCTTGCAATGGAACTTTCCCCATCTGTTCTCCCCACTGCAGCCTCCCCCCCGTACCCCAAATCTGTGCCTGAGGTTCCCCCAACTCTCCAGAAAAGATTTTGAGGGTGCCCAGGGGGATTTTGATTTTGAGGGTCCCTCTTCCCACTCTGCTAATGGAAGCCATACCATCAGCAGGAGGGATTAGCTGGATACAACACAGAACGTTAAAGTGTTCTAACAAAGCAAGCTTTTTGCTGAACACTAGGCTTTTGCTAAAAGCCTGAAAAAATGTACTACCACACTGTAGTTTCACAAAGTAGGGCTGATAGATAGTATCTTGCTGTTATTGGGCAGAAACGTGAAAATTTAATAAGCCCCACCTCCCATTCTTGATCTAGTGATGGATGCTAGAGCCTTGAATGATTTGAATCTGAAAACAGAACTGAAACAAACATACTTAATCCTCTTCTATTTTCTTCCCAGATCTCACACACCTATTAACTCTTACCCATCTTGCACCCTTTTAGCTAGACAGAATTCACAATCTGCATACAACCTGCTTCCAGCCATGCTTCCTCATCCCTCTGCCAGTATGAGGAGCTTGTTAGCTAGATAGAATTTATAGTCTATACACATTCTGCTTCCAGGCACACAATCACATGATGCCATTGGAAACTGCTCAAGTGTAGTAGTGGTCCACGATCAGGTATTGCTGGATGAGATGGACTATCTGGTTCCTTTTCTGTCTGCCTTCTGACCTAGTTTTGGGCTGGAAATTGTTTTGGTTGGCTAGTTTGGAAGACATGGCACTATTAGATCTTCTGGACCTCACAGTGGCTGTTAAGCATAGTACCCTTCTGGGCTGCCTTGCTATGATGGGACAGTGGGGGAGAGGATACCATTTTGAGGTGGCCACAGTCACTCATGGAATGTAGGTAAAAAAGTGGTGCTGGGAAACTAATGCTCAACCCCATGGCTTTGGTTGATGAGTTTCACAGAGTTCTATCTGTTCTCCCATGCTATCCTGCGTTAAGGCACTTCTCCAGAGTCTTAGAGAATGGTGCCATCAGTATGTATATGATACTCAGCTCTACTTCCCACCAGTGAGGCAGTGAGATCCTGAACCAGAGACACAGGCCTTTGTGAACTGAATTCAACATAAGAAGAGCCATCCTGAATAAGACCAAAGGTCTATCTAGTCTAGCATTCTGTTTACACATTGGCTACCATATGCCTGTAGGAAGCCCACCAAGGGAGTAATCCTATGGCCACGAGACACTGTCTAGGGGTCCATAGGACTGTTTGGTTTCTAGGAACCGAGGTCAGAGCCAGGGCTCCAACCTCAGTTCCCAGAAACCACACTCCTCTCCCTCTCATAGTTGGCGCAGTTCTCTCCATGTGCAGCTATGCCTCCACACTCAGAAACAAAGTGCAGAGATGGGGAAAAGGAGGGGGGTCCCAGGGGTGGGAAGGGGAGGAGACTGAAGAAGCTGCTTTATGCAGCTTCCTGTCGGGTCTCCAGGCTCCTTCTCTCCCCCTCCCTCATTTTTTGGGGGGGCAAAAATGAAGCTTAAAACAGACGAGATGAAAGTACTATTGGTTGGCAGAAGACCTGATCTAGGTGAACGCATTGTAAAAACTTTATTGTTCAGAAGGGCATTTGAAATTCTGTAAAGTACTCTGCCTTCTGATAGTCATGTTACTATCTGTTAGTATCTCTCTGCTACTCTGTGTTTATACTTTTTAGGACTGGGCTTTTCATTATGTTTTGATAATGTGGCACTATTATTGTGTGGCTTCTGTTGTTGTTCGGCTGTCTTTGGTGTCTTAGTGACAGAAGGGAAGTGGGTTGAAATAGCTAAAAACAAACAAATAAAATTGTATATGTTGTAGATACGGGTTAAATTTTGCATTAAGCCAATAAATATTCTTAGCACATTTTGGAAGAAAATCATGCTCATTCTCTGCTTCTTAATTTGAACTCTTATATTGAATTTGCAAAAAAGAAAGACTAGGGTTGTGTCACAGTTTCATTTTTCTTTTCTCAAAAAGAACAGCATCTCCTTAGGGGAAAAGAAACCCTTTCATTGTGAAATAGCGATCCATCTTCCTCTCTCGGCAAAGCATAAGAAAGGGGAAGAGTTGCACTGTCCATATTTCTGTGGATTGTGCTATTGCTGCCACTTTAAAGTGGCAAATCAAAATGCCGTGGGCAATGCAATCTCTTGGCCCATGAGCAGGGGAGGAGGGCATGGTGCATATGAGCACAGATTGCCCCCTTTAAAAAGGCTACAATGGCTTAATGAAGACCATCTGCAGTATGATCCTTTCCCTTTTTGGCAAGGGTTTTGTGGGATGGGGTGCTGCATATGGCCCCCTTTTAAGTGGCATTTTAAAGGGGCGGGATTTGCCATTTTGCCAAAGCTCCCCAAAGACTGCTGAAATAGGGCTTAGCTTTTGTGAGAGACAATATTTTTTTAAAAAAATAGGGGGGCCATGATGCATTTCAGTCCTAAACAAGGCCGTCATAAATTCGGCCTTGTTTAGGACTGAAATGCATCATAAATAAAAACTAAACAAGGCCCTTAAAATTGTCAGCTCAATTACCCCACAGTAACCCAATGCCTGTGGACTGGAGATCTCATAATGACACTCAGGGCCTTCAGGATAAGTGGCCCCAGGTAAGCTTGCAATTCCTTTATGAGTTAGCAAAGAGCTTCCCCACCCACCCCAATCTCAGATCTCATCTTCTGAAAGTGGTATAATTGTAAAATAAGTGTATTACCAGGCAACATTAATTCAAAAGAGTATTAGTTATAACACAGATTCAAATAAAGTATAGTGGATGTTCAGGAGGTCTACAAGGCCATGATGAAAATATTCGAGAATGATTTAAGTCTTTTGCACTGCGAGAAGTGACTCAAATAAAGCCTCCACTTCACATAGGTTCTGCCTTATACTGATTCAGACCATTGGTCCATGTAGCTCAGTATTGTCTATACTGCCTGGCAGAGGCTCTCCAAGGTTTCCAATAGCCCAAGCTGCAGATGCCAGGGAATGAACCTGGGACCTTTGGCATGCAAACCACTGAACTATGGCCCTTCCATGAATGTTACTTCATCCGCAATGCTAATGCACTGAAACATTGCATTAAATTAGAACAGTGTCTTGAATGACACATGTCTCCATGAAATGGAGCATGCACAAACCTACACAGTAACAAATGCTTACTACTAACAATGGGATGGTTCTGACATAATGCTAAGCCAGGATTTAGCATTGTGTGCGCAAACCTTCTCCTCTTCCCATGTGGCCAAGAGGATTCCTGTTGATTTATTTGCACTTCCTCCAATGACTAGCTTGTTGTTACATATGAGCAAGGCATTGTGGTTTACAACAAGCTCTATTTTTTTTAACAGGCTGGTAAAACAAGCTAGGGTTTGTTGTTGGCTTGTTGAGCAATTGACTAGAATTTATTTTTCAAACCACAGTTCCTGGTTCATCTGTAACAACAAACCAAGGATCAGGAAAAGTAAAACTAAATCCTGATGAAGTCCTTCTCCCTGAGGCTTCACTTAGTTTCACAGAATCTCATGCACCTAACGCTAAATCCTGATTTAGCATCATGTGTGAACTGGCTAATTGTTAGTCATGCATGTTCCTTGAACTACAGAAGAAACTGGAGCAAGTATATGAAAACCTAACAAAGAAGTTGTGAAGCTGAAAGATAAGGACTTGAAAGAATTCCTATTTGGTTCCAAGATCATTCCAACATATATTTTACAGGATTTGCAACAAATATTTTTAAAAGCACATTGTTTCGTGTTGTAGAAGTCTTTGCCAAGTAAACGTTATGGCATAAATATTACTGCAATCAAACAATATGTTGCCAAATATAGGAAGCATGCCAAAACAGTCCTGTTCATCAGAGCACTTCCATTAGCTCAATCAAATAAAATTAAATCTGAGTATCTAATAAATCATGAGTATCTAAATCAGAGTAAATAATGAATCAATCATGAAGCAAACACTGAAAACTACAATTTAATATAGAGTGTCTCACCCCTCTTTCTTACTAAAATAGTGTTTGCTAGGTTGAATTCTCACATGCTGTCTATTACATCATAGATTCCATAATTACTTGATTGAATACATGAAAATGAATGTATGAAATAGCTCTCCCAGGTAGTTATCACCTTCACAGGAGGCATCTACCTGCCAATGGAAACTGCAAGCAAACTGAAAAGTAAACTGCCTGCCACATATTTGCTATTGCATAAACTAGTTGTTAGTTCTTACTCACTACACAACTTTAAGCCCCATGCAAATGATTGCTGTGCAGATTATCAATGCACGGAAGGCAGAGTAGGATGCCACCCACAGGTAGAGATGTTGGAGAAATCTGCAATGGATTCAAATGAATTCAGATTTCTATGAATCTGAGTCATGGATTCTGGAGTGGATCAGCTTTTACTGAGTCTTGCGGATTCCGTGGACTTGCAGATAGTTAAAAAAAAAAAAAAACTTCCTGAAATTGTATGCAAATTTAGTCATACCAAAATATGAAGAAGAAAAAACACCATCCAAAAATATGCATTTTCCTCTATAGGCTAAAGCATGCAAATGCGGATTTGGGGGGATTTGAATTTCTTTTAACTTTTTTTTTCACTTTTGGGGGCATCTGTGCAAATTCGCATTAACTAATGCATATTAACTAATGTGCCTCGTTAATGAAAATTTGCACAAGTGTGCATTAGCACACGTGGGAATTACTGTGAATAAACCAAAATTCTCCTACAAAAAATCAGATTCCATCCATGAGTGGATGATGGAATGAAAGATGCCTGACAACCTGCGAAACGCAGATGGAACAGGATTAACAAACTCCATGTCTTCTTAGCCACAGGCCCTACCTCCTGAGCTCTCGATATGGTTCTGCTCTTCTGCAGGGAGCCTTCACATGTAACACTGTATGTGGGTGTCTGTACCCTGCAGTGTACAGATCACATAATGCATTCATTAGACTTGTACATATGTAGGCTACGTACAGAAGAATCAATCAATGAATGGAAGAAGGGCTGGCAGATGTGATCCCAATCCCATGAACTGGTTATCCCCAGATTACGGCTGCCTTTACACTAAAGAAAAACCCTGCAGTCCTCCCATTCTGGAGGCTTTCCACGTTTATTGTGAGGTCCCAGACAGCGACCACGTGATTGCTGACAGGGGAAGCTTTTGATTTTCAAGTAGGGGTGGACGAAAGTCCCTTACCTGTCCTCGAAGGACATTCACGGTGGGGGGGAGGCGCTTCGCTGCTCCCCCCGCGAAGTTCAGGCCGGGGGGGGAGGCTTCCCGCCTCGCCCCGGCCGAAATTCAGGCCGGGGGGGAGGCTTCCCGCCTCGCCCGGCCGCAAACGCGAAAGTTTAAAAAAAAAGAAAAACGCCCCCTGATAGGCTACGTGACGATTAACGTAACCTATCACGGCTAGATCTGCAAAGTCAGCCGTGATAGGCTACGTCAATCGTCACGTAGCCTATCACGGGTGACTTTAAAAAAAAAAGCGCGTACGCTAATGGCCCCCATAGGGAGCCGCCATTCGCGTTCCTTATTTAGTCGCTGTAGTCTACGTAAATCTTTACGTAGACTACAGCGACCAAATAAGGAACGGGAATGGCGGCTCCCTATGGGGGCCGCCATTATCCGTACGCGCTTTTTTTTTTTTAAGTCACCCGTGATAGGCTACGTGACGATTGACGTAGCCTATCACGGCTGACTTTGCAAATCTAGCCGTGATAGGCTACGTTAATCGTCACGTAGCCTATCAGGGGGCGGGTTTTTTTTTTTCTTTTATTGCAATGGCGGCGGCGGCAGCCGGTCAAAAGACCGGCTGCCGCTCCCGCCCCGCTCGAACACCCGCCGAACCGCCGGCCAGACCTGCCGCCGGGAGGGACATTCGGCGAAGGTAAGTCCCGTCCCGGGGGGGGGTGCGGGGGGATGCAGAGGATTTCTCCCCGAAATTTGTTCGGGGGGCCGAACACATTGACGCTCGGCCCCCCGAAGTTTCGGTGAGAAATTCTCTGCCAACCCTATTTACAAGGTTCCATAGAATATAATGAAACCGCACCATCTAGTGGCTGTTTTAATAGTGTAACAATCCGACTTAAAAAATGGTTCATTCGTTCTGGGACTTTTGGGAGCGAAATAATCAGGAAATACCTCTGGATGTGGCCTGGAGGTTAATGATGTCATGAAAAGGACCCGCAAACTTCCATGAGTGAGCAATCTCAATAGCAGGATAAAAGCTCTGAGCGAAGGTGCCCTAATTTATTACATTTCTATCCCACCTTTCTTCAATTGTGAAAATCAAGTTGGCTACATGTGGTTCCCACGTGGTCTCCCTTCCAAGCACTGACCAGACCCAGACCTGCGTAGCTTCATCAAGGTAGCTGCCTCATTTCAGACCATGTCTTAGGACCATGTTGGCACAAAGCTTCTTCAAAACCATTACCTCCATTTTGTACTTAAATTACAAATGAAACATTCTGCTAATCGCACATAGTTTATGTTCATAATCGCATGAATGGTTCCCCCCCCATTTGGGGGGTGAAATTCCATCTTCCACAGGGATGGGGTGTTAGGAAATGGAGGACAAAAAGCCTCCCTTGACTCTGATGGAGACTTCTTTTCTTTTTTTGACCCCCCATAGGGTGGAGTGAAATTTCATGTCAAAAATGGGTGGAGGAAAGTGTACCCCCACCACTACCACCTTCCAGAGCACCATTGCTCCAACCCGAATCAGGGCTGTGTATGCTTACAGAAGAGTAAAGAAAACTATCACACATAGCTCCACTATGGTTGAATAGAAGAATGTTTAGTTTGGCCCTCAGGTTCAACAAAATGCAACCCTGAATTAAGTGACAGAAGGAATGCAGAAGGCAACATATTTCTTGAAGTTCTTATTCTTATTTCAGTATAAAGTTGGGCCATAACACTATGTTCAAGTAATTATGATCTCATTGTAGGCACTAATACCTAGCAATCTTTGATGTGTTTATTGTTTTTTAATCCATTTTAAAATCTCTGTGAACTGTCCACATTCTTCATAAATCATAGGGATGTTAGAGAATTCTGCCACGGATCCCAGGGTGGCCAAATTCACAGAATTCGTGAATCCCAGAATCCATGGCAGAACAGAGCAACCCGCCCCACCACCCCGCGAAAGCCCTGTGAAACGGACCCTGCCTGGCTGGCTGTGGCTCCGGCGGCAGCTCCGGCGGCGGATGAAGCAGCGGTGGCAGTGGCGGAAGCTCCGGGCACTGCCGGGCTGCTTCAGCCGCGAATGGCAGCCATCATAGCGGCCGCCATTTGCATCCCTACGCCGGCCCATGATAGGCTACGTATATATTTACGTAGCCTATCACGGCTAAAGTGGGACACAAATGGCGTCCCCTATGCCATTTGCGTTCCCGCTTTAGCTGTGATAGGCTATGTAAATATTTACATAGCCTATCATGGGCCAGCATAGGGACGCAAATGGCGTCCCCTATGCAGGACGCCATTTGCGTCTGCAGCAGCTCGGTAGCAGCTGGAGGCCCTGCTGCGGGTTGGCCTGGCCAGCGGCTCCACGGACTGGCCGCAGAGCGGAGCTGGCTGGGCAGGATTCCAGGGGGAGGAATGGATCGCCTCCCCCCACCTGCGGACCCCAACAGAGCCATGGAAGGGGGGTTTTGTACACCCCTAGAAATCATACCTGGAATTTGTGTGGATTTTTTTTTATAAAAGCAATATTATAAAGCACCTGAAACTGTCTATTCTTTTCTGCCCTTTGCCTTTCATTATAAAATTACAGATTAGTCATTAACAAAATAAATCATTATGTAATTACAGTTCTTTTCAAATTCTTTGGTAGCACCAGTAATTATGAATGCATTTTAAAATCCTTTGCCCAGCTTTGTTTTCCTTCTGCTGAATCAAAACACAAAGCAAAACAGTTTGGCTCTTAAATTTTTGCCATAACCCTCAAAGGCAGGTACAAAAATACTTTTATTCATTCTCCTAACTTCCAAATTAAAAAGAAATAAAAGGAAAATGCCCGTAGTATTTATTAACTTGGGAAAAAAATATGTGCTACCATTCAATCCTATAAAACATAACAGAAAATTGTACCCTGATCATAGAATAGATGTGCAGTACAATCTTATATGTGTCTACTCAGAAGGAAGCCCCATTGAATTCAATGAAACTTACTCTCATGTGTATAAGGCTGCAGCCTAAAGAAACTTACTCAAATGAATACATTCTCTCTTAAATCTTATTGGTTAAAATAATTTCATAACATTTTATATATTTAAAATAATAAAAACTGTTAATTGTTTTTTGTTGGGTAGGAAAATATGCTTTCACTAGACATAAATACTGCGAGAAAATAACTGACACGTGAGGTAACTGGCATAGCATCAGGGGATTTAAAAATAAAATAAAATGTTGAAATAGAGGAAACTGGCAGTTTGGAAAGCTGAAATGATGTTAATATACAATACATAACTGGAATCACTTTAATAGTAAATATTTCTATTTTCTGTAGGGAGGGGGAAAAAAACGCCTTTGCCTGCTGGCAGAAGGGCAGCAAAAATTCTCTGGCTGTTCCTCCCAAGCCTGCCAGCCATTCTCCTCTGCCAGAGGACAGAGTTGTATGTGCCGTGTGGCCACCCTAAATTGGCAAGCTGCCCTTGGGTGTGGTAGAGGATGCTATCCCATCACCAGTATTGAAATAAGAGCTTTTCTACACATGCCATTGACTGTGTGATCATCATTTCATATTCACAGTTGTTTACAGATTCTTTAGAGAATGTTGCGACCCTCCAGTTTTGCTTCTGTATCTAAAGAGCACTAGTTCAGGCACATTTTTTTTAGTACAGCGAAAGTGTAGCATTATTTGTGAAAGCAAATGAAAATGCTATTTTTCATTGTGTATTTGCGCTATTCTGCTATACCACAGTGCCACCTAGAGGTTATGTAGCAGAAGAGCAACAAAGGAAATGCTCTTTGTGTAGTGCCTGGACAATGAAACTGAAAACATTGTGTAGGAAAGCCCTAAAGATTGTAAATAAATAGCAGTGTCTGTTTTGCTGCTAGGGATGGGATTAAATCCATGGTAATACAGTACAATATCCCCCTCATTGGATGAGCAGTCCCCTAGAACTCCTTGCAGTTTCCTGCACTGCCAAGGTATCTTAAGAAGCCGTGGACCATGAAGGAGAGGATGCTGCTGTGGCTTTTCCCCAAAGCAACATTAGCCTTCAGGAAAGTGGTGTGGGAAAGAAACGAGAGTTCTTCCCGCATGGTCCAACTGTTCTTGTTATGCTGGCTGTGTGGGAAGGAATAGGCAACCCTGGCTATCTTTCTCTGGGTGTAATAATGAAGATGACACACTCCACTTTCTTACCCATAGAATTGCTGGATTTGCATCTGAACAATCCTAAACCATTTTTTTAAAATTGTAGTATGTCTATAAAGATTACATCCAACCAGCATCTGAGTGCTTTACACACAACCTGAACTATGATGCATGCTTTATATGAACATGCTTTATATATGGTTTATTTAGGGATGGCGGAGAATTCCGCCACGGATCTTGGTGAGGCCGAATGCCAGTGCATTCGGCCCCCCGAAATCCATGTTGGAACGAAGCCCCTGCCCCCCCAACCCAAGAAAGACGCATGGAATGGAGCCCCCAACCCACGAAAGGTGCGCGAAACGGAGCACTTACCTGTGCGCTGGCTTGCAAATGGCGGCCACCCTGCGGCCGCCATTCGCTTCCTGATCATAGCTGTGATAGGCTATGTAAATACTTACGTAGCCTATCACAGCTAATGCAGGGATGCCTTTTGTGTCCCTGCGGAGACCGTGATAGGCTATGGAAGTATTTATGTAGCCTATCACGGCAAGCAAAAAAACAACAACGCGTACATGTAGTGGGTGCTATTTTCATTCCCCCCTTTTTTTCCCACCGTAATAGCCTACGTAAATATTTATGTAAGATAAAACAGCGAAAAATAGGGAACGCAAATGGCGGCTGCCGTAGCCGCCACCATTTGCGTACGCTGTTTTTTGTTTTGTTTTTTGGCCTGCCATGATAGGCTACGTAAATACTTACATAGCCTATCACGGCAGCCTGGCTGGACGCAAATGGTGGCCGCTACAGCGGCCGCCATTTGCGGCCGCAGCAGCCCGTCAGCAGCCGGAACTCTGGCTGCGGACGGCCCTGGCCGGCTGCTCCACGGAGCCGCAGCGGAGCCGGCCAGGCAGGATTCCAGGGAGGAGGACCGGATCGCCTCCCCCCCCCATTGAGGATTCCAGGGGGAGGGACAGAGCACCTCCCCCCCCACCGCGAATCACATCTGCGAAAAGTTAAGTGACTTTCGTACATCCCTAGGTTTATTTATACCATGCATGCTTTATAGCTTATAATGACAATTTTCTATAGCTGCAATCCTCTAAAAGTTTACCAGGGCATAAGCCCCCTTGAACACAGTGGGACACAAGCCTGCGTGAATACGTATAGCATTGGACAAAAATATGGATGTAAATTGGACAAATTAAATAACAAGACTGTTATAACAGCAGATAGATAGCTGATCTTCCATAGAATCCAGAATTCCCCAGAGCCCATTAGAAATTTGGTACCAGATACTCCCAATAGTACTTAATTGCAGAGAGAAAGGTGAAAATGTAATCATTACACTGAAGAGCTGTAGGTGATCCTTTCCCCCATTTTTACTAGTGCAGGCTCATGGTCAGCAATTTTCCCAGTGCATCTGGGAAGTGCCAGAGTCAGCCCTATCATGAGGCAGAGTAAGGTGACCGTCTCAGGCTGTCGATTTTGGATGTCGTAAAAGTACATTCTTAGCTATTTAACTGATTATTATTGTCAGGGAGGGGAAAAATATTTACCTACCTGGATATAGTTATCTGACATTAGGGATGTAGGGATTCCCCACTGTGTGTTCTGGTGGGGAATCCGTGGAGGGGGGGGAGGCAATCCGTTCCTCCCCCCTCCCGGAATCCTCCAGAGCAGCTCCGCTCCGCTTGGATTCCAGGGGGGAGGGACTGGCTTGAGGGCGCTTACCTTCCCTCCTGCTAGCCAGAGCTGTTCGCCTCCTCCCTGTCCCTGCCGATTGCCTTTAAAAAAATGTCTTTAAAAAAAAAGGCAATCGGGAGGATGTGCCCATAGACTTATATGCAAATAGAGTCATGAATCTTGCATATAAGTCTATGTGTCCATAGGCTTATACACGAGATTCACCACTCTATTTTGCATATTAAGTCTATGGGCACAACCTGCTGATCTCATGTGCTCATAGATTTCTACGCAAAATAGAGCAGTGACTCTTGCATATAAGCCTATGGACACAGACTTATACGCAAGATTCATGACTCTATTTGCATATAAGTCTATGGGCACATCCCCCCCCCCCCCCGATCACCATTAAAAAAAAAAAAAGACAGTTTTTTTAAAGGCAATCAGCAGGGACAGGGAGGAGGCGAACTGCTCTGGCTGGAAGAAGCAGCCGAGTGCCGTTCCGCCTCCAGTCCTCCTGGAACAGAGGTGAGTAGTCCCAATCCGCAGTGGATTTCTCTGACAGCCCTACCTGACATTAACATCATTATCTGAGGCCCTCCTTCAGGTGCCCCTACCAAATGAGGAGAGGTGGGTGACTACAAGGGAGAGGGTCTTTTTGGTGGTGGCATCCATTTATGGAATGCTCTTCCCATAGAGGCTCATCTGGCACCTATGTTATGACCTTTTCAGTGCAAGATGAAGACCTTTTTATTCTCCCAGGCATTTAGTACAATTTGTACTTTATTTTAGTGCTCTGCTGACACACTTCCTGCCTTTCACAACCTCTTTGTTTCCCTGCGAAAGAGGCAGTCGTTTTTCTGCCTCTTTCGTTGGGTTGTTGAGGTTTTCGGAGAAATTTCTCAGGGTGCAGGCAGGGCTTCAGTGCTTACCTTATTAGAAGGAGGTGGCAAAGGGCTGTGTGTGTGTGCTCCTTCTTTTACCCTCTAGCCAGGACTTCCTCCCTTCAGGTTTCCCTGTGTGCTGCCTGCCGAGTGCCTGAAAGCTGAGTGAGGATTTTGGTTTTGCTTTGTTGTTGAAGAAGAAGTTGTTCTCGCTCAGCTTTCAGGCACTCACTAGGCGGCACACAGGGAAACCTCAAGGGAGGAAGTCCTGGCTAGAGGGTAAATGAAGTCCTGGCTAAAAGGGTAAAAGAAGCCCCAAGGGAGGAAGCCCCAAGGGAGGAAGTCCTGGCTAAGTCTTCTAGGGGACTTTCCAAGAAGCTCAAGCAGCCGGAGAGGCTGCAGGGGCAGAACGGGGAAGGGGGGAACTGCTAAAAGAAAGAGCACACTCACCCCTCTGACACCTCCTCACGCTACGGTAAGCACTGAAGCCCCACACCCAGATAAATATCTCCGAGATTTTCACCCCTTCCCACAATTTCCTGGTGCAGTTTCTTTTTGCTCCTCCCCCTGCCCTCCCCAGTGAATGTTCAAAAATAAATAGGTTGAAAAATTTGGCACACTACTATTTTATTTTGCTTGCCTATAAATGCTGTTAGAATTACCAGAATTTACTGCAGTTCTGACATCAAGCAAAACGTACATAATACACATTAAGCCCTCCATATTTTTTTCATCAACATACCCCTCCCCACATTACATTGTTACTTCCACTTTCACAACAAAGGCAATCTATTTCATTGCTTATATATACGCCTTCTGTTTCAGCTACATTTTAAAGTGGCAACAGTATAAAAGTCATGTAGCTTTTAATTCATGACATGTCGTGCGCATTTTCTGTGTACGTCCTCTAATAAAATCTTGGTTTTATTCTTTGCTGCTGGTTTTTATCTTGGTTTTATTCTGTACTGTTTCGATTCCTTGTTTGAATATTTGTATTTTATGTTTTTTGTTTAGTGTACACCTCTGAGAGAACTTCAGTTACTAGGTGGTTTAAAAGTACAGTCAGGCCACAATCCTATGCATGTTTAGACAGAAAAAAGTCCTGCCCCTCCCAGCATGACTGGCTGAGGAATGCTGGGAGCTGTAGGGCGTTTTTCTATCTAAACAAGCATAGAATTGTGCCCTGAATAAACAAAATATAAATAAATAAATAAGAAGTGCTTGTGGGATATTTTTGCCTCAGGTGCTCAAGTAACTTCACTAGTTACACTAGGCCCCTTCACAGGTTGGGATGCCATTTGCTGCTCCACCTCAGGCAACAAAATGTCTTGGGCTTACCCCAGCTGTTGTACACTAACTCACTACCACATTTGTTTGGTTGTACAGTGGGTAGCACACTCAACGTGGTAACATTTCCAGTTGTTATGTGATTTTTTTCCCCAAAAAAAGCAAAGATGATTTAATTTATTTTACAAACCTGTATTTAGTAGCAACAGTAACAATTTTATGTTTGTTTTTCTTTTAGCTACTGTGCAATGTTTACTACGGGACGCTAATATGCAAGCTCTATAATTTTCTAACAGCATGAAGTCATGATAGTCTTCCCAGGCCAGCTTAGTAAACTATAATTTTGTTTCTATATTAAAAAAAAGTTCAAAGGACAACAGCAGTTTAAACACACATATAGTAAAACAAACTTTAACTTTCTAAACAATCATTCTCCCTTTTGTACAGTGAAGGGGGACGGCTGTTTCCTGCCACAAGGCCTCAAGAGAAGATAAAAGTTTGAACTAAGATAGCCTGGATAAGCATTTGACTCCGTTAAAATAATAGATGTCAAAGATGGCATTACACATAATCCTTATCACCACATTGTCTAAAAGTCCTAACCAACGTTATATAAGATAATATTACAAGACATACACAGAAAACGCACATGACATGTCACAAACAAAAAACTATATGACTTTTGTACTGCTGGCACTTTAAAATGTAGCTGAAACAGAAGATTTATATATAAATAATAAAATAGATTGCCTCCGTTGTGAAAGTGGAAGTAAAGATTTAATGTGTGCGTGTGGGGGGGAGTATGCTGATGCAAAAAACTGAGGGAATGTGTATTATGTATGCATTGTTTGATGTCAGAACTGCAGTAAATTCTGGCAATGCTAATAGCATTTAGTGGCAAACTTCAAGAACTACCAAGTGCTTTTCTCGGTTAATCTCATTTTCAATTTTTCCAAATAAATATTGATATTTACTAAGGCATATTAGTAAACCTTCAATACAAAACTTGGGACAAAGTATTTATAGATATTTATTAGGGATGATGAGAATTTCATTTGGATTTTTTTTTATAAGAGCTTAACAAAATATGCAAATATCTTCATAAATTGGGTGGAAAAAACTTTAGGGTTTTTTGTTTTGTTTTTTTAAATGAATGTGGAAGAAAATGAAACTGACAGATTTCATCCACCCAGGCAGAGGGCTTTGATTACAGTGCTTAGGTCATAATAGTTCAGTTTTGAATCCCTGTGTATTCAACCACATTTGTGATGCTGAATTAAGGTTGCCATCTGTTTTTTTCTGACAAGCTCCTCATCTTTAACAATTGTATGTACAAACTAGGTAAGTAGAACATAGTCCTCTCCAATCTGGGAATACTTGTACCTATTGAATTTGGCCAGTGCAGGTGTGTGAGAATTTTGTTCAGCTCATTTTTATTAAGAACCTACAACATTTGCAAATTTCTTCATAAACAGGATGGAAAGAATTTGAGATTTTAGACATTTAAATGTGGGAGACAGTGAAACTGACATATCCATTCATCCCTATTATGTATTAATAAATGTCAAGAATGTCCAAATGCCTTCAAGAAATGATCTAATGTATTCTCATTTAATGGAAAACACCAAAGCATAATGGTCAAATTATGCCTAACATTCACTGAGGTGGTAAACCTGTATCTCTTCAGACTGCAGGTGGTGGCTCTTACGAATGAACACTCTCTTATGAAAAAACCGTCCTGCACTGCACATAGACAACTAGCATGTCGCGAATAAGGCTAGACTAGAGTGTTTCTCTTGACATCTAATTTTCTATATGGATGGTATTTTTGTATGGAGTAATGTAAAAAACTACAGACTAAATGGTACAGCCCAAACACAGGTAGTATCCTGTGATAACTAGGATCATGAGCTTGTAATACACTTCCAAATCACTTTTTGCATTAAATCATGCTAGGGTGCAATCCTATGCACATAGGTGGCCGCCTCCAAACTCGGAGGCGACTGCCTATCCAATGCAGGGCAGGAGAAGCACGGAGGGGATAGTTCCTTCCGCGCTCCTCCTGCCCTGCATTTTTGGCTAGGCAGCCGCTTTCGGCTGTCTAGCCGCGGGACGGCAGAGCGGGGGAGGAGGCTGCTATATGAAACATTGGATGTGTCGTACCGGCATTTCCACCCTCCCCACCCTGGAACGCTACGTTTCGGCTACTCCGCGGAGCACAAGGCAGCACAGAAGGGGGGAAGGTTGGTCCTCCAGGAACTGACCTTGGAGTGTGGGCTCCAAGGTCCATTCCTGGAAAACAAGATACCCTATGGCTGTCTAGCCACTGACTAGTAGCCATAGGATTGCTCCCTTAAGGGTGCAATCCTATGCATGTTTAGACAGAAAAAAGTCCTACAAGTCCCAGCATTCCCCAGCCAGCAGTGCTGCCTGGGGAATGCTGGGAGTTGTAGGACTTTTTTCTGTCTAAACATGCATAGGATTGTGCCCTTAATTTTGCTGCACCAAAAAAAGAAAAGGTAACACAAATTCTAGCAACTTATTTTAAACATTACACAGAAATATCTGCCATAAAGCTACAAAAAGAGGAAGGCATAAATGTGTAACCTAATGGAGCTCCTTAATCATAGCAATGCATTTTGACACTCAACAGTACCCATTTAGAGAATGGCTGCAATTATAAATGATACAATATTAAGTGTTTTTTATATTTTTCATTAATTGTTTTGTCGAGCTGTCTTTAATCATTAAGAAAGTATGCATATTTTAGCACTATTTATTATTTTTATTGCATATTTCAGTGTGCAAAGCATCTACTATGTATGTTCCTTATAGCCCCTAGAAACAAGCCTATAAGCGAGGCCCGTATTACTGTCCTCATATTACAGGTAGGGATGTGCAAATCAGCAACATCCAAACTTGCCAAAGTTCTCCAAATTCCTGTAACGTTGCATCAATGGACCCTTTACGGCTGCCACATACGCAACATTACCTACCCGGAAGCGCCCGAGCTGCCAGATTTGTGCACAGTGGTGGCTTGCTAGGGAGCATGGGGCATCTGTGGCTTTGTCGGGCTCTCACCAGGCTGTGACAAAGCTCGCACAGCACCCTAAACAGGGGCAGGCAGCGGCAGTGGTTCAGCAAGTGCCTGATAAAGCCGGGTGCGGGTGAGTCTGCCCATCCCTTATTGCGAGGGTTTTTTCTTTTCTTTTCACATGAAAATCCATGTGTATTTTTGTGCATATTTTCCCAAATGTATGTATCTATTGTGTGCATCTTTGATATGTACACTTTCTTCTCTCATTAATTAAAGTTAGGGATGTTAGAGAATTCCGCCATGGATCCCAGGGGGGCCGAATTCCAGTGAATTCGCCCCCCCGGAATCCGTGGCGAAACGGAGCCCCCCACCCCTCCACCCTGCGAAAGCCCCGTGAAACGGAGCCTACCTGGCTGCGGCTCCAGCTCCGGCGGTGGCAGGGGTGGCAGCTCCGGCTGCTGCCGGGCTGCTGCTGGGCTGCTGCGGACGCAAATGGCGTCCTGAGTAGGGGACGCCATTTGCGTCCCTATAGTAGCCCTTGATGGGCTACGTAAATATTTACGTAGACTATGACAGCTAAAGTGGGAATGCAAATGGCGTAGGGGACGCCATTTGCGTTCCCGTTTTAGCCGTGATAGGCTACTTAAATATTTACGTAGCCTATCACGGATAAAATGGGAATGAAAATGGCGTAGGGGACGCCATGTGCGTCCCTGCTTTAGCCATGATAGACTACGTAAATATTTACGTAGCCTATCACAGGCTACCATAGGGATGCAAATGGCATCTGCTACTCAGGACGCCATTTGCGTCCGCACCAGCCCGGCAGCGGCTGGAGGCCCCGCTGTGGGTTGGCCCGGCCGGCAGCTCCACAGCCCGGCCGTGGAGGGGAGCCAGCCGGGCAGGATTCTGGGGGGGAGGAATGGATTACCTCCCCCCCCGTCAAGAATTCTGGGGGGAGGAACAGATTGCCTCCCCCCACCTGCGGAACCCGGCGGAGCCAGGTAAGCGGGGTTTCGTACACCCCTAATTAAAGTGTATATGTGCATACTTTTCAGAAGTTCACATTTTTTCATGAGCATTTTTCAAATGTACACATGCTGTTGAACACATATTTGGTGTCCACAAACCATATTGTAAGCTCAGAAATGTATGGACTTCAACCGTCGATTGTGTCTGAGTCTGTGTTCAGTCTGGAAGGTGCAAACTGGGTCAATCCTGATCGAAAACAAACTGCAATGAATTTCTGATACATCCCTAATTACAGGTGAGTGAGTGTATACACATGCTAATGCTGATGGATATTGGCTTGCCTAGGCCACCTGGTGAAGTCTAGTTTGAAATAGGGATGTCCCATGTTTTTAACTATGCTAGATCATCTCACAATGTTATATGATTAACTGCCAACCTTCTCCTTTTTAAAAATAAAAACCTGAAACATGAACAATTTGCTATTTATTGAGTAAACAGGTTATTTTATTCACACACAAATACACCCTTATCCCATGAAAAAAAGAAACATAAAGTAATGTAGAAGTATTACATTGTAAAAAGCCATACATTCTCGTATTCAGTTCTCTAAAAATAAATAAATAAATAAAAAGTTTGATGTTGTTTGCAATAAAAATCACAACGTTTATACCATGAAATTCAGCTACCCAATTCAAATCAGCATAGGCCATTAAACTGATTCGTTTCCATGGTGAATAATTTAATTAAAAGCAACAATTTTCCTTTAAACGTTACAGTTGTTTCAGTAGGACCTACAGTTTAAGACAGCCAAGATAAGCAGCAGTTTCAAACTTCTACAACACTTCGGAAGTCCCAAGCCAAGAACTACTTATTTATACATCTTCACCAAACACAAAGTAAGCAGGTATCAACAGCACAATATGATTTCTGTTCAGTTAAAAGCAAAGGATGTAATTGTATCCTTCACATAAAATTGACATATTGGTAGATAATATGGCCAATCAGAATTTCAACCTGGTCCCGATAAACATCTCCACAAAGGGCAGGGAGGGAAGGTAATCAAACAAGATGTAAGCAGCCCAGACATCTTTTGTTCCTTGATAAATATTTGACTTTGTCTTTTGTGATAAAGTCTGCTGCCTGCAATTCAGCCCCAGAAAGAGGCTGTCGTTTTGGTAGAGAAAACATTTAATTAAGATCATTGTCGATTTTGCAGCCCCCTATGTGCAAAAGGAAAAAGGCAAGAAAGCAGGGAGGAGGAGGAGGTGACCAAGCCCCCTGCCCCCAGTTGTAAACAGTGAAAAACAAACATTATGCAGGCTTCGAAGCAAGGAAACATGAGCCCCCTTGCTGGTAAGTGATGGGGAGGAAGTTATCTCCCAGCGATTCACACAGCCAGAAGGATGTGGGAAGATAGGCAAGTAGCCTGCAGAACCACAACCATTGATGGAAGAAAGAATGAAAATGCACTTTAAACATGTGGTTTTTTTTGAGAGAGAAGGAAAGGAAAATAATGGAGCACAAATATATTTTAGTAAAGTTGCTGGCAAACAGCTACAAAACCATTTTATTTCCCTTTTACTGGTGCATGGCTGAATAATCCAGAATTTCAAATTAAACCTAGCCCAAGACATTTTGCTTTCCCAAGATAATGGAAGAGGTGTCCCTGGGACCCCTACAAGGTAGGGATGTCGGAGAAATCCTCCACGGACCACAATGAGGTCAGATTCTATTGAATCTGCCCCCCTGAAGTCCGTGGAGGATCGTATCTCCTACGTTCGCCTCCCCTGCGAAGTCCTCGCTGGAGGATCCTGCCTGCTGCCGGCTCCGAAGCTCCAGCGATATGGCCACCATAGCCGTATCACTGGCTGGACTGATGGACTGCGGACGCAAATGGTGTCCGCTACGCCATTTGTGTCCCTGCTCTTTGACTTGATAGGCTATGTAAATCTTTACGTAGCCTATTGCATGAAAAAACAGGGACGCAAATGGTATATTTGCATCCCTGTTCCTTCACACAATAGGCTACGTAAAGATTTACATAGCCTATCATGTCAAAGAGCAGGGATGCAAATGGCGTCCGCTACGCTGGACGCCATTTGCGTCCGCAGTTCATCAGTCCAGCCAGCGATACGGCAATGGCGGCCATATCGCTGGGGCTTTGGAGCCGGCTGGCAGCTCCGCGGAATCACCGTGGAGCGGAGCCAGCTGGCGAGGATTCTGGGGGGAGGGACGGATTGCCTCCCCCCCCCCCGCAGTAATTCATAGATCCCTACTACAAGGTCCCAATCTCTCAGGTGTTCATGAGCAGAGGGTTGCATAACATTGAAAGGAATCCTGGGATGGGAGAAGCAGGGATGCGAAAGCTTGGTTTGCCTCGCTCCCGTTTTCGTTTGTGACTTGCTTTTCTTTTTAAATTGAATGGGGAAGGTACACATTTTGAACAGGAAAAGTGCACATTTCCATGCATATTTTTCAAAAGCATGTACTTCCCCACTCCCTCCATTGGCTAATGTGTGAAAATCCTCTTCTTTTTTAAACATTCTTTGAATGCAACCACAAGTTCAGGAATGTGCAAGCTTTTCCAAAAAATCTGCTCCCATTCGGAGTTGCAAACGAGGCAATTTCTGATGATTTTTGAACTGAAACAACATTATTTCACACCTCTAAGAGATCCTGGGTGTACCTCTTCACTTCTTAAAAGGTTACAGCTTCATTCTGCAGCTTAGCTTATGCGGGCAATTGGAGAAGCCCCTGTTTTAAACGTATTTTGGCACTTCCTGTAAACCTAATGCAATTTAACCTAGTTCCTGCAGTTAAGGCCTCCAACAGCAACGTATTGCACAGGGTCCTGCGAGTGTACTAAAAAATAAAATGCAGGAAAATAAGGCCACCTTTAATACATAAAAACAGTCCACTTCCAAAATTTGACACTCATGCTTCTTTAGGCAGGCTCCAAAAGAAGGAAACACTAGAGATTTCGTATGAGGCTTTTAACCTATCACTAACACTTTGCACTAAGTCACGGTGCACATTTGCAAATGCTGAATGGTGATTCCTGTTGGTGGATCACAAAATGTACTGTGAGAACGAATTAGGCTGTTTCCACCTATATTACACTAAAAGTGGGTTTGTTTTGGTTTTGCATTTTGAGGACAAAAACTCAAGCTGGCTACAACATGCATTAGATTTAAAAATGGTACTCTTTCGTTTTCTATCCGAGATAAGCAACATCCACAAAGAGTGGGAAACAATCAGAGGCATTTTTAAAAAGTATGTGAAAATGACCAAGTCAATAGTTCATACAAAGATGGATCAGCATTGCTTAGCCCCCTTCAGAGCTTCAGAGGTTGCAAATCTCTTGTGAGACAGACAGTGTATTCCACACAGTATATCTTTGCTCATATCTAGACATGGGAGTGATTCTCCCATGCTATTAAAAAGTAAGAAAAATAAAGTGTGAAAAGAACACAAAAGAGATGAACTCCCAAACTCTTAAGAGCTTGCTTCTAAGTTATTTTGTTTTATGAGATCCTGATAAATTATGCCACTATGTACAATTTATTGAATGAGAAGCACACAGATCATTAAAAAAAATATCACTGAGTGCTTATGCTAAACTTTGGCTATATATACCTACCTGGGAGCAAGCCCCATTGAATTCTAGGAGTTATTTTGGAGTAGACATGTATAGGATTGCACTATTTTAGAAATAGACTGAGCGTGTTATATTCTACCATCACTGAGCTCACAATAGGTTTTACACAGAAAAGGTTAGTAATTGGAATTGCTATAGACAGATCTTTTGATGTGCATCTTAAATCCAGGACTTAAGATTCAGACTTCCTTTTGTTGCACATATATTTCGGAAGGAATAACAGCATAGACTAATTTCCATTTTACAATTTGTATAAATTTCACAACAAAGGAAGCAATAAACAAAACCAAAGCGCAATGGGATTAATCCAAGATTATCTCAATTGATCTTCCCCAGAAGTGGAGGGAAACCAAACTCCCTTAAGAGCACTCAGTGTGATAATGAATAGCAAAGAATGGCTT
The DNA here is from genome assembly GCF_057233095.1 of Heloderma suspectum. Taxonomy (NCBI): domain Eukaryota; kingdom Metazoa; phylum Chordata; class Lepidosauria; order Squamata; family Helodermatidae; genus Heloderma; species Heloderma suspectum. The sequence continues at coordinate 75,868,948 of NC_139460.1, read as the reverse complement.
GAGTTTAGCACCAGCCTAAGGCTGACAATAAGAAATTATGTTGAATGTTGGACACAAATGTAAAAGGATAAACGCTGAAGGCTTTTGGCACTTGAGAGGTACTTCCTGGAGTCTTATCTTCACCTCAACAGCACTGCTGCTATAAACAAAGTTGATTGTGACACTGAAACTTAGCCATAAGAATTCCCCGAGATACTCAGTGGAAACTTGAAAGATATTTTATATTGTATTTGCATAACTCCCAGAAAAATAAATAACAAAATATGCATGCCAAGTAAGTTTACTTGTATTTATGTATTATTGTATTATATCTTAAATTGAGATGGAGTGTGAAGCATTTCATCTATCATTCTGAGTGTGTAAGAACAATGTATGGATATGTAGTCAGGCTTTAAAGGACATTTGTTACTCAAAATCACAGAAAGCTTTCAGTAAAGTTCAAGAATAGGGACAATAAAGCATACAATTGCATATGTATGCTGAGATGTTCAAAACCACTTGAAGAAAATATCAGCCTGAGCAGCCTTTTAAGAGACTTAAAAGAACATAAAATGAGGCAAGGATAGAAAGAGAAGGAGTTTTCTAAAATAAGAACAACTTAAAATAACAACAACTAGGGGGTGTGCACAGAGGTAGGGGGGATTGCTTCAGAATCCATGTCTGAACTTTGGATAGTGTGTTGCTTCAATTTGGCACTTCAGACTGACATCTCGCTTTGGTTCGGATCCAAAGTGGAGTTCCACTTCATTTCATTTTCCAAAGCTTCTGATGTCTCCACATTGACTATAATGGGGGAATCTACAAATGGCTATAACTTTTTAAAAAATGTATTGGCAGAATTCAGGATCATGTTTTGAGGGGATGAAGCCTCCCAAATTTCAGACAAATTGGTGCAGGATGTGTGCAAGGAGCCTTTAAAGTATGCAGGTGTTTTGTTTTTTTAAGGATGCCCTACCTTCTCTGTAGTTATGTGGGCAATCCCTACATGAACATGACATACAGTACAGAGGTGCACCTGGGTATTTTCCCTGCAGATATTCAGAAGAATAGATGCAGGGGTTAAGGAATTCTGATGATTGAAAAACTGTACGAGGCTTTGTGTGTGTCGGATGGGGGGACTGATTACAACGCCTCTGCTGCCTCCCAGAAACTGCCTTGGGGGCAATATGACCTTTGCCAAGCTCCTGTTTCATTGTTGATGGATTGGTTGATAATTTATTGAAATCTGAAAGTGTATACTAACGTAGAGTCAACTTGCAAAGAGCGCTGAAAACACCGGAACAACTTCTAGTATGTTACTTCCAAGTCCCTCCCAAGAGCATTGTGATTGGTGGAGAGCCCTGTATTACAGACATTCCCTGATCGGAGCCTAGAGTTTTCATTCACAAAACTCCTCTCCCTTCGCTCCCCTGCCCCACCTAGTGTTAACCTTTTATGGAGGGCTTGCCTGTTGGAAGTTCAAAATTCTATCGATTTTAGGGTTACAAGAAAATGAAACTGACCAACCCTCCAAAGTGGGTCCAAAGATTCTGGAACAGCCTATGTTGCTTCAGACCCATTAGGATAAGAGCTACTTCACTTCTGAGAGAGTTCAAATACCTCTGAAACTGGCACATCCCAAAGAGCAAGTAAGTGATTCCAACATTGTGGTAGTATTGCAGCCTAGAAGCTGACTTAGGGACAGTTGATATGTTCAGCTGAATCAAGCAGTTAATGTGTTCCTCCTGGACTGTACCATTTCAAGCTTCAGCTGGGGGAATTCACATGTTTGAATGTACCTCCATCCAAAAACAACTCCTTGTACATACAAAACTAGCATGTACATACAAAGTTAGCTAGACAGGTTTGTCATTCATTCATTCATTTCATTTCTATACCACCCAATAGCTGAAGATCTCTGGGAGGTTCACAAAAATTAAAACAAAACACAGGATAAAACTATATAAAATATAAAAGTATTAAAACCACAATATAACAATACAATCAGAATAAAACCTAGCAGCAATGCACAGATTTAAAATACAGATTTAAACACCAAAGCTAAAAGACTTGGATGCTAAAATGCCTGGGAGAATAAAAAGGTCTTCACCTGGCGCTGGAAGGAATACAATGTAGGCACCAGGCGCGAACCTCTCTAGGGAGCTCATTCCACAGCTAGGGTGCCACAGCAGAAAAGGCCCTCTTCCTGGTAGCCACCAGCCTCACTTCCTTTGGCAGGGGCTCACTGAGAAGGACCACTGAGGATGATCTTAGGGTCTGGGCAGGCACATATGGGAGGAGGCAATCCTTCAGATAAACTGACCCCAAGCTGTGAAGCACTTTCAATGTTAATATTTGCACTTTGAATCGGGCCTGGAAATAGACTGGCAGCCAATGCAGCTGTAAAAGTTACGGCATAATGTGATCTCGTTGGCCAGTCCCTGTTAACAATCTTGCTGCCCTATTTTGGACTAGCTGAAGTTTCCAGACTGTTTTCAAAGGCAGCCCCACGTATAACACATTGCAGTAATCCAGACAAGAAGTTATCAGGGCATGGGTAATGAGAGCCAGTGTGGTGTAGTGGCTAGAGTGCTCCACTGGGTGTTGGGAGATCCAGGTTCTAGTCCCCACTCAGTCATGGAAGCTCACTGGGCGACTTTGGGCCAGTCACAGACTCTCAGTCCAACCTACCTCACAGGGTTGTTGTTGTGAGGACAAAATGGAGAGGAGGAGGAGGATGTAAGCCGCCTTGGGTTCCTTGCAAGAGGAAAAAAGGCGGGGTATAAATGCAATAAATAAATAAATAAATAAACTGTAGCTAGGCTATCTCTGTCCAGATAAAGGCGTAGTTGGAATACCAGCCTAAGCTGATAAAAAGTGCTCCGTGCCACCAAGTCCATCTGTGCCTCAAGTGACAGTTCTGGGTCCAAGAGCACCCCCAAACTATGAACTTGGTCCTTTAGGGGGAGTGCAACCCCTTCCAGAGCAGGTTGAATATCACCTAGCCAGGAAGACGAACCACCCAGTAACAGTACCTCCATCTTGTCTGGATCGAGTTTCAGTTTATTGGCCTTCATCCAGTCCATTACTGTGTCCAGGCACTGATTCAGAACAGCCACTGCTAGGGATATCAGAGAATTCCACCACAGATCTCAGTGAGGCCAAATGCCAGTGCACTCAGCCCCCCGAAATCCATGGCGGAACAAAGCCCCCCGCCACCCCACCCCACGAAAGGCGCGCAAAATGGAGCACTTACCTGCTGCCATTCTCGCTGCTTTGCGAATGATGGCCATGTCTGCGACCACCATTTGCTTCTTCATTATAGCCATGATAGGCTACGTAAATAATTACGTAGCCTATCATGGCTAACACAGGGACTCCATTTGCGTCCCTGCGGAGGCCATGATAGGCTACGTAAGTATTTACGTAGCCTATCACAGCAAAAAAAAAAGGAACGCAAATGGCGGCTGCCGTAGCCGCCGCCATTTGCATTCCCTTTTTTTTGCCATGATAGGCTGTAAAAATATTTACGTAGCCTATTGTGGCAAAAGACAGGGGCACAAATGGCAGCCACTATGCCATTTGCGCCCCTGTCTTTTGCCGTGATAGGCTACGTAAATATTTACATAGCCTATCATGGCAAAAAAAAAAAGGGAACGCAAATGGCGGCCGCCATAGCCGCCATTTGCATTCCTTTTTTTTTTTTTTGCTGTGATAGGCTATGTAAATACTTATGTAGCCTATCACGGCAAAATACAGGGATGCAAATGGCAGCAGCAATGGTGGCCACCATTTGTGTCCCTGTGCAGGCTGCCCAGCAGCCGGATGTTGGGCTGTGGCCGGGGAGAATTTCAGGGGGAGGGACGGAGCGCCTCACTCCCACCGCGAATGTCACCCTTCGAAAAGGTAACTGACTTTCGTACATCCCTAGCCACTGCCTCACCTGGGTTTGATGAGAAAGAGAGATAGAGCTGGGTGCCATCTGTATATTGATGGCACCTCTGCCCACACCTCTGGATAACCTCCCCCAGTGGTTTCATGTAGATGTTGAACAGCATGGGGGATAAAATAGAGCCCTGTGGAACCCCTTGCCACAACTGCCATGGTGCAGAGCAAAGCAATAACCCCCAGCACCACCTTCAGCCCTGCCATTTCCCTTATATCTTAATTTTCTATGAGAAGGATTCCACCCTCCATGAGCAAATACTCAAACATGCAACACTCCACCTGCAGTCTGAAGTGGTGTAGGCAGATAAAGCTTAACATTTTAATTCAATAATTTCAGTAGAAAGGCTGGGTGTCTAAAAGTCCATTCCATTGGCAATGTAATAACATGTAGGAAACAAAGGCTACTAGATACAAAATATAAAATCAGGAGTAGATATATATGTACTACATACACTAAAGAGGGGCAGGTTGTGCAGAAAAGAACCTTTCAGACCTGTGACCAATGTTATCAAAAGAAAATCATTTCTCAAGGTTACCTGCACTGCCTGCTGTGGTTGACCTTCCTGGGATATGTCTAAAAACAAGCCCTCATTTTCTGACATGTCTGGCATTCTGTTGTGAAGATCCTCAAACTAACTGAATGTCTGTTTTACTCATTAGTTAAGGATAGAAACAACAGGGTCATTTTCTTCTAGTTAATAATAGACTTGCCAAATTGTGATTTTAAGTTACTTGGGGGGATCTTCATGATAATGGATGAGAAAGGCATTACAGCATTATCTAGATTTTCATGGAATCGGCTTTGGTCTGTCAGGGAGACATGAAGCAAGAAAAGACAAGTGTACAATACCTTTAAAATCTGCTTTTCACGGGTCACACAGTGTTTGGAAGCAACATATTTCCAGATGGGTGGAGGGAGTAGAACTGAATGTCATCAACCAGGCAGGTGCTGCTCAACCAATGAGAGAGGCTTGTTTCCCACTCCTGTCCAGGCTCTCCCCTCCAGCTATCACATTGTTATCCCTGACAGCATCTGAAGGCTCCCCATGAGAGCACCTCACCAGCGCAATTTTGCCCCATTCCAGCCAACAGTCAGGGAGTTAGAGCTCCCACCCCCTTTCTCCTTTTCCAGGGAGTTAATATAGGGATCTAGCTGCTTCACCCATTGACAGTCTGCAGCCTGTGTTGCCCAGTCATAAAACACCAGTTACACACTTCCAGGGAGTAAATGCAGTTATCTAGCTGCTTCACCTATTCTCAGTCTGCAGCCTCTGTTGCCTGCTTTCCCATTGAAAGTGTCTTTTTCCCACTGAGAAAATCAGAGTGGTGCTGTTTCAAGTACTAGCTATCTAGCTAGGCCAGGAGCGGGACTCTGCAGCCTCAGTATTTCACTGTATTGATAGGGTGATACAGTGAAAACTACAGAATGCAGGAGAGGGAGGAGATGAGGCACCAGCAGAGGCAGCAGCAGCAGCAGCAGAGAAGCAGCGCCCCTTAAAAATAACATGCCTGCTTCCCTCCGCAGCCCCCCTTTCTATGCTCAGTGATATGTAAGGAGACAACCAGTTACTTCCCCAACCTGGCGCCCTCGAAAAAAAAGGGATATGGAGCAAATTAAATTAAAAATTGGACGGGGGCAATCAGCTGTTCCCTTATTTCCGAGTAGGGATGCTGAGCTTGTGTTCACCCTTTGGTGGGGTTCTGGTCTTTGCTTAAGTGCAGTTAAGGGCAATGAGTTCCCCAAATCCCCACAGCCATTCCACAAAGCAGGGATGCAGGAGGAAATAAAGGGGGCAGCCCACCTATCATGATGTAACAGCAGAACACACACACCCCCCAAAAAAACTCATAAGAAGCTGCATTTAATTCAGGGATATGGGGGCACACTGCACTGGAAGGGGAGGAAGCTGGCTTAAAGGAAAAATGCGGCACAAAACGCCTCTGAAAAAGCTGCGGGTTTCAGGCAGGTTTGCCGCAGAGTGCCACGGCATCATGTGTGCCTAACAACTTTAAGCCATGGCAGCATCAGAGAAAACTTCTCATGTAGACAGGCCGCCAGCCAGTGATGGACTCAGTTAGGATAGGCTTTGACTGGTCAGAGTACAAGTACATTTTTTGGCAAGTAGAGGAAGTCTGGAAGGTTTGGATAGGCCAAGGTGTGGGATCAATAAAAAATTCAGGTCAGAATATTGAACCAAGGCCGAAACAAACAGACAGACAGGCACAGACAAACAATCAAGTGTGCAGGTAAAATACCTGAAGGTTATGAATTCTGGTTAAAACAATGTGTGCATCACAATATAAAGATCAATAGCAAATGATACATAGGTGAGAGTCAGTATTGTATAGTGATTGGACTTTGAACATAGAGACCTGGGTTCAAATCCCATGATGCTCAGTGGGTGACCTTAAGGAAGTCACGCTTTCTCAGTCTGGTGCACCTGACAGTTTGTTGTGGTGATAAAAGGAGATAATCCCCATGTACAGCTCCTCAGGAGAAGGGCAGGATAGGCACATGAGAAATAAATAAATAATCCAAATAAGGAACTTTGACATTTTCTGCCTATTTCACAAGAAACCATTGGACAATAAACACAAGCCTTGAAAACCTTCCTTGAGCTACCCAGTAATAACAGAGCTGTGCCAAACAACTTACCATTTGTGCAGTATTTCTGATGGTTAAATAGGACCGTTGTGTCACCAGCTACATAGTGAAAATCCCCGAAGACCTAGAAAATGAAGGTAATAAAAAGGAGTTAAAAATCCATGCATGTTTCTAAGCTTGATCCAAAGGTTGCTAATTTTATTGGATTTTTGTTTGGATATCTATTTTCAAGACTTCAATAAAAAGCTGGTTTCAAAGCTCAAGCAATTACTTCCATTAGTAATATCAGGAATACTGTGCCTGTAAAAGCCAACATACTTAGGGACATGAAACATTTGGTCCTTTATTTGTTCATATGCCAAGTTTTGCATTCACAACCACCCTCCAACCTCCCTGCCCTCAACCTCAACCCTGACCTGATCATGCTGTGTAGAAATAAAGAGTAATTCATTCCTCACTCTAGCCTACTCTTGGGCCTCTCCTCTGAACAAAGATTATTCACAGTAAACAGTTATTATTTCTATGCTCAAGCGATATATAATCAGCAGAATATAATTCTAAAGCCATTACACCAATTTTCTCATTTGGCCATTCCAAAAATAGCCTGTTCTGACACATAAACAAAATGGAGACCCCCTCCCCCAAAGAAATAAACAAACCTGCTGCTGATGAAAAGATAATTCACAGAAATAAAAACTAAGCATTCAAATTATTCTGTGCAAACTAACAATAATTATATTCTTAACTCTGAATTTGGAATATGATTCCAAATTGATGGGATATTATTTGGAATATGTTATTATATTCATTGCCATATGCATTCAAATTACTTGTGCACACAATAATTATATCCATAAGGGTGATTTTGGAATACAAGGATTGAATATTATATGGAATAGTGTTCTTATATTAATTGCCACAAGGTGCAGTGGTGACCTAGTCTAGCTAATATTTTAAAGGGATTAGACCAGGGTGGGAAATCTGCTGACCTTCAGATGTTGCTGGGTACAGTTCCCATCATCCCTAACCATTGAACATGCTGTCTGGAGCTGATGGAAGTTGAGTTGAAGGAAGTTGAGTTGAACATCTGGAGGGCCACAGGTTCCCCATACCTGCGTTAGACAAATTCATGGACATTATGTTTTTCAATGGTTCCTGTTGGCACCAAAGAGAACTTAAATCCAGGGCTAATAGCAGCTTAGGGGAAGCCATTTTTAACAGGAGTCTGGAGGGACAGGTTAATTCCACTCTCCCCATGCACTGTGGTCCTGATCTTGATTGCTCCCCCTTGCCTGCTATTTATTTCATGCAGCTAGAAGTCATTTCCGTGCAGCATAGCCCTAAATGGAAGCTCTATGTGGAGAAGCACTAGACACCTGATACTGGTGGCAAATAAGGGAAAGGCTCTTGCCTTTATAAAGTTTCTGGATGCGTCTGGTTGGACACAGTGTTGGACACAGGATGTTGGACTGGATGAAGCCTTGATCTGAGCCAGTGGTGCTATTCAAATATTCTTATGATCATTAATCCCTACAATAAAGCACCTTACTGTTGAATAAGGACTGCCATAGTATGTAACACCATCAGAACAGGGTTCAGCCATGTTAGACTATGGATGGATGGTATGTATCACTTTTACAGGTGTTCCTTGGTCTCATCCATTCCATTGCCATATTATTGCGCACGTTTTTTTAAATAAAAAATGTGCTAAAAATGTGTACAGAAATATAATTTATTTATTTTATTTGCACCCTGCCTTTCTGCAAAAAAAGGACACTCAAGGCAGCTTAGAGAACCAATTCAACTTGATTAAAACAATACATTAAAATGCAATACAGTATAACAATTACAGGGAAAAAAATTACAAACAGCACCCAACCTGCCAGACTCACTTACTTAAAGGCCTCCTTAAATAAAGCAGTCTGTGCCTGCTGGTGGAAGGACATCAAAGAGCAAACCTAGCTTCCCTTAAAAGGGAGTTTTATAGCCTGGGAGCAGGCACTGAAAAGGCCCTCTGATGGGTCACCACCAAACACTTCTGAAGGCAACAGTCTTTGAAAGAATCCATACTTATATGTAATAAGGCGGTCTGAAGGCAGACTTTTAAAAAAATATTTCCCATCTTGTTTTATGGGCAATAGATACTCCATGTAACTTAGAAAAACACATATACACAATGGAGCTGTAAATACTCCTCTGAAGCAATGGGAGATAACCCAACTGGGGGCAGCCATTTTTCCCCCTGGGCGAGACAGTGATTGATTGATTGATTGATTGATTGTACTTCTATAACATCCAGTGGCCATCTCTGGGCAGTTCACGTCTCTGGGCAGTTCACAAAAATTATAACCACAAAATACAGCATAAAATACAATATAAATTAAAATCTTAAAACTACAGTGTAAAAATACAATCAGAATAAAACCTAGCAGTAATGAAGAGATTTCAACCACAGTTAAAGATTTAAAACAGCAAAGCTAAAAGACCAGAATGCTAAAATGCTGGGAAAATATAAAGGTATTCACTTAGCGCCGGAAAGAGCACAATGTAGGTGCCAGGCAAACCTCTCTAGGGAGCTCATTCCACAGCCAGAGTGCCACAGCAGAAAAGGCCCCTTCCTGGTAGCCATGCACATGGTGATCACAATAGGAGCCAGCCTTTCTAGCCATTTGGAGTGGCTGTTTCCTGTCAAAAAAGACTGGTATTTTTTAAGGCAGCCTTCAGACCACCATGTAAAATTCAGAATGCAAAATCTGAACTATGTAACTATGTTCCTATCTGCATATTGGTCTGGAAGCTGCAGATCAAGTCAGTTGGCTTTAGAATATGGACACCGCAAATTCCTCAAGCATCTATAGGTTAGACTCCGAGCTCCATTACAATCTGCCAAGGGTTTTACCCTAGAATAACCAGATCATGTTGGAGTCACTACACAGGTAGCGTCAGCTGTGCTGGCTGAGAGAAATGGTTGGTAGGCTAGACATGCAGCCCCACAGGCCTTACATTGTTGGCCACTGATTTACAGAATCTCTCAAATTACAGCATTCCTTAAACTAAAAGGCACTTAACAGTGTATTCCACCCAAAATTAAAATAAAATAAAATAAAATAAAGCTTTCGAAGACATGGAGCAATCAAAATAAGCAACCTAATTCATGGCCGTTTGTTTTTAAAGGCTCTTTGAAAACAAAATGCTTGGTTTGTTTGTTTTGGTTCACACTCAACGGGAAATTTGGCAGAGGGGACATAACAAAAATCCAAAGAGGAAGAAAAATCAAAGGTGGGAAAACATTTCTGCTTGCAATGGAAAGTTTTATTCAGAACCAACACCTCTGCTTGCATTGTGCAGGGCCGACCAGGTTTTCTTTTTTTTAATGACCCATACAGGATGTTAACAACAACACATAGCATTAATGATTTATATCCACAAAAGGTCATTAAGGGTGCCTCTTTGATTCTTCATTTTGCTTATCCTGTCAATAAAGTGCTTTGTTAAACTCTTGCACTGGCCTCTTCAGGATAAAAGAGAAGGAAAAATAGCAACAACAGGAGATCTAACAAAATGGGGTTGGGGAAAAAGAGATTATACAGTGCACTAACATAAATATAATATGGTATCTCTAACTCACAGTCTCCCTGTAATTGATATACAGCATTTAATCAAAGTGCAGATATATGCCGTTGTGTTCAATTAAACCACAGTATGATTTTGAATCCCATCACAATGGAAATAGCAGAGAGTGTTCATTGTAAATCTTATTCTCCTTCTTAAGCTAACAAAGATAATTAAGGTGTCCTATAGCAAGAAAAAGGCAAGACCCATAAACATACCAGACAAGGCAAATAACGGTCTAGCAGACAAGGCAAGTAATTAAAGTAGTTAATTTCCGAAACAAAAAAAGGCAAGTCTATAAACTTCTTGTCTGTTCAAAAATGTCCTTAAAACCCGTCAATTTCTTATGGTTTGTGTGTCATCAGATTTCCATTACATGCTATATGACATCTCCATGAATTAATTGGCTACTTGCTCCAAAAGAGAAGAAGTACACAACTCCGCAGAAGGACAGAACACCTGTATTCCTTAACTTCATGGTTAAGTACAACAAGCACAATTAAAGGGGTGAGGGACCATACCATCTATCAAAGTAAATCACATCTACATTTTTTAAATTTATATTTCACATGCAACACTTCTGAAACTCCAAACCATAATTTGGAGAATCAGGAAAGAATCTTGTGATTGTGTGATTCCCTTCTCCCTCCCTCTTTCCTTTGCACATGCTTATTTTCCAGTTTGGGTAAATTATAGTTTGTCATTACATCTGAACCAGCACACTATGGTTTGCACTTACCCTCCAATTAGATTGGAGGAAGCCATCTGGTATGGAAGACTGGACACGTCATGTGTGAACCAATCCAGTGTTGCTTTCACAGTGTGCATCTCTCCCCCCACCTCCCATCCCCTGAATTTGACTAATTTGGAGAATATCTATTTCCTTTTTTGTGTGTGCCATTCACATCCTGGCCTGAATCCTACTGACCTTTTAAAATTCTTTAAATACTAAAGACATATTCAAACTTCTGTGGAGTGATTGATATGCTTCCCTTCCCTTCCTGGCTCAGTTTGCACATGTTGAGAGGACTGAATTTCAGGAATTTCAAGACAACTGAACTAAGACCCACTTCAGGGGTCGGTTGGAAATTGTATCCACAAGGTGACTGTCCTGTGTGGCAACTTATTTGTGTGCACAGTGGGTCGCATAGATACTACCAGCCAGTTTCCTCTGTACTCCAAAAGAAATGGTTGCCATCAAGGCCGGCGTCAAGGGTAGGCATGATTGGGCACCTCCCAAGGGCCCACTGACAACAGTCCCCTGGACTTGTTCCTCCTCTTCATCAAGCAACCTGCTTGTTCACCTGCCTCTTCCTCTTGCTCTGGTCCAGACAATGGTGAGAAGGAAGAGGATTAGATGCCACTGCCTGCTTTCTCATTGCCTCTCTGCCTGGCAAGCAAGCAGGCGGTAGCGATTATGAGGAAGAGGAACAGCAGCAGGTGACCCCATGACAGTAGTGCTCATGAGCAGGTAGACCCACTGAAGAGAGGGACCCATTGAGGGTGTCTTGCCCAAGGGTGTCTTGCCATTGAGGGTGTCTTGCCCAAGGGCTCTCAAAAACCTGGACCTGGCACTAGTTGCCATTCTATAGAGAAAACCACACGGTAGCAGACAGCTTGTTGTTTTATTATTGGCTACAATTTTCTTTATCATGCATTACTGTTATTTCACTTATAATAAATGATCCTCACATTTTGAATAACAAAAAAGCAAATACTATCATACTAGTATTATGCATGGATGTAATTTTATGCATAATTACACTCATGCCGTCGCTTACACAGACTATGGGATGATTTGCAACAGGGACATATGGGAAATGGTTCTCTCCATGTTCATAACAGAAGGGGCATGCACAAGTACATCCAGTGTTAAGGGAGCCCTGCCCCAGGACCGAAGCATACAGTCCTATGAGCTACTGTCTTGGAAGAGACGTTAGGCTTAAATCTGTAAAATAATTGCTTCCATACATTATTACTGCTTAAGGGTGCAATCCTATGCAGGTTTCGCAGAAGAAAGGCCTTCAACTCCCAGCATGCCCCAACCAGACATTTTTTTCTGTTGAAACCTGCATAGGAATGTACCCCTAAATCATGTGTGTATAAGTATTGCCCATCATATTGTGCAAATATCATAAGGTGGGTTGTATTGTTTCTATGTATAGCACTGGATAAAAAAATACAGTTTATATCTTGCATAACCAATGGCTTTTACAATATTTTGACTCTACACAGACTCATTGAAGAGAGCAACTCAAATTAACAGTGTTATTGAATAATTTGAAATAAACCAAGAGGCAACAAAATGAATCCAAATACATTCAATTAGTAATTTTGATTTTTTTTAAAAAAAGATTTTCTTGTGAGAGGCATGAATGAATGAATCACTGTGATGAAGAGAAGAGTGAATGGCTTGATATTACTACTGATAAATTACTTCCAACTATACTGAGGTCAGATGTGGAGCGAGGAGAACTGATTAACTAAGTCTGCTATTGTTGATTGATTGAAAAGCAATAGCCAACCATAATAATTCATATAACTTGAAGGTTCTTCGGAGGCCATCTGTATCAAGTGCTAGTGGTTGTGCTGGTGAGATAGAGTGTCCCTCCATTAATTTGAACTTTTGTTAGTTCTCTGGTGGAATCAGCATCATATACCTGAAATGGTTATAAATATGCCCAATAGACCTATGTAAGTGGCATGTCATGCAGGAGGATACAAAACAACCAACATTAAAGAATGAAGCTTGCTGCTCAACAGCTCATTCCAAGGCAGCCCCTTTAAAGACATAACGAGGCACTGACAGGAAGGATGCGAACAGTTTCCACAATCTATCCACAAGAAAAACACTTCTGAACCAGACCCAACCTAGCCTGCATTGACTCCTTGCAGGAATTGGGTGTATATAATATGTATATAATATATATAAGTATAAATATATTGTGTATAGTAAGACAGATTTATCTGCCTTAGCCTTAAGATTGGCATCTGAAGCCCTGCCCTGGTGAGTTACCAGGTACAGGATCTTTTCTGTGGTGGCCCTGCATCTCTGGAATATCCCTAGGAAGGGACTAATCTGTTGAGCCGAGTTTTGCTCAGGTTCTCATTTTTCCACTGCTAAATTAATTCCATCCCATTTCCATATCTTTTTAATCTACATGAAAATACATATGTATTTTTATGTACATTTCTTAAAATATATACAGGTTGTATCCATTTTTCCAAGTCTATGCATTTTTGTGCATACTTTTTCAAATGTATGCATTTTTGCAAGAGATTTTACATTGCATAAAGCATTTTGTGTGCATTTTCCAAATACGGCGATTTTTGTACCTACTGTTTCAGATTTACACAATTTTTGTGTGCACTTTGCAATTATATGCATTTTTTGGCATGCATTTTCATCAGAAAATAATGGATTTCAACATCTAACAACATTCCAGTTCATGTTCATGTTTGGGAAGTGTGACTTTGGTAACCCTGAAACTTGTTTAGGAAGACTCTAAAGACCTTTTTATTCTGGTTGTCTTTTGATTTGTGGTGCTGCAACTGTTTTATCTCCCGCCTCTATTTTACAATGGTTATTTGCGGCTGGTTTTCTTATCTCATAGTTTTATCTGCTTTATCGATGCATGTGCTGTAGTCCTTTTAATGTTGTTGTTTTTGTGTGATATGCTGTTTTATTGGAAATCAGCTGGAGGATAAATTCTCCTGAAAGGGGGTTTAAAAATCCATCAACTAAGAAATAAATAAAGAGCTGATGGGCTGGCAGGTACTGGGCAAAGGCCTTTCTTAGTGGTGGCCCCAAACCTTTGGAACTTTCTGCCCAGGGAGTATTATGTATGGCTTCGCTACTGCTGGGGTGACAAACAAAAACAAATTAAAACTCAACTAAACCTCTGAAGACTGGTTGAATTATGTTGTACTTGCAGTAGGGGCGGGTGGGGGGATTAGCTGATAGTCATTTTTTAATGTTATGGCTAAATGCTGACATTGTGACTATTACGGTATTTTTAAATTTTATGTGTTTTGGAGTCATCGAAACCACTTTGTCAAGGCAGGGCACCCTGAAAGGAGAGTTAAATCACATATTTTAAATGACTGTCATAGGAGTCTGAGAGAGGCGAGGGGTGAGTAAGTAGTCAAGATTTGGTCACTTTTGAATCCCTGAATCAGTGAACTGCCAGAGTGTACTACAATACCTGACATTCACAATCCCCGCCCCTATTTCTCTGCAATTTCAGAGGCGTCGCTAGTGTGTGCACGTGCAACCAACTTTCCCACTCATGGCATGTTGAACTGACATCTGAGATCTGACATAGTCATAAACATTTGGTCTTAGATCCTAGGATGCTGTTGTACAATTGGAAGGCACTTCTGCTCATGCAAGGGAGGGAGAAACTTTCACTAACACACCCTTTCCTACTGAATGCCTCCCACTCACCCTGCATCATATACCCACCTTGTTCTGCAGAGGCATCCAACCCTCAAGAGTTAATTTTCAGGGGACTACAGAGGGAGGTGGGATTAGCCCCTTTCTATTCACAGAAGGGAAGGTCGCATCAAACTGGTAGGAAAGTTGTCAGGGTATCCTTTTTAGCTTTTGTGGCCAGCTTGGCATTGTTATCCAATAAATGTCTAGTTATCAGAGTTGACCTAGTTTCTGAATGTGAATTTTGGTATTGGCTGCAATGGAGAAAATTGCATCTGTATCCTGTTTCTATTGTCAGCTACAAAAGACACTGAGTTCAAAACTCAAGATGTTCCAGAGTGAAAATGGTGAGGTCCCCGTTCATTAGTTCTCAGACATTTCTGCAAAAGATGGAAGAATCCAGGGGTTGACTACCTTTCTTGTAAGCCATATATCAGAGTTGGGGAACATCTTTCAGCCCAATAGCCAAATTCCATTTCAGAGAAGCTCATGGGGGCCACATTTCAGTTGCGGGATGGGCCAAAGGCGAAGGGAGCGGGATCAAAGGCAAAAGGAAGTGGGGGCCAAAACAGAAACAAAAATACCTGCATATTGTTCCTTAAAGCTCTTACTGCTAGTCCTAAGCCTTAGGAGAGGCATTGCAACTTTTAAGATGTGGGAAAGGTGCCTGTATCCTAGGGATGTTGGAGAATTCCGCCATGGACTACAGTGAGGCCGGATTCTAAAGAAACCAGACCCCTGGAATCCGTGGCGGAATGGCCTCGCCCCCCCCGCCACCTCCCTGGAACAGACCTACCTGGCGGCAGATGTGGCGGCGGCTCTGGCTCCAGGTCATCTTCCGGGCTGCTGCGGCCGCAAATGGCGGCCATCGTGGTGGCCGCCAGTTGCGTCCCTGCTTTTGCCGTGTTGGGCTATGTAAATATTTACGTAGCCTATCACGGCTAAAGCAGGGATGGAAATGGCATAGGGGACACCATTTGCATCCCTCCTTTTGCCGTGATAGGTTACATAAATATCTACATAGTCTATCACGGCAAAAGACAGGGACACGGCAAAAGACAGGGACTAACACAACGCCATTTGTGTCCCGGCTTTAGCCATGATAGGCTACGTAAATATTTATGTAGCCTATCACGGCAAAAGCAGGGATGGGACACCATTTGCATCCCTGCTTTAGCCATAATAGGCTACGTAAATATATATACGTAGGCTATCACAGCCTAGCGTAGGGACGCAAATGGCATCCCCTACGCAGGACGCCGTTTGCATGAATGCATCCGCAGCGGCCTTGCAGCAGATGGGGGCCCTGCTGTGGATCAGCCCGGCCAGCAGCTCCATGGACTGGCCGCCGAGCGGAGCTGGCCGGGCAGGATTCTGGGGGGGGGAGGACTGGATCACCTCCCCCCCGCCCCCCACAGTACCCAGCGAAGCCAGGTTAGTGGGGTTTCATACACCCTTTCTGTATCCTTACCAACATTCATCATTTTGGTTCATCAAGCTCTACTACCACTCACTAACTTTCTCCTACATATATACTTGTTACCACAAAACTACCAAAAATTCACCTCCCACCCCAAATATGAAGGCTGCTGCATGGATTATTGAACAAGCCTCTGGTCTGATTCAGAATGGCTCTTATATTCTTATAAGAATATTCAAATCTGAATATGGAGCAGAATGCTCTCCTGACTGCATCAACCCATATAACTTCCCCTAGCACACTAACATTGACTTCAGCCTCCTGGCATTTAAAGTTGTATGAACATTTAGTGCCACTTGATCAACTTTTTCCATAATGGCAGTATACTTTGCATACTTACTAAGAACATAAGAAGAGCCATGCTGGATCAGACCAAGGGCCTATCTAGTCCAGAGTTCTGTTTGCACAGTGGCCAACTAGATACCCATGGAAGCCCCCAAGCAGGATATCAGTGCAACAGTAACCTCCTGCTTGTGTTGTGCAGCAACTGGCATACAAAGGTATTCTGTGTCTGACACAGGAAGAAATATGTAATACTAGTAATCATATGAAATACTAGTAGTCAATGGGGCTGTTCGCACAGCACAACAACTCACCATGGGTTATTTAACCCATGGTGAGACTATGGCACATGCAAGGCATGAACAGCTGCCAATCTGAATATGCAAACCCCTGCTTAGGGGTTGGCAGGTCATGCAAACCTGGTGAGCATGGGTTATCCAAGGTTTAAATAATCCTTGCTTAACCCATGGTCTGTTTTAATGTTATGTGGGGCTTGATTAACCCTCACGTAACCCATGTTCGCTGGGTTCGCATGACATGACAACTCCCGAACAAGGGCTGCATATTTAACCTGTCACCCATGAGTGTTGCTGCTAAATAACCCATGACGAGCCATGGTGTGTCATCTGAACTTGGTCACTGATAGCCTTATCCTCCATGGATTTGTCTAATCCTCTTTTAAAGCCATCCAAATTCATGGTCATCACTACACCTTGCAGTGGTATATTCCACAGTTTGACTGTCTGTCTGTCTGTCTATCTATCTATTTATTATTTAAAACATTTGTATCCCATTCTATAGCATTAGGATCTCAGGGCAGCATACAGATAAAATCAACTTAAACAGTATAAAACAATAAATAATGTAAACAGCTAAAAACATATTAAACAAGCTAATACCAATTAAAATCTAACAGTTAAAACAGTGTGCAACTTTAGGGAATGCATTTAGCCCTCAAAGGCTTTGGCAAAAAAGCCATGTTTTTACTTGGCACTGAAATGAAACCAATGTACACGTCAATTGCCAATTGCAATGGTTGCCTATATGCTTCCGAGCCCAATTCAAAATGCTGGTTTTGACCTATAAAGCCCTACACAGCTTGGGACCACAGTACCTGACAGAATGCCTCTCTCGGCATGAACCGACCTATATGCTACACTCTACATCTAAGGCCCTCCTCCAGGAGCCTCCTCCGAGGGAGGCTTGGAGGGTGGCAACAAAGCCTTTTCAGTTGTGGCTCCACATATATGAAATCATCTTCCTGATATGGCCTGCCTGGCGCCAACATTGTCATCTTTTCAGTGCCCGGTTAAAACTGCCCTCTTCTCTCAGGCATTTGGCAGCGCATACCGAGTCTCTTGGGGCGCAATCCTAACTAGATAGGCCTCTGACCTTGGAGGGGACCGCCTAACCAAAGCAAGGCAGGAGAGCCATGGGGGGATTGTTCCCTCCGCTCCTCTCCTGCCTTGCTCTTTTTCGCTAGACAGCCATTCTCAGCTGTCTAGTGGCGGTGAGGGGGGGCAACCAGGAGAGGAAGCTGCCACATGACACATTGGATGTGTCATACACACAGCTCCGCTCTCCCCGCCCCAGAATGCCCCCCAGCCTCGCCCCTTTTCAGTCGCTCCACACTCCTCTTCTGAGCACGGAGGACGGGGCTTCTCCGCACTGCCTCCGAAGCAGCACAGATGAGGGGGAGGTCAGATTTCCGGGAACTGACCTCAGAGCATGGTCTCCGAGGTTGGTTCACAGAAAAGAGCATATCCTATGGCCCTCTAGGCAGTGTCTAGTGGTCATAGAATTGCTCCCTTGATTGTCTTTGGCTGATACTTTTTAAATTGTTTTAGATATATGTTGTTATTTTGTGTATTATTTCTTTTATGTCATTATGTGAATGGTTTTTATATTTTATATAATGTATTTCAATAGTTTTTAATTTTTGTGAACTGCCCAGAGAGCTTCGGCTATGGGGCTGTATAGAAATATAAGGAATGAATGAATGAATGATAGAATACTAGGGTTGGAAGGGGCCTATAAGACCATCGAGTCCAACCCCCTGCTCAATGCAGGAATCCAAGTCAAAGCATCCCTGACAGATGGCTGCCCAGCCTCATCTTGAATGCCTCCAGTGTGGGAGAGCCCACCACCTCCCTAGGTAATTGGTTCCATTGTCGTATTGCTCTAACAGTCAGGAAGTTTTTCCTGATGTTCAGCCGGAATCTGGCTTCCTGTAACTTGAGCCCATTATTCCGTGTCCTGCACTCTGGGATGATCGAGAAGAGATCCTGCCCTTCCTCTCTGTGACAACCTTTCAAGTCTTTGAAGAGCGCTATCATATCTCCCCTCAGTCTTCTCTTCTCAAGGCTAAACGTGCCCAGTTCTTTCAGTATCTCTTCATAGGGCTTTGTTTCCAGTCCCATGATCGTCTTCGTTGCCCTCCTCTGAACCCTCTCCAGCTTGTCTGCATCCTTCTTAAAGGATGAATCGGGACTCCAAGAGGAGGGCATTCCACAGCCAAGGTGCCGCAGCAGAGAAGGCCTGTGGTGTGTGGAGCGGTACTTCCTTTTATCTCTCCTGAGTTTCCCACCATTCAGCTTCTATTGCTATGAAAGAAGGAGAAAACATCTTCCTACCCATTTCTCCACGCTATGCATATTTGTGTACACTTCTATCATGTCTCCCCTTCCTCAACCTTTTTCTAAGCTAACCATCCCCAAATGTTGCAATCATTCCTCATAGGGGAGTTGTTCTAGTCCCTTGATAAGTTTGCTTGCCCTTTTCTTCACCTTTTTGAGCCCTACAATACCTTTTTGAGGTGCAATGACCAGAATTGTACATAGTATTCCAAGTGTACTCACACCATGGTTTTGAATAAGGGGCATATGATGGTAGCAGTTTTAGATTCTTTTTCTAATTGCACCCAACATGGAACTTGCCTTTTTCACAGCAACTCTACACAGAGCCAACCTCTTCATATGAAGAAAAAAGTATTGCAGAAACCCAAGTTTCCAAAGCTTACTATTCTGTGAAATCAAAACCAAATTCCTGTATGCATTGTTCCAAAAGGAGGCTAAATCCACTGCCAACTTTCTCCTTTCAGCCTCCAGCTGTTTCAGCTGTTCAAAAATAGGTCACAACTTGAAATAATAATAATAAATATTTCATAAATGAGAAAAGGTGTATCATATTCTCTTTTCTTTACAGTGCTCCAACTTTACCTTCAGTGAGAAGCCAGATTACAAAAGTCCAAAATATTTTTCAGTAGTTATTACTAGCAGGAACTTAGAATGAAACTTTAAGTGGCCAAATTGGTCCTAATTTTATATTAATTAACATTAATACTTTTAATCACTTGAATCACTTTATCCTGGGCATAGGGTGGGATCTAACAAATTACATTAGGTTGTCTTTAAGGCTTGTACACATTCCCTGGAATTTTTCAGCCATGCCTGAACAACATCAACATCTGAATTATAAACTAACTTCATGCAGCTACATGTAGCGGCTTTGCTTCTTCCTTTGCATAAGCAGGGAAACAAGCCACGAACCAGAGTTAACTATAGCTTTACATTAACTCTGAAACAGGAAGCTATGCTTAATGGCTTCCAAACAAGCCAGGATTTGAAAGCCAGGATTTAAAGCTGGCTTAATACATTGCCTTGCTTGGAAGCCATTGACCATAGTTTCCAATAGTTGAATAAACATAATCAGCAGACAGCCAAAGTAAACAATTAAGTCTTCAGGGCCTTCCAAAAAGCCTGCAATGATAGGGCTTGGTAGACCCCCCATTCCAGAAGTGTGGGGCAACTGCAGAAAAAGCCCTCTCTCATGTACTTGCCCACCTAACTGCCCTTAAAGATGGGCAAGTGAGAAGGCCCTCTGTTGCTGATCTTAAAGTCCAGGCAAGCTGATATGGGCTTTCAAGTAACTTGGTTCTAAACCATTTAAGGCTTGTGTTAGGTCCTCAAAGTCTCTCTTCACTTAATCTCTCCAGAATGCCTTAGGGCAGCCAGGATAGTTTGGCTTCCCAAGATGATACCAACCAACCTCCTAAATAGTTGAAACATTAAGATATCCAGTAAGTCAGTTCAATTTTCACTCTTAATTCATCATATGCTGCCCACAGGCAACCTGACAGAGGCAGTGCCGAACAGGTAAGAAACTGCATCACCCCATGGGAGTCAGTCTGGAGCTGAGGCAGAAAGAATGCCCATTCAGCCCAAAGCACCATCTCTAATCCCACTTTCTGCCTTAAGGGAGGGTACTGCAAAATAAATGTGAATTACCAAAATCTGAGACTGAGGACCTGACACAGTCCATCCAAGATGGAATCCAGATAGAAACCATCTGGTGTGCCAGTGTTCATTTCCTTCAAATGGAGCAAAACATCTACTGCCTTCCTCTTCCCAAGGACAAAAAAGTTTCCCAACTGACAGTAGTTGGAAGGGGATTTCCATTGTAGTCTTCTTTAACCCTCAAAAACATGGAGAAGTCAACATAGCATCATAGAGTTGGAGGGGTTTTGTAGGTGATTTAGTCCAATCCCCTGCTGCTAAAGCATCAGCAATAAAGCATCAGCAACTGATAGTTGTCCAGCCTCTGCTTGAAAACCTCCAGTGAGGGAAAGCCCACTTCTCCTCTAGGTAATTGGTTCCGTTGTCAAACTTCTCTTATTGTCAAGACATTTCTCCTATTTATTTATTTATTTATTTATTGCATTTATACCCCGCCTTTCTCCCTCTCGCAAGGAACTCAAGGTGGCTTACATTATCCTCCTCCTCACTGTTGTATCCTCACAACAACAACCCTGTGAGGTAGGTTGGGCTGAGAGTCTGTGACTGGCCCAAAGTCACCCAGTGAGCTTCCATGGCCAAGTGGGGACTAGAACCCGGATCTCCCGGCTCCCAGTCCGTCACTCTCACCACTACACTACACTGGCTCCTAATGTTCAACTTAAACCCATTAGATCTACTCCCCCTGGGACAGCAGAAAACAAGTCTTTGCCTTCTTCTTTGTGACATCCCTTTGGGTATTTGAAGAGTGCTAACTGTTCTCCCTTGGTCTTCTTTTCTCTAGGCTAAATATACCCAGATCCTTCAACCTTTCATCATAGGATTTGTTTTCTATACTGCTCACCATATGCCTTGCCTCTTCTGAATCTGTCTCAATTTATCTATGTCGGGGTGCAGAACTTCTTTCAACCCAAGGGCTGAATTCCATTTCAGGGAAACTCTCAGGGGCTGTATTGCAGTGGTGGGCAGGGCCAAAAGCAAAAGGAGGGCCAGATTTGGCCCTCAGGCCTAAGATTCCGCACCCCTGGTCTATATCCTTCTTAAAGTGTGATACCCAAAACCGGACACAGTATTCCAGATGAGGTCTGACCAGGGCAGAATAAAGTGGAACTGTTACTTTCCATGACTTGGAAACTATGGTTGAAGCAGCCTAAAACTGCCATTCCATCTATCACAGTTTATGTTGTCATTTCCAGGGCACTGGGATTTCCTATCATCCTTTGCCTTGTCTGGATTCAGTTTTAGTCTTTGTTGTTGTTCAGTCGTTCAGTCATGTCCGACTCTTCGTGACCCCATGGACCATAGCACGCCAGGCCTTCCTGTCCTGCGCTCTCTCCCGGAGCGTGCTCAAGTTCATATTCATTGCATCCGTGATGCTATCTAGCCATCTCATCCTCTGCCGTCCCCTTCTCCTTTTGCCTTCAGTCTTTCCCAGCATCAGGGTCTTTTCCAGGGAGTTTTCTCTTCGCATTAGGTGGCCAAAATATTGGAGCTTCAGCTTCATTATCTGTCCTTCCAATGAGCACTCAGGGTTGATTTCCTTTAGGATGGACTGATTTGACCTCCTTGCAGTCCAGGGGACTCGTAAGAGTCTTCTCCAGCACCACAGTTCGAAAGCATCAATTCTTCGGCGCTCAGCCTTCCTTATAGTCCAGCTCTTACAGCCATACATTACTACTGGGAAAACCATAGCTTTGATTAGACGGACCTTTGTCAGCAAGGTGATGTCTCTGCTTCTTACTATGCTGTCTAGGTTTGCCATAGCTTTCCTCCCAAGGAGCAAGCGTCTTTTAATTTCATGGCTACAGTCACCGTCTGCGGTGATCTTGGAGCCCAAGAAAGTAAAATCTGTCACTGCTTCCATTTCTTCCCCTTCTATATGCCAGAAAGTGATAGGGCCAGATGACATGATCTTAGTTTTTTTAATGTTGAGTTTCAAACCAGCTTTTGCACTCTCCTCTTTCACCCTCAACAACAGGCTCTTGAGATCCTCTTCGCTTTCTGCCATTAGGGTGGTATCGTCTGCATATCGGAGGTTGTTGATAATTCTCCCAGCAATCTTAATTCCGACCTGTGATTCATCCAACCCGGCATTTCTCATGATGTACTCTGCATATAAGTTAAATAAGCAGGGTGACAATATGCAGCCTTGTCGTACTCCTTTCCCAATTTTGAACCAATCGGTTGTTCCATGTCTGGTTCTTACTGTTGCTTCTTGACCCTCGTACAGGTTTCTCAGGAGACGGGTAAGGTGGTCTGGTACTCCCATCACTTTCAGAATTTGCCACAGTTTGTTGTGATCCACACAATCAAAGGCTTTAGCGTAGTCAATGAAGCAGAAATAGACGTTTTTCTGGAATTCTCTTGCTTTCTCCATGATGCAGCGAATGTTGGCGATTTGATCTCTAGTTCCTCTGCCTCTTCGAAACCCAGCTTGTACTTCCGGTAGTTCTCGGTTCGCATACTGCTGAAGCCTAGCTTGTAGGATTTTGAGCATCACCTTGCTGGCATGTGAAATGAGCGCAATTGTGCGGTAGTTTGAACACTCTTTGGCGTTGCCCTTCTTTGCAATTGGAATGTAAACTGACCTTTTCCAGTCTTGTGGCCACTGTTGAGTGTTCCAGATTTGTTGGCATATTGAATGCAGCACTTTAACAGCATCATCTTTTAGGATTTTAAATAGCTCGGCTGGAATACTGTCATCTCCGCTAGCTTTGTTGTTACTAATGCTTCCTAAGGCCCACTTGACTTCACTCTCTAGGATGTCCGGCTCAAGTTCAGTGACCGCACTATCATGGCTATCAGGGACATTCAGATCTTTCCTGTATAGTTCTTCTGTGTATTCTTGCCACCTCTTCTTAATCTCATCTGCTTCTGTTAGGTCCCTGCCTTCTTTGTCCTTTATCATGCCCGTCTTTGCACAAAACGTTCCCTTGAGATCTCCAATTTTCTTGAAGAGATCTCTAGTCTTTCCCATTCTGTTGTTTTCCTCGATTTCTTTGCATTGTTCATTTAAGAAGGCCTTCTTGTCTCTCCTTGCTATTCTCTGGAACTCTGCATTCAGTTGGGTATATCTTCCCCTTTCTCCCTTGCTTTTCGCTTCCCTTCTTTCGTGAGCTACTTGTAAAGCCTCATCAGACAGCCACTTGGCTTTCTTGCATTTCTTTTTCTTTGGGACGGATTTCGTTGCTGCCTCCTGAACAATGTTACGGACCTCCGTCCATAGTTCCTCAGGCACTCTGTTTATCAGGTCTAATCCCTGAAATCTATTCCTCACCTCCACTGTATATTCAGAAGGGATATGACTGAGGTCATACCTGAACGGTTTAGTGGTTTTCCCAACGTTCTTCAATTTAAGCCGAAATTTTGCAAGAAGCAGCTCATGATCTGAGCCACAGTCAGCTCCAGGTCTTGTTTTTACTGACTGTATGGAGCTTCTCCATCTTTGGCTGCAAAGGACATAATCAATCTGATTTCGATATTGACCATCTGGTGACGTCCATGTGTAGAGTCGCCTCTTGTGCTGTTGGAAAAGAGTGTTTGCTATGATCAGCATGTTCTCTTCGCAAAACTCTATTAGCTTTTGTCCTGCTTCATTTTGTACACCAAGGCCATGCCTGCCTGTTATCCCAGTGATTTCTTGACTTCCTACTTTAGCATTCCAATCCCCTATGATGAAGAGGACATCTTTTTTTGGTGTTAGTTCTAGAAGGTGTTGTAGGTCTTCATAGAACCGATCAACCTCAGCTTCTTCGGCCTCAGTGGTTGGGGCATAGACTTGAATTACTGTGATGTTGAATGGTTTGCCTTGGATTCGTACTGAGATCATTCTATCATTTTTAAGATTGTACCCCAGTACTGCTTTTCCCACCCTTTTGTTGACTATGAGTGCTACTCCATTTCTTCAAAGGGATTCTTGCCCACAATAGTAGATATGATGGTCACCTGAATTAAATTCGCCCATGCCTGTCCATTTTAGTTCACTGATTCCCAAGATGTCGATGTTCAATCTTGCCATCTCATGTTTGACCACCTCCAGCTTACCTTGATTCATTGATCTGACATTCCAGGTTCCTAAACAATATTGTTCTTTACAGCATCGGATTTTCTTTTCACCGCCAGACACATCCACAGCTGAGTGTCCTTTCGGGTTTGGCCCAGCCGCTTCACTCTTTCTGGCGCTACTTGGAAATACCCTCTGCTCTTCCCCAGTAGCATATTGGACACCTTCCGACCTGAGGGGCTCATCTTCCGGCGTCATATCTTTTAGCCTTGTGATACGTTCCATGGGGTTTTCTTGGCAAGAATACTGGAGTGGGTTGCCATTTCCTTCTCCAGTGGACCACATTTTGTCAGAACCCTCTGCCATGACCTGTCCGTCTTGGGTGGCCCTGCACGGCATAGCTTATGGCTTCACTGAGTTACGCAAGCCCCTTCGCCACAACAAGGCAGTGATCCATGAAGGGGAGTTTTAGTCTATTTAACCTAAATTCATTTGACTGCTGATTCTAGAAGCTGCTTTATAACTTTTCATAACAAGATTCGATAACATAATTCTGACAATTACAAACAATTCCAATGAGAGAGAAAAATGGGAAACATAAAAAGCCTATATGGCTGCACAAAAGCTTAGCTAGGAGCTGATTTTTTTTAAAGGACATGTATAAGAAATGGAAAGAAGGATAGGTAACCAAGGATGAGCACAGATGAGTAGCCCAGATGTGTAGGAATGGTGTTGGGAAAGCTAAAGCTCAGAATGAGTTGAGGCTGGCAAGGGATGCTAAGATGGCATCCGGTTGCGGCTCAAAGCTCAGTAATTTCTCGCCAGCTCATCCCCACCAGTCGCCAGTCTGTGGAGCCCTGCACTTGCCCAACTTGGTGTATGCCAAGCTGGGCAAGTGCTCAGACGCCCACTCCCTTGTCAAGCCACCATTTTGCGTAAAAATGGCAGCTCTGCCTTTTTCTCAAAGGGCCATTTATGCCTGTAATGTTGCATAAATGACCACTTTATGGCTGCCATTTGTGTAAATGGCCCTTTATGAAAAAGGGCAGGGCACATCATAAGCACTTGCCCGGTTTGGCATTAGCCAAGTCGGGCAAGTGTGGGGAGTGGGCCATCACTCACTGGCAACCTGCATATGGCGTGCAGGGTCAGCTGGCCAGTGGGGGTCCAGTAAGCTACATGACTTCGCCCATCCCTAGTTGAAGGAATCGTTTGGGGGGTAGAGCTTGGCGAGTTGTCGCAAGCTCCCCCCACCCCCGGACTGTGTCTCACTCTTCCACAAGCTTGCACGACAAGTTGGGCCAGCTCATGGTATTTCAGCTTCTTTAAAATGTGCACAAATCACAACTCGCAAATTTAAAAAAGCCAGCAACATTTCCGAGTTTCAGGAACTGACGCACCAGTCAGCTTGCAAATGCAAGCCAAGTCAGGTGCACCATAGGAATCTGTTGGGCCCAAAATGACCAGATTTCTCTGTGACAGGCATCCCTTTAAAAAACAAACAAACATTTGAACCAAGAGGAAGAGAAAGGGCCACTGCTTAGTGAGGATGGTGAAATGTTAATGGGTGAGACAGAGGTGGAAATGCTCAACTCCTATTTTGCGTGTTTGATAAGTCGTCAAGAAATACCTAACTACCTTAAATGAGTCCAAGTCTTCAGGAGCAGATGAATTGCATCTTTGGATACTAAAGGAATTTGCTCAGGTACTTAGAACCTCTATCATTTTTGAGAAATCCTGGAAAATGGGTTTCCAGTCCTGCTACAGGACTGGAAACATGCAAATGTTGTCCCAGTCTTTTAAAAGGAGGAAATTATGATTTGGGAAACAACAGACCAGCTGGTTTGTCTTCAATACCAGTTGGGAAGATACTGGAACAGATAATAAAGGAGTCAGTTTGTAAGCATCTTAATAATGATGCAGTGATTAGTAGAAGGCAGTATGAATTTCTCAAGAATAAATCCTGCCAGACTAATCTTCTCTCTCTTTCTCTCTCTCTCTCTCCCTCCCCCCCCCCCCAAATTAGGTTACCAGTTTAATGGATTGTGGGAATGCTGTGGACATAATTTGCCTTGATTTCAGCAAACCATTTGACAAAGCCCATAATATTTTGATTAGCAAACAGGTTAAGGGTGCAATCCTATGCATGTTTAAACAGAAAAAAAGTCTGACAATTCCCATCATGCCCCAACTAGCAATGCTGGCTGTAGCATGCTGGAAGTTGTAGGACTTTTTTTCTGTCTAAACATGCATAGGATTGCATCCTAGATGTGATAGTACCATCAGGTGGATTCATAGCTGGTGTTCATCAATGGTTGCTTATCAAACCGGATGGAGGTTTTGAGTGAGTGCTACTGTCAGGGTGGACACTGGGCCCATAGAATCCCAGAGTAGTTCTGATTCTGAGGAAGAGCAGTCGCTCCTGGGAGAGGAGCACGCTCCTCTTTCCCAGGGCCCACAGCTGACGGAGATTCCTCCCACCAGCATTCCTAGATTAGAAAGCAGTCCAGGGAGTGACCAAGCAGAGATAGCAGACTTGGTGGATGCGCGACGCAGACGCAGAGAGCGGTGCCAGATGGAGGGCGCGGAAAGGAGGCGCAGTGCCCGGTTGGCGCGCAAACAATGGCTGCACCCCGAGGATCCAAGGGAAAAGGGGAGGGACTCTCCCTAGTCCTTAAGTTCAGGGGTCTGCCAGTAATTCCCTTTCAAACGGGGACCAACTGTTTCAACTTAGGGCATAGGTACTCTGCTGCTCAGATCTAGTTGCTACCTGTAGAGTTGTTAAGTTGTAAAAGAAGAATAAAGCTTTGAAAGGAATCCCTTTGTCTGTGTCTGGACTTGGTTACTGGATTAGATTGAGAGAGGCCTCCAAGGAGCCCTTGACAGCTACAGTGCTCTGTCCTGGGCCTAGTACTCTTCAACATTTTTATTAATGACTTGTCTTAGATGAAGTGGTGGAGGGAATCCCCATTTGCAGGTGACATAAACCTGGGAAGTTCAAAATGAGCTTGACAGAATGGACTGAAACTAACCTACAAAATAAGGACAGGTAGGGTAGGGAGAAGGGTCTTCATGTTAATTGCCCCAAGGCTCTGGATTTACCTTTGGGAGGAAATGGATTTATGTTCCCTTCTCTCTTCTCTTAAGGGCTGTAAAATGCCTTTGTTCCAGATTAATTGCTCCCATTGTTCCTGTC
This sequence comes from Heloderma suspectum, assembly GCF_057233095.1. Lineage (NCBI taxonomy): Eukaryota > Metazoa > Chordata > Lepidosauria > Squamata > Helodermatidae > Heloderma > Heloderma suspectum. The sequence goes on along the minus strand of NC_139460.1, from coordinate 75,841,116 downwards.
ATTTCTTTTATTTTAATTATAATGGGCAGTATCCAGTACTGCCACGGCACTAGTGGGAATGACCACTAGCACAACAAAAAAGTAATGCTTGCTAGTGCAACTAGAAACTACCTGAAACTACTGTTTCTAGCATGGGACAGTCAGCTGAGGTCGTGGAAGGGAGCTCCACTGACTTGTCCCATTCTGGAAGCAGTAGCTGATTGATTGATTGATTGATTGCATTTATATCCCGCCTTTTTTCCTCTTGCAAGGAACCCATGGTGGCTTACATTATCCTCCTCCTCTCTGTTTTATCCTCACAACAACAACCCTGTGAGGTGGGTTGGGCTGAGAGTCTGTGACTGGCCCAAAGTCACCCAGTGAGCTTCCGTGGCCAAGTGGGGACTAGAACCCGGCTCTCCCGGCTCCCAGTCCATAGTTTCTCAGATTGCGCTAGCAAGTGCTACTTTACCATTGTGCTAATGGTCATTCCCACTAGCACAATGTGTTTAGAGCTTGCAAATTGCCAGCATTGGATACTGCCCATTGTTGTTGTTGTTTGATTGTTCTTCTTGCTTTTAAAGGATGCTTACAGTAACTTCAGGCTATGTAGAACATGGATCCATGTTCAAAAAATAAATAAATGAAATACAGTTAAAGAGATAGGATGACTGAAATGAAAAAAAAAAATGGTAAAGAGAGAAAGCACTGTATAAAGCAGAGGAAATAGGGATCACAGAATCAAAGGATGAGAGCTCCATAAGGCACAGATAGGGAGAATGACTGCAAGAGAAGCAAAATGTAAATGGAACACGGAAAAATAAGGAAAAGAACAACGTAACTGAAATTGGGCAGATATGAAATATGCTGAAAAATGAGAATAAATTGGATTCCTTTTTAAGCGTTGCTTTTCTACTTTCTTAGGTGATGTTTAAGAACATGTTTACAGAGGCCGAATGATATGACTTTACTATGGACAAAAAAGAAAAAGGAATGTAAAATGTGCCCAAGAAGGCAAAACCAAAGTTTAGTTAATGTGTGGATATGTTAAGGAAGAATGTTTGCTTGTTAATGTAAAATATTTACGTTCACTGCAATTCTAACATTCGCCAATCTTACACAGTTACTAATAACTTATTAACAAATTGCTACAAAACTGTCATATGCTCCAAGAGCAGGAAACAATGTTGTCATGTTGGATGGTATGGCTGGTCTCAGCTGGAGGATTATGTCCACTTTAAAGCCTGGCATGTCAAGAATTTTGCAGACAAGCAGAGGAGAGCAACAGAGATGAAAAACAGTTTTGACTGCAAGATATATGAAGAAAGGATCTAGGAAATGGATGCTGATGTCATGTGAACAGAAGGTCAAGGGAACGAGAATGAAAATACATTTTTGTAAAGACTGTTGTAAAAAGTCAAGGATATTTATTTTCCGTTTCAAGCAATAGTTGTTTTATAAGAGCTGTACATCGAAAAACAATAGGATAAAATTCCAGTCCTAAAGACATTTACGTGGAAGAAAGTCTCATTGAGTAAGTGCACTTTGGAGCTTAGCCTTATATCCCAATCGTAAATCTTGACCCTTATCCTGTTAAAGTTAAGTGTGACACAGGTCCCATTGAAAGTGAGGCTCTGGGTCATTTCTGTTTTGTTTATTTAAACTACTTGTATACTGCTTGATATCCTAAGATCGCTTGATATCCTAAGATTAAAAAAATATAAAATACAATATAAAAACAGTATAAAGTAATAAATACATTTAAAAGTTACATACAAAAAAGTTGCATGTCTAAGCTGAATTTGGACACTTTAGTGTGGAAAGAAAATGCCATTGACTCCAGGGAAATTAACTACCCAGCAAGTAGGTATAGGAGCGGAGCATTGTGTTAATGAACAACCGAGCCACAAGAATTCTGCATTAAAATCCATGGACATTCACTATTGACTTCCATAGGAGAAGGATTAATCCATTGGGTTTGAAACTCTAAGAAAACTTGGGCAATGGAAGAAATTTCCAAAATTGTAAAAATATCTTGAAATTGACTGTTTAAAGGGGCTGGCAAAACATCTGTCAGGGATGGTTTAATTTTTTTTTAAAAAAACTATACTTTGAGCTCTGTGATAACCCTTAAGATCTCTTCCAGTTCTAAGGATTGTCTTCAGCCATGTGTGGCTATGGATGGTGGAAAGTGTAGTCCAACATATCTAGAGGGCACCATGTTGGGGAATTGTCTATGTGATCTGTGTTCTATATTTTTCAGGATACTATACTGCATGCACAGAGGCTATGCACATACCATTTATATGCATATAGGCTCTGTGCACTGGTTAGGGAGACATGTTAGGGCAGGGCAGGTATTACCTCAACCTCCTCCTCCAGGTTTCCATTCATTAGGGGTGCATGTTTAGACAGAAACCATGCTGGCTGGGGAACGCTGTAGGACTTTTTTCTGTCTAAACATGCATAGGATTGCACCCTAGGACAACTTCTCTGTGGGCAAACTTAGTTGTTCAGGAAGTGCATGGTCAAACACATAAATAGTAAAGGACAGTACCCTATATGGCCCAGAGTTCTTCTCTCTGAAATTTTAAGTCCTGAATTTTAGTGGTCAGGATGAGCAAGTTGATTCTCACAGTCATGTAACAGGACCTCCTGGAAAGGGAAGAGACAAAACATCCTGCTTCAGTACCTCAGACACTGGAAGCTATTGGGGGAAACAACGTGAGGCTGTGCAATGCATTAGACAAGACGTGATATTCACTGAATGGCTTGCAATCTGTAAACACAATTTCAGGGAAAGATACCCTATCAAACAATGGAACTGTCTCGACAAGAAGATACACAAACCTGAAGCAGAAGGTAACTGAAGTTGGCTTCCTAAAACAAATGAATTTTAAAGCTCGGCATTTATAATTTGATACAGAGGGCAGGGTAAATATTTTCTTCAGCAACCGGTGTCTTTCAGCCATAAGCCGCTAGTTGATTTTCAAACACTGGCACTTTTGGATCTGAAAATTTGAGTTATCATAGCTCAAATCTTAATTTTTGTATAGTTGACAATTCTGGCTTGGAAATACTTCTGGTGCCTTCAGATTTGATGCAACTGCCACACTGGCTGGTTAAACAATGGTTCCAGCTGAACAGAGAATTAAGGTACACAAGCTGTGCTTTAGCCAGCCCAGTAATACCGTTTTGTTGTCACTGGAAAATAAATACTTTTGTAATATATCCAAAAAACTGACTACAATAAAAAAATAAGGTGTTAGTAGATAAAATTCAAGAGAGATGTTGAGATCTCAGTCCCTATATTGAGATCCTAATGCCCAAATAAGGAGTTGCAAATCTAATAATACTTACCATTTTTATCGTGCTTTCAAATATTCAAAGGGTTTCACCCTTGTTGCAATCCTTATATTATTTTGTTCTATTATCTTGTTGCAGTCCTTATAACAACTATACTTAGCAGACCACCTTGCTCTATATATACCCGCCAACCTTTAAGATCTTCAGAGGAGGCCTGTCTGGTCATTCTGCAACCAACAGAATGTTGCCACATAATATCTGGAATGTGGGCCTTCTTGGTGGTGGTACCCACCCTCTGGAAAATCCTCACCCATGCAGATCAGGAGGCAGAAAATGTGGCATGTTTCAAATGCCTCCTGAAAACACAACTTGCTCACCCAGGCTATCTCTGGCTTATAATTAATGGCAAGAGTGTTGGACTAGGAGCTGGGAGATCCGGGTTCTAGTCCCCACTTGGCCATGGAAGCTCACTGGGTGACTTTGGGCCAGTCACAGACTCTCAGCCCAACCCACCTCACAGGGTTGTTGTTGTGAGGATAAAATGGAGAGGAGGAGGATAATGTAAGCCGCCTTGGGTTCCTTGCAAGAGGAAAAAAGGCGGGGTATAAATGCAATCAATCCATCCATCCATCTTCCTGCTCCTTGTATTGTTTTGAATTATTATTGTAGTTGAAATTGTTTTTAATAGTGTACTTAACAAATGAGTTCTGAGGGCTGAACCGGATGACATGTGGAATTCCTGAATACATTTCATGCTTGTGTTTTAAAACACAAAATAGCATGTAAAGTGAGGTTCAATCAGGACTGGGACTGTACTATGTGTGGCGGGTGAAAACCTCCCCTTGGCAATCCTGAAAAAATCCACCCCACCCCCGAAAGGTGATGCCAGTGGGCAGCTTCCCTCTACGGGTGGGATTTTCACTGGAATCACAGTTTTGGGGAGAATCCCCCTCCCTGCATTCCATGGTCCTGATACTTATGTAGGACTGGGCATGGCTGTTTTAAATTAAACTCTAATTTAAACAAAAACAAATAGAGATCGTGAAAATGTATTGTCACATGAAATGTATTGTCTAATTTGGCCTTGAGCCAAAATGACCTCAAGCTATTGTGGTAGGGTAATACTGTAAATGCTTTTTAGAAAGGAAAAAAAAAAATGTCTCTATTTCCCAAGATGTGCCTCACTTCATCATAGAGCAGCAAACATCTCTTGTGTATAAGGAATCAGATCAAGTGCCCAAGAAAGAAGCTAAGAGCACACTCCTATGCATGTTTAGATAAGAGAAAAAGTCTTGCAACTCCCAGCATCCCTCCAGCCTGCCATGCAGACTGGGGCATGCTGGGAGTTGTAGGGCTTTTTTTCTGTCTAAACATGCATAAGATTGCACCCTAAGGTACCAGGACTGGGAAATAGCTATAGAGTCTCAGACCTTGAAAGTCTATTATCAACCAACACTGGGTTAGTTGGATTGTTGGACTGAATATGTACAAAGTGTATATAATATCCTAAGAGACATTCTTCTTGCTCATGCATCTCCCCTCCCCCCCGTTTTTGTAGATCAGATCTAGAGAACATCTATGTTGAGAAACAAGCCCACATCTGGCTTTAATCCATAATCCACGTTTCAAGGGTAACACTTTGCCTTGGGATAAAAGTTTACAAATAAGTCCAAACAGTCAAAACCTGCTCTTCCAACACCCAGAGTCAAAAGCTGATGAGTGAAAACAGCCTGAAATTTAAATGTCATTTACATGGACATTTCCAGCTGAAGCAGTTAAATGTGCTAATCTGTAAAGGCTCTCAGGGACAATGACTGCAGCAGGCTTTTGCCTCTGTTTCTGACAGCGGCCAGCCAGATGATTAGGGAAATTTATGAACAAGCCATGAAGGCAAGAGCACCCCCGTTTCTTGTCCCCCCGTATCTACTATGCAGAGCTACATTGCCACTGAACATGGAAGTTCTATTCCAGTACTGGCTCCAGGTTATTGAGGGCCCTTGGGAGCCTCCTCCTTCAATGAGTCTACCTTCTCACCACCATTCGCACTGGCTTCTACTGTTCCTCATCCTCTTTTCTCATCTTTGCTCCCACCTGATTGCTTGCTTGACAGGCAGAGAGCCAATGAGCAAGAAGGCAGTATAATCTTCTTTCTTTCTTTCTTTCTTTCTTTCTTTCTTTCTTTCTTTCTTTCTTTCATCATTGTCTGGGCCACAGCAAGTGGTGGCTGAACAAGCAGGTTGCAATGGGGGAGAGGAGCAGCAAGTCCAGGGCGCTCTAGTCAGTGGGCCCCTCCTTGGGTGTGGGTCCTTGGCAGGTGCCTAACCATGCCTGTCCTTGACACCAGTCCTGTTCTATTCAGTTTCCATGGCTAATACCTACTGGGCCAATTGATCACCCGTGATTTGTGTAATCCCATCTAAGGTACTCAAAGCTGACTGCAGCTTCATAACACAGCAGATAAATGGTCTGTGTGTTCTATTAGGGAATGATGAGAAATTCATTTCAGTTCATTTAAAAACAAACAAACAGAATTTACCCAGTTTGCACCTCCTGGAACTGGACACAGACCTGAACACAAACTGCAATTGAAGCCGATATATTTCCAAGCTTTCAGTGTGATTTGCAGAACAATGTGTTCAGAAATGTGTACACTGGAAAAATGCACATGACTGAATGTATACTTTGGAAACATGCATGCAAACACTCTTTAATCAGTGGAAGAAAAATGCATACATTCAAAAATGCACACAAATGATGCGTACATTTGGGGAAATGTGCATGAACGTAATGCATGAAACTGTGTGTGAAAAGAAAAAAATAAAACTCACAGTTGGACAGGAACAGAAGTTGGAATGAGCTTCAAGGTGGAATTTGGAGAACCTCAACAAGCTTAAATTTGGCTGATTTGGACATCCCTACGTTCTATATAAATGGCCACATAGCTCTTCATTCAGATTTGTTTCACTTTTCCAATTCTGGCAGTACTTCCCTCCCAAGTATGGTAGTGGTAAAGCTTCTTCTGTCTGTCTGGGACATCCATCACATTCTGGTGCAGCAAGGTATCTAAAAGCAGGAGGCTGGGGGTTAACCTTCACAGGCTTGCAATAGGACTGGTTATTGATGTTCCTCGCAGGAAACATCACATGCCAACCTGACAGGACAGGACAGGCTGATGCGTGTTTCTCTACCCTACCCTACCCCTGATTATTAACAGCTTCTAAAAAAGTTTATTTATATACATGTGACCATTTCTTTAACTAGCTGCAGAAGAAGGAGGGTCACAATCAGCACTTGCAATATAACATAATAAATATATAAAATTTGCAACCTTTACAATATCCATTTAAATCCTTCCTAAACTAGAAAACATCTCACAATCTTTTTTTTCTTCTTTAAGGAATGGGTTATTTTAAAGCAAAACAAAAAACAAAAACAAAACACACACCGTACTATGTGGTATCACTGCTTTAAGTTGAATGAATAAGACCAGGATGTAACTGAAAATGTTCCTCTTTGTTAAGGTGTAAACCAATAGCTGTATTCAGATGATCCGTCAAACTATGGAGGACAGTGGCTGTGCATGAACACTCTATCCTAACCAAGAGGTCGGACTTAGTTCCTTCTTTCCTGTTTGTATGAAATTACAGTTTACCATGATGTCTTCATCAGCAAACTATGGCTTGAGTTTAATCCCTCAAAACCAGGATTAAAAATGGTGGGAAAACTGTGGTTTGCAATCTTGGTTTGGCAGGACCACACAGTTCAGACATCACACAACTGTGGTTTGATTCAAACAGGAAGTAACAAATTAAGTCCCACATATGAGAAGAAGAGGAAAGGGTAGGTGGGGAGATGATCTCATTAAACAACATATGTTTCCTGTTTCCACATGTCTGACCTAATATCTATGAACTGTGACTAATAGAAAAATATGTTCAGTACATTTGGTCTATATTTATTAAGGATTACAAAAAAAGTGTGAGCATAAGACAGCAGAGCAGCTTCAAGATCAGCTTCAGAGCCCAACAATCTGTCCTCTCATGAGATTAGATTGGGGTTGTATCCCGTATCAGTCCCATGTGTTTCAATGGGTCTACTCTAAATAGAGTAGGTCCTAGGGCATAGTCTGAAGGCACATGAGGCAGCCACCTTGCTGAAGCTAAGCAGTCCTGGGTCTGGTCAGTGCTTGGAGGGCAGACCACCTGGGAACCACATGTAGCCACCTTGAGTTCCATGATGGAAGAAAGGGGGGATATAAATGTAATAAATAAAATAAGGGAGCAATCCTATGGCCGCTAGACAGTGGCTAAGCAGCCATAGGATATGTTGTTTTCCAGGAACCGACCTCGGAGCCTGCACACCAAGGTCAGTGCCTAGAGAACCAACCTCCCCCCGCTTCTGCGCTGCCTCAGAGGCAGTGCGGAACAGCCCCATCCCCTGCGCTCACGAGTGTGGAGCGCAGAAAAGGGGCGTGGCTGGGGGTGTTCTGGGACAGGGAGGGCGGAACTGCCTGTACGACACATCCTATGTGTCATACAGCAGTCTCCTCCCCCGCTCCGTCCTCCCGCGGCTAGACAGCCTCAATCAGCTGTCTAGCTGAAAAAGCAGGGCAGGAGAAGCGTGGAAGGAACAATCCCCCCCGTGCTTCTCCTGCCCTGCTTTGGATAGGCGGTCGCCTCCGAGTTTGGAGGAGGCTGCCTATCTGGGTAGGATTGCTCCCTAAATAGGAATAACGATGGATACAGCCCATTAAGCTGTATAAGAGGCAGGGCTTTTTCTGTAGTAGCCCTGCATATGAGATATGATTTGTTTTGTGAACTGCCCAGAGAGCTTCAGCTATTGGGTGGTATTTATTTTATTTATATTTATTTATTTATTTCTATACCGCCCAATAGCCGAAGCTCTCTGGGCGGTTCACAAAAACTAAAACCAAACAACACACAATAAAACAATTTAAAATATATAGAACATTAAAACCACAATATAACAATACAACCACAATAAAACCTAGCAGCAGTGCAGGAGTTTAAAATACAGATTTAAAACAGCAAAGATAAAAATTTAGAAAGCTAAAATGCCTGGGAAAATAAAAAGGTCTTCACCTGGCGCCGAAAGGAGTACAATGTAGGCGCCAGGCGAACCTCACTAGGGAGCTCATTCCAGAGCCGGGGTGCCACAACAGAAAAAGCCCTCCTCCTAGTAGCCACCCGCCTCACTTCCTTTGGCAGGGGCTCACGGAGAAGGGCTGCTGCTGATGATCTTAAGGTCCGGGCAGGCACATATGGGAGGAGGCGATCCTTCAGGTAACCTGGCCCCAAGCCGTTAAGGGCTTTGAATGTTAACACCAGCACTTTGAATCGGGCCCGGAAATGGACCAGCAGCCAGTGCAGCTGGAAAAGTACTGGCGTAATATGAGCTCGCAGGCCAGTCCCTGTTAACAATCTTGCTGCCCTATTTTGGACCAGCTGAAGTTTCCGGACCGTTTTCAAAGGCAGCCCCACGTATAACGCATTGCAGTAATCCAGACGAGAAGTTATCAGAGCATGGATAACTGTAGCTAGGCTATCTCTGTCCAGATAAGGGCGTAGTTGGTATACCAGCCTAAGCTGATAAAAAGTGCTCCGTGCCACTGAGGTCACCTGTGCCTCAAGTGACAGTTCTGGATCCAAGAGCACCCCCAAACTACGAACCTGATCCTTTAGGGGGAGTGCAACCCCCTCCAGAACAGGTTGATTATCACCTAGCCGGGCAGACGAACCACCCACTAACAGTACCTCCGTCTTGTCTGGATTGAGTTTCAGTTTATTGGCCCTCATCCAGTCCATTACCGTGCCCAGGCACTGGTTCAGAACAGCCACTGCCTCACCTGGTTTTGATGAGAAAGAGAGGTAGAGCTGGGTGTCATCCGCATATTGATGGCACCTCAGCCCACACCTCCGGATAACCTCCCCCAGCGGTTTCATGTAGATGTTAAACAGCATGGGGGATAGAATAGAGCCCTGTGGAACCCCATGGCACAATTGCCATGGCACAGAGCAATAATCCCCCAGCACCACCTTCTGGAATCGGCCATCCAAGTAGGAGCGGAACCACTGTAGTGCAGTGCCTCCAACTCCCAACCCAGACAACCTATCCAGAAGGATACCATGGTCGATGGTATCGAAAGCCGCTGAGAGGTCCAGGAGAATCAACAGGGTCGCACTCCCCCTGTCCCTCTCCCGGCAGAGGTCATCCCACAGGGCGACCAAGGCAGTTTCCGTTCCAAAACCAGGCCTGAAGCCCGATTGAAATGGATCTAGATAATCCGTTTCATTCAAGAGTGCCTGGAGCTGTCCTACAACCACCCGCTCAAGCACCTTGCCCAGGAAGGGGATGTTGGCCACTGGCCTATAATTGTTAACATCCTCTGGGTCCAGGTTAGGCTTTTTCAGGAGTGGTCTAATTACTGCCTCTTTTAAAGCAGCAGGCACCACTCCCTCTCTCAAGGAGGAATTTACAACCTCCTGGACCCAGCCGGACAACCCCTCCTTGTTTGATTTAATAAGCCATGAAGGGCAAGGGTCAAGCACACAAGTGGTCGATCGGACTTGGCCAAGCACCTTGTCCGCATCCTCAGGCCTCAGTAACTGAAACTCATCCAATAAAACTGGACCAGACGGTGCTCTGAACGCCTCTACCAATGGAACTGCATTAATGGTGGTGTCCAATTCATGACGAATCTGAGCGACTTTATCCTCAAAGTGCCGCGCAAACCCGTCACAGCGTGCTACCGAGGGTTCCACCGTCTCTCTCCCTGGCCCAGAATGTAACAGGCCACGAACCACTCGGAAAAGCTCCGCCGGGCGACACTGAGAAGATGCAATGCTGCTGGAAAAGAACTGCCTCTTTGCCACCCTCACCGCCACAGAGTAGGCTCGATAGTGGGCTCTTACCTGTGTTCGGTCAGACTCAGCACAAGTTTTCCTCCACCTGCGTTCTAGCCGTCTCCCCTCTTGCTTCATTGCCCTCAGCTCAGGTGTATACCAAGGAGCTGGCCGGGCTCTGCTCAGAGGGAGAGGGCGCTTGGATGCGATCGTGTCAACCGCCCGAGTCATCTCTGCATTCCACAGAGCGACCTGGGCTTCAACAGGAGCACCAGCCATACCAGCAGGAAAATCCCCCAGAGCCCTCTGGAATCCATCGGAATCCATTAATCTCCGGGGGTGGACCATTTTAATAGGTCCCCCACCCTTGCAGAGGGGGAAGGCTGCCATGAGTCTAAACCTCAGCAGGAAGTGATCTGACCATGACAAAGGGACAGATGTTAATTCCTCTACTTTCAGATCACCATCCTCCTGCCCAGTCGAGAAAACCAGATCAAGCGTGTGTCCTTTTATATGCGTTGGGCCAATGACATGTTGGGACAGCCCCATGGTTGTCATGGCGGCCATGAAGTCCTGAGCCGCCCCGGATACAGCGGCCTCGGCATGGAAGTTGAGATCCCCCAGGACCATCATCCTGGGGGTCCTCAACACCAAGCCCGAGACCACCTCCGTCAGCTCAGGCAGGGAGTCTGATGGGCAATATAATATGTTATACATATTATATTGTAATATGTTACAATATACATATATTGTATATATGTATATACAATATACATATATACATATATGTATGTATATATGTATATATATATACATATATACATATATGTATATTGTATATACATATATATGTACATATATATGTACATATATATATGTATATATATGTACATATATATATACATATATATATGTACATATATATATATGTACATATATATGTACATATATGTATACATATATGTACATATATACAATATATATACATATATTGTATATATGTTATACATATTATATTGTAATATAATATGTAATACCCATATATGGGTATGGAAATATAATAAATAAATAGTAAATAAATAGCCCCCCAAATCTGAAATGCCCCCCCATAGAGATCCACCAGACTCCTTCCATGAAGTTCTTCAGGCATGTGTTCAATACTTCTTCATTTTAGAGAGCTTTTAATGTTTCAACAATTTGCTGCCCTGCTTTAAAATGATGTATGCCATTTTAGTGCTGCAAATTTGTTATTCTTTAGTTCTTTGTTGTTGTTCTTGTTGTTTTGCCTTGTAATTTGAATGGGATTAGGGTTTTCTTTTTCTTCTTCCTGTAAACCGCTTCAGGTGTTTTTAACAGAAAGCTAAAGTACAAATAATAATGAAAGTAATAAAAGAAATAATAGCAGCAGCAAATATCAGTTAAAAGGTTGTCCAACACAATTAAACAATAACAATATGGGGCAGGGGGGAATAACAACTCCTAAATCATTATTATTCATTTTTAAGAAGAGGAATTCAATAATGATCATAAATAAGGACATGGAAAGAGATGCAATTGGGCTCTTATCAACAAAGGTTATTATAAAATTATCAGTGCTCAATCATCACAAAACATGTTGGTGTTCGTGCCTAAATCTTAGAGAACTGCCAATCAAAGTCATTCCCTGATGATATCTAATACCATTCAGACAGATACATTCTTCAGAGGGGCTAGGGCAGGTGCTGGAAAGAATGCAGTCAGGAAGGAGCTTATTTCCATTTATAGTGGAACTGTGAAAAAGTATGAGACTTGTAGCATCTAGTTTTTCAACCTGTTCTTTTCAACCTGCTTTTCAACCTGTTCATAAATGATTTGGAATTAGGAGTGAGCAGTGAAGTGGCCAAGTTTGCTGATGACACCAAATTTAGGGTGGTTAAAACAAAAAGGGATTGTGAAGAGCTCCAAAGGATTTCTCCAAACTGGGAGAATGGGCATCTAAATGGCAAATGTGGTTCAACGTAAGTGTGTGTAAAGTGATGCACACTGGGGCAAAAAATGAACTTCAGGTATAGCCTGATGGGATCTGAGCTAGCGGTGACCGACCAAGAAAGAAATATTGGGGTTGTGGTGGACAGCTCAATTAAGATGTCAATCCAGTGTAGGGCTACTGTAAAAAAAGGCAAACTCCATATTAGGTTAGGCATAATTAGAAAAGGAATTGAGAATAAAACTGCCAATATCATACTGCCCTTATACAAAAAATGGTGTGACCACACTTGGAATACTGTTCTGGTCACACCATGTAAAAAAAGATATTGTAGACCTGGGAAAAGTACAGAAAAGGGCAACTAAAATGATCAAGGGGCTGGAGCATCTCCCCTATGAGAGGTTACAACAGCTGGGATTGTTTAGCTTGGAAAAAAAGGAGGGTAAGGGGGAGACATGATAGAGGTCTACAAAATTATGCATGGTGTGGAGAATGTGGATAAGGAGACATTTTTCTCCCTCTCTCAAAATACTAGAATCCAGGGTCATCCTATGAAGCTGATTGGTGGGAGATTCAGGACAATAAAAGGAAGTAATTCTTCACACAGCACATAGTTAAACTATGTAATTTGCTACCACAGGAAATAGTGGTGGCCACCAGTTTGGATGGCTTTAAAAGAGGGTTGGACAAATTCCTGGAGGAAAAGGCTATCAATGGCTACTAGTCTTGATGGCTATGTGCTACCTCCAGTACCAGAGGCAGTGAGTCTATGTACACCAGTTGCTGGGGAACATGGGTGGAATGGCTCTGTTGAGCTCATGCCCTGCTTGTGGGTTCCTGGTTGACAGCTGGTTAACCACTGGATGAACAGAATGCTGGACTAGATGGACCTTTGGTCTGATCCACCATGGCTCTTATGTTCTTAGTTTTGAAAAGAACTAACGCAGGGTTGGAGAACCTATGGCCCCCCAGATGTTGTTGGACTGACTCCCATCAGCCCCAGGCACCTTGGCCGAAGGTCAGGAATGATGGAAGCTGTAGTACAACATCTGGAAGGCCATAGATCCACCACCCCTGAAGTGATGAAATTGTGGATTATCCTTTAGCAGAGATGCTTAGTGGAGCTTCTATTAAAGAATTTTGAAAAAATTCACTTGCCTGCAGTTATGAGAAGTCTTGCTATTTATATTTGCAAACAGCAGCAAAGGCTCTCCTGGCTGGTAAACATACTAACAATATCCCTTTGAAGGCTTAGTAGCTAGCTAGAGTTTGAGACACACAGAGAAAAATGGATTCAATTGTTTTAAGTTAAGAGGTAATTGTAAGCGAGATGTATTTATGGTTCCAGTTTGTAAATTGTGTAGATAAAACATGATTTGCCCATGGAAATTCTAAAAGAAAATCCATAGGACTGTATGGCTTTCAGGTTACATTAACCCTAGGTTTTCCAGTGCTAATAAATAACATTCTAGATGTTATCTATATTTGTAATATGTTTGGATGTATTAAAACAGAATGTTATTATTCATTACTATTTTTAGATTTTTATCCCAACTTTGCTCTAAGGAGCAAAAGGTGGCGTACATCATTTTTTATTATTACTAGTTATAACATTTCTATACTGCCCAATAGCTGAAGCTCTCTGGGTGGTTCAAAAAATAAGGCGTAAAACCATACAATATAAAATTGTAATGAAGCAAGATATAAAAACCTTTAAAAGTTTAAAACAAAGAAAAACCAAAGGAAAAACCAGCGGTAGCACAAGATTTAAAAAGCACTAACATGGTTTTTTGAAACAGAACGACTAAAAAACTTGGGAGGAATATATCATTCCCTTACCCATTTTTATCCTCACAACAGCCCTGTGATGTAGGCAAAGCAGAGAGAACATGACTTGGCTCATGGTCAACCACTGAGCTACATGGCTAAGTGGGGATTTGAACCTGGGTCTCCCCAGGGCCCATTTTCCTGAATCCATAGACACAGTTGCATATGTGTTAGTCCTTCGTTGTATACAGACTAATATGCTGTCCTGTCTTTGTGTGCTGTCGAATACTTATTCCTTTTTGCTACAGCTGGACACAGCTGTAATGAACTGAGCTTCCAGTTCTTGCTGCAGTAACCCACAAACAATCTAGCATTAGAAACTAGAAAAATGTGCCTTGCCTCACTCAGTGTATGCACATCATACATTTTGCTCCTATATATAGACATTCATGGAAGTCCCCCCAAAAGTAGACATCAGTGTAGAATTGGATGCAAGGTGACCTAATCAATATAGCCAGGCGGGGCTTATTTACACATTTCATTTCCAAGAAACAGGAAATGGAAGAGCAGTTCAATAACCAGGTAAGAGCATAATTAGGTTAAAATCCTCATATCTTTATTTCAGCAATGAAAGGATGAGGGGGTATGTTGCACTCATGCCATACATCGCCGTGTATGGCCTCTTATCCATCACCAAAAAAAGAGGAAATGCATCTCCCCAAAATAGGACAAAACAGGGTGCCAATTGCATTACATTTGCATGTGCTAATTTATATGCACAAATGCAACTTCAGAGATTTATTTTAAATAACTTAAACAGAAATATGATACATCTCACCACAGTGAGGAAGATGGACCAAGTGACCCGTGTGTCTGCCTGCTCCGTCAGTTGTCCAGGTGCTAAGTGTTGATGGGCAAACTGAAGGCCCCTGCACCCCTTTCTGATGGTTCTTTGACTTTAAATCAGACTTGGTTTGGGCAGCCTGTGAACTAGAGGAGTGTCCTCTGACAGCTCGTCAAATAAAGTGCTGTCTTCCGCAAAGCAGAACAGCTGACCGCCCTAACATCCTTACTTTGAATGCTACTGTAACCAAGGCTGGTAGTTGTTAAAGGAGCAAATTCTTATTTATGCAGTTTCAGTAGCCAGACTCTGGTTGCTATGACTTTCTAGCTCCTATGAGGCTTATCGGAAGAAGTAAAGCTGATAGTTTATGAGTAGTGTTCAGATTAAGAAAAAGTTATTGCTGTCATCTTTCAGACGGCTGCTGCTGCTGACATCCTTTCTGTTTGAGATGAACTTTTTTTGCCTGCTGAGCTATAGTTAACATTGGGGTGGGGCTCCCATTTCCAATCATCCACTATCTATGCTTTCACCTTTGGATTGCTGCTGAAGAGGAGGCACTGGAAATTGTTGGCAGCTGCAGTTTTTCCTAAGTGCCTAGTTCGGACTTCCCCAGTCTGGTGCCCTCCAGATATTTTGGACTTGGAATCCCATGGGTCCCAGTAGCATGCTCAGGAATGCTGGGACTTGTCATCCAAAACATCTGGAGGGCACACACTGGGGAAGGCTGCACTAGATGTTGTAAATGGTGTCCTTAGTGATATCTAACATAAAAATGCCATTATTCATGCATGACAAGGGCAGCTCACAATCTTGAATGTCCATATCTGAATCAAAGTATTTGTTTTAGCACTGTTGTTCATGTGTGTGAATAGGGAAGCAGTTGCTCTGTTGGGCATCCAGAAATCTGAATTTGGGGCTAGATTCTCTTGGTAAAGGTTTGGTTTGAGCTAGTACGTGTGTGTGTGTGTGGGGGGACAACCCACAGATATTGGAATCCAGTCTTTCTGGCTCCCTGCTGTTCTGACTTAAGGGTTTCCTTATGAGGACAGATCACAAGATTTGTCCATGAGTATGGAGGTTCAGGAATGCACCTCAATCCTTTGTATATGCATGTTCGGAAGTAACACATTTCAGATTATACAGTTGAGACACTCACACCCCATGTTCTTCATGACAAAACCACATTGTGCGAGCCTGAGAGTCTATTGCCTTCTATAAGCTTATCAAGATCACTATGCTTTACTGAGAGCACCCTAGGTATGCCAGGTGTGATGTCAATAATGAAGACATAGGCCAGTATCCAACTGTGCTGTTCTATTAGCGTAAATGACATTTGAGCAAGGGTGGTTGCGCAAGCCATTGTGCATTATGCTTGTGCAACCAGTTGCTCAAATGCTGCAAGCATAACACGCAACCGCTTCCGCAATGGAAAGATTTGGCGGAGCTCTGCTAGCGCTATTTGCGTTTGCAAAACGACACTGTTGGATGCTGCCCATAGAGAACAGCAGTACAAGTGGGAGCGCCACCATTTAAAATGCCGCATCCCTGAAGACCCCAACACAATTCCTTTGATGATTACAACAGGGGACAATGTGGATATTAGAAGTCTGTATGATAACAAATACGATCAACATAGCACCTTCCAGCTGTGGATGACAGACTCCATTATCACAAACATTTCACACAGTCAATTAATCAAGTGTTAGATGCTGTTATAGCCTAGCAGTAAGACATGAACTCATCACAAATCGAGAAAATTTAGACAGTATTTGTACCAATCAGAGCTGCACTTATATCTAGTCTAGGAAAATGCAGAATGCCCTCATGAGGAACAAACCGTATCTTTAAAATCAGGCAAGGAAGAATATGGAATAAACCAGTGTCAGCAGTGCCCCCAGGGCCAATCCAGATGCTTGACAAGTGATGGCAAGGGAAATTGTGCTGGTCTGCTGTGCAAATCCTATATTTTTGTTTACTTATTTCTTTTTATTTCTGTATTTATTGTATTTCTATACCACCTATCTGAATCCAACCAAGTTGGTTTACAAAAAAAATTCAGAAAATAAAAACCAAAATCAAACACAGTAAAAATTTAAAATGACTTTAAAAACCATAACATTTAAAAAGTGAAGTTAAAAAGATGTGTCTTCACCCTCACCCTGAATGCAGAGAGAGAGAGGGGACCAGTCACAACTCCAAAAAGAGTATGCGTTCCAGAGCCGGGGAGCAGAACAGGAGAAAGCCCTTTCCTGCATGCCTGACACGTAGGCCTCTGCAGGCAAGGGTGCCTTCAAAATGGCCTCTCCTGCTGATCTTAATAACTGGGAAGATTTATACCAAGATAGGCAGTCCCTTGGATAGCCAGGCCATAAGCCATTTAGAGCCCAGAAAACAATTGGCAACCAGTGCAGAGCTTTAAGTATTGGGTTGATGAGATCATGATACCATGCACTGGTTAGCAGCCTTGCTGCTGCATTTTGCACCAACTGAAGCTTCCAGATGCTCTTCAAGGGTAGCCTCATGTAGAGTGCACTGCAGTAGTCTAATCATGATGTAACCAAGGCATGGTTACGGTCGCCATTTGCGTTCCCTTTTTTTCTCCGTGATAGGCTACGTAAATATTTACGTAGCCTATCACAGCAAAAGAAAGGGAACGCAAATGGTGGCGGCTATGGTTGCCGCCATTTGCGTTCCCTTTTTTTCTCCATGATAGGCTATGCAAATATTTACGTAGTCTATCATGGCCTCCGCAGGGACGCAACTGGCAGCCCTGCATTAGCCATGATAGGCTACGTAAGTATTTACGTAGCCTATCACGGCAAAAATTGTGAAGCAAATGGCAGACGTGGACGCCATTCTCAAAGCAACACGAACAGCACCAGATAGGTGCTCTGTTTTGCGCGCCTTTCACGGGGCGGTGGGGCAGGGGGGCTTCGTTTTGGCACAGATTTCGGGGGGCCGAATGCACTGGCATTCAGCCTCACTGAGATCCGTGCCAGAATTCTCTGCCATCCCTAATCCTGAGAGGTTTTGGTGGCTGAATGTTTACTCCCTCCTGGCAGGCTTTTTCATGAGGTTTTGGAGAAGCACTTCAGAAATTGTTTTCTCCCCACTTTGCTACAACGAAGGGGGAGAATTCTCATGTTTGTTTATTTATTTGTTTGTTTGTTTGTTTGTTTACAATATTTATATACCGCTCCACATCAGAAGATTTTGGAGTGGTGAACAACATGATAAAAGAATAAACAACAGGTTAAAAGAGTTAAAACATTTTTAACAGCATCTGAAAAGGTGGCTTGCATTTGTCCATCCACATTGCTCTTCTCAATCTCTGGATTCAAAAAATGCTCTGAAAACACTCAAAAGAAAATAACCCAGAAAGGATATTGTGGAGGAATTTGAATTTGAGTCCTGCTTTCCCTCTCTGTCTTGCTAAAGGGTCTGCTTAAATCTCAGCCCACAAAGGAGGGCAGAAATCCTGCTAATGAAAATAAAGCACAGCTTGGTCAGAAACGTACTGGTTTGAACAGCTACTTGAAGTCTATCTAGACCAGAATTATTTATTTATTTTATTGTATCCACATTTCTATAATGCCCAATAGCCAGACCTCTCTGGGAAGCATCAGTGCCCATCCGTCACAAATTATCTGATCTAGTGGACAGATAAGAAAACTTCTAAGGTTAATCAAGAAGCATGTGAATAGCTACAGCAGGTGAACAACCAGATTGCTGTATGCTTCGAGGGCTTTTGCTCCATGCTGTTTGGCAAACTTTTCATTCATCTCTAGAGACATGTCCTGGAATACAAACAATATTCTTCACAAAAAGTTGCAAAGTTCTATTTCTCCTTTAGCCATTCCACCAACTGCTTTGAAGAGATTCAAATACTGCCACACTAATTTGTGTTTGTTTTTATCTAACAAAACCAGAAATATTTTATAGCTTTGATATTTCTTTAGCATTTTTTAATATTCTCCACAACTGAAGAGTGAAAGCCCATAAATTTAAATGAAAGGAGTCACAGTTAAGTTCGTGAAGCACTTTGGAGCTTGTTTGCTTTTAAGATAGCAGGGATTTTAAATGAATATTACACATGCAGTAATTCTGGCATGCATGGATGATTTATTACTCTAAATTTCACCCACTCAGCAGATTTTGCAGGAATATTTCTTAGCTCCCTGTCATCTCGTAACGCTTAATGCAGTTGTCTTTTTAATAAACCTGTTTTTTTCCCAAACCAGCTGCTCGCTCAAGTTAACATTAGATTGTATTTATTACCAATGTATTAGATGACAATATTAGCAAATATTTAGGGCAGGACCTCTTCCACATCTGTCAAATAGATTTACATTCCAAGTCTTAAGATCTGTCCCCTCCCCACCTCTGCTAAAAGTAGCTGGAGGGATTCCATAAACAAAAATGCAGCAACATGTGCAGAATTGCAATATTCTGTCTTTTCTTTTGTCCAAATGCATTTTAGTACAAAGGAACTCAGAGAGTTGTGATTATGCTTGAGTTCTTAACGTAAGGACAAAAGAAAAACTAAACTCTGACTGTCAAGAGTTCAAGCCAGATGAGTAACAAAGAGTGCAAAACTTGGATTCATAGATTGGAATGGCGGCGGGGTGGGGGGTGGGGAGAGAATGCTCCCCCTCTCCCCATTTCAGCTTGAAAAATAAAGGGCAGAGAAATGAGACTTTCTGGCAGGCAGATAACTTGTAGGCCTGACCCCTCCGACTCACCAGGAATTCAAACAAAAAGCTCTTTTCATAGTGACTGTCCTCTATAGAGTCTATACATTCTCAAGATAAGGCGGCGAAATATATGCTAGCGGAAATGGTCATAAAGCAGAGACTACACAAAAGGTTGCTATAGACTGTTGTTTCTTTCCCCTGTATATCTGTCGATGCACACACCTGGGAGTGCTTATGCAGCTATTTCTCCTCCAACCCCAACCCCCCCAGCTCCTTCCTTTGGATCAGAATAAAGAACCAAGTTTTGATCATTCAGGAATCATAGTTCCACCCTTGGATGTGTGCGGAAAGTAATTGTGCAAGAATGAAGACAGACATGGTACAGTTCAGAATCAAAACTTTCATCAAGAGTATCTCCTCCCCCTGCAAAAGAAGAAGAAAAGAACCCCATCCCCCAAAAGCCACATGCAGACACAGACAATTGCGTACATTTAAAACCGTGTTTTCAAATCTTGACTCACCGTCGGAAAGCAACAGTTGCCTGAAGTTAGTGGTACTGTCTGCCCTACTCCATTGCACATTTTTCCTGAGGCTGACCGGGGCTTAATAGCTCAGAGCTGCCACACAGAGGCCCCTTCAGTGAGATGGCTTATTTGCCTGTCAGCCTGAATCCGAGTCTCTGTGCACGGAGTAGTGCATCTGAGTGGTGCACTTTGCTGAACTTTGCTAGAATCAGTTCCATAAAACTTCTGCAGTTGCCTGGAGTATAGAGCCTGGCTCTCAGAAGTTCCCTGAATACTGGAATTCACTTTTCTGTTGCAGGGATAAAAGCTTAAAGATGTTAGCCTCCTAGTTTAAAAGTTCTTTAGTAAGGAGTGGGTGGAGAGAACTCAGTTCAGAACAAGGAAACTGCGCATAATCAGAACTTGGAGAGCTTCCTCCCTCCTCCCCTCCTCTCCCCCTTCCTCCCCAGCTACGCTAAGCTGCCACTGTTCCTTCATAGAATTTAGGAATGTAAAGGGAGGACTCAAAGAGGCCCAGTCAGACAAACCTTTCTCAATCAATTAGCTTGCAACCATTACTTGTGACCTGAGGTCATGCAGCATAAGTGTGTGGGGTGTGCCTTGAGGAGGGCCAAAGCTGCTTATTAAAACTTACATAACCCAAAGTGTTCTAAAAAAGTAACTCAAACACAACTTGCAAACTGGAAGGGGAAAATGTATTTCCACAGGAAACGCACACAATTTAGCTCGGAGGAAAAACAAAGTGGATATTATGATTAGAAATCTGACTGATTCTGTACGTTATTTTTTTTAACTATGTATTCATTCTTTTCGAGAGTTAGGTAAACCTAAATCAATGTTTGCTTTGCAATCAATGACCAGTTCAGTCGTGATAGGAAAATAATGCACTTTTGGGGGCATTATTGTACAAATTGTACTTCTGTGAGCAAAGAGACTATATTAAAACTCCCATTTACTTCTTTAGCTTAAAAGAAGATCTGTACAGAAGAAAGGCAGAATACTTCTATACCACAAATTCCAGTGTTTCATTCCAGTACACCACCATGGCCATTACAACATCACATGCAAAAACCTCCCAACACTTAAGACCTATGGTGCACTTGATGTTCTTAAAGTACTGGAGGGGTGGAGTGGATGTTCCTGACAGAAGTTCCCACACTTCAAATATATATCCCTTGGTGTGAAAAGGCAGCTTCAAAAAAAGCTTCAACTTCATATCCTACCAGCCCAGTGACAAGGGGATGCTGCCCTGGAAAAAACTATGAGAGTGCCCTGATTTTTCAAAAGCAGATCTTTGACTCCTTTTGCAGGGGCAGACAAGATCAATGGAACATAGGTGCCATCCGCTTTTATCGCAGTCCCCAGATGAACCTTCAATTCAACTGATCAAGACTTGTTTGAACTGATCAAGACTTGTTAGACACTACGCTATTTGCGTTCCCCTTATTTTCGCCGTAGTCTACGTAAATGTTTACATAGACTAGACGTGCCAAAATAAGGAACGCAAATGGCGGCGCCCATGGGCGCCGCCATTTGCGTACGCGCAGTTTGTTTGTTTGTTTTTACTCAGCCATGATAGGCTACGTAAACATTTACATAGCCTATCACAGTATTTTTTAAAAATCTAGCCGTGATACGCTACGTAAACATTTATGTAGCCTATCACGTTATTTTTTTTTTTTTTTACTGGAAATGGCAGCGGCGGCAGCCGGTCAGAAGACCGGCCGCCGCTGAACCACCGCCAGAGCCGCCGCCGCCAGGGAGATTCGCCCAAGGTAAGTCCCGTCCCAGGGGGGTGGGGGGGGCAGACCGTTTCGCCACCGATTTCGGGGGGCCGAATGTGCTGGCATTCAGCCTCCCCGAGATTTGTGGCGAAATTCTCTGACATCCCTACATTTGCGTTCCTTCTTTTTACCGTCTTAATCTACGTAAATATTTACGTAGACTATGACAGCGAAGATCAAGGGGAACACAAGCGTAGCGGGCGCTATTTGAGTCCCCTTTTGATTCGCCATTTTAGCCTACGTAAAGATTTACGTAGGCTAAAACGGTGAATGAAAAAGGGACGCAAATAGCACCCGCTACACTATTTGCGTTTCCCTTGATTGTCGCCGTCATAGTCTACATAAATATTTACATAGATTAAGACGGCCAAAAAGAAGGAACGCAAATGGCGGCGGCCGTAGCTGCTGCCATTTGCGTACGCGGTTGTTGTTGTTGTTGTTGTTGTTTTTACCCAGAGCCCTCCATGGCCAGAAATCAGGCTGCGGACGGCTCTGGCCTGGCCAGGCTGGGCCTGGCCGACTGCTCCGCGGAACTGCCGCGGAGCACAGCCGGCTGGTCGAGGATTCCAGGGGGAGGAACGGAGCACCTCCCCCCCGGCCAGGATTCCGGGGGGAGGGACGGAACGCCTCCCCCCCCACTATCAACATAATCCGCAAAAGGTAAGTCACTTTCGTACATCCCTACTTATAGGTTAAAGAAAATGTTCTCCTCTCCTTGTGTGGGGTTTAAAATTCCACCAGAACCATGGCAAGATGTGGTAATACACTTTACCATTATTTTGCACAGGTCTTCCATCTGCCCATTTATCTGTGACTTGGAGATGGTACGGTCCTTCACTGCCAGTGATAGAAACATTTTCATTTACATGTTTGTACCCCAGGTCATTCTCTTTGGTCTAACCAATCTTGTAGCTTTCCACAGTTCTCCAAGCAGAGCCCAGGGAAAAAGCCAAAACTATTCTTCATGGGTGCCAACTGGAGAAAGCCCATGTGCTGTAATTTTTCTCAGAGCGATTTTTAAACGTTCTCCCCCCACCACCTCTGTAATAAATAAATAAATAAATAAATAAGTTTAGTACATGAAATTACTGCTGCTTATACATCATGTTGTTGTTCAGTCGTTCAGTCGTGTCCGACTCTATCATGTAATTACATACTCATGTAATCATTTAGAAGAGGGATGGACAAGCATGTGGCCTCCATGGCCATTTTTGTGGCCCCTTGCTCCTGCTGCCCCTGCCGAATTACTGCTATGATGGCAAAAAGAATGGCAATTTTGCAAGAAAAAAAAGGTGCGCCGGGAACGCACGGCCTATTTGGAAGCAGAATCGCTTCCCCAGAAACCACCTAGGAGCAGGATTCTGTTTTTAAGCAAAGTGTGCTCTCCCACACACCGTGTTCCCTTTCAAAATGGGGGGGGGGGACTGCCACTGCCACCACAGTGGCAATTTTAGACACAGTGACCATTTTAGCGGTGCAGAGAAAGAATTCAAGACCTATTACGGAGCAGCCACAACAGGACACAATGGGATTTACATCCAAGCAAACATCTATAGGAGCATGCTGTAAATAATTCAACCTTTCAGCAATGAACTACCATTCAAGAGCATCTTTTCCCAAGTTTTCTTTGAAACAGGGTAAGGTTAAAGGATGGACAGCAAGGGGTGAGGGTGGGTGGAAGTATTTTCATGAACAGTGAAGAGAGCGCTTCCAAAATAGGGTGAAAATGTTTGCCCACTCAGAATGAGGGCAGAAAGCATTGAAGACATGAAATCAGATTTGCTAATGGTCATGATGTCATCATGCTCACAGTGTGATCCCTGATTGGCTGGGATTGCTGTTCCTAAGGTGAAGATGCAGTGTGTGTGTGCATGCATGCATGTGTGGGACGCGGGGGGGGGATTGATAGAGAAGCAGCTGCCAACCAGAGAACATGCAGCCAGCAAACGTCCTTTGAAAAGATATGTGCCTTTTGGTGAGATTTTATGCCACTAAAGGCAATAGTTTTGTGTCCAAAATGGAAACAGATGTATTTTTAGTGCAGCCCCTTTGGACACTGACCTAACGAACATCTCCTTGAGATCTGATATAGTCAATTTCACTACTCCATTGACTTGGAAAAGGGCTTTGGCAAACAGCTGCAATTAGGAAGTTGAATAAGCAGGCTTCTCACCTTCCCGGGAGCCCAACCAAGTATGTGTGTATAATCATCATCAAAGCTTCCAATGTTGTTTCACAGCTCCTACAAAGATGCTTACATGTGTCTCTGCAGGGCAGATCTGCAAGTTCCTGCTTCCTATCGAAACATTAAAGGAAGAGCCACAAGTCACTCATGTGTCTTCTGTTGCTACTTTTAATAACATTAGAACTGCCATAAGCCCCTATGAAGGCAGAAGAATATTAGCCAGTAAACTATTCCATTGTGTAAGAACAATTCTTTCAATGCATAGCCTTCCAAGAGTGATGTGGGAGAGTCTTCCTAGAGAGCGGCATCATATGATCTGAATATTCTTGCCCCAATAGTAGATGTTTCAGTATCTTTTATCATTACCCAGTAAGTGACTAAGGCAATTGTCTTCTTGATACTTACTTTAGACCAGGGGTAGGGGAACCTGTGGCCCACCAGATGTTATTTGACTCCAACTCCCATCAGCCATGGCCAACATGGCCAATGGTCAGGGGTGATGACATTTGGAGTCCAACAATTGGAAGGCCAGAGATTCTACAGCCTGCATTATACACTGCAAGGCTGAGCCCTGGCCCTGCAAAATAACCTCCAGGATAAGCCATATTATTTCTATAGCTTCAAGTACCCACCAGGCCTCCCAGTCATCATCACCACCCCATTTGTAACAGGCCGTCATGACCTGGTCCACATATCTTGGGTTCTTCAGAAAAGAATGCTTTGTCCTTGCACAACTATGCCATCAAGGTTCATAGGTGAGATGGAATGGGTAACTATAGAGTAGATGCAGGGGACCCAATCTAGATTGGGACCCTAGCTAGCATGTGGGGCGGGGGGAGGGTTTTTTTAAGGTCTTGATTGGATCCCTTGCCCCTACTCTAGAGTAAAAATGAAAATAAGGCATGGCAGCTAGACATACACGTATGTCTGGTTTGGCCCTTAGTGTCTGGTGTCTGTAGACCACTTGCTTGTATGACAGGGGTGGGCAATTTGTAGCCCTCCGTATGTTTTGGTGTACAACTCCCAGCAGCTTTCACCACTGGCTGTTCTGGCTGGAGGTGCTGGGAATTATAGGCCAAAACAAAATGGTATCCTCTTTTGTCCTTTCATAAGTGGCCACCCTGACTTTCAACCCCCTGACTTTCCTTTCCTGCCGAAGAGCTAATTATCAGGCATGTAACCTTTTTTAAGGGGCTGTGCATGCACAGGTGCTGCATGTGCATTCCTTGTAAAATGTGGGGGGGGGCACTTATGAATAATCAAAACAGAAGGAATATACGACCAAAGAAGAGGACGAAAGAGGACAGTCATTTGCATAGTATTTGCATATGCTAATTTATATGTATAGATGCAAATCCATGGAATTATAATTTAAATTGAAATACAGTACCATAATGTGGAAGACTGTGACCAGGTGGCCTGTGTGCCTGCCTGTTCAGTCTGCTGTTGAGGTGCTAACTAGTGCTGTGCTGAATCCTGCCCCGTATTTGCAGGAACTTTTTATCTCAAGGAGGCTTTTTTTTCCCCTACCTCTTTCGCAGGGAGGGGGAGAATTTTGGAGAATTTTCTCCTTGGGGACAGGGTTTCCATATACCTTTGAAAAGTGTAGGTGATTCTCGAGGGATCTTCTTTCTGTTTATTAATTTAAAAAAACAAACACCCCGTGCACTTGCAGGAACCTAGGACTGTTCTGCAGCTGGGAGGTCTTCCTGAATGCCTATTGGAGAGGGAGAGGTAACACGGTCTCCTGGGAGTTCAGAAGGAACTGCCAGGCTGGAGAAGAGTCCTGGGCTCCTGCAAGTGTGGGGGCGGGGGGGTTAAAAATGAAAAATAGAAAGAAGACCACTCAAGAATTGTCGGCACTTAAACAAGTATATGGAAACCCTATCCCCCTCCCCAAAGAGAAAATTACCTGAAATTCTCATCTCTCCCAGCCTCTTTCACCAGCCTTTTGGTCCCCCACACCCTGAAATGCCAAAAATGGAAGAAGTGATATTTTCACTTGTTAAACAAAGGAAAACATTCCACACAAGAAGATATGACTGGCTTATAGAGAAAAGTAAATGCAAAAGAACATCACATACAGAAGTAGAATGTGAAACATGTAATGATTACAAAGACAATATATTTGTACTCATGAAGTGAACCACACAGGTTACATGTAAAGATTACACTATGAAAAATAAACTACTCCTGCTAAGGCCTATCAGAAAACAATGTTAGGAAAACTGAATTACAGTATCAAATGGAATAGCTCTGACATATAAAAGTTATAGTAGGCCCAACTAGCATCTTTCAAATAGAGAACTACCCTATATAAAAGAGACACATGGCTACCATAGGATGGCACGCGTAAAATGGCATATGTGAAGATCAACATATGTTCAATAGTGAAACGGAGACATATGTTCAATGCAGGATACATTCTTTACTTGGTTATCACACTTGGTTTTCCTACATCAGAGTGCTGCCTTTAACTATTCCAGTTAAGGAACGTAAGGCCTTTTCATTCCTGTAGTTCCTAGAGAGGATATCCTGTGTTAATAACTGCTACACAGATTTTGACCCCTTCGGATGTTCTGTTTGTTTGGTCTTGGTATTATTTTAAACATGCACATATACAGATTAATAATACTCATTCTGAATTCATAGGACAAGGTAGCCTAGAAATGAATGTCATTAATGAGTAAATAAATTAGTTGTGACTGAGCCAGCAGAGGGAAGAAATCAATGACAAAAGCCTACTATATTCTCAGCATTTGTTCTCTCTTCTTTACAAGTGCTTGTTTCAAAAACTTATATATTTTTTTTCTTATAGCTGTTTTCTGGGCATCCTAACTTTGATGAACTGCCTTTAATTTTCCACTAGTACCCAGAATGCATAACACATTGCACACTGAAGTCTTCCAATGGATGGAAACAATATTGTGGAAAATATACAATGAAGCCAGCAACAGAATTAGAGAATGGTTTTAATATAAAATAATGCTCATACGCTGGAAATAATTATATATCTATCAATGTCTGCCCTCGCTAATAGGTGTTCCAGACAAAATACATCAACCCACATTCCCTCCCCACTCTCTCCCTTCCACCATTATGCTGTGCTTAAAAGACGGCCTAGATTGGATTATTTAAGAAGAAACTGCAACAGCCCCTTTTCCACCTTGAATCTCTGCTTTTGTGTTCAGTGACATATAATAATAGGAGGAGCCAAAGTGTTTCATGAGTAGGTGCACGGAAGGAAGCAATTCTGAGGAACACCAATAAAGAACTGTTATCTAGGCCAGCAGCCATTTTCAGAACTCAGAGGGTTCTGTGGATCCAATGCCCTGCCCGGCAATTTTCACCTCCTTGTGCTCCTGCTGTTGCATTTTCACTCTAGATGGGCCTCTGAGCCTGTCTAAAGGAGGCACAGTGGCAGGGGCAGAGCAGAGGCTGGAGAGACCACCAGATTCATCATATCCTGCCTGGACTTCCCTGTCCCCTTTCCTTCCCTCACCTCTCCACCCACTGGCACACCTTCTTTCAGATTTCTCTGCGGTCACAGCTGGTGCCGTTCTTTCTGTAGCTGCAGCTGAGAGGAGGTGGGGGCTGGGGGAGGGATCAGATACCAGAGTCCCCCTTCCAGTGTCATAGCAGTGTCTGCAGCCCCAGAGGGGAGACTCCAAAGAATTCTAGGGTCCCTGAGATGCTACCCTGGGATGATAGGATTGCTCTCTAGAAATGTCACTGTGATAAGTAATGTTTGATTGTTCCATACTTCATTAATTTGTGGCTTCATTTACAATGTTTGCGGCTACACATATTTACTTACCCCAAATGAATTTGTTATTTCCTCAGAAAGTTAAAAAAAAATAAAAAAAATCCATGTAATCTCAGATAAGGGTTCTGCTTTAATTCAAGATGTAGTTCTGCGTATATGAGTTTTTGTGCATGTGTAATATCAAACTGCATCTTGGGAGCTGTACTTTGGAACTGAAAAATGTGTCCTGACATCATGCATGATCACAATATATACCCCCACCCCCGCTTCTGAATGCTTGTTCTAATTTCTGACAACATCATCACTGATCACAGGGCACATCAGTTAAGGCATCAGCCTTAGCTTCCCATTTCTTGGCTTTGTGAAGCTTGAGCCAACATAAAATAGCCTTACCTATGGTCTTAAACCAGCAGGATTTTTAAAAAACAAAAGACATTGTTTACCTTACGACTATGCCCACAACTTTAATTGCTGATCGTGTAACTTTAAGTTCTTAATATAGCAAGCAAAGAAATTAGCATTGGTTGTTTTTTTAAAAATGCAAATACTTATTTTATTCTCCTAAACTTTGCTCTCAAAATGTGCTGATGTGAAATAGATGCTAGGATGGCCAGGTGTCCTCTTTTATATAGGGCAAGCCTCTATTTGAAGGGCTGCCAGAGGACCACCCTTTATTTGAAAGCATCCTCTACTGTATTTGGAGGGCTGACCTATACAATTACAGTTCAGACTTAAAGAACAATAAGAACCATTGCCCATCAACAGTAAATACCTGAGGAACAGGCTGAACAGGCAGGAACGCAGGTCACTTGGTCACAGTCTTCTGAATTATAGTGAAATATACAGTATTTCTCCCCTTCATGGATCACTGCCTTGTTGTGGCGAAGGGGCTTGCGTAACTCAGTGAAGCCATAAGCTATGCCGTGCAGGGCCACCCAAGACGGACAGGTCATGGCAGAGAGTTCTGACAAAATGTGGTCCACTGGAGAAGGAAATGGCAACCCACTCCAGTATTCTTGCCAAGAAAACCCCATGGAATGTATCACAAGGCTAAAAGATATGATGCCAGAAGATGAGCCCCTCAGGTCGGAAGGGGTCCAATATACTACTGGGGAAGAGCAGAGGGAATTTCCAAGTAGCACCAGAAAGAGTGAAGCAGCTGGGCCAAAGTCGAAAGGACACTCAGCTGTGGATGTGTCTGGTGGTGAAAAGAAAGTCCGATGCTGTAAAGAACAGTATTGTTTAGGAACCTGGAATGTAAGATCAATGAATCAAGGTAAGCTGGAGGTGGTCAAACATGAGATGGCAAAATTGAACATCGACATCTTGGGAATCAGCGAACTAAAATGGACAGGCATGGGCGAATTTAATTCAGGTGACCATTATATCTACTGGTGTGGGCAAGAATCCCTTTGAAGAAATGGAGTAGCACTCATAGTCAATAAAAGGGTGGGAAAAGCAGTACTGGGGTACAATCTCAAAAATGATAGAATGATCTCAGTACGAATCCAAGGCAAACCATTCAACATCACAGTAATTCAAGTCTATGCCCCAACCACTGAGGCCGAAGAAGCTGAGGTTGATCGGTTCTATGAAGACCTACAACACTTTCTAGAACTAACACCAAAAAAAGATGTCCTCTTCATCACAGCGGATTGGAACGCTAAAGTAGGAAGTCAAGAAATCACCGGGATAACAGGCAAGCATGGCCTTGGTGTACAAAATGAAGCAGGAGAAAGGCTAATAGAGTTTTGCCAAGAGAACATGCTGATCATAGCAAACACTCTTTTCCAACAGCACAAGAGGCGACTCTACACATGCACATCACCAGATGGTCAATACTGAAATCAGATTGATTATGTCCTTTGCAGCCAAAGATGGAGAAGCTCTATACAGTCAGTCAAAACAAGACCTGGAGCTGACTGTGGCTCAGATCATGAGCTTCTTATTGCAAAATTTCGGCTTAAATTGAAGAACGTAGGGAAAACCACTAAACCATTCAGGTATGACCTAAATCATATCCCTTATGAATATACAGTGGAGGTGAGGAATAGATTTCAGGGATTAGATCTGATAGACAGAGTGCCTGAGGAACTATGGACAGAGGTCCGTAACACTGTTCAGGAGGCAGCAACGAAATCCATCCCAAAGAAAAAGAAATGCAAGAAAGCCAAGTGGCTGTCTGATGAGGCTTTACAGGTAGCTGAGGAAAGAAGGGAAGCGAAAAGCAAGGGAGAAAGGGGAAGATATATCCAATTGAATGCAGAGTTCCAGAGAACAGCAAGGGAGACAAGAAGGCCTTCTTAAATGAACAATGCAAGGAAATTGAGGAAAACAACAGAATGGGAAAGACTAGAGATCTCTTCAAGACAATTGTAGATCTCAAGGGAACGTTTTGTGCAAAGACGGGCATGCTAAAGGACAAAGAAGGGAGGGACCTAACAGAAGCAGAGGAGATTAAGAAGAGGTGGAAAGAATACACAGAAGAACTATACAGGAAAGATCTTAATGTCCCTGATAGCCATGATAGTGCGGTCACTGAACTTGAGCCGGACATGCTAGAGAGTGAAGTCAAGTGGGCCTTAGGAAGCATTAGTAACAACAAAGCTGGCGGAGATGACAGTATTCCAGCTGAGCTATTTAAAATCCTAAAAGATGATGCTGTTAAAGCGCTGCACTCAATATGCCAACAAATTTGGAACACTCAACAGTGGCCACATGACTGGAAAAGGTCAGTTTACATTCCAATTCCAAAGAAGGGCAATGCCAAAGAGTGTTCAAACTACCACACAATTGCATTCATTTCACATGCCAGCAAGGTTATGCTCAAAATCCTACAAGCTAGGCTTCAGCAGCATGTGAACTGAGAACTACCGGAAGTACAAGCGGGGTTTTGAAGAAGCAGAGGAACTAGAGATCAAATCGCCAACATTCGCTGGACCATGGAGAAAGCAAGAGATTCCAGAAAAACATCTATTTCTGCTTCATTGACTACACTAAAGCCTTTGATTGTGTGGATCACAACAAACTCTGGCAAATTCTGAAAGAGATGGGAGTACCAGACCACCTTACCTGTCTCCTGAGAAACCTGTATGAGGGTCAAGAAGCAACAGTAAGAACCGGACATGGAACAACATGGTTCAAAATTGGGAAAGGAGTACAACAAAGCTGTATATTGTCGCCCTGCTTATTTAATTTATATGCAGAGTACATCATGAGAAATGCCGGGTTGGATGAATCACAGGTCAGAATTAAGATCGCCGGGAGAATTATCAACAACCTCAGATACGCAGACGATGCCATCCTAATGGCAGAAAGCGAAGAGGATCTAAAGAGCCTCTTGTTGAGGGTGAAAGTGGAGAGTGCAAAAGCTGGTTTGAAACTCAACATTAAAAAAACTAAGATCATGGCATCTGGCCCCATCATCTTGGCATATAGAAGGGGAAGAAATGGAAGCAGTCATAGATTTTATTTTCTTGGGCTCCAAGATCACCGCAGACGGTGACTGTAGCCATGAAATTAAAAGACGCTTGCTCCTTGGAAGGAAAGCTATGGCACACCTAGACAGCATAGTAAGAACTTAAGAAGCAGAGACATCACCTTGCCGACAAAGGTTCGTATAATCAAAGCTATGGTTTTCCCAGTAGTAATGTATGGCTGTGAGAGATAGACTATAAGGAAGGCTGAGCGCTGAAGAATTGATGCTTTCGAACTGTGGTGCTGGAGAAGACTCTTATGGGTCCCCTGGACTGCAAGGAGGTCCAATCAGTCAATCCTAAAGGAAATCAACCCTGACTGCTCATTGGAAGGACAGATACTGAAGCTGAAGCTCAAATATTTTGGCCACCTAATGCGAAGAGAAAACTCACTGGAAAAGACGTAGGGATGTACAAAAGTGACTTACCTTTCGCGAATTATGTTGATGGGGGGGAGGCGTTCCGTCCCTCCCCCCGAAATCCTCGATGGGGGGGAGGCAATCCGTTCTTTACTTAGGCTAAAACGGTGAATCAAAAAGTGACGCAAATAGCGCCCACTACGCTATTTGCATTCTCCTTTATTTTCGCCGTCATAGTCTAAGTAAATATTTATGTAGACTAAGACGGCGAAAAATAAGGAATGCAAATGGCGGCGGCCATAGCGGTTTTGTTTTTTTAAAAAACGCACCCAGCCATGACAGGCTACGTAAAGATTTACGTAGCCTATCACGTCTTTTCTTTTTTTTAACAAGAGTGGAAATGGCGGTGGCGGCGGACAGTTGGAAGACCAGCCGCCGCAGCCACCGCCGGAGCTGCCGCTGCCCAGAAGATCCACCCCAGGTAAGTCTCGTCCCGGGGGGGATCCGCGGGGTGACAGGCCGTTCCGCCACGGAGTTTGGGGGGCCGAATGCACTGGCATTCGGCCTCACCGAGATCCGTGGCAGAATTCTCTGACATCCCTACCTGATGCTGGGAAAGATTGAAGGCAAAAGGAGAAGGGGACAACAGAGGATGAGATGGCTAGATAGCATCACCGATGCCATGAATATGAACCTGAGTCCTGAGCACACTCTGGGAGAGAGCAGAGGATAGGAAGGCCTGGTGTGCTATGTTCATGGGGTCACGAAGAGTTGGACATGACTTAACGACTGAACAACAACAACATACTGTATTTCTCTTTAAATTGTACTAATTATTTATAAATGTGCATCTGTAAATATAGATTAGCATATGTGAATCACTATCCTCTGTCCTGGTGATGTATTTCCACTTCTTTGGTGATTCAGAAGTGGCCGCCCTAGGTGCTTATTCTATCAGTTAGTCCCTTTGGCTTTTCCCAGCCCACTTAGAGATGGATGAACCCATCTCTGTCCGGGATTGGGGAGCTTGACGAACTGCCCCCCCCAAGCTTGCGCAGCCTGGTCATGCTCGGCGAGCTTCCTTGCTCACCCTGCCTGCCTGTGAGCTGCCCCTCTTCCTTGCACAGGCTGTTAAGGGCCAGCACAGGGAAGGAGGGCCTCGGTGCAGCCACCCCGAAGCCTCTCGCCCTGGCCTTCTCTAGAGGAGGCCAGGGAGAGAGTGCTGGGGTGCTGCGATCTCCCCTCTTCTGCATGCCAGCTGTCAAAGGCTGGCACGGGGAAGGAGGGCCTCGGCAGCCACCCCCAGCCTCTCACTCTGGCCTCCAGCAGGTGGGGGGTGGGGGAGAAGAGGATAGGTGCCTTCTCCTTCCCTCCATTCCTACCTGTTACAGAAGCGGTGGCAAGAGGCAAGCTGGTCATTTTCCATAAGGCCAGGAAAACAGATGGAAAACGACCAGCCTTTCCTGCATCACTGCCGCTGTATTAAGGATCGGGGAAGGAGGAGAGGCACTGCCTTCTTCCTCTCTCCTTGCTGAGGGAGCGGGTACCCAAGCTCTTGCCCGACTCAGCATGAGTCACACAACAGTTCAGGTCTGCAAGCTGGTGTGGGTGGGGGGGCCCGAACCAGCAACTTCTTGCCGGGCTTCGAGCCCCAGCTGGACACTCGCAACATTCCTAAGCCCAATGAAATTGGGGGGGAAATGAAGCAGCAGAAAATATCTCTCATTCTTACGTTTTAATGATTCTTGGTGAGCACACATTTAACATGATGATCCTGTAGGAGAGTAAGTCAGTTCTCCCATTTTTGTGGAAAGTAACTGGAATGAAAACGAGGGGAAAACTGGGAGTTGATTGTTCTGTGGAGAAGAACAGAAATAAAAAGCTGCTGGGGCCTTAAACTATGTGCAAGATACACTCTGTAATATAGCTGTGAGCAAATGTCCTTGCAAAATTCTCCAGCCTATTTGTGGGCAGAGAAATTGGCTGAATACTTTCACTGAATTTCTCCAGGGGGAGGAGAAATTCTCCAACAGTTTCTCACAGGCAGGGGTTGTAGTGCCCTAAGGGGTTTGGGTTTTTTTGTGCTGCCAGTACAACTGGCGGTGCCCCCATTTTGCATCTTACACAGTGCCCTATACATTCCAGGGCATTGTGGGGGAGAAGAGGGAGGCAGCCACCACACCCCCAAAAGGTGAAGAATATCTGGAGAAAATTCTGTGAAGTGGCTTTTTATATCTAGGGCAGTGGGTGGGTGTGGGGACTAAGAAAAGGAAACACTCAGAACTTTTCTGTCTTTGGAGAAATTTTGGCTCCATTCTGGTTGTAATTCTACAGAGCTCAGCACCTTCCCCAGCATCTTCAAACATTACATTTATGATGGGGATACATCTTGTCTCTAATGCAGAGGCTTATAATACCACTACTTCTCTGAAAGCCCTGTAGCAGGCATGAGGGGCCAATATTGTGTCCAGATCCAGGGAAGAAATGGAGCTAACAGAGTGCCAAAATCTGCCCTCCAATGTCCCAAAAGTTTTCTTCCCCCATGAAAGACTCCCATTATTCTCCCTTATTCTCAGGGCATTTCATAATTTATTTTCAATTTCTTTGGGTGGTGTTTTTCAACTTACCTAATCACTGCGAAGTGGCTGAGGGTGCTGTGTGTATTTTTTTTCCTTTTTATTACACATCTCTGCATTGCTCTGCAGCCTCCCAGGCTGCCTGCACTTTCTGATCTGAAAAAGCCCTTATAGAAGGAATTACCTCATGATGTCTTCCCCTGGGCTTTAATTGAAGTGCAAGATGCTGAGGAGGTTACAGGCTGCTGGAGAGACAATTGTACAACAAAAGACATGACAGTCATCCACTGTTCTTGGCCCCCTCATAACTTAAGTAAGCACAAGTACCCCAAAACCAAGCCATGAGAATTTCTCCAAAATGTTCTTAGAATTTCTTTTTGAAAGTAATTTCGTTTCTATCAAATTGAATGAAAATGGTAAAAAAGTAGGAAATATTTCCAGCACAGCAGTTCTCTCTAAGTCCTTCTCCTTAGTTCTAAGTGGGATATACACTTAATTCAAGTGAGGGATACACAAGAATTTTGTTTTGATTCGTTTTGGACCAGAACTTTCATTTGCACCCTGAAAGCACATTTTTCGGGCACAGCTCACATATTCCTTAGCTTGCAATCACATTCACAAAATGCATTAATCAAAAAAATGTGCATTTTCACATTTTTGTCAATGGGTAAAAGTACATTTTGGGGTACACTTTTTGGGTACACTTTTAAAAATACGCACTTATATGTGCACTTTCCCTGTTTGGACGACAACAAGCTCACATTCAAGAACAGGAACAAGGCGGACTGAGCTTCCAGAGGGAACTTGGAGAAACCTGACGAGTTTGGGCTGCAATGATTTTCCCAGCCCTACTTTAAATATATGTCTAGCAGCTTCTTTCATTTTTACTCTAGAATTCTTTCATTTTTACTCTTTTACTCATTTTTACTGCAAAGTAAGTGCAGGGCCCCTGATCTGGACTGGGACATTAGCATGGGGGTAGGATGGCTTTAAGATCCAGTTCAGGCCCCTGCACTTACTTTAGAGTAAAAACAAAGAGAAGACATAGCTAAACACACTTTTAAAGTAATGTCTGTTTTGGCCCTCTGTCATTGCTGGTCAGAAGAGAGTCCTCTGCCCCCACAACTGGTCAGCCTGGGCTGTTCACAAACTGAGGTCCCATTGATTTCTTGTTCAGCTGCAAGCCTGATGTCTCTTGGGCCTGTCCTTTCCCCTGGATGAAGGCACACCTCCCTCCTGCTGAACTGTTACGTTTCTCTCCATTCTATGGCACATCAGCCAAGCACAAGCAAACACTACCATTTTCATTTTAAGTTGACAAAGACAGCTAAAAAGCAGCAAATACAGAATAATCTGTTATAAGGTACAAAACCAATTCTACAACTCTCACTGGATAGTACTGGGCAATTCTGGGTAATCAAACTCATGCTCACTAATATTTAACAGGAAGAAAGATATTCCAAACTTCCTTTCCTAAATCTTTCAAAGCCTACACAGCTGCATTTTCTACTTGAGTACTCTTGGCAATTCAGTGGAGAGTTACATAGTTTCTTTGTAAAATCTGCTGAATGCTATAGTTCCCCTTCTTTTTCTAAAGATATGGCTGTTGAAGGCAAAAGTTGAACTCCCCCCACTCCCTTAGTTGTAGGGCTGCTAAGCGAAGCTAACTTAACAGGGTTTTTTTTTCCTTTGAAGACAATGATATACTGTATGAAACATCTGCTCTCAATTTTCCCCAGCTCCCCTTTTTCTACTCTTATTTATCTCTGATGGATTCTTGTTATGAAGGTAAACATATTAAGAACAACACAACAACAATGCATTTTATCCCACCTCACAAAAAGAGCCATAATATCTCTCATATGACTGTCTGATGTGTGTTAAGTAGGGATGGCAGAGAATTCCGCCATGGATCTCGGGGAGGCCGAATGCCAGTGCATTCAGCCCCCCGAAATCTGTGGAGGAATGGCCTGCAGCGGCGGCAGCAGCTGCGGCGGGTGGTCTTCCAACCAGCTGCTGCAGCCGCCATTTGCAGGTGTTTTCTTTTTTACCCAGACGTTTTAGGCTACGTAAAAACTTACGTAGCCTAAAACGACTGGGTAAAAAAAAAAAAGCGTATGTAAATGGTGGCGGCTATGGCCGCCACCATTTGCGTTCCTTATTTTGGGCCGTCTTAGTCTACGTAAATAATTACGTAGACTAAGACGGCAAAAATAAGGGGAACGCAAATAGCGCCCACTACGCTATTTGCGTTCCCCTTATTTTCGCCGCCATAGTCTACGTAAATATTTACATAGATTAAGATGGCCAAAAAGAAGGAACGCAAATGGCGATGGCCGTAGCTGCCGCCATTTGCGTACGCGGGTGTTTTTTGTTTTGTTTTTTTACCCAGAGCCCTCCACAGCCGGAAATCTGGCTGCGAACGGCTCTGACCTGGCTGGGCCTGGTCGGCTGCTCCGTGGAGCTGCCGCGGAGCACAGCCGGCCGCAGAGGATTCCGGGGGGGAGGAACGGAGCGCCTCCCCCCCGTCCAGGATTCCAGGGGGAGGGACGGAATGCCTCCCCCCCCCACCATCAGCATAATCCGCAAAAGGTAAGTGATTTTTGTACATCCCTAGTGTTAAGGCGACGTTTAATCATGAGGCCATACCGGTTGCAGGTTCTCAGCTGGCACGACGAGTGGACTTGCGCGGGCTACACTGAAAACTCTCTTGAATTCTTCTCACGTTTTCCTCTGAAGTGCATGGTCACCCTGTGCTCTTCCCCTTACATAAACAGCCTGTTTCCTCAAATTTTCAGCACCAATGATGAATGGTCTTTGGCATTGGCAGATCAATGCCAAAACGCCGTTGAAACGCACGCTGCACCGCAATTGCGGATTCAGTCTTGCTAAACTGCAGAACGCAAAACGCCTAGTGTTACGGGGTCGCCATCTTGCAAATGACTGAGGCTAGGGGCTGTTTATGAGCTGAGAGAGGCATCTAGCAGTAATCATTTGAAACTCTATGCCCCACCCTTTCAAGTGGTAAGAGTTTCATTCATGGGCGGTTCGTGGTTGCAGAGATATAGCGATTTCAAATTGGGTCCATCTTTTTGAAATACCCTATATATCAGTAAAGCAGGGGTATCAAACCTCTTTCAGCCCAAGGGCTAAATCCAATCGTGGAGACAATCTTGGTGGCCACATTCCAGTGATAGGTGCAGCCCAGGGTGAAATGGCAGGGGGAATCAAAAGTACCCCAAATACCAGAATATTTTAGCATAAAGCTCCTACTATTAGGAATTAAGCCTTAAGAACATAAGGGCATGTTCCCCTCCCTCTGGCCAGCCTTTGGAGAAACATTTCAAACTTTTAAAATAGGGAAAATGTACAAAAGTCAAGAAAACACCAGATGATCAGCAGTCAGGGGAAAGGGGGTGGAGGTATCTGGAGAACCCTGAGGGCCAGATTGGGGCCCCAGGAAAGCCAGATTTGTCTTGCTCACCTGAGGTTCAACATCCCCTGTTGTAAAGGGCATATTTACTGCTGCAAGAAAAAATGAAAAACAGGGCCAGCCTTACCATGACGTGGACTGATGCACCCACATCAGGCAGCAGAGTGAGAGGAATAGTTTGCACCACTTTCCCCTTTATCCCTAGCAGGAGAGCCTGCTGCTGCCACCCCACCACCTCCAGATGGTGCTCTGGAGAGCCCCACCAGCTGCTCTCCAACTGTGGTGGGGCTCTCTGGAGCAAAGAGTTAGCTCTCTGGAGTTAGCTGCCCTAACTCCCATCACGTGCCCCTCACTTCCTCTTACTGCAGCCATGGCTGGGGTCTGCAAGAGATTGGCTGAAGTCTAGCCAGAGTGCACCCAAACTCTCATGAGGGTGAACTCGTGAGAGTGCAAGTGAGTGAGTTTGAGCAAGCACTCTCGAGATGCAGCTGAGCTCTTGTGAGAGCCCTGCATCCAAGAAGGGGCCCGAGGTGGCCCATTTTCTTGCTTCAGTCGCAAGATGAGATAGGCCAAGGCTGGTTAAAATGACTATTTCAACAAAGGGAGAAAACTCACAACTAAGTAATAGATATTGAGATCCCTTATCTAGAATGTGCTTTTCCTTATTAAATGGGTTTTTTTTTCTCTCTCTCAGATCTAGATGGAAGAAAATAATAAGTTACATCAGCTTCTCCATCCCTAGAGTTAATGCTGCCAAGAAAATTAATGAAATTAATAAACAACAGAATTAGTTTAAAATCTGCCTTTTCAATACATTCAGAATATTGTGGCAATCCCATTGAAATCACTCATGCATCCATCAACAGTGTTACAAAATTCATGAAGTAGGGGTGTACGAAACC
The DNA here is from genome assembly GCF_057233095.1 of Heloderma suspectum. NCBI lineage: Eukaryota > Metazoa > Chordata > Lepidosauria > Squamata > Helodermatidae > Heloderma > Heloderma suspectum. Next base: position 75,802,692 of record NC_139460.1, on the reverse strand, counting down.
CCACTCACCTGCATCCACAGGGGGTCTGCCGGGGGGGAGGCGATCCATTCCCCCCCCCCCGGAATCCTCCCCAGCTGGCACCGCTCTGCGGTGACTCCATGTAGCTGCCAGCTGGGCCCATCTGCAGCTGGACCTCCATCCGCTGCCGGGCTGCTGTGGCCGCAAATGACATCCTGCATAGGGGATGCCATTTGCGTCCCCCCTGTAGCCATGATAGGCTACGTAAATACTTACATAGCCTATCACGGCTAAAGCAGGGACACAAATGGCATAGCGGACACCATTTGCATCCCTGCTCTTTGCCGTGATAGGCTACGTAAATATTTACGTAGCCTATCATGGCTAAAGGAGGGACACAAATGGCATCCCCTACGCAGGACACCATTCGCGGCCGCACACTGGAGCAGGAGACTGCAGCAGCCCAAACCAGACCTGCCAGAGGCAGGTAGAATCCAGTCCATGGGGTGGCGTGGGGAGCAGTCCGTTCCACCACGGACTCTGGGGGGCCAGATTCTAAAGAATCCGCCCTCACTGGAGTCTGTGGCGGAATTCTCCACCATCCCTATCATGAAGTAACAAGTTCTTCTGCAGAATTCTCATGGTTTTGGTTTTCGTGTCAAAATGTGCACATTCAAATATGGAGAACTTTTTATTTAAAAGATAAGCAAATTACATAAAAATCAAAACTGTTCCTCTATTTTGGCCAAATCAAAGCTCAGAGGGAGCAGTGCAAAAGCCCCCAAAGGCTAATGTTTTTTAAGGCTTAAGGGCAGTTCCTGAGGTAACAGTTAAGCATGGTCCCTTTTGTTCACTCTCTATAAACTGGACCCCATCCAATGGGTGAGGAGAGATCCAACTTTGCACCTGCTGATAGCCACATGTATTGGGGGAAGGCAGTTACAAACAATATATTTAAGTACATATTAAAATGGTGGCATTTTTCAATAGCAGTGAAAGTAGAAACCAAAATTAAATAGATAATTTCTGCTCAACTTTAGTTTTCATTGCTTCAAAGCTTTACATAATTAGCATTCTGTATTCTTACTAGGGATGGTGAGTATTTTGTTCCAATACTTTGATAAGAATTTACCAAAATTCATGACATTATCCACATTTAGGACAACAAAGATCTTGAGGATTAAAAAAAATTGAATGTGGGAGAAACTGAAACTGAAAGATTCATCCATCCAGGCTCTGGGCTTTGAGAGTTTTGCTCTTAAAAGTCTGTGTTTGATCCCTGTGTATTCAACCGTGTTTGAGGTGTTTAATGAAGGCTGACCCTTCTTTTTTCTGACAGGCTCCTCATCTTTAACAGCTATATGGCAGCCAGGTACCACAAGTGTTCTGCTGAATATTTTGATTTGTCCATTTTTGGCATTTCATGGGTGGATGGGGGTGAAATGAAAACTCTGGCAAAAGATACTGGGGAGGTGAGAGGCATTTCTTCAGAGAGGCATTCAGGAACTCCTGCTGGGCTGCAAGCCTCTCTGCAAAGAGCTTTGTCCTGCTGCAAGCAAGATTGGGGTTTTTCTAAAGGTCTAAAAGTCCCATTTGTTCTTGCTTGAAACAGCCCGGGGCCCCTTTGCAAAGAGGCTTCTGCAGTCTGGGAGCTCTTCCTGAATGCCCATGAGAAATGGTGAGGTCCCGTGGTCTCATGGAGTTCAGTTAGTGCTGCCGAGTTGCAGAAGCCTGTCTGTGAAAAATCTCATGCTGCTCCGATTGCATGGGGTGTTTTTAAAGTGAAACACACACACACACACCCCTATCCCGGTAGGACTGCTCCCTCCAGATGCTTGAGCAAGAACTTCACCTGCACAGTCAGCAATCCCAATATATTAACATATTTGACAAATGCACATGCACAATCATTGCTTCACCAGCTGCTATGGCAGATCCAGCCCCAGGGAAGGAAATCCAGCCCATGATTCCATCATGGTGGAATTCAGCAGATATCTCTATCCAAAGCAATGCTCCCTCGAATATGACTGATCTATTCATGCCTTAACACCTGTCATCTAGAATATAGGTGAAGTTGGCATGATGGAAAATCAGCATTCTGAATCAGGTGGAGAGCCTCCATGGATGCAGGAGACTCTCTTTTTCACAAAGTCACTCTCCACCTCTAGAGGGCGACCAACATGATGACGGAGTGGGATGGGGCTAGCATGCTCTCCCTCCTCACGTGTTGATTATACCCGATATCTGAATGCCTGAACAGAGCTCATGTGGTAAGTGGTTTCTGCGTATTACAGTAACTACATGGAGCTATGGGAAGTCTCCTCCTCTCTTCAACAACAAAAAAGTACATCATAAGCTCCCTGAGCATCATTACATGCCAGGGAGCTACGGAAAACATGAAAACAGGTGTATGCTCGTACAACAGTATACACTTTTCTCTCTAGCAGTAATTATATAGCATTCCTCTATTAATATTTAAAGCAATTTTCCAATGTGTTACGTAAGGACATAAGAATATAAGAAGAGCCATGCTAGTCCAGTATTCTGTTCACACAGTGACCAACCAGCTGCCCACAGGAAACCCACAAGTAGGACACAAGTGCAACAACACCCTTCTGCGCATGTTCTCCAGCAGCTGGTGTACATAGGCATACTGCCTCTGATACTGGTGGTAGCACATAGCCATCAGGACTAGTAGCCATTGATAGCCTTCTCCTCCAGGAATTTGTCTAACCCCCTTTTAAAGCCATCCAAATTGGTGGCTATCACTATGGGTTAAAATACTCCTACTAATTTAAAGAATCATGTGCCCTGAGAAGATGAGATAAGGCAGCCAACCTGGTGCCCTCCAGTTTTTGGACTACAACTCCCAGCATTCCTGACCATTGTCCATGCTGACTGGGTCTCATGGGACTTTAAGTCCAAAACATGTGGAGAGCACCAGGTTGGGGAAGGCTGCAGCAAGGTATAATAATTTATATAAAATGTATTCATGCATTTTTAATCTTTATATAGTCTGTGAATTATTTAGCATGATCATAATTGGAAAACATGAGGAGAATTTGTTAAACCAGTTCACGTTATAGCGTGTCCCTACTAATTCAAAAGAAGGGATAGCACAATTGATACATAGTAGGTCTGGGAGTTTTTGTTTTCCTTTTCCTTTTTGCTATTAATTGTATTTGTATCCCATTTTTTCCAGGCAAATAACCTCCACAAAGTGGCTTACTATGTAATCAAACTAATATTACATTTTAAAACAATATCATAAACAGTCACTATAAAAACAATTGGAAATATAAAATACATTAAACTCAAGACAGCAGCTTTACACACATCCCAGTCCAGACCAGCAAAGTTAAAACCCAGAGCAGTAACAGCTGTAATACTCCGGACTAGAGACCATGATGTGTCCTCTTTTACAGAAAACAGTCCTGTATCTGAAGAGCTGCAAGGGGACCACCCTTTATTTGAAGACATCCTCAGTTTCAGGAGTGGGCAACATGCGGCAGAAGGGTCACATGTGGCCCCGCTACTCCCCAAACTGTAAAAAAAAACTATTGGGGGGAAATGGCATCCAGAGTGGCCATTCTGACCTTTCTTTCTTTCTTTTTTCACCCCGTTTAGTACTCTGTAGCTACTACAGAACACCAAAAGTTTCAAGATTAGATTGCAAACAAGCTAATTCAGACCTTTTTGGAATTCTGTAGCTGCTCTGGATTCCATTTCTTTTTAAAGGTCCCTTGTGGGGGGAGGTGCAGCCCGCGTGGAGAGTTCCGGGCCTGAGAATGGCCCCAGACCTGCCAAGGTTGCCCACCCCTGCTGTATTTGAAGAGCTGTCCTTTCCAATTCTGGTTTAAAGATAAAGAACCATAAGAACTGTTGCCCATCAACAGTGACCACCTGGACAGCAGGCAGAACAGGTAGGCACACAGGTCACCTGGTCACATTCTTCAGCAGGATGGTAATATGTACTGTATTTCGATTTAAATTATAATTATTATTTTTAAAATTTGCATCTGTATATATAAATTAGCATATACAAATCTTATGCAAATCAGTGTTCTCTTTTGTCCTCTTTTTGGGTGGTGTTTTTCCTCTTTTGGGGGGCAATTCATAATTGGCCACCCTAGACCAGACCAGCATCAGCAATTAAAAGCAGGCTGGAATACAAAGGTCTTTAAGAACCATTTAAAACCATCTAAAGAGGGAGCTCAACATACATCCCATGGGAATGAGTTTTACAAAGATGGGGCCATCATTAAAAAGGCCTTGTATCTTGTGCCCACCTATCAGATTGCTCTTGATGCGGGGGACAGGGCTTGCATGCAGAGTTTCTGCAACTGATATTAGGACCTGGGCAAGTTCATTAATAGATCTAATGACTGATTCATATGTAATGCAAAGGATGCTACAGAGCCTCAGGTTCAATGCACATTCACCACAGAGCAGGCCCATAGCCAGCCTAAAAGTTGGAGTGCAGCAAAAAGTAGGGAGCAGTTTGTCTGGTTTGCAAGCCTTTTAAAGACAAAATTATAAGCTGTTCTTTAATTATCTGTTTTAAAAAAATAGGGGGCAAAAAAATTTAGGGGGGCAGCCCCCCAATGCCCCCCCCAGCTACAGGCCTGCCACAGAGAAAGCCAGATTGCCTACCAATCCAAATATATCATCTTCCTAGAAGTAACGTCTTTATCTCTATGTTAAACTGAAACCTTTGTAAAGAGCATTTTATCCAATTGTATGGACAAACGAAAGAACAGGGGAGAAAGGTCAAGTAGGGTCGAGGAAAGGCTCTAAAGCAAAACTGATCACTTGCATTTGCCACCGCTTTCAGTGTACACAAAGATCCAAGCTGCACACTCCACCACCCTTCGTTTGCGTATTACATCATGGGGCACCTTGCATAGAACAGAGCTGCAATGCTGCTAGCTCCACCCATGATGTCCTGCAATTCCAACACACACACACAACATCTATGTGTTCTGGATGGGCATCTGCAGGCAGAAGCCTCTGCTCATAGGATTTCCGCTGCAGACATCTATGCTTAACTCACGGAAGTCAACGGTGGGGCTGGTGGCAGTACGTGTCCAGTGGGGCCAGCAGTATGGCCCTGAACCTTCTTTCAATGAGAACCAAATTCCAGGGATGTCCGGACTGTGTGAAATCCGCTCCGTCTGTGTTTCACAGATTGTCAGGCGCCTTTTGTTCTGTCTAGGGGTGTACGAATTACTTACCCTGTTCTGGTCCGGGGCATTTGTGGGGGTGGGGAGGTGATCCATCCCTCCCCCCGGAATCCTCCCCAGCCAGCTCCGCTCTGCAGCAAGTCCACGGAGCTGCCGGCCGGGCCCGCCTGCAGCCGGACTTCCATCCGCTGCTGGACTGCGGCCGCAAATGGCAGCTGCCATAGCGGCCACCATTTGCATCCCTGCATTAGCCGTGATAGGCTATGTATATATTTATGTAGCCTATCATGGCAAAGAGCAGGGACGCAAATGGTGCCCGCTACGCCATTTGCATCCCTGCTCTTTTCGTGATAGGCTACATAAATATATACGTAGCCTATCACGGCTAACGCAAGGATGCAAATGGCGTAGTGGCTGCCATTTGCATTCTGCGTTAGCCATGATAGGCTACGTATATATTTACGTAGCCTATCACAGCAAAAGGCAGGGACGCAAATGGTGCAGCGGTCGCCATGAGAGGGGGCCCTGCTCTTTGCCATGATAGGCTACTTAACTACTTACACAGCCTATCACAGCTAATGCAGGGACGCAAATGGCGGCTGCAGACCGGGACAGCCATTCGCAGCCGCAGACCAGGGGCAGTGGATGGACCGGACAGCCGACACCAGGTAGGGTCTGTCCCAGGACAATTTTGCGGGGTGGCAGGGGGGATTGCTCAATTCCGCCACGGACTCTGGGGGACTGGATTCTAAAGAATCCGGCCTCACTGGAGTCTGTGGCAGAATTCTCTAACATCCCTAGTTCCGTTGTCTGCTCACAGAGGGATGCGAACATCCCTTTTTAGTCATGCGGAAAAAATGTGCATATTAAGCTTTCCCAGGCCCAAACTGTGCATATTTAAATACGTGCATTTTTTTAAAACTCCCTTTTTTCCATTAAAAAAGGCAGCAAAATGGCAGGCGCTTGCCGGACGGGTCATGGTGAGTCCAGGAGGGCATGAGTGGGCACAAGTGAGGGCAGGGGCTCGGCAGATGCATTCCGGGGGTTGCAGGCAGTGGGGCAATGGACTCCCAGACCCTGTCGGGTGTCTGTGACATCCCTAGGGTCAAATGACAGAGATGGTGAGAAGGAGGAGCAGTAGATGCCACTGCCAACCTGCTCACTGGTTCTTTGCCTGAAAGTGGTAGCAATGATGAGAAAGAGGATGCACAATAGCAGCTAGTGACAATGGTGTGAGAAGGCAGAGTCGCTGAGAGAGGGGGCCCATTGAGGGTGTCTTGCCCTAGGGCCTTCAAAAACCTGGGGCTGGCACTGTTGATACTGACACCAAATTACTGGACTGTGCCATGTGCTCAAACGCACCCTGTTCCTTAATTCTAGGTGTATATCTGCCTGAAGCCTGCCTACCCCTAGTGGCTAAGGAATGCTGAGAATTATAGGACTTTTTTCTGTCTAAACATGCATAGAATTGCCCCCTTAATCTCTCCTTCTCTCCTTTCCCCCCTCAAAGATGGTAGTGGTGTTACTAGAACAACTGACCAGATGAAGATCAGTGTTTCATATACACAGTATTTAGATATGGGACCTGGGAAAGGGGAAGTAGCAGTGAAGAGTGAGTACAATGCAGTTTTGGTCATCCAACAACATGACATCCAAGACAAACCAGTGTTTTGGAGCAGCAAACATATTATAATGTGAACACTCCGAACAGTTTCGCACGTGACCTGTCACCACTGAATTGGGGTTATGAAAGAAAATGTGTGAACAAATGTATTATTAACCAGACACAGTGATAAAAGTCAGATGGTTCTCTTTAAATCAAAACATGAAAGAGTATCATCATCCGTCATAAGTGACAATGATCGTATTATCATCATATTAAAAGAAATTAAGAAAAGACTATTGGCAAAGATTCTCTTACTAAACAACATCTGGAGCCTCTGCCTAATGTTCTGTTTCTTATTACTTGAAGCTCCTCTTATGCTTTTTATTTCATTGTTGTGTTTGTGGCATTACTTCTTTTTAAAAAAGTGTTCTCTTCCCTTCTGCTGCCATTTGAGAATCAGGAGTAGCATCCTCTGAAATGCTATGTGCCACACTCTTTAGTGATTTACAGTGTTTCAAACCAAAGGCTTTGTTTCCTTTGTCACATGTATTAGCCAAAACGACATGGCCCTTCAAATCTGATAAAGCTAAGCACCAATATGGCGAACCTGGGATGAACTCATTTAGCCACATTGGGGCTTTCCTAATCCAATAGATTTTTTTTTAAAATATATTCATTTACAAACCAGTTGAAGCAAGAAATCACGACCATCCAAATATGAGATTGAGGATGATTTCACACTGCAAACTAATTTGGCTGGGTCCAGGCAACCCACATTAAAGGTTTAATCAAGTGCCTGCAATGACTTGGTAACCATTTACTTACATATTGAATTTGATCCAATTAAAGTCAAGCTCCAATGTTGATAATCTACATTGTTCAAAGTCTTCAAGATGTAATCAAATCTTGTATGTAAACAATATGCTGCAATACATTTGATACGCCACAATTAGATTTGGGACTGTTTGGATATCATAGCCAAGAGTTGGATGCCCAAATCCCTTGGACTAGCCAGTTTAGCAAGCATCATTTGATAGGTCACAAGGTTCATGCGTGTGTGTGTGTGTGTTTGAGAGAGAGAGAGAGAGAGAGAGAGAGAGAGAGAGAGAGTCTTGCAAGCCAGTAGGTTGGCCAGATTTCCTACTTTATACATGACAGTCCTCTATTTGAAAAGCTGTCAAGGACAGCCTTCTTTTTGAAGGTATCCTCTATTTGATGGTCTGCCCAGACCAAGTTTGGTTTAAAGCCAAAGAACCATAACAAGGGAGAGCAGGGGGGGCCTAGCCTTGAAGTTGTCCATCAAGAGTTAGTACCTGGTCAGCTGACTGAGCAGGCACACAAGTCACCTGGTCAATCTTCCTCACTATGGTGAGATGTATTGTATTTCTATTTAAATTATATTTAAATAAAATCCCTAAATTTGCATTTATGCATCTAAATTAGCATATGCAAATGTGATACAAATTATCTTCCTCTTTTGGGGGGGTGATGCATTTCCTCCTTTTTGGTGATGCATGAATGGCCACACCACAAACTGAGGCTCTCACAGTGAGGTTTCTCCCGTGCCATCAAGGCCATGTTTCTGCCGCAAGTCTTGCCGACTGAGCTGCTCTTCTCAAGGTCACCATCTAGGCTGCAGTGCAATGCCTTGTCACCTGATTTAGCACTCATACAGCTATCCTGAGGGACCAATTCAGCTTTGAAGCTGGGGCCTTCAGTCTGACCAAATTTGTCTTGCTGTGCGAGGATCTTCACAGGCTCAGCTCCTGCCTTGGGAACTTGACCTTGGATTACACTCCTTCCTCCTGGCCTTCTTTGACTGCTGTTTTGAGAACTTAAACCTTTCTGCCCTACTCATCTCTGGTACCATTGGAGTAAGCTGGTATCCTTAGATATGGAAACCTGAACATTTGGAGCCCCAACAAAGGGGTGACAAACTACTTTTGTTGAGGCCCATTCTATTCTAGTCAGAACAGGAATTCCTTGAAAAACCTTGGTAATGGTTAATCTTCATTTCCAGAGAGCATACAGAGATCTAAGATGGGAAAGCAGAGAACTGAACAGCCAAAAGGGGGATCCAGTAGCGATAAACAGAAGTGTTGGCTTCAATAATTAAAAAAGAAAGAAAGATGTGCATGTTTCCATTTAGTTAGGCATTAACTATCCTGGTGTTAGATTGCTGGGCGAAAGCTGCAGTAGAATATTCTGTCCAGCCCTCCTCTTTCATGCTGTGATGCAAACGTAAATATAGTTGCATGTTTATTCAGAAATAGAAAATAACACCTAGTTTTAAAATATGAACAGAACACTGGGCTTGCCTATTCTGCCCCCTTGTGCCCATGCATTAAAATAAACTGTTTAATTGCATGGACACATCTTATTTCTCTGTTAACCACTGTCCTATTCCTTAACATGGAACAAGTTAACAAATTCCACAGGAATAACTAGCATCCCTAAATCCCCTCTGAAATCTTTTCTTAAATGCTGATGTAAATAATTTTACAGATTAAATTTACATATGCTTTCTTATATCGCAAATAGAAGGAGAGCCTGTTGGCTTGTGAAAGTGCAACGAAACAGCCATGTCAGATTTTAGTCACCTGAGGGACCTTCCCACCAGTTTGGACAGTGATGTCATTATATTAGCATGCCAAATACCTGAGATATTTAAACATCATCCTGCAAAGGACCTGTCTCTTCAGGATATCATTTCTTAAATAATCATGTATTTTACTTTATAATTGTACCAGCTGGGATGACTGACATCTATTGTTTACTATATAATTGTAAATGTAGACATACAAGTGTACAAATGGTTTACAAACAATACATCATTTATCCTACGCATTTATATATTTATAATGAAGTATACTCTCGGACTGACTCCGATGAAGGAGAGGTTAAAGAAACTGTTAAACCAAAGCTCTGCATACAGTTTGATATGGTTCTGCACTGAGTTTGGAACACAGTTTGGAAAACAGTAGAAGCCTGCTCTTTCATCGTGTGACAGAGATCACGTTTCTCATGTGGTCATCATAAAATATCGTTCGCTAGCCGTCTATAAAAAGGAGCATGAGTCACTAAGCAAAATCAAAGCTCTGTTCAGAACTTCCCTATGGGTGTGTGAAAATGGGAGCATGATTTCACCTACTGTCCCTGAGTGTGTTAGCGGTCAGTCTGACAGGGGTTTTGTAGGCATACTGTTCTGTGCAGGTAGGCTCATCCATGCGACAGGGAACTCTGATAGCAAACACACAGCACATATGAGCCAAATTAGACGTATCTGAATCTGTACCTAGCAGCTACATCTTTTTTCCATTTTTACTCAAGAGTAGGCACAGGGGGCTCAATCTGGATTGGGCCCATACTGGGGTGGGAAAGTGTTAAATCCCCCTTACTTCCCACTAGAGACCCAATCCGGATTGGTAGGGGGGCTGTACCTACGCTAGAGTAATTATGGGGGAGGAATGTAGCTGCTAGACTTGGTTTTGAAAGAATGCCTGTTTTGGCCCTATGCTACCACGTATTCTAATCCTGGAATACTTCACCAGATTCAGAAGCTGGTGATGATGCTACAGATACAGCTGCTTACCATCCTAACAATGTTAACAATTCCAGTTCTTCTAAAGAGCATGTTTCCATTTCAGCCTGAATTATGTATTACTATTTTTAAAATCTAGCCACATATTAAAAGATGACAATTCTTATGCCAGAAAAGATGTCACAATGGTATTTTTTTTAAAATACCATTAGCATTTCCATCCACAGGCAGCTTCAAGTAGTATTTTGACTCAGCAGTGATTGTGGCAGGCAAATGTCACTTTCCAATATGATCTCAGTTTAATAAGCTGAAATATGTATCTCTGAATCAGGCTGGTATTTATTTATATCAGCCTTCCCCAGCCTGGTGCCCTCCAGACGTGCTGGACTACAACTCCCAGCATCCTCCATCCAGCAACGACAGTGCAGGTCAAGAATCAGAATTCAAGCAGGAAGGAGAATGTACAGCTCCTAGGATGGTACACAAGGCAGCTGAAACCAGCACTTATGTGTTGTGTGATTTCCTTCTGGTTAAAAACATAACTGAGGGTTTGGGGGTTTTTATACAACAAAGAGAGAGTCTCCATATTTCTTTATGACAGAAATGGTATATCACAAGATTATTGCAAAATATATTCTTCTTTTCATGTCAGTACAATCCTCTGGACACTCACATGGTTGGAAATATTTGTAAACTTAGTGACAGCTAAGCGAAAGCGACATCGAGAGACATGCTGGCATGCAAAACCCAGGAGCACGGGCAGCTAGTGCTAAAGACTGCAATCATATGATCATCGTATTATCAAAATATTTTGACATTACAAGGAGTCACACTGTTTAATCTGTGATACTGCTCTGAAAGGGGATGCGGCTGCAGAAGTATTATAGAATGCCTTCTTTCTAATCATGTGCTTTATAATTAGAAGTGCTGATTTTAACAGCAAAACTATTGGCTTCAGACCGTGAGCTGTGATGCATTTAATTGGTTACAGGGAAACAGAGGGGCTCTGAAAGTCAGCTGTGATTGCAAGATTTAAAAAAAACACCTTTCTACATTCTATATCAGAAAATATCCATAATTCTATTTTAGCGGCATAAAGGCAAAAGTACAGGTATACATTATTTTTCATCTAAGGGCCAAGAATTCAAATCAAACAGATGCCACTTTGTCTGAAACAAACTCATCAGAGCAGTATGAAACTAATAGCACTCTGGGCCAGATGGACTGATCCAGAAAGGAAGCTGTTACGTAAGGTATTCCTGAAAGATGCCATGGGTACATGGGTGATTTAATTTTATTTGTTTGTTTGTTTGTTTGTTTGTTTTAAAACATTTCTATCCCACCCTATATCATTAAGATCAAAGGGCAGCATACAGATAAAATCAATTAAAACAATGTAAAACAATAAATAATTTAAACACCTACAAACATATTAAACTATTAAACAAGCTAAAACCAGTTAAAACCTAAAACAATAAAAGAGTTAAAACAATGTGCTAGGGAATGCATTTAGCCCTCAAAGGCTTTGGTAAAAAGCCATGTTTTTACTTGGTGCTGAAACAAGACCAATGTCTGCGCCAATCAGGCCTCCAAGGGGAGGGCACTCCACAACCGGGGTGCCACAGCAGAGAAGGCCCTCTCCCACATCCTACCATAGTGTATGTCTCGTACTGGTGGGACGCAAAGGAGGGCCCCTCCAACAGATCTCAGTCAGGCATATATAGGGAGAGGCACTTCCTCAAATATCAAGGTCCCAAGCCGCTTAGGGCTTTAAATGTCATCACCAAAACTTTGAATTCCAATTGGAACAGTATTGGCAACCAGTGCAATTCCTTTAAAACTGGTGTTATATGATTTTGATTAGGTGTTCCGGTCAGCAGTCTAGCGGCTGCATTTTGCACTAGCTGTAACTTCTGAGTTGTCTTCAAGGGCAGCCCCACATAAAGTGCATTGCAGTAGTCTAATTGGGACGTTACCAGCTCATGTACTACTGTGGCTAGGTTATCCCTGTCTACCTAGTGGGTCAAGAAAGACTGGAGAGGTTATGAAGATCAGCTTAGATAAGCCATCCCTGTGGAATACTTAGCCAGTTTCTGCATCCACAAGCAGAAGTCTGCATCATAGAAGTCTATGAAACCCCTTTATACTTTGTGAAATTTCCAAACAACTGTTGAGTTTAACAAGGTGGATTGGCTCTAATTTAAAGGTGAATACTTTTGCTGGGGCAAAACGCCTCTCACCCTTAATATTAAATGCAGTTCTCTCAACCAGTGTGGTGTAGTAGTTAGAGCATTGGACTGGAACTGGGGTCTAGTCCCCACTCAGGGTCTAGTCCCCACTCAGCCATGAAGCTCACTGTGTGACTCTGGGCCAGTCACTGACTCTCCGCCTAACCTACCTCACAGGGTTGTTATGAGGATAAAATGGAGAGGAGGAGGAGAAGGACTATGTGAATGCCGCCTTGGGCTCCTTGGAGGAAAGGAGGGATATAAATGGAACAAATAAATAACTTTTGAAAATGTACAGTGCCCAGTGTCAGATTTTGGCATACATGCTGTTTGCTGCTCTCTACTGTTTTACTACTATACCATCAAAGGGGGGGGGGCAATGCTGGTGCCAAGAACTGCAGAAGCACACCATTCTAGCCTAGGCCAGTAGCTGAATGGAGGAAGGATCCCATCCCATTTCAGCTGCTATGAAGTATTTGGGTCAATGCAACCATTAGGATGCAACTGCTGGCAGATGTAATGGTAGCATAACTACAAATTAATAGACTGTTTTGCTTATCTACCCAGTTGAATGTTAGGAAAAGCTACCCCACCCCATCCCCCACACCCAAAATCTTTAACCCAAGCTTTCAGTCTTGCTAAAATCATCACAGTTAAAGAAGCCACAAAGGAAATTTCATGTATACAATACAGTGACAGCCACCCTGGATTTTATCAAATGTTCAGTTTCTTAGGTTTCCTCCTCCTTTATCTCACGATCCTGGTGCTTTTTTCAATGTGCCTAAGTGGGTATATGAAACGAGTGACACTAGTCATGACCTATACTATTCACAGCAGGTAATGATGGGCAGCTAAGGGGCATATTCTAAAGCTCTCCTTGCTGTTTCTCAAACTTTTGGATAGGCTCTCATTTCAATGTGAATACATGCAATAATTGCCAATATTTGTAAAGTCACTATATGGAACTGCCTTGGAAGACAACAGATTTTTGTGAACCATTTTCCAAGGATTTTTTCATTAAAATAAATGCTGGGAAGGTGCTCCGCAAAGGTTGCTTTAGTCAGCGTACAATTGTTTTATACACTTTCCGCTTACTTCATTCTTTTGTGGACATCTCTGAAATAAGTAATTACTGTGGGAACACTTCTTTACAGCTCTTCTCAAACAGTGAAATTGGCAGAGGTTGGTTTTATAAAGTTCACAAACTGAATAGTGCCTTATTGCCATAAACAAAGGGATTTTAACTACAAGCATTAAAATACACTAAGAATACGAGATAAGCAAATCTGTGAATAAAGATAAGTCTTTAATTGACAAGAAAATGAAGGATTAAGCTAATGCAGCATTATAAGCAATATGCCAAGGATTCAAACTCTGGCCTACATCACTGTTTTGGACTAAGTGATTATAAAAGCTTTTTAAATGACAGAAAGCAGGTCTCCCCAGAGATATTCTCAGCCTAAAATTCACGAGAATGTGCACAATTGCTCCAAAGCCTCTCTGTCAGCCTTCTTTGTATGCATATATGTGTAGAACTGCTTAATATAATTGACGTCTTTACAAATTAATTAAAAATAAACTAAAGACCTAAATGAGAAGAAAACACATCCCAATATGGATCTGTTACTTTATAACTACAACTACTACCCATAGCTAAGAACAAGGCATCAAAAGCACTTAAAATATATCTTCAAACAGAAAAGTTGGTTCTCTCTCTCTCTCTCTCTCTCTCTCATTCTTGCTCTCTCTTAAATGGATCATTAAAAAAAATGTTTGGTACACAAGATAATATTCTGCTAGCCTGAGCCCCCATTCTACAATGTGGGCATAAAACCACTGTCCTACCTTACAGAACAGTTGAAAGGATTATTGAAATATTGTGCATGAAGCACTTTGAACAATGGAAATGTAGTATATAAATTATGATGAGGATCAGTCTGATCACATTTGATAAGTAGATAAATATTCACAGTCTGATCACATTTGATAAGTAGACAAATATTCACCATAGAAACACTGCAAATGAATACATAAATTCCAGGTATTCATTACTTTCATGTATAGGGAATGCTTCTGTTGATTAAGGTTCCTAAGTGAAGATGCTTAAGGTCAACACAAGATGCTTGCACTAGCTTAGTGGGTTGTGTGTGTGTGTGTGGTGTTTTGTTTTTAACTTATTCTCTTTAAAGAACTGTTGCACAACATATGACAAACTTTTGAAAGAAGTTGCCATGTGGCAATGGCCACTGCTTGCTACCACTGAACTTGTTTCATGGTTGCTTGGATCCTTGCCTTTGCCATGAACAAAGGAATCAAATGTTAGAATCCAACAGTGACTGGAATGTTATCCATAGCTCTTAAGTTTCCAAGTCAGATCTCCATACGAGATTCTCAGGCCAACCATTAGTTTTGCATAATGTAACACTTCAGACTTTTCAAAATCAGATCTTCAGCAACTCAGAGGAGGAAATTAAAGACTTGTTCTAAATCCTGTCAAAAACAGTATTACTCTCAACTGTAGTACAGCAATAATTTAAACATTTGCTGTATACCTTAAACATATTTTCCTGAGTAATGTCAAAGAGCTCTTTCTTGCAGAATGAGACACCAAACTATCAACTGTATGACTGAAAACAGAAAAAAATATATCTTCTGAACAGGATTCCCTTACTGTTACCCCCTGTTTTGTATTAATTACATTTTGCTGCTAATGGTAAGTGTTTATTGGATAGGAGAGCATCTAGTAAAAGAAAAACTAACTCTCTAAAATCTCTTTGAGATAAACCAGAATTTCTTGGTTCTGGTTCTTGGTTCTGGAAGCATTAGTATGCTTCCACATAAGACCTTAGTTTCCTCCCACATCTTCACATAAGTATGTTCTTTTTTTCTGATGTGGACCAAATCATGTCCTTATTAATTGGCTCCTGCACTTTAAGCACCCTAGCTTATTACTCTAAATGTCTGGAATATTGAACAACTTCTGTTTGTATTATTATTATGATTATGTAATTGCTACACACAACACTTTGCCAGGATATTAAAGGAATAACTTAAGGATAAATAATGCCAACTTTTTGTCTGTTAACTCTTTCAGCTATCTAACAATTCACATAATTATTTGACAAGGACCTTTTGACAATACTAGATTTAAGTTAAATACTGTTCTAGAGAGCTTCTTAAAATAAAAGAAGGTCCCTTCTGTGGTGTGACTTGCCTCTGGAAGTTGTATAAGCTTCACCATAAAGTATCAGGAAGAGGTTGGGCAGGCATCTATCAAGGAATATTTAGGCAGAAGGGCCAACTACGACTGCAATGCTAAGCACTCTTAATAGAGAATAAACCCATTGGGCAGTATCCAACCATGTAATTCCACTAATGCCAATTACATTGTGCTACCATAAGGGACCTCTACTGCAATGCTAATACCATTAGATTGTGCAACAGGATCTCTGGAAAACCTGTGGCGCAAGTGAACACTATTGGCATTGAGCTAGAGGTCCCTTGCATTAGTGCAATGTAATTTGTGTTAGCAGTATGACATCGTTGGGTGCTGCTCATCGATCTTAACTGGACTTACTTCTGTATAAAGTAGGAGTGAGCAACTTGTGGCCCTCCAGATGTTTTGGCCTACATTCCCATCATCCCTTACCATTGGCTATGATTAGCCATCATAGCCAATGGTAAGGGATGATGGGAATGTAGGCCAAGCCATCTGGAGGGCCACAAATTGCCTACCCTTGTATAAAGAGAATGCTTATGCTTGCACTGTCAATGATCCATTGAGTTTCCTCTAATTCTGGTTATATATAATGGGTTGGATCTATCCTTCATTCTAGCAGAGGTCTGCTCAAGCAATGGGACTTCCAGTTGTGCAATAAGACTTCCCCATCCTCTCATCCCCCTTTCTGGCCTATGTACACTAAATGTGATCAAGAGGGTCCTTCAGCCCTCTGGAACAGATTTGGGGGTGCACAGGGAACTGCAGGGGGGAGGGGAAAATCTATTCCACCAGTGGTGCCCTCTCACTGGTGGAACATAATTAGATACAACCTAATAGCTGCATTCAGACAATCAAATCTTGACTTATTGACCTGGTTTGCATGATCAAAATAAGCCACAGTGGCTTCTTTAAATCACTGCATGTCCTGGATGTGTGCAGGATGCAATTTCTGTAATCACCACTTGGGTGCAGCTTAGGGTGTTATCTGAACCCAAGTGGCATGGCTTGTTGGAAGGGGGCAACAACCCTCCAATAACCCATGGGTTGTTGTAGGCTTATTGGGTGGTTGCTTCCCCCTCCAACAAGCCATGCCACCTGAGTTTGGACAACCTGACAAGCCGCATCCAGGTGGTGATCATGGAAATCATGCTCTGCACACACACACCCTGTGCTGCAATTTAAATAAGCCACTGTGGCTTAGCCATGTTGGCTTATTTTGATCATGCAAACAAGCCCATTAAGTCAAGATATGCACAAGCTTCATCCACCTGCTCACAACCCCTATGCTCCCACATCACTCCTCCCTTTGTGCAAGTAAGCAAACAAGCCAGGAAACCACAGTTAACCATAGTGTCCTGTTACTTCTCAACTGGAAACTATGGTTAAAAGCATTCAAACAAGCCAGGATCTGGAAGTATGAGTAAATAAGCTATGATTTCATTTTCTAGCTATTTGGAAGCCATTAACCATCGTTAAGAATGTAAGAGGAGCCATGCTGGATCAGACCAAGGGTACATCTAGTCCAGCATTCTGCTCACACATTGGCCAACCACTGTGTGCACAATGGTCTTAGCCTTTCAGTTTCAAAAATTGTGCTGGTTCATTTTTAGATCTTTGCACTGCTGCTGGCTTTTATATTGGTTCCAATGTTGGTTTTATGCTGTTTTAAATTAATGAGGGGGGGAGAGAGAGAGAGAGAGTTAATATACATATATATTATATACAACTATGTTATTGTATAGCATATTGTTATATAACAATGTTATTGGATTTTATGTTTTTAAGTTAGTTTTGTGAACTGCCCAGAGCTTAGGCTACTGGGTGATAAACAAATGTATAAATAAATAAATATGTCTGTGGAGAACCCACAAGTAGGACATGAGTGCAACAGACCCCTCTTGCCAATGTTCCTCAGGAGCTGATATACACAGGCACACTGCCTCTGATACTGGAGGTAGCATGTACCCATCATGGCTAGTAGCCATTAATAGCCTTAGCCTCTATTAATTTGTTGAATCCCCTTTTAAAGCCTGTGGTAGCGAATTCCACAGTTTAACTATGCACTGTGTGAAGAAGACCTTCCTTTTATCTGTCCTGAACCTCCCACCATTCAGCTTCATGGGATGACTCCAGGTTCTAGTATTATGAGAGAGGGAGGGAAACAGTTCCCTATCCACTTTCTCCACACCATACATAATTGTGTACACCTCTATCATGTCTCCCTTCACTCGCCCTTTTTTCTAAGCGAAACAGTCCCAGACTGTTTGAATAAGAGAGGAAGTGGTTGCCTGGTCCCCTGTCCTTCTCATGTAGCAAACGGAGGAGCAAAGTAGGAGCAAAGGGGCTGCATTCCTATGCATGAAATTCATGCATTTCTCAGCTTGTTAGGATTTCATGGTCTGAACATGGCCATGATATATAACCAGAAAAGGGACCTCAGTGGATTTTGACAGGGTAAGCATAAGCATGATGTTTATGCAAGCAGGCATCAAATTGAAAATGATGCCGTTAGCAATATATTTTAGGTTTTGGATACGGACTGGAATTAAACACAGTCATGCACTCTCAGAACACTTCAAAACACTTTTTGGTCACTTTGCATATAAGTTAAATCTTGTCTTTTGTTCTGTTTCTTCAATGAGAAAAACAACTTTGTTGGATCAGACCAGACTGTCTCATCCATATCTTAGACAGGACCAGATGCTGCAAAAAGATGAGTCAATTAAAATAGGGTTAGAAAAGACTATCAAGGCTGCTATGTGCTCCATTACACAAACTCAAATAATTCTTGTTTACACCACCTTCAAATCTGAGCAACAAGCCTTTTCAATATTCTTTTCACTACAGTCGCAATTCATAATGGCACTGGAGGAAGAATGGCAGCATTGGCTGCTCCAAATATTGAAAGCCCTAATAAGTTTTTTGTGTGTGTTAAAGTTGGTACTAAGGAGAACCAAGCCAGCTATGGAAAAGAGGGATTCAATTAAAATGTCTTTTAAAAGAAACTAAAGGCCACTGAAAAGAACTAGCGCTATTTGAAAAAAAGCTAAGCTGTATACTGAAACACAAGGAAGCACCAGAACAGGCCAAGTAAGCTTGAGTGGAAGTGTACCTGTCCGGCTCTGATTACCAGTCCATCAAGTTTCTAAATAGCCACTCTTCGCAATAAAAGCTTTCAGGCACTCAGTTACGGTCTAAATGGATTCCACAGGCATGAGGCTCTTCTGCTAAATGAAAAGACATGTCTGCCTGCAGGCATGGAAAAAAAAATCTGGACAAAGGAATGTGTGGAAAGTAACCAATGAATACAGCCTGTGGGGGGTGTAAGATGGTTCTCCATAATGCATTCAAATATATTTATTTCTAAATACCAATATACTGTTTTAAAAGAAATATAGTCTAAATCAGATTTTTAAAAATCAGCATCAGGGACAAACAGGATAAATGGCAAAGTATGTTTAAATGACCAAGTCTGCACCAGCTTCGTAAAATTTATCGGATAGGGCTGTGTCAGTCCCCTCTGTCGACAGCATTTACAACTGGAGCCTTGTTCTGGAATGCCTTGTGATTTAACTGATTTTTTTTTTCATGACACAAAATAAGTGTTTCATAACAAACTAGTTGATTTGGGAGCAGGCACAGCAGTGACATAAAATGCATCACACTTGTCAATCTTTGATAATGACAAAGCATCTGGGATGGTCACCAGCATGTTATTAGCATTATACACCAGAGCTGTTGATCCCTCCCCAGTGGCTTCATATAAATCAGGTCTGCTCAACTTATGGCCCATCAAGACTATCAGTTACTTCAGAATGGTGGCCCACTGCAATACATGGCTGGTAGGCTGCACTTCACTTGGTGGGCCACGGGTTTTATGGGCTGCTTCTGTCAATGCTGGTGACCAGATGGAACCTGAGCCTTACCAGATAATGACCTATCCACATAAAATCACTATACCTCCAACTCTGAAAACATCTATTTTGTTTCATTAATTTATTGAAGACATTTCTATCCTTCCTTTCCCAAGCTCCAGATGGCTCATAGCATTTAGGAAATCTATAAAATGCAGCATAAATGATGATTGAAAAACAAACAAAACAGTGTTTAGCCCTTCCTTCATCAGTGACTAAAACCTTTCTTTAAGCATGCATCTTGCAACCTCTCTAAAACTGGCTCTCAACCTCTAAATCTACAACAGATGTGTTCCAGTAAACCTCTTCTAGGACACCATTTCATGGCCCTGGGGCAGCCACCATAAAGGCCCTGTTCCTCACTGAGGCTATTTTGACCTTGTGTAATGATGGCTCATGAATCGGGACCCCAGATGTTTTTCGTAATTGGTGAGTGTTACGTAAGGCAAACAGCTATCTCCAAGGTATACAGACCCCAGACCACTGCAGACCAACTACACCAGACCAGTTTTTGACCAATGGCATGTGTGTCTGTTACGATGGTAACCATAAAGTCTTGAGCTGCCACTGAAAAGGTGCCCTCTGTATGAATATGGAAGTTGCAAAAAAAAAAAAAGTTTGGGAGACTTGGAGACCAAGTCTGATAGAGCAAATATTTAAACAGGTATAAAATACATTTGATTTTTTGATTATTATTTTTTTACAAAGCAGCCATTGCCTATTTGATATACTCCTCAAACAAAACGATTGCAAGGTAAGGTCCCATAGCTTTCTTCTATATTATTAATGTAACATAACATTTGAAATGTTTGATCAGATGTACTGGAGTTTGAAACCTTAAAAATATATATATTTCTGGAGGAAAAATCTGCTTTATTACTATGATGAGAGTTTCCAAACTAATTTATGTATCTCAAAATCTGTAACAGGTTTTGCAACCCCAGACTTCTGACATAATTGCACTTGCCTCATCATTGCGGAGAAAAAATTTATATGAAAGTTAGAAGAGGACAGGGGAATTGTCTCCCCTTCCTCTTTCCCAACATTCTGCGACCCTCCTTTCACTTGCCATAGCAGTAGGAATTACGGTATCTCTGCTTAAAGATACAGTAACTTCAGCAGTAATGGCATTAAACCCTTTCAACCTTTTCATAAGCCCAACAAATCGGAGTACCCCCAAAACTTCTGTAACTGTGATATGAATGCGAGCTATATACTACGTGATTCTGTACAATGAACAGAAACCGTTGTAAGCTGCTGAAATAAATGGCTACTGTACTGACAACATTAAGTAGTCTGACTTGGGGTTAGAGCTCTGTAACATAGATTGGATATTTTATGATAGAGGAAGACGATCTCTGTAAATTGGCTCTTCTTTCGTCAAAGTTCCTTGTGAGGTAAATAAATATTGGACACTAGGCAGAGCTCTAAAGGGGCTGCCACCCCTACATGCCCCAACAGCAATTTGTAAGAGCCTAACTACTAATCACATAGCATGCAGCTGAGGGTTACCTGGCTTTTTATTTCTCCTAGTGTAAGCATTTGGATTGGGATCACTGCACACTGGAAGGGGAGGTCTAAACCTTCCCTCCACCTTTTTTCTTGAAATTCCCCCATGTGGAAAGGGGGATTTGGGGTGACGTAGTGGAGAAGGTAGCGATCAGTGTAATATATAGTGTGGCTCTAAAACTGAATCTACACATAGCAGTTATACCATTACCATACCATTATAGTAACTATTGGTTATTATGACACCAATAACATGACACCAGTGAGCACCAATAGTTATGATAAAGTTATGATAAAGGACAAAGAAGGCAGGGACCTAACAGATGCAGATGAGATTAAGAAGAGGTGGAAAGAATACACAGAAGAACTATACAGGAAAGATCTGAATGTCCCTGATAGCCATGATAGTGCGGTCACTGAACTTGAGCCGGACATCCTAGAGCGTGAAGTCAAGTGGGCCTTAGGAAGCATTACTAACAACAAAGCTAGTGGAGATGACAGTATTCCAGCTGAGCTATTTAAAATCCTAAAAGATGATGCTGTTAAAGTGCTGCATTCAATATGCCAACAAATTTGGAACACTCAACAATGGCCGCAAGACTGGAAAAAGTCAGTTTACATTCAAATTCCAAAGAAGGGCAACGCCAAAGAGTGTTCAAACTACCACACAATTGCGCTCATTTCACATGCCAGCAAGGTGATGCTCAAAATCCTACAAGCTAGGCTTCAGCAGTATGCGAACCGAGAACTACCGGAAGTACAAGCTGGGTTTCGAAGAGGCAGTGGAACTAGAGATCAAATCGCCAACATTCGCTGCATCATGGAGAAAGCAAGAGAATTCCAGAAAAACGTCTATTTCTGCTTCATTGACTACGCTAAAGCCTTTGATTGTGTGGATCACAACAAACTGTGGCAAATTCTGAAAGTGATGGGAGTACCAGACCACCTTACCTGTCTCCTGAGAAACCTGTACGAGGGTCAAGAAGCAACAGTAAGAACCAGACATGGAACAACCGAGTGGTTCAAAATTGGGAAAGGAATACGACAAGGCTGCATATTGTCGCCCTGCTTATTTAACTTATATGCGGAGTACATCATGAGAAATGCCGGGTTGGATGAATCAGAGGTCGGAATTAAGATTGCTGGGAGAATTATCAACAACCTCCGATATGCAGACGATACCACCCTAATGGCAGGAAGCGAAGAGGATCTAAAGAGCCTCTTGTTGAGGGTGAAAGAGGAGAGTGCAAAAGCTGGTTTGAAACTCAACATTGAAAAAACTAAGATCATGTCATCTGGCCCTATCACTTCCTGGCATATAGAAGGGGAAGAAATGGAAGCAGTGACAGATTTTACTTTCTTGGGCTCCAAGATCACCGCAGGCAGTGACTGTAGCCATGAAATTAAAAGACGCTCCTTGGGAGGAAAGCTATGGCAAACCTAGACAGCATAGTAAGAAGCAGAGACATCACCTTGCCCACAAAGGTCCGTCTAATCAAAGCTATGGTTTCCCTGATAGTAATGTATGGCTGTAAGAGCTGGACTATAAGGAAGGCTGAGCTCTGAAGAATTGATGCTTTCGAACTGTGGTGCTGGAGAAGACGCTTACGAGTCCCCTGGACTGCAAGGAGGTCCAATCAGTCAGTCCTAAAGGAAATCAACCCTGAGTGCTCATTGGAAGGACAGATAGTGAAGCTGAAGCTCAAATATTTTGGCCACCTAATGCGAAGAGAAAACTCTCTGGAAAAGACCCTGATGCTGGGAAAGACTGAAGGCAAAAGGAGAAGGGGACGGCAGAGGATGAGATGGCTAGATAGCATCACCGATGCAATGAATATGAACTTGAGCACGCTCCGGGAGAGAGCGCAGGACAGGAAGGCCTGGCATGCTATGGTCCATGGGGTCACGAAGAGTCGGACACGACTGAACGACTGAACAACAACAAATGATGACGGTATAACTGCTATATGTAGATTCAGCCTGGCAGTTTTGGAGATGTCACAACTTTTGTAAGGTGTTTAAATAGACAAGCCTTCTGTTCCTTATGTGGTAGTTAACTCAGCATGCGCTGTTGGGCTACATTATTTCAACATGTGGATGAATGAGACTTAGATGGTATTATTATTATTACTTAATAATAAGTGTTATAATGTAAGTGTTATTATTACAACACTTTCCAATAGGCTAACAAAGTGTTTTACAGAAATGATAAAAACATAAAATGTAACAATAAAAACGTAGTAAGTTAATCACTGGTCAACTATAACCATATTGGCGGGGTCATCCTTTCAGGAATGCCTGCATGAAGAGGTGGGCTTTGACCAGATGTCTAAAGATCAAGACTGAACATTCCCTCCTAATGTCAATGGGAAGCACATCCCAGAGGGTGGGTGTTGGAACACTGAACACTATAGCACAGGTACTCCTGAGGTGAGCTTCAGGAGCATGCAACTCTATCAGAAGTATTCCTCCTGAGGATCACGAGGACTGGGCATGCCTATGTACGCCAGTTGCTGGGGAACATGGGCAGGAGGGTGCTGTTGCACTCATGTCCTGCTTGTGTGTTTCCCATGGGTAGCTGGTTGGCCACTGTGAACAGACTGCTGAAGTAGATGGACCTTGGTCTGATCCAGCATGACTTTTCTTATGGGCAGGGATATAAGGAATTAGGCAATCCCTAAGGTAACCCATTCCCAAGTTGTTTAGGGCTTTATATGATAACAACTGAACCTTAAACTTGGCCTGTTAGCTTATTGGCCCAGTATAGGTGTGTGTGTGATACAGTACCAGTATATTTTTTGCGTTAAATACATGTGGAACAACACAGCTAGCTGTATAAAGTATAAATTAATATGCAGAAGCTAAATTAACAAATTAAGAACTTGACTTTAAACACACACACACACACACACACACACACATACAAGAATGGGCCTGGGTACTGAAATTCCTCCCATTTCTTCATTTTCCTGCAAAGGGCTTGTGCTGTCTCTGAGGCCACTCCAGAGAGTTTGCAACATTCCAGTTCAACTTCTCAGGCAGTGTAGGAGGCTGTCGGAGGCAAGGAGATTGTAGAAGCCCTGATACGTGGGAGTGAGGAAGTTCATTGGGCCATTTGTAGGCCAAGCCCCTGAAAGAAAAACATTGCTGGCACTGATTTACAGTAAGTATGTTGTCTCTTGAACTTTGACTAATGATTTAGTCTCCACACAGGTATTAGTAATGTAACAGGTTTATTATCAAGTTCATATGGAACTCCCTGGCAAGGCTCTAAAAACACAGGCCTGAAGCAGTGTTTCTTTCTCCTAGTTCAAGTGAAGAGGCAGTGGCGGGTGGGGGCAGGGAGGTGTCTTCTGAAGGCTGGGCTCCACTTGGGAAAACTTACGGTTAATTCACTGTTCTTGAATACAACACAGACAGGTCAAGAAAATGACATTCTTTTCCCCAGGTCTGTAGCCAGCCTTAAAGTTGGGGTGGGGGGAGCTGCCAAAATCATGGGGGGGGGGGTTGTTCATCTGTTTTATAGGCCTTTTAAATTGGCCTATAATTGTAAACTGTTTAATTATTTGTTTGTAAAAAAAATAAAATAGGGGGGTGGATAACATTTGGGGGCAGCCCCGACTGCTGCCCTGCCTCTCCCTGGAACTGCCCCCTCGTCCCTCTGCGAAACTGGGATTGTGATAGTATCTCACATAAATGCATAATTTAAACCTTGTAGTGCTGGCAGTAGCCTGCATGCCAAGGGCCTAGGGTAGAAAAGTGGGTTCAAGGATGTATGAAGATAAGATCTCTGGAATGGGTTGCCAACATGACCCATCAGGCCCCATCACTGCAAGGTTTTAAGAAGACCCTGAAAACTTGTTTTCTCAGGCCTGATTATATTTTACTGGTCTGTTCTGGGTTGGTTTGTTTACCTGTACTTATGTTATAGACTTTAGTACTGTCTAGGCTAGAGGTTTCATTGTTCATATTTGTTCATTTTATTATTTTTTGCTGTTTTATCATTGTATGGTCTTTTCTATATGGGACTTTATTGTATAAGGTGAGTTGCCCTGAAAGGTGGCCTAGAAATATTTTGAATAAATAAATAAATAAAAATAAGCCATGGCCAGGGCCTTGACTGGATTTGCTCAGCCTGTCCAAAGTTGTGCTTGAAGCTGGGAGAACTCCATTCCATAGACATTGGATTGAAGCCTAAGAGTCAGTTCCAATCACCAAATCACTACCACAAATATGACTTTTTTCTTTTCTTTTTTAAAAGAATCCCATATCTATAATATTACCAAGGCAGCTAACAACCAAGATGAAATACAAACCATGAAATAAAAGTGGAACTGATAAGCTAATTTGATCATCATAACCAAATCTAAGTCTCGTGCACTAATCCTTCAGTCCCCTCGATTAGCATCTCTCTCTAGAAGGAATCTATTAATGGAACATCTTCATAAATAAACTGTTGTAAGTATACACTATTCCCAGCTCACTGCCCCCCCCCCCCCGCCATGATTGATCTGTTCAGTAAAGTACAGAATATAATAGCATTTGATGAAATTAGAAGTATTCATAAAGCAGAAGCAGGACAAATTTGACTGCAAGCCTTTCAAATCCAACCGCAGTTCTTTCAACTATTTTAATCTTTACCATTTTCTGATGGAGAAAATCCTAGATCTAAAACATAGTGAAACAAATTCTGCCCTCACCCTGACCATACTCCTTTATGGGTTGCTGTTCATTTTCAAGTTCATGAAAGTCACTCCATCTCAATTGTTTTTCTGCCTTTTCTCCTTCAATAAGTAACATTTTTGGTCTCAAAAGGCGCAAGCATAAGCATCACATGAAGTAAAAGACTTGGCACAATATTTCACAAATGCATTTCTGTTGGCTATCACCTCCTCTTGCTTCAGCACCCATTGCAAGTGAAAAGCACTTGCTTACATCCTGAGCAGCAAGCATATCGACAACACTTGTCACACAGAAGCTGTATTTGCCTTCTGACCTTCAGTTGTTCTCTTCACTGCGCAAAACACAATTTGTTTTCACTTGCCAGAAAGCTGCTTTTGTGGTTATGGTGAGTTCTGTCAAGGGTCATCAATTGAAGATGACAATGCCTGCTTTTTCAGACCATTCCGAGAGAAAACCTGCCTTGTTCTTTATGAGTGAAAGTTATTCTGAAGCTACAAGGCAAACCCCTTACTACACACAACAGTGGCAACACTTCCTTGTATAGCAAACCTGTACGTCAGTCCACTTCTCACAACATAAATTAGTGTTTAACTATACGATCTTGTAACTAGGGATGGACGAATCTGTCTAGTTTTTGTTTCTTGCAGTTTCTCATTTTTCCAGTTCCTCATTTTTTCTCAGAAACCTTGAGAATTTTGTTTAAAGTTTGCATGGAAATTTGGACACATACCTGTCCACATTTCTCCTAATGCATGCATTTTTGTATGCATGTTCACATTTTTGTACACATGTACACATTTTTGCAAGCAATTGCCCTAATATAATGCATTTTAATGTTATTTTCACTAATATATACATCTTGTGTGCACATTTCCCCAATATACACATTTTTGTAAAGATGTTTTGATTGGAGGAGTCCATTGCTAAATTCTGAGATGTGCAAATTTTGAAGGATAATTGCATTTCAGTTCACGTATTGGTTCAAAAGTGCAAAATTAAGTAAGTTTGCATTAAAATGCAAACTGAACAAATTTCTCATCCATCCCTAGTTGTAACTTAAACTGCTTCAGGGACATGAGTTCTGATAGAAAAAATAAAATAGGAATATTTAATCTTTCTCAACATTGTATATTTAGAATACAGCATATTGTTCTACAGACTAATTCACTATAACTATCTTAGCTTCCAGCAATTATTACCAGAGGGTAGTATCCAATGCTACCTTCTTCTTGCCACTGTAGCCTAGGGCTGCTCAAGGATTTCATTCAGTCTCCATTTTTAAGTGGACAGACCTGATTTGTTCTTCCCAGGTTAATACGTGGATCGGAATACAGTTACCCTTTGGCTTGCAGACTTCTCTGAAGATTGCAGTGTACTTCTTATGCTGCATTGGGATAGCATCCCATGAGCATTGCCTTTGGAAGGACCATAGCTCAGTGTCAGCACACATGCTTTGCATACCAAAGGTCCCAGGTTCAATCCCTGGCATCTCCAATTAGGGCTAGAAAATAACCCTGCCTGAAACCATGGAGACCCTCAGCTTCCTATGTCCCTGTGTTCCTTTTCAGTGTCCCAAACCGGGCTTCTTTCTGATTCTTTTGTAGAAACTGAGATAATTTTGATGAATATACAAGCATGAATCTCACATTAGTTCCATTTCCTACAATGCCATTAAAAATCTGCTGAGGCTATCAGAGGGAGAGGAAGAAGCAGTCAGGCACCCCTCCTATCTGTATACACCTCTAGCTGAGGGCCTTCCCCCTCCACACTGCTACTTATTGCAAATGCTGATGCCATCATCAGATGGGGAGAAAGCAGCAGGACTTTCATTATGCTTAGATCAAGCTCTGTGACCTGCTGCTGAACTTTGTCACTAAGGATGTAGTGCTTCAGTTTGCTTTTTTCATCCTCCCTCCTAATCCCTTTTCCTTTTGTGTCATGTCTTTTAGATTGTAAGCCTGAGGGCAGGAAAGCCTTTATTAGTGGTCTATGTAAGCTGCTCTGGGAGCGTTTTTGGCTGAACCAGGGTAAATAAGTAATTAAAATAAATAAAAATTGTCGGTTTTGCATGTTCCATTATTGCTCAAGGCTTACAACACTTTTTTAAAAATAATGAGACTGTTGTCAGTGTGAGCAAACAATAATAAATTACTCATTTATTTTAGGAAATTAAGCTAGTTTATAATACTTTCTTTTGGCCGAGGTTCAGGTAGTGTAGAAAGCTGTTGATATGCCACAGGAGCCATTTTGGAAAAATAAGCTGGTCTCTTGATTCTCAAGGAACTTCTGAATACATGTTGCTAAAATGGCTGTTGAGTTCACTTGGAACAACTCCAAATGTTTTCATTGCCATTCATTAGTTGATTGTTTTTAAAAAAGTAAAATATAAATGGAACTTCATTACAAACTCTTATATAAGTCAAACAACTAAATGATTTAACATAGGTATTTGACTTATGATCTACAACACATTGAATTTGTACATTTGTAAAGTCGTTCCTCATGCACTGATGTCTGTAATATGTGTATGACCTCTAGCAATAATTCATTAATATGGTATACGCCACTTTAAGGTGGCCATTTAATGTAATGCATGACCTGGGATTTTACTCCTTTCACCAGGCGTAGCCTTTTAAAAGGGAGCCTGTAAAATAATGGATGTAACATAAACCTTTCCAAGTGCCAAGAAGCTTTGCCTCTGCTTGTCCTTTGGTTGGGGGAAAAGACAGCAGTGTGTTTGACCAGCAACGAGGATATAAAACCACATTCAGTATATGCATTCCCACAGGCAAGTGTCTTGTCAGCATGCTTCCATGGGCATAAAAGCAAATCACCTATAATTTAAGAAACCCACTTTGTGACAGATAAAGGAGAAGATTGCTTTGCCAGCTCAACTATAATGAAAGCCAGCATGGTTGCCATACTTACAATTATTAATTTATTGGGAGCTGTCAGCTATGCCTTTGCATAGGGTCTTAGAAATAAAACCCGACTATACCTTCAGCATTCTGGCTGTTAGCAGTAGAAAGGATATGAGCCTCCTTGCAGTTATTTATGCAAAGAATAAGGAAACAAACAAAATGGAGATACAGGGTTGTAACTGGACACTGATGTGCCTTGGACATAATTAAGAATCTGTGATTCCCCCACCCCCAGTTGCCCCATACTTCAGTTTTTGAGGGAAATAAAAATGGCAATTACAGTTGTACAATTATGGAACACTGCATTTTTGTTCTGTCCTTCATATGAACTTTAAGATAGAAAGCAGGCAGTGTCCTCTCCTTGCCAAGCAGTAAATAGCATGGCCAAATTCCCTCACACTCAGTCAAAAGCACAAACAACTTTTCTTCCTCAGTCTCTACCATGCCAACACTTCACCCTCCTCCCACCAAGAATTAGGTCCAGGACTGTTGCACCTGTCACCTTGCCCTAGCTATGGCTCTGCAGAAAAAGTTACAAATGATTTCTGAATTGGTACCTTCTTTTTAATCACAGGGTAACATGACACTGTTATGAAGAACAGCTCTTTGCTATTGCGGACAATATTGATAGCATGATATTCTTGAAAAGGGAGATGAGTATCTGTTGTGTGATATTTCACAAAAGAGAGCAGGTGCACAAATGGAAGCAGAACAAGCTGGTCTCTGGCCTAAGAAATCCCGTGTAAACCAGATGTTCATGCAAAGAATTATTATTAAAAAAGATTGCAGAGAATGGCTAGTTTCTCTCATCAGCTGGTTGATGAGTTTCAAGAGATGAGAGCCTACACAGATTAGGAATACTGTAAAGTTTACATTTTGCAGGAGTTACAGGGTCCAATTTTGAGTTAGTTATAAAGAACTTAATGTTTTGTCAAAATTTTATGTGATAGGTGAAAGATGACTGAAATCCTCACCATCTATCATATTGCTCTCTGACTCCCTAGAGCTTCCATGGTTGTAGAAGGAGAAGACCTGTCAGTGTGCATTTGGACCAGAAACTGTGGGATACATTTAATTCTTACCATCCAGGTTGTCCCATAGCATCTGAAGGCACATGAGGCAGCCACCTTGCTGTGCTGTGAAGCTAAGCAGGTTTGGGTCTGGTCAGTGCTTGGAGGGGAGACCACCTGGGAACCACATGTAGCCACCTTGAGGTCCATGATGGAAGAAAGGGGGCATATAAATGTAATAAATAAATAAATAAAATGCAAAATTCACAGAAGACTCTACAAAACTGTGGGCTGAACATATAATTTAAAGCCAAATCTCTGTGGGTCTGCTAGCCCAGACATAGATTGAGGAATATTCCAATGTCCTGTTTGCTTCACATGGTTGTTATCCTGAAGTACGGTTGCCACTGCCAGGCCACAAGCTGGAAATATTCTCTGTATCTTTAAATTCTAAATTGCATTTAAATTGTATTTTTAAATTTAAATTTTAAATTTAATATAAATTTAATATATTCTTTAAATATATTGCAAGAGGTGGGAAACCCTGGCTTCTCTCTCCTGTTCCTTTCTTGGTCTTGTCATCGATCTCCTCACGGCCTGCTATAATGACTGGGGGCATCAGTCTATAAAGCAAGATTAAGATCTTCTAGAAAAGGCATAATAGCAGTGCTGCGCCCCCTACTTTTCCAAAATGCGTTCTTCTCTGCAAAAGAAGCAATGTTTTTTTCTGCTTTTTTCACAGGGTGAAGAATTTTGAAGAATCCTCTCATCGGGAAAAGGTGGGGGTTCTGTTTACCTTTAAGTGTAGGATGTGGTCAAGGGGTCTCCTTTCTAATTTTTTTTTACTCTAAAAACTCCCAGTGTCATGGTGTTCTTAGCACATAAGCTTTCAGCCAGCACCACTTCCTGTAATGCCTAGGAGATCGCGCAATGCTGGCTGGTCTTCTGAGCATTCAGGAGCTGCTCCTGGGCTGAGCCTCTAAGAGCTCTGCAATGCTGCAAATAAGAGGGATTTTAGAGTTTTAGGGTGCAATCCTTTGCATGTTTAGAGAGAAAAAAGCCCTACAACTTCCAGCATTCCCTGGCTGAGGAATGCTGGGAGTTGAAGGGCTTTTTTCTCTCTAAACATGTGTAGGATTGCACCCTGAGGAAGTTTCCCCAGCCTCCTGAAAAAGCTCTAAAAACTCTGTTCTTGCTTGCAGCATCGTGGGGCTCTTTACACAGAGGCTTTCATCCAACAGCAGCTCCTGAATGTTGAGGAGACCATACAAGGTCATGTGGACTCCTGGGCATTCCAGGACACATTGCCAGGCTGAAAGTCCCTGTGCTAAGAGCCCTGTAATAGAGTTCAAAAAAATAGAAAGAAGACCCCCTCGGCCACCTCCTAAACTTAAAAGATAATCAGAACCCCTGGCCCTCCCAAAGAGAACATTCTTTGAAACTCTCCCCATTTTCCCCCCACGCCAATTGCCAAAAATGACAAACTCAAAATATTCAGTAGAGCCCTAGCTGTCAGGATTCCTTTAGCCCCCACTTTATTTCAATGCCGAAGACAAACACAGATGAGAGGCTTCAGTCTACAGCTTTTAATCCGTTACTTCACATGGTCATACAGATGCAAATTCTCCGTGACTCTCAGTCTACAAAGGAATGCCTTTAGAGGAATTCAAAAGGAAGTTAAGAGAGTTGCCCACCGTTTGAAGAGGATGGCGGTCTCGCTAGCCTAACTTAAGGGTGGGAGGTCCCTCTCTCTTTTGTGAGGCTTCTGAACGCAGCTTCTCATGCAAGGCCAATCAGGTAAACTGTCTAAGTTCCGCCCCTGCCTTCTCTCTCTTTGCTCTGTGCCTGGCGTCTATTAGATCAGACTCCCCAAACCCCGCCTCCTTCTGTTCACTGTCTCTCACAGGGGTGTGTGAAGAGGGACCCTTATCCTCAGCCAGCTGGGCGTTTGTAACCTGAGAAGCCAGCCCAGTCATGTCTGGACTAGCCTGGGAAAACACCTCCCCCGTGTCTGGCAGTTCTCCTTCAGAATCTGAACTGATATCCCACTCCCTGTGCTCAGAAACAACCCTGACACTAACAAATAATAATATTGCAAGCGGACATGGGTGGGCATGTTTTTTGTTTGTAATACCTCCTGTGTACCTATTCCCCTTTAACTACTCATACATCAACCACTTACCATCCGTTTTTACACACAGTTGAAAACACTCAAGTCTTTGATTGCTACCAAGATTGTACTGGCTCTTGACTTGTTTTATACACTACCTCTTGAACCACATACAGCTCCTTCTCTCACTGGGCTTTTTGTCCAGGCCGTTTAACCACTTTTCAGTTAGACTATTCTAACTTGTCAGCTCCAGGGCAGGGTGAAGACAAACATACATTCTAAATGTGGTGGAAGAAAATGTGTGAACACACGTCATGTGCCCTTAAATAAAGGCCTTGGAACTCTGTGAAGGTGTGTTGAAACCACTTCACTGCATTTTAGATTGTATGTGAAGCCAGAGCTTTTTTAGCCTATAATCAAGGAGATTTCAAAAGCCGTAGCTTACATTTATCTTTGGATTTTTTTAAAAAAGTTTCAAGATGGTGTGTTTGTGTTTGGTTAAAATGGAAACTGCGTTTTTTCTGCAAGTCTGCATGTTCTGTACTTTCGCTTGACATCTCTTTCAGATCTCTAGTACTACCATTAGTGCCCTAATAACTTCCTCAAACACTGGCTTTCATTTAGCCGTTAATATTTGGAAAAGAAAATTCTTCATTTTATACTTCAGACTATTTGAACTGAATGTAGGCTGGCTTGCTAAACTGCTCACAACAGATTATTCTAATTTAACACTACTATCTTAATGCATAGGTCCACTTTCAATATTACTCAGAAATAAAAATTGTGCACAAAGACTCAGTCTGATAATAACTGACAGCATCACAAATTTAAAGAGAGTGTTTTATGGGGAATGTAGAACTGATTAATAGGCCATGTGACCCTCCATATGGAAAGAAATTCTGTTACTAAACAGCAACAGATTGCCAGAGTCATGAATTTTTGTTTCCAAAATTAACACAGTCTTGGGTATCACTGACAATATAAATGTTAAATTTACAGCTTAACACATTGCTATCATGTTATATATCTGTCTGTTAAATAGAATGTTCCAAACTTAAATAATAAATTTTCAAAATTAGACAAAATATTAAGAGATTGCTTAAAATTAAAAAATTCTTTTAAAAACTGACTTGCATATACTTACCTTATACTGCAAGTATACAAGAGTAATGCTGCACACGTATGTGGGAGTAATTCTCACTAAACACAGTGCAATGAAGCTTTAAGTAAATACGCGAAAGAGTTAAAAGGATGCAGTGTTAAATTGTTTTCAAGTTCCAATGAAGCCAGTGGGATTTGGAAGCATGAAAGGAATCTGACCTCAGTTGTCACTGTGGGTTGTCTTGAGCTGCTTCCAGAGGGAGGGCTCGTAGTGCTGCCAATCATTGCTCTTCTACTGTAAGCTAAAAGCAGTATTTCCACTGACTGTCCACATTTCAGGGGGGTCTTATGTGGTGTGTGCCACATATTCCATCCTACAGTGTTCCATCCCAGCTTAGCATGAGCCACACTACATATTAAGCTAATCGTATAGCATGTAACCGAGGCTAGTCTCTCTCTCTTTTTACTGTAGTGTAAGCATGCACAGCCCTGATGTGGATTGGGACCACCATGCTCCAGGACGGGAGGGTTAAACCTTCCCCATCACAATTCCCCCC
The DNA here is from genome assembly GCF_057233095.1 of Heloderma suspectum. Classification (NCBI taxonomy): domain Eukaryota; kingdom Metazoa; phylum Chordata; class Lepidosauria; order Squamata; family Helodermatidae; genus Heloderma; species Heloderma suspectum. The sequence continues at coordinate 75,769,151 of NC_139460.1, read as the reverse complement.
CCCCCAAGCCAACGCACGCACATATATGGACAGGGGACTGTTGAAAAGTTAAAAAGTCTCATTTGACACCACTGGAGACCTTTTTTTTGTTTTTAACCTCCCGCACAGGGGGGATTTGGGGAAAATAGTGGTGTGGGGGGAAGGTTTAACCCTCCCCTCCCAGAATGTGGTGGTCCCAATCCAAATCAGGGCCTTACTTATACTAGGGTAAAAGAGAGAGAAAGAGAGAGAGAGAGAGAGAGAGAGAGAGAAGCTTCAGCTATGAGCTACTTGATTAGGACAATGTGTAGTTTGGCTCTTAGTTCCATCCATGCAGTGGGTGCAATGTAGCACCGAGTGGGCGGTATTGTCCCATCCCCTTCCGAATACCTCTAGGTCACCACATGCCCCTTCTTCCAAAAGTTTGAAGCAGGTGCTTCTCAGCACAATTTTAGCACTCTGTGTGTGTGCATGCGTGTGTGTGTTTTTAATTTTGTATTTTTAAAAAGACTGTCTGCAGACAGAACAAGTGCATTGCAGCATTACTCCCAAACAAACATGTTTATAATGGGGCTGAAATTTCTGGCCTTTTCTGGTTAGTTTCACAACTGGGTTAGGACACCTGCCTGCTTGATTTTTCTACTCAATCTGAAATTCACCCCTTGATTTTTCTGGTCAGTTTCACAACCAAGCTAGAAAACTAGAGAATTTCATTTACATCCCCAACTTCCCTTCTAACTTTTGAGGGGACTCCTTTGGTTTATTCTTTCTAAATTCTGTTTCTTCCAAGGGAGAAGGGGGAAGGCCTTAGTTGAAATTGGCAGGATATGCGTCAGTTTCACCTCCCAGGCTCCTTTAAAACAACAACAACAATAGGCAGCTCTTGCCCAATTTTGGATTGCCCCTATTCCAGTATAGTGAAATTTTGAATTAAAAAATATTACATTTCTCGATCAATAGAAGTCTGTCGTTCTAATTGATTGACTGAGTTAATATATCACTATGCTGCCTTTTACACCGGGGTAGGCAACATGGTGTCCGTGGGCACCAGCGCGCTTTGCAGCTGCCAAGGTGCCCCTCTGCCCCCATTTTAAAAATAATAATAAACACATTTTCTTACCATCAGCTAGGATTGCTGTGAAATAGGTTTCTATACTGTTGCTAAAAACTGTGGGTTCAAAGGAGTTGTTTAGCATGTTGGGGCTTAGACACCACCTCTGCTTATACTCAGTCTTTGGGGCAGGTTATTTGTCCTCCCATGGCAGCCGTGTTGCATGGTACCCAGGACAGTTTCTCAAATTGCCAAATGTGCCCACACAGCCCAAAAAGGTTGCCTACCCCTGGTTTAGGGCAAGCCCTCACAAGGCAGTTTACAATAAAAAAACATTGAAAACAAAGCTATTAACAAATAACGCAACAAAAACAGCATCGGATAAAATCATGTACTAAAGGCCGGCCAAATAATAAAAAGCTTTACAGAATGAAAGAGTTTTAAAGATCTGCTTAAAGAGAGGGGGGCCAAGAGGAGAGAATTCCACAACTGTGGGGCCACCACTGAAATGGCCTTGTCCCTGGCACCTGCCAACCAGCCTGATCGAACTTAGTGGTGGGCCCCAGGGCAGAGCCTCTAATGCTTGGGCAGGTACAGATGGGTGTAGGAAGTTCTTCAGATAACCTTGTCTCAAACCATTCAGGACTTTAAAGATTAGTACCAGTACTATAAATTGAATGGAGCGGGGACTGCTTTGCCACTTTCCAGGTGAGATAGAATAAGCATGGACCAATGGATGTAGGTTACAAGGCTAAGAAATAAGCACTTTGCTTGTTCTCTGCTTTGTTTTGGTTGATTAACAAGCCTGCTGTCCTAACTGTGACTAGTGGCTAAACTGTGATTGTGTTAGTTTGGATGGGAGTGATTGTTGGATGCCTGGAGTGTATGTGTTGAATGGTTGATTGTATATTTGCATGGTGCGTGGCTGTTGAGAGTGTGTGGGTATTTTTACGGTGGTAAGGATGCACCTAGGGAACTGATACAGGGACCTATGGAGAGTGCACCACTATTCTAGTGACTTGGGGCAGAAGGAGATACGGCAGGAGGAGGGGGTTGGGACATCATCGTAGAATGGGTCACAGGTGTTTATACACTGTTCTCCTTCTACCCCCCCCCCCAGCTCTCATGTACCCAGTAGCTCTTTCACTGTGCCCTCCTTAGGGATGTCAGAGAATTCCGCCACGGACTGAAATGGGATCGAATTCCCTTCAGTCTGTGCCACAGAATCCTCTCCGGAACGGCACCACGAGGTCCTGCAGAGCCAGCAGTCATGCAGCTTTTTTTTGGTCATCCACACAGAGTCGCAAAATTGTCATAAATAAAAACGCAAGGTAGTATATTCCGATAATAAATACTTAAGTGTTTTTTTTAAAAAAAATGAATTGTGCTCACCGCCTTGTTTGTTGGTGTTCTTTTTCAATTGAAATCCTCCGTCTCTGTTTACTTTCAGCCAAAACACTTCCTCCTCCTCCTCGGGGCTTCCCAAAACAAGGCTGCCCTAGGTGTGCCTGAGCGATGCACTCTTTGTTTAAAGCAACGCTGTTTGAAAGAAAGTAAAAACCTTTTAAAATGACCATGCCGGTCTGGAGGCCTGCATGGGTATTATTCCCCCTGCTAGGCTTTCTATTTCCACATCCAGCCTTATTGGTGACATGGTGAGGCTAAAATGGAGAGGAGAACCAACTCTGTGCATGTCTACACAGAAGTAAGTCTTACTGAGTTCAATGCAACTTACTCCTACACATGTCAGCACCCCACTTGCCCCCAGCTCAGCTTTGTATTTCCACATCCAGCTCATTAGCAAACCTCCTGTTAGTTATCTCACTGGGTGACTTTGGGCTGGACTCTAACCACTAGATCGTACTTCTGTTATGAAACTCATGAAGAAAAAGAGACAGTATAATGGAAAGTTCTTTCTGAAGCAATCACACTTCATTTGTACAAATGCAGCATGAAGGGAAAGATCAGCAACCTTCTCTTTGTTTGAATAAAAAGCACACTCTACACATGCTCAGGGAATGGACAAAATGAGGAATAAACATACCAGGGAATATGAAGAACTATATTCTTTCATTATGTGTGTGTGTGTGGGGAGGGGGGAGGAATCTCCCTCAATCCAGCTGTTCCCTGGGGAAAAAAAAAACCCATTCACCCAAGGGTCTTCTGAGATAACTAACAGGAGGTTTGCTAATGATCTGGATATGGAAATACAAAGCTGAGCAGAGAGGAGAACCAACTCTGTGCATGTCTACTCAGAAGTAAGTCTTACTGAGTTCAATGCAACTTACTCCTACACATGTCAGCACCCCTCTTGCCCCCAGCTCAGCTTTTATTTCTACATCCAGCTCATTAGCAAACTTCCTGTTAGTTATCTCACTGGGTGACTTTGGGCTGGACTCTAACCACTAGATCATACTTCTGTTATGAAAATCATGAAAAAAAAGAGACAGTATAATGGAAAGTCCTTTCTGAAGCAGTCACCAACTCACCCAGAGAGATAACCAACAGGTTTGCTAATGAGCTGGATGTGAAAATACAAAGCTGAGCTGGGGGCAAGTGGGGTGCTGACATGTGTAGGAGTAAGTTGCGTTGAACTCATTAAGACTTACTTCTGAGTAGACATGCACAGAGTTGGTTCTCCTCTCCATTTTAGCCTCACAACATCACCAACAAGGCTGAATGTGGAAATAGAAAGCCTAGCAGGGGGAATAATACCCGTGCAGGGCTCCAGACCGGCATGGTCATTTAAAAAGGTTCTTTCTTTCTTTCTTTCTTTCTTTCTTTCTTTCTTTCTTTCTTTCAAACAGCATTGCTTTAAGCAAAGAGTGCATCACTCAGGCACACCTAGGGCAGCTTTGTTTTGGGAAGCCCCGAGGATGAGGAAGTGTTTTGGCTGAAAGTAATTACGGCACATCTCAGGGCAGGGGGAAAAATACGTAAATATCTACGAAAAGTAGCCTTTCTTACCGAAGTTATGCAGAATTACGGCTGTCGGTACGGATTTATCTTCGTAATTTTTGGAGCGGAAAAAAAAGAGGAGAATTCCGGGGGCTTGTGAACGACGGTACGGAGCACTGGCCGCAAATTGCGGAAGTCAAGCAGCACGGGAGGTACACAATTCGTACATCCCTAGCCCTCCTGTCTTGCAGTGCAGCTTAATGCCAGATTGGTCTGAAATAAGACCACATTCATTCATGATTTAATCATGGATGAGAGGGCCGACCTGGCATGTATTACTGAGACTTGGGTGGGTGAGCTGAGTGGAGTCAACCTGACTCAGCTCTGCCCACCTGGGAAGTCAGTGCAGCACCAACATAGGTTGGAGGGCCGGGGGGAGGGAGTTGCCGTGGTTCATAGAACCTCCATCTCTATCACCAGGAGACCACTCCACCTTGGAGCAGGCCTTGAGGGGCTGCACCTGCTGTTGGGCCATAGAGACAGATTGGGGATGCTGTTGGTGTACCGCCCACCCTGCTGCCCAGCATCCTCCCTGACTGAACTGGCGGAGGCAGTCGCAAGTGTGGTGTTGGAGGAACCCAGGACAGTGGTTCTGGGTGACTTCAACTTCTATGCCGAAGCTGTCTCTGGAGTTCCAGCTCAGGACTAGGGATGTACAAAAGTCACTTACCTTTTTGAAGAGTGACATTCGCGGTGGGGGGGAGGCGCTCCGTCCCTCCCCCCGAAATTCTGTCCAGTTGGCTCCGCTCCGCGGAGATTCTGCGGAGCCACCAGCTGGGGCTGCCCACAGCCAGACATCTGGCTGCTGGGCAGCCGGCAGGCAAAAAAACCAACAGTGTACGCAAATGGCGGCAGCAGCTACGGCGGCCACCATTTGCGTTCCCTTTTTTTGCTGTTTTAGCCTACGTAAATATTTGTGTAAGCTATTACGGCCAAAAAAAGGGGGGAACGCAAATAGCGTAGTGGGCGCCATTTGTGTTCCTTTTTTTCCCGCCGTTTTAGCCTACGTAAATATTTATATAAGATATTACGGCGGGGGGGAAAGGAACGTAAATAGCGCCCACTACGCTATTTGCATTCCCCTTTTTTTCACCGTAATAGCTTACGTAAATATTTATGTAGGCTAAAACAGCGAAAAAAAGGGAACGCAAATGGCGGCCGCCATAGCCGCCGCCATTTGCGTATGCTGTTTTTTTTTTTTAGCTTGCCGTTATAGGCTATGTAAATAGTTACGTAGCCTATCACGGCCTCCGCAGGGATGCAAATGGCGTCCCTGCGTTAGCCATGATAGGCTACGTAATTATTTACGTAGCCTATCACAGCTATGATGAAGAAGGGAATGGCGGCCGCAGCATGGCCGCCATTCGCAAGTCAGCGCGGACGGCAGCAGGTAAGTGCTCCGTTTCGCGTGCCTTTCGTGGGGGGGGCGGGGGCGTCGTTCCGCCATGGATTTTGGGGGGCCGAATGCACTGGCATTCGGCCTCACCGAGATCCATGGCAGAATTCTCTGACATCCCTACTCAGGACTTCATGGCCCCCTTGACAACTATGAGGCTGTCTCAATATGTCATTGGCCCAATACATGAAACAGGGCACACCCTTGATTTGGTTTTTGCTCCAATTTGTGAGATGGGTAGTCTGAAGATTGGTGTGTGTGTTTCCAAATAACCTTATTATCAAGATCAGACCATTTCTTGGTGAGATTTGAACTTAGGGCATTACTTTTCTCCTGTGGGAGTGGGGGACCCATTTGGATGGTCCATCACTGGAGACTGATGGAATCCAATGGATTTCTGAATGCTCTTGGGGATTTTCCCGTGGAGAGAGCTGGTGATTGAGCCAAGGCCCTAGCCTCACTGTGGAACAGAGAGATGCGGAGAGCCATCGACTTGATTGCACCTGAGTGCCCTCTCTAGCACTGTAGAGCCCGCTCCGATCCTTGGTATACTAGAAAGCTGCAGTCAGTGAAACAGCCTGGACATCAGCTAGAGTGCAAATGGCGCAAGACTCGAAGTGAAGATGACTGAGCACGCTCTAGAGTGCATAATCGTGCCTACTGTGTGGCAGTGCAGGCATCAAAGAAGGTTTATTTTGCTGCCTCCATTGTGTCCTCAAGTAGCCGTCCAGCAGAGTTCTTCCAGGTGGTCTGGCAGTTGTTAACATCTTCTCCAGTAAATAGGGCCCTGGCCCTGTCAAGGACCCACTGTTAGGGATGTCAAAGAATTCTAGGGATGTCAGAGAATTCCTCCATGGATCTCGGTGAGGCTGAATGTCAGTGCATTCGGCCCCCCGAAATCCATGGCGGAACGAAGCCCCCCACCCCCCCACTACGTGAAAGGCGCGCGAAATGGAGCACTTACCTGCTGCTGTTCGCGCTGCTTTGCGAATGATGGCTGTGTCTGCAGCTGCCATTCACTTCTTCATTATAGCTGTGATAGGCTACATAAATACTTACGTAGCCTATCACGGCTAACACAGGGACGCCATTTGCATCCCTGTGGAGTATTTACATATTTACATAGTCTATCACAGACCAAAAAAAAAAAAGGAACACAAATGGCAGTGGCTACGGCAGCCGGCATTTGCGTTCCCTTTTTTTTTTTTGCTGTGATAGCAAAATATTTACGTAGCCTATCACGGCAAAAGACAGGGGGGCAAATGGTGGCGGCTACAGCAGCCACCATTTGTGTCCCTGTGCAGGCTGCCCAGTAGCTGGATGTCCGACTGCGGGCGGCCCCGGCCAGTGGCTCTGCGGAGCTGCCGCAAAGCGGAGCCGGCCGGGGAGAATTTCGGGGGGAGGGACGGCCCCCCTCCCCGCACCACGAATGTCACCCTTCAAAAAGGTAAGTGACTTTTGTACATCCCTAAAGAATTCCTCCACGGACCCCAATGATTCTTAGAATCCAACCCCATTGGGGTCCGTGGCAGAATGGAGCACTCACCTCTGTGCCCCTCCAGAATCCGTCCAGGCCAGCTGCTCCATGTGGTGATCCTGCAGAGCCGGTGGCCGGCTCCGCAGCATTGGCAATACGGCTGGCCGCCATTGCTGTGCCGTATCGCTGTGCTAAGTCTGGACACAAATGGTGTCCACTACGCCATTTGCATCCCTGTTTTCATGTGATAGGCTATGCAAATTATATTTACGTAGATATTTGCGTAGCCTATCGCATGAAAAAACAAGGGCACAAATGGCGGCCACTACGCCATTTAAAGTTTTGCACTGCCTCCCTGGATTTTGTAGATGGAAACAAGAAGTAGCTACACATATTCTACATAGTGGTGACCTACAGATGACCTATCCCAGCAGTTTCATGTCGATGTTAAAAAGCAGGGGAAACAGACTGAACGCCTGAGGCACCCCAAAGGCTAATGGGACAACACAGTCAGAACCCACCCCTCCTCTCCAAACTCTACTCTGGGAAGGGAAGCCAGTTGATAACTCCAGGTGAATCAACAGGTTTTCACACATACACACACACACACATCATCCATCTCTCAGCGAAGGTCCTCCACCAGGGCAGCCAGGTTTTAGTTTTAGGTTTTAGTCTCATAGGTGGTTTAGGTTTTAGGTTTAGGTTTTAGTTTTAGGGTTTTAGTTATAGGGTTTTAGTTTTAGGGTTTTAGTTTTAGGGTTTTAGTTTTAGTTTTAGGGTTTTAGTTTTTAGGGTTTTAGTTTTTAGGGTTTTAGTTTTTAGGGTTTTCGTTTTTAGGGTTTTCGTTTTTAGGGTTTTCGTTTTAGGGTTTTAGTGTTTAGGGTTTTAGGTTTTAGTTCCAAAGCTGGGCCCAGAAGCTGCACTGGACTAGATTCAAAAAGTCAGTGTCATCCAAAATATCTCGGAGCGGAAACCACTGCTATAGCACCTTGTCCAAGAATTGTGAGTTTGACACTGGGCAACAATGATTCAATAAATATAAAAATAGCTTATCATGTATGCTTTATAGCAGCCTTCCTCAACATGCTGTCCTCCAGACGTTTTGGACTACAACCCCCAGCATTTCCGACCATTGGCTATGCTGAACAGAGCTGATGGGAGTTGAAGCCCAAAACATCTGGAGGACACCACGTTAGGGAAGGCTGCTATACAGTGTTCATTCAGGAAAGGCCTGTCAACATCTCTGTTCCACATCAGAAAAATGAGAGCGATAGGAGGTTTTGATTATCTGTCCTCCCGAACACTAAAGTCAGTGAGTCTTAGGAGAAAGACAGATTTCTTTTTCAGCTCAACTTTAAAGCAAAGTAACTAACAAATCACAATGCACAAACAGAAAAGATTGCATATAGACTGGGTTGGCTATTTCATAACTGCTTAACTGCTGATAAGATGATACAGAATATTTAAAATCATATGTTATCCCACTGAACAAATGGTACTATGGTTTATAGGAAAAACAGCAAGTCAAAGCACTTTGAGTTGGATCCATGGTCTGTCTTCTGTTGGCAGAAAGGCTCTGCTCACAGAAGTGCCTCCACCCAATTTTCAGGGATCCCCTGTCTCCCTCACCCACACCACAGCTCAAGGCTTTCAGCAGGGTCAGCTGATGCCTTGTGTAGCATTTTCAGGGTGTTGGAGGGGCTACTGTGAGGAAGAGGGGGGCAAAGATGTACACTTCAGCCACCTAGTCGCACACACCTAAATCTGGATCCAGCCCTTTGAAAATGAAAACCGTGGAAACAATCATTGTTATTAAAAACAGATTTCATTTCTCCATTCTATATTTAAGCAATTATGGGAAGGAGGATAAAGGAAAAGGTAGGCCACACTTCCCCCCCCCTCCCAACATTAGAATGTCTCCCAGATTAAATAGTAATGTTTTGGGGGACTGCTTTTAATACCTATTCACCATTCTCCCAAATATTACACATTTGTGCCCCAGTAGCTGGTCAGAAATAGATTTTTTTTTAAAATCAAATAAACTTCACAGAAGTAAAATGGACTTACAGATTACTTGAAGATCATTAACAAAAGTGTCTACATTTCTTTAATAGTTAGGAATTCCAGTTTAATGTAGTTTCCCCCCTTTATGTTGAGCTTTTTAATATGTTCTGTCTTTTGTTCCTTCATTTTCCTTCCTACTTCATTTTGCAGAGTATCACATTGACTGCCCTGGGTTAGCCATTGGTGCTTCCAAACTCCTGAAATTTACCCACAGCTCCCAGTGGACAACAGTCTACAGGCATATTATCTGGAAAATCTCTCTGTCAGCAGAAAACACTTTTCACTTCAAAAAATATAAATATTTGGCATACGCACAGCTTAAGGATGAAATGTTAAAAGTGAGCCAAGGAACAACCCTCTGTTTTTATTTTCAGTCCCTCTGCCACCATTATCTACTCTGTTTCCTGGCTTTCATCACGTGGCACACCCAATCCACTTTTGACGAATTCCTTATCCTTTTCATATTTGCAAGTATTCAAGGTTCCAAGAAAGCCTAATTTATAACATGGAGGAGGCTGCGGATTTCTGGCACATGCAGTTGTGCAGATGTTATTCCTTAAGGAAGACTATCTTGATTGCCTGTGTGAATAATGGCCCAGAGCTGGCATAGTGCCAAGAGTTCGCTCATAGCTGAATGTATAAAACTACTCTCCTACTGAAAGAAGGCCCCCAGTAGGATAATATATTATTACGCATGATTCAAATTACAGGATCTGCAGCAGGGGAGCTAGTGACTGAATAAGGACAGGCACACACGGAATACTGATGATGGCATGATGGAATCCATCATGCATTGAAAGAGCCATCGCTTTAGCATTTCAATCCTCTGCATTCTTTTCAAAGTGACTATACAGATGATTATACCGATGATAGTCATAAACTAATGATGCCTATTTGTGTGTGTGTGTGTGTGTGTGTGAGAGAGAGAGAGAGAGAGAGAGAGAGAGAGAGATGATAGACAGATGATAGATAGATAGATAGATAGATAGATAGATAGATAGACAGACAGACAGATAGATGATAGATAGATAGATATCTCAAAGACCACTTCCTATAATATTTTATTTCGAAATAAAGCTGTGCTTCTCACTGCAAACTTGAAGCCCACGAGTTATAATTTAATAAGACAATATTGAATTTGTCTCCTATCTGATCCTGTTCCAGCTCGTAGGATACTGTAGAACAAAACTTGCTTCATTCAATTATGTGGTCTGAAATTTCTGCATTCCGCAGTATTCTGAGCTGTTTTTAAGTCACTTGCACAACAAATTACTTTACCCACAAAGAACTAAACCCACATGTTTGACACATTGTTGGCTCCCGAAGCGTTTCCCTTTTATAAAGAAGCACTGTTCATGAAACAATGCATTAAAAAGGAGGGAGGGGAGAAATGAGCTATTTAGTATAATTGTTTACTTGCTTAAAAATAAAGCCCCATCCAGGGAAACAGGCATTATTTGGAGGATTAATATGCAAGTGTTAAAACACAAAAGACCTATAACCAACTACAGAGTCTATATATGGCTTTGCTCAAAATAGCCTCGAGCCAGCTCTCATCTTAACTTCTTTTCACCCAAGGCTCTTGTATTCAGTTATTCTGGCAAAAGGGATGCTAATCAGGTGCATTGTGTGTGTGTTGGGGGGGGGGGTGTAGGAGGAGTGGGAATGAAATTTGCTCAGAAATGACCTCAATCCTATTCATTAATAAAATGACATCTTGGCTGAAAAGTGGCAGAAAATGAAACATAGCAATGAACTTGCTTCAGCTGTGACAGATGCTTGTAAGAGAAAACACAGCATGCAAAGAGGTTTTGCAGCAAGTCTGGAAACATTCAAAGAAATGCTTAAGTGCAGCTCTCTGAAGATGCAGAGTTCTTATGCCGCAGCAGCCTCTTTACCTCATGTTACCTCCCTAAGCCTGGAAAGAGTGTTATCATGCAGGGGGGAGGAGGGGGAAGGCACACAAGATGAAGCATTTTTTTAAAAAGTATATCCCTATTTAATTATATGCAAAGAGCTATTTTAAAAGCTTCGTAAGGCAACAACAACAAAAAATGAAATACTGCCCACGGTTATCAACGCCTCCCTCCTCCTGAGACAACAGAGAGTTAAAAGGAAAAACCCAACCCACAGCATCTGGGAGAAGAAGCCACCATTTTTGCATAGTGATTCAAATTATGCTGGTAGAATAATTAATTGAGCGACCTAATCTCAGGGAAGGGGGGGGGAGGAAGGGGGAAAAAAGGATACATTAAATAAAGTTCATTACTGCACGATGTAAATGAGTTTCTCACCAATGATGTCACTGATTGGCTGAGATCTGGAGCTGGCTTCGAACAGTGCACCATGGCCGGATTGGCTGCTGGCTCTTCTGGTTACTGCCTGCTTGGGCAGCGCTTGAACCAGACACTTTTTCTGCCTCTCTTGTTGTCGTATGAAGCAAATCTCGTTCAGCCCAGCTGTGTCTCCATAGTAGTGGCACCCTAAGAGAGTCTCCCTCCTGCTTCCCACAGCTCATCTGTAAGGCGGTCGCTGCTGTGAAATACCAGCCTTTGGCACGGAGCCCAGGCTACGTTGTGAGATCCGTCTATAATACAGAAAAGACATGTTTTTTAATAGCAGTTCTTTCACCAAATTGCATCCTAAGAAGGATTAATAACCCCCCAATTGCGGCTGGTTTGTGTACTTGGAAATTATGTTGGGCGCAAACTTTGTGAAATACGTGAAATGACCTACAGGAAAGGAGAGTAACATTGGCTCACTTAGAAATAACGGCAGGAAGAAAAAGCAAGCAAGCAAGATGCTATTTTGTTTACCTTGATTACAAAATTCTTCATTTCGCTCTAAGGGCTGTGACTGATTTCTTGGCACAGACCCAACCCTTTTGATTGTTATTTAAAAAAAGAAAAAAGCTTACGAGTCGGGGTTGTTGTTTTTTTTCTTCGTCTCTATTTGCCCCCGTGTAATTTTTCAATTTAAGACAAGGGATCTCAATTAGTATTCTGTTTAAGTATGCAAACTGAAACGGGGCCATGATACCGGACCAAAAAAAACAAAAAAAACTGTATGGCAAGAGAAAAGAGAGGGGGGGGAAAAATCTGTGCAGCTTTTACAGCTCAGCTGTCTGACTCTCTGGGAAGGAGGAGGGGGAGAAGAATGCAGTGATATCAACTTTGCCAGACAATGGAGTACCTACAAGCTTTCCTCTAGACAAGTCTTTTATAACCAGTCAGTATTATGTGCTGCAGACAGTGGCCAATCAGTAAGCTCCTTTCTACAGCAGTGACACAATAGGTGCAAGTGGCCACACTGTCCTACTAGCCCCTGACAGCAGTTCAGGTTCATTTACTGTGCACTGGAATAAGTGTCCGCCTTTAATATTTCAATCCAAAAAGCCATCAGCAGCGGCATCACCCTTTTGTTTTTACTCTAATTACATCAGCCTAATTACTGGGTATGAGCTGCAGTGCCGCCGTGCAGAAAACGGCGCACTGATGTTGCGTCACATAAATGGGCATGAACACGCCTGGTTATTTAAATAATAAACTGCATCAATTGCTTGTGCTTCCCCCACCCCACTCCACAACCGCATCCATTGGTGCTCCCTCCTCTCTCCTACCTCTCATCCTTTAACTAAATGAATTAAGAACACATGGGAAAAATACAATTATCTGCTTGCCAACCCTGTGTGTGTGTGTGTGTGTGTGTGTGTGTGTGTATGTGTATATATATATATATATATATATATATATATCGCCAACCTTGCTTCGTCTTTCTTCCTATCCCCTTCCCACATTTTGAACTGTAGTCGCTCATGGAGAAACTGGAAACCAAACATGCTTCACAGCAGCAAAAAGGTGGGCAGGTAAGGCAGACCAAAAGTATTTCCATCCTCACCTTTACCTACACTAGATCCTGGGAACATATAGGCATTTTCGCCATCACCGCCTCACAAAAGTGAGATGACCATGTCACATGTACATATATTGGCGCCGTATGTGTTTAACAATTTGATAATTAACAGCCCCCTTTGTAGCAGCCCCTGAAATCAGTCATCTGGCCAGAGGATTAAATCATCACTTTTCACATTTTAGTTCAATATAATTGGTCACATTCAGAGAAGGGGGTGGGGGTGGGGGAGAAGAGCTGTCATGCTAATTTTTGTGGGTTTATGCATGGGATTTGCATATTCATGAAGAGAATAGCTGTTATGACCACCAACAGAGCAGAATGAAAAGAAAGGGCATGATTCCCCAGCATAACGAGTATTTGCACGCACATACACACACACCTAGAGAGAAAATGATGCAGCATATGGCAACAAGAAAGGGAAGTTGTCTGGCTTTTATTTCAAATGTCTAGATTTCTATGGTTTACAAACCAGTATAAATATACTGAATATAGGCACAAGGTGCACTGTGTATTAATCACCTTTGTCTGATACCAGGAAGGGGAAAAGTGATCAATTAGATCCAGTTTCTCTACATTTTTGTCATTATCAGTTCCCCAGCCCCGCCCCAGATGTTTAAATTGTATTTTAGTAGAGATGCAGAGAATGCTAACAACAGATTAACAGTTTCTTTTACCCTTTGTAATATAAACCATTTTTAGAATTGGTTTGCACTGGGAATTGTGTACTGCCATTATATATTGGGTTAATTCCACAGAATAAATCATCACAAGCTCACTTAAGAGTGCATGTTTCCTATTTCCGCAAATGCTGGCATTAAACGAATAACTCGAATTATATCTCATCTGTCTGTCAAGACACACAATTTAGCTCATATAAAGTTTATTACTTTGTTCCAAAGGTGGTAGTCCCAATTTTTTTGTATATTTTGTACAATAAAGATGATATATTTCAGGACACTCATTTGCAAACAATGAAATATATCAGTTAAAATGTCTGTTTGCTGGTCTTCCAATTTCATTTTTTTCCATTTTCCCCATTTTTTTTTAACTCTAGTAGGGCTGCCAACCAATTATAGTTCCCTGGTCCCTTAGCTGTCTTACTTTTCCGCAATTTATAATTAACAGATCAGACGTTTACTCATAATTAAGTCCCATTGTTTTCAATGAGGCTTACTCACAGGTGAACATAGGATTGCAGTCTAAATAAAAGAACTATTATAAATGAGATTTTGAGGTAAGATATAATTTTAACTAAGGACAGAATAAATTGTTTACTCGTGTAAAAATTGGCCTGACATACTACCTGGATAAAAAGGCATATGCAGATAATTTACAAAAATCCATTTTCCAGGAGATGCTACATAATACTCAATTTGGGTCCAAGTATTTGGTCCTGACTTTTTTGTTGTTTTGTGGATGACGGCAAAAATTGGACATGTCGTTCCAAGTTCCATTGGGCTCCCTGAAGATTGAAATAATCTTCAGGGGCTTGCCAAAATCATATTGTTTTGATTTGGAGGGATTTACTCCTCTGAGGCACGCAAGATTTCTCGCCCCTTTTTTTCCCTCAGTAAAAATACGCAACTGGTCCAAGCAGTAGCACAGTGGCCTCAGCAATATCCATCTTCATCTTGAGTAGAATGCCCAGGTGGGAACTATACTACGTCATGATATAGCATCATTCCCACTGGGCATTCGAATCAAAATGAAGATGGAATGAAGCCCAGCTGATTGGCCACCATTTGAAGTGGTGGCAGTACTTTTATTATTTATTTTGTGTTATTTTAAATAACACAAAAACATCTCAGCTGCTTCATCTGAATGGTAAACCACAACCACCCCACATAAAGCTCCCCCCAAAGTCATGGAAAATCTCCTCCACTTTCACAAGAGGACAAGTGACCCTTCAAAATTAGGGAGGAACAGCCCACAGTGATCTCGTTCAACCAAAGACATAAAGAAGTTACTCTCCACACAATGTCTCCTCTATAGATTCACTCCGATTTCCCAAACTGTAGTGTAACAAAAACACAGAACAACAGCGAACCATGGTATTGGCTTGCCAGTAGCCAATGATCAAATAAAACATCTAAGGTATGATCCAGCCAGTGGGGTAGGGTTCAATTAAAATTAATGGGACTTAAAAGTAGTGCTGTGCCAAAATCTGTCATCCATTTTTCTGAAAGTTTTCTTCCCCTGTGAAATAAAACTTCTAGTTTTTTCCTCATTCTCAAGGCACTTCAGAATTTCTTTTGAGTTTCTTTTGGTGGTGCTTTTGAGTTTACCTTATCATTGCAAGGTGGCTGAGGATGCTGTATTTTTTTCTTTCTATTTACATATCTCTCCGTCATCCTGGAGCCTGCCTGGATGCCAGTGCTTCCTGATCTGAAAAAAACTCCATGGGCTAGGAGTTACATCATGAAGTCTTCCCCTGGGCTTTAATTGGAGAGCAGGCAGGAAGCCAGGGATGTTGCAGACCACTGGAGAGAACTCTTTCTGGATCATGCCAATTCGATTCTATTTAAGAACATAAGAAGAACCATGCTGGATCAGACAAAAGGTCCGTCTAGTCCAGCATTATATTCACAGAGTGGCCAGCCAGCTGCCCACGGGAAACCCACAAGCAGGACATGAATACAGCAGCACCCTCCTGCCCATGATCCCCAGCAACTGCTGTACATAGGCATGTTGCCTCTGATACTGGAGGCACCATATAGAGACCATGACTAGTAACCATTGATAGCCTTCTTCTCCGTGAATTTGTCCAATCATCCTTTAAAGTCATCCAAATTGGTGGCCATCACTACATCTTGTGGAAATGAATTCCATAGTTTAACTATTTGGTAGATAAATTGTTGGGTTTTTTGCAATGTTAACAACTTTTGTAAACCACCTTGGCTCATTCCAGGAAGGCAGTACAGAAATGCAATAAGTACATACATGAACAAATAAATAACTGCACTATCTCATCCTGAGTACATCACTTAGCATATATATTTATAATTTAGGTAGATTTATAATTCAGTTTCCAGAGGTCATATGATCATCCATAGATCATCTACTTTATGCAATTAGGAGTGCTTGACTTAAAATGTACACCCAAATACTACCTACAAAAATTGTCAGGGACTATGTTTCCCATGCACTAGTGGGACTCACTGCTGGTGGAGTGGGAAGCTAGCAGTTTCTGTCTTTCTGAAGCATCTGGAAAGAGAGGAAACACTCATTTCTAAAATGGGACAGGTCAGTGGAGCATGCAGGAGGGAGCAACTGTATTTCACAACTGTGTTAGCTCTATTTCTTCAAATAGGACTCCGTGTCATCTAATGTAAAAACAAACAAAAAAACCCATCAACCCAGAAGGCCTTCTCATGAGGAGTATCAGGATGTGATCAATGTGTATATTAGGTTTGTCAGCAGTGTGGTAGTCTATTGGAAGATGTGCGCAAGGGTATCAATATGCTGAAGATACTGAAGTCCCTCCTTTTTGCCCCAAAGAAGAATGATTGCCTTTCAGAACTGATTCACATGTGCATGTCCTAGGGATCAGGGACACATGCATTTGGTTTGCATTTTAATGCAAATGTACCTAATTTTGCACCTTTGAACCCACCTGAAAACCAAAACTCAATTATCCTTTGAAATTTGCACTTCTCCAAATTTTGCAAAGGAGTTGTCCCATCAAAAAAAAGGGATCGGGAGGATGTGCCCATAGACTTAGATGCAGATAGGGTCATGAATCGTGCGTCTAAGTCTGTGTGTCCATAGACTTATACGCAAGATTACATTTGGTTACCCAACGAGATCACTGAGAATAAATGGGGTAACTGAGTGAGAGGGTCCACATCTTGAGTCAATCACATGGGTTATCCAACACAATCGGGTTATTCAAAACTATGGAATTATCAGATTTGCCTATGTGAGGATGTGGCTGAGATGAGGCGAAGTCAGGGTAGGTGAGTGCTAGAAGACAGTCAGGGCAATATAAAAGAATAGGCAAACATTTCACTACAATCATTTTGAAAACATACATTTTTCAACACTGTCAAAAATATACATGAAAAATGGTAAGCCATTGCAGCTCATATCTAATGGTATAATACAGCAGAAGCCCACATGGTAATTAATGGCCAAATAAAATTAAGATTGGGATTTTCAGGGAGCATCCTTTTATTCCTCTTTATCACTTTCCTATTCCATTTGGGGGGGAGGTCATTTTCTTGGTCCTATGAACCTCTGCTATAATTACTTTGTAAATTATAATTAGTTTACTAGCATGTAAAATGGCCATCTGTGCACTGCATTACTGTGTGCACGTATTTATATGCATGTGCACTGGAGACAAGATGGATCCAGTACCCCACTATTTGTCTTATAGAAACCCTGGGAAGGGAGCCTAAAGACTGACAACGACTCTTATAACTCTTGACAAACATTCAAAATTTGAAAAACATCCTCTTGCTTCTCATATGCCCCACCCATGTGCCTCCATCTTCTGCAGGAACATAAACTCAAGGAAACTTTATTAACAGCAAAAACAACAAAGAGCCTTCTGCCACCTTAAAGACTAACAATGTTATTCTGTTATAAGCTGTCATTAACTATAGCCCATTTCATCAGATGCATGGAATATTATGGGGATTTTCAGGTTTATATATGGTGTATATGTTGTGTGTGTGTGTGTGTGTGTGTGTGTAGACTGTAAACAGTGAATTTTGAAGGACATTAAATGCAGAAAGTATTTAATGTAGGAAAATATCCTTCTTTCCTTTAAATACTGCACCCCCAACTGCATTTCCCTAAAAATACCCAACCCGCTAGCAAACTAGATATCAACTCCGCAGTGGTGTCATGCACTATTCTCCCACCTAGCAGTGTGGGTATAACAAACATGGACTCCTTTGCAGTGCTGACTAGGGATGGGATGGACAGACTCACCTCTGTCTGGTCCCTTCCAGCGATCGACAAGATACCATCGCTGCCTGCCCATAAAAGCCATGCTGTGGGAGCTACAGGATGGTTCAGTGACCTCCCAAGGAGCACGGTGAGGCTGTCTGTTGCCTTATCGAGCTTCCATGTGCACGGAAATTATGGCTCCGTCACTTCTGCATATCTAATGTTGCATCTATAGCTGCCTTAAAGGGGTGATGGCTCAATATTACAGACTTGAAGGGCCCTTTACCCCTGTAATGTTAAGTCATTGCCCCTTGAAGGCAACCGTAGACGCAACATTAGGCATGCTGAAGTAACCGAGCCATGATTTCTGCGCACAATGGGAGCTTGGTAAGGCGATGGATGGCCTCAGAATGCTCCCTGCCAGTCACTGAGCAGGCAAGCGAGCCCCTCACAGCCTGGCAAGTGGGGTCCAGGTTGTCAGGCAGGGGGGAGTCCCCACCTGCGGACCCCAGCGGAGCCAGGTAAGTGGGGTTTCATACACCCCTAGTTTCTGCAGCCTGGAAGTTCTTCCTGATTGCCTGTAAGGAAAGGGTGAGGTCACATGGTCTCATGGGAGTTCAACAAGTGCTGCAGTACTGGAGAAGCCTGTCTGTAAAGAGTCTCATGCTAGGGGCATTTTTGAAATAAAACAAATTAAAAAATAGAAGATCGTTCAGCCACCTCCAAAACTTAAAAAGGTATATGGAAATCCTGTCCCCTTCCCCAAGTAGAAAATTATTCAAAATTCTCCCCCTCCCTGCAGAAGAGGCAGAAAAAACAATGCTTCTTTTGCAGGGAGAGAAAAAAATCCTGAAAATAGGGGTCAGGATTTTGCATAGCACTACTGAGAATCCATTTTCTTCCAACATCACTAAGCAATTTCTTTTTTACAAGAAATTAGTAGCCCAGGTTATTAGAGGAAGATAAGCAACTACTAAACTCTCCAGTAACAGAAGAATGAAAAGGTTTTATTTTTAAGGCATAACTAAACAGAATAAATCCCTGGTTCAAATGGGTTATCTGTGGAGTTTATACAGTGTACTTAGATCCCCTAATTAGTCTATTTAATGAGCACCTTCATAAACATCAAATTCTGGACACAGTGAATGATGCCAAGATTATACTGTACTTCTACAAATGCCTGATAAAGACCATCGCAACCAAATTTGTACAGCCTAATGTCTTTATTAAATATGGATTAGAAGATATTTACTGCTTTATTAGCAAACAGATTTAATAGATTTATAAGTAGATACACCCTACCAAACAGAACTCACTGTAGGAAGACAATGAGTACTGAGCGTATTTGATCAGCATAGAAAGCAAATGATCTGAAAACCGGACAAATGCGTTTAGAAATTGTTTATATGCCATTGCTACACTAAGTAATCACTATGTAATGTTTTCAGGTGTTTTAATTTCTATAGCAAAGTCTCATTTCAAAATTAATAGGTCCCAAACAACTTGTAGGCTTTTCAATTCCTTTTTCCTTTTGTATTGTATCTATTTCATTATGAGCCTGCAGGTGGGGACGTTCTTAACTTTAAATATCTGGACATTGCTTCAAAAATTTTAGGCACTTTATAAGTGTTTAATATATTATTATTATTATTATTATTATTGGTGGAACAATGTTTTAAAAAGTTGGTTACATGTAGGGAGGGGAGAACCTGTCAATTTTGCTTTCTCCACCAGCTGAATTTTTTACATCTCAACTTCTTTTTCTTCTGTATATAAAGAACAGTCTGTCAGTAAATTCTTTCAGAAATGAACTAAAACAAAATTCTCACCCATCTGCACCAGTCAAATTTAATAGGTACAACTATTCTCAACAAAAGACAAGAAGGCCTTCTTAAATGAACAATGTAAAGAAATCGAGGAAAACAATAGAATGGGGAAGACTAGAGATCTCTTCAAGAAAATCGGAGATATCAAGGGAACGTTTTGTGCAAAGACGGGCATGATAAAGGACAAAGAAGGCAGGGACCTAACAGAAGCAGATGAGATTAAGAAGCGATGGAAAGAATACACAAAAGATCTGATTACAGAAAAGATCTGAATGTTCCTGATAGCCATGATAGTGCGGTCAGTGAACTTGAGCCGGACATCCTAGAGAGTGAAGTCAAGTGGGCCTTAGGAAGCATTACTAACAACAAAGCTAGTGGAGATGACAGTATTCCAGCTGAGCTATTTAAGATCCTAAAAGATGATGCTGTTAAAGTGCTGCACTCAATATGCCAACAAATTTGGAACACTCAGCAGTGGCCACAAGACTGGAAAAGGTCAGTTTACATTCCAATTCCAAAGTAGGGCAATGCCAAAGAGTGTTCAAACTACCATACAATTGTGCTCATTTCACATGCCAGCAAGGTGATGCTCAAAATCCTACAAGCTAGGCTTCAGCAGTATGTGAACCAAGAACTACCGGAAGTACAAGCTGGGTTTCGAAGAGGCAGAGGAACTAGACATCAAATCGCCAACATTCGCTGGACCATGGAGAAAGCAAGAGAATTCCAGAAAAACATCTATTTCTGCTTCATTGACTACGCTAAAGCTTTTGATTGTGTGGATCACAACAAACTCTGGCAAATTCTGAAAGAGATGTGAGTACCAGACCACCTTACCTGTCTCCTGAGAAACCTGTACGAGGGTCAAGAAGCAACAGTAAGAACTGGACATGGAACAACCAATTGGTTCAAAATTGGGAAAGGAGTACGACAAGGCTGTATATTGTCACCCTGCTTATTTAATTTATATGCAGAGTACATAATAAGAAATGCCGGGTTGGATGAATCACAGGATGGAATTACAATTGCCGGGAGAATTATCAACAACCTCAGATACACAGATGATACCACCCCAATGGCAGAAAGCGAAGAGGATCTAAAGAGCCTCTTGCTGAGGGTGAAAGTGGAGAGTGCAAAAGCGGGTTTGAAACTCAACATTGAAAAAACGAAGATCATGGCATCTGGCCCCATCACTTCCTGGCATATGGAAGGGGAAGAAATGGAAGCAGTGACAGATTTTATTTTCTTGGGCTCCAAGATCACCGCAGACAGTGACTGTAGCCATGAAATTAAAAGACACTTGCTCCTTGGGAGGAAAGCTATGGCAAACCTAGACAGCATAGTAAGAAGCAGAGACATCACCTTGCCCACAAAGGTTTGTATAATCAAAGCTATGGTTTTCCCAGTAGTAATGTATGGCTGTGAGAGCTGGACTCTAAGAAAGGCTGAGCACTGAAGAATCGATGCTTTCGAACTGTGGTGCTGGAGAAGACTCTTACGAGTCCCCTGGACTGCAAGGAGGTCCAGTCAGTCAATCCTAAAGGAAATCAACCCTGACTGCTCATTGGAAGGACAGATACTGAAGCTGAAGCTCAAATATTTTGGCCACCTAATGTGAAGAGAAAACTCCCTGGAAAAGACCCTGGTGCTGGGAAAGATTGAAGGCAAAAGGAGAAGGGGACGGCAGAGGATGAGATGGCTAGATAGCATCACCGATGCAATGAATATGGACTTGAGCACACTCCGGGAGACAGCGCAAGACAGGAAGGCCTGGCGTGCTATGGTCCATGGGGTCACGAAGAGTCGGACATGACTGAACGAATGAACAACAAATTCTCAACATGGAGAGAACCGTGATGTACCTGCCTGCCATGATAAAGATGAGGAAGCTGTTAGAAAAAAGTGGTGGCAACCCAAATTTAACACTGATGTGATTGAATACAGAGGAATCCAAGCCCAGACTTTTAAGGTCTGAGTGCTCAAAGCCCTGGGTCTGGATAGATTAATCTGTGAGTTTTGATTTTTCCCACATTCAGTTGTTTGTACACCTAAAGTCCGTTTTGCCCTGAATATGGAGAACTTAGTGAATTTTGGTAAATACTTATTAAAACCAAATGGAAACAGAATTCTCACCTACCCCTAGTCACATGTAATAATTTCTTGGTCATTTCTAACCTTTCTTGCATCACAAAACTTCCCACACACTTTCAATTACTACTAAAAAAGGAAAAAAGGTAATGGGGTCTTCCATTAAATATCAAGAGAACAATATGTATTGAGAGGGATTTTTAAAATAATTAGTGTATACTTATTCAAAACCAATGTTTTCCCTAGAAACATCCAATTTTGGGGGTTTGCGGGGTGGTCAGGCCTGGGCTAGACAAGAATGGGAAATGGCTGATCAGCTTTAGCTAAGACTCCAAACTCCCTGCATGTGACTTAACCCTAAAGTACTGCCAGCCTGGGAAAATGCACAGTTTAGATAAGCCAGAGTGACATAATGCAAAAGTTCATGCTCAGATAAAGTTTGCTTGGTGGAATAAATCCAGGGATTACCAAGTAAACACTTCCAAGATGAATTTAACTTGTCTGGCTTCTCTTATAGAACAGCAGCACTTAATGTATGATATCCCTCCCTTATCCACTAAATTAGTAGTATTATATCCCACCACTGCCTCATTAACTGGGAAGTAGAAAGCCACTTAAGGACACCCTGGTTGCAGCATTACAGTTTCATAATTGGAGTCTTCTAAATTGTTTCAAAGCTCACCTCTTCTGCCAGCAGCTGGAAGGAGGCAGGAGAGAGAGGACAACTCTAATGAATATACATTGGAAACAACACGGAAGGATTTAGCTGTGTGATGCCCATGAGAAACAGCAGGAGATGTTAAAACATTTAGCTGCTTAGCAATGCACACCTTACTGTTGATGGTGAGACACATTGCATTTGATATTCTACCTAGGCCTCCACCCAGGGTATGTGTAAGGTTCATATCGGGTTGAAAGAAAAGCACGCTGGTCCAGGTCTCCAGGCTAAAGGCACAAGCAGCCTGTCACAGTTGGCCCTCAACCTTCTTGACAGACAAAAGATCTCACTTGGCATCTACTAGCAAGTGCTCCTCTGATGTGGCTATTCAAAATAGGGTATCACAGAGGAGCCTCTGTGGTGTAGAGGTTAAAGAAATGAAGTAGAAGTGTTCCAAGGGAACTGCCCTGTTGCTCCAACTCAATAATTTTCCATATGGCCCTTTGTGCACATCTGAGCAGGAGTGGCAAAAGCTCTTTCCTGAGACTTCTACCTGGGTTAAACAAATACATTAAAATAGGTGCAGGGTTTCCTTCATAATGAGTGACCTTGAAATATATCAGGACCAAGAGCTTTAAAAAGTATGTGACATTCCAAAGATAAAACTCAGCACAGAAGTCGGTCTCTTTCATCTGAGATTCCTTCAGTGGGTTAATTGCTGGAGGAAATGAAAGCCTTGGATGCTATTGCCAAGAGAAAGAAAGGAAGGAAAAAAGAAAATAGAAGAGGAGTGGAGTGGAGTGGAGTGGAGGTCTAAGACAGGTGGAGGTGCTGTGGGTGGGGAAGGAGAGAGAAAACCAAAAAGGGGGGAGAAAAACTGATGGGGGAGCAAACAGACCTGTGGGATGGGGAAAATATTATTAGGGCTGCCAACTTTTCAGCTGGCCATGTAGCTGTGCCTTTAAAAGCAGCTTGACGTATACACATCAGAAGGTGATGCTCATCTCCCAGAAGACCTATAGTGATGAAGAGAGAGGTCACTGTGGGGTGCAGAGAGAAAGAGGGGGTAGTCAGATGAGGTGAAAAAGGAGGAAGAGGGGGTGAGAGAGAGATGGGAATGCAGAGAAAAAGAAAAGGAGTGCTAAGTGGAGGGTGAGAGAGGAGATGAATGAAGATGCGTGAAGGAAAACCTTAGCAGTGGGGAAAAAGGAAAAAGAAGGAGGTAACACAGACTAGGTGCAGCATAGCAGTGCTAGAGAAGGAGAGAGGGAGGCTACTCCGGCTCTATGCGATAGCCAGCCTGCTGAGCCTTCCTGCTCCAGTCCAGGTGTGCTACGAACTCCCACTTGCTGTGTCACTGGCCGCGGGTGCTAGAATATTTGATTTTACAGCTAGATACTGTTTTATGTATTCTTTCTATTTCACTATAACCATTCTTAATCAACTGTATTTGTTCAAATGGAAATGATAAGGTTTTGTTTCTTAATACACATGCTACTCAAGCAATTGTTTTGGTGGCTCTTATACTGTACTACACTGAAGATCACTAGTATTCTGGTTCTCTTCTTCCTGGAAGACGGTCACATTTTCTTACCTTGAGCCATCATATGCAAGAGGGTGCTTGAAAGGCTTCTCAATTAAAACTCAGTTGCAGCATTCAACCTCTGTGACTCTGATCTGACGAAGTGATATGCACACAAGGAAACATGTGTCAAAAAAATGAAAAAATACATTCTGCAGGTCATTTTAATAATTTGTGGGATGGTGCAGAAGCACCCTCTGCTACTCTTTGTGCTATCTGAACCCAATATGGCTTTTGAATTGGAACATAAATAATCTTCATTGAGATTGATAAGTGCCAGAGTGCTGCTCAGACCTTCTTCATGCATACAGTGAATGCATGGAGCAGAGGAAGGGAAGGCCGGTCAGAGGCTTCCAATGGCAAGCAGGGCCGAAGGCAAAAGGGGTGGGCCCAAACTAACAAAAATACCAGCATATTTTAGCTGAAATCTCTTGCTGCCAGTGACTAGGCCTTAGGAGAGGCATTTCAGCCTTTTTTTTAGAATGGGGAAAAAACTGCACAAAAACTGGGAAACCACCAAACAATTGGTGGTCAGGGAAGAGGGGAAGGGGCATAGTAATGGCTATTGGGGAACCCTAGAAGCCTGTACTGGGATCCCCCAGGCCCGAAGTACCTATACAGTGTACAACTGCAGTGGTAAAGCTGGAGCATCAGTTAAAACAAAAACAAAAAAAAACACAATAGTTCCAATCCAGACAAAGATGTCAGTGACTGACACCGTCGTTTTAACTTCAAAGTGGCTTTGTTCAACACTTTCTTCCAGTGAATCTGATGTGAATCATTTTCTAAGAGCTTGTTGTTGTTGTTCAGTCGTTCAGTCGTGTCCGACTCTTCGTGACCCCATAGACCATAGCACGCCAGGCCTTCCTGTCCTGCGCTCTCTCCCGGAGCGTGCTCAAGTTCATATTCATTGCATCGGTGATGCTATCTAGCCATCTCATCCTCTGCCGTCCCCTTCTCCTTTTGCCTTCAGTCTTTCCCAGCATCAGGTCTTTTCCAGAGAGTTTTCTCTTCACATTAGGTGGCCAAAATATTTGAGCTTCAGCTTCAGTATCTGTCCTTCCAATGAGCAGTCAGGGTTGATTTCCTTTAGGATCGACTGATTTGACCTCCTTGCAGTCCAGGAGACTCGTAAGAGTCTTCTCCAGCACCACAGTTCTCTTTCTAAGAGCACATAAACACTAAACTCAGATCAAAAAGTCAGTTTTAAAACAAAGAGAATGAGGCTGCACTTGACCTACTTCAATGGGAAACCATTTGAATGAAGGAAGGAATGACCAAAAGAAAGAAATGAGGGGCTATTGTTTCAATCCCTTGTAAAGACTAATTTGTAGTTCCTGTCAAAATTCATGTCACCACCAGAAGAAACACTGGCGACCTCACAAGGGTGTTTTCTGGAATCCTCTTGAGTGTGGAATGCATTACTAGTGTTCATGTTTTTGACTCTCCTTAACATGCATTAACACTAAATCAAGAATTTGCATAGCAAACAAAGATGCATAAAGCCAGCATTGGCTGTCGAACTGAAAGAACAGATCCCTCATTACTTGAAATACAATGAGACATTATTCTATGGCAACAATTAAGATTATACTTCTCATAAACACCACAAACAGTTTTAATAGCTGGAATGGTTTCTGTCTTTCATAAGCAAAAGTAACTTAAACCAGCTGAGTCTGAAAACACAACTGAGTCCTGCAGTGTCTGAATGTGGCTTTAAACTTCCATTTGCTATATCTTATTGGTTACCAATGGCACCATGTGGAAACTGATTCGGTGTTATGTTGTTAAGAGTCTGAACACCTTCACCATGTCAAGAGCTAATGCCAGCTGGGAGAGTCTCGTTGCATCAGCATGACAAACTCTAAAGGCACAGGAGGAGAAGTCATAGCCCTCTCTACTGAACCCATGCATCAAGAAGCCATTATACTTGATTATATATCCACTATGTCTCCCACAATCTACAGTCAACTCCTGAGCTGCTCAAAGAGTTGTATTTATTTAAGCATACACACAGGTCTCTTTTCCATCCACAATGGATCTACCAGGCAGCTGATTATCATAACATTCATACAAAAAGACAACACTGGTATTAATATTTGTATGCTATTATTTCAGTGTTTAGTTGATTAACTGAACTGCCAATTAAAACTTGTCCCAATGAACCAGGCACTGGAATGCTCAGCCCAGACTCCAACATGTAAGTATGAGCTAGAGTTCAGGGAGCAAGCTGGTATGGCTTGCTGTACAATGCCCCCTACTCCAATCATCTTGGAGGTGGGAATGCGCCAACGGCAGGGGATTCATGCACCTACTAGTGTTAGTAAGGGAGGAGCAGCAGAAACAGTTCCTCTGTCCATACCATGGACCAGTGCTGAGAAGAAATAAGGAAGGAATGGTGGAGAAGGTACCTGCTGCTGCAGCAGTGAAAGCCACAGTGGTGGCTTGAGAAAGGAGGAGAGTACAGGAGCTGTGCAGCCGTCTCCCTAACTCCAAGATTAGAAGTTTCTATTATTTTTAATGCAGGGATGTGGCAGGCCCTGGGGCCAAATGTAGCCCACTTGGGGCCCAATTCTGGCCATCTTGAGTTGCCCAGACGGCCACGCCTTCTACCCATGGCACCATATCATTGCCTCCAACCACCAATTGATTGTGCAGCTCTTCCCCATTCTAAAAAGCTGAAATGCCTCTCCTAAGGTTCAGTTACTAGCAGTAAGAGCTTTAAGCTGAGATATCATAGAATCACAGAATAGTAGGGCTGGAAGGGGCCTACAAGGCCATCGAGGCCAACCCCCTGCTCAAGGCAGGAATCCAAGTCAGAGCATCCCTGACAGGTGGCTGTCCAGCCTCGTCTTGAAGGCCTCCGGTGTGGGAGAGCCCACCACCTCCCCAGGTAATCGGTTCCATTGTCGTATTGCTCTTACAGTCAGGAAGTTTTTCCTGATGTTCAGCCGGAATCTGGCTTCCTGTAACTTGAGCCCATCATTCCGTGTCCTGCACTCTGGGATGATCGGGAAGAGATCCTGGCCTTCCTGTCTGTGACAACCTTTCAAGTCCTTGAAGAGTGCTATCATATCTCCCCTCAGTAAATATGCTGGTAGTTTTGTTTATTTGGCCCTACCCCTTTTGCCTTTGACTCCACCCACCACTGGAATGTGACCCCCGAGAGCTTCCCCAAAATGGAATTTAGCCATCAGGCTGACAAAGGTTCAACACCAGTGTTTTAAGCTAATGTTGTTTGTATTATTTTTAAAGAAATGGTGTTAATAAGCTAAAAACAGAGCAAGTATGCCATGCAAATTTATGCAAATTCAAACAATTAAATAATTTATTAAATCAACTAAAACTCATATGATTAATTGACTAACAGACTGATCCTATACATGTTTACTTTGTCCAATTACAAAGATGGATTCATGAGCACCCTATACTATGAACGTGACCTTCTACGGCAAGGTTGGGCAAACGTTTCAGCCCTGGGGGCCACATGTGATGCCAGGTGGTGGGTTGGGGGCTGTATGCATATGTACACATGCAGAAGGGATGGGATCACTGTGTGTGGGTGCGGAAAGACTAAAGCCTCTTTCTGCACCTACCCAGAACCCCAGTCAGGGTTGCTGTGTAGCCATCAAGCTGCTTTGGGATTGCTGAGGGAGGGGTAGTTACAACATATGTCCATACCATGCAGGCATCTACAATATTGAGAATCTTGATTGCTCAGGGTTCCCAATAGTATATAGACATATATGCATAAATAGTTCCACTTTGCAGGGTCACACTCAACATACAGACATCCACAGCCAGGGCTGAACGTGTGCTTAATGTTTGCATCAGACCAGAAGGTTCAGTCATAGAATAATAGAATCATAGAATAGTAGGGTTGGAAGGGGCCTACAAGGCCATCGAGTCCAACCCCCTGCTCAGTGCAGGAATCCAAGTCAGAGCATCCCTGACAGATGGCTGTCCAGCCTCATCTTGAATGCCTCCAGTGTGGGAGAGCCCACCACCTCCCTAGGTAATCGGTTCCATTGTCGTATTGCTCTAACAGTCAGGAAGTTTTTCCTGATGTTCAGCCGGAATCTGGCTTCCTGTAACTTGAGCCCATCATTCCGTGTCATGCACTCTGGGATGATGGAGAAGAGATCCTGGCCTTCCTCTCTGTGACAACCTTTCAAGTACTTGAAGAGCGCTATCATATCTCCCCTCAGTCTTCTCTTCTCAAGGCTAAACATGACCAGTTCTTTCAGTCTCTCTTCACAGGGCTTTGTTTCCAGTCCCCTGATCATCTTTGTTGCCCTCCTCTGAACCCTCTCCAGTTTGTCTGCATCCTTCTTAAAATATAGTGCCCAGAACTGCGCACAGTACTCCAGATGAGGCCTAAGCAGTGCTGAGTAGAGGGGAACTAGTACTTCCCTGGATTTGGAAGCTATGCTTCTATTAATGCAGCCCAAATTAGCATTAGTCTTTTTTGCAGCCACATCACATTGTTGGCTCATCTTCAGCTTCTGATCGACAACAATCCCAAGATCCTTCTCGCTTGTAGTGTTGTTGAGCTACGTATCGCCCATCTTGTAACTGTGCATTTGGTTTCTTTTTCCTAGGTGCAGAACTTGGCATTTATCCCTATTAAATGTCATTCTGTTGTTTTCTGCCCAGCACTCCAGTCTATCAAGATCCGTTCGAATTTTGTTTCTGTCTTCCAAAGCATTAGCTATCCTGCCCAATTTTGTGTCACCTGCAAATTTGATCAGCATTCCCTGCACCTCCTCCTCCTCCAAGTCATTAATAAAAATGTTGAAGAGCACTGGGCCCAGGACTGAGACCTGTGGTACCCCGCTCATTACCTCTCCCCAGTCTGAGAAGGTCCCATTGATAAGCACTCTTTGAGTCCGATTCTGTAGCCAATTGTGGATCCACCGGATCGTTGTTTCATCTAGCCCACTTTGAGCTAGTTGGCTCATCAGGATATCATGGGGCACTTTGTTGAAAGCTTTGCTGAAGTCGAGGTATATTATGTCCACAGCATTCCCACAGTCCATAAGGGAAGTTACCTGATCCAAAAATGAGATCAGATTCGTCTGGCAGGATTTGTTCTTGACAAATCCATGTTGGCTTCGAGTAATGACTGCATTGTTTTCAAGGTGCTTACAGATGGATTGCTTTATCATCTGCTCCAGAATTTTCCCAGGGATTGATGTCAGGCTGACTGGTCTGTAGTTCCCAGGTTCCTCCTTTTTACCCTTTTTGAAGATAGGGACAACACTAGCCCTCCTCTAGTCATCTGGCACTTCACCCGTCCTCCATGATTGCTCAAAGATAATAGACAGTGGTTCGGAGAGTTCTTCTGCCAGTTCCTTTATTACTCTAGGATGCAGTTCATCTGGCCCTGGAGATTTGAACTCATTCAAAGTAATTAGGTGTTCCTTGACCATATGGCTATCGATCTCAAGCCGCAATACTGCCCCTTCAGCCTGTACTTCGCCTTTGCCAGGGGGATCATAGACCCTCTTTTGGGAGAAGACTGAGCCAAAGGAGGAATTGAGCACCTCTGCCTTTTCTTTGTCATCTGTTATCAATTTGCCATCCTTATTTAATAGCTGAACAACCATTTATTTCCTCTGTCTTTTACTGTGCATGTAGCTGAAGAAAGCCTTTTTGTTGCTTTTAGCATCCCTCACTATCCTCAGCTCATTCTCAGCTTTAGCCTTCCTGATGCCATCCCTGCAATTCTGTGCTACCTGCCTGTATTCTTCCTTTGTTGCTTGGCCTGCTTTCCACTTCCTATATGTGTCCTTTTTTTTTGTTTTCAGATCATCTCTAAGCTTTTTGTGAAGCCACATTGGCTTCTTCTGTTGTCTTCCACCTTTTCTTCTTGTTGGAATGGTTGGTAATTGTGCCTTGAGAATTTCCTTTTTTAAAAGCTCCCACCCATCTTGGACTCCTTTTCTCATTAGAGTCACTTGCCATGGGACCTTACTTATCATTGTTCTGAGTTTATTAAAATCAGCTTTCCTAAAATCCAGGGTATGCATTTGACTACACTCGGCTTTTGCTTCCCTTAGAACCAAGAACTCAAGTATAATGTGGTCGCTTTCCCCCAGAGTTCCTGTAACTGCTACTTTATTCACTAAGTCATCTCTGTTGGTTAAGATCAAGTCAAGGATAGCCAATCCTCTAGTTCCTTCCTCTACTTTCTGTAGGAGGAAGTTATTTATTTGTTTGTTTGTTTGTTTATTTAATGTCTATACCGCCCAATAACCGAAGCTCTCTGGGCGGTTCACAAAAATTCAAACCAAACAGCACACAATAAAACAATTTAAAATATATAGAACATTAAAACCACAATATAACAATACAACCACAATAAAACCTAGCAGCAGTGCAAGAGTTTAAAATACAGATTTAAAACAGCAAAACTAAAAGTTTAGAAAGCTAAAGTGCCTGGGAAAATAAAAAGGTTTTCACCTGGCACCAAAAGGAATACAATGTAGGTGCCAGGCGAACTTCATTAGGGAGCTCATTCCAGAGCCAGGGTGCCACAGCAGAACAGGCCCTCCTCCTAGTAGCCACCTGCCTCACTTCCTTGGGCAGGGGCTCATGGAGAAGGGCTGCTGACGATGATCTTAAGGTCCGGGCAGGCACATATGGGAGGAGGCGATCCTTCAGATTGGCTAGCCCCAAGCCGTTAAGGGCTTTGAATGTTAACACCAGCACTTTGAATCGGGCCCGGAAATGGACTGGCAGCCAGTGCAGCTGGAAAAGTACTGGCATAATGTGATATTGTTGGCCAGTCTCTGTCAACACTCTTGCTGCTCTATTTTGGACCAGCTGAAGTTTCTGGACTGTTTTCAAAGGCAGCCCCACGTATAATGCATTGCAGTAATCCAGACGAGAAGTTATCAGAGCATGGATAACTGTAGCTAGGCTATCTCTGTCCAGATAAGGGCGTAGTTGGTATACCAGCCTAAGCTGATAAAAAGTGCTCCGTGCCACTGAGTTCACCTGTGCCTCAAGTGACAGTTCTGGATCCAAGAGCACCCTCAAACTACGAACCTGATCCTTTAGGGGGAGTGCAACCCCCTCCAGAACAGGTTGAATATCACCTAGCCGGGCAGACGAATCACCCGCTAACAGTACCTCCGTCTTGTCTGGATTGAGTTTCAGTTTATTGGCCCTCATCCAGTCCATTACTGTACCCAGGTCCTGATTCAGAACAGCCACTGCCTCACCTGGGTTTGATGAGAAAGAGAGGTAGAGCTGGGTGTCATCCACATATTAATGGCACCTCAGCCCACACCTCCAGATAACCTCCCCCAGCGGTTTCATGTAGATGTTAAACAACATGGGGGATAAAATATAGCTCTGTGGAACCCCATGGCACAATTGCCATGGCACGGAGCAATAATCCCCCACCACCACCTTCTGGAATCGGCCATCCAAGTAGGACTGGAACCACTGCAGTGCAGTGCCTCCAACTCCCAACACACAAATCAGGAATTTCCTGGAGGGGCCATGTTTTGCAGAATTTGTCTCCCAACAAATATCGGGGAAATTGAAGTCCCCCATTACTACTACATCATGCTTCCTTGAAACATTGGCTATTTGCTTTTCAAAAGTTTCATCCTCATCTTCTCCTTGAGTGGGTGGCCGGTAGTTGACTCCGACTACCAAGTTCCTTTTATTCTTTGCTCCATTTATTTTGATCCAGATGCTCTTGATGGGGCTGCCAAGCTCATCCTCCTGTATTTCTGTGCAGAGATATGTATTTTTCACATATAGTGCAACCCCACCTCCCTTTCTGTGTTTTTGAACAAGTTATACCCTTCAATTGCTGTTTTCCAGTCATGAGAGTCATTCCACCAAGTCTCAATTACACCTATCAAGTCATAATTTTCCTCTTGTATTAAGAGTTCAAGTTCATTCTGTTTGTTTGTCCTGCTCTCCTGCCACACAATGTGGAGGGCAACATCTGAAGACAGGGGATGTGAATGCTTTAAAAGGGTGTGTGATTTACAAAACAAACCATACTGCTTGAACAAATGGACTGGATGTATATCCAAGTCATGCATCCACATTTGCTGTGACTTCAGTCTTGTACATGGTACCAAACCAGGCTACCAGTCTGGAAGCAATAAGATAACCATGTGTATGCCAGTACCAGTAGTATGTATTTACCAAATTTTGATAGTAAGGTGGTATGTAAGCAGTAGACTTTATTTACGTAGTAAGATTTTAAAGTTAGACAAGAAAATATTCAATGTCTACATTTGTATGTGATGGAAAGTTGCATCATCGTCTCCAGCAGGGGCAGGCAACTTGTGTTGTCCAGATGTTTTGGCCTACAATTCCGTTCAGCCCTAGCCAGCATAGATGATATTGAGGGGTGATGGGAATTGTAGACAAAAACATCTGGAGGAACGCATATTCCCATCCCTAATCTCAAAGTGTAGGAGTGAAAGAGAGACAATTTTTGTGTTAACCTTGCTCATTTAAGTTATATCCAATACCTTTTCTGACAGCTTTTCCAAAAGATAGTAAGAAATTCTTTTGACCATTCTTCCTGCTGATTTTTTTCCTGGTGGCACTTATAATAGTGCCACCACTATTTTTATTAAATCAGTTAGTAAGCTGAGTAGTAAAATCTAACAGGCAACTAAAGGGGCCTCCTAAAGATGACAGTTGAAAATGCTTAATACATTTTTCATAGTCTGATCACTCTTCACTATTTATTTTGCAAGCTTCACATACTGATTTTTGGTTATAAATTGTTAGCTAATTAATACAGCAGAACATAAATTGTCACAGGGCCAAGCTACTCATGTTACACTGTTTGATTACAACCCTACAATTTTTCTGGCCAAACCACAAATATTTTCAAGGGCTTGGGGATATTAACTTCTCCTTTGATTGACAATGTAGAGCCACACAAGACACCACGTTCATTAGTTACAATGAAAGGGTCTATCAGGGTTTTGTCAACCAAGTATACATTATACTTAGTGAGTAGATTAGCCACCCACTTAGTAAAATTACAGAAATAAAATGTTTAATTTTTGTGTTAGATAATGACTAAGGTAATTGTATTTCTCATCAATAGAAAATGTATAATTACTCCTAATCTGTATCATTGAAATCAAGTTTTCATTGTGTCACTGTGGAAAGAAAGAATTAAGTACACTTAATATATTAATGATACACACTGGAGAAAATTTGCATTAGCAGAAGAAACTTAGCATAATTGAGAGAAATGTAAAATGAATAAATTAGCTTTGCAACAAGATAACCAAGTGATCTAAACTGCAACCAATGCAAAAACAAAAAACAAAATAAATGCTTTCGTATAAAAGAAGACTTTTAAAGCTCTGAGGCCTCATACACACCAAACACCTGACCCATGTATAGGAAGCAGTATTGGACTGCACCATTGCAGCCTCCCACTCTCTGCATCTCCCCCTCTCATGCATGACTTACCCTACCTCCATTACCCAGTTTCAGTGTTATATGAATGTCAGTGGTCTGGGTTTAAATGAAGTTGGGTACAAGGCTAAATTCAACCCTGTTTTAATCTGGGTGTCCAAAGTGACTTGATGGGAATGCCCAAATTAAATTAAGCTGAGGTTCACAATAGTCACACATAATGCCAAATTAAGGTGTATGTGTGTGTGTGTGGTGGGGGGGGCATTCAGGAAAGAGACAGAGGGGTGAAAGTTCATGCAATCCCACACTCTGCTGCTCCTGATCCCTAAGCCCAGGTTGAGGGCAAACTCTGAACATGGCCTAAGTTAAATCTGTATCAAAGCTGGTTCTTTAGATAACTAATGAACAATGCAAGAAAATAAGACTGTCCCCCTCCTAAATTAATGCCATCTAATGAGGCTTCTCCTATAGTCTTATTCTCCACACCACCCCTGTGTGTTAGAATTAAATATTAAAGAGATAAACATTCCTTCTTATTCCTTCTTGCAATTCCAGGTCCACGTTCTGGGACAGCTTCAAATGTATTCTTTCAGCGATAGCCCTTAGGGCAGGGATGGGGAATGCGTAGCCCTCCAGATGCTGCTGGACTTCAATTCCCATCAGCCCTAGCCTGCATAGCCAATGGCGAGGGGAGCTGCAGTACAACATCTGGAGGGCCACATGTTCGCCATCCCTATCCCAGGAAGAAGGTAGAGAACACAGAGAAGCCAGCGACAGTGTTCAGTGAACAAGTCAGGCCTTCACTCACTCATATTACAAGAATCCAGGCTATAGGTAACATCACAGAATGATGCTCATCTGTAGATTCAGGCAAGATCAACAGCATCCAGAGACGAGGGTCATCAGGAGAGCCAGTGGCAACAGTAGGCATGATTTGGCCCACACCCCAGGAGGGGCCCACTGACAAGAGCCCCCTGGACCTGCTCCTCCTCTTCACCACTGCAGCCTGCTTATTCAGCTGCTTCTTGCTCTGGCCCAGATAATGCTGGTGGTAAGGAGAAGGAGCAGTAGATGCCACTGCCTACTTGCTCGCTGGCTCTCTGCCTTACAAGTAAGCAAGTGGTAACAATGATGAGAAAGAGGATGAGGAGAAATAACTGCTGGTGACAACGTTGGTGAGAAGGTAGACTCACTGAGGGAGGGAGGCCATTGAGGGGATCTTGCCCAAGGGCCCTCAAAAACCTGGGGCTAGCTCTGGCCATTGGCAATTAGGTTAAAACTAAACCCCCAAAGACCAGAATATACCAGAGGATTAGCAAGAGGTGAGGTTAATTAAAAAAAAATGGGACAAGTGTGTTTGAAAACTAAAGTACGGGCCAAGGTCCAACATCAGAGAGGCTGTCTACAGGTAATAACACTGAATGAAATTTTAGATAGAAGTACAAGTGGATGAGGCTATCACATGAAAAAATTAAAATGTTATTTATTTACTTATTTTTATTTCAGATAATTTCTTTAATTATTTTCATTTTTAAAAATCCAGAGCGATTCACAAAATAAAATCATGACAAAATACCATAAAAGCAATCACTAAAACAATAAAAGAGTAATAAAACAATAACATATCTCATTAATACAACCAGGCGTAGCTGGCAGTGCTATCAGTCAGGGAAACATCTGAGCAAACAAATGTGCCTGAAGTCATCAGTGGAAACTCTCCACACTGAATGGGAGGAAATTTAGTTGGTTGACAAAAGCTTTTGAGTAAGACCATGGGGGGGGGGGAGTCAGCATTGTTCTGCAGTATATTTGTGTGGAGTTTCCCCATAGCGTTCAACCTCAGCTTCCATTGAGCCAAAGATGTCAATCAATGGAGTGATGGCAGAGCATCGTGGCATTGAACTCCTGCACTAGAGTAGAGCCCACAGGCAGGTGTAGCAACGTGTACCAACGCAGCAGCACCAGCAACTGCAGCAAGAGAAAACATCTTTCTATTAACTCTGCCTGATGATTCTCTGCATGCCATTGGGCTCACTTCTGCTTCTCCTGCTTTACTCAGGTACATTACTCAGGTACTGGAAAGGAAGAGTTAATACATAAAAATCAAGGCACGCTCTATGGAGGCAACTGGCACAAGCAAAAATCTATGTAGCCCTATTCAGATGTTATTAGAAGTGCTAAAACATATCATGTGAGTGGGAAAAGGGCTGCACCAAGTAGCCCCGCCCTTGACATCACTTTACCACATGACTCCACCCCAGGCATCCATGCGTACATAGTGAACAGCTGCAGCTGGGAGGCCTCGACACATATAGTTCTACACATGAAGACCTGACGACTGCAGACATTCACACTGTCTGCATGAACACCTTGGGGTAGAGCTACATGGTGACGCAATGCCTGGGAGCAGTGCTATGTGGTGACGTGATGTCAGGTGTGGGGCTACCCAGCACAGTTCCGTCCCTGCTCACATGGTGAATTTTACGACTTCTAATGATGCATGAAAAGGGCTTGAGGGACAGCTATATCTAAATAGGAGCAGAGGCAGCTGGATGGACACTGTGTGGACAGGATGCTGGGCTTGGTGACCCTGGGTCAAATCCAGCATGGCTCTTCTTATGTGGCCAGTGACAGGATCCCTTGTTGCTAGCCAACTGAAGATACCATTTGCTGGCTGTAGAGCAGAAACCAAACCAAATGCAATGAAGACAGGAAGTCCCAATATCACCTGAAGATTTGGCTGAACTCTTATATACTGAGGTTAGAGATCCACTCTGACAAAGGCCAAAAATAAAAAGATATGAGACAGGCCAAAGCTTTAACCATTAAAGAAATTTTAACTAGCAGTATTATTTTATACAGATCTACACAAACCAGACTTTTCCTTGACAATTTAGAAATAAGGCTGAATTTTTAATTATACATTGCACAGTATTAATGGCTGACCTACAGGTGTGGCCTAAATGAAATATTAATTTGTTGGCTGATGGGCAGACAAATTTGGCACATTGGTTTAGCATAGGATGTAATACATGAAAACAGTGGTGTAATTCATCATTCTTTTTGTTTTGAAGGGGAAAAAGTACCAAGATTTCTTAGCAGGGAGGCATGCAGAATTATAATGATTTTGGCTTTAGGCACCTGGTAGCTGCTCAGCATATTTGTAATGTTAAGACCATTTTAGCCATCTCAGTTTGTGACTAGGGATGTAGTAAAAATTCATTCAGTTCATATTTTAATGCAAACTTAGGGCACAATCCTATCTAGGTAGGCGTCCTCCTCCGAACTCGGAGGCAATCGCCTATCCAATGCAGGGCAGGAGAAGCACAGAGGGGATCGTCCCCTCCACACTTCTCCTGCCCTGCATTTTCAGCTAGGCAGCCGATTGTGGCTGTCTAGCTGTGGGAGGGCTGAGCGGGGGAGGAGGCTGCTGTACGACACAGTGGATGTGTCATACAGGCATTTCCGCCCTCCCCACCCCAGATCGCCCCCTGGAATACCCCTTTTCAGCTACTCTGCACTCCTCTTGCGAGCGCAGAGGATGGGGCTGTTCTGCGCTCCCTCCAAAGCAGCACAGAAGTGGGGGGAGGTCCATTCTCCAGGAGCTCTGACGTCGGTTCCCAGAAAACAAGATATCCTATGGCCATCTAGCCGCTGTCTAACAGCCATAGGGTTGCTCCCTTACCTAATTTTGCACTTTTGAACCACCATGCAAACTGAAAATCGCACCTTTCCAAATTTTGCAATGAAGGTCTCTAATCAAAAAATGCATACAAACATGTGCATACTAAAGAAACTAAAGTTCAAATATGCATTAAATCAGGAAAAACTGTTTGCAAAAATGTATATATGAGGCAAAAATGCACACACCAATGCATGGATTAGGAGAAATGTGCACAAAAATGCTTACAAATTTTCATCTAAACTTGAAAAAAAAATCCCAAAGTTCAAGATAAACCAAACTTAAGATTGGAACAATGAGAAGTGAAGATAAGCCAAAACTGACAGAATCATCCACCCCAATTTGTGACTGCTCTGTTTGTTTTGGAACTGATGACTGAGAAATCCATGGAGAATCTAAGGAGAAATCCAAGGCAGAATGGCAGAAGCATCAACTGTGCTTCTTGCACAGTGCACAAATGGTCCATTTGGTTATCCTCCGCTCTCACTACTCAGGACCAAGTGGTATTCCCAGGTGAGGAGGTGCTTTCAGCTCTTTTGTAACTAAGCAGATTAAAAATGTAATAAATAAATGAAAGTTAATTAAAACAATGAAGAGCAGATGGAAGCAATAAAAATAATTAATCCTATAAGACCTTAAGTTAAAAAAGCCCACGGAAACAGAACTGTATTAAGTGCTCCCTTAAAAGTAGGCAATGAGGAGGCAAAACATACCCCTCCAGGGAAGTAATTGCACAATCTGGGTGCCACCATCAAAACAGCCTTTTCTCTTATTCCCACCAATTGTACCTCAGTTATCAGCAGGACTGTCTGTAAGAAGAGCCTCAGAAACTGAGCAAACTTCCCAAACAGGTTCATAAGGGAGAGGGACTATATCTTAAGACTTAAGAGGTAAGGAACTTGGTTTTCTGTTGGAGTGCAGCCAGCTGTGGAAACAATTGCTAGAGTAGAAACAAAACAGATGCTGTTTTAATTCAATGCATGTTTTACACTGTAAGCAACAGTTAAGAGTTCCCAGTCAATTTAGTCCACAGAATGGATTGTAGCTTCCCCAGTCAGGCAAATTGTATGGAAAATGAATGTGAGAAGGGGTCAGGATTGCACCTGGTATCCCATGCCTGACCTCCAGTCAATAATTATCCATGGAATTTGACCAACTGAACAGAGCCAGGGAAACATCTGAACGTGTTGTAAAACTTCCTTGAACACGAATTGGCTGTACTCAAATGAATTTGTTCAGAGGGCAGAGTGTGTGTTTGAAGCCACTTTGCCACAGTCTGTCTTCACCCTTTTGATAGTTTGATCTCAATCCCAGCATGCTGTTTAGGAAGTACCTGAGGGCCTGCCATCGCTTTCTTCCCTATAGGGACCAACTCCATCAGCATCTCATATGCAACATAGGGCAGTACCTGTGCTGCTGATATGGCAGCAGGACCCATCCAATGGGAAGCTTGCAGTTTTTAAAGTTCTCATTTTCAAAATGGGGCAGGTCAACAAAAGGGACTCCACTGACCTGTCCCAATCTGGAAATGGGCATTTTTGCTCATTTCCCGGGTTCCTTTACAAAGTGCTAACTCTGCATTGCACTAGTAGTGTGCCCTGCTAGCACAATGGGATGAGCAGGAACACAGAGGCAGTATAAGATACTGCTCACACTCCTATTAGCAGTATATTCTCATTCCATTTTTGGCCACCACATTCTTTCTGTTGTCCTGCAACCCTGTAACACTAATTAGACCCAGTGCTAGAAGAACTGCTCTTCAAAGGCTTATAATTGTTCTTTGACCTGGCAATGGTTAGCTAGCAGAATAGAATTATGCTAAAAGGATTATTGCCTGCACTGAGGCAGGACCTATTGTACCTAAGCAAGTAGTGGCCACCTGTTTTGGTCAAGTCAAGTCCAAAGTACAAGACAGTGTCATTCTAACATGCACAACAGAGCGTATGGGGTAGTGTTGTGTCTGCTGCTATCCAGATGTATCACAGTCACCCACTAATTGTACCACTTGTGATACACATGCAACAGGTTGGCTATCCACAGCCAGAATCACATTTACCAGACAATCAGCTGGTCAAACTGGTCTGTTGGCCAACATGGGTCTAGTGAAATATCCCTTTCCCAAGAGATACCTAGCGAGCACAGGTTGCCCACAGTAGGGTACTCAGGTACTTCCTTTACAGTAGCTGTAAAGACCAACCAAAATCTCACATATTTTTGTACCTGCTATTACGTGACATTTTGGTTGGCATTGCTGGATTTTGGAACTTTCCCATTAGGAAGGTCTTATCTGTCATTTAGATTCATGATCTTTTTTTAAAAATGAAGGCTCTGATGGACCATTCCACCCCCACCACAACCCCTATGAACTTGCCTGCTTCTTAAGATCATTGTCTGAAGCCTTTCTCTCACAATCAGGGGTTAGGCAGGTGGCAACCAGGAAAAGAACCTTTTCAGCTCTGAAACATCCCTATGGAGGGATCACACACCTAGAACCAAACGTAATAGATTTTTGGTGCCAGGCAAAGATGTTTTCATTTACCCAGGCATTTAAAAATGCTTAATCTACTGATGTTGCCATTCTGCTATTTTGAATATTGCTGCTGATTTATTGTGGTTTTATAGTCTGTATTTTTGCATTGTTTTCATTGTTTACAAGTTGGACTTGCAACAAAACATTGCAGTGTGGCATGATCGTGTTCCGTCCTTTGCAGCCAAAGATGGAGAAGCTCTATACAGTCAGTAAAAACAAGACCTAGAGCTGACTGTGGCTCAGATCATGAGCTTCTTGTTGCAAAATTTTGGCTTAAATTGAAGAATGTAGGGAAAACCACTAAACCATTCAGGTATGACCTAAATCATATCCCTTCTGAATACACAGTGGAGGTGAGGAATAGATTTCAGGGATTAGACCTGATAGACAGAGTGCCTGAGGAACTATGGACGGAGGTCCGTAACATTGTTCAGGAGGCAGCAACGAAATCTATCCCAAAGAAAAAGAAGTGCAAGGAAGCCAAGTGGCTGTCTGATGAAGCTTTACAAGTAGCTGAGGAAAGAAGGGAAGTGAAAAGCAAGGGAGAAAGGGGAAGATATATCCAACTGAATGCAGAGTTCCAGAGAATAGCAAGGAGACACAAGAAGGCCTTCTTAAATGAACAATGCAAAGAAATCGAGGAAAACAACAGAATGGGAAAGACTAGAGATCTCTTCAAGAAAATTGGAGATCTCAAGGGAACGTTTTGTGCAAAGACGGGCATGATAAAGGACAAAGAAGGCAGGGACCTAACAGAAGCAGATGAGATTAAGAAGAGGTGGAAAGAATACACAGAAGAACTATACAAGAAAGATCTTAATGTCCCTGATAGCCATGATAGTGCGGTCACTGAACTTGAGCCGGACATCCTAGAGAGTGAAGTCAAGTGGGCCTTAGGAAGCATTAGTAACAACAAAGCTAGCGGAGATGACAGTATTCCAGCTGAGCTATTTAAAATCCTAAAAGATGATGCTGTTAAAGTGCTGCATTCAATATGCCAACAAATTTGGAACACTCAACAATGGCCGCAAGACTGGAAAAGGTCAGTTTACATTCCAATTCCAAAGAAGGGCAACGCCAAAGAGTGTTCGAACTACCGCACAATTGCGCTCATTTCACATGCCAGCAAGGTGATGCTCAAAATCCTACAAGCTAGGCTTCAGCAGTATGCGAACCGAGAACTACCAGAAGTACAAGCGGGGTTTCGAAGAGGCAGAGGAACTAGAGATCAAATCGTCAACATTTACTGGATCATGGAGAAAGGAAGAGAATTCCAGAAAAACGTCTATTTCTGCTTCATTGACTATGCTAAAGCCTTTGATTGTGTGGATCACAACAAACTGTGGCAAATTCTGAAAGTGATGGGAGTACCAGACCACCTTACCTGTCTCCTGAGAAGCCTGTACGAGGGTCAAGAAGCAACAGTAAGAACCAGACATGGAACAACCGAGTGGTTTAAAATTGGGAAAGGAGTACGAAAAGGCTGCATATTGTCGCCCTGCCTATTTAACTTATATGCAGAGTACATCATGAGAAACGCTGGGTTGGATGAATCACAGGTCGGAATTACAATTGCCGGGAGAATTATCAACAACCTCCGATATGCAGACGATACCACCCTAATGGCAGGAAGCGAAGAGGATCTCAAGAGCCTCTTGTTGAGGGTGAAAGAGGAGAGTGCAAAAGCTGGTCTGAAACTCAACATTAAAAAAACTAAGATCATGGCATCTGGCCCCATCACTTCCTGGCATATAGAAGGGGAAGAAATGGAAGCAGTGACAGATTTTACTTTCTTGGGCTCCAAGATCACCGCAGATGGTGACTGTAGCCATGAAATTAAAAGACGCTTGCTCCTTGGGAGGAAAGCTATGGCAAACCTAGACAGCATAGTAAGAAGCAGGGACATCACCTTGCCGACAAAGGTCCGTCTAATCAAAGCTATGGTTTTCCCAGTAGTAATGTATGGATGTGAGAGCTGGACTATAAGGAAGGCTGAGCACCAAAGAATTGATGCTTTCGAACTGTGGTGCTGGAGAAGACTGTTACAAGTCCCCTGGACTGCAAGGAGGTCAAATCAGTCCATCCTAAAGGAAATCAACCCTGAGTGCTCATTGGAAGGACAGATACTGAAGCTGAAGCTCAAATATTTTGGCCACCTAATGCGAAGAGAAAATTCTCTGGAAATGACCCTGATGCTGGGAAAGATTGAAGGCAAAAGGAGAAGGGGACGGCAGAGGATGAGATGGCTAGATAGTATCACCGATGCAATGAATATGAACTTGAGCACACTCTGGGAGAGAACGCAGGACAGGAAGGCCTGGCGTGCTATGGTCCATGGGGTCACGAAGAGTCAGACACGACTGAACGACTGAACAATGATCGTGTTCCAGCTAGCCAGCCATCCCCTCCTCCAGGACATTCCATTCCATTCCTCCTCTCACCCCCCAACATTCAGTCAGCATTCAGTGCCCACTGAGCATGCTCAGTCCTCATTGGGCACTTTTATGAGGGGGATTCCCAAAGATTTGTTGCACTTTTGCAGACCTTAGGTTTCCTCCACAAGCCTGCAGATACCTCCTCTCTTATGTGTATGGATGGTGCCATTTGGGCTTCATAAGGATCTATACTCAACCTCTGAACTTTGGAAATAGAGGGAATGTTTTTTCTTCTGTAAGTTTCCCTAGAAGTTTTTATAACTGAAAGGCAGGATATAAATGTTTTTAAATTAATTTAAAAAAACAAAACAAAAACCACACACCAATGTTTCACTTTACTGGAACAGCCACGCCAGGTTGTTTGCTCATTTGTTTTAATTTGTAACTCCACTGCTACAGCTGAAGTCAAATCCCCATAGCCTCTTGCCTCTTTCAGCCTGCGCGTAATCCTGTACTGTTATAGTGAACTCATTCTCCTAGTGCCAATCATTATGTAGCCAAGCAACACCATCCACAAAGAAGAGGGAGGTATCAGCAGTCTTGGGGGAACCCCAAGGTTTGTAGAAGCGAAACATATTTAGGAAAGAAAAGCAGAGGGACCCCAAAAAAGGCTTCAGGGAACAGAGGGGCAGCAGGTGCGGGGATCTTGGTATAGCTGGCTGGCTGGGATCCTGTAACATTTTGGTGCAATTCCAATTACAAACCCTAGTTGTGATTGTCTTTGTAGACCAGGATTGGGAGACCTCAGACGCATAGGGGGTTCTCGTCTGTCTCTCAGCCTCCCATCCTTACCATGTACCCCAAGCAGTAATTAGGTTTGAAAAATTAGAAATTAGGCCTTCCACTGGAGCCAACAAGAAATGTCCTTTTCAAGCCTCATTGCTGTACGGAGAACATTTTCATGTGTGTGCAATGTACATGCATGAGAGAATCTTTCTTATTTTTGTATTAATATACAGAAATTTATATACTACTCTACAACAATACAATATCTGGGTGGTGAACAATTAAAAAGGGGTGAACAACAATAATAACTGAAATACATAATTAAAACCTTTAAAATCAGATTGTGCCAATAAACCCATGGCTAGTTAGTTAGGGAAGGCTTATTTAAATAAATATGACTGCGTGTTGAGAGTAGGGATGTTTTTGTAAAATCCATGCCGTCTGCATTTTGCAGATTGTCAAGTGCCTTTCATTTCATCATCCATTCATTGGCACAATCTTTTTTTTCCAATTTCCCTAAATTGCACAAATTCACACTTGCTCAAATTCACACTTGCAAAAATGCATGAATTCCCCCCAAAATGTGCAAATCCTGCCAAAATGCACATTCTCGTGCTTTAGCCTATAGGGGAAATGTACATTTTGAGCCAGCTTTTTTTTATTTTATGTATTTTTCTAAGAATAAATTTGCATAAAATTTCAGAAAGTTAAAAAAAAATGGCCTGCAAGTCTGCAGAATCCATGCGACTCGGGAAAAGCTGGTCCGCTGCGGAGTCTGTGGGTTGGATTCATAGAAAACTGAACTCATTTGATTCCATTACGGATTTCTCCAACATCCCTATTTGAGAGACAGAGAGAGAAGCAGAACAAATGTGATAATGAATGGGAATGTGTTATGTATCTTGGAGAATAGGTGTGTGTATGTGTGTATATATGTGCGTGTATGGGGGGGGGCATACCTGACCATCTTTTTGCAGAGTTTCTGCTCATCATTGACATGTAACCCCAGAAAGTTAGCCATAAGGATATGGGGCCCTGTGGCTGAAATAGGCTCCCCATTCCTGTTGTAGACAGTCAGTAGGTGTGCGTGGTGGTTGTTTTTTCACGTTCACCGATATAGCTACCAAAGTTAGGCACTTTTAAAGCTGAAATGCTTTGTAGAGTAAGCCCCATTGAACTCAGTGGAATCTATCTTTCAGGTTTGTAAGTCACATATCTTTATTGGGAGAGATTTAAGCACGTGCTTATTTCTTAGCTTTGAAATCAGTGGGACTTAATAGTGCTTATATGTGGCTGGATTGTGCCATTTTTTCTTACACAACAAACTACTGACAAGCACACCACATTTATAACCTTCCAACATTTCTCTCACCCTTTATTTACTATGCTGTCTCTAACATCAGTAACTCCTCCAGGAAGTGAAAATGTTAAGTGTTCAAAACCCAAGCCTTGAATTGTAGAGACACAAATATGCAGCTTTGACATATAGAACTATATAAGAGACATACCGATTCATGACACTGCTATTTTCTTCAGGGTCACCCTTTCCCCCTCTTTGCAGACATCACACAGTTCCTCAAGTAAGAAACCTGACAGCTCTGTCATCAGACTTTACAAAGCAGCTGATAAAACCTGACAGGGACAAGAATTATACAATGGTCTGGCTGTGTTTTTAAGAAAAGGCTCAGATGTTTTGCATGCAGCTCTAATGGAAAATGTTGCAGGTCCCCCCCCCCCCTTTGGTTCTACTTCATTCATGCTCTGATACTGCTCTGCCCTCTCCTGGCTAGTTTGTGGACTTGCAAAAAGAAAGAGAAACAAATCTGCAAAACCACACAACTTGTTAACATTTATTGATATCATGTAATAGATTTTTCCTCTCAAGAATTAGTACCCAAAATTATTAATTGAAGAAAAATGGATGTTAAACTGTACTATAGATAGCTATTTTAATATGTTAATGCAATTACTGAGGTCAAATAAAGCTTAAGTGTGTGTCATTTTTCAACGCTGCAAAATCATTTTTGCTTTTATAGTAGAGGTATGCACTGACCACAAGATTTGACCAAGACCCCAATTTGACACTTTGGGAGATGACCCACTTTTGCTTGGACCAATTTGGAGGCTGTCCATTTTGACTTGGTTACTGAACCAGAGTCAAGATTCAGAATTCCAAGGATACATTCCTCCCATTGAACATAATGGGAAATTAAAAAACGGCTATATTTTTTTTTCTTTTTGATTGAAGTTG
Source organism: Heloderma suspectum (assembly GCF_057233095.1). Classification (NCBI taxonomy): domain Eukaryota; kingdom Metazoa; phylum Chordata; class Lepidosauria; order Squamata; family Helodermatidae; genus Heloderma; species Heloderma suspectum. The sequence continues at coordinate 75,724,223 of NC_139460.1, read as the reverse complement.
TGCTCTCTCTCTCTCTCTCTCTCTCTCTCTCTATATATATATATATATATATATATATAATCCCTCAGTGTTCTCTCACTGAGGTTTAGCCTGTTCCTGATTGGTTCTGGCTCAGCTTATAAACATAATCTATTTGTGACTGAAGCTAGCATTACACCGAAACATTTAACATTTCAAAATCTGTCATATCTATAAATATATAAGGGAAAAAATGAATCTATAAATTTTAATATTTTAAATCTATATATTTATAAACTTTATATATTTATAAACTGGATGCTTTACTGGTGGTCATGAACCCTTCTGAAGGGTTCAAGCCTGCCATGTTTCAGATGCATAGATACTGGGATTTTCATGCCAGAGCAGCCTTTACATTTTGAGGTAAAAGTGGACACGTGTTGGCAATAAATAAGAAATAAGCAAAATAAATAAATAAATAAATAAAATGGCGCCATCCTCCTCATGTATGTGAACAGTTGTGCATGGCTTGCCCAATCCAACTCTGAGGTGAGTCTGTCCATCCCTAATAGGCACTAAAGACTCCTCATTTACTCAGGGGGTGAGTATACTCATGCCTATATCACACACTAGGGGGGCAATATAGGCATGAGTAAACTAATGCCCAGAACGCCCAGAAAGCAATGCAGCCTGGAGTATGATTTCTGTAATGTTCAAAAAATGTTTAAAATAAAAACATAGCTTAAAACTTTGCAATCTCTTTTCAAGATCTTGCCTCCAATAACAATTTAACTGGTTTCATCCCTAGTACCAGAACCACCTTCTCTGCAAATTTCCACCAACCTTTGAAGGTACAGGCTAGGAGGGGGCAGCGGGCAGGTTCTGCCCTGACCTAGATGTTTTCATTATAACGTATGTAGAAAGTCCTGTGTACACAGCTATATATGTGGGGTCTGTGTACATACATTTTAATAAATGCACATAGGTTGGGGCAGAGCCTGATGCTATGACTATCCAATGACCCTCCCCACACATGTTCATTGGACGGTTGACCTACTTTCTTCACTTGAAATGGGCTTACGTTCCATGGTTGTTAGGAAGGTATGTTCCCAGTTCTTACCAAACCATGCTGCAGCAACATTACAGCTACTTTACTGGTCACACTGGGAACAGGACTGGCTTAGCTCTGCATTGCACTTTCTCCTTTTTCATTGTGTCAGCCAGCCTCCCCCAACCTGGTGCCTTCCAGATGTTTTGGACCACAACTCCCATCATCCTGGCTATTGGGTCTGCTGGCTGATGGGAGCTGTTGTTCAAAACATCTGGAGGGTACCAGGTTGGGCAAGACTGGCCAAAACTATACCTTTAGGGCCTTAGCTCCACACTCAATGGAAGTTCGTAGTGTGAAAATGGATTTTTTCTGTGTTTTTGAAAACCCTTACACCAGCCTTCCCCAACGTGGTGTCCTCCAGAATCACCCAGGAATTGTAGTCTAACAATCTGGAGGGCACCAGGTTGAGGAAGGCTGCCTTAGACCAATAAGACAACTGAATACTATAATCTACTTTTTCCAATCTAGCGATGCATGGTACTCAATTAAAAGTATTAGGCTGCACAGAATATGGTGTCAGCTGAGACATTCCATTTCAGGCATTCTTATCCACCTCTTGTTCCATTTCTAAACAAAATGACAACTCCATGCTGTATCAGCTGTAATTAAATATCATGTTCACTTCCACAAAAGGGCCCCAGATGTTAGTAACTGATGAGAAGGAAATTATCCAAAAAGCCAGTCTCTGCACAATACAGTAAGAAAAATAAGCTTCTTAGCAAAAGCCGACAGAAGTGACAACTTTGTAAGAGATGCCACCTGGTCCTCGTCCCATGGCTGATGCTGTTCTTGAACTATAGCCAAACCAGAAATTATTCAGGGGTGATTTAATCAAATGGTCAAGGAGTTGCAACTTCTTATTTCACACTGATGAATCGATGTCCCTAGTCTTAGGAACAAAGGAAGCTGCCTTACACCGTCAGACCGTTCAGTCAGATTCCGCCCCCCCCCCACACACAAATAAGGCTATTAAATCCAGAGCCTAGATTATGTAATTCCACCACTGCTGCCTTATACTGAGCCAAAGTACTGGTCTGTCTAGTTCCCAATGTGATTCTTATGGATAGCAAGGTGCCCCCAGACCCTTCCCTTTGTGCCTTTTTTGTTTTTCGTTGCTTGCCTTACCCAGGCTCCCATGGCAGCCATTTTATGGCAAGACACACTGCATGGCAGCCATTTTGTGGTGGCATCCACAACAACTGCTCAAATTTTGAGGTGTGTCCTTGGGCCCATATACTCTGACTGGAGATAATTCTCCAATATAAGACAGCAAAATTTTCCAGCCCTAGTACGCAAGGTCCTTTAAAAAAGTAAAAAGAAAAAAACTAGGGACTCAACTATGGGACATTTTGCATTCAAAGCATGTTCTCTATGCCCAGTATCCCTTGTCCAGCCCCCATCACAGAAGCCTAAAATTAAATGTAGTGGTAGAGGTTAAGAGTGTTGACGTGAGAAGGAAGAATTCCCATACAGACATTGTTCATATGTTCATAATGCAACCAAAGAGTTTTCTGGCACCTTACAGCCTGCCAGGTTTATTTAGGGATGTTAGAGAAATCTGCCGCAGATTCAAATGATGCCAGATTCTTTTGAATCCAGCCTCAGGAATCCACGGCAGATTGGCCCCACTTACCTCCTCTCCTGGAGGATTTCGCATGGGACGGCATGGCTGCTTGTTGCACCGGGAGCCCTTTGCCTCTGCGCCGATCACCATTTTTTTTTTTTTAAAGGCAATAGGCAGGATGTACCCATAGACTTATATGCAAAATAGAGCTGTGAATCTTGCATGTAAGTCTGTGTGTCCATAGGCTTATACACAAGATTCATGGCTCTATTTTGCATATAAATCTATGGGCACATCTTGCCGATCGCCATTTTTTAAAAAAAAAAATGGTGATTGGCGCGGAGGCGAAGGGCTCTGGTTGATTCAGGTAAGTGGCCCTCAGCTCTGTGGAATCCTTGCAGAGCAGAGCCACTCCGTGAGGATTCTGGGGGGAGGAATGGATCGCCAGAACAGATGGTGGGGAATCCGTATATCCCTAGGTTTATTGGGCATAAGTTTTTGTAGACTAAAGCCAGCTTGATCAGATTACCCTGCATCTGATGGACTCTACAGCATGAAAGCATATGTCACCATCAGGGATGGAGGAGAAATTTGTTCAGTTTACATTTTAATCTGAATTTATCTAATCTCGCACTTTCAAACCAGTATGCGAATCAAAACTCAGTTACCTTTTGAAATTTGCACTTCTCTGAATTTTACAATGGAGTTCTCTAATTTAAAAAATCCATACAAAAATGCATATATTAAGGGAAATAGTATTTAAAAATGCACATTAGGAAAATTGCTTACAAAAAGGGTTTATATTAGGCAACAATGCATACAAAAATGCATGTATTGGGTGAAATGTACACAAAAATGCTTATGAATTTTCATGCCAATTTTTAAAAAATCTTAAAGTTTGGGACAAAACAAACTTAAGATTGGAAATATGAGAAACCAAAATTGACAGATTCATCCATCCTTGGCCACAAGTAATCTGACAGACTTTAAGTTGCCAGAAGACACTTTGAATGCTGGGAGTTGTAGGGCATTTTTCTGTCCAAACATGCATAGAATTCTGCCCTTAGTTGTTTTTGCTGCAACAGATGAACAAGGCTCCCATCTAGAATAGGGATATTTTTTCAAACCACACAAAACCCATTTGTGTCTCTTAACAAAGGAAGATATTCAGCTGGCAGCATGCTCTAGTACATACACTATGCTTGTGCAGTCTAAAATGTACTAATACTGCAGGAATGGAAAAATAGGACTTTTGACTATTAATTTATATTAAATAGAAATCTAGTGTAACATAGGACAGTATCCAATGGTGTCATTCTGCAAACTCAAATAGCACTAGCAGAGCTCCGCCAACTCTTTCAGCTGTGCATTATGCTTGTACAACCGCATGCACAACCACTTGAGTAACTGCACTTTTGCAAACGTAACTTTAGTTGGATTCTCCTCTTTGGCATAGTTTGGAACCTAGTTTCTGCTAGCGTAATGTCATTTGCACTAGTGGAATGACACAGCTGGATACTGCTCAGCGTGCCTACAATGCTGGACACAGACTAGGGACACTCTAATTCAGAGTTCCACTCAGCTCTTAGGCTTGCTGGGTGACCGTGGAGCCAACTACTCTCTTTCAAGCTAACCTGTTCCAGGAACTCTTGTGAAGATAAACATTGGTGGTGGGGAAACATCATGCACACTCCTTGGAGGAAGGGCAAGATAAAAACATAATCATAAATACATTCCTAAGCATGTACAGGCCTACAGTGTACCTATAAAACGGAAGGGGGGAACCTGCAGTCCTCTAGATGTTGTTCAACTATGGCACCCATCAGCCCAAGCCAGCATGGTCAAGAATGATGGGACTTGTAGTCCATCATCTGGAGGGCCACAGGTGCCCTGCTATAAAAAGAAACCCCTTACAATATCTACTTAGAAAACAGAAAATCCAACTGTTGGTTCTCAACAGGTTACCTCAGGCCCAGCTGCTAATATCTTTTGAACAATGAAAAGAGACCTAGGGAAAGAGGAGTTTGGAGTACACAGCTAGATCCAACTGCTATTACTCAGCAGCTCATCTGAGGCCCTGCTCCTGCATGTGGCTCCTCCCTTTCTGCTCTTTCTCTCCCTCTGCAGTGTAAAAACCTGCAGTCCTCCTAAGAGGAGAGAAGAGACACTACCCCAGAGCAACGCCATGGGCCAGAGAGGGTATCAGGGGTGCATCTGAGCATAGACAGTAGCAGATTAGTCAGATTCTGAAAAGGAACTGCAAAACATGGGGGAGGAGATTTCCCAGACTCTTCCAGACAGGGAGAGACAGACTCCTCAGGTTTCAATAGTACAGCGGGATGGAGAGGGCCTCTCTGCACACACCCCTGTGAAAGATAGAGAACAGGGAGAGGTGGGGCTTCGAGAGCCTGAATTCTTAGATGCCAGGTGCAGATACAGAGTCAAGAGAGATGGCAGGGGTGGAGCTTAGGCGATCTGCCTGATTGGCCTGGTGGGAACAGCTATGCATAGAGACTTCATGAGATAGAGGGAAATCCCCACCCCACCCCTTAAGTTAGGAAAGCATGCCCACCATTTGAGAAAAGGCGGGCGTGCTTTTCTCAAATGGTGGGCATGCTTTCCTAACTTAAGGGGTGGGGTGGGGATCTCCCTTTATCTTGTGGGGTCTCTACGTGTAGCTGTTCCCACCAGGCCAATCAGGCAGATCACCTAAGATCCACCCCTGCCATCTCTCTCTTAGCTCTGCGTCTGCACCTGGCATCTAAAAATTCAGGCTTTCCAAGCACCACCTGTCCCTGTTTTCTGTCTCTCACAGGGATGTGTGAAGAGAGGCCCTCTCTGTCCAGTTGGACTATTGAAACCTGAGGAGTCTGTCTCTCCCTGTCTAGAAGAGTTTAGGAAAGTTCCCTCCATGTTTTACAGTTCCTCTTCAGAATCTGAGCTACTCTGCCACTGCCTATGCCCAGAGGCACCCCTGACAGAGGGTAGAAGCAGGCCCAATGTTATTGTTGTGTCTTTTTTGTGTAAGCTGCCTTAGGGAACCTTCTGCATCGAAAGGCACAATAGTTTTTTTTTTTCCTAATCCACTTCCAGCCAAATGTCGGTACATGTGATAACAAATACATCTTTATTATGAGGCAGGACTGGAAAACTATTTCTGTGGCACAGTTTTCTTGACTTCAGTAGAACACCAGTGTAAGTAGCAAAGGAATCCCTAAGAACTGTAGCTAAATCTTACTTGCTTTGACCCAAAGCATACATTAAAGACATAGCTAGCAGCTGCACCCTTTTTATTTTAGAGGGGTAATCCAAATCAAGACCGTAGCTTGATGAGCAGTGGGTCTTCAGTTATTTATGCTTCCCTCTTGTGGTCCCAGTTTGGATTGGGCTGCCCACATTTGGAATTTATATATGCCAAATACTGATGCTTATTTGAGGGAAAGGGGGAGCAGGGAAACAAAGAACAAAAGAAGGCAACAATCATACATTCAAAAATCCAAACAAAAATCAATGAAGGCAATTTAACTTAGTTAATACATTTTACTGCTTTGAGTAGGATCTTGGGTTTCAGAGTATGTACAAGGTTCCTTGCAGAGAAAAGGGTCTGAGAGAGGTCATCTTTGGACTCTTGTGGGGAGGTATCACCAGGAAGACTGAGGGAAAAGTCCATCATATTTATGGAAATCTGGAACAGTAAAAATTGGCCCCTTAGTGGAGATCTACTGTTGTTTTGACCAATGAGGCGATAAGCTCCATTTCTGATGTCAGTGGTGTATACCAATCAGAAAGTTATTAGAGACTAGGTCCACCTGCTTAATGACTCTGCACTTACATGTCAAAAGCACCAGCCAGTTAGAACTGGATTCTGTGTTGTGAAGAGCAGCTTAAGTTTTATCTGTTTACTCAAAGACAAAGCTCAACATATATGGAAATTCAGGCTTCATGGCAAATTGCGGAAATCCCAGACACTCCGGGTGACACTATTGAGGTACTTCAAAATACGAGGACTTGTCACAGAAGGGTATAAGATAGTACTTCCAGATCAAAAGAATATATTAACAGCCATCACAGTTACTGGAATAGTTGAACATCAGGGACTGTTGAGTATCTTTGTGAGTAGCCATACCAAAAATAAATATATTTTAAAAATGAAGTTCATGTAAAGATTTCTTATTTTTATAAATTACTAAAACACTAATATAATAGTGTTTATTAGTATTTTAATACTAATATAGTATTTATAAGATAAAAACCATGTGGCCTATGTCATGAATATTCAATAATAAGAATATGAGCTTTTTACAAAAGTTACATTTTAGAATTCTAGATTAGATAAAGGACCATTTCACAAAAGTTGAATGTCATATAGTGATTTCTCATCTGAGTAGGAAATTGCCTGTACATCATCATATTCATGGATGACCAACACATATGCATGTTCCGCCAGATATATATGTAAAGCAGTATGAAGCCCTAACTGATTTGGGGTGAATTTGAGCCATTGTGTAGAGAATTTATTTACATCTGCTAGTCTCCACCAAAGACATGCAGCAGGGGCAACAGGGAAACACACTACATGACCCCCAAATTGTGGAATGCACTCCCTCAAGAACTACAGCTGGCCCCAGTCTCTTGTCTTTTACAAAGGCTATGAGATGCATCCTTTTAATTTAGCCTTTTAAGTTATGTAGTTGTTTTATGGCTTTAATACTATGTATTTGTTTTAATGCCTTTACTGTTTTTAATGTTCTTGGTGTGTGTTTTTTCATGGTGTTACTGATTTAAATTGTTGTGCACCACCTTGATGGCTTTTTAGCAAATAAGGTGGTATTTAAAAGATAACAACAACAACGTTCTGATTTGTATGATGAACCTCTGCTAAACTTTAATAGCAGGCTGGGACTTTTGCCAGAGGGAAAATTTTCCTATGGGGAAAGCCTATTCCCTCATCCCACCTTTCTTTTCCTCTCAAAAAAATGTGTTTAGTTTTTTTTTAAAAGTAATTGTTTATATTTCAGATCCTAAGGAACTCCCTGCCACTATAACTCAGAGCTCCACAAATGACCCTTTTCTGCTGCCACCATTTCGCTTTCACCCACTCTCCAACTATCCTTGACACTCTCTAACAGACTTCTCCTGACCCTTTTTAAATCTCCAGGCCAATCACGTCCCTTATGAGACTTCTAGCTGCCAGTCATCTTTATTGACTCACCTGACCAACCAAAACAAAGGTAACTTCCCCCTCCCTAGACATTTTAAAGAACCTGAAGCCATCCTTCATAAGCCACTGTAACCAAGGCAACCACAACTGTTTACTGTTGCTCCATACACAGTAACAAAGTTAGGCCTCTGGACTAATCAGATACATTATAACCTCACAGAGGTCATCCAAAGTATTTTAAACATAACAAAACGTAAACAAACAAGTGAAAATGCAGTGTTTCTCCATACCTTTTTATTTTAAACTAAAAAATGCAGCCATTGAGCTTCAAGGGACATGTCCATTTGACAAAGGCCTCCCTTTTTTCTTCTCCTTCATACACCCTGGCTATGTGCAGTATCTCTATGGAGTAAAGTAATGCTGAGCCGATGCATTAAAGAAGTGTCACCAAAATGCTAGTCTGTGCCAGAAGAATGATTAGACACACCAGCGAGAGCCCCCTGGCCCCCCCCTCTCTCTCACATACGCACGTGCACACATGCACAGTCACACACTCACACACAGAGAACTTCAGAAAGACATCACAATACACTGAGCAAAGCTTGTATCTTATTATTTGTTATTTATCACACAAGTACAAACTAACAGAAGACAATGGAAATGTAGAGAATATGACAGTGAGTCCCAAACAGTGAACTTTGAAAGGGGCTGAAGAACTGCCTCGAAAACTTAGATAAAGATGGTAGATGCATCCACCACTCTATTCTCTTCAGATAAATCCTAGAAGCATAGTATCACCCAGATGTTTCCCTGAGCTCTAACTGACCAGGAAAGAGGGCAAGTGGATAGTTGCTGGAGCCTGGAGGCAATATTATCTATGGTAATGCAAGAAGGATGCCTGGCAATCATTCTGAGAGCTGGTTGACCAAATCTATATGAATCTTTTTGAGCACAAGTGAAATCTGCATCATGAAAAAAAATATCCAGGAAAATAAAACTTCTGCCCAGGATATTAAAGGTGTGGGAGATGCTGCAATACGAGACTGGAAGGGTAGTGGGCCCACATTCACCAGCTTCACCCTGAAGGTCCCCACCCCTACATCCTCCTGACCTTCTTGCATTTAGTGCAGGGGCAGCCAACCAGAATATGGTAGGTGGAAAATGATGTCATTTGGTTCCCAGTGGACCTATTGGGAGAATGATTCTCCTGGCACATCACCGAGAACCAGCTTGGCTGCATCCCAGTCTTCTCCTACTGTCTGTCTTCACACCTCCTCCCATCGGGGAAAGGACACAGGGCAGGAGAAGCACTGAAGTCCACTCATTGGGCACTTGCAGGAGCTCCTGCAAGTGCCATACCAGTGCACACATGCTGCTTGATGCTCCCCCATCTCTCTTCTTATCTCTGATCTGTGATAGAAAAGGGAATTCCCCTGTATGCCGCTCCCCCTCCTTTGGGAGGGGGAGTGGCACACAGGGTATCCCCTTATTATCACCAATCACTGATTAGAAAGAAGAAGGGGACTCCTTTCCCCACTTCCTCACAACGTCTCTGTTAGCCTCCAGTCCCAGGAGCAGAGCTGGGGCGGCAGACCACAGAGTGAGCCCATGCCTCCATAGGGCTGCAGAAAATGTGGCATGTTTCAAACGCCTCCTGAAAATGCACTTGTTCACCCAGGCTTTCCATGGCTTGTAAATAATTACTCGTATACTACTCCATCTTACTGCTTCTTGTATTAGTTTGCATTATTACTGCAGCTGAACTTGTTTTAAGTGTATCGTAAATGTGATTTGTATTGTTACTATAGTTGAAATTGTTTTGATACTCTATTTAAATGCCATTTTTAATATTCATATGTAAACTGCTTAGAGATTTTATTGTAATAAGCAGTACAAAAGTATTATAAAGAAAGAAAGTAAATATGCACAGGGAGCATGGTCCCTTCTTGAAAGTACACCCACACTCCCAGAAGCCTCTTGAGAGTGTGATTCCGCTTGCTAACAAGGCGCGCACTCCCCATACACCTCGTTTCCTTCCATAAACTTTTTCTTTTTCCTCTGCTGCCACCATTGTGGCAGCAATATAAGCAGCAGCAATTGCAGTGGCGGCAGGAGAGGGGTGTAGCCCCTGGTGGGTTCAGGTGGCAAAGTGTCCCCCCAATCCCTGTATGCTGCCACTCCCTGGACTAAAAGTATTTCAGTGCATTTCAGAAATGTACAGTTTTCTCTGCATATTTTTCAAATGTGCACATGTTAGTGGACACATTTTTGTTTGTTTCAACAAGGAATGCACTGCAAGCACAGAAATGTAAGGATTTCCAGTCTCAAAATGTGTTCAGGTCCATATTTGGGTCTGGGGAGTACAGATCAGGTAAATCCATAAACAAGAAAACTCAGAGTGAATTTCTCAACCATCTCTATATTAGACTGACTCCTCTACATTATCGACATGGAAGCCTCACTCCAAATTCTTGCCTTCTGATTTGCTGACATATTTTAATGGTGCCATTACACAAGCAGCCTATGTCAATTTGGTTGAAAGTCCAGAAGATCTCCATACAGCATTCCATACACATTCATCCCCATTTATGTCACATCTGGTTTCCGTCATACCCTGGGTGACAAGCATGGCAATGAAAGGTTTGATACAACTGGGAGTTTCATAGCCTATAGAATAACCAATATTTCACACCTAGGTTGCAGAGAAACTATTATAAAATGGATATTGACAGAGACGGATTGTAGATGCTGTAATATAATCTCACGGCTTTGATGATCTCAAACCTCTTGAGCATCATTTCACAGTTTATGGTACAGTATCATCACAATCCTTCAAAAGAATTACAGCTTTGTAACTAATCTCTCCCTATCGGTTACACGATATGGAAGCCATGAAGCTCAAATACAAAGAGGCTATAGTATGAATGATGGCACTCAGGTCTTTCCGCCCCCAACAATATTTGTAAGTCTGGGGGTGATAAATGGCACATGAGTTATAAACGAGCAACAAGGTCAGAGCAACCGAAAGCGGAGAGTTCAAAGAAAAGTCACAATTTTACGGAGTTCAAGAAGAGGCCACAGACTGAAGTTGTTCAATGCTGCTTGATAAGGCCAGGGAGGAGGACACACTAAATAATAAAAGACAGTGAACTGATGAGCAATAATGGCTTGTCACTGATAAGTACTGCACAAATGACATCCATGCTTTTCCTACAGAGGCATAGGAAAGAAAGCAAGGAATGCCACATGTGTGCACCACCATTTGTTAATATTGCACATGTCTACACTACTGCATATATATGATTGGGAACCAACCACTGATTGTACTATATACACAATCAAATAAACTCATGCAGAACTTCCATGCCTGACAGTGCACATGGGACTTGCCACATCTACTTCAGTAGATACTCAATCTATCAAACAATTGATACAGTAGGGATAGATGAATCAGTCTATTTACTGTCTATTTCAATTTTGCATTTATTCAATCATCCATCCATCCATCCATCCATCCAATTTCCACATCAGCCCATTAAAAAAACTCTACAAATTTGCATTTATTTTTGTATACTACTTGCCCTAACATAAGCATTTTTATACACAACTTCTGTATGCATACACATTTAGTACACAATATTTGAGCCAAGAAGTGCATTGAAAAATTCAGAGAAGGGCATAAACTGAAGGATTACTGTGTTCCAGTCCACATATTAGTCTGAGAAATGTGAAATAGGTTGGTTCACCAAACAAAATACAGACCAAATGAAATTATTCTCCATCCCCCATACAGATGAGAGAAAGAGATTAGGGATGTATGGATTTTGTTAAACCCATTCCATTTGCATTTCATGGATTGTCAGGCATCATTCATTCAGTCGTTTGCTTGTTGATGGAATTGGATTTTCTTTTTTTAGGGATTTATGAGAATTTTGTTCTTGTTTGCAAATGTGTACTTGCAAAAGTGCTCACTTGAACAAATGCACATTTGTGCAAATCCCTGCCCCAAAACTAAAAACCCAGTCCACAAGTCCATGAAACTCAGAAAAAGCTTGTGTACTTGGCACTCCACTGGTCAGATTAATAGAAATCTGAACTCATTTGAATCTGTTGTGGATTTATCTGACATGCCTAATGTAGATACAGAAAGAAACTTCCAGCATATAGAAAACTAGAGCGGATCTAGCCTAGACTTTTTCATAATATATATCTTGCACAAATATTTTCATATACCCATATATTGTCCATCAAAGCTGTTGAGATAACACTTCAGATTGTGATGTCTCCTACAAAACAAATAATTGCCATTGCTTATTTGTATAATTTTGAATTGTGCCTATGGTGAGATTAAAAACAGATCAGCACTAAAAAGTTTGATCCACCAAGAAGACATCCTTTGAAGATCTCTGCTTTACACATAGCCATTAAGAATTGTGGCCATCTTTGTCTCCAGTATTCATCTCCCTCTGCTATTGATCTTGAAGCCATTGTGCATATTCTTGCATTCATGGTTATTTGAAGACTAAGGGGCAATCTACATTACAACTTTAAACTGGTTTCAAACCTGTTTTTAGTGATTATGGCTACCAAATACAGGAACTCTGGGAATTGTAGCTCTAGGAAGAGGGGCCGCTTGGGCAGGGGACAGGGGTCTCTAGCAAAGAATTCTCAGTACCCTCATGAAACTGCAGGATCCCTTTAGATAAACTGGTTTGAAACCAGTTTAAAGTTGTAATGTAGATTGGCTCCTAGTTATTATGAGGTAAAGGTCGGAGGAGCCCCAGGTTCCATTTTCAAAATGAGCATGGTCAACCGAGAACAACTTCTGCAGAAGTTCTATGCATTTAAATGGTGATTGTTAGAAGTTCCCAATGAATAGCACCCAGCCTGCATGCTGATAAGCCCACCCTAGGCTACATCACAGAATCTTTCAGAAACTAAGCCATCTGCATACTTCTATAAAAGTGTCTCAGGAGACTGGGTTACGTTCACCCCCCTGCCCATTGTTTCACAACATCTATCCCAGAGTTTCTCAAATTGTGATCTGTGGACCACCGGTGGTTTGTGAGCTCCATTCAGGTGGTCTGCAGAAAGTTTACAAAACAGTTGAGAATATCTGCACTTGGCCCTGCACTCAGTTTTTTTTTTTTTCTCTCTCTCTTTCTGATGATGGAGGTAAAGGCCATTTTTTGAGTAGGGCACATACTTACATAAGGTGGAATTTTCATCATTTGCTGCCTCAAGTCCAAATACAGAAGCAGGATGGATGCTGAATCTGACCTGAGACTAAAGCTGATAAACATTACACCCAACTCCACAGAAGTTTGCTCTCAAAAGCAGGCATGTTCATCACATCAGAAAGGCAATACTGCAGTCATTAAAATTTGAGTTAAGAATATGCTTTGATTTGCAGGGAAACAAGTGTGTTAAATGGTCTGCTTGAGATCCTAAATGGTTGACAGAGAAAACAATATTTTGAGAACCACTGATCTAACCCATACCAGAGCAACTTATTTGTAATTAAAGAGGACATTGTCAATTATGGATTGGAGTCACATTCACCAATTCAGAGAGGTTGATGTGTTTTCTGCATTTACATTTCCCTTAATTTTCTTGTTAAATAGGTGCAGCTTCACACATTCACTCAGAGCATATTAAACACATACACACACACACACACACGTGACTCACATATCCTTTATACAGAATTACTGGTCACATGAAGTCCATCCCCTTGGCATATAACCCAAAGTTTGTTTGAAAGCTGCATGCATCACTTCCTTTTTTGCCATGGCCAAGGAACGTTCAAAAGCACTTTAGGCTTGTCTTCTCATGAGCCCCAGTTCATTAGTGTTGGGTCAAAATTGCTCTGAACTTTTCAGAATCCCTCCTCTGCCTTTGGTGATGGCAGTTCCTTTTCCTTTTCTTGTTTTCAAAAATGTATTCTAGCCATCATTTTCTTCCCACAGAGGGGCCTTGGAATGATAATTCATTGTGACATATCATTCCAAGGGGGTCTCTTGTGTGTGTGCGTGAGGGGGGGAATAGTGCCCATCAGTAGAGAAACCAGTAGAGGACTACCATTCCCCGCACCCACCAAATAAGCCCTGCCAAAATGATTCTATGTCACAATGTTATATTATTCCAGGGATTGTGTGCGTGTATTTGCGGGGCGGGGGGGGGGCAACAACAAAATGATGGATGCTAGGAAGTGCTCCGGGGCTCTTTTGATGGCCCTTCAAAAATTGATGGCATGCCCTTTATCCATTTTCATTATCTGCAAATTGGGCGGTGAATTTGGGGTGGCTATGTCAGCGCAGCATTGCACCAGCCTCTTAGCCAACTCCTCTGGTAAATTCTTATCTAAAGAAATACTCAGAACATTTAAGAAGTTGTATAAATACATCAAGGAGCTGTAACTCTTTATCTCCTTGTCAGTCCCTAGGGAGGTTAGTTTCAAACTACTTAAGAATTTGTTAAATGGAATACCCGGACAGATAGTGAAGCAAACTCAATCTTTCTACTTCTCCAATTTGCAAAGGTATTAAATGCACCCTTCCTCAGCTTGGTGCCCTCCAGATGTGTTGGGGCTATAAATTCCATCATCCCCAGCCAGCATGGGCAAAATCAGTTGGGAAGGCTGGATTACAACAATATGTACTGAGTACTTAGTACTGAGAGTGGGCAGAAGATAGATCTGGATCTACTGGTGGATTCCTGGGTGATTTGCAGTAGATCAGCAAGGATTTCTTTAATGATAGAAGCAACAAAATGAACCCCCATCCCCTTACTTTACACTGGTTAGAGTAGCTTAGGGTAACCAGGAGTGGATTTTTGTGTGGAACAACTGTGAGCTCCATTCAGTTCTGGTACTCAAAACAAATTGCTACACTCAGAATTTTGTAATTCTAAGTGTATGTTTTTTGTATCAGGTTCTGGTTGATGGATTGCTGGGCACTAGTAAGAAAATCCCAGCAAAGTAGGTTCTGCACGCCTGAAGTCTACCCGCTCCTATATGATATAATACATATTGCCATTGAACAGAACCTGGGAAAGAAACAAAAAGCAGCATATTGGAACAATTATAATGATAAATAGAGGACAGATATAACTATAACATGTAGTAAAAAACACACAACTTGCTATACTATTTGTTAGTATGTGGTCAACTTCCCCTATTACTTCTTGCCACTTAAACACAACAGAGAATTGCCAGTTTCACAGAAGAGAGGTTTTAAATAATCTCCAGGACTATATGTATTTGCAACATGCAAAAGAAGAAAAAGCTATTTTATAGACACCTCAGATGAGAAAGTTTGCTACAAAGCATGCCAATATATTTTCATATAACCTTTTAAAAACTGCCCTTAAAGAGCACATATTGCAAATCCACCTGGAAATTCTTTCAGAGAACTCCTTCTTACCTTGTGAGCAGCCGCTGAATTAAACAACAATCTGAGAGCCTCTCTCTATTTCTCTGTATAAGTCAAAGTTATCCCCCTTTCAGTTCTGTACTTCTATGTTCTCTGCTGACCTAATTTTGTCTGTGATAAATGCCAGAGTTCGACTGGAGTCACTTGAGCTGCTGTAAGAGAAGAATGGAAGTCAAAAATGAATGCACTCAACATTCCTCCTTTGACAGATTGCTTGTCAAGAGGCTAAAAGCCTTGGAAAGCTATAGGTGAGGTAAAGCATTATAATAGCCATCCTTTAGATTAAATTGAATTCCAGTTTTCAACTAATTACACCAGACTCCAATAATGAAGTTAAAGCTCATTCAAATTGAAAGGTCCAGCATTTTACTCCAGCCTCAACCATACTACATCAGGCAGTCATCTTTTAAAACGCTTGGAATAGATCCTTGGAAGCAGCACAAAACCCATCAAGGTTCAGACTGGGGTTTGGGTCAGAGACTGCCTAAGGGAGCAATCCTACAGCTGCTAGACAGTGGCTAGATGGCCATAGGATATGCCGTTTTCCAGGAACTGACCTCGAAGTCTGCACTCTGAGGTCGGTTCCTGGAAAACCGACCTCCCCTCACTTCCGCACTGTCTTGGAGGGGGCACAGAGGAGCCCTGTCCTCTGTGCTCGTAAGAGGAGTGTGGAGGGGCTGAAAAGGGGTATGGCTGGGGGCGTTCTGGGGCGGGGAGAGCATAGCTGCGTTTATGACACATCCAATGTGTCGTACAGCAACCTCCTTCCCAGCTCCGTGCTCCTGTGGCTTGACAGCCGCAATTGGCTATCTCTCCAAAAAAGCAGGGCAGGGGAAGCATGGAGGGCATGATTCCCTCCGTGCTTCTCCTGCCCTGCTTAGGATAGGCAGTCACCTCCGAGTTCGGAGGCAGCCGCCTATATTGATAGGATTGCGCCCTAAGTGACCCTGGTCAACCATCTGTGTCTAGAGGTGGACAGGGGGAGTGTTACTTTGTCCCTTCTTCTGAATCTCTCAGCAGCTTTTTGATACATCTGATCATCAAACCTTTTTGGGATGGGTGTGAGTGTGAGACCCCTCTTTGGGACTAGATTCAGAACAGGTGAATGCTGCTCTGCTCCATGGTAATGGCTCTGCAGGGTACCACAAAATTTAATCTTTTCCCCAGTGCCTTTTAACATCTGCATCAGGGTGTTGAACTTCTTTTAGTCAGCGGGCAAAATTCAATTTCAGAGAAGCTCCCAAGAGCCAGGTTCCAGTGGTGGGTGGGGCCAAAGGTAAAATGAGGCAGGGCCAAAGTGCCAGCATATTGTAGCTGAAAGCTCTCACTTCCAGTAACTAAGCCTTGGGAGAGGCATTTCAATCTTTTAGAATGGGCAGGCGGGTGGGCGGACCATGCAAAAGTCAGATAACCACCAAAGAAATGGCGGCCATGAGAAAGGGAGCATGGTCATCTGGGGAACACCGGAGGGCTGGATTGGGACCCCAGGCAGGCCAGATTTTGACCCACAGGCCTGAGGTTCTGCACCCCTGATCATGGGCATCTGCTGGAATTTTTCCAGGGCTGGGGTGGGGGGCAAAGCATCACAGCCATTTCTGGTTGTAATTCGTACACATAGCATGCACTGCTACAACACACCCGAGGGCTTTCCTTGAATGTGCTCTTTGTAGCTTAGCATTCCATGACAGAAGCATACGCAGAGTAGTAGAAGCTCCTGGGAACTGGACAGCACTAGTGCAGAAGAGTTATATTCAATAAGCACCATGAACTCCAACAAAACTTTATTTGGAGTGAAAGATTAAAAAACACACACACACAGGAGCAAGATGGGGGGGGGGAAACCCAGATGCACAACCACAGTACAGCTGTCTTAAGGATATCATAATGTATATTTGATGGCATCACTAGCCTTATCATGACATAGACAACCTCACATGACTTATCCTAGATGATTTCTTTCATCTTGGAAACATTGAACACTCTCTAGAACAGTCTTCCCCAACCGGGCACCCTCCAGATGTTTGGGACTGCAACCCCAGCACTCCAGTCACAAATTGCTACAGTCAGTGTGCTACGCTGCTGCTTCAATCAATTTCACAGCCCCATCTGCATTTCCTTAAAACACCAACTGTCCTGTCCTGAGCCTTTCCTGTGTGGCTGGAAACTGAAAGTAGAGACAGACGGGGCAGGCACAGCAGAATGACATCATGACTGCAATCCAGTGGGGGGCAGTTGCCCACCCTGGCCCTTATGAGCAGATGCCCATGCTCCTGATGTATATGCGGCCCTGAGGGAGATTGTGTAGCAATGCATTGTTGTCCACAGTGGAACTGAAGTAGGTGTGCCCCATCCAGCACTTGTGTCCAGACTCAGACCAGCTTAGCTTCTTCAAGGTTGCTGCATCATGTACTTTCAGGCCACACCCTAGTTACTAGGCCTAGAACATAGAATGTGATGATGGCACCGGACTCCATTTTAATCTCATGGAGGCCTCTTGTGCCAGTATACAAAGTTGGCTATGGGCTGAATGGTGGAGAATACGCTGACACTAAATCCTGGTTGGGGAAGGGATGTAGGTTAGAATGGTGGGTTTGCCTGTTCTTGACAGAATCACACCCCTCCCCCTAGAGAACCAGGTCCACCACCTGGGTGTGGTGCTGCGGCCTGCCTTGCAGCAAGAATCACAGATGTTGGCACTTTCTTTTGTTGTTGTTCAGTCGTGTCCGACTCTTCCTGACCCCATGGACCATAGCACGCCAGGCATTCCTGTCCTGCGCTCTCTCCCAGAGCATGATCAAGTTCATATTCATTGCATCCGTGATGCTATCTAGCCATCTCATCCTCTGCCGTCCCCTTCTCCTTTTGCCTTCAGTCTTTCCCAGCATCAGGGTCTTTTCCAGAGAGTTTTCTCTTCGCATTAGGTGGCCAAAATATTTGAGCTTCAGCTTCAGTATCTGTCCTTCCAATGAGCACTCAGGGTTGATTTCCTTTAGGATGGACTGATTTGACCTCCTTGCAGTCCAGGGGACTCGTAAGAGTCTTCTCCAGCACCACAGTTCGAAAGCATCAATTCTTCGGCGCTCAGCCTTCCTTAGAGTCCAGCTCTCACAGCCATACATTACTACTGGGAAAACCATAGCTTTGATTAGACGGACCTTTGTCGGCAAGGTGATGTCTCTGCTTCTTACTATGCTGTCTAGGTTTGCCATAGCTTTCCTCCCCAGGAGCAAGCGTCTTTTAATTTCATGGCTACAGTCACTGTCTGCGGTGATCTTGGAGCCCAAGAAAGTAAAATCTGTCACTGCTTCCATTTCTTCCTCTTCTATATGCCAGGAAGTGATAGGGCCAGATGCCATGATCTTTGTTTTTTTAATGTTGAGTTTCAAACCAGCTTTTGCACTCTCCTCTTTCACCCTCAACAAGAGGCTCTTGAGATCCTCTTCGCTTTCTGCCATTAGGGTGGTATCGTCTGCATATTGGAGGTTGTTGATAATTCTCCCAGCAATCTTAATTCCGACCTCTGATTCATCCAACCCAGTGTTTCTCATGATGTACTCTGCATATAAGTTAAATAAGCAGGGTGACAATATGCAGCCTTGTCGTACTCCTTTCCCAATTTTGAACCACTCGGTTGTTCCATGTCTGATTCTTACTGTTGCTTCTTGACCCTCGTACAGGCTTCTCAGGAGACAGGTAAGGTGGTCTGGTACTCCCATCACTTTCAGAATTTGCCACAGTTTGTTGTGATCCACACAATCAAAGGCTTTAGCGTAGTCAATGAAGCAGAAATAGACGTTTTTCTGGAATTCTCTTGCTTTCTCCATGATGCAGCGAATGTTGGCGATTTGATCTCTAGTTCCTCTGCCTCTTCGAAACCCAGCTTGTACTTCCGGTAGTTCTCGGATCGCATACTGCTGAAGCCTAGCTTGTAGGATTTTGAGCATCACCTTGCTGGCATGTGAAATGAGCGCAATTGTGCGGTAGTTTGAACACTCTTTGGCGTTGCCCTTCTTTGGAATTGGAATGTAAACTGACCTTTTCCAGTCTTGTGGCCACTGCTGAGTGTTCCAAATTTGTTGGCATATTGAGTGCAGCACTTTAACAGCATCATCTTTTAGGATCTTAAATAGCTCAGCTGGAATACTGTCATCTCCACTAGCTTTGTTGTTAGTAATGCTTCCTAAGGCCCACTTGACTTCACTCTCGAGGATGTCCGGCTCAAGTTCAGTGACCGCACTATCATGGCTATCAGGGACATTCAGATCTTTCCTGTATAGTTCTTCTGTGTATTCTTTCCACCTCTTCTTAATCTCATCTGCATCTGTTAGGTCCCTGCCTTCTTTGTCCTTTATCATGCCCGTCTTTGCACAAAACGTTCCCTTGAGATCTCCAATTTTCTTGAAGAGATCTCTAGTCTTTCCCATTCTGTTGTTTTCCTCGATTTCTTTGCATTGTTCATTTAAGAAGGCCTTCTTGTGTCTCCTTGCTATTCTCTGGAACTCTGCATTCAGTTGGATATATCTTCCCCTTTCTCCCTTGCTTTTCACTTCCCTTCTTTCCTCAGCTACTTGTAAAGCCTCATCAGACAGCCACTTGGCTTTCTTGCATTTCTTTTTCTTTGGGATGGATTTCGTTGCTGCCTCCTGAACAATGTTACGGACCTCCGTCCATAGTTCCTCAGGCACTCTGTCTATCAGGTCTAATCCCTGAAATCTATTCCTCACCTCCACTGTGTATTCAGAAGGGATATGATTTAGGTCATACCTGAATGGTTTAGTGGTTTTCCCTACGTGCTTCAATTTCAGCCGAAATTTTGCAACAAGAAGCTCATGATCTGAGCCACAGTCAGCTCCAGGTCTTGTTTTGACTGACTGTATGGAGCTTCTCCATCTTTGGCTGCAAAGGACATAATCAATCTGATTTCGATATTGACCATCTGGTGATGTCCATGTGTAGAGTCGTCTCTTGTGCTGTTGGAAAAGAGTGTTTGCTATGATCAGCGTGTTCTCTTGGTAAAACTCTATTAGCTTTTGTCCTGCTTCATTTTGTACACCAAGGCCATGCCTGCCTGTTATCCCAGTGATTTCATGACTTCCTACTTTAGCATTCCAATCCCCTATGATGAAGAGGACATCTTTTTTTGGTGTTAGTTCTAGAAGGTGTTGTAGGTCTTCATAGAACCGATCAACCTCAGCTTCTTCGGCATCAGTGGTTGGGGCATAGACTTGTATTACTGTGATGTTGAATGGTTTACCTTGGATTCATACTGAGATCATTCTATCATTTTTAAGATTGTACCCCAGTACTGCTTTTCCCACCCTTTTGTTGACTATGAGTGCCACTCCATTTCTTCTAAGGGATTCTTGCCCACAATAGTAGATATGATGGTCACCTGAATTAAATTTGCCCATGCCTGTCCATTTTAGTTCGCTGATTCCTAAGATGTCGATGTTCAATCTTGCCATCTCCTGTTTGACCACCTCCAGCTTACCTTGATTCATTGATCTGACATTCCAGGTTCCTAAACAATACTGTTCTTTACAGCATCGGATTTTCTTTTCACCGCCAGACACATCCACAGCTGAGTGTCCTTTCGGCTTTGGCCCAGCCGCTTCACTCTTTCTGGTGCTACTTGGAAATACCCTCTGCTCTTCCCCAGTAGTATATTGGACACCTTCTGACCTGAGGGGCTCATCTTCTGGCATCATATCTTTTAGCCTTGTGATACGTTCCATGGGGTTTTCTTGGCAAGAATACTGGAGTGGGTTGCCATTTCTTTCTCCAGTGGACCACATTTTGTCAGAACTCTCTGCCATGACCTGTCCGTCTTGGGTGGCCCTGCACGGCATAGCTTATGGCTTCACTGAGTTACGCAAGCCCCTTCGCCACAACAAGGCAGTGATCCTTGAAGGGGTGGCACTTTCTAGGTCAATGTTTTAGCAGCTCCAGATGATTAACGTCCAAAATGCCTTCTCTTCTCTCACTTCTGGCATCCATAGACTACTGCAGCGTACTCCATGGAAGGCTGCCTTTGAAGATGGTTTGGGAGTTTCAGCTGAAGCAGAATTCTGTGACCTACCTTTTATTCCAAACAGGCCACAGAAAGCCTACTTGATGCTATTTGTTCTGCCTGCTAGTTAGTTTCTAGGTCCAGTTTTGTGATGCTGGCTATTAGATTTGAAGTCCTTTGAGTAGCACTGACTCTTCATGCCTCAGTAAACTCATCTCAGAAACTTTTAATACCCCTTCTGCCTATAATTAAAGCTTTCCCTGAGGTTGGGTAGCTTCTTCTGTCTTTATGCTGCTGCAAATATTGACTTGTGATGTATTTCTCCTGCTGAATTTGATATTTTATTGTGCTACACCTTGGCCATTTTAAATTTTAAAAAGCTCTGTGTGTGTGTGTGTGTGTGTGTGTGTGCGTGTGCGTGTGCATTCTGAAAGTAAGCTTTATATCATTGAGTAGTTCCACAGGGTGGATTGGGACACATTCTAAGGAAAGGTTTCTTATGCTACCTTCATTATTACTTTTCCCATCCATTATGAGAACTGAACAGAAAGAATGGCATTAGTCTTTCTGCTGTATAAACAAATGCTACTATCTCAATTAATCAAAAGGTATCCAAGTATTGAAGTGGTAGGAAACACCTTTTCCAAAATGTCAGGATGTAGCTGGTAGTTCATCAAGCCTTCAAAATTCCAAGGAAATTGCTTGACAGGAGTTCCATAAAGGGTGTGGAGTCCATACTACGTTATAACTCAAATGAGAAAAGATTGTTTCTCAATTCTACACCAACAGGTAGATTCTGAGCTCAAGTTGGTTCTATACATTTATTTTATTTTATGTATTTATACCCCACCCACTTTGAAAAATTACACATTTCCAAGGAGGCTTACAAAACAAGAGAAAATGCAACAAATTAAAATAGAGCTGTCCTAGATTAGAGATTATGCTGCACATGTGTTCAAGTGCTGTACCTATTCTTGGGGCTCTGCAACAAAACATTGCCTTTGAGTCTCTCCTTTCTCACATAGGAAGTTGCCCAGCTCTGGGACTTACGGACCTAGGAGGCCTTGAAGGTGCAGAGCAGGGGCAGTATCCAATGCCGCCCTTGTGCCAGCAGGAAGCTAACACTTCATAGTATAACCCCAGAAACTAGTCCAAACTACTGCTTCCAGAACTAGACAAATTAGTGGAGCTTGTGGAAGGAAGCTCCACTGACTTGTCCTGTACCAGAAGCCATAGGTTGAGCTAGTTTCCAGGGTTGCACTATGGAACACTAGCTGCCTGTTGCACTAGTGCTCATTCCCACCAGTGCAACATGATTGGGCTGGCGGACTGCCAGAGATGGATATTGTTTTGGGTCAGCTGTCAGCAAGCTTGATCTATACCTTCAAAGCCCTTTCTTCTTAGGCAGAAGGCTGCTCAGAGCTGGAAAGACTCCCCACCTGAAGAGGTATAGTCCTGTATTCTCTCCTTGCTCCTTCCTCCTCCTGTGTCCACTCCCCAAATATACACACATGCGGTGTTCTTTGTTTATTTGTTTTGGGTGGTTTGTTAACCCCCCTTTAAAAAAAAAAAAAAGTTTTTTGTACTGCTGCAAACCTCAAGATTCCCTCTTGTGTGTGTGTGGTGCTGATACGGCTACCTAAATATCAGCACTCCAAGATTGAAGATGGGAGATAGAAGGAATTATAGCGTAGATCTATATGTGCAAAAGGATGTGCATGCTGATCTGCTTCCTCCATTGAAGCTACTGGGGTCTTTCCAATACGTCAACTACCAGATCTGGTTTAGGACCCATAAGGCTCTGCTCAAATGCCCCAATCAGGTATCTGAATTTTTTATTTCACAGATTTGCAGCCCTACTAATTACCTAGAGTGAGAAAGAGCATACTTAAAATAAAAAGTCCTTTTACATAGGCAAGTCTGCAAATGCACTATAATGAAACAAGCTCATCAAATATTGGGGCATTACTCTCCGCCCGCCCCACCAGCATTTTAACATTGTGAATAGAGAGATGTGCCTGGAAAGAAGAGTGAATTTGCCAGCTTTTAGAAAAGGTTTGGTTCCTCGTCAATATTTCAGATTGTAATGTCTTGATTATAGGTAGCAGTTCTTAAAATAAAAGTCACCAAATTATAAATTGACAAAGAATTCACCATAGATACAGCAGAAGATTTCTGTGGCAATTTTGATAAAATTCCACACATTCTCAAAAGGTGTATTCAGGGAGACTTTAAAATGTCAGTATTTAACAAGACATATGAACCTCACCTTCAGTTTCATAAGTGCCCATTTCTAATGAAAATCAATATTTAAATGTATTACAGAGCAATAAAACATCGGCAGTGAGATCGGCAAACAGTTATTAAAATAGGCACATCCATTAAGCTGTGGGTAGATTCATGTAATAAAGATATTTTTGAATTAAAATATGTTGCCATAAATCACTGTTTTCTTGTAAGTTGTGCAAACCTAACTTAATAGATTTCAAATGCTTATCTGGCTCCCATGCTACTTTAGATTAGACTTAAAGACTCCAATTCCATGTCAGTGAAATTAGGAAATCTGTGAACAGTAAACAGAATTTACCTTAATTGGGGGCAGGGGGATTCGAATCCTTACTTGTATAGTGTAAAAAACTTGATATGAATGCATGCCACATACTGGATCAAAGCAGCCACTGCAAAGACATGTTACCATAAAACCATCACGCTAAATGTTAATTTATCTAAAAAGAAATACCTTGATTACAGGAAATATATAATGCAGTTCAGAGGACTACCTCTGTGTGTCATTTCTCCAATGTGGAAGTGTAGAAGCTTTCAAATAAAGCAGTATTCAATCATCTGAGAAGTTTATAACTGCAAAGTCCTAAGTTTTCTTCTCTACATAGTTCAGGGGGATTTTAAGCAGGAGTGAATATTATTTGCATGCACCGCTGCTATAAGACTTCTTCCCTCTGGCTGTCTGGCACTTTGAAGGGGGCGACATGAGGTAAGAACTCTAACTTGGTACCTTTATGACCTGGTTCTGTCAAGAGTCCATAGGTGCCGACACCCTGCCACATTGTGTCCCCTCTTGTCTACCTGTCCTCCTAGCCTTGTTTCTTCCTCACACAGAAGGTAGCTGTCAGACATCTGCCATTTTCAATTTCCCACAGTACCCCCAGAGTGATGCTACATTGTAAATTGTGAGCAGTCTAAAATGGTGGGTGTCTCTTTGTTGGCCACTGCTGCCATTGATTCCTGCCAGTAAATGTATTGGGGGTGGGATACTGATATCAGGGAGTCAGCAGACATGGGAGAACCTGGCAGGTGGCACTTGCACTGGCCTTGACTGTGACACCTTCCATGCGGCAGGCAGGAGTCTGTTGTTGGAGGAGCTGGTTTCCTGGGTTAGCTCTCTTCCCAGGATACAAGATTCACAGACGCAAGCCATTCACAGAAAGGTTGAGTATCAGTTTCCACCTCACTGGGACCCTTTGAACATTAACAAAGCCACATGGAAACAATGCATAGCTGGATTAACACTTAAGGCTGCATTCCTATATATACTTACCCATCAAATTCAGTGGCACTTACTTCTGAGTAGACATAAGATTTCACTGCAGATGACCCAAACACATGGGTGGGGGATTATCAGACAGGAAAGACCCAGGTAGCTGGTTGGGCAGGTAAAATAGGACAGTAGCTGCTAGGTGGCTAGGATGCAGATTTACACACACACACCCCAAAAAACCTTTGCCTGGAAACGTGTAGAGACTCTATAGAATTCTAGTAACAACTGCAATCTTGTACTGAATATCCATTCTTTAAAGAATTAAATTTAAAGAACAGTGTTTACAGTTAAGGCATCAGTGTACACAAATATGTACTCCACTAAAATTAGTGGGACTTACTCATATGTAAACTGGGCACGGGCAGCAGGCAATGTAAATAATTAAGAAAGCAAATAGATACAAAACATCTTGAACACACAACACACTTTCAAGCTGATTAAAAACCAGTGAACCTTGGCATTAACATTCTCATAAAAAACCAACACTGGGATTTTCAGCTGTATACACACGATGTATTAAAGAATTTCCCCAGCATTTTGGCTAAGCATTTAATGTGCCTTCTGCTTTAAATGTAATTTTAGATTTACAGTTCAAACTTTAAGACAGTAATATAATAGTAATAAAAGAACAAGCCAACCTGATATGCAAGAGTGCTCTTAGCTTCATGTCCTTGGTATTTTTTTCAATATTCTATTAAGCCTCAGCTGTCCAAGACAGAAGCTCAACACAGTGCAACAAAATCCTTACAATGCACTGCACTGACACTGCAAACCACAGCCATGTGGTAATGCTTAAAACATATTGACAGTCTTCTAAAGCTTTTTGCCTTCTTCTGTATATATCACACCATTGATTTTTCTCTTTTACTGAACACCCCCATCACTTTATAACGAGTGGGCATGGAATACTGTAGGAGTCGAAGAGAACACATTTCTGCTAAGGACCAGACTTTGGGCCACACCCTCAGACCCAATGGAAAAGTGGGATGGATGTCAGCGGGCCTGACTGAAGGAAGTACCCCAGTTTTAAACATATTAAAATCAATTAAAAACTGAGTTCTAATTTCTATTAAAGATATACCATTGAAACAGCTCTCTCAAGCACTGGAAACAATGTGACCAATTATTGAGGATGATATGTATCTCAGCCCTGTGATAGAAGGTGAAAAGAATATATACACTTCTAGCTCACCTTCACAAACAGATCTTAATAGCACATGCTTGTAGATCATTTTCCTCGGTGGAACAGGCCATGACATAAATGTGGCTATGGTGAGCCATGTATCAGCTCTGTCTAGTTCCATAAAGAGCACACAGAGTACCTGGAATTCCACAAGAAACCAGATATTTGAGATGGTTCTCAAATACATCAGTGTCAACATAAATGAGGCATGCAAAAACACTGAATAAGCTACTGACAAAATACAAAAGCCAGGAACTCGGGGAAGCAGAGGGCAATCCTGTTCTCGCTCCTGCTTGAAACAGAGACTGGTGGCTGGAATCAAGACAGGAACTGGGACAGACTAGGGCTGGGTGTCGAGAAAGTTAATAGTAGGTGGATTAGAACCAGAGCTGGGGTAAAGCTAGAAGCATGAATTCTTGGTAGGATGCAGGAGTTGGAGATGAGAAATAGGTCTAAGGTATGTGGATCCTGGCAGGGAGAAGCCAAGTTGGAGGATACATAGTATTAGAATGAGTGGCCAAATAACTGAGTCCACATACTGAAGGTTTGGCAAAGCAAACTTTACTTGGCAAAATCTGCACTCATGGTGTGTCACGTTTCTGAAGAGTTTCCACTCCCTTCAGTGCACATGATGTTCATGCTGTTTCATTTCTGAGCTGCACATTTTCTTTGACCTGTTATCGTATTCATTTCCCTGAAATTGGGGATGTACGAAAGTCACTTACCATTTCAACGGGGTGATTCGCGTTGGGGGGGAGGCGCTCCTCACCTCCCCCCAAAATCCTAATCCGGCCAGCTCCGCTTCACGGAGATTCAGCAGACATCCGGCTGCTGGGCAGCTTTCTGGGGGGAAAAAAACAGCGTACGTAAATGGCGGCGGCTATGGTGGCCGCCATTTGCGTTCCCTTTTTTTCGTTGTTTTAGCCTACGTAAATATTTACGTAAGCTATTACGGCAAAAAAAAGGGGAACGCAAATAGCACCCACTATGCTATTTGTGTTCCCCTTTTTTTTCGCCATAATAGCTTACATAAATATTTACGTAAGCTAAAACAGCGAAAAAAGGGAACGTAAATGGCGGCTGCCGTAGCCGCCGCCATTTGCGTACGCGGTTTTTTTTCTTTTTTAGCTGGCCGTGATAGGCTACGTAAGTATTTATGTAGCCTATCATGGCAAAGGCAGCTACACAAATGGCGGGGCGGCCGCCATGGCAGCCTGGCCGGATGCAAATGGCGGCTGCTACGGCAGCCACCATTTGAGTCTGCAGCAGCCGGCCAAGAGACCAGCTGCTGCCGCCGGAACCACCACAGGAGCCGCCACCACCGGAACATCCGCCCCAGGTAAGCTTCGTCCTGGGGGGAGGATTCTGCAGGGAGGGCAGGGGGTGGGAGGCCGTTCTGCCACGGGTTTCGGGGGGGCCGAATGCCAGTGCATTCAGCCTCACTGAAATCCATGGCAGAATTCTCTGTCATCCCTATCTGAAATACCGTAATATACAACTAGATTTCCATTCACGTAGTCCAATGTTTGCGTCGGGTACCTATATAGGCATGGTGTGCTCTTAACCCTGTCCTTATATGGTTGATTTCATATTTCCCTACTGGCCAGTCACAGCTCTCAACACCTCCATGCGCTCTTTGGGCAGCTTCTAGCATCCGTAGCTCACTTCCTGGTGTGTTCTCCCATAGTTCTTTCTCCTCTTCCAGCTAAGGTGTTTGTTTTTTAAATATAGTACTTTATTGTCTTCAGATCTTCAAAGAATCGGAGAGTGTCTATGGATGATCTAATTTCATTCCAGGCAGGTAGCACTGGGTCCCGCTTGCACAGACACATGCACACACACGCATAGAGAGAAACACACACACAGGAAAGGGGGAAGACTGACAGCTAAAAGTACAGCCATGTACAGATTCTGATCTTCATATCTGGCACAAGATACAGCACAGGGAAGGAACAGTCTCTCCAAAGCTTCGAAGTTTCAGAGAGTCAAGACATCACACTGACAACAAAGGTCCACATAGTTAAAGCAATGGTATTCCCCATAGTAACCTATGGCTGTGAGAGCTGGACCATAAGGAAGGCTGAGCGAAGGAAGATAGATGCTTTTGAACTGTGGTGCTGGAGGAAAATTCTGAGAGTGCCTTGGACTGCAAGAAGATCAAACCAGTCCATACTCCAGGAAATCAAGCCAGACTGCTCACTTGAGGGAATGATATTAAAGGCAAAACTGGAGTACTTTGGCCACATCATGAGAAGACAGGATACCCTGGAGAAGATGCTGATGCTAGGGAAAGTGGAAGGCAAAAGGAAGAGGGGCCGACCAAGGGCAAGATGGATGGATGATATTTTGGAGGTGATGGACTCGACCTTGGGGGAGCTGGGGGTGGCAACGGCTGACAGGAAGCTCTGGCGTGGGCTGGTCCATGAAGTCACAAAGAGTCGGAAGCGACTGACCAAATAAACAACAAACAACAACAACAACAGCCTGAAAAACATACTGAGATCTTGATGGCTCCTTGCTCCATTGTCATCCAAATGCTACTACACTGCTAACAAAAGAAGTGGACAAACAATCAATGGAGCCAGAGGCATGAAAGAGTTAATGTTGAGGTCATTTGAACAAAAAGGGATTGGGGGAAGGAGGGAGAACAAGGAAGAAGAGACTGTTCCTCTACCACAAACTGTCCACTTTTAACACAGTAAATATTCTCCCATTGAACTGTATGAACCAAGGTTATGCTTTCAAGGAAATACTGAAACAGGGAAATAGAGTGAGTGTGAATTACCATGTTTAATATGATTAGATTAACTGTGATATTGTACTGACTTCGTTCCGATCAGACACAAGGTGTAGATTGGGCCTTGGTTGCAAGAGGCATACACAAATGCTGAAACAGAACCGAACTTTTTATGATCAAGAAGCAGCCCAAGTTAAAGTAACAAAAAACTTATTTGGCTCTCCCTTGCTGGTGGGCAGGGTTCTCTGCATGTATCCAGAAGAGCTGATTTGTTCTGTGCCCTGGTTGAGCCCTGATATTACATTTTTTTTATCACTTTAAGAACAAATTAACCCTTTGGTGAAACTTTTTCTTGGTGTGGTCTTCTGACATCACTTCTAACAAAATATAAGCAACTGCACTAGCTTGTGGTCTGTTACATTCACCACAGTGGGGCTTAGGAGAAAAAGACTAAGGAGACAATCAGTGGCCAAAGTGGTTACTGGCCAAAGACCCACTACCCTAGTTTATAGGGGTAAAGTCCAACGTTGCTTTAAGAAGCCTGCGTTTAGTGTCTTGGAATATTTTTTCAAGCAGGTCTTCTAGCTAAGTACTCAAGGGTCTACATTCAAGACCTGAGACCCCAGACACGGAGAATGAGGGAATGTTTTGTGGCATCCTGTCATGTAAAACAGCTTGTCTCCTCCACAGGGGTAAAGAAAACTCTAGATTACAATATCTGCACAAAGGATATGTAAAGACTAAGTCTGACTTACCATCTACAGCAGGGTTGGGCAGAACGTAGATCTCCAGATGATTTGGACTTCAACTCCCAGCTTTCCTGACCATTGGCCACGTATGCACACGTATGCACGTATGCAGGGTCTTCTGGGAGTTGAAGTTGAAAACATTTGGAAACCTTTTCCCCATCCCTGGTCTGCAGAGTCCTGACAAAAGAAAAAAAGAAAGAAAAAATCACTCATGCCCAAGAAGGTAAGGTAACACAGCAAGAGTACATACTTCAAAGACTGTCAACCCATTTTACATTTAGAATTTTACTCGCTGACACTAAATAGATGTTTGCAAACAAATTAACACAAGATGAAAAGCTTCAGTTTAAGACACACACACATCAGAACTTATCTGTCAAGGGTGATTTGTGTGTGGAAGCAGCACACAGTTGCTTCCTTCTGTTGCCAAGCTGTTTCCTTCTGGATTGGCAACCTCATGCACAAAACCAACACAGAGTTCTTACAACTAGATCTCCATATCTATCTCTTGGAGCTGTGCACAGGCTTCCTACTGCAGACCTTGGGCCATGTATGCAGTGCCATAATAGGCTAAGAGCACAATCCTATGGATGTTTGGACAGAAAAAAAGTCCTACAATTCCCAGAATTGTATGCTGAGCATGCTGGGAACGGTAGGATTTTTTTTCCATCTAAACATGCATAGGATTGCCCCCTAATGCTTTCAGCTTTGACCCTGTTGGATTACAACTCTTAGAGTAGTAGCTGGCAAGTGGGAAAAGGGGCTAAATCCAGGGTTCCCTTGTAACATATGCCAGTATTGTCAAAGTTAACAGCACCAACTATATATTGGGACTGTGGAAGTGTGCAGCCTCCCAACATGCTAGCATGTATGAGCATGTTTGGACTAGGGCTTCACAACTTCAAAGTAGCCCAGTCTTTATGGAGTTGTTGCAAATCTTAAGACATTCAGAAGAAATGCATATGGCATTTCACTTCATTTGCAAATATTATTTATGATGCAACTGAGAGCCACGTCATTTATTACAAGTACAAAGCAACACATCCTCTTTCCACATTTCTGAGTATTGTAAGGTCGAGATGTGCAAGGCACACGAGTCACGTATGCATGCTGTATCGCTGTTTCGTTGTAAAATATGAGGTAGTCCTGAGGCATCAAGTCTAGCTAATGAGCAGAAAGTAACCCACTACATTTCATGGGGGCTTAATCTTGGACATTACCATAACACATCATCTTTGTATGTGCTCTCACTGTGTGTGATCTAGCTGTAGAAACTCCTACTTTTGGAAGCTGTCTTAGTGGCCACTGGATGTCATCCTTGTTTCATACAAAAGAGCTTAAAGAGTATTTTCATCAAGATAAGATAATGGTAGACAAACAATCTACCCCAAATAGCTGAGCAGATTCATGTTCAGAAGAAGTATTTGCTGGATGGGAATGACAGGATGAATGAGATGAGGTCCAGTTGCACATCAAAGAAAGAATACAGTCTATTCACACCATATTGCTTTGAACTGGATGTGCATTCTCATGTTCTTTCAAATGTCCATCTCCCTCTGCTTCCAACTGGTCACAGGGTGACATCTTTATGAACAAGAAGAAGTAGAATGGTCCCTATACCATATCCTGGGCCAGTTTCTGTATGACTAACTCACCTTATTGTAAAACCCAAACATTTGTTTAACCTGGAGGAATGTTTCCTTTCCAGATTAAAACACTCAGATCTCACTGCTCTATGTTCACTTGGTGGCTTACAACATCTTTTTTGTACACTCCCCCACCACACATGTATTTTTAATCCAAACCATTCTAAAACATGAAATAAAAGCTTTAGGGCACAATCCTATACATACATAGAGAGAAGGGAGTCCTACAATTCTCAGCATTCCCCAGCCAGCCATGTTCCATGTTTTAGGGTTTTTTCCCTTTCTAAACATGCCCAAGATTATGCCCTAAATAAAATAACAATAAACAAGAAGTGCTGGGAGTGCTGGGACTTTTTTCTGTCTCAATATACATAAGATTGCCTCTTTAAAACATTTATATTACCTTAAAATTGTATTTATTCTAGGCTTAATTACCCAATTCCTTGCAGAAAAACAGAAGAGGGGAAATGAGAGAAATATAAAGTTGAGCATCACTTAGGACTATGGGCAAACGTTTCAAACACAGGACCTACTTTTACCCCCATCCTCCAACACAGGACCCCCTTTTCCTTTTTTAAGGGCGCAATCCTATCGAGATTAGGGATGTCAGAGAATTCCACCATGGATCTTGCTGAGTCCGAATGCCAGTGCATTCTGCCCCCCGAAATCCGTGGTGGAATGAAGCCCCTGCCCCCCCCCCACGAAAGGCACACGAAACGGAGCACTTACCTGCTGCCGTCTGTGCTGACTTGCGAATGGCGGCCACAGAGCGGCCGCCTTTCGCTTCCTCATCATAGCTGTGATAGGCTACATAAGTATTTACGTAGCATATCACGGCAAGCTAAAAAAAAACACACAGCGTACGCAAATGGCAGCGGCTATGGCAGCCGCCATTTGCGTTCCCTTTTTTTCGCTGTTTTAGTTTACGTAAATATTTACGTAAGCTATTATGGCGAAAAAAAGGGGGACGCAAATAGTGTAGTGGGCGCTATTTGCGTTCCTTTTTTCCCCCCGCCGTACTAGCTTACGTAAATATTTATGTAGGCTAAAACAGCAGGGGAAAAAAAGGAACGCAAATAGCGCCCACTACGCTATTTGTGTTCCCCTTTTTTTCGCCGTAATAGCTTATGTAAATATTTACGTAGGCTAAAACAGTGAAAAAAAGGGAATCCAAATGGCGGCTGCCATAGCTGCCGCCATTTGTGTATGCTGTTTTTTTTTTTCCTGCAGGCTGCCCAGCGGCCAGATGTCCGGCTGCAGGCTGCCCCGGCTGGCGGCTCCACGGAATCTCTGTGGAGCGGAGCTGGCCGGATTAGATTTCGGGGGGAGGTGCAGAGCACCTCCCCCCCCCGCGAATCACCCCATTGAAAAGGTAACTGACTTAGGTACATCCCTAATCGAGATAGGTGGCTGCCTCCAAACTCAAAGCTGACCGCCTATCCTAAGCAGGGCAGGAGAAGCATAGAGGGGATCGTTCTCCTGCCCTGCTTTTTTGGCTAGAGAGCCGATTGCGGCTGTCTAGCTGCAGGAGCATGGAGCGGGGAAGGAGGCTGTTATATGACACATTGGATGTGTCGTACAGCAGCTGCGCCCACCCCGCAGCTACGCCCTCCCTGCCCCCAGCCACACCCCTTTTCAGCCACTCTGCACTCCTCTTGCAAGTGCAGATGATGGGACTGCTCTGCACTGCCTCCGAGGCAGCACGGAAGTGGGGGGAGGTCGGTTCCCAGAAAATGGTGTATCCTATGGCTGTCTAGCAGCCATAGGATTGCTCTCTCCATGTATATATTTCTCCTTTCTATTGCATTTTCCCTCTCATTATCCTCCATTTCCTCCTCATGAAATCCTTCAATAATAAAAATAGGGTGGCAAGAGCACTGGTGCAACTCAACCTCACCTAGCTTGCGGCCTTGGCAGCCAAGTCTTTTTTTCTGATTTTAAGTGCAGGCGTTCAGATCTGGATCAAGAGCATACTGTTGAGGGTAAGGGGACTTTAACTCTTTGTCGTCTGTGTCCCAACATGGATTGGGGGCCTTGCACCTGCAATACATATTAGGGATGGGCGGATTACTTACCCCATTCCAGATGGGGGCATCTGCTGGTGGGGGGGAGGCGATCCGTCCCTCTCACTGGAATCCCTGGAATCCTCCCCGTCCCTCTCCCTCGAATCCCTGGAATCCTCCCCAGCCGGCTCCGCTCTGCGGCAAGTCCACGGAGCCACCGGCCAGGCCCGCCCACAGCAGGACTTCCATCTGCTGCTGGGCTGCAGCCGCAAATAACGTCCGGCATAGCAGGCACCATTTGCATCCCTGCTCTTTGCCATGACAGGCTATGTAAATGCTTATGTAGCCTATCACGGCTAAAGTAGGGAGGCAAATGGCGGCTGCAGGCCAGGGCAGCCATTTGCGACTGCAGACCGGGGCAGCAGACAGACCAGACCGGCCGACGCCATGTAAGGTCCGTCCCGGGAAAATTTCACGGGGTGGTGGGAGGGAATGCTCTGTTCCGCCACGGACTCCGGGGGGCCAGATTCCAAAGAATCCAGCCTCATTGGATTCTCTAACATCCCTAATATATATTGACAAAAAGTGACCCATTTGCTTTAAGTGATCATGATTTGACATTATACATTCCAAGCGTGGGGGACTCTGTCTAGATTGGGAAAACAGCAAGGGGAAAGGTTAAAACCTCCAAGCCTCCCTACAATCAAGGTTTTGATCCAGATCAGGAGCCCTGTGTTTGCTAAGGAAAAAGATAGGAAGAGATTAACGGCGCAATCCTATGCAGGTTTAGACAGAAAAAATTCCTACAACTCCCAGCATTCCCCAACCAGCATAGCTGTTGTTTGTTGAAAAAGAAACTAGAACAAGCTCCGTCCTAGGTGGAGGCAAGGAGAGAACTGGCTGGGAGAAGCCACAGAGGCCAAGACCAAGGCAAAAAGCCTGGTCACATATTCATTCCATCCAGTATGATGGATGCCACCTTGCACCAGATGGGAATAGTATGTTCTGTCATGGCCATCATATTTCAGGATGGAACAAGCTACCTTTATTCCAGAGAAAAACACTAGAAGAAAACACAAGGATATGCAATTATATGTCTAGATCGTGAGAAAAAGATCAAACTTTTCTAGAAAGCTTCTTAACCATTAGCTGTTCAAATTGGCATCTGCTGAGGACAACAAGATTGTGCTACTATAGCCTCCCCCAAACTGGTGCCCTTCAGATATTTTGGACTACAGCTTCCAGCATTCCTGACTGTTGGCCATGCTAGCTGGGGTTGCTGGGAGTTGAAGTCCAAAACATCTGCAGGCACCAAGTTGGGCAAGGCTGTGCTACCTCCCCCCCACCCAAGTTGCCATAAAATGTTTTGCCTCAGAGTATGCTCATAGGGTCCTCCCCAGGTGAAACCTCAGAGAAATATCAAAAGTAACCAAAATTCATAAGTGTTATTTTTTGGGTAAAGGATAAAAACATATTGATACAGATATGGTTTAACCATCACAGCCAGGTATTAAGTAGTGTCTGCTGTTCTGATAACATTTCTCCAGTGTTAAAAGTAATCCCGGGACATACACTGTCTTTTACATGATGGTTTTTAGGATATCTGGCCTCCCTTTTCATTGTCTCCTAGTTTTTTTTTACTTCCACATTGTTCTATTTTTATTTGCTGGGGGATTTTTTGTTTTGCCTCCTTACTCAAATGAAGACATGAAACAATACATGAGATGAACGAGTTTAATATTGACACAACTTACCTGAAATGGGAATAAACTCTCCTGAGAGTGTGGGTACCACTTTTAAAGCAAACACCTACATCCTCATCGAGTGACCTTCCCCCTTGCTTCTAGCCTGAGATTAGCCTCTGTCTGATCCCTCCTCCTTACACTTTGGCCTTTCAAGGAGTTAAGGGAGCTACAGGCAGGACATTCAGAAGGCAGGATATAAAATCCCCGGCATTTGCAGAGCTTGTCCTTAAATTATTACGTAACAAACTTGGAAATGGTAATATCCTGCTTCTTCAGGGGCTGGCCAGCTGCAGCATCACAAGTGTATGTTTTTGAGGAAATGGGTGTAGCCCTATGTCCTCCCTGGAAGTAGCACCTGGGGAGGAGAGAATCCTATGCCTTATAAAAGAGGGCAGCCCTGTGAAGTCAGGCAATAGGAAAGGAGCTAGAAAGAAACTAGTCCTGGCAAGTAAAATAGATCATTCTGTTGGGCTGCTATTACTAGTGCCATCCTTATCGAAGTATGTCTTTGGATTGTTTTTGCTGAGGACGCCAGATTATTTCATTTTGTAATTTAACTTACTGACTTTTGAGCCCAACGAATTGCAAGCTGTCCACAATTCCCAAAATGAAGTATTTGAAAATATGACCCTATGCGTAACAAGGGGCAGTATCCTATGGGAAGTACGAGAAGCTAGCAGATCCTTAACCAAATGGAAATAAGCTGAAACGCACTTCTTGAATAGGGCAGGTGTGGAGCTTGCAGAAAGAGGCTCCGATGACCCGTTCCTGACTGGGGAGCGAGTGTTTCCACTCATTTCTGGGGCTGCTTTAGCTAGTGCTAGCTTCCCATAGACCTAGTGGTGGGCCCTGCTGGTGGAACAGAAATAGCAGGGCATGGTAGTATAGGATACTGCCCATTGTTTCTGCATGCTTGCCTATCTAGTTCAGGACATTACCATTTCCAAGTTTGTTACGTAATAATTTTAAAAGTTTTGGGGGGAGGGGTTGGTCAATTTACTCGACATTTCAGGCATTAAGGATATGGTAGCACAGCTCGTGGAAATTAACTTCTCACTAATAGTGCTGATCTTAGGCTTCATTGAAATTTTACTCATTGGCTTCAACTTTAGCTTACCCAATTGGCCAATTCCTAGTATATAATGAAGATGTGTGAAACCAGTGGCTTATCTAGCCTAGTATCCCATTTCTAGATGGCAGATATTCCTGGTTATTCTTCAGTACTGCTATCTGTTTTTTGTCTTCTGCTTCTGACTTGCTCTATGGCCCTGAATCTTGGCTTGTTTCTCAACTCTGCCTCTTAGTAGATCCTGTAGTTTTGGTTTACTCTTTGATCTTGACCAGGAACAGAGAATGTGGGCCCTCCAGATGTTGTTTGACTACAACTCCCATTATCCCTTACCTTTGGCTATGCTGACTAGGGCTGATGGAAAGTGCAGTCTACCAACATCTGGAGGGCCACATATTCCCCACTGTTGGTCTTGACAGATCCCACAGCTCCTGGTTCCTGGCTCACCCCAGAATGCTGCACACAGCCCAGCCCCAACACTCCTGAAGCTGAACATAGCCCTAGGACAAAGTACTATTTGAGCTTTTTGCATGGATCTTTCTCATGCCAAATAGTTGCTTGAGAATACACAAGCAAATGAAGAAGCTTGCATAAGTATTAAGCAGCTAAAAAACACTTTAGGGTTGACTAAAATGAACAGAAACAAGCAGTCTGGCTTGCCATAGTGTTGTACTTTAACATCATACACAGATTTGAATGTAAAGGACACAATCACTGTTTCATGAAGTGAGGAGTCGGGGCACCTCTTTGTCGAAGTATAACAAGGTAGAATGTGTGGTAGGGCTTATCAGGTGTCCGCCTAATTACATGAAACCAAGGGAGATGACTGGCTGAATTCAGGAAGTAATCGAGGTTTTGTTGTGAGAGGCAATGATCCCAGCCACCTTAAAGGAGCTGGTTTTGTGTAGCTTGATGGGGCAAGCTTTCAAAGCAGTGATGCTCAAATATGTGGATATACCCACTCAAAATCAGAACTCACCTCAGGCAGCCCTCCCCCAGTAACAGCTTTTGTTTATACCCCACTCTTGTCCTCTTTGCCAGTGCTCCTTTCCAAAAGGCTAAAAAGACTTAACTTGAGTGAGTGGGAAAAAGGACGCAGCAGGTGCCCCCATCAACATGTGGCACATTTCTTTCCCACCTGGAAGCAGACTACAAGTCTACATCTCAGCTCCTGCTGACGTAGTCCTGTGGGGCTGCCTCCTTGGCAGCAAATCCAGGTCCCCAGTGGGAGAAAACTAGGGATGTTGGAGAAATCCCGCAATGGAATCAAATGAGATTGGATTTCTATGAATCCAACCCGTGGATTCCACAGCAGACCAGCTTTCCTGAGTCGCACAGATTCTGTGGGCCAGTTGTAAAATTCTCAAATTTTATGCAAATTTAGTCATAGAAAAATACATAAAATAAAAAACAGCCAAAATGTGCATTTTCCCCATAGGCTAAGGCATGAAAATGGGCATTTTCGTAGGATTTGTACGTTTTTGCAAGTGTGGATTTGCACAAAGTCAAAATTGCACAAATTCAGGAAATGGGAAAAAATCCAATTCCGCCGATGAGCAGACGATGGAACAAAAGGCGCCTAACAATCTTGCAATGTACGGATGGAACAGATTTTACAAAATTCATACATCCCTAGAGAAAACAGGGCTCATGGCTCAGTGGCAGAGCACAGGCTTTGCATACAGAAGGTCCCAGGTTCAATCCCTGGCAGCACCAGATAGAAATGGGAAGGATACTTCCTGAATCCCTAGAGACCCACTGCTAGACAGTATAGACGATGCTAAGCTAGACAGACCAATGATCTAATTTGGTATAAGGCCGCTTCCTATGCACTTATCTGTGGTTTGCACGGTTCTCTCTCAGAAATGGCTGAGGATCCCCTTTGAGCTTGATATAACTGCCTGTAGAATATTTAGGTTGCTTTCCCATTACAGTCCTTGAGCATTGTAGAGAAAGCACTTTTCCAAAATCAGCTGAACATAAGATTAAAA
Organism: Heloderma suspectum; assembly: GCF_057233095.1. Classification (NCBI taxonomy): domain Eukaryota; kingdom Metazoa; phylum Chordata; class Lepidosauria; order Squamata; family Helodermatidae; genus Heloderma; species Heloderma suspectum. The sequence goes on along the minus strand of NC_139460.1, from coordinate 75,686,307 downwards.
AAAGAGTTTCCACCCTGCACAATATAGCACTATATTATCCAGTAATATACTCTTCTGTATAGTTGCGATATTTTTATACTGTTTACTCAGATGTAAGTCCTATTCATCAGAGGTGATTCCCTTCCAATATTAAGTTATTTTGCTATATAAAAAAGAAAAAAAAACCTACAGGAAATTAGTACAGGCCACTGATCCTTACAAGAACAGAGACAATAAAGAGTAATTAAGACAGGCTCACTGATGGCAATTAACAGGCTATTAAACAATAACTCCACTGCTGGGAAGCAATAAAGGGAAGAATCTGCTAGGAAGAAAGTTTTAATTAAAGTTACAAGAGCCCTGAAAAATCCTTGACAGCACATTTACTGTGCACAATAGACAGTTCACTGTTGGGACTGCAATTGCATTTTAAGTTTTGGGAGTCACAAATCAGGTCTGAAAAATATGGCACCACAACACAGAAAACATTTCAATACAGTGAATTGTATCACCTGGATTCCCCATGGAAAGTGAGCGAAGAATGGTAATTCCAGAGAAAAAAGCTAGTATGGAAACAATTTTAGTCCCATTTTTAAAATCTATTTTGTTCCATCAAGATTTTGTGACAGAAGAGTTGCCTATGTTGCTTTAACAATACTATATTTCTGGCAGCCCAGGGGAACTACAGAGCCAGCTTCTCTCATAAGCTGCACTGCAAACTTGGGGGAATGGAATGGCTGCTTTAAAAATGTGAAGGACGCTGGTTCCAGGGTCTGGTCTCAATGCACATGATGTAGCAAGCTTGCTGAATGGGAGCAGGTCAGTGTCTGGAGGAGTAAGCATGTACCCTAGAAACCTTATGTATTGTACCTTGAGTTCCATTATGGAAGAAAGGCAGGATATAAATGAAACAAATCCCTACACGCCCCTACATTTATTACGTGTAGCCATGTTATTCAATTGTACAGAGTAATCCTTTACCTTATCCCAGTAGATGTGCACATCCTCTTTACATCCAGCGTACTAGAATGAGACTTCTGCAGTGTCTAGTCTTTGGTCAGACAATAACACCTATGAGGCTCAGAGAAAAGCAGGGATGAATTCGTGTGTGTGTGTGTGTGTGTGTGTGTGTGTGAGAGAGAGAGAGAGAGAGAGAGACAAGAGCTCATCACAAGCCCAGAGTTGCTTTACATATATCTAGAAACTTTCTTCAGAGAAGTCAGTTTTGCTAATCTACTATCTTGCTTTTCATGTTCCTCTCAAACCTCTAAACACCTTGGAACATAAGAACAGATTCTGTAAAGTAAAGAAAATGATTCATACCTATTTTGTCCCATGGGCAAAAAAAAAAAAAAACACCTTGATTTTTTATTTTATTTAAGAAAGGTTATTTCTTTTCCTCAAAACAGCAGTTAATGTATTTGGGTATATAACCTGCAGAAGTACACTGTCCCAACATCTTATCTGTATTCCCTATGGAGAACAAATATTTTAAAATTATTACTTGTTTAATGGTATGTTGACATTTTTTAAAATATCAAATACTTTGAATATTATTGAAGTGTTTCCCCATTGCATAGTTTCCAAGTATTCAATGCAACATCCTAAGCAGGTTGTTGTGATTTGCAGATGTAGTTCTTGCACCCTCTTACTCTCCAAAGAGTAAATATTATTGATAATGTTATATGCTAATGATAACACATTACTTCTAAATTAAAAAGCAAGACTGTTTTTCTCACTGAAATGTCCCCAACCAATCCTCATCTAGCATACTTCTGGACTGACATCTAGCAAAAATTAATGACTAATGTGAAACATTTTTGAACTGTTTAAGTGTAATGTTAAATAGAAACCTCTTTGCATAGAAAGAATTGGGAGCAACTGCAGTTATGAGTGGTGTACAGTTTACAAATGTAAAACATGACTTAAACAGGAAAAGTAGTATTTTACTATATTGCTGGAATCTGTAAATTCAAAAACTTACAAAATCTCTATTCAATTCTTTATCATTTTACATTTCTTTTTCAAATAAATCTTATACCCTAACCAGGTATATCTAGAAACAAGTGAGAAGCCATTAAAATATCCTTTAGGTGCTCTTCTGTGATTACAAAAGTGCAAGTTAACTTTTATTTCGGAAACTAGGTTTTTCCTTTACTGTAGCCCTACACTGAGGACACAGAACCTACACACAGTGGGAAATTGGGGTAATTCCTACTGGTCTGACAACCTGCCTAATGTCTGTGTCCTGACAAAGTTCCAATATGGGTCCATTGTGCAATGGACCCCTTGCAAATTAAGGACTAGAGACCATGTGGATTAAGCCCTACTACCCATGTCTACATGCCTAACAGCTCCACATTCAGATGCCATTTGAAACATGGACATGAGGCAGGTCTATGGGTGGGGCCACTCTGGCAGGGCCAACCAGCATTTCCCTGATTCATTATTCTGCATAGCTGTTGTGTTGTCTACATATGCCTTCAGGTGCTGTAATTGTTAGCAGTCAGTGCCAAAAGACAAGTGAGCCGGCAAACACTGTAAGCTGGGGACAATGGAGCACAAGGGCCTAAGGAAGCCTTCCACAGGACGATGTACTCCAGGTACCCTAGCTATACATAAAACCATCCCTAATTCTCAAAGAAACATGCCTGTACTCCACCTTCTCCCTCTGTAATATCTCACTATGCTGTACCTTCTTATCTAAAATATACATCTGTAATTCACAAATATACCTCTATTATTCACAAATATACAGTTCATTTGCAACCAAAGTAGCCATAAATAAAACCTTTTTTATTCTTTGATGTAATTTACAAGCTACCAGGTACCATGTATTTTACACTGGTCACTTTAAAATTGATGCAGTCACAGAATGGCCCAGACTGAACAGAAAGCTGTTGATGATCTTAGGATAAAAGCAAAGTAATACTGTAACAGGTAAGTGGCAAAAAAGCAGGTTTGCCATAATAAATCAGATTTGTAATGTTGCGTGAGTTCTGGCTGATAACAAAACTGAGTGCCATGCAATTCTCAGCATTATTACCTGCAGTCTGGTTAATGTCTGTACAGTCCTCTTTCTTATCTTGCAGTTATTAAAATGAAAGAGTTAAAAACTATAGCAGCAACAAGCAAACCCTGTGGCAGGAAGGCAAGGGTTAAAGAACTAAAAAAAAGTTTATACAGTGTGCTTAAGGAAGGTCTTCAGAGTTTATCTTCCATCAGCTGGAGTTCGACTGAGTGACAACATGATTCGGGCAAATCGTTCACACAGTTCATGGGTGGAATATGAAGGTAACTTTGGTGGGTCATTGAAACCTTTAATTTCTGTAGAACAATCTAGCAATTTTGGCAGGAAGTCCGTCAGCTTTTCTTGCAAGTTAGCTGTAAATAAGACAAAACATTTTATTTATTTATAATTGGCCAAGTGGACTTGCGTATTTGTGTGTAGTGTGTGAATGCACCTTTTGGGTTTGTGGGCAATAAAAAAGGAAAAGAAATCTGCAGTGAAAAAGGCAAATTCCACGTTGGGGATCATTAGGAACGGAATTGAAAATAATATTGCCAATATCATAATGCCCTTATACAAATCTATGGTATGGCCACATCTGGAATACTTTATACGATTTCTGGTACTGTAGAGTTGGGAAAGGTGAAGAAAAGGGCAACTAAAATGCTAAAGCAGCTGGAACAACTCTCCTATGAGGAAAAGTTACCATGTTGGGGGGGTTAGCTTAGAAAAAAGGGGATTAAGGGGAGAGGGGGACACAAAAGAGGTGTATAAAATTATGCATGGTGTGGAGAAAGCGGATAGGGAGAAAAACTAGAACTTGAGGTAATTGAATAAATGGGGTGGTGGGAGATTCAGAATGGATAAAAGGAAGTACTTCTTCACATAATACATAGTTAACCTATGGAATTCCCAGCCCAAGATGTAGTGTTGGTCACCAATGTTATGGCTTTGGGGGGGGGGGTGTTGTACAAATTCATCGAAGGTAAGGCTATTGATGGCCATATATTACCCTCAGCATCAGGGGTAGTATGCCTCTGAACACCAGTTGCTGGCGAACACAAGTTGTGTGTGGGGGGGTGCTGTGGGCTTCCCAAAGGTATCTGTGGGGACAGAATGCTGGACCAGATAGGCCTTTGGCCTGACCCAGCATGGCTCATTTTACGTTTACCATCTTAACTATATTTATTCCTAACCAACAACAGCAAAAAAAAAAGGCTTACTAGAACTCTAGGATTCACAAGTGATTCTAGTTATTGCTGGATAGATATTTCAAATCAGACTCAAATTAGACTACTCTTTTCTGAAGGTCTCAGAGATTACAGCCTCAAGGTCTTACTGCTTAATTTTGGATTTAGAATAGGATGCCCCTCATATGTACATGTAGCAGAGCTGCTTTTCTGTGATGTGAGCTCATGTGGTTGGGGGGACTGGTGTGAATGAGGGGCAAATGGTGAGAGCCTTTTCTATTTAAAGAGAACCCTTCTGGGAGGCACAGTGCTGACTGTGTGGTAAAGAACCATGTGATAGGCTCCATGCATGTGGCTGCATCATTCACACCCAGCCCCCAACTGGGGAGGACGTGCTAATGTCACAAGCTAATCAAAACTTCATAAAGGTAATAATATAGGCTTTGGGCTGCAATATGGAAAACACAGTTGAAGAATAGATACAAATGTAGTTAGTGTGGTTACACCCAAGGTAAACAACTTGATGACTATATGCAACAGCTATCTCACAGAGGACTTGATGGCAATGACATTAAAATCAATCAACATGCATGGCTTTTTTATGGTTATGAATTATCTATCTAGATTTTTAAATTTTATGTCATAAAATGTGTTTATGTACACTTGATTTCAACAACTAATCTTCCATTGCCCCATGTATCAACTTCATTGATATAGGCATTACTACCTGAAGTGGACAAGTCCTCACTTTGCATTTCGAATGATATATGAAAATACAGGAAATGGAACTTATTCAGACTTTCTGTTTTAAATCATCTCATTACTGTATGTATAAAAGCAACAGTACAATGAAAAAATAACTTACGCTCCATTTCTTGTCCAAGATATGAACACCATCGGTTTCTCATATCTTCTACAGCAACAATATCCTTTTCCTCAGTTTCATCCACTAGCAACAATGGCAGACATGGGACAATAAGCTCATTCATAATTTCGAGCCCTTTATTTACTTCTTGATCATCTCCAGATTCAAACTGTGCAGCAGCACACTCATTTAACTTCTTCATGCAACATCAAGAGAAAATTTGAAAAAAATATTAGCATTCACACTGTGTCCAAATCAAGCCAATTTTTCAACTGAATTTCAATTTTTCTAAAAGTACAAGCTACTTGTCCAAACAATTGAGAACCAGGGACACCATACATAACCAAGGTCTTTTCTATAGCCTAACTGGAAATATAATGTGATTGCTTATGTTAAAAGGTTTTCTTATCAGCTTAGTATTCCAACTAGAGAGGCCATAGGCAAAAGAGGACAAGACTCCTGAACCTTTGATAGTTGTGTAGAAGAGGGAATTTCAGATGTACTTTGTCATGGAAGCTACACCTGCTGAAAATCCCTCTTCTGCACAGCTATTGAAGGTGTAGGAGCCCTGCCCAGTTTTGCATCTGGCCAACCTAATTTCAATTAAGGCTGTCTGGGTGTGATAGAATCTGGACAGCAATTGCTTTAAGCAAGCTAGCAATAATAGTTAGGCCCAGCTTCACTCAGAAAGCCCTATCCTGGCAAATAATCATATGAATTGGCTCTGAATCCTCTCAAATATCTTTTATTGTAATAGTTCCTCAAACTAAGTTCTTACTCTTTTCAGGTCACTTGCTACAGGCTCTTTTCAAGTCCCTTGCTACTTCATTTCACATTGTGTCTGTCCTTTGTCAGTATCACAAGGTAATTCACTTGTATTTGTTCCTTGTTACAATTGGTTTTGTTAAGCCATATAGCACCAAAGCTGCTCACCACTGTGAATGTGCCCCACTTGCTCTCTAAGAAATAAGCAGTACAAGATGCACATTGAGTATGTGCTGAAGTATGATACATTGTAATAACTGTAAGAGTGAAACCATTCTTAGCTACAGACTTGAGAATAAATGGTATGGTGGTATTAAGATAAGATGCGCTTTTAAAGTAAGTTAAACTTTTACTCAAACTGAAATGTTGTACGCTATTTGAATCACGATATAACAATGCTGGCAGTATCAGAAAGGTGTTTTAAGGATCATACTTACTAGCAAACATTCTCTTCTATAATGGGACATCAGTTCTTCATCATGCCCTCTATACAAGCCTTTTGAAGAGAGTTCTTTGTTCTTATGATAAGCACAGATAAGGTACAGCAAGGCTTCCTTAAAACTAGAACACAGATTAAGGAAACAAAACATGTTTTCAAAGCACTAGCAAAGTCAGATACGTATGGCGTCCTGATGACAATGATTTTCGATGGAACTAGAACCTAACCCCTCTGCTTTACAAAGCAACACTCATCAGGTAGCCACAGAAACTGACACAGAGGCTCATGACTCGCCCTCAGCCATGTAGCCCAGTATACCAATACTGTAATTCTAAATGAAAACTTACCCTTTTCCCCTAATAAGATACGTAGGGCACAATCCTATGCATGTTTAGACATAAAACAAGTTCTAAACTCCCAGCATTCCCCAGGTAGCCATGCTGCATTGGTCCCTTACTAAAACACAAAACAATAATTTTGCCTTCTACTAACTAACTAGATAACCAAAACACAACATCTGTGAGACGACTGACAGAAAAAGAACAGTAACTTTCATGAAGTTTATTATATGCAAGGCCTGTTCCTGTTTAATTCTGCCTGTAAATCTACTGAAGTGGAGGAATGAAGTGGCATGGCATTTTCTGTAAGTGATCAGGACTGCCCAGTTGTGTCAAACCACCTCTTTGCTCCTGACTGTAGAAGAGCCTTTTGAGACCTGCAAGCGCAGGGTTAGTGCTCACTTGCAGGCTAGGTCTTCCATCCCTCCATCCTTCTTCCAGAACAGAGCACATTGGACCTAAGACAAGGATAATCCAGACCTAAGATAATTTGGTTCCAGATATCCAGTCACTTCTATACAATTTATATACAGTACCCATCAATATTTTAACGTTAGTAATCACATTTTCTGGAGTTAAAATCGCTGGAAGAAACATTAAAAATCTCAGATATGCAGATGATACCACTTTGATGGCTGAAAGTAAGGAGGAACTGAAGAACGTTATGACGAAGGTGAAAGAAGAAAGTGCAAAAGCTGCAAAAGTGCAAAAAAAACCAAGATTATGGCAACCAGCTTGATTGATAACTGGCAAATAGAGGGAGAAAACGTGGAGGCAGTGACAGACTTTGTCTTTCTAGGCACAAAGATGACTGCAGACGCTGACTGCAGCCAGGAAATCAGAAGACGTTTACTTCTTGGGAGGACAGCAATGACAAATCTTGATAAAATAGTGAAGAGCAGAGACATCACACTGACAGCAAAGGTCCGCATAGTTCAAGCAATGGTATTCCCCGTAGTAACCTATGGCTGTGAGAGCTGGACCATAAAGACGGCTGAGCGAAGGAAGATTAGGGATGTACGAAAGTCACTTACCTTTTCGAAGGGTGACATTCGCGGTGGGGGGGAGGCGCTCCGGCCCTCCCCCCAAAATTCTCTCTGTCCGGCTCCGCGCTGCGGAGATTCCGCAGAGCTGCTGGCCGGGGCCGCCCTCAGCCAGACATCCGGCTGCTGGGCAGCCTGCAGGGACACAAATGGCGGCTGCCATAGCCACCACCATTTGTATCCCTGTATTTTGTTGTGATAGGCTATGTAAATATTTACATAGCCTATCACGGCAAAACAACAACAACAACAACACAGCAAACGCAAATGGCGGCAGCTACAACTGCCATTTGCGTTCCCCCCCCTTTTTTTTTGCCGTGATAGGTTACGTAAATATTTACATAGCCTATTATGGGGGGGGGGGAAGGGGAACACAAATAGCGGCCACTACACCATTTGCGCCCCTCTTTTGTCGTAATAGGCTACGTAAATATTTACATAGCCTATCACACGGCAAAAAAAAGGGAACGCAAATGGCAGCCGCCGTTTTGCGTTCCCTTAGTTGTGCCGTGATAGGGTACGTAAATACTTATGTAGCCTATCACAGCTTCCACAGGGACGCAAATGGCGTCCCTGGGTTAGCCATGATAGGCTACGTAAGTATTTACATAGCCTATCACAGCTATATGGAAGAAGCGAATGGCGGCGCAATGCAGCGCGGACGGCAGCAGGTAGGTGCTCCGTTCCGGGCCCATTTCGCGGGGTGGGGGGCTTCATTCCGCCACGAATTTCAGGGGGCCGGATGTACTGGGGCATCATTCCGCCACGGATTTTGGGGGGCAGAATGCACTGGCATTCGGCCTCACCGAGATCTGTGGCGGAATTCTGTGACATCCCTAAGGAAGATAGATGCTTTTGAACTGTGGTGTTGTAGGAAAATTCTGAGAGTGCCTTGGACTGCAAGAAGATCAAACCAGTCCATACTCCAGGAAATCAAGCCAGACTGCTCACTTGAGGGAAGGATATTAAAGGCAAAACTGAAGTACTTTGGCCACATTATGAGACATAATTACTTTGGCCACATAATGAGGACACCCTGGAGAAAATGCTGATGCTAGGGAAAGTGGAAGGCAAAGGGAAGAGGGGCCGACCAAGGACAAGATGGATGGATGATATTCTGGAGGTGACGGACTCGACCTTGGGGGAGCTGGGGGTGGCGACGGCCGACAGGAAGCTCTGGAGTGGGCTGGTCCATGAAGTCACGAGGAGTCGGAAGCGACTGAACGAATAAACAACAAATCACATTTTCTAAGGAAAAGAATATTGTAGACTGTGCAACTAAGGGCGCAATCTTATGGGGATAGGCAGCTGCCTCTGAACTCAGAGGTGACCACCTATCCAATGCAGGGCAGGAGAAGCACCGAGGGGATTGTTCCCTCCATGCTTCTCCTGCCCTGCATTTTTGATTTTGGCTGTCTAGCCATGGGAAGGCAGAGCAGGCTGCTGGACGGCACATTTGGCTGCACTCCATTCGTCTTCTGAGTGCAGAGCTGTTCCGCACTGCCTGTGGGGCAGCGCAGAAAGGGTAAGAAGGTTGGTTCTCCAGGAACCACCCTCAGAGCACAGGCTCCAAGGTCGGTTCCCAGAAAACCACATATCCTATGGCTGTCTAGCTGCTGACTAGTGGCCATAGGATTGTTCCCTAAGAGACCTCTCCTATGGCCCTAGACAGCATCTGGGCGGCCATAGGATAGTTCGGATTCCTGCATCCGAGGTCGGACAGAGCACTCCGACCTTGGACCCAGGAGTCCGAGCTCCCTGCCCCTTCCACTCCCTGCTGGCATGGTTCTCTCTGTGCCAGCTGCCTCTCCAAGCTTAAAAAGTTGACCTCAGAGAGAATGGAAAGGGGGCGGGGTTTTCTGGGTGAGGAGGGGACCGGGGAAGTGGGGATACAAGCTATCCCCAGCCTTCCTTCCTCTCACTCCACAGAGTCCTAGCTAGACAGGCAAAAACACCCATCTAGCAAAAATGCAGACTGGGAAAAGCTTGGAGGTGACGATTCAAGGTGGAGATGGAAATCTCCGAACCAAGTTCGGAGGCTGACGGGCATCTGGGTAGGATCCGGACTGGATTGCATTCTAGGTAGAGAATTTCAAAGTGTCCCATCCAGTCACCCTCACATGCTCCCATCATTATTGATTACTCCCTGTTGTCTGTGTATGCTATATCCACATACATTTCAAATGCTCTACAGTACTTATTTTATTAGTCTTAAGAGGTGACTTGTGGATTCTCTTACTTCTTCTTTTGAAAGAGCTCCAATCCTACCATGAGATACGCAGTTGTCTCTCTGAAGTTTCTGTACTCTTGGTGCCACCACTGCATGTAAAAGGAGAAAATGTGATTTTTTTTTTTTATTGAAGGAATATTGAAACACAAAACTTTACTCCTGTCAGTTCAAGATTAGTTTTGCAAATGCCTCCTTTAGATTGTCACATATATGGGAAAACGTCCTATAACTCTTGGTACGGAAATGCAACATTTCTTGGATTGTTCAGTGCACCCTGCCTACTGACTTTGACTTTTGTTCCCTTTTGTCATTGCTGTGTAATCACTGCCTATCATATGACACTGCTCACAAGCAAAATTAAATCTAAATGATGGAAATCCAGGCAAGTGCAAATTCCCCTGAAAATTCACAGCATCTGACCACAAGTTCATTTGCTGGTGTTTTTCAGGGCTTGCTTTCTCTGATGGATTATAAAATATAATTTATTTTACTTTACAATATGTAAGACAAAATGTTTCAGACATAAAATACTAGCCTCATAATCTTCCATACTGACTTCATCTGGCTTTATCATTTCAATTTTGGCTTGAGCCACTTTCATAATGTTGCGGCACCTTAAGAAGAAAAAAGGGGGAAAAAGGCACTGTAAATTAAAAAAAAAAACATTTTGTAATCACTTCAGAGGAAGAACATGACCTTTCTGGGGGTTGTAGCAGTTTTTCCAGACAAAGCAGTAATGGCCACTTTCCAGAGACCTCCTTCACATAGGCCTACCAACTCCTGAAACTTTGTTTTTTAAATAGCAGCATTTCATATAATGTTCAAACCGATTTTTGACCATTTATGGGCTTCATGCAGAAGGGAAGGGAGATGGGAAGTTGCAGGGGGCTGCTGTTCCAAAGAAACTGATGCCCCCCCTTTCTTTTCAGAGTAGGTTTTATGGAAAAAAGAAAAAGGGATTTCAACCTAGATCTTTCATGTCTTCTTAGGTAAGAGACCTGCTCGATGAGCATCAGCAAGTGAGTGGCCAGACACTGATTATGCAATATTAAATTAGTGCTGGCAGATTTCATTTATATGGCTTGACATTGTGAACTAGCCTAATGCATTGCCTGAAACTAATGCTACAAGAATGGCTGAGCCTCAGATGAACTCTTCTTGTATTACAATAGGAATGGGAATGATATGCTGACTGTTTTTCATGGTTATGAAATTCTAGCCTCGGACAACTTTACCTGCTTAACAGATGTTTATGGCACTGATAGCCACTGTAGCCCCCCCCCCCCCCCAGCACACATAAACAGGTTTGTGTCTAAGGAATGCATAGAACCCCTCATGTTGTTATTGTTTTTACACCTTCTCCAAATCTGTTTGATTCTGCACTATCCTATTTCACTATTTTTATTCTCTTAGTTCATTTTTCTTACATTTCCTTAATTATTTCATTTTTGGTACCCATCCCTCATTTTAGGGTCCTTCATCCTGAAGTGTTTCTTATTATAAAGGGCATAGCCAGACTTAGAATAGATTTAAATCATCAGTATCTGTGATCACAAACAGCAAAAGCTATTATGTTTAGTGATCTAGATGAGGGTGCAGATCTGAACTTAAATGTACATATTGTATCATATGAGCTCTCCACCCCCGTGAGCTTCCCTTTGATGAAGTCGTAATGCTTGCAGTTATAATTAAGTGTCACAAGGGGGGGCTAAAGCACTATTTCTAAATATTATCTTCTTAAAACAAGGGGATGTTCTTTGGGAAAACGGTGATTGTTCAGGTTTGTTCAGAAATCTCTAGTTCTGTGGCAGGTAAATACAGTATGCTGATGCCAATAAACAACACCTGGAGTGTACCACCATGTGAAAGTGTCTTTGGATAAAGAGAGCTGCTTTAGAATAGGGGAAGAGGCAATTTCTACTACAGGAGTGGAGAGATTTTTGTAGGCTTGGGTACTCATGCTATTTTCTCAAGTCTCAATAAATCCACTTGCCATGGTGAAGCTGGCACTGCGTTCTGGTTAGCATGACCCATCACTAGCCACACAGGGCCAAACTAGGAAACCCCACCACCACCCAGACACTACGCTTCCTGCTCCAGAGCAGAAAAAGGCACACGAGAGATTGGACACTATTGACTAAACGTGCTGGAAGTGCCTCTGTGCAGTGGCACCAAACCAGTTGCTCTCCCAGCCACCTTTCCCACTGGGAAAGGCGGGCAGGGGAGGATGCTGCATGGCACTGGACGGAGAGCAGGCAGATGCATGATCCTGCTCAGGGGCACTTGGGCGCCTCTGACCACCATCGTGCAAGTGGCTGCTCTCACTACCATCCTTTCCTGCTGGGAAAGGCTGGCATGGGAAGGAGGTGCTCAGGGTATCTCTGACCATTGTGGCCCAACATGCTGCTCTCCTACCAGCCTTTCTGTTGGGAAACGTCAGAGTGGGGCGGGGGTGGGGACTTACCCAGAGGTGCAATTACAATGTTTAGCTTGGCCAGCAAGGCTGCTTGCAGCCTGTGGATTGTGCTCCCTGATCTAGTGAATTCTTTGCTTCTTTTGGTCTCTAAATGGCCATACTAGACCACTGTAGAGCTCAGTGACTCTTCTTTAATGCTAGAAGTGTTCATCCCCATATGCCACACTTGCTGAAGGAAAGAAGTAGATTCCTTGAGCGAGTGCCAGTGCTGATGTCTGCAATACCACAGCAAAAGTACTGCTGGCTATCTATAGGACTTCTTCATTAGTTGGTATCGAGCTCCTGAAGTCTACATTTTAAAAGGCTTAGAAATTGAAATAATCCATTCACAAATGGGCACACCATAGCAGAAAAAACAACAGCTAGAAACCACTGACATTGGTACAAGTCTGTTAGAAAAAATTATTGTTACAGAATAATCATAGGAAAAAAGAATTATGAAGAAGGAAAAGAACACATGCTAAAGCAAAGTAAAGTTTTGTTTAAAGTGTTTTGATTCAGAGGCGCTTATATAATTTACCTTTCATCAAAACTCAAATTGTGATCTGCAAACTGCTCCAGCAATGTTCTCTCAATTATTTTCTTTGGGGCCTGGTTTTGGATGAAGTACACAACTGCATGATGCAACCGGTAATCACACTCAGGTGGTGTGTCTTCTTGGGCCAGTTTGAGTAACCGTGCATATTCTGATTTTATGGCCTAAATACAAAATAATAAACACATTAACAGTTTAGTTTTTAGCAGACCAATTAGTGAATACCATACCACATTTAAAGTTCTAGGCCCTGTGCAATTCAAATTATATATCAATTTCAGTAATAATAGGAATATTCCCAGCCAAGACACTATTTCGGTTCGAAAGGGTTCCATACCCTTTATGAGGTTCCATACCTCAGAATGTAACTTGACACTTTATTTATGCTACATGATATAAAGTCTTGCAATTAGAAAAGGGATAATGATAATTTTTAAAGCTAAATAAAATAATTCTTTAAAAATGGTTGTAAGTATCAACATTCAGGAAAATGTGAAAATATATTTTAAGGCCCAAGACACAATATTAAACTAATTGATTTTTTGTAGCATTAACCATCAAAAATAATTCTGTCTAGCACAACATTAGCACACGCTATACTTCCATGGTATTTAAGAAGGGTTTATCTGGTAACACTCAACTGAAGAATGAGCAACAGATGAGTTGGGTCGAAAGCTTACAATGGGTTGAAAGCATACAAGAGTACTTTCATATCTTTGAAATATTCAATATTTTTCAAAATCTGTTTTGAGGAGACATGAAAGTATACACCTTATAAACTTAGGGAATGAAACAGGATGTACCAACATATTTTCCTATACAAGCAACACAGAGCATCCAGAATGCTACAGCAGTAACAAAGTCTGCGTTTTACAGATTTGTTTTATTGATGGTTCTTTCTCATCTCGCTGGGAGCACCAACGTTTCCCAACCTAGAGTCTCCTTCCACAGGCTACCACTTGGCAAATCTATACTGATCCAACCGCAAGAGAAAGTTTCACTTAGTGGCCCAGTTTGCACACCACGATAACCCATTTTTAGAAATGCTGAGTTATCATGAATGAGGCAGAGTGCTGGTATATGCTGCTAGACTGCTTTCAAGCAAGCACATAGCTAAACGTCCAAACCAGGAACACTGATTTGTCTCTCCCCTGACAAGCCAGAGTCATAACCATCATAAGACATAATCTGGTTTATGACTCTGGCTCGCTGGGGGAGAAACAAGCCAGAGATCCTGGTTCACATGCAACACCAAGCAAACCACGAATGGAAAGTCTGTGGTTTATTTAGCTGCTCCTGCAGCTTATCTCTTCCCCAACAAACATACTGCCTCATTCATGATAAGCCACAATTTATTGTGATGTGCAAACTGGCCCGGTGAATCAATATACACATACAATTTCATTCTTTTTTCTCTGACGGCGAGCTTTGCATTATGTGAACCAGTTTTAGAAGATATAATTTTAGGCTGGAGATAATTTGAAATCTGGAATCTGGAATCCATGTAGGGTTAACAACTTCAACTGAAAACAGCGGATAGGGAGACAGGAACATTGCAAGGCAGGATAAGAGCCAGTGGCCACTTTCAGATGATCGTATCTTGGTTTAATATGCAGAGCTATGAATAAGACTTTTGACTCTGCACAGAGCCCCTTTGCAGAAATGAGCAAATAAATCAGGAAATCTTTAACTATGGTTTTCCATTTCATCCAAACTGTATGGATAATGGTTTTAAAACAAGCCAGGATACAAAGACATGACTTGAAGCTGGCTAATATCATGGCATGTTCTAAGCCATTAACCATAGTTTCCTAGGCTGGGCATAACCAGAACCTGCTGTTAATTAATGCTGGTTTGCTTGTTCATGAAAAGGGGCTCCATGCATGACCACAAGGTTCATTCATATCTCTCACTTATTAAGCTGAGATAGGTTCATCCGAACCAGCTCAAATGTTATTGATCCTAGAAGCAATATTTGCACCACTTATCATGTATAGTATATCCCATTTAATATATTTCATTTAAATGTGACCCAGATTTTAGTAAAACACCCATAGCTAATATTTAAACATGAGAAAACATTTTAATGAGAAGTTCATCACTGCCTATATAAGGGGATGGGGAAACTTCTTTAAGGTAATTTCTTCAGATCCAAACCATGACCTTTATATTTTAGTTCATGGAAAGAAAGTTTTCCCATTTTCTCCTCCCCACAATAACCTTCTTCACACATTATTCAGAAGCTTTCCTTCTGTAAATTTCCTTATGTTGACTTATTTTAGGGTCCAAGCCTATGAATTTAAGATCAGTCCAATCTTTGGTTCCCCTAAAACAAATACAATCCAAACTGGCACGTCAGAAGGCTACAGCACAAATACTGATTTTGTAATCACGCTGCCAACTCTACAAACCTCTGTTGTACTAGTTGCCCTTCCACAAGTTACTTAACCAAGACATTTTATGATTAAAGACAGATTATTAAGTTTTTCATTGCTGGAATAAGGAAATCTACCAATAACTATGTATACCAGGGGAGGTAGTATACACTGAGAGCCAGTGTAGTGTAGTGGTGAGAGTGACGGACTGGGAGCCGGGAGACCCGGGTTCTAGTCCCCACTCGGCCATGGAAGCTCACTGGGTGACTTTGGGCCAGTCACAGACTCTCAGCCCAACCCACCTCGCAGGGTTGTTGTTGTGAGGATACAACGGTGAGGAGGAGGATAATGTAAGCCGCCTTGAGTTCCTTGCAAGAGGGAGAAAGGCGGGGTATAAATGCAATAAATAAATAAATATACCAGGGGAGGGAAATATATCACAACATGGATCTAGGCAATAAAGCTTGTCTCTTTGGTCCTTGTGTCTTGTAAAAGACAGTGTCTAGAAAGGAAATAGGAGTGGGGGCAGATGGAACTTAAAATTACATCTTCTTCAGAGAGGAGAAAAGACAGCTTGTAGGCAGGTAATTATAGTACAGACCTAGCAAGGGCTACGGTTCTGTATCGTTATGAGCAACATGACTTAGCAGCCATAACTATTTCACCAGGCAAAGGGCAGCATGATGTGCTGTGTAATCTCATATTATTTCCCATACAGAGTTTTTTTTTTAGACTAGGGTGGCAACCATCAAAACCTGTTTACACTTCTGTAACTCAAAAGTGAAATCAACAGGACCTAAGGTGCTTCCAGACAAGGCTTTTTTTGTGTAATCACATTCTTCATTCATGGAATTTTATGGGGGATTCAGATGTTGCCTTCCGTTTGTAGGCCTCCTGTGTTTTCCCATTTCCTCTTCCATCTTTTTTCTTACCAGAAAAAAATCCAATAAGGAAAAAACAAAACAAATAGCTGCACAAAGTCTTTGGTTGTTAGTGTTAGGAACCCTCCATCTGGAAGCACCCATAATCCACAAAACTGGGCACAGTTTTAGAGCACAGTTTACTTAAGGTATTCCACTGGCTGGACTTGTGGAGTTACCCACTATGTTACATTTTTATTAACTTTATGTGGGAACATATCAGTATTGATTACATTTATTGTTCAAACAATGCCTTCAAAAAATCTTGGATGTCACCATGTTACTTTAGTTATCTCTCTGGACAAAGCACATTTAAAATTTGGAGAGAACAAAAACTCCAAGAACAGTCAAACTTGGAATTAGAGTTAAATACAAAGACAATCAGAGGAAAAGTTGAAACTGTTAGTTGTACCTGAAAGAACCCTGCTTCTGGCCCACACCTGTCATACACGTTCGTGGCTTTACCTATAGCCATGATAATACCTTGCATGTTCGGGGTCAGCATGACCTATTTTGGAGATGTAATATATATATATTGAATGATGAAAAATATAAACTTATGTCAGTATGTGCCTTTACATACTCATGCCAGATAGAGCAAGTACATGCCTACACTGCAATGGCAAGCATTTCAGTGTTAAATTTGTGGCCTCCAAATCACTGCACTCTTGCTTATTTTCATCACAGTAATTATGTAACCTAGTCTTACACTAGAATAATTAATGGGAATACTTCAGGCATTTAAGAGGAAAAAAAGATTTCAAAACTTCACACACATGCAGCATTGACCCTTGAAACTGAGCCGTTAGCAAACTGAATTAGTAAGTCACACTCGTAAGAGATCATTGGCTTCCTAAGCAAGATATGAAGTAGCCTGTTCTTCTCTGGTTAACCATGCTTTCATAATTCTTATACCTACAAATAATTCATAGATTTTTAATGTGTACGTCTGTTTAATCACACTGTCAAAAGTACTTTGTCCTAATGTCATTAAAAGGCTGTGCCTCAGGTTCCTGAACAGCTCCTGAAGTACAGAATTGTGTCAGGATATGGCTATGGAAGCATTTGATATAGAAGTAAAAAGCAGCAGAACACAAGATAGAAGTGATTCACTTCTACCTATTTCAAAATTCAGTTTCCAACACAGAGAAGCAATTGTCTCCCATTGTTTGGCTCTGTAGTATATTCCTTCTGAACATGAGAACTCTTTTAAGAATCAGAACGGAAGATGACAAATGGTAACCATACAAGGTAGTGGTTCTGCAGTAATGCACTACGCAAATACAGAGGCCAAGCGCAAATCCACCAATTTTGTATTTGGATACGAATGCAAATTCATAGACGAGTGTGGATGTTGTCTACCTACGCTGTATGGCCTTTCATTGAATGTGCACTTTGATCAGAGATGTAGAACCATTTTCACTCCTTGGGTCAAATTCCATTTTGGAGACGCTCTTGCAGGCCACATTCCAGTGGTGGGTGGGGCTGAAGGTAAAGGAGTGGGGGCAAAAATACCAGCATATTTTAGCTTAACACTCTTACTCCCAGTAACTAATCTGAGGAATGGAAAGAAAACTGCAGAAAAGCTGGGAAACCACAAAACCATTAGTGGTTGGGGGAAAGAGGGTAGTGCCAGAGAAGGGTGTGTAGTCTTCTGGGAACCCCTGAGGGCTGAATTGGGACCCCTAGAAGGAGAGATTTGGCCCCCAGGCCTGAGGTTCTGCACCCGAGTTAGAAGATTTATGAAAGTAACTAAGTGCAGATATACTATTTGTCACGAGATGCACATTTGGAGATGCATCCCATTTAAGCTGGTTCCAATTATAATCAAGTTGCACTCAAAAGAACTTGTACTTACAGGTTCGTGTCCTCAGAAACCCATTTTCTCCTCCCCACATACTCTTTAAGATGCAAGGAGGCAGTCCCACTGGATCTTAAAGGGCTACCTGCAAACTGGTGGATTCTTTTCTTGTCCAGAAACTATAAAGATCCAGCAGGCAAGTGGATCCAGGCTGTGACTGCACTCCAGATGTTCAGCCAGTGCTGCTGCCTGGCAAGAGCATCCATTGGGGCCCTGCTAGCTAGAGCTATCGCACACTCTTAGCCAACACAATTCCTCCATCACATAAACTGTGAAAGTTGGAGAAGTATCAGGATTGGAAGATGTGCTCCTTAACTGTATCCTCCATGGCCAATTTCTCACCCATTCTGAGCTACAGACTGTATGGAAACCCATGGCAAGTCCTTGCTCATTCCTTTACCTGTTCACTACTGTGTTCAATGGCAACAAATGAGCATCCCTCTGTCCCCATTTTAAATACCCATGATTCCTACATGCCTCATGGATCAGCCCAGTATGCTAGCAACCCCTAGCGACCTCTTCTTTCCCTGCTTTCCTATCCAGATTGTCTGTACATGGGAAACTCACTTTACTAGGTCTCAGTGAGTACAGCACAGAGAACAATGACTGTTGATTTCTGGTCACCATTGGGCCTTACAAGGGGAGTTCTAAAGATGAGCCCATTCCATTAGCTCTTCTGAGACCAGCTCCACTTGGCTTCTCACCACCGCAAATGAAAATGTGTTCATTTAACACGGGAAGCTGCCTTATACGGACTCAGACCATTGGTCCAACTATCTCAGTAAGGTCAACACTGACTGGAAGTGGCTCCCCAGGCTTTCACGCAGGAGTCTTTCCCAGCCCTACCCAGAGATGCCAGGAACTGAACCTGAGAAACACACAGCTTTAAAATGCTCATAACCTAATACTAATGAGCTAGTGGGGTCACTGTGGATCCCAGAAGCTGTCGAATTATTTGTTAAACTTCTTTGTAGCAGACCCGTATCACACATTTTCCATGTATGCCTCAATAATTATGGGCTCAGTTATCTTGTGGTGTTCTACCGCCCACTCTTTTTCAGTTTTTAAGAAAGTTATGTTCAACTTGCTAAGGCTATCAGGGGTCCAATTTACCCCGACTGAAACAAATATGAAAGCACTGACAGTAATTGGGGTCTGTTCTGTCCCAGCAACTTCTTAAAATAGGGTAGGAAAAATAACTTGGCATTTTGTCTTGATCATAAATTCAATTGGGGGGGCTATACCACTTTAAGAACACTGGAGTAGATTTTTTCTCTTTTTGTAAATATTTTTCTGTATACCTCCCACCCCCCAGCAATGCAGTAGTCTGTTGGATCCCAAGACTACATTGTACTCTGGAGGTTAATTCTGCTCCAAGCTGGCTTTATCTTGACATAGGAGTTAACGCTCATAGTGCAAACCTGAAGAACTGATTTCTTATTCATAATGTTCTTCTATTAACTCCCACACCCATACCTATATTAGGCTACTGGGGTACACTGGACTCCTATTATTTACTATGAGCCCACTATTTTACCTGTGCATTTTACGTTCACGTTTTCTTTGCTCTCGTTTTCTCCTCTACAGCTTCCTGATAACCCAATGAGGAACTTAAGTTAACATTCTGTAGACCAATGTACTCCAGTAGTTTTTGGATTAATGTTTTTGGAACGCAATACCAATAACATCTACTTTCAAAAATTAAAAGGAAGCCACGTTGGTCCATAAGAATAATTCCAAAATTCACAGCCAGGCAATGCCTTTTATTAGGACCAACCAAATATGCACAAAACTGTGGGCAAAACTGTTTTTTTTGTGTGGTAAAATCTTGCCTGATGAAGAAATCTGGAGATCTCCAAAGCTTGCCCACAATTTTGAGCGTATTTGGTTGGTCCTAATAAAGGGACCGTGGATTTGTTTTGTTTTTTCTATGTCAAACCAGAATCATTTTGAAATCTATCATGTCTTTATTTCAAGCTAGAACTCAACAGCAGATTTACAATGTCCCCCAAATACATGAGGATGACCTTAGTCAAAGTTAATTTTGCGCCATTCAAAAACATGCCATTAGAAAAGGCAAGCAGCATCTAACAGTTCTTGATTGTTCAGATTGCAGTAGATCAGCTCAAGTGTTTAGGTGTTTAGATAGGAAGAAACTAGTTACGTGCCACCATGTGCAAGCATGCCAAAGGCAGCAGCTGTCTTTAGCACAGGAATGATGCACAAATCTGTGATTAAGGTGAAGGTGGTACCTCGTCATCATAACCCCCCTCCTCTGACTCAATCACATAAGTCCCTACTTCAGGAATTGCCACTTCTCCAACTTTCTGGTTAGGAGCTGTTGAAATTGGGGCACTATCAGAATTCTGTAGGGGGGGAAAAAGAGAATGTGAGAAAAAACCCCAGAAAGGTGGCAGACTAATCAGACTATCAGAGAAGTTAAGGTGATAACGCTAGCAAACACTACTGTCTGCCTTCTTTTACTGTTTAGATTTTTAGGGTGCAATGCTTTGCATGTATAGACAGAAATAAGTTCTACAATGCTGAGAGTTGTAGGGCTTTTTCTGTCTAAACACACACAGGATTGAGCCCTTAAGAGACACTGACTGATATCTTAAAAATGCAAGCAAAATATTTTAAAATTAAAAATTAAGGCACACTCACAACGGGTTATGTATACATCATATACACATACATGGGAGGGACTGTGGGTCAGTGATAGAGCACATGCCCTGTATGCAGAAGGTTGCAGGTTCAATCCCTGGCATCTCCAGGTAGGGCTATAAAAAATCCCTACCTGAAACCCTGGAGAGCCACTGCCAGTGTCGACAATACTGGTCTAGATGGAGTATACAGTAGCTTCCTACGTTCCTGTTATAGCCATATATACTGAAATTCTGGTATTAAGTGTATGCGTGTGTACATGTGTGTGTGTGTTTATGCATGTTTATCTCTTCTTAGACTTTGCCTGAAAATGTTAGGCTAGAAGCTTCTAACAAAACATGTACAAACCTGGGATTTTCCAGGTGCAGATGCAGCACTGTATCCTATTCCCTATACTACACTGGGATATTGGAACACAATCTGTATAAATCCAAGCCCTTGATCTAAACTAAACTGTGGACCAGGATGATAATATTCCTCTCTAATCCATGTGGTAAGTTTGAACAATTTGGTTATCCAGGGGACCCACTCAAACCTTGCGTTGTTGTTGTTTTTTTCTTACATGGAGTTAACTTCCAAATGGAGGGGTGCAGGGGCAGAAAATACAACAGAGATCTCATTTAAAAATGGGTATATAGGGGTAGATGCTTCAGTATAAAAATGGCACTCTGCCTTAAATTTGCCACTTGAAACAACTGTTACTTCATTTTAAAGTTTATACTAATAATTTGAGTAAGAGAAGGAAGGGGGATGCATTAGATGTAAAATAAATTGTGTGCTGTTGAGCAGCACAGATGAGGACGAGTTTGGCAATGAACTAGGATGGAAAAGTAGCTTGTATTTGTGGTGCTTGTTTTCCAGTATATTATGATCTTATCCAGTATATTATAGGAAACGATCACAAATAGTTCCAAAGAAGAAACTAGGAAATAAGAATAATTAAACTTGAATGAAAGAGAAACCAATTTGAGATTTAAGAAGAGTAAAGAGTTGCATGGCAGGACTATTTCATTAAATAATCAGGAATAAGGTTGCTTATACTGAACTACATGAATCATTTACACAGTGCATTTCAGGTGAACACTTCACATCTGTTATTGCACTAATAAAAATGTTAACAATCCATGGCCAAGATTAATTGTTTCAAAGACAGTGTTGTAATTTCAGTGGTGAATAGTTTAGGGCTTGCAACCTGTTAGTCTTTTGTATGGGGCGGCATACATTTTTGGCTTTGAAAGACTACTGTCTACTGCTCACAAAGTACAGCTTACATACCTTCAGAATTGGTGAGCTAATTATACGGTTTGCTGCATGAGTCCTCCAAACAGCAATATGCCTATATTAGTCCTGCACATTCTCTGTCCTACAGTCAGTAGTCAAGTTGAGATGTGCAGGCCTGTTGGATGCCTTGCAGCAAGCAGCACTTACAAAGCAATGCAATTTTTGGGAACTGGTGCTCCCATGTCAGGGTTGCTACATTTTGTTGCTGCTCTGTGTGCAACCACGGAAGTCTAAAAAAAGGGGGGCTGCTCATGTGGGACACTGTAAATGTGAACAGGTTTAAGTCAATGTTAGTAAAGAATGATGTACCAACATTTATTCAGCATTACCTCAGGTTGAGTTCATGTTAGCAACCTGCTTTGTAATCTGAATGCTTCGCACAAAAGTAAGTGAACGTGTGTATATGTTTATGCACGTGTGCATATGCATGAGTATCCACATTTATGGCAGCTGGGCATATTTGTATCTGTTTGTGTGCATTTTAATCTCTGATTAAACTATGCATCATTAAATGAATGTGTGTAAAAAGGGAAAAGGTTTAACGTTCCTCACTGACAGCAAAATTTCACAAAAAAGTTAAGGCTATGTATGACATAAAATTTTGGCTACTTCGGAAAATCCAGATAATTTGCTAAGCATTATGTGGAGTTGCTCCTACACAGCAATCTCATTCCTTATAATAAACCAGCTCCAAAGCAACATTTAATGCTTCTTTTTCACATCTTATCATTGCATGTCACATCCTAATACAAACTACCACTGCTGAGCCACACAGATAGATGGAAGGATAATATTCTCTTTTTATAGGCAGACAGTCAATTAATAATCACTATGGTCAATTTCTAGTTTTCTAGCCCTTTTCCTGTGATCTTGGAACAATGCCAGCAACTCAGTAGTAACATTCAGACTGTACAACGAAGCCATAGCTTTGCTGTGTAGAGAATGCACCACTATGAGCCTCAGGCCTCCATCCTCTCCCCCGCCCCCTCTCTTTGTGCATGAAGGGAGGGCATTCAAAGCTATTACTCAAATATTGGTACAAATCAATTTGTCAATTCTTCTAAATATGGGGATACTGTTGTTTGTACACCCCAGCGTTAGCTAACCAATCAGGTCCTGGCTACATCTAGAGGAAATGGGAAACTAATGTGTACTGAACCTCCAAAAGGAAACTTTAAACCTTCTCCCCTTGTCCATGAAGGAGGGAGGAAGAGAAAGAGGGAGTGTGCAAGGGGCCACGGTGCATTCTCATAACAAAGCATGGTTTGTTATGATGCCTGAACGTGACGCCTGATTATTTGTTCTAAAAATAATAATGGTTCAGAGGGCTCAAAGGGCATCGATCAGCAGAAGAGGAACATCTCCCTTTCCCTGCCTAACCTCAAGATCTGCTCAAAGTATTGGGGGACCCTCTGAAGTAGAGAAGGTAAAGGTATTATTTCTCAACTTCACAGAATCCTATTGTATTAAAGTGAACAGTGACTGTTCCCTGGATTCTAAGGTAGCTTAAGCAAATATGACACCGTGGAAGTATGAAAAGTATAAGGGGAAAATAATTTGTTTACTGTAAATGTTGTGTTTAAAAGGCAGAAGTATTAAACATATAGTTAGGACAAAGCTCAGATACACATGATTTTTTGTATTATTATAGGAAGTAAAAGAAATATTGTGATAATATTTACACTAGCAATGTTCCCTGGGGGTCATCACATGGATATCCTCTGGAACAGTGAAGTGGAATGGGCTTCAACACATAAAGAACATGACAAACTGTAGTTAACTAAAAGCAGAAGCAAAAACTTATAAACTATTCCTCCCAGCTGTGCAGGAGGAAAGGGGTGGGGGTGGGAACTCACTCAGGCACATCACGCTAAACAGCCAATCCATATAAAGGTCACAAATATTTTACATTTTTTACCAAGTTCATAACAGCATCGGGACTCTTATTTTCTTGCTCAGTGAATGCTTTTGTGATTGCACGTATAGAATCTTCTTTCAACTGCTTTGAGACATCAGTCCTTGACGGTTGTTCCAAATATTCTGGTTCTTCTCCTTGAATGGTAGGAAAGGGAAAATACAAAAGTACAATGACTATTAGGGACCATACCAATGAGATTTTTGTTAAGAAAATATGCTCAGCAGGGATCAAGTTAGTGCAAACAGTTCACATGAACTTGTCCTACAAGCCCTTGAAACAAGTCCCTGTCCGGTTTTAAAATTCTCTTCTCACGGTGGGAACTGCTGCAGTGAAAAACAAACAAAACTTTGGCTTTATCCCCACAGTTAAGAATTGGTTTGGGGTCTTATCAGCTGCAAAAAATCCCATTATTATATACTGCTAAAATCAGAGCATGAGTATGCAACACAATTTTATATGTAATCACAGTTTTTATCTAATGCAATTTCAAGTGAAATTTAATATGAGAGAGATACTGACAACTGTATTTTTCTGACCATACCTAACTACAAGTATAGAACCTAAGCATCAGAACTAAGGCTAGAAAACGTGCGTTTTTTCCAAGTCATCTCAACCTGGCGAATGTTATCAACATGCAGAAAGATGTTTACATGTCCTATTGGAAGCATAAACATGGTAATGGGAGGAGGCAGACAGCAGCCATTCATCTAAATGACAGGGTACAATCACAACACTCTTGCATTGGGCTTTCACTGGTTAACAGATTATCTGTCATTTCACACTCTGATTCTACTGATCAGATTGTGGTATTGATGGGAGAGGGTAAAAGGATTATACAGTTATTTCCTTACTGACCTTGGGCAGTGGAAGGCATAGGCACCCTGGGCATCTGGGGTGTTGATGCTTTTTCCTGTTGTGCTTTCAGAGCAATCTGTTCATCCCATTCTTCTAACTCTTTTTCAAAGCGCGTATTGTCTTCTTTGACATAATCTCTTAAATCAGGAGGTAATGTATCCATTCCAACAACCATATGACCCGTTTCCTTGTTGAATTCCTCTGTAACAGCACACAAAATGTGTGTGTATATGTGTGTGTGTGATATGCATTAGAGAACATGAAATGGAACATGCACACATAATTTCACTAATTGTTCAAAAGCAAACACCTAAATCAGCACACACACAAGACAGCTCAGGGTTTTAATAAAACAAGGCTTGCAATTTGAAAACTGTACACTAGCATGTTACATCAAGAGTCCCCAAACATTTTGGGTCGATGGGAACAGTTGGAATTTTGAGTGCGTATCATGGGTGCTCTCACAAAATGGCTGCCATGGGAGATCTGCCCATTCATAAAATGGCTGCCATGGCCAGTCACAAAACACTCATTTCCCAGAAGGCAAACTAGTGAGACTAAAAGACAAGCAGCTTGCTGAAAAACTTAAGTTCAAGGCAGAAGTGTGGTTTGAACTCCAAAACACAAAACCACCCTTCAGAACCCAAACAAAGATGATGCTGGAGGGCAGCATTTAGCTTTGCAGCATGCCAGCTTCCCAATTTAAAAAGTAAAGATAAAAAATATTTTAAAATCAACTAAAAATCAGGAGAAGCAGGGAACATGGTGGACACTGGGAGATGTCTTCAGGAACACGGATTGGAGACCCCAATGCTACATCATGGTAATTATTTCTTGAAAACAATGCCACTGTGCTAGCATTTTTATTATGCTATTAGTTACGGGTGAAAGTACACAAGGTGCCTAACCTACGTTTCTGCCAACATGTAATGTAGCAGCAAGAGAAGCCACATTTTCAGAGGAAAATCAACTGGCAGGAAGTGCTTAAACTTTCTCCTGTCCCCCAATTTTCCTCTGCAAGCTGGCCTTCCCCAGGTACTTTCCCTCCAGTTGATGGTTCTTATGTTTATTTGCTGGTCAAGCGGTGAGGAGAAGCAGCACACAAAACTGGGAGAAGATTTATACACCTCTCCTCACCCACCACTATAAATCCTTAGCAAAACCTTTTGGCATTTGTTTTACATAGGTCCATTTTTATACTCGACAAGCAAGATGACAGAGACTCAGCAAAATAATTATACAAATGCATCCAAATTACAAAGCAGTAGTACTTTGTGGCCCTCAGACCTCTCTACGTGTCAGGAAGACATTTAGAATCGTGATGTCATTTACATATTCACCATTTTTAACAAAACTATGCACACGGAGGCAGTAGCACTGATATATTGCATGGTATTACCTTGTATCAAAAATGGTTCCTTATCATTGATATACATTAAACAGTAAGCACTCGCATTCCGATAACCACCAAATGAGTCACGCTCAAGCTCTTCCCAAGTAGACTTTGTCACAGAAATATCATTGTACTTCATCCACCTCCTTTGGTAACTGTCATAAATATATGCCCAGTAGTGTCCTGCATTAGCCTGGCCTTCATGAACTAATACAGCATGTAACCGATAAGGAACCTAAGTCAAATAAAATCAATGGATAATGATTAGTAAGTTCAGGTATAATTAATAAAAGGACAATGAACAGGGAAGGGAAGAGAAGAGAATGTGGGATTAATCAGACATATTAGATAGAAAACATGGCTCACAGTAACACTTTAGCTACATTTCCTTCCTCCCACTTCCCTAAAATACTTCACATCCAGCTTTACTTGCTCACTCTACCATGCTCAGGTTTAGACAAGAGACTAACAACTACCTTTTTCTACGGCCATCCTGAACCTTTGTCACAGTTTAGCAGAAACAACTGACATTTCCACATTCACAGCTCAATATTATACATGTCTACTACGAAGTAGGTCCCAGTGAGTTCTATTGACTTACTCCTTACAACACAGTTTTAAAGTTTCTCATTGGAGTATGCAAATAGTTATTTTACCATGTTACAGGATTACAAGGTAAGCTCCTCAAGTGGCTTTGAACTACAGTTACACTCACCTGAAAAGTTATCTTAAAATACATCTACTGAAGTGTGTGTGTGCGTGCGCACTCACACACACACACACACACACACACACCAGTCTTTCCCCAATGAAGTGTAAATTTTGTGGGTGGAAAGATGGTATGGCTATGTGTGATATAGGTTTTGGCCAGTGCATCTTCACCAGATGGCCAATACAGGGTTAGTTTACGCATGGCCCCACCATATGGATTGTATATGCAGTAGAGCACAGGTTGCCAAACTGCCAACATCCGCCGGATAATGAAGAAAGCCAGGGAGTTTCAGAAAAACATCTACTTCTGTTTTACTGACAGTTCTAAAGCCTTTGACTGTGTGGATCATAACAAACTGTGGCAAGTTCTTGGAGGTATGGGGATACAAAGTCATCTTGTCTGCCTCCTGAGGAATCTGTATAACGACCAAGTAGGAACAGTAAGAACAGACCATGGATCAACGGACTGGTTTAAGATTGGGAAAGGAGTACGGCTCTCACCCTACCTATTCAACCTGTACGCAGAACAGATCATGCGACGTGCTGGGCTTGATGAAGCCAAGGCTGGAGTTAAAATCGCTGGAAGAAACATTAACAATCTCAGATATGCAGATGATACCACTTTGATGGCTGAAAGCGAGGAGGAGCTGAGGAACCTCATGACGAAGGTGAAAGAAGAAAGTGCAAAAGCTGGGTTGCAGTTCAACCTCAAAAAAACCAAGATTATGGCAACCAGCTTGATTGAGGACTGGCAAACAGAGGGAGAAAACATGGAGGCAGTGGCAGACTTTGTCTTTCTAGGCACAAAGATGACTGCAGACGCTGACTGCAGCCAGGAAATCAGAAGACGTTTACTTCTTGGGAGGACAGCAATGACAAATCTTGATAAAATAGTGAAGAGCAGAGACATCACACTGACAGCAAAGGTCCGCATAGTTCAAGCAATGGTATTCCCCGTAGTAACCTATGGCTGTGAGAGCTGGACCATACGGAAGGCTGAGCGAAGGAAGATAGATGCTTTTGAACTGTGGTGCTGGAGGAAAATCCTGAGAGTGCCTTGGACTGCAAGAAGATCAAACCAGTCCATACTCCAGGAAATCAAGCCAGACTGCTCACTTGAGGGAAGGCTATTAAAGGCAAAACTGAAGTACTTTGGCCACATAATGAGAAGACAGGATACCCTGGAGAAGATGCTGATGATAGGGAAAGTGGAAGGCGAAAGGAAGAGGGGCCGACCAAGGGCAAGATGGATGAATGATATTCTGGAGGTGACAGGCTCGACCTTGGGGGAGCTGGGGGTGGTGACGGCCGACAGGAAGCTCTGGCGTGGGCTGGTCCATGAAATCACGAAGAGTCGGAAGCGACTGACCGAATAAACAACAAGAGCACAGGTTGAGATTTCAGACCTATTTGTAGTTATGTTATCTCCATAACATATCATGTTAACTGGGCACCACAAATGGTTAATTGTACACTATTTGATGGAAAGACGGGATACATATTTAACAATATAAAAATATAACTAAACAAACTGGGGACAATGACAGCAGGTACTGTGTGTTCTGTCAACATGGGGAAAGGATTGGACAAAAGTGTCATAAATGGGGATTACTTGTATAGGCATTTTCATATCTAGAAGTTGAAACCTTAGATTAAGAGTGTGTTATAAGGTGGCTGAAAATTATGTTTAAACTCTTAAAATACACTAAGTGGGCCACTGTGAAGAAATGCCATGTATATAACTGTTGTTGTTCTGTAATATTTACTTTGTGTGGTCTCTGAGAGGCAATAATGTATCTGAGTAGACTTGAGGCCTTGCTTTGTAGTAGTTGCTTAGTGACGTTCTGAAGGGGGGAAGAGAGTGATAATCGCTTTGCATATTGTTAGATGGGGTCTGGGGCAGGTAAATTCAATTCTGATAGGCTGAGAATTCTAGCTAGATGAAAAAGAGTGGTTGAGAAAGGACAGTTAAGGACAGTTAGACGTTGAGTGAGTCTGTGGGTAGTCTGAGAGGGAGAAAGTCTGCTGGTTGGTAGGTGGTGTTATAGAAGGACTAGGAGAATGCTGAGAAGAAAGTGAATAGCTAAGGCCTGAATATTACACTACTATTCCTTTGTAGGATAACCATATGTGACTGGTGAAGATCAGGAATAGGGAGCAGGTGGCTATGTTATGCCAGGAGGCTTCCCTAAGATCTTGCTAGAAGAAGGTTACATAAGCAAGCAGGAAAACCCAGATAAATGGTCTAAGCAGCCAGTAAGACAGCAGCAGCAGCTTTGGGAGTCAGAGGAAGACTGTACCAGTGAATGTATTTGCCCGGGACAGAGGTTTAGGGAATTTGGCCCAAGGTAAAAGTCATTAAGAGTCTTGTAGCAGCAATGGTGTCTTTTGAGTCCTTAAGAATTATCACTAAGCAATCTTTTGAACATCCCAAAGTAAATACTGGTAATCCCTTATGTGTAAAATATTCCTTTAATATAATAGTTTATCTGGTCTCTAGTGTTGGTGCCCATTGCAGGGTAAGGCTATTAGGAGGTTTTAAAGTATTCTAAGAGAACCGGTGGCAGCAGAAAAGGGTCAGCTTGTAGAACTCTGAATTATAGTGGCAAAAAGTTCCTTAGGCCCTTAAATATAAGCATTTGTTGGAAATAAGAATCCCCATAGGTGGTGGCAGTGCTGGGGAGGGAAGATCCCCGTAGCCAATAACAGACCATATGGTAATGGTACTTACCTGCACCATTGATTTATCAGAATACATTAGTTCAATTGTCCTCTGTATTCTAGATATGCTCTCTTGCAAGTCTAAAGTGAGAGGAAAATAAAGTGATTTTCCACAATGCAATTACTCCACTACTGCTAGTTCAAATGCTGAAGGAGTATGAATTATTATTTGTTGGGATGCTGTCATTTTCAGGACTGCATCTAAGTGGTAGTGTCATCCTTAGTAGTCTATATGTGTACTTTCACAAAATAAGTCAAATTTTCTAAAGAAAGATGAGACCAAGGTAGATACTCCATTTTTCTCCAATGCTTTCACCCATTTATAAGACACCCAACATTGTAAAACACCCCTCACATATAAAACATAAGAGTCTATGTTTGGGGCATCACTAACAATCATACAAATAGCTGTACTACTTGAACATGTACAGGTTTGGTCCATGTTCATGCAAATGTTTACCTACTCCTTCCCTTCCCTATTGTATAGCACAGCCCATTAAAGCTAGAACACAGAAACTGTGCCATGTAATCAAGGCTGCTCATGTTTTACCTTATTGGTGAGTCCTTTACAACACTTCAGTTGTCATAATGTCCAGTAAAAAGAAAATAGAAAATTTAAGCAATAGCCTCAGCTAGAGGTCCATATGTTTTGGCCGGCTTAGTAAGCAGCCAAAATTTGGGCATGACAACTCCATTTCTCCACTGAGGGTGGCGGGGGGCAGGGGGGGATGCTGTCTGAGAACTAATGAGACTGTCCTCATTAGTCCTTGCCCTTTTCCTTGTTGAATAAAGGAGGTGATGGATTGTCCCTCTCACCCTGAGCCTCTCTAAAGTCAGTGAAAGGTCAGGGAGTGTCCTTCTCCTTTGTCCAGGCTGCAGAGAAGGGTGAGGCCTCTTTTAAAATTTTACAAGTTACTCACTGCAGTGGCAAGCACATTTGTGAATCCCTGGCCTCAGCACAACTTCCCAGCCAGTACCTCTAGTGTCATTTTCTACTTCCGTCCTCCAACGGTGTAAACAGCCCTCTAGCACTGAAAGCTCCTCTTCAGTGATGTGTCTGGGTGCTGGATGCATTGGCAGATCTGGAGGAATCCGAGATTGCGTGAATGGCTTGTGTATTACCGATCGTTGTGCAGGTGATGTGCTTTGTGTTTCTGTAGAAGGCCCCTGTTGTTCTGTTGTGCTATATTTGTTAAACATATGAAATATTCAGTATAAGAAAACCAAATCAATGTATCATTTGAAAAAATACTACACATTGATTAGCAGGCCTCTGAATTCTGAAATGATTGCGAACTATCTTTAACCCTCCATTGACAGATGGGATCCAACACACCCCAACAGCCCAGGAAAAATGCATAGAATGTTTGTGTCAGTCGTTCACAGCTCCATATTCTATGCAGTTCTCAACAATGACGAGGTGTAAATTGCTATGTGGTGTGTCAGCCCACCTCTGCTCCTTAATTTAGTGACAAATTGATGTTTTTACTCTTTATGTCAATTCTACCCCTACAGGAATGACTAGGACAACTGAAAAACCACACATATAATGTGCTAGGGGTCAAAGTGACCCCACCAAACGCTGTTTAAAATGACTAGTTACTTGTTTACTTCACCCAGAACCTGTTCTATCCATTAGTGTTAGAAAGAAGCTTAAAAGAAAAAAAAAAAAACATGTTTTCCTGGAAAAGGGATCATGTTTGTACAGCTTTCTTGGAGTACATCTGAGCCTGATACCAGATTGATACAGTCCATTTTTCCACTGATGAGGGTTTAAAGATGCACCTTGCAGAGTGCAACATTATCTGAAATTTGGCTATTAAAAATTGGTGGGAGGAAGCTACCAGACAAACAACCAAGGACATGAGTGTGTGTGTGCGTGCGTGCTACATTTATCTATGAAGCTGACTCATAGATTATGTATCTAATACCTTATTAGGAGCTTTTGACTGTTTCTAGCTGGTTGAATCCAGGACAAAAGGACTCTGTGGACAAAAGGGCTATGTGCTCACAGAAAGTACCTGATTTGGGGGGTACTCCCTTCCCCCGCATCACAGTTCAACCCATTAAGCAGGGTCCCCCAATCCTCTGTGTTTTCAGGGAGCAGGAGGGAATGCTGTGGGGAGGAAGGGAGGAGAAGTCCACTTCTGCCAGCCCACACACCTAAATCTGGATCTAACCCTGCATTTTGAAGCTCTTGATACCCCAATCAGTGAATCAAAACCTATGTCTTACAAATTGTGAAAATGTCTTATTTTTACTCATCAATGGTTTTCTGAAATACTTGGTAATATAACTGCATAGTTTAAAAAATGCATTAAAGGTAAGAAAAAAAAGAAAACCCCAGGAATAGTACAAAACCACCACATTTGTAAAGGATTAAGCATTTTTTCAGTGAGAGTCTAGGTAGCTCAAATGGGTTGGCGGTAGGCTGCGCGTAACACTAAAAAGTTTTCAACAAAGTTTAAATAAACAAACAAACAAACAAACTTGTATTTGGTCATTTAGTGAGTAACTAATCAACTGCAATTAAGCAAATAACAACCAGAAATATTGAACACATACGAGGCATTATTACCTTGGTATTGCCTGTGTTGACAAAGTACCACTAGGGAGAGCACTAGTATTAAGATCCTCAATAGGAGACGTGCATACTGGCTTACTTGATGCAAACTCCAGTGCATACTGTAGGACATCTACCAAGGGGAATCGTTTAGGACCGGAACCATAGCTTAAATACCTGCCAAAATATATTAACACCCTTGTTACACAAAAAATACTTCCCAACACATTAATTATGTGTTTATAGGCAGTTCACGCAATTGTGGTTCCAGAGAATAAGGCTTGCTTCAAACACTACACTGGCTTCCAGATAGCTTCCAGGTAAGTGTTTGAGAATAGCAGCTGCCACATACGTGCATTGGTTAAAATTGGTCTTAACCACTTGGGAGCCAGTCCACATAAATACATTCCCACAGAGAAAGATACCTGTACATCCAGTATAATGTGTGAAGCTTACATACAGTAACAGATTAACATTTATTCAGACAATATCAAATCATTGTCTATCACTGGGGTTTCCAACGTGGTACCAGTGTGTACCAATGTGCCCACAAACATCTCTCAGCACCCAAATATGCCCACCAGCCAAAGAAGATGGGGTCTATCAACTATTCAGGGGAAGGGACGTAGCCTAGTGGTACAGCATATGCTTTCCCAAGGTTCCAAGTTTAATCTGCAGGTAGGGCTGGGAAAGTATCCTGCCTGAAACCGTGAAAAGGTGCTGTTAGTCAGCACAGACAACACTGAGCTAGATCAACAAATGATCTCATGTGGTGTATAGCAGCTTCCTATGTTCCTAATACTATAGCCCTGTCCAGGCATTCTATATGTGGAGGCTTTCCATGTGAGCCAGAACACAGGTTTTCCAGAGTTCTAGTTCACTTGGAAAGCCTCCATGGATAAAGAAAGCTCTTGTCTTTAGACTGTTGCCCTCTATGAATACAGGGTGATGGATGCAAAAAGGGAGCGGGGTAGGGCTGGAGCACTCCCTCTCGTCACATTTGATTTATCCACATACAGAACGCTTAAATAGGGCTAATGGGAAGGTCTGAAAGAATCCTGCAGAACCTAAGCTTATATACGAGAAATGAAATAAATAAATAAATAAATAAATACTGTCATAGCAAAAGAAACTCACTCCAATGAAATATCACTTAGTCTAAATGAATAATAAATACAAAATAGGTAAAACAGAACAACAGAAAAGCAATACAAGTTAACATTTGGAGAAAAAAGTACATAGAGACAAAACAGATTTTCAATTTGTACAGCTGAAATTCCCCACGATTTCCATTTAGAATGCTCTGTATTACCGTTCTAGTCTCTGCTGCAATACTGTCAGGTATTCTTTAAGTCTCTTGATTTCATCCCGCTTTATTCGTGTTATTTCTCTGTTTTTGTGCATATATCTGTCAAAGCAAGAAGCGGTAGAAAAGTGATTCTTCTGGATTACACTTTAACAATGAATGAGGATATATGCTGAGATTTGTGTATAACCCTTAAAACTGATTCACAATATCATTTTGTTCTTCTACATTTTATTGAAATAGTGAACATTCAGATCTGTTGCCTGCTGCCCAAATAACACAGAATTATATTTTGAATTAGCCAGTGAAAATGAAAAACCTGTGCAAGTGTAGTACAGATAGATTTCTAAACTATTTTCCATAGTTAGATTTTAACTTGATTCTCTAGGATTATTATTAGTAAGTGCCCTTGTAACATTTACTTAAAAAAATTACACTGCCTTCTGAGCAATGAAAAATGTAAAACCAGGTATAAAATGCAATTAACTAAAACAGCAGCCTAAAACATTTAAAGTAACATCAATAAAAACTCATTCATAAAATAAAAAATGTCTATACATTCATTTAAAAGCTGACTGGAACTCCAGGTGAATAAAAACAGTCATATGCACATCCTGTGTTAGGGCATTCCATAAGGATGGGACCACTACAGAAAAAGCCCTCTCTCTTGTGCCCCCTAACCTGATAGATCTTAATGGTCGGTCAGCACATGAGCAGAGCTTCTGTGGCCAATCTTAAGACCTGGGCAGGTTCATATAGGTGTAGGCAGTTGTTCAAAATAGTCTGATCCCAAGCCTTTTGGGGTTTTAAAGGTGATCACCACGGCCTGGAAACACAATGGAAACCAGCGCAGCTGGCACAGTATCCTCCCAAAAGCAACAAGGCAGCTGCATTCTGCACCAGCTAAACCTTCTGAATTATCACAGAAGCAGCCCCATGTGGAGCATGTAGTAATAGTATAGCTTAGATGTAACCAGGACATGGATGACTGCAGCAAGGTCAAAGCTTGTGAACTGTCTGAAACTGATACAAAGCACCCCTGGTAACCCATACGCCAATGACCATGAGGTGGAGAAAGAGTCCCCCCTGCATCACCTTCTGGGTACATCCCTGTAAAAAGGAGTGGGCCTACTATAACACCATGCATCCTAGTTCTGTCTTAGCTATGTGTCCCTGAAAGATACCATAGTTGATGGTATTGAAGGCTACTGAGAGGTCTAGAAGAACAGGGTTGAACTCCCCCTTGTCCATTACTTGGAGTAAGTCATCCACCAGGGTGACCAAGGTTCTTTTTGTCCCAAACCATGCCGGATACCAGACTGGAACAGATCCAACTAATCAGTATCATCCAAGAACACTTGGAATTGATAAGCCACTATGTTTTTAAGTACCTTATTCAAGAATGGTGGATTAGATACAGGATAATTATCCAGAATAAAGGGATCCAAATTTCTTTTTTTAAAAAATGGGTTTAACCACTGCCTCCTTAAGTGCAGTGTGAACAACACCTTCCTTCAGACTGCAATTAGCCACCCTTAACATCCAGATGTTAAGCCTAGTCCTGGCAGATTTTAATATCCAGGAAGGGCATGGATCCAAAGAGCAGATGGCGGGTCTCAAAGCACCAAGTAACTTGGCTGTACAAGCTGAAACCTATCTAGTAAAACATGGCTAAATGGAATTGTGGCCACATCCATCTCTGACTCTGTCAAAGTGATGGCATCCAAATCATAATAAGAACGACTTTCTCTGAAAAATATAATGCAAACTTGTCACAGCAAGCCTCCAAGTTCCACCTGGTCTCCCAACCCTTCAAACAGCAAGCTTTTCATCACTCAGAAAAACTCTGCTGGCCAACATTGTGTAGATGCCATAGAAGTAAAGTATCTTTGTGCAATGGTGCCAGAGAAGTGAAGTATCTTCGCACAACAGAGTAAGTCCTAAGCTGATTTTTCACCTGTTTTTTCACCTATATTCGACCGCTCTCATCACAAGTTTTTTGCTACTTGTACTCTAGTTCTCAACCCAGTTGTTTCATAGCCTTCAGCTCCTCAGAATATCAAGGCACTGATATGGTTCTATGATTAGGATAAATCATATTGATGGCCCAGGTCAACTTTCCATTCCAAGCAGAGTCCAGGGCCATGACAGAACTGCCACCTAAAACTGCAGGAAATTCCAAGAGACCTCAGGAAACCATCCAGATCCATCAGCCTTTGAGGTGGACGTTTAAAATTATTCCCCTACCCATGCAAAAGTTAAGAGTGGCCAATAGGTCAAACCTGACCAGATAATGATCCATCCCTGACAATGGAGCTATTAGTAGCTCCCCCACTCATGGATCATTGTCCCCTAAACCAGTACAGAAAACCAAGTCCAATGTCCTATTGGGCTGGATATTAATTCAAATATGCCTATGGTTGTCGTAGTGGCTATGGAATCCCAAAGTGCCCCAGACAAGGTGGCCTTGGCATGTATGTTGAAGTCACCCAAGACCACAGACCTTGGAGTCCTCAATACCACTTCCAAGGCCACCTCTGTCAGCTCAGGCAGGGAGATGATTAGGCAGTGGGATGGATGGTACAGCAACAGAATCCTTGTCCTGCCTTGAATCCAACTCCAGGTACAGATATTCAAAAGTGGCTGAATCACCTTTCTGGCATTAGGGATAAGTAACTGCATACTGTTCAGCTTATGGAGGAAGTAATTAGAGAAATATTTAGACTTATAATCTATCATTCTGTTGAGAAGGTTCAAAATAGCCAACATTACTTTTTTCTAAATAGAGTACTCCCAATGGATTTAATTCTGGCCACTGCAGCGTGCCTAGCAGGGAGTAGGGACAGAATCATCTGGCTACCTGCCTCTACTGTACGTTTCCTGAAGGAGAATTCATGACACATATTTCCAGGTCATCCACACCCAAAAAAACCTTTTATGTCCAATATCATCTCCAAACTTTTTGTCCCCCTGAAGCATACAACTTGTACTGAGAAATCTGAAAGATTTATGAAGACATATTTAAAGTTTACACTGTCTGTAACCTATACTACAGTCATGTTCAAGTCTAACCATGAAGGTTGCTGTGCTAGAAATGCAATTACAATTCATAACAGAGACAGGATGAACAAAGTTGTATTAACACATCTACAAGAGTCATATTCTGTTTACAGATTTTAAAAATATCATCCAAATAAAAAAACAACCCATTAACAAACATTAAATATTATGGGCTAGAGCCAATTAGCCTGTCATGCCTACAGAACAGCTTCTGGAGTGAATCCCCTTCCCTGCTGCATCTCCTAAAATCTGCAGAGGGTCCCCCAACCCACTGGAGCAGATTTTGGGGGTGTGCACAGGGAGGGAAAGGAAAGACATATTGCAGAAGTCCACTCATGCAACACTGGATTTCACCCTATGTTTTAGAGGAAAATGTGAGTTAAATCTCACACAGGGAAAGGAAGCAATGCAATCATTTCCACCAAACTGATTCTGGAAGTCTATTTTATTATGAAGCATATATTTAGCATAATTAACACATTCTTGGTACATTTTATCATGTTAACCCTGATCACTGAAAGTCCATTTCATCTGGAATACTTGCAATGTTTCCAGAAGAGCTCACAAGCTCAGGCTTTGCCAAGTTTCTGAAAGGAAAGAATTCTATAAATTTGAGGGGCCACTAAGTATGTCTCTGAATTTTCTCCGACTCTCAATATATATTAATTTTTGACTTTGCAATGTCCACATTTAGTGACCTGTGTCATTTTCACAAAGGAAGCTGTTTTGTTTTAAGAGTAGAAATTCAGAAGTTAATGTCAGTATTGTTTGTTAGTATTCTTTGAACATTAAATTGTAAATTATATTGTCGAGATAAGAAATTATACAAGGTTCTGTACCTGTCCAGGTATAAAATTGGAGGGAATTCCAACTTGTTGTGTATCTTTTCTGGCCTTCCCAAAGCCTGGTTGAATTCGAATCTTGAAAGCTCAAAGGTTAAGACAGGAGGAAGCTCAGTAAACCAGTGCTGAGAAAAACAAAACACAGAATGATTGCATTTTAACCACATCTGTAAAAGAGCATAGCCTTTCAACTTTATCATCTGAGTAAAAAACATACTTCAGATAATAGATCAGCGTAAACTTTCCATGGCAGAGAATCTTTTACAGCTGTGTATCAAGCTAAATAAATTAATAAATAAAAAGCTCTATTTTCTTTCAAACAATGAATCTTATCTATTAAGCACAATTTTCAATAAATGCCAGAGAGTCAGTTAAACATATGCTGAGAACAACATTACTCAGAGGGTTCATACAGATCCAGAATTTTAAACCACACAAGTTTACCTACTTTAAGGCTTGTGTGACTAACATGTCTTGTACCCCTCACATCTCCAACTGGGACAAAAACACTGCTCTTAGTCTTGCTTCTAAAAAGGTCTGTTTTCTTTTTAGCCTTCTTCAAGATCAAGAGTATTTGACACCTCATTTTATAAGCACCGTAGTGCTGCTATTATACGATTACATTCACATTAATATTTAATCAATCGCATTTTATCCTTTGATTTAAAATCAGATGGCATCTTCTTTCTGCTGGTAATTGGTAATTCTACAGCAATGTATTTCTACATCCCAACTAATGATTTCCTTGTTTATTCACTATTACTGATAACTCTGAACTGAATGTAGTGCAAACTGCCTTTTGTTCAAAGATGAAAACTAAGTTGATTAAAATGCTAAAATAGCTTAATATTTCTATCTTAAAATTTGGAAAAGCATTCCACACTTTTTCTCTTTGCTTTATTCACGTATTTAATCCAAATTACTGACCTTGGAATATAATAATCAAAATGTGTCAGATGCATACAAATTTCAATTTTGTGGTGTCTGCTTTCTAGAAAGTGAACAGATCTGCTCTCTTTATTCCAACTCACTAGGCTGAACTTTGGATGCAGTAATTGCACTGAGAAACTCTTTGCAAAAGATGTTATCCTAGAACCTTAGAGAAGATCAGGACAAAAAAAAAATGAAAAACACAAATGACGTTATCTACAAAGAAAGCCCAATAATTGTGGAAAGTTCTCTAGATATATGTGAGATGCTAACTCCTATTCATAAGGGAATCTCATTAAGAAACTGATGTATACATCTTCTCTAAGTAGCAAAGTTGTGTTTTTTTTTATAAGGTTGAGTGGGAGAGTGCCCCCCAAAAGATGTATACCTTTATTATTAAAAGTGAAAGTGTCCACCAGTCTCCTTTTAAGATGCTAGCATGATTGCTTCATGATACTGAAAGGTACTTTCCACAACTCAAGTTAAGTTTTGGAAGTTACAGATGCAAGAGAGACATTTCCATGTCTGAATACATGGAGGCAGGTGTAAAGTATTTCCTCACCATCTGTCAGTTTGACACTATAAAATCTAGAATTTTAGGGTCTGATGTTAAGTCCTCTATATTACAAATTGGCACATAACATTCACTCATGTATGGACAAGGACATGACTCCACTATCTGCAAAAGATAAATGTTTCAAACCCCCTAAATGTTAACAGAAACTTGTCTGTGCTTATTTTTTATTATATTGGAGAGAAAGATGACTGTAGCAAGTGGAGGATCCTGCTTCGCACCAGAAATAAATAAAAAAATATCTAGTCTTATAATGCATTCCTACCTGGGTTCAGCAACAACCACTTCTTAAAGATGACATTCGTCAGAGGTGCAGAACCTCTTTCAGCCCAAGGGCCAACTTCCATTTTGGAGAAGCTTTTCATATTCTATATTCCATATTCTAGTCATGGGTGGGGCCAAAGGTAAATTGGGCAGGGTCAAAACACCAAAAATTACTAGCACATTGTACTTTAAAGCTCTAACTGCCAGTAAATAAGCCTAAGGAGAGGTATTTCAACCTTTTAGAGTGGGGGGGGGGCACAAAGCTGGGAATGCACTGAACAACTGAAAAGGGGTGGCCTTCTGGGGAAGCCCTGAAGGCTAGACTGGGAATCCTGAAGGGTTGGATTTAGCCTCCATGCCTGAGGTTCTGCACCCCTGTTCTAAGTAGATAATGAAGAACAAGCCATCTTTCCTACTTCCTGAACAGCAAGTATAATTTGCGGTTTACTTAGAGAACATTGTCCTGGCGATTCATCATTGCTTGAAGAAGGTTGTGGATAAACAGCCCAAGAAGAGATATTTCAACCTCCATTAAATGTAACTTTTAAAACAAAAGCGAAAAGAAAAAAGCTTCCCATGTTACAGCTATGTTCTCCAAATATTTTTCAAATTAGTGGTCATCCAAATAAATATGTAATGGATGAAACTCTTCCTATGGGCTGAAAGAGCATACAAGCCTTATCTGAGTAAATAAATGACCTGCCAAAACATTTTGCATTTGTGTCGTCTATATTTTAAACTTAGTCAGCATCATGGAAAGGATTACAGATGTCCCCAGAAGTCTAAGCGTATCACTCACCTCCTGGCCGGACTTCCCAGAATTTTCTGAATGTAAGGATTCAATTTCCCCTTCAATCATGGCAGCTTCTAGGCACTCATGCAGATCTTTGAAGCCATTAACCTGAAGTGGGTACTGGCCAAACATCTCTGTATTTTCAAATTTCTTCCCTTATCAGAAAAGGGAGGTATTAAGAATCCATGTATGTGCACTACAAAAATACATTTGATTTCATAGCAGTTTCTAAATTATAATCAAGTTTTAAACAAGCTGATTAAAAAACAGGTTTTCCCAATTTTGCCAACTGATTTGCCTAACACGATCCAAAATGTGCATTTTGAGGCTGAACTTTGCAGGTGACAAGTGGAACTTGCAAACAAAATGTTGCGCTGTATCCCTACCCCAGAAAGAAGAAATCTCCCGTTCTCTCAGCCTGGAACTGGACCTTTACAGTACTGATCAGGCTTGGCAGGAGGAGGGGACAGGGACAGACATTTCTTAAGAGGGCAAGGATGGAACTGGAGGGCTTCCCCTGCTGTGCTATACAGCATAAAAGAACTCATGTCTGGGACTGTGTCCCAGCTCCAAATCTGGGCGTTTCTAGCTATATGGCCGGGGTGGTTCTGAAGACTGGGTAAGGGAAACTGTGTCTTTTCCCTGTACTTCATCTTAAAATATCCGTACAGAATGCATGGAGAAGTGTTTCAGTTTCATAATACACATGCCCAACAACACTAATATCCCATCCAGGTTGTTATTTGTTAGGAGCTTGAGTAGGTCAATTCCCTCTTTCCCCATTTCCACCTTTAGTCCACTTTTTTCCTGTCAACCGTCACCTTAACATTCTGCGCATCTTAGATGCTCAAAGGTCCTCAAAAGTCAGGCTGTTTTCGGATTTAAAGTCTCTTTTAAATGTACAGAGTTATATACTTCTGCATACCTAGGTATTCCCTTTAACTATTAGAAAGCATTACCTTATTTTGGATTGCTCTGTTTGGCTTCCAAGCTAATTGGCACTCACCCATCCAAGTTTGCTATTAGAAGGAATAATGGTTCCAAGTTGATGAAGGCTGGGTTACTTATCTACATTAGGTATACCAAATGGGTTGGGTGTATCCAGTGAAATTAGCACTTTCTTAACAGCAGACCCTGATATGACGTCATGCTGCTTTTGAAGTGTCATCATTTTCAAAAGGGATTTGCCATATGGCATTGGAATTAATGTTCAATACTCAGCTCTCTTGAGCAAACAGAACTAGTTGGGCAGTTCTTTGTATCCTGACTGATGTTCATAGGTTCATAACTGCATTTACTGGGCTTGGCCTTCTTGCTCATCATTGTCTTTGTGCTCATTTTCTGTTCTCAAACCATAAGCTTTTAGTAGGTTTCTGCTATGCTGTCCCTTAATTACGAATTACATTGATGGCACCACATAGGCAACCACAACATTGGCATAAGGATTAAAAACCAAACACAGAGACATTTATCAGCCCTTCCTCTTTTTTGCCTGTGTAACTTGTATACCTAGCTAAACTTTTCAAGGCTAAGCATTTCTGAAGATACAATGAGAAAACAATACTGAGCTTTAAGGTGCAAGCTTATGTATGTTTAGACAGAAAGAAGTCCTACAACGCCCAGCATGCCTCATTCTGGTTGGGGCATGCTGAGAGTTGTAGGGCATTTTTTTTTGTCTAAACATGTATAGGATTGCACCCTTAGTAATATAAAGAGAAATTAATCAACATGGAATCTATTTCAATACATACAGATAGTCTCAGTTTCAAAGATACTGTTCTGAAAGTCTCAAAAATCAATATTAAAAATCAGGGGTGGTGGTAGAGGGGAGGGATACAGCATACTTGTGCATGCTTATGTTCCTATGTTCAATCTCCATCACCATATGGAAAGGACTACATTAAAAGGACTCCCAGCAGGGCTGGGAAAGCCTTCTGCCTGAGAAGTTGGAGAGCTGTTGCCAGAATAGATAGTACTTGCCTAAGATAGATGAATGGCCTCTGTAAAAGGCAGAATCACATGGTGAAATATTCACTTAGATCCAGGAGTAATATACATACTGAAATCCCCAGGCATACAATTTCCATGCATGGGAAAGCTTCCCCACTGACTTCAAGTGGGAAGGTCAATATTGGAGGCATAGTGAGAATGTGTAAACAAGGATACCAGGTATCAGTTATGAAATGTTTACAAAGAATTTTAACATTCTGATGGAAGCTTAGGGCAGTATCCAACGCGACACTAGAGCTAAGGTAAATTACGTTGCACTAGTGTGAATGATCTCTAGTCTAACATAATTTACGTTAGCATTAGTATTGCACTGGATACTGCCTCCCGTCTTCAGTTTAAACCATAAACTGTAAAACAATGTTCTGCTGCGCTTGCATACAGCTATCTGGAGTATAAAACATTTTTCATAGATTATTTTCAGCTTACTGTTTCTCTAAACACATACATGTTTTACTTGTACACACTAGTTTTGTTCATCATCAAAATTTTGGTTAAAGAGAAAACAACTTAGCTACAAGAAAGTTCCCACTCAAGAACAATACCTTCAAGAACTCCAACTGCTAGAAACCGCCCATAAAACAGCTCTACCATCGGGTTCTTTGGCTTCTCTCCATCCCTAAAATACAATGAATATGTTACAAACATGTGTAACCCCCCCCCCCAAATTACAAGAGCGATAATAGAATCATAGAATAGTAGGGTTGGAAGGGGCCTATAAGACCACTGGGTCCAACTCCCTGCTCAAAGCAACGATCCAAGTCAGAGCGCCCCTGACAAATGGCTGTCCAGCTTAATCTTGAATGCCTCCAGTGTGGGAGAGCCCACTACCTCCCTAGGTAAATGGCTCCATTGTCGTATTGCTCTAACAGTCAGGAAATTTTTCCTGATGTTCAGCTGGAATCTGGCTTCCTGTAACTTCAGCCCATTATTCCATGACCTGCACTCTGGAATGATCGAGAAGAGATCTGCTTACTTCAAGAAAATATTTTTCACCTTTTGAGTACACCTTTTACTCTTTAAAATATTTTCATTCGATAGAATAGCTTCAGTCTTGCCATTTATACTTTGTTTTACCTAAGCTACATTTAAAATAGCCAAAAGTTCTAATCAGAT
The DNA here is from genome assembly GCF_057233095.1 of Heloderma suspectum. Classification (NCBI taxonomy): domain Eukaryota; kingdom Metazoa; phylum Chordata; class Lepidosauria; order Squamata; family Helodermatidae; genus Heloderma; species Heloderma suspectum. The sequence continues at coordinate 75,643,283 of NC_139460.1, read as the reverse complement.
TGGAGGTTAATCTTTTTAACAAACTTTATTATTTATTTATCTATCCGATTTGTATCCAGATTTTCAGCCAGTCTATAAAATGGCTTGAAGTATCCATAAAACACAAGTCCCTTAAACATGTTCCACTTTAAGGAAGCAAAAAATAATAGCAGTAGTCCCCACACATGGAGAATGCTTCATTCTTCCAAACATGGGGGAGTAGAGCAACAGAGCTGGCAACTCTGAGCTCATCAAGGAATAGGTGTGCCAGCCCGAGCTTGTTCGTGTTCTCCCTCTCTCTCTCAGGGCAGTTTTTACATGGAGGCTGTGGTGGAGGAGGGAACAGTTCAGCTGATTCAGGAAAGCACATGATGGTGACCTTGCCTGCCTACCTGTCCCCCTGTCCTGGTTCTCTCACAGGAGATCATATAAGGCTGCAGCAATAACATATTTCATCACTACCACCAGTACTGCTATAATGGACCTTATAAAGAACCCATTAAAATCCTGAAAATGAAATATTGGGGGAAAGACTAGATGAAAGCCAGGTTCCTGTCATAAAGAATACCAGGATATACGGCTTGATTTTCAAAATGGCTACTTACTGTTCCTCTTCAGCTTTTATTTGGAAGGCATCTTCTAACCAGTCTAATAGCTTATGTGTGAATTCACTGACATCTTGCTGTCGAAAGAAAGTGAACAAACCACATTAAAGTCTCGCAGTGAACAATATTCTATGAATATCTAGCTATAACACTTGTAGATCTTGAGTCCACTACAGCTAATATTGTGGAATCAACATTATCTACCTGAGAAAGATCACTATGTGGCTTGCAAGTATGCTACAGTTGCCACTAAGGAAAAGGTCCCATAGAAACCTTAAGGATAGGCTATGTCTGTTAAGAGTCATGCTGGATCAGACCAAGGGTCCATCTAGTCCAGCATTCTGTTCATGCAGTGGCCAAACAGCTGTCGACCAAGAACCCACAAGCAGGACACGAGTGCAACAGCACCCTATCACCCATGATCCCCAGCAACTGGTACACATAGGCTCACTGCCTCTGGTCCTGGAGGTAGCACATAGCCATTGATAGCCTTTTCCTCCAGGAATTTGTCTAGCCCCATTTTAAAGCCATCCAAATTGGTGGCCATCACTGCATCCTGTGGTAGCAAATTCCATAGTTTAACTATGTTCTGTGTGAAGAAGTACTTCCTTTAATCTGTCCTGAATCTCCCACCAATCAGCTTCATAGGATGATCCCGGGTTCTAGTATTTTGAGAGAGAATCCTGAACAAATGGTAGTGTGTAATGATGTTTTCAAACATAGTGGACACTTCCCATTGAAATACCTATTGTGACATAGAATCCATGATGATGTGAACACCCCAAAATATGTCTCTTCATAGTAGACCTGGATCTAGAGCTGATCAAACCCTGGGCTGACTCTAGGGACATAATCCATTGCCTGAGACATTGAGAGAGGCAACCTCAGAACTGGTAGGGTTTGCCACTGCCGACACCAAGAGAAGGGACAAGAATTATCTGCATGGGTGACGCAATGACAGAAAATTGCAGCAACAATATGCTTAACGTGACTATTTTGTCTGTTCAAATGAATGCAGTTGTAAAATGTGGTAATTACACATTTGCTGCTGGCATAGTGTGAGCACCATAGCTGCAAGTTGGGGAGGGGCTGAGGCTCAGTGGTAGAAGTTTCCAGATTCAATCCCCGGCATCTTCAGGTAGGGCAGAAAAAAAATCCTGCCTGAAACCCTGGAGAACTGCTGCCAGTTAGTGTTGACAATACAGGGCTAGATGGACCAATGGTCTTGCTCAGTATGAGGCAGCTTCCTAGTAACTTGTTATTACCGGCAATTCACAACTCATGATTATATTGCTATGTAAGTGTTATGTGTCTTATGTGACTTATGTGTCTGTCACTAGCACATTAAGGGAGCAATCCTATCTGGATTGACAGTTGCCTCCAACCCTGGGGGCGACTGCCTATCCAGTGCAGGGCGGGAGGAGTGGTGAGGAACGCACCTCCTCCTCGCTCCCACTGCCTGGCTTTCACGGCTAGACAGCCGATATCGGCTGTCTAGTTTTAGGACCTTGGAGCATGGAAAGCAGCAGCTGGATGACACATAGGATGTGTCATAACAGCATTTCCGACCTCCCCGCCCTGGCCTATCCCTGGGAACACCCCGTTTTTGCTGCTGCGTGCTGCTCTTCCAAGCGCGGAGCACGGGGCCGATCTGCGCTGCTGATAAGGCAACGCGGGAGGGAGTGGGGTTGGTTCTCCGGGAACTGACCTATCCTATGGCTGTCTAGCCGCTCACTAGCGGCCATAGGATTGCGCCCTAAGTTGTTTTATGTTTTAAAAACATTGGGGACATATTAGAACCCACATGCTGTTCTTGTAGGAGAGATAACTTTGCACTGCGGGGTATTATTGACCCAATAACCTCTTTGCAACTCTATTGTTTTACTGAAAAAGGAAAGTTCTCAAGAATTTTTTTAAAAAATAATTTAAAAAATAGTTTAAATTATTTACAAATAGCATCATGCTATCATTCCCCACATGTTTTATTGTTATGGCTTTCTTGGAGTATACAATGCCAAAACTGGATTGATACGTTGTTTTTTTTTTATTAATGGAGGATTAAGAGGCCGTAACTCAGTGGTAGAGCACATGCTTTGCATATAGAAGGTCTCAGGTTCAATCACCAGCATTTCCAGGTAGGGAAGAATCCGGTCTGAAACCCTGGAGAGCTGCTGCTAGTCAGTGTCAACAATACTGGGCTAGAAAGGCTGATGGTCTGACCCAGTAGAATGCAGCTTCCTATGTTCCTAATAAAGAAACCATGGAAGATTCAGTGGACAGAAAATACAGATTAGACCAGTCCTTCAGTTTCACTGATAGCCTGACAAGATGTTCTACAGTTACCCACTCCCTAGAGCAGCTTTTCCCGACCAGGTGGCCTCCAGATATTTTTGACTACAACTCCAATCAGCCCCAGCCAGCATGGGCAATGATCAGAGATGATGGGGATTGTAGTCCACAACATCTCGAGAGCACCAGGTTGAGGAAGGCTAACAAGAGAGTCCATTATCTTAACTTTTTAATGTAAATAGCTAACAAGATAAATATCAACTTCTTGCAAATATGGATACAGGGACATCCTTGGTTGAATAATTGATTTTCCCTCCTTGTGTAACATGTGTATCCATTAATCAAATATTATTTGGTATTGAAACCTTACATCTGCTAGCTGAAAACTACAGAATATATAATTGTAATAAACTTACCTTTAAAAGCAGGCTATATTTCAGATTAATAATAAAGAAGTGCATATGAATTCCAGGATGCAAAGAAAAGTGCAAACACCATGCAATTATTGAAGAACTGTGTGGTATTTGATCACACGGGTAAGCAGGTAAGCATGGTTATTTGATATTTTAGTGGACTAACAGAACTTGCTATTGTTATTTCTCATTTGCATCATTTCTTCAATTATAATTTAGATTATTATTTCTATTCAAAATAAGACAGAAAAAAACATTACCTGCTGGGAGTCATTTGATTTGAATGCATCTTTAAGAATTTCAACAGCTCTTGATGGATCAACATATTTTCTTTTTGAGCCAGCAAGGAGTGCAAATAGGTATCTTAGCTCACGCATAAAAGGCAAATTTCGATTTTCCTGTATTTGAAATATACATAAATAATTAAGTTATTTTACTTTTTGCTGTTACTACATTGTAACTTCTGAATTACTGAAGAGAAATACTGCACAATGAAACCACCAAGAATACTGTTCTACAGCACCAACCATGCCACCCTCTCCAAAAAGACTAAGTATTTTCTCAGAACTAACAGAATGAATAATTAAGGGAGCAATCCTATGGCCCCTATTTCAGATTGTCAACTCCAAGGTCGGAGACAGCACTCTGACCTTGGAGTTGGGAATCAGAGCTCCAACCTCCCTCACCTGCCCCCCGCTTGCAGAAAGAACTACACCAGTTGCCTCTCTGAGGTCAGGAACTCAGCCTCGGAGACGGGGAAAAGGGGGAGTTTCGGGGTGAGGGGAGGACACTGGAGAGGCCAGGATATGAGCTATCTTGTGGTCTCTCCAGCCTCCTTCCCCCTCCCCACCCAAGGCACTTTCACTAGACTGGCAAAAAAGCTTGTCTAGCAAAAATGTAAGGTGGGCGGATGGGGAGGCAAAGATCACCTCCACTGCCTCTCCCACCCTACATAGGATGTTTGTAAGCCTCCAAGTTACATAGAATTGCACCCTAATAGTACAAAAAACCCCAAAAACAGATGTATTAGTTTAGGGCAGGAAAAATATTTCTCAGCTCGAGCCAATTCCACTTCTATTCTATAAAAAGGGGATCAATGGGCTGCATAAGCCCATCAATCAGCTATACTATCAACTACTAAATTCTAAGTAGGGCTACATAACATCTGGAGAGCCACAACTCCCCTCAGCCCAAACCAACATAGTAAATGATGACAGATTACAACTCCCATAATCTACCATCATTGATATTGTGCAAATCATTGGTGTCCTTATACAACTACTGACATCTTGCACACCTTGGAAAGGACACCAATGATTTGCACAATGTCAAGTAAGAAATCACCAGCAGTGACAGAAACACTTCTCTCTCAACCCTTGAAGTTCAGTTCTATTGCTTATTATAGCTGCTGTGCTACAGAGGCTTATACGTAAATACCAATCATGGCATCCTTGCATGAAAGAAATGGTGCTAGACAGTTTTATCACACTCGCCTTGATATGTAAGATAAAGTTCCCTTGCTAGACCTCCTAGCCAGCACAAGTTAGCACAATTATCAGGACCTCAGATACTCTCCAGGACTTAGGATGTACTCTGTGCCTACACCAGGACCTTAATGCTAACCCTAAATATTAGAGTCATAGGGTAAGAGAGCATAAGAATGGGATCTTAATCTTGTTTCACAGATCTGAGAGTTTCTATGCAATTTCCTCCTTTCAAACTTTTCTAGAACTGGTAAGAGATATAGTGACGTTTTAGGCATCAAGGCAAGCATTATATTACTCCACTGACAGTGTGTATTTCTAGTTATACCTTTTGGTTTCGGGGCAGATCTTGAGCACTTGCAGGGGGACTGTAATTCAAGACAAGCCTTCGGAATTCCAGCAGATTAAACAATGACTGAAAAAGAAACAGGAACTTTATATTACCTCTTTTAAAAGTAAACCATTGCAGAAACATACAGTAGATGTGGACTGCCTTTTACACTTTTGCTTCATTTTGAAAAGCTCAGATATCAAACTCTGAGGTGCAGAATGAGTGACTGGTTCTATGAAAGATACGAGTCATATCTATTGTCAAAAGACATAATCAGTCCAAAGTAGAAAAACTGAAGCTGTACATTTTATACTTATTTAAAATCCCTTATTAAAACAGGTAATAAAAAACCCAATCATTGTTTAAATTATTTTTTATTAAAAATTTAAGTTCTACCCAATGGTGTCATTCCATTAGTGCAAAGCTTCTACCACTTATGGTAGCCTCTTTTCATCCTTGCAAAGTGTCAAATCCATTGCAAAAGGGCTTTCACAACTCATTATGACTTTGTTATGCTAGGGTTTGGTCATGCTAGTAATTCAACAACTGGAATGCCACCTCTTGTACTTTTTTGCTAGTGTTATATTGGATACAACCTTTAATGCAGTGCCATTTCCTTGATATACAATTAGGAAGAAATGCTACCAAAAGACTTAGACTGCCACCCAAGAATGGGCGTTCTATTGAGAATCAGATATTTGTGTGACAGGGGTCCACACCATAACTTTCCAAAAATTGGGTAACAGGACCAATGTGAAATTCAACTGATCTAGTATGCTTTTTGTCTGCTTGTGTGTGTGTGTAGGAAGACAAGCTAATTTACAGCAGAAATTACTACTAACAAACTTGATCAACATTTTTTGTTCAACGCGTAATACTTTATTCTCTCTCTCTATATATATTTATTGAATATGAATCTCTTATAGTTCCAAACCATGACAATTCAAAGAGGCAGTTGGTCCAATTAAATGATTACTTCAACTAGGTTGCTGACAAACCACAGAGTTCAATATACAAATAAGTTATTCCAAGACCTCCGTAAAATTTTATTCTACAAACTGAAGGTTTGCTACATGGTAGAAACCTAATTTTAATCGGTCAAAAGTTGGTTATAGTATATCCTCAAAACAGCCCTGAATGCAAGGGTAAGGTTGTAAAATGTATGCACCCAGCAAACTTCATAGCTGAAATGCTGCTTGTACATGGGTATTTCAGATGCAAATCTGTCTCTTTACTAAGATAATAACAATGCACTATATCATATAAACCTCTTCGTGGACCACTGCCTTGTTGTGGCGAAGGGGCTTGCGTAACTCAGTGAAGCCATAAGCTATGCTGTGCAGGGCCACCCAAGACGGACAGGTCATGGTGGAGAGTTCTGACAAAATGTGGTCCACTGGAGAAGGAAATGGCAACCCACTCCAGTATTCTTGCCAAGAAAACCCCATGGAACATATCACAAGGCTAAAAGATATGACGCCGGAAGATGAGCCCCTCAGGTTGGAAGGTGTCCAATATACTACTGGGGAAGAGCAGAGGGAATTTCCAAGTAGCGCCAGAAAGAGTGAAGCGGCTAGGCCAAAGCCGAAAGGACACTCAGCTGTGGATGTGTCTGATGGTGAAAAGAAAATCCGATGCTGTAAAGAACAATATTGTTTAGGAACCTCGAATGTAAGATCAATGAATCAAGGTAAGCTGGAGGTGGTCAAACATGAGATGGCAAGATTGAACATCGACATCTTGGGAATCAGCGAACTAAAATGGACAGGCATGGGCGAATTTAATTCAGGTGACCATTATATCTACTACTGTGGGCAAGAATCCCTTAGAAGAAATGGAGTAGCACTCATAGTCAATAAAAGGGTGGGAAAAGCAGTACTGGGGTACAATCTCAAAAATGATAGAATGGTCTCAGTACGAATCCAAGGCAAACCATTCAACATTACAGTAATTCAAGTCTATGCCCCAAACACTGAGGCTGAAGAAGCTGAGGTTGATCGGTTCTATGAAGACCTACAACACCTCCTAGAACTAATACCCAAAAAAGATGTCCTCTTCATCATAGGGGATTGGAATGCTAAAGTAGGAAGTCAAGAAATCACCGGGATAACAGGCAAGCATGGCCTTGGTGTACAAAATGAAGCAGGACAAAGGCTAATAGAGTTTTGCCAAGAGAACACGCTGATCATAGCAAACACTCTTTTCCAACAGCACAAGAGGCGACTCTACACATGGACATCACCAGATGGTCAATATCGAAATCAGATTATGTACTTTGCAGCCAAAGATGGAGAAGCTCTATACAGTCAGTCAAAACAAGACCTGGAGCTGACTGTGGCTCAGATCATGAACTTCTTATTGCAAAATTTCAGCTTAAACTGAAGAACGTAGGGAAAACCACTAAACCATTCAGGTATGACCTAAAACATATCCCTTATGAATATACAGTGGAGGTGAGGAATAGATTTCAGGGATTAGACCTGATAGACAGAGTGCCTGAGGAACTATGGATGGAGGTCCGTAACACTGTTCTGGAGGCAGCAACTAAATCCATCCCAAAGAAAAAGAAATGCAAGAAAGCCAAGTGGCTGTCTGATGAGGCTTTACAAGTAGCTGAGGAAAGAAGGGAAGTGAAAAGCAAGGAAGAAAGGGGAAGATATATCCAACTGAATGCAGAGTTCCAGAGAATAGCAAGGAGAGACAAGAAGGCCTTCTTAAATGAACAATGCAAAGAAATCGAGGAAAACAATAGAATGGGAAAGACTAGAGATCTCTTCAAGAAAATCGGAGATCTCAAGGAAACGTTTTGTGCAAAGACGGGCATGATAAAGGACAAAGAAGGCAGGGACCTAACAGATGCAGATGAGATTAAGAAGAGGTGGAAAGAATATACAGAAGAACTATACAGGAAAGATCTTAATGTCCCTGATAGCCATGATAGTGCAGTCACTGAACTTGAGCCGGACATCCTCGAGAGTGAAGTCAAGTGGGCCTTAGGAAGCATTATTAACAACAAAGCTAGCAAAGATGAAAGTATTCCAGCTGAGCTATTTAAAATCCTAAAAGATGTTGCTGTTAAAGTGCTACTCAATATGCCAACAAATTTGGAACACTCAACAGTGGCCACAAGACTGGAAAAGGTCAGTTTACATTCCAGTTACAAAGAAGGGCAATGCCAAAGAGTGTTCAAACTACCGCACAATTGCGCTCATTTCACATGCCAGCAAGGCTATGCTCAAAATCCTACAAGCTAGGCTTCAGCAGTATGTGAACCGAGAACTACCGGAAGTACAAGCTGGGTTTCGAAGAGGCAGAGGAACTAGAGATCAAATCACCAACATTCGCTGCTTCATGGAGAAAGCAAGAGAATTCCAGAAAAACGTCTATTTCTGCTTCATTGACTACACTAAAGCCTTTGATTGTGTGGATCACAACAAACTGTGGCAAATTCTGAAAGAGATGGGAGTACCAGACCACCTTACCTGTCTCCTGAGAAACCTGTACGAGGGTCAAGAAGCAACAGTAAGAACCGGACATGGAACAACTGATTGGTTCAAAATTGGGAACGGAGAACAACAAGGCTGTATATTGTCGTCCTGCTTATTTAACTTATATGCAGAGTACATCATGAGGAATGCCGGGTTGGATGAATCACAGGTCGGAATTAAGACTGCTGGGAAAATTATCAACGATCTCAGATACGCAGACAATACCACCCTAACGGCAGAAAGCGAAGAGGATCTAAAGAGCCTCTTGTTGAGGGTGAAAGTGGAGAGTGCAAAAGCTGGTTTGAAACTCAACATTAAAAAAACTAAGATCATGGCATCTGGCCCCATCACTTCCTGGCATAAAGAAGGGAAAGACATGGAAGCAGTGACAGATTTTATTTTCTTGGGCTCCAAGATCACGGCAGACGGTGACTGTAGCCATGAAATTAAAAGATGCTTACTCCTTGGGAGGAAAGCTATGGCAAACCTAGACAGCATAGTAAGAAGCAGAGACATCACCTTGCTGACAAAGGTCCGTCTAATCAAAGCTATGGTTTTCCCAGTAGCAACATATGGCTGTGAGAGCTGTACTATAAGGAAGGCTGAGCTCTGAAGAATTGATGCTTTCGAACTGTGGTGCTGGAGAAGACTCTTACGAGTCCCCTGGACTGCAAGGAGGTCAAATCAGTCCATCCTAAAGGAAATCAACCCTGAGTGCTCATTGGAAGGACAGATACTGAAGCTGAAGCTCAAATATTTTGGCCACCTAATGCGAAGAGAAAACTCTCTGGAAAAGACCCTGATGCTGGGAAAGACGGAAGGCAAAAGGAGAAGGGGACGGCAGAGGATGAGGTGGCTAGATAGCATCACCGATGCAATGAATATGAACTTGAGCACACTCCGGGAGAGAGCGGAGGACAGGAAGGCCTGGCGTGCTATGGTCCATGGGGTCACGAAGAGTCGGACACGACTTAACGACTGAACAACAACAATACCATATAAAAGTCAAGCGAAGAGAGCTAGTCTTCCAGGTTCTGTTTGAGGAATGTTCGGAATGTTCTACACTTACAGCTGTATGATCTAGAACAGATTACCACATGACTCCCTGCTAGTAGTTGGAGCAGATGTTCATCACAGCAATTGGTGCAGAGCACCACGCTAAGGGTGTTTGTGGCAATGTCAATATGACAAATGCTAACTCTTTAGAAGATACGCATTACTAGCGAGCACTTCAAAAGCAGCTTAAACAGAATGGAATGCATTCTCTGGTCACATGTTGCACTCTAAGCTTAACAATTCAGGTGTGACCAGGCTCTTCTGAATAATATTCAGCATAGGAAACTTAAGTCTACTTGGTATTGCGGTTTTTTATGCCCCTGAACACATTTATACAAGTTTTTCAGTTTTACGAAGAACTAATTTCAAATTGACCTGGTTCATACAATCATCATAAGCTAAACAAGGCTTTGTTAGGTTATTTGAGGATTGTTTCCCCCTCAAACAAGCCAAGCTGCCTGAGTTTGGAAGACATCATAACCCATGGCAAGGCAGGTGATTATGCAGATTGCACCTGAAACATGTCGCGACTTAAACAAGTCACCTTTTAGCCTACGATGATCATGTGAACTGGCCCAATGTCTCACTTGCCTGGTTTAGAGATTACTGTATTCTGCCAAGTCAGTCTACACTGACATCAAGTGCCATGGCCAATAGCCTTGTATAAAAACCTAAAGAACAGCAACTTCCTAGCAGCACAATACTTCTAGCACAATGAGTTGGCAAAGGGCCTATTATTTGGGGGACAGGAAAGTTACTTAGGGCACAATCCTATGAGGACAGTCAGCCACCTCTGAGTTTGGAGGCGGCCAACTATCCAATGCAGCACAGTGGAGTGCGGAGGGGATCTTCTCCCCTGCACTCCAGCCACCCTGCATTTGCAGCTTGACGGCTGATTTCGGCTGTCTAACTGGGGTGCCTTGGAGTGGGGGGGGGAGGCTGGACGGCACATAGGAAGCATTGTAACAGTGCTTCTGCTGTCCCTGCCCTGCCCTTTTTGCCCACTCCACACTGCTCTTATGGGTGCGGAGCTGGGGACAAACTGCATCGACTATGAGGCAGCAGGAGAGGGCGCGGGGAGTCAGGTCTCTGGGAACCGACCTCAGAGCACTGGCTCCAAGAGAAGGTAAATACACAACTCAACTTTTTGCATGTTAACTCAGAAGCAAGTCTAATTAAATTCAATTATACTTACTCTCAGGTAATTGTGCAAAGGCCAGCAGCCTTAAAGGGTTAAGTGGCAGAGGTACTGAGAGCTACTTCAAACACTACAAAGTCCTGCAGTTCTCCTTTCCCACCTTCCACTATTGCACAGAAAGTGGGACTTACATCTTAACTGAGCTATCTTGAGGCCCACATGGTTTCTGAATCTCTACATGGATAAAGCCAACAAACTGCATTTCCAATACTACAGAAGAAGCAGGAAAAGAAAAGCCATATGTTGCTCATGTTTTTGCCTAGCCTGCTTGCTTGCGTGTGTGCGTACACTGTATAAATAATAATGTCCAAAGTGAATTCAAGGATACAAAACACAAAAGGGTCAGTGATGATGTAACATTTATCATTAATACGACTGCTGCTGGATCACTTATTATACATACAGACACATTTCAGATACTTTATTCAAGCAAATCATCTAAACAATTTGCAAACAGGCAATCCTGCAGATGACATCAATCAAGGAATTCAACTTTGGGTCACCAGATACTTTTCAGTTTAGCTGTATAGATAACCCATGTCAATGAAATCTTTTCACACACATTTGATTACTACAGAAAACCCTCCACTGATGCTTAACACAGCCTTCCCCAACCTGGTGTCCTCTAGATGTTTTGGACTTCAACTTCCATCAGCCCCAGCCAGCATAGCCAATGGTCAGAAATGCTGGGAGTTTAACTCCAAAACATTTGGAAGGCACCAGGTTGGCAAAGCCTAGATTAACATATCACAACCTAAGCTTTAGAAGAAGTTAGTAAAAAAAAAAAAAAAGGGGGGGGGATGATGTGTCAATTTGATGACTTTTTATTTTAGTAAGCAGTAGAGCATATTTCCTTTCAGAATCTCCTCAGTAAACAACAGCCTATTTCCTTTCTCCACCACTCCCTCGGATACTTTGTTGGTATTCTGTTGAGTAGAAGTGCTTGGTTATTGTGGGTTAGGGAGGGTGGATATATGATTGATTCACTGAAACATAACTTTGTTTTTTTCTTTATATTTGTTACTGTAGAAACAAACATTTTGCCCAATTAATGTAACATGCTTAATTTTTATTAAACATATCGGCGACCAACTGGTTCAGCCCACAGATTGTACTCTATGCATCCTTATGTACAGGGCACCAAACTGCCTAGAAATACCGATTCATTCAGAACAAGAAGGATAAGACAAGAAAGGGGAGAATGAAAAGTAATCTAGCAGATGAGTGATGATCAAACTGGGTTGATCAAACCACTACTCAATAGAATAGGCACAAACTTATAATATGCACACAGACCTGGATAACAATAGCTTGAACCTAGAGTATGAGAGATAAAAATGTCGTGTTTTAAATATACATTTGTTTTCTTGAATAGCAAACACAGCATACCTATTCATGTCAGTACAGCTGTGCTTTAATAACTGAAATTCAACTGAACTATTTCCAACTAATGGTTAAACTGAAATATCCTATTTAAAAGGGACAACAATTGTTAATAGCACTTAGCATTCAAAATATTTAGATCTCGCCTTATCTCCAAGGAGTTCAACTACGGTCAGTAGTAACCACAGTTTGCCAGATTCAGATGACACAGTTTCTCAGATCAAAGAAGGAGAAGGCGTGCATGATCTCAAAGCACACCCCAAACCATGCTCCCCAATATGTTATAGCTAGGCAGGGTAAAAGAGCTACATGGGAACCTACGTATTACTTAGCAGGGGAGAAGAGCCAACAAACTGAGATTCATGCCAGATGTTATGTGCTGTCAACAGAAGATGAATCACTGTTGTTAGCTATACAACTATGTAAGAGAAAAAATAAAGATAAAAGGCAGTTAAAGATAGTAAAGACTAAATAAATCACAGGAAATAGTTTTTAATCTCACAAAAGTTTGGAAGCACATTTTAATATAACTTATGAAAAAATACCATCCTGGAACTTCATATTCAGCATTGCTCCTTATAAGGAGCATGGCTAAAATGGAGAGAGAGTTACATATGGAAACTCAGGTTCCAAAACTCTGCTCAACAATGAAATTGGCATGTATGGATGCCACATGGTATTAAGTTTTTACAAAAAAAATGTTTCAATACACAGATTTCTGTTACCACATGGTGTAACAGAATGTTGAAAGCAACCTTGCTTTTCTGGCAGATGAGAATCTACTGACTGAACAAAAATAAACTTTTGGCTCAGGTTGCAAGTGGTATAAAACAAAGGAAACTATTCATAACCCAGAAATCAATAAAACAAAACTTCCATTAGGACAAGTTTCCAACAGGGAAACGTGTAAGATTTGTTTTCGTTTATCTTAGTACTATTCCACACAGCACGTCACTGATTAATGATGGCAACATTACACACTGCTGACCTCTATTTAAATGTGTCAGGTTTCAAAAGACCCCTAGGGAAGGCATGAAATATTGTCACCCAGTGGATGCAACTTAAGGAGCCCATCAATCCTGTGGTTAAATAAATTCTGTAGTAGGTAATATCCAAATTTATCCTACATGAAGTAAACTGGGATAATTAGTAGAAACATAATCCACCTGGTTGGCAAACAAAAACAGACATAAGAATCTGTACTTCTAATCCCCACAAACTTGCTATACTAAACCTTTTAAAAATCTTAGCAAGTTTTCAACTTCAAATCTTTACCATTTATATGTTAGATAGAAGCCACTACAATGCCTCTAGAATGTATAAAGTTGCATATTGGTTGTAATTAATGAGAGATCAAGATGTGTTTTCAATCCTCTGGGCCAAGATGCAGTTTCCACTTCGTAGAGATGTACATAAAAAGTACCTGAAATTGATGTCTATTGAAAGCATTAGGAGAAAATAGGCTTTGAAAAATTCACCATCACAGGGAGAAGGGTGAATGTATATATGAATTCCATGTAGGAGAAAAAGGACTACACAAGTATCTACAGCCAAGGACAGCTGTAGCATCACACATACAAGTGCATACAGCAGTTGTACTGAAGCGTTTGAAGAAAGTGGATGGACAAAGGCCTTTCCAGTTTCCATACAAGAGTCCAACATGTATTTCACAGACCAAAGAAGTCATGCCATAACCTGGATGAAACTATAGTCAAGCTGCAACATTATGGTATGCAACAACAAAGAAATGCTTGGGGCGCAATCCTATGCATGTTTAGACAGGAGAAAGTTGTACAATTCCCAGCATGCTCCAGCTAGCATGACTGTGTCCTTAGAGAGGTAATCGGTTATATTTACTATTTTTAAATGTATATCCCACTTTAATGGATGCTCTCCAACACAGCTTACAGCAATTATAAAATACAAAAATTCTACTTTTAAAAACAGTGTAGAAGTATCCTAAGATGGGAATTAGTATTTAACTTCCAGGGGCCTACAAGTCAAAAACGTGGCAGAAGAAAAACAGTTTAATGACCTTCCTAAAATATTCCTTCTGAGCAAGTCTACAAACCAGGAGCCACCACTGAAAAAGGCCATATTTCTAATGATGGTAAAACATGTGATAAGCTCTTCTTGAAAAAAAGCCACGGTTAGTCCCAACAGAGGGGATATTGATCTGTACTGCTGATAAGAGAAAAGGAAGTAAACAGTAGACAGCTGAATGTGTGCACTTGCACTCAACAGAAAAAAAACCCTGAACCTATTTGCATACTTCCGAAGCACTGAAAAAGAAAAAGGTTGCGAATGATTTACAGACATTCCAAAATGCAATTTCTGTATTGGTGGAGGGGCAGACAGCACTGATGAGGGAGGCGGCAGCAGTGACATGGTGAGGAGTGGGTGTGTTTCTTGCTGCTTTTGCTAGGCATTTCTGTGGCTTCTTGGGAAATGCCACTTATTTATTTATTTATTTATTGCATTTATACCCCGCCTTTCTCCCTCTCGCAAGGAACTCAAGGCGGCTTACATTATCCTCCTCCTCACCGTTGTATCCTCACAACAACAACCCTGTGAGGTAGGTTGGGCTGAGAGTCTGTGACTGGCCCAAAGTCACCCAGTGAGCTTCCATGGCCAAGTGGGGACTAGAACCCGGATCTCCCGGCTCCCAGTCCGTCACTCTCACCACTACACTACACTGGCTCTCATTATTTATTCATTATCTCCCGTATACAGGTGCTTGGTACAAAGCATGGTTCAAATATGAAAAACATAATGTATGAATCCGTTACCTGTATAACTGCACTGAACCAGCATGTGTTCCCAACATTTTTTAATCCCACTGGGCAATTATCTTGACGTTTTCTATCATATGGGTTTGGAGAGTCACTCCACACTTCTGGATGTGTCCTTTTCAGACTTGCTTTATTTTCTGCTATGCTGGCTTCTAAAACCCTTAGAAAGCAAGTGAAATAATGAGGAAATAATGAGGAAAGTAAAAAGCAGCAACAGAAATGTTAAGATATTATAAAAGGAAACACAACTTCTCTAGAAATTAGGACAAATCAGGATAGATCAACAAACCATACTTTAGGTACTGAGCTCATATTGAGCAATATAATTATTTGGTAGAGATCCCACAGTCAAATCTGGCCTTTTAAAGAGTACTGCTTATTCCCATCTCCAACCCAAATGTAAGAAAGGAATGTGTGCTGTAAGAGAACATATGAAGAGCCATGCCAGATCAGACCAAGCGTCCATCTAGTTCAGCATTCTGTTCACACAGTGGCCAACCAGCTGTCGATGGGAAACCCACAAGTAGGACACCGGTGCAATTGCACACACACCCTGCCCTTGCTCCCCAGCAATTGGTGTACCTAGGCTTATTGTCTCTGATACCAGAGGAAGCACAGAGCCATCAGGCCTAGTAGCCCTTGATAGCCTTCTCCAGGAATCTGTCAACCCCCCTTTTAAAGCCATCCAAATTGGTGGCCATCACTACATGTTGTGGTAGCGAATCCATAGTTTGATTATGTGCTGTGGGAAGAAGGACTTCCTTTTATCTGTCCTGAATCTCCCACCAGTCAGCTGAATGGTATGACCCCGGGTTCTAGTATTATAACAGAGACGGTGGAAAATATCCGCATTCTCCACACCATGCATAATTTTGTACACCTCTATCATGTCTCCCCTTACTCACCTTTTTTTCCAAGCTAAACAATCCCAGCTGTTGTAACCGTCCCGTCATAGGGAAGTTGGTCCAGCCCTTTGACCATTTTAGTTGCCCTTTTCTGCACTTTTTCCAGCTCTACAATATGTTTTTTAGGTGCGGAGACCAGAACCGTGCACAGTATTCTGAGTGTGGTTGCACTATAGATTTATATAAGGGCAGTATGACACTGGCAGTTTTATTCTCATTTCCTTTCCTAATTATGCCTAACATGGAGTTTGCCTTTTTTACAGTAGCTGCACACTGGGTTGACATTTTCATCGAGCTGTCCACCACAACCACAAGATCTTCCTTGGTCAGTCACTGCTAGCTCAGATTCCATCGAGTGTGGTAATGCAACTTATTGGCAGCTCGCTTTTGTAGGATGGGTAAGAGCCACCCTATGCTTCCTTCTCAACACAGCCATCCCTTAAAAATATTTTCCAGAGGGGTAGCTATGTTAGTCAGCTGCAGCAAACACAAAGACTCTTGTGGCAGCTTAAAGACTAAAACGTGTATATTATGGCATAAACTTTGGTGGATTCTAGTGGTATATAGCTTTAATAGAAGCATCATCATCCTTTCATTAAACTCTGCAAATTCATTTAAACAAATGGTTTTGATTTAAGTTAAAATTAAATTGCAGTATTAATGTACTCAATGTTAATATTAGGAAGTCAATCAGTATATCAAGTTTAAAATATTAGGAAGTCAAGGAAGCACATTACAAAGTCAATCAGTCTATTAAGTTTAAAATAATGCCTTCTCTAATACAGAACTTTCCATTCGTTCTTTAACACTTCTTAAGGCAGGGCCATCACTAATGTGTTAACAATAGAAAAAGTACAGTGACAGCTTGGCTACCTGGTGGTCTTAAAAGCAAACTAGTAAAATTATGAAGCAACGCTGGAGCAAATGGCTCCCCAAACTGAGATCCCGTTCATAAGATTATCTGTAATGTATACAGTTGCAAGTTGAATTTCCCAAGTCCTGTTTTCCTTTTACAGAACTTACTAGTCCTCTTGAATATCATCTAACTGCTAATTTGAAGAAAAGCAAAGAGATACTGAAATTCTTCAGAAGGGTACATCAATACTCAGGCAGGATGAGCATAAGAGCCAAGTTAAGGCAAGTCTTACGATGAGCACAAGACCTTTGGAAGATAGGTATAGATAGAAATACCAACTGTAACATGCAAACCTTGAGAACAGTACTCAGTAGTAGTTAGTTCTTTCAGGAACTATATGCATATAGAAAAACAAATTTCATACAGGCTGCATACTGATTTTTTTTAATATAGCAACTATGACATTCTGCAAATATACAGGACAAATCCCTAACTCTAGCATTTGCCTACTAAAAAAAGTTTTTATTTTAACTTTTACCAACATCATTATAAAAATGTACCTTCCAGTATGTTCATGTTTGTAAAGTGTAAATAACTGACTATCTGCAAAGGCTTATTACTACCAAGTTTTTGTTTTATTACAGGTATCTATTATAAAAACATCGGAAAGGCCTTGCTGGGGTATGGTGGGGAAGTGGGTCCCTGAAATCAAGTGAAGGCAATTTCCATGAGCAGAGCCCTTCCGTCCATGCAAGACAGATCCTGGGTCCACTGCACAGAGCCTTGCCGGGACTTAAGATATGTCAATTAAAGGGTTTGTCAGATGACTTGATTGCACAGGGAACGTGGCAGAGAGTAGGGTATTTTCATGCTCCTTGCCTTGCCTATTAAGAGTGTGAATCACTCCCATGATTAATGTATGCTTTCTATATGTCTATTTGATTCTTTTACACATGTATTTCTCTTCATGAAAGTTGTTTTCTTACCTGCTAATGGCTTGTTCCTCATCTGTTATTCCAGTCTCCCTGAATGCCCTGTTTGATTCCTCCAAACTGAGGGCAATTGCCCTCTGAAGATCATCTTTATCATCCCCTGTGAGATCAATCACATCTGAAAAGCAAAACTATCTTTCTCAACATTAAAAATGAAATCGCATGAAAAGCAAACCTCATTGCAGATGACACAAAACTCATTTAGACTAACATCTACCAGCTTCTTCATTCTATCAGTATTTCTCTCATCCCTAGTACACTGGACTATTATTCTTTTCCATGACTTCATATACTGGCCGCATTTGGATGATCTACAGATTCCTAAGCCATGGCACCATGGCTGTGTGTTCCTATCTTGCCCTTCCCACCATCACACACTGGCTTGGGCATGAACATCTTCTTTTACATTAAGCCAGAACCCTCTGTTACATTGAAACCAGGGAACTCTGGCTTAATATCAGCTAAGAAACCAGGATAATAAGCCTAGCTCAGTAACAGGGAACTCTGCTCAGGATTTCCACGCCGAAGCCAGCATGCAATAGCAGGGAATGGGAGGAGAAGACCAAGAGAGGCGTGCACAATGCCAGTTTCATAAACCATAGTTTATGAAGCTGCAGACAATTATCTATATGTGACCACTGGGAGGGTGGGGGATTCCCTGTGTAAACATGCATTTGTTTTAAATCTCATCAGGTGATCAATCTACTTCAGGCTGTGACCTCAGTTCAGACATACATATCTTATCTCACTATCTGAAACTAACTTCAAACTGTGGTTTCAGAGACACAATAAACCTGATTTAGTCTTCATCTATTTCCCTATCATTAGTTCAATATTTTTGCAAATACATTTGTCCATATTTTAAAGCCTTTAGTAGGTCAACAAGTCTAAACAATTCTGGTTTCAGTAAATCCTTTCCTTTTGGAACTATAATTATTTCTGCTTCTTCCCATTTCTTGGGGGGTATTTTTGGTTTTACATCAATTCATTTAACATGTTAGGGTGAATAGTATATTAATAAAAATATTTACAATACAGTATACAATTCCTACAGTGTTATTCCATGGTAACAGGACCATGCAGGAACTCAATATCTTGTGCAGTTAACAAGGCAGACTGATTTTAAAAACAACTAAAATTCTTTCCTCAGAGGCTTTTCTGAAGAATACTACACTATACTATAAAATTATTTAAATTTATTCACAATATATCTCGGAAGGGTTAGAATTCTATCTCGACCCCTTTATTGTAAAATCATATTACTATGTTCGTTCTTTTTGTAATTGGGCAGCTAAAATCCTATCGGGTATATTATCTTTTTTAAAGATTTGTTGCTTTAAAAAACAAACACTTTTCCATCTCAATGCAGTTAATTAGACCTGTGTCCTCAAAGCTTCTAACTTCTTATAAATCATCTGAGATCATATTTCCTTGTGTTTCTGCTGCAACATGTGAATCTGTGCATGAAGTTTTTATGTTTTCCCCTCTTTCCCTTTAGACAAGAAGCCATCTGAATAAGGTAAGAATGCTTCTGATCACTGCCTTAGAGATTTTCCAAAACATAGTTCAACTAACCCCTGGGATATTATTAAATTACCGCCCAAATCCTCAAATGTATGAATTAGATCCTGCCTCACTTCATAATTTTGCAGTATCAAATTATCCACGTGCCATCACCATCTTGATGCTATCTTTCAGATACTGGTTTGTTCAGAATCTGGTAACACCAGTTCATACATAATACAAAATAATGCTTAGTTAACCCAGAAAACCTTTAAATGTGGCACTCAAGAGACCTGGTTCGCACAACATAACAGCCGACCATGGGTTAATTTACCTCTGGGGGCTGTTGTGTCGTGCTGGGCACTATTTCGGCATGATACCCATAGGTGCCCGGCTTGCCGTGGGTTGTTGTGTCATGTGAACCCATGTGACAGGGCCAACCCACAACCCTAAAAGAAGCCTGCAAACCAGCCCAGAAATGGAAATGGCGGTGTGGGGATGGAGTACATTGGAACAGGGCTTGCATATATTTTGGCTTACTGTGCCAAGATTGTACATCCAAAGTGGACCACATTACATGATGGTCACAAAGAGCCAACATAGCCGCTCTGACCACATAAAAATGCTGGTCATGTGCAAGTTCTGGTGAGCTGAACAGGATCATGCTTCCACAACAGAGTCATACTCAGAAATGTATGAGTACATTTGGAAAACTGTACCAAATGGAAAACCGTGTGAAAACTGGAAAACTGTGTGAATCATCAGGTCACTACAAAACCAGAAACAGCAAACAACCAGCTTTTCCACATGGTTAGAGCACTTCATTCACTTAGAGTCAGCAAATAGGGCAGCTTTAACACACAGTTCAATGCTTGTATATCTAGGTGCGTTCCAAGGAATTATTCTTTCATTTCCTTTACTTTAGCAAGAACACTATCACTGCAAACCAGACAATGCTATCCATTGTTGAACATGTTGAATCTGCCAAAATGTGTCAAGGTCAACCTTTACTGGCCTTCTCAATGCATATGCACCATTTTCCTTTCCTTGTTCCTGAACAACAGGTTTTTCTGTGAAGTGGAGAAAAGTAGCCAGAGTTCTCACACCTGCTACATTTTATCATCATCATCAACATTAACATGTGATAACCAAAAAAACTTCCACCCAGCTGAAATGCAATTCTGCATGAACAAAGAGGTTTGGATGCAAAAGAAGTTCAAGTTAAGTGAGCACTATATATATGAATGATACAAGTCAGACTTAAATATTGTTGCATCACTACTACTCAATAATATTATACTTTTGTTCAATCCTAGGATATATAAACTTTCCTTTGAATCTATGCAGCAATATTTGGTCAAATTGTCAGTTTTATATTACATAACACTTGTAAGGTTAAATGTGCTTGCTTTGGGAGATAAGGATTCCAATTAACTACAGTTGGACTTTTTAATATAGATTTTATATTTCACTGTAATGAACATGGGTTGCAACTGAGTGAGCCCATTTGCACCTGCATACAGTAAGGCTAAACAAAAAGACTAAAAAATCATGCTTCGTTTCTTAATATTTTGAATAAGTTTCCATTATTGAGGAACAGAAGTAGGCACCTCTACTAATTATGGTACTCTTATGACTTCCTTTAGTTTTAAAACCCCAGCCAACAACACAGAATGGTGATCCATAGATGGGAACATATTCCACAGCCTTGGGGCCATGGCTCTAATGGGTCTTCTCCTTGCTACTTCTGTTCTTGTTTTCTTGTAGAGATCAAGGGCAGTATCCAATGGTGCCACTGTGCTATTGGGAACAGCTGCTAGTGCAACAGGAAGCTAGTGCTTCCTGCAGTAACCTGAAACTAGCATTACTGACCTTCCTC
Source organism: Heloderma suspectum (assembly GCF_057233095.1). NCBI lineage: Eukaryota > Metazoa > Chordata > Lepidosauria > Squamata > Helodermatidae > Heloderma > Heloderma suspectum. The sequence goes on along the minus strand of NC_139460.1, from coordinate 75,622,130 downwards.
ATTCTGGCAGAGCTCCTTTCTGTGAGCTCCTCTGACTCGTTCTCTTCCAGAAACGCTAGACTGGGCTACTTTCAAGTTCCTGTAGCAAGTACAAGCTTCCCGTTGCACTAGCAGTAATTTCCACTAGCACAACTTGATGAGTGCTGGTGGACTGCCAGCACTGGATACTGCCCCAAACCTTGAAGGAGGCTCAGGACCTAATAGGCAGCCACTGTATTTTCTGTAGCATTAGTATCTTGTGTTTTCACATGAAGGCAAGCTTTAAACAAAGAACTCGTGAAAATATATTTTCATATAAAACCTCTGAAATTTGTAAGCATTTAAAAAAACAACTGTTCATGTAAAGTATTAGACAGGAGCGGCAGCAAGGTTTTCTGACCAAGCTTTTAGTTTGCTTGGCCCTTCTGTTATACAGAAAACAGACACTTACTTGTATCTGCCTGGCTGCCTACACTGATGTATCTGTCATTGCCAGGAAGTGCTGTTTGATAGTAGGTTGTCTCTTCTTGCTGAGGAATCTTAGCATTCTTTGCAGTAAGGAAAGCTACTGCTAATTCCAAGTTCCCATTGCTGTCCTTTAAATGTAATATAATAAACCATCAGTATCTCATTGCTATGACCAGCCCATTTGTACGTGACCAGACAAGTCCAGTTGCCTCCATTGGCCTGTGTAAGCCCAGAGATAATCGCTAAAAGGCACGGGACACCACTGTTCTGCCACCTCACACTACCAGCTTTTTGCCCAGATTCCTCAGAGACTGGCAGCCTAGGTTCTTGCCTTGCCGAGGCAAAAATCCACTACAAACTGCTTTTAAGCTGACATATTTTTCCTCACTGGGACCCTAGGATTTCCAGCTCGCCCCAATCTTCATCTTAAGGAATGGGTTACTTGAATCCAAGGCTAGGTATCTTTCATAGCTCTATCCTATTTTCAGGAGGATCTTCATCTACAAAGTGTGGCCTCCTATTCGATACCTTCTTTTCTATAGCATGTTGCATGCATGTGTTGTAATTTGGACAAATTTTAAACCTTATTTTTTTGGAGCCCAGCTACTTTGTGCAACCTTCCTCCGGTCGACTAGTGGAAAGAATTGCTGCCCGGACTCCTATGGCTTCCTTTGCTGTTTCTTCTCTATGCCCATCTCAGCCAGCCAAGCCTTCCAGAAGATTTGGTTGACATTATTGTGGTTAGGAAGGAATGCCTTACTGCCTCGAGTGTTGCCCTTTTCCTTGAGAGGAAACAGGAAGAAGCAGTGCATGCTCAAGGAGCTAGGAATTGGAGTATGTGTGATAGCTACGGGTAACCCTGTCTGTTCATCTCCTTTTGTTATTGTAACTGTATACCAGGACTAGCCTGGTCGCACCACCTGCTGTTATGACAAGACTCCATGAAACCCTTTCGTTCCTCTCTGCTCCTGCAAGCTCACTCAAAACCTCTCTCTCTCTCCCTTGACACGGTTAGGGCTCCCCATTTGCCTAGCCACTAACTCTGCAACCTCATCACACCCAGAAGCCCATGTCTGGGGCCTAATACACGCACCGCAGCCCTCTGCTTAGGCAGTCTCACCAATATTGATTTTATGTAGTAGTTTGCTTTAAATGTTTTCTGCCAATGTTTTGGGATTTCTGTAATGAACGATCAATCAGCTAATTTCCCCAATTAATGGGTGTATATTTTAAATTCTTGTGTGTGTAATAAATGCCCCCTGTTTTGAAAAAGCCTGTGTGTATGTGTGTGTGTGTGTGTGTGTGTTTGAGAGAGAGAGAGAGAGAGAGAGAGAGAGAGAGAGAGAGAGAGATTGGGTCCCTCCAGCCAAGTTGCACTACTGCAAAAGCTAAAAGGTCCCTTAAATAGATCATGTCTTGAGCATGTGTGCAAGTTTGTACATGTGTCTAGAACAGCACATTTAGTAATACCATTGCATACAAGTTCCTTGGGTAAATAAGAACTTAAAGCAAATTTGCAACTCCAATGGTGAGTAAGTATTTGAAATAAGTAAGCAGTCAAGCAGGGCAGAAAACCCCTAACCACACACAAACCTATACATCTGATGGCATGTGCTTTAGAATTTTAACTCTCCCCTGCCCAAATCCTATAAAGGAGCTGCCTACAAATTATTCTCATTACTTGGAATTAGAATTTAACAATATTTGTGCTAAAACAGTAGAACAAAATGTCTTGCAACCTTTGAAAGGAGGCTATATTTCCTTTCACATGTTTGTCTGGCCTACATGCACTGAGGTTGTTGGGTTTTTTCACTTTCACAAGTAACAGATCTGAGACGGAAGCAGCTTACAATAAACAAAAAATAACTCCTGAGCAGCAGAGGCTTCCAAACGCTAGAGTATATAGAGAAGCCAGGCAAGATTTCTCTCCCAAGGCCAGCCATATATGCTGAAGTCTTACACTTATCTTCCCTGTCCTAAAATACAGTAAAGATGGTAAGAAAAAGTGCTGCCCACAACTGAACAGCAAAGTGGTGGCGGGGTCTTAATTTAATTGTGTGTGTGTAGGGGGAAGAAATGGGTCCTATCCATCATCTAATCTCACTGCCAAAGGCTCATTTCTTCCCATTTCACCTTAGATAACTGGTCATGTGGAGACAAAGGCAAGCGTCTCAGGCAGATGGAAGTGATCATAATCTCAAACAAGCACTCAGTAACCTGAAAGGTACTTAGGACACTCCTGGACACAGGAGATGTGGGTAGCACCACAGAATTTCTTATCCATGTAAACAAAATCCAAGCCAAAGGTATGTATTCTGAATTTGCATCTGAAACCACACCTGACAGTATAAGGAGGAGAAAGAAGAAGAAGAAGAATTTGAACTGCAGCAAAATGGCATATTCTGTTTTTAAAGTTTTCACCATTTTATGTTCTTCATTATAAGAAAGTATTTTAGAGGAGTATTTGCATCAGAAGCATTATTTACTCAAACCATGTCAAAGAACCCTTATGTTTCACCATTTATCCTGGGTTTAGGTAATTCAATTCCAACATATAATCTTAAAACAATTATATTAAACTTTGCCAGTCAAATGTGACTTTATCTGAGACATGAGCAGACACACACAGTCATTTTTTAAAACCACTGTACCTTTAAGGCTTGCTGCAGTACTTGGGTGTCATTGATACCAGTGATCTCTCTCAGCTGATTCAGAAACGTCTGCTGGTGCTGAAGAATTAAAGAGCCAGTCAGCATTGAGGCCAGTTTACAACAAAATTTCTAGGCAGCAGAAAAAGAACATTGGGGTAGAGTGTTCATTCCTCTTTAAAACAACATATTAGAGGCCAGCCTGGGGTACAGATAGTGAATATAAGCTGAAGGTGAAAGAGAGGACTCCCTGGCATGAGAACTAAGGAATTATGGGATAGAAGAGCAGTCATGGGTAAAACAGGCATGACTTTAAAGCTGTATCTCGCAGCTATGTCTTCTTTTTCCATGTTTATTCTAGACTTCCTGGACCTACTCTAGAGTAAAAATGAAGGGAAAAAAGACATAGTAGCTGCTAAATACCGATCTAAATACTTGTTTTAACCATTAGTTTAACAGAATAGGGTTCTATCCAGTCTCCCTTTGTGTTCTGAGTGTTTGTCTCAGCAAAGCAAGAAACAGCATCATTAATACAAAAACAGTCCCACACAATGCACTACAGTGATTGCAGTTATGGCCATAGCCCATGCTATCAATCACAGCTACCTCCAGATTTCAATACTTCAATACAGAATGTTCTTGTCAAAGCATCATGGTCCATGAACCTTCAAACTTCTATAGATGCCACATTTCCACCCTGCCCCCCCCCCATAATGTTTGAACCCTCCTCAATGGGGATACAAAAGTATGCAATACAAGATTTCTAATACATACGTTTAAAATAGCAATTACATAATATTACTGCATGAAATAAAAGGTGGCTGGCCCACATGCAAGGACTTAAAATTCGGTTTTATCCATGCTATTGGTAGGATCGCTTGCCATTTTATGGTGTATTTCAAAACCTCATGTTTTGAGCAAGACAATTCACATACTGGCAAGCTGCAATTTTTGAATTAGGTAGCTGATGTCACCAAATAACAAAACATGGTTATGTGCTAAATTTACTGCTGTTCCACTGGGGAAAAAAAACCCACCCTATGCCCCTTATAAAAAGCAACTACACTTAGGGCGCAGTCCTAACTAGTTAGGCGGCCACCTCCAACCTCGGAGGCAACTGCCTATCCAAAGCAAGGCAGGAGAAGCACGGGGAGATAGTTCCCGCTGCGCCTCTCCTGCCTTGCTATTTTTCACTAGACAGCCGTTTTCAGCTATCTAGAGGTGGGGGGGGGGTGACCGGGAGAGGAAGCTGCCATACAACACATTGGATGTGTCATACGCGCAGCTCCACTCACCCCACCCCGGAACACCCCTTTGCAGTCACTCCGTGCTCCTCTTCCGAGCACAGAGAACGGGGCTTCTCCGCACTGCCTCCAAGGCAGCACAGACGTGAGGGGCAGTTGGTTTTCCAGGAACTGACCTCGGAGCACAGGTTCTGAGGTCGGTTCCTGGAAATGAGCATATCCTTTGCTCCCTTAAGGTATTATATGAAATACTAACTTAGTTTTAGGTTCTTACCCAAAGAATATCTGGCCACAGTGTAAGCAGTTCATTAACATAATAGCAGAGCTTAGCTACATTCTAAGTCCAGGATCCCAAGAGCTGCTTGGGGCCACGCAAGGAATTTCAGAAAACAAAGTGGAATTTTTAACTTTTTTGTCTCTAGACAGTAGAAACAAAACCCGGTTTCAAAAGCGGCTTGATACATGGTGACAGTGGTGGGGTGGGGGAGTGGCTGTTGAGCAATAGTCTATTGCCCCATGTAACTAGGATCCAAAGCACCTTGGGCTCAGGACTTAAGAGTTTGGATAAGGTATTGCTTGAAATCTATTGTCATGCTACCTAGTATAACACTTGCCTAAACAGATTTACGCACAGCTGATTTCTCAGATTTGTATGTTTTGTAATATATAATTAAACAAGCTTTTATCTTGTAAGAACAATTTCTCTGATCTTATTTGTACTAGTGTCTGGAAAATGGACATGAGTGTTATACATGGAGGTATCTTTAGGATTACTGAACCAGAAACAAAACCATATAAAAAACTCATTCTGATGTCTTGTTTACATGCCTCATGTCATATCTACTTCTGTTCTCTGTGTATGTAACTGCTTTCTGTGCCTTGTTTAAATTATTAGTTCCTCAGGAACTAATTGTTAGTAAAGAATTTCCCAGCATCTAGACTTGCATGAACAGAAAGTACAGAGCACTAACTTTACAACTTCCTCTTTGTCATGGCTTAACATCTAGTTTTTTCTTCTATCTAGCTGCGGCATCCAACTGCAATCCCTTCTCCTTTTTTTTTTTAAATGTAAAGGAGGACTCTTATTTAAAAAACAACAACACAAGTTTATATACAGGAGTTAATAAGCATCACCTGAACAGATAAATTGGCAAGTGATAGCCAGGTAAAGTGTCGACACAGTATGAATGCATCCTGTGGAGTTTCATTCTCCAGGCTCAATCATTCTGCTGCCAATAAAACCCTGATTGTGGCTGTGGGCTGTGTAATGTGGACATTTATCACTTCTGAACTGGAGAAACTCCAGACTTTCCCACAGAGGTTGCCAAAAGGGAGTCTCTGGATACTAACTATTTTCATTTAGCCACAGCATGAAGCAGGTTCAAAATAGAGATAGAAAATACCACAATGTCTTGAGGACTTGAGTAGAGACATACCTAACATCGGAATACCAGTTGCCTCCAAATATCAGTTGCTGGGGAATGATGGTGGCAGAGAGCTTTTCTTGTGAGCACCTGGTTGGCCACTGTGGGAAATAGGGTACTGGACTAGAAAGGCCTTTGATCTGATCCAACAAGCTCATCTGATGTGCTTAACCTTGTACATGTTTACTTGGATTTAACTATAGAAACAATGTAATTACTTGTAATTAATAAGTGAAAGTAATTGAAGCTTTCACATGTATAGACATTTCATCATTGCATCTTGTATGCCATGTTTTTAAATATATACTACCATTCATTACAGCTGCATTTATAATATTTGGATAGCATTTTTTAATTTTTCCCCTCATTGAAATTATAGCAGTTTCTACGGAAATACTCCTCTGTCATTCTAAGCATATTAGTCGTTGTCATCTTCTGGAAAGATGCAAAAGCAGTACAGGAAAAGAAAATTCCAAAGGTATGGGGCTTTTAGTGGATTCCTTAAGTATTCAAATCTAGGTGTCCTGTTTCATAGGCCTAATCTTCCCCAAAGAAAACCTATATGACCTCTCCAAATCCAAATACAGTGACACAGCTATAACAAAATCCCATCACATGAAAAATGCAAACCAGTATGTTGATTTCTGTCATCTGACAGTATCACTGATGGCAAAATTAATTTGAGTACTAATTACAGTTAGGGAAGTTGGGGGGCAATTAATCCAGTTCACATTTTAATGGGAATTACCAAATTTTGCAATTTAAAACTAAAATACAAAGTGAAACTCAGTTGTCCTTCAAAATTTGCACTTCTCCGAATTTTCCAGTGGAGTTCTCCAATCAAAAAATGCATACAAAATGCATATATTAGGGGAAAGTGCACAGAAAAATGCATACATCTGTGAAAATAATGGTCAAAATACATTATATTAGCAGCATTATTTGCAAAAACTGAGTATATTAGGCAAAATTGCACAAAAATGCATATACTAGGAGAAATGTACAGAAAAATGTGTACAAATTTTCACACAATTTTTTTTTTAATTCTCAAATTCTGGGACGACCTGGAAAAATTAGGAACTGAGGAAAACCTAAATTGATAGGTTCATCCAGCCTAAATTATAATAGCCCATTGCACCTAGAAGATTAAAGCAGCTTGGAGGTCCTCAGTATCACTTTGGGCCCACTGACAAAACATAACAGCCCAAACATAAGACAGACTGTTAAGACTGTAAGGACTTGCTTCTGCCTCATTTAATCTGTTCTATCTGAATTTACATTTGTATTCAAGCAAATCAACATTTTGATAAATAAAATGCTATGCTTATGGATATTAATATAAAGTATTATTAACCATTAAGAAAAATCATTCTGCAGTTGAGCATAGAAATACTGTATTATATTATTTCAAAGTCCGTCTAAAAATAGAGCTGGCCATTTAACTAGGGATGAAAGCCAAGCTGAGAATCTTGGATAATATAGCACAATATCTATATGGTGAGTGGATGGATGGGGAGGAATAGGCTGAAGCTGCACCCTGGCAAGACCGAGGTACTTTTGGTGGGAGACAAGAGAAGGCTGGAGGATGTTGACCTGGTGTTGAATGGGGTACGGCTAGCCTTGAAAGACCAGGTCCACAGCCTGGGGGTCATTTTGGACTCCCAGCTGTCCATGGAGGCTCAGGTGTCAGCTGTGAGCCAGACAGCGCTGTATCAACTCCATCTGATACGGCGGCTGCGCCCCTACCTTCCCGACCATCTGCTCCCCTCGGTAGTACATGCCCTGGTCTCCTCTCGTTTAGACTACTGTAATGTGCTCTATGTGGGGTTACCCTTGAAGACGGTTCGGAAACTGCAGCTGGTACAGAACGCGGCGGCTCACCTGATTAAAGGCAGCCGCCGGCGAGATCACATCACTGCAGTGCTGAAGGAGTTGCACTGGTTACCAGTTGTTTTCCGGGCCAAATTCAAGTGTTGGTTTTGACCTTTAAAACCCTATATGGTTCTGGCCCGGCCCAGCCCATCTTAAGGAGCGCCTCCAGCAGCACCAGACAGGCCGCTTAACAAGATCAGCCTCGGATGGCCTTCTCTCTGTCCCATCAGCCAGGACAGCTAGACTGGTGGGGACGAGGGAGAAGGCCTTTTCTGTGGTGGCCCCCACTCTGTGGAACTCCCTCCCTAGGGAACTCCATCATGCCCCCTCTTTAATGAGCTTCCGTTGTGCATTAAAAACGTGGTTGTTCAGGCAGGCATTTGGGGTGGGTTAGGGTATTTTAGAAAATGTTTTTATTGTAGAATTTTATTGTTTTAAACTGTTTTTATTGTATGTTGTACATCGCCCAGAGTGGCTGGGTGACCAGCCAGATGGGCGATTAATAAATTAAATAAATAAATAAATAAAATCTCCACCTAGGACTTTTTGCCAAAATTCACAAATATCAGTATTTGGATTCAATGAGTGTGGGGGGCGGTAGCAAGAGGGGGGAATTGCCAGATTTCAGAGGGACCTTATCTGCCTTGCATGATAAATGTTTGTGAACCGCCCAGAGAGCTTCGGCTATTGGGCGGTATAGAAATGAAATAAATAAATAATTGGAAGTACTATTTCACTCATGTAAGGCACCTTTAGATGCTGCCAAATGTCTCCAACTATCTGAAACATTGTCACAAAAATTCTGATATCCTTCCCAAAAACCACTATGCTTTTAATGAACTTATATTATATAGTCATACTACTTCAGGACTCATTCTGTATTCTCACTATATCAAATCATATTCTCTTCAAGCATTTTATCAAATTCCAACTTTTTCTTACAGTGTCACAATTCACACCAAATCCTGGTTGCCAACTCTGCAAGCACACACACACTCACTCTAAGACTTATTCACACAACACGCTAATCTACACTCAGTGTTGAGTGTGGGTTGTTATTGGACTGTGGGTTGTTTGTTGAACCATGGGTTAGTGCGTTGTCTGAACCCAGGTCATTTTCCACAGTGTACCTTGTTAACCATGTAGCGGGGCTTATTTTTCTTGAACAAGCCACCTTGAGAACCCATGGTTTGTTGCTGGGTTGTTCAGGGTGGTTAACAAGCCGCACTGCGTGGTTAACAAGCCACCCTCCAGAAAATGTCCTGGGTTCAGACAACATGCTAACCTACGGTTCAGTAAACAACCCACACTCAACCACTGAGTGTGGGTTACCATATTGTGTGAACAGCCCCTAAGAGTCGTTCAGCTTTAACAGAGTTTGAATAAGAGCTACATCTTCCATGCTACAGTAGGGCTTTGAGCAAACACACAGGCCTTCTGATACTACAATACTTTTGGGAAATATCAGTTTCTCAGATGAGCCTAATTCAAGAGGTTTTTTTTTTTTTTAAGGAACACTATCTACCCAAGTCTGCCTATGTTTCATAGTGCAAAGATGAGTGTCATTCACATACTATTATACAATGATCAAACTTGAACATGCTGTACAAGTAACAGTATTTCCTTCAGAACTAAAAGCTCTACAATATTAGGTAAGGAGTGAAGTTCTTACACAGGCAAAGGAAATAGATGGCATTCAATGACTTTCAGAGATTTCTTTCTATTGGCCTTACATGGGATTGGGGTGAGAAGAACACCAGACATTTCTTTTGAAGGAGTAGTGTAAGGGCTGGAAGATGGCAAAAATAATGGTATTATAAAAATGCCAAAAAATGACATTTATACATTAAAATTTTCACTATAAAATTCATACCATAGTCCAGCAAGGAACTACAATAAGATAATTAAATATATTAATCTGAACCATTATCATTCATCTTCAGCAGGAATTATGTCTATACCCCTTCTCATTTGCACAAATCCTGAAGTTGCTTACAGAAGAATACAATAAATGCGTTACAACAAATAGTACAGACTGATTCAAAGACAGCTCATGGCCAGTGGAAAGCCAAAGTTGAAACCTGGCATACCACAGAGGGAAGATCATTCCACATGGCAGGCACCACCAAAGAAAAGGCCTGGCACCACCACGCTGAAACCCATAGGCTGCAGCATGGACTACAAGGCCTCCCCTAAAGATTTCGTGGCCTGGGAGATTGGTAAAGGGGGACATTCCTTGAGGTAACCTGGTTGCAAGCTGTATAGGGCTTTGCATACAAACACCTTAAACCTAGCTCAGTAGCAGACTGACAGTGTAGCAAAAGGTATAATATATGCATGGTAGGGCACCCCAGTCAGTAACTTAGCCACTACGTTCTGCACTAGCTGCAGTTTTCAGGCTAAGGGTAGCCCTACACAGAATGTATTACAATAATCAATCTCGAGGTTACCAATGTGTGGATCACAATGGCCAAGCTATTCCTGTCCAGGAATGGATGCATCTGGCATACCAACCTAAGCTGGTAATAGGCTCTCTTAGCCATGGAGGTCACTTGAGCCTCCAATTACAGAGATTGGAGGTGCTCCTGGATGAATCTGCAAACTTGTTCCTTCACGGGGTGAGCAACCCAATCCATAACTGCTAATTCCCCTAATTCCCAGACCCAGGAACCACTCATCCACAGTGCCTCCATCTTATTTGGCTCCATCTCAGCTCAACGTATCAAAAGCTGCTAAGAGACTAAGACAGAGTAACATGAGTTGTACTTGCTCTGTCCCTCTCCTAATAAAAGGTCATCCATCATTATTTGTGATCAAGTTAATAATCATAAGATTACTTTAGTGCACTATCTTCAGACACAAATCATAGTAAATTTAAACCACACAAAACAATAGGATTCAGGAAAGCTTATTAAGGATACTAGTCAATATACAATTACTGTCAGATTTCAGCCACATGAATCAAGTTTTTAAAACCCATCCTCTCTTTCCCCCACCCCCAGCAAGATTCAGTTACAATGGCATCTCATATCTTTAATTTTGTCCATAAATACAAGTCTCCCTCCCCATGCAAGAAATGCCCCTCATAATATTGAAAATATTAAGTGTACCTACTCTTTAGAGAAGTCTTACTTTGGGAGTCTGCCTATGCTAAAGAAATAGATGAAGCATTGAATATAAGTTCGGAGCTTATCAACTATCTACATTAGCACATTTATAGTGCAATCCTATACATGTCTACTTAGAAGTCCCATTGAGTTCAATGACGCCTCTTTCCAGGTAAGTGGGTATACTGATTGATTTGATTTGTACCCTGCCTTTCTATCAAAAAAGGGCACTCAAGCTGGCTTACAGCCATAATTAAAATTAAAACAATAAAATACATTAAAATACAATAAAAACATAAGGTTTACAGGATTAAAGCTTTGATTGCAGAGAATGAAATCTTGCCATATAAAGATAGTGCGGGGGGAAAAACCACGATTTTGTTTTTTAGGTTTGAATACCAGTTAAAACAGTGGGTATATATAACATGTATGGACCTAGATCAAGAATGGCCAACCTCCAGCCCATGGGCCTAACATGGCCTGTGGGAGGTCCCCTTCTGGCTCACCAGATTCCTTCCTTTATTTCCAGCCATTGATCAGAGGTAAGAAAATTTTCCTGCTCCACTGCCCAAACTGCATTACAGCTCTTAAAGCCAATAGAGACTTAAAAAAAAAAAAACTAATGGCAGCAAGGGGGCTGCTGGGGAGGGGAGAACTTACATTGCAACCCCCCCACCTCAAACACGTATTAAAAGAGAGTGCAAGAGACACACAAGTAAGTGGGAGAGACACACTAGTAAACACTTGATAGAAGGAATCTGGCAATATAACTGGTCAACTGGTATGAAAAAAAATCTTATCCAATTTAATTGAAAACTATTGAAAAATATTTGCATGGTTGCATTTAATATGATGGAGCCTTAAACACTGTCAGAGTAGATCTGATATACATATAGTGGCTTTGTCTTTACAAAAATTTGGAGATCAAATTATGGAAAAAATCTGATTACCAGAAAAGCAATATAATTTTGGGATATCTGAAGGGGCTTGGTACCAGGAGTCTTAATATATATATAGAATTTGATACAGAAATGTTATTACAGGATATTTGGACAATTAACAATATGTATTGCTACTGTGAAAAATAGAAAATATATAACTGGACTATAATGGTATTTTACTGAATAATGATTGTATAGTATGATGAATGGTAAAACAGATTTAAAATGTGTTATTTTTATTCTATCCTCTGACCATTTTTTTGTATTTAGTACAAGATTTAGGGTGCAATCCTATGCATGTTTAGAGAGCGAAAAAGTCCTACAACTCCAGCATTCCTCAGCCAGCCACGGGAATGTGACATTTTCAAATGAGAAGTATTTTTGGTTTTGTTTATGTAAAAGAAGTCTTTTTGAACTTCACTATATTGCAAATTTCTCTGTTCTGTTTGTATTAACTACATTTGAATCTAATAGTCTGCTTTAACAACAACCATTTGTAAAAGTAGCACTGCTTTGGTTAACAAGAGATAAAAGGTTTCAATCACCTCATTAACCTAATCACAGTGAATCTAACTTTCAGTGCCTGTCCTGTATTTTCCACCTAGAGCAACAGCTGTTGTCACATGGGTAAAATAATCTTAAGGTGCTACTTTAGAAATGCAAACAGGTGTTTATGGTGTTGTGGCTATGGCTAGATGGCCTTGTAGGCCCCTTCCAACCCTACTATTCTATTCTATGATTCTATGTCCAAAGCATGCCAAGTTCAGAGGAACGGAGCTTCAAAGCAGCACTCCAAGGTCAGTTCCCAGAAAACCACCTCCCTGCCCCCTCCCCCACCGCCTCATAGGTGGCGCATCCCCGGCTTCACACTCATAAGACCAGCGCAGAGTGGGAGGAAAGGGGGAATTCCTGGCGGCAGGGAGGGGATGGTAGAAGTGCCGTTAAGAGGACAATTCCAGGGTGGCCGGAGTGCATAGAAGATCCCCTCTGCACTTCGCCTGCCCTGCATTGGATAGTTGGTCGCCTCCGAGTTCAGAGGCAGCTGACTATCCCCATAGGATTGCTCTCTAAATATGGTGGGGAAACCCACCATTCAAAGGATTTTGGAAAATAAAAATACCATTTTCATAGCACGGACCACATTAACTAAAGAATATACTGCCATCAAATTCAAACAACTTTCCACAGAATATCAGCAAACCACAACCAGCAGACCAACACACACGAGACAGAGAAAGAGAAAAATAGGGAATAACTGTGAAGGATGTCCCTGCCTCCTTTCTTCCTTTTTAGAAAATGACATTTTAAGAAGGAAGCAAAATATCTCCAAGCACTAGGAATAATTTACAGCCTTGAAAGCTGAATCATTCACTTCTAAATACAAACTGCATAGTCAACTCTTTATCCTATTATGGCTATATACATCAACAACAGCAAAATTAACCCTCCAATTTTCTAGTAACCATGTAGCAACAGAGAATACAAACTTTTTAAGAATACACTGTGATGAACAAATGAGAAACCTCTAAGAAATCAGATGGTGATCAAAGGTCTTTCCCTATTACTTTTCTGTTCACAGAGATCACCATCACAATTAGCAACAGCTTCACATCAGGATCGTTTGAAAGAAAACAGTGAACACACACACAATCACGCAGGCTGCCACACTGGCTCCTTTTTGATAAAACTAGTGAAGAACTGTACACTTTACAAAGAGGAGACCGTTTCCATGAGCCTTGTCTAACAACAGTGACCAACGCAAGACAGATTATAAGCATACGTTGTCAGGGAAAACTGATGTTTCACTATGATAATTAGACAGCAGGATATATGTCAAGTCCAAGTGTAAAATGTTTCCAGTGGAAATCCTAATCAAATCCTAAACTTACTTTTAATAACATGCTGGGAAGACAGAATCATTCAGTTAAAAGAGAAAAACTACTGCTGGCAAAGACTTTGTAGGAAAACTGACAGAACTAGCGTGGTAATCTAACAGTGGTTGGAGTGTTGGACTGAGGCTCAAGAAATGTGGGTTCTAGTCCCCATTCAGCCATGAAGGTCACTGGGTAAGTTTGGGCCAGTCACTGACTCAAACCTTCCTCACAGGGTTGTTGTGGGGATACACTGGAGAGAAGTATCATGTAAGCCACCCTGGGTTCCTTGCAAGAGAAAAAAAAGAGAGGATATAAATGTAATAATAAAATTAATGCACTTGCCTTTGTTCACATTCATTTTGTATATTAGGAAAATTTGGACAGAGGAAACAAATAGCATCCAGCAACAAAATGTTACAGAATAGGTCCAGACTAACAGTAGCCCTCCTCTTGAGAGCTCCAACCAGCCTGGAATAGGCTCCCTGTAATAGTAATGGAGTGTAAGGGGCTGAAGCGGTATATTTCCCCCCCTCCCATGACTTTTGTTTCCCAACTAACACTTATTTCTTGGCTCTTGGAGGCTGAGTTCAGTACTCAGCGTGCTGGTTCGCTCCTCCCTTTAATATTATGCACTTTTAAAAAATATTACATACTCCTGCAAACCTCAGGGTTTCCCCAAGAATGCTGATACTTCCCTCTTATTTCTCAGTGCCTTGGCTCTGGCTCCAATTCTGTTGACACTCACCACCTAACTTTGCTATTAGAGAGAGTGATGATTATTATATCCTAGCAATTCATATATTGTTTCACTGTAGAAAGCTGGCAGGGATCATGAGAATGCAATAGATGTAGTAAAACGTTTAGCCTAAAAGTGGAGACATCATATCCTGGTGTACTTAACTCCCTTCCCCCTACTCCAGAAGAACCCCTCAAATCTTATTTGAACGTGGTCAAAACCTTTCCTTTCTGACTTTGATTCCTGAATAAGTATATGCCAATCAAAATGGCAAGGTGCTTTGATTCTTGAATAAACCTATTCCAGTAATTTTGCAGCCAACACATAAAACTAACATTGTAACATCTCAGAGGTTTTCTGAGATCCTCTTCCCCTCAGGATCAGTTTCCACAGAATATTTCAAGACGAGATACCAGCGAATAATGATAGCAATAGGAAGGTTGTTGACAAACAAAGATTTTGTGGGTCTGTATTGTCTCTTCCAGCCTGTGCCCCGTTCTCCAGGAGTTGCATGAAACTTTCCAAGTTACATCAAAATCCTAAGAACTAGCTATATTAAATCAAAGCACAAAATGCTGGTCTGCACACGATGCTAAGCAAAAATTCCTCAGAATCTTGGCTTACTGTTTATGAGCAAGTGTGCTAGTGCACACTGTCCAATCACCCCCACTTGGCTGGTCCTGAAAGTGGGAACACCTAAACCAGGAATTTACCAGGGCAGAAAAGTTTAGCATTACATCAGAACCCAAACCCTGGCTTGTCATAACTCTAACATGTCTGGATTTGGAAGCCAGTTTCAAAACCTGACTTCATATTCGGGCTTATTAGAGGAGCAACAAGGCAGAAGACCCAGTTCAGATGCAATGTTAAGTTTTCTGGACCTGGCTAGTTTAGCTGCTCCTGCTTTCAGGAGGAGCCAAGCAAGAGCAATCAAGCAATATTCACTAGCATGCTTGCTCATGAATATAGGAAAATGGAGTACAGTAAATATATAGTAAATATAGTAAAATATTGAGGATGTAAAGGATGCTGAAACTGGCAGGAAACTGCAGAGGGGGGCTCCCATTAACAATCACAGCATGGTCTCTTCTTTGCAAATGATGAAGTGTAAAATAGTTTAAGGAATCCAAAGCAACGGATTTTATTAGCTGAGCAGGATCCTCTTCAGTTCTTTTTTCAACTGCTGTTCAAAAGAAATATAATTCTCCAAGGAGAGGTGAACATACATACAAGATGTGTATCCCTAATTCTGAATTAGTATAGTATGAAGGTGTGTAGAAGGTAATTACTACAGTCTGTTTCAAATACAAAAAACTTCTACTTCACCATTTACTATACATTTTTCCATATTAGAAATTTAAAGAGGCCCTTGAAGAAATTTGAAGTTTTGAAACGCTGAAAAAGTTCAGCATTTTAAAAAAAATTAACCAAACTCCCTAAGTTATTTATGTGCTCTTAACAACAGTTTGTGTTTTTATGCCCCTCTTAACAGTTGTAATAAGTAGAACATGAGATGACAGCCATAAAGGGAAAATCACTGTGTTATCAAATGAAATCCATTCAGATATAATAAACAACAGATGATATGCATCAACAAAGACAACATTATGCAACTACTAAAAGAACTGTGAGGTACGTTATGTAATAGAATTTTCAAATCCTTCGTCAAAGTATTTGATTTTTAAAGAAATATTCTCCCAGAATACAGTGCACATCAATTCTACTGTGTTTACCAGATACAAGGCATGTACTAAAAAAGCCCAGTAATTATAGTAATAATTATAATAATTATACACTAAAGGGCTGATCATCGTGTATTTGCATCCGCGAGAATAAAAAAAAAACAAGTACAAGATAGGGATGAATAGCATAAGAGAGCCTTATAAGTGCTTTTTCAGGGATAGCTACTTTTGCTATGGGCAGCCAACAAGGGCAGGGACTAGAAGACTGAAATATGGCAACCCTTTCTACCTCTTCCCTGAGGCCAGTCACTCACATGGAGCTCAAATGAAGCTAGCAGCATTTCAAGCCAATCCTCCCTCACCTCTTTCTCACACACACATACACACAACATGGGAATCCTGCATGCGTGATTCAACTGTCTTTAAGTGTCATATGGAACTAATACGGCTGGGGTCAGATGTCACCATAGTCGAGCACCTGCCGACAGCTGTGGGCCCATCATCAACCCCACTGCTCTCATCAGGGAAACTACCCAGCAATGTTGCCATCCTAACTGCCCAGATCCAACTGCTACGGCCACCAGTCACTCACCTCCTCCTGGACATGTTCCACAGCAGCCAGAGGGTGAGACAGATGACACCTTAGACTGGCCAAATTGTTGGGCATTTCATTTTGGGCAATCTAAAGTGGCAACTGCTGCCAAGGATCAGAGCTGATTCAAAAATGTCACTGCCCACTACAGAAACATGTCCAGGGAGAGGGGATGAACTTAATAACTAGTGGCAGCAGCCACACCACTCTGCGCAGCAGCAGGGATCCACAATAGGGCGGCAAAGCCAGATGGGCGTATCAGCGGCACCATGTCGAGGGCCCACAAGCCAGCCTTGGAACTGAAACCACAAGCCAGCCTTGGAACACAACATTACTTCAAATATTTTTGACTACGCCTGATGAGACGTGAATGCTCTTTTTGACCTTTTAAAAATCCTCAATGCAAATCTATCAAATTACAAGCTATACTAAAACAATCTAATTTAATATTTTGCTCTAGCTGCTTACATTACTGAATTTTACTTCTATCAATGTCCTTTACATACAAAACACGCAATACATTTTAATAGGTCTTAAATTGATTGAGTGGCACCTGGCAGAAGACTCATAATTCCACAGTACGTTCCTAGGTGCTACTATAAAATATATAATGAACATTGCTTCAAACGAACATCACTTCTAACATTAGACTTATCACCATTTACTGAACAGCATTTCATGATTGTCATGAAATAGCTGAACAGGTCTCAAATCTGTACTTACACATAGCTCACCAATGCAATCATTCCCATAGGAATTGCAGTAAGGACAATTTTATAAAGAATACTTCACATGTTAAGTCTAGTATGCACACAGTATTTTTCTAGGGTTTACCCCAGATGTAGTATTAGAAGACCATTTACAGTGGAATCCTATGCACATCTACTCAGAAGTAAGTTACACTGAGTTCAATGGGGCTAACTTCCAGGCAAGTCTGTGTAGGATTGCAACCTTAGTATATCATCAGGTCCTTAAGAGTTCCTATACCACAAATTAGCAAATCAAAGCTTTTTAGGTTATGAAAAGGGAAGGCCTATCCTATTAAACTGCAGTTCTCATGGTAATAGCCCTATCATCTAGCACCGCTCTTTCATAAAAAGCACGTTCTGGATGCAGTTTACATTACAAAACATACATTGACAACCACTAGTAGTAATATATATCTGACAACATCCTTTTGTGGGAGTTCACTATAGGAAAGAATTAGTCAAGCCAGAAGGACCTGGTTCCTGAGCAAAATATATTTATAGTCTCATATAAGGACAAACACTTAAAACATGAAAGACTAACATGAGTAGCAATACTTGGAAACTGCCCCACTCTACTTTTGCACTAGTAATAGGAGTAACTCTTTTGCTCCCTGACAAAACAAAAATCAAGCCACTCTCCCTACACTATATTAATTTAGGTTGTTTCATCTTATCTTTCTTATTTCAACACATGTAGGTTGTTTACCTATGCACCTCACGGAGGTACTTTAAATGATTTCACAGAAGCAAGACAAACATGTTGGGCCCAGTGCTCTTCAACATTTTTATTAATGACTTGAAGGAGGAGGTGCAGGGAATGCTGATCAAATTTGCAGATGACACAAAATTGGGAGGGATAGCTAATACTTTGGAAGACAGAAACAAAATTCAAAGTGATCTGGATAGACTGGAGCGCTGGGCAGAAAACAACAGAATGACATTTAATAGGGATAAATGCCAAGTTCTGCACCTAGGAAAAAGAAACCAAACGCACAGTTACAAGATGGGGGATGGCTCAACCACACTACAAGCAAGAAGGATCTTGGAATTGTTGTCGATCACAAGCTGAAGATGAGCCAGCAATGTGATGTGGCTGCAAAAAAGGCAAATGCTAATTTGGGCTGCATTCATAGAAGCATCGCTTCCAAATCCCGGGAAGTACTAGTTTCCCTCTACTCAGCACTGGTTAGGCCTCATCTGGAGTACTGTGTCCAGTTCTGGGCACCACACTTTAAGAAGGATGCAGACAAACTGGAGAGGGTTCAGAGGAGGGCAACAAAGATGATCAGGGGACTGGAAACAAAGCCCTATGAAGAGAGACTGAAAGAACTGGGCATGTTTAGCCTTGAGAAGAGAAGACTGAGGGGAGATATGATAGCACTCTTCAAGTATTTGAAAGGTTGTCACAGAGAAGAAGGCCAGGATCTCTTCTTGATCATCCCAGAGTGCAGGACACGGAATAATGGGCTCAAGTTACAGGAAGCCAGATTCCGGCTGAACATCAGGAAAAACTTCCTGATTGTAAGAGCAATACGACAATGGAACCAATTACCTGGGGAGGTGGTGGGCTCTCCCACACTGGAGGCCTTCAAGACGAGGCTGGACAGCCATTTGTCAGGGATGCTCTGACTTGGATTCCTGCATTGAGCAGGGGGTTGGACTCGATGGCCTTGTAGGCCCCTTCCAACCCTACTATTCTATGATTCTATGATTCCCCTCTACTCAGCACTGGTTAGGCCTCATCTGGAGTACTGTGTCCAGTTCTGGGCACCACACTTGAAGAAGGATGCAGACAAACTGGAGAGGGTTCAGAGGAAGGCAACAAAGATGATCAGGGGACTGGAAACAAAGCCCTATGAAGAGAGACTGAAAGAACTGGGCATGTTTAGCCTTGAGAAGAGAAGACTGAGGGGAGATATGATAGCGCTGTTCAAGTACTTGAAAGGGTGTCACAGAGAGGAAGGCCAGGATCTCTTCTCCATCATCCCAGAGTGCAGGACACGGAATAATGGGCTCAAGTTACAGGAAGCCAGATTCCGGCTGAACATCAGGAAAAACTTCCTGACGGTAAGAGCAATACGACAATGGAACCAATTACCTGGGGAGGTGGTGGGCTCTCCCACACTGGAGGCCTTCAAGACGAGGCTGGACAGCCATTTGTCAGGGATGCTCTGACTTGGATTCCTGCATTGAGCAGGGGGTTGGACTCGATGGCCTTGTAGGCTCCTTCCAACCCTACTATTCTATGATTCCATGATGATTCTCACAAACATCAGTCCATACAATAATTTCATAAAGTAATGGTCCCTTTTATTTCGCAATATGAGCAAGACCATAGGATATATCAATTACAGCAAGGCAAACATATTTTCAGGAGAATTAAGAGGTGGAAAATTGTGGCTTGAAATGGAACAATCATGCTACAAGACACCAAACTTGTAGTCACAATAAGCCTATTTTAGCAACAACAACAAAAACAACTTTAAGCACTCCTATGACCATTTCCCTCTGAAACTAAGAGAAATATGACTACAGGGTTCCAATGTCTAAGCAGTAGTTTGGTGTTAAATGAGCACATCTGTCTCAAACATCCCTGTGAAAATTGTGTCAAAGAGACTGTCCTGATTATACTGACTTCCTGGACTCCCAACGATAGGGTGCATTTTTCAATGGAAGCATCTTTTCTTACACAATGCACAGGAATATGGGATATGACCACCACCCAGTTTATTTTCCTCATGGATGCAAAGATGAAAAGTTGTCATGAAATCCTCACTGGAGTACTATAACGGTGCAAAGGTGAAGAGTACAGAAGTGAAGCACTTGACTACTGAAGTTACTGGAGGAGTAGAAGACTACTATTTCAAAGGTTTGTTAATACACAAGAACATCTTATTAAAAGACTTTTGAAGGCATTAGGAATAGATACAAAAATATGGGATTTGCAAAAGGACAGCGCAGGAAAACAGAAAGAAGTACATGGGGAAACAGCAGGCAGGATTGCTAAGTTACTCATTTTGTAACATATAACAAATTAAGTGGGGTTGCAGGAGAATGTACAGTATCTCTGCAAGCCAAATTAAAACTGGAACTTCCTTATTCATCTGACATGAGTCAAAAGCACTCAGCACCCATTTTAGTAGCCATACACACACATATGACTCAAACTGATTAATTATAAAGATTCCATACCATCCTAGATGACCATTTCTGACTCACCAACATATGTCAGACTTCTAAAAACATCAGTATATATGCCTACAATGAATACTTACATACCATATCATGATACAGCAGAGGGGGTGTTGGGCTTAGACCCAGGGACTCATACCTCAACCATAAAACTCACTGGGTGACCTTGGCACAGTCATCATCTCTCAGTATAACCTACCTCACAGGGCTTTTAAAGTGGAAGTAAAATAGGAAGTAGGGCAAAACTTTTGTTTCTCGGAGGAAGGATAGCATTTAAATGTACTAAACAAACCTGGAATGATGTTGTAGTTCACATACATTCAAGAGTAGTAGTTTTATTATTTGTTTACACCAAAAGGCTCTCGAGGTGTTAAAAACAGAACAACTCTTTCACACAGACAGATGACTTTACTTGTGGAAGCTAAAGTTTACTTGGGGCAAGTTTGCTCCAGAGCTAGTGTATACAAACATGACACAAATCTTCTCCAAAAGTGGGAGTCATACCTCAAAAGAAGCAGATAAACACTTGAAGTCTACTAGTATAATTAGTTACTAATATAATTATTGATAGTTAGCAAAACGTCTAAACTTAAGCTGTCCTCTCCTGGCAAATTCAAGTTAAGAATTCCTGTATCCAACCCTTTAACGATCGGATCTATTAGCTAAAGATTAAAAGAAAGAAGAAACAGAAGCACACGTCACTTCTAGACTCATCATCTCTAAGGTTATACATTACTGATTTCTCTGAAAGCCTTAAACCAACTGCACTAACGTTTTAAGGAGGTAACCCTCATATGTATGTTTACCAATCGTCTCTAACTACTACAGAACTGGTTGGAGAGGTGACATGGTCAGAACAGAGGCGTTAATTCGGAACACAAGAACTGGGAGAGGATGAAGACGTCAATCCCTCCGTTTAAAAATAAAGTGGAATAGTCGTGAAGATGAATTGGGGATAGAAAAGCTGGATCCCCCCAACACACACGCACTGTGGGAGCTTCTTTGACAAGGTAAGCGAGGAGACATAATAAATAAGGAAGAAAAGCAGAACAGAGTGGGAGAGTGGGGTGGGGTCTTAAGTAATGATTACAGAAAGGGAGTCCAGCTCCGAGCTGCATAGCAAGCAGCCCCAACGCAAAAACACGCTCCCTTCCCCAGCCATGTCGGGAGGAGCAGCTAAGCCCGCGCTTGTCCCTCTCTCGACGCAAAGGTCACAGAGGAAGCAGAAGAGGGAGGGCGCAGACCCGCCGCGGCTCCTCTAGAAAGCCGGGCCCTGGCGTGGCGGAGCAGCCCGCTGCAAGGAAGCCTCCTGCGGCGGCCTGAGCGGAGCAGCCTCCCGCCCGTTCCCCTCCACCTCCTCCCGCCCGGCCAGGTCCTCCCTTACCTTCTGGGAGTTGCTCTGCTGCAGCACATTCTGCTCCACGGTCATGGCCCCTGCCCGACTTGGGCGTCCCTCCCCGCCGGCCGGAGGGAGCTCAGGAGACGGCGCTCGCAACGGGCGGGGACGGCGGGCTGGAAGGCGGCGGGCGCGGGGCCGGAGTGGGCGCGGGCGGCCGCAGGAAGAGGCGAAGGACGAGGACGGGGCCGGCGGGGCGGGGCGGGGCGAGGCGAGGAGGGCGAAGGCCTCCGCAGCTGTGACGTGACGCGCCGCCCAGGCAAGCGGCAGCCCTGGGGAAGAAGAGGGCGCGCTCAGGCCCGGCGCTCCAGCTGTCGCTCGCTCACTGGCGCACGCGCCCCCGCCCGCCTCAACCGAGCCTGCCCGGCCCTGGAATGTGCTGCGGCTCCTCCCATTCGTCCACCCGCTTCCCTTCCCGACGGCTCAGAGCGCGGTCCTGTGCGTGCCTGCGCGGAATTAAGTCCCGTCGAGGTCCATGGGCCTTAGGCCCAGGGCAGCGCGTCCGGGGCTGCGGCCTTGGCTCAGGGAGAGGCGCGGCAGCAGCAGCAGGCGGGACGTGGCCGCTTTCATTTTGAGGGGAACGCAGCCGGCCAGCACAGTTGCTCGTGAGGAGAGACGATGCAATGGTGCGGCTAGGTAATTCTAGACAACCCTACGCAGACAGAAAAAAGCTGGCTGGGGGACGCTGGGAGTTGTAGGTCTGTTTTCGGTCTCACCCTGCGTAGGGTTGCACTCTTAATGATCCTACCCAGCCCCCCCCCCCCCAATTTGTATTACTTCGCTTAGGAATCAACACAACTAACGTTTCTCTTCTACCCCCGCCGCACTGCCATCGCCCGCTTTACAACTGCCTTTGCATCCTTGGTGTAAGAACAAGGCAACTGTTTGCCCCCCCCCCCCCGAAATACTCTCAGCCCGTGTAAGTTTGCATTTTAAACTGGCAAATCATAGCACCATTGTCTGTGCGGGAATAAAGTGGAATTTGTTTCAGATGCCCTCATCACCTGCTGCTACCACCGGGGTGGTCATCTGGAGGCCTTCTGTGTTGCAGGACCTTCTTGTTTGCTCGCTTACAGTCTTCCTCTGGATGGAGCGGTTGTGGGGATTGGGCCCAATAAGCCCAGCCCTCCTAGCCATGCTGCCCAGGGAGAGAGGATAAGTGGGTAGACAGAGGTGGTGGCTGCTCCCCCAAGGAGCAGCAACAGCCTCCCTCCCTCTAGATGGCCCCCAGTGGGCCCGATCCTTCCTGTTACCCATCCAAAGAGAGAGGATGTGAGCTTTTCTACATGAGGGATTTGTTGTGCGCTCCTCATTCCCTACTCACGGTGGTTTACAAGTTCTTTAGATGACATCATGACCCTCCAGTTTTGCTTCTGTTTGTAAAGAGGACTTTTCGTAAGGTTTTTTTTTTTGAGCAGGGAAAATGGGGTATTATTTCAGATGGTGAAAGAAACTATGATTTCCTCTTGTGTATTTGTGCTATTCCGCCGTGCCACAGTGCCACCTACATGTTGCGTAGCTGAAAAGCAGGAAGGAAACTCCTTATGTAGTGTTCGTATCTCAGTTCTATGACAAAACCAAAAGTAGATACAGTGGATTAACAGCCTCCTGTAGAAAAGCCCAACATGAGCAGGTGGAGTCTTCCAGAAGAGAGCAATCAGACGCAGTGGTAACTATCACTGGCTCAATCCTTAATACTGAAACCTCCCTCTCCACTGGGGGACATGCTGTGGAGGATTGGGCTCCTTAGGCCCAGTCACTACCAAGAGGGAGCAGATGGGTAAGATTGTGAGAAGATGAGGTGGCTGATCCTTATCTAGCCAACCACTGCCTTGACACTGCCCAGAGAGAGAGGGCAAGTGGGAATATGGGGCCTAGAATCAGGCTGTTCAACCACAATCCTAAACATATATATACAGTGGAACAAGACCCAGCAGTGGGACATATTTAGGGTTGCGCTGCATGATGGGGAATACTTCTGACTTGAAAGGAGACTATTCCTTTCACTGCTGAATAACTACAGCTCAATTCAGGTGTTCCTATCTAGTGTACACTTTGAAGTCTGGGGGTGCTCCTAGATCCTGCTCTGTCAATGGTACAAAGTGCCTTTTATCAGCTTCGGCTAATATATCCACTGTGACACTACCTGGCCAGAGACAGCCTGACTAACAGTTATCAATGCAGCGGTAAACTCCTGCTTGATTATTGCAATGCATTATATGTGGAGCTACTTGTGAGGGTGGTTTGGAAACTACAGTTAGTGCAGAATAGGGCAGTCAGGCTGCTTACTGGGACTGGCTGTTTCAAATGTATTACTCCAGTGCTGCATTAACTGCACTGGTTACCAGTCAGTTTCTAAGTGCTGGTGCTGATCTTTAAAGCCCTAAACAGCTTAGGACTAGTGTACCTGAGGGAGCGCTTTCTCGCGTATGTTCTGCACAACTATTAAGATCATCTTCTGAGGTTCTTCTCTGGGTTTCGCCATCCACAATGGTTCCATAGGCAGCTACCAAGGAAAGAGCCTTCTCTACAGTGGCCCTCATCTGTGGAATGCCCTTCCCATGGAGATCTGCCTGGTGTCCTAATTATATACTTTTAGACACCAAACTAAGATTTTCCTCTTCCGGCAGGGATTTAATTTTTAATTCATTGTTTTTATTATCAGTTTTACTGCTGGCTTTTTAATAGTTTTAGGGAGCAATCCTATGGCCGTTAGACAGCGGCTAAATGGCCATAGGATATCTTGTTTTCCGGGAACTGACCTCCCCCCACTTCCGCGTTGTCTCCGAGGGAGTGCGGAACAGCCCTGTCCTCTGCTCTCACAAGAAGAGCACGGAGCAGCCGGAAAGGGGTATATCTGGGGACGTTCTGGGGCAGGGAGGGTGGAACTGCCTGTACAACACATCCAATATGTCGTACAGCAGCCTCCTCCCCCGCTCAGCCCTCCTGCGGCTAGACAGCCGCAATCAGCTGTCTAGCCGAAAATGCAGGGCAGAGGGAGTGCAGAGGGACCAATCCCCTCCATGCTTCTCCTGCCCTGCATTGGATAAGCGGTCGCCTCCAGTTCGGAGGCAACCGCCTATCTGGATAGGATTGCTCCCTTAAAGCTTTTAATAGCTTAATACTTTGATACTTTCACCAGCTGCATTATTTTTTTGGTTATTATCTTATTGTTGCTTTGGGGTTTTAGAATTGTAAACTGCCCCAAAGGCATTTGCCAGTTGAGTGGTATATAAATTTAATAAATAAGTATATGAGGAGAGGGGAGACCCCTTCAGATAGAAGAGTGCAATGGAGCTGTGGAACTTCCCTTTTTATGAGTTGTAACAGTATACATGTGTATATAATATCTGTGTGTGGACTACATACACAAGATGCAGTAAATTAATAGGGCTTTGCAAAAAAAAACAAAACCCAAGGGTGCAGTCCTACAGATGTATGACTTTTTTTCTGTCTAAACAACTCCCAGCATGCTGGGAATTGTGTGTTGGGGATGGTGGTGAAAATCAGATGAAATTTGCGGGCATAATAAACACTTCTGGGGGGATGAAGCCTGCCTAATTTCAAACAGATAGCTGCAGGTGATTTTGTGAAAGACCAGCCTTTAGATTTGTGTGTGTGTGTGTGTGCGCGCGCGCGTGTGTTTTAAGGAATGCCTCCCCAATTCCCCCCCCCCCGGTCTTTCTGTGGATGATTTTCTGTGTACTTTGTTACATGATGGTATTTTACACATATACAATGTTCAAGTAGAGCTTGGAGGAAACTATAAAACCCTATCTGGTTGTAAAGCCTTCAGAGCACCAGCATCCTACTCTTTCAGGTAGAGATGGATGTGGGTCCTTTTCATTCTTTGTTTCAGAAGCTGAGGGCTTCTTCACACAGAGGTTTTATCCTGCTATTGAGATTGCTCACTCATGGAAGTTTGTGGGTCCTTTTCATAATGTCATCAACCTCCAGGGCACATCCAGAGGTATGTTCTGGTTATTCCATGTTAAAAAGATCTGGAAAAAATGAGGTATCAAAAAAACTCTGATTTTTACGCTATTAAAACAGCCACTAGATGGCACTGTTTCATTGGTTCTATGGAACCTTGAAAATTAAAAGCCTCCCCTCTCAGTAATCACATGGTCACCATCTGGGAGCCCACTGTAAAAGTGGAAAGGCTCCACAACAGTAGGGATGCGGGTTTTTTCTTTAATGTAAAGGCAGCCTGAGTGGAGAAACCCAGCTTATTACCGTGGCATTACATTAAAGAGCATAAGAAGAGCCATGCTGGATCAGACCAAGGGTCCTTCTAGTACTGCATTCTATTCACACAGTGGCCAACCAGTTGCCTGTGGGAAGCCCACAAGTAAGACGCAAGGGCAATAGCTCCCTCTTGCTCATGGAACAGTAAGTATGCAACTGTACATCAAACTTGAAAACCTTCCTGGCTTGTAAGCATTCCTCCCTTCTCACTCTTTCAAACAGAGGGGAGGTGTTGTTCTCAAACTCTGATTCAGAACCAAGAATGTGGCTTTAGATTAAGAGAAGTGTGGCAAGGAAGCCACACAAGTGGCCTCTTCTCCTTGCTGGCAACATTATTATAAGTTACCAGCAAGCATCACCGTTAGCAGGATGGTGGTGCCCTGTCCTCCTGGTACTGGCAGCTGGGGAAAATATGCTGCGGGAACTTGAATCAGATTGTGGACACTTGGAACTCCACATACCTGACTGGTGTCAGCCACTTATTGATCAGCCAGCAGTGAGGAGACACCAGCCATTTCCCAGTTAATGGTGATTATCAAGCCATTCTTGGAAGTCCTGAATGTGGCTGCTTCCACCGCTAGAGAAAAAGTAGAGAAAACATTGGATCAGTTTCTGATTCATTCTGTCTACATCCCTCCCAGAAGCTGTTTGGGAGTGTGAAGGTTTGAGGCCTACACAGGCAATGGGGAAAAAAGGTCACGCTTAGAAGCCTGGAGTTTTCTGTTGGGAGGGGGTAACCCTGAGAGGAGTAGTTTCATTTATCCAGATTAGTGGCAGTTTCATTCCTCCACATGAGTTTCATTTCTTCAGGTTTGAAGCAGTACTTTCAGTTTCGAGGGAGGAGGCTATATAAGGAGAAGAAGAGAGCCAGTAAGGAGCAGAAAAAACCAGGCTGTAGCAGAGTCTGAAGACTGAGAGCAGAAAGAAGCAACCTAGAAAAGTCTAAGTACAGCTAAGGTAAAGGAACTTGCATTTTGTAACTTTTATTTTCTTTTAAGGCCTTTTGTATCACTCAGCTCTATTGTGAAAATACCTGTAGTTATAATTTGTTTGCTTTAAATCTACTAATAAAGTGTTGTGGTTAAACCCTGTGTCTAGAGTGTAAGTCGCCCCACGTCTACAGCCTAAACCCCACATTACTGGGAAGAGGAAGTTGAAAAGAAGGAAGGTGGGACTTTAAAAGAGGCAAGAGATCCTTAGGGAGTTGCTCAAGGGGTCCAGGTCATAAGTCGAACTTTGACAAGAAGTAAAAATGAGGAGAGCCCTGGTAAAGTCATCCCCTGGTTGCAAGCTACAGCTGTGGACCACAGAGCTTCAGCCCCTCCTCTGCTGGTGTTTTTCCTTTATGGAGATGTTTGTGGGAGGGTGCAAAATGTATCAAATTGTAAATCTCTGAGGCAGTTCTGAAACTTTGCCTGCTCCACCTCAGACCACCTCAGACCCAAGTTGCCATGTATTTGGAGGCGATCCAAATCCGTCCAAAGCAGGGCTATTCTCCTCTGGATCATGCCTCATCCAAGGCTTTTGCGCACCACAATTAATTAGCTTTTTCAGCTGCAGTGGCTCCCAGTTCATTTTTGAGCCCACTTCAAAGGCCTTATTATGACCTTCAAAACACTAAACAGTTTGGATGGATGGTAGCTGAAGGATCACTTACTTCCATAGAATTTTGCCCACCTGTAGACATCTGCTCCACATCCCGCCTTGAACTGAAGGTAGACTGGTGAGTATGTAGGATAGGGCCTTCTCCATAGCAGCAGTCAGGTTGTGGTATTCCCTTCCTCAGCAGTTGCATTTGGCTCCCTCCGTCTCTTTTCCCACTGTTATTGTCTGTAGCACCTTTCATGACAACTAAGTCTGCTACTTTGTCCCCTGACTTCAGTTTTTGTTGATTTTATATTACAGATTTTTTAAATTGATGATTTTGCTTTATTGTTTTATGTTTTATTGTATTTTAATATATTGTGCATCATTTTTTGGGCACTTGAGCCAAAAGAAGTATAAAAATAAACAATAATAATAATTAATAACTTACACCTTGATACCTGTGCAACACAATTATTTGCATGTTGTCAAAAAAAATTGTGACTGAGTTCAACTGGACTTACTTCTAAGTAAGGAGCAGGTTACAATCCATCTACTCAGAAGTAAGCCCTATTTAACTCAATGTAATTTACTCTCAGGTAAGTGTGTATAGAATTGCAGCCTAAAAGAATGTCATCTTGCCCCTGAATTTATTTGTATCAGCAATGGATTCAGCTCTCGTTTTGATGTATCTTTTTTTCTCCATGATCACAATCTTTATTAATCATGTATTTTTAAACAGCTGGTACAGATATTGGCTAAAGTCTTGGCCTTCCTTTCTAACAGTTCCTTTAAAACATGCCAGCATTAAAGCCATTTTGATCCCTTTCAATTTCCTTTTTGCAAAAGCCTGGTACTTGATGAAAGTAATGAAGTCAATAATAATATTTTTTAAACCAACCATTAAATAGGCCCCAAATCATAGAATTAAATTTAAAATATCAAAATATTTTGAAGGAATCCTCAAAGTCTTAGGTACATTTATCTGGGTAACATAGCTTTTTAGTTAAGATGCCTAACAATGTACCTTAGCTGTCCTTAGTGAAAAAGTTTGCATGATGGTTGTGTGATCTTGCTCTCAGCAGTTTGCCACCGGTACAGATCATTTTAGGTCTCAATCCTATGCATGCTGAGACAGAGCAAAAGCCTACAACTCCCAGCATTCCCCAGCTGGCATTCCCCAGTTGTAGGCCTTTTCTCTGTCTAAACATGCATAGGGTTGCACCCTTAATAGGTGTATGAATTTCTCATGCATAGTTCTGCAGGGATAATTAAAGTAATCAGTTCATAAAACAAAAATGAACTTTTGTTTGGGCAAAGTATGATGTTTATCACACATGACAAACATGGTATTTATGTAATTCCTGTGTGGACGTTATTTATTGAATAGTCAGACCGCTATTTCCTGTCTATTCGCTTCCAAGGCCTGAAGGTGGCTTACATTACAATTAAAAATTGTCTTTCAGTTTTATGTCATGGTAACAAATGCAGTAGCACATCACTTTCTTAATCTTTTCTCGTTTCATGCTCCACTAAGTAAACAGTTAGGAAATATATTGGTGAGGAGGCCTCTCAAAATGCCAAGTCAGGAACTTCTTCATTAATGCACTGATTGTAACTGCGTTAATAAACGAAAGACTTTTTGGCTACAGTTCCAAGCGTACTCACATGCCAATAAGACTTGGAATTTGGTGCAGTGGCACCTTTGGTAAGACAACATGAAGGAAAGGGTCTCTCTCTCTCTCTCTCTCTCTCTCGCTCTCTCTCTCTCTCTCTCACACACACACACACACACACACCACTGCTACTTCTTTCCAAAAAGAAACACATGGCAAAGATGATAGATGATCACATGGCAAATGTATAGTCTATTCCAGATCTGAGTCTCATTAAGCTCAGTAAGACTTACTTCCAACATGAATTGTGATTAGGATGGGAGCACTGCAGAATGAGTGCAGGCCAAATACAATCACCGTCCATATCTACCCATACTATGCAGAAATAAAACTCTGCGTAAGGTCAGCATTAAATGGCATATGGTCTATGCTATTCCTGTAGATATTCTGTTTAGTACAAAAAAGTGCTTCATTAGAATGAATATAATTTCCCTGCTAATTGGCTCTTCAGTTCTTATATCTGATAATGTTAATTTCCTCGGAAAGCTAGGAGAACAGTAGTGAGTAGGTGTGCGAGAAAGAGAAGCTATTTGTTGCCATCCTTTAATTGACAATAAAACAGCCTTTACAATGATCACAAATCAGAGTTCATTTACGCTTTTTTGTGCAGGCTGTTTCTGCCACCTGTTTGGGGTGAGAAAAGCTGTGTTTAATTTAAATGGAATAAGATTTCAGTTTCTTTTGAAAAGAAATGGGTAAGATAATTGAATATAGTTTTTTGAGGGGGGGTTATGTTCATCTCTTGGCATATTTAGACACCTATTCTCATGAGTTGTATTCATGCCAGGGAGCACTCTTGTGGATAATCTTCATTATCTGATTAGATGTTTACATATACATGTTTACTCGGAAATAAATCCCATGGAGTTCAATGTGGCTTACCCACAAGTAAATATGCATATATGATCTTAGCCTTTATCATCTTGAGCTGAACTGCATGTGATTTTATCTACAGGACTGATCACAGGGATACCGTGTTGGATTTCAATGCTTTCTTAGGCCGCAGTCCATTCATTCATTCGTTCGTTCGTTCGTTCATTCATTTTCTTAATCGCCCATCTGGCCAGTCACCTGGCCACTCTGGGCAATGTACAACAGTACAAACAGTTTAAAACAGTAAAATTAAACACTAAAACATCGTATTTCTAAAAATACCCTTACCCACCACAAATGTCTGCCACAAATCCTATAGTGCCAGGGAGGGCATCCCAGAACTATATGTTGGATTCCCCATACACACGCACCCCTCTAAAGGTGGAAAGAGAGAGGTCTGGCCTCAGAACACCCCTGCCCCGCTCCTCAGCCAACTTCTATGGCTGGAGCTTCTCCAGCATCAGAACTCTGATTTGGCAGCATATAATAAAGTTTTAATTAGGTCCTGGATTTTTTTATTGTTGATTATTTTAAAATTGTTTGGATATATGTGTGTCTGTGTGCATCCTGTCTATTTATATCCTTCTAAGTAAATGGTTTTTATACTATGCATACTGTGTTTTTAAGGTTTCTAATCTTTATTAACCACGCAGAGAGCTTTGGCTATTGGGCAGTATGGAAATGTAATACGTGACGTGAAATGACATGAAACTCTGATGGGGGCAGAGGGGAAAGGAAGCATTCTGGGGGCACATTGCAGGTATGATGGATAGGCAGTGGATCCCCACACATGCCCCCAAACTAGCAGCAGACCTTTGCAAGCCCTGGAGCTAGTGTAGATTAATTCCCTTGCATTGAAATTCAATTAATTAATTCAAAATTAATTCCCATAAAAGGAGGGGGGACAAGCAAAAACACCACTTCACCCTCCCTTCTGCCCTGGTGGTACAAGCCTGGCAGGACTTTGGGATCTTTGATTCCTCCAGTGTCGGAGATGAGCTCTACCCAGCAGTGTGATTGCTTTGTTAGTAAATCTTAAGTTAGCACAGTACTTCAGTGCCCCAATCATCAACAAGTTACCATCTCAGCTTCAAATCCCTGCCTGCCAACTGATAATAAAAGTCTGTTTTACAATGTGGAAAGTGAAACACTTGAAGTATATATATAATAATTTGAGCTACATTTGGTCTTAAACATCCGGATAGAGAGAGTTCAGAGAGGCCTTACAGCACAGGGATAGCTAAGAATTTTGTTTCAGTTCATTTCTTAATTGAAAATTACCTAAATTTGCAAACTTTAAATGTGAAGGGTGGATATATGAGAATAAACCAAGAGGGCTGCCTCTGTCACACCCTGTTTGGACTTTACTTCTCTGCCTCAGCCCTCCATCTTCAATTTAGGAATAATAATACTAATCTTCTCATGTGGTTGTTATTGCTGAGTTAAATGTATGCAAAGCACTTGATCACTAAAAAAAGCACTAGATGCCACATACTCATTTTTAATGTAAATGCATCAAGAAATCCGTTCTGTCTATCTGTGTGTGTGTGTGTGTGTGTGTGTGTAGCTATAGATACATAGCTGTGTTTATTATATAGAATACATTACTTGAAAAGCAGGCTCTTTAAATTGTTAATAGTACACAGAGTCCATCTCAGAGTAAATTTTGTTTACTGACCTTCACTACTATGGTATCCTAAATTTGTGGGAGCAAAGTATTTAAATGTTAAATCATGAACAGCTGGGATGAAATAGTAGACTTAAAACAGAGAGACATTGCATAAACCTCAGCTCCAATAGCATGCGCTGAGATTAAATAGTAATGCTTGTCAAAACTGCATGACAAATGTCCTGGCAATGCTTGCTATTTACACGTCCCAGTCACTGACAATCCTTAAAAATCGTAGTGCTATCTTAGAAAATGTTATATTAAATGCTTAATCTGAGAGAAGGGCACATATTAAAGTACAGGAGTTGCCAAAAGTAACTAGTCCAGAGACCATTCATGATTATAGCAAGTTTATTCAAGTCTGTTCGCAGTTGTGACGTTAAAATTAAATGGGTTGAACTGCATTTAGTGGGTATCATTTTAAATGTAGCAGTGTTTAATTTGCTTTGTGACATTTTCTTTGGACTTCAATTACATCTGGGTTTATTGTGTAATGTCTTCATTTCTTATTAATGGAAGAGGGCAAAAGTGAATAACAGTGGGCATGACTTGTCCAATGTTAAGTACATTTAGAGATTTTAATATATTAAACAGTATAAAAATATAAGTAAATAATACATCTAACACATATCAACACAGAAAACACATTCTTATTTAATGGGTAAATACTACTTTGATTTTTATTACTGACAAGGCCAGGGCTGTCATGCAACTGAAGCTCCTATTCCATGTTACAAATAACCAACTGGCAAGTAATACCATCCACATAGAATTATAGACTCGGAAGGGATATTGAAGCGCATCTAGTCTGACCTCCTGCTCAGTGCAGGATAAGCCACAGGTAAAACATTCCTTCTCACTCCTCCTGTACATCTCCCACACAGATGTTTGGCAAGTGCTGTAATCCTGAAACAAAAATCCTGTATAAGCCAAGTTTCAGATCAGTCCAGTGAGCCTTATTCTCAGTATAAACCATAGAACCTATTGCTTCCCCCACCCCCACAATTTTTGGTTGTAATGACAGAATGCTACTCAGCTGCCTTGCCCTTAACATAAGGCTACAACTGTGCCCCTATAATTACAAACCCAGTTTTATCTATTTCCGTGCTGTGCAGAACCCTGTCCCTTACTTTTACGAAATTCTTCCCTCCGTGAGAAAGAGGCATTATTTTGTTCTGCCTCTTTCACAGAGAAGGAGAGAATTTTGAAGAACCTTCTCACTATGGAGGGGGACAGGGGTTCCATTTACTTTTTAAGTGTGGGAGATGGTTGGTGTGCGTGTGTCTTTTTTTCTCTCTGTGTGTGGGGTTTACTGCAAAAACACCCTGTCACAGGGCTCTTAAATGAGAGGCTTTCAGCTGGCAACACTTCCTGAAATACCCTGGAAACCATGTGATGTCATGCGATCTGCTGAGCATTCAGGGGCTGCCATCCGTCTGAAAGCTTCTGTGCAAAGAACCCTGCAATGCTGTGAGCAAAAACAGAGCTTTAAGAACGTTGCCAGGGTGGGGAGCTTTCCTAACACTCTTTTGCTGGACTATTCATTTCACCCCCAGCCCCATGAATTGCCTAAATAAATAATAAAAAAATTTGGCGCAGCACTAATTAACAGCATTTATATGCCACCAAGTGACAGTGTTCTCTGGGCAGCGTACAGGCAATAAAACATTTACATAAAATAATAATCACACCATAAAAACAGTGAGCAACTTCCAGCATAAAAAAAATCAGTGTAAACATTTCTGGAGCAGAAAATAAAACAGCACAGAGAAATACATGGTATCACTAAAGACATAGAACAGATCTAAAATTAAGTAGATTCAAAAACCTGGGGAAATTTCTTTAAAAAAGGCCTTCACCTGGCTCGACAAAGAAGGTGCCAGATGAGCTGCTCTGAGGATGACATTCCATAACCAGGATGACACTACTCAGAAGGCCCTAATAGCCACTGTCACATCTTGCTGTGGGCACCCAGAGAAGAGTCTCTGAAGACGATCTCCAGGTCTGGGTAGGTACACATGGGAGGAGGCCATTCTTCAGGGTCAAGATCTTCATGAGCTTTTCACTAATGTGTAGCTGTAGCATATACAGTCAGGGCCAGAAATATTGGAACAAGGATAACTGTTTTGGCAGTTGGCCTCTGTACACCACCACCCTGAAGTTGAAAGGAAACACACCCAGATGGGAGCGAAGTCAGGACTTTCAGCTGTAATTCAAGGAGTTTGACAAAAGTGGGGCACTAACCATTCAGGAAGTACAGCCAGTGGCATACACACACACCCATCGTTGGGAGCTCATAAGTAATGGAACAAACCAACATCATTTCAAATTTAAGGATCGCCTTTAATACCTGGATGAAAATCCTTTGCAGTCAATGACTGCCTGAAGTCTGGAACCCATTGTCAGGGTGGACACTGAGCCCATAGAATCCCAGAGTAGTTCTGATTCTGAGGAAGAGGAGTTGCTCCTGGGAGAGGAGCGCGCTCCTCTTTCCCAGGGCCAACAGCTGACGGAGATTCCTCCCACCAGCATTCCTAGCTTAGATTGCAGTCCTGGGAGTGACAGAGTGCGGGAAGCAGACTTGATGGACGCGCGATGCCGACACGAGAGCGGTGCCAAATGGAGGGCGCAGAAAGGAGGCGTAGTGCCCGGTTGGCGCGCAAACAACGGCTGTGCCCAGAGGATCCAAGGGAAAAGGGGAGGGACTCTCCCTAGTCCTTAAGTTCAGGGGTCTGCCAGTAATTCCCTTTCAAACGGGGACCAACTGTTCCAACATAGGGCATAGGTACTCTGCTGCTCATATCTAGTTGCTAACAGTAGAGTTGTTAAGTTGTAAAAGAGGAATAAAGCTTTGAAAAGAATCCATTTGTCTGTGTCTGGACTTGGCTACTGGATTAGACTGAGAGAGGCCTCCAAGGAGCCCTTGACACCCATGGACATGACCAAATGCTGAGTGTCCTCCCTCGAGATGCTTTGCCAGGCCTTTACTGCAGCTGCCTTCAGCTGCTGCTTGTTTGTGGGTCTTTCTGCCTTCAGTAAGTGAAAAGCATGCTCTCTTGGGTTGAGATCAGGTGACTGACTTGGCCATTGAAGAACATCCCACTTCTTTGCCTGGAGAAACTCTTGGGTAGCTTTTGCTGTATGTTTTGGGTCATTACCCATCTGCAATATGAAGCGGCGTCCTATCAGTTTGGCAGCATTCGGCTGAATCTGAGCAGAAAGTATAGCCCTATACACTTCAGAATTCATCCTGCTGCTTTTATCAGCAGTCAGGTCATCAATAAACACCAGTGACCCAGTTCCATTGGCAGCCATACATGCCCATGCCATAACACTGCCTCCACCATGTTTGACAGATGATGAGGTATGCTTTGGATCATGAGCTGTTCCTTTCCTTCTCCATACTTTTCTCTTCCCATCATTGTGGTACAAGTTAAACTTGGTTTCATCAGTCCAAAGAATCTTATTCCAGAACTGAGCAGGCTTTTTTAGGTGTTTGGTGGCAAAGGCTAATCTGGCCTTTCTGGTCTTGAGCGTTAACAGTGGTTTGCACCTTGTTGTGAAGCCTCTGTATTAACATTCATAAATCCGTCTCTTGACTGTAGATGTTGACAATGACATGCTTACCTCCTCAAGAGCGTTCTTGATCCGGCTAGATGTTGTGAATTGGTCCCTCTTCACCATGAGCAGAATTCTGCAGTCATCCACTTTAGTTGTCTTCCGTGGTCTTCCAGGCCTTTTGCAGTTGCTGAGCTTGCCAGTTGATTCCTTCTTTTTCAGGATGTTCCAAACTGTTGTGTTGGCCACTCCCACTGTTTTTGCTATCTCTGATGGGTCTATGTTGTTTCCTCAGCCTAATGATGGCCTCCTTCACTTGCATGGACACCTCTTTGGTCCTCATGTTGGGAGTTCCAGTGAACAGCTACCAAATGCAAATGTAACACTCAGGACCACCTCCAGGCCTTTTATCTGCTTGATTGGTCATGGGTTACCCAGGAAACAGGCCACACCTGGCCTTGCAGCTGCTTGCCAGCCATTCATTCCATTACTTATGAGCCACCAACGATGGGTGTGTGTGTATGCCACTGGTTGTACTTCCTGAATGGTTAGTGCCCCACTTTTGTCAAACCCCTTGAATTACAGCTGAAAGTCCTGACTTGCTCCCATCTAGGTGTTTCCTTTCAACTTCAGTGTGGTGGTGTACAGAGGCCAACTGCCAAAACAGTTATCCTTGTTCCAATATTTCTGGCACTGACTGTATAGTCCATTTATATTACTGCTGCTCTGACTCACTCATCCTCAACCACAAGATTTATTTTTCCTGAGTTGGCAAGGTGTCAATTGTAAGTGCACGTATGGCCCTCTTGAGTACAGTTTTGTTTTGGGGTAGGAGCCTATTATTCTCTGAAGAGAAAGCATGTTCACCCAGGTTGACTAGCATTTCTAACTTTTTCATTGACCAGCATTTTGTTCTCTCTTGTTCGTTCTAACGTTTATTTCAAAAGTTCTTAGCATGTCCACAGCTTGACAGTAGGCAAGTTAGGAGCCAACCAGAAACATTTCTACTCTGACCTCTGAAGTCCACACAGATGCCAAATGGCAGGTTGGCTATTGGTAAGGAGTATATACAATCCATAATAGAAGCTCAAAAATGTAGTTTCTCAGAAACAGGTCCTCAGACTGTATAGAAGAGCTAAGATGGGATCCTGTCAGTAATATTCACAGGATAATGTTAGTATATATGGTGTTGCAGCATTAGATGACTAGTCTACTTACAAAATCTTACAGTCAGGCATTCACATGGAAGTGTTGAAAGGGGAAAGTGTATTCCACAGCCTAGAAAAATAGAGGATGCAGACCATGTGTAGGGATTCTCTGCACATTTGAGAGTGACGTATGATGATTCCCATGAAAATTACACTAGTAGTGGAATTCTATAATGTCTTCTCAGAAGTAAATCCTATTGAGTTCAGTGAGGCTTACCTCCAGGTAATTAGCCATAAGATTCCAGCCTGAATATATCAAAATGAGGGCAGAGCTGTGGGTGTGACTGAATTCTCCCATCCATGTGTTCATTTTGAATACTTGAACAGGGCTCTAACTGCAAGTAGTTGAAGCGGTTATATGGAAGCACAAGTCTTCATAAAAAGAATGGTTTTACAAAATCTCTTCAGGCTTTTTTTCTTTAATAAATCTTCAGACAGATTTATCTTTTCTCGAGAGCTCTGAAGTATAAGATTATTGTTTGTTTATTTGCTTTGGAGATAATGTTTAATATGAAATGAAGCTTATGAGAACTTGTAGTTCCGTAGAAGCAATATAAGGTGTATTAGAATGTTGCACCTCACGAAGGCTGGGAAGAATGTGTTTGGCCACAGCATGAAGAACTTCATCAGGAGGGCTTTAAACTGAATCCTACGGGGAAGGGAGATGTAAAGTTGGGGGTAACAATGGACAAAGGCTCATGCACTGCAATGGAGAGAACAGCTCTAACAGCGCCCAATAATAGTCTTCAGACACATGTAGGAAGAAAGCCAGACTATGAAGTACATGGTCTTTGATGTCTATATACTAATGCCCAGAGTATGGGAAACAAACAGAACGAACTTGAACTCTTAATGCAAAAGGGAAATTATGACTTGATAGGTGTAACTGAGACTTGGTGGGATGACTGTCATGACTGGAATACAGCAATTGAAGGGTATAACTTTTTCAAAAAGAACAGGAGGAACAGAAAGGGTGGTGGGGTTGCATTATATGTGAAAAATACATATCTGCACAGAAATACAGGAGGATGAGCTTGGTAGCTCCATCGAGAGCATCTGGATCAAAATAAATGAAGCAAAGAATAAAAGGAACCTGGTGGTCAGAGTCTACTACTGGCCACCCAATCAAGGAGAAGACGATGAAACTTTTGAAAAGCAAATAGCCAGTGTTTCAAGGAAGCATGATGTAGTAGTAATGGGGGACTTCAATTTCCCTGATATTTGTTGGGAGACAAATTCTGCAAAACATGGCCCCTCCAAGAAATTCCTGACTTGTGTGGCGGATAACTTCCTCCTACAGAAAGTAGAGGAAGGAACTAGAGGATCAGCTATCCTTGACTTGATCCTAAACAACAGAGATGACTTAGTGGATAAAGTAGGAGTTACAGGAACTCCGGGGGAAAGTGACCATGTTATACTTGAGTTCTTGGTTCTAAGGGAAGCAAAAGCCGAGTGTAGTCAAATGCATACCCTGCATTTTAGAAAAGCTGATTTTAATAAACTCAGAACAATGATCAGGAAGGTCCCATGGCAAGCGACTCTAACGAGAAAAGGAGTCCAAGATGGGTGGGAGCTTTTAAAAAAGGAAATTCTCAAGGCATAATTGCAAACCATTCCAACAAGAAGAAATGGAAGCTTTAATGAGCTTCCGTCGTGCATTAAAAACGTGGTTGTTCAGGCAGGCATTTGGGGTGGATTAGGGTATTTTAGAAAATGTTTTTATTGTAGAATTTTATTGTTTTAAATTGTTTTATTGTATGCTGTATGTCGCCCAGAGTGGCTGAGTGACCAGCCAGATGGGGGATTAATAAATTTAATAATAAATAAATAAATAAAATAAAAGGTAGAAGACAACAGAAAAAGCCAATGTGGCTTCACAAAAAGCTTAGAGATGACCTGAAAAGAAAAAAGAGCACATATAGGAAGTGGAAGGAAGGCCAAGCAACAAAGGAAGAGTACAGGCAGGTAGCACAGAATTGCAGGGATGGTGTCAGGAAGGCTAAAGCTGAGAACGAGCAGAGGTTAGCGAGGGATGCTAAAAACAACAAAAAGGCTTTCTTCAGCTACGTGTATAGTAAAAGACAGAGGATAGAAATGGTTGTTCCGCTATTAAATAAGGATGGCAAAATGATAACAGATGACGAAGAAAAGGCAGAGGTGCTCAATTCCTGCTTTGGCTCAGTCTGCTCCCAAAAGAGGGACTATGACCCCCCTGGCAAAGGCGAAGTGCAGGCTGAAGGGGCAGGATTGCAGCTTGAGATCGATAGGCATATGGTCAAGGAACACCTAATTACTTTGAATGAGTTCAAATCCCCAGGGCCAGATGAACTGCACCCTAGAGTAATAAAGGAACTGGCAGAAGAACTCTCAGAACCACTGTCTATTCTCTTTGAGAAATCATGGCGGATGGGTGAAGTGCCAGATGACTGGAGGAGGGCTAATGTTGTCCCTATCTTCAAAAAGGGTAAAAAGGAGGAACCTGGGAACTACAGACCAGTCAGTCTGACATCAATCCCTGGGAAAATTCAGGAGCAGATGATAAAGCAATCCATCTGTAAACACCTTAAAAACAATGCAGTGATTACTTGAAGCCAACATGGTTTTGTCAAGAGCAAATCCTGCCAGACTAATCTGATCTCATTTTTTGATCAAGTAACATCCCTTGTGGACCGTGGGAATGCTGTAGACATCATATACCTCGACTTCAGCGGAGCTTTCAACAAAGTGCCCCATGATATCCTGATGAGCAAACTAACTCAAAGTGGGCTAGATGAAACAACGATCCGGTGGATCCACAGTTGGCTACAGAATCGGACTCAAAGAGTGCTTATCAATGGGATCTTCTCAAACTGGGGAGAGGTAACGAGCGGGTTACCGCAGGGCTCAGTCCTGGCCCCAGTGCTCTTCAACATTTTTATTAATGACTTGGAGGAGGAGGTGCAGGGAATGCTGATCAAATCTGCAGATGACACAAAATTGGGCAGGATAGCTAATAATTTGGAAGAGAAACAAAATTCAAAGTGACCTGGATAGACTGGAGCGCTGAGCAGAAAACAACAGAATGGAATTTAGTAGGGATAAATACCAAGTTCTGCACCTAGGAAAAAGAAACCAAATGCACAGTTACAAGATGGGGGATACATGGCTCAACAACAATACAAGCGAGAAGGATCTTGGAATTGTTTTAGATCACAAGCTGAGTATGAGCCAACAATGTGATATAGCTGCAAAAAAGGCAAATGCTCTTTTGGGCTGCATTAATAGAAGCATAGATTTCAAATCCCGGGAAGTACTAGTCCCCCTCTACTCAGCACTGGTTAGGCCTCATCTGGAGTACTGTGTCCAGTTCTAGGCACCACATTTTAAGAAGGATGCAGACAAGCTGGAGAGGGTTCAGAGGAGGGCAACAAAGATGATCAGGGGACTGGAAACAAAGCCCTATGAAAAGAGACTGAAAGAATGGGGCATGTTTAGCCTTGAGAAGAAAAGACAGGGGAGATATGATAGCGCTCTTCAAGTACTTGCAAGGTTGTCACAGAGAGGAAGGCCAGGATCTCTTCTCGATCATCCCAGAATGCAGGACACGGGATAACGGGCTCAAGTTACAGGAAGCCAGATTCCGGCTGAACATCAGGAAAAACTTCCTGACGGTAAGAGCAATATGACAACGGAACCAATGACCTAGGGAGGTGGTGGGCTCTCCCACACTGAAGGCATTCAAGATGAATCTGGACAGCCATCTGTCAGGATGCTTTGACTTGGATTCCTGCAGTGAGCAGGGGGTTGGACTCGATGGCCTTGTAGGCCCCTTCCAACCCTACTATTCTATGATTCTATGTGACAAACAAATTCTATCTTTGTTCTACTAGAAGGGGATTATTCCTTTTGGTCTGCTAACAAACTCCAAAGGACATTTCATTCTGAATGGCTTATTTAATATTTTAAGTATAACTATTTGCCATTTGATTTTTTTTTGAAATGGGAAAGTTATAAGATAATCATTAAGTTTCAATTCTCCTTGAAATAAATTAATTATTTGTCAGAATACAGGTTTTTCAAGATCTTACACCACATAGATATGGTGATGAAGGGGAAAAAAGCTATGAAATTCCAAAAAAAGTTAACATTGTAAATTCAGAGTATAAGCTGAAACTATCATGTTCCTTTTAATACCATCAGTATGGAGAAGGCATTCCTA
Organism: Heloderma suspectum; assembly: GCF_057233095.1. Classification (NCBI taxonomy): domain Eukaryota; kingdom Metazoa; phylum Chordata; class Lepidosauria; order Squamata; family Helodermatidae; genus Heloderma; species Heloderma suspectum. The sequence goes on along the minus strand of NC_139460.1, from coordinate 75,581,212 downwards.
AAATGCTTGTGGTGGAATTTCTGGTCACCATTTCATGGAATTATAGAGTTGGAAGGGACCTTGGAGGCCATCTATTCCAGGGATGAGCAGAAAGTAGATCTCCAGAGGTTTTGGACTTCAGCTCACAGCATTTCTGACCATTGGTCATGCTGGCAGGAGCTTTGGGGAGTTGAACTCCCAAACATCTAGAGATCTATCTTCTATTGGCTTGATCTGAACCAATCAAATGCTGCTTTTGGACAGTACAGCCAATAAGGGCACAGGAGCAGTGAAAAGGAGCAGTGAAATGCCCCTTTTGGACATGCCCTCCGGAGGCCTTATCTAATTGGTTCAGCTCACTGTTACTCAAAGTTAAGCAAGGAAAACCTTCAATTAAAATGGTGTGCCACTGGGCTTTAGTTACCAGCCAGCTTCCCTGGCACCTCCGTTTACCAGTGAGTCAACAGGAGTCAACAGGAGGAAGAGCAGCAGCAGCAATCATCTCCACCTGCAAGGTTAAAAAAAAGGAGGGCTGGTCTAAAGGCAGTAAAGCAGCTTTGCCTCAAAGGTATCCTTGCTTCTTTCTACAGTGCAAAATGCAACTACAGCACCCCTGAGACATTGCCATCTAACCTCCCATAAATATCTCCAGCAAAGGGGAGCTCACCACCTCCTTAGTGAGTCTATTCCATTGTCGAACAGCTTGCCATTAGGCAGTTTATTTTAATGTTTAGCCAAAATCGTCTTCCCTGCAATTTCCACCCATTGGTTCTAGTCCTGGGCCTCATCTACATGGTACCGCTTTCACCCCCCACCCCATCGCAACTGTGCAGCGATGCAGCTTCAAACTAGTATCCCCTGCAATACACTCGTGATTTACTGCGGGCTTCCCTAACAGACTCTGCCATGCCCTCTTTTTTTGCCATTATACTTAAATTCGCAGCTGTGCAGTCCTGTGAGTGTGGGGGTGCAACACTTTTACAGGCTGTTCTGTATTTTAGGGGTTCTATTGTGTCTTTCCCTCCCTTGTTAGTTAAAAATTGGTTGTTTTCTGCTCCTTCATTTCCATGCCATCTGTTTATCACTTCCCCAGCCCGAGTCTCTCGCGGTGGTTCACACTCACAAGCGTGAGCATTACGAGCCTACCCACTGCTCGAAAATGGTGGCCGGAGCAAAGATGGTCCTCCCCCAAGGGCCCCCCCCAGCCCATGGGCACTGAGTCCAAAAGAAACCATTGCGAAGATACAGAGCTGCAAAAATGTGCAAAAGTGTGATTAAATAACTGACAACGCCTCTCTGTGTCTCTGTAACTGCGCAGCTGCGAAGGGATGGGGGGAGTAAAGGAGCATCACAGAATGATGCAAGCACAATGGAACCCATTACCTAGGGAGGTGGTGGGCTCTCCCACACTGGAGGCATTCAAGATGAGGCTGGACAGCCATCTGTCAGGGATTGTCTGACCTGGATTCCTGCATTGAGCAGGAGGTTGGACTCAATGGCCTTGTAGGCCCCTTCCAACCCTACTATTCTATGATTCACTACATACGCCTACAACTCGCCCACTGCAAAATGCGAAGTTGGTTCAGGGAAGGGACAGACAGCCTGCAACCACAGGGAAACCCACAGCAACCCCCAAAATAGCAGCAAAACATCACCTCGGAAATCCGCAGTTTGGGGGAGAAAACCACAGATGGCTGCAAAGTGGTGACTGCGTCATCTATCCCGAGGGACCTTGACTCGCAGCCGCCCTGGAGTAAAAGGCTCATATAGATGGGGCCCTGGCCTCTGGAGCAACGGATAATAAGTCTATGCCCCCTTTTGTGTGACACCCCTTAAAATATTTCAAAGCCAGTATCAGGTCTCCCGTTTCAAGGCTGCTTTTCAGTGTGTATCTGCCATTTATGAAGTAGGATTTTCAGATCTCACCCATGGTGGGCTCCATGAGCTTCAGTTACCTCTGAACTCTTGAGAATTTGCAGAATTACTGAACTTCAGATTTCTGCAAATCCTCTATCACACATTACAGTGGAACTGGAAAAATAAGACACTCAGAGCATGCACTTCTTTCTCCACTTCTCAGCCACACAAGCTGACCCTCAGACTACCCTGATTTAAGAAATGTTTCTTCATCGAAATACTATTCTTAAGTATCTGTTTCCTTTAAAATGAGTTTTTGGCATCCTCCATTTATGTGTTTATGTTTCGATCTTCCACCTTTTTAAATTTTACTTGTAAAATTATATTCTCTTATGACAATAAGAGAATTATATCCTCTTATATTCTCTTAAGCTGTATCTTTTGGGAGAAAAGATAAAACAAAGAAATATGGAATAAAGCCCACCTATCATTCCGTCATTCTCCCCACCTCCAACCTGGGATCTCCCCCCACGTGTGCGCACACACTTCTTACCATTCCTTGGCCTCCGCTGCCTTTGCATACTGAACATATCGGGTCAACTTGGCTGTTTTTCTGGCTTAGGGTTGGCAGGAAGAATGTACCATCTCAACCAAGAATAGCCACACCCAAACTTGTGGCAGGCAGGAACATCCTGAAGAGGGATGCAACAGTAAAGTGTCTAGCAGTTTATTGCTCAGTATCATTTCTTGTGGGCGTCCCCGCTATGGACTGGACATGGTTTTTTAAAACTGATAGGAAGAAAACATTTTTATCCCTCTTTTGGGGAAGCCACTTATAATTTTCATAACATTATGGTTATAAATATTCTAGCTGGTGCTGACCACACACACCCCTCACTACAGTATTGTGCGCTATTTAGGTGTTGTCTCTCCAGATGCACTGGTGATTCTGTGATAACCAGATTATTTGTCAAAATTGTGTACTTGCATGCTCGTGTGTGAATAATTTGTTTAACTGCAAAGAAAACATCAAAAATAGTTTCCATCAGCTGTTCAAAGTTATTCCTGCTCTGGCTCATACATAATCTCAGAACTAAAACAAAGTTCATATGTACATAAAATAGTAAGCCCAAATTCAGACCAATGAAGAGTTAACCAAAAGCCCAGAGGACTTAGCATTTCTGGGAAAGGTTGAAATATTCCTAACCCCCCTCTATCAGGCATGCTGTAATTCACTTTTCAAGTCTCTGTTTTCATAAACCTTGGCCTTCACAGAGCTATCTGAAGTCTAAACTCATTGCTGTGTCAGCTTTGGTAACTTTCATCCCAATTCAGACCATGTATTTTCAAATTTCAAGTCCACCTGTTCCATCCAATCCCAATCTTCAACTATAATAATAAAACATCAAAACCGCATAAACAGAGAAAACACACAAAAAAAACAGTGTTAGAATGGGGTATGGATATAGAATCATAAAAGATTGTTTTTAAGAAAAACCATTAAGCAAAACCCTTGCAAAATAGAAAGGTTTTAACCAGCTCTTTAAGTGCTTAGCAGACTTCCCTTGGGGGAAAGGTTTGTAGAGAAAGCTATCAATACAACAACCCCCCTCCTTGGGCTTCAAAACAGGGCTTCATTTGTGGGCCTGAGCAAGTGAAGAGGTTAAAATGGGGCATATTTTCCTTCAGGCCCTTCACAGTGTGCACTTCACCAACTCGTATTGCTTCTCTCTGTACAACAGCACAAAAATATAACTCTCTTCAACCCCACAGCAAAGACTTTGGCCTACAAATGAAGTCCTATAATAAGCCCCAACATCTGATTAGTATCTTCATATCTGAATGTACCAGTTACCTCTGGACCCTCTTTTCAGGGCAGGACCAGAGATAGCAGTCAGAAAGGAGCCAGGAGCTGTGACCCAAGGGGAACATACCAGGCTTCACAGCTGTCCTGTCTAGCTCAGCTCAAGGGTCCCAGAGGCACTTACTAAAAGGCTGGGCAGAGTCAAGACCTCCCATTCACAATAGCAAAGCAAGGTCTGTCAGGACCCTGGACAGATCTATGCTGGTTGGAACTCAGGAAGTGCTGTTTGGGGGAGTGGTGAGGACTGCCTTTGGGGCTGCCCTCCTAGTCCGGAGAATCCAGTAAAGCCATACTCTCGGACCTGGAAAGTCCCAGAATAATAGAATCACTGGATGATGCCTCCTATGCATCAGAGTCACCCTCTGAGGTGGCAGAGGGGAATCAAGGTCAGGGAACATGACAACAGCCAGCAAACATCCCTAAATACACCAGAGCCAGGAACATGTTGTTTAGAAAGTCTCAGCCCAAACCGGCAGCCTTTTGCAAGCCTTCCTGTCTAGGAAGGTGCAATGGCCAGTCTGTATTAGTTGGGCAAGTCCCAATCCTGAAAACGCTTCACTGCCCTAGATGATGTCCATTCTCTGGCCTAGGAAGGGTAGAAGCTATGAACGTGGCAACCAAATAGAAGCTAGGTGGCTTGGCAGACATGACCAAGGGAGCTGTTGTATCAGCGACGGCCTGGCTTAGACTGAAAGCCTATATAAGGGCTTGAGGCCTTCACTCTCAGCCAGGCCCTGATCTGGGCAGCCACTTACATGGACTTTCCCCTCCTCCCAAAGAGTCACATGGAAAGTCACATGGGCATTTGGCCAGCAGCCCTGAAGTTCTTGCTAGGCTTGATGCCTCCTCTGCTTCTGCAGTCCTGGGACAGAACTGCCCCCCCAATGCTTCAGCTTGAAGGCTGGAACAACAGGCTACTTGGGGTTGCTCGTGGTATTGGGGTTTCCTGCTCCTCCCCCTAGGAGCCCTCAGATTCAGATTGTAAGACCAGTGCAGTTCCTAGTTCTAGCTCAGATGGATTCAGAACTGCACTGAATTAAGATGCTTAATTTGGAGAATAAACTCCAAAGAAAAGCCTTCAATCCCCCAGATCTGGAGCTCAGTAAAAAGAAAGTCTCTTTCTGTACTATACAGCAGACAATTCCAGAGGAGATGATCTATTATTTCATCCACTTCACAAACCTCAGAAAGAGCAGAATCTGACCTTCTCTAAACAAACTAATTGCTGTGTAAACCACAGTGTTCACTCAAGACCTGGAACACAGCAACCTTCTGAATCCAACCACATTGGTCAAAAATCCTAAAATCATCCAGGGCTGGACAGAAAGAAAAAAACAGTGTAGCTTCCTGTTTTGATCTTTTTTCAGAATGTATCATTTAAACAATGCACATCAGACTTTTTTCTCTGTAAAATAAATCCCTTGTCTCCACATTATGCATTTATTGCCAGACTTTCTGCTTTTGAGTTCCAAAATGTTTAATGTCTTCCATTATTCTTAGATTGAAAGCCCTATTCAGGTGTTCTGAACCTGAAGAGAGTAAAGGTGTGAGGAAAGGGAGTGAACAGCCCCGCCCTCCTCCATCATTGCATTTATCACCCTCAACTCATGGAGGGCAACTGTCTGAAGCAGAGAGCCTCCTGTATCTGTGGAGGTTTTCCATGCAAGCCAGAACACTTTCTTCATGTGTTTACTCTATTCAAGCCCAGAATGCCTGAATAGGGCTAAAAACAATGTCTAGTTTGAAAACTATTTCAGAAGACAACTCACAGGCTAGATCTCCTAATTATCAGGCTCGTAGTTTAATGCTGTTTTATTCTGAAATGAAGTACTACCCTTCATATTTGTCAAAATATGTGAAGTTTCATTTGTTTGTTGCAAAATAAAGTTGGTGCTATTTTATAAATGTGCAACTGTAAGAAAATGGAAAAGCTTCAAAACTAGATGAATTGTGCAATATGAAAATGGAAAAGCTTCAAAACTAGATGAATTGTGCAATGTGATGGAATGGGCCATGAAATGAAAATTTTAGTCAATAGTATTCAGTTGCAAAATCAGCAAGGCTCCAAATGAATTTAACATCTATTGTTCAGAATAGTCACTAACCTTCCAAATGAAATACATAATATGGAAGAAATCAAGTATTGATAAAATCATGTTTGAAACTATCAATTAAAACTGGCCCTCCTAAGAAAAAGTTTTAGGCATGGCCAAAAAACTCAATCTGGATTCACTACTCTTGAATTCTGAGAAGGCAATGGGCATTATCCAATGCAATGCTACCACTAACGTAAATTATGTTGCACTTGCATAAACAACCTCTAGCACAACATCAATAGCACTTGCTGGTGTGCCAGAAAACCTGTTATGCTAGCAAGTGTTATTAGTGTTGTGCTGGAGATAATTTACACTAGCACAACATAATTTATATTAGCGGTAGTGTCACATTGGCTGCTGCCTAGTAGTTCTAAACCAGAGAAACTGTCAGATCCACCTATCAAGGTCATGAGACGATACTTTGTCACAGAGATGGGAACCATTCTTTCCTGGTTTGTCTGGTCTCATGTAATCCCCTGTTTTGCCCAAGGCTAGGTGGTAGTACAAAAGCTGAATCTCCACCTGACATCTTTTAGGGCCCAATGAGACTTGAGTCCTGACAGAAGGAACCAAGGAGACACATGCAGTGGGTTGGTTTTTTTAAAAAAAATAAACAGTGGCTCCCATGTAGTGCGTTTGGGAGCTGCTCTGAAACTGCAGGGGAGACACTCAGAAACTACATTTGATATGGAACCTGATCTTCAAAAAAGGGCATTAAAAAGCTCTGCTACCTTGGGACTAAATGCTGTATGTCTTCAACAGCATACTATCATTAAATGGCAAAAGATTTATTCTATAGACAAACACTGACATCTTCTGGACGTTCAACAATGGTGTAATTCTGTCCAACCTGATGTTTTCATAATGGACTTCCAAATATCATGTTGTCTCACCATCGCTGTAGAGAACACTGCAGAACTACTGATCAATGGCATAACAATACTATACACACTTTATTCTTACTAAAAGCAAGTTGCAAACATTTTTGAAAGAAGTTCTTAAAATGGTTCATGGAAAACAAAGTCTTCTTCAAAACATTTGCATCTATATTTACCAAAATATACAAACATGAAACAAAAAATTATGAAAACCACCCAGTTGTATGCTGATGAACTGGGGGAAAAAACCATGTTTTTGGCATGCTATCATGCCATTCTGAAAGATTCAACCAGTCTCAGTTAATTTCGTTTACATTTTTCGCCACATATCAGGCAGATGAAATGTGCAGTTCACCACTAGAGGGCTCCCTTTTATTTTAAAAGAAAAGGCAAGATTAGATGTTGGCACGTACTCTCTAAATCTAAAAGGCTGCATTCTTTTGCATATTTATCTGGGAGTAACCCCAGTGAACTCAGTGGAGCTTACCTCTGAGTAGACATGCATAGGATTAAACTGTAAGATTTCTACATTGTCCAGATATAAAAAGATACAGATAAACTACAATCACTCAAAGGATGGCTGAACTGAATTAACGAGTTGCCAAATAAATGTTGATGGAAGAAGTTTCTGGTTCAATTAACCAATCTGGGTAAGCAAATTTTTATGCACTGATAATCTCATTGTCTTCCAAGACCTATGCTGAATTTGATAGCACTGAATTATACATTAGATGCCATGAGAGATTAATTTTAGATTATTTTAGCTACATCATCCAAACATTCTCTTGCCATTTTGTATAAGCAAATATTGCATAGTATTGGTTCTAGAAAAACAACTCCTGTCCTCAGTTACATCCTGACCTATTGGTATCATCTGAGAGCCAGCAGGGTGTAGTGGTTAGATTTTTGGAATGAGACTGCAGGGACCAGGTTCTAGTCCCCACTTGGCCATGAAGCTCACTGGTCGACTTTGGGCCAGTCACTGACTCTCAGCCTAACCTACCTCACAGGGTTGTGGTGAGGATAAAATGGAGAAGGCAAGGGTCATGTACACTACCTTGGGCTCCTTGGAGGAAAAGACAGAATATAAATGTAGCAAAACAACAACAAAAAGAGAGAGACAGACAGACAAAATTGAACCAACTATTTACCTGTAGGCCAGATTTTAAAGAATAGAGTCCCTACCAGCACCTGACTTAGCACTAAAAGCCAGGGCGTTTTGCCAGAAGACAGTTTTCTTACTTTTCAGTAACGGCATAAAGATTTTGAGAAGAGATGCTACTTTCTTAATGGCACTAGCTAAGATCTGCACCAGATTTTATAAGGCAGATGTAAAAGATTGAACCGGAGAAGTTTGATTGTTAAAATTTTTGATGTTAGCATTGTGTGTTGGCTATACCTTGTGTGTATCCTTGGTTTGGCTAACAAAGACTGTTCCATTAAAAAATGGAAACCAGTACAATGAAATTTTATCTTTAGGTTAAGTTTGTTAGCTTTGGATTTATTTATCATTTCCTTTGATCCATGTTTAATTTGTTCACTTTTACTTTGGTTTGATGCATCAATAAGTACATGCATGTGGGTTTATGTTGTTTGTAGGGCTGGGCAAATGAGCAAGGTTTGAGATCGTCTGGATTCTCCAAACATTGTCTCGCCGCTTGCCCTTTGCACGAATGGGAGATTTCCACAAATCTCCCCTAATCTGTGCAACTTTTCTCCATAGACTATAGCGGGGCTGATTCAGTCTACTGAGGAAATTTGCGCAAATCGAACTGGGAATCCAGAATGAGATTAACTGGAGTACGTGTTTGACAAGATGCAAATATTTTCGGTGGACCCACACTCACGTTTGGCACTTCAAACAGGGCACACTTCCATGTTTGTGACCAAAGCCGAAATTCTCATACATCCCTATGTAACATGAGTGGGGATGGCTATGGCTTGCTTGCCTGGAGGGGTGAGTGAGCGTTGCTTGGTTGATTGAGCCTGTTGTTGTTTTTGTAACTTTGCAAAACGCACACACAAATCCACACACCATAAAAATTAAATAAGAAAAAAACGGAATGGCATATTCAGCAGCTACTGAGTGTCCTGTTTGGTTTACCCTTAAAAATAGTCCAAAGACACTCATGGTTCATTCATATTCCAAAACCTTGGAGCACAAAAAAGACTTCTTATTCAGATGAACATTCTGTTAAACCATATCTTTCTTGAAGTATCACTGGAAATGCCTGCTGGAAGAACAGAACAATTCCTCCTTACTTTTGAGAGCAGAGAACAAGAACTACAAGCAAGTAGACACAATTGTATCCTCTCATCCCACAGAATAGAGAGCATATGTGTCTGTCTATACCATATGTTTCAGTGTTGTCAATTTGATGTTAAGGTGCAGCTATCTAAAGGGTAAAGTGTTAGATCATGCTTGCCCAAGGGAAGAAGTATTCATTTCAAAATCTAGCAAAGGCTCTGCAGAGCTCAGGGCTAGTAATGTGAGAGTACCCAGAGCTGGGCATTTGCTTTGCGTTCTCTTATTATGCTTAATATATTCATGCCTGGCGCAACAGTTCAAGCAAAAAGAAAGAAAGAAAGATAGAAAGAGGGTCCAGAGAAAAGGGGGAATGGTGTTGATAAAAGATTATACACACACACATACACACACACACCTTGATATGTTAAATATGACAAAATAATAGCTTATTTGAGAGAGGAAATTACAGAGTACTAGAGACGAATTGGAAGTGGGGGGAGCTTTCAGTAAAATGGTTGACTGGAAAAATACACAAACCCTTTTAAGCAACACAACTATGCCCCCCCCCCGCCTTCCACAATGTTTGTTGAAATTAACCAGAGTGGTTTGAAATGACTATGAATCAGATCAACCAACATTTGTCAGGGACAGGGTGCATTTCACAAATCCTGTTTTTTATAGCACGGATATTAAGATATTTTTATTTCATAAATGCTAACCTTCTATAAATGTGCAGAACAATTCAGGTCAATGGGAGGTTCCACTGGAATACAAAAAGCAACATCAGAGATATGATTTTTGTTGGGACTATGGCAGGGAGATAAGGAGTTAAACTCCGCCTCCCCACCCTAATGTCCCAAGGCTGCTCAAGCTTCCCTGGGGCTGCTGTTTACATAACATAAAATGTGCACCTGAATTGCACTCATGCAGTTAACATCACCCCTTCATGGATCACTGCCTTGTTGTGGCGAAGGGGCTTGCGTAACTCAGTGAAGCCATAAGCTATGCCGTGCAGGGCCACCCAAGACGGACAGGTCATGGCAGAGAGTTCTGACAAAATGTGGTCCACTGGAGAAGGAAATGGCAACCCACTCCAGTATTCTTGCCAAGAAAACCCCATGGAACGTATCACAAGGCTAAAAGATATGACGCCGGAAGATGAGCCCCTCAGGTCGGAAGGTGTCCAATATGCTACTGGGGAAGAGCAGAGGGTATTTCCAAGTAGTGCCAGAAAGAGTGAAGCGGCTGGGCCAAAGCCGAAAGGACACTCAGCTGTGGATGTGTCTGGTGGTGAAAAGAAAATCCGATGCTGTAAAGAACAATATTGTTTAGGAACCTGGAATGTCAGATCAATGAATCAAGGTAAGCTGGAGGTGGTCAAGCATGAGATGGCAAGATTGAACATCGACATCTTAGGAATCAGCGAACTAAAATGGACAGGCATGGGTGAATTTAATTTAGGTGACCATCATATCTACTATTGTGGGCAAGAATCCCTTAGAAGCAATGGAGTAGCACTCATAGTCAACAAAAGGGTGGGAAAAGCAGTACTGGGGTACAATCTTAAAAATGATAGAATGATCTCAGTACGAATCCAAGGCAAACCATTCAACATCACAGTAATTCAAGTCTATGCCCCAACCACTGAGGCCGAAGAAGCTGAGGTTGATCGGTTCTATGAAGACCTACAACACCTTCTAGAACTAACACCAAAAAAAGATGTCCTCTTCATCATAGGGGATTGGAATGCTAAAGTAGGAAGTCAAGAAATCACCGGGATAACAGGCAGGCATGGCCTTGGTGTACAAAATGAAGCAGGACAAAAGCTAATAGAGTTTTGCCAAGAGAACTTGCTGATCATAGCAAACACTCTTTTCCAACAGCACAAGAGGCGACTCTACACATGGACGTCACCAAATGGTCAATATCGAAATCAGATTGATTATGTCCTTTGCAGCCAAAGATGGAGAAGCTCCATACAGTCAGTAAAAACAAGACCTGGAGCTGACTGTGGCTCAGATCATGAGCTGCTTCTTGCAAAATTTCGGCTTAAATTGAAGAACGTCGGGAAAACCACTAAACCGTTCAGGTATGACCTAAATCATATCCCTGATGAATATACAGTGGAGGTGAGGAATAGATTTCAGGGATTAGACCTGATAGACAGAGTGCCGGAGGAACTATGGACGGAGGTCCGTAACATTGTTCAGGAGGCAGCAACGAAATCCATCCCAAAGAAAAAGAAATGCAAGAAAGCAAAGTGGCTGTCTGAGGAGGCTTTACAAGTAGCTGAGGAAAGAAGGGAAGCGAAAAGCAAGGGAGAAAGGGGAAGATATACCCAACTGAATGCAGAGTTCCAGAGAATAGCAAGGAGAGACAAGAAGGCCTTCTTAAATGAACAATGCAAAGAAATCGAGGAAAACAACAGAATGGGAAAGAGTAGAGATCTCTTCAAGAAAATTGGAGATCTCAAGGGAACGTTTTGTGCAAAGACGGGCATGATAAAGGACAAAGAAGGCAGGGACCTAACAGAAACAGATGAGATTAAGAAGAGGTGGCAAGAATACACAGAAGAACTATACAGGAAAGATCTGAATGTCCCTGATAGCCATGATAGTGTGGTCACTGAACTTGAGCCGGACATCCTAGAGAGTGAAGTCAAGTGGGCCTTAGGAAGCATTAGTAACAACAAAGCTAGCGGAGATGACAGTATTCCAGCCGAGCTATTTAAAATCCTAAAAGATGATGCTGTTAAAGTGCTGCATTCAATATGCCAACAAATCTGGAACACTCAACAGTGGCCACAAGACTGGAAAAGGTCAGTTTACATTCCAGTTCCAAAGAAGGGCAATGCCAAAGAGTGTTCAAACTACCGCACCATTGCGCTCATTTCACATGCCAGCAAGGTGATGCTCAAAATCCTACAAGCTAGGCTTCAGCAGTATGCGAACCGAGAACTACCGGAAGTACAAGCTGGGTTTAGAAGAGGCAGAGGAACTAGAGATCAAATCGCCAACATTCGCTGCATCATGGAGAAAGCAAGAGAATTCCAGAAAAACGTCTATTTCTGCTTCATTGACTACGCGAAAGCCTTTGATTGTGTGGATCACAACAAGCTGTGGCAAATTCTTAAAGTGATGGGAGTACCAGACCACCTTACCTGTCTCCTGAGAAACCTGTACGAGGGTCAAGAAACAACAGTAAGAACCAGACATGGAACAACCGATTGGTTCAAAATTGGGAAAGGAGTACGACAAGGCTGCATATTGTCACCCTGCTTATTTAACTTATATGTAGAGTACATCATGAGAAATGCCGGGTTGGATGAATCAGAGATCGGAATTAAGATTGCTGGGAGAATTATCAACAACCTCCGATATGCAGACGATACCACCCTAATGGCAGAAAGCGAAGAGGATCTCAAGAGCCTCTTGTTGAGGGTGAAAGAGGAGAGTGAAAAAGCTGGTTTGAAACTCAACATTAAAAAAACTAAGATCATGGCATCTGGCCCCATCATTTCCTGGCATACAGAAGGGGGAGAAATGGAAGCAGTGACAGATTTTACTTTCTTGGGCTCCAAGATCACCGCAGACGGTGACTGTAGCCATGAAATTAAAAGACGCTTGCTCCTTGGGAGGAAAGCTATGGCCAACCTAGACAGCATAGTAAGAAGCAGAGACATCACCTTGCCGACAAAGGTCCGTCTAATCAAAGCTATGGTTTTCCCAGTAGTAATGTATGGCTGTGAGAGCTGGACTATAAGGAAGGCTGAGCGCCGAAGAATTGATGCTTTCGAACTGTGGTACTGGAGAAGACTCTTACGAGTCCCCTGGACTGCAAGGAGGTCCAATCAGTCAATCCTAAAGGAAATCAACCCTGAGTGCTCATTGGAAGGACAGTTAATGAAGCTGAAGCTCGAATATTTTGGCCACCTAATGCGAAGAGAAAACTCCCTGGAAAAGACCCTGATGCTGGGAAAGACTGAAGGCAAAAGGAGAAGGGGACGGCAGAGGATGAGATGGCTAGATAGCATCACGGATGCAATGAATATGAACTTGAGCACGCTCCGGGAGAGAGCACAGGACAGGAAGGCCTGGCGTGCTATGGTCCATGGGGTCACGAAGAGTCGGACACGACTGAACGACTGAACAACAACAACAACAAGTTAACATCAAGTCTAGTTTGGCCCTCAGGGGCTTTGTTGAAGGATTTTGAAAAGAAGTAGGGATGGCAGAGAATTCCGCCACGGATCTCGGTGAACCCCGAACTCCGTGGCGGAACGGCCTGCCACCCCCCCCGCCACCCTGTGGATCCCCCCCAGGATGAGACTCACCTGGGGCGGATCTTCCGGGCGGCGGCGGCTTTGGCGGCGGTGGCCGGTCTTCCAACCGGCTGCCGCCACCGCCATTTCCACTCTGGTAAAAAAAAAAGAAAGAAAGATGTGATAGGCTACGTAAAGATTTACATAGCCTATCATGACTAGGTTTTTTTTTTAAAAAAAACACGACGTGATAGCGTAGCGGGCACTATTTGCGTCCCTTTTTGATTCCCCATTTTAGCCTGTGTAAATATTTACGTAGGCTGAAACAGGGAATCAAAAAGGGACACAAATAGCGCCTGCTACACTATTTGCATTCCCCTTGATTTTCACCATCATAGTCTACGTAAATATTTACGTAGATTAAGAGGGCAAAAATAAGGAACGCAAATGGCGGCGGCCGTAGCTGCCGCCATTTGTGTACGCGGGTTTGTTTGTTTTTTTACCCAGAGCCCTCCATGGCCAGAAATCCGGCTGCAGACGGCTCTGGCCTGGCCTGGCCGGCTGCTCCGCGGAGCTGCTGCGGAGCACAGCCAGCCTCGGAGGATTCCGGGGGGGAGGAACGGAGCGCCTCCCCCTCCGCTGAGGATTCTGGGGGGAGGGACGGAACGCCCCCCCCACACACCATCAACATAATCCGCGAACAGGTAAGTGACTTTCGTACATCCCTAAAAAGAAGTTATGCTGAACAAAGAGAGAGAACTGCAGTAAGCCCAGATCTTTTTACTTTTCTGGTTACAAATGTTATAATTTGTCACATCTCAGTACACATATTTGCCAAGAAATCTATAGAGACATTAGTAGAAAATCAGTGGAACCATGATCCCATACGTTCAGCATCTTGTGTCAAAACACAACACAAGTAGACTTGATGTTGTAAGATACTTTACAATACAATTCCTATGAACAAAGGGAGAGTAAGCAGTTTTTCATAGGCGATCCTAAACTAACATATAAAATACCCAATTTAGATTGACATATTACTCAGTAATGCTCCGAGAGACAGCAGTAATCACCTGTCAACAGTGGCTTCAGAGATCCACACCCTAATAACGTCACAATTACATTACTGCAATACACTCCATGTGAGGCTATTCTTGAAAACCACCCAAAAGCTGAGGCAGAATGTTAAGTAGGGCAGCTAAGTGTGATCATGTGACACCAATCCTTAAAGCATTTCATTGGCTTCCTGGGAGCATCAGGGCCAAATTCCTGGTGTTGATACTTATGTACACAGCCCTAAACAAATTCGGACCCAAGTACTTAAAAGAATGCCTCCCACAGTATCTACCAGCTGTCATGGTCCCACTGGAGGAGTCCTCTCCAGAGGACGAGCTGGAGCCCCCAGAGACTCAGGGCATTCCAGATCAGGTACTGCCATCAGACCAGCAGAAGCCTGGGCCGTCGCAGGTAATGGTGGCAGGTCCATCCCTGTCAGAAGGACGGGGCTCTGCCTCTGAGGCAGAGGCTTAACAGCCCCCTGACTCCCAGGAGCATCCTCACCTCAAGCAACAGGCCAGTATGGCCCCTGTGAGGAGAAGTGCTTGCTTGCAGAGAAGGACTCCTCCAGAGAAAGTGATTCCTCAGTAGTAGGGCTCTGAACAGGGAGCTCTGTTTACTGCAGCTGCGCTCTGGGTGGAACTCAGCAGGCTTTGGGGTTAAAAGCCTTCAGTGTAGACCTAGGCAGTTTTGGAACAACACTGTTCTTCCAGCTCCCAGCCATGTACCTTGCCTTCTGAACTTTGCCTGTGACTGATGCTCTATGTTAGTGACATTTGGATTCCCTATTGACTCTGCCTCTGGACTGCATAAAGTATCAGACTGGTTGCCTATGTTTTAACCTCTGCCTGTTATTTGGACCACTCCGATCTTAAGCCTGAACCCCATTGGACAGAAACATGTATGTTCTAATGTCTGCTGGCTTCATTGCATTGCTTCAGTGTTAGCCCTAAAATCAGAGTCTGCTGTAATCAAAGCAGGACACTACCTGTGCTTTAAGGCCCTGCTTGTGAACCCATCAGTGGGCATTGCCCAGGCTGTGGTGAATTGAGACAGGTCCTTCTTGGTAGTGGCACCACAGTCATGGAATTTCCTCTTCAAGGAAGTACAATGGGACCCTACATTGCGGAGTTTTAGATGTCAGTAAAAAACATTTGTTCACTTGAGCTTTGGGGATGTAATCTGGCTCTGGGACCTTACAATTTGAGAGTGTATGCTAGGGGTGCACGAAAGTCACTTACCTGGTCTCGCAGCTTGCTTCGCGGTGGGGGGGAGGCGCTTCGCTGCTCCACCCGAAGTTCAGGCCGGGGGGGGGAGGCTTCCCTCCTCGCCCGGCCGAAATTCAGGCCGGGGGGGAGGCTTCCCACCTCGCCCGGCCGAAATTCAGGCCAGGGAGGAGGCGCCTCGCCCGGCCGTGAAATAAAAAGTTAAAAAAAAAAACGCCCCCGTGATAGGCTACGTGACGATTTATGTAGCCTATCACGCCTAGATCTGCAAAGTCAGCCGTGATAGGCTACGTTAATCGTCACGTAGCCTATCACGGGTGACTTTAAAAAAAAAAAAAGCGCGTACACAAATGGCGGCCCCCATAGGGAGCCGCCATTCGCGTTCCTTATTTGGTCGCTGTAGTCTACGTAAATCTTTACGTAGACTACAGTGACCAAATAAGGAACACGAATGGCGGCTCCCTATGGGGGCCGCCATTAGCCGTACGCGCTTTTTTTTTTTAAGTCACCCGTGACAGGCTACGTGACGATTTATGTAGCCTATCATGGCTGACTTTGCAAATCTAGCCGTGATAGGCTACGTTAATCGTCACATAGCCTATCACGGGGGCGTTGTTTTTTTTTTAACTTTTCTTGGAATGGCGGCGGCGGCAGCCGGTCGAAAGACCGGCTGCCACCCCTGCCCCTGTCGAAGCCCTGCCGAACCGCCGCTGCGACCCGCCACCAGGAGCGACATTCGGGAAAGGTAAGTCCCATCCCGGGGGGGGGGGTGCGGGGGGCGGGGGGGTGCAGAGAATTTCTCCCCGAAACTACTTCGGGGGGCCGAATATGTTGGCACTTGGCCCCCCGAAGTTTTGGGGAGAAATTCTCCCCCATCCCTAGTGTATGCATTGTATTATGTTGGTTTTAGTTATATAGTTTAAGTTTTTAATTTGTTATGTATAATAATGCATTTTTATTGTGTTGCCTACCACCCTGGACTCTCTTGGGATAAGGATGGTAGCTAAATAAAATAAGTAACTGTGTGTACACATGTGTTTGCGTACATACATGTTCAAGAATTCATTCAATGAACTGGGATCTCCATTCTTTCCCTGATTGCTGCAGCATCCACTGGTCCCAAATATTGTAAAGGCCTGTAAAAAGAGTGTGTTGTGAACAAGAATAAGGGAGGCAGCAGGGATGAAAGGAAAATAAGTTTCAGGGGATTGCATTGAAACATTGTTAGATTTAATTGGGTTCTTGTCAGCCAAGCTATCAAAATAGCCCAGGATGGGCATAAATCTGTGAGGGAAAGCACCAGTGTTTAGTCCATCCAAGATGTCTTTCTACCTTATCCTACTTTACCGATGTCCTAAAGTTTCTGGAAGCTCCAAAGCAATTATATATATATACACACACACACACACACATCACTAACACCATGTCCTGTGCAATATGCTGATTGTTGGGGGAAGGGGGAGGAGCAAGGAGCTGGAAGAAATGAAAACCCACTTATTAATAGGGTATTTATTAATAGTTTCATGTTGCCCTTTATCTGTCATGTTTACAGCTAAATCTGTAAGAGTAGTTCTAAAAACTCTATCCCAGTTTCCAGAAACTTGTTTGCTATGTACAGTGTGAACTCCCTGAGGCAGCAATCAGCCTTTTACTCGACACCTCCACAGCAAGAAACTCCAATCCACAGTTGGCTACAGAATCGGACTCAAAGAGTGCTTATCAATGGGACCTTCTCAAGCTGGGGAGAGGTAACGAGTGGGGTACCACAGGGCTCAGTCCTGGGCCCAGTGCTCTTCAACATTTTTATGAATGACTTGGAGGAGGAGGTGCAGGGAATGCTGATCAAATTTGCAGATGACACAAAATTGGGCGGGATAGCTAATACTTTGGAAGACAGAAACAAAATTCAAAGTGATCTGGATAGACTGGAGCGCTGGGCAGAAAACAACAGAATGACATTTAATAGGGACAAATGCCAAGTTCTGCACCTAGGAAAAAGAAACCAAATGCACAGTTACAAGATGGGGGATATGTGGCTCAACCACACTACGAGTGAGAAGGATCTTGGAATTGTTGTCGATCACAAGCTGAATATGAGCCAACAATGTGATGTGGCTGCAAAAAAGGCAAATGCTATTTTGGGCTGCATTCATAGAAGCATCGCTTCCAAATCCCGGGAAGTACTAGTCCCCCTCTACTCAGCACTGGTTAGGCCTCATCTGGAGTACTGTGTCCAGTTCTGGGTACCACACTTGAAGAAGGATGCAGACAAACTGGAGAGGGTTCAGAGGAGGGCAACAAAGATGATCAGGGGACTGGAAACAAAGCCCTATGAAGAGAGACTGAAAGAACTGGGCATGTTTAGCCTTGAGAAGAGAAGACTGAGGGGAGATATGATAGCACTCTTCAAGTATTTGAAAGGTTGTCACAGAGAAGAAGGCCAGGATCTCTTCTCGATCATCCCAGAGTGCAGGACACGGAATAATGGGCTCAAGTTACAGGAAGCCAGATTCCGGCTGAACATCAGGAAAAACTTCCTGACTGTAAGAGCAATACGACAATGGAACCAATTACCTGGGGAGGTGGTGGGCTCTCCCACACTGGAGGCGTTCAAGATGAGGCTGGACAGCCATTTGTCAGGGATGCTCTGACTTGGATTCCTGCATTGAGCAGGGGGTTGGACTTGATGGCCTTGTAGGCCCCTTCCAACCCTACTATTCTATGATTCTATGATTCCATCAGAGCAGTCATACTAGGCTGGCCAGGTAGTTATTGCCATTAGTCATCAGGCTGTGTGAGAAATGGGCAAAGGTGCAGCATACATGGGTTGTGGTGAATGGTTAACCATTGACCATTAAAATTAAGACTGCAATCCTATGGTCCCTGGTAGGGCATTCCAGGGGCCATTGGATAGAATAGGTGAAGGGAGGTTTGCAGGCAAGGGACAGGGTCTGCCCTCACAAGCCTCCCCATTGCAAGCACAGAGACCTCCACCGCCCTTTCACTCCACCATTGGTGCTCTGATGGCAGTAACAGTCGAAAGGGGACATACTGGTGTAGATTGGGGGAGGCTTTGTGTCCATCACGTTCAAAGTCCTCCCATGCCCCTGACAAGCCCCCATAATGTGGGGAAAATGTACTAGCCCAGGAACTGGCAAACATATTTTTCCTCTCATGGGGACCAATGGGAGGGAAAATCTGAAGCAAACAAACAGCCAGGAAATTTTTAACAACACAGAAGACTCCTTCCCTCCCTCCGCCTGTACTTCCCACTCTGTTTTCACAAACCCGGCTGGACTCTAGACTTGGTTGTTCTTCTGCCTCTCCAACCTCCATAGAATTGTCCTGCCGAATGGTGGCTGGGGTTTTTGATAGGGGGTTGTTTAGTCAGTGAACATGACTGTGCTTAAGGCACACTTTCCAGATAGAAATAATGCCTGCTTTCACACATGCCTTGAATAGATGCTCTCACTCATTATCACATTTATTAGTAGGCCTGTCAAACAATGAGGTGGCAATGAGAGAAGATCTAAAATAATCTTGTTAAAGAAGAACATTATGAAGGTCATTATGAGGTAATTGGGTAAAAGAGGGGGAAAGATAGTTGCCAGACATCTGATCCTGAAAACTCTTTTATTACTGAAGTCCAATGCCTATGTCAGATTGGCTTCTTGCCAAATCAATAGGGTATGAGGTCTAGGGAGCAAAGTGAGGTAAATGTAAAGTTGAGACAGAGGCCAAGTCAGAGCAGGAAGCTGAAACACTTGTTTGTTAGGCCAGAGAACAACCCTGACTTGGAGGTTTTATATGGATTGGATTTTGTCACATGTGCTGCTTTGGCCAATTGAAGTACAAAATGGTGGGCTGGTCCTTTTCAAGGTGAAGGCAGCTGTCATAAGAGGACAACTACAACTGCAGCCAACTGTGTGAGTTGTTGGTCCTTATTAAGGAATAAATCCCACTGATGCATATGGGATCCTGTAGCAAGTATTTTGAGTGGAGCTGTACTCATTCTTGCATGGCCATTAAGTAACAGAGCTCAGAAATATGTAACCCATAATTAAACGTTCCTACTGTATTTCCTGATTACAGCACCTAACGTATTTTATAAGGAAAAATAATCCTTTCATGTTAAAATCCTTTGTGATATTCTTTTATATTTCCAGTAAATGCATCTTTAGTTTTCCACATGGATTTTTTTTAATGAGGTTGCTTCCAAAATAAATGGGACTTTAAAAATAGCTCACTGGTGTCATTTTAATTCATTATATTATAGGAAAACTATCTTACACTTGCCAGAATTTTTGTAAAATGCTGCTTTAGATTTTTTTCCTACAATGTGAAATTGAACGTGGGAAATTGTATGTATTTCTTTGAAACAAGAATATGCTGGGCGGAAAAAAGGTTATGTTTAAGCTGTAATGCAAATTTGTTTATTAAATCTGCAATATTTTGGCAAAGCAGTGGGCTACGAAAGGCGATATGAAATTAGAGAGTAATTGACATAGAGCTGAGATACATGGAAGAAATTAAATGAAGATATGCTGTAATTACAGGTATGCTTTGGATCGGACTGAATCCCAAACAGAAATGTGCTGATTCAGAGAGATTTAGGGCAGATCTGAACTGAAGTAGGACTCCTTTGAAGCAGTCCAAATCTGAACACTCCTGAGGATTCAGGGTTCATGGGGACACAGACAGTATCCCCATGCTCTTGAAATAAGGAGAGGAGGGGTATAGTGTTGTGAGTGGTAGCTTCTAATCACCGTAAATGGTTTTGTCAGGGATCTCCAATCCCAGTGTTTTGGAGGAGATATATATTGCAGGACTGATCCAATATTCAATGCCCTTTGCTAGTTATCTCTTCAAGGGACAGGAACTTTAAACAGCTTGGGACTGAAATACCTCTCCCGGTATGAATCTACCCATACCCTATGATTGTCATCTGAGGTCCTCCTCTGACGGAAGTTTGGAGGGTGGCAACAAGGGAGAGGGCCTTTTTGGTGGTGGCCCTCTGACTATGGAACATTCTCTGCAATGAGTCTGCCTCACCATCATTGTCATCCTTTTAGTGCCAGATTAAGACTTTCCTCTATTCCCAGGCATTTGACAGCAGATGATAAAGTTCTGACCGGTCCTGGGATTTCTATTGTTGATTGTTTTTAATTGTTTTGTATTTAATGGTTTTTATATTATGTTTTATATTAAAACATTAAAAATATAATCTTACCTAAATAGCCCAGAGAGTTTTGGCTATTGGGTGGTATAGAACTATAACAACAACAACAACAACATATTAACAACAACAGTAACAGAGGTTTGGTCTAGTTTGTGGGGTTTGGGAGGGTGCAGCCCTGGCTGCTTGCTCAGAAAATACTGGACATTCAAGTCCTTCTGCCTCTGCCATTGTATGATCCACATCCGTTGTCCACCCCTGTCCTATGACACTTCCTGTGATTTTGGTGACAACTGAGCAGAAAACAAATCCTAAAATGTTTTTCATTCATCATAATTCCCTAGCCACTGCACCTAACCTGAAATTTTGCAGGTTTCATGCCTAGGAACAACTCTATGTCATATGCAATTTTCATACAAATTACCCCCCTCCCCCCAAAAAAACACCATGGAAGGGGTAAGTGGAAGTGAACCTATGAAAATATCAACACTCCCCTTTAAAAAACACACACACTGCATATAGGGGAATACATACATCCTTTTTTGGAAACCCCCAGACTGTAAAGGCTGCTCTTGCACAAAGCTACCTGTACTTACACATCTGAAACTTGGCAGTTTTATACCTTCAGAAAGGGCAACTATCCATACAAATTTCATCCAGTTGTGCCAAGAAATAAAAAAAAGTTATTGGCTGTTTCCTTTTCTTAAAAAAACAACAACAACACAAAACCCACAATTTAAAGGCACAAAGCACAACCCCCCCGCACCTATATGTCCGAGATTTGGCAGGCATAATCCCCTCATAAGGTTCTACTATGACTACATATTTCATCCAATTCTGACAAGAAGAAAAATGTTATAGCCATTTGTTGATTTCCAATTATAGTAATTGGGAGACATGAAGATTTGGATTTCCAAACTGAGATTCAGATTCAGACCTGAGTTGTAGTGGGTGGCCTCTGAATTGGTCCCAGCTGAATCAGGCTGTTTTTTTGAATCACTGAATTGTGGTCCAAACTGAATCTTGTGGTCAATGCGCATCCATAGCTGTAATCCTTCATCATACAGTTATATAAAAGGTGATCCATTGAAATTCATGTCAAGGCTCATGTACCTTTTAGTACTTACATAGTAGAAGTCATTTCTTCATCTGCAAGTTTTTCCCCACCAATCTGTAGCAATCTGACATGGCAAGTCTCAGGTTCCAACATTTCTAAACAATTCTTCATTATCCACTGTTTTGCACTTCCAATGTAACACCTGGAGTGGAGATGCATGAGCTGTACCCTCAGCAATGATTCGTGGATGAGTTCCCTCTTGGAACATTCAGTTGGAAGTGTAAAAAATAGGTACATCAGTCACTTGCACTTTTGTTTTTTACTGTAACATGTGAAGACACCCTAAGAATGTAGTTAAAACATGACTAAAGGTAAAACATGAAATTGTTTTTCATTAGCAATTTTTTCCAGAATATTCCTATGGAACACTTACATTGCTACAATTTTGTCCCTATCTGTCTCTCTGTGCGTGTGAGACAGAGATTGCATGAAGAAAAGAAGGTAACTAAAGTCAGAGTGTGTATCAATTATTTGGAAAGGGAATGCCCAAGGAAAGTACTAACACTTTTGTGAAACCTGAACCTCATGATTAGGATGGCCATGTATCCCACTTTGGAGGAGAGTCCTCTATTCAAAGGTGTTCTCTGTTTGAAGGACTGTCCAGTCCAAGTCTGGTTTAAGAATAAAGAACCATGAAAAGGGAGAGCAGCGGGGGCTTGATGTTGCCCCTCAAGAGTTAGAACTTGGACAATAGAATCAGTAGGCAAACTGGTCACCTCATCACAGTCTTCCCCGCAGTGGTGAAATGTACTGTATTTCTCTTTATAGTATTTTTCCAAATTTGCATATACGCGTATAAATTAGCAAATGCAAATTTTATACAAATATGAATCTTTGATACTCTTTGATGGTAGATTTCCTCTTTATTTGTTATGTGTAAGTGGCCACCCTTCTTAACGGTGGCCACTTACACATCATAACGGAAGGAAAGAAAAACAGATTGTTCCATCCTTTCCCATAGTTGATTTTTTCCCCAGCTAAACTTACATTTGGCAAACTCTGCAAGCATAAGTTTATAAGTATAGCAAAAACCCTTTATGAAAGCAGAAATCTGATTATCAGAATCCTCACAGAGTCCATCCTTGACAGAAGGAATAAAGCAGCAAAAGCAATCATCACCAAAATGTCCTTTCCTTAAAAAATCTGTTCAAACTTTAATCTTTTCATAATGTCGGTTAGCCATTAAAATTATTAAACTAGTTGCCTGCTTGGTGCCAATATATACTTTTTGAATGAATTGACTTTGGTCTTTTAAAGATATTACTGCATCATTTCCACAGTCCCCAATCTCAGAAAGTAATTTCTACCTCAGAAAGCAATTTTTGGATTGTTTAATGAAGCCCCGTCACCACCACTTTCTACAAAGCTACTACTAGCTTCCTGTCTGATACCACAGATATACAGTATCTAGTGCAAGATATCAATGAGCCTGCAGGGATTTTCAGATATGCCCCAGAAGCCATTGGAAATTTAACGCTGGAAAAATGTATCTCCTGCCTGCTTTCATCATGGGCTAAGAATGTATCTCTAGACTCAAGGATCGCGATCTTAATGTGACTTCCTTTCCAAACCATGAACTAATATTGGCTTCAAGATGGTGCTGAACCTTTTATAACATTTGCGCACTTCTAAAAGGATTATTGTTCAGCTGGTTCAGTAATAGTGGAAGACAATAGTAGCATGCCAGGTAGCTTTTTTTATATATAATGGATGGCACTATTGCTAGCAACTCTTGATCCAGAAAGCTTAAAGGAAGTGTTTAGAGATTTAGAACACTTCGGTTTCTGAAGGAGATTTTCAACAAATAGTTAACAGGCCAAAAGGTGGGGCAGTGTTGGCTCCAGGTTTTTCAGGGCCCTAAGGCAAGACACCCACAATAGGCGCCCTGTCTCAGTGAGTCTACCTTCTCCATCACTATGGTCACCTGCTGATATTATTCCTCCTTCTCTTTATCATCATTGCTACCACTTACTTGCTTGGCAGCAGAGAGTTAGGAAGCAAGTAGGCAGAGTGGCATCTACCACTCCCCGTGTCTGGGCCAGAGTGGGAACCAGATGAACAAGCAGCTAGCAATGGTGAAGAGGAGGATCAACCCTGGGGGGCTCTTGGCAGCTGGGTTGTGGGCCTTTGGAAGGTGCCTAACTATGCCTGGTCCTGAAGTGGGAAATGAAAAAAAGAGAAAAAACTGGGGTCCCCTAAGCATACTAGATGGGGTGGATAGGAACTCGCATAACCATATCTTATAAGAAAAATGGTGTTAAAATACCCACTATCAACATTATAATATAAGTACTGACATTTTATGGCTGGTTTACTGCTGGAACTCATGCAGGATGTGCTACTACTGTATGGTTCATACTTGGTCAGCAGAAGTTCAGTATTTCATTATTGTGGAAAAAGCCAACAGTACTTTTCTTGTTATTTCCTCTGGGCTACTTGGAAAAGATTATTCAAACTACTCAGTAGTATAACTACTTCTGCCTTCCTTATTGAAAAAAATGTGTCTGTTTTAAAAGCAGCATCACAGACGCCTTATTCAGTATAAAGGAAAACAGCATAGCTACTACTTTGCTTCCCAGGCTGAGGGCAAATTCATTTACTCCATCCTGAAATAGCACTGCGAACTACTTTATTGCTGAAGTTAATGTGTGAATAAAGGTAGATCATAGAGCCGGAGGGGACCTTGCAGGACATCTTGACTAACCTCCTGCTGGATGCATAAAATTGAGAGTTAGAGCATCCCGAACAGACAGCTGTATAGCCTCTACTTTAATGATGGAGAGCCCCCTTCTCCCCGCGGTCATTCATTCCATTGTCAACCTGTTCTTGAAGGGAGGTTTTTCCCAATGTTCAACCCAAAATCTGTCATCCTGTAACTTAAGCCTATTACATCTAGCCCCACCCTTTGGGGAGGCAGGGAACAAGTCTTTGCCCTCTTCTAAATGATGACTCTTCTGGTACTTGAAGAGTGTTATCACCTCTCTTCCCCACCCCCACCCCGCCCATTCATTCTTTCCCTCCTTTTAATTGGCGATGCCAGGGACTGAACCTGGGACCTACTGCATACCATACATCACCAAGTCATTCATTCATTCATTCATTCATTCATTTCATTTCTATACCACCCAATAGCCGAAGCTCTCTGGGCGGTTCACAAAAATTAAAACCAAACAACACACAATAAAACAATTTAAAATATATAGAACATTAAAACCACAATATAACAATACAACCACAATAAAACCTAGCAGCAGTACAGGAGTTTAAAATACAGATTTAAAACAACAAAGATAAAAATTTAGAAAGCGAAAATGCTAAAATGCCTGGGAAAATAAAAAGGTCTTCACCTGGCACCGAAAGGAGTACAATGTAGGCGCCAGGCGAACCTCACTAGGGAGCTCATTCCAGAGCCGGGGTGCCACAACAGAAAAAGCCCTCCTCCTAGTAGCCACCCGCCTCACTTCCTTTGGCAGGGGCTCACGTCATGAACCTTGTACCATGGGCAATTATTCAAACTGGGTCAAAATAATAAGAGAGCTTTGGCTATTGGGCAGTATAGAAAATGAATGAATGAATGAATGATTTGGGGAATTTGGGCTGGTAGTATACATAAATACATATATACTAATCATACCCCCGCCCCCACAAAACCTACTTACACTTTAGAGCAGGGGTGTGGAGAGAGAGAGAGCCTTGTGGAGTTAAGAAAGAATTCCACTGCCCCTTCCTTTCCTTCCAATGGCTCCAATGGGACAAATACTAGATTTTAAAAATCGAAAGGCCAGGCAAAGTTCCCTTCACCCTGCATTTGTCTTCATTTTTCTGGCCAGTTGTCCGTTCTTCCATTCACCTGGAATTGGAATATGGAGATAACAATTGCAGGGCTGTAGTAAACGCAACTGTAATAATATGTACTGTAAATATCACAATATGTTGCACTTGCTACCTTTACTGGGAACAACCAAACTGTCACAAAGTGGTGAGCAAGCTTTCAGTTCCACAGAACTTTTCATCAGGTTGGACATTCAACAAAACAAAGAGGGTGGGGAGAAATGATGCTGTAGATGCACTGTTTGTGATTTGTAACAGGTTTAAGAGAGGATTCAGGAGTTACGCCAATGTAATTGGATTAGCCTCACTAGGTGCAAGACAGATTGCAGAATACCCTCAGGCCCACTAAGACAAAGAAACAATAGTGTGTGTTTTCCGCATTTGTAAAAAATAAAATCTAATAGCTTGTTTTGTCTCCAGAATGTCTTTTGAATGATTCCTACATGGTTTGTTGTAAAATAGGATAGCCACTTATGAATCGCCAAAAAAGACGAAAACGCATCACTAAAAAGGAGGGCACTGATTTGCATAAAATTTGCATAAGCTAATTTATATGTGTAGATTAAAAAAAATTAAAAATGATTTAGCTGTACAGTACATCTCACCAAGACTGTGACCAGGTGACGTGTGTGCCTTGCTCAGTTTGCTGTCCAGGTGCTCTTGATGAGTAACCTCAATGCCCAGCTCTTCCTTCGGATAGTTCTTTCTATTTAAACCGGACTTGGACTAGACAGCCCTTCAAAGAGAGGATGCCTTCAAAATAGAGAGAAGTCCTCTGGCACCCCTTCAAATAGAGGACTGTGTTCTATAAAATAGGACACTTGACCACCCTAGAGCCTAGGGGTCAGCTAAGGAGGGTCAACTTGGGAGGAGAGAAAATTTCTAGCTGCAACCAATGATCCAGCTGAGGACCAGGAAGAGGGGGGGCTAGAAAATCACGTGGAGAACCTCCATGGATACAGGAGGCTCTCCTCTTCAGACCACCACCCTACATGAGTAAAAGGCAATGGAAATGCACAAGGAGGGAGGTGGGCTGGAGCACTCCCTCTCTTCATGTGCTTAATTCCTGCCCAAATTGAATGCCTGAATAGGGCCAGTATGTTGATATGTTGGTTGTCTGGAATATGCTGAGCCGTGTACTTCCTGCAAACATTTAATCATTGGGCTAACTTTGTGTTCGTATCGTAATTAGTGTATCTGAATTCAAGTCTGTTTCTACATAATATTGTATAAACTGGATGGACCCTTCAGAACTTCACTTTTAGCATTTTTTTTAATGTAACTTTGAGGCCATATTCTTGCACTACAAAATAGCCTTCTTACATAAGTACTGAAAGACAGCAGCATGCCAGATATATACATTAAATAAATACTGCTGACTCAAGGGAGAATTGAGTTATGGGTTACAGTAAGCAGACAAGAGTATTATTAAAAGTGAAATCAATGATTTATTTTTAACGAGTTCAACCACTTGGCCCATCATTCTTCAAATAGTGCAGTTGTTAATTTAACAGAAGTGATAAAAGACATCCCATTTATCTTAATTGTTTTAGTCAACTTTAGTGGTGGTGGGGGGGGAGTTGCTTTTGCAACCATAGAGACAAACACCATATACTGGTTTCTTTCAGTTATTAGGGTCAGCAGCATTGATAAAGAGTAATGTGAATCCCCATTCTCTCTGTGTGTTTAGTAGCAACAACAGCACACAAACTAATTTCTGTGACACCTTAGCTAAAGGAAAATCCCACATGAGGTAAATGTATTAGGGCAACTTTGTCATGCTATGCTCATTGTATGTTAATACCTATGCATGTTTACTTAGCAGTAAATCCTACTGTATTCAATGGAGCTTACACCCCTTAAAAACTGTTTAGAATTGCAGCATCAAGGAAGAAAAGACCAACTGTTTGACATATATAAAACATGTTTTGTTAGCTTGAAAAGTGCAGAATGATATCAAAGGCCATGATTTTTACATTTCAACTACTAAGAATGGCATTTCAGATCTCTGAACAAAAAATAGGTTTAGTTAGCGCTTTCCAGGCCCTTAACATCTGACACGGAACTTGTCACCACTTTGTCAGCATCGTTATCTGAGTCTATTTGGGTGAATCAATTAATGTTAATGAGCAGAACTTTGTAGAGGGAACATATCAAACCAGAAGTCAGTAATTGAATACAAGGGTAGATTTACTGTAGAAGATAATATTAAAAATCTCCTTGCATTTGAAGTGACATCTTGCTCTTCACTAGGGAATATTTTAATATATCCCCAGTGAGATACACACTTCTAGTAATCATACATCTCACTACAGGGCAGATGTGCAACGTGTTCCTTTGGCTATTGCACTGGAAGCTTGAAACGTGGGTGTGGGAGTCATTTGCACATCTGCTTTTCCTGCTTTTTGATGTGACGTCCAAAGCCACTCTTAAACAGAAATGAACAACTGGACATCATAATCCACAATACGGTGGCAAAAATCTCCTGACCATATTTATGAGGCAGCACAGTTGCTCTGGTGGCCTCCCTAATATATCATTTCCATTGTATTTTGAAGTCAATGTGCAACAATATTAAGTAAACCAATGTGCAACAATATTTATCAAGCTAGTAAATCCAGACACTTCCAGTACATTTTTGATATTGAGAAATTTGTTTTCCCTTGTATGTCTATTGATAAAATATGGTATAATGATTACTTAATGGGCACAATAAAATGACCTCATACATGAATAAATCTTCTTTGTTCAAATTTATATCAGTCCCTTACTTGCAAGGAACCCCTCATTAATAAACACTTGCTAGAGAAATAAACCTCTTATACATATGATTTTAATCTTTGAAAGGGCATAAGATCGCATCAGGGATCTAGTGTTGGCACGATATGATTTGCAACAGTTCCAGACTGTGAAAGGTGCTTTCAGAAAATGAGAGTCCATAAATTACTAGTTTAATCAAATTACTAGTTGCCAAAGAAGGGCTGTTTCCAACAATGAGAGTCCTGTAGCAAAAGGATGGCTGAAATTTCAAAGGTAATGTCTTGCAAGATTTTTAGATCAGTGGTCAACACAGAAACAAAGGGAGAGATGTCAGGTTTTTTCCATAGATATAGAGTCAGGCATGTAGGTTTTCTGGGATGAATCTGGAGCCTCACAAGCTAAAGTTAAAGCCTCACAAGTCTCACAAGCTAAACATGAGGGTTGATGACTCCTCTCCTTCCCTCTCACTTTGAAAACTGATCTTTCAATATCCTGCCCTTGCTTTGCTCTGTTTGACCTTCACTGTGCTTTCTGATGCGATTTCTGGTATAATGTGGCAACTGAAAGCTTTGAGCTGGGAGGTCCTCATTGCAAGTCTTGCCTTAGCCACAAGCTCATTAGGTGGCCTTAGACAAGCTGCTGTCTCTCAGCTCCAGCCTCTCCCTCCCCAATTTGCAATATGGGGATAATAGTACCCATCTTCCTTATAGGCTCTTGTAAGACTTACCAAGGTGAACACCACAAACAAAGCACTTAGCAGCACGTCATAAATGCTAAGCATTAGCATTGCTGCATATGTGTTGGTGAAACTGATGCATTCCAGTGTGCGTACATGGGATAGATGTAGTATGCTAATAAATAGATAAATAAATAAGCAAGCAAGTTAGTGTGGTGTGGTGTGGTGGTTAGACTAGGACCAAATATACCCAAGTTAAAATCCCCACTCAGCCATGATGCTGAATGAGTGACCTTCAGCCAATCACTTTCTCTCTCAGCCTAACCTACCTCACAGGGTTGTTGTAAGGTTAAAATGAGGGCAGGGGTGAATCGGCTCTTTGGAGGAAGGATAGTATAAAAATGCAAATAAAGACATGCTCCAAGGCTGAATTGAGACTGTTACATCAATACAGACAAGCAGAATTGAAACTGTGGCTTTGTCTTGGGATACTAGCTGTAAATGGCTCATCACTTCTTCCTTATATCACACTATTTGTTGCTTCAGCAATGAATTGCAGAAGAACGGCATCTGACCTTAAATCACAATAACGTGATGCTTTCTAATTGCACGTTTGATTTCAGGTACTATACTGGACAAGGCCTGTTTTTATAACCTACAAGGTGATTTTCTAGTTTCTGGTGAGGGTTATATAAATACAGAAATTATTTTTTTCCCTTTATAAATAGACATTGAAGGAAAAGAACAAATAAATCAGAAAATTTGAAATAGCATTGGGAGCTCAGTTAATTGCCCCATGTTTTCATAGTTTTTCAGTAGTAGTTTAGAATATGAGCAAAACTGCCATTTTGACTATGGGATTTTTGAGTGCCTATAAAGGACCACATAAAGAATTGCATCCCACTCTTTTATTTAAAGTGGTGATCTGCCTGATCCATAAGGTATTTCATCAGAAACACTAGGATTTAAGCTAACTCAGTTCCATTATCCAGATTTTTGATCAGGCAATTAAAAATCAGATCAATAAGTAGGAATTCACACAAATTAATAGGGCTGCATCCAGCTGGATTCAAGAGGTAAGGCAACTAGAGCTGAAGGGTGACAGAAGAAAAAAGAATTGCTCACTTGCTTAATGCTTTGTCTTGCTTCCAAGTCCAAACACAGCGAAAGACTACTGGAGAGAATATTCAAATGACTGATACAAACATAGTTAAATTCTGAATATTGTATCTTTTATTTTTTTTAATGGCCCTGTGTCTGATTTCTTAATAGTAATACCGTATGGGACTATTTTTTAAAACATGTTCTCATTGACTCAGCATTCATATGGTCAGATGCCAGCAATATCAAATGTCCCTTAATGTGCCAGTAGTTTAATATAGGCAAAACCATGGTCACATGGGAAGGTTTGAGGAGTCAAGTTACAGGGTGAGAGGTTGTGTGAGAGAAAGAAACATAGAGTGGGAGAGGGTGGGCATATTTTATACAGCTCAGAGGTTGAACCATGGAGAAAGCTTGTGGGTAAAGCCTTTGAACCATGCCAGAAGTTGGACCTGCCACTTACCGGGCGCTGCCTTAGAGATTTTATACCTCAGCTAAAAACATCACAGGAGGCACAAAGATACAGTAAGGCCTCATCGACACCATATACTTGGCTTGTTATAGCAAAATGAGGTCCCTTGTCAGAGTGGAGCCATAAGAAAAGAATGCCAGAAAATTGGTCTCTTCTCTATTATTCATGTGCTTCATTTTTTACAGTGACTTGCTGTGTGTACTGCAGCTAAATTATAAACATGGGAATTAAAACAAACAAACAAAAAAACCCTTAGCAGTGAGCACACTGAAGAGAACCTTAAAAGTAAATAGAAAAGCTTGTAACTGTGAACACTTCTGGGGTGGAGCAGGGGTGGTGGTGTTATCTAGTTGTAGTTTACTTTCTACATAAATATCTGGGTCTGGTGCTGTTTTTCCAAAGCACTTTGAGCCATTCTTTTGAAGTCTTGTACTTAGCCAACACTTATAGTTCAATTTACAGTTGCATATCTACTCTGAGATAACTCCTCAGGTGTTGAATGGGACTTACTCCCAGGTAAGTGTGTATAGGATTACAGCCTTAATGAATTTACATGTTCGTATTTTTTTTCTTTTAAAACAACTTTGAAACGTAACGTTTTTGTGGCACTCAAAGGTAACTGTCCTGCAGCATATTCCAGTTGTTCAGTAGCTCTGAGGGGTGCTGCAGTGCTCTCTCTAATTATGGTTGACATCTCTGGGTTTCTTCTTGTATAGACATTTTGCTGATGTAGGATTTTAGGATGATGACGTGAATAAAATATATTGGCCCCCGGAAAAATGCTGCCAGTGATTTCATGTAGCTACAGAAGGAGTAGCCAATCTGGTGCCCTCCAGATGTCTTGGACTACAACTCCCATATGCCCCAGTCAGCATTGCCCCAGCCAGCATGTTCTGGGATTATGGGAGCTGAAGTCCACACACTGGAGGGCACCAGGTTGCCTAGCCCTGGCTTATAGCATAAGAATTAGAATGAAAAGAATGTTTCACAAATGTCTTGTCTTTGCAAATCTCATGGTTATTTTAATTACCATTTTCCTATGCTTAACCTTCACATGTATGCAGGAAGGGGGTCTATATGTTGAAAAGAACAGAGAGGCCTTGCTACTGGCCCCACCCTTGATGTCATGCAGCTTCCCCACCCCTGATGTCCACATGGTGAGCACAAACTTCTAAGCTGCAGTAGCCTATGGATGTAGAGGCCTGCTTTCAGGTTCCCTTTTGCCCCTGCTGAACTTCAAATGCCAAATCAGACACAGACAAGAGGCTTCAGTCTATGGCTTTTAATCCATTACTTCAATGGGTTGTACAGATACAAATTCTAAGTGACTCACAGTCTACAAAGGAAATGCCTTCAGGGGGTTCAAAAGCTAGCTATGAAAGTTGCCCACTATTTGAAGAAAGACGGGCTCACTATCTTAACTTAAGGGAAGAGGGGGAGATCTCCCTCTCTCTCATGAGGCCTCTAATCGCAGCTGTTCACGTCGGGCCAATCGGGCAGACCGTCTAAGCTCCACCCCAGCCATCTCTCTCTTGGCTCTGCGTCTGCACCTAGCATCTAAGAATTCAGGCACTCCAGGTCCCGCCTTGCCTTGTTTGCTGTCTCTCACGGGGTGTGTTTGTGAAGATGGGCTCTCTCCACCCAGCTGTGCCCTTGAAACGTGCGGAGTGTACCTAGCCATGTCTGGACAAGGCTGGAAAACTTCCTCCCCCATGTCTTGTGGTTCTTCAGAATCTGAACTACTCTGCCACTCCCTGCGCTCAGAAGCAACCCTAACATCTACGCACAGAAGCTTCCCCAGCTCAGATATCCTTGCTCAATGCATGGACAGGAAGGGTGGGGCCAGCAACACAGCCCTGCTGCCCCTTTCAGTGCATGAAGAGGCCTAGTGAGTCTTACAGTTCTGAACAAGTTTTCTGCTTAGATGATCAATATTTGCAATAATATAATCAGCAAAGACAATAGTCATCACTTTACCAGACCATAATGCAGAGACTGTGCCTATTAATTTGCCAAGGAAGGAACTGAGAGATGACGTATTGCCATAGTCACTGCATATGGCAAGTGGCACAGTGGATGTATCTTCTCTCAGAGTTCTGAGTGATGTAAATGGTACAGTGATCTGGCATCTGACATACTGGAGGAAACGTTGGCAACTCTATACTGGAAGAAACTCTGTGAGCAAAAGGCCACTGTTTGATTAATTTGTATTCTGTTTCCAGCTTGCTGTAATAACATCAACTTCAAATGATAAGGATGCTGCTAAATCTGCTTTAATTAATGTCACCTCTCTCAGTAATAAATCACTATTAATTCTCAGGTTAGTTTTTTGGAAATGGCCAACTCTTTGGCTGTCTCTGAGATTTGGCTGGAAGTTGTCCCAACTATGGCATGCTGTCTTATTACTGCTCTTCTGTTCTTAGCCTTTCAAGGTGAGTTTTCATCTGGCTTGTAGATATCCATAATAATTCAGAGGCTTTTAGCAGGGGGTGTATCTATAATAGAAGTCCATCCAATTAGTTACAGTTAGGAAGAGGTGCTTATTACCAATACCCACCCACATTTTTCTTCATCCAGACATCCAGTTCAACCATGGTAGTAAATAATGCAAGAGAGAGAAAGAGTCTGACTTTGTTTTGTTTGTCTGACTATTAAGAAACAATATTAGTTTCTAAATGCCAATATGGATCACACACACACACACACACACACACACACTAAATGGTTGATTATTTTGGATGAAGATATCTAATGACAATAACAAACTGATGGGGCACGTATAGTGAATAAGTCCTTAACAGGGCGTGGAGTTCTGGACTATTTGTGTATGGTACCTCCAAGGAGCTTGGAAGCCATGAGAACAAAGGAACATCAAAGCAGGATGGAATCTAAAAGAACCTGATCTATAACTATTTCAGTTAAAGGTACCATTCTAAACTGAGACACGGAGGATGGTCTTCCCAAATTTGGGTTACAAATATGGGGCAATATCCTGTACTGTCATGGTGCCTCCACTAGTTCTACTGCACCAGTGGAATGGACCATTAGTGCAACAGGAACTAGCAGTTCCTGAAATAACCCTGAAAATGTTTGGAAACACTCATTTCCAGAATGGGACAGGTCAGTGGAGCTCGCGTATGTGAGCTCTGCTGACATGCCCCTGCATTACTGCTCGTTTCCAGTTTCAGGAAATGCTCATTCCTGTTGCACTAGAGATCTGTTCTGCTAGCACAGGGTCAGTGTAGGATAGTGCCTATTATTTATTTATATTTTATTTATTTATTTATTTATTGCATTTATACCCCGCCTTTCTCCCTCTCGCAAGGAACTCAAGGCGGCTTACATTATCCTCCTCCTCACCATTGTATCCTCACAACAACAACCCTGTGAGGTAGGTTGGGCTGAGAGTCTGTGACTGGCCCAAAGTCACCCAGTGAGCTTCCATGGCCAAGTGGGGACTAGAACCCGGATCTCCCGGCTCCCAGTCCGTCACTCTCACCACTACACTACACTGGCTCTACACTATGGGTGTGATGGAGTTTGCCACATCTCTAAATCAGACCCAACTGCATGCTGCCCTGCTTGCGTCTAGCATCCTAGCAGCTATGTCTAAGGAAGGAGGAAGAAACTGATTGCAGGCTTGTAGATAGCTGTGTAAGGGCTGCCTTCTTGCCTCTTCTTCACTTCCCTGAAATTGATTCTGTTTTTGTTTTGTCTAGTGGAAGTTTTAGATGGTTGAATGTGAAAATTGGCTTTCCTGACCTGTTTTAGTTTGGGGACTTACAATGCAATCCGATACATGTCTACTAAATGTAAGTCCTATTGAATTCAACTGTGCTTGCTCCCAGGTAAGCAGGTATAGGATTGCAGCATTGATGCTCTAAACCAGCACAAATACACTTTCCCCAGCCCCTGCCTAATATCCTTGGCTTATAAGCACTGTCTGTGCTGAAATGGAACAAGTACACTCCGCACACATTTTGCAGCAAATAGCAATGCAGTGAAGTGTAGGACATGGAATGCCATTATGCAATGGCAGCACATCATTTGGAAATAATTAGCATTTCAATGAAGAGAGTGGAAGACTTGGAAAAATATATGCAGGCCAGGCTCCAAAAAGGCAAAAATATATGGAGTATTGCTGCTTATTGTTCTTCCTAACCATGAAACTAGAAATTTGCCTTAAGAAGGAGGCAAAAAAGATTTTCTGATGAAGTCCCCAAGCTTCTAATTAGGAAGCTAAATGTTAACATTTGTGATACAATCCTAGACTGGCAGAATTCTACATCCCTGCAGAAATGTAGCACAGGATGGCATAGTACCCTATATTACTGTTATTGCATGATACCAATATGTATTTACAAACAGGCAAAATAATAATACTCCTGCTCTTGAGTCATAGCTCCTTTCTTGAATAAGGTAGTCAATTATTTCTGTGAAATAATTAGGCTAGTGTGTTCAAGGGGGTTGCAGATCAGGTCTGTAGCTCAGGAGTGCTCCTTGATCCTATGCTGTCCTTGGATCATTGCCCGACTGTGGTGGCAAGGAGTGCATTTGCACAATTATGTTTGATGTGCCAGATAAGACCCTTGCTGAGTTGCTATTACTTGGCAACGGTTATCCATGCCGTGGCTACATCATGTTTAAATTATTGCAATGAGGTCTACATAGGGCCACCCCTGAGGAGTGTCTGGAATTGGTGCAACATGCAGCAGCTAGGCTGCTAACCAGAGCACAGTATCAGGACAATCTGTGTTGAAAGACCTGCACTGATTGCCAATTGCTTTCCAGGATCAGTTCAACATCTTAGTTTTAAACATTAACACCTGAAATATAGATTAGGACCTGGATATCTAAGGTAATGCCTGTCTCGTTATGAACCTGCCCAGGTACTAAGATCTGCAGAACAGGCCCTTTTGAAGGTGCTGTTACCTCCAGAGGCCCATTTGTTGTGCATGCACGAAAGGGCTTTCTCCTGGGTTGCTCCCAAACCGGAATGTGCTCTCTCTTGAGGGGCCTCTTCTTGGCTCCCTGGCTTTCAGGAAGGGTGTGAAGACAAATCTTTTTTAATTTAGCCTTTCAAATTATGTAGCTGTCTTAATTAGTGATGCTGCTGAATGTCATAATTAGTCGACTCGTTGGTCGAAACCTGTGCGTTAGTAATGCACCTTTGTAGGAAGGTTGGATCGCTGCCTTACGAATTCATTATTAATTTTGGAGTAGATTGCAAGTTATGGAGCATGTGCAGTCTGCATCTGAATTATGGCATGCACGGAGTTTGTTGGATTAATGCCCTAAACACCAGCCTGGATCCTCCAGGCTCCAGCAAGCCATCCACCTTGCGTCTTTTGTCTTCACCATGATAGCTCTGGCTCTGCAAGGAGGATTCAGTGGCACCATTCGTCTCTCCTCCATACTGAACTGATCGATGATGGTGAGTAAACATTATGTAGAAAGGCCACATGAAAACAACCAGTCAGGAAGGGGTACAGCATGATGCATTGTTGTTGTTGTTCAGTTGTTCAGTCGTGACCGACTCTAAAGTGACCCCATGGACCATAGCACGCCAGGCCTTCCTGTCCTGCGCTCTCTCCCGGAGCGTGGTCAAGTCCATATTCATTGCATCAGTGATGCTATCTAGCCATCTCATCCTCTGCCGTCCCTTTCAAACTACAGCTCTCAAGATGCAGTGTAATATTGCGCACATGCAAAAACTCATATACACAGAGCAAGATCTCAAATTGAAGGAGAACATTCATCTGAGATTACATGAATGAATTTGTTACTTTCCAAGGAAATAATGAACTCATTTGGGGTAAGTTTGCCCATCGCTACTTTTAATGTTTTACTGGGTTGTGTGTGTGTGTCTTTTTAAATGTTCTTGTTTTTTATTCTGTTAAGGTTTTATTGTTTTAAATTATTTTACACTACCTTGATGGCTTTTTTGCAAGGAAGGCAGTATGCAAATGTTAATGAAGAAGAAGAAGAAACTTCATTTGTTAATAAATAAAGCACTTTCATATGCAAAATGAAATAATGTTTATCCAATTCATTATTTCCCAAACATATGTGATTGTTATGGATAAGAAGGTGAGGCATTATGTACGTTATTTATGGAGGGAGCAATCCTATTGGGATAGGCGGCCGCCTCCAAACTCGGAGATGACCATCTATCCAATGCAGAGTGGGCAGAGCACGGAGGGGATCTTCTCCTCCACACTCTGGCCATCCTACATTCATGGCTAGATAACTGATTTTGGATGCTTAGCCGCAGGACTTCAGAGCGGGGTGGGGGTGGAGAAGCCAGATGATGCATAGGAAGCATCGTACCGGCACTTTCAGTTCCCAAAAACCAAACAATCCTATGGCTGTCTAGTGGCCATAGAATTGTGCCCTAAAACATTTATTTCCCCAGTTTTCCATTACGGTTTGAGACCTCACCAAGTCTAGGATGACTTACAGTGCAATCCAATGCATATCTTCTCAGATGTAAGTCCTGCTGGATTCAATGGGAGGTATACCCAAGTGCATGAGGGTTGCAGCCTGAGTGGAAATTTCACATATTCTGGGGCAAATTCTTATGTCTATAAAAGTGGCTTGAAACTGTGGATTGACTGAATCTAAATTGAATGGGGGTACACATAATTTCTAAGTCTCAAGGGCTGACTTTACTGAGCTACCACTGATAAACTCTTTGTGATGGCTCAGAAAGGTGTCCACCCACATTAAACATTGGAACATGGATGCATCAAGAAGCAATCTCATTGTGCACCCAGATTCAGCCCACATTCAAGGCCAAAACAGATGTCTTTTTTCATTTTTGCTGTAGAGTAGGCACCGAAGCCCCAGTCTGGATCATGACCCTAGGATGTGAGTATAGAAGATTTTAAGATCTGGTTCCAGCCCCCTGTTCCTATTCTAGAGTAAAAATATAAAGAAGACAGACCTTCTAGACTCACATTTAAAGCAATGTTTGTTGTGACCCTCACTCGGTTTGCTTCCAGAGGAGGCTTTTATTATGTAATCGGCCTGCCGCATTCACAGACTTTTACCTGGGGTCCAGACAATTGAATTCCCATTTGTAGCCGTCCTATATTCTCCCACTGCTTTATCTGTCTTTTTTCTTAATGCAAAAAATAGTTAAAGAGGGAAAGATGAAATAGCTGCACAGTGCCTTTTGATTGGTAGGGCTTGCTTGGAGCCTGTGGGAATGTGCAATTTAGGGAGCAGATCCAGTAGCAGAGACCCACTTCCCCTTAATCACATAGGGCCTTTTCTTGCATATAACCCATGGAAGGGGCTTAAGTGTTATGGGAAGGATGTAGGGGAAGAATTAACTAGGACTGCTGCTTTCAGTTGAAGCCCTGAGTCCAGCATCACACATAGTTCTACCTAGGGTCATGTGAATAGATTCTTTGAATCATATGGAAATGATGTGTGTTTTAGGACCAAGCTAGAAAATATGTGAAATATGTGATTGCATTTTATGCATCTTAAACAAACAAACAAACAAAGCCATGGGGGAATGGAAGCCAATCAAGACTGGGACCATGGTGGTACTCAGAGGGGTTTTTAAAAACCTCTTTCCTTCAATGCCATGATCCCCCAAGAAGTTGCCATTGCCCCAAGGAAGGAAGCTGCATTTGGTTCCAAATCCAACCTATTTCCACGGGGAGGGGATAGCACTTTGGCAAGCAGTTTTTTCAGGACTCCTGCCCAGAACAATAGGGTCTGTATTATTTCTTGAATTTCATATCAAATATATGCTGTGAATTTCATATGAAGTATGAGTTGGAATTTTTATACATAGAAAATAAATCCTTTTTTTATTTTTTAGCGTCCTCTCACAATTTCTACTTTACTCTGGGTATTTTCTTGAGGGCCTTCACACACTTTTGCTAAAAAAATTGTTCTGCCTCAGAAGATGCAAGCTACGTCTCATTTACTCTAAAGTAGCTCCACTGACTTTAAACAGCAAACTTCAGTGTAAATGGGTCATGGATTACAGGTAGTTGCCTGTGAGGCCATTTGTATGCAGAAGTTATTTCTGTATCCTCTAGGTCCTTGCAAATCTTACAAAGAAGTCTGATGTTTTGTATAATTGGTTCTGTGATATTCAATAATGGATAGCTTCAGATTTAGTTAAACTTAACATAGACAAAATGGAGTAGCTATCGATTAGTTCACTGAGGCAGAGGTCTCAGGTGTCATCGTTGGTAGTTTCCATTTGTGGTGGTTCTTTTTATTCTTCAGATAATGCTTGTGACCTTAGGGTCATTGTGGATTCTGTGCTTTCTTTTGAAGCTCACATCAATCATGTAATTAAAGTGTCTTACTACCATCTTTGGAATCTAGCCAGACGGAGACCTATGCTCTTTCTGGCCCACTTGTTAAATCTTTAATCCATTGGGGGAGGGGGGGAGTCTGTAATTCTCTGTGTCTGTCTTTAAGATTATATCCTCCAGTCTTTACATTTGGAAAATAGTATTCTAAATATGTGGAACACAGTATTGCATTCTTGTCATTCATACTAAATCTCACACAAAGTTAACCTAACTTTACACTTCTCTGTGTTGTTGTTGTTGTTATTAATTGGAAGATGCGTCTTTTGTTGAGCCACGTGGAAATTTAACTTGAATCATACAAATTTGCATTTCTGTTGTGCTTCATTTCTCTTTTTTCATAACTCTACCATTAGGGGAGTTTGCCATTTTATGTTAGATTTCTTGGGCCAGATGAAACTTTTGCATTTAATGTGCAGATTTTTAAAAAATGCAAATACCAGTTGCTCGAGGGGCTATGAAGTATCAGGATTGCAGCATGTAAAGAAGGGGAGTTTAATTCTTCCCTCCCCTGATGCTGTACTGATGAAAAATCTCTCCTTTGAAGCTGCTATTTGCATGGGAAGGAAATTCAAATGGGTGCTACTTGGAGCTTTCCTCCCAATACAAATACTAGTTTCAAAGGAGTTACTTTCATTAGTACTGCAGCAGGAAAGGGAAGGGTTAAACTCCCCTCCCTACATTCTTTTTTTAAAAATGCACATTTAATGCAAAAGCACATTTAATAACATGTCTAGTTTGGCCCTCAACATGTGCCAGCAAGTTCCTTGCCTCCCTCCAGATGTTTTAGCCTATAACTCCTATCAGATTTAGGCACTACAGCCAATGGTGAAGATGAAGGGAGTTGTAGGCAAAAACATCTGGAGGGCTACAAGTTGCCTACCCCTGCATTTCAGAGAAGTAGGAATGTGATTTTTTCACCAGCCCAATAGTTTTCAAGAAAGCTCCAGTGTTAGACAGAATCCAATCTTGAATGAAATATATGGTTCTGCTTTAAGTTTCTTCTAGGTAGGGAAACCAAAATGTGGAAAAAATGCAGAAAGAAGGCATGCATTAGGCTTGCAACAAGTATGAAATCTTTAACCATCTTCCTTGGCATGTTAATTATTTTATCACAACAGTGATCACACAAAGTCATATCCTCTTGATTTTACAGACTACTCGAAAGTGGTTTTTCTAGGAAGAAACTAAAGGCTGGCATTCCATGCAGCATAAACACAATGATGGGTGTGCAAGAGGAAGTCTCCATTCCCTCCCTCCACTGCAGCTTCCCCCGCCCCCGCCCCCCAATCCTCTCCTGAGGGTCAGGGGCTGTAGTGGCAATGGGGAAATGGTGGCAATAAACCAGAAGTAGCTCATGCAAGTAGGTCCTTGTGCAAGTGACCTCCATTTTTGGAGGAGGGCTACAAAGGATTGCAGTAAGGGAGAGGGGAATTCATCTTGCACAAACATCCTAGTGCTTGTGCAGTACCAGATGCCTCCCGGAAAAGTAAAAATATAAGAAGAGCCATGCTGATTCAGACCAAGGTCCACCTAGTCCAGCATTCTGTTCACACAGTGATCATCCAGCTGTCTATGGGAAACCCGCAAGCAGGACATGAGTGCAACAGCATCCTCCCTGCAA
Organism: Heloderma suspectum; assembly: GCF_057233095.1. Taxonomy (NCBI): domain Eukaryota; kingdom Metazoa; phylum Chordata; class Lepidosauria; order Squamata; family Helodermatidae; genus Heloderma; species Heloderma suspectum. Next base: position 75,540,648 of record NC_139460.1, on the reverse strand, counting down.
GCTTACAGTAGTAACAACAATTTGTTCATGCACGGCAAATATGAGGGGCAATCTATCTTGAGATGAACCTGCTCGGTTATTAAGATCAGCAGGAGGGGCCCTTCTGAAGACACCCTTGCTGGGCACATGGCAAAGGGCTTTTTCCTGTGTTGCTCCCAAACCATTTGGAGTTATGACTGATCCCCATTCTTTCTGCATTCAAGAAGGATGTCAAGACAAATCTTTTAATCTTGGCTTTTAAAATTGTTGTTGAGGTTTTTGAGGTTGTTTTTGTTGGAATAAGTAACAGCCATTAGTTAAACCCACTGCGTGAAAGGAAAAATAATGGTTGAAAAGACACTAAATCAGGGGTGGGCAACATCTGGAGGTCTGGAAGCCATTTTTGCCCCCCCAGACTCCTGATGCAGACCGCTGACACACACAACCCCAAGTGCCAAAATTGTTGATTTGCTTCTGAAATTCAGAAGCACAGAGTGCTACAGTGGCTACATTTATCTTATTTTGAAGCTAAATTTAATCCTTTTGTCATTCCATAGCAGCTATGGAGTGCCAAAAGGGCCAAATTCAGCTTGCAAACAAGCTAAATTTGGCCATTTGGGTGTCACATGTTGTTGTTGTTGTTGTCATCTTTTTAAAAAAATCTTTCAAATGGAGGGGGCAGCAGAGGAAGTGGGGCACAACAGGGGCAGCAGGGACCATATGTAGTCTACATGTTGCCCTGCCCTACACTAAATGGTTAATGCATGTCGGAAGTTGGGGTACTGGTTTTGGTTTCACTTTTGCCTACTTTGCCTGCTTTAGTTGTAAGAAGAAGATGCCTGTTAAAGGGTCCTGTTTAAAGCTTGTGGTTGTCTTCTGTCTCACGTCTAGTCAGACAAAACTTACTTTGCAACTGTTTTTAATATTTTACTATGCTATTCAAGAATCAGAAGCCCAAGCCCTCCTAGGGTGCACACAACTAGTTCTGCAGTTCTCTGGATCCTAGCCATGGTTCTGTGTGGCACGCCACCAGACTATATTGGAGTAAGCTACTGTCTCTTCATGTACATTAGATGTGACACAAGGTATTTTACAAAATAGCCTACTTTGCTGAGAATATGTTAATGTATTTTAGTTCACTGTTGTTGTTCAGTCGTTCAGTCGTGTCCGACTCTTCGTGACCCCATGGACCATAGCACGCCAGGCCTTCCTGTCCTGCGCTCTCTCCCGGAGCATGCTCAAGTTCATATTCATTGCATCCGTGATGCTATCTAGCCATCTCATCCTCTGCCGTCCCCTTTTCCTTTTGCCTTCAGTCTTTCCCAGCATCAGGGTCTTTTCCAGTGAGTTTTCTCTTCGCATTAGGTGGCCAAAATATTGGAGCTTCAGCTTCATTATCTGTCCTTCCAATGAGCACTCAGGGTTGATTTCCTTTAGGATGGACTGATTTGACCTCCTTGCAGTCCAGGGGACTCGTAAGAGTCTTCTCCAGCACCACAGTTCGAAAGCATCAATTCTTCGGCGCTCAGCCTTCCTGATAGTCCAGCTCTCACAGCCATACATTACTACTGGGAAAACCATAGCTTTGATTAGACGGACCTTTGTCGGCAAGGTGATGTCTCTGCTTCTTACTATGCTGTCTAGGTTTGCCATAGCTTTCCTCCCCAGGAGCAAGCGTCTTTTAATTTCATGGCTACAGTCACCGTCTGCGGTGATCTTGGAGCCCAAGAAAGTAAAATCTGTCACTGCTTCCATTTCTTCCCCTTCAATATGCCAGGAAGTGATAGGGCCAGATGCCATGATCTTCGTTTTTTTAATGTTGAGTTTCAAACCAGCTTTTGCACTCTCCTCTTTCACCCTCAACAAGAGGCTCTTGAGATCCTCTTCGCTTTCTGCCATTAGGGTGGTATCGTCTGCATATCGGAGGTTGTTGATAATTCTCCCAGCAATCTTAATTCCAACCTGTGATTCATCCAACCCGGCATTTCTCATGATGTACTCTGCATATAAGTTAAATAAGCAGGGTGACAATATGCAGCCTTGTCGTACTCCTTTCCCAATTTTGAACCACTCGGTTGTTCCATCTCTGGTTCTTACTGTTGCTTCTTGACCCTCGTACAGGTTTCTCAGGAGACAGGTAAGGTGGTCTGGTACTCCCATCCCTTTAAGAATTTGCCAGAGTTTGTTGTGATCCACACAATCAAAGGCTTTAGCGTAGTCAATGAAGCAGAAATAGATGTTTTTCTGGAATTCTCTTGCTTTCTCCATGATGCAGCGAATGTTGGCGATTTGATCTCTAGTTCCTCTGCCTCTTCGAAACCCAGCTTGTACTTCCGGTAGTTCTCGGTTCGCATACTGCTGAGGCCTAGCTTGTAGGATTTTGAGCATCACCTTGCTGGCATGTGAAATGAGCGCAATTGTGCGGTAGTTTGAACACTCTTTGGCGTTGCCCTTCTTTGGAATTGGAATGTAAACTCACCTTTTCCAGTCTTGTGGCCACTGTTGGGTGTTCCAGATTTGTTGGCATATTGAATGCAGCACTTTAACAGCATCATCTTTTAGAATTTTAAATAGCTCGGCTGGAATACTGTCATCTCCGCTAGCTTTGTTGTTACTAATGCTTCCTAAGGCCCACTTGACTTCACTCTCGAGGATGTCCGGCTCAAGTTCAGTGACCGCACTATCATGGCTATCAGGGACATTAAGATCTTTCCTGTATAGTTCTTCTGTGTATTCTTGCCACCTCTTCTTAATCTCATCTGCTTCTGTTAGGTCCCTGCCTTCTTTGTCCTTTATCATGCCCGTCTTTGCACAAAATGTTCCCTTGAGATCTCCAATTTTCTTGAAGAGATCTCTACTCTTTCCCATTCTGTTGTTTTCCTCGATTTCTTTGCATTGTTCATTTAAGAAGGCCTTCTTGTCTCTCCTTGCTATTCTCTGGAACTCTGCATTCAGTTGGATATATCTTCCCCTTTCTCCCTTGCTTTTCGCTTCCCTTCTTTCCTCAGCTACTTGTAAAGCCTCCTCAGACAGCCACTTTGCTTTCTTGCATTTCTTTTTCTTTGGGATGCATTGAGTTGCTGCCTCCTGAACAATGTTACGGACCTCCGTCCATAGTTCCTCAGGCACTCTGTCTATCAGGTCTAATCCCTGAAATCTATTCCTCACCTCCACTGTATATTCATCAGGGATATGATTGAGGTCATACCTGAACGGTTTAGTGGTTTTCCCGACGTTCTTCAATTTAAGCCGAAATTTTGCAAGAAGCAGCTCATGATCTGAGCCACAGTCAGCTCCAGGTCTTGTTTTTACTGATTGTATGGAGCTTCTCCATCTTTGGCTGCAAAGGACATAATCAATCTGATTTCGATATTGACCATCTGGTGACGTCCATGTGTAGAGTCGCCTCTTGTGCTGTTGGAAAAGAGTGTTTCCTATGATCAGCATGTTCTCTTGGCAAAACTCTATTAGCTTTTGTCCTGCTTCATTTTGTACACCAAGGCCATGCCTGCCTGTTATCCCGGTGATTTCTTGACTTCCTACTTTAGCATTCCAATCCCCTATGATGAAGAGGACATCTTTTTTTGGTGTTAGTTCTAGAAGGTGTTGTAGGTCTTCATAGAACCGATCAACCTCAGCTTCTTCGGCCTCAGTGGTTGGGGCATAGACTTGAATTACTGTGATGTTGAATGGTTTGCCTTGGATTCGTACTGAGATCATTCTATCATTTTTAAGATTGTACCCCAGTACTGCTTTTCCCACCCTTTTGTTGACTATGAGTGCTACTCCATTGCTTCTAAGGGATTCTTGCCCACAATAGTAGATATGATGGTCACCTGAATTAAATTCGCCCATGCCTGTCCATTTTAGTTCGCTGATTCCCAAGATGTCGATGTTCAATCTTGCCATCTCATGTTTGACCACCTCCAGCTTACCTTGATTCATTGATCTGACATTCCAGGTTCCTAAACAATATTGTTCTTTACAGCATCGGATTTTCTTTTCACCACCAGACACATCCACAGCTGAGTGTCCTTTCGGCTTTGGCCCAGCCGCTTCACTCTTTCTGGCGCTACTTGGAAATACCCTCTGCTCTTCCCCAGTAGCATATTGGACACCTTCCGACCTGAGGGGCTCATCTTCCGGCGTCATCTCTTTTAGCCTTGTGATACGTTCCATGGGGTTTTCTTGGCAAGAATACTGGAGTGGGTTGCCATTTCCTTCTCCAGTGGACCACATTTTGTCAGAACTCTCTGCCATGACCTGTCCGTCTTGGGTGGCCCTGCACGGCATAGCTTATGGCTTCACTGAGTTACGCAAGCCCCTTCGCCACAACAAGGCAGTGATCCATGAAGGGGACTTTAGTTCACTACCTCCCACTGAATTACAGTGTGCCAATGGCTACATGCAGAGAACTGTGGGATAATAAAACATGGCCCCATTTAGACCCTGTTGTTTGTGCAGCCACATTACAAATGTGACAGTAAGTGCCTGTGGGTAGAATGTGTCTTTTAGCAAAACATTACTCTTGATACTAAGACAAGATGGTATAAACTGGCACAGTAAATATTCCAGACTGCCATTTACATGAATTTACCTCAGGAGCAGGCCTCCGGCACTTTCCCAGATTAATGAATGGGTGAAATTCAAAGCTGTGAACAGCTTGTTATAGCAAAGAAAGGCCATGTTCCCAGAGCTAAAGGGTGTGATTTTTCTATATTGGTTATGTTGTCGCTGTATGCCTGAGTTTATGCATACCATTAGTTGCCTATCTTTTATTTCAAACACATCCAAGGGACAGCCTTACTGTTTAGTTTATTGCTAGGGTAATAACATACTGCACAATATGTTCTCTGTGTAAGGTTAGAATAATGGCAGTAGGGAGTAATTTGTTCTCAGCTGAAACATGAACTTTCATCAATAACAAAGAGATACTGGAACACCCTTGCCTTCTGCAAATTTGGATGGTTATCCTGAATCGTTACAATGTTGTCTGGCAGCATCCTCCAATGTTAATTGCTGCAATGAAAATATAATGTGGTTTCTAATTAGGAAAAGCAAACTGGCCTAAACTAGAGGAGTATCCTGTACACTTGCCTGTTCCCTTGAAGGAAATGAATGAACATATTTGGAGAAGCATTCCCCTGACCTAATAAGCCAGAGACATATTCCACATTATTTTTGCTTTTAGAAATTCAAATGTGAATTAGATCTGTGGCGTGTCTTTCTCTACATATTCAGACCCCGTTCACATTTCTTACCTCTTCTTTTCAAAAACCTCAAATTCACATATATGATGCAGCATTTGACATTGCTGTAAATACAACCCACTTCATAATTACTGTAAAGGCAATCCCATTTCAAACTCTATTCTGACCCCATTTCCTCCTAGTGCTATTGTTCCGTTTTATAGACCAAGTTACCAAAACCATTGGCTGGGTCTCAGAACAGAACTTACTAAAAAGGGGCACAGTAGAATGGTGATAATTGATTTCAGAGTTTGATGTACTGTGGCATTCTGATGCATGGGGCATACAATACATTCTATGGAACCAGCATGCAACTTTAATAAACTAATAACTCAATCACATGCACGTCTCCTCAGAAGTAAATCCCATACAGTGCAAGAGGGCCTACTCTACAATAAGTGTGTATAGGATTGCTGCCTAATTCTTGTAAAATCCCAATACTGAGACTATATATGTTGATACAGCGATGGCAGGTGATGACACCGAAGAAAAGTGCAAGCTAAGGGGTAATTTGTTCTTCAAGTTTTTAAAGCGGTTATTACTGCACTGCCGAGGGTCACTCAGTGTGTAGAGCTAATTAACAGTTCTGGACGCATCAGAGAGCCTTGGGTACAAATAAGGGTCACAACGAGGGTTAGGGGGGAATGTTGCCTAGCAGCCAGGTCTTGCCAAATAACTTGCCTTTTTATTCTGGGTTTTTATGTATAAAATGACTAATGTGTTCAGTATGTTTTGTAGCCGTGGCAATGGTGGTTGCATTCTGTTAGAAGCCTGGCCTAATTTGCTCTGTTGTTTTATCCTTCTGGCTGCTTAGCCAGGGGACTATCTGTTTATGACTCGTCAGTAAAGTTTGCCAAGCCCTCATTTTCTGGATTCAGTCTGCTGTATTCAGCCACGTCTGCTAACAGTATAGAGGTGAACTGATCTTCTGGATCTTTGTCACCTAGAGATGCACTGCCACACCCCTTGACTAATTTCACTCATGTTATCAAAATTCCCTTGAAATTCCTGCAGATACATTTACCCTGAGCAGATCCCTTGTAGTTTGTTTTTGGCAAAATGTTGTTGTGGCAACTTTTGGTACAGCCCTTGGTAGCGGGTAGTCATCGTAATCTAATGTAGATAACTTACCCTTTCATGCCCTGTTTGTGTTTGGAGTAGTGCTTTCAAACTGCATTAATATCTCTACAGAAACATTGAGCAGCTATAGTTCCTAGTTAGTTATGAATCAGAGTGGGATTCTGAAAACTTGCCATCATTTTATTTCTAACTCTCGTGAATAAATTCAGAAAGAGGAGTCTTATATTGTTTTTGCACCTCATATTTTAAAGTAGGGAAGAATAGACATTAGTCTTTCATTCTCGCATTTGCATGCCATTCACAGTTAGTCACAGCCAAAGGGCAAGCAGGGCAGTGTTTGAATGCTGTAGCAATTTAAAGTAACTTACTCACATTGCCTCTTACATTTTATGAGACTAATGAGGGAGTTAGGAGACAAACCCATTTCTGGGTAGTCTGACAGGCAGATTGCCTAGAAAGCTCATTTATTTATATAAACGTCTAAGCTGCCTTCCCTTCCTGCCGACAGCACCCAAGGTGTTCTTAAAACCTTAGTAGAATAATTGTACAGAACATAATTAAGCACATATTAAAATAAGCCACAAATAACTTAAAATGTATATCCAAGACAGCATACATTCAAAAACATTTATATTTTTATCTGTAGGCCGACTGTAGAAATGTATAAAGCAAAAGATCTGGCAAGACAGAAAAGTACTGATGAGGTATCTAAAGTGAAGCAATTATACTATTAAATGCCAGAATGATCTTTATTTTGGAGGGTAGTTATGATTTTTTTTAAAAACTCAAAGAACTAGTAAACACACATTTAAGCAACGAAATAGTTTGAATTCACATTTTTAAAAGTTGTGAATTACGTCTACATGGTGTTAGACAAAGAGACTCCATAACCGGTTGGCGCCTCAGTTACGTAGAAGCCCGAGTGGCGGGAAAAATGTAGGCAGAGCAAGAAGGGAACCATACTGACGCGCTCATGACTAACGGCTTGGTAAGCTGATGTGCTGACTGTTTCATTGGTTACTGGTGAGAACAATAGAAGTAATAAGGTATAAAAGGTTTTTGCACACGTGCTTCGGGGTCCAGACTGCTCTGCACCCGTTTTGCAAAATGATCAATAAAATAGTGTTGGATCCACTGCTGCCTGCCTGGCATCCTTTCTTTCTTTCAACCAGAAGCAAGAACTTTTTATCTAACAATTTGGTGCCGTGACTCGGATTCGAACCGAGGTTGCTGCGGAGGAGTAGCCACAGGCGGTTGTTTTACACTACCTTCTCCTCACATCGTCGGCGGAGGCGCTTGGGGACCAACGCCAGAGGGAGAGGGAGACGTGATCACCCCTTTTTGGCACCGGCAGTAGATTAATAGGCAGCTAGACGCGGCTGTGGGCGGGACAGAGGAGGCCTTGGGGTAAGTGAAACAACTTACTTTAGGGGACACACGCGGGACGGTGGTTCGTTTGTGATTGTGTGAAATGCCTAGGGGCGAAGTGAGTGAGGAGCCCCGATCTGCATTTCCTTGTCTCAGCGATGGGCTGGGTCAGAGGAGAGAAAAGCACGAGATTTGTTGAATGAAATCCCACCGTCATAGGCGGGTCCCAATCCAGGCCCTCAGAAGAGTCCCATACGCCCTTGGAGTGTTGTTTGCGCAACTGGTCACATTTCAAACAACATTATGGAACTAAAATGACAAAGGATCGCCTTGTCTTTCTTTGTGCCCGAGAATGGCCGGTATTAGAACCCAAATAGCCACCCGAGGGGTCTTTTGACCCAACCCTGGTATCTGCTGTGCGTATAGTAGTAACACAGAGGGGAAGTTGGGACCAGTTTCCCTATATTGATTCATGGGCAACTTGCGTGCCCCTCGGCGGCAGGCCCGCCCCGTGGGTAGTTAAATGTATGTCCTTGGCCCTCCCTGTGATAACTGGAAAAAAATTGACGAGAAGAGGAACACCTAAGGTGGTAGTTACGGCCCCCGAGGATCCATTACTTCCTCCTCCCTATGGGACAGCTGTCACGGGGGGACCACGCCTGCCCCAGCCTCCATTTCCTCCAAGGGAGCCTGCCCAAGAGTTGCAACCATTAAAAATTCCCGATATAGACCCCCCCCCCGTGAGCCAAGGTCCGGCCCTGGGTCTATGACTGAGTTCAAGGACACTCTCCAAAATCGTTTGGACGCCCTCGAGAAAAATTTCAAAGAGATGAGGGGTGCTTGGGGGCCTCGAACTCAGGAAGAAGGCGCCTGATAAAGAGGAGGAAACCAAAGGAGGGCCTAATTACAATTTACAAAAGGACCCTCAGCCACCAATAAAATTAACTTTCCCTATTAGAGAGGTCCCCGATCCTACCGCCCAACACCCTCAGGGGACAATGTTTGTTTACGTCCCCTTTACGACGTCTGATCTGTACAATTGGAAACAGTTCAATCCTCCCTTTGAGGAGGACCCTAGCCCATTGTTGTCCTTAATGGAAAATGTGAGGCTCACACACAATCCTACCTGGGACGACACACAGATGTTTTCGAACACTTGTTTCCTTAGTCAGAAACCGACTATTCTTGCGGGGGCGCAAACTAGATTTAGAGAGGAGAACCCCCAGGCGACTGAAGAGCGGGTGGCAGAGGTTTTGCCCATTTGGAGGCCTGACTGGGGAGTGGCCACGGCAGCGCAAAGGCAATTACATGCTGAATACTTTCGGCTTGTCTTGGCGGGCATGAAACAGGCCGCCCGAAGGGCCCCCAATCTGCAAAAGGTTTTGATGTTAAAACAAGACAAAAGTGAACCCCCCACTATTTTCCTCCAAAGGCTGAGAAAAGCCTTTGCTAAATATACTGACATCGACCTGAATGACCCAAATAACCTACGAAGTCTCACAACGCAGTTTGTAGGAAATAGCTGCCAAAATATTAAAAAGAAGTTACAAAAAGTCGAAGGAGGACTGGCGGCTGATTTGGGAGTCCTGGTTGAGGTAGCCCAGAAAGTTTATGAAAGACAAGAAGAGGAAGAGGAGAAAGAAAAAGATAAGAGGCAAGCAAAACTACTTGCTGCCATTCTCAGACCAGAAAAAGAAGAGATTAAGAAAGGTGGTAGAAAGGGGAACAGAAAAGGGCCTCCCTTAAGAAAAGATCAGTGCGCTTTTTGTAGAAAGATTGGACACTGGAAGCAAGACTGTGAAGCCCTAAAACAGAAAGAGAAAGAAAGCAAGGGGGAAGAACAAAGAGTGTTGTATGAACAAGAAAGAGATTAAGACAGACCGGGGCCCGGCCCCCTCTTGGCCGTCTCCGAGGTAAGACGGGACCCCATGGTCAAAATTAAAGTTGGGGGCCGCTCCTACGATGCCCTTGTAGACACAGGGGCTGCCTTGTCCATACTCCCCTTGAACAAGCCACCAACGGGAAATGGGGGAACTACCACCATAATGGGGGGCGAGGGAAGGGCAACGCAAGTGCCCCTCTCTCGTCCTTTGTTTACTAAAGTTAGAGAAACACACGTAGAGCACGCGTTTGTCTGTACCCCCACCTGTCCGGTGGCATTGTTAAAGAGAGACTTATTGACTAAGCTCCAAATTGAGATCACTTTCACTCCTGATGGAAGAATGGAAATACGGCTCCCCAAGCAACAGAACAGCAACTATCAAATGGCCCTTCTTAGGGCCATAGAGGAACCCACCTGAGAGGCAAATGAAGACTGGTGCTTAATAGAAAACAGAATCAATCCACTGGTTTGGGCCAGGGTTGGAGGGGCCTCTTGTGCCAAATCGGCAGCACCATACAAAATTCCTCTCAAGGAGAGGGCGAAACCAGTCCATATGAAACAATATCCCCTTTCCCATCAAGGGAAGCTGGGTCTACAACCAGTAATAATGAAGCTCCGAGAGGAAGGTCGACTCATCGAGATAATGTCCCCCTACAACACGCCCATTCTCGCTGTGTCAAAAAGGGGGGGCAAGGGTTTTTGCCTTGTGCAAGACCTCCGCCTCATTAACCAGCAAATTGAGGCCCCCCACCCTGTGGTCCCTAACCCACACACTCTTCTCATAAGAATTCCAGGAGATCATGCATGGTTCACTGTCATAGACCTAAAAGACGCTTTCTTTAGCATCCCACTCCACCCTGATTCGAGGCCTTTGTTAGCTTTTGAGTGGGAAAGCCCAGAGAGTGAGTCGAAGGTTCAACTAACCTAGACAGTGATCCCTCAGGGGCTAAATCTTTCACCAGTCGTTTTTGGCCAGCAACTTCAAAGAGACCTCGAGCCTTGGGTCCATCAACACCTTGAGGTGCACCTCCTCCAGTACTGTGACGACCTCCTAATTTCAGCCAAGGCTAAGGACATGTGCCTAAATGGGACAATTTCCCTCCTTAATCATCTAGCAGAGGGGGGCTATAAGGTGTCAAGGGAGAAGGTGCAGTTAGTTCAACCAACTATAACATTCCTAGGTTACCACCTAGCCAAGGGGACCCAAAGCTTGGGATCAGAAAGAGTTGAAGTCATTTGTGACACACCTGTCCCTATGTCCCCCCGCGAGCTAAGGGCCTACCTGGGATTAACCAGATTCTGTTGGCTATGGATAGCCGACTATGGGAAAATAGCACGGCCATTATATGAGGCACTGCAAAAAGACAAATTAGACAAATAAAAATGGACTAAAAAAATAAATAAGTCTTTCCTCAGCCTTAAAGCTGCCCTTGTGTCACTACTGGCCCTCGCCATGCCAAATCCCAGTTGACCGTTTAGACTCTACATGCATGAGAATAAGGGCGTAGCCTCGGGAGTACTCTGCCAATGGACGGGCCCTTCCTGGAGGCCAGTGGGCTACTACTCCAAAGTCCTTGATGTTGTTGCACGAGGACGGCCAAGTTGCTTGAGAGCAGTAGCAGCGACGGCCTTAATCTGTACTGAAGCTGAAAAGATGACAATAAGAGGGACCATCGAAGTCTGGGTGCCACATGGGGTGCCACAAATCCTAGAGTCAGGGGGAGGAAGCAAATTCCTTAACCCGGCTCGGCATTCCCGATATGAAATAGGCTTGCTAATAAACGAAAGCCTCACTTTCAAGGCCTGCTCTAGCTTCAATATCGCCACCCTGTTACCAGCAATACAGGCCACACGTGGGCCGGGGCTCCCAGATCATGATTGTCTTAAAGTGCTGGATTTAGATACCAAGGGTTGACCAGATCTTGAAGATGAACCACTAGAGGGAGCCGAAGATTTGTTTGTAGATGGGTCCAGTTATATGCTAGATGGAAAGCGTTACACAGGGGCGGCTGTCGTCACCCAAAGCGAGAGTGTCCATGAAGAACGACTGCCTCCTCATTTCTCCGCCCAATCCGCTGAACTGGTGGCCCTGACAAGAGCTTTGCAGGCAGGCAAAGGAAAGCGGGTAAATATTTACACTGACAGTAAAAATGCTTTTGCCGTTGTACACGCTCACGGGCAGTTATAGAAAGAGAGGGGATTCCTCACAGCAAATAGATCCCCAGTTGCCAATGGCGGTTTAATTGTAGACCTCTTAGATGCCCTTCAGTTACCCTTACAAGTGGCTGTTATCCACGTCCGAGCCCATGGAAGAGAAAAGGAGAAAAAGTGGAAGCAAGGAAATCAAAGAGCTGATGAGGCCGCGAAGAGAGCAGCCAGGGAAGGAATCCAAGGAACATTCCTTGTCCTACCCAGAAGGGAAAAGCGCCCCATATACTCCCCCTCTGAGTTGCAAATGGCACAAGAACACAAAGTGAGTCCCCATGCCGATGGATGGATCCAAATGACGGATAATAGACTGCTACTCCCGCAGACCCTGCAAGGAGCTATCCTGGAGCAAGTGCATCATTCTCTTAGACACCCTGGGGCATCAGCCATAATTGACTATTGCAAGAGGCTATTTGTCTCTCCTGGCCTAACTGTACACGCCCATCGACTAGTCACAACCTGCGAGGTCTGTCAGAAAACTAACTCCCCCAGGGCACCCCCTCCACCAAAAAGAGGGCGACCATGGGCATACTATCCCTTCCAGAGGGTACAGATTGATTTTGCTGAAATGCCACCATGTAGGGGTTACAGGTATTTGCTTGTAATAGTGTGTCAAATAACGGGGTGGGTAGAAGCGTTCCCATGCAGAAACTGTCAGGCAAAAACTGTAGTTGCTAAGTTGTTACAGGAGGTGGTGCCCCGGTTCTCCTTGCCTGAAGTTACAGAATCCGACCAGGGCTCACATTTCACCTTTATGCAAGGGTTGGCTCGAGCCCTGGGGGTAGAGTGGCACCTACACTGCCCCTGGAGACCCCAGGCGAGTGGGCAAGTTGAAAGAACCAATCGGAGTCTTAAGGAGACTCTAACCAAGCTCCAGCAAAGGGTAAAACTCACTTAGGTTGAGGCTTTGCCAATAGCCTTAACAAAGCTTCGAAAAATGCCAAGAAAAGACATAAAGCTGTCCCCCTTCGAGCTAATGTTTGGATTCCCGCCTTGGGTACACTGTGGAAGGAGGGAGGAGGTCAAATGGAAAATAGGAGATCAAATGTTAAGGAGCCAGTTAACTTCTCTACAGTCTGTTCTTTCACAGCTACGAGCCTACTCTGTCCCATTCCAGAGATTGCCGCTAGATGCTCCCATCCATCTTTTCCAACCGGGAGATGAAGTATTGCTGAAAAAGTGAAATAAAGAAGCTTTAAAGGAGGGGTGGGAAGGACCCTACCTACTGGGACCAATCAGTCATTCATGTATAAAACTTGTAGGTTCTAGCAAATGGACACATTGCAGCCGGTTGAAGCCATTTAGACGACCCCTGCTTCCTCCTGTCACCCGGAAAGAACAGGAGGACACGGGCAACAGTCCTCTGCTCCCTGACACCTCCCTGGAAGCTGCCAGGGACACAGGCGAAGAAGCCACCCAGGAGCCACAATCGCCTGTAATATATAAGTCACAACATCTGGGAAAAGCTCGGGTTCGAATTACAAAAAACCTGTAATATAAAGCAAGTATTGTGGGTGGTGTTGATAATGCTAGTCAAAGAAATATTAACATGGGTGGTGATGCCTCAAGGGTTTAGGCTTGACAGCTTTAAAATAAAACCCCAAAACGCCACACCTGCGCCTCCCAAACCACCTCTAGTGCAAATTCCCAAACCACCTTTGGTGCAAATCCCCGAGGGAGAGAAGCGTCCCTGGAAAGCCAGGTTAGAAATCCCAATAACAGAGGAAATTGACAATGTGTGGTTAGAATGGGTAAAGTATACTGCCAAATCCTTAAATAAGTCTGACTGTTTTGTTTGTGCTGCAAGAAGATCGGTAGCGAAACTGATGCCTTTTCCTTTAGGATGGGACACTCCCTCCCTCCTCACCTGTATGATCCACTTGTTCCAGCACCCTGACGCATGGGGAGAAGAGGAGTGCCAGACTCTCAATAAGCTATACCCTCCTCTCAAATTAAAGAATCATGTTAGACCTTCCAGAGTTTTTTTGCAACAAAGAAACCATACTGGATGCATACACCGGGACCTTACAGGGATGGGGGAGCAATTGGGGAACTTGACAAGCAAAATAAAATGTGTTAATTCCACCTGCTTTAGGAATAATTCCCTTCCAATCCCACGGGCTGATCTCTGGTGGTACTGTGGAGGTCTAGAGTTATATGAAGTGTTGCCCTCTAATTGGTCCGGAACTTGTGGATTAGTCCAATTGGCGGTCCCCTTTTCAATTGCATATCATCCAGCAGAAAGAACTAGCCAACCCCGACGGAAGCGGTTGGTAACCCCTTTTGATGATCAAATATACATTGACTCTATAGGGGTGCCATGGGGAGTACCAGATGAATTCAAAGGGAGGAATCAAATTGTTGCAGGATTTGAGTCTACCTTGTTTTGGTGGGTGACAATTAACAAAAATGTAGATTGGATCAATTACATTTATTATAATAAACAAAGGTTTATAAACTACACCCGTGATGCTATAAAGGGATTGGCTGAGCAGCTAGATGCCACTAGCCAAATGGCCTGGAAAAATCGGCGTGTTCTTGATATGATGTTAGCAGAAAAAGGAGGGGTTTGTATTATGCTAGGTGGGCGATGTTGCACCTTCATCCCTAACAACACTGCTCCAGACAGCACAGTAACGAGGGCCTTACGGGGCCTCACTGCCTTATCCAAGGAATTAGCCGAGAATTCAGGAATTAACAACCCTGTGACTGCCTGGTTGGAAAGATGGTTTAGAAAATGGAAACACGTAGTGGCCTTGATCCTTATCTCGCTTGCAGTAACGGCTGGAGTCTTAGTACTATTTGGTTGCTGCATTATCCCCTGTGTCAGAGGCTTATCCCAGCGAATAATTGAAACCGCTCTGTCAAAACAGATGCTCTTGCTTTATTGTACCAATAACGAGGCTCCGTTTTAAGACGTTTTAAGACGTGAGTAAAGACTTAAAGGAGGGAATTGTTAGACAAAGAGACTCCATAACCTGTTGGCGCCTCAGTTACGTAGAAGCCCGAGTGGCGGGAAAAATGTAGGCGGAGCAAGAAGGGAACCATACTGACACGCTCATGACTAACGGCTTGGTAAGTTGATGTGCTGACTGTTTCATTGGTTACTGGCAAGAACAATAGAAGTAATAAGGTATAAAAGGTTTTTGCACACGTGCTTCGGGGTCCAGACTGCTCTGCACCCTTTTTGCAAAACGATCAATAAAATAGTGTTAGATCCACTGCTGCCTGCCTGGCATCCTTTCTTTCTTTCAACCAGAAGCAAGAACTTTTTATCTAACAATGGCACCTGTTTACCATGACATACTTGAAAAAGGTGTATGTTTGTAATGTATCAAAAGGCTTTTGTAAACAAACTACAAAAAGCCCATATTTTGATTAACTCAGAATTATTTTCCCAGGCTCAACTTCAAATCAACATGATTGGACTTTTTCAATGGTTTTGCATGTTCAGACTTTGATTATGAATGGTTCAATTCATGTCTGGATTGCAACACATTAGGAACATCTTAGGGAAATTGTTTGGATGGCACCATGTGTGTACTGTCCTTCCATTCGGACATGTGTACAATCCTTCAAAAACCTAGTGTAACACATGTAAATCACTGAAACAAGAATTTCAGTCTGGGAAAAACCCTCTGGGGCTGCAGGGTGGAAGGGGAATGCCTTCCACCAAGGTGTTGATTTCGCTGATGGACAGACAGGATTCCACCCCATTTTTAGAAACTTCTACAACTGAACCAAGCCCTTAATTAAAAATACAAAATGTAGTAAACTGAAATAATCCCCTGCATATTTATTTCAGCCACCAAAAGCTGGCATTTACCATGATATAGCAGCTGCTGGAATATTAGGACCTTAGGACTGACCTGCTAGTAGCTGGTCTAACAACTGTGGTGTACACTCCCCACAGACCTGTCAAGCCTCACATACACATCTAAAATAAAAATCCATTTATGAATATACATGCCATTTACTGTGCACCACCCTACTTAATATCATTTATTATCAATATATCAATATTGATATTTAAATCCATTTCTTTGTGTACTGCATTTGAGTGTAAGCCAATAAATTTAAAGGCCACATAATTAAAATAGGTCTGCTATAGAGGTACCATGTTTTGAAATAAATGATATTGCTTTACAATTAGGGAAATCTAGCATCTTCACACTGGACCTCTGTAGCCCTGAAAAGGTCATGAGAACAAGACAAGCATGTCCTTCAGATCAAATGGCAGAGACCTTTTGCTCTTTTCTACTCGCCTCCCTTGTAGGGCTGCAATTTTAAAATGACTGCGGTGTGCAGAATATACTGGACAGCGCAGTCCTTGCTGACCATGAATCAGAGATCAGACTGTACTTTGACTCTGTTCTATCAAGAGGCATTGGCAAGGACCTCTTTTACATTCTCTCATCACTCACAGTCCATTTTGGAACTCCAAAGATCAAACTCCAGCCAGGCTGAGCAAATATCTGTATCACTCTGAAAGAGAAAGCAATAATGTCACAGAGCAAACTAATTCAGGACCATCAGAAATTTTCCATCAAAAACAATTTTAGTGGAAAATGGCCAAACCAAATATTGAAATGGCAGGGTCATGAGAACTTGATGTTTTCCCACCTCAATCATTTCTGTCAGCCCCCAGCTTCTGTCTCCATATCATTTTTAATTGGAAAAATAGCAACAGAAGAAAAAAGTGTTTTTTAATCCTTTAAATGTGTCCTATGATTATAGAACAGAGATAGACATAGGAATTGAAGTACCAATTCCATACATTCCATTCCCTCCCCGATAGGGGCTGTAGCTCAGTGGTTGTCAAGGCCTGGCTGTGGGCCACATTCTTAGGTGAGCTGGGAGTTGGAAACCAAGAGCCATTAGACAAAGCCAGTAATCATGACTGAAGGACAAATGAGGAAGTAGTAGGACCAAAAATCAAGCCAGAAGTCAGGACCAAAGGATGATCAAAGGATACAGGAACATGCCACAGGTCAGGAAGACTTTGATGTTCAAGCAAGCCTTACTGAAACAGGAAGCCCTCTTCCTGTCCTTCCTATCCTGGAGGATCTAATGGCCAGCCTGGGATAGTGGGGTCAGTCCAAGACCTGAGGATACCAAGTTGCCTAGGCAGGTACTGACTGCAACATGCGTTTCAGTGGCTCACTACACAGGGCAACTTTAAACAGATCCAGAAGTTCCCAGTTTGAGCCCTGGCAGCTCCTGAGAGGAATAGAGCACATGCTTTGGCCGCAGGTTTGATCCCTGGCATTTCCATTTAAGAAGATAACAGATGGTGTCAAAGACCTCTGCCAGAGACCCTGGAGAACTAAGTTCACAGTTCTGGGCTAAATGGACAAATAGTCTGACCTAGTATAAGACAACTTCCTATGTTCGATGCAGAGAAGTAGGAACTGAGTTTTGCTCTCACAATACAGCCATTATTGTTCTAATGATAGTGAAGTGGAAAGCTTTGGGCCAATCACAATTCTAGCACCAAGAAGAAGAAAGTATCACTCCAGTAGACAGAAATCAGTGGTTGTCTATCATTCAAGAAAAAATCAGGCCAGAAGAGTAAAGAGACTCTGCCCGTCATCGTCCCATCTGCCAATGTCTGTCCATCCACGCTATTTCTCAACTCAAGTTATTATTATTCAGTTCCAGCTGCAATCTCTGTTGAAATGGTCTCATCAAGACTTCAGCATAAAAATTACATTCTACTCGATTGCTTTGTGGATTTTTGGCCCATGCATGTTTTGGCCTGTACAATGGCAAAATACAGGCTCCCTCCAGTCTGTATTTGAGAAGTTTCCTTGAGAAGACACTACCTAGCACAAAACAAAGCAAAAATATGTATTGCCTGCTCTTTTCAATCCATGTGCATCTCAGTACTGAGCTGAACAAGTCATCAGAGTTCCCCCAGCTTCCCTCTGAGAATTGAGTCATGTCAAACCACCAAAAGAAAGTGCTTAACGGTTTTTAGAAGCTTAACTGTAAAAAAGAAAAAGAACAGAGAGCCTATTGATGTGTGATGGTAGTACACATCTTGTACACAAGGTCAAAAATCCCCAGCTTTGTTCCAAAAATATAATATCCTCTTATCTATATGCTTAGCTACTTTTAGCTGCCCTAAAAGCTTTGAGGAGAAATATGTGCTGACATGTAGGGCAGTAAATGGATATATAAAGCAAATATGATGTTACTTATGCTAAGTTCCTTTGTGGTCCATAAACCGAGGTTATAGACCCCACTACAAAATGAAGCTGGACAATGGGGTTCATGAGCTCAGAACAGGAAAACACTCTATATATTATTTATACCACACATCTTCAGTTAAACACACACATACATCCAGGGGCACGTTTCTCATGACCTAGTGAAAACTATACTATATCAGCCAAGAGAAGCTTGGGATTATCACAACCTTTTCAATATCAAAGGTCAGCTTCAAATATTATTTATTCAGAGAGCAGCTCTTTGCATGGGAGGTAGTGTAGTGTAGTAGCTAAGAGAGCAAGCTGTGAGTCTCCCAGTTCATATCTTGTCTCTGCTATGAATTCAGAGTTATAGTGTCAGGTCTCCCATATTGGTAGATTTCCCCCCATCCCCCGCCAGTCTTTCATGAATGTTTTAAAGTGGAATGGAGGAATGTCAGCACAGGATCATGAGGGTCCTTGGAGCCAAAGGCCCTTTTTGTGTCTTCTGTTTTGCTCACTGTTGTCTTCTGTTTGAAATATCCTCTAGTGAGCACCCTATATGTGCCTGCAAATAGAAGTTATGTATGTGGAGGGACAAAAGAGGGAGTAGGGTGAAAAGTAGGAATAACATGCAGCCATGCCTGATGGTTGAAGCACCAACCTCCACTAGAGTGTGGACTGTTTCAGATGCTGCAAATGGAAGAGCTAGATGTGATGTGTGGTGCTTTCTAATTTGTATATACTATTTATCATTCTGGGCAAAGTGCTACTTTTTCTCTTCTTCCTGGCAAGGTGTCCTCCCTTGATTGTCTTTAAAAGGCTCTGAGAAAACAGCCTTCTGTAGCTGGGAATTGATGATAAGACAATGCAGCTGTCCCATATCATGAGGCAAGTACTGAAAATTCCTTCCTCCCCCAGGAGCACTTTCTAAAACCCTGAGTCATTAAGTGTTGAATCACATTATTCCTGTTAATGAGGTCTCATTCCTCTGACATCTTTGCTCTACTTACTGTACATTACCTCATGGACTTTTCCTGGTCAAATGGTGAGGCTTTTGCATAAACCTGAGGCACTTATCCAGCTCATTATGATGGGCCCAAACACGGTGGTGGCTGTGTTTACCATGGATAGCTGAAAAGCAAAGAATCCCATTTCAAGGCTTCTATCATGCCATCTGTGCAAAGGGAAAGAGCCCTTAACAAACAGGTCAAGCAATAAGCCCTGTTTTCTGCTTTCCCCGTTTCACTTATTTGCTGAAGCTCCTGACCGCCTGCTACTTGATTTCTGGAAAGGTCAAAAGGTGGCAGTATTAAACATCACCCTTAAAAATTCATCATGTATCTGACAAACAGTGACCTCATGTTGACTCTCTGACCGGCTGTAAACTCACTGATTGCACATCTCTTCATTCCACTCTGTTTTAAGTTCTCTGTGTAAGCCACGACAAGAAGCGCTTTCAAATTTAACAGGAACTGATTGCCACCTATCTAAACAAAGGTAGGATATTAGTTTAAGTCACTTAATTATGGAGTGTATTGAAAGCCTGGCCTTTTAAAATGGTTTCTCATTGGGGAAAGTCTTCCAGACAATTCCGTCAAATATCCCACTAGATTAGTAGTCAGCAAAATATAGTTAATGACATGGCTGACCATCTTATTCTTGGGGGTCAGTCTATTCTTCAGGTATGATCTATGGGCTGATGTGTATTTTGTCACACAAGCAAACCCTTCTGAAGTGGCCAGGCTCCATAATAAAATTGCTTCCATATAACAGTAGGAGCTTTGCCATTCTAGAACATGCACACACTAGCCTACCATTACATACAAATGTAACACCAGTGAGCCAGTATGTTGTGGTTGGAGTGTTAGATTTAGATCAGGGCAGAGACCAAGTCTGCTGCCTTGAGTTCTGCAGAGGAGGGGTGAAATAATAAATGTTGTTAATAATCCTACAAGTGTGTACAGTTACATGTAAAATCCACTTAGGGAGCAATCCTATGGCTCCCTAAGGGGGGGGCATAAGATAGTTTGGGTTCCTAAATCTGAGGTCCCTGCCTCCACCCTCTTGCAGCTGGTGCAGAGAGAACTGGGCAAGCTGCCTCTCTGAGGTCGCAAAGAGGTTACAAAGAGGGAAAGGGGGTTTGCTGGGAGGAGGGGAGGGGAGACAGAGTTATGCCATATCCCCAGGCCTCCCTAGCCTCCTTCCCTCCCACTCCACAGAGCCCCGGTAGATGGGCGAAAAAGCCCATCTAGATGTACAAGCTGGGTTTAGAAAAGGCAGAGGAACTAGAGACCAAATTGCTAACATCCGCTGGATAATGGAGAAAGCCAAGGAGTTTCAGAAAAACATCTATTTCTGTTTTATTGACTATTTTAAAGCCTTTGACTGTGCGGATCATAACAAATTGTGGTAAGTTCTTGGTGGTATGGGGATACCAAGTCAATTTGTCTGCCTCCTGAGGAATCTGTATAACGACCAAGTAGCAACGGTAAGAACAGAACACGGAACAACAGACTGGTTTAAGATTGGGAAAGGAGTATGGCAGGGTTGTATACTCTACCTATTCAACCTGTACGCAGAACAGATCATGCGACGTGCTGGGCTTGATGAAGCCAAGGCTGGAGTTAAAATTGCTGGAAGAAACATTAACAATCTCAGATATGCAGATGATGCCACTTTGATGGCTGAAAGCTAGGAGGAGCTGAGGAACCTCATGACAAAGGTGAAAGAAGAAAGTGAAAAAGCTGGGTTGCAGTTCAACCTCAAAAAAACCAAGATTATGGCAACCAGCTTGATTGATAACTGGCAAATAGAGGGAGAAAACGTGGAGGCAGTGACAGACTTTGTCTTTCTAGGCGCAAAGATTACTGCAGACGCTGACTGCAGCCAGGAAATCAGAAGACGTTTACTTCTTGGGAGGACAGCAATGACAAATCTTGATAAAATAGTGAAGAGCAGAGACATCACACTGACAACCATGGTCCGCATAGTTCAAGCAATGGTATTCCCCGTAGTAACCTATGGCTGCGAGAGCTGGACCATACGGAAGGCTGAGCGAAGGAAGATAAATGCTTTTGAACTGTGGTGCTGGAGGAAAATTCTGAGAGTGCCTTGGATTGCAAGAAGATCAAACCAGTCCATTCTCCAAGAAATCAAACCAGACTGCTCACTTGAGGGAAGGATATGAAAGGCAAAACTGAAGTACTTTGGCCACATCATGAGAAGGCAGGATACCCTGGAGAAGATGCTGATGCTAGGGAAAGTGGAAGGCAAAAGGAAGAGGGGCCAACTAAGGGCAAGATGGATGGATGATATTCTGGAGGTGACGGACTCGACCTTGGGGGAGCTGGGGGTGGTGATGACGGCCGACAGGAAGCTCTGGCATGGGCTGGTCCATGAAGTCACGAAGAGTCGGAAGCAACTGAACGAATAAACAACAACAATGCTAAAATGCAGAGTGGGGGAGCACGGAGGTGAAGATCAAGCCTCCAAGTTTGGAGGCTTATGGTCATCGCCATAGGATTGCACCCTTAATTATAGAAAGAGATAGATGAGAGGGGAAGCAGGGCCATTCCAGCAGGCCTATTAGAAGACTACTCAATTTTTTCTTCTTCCCTTCCCATTCCACTTTCCTTGCATCTTTTTAGATTGTAAGCTTGTGGCCAGGGACTGTCTTGTTTCACTGATAACATGCAAGCCACTCCAGGAGCATTTCTGGATGAGGAGCAGGATAAAAATATATTGAATAAATAAATAAATCATGAATACAAGGAAATTTGCCCAGTGCCAACATTAGGCACCAGGTTAAAACTTCTTTTATTTACTCAGGCATTTTAAAGTTTTGTTGTTTTAACTTTACCTGCTGTTGTTTTAGTGTGATGTATTTTTATCTGGTTGTTGCAGCTTTTAATTTTTCTAAACTGTCCTGGAATCTCTCCTGATGAAGGGCACATGTAAATATTGTAAATACGTACATACATCCAAAAGAGAAATGTGACATTCAAGTGTGGAAAAGCTCTATTTCTGGGGCTGGCCCTACCATTAGGCAAAGTGAGTTGGCCACCAGAGGGCAAGGAGCAGAGGTGAAGTGTTAAGGGACAAAACTATATGCCATGAAGTCTGACCTGTAGCTCCAAAGCTAGCCTGCTACCCTCAAGTGAAGTGAGGGACACAATCTTGTTACCAGTGTTAGTTTAACTGCCAGTCAGAGCGGCTTCTGAACATGGAATGGGGGCGTACTTTGCCTTGGGCAGCAAAATGACTTGGGCCGGCCCTGTCTATTTCTCACAAGCTGAAAGCATTTTCCACCCACCCGTTCAAACAGTAGGCCACATTTTCAACATGTTTTGATTACAGTTTGGTAGGGCAACAAGGGACAGATAAAATTGCTTTTAGAGGCAAATCTTGCCTTGGGTCTACCAACTGACAATCCTTTGCGTATGGTCTTATTATTTATTTCATTTCATTCAGTCGTCACAGAATGTCTGTGTGCTAAGTTTTATGGAAGTCTTAGACTGAAGTGACATGATCAAAGACCAATCTGAGCTTGTTTCTGTTCTCTGTATTCCTATTCCATATGGGTCTTTTATCATTTGTACTAAAAGCTACATGGTAAGAAAAACATCCCCAACTCCAGTTTGGAATGTTCCTTGTTTTATGACCTCATAGTTGTTTGCATAAAATATGTTCAACATCTCTCCCATAGATTTAGAGAGCGTTGGAATGGATGGCTGTTGGATGCTAAAAAGCACTTCTACAATGGCTAATATATGTATTCTGTGATTAGATGTGGCACCATAGTGGTACCTAGTAACGTAATACAAATAGTACACAGTATAAGAAAACAAGCTATTTGTGGTAACTGGACATTGTGTTCTAGCAAGGAAGTGCATTATTTTAAAAAAATCTGGAGAAAGAGCAGTTTTAAGAGCCTTTGAAGGATAAGATTAGGTCAAGGAACATCAGACAAGTAAGTTGGAAGGTAGTAATAGGATTGGTATTTTCAGAGAAGCAACAGGCAGCTAGACAAAACCAGAACAGGCAGAGGGCTGAGGGGAAAGAAACTCTTCCGTAACGAAATGGTCTAATGGTCTACAATGGAAAAGCTGAAGCCTGTCAACAGCTTTTCCCTGATTCCTTCTGCATGTTTAGATGCAAACCTTTTGTTTGGGTGGCTCAAACCACAAGGAACAGGATTGCCAAAGTAGTCTCTTTATACAGGTATTGAAGAGGGTGACATCACATCATAATGCATACACTTTCACTCTCTTGGATGAGTACACACAGAGCCATATAGAGGTCAAGATCTTCTGCCTGCATATTGTTCTGTCATCAGTAACCCTTCTGCATCTCTGACACATTATCCTAGATCATCATTCCCCTTTCCCTTCTACATATATAAGAATTCCCTAGCTGGATCTCCATCCAATCCCACAGTCTGTTTCTGCTTTAAGAAACTCATAAGCAGCCAAGTCATGAAGATGATGGTCAACCCTTACTATTTGTCCCCAGAATCTGGTACTTAGAGATTTGCGCTGTGCACTGTCAAGAAGTAGAAACTCCTGGGATTAGCAGAGCTGGACCTACCATTAGGCAGAGTGAGGTAGATGCTGGTATGGTAGATGCTGGGAGGTGTGTCCTGTAAGCTACCCTTCTGCCTTCAGGTGTAGTAAAGGACACTGATCCATTGTCAATGTTGAAGAAAGGTTCAACTATCTGTCTGGTTTTTTATTTATTTATTATTAAATTTATTAATCGCCCATCTGGCTGGTCACCCAGCCACTCTGGGAGATGTACAGCATACAATAAAACAGTTTAAAACAATAAAATTCTACAATAAAAACATTTTCTAAAATACCCTAACCCACCCCAAATGCCTGCCTGAACAACCATGTTTTTAATGCACGACGGAAGCTCATTAAAGAGGGGGCATGACAGAGTTCCCTAGGGAGGGAGTTCCACAGAGTGGGGGCCACCACAGAAAAGGCCCTCTCCCTCGTCCCCACCAGTCTAGCTGTCCTGGCTGATGGGACAGAGAGAAGGCCATCCGAGGCTGATCTTGTTAAGCGGCCCGTCTGGTGCTGCTGGAGGCGCTCCTTAAGATAGGCTGGGACGGAACCATATAGGGTTTTAAAGGTCAAAACCAACACCTTGAATTTGGCCCGGAAAACAACTGGTAACCAGTGCAATTCCTTCAGCACTGGAGTGATGTGATCTCGCCAGCGGCTGCCTTTAATCAGGTGAGCCACCGCGTTCTGTACCAGCTGCACCTTCCGAACCATCTTCAAGGGTAACCCCACGTAGAGCGCATTACAGTAGTCTAAACGAGAGGAGACCAGGGCATGTACTACCGAGGGGAGCAGATGGTCGGGAAGGAAGGGGCACAGCTGCCGTATCAGATGGAGTTGATACAGCGCTGTCCGGCTCACAGCTGACACCTGAGCCTCCATGGACAGCTGGGAGTCCAAAATGACCCCCAGGCTGCGAACCTGGGCTTTCAAGGGTAGCCGTACCCCATTCAACACCAGGTCAACATCCCCCAGCCTCCTCTTGTCTCCCACCAAAAGTACCTCGGTCTTGTCAGAGTTCAGCTTCAGCTTATTCCTCCCCATCCAGCCACTCACTGTCTCCAGATATTTGGACAGGGATTCTACGGCCAACCTTGGTGAAGATTTGAACGAGAGGTAGAGCTGCGTGTCATCCGCATATTGATGACACTACACCCCAAACCTCCTGATGATAGCCCCCAGCGGCTTCACATAGATGTTAAATAGCATCGGGGAGAGGATGGAACCCTGTGGCACCCCACAAGTGAGTGGCCACGGGTCCGAAACCTCCTCTCCCAGTGCTACCCTCTGGTACCTGCCGGAGAGGAAGGACCGGAACCACCGCAATACGGTGTCTCCAGTGTCCAACCTCTCTAGACGGTCCAGGAGGATACCGTGGTCAACGGTATCAAAAGCCACTGAGAGGTCGAGGAAAACAAGGAAAGAGCATTCACCCCTATCCAGAGCCTTCCTCATATCATCTACCAAGGCGACCAAGGCTGTTTCTGTCCCATGCCCAAGCCTGAAGCCCAACTGAAATGGGTCTAGATAATCAGTTTCTTCCAAGTGTGCCTTCAACTGCATCGCCACCACCCGCTCAATCACCTTGCCCCAAAATGGCAGATTTGAGACTGGGCGAAAGTTGTTCAAAACTTGAGGATCCAAGGAGGGCTTCTTTAAGAGCGGTCTTATCCCTGCCTCCTTGAGGGCTGATGGCATCACTCCCTCCTCAAGTGAGGCATTCACCACTGCCCTGATCCCCTCACCCAGTCTCTCTCTGCAGCCCATAATGAGCCAAGATGGGCAAGGATCAAGTAAGCAGGTGGTCAGCCTTACAGATGAAAGCACCTTGTCCACTTCATCAGGAGGAAGAAGCTGGAACCGATCCCACAAAACCGGTTTGCCACAGGCCGCCTCTTGCTCACTAACTGTATCCACAGCGTGTAGAGTAACACACCTAATCTGATCAATTTTATCTGCAAAGTGCCTTGCCAAGGCCTCACAGGAGGCCTTAGAATGCTCCAGTGGTTCCGGAGCCACAGGACCGACCAGGCTCCGGACCACTTGTTTGGCCTTTGTACATGGAATGGGAGGGGCACTTGTTCTTGTTCTTTGCCTCAGGCAGCAAAATGTCTTGGGCCAGCCCTAGGGATTAGAGGATTTTTCCATGCCCCTGCTGGAAGACTCCTTGGAGGACAAAAAGCTGGAGGACCAAGAACCACTGACTTGCCACCCGCAATGCTCAGGATCTGCCAGGATAGCAGATAACTACCCTCAGAGATTACTACCACAAGGACATCACCTGTGGAGGACAAGGACTCTGCCTAGGGATTTTGGAGAATTCCGCCACCGACTCCAGTGAGGCCAGATTCTTTAGAATCCGCCCCCTCGGAGTCTGTGGCAGAATGGAGCAATTCCCCCCTTCCACCCCACGGAATCCCCCCGGGATGGAGTCTACCTGGCGGTGGCAGCTCCTGCAGCAGCTCCAGCGGTTCCGGGTCGTCTTCCAGCTGCTGCTGGGCTGCGGCCGCTACGCCATTTGCATCCCTGCCTTTTGTGGTGATAGGCTACGTAGATACTTCTGTTGCCTGTCACAGCTTGGCAGGGACGCAAATGGCGTAGTGGCTGCCATTTGCATCCCTGCCTTTTGCAGTGATAGGTTACATAAATATATACATAACCTATCACAGCCTCCGCAGGGATGCAAATGGTGGCCGGCGCAGCCCAGCAGTGGACAGAAGTCTGGCTGCAGGCAGCCCTGGCTGGCGGCTCCGCAGAGTTGCCCGTGGAGTGGAGCCGGCTGAGGAGGATTCCGGGGGGAGGGACCGAGCGCCTCTCCCCCACCGCGGACGCCCCGGATCGGAAAGGTAAGTACATTTCACACATCCCTAACTTTGCCTCAGAATAGAGGCAGAGAAACCCCCAAGCCCTCTGGAAGGATGCCTCTCGAAAAGACAAGAACTCAGAAGAAGTGCTAGATTGAGCCAGAGGCCTCCTTGTGAGAAAAGGTCTACTCACATGTAGGAGGCTTGCTCACAAGGAGGACAGTTGCAGTCATTAACAGCTCACAGCTGAGACTTGGCTGTGGCTAGGGATGTACGAAAGTCACTTACCTTTTTGAAGGGTGACATTTGTGGGGGGGGGAGGCGCTCCGTCCCTCCCCCGAAATTCTCTCCGGCCAGCTCTGCTCCGCAGAGATTCCGCAGAGCTGCCGGCCGGGGCCGCCCACAGCTGGACATCCAGCCGCTGGGCAGCCTGCACAGGGACGCAAACGGTGGCTGCCATAGCCGCTGTTTGCGTCCCTGTATTTTGCCGTGATAGGCTACATAAATATTTACGTAGCCTATCACAGCAAACAAAAGAAAAAAACAGCGAACGCAAATGGCGGGGATTTGCGTTCCCCTTTTTTTTTGCCATGATAGGCTACGTAAATATTTACGTAGCCTATTACGGAAGGAAAAAAAAAAAAAGGGAACGCTTTGACAGCCTCTGAATACATATAGCTGTGTAAAGCTGAGAGAGTTGCTGGAAGCAATATTGACCAGAGCTTCCTGAATCCAGCTTTGCTTCCCTTGTCTCCCAACTGCTTCCTTAACTGATTCCTTCCATGAGTACTTCTGGACTGAATTCTGACTCTTCTTATGCCTGCTCCTTGTCTTCTGTGTTGCCCTGGGACCTTGTTGCCTGTGACCTGGACTGTTAAGACTTTGCCTTTTGCCTGATCTTTGTGCTGACCACCTTGGAATTCTTGGACCCTTGGAACTCTTGGATTCTTGGAAATTGTAGCTGCTAGGCTCAAACTTGGGAAATGTGACAGATTTAAGGAGGTTGTGCAGGTGGTTCTCCTTTTGCACCATTGTAACTGTAGGACCTCAAGGCCTTGGATGTTCTATAGTAGCTACAATGGAAGGATAGGATCAACCAAGTAGAGAACTGGCATATAAGAAGACCAGCTGTCCTGTAAGTTTAAACCCACAGACATTCTCTTTAAGCTTTTGCTAATAAATAATTACAGGGTTTGTATAAGAAATAAATATTCAAGTCATGTCTTTTGGTATATTAATTAAATATATATTCTGTTTCTAGATGCATTTAAATGTAGGAGCAGTGAAGGCAATAGAAGCCTTCCTATTCATAATAGGCCAATAACACCATCATCTGGAGTTCAAATATGAAAAGTGCAAACTGTGCAAGATTAACATTGTAACTAAACCATCAGTGTGATAATAAATATATTCACTACCCATGTCACTGTAGTTCCTTCATGCATAACTTGTATCTAGTGGCTCTCATGCAAGTGAGGGGCTGTGGCCCATGCCACTGGTCCCAACAAAGGTTCTGTGGCTTCCCTGATGTCTAGGTGTGAGGTGTGGACTTCTACAAGAGTGAAACCTACGTGCATAGGCTTCCCTGGACATGGGATTCTAATTATGGGTAGGCTCATACATATGTCTAACATGTGGATGTTGCACAACTTTGGGGTGGGGTCAGCATTGTGGCCCACTGTCCCTTGATTGTATGAGCACCCCCTCACATGAGTAACCCTCAAAGGGAGTTAGTATTTAATGAGAATAGACACAAGGAGGCTTCAGTCTACTTCTACCCTAAAACACTCCCTAGCGTTGAAACCTTCAAAACCAGCTAATCTAGACCATCTCTAGACAGCTTGTCCAGCAGCAAAAAATACCCTGTTAGAGTTAGGAAATGTTTTCCTTATGATTGTTCTAAATCTAGTTGAAACCTACTGTGTCTTGAACTACCTGAGTAGCTACTTGGAATATTTGTTTCTCATGTCCTTCCTATACTTCTTGATTTCTTAAAATGATCACCCTGTTAATATCATATAACATAAAATTAGGGGTGGGCAAACTCCACCTGGTTCAATCTGAAATTGGCTCAGTAGTATTGAGAAGTTGGGGGGGGGGGTGATTCAGAAAAGAATGATTGATTCACCACCAAGAAGTAGATTTATTTATTTATTGACATACATCATTGTGGATACCAGGGTGGTGTGCAATAAATTAAAATAATGCACAATACAACAATATTTAAACCACATCTTCCTAATAAAAATATAGATGGAAGAAAATACAATAGAACAGACAAACCATCCATTTAAATGCCTGGGTAAACCAAAAGGTATTGAGCTGGCACTGAAACAATTTCAGTGTTGGCAACAGTCATACCTCCATAGTTGGGGTGCCCCAACTGAGAAGGCTCTCTCCCTTGTTGTCACTCTGGGGCTGTTCGCTAGGGATGTTGGAGAAATCCGCAGTGGACCCTAATGAGTTTGGATTTTTATGACTCCAACCCACAGATTCTGCAGCGGACTGGCTTTTCCCTTGTTGGGTGGATTCTGCAGACTTGCGGACCATTTTTCTAACCTTTGGGAATGCTGTGCAAATTTAGTTGCAGAAAAATACACAAACATTTTAAAAACCCAGCCAAAAATTCTCATTTCACCCATAGGCTAAAGTGTGAAATGTGCATTGGGGGGGGGGATTTGTGCATTTTTGTTAATGCAAATTTGTGCAAATTCAAAAACTAAACTCTGATTTGATCAATGAGTGGATGACCAAATGAAAGGTTCCTAACAATCCATGAAACACAGACAGAACATATTTTATACGATCCGTACATCTCTACTGTTCACATAACACACTAACCTGCACTGAATGGGTTAGTGTGTTCTCTGAACCCAGGACATGTTCTGCAGGGTGGCTTGTTAACCACGCAGTGCAGCTTGTTAACCACCCTGAATAACCCAACAACAAACCATGGGTTCTCAAGGTGGCTTGTTCGAGAAAAATAGCCACACTGCATGGTTAACAAGCCACCCTGTGGAAAAATGCCCTGGGTTCAGACAACACGCTAACCCACTGTTCAATAAACATCCCATAGTTCAACAACAAACCACACTCAAACACTGAGTGTGGGTTAGCATGTTCTGTGAACCCAGTGTCTATGTACCTGAGGTACTTGGGGAAGAGTAATGATCCTAACTCATTTTCTAACTTGTAATGTGGTGCATGCACCTTATTGTATTGCCTCCCCAAGAATTGTCAACTGCCCAAAACCTAGGTACAAGTGAGCCTTTTAGATCTAGATGGGTGATAGCAAGAAATAATAGAGCGAATTGAGCTAAATAGAAAAGATAGTCACCATACAAAGACTGCACTTTCTGGTCAGTTGCCTTGGTCCAGTAGCTTTAAAGATATCACTGAGAATTTCAAAGAGAATTTCCAGGGAGTCTCACCAAGAGTAGCATTAAAGAAAAATTCAAGAATCCATGTCAGGCAATACTTTTATTAGGACCAACCAAATATATCCAGAACTGTGGGCAAGCTTTTGACAACTAAAAAAGCTTTTGTCTCCCCCCCCCCATTTATTTCGTAACATCTTGCCCGATGAAGTGAAATGGAGATGTTGGAGCTCTGACCTCAGGTGAGGATGCAAATGAAGGGGAAGAAAGTGGGGAGGGGAGATGCTGAGAATCCACAACATCCTGAAGCCTTCCAGCTTCCATCCCTGTCTCCACCCCCGTGACTCCAGTAGAGTGGAGTGGAGCACATCTATTCACACTCAGAAGCACATCTACTGAGAAAAGCAACACAAAGGAGGATGAAGAGAATATCTCTTCTGTCACTTCTTCTGCTCTGCTGGGTGTCTGCCGAGAGAGCATTACAAAAGTATAGTGTTGCTCCGTTAAGTATTTGCCATCCCTTCTTCTCCAGTTTTTGCCATTCACAATTTTTGCAAGTGTTTAGTATATTCTTTAATTCAAATCATTAATTAAAAGGCTGAATAGCATTAGACCCAGCATTGAGCTGGAAATACATTCCAAATTTGTTGCTGATCCATTAATTACCCCTTGAGTGTAGTTTTCAATTGCGTACTCATTTAATGGTAATTCCTTGTAGTCGGGGATTCTCAAGTACCCTTACGAGGCTGTCATAAAGAACAATACATCAAAAGCCTCACACAAGATATATCAGCTGGGGTTTCCTTGTTTACTAATTCAATACTTGATCAAAGAAAGAAATTAGGTTGAATTGGTTTAGCCTTAATAAATCTACACTGACAGATAGTAATAATTTGTCCTGTAGATACTTGTTTTGTTTTAACATTTGTTGTATCTTCCACCAGCCAATCTCTAATTCCTTAGCACTTTTTTTTTTTTTTTAAGGAAAAGCTATGTTTTTGCCAGTCATTTGGGACTTCATCTTATCTCCAGGTGTTCTCAAATACTTATTTTGTTTGTTTGTTTATTATATTTCTGTACTGTCCAATAGCAGAGACTCTCTGGGGAGTTCACAGCAACTAAAACCACAAAATACTACATGCCAAAACACAATATAAAGCTTTTAAAAGTTTAAAAGTATCACGTAAAACCAAAATAAAACCCAACAGCAGGTACAGCCCAGGGAAAGCCTGGATGAAAAGGTGCATTTTCAGGAGGTGTTTAAAAGACGTCACATTTTCTGCCTCCCAAATTGCATGAGGGAGGGTTTTCCAGAGGGTGGCTGCTGCTACAGAGAAGGCCCACCATCAGTGTTCTTCATGGTGACATTCCCTTCATTTTGGAATGACCAGCAGGACCTCCTCTGAAGATCTTAAATGTCACCTGGGTATATATAAGGGGAGGCCATCTGTTAGGCATCCTGGTCCCAAGTAGTTTAGCCTGTGTTTTTTGCCCAGGTAATTATTTCAGGATTTGGGGGTGAAGATCAACAGGCTCTACTGACTAGGGCTGAGCAACCCTATATGAGAATTATGTTGGGTGGAGGGGGAGATATGCTGCCACCACACCAGTGCTGCCACACCAGTGTCCTATATGTGCTTAGCCTGGGGCTGGGTGGGGGGTTGGGACACACAACCAGAAAAACACAAAATGGCACAAGAATGGCATCCATGCCTCCAGCATCCATGGAAACATCTCCAGTACCCAGCAATCAGGGTGACTGTGTCTCCAGAACACAGAGAGGAACACTGTGGCTGTGCAAAGTGCTCCTTTTTGTGCTAAATGCCCTTTTCTCCACAGTTCCCCTCACCAGAGTAGTCTGTTGCATGCTCTAAGTGTTGCACGGTCTCCCTGTGCAGGGTTTATATACCTGAGAGAGAGTGAAAAAAGGCAGACTGAGGTTTGATTGAAGACTAGGGGAGAGATTTCAAACTCAGTCTTCAAGAACTGCTACTTTCCCTAGGCCCAGTCGGTGATGGTGTTCTGTGACTGAGTAGTGTTTTGTGCCATATCCTATGCTCTGTTGTGGTGATGTGGTTGGGGCAATTGTTACTATGGGAGAAGCGAATTTTGATTTATTTTTATTTGCCTCTCCATTGAACTGGGGGTGGGGGAGTTCCTTGCACCAGCTCAGAAGTCAGTGTAAAGTCATGCCATCACTGGGGTTCGGTCATGGTGTGGTGGAGTATACGACATGGCATAAATGTGCTCCTGCTCTATGCCACCCTGGTCCATCCATGACTCTGTCCTGGCTTAGCTGTTCAGCCAGCACATTTTTTGCTGACACAGCTGATGCACCACCAGTGTGTCCTGCTGCTGTATCTGATGTGGTGGCTGCATATATGATGTGCCAGTATAGCGGGATGTCTACCATATCCTATAACTCTTCAGCCAGTGTATCTTGAGTATAGGATTGCACCCTAAATTGTTCAAATTGCTCAAGTATTTTTATATGCTTTTCTTTTTTTGTCCTGACCTGTGTCCCCTTACCCTCTTTATTCTCACAAGAGTTGTTATATATCTCATCATCATTTTTGGCTACTCAGTTATTCCATTAATCAGCTTTGAAGGAAACAGAACTTATTAATTATGTATATCAAAACATAGAACAAAGCAGAGGGAGCTGCTTCAGAAAGTAAATGTGCATAGTAGAAATGCACATATCTGGAAGCTGAGATTATCAGTGGTTTTAGGGTTACTCATAAAAATTGTAATTTTGAATGTAAACCTCTGTAACTATCTACTCTGTGAATAGAGAACAGTGGAAACGTCATCAATATGTCCCATTGGGCAATGCTCTCCAACTTCCTTGTGGTCTCCTTAATTGCTGAAAGTCCTTTATGATGTAACAGCTCCCTCTTTGATGGAACAGCCATATGTTGTTGAACTCGACTAATTTGAAGTGCTTCTGATTAATTGTTTGGTAAACACAATGGAATGGAAAGGGAACATGCTTTAATTCCTAATATTTTCTTTCAACTCCATTGTAAAACAAGATGACATGCCTCCCCCCACACCACCACACTTCCAGTAGACAGAATCAGTGACATCACAAATCAATATGTTACTGGCAATTGCAGCCCATTTTAGCTAAAACGCTATTTTCCAAAGCAATCCTTCTAAACTCCTGACATCAGTGCTTTCCATGATAGAGCTGAGTCAAGCCCATGGATCTCAGTGGCCATTGTCTGTCATTTTCCAGTTTATTAAGGGTCAAACTAGACAGTATGTCTGTCACATAGTTTGGCGTTGCACCACTGATATTTGTTGCACAAGCCAATCTGCTTTCCCTGCATTACAAATAGGTGTGGGGACGTTCTGATCAGAACCAAGGTGAGGGCAAAAGCTCCCCCATACCATCTATTTCCTTAACAAAATCATGCCTAGTTTGGCCCCAAGATATACAGTGCACAAAATCATCTCAGGATCTAAGTAACTAGCTGTTGGCCATTTAAAAGTGCTCTGGCTATTGGGAGGAATAGAAATGTAATAAATAAATAAATAAATTTGGTTTGTGTGATAATATGAACAAGTCTTGTTCAATGTGGGTGGATGTTTTGATTTCTGTTTTACTTTAACAGAACATATTTATTTATTTATTTATTTATTTCTATACCGCCCAATAGCCGGAGCTCTCTTGATGATTTAGTTATATTTTAACTTTCGTACACTTGTATTTATATTTCTATTTATAGGTTTTAAATGTATAAGTTTTAATGTTGTAAAGCCGCCTTGAGGCCCGGTATTGGGAAAAAGGCAGGATATAAATAATAACAGCAACAGCAACAACAACAACAACAACAACAACAACAACAGTTATGTATGCCATTGTTACATCACACATAGACTACTGCAATGTGTTCTACCTGGGACTATCCAGTGTCTAGAGCTTCAACTGGTATAAATGTGGCAGCTAGGTTGCTAAGCAGTGCATGGGATCATATTATGCTGGTACAGAAAGATCTCTGCTGGTTGCCAGCTGGGTTCTGGGCTCAGTTCAGGATAATGGTTTTAACCTTTAAAGTCCTAAGTGGCTTAGGACCTGGCTACCTATGGGATGACTTTATACATGGACTTCACCAGATGGTCGACACCGAAATCAGATTGACTACATCCTTTGTAGCCAGAGGTGGCGGACATCTATGCAGTCGGTAAAAACAAGACCTGGAGTTGATTGTAGTTCAGATCACGAAATTCTTATTGCACAATTTAGAATCAGACTAAAGAGAATAGGGAAGACCCACAGATCAGTTAGATATGAGTTCACGAATATTCCTCATGAATATACAGTGGAGGTGAAGAATAGATTTAAGGGACTGGATTTAGTAGATAGGGTCCCGGAAGAACTATCGACAAAAGTTCGCAACATTGTTCAGGAAGCGGCAACAAAAAAGTCCCAAAGAAAAGGAAAACCAAGAAGGCAAGATGGCTGTCTGCTGAGACACTGGAAGCAGCCCAAGAAAGAAGAAAAGCAAAAGGCAACAGTGATAGGGGGAGATATGCCCAATTAAATGCAGAATTCCAGAGCTTAGCCAGAAGAGATAAGGAATTATTTTTAAACAAGCAGTGCGCAGAAGCGGAAGAAGATAATAGAATAGGAAGGACAAGAGACCTCTTCCAGAAAATTAGAAACATTGGAGGTAAATTCCAGGCAAAAATGGGTATGATCAAAAACAAAGATGGCAAGAACCTAACAGAAGCAGAAGAGATCAAGAAAAAGTGGCAAGAATATACAGAAGATCTGTATAAAAGGTAAAGGTGTCCCCAGCCAGTCGTGTCTGACTCTAGGGTGTGGTGCTCATCTCCATTTCTAAGCCGAAGAGTCAGCGCTGTCCGAAGATGCTTCCGTGGTCATGTGGCCGGCATGACTGAACACTGAGGTGCACGGAACTCTGTTACCTTTCCCGCCGAAGCGGTACCTATTTATCTACTTGCAATTTCTTGCTTTCAAACTGCTAGGTTGGCAGAAGCTGGGACTGAAGATGGGAGCTCACTGCGTCACGTAGCACTCAGGTCTCAAACTGCTGTCCTGCCGACCTTCCAGTCTGCAGTTCAGCGTCTTAACCACTAAGCCACCGCGGCCCCTAAGATCTGTATAGGAAGGATAATAATATCGGGGATAGATTTGACGGTGTGGTCAGTGAGCTAGAGCCAGGCATCCTGAAGAGTGAGGTTGAATGGGCCTTAAGAAGCATTGCTAATAACAAGGCAGCAGGAGATGATGGTATCCCAGCTGAACTGTTTAAAATCTTGCAAGATGATGCTGTCAAGGTGATGCATGCCATATGCCAGCAAATTTGGAAAACACAAGAACGGCCATCAGATTGGAAAAAATCAACTTATATCCCCATACCAAAAAAGGGAAGCACCAAAGAATGTTCAAACTATCGAACAGTGGCACTTATTTCACATGCCAGTAAGGTAATGCTCAAGATCTTGCAAAGTAGACTCCAGCAATTCATGAAATGAGAATTGCCAGATGTACAAGCTGGGTTTAAAGGCAGAGGAACTAGAGACCAAATTGCCAATATCCGCTGGAGAATGAAGAAAGCCAGGGAGTTTCAGAAAAACATCTCTTTCTGTTTTATTGACTATTCTAAAGCCTTTGACTGTGTGGATCATAACAAATTGTGGCACGTTCTTGGTGGTATGGGGATACCAAGTCATCTTGTCTGCCTCCTGAGGAATCTGTATAATGACCAAGTAGCAACGGTAAGAACAGACCACGGATCAACGGACTGGTTTAAGATTGGGAAAGGAGTACGGCAGGGTTGTATACTCTCACCCTACCTATTCAACCTGTACGCAGAACACATCATGCGACGTGCTGGGCTTGATGAAGCCAAGGCTGGAGTTAAAATTGCTGGAAGAAACATTAACAATCTCAGATATGCAGATGATGCCACTTTGATGGCTAAAAGGGAGGAGGAGCTGAGGAACCTCATGACGAAGGTGAAAGAAGAAAGTGCAAAAGCTGGGTTGCAGTTCAACCTCAAAAAAACCAAGATTATGGCAACCAGCTTGATTGATAACTGGCAAATAGAGAAAACGTGGAGGTAGTGACAGACTTTGTCTTTCTAGGTGCAAAGATGACTGCAGATGCTGACTGCAGCCAGGAAATCAGAAGACGTTTACTTCTTGGGAGGAGAGCAATGACAAATCTCGATAAAACAGTGAATAGCAGAGACATCACACTGACAACCAAGGTCCGCATAGTTCAAGCAATGGTATTCCCCGTAGTAACCTATGGCTGCAAGAGCTGGACCAGAAGGAAGGCTAAGCGAAGGAAGATAAATACTTTTGAACTGTGGTGCTGGAGGAAAGTTCTGAGAGTGCCTTGGATTGCAAGAAGATCAAACCAGTCCATATTCCAGGAAATCAAGCCAGACTGCTCACTTGAGGGAAGGATATGAAAGGCAAAACTGAAGTACTTTGGCCACATCATGAGACTAGGGATGGCAGAGAATTTCTCCACGAATCTCCGGGAGGCCGAATGCCAACGCATTCGGCCCCCCGAAATTGGTGGTGAAATTATCCGCCGGACCCCCGCCCCCCCGGGATGGGACTTACCTCGTGCGAATGTCCCTCTCGGCAGCGGGTCCCAGCAGCGGTTCAGCGGCGTTTCAGCAGCGGCGGTGGCGGCGGCCAGTCTTCTGACCGGCTGCCACCGCCGCCATTGCAAAATAAAAAAGGAAAGTAAAAAAAAACCCACACACACCCGTGATAGGCTAGTGATTTACGTAGCCTATCATGGCTAGATTTCCAAAGTCAGCCATGATAGGCTATGTAAATCGTCACGTAGCCTATCACGGGTGACTTTGAAAAAAAAAAAAGCACGTACGCAAATGGCAGCGCCCATGGGGCGCCGCCATTTGTGTTCCTTAGTTTGGCACGTCTAGTCTACATAAAGACTTACGTAGACTACGGCGAAAATAAGGGCAACACATTCCCTTATTTTCGCCGTAGTCTACGTAAATCTTTATGTAGACTAGACGTGCCAAACTAAGGAACGCAAATGAGGGCGCCCCATGGGCGCTGCCATTTGCGTACGTGCTTTTTTTTTTTTCAAAGTCACCCGTGATAGGCTACGTGACGATTTACATAGCCTATCATGGCTGACTTTGGAAATCTAGCCGTGATAGGCTACGTAAATCGTTACGTAGCCTAACACGGGGTTGTGTGTGTGTGTGTTTTTACTTTACTTTTTTTTTTGCGGCCGGGTAGACGGGGCGCTCCTCCCCGGCCTGAATTTCGGCGGCGAGGGATGGGGCACCTCCCCCCTGGCCTGAATTTTGGCTGGGCGAGGCGGGGCGCCTCCCCCCCCTCGCCTGAACTTCGGGGGGAGAACCGAAGCGCCTCCCCCCCACCGCGAAGCAAGCTGCGGGACCAGGTAAGGCCCTTTCGTCCATCCCTAGAGAAGATGGGATACCCTGGAGAAGATGCTGATGCTAGGGAAAGTGGAAGGCAAAAGGAAGAGGGGCCGACCAAGGGCAAGATGGATGGATGATATTCTGGAGATGACGGACTTGACCTTGGGGGAGCTGGGGGTGGTGACGGCCGACAGGAAGCTCTGGCGTGGGCTGGTCCATGAAGTCACGAAGAGTCGGAAGCGACTGAACGAATAAACAACAACAACCTAAGGGACGACCTGGCTACCTAAGGGACCACCTGTCTCGTTTTTAAGATCTGCAGTAGAGGCCCTCTTGAGGACACCATTACCCACAGAGGCTCATATGTCATGCATGTGTGAAAAGGCTTTCTCCTGTGTTGCCCCCAAACTGTGGAATACACTCCCTCAAGAGCTACATTTGGCTCACACACTCTTGGCTTTTAGAAATGGTGTGAAGACATATCTTTTAAATTCAGCGTTTCCATTGATGTTGTTAATGTTTTACTGTTTTTAATGTTCTTGGGTTTTTTAAAATTATTTTTAGGATTTTATTGTTTTAAATGGTTGTGCACTGCCTTGATGGCTTTTTAGCAAATAAGGTATATATGTGTTAATACTAAATAATAATGAATAATCAATAAATCTTCTGCATGACAGCCCTTCCGATATTTGAAGACAACTATGATGTCTCTTCTCTTCTCCAGGCTAAGCAAACTTCTTGAACTTGGTTGGTATGAGGATGTCAGAGAAATGAAAACATAGTTTCCTTATGTGGAGATGATATATTAAGCAAAGATGTTCCAACACTGGAATTCAACATAATACAGTGCTGGAATGTGCCTTTATCAGGTATTCCCTTATCCAGAGAACAGTACCAGGATCCTTTATTTTATTATTTATTACTAAAACCGAAACACTCCCTTTTCACTAGGCAGTAGGCAGTTATTTCTGAAGCAAATCCCTACTTGTTCACGTATTCAATATGAGAATGAATTCTTGGCCATAGTAATTAACAATAAAATCACCGATCAGAAAAGTTTTTGGGAGTTGGGGTTTAGAGGGCTTTTGAGTTTGTTACAACAGAAAACTTCCCCTTTCCTTCTCTCATCTGGCAACTGGTGGTTGGCTTGTGTTGTGAACAGGTTTCCTCTTAGTTCCTCTGTGACTGTGCTGCTCCAAGGATATGCCCTTCACATGCCTTTGTTTATCTTATGGGATTTGCCGCAGCCTGGTTTCATCTCAGCAGCCTAGCAGACACCCCAGGAATAAAATCAGCAGGATAGGTTCTTTATTATCACAAGTCTGTCAGTTGAGAGCAAAATCTCATTCAGAGCTGGTGTTGTTGAACTAGTTTCAATCACTCAGAGAGATGTCAA
Source organism: Heloderma suspectum (assembly GCF_057233095.1). Lineage (NCBI taxonomy): Eukaryota > Metazoa > Chordata > Lepidosauria > Squamata > Helodermatidae > Heloderma > Heloderma suspectum. The sequence continues at coordinate 75,502,135 of NC_139460.1, read as the reverse complement.
ACCAACACTGTTAATAAAGTGAATATGTCACACCTAAACTATATGTAGGAACAAATCCTTTAAATTAAAAAAGGTACAGCTGCAAATAGACACACACTTATCTTGGAGTAACTTCAATTGAACTCAATAGTTTACTTCTGATAAGATACATATAGGATGGTACTGTTACTAAAGCTTTCGGTATGAAGTCCTTTCTCTAGCTTTCTTGCTGTTAAGGCAAGTGTGTGTGTGTGTGTGTGTGTGTGTAAATACACATCAATGACTTGGTTTGCTTCAGAATTATTTATTTATTTTATTACATTTATATCCCAACTTTCTTCCATCATGGAACTCAAGGGGGCTACATGTGGTTCCAAGGTAATCTCCCCTCCAAGCACTGACTGGACCCAACATATGGAAAAGTATGGCTGTAGTCCTATACACAGTTAGTAGGGAGTAAGACTCATTGGACACAGTAGGACTTATTTCTGAATAAACATGCACAGGATTGCACTGTAAGATGCTTTTGGAAGCTCATGCCAAAATAAATCAGTTACTCTCCTAGGGCTGCTTCACATGTTACTTGGAAACAGTGAAAAGTGGATGAGAGAAGATGTGCAAGTTCCTCATGAAGTAGCTTTCTCCAAGTCATTGTAACATTCGAAAACTCTCTGCAAATGCAGGAACCACTGCAAATGTTCTCTTATAATATCTCTATGAGCAATGGGATGGAAAGACAAATGACGGCAGCATCCAGTGCATCTTTATTTATTTATCTTTAAAAACAGCAACTGCCTGGAGTCCCATGGGGGGTTTCCTCACCCCTGCCCTGTCACCACCTATGGGGGAACTGATCCTTCTCTGGGCAAGCCCACCTATGAGGTTTCTTATTTTTAGCAAATGCTTATATTTTCCTTATCCCAAGGAACTCTCTGCCACTATAACTCAGGGTTCCCCAAGCTGGTCCTTTTCCTCTGCCACCAGTTCTCTTAGAATACTTTAAAACCTCCTAGTAGCTGGTATAAAAGGCTTAGGTGAGAGATGGACACTAACACTAGAGACGAGATGAACTATTAAACAAATAATTTATTAAAGGGATATTTTGCTTATAAGGGATTCCTAGTATTTACTCCGGGGTTTTCAAAAGACTGCATAGTGACAGTTCTTAAGGGCTCAAGAGGCACTGTTGCTGCTACAAGCCTCTTAATGACTTCTTTTACCTCAGGTAGGGATGTACGAAAGTTCTGTCACGGATCTCGGGAAGGCCGAATGCCAGCGCATTCGGCCCCCCGAAATCGGTGGCGGAATGCCCCCCCCCCCCGGGATGGGACTTACCTTGGGCGGATCTTCCTGGCGGCGGCAGCTCCGGCAGCGGCTCCGGCGGCGGCTATGGCGGCGGCTGGTCTTCCGACTGGCTGCTGCCACCACCATTTCCAGGTAAAAAAACACACACAAAAACGTGATAGGCTACATAAAGATTCACGTAGCCTATCACAGCTAGATTTTAAAAAACCACCATGATAGGCTATGTAAATCTTTACGTAGCCTATCACAGCTGACTGCAGGGACGCAAACGGCGGCGGCTATGGCCGCCGCCATTTGCATCCCTGCTAGCCAGCGGCTGGATGTCCGGCTGCTGGCGGAGCTGGCCGACGGCTCCGCAGAATCGCTGCAGAGCACAGCCGGCCAGCCAGGATTCTGGGGGGGGGGGGAGGAATGGAGCGCCTCCCCCCCCCGGCAAGGATTCCAGGGGGAGGGACGGAACGCCTCCCCCCCACCATCAGCATAATCCCCAAAAGGTAAGTGATTTTCGTACATTCCTAACCTCAGGTTAAATTCCCTAAACCTCTGCCCCAGCCAGATACCCTCACAACCAGCTCCAGGATACAGTCTTCCTCTGACACCAAAGCTCCTCCTGTTGTATTTCTGACTGCTGGGACAGTTTATCTTGTTTTTTATTGCCTGCTTGTGTGTAACCTTCTTCCAGCATGATCTTAAGAGCAGGCTCCTGGCATAACAAAACTACCTGCTCCCTACTCCTGATCTTCACTAGCCATGTATGGTTACATAAAATGTATGGTTACATTTTGCATAAATGGTGGTTCGTGGCTTTATAGAAATGTAATGTTGCATAAATGGCAGCTGTAAAGGAGCCATTTGTGCAACATTACATTTCCGGAAAACCACAAATCATCATTTTTACACAAAATTGTGGCATGCTCAGGGGACTGGCAGCTGCTGGGCGCTCACCAGGCCATCCAGCATCTTGCACAGAGGCAGGCAGCGGTGGCAATTCGGTGAGCTCCCGGCGAGGACGGACAGAGGTCAGTTTGTCCATTCCTAATCTCGAGTGCCATTTTGGTAGAAAGGCAGGGTATAAATCAAATAAATAAATAAATCCCTCTCAGAGGCCACACAAAGTAAATATTGCAGAACAACAATAGTTATATACAGGCATTTCTTCACAGGTCCCAACATGGACAGGCTTAGAGAAATGTTTAATGGTCACTTACATTTTTTTTCAGATAGCTGTCGCACTAGGTAGAGATGTTGGCTCAGAATGAAATTTGAATTCGGAATCCCTTGTAACCTTAATCATTTTAAATAAAAATGCCATGGTTTTGATACTTTGTAAACTGATCTTCCAAACTGTTGCTATTCAAAAAAGCTAATTCAGGGGTTCTGGGCATTAATGTCAATGTCCTACAAAACTGCCAGATTAAAAAAAAAAAAGGTCGGCAAAGGCATTAATTTTTTGTCTGTGGCAGCATAAAGGTTGCCTCCGTTGTTTCATCTCAAAACAGCTGCATGCTTTCATTGACTTTTGTTGCCCTTTCTTTGTGCACTCATCCTAACCTCTTAGGTTGTTTCCTGGCCTCCCTTCACTGACCTATGACCAGCGATGACCTTTAGCTAGAGAATGTGACATTTTGTTCTCCTCTGGCAGACGTGTGAGGCTCTCATTATTCAAAGGTATGTGAAAATAATGACCTCTAGTGACCTTTCCATTTCCTTTCATTTACTGGTGTCCTCTAGGTGCTTGTTCAGCATACTGCCATGCCCAGATGGTGTGTGTGTCTGTTTAGTGGTAGTATATTAGAATTTATTATTTAAACATACATCTCCTGAATATTAATTCCATGCCCCAGCTCTTGTTCTTATGGCCTGTTGAAGCAAATGTCAGGTAACCTGATAGGATGGAACAGGTGGAGAAATGGTTTCATAGGATCAGAAGGCTGTAAGGGGGCTGTAAAGTGATCACATCGAAGGAAATGCCCCAAGCGAAGATCTCCTATCCATCAGCTTCCAATAAGCTGACATTCACAAAGGAGGCCACAATGTGCTACAAGCACAGAGCAGGAGTGAAAAACATGTAACTAGAGATGCCTTTAGAGTTCTAGGTGAGTCAAACATGTAATCCAAGCCACTCAGCAGAGACGAAAGAAGAGAAGAAACACCAAAAAGGCACCCTTCTTCTGCCCACCCCGGCCCAAACCCACTTACTAGCACGCCAATCAGCTGAACACTGTGTAACCCAAACTCATACACTATATTTCCTGAAAATATTTATTTCATTCTTTTTACATTTATATCCTGTCATTTTTCCTCTTGCAAAGAACCCGAAGCAGCTTACATAGTGCTCCTCATCATCCATTTTATTCTCACAAGGACCTTGCGAGGTAGGTTAGGCTGAGAGTCAGTGACTGGCCCAAAGTCATCCGTGGCTGAGTGGGGTCTAGAACCAAGATCTCCCATGTCCCAGTGCAACACTCTAGCCAGTACACCACACTGGCTCTCTGAATATGCAAGCAGTATACTCCTATGCATGTTTATTTGTGATATTTATATACTGCTAAATATAATAAAATCCCTCAGCAGTTCACATATAAATATTAAAATCACATTTAAAATATAGTATTAAAACACACAACATTAAAAACAATCCAATTACAATGAAAGCAATACAAGAAGGAGGACGATGGAGCAGCATTATTAATTTAATTACAACCTGGGTGAAAGCTTGGGTGAAGAAGTGTGTTTTCAGGACGTGTTTGAAAGATGCCACATTTTGGGCCTGCTGAACTGCACAGGGGAGGGTTTTCCAAAGGGCGGGCACTGCTACCGAGAAGGCCTGTTGTCAAGGTATTGCGTGGCGACATTCCCTTAATTTTGAAATGACCAGCAAGGCCTCCTCTGATAATCTTAAAGGTCGCCTTGGTATGTAAGGGAAGGCAGTCTGCTAGATATCCTGGTCCAAAGTTATTTAGGGCTTTATATGACAATAACATAACCTTGTACATGGTTCAGTAGCTAATAGGTAGCTAATACTTGGAAGCTCAGTATCTAATACCTGGAAGTAGGTCCCACTGTGTTCGGTATCTAATACCTGGAAGTAGGTCCCAGCTAAGTGTGCGAAGGATCCCACCCTTGGACTGTAATCCAAAACACACTTACCAGGGAATAAATCCCATTTTAAAAAGTGAGACTTATTTCCAAGTAAACATGCATAGGACTGTGCTGCCAATGTATTAACAGGCTGGCTTGCCATAAACCTTGCTTACTCAAAAGTAAGTACCACTGATTTTAATAAGACTTATTTTCAAGTAAATGTGCTTAGGACTTCAGCATTAATGCTTAATATGCATAGTTGCATAATACTCAAATATTTGACACAATGAGCAAAAATAAAAATCATCTGCAAACTTCCCCTTTCCAAGGTTATTTCAAGAGTCAAGCTGAAAAGTTTCCTGGATAAATGAATCAAAGAACTTGGAAATATGAAGGGAGTGCACTGCATATTTCTCACCAATTTTGCTAGATTTCTACTGACATTTTTAATTTAGTGGGAATGATGACTTCTTAGCTAGAAAATGCAACCCCACCCCCTACCCCCACCCCTAGTAAACATTATTATTTAGTTAGTTAATTAAGTTTGTCAATTATGGTATTTTGAGTATTTGGTTTTAATGTTTTTGTATTTTTAGATATGGTAAATGATATATAAATTGAATGAATGAATGAATAGGATATGACAATGACTCCACTGATTATGGTTACTTATTTATAACATTTTAATCCTCCTTTCCATAAAAGATATATTCAAGGGGAAAAACAAGTATAGCAAAAGTTAAATGACTAAAAAATTAAAATTACAATAACAATTCAAAAACAGTATAAATCCAGCAGCAGTTACCCATTTTAAAAGGTGGCATTTAAAAAAATTCCTGCTGGAAAAGGCAGATCTTAGCTCCCTGCCAAAAGGCAAGCAGTGATGGGGCCAGTTGGTCTCGCTTGGTCACATGTGTTAGGCATATACAGTACATCTCTATGTTAAAATTGTCAATAGTTCTGATGAGATGTTCCTCACAAAATAAGTGTAATAGTAACATCTTAAGGTTACCTTGGTTAGATTCAGAGCAAGTAATAAGCACCCCCACCTTTTTGTATTACTGTGGAATTAAATTGAAATGCAGAGGGTGTGGACAGAAACCAAGAAATACACAATTTTTATGCTGCAGAATGTTGCCTTAGTGGTGTTGGATTTGCAGCAAGCAATATGTGTCCTTCCCACAGGCCATTCCATGAAAACACTAACAGTAGGGATGGCAGAGAATTCTGCCATGGACTCGAATGTGGCCGGATTCTTAGAATCCACCTCCCCGCCGGAGTCCGTGGCAGAAGGGACCACTCACCTCCGCCACCCTGTGAAGTTCGTGCTGGCCGGATGCTACCTGCCGCTGCTAGGTCCAGGTCCATCCTCTGCCAGACTGCGGACACAAATGGCATCCAGCGTAGCATCCCTACTCTTTGCCATGATAGGCTACGTAAATCTTTACGTAGCCTATCGCGCAAAGGAACAGGGACGCAAATGGCTTACCCATACGCGTCCGCAGTCTGGCAGAGGACGGACCCGGCTGGCGGTTTTGCGGACTCGCCGCAGAGCGGAGCTGGCCAGAGAAGCTCACCTCCCCCCCCGCGGACCCCCCAGCAGACTCAGATAAGTGGGGTTCATACACCCCTAGAAAACAGAGACACAGAGGTGAAGAATGAAAAAATGGTTCAAACAGTCCGAAGTTGGTGCCATCTTGTAGAGAAAAAAATCATGCACATATGTTTAATGCATGACTTGGCAATATTATTGGCCAGGACATCTGAACCATCTAACAAAAGAAAAAAATACCGTGTACATGAGCAACAAAACCCTCATTAAAATAAGGATAGTAAAGAGAAATAAATAAATTACACTAAGGGCACAATCCTAAGAGATCTGCCTTGGATATTCGTAAGTCAATGAACTCAGAGGCTTATGAGTATCCTACCTTGTGCCTCCCACTCTGCATTTAATCTAGATGAGCATTTTCACCTGTCTAGTAGAGGCCTCAGGGAAGGTGGGGGAAGGAGGCTGGGGTGGCCATATGACCATATAGCTGCCACCCAGGTCTCTTCCCCTCCCTGCCCCCAGAAACATATCCTTTCTGCCATTTCTACACTCTGTTTTCTGCAGAGGTAGCTGGCGTGGTTCCCTCCATGCTGGCTACAAAGGGAGCAGAAGGGGAGTGCAGTTTCCTGGCTCTGAGGTTGGAACCTGTTTCCAACCTCAGAGCCAGGAAACCAAACAATCCTATGCCCCCCTCCAAAGACACTGTCTGGTGGGCATAGGATTGCTCTCCTCATGTATATGATGTATGCTAAAGTGGGCACTTAAGGCTTTATTTTTCCAATTAGTACATTTTTTAAAAAATGAACATTGAGGGGTGAGTACTATGTACACTACAAATAATTAATATGATTCTATTACCATAAAAAGTACCTAAAGAATTTTAAAAGAGTAACTAGTGCAAAGAAAACTCCAAATCATTGTAAGAGGAATGTCAGTGATGAACACCATCACAGTTTAAGCAGCATTTTCTTTTAATCAAACTCACTTTCATAGAACGGGGCTTTGGTCTGATGGTGTCTTATCATGTTTTGCCACTAGCATTTGGATAGTATAAAGAGCTGTATGGTGAAATAGTATGGCTGGGCATGTTATTAGCACTGCCCAAGAACTTGCTGAAGTGGTAGCAAAAAAAGGAACACAGGTCCATATCATTTTCAGTGAGAAACAAGAGATGGTTACCAAGAAAAATGTGATAAAAGATAGCAAAATACACCTGCACATCCTAATACATTGTCTATGCATTTTACCAGTCCAGAGAAACCATACATTGTTGAGTACAGCTTATATTCTTATTGGTGTTTCCATAGACAATTACAAGCTTTTATACTTTGGAATCAGGAAGCAATGATCCAATAATGATCAGAAATGACCAAGCCACCTGAAATCAGTCTGTACCTAGTACTAATCCAGAGACTGCTGGTAGTGTCATGTGGTGATTTTGTTCTTGTATGATATTCAGGAAATAAAACTGAAAAGGGGTGCATTGGTCAAATAGTTTCCATGTCTAAGCCTGATATAGAAGTCGTGTTTCTTTAGAAGCACAACACACACGTGACAGTGTTTTCCTTCCCCCGGTGGAAGATCAGTCTTGAGCGGAGGAAAACGAAGTGCTCCAGAAGTTTACGGATCCTGTCGTTGGGAACTGTTACCAGTTTTTGACACCTATCATTCATGCAAGCTGCATGAACAGAACTGCAGCATGGCAATTTTCCAGATGTACTTATCGCTTAGCCATGTTTTAATGTTACTGAAATGTTAAAGGTTAAGTTAAATGTTAAATTAATGTTAATAAGTAGATGCATGTGCTTCATGACTTAACTGCTATTCTTTCTATTAATGAATTGCCGTAGTGGCTAGCAAGCAACATTACAAAATTATTGTGTTACCGCACAAGGTGATTCTGTTTACCTGCACGTTTATTTTATCTTCTTATTAAATTAAATTAAAGCATGCAGAGGAAAAACTAATGAGTGGAAATCCTTGTATATGGAATGTAATTTACAAGAAAAAAATTAGTCCACTGTCCAATTCACTGGGCTGAATTTGCATTTGCAAGTATGTGTAAATAGGGATTTCCAAAAAAATTATTCTGTTACTTCATTATTGTTAGCATTTCAGACACTGTCTATAATATTTAAGAGTTTTTCAACTCTTTTTAATAAAGATAGTCTCATGCCTGTGGGTACATATAATATCAGTTCTGAAAACTTGCTCAGTGCTACAATAATTGTAATAGTAGTAATATGGGTGATCCCATTATTTTCAGAATTGACCCAAATTTCAGAAGTTCCAAGTCAAATGGAAGGAACCAGCAATATGGGCCCTTCCCATGCCAAAATAATATTTTCCAGTAACTGGGGAAACATTAGGGTGGGAATGAGGTGTAGTGTAGGAAGGAGCCATGTCACAGACTCCTCCTATGTGACCCATGTTATCAGAATGCCACTGGAAAGACTTGTGCTGCAGCAACTGCCACACTAGTAAGGCAATTCCAGAAGGGATTTAGACTTTAGTTTATCCAGTCAGCATAAATATTTAATATGCCCTACATTTAAGAAAGTTAAAGTGCCTCCGATCATTTTGGAGCAGAGCTAGACTAGGCAGCTGAGTAATTCTAATCACTATTTTGAGTGTGCCTGATATATGTCCCATTAGGAGGATAAATATGTATAATTAAGGGTTAAAATAAACTTGCTACTGTTTGAGTGCTGGTGAGGGCTGGAGTGCCCTGAACACTCTGGAGCTGCTAAACAGAGGTAGGAATAATAATGCTTTCTGACGTGAAGATTGCGGGAGATTCCAGAGTTAAGGTAATGTTGGCCCACTCCTTTCTTCTTACATGTTGCTGGCACATAGCACTAAAGGAGGCAAGGGAAAGCCATCATGCTGACTATTCTATTGGGCTAAAAAACAAAGAATGTTTTAATTCTCTCTCTCCCCAGACAACTTTCAACTGGACATGATTTAGCAGTTCTCTGCACTGTCTATATACAAATAGTACAGTTATCATAAAAGACACTTGATTTTATATTTCCACCTCTGCTCTAGCATGGAATTATATTTGTTGCCATGTCTTATAAGTATACTGTTCTCAACTTTCCCCCTATATTTACTCCCAGGGATGCTTCAGAAATAAATACCTCCTCCCCTATTTTTTTAGGCACAATTAATCTCAAATAGGGCTGTGCATTGCTTCGGTTCCAAATCTGAATACTGAAGTGAATCAGGGCGCTTCAGGGGCGCTTCAGTGAGATCTGAAGCAGATACAATTCCGAGGCAATCCAAAGTGAAGCGGGTCACCACTGAAACATTTCAGTCCGCCTCGGAGATTCAGAGCGATTCTGATGCCTAGACAGGCTGTCTCCAAATGTATCAACTTGTGAAAGATCAGGGAGGAGGAGGAGGAGGATGAAGGAGTGACCTTTGGCGAATGGCAACTCTAGTTGCCAAATTAGTGCTGAACTTAACCCAGCAGTCTCCAATCAGTGACAGTGTGTGTGTGGGTGGGTGGGGGGGGGGGGATACTGTATATATTGGAGAGAAAAGCCTGCGTTTGTTTCACTGTGAGAAAGAGAGGTGGTTACTGGAGAGTGCTGTTGCTGTTGGTTAGTTGGCTAGATTTGTGGTTGTATGTGTGAGTGAGTGTTGTACTGCAGCTTCGTTCTTATTCTTTCCCACCCAACCCTTCTCAATTCAACTATTCCCTTGCTTTCTTTTCTAGATTATTTATTAAAAAAACCAAAAACATTTAGTACTTTAGTACTTTAGTTTCTTCCTTTCCTTGCCTTGTTCTTTGGCTCTTCCCCCCACCCCCACTTCTGAATTATTCAACCATTATTATTAGTTCTTTCTTTCTTTCTTTCTTTCTTTTTCTTTCTTTCAATTATTTATAAAAAATACAAGAAACTTTTAAAAAGTAGTTCACTTGCCGTGACTTGTTCTTTGGCTCCCCCCCCCCCCCATCCTCAGGTCAACTCTTTCTTTGTCATTTTCTGGCTAGATCATTAAAAACACACACACACAAACAAATAAAAAAAGTATTTTCTTTCCTTGTTCTTGGCTCTCCCCCCACTGCCCTTCTCAATTCCTGTATTCATTCCCTTCCCATTTTTGAACTCTACATCTTTTCCTTAAAAAAATAAACAAATAAAAAATAAACCCTTTTCTTTGCTTGTAAGTAGTTCTGTATTTGCTTTTCTTTTGCTGTTGTGTGTCTGTGCGTGTGTGCTTGTGTTGTGGTCAAGCGAAGCACTACACATGCCCACATTTCAAAATACAGTGGACAAAGCACTACACACATAACATCTATTATTTAAATTCAGTACTACACTGTGTGGCAAAGGAAGCCCAATATGAGGCATCTTTGGGGTCTTGGCATTGGGGCTGCCCACTGCCCAGATTTCATGCACTTCTGTGCAACCAGTCAAAAGTTATAGCTCTTTGCATAACACAGTTCGCCTGCCAGCCTGTTTTTCCAGGTAATGTGTATTGTATTCCATTTGGCCAAGGAGAGCCTGAGGTCATCCACTGTGAGGCTGAATAGGAAAAGGGAGAGGGGTTATTTGCACTTCAAAGAAACCTGCAGCATAGATTAGGGATAGTGACCTCCTCCTAGTTTCCCGCCTCCCAGCTGAGCAGAGCAGAGCAGAGCAGAGCAAGCTGCTCCAGCTGGTCCAGGGACTACAGAAGCAGGCAAGCTCCCAGAGAGCGAGCGAACAGAGCGAGCGAACAGGGGGAGCAAACAGGAGTTGGCCAGGGGAGTTGCAGTGGTTGAAGAGACAAAGGAGACAAAGGAGACAGAGGCTAAGAGGTAAGTGGGTTGCAGGAAGCCCAGGGCGCTGCCCTTTATCCTTCTGACTGGCTGTGAGCTCACCAGGAGCTTCTGAGAGCTCCAACTGAATTGGAGGGGTGTGGCCTGAGTACTCCCAGCAGCTGACTGGGCGGGAAGCTTCAGTCTGTTTCCCGCCTCCCAGCTGAGCAGAGCAGAGCAGAGCAGAGCAAGCTGCTCCAGCTGGTCCAGGGACTACAGAAGCAGGCAAGCTCCCAGAGAGCGAGCGAACAGAGCGAGCAAACAGGGGGAGCAAACAGGAGTTGGCCAGGGGAGTTGCAGTGGTTGAAGAGACAAAGGAGACAAAGGAGACAGAGGCTAAGAGGTAAGTGGGTTGCAGGAAGCCCAGGGCGCTGCCCTTTATCCTTCTGACTGGCTGTGAGCTCACCAGGAGCTTCTGAGAGCTCCAACTGAATTGGAGGGGTGTGGCCTGAGTACTCCCAGCAGCTGACTGGGCGGGAAGCTTCAGTCTGTTTCCCGCCTCCCAGCTGAGCAGAGCAGAGCAGAGCAAGCTGCTCCAGCTGGTCCAGGGACTACAGAAGCAGGCAAGCTCCCAGAGAGCGAGCGAACAGAGCGAGCGAACAGGGGGAGCAAACAGGAGTTGGCCAGGGGAGTTGCAGTGGTTGAAGAGACAAAGGAGACAAAGGAGACAGAGGCTAAGAGGTAAGTGGGTTGCAGGAAGCCCAGGGCGCTGCCCTTTATCCTTCTGACTGGCTGTGAGCTCACCAGGAGCTTCTGAGAGCTCCAACTGAATTGGAGGGGTGTGGCCTGAGTACTCCCAGCAGCTGACTGGGCGGGAAGCTTCAGTCTGTTTCCCGCCTCCCAGCTGAGCAGAGCAGAGCAGAGCAAGCTGCTCCAGCTGGTCCAGGGACTACAGAAGCAGGCAAGCTCCCAGAGAGCGAGCGAACAGAGCGAGCGAACAGGGGGAGCAAACAGGAGTTGGCCAGGGGAGTTGCAGTGGTTGAAGAGACAAAGGAGACAAAGGAGACAGAGGCTAAGAGGTAAGTGGGTTGCAGGAAGCCCAGGGCGCTGCCCTTTATCCTTCTGACTGGCTGTGAGCTCACCAGGAGCTTCTGAGAGCTCCAACTGAATTGGAGGGGTGTGGCCTGAGTACTCCCAGCAGCTGACTGGGCGGGAAGCTTCAGTCTGTTTCCCGCCTCCCAGCTGAGCAGAGCAGAGCAGAGCAGAGCAAGCTGCTCCAGCTGGTCCAGGGACTACAGAAGCAGGCAAGCTCCCAGAGAGCGAGCGAACAGAGCGAGCGAACAGGGGGAGCAAACAGGAGTTGGCCAGGGGAGTTCGGCAGGGGAGGTCAAGGGGGAGGCCCCTAACATTTTTTTTTATTTTTTTTTACTAACTTTTTTTCATTTATTTGTCTTGTAACACACACTTCCACACCAGTGGGACTCTGCTTTTAACCTCTACTGAGTAGAGGAGCAGGCACAGGCTAGTCTAGAACAATCACAAAGCTAGACACAAAAAGGGAAAAGAGGCTATGGAAGGACAAGACTCTCCAGTGGTGGTGACCTGCAAGGTGTGTGCAATGTTTGTTTTCTTGCCTGAGAACAACATGGCCTACACCTGCAACAAGTGCAAGTTGATCACGCTGCTGGAGGAAAAAGTAAGTGGACTGGAGCGGCGACTGTCAACCCTCCGGGGAATAAGAGAACACGAAGAGTTCTTGGACAGAATGGGGGAACTACAGCAGCAAAGGGCAGACCAGAAGCTTGAAGAGCAACAGCAAGGTGAGGCAGTGGGAAATGCTGAGGTGAAGAAAAATGGAGTAGAGGATACTCCTTGGAAAACGGTGACAGTTAGGAGAAGAAGAACTAGACGCCACTCTGCACCAGTGGAAGCGGTGGAGCTGTGGAACCGATTCCAGGTACTTGCAGATGAGACTGGAGGACAGCCTGCAGAGGAAGAATCACAGGGGAACCTGCATGAGAGTGAGCAAGAGGCTAAAGGTCAGTCAAACAGAGGCGATGAAACCCAGGCCTACAAGAAGAAGAAGAGAAGAGTGGTAGTAGTGGGAGACTCCTTGCTGCGTGGGATCGAGACCCAAGTATGTCGCGAAGACCCGTGGACTCGCCAGGTATGTTGTCTCCCGGGAGGACAGATTAGAGACGTGACTGAAAGGTTGCCTGCACTCATAAAGCCCACTGACAGGTATCCCTTTCTTCTCATCCATGTGGGAACAAATGATACCGCCAAGCGGAGCTACGAAGAGATCACGTCAGACTTTGAAGCTTTGGGAAGGAAACTCAAGAACTTTGGGGCCCAGATAGTTTTCTCATCCATCCTTCCAGTAGTTAGAAGAGGGATAGAAAGGGAACGAAAAATACTCCGGGTGAATGACTGGCTACGAAGGTGGTGCCGACGAGAGAGATTTGGATTCTGGGACCACGGGCTATACTTACTGGAAGATGGGCTGTTGGCTAGGGATGGGTTGCACCTCACAAAGGCTGGGAAGAATGTGTTTGGCCACAGCATGAAGAACTTCATCAGGAGGGCTTTAAACTGAATCCTACGGGGAAGGGAGATGTAATGTTGGGGGTAACAATGGACGTAGGCGCATGCACTGCAATGGAGAGAACAGCGCTGATAGCGTCCAATAATAGTCTTCAGACACAGGTAGGAAGAAAGCCAGACTATGAAGCACATGGTCTTCGATGTCTATATACTAATGCCCAGAGTATGGGAAACAAACAGAACGAACTTGAACTCTTAATACAGGAGGGAAATTATGACTTGATAGGTATAACTGAGACTTGGTGGGATGACTCTCATGACTGGAATACAGCAGTTGAAGGATATAACTTGTTCAAAAAGAACAGGAGGAACAGAAAGGGAGGCGGGGTTGCACTGTATGTGAAAAATACATATCTCTGCACAGAAATACAGGAGGAGGAGCTTGGTAGCCCCATCGAGAGCATCTGGGTTGAAATAAATGGAGCAAAGAATAAAAGGAACCTGGTGGTTGGAGTCTACTACCGGCCACCCAATCAAGGAGAAGACAAGGATGAAACTTTTGAAAATCAAATAGCCAATGTTTTAAGGAAGCATGATGTAGTAGTAATGGGGGACTTCAATTTCCCCGATATTTGTTGGGAGACAAATTCTGCAAAACATGGCCCCTCCAGGAAATTCCTGACTTGTGTGGCGGATAACTTCCTCCTACAGAAAGTAGAGGAAGGAACTAGAGGATCGGCTGTCCTTGACTTGATCCTAACCAACAGAGATGACTTAGTGGATAAAGTAGCAGTTACAGGAACTCTGGGGGAAAGCGACCATGTTGTACTTGAGTTCTTGGTTCTAAGGGAAGCAAAAGCCGAGTGTACTCAAACGCGTACCCTGGATTTTAGGAAAGCTGATTTTAATAAACTCAGAACAATGATCAGTAAGGTCCCATGGCAAGCAATGCTAGCGAGAAAAGGAGTCCAAGATGGGTGGGAACTTTTAAAAAAGGAAATTCTCAAGGCACAATCACAAACAATTCCAACAAGAAGAAAAGGTGGAAGACAACAGAAGAAGCCAATGTGGCTTCACAAAAAGCTTAGGGATGACCTGAAAACAAAAAAGGACACATATAGGAAGTGGAAAGAAGGCCAAGTAACAAAGGAAGAGTACAGGCAGGTAGCACAGAATTGCAGGGATGGCGTCAGGAAGGCTAAAGCGGAGAACGAGGTGAGGTTAGCGAGGGATGCTAAAAACAACAAAAAGGCTTTCTTCAGCTACGTGCATAGTAAAAGGCAGAGGAAAGAAATGGTGGTTCAGCTATTAAATAAGGATGGCAAAATGATAACAGAGGACAAAGAAAAGGCAGAGGTGCTCAATTCCTACTTTGGCTCAGTCTTCTCCCAAAAGAGGGTCTATGACCCCCCTGGCAAAGGCGAAGTACAGGCTGAAGGGGCAGGATTGCAGCTTGAGATCGACAGGCATATGGTCAAGGAACACCTCATTACTTTGAATGAGTTCAAATCTCCAGGGCCAGATGAACTGCATCCTAGAGTCATAAAGGAACTGGCAGAAGAGCTCTCAGAACCGCTGTCTATTCTCTTTGAGAAATCATGGAGGACCGGGGAAGTGCCAGATGACTGGAGGAGGGCTAACGTTGTCCCTATCTTCAAAAAGGGTAAAAAGGAGGAACCTGGGAACTACAGACCAGTCAGTCTGACATCAATCCCTGGGAAAATTCTGGAGCAGATCATAAAGCAATCCATCTGTAAGCACCTTGACAACAATGCAGTGATTACTCGAAGCCAACATGGATTTGTCAAAAACAAGTCCTGCCAGACAAATCTGATCTCATTTTTTGATCAAGTCACCTCCCTTGTAGACCGTGGGAATGCTGTAGACATCATATACCTCGACTTCAGCAAAGCTTTCGACAAAGTGCCCCATGATATCCTGATGAGCAAACTAGCTCGAAGTGGGCTAGATGAAACAACGATCATGTGGATCCACAGTTGGCTACAGAATCGGACCCAAAGAGTGCTTATTAATGGGACCTTCTCAAGCTGGGGAGAGGTAACGAGTGGGGTACCGCAGGGCTCAGTCCTGGGCCCAGTGCTCTTCAATATTTTTATTAATGACTTGGAGGAGGAGGTGCAGGGAATGCTGATCAAATTTGCAGATGACACAAAATTGGGAGGGATAGCTAATACTTTGGAAGACAGAAACAAAATTCAAAGTGATCTGGATAGACTGGAGTGCTGGGCAGAAAACAACAGAATGGCATTTAATAGGGACAAATGCCAAGTTCTGCACCTAGGAAAAAGAAACCAAATGCACAGTTACAAGATGGGGGATACGTGGCTCAACCACACTACGAGCGAGAAGGATCTTGGAATTGTCGTCGATCACAAGCTGAATATGAGCCAACAATGTGATGTGGCTGCAAAAAAGGCAAATGCTATTTTGGGCTGCATTCATAGAAGCATCGCTTCCAAATCCCGGGAAGTACTAGTTCCCCTCTACTCAGCACTGGTTAGGCCTCATCTGGAGTACTGTGTCCAGTTCTGGGCACCACACTTTAAGAAGGATGCAGACAAGCTGGAGAGGGTTCAAAGGAGGGCAACAAAGATGATCAGGGGACTGGAAACAAAGCCCTATGAAGAGAGACTGAAAGAACTGGGCATGTTTAGCCTTGAGAAGAGAAGACTGAGGGGAGATATGATAGCGCTCTTCAAGTACTTGAAAGGTTGTCACAGAGAAGAAGGCCAGGATCTCTTCTCGATCATCCCAGAGTGCAGGACACGGAATAATGGGCTCAAGTTACAGGAAGCCAGATTCCGACTGAACATCAGGAAAAACTTCCTGAGTGTCAGAGCAATACGGCAATGGAACCAATTACCTGGGGAGGTGGTGGGCTCTCCCACACTGGAGGCCTTCAAGACGAGGCTGGACAGCCATTTGTCAGGGATGCTCTGACTTGGATTCCTGCATTGAGCAGGGGGTTGGACTCGATGGCCTTGTAGGCCCCTTCCAACCCTACTATTCTATGATTCTATGATTCTATGATTCCTAATCACCACTTAAACACCTAATTTCCCTGATTAACCTTTTATGACCTTTGGTTTGAGTTTCTGAGAACAGCACATTTCACCTGGACCTAGCACTAAAACTACAGAGCCAAACTGTCTGAAATTTGGAAGGTGCAATCTCCTCTACAGGGGTTCACAGGTCCCCAAATTTCCTGCACTTCTGTAGAAACAGTGAAAAATTATAGCTCTTTGCTTTGAGAGTTTTTGTTGAAAAAAAATAAAATTTCACCTGCACCTAGCACAAAAACTACTGGGCCAAACTGCAGGTGGGATCACTTTGTATGGGGGCCTCCAGGTCTCCAAAGTTCATATGTTTATCATAAAAACTGAAAAAGGTATGTCCATTTCTGTTGTCCAATGCAAGTCAATGGGAAAACATCAAATCCAAATGATTGGGCTATCTGAATCTCACTTCGGATCTGAATCCAAAGCAAAGCGGGTTGGGTCTGAATTGGTCCGAAGTGAAGCAGGGCTGCCTTGGAAGGTGTGAAGCAGCATCCAAAGTGAAGTGGGGGGTCTGTGCACAGCCCTAGTGTCAAACTGTTTTTCCATAATCACCAATAAGACATATATTCTTTCTTGACAGTAATCTCTTTTCCATTTCTGGTTGCTATTGTGCTCCCAAGGACACCCTCAATATCAGTGGGTTATAATGTTTGAAACTGGGTTAAAAAAACTGGAAAAGGCTGAGCTTCAAACTCAGCACTCAGACTAGAACCCCTGTGCTGAGTCCAATAGGAGCCATTGAAAAAGTTGGTGAATGGACATTTAGGCTGCCATCCTATACTCACTTACCTGGAAGTGAGCCCCATTGACCTCACTTCTGAGTAACCCATTGACTTCTGAGTAACCATGTATGGGATTGTACTGTCAGAGTGAAAAGATTATGGCCACTCTGGATTTCCAAGGCTTTTCTCAACTTGGTACAAGTCAGCTGAATAGTGCTGTCCTGACCCATCGGCTATCCGATGGCCACAGAGAAGGACATTTTTCCCACCACCCATATTGCCAATAAGAACAACACCACTGTCAATTGGACTGTAATGATAAATGGTCATTACTCTCCATCTCCCCACTGCTTTTCTTTTAATAAGAAAGATCTCTGCTGATAGGAGGGGACTGACAGTATCATGTCTGTCTCCACTGAGGGTGCAACTAGATGCTATGCAGAAGATCTGTGATCAGGATAGGCTGCTATCTAAGTTCCCTGGGAGTAAACCCCACTGAACTTAATGGGATTTACTGTTGAGAACACATGCATAGGATTGTGCTATTTAAAAAAAAACAATACGGGGAGGGAATTAAAAGGAATTAACTAGTCCATTGGCACTAGTGGAAGGGATTTAACCCTTTCTCCTACCACATTTACCATTAAAATTTTGTTTCACAAGAGAAAACATACAACGACAGTTTGAGTACCTGTATGGTTTTCCCTGTGGGACAAATAGCACTGGGGGAAAGGGGTCATTTCTATCAAGAAAACTGTGTCCTGAGAAAGAGGTAAATTAGCCCCTTCCCTAGTGCTATGGCCCTGGTCCAATTTCCCTCACCCTCCATAACTCCTATTTGTAAAATAAAACTCTGGGAAAATTGTGATTGCCACTGTGGGCATATTTGTTGTTGTTCAGTCGTTAAGTCATGTCTGACTCTTCGTGACCCCATGGAAGCATGCCAGGCCTTCCTGTCCTCCGCTCTCTCCCGGAGTGTGCTCAAGTTCATGTTCATTGCATCGGTGATGCTATCTAGCCATCTCAACCTCTGCCGTCCCCTTCTCCTTTTGCCTTCAATCTTTCCCAGCATCAGGGTCTTTTCCAGAGAGTTTTCTCTTCGCATTTGGTGGCCAAAATATTTGAGCCTCAGCTTCAGTATCTGTCCTTCCAATGAGCACTCAGGGTTGATTTCCTTTAGGATTGACTGATTGGACCTCCTTGCAGTCCAAGGGACTCATAAGAGTCTTCTCCAGCACCACAGTTCGAAAGCATCAATTCTTTGGCGCTCAGCCTTCCTGATAGTCCAGCTCTCACAGCCATACATTACTACTGGGAAAACCATAGCTTTGATTATGGGTGCACGAAAGTCACTTACCTGGTCTCGCAGCTTTTCGCGGTGGAGGGGAGGTGCTTCGCTCCTCTCCCCCCAAAGTTCAGGCTGGGGGGGAGGCTTCCCGCCTCGCCCGGCCGAAATTCAGACCAGGGAGGAGGCGCCTCGCCTCGCCCGCGAAATAAGAAGTTTAAAAAAAAAAACGCCCCCGTGATAGGCTACGTGACGATTAACGTAGCCTATCACGGCTAGATCTGCAAAGTCAGCCATGATAGGCTACGTAAATCATCACGTAGCCTATCACGGGTGACTTTAAAAAAAAAAAAGCGCGTACGCAAATGGCGGCCCCCATAGGGAGCCGCCGTTCACGTTCCTTATTTGGTCGCTGTAGTCTACATAAATCTTTACATAGACTACAGCGAAAATAAGGGCAACGCAAATAGCGTTGCCCTTATTTTCGCCGTAGTCTACGTAATCTTTACGTAGACTACAGCGACCAAATAAGGAACATGAATGGCAGCTCCCTATGGGGGCCGCCATTAGCCGTACGTGCTTTTTTTTTTAAAGTCACCCGTGATAGGCTACGTGACGATTTACATAGCCTATCACGGCTGACTTTGCAAATCTAGCCGTGATAGGCTACGTTAATCGTCACGTAGCCTATCACTGGGGAGGTTTTTTTTTTTAGTTTTATTGGAATGGCGGCGGCGGCGGCAGCTGGTCGAAAGATCGGCTGCTGCCCCCTCCCCTGACGAAGACCCGACGAACCGCCGCCGGGACCCGCCGCCGGGAGGGACATTCGGGAAAGGTAAGTCCCGTCCCGGGGGGGGGGGCGGGGGGGCAGAGAATTTCTCCCCGAAACTTCTTCGGGGGGCCGAACACATTGGTGCTCGGCCCCCCGAAGTTTCGGGGAGAAATTCTCCACCAACCCTAGATTATATGGACCTTTGTCAGCAAGGTGATGTCTCTGCTTCTTACTATGCTGTCTAGGTTGGCCATAGCTTTCCTCCCAAGGAGCAAGCGTCTTTTAATTTCATGGCTACAGTCACCATCTGCGGTGATCTTGGAGTCCAAGAAAGTAAAATCTGTCACTGCTTCCATTTCTTCCCCTTCTATATGCCAGGAAGTGATGGGGCCAGATGCCATGATCTTAGTCTTTTTAATGTTGAGTTTCAAACCAGCTTTTGCACTTTCCACTGTCACCCTCAGCAAGAGGCTCTTTAGATCCTCTTCGCTTTCTGCCATTAGGGTGGTATCGTCTGCGTATCTGAGGTTGTTGATAATTCTCCCAGCAATCTTAATTCCGACCTGTGATTCATCCAACCCAGCGTTTCTCATTATGTACTCTGCATATAAGTTAAATAAGCAGGGCGACAATATGCAGCCTTGTCGTACTCCTTTCCCAATTTTGAACCAATCGGTTGTTCCATGTCTGGTTCTTACTGTTGCTTCTTGACCCTCGTACAGGTTTCTCAGGAGACAGGTAAGATGGTCTGGTACTCCCATCTCTTTAAGAATTTGCCACAGTTTGTTGTGATCCACACAGTCAAAGCCTTTAGCGTACTCAATGAAGCAGAAATAGATGTTTTCTGGAATTCTCTTGCTTTCTCCATGATCCAGCGATTGTTGGTGATCTGATCTCTAGTTCCTCTGCCTCTTCAAAACCCCACTTGTACTTCCAGTAGTTCTCGGTTCACATGCTGCTGAAGCCTAGCTTGTAGGATTTTGAGCATAACCTTGCTGGCATGTGAAATGAGCGCAATTGTGCGGTAGTTTGAACACTCTTTGGCGTTGCCCTTCTTTGCAATTGGAATGTAAACTGACCTTTTCCAGTCTTGTGGCCACTGTTGAGTGTTCCAAATTTGTTGGCATATTGAGTGCAGCACTTTAACAGCATCATCTTTTAGGATTTTAAATAGCTCAGCTGGAATACTGTCATCTCCTCTAGCTTTGTTGTTAGTAATGCTTCCTAAGGCCCACTTGACTTCACTCTCGAGGATGTCCGGCTCAAGTTCAGTGACTGCACTGACATGGCTATCAGGGACATTCAGATCTTTCCTGTATAGTTCTTCTGTGTATTCTTTCCACCTTTGTTAATCTCATCTGCTTCTGTTAGGTCCCTGCCTTCTTTGTCCTTTATCATGCCCGTCTTTGCACAAAATGTTCCCTTGATATCTCCAATTTTCTTGAAAAGATCTCTGGACTTTCCATTCTATTGTTTTCCTCAATTTCTTTGCATTGTTCATTTAAGAAGGCCTTCTTGTCTCTCCTTGCTATTCTCTGGAACTCTGCATTCAGTTGGATATATCTTCCCCTTTCTCCCTTGCTTTTCACTTCCCTTCTTTCCTCAGCTACTTGTAAAGCCTCATCCGACAGCCACTTTGCTTTCTTGCATTTCTTTTTCTTTAGGATGGATTTAGTTGCTGCCTCCTGAACAATGTTACGGACCTCCATCCATAGTTCCTCAGGCACTCTGTCTATCAGGTCTAATCCCTGAAATCTATTCCTCACCTCCACTGTATATTCATAAGGGATATGTTTTAGGTCATACCTGAATGGTTTAGTGGTTTTCCCCACGTTCTTCAATTTAAGCTGCAATTTTGCGATAAGAAGCTCAAGACCTGAGCCAGGTCTTGTTTTTACTGACTGTATAGAGCTTCTCCATCTTTGGCTGCAAAGGACATAATCAATCTGATTCCGATATTGACCATCTGGTGATGTCCATGTGTAGAGTCGTCTCTTGTGCTGTTGGAAAAGAGTGTTTGCTATGATCAGCGTGTTCTCTTGGCAAAACTCTATTAGCTTTTGTCCTGCTTCATTTTGTACACCAAGGCCATGCCTGCCTGTTATCCCGGTGATTTCTTGACTTCCTACTTTAGCATTCCAGTCCCCTATGATGAAGAGGACATCTTTTTTTGGTGTTAGTTCTAGAAGGTGTTGCAGGTCTTCATAGAACCCATCAACCTCAGCTTCTTCGGCATCAGTGGTTGGGGCATAGACTTGAATTAATGTGATGTTGAATGGTTTGCCTTGGATTCGTACTGAGATCATTTTATCGTTTTTAAGATTGTACCCCAGGACTGCTTTTCCCACCCTTATGTTGACTATGAGTGCTACTCCATTTCTTCTAAGGGATTCTTGCCCACAGTAGTAGATATAATGGTCAGCTGAATTACATTTGCCCATGCCTGTCCATTTTAGTTCGCTGATTCCCAAGATGTCGATGTTCAATCTTGCCATCTCATGTTTAACCACCTCCAGCTTACCTTGATTCATTGATCTTACATTCGAGGTTCCTAAACAATATTGTTCTTTACAGCATCGGACTTTCTTTTCACCACCAGACACATCCACAGCTGAGTGTTCTTTCGGCTTTGGCCCAGCTGCTTCACTCTTTCTGACGCTACTTGGAAATTCCCTCTGCTCTTCCCCAGTAGTATATTGGACACCTTCTGACCTGAGGGGCTCATCTTCCGGCGTCATCTCTTTTAGCCTTATGATACGTTCCATGGGGTTTTCTTGGCAAGAATACTGGAGTGGGTTGCCATTTCCTTCTCCAGTGGACCACATTTTGTCAGAACTCTCTGCCATGACCTGTCTTGGGTGGCCCTGCACGGCATAGTTTATGGCTTCACTGAGTTACGCAAGCCCCTTCGCCACAACAAGGCAGTGATCCATGAAGGGGGGATCCATATTTAAACTGGATCAATTGCCCTGATGGAAATCAATTTCCTGGCACTCTCCATACCACAGCAGCCCCTCCAGCTCCCTGCCCCCAATGCTACACAGAGCATCAGTAGACCCTGCAGAATGGGATGAGCTGCGGTAAAGGGGAGAGCTCCCCCAAAACTGGATGAGCAGAAGGCAGAGCCTCTTGGGGAAGGCCCTTTGCTCTTGCAGAAGGCAGATCCAGGATCCAACCCCATGGCTAGCTTGGTGCTGAATGGAACAATGTCTGTGTGGGCAGCTTTCTTTTGGGTTCCACCTAAGTTCTCTCTCTGCTGTTCTGTTGCAATGATAAAACCACATAGGAAACTCCCAAGATAAAATATGGAGAGATCAGCAGAAACAATAGCAGTGTAGGCTAGCCTGCAGGAAAAGTAGTATAAAATTGCAGAACTGAGAAAAGTGCATTCCTTCCCTCTCAGCAGCTGACCTAATTAAAGGGCAGGCACTGAGTGAGGAAGGGCTCACAGAAAGCCAGTTGTTTCAGAATCACGTTCAATGGCTTTAGGCACTTGGGGTTATTTTTAAAGGGTCGAATTCCATGGCAATAGCTTACCAAGTGTTCTGGGTGCTTGTGAAATTCAAGGGCTAAGATTGGAGCATGAGAAAATCAAAATTCAAGCAGGTGTTATAACTTCCCCTTTGCAGATCTGTCAATGCACTTTAAAATTGACCTATAGCACCCTTGCTATTCTAGTTCCAGAATACACTTTTGGCACAGAATGGTCATCATGACTAATCACTTGGGGGTATTAGGGGTGTGCATGAATGAATGTTCTGATGGGAAATGGCCACATATTCATTCATGACTCAGGCTAGATAAACATATCAGAGGATACTGGTAGCACCACTAACCAATCACTATGAGCATTGCAGCATGGCAATGTCCTTAAGGAAGGGTCATAAAAAATGCCAACCTATTGAGGAATTTCAGTCTGGGCATCTGAACATTTATGGCATTCAGGATTACAAGTAGCCTTTTTGAGAAAACTTAGGCTATGAAAAATAACCATGTGCATAAAGTTTCAACTCCAGAGCCAAGTCTTGGCCTCTGTAAGTAAAAAAGAAAGAGAAAATGCATCCAAGCCAGGATGCTCCTCCTAGTCATACTTAGACTAGACCCATTGAATTCAATGTGACTTATGTTCATCATGACTGGCTTATCCCATTGAGTTCAATGGGTCTATTCTTGGCATGACTAGTTCTGGATCCAACCTCATGCCTTTGGTTGAGGAACCTGGAAGGAACCTTTGCAGTTCTCTTTTCAGCTTTGGAATTATAGAGCTCCAGAGAGTGGGTGCTCTCGGTAAGGGAAAATACTGTTTAATTTCTGAGAGATCGCTATTCTATTTATTAATTTGTTCAGCATCTATGTAGCATAAAT
The DNA here is from genome assembly GCF_057233095.1 of Heloderma suspectum. Classification (NCBI taxonomy): domain Eukaryota; kingdom Metazoa; phylum Chordata; class Lepidosauria; order Squamata; family Helodermatidae; genus Heloderma; species Heloderma suspectum. Next base: position 75,478,697 of record NC_139460.1, on the reverse strand, counting down.
TAATTACGAATGCCTAAATTTCATTCAGTGAATCTTGAGCCTTTTTGGAAGTTACATTCCCTGAGGTTGAAACAGAATTTATTCTAGTCTTCCAAAATACGTGGAAGGGAGTTGTTGCAATTAGTCAATGGTGAAGAAAAGGCACTCTGCTCATGCTCACAGTCACAGGTACTGTTGTTGTCATCATCAAGATACATGGAATTTCAGTGTGTGTGTGTGGGAGGGGAGTTGAACATCCTGCCCCGAAGAGCATACAACCAAAAGTTAGACAATGGAAAGAGTACAAAGGCAAGGGAGAGAGGGAAGAAGCAATGCTGGGCAGGGATGAATGTGAGCAATGTAGTTACACAGACTTAGGCTGCAATCCTATATACAGTTACCTGGGAGTAAGTCCCAGTGACCATAATGGGACTTCCTACTGAGTAAACATGTGCAGGATTGCACTATTTGCTTACTAGGGAATGTCTAATTGAACTCAGTGGGACTTACGCTGAATAAACAAGCTTAGATCTGCACTGCACAACTTCATTGCAGTTGGTGACTACACTGAAAGCTGGCCATGCCTCCTCCATCTCTACCAGACCACTGAAATGTATTTTAAAAACCCCAAAGCTTACGACCCCCAATGGGATTAGCAACAGGCATCTATGGAGCTGGAAAGCTCTTCACCGCTAACACTGCACTCCTATCCCCGCTTACTTGGCTGTAAAGTTCATTGAACTCAGCAGGACTTACTTCTCAGTCAACATGCTTAAGAGCTTTTCTACATGAGGCATTAACTGCATGCTCATCACTCCCTACTTAACAGTTGTTTATGAGTTCTTCAGATGATGTTGTGTTGTGACCGTCCAGTTTTGCTTCTGTTTTTAAAGAGAACTTTCAGCGAGCTTTTTTTTAGAGCAAGGAAAATGTGGTATTTAAGAAAGTGAAAGAAAACACTTTTTCTACTTGTGTATTTGCACTATTCTGCTATACCACAGTGTAGCCATTACCTGATAATTGCAGCCATTACCTGATAAGAGGCACACAGACTGTTGACAACACTGCTGTGAACCCTAAACTACTTTCACAGCTGACGGCTCTAACTGAACTAAATGTAAGCATTCAATTTCAGAATCTATCATACAGTGGTGGAATGCCTGTTTTGCATACAAAAGGTCCCAGCTTCTCTCCCTGCATTTTGAGTAAAAGTTCGGGGTGGGGGGAGATGGAGATCTCAAATAGTAGGGCTGGGAAAAGGATGTCTGCATGAGTGCCTGGAGGCCTGCTGTCAGATGTAGCAAACAGTAGTCTAGATCATGGGTGAAGAACCTCAGGTTCGGGGCCAATTCTGGCCTGCCTGGGGTTCAAGCATGGGTTGCCCAGATGTCCATGCCCCCTTCCCCTAGCTCCACCTACTTTCCCCTGACCACTGATCATTTGGTGTTTTTCAGGCTTTTGTGCCATTTTCCCCCCATTATAAAAGATTGAAATGGCTCTCCTAAGGCTTGGTTACTGGCAGTAAGTGCTTTAGGCTACAATATGCTGGTATCTTTGCGCTGCCCCTTTTGCTTTGAGCCCCCTACCACCACTGGAATGTGGGCCCCAAAAGCCTCTCCAAAATGGAATTTGCCTCTTGGGCTGAAAGTAGTTTAACACCTCTGGTCCAGATCTATCAGTGGTCTGACTCAGTATAAGGCAGATTTATATAGTCATATGATGTTCAGTCAAATCTATTAATTTATGCCTTCCACTGGACTCTAAGCACATCAGATTAATGGAACGGGCTGCCTTGGTTGGTGGTGGACTCCCCTTCATTTAGAGAGCTTGAAGCAGAGGCCAGATGGCCAGGGATTTGGACTAGATGACTGTCGGGCTCTTCAGACTTCATGGCTGCATTCTGACATCACTTTAAGCCAGGAATCCCAGCTTAATAAACCATAATGTGAACAAGCAGTCTGTTGGTGCATGCAGTCCCCACTTCTCCCCTTTTTCATGCCAATTCATAAATGAATAATGAAGTGATAGTTTTGCATTATGTTAGGTCTGGACACAGGACTATGGTGAATAATTTCTCTCAAACAAGCCAGGATCATAAGACAGCTATACCAACTACTGTTGTTGGTTCATGAGTCCTGGCTTGTTAGGATGCACTTAACTTAGGATGTTTCGGACATAATGCAAACTATCCCTTCCTGGTTTGTTTATCCACTTGTACAAAGGGGGGGGGGTGAAGTAGAAAGACTGGACAGCCTCTGGTTCTGTGATCAGGCCACTGTTTTTTTATCTTCATTTTTTCTCTCAGGCTGCCCTGTTTTCCTCTTCTTAATTATTCTGGTTGCTTCCTCCATCTACTGAACTTAAATCTGACAAAATATCCATTTTAGAATGTGAAAAATATTCCCGTGGAACTACTATTATGCTTGCAGCTTATTGCATTGCCTGTATGTTCTATTCTTATCTTGTGTTCAATATGGTTTGTGTGTGTGTGTGTGTAGGGGTGTTAAATGATAATTTTCACCCCTTTACATTTGGTCTGGAAGCACTGATAACCACAATAAGCACAATTAAAAATATCACCAAAAAAATCTGCAGTATCCTATGGAATTTAGTGATAACGTAACATACAAGCAGCATTTTTACCCGTATGTGTATTTTCACTGAATACTGCCTAAGGTGACTTTTGTTATCATTTATTTCTTCCTTTTGATTTTCTTCTCATTGTTCAATTGTCTGAGTTGTTTTTCTTCCTGAGGTAAATCATATGATTAACTTTCAGTTTGTCCTAAGACTAGCTTGTATGAAGCAAAGCTATTTTAATTGGAATACAATTGCCCCCTACTGTTATTCACATCTTTCTTTGCATCTCAATGCGATCTGAATTTCGGATATCATTTGCTGTTTGACATTTGTTTTGCCCCATCATGCAAGTGTGGCACCAAACCTAAATTGCATTGCTATCTTTGTCTACCCTTTTGCTCTCTTACTGAAATTAATTGTTATTCTGGCAAGACAAGTTCCTTTAGAATTTTGTGTTGAACCAGTGGAGAAATACGGTTAGTCCTATAGCACAAGACTAGCAAATAGCTTACCCTGGAAAACCTTTTCCTCCAGACCAAGAGGCGCATGAGGAAGCATGCCAGCAGTGCCCAGCTCTGAGAGCCAGGGGAGGCTAATGCAGTCTGGAGGTTATACATTTCCTCTCCCTTCCATAGAAAGTTTGAGAAGGGTACATAAGGAGCTGCTACAACCCCCAATGACTTCTACAATATAGTCTTGCAGTGTTCTGCATACTAAGGTGACTGATAAAGAAGACTTCCTCTACAATGTTTGTGACCGTCCCTTTACCTCTCTCAGAGTTGCACATAGCAACCTTCCCATATAGCTGAAATGCATAATTTGTTCATGCTTATTTTAACTAACATGTAACTCTCTTGCCAAACAGATAACAGACTGAACCCATTTCCACATTGAACCCATTTCCACAGAACCAGCAACTAAAATGCAAGGGTTTCCTCACACTGGGTTTTGCCATACTTCTCTCTCTCAGTTTAAGAAAATCCACGAATACTGGTGGGATTACATAAATAAAGCATAGGCAACTTGACATATATACAGAAGCACCTCACAATGTATATATAATACTAGTACATGAAGCTTGCATTCTGCAAATGCGTATCTACATTCCTAGCTACTATTGGAAATCACCCCCAAGGCTCTTTCAACTCAGGACATTCCTTTCCATGAGTGGTTTTGTTTGCTCTGTGCTAGAGTGCCAGCTTCTGTTATGAGATACTATAGAGCTTTTACCCTGAGATTTGGCTGCTAGATATTTTATTTTTAATCCAGTTTTCAGACTGTTCTAAAAATAAGGGTGATGTGTAATATGGGTGTTCAAAATGTCAGTTTCCTAGACAGTGAAGGAGTAGCTTAACTATTTTTGGAATATATTTCATCCCTCCTCATTTTTAGTAATGACACTAAAGTTTGGATTGGAAAATTTGGACAAAGAATTTCACACATTTCCTCTAAGCCTATTACAAATCAAGCTCAGACCCCTAAGAAAAGGCCAGTTCTCTGTGTGGGTGGGAACTGCTCTATCTCCTCACTACTTCCCTCTATCCTTAGACATGCTGAAGGGCGGAAAGAGTGTGGAGGGCTTACAACAATTGTAGGCTGCAGTTGTAAGGCCTGGACACTGCCATAGATGTGATCCCAGGAAGCCTGGGAAATGGCATTCTTCCTGACGTTGATGGGCACTGTGTGAACATGTGTGGTAAGCATAGTTCGTTTATGCCAAGAAGCATGGGAACCACATGGGAACTGAAATTTGTTTCAGTTCCTTTTTTAATTAGAATTTACCCAGTTTGCATCTCCCCAAACTGTGAATCCAAACACAATTTGCATTTGAAGTCCATACATTTCCCAGCATATGATGCAATTTGTGGATCAGAAGTAAATGCATATAAAAAATTTGTGCATTTGAAAAATGCTCATGAAAAAAAAATGTAGTTTTGAAAAATGTGCACAAAGATGCTTTCATCAACAGGAGAAAACTGCGTGCATTTTTAAAATGCACAAAATCGATGCATACATTTGGGAATATATGCATGAAAATACACATGCATTTTCATGCAAAAAGAACAAAACAAAGCTCACAATTGGATATCATAGAATAGTAGGGTTGCAAGGGGCCTGTAAGACCATCGGGTCCAACCCCGAGTCAGAAAAAGCTTCAAGGTGGAATACAGAGAATCTTGGCAAGCTCGAGTTTTGCTGATTCATCCCTAGAGCTCTGCCCTCCAAAATTCCACAGATAAAAACAGGGAGATGGCTGAATGTGTGAAGTGAGTGTGGCCTGCAATGCCAACTACAAGCATGCAACAAATAAAAAGCAAGTATGAGAAACTGAGGTTACTTCTGAGCAGGGATGGATGAATCCGTCTTTTTCTGTTCTGAGTCAGTTTCACATGTGTTCGTTCAGAAGTCTCTTCTGTCGCATTTCCTCATCAATCTTCAATGTTTTAAAAAAGGCATGAAAATTTGTATCGAAATACATATTTACGTTTGTATCGCAATATGTATTTATGAATGCATTTTCTCACAAAATATGTATTTCTAAATGTCTTTATCCTAAAACAAATATCTTTATATGTATTTTGGAACATGTTTTGAACTGAGAACCATATTGCAAAATTCAAAGGATAACTGGTTTTCAATCCACACAGAAAGTGTAATTCAGGAACAGAAAGTGTTCAGAAAGTGTAATTCAGGTTAACTTGCTTCAAAATGCAGACTGAACAAAATCCCCGAGCATCCCTATTTCTGAGTAAACACACATAGGAGTGTACTGTAAATCTGTTAGGGCTAAATCCAATGTCACACTAATCTCTTCCCTTCGGATTGTTCTAGTAATCTAGGCTCCTTGGGTTCCATACCAAATGTTAGCTTTCTGTCTTAACCATACTGGGGTAACTTTGCCATCCCCACTTTGAGGAAGACATGTATAAATGTCCAATTTTCAGAACTGTTGATTAAAAATAATAATAATAAAGATGTATTGGTTACATGTTACCAGATGGTATGGCTTAGCTCCTGGTGAAGTAACAAAACCATTTCTTGTGACACCCTAGGGAAGCATGCAAGTGGTAGCCCTGTGTCTCTGTGTGTGTGTGTTGTCTTAGTGGGTTGTCTTACCTTTAAGGAAGTGAGCATATCTATCCTCCTCTCAACAGCCCAGATGCCACATCTCAGGAGCTTTTGGGATGCAATATGGAGCTACTAGGCACAGGGACTCTGAAGAGGCATGGCACAGCTTCTCAAGAATTCTTAGTGCAGGAAGTGGAGCTAGTTTCTTCAGGGTCCTCTTGCCTGCTGGAGCCACCAAGACAAGGCTCTCGGGAGGCCTGGTGCCACATCTGCCTCTCAGGATGCAGCATCAGCCTTCCTGTATTTGCTTGGTGAGGAATTCACAGGGTTGAGGCAAAGGGAAGCTAAAATAGTCTCTTCCTTCTATGTCCTGCTGTGCCCCCCCCATTTCTGTTTGACCCCATTTATTGCATAGAAGAAGAGAAGAGCAGAAAAAAGAAAAACTGTTGGAAAAACTGTCCATATACTGTAGATCCATCAAAAGATAATAAATGGAGAGCTGGCTAGCACTCAGTTTCTTTCTTCTTAAGTCTCTGACAACTGTTTTTTAATCATTTTCCTAACATAGTAACTGAGGAACCATTCCTACAATTACTACAGTGTCATGGGAGTAACTTTCATGTTGTGGCATCTTCTTGTGGCACCGCAGAAACACCTGGAAACTCAGAATCACATAGGTGGGTGCTGTCACTTCAGTCCTTCTCACCTGATTATAATAGTCTCTCCTGATTTGGCAATAATTGGGTAAGAAGGACCTATGCAGTTGGCTCATCCACCTGCTACTGTGGCAGGGGAAAAAGTTATGGGGAAGTGCCTCTTATCCTGTTGTGGTACTGAAGGTCCTTTAAATGTGTGGAATTATAAGCAATGGAAACAAAATAGTATCCTAAGGATGGCCTCTCCTGCAAAGGAGATCAAAGGAGATCCAGCTTGTCGTGGTGCTGGAGCTTGAGCACCTCAATGATGCCATGAGCTAAAACGTGTAGGGACACCCAAGACGGGAAGGTCATGGCCAAGAGTTCAGACTAAATATGATCCCTGGAGAAGGAAACAGCAACCCACCCCAGTATTCTTGCTGTGAAAATTAAATGGATCAGTACAGCCAGAGATATGTCGGTATACCATAGGAAGATGGGACTCCCAGGTCAGAAGATGGTCAAAATGCTACTGCGGAGGAACAGAGGATAAGTTCAACTAGCCCCAGATGTGATGCTGCAGCTAGCTCAAAGCTGAAAGGACGGCTAGCGGCTGACGGTGCTAGTGATGAATGACGAATCCGATGTTCTAAAGATCAACACACCATAGGAACCTGGAATGTAAGGACATTTCACATCAGATGACCACCAGATCTACTACTGTGGACAAGAGGACCATAGAAGAAATGGAGTAGCCTTCATAATTAATAATAAAGTGGCTAAAGCAGTGCTTGGATACAATAAAAAAAATGATAGAATGATCTCAGTTCGAATTCAGGGTAAGCCATTTAACATCACAGTGATCCAAATATACACCCCAACCACAGATGCTGAAGAAGCAGAAGTAGATCAGTTCTATGAGGATCTGCAGCACCTACTGGATAGTACACCAAAAAAAGATGTTATTTTCATTACAAGAGACTGGAATGCTAAGGTGGGTAGTCAAACGACACGTGGAATTACAGGCAAGCATGGTCTGGGAGAACAAAATAAAGCGGGACATAGGCTGATAGAATTTTGCCAAGACAACTCACTGTGCATACCCACAGATCACTGTGCAGATCCACAGATCAGTTAGATATGAGCTCACTAATATTCCTAATGAATATGCCGTGGAGGTGAGGAATAGATTGTCAGGAGCGCTCTGGTGGCCTCTCCCAGTAGATTCCAATAGCCAACTCAAGACACAGACGAAAGGATTTATTTTCAAAGCTTTAATCCTTTTACAACTTAATGACTCTTTCAGATGCTAATCACCAGCGACTAAAGCAAGGAACAGCAGGGTGGCCTAAGCTTCAAGTAGTCAGTTGATCCCCGTTTGAAAGAGAGTCACTTGAAGACCTAGAACTTATGGGCTAGGGAGAGATCCTCCCTCTTTCCCTTGGGTCCATGGGCGGCAGCCGTTGCTTGCGTGCCAAACGGGCACTACGCCTCCTTTCCGTGCCTTCCATCGCTCGTCGCTCTTTGCGTCTGCATCGAGCATCTAAGAATCCCCCCTCCCACATTCCCTCACTGCCAGGGTCGCTATCTATCTTAGGAATGCTTGCAGGAGAAATCTCTGCCAGGTGCTGAGCCTGGGAGGGATAAGCTGGCCCCTCTCCCACAGATAGCTGTTCCTCCCCAGAACACGAACTGCTCTGAGGCTCTCTGTGCTCAGTTTCCACCCTGACATAGTTTTAAGGGACTAGATTTAGTAGATAGGGTCCCGGAAGAACTATGGACAGAGGTTCGCAACATTGTTCAGGAGGCGGCAACAAAAAACATCCCAAAGAAAAAGAAAACCAAGAAGGCAAGATGGTTGTCTGCTGAGACACTGGAAGCAGCCCAAGAAAGAAGGAAAGCAAAAGGCAACAGTGATAGGGGGAGATATGCCCAATTAAATGCAAAATTCCAGAGCTTAGCCAGAAGAGATAAGGAATTATTTTTAAACAAGCAATGTGCAGAAGAAGATAATAGAATAGGAAGGACAAGAGACCTCTTCCAGAAAATTAGAAACATTCCTGGGATGTATGAAAGTCACTTACCGTTTTGCGGATCTGCTTCATGGTGGTGGGGGGAGGTGCTCTGTCCCTCCCCCCAGAATCCTCGACGGGGGGGGAGGTGCTCCATCCCTCCCCCCGGAATCCTGCCTGGCCGGTTCCACTCCACGAGGATTCCGCGGAGCCGCTGGCCAGCTCCGCCTGCAGCTGGACATCCAGCTGCTGGGCAGCAGGGACACAAATGGCGGCGGCCGTAGCCACCACAGTTTGCATCCTTGAACTTAACCGTGATAGGCTATATAAATATTTACGTAGCCTATCACAGCAAAGTAAAAAAAAACACGTATGCAAATGGCGGCGGCTATGGCAGCCGCCATTTGCTTTCGCTATTTTTTGCCACTCTAGCCTACGTAAATATTTACGTAGGCTAGAATGGTGAAAAATAGCGAACGCAAATGGCGGCCACCGTAGCCGCCGCCATTTGCGTACGCTGCACCCAGCCAGGATACCAGCCACCCCCGTCCCCGCTGCTGCCCCTGCCGCCCCCGCCGCACCTTCTGCCACCGCTGCCGCGCCGCCGCCACCACACCTTCCGCTGCCGCCGCTGCCCCCACCACCGCCGCACCTGCCGCTCCCGCCGCCGCCCCTGCCGCCGCCACTGCCGCGCCGCCACCGCCACACCTTCTGCCACCGCACCTTCCGCCGCCGCCTCACCTTCCACCACCGCCGCATCTGCCCTGGTAAGTGCCATCCTGGGGGGTTCCGCGGGGGGGGCGGGGGGGCAGGAGACCATTCCGCCATGGATTCCGGGGGGCTGAATGCCAGTGCATTCGGCCTCACTGGAATCCGTGGTGGAATTCTCCACCATCCCTAAAAATTTCAGAGGTTAGCCAGAAGAGATAAGGAATTATTTTTAAACAAGCAATGCGCGGAAGTGGAAGAATATAATAGGGATGTCAGAGAATTCCGCCACGGATCTCGGGGAGGCCGAATGCCAGCGCATTCGGCCCCCCGAAATCGGTCGCGGAACGGTCTGCCCGCCTGCCCCCCCCGGGACGAGACTTACCTGGGGCAGATCTTCCTGGCGGCTGTGGCAGAGGCTGCGGTGGCGGTTCGGCGGCAGCGCCTGCGGCGGCCGGTCTTCCGACCAGCTGCCACCGCCGCCATTTCCAGTTAAAACAAAAACAAAAAAACGTGATAGGCTATGTAAAGATTTACGTAGCCTATCACGGCTAGATTTTAAAAAAACACCATGATAGGCTACATAAATCTTTACGTAGCCTATCACGGCTGACTTAAAACAACAACAACAACAACGCGCATCCGCAAATGGCGGTGCCCATGGGCGCCGCCATTTGTGTTCCTTATTTTGGCACGTCTTAGTCTACGTAAACATTTACGTAGACTAAGACGGCAAAAATAAGGGGAACTCAAATAGTGTAGCTACGCTATTTGCGTTCCCCTTATTTTCGCCGTCTTAGTCTACGTAAATGTTTACGTAGACTAAGACGTGCCAAAATAAGGAACGCAAATGGCGGCGCCCATGGGCACCGCCATTTGCGGACGCGCGTTGTTGTTGTTTTTTTAATCAGCCATGATAGGCTATGTAAACATTTACATAGCCTATCACGGCTGACTGCAGGGACGCAAACGGCGGCGGCTATGGCCGCCGCCATTTGCGTCCCTGCTAGCCGGAAGCCGGATGTCCGGCTGCTGGCGGAGCCGGCCGGCGGCTCCGCAGAATCACTGCAGAGCACAGCCGGCTGGCCAGGATTCCAGGGGGGAGGAACGGAGCGCCTCCCCCCCATTGAGGATTCCGGGGGGAGGGACGGAACGCCTCCCCCCGCACCATCAGCATAATCCCCAAAAGGTAAGTGATTTTCGTACATCCCTGGAAGATAATAGAATAGGAAGGACAAGAGACCTCTTCCAGAAAATTAGAAACATCGGAGGTAAATTCCAGGCAAAAATGGGTATAATCAAAAACAAAGATGGCAAAGACCTAACAGAAGCAGAAGAGATCAAGAAAAAGTGGCAAGAATATACAGAAGATCTGTACAGGAAGGATAATAATATCGGGGATAGATTTGATGGTGTGGTAAGTGAGCTAGAGCCAGACATCCTGAAGAGTGAGGTTGAATGGTGAAAGAAGAAAGTGCAAAAGCTGGGTTGCAGTTAAATCTCAAAAAAACCAAGATTATGGCAACCAGCTTGATTGAGGACTGGCAAATAAAGGGAGAAAACATGGAGGCAGTGACAGACTTTGTCTTTCTAGGTGCAAAGATTACTGCAGACGCTGACTGCAGCCAGGAAATCAGAAGACGTTTACTTCTTGGGAGGAGAGCAATGACAAATCTTGATAAAATAGTGAAGAGCAGAGACATCACACTGACAACCAAGGTCCGCATAGTTCAAGCAATGGTATTCCCCGTAGTAACCTATGGCTGCGAGAGCTGGACCATACGGAAGGCTGAGTGAAGGAAGATAGATGCTTTTGAACTGTGGTGCTGGAGAAAAATTCTGAGAGTGCCTTGGACTGCAAGAAGATCAAACTAGTCCATACTCCAGGAAATAAAGCCAGACTGCTCACTTGAGGGAATGATATTAAAGGCAAAACTGAAGTACTTTGGCCACATCATGAGAAGACAGGATACCCTGGAGAAGATGCTGATGCTAGGGAAAGTGGAAGGCAAAAGGAAGAGGGGCTGACCAAGGGCAAGAATGGATGGATGATATTCTGGAGATGACGGACTTGACCTTGGGGGAGCTGGGGTTGGTGACAGCTGACAAGAAGCTCTGGCGTGGGCTGGTCCATGAAATCAGGAAGAGTTGGAAGCAACTGACTGAATAAACAACAAAGGATGGTCTTCCCCATTTTATGCTCCTGTCAACATCTCTGAGGTCTCCCCCTGCCCCCCAGATGCAACGATACAACTCTCTTTACTTTCATTAAACAGACATTCTGGATAAATCTACATGAACACATTGTTTGCATTTCAGTCCATGGCAAACCAGCTCAACAACAACAAAGTTTTTGGAGACCATGAACCACATCAACACTTTATATTTTTGATTCCCAAAACTGACTTAACAGAGCCTCCTAGAAACCATTACAAATACAATTGGAACTTTAAACCTGTTAACAGTGCAGAAATATCCAAAACATTCCTCATGAAGCAGCGGGGGATCTGGCTGAAATTAGCACAAATTACAATATATCCCACTTTGAAGGTGAAAAAAGAGACAAGGTTGTAATTATATAAACGGCTATGGGGGGGGGGATGTAGTGCTGTATATAGTATATTCAGAGTAATGGGAAACAGTAATTGGAGACCGCATACATAAAGCTGATAATTTTCACTTCTCTCTTTATCTGTTACACCCTTTAGTGCTATCTAACTTTCCCCTTCATATTATTATTCAGATTGTATACATAGGCAGTACTACACTCTACATTAATGCAGTATTGAGAAGACAGACAGTACTGTCTGTAACTGTGTATGCTGTGACTTAGTTACGGTTGCTGTAGAAACCAGTTTATTTTTACTTTTTTAAAAAATGAATTTTGAACTCTACACCTTAGTAACGCATTAATATGGTCAAGAGAAAGGAACACAAAAATTGTCCAAAATGGTATTAGTTCACTCTTTTCTTTTTTTAAAAAAAGTATACACTGTATTCTTACTAAAGTGTGTTGCTAAGAATAGGTAGGGACCATGCGTCTCTAACTATGGAGAGGACTTCCCTAGGAAGGAGAAGCAGGCCAGGCCATAGCCAGGGAAGGTGGAGTCCCTTTCTTTAGGTGTTCTGACTGTCATGATTGGATAAGTTGCCTCTTCCTAATGCTGCTGTGCATCTTTCCTCCCAATAGCTGTGTTGAGTGATGGCTCTGGGAAGGCACTGACAACTGTCAAGTGCTGCTTGCTTCCTATGGCAGGAATATCCAAGAAGAACCCTCAGATCAATTTGCCATCATGGTCAGGAAAGCATTAAAATGGCAAAATGATAACAGATGACAAAGAAAAGGCAGAAGTGCTCAATTCCTACTTTGGCTCAGTCTTCTCCCAAAACAGGGTCTATGACCCCCCCTGGCAAAGGCGAAGTACAGGCTGAAGGGGCAGGATTGAAGCTTGAGATCGATAGGCATATGGTCAAGGAACACCTAATTACTTTGAATGAGTTCAAATCTCCAGGGCCAGATGAACTGCATCCTAGAGTAATAAAGGAACTGGCAGAAGAACTCTCAGAGCCGCTGTCTATTATCTTTGAGAAATCATGGAGGACAGGTGAAGTGCCAGATGACTGGAGGAGGGCTAATGTTGTTCCTATCTTCATCAAGGGTAAAAGGAGGAACCTGAGAACTACAGACCAGTCAGTCTGACATCATTCCCTGGGAAAATTCTGGAGTAGATTATAAAGCAATCCATCTGTAAGCACCTTGAAAACAATGCAGTGATTACTCGAAGCCATCAACAATTTGTCAAGAACAAATCCTGCCAGACAAATCTGATCTCATTTTTTGATCAGGTAACCTCCCTTATAGACTGTGGGAATGCTGTGGACATAATATACCTTGACTTCAGCAAAGCTTTCACCAAAGTGCCCCATGATATCCTGATGAGCAGAAACAAAATTCAAAGGGATCTTGATAGACTGGAGTGCTGGCAGAAAGCAACAGAATGACATTTAATAGGGATAAATGCTAAGTTCTGCATCTAGGAAAAAGAAACCAAATGCACAGTTACAAGATGGGGGATACATGGCTCAACAACACTACAAGCAAGAAGGATCTTGGAACTGTTGTAGGTCACAAGCTGAAGATGAGCCAACAGTGTGATGTGGCTGCAATAAAGGCCAATGCTATTTGGGGCTGCATTCATAGAAGCATAGCTTCCAAATCCTGGGAAGTACTAGTCCTCCTCTACTCAGTACTGGTTAGGCCTCATCTGGAGTACTGTGTCCAGTTCTGGGCACCACACTTTAAGAAGGATGCAGACAAGCTGGAGAGGGTTCAGAGGAGGGCAACAAAGATGTTCAGGGGACTGGAAACAAAGCCTTATGAAGAGAGACTGAAAGACCTGGGCATGCTTAGCCTTGAGAAGGGAAGACTGGGGGGAGGTATGTTAGCGCTCTTGAAGTACTTGAAAGGTTGTCACAGAGAGGAAAGCCAGCATCTCTTCTCGATCACCCCAGAGTGCAGGACACGGAATAATGGGCTCAAGTTACAGGAAGCCAGATTCTGTCTGTACATCAGGAAAAACATCCTGACTCTTAATGCAAAATGACCATGGAACCAATGACCTAGGGAGGTAGTGGGCTCTCCCATACTGGAGGCATTCAAGATGAGGCTGGACAGCCATCTGTCAGGGATGCTCTGACTTGGATTCCTGCACTGAGCAGGGGGTTGGACTCGATGGTCTCGTAGGCCCCTTCCAACCCTACTGTTCTATGATTTTATGAATATATATTTTTTAAAAAACACCAAAACTTTCCCCACTCTTGCAGGAACACCAAGGCACTACTTCCCCCAGAGCTTTATCTAAGGGTCCCCAAACATTTTCAGTTGGTGGTCACATTTAGAATTTTGAAAGAGTTTCATGGGCATTTTCACAAAATAGCTGACAGGGGTGGGGGCTTTTGCCCATTTATAAAATGGTTGCCATGGTGGGCATGGCTGGTCACAAAACACTCATTTTCCGGAAGACAAAAAGGCAAAAGTAAAAGAAAAGTAACTTGCCCAAGAGCAGAAGTGGTGTCTGAGCTCCAAAACACAAAACCACTGTTTTGGAAGCAAAATATAAATGACACAGAAGGGCAGCCCTTCACTTTGTGGCATGCCAGCTTCCCAGTTAAAAAAATACTTTAAAAATCTGAAGAATTAAAATAAAAATCGAAAGGGTCAAGGAGCCTGGCAGGCACCAAGAGTGGTATCTGCAGGAACATTGGTGCCTAAATGACAAAACTGTCAAAAAGAGGGACTCCCATTTCTTTGTCTTCCACTAACAATCAACATGAGGGGGGAAGCTTGCTAAGAGTTCCATTTTCTCTAAGAAAGTCCCCCCAGCTTCCTTAGTCCTCATAAGAATCATTTGCAAAGCTTGTGGAAGATATTGCCATCAGTGATTACTTTTTTATAATAAAAAAACTTTCATGAGTATTGCCATTGCAATACAATTTTTGGCATAATTTCCTTTTGATGTTAGGCACATATTTATAAAGAAAATAAGCTCTTCATAAAATCCTTGTCATGGGAGACCAGAATGGCTCTGGAAATCCAATAAACTTTATGATATAAATATACATTCCCAGACCCTCTTATAATGTGGATTATAGCAATTTAAATTAAGTGACTTTTAAAAACATTGATTATTGATTTGCTAAACTACACAGCTAGCCAGTAGGATCTAAAAACCTGAACTTGTTTTTATAACTTTTTAATTTTATTTTATGGAAAGCATGGAGGGTTTCTTTGTACAGTGAGTGGTTTTAAGAATAGTTTGTCTCAGCCAGAAATACATTTTTAAAATTAAAAAAGATTTTAATGTAGTCTGGTTTTAGGAACTGAGTTTAAGCTATTCATTTGGAAATTCTGAAATGTGTCTAGTATGAAAGTCATTCTTTTGTGTATATTTTAAAGTGGAAGTTACAGTGATATTGAAAGTTGACTGGCACATTTTAGCACTAATAGAAAATATTTATTTACATTCTAGATCATCCATCAACATCGATGTTCAGCTAGTGGTGTATATGCCATAAAACAATTCTGTACCATTAACATACATATAAAAAGCATAAAACAAGCGCATATGAAACATACAGGTACAGCAATAGTTAACGTCAACAATGACCTTTTCCAACTAGTTCCCAGATGTTTGAATATGTCCACACACATTCAAAATTGGTGAGAGAATAACACAAACAAGCCACTCAAGAAAGCACATTACAGCACTCTGGAGCCATATGGGAAAAGACCCTTATCTTAAATAATGATGCTGCTGAATTTCAGAATTAGTCAGCTCATTGGCTGAAACTCATCCTTTGTAATGCTCACCTTTGTAGCGAGCTTGGATTGCTGTGTTACAGAATTGCTATTAAGTTTAGAATTGATTGTGAGCTTCAGAGCATGCACAATAAAGTAGCATCTATCAAGTATACTTCCCAATGCTCCTCATGCTTTGCTCACAGTCATAGCTACACACGAGATGCCAGAAGGAAGAGGGACTTCCAAATCACCTTAATCGTGTTTGGATTTAAGTTATGTGTTTTGGGGGGTGGGGTGAGAGACCTCAGCAGTGTCAACAGTCAATTAGTGGCCATCAGATAGAGCAATGTAAAAAATGTAAATATCTTGGCAAACTTTTCAGGAAGACAGTAGGTGCTGTTAGATCTAGGGTCTTACATACAAGGGGTGTCATTTTGAAGTTCTACTATACAAAGGGAGGCTTTCTGATTGATCCAGTGTTATACTCTTTCAAGGCAAAGCTATTGCCCAAATTGTATATGACATTTTAGTATGGGGCTGGGATAATTTTCAAGGCACCACATTGGAAACAATTTTTTTTAAAAAAAATCCTTTGGAAAATATTGGTATATTTTCAGGCCCCCCAGCACCATTGGTTTGGGCAGAAGTGGGTCTTCCCTCAATTAGAGCTCGAGTACACTATGCTATTATTAATTGCTTGAGAAACTTGAAAAATCCACCAGATAAGTTTTATCTAAGTTGTTTTATTAGCCTTCAGTCTCGCATATAATGGGTCTCTAGATTTAATTATCTTCGTCGATCATACTCCATGTCTGAGGACCTCTTTGTTTTACTTTCCAAGAGAAAGCTGCAGAAATGGATTTTTGATCAAAGCATTAAGTTGGATTGGCATATCTTCTATTTTTTTTTTAGTTTTTGTGGATTTTATTAATGTAACCATTGGAGAGCCTCATATCTGGTAGATCTGACCTTTCCTAGACTTAGACAAACTTTTATGGCTTTGTGATTTCAAACCATGTCGATAGCAGTATTTGATGGCAGATACTATCAGATCCCTTATGACCAATGGATCCTAGGAAATTGAAGATCTAATGCACTATCTATGAGTGAGTCTTTTATATGCACTGCCACATTCAAGAAGTCTTGGGAATATTATATCTGGGTTGCAAGCTGAATGTGCCTTGAGAAGTGCGTGCTACCTGCTTTCTGATCAAGATAATCAAGTAACGCAGCAGGTTGTGCCTTTTGCCTTAGCGGCTTCAAAAAAATTGTGCTAAAGCCCTGTCAGCTCAATTAACTGTAAATATGATTATTGGGTGTAAAGCCCTACATATATTTCAGTTCAGATTCACTGAGCCCACTTTTTAATTGTTTAATTATTCCATTGTTTTATTTCTGTTATACATTTTGTACAGTTGTACAGGTTTTGTTAATGGCCTTTGCTTTGCAAATAAATGACTGAACTAGACTGTGTGTTTGGAACATGCTGGAAGGGGCTACACTCCATGCAAAGTAATATAAGCATATAGAGCACCTTCACATGCAGGGGGACCCTTACTAGGCTAGGGCAGTTCTTCATTTGGAGGAGTTCTCCATGCATACATCACATGAGTGTAGTACAGCCTGCTCCAAGACCCTCTGAATCCATGCAGGGTAGGGTAGCAGGGCTGGGGGGGGGGAGCTAGCCCATGCAGCCCTGTCACCCCACCCCATGTGTTTGTTCAATGCATGGAGGGGGCCTTGTGATCTGTCACACCTAGATTTGATCAAAGGGAGAAACAGAAACACACAGTGATGACCTACTCCATACCTTCAGACATTGCAATGCAATGAAATATTACCTCAAGGTTTCATGTAGATGGTATTGAAAGCTGCTAAGAAGTCCAGGAAAATCAACTGGGTCACACTCTCCTTGTGTCTCTCACAGGGTAGGTCATTCTTTCAAACACAAATAATTTCCTTTAGATTCATGATATGCTGTTTGCATAAATAAATTTTATTGACCATCTTATCCCTTGGGCTCAGAATGAGTGATAGCTATTACCATCAGGAAACAGGCTTCCCTGTACTTTCACAGCCTGAACAAGTAAATCTTTGATATAAAGGAGAGAATGCAAAGAGAAAGGTGCCATTATAAAGGTATACAAAGGGGAAAGTGCCATTAAAAGAAACAAGATGAAAACCCCTTTCCTCCTTGAAACACAGCTCACATTTAGGGATGTACGAAACACCTACCTGGCTCCATGCCGGGCAATCCGTGGTGGGGGCAGGCGCTCCGTCCCTCCCCCCGGAATCCTGCCCGGCCGGCTCTGCTCCACGGCCAAGCCACGGAGCTGCCGGCTGGCTCCGGCCACCCCCAGCTGGACATCCAGCCGCTGGGCAGCCCTGCAGGGATGCAAATGGTGGCTGTCGTAGCTGCCGCCATTTGTGTCCCTGTATTGAGCCGTGATAGGCTACGTAAATATTTACGTAGCCTATCACGGCAGGGGGGGAAAAAAACCAGCGTACGCAAATGGTGGTAGCTGCCACCATTTACATATGCTGGGTTTTTTCCCCCCCTGCCGTGATAGGCTACGTAAGTATTTATGTAGCCTATCACGGCTATGAAGAGGAGGAAACGAATGGCAGCCGCAGGACGGCCACCATTCGCAAAGCAGCACGGACAGGAGCAGGTAAGTGCTCCGTTTCACACTCCTTTCATGAGGTGGAGGCAGTGGGGACTTCGTCCCGTGTGCCTTTCATGGGGGGGCAGGGGCTTCGTTCCGCAACAGATTTCGGGGGGCCGAATGCACTGGCATTCGGCCTCACTGAGATCTGTCATGGAATTCTCTGACATCCCTACTCACATTTAACATTTTTCCCCTTCTATCTAAAGAAAAGAGAAAGGGGGAAAGCAGAAAATCCACGATCAAGTAATCTTCCATTTTGTATGACAATCCTCAATATCCTTGGTTCTGGAAATGGGAGCCATGAGGCAAAAAGGTAGGCTCCCTTCTTCCCATGTGCAGGCTTATTGCATTAAAGATATTAGTTGTCTAAGGATGGCCATGTGTTCCCCACTGAATTTTTTGGTGCCTCCCCCCCAACACACCCTCATACCTCCTTTGTCTTTCATGATGCCACTTCTAATCTGGCACTCACAGGGTGGCCATGTGTCTTCTTTTATAGAGGCCAGTCCTCTATTTGAAGTACCGCCAGAGGACCTTCCTCTGTCTGAAGGTGTCCTCCATTTGAAGGGCTGTCCCATCCAATTCAGGTTTAAAGACAAAGAACCATACAAACTGTTGCCCATCAACAGAGAGCACCTGGGCAGCAGGCTGAACAGGCAGGAACGCAGGTCACCTGGTCACAGTCTTCCACACTATGGTGAGATATACTGTATATCTATTTAAATTATAATAATAATTTCAATTTTTGCATCTATAGATATAAATTCACATATGCAAATTTTATGCAAATTTATCACTTTTGTCCTCTGTTTTTGCTGATGCATTTCCCTCTTTTTTGGCATCTCATCAGTAGCCACGCTACCTGGAAGGCATCCCTCCAAGACAGAAACAAGAGATGACCTATTATTCCTTGTATGGAGTGGTGCCCGCAGATAAGAAGTAGAGCCTTGCATGCTGCTCTGAGCCAACCACAGCTGCACCCTGAACAGATTCTTCTCCCTGTCACTGGGCGCATGTCTGATTGGGAAATGAGAGATTCCCCTATAGGGCCCTGTATCACTGCAGAGGTCTCTGGCTTGTCTGGTGTCAGAGCAAGGAACTGTGTTGCATGTATTGCTCCTGGCCCAACCAACCCATCCCCTCAGTGCAGGGAGAGTAGTGCTGTTTGCCCTAACAGCAGTGAGTGCAAGTGCTGATTCTCTCTTGTATGCTGAGCTCCTGTACCTGAATTCTTCAGTCTGGGGAAGAGGGGGCCAATTATATTCCAAGAATTTCCCCAGCCAAGCTACTGATCCTGGGTAGCCATGGTCATCTTGCCTGGAAGGAATCTGACCCCTGAGGCCAAAGAAGTTGGACATCGCCACACTATTCCATCTTCATGTAGTCAATACAATTCTGTGCCGGAAGCGTGAAAGCATATCAAAGTTCAGTGTAGTGCTATCAAGTTGTTAGCGGCAAGCACGCTTGTGGAATGGAGGCATGCAAACACACTGGATTAGTGATTCTATAAAATGTGCCACATGATGCCATCACAAAATATTTGTCAGACTCTTGTCAACATTTCCTGCTGCTGAAGTTTTTGGCAGTGAAAGGTATGACAGCTATTTTTACAGCTTCTACCGTTTACTAATGCATCGTGCTCTTGAGGAACTTCAAAATGATGTCATTTCATGTTTCAGAATTTCAGCAACCTGCGCAATGCCTTTGTATGAAGACGTGCCACCAGACTATGAAATGATGACAGGTATAGTTCAGAATCTGGCTATATTTATAGGAAAATAAGTATTGGCTGTACAAATGTATTTGGTTTTAGCCACACGGGTATCTATTTAAATCAGGGGTCCCCAGTGTTGTGCCCAGGGGGTGCCATGACACCTGTGGGCACCACCAATGGCACTCACCAGTGAGTCCCCAACATGGTGCCTGTGGACCCCTGAAAATATTTTATTTTTTTATTTTTTGTTATTATTATTTTCCACTTTTAAAATATACATGCATGGATTTGTATGAAATCCTTTCTAGCAACTATACATGGGTTTCAGCAAAAGTGGACCAAACATCCAAATAAATATCCATTTGAAGGTAGTGTCTATATGCTAACTGTTCAAATATTGAAAGCATCATAAGGTCCTCAAGCCATTGCATTATAGGAGGTGAGTGTTTATCCTTCCCATGCTGTAATATCAGCCTTTTAGCTGTCAAAAGGGTGCAGAGAATTCATTTGTTAATTTCTGACCATTTGTTAATTTCCATGAAGCAAGTAAATAATTCAAAAGAGCATGTACATCAGTGAATATTAAAGACTGTTCCAGTACAAAGTTTTTCTGTGTAAATACCACCCCGCGAAAAGTCACAGCTACTGGACATTGCCAAAACATATGTTTAAAAGAAGCATCAGCTGCATTGCAATGTCAGAAATTAGCTGAATTAGACAATCCCTTATTAAAGAGACATTGCAGTGTCCTACAGACACGAAACAAATGTTTTTGCTTAATAAAACACAGCCTAAGATCCATAATCATGAAAGGTAGATGCCAAAGTGGTGATCTACTGATTAGGCATTTTGTGGTGGTGCTCACAGCAGTATCTCAAATTCCCAAATGTGCCCACAGGTCCAAAAAGGTTGGGGATCCCTGATATAAAGGGATATAAAGACAGACAGTACATGTGTGTGCACAAATCAAAACTGCACAACAAGTGGAGAGGGGGACCTTCCCATTCACTTCTATAGCCCCACCCTCACCCCAGGTAAGTTTGGCATAATTTGTGGAAGATCTTAGGTGTCAGGGTGGAAACTGAGCCAATAGAGCCCCAGAGCAGTTCTGATTCTGAGGCGGAACAGCAATCCGTGGGAGAGGAGCTCGCTCATCTCTCACAAGCACAGCAGCTGGCAGAGATTCCTCCTGCCAGCATTCCTGGGATAGATAGTGACCCTGGCAGTGAGAGAGCGCTGGAGGGGGGCTTGCTGGATGCTCGGCACAGACGCAGGGAGCGTCTTGAATTTCTCCAGCATCCCTAGTGGTAACTAAAACCCTGAATGGACTCACAGCCACACCAGAACTGGAGTCACCAGCTGCCACTGCTGTGAGCCCTGGTTCTATGACGCCACTGACCTTTGGCCTACGCAGCAGGTGTAGTTTTAAAGGCAGTAAAGCCAGGGCTGGGAGAGCAGGTTTGAGGTGAGAGTAGAGCATCTGGAGAAAGGAACAACAGAAGTGACGGCACTGCAGCCTGGCATGGTGCGAAGGCAGGAAAACCCCCAAGACAAAGTGTATTATTATCTTTGACTCTAGTACTTGGTGCTTCTAGGCTGCTGCCTGGGCAAAACTTTGGGACTGCATCACTGGATGATCAGTGGGCAGCCCACTGGATCCAAAGCTCTCAGCCCCCCCCCCCATCTCTGATGTATGGCCTGGTGGGCTGATAGCAAAGCAGCTGGTGATATTAGGGCCCCACAGCTAAATTGTGCTGGAGAAATGTTACTGTGCTGAATTCACTATTTCTTTCAATTGTGTACACGTCTATGAGCTATTTGCTTGTGACTGGGTAGGACTTGCTAAGGTCAGTACTAGTTCAGAAGTCACATCTACCAGAGATTCAGGTGATGGTTCCCTAAGCTGAAGGAAACTTAGAAGTGATGTTGGCATAGTTGCACTTCCCTTCTAATCTTATTTGGTTGGAAGCAAATCACATTTGCTTAAATAGGATTTAGTCTCACTCTCAAGTAATTTTGTTTAGATCCCAACCCTGCTTTGAAACCGTTTTCGTGACACCCATTGCACATGGGGCTAGAAAACTAATACGAGTACAGCAGCTCTGACGTTTCCGAACCAGGTGCTCACTCTTGAACTGGGTTCCGCAGTTTGGTTCTTTGGGATTTGTGCTTTGTGCCACAGGACAGGGACATGGAGGGATGTCGATCTGCTGAAGCACTAAACAAATAATTTGTATATATCAGCCCAAACAAGACAGCAAATACATTATGTACTCAACCTGTGAATTTGAATTAATGCCAGTCTTAATTATTCCAATGTAGCCTACTGTAGCACTTAGATGGAATTGTCAATAAGTTAAGCTTTCACTGCAGTCTATGCCACTGTATACATCAGGAGTGTTGAACCTAAGGCCCAGGAGCCCAATCCAACCCACCTGGGGTCCTAATCCAGCTTTCTGGGGTTCCCCAGATGGCCATGCCCCCTTCCCCACATCACCAGCTGGTTCCTGCTTTCCCTGCCCCTCTTGGCTAATAAAAGCTAGCTGACGGAGTATGGCTGGGTGGGTCCAGGGAGTGATAAATGTTTTCCTACAGGAAGATGTGGCCCCTGCTGTCCTTAAGGAGGCAGTAGTGTGACCACTCCTGGAGAAGCCCACTCTGGACAACTACCACCCAGTCTCAAATACCCCTTGGGGGGGAGGTATTTGAGAGGGTTCTGGCAGACCAACTGCAAGTGCTCTTGGAGGCAACTGATTATCTAGACCCATTCCAGTCTGGGTTTCAATCTGGTTATGGGACTGAATCAGCCTTGGTGGCCCTGATGGTTGACCTTTATCAAGAGAGGGACAGGGGGAGTGCAACCCTGTTAATTCTGCTCAATCTCTCACCAGCTTTTGATACCACTAACCATGATATCCTCCTGGATCAACAGCGTTACAGTGGTTCCAGTCTTACCTACAGGGTCGATTTCAGAAAGTAACATTGGGTGGCATTTCCTGGGCCCCTTGCCAATTGAGCTATACGGTCCTGCAGGATACCATCTTATCCTCAATGTTGTTTAACCTCTATATAAAGCCACTGGGAGCAGTCATGAGAGAATTTGGAGCTAAATGCCATCAGTATACTGATGACACACAGCTCTATCTCCCTGTGACATCTGAATCAGGAGAGGCTGTGCAAGTCCTGAATCAGTGCCTAGACTCAGTGATGGGCTGGATGAGGGCCAATAAACTGAAGCTGAATCCTGGCAAGACGGAAGCCCTTGAATGGTTCCCATGTCTGGGAGATAGGCTTATTGCCTGTTCTGGATGGGGTTGCACTCCCTCTGAAAGATCAGGTCCATTGTTTGGGGTTACTCCTAAATCCATCACTGTTGCTGGAAGCCCAAGTGGCCGCAGCAGCTCCGAGTGGCTTTTACCAGGTTTGGCTGGTCCGCCAGCTATGGTATCTCCTGGACAGGGATAGCTTGACCATGGTGGTACAGGCATTAGTAACCTCAAGACTGGATTAGTGCAATGCACTCTGTGGGGCTGCCCCCAAGGCTGGTCCGGAAGCTGAAGCTAGTGCAGAATGCAGTGGCTTGCCTATTGTTGGGAGCTACCCAGTTTCAGCATACAACTCCTCTGCTGAAGGAACTGCACTGGCTGCCTATTCACTATCAGGGCAGGTTTAAGGTAGTAGTACTAGTGTACAAAGCCCTAAACAACTTGGGACCAGGATACCCGAGAGCACGCCTCCTTCCTTACCAACCTGAGGTCATCAGATGGCATGTTCCTGGTGGTTCCACATGGACCTATGGTCTGGTTGGAGTGCACCAGGAAAAGAACCTTCAGTTTGGTAGCCCCCACCCTGTGGAACTCCCTGCCTTTGGAGGTCTGGCAGGTTCCAACATTATGTTCCTTCTGGTGCCTTCTGAAGACACTGATATTTAGAGAGGCCTTCCTTGAGTGACCAGCCACGGTTTATTAAATTCAGCCTTATTGGAACTTGTGTTTTAAAAAATGTTTTACCTGTTTTAATATGGTGTTTTATTATTTTGTCTTTGCTCTTCACCACTCTGAAATCTTTTGATGCGGAACGGTATATAAATATTATAAATAAATAATAAATAAGAGGTGTGCAATCCATAGGATTGCACTCTTATCCTCCATGTATTTGTCCAACCCCCTTTTAAAGCCATCCAAATTGATGCCCATCACTACATCTTGTGGTAATGAATTCCATAGTTAACTATGCACTGTGTGAAACAGTACCTCCTTTTATTTGTCCTGAATCTCCCACCAATCCGTTTCATGGGATGACCCCAGGTTCTAGTATTATGAGAGAGTGAGAGAAAATGTCTCCTTATCCATGTTCCCCATACCATGCGTAATTTTGTACACCTCTGTCATGTCTCCCCTTACTCACCCAAAACAAGCTACAATTAGTATCTATTTTTATTTGTATTTTGAAGTGAATTGTTTGTCCCCTAACAAATACAAGCAATTTATGGGTCAAAGTTTCTTCAGCAATAGATAGATTGTTGCCATAGGGTTGGATCCAGACATATAGCAGACCCACTGAAATCAAAGAGACCTAATTTAGACATGACTAACAAGTTCCATTGATTTAAATGGATCTCCTCTAAGTATGACTAAATCTGGATCCAGCCCATTGTAAATGGAGAAGAAGAAAAACATATGGACACAATCCGTATGATAGATGCATTAGCCCCGTTGATTTCTATTGGACATAAATATGCATAACTCTGTGCCAGATGGTCTCCTATGTGCTTGGTGGAGGAGGCAGCCGTGCTCTCTGGTCTCTCCTTTTGCCATAAGCTCCCTATCTCCTGGGTTCACTCCTATATTTTCTGATTTGTCTCATGAAGAAAAGTGCTCATCATGGCACTTGCCTCTCCAGAGTATGTTACAAACTGCTTAAGAGGTGAAGTGGGGCTAATGGGGTACTTAGCACTGAGTTGGAAAATGTCCTGTTATGTGCTGGTTACTGGCATCACTAATCAAATTGTTCATCTAGGAACTTCAGTTGAAAGGCAAAATGGTACCAGCTGATATTTCCCAGGATACCAAACTCATACCAATTGGTACAGTCTGCTCTCCATCCTAGATGGTGCATATGATAAAGGCTCAGTTTCCAGATTTTTGTTCTTGGAATGTCAGCACCTAATTAAAGAGGTACATAGTTACACAGTGTCCCTTGCAGGGTTTGACTAGGCATCAAAAGGAACACTGACCTTTTCCGACTTCCTGCAACAGAAAAGGTTGGAGTGCCTCTTGGCAAGTCAGCTCCACCATCTGAAGTGATGTATTTGCCACACCAGCATGTCCCTTATGCTTCCTGGGATGATCTTTGCGAGTGTAGAATTGAGACCTCCAGGGCTTCCCAGTTGTCCTGTCCCATGCAAATGTACATCTGACAGGGGAGAGCTATGCTGGTTGTTGTGGCGCTCTGCCTTTCCAGCTTTCCCCACTCTCCTGCAATATGACAGGCATCAACCCTGATGGTGTTTTGGCAGCTGTTAAAAAATATTTGTTTAACTAAGCAAATTAATGCCTAGCCTAGTTAGAATTCATGTGGGTTTTTATTTCAATTTTAATGGTTGTTTTAATTCTTTAGAATCCGGCCTCACTGGAATCCGTGGCGGAATTCTCTGCCTTCCCTACTATCAAGATCACTTTGAATTTTGTTTCTGTCTTCCAGGGTATTAGCTATCCCGCCCAATTTTGTGTCCTCTGTAAATCTGATAAGCATTCCCTGCGTCTCCACATCCAAGTCATTAATAAAACTGTTGAAGAGCACCGGGACTAGGACTGAGCCCTACGGTACCCCACTCATTACTTCTCCCCAGTTTGAGAAGATCCCAGTGATAAGCACTCTTTGAGTCCAATTCTGTAGCCAACTGTGGATCCACTGGATCATTGTTTCATCTAGCCCACTTTGAACTAGTTTGCTCATCAGGATATCATGGGGCACTTTGTTGAAAGCTTTGCTGAAGTCCAGGTATATAATGTGCACAGCGTTCCCACAGGCGACAAAGGAGGTTACCTGATCAAAAAATGAGATCAGATTAGTCTGGCTGGATTTGTTCTTGACAAATCCATGTTGGCTTCAAGTAATCATTGCATTGTTTTCAAGGTGCTTACAGATTGATTACTTTATAATCTGTTCAAGAATTTTCCCAGGGATTGATGTCAGACTGACTGGTCTGTAGTTCCCAGGTTCCTCCTTTTTGCCCTTTTTGAAGATAGGGACAACATTAGCCCTCCTCCAGTCAACATCCAACAATAAGAAGTGCCCTCAAGCCTTTGTTGCACGATATTGTAACGCAATATGATTTTGGAAGACAGTCAGATACCTAGCTGCCTTGTTCTAAACCTGTGGCATGTTTCCTGATGTAATTCCTGAACATCAACATTCATCATGAGTTCTGCCACCAGATGTTAAATACTTGCAAAATTCTTTTTAAAAACCAAGGGCTCTGCCCAAGACTTGGATGTTGTTATTCCTGACAACACTTGTCTTTTTTGTGTACGTATTGGCTACAATCCTGACACATCTCTTCTCTTAATGGTAGAGGTTACAAATTGCTAAAAAGTGCCATCCAACATAATATATAATAAATTTAGATTAATATAACTGGGCTGAAAAAATTAGAATTCCTGATGAAGCTCAGGTTTTTTGAACCTACATTATGTCTTTTATAGTTCTATTAGTAGAATGCCTGACTATGAGTAAATAAATATGACCGGTGAGGTATGTGTGAAGAGATTGCTTGTACACTGTATGGACCATGGTGAGAGCCAGTGTGGTGTAGTGGTCAGAGACTGGGACTCAGAAGATCTGGGTTCCAGTTCCCACTTGGCCATGAAGCTCACTGGGTGACTTCGGGTAATTTCCACAAATTCAGCCATAATTTGCGCACGTTGCCCAGAAAGTTGCACAAATTGCAGAACCTTCCCCCACACGTGCACCCACACCCTCAAATATGCAAAAAAGTTCCTGAAGTTTGGGGAACAGCCTGCAGCTCGGCTTACAGGCACAAAACGAGTGGTACATGCTGCAGAACTCTGTTGAGCCAAAAAAGAAATGGATTTCCAAGCAATGGAGATCCCTAAAATGGGATCATCCGAATCCACCGACTGAGAAAATGGAGGCCAAATGACACATTCTTCAAACTGGATTATTGGATTGTTTACATAAGTATAAATGTGCACAGCCCCATTCCAGGAGGAGGGGATTTAAACTTTCCTCTCTCCCATTTTCATTTTGAAATTCCACCCCACCCCATGGAAGAAAAAAACAAAAAAAAATCAGCATTGTTTCCAACGGAGATGTTTAGTTTTTTAACAACCCCCCCCCCCGGTGGGGGAGGTGGAATTGCAAAAAGAAAAAAGGCAGGATATAAATGTAATACTAAATAAATAATAAATGAGTGATTTGAAGAATGTGTAGTTTGGCCCTAGGAGGAAATGTAGAGGGTGTTAGATGGAATTCTGCAAGTGGTGGTTATAGAAACCTTATGCAGGCTTGCTTATACTGAAAAATTGCAGAGGGGGATATGGGTGCAAGTAAGCCCACCTCCAATGTCCCTGTGCAACCAGCTGCTGGCAAGACCTTTGTGCACTGACGGTGAAGGTCTGAAAATGGGCATGTACATGCGTTCAGCTAAATGAGCTTACAGAGCCTTTTTCAGACCTTTGCGGTCAACATGCACAGGTCTAACCAGCTGCGGGGTGCACAGAGATGTTGTGGGTGGGGCTTATTCCCAATTTGGCCCACACATGAGCAGGCAAATGCTTGCATAGGACTAGAGAGAGATCTATTTCTTTATCTTTCTTAACCTTTTCTCATGTCTTGGACTTGTGCATCATTTTCCTTTACAAATTAAAACTGAAATGAAAAAGACTTTACTTACTAAGGAATCTTTATAGCTGGCTCAGCAGTTTTGCTAAAAATGGAATCCAAGCAGTTATTCTAAGCAAGGCTAATTATATGATAAAACAATTAATAAAGTTGGTCTGAATGGTTTTCCTATAATAGGGTACACACTATTCATAATTAAATTGCTACTTTTATGAAATATCAAGCCAGAAGCATAATCAGCCACCAGGATATTCTCCTGCACAAGCCCCAATTAATTTAACAAAAGCTATGCAAGTGCAACATGTAGGAGAAATTCTGAGTGGATTGTGGCCCATGTCAGTTTCTCCTGGATTGTGGCTTTAGTGCAAAAAGGCTGAGATAATCTTATCTAGATGGCTTGATTTCTAACACAAGCATCTGTTTATTCAATGATTTTATTTAAAACACACACACACCACAACCCTGCCTTTTTAAGACCAGAGTTAACACTATCTCATGGTGGCTCAAGCTCCATAAAGCCAGGAAACTGGAAGCTAAGGCTGATGCCCTAGCAGACGTGCCCTGTGGTCGTTGAGGATGCTGTGCAATGTCACATATTGTGCTTTCTTACAACTTACCATCCATGCACTCACATTTTTTCTTGGTCTTTCAGGCCCAAATCCAGATAGGAAGGGTGGGACCAGCAAAGATGCCCCACATTGTCCTGGTCCTGTGTTGAGTTATGACACATCTAAGCCTTACGGTGTTACTAGAGGAATACTTGTGAGCTGAGCCATGCTGTTTGTTTTGTGGATGCCCCCTCCATGTTTACACAGCCTCCCATGCCACCAGTTAGCGCTCAGGATCAGGGCCAGCACCAGCCGCCCAGTACCCTCAATGTAGTGCTGCTGAAGGGACCACACACACTTACACAACACCCCCCCTTCTTCCCCTGGTGGCGGCAGCTCCCCCTCCACGCCACCTCCTCCTTGTCCGGCTGGCCCTCTGGGAAAAGGAAGTGCCATGGCAGCCAGCCAGAGGAGCCCGCAGTGCCCGTGCTGTGCCATGCCATTTGAAACAAGTTTTTTTAGCTTACATTTTGAGTAGCAGCGATCGGAACCAGTCAGCCCCTGCCTTTGTGGATGACAGCTGATGAGGGCACAGGAGTGGTGAAGGGGTGACCGCTGCTCCTGTGTCCTCATTGGCCATTTCCCCCAAGGGAGCGTCTGATTGGTTCAAACTGCTGCTACTCAAAAAGTAAGCTAAAAAGGGGTTTTGTTGTCAAATGGTAAGGCATGGGCACTACAGACTGGTCTGGCCACCTGCTGCCTGTGGCGTTTCCTTTTGTTAGTGGGGCTGTCTGGGCAAGGAGATGGAGAGAGGAGGAGGAGCAGCAGCAGCAGCAGTCCATCACTTGCAGCAGCTGTGGAAGGGTCAGAGATTGGCAAGGCCCTTTGAGCCTCTGGGCCCTCATCTGCTTCCCACCTATGCTGACTCCTGATGCTGGACCTGCCCAGGATCCTTACAAGCATTAGCTCTGGAACAGTACTGACGCAGTAGACTTACAGGAGTTCCAGTTGATGGATGTATAGCCCCTGCAGGTTGCCTGGAGTGCAACCCTTTCTGGCCCTGAGCTGCCACAGAAGAGTCTGCATGGCTTGCACTGCATAATGTTTCCAGTCACTGCCGCCAGAGGCTTTTATGGGGCAAGAAAATCTTAGTAACTTTTGGACCACTGCTCAGAACATCACCCCAAAAAGGAAGGATTGTCTTCTTTAACAAGCCTAAATAAAGTAGGTAAGTTGTTTTCCCCACTCCACCCACGTGTGCGTCGTCCCCTTTCCTAGCTCTGGTGGCTGGGAGGGAGTAGGGAATTCTGAGCGAGGATTTCCCCGCCATGGCTGTAGGTCTGTCTATGGCCTTGGAGGGGAAAATCCCCAGTATCCTATGATCCCTGACATATTGCCTAGGGCGCATAGGATGGCTCTCTTAGGACTTTACATAGGATGATAACAGTACTTGGATCCAGCATTTATGGAACTCATAGTCAACAAGGAATTAAGCATTTTCAAAAGTTCATAATATGGGTAAAGATACTGCTTCTTGGAAGGTAGGAAAACACTGAAACAATGGTTTATCATTGTTGGGCCAGTGATATATCAACTACGCCCTTATCTGGACAAAGATAGCCTAGCTACATTTATCCATGCTCTGATAACTTCTTGTCTGGATTACTGCAATGCATTATACGTGAGTAGGGATGTACGAAACTCCTACCTGGTTCCGCGCTGGGGCATCCACGGTGGGGTGGAGGCGCTCTGTCCCTCCCCCCAGAATCCTCCTTGGATGGCTCCACTCCACGGCAGGTCCACAGAGCCTCCGGCCGGGACCAGCCACAGCCGGAGTTCTGGCTGCGGCTGGGCTGCTGCAGCCGCAAATGACAGCCGTCGTAGCGGCCGCCATTTGCGTTCTTCCAGGCTGCCGTGATAGGCTACGTAAGTATTTACATAGCCTATCACGGCAAAGAGCAGGGGCGCAAACAGCATAGCAGCCGCCGTTTGTGCCCCTGCTCTTTGCCGTGATAGGCTACGTAAATACTTATGTAGCCTATCATGGCAGCCTGGAAGGACGCAAATGGTGGTCACTATGACAGCCACCATTTGCGGCTGCAGCAGTCGGCCGAGACACCAGCCGCCACCCCCGGAGCTGCCACCAGCTCCGCATCTGCCCCACGTAAGATTCGTCCTGGGGGGGATTCCATGGGGTGGTGGGGGGTGGGAGGCCATTCTGCCATGGGTTTCAGGGGGCCGAATGCCAGTGCATTCGGCCTCACCGAAATCTGTGGCGGAATTCTCCGCCAACCCTATACGTGAGGCTGCCTTTGAAAATGATCTGAAAACTTCAACTAGTCCAAAACAGGGCAGCAATATTGTTAACAGGGACTGGCCAACGAGTTCATATTATGCCAGTACTTTTCCAGCTGCACTGGCTGCCAGTCCATTTCCTCCCTCACTTCCTCCCATATGTGCCTGCCCAGACCCTAAGATCATCCTCAGCAGCCCTTCTCCATGAGCCACTCCCAAAGGAAGTGAGGCGGGTGGCTACCAGCAAGAGGGTCTTTTCTCCTGTGGCACCCTGGCTGTGGAATAAGGTCCCTAGAGAGGTTTGTCTGGCACCTACGTTGTACTCCTTCCGGCACCAGGTGAAGACCTTTTTCTCCCTCCCAGTATTTTAGCACTTTAGCTTCCTAGTCTTTTAGCTCTGCTGTTTAAAACTGTATTTTAAATCTCTACATTGCTGCTAAGTTTTATTCTGGTTGTACTGTTATATGTGGTTTTAAGCTTTCATATTTTATATTGTTTTATGCTGCGCTTTGTGGTTTTAATTTTTGTGAACTGCCCAAAGTACTTTGGCTATTGGGAAGTATATAAATAAATAAATAAATAAATAAATAAATAAGCAAGCAAGCAAGCAAGCAAGCAAGCAAGCAAACAAACTAACAAAATAGGTCATTAATCTGTGATAACCTGGGAGGACACAGCATTGGTATTTTTAGTTTCCAGTGGAATGAAATCTGGTATTAGGTTAAGAGGGGAAAATGAAGAGTCTAGAGAACTAAGGGAAGCCATCACTATGCAAACACACATACAATTACACCCCTTTGTCCATTGGCGAAATTAGGACTGCCTTTGAAAGCTGAACAATTATTGAAACAAATATTGTTACAAATAGATGAACGAATTGGGTGAAGGCACCCTGAAATGAAGCATGTGTTGATGTTTTCCTCCTTTACAAAGGATGGGTGGAGGTGCGCACACACACTTTGTGAAAGTGCTCTTTTTAAAAATAAATATTGAAATCGAACACATATCACAGTTCAATCCCTTTTTATAACCCCTCATATAATGATAGGTTTGAAAAG
The DNA here is from genome assembly GCF_057233095.1 of Heloderma suspectum. Lineage (NCBI taxonomy): Eukaryota > Metazoa > Chordata > Lepidosauria > Squamata > Helodermatidae > Heloderma > Heloderma suspectum. Next base: position 75,447,263 of record NC_139460.1, on the reverse strand, counting down.
GTGCATAAACCTCAAAGATGTTCTTCATCTATCAGGAAGAAACGTGCCTATTCTAAAAACAAGGGGCTGGTGATTTATTGTTTGGATCCTCTGCAATAAACTTGAAATAATGCTCTTAAATTTCAGAGTTTTACTGTCAGCGAGACAGTCATTAGTTCTTATGACTGAATTTCCACACCATAACATTCATCAGTGTCTCTAAGAGTCCTTCAGTACCTTCTCTATGTCTCGTGTCAGCTGTAGTTCATTTCCAAGTGTGCTCTTCATAACAACTCTTCACAACAACTATCAGATCTTCATAACTATGGTGAGAATCATCACCACTCAAATGGGACTTCTCACTCCCCTACCTCGGTAGGAAGTTCCAACACTCCACCATCCTTTCATAGAAGAATGAAAGGAAAGATACCTTCTTGCCTCTTCACCTCTTTGCAAGTTTTTGCCTCCAAGACCAGAGTTCTGTGTGCATTCTGATGTGCATGCTAGAGTGTCTACACAAGGGGTGTCATTAGACATTTAAATGGAAGTATGGAAGGGGTCGTGCTGTGCTGCTTCTCCCCTGCCCTATTCATCAAAGAATTGCTGCATGGGGAAGGTGACATCAAGGAGCATTTCCACCTGCTTGAAGCAACATGCAAAGCCCAAATATATTGCACTCATGTGGCATTTGAGTCCCACGGTATATCAGGCAGTGGAGGGTGGTGGCTCTGATGTCAGTGGGGGGGGGGAATGAATCTGCTTTGCACCTTGGAGAGCTCCTTTAGAATTCTGAGTGGGTCTGACTGAAACCCAGAGTGGGTTCACTGCCCCACTGACACCAGCTCCCACTGATACCACGGTGCTGAACCCCCTTCTGCCTAAGGGCCAAATTCCATTTCAGAGACACTCTCAGGGGCTGCATTCCAGGGATGGGTGGGGCTAAAGGCAAAGGGGACAGGGCCAAAAGCAAAGGGGGGGGCAAAAATATCAGCATATTTGAGCTTAAAACTTCTACTGCCAGCAGCAAAGCATTGGGAGAGGCTTTCAACATTTTAGAGTGGGGAAAAACTCACACAGAAGTCAGAAGCCACCAAGTGATAGAGAGTAAGGGGGGAAAGCAGGAACCAGCTGGTGATGTGGGGAAGGGGGCATGGCCATCTGGGGAACCCCGGAAAGCTGGATTAGGACCCCAGGTGGGTTGGATTGGGCTCCTGGGCCTTAGGTTCAACACTCCTGATGTATACAGTGGCATAGACTGCAGTGAAAGCTTAACTTATTGACAATTCCATCTAAGTGCTATGGTAGGCTGCACTGGAATAATTAAGACTGGCGTTAATTCAAACTCACAGGCTGAGTACATAATGTATCTGCTGTCTTGTTTGGGCTGATATATACAAATTATTTGTTTAGTGCTAGATACTTGAGCAGATCGACGTCCCTCCATGTCCCTGTCCTGTGGCACAAAGCACAAATCCCAAAGAACCAAACTGCGGAACCCAGTTCAAGAGTGAGCACCTGGTTCGGAAACGTCAGAGCTGCCGTACTCGTATTAGTTTTCTAGCCCCATGTGCAATGGGTGTCACGAAAACGGTTTCAAAGCAGGGTTGGGATCTAAACAAAATTACTTGAGAGTGAGACTAAATCCTATTTAAGCAAATGTGATTTGCTTCCAACCAAATAAGATTAGAAGGGAAGTGCAACTATGCCAACATCACTTCTAAGTTTCCTTCAGCTTAGGGAACCATCACCTGAATCTCTGGTAGATGTGACTTCTGAACTAGTACTGACCTTAGCAAGTCCTACCCAGTCACAAGCAAATAGCTCATAGACGTGTACACAATTGAAAGAAATAGTGAATTCAGCACAGTAACATTTCTCCAGCACAATTTAGCTGTGGGGCCCTAATATCACCAGCTGCTTTGCTATCAGCCCACCAGGCCATACATCAAAGCTGAGAGCTTTGGATCCAGTGGGCTGCCCATTGCTCGTCCAGTGATGCAGTCCCAAAGTTTTGCCCAGGCAGCAGCCTAGAAGCACCAAGTACTAGAGTCAAAGATAATAATACACCTTGTCTTGAGGGTTTTCCTGCCTTCGCACCATGCCAGGCTGCAGTGCCGTCACTTCTGTTGTTCCTTTCTCCAGATGCTCTACTCTCACCTCAAACCTGCTCTCCCAGCTCTGGCTTTACTGCCTTTAAAACTACACCTGCTGCGTAGGCCAAAGGTCAGTGGCGTCATAGAACCAGGGCTCACAGCAGTGGCAGCTGGTGACTCCAGTTCTGGAGGGGCTGTGATTCCATTCAAGGTTTTAGTTACCACTAGGGATGCTGGAGAAATTCGAGACAGACTAAAATGAGCTCGGATTTCCAAGAATATGACCTGCGGAATCTGCTGTGGAGTGACCCCCTCGGGCCACGCAGAGTCTGTGGACTTCTGGATTATTTTTTTTTACTTCCCAGAAATGTATGTATATAAATCCGCAGGCTGATACGTACATTTCTGCTGAGGAAATGTTGAATGGAATGGAGGACAAGTCACTAAATATTACATACTAAGGTAAATTATGTAAATACTTACATAACTACTTATGTAATTATTTGCATATTTTTCCGCACAATTAAAAAAAAAACCCTATTTGCATCCATCTGTGGGTGGACAATGGAACAAAAGGCACCTGACAATCCACGAAACACAGATGGAGTGGATTTTACACAGTCCATAATCCCTAGCTACCACCGAACCAAGCTCTAGCAGTGCTGTCCAAGGTGCTGAACCCATTTTGGGGATAGGGCTTAGCACCTTGGATAGCACTGTTAGAGTTTTGGCTGGTGGTAATGAAAACCCTGAATGGAATCACAGGCTCTTCAGAACTGGAGTCACCAGTTGCTGCTGGCTCAGGGGGATTCAGCACTGGCACTTTTTTTATTATCAGGAATGCTGATGTCATTTGCCACTGCCGCCGCCACCACCGCCACCTCTCAGGCTTCCCTGTTCTTTTTAGCTTAGCTGCAATCCTCACAGTATTGGGGAGGGGGGAGAGAGAATTTTCCCAGCAACAGTAAATTGTTCCCTGATCTAATGCAAAGTATTTAGGTATGGATTGGTCTTGAAATGGTAATTAAGACCCCTGCTCCTGGTGGAAATTAAAACTGCTAGAACTGGTTGGTTGATATGGATCATACCACTGCCTGAATTTTTGGATTCTCCTTGGGGGCGGGGCTAGGGGGACTGCCATGATAAGCACCTGAACTTCCAAATTTACCACTAGACCACTGCCAAGGGTCCATCAAATCTGGCATTTTGAGCATAAAGGCAACCACATTTTGATCCCTCTGCCTACAAAGTAGGGATGCATGAACCCATCCCTGTCTGGATTCTTCAGGAGCCCACCCAGCCCCTGTCCCTGCTTGCTGGTCCTCAAACCCCTCCCACACTCAGCAAGCAGCTCGCATTCACCCTGGCAGCTTCATCAAGCTCCGTGGTCACCATTAAAAAAAAAACTGCAATCTCAAAAATGTGCATATTTGTGCATGCATGAAAATGTGCATTTCTGCAAAAATGGGCATTTTCATGCAAATGCAAATATGTGCATTTGCAAAATGTGCATTTTCACATACACAGATATGTGCATTTGCAAAAATGTGTATTTTTGCGATCAACATTTACTTTTTCAAAAAATGGTGACCATGGACCTTGACAAGGCCGCTGCAATGAGTGTAGGCTGTTCTCCAAACACAGGCAGGGGGCAAGTGGGGATAGGGGCTTGGCAAGTGGGGCTCAGGGGTGTGGGTAGGGGGGTTTCCGCTGGCTTCCCAGGTGGAATTGGGCTTCTGCACCATCCCTACTACAATGTGCCTACTTTCTCTTCTTTTATATCTGTAAGAATGGGTTAGCTGGTGCTGGATCTTGGCAACAGCACCAGTAACACAGATTCCACCTTGAAACGGTCTCAGCATTGAGGGCACCATAAACAGCAAGGGGCTACAGTGACTCCCTTCCTGGACTGAATCTGTCAATTATTTATGTTTTGACTTACCTGTCATGCCTCCTGTTATTTTCCCTTCAAGGTATATATTATATTCAAATTAAAAAGCCTATTTAAAAAAAAAGCCAGAGAGATTGATAGGCCCTGTTGTAGATACAGCATGATATAACTAAAGCCAAGGTCATTTTGACCTGCTGTGTAAGAGTACATTGTCTGCTATGCAAAAAAAAAAACACAAAACACTCGAATGGAATAAGAAAAACAAACTGTGTCACATTTTAGTCAGCAGTTGCAAATGAAAGGAATGTTTTGAGAAACAGAATTAAAAATACATTATAATAACTGGAGGAAAAGGTGATCATTAAATATGTCCTGTAGTTCAATCTCTGCTGGAACACAAATTCTTCTCTTTTGCTAATAATTTCTTTTTATTATAGGAATTCCAGGCATCGAGTGGTTCAGATGTTCTCTGCCATCTTCTGTCCTGACAAAATCAATTACAAAGAAATTCAAAAAAATTGACCTTAAAATGCAGTTCATGGCACCTCTCTAATGCAGGCTTTCCAAAGAGTGTAGAAAGCCAGGAAAAACTAAAGCTTCCATGGCTTGTGTAACACTTGGGTCTCTGTTCAGTCTTCTACCTTTATTCAAACTTCTCATGAGATGTATAGCACTCCCATTTTGCCAGTTGAGCATTTAATCGTTGTTGTTAGTCTTGTTTCACACAAGGTATTTAGTTGAGGGTCAATTTGACATGAAAGTATCTGGTGAGCCATTCACAAACAGTTCACTATAGAGTTTCAGTTATGTCAAAGCCCATTAAAGTCCATGAGGTGCGGGGGGGGGGAGTTCTACTCCTACCCCATTATTGCCCCTGACCAGGTTCACTGATTTTCCAAATGGGAAGGAGTGAATGGCAACAATTTACTTATATGGCTAAAGTGAAAGGGGGCAACTGGGTAAACCACCAGGATTTAGGGGCAAAATCTACTTACTCCCTGCCCTGGAAACCTCCGCCATTAAAAACCAAGCCACCCATGATGTACTAAGGATTGTAATTAGTGAGTGTCCTTCCCCTCTTTTCTCTTACTTAGCTATCATTGTATATCTAGTTGTATCATTATGCAGTGTTTGTCATTTTGTTGACTGTGCTTTCAATTTGATTTCAAAATAAAAGTTCATATTAAAAAATAAGTAAACACAAAACTTGCTCCTGCTTACACAGACCCATCTTGGGTTATATTTCTTGGTGACAAATAATCATGGCAGAATCGTGCAAGAGTGGGATGTAATGTTGAAAACCAGGTTTTACAGATAAAAAACCACTTAGATAGATATGCTTGTGAGCAGAGCACATTTGAGGCCTTGTATTATTCATTCACACAAGCCTGTGTGGTACACTACCAATATTCACATTTTATATATGACCATGTAAAGCTACCTTATTATGAGTCAGAGTCAGGTCCATCTACCCACTACCTACACCAGGGATGCAAAACATCAGACCCAGGGGCCAAATCTGGCCCTTTGGAGTTCCAACGTTCCATATGGAGTTCCATATGGCCCCACCCCCTGTTCCCCTCCCCACTGATCATTTGGTGGTTTCCCAGCTTTTGTGCAGTTTATTCTGCATTCTAAAAGGTTGAAATACCTACACTTTAGCTACCAGCAGTCAGAGCTTTAAGCTAACAGATGCTGGTATTTTGGGTACTTTGGCCCTGCCCCATTTGCCTTTGGTCCTGCCCACCTCTGGAACATGGCCCCCAAGAACCTCTCTGAAATGGAAATGGGCCCTTGGGCTGAAAGAAGCTCTGCATCCCTGACCTACACTCACTAGCAGTGGGCCTGGAGGGTCTCAGGCAGATGTCCTTCTGAGCCCTGTTATCTGATCTCCTTTTTAGCTGGGGATACTGAGGACTGAAGTTAGGACCTTTGGCATGGAAAGCATGGACTCTGCCATTGGGCTATTGTCCATTCCCTTTTTGCCCAACATCCCCTCTCCCCCAGCATGTTCATGACTGAAGAGGGATTTCAATATAGATCTTTTGGGTCCAATCCCTGAGCTGAATCCAAATAAATCCAGGTGGCAATCACATATTCATTTGTACACATGTCTAAATCACATAAATAAATCACGTGTTTATTGTACACACATACAGTTGCATGAAACATTGAATACATATCTACATACAGGCCCTGTGCCAGAGTTCAGCATGGTTGGGCCCCAGGTTTCAGAAGGACCCTTTGTCAACATCGCTACTCCTATTGGGGCAACCACCTGACACTGCTGCCATCCCTGCTGCCCGACCGGTAGGGGTCCGCCTGGTGCTGCTGACACTGCCTGCTACCACTGCTAGTCATTCAATTCCCCCTCCCTCTGGAAGTGTTTTCCTGGCAGTCGATGGAAGTTTTGAATGGGACACAAGCCGCAGCAAATAGCCACCATCTGAGATTACCAAAATTGTCAACTCTGGGGGGATTTCATTTTGGGCAATCTAGGATGGTGTGTGGCTGCCACAGATCAGAGCCAAGCTCTGAACTGGTTCCTATTCAAAAGTGCCATCACCTGCTGGAGAAACATGTCCAGGTAAAGGGGGTGAGGTGCGTGACAGGTGGCAGCAACCATCACAACAGTGCACAGAAGCAGCACCAGGTGGGACCCCATAGGGGGCAGAAAGGGAAGCAGCAAAGTTAAGCAAGGGGCCCTCTGGGGCATGCTGCTAAGAGCCCACTGAAGTCTGGTGGTGGCTCTGTCCACGTACAAAGTTGTCCTTCAATAGCAATGCAGAGTAGTGCTATTTGCCAGCCTAGCATATCTCATGCATATAATATATATTAGTATTTTCTGAATGCCTATTTCCTACCTTATGCCTGCTATGGTACTGACTGTGATACCATCTAGAAACTTTTTAACATCTGCTTGCATCATTACAGGCATTAGTAACCTCAAGACTGGATTGCTGCAAAGCACTCTATGTGGGGCTGCCCTTGAGGCTGGTCTGGAAGCTGGGGCTAGTGCAGAATGCAGCGGCTCAGCTGTTGTCAGGAGCCGCCCTTTTCAGCATGCAACTCCTTTGCTGAGAAAACTGCACTGGCTGCCTATTTGCTTCCAGGCTAGGTTAAAGATATTAGTACGAGTGTACAACTCCCTAAACAACTTGGGACCAGGATACCTGAGAGAATGCCTTCTTCTTTACCAACCTGCCTGGTCACTGAGGTCATCAGAGGACATGTTCTTGGTGGTTCCACATGGACCTATGGCCTTCAGCATAGTGGTCAGGCAGGCGCCAATGTTGTGTTCCTGCCGGCGCCTCCTGAAGACATTGTTATTTTGAGAGGCCTTCCTTGCATGACCTGCCGCGGTTTATTAAATTCTACCTTATTGGAATGTGTCTTTTAAAAATCTTTGAACTGTTTTAACCTGATGTTTTATTCTTTTATCTTGCTGTTCACCACTCCAAAATCTTTTGATGTGGAGCAGTAAATAAATATTGTAAATAAATAAATTTATAAATGATTAGGTTGCATTATTATTACTTTGAAATGATGTGACATTGTGGCAGGCTCCATCCCACTACCAAAGTACATTCAATTTAAGGTCTGAAAAGTGTAGGAAAGTGCAAATCAGGAAAAGGTGAGCTTATTGAAGTTCCCTGAATTCTACCTTGAAGCTTGTTCTGACATGTCTGTATCAGATTGCGAACTTTTTTCTTTTTGAATGAAAATTTGTGCACATTTCCCCAAATGTACGAATCGATTGTGCACATTTGGGGGAGTGTACACATTTTTCTCCCATCAATTAAAGTGTGTCTGTGCACATTTTTCCAAATTTCTCATGTGCATTTTTCAAATGTATGAAATTTTGATGCATTATTTAATTGCTTGAATTGCATCACAAACTCAAAATATATGGACTTTGACCTCAGATTGTATTCGAGTCTGCATTTGGGTCTGGAAGGTATGAACTTGTTAAATTCTCGTAAAAATGAACTGAAATGAATTTCTCATACATCCCTAGAAAAGAGCCCTGCAAGTCCAACTGTATGCACGAAGGGATCTCCACATATATTTAGGAACCTGCACACATTAATCTGAACAGGTTGAGATTAAGAGTAGTGATGGTGCATGTGAGTCCACTCCTGCCACCTCCACAGGTTCAGAGTGCTGTAGATATTGCTATTTATTAGTTAATCATCCTCATTCATTTATTCCATTTCTATACCGCCCAGTAACCAAAGCTCTCTAGCTGGGTCACAGCATGATAAAACATAATATAAAACCTTTAACATTCAAGAATATAAAACAGTTTAAAAATAAGTTAAACACATTTAACAATAAAATACCAGGACCAAATAAAAAACTAAAACACCCCATTATATGCTATCAAATGCCTGGGAATGGAGCAAATACTTAAACTTAAATTCCACAGTCAGGGGGCCACCATTCGAGAAGGCCCTCTCCATTGTTGCCATCCTCTGAACCTCTGAGCCTCAGATGTTTACTGTAATTCAAAAGATTACACAGTGAATTCTATATGAACAGCCTCTGAGTTTTGACTTTGTGCTGCTAGCCAGGCCACCTCCAAAATTTGGGGAACTTCAGAAGGTCTGTACCTCAGTGGTCGAGCACATGCATTGTGTACAGAAGGCCGCAGGTTCAATCCCCAGCATCTCCAGGTAAAACTGGAAAATGCCACTTCTGAAACCTTGGAAAGCTGTTCTCAGTCATGCAGTCAGTACAGAACTAGATGGAACAATGATCTGACTCAGTATATAGGGGAGCTCCCTATGTTCAGAAAGAGCCTTCAGTGCAGTGTGAAGAGCTGATGTTGAACACAAAAAAAACACACCCCTGATAACCTTCAGGACAAACACAACATTTGCTGTGCATGCTCAAAGGGACACTTTGGACACGGCCTGTGGTAATAATCCCGAGAGGGAAATAAATATCATCTATTTCTGGTCAGACTTTGCAACACCATAAAAAAGTAACCCACCAAAATCTAAAAATTATAGCATTGCATTTATATGTGACTGCTATATTGATGTGTAATATACTCTTGTAAGCCTGTAATATACAGTTTCATAAAAAGGCTATAAAATTGTCATTTCTGCACATTACAAAATAATGCAGCATTGTGGTTAATATACTGTGGTTAATGTAGTTAATATACTGTTGGAAAGGAAAGCTTTCTTATTGTGAAATGCCAAACATAAGATGATTTTGCAATCCACTGTGTGCCAGAAAACAGAAATAAATGTCTACGTATTACTGTATATATCATCATAAATTATGTAAGTATATATTTTAAAATGCACCAGGAAGGTTCGCCAAGCATAGGAGAGATGTGCTGGAAAATGCACCGCGAGAAGCACTTGTATTCAGGACGAATCCTTTGTGCTAGCAATTGGCATTAGCATTTGCTACAGTCTCATGGGTCACTGCAATTATTTTTTTCTTTAAAAAAAAATTAGGAAGCCATCTCTCTGATGCGCCCTGAACCATCCTTGGGGCTGATTCACACATGCATGTACTCATCATCACCTGATCATCGATCACAAAATGGGGGGTCAGATGAGCCCTACGCTTTGAAAGAACATATGAAGGGGTTGTGGGGCCATGTGGGCTAGCCCCCCCCTTCACCATGACAAGCGGCCATGCCCCCTCCCATGTTCTCTTCAGTCAGCCAGCATGTGCATGTGTGTGTGCATCGTGCTCCTCTTGATTAGGCCAGGCCTCCCTTGCATAAAGGAGTTCTATGCACATGCATTGGCACTGTCAAGGGCTCCTTGGAGGCCTCTCTCAGTCTAATCCAGTAGCCAAGTCCAGACACAGACAGAGGGATTCCTTTCCAAGCTTTATTCTTCTTTTACAACTTAACAACTCTACAAGTAGCAACTAGATCTGAGCAGCAGAGTACCTATGCCCTAAGTTGGAACAGTTGGTCCCCGTTTGAAAGGGAATTACTGGCAGACCCCTGAACTTAAGGACTAGGGAGAGTCCCTCCCCTTTTCCCTTGGATCCTCTGGGCGCAGCCGTTGTTTGCGCGCCAACCGGGCACTGCGCCTCCTTCTGCGCCCTCCATCTGGCGCTGCTCTCTGCGTCAGCATCGCGTGTCCACCAAGTCTGCTATCCGTGCTCTGTCACTCCCTGGACTGCTATCTAAGCTAGGAATGCTGGTGGGAGGAATCTCCATCAGCTGTTGGCCCTGGGAAAGAGGAGCGCGCTCCTCTCCCAGGAGCGACTGCTCTTCCTCAGAAGCAGAACTACTCTGGGATTCTATGGGCTCAGTGTCCACCCTGACAGGCACACACCTACAGCCCGTTCTGATGTGCTCCAAACTTGTGGACTGTGGGGGTCCATTCTGAGTGTGCCATTGTCAGGGGGCTGGTCTTGCCCTTGCTGCCCTTACACATTATTTTAACACATCTCAACCCCCTACACTGAGAGCTGGTCAGTATATTATATATACACAGAGAGCTGATCTACATATTATATATAAACAGAGAGCTGGTCTGTATATTATATATAAATGGCAAGCTGGTCTACATATTATATATAAATGGAGAGCGGGTCTACATAATATATATAACCTGAGAGCTGGTATGTATGTATGTATGTATTTATTTATTATATTAATATACCGCTTCACATCAGAACAGTCCTTGGAGCGGTGAACACAAAAGACAAAACAGTAAAATAATAAAAAGATTAAATCACCACATTAAAATCATACTTTAAAAACACAATGCCAATAAAAACGGTGGCTGGTCAATTAAAGAATGCCTCCTGGAACAGTGCTGTTTTCAGGAGGCGTCGGAAACAACACAGTGCTGGTGCCTGTCTGACTTCCAGGGGCAGGGAGTTCCAAAGAAAGGGGACCGTCACACTGAAGTTTCTTCTCCTGGTGGACTTTAAACAGGCCATAGGTCCATGTGGAACCACAAGGAGCGAGCCCTGCAATGACCTCAGTGACCGGGCAGGTTGGTAAGAGAGAAGGCGCTCTCTCAGGTATCCTGGTCCCAAGTTCTTTACGGCTTTGTACACTAGTACTAAAACCTTGAACCTGGCCCGGTAGCGGTGAGGGGGGAGATGTGGGGTAAACTACAGGGGTGTAATTCATCTCTTCCTTTACACTTTCCTGAACAGAGGAGCATGGACAGGGGTGGGGAAACAAGCCTCTCTCATTCACTGAGCAGCATCTATGCAGCTGATGATGTTCAGTTTTACTCACGGGACTCTGCCCACCAACCCCAAAGTAAGGCAGTTTCAAGAGCCATTTGACCTGTGAAAGCGGGTTTTTAGGTAGTGTATACACCGCTTTACTTGCTTCGTGTGATGCTGATGGACCAAAGTGAGTTCATGAAAATCTGGATATAACCAGAAAGCGCTTCTCATGCTGTTTCCATGTAGATTGGGCCTTCAGCTCCCAGCATTCCTTACCATTGGCCATCCTGGCTGGGGATGATGGGAATTGAACTCCAAAACAATGGCAGGGCACATGTTAGGGAAGGCTGATCTAATCTCTGGCCATGAAATCTCCTAATGAATTAAATCGAGAGCATTCATACAGAGTTCAGGCTTGTTGTTCTGCAGGAAATAATCTCAGCAGGCTTTAGCATATAGTTGGGGTGGAATCAGACATCTTTACTCACTAACAGTGCAATCCTATACATTTCTATTCAGAAGTATGCCCCACTGAGTTCAGTGGGACTTACTCCCAGGTAAGTGGCCATAGGATTATAGTTTAGGGGCACAATTTTACTGGATTACAGTCTGCTAGACAAAAGCTTCTGATCTCAGAGGCTTCCGAGTATCCTACACCCTGCTGGCTATTTTTGCCTTTCCATCCTCCTTTGCCATTTTCCCCTCTAGATGGGCCTCTAAGCCCATCTAGAGGAGTCATGCTGGTGTGGGCAGGGCTTGAGAGGCAACAGGATCCAATAATCCCAGCCCCTCATCTCTCCTCCCTTCCCTGCCCACCAGAATGCCCCCTTTTCTCCCTCCCTGAAGTCATCCCAGGTCTCTTTTACCCTTCTGTTTGTGGCAGCTGTGAGCGGCAGGGGAGGAAATGGGGGGAGGGGTCGGAATGCAGATTCCCCCTCCCAAAGTTGTAGGAGCATCAATGGCTTTGAGATGGAGACTCCAACATATCCTACAGTCCTTGGGATGCTCTCCCAGGGACCATGGGAGTGCTCTGCCCATCAATGTTTTCACAATGAGGAATGAATTGGGACTTGAGCATTGTCATGGTAGAGCTTAGCAAAGGTGGGGGGGGTGTCTGAAAATGAGTCTTCTCCTTTCCAAAGATGTTTTTTAGACCTGTAGTATTTCATCAAAAGTATGCCTTTTGTAAATTTCAAATGACAAATCTCATTTATTGGCTCTAAAACTAGCAGGTGGAAAGAACAAACTATCCCAAGTTCATAATATTTATAGCCTTGAAGAAAATTATATTTCTATAATTTTCTTCACAGCCAAATGTTCCTTCTCAGCCTGATTTCTTCCCACATCACCATGACAGATTGTATTTAATTGAACAGTCAGGCGTTTAGAACTGTCATTACAAATGCATGTATTCAAACACTCTTATTATCACACACTTTTCTTTGAGGTCATTTCGTTTTTATCCTGATGCAACCAGGGTGTGATTTTCAGTGAGGACAAAGAATGGAACTGATAAAAAGAAACACGTCTGTTTGTTCATTTGCTTGGTGATTATAGTAATATATTGACATTTAACAATGCAATGCTACATATGTTTACTTGGAAGTATGAAGTCCCATCGATTTCAAGGCAAAGCATTTGCGAGGAAATGTTCTCAGAACCACAGTTACAGCATGAAGCACAGTCACAACATAACTGTTCAGCTAAAGGCCTTGAGGTATTTCCACATGTAATACCGAAGAATACCTTTAAGGCTGTAATGAATCATTTGTCAATGTAGTTAATGCAAGGTGGAAAAGGAGGTAAGAACTGTGTTAAAACCGATCAATGTGGCTCTTTTCAGACACAGGAAAATCAAATGTTATTTTTTATATCCCAGGTGAAAACATCCTAGTTACAGACATTCAAATATATGTCCTTTGTGGATTCATATGATCCCTGACCTCATAGCACAACACAGTCTTCAGTAAATCCAAAGAGACGTAATCAATGTCCATCATTCAAATGAGGCTGTGAGAGGAGGAGGAGGAAGCAGCAGCCCTTCCACTGTGTTTAGATATAACTCCATGGCCTGCTGAACTTTTCACCTAACTAATTCAGTGCCTGAATTTGCTTTTTTTCAAATCAACTTACTTTATTAATGCTTTCATACACATTGTCAGAGAAGGTTATCTAACACTGTTTAACTAAAAGCACCCACTAAAGCTGGATGCGTGAGTGTGAGTAAGCAAAAGCATGAGATATGGTTACTTGCTTCCTTCAGGGAGAATGCCACATGGCGCTTATTGCAGAGGCAGAGGAGAAGGAAGAAGGAGGAAGAGGAAGGGGAGGGAGCAGGTCTGGGAGCTTGCAGAGTTGATCCTATTCTCCTACACACAGCTTCCCACATATTCCTTGTGTGTGTGTGTGTGTGTGTGTGTTTGTGTGTGTGTATAGTCTCCCACGCCCCCCCCCTTTGCAAATGGGGCATCCACATCTTTAACATACATGTGGCCTGTCACGTCCACTTTGGCCCTTAGTGTATTCATAATCTGCACTGAATTGGGAAGGCTTGGTATGCCCTTCAGAGAAGTCAGCAGAAACTAGAAATATTTGGAAACTAAATCATGAACACTTTGCATCTCAGTCTATCTTCCACATAACTTACAATTAAAAAAACCAAAAAGCACAGTCCAATCCCAATCCCATGATCTGACAAACATTGAAAAAATGAAACATGGATAACAGATTGATGCACATTTCAAATGTCAGCCTACTCAGAGGAGTCAACTGATACTGTGAGGATATTGTTTTCATATCAACCGTTTATATTGTCTGCGCCTGTGTCCCCGGTCAAGCTATTGGCAGGTTGACAGGTAGGCAAGATGGAAACTGGGAAGAAGGAGGATAAAAGGCTCAGCCTAGGTATAAAAATGTAGTCTATAATTATGTTACTATTAAAATATTGATACTAAGAACTGAACCCTCAAACACTCTGCCAGCACAAGCCCTTCTGGTATGAATATGTCCTCATTTTTAAAAAGAGTGTTAAGGAATTCAAGTTTAATTAAAAGTGATACATAAATCATAATGTTTGCTAAAGCTATTGACTATGCTGCTCCCATTCTGCCAAACTTAATATAAAATTAATTGTTAATTTTCAAGCCAGTGACTCATTCTCCACTGACATGTGTGCTGATGGCCCAGATCACGATCAATGAAATATTAACATTATATGCAGCTTTCGGCCCATATCGTATGAGAGTTGTTCTGCTCAACCATTTGACTGCATCATTTTTCTCTCTTCCTTGCAGACCTTGGTTTGCTAAAAGCCAGGACAAAGAGTACATTAGAAGCTACTTAAGCATGAATTGAAGACCAGGGCAAAGATTTGAGTCTGTGAGGTGCATTCTATTGTCAGTAGTGGTTATCTGCTTGTCATGAAGCAAATGAAGCCAAATGGAACTGGAAAAAGAGAAGAGTAGAAAGACAGGGAGGGTGACCAAAGAGAACCAGTGTGGTGTAGTGGCGAGAGTGTCGGACTGGGAGCCGGGAGATCTGAGTTCTAGTCCCCACTCAGCCATGGAAGCTCACTGGGTGACTTTGGGCGAGTCACAGACTCTCAGCCCAATCTACCTCACAGGGTTGTTGTTCTCAGGCTAAAATGGAGAGGAGGAGGATTATGTATGCCGCCTTGGGTTCCTTAAGGAGGAAAAAGGGAAGGATAGAAATGTAATAGATAGAGAGATAGATGGAAGTGCATTCCAAAAAGAGAGGACACCAATTTGCATAACATTTGCATATGCTAAAGCTATGGTTTTCCTAGTAGCAACATATGGTTGTGAGAGCTGGACTATAAGGAAGGCTGAGCGCTGAAGAATTGATGCTTTCGAACTGTGGTGCTGGAGAAGACTCTTACGAGTCCTCTGGACTGCAAGGAGGTCAAATCAGTCCATCCTAAAGGAAATCAACCCTGACTGCTCATTGGAAGGACAGATACTGAATATTTTGGCCACCTAATGCGAAAAGTCACTGGAAAAGACCCTGATGCTGGGAAAGACTGAAGGCAAAAGGAGAAGGGGATGGCAGAGGATGAGATGGCTAGATAGCATCACTGATGCAATGAATATGGACTTGAGCACGCTCCGGGAGAGAGCGCGGGACAGCCTGGCGTGCTATGGTCCATGGGGTCACGAAGAGTCGGACACGACTGAATGACTGAACAACAAATATATACGTGTAGGTGGAAATTTAGAAATAAGAACTATAATTTAAATACAAATACCATACATCTCACCATAGTCAAGAAGATTGACCAGGTGACCTGTGTGCCTGCTCAGTCTGCTGTCCAGGTACTAACTGCTGATGGGTCACTTGAAGACCCCTGGTATGCCCCCTCCTTATGGTCCTTTCACTTTAAACCAGGCTTGGATTGGAGAGCCATTCAAAGAGAGAACTGCTTCAAAGAGAGAACTGTCCACTGCCAGTTCTCCAAAATGGAGGACAGTCCTCTGTAAAGCAGGACACCTGACCACCCCAGGGAAGGGCAGAAGGGGATGTTTCAGAGCAGGCATGGACTACAGAATCAAATGATGTAGCACATGGTACTGCTGATGCTAACACATCTGGGCCTGTTCAGTGCCTGGATGGAGATCTTCCTGGGAACCCTCATCATGCCACCTTGAGTTCCATGGCAGAAAAAGTATAAATGAAGTAAGTCGGGATTAAAAATACAAACAGTGATGCCAGGCAGCAGCTTGTCATAGAAGCAATCTGATCCCAGCTAGAAGATAGGGGTGGGGGGTACATTTCCTGCAGCTTGGCAAGCAAAGGGCACACTCAAACAATGGTCTTAAATCATAATTGGGATGGACATTCCCTTTCTCTTGTTTGAAGGCCTTATAATATTGTAGACCTCTCTTGAAACCAAGGTCACTCTGACCTTGCATAAATGAATCTCACATTTCACCGGTTTCTCACACGCTTGTTCCGTCTTGGACAAAACTTCAGAATCAAATAACCACCCGCTCCACAGTAGATGATGATTAACTTAGGGAGTTCTTGGCTTCATCTTCAAGAAGGTTAAGCTGACCTTAAATGACAGAAGAATATTATGGATATGTATTGTTGCATTTCATGCGGAGTTTTCTTGTAATGGATTCATTGGTGAGTGTGTTCTTATGAAGAGGAGGCAGTTCTTCTCACTGCCTTCTCTATACTCTGCCAAACTAGACTCCAAACTCAATCCAAAACAGTGGGTTGATGATTTCCCCTGCAGTGCAATTCCTGGCTTCTAGTATATATTTCCCATCAAAATCTGTTCAGGGCAAAATACACAAAAAAAAAAAAAATCTTTTTCTTGTCATGCTCACTGTTGCCAGCTACAACAGTGAGATAAGTAAAAGGAAATGGAGAACCACAGAAACATGCCTGAGTTGCAAACCTTATTCCAATGGGACATTCCCAAGTTGTGATAAAAAGTCTGGTATGTGCCTTTAGCTGAACAGGCTCTGGCTCATTACGGACAAAGAACATAACATGGGCTGACATATTCTGCTTAGTGCTTGATCTGTCAAAGAGAACTGTCCGACTGTATTGGATTTCTGTTCAGTTTGAGTACAAACACCATGTATGATTCATGGTACATTTTCAATGTATGAAAATGCATTCATAACTTAATATATACAAGGATTAACACTCAGAAAAATCGCTCATATGTTTTGTTACGGATAGGAAAAAAAAATCAGTAAGGGCACAACCCTATGCATGTTTAGATGGGGAAAAAATCTACAACTCCCTGCATTCGCCAGCCAACCAAACTGGCTGGGGAATGCTGGGAGTTGTAGGACTTTTTTCTGTCTAAACTTGCATAGGATTGCACCATAAGGAACTTAGTCTCTATCAGGATACCTCTACCCCACCAACCCATGCCAGCATCAGTGGGAAGAGAGTGGGAAGTCTTTGCAGTGGCTGCTTATAAGGGAAAAAGGACTCATCTGTTAGCTGGAGCTACCTGTGAGATCCGTGTACCATCAACAAATTTGCATGTAGAAAATCAGGTTATCATTAAGCTCCTCTCACTAAACTCTGAAGCATTCTCCCCAAGTCAAACTATAGTGGTTGATTGTGACAAATTGCCACTGCAGATTTCAGGAACAGATTCTATTGTAAATACTTCCAGCAAATGCACTTACTAAAAGATGTTAACAGATAAGGATGCTGGATTCAGAGAAGTATTGGTGCTGATGTGAGTTTTGGGAAATGCAAGCAAAATACCAGTTTCAGTATCATATTGAGCAGGCAGCTCTGGTGTTCCTTGTCACAGCTCGATTAACTTCTGCAGACTTCATCCAGTGCCAACAATTTCAGGATAACAGAGACAGATCATGAAATTCACAAAATGCTAGCTGTATACCCTTCCCTGCCTGTCTTCTGAGATCAGGGAAGAGGATTATGAGGGAAGAGTTGAAAGCCTCTCCACCACCCCACTGATCCCACCCACCCACTGCTAATAGCAGTGAGGAAACAGCAATCTCTGCATCAGGATCACTGGGCGGGGAAAGGCTTAAAGCCTCTCCCCTTCTACTGATTCCAGTCAAGATCACTGCTGCCTTCCAGTGGATGGCTGATCAGATGGTAGTGGGGGAAAGTGGGTGGGGCATTCCGGGGCTCCCAGGGCTACACGCAGGCTGGCCAAGGGCTGCAGGTTGCCCATATGTGGTCTGTAGTGACTGGCTCTCCAGAGTCTCAGGCAAGATTATTTCCTCACCCTATCTGGATCGAACCTGAAACCTTCTGCATGCAAAGCATGTGCTCTACCACTGAATATGGTTTAAAAAATAATAATCAAGAAACTACAGTGATTGTTCCCTCATCACATGATTGTGATTATGATGAGCATTTAAATAGCACTCTTTGGTGTTCAAAGTCCATCACATAAAGTAGCTTGTCATCTTGATAATAACCCTGTAAGGTAGGCCAGTATTCTTATCTTCATATTGCTGAATGGAGGAGAGGGGTTACTGGGTTTGAGGTGAAGGGAGACTGATTTGTCCAAGGCCACCGAAGTGCTCTCATTGCAGAGGCAAAACTTGAAGCAGGGACTCCAATTCATCGCCCGCTCCCTCAGGATGGAAGCTTGTGCATGCTTACTTGGGTGAAAGCCAGTGGAGGCTGGTGGCTTCGCTTTTGGTGGGGCTGCGAATCCACACTGGGTTTTAGTCAGAACCAGCCACTGTAAAGCAGCTATCCAAGGTGCTGAGCCTATTTTGGGGGAAAGTGTTTAGCACCTTAGATAGCTCCTTTAGAGTTCTGGCTGATTCTGACTGAAGCCCAGAGGGATTCACAGCCGCACCGAAATCGAAGCCACCAGCCTCCACTGGTGTAAGCCCCACTGAACTCAGTCAGATACACTTCTGAGAAAATGTGCACAGGACTGCATTATATTCCACCAGTTCTATGCCAGTGCTGTAAAGGCATTAATAATGGAGAGGAGACCAATTTCCTGCAGGGGAGAAATCCAGTTACTCACATTAGATCCAGTGGGTGGGGCAAAATACCAAGTTTAGTCAGCCACACAGCTAGACACTGCCAACCAACCAGTGTTTCGCTGTTCTGATCAGTCCAACCACTTTCGGCTAGGTAACTGGTATTGGTCAGGATTGACAAGCCATTAAAATGCCACATACTGCCAAGATCTGCACATCATGCCCTGCATTTTTCCAGGCCATCCACCTGTAGTCTACCAGATTCTGCCCGGACTCCTCCTACACCCCAGTTCCTCCAGGCTTTGCCCCAGAGTTGCTGGCTTTTGCCTTCTGTCTGCCTACCCTGGCTATACCAACTCCTCTCCCTGTGGGGCTGTTGAACCTCTTTCAGCCTGAGGGCCAAATTCCATTTCACAGGAGCTCTTGGGTGCTGCCTTCTAGTGGGGGCAGGGGTGAAGGCAAAATGGGGCATAGCCAGGAGAGGCATTTCCCCCTTTTAGAATGGAGGGAAAATGCCACAAAAACTGGAAAACCACCAAATCATCATTTGCTGGGGAGGGCATGGGGCCCAGGGAAGGGGGCATGGCCCTTTGGGGAACCCCAGAGGGCTGGATCAGGACCCTACAGGGGCCAGATTTGGCCCCTCTGCCTGAGGTTCTGCACTCCTGCCCTAAGGTATCTGGTGTTCTTAAAATCAAATTTATTGCATTTATATCCCACCCTTTTTCCTCTTGCAAGGAACCCAAGGTGGCTTACATTCTCCTCCTCCTCTCCATTTTAGCTTCACAACAACAACCCTGTGAGGTAGGTTGGGCTGAGAGTCTGTGACTGGCCCAAAGTCACCCAGTGAGCTTCCATGGCTGAGTGTGGACTAGGACCTGGATCTCCCAGCTCCCAGTCCAACACTCTCACCACACTGGCTCTCAAATGCAAGCCATATCTCAGATGAGGGCCACCTATTCTATGCCCATTGATAATAAGAACATAAGAGGAGCCATGCTGGATCCAACCAAGGTCCATCTAGTCCAGCATTCCGTTCACACAGTGGCCAACCAGCTGTTGACCAGGGACCCATAAGCAGGACACGAGTGCAGCAGCACCCTCCCACCCATGTTCCCCAGCAGCTGGTGTACATAGGCTCACTGCCTCTGGTCCTGGAGGTAGGACATAGCCATCAGGGCTAGAAGCCATTGATAGCTTTTTCCTCCAGGAATTTATCCAACCCCATTTTAAAGCCATCCAAATTGGTGGTCATCATTACATCCTGTGGTAGTGAATTCCATAGTTTAACTATGTGCTGTGTGAAGAAGGACTTCCTTGATAATGGTCTGCTCTTTAAAAAAGGGGGCATTTGGCAAAAACACCAGCCACAGAACTTTCCAAATGCAGGCAGCTGGATGCTTTTAGCCATGCATATTTGTGCATACATTATGTTTTAGTGAAAGAGCCTTCAGAGGAGGCACTTAGCTAAATAACAGACTTTATACAATTTGACAGGCTGAAGGAAGCCTCCTGGCAACTGAGAGATCAGAAAGTTTCCTTTTGCTTCCTACAAATGAAGAGGAGCTGCAAGGTTTGACTACATTTAAAATCCATGCTTTAGTTTCCATTTGGGGTCTTGCTTTTAAATATGATGCCATGTAATATACCCTATACCCTCTCATTATAAAATGCCAGCCAAAATGTTTGGCTCTGTCAGGATCCAGGGCAATGCAGCTAAAACAGAGGAGCTGGATTTATCTTGCTGCATTTCTCTGGGGCAAGATAATCATTGCAGTTGAGGAGGCTTAAAGCCTTGCTATTTTCCTCTCCTTCCTGGCCTCTAGGCTTGCTATTTCTCCCCACTACCAGCCAGGCCCCCATGGCAGCCATTCTATGACTAGCCACATTTCCCATGGGAGCCATTTTGTGGGGGTGCCCATAGCAGTTTCTTGAATTCCCAAATGTGTCCACAAGACCAAAAAGGTTGGGAACCTCTGCTATTGGGGGAAGGATTTAAGCTCAGAACTGGATGAATATGGAGTTCACACAATTTGGAGAAGGGAACCTGGATGGTTACTAAAATCTGCCTTAGATCTAGAAATTCTAACACAGATACACACACTTGGCCTCACTAAATTTGTACGGAGGCCTGGCACTTTGACATAAGTCAGCCTTCCCCAACCTGGTGCCCTCCAAATGTGTTGGACTAAAACTTCCAGCATCCTCCAGCCAACCATGCTGTCTGGGGGATGCTGGGAGTTGTAGTCCAGCACACCCAGAGGACACCAAGGCCCTCTACTCAGGAGGCCCAGTTGTTATCACCACAGCGTCATCAAAGTTAAAAGCACAGTTAAAAGCAGAGGAACAAGGTCAGAAAAGATTCTAACTGCATGTCCAAAATGTGAGAGGCAAGGGACTTTCCAGACCCACAGAAAAAGTAGGTGAATCCATGACGACCTCCTCTAATCCATATGGGAAGATGCCATAATTCATCTCTGGATTATGGAACATTCTGGAATTAATCAACTACACTAACTTTAAAAACTAACTAAAAAGAAGAGCAACAGTGACACAACCACCTCCCAGGAGCCAGTAACCGATGGTTGCCCTAGGATGCTCCTCGCTACTAAGTTGGTCCTGCCTTTCATGCACAGAACCTCACTCCTACAAATTGACCCATTCATTGACCACATCTTCTTTGACTGCAGGTGCTACTTTGTGTAAAGTCCAGCTCTGCCAGGGACTGTATTTTGCATGTGGTAGCTTCTCATTTAAAATCCAGTTCAGATGGTGAATAATCAAATTCTAACTGCAAAAGCACTGGTGGAAATGTGGGCTAGATCTACACTAGTGCTTTTTATCAGTATTGAAGTGCACTGATAACTGCTGGGGCACATCACGCATTCCATATACCAGTGTTATTTCCCATAATATTTTCTGTACTATCCAAAATACCACGACAGATATAATTGTGTGTCCTATGAGGTACAAGAGGAATATAGCATCACCATGACGGGATCTTATTGATATGACACAAGGTGTAGATCTGGCCATGGTGTCACTATTAACTTAATATGGGATCCCACAAAAACGAAATATCAACAAAAACAAGAGGTATTGTTTGTGACTTACAAGAACGCAGGCAGGATAACTGGTGCATGTACTCATTTGTTGTATTTTTTTTTTAAGACCAAACATTTTGTATAAGCTTAATCCAGAAGGGAAGCAAGAACACTTGGCAAATGCTTCATTTATTAAGTGCATTTGCTGGAAATATTTACAGTACGCTTCCCTGAAAACATTACTGAGAAAATATCACTGTGTTCAATTTGCGTGCCTTGACTTCAGCAAAGACCTTCAAGGAGGCGGAGACTCTAAAAGTATTATCCCATGTGAAGATTTTTAAAACAAGCTTCCACTGTGGCCCATTAATTTCTTTTTCAAGGAAATATTTAAGGAAATATTGTTGGTTCTAAATTTGTTTTGGCTGGAACAATTCATTGTGGTCAGATCAGGGAGTGAGGAGTGGAGTGGAGGAAGGAAAATTCCATCAAAATTAAGATATCACCAACAACCATCCATTCATCCTTTTTAAGGGGTGATGAAATGTCCATTTCAATGTTTTAAATTCCAGGCATGATTTCCTAGCATGCTGACCGAAGCATTCGCAATCCTCAAAGCAGCTCCTTTCCTCCCTACCAATCTAAGTGGGACTAAATCACTTCATAATTTCAGCCACCAAGACAACTGTTGTATGTTTTATTTCACAACATTTTAAAATACTAGGATCATGCCAAATAGTAGTATGAGGTCTTCAAAGACAAATGGCTTGATTGATTACCAAGGGGATGTCTCCACCAGCAGCGATTTAGTGCAAGATGGCTGCGTGTTGAGGTCATTAGGGATACCTGACCTCGTGGCCATCCAGCTGCCACCCCGGAGCTTATCAGGGAAAAAACAGATTCCCTGAGACTGCTTAAAGTCCTTTTCCTTAAGTTGGGTTCTCCCCAATATAGCTGCCGTATGCCCCAACGCCCAACCCCTGCATTGACCTCGGGTATGCTAGCCCTGCCCAGGGATGTGCCTTTCACTGTGACCCTGGTCAAGGGGTGTTTCCTGCGTGTTTCCTGTCCCTGCACAAACCAATTATTGTCTACTATTGTCTATTAATGAAGCTTATCCCCTGAATGCCCTATCAGAATTACAGAGATCCCCCTCAATTGAAATGGCACAGTTTAAAGCACATTCCCTAAATGCCCTAAAGCACGATCTCGAGGCTCCAATTCTCCATTGTTTGTTTTATTGCCTTAGGAAGTAACTACTTCACAGCTTCGTTATAGGGATCCTGCGCAGTATCGGTTTGATTAAAAAGCGGGCTGGTTTCCCATGCCTGTGTTCTCCCCGCCTCCCCAGCACAAGCATATGTGAATATTCTATATCAGAAGTAACTTCCACTGTGCTCAATATGGCTTGCCCTCTGAATGCCCACATCAGAATTTACAGAGATCCCAGTGAATTGAAGTTTAAAACCTGTAAAGCACTTCATCGAACCTGCAATTCTCTGTGGCTTGGTTTATTTCCTTAGGAAGTAACTGCTTCACATCTTCTCTATAGAGATTCTATGGTTAGAAAGGGGGCTGGTTTCCCATCCCTGTCCCCCCACATATCTTTCCCAGCACAAGCATATGTGTGTCTACTCAGAAGTAAGTCCCATTGTGGTCATTGAAGCTTGCTCCTGAAATGCACGTGCATCTGGGCCTTCAGAAGAAAGGAGAAAGTGAGGGGGGAAGCCTCTCTTACTGGTTGAGCAGCCCCAGCCAGTCAGATGACATTCACTCCAGACTCCACCCCTACCAGGAAGTATGTTCTGTGAAGCGATCTTTACTGGTACAGAGCACTCCCTCATGGAGCCCTGCATGGACCAAAGCACAGCAAAGCTGATTCCTTTTTTTAAAAAAATCTGGTATTCCTCCATTTGCTTTTCTTTCCATTGTCATGGAGACATGGTGCAAGTTTTCCAGGAGTTTGGCCTGTCACTTCTAAATCTTCCAAGTGCTTTTGAAACTCTGCTCCTTTTCCTCTTCAAGTCTGGAGGTTGGCAGGTCAAAATAATAGTTTATTTTTAGTCTCAGTCCATGCACGACTTTTTATTGCTCTGCTTCCTCACTTCCTTTTGAATGCATCTGTCTGACTGTGGTTTCATGAAGAGTATCAAGGGTTTGCACAGGAAGGAAGTATTTCCTGCTGGCCAGATCTGTTTGTGTAATGGTAGCCTACAGGTTGTAATCTACTACTAGCATTGTCTCTGTGCCAGCAGCAGCTCCTTTATTAAAAGGGAAGGATGAAGAGGTTAGAAGTCAGTCCTGCCTTGCAGCAGTTTTCAGTGAGCTTTGACAAAAGTACACAAGTGTATTCCTTCCTAAAGCTATAAAGGGACATTTAATCAATGCCCACTGCTTCACAATGATTTCAGAAAGATTGCTCATTGTGATTCTGAAGGGAGCAGCAGAACACATCACATGTTCACAGATCATTGGGTATTTTTAGCAGAATAGCTTTAAACAGTAATTTGCCTCAGGTTTACCTTACTTATGTGGAACATCCTGAAAGATAATATTTTTTTAAAAAGCGTTATTCTCATTGCAGCACTTCTCCTCTAGCAGCCCCTGTCTGCCTGCTGGAGTTGCTATAGAGAGAGAGTGATATAGCAGCCGTTGGGATGGGAGACGGAGAATACAGGCTGCTATCCTTGCTCAGCCATATCTCACTGGATGGCATTGAGCTTTGTCAATTTCATCTCCTCCCACCTCCACTTCAACTTTCCCAGGAAAGAGGGGCTGGGGGGAAATGAAATGTTCTTCGACAAGTATGGAATATGGCTGTGCTGGGCTAAAGGAAGTAGTGTGTGGTGAGGATGAAACTGACAAGGATATCTACAAGAGGGGAATATGCCTCTTGTAATACATACATAGCAGGCATGTGAACATGTGATCATGCACACTTGCGCAAGGTCGCATATATATATATATATATATATACACATGACTCCATTTGCATAAATTTCAAGATTCCACCCCCAAGATCCAAGATCCAATTTGTACAAATTACCATTTGTGGAAATCGCAGGACATGAAAAAAATGTGCAAAACATGACTGGAATCATGCGGGGGGGGGGGGAATCTGCTACAGTCCACCACCACTTACCAGAATGAAAACACTGGGACATCCCATCAGGCTTAAATGGAACAGAATTCCTAGTGATGTACATCCCTACTCTCAATAGACAGATTCCTTAGCTGTCAGTTCACATTTCCCAACTACTATTTTCCCACTTGCTAGAATCTCCAGCCAAACAAAACTGAATTTATCTGATCCAGACCCCATCTAAAACTATGACAAGTGATCATCTCTCTCTTCTCCTTCAGAATGTCACTAAGCAGCTACTACTAAGACAGACTTTCAACACAGTGACCACAGTAGGTCTCAGGCCTACACAAATCCATTATAGTCTTTCAGAGACCACACAGAGTATTAACAGAACAACAATAGTTATACACCTGACATTTCTTCACAGACAGCTTATTACTGGATGGACTAAAAATATAATAAATAAAAATCATTTTTTTCATAGAGTAAACTGAAACTGCAGTCTCAAGGAAATCAGTTCTACTGAAGTCAATGGGACTTATTTTTAAGTGAACTTTGCTGGGCCAATCTGAGAGGTCATGACTCGACAAGGGAACCACAGTAAGTAATGCGAAGCAAGCAAGGATTCTTGAATCCCTACAGTTTCAAATCAAGCCCAGTATGCTTTACATTTGATGAATATGAAACTCTGATGATAACACATGCACATTTTATGGACAGTAGGTCCAGTAAGACAGCAGACCTGGTAAGTTAATTATTCATTCCTTTATTTATTTGCAGTGTTAGCCTGATAACCGAAGTTATTTGGGCAGTTTACAGTAAAAAAAATTGAACCAAACAAAAGGAGTCAAAAACATGGAACCAAACCAGAATAAAACCAGCAAAAGCAAATAAAATTAGTACAAAAGGTCTTTAAAAACACTAAGGCTGGGTTTGGATGATTGCCATTGTGGCTTCTCTCCCCGCCCCAGATGTGCTGCTCGCATGACCTCTTTTGCATAATCCCCTGCGATGCAGTGCATGTTGGCATGTCATCCAAACCAGGTGCACAGTTCAGTGGGAGTGGCTTCGCTTCATATCCACCCTAAAACCCACGATGTGAAGTAGAGGCTGTAGACTAGGTAGGAAGTCACCGCCACCATGCTGCGTGCCTGGTTTGGGCAACTCGCGCTACATCACGGGGGAATATGCAAATGGAAGTTGCATGTGCAGCAGGTGTGAGAGCTGGGGGAGAGCCATGATGGCTTCTTCCCCCATCGCAATCATCTGAACACAGCCTAAGAGTGCAATCCTATGGCCCTAGATGGCCCCTAGATGGATGCTAGGGATTTCCCTCTCCAAGGCCATAGACAGAGCTACAACCTCAGGGGGGATCCAAGTGGGGATTTCACACACACCCCAAGCTCTTCTGAGCTACCTTGTAAAGCTCTGCAGAGGCTATCTTTCCCAAAGTTGAAGCTCTAACCTTGGGAAGGAGAAAAAGGAGGAGGGATGTGGGCATGCCAGTGGGTGGGGAGGGAAGCCATGGATCCACAAGATCCAATGGCCTCTCAGCCCACCCCCAGCAGCACGAGACAGTTAGATTGGCTCAGAAGCCTGTCTAGCCCCCCCCCAAAAAAAAACCTACAAAGGAAGATGGAGATAAAGGCTACAAAGGAGGATGGTTAAAAAGTCCCCATCACTTCTCCCGCCCTATCAGCAAGAGCCCACCAAGGTATAGGATGATTGGAAGCTTTCCGTCATTCAGGCATTAATCCCAAAGGATTACACCTTAAAAGCTTTTAAAAGGAAAATGCCTGGAAAAATTAAAAGGTCTTTACCAGGCAGCCAAATGACCACAACATGGGCACCTGGTTCTTCAGCCATCACTAAAAATACTATGCCAATTGGAAAGATACCTCAGCTGTTCAAACAGGAAGATGATCACCCCTATGCAAGGTTCACCAGGCAACCATGCCTATTTATTTTCATACATGCAAGTGTTTAACAAATCAAGCAATAGACTTTCCCCCAACTTCCTAAAAATTTTGAATGATTTTCACAGCAGACAATTCTTGCACATAATTCTCTGAGATGAAGGTTTGACTGCCATGGTTAGCAGTAACAAAGCTCATGTTTCCAAATAATGCAGTTCATTCCTTAGATGGAAAATATGTATTCAGTATGCATAGGACATAGGATGGGTACTGGGTTTGTCAAGGCCATGTACTCAAGAGAACAAGATTTCCAGACTATTTGATGCTGTATAATAATTTGTCCTTGACACTAATGTGTGTTGCTATGGGAGTAACCACATGTTACACACAAACACATGCAAGAAACCCAGACAGCATCTTCTCCTATGGTAAAATAGCTGCAGAAAAGGTAAGATGTGGAATGGACTGGAGCATTATTGTGCCTGGAACGTCATTGGGAGGGGACATTCAAGGAGCAGAGGAAGAGGTTAAATATCTTTTCCTGCCATTGCCATTTCTCCTACTTCTTGACACCAAATCATCCTTCCCAAAACTGCTTTATCGTCGGACAATAGACTGTCAGGGTTTTGTTAAATGTCTTTAGCTTAAATCCAATGTCACATGAGCAGACTTCTGCTCATGCAACTGGACTCCCCCTTGCACTCCTCCCCCTGCAATCTCCCACACACCTTGCAAATCTGTTCCAGAGGATACCCCAAATCTCTTGAGCAGTTTGGGGGGGAGGATGCACAGGGGGAAGGGGGGGGTGCTGTTCAGCCAGCAGTTTTCATTCTACAGGTGAAAGACCAGGGTTAAAATACAGCCCTTTAAATTTAACATGTAGTTTCTTCCTACACTGAGGTGTGTACTCCCAGTATGGCTACAGATTGCACATCTTGCCTGGGAAAGGTGAGTGACTTCTCAATCTCTCTTTTTTCACAGCAGCCAAAAGCTTGGGTGATATCCAGCATTGCGCAAGTTGAAGACAAACTTGCAGAATGGATCTTTCCTCACCCCTCACCCACCCCCGGTAGAGCGCTCTACCCCCAAAAAGGCTCTTCAGCTGCAAACATGCACCAAAAAAGTAAGGAAGAGGATTTGTGGAAGTTTTCCATGGGGGGGGGAATTGCTCTCACTTTTTTGTGGGTTAAATTCCCCAAGTGATTTCTGTTTATCCCATGTCCTTTTCCTTTCCCATCACTCATATAATAAAAAAAATCCCTGTTAATTATTCTTAGTTTTATTTATTTTTTTACTTTTAGGATGCCCGAGAACCAGAGGGCGTTTTTCCAGATGAAGAAAAGGTATTAAAAAGTACCCAGTATCTTTGCTCATCTAACCTCTGCAGCATTCCAGTGGTAATCCAAGAGGGGCATCGTGCTGCAACAGATCTATTTTTGGAGGTATGGAACTCATCAGACCAATCAAAACAAAATTGTTGGGGGTTTTAAAATTTGTATTAGTGGCATGTAGGCAAATGGTATTAAACTAGATAAGGGCCAGGAGCATAATTGTTAGATTTCCTTTTTTTCTAAAAATACTAAGTGGAGGTTTGGCTGAAACTTATTAAAAGTGAGTTTATCTGGTAAAGCCATAGTAAATTAATGTGTCAAAAGCATTGCTGATTGCTCATCAGAAAAAAAAATGAATTGGGATAATCTACTTTACTCACACTGGAACCTTTTAGGCATGTAATAAATTGCTCTAAATATTTAACTTGAAATACCTCTTCCTCCAAGTTAGTGACGTTATGTAACTAAAAAGATAGTATTGTGATCCTATGGGTGGAATCCAACTGTGACATTCTGTTAGTGCAACTGACATTGTGCTAGTGGAAACTAGGTTCCGAATTATGTGCAAGAGGAGAATCCAACTAAAGTTGTGTTTGCAAGCGGCTGTGCATTATGCTTATGCAACCCATTGTGCAACCGATACCACATAACTCTTGTGCAACCTATTGTGCAACCAGTTGTGCATTCCACTTGCTTGCATAACCTATTGGGCAACCATAATCAGCAACCACTTGCGCAACAGGAAGATTCAGAGGAGCTCTGCTAGTGCTATTTGACTTTGCAGAATGACACTGTTGTTATTGGAAACACTTATAGTGGATGATCAGTCATATTGAGCCACGATTCATGTATATAAATACTTATTATCAGTAAATAAATATGATCCTCAGAGTCTAAGACAGGAATGAAATAGAGAACTGGAATGCCCCAGTTTGCCTAATCAATGGATCATTGTTTTGGCATCTGTATCTGAAGTATCTATGGATCTTAGGCTACGCCATATGCAGCAAAAAAATCTTGTTTTGGGTTTATTTACCTTCACAGTGTCTTTTTAATAAGGGTTTGTCTAATTCACATAATTGTTGGAGATGTAATACATCTAATACTTCTCTTATCTATATTTTTTAGCAATGCCCAATAGTCGTCTCCTTTTGGAAGGAGGTCATAAAACGGATAAACTTTCTATTGGAACACTCTTTAATATTGAATGATGTACATGTCCTCCTAAACTATTTACTGGTTTCTTGGAATGTAACATATGGTCAGTGCAAATGGATTTCCTGAGCCCTTTTGACAGCCAAAAGACTGATATTACAGCACTGGAAGGATAAATGTTCACCTCCTATAATGCAATGGACTGAGGGCCTAACAACACTATCAATATTTGAACAGATGATATATAGGCACCATCCATAGATGGATAAATGCATGGATATTTGGTCTGCTTTTCTTGAAGTTTATGCATAATATCCTATTTTGTTTTGTTTGTTTTTTTAGAATGTTGTATTTAATTGACTATTGGTATTTCTATGCATGTAATTTCCTGTCTTCTTTTTTTTCTTTTCTCATGATTTGTTTTGTTTTGTTAAAATCACAATGAAATGATTAATTGAAAAAAATGACACCATTGGATACTGCCCAAAGTCTCCATTTTCAATGGGCAATATTTCTTTTTACTCACACTAGTTTATTCTAGTATTATTTATTTGATTGATTGATTCAGTTCATTTCTATACCGCCCAATAGCTGAAGCTCTCTGGGTGGTTCACAAAAATTGAAACCAAAAAGCAAAGGATAAAACAATATAAAATATAAAAGCATTAAAACCACAATACAACAATACAACCAGGATAAAACCTAGCAGTAATGCAGAGATTTAAAATACAGTTTTAAAACATCAGAGCAAAAAGACTAGGAAGCTAAAATGCTAAAATGCCTGGGAGAATAAAAAGGTCTTCACCTGGCACCAGAAGGAATACAACGTAGGTGCCAGGCAAACCTCTCTAGGGAGCTCATTCCACAGCTGGGGTGCCACAGCAGAAAAGGCCCTCTTCCTGGTAGCCACCTGCCTCACTTCCTTTGGCAGTGTCTCATGGAGAAGGACCTCTGAGGATGATCTTAGGGTCCAGGCAGGCACATATGGGAGGAGGCGATCCTTCAGATAACCTGGCCCCAAGCTGTTAAGAGTTTTGAATGTTAATACCAGCACTTTGAATTGGGCCCAGAAATGGACTGGCAGCCAGTGCAGCTGGAAAAGTACTGGCATAATGTGATCTTGTTGGCCAGTTCCTGTTAACAATCTTGCTGCCCTATTTTGGATTAGCTGAAGTTTCTGGACCATTTTCAAAGCCAGCCCCATGTATAACATATTGCAGTAATCCAGACGATAAAGTTATCAGAGCATGGATAACTGTAGCTAGGCTATCTCTGTCCAGATAAGGGCACAGTCGGTTTAGCAGCCTAAACTGATAAAAAGTGCTCCGTGCCACTGAGTACACCTGTGCTTCAAGTGACAGTTCTGGGTCCAACAGCACCCCCAAACTACAAACCTGATCCTTTAGGGGGAGTGCAACCCCCTCCAGAACAGGTTGAATATCACCTAGCCGGGCAGACGATCCACCCACTAACAGTACCTCTGTCTTGTCTGGATTGAGTTTCAGTTTATTGGCCCTCATCCAGTCCATTACCGTGCCCAGACACTGATTCAGCACAGCATGTATGTGAAGTTATTTATTTTACCCTCCACCTCATGGCTTACATGGGTTGCTTACACTGAACTACATTTGCCATTTTAATGCCCCTTCCCCCAGTTTGGAGAGATCCTTTTAAAGTGCTTCACTATCCCTTTTTTTAACCACCCTAAATAAATGGCGGTGTCATCAGTAACTTGGCCAACTTACCCCTAACTTCAGATCATGTATGAACAAGTTAAAAGCACTGCTCCCAATACATATCCTTGGGGGACCCAAGGATTCAGTTTCTTGGGCAACTAACTTGGCTCTGACTGCCTCATCAGTTTGCTTTCTAAGTTTTCCTTCTGTGAAATGGGTATTTTGTTGTGTTCTTGGGGTCAAATATGTGGTTTGGTTTGTGGAGCTCAAGGCCAACCTCTCCTTTGTATTCTCAGGGAAGTTAGTTGTGATTAGCCAGGCCCCATAGCAGCCAAATTGTGACAACTCACACATCTCATAGCAACCATCTTGTGCTGATGCCTACAAAGGATTCTCACATTTCTAAATGTACCCAGAGGCCCAAAAAGGCTGGCTCTCCCTGGTGTAGACAATACTGAGCTAGATAGACCAACGGTCTGACTTGGTAAAAGGTAACTTCCTATATACCTGTAACCACAGTGTAACTGCTCATTTATAGACATGAAGCCTCCAGAAATGAGTTGTGATGGTACAATAAATAGGGACTCAGATGTGAATTCAGTGCATGCTGATGCAACTACAGAACAGCTTTGGCAGGTTTTGTATACTATATGTACCGAGCTACTCAACCTTACGTTCACAGGCTGCAAATTTGACTGCGTAGGGTGGGATTAATTGATTGATTTAAAACTATTTTTAGGCCACCTTTAAGAGTAGAACCCTTTCAAGGTGGTATACAAAATAAAATCAGTACAAAACAATGTAAACCAAATACAATAAAATCAATCAATAATCAATAACAAATTCTATAAAAACCAATCTCACGAATAAAACCTGCAGCCCATGGACTATGGAAGAGCCTTCCTGAATATCTGCAAAGAAGGGGCCTGACAAACCTGTGATGGAAGCCCATTCCAGATGTTCAGGGCCACCACGGAAAAGACCCTCTACCTTGTAATCACTAGCCTAATCGCCCTTAGTGACAGACAGGTGAGAAGTGCCCCACCTGATGACCTCAGATGTGGGCAGGCTAGTACAGGATAAGCTGGTCCATCAAGTAACTTGGGTACAAATCATTTAAGGCTTTAAAAGTTAAAAACAGCACTTTAAATGGGGCTCAGAAACTCACTGGTACTTTGGTATTATGTGAGCAGACCGCCCAGCCCCCACCAATATCCGGGCAGCTGTATTTTGCATCAGCTGAAGTTTTTGAACTGTCTTCAATGGCAGCCCCACGTAGAGCGCATTACAGTAGTCCAGCCTGGATGTCACATGGATAATCAAGGCAAGATCCTCTATCTCCAGACAGGGTTGCAGCTGGTGTACCAGTCTAAGCTGATAAAAAGTACTCCTGGCCACCAGCGCCACCTGAGCTTCCCCAGTTGGTGCCAAGTCCAAGAGCACTCTCAAACTGCGCCAGTGGTCCTTCCGGAGGGGTGCAATCCCACCTAGTACCAGATGTATTCCTCTGTACAGATCCTTCAGTTCCCCTACCCTCACTACCTCTGTCTTTTAGACCTGGTTGTGTTGACACATCAGGTCTTTCTAGAATAAGTGAATAGCTTGATAAATAATCCACCAAGGTTTTTCTTACATGAGTTGTAGAACGTAAAAAAAAAAGATATGAAAGAGGAAAGAGGAGTCCATAAAACATAGAATTGCTTTCCAGCATTTTCCTTACCAGAAGTAAGGTGTCCTCCGGTGTCCAGCTGGTAACTTCAATGGATGACAACACAAGAGTATTGCAGAATCTGATGAAACTAGTGAGACCTGAACCACTATGTTGCAGTGTGGAGTGTTCCTGCTCAGGATACCCCATTCCATTCCCCGTCCTCCTTCAGTTCCCCTCCCCCCGAAGGTGAACATTTTGTGCCTATTGACCATGCTCAATCTTTCGTCATTAGGGTTTGCCCGCCCAAATTTATATATCTCCAAATGTAGATCTCCAAAGAATTCTCCCAAACCTGCAAATACCTCCCTCCTGTGCACGTGTGATGCTGTTTTGGCTACATACACAACAGTGCTCACACAGCCTAATAGAGGGAAGGATAGTTGACAAAAGAGGGCAGGATTACGATGCAGTTTATATGTAAACATATCTAAAGGAAGGCTTTTTACAATGTCTTTCATTGTTATTACCACTGAAAAGGAGGCACATGGAATCAAACTTAAGACTGGGCCTACTTTCACTTCTACCCGCTGCTGTATTTTATCTAACGTTAACTATTTTTATGTCATCTTGATATGCACATCATGACAGCTTGGTTAAGAATCTCACTCAGGCAGCATCAAAACAGTAAGTGCAATCTCTGAATGGTCAAAAGTCATAAGGAGGTTTGATTTTCTGTCAACCTCATGCTGTTTTATGAAGGCCCACTGGGGTTATTAGTGAGCCATTTCCATTTCAGGTAGTCGCAGCACGCAAAGAAATTAACACGCATACAGCATCCTACTGGATATCTCCAACAGTAAAACATATGTGAGCAGAAACAGCAGCAAATGCGATAGATGTTTATTCAGTATGATGTTCCTTTTAAGTTCCACGGGTCACATTATTTGTCATTCATTGCATAGTGGCTTAAATCAATGTGGGCATATCTGACTATTTTATTATTTATTTATTTACAATATTTATATACCGCTCCATATCTAACACAGATTTCGGAGCGGTGAATACAAGAGATAAAACAGTGAAAGGATAAAAAGATTAAAACACCAGATTAAAATTATGCTATTTTAAAAACCAGAATACCAACAAAAACCGTGGCTGGTCAATTAAGGAATGCCTCGTGGAACAGTACTGTTTTCAGGAGGCTCCAGAAACAGCACAGTGTTGGTGCCTGCCTGACCTCCAGGGGCAGGGAATTGAGAAAGGGGGCCACCACACTGAAGGCTCTTCTCCTTGTGGACTCCAATCGGGCCATAGGTCCATAGTGACTGGGCAGGCACTGAGGTCATCTCTTCATACCATCTCTTCTTTCAGTCTTTGGTTTAGTTCTTACAAACAGCAGATGAAGAAGTAAAGCAGTGTTTGGACTGTACTGCACTGTTATGGAATCCCAGCCCATAATGCAGGGGTGTTGAACCTCTTCCAGCTGGAGGGCCATTGTGGAGAATCTCTTGAGAGCCACATCCCAGTGGCAGGCAGGGCTGAAGGCAAAAGAGGCAGGGCCAAAATACCAACAATACCAGCATATTTTAGCTTGAAGCTGTCACTGCCAGTAATTAAGCCTTACAAGAGGCATTTCAACCTTTTAGAAGGGGGGGGGGCTGCACAAAAGGTGGGAAACCACAAAATGATTGGTGGTTGGGGGAAAGCAGGTGGGTCCAGGGTGAGAGGGCGTGGCCAGCCGGAAAACACAGGAGGCCTGGATTTGGCCCCCGGGCCTGTGGTTCCACACCCCTACCATAATGGAATGCTTCTCTATACAAAATGCTGGCCTGCGCACAGAACACTAGATCTCAAGCATGCCTTTCATCAGTGGGGGCTGGTGAGTCCAAAGTCTGTGGCGCAGTGAATCCGCTCTGGGTTTCAGCCAGAACATTAAAGGAGCTACCCAAGGAGCTGAGCCCTATTCCCAAAATAGGTTCAGTACCTCAAATAGCTCCTTTAGAGTTCTGACAGGTTCTGGTTCTGACTGAAACCCAGAACGGATTCACCGCCCCCACCGACATTCAAGCCAGCAGCCTCCACGACCTTTCATGTGTCACTGGCATGCCAGGTTGGGCCATGGGCTCTCTCCCCCAAGGCGGCAGGGCTGCTCAACCTCACCCCGAGGTACACACAACAACCATGGATGTCTAGAGAGAACAGCTTATGCACATTGACTTTTGCCTATCACCTCAACTGCTGCCTGTGAGGCCAAGGATTAAAGGAGGAAATAGGCTGAGACTGCACCCTGTTTAAAAACGGATTTCACTCACCATGCTTTGAATGATGATCTGGGTGCATACTGAGGCAGTTCAGTGACTTCACCATGTGCGTCGTCTTGACTCACATCTCCTTGCCATATCCATATGCAGAGAGTCCCATGAACTGGCCTGCAGATCAAAGCCAAAGGAAAACTGTCCATTACATTTATGTATGCATGTATTTATTTAATAGAGTAATATACCGCTGACCATATTTTAAAATATCTCTAAGCAGTTTACAATGAATACATTCAAATACATGATATTAATTAATTTATATAACATTTATATAAAAATAGTAATTTAAAAAACCCATTAAAACCAATCCAATACCATAATTACAAAGTAAACAAACTGGGCAGCACATTCATCCAGGGAAGGCCTCAGTAAAGAAAATGGGTCTTTAACTGGTGCCTAAAACATGTTATAGTTGGCAGCTTCTGGATACCAGAGGGGAAGGCCATTCCACAATGTGGGTGCCACCACGGAGAAGGCCTGTTTCCTGGTTGCTGTGAGATGGCAATCTGCAGGTCATCGTACAACCAGGAAGACTTCCTCCAATGGTCTTAATGATTGCACTGGTCTGTACTGGGGAAGGTGATCCGCCATGTTACTTTAGTGACAGGTCTACTCAGAATTAAGCAGGACAATGCTCTGCAGGATGAGGTTCAGAAGGAAGGAATCACTCAGGAGCTTCCTCTCTTGGCCCCACCCACTCTGCCCTGCAGGGCAAACTCTTATCTCAAATCAGCTGGTGACTGGAGATAAGAGCTTTTTCCTCTGTAGCAGAGGAGGTGGAGCCAGGGGAAGAAACTGCCAGGCCAGATGGGGAACCCCCTTGGGCCGTATACAGGCCACCAGAGGTTCTCCACCTCTTCTCACTGGCATTGCTTATGTCAGGGTGGAAACTGAGCCCATAGAGCCCCAGAGCAGTTCTGATTCTGAGGAAGAACAGCAATTCGTGGGAGAGGAGCTCGCTCATCTCTCACAAGCACAGCAGCTGGCAGAGATTCCTCCTGCCAGCATTCCTGGGATAGATAGTGACCCTGGCAGTGAGAGTGCGCTGGAGGGGGGCTTGCTGGACACTCAGCACAGATGCAGGGAGCAACAACAGATGGAGGGCACTGAAAGGAGGCATTCCGCTCATTTGGCGCTCAAACAACGGTCGTGTCCCGAGGACCCAAGGGAAAGAGGGAGGATCTCTCCATAGCCCAGAAGTTCAGGGTCTTCCCGCGGTTCTCCTTCAAAAGGGGACCAACTGCCTTACCTGGAGCTTAGGCTACTCTGCTATCTTTCCCAGTGCTGTTCCTTGCTTAGTCGCTAGTGATTAGTATCTGAAAGAGTCATAAAGTAATAAAGGAATAAAGCCTTGGAAAGAATCCTCGTCGTCTGTGTCCTGAGTTGGCTATTGAAGGGGACTGCAAGAGGCAGCTAGGGCGCTCCTGACAGCTTATTCTTTATCGTTCAGGAATGAGGTGAGATATTATGGCTGGGTATGCAATTGATGATTGATGTTTTAAGTAGTGTTGTTTTCCTATTTAACCATGCACTTGGACACATTGTGGGGACTTCCACTCATACTAATACTAAAAAAAAAAGTATACTTCAAAATAAAGCAGAGTTTCAGCATAGTTTATGCACATGCAAAGCCACTTCAACTCTTTAAGGAAAATCATCTTATACTGAACCTTTCCATTCTGAAAGAGGAATGTGCGATCAGTACTTGAGATAATTGACAGAGCATACTAACCGAAAGATGTATTTAGTTCACAACGGCTGTGTTCGGACGATCAGCAGGGGAAACCACGCAGTATGGGTTGTTTCTCTCGCCCTCGTGTGTGCCAGTCATGCAACTGGCATTTCCCTAATTATCCGCGCCACATTGTGGGTTGGTGTGTCATCTGAACCTGGTGTGTGGAGTGGTGGAGGTGGCTTCTCACCCACTCCACAACCCCTACTGCAAGCCATGGGTGGGTAAAAAGCTACCCCTGCCGAGCCATGTGCCAAGTTCGGAGGACACCGGACAACAATTAGGGAAATACCAGTCACACAATGTAGAGGAAAGCCACCAGAAGACTATTGTATATCGTAGGGATGTACGAAAGTCTCTTACCTGTATTGAAATTTGATTCGCGGTGGGGGGGAGGTGCTCCATCCCTCCCCCCGAAATTCTGGTCGGGGGGGAGGCGCTCCATCCACTCACTTCACCTAATCTTTTGAGTGGTACAGATATGACATACATCATCAGGTGGCTTAAGCACAACAGGTGTGATTAATTAAGGTGCTGTCCTAAGCGGCACGTAGCACTCAAGAGATTAAGGTATAAAAAAGCCCCGCAGTTTGCCCAAAGGGAGCTTCGATGCAGACCTGACTGGGAAGGCATGCTGCATGCTGGCCGTAGACTGGGGTCTCCTCATTGTCGTCCCTGGGGTTCCCGACAACTGATTGAGGACTGCTTGCTTGGTATTGTATATTCGTCTTTGATATCCTTTTGCCTGCTTTAAATAAAACCCTTTGACTTCAACTAACTTGTGTGCTTATTGCTCCTGAATCCAGAAAGAACCCTTGCCTTTGGCAGGACACACAACCAGCATGCGTGGGGTTGGGGGAAACAACCCATACTGCATTGTTTCCCCCCACTGATCATCCGAGCCCAGTTAATGTCATTTGTATGTAATTATAGATTTCCAGTGAAATGTCATTTAAATACCACTTCATTATGAACCTACATGCCCAATTTATTTATGTGAATATAGTATAATACTTTGTTTAGCAAGGGCAAGTCAGTATATTACGACATTGTTAAGACACAATCCTATGCATGTTTCGACAGAAAAAAGTCCTACAAGCATGGCTGGCTGGGGGTGGCTGGGAGATGTATGAGTTTTTTCTGTCTACACATGCACAGGATTGCACTCCTGATTTTTTTAATTAAAACATTTGCTCCACCTTTCCTCAACAAGCTCAAGACAGCTCATGAAGTGAGTTAAAACAACAAAATGATTTACAACAATAAAAGTATACTAACACAGCCCTAAAACACTAAAAAGCAGAGTGGAGGGTGGAGATGGAGAGGATAAAAAAAAAACCCAGCCATTTATGGTCCAAAAGCCTTTCTAAAAAGGAAGGCTATAACCATCCCACAGATTGTGATTCATTTCTGCTGGACACACTGAACTTGGGGGCAGTGCCGGCATCCTAGGAAAAATCTCAAATCCCTTGACATCCTAGGATTCATCCCCCTATTCTCTTCAGGGGTTATTATCTGCAAGTATTTTACAAGCATGACCTTTATCAGATGTTGTATTGATTGAAGGCCTGTGCTTTCAGGGAAATGGTAAATTTGCCTGAATTTGTGTTTGACCAAAGGGGCTTCTAGATGGAGGACTTCTAGCTCTAGTGGTGCTTTCAGATTAGGCTTTTATCCCACCCTCGCCAAGTCCCCTTACAAGGGGATCCAGATGACAACATCTTCCACTCATTAGTCTCCCACGTTTTCTCGCTGCTTCTTCCATCTTTTTTCTTACCGCAGAAAATCCGTTAAGGGAAAAAAATGGAATAACCATGGGTTGCCTCCTGAATGTTAGTGGTAAGAGGACCCCTTCATCTGGAAGCACCCTAACACTCAAAAGGCATTGGATAGCTAGGCATTCTGTCTTTTTTCTCCTGAATGGGTTTTTTTTCTGGTAAGAAAAGAAGATGGAAGAACTGGTAGGAAAACACAGGAGGGCTACAAATTGAAAACATTGTTGCCTGGACCTCCCTTAAAATTCTGTCAACAAGTCAGTGTGATTGCAGAGTGAACCTAGAAGCACCCCTAGAGAGTTTAGTTTTTCAGTTCTATTCTCCCACTATTAACCCTATGGGGCAGAGAGTACTACCAGGATAAGGGAATAGCTGGCAAGCACAGCTTACATGACTCTTCACTTCTAGGATTGCCAGCTCACTGTCTTTTCATCACCTGTCCTCACGATACCATTCTGAACATCCTCCGAACTCCCTACTAAGTTTATTATACTGTCATTAATCAGATCACTCCAGATAGAACAATCTAAAAAAAAAAAAAAAAGCATTGCAAGCACATAGGAGCTGTTAAATACTCTTCTAAGACTACAATCCAATGCACACTTACCTGCGAGTCAACCCCCTTGAACACAACGGGGCTTTTTCTCTGTAAATCGTAATCATGCATAGAGTTGTGCTGTTAATGAATTGTATCTAAGGATGCAGGCAGTTGTCCAAAGACTACCAGTCCCATCCTCCCTGGTCATTGGCCATGCTGACTGGGGCTGATGAGAGCTGTGGTCCAAAGTGTCTGGAGGGCACCGGGTTGGGGAAAGCAAGTTTAAGCAATTCCTGTCATTTTCCTGTTACAGCTGGTGCTACCTGTTTTAACCAATTTTGTTTTAACTGATTTTGCACAGCACAAGAGCACTGGGCAGGCATTTGCCTGCTCACATGTAGGGCTAAAGTGTGGAGAGGGATGTGGGTGTGCTCGTCATCTTGACCCTATGCAACCACCTGCATAGGGTCAAGATGCCCGGTCTGATTCTATTTCAAGATCCAGGAAATGCTGCTGAGTATTTTAATGAATAAAAAGGAAGAGTTTCGAAGTTCAGGATATGTGTCATTTACAGCAGAGAAATGTAAAGATATAAAATGGTGATTTATTCTGCTAAAATGTTATATTAATATAAGGCATATATAAAAGGAAGTATTGAGGAAATTATTGCAAACGCTGTTACAGGAGACAAAGAGAACCCACGTGGGTTTTCGTCTAATCAACCTATATTCAAGTTGGCTTTGTAGATTTAGAAGGTACCTAATCATGTGGAATATAAAGGACTAGGGACATGAAAAACATCATTTGATTTTAATGAGATGAAAAGTGTTCAGATCAAAAAGTCAATTACTATGATCCATCATTCAAGTTCAAGGGGCTACTTGATGTAACCAAAGATGTTACTTCAGGTGACTTTGCCATGCAATTCAATAAACAGAGCGTGCATTCACTGTTACAGTGAAATAATCTGGACTTGATACATAGGTGCAAAGCAATATCAACATTAGCAAGCTAAAACAAAAAAGCATGAACCCAACCCTCATAGTCTTACTGCACTCCAAGGGGCCGTGGGAGCCTGGATTAAACGCAGTCTTGGGTCTTCTCACGAAGCTAGATGGTTTACAGCTGGCTCCCTCCTCTCTCTCCTCCTAAGGAGGCTAGCAGTAAGAGAGGAATGCTGGGGAGTGGCACTGATGCCGAGTTCTCTTCTGCAACCTCCCAGTTGTTCTGGGTACTAGTGCTGGCCTTACCACATTCCCTCATAGCAGCCCTTTAAAAAACACCTGATTGTTTCCAACCATCTGTTTAGGTCTGCTGCCTTTTCTCTTCTTGATGCAAAAGCGTGTTCTCTAAGGATGACTCCAGCGATGTATTAGCTGCTAATGGCATCCACAGCCTTGGAAGTTTATTACAAACATTTAACTAATTAATAATGCATAATTCTTTTTTAGACACGTAAGCATTTTAGACATTGGGAGAAATCATAATAAATATTTTTTTTCTGCATTTGGACATTACTTTCACCCTTGTAAACCTCCCTAATGGCGAGAGGCTTATTAGACTCTGGGTACAAAGAGTATAACTGGTTCCTACGTTTGATGGTGTCTTGCAATCTCAGACCTGCTTCTGGGCAAAGCCTTTCTGTTGGATCCATAGTTTCTGAATGAATGTAAACTTAACATTTCTCAGTTGATGTTTATATAACCTAACATTGCCTCTTTTCTCTGCACCAGTGGAATATTCCTAGGGATAGTACAATGTTATCATAGTCCGTGAAGGTAGGTATTTCAAACTGATTCCAGGGTAGATTATTTGAAGACTGTGATATGTACAATGGAATTTATCCAATACATTTGGGGGTGGGGAGACTCATGGCTGTACATTTCTTACAAGAAGGTGAGAGCAGTGCATGTAGAATGCTACTCTGTGGAGATGGGTCACCACAAACGTGAGTGCAGGTGTCTATTCATCAGGGCCAGCTCCATGTTTTGGGGGGCCCTTGGGCAAGACATAATCAATGGACTTTCTCCCTCAGGGAATCTACCTTCTCACTGCCATTGCCACCACCTGCTATTGCACCTCATCCTCTTTCCAATCAGTACCACCCCTTGCTTGCTTGACAAGCGGAGAGCCAGTGAGCAAGCAGGCAGAGGCATCTACTGCTCCTCCTTCTCACCAGCACTGTTCTCTAGGTCAGAATGAGAGGCAGGGGAACAAGTAGGTTGCAAAGAGGAGGAGTGGGTCCAAGGGACTTGTGTCATTAGGCCGATGTTAGGAGGTAGGTCCTTGGCAGGTGCCCAACCAGCCTACCCTTGATGCTGGCCTTGCTGCTCTCTGCAGGAAAAAATCAGAGAGAAGGGAGCGTGTCACAGAATCATAGAATAGTAGGGTTGGAAGGGGCTCACAAGACCATTGAGTCCAACCCCCTGCTCAGTGCAGGAATCCAGGTCAGAGCATCCCTGACAGATGGCTGTCCAGCCTCATCTTGAATGCCTCCAGTGTGGGAGAGCCCACCACCTCCCCAGGTAATTGGTTCCATTGTCGTATTGCTCTAACAGTCAGGAAGTTTTTCCTGATGTTCAGCCGGAATCTGGCTTCCTGTAACTTGAGCCCATTATTCCATGTCCTGTATTCTGGGATGATCGAGAAGAGATCCTATCCTGGCCTTCCTCTCTGTGACAGCCTTTCAAGTACTTGAAGAGCACTCTCATATCTCCCCTCAGCCTTCTCTTCCCAAGGCTAAACATGCCCAGTTCTTTCAGTCTCTCCTCATAGGGCTTTGTTTCCAGTCCCCTGATCATCTTCGTTGCCCTCCTCAGAACCCTCTCCAGCTTGTCTGCATCCTTCTTATATATTTTAATATATTATCCTTCTTATATATTTTAATATATTAATTAATTAATTGTAAACATTCAACAGTGACTCCTGTGATGGCTCAGGTAAGGAGCTGGGGGCACTGGCATGGCTGGGCTGGGCTGGGCGCTGAAGCTCTGAAGTGCACCAAAGCACTTCAGAGAACCCCGACCCACTTCAGGTCACTTCATGCCCCTTCCGCTTCCTCTTGAAAGGGGCCCGAACAAGCCCAAAGCAGCCTGCTTCGACTCAGGCTTCAGACTTCGGGCCAAAGTGGTGAAAAGCCCTATCTTTTCATGCCTTTGAGAGGAAGTTTGTCTCAGAGGCTGATAAATTTAAGGAAGTTCAGGTACCAAAGCACTACTTTTCATAGTCAATACCTAAGTGTGGTACTTACAAGAGACAACTGCAGGCTACCTTTTGAGCTTTGAAGTCTCCATAAATTTGTAAAACACACAGACTGCCTTGTAGATCACAACACAAATGTATAGGATTTGTTATCTAGGGTTCAGAGGAGGGCAACAAAGATGATCAGGGGACTGGAAACAAAGCCCTATGAAGAGAGACTGAAAAAACTGGGCATGTTTAGCCTTGGGAAGAGAAGACTGAGGGGAGACATGATAGCACTCTTCAAGTACTTGTAAGATTGTATAATACAATGTAGTACAGGGAAAGAATCTTTTCACAAACCAACCACACCTCAGCAAAGTTTTCTTTGAATGGGAAAAAATTGCTTTCTTCTTTTAGTAAATATATATTGTAACTATATATGGATAGAGATCATATATCACAAAATATTGATGCAAGAGGTTCATTATACATGTATTCGCTGCTACTGAAGAAAAAAGCATCAATGTAGTCATTAGGTAAGGAAAATTGTTTGAAATCCACATACTTATTTTAAATCTGTCTAGACCCTTAGTTCATCCTCAGAAGCCCTCCTCCAGCTGCCCCTACCAAATGAAGCTAAGCGGGTAGCTACTAAGGAGAGGGACTTTTCAGTGGTGGCCTTCCCCAAGAAGGCTCAGCTGACACCTACGTTGTGGTCTTTTGGGCGCCAAGACCTTTTTATTCTCCTAGGCGTTTTAAATTCTTCAGCTTTTATTATTTTAAGGGCACAATCCTTTGGCCCCTAGCAATGTCTGAGGGGCCATAGGATACTGGGGATTCTCCCCCTCTGAGGTCAGAGTCAGTGCTTGGAGGCAGTGCTCTGACCTTGGAAGAGGGGGCAGATCTCTCCCTGTTCTGTCACAGCTGGTGCAGAAAGAATTGCCCTAGCTGCCCTCTGAGGTTGGAAAATTGACCTGGGAGTGGGGGAAAGGGAGCGTTCTGGTGGGTGGGGAGGGAAGGAGACCCTAGAGGCCAGGATACATGCTATCCTGAGCCTCTTCCAGTCTCCTTCCTTCCCCCTTTGAAGCACTGTTGCTAGACAGGCTTCAAAGCCTGTCTAGTGAAATCTGAAGAGCAGGAGGACAGGCAGGTGAAGAACACCTCCGCTAGTCCTTCTGCCCTGCACTGGATGATCAGAAGCCTCCAAGTTCAGGAGCTTCCAATTAACAAGGGCACAATCGATAGGACTGCACACTAAACCTATTATTATATATTTAGATATTTACACTGCTGCTGGTTTTTATTCTGGTTTTATATTATAGTTTTAAACTTTCAAAAGTTTTATATTATGTTTTACCACATTGCTGTATTTATGGTTTTAACTGCTGTGAACTGCCTAGAGAGGTTCAGCGATTGGGCAGTATAGAGATGTAATGAGTAAGTAAATAAAAATAAATGTGCCCAAAGGCAAGTGCTGTGCAATGCCGAATAAGAATAATCCTGAAACTTCTTATTTTCAGATAGAAAACCAGAATTCAACAGGCCTACTTGTGAGTAAGTAGGCTCAGGCTTCTGAGAGTACATATATAGGGACCATATTTGTGTTCTGACAGAGTCACAAAAACTAGTGTTGTGCTTGTCTTGTTGTATAGCTGTAACACATTTCCAACACTGTAAGTAATGCTATTAGAGTCACCACAA
Source organism: Heloderma suspectum (assembly GCF_057233095.1). Classification (NCBI taxonomy): domain Eukaryota; kingdom Metazoa; phylum Chordata; class Lepidosauria; order Squamata; family Helodermatidae; genus Heloderma; species Heloderma suspectum. The sequence continues at coordinate 75,403,562 of NC_139460.1, read as the reverse complement.
TCCTGTTTTATGACAATGCACCTTTGGATAAATTGATTAGCAGGTTTTATTAAACACTAAAATACCATACTAATTTTGAAGTGTATAAAACCCCACATACCAAGGAAGAGCTGAAATCATACTTTGCTGGCGATTTATTGTAGTTGTCCTTCTTTTTGGTATGCGGCATTTGGAATATCACAGAGTTAATTAAGGGTACCCAGTCCTGTGGAAGCCCCCTGAAATTAATGTGAGAGCAGAGCAGTGCAGCAGCATTACCAAGTCAGTAACTTACTATAATGTCAATAAAATAAAACATAATTTAAGAGTGCAGAGTTGACATATAGATGCTGTTTCAAAGCCAGCACCTACTTTTCGTGTCCTCTTGCTATGTTAAAATTAACCACCTGTCGAGAACTTATGGCTACTATAACTCTCTGACTAGTCATTATAAATAGCAAACTTGTAAATACTTTGACAGCTTTCAGGGATCACTGACCTTCAATTCCCTCTATAGCTAAAAATTGTCCAAGCTATTGGCATTAAGCAGCTCCTATATTTATACAATTTCTAGAAATGGATAACACAGGGAAGTAGCTTTCTTTGCTTGGCCTAGAACCAACTGCTTGTTTTACGGGATCTATTTTAACATGGGGCGGCCAGAGTATTTTTAAAGAACCATCCATTCAGACTCACCCTTAACGGTTGTTAGGCCTATCAGAATATTAGGATAGATTACTTGGGAAGTTCTGTGCAACCCTTGTTGAAGGGAATTTATTTCAATGGACCTTTCTCAAGAGAACTTCCAGTGAGATTGTGTTGATGTGGCAGCAAACTATTTTTTCCCAACCTTTGTTTGGGCTTCAATAGTTATAACTATGTAAGAGCCCCATCTTATGAAATTTGGTGGTCTCAGATTTCTGCTGTCCTGAACTCATTGTGCCAGTCCTAGAGTGGCCGTGTGTCCTCTTTTACAGAGGACAGTCCTCTGTTTGAAGGGCTGCCAGAGGACTGTCCTCTGTTTTGAAGTTGTCCTCTATTTGAAGGGCTGCCCAGTCCAAGCCTGGTTTAAAGAACCATCAGAAGGAAGAGTTGGGCCATGAAGTTGCCCATCAGCAGCACCTGAACCACAGACTGAGTATAGCAACCATGGTCACAGTCCTCCACACTATGGTGAGATATACTGTATTTCTATTTAAATTATATGAATCATTCCTAAATTTGCATCTACACATATGAATTAGTATATGAAAATTTTATGCAGATCAGTATCCTCTTTTGTATTTTTGGTGGAGTATTTCCTCTCTTGGGGCGATTTAGTGGCCACTCTGTTGTGCCTTCCCTTCCAGCCTGGTCTAGCCATCTACTCTAGAAAGCTCAGGGGCTGAAGACACTGCATTACAGGGACACACATTGTGTCCCCTCAGGATCCCTGTCTATTGAAGCTGGGCACCAGACGTTAGCTCTACAGGGTATGTTTTCCCCTCACTTCAACGATGTCCCAAGAAGAACAGTACCCTATTTTTACTTTCTCAGCAGGTCACATTGACATCTGTGGGCTGAAACCAAAGGACCAAAATGTAGGGGCAAAGCAAGTTCTATATCTGTATTCTAAATCTGTATATCAGTGCATGTTTCTATTTTCTATGAGGGTTTTTTTCCAGACCAGTCCTGTATGCATACTTACCTGGGAATAGGGATTTTGACCCTATTCAAAAAAAGTTTCCTGAGCTCAGGCTCATAAGCTTGAACTTTGAAGGCATACAGAAGGCCAACTTTACAAGCCCCCCAAATTGTTCTTAGGATCAGATTTAAATCCGATCTAGAAAATTCCTGACTTCCTCCCCCTGTTCATCCCCACCATCCATCGGGTTCCCCCAAAACCCTCCCCATTAGCCCCCACCCCCAAACACACTTTCTTACCTGTCAAGCGGTGGTGGTGGTGTACATGGAGAAGATTGGAGGGAGGTTTGCCCGTTCCCTTCTTCCCCTGTTTGGCTGACTTGATGATTATCAGTGTGCAAAAGCCCAGAGGATCATGGGAGATGTACTTTTCCCAGTGGCTGCAATTGCACTGGGAGCTAGTGGGAAAGGCTTTGGTGGATCACAAAGGCTGGCAGGGTTGGGGGCGTTTTAAGTCAAATTGGCCAGGATAAATGATCCAAGATCTTCCAAATTTTGTGGGAAGGTCTCGGATGTTTTCTGACTTAATCCAAGGCAAGTTTGGGACAGCTCATACTTCTCTATCTGGGAGTCCCATTGACCTCAGTACTTATGAGTAAATCTGCATAAATTGGGCTGCTTTGCTATATTTTCCTTAGATGCTTTCACAGGTGATGCAAGCTGCCATTCTGTAATTATTAAGGCATTATTATCATTGGTATTAGTGAGCAGTACAAACTGTGGGGGTTGGGGGGGTGAGGAAAAATAAAAGGTCAGTTAGGTATGGCCTGAGAGGTCAAAAGCTTTGCCTGAAATATCTAATAACAGATTGGTCTTAAAGCTGAGATCTCAAAACTATTGTTCAGATGACCTTTGAAGAAAACTGGGACTAAAAGCATTACTTAATAAAACAGTTAAGTATCTAAAACTCAATAATTGGAGAAAACAAATGCAGGTTGTTAAGAAGATTGATGTTGTTTTTCTCCTTGTTTATTTTCTGCTAGTGAAAAGGCTACAATAAATAGAAAGTCTAGTTAGGCCAGTAATTAACTTCAGGGACCTGTAGGCATTTTACACATCAAAATCTTCCCCAAACAAAAGAGGGTTCAAGTATTTTGGTTCATACACATTTAAAGCACATGTTATCACTCTTGTTTGGGGCACGGGTCTCTCTATGCATAACTGCAGACTACTTTTCCATGTTCAGGGAATAAACCCTTGATCTCTTTAAAAAGAAAATACTTTCTTAAGGGGACCCCTTTCATAATAGAATCTGGCTCCATACATTACTCCTCCTCCTCCTTCATAGTCATGCCTACATTCCGACATTCCCACCCCACCCCACCCCACCCCACACACAATTGCTACTAGACTGACAAGGGTTTATTTCTCACAAGTGCTATATGGTTTAATAGTTTTGGTGATTTTAAGCAGTGTTTATATTTTATTAAACAAATCTAGAGTTTGTCAAAAAACCAACCCTGGACTCTATGACTGGGTTCGGATGGTCAAAACAGGGAAAGAAGCCATCATGGCTCCCCCCCACCTCCCGCACATGCTGTACAGACAACCGCCATTTGCATAATCCCCACGACGTGCAGTAGAGGTTGCAGGGTGGGTACAAAGCTACCCCTGCCACACCGTGCCCCTAGTTCAGACAACATGCCAACCCGTGATGCATCATGGGGGATTATGCAAATAGCAGGCATAGGATGCAGGGGGAGAAGCCATGATGGCTTCTTCCTCCATTGTGATTGTCCAAACACAGCCTATGAATCTAAAGCTTCCAGGATATCCAACTTGCCAGATATTTCACAGCTTCTGTGAAATATCTATTTCACAGATATTTCTACTGCCTTCAATAAATATAGAATGTTTGTTTATAATAGAAATGTCTATGACTCTTTATAGGGAGACATAGAGTATAGGGAACAAAATAAATGTTAACCAAGTATAAGCCACCCTTACCAATAAGAATTACATCTCTTTATTTAGGTAGCTTTTGAAATATTAGGAAGTAGTCATAGAATCATAGAATAGTAGGGTTGGAAGGGGCCTACAAGACCATTGAGTCCAGCCCCCTGGTCATTGCAGGAATCCAAGTCAGAATGCAGGCATCCAAGTCAGTCATTCAAATTTGTCTCCAGAATTCCTTATAACAAGACCAAAGACTCAATTAAGCTTTTCAGTTATGTAAATGCTCTACTTTTATTTCAGTGGAGAGGTTTTAGTCTCACCTCTCTTTATTCTGAGAATAATGTTAGTAAATAACACAGAAACTTCTCTTTAAAATACACAAGATTACAGGAAGTTTCTTCAGAGTATGCTACTCTGTGTCTTTGTTCTGTTAATCACTGAAGGATATTAAAAGATAACACAGAATGGCAACCCTGAAAGCAGGGAGACAAGTCCTTCAGTTTTTGTATTAATAGCAACCTTTTTTTTAAAGTCATTAAATATATAATTCTGGTTGCAAAATGATGACTTGAATCAATAAGCTTTAAATGGACCTGTCTTTTTTTTTTTTTTTTAATATATTAAAAATTAGGTCTGCACACCGCTTCAGCCTGAGGCCCGAACCCTGAGTCGAAGCGGGCTGCTTCAGGTCACTTTGATCCCTTCCAAGGTGAAGCAGAGGGGGCACGAAGCAGCCTGGAGTGGGTCGGGGGCTCTCCAAAGCACTCTGTGCTTCAGCGCTTCAGCACCCCCGGCCCAGCTGCACCAGGTCCTTACCTGAGCTGCAACCTCCTCCTCTGCCACCACCTCTGTCGCCACCATCGCCATTGCTGTCCTCGCCACCACTGCCATCCTTCACCGCCATCCTTGCCACCATCCTCACTGCCTCTACCACCACCGTCCTCACCGCCACCAACTCCTGAACCTGGATACGCATACCGACTCTTACCGCAGGGAGTTGCCATTTTTGAAATGGCGACTCCCTGCAATAAGAGTCGGTGAGCATGTCCAGGCCTCAGGAGTTGGCAGCAGCAGCGAAGGCAGTGAGGATGGCGGTGGAGGTGGAGGCAGCAAGGACGGCGATGGCAATGGAGGTGGCGACGAGGACAATAGCAACAGTGGTGAGGACAGCGGTGGAGGTGGTGGCAAGGTAAGGGGGTTTGCACGGGGGCGTCGGGGGGACCTGAAGCGGGGTTTGACATCTGAATCCTGCTTCAGTTTTGGGGCCAAGTCAGGTCAGGGGCCCCCCAAATCTGCCCAAGCTGAATTGGGCCCACCTTCGAAGCCATGAAGCGGCTTCTGAGTCAGATCAGGGGTCCCTGCACAGCCCTACTAAAAATGTAAGAACTAGTAGTCATGGGGGGGGCGGTAATCCCAGGAAGGAATGGAAGACTGCCTAGAACAGTATATCCCATTTTATCATACACACACACACACACACACCCCTACGCTAGTCTAGGTAACTTAGGCCAAATGTATATGCACATCCTTAAAATAAATAGCTTAACATTTCCCCCCAAATGTTGTAATAGCTGATTCACATTAATATATCAGAGGTGGAATAGTCAGTACAATGTAACTTGGCCTCAATATGCATGTGTAAATGATCTTGTAAAGTTAGGAGATCAGAGGTTGTCCAGAAGCATGGTAGAAGTAAGTTTCAGGATGTTATTGCTTGCTCCTTTGTGTGCATTTTTACCATGTGGAGCAGCTCCACAAAACCACATTTTCTTTTCTCTGTATTCATGTTGTCGCTTTTCCATCTCAAAAACTGTTGCATGAAGCACCTCTTACTGAGAATCAGCTTTAAAAGGTAAGCGTAGCAACATGAGAGGATAAACAGGTGGTTACATCTTCCAAAGTGAAAGTGAGGGAATGGTCTCTCCTCAACTGAGTGCACTTTGCTTCATCCTTGCCTGGCCTGAAGAAGTGCCATGAAGTTCTTGGCTCTGCCCAACACACTAGAGGCCTCTTCAGCAGTTATGGTCAAAAGTTTCTACAGATTTTGAGGTTTTTGAAGCACAAGTTTGTTCCATCCCATTTCCGTATCAGTTTGCAAAGTTTTTAGAAAAGGTCAGCATGGAAATTCATATGCATTTTTGCAGGCATTTCTCCTAATGTACAGTTGAATACAAAAATGCATGCAGGGGGAGAAATGTGCTAAAAAAAATGGATACAATGGGGAAAATAACACAATGGTGTGCATTTTGGGGCACCATTTCCCCTAATGTGTGCATTTTTGTGCACAATTTTCATCATCATTATCATCTATTTATTTATTTGTATGCTGCTATCCCACAAAATTATTCCCAAAGAAGCTCACACATTAACAAATGAACAACAGTAAATAAAATTTACAGTAATGTATCAAATGAACAACAGTCAATGTAACAGCAGTAATAAAAAATACAACAGGGACAATAGTGTTGGTAGCCATATACATAATAAAAATATCAGTACATAAAATATTGAATAAAATAGTACAAATGAACTAACCTAATCCCACAGTTTAGCACTAAACAGGAGAGATAATAAAGCATAACACTGAAATATAAAGAACAGTCCCTACAAAGATAAATAAATCTCCATTCCACAAAGATAACCTTGGTTTCTCCACAATTACTCTACAAATACTGGTTGGCAGCCATGCCTCTCAGTCGTGGCAGCCTTGCTCCCCGCTCTCACCTCACAGGGTCTCCTCTCACAGTCCCTTTCCCATCTCTCGCCTGGGAAGGTAAAGATGGCCAGTCCTCCTTCCAACCCCACATACACTCTTTCCAGAACTTCTTTTCAGGCAGTAGGATTGATCAGGCTCCAAGTGGCAAGGTGAGGCAAGTGGAAATGATGTTGATGTTTGCCCCCTGATGTTAGCCTCTCTCCACCAAGCACCCCTTCCCTGATCTGTGCAATTTTGTGTGCAATTTTCCCCAATGTGTGCATTTTTTGATCAGAGATGTGCATCATAAGATTCAAAGAAGTGCAAAATGAAGGCATTGAGGACACACCCTTTCAATGTCCACATGTTCAGTGGGACATGGGGAAAGGAGCTCCTACACATGTACAGGAGCATACTTGTAAGCCCTCCATGAAATCAGAACCCTGCACAATTGGTAACCCTAATTATGTGGAGGGCCTACATGCATACAATTGTACGCTTGTAAGTGCTCTTTCTTCCCCTGCACATCCTTTTCAATGTGCAGCTTTTGAGGGATGGGGCCAGTGGGGCAAGAAGCATGTGCCAACAGTGCTTATATGTACACTCATATGGATGGATGGACATTGAGATACGCACACATGAATGGCTTGGAGATCTCAGTGCATTCTTTATACATCTCTGAAGAGGGATATATCCCTGTGACTCACCGTCCCTCAAGGTTGTTCTAAGAATACAGTGGTGGTAGTGGAGGGTGGACTAAAGTCAGCTACCCTGAGCTCCTTGGAACAAGAGCGGGATACAAACATAAAAAGTAGTAAATTATAAAATCTTATATTGATTATAAGATTTCAGTATCCTGTATTAAATGGTTTCTTTTTTGTATCTTTGAAGCACCAGGCACCCAGAAGGCAGTAGATGTCATGAAACAGAATTAACATTTATTACTCCTTTCTGAAATTCATTTCTACAACATTCAGCTATCTAAATTTAGTGTCTCCACCAAAAGTTGCCGGGAGGTGAACCAGGGGGTAAATGGGAAATCAATCATGGCTACGGCTTTTTTAGTGTAATGTCACTGGAATAAACAAACAAACAAATGGCATTTTTGTAAGGGAGATTTTGCCAATCCTTGGTTTGTAATTTCAGATTACAGACTAAGGGTGCAATCCTATGGGGACAGGCAGCTGCCTCCGAACTCGGAGGCGACTGCCCATCCAGTGCAGGGCAGGAGAAGCATGGAGGGGATCATTCTCTCCACACTTCTCCTACCCTGCATTTATGGCTAGACAGCTGATTTTGGCTGTCTAGCTATGGGAAGGAGGAGCAGGGGAGGGGGCCACTGGATGACACATAGGATGTGTTTTACTGGCATTTCCGCCTTCCCCAACCCGGAACGGCCCTCAGAATGCTCTGTTGTTCTGCAAGGCAGTGCGGAAGGGGGGGAAGGTCAGTTCTCCAGTTATCATGTTGTTTGAACCTGGGTGGTATGTCTTGCTGGAGAATTAAACAACCTCCATATAACCCTACAAAAGCCCATGGGTTATTTGAATGTTGTTTAAACTTCTAGTAAGCCATGCCACCAGGTTTGAACAACACCATAATCTGTGGCCGGGTGGTGACATGCACCACAGCTCACAACAAGCCACAGTGGCTTCTTTTGATTGTGTGACCCAGCCCACTGCCTGCTGTAGAGAGACACATGGAACACAAATAATTGCTTGCTGGGGGGCACAGAGAACAGTGGTGCTCTCACAGGACCCTAGGGTAGAAATCCAGGGCCCCACTTAGCAGAATAAGCAGGAGGGAGCCCCCAAATGCAGCAGTGCTAGCTTACTACATTTTGAAGTTAGTGCATTAATACACATGACCATCTAAAGGCTGGTAGGTGGAGATAAGACCATTAAGTCCAGAATCTAGAATTATCTAACTGACAGAAAGTTGTAATGGCAGCAGCTTTAATGTGTAGCTTTCTGAAATGTATTAGCCCAGCTTTGGGGCTTTATTAGCATACTAGCAAAGGGCTCATCAGCATGTAGGGCTATTTTTGGTCTCTAGTCATGGTGAGTGCACTCAGGGAATTTCTGGTACAGGATGGGAATCAATGTGCCTTGGTGGTCTTCATGCACAGAGATGCATTGGCTTACTCCCACAACATCACAGCTACCCAGAGCTTAAACAAATCCTGAGCTGTGAATGAGCTGGAGGAAGTAAGTGTGTTGTATCCTGACCACCCTACTGCTCCCATTGAGTTAAACAACTAGGAATGCTTCATCCCTGGGTTGCTTATTGTGACATCTGAACCCAGAATTGGAGGTTATTGGGGGAGGAACAACCCACACTTATAACCCATGGTTTGTTCTTGGGTTACAAGTCTGGGTTGTCCTTTTCCTAACAACAGCCAATTCACTCACCAGGATGGTGGTGGGGAGACAGTATGCTTGCTTGCTCCTGCTTCACCACCACCAACCCGCGGTTAACACACCATGGGCTGCTTTCGAAGTGTGAACCAGGTCAATGTGTCCAAGGAACCAACTGCCTTTATACAGTGCTTTCTCTCCATACCATTAAGGTTAGAGAAGGAACTTCTAAACTGCCTTTGGAAGATGCTCAGCCATTTCATGTGAATCTAGCCCAAGCAACAATGGGACCACTTAGAAAAGATGCCATAATTTTCTGGAAATCCCTGCTTTTCAAAGTGACAAGTAAACCTTCTGTGTTGTTCAGGACCCACCTGCACATTGAACCTGATACGAATTATTTTTTTAAAAAAACCATCTTCAGGTATGTGAAGAGTTAACTGTAGACCCAGTCAGTCCCCCGCTGATCCGGTAATGAGTAAGCAATGCAGCTGAATGTCAAAAGCCTGTTGTGAACTTAGGTAACCCAGCTGAGCCCTGCTGCTTGCCAAAGCTGGAGGAGGTAATCAGCTTGACCTCTGTGACCTTCCTGAGGCTGTTTCTGTGTCTTGCATCCACAAGTCTGTTTGCATATGAGTGCTACGTGCCGCTCTGACTGAGTGTGAAACTGTTTTATAACAACCACGTCTGCGTCAGCTGATGAAAGTGTATGTTACTCAGTGGCTATATGTTGCACTATACACTGTGTAGTCATTTCTTTCTTATCAGAGTGTAGACTCATCCCCACCTGGGAAATCTGTTTAGGATTTCCAGGAACGGCTGTGGCATCTGACCTTCAACTGTTATTAAAAGAAGCCAGCGATTGTATAACTGCCTGTAAGAGATTGTCATTTCTTTGTGGGGTTTGGTTTCATCAAATGCCTACACATTTCTGAGCTTCACAGGTTCTTTATTCCATTACTTGTTTATCCCTCCATATGTACGTATATATTTATCCCTTCACAGTACTTGTTCATTCACTAGCGTTTACAAAATGGTTTGGTTGCAGACGTCTTTCATATTCAAAGCTGACTTATTTTGATGACAATGATTCAGTTTTTCTGGTTTCCCCAGTGAATTAAAAAGTTAGTTGGGTTGTAGGTTACCTCCAGTGTTGTGGCTTAATGGCTTCTTTCTACAAGGATTTCGGCTGTGTTTTAGGTCAGACTACATAGTTTGTGAAGTTGCCAACCTTGTCTTTGTTCGCAATGGGCAGACTGGTAAGTGAGATGGGGAGTAGATGCTTACCCTTCTCCCAACTGCCAAGTTTCAACCTCTGAGAGTTCTCCAAGAAATCTCAGAAAACGGAACTAATTACAAGATGAGCAGAGGGAGCTTGCCCATTACTAATTATAAGTATTTGTTATAATTTTTGTCTCCCATCCTTGAAGCTCACGGCAAACAGCTATAAGTTAAAACACACACACACACACAATATAAAAGTTAAAAATCTCACTGATAGAGAAATGCTGATAGACATACACACCTAGTTGGAGTGATCCCTGTGAAACTAAAGCTGCAATCCTATGCACATTTTTTTACACGGATTTTACCTGAGACAGTCTTCCCCCAATGTAAAGACTTGAGCTGGTATAGTGTAGTGATATTTAGACTACACTCAGAGGTATTTTAAAATATGGTCAGCAGTATATAAATCAAAATATAATGTTAATAATAATAATAACAACAACAACAACAATAAGCTGAAGGCCCTCACTTCCAATTTTGCCTCTATTGTGAACTCACTCGGTGGCTTTAGGCATGCCATCTCTCTCAGTCCCCATCAGGGGTGGGCAACTTATGGCCCTCCAGATAGTTTGGCCTACAACTCCCATCATCCCTCACCATTGGGTATGCTGGCCTGGGAGTTGCAGGCCAAAACATCTAGAGGACCACAAGTTGCCCATCCTTGCTTGAGATCATGATGTTGATCTACCTTACATGGTTGTTGTCAGGATCACAATAAGATATTGGGTTGAACCCAGGGAAATGCTGATAGAAGGACTTCCCCCAGCAATCCCCTGAGCCCCCTCAAAACCCTCTCCCAAGGTGGGAGAGAGGCTTTTGAATGGGATGGGCTATGGAACAGGAAGCTAAGGAGGAAAGGGGGGGATTACTGAAAATAGATGGAGACTCCTTCTGTGAGTGGATCCGACACAGCATGGAGTACTGTATGCAAACAGAATCTTGGAAGTAAACTGTGATATGATCTGCCACAGCAACAGCATCCATTTGCACAAGGAGGACTTACTCTTCGAAGGAGCTTCTGCAGAAACATCTGCTTCTGCACACAGATTGCCCTCACTCAATACCAATCTACTAAGTCAAAGAAGAGAGCTTCAGTTTATTGTCAAGTTCTTAATATATTATTAAAATATTAAAAGAAAGTAAGGCAGCTATTGGACCCTGTTCAATGATAGTACTGAATATCTTTATCTACCAATTAGTATGAATAAATAAATACAGTTCTTGAATTATTAATCAACCAATATTGGATGTTTGATTTAGTTTGCCACCAGCACTCATCCCTTTGATTTCTTTCATAGCGTTTTGAAATGCTCATGAATCGGGTGATTTGGAAATATTCGACTACTACAGCATTAACTGTTTCCAGCATCAACTGTTTTCCTGTTCAGTTATATGGAATTTTATTTTATTTTGAAATAAAAAATACGGCCAACAAAAAAAGAACACACACAGTGCTACAATACGGTCTCGAAAGAGATCAAGCAGCCTTGGACTAAATTCAAAAGCCCTCTGCATGTGTTCACTACAGACTCCTGGCCAGAATAGTCCATCCCTCTCTGACTGCCTGCTGGGATGGGGAAGAAAGCAAGGTGCTGTCAGAGAGACAAAGCTGGGGAAAAGGTGGAAGAAAAAGGGAGAGAGGAGTGGCAGAAAGAGACAGAAAAGAGTGGCCCTGCCCACTTTTGGCACTGACTTTTACAGATTCTTCATCCTCCACTGTAGCCTGTCCAGTTTGCTTACCTCACACCGGGCAGGGACAGGAACAGAGACGCTTGTGGATGCAGCAGATCCACATCCTCTCCCACTCCCTGCTCACTGGTGTGTCCTTTTCCTTCCTCCACAACCTTGGGTAAAGAATCTGCCATGGAGCTTTTCACAGCTACTGGGAGGGGTGGGGTGAGTCTCCATGTAGATTTCCCCTCTGAGGTCATAGCTTTGTCTATGGTGGGGGTGGGTAACACACAGCCTGCAGGCTGCATGTGGATCACATGCAGCCCCTGCTGTTCCCCTCTGTGGCCCCCAGCGCCACCACACCCTGTATGTACTGCGTGCGTGCATGCATGTGTGTACGTGTGTGTGTGTGTGTGTGTATGTATGTATGTGTGTATGTATGTGTGTGTGTGTGTGTATATATATATATATATATATATATATATATATATATATATATGGGGGAATGGTGTCTATAGTACTACTCAGTGCCAAAAAGGTCAAATTTAGCTTGCCAATGGTTGCCATTTTTTCCCCTTAAATAAATTCATGAACATTTAAGTCATATGAACAAATACAGAATGAAATGCAATACTCCCAACCTTTATTTTTTCAGTATCTACGGCTTAGAAGCATAGCCTTAAGGTTATTAAGGAAATCCGTGCCTTTTCGGGGGAAAAACACTTTGGAAATTTTGATGACACAACATCAGGAAAACGTATTAAGTAAGTTTTATAAAGTTCTCTTAGATTCAAGTCTTATCATTAATAATTATAAGAAAAGCTGGGAAAGAGAACTAACTTGTCTGACTCCACTAAGCACCTGGACCTGGATCTGGAATAATATATCACAGTAGACTGTTAGCACAAACCTGAAAGATTTTTTTTCAGATTTATTTTCCGCTAGTATTTAACGCCTGCAAGGCTTAACCGAGCGGTAAACAGCAAGGTATAAACACAGGAAAGAGGCAAAAACTATGAGTGACGAGTAGTTCTGTGGAGCTATTTTCACATCTTGTGGAAGGAAGGGAAGAGAATAAAGCCATCTTTTTTCTTTTCTTTTTACCATAACCTAATTTGCAGTGCTCCTTCATGTCTGTAATTGGCTCATTAAATGTGTCATAAGGAAGCAAGTGTGAATTTTATGGATTTGGTTTAATGGTAACTCATACTGTTATACTTCCGCTACAGGTTCTGAAAGTGTAGGACTGATTTTTAAATTTGATTTAATAGGGAAAGTCTTTAGGGAATGCTTGTTTAAAATGACATGGATAGTAATGGGTTAGAGGAGTGATAAGGGCATTAAAGTGTAGGAATACTTGCAACATGTCCAGCAAGGTGCTCCCTGCTCCAGCAGTTCGCAGTAGAGTTGGGTGGAACAAATATTGTATGAGCATCAAGAGGAAGGATTAGGAACACAGAGCAAGAGTAAACCATTTCATAATATTCCAGATTCAAGTCAATCACCAGAGTGTCAAAATGGATTGCACTGTACAATTCTTGTCTCTGCATCTCAAAAAGAATATTGCAGAGTTGGAAAAAGTACCAAAAAGGCTAACTAAAGGGGATGGAACATGTTCCCTACAAGAAAAGACTTGGGGGGTTCTCAGTTCAGTAAAAAGATGAAGATGGGACATGATAAAGGTTCATTACTTTACTCAGTGTAGTTGATCTGCTGCAGCTTCAGAACAGACCAAAAAAAGTGGGTGGCAGGCAATGTGTCGGGTTGGCCCAAGACATTTTGCTGCCTGAGCCCAAAGACAAGTTGGTACCCCTGCACCTTTCATGTACAGAATCCAACTGGAATGGCAGTTGAATCTTATTTCAACACTGGTGATGGGACAGCTTCCTCCACCATACCTGGGGGCGGCAGGCTAGCTTATGAGGTGCAGGGCAGGCTAACTTAGTGGACTCAAGGGAAACGGTGTGGAGCTGCCACCCAGCCCTCAGCATCTGCCATCTGAGGCTGCTGCCTTCCTCTGCTTAATGGGAGAGCTGGCCCTGAAATATGAAATTGATCTGCTTAAGTTCTGCCCTGCTTCTTCACCCTCCTCTCACTGTGATCCAGACAATGGTGGTGGTGTGAACTAAGGAGGAGCAGGAGATGCCACTACCTGTTTGCCTATTAGTTCTCAAGCAGCTGGTAGCAATAATAAGAGGAGTAGGTGCAATTGGCAAAAATGCTGGTAAGAAGATAGACTCACTGGTGGAGGGGGGCTCACTGAGGATGTTTTGCCCAAGGGCCCTCTGAAACCTGGCGCGGCACTGCACAGTGGCTCCAGTTGTTATTGTTCTAGAATAGCTGCAACTTGAACACATCCAGCACCACGATATAGGAGATTGAACTGGTAGATAGCACTGGGGGGTGGGGATGCCAGTGCATGTGTGTGCATAGTAACAATATTTTAAAATGACATCTCTAACTGCTCCCCCAAAGGCAAAATATAAGCCCAGAATTGACATAGTTATTTTATATAGGGACAGAGACCATGGGTTCTTCCACACAAGGCTTTTATCCTACAATTGTCCTGTCTCAAACACATAATTTTATGGGGGCCAATATTTATTTATTTATTTATTTATTTATTAAATTTATTAATCGCCCATCTGACTGGTCACCCAGCCACTCTGGGCGATGTACAACCCACCATAAACAATTTAAAACAATAAAATTTTACCATAATTTTTTTAAAAAAAAAATACCCTAACCCACCCCAAATGCCTGCCTGAACAACCACGTTTTTAATGCACGACGGAAGCTCATTAAAGAGGGGGCATGACGGAGTTCCCTAGGGAGGGAGTTCCACAGAGTGGGGGCCACCACAGAGAAGGCCCTCTCCCTCGTCCCCACCAGTCTAGCTGTCCTGGCTGATGGGACAGAGAGAAGGCCATCCGAGGCTGATCTTGTTAAGCGGCCTGTCTGGTGTTGCTGGAGGCGCTCCTTAAGATAGGCTGGGCCGGAACCATATAGGGTTTTAAAGGTCAAAACCAACACCTTGAATTTGGCCCGGAAAACAACTGGTAACCAGTGCAACTCCTTCAGCACTGGAGTGATGTGATCTCGCCGGCGGCTGCCTTTAATCAGGCGAGCCGCCGCGTTCTCGCCAAGATGTCCTCTGGACAGTTCACAAATGCAGCTGGCTCATTGTGGGTTATTCAACTCATGATGAGCCATGGTGTGCACTGGATGTGTGTGGCCAGTTGGGGTGCTCAGGCGTTGTGCCATGTCATGCGAATCTGGTCAGCATGGGTTATTCAAGGGTTAAACAACCCTTGCATAACCCTCAATTAGTAGTAGGGTTATGAGAGGGTTGTTTAACTCTCAGATAACCCACACTGGCAGGGTTCATATGACACGCCACAACCCCCGATTACCCCAATTGGTGGTTGCATATTCAAAATGGTGGCCACACACACTATTAAATAACCCACAATGAGCCAGCTGTGTTGCGTGAACCACCCTTCATCTTTCTTTTCTAACCCTCCTGTGTTTTCCTTCCATTTCCTCTGTCTTTTTTCTTACTAGAAAAAGAATCCATTAAGGAAGAAAAGGCAGAAAAGCTGTACAATGTCTTTTGATTGGTATGCTAGGAGCCCTCCATCTGGAAATAACCCATCTCTGGGAAATAGGGACACTGCATATGTGTGAATACAATTCATCATCCTGTGCTTCACCTGTATAATGCCTAAGATTTTCCCATCATTAGCTACTTTGGATAATATCCACACATAATATGTATATTAATATCTCCAGAAATCTTTCAGGGTTGATAACCAATAAAAAGTGGAACTATCTGACAATATATTTACTATCCCCCAGTTTAAACTTGGCTTAGGTAGATTTTCCTGGACAAATTAACCTATATTCATGTATTAAGGTTAGTTAACACATACATTCCCTGTGAAGGCAGATTTAGCACAGCTTAGAAATTGCTTTTCGAAGTTGGACTCAAATTGGTTGAGACTCAGATAGGTTTCGCTCTGAAGAGGGATGCTGTTTTATTGAGATGCATTCAGTAATTAATTACGTGCATTCTGAGAGCAAGAAAACATTGTACCTGGAAGCTCTGATATATATGAACTCTGAAAGAAACACAGCAGTATACTGTGACCTTTGAGAGCAGAGTTATCATATGAAGAAAAAAATTAGGGAACTGAATCAGTTCACGCTGAAATTTGTTGACCTAGAGCCAGAAGGACTGGTAACCGAAGTTCTCATTGACCCTGACTGTCCAGACTGCACTCTGTGATACTGTTTATATAGGAAGGAATTGTTCTCGAACAGCTTCTTCTTCAGTGCGTTAAACAGGAACATGTTTTCTTCTTTCCAGTTCTTCTCATTTCTCTCTCTCTCTCTCTCCTGTCCTGCAGATTATCTAGGCGAGCTGACTAATCAAAGCATGAGTGCCATGGGAATAACAGTCTGACGATGTTGAGTGATGGTTGGCACAGGTAATTGCTGATTGGATTGAAATTGATTGCCATTCTTTCCTGGCACATGAAAGCTAACAAAGATTCACTGCCCACAGTCCAGTGCACAATTATGTGTGCTTAAGTCCCATTGACAATTGCTGCAGTATCATCAACATGGCAAGAAAGGTGGCAGAAAATGGAAGGTGCTCAACAGAAAGCATTGTTTTCTGTGCAAGTAGACTGTAGTTCCTTCTCTTAAAATGGTATTTAGTAATCAAGTGTTCACATCTAGAATCACATAGAATCTTTAGCTCTTTTATGTTGCCCTCCCTTTCAACTTTCTCATTTTTGATTGCCCTATTTCTTACCCCTTTGTTGGCATTCCACAAAGTTCTTATCATATTTCATTTCTTTTTCTTCCATTCAGCTATTTCTCCTTGGGACATCTCTATAAACCACACAGATCAGGTTATCAACCATGCCTTTTAATAATGACAGATGCAAAGATGCCACTGGGCATGTTCACATGCCACGCTAAGCCATCCTGATAAAAAGCCATGGTGGGTAGGTGGATGGCTTGTCCGTTACTGCCAACAAACAATTGCCCACTTGGTGGCTTGCCACTTGGTGGCTCCAGCACTGTCAGCATGTATCCTAGGGGAATGTGCAGCTGAAATCCTCATTTCCTACGTCAGCACCCTTTCCGCAATTGGTCCACTGGGGTTGCTGGCTGAGTGAAACTCTACCCCACTCCCAAATCAAATTGCTAAAAGGAATCAATTTCCCAAGCCATTATGATTGTGGGAAGGCATCTGCAAGCTTTAAACAACAAAAAAATCCTGCCATAAAATTTGCACAAAATTTTCCTCTGTTTTACTGCTCTGCCATGAATTTTGCATAATTTTTTGCATTCCCGCTCACTGCTCTGTAACCTTTATGTACATCTGACAGCTAGCAAGAGTGGCAAAAAACCCCAACCCTGCCGCTCCTTGCAATCTCACGAGTGCCACCGCCATTCTTCCTCATCCTTTCTCAGCCTCGGGGTGGGTTTTTTTTTCTAGGAATCATGAAGAAAGGGTACCACAGAGTGTTCAGAGTGCATTCACAACTTTTTTGAGGTTTTTTTTTTTATCGCTCTTGTGCAAGTACACAGTAGCGAATGGCCACTGCTAGGAATTTTGGAAAAATCAGGAAAATAACCTATGTAGATAAATCACAACAGACAGAGCTGTGTATGCTTGTGTGCTTTGAAAAGCAAGATAGCTAATACTAAACTTATCATGAGCATTGTATCAAGAGAGAAAATAGTATGCAAAAAGTAACCCGTATGCTTGGTCCTTACAGTGCAGGCTTTCAAACAGGTCAAACAGACACTGATCTCTTCCTGACTGCCTTTCTGTGACAGTGTTTTTGTCCTGCTGGCTTTTTGTGATTCTGAGCTGTAAATGTATTTAATTAAAATCCTTGTGTATTGATCTATGATGCCAAAGTGTGATCTTGTAGGAATGTATGCCAATTTGATATTTCCAAAGTATCCATGTATCTTTTTTTATTGTATACACCACTTTGTGAAGGCTTTGTCATGAAAGGTGGCTTATACATACTTAATAAATAAACAAATAAATGAATTACTTCAGTACCGTGTGTAACCCTGCCGAAACTGGCTAACACAGGTCACAGATTACCCTTTAAGGCAAATTAAGTATTTACCTTTTGTGGCTCTAAAATCATAACATTGCTTCAAAATAATCACACAGACAGACCAAATATTCATACATGGAGTATGAATTGTGGAAATAAATAATTTGCAACAGGTATTCATTTAATATTTCATTTTCAAATTCGTCAGTGTCTCTCCAAGTAGGTACACCACACGCAGAGACAGAGAAGGCAGGGTGGAGGGATAGGGAGGGAGAGGAACAACAGCAAAAATGGGAGTCCTCAGCAAAATATAAGTCTTCTCCTTCTTCTGGGATGCTAAAAGGACTCCTCTTGCTGGCACTGCAGCTTGGGCCTGTACTCTGTAAAATTAGGGGCAAATCTCAGTCAGTAAATCATAGGCTACAGGCTTTCTCCCTGATGTAGAGTTTCTTCTGTTGGCTGGGCTGATTGAAATATGTCCCCCACATACACACACACGCACACACCCCTACGCTGCCCTGGTTACACAGTTAACCAAATAATCTATCACACTAGTTTAACAATATCTTAAATAAAAGGTAAATGCAGACCTTTAGCCTCCACGCAGTGATTCGTTTACACTTTTATAACATAGCATTTCCCCACTTCTCTCTATGGCCAGATCTACACCTTGTGTCATATCATTACAATCCCATCCTGGTAACGCTATATTCCTCGTGTGCATTTATGCCTCATAGGACACACAATGACATTCATTGCAGTATATTAGATAATGTGGAATAAAAAGCAGGAAATAACACCTCAAAAGCAGTATATCAAATGTGTAATGTGCCCCAACAGTTATCAGTATACTTCAATAGTGCGATAAAGCAGTAGTGTAGATCTAGCTTACAATATCACTAATAATAGTTCCTATCAAGCAGATCCTATTTAGTTACTGATTTGAGGCCCCTACACAGGCCTTCTCCCTAATGTGGAATTTTTTCTTCTGCCTGCTGGGATAACTGAAGTGTTACTTGTTTACTCTGGCCTTCCCCTGCAGACTGTTCTGGTTGGTAGCTATAATTGTGTTGTAGTTTTCTAGTACTTTGTAGACCAGATGTTTTATTGCTGGTGTTCGTTGTATTTATGAATTTCTGATGTTTTATTACTGTATCGGGTTTTATTATATGGGATTTTATTGCTGCAAGTGCCTTGGGAGAGCTCCCGCCATGAAAGGCAGCCTAGAAAGGGTTTAAATATATAAATATTTCACTCCTCCATACAGGTGATGACATGGAAACAGCTTCAGCAGGATTACACAACTGTCTACTGTGTTCTTCTGAAAATAGTTCCAGATCTGTGGTGTGTTTGGAGGAGAGGGTGTACTTCTGGATACAGTGAAATCCACCGGCTGATGGTGAATGACTGTTTCTCCTGCTTAATGCTGAACATTAGAGGAATGGAGACTAAATCACTGTGTCAGGATGATATTAGTAAACTGAAGGTCACTTTCAGCATACTTTAGCATGCCTTGGAGGCAATACTGATAAGGGAAAAGACAAAAGGACAAAGACAAAATTAACTTTTAATTTGCCATCAAAGTTACAGCTGACAGAAAAAGGGAGATGACTGGGATTGCATGCAACATACCATATAGGATTGTATATTAAATAGCTTATCAGATTTCGCTCATCACACATACTGAACATGTAACTATTTATAAGCATTTATATAAACACTCCAGCACACAGCGTGGTAAATATTAGTGACATATTTCATATCTCTTTTCCGGGCCAATTCCTCTTGCTCTAAATTAGATGAAGATATAAACAAATCAGTTTTATTCATTTTCTCTTTAGGAGCCTTTCTTGATTGCTTAGCAAGAAAAGTTATTTACATGCTGATATAAGGTGTTATTCAACATAATGTGTGGTAATTTTCTCTTACTCAAAGACATTAGGTACCTCAAACATCACCTTTTCTACAGGCATATATTTGTGTTCTAATTGGTGTAAGCCCATGCATTCAAGAAGAAGAATTTAATTTGTTCATGGCATTTATTTGGATGAAGCTGAATGAAAAAAAAAGTCAGGTATTGTGCAGTATATAGGTTGAATATATGGTTATTATGCTAGCTTCTAAAAAGTTAGGCAAGGGCTAAAGGTACCCCAAATCTGTATTTATTATTTATTATTAACATTTATATACCACATTATCTGCCAGAAATGTGTATTTCTGCCTGTATGCCTTACAGACCCTGGCTGGGTTGTAGGGTGGGTATGAAGCTACCCCTGCTGTGCCGCGTGATGGGTTCGGATGACATGGCAACCCTCGCTGCATTGTGGGTAATTATATAAGTCACAATCATGCAACTGGCACATGTGGGGGTGGGGAAAGAACCAACAACTGGTTCTTTCGCCCCCATGGTCGTGCGAACCCACCCAATGTGAACAAATGGCAAATGTTTGCAACTGTTGAATGGGGCAAGTCTTTTGAGCTCAGCTCCTGCACACATCTCACAATGCAACAGTTGCAGAGAAGTGAATGCTTGGCAAATCCAGAGTTGATATACAGAACATCTGCCATACTTTGTCACAGTTCAGATGTTTGTTTATAATTCTTCTCTGCCATTTAATATATTTTTAAAAACCCTGAGTGGTTCACATTAAAATTTATAAACAATAAAATATAAAATAATAATTAAAAACTTTACAGCAAGAATGACAATAAAACAGGGCAGTGACATAATCCATTACAGGTTAGGGAAAGCTTGTGTGAACAAGTATGTTTTCAAGAGACATTTGAAACTTTCCACAATTTCTGCCCCCCGAACCACATGTGGGAGAGTGTTCCAGAACGTGCACAGAGGGGAAACGTAGACTGCACTCACTTTCACCCACTAGCCCTAGCCCTAGCCTGTATGTGAGTTCAGCATAATGTTGGAAAGTGGCTGCAAATGTACAAACTGTTATGCGCATAGACATTGTATGTGTAATCAGTGATCCTTAAACAGGCTGGGTCTCTGATGGTGCATATAGAGCAAATGCACATTAGGTTTGTATGGATGTATTTCTTTATTTATTACATTTCTATACCACCCAGTAGCTGAAGCTCTCTGGGTGGTTCACAGTGTAGACTCTTTAGATTGTGCCTAACATGCACAGGAAGTGTGGATGGGACCAAAGAAGCTATCCCACTCTCAGTCTATACACATTCTGAGAAATATGCAGTTATTTATTTATTTCATTCTATTTCTATCTTGCCCTTCATAAAAATCCCTCTGGACAATGTCAGAGTTTACTTTAAATTGGACATAGTTGTAAAGTAGGCTGACATTTTTAAAGGCGCATGGAGGGCCATACGCCTGTGAGGGCAATCGCAAAAGATGCGAAACAGAACAACCAAAGATTTAAAAAACATATATAAAGACAGAACGACAGAAAGAGAAAAGTCAGAATAAAAACCTCAGCTTTTCCTTTAAAGGTGCTTTGTCAAAGACAAAGACAAAGAAGTTCCTACGAGGCGCACGTAATGGCGGTTGAAAGAGAACTGAGGGAAGAGGTGGGAACCTGCTAGGAATATGCACACTGAATGGTGGAGGAAGGGTTCCCGCCAAAATTCCTCAGCTTTAGAAGTTTTCTGAATCGAGGCTCTGCACAGGCGCAGAGCCTATATGTGTGATGCACAGAGACCACGAAGAAGAACTTCTGGATCCAGGATGACACCAAGGTACATATTGTGAAAGACTATGAGCCAAACTACATGTTACGTTGAAAGCATTTTTAATGAACGTGCTTCAAACTGGTCGCATCACTTTCTTTAGAGAAAAAATGCCCCTGATTCAGACTGGGACTATGGTGCAGAGAGAGGAGAGCGTAACCCTTTCCCTTCAACTGTTTTCCCACTGAAAGGCATCCAATTTGCTGCATTGGTTGCGTCAGTGCATATTCAACAAACAATGTGTGTGTGTTGTCAAAGTGCTTGTGGTCAGATCCATGAGTTAAAATTTATCATCTGATATGAGAAGGGGAAATCATGCAAATCATGCATCGATGCCAAGAAATGGCGTTGCAACGAAAGCAATAAAAAGTAACACAAAAAGCAAAGATAGTTCTGTTGGCCATACACAAAATCCCAAAATCTTTCTTGTTTGTTTGTTTGTTTGTTTGTTTTCTCTACTGCCCAATAGCTGAAGCTCTCTGAGTGGTTCACAAAAATGTGAACGGTATTAGTGTAATACCTTTATTAGACCAAGTAAAAGATCACAAAACATGTGCAAAGTTTCGAGATCTCCAGATCTCTTCATCTGGCAAGATGTTGCAAAAAGCAGGAGGGGGGGGGCTCATTTGATGTTGTAGTCATGGCAACTACATGATCCCAATCTTGGCACTTCTTTCGCCAATCCATGTCAACTTCTTCCAACATTGCCAGTTTTTTTTTTTAACTTCTCCCTTCCCTACCCTCAACCTGCTTTTTATAACAACCTACCTGATGGAGAGATCTGGAGGTCTTGAAAGCTTGCACATTTGGGGTGGTCCTTTGGTTGGCCTATTTTATTCCATATTAGGTATTACACTGATATGGAATAAAAAGGAAGATATTCCAAACTGGAGGTGAGTCACCAAATATGCCCTTGCCTGGGGTAGCCTTTGATCTAGGGACAGCCTTTGGATAGATGACATCAGACTTCTTTATGAAAACAGGAGTAGGATGTATGAAAGATGTATCCATTTAAGCCCTTGAGCCCTACAGCCTTAAATCCAGCTGCCATGTGTTAATTAAGTTTGTGGATCACCAGAATGATATTGCTGTGGCTCTATGGGGAAAGAAAGACACCACTGTAGCTGCAGCGATGGATACTTGATATACAATAGCTTTTTAAGGGGTTAAATGAGAGGGCTCAAACTAGCTTGCAATATCTATTCTGTATAGAAACGAGTTGGGCTCATTGCCATAAGCACACTCGAGAGAGTCGTGGAGAATAATTGTGTGAAGTTCTTATTTTCTGTCGTAGCAACAATGAACACTTCTTGTTGGGGAGGAGGAAATCTTGTGGGAGAAGATGGTTTGAAATACCTTTCCTTCAGGTCAGGGGTTTTCTCAGGATTCCAGCAGAAAGGGGATGAACAGAGAGATGGTACAAAAAGGCGGAGAGACTCTTGTGCTCCTTCTTCAAAGCAAACTGTTTTCTCCTACCACCCCATGAAAAACAGCCCCAAATAGTCCTGTTGATGAAGTGCCCAAGGGAAGGGAACTGGCAGCAAATATGTAGAAAAGAGTATTTGTACTCTTTGCATGCCAAGAGCTGGATTCCTACGTGAGTGGAGGTGGAGATACATAACTGGTGGCCTATATACTGGGTGTGAACGTGTACAGGATTTTGTGCCTCTTACTATGTGCCCTGTGAATGGTACACTTGCTCAGTGCTGCTAGCCTGTTCTGTAGACATTAATGGGAGGTGTTCAGCCATACTGAGTCTTGCTTCCTTAGGAGCAAAAGTACACAGGTGAAAATGGTTTGAGCAAACAGCCCCTGTCCTTGGGAGAGGGCTACTGCTTATACACTAATACCAATGCATCCATGTATATGCATCTTTTAGAAACCACCCAGTTTCTGAGTTTAGTTAACAGCCACCCAAGAGGCAAAACAATTTGTTTATATCCTGATTTAAAACCAGTAATCTGTCCAGTACTTCTAAAGATGATATGCTATTATCTTCCCTTGTTTTGCAACAGACAGTCCAATTTGAAATTGTAGATATGGTTAGACAAAAATTAACAATAATGACACATTGTCGTCCATATTTATGAGAGCTGTCTGTACTACTGCCTTTTAAAAATACAAATGAAATGCTATTATATTTTATATTGTGCAAATAAGCAAAATGAAATACACAAAAATGTGTTCACACAATGGCCGAAATCTCCTTCCTTACATACCAATAGAGGACACTACTATTTTAAAAGGACAGACCATGATTTCTTAAGCCTCCCAACTGTCTTTTATGATGTGAAAGTTTGTTCAATATTATATGCCAAAGTCTTGTTGTCTACTCTTCCACTAAGGGAAGCTGCTATTGTTTCTATTATTTTGCTTCTTCCTGTATGAGTGCATTTAATAGATTTCCTATGTTGTTGTTTTTTAAAATCCAGATGGAGTATCATAGGCTAAAATAAAATGGAATTTCATATCCAGTATTTTCTTTTATATTATTTATCTTATAACATCCCACCCCCAAGCCCTTCCATGTGCTTACATTTCTATTAAATTTGCGTATAATCAGTGTCCACTTGATTCCATGTCCAATACTGTATCTGGTGATAGATGTTTCATCCATTATTTTAGTCTTCAGTATTACACTATGACGGGAGCTATAATAAAAAGTACAAGGAAATAAAACGTATTTTGACCTGGTACCTGAAGAACATCCTAAAGCCGATCTTGCACATATATACACAACACAGAAGTTGTGGTCATTCAGAATTCTACATTGCTCTTTTCCACTTATCAAATGCCTGAATAGGATATTGTATACAAATGTGCTTCCTTCTTAAGGGACACTACAATTCCTTACTGTTGGAATGTTTTATTTTAAAAAATTAATTCCCAAGGATAGCAGTACATTAGTTTTAAGACTATCAAGAATGTCAAAGAGACAATTGTTCAGCAGTCTGTTTTCAGAATACTATAGAAAATAAATGCTGTTTTAAAAATATTGTAAATTAACAAATTATTGGGTAAATTATAATATTATTGAGAAGGGATCTGAAAGCCACTACTTTTCAGCAATATGATGCACTAATATCAATAGGCCAGGCAAACAACAGGAATGATTTGCACAGGACAATCCATCTACCATCAAGTATTTAATCGATGTTTTAATGCTTTCTCTTTTTTATGTTGTTTTCAAGGATACCCCTGACTAACCATTTTCCATGGAGATGAGATTCTGAAAACTTTTCCTGCTGCATAAACATTTGTAGTTGTAACTTGGGATCAAGATTAATTCTAATCTAAACCATTGCCTTTCCAGGCGATGTTTCCAGTTAATAGACAGGGGATTGCATCTGGATTTGGCTTCTTATTGCCTCTGTTTCTTCCTTTTTTTATATATTTTGTGCCCTTCTGAGGCTTTCAGAATTGTATCTCAAAACTGATCAGCAAGAGAGCTATTGGATCAAAATTGGTGAGATGGAAAATCAGTTGCCTTCCCAAAAAAGAACAGGCATAGTGCAATTGTATCATTGTTTTGTTTTTTGAGGCAATAGCTTTTTGTGGTGACTGAAATATTATGTGAGGCCCACTCTTACTTTGTTTTCTGCCACTTTGTTGCCTGGTCTGCTGCTGTGTAATTTTTTTTACTTCTTGCTGGGCATGTGATGGTGAATGTGATGACATCATGATGCTGCCTGGCTGATCAGATTTAGCTGCATGATGAATCACAAAGCCAAATCAGACTGAGGACAACACTTCTTAAATTGGCGTTGCCCTCACTCTGAATAGGTAAACATTTTTACCCTTGTTCACAGCTTTGACTTTAAAAAACCAATCACTAAAATGCATGTGCATTTTTTGCTTCTGCCAAAAGCTGTTACTTACACCTTCCTTTCAGCTAAGCCCTACTTTTAAAGTGCACTTTATATTGCTTACTGTTTAATCAATAGTAAGATTACAGTGAACTGATATGATTGTGTTTCACATTTGTTGTTGGTTCTCATTGGTTCAGTTTGATCTTAAACCACAGGACACTGGCAACTGATCTGAAAAGAAAAGAAAAATGCACACCCAAAAAACTTGTTTCCCCTTTGATATTACACCATAGAAGCAATTATATGATTTTATGTTGATATATGTGTAAGTTAGGTTAACGGAGATGGCGCTGATAACTACTCTTACTAAGCATGTTTATTCAGATGTAAGCCCCACTGATTCAATGGGACATTTTCCAGAAAAGATTGCATGTTTGTTTTTACAGGAGATGCCTTTCAGTGTTTGGATTTTAGATTATTGCTTTCAGTCCAAACATACAAAGAAACACAGATATTTTTGTGCATGTGTGAATGGGTGTATCTGTGTCCTAATTCCACCTCAGAACATCACGGCCAAATATATTATGTAAAACCTGCTTGGAGCCTGAGTTAAACAGAATGCATCAGATTTGTGCTGACTCTTTGATGGAGCAAAATGCTTATCTAACTCCCACTGCATAGCTTCTTTCTTCTTGAGCTGGAAAGGAGGGTAAAACTTTCTGCAAAGTCTTCTAAAACAGCAAGGTGCATTGAGTTAAAGCAACTCACAAGCAGCTTTAACCTCTACGGCTAGCACTAACTCAGCAGATGATTAGAGGACTGCTTGACCTTTGGCAGCTGTACAGGGTCACATTTTGACATGGCTGAACTGTTCTTGAACAATTCTCCCAATGTACTGGGTACAAACAGTCTTTTCTTCAGCATCAGGCATGCATGTCTTATCTTTCCTACCTATTATTTTTGTTAAGACACATGGCCATTGAAATATATTGGAGGTTAACGCAGCTTCTTGTTTATGTTGGTTTATGTTCCCACTCTTCTGCTTAGACAATAGCACATCACGGCCCTTTGTCTGCTAGGCTTTTTGTTTTGTTTTTTACTTCTGTAAATGAGCCACTGCTGGTCCTGAAATGCAGATTTGATTTTCATTCAGGAACTGGTGATTTCCATTATTGAATCACCGATTTAAGACATTGATCTAGTTTTCCTAAAGCATACACTGCCTTGCACCAAGCAGGGTTGAGAAGGAAACATGCAGGCTTTATCATATTGAGAGAAGTAGGCACAAGAGAAAGTTTGTTTGGGATTGAGGAACACACACACACACACCCCGCCACCCCTCCTTTGCCTGCTAGGCTGCTTAAGTAGAGATTGTTAGGGAGAGGAGAGCGCTGGATGCTAGCTGCCACTGTAGTCTAGACTGGGGAGGGAAATAAAACAGGGATCCAATGGACAATGGACCATTCTACTGGTCCATGTTACACCCACAATGACACAACACCCTGAGCTTTTCTACATGAGACATTTTTTGTGCGCTCATTATTCCCTACTCATGATTGTTTATGGGTTCTTTAGATGACGCCATGACCTTCCAATTTCACTTCTGTTTGTAAGCAGCGCTTTCCACTTGTTGAGCAAGGGAAAATGGTGTGTTATTTCTGATGGTGAAAGAAAGCACGATTTCCTCTTCTGTATTTGCACTATGCCACTATACCATAGTGCCACCTAGAGGTTATGTAGCAGAAAAGATGAAAAGGAAATGCTCCTCATGTACTACTCAGATCTCAGTTCTGTGACAAAACTAAAAGTAGATTCAGTAGATTAACAGCCTCATGTGAAAAGCCCACAAACGACAGATTGCAGATTGAACACTGTGCTTTGAAGCCAGTATCTAACACTGTCCACAAAAGGAAAGAAGGGGTCATTTACTTAGATAATCCACTTAGAATTTTAGTGGCACTTCTATTTCTTTGCCATCCACATTGGTTCACCAATGACTGTAGAGAATTGCAGATATTTCATCACAAAGTATTTTAGGCTTTCAGTGCTGCTTCTTTTTAAGTATTCCCCAAGTGTGTCCTTGTCATATATTTTTTTAAGCTTTATTGCTAATTTCTGTGTTGAAGTGATAAAAGATGAATGGGCAACATGATGATGTGTTAACCATGTCAGCTGAGGGCATGATTTATCATATGTAATGTTACTTTTCATTATGATTTCTGTGTAAAACATTTATATCATATATATAGCATTAATTTCACACAGAAAAATGACCCTGATACTATGACTCCTCTCTTTGGAGAGAAAAAGTTGAAAATATAGGTATAAGGCACCAATGTAGAATGAAAGAGGGGATGAATTATGACAACCACCATGGAAGTTTATGCTTTCATATGTTTTGAGATACAGACTATGGGCCAATCTACACTTACGTTTTTTTCCACTTCCAATGAGGTTTCACCACCCATCTTTCACACTATGCACTACCTGCCACGAATTGGAACCGGAATTTCCTGCTTCCGTGCTACAGCTTTCAATACCCTGATATCCCAGTATTTCCCCTTGATGTGCTCTGATTTTCCGCATTCGTTACCATATCTGGTTGTAGTTCCCTCCCACATCTGTCCATATACGGCAGTATTTGTATTTCCCTCTTCTCCAATCACAGCTCTCGACGGCCCCATGTCGTCTTCCGGCTGCTGTTTGCATAGGTTCCTCAGCACTCCCCGTTTCCTCAGCAACAAGCAAGGGGCTGGATGTATGCGCAGTTGTCTGATCTCAGCAGCTCAGCAGGGTTGGTCCTGGTTAGTGCTTGGATAGGAGACTCCCTGGGAATCAGGCTTCTTGCATTGAGCAGGGGGTTGTTCTATCCCTTCAAATGAGACTATGTTTACCCCCCCTCTATCCCCTGCTTTGGCTTTTTAAATTATTATTAAGGCATTATCTTCAAAGCTTCAAAGCTTCAGATCTTCAAATCTTTAAAGAAGTGAATCTTTGAAGAAGCGAATTTCGAAGAATCGTAGCTTCTCCAGCCCGATTGCTCCGCAAACTTGTCCGGGCAAGCCCAGGCAAGCGTAAATGTTTTCACAGTCCCATCCATGCTCACTGCACAGAAAACACATACATATCCAGGCAGACAGTCCTCAGTGTCCACAGACTAACATCGATAAAAATGTCCATGGACAATTTTAATGCCATCTTAGGAGCGGGGAACAAACACAGGGCGGTCTTTGAAGATGCGAAACTTCAAAGCTTCGAAGAAGCTAGCAGCCCCCCCCAAACATGAGCGCTGGGTGCCGTCGCCGCTGCCCCTCTTCCTCACGGTGGCTGCAAAGGGCTGGCATGGGGAAAAGAGCATCGGCAGAAACCCCCTAGCCTATCGCCCTGGCCTCCAGCAGGTGGTGGGGAGAAGAGGATAGGTGCCTCCTTCTTCCCTGCTACAGTGGCGGCGGCAAGGGATAAGCTGTCACTCGGCTTCAAGCCCCAACAGGATGCTCACGCCATCCCTGCACACACACACACACACACATACACACACAGGGATAGAGAAAGAGAGGAACAGTGGGTGGGGAATCAGCAGAAACAGGAAGAGTTTCTGCTCCTCCAATGAGAGCCGCCATCTTTAAGAGCAGGAAAACAGCACAGATCTCGAGTGTGAACCGAGCTCGCACATTAGATCAAGAACCACGATGGGGAAAATGGGTGAGTGTGGATAATCACGTTTTAATGCGAGCGCGTTTAACCCAACAGGATCCCGACTTCAGTGTGATGGCAGGCTTAATGTAGATTGGCCCTATGGCTAGGGATGTACGAAAGGCACTTACCTTTTACAGATTATGTTGATGGGGGGGGAGGCACTCCATTCCTCCCCCCCCAGAATCCTGGCCGGCCGGCTGTGTTCCGCAGGGATTCTGCGGAGCTGCCAGCCGGCTCCGCCAGCAGCCGGAAATCCGGCCGCTGGCTAGCAGGGACGCAAATGGCGGCCGCCGCCGTTTGTGTCCCTGCAGTCAGCCGTGATAGGCTACGTAAATGTTTACGTAGCCTATCACAGCTGACTTAAAAACAACAACAACAACGCGCGTACGCAAATGGCGGCGGCCACGGCCGCCGCCATTTGCGTTCCTTATTTTGGCACATCTAGTCTACGTAAAGATTTACGTAGACTACGGCGAAAATAAGGGCAACGCTAATAGCATTCCCTTATTTTCGCCGTAGTCTACGTAAATCTTTACGTAGACTACCCCTGTCCAAATAAGGAATGCAAATGGCGGCACCCATGGGGTGCCACCATTTGCGTATGCGCTTTTTTTTTTCCCCCAAAGTCACCCATGATAGGCTACGTGACGATTTACGTAGCCTATCACAGCTGACTTTGGAAATCTAGCCGTGATAGGCTACGTAAATCGTCACGTAGCCTATCACGGGTGTGTTGTTTTTTTTTTTACTGTACTTTTTTATTTTGTAATGGCGGCGGCGGCAGCTGGTCGGGAGACCGGCCGCCGCCCCCGCCCTGCTGAAACGCCGCCGAAACACCGCCGGGACCCGTCGCCAAGAGGGACATTCGCCGAAGGTAAGTCCCATCCAGGGGGGGGGGCTGGGGGCCCGCGGAGAATTTCCCCAACACTTTCGGGGAGCCGAATGCATCGGCACACGGCCTCCCAAAGATTCGTGGAGAAATTCTCCGCCATCCCTAGTGGCCGCCGCCATTTGCGTACGCACGTTTTTTTGTTTTTTTTTTAAGTCAGCCGTGATAGGCTACATAAACATTTACGTAGCCTATCACGTTTTTTTTAAAAAAAACTTAGCCGTGATAGGCTACATAAATCTTTACGTAGCCTATCACTTTTTTTTTTTTTTAACTGGAAATGGTGGTGGTGGCAGCCGGTCGGAAGACCGGCCACCGCAGCTGCCGCCGCCAAACTGCCGCCAGAGCCGCTGCCGGAGCTGCCGCCGCCAGGAAGATCCACCCCAGGTAAGTCTCGTCCCGGGGCGGGCAGGGGGGCAGACTGTTCCACCACCAATTTCGGGGGGCCGAATGTGCTGGCATTTGGCCTCCCCGAGATCCGTGGCGGAATTCTCTGACATCCCTACCTATGGCTACTTAGCATTAGCAGGGGAAAAAGCAGTATATGTGCAGAGCTGCTCTCTTTACCTGTCCATGTCTGAACCCTGAAATATTTTGCTTGAATTAAAACCTTGTAGCCAGTGCATAGGCTCTTAGAAAAACATTATGAATTTGAGGTCCAGTCTTATTCTGAAATAGTATCATTAAAGAAAGCAATTTCAAAGGAATTACATCACAGCTGTTGTAAAGACAAGTTCACATATATAAAAGCATCATATGATGACTGCAACATCAGATGATGGTGTGTGCATGCATGAAATAGCTGTCTCAGAACTTATATGGCACCAGACAAACAAAATACTTTTTAATGGAGAAAGTTCATAATGTCAAATTCGAGTAACTGAGTAAACAGGAGTAGAAAATTATCCTCACATGTTCAAACAATGCATAAGGTGATCAAAGAGCAGTACTAGCTAGCTCCATCCCCTGCTCCCACACCCAGTGACCACAAACCCACACCACATGCATGGTCAGCACAATGAGATAGGGCTCCATGTGCACACCAGTACACATATACAAAACTCTTCCATGCAAAGGAGGATTCGGATTAGCCCAGTATCCCTCCCACTCCTTACATGGAGGAGCTTTACATGTGTATATCAGTATGTGCATAGAGTACCTCACATGTACCAAATGCAGGGACAGTGGGAGGCATGTTGTGGGCAGTGGGGCTAACCTGTGCTGGCCAGAACTTTCTCACACATTCTTTGATTGGATGAATGGGATTGCTTAATCCCACCCCCACCCCCCACCCCGTGCCCATGTTGAGTAATCACTAATCATGCAGCGAGCCATCCATCCTAACTGGCCAAGAATTACAGCCAGAAAGCTGGAGTTTGTCTACACTGAAATTAATCATTTAACTGTCATATGCTATTTACGCAATGGTAGCAGTCACTATTGCAGGTACATTTTGTCAAACATTTTAAAACTGTTTCACAATCTGAAATATTATACATAATACATACGAATAATAGAATTGTTATTTGATTTTGGGCAGTGTTCGTTGAAAAAAAATGGAGGTAAATGCACCAGGATTCTTGGCTTGGCTGTTAAAGGTATGGAGTGACATTTGATCCAAACTCTCATTGGCTTTTGCTGAATCAAATTTTAGTTCGCCATCACTGTACTGTGATGGTATAAATATCGACACTGAACGTCGATATTTAAGACATGCGCAGCAATATTAACATGCTTCAGCAACTGGCACCAATGTGCCCATAGACACATAGACTCTTAGTGCCTGTCAGGTGCCCTTCCCCTCCTGACTTTAAAATATAAATATATATATATATATATATATATATATATATATATATATATATAATTTTTTAATTGCAAGTCTAGACTGCTGCAAAGTGAAGTGCTGGCTTCTGGCGCCATTTCTTTCCAAGAATCCCTCTGAGCCTTGCCCAGAAAAAAGGAAAGCTTGGGTGGGTGGATAGGAGCCTCTGGGAGGGCAAGGGGGGGAGTGAGGGGTATTTTGTCTGTGCTGTGCAATATTTGTTTTTGTTTTTGCTGTGCATGTGTCTACACTGTGTATGCATATCTAAGGCCTTGTAGGTTCTTGGAAAAGTTACTTTTCTTTTAGTCTCACCAGTATGCCCTCTGGGAAATAGGTATTTTGTAGCAGGCCACGGCCACCATGGCAGCCATTTTGTGAGAGCACCCATGGCACACTCTAAAAATTACAAATGTGCCCACTGAGCCCAAAATGTAGGGGACCCCTGTGCTAGTTCTAAGGGGGTTGATTAGAACCCATTCTACAGTTCATATTAATTGCCAGACACTAACGGAATAACCAAGCAACTAACCCAGTTACCTCTGATTATGTCAAAAGCAGGCTGGGTGGTAGAGCGTCTGACCATCATTAGTAGCATATACCTCCTATTGTTAATGGAAGACATGTTAATGTATGCCTAACCATCCAAGCCTTGGAGTTTACCCATCGGTAATTAAATAGGTGTATGTGCTTGTTTTACAACCAGAGAAAAATTGATGTCCTTTTGAGAAAATTTGAGAGCTATCTGAAAACATTAAGTAATCTTAAGGGAGACATGCAAACAATATTATACTAGTAGTGCTGATGACAGGGACATGTCTTGCCCCTTCCTCCACGTCTTCCTCTCTGAATTCTTTAGTGCCTGAAACTCAGGGAAATGCAGCTTTCCCACAGCGCCTGCAGAGGTCAGAGAGGGCAGGGAAGGGAGAGAGAGAGAAGAAGAAGTTAAGGAAGAGAAAGGAAGAGAGAAAGAAATAGAGTAAGAGGTCAAGATCTCCCATCCTCCCTTCTAGGTCTCAAGAAGCCATTACAGAAGAGGAGGAGGAAGGAGACAGAAAATGATGCAGCAGCAACTGCGAAACAACAGTAGCTGTTGCCACAGCCACCAAGTGAGGGGTTTGGGTCTTAAAGGGGAGGGTCAACTACAAGGAAATGTAGATCTCTTTGAATCCCCCCCCCCACCCGCCGCCCTGGGCATTCTCCACTTTTGCTATCAATTGCAGGTCCCAATCTCAATCATGCCTGGAGAAGCTTGCCCATCTAAAAAAAATAATGTTCCTTCAGCAAACAATCTAAAAAAAACAATGCTCCTTCAGCACATTAAAAAATTATAATTCTTGTATAATTTTTGAGCAGAGGTTTTAAATTCTGCCCTGAAGGACCATGTGAATCAGAAAGCTTGGAGAGGTGTGTGTGTGTGTATGTGTGTGTGTGTGCTGTTTTACCATGCGAGTCCAATCAAATAAAATATATTTTGAATTACTTCTGTAGGCAAGCTGTGTCGAATGGCAGGTTCTGTCTTTCCCTTGCTGCCTTCTGTTGCCAGATTGCATCATTCCTTTTGTAATCCATCTATAAAGACTTCACTGAACTGGAGTGAGGGTCTGCTCTGAGGAAAGAAAGAAAGAGTGAGGATTATTTATTTATTTTAAACCCTAAATGTATAAATTGGTCCCAGTCAGCTGCCTGATTATAGTCCTGGCAAAATACAAATTTAGCTCAAATTATTTCTGTTTTTCACTCACATTCTACACTATTATTTTTAATTGTGGTTGTACAGCTACAATGTTTACTCCTAGTATTGTTCGTTTCTTTAGTTTATGGCTGATAGCCCAATATCAAGGGTGGTAAGATAACTTTGCCTTCAGGTAAAATGGTAAACTGGCTCAGTACAAATGATTAACTCTACAGATAATAAGAAAAGGGAAAGGGAGCTTTATAAACTATGTTTTATGTATTTGTGGATGACATCTGAATGCAGGTCTTGTGTGCCTATGAAAGGCTTACTACAATTATTGACCAGAAACCTGAATAGTTCCCCTATAAGATGCAGAATACTGGGACTCAAGCCACCCTGAGTCCCAGTATTGGGGAAAAGCTGAGATTAATAATAATAATAATAATAATAATAATAATAATAATAATAATACCAACCCTTTCTTTACATTTTCCAAAACAATACTCACTCTCAATATACTATACGTTGACTAGTTTAGTTTTACAAAGCACAGAATATACAGAAAACACTAAGGGCACAATCCTATGGATATTTAGACAGAAAAAGTCCCACAACTCTCAGCATTCCTCAGCCAGCCATGGGAGTTGTAGGACTTTTTTCTGGCTAAACATGCATAGGATTGCACCCTTAGAATACAAAGCATGTTTCATTCCCACCACTAAAATCAATGGGACAAGCACACATTTAGGTTGCAATCCTGTAATCACTTACCTAGTGGTAAGCCCCATTGCATTCAGTGGGACTTCTGAGTAGACATGTGTAGGACTACAGTCAAAGTACAGCTATAATCAGTTGTGCCACAAAAGCTTTCACATTCTATTCTTGATGGAGGCGTGGCTGTGACATTCTACAGAAAGACAAAACAGTGTTGAAACACTGAGTTGGACTCTCCTGGTCTGGTCACATGTCATTATGGTTCAGAGCGTCATGTGTAAATGTTGGCAGCTTTAGTCAAATGTTGTTGGTGAACACTAATAGTTTCAACTGAAGATGTATATGTAAAAATACATATTTATATAGTATAAATACATATTTATATAGCATAAATACATATTCATATAGCCTATTTATATTTCGAAATTATAAATACAGTATTCATTATACTGCTATATAAATAATTCCAGACCATTAGCTATGCTGGACAAAGCTGACAGGAGTTGAGGTCCAAAACATCTGGAGGGCAGCTGGCTGGAGAAGCCTGTTTTATAGTATCTAAAGGACCACCTTCTCCCATAAGAACTGGCCTATCAGCTGAGGCCTTCAATGAGACCCTTCTATGGGTGACCCTTCTTTCAGAGGATAGGTGTGGCTACCACAGAGAGGGACTTTTCTGGAGTGCTGGGGGAGTTATGGAGATCCCTCCCCTCCCCCCAGAATATTTGCCTGGCCATCATTATTATATTTTGTTATGTCCACTGGAGCGTTTAATGGCAAGTAATATTTATTTGCTGTGAATGCTGTTTATTTGTGATGTTCTAATCTTTGAGCCTCTAACCCTATTTTAATTGTTTTATTGTTGGCATTTTACATTATTCTAAAATGAACCTGTAAGCTTCCTTCAAATAAAGCCATTGTGGTAGAAAGCTGGGATTAAAAATATTTAAATAAGTAAAGAAAACGTATTTCCACAGCTTTAAAAACAAATCATGGTTAGTCATTTTTCTTTATTTTACATATTCTCCCCACATACACACACACACACACACACACACACACACATTTTTAGATTGTCAAGCAAATAGCCTATGAAGATATAGCCTACATAATATGATATGAAACATCTTATGGATATCTGTCATCAATTCCAGTAATATCCTTGGGCAAACAAATCATAACACTTCTGAGTGTCAGGTGTGTGCTCAACAACATTACTCTGAAACATCAGGACTATTTCAGATTGCATTAGGTATTAGCTGGTTTCTGCTAACCTACCTGCAATGGTCCCAGTATGTCAGCATAAAGACCTTTAAAGAAAAAGAGTGTTTTGTTTTCTGGATGGGCTCCTAAAAATGCAATAAATGTCAATAACAAATCAAGTTTAGTCCCCATTAGCAGGCTTGCGTATTTTAGGCACCATCTACTGATCCATTAATTTAAAGCAGCAATTTTTTAAAGCACGGGGAAGGTTTTCTTTATACTGGCTTCATGCCTTCACTGCTTATACTTAAGGCTTTCTAACCCTATTGCCTGGAACAGATATCAGAATGTGTTTTTGTGGATGTTTTGTGGCTTATTACATCACTCCCATCCAGTCGTATGTGACTGGTGAATTTAGTTGGCTTGGCTCACTTGGACATTGGCATTGCCGATCATTCCATTCTGTTCCGTATCGATTCTGGGCATTATAGGGCTAATAAAAATATAATACTTCAAATTTTCAGTCCTAAAATATTGTTCGGAAGTGTCTCTAAGACATGCCACTATTTTTGGCATTTTTTAAAAAAATAAAGGGGCCATTCTGGCCTCTTCTGTTCCAGCTTTTACACCATCCCTCTTTTCTCTGCTGTTTCCTGTCATTTAATTCCTTCCCTACTGGATCTTCCATTTCCTCTCATTTACTTTTACCTTGTTCTCTTTATTAGGGCCAAAGGTGCAGTGTGGCCCAATCTGAAGTTTACAGGTTGTCTTATGCTAGGTTCTGATCCAGATCAGGGGCCCTGCACCTACTCTTGGGTAAAAATGGGGCGGCGAGAGACAGAGAGACAGCTGCTAGACACAATTTAAAGTAATGTCTGTTTTGGACCTTAAGACTGCAACCTTCTGGAACAGAGAGGGTGAAGTGCCAGGCTGCCCCTCTGTTGATATGATGTGGGACAGTGGTTTTGTTTCTTGGTATGTTTCCAACTGTACTCAACTTGTATATTTGTCAATAAACCCAAGTATTACAGAAAGACCATAAGTTTCCAGTGATCTCTCCTCCAAAAGAAAGCTAAACCCGGGTAAGTGCTGCCCCAGAACTTCTCATTGCTTGGGTAAGTGGAGTGCATGTAACAGTATATTTGTCTATACGATGTGAATCACTTTGTTATTGCTTCTTTTCTTTTCTGTAGAAAGGCAAAGCAAGAATTAAATATGAAGAAGGAGGAACAACTACAACGACAACCTTAGATGGTTGATGAAGTGGATCATGAAGAGAAGGCCATGTGGATGATGCAAAACCAACAACAAGTTGAATAAATAATGCTTACTGCTGAGAACAGGCCACGCAGCAGACTACTGCAGGCAAGACTAAGTAGGAAACTGACAGTACAGTACCTGAAAACTGACCCAGGTGCTTCCTAGTATGGCATCCCAGGTGGGCCAAGACACTACAGTAAGCAACTTGGCCTTTTCACCACGTGGCAACCTTTCCAGATAAGACATGATCGAAAAAAATACAGCGCATAACCTCAGATATCATCATCCAGAAACCTAACAGTACAAGATCCCTTTCCAAAGCAACTGTGACTCTGCCTGTAAGTGGCAT
Source organism: Heloderma suspectum (assembly GCF_057233095.1). Lineage (NCBI taxonomy): Eukaryota > Metazoa > Chordata > Lepidosauria > Squamata > Helodermatidae > Heloderma > Heloderma suspectum. The sequence continues at coordinate 75,366,780 of NC_139460.1, read as the reverse complement.
GTGAACTATGGCTAAGTGATATGATATCTTAAACTTTAAAACATCTGGATTTGAATTTAGGATTTCATTTGTTTATTTATTACATTTCAATACAGCCCAATAGCCAAGGCTGTCTGTGTGGTTCACAACAATTAAAACTATAAAATACTAGGGATGTCAAAGAATTTCTCCACAAATCTCGGGAGATTCCCGAAATTGGTGGAGAAACGGTCTGCCACCCCCCCGCCCCACCCCCCGGGACGGGACTTACCTTGCTCAAATGTCCCTGGTGGTGGCGGCTCCGGTGGCGGTGCGGCGGCGGCCGGTCGTCTGACCGGCTGTTGCCGCCGCCATTTCCAAGTAAAACAAACAAACGTGATAGGCTACGTAAAGATTTACATAGCCTATCATGGCTAGATTTTAAAAAAAACACCGTGATAGGCTACGCAAATGTTTACGTAGCCTATCACAGCTGACTTTGGGGGGGGAAAAAGCACGTATGCAAATGGCAGCGCCCATGGGCGCCGCCATTTGCGTACGTACTTTTTTTTTTAAAGTCAGCCGTGATAGGCTACGTAAACATTTACGTAGCCTATTACGGTTGACTGCAGGGACGCAAACGGCGGTGGCTACAGCTGCCGCCATTTGTGTCCCGGCAGGAGATGAGGTTTTGCGGCCGGAGGGATGGGGCGCCTCCCCCCCGGCCAGAATTTCGGCGGGGAGGGACGGGGCGCCTCCCACCCAGCCAGAATTTCGGCGGGGAGGGACGGGGTGCCTCCCCCCCAGCCAGAATTTCGGGGGGAGGGACGGAGCGCCTCCCCCCCACCGCGAAGCAAGCTTCGGGATCCGGTAAGGGACTTTCATCCATCCCTATTACAATATAAAAGTTTAAAACTACAATATAAAATAAAAATAGTAACTAAATAAAATCTAACACCAGTGCAAAGATTTAAATTACAGAAACAAATTTAAAACATCAGAAACTGAAAGACTAAAATGTCTGGGAAAATAAGACCTTCACCTGGTGCCGAGAAGAACACAACATAGGCTCCAGGTGAGCCTCTCTTGGAAGCTCATTCCACCACTGGGGTACCACAGCAGAGAAGGCCCTCTTCTAAGTAGCCACCCACCTCACTTCCTTTGGCAGGGGCCACCAGAGAAGGACTGTTGAGGTCAATTGTAGGATCCAGGCAGGTGTACATGGGAGGAGATCATCCTTCAGGTTTCATGTCACTTAATGGTCACAAACTGACTTTCAAGGAGACTTGTTTTGCATTCCCTTACAAAACACAAAGCCAAGCATTGTAATTTAGATGAAATTAAAAGTGGGTATTCTTAAAGAGCATTAATCAGGGAATTAATGTTCTTGCCACCTCCAAAGATGCAAAGGAGTATTGGGTCATCTTTGTATGATCAGTCATTTGCAAAATCACATTTACTACTGGAAATCACTGGCAAGTCCCCAACACCAGCCATTTTTTATGTGAATCTGTAAAGGCTTGTTCCCACAAAACCCTTCAGCCTTCAGCTAAATGGATGGCTGAAGTTTGTGTGATGCTAATTATGTTCTGTGGTCTACCAGGACTGAAGCTTATTTGTTTTGCAGCTGTCACACAACTTTTACTAATGAACTGGCTTCCATTTATTTCAAGAAAGGCACTAGTAAATGACCTAGTTGGCTGGGGGATGCTGGGAGCTGTAGTCCAACACATATGGAAGGCACCAGGTTTGGGCAGACTGACTTAGGGTATTATGGTCCCATAGGAACCTAGGAAGCTGCCTTATACCCTTGGACCCTCTAGCCCAGTATTGTTGACACTGACTAGGGGCCCATCTACACCCAGCTTTTACTCGGGGGCAGGTGCGAGCTGAGGTCCCTCGTGACAGATGACACAGTTGTGACTTTGTAGCTGTCCGTGGTTTTTGCCCGGAAAATGCAGAGTTCCAAGGAGTTGTTTTGCTGCGACGTTTTTCATTTGCTCTGGGTTTCCCCATGCTTGTGAGCCATCTGTCCCTTCCCCAGACCAACTTCACATTTTGCAGTGGGCGTGTTGTAGGTGTCACTCTGTGCCTGAGTCACTCTGTGACGCCCCTTTACTTCCCCCATCCCTTTGCAGCTGCGCAGTTACAGAGGCACAGAGGGGTGTTTTCATCTATTTAATCACACTTCCGCACATTTTTGCAGCTTTGTATTTTCACAACAGTTGCTTTTGGACTCAGTGCCCTAGGGCCGGGGGGGGGGGGTCTTGGGGGAGGACCAAGATAACTCCGGCCATCATTTTGGAGTGATGGCTAGGCATGTAGTGCTCACGCTTCTGAGTGCGAACCATCACGAGAGCCTCAGGCTAGGGAACTGACAAAAATGGATGGTGTGGAAATGAAAGAGCACAAAACACCCCACTTTTTACGTAAAAAGGAATGGAAGGACGCAGCAGAGCCCCCTCAAATACAAAACAACCACTGAAGTGTCACACCCCCACGTTCACGGGACTGCACAGCTGCGCATTTCAGTATAATAGCAAAAAAGGGGATACAGCGAGTCTGTTAGGGAAGCGTGCGGTACATCGCAAGTGTATCGCAGCGCATGGCGATTTGAAGCCACATTGCTCCACAGCTGCAATGCGTTGGGGGATCAAAGCAGTGCCATGTAGATGAGGCCTAGCAGTGGCAGTGGCTCTGCAGGGTTGCAGGCAAGGTTCTTTTCTAGCTCCTTCCTGGAGATGCTGGGGATTGAACCTGAGACCTTCTTCCTGCAAAGCAGGTGCCCTGCCACTGAGCTACGGCTTCTTCCCACATGGAAGCTCCTGAACAAGACTTCCATGTAACTTCAGCTTTGCAATGTTTGTAAATCGTTCACTATCTGGATTTGTCTGATTGCATGGCTAAGGTGCTTAGTGTCAGATCCAGCTCCTACCAATGTGGTGCATGTGTGTATGTGTGTACAGCTTCTGGGAACAAGGCAAGATTGGTTATGGTGTGCCAGAGGCAAGGGAGAACTGTAGTTGGATATAGAAGCATGTATTCTTATTATTCTGACTCAGAACCTTTTCAAGGGGTTAGGCCTTAGGTCCATTCTGCATTACCATTGCTGCTCATCTAAATTTTTATCCTATAGTTCCTTTGGTGGCCAGAACATGGTGGAAATGTGTCAGCTGAATCATTCCCTGATAGTTTGGGATGGGCAAAGTTTTGGTGCAGTCATTCCACTCTGCCAAAAATCCAAGGTGGATTTAGGAGACAAAAAGGTATCCCATTTCCCTCTCCCTGTACTGGGGCCCTATATTTATTTCTGGAGTAAGCCCAGAACCAGCTAGAAAACAGTAGCATGCTCCAGAAATGCTTCCATCCCCACTGGAAGTTGTGGTCGTGGTCCGTGTGTACGTGTGCAGTGTGTATATGTCTTACTTTCAGAGGACAGTCTTCTATTTGATGGCATTTTCTATTTGGAGGGGGTATCCAACCCAAGTCTGGCTTAAAGATAAAGGACCATAAGAAAGGGGAGCAGGGAAGGGCCTTGAAATCAGCAGTTAGCACCTGGATAGCAGACAGGGCAGGTTCACAGGTCATCTGGTCACAGACTTCTCCACTATGGTGAGATGTTTTGTATTTCTCTTTCCATTTGAGTAATTATTTCTAAATTTTCATCTATACAAATAGCTTGGAGGACACGCAGTTTCAGTGGGTAAGGCGACACATGGGGATGGTTCTCCTTTCAGAACAATTGTGGTAGCAGCAGTTGTGTGGATGGGGAAAAATTGACAGTAAGCACGATTTAAATGGGGAAGAAGATGCATGGGGAGAGTCATGCTGATGCACAGTCTCCTCCATTTAAATTTTGCATGCCTCCCCACCTCTCCTATCCAACTGATTGGCACAACAGAGGAAGCATGAAGTGATCTAAGTACTCAGGGATGTGAGGTTTAAGCCTTCCCATCCTGCACACTGAGATGTGTGGGAGTCTGTGAGAGAGAGGGGAGAGCAAGAAGGCTGTGCATGTTTGTTCACCTATGCGTGTGTGCAGATGTGCTCATGCAGGTGTGGCTCCTGGCCCACTGCCCATCACCACACGTGGCCCTCAGATGCAAAGAGGTTCCCCGCCCCATACTTAGAGGCTACAAGTAAAGTCTCCTAAGTAACAGAGATGACACAGTATTGTCTCTTTATTCATAACCTATCTGGGGGCAGCTGCCTCTGCCAGGTACTAGTGCATGGCAGCTGTGGATGGGGATTAACAAACTGAAACTGAATCCAGGCAAGGTAAGAATAATGGTAGTTATGGATCCATGTGGCCTGTGATAGGTAGAGGCACCTATAACTGATGGGCTTTTTCAGCCCAAGGTTAAAGTACATAGCCTGGGAGTGAACCTCTATGTAATGTAGTTCCCAGATGTCCATGTAACAGCTGTGTTTAGAAGTGACTTTTTTCAGCTACATAGAGGATAGAGATGTAGCAGCAGTCATTGCTGCCTTTGTAATCTCAGTGATTGACAATTGTGACACGCTTGATACAGTCTGAATGAGTATTTCCCAAAATGTAGGAATTTGCAGCTGGAATGACATTTATGGAGACATGAGTTTCATTGTTTGGAAAGGGAGATGCAAAACACAGTTAAACCTTTCCCATTTTGAAATATTGTGTGATCCATGGTTGAAATCTGAATGAAATTTATATCAAATTCAATCAGTTCTGTGGATCCTAAATCTGTACTTCTAGTGGAGAAATATTCATTTTCCTGTCCCTTTTCTCTTGTTAGGGTAACCATTTTTCTTTCCAGCCACAGCTGGCACAAATACTAAACTGATCACGAAATAGCCAACAGTAGATAACCTAGGCAAAGATTAACCATGTAGGGATCAGATACAGTCTAGTTGCTAACAGTGAAGTAGTTACAACTAAATGGGGTGTGTGTGTGTTTCATTTTGGCCTTCTGTTTGTGCCACGTGGAAAAGTGAAAGCTGGCTACTTGCAAATGAATGCGAATGGGGTGAACAACCCTAGAGCCCTCACTGTCAACTCTTATGCAGTAATTAATAGGCGCAAAGAGGCTATTCTAGACTGGAATAACACCTTCCCTAGAGAAAACCAGTAAACATTGGAAGGGGGGTGGGGTGGAATCTGAAATGTGGAGCATCTTGATAAATGTCAGCCTCTAACTATAAATTGTATAGCTCCAGCTGCTTTAATTGGACTAATCCGTGTAGCTGGTAAGAATCTGATTGAAGCAGCTGTGTGGTGCAACCACTTAATCAGGGGCACTGGACTGGAGATGACGGAGAAGTGCCAACATTTCTCCCATTTCCAAACAAAGCTGCCTTGCCAGGGTTACAGCTTGCTCTGACCAGAGCTAGCTTGGGCCTAGGGAAATTGGAACCTTGAAAGATGGAAGGAAATCCTACAGTACCTCTCCATTTCTTATTCCAAAGCCAGACTCTGAATTGTGAGTCGTTCTCCCAAAGTCAAGCAATAGGTTTAACTAATTAGCAATGGTTCTGGTTTACTTCATTCACTTGTTCATTTGTATCTTTGTATATGGTACATTTACCCCATGAAAAATGATCAACCTATGAAAAATATGTACAGCGCACTTTCAATACCCATCCCGACAGCAGGCGAAATAAGCAAAAACGTAAGCGAATGTTGCAGTTGGCTCTGGCAGTTTCCAGAACTGGGAAGGTCCACATTTTATTGCCAGTTTAGTCAATGAGAATGGATGTGGGCTTGATAGAGAATAACTGGAGAATAATAAAACCTACCTGCCTATCAGATGAATGAGATTAATTATAACTTCCCTTTCTCTGCTGGTAAGTTCTGCTCTGCTGCTTCTTTACAATAATAATGTGTTCTGCCATTCGTGCAGTAGTCAAGGCAATGGAAGTCAAGAGCTTCTTTTTATTTGTTTGTTTAATTTCAGAAACCTTCATTATGATGCCAATAAGCACTGAGATGCTCACATTCAAACACATCTCTCCTACTAGCTGATCTTTGTCACTAAGCAAAACCACATACACCAAATTTACTTTTTCATTTTCTTTTCTTTCTTTCTTTTCTTTTTTTTGGCAGGAAGTTCTGGTCATTCGGAACCAAAGAAAATTACTAGAGACCTATCAAAACATAGCCAAACGTGTTTCTGGTATAAGATCAGTGGGTCTGGTAGAGCTGAAACAAATTAATTAGGCCCTGTTTTATTTTGTGCCATGGCAGCAAGTATGAAAGATATAATAAATATATATTTTCAAACCACAAGAGTTGCACGTGCTTTAACAAGTAACCACAGAACATAAAATGCTGGAATCTGGCATAATCTACTGTTAGTTCTGGAACAATGTAATTCACTTCCACTGGTGAGATTTCCTTCCTGTCCTATCTTCCACTGTTCTGCATAGTTTTTGTTGTGGCAAAGCCAACTCTGTGTATAGAGGAAGGCAACAGGCTGCCAGATGTCCTGTGATGTAAGGGTCACCAGATGTCTCAGAAAACCGTAGGTTTACTGTTGCCTAGTTTTCACAATGAGCAGATGTAGTTGGGCCTGTCCAGAAGTCAGGGGTCAACTGGAAAAATTGTCCCAGGCAAGGGACCCCTGCCCTACCCCTGCCTCATTGCTCACCAGAGTCCCACACATGCATTGTTCTTTGTAGGGGGCAGTGGCAAGGTTCCAACACCACATCTGCCCACAGGACCCAAAAGCACGCTAGGGCAGCCCTGAATTCTGTGGCTGAACCTGTGGCTGAGCCGTACCACTCCAGTCTGCAGATGTGAACTCACTGCAGGTGATTCAGTATTGCAGCAAAACATAGCAAAAAGCACCAGGCCTACACATAAGAAACCAGATGTCAGGTATAAAATAGACAGTCTTCTCCCTGATGCACTATGCGTTAGAGTGTGTGTATTTTGTGGGGTGTGCTACATCATACAACCCCTCACCCCAAACACGCGCAAACACTCACACACACCTACCTGCAGTCTGAAGTGGCACAGTCTGATGCAATCTAATACTCTAATGTTTCAGAGAACTAAGCCATAATATGTATCTACTATCCAAGTGCACAGTCTGGGTTGTTAAAAGATCTGCAGTGCATCGTTTCATTTCCAATTAAAAGAGAACTTGAATATTAGGAGAAACTCAAATTTCTATGATGGTGAAGTCCCTCACATCCTGTTTTTATAGGGAAAGCTGTGGTAGTTACAATGCAATCCTCTACATATCTACTGAGAAGAAAGTCCCTTTGGGTTCAATGGGGCTTATTCCCAGGTAAGTGGTACAAGATTGCAGCCTTAGGCCTTGGTTGCAGCCTTAGGTCCTGGTTGTCCCCAAGCGGTCCTCCAATACAAATAACCTGGATAGCCTTGGCAGCATTCCCCCTGGGTTGAACATATTGTTGGTGAATGCCAGGTTGGTGAATGGTAAGACAGCAGCCATCCAAGACTTGATCCTGGATGAGCATGCCGACCTGGCATGTATTACAGAGACCTGGTTGGATGAAGCTGGGGGTGTTAATCTATCTCAACTTTGTCCCCCAGGGTTTTCTGTAAAACATAGGGATGGCGGAGAATTCCGCCATGGATTTCAGTGAGGCTGAATGTACTGGCATTCGGCCCCCCGAAACCTGTGGTGGAACAGCCTCCCACCCCCTGCCACCCCGCGGAATCCCCCCTGGGACGAAGCTTACCTGGGGCGGATGTTCCGGCGGCGGCAGCTCCGGCGGCAGCTCTGGCGGTGGCAGCTGGTCTCTCGGCCGGCTGCTGCGGCTGCAAATGGCGGCTACCATTTTAGTCCTGCCAAGCTGCCGTGATAGGCTATGTAAGTATTTACGTAGCCTATCATGGCAAAGAGCAGGGGCGCAAACGGTGGCCGCTACGCCGTTTGCGCCGCTGCTCTTTCCGTGATAGGCTACATAAGTATTTACGTAGCCTATCACGGTAAAGGCAGCCATGCAAACCTCGCTAGGATGGGACTTGGACGTACTGTTTTACAGTGGCTCCATTCCTTCCTAGCGGGGTGAACTAGAAGGTGGTGTTGGGGGATGCCTGTTCGACTCCGTGGGTGTTAGCTTGTGGGGTCCCTCAGGGTTCTGTTCTGTCCCCCATGCTATTTAATATCTACATGAAACCGCTGGGAGAGGTTGTCCGGAGTTTTGGAGTTCAGTGCCACCAATATGCTGATGATGCCCAGCTCTACTACTCCTTTCCACCAGATTCCAAGGAAGCTGTTTCTGTCCTTAACCAGTGTTTGGCATCAGTAATGGACTGGATGAGGGAGAACAAATTGAAACTTAATCCAGACAAGACAGAGGTGCTCCTGGTCAGTCAAAAGGCAGATCAGGGAATAGCCTCTTGCACACAGCAAGTCTATTTTCACATCTTTGTCTCGGTTGTATAATGTATGATATCTGAATTAACTTTCATGATATATTAACACTCTGGAGCTGACTTAATATATAGTGTTATATAATACATTATGCATATCTTGTGCATCAGTTGTGCTGTGATCTGAGCAGCCGTAGATTCAAAATTGTCTCTCAGTGACAAAACCATTTGGTAATGCTGAAGCCAAATTTTGCATGCTGCCTGTTATTTTGCATTGCTTTTGGTCATGTTTGACTTTTCAAATTTACTGAAACAGCGGATCTGTAAGCTGTGTTAACTTTCCTCCCTCCTCCCAGCTTCATGTATTAGCCAAAAAAGGAGAAGAAAAAAAATCCATTCCATACCCTTCAAGCTGCACTAATTCCCTTGGCATCCTATTGTAATGTTAGTCTGTAACATCAGAAGTATTATGCACTGTGATCTCTTTGCCAGGGTACCGGCAATACAATGTGAAGAAAAAGAACAACGCTCAAATGTTAACATTGCAATTATAATGCACTATTCACAAGTGTAAAAATGTGGAATGACATGATCCCCATACTTCCACATTCATGTTTAATGTATCTAAAAATAGTTACGCTGCCAGTGCTAAAAGGCCTTTAGGCAGTAATTTTGTTAGGATTATATGAATTGGCTTGATGCTGAATGCAACATATGCCTGAATGATATCCATTAATTCCAGAAGAGTTGTCTTCTTAGTCTGTGGCTGTAAAAAGACAACGAGTCATGTGGTTTACAGACAAACTGGTATACAATGACAAAATTCCACAGCAAGCAACACAATGTGGCCTGTTAGGTTGCCTCTGTTGTCTTCACTGCTCTTTCTTCCATTGTCTTCTCCTCTGTTGACTTTTAGATTGTAGGCTCCACGTGCCAGGGATGTGTTTTTTAATTCCAATTGGGAACCTGTTTCATTTGTTATATATCTTTGCATACAAGGATTGTTCTTACAAACATTGTGTGTTTTCTTTATCTTTTCAGTAACACTTAAAAAAAGTGGTAGGCATATCACTTTCAATATCAATACTGATATTGACATCCATATCAATAGTGTGTCCTACCAGTAGGACATGACTGCAATAGAGCCCTCCCACCCATGTTCCCCAGCAACTGGTGTACATAGGCTCGCTGCCTCTGATACTGGAGGTAGCAACAAGACTAGTAGCCGTAGATAGCCTTCTCCTTCATTAATTTGTCTAACCCCTTTTAAAGCCATCCAAATTGGTGGCCATCACTACATCTCATGGCAGTAAATTCCATAGTTTAACTATGTGCTGTTTGAAGAAGACCTTCCTTTTAATTATCCTGAATCTCCCACTGATCAGCTTCATGGAATGAGCCCAGGTTCTAGTATTATGAGAGAACAGGGGGACCTTTTCTTCACACTATGGATAATTTTGCACAGCTCTATCATGTCTTCCCTCACTTGCCTTTTCTCTATGCTAAACAGCCCCAGATGTTATAATCTTTCATCATAGCAGAGTTGCCATAGCCCCTTGGAGTTGCTTCTTTTGCTCCTGGACAAGAAGAATTAGAGGCACTACACAAAAACAAAACATGGACTCTTGCAAAACTGCTCGTCAGCAAAATGGCCATAGGCTGCAAGTGGTTTTTTAAAGCCAAGCAGGATGCAGAAGGGGAAATACAGTGATCTAAGGCCAGGCTTGTTGCCAAAGTCTACTCCCAAAAATGTGGTGAAGACTATGATGAGACTTTTTCACCAGTTGTGAAACATGCTACAAAGTGCTCTGGATCCTAGCAGCTTCAAAAAAAAAAAAAAATGAATGCAGAACACCTTGACGTAAAGACTGCATTTTTGCATGGAAAAAAAGAAGAGTTGTAAGTGGAACAACCCGCAGGAATTACAAGTGACAAAAATAAGTGTCTCATGTGCAAGCTGCAGAAGGGGGTCTATGGCTTAAAACAAGCAGCAAGAGCATGGAGCAAACAAACAAAAACTGGACAAGACGCTGACCAGACAAGACTTTAAACAAGATAAAGTTGCCCCCTGCTTCTATACGTGTTATAGAGAAGGCAGATGGACATTTATATTATGTTGCTGGCCTGAGGGGGATCTTCACGACAACGGAATGAGAGCACATTGGAGTACTACCTGGATTTTCATGGAATTGGCTTTGATCTGTCAGGGACACACGAAGCAAGATAAGCCGAATGTAGCGTACCTTTAAAATCTCGTTTTCAGCGCTTGAAAGGAACATACTTCCAGGTATGGTGGGGGAGTAGAACTGAACATCATCAGAGTGGCAGGGGCTGCTCCACCAATGAGAGAGGCTTGTTTCCTGCCCCTGTCCAGGCTCCCCACTGCTACAACATTATGAATGGCGAGCAACTGATTTTCCCCATGTGTGCAGATTTCCCTGAACAAACCAAAATCCCCAGGTCTCCAGTGCAGCATCTGAAGGCTCCTAAGAGCTCCCCACCACCAGTTTCGCCACATCCCAGCAATCTGCTGTGGAGTTATTGCTCCCATCCTATTTTTCCCCATGTGTGCACTTTTGCCTATTGCTTCCAACCCCCCATTCCAACACCCCCTTTCTTCCTGCTCGCAGTGAGAAGCTCTGGTAAACCTGAAAGATCGTTACTGCGATAAAGCGATAAAGTGGAAAAGGGACTTTACATAACAACAGAGAAACTACAGTACATCAAAGCAGCACAACATCACACTAGCAATTTAAGAGAGAACAGAGAAGCGAAAGAGCGCTTTAGGGTGAGTTACTAAAGTTAGCCTTTAACCCTTGCATTGCAGAGGAGCAAGATTTATTTCTTACTTCTGAGTAAACATGCACAGAAGGAGGGGGGATATGTTAAAGATTAAAAGCAGGCTACCTAAGGTGATTGAGTGTCCCCACTACTGCGGTAATGTGAGGGGTTGCTGCTGTGCTCCTGGGGATTTTCTTAATGGGAATGGGAAAAACTACTTCCCTTGGTGAAACAAGAGGGAATGGGGCATCCCACCCCCTTGACCACGTCACTGCCAGGTCACAGAGGCACACCCAGGATTTAATGTCGGGGGGCAGGGACATGGCCACTGTGGTAAAACTGCCAGGGAGCCACTTTCAGTAAAAAAAAAAAAGTCTGAGTAAAAGGAGTTTCAGAAAATGCAGCTTTTCAAGAGGGGAGCGGCTGGTTGGTGAACCATAAAGGTGAACCATAAAGATCCAATCTTATGTTAATCTTCCTCCTCCTCCTCCTCCTCCTCACATGATTTTTAAAAAAGTTCATAAAGGTATTCAGGTATTGATAAGATAGCCTGATTTTTTAAAATCTTAATCTTTGTCTTTCCTCCCTGAAGTTAATATCTAAGGACACAATTGGATATTCATACACATGGGCTGTCTACCAGTACTGTACATAGAAGAAGATTTTACCCTCATTTTCCTCATCTGTATTGCGAAGCATACCCATGTCAATCACTTGGGCACTAAATTAAGTGTACAGCTATTCTACTAATTAAGCCATGATTTGTATGTAAACATAATTTTGCAGTTTAGAAAGTTATAAATAGCACACTTTTTGAATACAGAGTTAAGAAGTGACTTTCGGGGTCACAACTTGCAGCACTGCTTATGCCTTCTTTGGTTTGATTTGAAATCCCCATCCTTGCATTTAGCTATAATCAAATGCATGATGCTTGATCCCTCAGCTTGCCAGTACAGTGGCAAAGGCCTTTATCATGCGGCATTCTTTCCTGATGACACACACTGTGATTTGGCATTGTACACTGTGGAAGCCAAAGTATATCAGCTGGGCTATACTGTGCACTTCTAACCTTTTATATGTATGTTCTATTGCTGTTTTTCATACAGCACATTGGTTCATTGCAAGTGGCAAGTTACTTGAATGCACTAATGAGTGGAGGCAAAGGTCATTTCAGGGTATGTTTGGAGGGAACAAAGCTCACTCGGAGAGCACATGCTTTGTGTGCGGAAGATCCCAGGTGGCTTGCGCAGGTTCAGTCTCCAGCTTCAGCAATTAAAGGTAGCAGTGCTGGGGAAGACCTATGACTGAGACTCTGGAGAGTCTCTACCAGTCAGAGAAGGAAATATTGGGCTAGATGGACTAGAGTGAAAATACTGGACAAACAGAAGGCGGCTTTGTATGTTTACGTTTATGGTCATTGTCCCCTTGCCTGTTTCATGAATAGCAAAGGGAAAGTCATACAGGAGACCACATATCTTGCCACACACATTCACACACGGTCTGGTGCCTGTGCAGAAAGCTTTAGAAACATTGTAGAGGTGGAAAAGTCCAGAACTGCAGGTCCAAGGCCAGCCCTATCATTAGGCAGAATGTGGTGACCTCCTCAGGCAGCAGGTGCTGGATGGAAGGGAGTGGCAGTGAGATGTTGGAGGACAGAGGTATCTGTGCCATGTGGCCTGACCTGAACCCCCTAAGTTGGTCTGCTGCCTTCATGTATGGTGGACGACATTGTCTAGTGTTGAAGTAAGGTTCAACTGCCAGTCAAGTGGGCTTCTATACATGGAATGGAGGAGTGCCATCTTGTCCTTTGTTTCAGGCAGCAAAATGTCTTGGGCTGACCCTGTGCATAAATCCACTTTCTCTTTGGAATGTGGTCATGGAGTCACAAATATGGAGAAGGGAAAGCTCTGGGTAGGAGTCATGAACCTCAACCTCATATATGGATGCTAAAGTAAATGAAAAATGGAAGAGCTTCTGAGCAAACCCATTTGGCCTGTTGTGGCATTATGGGAAGAAGCCTTGGCCTCATGAATTGCCCCTTCCCTCTCCTTCTCTGTATAGTCATCAGAGGAGATTGGAAGCATCAGCTTCCTGGTTTAAACTAACCACAGTTGATTGTGAAACTATGATTTATTGAAACAAGCCAAAATTAAACCATGGTTTATGATCTTGACTTGTTTCAATAAACCATGGTTTAAACTAACCGCAGTTTCTGGTTCAGACATAATAATAAACTATGGTTCATTTAATCCTATAAGCAGATGCTTCTAATGTCACAGCTGTGCCAGAGGAGAGGGGAGTACTCGATCCCAAAGCTCAAGCAGCCCATGGTTTAGCTATATGTCTGAATGGAATTAGTGGAACTGTAGGTATGCTGACTCTCTTTCCTACTTGGAAATGACTAAGCTAACCAAGCTTTTCTCAGCAGTTACCTTTTACAGATTGTGAATAACTCAGCATTTTGCCAACATTGAACATAAATCCAATCATGGCATTAGGTACAAATTAGGAGACTTTTATGTCATAAATCAGTGTCCAAGACCTGGCAAGTGGGAAAATCAATCCAAATAAACCACTACATTATCCCCTTAAAAGAACCTAATAAAAATAACCCATTGTTCTATTTCCTGTTTAGAATATGCACTTCCTGCTCTGGTGCCTTCCTTGTCCCTCCATCCCACCCTTGGCCAAGACAGCATCTGATTTGGTTCAGCTTGCTGCCACTCTCACTTTTAAAGACCTTAATTTAAAATGGTGCATGCTGCCACCTTTGTCAACAGGACTCGGCACTTTCCATTACTGTGCATGCTGGCAGGCAGCAAAGAGAGGCTGAGGAGAGTGTTGCTGTTGTTACTGTTGCTGCTTCTGCCAGGTAAAAACAAAACAGGGCAGCAGCAGGGGGAGCGGCCAGGCAGCCTGGGCGGCCCTGGAAGGCATCTTGTCCAGGAGCTCCTCCAATCTGGCCACCCCTCTGAGACAGTGGAGGCCCGTGGCTCCAATGTCAGTGGAGCAATGACTCCACCGTAGGTTTCAGTTAGAACCAGTCAGAACTCTAAAGTAGCGATCCAAGGTGGAAAGCTGTCATGCCACTCTGTCACGCAAAGCACCTTGGATAGCTCCCTTAGCGTTCTGACTGGTTCTGACCGAAACTCGGAGCGGATTCTCCACCCCTCTGACATCAGAGCAACCAGCCTCCAGTGCTCTGAGAATACTAGTTTAGATGTGCCCAAAGGAAAACAGGCAGACTGACAAATACAAAGGAGATGTGAAACAGGACTAGCTCCAGGCTCCAGCTGAAAGTAGAAGGGGCCTACTGCTGGTCACCTACTGAGTTATGACTATGGAATTAAGCCTTTACACAGAGTGAATCTGTAATGAGGATCTTCTGCTGTTTTCAAATACTGAATAACAGCTGAAGTGAGGTGGAGGAATCAGATCGGGATAGTGGAACTGAGGGAGGAAGGGTTAAACCTTTGTGTTGCACCATTTTCCTGATAACAGTTTCCTCCTACCAAATCAATTTGCCCCATGGGGCAAAATACAAAAGCAGCATATAAGAATCTCCATGTTTTGCCCCACATCACAGATGGCAACTTTGGCAACACTGACTGGTGTTTCACAGTCTCCATGGAGTCACCTGGCTTCCCACAGCACAGTGGCATGAGAGCAGCTGAGATTTCCCCATACCCTTGAAGAGTGAAAGGAATATCTGAAGTCCTTGAGGGTGTTCTTTGGGACTCCACAGATAAATCACTTGTACTGTCACTGTCTGCATTCAGTGAGCAATGTTGGATCAACTGCTCTTTTGAACTAAATAAAGACATTTGTTTCTATCTCACTCCAGGCAAGATGACTATGCCTTCAGGGTTTCTCTCATTGGAAACATACCTGGCAGTGGGGTGGGGTGGAGATAATTTTTGCCACTGGGGTCATTTTTTTTATCTTGTCTGCCTGGGTGACAGAACCTTCATGCACATCATGGGGCCACGTCCTAAAGTATAATGCAATAATAACCATGTGCAATTGATGTGCACAACTTTCAACACCATGGATCTTTTAGTACACTATGTGAAAATTAGGGCTGTGGAGGGACCCCCCAATCTGGCTTGGAAGCCACTTCATGGCTTCAGAGACAGGCCCGATTCAGCTTAGGCAGATTCGGGGGGCCCCTGACCTGACTCAGCCCTGAACCTGAAGCAGGATTCAGATGTCGAACCCCGCTTCGGGACACCCCCCTGATGCCCCCGCGCAAACCCCCTTACCTTGCTGCTGCCTCCACCTTCTCCGCCACTGCCGTCATCCTCACCGCTACCTCTGCCTCCCTCGCTGCCGCCTCCATTACCGTCCTCGCCACTGCCACTGTCCTCGCTGCCACTGCCCTTGCGGCCTCCACTGTCCTCGCCGCCATCTTTGCTGCCTTCTTCACCACCATCCTTGCCGCTGCCGCCCTCACTGCCACCTCCACTGCCGCCCTTGCGGCCACCACACTCACTGCCATCCTCACCACCTTCTCCGCCACCGCCAACTCCTGAGGCCTGGATGCGCACGACGACTCTTACTGCAGGGAGTCACCATTTTTAAAATGGCAACTTCCTGGAACTTCCTGGAAGTTGCCATTTTAAAAATGGCGACTCCCTGCAGTAAGAGTTGTTGTGCGCATCCAGGCCTCAGGAGTTGGCAGCAATGAGGATGGCGGCAGAGAAGGTAGTGAGGGCGGCAGCGGAGGTGGCAAAGAGGACGGCAGTGATGGCAGCGGCGATGGCGGCGGTGGAGGAAGAGGCAGTGGCGGCTCAGGTAAGGACATGGCACGGCTGTGCCAGGGGTACAGAAGCTCTGAAGCTCACCAAGTGGTTTGGACAGCCTCCAACCCGCTCCGGGTCACTTCGTGCCCCCTCCACTTCCCCTCGCAAGGGGCACAAAGTGACCCGAAGCTTTGACTTGGGGTTCGGGCCTCGGGTCAAAGTGGTACACAGCCCTAGTGAAAATGCTATCCAGAAAATAATTCACATACAGTCTTTTGCCATGTATAACACAAGTTACTATGTGGAAATTCTAACTGTTAAACTGAGCCTGAGTGTCCATCTGAGTAATTACTCCCTTGGTTTCTCTTTCTCAAAAGAAAAGGGGGCACTCTAGCATGTGAAGGATAATGACCACTTTCTATTGGAATCTTTGTGATTGTTTTGGAGATGGTCTAACAAATATTTTGGAGAGCTTTCCAAGAAAACAGCATTAACATAAAGGTTCATGATCATTGTGATGCTCACAAGCAGGATGTCTTCAAGTATGTTAAATAGCAAAGTCCACAAGGCTTGAAACTGCCATGGCTGGTCAGGCTATTTTTAATAGTCTATATCAGTTCATCTGTGTAAATCGTGCTCCCCCCCAAAAAAAAGCTTCATTACCAAGAGAACTTTGCTGGAGAAGGGAATGTTAATAAGTAATGAAACAAAGAGCTCTGTCATAGAGATTAAGTGCCCCTGTGTCTAAGTACAAAGTTCATGTAGCAAAGTGCAGCTGTTACTCTGCTCATAACCCTACAGCAGCCTTATAACCTCTGTTCAAAATCTGTCTGCTGGCTTTCCTGTTGCTGTGCTGACTAGTGCAAGGTCCAACTGTGGTTCAAAGTTCACTGTCTGAAGGCTCGCTGGCTATGTCCTTTGTGCAGATCTGACAATTTGCAGATAAACCACCAATTGCTTGTTTCGTGATATGTAGCACAAGCAATGGAATAGTTCCCATCCTAGGTTTGCACGTTGAAGCTTTTGAATACAGGAGACTTATTTAAAGAGAGCGGCTGTTTATGAATCATTTGGATAGCATGCCAGAGATTAGAACATATTTCATTGATGCCTGCAAAATCATGCTGATTGAGGCTGAGGTAAAAGTGGGATAGAGGGGAAAACCTGATACAGCAAGTAAGCTAGGGGCTGAATAGCCAAAATTCCATGTCATCCAAATTTACTGTGTTCCCTGTGTCATTTCATTTCATGATATTCAGCGAGTGGCTTGTTTCAGGATGCTAACAGATGAGGCTTTTATAGTACCATCGCCCTGCCTTTCACATGAAATTTTACAGGTAGTCCAGACACAGTTATTTTCCAGTCATAATCCTCCCATGGTTTCCCACCACTTTCTCCATCTTTTTCCTTACCACTGAAAAGCCATTAAGGAAGAAAACACAGAATTGTTGTATGATGCAATCTGATTGATAGTGCTAGGAACCCTCCACCAGGAAGCACCCTCGGAGGCAAATTAAATGTGCAGCTAATCGCTCATAGTGTAGCTATGTGTGGTAGTTTTATTTACCTTCTTGTAACTGTGTGCACTGCCCCAATTCAGACTGGGACCATCGCAGTCTAGCGGGAGGAGGAGTTGAACCCCCCCCATTTCCTCCAGAAATCTTCCCCCCCACACACACACACTGGTGGAGGGTTTAATAATGTTTCCATTGAAGTGGAATTCCCCCCCCCCATGTGGGATGGAATGTTGTAGGAAAATGGGGTATAACCCCCCCTCCCAGAGTGCCAATCCAAATCAGGGCCGCATGTGCTTACATGAATGTAAATAAAACTATTATGCATAGCTATACTGTGAATGATTAGGTGAACATTTAGTTTGGCCCTCCATTGCCAAGCTATGTAAGGGGTCGTGCCAAGCAACCCAGTGCTCCTGCAGTTCCTTGGCACTGCTAGTACCCCAGCTGATGAGATCTCAGTCTGACCATTTTACCAGATGCAAGGAAAAAGGGGAAAGCATGCTGTGGTTTCTTTAACGATAGAGCGTGGATCCTGCTTTTGCCGAGATCCCAAGAAAAGACCTTTGTAGGGTCTTGTTTGTAGCAGTGGAGATGAGAAAGTGGAAGGGAGGTTTTGATGGTGGAAGGAGAGTCAAGGTGGACAAGAGGTCATGAAGCTGATGAAGCAGGAAGGAGGGCTGATGCAAAGCCAACGTGTACCGTAAACCATAGAGCCAGCCCTAGATACTGGAGGTTCAATAAAATAGAAAGATAGATAGATAGGTGATAGATAGATGGATGGATGGATGGATGGATGGATGATAGGCCTAACTTTAAGGTTAATTCATCAGGTTCTTCCAGTCTTCCTGTAGTGGCTTCTTCAGATATTCTATGTGGAGCTGTCCTCAGCTTTCTAGTTCAAATCTGGGCATGGTTTCTTCCAAACATCAGTAGTACTGTGTTGCTTTTGGAGGTGCTGTCAAGGCATGGGTAGTTTACTGAATTTCCCTCTGATTTCCTGAACTTGCACAAATGCACAATAGCACAAGTGCACACTTGCACTAATGTGCAACAGCGCTAATGCACACTTGCATGAGTGGAACAAAATTGTCAAACATTCCTAAAAATAATCTGATTCCATCAATGAGTGGATGACGAAACAAAAAAAGCTTGACAATCCATGAAACACAGATGGAACAGATTTAACAAAATCCAGACATCCCTATCTAGCAGGTCCCTTCCCTCCTTTTGAAAATGTTTCCTATCAGGTTTGGCAGAAATGGATACTTAACCAATGAGGGGGGAGACTGAGAGAAGAGAAATCAGATTTTCATGTAGATTGTGGTTTCTTTTGCCTACAAGACTAACATGCTAACAGATAGTTTGATAATGTTTTGTTGTTGTTTTTAAAAAATCTTAGAAAAGATGGAGCCAATTCAGGTTATGTTGACCAAAGCTCATTTCCGTCACAGACCATTTCCATCACAGGTGCATAGATCATTTTCATCACAGGTACATCCTGTGTAAATTAAATCCTGGCCAGAATGCACTGTTTACTGCATTCAACCCTATTCCTCCTTTCCTTCACCATGCTATATACCCCTTTTCAGAGGCTGATTCATATCAGACAGGGCAGAGGGCAGCCCACTGCAAGCTTTGCTGAGGGAGGAGGAGATGGAAGAATGTAGCTGACTCCTGCTGACAAGCTTCAGCATTCCTGCCTCTGAGCAGCCTGGAGGAGATGGCTTTACCGGTGGGAGAGCACTGAATCATAGAATAGTAGGGTTGGACCTTCTTAGGAGGTGCCGTAGCTCAGTGGAATTGAGCGTGCTTTGCATGCTGAAGGTCTCAGGTTCAATTGCCGACATCTCCAGGTAGGGCTGGAAATATTCCTGCCTGAAACCCTGGAGAGCCGCTGCCAGTCCGTGCCAACAATACTGAGCTAGGTGGACTGATGTTCTGACTTCACATAAGGCAGGACAGCTGTGATTCAGACCACACAGATAGAGGAGGGAGTTGTGGCAGGGACAAGAGTTTCACTCTGTTACGTTGGGGTTATGCTTTTTTGGGCTACCTGGAGGGAAGGGTAGCTAGAGCTTTGCCATGCACTGGGGCAGAGTGGAAACTCTGTTTTAATAGGGGAAGCAGAACAAAAATGAGGGGACATAAGCTGGAGAAAAGCACAAAGTTACTTTACTCTAGAATTCAGTGTCTGGCTTTCCCCCTCCTTCCAGAGGCCCCTGTCTCCTATCCTTAGGGCAGGCATAGGCAACCTGGTGCCTTCCAGATTGTTGGACCACAACTCCCATAACCCTCAGCCAGCAGGGCCAATAATCAGGGAGTGAAAGATAGAGACAGATCAAAACAACACATTGCAAATTACATATTAAATGCTTTCCAGTAAAACAGGGATGGGCAACTTTGGGGGACCCTGGGGGTCCTCCCCAATGGGCCACACTCCATACACCCTGGAGAAAGAAAGCGTGATTTGCTTCCGAAATTCAGTGGCAAACCACTATGGTGCACCAAAAGGGTCAGATTTAGCTTATTCTCAAGCTAAATTTGACTTTTTTAGCACTCCGTAGCACTAAAGTCATGGGTTCCACCCACCACCACTATCACAGGCAGTGGGGGCCACACCAGGATTGTGTATTGCCCACTGCTGCTATAAAAGGCAGGTCTCTTCACTGAGTGACTACAGAAGTAGGGATGGACGAAAGTCCCTTACCTTATCCCGCAGCTTGCTTCGCGGTGGGGGGGAGGCGCTCCGTCCCTCTCCCCAAAATTCTGGGCAGGGTGGGAGGCGCCCCATCCCTCGCCGCCGAAATTCTGGCCGGGGGGAGGTGCCCCGTCCCTCCGGCCGTGAATCTCGTCTCCTACCGGGACACAAAAGGCGGCGGCCATAGCCGCTGCCATTTGCGTCCCTGCAGTCAGCCGTGATAGGCTACATAAATCCTTACGTAGCCTATCATGGCTGACTTAGGGGGGGGGGAAAGTGCATATGGAAATGGCGGCGCCTATGGGCGCCGCCATTTGCGTTCCTTATTTGGGCACGTGTAGTCTACGTAAACATTTACGTAGACTACGGCGAAAATAAGGGCAACGCTATTTGCGTTGCCCTTATTTTCGCTGTAGTCTACGTAAATGTTTACGTAGACTACACGTGCCCAAATAAGGAACGCAAATGGCGGCGCCCATGGGCGCCACCATTTGCATACGCGCTTTTTTCCCCCCCCCTCAAAGTCAGCTGTGATAGGCTACGTAAGGATTTACGTAGCCTATCACGGTGTTTTTTGAAAATCTAGCCGTGATAGGCTATGTAAATCTTACGTAGCCTATCACGTTTGTTGTTGTTTAGTTTTTTTACTGGGAAATGGCGGCGGCAGCTGGTCAGAAGACCGGCCGCCGCTGCCTCCGAACAGCCGCCGGGAGCCACCAGAGGCAGGGACATTCGACAAAGGTAAGTCCCATTCCGGGGGGTGGGCGGGGGGGTGGACCGTTTCTCCACCAATTTCGGGGGGCCGAATGCGTTAGCATTCGGCCTCCCAGAGATTCGTGGAGGAATTCTCCAACATCCCTACCGGAAGTCATTCAGTGAAGAGAGTAATTAAAATGTAAGGCTAACTGCTACTATGGATCACATCTTGTCTTTTCAATTAGCTCTTCTGGTGTTAGAGCACTTGGGCAAAATTGTACTAAGCAGGGACAAAATACTTTGGCAAGTTGATCATCCTGACTTTGGTACATAAGTGGAAAACCAGAATTGGATCAAACTGGTTAGTACTTGAGGGAAAATAGTCTTTGCTCCCCCCCCCCCCGTGCCAAAACACATATCCAGTGATGTAGCTTGCATACCTCACAATGGTCCCACAGAGTTCTCGGTCTGCTGTGTGGGCCAGCCTTGGGCAAGGCTTGAAGATGCTTTGAAAGCTGCTGTGCGCCTTTACCCTAAGTGAGAGGTTGGATTAGAGATGGGAATTTTACTTTCCAGGGGAATCCTTAGGTTGGCTCAGCAGCAGCACTCCCATGCTTATCACTTTCTCTGGGACAGATTCAGCAGGCGTCAGAGTTTTCATTCTGCGGGTTATACATCAAAGTAAATAACATGATCTTTGTGATTTACCAGAGGCTCTGTGTACTTATGAAGTTATCTTCCCTTTACCTGCAGTCATACACCCTTGCCTCTGAAGGGGAAGGTCAGTGGGGGTTTCCTTTCCAGACGGCTTCCGTCTTTGAAAATATACAAAGAGCTTCCTTTTGGCGAGCATAATTTGAAGCTACAAGCAGTATTATGGCAAAACAGGAATGGCCTATTCAAGTCCAATGATTTATTTTTTTTCTGCAGGTTGTGATGTTCAGGTTTGTTCCCAGTGATGTGGCAATCTAGAATGGGAATGTATATGACAATATTTCCCGGAGCATCTTGAACACAAGCCTATATTCTATATTCATAAAAGTATTACTCTGAGTCTAGATCCATAAATGGTAAGCTATTTGGAAGAGCACACAGAGGGTTGAATGCAGACTTAGGACAGTATTCAAGGAGGCACTTAAGCCCCCGCCAATTGTCCTGTGCCCCACCAATTCCCTTCTTCAAGTGGTGCCCACTGCTTGTGGAACAGAGATTTAGTGCTTTTAGGGGCAACTGTAGACAAATGAAAACACTCGTTTATGGAATGGGGCAGGTCAGTGAAGCCCTGCTCACCTGTTCTGATTCAGAAAAAAATGTTTCCATTCATTTCAGGGCTTCCTTTGTTGTTGTTGTTGTTCAGTCGTTCAGTCGTGTCCGACTCCTCGTGACCCCATGGAACACAGCACGCCAGGCCCTCCTGTCCTGCACTCTCTCCCGGAGCGTGCTCAAGTTCATACTCATTGCATCGGTGATGCTATCTAGCCATCTCATCCTCTGCCGTCCCCTTCTCCTTTTGCCTTCAGTCTTTCCCAGCATCAGGGTCTTTTCCAGGGAGTTTTCTCTTCGCATTAGGTGGCCAAAATATTGGAGCTTCAGCTTCATTATCTGTCCTTCCAATGAGCACTCAGGGTTGATTTCCTTTAGGATGGACTGATTTGACCTCCTTGCAGTCCAGGGGACTCGTAAGAGTCTTCTCCAGCACCACAGTTCGAAAGCATCAATTCTTCGGCGCTCAGCCTTCCTTACAGTCCAGCTCTCACAGCCATACATTACTACTGGGAAAACCATAGCTTTGATTAGACGGACCTTTGTCGGCAAGGTGATGTCTCTGCTTCTTACTATGCTGTCTAGGTTGGCCATAGCTTTCCTCCCAAGGAGCAAGCGTCTTTTAATTTCATGGCTACAGTCACCGTCTGTGGTGATCTTGGAGCCCAAGAAAGTAAAATCTATCACTGCTTCCATTTCTTCCCCTTCTATATGCCAGGAAGTGATAGGGCCAGATGACATGATCTTAGTTTTTTTAATGTTGAGTTTGAAACCAGCTTTTGCACTCTCCTCTTTCACCCTCAACAAGAGGCTCTTGAGATCCTCTTCGCTTTCTGCCATTAGGGTGGTATCGTCTGCATATCGGAGGTTGTTGATAATTCTCCCGGCAATCTTAATTCCGACCTCTGATTCAGCCAACCCGGCATTTCTCATGATGTACTCTGCATATAAGTTAAATAAGCAGGGTGACAATATGCAGCCTTGTCGTACTCCTTTCCCAATTTTGAACCAATCGGTTGTTCCATGTCTGGTTCTGACTGTTGCTTCTTGACCCTCGTACAGGTTTCTCAGGAGACAGGTAAGGTGGTCTGGTACTCCCATCACTTTAAGAATTTGCCACAGTTTGTTGTGATCCACACAATCAAAGGCTTTAGCGTAGTCAATGAAGCAGAAATAGACGTTTTTCTGGAATTCTCTTGCTTTCTCCATGATGCAGCGAATGTTGGTGATTTGATCTCTAGTTCCTCTGCCTCTTCAAAACCCAGCTTGTACTTCCGGTAGTTCTCGGTTCGCATACTGCTGAAGCCTAGCTTGTAGGATTTTGAGCATCACCTTGCTGGCATGTGAAATGAGCGCAATTGTGCGGTAGTTTGAACACTCTTTGGCGTTGCCCTTCTTTGGAAGGCTTCCTTAGGAAGAGTTAAATCTTATGCAAGCTGTGGGTCCCACTTGCACAATGGAATTGGTGGGACCCACCATTTGTGCAACTGTATTGGCCCCAGGAGTGTAGCCAAGTCATTAGAGGGGCCTGTTGTTGTTGTTGTTCAGTCGTTCAGTCGTGTCCGACTCTTCGTGACCCCATGGACCATAGCACGCCAGGCCTTCCTGTCCTGTGCTCTCTCCCGGAGCGTGCTCAAGTTCATATTCATTGCATCCGTGATGCTATCTAGCCATCTCATCCTCTGCCGTCCCCTTCTCCTTTTGCCTTCAGTCTTTCCCAGCATCAGGGTCTTTTCCAGGGAGTTTTCTCTTCGCATTAGGTGGCCAAAATATTGGAGCTTCAGCTTCATTATCTGTCCTTCCAATGAGCACTCAGGGTTGATTTCCTTTAGGATGGACTGATTTGTCCTCCTTGCAGTCCAGGGGACTCGTAAGAGTCTTCTCCAGCACCACAGTTCGAAAGCATCAATTCTTCGGCGCTCAGCCTTCCTTATAGTCCAGCTCTCACAGCCATACATTACTACTGGGAAAACCATAGCTTTGATTAGACGGACCTTTGTCGGCAAGGTGATGTCTCTGCTTCTTACTATGCTGTCTAGGTTGGCCATAGCTTTCCTCCCAAGGAGCAAGCGTCTTTTAATTTCATGGCTACAGTCACCGTCTGCGGTGATCTTGGAGCCCAAGAAAGTAAAATCTGTCACTGCTTCCATTTCTTCCCCTTCTATATGCCAGGAAGTGATGGGGCCAGATGCCATGATCTTAGTTTTTTTAATGTTGAGTTTCAAACCAGCTTTTGCACTCTCCTCTTTCACCCTCAACAAGAGGCTCTTGAGATCCTCTTCGCTTTCTGCCATTAGGGTGGTATCGTCTGCATATCGGAGGTTGTTGATAATTCTCCCGGCAATCTTAATTCCGACCTCTGATTCAGCCAACCCGGCATTTCTCATGATGTACTCTGCATATAAGTTAAATAAGCAGGGTGACAATATGCAGCCTTGTCGTACTCCTTTCCCAATTTTGAACCAATCGGTTGTTCCATGTCTGGTTCTGACTGTTGCTTCTTGACCCTCGTACAGGTTTCTCAGGAGACAGGTAAGGTGGTCTGGTACTCCCATCACTTTAAGAATTTGCCACAGTTTGTTGTGATCCACACAATCAAAGGCTTTAGCGTAGTCAATGAAGCAGAAATAGACGTTTTTCTGGAATTCTCTTGCTTTCTCCATGATGCAGCGAATGTTGGTGATTTGATCTCTAGTTCCTCTGCCTCTTCAAAACCCAGCTTGTACTTCCGGTAGTTCTCGGTTCGCATACTGCTGAAGCCTAGCTTGTAGGATTTTGAGCATCACCTTGCTGGCATGTGAAATGAGCGCAATGGTGCGGTAGTTTGAACACTCTTTGGCATTGCCCTTCTTTGGAATTGGAATGTAAACTGACCTTTTCCAGTCTTGTGGCCACTGTTGAGTGTTCCAGATTTGTTGGCATATTGAATGCAGCACTTTAACAGCATCATCTTTTAGGATTTTAAATAGCTCGGCTGGAATACTGTCATCTCCGCTAGCTTTGTTGTTACTAATGCTTCCTAAGGCCCACTTGACTTCACTCTCGAGGATGTCCGGCTCAAGTTCAGTGACCGCACTATCATGGCTATCAGGGACATTCAGATCTTTCCTGTATAGTTCTTCTGTGTATTCTTGCCACCTCTTCTTAATCTCATCTGCTTCTGTTAGGTCCCTGCCTTCTTTGTCCTTTATCATGCCCGTCTTTGCACAAAACGTTCCCTTGAGATCTCCAATTTTCTTGAAGAGATCTCTAGTCTTTCCCATTCTGTTGTTTTCCTCGATTTCTTTGCATTGTTCATTTAAGAAGGCCTTCTTGTCTCTCCTTGCTATTCTCTGGAACTCTGCATTCAGTTGGATATGTCTTCCCCTTTCTCCCTTGCTTTTAGCTTCCCTTCTTTCGTGAGCTACTTGTAAAGCCTCATCAGACAGCCACTTTGCTTTCTTGCATTTCTTTTTCTTTGGGATGGATTTCGTTGCTGCCTCCTGAACAATGTTACGGACCTCCGTCCATAGTTCCTCAGGCACTCTGTCTATCAGGTCTAATCCCTTAAATCTATTCCTCACCTCCACTGTATATTCATCAGGGATATGATTGAGGTCATACCTGAACGGTTTAGTGGTTTTCCCGACGTTCTTCAATTTAAGCCGAAATTTTGCAAGAAGCAGCTCATGATCTGAGCCACAGTCAGC
Organism: Heloderma suspectum; assembly: GCF_057233095.1. Taxonomy (NCBI): domain Eukaryota; kingdom Metazoa; phylum Chordata; class Lepidosauria; order Squamata; family Helodermatidae; genus Heloderma; species Heloderma suspectum. Next base: position 75,341,110 of record NC_139460.1, on the reverse strand, counting down.
TCCAGGTCTTGTTTTTACTGATTGTATGGAGCTTCTCCATCTTTGGCTGCAAAGGACATAATCAATCTGATTTCGATACTGACCATCTGGTGACGTCCATGTGTAGAGTCGCCTCTTGTGCTGTTGGAAAAGAGTGTTTGCTATGATCAGCGTGTTCTCTTGGCAAAACTCTATTAGCTTTTGTCCTGCTTCATTTTGTACACCAAGGCCATGCCTGCCTGTTATCCCCGTGATTTCTTGACTTCCTACTTTAGCATTCCAATCCCCTATGATGAAGAGGACATCTTTTTTTGGTGTTAGTTCTAGAAGGTGTTGTAGGTCTTCATAGAACCGATCAACCTCAGCTTCTTCGGCCTCAGTGGTTGGGGCATAGACTTGAATTACTGTGATGTTGAATGGTTTGCCTTGGATTCGTACTGAGATCATTCTATCGTTTTTAAGATTGTACCCCAGTACTGCTTTTCCCACCCTTTTGTTGACTATGAGTGCTACTCCATTTCTTCTAAGGGATTCTTGCCCACAATAGTAGATATGATGGTCACCTGAATTAAATTTGCCCATGCCTGTCCATTTTAGTTCGCTGATTCCCAAGATGTCGATGTTCAATCTTGCTATCTCATGTTTGACCACCTCCAGCTTACCTTGATTCATTGATCTGACATTCCAGGTTCCTAAACAATATTGTTCTTTACAGCATCGGATTTTCTTTTCACCACCAGACACATCCACAGCTGAGTGTCCTTTCGGCTTTGGCCCAGCCGCTTCACTCTTTCTGGCGCTACTTGGAAATACCCTCTGCTCTTCCCCAGTAGCATATTGGACACCTTCCGACCTGAGGGGCTCATCTTCCGGCGTCATATCTTTTAGCCTTGTGATACGTTCCATGGGGTTTTCTTGGCAAGAATACTGGAGTGGGTTGCCATTTCCTTCTCCAGTGGACCACATTTTGTCAGAACTCTCTGCCATGACCTGTCCGTCTTGGGTGGCCCTGCACGGCATAGCTTATGGCTTCACTGAGTTACGCAAGCCCCTTCGCCACAACAAGGCAGTGATCCATGAATGCTTGCTTAAGTTCATTATTGGTGCACTTCCCTTGCTAGTAAGCCTCTGAGCATGTGAAGATGAGTCAAAGGGCTGATAACAGCCTTCTCAGCGCATTCCTTACTAATGAGTAGAAAGCCTTAGCAGGCCTTGCCTGAGAAGTGTAGCTGTGTGTTTATGCTGAGCTGCAGTTGGCTGTGCTTGAGAACCGAACACTTCTAGCCTATGCTGGGAACGAACGCTAAGGGCGCTTGCTAGTGTTGTGCTGCCTCATTGCTGACATGTATGGTATAAAACCCATTTGATCCAATGGCTCATGGTTCAGAGAAGCTGTCTGATCCAACCATTGGGTAGGCCTGTGTGCTGTAAGGTACCCAATAAAGTCTCCATGTAAGTAAAGCATTGACTCTGATTTATCACTATCTTGGCTCCTCCAATCTAAGAGTTCAATGCCCACTGCAGGGGCAACACAGCAACAGAATCAGTAGGGGTGCAACAGGCTATCAATGGCTACCAGTCTTGATGGCTATGTGCTACCTGCAGTACCAGAGGCAATGAGCCTATGTACACCAGTTGCTGGGGAACATGGGTGGGAGGGTGCTGTTGTGCTCATGCCCTGCTTGTGGTTTCCTGGTTGACAGCTGGTTGGCCACTGTGTGAACAGAATGCTGGACAAGATGGACCCTTGGTCTGATCCAGCATGGCTCTTCTTATGTTCTAACAGAATCAGCAGGGACATGAGTTCCCCATTGGATACTGTCCCATGCCATGCTTATGGTAGACCCATTGAAATCAATAAGACATAATTTAGTCATGACTAACCTAAGCCCCATTGGTTTCCATGGATTTCCTCTAAGAATGAATAAGTCTGGATCCACCCTAATTTAAGAAAAAATAAATCAAGCAGAATAGAAGTCTAAAGATTTAGCTACAACTTCATTTTCCTTATGGTTTTCAAAGATGGTGAGAATGTTAGTAACTGGTTCTCAGTTCCTTCTTCCCCAAACACATATGGTAGATTAAGCACAGACAGAACTTAAGTGTCAAGCAGGAGGAGTACAACAGATGACAAATCCTTGAACCATGATTTGAAAAGGTCAAGCAAAAATTTAAATACTGCTTTTAAAGTTAAGCATAGCTACAATATTTCTCCAGTTTCTGATGTGCTCTCCCCTTTCTCCAGTGCAGGGATTGCCAGCTCAAGCTGCAAGCATACTCATCCACTCAGGTAAGTGAAATGGTCTTGCTTATTATCCACGTGCACCAGTTCAATTGTAGAATGTCTATGGCTTAGACTCTAAATGTGCCTGCATTGCATAGGACTGAGTGCAGCTGATGCAGACATGATAACATTGCATGCAGTTGGACCAGTGCACTGCTGGAAGAAGTCTGAACATCACTTCCCATGTATAACTTGGCCCTAGATTTTTGTGTGTCTGGTTTTATCACCACCCTTCAGCTACACTGAGTAATATCTATGGTTTCATTTATATTATTAAAGTTATGATGGGGAATAATTGCAGTGCCTTCACGGAGTTTTTTCCTGGCACTTGTGTTGAATCCTTGTGGTTTCACAATGCACATCTGAGAAGAAGCTTGTTTATGTTATTGTATGTATGTATGTATGTATGCGTTTAAAACAGGTGGGCAACACATGGCACATGGACCACATGTGGGCCCTGCCACCCCTGGTGTGGCCCCCTCAGAACCTGGCCAACAAAATTCACAGCGTTGGCAAAAAAAAAACCCTCCACTAATTTTCCAGACTAAATTTGGCCTTTGTAGGAGTTTGTCACTAAAAACTGGCAACAAATTGGCAATTCTTCCCCCCACCCCACGAATTCTGCTGGGAGGCAGTGGCAGAAGTGCAGCCTGTGGCAAGGGTGTGTGTGTCCAGGAGACAAAGATGGCAACTGTACCTCCTGATTTAAAGCATTTATCCCACTCTTCAGCCAAAAAGCCTCTCAGATCAATAAAAACAAGACAGACCCCGTGCACACAGGCTTACAATCTAAGACACAACACAAAAGGAAAAGGGGAAGTGGCAGGAAGGGGGAAGAAATAAGCAAACTCAGGCACCAATTAGTAAAGTTAAACAGTAGTTCCTTATAATAGCAAGCTGGAAAAAGTTCAGAGAGAAGAGGAGCCCGATGGAGCTGGTCTTTCAGGAGACCTTACGGAATCACCCACAGTGAGGGTGGTGGAGGTGGACTGATCCAGCAAGCAGGCATATACATGAATCAACTATACAATATGTGGGGGCTTCTCTCTCTTAGATAGGATTAGTTAACTTGTTCAAGCACATGCAAGGTTGCCAGTTGTTTGTCAAAGTGAATTTACAAAAGCAGAAGGAAGGAACAGTGTGATATTTTGTGTATGCTAATTGAAAGCGAGGCATTTACTTAGGTTGTGCTTGTTATTTTCTGCAGATTCAGATCTCCTCTTCTGACAGGGGATTCAGTGCAGAACTAAAATATGATGGGTGGCTTGGCAGCAGTGAAAAAAGGTCATTTACTCTAATGCAATAAAGATAAGCAATAAGTTCCATTGATGCATATAGTATGTTCTGTGCTTGCTTGCTTGTTCTTTCTTCCCTCAGCAAAAGCAAGGCTACTGAACTGAATACAGTGCAAGCAGAAATCTTACCAAAGTAGCCGACAATCTCACTTGTAACTAAAAAAAAAAGACCTCTCATCTCCTGAGGTGTAACCTCAAAAGCTTAGCACAGTCCTTTTATTCTCTTATTCAAATCTATCTACTTTTAATCATCTCTCAAGCAACAGAAAAAGCCGCTGATCCTGCACTACTCTTGCATAAAAATACACGTTTCTCTAAAGCTGTTGAATTCAATAGGCATTTGGAATCTCTCCTCTCCCTCTCTCTCTCCCTCTCTCTCTCTCTCTCTCTCTCTCTCGGACCAAATCCAAAGAGTACAATTTGTGCAGTGCATTGCGACAAACATGTTTCGTGGATTTTACTTGCTCAGCATTAAATAGATGTGAAAATGGAAAGCATTTATATTCATAGAAATTTACTGACATTTAAAAAATAGTAGAGAGACACTTCAAGGGAATGGAGGGCGTCTTTATTCTAGCTTTCTTTCCTTAGGGTTGTCATAACAGCCTACATAGTCATTCTACATTTATAGCAGATTGTTCTGTCATTTATAATTATACTTCATGGGGGAAGAGCAATTCAGAATCTTTTTAATAAACACAATTGGAATCACTCACTTCTGAGGTAGATGATTTTAGTTACTTAATGCAGCTTTAACGATGTTTATTGAAAAGATCCAAACTGTTGCTAACTATCAGAAGCAGGTCTGTGAACTGGATTATTTTTATGCTGAGACATTAGTGCCATAATATAGGTGTAAATGCAAACTATAACACTTTGACTCTCAACCATACCACACCTTTCTGGGACAACCTTTTAGTTTGTTTTTATTTCTCCATATCAAGTATCAGCTCGTAGATGTTTTAGTAAAATGTTGCATTGCTGACTGCTGCTGTCTGCTTGATCTATAGCCTAATTCTCACAACAGATTTATTATTTATTTAAACATTTATATGCCACTCTTACAATAACACAGAGAGAAAAATAAAACTATAGTCATATCAAAACAGTAAAAACAAGGCAGAAATGTAACGAAGTAATAAAATGTATATCAAACATATTGGGCTGGATCTTGATTAAGGGTTACTTAGAATAGACCCACTGAAATCAATGAGGCCAAAGTGAGTTGGAGCTAACTTAAGTCCCCTTGGTTCCAATGGGCCTACTCTCAGTACGACCAAGTCTGGATCCAACCCATTGGTTGAATCCAGGCTAAGTCAGTCATGCTTTAGTCCTATGACTAACTTGCCTCACTGATCTCAATGAGACTAAAGTGTGACTAACACAGCTGAAAGGTCCTGCTTTTAGCAGCAGATGTTTGTATTACACAGATAAATGGTAACTGAAGCAGGGTCTGATTTGACAAGAAAAGATGGTAGGAAGGTTAATATAGGGAGAGACAGTATCTAATTTATGTGGGTCCCATGCTCAGTTTCATTGGTTGAAACTTGAACCCAGCATCTTGAATGGAATACCTATGGAAGCACATAGGTAGCCAGTGCAGTCAATGAAGTACAAACTGTTTATCAGCATTCTCCAACCTGGTTCCCTCCAGATTTTTGAACTACACAGCTCAGCATTCCAGACCATCTTGATCTTGTATGTCAGCCTTCTCCAACCTGGTACCCTGCAGTTGTGTTTGACTGCAACTGCTATCAACCTCAGCCAGCATGGTCATGGAAGTTGCAAAACATCTGAAGGGCACCAGGTTGGGGAAGGCTACTCTATCTCCTGACATGGATGTTCAATGATTGAACAGGAAATGGGACCAAGCATTTTGCACTAACTCAAGGTTCCAAGTTATCTTCAAGGGCAGAAATAGTCCAGCCTTGATGTTACAAAACTAGATCAGCACAGTGGGGACTTGTCCTCCAAAAGAGGATGCAGCCTGCATGGCATATGTCATTGATGGAAAGCTTTTCTAGAGCTCACAGCAACCTGCTTATCATAAAGCAAGGTGGGTTTTTAGAATGACACCAAGGCTGCAAACCTGCACTGATAGGGTAAAAACTATTCTAGATGAGGTGTTAAACCTGCATCTGATGATTTGTACCACTTTACTAGTGGGAGCTCACCATATAGAAGATTTCCTGCATGTAGCGTTCTTGCCCACACTTCTTTCTGACATGTAGATTTTGACCCAGAAGTATGTGAAAGTGCATTCAGTCTTGTGAGCCCCACCTTCACTCTGAAGTATACAGAACTAGAATCTGTAGGATAATTTGTTGGGGATTAATTGTGAATAATTGTGCCTTCCTTGTGAAGTCTGAATGTGGCCGGTGTCTCTCTCTCTCTATTGCATTGCTTCCAATGTTCTCTTGCATCCGCATACCACTGAAAGCAATGCAGTACGAACTGGATAACTGATAACTGTGTTGTTCCCTCCAGCCATTTTATTCTGGTGCTTAGAACCATTCTTAGTTGTATGGGCTGAAGTCCACAATCTTATTATAGTACTAATATGGTAGGCAAGTCATATGCTCAAAATAGGAGATTTTCCACTTCCGCTAGTTTTTATTCCATTTGGGGAAGAATGAGCTCTCTTCACGAATGTATTGGTTTACAGATCTGTCATACTGACTTCTGTTTTAACTCTTCTTTATCTCCTATATATAAAGCAGCCAATTAAGGCACACACACTCATTGAAGGCCTACAGAAGTAACTAAGGTTTTCACTTGTCTTGGGGTGCAATCCTATGCATGCTGGGAGTAGGATTTTTTTCTGTCTAAACATGCATACGATGTGCTGGGCTTGATGAAGCCAAGGCTGGAGTTAAAATCGCTGGAAGAAACATTAACAGTCTCCGATATGCAGGTGATACCACTTTGATGGCTGAAAGCTGAGGAACCTCATGACGAAGGTGGAGGAGGAGCTGAGGAACCTCATGACGAAGGTGAAAGAAGAAAGTGCAAAAGCTGGGTTGCAGTTAAACCTAAAAAAAAACCAAGATTATGGCAACCAGCTTGACTGATAACTGGCAAATAGAGGGAGAAAACGTGGAGGCAGTGACAGACTTTGTCTTTCTAGGCGCAAAGATGACTGCAGACGCTGACTGCAGCCAGGAAATCAGAAGACGTTTACTTCTTGGGAGGACAGCAATGACAAATCTGGATACAATAGTGAAGAGCAGTGACATCACACTGACAACAAAGGTCCGCATAGTTAAAGCAATGGTATTCTCCGTAGGAACCTATGGCTTCGAGAGCTGGACCATAAGGAAGGCTGAGCGAAGGAAGATAGATGCTTTTGAACTGTGGTGCTAGAGGAAAATTCTGAGAGTGCCTTGGACTGCAAGAAGATCAAACCAGTCCATACTCCAGGAAATCAAGCCAGACTGCTCACTTGAGGGAAGGCTATTAAAGGCAAAGCTGAAGTACTTTGGCCACATCATGAGAAGACAGGACACCCTGGAGAAGATGCTGATGCTAGGGAAAGTGGAAGGCAAAAGGAAGAGGGGCCGACCAAGGGCAAGGTGGATGATGATATTCTGGAGGTGACGGACTCGACCTTGGGGGAGCTGGGGGTGGCGACGGCCGACAGGAAGCTCTGGCATGGGTTGGTCCATGAAGTCATGAAGAGTCGGAAGCAACTAACCGAATAAACAACAACAAACATGCATAGGATTGTGCCTTTAACATTTTTTGCTTTTTGTTTGGCCATTCCACAATTTCAGTGACAGCTGTGAGGTTGCCTAATGCTGCAGCAATACCAGACTTTACAGCCTCAGTTTTTCATGAGTTTTAAACATCTAAAACTATCAGGCCAACCTTACAGCAATAAACAACAGAAGGCTTCTAATTACAAGCCAATCAGAAATGGAAACTTCTAGTACTACAACTTAGTGGTGAGAGCTAGAAGCAATGCTCAAGATTTATATAGATCCTGAAATGGTTGTTGCTTATTACTATATGTGTGTGTGTGTGTGTGTGTGTGTGTGTTCATAAAATGCCTTCAAACCTCTGCTGAAGGGCAGTATATAAATATTTTAAATACACAGAAATAAAATAAAACCCATGTAGCTATTAGATGCCATAAATTTGTAGCTGAAAACGGATTTAGTTTCTCCTTCTATATTTTTTTTTTATTTTGGAACCATGTTCTACCAGTGTGAGAATATTAATACACAGAGCATGATGAAAAGTTAAAAGATTTAACTAGAGAGAAATAATAATAAAGGCAAATGCAATTTTAGATTGCATCTATAGAAGAATAGTTTCTAAAACATGGGAAGTGATAGTTCCGCTCTACTCAGCACTAGTCAGACCTCACCTCAAATACTCTGACCAATTCTGGACACCACATTTTAAGAAGGATTCAGATAAACTGAAACAAGTTGAGAGAAGGCAACAAAGATGATCAAGGGACCAGAAATTAAGTCCTAGAAGAAAATATTGAAGGAACTGGGTATGTATAGACTGAGGAAGTATATGATAGCACCTTTGAAGTACCTAAAGGGTTGTCATACAGAAGACAGCTGCAACGTGTTCTCTATCATCCAAGACTGTAGGACATGAAATAATGGGCTTAGTTTACAGGAAGGTTGAATATCAGGAAAAATTTCCTAATGGTCAGAGCAGTCAGATAATGGAACCAACTGCCTAGGGAGGTGGTAGGCGCTCAATCGCGGGGAGTATGCCAGCAAAGACTGGACAGGTATTTGTCAGGGATGCTTTAAACTGTATTCTTGAATTGAGCAGGAGGTTGTACTCAGTCGCCTAAATAGCCCCTTCCAACTCAGTGATTCGATGACAACGATGATGATGATGATACAAAAACCAATACAAGGATAGAAGAAAGGGGGAAGGGAAGTTAAAATTAAGAGTGAAGTGAATGTCAGTAGAAACAGATTAGGTTGTCTTGGCAGAAGATAATTAACAGGCTAAAGGGTGTGAGGCCAAGTTCTAAAACGAACAAGTGATAATTATTCACATAGTGAGCGGCTGCTAGAGAGACAACCAGGGGAATTGCGAGGATTTAAAAAAAAAATCAAAACAGCAGTAAAATGCTGAGAAGAAAATGACCAAAAATGTGTTGGTAATGATAAAGAAGCACACTCTATACATACTGAATAGCCTAATTTAGGCTGCAATCCTATACACTTCCCTGGGAGTAAGTCTCACTGAAGTCAATGGGATTTACTTCTGAGTAGACATGAGTAGGATTGCACCTGATGTACATTTCTGTCTGTCCTGACTATCTCAGTGCATATAAGCACACATTACCAAGTGATGAGCATCTCTAGTATGTATCCAGATTTTTCTGCAACATGAAATGGCAATGCATTATGACTTCAGTTATTGAAATGGCCTAAATATAGGAGACACAATCCTAGGGTGGCCATGTGTCCTCTTTTATAGAGCTTAGTCCTCTGTTTGAAGGGCTGTCAGAGGACTGTCCTTTGTTTGAAGAGCTGTCCTTTTCAATTCCAGTTTAAGGATGAAGAGCCATAAGAATAGTTGCCCATCAAGAGGGAGCACCTGGACAGCAGGCTGAATGGGCGGGCATATAGGTGACCTGATCACAGTCTTCTGCACTATGGTGAGATATACTGCAGTTCTATTTAAATTATAATAATTATTTCTAGATTTGCACATATATATGTAAATTAACACATGCAAATTATATGCAAATTTTGATCCTCTTTTGTGATGTATTTTCCCTCCCTCCCTCCCTCCCTCCCTCCCTCCCTCCCTCCCTCTTTTCTTTTCTTTTCTTTTCTCTTTCTGTCTGTCTGTCTGTCTGTCTGTCTTTCTGTCTTTTCTTTTCTTTTTGGATGATTGATGAGTGGCCACCTTATATAAGCATCATGGTGCAGAGCCTGTACACGTGTGTGAGCAGACTGGTGGTCTGGAATGCACATCAACCCTTTGGAAAGCCTGTCAAGCCATAGCATAATGCATGTTCCTGCAAGCGAGGCTGATGGGGCAAGGCAATATTTATTTATTTATTTATTTATTGACCCTTCCATGCCACTGAGCCAAGCACCCCACCTCAAAAGGTACTTCACTTAGAGCACAAGCCCACAGGGCTGGCCCTACTATTAGGCAGAGCGAAGCAGTTGCCTTGGGCGGCAGATGCTGGGAGGCAGCAGCAAGGTACTGGAGGAAAGACCTATGTGCCATGCAGCCTGCTGTGTGCTTCCTAAGTTAGCCTGCTGCCTTCAGGTGCAGTGGAGGATGCTGTCCCATCACCGATGTTGAAGGAAGATTAACTGCCAGTTCAGTTGGCTTTTGGAGATGGAATGGGAGGGGGCACCATCTTGTCCTTTGCTTCAGGCAACAAAATGTCTTGGGCTGCTCCTGCAGCAACCCTGAGAGTCAGGGCTGCAGCCTGGAGAGAGTGGGTATACCAGGATGTGCTTACAATAGCATCAGGTTGTGAACTGGGAGCTGAGAGGATTTCAACGATCAGCATGGGGGCTCTGCTAGTTGCTGGGAAAAGAAGGCCACTATACACAGTGCCATCTCCACGTTTTTTGAGGGTCCTTGGGCAAGACACCTTCACTGAGCCCCCTCCCTCAGGGAGTCTGCCTTCTCACTACCATTGTCACTGGCTGCGCTTGCTCCTCACCCTCTTTCTCATCACTGCTACCACTTGCTTGCTTGACAGGCAGAGAGCCAGTGAGCAGGTAGGCAGTGGCATCCACTGCTCCTCCTTCTCACCACCACTGTGGTCTGGGCCAGAGCGAGAGACAAGTGAATAAGCAGGCTGTGACAGTGAAGAGATGAGCAACTCCAGGGAGATCTTGTGAGTGGGCCCCTGCTGGGGTGTGGGCCCTCAGCAAGTGCCCAGTCATGCCTACCCTTGATGCCCTTCTCTGGCATGCCTACTCAGCATGGGCTGCAGTGGCATAGACCTCACACGCAGCTCTTTGTTCATGTTCTCCACCATCCATGGGGATGACCATGAGCCAGCATTGTGCCTTTTGCTGTGAATGCAGGGCTGTATTGAACTGGCCTTTCAGGGGACAAATAGCTAATTGAGATTAACTGGGAATGTCTCAGATCCATATATGGCACACTGTATATGCAGTGTCTTTTAGCCAATGTTCACTTCATTTATTATCATAAATAATATTATTATTCTTTGTAGAACAATAACAGTGTACCTTGGCCTTGCAGAGGCCCCAACTCCCTGCCCCAAGGAGATTACAAGCTAAACTGTGAAACATACCACCAGTGTTATCTGTGGAAAAGTGGAGAAATAAGAATGTATTATATTATATTGATCTGAATACTATGTAGGTTTGTACACTGGCTACCAGGCTCTAAATAGTGAAGCAATAGATTTTTTTTTAATGGGATTCTTAAATAGATTCCTCCATTAGCAATTAATCCCTAAGTCAGCTAGATTGGTTGTTGTTGTTTTAAACTTAATTCATCATTACAAGTGTTTTGTGTGGTTTAAATTCATTTACAAAGCACAACATTAAAAGGAGTCACTTTGAAATTGACTCAGATATGATATTCTGAAAGGGTGGCTATAGTATGACAGCATCAATCTAAGACATGTCACTCTGCGAGAAATTCTAGAGGGAGAATGCTGTTTTAATCCAAGTTAACCAACTGGAAAGGATATTCAAATGCTTTCCTCCGTTGTTTTCCACTCCCACATATTTATGATATAGTGCAGGCACACTGCCCTTAAATGGTTTATCAATGGCAAAATCTCATTAAACATTTTCTCTCTTTTGCATTGTTTAAATATCGTTCCTCAAGTTTGAAATTGTGTCAGTTCATTTCCTATCAAATTTGTCCTCGTGTTTTTGAGATGTATTTTTTCCCCTCCAGGATTTGGTTAGTTAGTAATGGCATTAATTACAGAGGGCTGGATCCAGGATCTGCCTTTCATTTACAGAGGGGCTCTGCTCATTGAAGGTGCTTCTGTCCGATTTGGGGGGATCCCCTATTCCCCCCATGCACCACAGCTCACCCCATACAGCATGGCCCTTGACCTTCTGTGTAGCATTGTCAGGGGGAGAGAAGTGGGGTAGTTCACATCTGCCAGTGTAGTTGTACATGCCTAAATCTGGATCCAACCCAGAAATATTAGAACTGGAACCATAACAATAATAAATCAGGGAGAATTTTACTCCTGTTTTGCCAGACATTGGGGTAGATGCAATCTACATAGACAAGTGAAATGACAGAGAATTAAAAAGGGATTAAAACAGCATATTGTAGATGAGCTAATACTGGAAAGATGAAATAAATAATTTTCCCATAATTTCTCAGTACCTGTATCTAGAGCTGTGAGTATGTGAGAAAGTGAGGGTAGTTTCAAACATAACAAATTTCATACATAAAAATAATTTTGAATGTGTTAAAAATACTTAAGCTGTATAAGCATGATCAGTCATGTGACAGTCCTTACTGTGATAACAAGCCTTACTACGGAAGCCACTGGTTTCCTATATGCTTTTAACCCGGGTAAGGTATAGATCTGTTGATTGATTGAACCAAGATCTTGACACTAGAATCTTTCCCACCAGAGAGTTTTCTTATACAAAAAATTAAAGCCCAAGCATGGGCAAATTTAATTCAGGTGACCATCATATCTACTACTGTGGGCAAGAATCCCTTAGAAGAAATGGAGTAGCACTCATAGTCAACGAAAGGGTGGGAAAAGCAGTACTGGGGTACAATTTCAAAAACGATAGAATGATCTCAGTACGAATCCAAGACAAACCATTCAACATCACAGCAATTCAAGTCCAACCACTGATGCCGAAGAAGCTGAGGTTGATGGGTTCTATGAAGACGTACAACACTTTCTAGAACTAACACCAATGTCCTCTTCATCACAGGGGATTGGAATGCTAAAGTAGGAAGTCAAGAAATCACCGGGATAACAGGCAAGCATGGCCTCGGTGTACAAAATGAAGCAGGACAAAGGCTAATAGAGTTTTGTCAAGAGAACACGCTGATCATAGCAAACACTCTTTTCCAACAGCACAAGAGGGGACTCTACACATGGACATCACCAGATGGTCAAAATCGAAATCAGATTGATTATGTCCTTTGCAGCCAAAGATGGAGAAGCTCTATACAGTCAGTAAAAACAAGACCTGGAGCTGACTGTGGCTCAGATCATGAGCTTCTTATCGCAAAATTTCAGCTTAAATTGAAGAACGTAGGGAAAACCACTAAACCATTCAGGTATGACGTAAATCATATCCCTTATGAATATACAGTGGAGGTGAGGAATAGATTTAAGGGATTAGACCTGATAGACAGAGTGCCGGAGGAACTATGGACAGAGATCCATAACATTGTTCAGGAGGCAGCAACTCAATCCATCCCAAAGAAAAAGAAATGCAAGAAAGCAAAGTGGCTGTCTGAGGAGGCTTTACAAGTAGCTGAGGAAAGAAGGGAAGTGAAAAGCAAGGGAGAAAGGGGAAGATATACCCAACTGAATGCAGAGTTCCAGAGAATAGCAAGGAGAGACAAGAAGGCCTTCTTAAATGAACAATGCAAAGAAATTGAGGGAAACAATAGAATGGGAAAGACTAGAGATCTCTTCAAGAAAATCGGAGATATCAAAGGAATGTTTTTTGCAAAGATGGGCATGATAAAGGACAAAGAAGGCAGGGACCTAACAGAAGTAGATGAGATTAAGAAGAGGTGGAAAGAATACACAGATGAACTATACAGGAAAGATCTGAATGTCCCTGATAGCCATGATAGTGCGGTCACTGAACTTGAGCCGGACATCCTCGAGAGTGAAGTCAAGTGGGCCTTAGGAAGCATTACTAACAACAAAGCTAGCGGAGATGACAGTATTCCAGCTGAGCTATTTAAAATCCTAAAAGATGATGCTGTTAAAGTGCTGCACTCAATATGCCAACAAATTTGGAACACTCAACAGTGGCCACAAGACTGGAAAAGGTCAGTTTACATTCCAATTCCAAAGAAGGGCAACGCCAAAGAGTGTTCAAACTACCGTACAATTGCACTCATTTCACATGCCAGCAAGGTGATGCTCAAAATCCTACAAGCTAGGCTTCAGCAGCATGTGAACCGAGAACTACCAGAAGTACAAGCTGGGTTTTGAAGAGGCAGAGGAACTAGAGATCAAATCGCCAACATTCGCTGGTTCATGGAGAAAGCAAGAGAATTCCAGAAAACATCTATTTCTGCTTCATTGACTATGCTAAAGCCTTTGATTGTGTGGATCACAACAAACTGTGGCAAATTCTGAAAGAGATGGGAGTACCAGGCCACCTTACCTGTCTCCTGAGAAACCTGTACGAGGGTCAAGAAGCAACAGTAAGAACCAGACATGGAACAACCGATTGGTTCAAAATTGGGAAAGGAGTACGACAAGGCTGCATATTGTCACCCTGCTTATTTAACTTATATGCAGAGTACATCATGAGAAACGCCGGGTTAGATGAATCACAGGTCAGAATTAAGATTGCCGAGAGAATTATCAACAACCTCAGATACGCAGACGATACCATCCTAATGGTAGAAAGCAAAGAGGATCTAAAGAGTCTCTTGTTGAGGGTGAAAGTGGAGAGTGCAAAACCTGGTTTGAAACTCAACATTAAAAAAACGAAGATCATGGCATCTGGCCCCATCACCTCCTGGCATATAGAAGGGGAAGAAATGGAAGCAATGACAGATTTTCTTTTCTTGGGCTCCAAGATCACCACAGACAATAACTGTAGCCATGAAATTAAAAGACACTTGCTCCTTGGGAGGAAAGCTATGGCAAACCTAGACAGCATCGTAAGAAGCAGAGACATCACCTTGCTGACAAAGGTTCGTATAATCAAAGCTATGGTTTTCCCAGTAGCATCGTATGGCTGTGAGAGCTGGACTATAAGGAAGGCTGAGCGCCGAAGAATCAATGCTTTCGAACTGTGATGCTGGAGAAGACTCTTACGAGTCCCCTAGACTGCAAGGAATCAGTCAATCCTAAATGAAGTCAACCCTGACTGCTCATTGGAAGGACAGATACTGAAGCTGAAGCTCAAATATTCTGGCCACCTAACGTGAAGAGAAAACTCTCTGGAAATGACCCTGATGCTGGGAAAGATTGAAGGCAAAAGGAGAAGGGGACAGCAGAGGATGAGATGGCTAGATAGCATCACCGATGCAATGAATATGGACTTGAGCACACTCCGGGAGAGAGCGGAGGACAGGAAGGCTTGGCGTGCTATGGTCCATGGTGTCAGGAAGAGTCGGACACGACTGAATGACTGAACAACAAAATGTTTTGATTTTACTTTGGGGGGTGATATTTCAATAGATTAACTTTAATATACACTCAGATTAGTTGCCGTTATGTTAGGCTATAAACCTGCTAAATGTAAAATGTGGAGACACTACTTGTTCTGATCAGATTGTCCTGTTAGTGAATCTACTGAATGTTTGCTTAAGTTGTGGCTTCAAATACTATTGAAATGTATAGTAGTCAAAGCTCTGTGTGTGTGTGTGGGGGGGGGGATGCTGCCAATCCAAATTTATTAAATGTCCTTTTTTTAGAGAATACAGGGCCATAAATTTTGCAGCCTAATTTCTGTTTAGATTTTACAGTATCGCTGATGGGTGCATAGATCTGAGCCATTAAAAGTGATGACTATTCAGTTCTATCATTATAAGTGGTATTTTACCCAGTACTGCCAAGTATGGTAATATCCTAGGGCTAAATTTTTCCCCTCTTCTTAATTTATTGGTGTTTCTATGTAGGTTTATTATACTTTATCAAAATCTGTTGAAATATCTTTCAGTAGCAACATTTTGTTTAACACTGCTACTTAATATTTGTTGTATGTCTGATTCTGGAGTTTATTTGTTACTCCTCAAAAAGAGTCACTTAGGTTTAAAATGTGTTGGAAAGTGCTTGTTTGTGTACAGAAGAAATATTTGTGTATAGTAGGAAGACTCTCTTTTATTGCTTTGGTTTGGTGAAATTCCTCCTGTTTTTGCAGTTTGGAACTGAGGTAAGAACTTTTTATTTGTGTAAGAATTCATTTGCAATGGTTGATTGATTGCCTGTCAATCTTTCTGCAGTATGTTTGATTCCCAATATGTTCAACTTTAAATTGCATGTTTTAGTTATTATATTAGCCTGCAATCCTACACTCATGTACCTGTGCTGTGGGGGACTATTACTGTGGGGGACTATTATAATAGTGTGTTAGACTATTATTTGGATTTTTGTGGAATCAACTTTGGTCCGTCAAGGACACACAAAGCAAGATAAGCTGAATGTACCCTACCTTTAATATCTGGTTTTCAGGGGTCACACAGTGCTTGAAAGGAACATACTTCCAGGTGGGGTGGGGGAACATCATCAAGCTGGCAGGGTCTGCTCAACCAATGATAGAGGCTTGTTTCCCAGCCCACGTCCAGGCTCCCCCATGCTTCTATATTATTTTGAATGCAGAACAACTAATTTTTCCACGTGTGTGCAGATTTCCCTAAAGAAGCCAAAATCCCCGATCACCCAGTGCAGTATCTGAAGGCTCCCTATGACAGCATCCCCCTTGCTTGCAATTTTGCCGCATTTCAGCAATCTGCCACAGAGTTATTGCTCCCACCCTGTTTTTCCCCATGTGCACACTTTTGCCTTGAGAAGCCAAAATCTCCAGTTCTTGAGTTCATCTGAAGGTTCCCCCTAAGAACATCCCACCCCCTACCCCCAGTTTCAACCCATTCCAGCGAACTGTTCAGAGTTATTGCTTCTACCACCACCCTTCTCTTTCTCTGGGCACATTTTCCCTGCTTGAAATGATAGGCATACGAGACCTTGCCAGACTGGAGAAGCAACTTTACTTAACATCAAAGAAGTGACTTCACACAATATTGGAGATGCAATTTAACACAACAATGGAGAAGTGAAGTAATGCAAACATCAGAGAAATGCATCATCATGGAGGCTAATTACTGGTGAAATGGGAGTGCAGGGTGATTCTGAAGGCTGGAAAGGCTCACTGAGGTGGCAGCAAAGTGAAAGACACACTTCCAAGCAGGGCTATTACGCCGAAGTAAATGTGGAGGATACGGGCACACAGCACCGAAAGCATGGAGAACCCACATTAAAGAAATAAAATGGAGTAAAAGTAGTCTCAGAAAATCCAGCTTTTCCACTGGAAATCCCTGGGGTGGCTGCAGATTGGCCACAATGTCATCTGCCACCAGTGACCTCAAAATGTTTCCAATTCACAGCAAATTCCCTGTGAGGACAGTGCCCTGGAAGTAAGTCCCATTGACTTTAGTTGGGCTTACTTCTGAGGAGGCTTGTAGAGGATGGCACTGTTAATATTTAACATGTTATTCCCTTTTCTGCACCATCAGTATGCTCAACGGAAACATTACTTGCTGATTTCACAGTTCTGAAATAATTCCAGAGAAGTACTTCAGTGATTATTATACCTTGGAACATTGCTAAAGAAAAGAGGAACACAACACAAAAGCATATCTTCTGGATTAGATCAGAGTTCCATCTAATCCAGCATCCTGTTAGTGGACAACCAGATGCTTCTCGGACCCTCAAGCAGGACATACAGGAATAGCCTCCTCCTATTGTTGCTCCCCAGGAACTGCTATTCAGTGGCATACTGCATCTAAAGTTTCCATATAGGCCATCATGACTAGTAGCCATTGACAGACCTATCCCAGGATATTTGGCTGCCTGAGGCAAAGTTCAAATCTTCCCTCCCACTTCAGGGCCAAAATGTTAAAAGGTCCTGCTGCACCATTCAGACAACAGTTCCGACCTTGTTCTACTCGCCCCGCCCCCCATTAAATTGTAGCAAGTAATATGATATTCTAAATAACATGGGCCTCAAGTTGGTTCCGTGTTCCTTAGATTCCTATGAAAATTGCAACAGGTACAACTTAGTAAAAATCCTGGGTATTTGGCCACATCAGTGACCAATGGTTACCAGCAAAACTCTCATGGCATAGCAGCAATAGGCTAAATTAGATCCACATTCATTGTGTGACATTGGGATCACAGTAAGGGGCAAAAATGTTAAACCAGGGATGGGGTACCCCACCCTACTGGCCTAATGTGGCTCACGAAACTCCCCATTCTGGCCTACAGCACACTTCCAGGCCATGCTTTCTCCCCCAGTTCAGTTTTAACCCTCATTGTAGCATAGTAGATAGGGAGGGTTAAAAATCTCCTTCTAGAGCACCACGATGGTGATCAAAATCAGGCTGTCTCCAGTCCTCAGCAAACCAGTAGAGATGAGTTGAAGAACAGAGAGGGCCCAGTTTTCATCCTGTTCATGGCACACTCCTCCATTGACCACCCCAGAGTGGCAATGGAGGGTTCATGCCAGAGAACCATCTCACCAGCCACCAAAAATACTGTCATATGTATTATATTGTATTACTGTGTTATCAAGCAAGAGAAGAGAAGAAGATGTAGGATAGTTGTTTTGGGCATGTCCCCTAGTGATGGGGCCTTTTCAGTTGTCACTCCCTTTCTCTGAAACTCCATCTTGGCACTGTACTTGTCTTATTTTCAGCAGCACCAGGTAAATACTTTTTAACAGGCATTTTAGATCTATTTGTTTTAATTGTGGGATTTTTATTCTGTTCTGGTCCAGCATTGCTTTTATTGTTTTTGATCTTATTGCATTTTTGGATTTGGATTTTTAATTCTTTGCAAACTGCTCTGGGAGCATTGTTGGCTGAAGAGCAGAATATTAAGTTTTCTCAGTAAGATCAAGAACAATGTCTAGCTCAGGCCTAAATCCCACTGATTCGGGGGCAGAGAGTTAAACATGCACTTAAGTCTCCCATTGATATCAATGAGCTTTAAACAAAGAGAGGATAGTCTCGGAAGTTTTTTTACTCAAACAACATTAGAATTTCCAGTTTTAGGATGCAACAGAGAATGCAGACTAGCAAAAATTAAGAAGAGTTATCCCTGCGCCCCAACCCTGAACCACTTCCGGAATCATAGGTATTCTGATTTTCAAAGAGCTTGACACATAGTCATTACTGTGAAAATATATTTCACACAAGACATTTCTTAATTCTGTGTTATTTTAATTCATGATCTTATCCTTCATATATTTCCTTGCTCAAACAATCAGTTACAGTACTTTTAACTCAATACTTCAAATATAAAAATATTGTAAAGCAATGTTACATTTCTGCCTGGTCTCAGATCTCAGCCAAAGCCTTTGATCACCAGAAACACTCAAAGTTTGGGGGCAACATCTTCAGGACAAGGTTACTGCACAGATATTTGTTCAATTCCCATGTGCATATACAGCTTGGATTGGAAAGATACTTAATATCCAGTTATAATAATTATAGTGGCATTTTCTACTTAATTTTATTGCACAGTACACAGAGACTTCTGTCACCAGAATATCATAGCTAACACTGTGTCATCATGAAGAGTCACTATTTTGGAAAGTGACAGTAGAGCATTATTTTCAATTAAAATATGTGCGCTAAAACTCCCATTCAAAAAATCCATGTTGAGACTAGGACTGTGCAAAACCTGTTGCTTTATTTCTGCATTCCTGCATGCTGACATTGCATGTTTTGTATACTTATCTGCAAAAGCAGATATGCAGTTTTCACAATTCAGATCCAAATCATTGTTGCACAGTTGAGTTAATTGTGTATCATGTTCCCCATTAAAAATGCCCAGACACTATTTGTCTAAGCGGTATTCTGCAGGTTTGAATCATCGCACATTACTTGCTCAGCAACAGAGTTTTTTCCCAGAAAGCTCATGATAATATTCTCAAATATACTGTCTGATTGGGACACATATGTGTCCCTAGCAAATATGTGTTTTTCACATTGGGAATGAGAAATTATGGATAATTATGGCCTCCCTAGTGGGTCTAAGGCATAAGACAACAGTGTGACAGTGCCCCAAACTTATATACTGTTAAAATTTATTACTTTAGTTTTATTCTGTTTTAAATGTAAGGTTTTTATTTTTTTATGTTATTGTATTTTATGGTTTTAAGTTTTGTTATATGAACCACCCAGAGAGCTTCAGCTATTTCTAAAATGTACACAAACATCCTTTAGTCAATGGGCACGTGCGTCTACCCATGTGTCCATTTGAAAAATAGGGACAAAAATGTGTGATTTTTTTTTCTATTAAAAAATCCACACAGGACTGGCATGGAATGGACCTGGAAGTAGGAAAAGAAGGAATTCCACAGAAAAGGACTTGACAGACCTACCTATCTCTTTCTGGAAGTCCCTTCCAAAAGAGGCCCATCACACTTACTCATTAATGATCTTCCAGAAGCTGGTAAAGACCTTCCTTTTCAGGAAGGCCTTTAGGAGATAACTTTAACCGGCTATTTTTAATCTGTCTCTAATTATATTTATTTGCATATTTTAAATATTTCAATTGCTGTTGTGTTGTTAGTTTTCTGCTGCTCTTTTCATGTTTTAGTGTTTATGTTGTAGATGAAAGGATGTTTTTGACTGTTAAATTATTGTCTTTGTACCTTTTTTTTTACCTTGAACTTGATAAGGTGGGGCATAAATGTTTTAAAATAAATAACAATAAAATACACATATATGGCAAAATACTTTAATCCCTTCTTTAGGATATGTAGGGCCAGTTATATTGAGCAATATTCAGTGTCTCTAAGGGTGCAACCCTATGCATGTTTAGACAGAAAAGAAGTACTACATTTCTCAGCATAGCTGGCTGGAGGGATGCTGCAAGTTGTAGGACTTTTTTCAGTCTAAAGGTGCATAGGATTGTGCCCTAAGTAGCTATTTTAACCCCCCCCCCCCCGCTGACCTTTGCAAGACTGTTGAGTTTTATGGTAGTAAAGCTGGATGCAGCTCTGTGCTCTAAACTAATGAACACTAGTACTTCACTCTGAATTACTTGTGAGGAAAAGCCAAGTTTATTATGCAGTAAAATCTGTAAAATCACTTATTTTGGGGTGGAGATGAGTATTAAGATATACAGCTGGAAATTGCATTCCACTATGCACTGACAATATTTTTATTTCCGTCTAAAAGCCCAATGTCTCAACCGGCTACACAAGCAGGGAATAGACAGAGGAACACCCCTGGAATGGTGTAATTTATACTCCTGGTTGGGAATACAGGAGGTATTGTCCCCGGTTCATGAGTGACCCCAGCTATTTAGAGTGTGTATGCAAGTCACTAGGGCTGTTGGAGAAATTCGCAATAGATTCAAATGAGTTCAGATTTCTATGAACCCAACCTATGGATTTCACAGCAGACCATTTTTTTTTCTGATTCATGTTAATTCTGCGGACTGGTTTTTCAATTTGGCATGGGGGTGATTTGTACTAACTTGCATTAGCATTAATGCACGCTTGCACAAATGCACTAATGTGCATTAGTTAATGAATGCACATTTGCACAAGTGTGCAAGCGCACATTAGCACTAATGCGCAGTTGTGCTAATGTGAATTAGCACTAATGCAAATTGGCACAGGTAGAATGAAATTTTGATTAGAAATAATCTCATTCCATCAATATGAGTGGACGACAGAATGAAAGATGCCTGACAATCCACAAAACATAGATGGAACAGATTTAACAAAATCTGTCCATCCCTACTAGTCACGGTAAAAGCTTATGACATAATAAATTAATCAGTTTTTAAAGTACCACAAGACTCTTTGTTCATTTTGCTGCAGCAGACTAACATGGCTACCCTTCTGGCCATTTTGTGGGAAAGCTCTCATAATGCTTATTGATAGCAGGCTCTAATAAGTGTAATATCACACTGAACATAAGACAATTACGTGAAGAACCACACTCATTAACATCTCTCTACATATATCCATGGCAACATCCTCAGAGATAGATCCATATTTTACAGAAAAGCAGTGAAACAATCCCACGATATATGTGTATCTGAAAGCAGTTTATTCAGACGTTACACAAAAGTGAAGATGGGCACATGCACAATCTCCCATTGTAGGGATAGCTTGTAAAATGCATTTGTTTTCTTTCCTTTTTCCATGAGATGGAGATGGAGAAGAAAAGGAGTATGAAGTACTTTTGTTTCCTGTTCACTGCACATCACTCTAACATTGAAAGACCTTGTTATTTCACTGTAGAAGGTACATCTTTAACCTCAAAGGGAAATTGGTAACAAGGCAGAGTTTGGTCATTTGATCATCTGCTAGCTCAATAGGTTGGCTGTTGCAATCATCTAGAAGACAGAAACATGAATAAGCAAGACGAAAGAAAGAGACTGCAGATTTATTTCCAGTGAATTACAAAAGGCTTTGATTGGCTGAAAATAATAATATAAAGAGAAAGTCCCCCCGCCACACACACACACACACACACACAACATGGGTTTTATAATATGAACCTAGACTGGATTTTAAAGGTGAGTCAGTTAAGAGGCTTTGAGATGATGATAAGATCCATATATAAACAACTCTCTTTTGTCTATTTTTAACTGTAGAAAATGGATAATCATCATCTAGTATTTCATAGTTCCCAGTGAGTCCATGTGGTAACAGCACTGTTGGAAATAGCTAATTGAACTGATAAATGGGTTGGTGAGTCGACACATAAATGAAAACCAATTCCACATCAATGAGTAATCTTGCATTAAGGTAGTTTAGGACTGCTGAATGACAAACCAGCCACAATGGAAGCCCATGGAAATACGGAGATAAGTACACTAATGGAAGGGTATGAATTACTATTGGAAATATATTGCAGTTAGTTGTTGAATAAGTAAATAGAAAGAGAATGAAATACTGCAGTTAAGTGAAAGCTATTCCTAATCTATATTTCATTAAGTGTTATATGCTGACTAAACTGAAGGAGTTTGAGGTATCCTTGAGAATAATTGACAAAGTTCTCCCTGACTTTAGTGGGAAGGAATTATAATATTGTGCATTATACTTTCCATCTACAGTGGACAAGATAGGGCCCATTTACAAACGATCATATCAGTCAGCTATTGTGACTAACAGTGCAATCCTATGTGTGCCTACTCAGAAGGAGGCCCCGTTGAGTTCAATAGAGCTTACTCCTAGGTAAATGTGTATAGGATTGGAAACTAAATGTCAAAAGCAGAACTTGTGACCGTCCCCCAAAGCAGCTTCTGTTGTTCTCAAGAGTTCTCAAAAGGAATGCTACACTGACAGAGCCAGTGTCAACGTATTTCACCTGTCTAGATATTTTAATGTCTAGGCAAGTTATTAAAATGACAGCCATAAAACATGCATCCTTAAAGGTAAAGAAAGGGATAAACCAGCATGTACCTTTGGGTTCCTGTTATGAACTCATACCTAGATTTGCCATCAAGTGTACAGGGAGCTGCAGCCAATCATGACAACTCTACTTAAATAAATAATATGTAGCTATCATAGAATAAAACATTAAAAACTTCACCAAATAATGCAGGCATGGAATGGCGATTGTGACTTTCTTCATTAAATACTGCAGTGGCACTATCCAATAGTTGTCTTCAGACTTCACTTGAAAAACAACAATACAACTGTCAACATTTATATAACGCTTTAGAGCATTTCAAGAATGTCACGTATTCAGTTCCGTCACCATAGCACTGAAGGTATTATCCTGGGGGAAAGAACATTTTCCAGATACAAACTACTGTGGATTGTAATGTATATGGGGAAAATATGACATTCTGACTACAGATACAATTCTATCTTGATGGAAGATATTTGGACTCTTCACAAGAAATTAGAAACAAATGGACATGAATTGTACACATCCCAAATTATTCAGAAAAGATCAGAAAAAAAACATACTGATGCCATGCTAGTGAGGCCTACAGACAACAAATGGCATTTGGAAAGCAGTGCCTTTTTAAAGGACTAGTTTGTGTGCTGTGATAATGTAAGCCTTAATGAATTTTCCTGTTTATTTGGGACAGTGTTCCTCCCCTCCCCCTGCTCCAGTGCAATAAGGTAAAGGCAAAGGTGTCCCCAACCAGTCGTGTCCGACTCTAGGGTGCGGTGCTCATCCCCGTTTCTAAGCCGAAGAGTCAGCGCTGTCCGAAGACGCTTCCGTGGTCATGTGGCCGGCATGACTGAACACCGAGGTGCACGGAACGCTGTTACCTTTCCCGCCGAGGCGGTACCTATTTATCTACTTGCAATTTCTTGCTTTCGAACTGCTAGGTTGGCAGGAGCTGGGACTGAAGATGGGAGCTCACTCCGTCACGCAGCACTCGGGTCTCGAACTGCTGACCTGCCGACCTTCCAGTCTGCAGTTCAGTGTCTTAACCACTAAGCCACCGCGGCCCCTTCAAGTGCAATATTACTTCATTATATCTCAAAGTGAAAGCTCAACTCTATACAAAATTAAATTTGGATCCTGTAGATGTATCCTACAACAGCTGCTCTTTGTATGTCATGATTTTATAAAAGACTTTTCAAAGAGAAATCATTTCCACAAAGACAGCTGTTTGATATAACATGGAAAGGCAAACAGAGAAGGTTCCACACCTAGGAGGAAGAAACTCCCTGTGATGACAGTTGTTAACTGGTGTTGGATGAGTCAGACTGCTATCCTGGCCTTTCAGCCTTTAATCAGATTATAATCAACGTGACAAGGCTTTATTTGCCATGCAACAATGCTTTGCTTTAACAAAAACCCTCTGGTCAAATTGACCCAGACAGCCATCTAACATGCTTTCATTAAACTATTCCCATAGTGTGTCAGCATGGAAATCTGAATGACAGTGACTGACCCAAGATTATGTGATCATGTAAAGCAACCTAGAAAAATCATCTGTTCTTGATATGACTGTTCTCTCTTTCTACAAGTACATCTTTATACAATTATTGTAAGCTAACATTCCTCTACCAGCCCTGTTGTCAGAAGCTGTAGGATCTGTTGTTGTTGTTTTTAGAATGGGTATATGATGGCTGGGAATGATAATGAATAGGGTTGCCGCTGCCACTTAACGAATGAATGCTTACCTTTAAACATAACAATTGAGTGGGAGACAGGAGACTGTTCTTGCAATTTTCTACCATTGTCCTTTTGTCTCCCTTCCTCCCATATCTACAGTGGTGAGCAGGATTCCACATTTGACAAAAGGACCAATAAGGAAAAGGTAAGGAAAGCGTGGGAGGAGCTACAGGTACCTTGTCTCCTTGGATGAAAATAAAAGTTGGTTCTCCAGGTTGCAGCTTGGTAACCCTAATACATATTTCAAAGACATCTGTGCAGCTAGGCACTTGTATAAAGTAGCGCCCATGTAGTTCAGGATGTCTTTACGTAGGAAGCAGCCTTATGGAGTCAGACCCAGGGTCAACCCCAAAGGTTCAGCATGGTTGGATACCTGCCAAGGGCCCACACCCCAGCAGGGACTCCCTGGCAAGAGTCCCCCTGGAGTTGCTTCTCCTCTTCACCATTGCAATCTGCTTATTCACATGCCTCTTGTTCTGTCCCAGACAACAGTGGGGATGAGAAGGAGAAATGGATGCCACTGCCAACTTCTCACTGGTTCTCTGCCTATCAAGCAAGCAAGTGGTAGCAATGGTGAGGGAAGGGGGCCAATTGAAGGTGTCTTGCCCAAGGGCCCTCAAAAGTTTGAGCAGGCACTGATTGGTCCATCTAGCCCAGTATTGTCAACACCGACTGGTACCAGCTCTCCAGGGTTTCTGGCAGGGTTTCTTCCAGCTCTACCTGGAGATGCCAAGGATTGAATCTGAGACCTTCTGCATGCAACACAGCCCTTCCAATTATGCCAGGGAAACCCCTATCTTTGGTGAAGAGGGTTTGAGATGCTCTTTTGCATTCCACTTTTTCTTGTTTTGCAGTTACCATGTAACTGCTCTAATTAAATCTCCACTCCTTCTATACTTGAATGTAGCTATACTGAACATGTGGAAAGGGCAGGGTAACAGGGAAGGGAAAGGAGAACAGATAGCACACATCAAAGGAATGGACCAAGTCAGATGGTACAAGTATATGAACCTTTCTTTGCAGCACTGAAGGCTACAGCTGGTTTTACATGATCACGTAATAAAAAGACTACAGCATTCAGGACTTTTTCCTATTGCATTTAGACCTCAGCGCATGGCTGTCTGATCTATGTGTTAATAATGCAGAACTCTCTGATTCTGAATAGTGAGAAGTATATTTTTAGCACAGCTATCCAGCTAAAAGAGGACAGTGACTTTCAGAAACATAGCAGACATGCAAGGAAAAAGGCAAAAAGAATACACTGGGTATAATAAACATGGAATGACTTCTTACTAATGCTGCTGTTTCCATACACATATTTGAAACCAGGAGTTATAGAATATATGACTCAATAAATGATATACTGTTGACCATTATATATAATCTTGACAAAACACTTAGATTTCAGAAGTAGTACAGATGTACTATGGATTCTTTCCTATTCATTTTGAAGTTGCTTTTCAAACTCCAGACTTGTGGTAATAGCACAAGATTGAAAAACTGCTCCACTATGAACAGTGAAAAGAATCTGCAGCATCACTCCATCTAATAGCAAACTGAACTGGTGAGTGCTGACAGAACTGTAACCAAAATGGGGCCACTGAGAAACAAGACAAGGGTATCAGGGTGCTTGGGGAAACCCCAAGGTTTGCAAAGTGTGTGTGTGTGTGTGTGTATGGAAAAATCCTAACAAAAACTAAAAATAAATACCCCCCCCCCCAAATAATCCCCAAACAGAGGACTGAGCATACTCAGTGGCCACAGAATCCTGAGTGTCTGCTGCAGGAGACGGAGGATGAAAATCAAGGGGAGGGGGAAAGAATGGAGTATCCTGGGAGAGGGCATGGCTGGCTGACTGAACAGGAGAACACCACACTGCAACATTTTGTTGCAGGTCCCACTTGTATCTATACTACTCCTGGAGTCTAAATGCTTAGGACTAGTTTTATATATGATTACGCAGTTTCTATATTCCTTATAAATGTCCACATCTCATTCCTGAAACTCCAGTTCTTTTTTTCTTTTTAAAATGTAAGCACTTTATTGTAAATCTCTGAATGTGCAAAAGAACAGAAAGTAGCTTACACATCATTATAGTTCTCATTTTTCTGTTACAGATTTCAGTAATAAAATAACTAGAACAAGCATACTTAGATTACCAATGAGAATTAAACCAATGATTTATGTTTTCTAGATTCGTGCATAAATGGCAGGTGCACCTGTTTTCTGAGACGTTCATGAAAATTCCAGTTATTTCTATTTTCATTGGTTTTGCTTAAATGTTATTCTTACTGAACTTTATGAAACTACTTCTCTAAGTTGCTTTGTATATGAGTTCAGTGTCAATGCACTGAGGTTATATTATGTTATTATACTTTCTACAAAACCCTTCATTCTGTTTGACAATAAAACAGCACTTCCTTAAGTAAATCACGACCTGCCCTTCTCAACCTCTTAAATACAGCAATAATAGTAAAATTGCAAGTGAATTCTGCAATAGATGTAATTACTTTTGTCTTTCTTTCTGCTTCCTTCATGTTTCTTTTCTTTTACTACTTTACACACATGAATGTATATGGATCCATTCTAGCCATTGATGGAAATAATTTCTTAAAATTGAACCCAATTTGTAGCATATATAAGACAGTATTCCTTGCCTATTCATAAACTGTTTTCTTAAATCAAATTCTAAACTCACTTAGGGAAAATTCAGATTCTTCTCTACAATTTCTCCTCCTCTTGAATGGTGCTCTTCCCACTCTACAGACAGGCAATCATGCTAAGTGTAACAGTACACTTTTCTTCCAAAAAGCTACTGGCTTCAGCACTTCAGGTGACTGCCTTGAGTACCCCATAGAGGATGGGAAAAATGTCTGAATCAGCCCTTTACCCCAAGTGACTTTTAAATACTTCTAGCCGTTACTACTAATCAGAAGTAAAGCATGTAGTCATCATTGGAAAGCAACCCCCCTCATTAAATAATTCCTCCAGTGAATAAGATGTTTGAAGCCATCTACTCCAGAGTAGCCCCCCCTGGCAATTACTCACCTGCAAAGCCTATCAGCACTAGTCTTATAGTTGCCTTAGCCAAGGCTTCAGGATTGGGTTGGACTCTGAAGTCTTAATGCATGAGGCTGTTTGCCTTATTTTCCATATAATTATGACAATCACAGACAGCTTTCTGGCCCAAGGCTGGATTCTTCACCCATCACCCCTCCCCCACCCATTGCCACAATTAACCCATATAATTGTTGCATAATCAGAAAGCAGGAACAAAGTGGCGCATCCACTGTCACTGTGTGATCTAGTGATGCAATTGAGCAAGTGTGTACACAATGGAAGGTATTTATAAGCTTCCTTTTCAGAAGTTCTTGAGGAAGTGTGGCTGCTAGGGAGTGCTAAAATGGAAACGAAGAGAAAAACTTTGGTACGCATTCAGACATGATGCATGTGCACCTCTGGATCACAGCCTATACTTTTTCCATGGGGTATAGTTGGAAATACATGTATGTCTTGTCTTCTCCTTTGAAAGTTCTAGGAAGAAGTGTAATTTTACTAAACTTATTCCCTTTCCTCTCAGTAAGGATCAGGAAAATGGAGGCCTCAGATGGGAGAAGCTTCCAAGCTCCGTTACTCCTCACCAGTCACATTCACCCAACTTGATTGGCATGAAGGGAATTTGATATCGTTGGGTTTCCCCCTTTTATGTCCCCTAACCCATGCCCAGGCTTAACAATTCTGGGGGCTTCCACAGTTAAAACCTTGAACGGATGTCTCTAAACAGAATACCCGTCAACTCTATCTCCTTCCCACTTTTAATCTTCCAATCCTTTCAAGTCTGCCTCTAAAGCTGCATGCACAAGGTGTCGTTACATCTTCACAAACTCTTATCATAAAATCAGAATAGTTTAAAATTTGCTTAAATGTGTTGATCAGTCTCTCATTGCCTTCCACACACTCTGAGTCATGGATGGAGAGTCTGTTCTGCATCAGTGATTATAAATGAACATTGAAGTAAAGATCGGAGGAAATGGAATAGTTATTCCAGAATAATCATTGCAAAGTACAAGGGTCTGTCTAATTTTTGTTAATGCAGTGCAAAGCCTTACTCTTTTGGGACGTTGGAATATTCTGAACAGGAACATCCTTAGTTTAATTTTCTCCTGTCGTCTCTCATGAGCTCTGAGCAATATTAAAGATAACTGATATTTTATATATACCCTCCCCCACCCCCACCTGGTCTCTCCATTGGCTATCCTTACATTCAGCTATCAACTTTATTTCAAGCCTCGTCTTGTCCCAGTTCCATATAGGGTGCAGGTAAGAGTACTCCGTGATCACTGTGAAAGATATTCCCCCATTCCTCCGTCGCACACCTGCTTTCTTGTGGCAGGAGAGAAAGAGGTTAAATAACAGAGGAACTTGGCTAAACCGATGAATGGCGAGGAGAGGAGAGCGAAAAGCAGCAGCAGCAGCAGCAGCAGCGGCGGCGGGGGGGGGGCGGGTGACAGGGTGGAAGGGGGGAGGGAGGATCACGGGCTGCGGGTGAGGCTGTGAAAGTCAGCCTCACAGGCATTGCAGCAGAGCCCCGAACGAAGACATCCACACAGACGCAGATACGCTCTGGAGAAGGACGGCGGCGGCGGCGGCCCCGGGGAGCTTTGTGCATGTGTGTGCGCGCGCGCGCGCGCGCGCATATGTGACTGCTGGAGGTGGCGGCTTCGCGAATCGCTTCGGTGCGGGGAGACCAGCGCGTCGTCGCCCTCTTCCTCCTCCTCGCCGCCCCGCGCACCCCTCTTGAGCTGCCGCCGCCGCCTCCGCCAGTCGCCGGAGTTCTCCGCGCTAGAACTAATCGCCGGAGTTCGCGCCCCGCTTTCCGGGGTGGCACTTGGAGCTGGCGGGGGCGCGCCGGCGCGCGCGCTCGGAGCCCCCCCCCCGCGAGTGGACGGACGGGCGGGCGGGCGGCGCGAGCCACGGACCAAGCTGCTCCTTCCCGGGAACGGCCGTTAATAGCCGCAGAAGCGGCCCGGCGCCGGCGGGGACCCTCGGGGGCTCGTCCTTGGAGGTGAGTGCGAGGGCCGCGGCGTGGGCTTTTCGCCTTTTGCGGGCCGGGGGTGGGGGGAGAGGCGGCGGCGGCGGCGGCGGAGGGAAACGGCAAATGGCCGCGGCGGCGGCCGGGGTCTCCGTGGGTAGAGCGAGCGAGAAGCGCTGCTTTGGCAGCCTGACAGAACCAGGGGAGGGATGGAGCGGAGGGGCTGAGGCGACCAGGGAACAATACCGGGGGTTTACTTGGGGTCCCTCAGGAGCGAGGGATTATTTCCGGTGGCGGCCAGTCAGTCAGCCCCCCCTTCCCCCTAATAGCGTTTAGGTTAAGTTTGACCGGTGACTGGAGGAGGGTAGGAAGGCCGGGCAGGCAAAGTTTGTAGTTTGTCCCCTTCCCCTTTTCTCTCTCTTCCTCTCTAGCCTTTTGTTGGGGTTCGTGATGCTTACAAACCACCACATTTCTGAGAGACATTCGCATCCTCCACCTTTCTCCCTCCCCTTTCTTTCCCTGAATTATTTAGGGAGCCACCAAGTCTTGTGCGCAGTAGCTGCAGCTCCACCAGCGGGTCCTCTGCGGGATTTAGAAGGGAAGAGAAAAGCCTGCCGTGCCCCTCAAGAGTCAGCCTTGTTCCTTCCCCCACCCCACTCCCTCGCTCCAAAGTCTCCTTTCATCTTCTCTCCGTTCTAAGCTACCACCTACTCTAAATCGCCTGCACAACCGCGCTAGGCAAGGCCATGCCTCCTTTCTGTCTGTGCTCACCTCTTGTTATTTATTCACTTCCTCTCCATCGTCAAGCTCACGCGCGCGCGCAGGCGGGATAGACGTTAAGATTTTTGTTCCTCCACCTTCTCTTGCGTGTCACATACTAAGCCCTACTCGATCCCCATTTTCCATAAAAGGTGCTTTCTCATGATTTAGTTCCGTAATGTCACACACACCACCCCCAGTGTCTTTTCTTTTTAGCTTAAGCTCTGTATTTCAAGCCCTACCACGTTTTGTTGCACCCTATAGCCTTACTGGTGACTTTCTCACCCTAGGAGGTAATAATATTTGAGGGTAGCTTCCCCGCCTCCTTTCAGTGTGAAAATGGGAAAAATTGAATTTAAAAGATTAAAAACCCTACAGAACATGTTGGGCTGTAGTTGCAAATAGTCACTATCCAAACAGAAATGTTGTTATGTTACTGTAACATCATGGGGTGTGGGTGTGTAATTTTAAGGGTTTAATTCTTTTTTTTATTATTGAAAGTGTTATGATTTGATACGTTTGTCAATCCTTGACCCATATGGACTTCCTGTTTTAAAATATGCAGTATTTGCAAATGTGGCAGTATCGTGTAGGGAAACACTCTAGCGCATTTCTATTTTGCAAGACAAACTTTCTTCTGAAAATCTAGTTTGCGCATCTAACTCAGAACTAATTCTACAATACTGAGGTGCTTTATTCAGCTGGTACCAAACAGATCAGGTAAAATTTTTACTGACTCATGGCACCATATAATATTATACATAAAAATTAGAGTTCATTAGGAAAAGAGCACCAATTCAGCACACTGGATTTCAGAGAAAAAAGGTTACTTCCTCAAGGTAGATATTGTTCCTTTACCTTATTTAATAGAGTCTCTTACAATAGCATATGTGAATGAGTCCCTATTCAAACGTTAACTGGGCCATGAGTTTCTGTGTGACATGTGGCTCAAGGAAAAAAAGTTTCTGATAAAGAGCCTGCAGAACATTGAATATAAAGATATTTGATAGGACAATATTCATGATTATTATTTTTAATGTCTGCAAAACGATGTCTGTTTATTGGGTGGCTGCTGATGTGGTACAAGCAGCTACACTGAAAACTGAAGTGCAAGTTTACAAAAGTACTTGGCTGTCCTTTTTATTTTTGGTAAAAGAGATCATCGTTTGATGTTTGAATAAAATCTGGATCACAAACTGATTATATAAATGGACAAATTACAAATAGATTGATATTGTGGGTGTGGCATGGAGAGTTGTGTGATCTGCTACTGATACTTGTGTGAAGAGGCTGTAGTCTGCACTGTATCCTATGATCTGTCTTTGCTATCTGAATTTACTCTCTATTTCCTGATTACTAAAGAAGTACAAGATTTTGCACAGTTGATCTGAACAGAAGTCTTGTGTCACCCATATTCTTGGCTAATGTTCTACTTTAAAGAGCATGTAAAAAACAAACAGACCATTACACTTAACAGTGAAATAGAGCCATTCCACACGTTACCAAGGAAAACTTTTAAATTTAATTTACCAATTTCTTTTAGGAAAAGCTAAAATTGGCTAGAAGGTTGTCCTTTCATCCATGTCCCCCCAAACCACATTACATCTATCAGAACTTGGATGCTCTTCCTCAGATTATGATTATGATTATTTCATAAGATGCCTAAAACTATTTATTAAGTAAACCCCTGAAGGCTATCAGGAGAAGGAAGCACACATGCAAGAGGAAAGTGCAAACTTTAGTTTCTAGGCAGTGAAAGACAAAACTAAAATGAAATACAAGAGTGCTTGGCATATCCTGAATTTATCCATCGAGATAAACGTGATTTATACTTTAATTTTTACCAGGCATTTGCGTTTTCTTGTGACTCTTCTCTATGCTTAGCGTTCTGCAAATCTTCCTTATGGGGTCTAAAACTGGGTTATAAATTAACAGTGGTTTTATGCCCAAATTGATTTCCTACAAACTTATGATACTTGCTACACAAAGGTTAGAGAACATTTGCATCGTAGTGTAATGTTCAGTCCTGGGTATATAAGGTATAAATTGGTCCTGTATATTTTCTTTGTGTTTTCAAATTGTTCTAAATATTAAAATACTCGGCAAGAATTCTTACACTTTCCTGGTATCACCCTGAAAAACTCAGGAACCTATAACAGTGTTCTTCACTGCAAGGCCTAAAGACCACAGGCGGCTTCCGATCACCTCAAGCCCACCTCTCTCTCTCTCTCCCCCCCACCCTTCAAACTCTCTTTTTGCAGTAGTTGCTCAGTCTCAGCAGGGGCTCTAGCTTTGCCTTGTTGCTTGCTTTTGTGGTGGGCCAGCAGCTGTGATCTGGGCTTTGGGGATAAGGAGTCAGGAGACCTGCCTCTCATCAGCTGTAAGGTGGCTGAGATGGGGGAGAGGAGAATACAGGAGCAATCAGCAAATTAGCTGTGGCGGATGAGAAGCTCAAGGCGGGGAAAAGCAATGTGATTGGCTAGCTGCAGTGGTGCACTGCGCAGGCCCCCAAGTGGCCTCAGTGGTGGCTCTTGAAAAATAGTGAAGATCACTGTTGTACAGCATATTATTTGGACTTTCTGGTGTGTATATCTTGGGGCCAAATTAGATGTGCCATTAAATGTGTATTTGCATTTAACATGTTTTTTTTTTTTTTAATCCAGTTGCAACTGCTGGGCCAGGATGGGGGTGGGGGGATATAACTGACAAGGTCAGAGCGAGCATGGAGGAGGAATGTAACCCTTTCATCCCCTACTGTGGTCCTGAAGAAAATCCCTACTCTGAAGCTATTATTTTCATCTAGAGAAAATTCCTCATTGGTGCCTGTAGGGATTTCTCCCAAGGAAATACTGCTTCAGTAAAGGGACTTTCTTCAGGACTGAAGAAAAGGAGCAAATGGTTAAATCCCTTCACCTGCCTGTTCTGATCATATTAATTATCCCCCTCCCCCCCCAGCAAGCTGATGCAATGTGCAATTTTAAAACAAAGCAAAACAAAAAATAGCATGTTAATTGCTGGGTGGATGTGTTTTGCAATAAATGTGCAAAAAAATTCCTTGTTTCTTTTCTCAACAAATACCTAGATTGTTATAATAATGAAAAATGTAAAGATGTCTTGACTTTACATAAACTCTTCATATATCCTGCTTGTTGGACAAGACTTACACCCTACAAGGCTTCCGTATAACACTGTCTGTGTATTCGTTTTAACTGTAGAGCAGAGGTTCAAATTGTTCTGAGTAATGCTGGAGTTCTTTGGAAGTTTATTAAGATCTCAATGAGACCAGTTTAACACTAGGAGATTTTCCTGAAGGATATTGTCCATTGTTGTTCCCTTGTGATGTACAGCCACGAGAGACCTTTGGTATTCTAGAGTGCAATTTCAGTTTGCACGGATCAACAGTGAGACTTAAAAGGTGGGACCAGTTCTGTGAAATATTGTCAGATAGATGTGCACGATTTCCCTGGAAGTACTGGATCCCTCAGTAAGGATTCGATGGAACTAGAAGCTTTAAGAACCACTTGTGTTCAGAAACTATTGTCATGAGAACAGAGTGTAGTAGAAGGCAAAATTAAGACACTCTTCAGTATTTCTTCCTTCAGAGCAAGCAGTAGGCTTCTCAAGCACATATACAATTATTCTATGGGCTAATTATCTTTAAAGTGGTTTAGACTGCAACTCTGTATCCATTTTTTGGAGAGTAAGCCCCATTGAACTCAGTGGGGCTTACTTTTTAGTAGACATGTGTAGAATGGTGCTTTTAGTGTAGTACCTTCAGGAAGCTTCCAGTTCAAATCACTAGGTGGCTTTAGGCAAGCCAATGTGTCTCAGTCTCAGGTTCCTACTTTATTCATTTCATTTTTATACTGCCTAATAGCTGAAGCTCTCTTAAAGTTGTTGTAAAGGCTACTAAAATAATGTGTATGAAGGAGTTTGAAAACTCCAAAGTGATCTAGAAATTATTATTAGTAGCAGTAATCATTTTCTCATTTATTTTCACATAGTAAATGTGTGAAATTTAAGGGCAATATCTAACAATGCTGGTCCACTTATGCAGTTGACATCGCACTAGTGTAAGCACCTGCTAGTGCTATGCTAAGCTGGCATAATGGGTTTATGTTATCATTACCTCAGTTGTATATGTGAAGCAGCAATGTTGGATATTGCCCTAAGACTTAAAGCCAATTGCCTTTGTAAGACTGAAGTTTGTTATGGGATACCCAGTTTTGGTGGAATTTATTTGGTGTAAATGGCACTCAGTTTTATTAGTATGACTTTGAGAATGATCATATGTTCTCCATGTTTATATTTTATTTCTCTTAGCATGTCTTGAACTGATGTAAAGAAAGACAAATTTATTCTAGAAATAGTAAGAATGGAGCTAGAAACTGCATCTTCTTTGGAACAGGAGTTATTAAAATCAGTAGTTGGATTATATATAAAGGAATGTAGAATAATGTAACCACTTTGCCGTATCTCATTTTAACAAGGTAAAACAAGGAATATAGAACGTTAATTTTAAGCTAATTTAGAATGTTTACATAAGAAATACAAACATACCGGTAAGTTAATTTAAAAAATGTACTGAAGACTTCTGTTTTACTATGGCAAAAATAGCCCATCAATTCAGATGCAGCAGCTATATTTTCTGGAAAATGAGAACTCTTTAAAACGCCCTTATTTTTTCTACTGCTAGTGGATTCGTTATAGAGTTTGCTGTTTTATAGATTGAGCTTGCTGTATTTTTTTATTAATGTTTTTTTAAACGGATTGGTCAGATTAATGGATAATAGGTTTATAAATGGCTGACACCCATGATACCTAACTGGAACATCCATGTGCAAAGGCAGATGCACACAATATGGGAAGTTGATGCCTTCATGCCCTGTTTGTGCACTTCCCTGAGCCAGAACGTTAGATTAGATAGATCTTGGCTCTTTTTATGTTTTTTCTTCCACTGAATAAGTTTCTTGTCCTACTGATTATAAAGATACATAATCTTGATTTATTTCACTCCGCATATCCTAATTGGCACTCCCATTTTTGGGGTTGCATCCAGATATCTGCCTGTAGAAGGAGCAGGCAGAGGCTGACTTTCCCATCCCCTCTCTTCCTGCCAGATCCCCGTATCCCCCCCCCACCAAAATGCTTCCCCAGCATCGGGGGGACCTTGCTGAGTGGGTGGGCTATAGCACAGAAGGCTGAGGTAGAGAAAGGAGTTTGTAGAAAATTGGGAAGAGAAACCTTATATTTCTCTTCCCAGTGGGGCAGAAGATTTCCACCTGATTTCTTGCAAACTCCCCATTCCCTCTCAGCTCCCTGTGCCATAGCCCCCCCCCCCCATGCAGTACGATCCCTTAACCCCTGGAACATTTTGGAGGGGACTTCCAGGACTGGCAGGGAGAAGAGGGGGCAGGAAAGTCAATTTCTTCCATGGGTGGATATTTGTTATTTAACCCAGTGTGTGTTGGTGTGGATTTAATAGTGTGCAAATTCAAAATTAGTATAACATTCTGGGTCAAATATTACGTGAAATATTAAAAACATGTTGCACATTGCATCTAGCAAGGATTGTTTCTCCTTTTGAAATATTTAATAGAAGGGGTAATATTTTTCTTACCCCAGAAAGGTTAGTTTCTTTTTTTCTAAATGGCAGATTCACTAGTCATAAACTGCTCAAAAGCCTTATCTCATGGTGTTGACCCAAATAACACTAGTTCTGTATGTTTCCTCATCCTCCATACTTGGTCTGCAACAACAGCAGCAGTGCTGTACCATTACTAGGTAAATTATCTGAATTCATATATTCTATTTTCTTTTCCTTTTGTGTAATTAGAAGAGGTAGACTAGCTTAATGTGCACATAATGTTAAACTGAATATTTATCTTTTATTTTCAAGTAAATATATGTTCATCTTAAATAAATTCTACAAAATGCATGTGCTTATCATTACTTTAAACGGGCTGTAAAAACCTAAATGTTTCAGTCCGCTTTTAATTGATGCTGCAGCATATTCTGTGTTTTACATTTTATAGTTTTAATCGTTGCTAAAAAAAAAATTATTTGCATTTAAATGGTATTTTAATGGTGCTGTTTTAGTTACGTTATCTATGTTTATCTCTTTAAAATTTCTCTCTTTAGAATTTCGGTTAACTTGACCAACATTTTTTCACCTTGAAGTCATTATTTTTTCCAATAGCTAGATAAATTAAAAAAGAAAGAAAAAGAACTACAGATCTTTATCCCGAGGACAAGGAATTAATACAAATATTTCTATGACTGAGCCAAAGTGTGAACTATAAATTTTTTTCCACAGAAGCATAGATTAAAGCCACCCCATACCAGCGTAACTCTGCAATTGAAATAAATTGCGGAATTGTGAATTCTTAAGGGGACAATCCCATGCATGTTTAGACAGAAAAAGTCCTACAACTCCCAACATTCCCGAGCCAGCATAGCTTGTTGTAGGACTTTTTTATGTATAAACATGCATATGACTGTTCCGTAAAGCATTCACAATTCTTCCATTGAATGAGACTGAAACAAGCCTAACTTTATCTATATCATGCCCACACTTAACAGTTTATTATTAGGTTAGTATGTGAGTATAAATCATTTATAGATGAACATTTTAAATAAAAGTTCAGTGGGGGAATTAAGCACAGACTGTACATAAATACACTGTGACATAGAAATATGTAGGTTGCATTTTGGACATCAAGAAGGCCTCCAGATTGAAAGTCGTCTCAAGGAAAATCCTTACTCTATGAAAAATTGCTCCAGCACTGTGGTTTGGTGTAAATTAAGTAGATTTGAGTGATATAGAATATCTTCTAGCATTAAAATCCTATCATTTATTGTAAAGTAGGTCATGAAGAGACTGAAAACATGTTGCTTAGAAAACTGAGCAACTCCTTCGAAGGAAAGCTGGTGAGGGTTTAGAAGCTATTTTGCTTGTTAAGATGAGCCTACACAGAAAGATGATCAAATGGGACTCGTTTTATGAATGCAAAACTGTATACATCTTAGATATTATGACATTTGTTGGCATTTCATATTAGTTGTGTTTCTTTATTCTGTAGACATTTCCGTATACATTGCCTCAGGTTTATTTAGTATCATTTATTGTTTAGATCACATCCTTCTCGCCACCAAGGACCACATCTGATGTTGGATATGGGCTTCAGACCACATACAGTCTTATTTATTTATTTGATTTGTACCCTGCCTTTCTACTAAAAAATGACACTCAAGGCGGCTTACTGGCACAGTTAAAATCTATTAAAACAATACATTAAATTACAATGATGATATAATAATTATAGAATAAAAAAATAAAAAAACACCATCCAACTCAGCAGACTCGCTTACAGGCCAAAGGCCCCCCACACATACACACGCTCATGCACATATTCTCCCAGCCCCCATTGCTTGTTTGCTTTTTTACTTCTTAAAAAGCCACTCCCATGGGGCTCTTATGGTTCCTCCCACAGAAGTCCTGTTCCTAGAGCATCCTCCTGGAAGTTCCATGGTTCTTGCTGTAATCGTCCCATTCCTAGACAAAATTCCAGGACAAAAATGGTGATTTGCAGTTGCAGAGAGATGGAGATGAGTTGCAGATTAGTGATGATGGCTGGGAGTTTCGGCAGGGGGGGATGTGCACAAGAGGACTGAAGAGGGGTTTGGTTGTGGACACCTAAGAACATAAGAAGAGCTGTACTAGACCAAGGGTCCATCTAGTCCAGGATTCTGTTCAGACAATGTCCAACCAGATGTCAACCAGGAAGACACAAGCAGGACACAAGTGCAACAGCACCCTCCTGCCCATGTTCCCCAGCACATAGGCACACTGCCTCTGATACCGGAGATATCACACCTGCTGTGGATAGTTTAAATTAGCTTATATTGGTGCCACGTATAGGACAGAAAAAATTCCACTACTGTATTTTGCATAGAAAAAAAACATTTCTAAACATGTATTTTCATAAAATATATTGGTAACATAATGAATAGATGAAATAACAGTCAAATTTAGCAGTTTAATTGTTATAATTATCATTACACACAGACAGTATAGTTATTTGTAAACAAGGAGAGGGGGTAAATTAAAACCAAAGTACACAGTAGTCCAAATTTAAAAGTAAGTTATTAATTCACCTGATTATTCACAAGTCAAATCAAAGCCAAAATGAAAGTTCTTGTTCCATCTAATATATTGCAAGTGAAAGCAAAATCATGACTAGACCTGTAATTTTATTAAACTACATTAAAGTATGTTTTATTGAAATTTCTATCCTAATCAAATATTAGTTCAGGTATTTTGGTTATTGGAAAAAAAAAACCTTTTGAGATATATATTCAGCAAGAAAAACGAACATGGTATACTTTCTTTTAGTTTTGTTTACTAAATATATGCCAAATAAAGAAATTGTGGCAGGATACCTAATACTTTGGAAGACAGAAACAAAATTCAAAGTGATTTTGATAGACTGGAGCGCTGGGCAGAAAACAACAGAATGAAATTTAATAGGGATAAATGCCAAGTTCTTCACCTAGGAAAAAGGAACCAAATGCACAGTTACAAGATGTGGAATACGTGGCTCAACAACACTACAAGTGAGAAGAATCTTGGAATTGTTGTAGATCACAAGCTGAAGATGAACCAACAATGTGATGTGTCTGCAAAAAAGGCCAATGGTATTTGGGGCTGCATTAATAGAAGCATAGCTTCCAAATCCCGGGAAGTACTAGTTCCCCTCTACTCAGCACTGGTTAGGCCTCATAACTGTGTGCAGTTCTGGGCACCACACTTTAAGAAGGAATGCAGACAAGCTGGAGAGGGTTCAGAGGAGGGCAACAAAGATGATCAGGGGACTGGAAACAAAGCCCTATGAGGAGAGACTGAAAGAACTGGACATGTTTAGCCTTGAGAAGAGAAGACTGAGGGGAGATATGATGTTGTTGTTGTTGTTCAGTCGTGTCCGACTCTTCGTGACCCCATGGACCATAGCACGCCAGGCCTTCCTGTCCTGCGCTCTCTCCCGGAGCGTGCTCAAGTTCATATTCATTGCATCCGTGATGCTATCTAGCCATCTCATCCTCTGCCGTCCCCTTCCCTTTGGCCTTCAGTCTTTCCCAGCATCAGGGTCTTTTCCAGGGAGTTTTCTCTTCACATTAGGTGGCCAAAATATTGGAGCTTCAGCTTCATTATCTGTCCTTCCAATGAGCACTCAGGGTTGATTTCCTTTAGGATGGACTGATTTGACCTCCTTGCAGTCCAGGGGACTCGTAAGAGTCTTCTCCAGCACCACAGTTCGAAAGCATCAATTCTTCGGCGCTCAGCCTTTCTTATAGTCCAGCTCTCACAGCCATACATTACTACTGGGAAAACCATAGCTTTGATTAGATGGACCTTTGTCGGCAAGGTGATGTCTCTGCTTCTTACTATGCTGTCTAGGTTGGCCATAGCTTTCCTCCCAAGGAGCAAGCGTCTTTTAATTTCATGGCTACAGTCACCGTCTGCGGTGATCTTGGAGCCCAAGAAAGTAAAATCTGTCACAGCTTCCATTTCTTCCCCTTCTATATGCCAGGAAGTGATGGGGCCAGATGCCATGATCTTAGTTTTTTTAATGTTGAGTTTCAAACCAGCTTTTGCACTCTCCTCTTTCACCCTCAGCAAGAGGCTCTTTAGATCCTCTTCGTTTTCTGCCATTAGGGTGGTATCGTCTGCATACGGAGGTTGTTGATAATTCTCCCAGCAATCTTAATTCCGACCTCTGATTCATCCAACCCGGCATTTCTCATGATGTACTCTGCATATAAGTTAAATAAGCAGGGTGACAATATGCAGCCTTGTCGTACTCCTTTCCCAATTTTGAACCAATCGGTTGTTCCATGTCTGGTTCTTACTGTTGCTTCTTGACCCTCGTACAGGTTTCTCAGGAGACAGGTAAGGTGGTCTGGTACCCCCATCACTTTAAGAATTTGCCACAGTTTGTTGTGATCCACACAATCAAAGGCTTTAGCGTAGTCAATGAAGCAAAAATAGAAATTTTTCTGGAATTCTCTTGCTTTCTCCATGATGCAGCGAATGTTGGTGATTTGATCTCTAGTTCCTCTGCCTCTTCGAAACCCAGCTTGTACTTCCGGTAGTTCTCGGTTCGCATACTGCTGAAGCCTATCTTGTAGGATTTTGAGCATCACCTTTCTGGCATGTGAAATGAGCGCAATGGTGCGGTAGTTTGAACACTCTTTGGCGTTGCCCTTCTTTGGAATTGGAATGTAAACTGACCTTTTCCAGTCTTGTGGCCACTGTTGAGTGTTCCAGATTTGTTGGCATATTGAATGCAGCACTTTAACAGCATCATCTTTTAGGATTTTAAATAGCTCGGCTGGAATACTGTCATCTCCGCTAGCTTTGTTGTTACTAATGCTTCCTAAGGCCCACTTGACTTCACTCTCGAGGATGTCCGGCTCAAGTTCAGTGACCGCACTATCATGGCTATCAGGGACATTCAGATCTTTCCTGTATAGTTCTTCTGTGTATTCTTGCCACCTCTTCTTAATCTCATCTGCTTCTGTTAGGTCCCTGCCTTCTTTGTCCTTTATCATGCCTGTCTTTGCACAGAACGTTCCCTTGAGATCTCCAATTTTCTTGAAGAGATCTCTAGTCTTTCCCATTCTGTTGTTTTCCTCGATTTCTTTGCATTGTTCATTTAAGAAGGCCTTCTTGTGTCTCCTTGCTATTCTCTGGAACTCTGCATTCAGTTGGGTATATCTTCCCCTTTCTCCCTTGCTTTTCACTTCCCTTCTTTCCTCAGCTACTTGTAAAGCCTCATCAGACAGCCACTTGGCTTCCTTGCATTTCTTTTTCTCTGGGATGGATTGAGTTGCTGCCTCCTGAACAATGTTACGGACCTCCGTCCATAGTTCCTCAGGCACTCTGTCTATCAGGTCTAATCCCTGAAATCTATTCCTCACCTCCACTGTATATTCATCAGGGATATGATTGAGGTCATACCTGAACGGTTTAGTGGTTTTCCCGACGTTCTTCAATTTAAGCCGAAATTTTGCAAGAAGCAGCTCATGATCTGAGCCACAGTCAGCTCCAGGTCTTGTTTTTAGTGACTGTATGGAGCTTCTCCATCTTTGGCTGCAAAGGACATAATCAATCTGATTTCGATATTGACCATCTGGTGACGTCCATGTGTAGAGTCGCCTCTTGTGCTGTTGGAAAAGAGTGTTTGCTATGATCAGCATGTTCTCTTGGCTTCATTTTGTACACCAAGGCCATGCCTGCCTGTTATCCCGGTGATTTCTTGATTTCCTACTTTAGCATTCCAATCCCCTATGATGAAGAGGACATCTTTTTTTGGTGTTAGTTCTAGAAGGTGTTGTAGGTCTTCATAGAACCGATCAACCTCAGCTTCTTCGGCCTCAGTGGTTGGGGCATAGACTTGAATTACTGTGATGTTGAATGGTTTGCCTTGGATTCGTACTGAGATCATTCTATCATTTTTTAAGATTGTACCCCAGTACTGCTTTTCCCACCCTTTTGTTGACTATGAGTGCTACTCCATTTCTTCTAAGGGATTCTTGCCCACAATAGTAGATATGATGGTCACCTGAATTAAATTCGCCCATGCCTGTCCATTTTAGTTCGCTGATTCCCAAGATGTCGATGTTCAATCTTGCCATCTCATGTTTGACCACCTCCAGCTTACCTTGATTCATTGATCTGACATTCCAGGTTCCTAAACAATATTGTTCTTTACAGCATCGGATTTTCTTTTCACCACCAGACACATCCACAGCTGAGTGTCCTTTCGGCTTTGGCCCAGCCGCTTCACTCTTTCTGGCGCTACTTGGAAATACCCTCTGCTCTTCCCCAGTAGCATATTGGACACCTTCCGACCTGAGGGGCTCATCTTCCGGCGTCATCTCTTTTAGCCTTGTGATACGTTCCATGGGGTTTTCTTGGCAAGAATACTGGAGTGGGTTGCCATTTCCTTCTCCAGTGGACCACATTTTGTCAGAACTCTCTGCCATGACCTGTCCGTGTTGGGTGGCCCTGCACGGCATAGCTTATGGCTTCACTGAGTTACGCAAGCCCCTTCGCCACAACAAGGCAGTGATCCATGACGGGGGAGATATGATAGCGCTCTTCAAGTACTTGAAAGGGTGTCACAGAGAGGAAGGCCAGGATAGGATCTCTTCTCGATCATCCCAGAGTGCAGGACACGGAATAATGGGCTCAAGTTACAAGAAGCCAGATTCCGACTGAACATCAGGAGAAACTTCCTGACTGTTAGAGCAATAAGACAATGGAACCAATGACCTAGGGAGGTAGTGGGCTCTCCCACGCTGGAGGCATTCAAGATGAGGCTGGACAGCCATCTGTCAGGGATGCTTTGACTTGGATTCCTGCATTGAGGAGGGGGTTGGACTCGATGGTCTTGTAGGCCCCTTCCAACCCTACTATTCTATGATTCTATTCTATGAAGATGCGGATAGGTCCCAATAGAATTATGGGTCTGAGAAGTTTTCTGATTCAAACATTCCTGGAAGATCGTTATCACTGATTGGTACAAAAATGTATATTCATAATTTGTGAAGTTGGATTGTGTTTGGTAGAAGCTATATTCCTCATAGCTTGAGGACAACTTGATTGCCCTCCATTTGGAAGTATTTCCAAACCTCTATTACAAACTGTATATCTTTTTAAATTTGCAAATAATCTCATTGATATGAAATATGCTGCCCTATCAGGGAAGAATGTAATTAGTAATGTCTGGCTGTCACAGGAAAATTAGATGATTTATAGCCCAACAGAGTCTTTGGAATTATTTTTATTTTCTTTAAAATACACTGATGATACAAGGATTGAGATTGGTGGGATAAGCACTCTATCCTCAACTCCTCACAGGAGTGCTCCTGCTTGGTGTTGTAACCAGCTTTGTAGTGCTGTTTGGAAGTCACAAAGGACAATGTTTTACTTTCCTACCCTTCTTAAACCATACCTCACTGTGCTGTTTAGTGCTAAAGGGGCTCAGGATCTCTATGCCCTCAGTATTCTGTAGGTGCTGAAAGTTCACAGAACAATTTTGAGTTTGCATGATTAATTTTTTTCTTTATACACTCCATACTTCTATATACCTAAGGAGATCCCTGAGTATGTAGAATCTGCTTCCTTATTTTGGGGTGACCCTGTTTTGCTTCCAAGATAATAGGCAGTTAACCACTCAAATTTGGTAGGGGGAATGTATTGAAATAACTCAGAAAGTTACAACAGTATATCAGTGCCATTTTCCAATTTCCATGCCAGTTTTTTTTTTAGGATAGTTGGAGACCAGTGTGTGGGTAGAGCAAAATAGCAGTTCTACTTCCAGGAGCTAGGTTGGCGTTTAATATTTTACAGCAAGTTTTTAGTTTAACATATTTGAACTTGTGCTAGATAGGGTTAATAGGTTAGCACAAAAGGTCAAATTATAAGGCATTAGGCTTAATTAAAGGAGAGCAGGAGTGGCAGGAGTATGTGACAGCTAAATGGGTTTCCCACAGACTAATGTCAGTTACA
Source organism: Heloderma suspectum (assembly GCF_057233095.1). Taxonomy (NCBI): domain Eukaryota; kingdom Metazoa; phylum Chordata; class Lepidosauria; order Squamata; family Helodermatidae; genus Heloderma; species Heloderma suspectum. Next base: position 75,297,179 of record NC_139460.1, on the reverse strand, counting down.
GTGCAACCATGCCTCAACTTAAGTGAGTTATTTTGTGCAAAGGGCAATGGTGATTAACAGTTTGACATGCTAGACATTTCTAGCCAATCCCATCTGTTTTAGAGGTTAAGAAAGCACACCTTTATGAGCTGATGGATTGATTTGTCTGCCTGTCTGGTAAAGATTAGAAGTCCAAGGCCAGTGTAGTAAATGTCAGTTAAAGAATGTTGCACTTCCTTAGTACTACTTTAACTGTCAACTGTTTTGTACTGAGTTTGTCTATAAAGCTGCTGTAGAATAAAAATACAATTTTTCAACCACTAGAGCAGGTGGTGTGAATTGAAACAGAGCTGGTATGGTATATTTGCTTCAGTTTTCATTGTGAACTGATTTTCTAAGGATTTCACTTAACATGGAAATAATTTTGGGGGAAGTCTCCATGAATATTTATTTTCCTGATAATCTTCCCATCATCTGTCTAAAGTGGAACTCTTCCAGTGTATGTGGATAATCCTGCACTACAGTCTGTAGTGAAGGTAGACCCCTCCAGGACTTGCCAAAACATGTTGAAGGGGTCAATCACTTCCTCTCCTTTGCCTCCGAAGGCAATATCTGATATGAACTCATGTTCTGTAGCTTCAGGCTGCCAGGACTAGAATGTCCCAGCCTGTGATGCTAGTGTGTATGTTGCTTGCTCATCTATTTGCTCATCTCTCTGCCTGTCTTTTATTACCAATAATCTACTGCACCCCTGCCACCACTCCTGCACTCTTGAAATAGGAGTAAGTCCCTTCAAGATTGCTCATTCTTTCCATGCTACAGCAGCTGCTTTGGCCAAATAGCCCCTCTGCATAGGAAGAAAGAGTCGCTTTGAAAGCACTTCCTCATAGTTTAGTGTTACTGATGATGGAAGACATACAAAGCAAAGTGAGTTGTAAGACAGAGGCATGTGAGGAGAGATGGCAAAGGGGGCTTTGAAAGATCAGGGAATGGGATGGGAGAGGAAGGAGATGGAAAGAGGAATAGAATGAAGGGAAGATAGGGGAAAGGGACATTGATATAGAGATGACAGAGAATTTAGATATTGAGATGGACAGAGGGAGATAGTGAGAGACAGACTATGAGGATCCAGGGATGGAGTAGAAAAGAGAGAGAATGCTCACCTGGGAAAACAGACTAAGGGAAGGTTGTGGTCTGTACAGTCCCAGTTGTGTGTGTGAGCATGCATGCATGTGTGTACATGTGCGTGCATGCGCGTGCGCACACACACACACACACACACGGAAGTACATGTGTATGGACCTGAGAGGGTGCACACTGGAATGGGAATGTGTGAGTGTATGCCTGGAGAGAAATGCATCTGTGTGTTCAAGGGTCCCTTTTCTTCTGCCCTGCAGCCTTCATCAGTCCTGACTGTTTGCTAGCCCCTGTTTGATGTATTTTTCAGATGGTTGGTTGATTTAGGGGTATATCTTCAAGGAACAAATATGATTTGGTGGTGGAAATTATTAAACCTTCTAACACTGCTCCCTATGCATACCAGTTCTAGTAATTTAAGCTTAGTAAGTAACTCGAACTCTCATAGTAAGTGACTTCTTTATTTTTTCTCAGTTGGATGGATTTTTGTAAAAGATTGCATGTAGTCTGAACTACAGTTTAATTGTATGCTATTTTTATTATAATATCACCCAGAATCTTCAGTCACATCATGCATACACATACTAGAAAGTCTACTGCACCAAGAGTTATGAAGATGACAGACATTGATAGAAGAGAGGGTACCACAAAAGACCAGGATATTCTGTGATCTCACTATACCAGCTGCTTAACTACTGTGTTGGAAGACTTTGTATATGCTTAAAATAAAATAAGTGGTGCAACAAGTCAAACTGTGTGCCTTATCACATTTCTGACTTTGTTATATGCTGTAATAAAAGTGGTTTTGATAATGTTCAAAGTTCCTTCACAGTTAAATGTGGTTATATTAATTAAAGTCAGCCGGAGGCCAAGTTATGTTGTTGTGTATACTTTGGCTACAGCTATGTGTTGTGTCAAAGTGTCAGAGTTAGTAACAGACCTTGATTTATAAGCAAATATGCAGTGTTCATTAAGATGATACTATGAATAGTATGATCATTCTTAATGATTGTGGCATACTCATTGTTTAAAATAAAAATATTGTTACAAATCTTTATGTACTTAAACTAGGGCTGTAATATTTCATTGATCAAACAGTTAATTTAAACTTTCCTGAATGATTAAAAATTAGGCTTTCCCCAATGAATCTGGCTTGCTAATCTGGCACCATTTTGAAGCACCAAGGACAGAATTCAAAACAGGCAGTTCGTAGAGCACGAACAAGGATCCATGCATTTTCAGGTTCCAATCTGTTTCTATGAGCAACAAGTAAGCAGCAGATGGTGACTACCAAGCTATGTCATAAAAGGAAGCTGGGAAAGGGAGGAATTGAAGAGGTGAATGTGCAGCAGTGGCATATAGCTACAAGAACCCACAAGCCATGATGATCCATTAAGACTACTGTTTATCACTTGCCCAACTAGAAACTCAGACTGATCCTTCTCCAAAACAGAGTGAGAAGGAAAAAGTGTGCAACAATGGGAAAGTTGCTGAGAGATAAGACGATATTTGAAGCCCAGGGTTCCCTCAGTGACCTGGGTCACACATGACGCTAACTCATGGTTTATTTAATCCATGGTTAACCATGGCTTGTTGCCCTACCAAGGGTTTATCTGGCAGATGATCAAACAAATGATGGTTTGTTTTCTATGTCCCTGGGTTGCTTGTTTCCCTCCTCCTTCACTTGCTCCCTCCCTGTATTCCAATTGTCCTTGCAGCACTTTAGTACTGACCTGTAGAGCAACTGTGTGTACGTGTGTGCGTGCGTGGGTTTGGGGTTTTTTACCACTCTTGCCCACCACCTCTGTAGCCTGGCAAAACAATCCATGAACAACCCATGGTTCTGGGTTCACATGTAATAACAACCCATGGTTTAAACAACCCAGAGTTTACAACCCAACAACAAACCATGGGCTTTCTTTCTGGGTTGCTCATGGTTAACAAACTATGTTTTATTAGTGTGGCTGGGTTTGTACATCATGACAACCAAAAATTCAACAACCCATGGGTTAAATAAGTCATGGGGTAGCATTATGTGAAAAGCAGGTCAGTGTGAGCATAGCCAGCAAGCAAAACACCATTCATCTAGCTATCCACTCAGTAGATGTCATTAAAAATAATATTTTAATTACCTAATATTTACTTGAAGCACCCTTACAGGAATGTAAGAAGAGCCCTGCTGTATAAGATCAACGCTTGTCAATGGGTGATCCTGTATTCTAATATTATAGGCAGGGTTGCTTTGATTTAAATCATGATTTAAATCACTTCTCTGAAGGACTCAATTTTATTTATTTAAATCACAGTTTAAAACACTAGTGAGGAAGGTTCTATTTAATCATTTTTAGTAGAAGTACATTATTTTTTAATATAACCTTAATATGTTTTCAGAGATGTAAGTTTCATTAGAAGGTGGGTGCATAGTGGAGGATACATGCAGCAGAAGTTTCCTCTGGAGTCAGGACTGCATGAATATGTTCTGTTCACTTTTGGTTTCACTTTGTATTCCCCTTTCTCTTCCCCTAAGAAGAGTGTTGCTAGATCAGACCAAGGGTCCATCTAGTCCAGCCTTCTGTTCACACAGTGGCCAACCAGCTGTCGACCAGGAACCCACAAGCAGGACACAGCGCACCAGCAGCCTCCCACCCATGTTCCACAGCAACTGGTGTACATAGGCTTACTGCCTATGGTACAGGAGGTAGCACATAGCCATCAAGCCTAGTAGCCATTGATAGCCTTTCCCCCAGGAATTTGTCTAACCCCCTTTAAAAGCCATCCAAATTTGTGACCCTCACTATATCCTGTGGTAGTGAATTCCATAGTTTAGCTATGTGCTGTGTGAAGAAGTACATCCTTTTATCTCCCCTATCCCTTGCATTTCCTCCCCAATCCCTTGCATTTATATCCAGACTCCTCCTCGTTCAGATCTACTCCATCTCCCCAAATTCTCTATTCATTGACCTTCTCTGTCTTTGCACTTAGAGTAAGTCAAGGCCATGAGAGAGAGAGCATGCACTTCTGTAGACCACCTGCAGTGCAGAATAGGTCTGATCAGGTTATCTCCCATCTCCATAAACTGCTGTTAACATATTCATAGAATATAATTAGAAATTGTATAATTAGAAATTGTATAATTAGTATTCAAGATGATGAGCCAGTGTGGTTTAGTGGCTAGAATGTTGGACTGGGAGTCGGGAGACATGGGTTCTAGTCCCCACTCAGCCATGAAGTTCACTGGGTGATGGTCGGCCAGTCACAGACTCTTAGCCCAACCTACCTCACAGGGTTGTTGTGAGGATAAAATGGAAAGGAGGAGGATTATGTATGCTGCCTTGGGTTCCTTAAGGAGGAAAAAAGGCAGGATATAAATGTAATAAACAAACAAACAAATGATGATATCTTTCCTAGGCTCTTTTTTTAACTAATTGTTTTAAGAAAATTTCAAGGTCTGATTTAAATTTTAAAAAATCCAATTTAAATTTTAAAAAATCTGATTTTTTGATGTAAAAAAATAATTGATGTTTTATCAACCCTGATTGTAGAAGTAGAAAAAATACGTCTATCCACTTTCTCCACAGCATGTATAATTCTTACTGTGTTCCCCCTTCATTTCATTTTCTCTAAACAAAATATGATAGAACATTGCAACCTTTCCTCATAGTGAAGGTGCTGCAGCCCCTGATTATTTGTTTCTCTTTATTGAACTATTTTCAGCTCCTTTTTCTTGTGTGACCAGAGCTGTACACAGTATTCCAAGTGTGACTACACCATAGATTTATATAAGGACATTATAATACTGGAAGTTTTTACTTTCAATCCCTTTCTTATCCTTAACATAGAATTGCTTCCCCCCCCCCCCGCCCAGCTGCTGCACACTGGACTGATGTTTTCTTTGAGCTATTCTCCATGATAATATTTCTTCCCTTATTAGTTCGGACCCCATCAGTGCATTTGTGAAGTTAGTATTTTTGTCCCAATGTGCGTCACTTTACGCAGTTATATTGAACCAAATTTGCCACTTTGTTGCCCACTCATCCAGTTGTGAGGTCTTCACAGGTTCCTTGGGTTTTTACCATCCTGAAAAATGTGTTACCATCATCGAACTTTGCTGTCTTGCAGCTCAGCCCAACTCCAGATAAACAAATTTAAAAGCACTTGCCCCAGCACAGACCCTTGAGGAACCCAACTACTCATTGTGAAATTGGTATTGAGAGAAATGGAAATAAACTGAAAATACTTATAAATTATATTGCATCGACTCATTGTTAACCAGCAGCACTTTATTGATATAGGAGCTGAGTATAAATTGTGTGGTTAATGACTCAAGGCAAGGGTGTAGTGAAATACAGTTTAGGAAATATTTAGCTTATATGTGTGTGTGAGAGGCAACACTGGAAATATTTTTATTACTTTATAGTTCATATGCTTATTAATAAAACAACATTTTCTTAGCAATTTTGTTTACCATGACTCCCACATAGGATGGAGTTCATCTGATCTTTCTGCTTTTTTAAACTCATCTGATACATTGCCCTGTATCTTAGCAATGAGAGCATTCTGTTAGTCTTTAATGACTCTTAGGAAATTGTACACTGTTTTCAGTTAGTTTTCTAGTCAGTTGAAAACTATGGCTGATTTCCTCATTTTATCACAAACGCAATTCTTCGTCTTGGATTAGTTCAGACTTTACAGAGAAACCATGGATTGGCTGTCAAGAATATGCAGGAGCCTGTTTCCTGGTTTGCAGTTTACCTCCAAACCATTAGTAGACAAGAGTAACCGTGGTTTGCCTAATTTGGACATCCTGGTAATCTATGCTATTGTAATATTAGTGGGGGAAAGTGCTTTGTTTGTGCCTGAAAGGCCAGAAACAAGAATATCAACAGGTAATACAAACAAGGAATTCATATCATGTTGGAAGATTTAAGATGAATCCTATTTTGGATTAATTTAAAATATTTATTTATTTCATTTCATTTCTATACTGCCCAATAGCTGAAGCTCTCTAAATATTGTGATGGATGACTTTAATTTTTGTTCTGTTGATCTTTGTTAATTTAAATTGTAACTATATTTTTATGAAAACACATATATCTATATATATGTGTGTGTGTGCACGTGTGTGTGTGTGTATATATAGGGATTAAAACCTTTTACAAATAAAATAGAGGCCATAGCTAAAATAGCCAGTTGAAAGAACAAGGCTACATAGATTTAAGGAATGCTCACTTAACCTGACAAATTTTATCCTAACCATGGCAATAATGGCAACATTATTAACAGCACAAACCTGTGCATGTGAACTCAGTAGTAAGTTTCATTTAGGTTCATGGGATTTACTCACAGCTAAGTATGTATAGGATTGTGCATTAACATTGATATTTGTCCAAGTTGTTGAGTTTTACTAGATGCCAGTTCATGAAACAGTATTCATATAGTTACAGGAGCTACTAACAAAGGCTGAAAATATTGCATGTGAAAGAACTAGTAGTTGTGTCTGTGATGCCAGATTAGATGCTATATTGTTGCCGAAAAGTTCACCTGATACTTATGCTTCCAAAGCACTGACAGCAATCCAACAGAACTCTGTTGGTGAGGAGAGGCCATAGCTCAGTGGACATAGCAGGTTCCGCATCTCTAGGTATGGCTAGGAAAGAATCCTGCCTAAAACGCTCAAGAGCTGCTGCTAGTCAGATCTGACTCAGTATAAAGCAGCTTCCTATGTTCCTTTAAGAATTCTTATAATGAACAGCTGTGATGGAAACAATTCAGGGAGAGGAGGAGTCAGATGTAACTTGTCTCAGCAGAGGTGATGGAGTAGCCCTGCTTCCCATCTCTCCTTCTACCAGGTGGCAGTTAAAGGAGAGGAATAACTCCAGGCAGCTCCTCTCTCAGCAGAGCAAATGGCATGGCCCTGCTTCCTTTTTCTCCCTCTACTGCAACCTGATGGATGGCTGCTGCTAGGTGACATATAGAAAAAGGAATATTGGTCATAGTGTTTCGGTCCACTATGGAAAAATAGTAACTGTGGAAACAGACCACAAATATGAAAGCAGTAGCACACCTTACAGAGCCCGAAGGTGGCTGGTACAAACACTACAGAAATAACTATAAGTGGTCTATATACCAAGCAAAGTGCTAAAAATTACTGGTGCTTTGTCCATGGCATATGGAACAAGGAGTAGGAGTAAATTCTGGAGAAGCAGCTTTTGCTTCTATAAAGTCCACGGTATTGAAATTGTCGATAGAACTGAAACTGAAGGAATTTCAGACAGCTACTGGTAAAGTTTTGCAATCGTAAAAAAATAGTTTGTAGGGAGAGGAATTAAGTGGAATTAAAAGTTCATTTTTAAAAGTGACAGAGTCATAGTTCCACAAGGCACTGAAATAACAAATGTTTATTTTTTATTCTATTAAAATATGTATTTTAAACCACCTTCAAGGATATATAATCTCATGCACGACAGTCATCTGTGAACTGAACTATGGCTCAAGAACCTATTTATTGGTCAGACATGGTACAGTCATAAACCAGATACTAGCTATTAAAAGGGAATATGAAAAACCTGCAAAAGTGACTGAGCAACATATGAGTCCAAGGTCTTTTTGGTTTATGGTGATGATGGAGCTGTCTAAAGGAAGTACAGAAAATGTGTGCAGGGAATGAAATGTTTTTCAGCCAGTGATGTATGACACAATCAGACAACCTAGAGTCTCAAGACAGAACAAATGAAACTTTTGCAGTACAAAGTGCCTGTGAGAATTCAGAGAATGTTTTGGAAGCTGAGAGGCCTATGACTAACTACATTAAGGAGAAAAATGACAAGAAAACCAATTGCATATTTATTAAAAAGAGAGAAATGATTGTAGGAATCAAAGTGTTGTGTGTGGATACGTGGAAGAAAACAGTTTTGGGAAACACCAGCAAATAACTGAGTGCAGTGACCATTTTGAAATCAGTTTAGCGCATTACACAATGTTAAGTAAAGTTTACTCCGTACTTCGGTCTCCATCATTGGAGCAGCAAATACTAGATACTGTGAATCAGAAAGTGGAAGGGAGAAGTGATATCCATGAGGGGAGCAGAGGATGTGCAATCCTGCAGTATGTTCCCAATAGCCAAACTGTGATTTGGCCATTAAATATGAATTGGACCTATGCATGCTTTCTTGAGGAAATCTATTTTTTTTTTACAGAATGTTTGATGTTAAATACAGTAACCCGAGGGAATGCCTTCTCCCATATCAGCCTGACTGCTCAGTGAGATCAGCAGATCAGAGTCTCATGGTTATCTCATCACCTGCACTGGTACATCTGACGGCAACCAGTGGGAGGGTCTTTCCTGTTGTGGCACTCTGCTTTTGTAATTCTCCACCACCCCTGGAGTGTGACAGGCACCATCTTTGACAGCATTTAGGCACCTGTTGAAAACCTAACTGTATACTCAGGCATTTGCTAATTTTAATACTTAGCTTGGTAGATTTCCTTTGTTGTTTTTATCTTTATGTTTTATTGTTTTTTTAATGCATTTTGTACACCATCTTGTGATCTGATAATGAAGGTGGTTAATAAATATTTTAAATAATAATAAATAAATACATTAACAGAATAATCCTGTTCATGTCTACTGTAAAGTAAGTCCAGTTGAGTTCAGGGGGACATACTCCTAGGTAAGAGAGTGTATGGTTGCAATCTAAGAGGTGCCAGACAATAGTGTAATAAATGGACCATTAGTATCAAAAGTAGATTGATCTTCTGTGGCTGATATCATAGGCATATTGTAGAACTTCTCATGCAACCAGCATTTTAAAAATTCCACATGCGGCATATATTTAATAGCAACTTCTGTTCTTGTAGGTATCGACTGAACTAAATAGAATTGAGTACCATAAATATTGTGGTTTTTCTCACATTACTAAATACATTGGTGTAATGCAATCAAATCTATCTACTAATGAACCTAGATGTATACTGTGTGTTCAGCACATATAGTGTCCAGTAACATTGATTTTAAAGAGTGCTTTCCAGCCTGCATTTTTACAACATTTGCCTAAAATATTCAGACTGCTGCATTGGCCACTGTGTATTAAAAATCCTAATTCTCAGAGCTTCTAATTTCAATAAAGGAAAACCTATTAGCTAAATAATTTAGCTATCAAAATGCTTGTTTTCTATATTAATATGATGAAAATTTAGGCCATTCATTTTTTATTTGTTCCTAATAACTCTGAAGAAGAAACTTCCACATCTGTGTTGTATAAACTCCCCCTAATTATCTGTCTGTGTCTCCCTTCTCCATATGCTGTGACCTTGTAGCCATTGACTTCAGTCTGGAACAATTTCAGAGTCATGTAAATGAATGTAATTAAGGTATTGCTTATCATCTTGCAGAGTTCAGAGGGAACCGTACTGGCTAGAAAGGTTTGTTTACTTAATACAAAAGGTCAGCTGCGGTTAAATTTTATTGCCTAAAATGGTTTGGTAATGCTTTTATTTAGTTCCTAGACACAGAAATGTTTGGAAATGCAAATAATATCTTTATTTCACTTCAGGGTTCTGTAGCTTTCTTTATTAAAGAAATGTATCTGTATTCTGCAGTGTTATTGCACATTATACAAAATATTATAAACATATATTCATTGGTTAAACATTTTTAATTCTGTATCAACTAACATGTTTTGTGATTAATAATCAAGCTTTCTTCTTCACTCTACTATAGTTCCTAGACAAGCAAGAACGAACAAGGAAGCTAATTGGGTTGTAGCCATGTTAGTCTTACTTAGAGTAGACTCGTTGAAAAGAATGGGACTTAAGTTAGATGGGATATAACTCATTGTCCACACATAAATCTGTGATGTGTGTGTATACGTGAAAATTAGTCACAGTGACCCTAATCCATGCAAGCAGGTTTTTGTACCAGTGGGACATGTGTAGGGATGCCATGCCACAAAACAGCATCCAGCATATAATTACTATGTCTATTACTGGAAATAATGCATGTGTGTGAACTGAGTATAGGCCTGCCACACTCCATCGCTGTTCCATTGTTCTCTAATCATGGAGGCCAACTTTCTGAAGGGGAGAGCCTTCTTTATCCACAGTTTCAACTGCTGGAAAATCAAGGTTCTAAATAGTGTGGCGAGCCTCCACGGATAGAGGAGGTTCTTGCCTTCAGAAAGTTCCCCTTACATGTAGAGAGTGAAAAAAATGCAAACAGAGGGGGTGAGGCTACGCTGATAATGCCTGAATAGTACTTATATGTGGTGGGTAGCATTATGTATATGAGAAACTTCAGGCTTTAGCATATTAAACATGTAAACACCCTACATATAAAGGATAGAGTTAGGGTTCAGATATTATTTCCCAGCTTCATAAAACGTGATTTATAAAGCTGGGAATTAGCATAGAGGCTGCATATTTCTCCCTTGCCCCTTCCCTCTTCCCTATGTTTATCAGATCAGATCCTGGCCTATTTTATTAACTGACATTAAGCAGAGTTCTCTTGCTTGGACGTAACAGGGAATTCTAGTTTAATACAAGTCAGGAATGAAGCTCTGAAGCCGGTACATGAGTGAGAGGAGTGAGGGACAAGTGCTCATTCCCAGTGCTCCTTATGAAACCAGGAAAGATAGTCTGAACCTGGCCAGAGACTGGAGCAACTTACAGTAACTGTATGTGAAAAAAATGTTTTGAGATAGGCTTTTATTTGTACCTCAAATTAAAATGCAGAAGGTTTAAGGAGATAAAGCTTCTTGTTAGGAACTGAGCAGGTGTGGGGCTGAGGAATAGCCTCTGAAAGGATAGAATTTATTAAGATACAGTGACAGCTAAGACAGAATTAAAGTGGAATTGTACTTTAGGGCACAGGCTGTAGTGGAAAGTTGGGTCTCATCAAGGCTTGGGAGCAAAGCAGAAATATGGGTTGATAGTCAGGTAAGCTGCAGCAGTTATCAAGAAGCCAAACTGAACTGTGTGTAAGGTTTGTCTGAGCATATTACAATTAAGGCTGCAATCCTAAACACGCATACTAGGGAGTAAGGCACAAAGGGCACGGTAAGACTACTTGTGCATGACTTGAGTAAATATGGATAAGATTGGACTGTAAGAATATCAGTTCCCACCATGAGGAAGGCAAGGATCATACAGTGTAGCTGCAAATGACTTAAACTTGTAGAGTTTTAAAATCTGTGCTACAGAAGATACTTTTAGGTTAGAGTCTGACACTCAGTTATGAAGGGGCAAGACCCAGTGAAATCTTTAGCAGTTATCTACCACTGTGACTGGGTTTGATAACCCAAGATGGCTTCTTTAGCCCATCATTGGTTGTCATGTCTGTTGAGAAATTGTTAATCCACAATGGTTTATTGGCCGAAATAACCCACTCTGATAACCCATGGTCTGCAGTAAGGGTTATTTAACCCAATGTGGGTTATTGTGTCACCTAGTGTCATCCTGGGAGGACTATTGAGCAACTCAGGGGGTCGGGGAGGTGCCACCATAACTGTGGTCACGGGCAGGAGGAGGTATGGTGTTGGGGGATTAACAGGCCAGCTGAGGAGAAGAGGGGCTAGACATCTTACAGCTGTCCCCTCTTCTGGTTCTTCCCCCAACCTGATGGTTCCTGGCAGCCTTACCAGTCTGCCCTCGGGTCTGGTGGTGCTGCTGCTGTATGCCAGGTCGGCCCAAAATAAAATCTCCCTCATCCATGATTTGATTGTGGATGAGGGGGCTGACCTGGTATGTATTACTGAGACCTGGGTGGGGGAACTGGGAGGGGTTACTCTCTCCCAGCTGTGCCCTCCTGGGTACTCTGTGCAGCACCAACACCGACTTGAGGGTCGGGGAGGGGGGGTTGCCGTGGTCGATAGGAGTTCAGTTTCCCTCTCCAGGCTTCCTGCTCATTCGAGTGCAGATCTTGAGTGTTGTACCTTGTGTTGGGTCCCCGGGACAGATTGGGGATTCTGTTGGTGTACTGCCCACCCCGCTGCCCATCAGTCTCCCTGCCTGACGGAGGTGGTCTTGGACTTGGTGTTGAGGACCCCTAGGATGATGGTCCTGGGGGATCTCAACTTCCATGCCGAGGCTGCTGTATCCGGGGAGGCTCAGGACTTCATGGCCGCCATGACAAACATGGGGCTGTCCCAACATGTCATCGGCCCAACGCATATAAAAGGACACATGCTTGATCTGGTTTTCTCGACTGGGCAGGAGGATGGTGATCTGAAAGTGGAGGAATTAACATCTGACCCTTTGTCATGGACAGATCACTTCCTGCTGAGGTTTAGACTCCTGGCGGCCTTCCCCCTCTGCAAGGGTGGGGGACCTATTAAAATGGTCCGCCCCTGGAGATTAATGGATTCTGATGGATTCCAGAGGGCTCTGGGGGATTTTCCTGCTGGTATGGCTGGTGCTCCTGTCGAAGCCCAGGTCGCTCTGTGGAATGCAGAGATGACTTGGGTGGTTGACACGATCGCGCCCAAGCGCCCTTTCCCTCTGAGCAGAGCCCGGCCAGCTCTTTGGTATACACCTGAGCTAAGGGCAATGAAGCAAGAGGGGAGACGGCTAGAACGCAGGTGGAGGAAAACTCGTGCCGAGTCTAACCGAACACAGGTAAGAGCCCACTATCAAGCCTACTCTGTGGCGGTGAGGGTGGCAAAGAGCCAGTTCTTTTCCATCAGCATTGCATCTTCTCAGTGTCGTCCAGCGGAGCTTTTCCGAGTGGTTCGTGGCCTGTTACAGTCTGGGCCAGGGAGAGAGACGGTGGAACCCTCAGTGGCATGCTGTGATAAGTTTGCAAGGCACTTTGAAGATAAAGTCGCTCAGATTCGTCATGAATTGGACACCACGATTAATGCAGTTCCATTGGTAGAGGCGTTCAGAGCACCGTCTGGTCCAGTTTTATTGGATGAGTTTCAGTTACTGAGGCCTGAGGATGTGGACAAGGTGCTTGGCCAAGTCTGATCAACCACTTGTGTGCTTGACCCTTGCCCTTCATGGCTTATTAAATCAAACAAGGAGGGGATGTCTGGCTGGGTCCAGGAGGTTGTAAATTCCTCCTTGAGAGAGGGAGTGGTGCCTGCTGCTTTAAAAGAGGCGGTAATTAGACCACTCCTGAAAAAGCCTGAACTGGACCCAGAGGATGTTAACAATTATAGGCCAGTGGCCAACATCCCCTTCCTGGGCAAGGTGCTTGAGCGAGTGGTTGTAGGACAGCTCCAGTCACTGTTGAATGAAACGGATTGTCTAGATCCATTTCAATTGGGCTTCAGGCCTGGTTTTGGAACGGAAACTGCCTTGGTCACCCTGTGGGATGACCTCTGCCGGGAGTAGGACAGGGGGAGTGCGACCCTGTTGATTCTTCTGGACCTCTCAGCGGCTTTGGATACCATCGACCATGGTATCCTTCTGGATAGGTTGTCTGGGTTGGGAGTTGGAGGCACTGCATTACAGTGGTTGCACTCCTACTTGGATGGCCGATTCCAGAAGGTGGTGCTGGGGGATTATTGCTCTGTGCCATGGCAATTGTGCCATGGGGTTCCACAGGGCTCTATTTTATCCCCTATGCTGTTTAACATCTACATGAAACTGCTGGGGGAGGTTATCCGGAGGTGTGGGCTGAGGTGTCATCAATATGGATTACTGCAATGCGTTATACGTGGGGCTGCCTTTGAAAACGGTCCGGAAACTTCAGCTGGTCCAAAATAGGGCAGCAAGATTGTTAACAGGGACTGGCCTGCGAGCTCATATTACGCCAGTACTTTTCCAGCTGCACTGGTTGCCAGTCCATTTCCGGGCCCGATTCAAAGTGCAGGTATTAACATTTAAAGCCTTTAACGGCTTGGGGTCAAGTTATCTGAAGGATCGCCTCCTCCCATATGTGCCTGCCCGGACCTTATGATCATCATCAGCGGCCCTCCTCCATGAGCCCCTGCCAAAGGAAGTGAGGCAGGTGGCTACTAGGAGGAGGGCCTTTTCTGCTGTGGCACCCCGGCTCTGGAATGAGCTTCCTAGCGAGGTTCGCCTGGCACCTACATTGTATTCCTTTCGGCGCCAGGTGAAGACCTTTTTATTCTCCCAGGCATTTTAGCATTTTAGCTTTCTGAACTTTTAGCTTTGCTGTTTTAAATCTGTATTTTAAACTTCTGCACTGCTGCTAGGTTTTATTGTGGTTGCATTATTATATTGTGGTTTTAATGTTCTGTATATTTTAAATTGTTTTATTGTGTGCTGTTTGGTTTTAATTTTTGTGAACCGCCCAGAGAGCTTTGTCTATTGGGCGGTATAGAAATGAAATGAAATGAAATGAATGAATGAATGAATGAATGAATGAATGAATAAATAGTGCTCACTGTGGCTATTCTGGTTGCCTACAGAATCATTTGGCAAGAGCAGCCAAAACTGCTGCAGCTGCCCTGCTCCATCCTGCACAGCCCTTTTTCCAAGATCTGACAAGCAGCCCAGGGACAACCACAGCTAATCAAACAGCCTTCTGTGATACAGTTACAAAATGACATCTTTCCCTTGTACAATGATAGCCTCATGCTATCGCACTACCCCACTACAGCAAAATTATACGACAAGTTTCCCTGATCAACTACTCTGAAACTATGCAACTTGGGGAATATGGGAAAATGGGGGAATAGGAAAAGAACTGCTCACTTTTCCATGAAAAAGCAAAAATGTGCTATTATCCATCCACTACAGCATCTGAAGACTCAACATGAGGGTACCCCACCTGTGCGATTTTGCCACGTTCCAACAACCTGTCAGAGAGTTAGAGCTCCCTCCCCCCTTTTCCTGCTTTGCACACTTTGTCATGAAGAAGCAAAATTGAACAATTATCCGCTACAGCATATGAAGGCTCCTCATGAGGGCACCCTACCTGTCCAATTTCACCCCATTCCAGCAAACGGTCAGGACGTTATAGCTCCCACCCTCTTTTTCCTTCTCTGGTCACTTTTCCACAAAGCAGTAAAATTGCTTAATATCCATTGCAGCATTTGGAGCGTCCCTATGAGGGGACCTCAGCTGTACGATTTCACCCCATTCCACCTGTCAGGGAGTAATAGCTCCCACCCTCTTTGTCCTTTTATGCACACTTTTCCATGAAGTAGCAAAACTGTGCAATTATTCACTCCAATGGTTATTGGGGGGGAATGTGCAATTGTGCCTTGCACAATTTTGCAGTAGCACTAAAGCTCTCTAGTGAACAGAAGTGGCTCTGCCAGCAGTGCTGGGGTGTGTGAGTGAAAGGCGCAATTCCACTTCATTATTGTTAATTTTGCTGACAATAAAGGTGTTTATGCCTGCAATGGCTATGGGGGGAAATGTCATTTCAGGGTTTTGTCCCGATCCTGCAACCCCCCAAGGGTTTATTTGTGCTACTTCCTTTTTGGTGCACTCGGGATTTTCGCTCCTCTGAGGTAATAGCACTGGGTTTTGATGTTGGATCGGGTGCCTCCCAGTTAGGAGAGACTGTGTGTGTGAAGTTTTGTCCCAATCCTGCAACCTCCCAAGGTTTTATAGCCACACACCCCCTTTTGATGCACTCAGGATGTTTGCTCTTCTGGGGTAATAGCACCGAGTTTTGTTGTTGGATTAGGTGCCTGAGGGAGGCTGTGTATGAAGTGTTGTTTCAATCCTGCAAACCCCCAAGGTTTTATAGCTGCCACCCCCTCTTTGATGCACTCAGGATTTTCGCTCCTTGGTGAATAGTTGTGTGCGGGGTTTATGATGGATTGGGTGCCTCCTAGCTACAAAGTTCCAGCGCTTTAGAGGTGAAACAGCGCCACTGGCTCAGGTGGGACGACTGCAGCAGGACAGGGGCGGGGTTTGAGTCAAATTACACACAGTAGTTTAATAAGCTACTCACAGTACCTTATTAGCCCGTTCATGTGGCAGGGAATCAAAAATAAGCTACTGTGCATAGTTTATGAACTCATCATGGGTTATCGTGACGTCTGAACGCGGCCTGTGTCTAATAGCGTAGTGCTCTTTTATGAATTTAGATTGGTAAAAGACTATGAAGTAGGAGATGAGAAAGGGTGTGTGTTACAGTTGATGGGGTTAGTATGTGGAGCTATTGAATACCTTTTTCCTCTAGTCATTGTAGATGGGATTAATTTTTCAATTCTTAAGAGCGCTATCATGCTATTCCAGGGATGAAGATTCAAACACATGGCTTTGTTCTTCAATAATCCTGATAGACTGTATACTTAAACCTGCTATCAAATTACCACATGCATTATTATTAAGGGGAATTAGGCCACACAGGAACCTTCTGCCATAATGGAAGCTACAAATGTAATGAAAAAGCTGACTCTGCAAAACCAAGAATATAAAGGAAAAAATCATGCCCTCCTCATAAAGTGAAAGCCTTTACTATTCTCAGTCATGTTTTCATATTCCTTTCTATAGAATCAGCAAATATTTCTTCTTAAGTTGTCACATCTTTGAGACTTTTCCTAATGTAGGATGATTGCATTTTGTAAGCAGAACATTTTAATGAGGTTTTATTTTGCAGATGTAAATAAAAGAGAGCCACATTCATAAATGCATGTTATGCTAGGTAGCTTTATGGTATCATATAACTGAGTGTTCCTTGTCAGTGTTATGGCTGTTTTTTTCAGTTTTTTTTTTTAGTATACGTTGCTTGCATTAGGAACTCTGTCTATTTATATATATAGGAAAGGCAAGCCAAAAAAGGTAGGACAAGGAAGGCTAAGAAAAATAGAGACTGAGGGCAATGGTCATAAAGGAAATATATTCATTTGGTAGAGCTTCTCTTGGTAAAATATAAGGAAAGACAACAAAGCTGCAGACTATTCAACTAGTATTAGGTGGATAAGGTTGTTCACACATACGAATAGGGCTAGAGGTTCAGGGTCTAAGAATAATAAGCGGGAACAAACAAGGCCTAAGGTGTATTTGGACAGAATGTCTTGGATCTTGCTGGAAGAAAGGTACAGTAACTTCACAAGAATGCTTGTAATGTCTCCTGTTTCTGAACGTATAGGTATAATTAGTAATGAATAATTGATAAATGAGTAATAGAGGTCGATTCTGATATCATTACACACTTGTCCTATGTATACTTAGTTGTAAATAAGCCCAGTGAATTCAGTGGAATTTACTTCTAAGTAAGTCTATATAGGATTGCATTCTTAGGGTCAAACTACACATTACATTAAAAGCATGGCTAGGAACTACATCTTTTTCTTTTTACATTGGGAAGGTCCAGTTTTTATTGTGACCCCCCCCCATGCAGAAAAAGGAATTTTAATCCTTCTCTCCCCAGCCTGAATTTTACTGATAGTTGCCACCCTGCACAAAATTATTGGTCTTAGGAAAAGAAGTCCCAATTGGTATCCAAGTTAGAGACTCTTGTCTTAAATTATATCGATATATTTTTAAGGCTGAACAGAAGAAAACCTGAGATCTTGCAAAAACAACGGAATGTTGTAGCAGATTTAAGATGCATCTGGTGCAGTCATCTATCAGTGGACCTTTTTTAAAGCTCCATTGCTGCACGAAGGGGTGGCGGGGGTGGGGGGGAAGCATGCAGTATTCATAAAGATGGGGCTGAGGAGAGAATTGTTAAATCTCCTCCCTATGTATGCAGGGGAGATCCCCTGGTAAATAACCATTTGCTTTCCAGCAAAGAACAATAGATATCCTTCTGCCCCATAACTGCTTTTTAAAAAAATAATATATTCAACAATTTTAATGTATTTGGTTTAAAATGATTACTATAGGCTTTTAGCATATAGAATCTGCCTGTGGACAGTAGTGGTGTTTAAATATTCACAAATATAGATTTTAGTGTATAAAGTACAGACACTGTTCTCATCACTTGTAAGCTCATTCCAAAGGTAGTGGAAGCAGCATATGTTGAAATTAAAGCTGTCACATTAATCTATTAATTGGTTCAATTAATTGATTAAATTGTTGGGCTTCATTAAATTTTGGAGCCCAATTAATTGGGAATTGCCCCTATGTCATTCTTGAGGTCATCAAGTTATTTCAGTTTTAATTCCTGGCAGCTATCCTGTATTTGGCCTCTTCTTGCCTCAGCTGGGCACCCCACCACAAGGGAATAAAAAATTGCCACAGAGGACCTACAGTGACACAGGTGCTCTGGAGTGTTCTCCTGTTTTGTCATAGGAGTAGGCATGACAGTCTGAACAGAGGGTGATGGAGTCCCATGTCTTCTAGTTCTAAGCGCGCCTCCCATCAGGGAATGGGAGTTTTCCCCAGGGGCCTCTGGTGGGAGGGCCACATGGCTGAGGCAAGCACAGATATGCTCTGCTCCCTCTTATAGAAGCAAAAGGTGGCAGTGGGCGGGGGGGAGGATAGCTGAACATGTCCAAAGTGCTTTTCTTTTACTGCAGCCATCTTTCACAAATCTAGGGACAAAGTGCATGACTTCCAGGATGACTAGTGCCACGTTTTAAAAATGATGTACCGGTGTTTTATCTTCCATGTGTCACTGGAGTGCCAGAGACAGACTCATCCACAATTGGTGGGCCATTCTAGTAAAACAAGGAAGGAAGGAAGGGAAAGGAAAGAAAAGAAAAGAAAAGAAAAAGAAATGTTAGAATCAGCTAGCATTTTTTGTGCAAGAGAGAAATAATGTGCAACATTTATTATTTATTAATACTATGGGTTTTGGTTTTATTAATTTTGGCTAAGATTTCTCAGATCAAGTGTGACATTCTTAGCTGAAATTATCATTCAGGAAGAGAACTGCCATAAGCTGACAGTTACTCCCTCTAAGAGCAAACTCAGGTGGTACGTGTCAAAACATGCCACTGAGAAACAAGAATGTGATAACATCATGCTTAGAGAAACCCTGAGGTTTGCAGAAGTACAAAAACAACAACCCCTAACAGGTAAAACAGCAAATAACAGTTCATTGAGGATGGAGCTTGTTCATTGGCCACAGAATGTTGAGTGTTTAAAAGAAAATGGAAAACAACAGAATGAAATTTAATAGGGATAAATGTCAAGTTCTTCACCTAGGAAAAAGAAACCAAATGCACAGTTAAAAGATGGGGGATACGTGGCTCAACAACACTACAAGTGAGAAGGATCTTGGAATTGTTGTCGATAACAAGCTGAATATGAGCCAACAATGTGATGTGGCTGCAAAAAAGGCCAATGGTATTTGGGGCTGCATTAATAGAAGCATAGCTTCCAAATCCTGGGAAGTACTAGTTCCCCTCTACTCAGCACTGGTTAGGCCTCATCGGGAGTAATGTGTCCAGTTCTGGGCACCACACTTTAAGAAGGATGCAGACAAGCTGGAGAGGGTTCAGAAGAGGGCAACAAAGATGATCAGGGGACTGGAAACAAAGTCCTATGAGGAGAGACTGAAAGAACTGGTCATGTTTAGCCTTGAGAAGAGAAGACTGAGCGGAGATATGATAGCACTCTTCAAGTACTTGAAAGGGTGTCACAGAGAGGAAGGCCAGGATCTCTTCCCGATCATCCTAGAGTGCAGGACGTGGAATAATGGGCTCAAGTTAAAGGAAGCCAGATTCCGGCTGAACATCAGGAAAAATGTCATGACTGTTAGAGCAATACGACAATGGAACCAATGACCTAGGGAGGTAGTGGGCTCTCCCACACTGGAGGCATTCAAGATGAGGCTGGACAGCCATCTGTCAGGGATGCTCTGACTTGGATTCCTGCATTGAGGAGGGGGTTGGACTCGATGGTCTTGTAGGCCCCTTCCAACCCTACTATTTTATGATTCTAACTGGCAGGGGAAGTTATGGAATGGAGTATCCTGGAGGAGAGCATGGCTGGCTGGAGCCCCAAAGATGAGGATACAACTGCAACATCTTGTTGAAGGTCCCCACTTGTCTCTGATTATTTCCTGAGTGTCGTATTTTTTATTGCATAGCTGTTATCAAACTGTGTTCGTCTAATTGGCTGCCCTATTAGATTTTTTTTAAAGCTCATGGCTGTAGCTAGGTATATTGACAGGTTATCTTGCTTAATTATTTCCTGGGGCAATATAAGTATACACTTATACCAAACTTTTGTGGGGTTTGATATCTGGCACAAAAGTTACTGTTTCATGTGAGTGAAATTCCTGCTGAAAGTCAAGCTACCTCCCACAAAAAAGCCCTTCTTGCATTAAACAATCGACAGAATAATTTTTCTCCCCCCACCCCTGGCTCTTTTGGCAAGCCCTTTGCCAAGAGAGTGGGAAGAATTATGTTGTGCATTGTGCTACAGATTGCCTCTTTGAAATGGCATCTTCAAAGGAAGTAATCTGCAGCACGATTTGCGTCCTACAATTTGCTTGTCAGGTCCTTTCAAGGAGAGGGGGAAGGATGCAAGTTTCACTGTGGATTGCCTCATTTAAATTGCCACTTTGAAAAAATTGAACACTTTCCTACCCCCAACCCAGCCCCAGTAGATGCAAGGCTTGAAAGGTTACTGGAACAGGGCCCTTTTCATGGAGGGCAAAATGCTTCACGAAGTAGGGTCTTCTGGTTCTGCTCAGCACTACCATCAGTGGAGGCTGGTGGCTCTGAATTTGGTGGGGATATAAATGCATGCCGGATTTCAGTCAGAACCAGCCAGAACTCTAAAGGCGTTATCCCAAGTGCTGGACTCTATCCCCAAAATAGGTTCAGCATCTTGGATAGTGCCTTTAGAGTTCTGACTGGTTCTGACTGAAACCCGGACTGAAGTCATGGCCCCACCGAAATTGGAGCCACCAGCCTCCACTGACTACCGCATTAACTAGAATTGAGCCAAATCATAGGTTTTTGTCTTCGCATAGAAACTTGCTGCTTTGACTTAAGATTTCTATCAAACTGTGAAAAATTGGGGTGTTTCTGAAGCCCTTTTGGGGGGATGTTGCCATCTTGTGCCAGCCTGAGAGCTATGAAGTTCCTGAGCAAGTCGTGAAAAGACAGGCAGCTTCCCCTGCTTAGTGGGAGTGGACCTTTATGAATATTTTTGCAGCAGCTACAAAGAAAGGGAAGAAAAATTGAGGTGTATTTGAGCCAAGCAAAAATAATGCGTGGAGTCATAATGAAGCTGTTATCTTAACCACATGTTACCTTAATCAATAACTGCTTAAGAGAAACATTTTCACAGACATTAACAGCGGTCAAGATAAACAACAAGAACCTTGTTACCATATTTCATACCTTGGTAACTTCTCAACTTTGTTACTGTTAACTTCTGCATGGTTCTGCCCTTGTGATCTAGAAACTATGTTGGTCCAGAATGTGGTGGTCTAATTCTTGCCTGAGCAGCATGCAGGAAGCATTTTACATTAATGTTGGGAGACCACCACTGCCTTCAGGGTTTCTTGGCCAAATTCAAGGTGCTAGTTTTGAACTTTAGAGCCTAAGGGCACAATCCTGTCTAGGTAGGTGGCTGCCTCTGAATTCGGAGGCGACCGCCTATCCAAAGCAAGGCCGGAGAAGCACAGAGGGGATTGTTCCCTCCGTGCCTCTCCTGCTCTGGATATTCTGCTAGACACCTGTTTTCAGCTGTCTAGCCATGGGGGGGGGAGCGGGAGAGGGGGCTGCGTGTACGACACATAGGATGTGTCGTACACGCAGTTCCGTTCTCTCCGCTCCGGAATGCCCCTACCCCCGCCCCTTTCCACCTGCTCCGTGCTCCTCTTCCAAGAGTGGAGGATGGGGCTTCTCATGGGTGGAGGTCAGTTTTCCAGGAAACGACCTTGGAGTGCAGGCTCTGAGGCCAGTTCCTGGAAAACAGCATATCCTATGGCCATCTAGCCTCTGTCTAGCAACCATAGGATTGCTCCCACCATGGCTTGGATATGTGCTATCTGATTGCACACTTCCTATTATGAAGGTTTTTTGCTTCTCCAAATAATTGAAATCTATTAATGTCATCCCCTTGTAGGTTCTGCTACTGAGGTAAGCAAGGTTATACTCTACAGGTTTGGGCAACTTGTGGCCCTCCAGATGTTTTGGCCTACAACTCCCACACCCTAGACAGCATAGCCAATGGTGCATACAATAAATAAATCAAGAGCAGGAGTTGTAGGACAAAACATCTGAGGGGCCACAAGTTGCCCACCCTGATCTACTAGAAATGATACCATCTCAGCAGTGGCTCTTCTATTGAGGAATACCCTTCTAATGGAGACCTTCTAGACCGGCACTCTTCGCCCTTTTAGATAAACGGTTACAACTTTTAAATTTTATTTTGACAGGCTTTTAAGTGATTTAGTACTGTTGTTGCCAGCTTGTTTTTATATTCTTGCATTATTGATAAATTAGTTGGTTTGTTGTTTTGATCTGTTGAATGCTGTTTTGAAGACCAAAAGGTTGAAAAGCAGGATATCAGTGGAAATAAATAAATCAGGTTCTCTTCTTATCCAGCAATTATCTCAGGGTTTGAAGCCACTTAATAAATAATCCTGGTTTAGTAGAGAACCTAAGTAGCCTTAATCATGATTGATGTTGTTGCAGGCATATCACCTAACCAAGGGTAAGGCTAGGGGAAGGAAATTCACACAGGGTAGAAAGTGTGTGTTCCAATGGCCTGCTCCCGATCTCTTAAGTTTAATGAAGAAGATGGCATGTTATATCTACACTGCTCATCATGATTTCGGTTCAGCCTTAGTATGAATGCTAAAATGTGCTATGACAGTAATCTTGTATGGTTATGAAGGGGATAGGCAACCTTGTGCCCTCCAGATGTTTTGGACTATAGCTCCTATTAGCCCCAGCCAGAATGGCCAAAGGTCAGAGTTTATGGGAGCTGCATTCCTAAACATCTGGAGGCTACTGAGTTGCCTACCACTGGTGGAAATGAGAGGGTGTCCGAGGAACTTTCATTAAGGGAGGAAGGGAAGGAGGAAAGGGACAAAAATTGCATAGTATAACATTGAAAGAATTTATACTATACAAATTTTGTCCCTTTCATGCTAGAAAGAGGTGGTTTGCACATCAAGACTGTCCATGGTTTGTTTAAACCTTGGGTAGTAGTGAACAAGCAGGAGCAAGCAAGAGTATGCCTGTGTTGTTTAGCTCAGTGGAACTGGACAGGTGACCAGGAGCCAGCACAGTCACTCATTCCCACTCATTCATGACTTCCCAAATTTCAAACAACCTATGGATAGTTGTCATGTGCGAACTGGGGCAAAGACTAGCTGTAGAAAAAAAAAAAAAATCAGCAGACATAGCAACTCTACACAGTTACCTCAGAGTAAGTCCCATTGAAATCACTGAGGTTTACTTCTAAGTACACATGTATAGGATTGCACTGTAATTCTCATAAGTGCTTTTCACACAAAAATAAAAATATGTGGCAAGATTTCAAAATTAAACTTGTGGGTATAATGTTCCCCTTCCTCTCATCTATAAGCCATTATGAAAGTAAAGCTCATAATGAGTCATACATGATAAGGTTTGTATTCATTTATATCATATTCCTATATATATTGAATTAACAGTGCAATCCTATGTGTGACTACTCTGAAGTAAGTCCTGTTAAGGTGATGCAATGGTCTATTGGGAGATGCATAAAAACATTTGCTACATTAAATATAGTAGGCTACAATCCAACATAAAAAGAACCATGCTGGATCAGACCAGACTACTTCAGTATTCTGTTTCCACAGTGGTCAGCCAGATGCCTATTAGAAGCCCACATGCAGAATGTGAGCAAAATAGCTTCCTCCTGTTCATGTTCTCCAGCAATTGGTATTAAGAATCCTTACTGTCGCTATACTTCAGGTAATATTTATTCATCATCATGACAGGTATCCACTGTATGGCTTATCCTTTATGAATTTGGCTAGTCCCCTTTTAGAGCCATTGAAGTCGATGACCATCACTGCATCTGCTGGTAGTGAGTTAAGTAGTTTAAGTATGTGCTGTGTGAAGATGTTATTTCCTTTAATCTGTCCTGAATCTCCCACTGTTTAGCTTCATTGGATGATCTGAAGTCCTAGAATTATCAGTTTTCTCCACACCATGCATAATTTTGTACACCTCTTATTGTGTTCCTCGTTACTCACCTTTTTCCCCCTTAGCTAAAGAGCACAAACATTGTAACCCTTCCTCATAGGGTAGTTGCTCCAGCTCCTTGATAATTTTGGTTGCCCCTTTCTGTATCTTGTGTAACTCTACAGTACATTTATTGAGGTGTGGTGACCAGAACTGTATAGAGAATTCCAGATATGGTCATACAATAGATTTTTATAAAGGCATTATGATATTGGCAGTTTTATTTTTGATTCTTTCCCTAATGATGCCCAACATAGAATTTTCCTTTTTCATACAGTAGCTGCCATACAGAGTCCGGGATCCCTTCCTTGGTCAGTCACTATCCAGTATTGGGATTTTTTTAAAAAAAAAATATGCATCGTTTTACACTTGCTTACATTGAACTGCATTTGCCATTTTGATGCCAATTGAACTACTGAACTCAATACATCTTACTTCTGAGTAGTGCCAGAAGGCTCCTTGTTGTTTTTACTTTAACAGACTTAGCAGAATTTTTCTACTCCTCTAGGGTAGTTGAGATCTTGGAAGGGATTAAAGATCTCCAAGTTGAGATCTTGGAAGAAACTCTGGGTCTTTCTGCTCAACCACTGCAATTTAGCTTAACATTTGTAGAAAACTAATATGAAGAAATATATGTTTTATTATACCACTGATCAAAATGACTAGACTAGAAGCAGGTCAGAAGAGTTACGGAATTTAACAGAGCGATCTGAGAGCATCCAAAAGACGGTAGGATATGGCAGATTTCCACTCCCAAGGCTGCTATGACCTCAGGAGGGGAAAACTGAGATCAGGGCATTCCCCCTCCCCCACTACCTTGCAGATGCTTTTGACAGCAATGTGGTGGCTGCTCTTCTTAGAACACAACATCAACTTCAGAAGAGCTTGGAAAGGGCAAAAAGGGGACGTGGAGGGTAGAAGAGAGGCATTGAGCCACAGGATCCTACAGCCTCTCAGTTGCCATCCCTGCCTACAGCCAGTAAGTCACCTAGATGGGCTCAGAAGCCTGTCTAGTTGAAATTGCAGGGCTCAGTATAGGCAGAGGGTTCTGATCTGGTCCCTCCATCTGTAAGATGGATTGGTTCCAGCTTCTTCCTTCTGATGAAGTGGACCAGGTGCTTTCATCTGTAAAGCTGACCACCTGCTTACTTGATCCTTGTCCATCTTGGCTCATTATGAGCTGCAGAGAGAGGCTGGGTGAGGGGATCAGGGTGGTGGTGAACGCCTCCCTTGAGGAGGGAGTGATGCCATCAGCTCTCAAGGAGGCAGTGATAAGATCGCTTTTAAAAAAGCCCTCCTTGGATCCCCAAATTTTGAATGACTTTCGCCTAGTTTCGAATCTGCCATTTTTGGGCAAGGTGCTTGAGCGGGTGGTGGCGATGCAGTTGAAGGCACACTTGGAAGAAGCCAGTTATCTAGATCCATTTCAATCGGGCTTCACACCTGGGCATGGGACAGAAATGGCCTTGGTCACCTTGGTGGATGATATGAGGAGGGCTTTGGATAGGGGCGAATGCTCCTTCCTTGTTCTCCTCGACCTCTCAGTGGCTTTTGATACTATTGACCATGGTATCCTCCTTGACCGCCTTGAGGGGTTGGACACTGGAGACACCGTATTACAGTGGTTCCAGTCCTTCCTCTCCGGCAGGTACCAGAGGGTAGCACTGGGAGAGGAGGTTTCGGACCCGTGGCCGCTCACTTGTGGGGTGCCACAGGGTTCCATCCTCTCCCCGATGCTATTTAACATCTATGTGAAGCCGCTGGGGGCTATCATCAGGAGGTTTGGGGTGCGGTGTCATCAATATGCGGATGACACGCAGCTCTTCCTCTTGTTTAAATCTTCACCAGGGCTGGCCGTAGAATCCCTGTCCAAATGTCTGGAGACAGTGAGTGGCTGGATGGGGAAGAATAAGCTGAATCCTGACAAGACCAAGGTAGTTTTGGTGGGAGACAAGAGGAGGTTGGGGGATGTTGACCTGGTGTTGAATGGGGTGCGGCTACCCTTGAAAGACCAGGTCCGCAGCTTGGGGGTCATTTTGGACTCCCAGCTGCCCGTGGAGGCTCAGGTGTCAGCTGTGAGCTGGACAGCATTGTACCAACTCCATCTGATACCAACTCCCATCGGTAGTACATGCCCTGGTCTCCTCTCATCTAGACTACTGTAATACGCTCTACATGGGGTTAGAAGACAGTTCCGAAGACGGTTCGGAAGCTGCAGCTGGTACAGAACGCGGTGGCTTGCCTGATTAAAGGCAGCTGCCGGTATGATCACATCACTCCGATGCTGAAGGAGTTGCACTGGTTACTAGTTGTTTTCTGGGCCAAATTCAAGGTGTTGGTTTTGACTTTTAAAACCCTATATGGTTCCGGCCCAGCCTATCTCAAGGAGCGCCTCCAGCAGCACCAGACAGGCCGCTTAACAAGATCAGCCTCGGATGGCCTTCTGTCTGTCCCATCAGCCAGGACAGCTAGGCTGGTGAGGGTAGACTTTTGGGGTGGGTTAGGGTATTTTTTAGAAATATGTTTTAATGTAAAATGTTATTGTTTTAAAACTGTTTGTATTGATGTACATCACCCAGAGTGGCTGGGTGAACGGCCAGATGGGCAATTGAGACATTTAATAAAATAAAAAAATAAACGTATTAGGGTACTAAAGTAGTACCAGTTTGGTAATTTGCTGCCCGGAGATGTTGACATCCTACACTTCAGTTGAGATTGGTAAACTGAATATTTTGAAGACCTGGAATAGTATAAAAGATAAAAGAGTTCAAGTGAGATGTACAGCCTTCATATGCACAGTTATATCTATCACAATATATCAATATACGGTTGGTTTTATTATCAGAATTTCAGACTTTAAAAATAAAAACGTATCCCATATTTAATGTTGTGATTTTTGAAGTATTATGAGACTACTTTGACATTGTTATTGAGGAAAATTTATTTGAATTTCTTTACTTTCTTAATGTTCTCCCTCAAAAAGAATGTGCATATTGTTTTGTAAGTAAACAGTAATCAGCAATTTTTAAGTAATGTATTAAAATGACTTTGATATCAGCTAAAATTCTTTAGAAGGACTTGTTTAATCTGCCTTGAAACAGCAATTGCAAATGCTTTGATAGGTTGTTTGAAAGGCTGTCTAATTTTCAGTGTGTAGCTTAAAAGAACTTGCATATTTTTTCTGCTGAAATGCTAGTTTGCAACTACAGCTATACATGGAACATGATTCTTGTTTTATGTATTGCTGTAGTTGCAAACTAGCATCAGTATACTTGATAGACTATTTCCTTTGTTCCCTTTCCCCTTCAGTGGTGTTCAGAATGGTAGTACACAATAGCCTGTTCATACAACCAATGTGTGTTTATTGAACACACTTAGGGGCAGAGTGAAATCATGACAGCAGACCCAGCCTCCTAAGCTATGTTCATTCAGTAAACTGTTTAAGGACTATATGCACAGACACAAATGTTATGCTCATAGGCTCTGTGGTTGTCATCTGGAATCCTGCACATACACATGATTATTTTTACAGGAGATGGTAATTAGGTCACTAGCGCCCTGATGATTTCTTAGATAGTTGGCTTTGCATATACACAGTCATGCAGTGGATGCCATAGGAAGGGGAATGTCTTTCACATATACCTAAAGGTGCAACTGTAAGTCCCCTTCATGGATCACTGCCATGTTGTGGTGAAGGGGCTTGTGTAACTCAGTGAAGCCATAAGCTATGCCGTGCAGGGCCACCCAAGACAGACAGGTCATGGCAGAGGGTTCTGACAAAATGTAGTCCACTGGAGAAGGAAATGGCAACCCACTCCAGTATTCTTGCCAAGAAAACCCCATGGAAAGTATCACAAGGCTAAAAGATATGACGTGGGAAGATGAGTGAGCCCCTCAGTCGGAAGGTGTCCAGTATACTACTGGGGAAGAGCAGAGGGAATTTCCAAGTAGCGCCAGAAAGAGTGAAGCGGCTGGGCCAAAGCCGAAAGGACACTCAGCTGTGGATGAGCTGTGGCATCTGGCCCCGGGAGATGACAAAAAGGGGAAGAAATGGAATCAGTGACAGATTTTATTTTCTTGGACTCCAAGATCACCGCAGACAGTGACTGTAGCCATGAAATTAAAAGACGCTTGCACCTTGGGAGGAAAGCTATGGCAAACCTAGACAGCATAGTAAGAAGCAGAGACATCACCTCGCCGACAAAGGTTCATATAATCAAAGCTATGGTTTTCCCAGTAGCAGCGTACGGCTGTGAGAGCTGGACTATAAGGAAGGCTGAGTGCCGAAGAATTGATGCTTTCGAACTGTGGTGCTGGAGAAGACTCTTAACGAGTTCCCTGGACTGCAAGGAGGTCAAATCAGTTAATCCTGAAGGAAATCAACCCTGACTGCTCATTGGAAGGTCAGATACTGAAGCTGAAGCTGAAATATTTTGGCCACCTAATGCGAAGAGAAAACTCCCTGGAAAAGACCCTGATGCTGGGAAAGATTGAAGGCAAAAGGAGAAGGGGACAGCAGAGGATGAGATGGCTAGATAGCATCACCGATGCAATGGATATGGACTTGAGCACACTCCGGGAGAGAGTGGAGGACAGGAAGGCCTGGCATGTTATGGTCCATGGGGTCATGAAGAGTCGGGAACAACTGAACAACAACAACAAAGCCACTGTAAGTGGTTTTTCTATGCATTGTAACAGTGACATGCACTATCTTATTGTGTATGACTATGAGCTCAGGATATACATGTTGATATATATTACTTCATACATAATTATATCAGCTATTCTTTCTTTTTTTAATGATAATATAGTAAGAACTTCACTGCATTAAAAAGTGCTTCTATAAGTGCTTTTTAAATCACCAGATCACCTACTGCTGGAAGGCTTTTGGAAATCAGATCCCAGACCATCGACCGGTGTTTTTCCACAATCAGTTTGAAATCAACCTGTTGAACCCCCTTTTGTATATATTTTGATATATTAGCTGACTATTAAACTAATCCCCAGTTGCTCTGAGAATTGGCTGACATGATCACATTCTACAAAACAGTAAAAGATGTTGCAGGGATCCTGTCACACACTTACTGTCCCTGTAACTCTTACTCTTTGTCCCAAAACAATGGACAAACTGAATGTTCAGTAGTGGTGATAATGAATAGGTAGCGTGTGTCTTTCTGATCTCATCTGTCTTCAGCAATTGACACACATCCTCAAAAAAATTACAAGTGCTGCTATGCCACAGTGCTCATTCGCTGATTGTCCAAGCATCCCACAGAATAGTGTTGCCTCTTGAGAGTGGCTATTGGAAAAAGTGAGAGTTTGACAGGGATCAGTCATCACCCATCTATGGAAGAATGCTGGTCATCATATTTGATATGTGAGTGTCAGGGTGGACACTGAGCCCATAGAATCCCAGAGTAGTTCTGATTCTGAGGAAGAGCAGTCGCTCCTGGGAGAGGAGCGCGCTCCTCTTTCCCAGGACCAACAGCTGACAGAGATTCCTCCCACCAGCATTCCTAGTTTAGTTAGCAGTTCAGGGAGTGACCAAGCACAGATAGCAGACTTGGTGGATGCGTGACGCAGACGCAGAGAGCAGCACCAGATGGAGGGCACGGAAAGGAGGCGAAGTGCCAGGTTGGCGCGCAAATAACGGCTGCGCCCAGAGGCTCCAAGGGAAAAGGGGAGGGACTCTCCCTAGTCCTTAAGTTCAGGGGTCTGCCAGTAATTCCCTTTCAAACGGGGACCAACTGTTCCAACTTAGGGCATAGGTACTGTGCTGCTCAGATCTAGTTGCAATTGGTATAGTTGTTAAGTTGTAAAAGACGAATAAAGCTTTGAAAGGAATTCCTTTGTCTGTGTCTGGACTTGGCTACTGGTTTAGACAGAGAGAGACCTCCATGGAGCCCTTGACAGCGAGTATATAAGGCTGCAGTCCTACACTTACCTGGGAGTAAGTTTCACTGAACTTCCATTTGTATCCTGGAAGATCATCTGACTACTATGTCCTTGTAGCTAAATATTTTCTGAGAGCAATGAGGATCTGGTCTACAATATTATCTGACTAGACTAATTTTGATTTTTTTTTTGTACTAATAGAGATATCTGACCTATGTTTTATGATTGTACTTCTGTAAGTTAAGTGATGGTTTTGTATTTTATTCTTCTATGTCAGTGGCTGTATAGGTATTATTGTGAAGTCTGTGGACTGGATCAGTAAACCGATTGATTGATTTAGTAATGGGAGAACTAACCCCATCATAATTCATAATTGGTTCTCTGAATTATTAATAGAACATAATAAGCTTAGATAAAAGTTCTCTGATATGATGCGATTATGTAGTACCTTTGAATTTTTGCAAATACATGTCACCATGTATCTTCAGAATATGGCATGCGTTATTTGGCATTGCTTTCCAACCCCCTGCTTTACAATGTCCTGCATCATGATACATCCTTCTCTGATTGGCTGCTAGGTACATGTGCTTTGTTTACAATAGTAGATTGACCTGTAGCCACAGGTGGGCCTTAGGCTACTGAGGCATACCAAGCAACAGCAACAAAAATGCCTGTTTGCCATGGCAGGACTTATATTGCTTTTGCTATGAAGGGCAAAAGTAACTAAAGGGTTAAAGTAAGATCATTCTGCCTGTATATGCTTTGTAAACAGGACTTTTTCATTTCCTTCAGAAAATAAAGGGTTACAGCACCCAACATCTGAGCGTGTGCAAAGGTGGTGGAGTATGGCTGCTTAGTCATGTAGACCACACAGGCAAAGAAAATATATATGAATTTGTAATCAATCATGATTTGAAATACCAAAATATTATCTTTTGGTGGATTGAGGTCAGGGCTCATTACACATTTGAGTGTTACAGGCACACTAGATTAGACCAGAAATGGACTGGTTTTATGTTTTGTTAGCATCACTTTTCCCATTGAACTCAATGGCACTTATATTTGAGTAGACACATTAAGGATTGTGCTGTAATGTTGCAATCCTTTACCCAGTTTCCCAGAATAAGCTCCACTGAACTCAGTATAAATTTTTTTGGATAAACATGTATAAGATCACACTACAAATCTTAGCCTAGTAACTGTATTAAAGTACAAGCACTACAAAAGTAATTTCAATGCAGGATTCAAAGTTTGGTTAGAAGTATTTTACCAGTTGCTTTTATTTTTGAATAGATTGCCTGTCTCTCTCAGTATTTTTCTTTTCCCAGTAACAATACTCCTATGTTATGTAGCTGCTCTAGCTATGTGTTCTGTTACAGCCCAAGTGCTCTGTAGTAGTACTAATCTGAATAGGAGTGGATGTTAGAGAGTTTGGAAACACCCAGTGCCCCAAGAGAATAGAGGGGAGTCACAGACCTTCCTTCAAACTATAACTCCTGAGCCATCTCCCCAATAACGCCAACCTCTGACACACGGCCCAAAGGAGGAATAATGGGATTTTGCAAAACACTGTGTAAAAGAGAATAGCCAAACTCCTCAGGTGAGCTCTTTTTGTCATGTACCCATCTTTTGGCACAAACATATTCTGGCAAGCTGACACAAAACAGCAGAAACAGTGAGAACTTTTATTGGTAACGAAATGAGTTTTCATATATGGGCTTTTAGCTCTTACAGAAAAAGCTTAATGGTTGCTACTCTCTCCAGAGGCAAGAGGCTTAAATGGTTGCTGGCATAAACCATCCCAGGCAATCAAAGACAAGCATTCTAGAAAAAGACCAACATATAACCACACATGCAGAGATTTGTTCCAACCTTGAATTCTTCATTGATATCTCTCCTCTACATGGGTCTAGGCCTATCAAATCCAGGAATGAAACCATAGGTTCAAGAGCAAAGTATACCCCCACACATGCAGAGACTTAAGTGACCATAGCTTCCATTTTGGTATCTCCATACTACATGGGTCAAAGGCATAGGAAAATTCAAGAGTCACAATCAGTCTAAGCCAGCAAGGCCCTCTGAGCTATCGAAGACAAAGATACAGAATCCATAGCAAACAAGAATTCAGGGTCTATGAAAACTACAGCAATACATTCTATGGTAGGTTCTTGATGATTCACAGTTCAAACAGACAGTGTTCTAAATTTCACAGGCAAAACAGACTAAAGTCCAGGTGAGCTGTGAGGGAACTGTAAACGATGGACAGTAACGATGGACAATAGAAGATGGACAGTAAAGATGATGTTCTCAGCAAAGGCTCCCAGCCTGGGTAATGGCTTGAAAGCAAGGGTGGGGATGCAATAACACACTTCCTAACAATCTAATTGACAGGGGATTTTATCACATAAATGAGCCCTGTGCCAAACAGGGCATTTCTATTCCACCCTCTTTAGTTGACATATCAACCTGTGTGACACCTCTGAAAACCCACACGCCATCTACTAGTTTCTCATGGAGAGGCTGCTAGCTTTCTTAACTATAGGTATGACATTCAAGGTTGAAAACTAGCAGCTAGATAGGAGTGACTCAACTCCCCTCTGGTTTCCTCTGAGAAAACTGACAGAGATAAGCTCACATTTATTCTGACATTCCACAGGCTGATTAGGCCCAAAGCAGCCCCCCCCCGCATTACATAAATAACTAAGTATAGCCAAACTCTTAGACCTTCTAGAGCTTCTCACTACTGACCTGGGTTACAAACCGTTCCAGACTGCTTCTGATCAGATACTGACTATAAACTATAGGGCCCACTGCAGCTCTGGGGCTGGGCCCTGACACTTCTTGAGAGCTCTACTTAGCTGCATTTCAATTTTGGGAAATATATTGACCAAAACAACTCTTGGAAAAATTAGTCTAGATATTTAGTCAGTATGTATGTGAGAGACATTACAAACAGAGTATCCATGTTATGCTTTAATATTCTTTTAAATGCACTTTGTATCAGAATTTGTGTAAACCAAATTAAATAATACTGGTACTCAAAAGATGTAACTATTAGCTCATGTAATGAATAAGTACTGTGCCAGTCATGCTAAATTACCACAAAGCATTCCTTTACGTGGCATTTGATAATTTGTTGTTTCATGAAATCTCCTTAATTATACTTACACCATCACATAGCCTTTTATAATAATGAAACTGATTTCTAGCTTTGAAAAGAACAAAGAATTAAGATGCAGCAATGCAAATTGATTATATTTTAGAAAGCTGTTTTCTTGAATAGTATTATACATTTTAATCTTTTTACTGCTTAATAATTAATCTAATGTTTTCTTTTTTAAAATGATGTTCTACTTTGTGCTAATGTGGTTTCAGAATATTCAGTCTTCCCAATAGTTTCCATCTATATGTTGGGAAACTTATCAATAATAGATGTTCTGTAAAAATTTTTTCCAGACAACAGCACACTGTGTATCTTGCTTCCTTGTAACTGTTAATGGAAGTTACAGTACTATATCCAGCAGTAATTAAATGTGATATTTTAAAAATAGTAATTTTAGGGACCTGTGTATAATAATGTTTGTCGCCACATGTCCTCATTCACACGCATACAGGAACTCACATGCATAACGACAAATGCAGGAATAAAGGGACTTTTTCCAGTGGTATGCCATGCACACAGCAGATTTATGCACTGTGCTTCAACAAAGTGGGGAATAGCTACTCCTAAAGTAGAGGGAAATTAGCTCAAACACAACCATTCAAGTCCAAGGTTACAGACTTTATTTTTAATACATGCATGTACATGTGTTGCAAAAGAGAAAAATGGCTTGGTTAGTATACTAATCCTCTAGCACATGGACTAATAGGCCTAACATAAAGATAGGAAAAGATGGCGATTGGGGAAATTAACATTTGCCAAATAAGAAGTAGAAGTAGGTGCTATGCAAATGTCAAGGCTGGCGTTGGAAGCTATACACCAAGGGGGAACTTGGATGATGCTGACAATGAAGTTGGTAAAATGGATAGATCCAGAGGATGAAATAAAAAGAAATAGATCATAAGTAGTTATACTTACATGCTTCAGAGTAAGGAAAACTCAAAGGATCTCACTTCCTAATTGTTCACGGATCTACAGGCTTTTAGTTGGTTGCAAAATAGAATTTGGAATGGAGAGCAATAAAATCGGGCTTTTTCTTTGTCCTGACTACACTGAAGAAAATATCACACATGGAGAGAAGCAAGAAGACTTGGATAAGGAGGCAGTGGAAAGGAACTAACTGAAAAAGTACCCCAAAGGTTTTGAAAGGTGGCCAAATGGTTGCACTTGGCTCAAGACCTTTGGTAGCAGCTCAGATTGTTCTGCTTGACCTCTGTCCTTGGACTCAAAGACCACTCATACATAGGGCGCATCCCTATGCAAGGCACCAAAAATGAAGTGGGGAGCTCACAGGTTACATTACATTATATATAGAGCCTGGTTTTGGATTCAACAGGACTTTCTGTGTTCAAGGCAACATGGATCTTTCTCTAGGCAAATGAGGCAACAAAGTGGTTCAAGGCAAGAAATAGGGAACTCTGGTTCTAGAAATGTGGGCTAGGTGCCAGAGTAAAGCAGGGCTAGGGCTAGGAAAGGATCATGAGGGACATTCTTGGAGGCCAGGCGAACCCCATGTTACTGTTAGAGCTGAGTTGAAACCCACAAACTTGCTGAGTACACAAGTAAAAAGGAAGAACAACTGGTGCCCAAACCCAAGGTCAGTTTAGACTTCAGAAGAGTGAGTACACAGAACTCAGTAGCTCTGAGGCTACCATATTATATCATATCTGAGGTCATAGCAAAGGAACAATTGTTTGACTCAAAGAATTAAAAGAAACCTCAGGAAGGATCCTGGATACTTTATTGAATGAAGGCTAGCTGGCTCTACACTGGAAAAGCTGTACTATAAAATACAAGTAGCTATCAGTACGCAAAATAGAAGCTATCATAAGAAGTTCCCATGTGGTGGCTGAACCTGCCGACCTGTCTGATGGGTAGGAATGCTTCAGGATTGGGTCATATTTCCCAGTTGGCCCTGGTTGACCAGTTTACATCTTCACTCCTGAATTAGTTGACTGGGTGGTGACTTGGAAGTCAGATAGACATTTGTATGTTGTTGTTGTTGTTGTTGTTCAATCGTTCAGTCATGTCCGACTCTTCGTGACCCCATGGACCATAGCACGCCAGGCTTTTTCATCCTGTGCTCTCTCCCGGAGCGTGCTCAAGTCCATATTCATTGCATCACTGATGCTATCTAGCCATCTCATCCTCTGCCGTCCCCTTCTCCTTTTGCCTTCAGTCTTTCCCAGCATCAGGGTCTTTTCCAGAGAGTTTTCTCTTCGCATTAGGTGGCCAAAATATTTGAGCTTCAGCTTCAGTATCTGTCTTTCCAATGAGCAGTCAGGGTTGATTTCCTTTAGGATTGACGGATTTGACCTCCTTGCAGTCCAGGGGACTCATAAGAGTCTTCTCCAGCACCACAGTACGAAAGCATCAATTCTTCAGAGCTCAGCCTTCCTTATAGTCCAGCTCTCACAGCCATATGTTACTACTGGGAAAACCATAGCTTTGATTAGACAGACCTTTGTTGGCAAGTTGATGTCTCTGCTTCTTACTATGCTGTCTAGGTTTGCCACAGCTTTCCTCCCAAGGAGCAAGCGTCTTTTAATTTCATGGCTACAGTCACCGTCTGCGGTGATCTTGGAGCCCAAGAAAATAAAATCTGTTAACTGCTTCCATTTCTTCCCCTTCCATATGCCAGGAAGTGATAGGGCCAGATGCCATGATCTTCGTGTTTTAATGTTGAGTTTCAAACCAGCTTTTGCACTCTCCTCTTTCACCCTCAACAAGAGGCTCTTTAGATCCTCTTCGCTTTCTGCCATTAGGGTGGTATCATCTGCGTATCTGAGGTTGTTGATAATTCTCCTGGCCATCTTAATTCCGACCTGTGATTCATCCAACCCAGCGTTTCTCATGATGTACTCTGCATATAAGTTAAATAAGCAGGGCGACATTATGTAGCCTTGTCGTACTCCTTTCCCAATTTTGAACCACTCGGTTGTTCCATGTCCGGTTCTTACTGTTGCTTCTTGACCCTGGTACAGGTTTCTCAGGAGACAGGTAAGGTGATCTGGTACCCCCATCTGTTTCAGAATTTGCCACAGTTTGTTGTGATCCACACAATAAAAGGCTTTAGGGTAGTCAATAAAGCAGAAATAGATGTTTTTCTGGAATTCTCTTGCTTTCTCCATGATCCAGCAAATGTTGGCGATTTGATCTCTAGTTCCTCTGCCTCTTCGAAACCCAGCTTGTACTTCCGGTAGTTCTCGGTTCACATACTGCTGAAGCCTAGCTTGTAGGATTTTGAGCATCACCTTGCTGGCATGTGAAATGAGTACAATTGTACGGTAGTTTGAACACTCTTTGGCATTGCCCTTCTTTGGAATTGGAATGTAAACTGACCTTTTCCAGTCTTGTGGCCACTGTTGAGTGTTCCAAATTTGTTGGCATATTGAGTGCAGCATTTTAACAGCATCATCTTTTAGGATTTTAAATAGCTCAACTGGAATACTGTCATCTCCGCTAGCTTTGTTGTTACTAATGCTTCCTAAGGCCCACTTGACTTCACTCTCGAGGATGTCCGGCTCAAGTTCAGTGACCGCACTGTCATGGCTATCAGGGACATTCAGATCTTTCCTGTATAGTTCTTCTGTGTATTCTTTCCACTTCTTCTTAATCTCATCTGCTTCTGTTAGGTCCCTGCCTTCTTTGTCCTTTATCATGCCCGTCTTTGCACAAAACGTTCCCTTGATATCTCTGATTTTCTTGAAGAGGTCCCTAGTCTTTCCCATTCTATTGTTTTCTTCGATTTCTTTGCATTGCTCATTTAAGAAGGCCTTCTTGTCTCTCCTTGCTATTCTCTGGAACTCTGCATTCAATTGGATATATCTTCCCCTTTCTCCCCTGCTTTTCGCTGCCCTTCTTTCGTGAGCTACTTGTAAAGCCTCCTCAGACAGCCACTTTGCTTTCTTGCATTTCTTTTTCTTTGGGATGGATTGAGTTGCTGCCTCCTGAACAATGTTACGGACCTCCATCCGTAGTTCCTCAGGCACTCTGTCTATCAGGTCTAATCCCTGAAATCTATTCCTCACCTCCACTGTATATTCATCAGGGATATGATTTAGGTCATACCTGAATGGCTTAGTGGTTTTCCCTACATTCTTCAATTTAAGCTGAAATTTTGCAAGAAGCAGCTCATGATCTGAGCCACAGTCAGCTTCATGTGATGTTGAATTGTTTGCCTTGGATTCATACTGAAATCATTCTGTCGTTTTTGAGATTGTACCCCTGTACTGCTTTTCCCACCCTTTTGTTGACTATGAGTGCTACTCCATTTCTTCTAAGGGATTCTTGCCCGCAGTAGTAGATATAATGGTCACCTGAATTAAATTCGCCCATGCTTGTCCATTTTAGTTCGCTGATTCCCAAGATGTCGATGTTCAATCTTGCCATCTCATGTTTGACCACCTCCAGCTTACCTTGATTCATTGATCTTACATTCAAGGTTCCTAAACAATATTGTTCTTTACAGCATCGGACTTTCTTTTCACCACCAGAGACATCCACAGCTGAGTGTCCTTTCAGCTTTGGCCCAGCCGCTTCACTCTTTCTGGCGCTACTTGGAAATTCCCTCTGCTCTTCCCCAGTAGTATATTGGACACCTTCTGACCTGAGGGGCTCATCTTCCGGCATCATCTCTTTTAGCCTTGTGATAGCTTCCATGGGGTTTTCTTGGCAAGAATACTGGAGTGGATTGCCATTTCCTTCTCCAGTGGACCACATTTTGTCAGAACTCTCTGCCATGACCTGTCCGTCTTGGGTGGCCCTGCACGGCATAGCTTATGGCTTCACTGAGTTACGCAAGCCCCTTCGCCACAACAAGGCAGTGATCCATGAAGGGGATTTGTATGTTACCCTTAATCTAATCAGTGAAGGAAGTGCATATAAAATTATTCTGACCCACTGCAACCATCTGGGGTATTCTTTTTCCAGTTATCCCTCCAAGCTTCTGGTTCTTCTGCCTTTTCCAGAACAAAATGTATTCTTGAGCAAAGGTGTCAGGCTAATGTCAACAATCATACAAAGTGCATTTACATATGTACAGAGAGCCTGCATGTCTGAACTCCTCTGTTACATGTTGATACTTTCTCATTCTACTTACTCTGTCCACTTAATTGGGCAATATTTTCCTTATTATTTATTTTGTAAACCAACTAAATAGAGTGTAGAGCTCTTTAAGACCCAATGATAAATACTAGAATAATATAAATAGTGGTGTGTGCAGCCCTGTTCCTCTTACATACATTGCTGTGACCTATTTAGGCATAACACCTGAATGGGACTGTTGTGATTATATAGTCAATATATAGATGCATGTTTACTCAGAAATGTCCTACTTAATTCAGTGGGATTTACTCCAGGTAAGTATGCATAAGATTGCAGCATAAAGCTGTAATATATCCTATATACATTTACCTGGGAATAAGTCCCATGGAACTCTATGAAGCTTACATCTGAGAATGCATGTATGGGATTGCTCTGTTAATCTCTTATGTACAGTAATCTTTATACTTGAGTTTCAAATATTGTGTTAACCTGAAAGGGGAAGACGTTTTGTTCCAAAACAGGAGCTTATGTTCATGAAAAATGCCATTCTATTGTAAGTGCTTTGTAAAAGAGTGGCAGTGAATAAGAAAAACTTACTGCTGCTTGCCTATAGTACCTTACAACTTTAATATGATATAAAGCCATTAAATTAATCTTCACTACAAAAGAGATAGCAGGTTACCACATCTGGCTTGTGTCTCTGTGTGAATGGAAATGTAAGGTCACTGTTAACATTCATCAGTATGTGTCACTGTGTTACATTTATGCTGCATGCAACACACAACTGGGCTACCTTTTAACTTGAAATAATAAATGTTTCTCAGTATGGAGCAGTGCTGAAAATTTTCTGGAAATCTTTCAAGTGCTTTATTTTTCTGTGGAAAGTTTTCCATTTGATAAGGAATGTATGCCATAGCAAATACAATATTAGGCAAATCTGGCAGTTTCAAAGTTGTAATTAATGTTTTTTTTACAGGTTATTATCCTGTAAAATTATCCTGTATTTTACAGGTTATTAACAAGTATATCAGAAATTACATATATGTCACTGAAATACATGAATGTCTCATAGTGAAGTGGAACTCATAAATAGTGACAACGAAACTGAAGATTTCACAACAACCTTAGCATAAGAGAGTTGAACTCTGTTGAAATAGATGAGTGGTTGTCATATCATGCACATTTGTTTGGGTTGCTAAAACTAATTAGTGTCTCCACAGTTTTCAGTAGCTTTGGTTTTTTCCTTACATTTAAACAGTGTAAGGGAAGTATCTGCTATTGTCTTAAGTTTTACAATTATTTCAGTAAAAATGTCTACACAGTATAACATTTGAATCACGTTAAGAGAGCAGTCGTATGGTCCCTGACATAATGCCTCATCATACGCCGTCAAGTGACTGGGAGTAGAAGACAGTCTTAACCTAGAGGTGAAAAGATGACAGTGTTGGCACAAGTGTGGAGAGCATTCCACAATCAGGGGGCCACTACCGAGAAGACCGTCTCCTTTGTTTCCACCTTCTGAGCCTCCCTCAGAGGAGGCACTAAGAAGAAGGCAGATGTTGATCGTAGTGCCTAGATAAGTTCATGTCGGGGGAGGCGCTCCATCAGGTATTGCAGTCCTGAGCCATGTAAGACTTTACAGGTTAAAACCAGGCTTGAATCAGGCTCAGAAACATACAGGCAACCAATGCAAGCAGACCAGAATTGGTGTTATAGACTCAGACTTTCTGGTCCTTGTTATTAGTCTGGCTGCCCCATTGTGCAGTCCAAATGTGGGTCTCCATTTGAAGACATCTCAGAAACACCAGTTAGTATAGAATACAGCTGCTAGGCTTCTAACTTGGACTGGCTCTCAGAACATGTCTTACCAGTTTTGAAACAGCTTCTCTGATACCTGGTCCATTTCTGAGACAATTCAAAGCAGGGACGTTGCTAGGGTCTTAAAAGATCCGGGGCACAGGCCCATAACACAAATTTGCATATATACATACACACACACACACACACACACACGCACGAGTCTAAGCACACGTCTAATGTGTGTGTGTGTGTGTGTGTGGTGCGTGCATGCAGTGTGCTTGCGTGTGTGTATAGATTACATACATACATAAGAAGTGTGCACTGACCCCCACCCCACTTCAACTCAGACCCCGAGTCAGCATTTTGGAAAACATCCCACTTCTGCTTCGGCCAATTTGTAGTTGGACCACTTCAGCTCAGCACCAAACCTGAGTCAAGGTTTAGAAAAATGAGTCTTTATGCTTCCTGTTGACTACCATGGGAAATTAGAAAAAAAACCTGTAACTTTTTTCTCTTGGTCAGAACTGGATAATTTCAGGCATAGTAGCCCCCTAGAAGAGGATTACACCTGCCCAATGTCAGAAAAATAAGTGCAGGGTTTATATTTTGATTTTCTTTTAAAGGGAACT
This sequence comes from Heloderma suspectum, assembly GCF_057233095.1. NCBI lineage: Eukaryota > Metazoa > Chordata > Lepidosauria > Squamata > Helodermatidae > Heloderma > Heloderma suspectum. The sequence continues at coordinate 75,256,518 of NC_139460.1, read as the reverse complement.
GCCAATAACATTTTAATTCCTTGGAAGAATTGCATTAAAAAATCAGGATTAATTGTCCCATCAGAGGAGATCATGTCTGCCAAATTTCAGAATGATAGCCACAAGGGTTTTAGTGCAAGGGTGGCCTTGACATTTTGAGGTCTCCAAAAGAGGACATACTTATCTCCCTATGTTCCTTGTGGACCATTGTTCTGAAAGTTACAGCCTACAGTTGTCCCTAAGTAAGAAACCAGGAAAGTTTCAGAAGGATGGGTGCAGCAGTTCATGTGGAAGGGGAGTGCTCCCGTTTGGGGGAGGGAGTGATTTACTTTCCCTTCCTGTCACCCCTTCCCCAATAGTTTTTGGGTAAATTTGTATGAAAATGCACAGGTCATTAGAGGTGTCCCCTAGGCAAGAAACGTGCAAAGTTTCTGAAGGATATACATGAATTCTAATTTAGAATTACTAGAATTTATTTACATTTCACCAATGTTAGCAGCAGGGGAACATGGGTGGGAAGGTGCTGTTGCACTCATGTCCTGCTTGTGGGTTTCCAATGGGCATCTGGTTGGCCACTGTGTGAACAGAATGCTGGACTAGATGGAGCATGGTCTGATGCAGCACAGCTCTTCTTATGTTCTTAAATAGAGACTGCCTCTGAGAATGTGCAGAATGTTCTTCTTTCATCACTGAGCTCTTGCATTCTCCTCCTACCAATTCTATTCCCCTCCATGCAACCATCCTTCCTCATCCTACCATCCTCCACAACTTTTCATAAAAACAGATACCTTGTTTTGTGCAACTCCTCTCTATGCACAAGCTCTCGTTGTATCTTCCTCCCTATAACTTCATTTTTGCCAAGACTTCACCACGATTCAGCCAATGAGTCTGTTTTCAAAACTAGGGCTCAGTTATGGAGAAACTCTGAGCATGCACTAAGTGCCCTTCCCTCCCCATAGAAGCTAGAGTTCATGCAGAAAAAACCCCAAACCCACATATGACAAAACATGCATAGGACTTAGCTGAAAGGGTAGTCAATTCATTGGACAGAATTGGGTAGGCACTGTATTAAGCCTGCAGTACCATGCTCGCAACTCTGGACTTGATGTTCTGCATGTTTACTCAGAAACATGCAGAACATCAAGGTGCAAACCTCCCTGCAAAAGTAACTTGTGCTGGAATCCTGTGCACACTTTCCTGAGGGCAAGCCTCATTAAACATAATGAGACTTCTCCGTAGGCATACATAGGATTGCATAAATTAGCAATATTTATCTCCCCTCCACTTAAAAAACAAACCAAAACCTCTTATTTTTATTAAAGCTTTCTGTTCAGAGGAACACAGGGAGCTGCCTTGTACTGAGTCAGATCTAACCATCTAACGCAGTATTGTTGACACTGACTGGCAGCAGCGGCTCTCCAGGGTTTCAGGCAGGATTCTTTTCTAGCCCTACCTGGAGATGCTGGGGATTGAACCTGGAACCTTCTGCATGCCAAGCATGTGCTCTGCCACTGAGCTTCAGCCCTTCCTATTGTTGGATAATGGCAGCTGACAAGCAGAACAGCCCCAGATTTGTTTCTCTGCAACCATGTGAACCCACTTTTCTCAAAGGCTTGAGTGAGAAGGAGAAAAACCAACCCTCTTGTCTGTTTGTATAAAGTCAAATACAGTTCAGAACTTCTCTTGCTCACTGAAGAGAATTCTCTTTAAGAGTTCCCCAAGATATGCTCTGGGTGAAATGAAGAAGAGAAAGAAAGAACAGGATAGGGGAGGGAAGAAGAAAAGAAGAATGGTGATTGGAAATGTGTGCAGGGGTGGGGGTTAGAGAGAATTCCCTAAGCCAAGTGGCTCCTTTCAGAGAGAGAGTACTTCAGAGGAATTTAGGAGGTTGTGGAGGGTTTGTAAAGATTGCACATACTTAATTTGAACTTTATGAGGTGAGGTGGCTGAGGGCTTTTTCTAGCCTTTTTAAAGCTGTAGGACCTATTTAAAAGCCCCAGCAGTTTCTCGATCATGATGCCACATAGTCCTAACCTTCCCTTTGGGATTATTTGAGTCCTACAGCTATTTAGGAGAAATTAAAGTGGAGGGGGAGAAAGACTTTGTGGAGGCTGATTGGATCCTTTGCTGTACTGAAGCAACTAAACTTCTGCAGAAGTCAACGATTCCAGTTCGGGGCAGTAAAATCAGATGCTGTGTGAAATACCAGTATTTCACATGGAGCTCTTTCTTCCCTTCCTTCTCCCTCTTCAAAATTTAATTGCAGGCAAGCTCACAACAGTGGGCATGTAAGAGCAGAAAAGAAAAGTAGGGGGAGAAAAGTTTTTTGCACCTCAAAAAAACCCCTACACCAGAGATTAGGGATAGTGACCACCTAGTGGCTACCTTAAACACCTTCTGATTAGGATCTCTAATCCCCTGGGTGACTTGACAGTTTTTACTTTTTGTTTTAGACTTCGAGAAAAGGAAACTTTACACATGGCTAGCGCAAAAGCCACTGGACCTAACTGTCTGAAATTTGGTAGGTTCAGTCAGCTCCATAGGGCCTGCTAGGTCCCCAAATTCCATGAATTTATGTAGAAGTACAAAAAAATTATAACTCTTTACTTTGACAGATTTTCTTGGAAAAAGCAAATTTTACCTGTGGCTAGCACAAAAGACACTAGACTGTTTGAACTTTGGCAGGCTCAGTCATCCCTCTATGGGCTTCCAGGTCCCCAAATTCCCTGTACATATGTGGAAGCACACAAAAAATATAGTTCTTTGCTTTGACACATTTTCTTGAAAATAGCAAACTTTACCTGTGACTAGCACAAAAGTCACTGGACATAACTGCCTGAAATTTGGCAGGTTGCATCAGCTCCACAGGGGCTGCCAACTTTCCAAATTCCATACACTTATGTGGAAGAACAAAGAAATTATAGCTCTTTGCTTTGGCACATTTTCTTGGAAAAAGCAAATTTTACCTGTGGCTAGCACAAAAGCCACTAGGCCTAACTGTCTGAAATGTGGCAGGCTCAGTCATCTCTATGGGGGCTGGCAGGTCCCCAAATTCCATGCATGTATGTGGAAGCACAAAAAATATATAGCTCTTTGCTTTGACAGATTTTCTTGAAAATAGCAAATATTACCTGTGACTAACACAAAAGCCACTGGACCTAACTGCCTGAAATTTGGCAGATTCAATCAGTTCCATGGGGGCTACCAAGCCTCCAAATTTCATGTATTTATCATACAAAATAAAAAATATATTGCCATTTTTGTTTTTCAATGCAAGTCAATAGGAAAACATAAAAAAAAAAAAAGGCAATTAGGACAGCTCAAAAGATCCGGGGCACAGCTCAAAAAAAGACTTGGGCCCGTGCCCTGGTGGGCCTCTCCTAACGACACCCCTGCTTAGAAGTAAGCCTGTCTGTGTTCAATGGAGCATAGTCCCAGGAAAGTGTTCATAGGATTACAGCTTTACTGGCTGCATTTTAGTTTAATTGCTCTACTTCCCTGTTGCACTGTTAGTGAAGGCATGACTCTAGAAAGCAATGCTGTTTAGAGTTTATGAGTCCGCTGTTAACTTAGAAACAAATCCAAGTGTCTGTCGTGATCTCAAACTATTTCCTTCATTCACTTTCTGTGGTGCCTTATTTCTTGGTTATTATCCCTGTATGCCTTGACTTAACTATTTACTTGTGATTTTGACCACTGCCTATGTATGATTTTGAGAAATCTGTTCAAAGTCTTCTTGATGCTTCCCTGTTCATAGTAGCTTGAATCAGCTTATGCACAGGTGGATCCTCAATGGATCGTATCTAACCCAAATAAAAGTATTTCCTTAGATTGGAATTAATTATGGGCAGAGTAATCCTGTGGCTTCCCAGACAACATCGGGGGAGCCAGAGCATGGTACAGATCTACTCTATGACCATAGAAAAAGCTATGACTATGGAGGAGGAGATCTGATTGTGGACCTTCCCTCTTAACCCCCCCCCCCCAGCTGCTGTGGAATGCAACTTCAACCTCATAAAAGAAGTTGGAGAGGGAGAAAAGGGCGGGAGGAGGAGAGGCCTGGATCTGCTTGATCCAAGAATCTCTGTCCTCACCCACTCCCTGTAAGCAAACTAGACAGGCTGAGAAGCCCATCTAGCTAAAAGCCTCTGTCCTCCTCCTACCCTGCCTGTCTCTTGCCGGCAGGCCTTTGGATAGACAGAGGGCTCTGAGATCAAAGCCCTCTGTCTATCGGGTGTCAGTCTCTTAGGTTTGAACTCTTAAGACACTGGTAGATGGAATCTGCATATATATCCAGTGAAAAGGAGAAGCATTTTGGGTGACTTGTTGCTATTAATGAAATTAACAACCCTCACAGACTTGGAGGAAAATGACCTAATGATATTTTGTCTAAGAGGAAAAAAACACTAGGAAATTCTAACCAATTTGGCACATATTGATTATATACCTAGTACATCATAGAAAATTAGTGTCCAGCTTTGCTGTTTGACAGATTTTTATATTTTTGTTACTTCTGCTCTATCTTAAAATGGACTAAATTCCAGTTAGTGCTAGATTAAAACAATTGCTATCATTTATATTTCCAAAAAGGTTCTCTGTTTTAGTATTTTTGGGACAATTTCTGATGTTTTCCACTGGGCAAAGACCAACCAAATTGGTCTACAAAGAGCTTCCTAAATTGTCATATATTGCAGGTGTTCTACCATCTCTACACTGTAACATCTTCCCTTCCTCTTTTTTATTAGTACTTACTTTATTAACAAGCCCATGGGGAAAAAATCTGTTTTTTTAAATAAATAATAAAGTTAATATGTTGTTATGTCTAATAAAGTTAATATGATATTATTTCTCTTGAGATCTTTGCAAAATATTAAATTCACTTGTACACAGGCAATAGATGCCCTACCTTGGGTCAAAATACCTATTGTTAATGTGGTTTCACAATTCTAATGGAGCAGAAAGATAGTTTCTCAGACAAGCACAGTGGCCAATCCTGATGCCAAGCAAACATTGCTGTTTCCCGCCTCCCAGCTGAGCAGAGCAGAGCAGAGCAGAGCAAGCTGCTCCAGCTGGTCCAGGGACTACAGAAGCAAGCAAGCTCCCAGAGAGAGAGCTCCCAGAGCGAGCGAACAGGGGGAGCAAACAGGAGTTGGCCAGGGGAGTTGCAGTGGTAGAACAGACAAAGGCAACAAAGGAGACAGAGGCTAAGAGGTAAGTGGGCTGCAGGAAGCCCAGGGGGCTGCCCTTTATCCTTCTGAGTGGCTGTGAGCTCACCAGGTGCTTCTGAGCTTCGGCTATTGGGCGGTATAGAAATGAAATAAATAAATAAATAAATTGAATTGGGTGTGTGTGGCCTGAGTAGTCCCAGCAGCTAAGCGGGCAGGAAGCTTCAGTCTGTTTCCCGCCTCTCAGCTGAGCAGAGCAGAGCAAGCTGCTGCAGCTGGTCCAGGGACTACAGAAGCAAGCAAGCTCCCAGAGAGCGAGCGACCAGAGCGAGCGAACAGGGGGAGCAACCAGGAGTTGGCCAGGGGAGTTTGGCAGGGGAGGTCAAGGGGGAGGCCCCTAACATTTTTCTTTTTTCTTTTTAACAAACTTCTTTTTTCATTTATTTGTCTTGTAACACACACTTCTACACCAGTGGGACTCTGCTTTTAACCTCTAGTGAGTAGAGGAGCAAGCACAGGCTAGTCTAGAACAATCACAAAGCTAGACACAAAAAGGGAAAAGAGGCTATGGAAGGACAAGACTCTCCAGTGGTGGTGACCTACAAGGCCTGTGCCATGTTTGTTTTCTTGCCTGAGAACAACATGGCCTACACCTGCAACAAGTGCAAGTTGATCACGCTGCTGGAAGAAAAAGTAAGAGGACTGGAGTGGCGACTATTGACCCTCCGGGAAATAAGAGAACACAAAGAGTTCTTGGACAGAATGGGGGAACTACAGCAGCAAAGGGAAGACCAGAAGCTTGAAGAGCAACAGCAAGAGGAGGCAGAAGTGGGAAATGGTGAGGTGAAGAAAAATGGAGTAGAGGATACTCCTTGGAAAAGGGTGACAGGAGAAGAAGAAGTAGACACCACTCTGCACCAGTGGAAGCAGTGGAGCTGTGGAACCAATTCTAGGTACTTCAGGATGAGACTGGAGGACAGCCTGCAGAGGAAGAATCGCAGGGGAACCTACATGAGAGTGAGCAAGAGGCTGAAGGTCAGTCAAACAGAGGCGATGAAACCCAGGCCTACAACAAGAAGAGAAGAGTGGTAGTAGTGGGAGACTCCTTGCTGCGTCGGATCGAGACCCAAGTATGTCGCAAAAACCCGTGGACTCGCTAGGTATGTTGTCTCCCGAGAGGACGGATTAGAGACATGACTAAGGTTGCCTAAAGCCCACTGACAGGTATCCCTTTCTTCTCATCCATGTGGGAACAAATGATACCGCCAAGCGGAGCTATGAAGAAATCACATCACGCTTTGAAGCTTTGGGAAAGAAACTCAAGAACTTTGGGGCTCAGATAGTTTTCTCATCCATCCTTCCAGTAGTTAGAAGAGGGATAGAAAGGGAACGAAAAATACTCCAGGTGAATGACTGGCTACGAAGGTGGTGCCAATGAGAGAGATTTGGATTCTGGGACCACGGGCTATACTTCCTGGAAGATGGGCTGTTGGCAAGGGATGGGTTGCACCTCACAAAGGCTGGGAAGAATGTGTTTGGCCACAGCATGAAGAACTTCATCAGGAGGGCTTTAAACTGAATCCTATGGGGAAGGGAGATGTAATGTTGGGGGTAACAATGGATGTAGGCTCATACACTGCAACAGAGAGAACAACTCTAATAGAGCCCAATAATAGTCTTCAGACACATTTAGGAAGAAAGCCAGACTATGAAGCACATGGTCTTAGATGTCTATATACTAATGCCCAGAGTACGGGAAACAAACAGAATGAACTTGAACTCTTAATACAAGAGGGAAATTATGACTTGGTAGGTATAACTAAGACTTGGTGGGATGACTCTCATGACTGGAATACAGCAATTGAAGGATATAACTTGTTCAAAAAGAACACGAGGAACAGAAAGGGAGGTGGGATTGCACTGTATGTGAAAAATACATATCGCTGCACAGAAATACAGGAGGATGAGCTTGGTAGCCCCATCGAGAGCATCTGGATAAAAATAAATGAAGCAAAGAATAAAAGGAACCTGGTGGTCGGAGTCTACTACCAGCCACCCAATCAAGGAGAAGACGAGGATGAAACTTTTGAAAAGCAAATAGCCAATGTTTTAAGGAAGCATGATGTAGTAATAATGGGGGACTTCAATTTCCCTGATATTTGTTGGGAGACAAATTCTGCAAAACATGGCCCCTCCAGGAAATTCCTGACTTGTGTGGTGGATAACTTCTTCCTACAGAAAGTAGAGGAAGGAACTAGAGGATCGGCTATCCTTGACTAGATCCTAACCAACAGAGATGACTTAGTGGATAAAGTAGCAGTTACAGGAACTCTGGGGGAAAGCGACCATATTGTACTTGAGTTCTTGGTTCTAAGGGAAGCAAAAGCCGAGTGTAGTCAAACGCATACCCTGGATTTTAGGAAAGCTGATTTTAATAAACTCAGAACAATGATCAGTAAGGTCCCATGGCAAGCGACTCTAACGAGAAAAGGAGTCCAAGAGGGTGGGAGCTTTTAAAAAAGGAAATTCTCAAGGCACAATTGCAAACCATTCCAACAAGAAGAAAAGGTGGAAGACAACAGAAGAAGCCAATGTGGCTTCACAAAAAGCTTAGAGATGACCTGGAAACAAAAAAGGACACATATAGGAAGTGGAAAGAAGGCCAAGTAACAAAGGAAGAGTACAGGCAGATAGCACAGAATTGCAGGGATGGCGTCAGGAAGGCTAAAGCTGATAACGAGCTGAGGTTAGCGAGGGATGCTAAAAACAACAAAAAGGCTTTCTTCAGCTACGTGCATAGTAAAAGACATAGGAAAGAAATGGTTGTTCAGCTATTAAATAAGGATGGCAAAATGATAACAGAGATGACAAAGAAAAGGCGGAGGTGTTCAATTCCTCCTTTGGCTCAGTCTTCTCCCAAAAGAGGGTCTATGACCCCCCTGGCAAAGGCGAAGTACAGGCTGAAGGGGCAGGATTGCAGCTTGAGATCGATAGTCATATGGTCAAGGAACACCTAATTACTTTGAATGAGTTCAAATCTCCAGGGCCAGATGAACTGCATCCTAGAATAATAAAGGAACTGGCAGAAGAACTCTCAGAACTGCTGTCTATTTTTTTGAGAAAACATGGAGGACGGGTGAAGTGCCAGATGACTGGAGGAGGGCTAATGTTGTCCCTATCTTCAAAAAGGGTAAAAAGGAGGAACCTGGGAACTACAGACCAGTCAGTCTGACATCAATTCCTAGGAAAATTCTGGAGCAGATAATAAAGCAATCCATCTGGAAGCACCTTGAAAACAATGCAGTGATTACTCGAAGCCAACATGGATTTGTCAAAAACAAATCTTGCCAGATGAATCTGATCTCATTTTTTGATCAAGTAACCTCTCTTGTGGACCATGGGAACGCTGTAGACATCATATACCCCGAGTTCAGCAAAGCTTTCGACAAAGTGCCCCATGATATCCTGATGAGCAAACTATCTCAAAGTGGGCTAGATGAAACAACGATCCGCTGGATCCACAGTTGGCTACAGAATCGGACTCAAAGAGTGCTTATCAATGGGACCTTCTCAAACTGGGGAGAGGTAACGAGCAGGATACTGCAGGGTTCAGTCCTGGGCCCAGTACTCTTCAACATTTCTATTAATGACTTGGAGGAGGAGATGCAGGGAATGCTGATCAGATTTGCAGATGACACAATTGGGCGGGATAGCTAATACCTTGGTAGACAGAAACAAAATTCAAAGTGATCTGGATAGACTGGAGCGCTGGGCAGAAAACAACAGAATGACATTTAATAGGGATAAATGCCAAGTTCTGCACCTAGGAAAAAGAAACCAAATGCACAGTTACAAGATGGGGGCTCAAGATGGGGGATGTTGGAATTGTTGTCAATCACAAGCTGAAGATGAGCCAACAATGTGATGTGGCTGCAAAAAAGGCCAATGCTCTTTTGGGCTGCATTAATAGAAGCATAGCTTCCAAATCCCGGGAAGTAATAGTTCCCTTCTACTCAGCACTGGTTAGGCCTCATCTGGAGTACTGTGTCCAGTTCTGGGCACCACACTTTAAGAAGGATGCAGACAAACTGGAGAGGGTTTGGAGGAGGGCAACAAAAATGATCAGGGGACTGGAAACAAAGCCCTGTGAGGAGAGACTGAAAGAACTGGGCATGTTTAGCCTTGAGAAGAGAAGACTGAGGGGAGATATGATAGCGCTCTTCAAGTACTTGAAAGGTTGTCACAGAGAGGAAGGCCAAGATCTCTTCTCGATCATCCCAGAATGCAGGACACGGAATAATGGGCTCAAGTTACAGGAAGCCAGATTCCAGCTGAACATCAGGAGAAACATCCTGACTGTTAGAGCAATGCGACAATGGAACCAATGACCTAGGGAGGTAGTGGGCTCTCCCACGCTGGAGGCATTCAAGATGAGGCTGGACAGCCATCTGTCAGGGATGCTCTGACTTGGATTCCTCCATTGAGCAGGGGGTTGGACTCAATGGTCTTGTAGGTCCCTTCCAACCCTACCATTCTATGATTCTATGAGCACAATAGCACCCTCCTATTTGTGTTTTCCAGCAACTGGTATTGAGAGGCATACTGACTCTGATACTGGAGGGACTATGTACCCAAATTGACTAATCTGATAAACATCACACAAGTTTTTAACTTCATATTTAAATAATGAAACTCACATTTATTTATATGCAATCCGTAGTCTTCTATGTAATGAAATAGTTTAACTTTCCCAGAATAACATAGCAGGTTTCCCCCCATAATTAATATCATACTAGGAAATAGCATGTGAATCTTGTTTTTCCCCCAGTTATTAGCTCAATGTTTACATATGTCACAAATGCCACATAAATATTTAATGCAGTGTACATACTTCGTATTCATGAAAATAAACATTTTTGCCTTTTTCATCTCTGATCAGCTGGTACTATAATTTCATTAGTATTTCTGTTATAAATGAATAGATGAATCAATGAAATATTGCAATTTAAATACCAAATGTTTCATGACATTTATCTAATTTTAAGGTATGTTTAATAACAATATTAGTTATTAAAAATAACTATTTAGAAATACTGTAAAATGACATAATGATTAGGTTTTATGTGTAGTAGTATTGGCTAAGAAGGATGTCATAAGTTTTTGTTAATGGTGTACTATAGATAAAACAATTGAATTAAATATATGTATTTTCTGTTCCAGTTGGTGCTCATCTCAAACAATAGTAACCCCCATCTTTTCTTGGCCTTAGTGACCATCTATTAATTGTACCTCATACACAAATATTTTAAAACATCACTTTAAAATGTAGCACTCAGACTCCTTTGGAAATGCTAGAGAATTGAGGGTTTCCACTCCCATGCTGATGGTTCTTTTGCTGTTGTGGAGAATATAAGTCTCACAAAAGGAGGGCATCATGCTGAAATGGGAAACAATTTCTTACAGGGGACCTAATTCTCAGGTGATCAATATTCTTTATGTTGAGATGCCTTATAGTGAGAGATTTGAACATCAGAGCAGTAGGTAGTGGAGTTCATGATGAACATGTTGACCCCATGGTGGGTTGCTTGCCTGGTCTAAATGTTTCAGTTATTGCAAGATATCTACAGCTAATGTCAGAGAAGAATCAGCATTGGTATTCGTAAGTATAAATGATTTTGGGAAATATAGTCAAGAGATCTTGAAATTTTACCAAGCTTATTTAGGTTTGTAGGTAAAATATTGATGTCCAGAGCCTCCAAAGTAGCATTTTAAAAGAAAACTTCTACTAACAGTTCCATGCATGAAACCAACTACACAAAGAGAACTTCAGAATTTCAGTATGTGGATGAGATGGTGGCATCAGTAGCCAAGCTGTAGATTTGTTTGGTGTTAGGGAACATGTTTGGGCAAATAATGCCCTTTCTGAGGGCAGAATCAGATATTAGATGTCAATGTGTAACTTCCCAATGCTTCTTCTAAAAGCAGCTTTGGAAGAAGGCAGAGAAAATCCCTGCTCCCACTAAGTGTTGCTTTATCATATAGAAGGCTGTCTGGGAATGAACTAGATACTTTTTTTGCATATAACATCTAGTTGAGTGCTCAAAGACAGGGTCCACTTGAACCTTAATGGAACCAGATTAAAGCAGGGCTGAATATTTCCCCAGCTTCCACAGGACCATTATACCCAATGAAAGGGAGAAGCATTTTGGGTGACTTTGGGCTTTGTTGTTGTTGTAATCCATTTGTTTATATTGGGGGGAGGAGCTTACCACTATTTCTTCCTTAAAATAGAAGAAAAGTTTTGCACCTGATTCAGGTGATGGTGGAACTCCATTCTAAGCAGCCCAGTGCTGTTTCCATTTGCTGCAAAATGGCGCAATGGGAATGGCTCTATGTCATCATGTAGCATTGTTCCTGGGGCATTCATTGGGGTGGGGATGGGGGATGGTGCCTTCATCTTTTTTTCTTGCTTAAAGAGGAAACAAGACAACATGCTCATAAGTAATTATTGCAATAGTCTTCAGGGGGTGTTTTTTGCCCCACCCCAAAAAACCAATGAAAAAGTCTTGGCCGAATACTTCAGTCCACCTTTAACCCAGTCTGCTAGCACATAAAATCAAAAAGGTTGTACAGGACCATTTAAATATACTTCAGGAGTAAAGCTGGCAGGAGCTAAGGAGCATTTGGTTCAGGGTGACACATCCCTTAGAGATGATATTCCAAATGTTCTATCTCAGCCTTCCCAAGCTGGTGCCCCCCAGATGTGGTAGACTGGGAATTGGCTGGGGATTCTGACAGTTGTAATCCAACACATCTGGAGAGCACCAGGTTGAGTAAGGCTGTTCTATGTCCTCAAAAGTTGGGATAGGATAGATGTTGATGATGAAAACATGAGTGACTACCACTCAACACATAACTGAATTAAACTTTTAGTAGCTACAGTGACGATCAATGGAATACGGTTACCCGTAGGTATCCTCTATAGGAACAACACAAGTCATGCTGGAAATGGTGGCAAGATGACTTTCTGTAAGATGTGTTACACGGTTTTGCATCATAGGATCTATATGTTATAAGACCTTGTGAAGTGGCTGTAGCAACCTGAAGGTGATGGTAAATCATTAGGGAGTACTCAAGCACAATCCTTGAGGTTCAGCCCTACCAGCTCATAGCTGAGATGTTACTGTATTTCAAACAAGAAACAGAGTCCGATAAACTAGAAATCTTAAACTAATCAAAGTTATCCACATAATTGTTTCTGACTAAAACTCATACTTTATGGTCTAGTTGCTAGACCCTACATCAGAGTGGTACTACCTAAATCTGATGATAATTTGGGAGAGGCAGGTCATGTGGGATGTTATGCCTCCAGGCTACAGGGAAAGGGCAAACTGTCCAGCAAAAGGTATGTACAAATCAGATATCTGATAGTAATCATGAGATGCAAAGACAAATCAAGGGGGTAGTAAAAGTGAAGAGCAACCCCAACTAATCTCAGGACTGTCTAACTGTACATTAGGGTTATGACATAGACAAAATTTCTAGATATATGTGTTATTGTACATTGGAACAACTAGTAATGGAAACAACAAGAAGGGAGGACACTAAGTAGTGCCCAGCATGTTCAAACTGTTTGGAAACAGTTAACAAAAAATAATCAGATTGGACATATGTGTGAGAGGAAAACTGCCCAGAAAGTCCAACAGAGTTATATTTAGTTTTAAAAGGGAAAAATTCTCAAAAATTAAAGGATTACCTAAAAGGAAACTGAAGTTAGGTAAGTCTAATTCCTTTATGAAGTTAAAACCATTATAATAGAGTCTGAACTTCTATATTTGCCACAGTTAAGAAACTGCACAAAATATCAAAATGTAGTAGTCAAGAAAGTATAAAAGGCAAGGCAAGTGTCTTTAAATTGTCTTACACAAATGAGATTTAAAAATAAAAACAAAATGTGCATGCAATCTCTCTGGCAAACCAATGCACATTTATAATAATCCAAGCCAAAAAAAATAATGCGAAGAGAAAATGGCTAAAGATATAAAAATTAATACTCAACATTTCCTAAAATACATCAGAAGTAAGAAACTAGCCTAAGAAGTAGTTGGATGACAAAGATGTAAAAATAGTACTGAATGAAGACAAGGAAAATGCACAGAAGCCAAGTGAATTTTCTGCTTGAAAGTTAGGAAGATGCCCACACCTGAGTAAGTGTTTTTAGGCAATGCATCTGAATAACTGTTTCTAACAGAGGTTACAAAAGATGACATTTTGGAATGAATTAATAAATTACAAAGTAGCAAGATTATTGAATTTATATTTTAAATATTTAATTTAGCTGTAAAATGAACTTCCTAGAGGATTAGAAGGTATATAATACCATATTTTTTTAAAAAGAAAAGATGTCCCAGTGTGGATGATGGGGAGAGTTGGGGGACAGAATGCAGGAAGTTACAGACCTGTCTGCCTTACGTCTTGAGAGTGACAGGATAATGGAGGATATAATTAAGAACGATAAAACATAGAGAAAAGATACATAGAGAACAAAGACATAGCTTCCTCAGAGAGAAGTCTTGCTTCATATTAACAGCATTTGAGAGTGTCACTTGTCCATAGGGTGTTCCTGCAGATTTGTAGCTACAGCCCAACACAGTGTTAAACATGTTAAGCCCCCAGGGGGCTTAAGTACACTTAAGCCTGTGTAGAATTGTGGTCTGTCTACCTGGACTTTCAAAAGGTTTTTGAGAAAGTTCCTTATCAAAGACTTCTGAGAAAACTTCGATCCAAACTGGACATGATATGGGAGACCTATGAGTGGGGTTTCCCATGCCTTAAAAACAAAACAGATAAACAGCCCCAGGTGGCTCTGGGAGATACCCTGATTCAGGACAGACAAGAGGAAGTACTTTTTCACACATTACATTGTTAGACTATGGATTTGCTACCACAAAAAATGGGTATGGCCACCAACTTACATGACGCTAAAAGATTTGACAAATGTCTGGAGGATAAGACTATCAATGGCTCCTAGTCATGATAGCTGTATACTGCATGTAGGATCAGGCAGCATGCCTTTGAATACCAGTCTGGCTTGATTCTGAGGGTATTTAATCCTTCTGTCCTATGCTCTTTGAATGATGCAAATTACTCCCCTCCTAAATTTGCTATCGGGTCTCTTGGGAAATTACCCCGGTACATTGATGGGTTTTAAAGAAATCTTGGTCATAACAGGATACTCACTGAAAGTTAACTCTGTGATGTGGTAATAAAAAACACAAATACAATGTTAGGAAATATTAGGAAACAATGGAAACCAAAACAGAAGGCATCATAATCCCATCATATAATCTGTCATTCAGCTACATTTAAAATACTGTGAAAATAACTGGTCCAGTTGCCTCATGTCAGGAAGGATATTATGGAGTTAGGTAATATTTTATTGTTGTTTTAATTGTTGTTTTGTTTTAATTGTTGGCTTTTATTGTTGTTTGTATTGTTGTTTTTATCACTTTTAATATTTTAACTGTTTTATGTATTTTATTGTTGTAAGCTGCCTTGGGAGGCCCTGAAAGATGGCCAAGAAATGTTTTAAATAAATAAATAAAATATTTGAAATGGTCAGGAAAGACCAGCAATAATGATCAAAAGTACTGGAAAAATTTTCCTATGGAGACAGCTAAAAATGTTGAGGATTTTGATTTGGCGTGGGGAAGTAAGGGTGTATATAAGGAGGTTTATACATTATGAACAGGCTGGAAAGAAAATGGTTCCCATAGTGCCCAAGTTCAGATCACCCAGTGATCTGAATAGGTAGAGTTTGGACAGGCAGGAGGTAAGTTTTACACAGAGCAACTTGTGGAATTCCTTGCATCAGGAGTGGTGATGGCAACCAACTATGATGGTTTTCAGTAGGACGAGACAAAGATAAGTTGATGACTACTTCTATGACAGCTAAAGGAATTCTCCATGTTCCAGTGCAGTATACCATTGAATATGAGATGCTGAGGTTAAGCAAGTGAATAAGACTATTATCTCTATGTCATGTTTATGAACCCCGTAAAAGCATCTAGCTGGCCACTACTGGAAATGGAATGCTAGATTTGATTGGATTTGATCTGACTCCGCAAATTTTTAGGAAATATATTCTTGGGAAAATAGATGGCCATCTTAGGAGGTTTCGCTTAGTTTATGGCTTATATTCGTTCGCTTGCTTTCCCCCCACTCCCTGCAGCAATTCTTTAGTACAGATGACCTGCTACAGTTCTCATTTCTTTTTACCATGTGACCTATCTCTTAAAGGAAAAAATATCAATGGAGCCAGTCTTTGAGCATAGTAAGGCTAATATAATTACTACAAAGCCTGAAATCGGGAGGGTATGTAGGGTTGGCTGCTTGCTATTTCTGATCCCTGCATTACTCACAGACCTGACCATGGCTTCATTCCATTCAAGCAGTCTTATAAATGCTTTAATGTATGCTCAAAGGGTTGATTTGACAACCAGGGATTGCTGCAGTGCAGTGGCATTTCAGCTGTGACCTCTTTTGCTGGCTGTATCCCAATATACACTTTGTACAGTAGCTTGCCAGAGCTATAAGCTACCTTATCTATCCTACCAAGCCACTGTATTGTGCTTGCTTGATAGTTTAAATCTTTGTGCTGGTAAGGTTGTATGTGAAATTTAATGATAACAAAGGTAAAAAAAATAAATCATAGATTTTTTTAAGCACTTCAAGATTCAAATACTGGCAAGAAGCAATGTGTCTGATAAAAAGCATCGATAGTTAGACCCAAAATTTCTAGTATATGCTTCATATTACTTCTATAGTCTACTGTTGTTTTCTTGGTAGACATGGAGACAGAAAAGTACAGCTTTATATTTGTGAGTATTTCATACCCTAAGCAGCTATTGGCCAGCTATTGTATTCTCAGTTTCTCCTATTTTGGTTGTGCTTTGCCTCAGGGAAGAAAAGATTCTAGGTTGAAAATTCTAAGATTAATACTATATCATAGCCTCTTGAAGACATATTTGTTTATACAAGCTTTCCCTGACTTGTAACAGATTATGACACTGTTCTGTTTTATGTTTGTCTTACTTGTTTACACAGTTGTAATGTTAAGTACTTACTGTTTTTGTTGTTCTTCCACTGTTTTTATATTGGGTTTATACTGCAACATACATCTTAGAGATTTTAGGATATTAAGCAGTATAAAAATAAATAAAACAATTAACAATTATATAAAATGAGACATATCAGATAATGTGCTTATATCTAGGTAAGACAGGTATATCTGAATGATTCACGTTGCCAGAACACAGATTGCACCAATCTAAAATGTTTAAAACATTAACACTTTATTATTATTCTTTTCTTTCTAAGAAAGGTGCTAAGAATTATTTACTGGTATGTCAGTAAGACTTTAACAGGAGATGTTCACAAGCATAACAAATTTGATTTGTGTTTCAGTAGTAAATGTGAGTTAGAAGAATAGAAGCAGCTATTACATAATATCAGGTATTTAGATCAATACACCAAATATATCAGTCCTTTCTGCTGTGCATCTGAATACCTTCGTATTACAGTAGTTGTCTTATTTTAAATTGTGGTGCAGAGAAATATAGGGACTCTCAACCACTAAGGGCTCTTAGTTGAATTTGTTCCATCAAAAAGTTCCTGAGCCTGTAGACTGGGTGCCGGGTGCCTTTGTCAAAAATCATTGCATTTAATCTTGTCCCACCATCAGCCATGTGTGAGGAAGCAAGAGCCAAGAATAAAATAACTCAACCTCTAGCTTTTTAATGGTTAACACTGAGGAAACAGTTGTACAACACTGACATGGACAAATGTAAGTACCCCCTTCCAATAATCCATCATCTCATTATAAGAGGTATGATGAGTACCTCACTTCTCCTATTTATTTAAAATATTTATATCCCACCTTTCCTCAAGGCAATTAACAAAAAAAGTAAAATCATATGTTAACAGTTTAAGAACATCAATTCCAAAAATATTATGGCACTAAAAGCACAGTAGAAAAAAACAGCAGTACACCACCAGTAAGAGTACAACAGCAGTATAACAGCAGTAAGATAATAGACAGTGAAAACCAGAATAATAAAACAACCATCTACAAACCAAACACCTATAAAGGAAAGTTTTTACGCACTACTAGAAGGCCATTAAAGAGGAGCAAGCTGTATGTCCCTCAGAAAGGAGTTCCAAAGCTGCAGAAAAGGCTCTCCCCCTGGTCCCGACCAAGTGTATTTCCAGGGATGTTGGGACCCATAAGAGGCCCTCAGAGGTTCATGTCAATAAGCAGCCAGGCCTGTATGGGAGAGGGCATTCCTTCAGATATCCTGGGCCTAAACCATTCAGGTCTTTAAAGGTCATCACCAGGATTTGGGGCCTGGAAATGAATCTGAAGCCAGTGCAACTGTTTCAGTCAGGGAGTCATATGCTCCCTATATTCAGTCTCTGGTAACAATTTGGCTGTCACATTCTGGATCAACTGTAGCTTCCGAGAATTCTTCAAAGGCAGTCCTAAGTAGAGTGCATTGTAGTAATAGAGACGTGATGTAACTAAGGTGTATTTCACCATAGCGAGGAACAAACATCGTTGGTGCACTAGTCTCAGATGGGCAAAGGTACCTCTGACTACATCCAATACCTGGGTATCCATGAAGAAGAACACCCTGTCCCAAATCTGCTACACCCCCAAACTATGAACCTCCGATTTCAAGGGAAGTGCAATCCAGTATTGGTTGAATTGTGGTTCCTGTGCTGAGTATGTTTTGAGGTTGGGCGGTAGGAGTTGCAGAGGGCTTTGTTATGGTTTCCTTGGCAATGTCATCCGAAGATGTTGTATAATGCTGTGTGAGTATAGTTTTCTGCCCAGTGTGGCTGGAGTAGCTGTACTCATTTTTGCTGCTTACGTTTTGTGAAGTGGATGCATACACTGCGCTGTGTGTAGATCTACAGTTGCTTCGCAATAGTGAGGCTCTGACTGTAACTAAATTCCTTCCCACAAATTTGGCTGCCTCCCTTCCTGTTATCAGCTGGAGTCAAATTGCCTCTCATTAACTCAGGCATAACTGTTTTATGCCAAAGGGTTAGTTTTTTGTTTTTTTTTAACCACTTAAATCCATTAGTCTTTCTACAACAGTGTGGTCAGTATAAAACTCAGCATAAACGAGAGTTAACAATTTTAACTTAGCTTTTCCTTATCTGTCTGCTATGAATCGATATAAGAGCACTGAAACGGTTGTAAGGACCATGTGATGTTTTCCCAAGGAATACTGTATGCTTTCTATCATGTAGCCAACTCAAGACAGGCATCAAAACCATAAAGCTCTGGCTAAAACTATTTAATGGCTAGTCATCCCATAGTTGCTCCTCATTTTCATGTGACTCCTTGAATCAGACTTTGTTCTTAACACAGCTAAATCCATGGGGTTCGTCGTTATGTCCTCTTTGTCTCCTGCTCACCAAGCATACCAAGCAAACCACATTATATGCATTTTTTGTTTCATACAGATTCATCTTTGATATCTCATCACATTTGTTTTTTCATGTTGAAAATTTGATTGCCCTACGTTCTCACATAAGACCTAATCCCATTAGACAAGGAGCACTGTGTCCTATAAGATTTGTAGAATCAGGCCTACTCCCAGCACTCTTGCAAATAGATGTGGTTGTACATTAAATATGTAATTGTGTCCGGTATACATCAGCGTTCATTCCGATATCTCAGTCTTCAAGGGAGCTATCACATTGCATTGTGTTTTACAAACGCCCCTAGAAAATGGGTGCAGGGTTTCTCTGTGAAACACAGAATATTGTCATGAGCATTCATACTAACTATTGTTGTATTGTTGCACGCTTCAAGGCGCACATGTCACCAGAGGCCCAACACTTTGGTTGCCATGCACCAAATAGTAACCATAAATTTTGACATTTGGCAACTAGTAGGGAAAGCTTTTTTGTATACACTGTCATAAGAATATATTTTCAAAAAGACATCAGTAGCATAGGGAGAAAGAGTGTGCCTCTTTCAAAATAAGTACGAACTGTGTCTTGTGCTGGGAGGGACACAGCTTCAGCATCATGGTTTGGATGGAGAGCTTGTTAAACACATACACGTATACTATGCTTCTCTCCTGTACAGTCCTATCACTGGGCAGCAGGTAAAAATAAATGAATTTCTTTTGTCTCTGTGGAGTAGAAAGCAAGAAACTAAGCTTCACTAGCTATTAGAAAAAAATGATTGGTCAGGAAGCTAGCCAAACTTTGTAAATCCCTAAATTGCTTTGTCTTTTACATCTATCCTGTCTTCCTTGAAAATGGGTGCAGGGGATGAGCTATTAGTCAAAGTTGTGACCTGACCTTGTGTATCAAATTTAATTCTGATGTCTCAGTGTTCAATGGAGTTATGGCATTTCAGACAAACTGACTAACAAACTTGCAAACAAATGCTGTACTGTCACTTCTCTTGGCCAATAATCTAAGACTGCCACTAAAGCACTCTGTAGAAATAATCAAAGCAGAATAATTACAGTTCATGGTTAAGAAAGGGAAACAAAATGTTGTGTAATGAAGCTGCTGTATATTCAATATTAATAGCAATGCCATCCTTTTGCTTACATAATTTCTTATGAAAGAATATTGCTTCTGTGTGTCAACTGTGTGCTTCGCTGTTGCTTATTAAACTGTCTGTTTGGAATGTCCAACCTATGCTCCCTTTTGCATGAGAAGGGTTAAAAGGAGACAATATCCTGTCAAAGACCTTGTTTTTAATTTTGCCTCTCACACTGGCACAGATCCGGCTAAGAGCAGCCCAGATTAGTTCAGAAAACCTTTGAAGAGATTTAAGATGTCCTTCAGCCAGTTTGAAGGTTTTTGTCTTGCAAATCCAGTACAAGGGCGCCTGCAGGCATCTCGACCCTTGCTGTGCTGCTGATGCAGCTCAAGGTCATACTAACCCGCCCTGTGACATTCTACAACAACAACAGAAAAAAAAATGATGCAGTGAAACTGCTTCAGCATTCAGCCAACCAACAACTTCCTCGGTTCCTCACTAAAAGGAATACAGGGTGTGTGCTCCCCCCACCCATTTCTTTCCTTTTTCCCCTTCGTAGATTTTTGCTGTAGGAAATAATCCAGGATTTCTGGTGTGTGTGATGTCAAGGTCATTTCTTAATTAGAACACATGTAAAGAACAAAGCTAAATGGTTTCAAAACAGCTTTGTAGTTGATGGAGAGGATTTAAATTATTTAAGGAGATAGTTACCCAAGTATGATGGGGAAAGAATTCTAAAGACATTAACTCCTTCACTGTAGTGTATATATATGCATCCCCAAAAAGAAATGGCAAACCTTGATGTACAATATGCCAAAACATATGAATGCATTACTCATATTTACAGCAACCTCTTCTGTAGTTGTGCCATGTTATATCTGAACTATGAAAATCCAAATGAAATTTTATTTGCTTTTTCCAAGAGGTTGCTATTAGACTACTATAGAACAAGGGATAATACTGTACCACTGTGCTTATGAAATAGCTGTGCATTCTTTCTGTTATAGGAAGTTCATTTGCATTGCATATGAGTCTGTTACGTGAAGAAATCTCAATCAGTATTCTCCCTGCTCAAGAAATCACTCTATAAGAGAATCATACTGTGTGTGTGTGTGTTTGTTTGTTTGTGTTTGCTTACGAAGAGAAAGAACTGTGGGGTGCTTCTTTAACTTTCAGTGTTTGTTCTAAATAGACTGTACATGTATAACAGTTGGACACTTAACATGGTATAAACAAGTTACTCAAAAGTAAATCCCATTGATTTCAGTGGAACTTATTTACAGATAAGTGGGTATAGGATTGCAACATTGTTGTTGTTCAATCGTGAAGTCGTGTTTGACTCTTCGTGACCCCATGGACCATAGCACACCAGGCCTTCCTGTCCTCCGCTGTCTCCCGGAGCCTGCTCAAGTCCATATTCATTGCATCGGTGATGCTATCTAGCCATCTCATCCTCTGCCGTCCCCTTCTCCTTTTGCCTTCAATCTTTCCCAGCATCAGGGTCTTCCAGGGAGTTTTTCTCTTCGCATTAGGTGGCCAAAATATTTGAGCTTCAGTTTCAGTATCTGTCCTTCCAATGAGCAGTCAGGGTTGATTTCCTTTAGGATGGACTGATTTGATCTCCTTGCAGTCCAGGGGACTCATAAGAGTCTTCTCCAGCACCACAGTACGAAAGCATCAATTCTTCGGCACTCAGTCTTCCTTATAGTCCAGCTCTCAGAGCCATACATTGCTACTGGGAAAACCATAGCTTTGATTATACAACTCTTTGTCGGCAAGTTGATGTCTCTGCTTCTTACTATGCTGTCTAGGTTTGCCATAGCTTTCCTCCCAAGGAGCAAGCATCTTTTAATTTCATGGCCACAGTCACCGTCTGCGGTGATCTTGGAGCCCAAGAAAATAAAATCTGTCACAGCTTCCATTTCTTCCCCTTCCATATGCCAGGAAGTGATAGGGCCAGATGCCATGATCTTCGTTTTTTTAATGTTGAGTTTCAAACCAGTTTTTGCACTCTCCACTTTCACCCTCAACAAGAGGCTCTTTAGATTTTCTTCTCTTTCTGCCATTAGGGTGATATCGTCTGCGTATTTGAGGTTGTTGAGAATTCTCCCAGCAATCTTAATTCCAACCTGTGATTCATCCAACCTGGCGTTTCTCATGATGTACTCTGCATATAAATTAAATAAGCAGGGCGACAATATACAGCCTTGTCGTACTCCTTTCCCAATTTTGAACCAATCAGTTGTTCCATGTCCAGTTCTTACGGTTGCTTCTTGTCCCTCGTACAGGTTTCTCAGGAGACAGGTAAGGTGGTCTGGTACCCCCATCTGTTTCAGAATTTGCCACAGTTTGTTGTGATCCACACAATCAAAGGCTTTAGCGTAGCCAATGAAGAAGAAATAGACATTTTTCTGGAATTCTCTTGCTTTCTCCATGATCCAGCGAATGTTGGCGATTTGATCTCTAGTTCCTCTGCCTCTTCGAAACCCAGCTTGTACTTCCAGTAGTTCTCGGTTCACATACTGCTGAAGACTAGCTTGTAGGATTTTGAGCATCACCTTGCTGGCATGTGAAATGAGCGCAATTGTACGGTAGTTTGAACACTCTTTGGCATTGCCCTTCTTTGGAATTGGAATGTAAACTGACCTTTTCCAGTCTTGTGGCCACTGTTGAGTGTTCCAAATTTGTTGGCATATTGAGTGCAGCACTTTAACAGCATCATCTTTTAGGAATTTACATAGCTCAGCTGGAATACTGTCATCTCTGCTAGCTTTGTTGTTAGTAATGCTTCCTAAGGCCCACTTCACTCTCTAGGATGTCCAGCTCAAGCTCAGTGACCGCACTATCACGGCTATCAGGGACATTCAGATCTTTCCTGTATAGTTCTTCTATGTATTCTTTCCACCTCTTCTTAATCTCAGCTGCTTCTGTTAGCTCCCTGCCTTCTTTGTCTTTTATCATGCCCGTCTTTGCACAAAACGTTCCCTTGAGATCTCCGATTTTCTTGAAAAGATCTCTAGTTTTTCCCATTCTGTTGTTTTCCTCAATTTCTTTGCCTTGTTCATTTAAGAAGGCCTTCTTGCCTCTCCTTGCTATTCTCTGGAACACTGCATTCAGTTGCATATATCTTCCCCTTTCTCCCTTGCTTTTCGCTTCCCTTCTTTCCTCAGCTACTTGTAAAGCCTCATCAGACAGCCACTTGGCTTTCTTGCATTTCTTTTTCTTAGGGATGGATTGAGTTGCTGCCTCCTGAACAATGTTACGGACGTCCGTCCACAGTTCCTCAGGCACTCGGTCTATCTGGTCTAATCCCTTAAATCTATTCGTCACCTCCACTGTATTTTCATAAGGGATATGGTTTAGGTCATACCTGAATGGTTTAGTGGTTTTCCCTACGTTCTTCAATTTAAGCTGAAATTTTGCGATAAGAAGCTCATGATCTGAGCCACAGTCAGCTCCAGGTCTTGTTTTGACTGACTGTATAGAGCTTCTCCATCTTTTGCTGCAAAGGACATAATCAATCTGATTTTGATATTGACCATCTGGTGACGTCCATGTGTAGAGTCGCCTCTTGTGCTGTTGGAAAAGAGTGTTTGCTATGATCAGCATGTTCTCTTGGCAAAACTCTATTAGCCTTCGTCCTGCTTCATTTTGTATACCAAGGCCATGCTTGCCTATTATCTCAGTGATTTCTTGACTTCCTACTTTAGCATTCCAATCCCCTGTGATGAAGAGGACAACTTTTTTTGGTGTTAGTTCTAGAAGGTGTTGTAGGTCTTCATAGAACTGATCAGCCTCATCTTTTTGGCCTCAGTGGTTGGGGCGTAGACTTGAATTACTGTGATGTTGAATGGTTTGCCTTGGATTCGTATGGAGATCATTCTATCGTTTTTGAGATTGTACTCCAGTACTGCTTTTCCCACCCTTTTGTTGACTATGAGTGCTACTCCATTTCTTCTAAGGGATTCTTGCCCACAGTAGTAGATATGATGGTCACCTGAATTAAATTCACCCATGCCTGTCCATTTTAGTTTGCTGATTCCCAAGATGTCAATGTTCAATCTTGCCATCTCATGTTTGACCACCTCCAGCTTACCTTGATTCACTGATCTTACATTCCAGATTCCTAAACAATATTGTTCTTTACAGCATCAGACTTTCTTTTCACCACCAGACACATCCACAGCTGAGTGTCCGCCGTCGTTGCCGCCATTTGCGCTCCTGTCTTTTGCCGTAATAGGCTACATAAATATTTACGTAGCCTATTACAGCAAAAGACAGGGGCACAAATGGCGGCTGCCATAGCCGCCATTTGCGTTCCCTTCTCTCTTTTTTTGCCGTGATAGGCTACGTAAATAATTACATAGCCCATCACGGCTATAATGAAGAAGCAAATGGCGGCCACAGACGCGGCCGCCATTCGCAAAGCAGCGTGAACAGCAGCAGGTAGGTGCTCTGTTTCGTGCACCTTTCGCGGGGTGGGGGGGTGGGGAGCTTCGTTCCGCCACGGATTTCTGGGGGCCGAATGCACTGGCATTCAGCCTCACCAAGATCCGTGGTGGAATTCTCTGACATCCCTAGGAGGAAGTGGTAGAGGTGGGGGATGCCACAACCAGAACTATACAAATGATAGAAATGTACTTAATACCTCCCCCTTACTTTGCAGGGCCTTCATGCCCTGCGAAGGTGGGGAGGAGAATTTCTGTGACATTCAAGTATGGGGGGAGGGGGTTACTCACTATTTATTTTACTTTTATTTAAAATATGTTTAGGCCACCTATAAGGGTATAACCTTCTCAAGATGGCTTGCATTTTTAAACCCAAAACAATACCAGAACAACAGTAATCAAAATTAATAAACTCCTATTATGTTAATAAACATCCAGCCCAGAAAATAAGACAATTTCAGCTAAAAATCCATCAGCATAAAACACAACTCAAGAAAAAGCCAAAGGGAAAAAATGGGTCTTCAAAGGGAATGCTCATCAGATTTTCAGATGACACAAAGTTGGGTGGGATAGGTAATACTGTGGAAGACAGAAACAAAATTCAAAGGGATCTTGATAGACTGGAGTGCTGGGCAGAAAACAGCAGAATGAAATTTAATAGGGATAAATGCCAAGTTCTGAACCTAGGAAAAGGAACCAAATGCACAGTTACAAGATGGGCAACACATGGTTTAACAACACTACAAGCAAGAAGGTCTTGGAATTGTTGTAGATCACAAGCTGAATATGAGCCAACAATATGATGTGGCTGCAAAAAAGGCCAATGGTATTTTGAGCTGCATTAATAGAAGCATAGCTTCCAAATCCCAGGAAGTACTAGTTCCCCTCTACTCAGCACTGGTTAGGTCTCATCTGGAGTACTGTGTCCAGTTCTGGGCACCGCACTTTAAGAAGGATGCAGACAAGCTGGAGAGGGTTCAGAGGAGGGCAACAAAGATAATCAGGGGACTGGAAACAAAGCCTTTTGAAGAGAGACTGAAGGAACTGGGCATGTTTAGCCTTGAGAAGAGAAGACTGGGGGGAGATATGATAGCACTCTTCAAGTACTTGAAAGGTTGTCACAGAGAAGAAGGCCAGGATCTCTTCTCGATCATCCCATAGTGCAGGACATGAAATAATGGGCTCAAGTTACAGGAAGCCAGATTCCGGCTGAACATCAGGAGAAACGTCCTGACTGTTAGAGCAATACGACAATGGAACCAATGACCTAGGGAGGTAGTGGGCTCTCCCACACTGGAGGCATTCAAGATGAGGCTGGACAGCCATCTGTCAGGGATGCTCTGACTTGGATTTCTGCATTGAGCAGGGGGTTGGACTCGATGGTCTTGTAGGCCCCTTCCAACCCTACTATTCTATGATTCTGTGAAAGCTTTCCTAAAGGCTGCAAAGATAGAGCCTGATAGACTAAGATAGTAACTTGTTCCAGAGGAGTGGGGCCACCACATAGAAGGCCCTCCTTCATGTATTTGGCAGACTTAACTGCCTTCAGTGGGAGGCAGATGAGAAAGGCCTCTGTTGCTGACCGTAAAGTGTGGGCAGCCTGCTACAGGCAAAAGTCCTAGCAAATTCACAATTGCTGAGTGAATAGTTTATCTGGTGTGGATGAGGCTTCCGATACCAGTAGGGGCAACTATCCACTCAGCAACTGTGTACTTGTGATGAGTTTTGAAGACACTTCGAGGATAAAATTGCTCACCTTCATGTTGACTTGAACACCGCTATTTATGCAGTATCTATTGAGGTGTCCAGTGCATCATCTTATCCTATTTTGTGGGCTCAGTTTCAGTTTTTGGAGCCTGAAGGTGTCAACAAGCCGCTTGCATCTGTTCAACCCCCCACATTCTCTCTTGACTCTTGTCCATCATGGCTTATTCGAGCTAGCCCCAGGGGCCTGATTGGATGGATCAGGAGAGTGGTGAACGTATCATTGCATGATGGTTTGGTCCCTACTGCCTTGAAGGAGGCAGTGGTACGACCACTCCTGAAAAACCCTTCCCTTGATCCAGAGATCTGTATTAGCTATCATCCGGTCACAAACACTGTTTCTGAGTAAAGTGTTCGAGAGAGTGGTGGCATCTCAGCTGTTCTTGAATGAAACTGCTTAACTGGGTTCAGGCTCGGTTTTGGGATGGAATCATCCTTGGTCGCCCTGATGGATGACTTTCTTCGGGAGAGGGACAGGGGGAGTGCAACCCTGTTACTTCTTCTCAGTCTCTCAGCGGCTTTCAATGCTGTTGACCACAGTATCCTCCTGGTCCTCCTCTGTGAGTTGGGAGTTGGAGGACTGTAGTTGTTCTACAGTGGTTTGACTCATACTAGCGTAGTCAGTTCCAGAGAATAGCATTGGGTGACTAGACCTCTGCCCCATGGCAGTTGAACTGTGGGGTGCCACAGGACACCATTCTGTCCTCAGTGTTATTTAATATCTATATGAAGCTGCTGGGAGCATTCATCAGGAGATTTGGGGCTGTATATAACACCCAGCTCTATTTTTCTGTGAAATCTGAATTGGAAGAGGTTGTGCATGTTCTAAAATGGTGCCTGGCTTGGATGAGGGCCAATAAACTGAAGCTGAATCCCGATTAAGACAGAGACCCTATGGGTTGGCAGTTCCCAGCTCCAGGAATTGGGTTGCTTACTGGTTCTGGATGGGGTTGCACTCTCTCTGAAAGAGCAGATCCATAGTATTGGGATGCCCCTGAATCCATCTTTGTCACTGGAGGCCCAGGTGGCCCAGGGTGCCCATTACCAACTTCAGTTGGTATGCCAACTGTGCCCGTTCCTGGATAGGGATAGCCCAACCATGGTGATCCATGCACTGGTGAACTCACAATTAGACTACTGCATTGCGCTCTATGTGGGGCTTCCCTCTTGCGTGGTTCAGAATCTGCAGCTAGTGCAGAATGCAGGAGCTACAGTGCTCACTGGGACACCTAGCTATGCCCACATAATACCTGTGTTAACTGCACTGGCTGCCTGTTAGCTACTGAGCCACATACAAGGTTATGTTATTGTCATACAAAGCCCTAAACAACTTGGAACAAGGATACCTAGCAGACTACCCTCCCTTATACATACCAAGGTGACCTTTACGATCAGCAGAGGAGGCCTTGCTGGTCATTCCAAAACGAACGGAATGTTGCCATGAACCATCCAGACAGGGGGCTTTCATTGTAGCGGTACCCACCACCTGGAAAACCTTCCCTCGTGTAGTTTGGGAGGCAGAAAACATGACATCTTTCAAACACCTCCTAAAAACACGCTTGTTCACCCAGGTTTTCCCTGGGCTGGGAAAGCAATACATAATTAAATTAATTATGCTGCTCCATTTTACTGCTCCTTGATTTTTACTGTAGTTGGAAGTGTTTTTAATACTGTGTTTTAATGCTGTGTTTTTAATATTGTGAACCACTGAGTGATTTTTATTGTATTCAGTGGTATATAAACGCCACAAACAAATAACTTACATGGTGCTGGCTGCAGAACCTCCACCTCTTCCAGGTGCCTGAAGGTAAGGGCAGGAATTCCCCTCTCACCTCTGTTGCCATGCAACAGCCAACAGTAATATCCCTAGCAAACTGCCCCAATGGCAGCTGCTTGTAATGGTGACTGGGTGCTTACTTTATGTAACAGTATAGTATAATTATTTAACTGTAAGTTCAAAAGCAGGCCCTAGGCTTTTAAATGTTTTTATTCAGCGAGCAAGGTGTGTTTTTTTTTAAAACTTAGCTTGCTGTTCTTGACTGAAGGCTCTGTACTTACATCATACTTGAAATATCAAATATAACTGAATAAATAGAACACTGTCCAATCTAAAATACAATTCAGTTAAGTATGCCTGTAACAAATTTTATAAGTATGTGAAAATGGCTGAAATTCAAAGGGTTACTTTAGGTGCACCTTGTTGAGCACACCTAAGGATGGTTGACTTTTTTCTTTGCCTAGCAGAACCTATGCTTTGACAAGCTGCTTTTGAAAATCTCATTACTTTTAAAAGGCATTTACCAAGTGACATTTGAGCTGCTCTAGAAGAACAAGCCCCAAGTTGTGTGGCTCTTTAAATTCTGACCATAATACACTTAATTATGTTTAAAACATGAATTAATAGTTTTTGGTTTTGTGCACAAAACTTTTCAACATTTTGGTTCACTATATGGTTATAGATAATTTGAACTTTTAGCAAATGGGACTTAAGTATGTGAGTTGGAATGGAGTGTTTTATAGTCTAAGCCAGAAAAAAGTAAATGTGACTTTCTTATTATTATTATCATCCCCTCCCTCCCTCACAGGAGACATGTATAGAAAAAATAATGGAGATTCAGAGCAAGAAAATGTATAAATGAAAACTGATAGGCAGTGTGAAATTTGTACCTTCTTGCCCTTGCCTGAGGTGTAGCATGCCCTTAATAGTATGTAAGACCTAGGCTCACCTGCTAATAATTTATAATTTACCCACCTAATTCATTGATTTGTTACCACTAATTGTACTTCATTTACTTCTGTGTAGTTTCCAGTACCTAAAGGGTTGAAAGGTTGCTGTAATTGGCACCCGCAGCTGCTCTTTCTTTTGACAGGGGATAATTTTGCAGCCTATGCTTTGTGTGACAGCTGCCTAATTGGGCATTCTCTCCTTGTAGCGAGCCTGCCTCCTCCAGCCT
Source organism: Heloderma suspectum (assembly GCF_057233095.1). Lineage (NCBI taxonomy): Eukaryota > Metazoa > Chordata > Lepidosauria > Squamata > Helodermatidae > Heloderma > Heloderma suspectum. The sequence goes on along the minus strand of NC_139460.1, from coordinate 75,227,633 downwards.
CCCTGCTGACAAATGGTGGTGGATTATAGATGAGGACATGCTGACCCATTCGACCTTGCTGAGACAGTGGGGAGGGGCCTCCTGCTACTTCAGGGAAGCTTTGGGTCATTTAAAGGACAAGGTCATGAGCCAGGTGGGGAAATGACATGATATCACATGACAATAGCCTGATGACATCGTCAGTATGTCAAGGACAAACTGATAGGTATTGATTATGCTTCTCTTTTTATGATTTTGTCACTACAAGCATTGTTATTTCAGAAGTATTTTGGCAATTTATAGGAGATGAAATGCCAAATGGTACGATGAGGTTTTTTTATCCTCTTTCTAAATGCAGGTCACACATGTAATAAAGCTCTGTCGATAATGATTCAGATTCTCAGTCTCATTACCTGGGAAATACTACAGCTTCTGATAAATTAAAGGCTTCTGACAAATTACAAATAGCCAGTTGCTGTAGAATCTTTTAACATGTTACATTCCAGTTTACAAAGGTATCCCCCACATTATACAAATCTAGTGATATATTATAATAATATGAATAACAGAAAACAGATCTGGTGAATCTATATAATGTTTCAATACTCAAGAGAGATCTTAACTGTTCTGAAGAATCTAAGCACGTTATCCAACTTTGCAGGCCAAAAACCCCCCAAGCCCATGTTTATAGTAAATATGCTTGTGTAAAGGTGCCAGAATTTTACAAGTGGTCTGAATCTTGCTTTCCTATGCTGATACACTTTAAGGTGAATGACAGCATATTTGATAATTATTATAGCCATTATTAAAAGGTTTGGAATATTTTTATAAGTAATTTGACTTATATATTGGTGGGTTTTGCTTCCTCCAAAAATATTAAAACCGTCAATGTTTAACAACGTAGTCTTATACATTACTTAGAAGTGAGACCCATTTAGTTCAAAGTGGCTTACTCCTGAATAATTGTGTATAGGATGGCAGCCTAAGTCAGTTCTAATATTAAGAGCATAATTTTATGTATTTATTTTTTGCTGCTATAGAATTACTGTTAAACACACACAGTTTTCTTCAGTTTTGAAATATCAGCCATTCAGTACAGAAAACACGCTTCATTGTCTGTCATTTTGGTGAAAAGAATCAGTACTGGATGCTCTTGTGTCTAAATCCTAGCATCTCAGGAGGAAGTAATTTTAGTTCCCTGAGGTAAAGAGCCATCAATAGTAAAGTATGATGAATTAGTTCACTCAAGTAGATGTACGTGTGTGTGTGTGTGTGTGTGTGTGTGTTTTGACCTTGCTGTGCATGTGTTTAGCTACTCTCAGTGCCTGAGTCAAGCTTGGTAGAGGCTTAATCCTGTGCCCTTGTACACGTATACTTGATTAGTAGTTGTGGTTATCTCAGCAGAAGACATTCCGCCCTCCTTCTGGTATTGGTTGGGACCCAGGCATTGGGGAGTAAAGTCGAAGGAGAAAGAAAAGAGATTTTGCATTAGTATTCTATGAAAGCCTTACTGTCTGCAGAACAAATTGATTGCTACAGTGTACCTGTGCTTGGCACCACTGCTGTGAAAGAAAGGTATGGTTGTAATCTGTTTTATTGTATTACCTATTGTCACACACCAAGAATATTTAGCATTAAGCGCTTTCTTTGGCACATGCTATATGTCTCGGTAAAGAAATGAAATAAAGGAATGAAAAGTATGGGAGAGACTATTGAGGATGTATCTTTGTTCACTACAGTAAAGTATGTAGCCAGTTCTAATGAGGCACGTTTTCCCCCCTGTATACTCCACTGGTAACATAAATGGAATGCTAACAAAAACCTGTGTGAAATGTTCAGTTGCACAAGTGTGTGTCAGTCTTTTGAAACATGCCTAGATGAATGGAATTAAAAGTAATTTTGTAAGTTTTTAACAACCAGAGGTTTAGGGAAAATCTTTGGATGTGGACATTGTGTTGTTGATCAACTTAGCATATTCTGCCCTTCACTGCACTGCTACTGCACGCTGTACTAGAATGAAATTAAAGGAGGATGCTCATAAATGGTAGATGCTGTAGGCTTTAATATGCTAAAGAGATGTTTCCTTTTTCACAAGAAAAGCATGTTCTCTCTACCTAAAAATAAAATATAGGGGGCCAAAATTTAAATTTGTTTTAACTTTCAGCTGGCACAATTTTCTGTAATTAAAAAACGTGATCTGTCTTTTAACAGATCAGCTACAGACTTCATCAGTTAATCATGCAGAATACATTTGTGTGTTTTTTTCTGAGTCCTGTGCTGGTGACAGTTGTCTGTGTGTCAGGAAGTATACGGTACTCTGTTAATAAAGATTCAGGCTCTTTTGTAGTGGTCTATATAGAGTAGTAGTCTATTCTTGTTGTTACTGAAGTTGTGTTTGTAATTATTTGGATGTTTCTTTTAGCTACATTAAAGCATTTAAATGATTTCAGACCTGGTAATACAGAAAGTCTTAGCCAATTAAGATGTGGGACAGGGGGCAAACTTGGGTGATGCTTTTCAATCTTGTAGAGAACCCAAACGAACACCTTGACAAGGAAATGAAAATCCCATTCTTGCAGTTCTGTTTAAACATTTACATTGTAATCCTGTGCATATCCACTCAAAACTAACCTCATTGAGTTCAATGTACTTACTGTCAAGTAAGTGTGTAAAGGATTGCAGCCTTGAGTTATTAGAAGTATGTGCCAAAACTGGCATTGGATATTAAGCAGTTTGGTGTGAAAGAAATCCAGGAAAGGGTAATATTTACTGAAAGCTGTAGGCAAAAAACTTAACTATTTTGATACACCATATCCTTGTACATTCAAATTAATGTTTTGCAGATGTGTAGACTGCTTTTTGTAATAAGAACATATTTGAGTTCATAATTGGACTGTTTACATGTAACCTGTGTGAATACCTAAAAGTTAATGAACATAAAAACCCACTGACAATGTAAGCATGGACTTGTGCAAATATAATGTGTTTTCTTACACATAAATAACAAATAACTTAAAATTATACTAAACTTCAGGGGAATGTTTTTTGAGAATTAATCTTTTGTGTTGCTGTGACACATTGGTTGTCAATTGAAAGTAATTCGAGGAATAGGAATAAATGAGTGGTCTCTTAAAAATAAAATGGCTAATGAATCTAACAGCATAATCCTATCCATCTTTACTTAGATGAAAGTCTTGCTGAGTATAATGGGGCTTGCTTTCAAATAAGTTTGCAGAGGTAATTATTATAAAACTTAAAAGATAGGTTAGAAGATAGTTGCCATGCCAGGAATCATTACATTTTATATGACAATATTAGTGATTATAATTTTGAACCAGTTATTGGGTATTTGTTGCTTTCTTTTTGTTTTGTTTTTTACTTTTTTAAAATGTTAAATTTTTTAAAATGTTAAATTTTTTAAAACATTTTTTAAAATGTTTTTTACATTTTTTAGAATGTTAATAACGTTCTCTCACATATAAATAAATCTGATGGAAAAAATACAGTGCACTTAAAAAAATGAGAAAAAAAGGCATTCTAATCAAGTCAAATCTCTTAAGATAATTGGCCAAGTCCAAGTTGTACCTGCCTTTTGTTTTAGTGTTTCTGTTCTTGTTGCCCCCACCCCATTGTTGGTAACTACTATCTAAGGCATAACTACTGTCTAACTACTATCTACTATCTACAGTCTTACTTATAGAACAACAAATAGAAGAAGTCTATAAGGTACTGCTAACCTTATAAACTCATGTGTTTGTGTGTTTGTGTATAATCTTGATTTCTTGTTGCCATCTTTTTAAAGCAGAGTTCTGGCACAAAATGTACTTTTTTATTTCAATCAGGAAGCATATTTAAAACAGTGATTCAGAAGAGACTGCTTCATGTGGATCAACAGTTCATAATCTTATACAATCTAAAAGTATTCCTTTTGGGGTGCAAGCAGTGGCGGTGCTCTTCAGAGTGCAGGGGGAGGGGGGATCAGCATCCTGCCTCCCACCTTCCAAAAAGAATATTGTTTAAAACAGTTACCACTGTCTTTGCCTCACCTCCAGCATCGCTTGCTGCCATGCTGAGTGGGTGAGATGGTTTCATTGTTTTTGTTGCCCATGTGCAAATAGCACACATGTGTGGAACTAACCTTTTCCCATGCAAATACATGGGAAAGACTTTGTGGAGGGCAACCAGGTCCTGCACTCTTCCGAACTAAACAGAAGTTCCCCCCAAAAGAGAAGGAAAGAACACTTCCAAACAGCAGCAACCAATCAGAGCAACTTGGGGTGGGTGGGTGGGGGGAGAATGGGTGGCGGTAAGACCACAAATATAAATTGTTGGGGGAGTGACTGGCTGCTCTGCATGCAGCTCCCTGCCTGGGTCTCCCACCGCCACCACTGCATTTTTGCTGGAGCTGGACTGGTCTGGTCTGGTGGTCTGTGAGTTCTGATGGCCTTCTCTCAGCCTTGCATTTTCTTCTGCGTGGGGTTAGTGAGGCCGAGAGAAGTTGGCTGTGTTGGGAGCTGCTGGCTCAGAGCACCTGGAGCATCCTTGAGCCAACGGTTCCTGAGGTCTTCTCTACCTTGCCTTTTCTGCAATGCGGAGAAGGCAAGGCAAAGAGGAGCTTGCTGTGTTGGGAGCTGCTGGCTCAGAGCACCTGGAGCACCCTGATCTGTACCTTTTGAGGGCCTTTCCTGCAATGCAGGAATAAGAGAAGCCACACTGTGGGGCTCAGGGAGGTAAGAGAAGCCAGCTCAGGTAGGTGTTTGTATTTGCTTGTTTAATAAAGTGAGAATGCCTGAGTGAATATGCCTGGTTCAAGGGAGCAGGGTGAGAGAGATTGACCTGGTTCTCATGACAAGACAACCCACTATGGGTGATCACCTATCGTGAGTTGTCATGACATCTGAACCTGGTGCGGTTTCCACAGTGTGGCTTATTTTCCATGAGCAAGCCACCTTGGGAACCCATGTTGCTGGGCCTGCTGCTGCTGCCGCCACCGCCGCTGCTACCGCCGCTGCCACCACCACCAGGCCTTCCCTGGAGACTTGTGCCTGGCAGACCGCCAGTCCCTGCAGGACCAGGCCCCCAGGTACCGAGCCAGCTGTGCTGCTCCACCTGCCCTCCCTGGAGGGGCTACATAAGCTGTCTGGCTGAGATGGCCTGGGAGAGCCAGGGCCTGCAGGAGAGGCCACCACCATCACCGGGAAAGAGGTGCGCCTGCTGCTGCTGGGCCTGCGGCGGCGGCGGCTGCTGCTGCCTCTACCACCACCACCACCACCTGGCCTTCCCTGTGGACTCTGGCCTGGCATTATTTTTAAGGGGATTTTTAATTGTTTTGTGTGTGTGTGTGTTTTCTTTTTCTTGGGGGATTTTGTTGTGGTTTTAGGGGTGGGTAGCCTGCCTGATAGGTGGGAGCGAGGGGGCATGTGTCCACCTGATGGAGGCCGTTGGGGGAGTGTTGGGGGCCAGAAGATACCGAGGCTGGGCGGCAGGCACTGGCGGAGCGCTAGGCGCAGACCATGCCAGGTAAGGGGAACAAGGGAGAGATGTGTAGTATCTGTCCCCTGCTCCGGGCCTGTCCAGAGCCAAAGGATGACTGGGGGAGGCGTGACCCCCAGCCTTCGTTTGCTGTTCTGCAATGCCAGGTCTGTTACCCAGAAAACCTCCCTCATCCATGACATGATCCTGGATGAGGGTGCAGACCTGGCATGTACTACGGAGACCTGGCTGGCCGAGGCTGCTGCTCCAACCCTTGCAGCCATGTGTCCAGCTGGATTTTCGTATGCACAGCAGCCGAGGGCTGGGGAAGTGGCTGTTATCTACCGAGAGTCCTTGGTCTTCACCAGACCCCCTCTCCGGGAGACCAAGGTTGCTGAGTGCATGTACTGGAGGTTGGGCCCAAAGGGCAGTCTGGGGATTCTGCTCGTGTACCATCCACCCCGCTGCACGACTAACTCCCTAGCCGAGGTGCTTGAGGTGGTCTCTGATGTGCGTGTGCAGTCCCCTAACTTACTGGTGTTGGGGGACTTCAACGTACATTCGGAGGCCATCCTCACAGGAGCACCTTGGGACTTCATGGAGACCATGGCCTCCTGGGAGTTGCACCATATTCTAACTGGGCCCACCCATGTAGCCGGTCATGCACTAGACCTTGTGTTTGTTTCTGGAGAAGTGGGGAGTGATCTGGAAGTCGGTATATCCACCACCCCCTTGTCATGGTCAGATCACTATCTGGTGACGTTGGACTTCTCGGTTCCACAACCCCTCCGCAGGGGTGGAGGACCCATTAAAATGGTCTGCCTCATGTGTCTTATGGATCCAAATGGATTCCTGAACGCGCTTGGGGATTCTCTGGGGCATGCCAACGGCCACTCGGTCGAGACCCTGGTGGGTGGCTGGAATGCCGCAATCACTGGGGCGTTAGATCAGGTGGCTCCGAAACGCCCTCTCCCCCTGAACAGGGCTCGGACTGCACCATGGTTCAATCCGCGGTTACGAGCTCTGAAACAGGTGAGACGGCTAGAGCGCCAGTGGCGGAAGTCTCGCTCCAAAGACGATCAGACACGGGCTAGAGCTGTATCTTCAGCCTATCACGTGGCGGTGAAGGCAGCAAAAAAGGAATATTATGCTGCCTCCATCGCATCTGCAGAGTGCTGTCCCAGGAGGCTGTTCCAAGTGGTCCGGAGCCTGGTCGGTCCTGTGGCTCCGGAACCACTGGAGCATTCTAAGTCCTCCTGTGAGGCCTTGGCAAGGCACTTTGCAGATAAAATTGATCAGATTAGGTGTGTTACTCTGCACGCTGTGGATACAGTTAGTGAGCAAGAGGCGGCCTGTGGCAAACCGGTTTTGTGGGATCGGTTCCAGCTTCTTCCTCCTGATGAAGTGGACAAGGTGCTTTCAGCGGTAGGGCCGACCACCTGCTTACTTGATCTTGCCCATCTTGGCTCATTATTTATTTATTTATTTATTGCATTTATACCCCGCCTTTCTCCCTCTTGCAAGGAACTCAAGGTGGCTTACATTATCCTCCTCCTCACCGTTGTATCCTCACAACAACAACCCTGTGAGGTAGGTTGGGCTGAGAGTCTGTGACTGGCCCAAAGTCACCCAGTGAGCTTCCATGGCCAAGTGGGGACTAGAACCCGGATCTCCCGGCTCCCAGTCCGTCACTCTCACCACTACACTACACTGGCTCTCATGAGAGCCATTATGAGCTGCAGAGAGAGACTGGGTGAGGGGATCAAGGCAGTGGTGAACCTTGATGCCATCAGCCCTCAAGGAGGCAGTGATAAGACCACTCTTAAAGAAGCCCTCCTTGGATCCTCAAGTTTTGAACAACTTTCACCCAGTCTCAAATCTGCCATTTTGGGGCAAGGTGATTGAGCGGGTGGTGGCGGTGCAGTTGAAGGCACACTTGGAAGAAACTGATTATCTAGGCCCATTTCAGTCAGGCTTCAGGCCTGGGCATGGGCCAGAAACGGCCTTGGTCGCCTTTGTAGATGATATGAGGATGGCTCTGGATAGGGGTGAATGCTCCTTCCTTGTTCTCCTCGACCTCTCAGCGGCTTTCGATACCGTTGACCACGGTATCCTCCTGGACCGCCTGGAGGGGTTGGGCACTGGAGACACCGTATTGCGGTGGTTCCGGTCCTTCCTCTCTGGCAGGAACCAGAGGGTAGCACTGGGAGAGGAGGTTTCGGACCCGTGGCCACTTACTTGTGTGGTGCCACAGGGTTCCATCCTCTCCCTGATGCTATTTAACATCTATGTGAAGCTGCTGGGGGCTATCATCAGGAGGTTTGGGGTGCAGTGTCATCAATATGCGGATGACACGCAGCTCTACCTCTTGTTTAAATCTTCACCAAGGTTGGCCATAGAATCCCTGTCCAAATGTCTGGAGACGGTGAGTGGCTGGATGGGGAGGAATAGGCTGAAGCTGAACCCTGACAAGACCGAGGTACTTTTGGTGGGAGACAAGAGGAGGCTGGGGGATGTTGACCTGGTGTTGAATGGGGTACGGCTACCCTTGAAAGACCAGGTCTGCAGCCTGGGGGTCATTTTGGACTCCCAGCTGTCCATGGAGGCTCAGGTGTCAGCTGTGAGCCGGACAGCGGTGTATCAACTCCATCTGATATGGCGGCTGCGCCCCTTCCTTCCCGACCATCTGCTCCCATCGGTAGTACATGCCCTGGTCTCCTCTCGTTTAGACTACTGTAATGCGCTCTACGTGGGGTTACCCTTGCATTGAGCAGGGGGTTGGACTCGATGGCCTTGTAGGCCCCTTCCAACCCTACTATTCTATGATTCTATGATTCTACGGTTCGGAAACTGCAGCTGGTACAGAACGTGGCGGCTCGCCTGATTAAAGGCAGCCGCCGGCGAGATCACATCACTGCAGTGCTGAAGGAGTTGCACTGGTTACCAGTTGTTTTCCGGGCCAAATTCAAGGTGTTGGTTTTGACCTTTAAAACCCTATATGGTTCCGGCCCAGCCTATCTTAAGGAGCGCCTCCAGCAGCACCAGACAGGCCACTTAACAAGATCAGCCTCGGATGGCCTTCTCTCTGTCCCATCAGCCAGGACAGCTAGACTGGTTGGGGACGAGGGAGAGGGCCTTTTCTGTGGTGGCCCCCACTCTGTGGAACTCCCTCCCTAGGGAACTCCGTCATGCCCCCTCTTTAATGAGCTTCCGTCGTGCATTAAAAACGCTGTTGTTCAGGCAGGCATTTGGGGTGGGTTAGGGTATTTTAGAAAATGTTTTTATTGTAGAATTTTATTGTTTTAAACTGTTTTTATTGTATGTTGTACATCGCCCAGAGTGGCTGGGTGACCAGCCAGATGGGCGATTAATAAATTTAATAATAAAATAAAATAAATAAAATAAAATAAATGGTTTGTTGTTGGGTTATTCAGGGTGGCTTGTTCTGATGTCTGAACCTGGCAGGGTAACTTCATTGTGGTTTGTCAAGGAACAGCTAGAGAGTCACCTGGTAAGAGCAGCAAAACCCCCTGCTGCTCCTCCCAATCCTTCCTTATCCCTTCTCAGTGCCCTCCACCCCATGCTCCTAAAAATCAAGAAGAAAGGACACCAGAGAGTGTCCTGAACACATTTGCAACTGTTTCTTTTTTTTTTTTTTGTCTTGTTCAAGTGCACACCTTCGAAAGTGTGCGGCTATGAAATTTGCATAATTTTCTTCTTAGCTTTACTGCTCTGCCATGAAATTAGCATATACTTATCGATCCCCCTCACTGCACTACCTTGAAATTTGTATATCTTTACCTATCTCCCTCACTTCTTGCTCTGCCTTGAAATTTGCATATCTTTACGGATCTCCTCACTGCGCTGTAACCCATATGTTTATCTGACAGCTAACAACAGAGACTAGTGGAGGGAAGGGACAAGCATGAAGGGATGGGGGGAGCCAAAAGTGGCTCGTGGCTACAGGAGAAGGAACTTCATGGACAATTGTAATCGGTGGTATGTGAAGCAGCCTTTTTTTAAAAAAGGTGTTCTCTAGAAAGGCAAGCACTGAAGTGGAGGATGAACATTGACAGGGACATTGACAAGAGGGGCATTTCAGTATTCTGGGCTGAATAGCGGACTGGCACTCCCCCCCCCCAATAATTGTGAATGTGTTACTGCATTCATAAGGGCTCAGAAAATTAATTCCATTTGGTGATCTCATGTGGGGGTGGAGGGAAGTTCCCTCAGTAGCTGGCAACCCCAGCAGACCAATTGCAGAAAGGGTGCTGATGCAGGGACCAAGGAAGCAAGGAGTTCTGCCACAGAGGCACCTGGGATACATGCCCGGAGCTGGTGGGAAGAAAGGGGGGAGAAACAGGCCATGGAAAGCTGCAGAGTGCCTGATCATCTGTCGGGTTAGTGAGCAAACAACCAACCCACAGTGGCTTATTCTAGGGAGCCTTAGCGTGATGTGCAAACTCAAGAATGCCTGAGTGTCTTTGTAAATGTGGTCTCGGTCTCTCTCTCTCTCTCTCTCTCTCTCTCGTGTGTGTGTGTGTGTGTGTGTGTGTGTGTGTGTATGTGTATGAATGAATGAATGGTGGAGGGGTGAGAGATTGGGAATGCCTGGGTGTCTGTGTAAATGGTAGGGTGTGTCTGTATGAACTGGGAAGGGAGCAGAGTGAGAATGCCTGGGTGTCTGTGTTAATGGTGTGTGTGTGTGTGTGTGTGTGTCTGTATGAATTGAGAGAAGGTGAGAGTGAATGAGAATGCCTGGGTGTCTGTGTTAATTGGGTCTCTTCATGTCTACATGGATAGATGTAATACGTACCAGAAGGCTGCCAAATAGCACCAACTTTCTCTACATATGAACATATGAAGCTGCTGTATACTGAGACATACCATCAATTGGGTACCATCAATTTACCCAAACCAGTACTTTCGACTTTGTCGGTGCCTTCTGGCTGTTAGGCAGGGTTCTTGCCCTGCCACACTATCTGAAATCTTTTTTTAAAAAAAACTGGAAATGCTAGATGGACCCAGTACTTTTTCTATGCAAAGCATGTGCTCTGCCACTGGGCTATAACCCCTCAAGACACTCCCCTGCCATCTGGAGTTTTGTTCTCTTGGTCTTTAGGAGAAGTCTTAGATCAGTGGTGGGCAACTTGATGGACTGCAACTCCCATCAGCGCTCACCATTGGCTGTGCTGGCTAGAGCTGATGGGAGTTGCAGTCCAACAGAATAGGGAGGTCCACAAGTTGCCCACCCCCGCCTTAGATAAATACACTGCAATAAGTGATGTACAATGAATATCTAATGAATGGATGAAAGGGGGCAGATATTTAATCTCCAGGAAAGAGAATAGTCTGTAAATCAGCTGATAAGAAATACAATCCTGGTCTCACACAAACACCATTTGGCAGCCAAGTGAGTCCAGGTCAACTTCTAAATTGCAAATGTGCTCTTTCAAGATAGGGATAGGTTCACGTGAGGAGAACTGTGCTAGCATCACATCAGAAGCTACAATGACGGGGAGGGCCAGCATTTCTGTGGTTCTTCACATGTGTTCTTGCGCTCCTACAATTTTCTTACATAGTTATATTACCAAAAAAACATAGGAAGGAGCCACATAGAGCTGCTGTCTTAAGATTCACTTTTACACATACCTGGGTGATTTAATCAAGAAAGTTGCTTTGAGAAATGGAAAAAACAAGCTATTTCACCATAATGACATGTAAAGTGGGTCTAAAATTGGCTCTTAGATGGATTCGGAGTTTAAATTGTGTGTGTATTGCCAATGTAGTTGTAGAATCGAATGGAAGCTGTTCCCTTCTAGAAAACAAGTCAATAGATAATCACACCCTTTAATATGAAATCCAGTGCCACAAAGCCAACCGAAATATAACCAAAATGTCGCCCCTGAGAAACAAGAGGTATATGTCATTTGTAATGCTGTGCTTTGCAGAAGATTCCCCAAAGCTTATAATATTGAGGAAGAGGGGCATGGGTGGCTAGTTAGAACCTGAACAGGAGCACTCCTTGGGATTGTACGCTAACATTTTGTTACAGGTCCCACTTGTTTCCTCTAATAGCAAACTCAGGTAGTTGAATGCCTCGGAGCAACACCCCCCCCCCCCCCAGTAGTGGTTTCTACCTAGCTAATTTAAAAGGAAAAAAATGTTTTTTAAAAAAAATATCAAGCATCCTGACAAGGTGATGAAGAATATTGAGGTATGAATTGTGTGTGTGTGTGTGTGAGGGGGGGGAGTAAACTGGGTGTGGGGAATAAGTGGGAATTAGCCTTTTAAGCCCTATGTCTTTATAATAAGTATACTGGAGGGGGAATTTGGGTTGAGGGGCCATGAGATTAAAAAAGCCCTCCCCTCCTTTTCTTCTTTCCCACTTTCCAGACCCTCACCCCTGCTATTTAGAAATAAAATGTGTAGGTTTGGGATTGGAATCCCCTATAGGAACATAAGAAGCTGTGTTATACTAGGTCAGACTATTTGTCCATCTAATCCAGTATTGGGTACTCTGACTGCATTGCCCATTATGGGTTTTCAGGCAGAAGTCTTTTCCTTTTAGCACAGTCACAAAGATATGGGAAAGACAGGTTTCCCTTTTCTCCTCCTGAACCCCCCTGCTGGGAGGCTTGAACAAGAAATACAAGGCTCCTGTTCCAGGCTGGCTGGAGCCCAGAATAGGAGCACTCCTCTTAGCATAGTGGTGGGCAACCTTTTTGACCCCAAAGGCCACATGTGGCTGTAGGATGGAGGCTGCATGCTGGTGGTGGCAGAGGCTGATGGCAGCGATCGGTATGGCCAGGACCATTGTCTCTCCCTTCCCTTCCCTGTCTGTCTGTTTGTCTGTCTCTCTCTCTCTCTCTCTCTCTCACACACACACACACACACCCTTTCCCCTGAACCACTCCCCTCACTCTTAAACACACTTGTCAGCATTCTCCTATTCACAAACGCTCACACACTGTATCCTCTCCCAACGGTGTATGGGGACGGAGGGAGGTCTAATCCCTCTCCCTTCCCATGTGCTGAGATACTGTCACATATCCCAGCACCTATCTGCTCAGCTGATTGGTAGTGAAAAAACATCAGTCAGCCAGGCACAGGGGGAAGTGCACAATTTAAATGGGGAGGATGGCACACAGGGATGTCCATGGGCCTTCCATCCCATCCCACCCCACCCCACCCCACATATGCTTCATTCAGACCACCAAGCAGCTATTCGGTGGCATGGCCAGAGCATGATTTACATGGAGAAGATGGCGCTCAGGAAGGGTAGTTCCCTTTCACCTCCTACCAGTCGCATCCTGCTCCCCCCAGCGTGCCAAACAGCTGAACGTTGAGAATTTGGGTGTCCATGGCAGGCTTTTGCATGTTGCCCACCTGTGTCTTAGGGGATATATTCTTACATTTTGTTACATGTCCCTTTGTATATTGTTATAGTAGAATGTTCTGTCTCACATGATAGTGCCTATATGCTTACGGAAGAATGTCTAAACCAAAGACGCTTCTTTTTCCTGAATGATGCACACATGTTTGTTCTCCGTGGCATTTACGAGGCATGAAAACATTTGACTACAGTTTTCTTCTGTTCACATGGTTGGCAGCAGCAGTCCCTAGTGGCTACAAATATTGGATTTTTTTCAGATGCATATTAAATAATTGATGGCATTTTGCTATTTCTAAGCCACTGGTTTACGCATGCCATGTATGTTACTTTGAGAGCTCTGGTCTTACACTGGAACAGGATTAGAGTCCCATTAAGTTCAAGAACATCAATAAATTGAAGTTGAACTCATGCAAGATGGAGGAAGATGTTAGAGAAATTGCTAGCCTGGAGGAAATTAGTTTGCCTGTAATAGATAGGGTGGGTGTAACCTTGTCTGAGGAGGTAAGGAGCCTGGATGTACTCCAGAGAAGCAGGTTGAAGCTCTTGCTAGGAGTACCTTCTTTTATCTGCATTTGGTACATAGATTCTCTTTTCTTTTGGATAGAGGGGATGTCATTACGGTGACCTATGCTTAACTTCCAGGCTTCCATGGGACTGCTCTTGAAAAGAACTTTGAAGCTTCAACTGCTATAGAATGCAGTTGTGCACCTTCTGCAACAGTGGGGATGGGGCATGTGCATATTTAAGCTGTTCTGTACCAGTTACACTGGTTGCCATTCCAGGTTCAATTCAAGATGATGGTGTTAACTTTTAAAGCCCTTCATAACCTGGGACTGACGTACCTGAAGAACCATCTCTGCAATATAAGATCTGAGCAGTTTGCATTGCTCACTGTTTCATCCTTGGATCAAGTAAGGATGGCAGCACCTCGGAGCAAGGCAGAGGCATGAAATGTTGGAACCTCCTACCTGAGGAAATATAAAAGTCTACATCACTGGGATTTAGAAGGAGCAACAAAAGTTTTGCACAAGGGGCTCCATTTTTTTTTTATACACACACTCACACACACACACACACACACACACACTTAATCTAAATCATCTGTCTCCTTCCAAATCTATTTTAGTTTTAGCCTACCAGTGGGAAAAATATAAGCATGATGCAGGTATCTGTGTTTTTTCCACTGCTGGTTTAATAGCAGCTTTGGGGGAAGCAATTTAGATCAGATTAAAGGCCTGGAGGGGAGGGTTAAGCGCACACGTGTGCGTGCACACACACATGCCGCTGCTCCAATTAAAACTGGAGTTCCTGCAGCTGTTTTAAAAGCTAAAAAAATAGGTTATCTGATACTGGATTTCTCACACCACACATGTTTTTGGCCCTTAGCATGCAATCCTACACAAACATACCTGAGAGTAAGTGCCATTGAATACTATTTATTTGTCTGTCTGTCTGTCTGTCTGTCTGTCTATCACATGTCTATACTACCCAATAGCCAGAGCTCTCTGGCTATTTAAAAGTTAAAAGTTAAAAACTACACTATAAAAGTAAAACCAAAATAAAACCTAGCAGCAGTGCAGAGATTTAAAATACAATAACAGATTTAAAACAACAGAACTAAAAGACTATAATGCCTGGGAAAATAACATCTTCACCTGGTGCCGAAAAGAGTACAACGTAGGCACCAGATGAGCCTCTCCGGCAAGCTCATTCCATAACCAGGGTGCCACAGCAAAAAAGACCCTCTTCTTGGTAGCCTCCTGCCTTTGGCAGGGGGACCTGGAGAAGGACCAGAGAAGATGATCTTACAGTCAGGGCAGGTACGTATGGGAGGAGGTGATCCTTCAGGTAACCTGGCCCCAAGCCACTTAGGGCTTTGAATGTTAATACCAGCAGTTTGAATTGGGCCTGGACATGGACTGGCAGATGGAAAAGAACTGGCACAATATGATCATGTTGGCCAGTCCCCGTCAACAGTCTCACTGCCCTATTTTGGACCAGCTGAAGTTTCCAGACTATTTTCAAAGGCAGCCCCATGTATAATGCGTTGCAGTAATCCAGACGAGAGGTTATCAGAGCATGGATAACTGTAGCTAGGCTATCTCTGTCCAGATAAAGGTGTAGTTGGTATAGCAGCCTAAGCTGATAAAAAGTGCTCCGTGCCACTGAGTTCACCTGTGCCTCAAGTGACAGTTCTGGGCCCAACAGCACCCCCAAACTACAAACTTGATCCTTTAGGGGGAGTGCAACCCCCTCCAGAACAGGTTGCTTATCACCTAGCCGGGCAGATGAACCACCCACTAACAGTACCTCTGTCTTGTCTGGATTGAGTTTCAGTTTATTGACCCTTATCCAGTCCATTACCATGCCCAGGTATTGATTTAGAACAGCCACTGCCTCACCTAGGTTTAATGAGAAAGAGAGGTAGAGTTGGGTGTCATCCACATATTGATGGCACCTCAACCACACGTCTGGATAACTTAACTGCCAAGGCACAGAACAATAATCCCTCAGCATCACCTTCTAGAACTTGCCATCCAAGTAGGAGGTGAACCACTGTAGCGCAGCACCCCCAACGTCCAGTCCAGACAACCTATCCAGAACGATACCATGGTCAATGGTATCGAAAGCTCCTGAGAGGTCCAAGAGAATCAACAAGGTCACACTCCCCCTGTCCCTCTCCCAGCAAAGGTCATTCCACAGGGCGACCAAATCCATTTCTGTTCCAAAACCACATTGAAGCCTGATAGAAATGGATCTAGATAATACGTTTCATTCAAGAGTGCCAGGAGTTGTCTGGCAACTACCTGCTCAAGCGCCTTTCCCATGAAGGGGATATTGGCTACTGGCCTATAGTCATCCAGGACCAGGTTAGGCTTTTCCAGGAGTAGCCTAATTACCAACTATTTTAAAGAGGACCGCACCACTCCTCCTCTCAAGGAGGAATTTACAACCTCCTGGACCCATCCAGATATCCCCTCCTCATTATATGTAATAAGCCATAACAGGCAAGAGTCAAGCACAAAGGTGGCTGACCGGACTTGGCCAAGTACCTTGTCCTCATCCTTGGGCCTCAACAACTGAAACTAATTCAATAACTCATCCAGTGTCACTTCTTTGTAGACATGTATAGGATTGTACTGTTAATTGTAAATTTGGAAAAGCTGCTGAGGGAATTCATTATTATACTGCTATTTATATTACTTAAGTTTTTGTGGTGTTGGTATTGTAGCGTTTATGTTTTAAATTGGTTTAAATGGTTGGAAAAGTGGACAGATAACGTTAATTTTGTGTATCTTAAATTGTTTTTGAACTACAAAAAGGATGCTGCTTCTCAAATGCAATAATAACTTTGTTCAAGCTTTTCCCATTGCTATATTTTAGGCTCCAGACTTCATCACTGATATAGTCAATTTTCAGTTGTTAAGCTACTTTATGAGAGATGGTGGCTCAGAGTGTTTACAAAGTTCACACAAATGGAAATGAAAGAGTGGTGACAGAAAAGAATGTATTTCTCATAATTTGTTTTTAATATGTGAACCTCTTGTTGGTTCAGCTGTGGTTTATTATTTTTATTAGTGATTAGCCACCCAGTGTTCCTTTTGTGAGATATTTGCAATGCTCCTTTTCATTCATACAACTTCTAAGAACATATTAGAAGGCATACTGAAAATCATGGAGGTATATTTATTTATTTATTTATTATTTATTTACAGACAATTATTGTCTCCCAAAGCAGCTCACATCAAGAAAGGAAGGAAGGAAGGAAGGAAGGAAGGAAGGAAGGAAGGAAGGAAGGAAGGCAGGCAGGCAGGCAGGCAGGCAGGCAGGCAGGCCTTGCCATCAAATTTGCAAACTCAAATGACAAGACACAGGAAAAAGGAGAGTGGAAGGAAAAGAAAGAGGAGGGAGTTTTTCAATACCAGAACATGGTGGTGAGCTGTAAGCGGATATTTACATGCACTTCAGGACAGGCTGATCCTCCCTTGCTGGTGTTCTTGTTTGAAGAGCAATTGGTGGTTCTTGTTCCTTTGGCCAATGGATGGGGCCAGAGCGTTCTATCCCTTAACTTCTGCAGTACCAGGGCTGCATTGTTCTTTCTGGCAGGGAGGGGGAAGCTAGCTCCCTGCAACAGCTCCTTCTCTGACCAGTTAACGGGCCAGGTTGGTTTCTCCCTTGGCTTGATGTTATTCCTGAGGTGCAGCCTCCAAGTCCCCTGGCAGAATGGCAGAAGCCAGAATGTATAAATTAGAAATATCTGTTAATTTGGAGGGAAGTGTGTGAAAACTAAGAATTCCATAAAGATGAGAGACTACCAATAATAAAAGTTTAGCAGGAAATGGCATAGAAAGACACTTTAAAGAACAATGTTTAAAGAGGTGAAAACAGGCTGATGTTTGAGAAAGGAGAAATAAAATAATCAGACAAAAGGTAATATTCTGGTAATGAATCTGGGCTACAAAGTATATAGTCATGATGACACTGAAAGGGAGCAAGGTAAAATAGAGAACATTCATCTTCGTTGGGCTGCTTAGTTGAGTACTGACTATAATGCCCTTGATTCTTTTAGGAGATTGATCATTTCAAAACCTAAATATAGGGGGAAGTGGTCTCTCAGATAAAGTTACACTTCATTTAGCACTGGGTAAAGTTCCCCTTCTTGCTAAATTTAAAGGGATATCCTTTAATAGGGTAAAAATGAACAATTTTCTCCAATTTGCATTTCTACTCCTTTTAGGTAACAATCCTCTACTCAGGCTCTTTGAACTCATTCAGATTTACATCTGAGTAGATATGTATAGAATTGTGGTCTTACTGTAGTTTATATTGTTCCCTTACTTATTTAGACAAAAGCCTAGGTTGCCATCTTCTAGTGAGATGGTATTCTGTTTCAAATGTCATTGGAGAAATAAAATAATTTTCATCATTTTTTTTAACTAGTCTTCAAGATAGTGGCTAACAACTGTAACCTTCTTGCATTTTTGTCTCAGGGATTGATTTTTGTAATTTTTATAAACTATGACTTGCATGATAGTTCCTCTCCATGCCTGTTTAATCTTTGACCTGGCTTTTCTGAAAAAAGCAAACTAGGTTGTCAGTTAGTGCTAATTAGTATCTAGCATTTTGGATATAGGGACAGCATGCCAGCCATGAGCAGAACTTCACTGCTGTCATCATCATCATCATCATCATCATCTATGTAAAATTATATGTTATATATTACTTTATTATATTTAACTGGCTATAGCTTGCTTAAAAGTGTGTGTGTATGTTTGTGTATCTGTGTATGTGTGTGTGTACACTCACATGCACAACCCAACCACCAGGCAACCATTTTTGGTTGTTCTTCTGTTTCCTTCTTTACCATTTATTTTTGCCAGCCTGTGTTTGCTGTGTGTCTATAAGTTGCTCAATGTGACAACTAAATCATCTTAAATTGCATGCTTTGTCTATAAAACATTCCATTTTAAGATACCTTGACACAACAGAACATAAAATAAAGCCCTGGATGAACATACAAAGTACCTCCTATAAATCCTATGTAACATGGAAACCATGAAGAAATCCTATAAGTCAGGGGTCCCCAACCTTTTTGTGTCAGTCAGGACTTCAGAATGTTGAGAGAGTGTTGTGAGCACTCGCACAAAATGACTTCCAAGAGTGGTGTCTGCAGGCACATTGGTGTCCATGGGCAGCTGTAAGTATTGAGACGGTTCCACCCATAAAGACAGCCTAAAACGTTTTAAACCTAGTATGTGTTCATCTTAATTTGCATGTCAACCAAACCTTAAAGGAGAGTTTTGCTTCCACTGATACTTTTATTAAAAGGAATTTTAAGACTGAGGTCTTGATTCATGTATGTTCTGCATGAATTAAAAAACAGGAAAAGAAAACAATTAACAGACTGGCACAATCTATAAGAACAACAGTGTGTTAAGTTAATATTTCGTCAGTATAGCATTATTTTATCATGGTGCGGGACCCCGATCAAACAGATGAAAACAGATGGGCCTTGTAGATAGGAGATTTTCTACCTTGGCCACCTTGGAAAGTACCTATTACCTCTTTGCCAGAAATTCCCACACGTGAAGAGGAATCCCAAAGGGACTATGATTCCTCCATCCCATGCTCCTGAGGAGGCTCCCTTGCCCATATCCTTGGACCAAAATGACTCTTCCCTAGAAATTTGTTCAGCACTTAGAATCCCACGCTTAACCATGTCACCAGTCCCAGAGGCAGCAAAAGACATCACAACTCTGCCAGGGTGTATGTCTCAGCAACAGAGCCCATCTGGGGAGGTGGCGTTTAGGATGCATACCATCCTCTAGGACTATTTTAGGTCTCATTAGCATCCAGTCCAGACAGTGCTGGGGCAACACTCCGGGTTATTAGTTAGCTAACCTTGGCTTTATTGGTTAACTTAGACTTAAGCAGAGCCCTGTTGGATCAGACCAGAGTCTTGATTAGTCCAGTATCCTGTTCCCCAGCGACTGGTATTGAGAGACATACTGCCTCTGATACTGGAGGTAATATAGCCATCATGACTAGTAGCCAATGATAGGCTTATCCTCCTTGAATTTGTCTAATCCTTTTAAAGCCATACAAGCTGGTGGTTATCGCTACACTCAAGGTGGGTTACATAATCTCCACAATCTATAAGAACAACAGTGTGTTAAGTTAATATTTCGTCAGTATAGCATTATTTTATCATGGTGCGGGACCCCGATCAAACAGATGAAAACAGATGGGCCTTGTAGATAGGAGATTTTCTACCTTGGCCACCTTGGAAAGTACCTATTACCTCTTTGCCAGAATTTTATCATTTTAATAAAATGATACTCCATTATACTCCATTTTATCCTCACAACAACCCTGTGAGATAGGTTAGGCTAAGCGTCAGTGACTGACTCAAAGTCACCCATTGAGCTTCATGGTTCAGTGGGGACTAGAGCCTGGATCGCCTGAGTCCCAGTCCAACACTAACCACTATGCCACACTGGCTCTATGTCACATCGGCTCAACTTTTTGAGCTGTACAGTATCTTTTATTGAGGCACAGTTTCCAGAACTGTACACAGTATTCCAGATGTGGTCACATTTTTCCTGGTCAGTCACTGCCAGCTTACCCCCTAAGTATTATGTGAAGTTAGGAAGTCACATGTTTGCCCCAATGTGAATCACTTATGCTGGTTTACATTGAAATGCATTTGCCATTTTAATGCCCATTGCCCCAGTTTGGAGAGAGCCAGCCTAACATTCCTGGGATGGGAGTCGCACAACCAGGATTCTTCTACCTGTCTCAATGCCTAACCAACCTCACCTTTCCAGGAATTGGGGCACATAACAGGGCCACAGATGAATAATGTAGGCTCTGGGCAGGTTCATATGGGAGGAGATAGTCTGTCAGGTATACTTGAGTTTTAAAGGTATAAATGCCTTTACACAAATCTATGGTGCAACCTTGAATTGGTCCCAGAAACAAATAGGAAGCCAGTGTAGCTGTTTCATATAGTTTATAAATGTACACCAAAGGTCTGACCATCACAGTTTGCATTACCTATAGTTTCTGAACACTTTTCAAGGACAGTGCCACATAGAACATGGTACAGTCATCTAAACACGAGGTGATTAAAGCATGGACCACTGTGGCCAGATCTGCCTTTTCCAGGAAGGGACAGAGCTGGCATACCAGTTCAAGCTGGATAAAGGCACTCCTGGCCACCATCGCCACCTGACCTTCCAGGAACAGTGCTAGATCCAGGAACTTAGATTCCATTCACCCACGTTTTGCCTTTGTTTTTGAGCCCCAGACATCTTCCTTTCAGGTTGGGACCAAAAGTGAAGCTGGCATCAGTATTATATTGTTTAATAAGATATATGCTTATCAATTCTTAACTTTTAATTCTGACAATTTTTAATTCTGACAACTTCACAGTTTACAGTTCACGTCTTTTTTTTTCTTTCAGATTACTGTGATATATGAGCACATCTGCACATTTATTAAAACAATGCGCTAACTGCACATCAGTCACCTCTGAGGAGGAAAAAAGACATAAACTAAAAATTGTGGCAAATTCTGAATGCTCAGAAGTCTGAAGTTCAGACATCAGAAACAAGAAAGAATCACCATCGAACTAACTCCACGAATAAAATCAGGTAATTCAGATGCCAGAATCTGGGCACAAATTTTGATGGGAACATTTTTGGAAGCATCCCTTAGGTGGCATCTAATGCCACCCAAACCAAATTCCTACTCTTCATGACTCAAAAGCTCGTCAGTAATGTTTCTATCCTTGTTATTCAAATTGAATTATGACACTGGAAATTGGAGGTGAAGTTCTAATGAATGTTAGGGCTGATTCTTATTTACATTTTAGTACTCATGTACACACGTATAAGTACAAGGTATGCATGCACCATGCCCAGTATAAAGGAAATAGGCACATTTTTGTCATGTTCCCTTTTAAAATACATGTAAGTAGCAGCTCAAATCAGGCCCAGATGCTTCTGACATTTTAAAGGGTACATGTAGAAAATGTACATATGCACCCTGCTACTTGACAAGGTATGGCTCTCTTTTGTAAAATAATAAGCAAACCAGAAAACACAGTGTCAAGTGGAAATCGGGCTAAGTTTGTTGGATGACTTGAGGTATGTTTTTACTCAGAAGTGGAACATCCTTTTTTCTTACTTTGGCTCCATGCATGAATCACATAGCTATCTGTACTTACGTTAAAAGCATCATTTTAAAGATTGAAGTTGTATTGTAGCTAAGATTAAGATGATGCTAGAATATTAGATCCTGCAGAAGCTTGATAGAAATGTCAAATATTTCTTTTCTGCTAGCAGCTTAATTCTATGCTCTCTGATGGTGAGATTTTAATGCAATTATAAAAAAATTAAAGAACATGAGTTCCTGATGGATTAGGAATAGTTTTTAGTAGTTTACATCTCGGCGTATAGTACTTTGGAAGCAGGGTTGGACTAAATGTTGTGGTTCGATTTTCAGGTTAATAGTAGTGTTTTTGAAGTGAGAGGACAGAAGTATTTCCTGAGAAATCCCTTAATTGTGAGAATGTTACCTTTATTTTATCCTGTTTGTTGCCATTGTTTCATCTATCTGATGGTACTATTTTGCCCTTCTAATGCCAGTTCTTCCTGAATTAGACATGCAGCTGATACCAGTCAATCAGGAATGAACTACTGAACAAGATAGCTGCGCTACATATTTTATTGTATTTTATTTTAATATATTATTGTAACTTGCCCTAATGATGAGCTTAAAGGGCAGGTTCTAAACTTAATAAGTAACAAGTAAAATAGTAGACAAACAGATGTGGCTATGTAGCAATGTCAAACAAATCCCACTGAGTATGAATGGTTCCTGAATTAGCCACATGGATAATAATTTGCTATGTGCTGGTATCACTGAGGGCAAACAAAGTTAAAGAGTGAGGGCAATGCTTTTTGATTTAGGAGGATGGTTTCAAAACACTCATTAAAAAATTGCTAGAAGAGGGGCATTTTCCAGTGCTGCTGAAAATGTACATGAAAAGTAATGATTACATTTAGTTTAGTAGATGATTTTTTATCTAAAAGAGAGTTGAATGTTTTAAAGAAGAATGAACCTGGGATTGAGTGAAACGTTCTCAAATGAGAACATTTGGCTTGAAATTTGGGATGGGTGAAAAGGAGCCTAAAATCAGGGGCCCAGTTTTGGAAGGCACATGAAACTGGGTGAAAGTTTTGGCGAGTCAGCTTAGGTGGTGCAGTGGTGGTGTCTCTTCCTGACATTTTGGTTTTACTGCCACTATGTCTGGCAGTGGCAGAGCTTCTGTCAGCCAGCAACCCAGAAGGCCCATTGGAATGACCCTACATCATGATCTGTCCTTTTTCTTGGTTTGTTTTTGAGTAAACTACTAGGAGATGGGATAAGACTTTTGCTTAGTTTGATCTCTTCCTCATGGACATTTAAAATCAGAGTAGTCCCATTCAGCAGTGTAGTCCCAACCTTTTATTTCAGATTGCTTCCTCCAAAACCTATTAGTTTCAGCAAGGCTGAAACAAAATTTGTCCTTGTGATACAGTACAATCCTACACTTGTCTGTCCAGAAGTAAGTCCTATTGAGTTGTGTGGGACTTATTCCAAGGTACGTGGTTATAAAGAGTGATGTTTTAATTATGGCTTTAATTAGATTGAGTTTGTGCAGTCAGTGTAATGGGAAACCAAGTATTTTCTTCCTTCTCTTTTTAGTATTTTAAAATGCCTGTCATTTAAGAGTTAGAATTTTCTTTTATTTTTATAAAACTAAATCTTATCTGATCTTTATTTACTCCTTTTCTGGATTGGGGCTAACACCGTTTATTCACATAACTTCTGCATAAACATGGATAGTTAGTTCACTTTTCTAAAAGATTTTGCTTTCTACAGCAGTTATGAGACTTTCTCATTAAAGACTGTCCAGCAAAGGAAACCTAGGCTTGCGACTGAATTATGTACATGTATTTTCCTGTGAGACAGACCCAGTTTGGGACACTTTAGCTTTGAAGAAAGTCCTTTGATTCTTAATCAGGATGAATGAATATTTTTGAGAAGGAAGTGTTTGAGACACATAAAACCTGAGCTTTTCTATTGGGATGGGTATATGTGTGGGAAGAATGTTACCTCTGTTTCAAAGCTGAATCTTAGTACTTGCGCAGTGATGGTTAGCGCTCTCATATCTAATCGTAAACAAGAGTTATAGGCACTATTTCAGAATGGCATGGCCTACTTTTGTCTGATTTTGCTTCTCTGCACTGGGTAGTGTTTTTCCTGGCAAGAAACAATGGTGAAATGATTATCTTAATGGTCTTCTATAGGCAGAAGAAAGAAACCTTAATAATGGGCCTGTTTTAAATATATGTCAAGTGTATTCCTAGTTCTTATTTAAGAATGTGAAATTTTAAATATGTAATGAAAACATTAGAGATCTTGGTATTTAGTATTAGTAGTTTATAAACTACTAATTTATATTAGTAGTTTATAATACTATAAATTATAGTATTATAATTATAAGTAATACCTATTATATAATTTGTATATTCACATAGTTATGTGCATGTGTGCAAGATAAAGAATTGATATACATGTAGTTTTGTAGCAACTTGCCTAGGATGTTGCTTTTGAAGTGAGTACTGAAACTATACATATGTTTTGACACACTTAAAAATGTTTTCCAGAGGGTAACCTCTATTAAGTATTACTAGGAGTTATGCTTGGATAGATTCTTCTTCTTCTTCTTCTTCTTCAAATAAACACTTGTTCTTCTTCCTGGTCTCTGTGCATCACACAGGCCTGTGCGGAGCCTCGATTCGGGAAACTTCTAAAGCTGAGAAAGTTTTAGCAGGAACCCTCCCCCAACATCCCGTTGCATATGTCTGGATGAGTTCCTGCCTATTCCCTCAATTCTTCTTCAACCACCAACTGAAGTACCTCGTCAGGAACTTCATCCATTATAGGACTGCATTGGAACTTTTTGCTGAAGTTTTATTCTGTCTATATCTTTTCTTCTATCGTTTCTTCACTCTCTTAAGTCTTGTTTTTATTGTAGTGCTATTTTTATGTATTTATTTTATCTTTCGATCACGTGCTGTTCGCCTCAAGGCGTATGGCCTTGAAGGCACCCTTTTGGAAGTGCTCTCAGTGTGGGAGTAAGTTGCCGCTGTCAGACAGGCACTCCCTTTGTCTCTTCTGCCTAGGAGAGGGACATGTGGTAGTGGTGTGTCCACTTTGCCAGGGCTTCTTGAAGTAGGCCCGTAGAAATCGAGCAGATAGACTTCACACTGAGCTTTGGAAAAGGGCGTTGGCCACTGTTGAACTCCAATGGCACAGGTATCTGCCTCTTCAAAAGATTGACATGCGCCCCAAACTGAAGAGAGAACAGAGAGAGTCCAAACTCCTTCCATGCCAGCTCTAGCCAGACGGAAAAGCCTCTTACTCCCAGAAGGCCTTTAATGCTGTCTATAGCTCAGAAATTGCCAAAAATGGCTTGGATGCCTAAGACTTCAGACCTGGAGAAAAAGAAAAGGAGGAGAGATGAGAAAACACTGCAGGCAGAATGTCCAAAGGATCTTCCGCCACCTCTATTAAACTCACTGATACCGAGAAGACCTGAGATGTTGGTACTGAGAACTGAGACAGTGGATGTGTCGATACTGAGGATCGACACTGTATAGATTACCTTGACATCCGAGGGGGAAATCAGAGATTGAACTCCACCATCAATTTCATTGCCAGTCAGAACAGTAGGATTGCAGAACTCAATTTCACCTTCAGAGGACTTGGGCCATTTCTCCACGTAGATCCTTAGAATGGCACATTCTCTCAGGATAGAAACTCAGCAGCCCGTTGAAAGGCTGAAAGACCTGGTTTCGATGCTGTTAATGTGGAAACGTTGATGCCTGTTTCCATTCCTTTCTTGCCAACACTGCTACAAACTGTTAAACAATCATGGAAGGCACTGGCGTCCATGACTCCTACTTCAAAGAGGTTGGAGACCATGTACAGAATATTAGAAAAGGATGCTGAATTTCTATTCACACGTCTGCACCCTAACTCTGTAATTGTTGAATCGATGCAAAGTCATTCCCACAAGATTCAGTCTGCTCCAGTAGATAAGGAGGGGTGAAGATTGGACCTTATGGGCTGCGGGATTTATTCATCTGCAGCATTGCGTCTTAGAGTCACTAACTATCAGGCGACAATGGTGAGGTATCAAATGTTCTTCTGGGAAAAATTGGATTACTTTGTGACCACTTGCCTGATGAACAAAGGGAACTGGCCAAGGTGTTCTAGGCGGAAGTGACCCAAGTGGCGAGGCAATAGAGTAACACTGCCTGTCATCAGACAGATTGCGGGTGAAAGCAGTGATCAGGGCAGTCGCTCTCAGGAAGCATGCCTGGCTGAGGTCGGCAGGCTTGTCTCAAGAGGCCAGGTCCAGAATTGAGGATCTCCCTTTTGATGGTGCAGATCTGTTTAATGCGACTAAGATGATGCCACGGATTCTGTCCAAAAGGCAAAAACTACTGCTAAAAAGATGGGACTTACTCAAACCCCAGCCCCACTGAAGCCTCACCGTTGGTTCAGACAACCAGGATTCCAGCAACAGAGACAGCAAGGCGAGCGATGCCAAAGGCAGTAGCAACACCAACATCCATCTGCATCTCGGAGGCAATATGCCTCCTGTAAATTCCGATCTACTCTCCATAAGTCTGATCCTGGGGATAAGAATCGAGCAGGCACCCCTTCAAGTTTTTTGGGACTTGTCTCTCCAGTTTTCTCCCAGCATGGATGCAAATCACAGCAGATTTGTGGGTGCTCTCAATAATCAGCAGAGGATACAAGATCAAGTGTAACACCCTCCCCCCCTTCAGTATGGTATGGTCGACACCACCATTCGATGTTCAAGAAGCGGAGGTTGCTTTGCTGTTGGAGAAGGGTGCAATCCAACCAGTACCAAGTCATCAGTGTCTGCAAGGTTTTTAGTCCCTATACTTTACCGTCTCGAAAAGGGATGAAGGGCTTCATCTGAACTTGGATCTGGACGACGTAAATTTCTTTATCACACCAAAGAAATTCCATATGATCATGTTGACTGCCATATTGCCGCTGCTGCAGACAAGCAACTGGTTCACATCCATCAACCTCAATGACGCATATTTCCACATAGCAATCGAAAAGTCAAGTCAACATTACCTTCGCTTCACTGTTGGGATGCATGCATACCAGTTTCGGGTTTTTCCGTTCGGCCTCCTGACAGCACCGAATCTTTATGAAGTGCATGGCAGTGGTATGCATTTACCTCCGGCTGCAGAGAGTGATTCTCTTTCCTTACATCAGCGAGTGGCACTAGTAACGCCATCGCGTCGGAATCTCCTTCGTTCAGAGTCACTGTGATCTTCTAGATGCCCTTGGTCTCTACATGAATGTCCAAAATATCTTGCATGGAACCGACCCAAACCATCCAGTTTATAGGTGCTGTTTTGGATTCACATTAGGGTCATGCTTTCCTCCCATTTATTTATTTATTTATTTATTTATTTATTTATTTCTATACCGCCCAATAGCCGAAGCTCTCTGGGCGGTTCACAAAAACCCATGGGATTGAGCAGACATGTTGGTGACTTTAGTAAACCAAACTCTTCGCTTCGGTACCGTCACTGCTTTTACGATTCAGAGGCTGTTGGGATTAATAGCAGCTATGACTGCAGTGGTCTCGTTTACCCGCCTTCAGATGAGGAGCCTCCAATTATGGTTCACCAGAGTGTTTGATCCCACAGGAGATGCATGGCATACTCACTTAAGGCTCCGGAGAAAGATAAGAGAGACTCTCTGTTGGCGGACATCCCTACATCACCTACTTCCAGGAGTGCCTTTCCACCATCCAGCCCCTTCAGGAGTGACCACAACTGATGCATCACTACAGGGGTGGGGAGCTCACTGTGGATCCCTCAGGGTACAGGGCCTCTGGACGGGATTGGAGAAGGGCAAGCATATAAACTTGCTTGCGGTACAGAAAGCTCTGAGGGCTTTCAAGCTTAGATGTCCGGGACAGGATTGTACAAGTGGCATCTGACAACACTACCCTTGTTTATAATTGAACAAACAAGGGACAGAGTCATAAACACTAGTACTCTGGATATACTCGAATGGTGCATTGCGAGGGAGGTTTCCCTGATAGCAGTTCATGTTGCTGGATCCGATAATGTTCTAGCAGATCAACTAAGCCTGTCGTTTTGGGCGTTGCACTAATGGCAGCTCCATCCCAAAGTTGTACATCGGCTGTTCATCTGATGAGTGCCTCTGATATAGACTTGTTTGCAACAGAGGACAACACAGTGTGCAAGTATTATTGCAGCAGAGCAGGCATAGGTCTAGCCTCCTTGGGTGATGCTTTCCTCCTGAGTTGGGACGAAGGGTTTTACGTCCTTTTTCCATCCTTTCCACAGCTAACTTGGGTGTTGTCAAAGATACTGGACGACAACATGGACTGTATAATCATCACCCCACTGTGACTGAGGCAGGGGTGGTTTGCCCCACTGCTCAGCCAGATGCAACACCAGTATCATTGGCTCCCAGTGAGACCAGATCTCTTGTACCAGCAGAACGGGCAGATTCAACATCCCGATCTTCAAACATGGCACTTAACGGCACAGAGGCTCCAAAGTCGCTAGACATTCCACAGTTTCCAGGGCCACTTCATGCAATCTTACAGATGGCTAGGAAGCCGGCAACTAGATGCTCTTATGCCCTTAAATGGGCGGGTTTTCTACCTTTGCAGCTGCAAATAGGATAGACCCAGCTAACTTTTTGCTTCATCAGGTTTTGCAGTTTTGTTGTCCTTATTTGAAAAAAGGACTTAAATTCTCATCTATCAAAGTTTATCTGGCAGCAATTGTGGCTTTGCATGCCCCAGTAGGGGGTTTTACTGTTTTTTCCCACCCTCATACTCAGTAATTTCTTCATGGAGTAAAGAATCTCCGACCTCTTGTTAAACCACCGGTACTGAGCTGGAACTTATCAGTTGTCCTTCAGGCTCTAACGGTTTTGAACCTCTAGCAACACGTTGTTTTCGCCTATTGTCTTGGAAAGTGGCCTTCTTAGTAGCAGTGACATCTGCCCGTCGGGCTAGTGAGCTAGCAGCCCGTAGAGTGGACGATCCTTATATGGTCTTCCACAAGGATAAAATTGTGCTTCACCCAGATGTACAGGTTTTTTTACCAAAAGTAGTGTCTACTTTTTATGTTAACTGGGACATCATCTTGCATGCATTTTTTCCATTCCCAACATCGGAGTTGGAGTCTAGATTGCATGACTTGGATGTTCAGAGGGCATCGGCTTTCTATAAATCCAGGACTTAAGATTTTCACAAGTCCTCTGGACTTTTTGTGTGTTATGGGGGAAACGAAAAGTGTCTGCCAATATCATCCCAGAGACTGGCCTGTTGGATGGTTCAAACAATTACCCTCACTTATCAGCTGGTGAACCTAGATTTGGGTAAGGTGAGAGCACATTCCACACGAGCCATGGCAACGTCGATAGCGTTTGACAGGGGTGTCTCCATTCTGGAGTTCTGCTGTGCTACCACGTGGTTGACACTGTCAATCTTTGTATGGCATTATCGCCTAGATGTGAGGTCTCGAGCAGACTGTTCCTTTGTTCCTGTTCTTTCTTCGGTGCTGCATTAGGACACCTACCCACCTCTGGTAAGTGAGCTGGCTACTCTCCCATATGTGTGAGGCACAGAGACCACGAAGAAGAAGGATAGGTTGCTTACCTGTAACTGTGGTTATTCGAGTGGTCATCTGTGCATTCACACAACCCACCCACCATCCCCACTTCGGTGTTCATGATATTATTTTTGTCTGATACCGAGGTGTCTGTTCCGTGTACTCCCTTCAGTTACGAGGCCACACTTGGGTCTCATCGAACTGAGGGAATAGGCAGGAACCCGTCCAGACATGCACAGCGGGATGGTGGGAGAGGGTTCCCACCAAAACTTCCTCAGCTTTAGAAGTTTCCCAAATCGAGGCTCCGTGCAGTTGCAGAGCCCATATGTGTGAATGCACAGATGACCACTTGAAGAACCACAGTTACAGGTAAGCAACCTGTCCTTTCTAAAGAATTATTACATTCATGATCGCTAATGTTATCAAAACCTTTCAGAATCTGATAGTTCCTCACTCACTTTGTGGACAGGACAGAAGGTTGGATGGAGGAGCCTGGAGGAGCAGGAGATGAGTGTCCTTTTGCCCTGAGCCATTTGATCCACTTCAGCAATAGCATTGCTGCAGTCCATGATTTGAGGGCTAAACATAATCTGTCTGACTACCAGTGCTTGCTTGTATACTATCAGACAGAGTATACAAGCAAGAAAAGCAGTCCTCACAGATTCATTTAAGTCATTCCTTCTCCATGAACTCCCAGACCAACTCAGGCTCTTGGTGAGTCTCTAGCTTCCCTGGAACTTTTAAACAAGGAGAACCATTTTACTTAGTGGTGTCTTCCAGATGTTACTACTCTGATAGCTCCTCTCCAGCTCAGGACATCAGTGATCTGGGGGTGAGCAAATGATTTAGAAAAAGAGGTAAATGGACCAAAATGCGAGGGCATGAAGTTCCCTCTCTTCACTTCCATGCACCAGATATTTCTTCCCCACGGCGCATAAGAAAATTTGGAAACTAACAGGGAGGGACACATACTGAAGTATTTGGGCTCTTCCTTTATTTAAGGAAGTACCTTAGTTATTCCCTCCTCATAGACGTTCCCTTTGCACCTTCCTTCATGTAATTTCAGCACCAGGTGAAGACCTGTATATTGTCCCAGGTCTTTTAATGTTCTCCAAGTCTAATCAGATTTTTTGCCACTTTGTTTTATGCTGCTTTTATGTTTTTGTTGACCATTTTTCTTGTAAGCATTTTAAATTTGTTTTTATTCTTGTTATGTGCCGCCCTAAAACCCTGAGAACTGGATTATAGGGTGGCGTATACATGCCTAAAGTCAATAAATAAAATTCCTTCCTGCTAGGCACCCAGACTGTCATGATGATGAGTAAAATCACATCTTCCTTGTGAACAGATCCACTTCCCTCACTTAACTCATTACATCAAATGGAGTATGCATAAAGATATGCAAGGGCAAAAACAAAGGATGGGGGAAAGAAAGGAGAATCCCCAGATGGAATTATATGTGAGTTTTGCCAAATATGTATTGACTTAGGGAGCAATCCTATTGAGATGGATGGTCGCCTCTGACCCGGGGGGCGACTGCCTATCCAGTGCAGGGCAAGAGGAGTGGTGAGGAGTGGATCTCTTCCTTGCTCCCCCTGCCCTGCTTTCATGTCTAGGTAGCCGATTTCAGCTGTCTAGCTGCGGGACTGAGGAGCACGGAAAGCGGCAGCCAAATGACACACAGGATGTGTCGTACCGGCATTTCCGACTTTCCCGCCCAACCCCTGGGAATGCCCCATTTTTGCCACTCTGCACTGCTCTTACGAGCACGAGGCTGATCCGTGCTGCCTACGAGGCAGCGGGGGTTGGTTTGCTGGGAGCCGACCTATCCTTTGGCTGTCTAGCTGCTGACTAGCAGCCATAGGATTGCGCCCTTAATGGTTCCTAGGTTGGTAGGATTGTTAAGTGGAATATTAATAACACAGATACCTCCACAGATATGAATAGAAGTCCATTATGAGGTTATGACAGACAAAACCAGAAGAACCCCACAACGCCTAAAACGTATAGACCTATATCCCTTCTGATTACTGACTATATGGGGCTGATAGTGAAATGGAAAACCAGCAGCCCCTGTGTACATAAATGCTTTGCAAACGTGCATGGACCTCTTTGGGTTTCACCAATAGAATTGTAGGTTGAAGGGCACCAATGGATTATTGAGTTTATTTATACAAAAGATTTTGACATTGCAACTTCTTGTTTCTTTAATATAAGCTATTTTTCTCTCAGTTTGGTTCTGCATTCTAAACATTGTATTATTTTTAAAAGTGCAAGCATTTTTTTTATAAAGACATCAAAAACTGCACTATATAAGAAGAAGCACTGTATTTTCTGGTAAGTGTGCTAAAATCCCTGAAGCTTTGATCAAATGCCAGCTGTTACATCAGTCCTGTTTGTAATCTTGCTTCCTGATCTGTGACCTTGACCTTGTACCATGTCTGTATGTCAGATCTATTTTAGCGATGGGCAAATCATAGAATTTTTGCTGCAAGCTTACGCAGTTGTTCAATAGAATTTAAAAGCTGAAAACAATAGTTTAATTTTCATTATTTCCCCAGTAATCATAACGTAGTTTTAAAGTATATTACAGTTTGAACAATTGCATCTTTTTAATAATGATTTTTAAATCTGCATTATTTGTCAGTAATGGGACCATATACATTTACTTTGAGTTCAGTTCTTCTCCAGCTCTCAAATTCTGTTGCATAGCTGAGTTTGGCTTTTATATATTTATTTCTGTATTATTAATTCATGTGTACCCTACTATTCACAGTTTAGCCCTGAAGTTAAATAAACACCTAATTAAGCTAGGTCAGGGACTTAGCTGCGACTTAAGACTATATTGAGTTACAATAATGTCCAAAATACTTTTCCTGGGACTCATAAGAATATAAGAGCCATGCTGGATCAGGCCAAGGATCCATCTCGTCCAGCCTTCTGTTCACACAGTGGCCAACCAGCTGTCCACCAGGAACCTACAAGCAGGGCATGAGCACAACAGCAGCCTCCCACCCATGTTCCCCAGCAACTGGTGTACATAGGCTCACTGCCTCTGGTACTGGAAGGAGCACATAGTCATAAAGACTAGTAGCCATTGATAGCCTTTTCCTCCAGGAATTTGTCTAACCCTCTTTTAAAGCCATCCAAACTGGTGGTCATCACTACTTCCTGTGGGAGTGAATTCTATAGTTTAACTATGCACTGTGTGAAAGGGTACTTCCTTTTATCTGTCCTGAATCTCCCACCAATCAGCTTCATAGGATGACCCTGAGTTCTAGTATTTTGAGAGAGGGAGAAAATGTCTCCTTATCCACATTCTCCACACCATGCATAGCTTTGTAGAACTCTATCATGTCTCCCCTTACTCTCCTTTTTTCCAGCTGTTGTAACCTTCTCTCATAAGGGAGATGCTCCAGCCCCTTGATCATTTTAGATGCCCTTTTCTGCACCTTTTCCAGCTCTGCAATATCTTTTTTTAGGTGTCGTGACCAGAACTGTACACAGTATTCCAAGTGTAGTTGCTCCATAGATTTGTATAGGGGCAGTATGATGTTGGCAGTTTTATTCTCAATTCCTTTTCTAATTATGCCCAACATGGATTTTTCAGCGGCCGCACACTGGGCTGACATCTTCATTGAGCTGTCCACCACAACCCCAAGATCTCTTTCTTAGTCACCGCTATCTCAGGTCCCATCAGGTTATACTTGAAGTTGGGATTTTTTGCCCCAATGTGCATCACTTTACACTTGCTTACATTGAACTGCATTTGCCATTTAGATGCCCATTCTCCCAGCTTGGAGAGATCCTTTTGGAGTGCTTCACAATCCCTTTTTGTTTTAACTACCCTAAATAATTTCATGTCATCCACAAACTTAGCCACTTCACTGCTGACTGCTAATTCCAGATCATTTATGAACAGGTTGAAAAGCATTGGTCCTAATACAGATCCCTGTGGGACCCCACTATTTACTTCCCTCCATTGGGAGAATTTACCATTTATTCCTGCTCTCTGCTTTCTGTTCTTTAACCAGTTACTGATCCATAAGAGGACTTGTCCTCTTATTCCATGACTGTTAAGTTTGCTCAGGAATCTTTGGTGAGGGACTTTGTCAAAAGCCTTTTGGAATTCCAAGTAAACAATGTCTACCGGATCACCTTGTCTACATGTTTATTGACACTCTTAAAGAACCCCAAAAGGTTAGTGAGACAGGACCTAGCTTTGCAGAAGCCGTGTTGAATCTTTTTTCAGCAGGGCTTGTCCTTCTGTATGGTTACTAATTTTATCTTTAAGAATGCCTTCAACCAATTTACCCAGAACAGGCGTTAAGCTAACAGGACTGTAATTTCCTGGATCCCCCCTTGATCCTTTTTTGAAAATTGGTGTTACATTGGCCATGTGGTATAGAGTCATCCAGTGGTATAGAGGCTGATCTTAGGGACATGTTGCATATTTGGGTTAGAAGATCAGCAATTTCATATTTGAGTTCTTTGAGAACTCTAGGATGGATACCATCTGGGCCCAGTGATTTATTTGCTTTCAATTTATCAATAAGGTTGAGAACTTCATCTTTTGTCACCACTATTTGCCTCAGTTCCTCAGACTCCCTTCCTGAAAACATCAGTTCAGGCACAGGTATGTGCCCTATATCTTCTGCAGTGAAGAAGGATGAAAAGAATTCATTCAGCTTCTCTGCAATCTCCTTGTCCTCCTTCAGTCCTCCTGTAACTCCATTGTCATCCAGTGGTCCAACTGCCTCCCTAGCTGGTTTTCTGCAGTGAAGAATTCTTCATTGTTGGCCTTGTTGTTGTTAGCGATATGCTCTTCAAAATGCTTTTTTGCATCTCTTATTGTCTGCTTGCATCATCTTTGTGCAAGCTGTGCTCCCTTTTATTTTCCTCACTTGGGCAAGACTTCCATTTTCTGAAAGAAGCTCTGTTTTCTCTAATAGCTCCCTTAACACTGCTCATTAACCTTGCCGGTTACCTCTTCGACTTGGTGCTACCTTTCCTAACCAGTGGTATACATTTTAGCTGGGTTTCTATTATTGTGGTTTTGAGTAATCCCCAAGCATTTTGAAGGGATTTAAGCCTTTTGACTCCCCCTTTTAGCTTCCGTTTCACCAGTTCCCTCATTTTAGAGAAGTTTCCTCTTTTGAAGTCAAACATGACTCTGTTGGACTTCCTGGGCAATTTTCCACTTAAATATATATTAAATCTGATAGCACTGTGATCACTGTTTCCAGTTGGTTCAACAACATTTACATCTCATACTAGGTCGTGGACGACACCACTTAGGATTAAATCCAAAGTTGCCTCCCCTCTGGTCGGTTCCATGACCAACTGTTCTAGGGCACAATCATTTAGGGCATCTAGAAATTTAACCTCTTTCTTGTGGTTGGAACATGCATTTATCCAATCAATGTGGGGGTAATTGAAGTTGCCCATTATTACAAACTTCCTTGTTTGGAGGCATCCCTGATTTCGTTTTCCATCTCAAGGTCACTCTGAGCATTCTGGTCTGGGGGACGATAACATGTTCCTAGCACTAAATTAGTTTTGGAGCCTGTCACCCACAGCGCTTCTATGAAAGAGCCTGCCCCTTCTAGGTGTTCTAGTCTGCTCAACACTATGCCCTCTTTGACGTACAGGGCAACACCTCCCCCAGTACGCCCTTCCCTGTCCGTCCTATAGAGTTTATATTCAGAGATGACTGTATCCCACTGGTTCTCTCCACTCCACCAGGTTTCTGTTTGTTGTTGTTGTTTATTCGTTCAGTCGCTTCCGACTCTTCATGACTTCATGGTCTAGCCCACACCAGAGCATCCTGTCAGCCGTCGCCACCCCCAGCTCCCCCAAGGTCGAGCCTGTCACCTCCAGAATATCATCCATCCACCTTGTCCTTGGTCGGCCCCTCTTCCTTTTGCCTTCCACTTTCCCTAGCATCAGCATCTTCTCCAGGGTATCCTGTCTTCTCATGATGTGGCCAAAGTACTTCAGTTTTGCCTTTAATATCCTTCCCTCAAGTGAGCAGTCTGGCTTGATTTCCTGGAGTATGGACTGGTTTGATCTTCTTGCAGTCCAAGGCACTCTCAGAATTTTTCTCCAGCACCACAGTTCAAAAGCATCTATCTTCCTTCGCTCAGCCTTCCTTATGGTCCAGCTCTCGCAGCCATAGGTTACTACGGGGAATACCATTGCTTTAACTATGCGAACCTTTGTTGTCAGTGTGATGTCTCTGCTCTTCACTATTTTATCAAGATTTGTCATTGCTCTCCTCCCAAGAAGTAAACGTCTTCTGATTTCCTGGCTGCAGTCAGTTTCTGTAATGCCCACTATATCCAGGTTTTCCTTTAAAATCCATCACTCCAACTCTCCTATTTTGGCTTGGAGGCTTCTAGCATTTGCATAGAAACACCTATACACAGTATCCTTCCCCAGTTGTCTCTGGCATGTGCATCTTTTGCTATGGGACGTTGGCTCCTTTGATTGGCTATTTCCTCCCCTTCTACATTTGGGCAATCAAAAACATTTTCATCTTCATCCCTTTGGGATGATTTAACCCAAACCAGATGCTTCCCAGCTCCTGTCGGCTTTCCCCCAGGGTTTAGTTTAGAAGCTGCTTTGCCACCCTTTTTATGTTTAGTGTCAGCAGTCTGGTTCCATTTTGGTTCAGATGGAGCCTGTCCCTCATGTACAGGTCCAGCTTGTCCCCAAACGTTCCCCAGTGCCTAACAAATCTGACCCCCTCCTCCCGACACCACTGTCTCATCCACGCATTGAGACTCCTTAACTTCGCCTGTCTAGCTGGCCCTGTGCATGGAACAGGCAGCATTTCTGAGAAAGCCACCTTGGTGGTCCTGGATTTCAACTTCCTACCTAGCAACCTAAATTTGGCTTCCAGGACGTCACGGCTACATTTCCCCACATCGTTGGTACCAACATGTACCACAACCATAGACTCCACCACAGCACTATCTACTAGGCTACCTAGACTGCGCATGATATTGGCAACCTTCACACCAGGCAGGCAATTCACCATACGGTCTACACGCCCATCACAAACCCAGCTGTCTATGTGTCTTAATGATCGAATCTCCCACTACCACAGCCCCCCTTCACCGGAGGCACATCCTTGGTGTGAGAGGATATTTGTTCGTCTTCTGAATAGGTCCCTTCTGAGGGATCATTTCCCTCTTCCTCAGAATGATGCCCTCCTTCCTGAGACCCACATTCTCCATGACAGCAGAGGAGCCGTCATCCTGGGAGTGGGACACAGCTAATGGGTCCCCAGCTAATGGGTCCACCAACCTCTCTGCTCTACTCCAACCTCTACTCCAAAATTATTCAGTTCAAAAATAAATAGAAAACAATACAAATTGATCAATTTGAATAATTGTAGAATTGAATGAATGGTGTGTGAACGTGCAATAAAAGCTGTACTTTCCAGATTGTAACACTTTCATAAAGCAGAGGTGCACAACTCACAGCCCATGGACCACATGTTACCCTGGAGATCTGTTGTGCAGCCCCCATGCCTCCGCATTTCTTCCTTCCTCCCTCCCTCCCTCCCTCCCACACATACATGCATGCCAGTCAGGGTTCTTGGGACAGGAAGAGCCTAAGCTTCGTCCTCCCCTCAGCAACCTAGAAGCAGCCAGCATTGCTGCTTGACCCTGAAGCAGCAGTGCCAGTGGGGATTGCTGGGAGGGGGAAGAGGCTAAAGCTTTCTCCTCCAGCAACTCAGAAGCAGCCTTCCTGTACCAGCAGTCTCACACAGAATAACAGGTATGGGGGCAAGATTAAAGCCTCGCCCTGCCTCTATATGTGAGAATGCAGGGGGCCACACATCTATGCCCCCCTGCCAACACTGAATGTGGTCCTCGAGGCCAAAAGCTTGAAAATCCTTATACGCTCCTGACTGGAAGGAAGAGAGTTTATTAGAGAATTGCAAGTTAAACCAACAACACAGGCCGCCAGCATAGATCAGCCCTTTACAGTAACTTCCCCAAGACAAAACAACAAGTCAGAATTAACAGGAAGATAAAATATAGCTCCTTAGTTAAGCATTAAGAACATGGAACATCACCATCTAGTGCTTGGAGGTGTTTATATAATAATTACAATAGTATTTCTTAGCTCCAAGTGTTGGAATGTTTCATAAGGCATAAAATCTGGAATATTTTGGAAGCTCACTGGGTAACTTTGGGCCAGTCACAGACTCTCAGCCCAGCCTACCTCACAGAGTTGTTGTTGTGAGGATAAAATGGAGAGGAGGAGGAGGATAATGTAAGCCAGCTTGGGTTCCTTGCAAGAGGAAAAGAGGCAGGATATAAATGCAGTAAAATAAATAAATATTATAATACAATATGAATTAAGATGAATTAAAGTTCAAATTCTAATGTTATACTGGTATTAATACAAAATCATAACCTTGTAGTCAAGCTGTAATCAAATCTCCCAATTTAAGTAGTAATTTTTCCATAATTCACAGACTTTCTTTCTCTCTATTGCGAATATCATGTATCATGGCACCTGCACCTGTCTGTTAGTATTAGTTGGTTAATTGATATCTAGAACGTGGAAACTGTGGAAAAAAGCTAGTGGGGACCATAGGAGTTTTGAACTGTAGAAAGCAACTATTACTGCAAGTCAGGAGGGCCTAAGTCTACCTTTCTATTTCATATATTGGCATTTAAGTATAGCTGAATTTGGAGTCCTCATTTAAACCTGATTGAAGCCTGAAATATAGTATATGGCTTAAAACAATTCTCTTTTCATTCCTATTAATAATGTAGACTGCAAATTAATTTGTTGTGGGGTTCTCATGCTGAATAAAATTTTTACTCTTAGGAGAATGATTTAAGTAAGAAATCTGATATTTGCAAATGTTTCTGCATTGCTTCCCATTCCTTAGCTTTTAAATGAATCTTACTACCTGTCTGAACTTCCTTGGCATTAATATAATAAGCAGTAAAGATAAATAGCCCTTTCTAGCTATTTTGCAATTGCTTTCTTCTGTAGGATTCATGAAGACATATATAAAATA
Source organism: Heloderma suspectum (assembly GCF_057233095.1). Taxonomy (NCBI): domain Eukaryota; kingdom Metazoa; phylum Chordata; class Lepidosauria; order Squamata; family Helodermatidae; genus Heloderma; species Heloderma suspectum. Next base: position 75,189,469 of record NC_139460.1, on the reverse strand, counting down.
TACTAGTAAGAGCTATAGCCAAAATTTTCTGATAATCTATCATGTCTCTCTTTAAAATGCATCATTTTATCAACATAAAATTTAAGAAATTGCTTAAAGGTATGTCCTTGGACTGAGTAAGGTAAGTAACGACACCTTGCGCAAGAGCAAAATAGGGTATTTTTGCCTTAGATTTCGCCTTCTCTCCCTACTCAGAGGATGTGAGATCTCTATCTGAGCTCATGGAAGAAGTGATTCTCTCTCCACCCTCACAGTGCAGTAGCCCCTTGCCCACATTGTGAGAGCAATCCACAAATAGAAGTATTTTCTGCAGATGGATCACTTTTCACTAGACTGGGGCACTAAAAGTAATCTCACAGTAAGGGCATTTAGATAGATATTCATGTTTTTCTTACTATTTAGATTTGTAAATAAGGAAATTCTGGGGTAAGATATGGTCCAAATAGTTTCTGATGATAATCTTATTGGATCAGTTATGTTGGCAAAATAGAGCAACGGCTTTCAAGTTGCAGGGCCCTTCTTAATCTAATCGTCACTGCATTTATATGAACATTTTGCTTACTTATGGTAATGTTATCTATACAGTTTTACTCTTGGGATATATATGACATGCTTGAAAATGGAAGTTAAATTACATCAATATAACAGTTCATTTTTAAAGTCTGTATATCCATTAAAAGCTGTCTGTCATATTGCCAACCCTTGTTGCTTTGTATTTACCATTTAAGACAATAGCAAACTTTGCATTGATTTTAATGGGACTATAGTATGCCCTTATTTTTAGTTTCTTATCTTAGAATGGCTTCTATAGCTTAGATGATCTGAGATAGTGGTACAGGTTTTTCACCCCAATCCTGTTCATTGTAGTTAACGTGACCTGTTCATTTTAAATGTCTGGAAATGCACCAGTTAAAAGTGTGTATGTGAAAATACTATAGAAGTTACTTACTATTACAAGCACAATGATGATAACTGCTACTGCTGAAAATACTAGAGCCATACTTTTTCAGCAGTGTTTACAAATATTAGTGGCTGACTTTGTAATTAGATTGTTCTAATGCCATAAATAACATGATCCTGTTATTTGAATTATATAAGTACTTATAGTATTGTTTCATTTATATCTGTTTTTTGTAAAATTAAGATAAATGGCACCAATGAATCCTCTGTATGGCATCTTTATTCGTAAGCTGAGAAACTTGGAAGACTGCCACAAATCCTGGTGTCTGGGATTCAGACTGCCATCACTGAAATTCAGCTATTTTATAGTTGATTTAATATGCATGTCAGCAACTGTTTCATACTAAATATGGCAGTTTTAGTAGTGATTATAGTCTAAAATTAGTAAAATTATTCGTTTGCTGTTTAGTACCAGTGCAATGCGTAGAATAAAATTCTGTAGAAATATAATGCCATATTAGCCCTGTTCAGGAGTTAAACCTATCAATTAACTAACACGCTAAAGGGGCTACATCAAGTAGCTCTACCCCGACGTCAGGCGTGTTAAGTAACCCCATCTCCAGCTTGCACACTTATACTGGAAACTTATACTACAAGCAGGTGACCTTTGTGCATACAGCTGTATGTGCAAAGGCATCCATGTGACCTGGAATCCTGTGCTATTGGGATTCCAGTCACGTGGAAGCCTCCATGCATACAGCTATATACACAAATGCCCCCTCTGCAAACATTCACTCTGTAAACATGGACACCAGGGAGAAGGACTACTTAACATGCATGATGCTGGGGGCAAAGCTACTCAGCATGGCCCCACTTCTGTGTTCCAATAACCATTAAGTTGAATACCTGAAGAGGGTGATTATGTCTTATGCTATGTATCACTTGTATATCTACAGTTCCTGTTCACGTTAAGTCAGTGCTCGCAGGAGAAATGTAGTGTCTGAAATGCTCCCTCTGCTTTTCTTGCTTTTCTTTTTTCTTTCTTTTTTTTGCTCATGGAAGTTGACAAACAGTGGTTTGGTATTACATCTGGACCGATTACATTACCAAATGTAATACCAGTACCAATGAGACTCTGATCCAGAGTCTCACTGGAGGTGAGGAGGAGGGAGAAAATTAGCTAAAGCAGGGGTGGGCAACTGTGGCCCTAGGGCCACAGGAGACCCTTTGCCTAATTTCAAAAGCTCTCTGGATGCAATCAGTTCAGATAACTGTCAGGAGCAATTTGTTCCTTGCCTGGCAGAGCAAGAGCATGAGAAGGCTTCTATGGATGAAGAAAGATTTTTAAGCCTAATAACTAGACATCGACAAGAAAGTGACAGAGAATGCAGACTTGCAGCATAGTCCTATGCATGTCTACTTAGACAAAAGCCCCATAGAGTTCAGTGGGACTTACTCTCAAGTAAGTGTGCATAGGCTTGCACCTCAGAGTTCATCATAATAAAGAAAATAAATGATTTTAGTAAAGGTTGTCAGTTTTATAGGACTACATTGGTGCATATTTCCTTGTCCTCAAATAGTTGGATTCTAATTATTCCATAAATAGTTCATTCATATAATTGTAACCATTATGTTGTATTCAGAGTTTAGTTACCATAGACACGATAGATTTTTATTGTCAAAGCTTATGTTTTAACTATCACTAGTTTTCCTATTTCTTTTCTGTGATTACTCTTCTCATGCTGTTCAGGTTATTGCTTAGTCGTTCATAGATGCCAAATACTGTCTCTGTGACCAACATTTATTTGTAAACAGATTCCTCTTAAATGACAGAAAATGGGGAAAGAGAGATTGAGAAGCGGATTGGTTTTTAAGTTAGGAAATAAGTATTTTTACCTTGACTTTTTAATGCATAATATTTCAACAAATATTTTTTTAAATCTCCCATTATAACTTTACATATAGAAACCCTTAGGAGCAATATTATCAATTAGCTTTTGTTCAGCATCAAATTGCTATCAAATAGGCTTCCCAGCTTTTTCAGAATAGTCTATTCTGCTGCAGACATAAAAAGCAATATACATGGGGAGCAGTGAAGGTGTTCAGACAGTTTTACACAGCTCGTCACCTGGCTGAAGAAGCCACCCATCTTTCCATTTAAAACCAGTTTTTTTGTTCAGACACTTGATTGGCTACAGCAAAAAAATGTTTTAAGAAACCTGCCTGTCTGCACACTTCCTGCCCCTCCAGAGCAGATTTAAAGGAACGTGGGGGCTGCAGAGGGAGGGAGATTCCATTCCGCTGATGGATAGCACTGTGTTGGTAGACAGACACTGTTGGATACAACCTGCAACCATAGAATCAATGATTCTATGATTCTACTCAGTAATTTACTAATTTTATAAATACCTCAAGGTTCATCTCCTTCACTGTCCTTTTCAACTGGTGACACACACTACGTAGTATTGTACTTTAATACCAAGCAATATAGATGTTGTTGTTTTTCTCAAAAGTAGGGGATAGTGATGATTTGCAATCTCGTAGTAAAGTCTGTATCTTGATCATGAAGATATTTGTTAAGGAGAGCATACACTCATGTCAGGTAGGCTGATTGCAAAGAGAGAGAAAATCTTTCAAAGGCAGGCAGCTATTAATAAAAGCTTTTGTTGCTGGCATATTACAACATTCTGAACAACTTGCGACCAGGTTACCCATTTGATCTCTAAGTTCATTGGAGGACGTCTTGCTGGTTGTACTGCAACCTGCAGATTTCCATCTGTCGGCAACCTGCAAGTGGGCTTTCTCCATGGTGGCACCCACTTTGTGGGATGTTCCTCTCCTTGGTATGTGGGAAGCGCCAACTGTGGCATGTTTTAAGTGTTCAGTGAATGACCTACCTTTTCACGCAGGCCTTTCTGAAAGGTAGCTCTCTAATTTTAATGTTTTAATTGAGGATGTTGATCTTTTGATTTTAACTGTTTTTTTTACTGAGACATTTTGTATTTTTTGCTTTTAAATGTTTAACTGCAGTTGTTTTGTATTTTAAAATCTTTATGTTGTAAACTGCTTTGAGATTTCTTTTTAGATATAGTCAATATGTCTATACATTCATTAAATAAATAAAATAAACTGTCTGAAGAGAGGAGCTTGTTGTTTGTTGTTGTTGTTGTAAGATTGTGTCACTTCCCAGAGTAGAACAAGCTTTATATTAGTAGTAGTAGTATTTATTACATTTCTATACCGCCCCATAGCCAAAACTCTCTGGGTGGTTTACAGAGATTTATTCTGCTCTCCTTAGCCAACATATGCTTGCAAGTAGGGATATCTTTTTTTAATTTATAGTTTTACCTTCTCTCTTTCATGCACAGACATGCACACCGACAGTAATCATAATAGGTGAAGCATTGTTTACCCCGTGCAAGACATCGTGGACCTTTGAATAGGATGATGACCATGGGTTGCAGGTTGAACTGTGATATCCAGAGGTGCCTCCTATTTGATTGTTAGTTTATTTGTAATTCTTACATACCACTGACTATAATAAAATCTTTAAGCAGTTTACACTAAAATACATGCATACTACAATATAAAATAATATAAAATAATAAATAGTTAGAAACATTATAGCAGAAATATAAACAGTAAACATAGTAGTGTCATAATGTATTACAAACCATGGAAACTTGGGTAGATAAGTTTTCAAAAGGCATTTGAAACTTGTCCCAGTTTCTGCCTCTTGAATCGTACGTTGCAGTGTGTTCCGGGTGGTGGTGGTTACTACTGAGAAGGCCCACTTTCGTGATATTACATGGCAACATTCTGTTGGTTGTGGAACAACCAGTAAAACCTCATCTGAGCATCTCAAGGGTTGACTGGAGAGAGGTGTGTGGGGGAGAGAGAGAGAGAGGAAGGCAGGCAGGCAGGCAGTCTGTTTGGTATCCTGCTTCTGAGTTACTCAGAACTTTGATGTCAACAACAGAACCTTGAACATGGCCTGATAGCCAATAGGCATCCTGTGCAGTTCTTTAAATAAAGGTTATAGGTACCCCACTGAACATCCAGCCCCACATAGAGCTCATTAGAGTAGTCTAATCATGAGCTTACCAGTGCATGAACCACAGTGCCTACGCTATCCCTGTCCAGGAACAGGCATAGTTTCTGTACCAACCAAAGTTGGTAATTGGAGCTCCAGGCCACTGGGTGTCATCTGGGCCTCCAGTGACAAGGATGGACCCAGGAGCATCCCCAGACTACTTACCTGTTCCTTCAGAGGGAGTGCAACCCTGTCCAGAACACCTCAGTTCCTGTGCCTGGGAACTACTTACCCATAGGGTCTCTGTCTTATCAGAATTCAGATCCAATTTATTAGCCCATAACTGCATCCAGGCACTGGTTCAGAACATGCATGGCCTCTCCTAATTCAGATGTTACAGAGAAATAGAATTGGGTGTCATCACCCTAGTGATGAAACCTTCCCTCAAATGACAGCAGTAGTGAGTTTGTTGGTGAGCAATAAGGTGAATATAGAGCATTCCTATATGCTGTTGGAAGCCACATAGAGACCTGTGTGGTTTGGCCTAGTCAGCAGCTTTATAGTTAATGGAAAAGCCCTTTCACACAGGCTGGTGCTTTACAGCTTTCACCTTGGACCTATTCTGGCCAGGTGATGACATCACCCTGCTTGAGCAGAAATAGGTTTCGTTTCTCATGGGAAGCAAACCTAGCCCCCCTGCTTCTTCTGGGAAGTGGGAGAGGCGTTGCCTGTCAGCTCATGAGCTGGAGGGAGACACACATAAAATCCAATCTGCAGGCTTTGTTCTTTGGTCTTGCTTTGGGGGTGGCCGGTGGGGGGACATGGTCTACCAGCCTAGAGAACATTTATGGCCCTAGGAATGACCTCTCATCTATCGTGGGGTCCCAGATAGACACTCAGCTGTGACAGCTTCATTGGCTGATGAGAGGTGTGAGTTTTGTCTGGCTGATTTTCCTTCTGCATTCATTTTCTATCAATAAACTCTCATTCCTTTCACAAGTGGTCTAGTTTCATCTTGACAATCCAAAGGGTCTATATTGACTGGGCCCTAAGTAGGTCAGGCCTCCAGATCAGTACATTTGTCGACGAGGCTGGGATTACAAATTTGGACAGTCACTCTGGGTGAAGGAAGCGGCAGGGCCAGTGGCTCATAGGATCCCTGGATGGCTAGTGCATGGCATGTGGAATGCTGTGGCCCAAATGCTGAGTGGGGTTACTCCTCCCACACCCCAAGATGCAAATTTGATGGAGAAGGGACTTACCCCTGATGCCCTGGTGCAGTGCATACGTGCATTGGACATAGCCAAAGAGAAGAAATCTGAAGCTGCAGAGCTACAGTGGATTTTTCTGACTGCTGCAAGAAGAGGGCAGGGAGTGAAAATTGAAGCCAAGAGCCTGGCAATTTGTGGTGCCAAGATGATTCAGCCTGATTGGTACCCTGAAAAGTGGGGTGGGGATGTCTGGGAGTTTTCCTCGGAAGGAGAGTGGTCTGAGTGGGAGGACAAGGGCATGCCCAAAGACCCAGCTGTGCAAGCGCACCCTCTGACTGTATTGTTTGAATTTTGGAAGGAGCATGGCTTAGACAAGCGCAAGCCTGCAGCACAGGGGTGGGAAGCAACGCCAACTGCACCACCATAGCCAGATTGTGAAGAGAGGGAAGATGAGATCCTGATTCTACAGCCCACCAAGCTGTACTCTGACTGTACCCTGGCATCCCAACCAGGATAGGAATAGGGCTGGGCACCTGGGTAGGGTGAATGAAGACTGCTGCCTCAGATGATCCAAGATAGTTTTTGAACTGACTATCTGATTACATGAACTTTGGAGGCTATGGTGAAGGCATGATGACAAGTTGTGACTGTGCGAATTTTGGATTTTATTCAAGCCTCAGGACTAGTGAAGGAATACAGTGGACTATTGAAACAACATACCAAACTATTAACAACTGCCCATGACCTGAAGGGGTGGTTTAAAGTGCTTTGCCAAGAAGAATGTGAACTTAAAAGATGTCCTCATGGAAAGACAGATGTTCTTTAAGTGTATATGCACTGCTCCTAACCCTAATTTGCAATTAGGAGCCCCAAAATTAAGAGAAGAACCAGGATTGTGTGTGGGGCATTAAGTATAGATTTTTTACCTATGTCAGCCACCCAAAGAAGAGCGGGTGGTGGCAGATGGTGAGGGTAGAACATATTGAGTTGCTCCTCAAGGGGTGGGGATGCCACAATGTTAGGCAAAATGCATTAATGTGGATAATATGCTTAATATGCTTAGTAATCTTGTTTTTGTTCTGCTTTAGAGAAGTTTAAAGAATATATATTTGTATTTGTGCCATAGTTCTTGCCATGTGGGGGTGCGAGCTTTCTGCACCTACTAGTTATTGGATACCTGTCCCCTAAGTTAGCTGGACATATTGTTTTATGTGTCGCCCTGAAAATACACCAGCAGCAGCTTTTCCTGTGTAAAGATCAAGATGCAATAATTTGCAGTGTGATTGACTGTGGGGAGTTGGTGTGACTGAGAACTGTATTGTTATGTATTGGGTAATGTGTTTGAATATGTATTATAGCTTAGGCCTAACTTTGTATATTTACTAAGAAAAGATATTTGTGAATAGACAAGAACATGCAAGCTAGACTAAATAATTAGTGAGAGATGCTGAACGTGCTAGAGTGATAATGTTAGGATGGGAATAAGATTTTAAAATAGTTTAAGCATGTGTAAAATTTTATTGAAAGTTATGGATGGGATATATTTGTACCTTGTAGTTTGGCCTAGCCTGCAGCTTTATAGTTAATGAAAAAGCCCTTTCACACAGGCTGGTGCTTTACAGCTTTCACCTTGGACCTGTTCCGGCCAGCTGATGACGTCACCCTGCTTGAGCGGAAATAGGTTTCGTTTCCCATGGGAAGCAAACTTAGCCCCCCTGCTTCTTCTGAGAAGTGGGAGAGGCGTTGCCTGTCAGCTCATGAGCTGGAGGGAGACATCCATAAAAGCTAACCCGCAGGCTTTGTTCTTTGTTCTTCCACTGGGGGTGGGGGAGGGTGGAAATGGACTACTAGAGAACATTTGTGGCCCTAGGAACAACTCATCTATCGTGGGGTCCCAAATAGACACTCAGCTGTGACAGCTTCATTGGCTGATGAGAGGTGTAAGTTTTGTCTGACTTAATTTCCTTCTGCATTCGTTTTCTGTCAATAAACTCATTCCTTTCACAAGTGGCCTAGTTTCATCTTGGTAATCTAAAGGATCTATATTGACTGGGTCCTGAGTAGATCAGGCCTGCAGATCAATACAACAGCTCACAGAGGTTTCATATAGATGTTAAGCAACATTGGGGTCTATCTATCTATCTATCTAGTTTTTTTCTTTCTTTCTTTTTATTTTATTAATCGCCCATCTGGCTGGTCACCCAAATAGTGACCTGTGGTACCTACCCAGGGGGCAGAGGCACAATCACCCAGTGCTACTCTCTGGAACCAAGCCCATAAGTAAGAACCAAAACACCATAAAATTGTGCTCCCAAGTTACAGAGACAGTCCAGGAGGATAGTATGGTTAACGGTGTCAAAAACTGAAAAATCAACAAGTAACAGGGTTGCGTTCTCCCTCTCCTGAATAAGGCCATCCATCAGGGCAACCAAAGCTGATTCTGTCCTGAAACCAGGCCTGAACCCAAACTGGAATGGGTCAAAGTAATCAGTTTCATCCAAGAACACCTGCAGCTGAAATGCCACCACTCTCTCAAGTACCTTGGCCCCAAAAGGGGTATTATGACTGGGCAATCATTACTATAAATCTCTGTTTGCGGGGGGAGTTCTTCAGGAATGTTCACACTACCTCCTCCAAGGTAGCAGGGCCCACACTGTCTCACAATGATGTGTTTACCACTCCCCTGATCTAGCTTGAAGCAGCTAGCTTGAAGTAGTGTTGAGAGAGAATGTGGTGGGTTGCACAGATGCAAGTGTCTTGTCTGCATCTTCAGGCTTCAAAAACTGAAACTTATTCCACAAAACAGTACAAGACAATGTGCTGGATACCTCAAGACAATGTGCTGGATACTGAGACACTGTATCAGTAGTGGCATTCAAGTTGCATGAAGCTGCCTTGAGCGTCATTCTGGGAAAGATTGAAGGCAAAAGGAGAAGGGGACAGCAGAGGATGAGATGGCTAGATAGCATCACTGATGCAATGAATATGAACTTGAGCACATTCCGGGAGAGAGCGGAGGACAGGAAGGCCTGGCGTGCTATGGTCCATGGGGTCACAAAGAGTCGGACACGACTTAACGACTGAACAACAACGGGATATAAATTAAATAAAACTTGAGAACTTGGGAAAGTTCAGGTGGTTGATTGCTCAAAGACATGATGGAGGTGGCAAAGTAAGCCTCCTTTGCTACCTTCACTGTCACACAGTAGGTACAATTATGTGTTCTTACACATGTTCAGTCACCTTCACTTGTGTTCCAGCCATCTTCCAACCTGTTTCATTGTCCAGAGCACCCTGATAAACCAAGGAGCCATCTGAACTCAACAGTGTCAAAGAGAGCACTCAGGAGTCATTGTGTCAATGGACTGTCACACCTTGCCATTCCACAGAGCAACAAGGTCCTTGACAGAATCTCCAGCTTCTGGAAAATCCCCCAGAGCATTCAGGAATCTATTGGATTCTGTACATCTCTGGGGGGAGGACTGTCATAATGGTTCCCCCACCTCTGAAGGAAGGGACAGGCATTATGAGACCAACTTCACCAGGAAGTAGTCTGACCATGACAATGGGGTGATTTCCATCCCCAGTATCCAGACCACCCCCTCACACCCTGAGGTGAAGGCCAAATCAAGGGTATATAGTGTCAGGCCAATGACAAACTGAGAAATCCCCATGGTTGTGATGGAGGTCATGAAGTCCCTAGCCAGTCCTGTTGAGGCAGCCTCAGTGTAGATATTGAATACCCGCAGGACCAGAGTCCTAGGGTTCTCCAAAACTACAGCTGAGACCACTTCTTCAGACAGCTTGGTCAGGGAGGTCAATGGGCAGCTGGGGAGGGGGACGGTACAATAGCAGATCCTTTTGGCTTAACACAAGGTACAGGCCCTCATAGCTTGTGCCAGGGTGGAAGGGTTTCCTGGTGAGCAACATGGAACTTCTATGGATCATGGAGACTCCCACCCTCCAGCCTGGCCTGCTGTTGAACTGAATACCCAGGCAGGCAAAGCTGAGTTACCTACTTACTTACTTACTTACTTATTTATAAAGTTACCAGTGCATGAACTACTGTGGCTAGGTTATACCTGTCCAGGAAAGGCCATAGCTGGCAGATCAGCCGAAGCTGGCCCCAAGTACTCGGGGCCACTGAATCCAGATCTAGGAGTACTTCCAACCTACGCACCTGCTCCTTCAGGGGGAGTGCAACCCTGTCCAGGACAGGTCGCTTACCCAATTCCCAGACTTGGGAGCCACCAATCCACAGAGCTTTCGTCTTGTCGGGATTTAGCTTCAGTTTATTGGCCCTCATTCAGTGCATTACAGCCTCCAGGCACTGGTCCAGCACCTTTACCACCTCAGCCAACTCCAGTGACAAGGAGAAATAGAGCTGAGTATCAGGTGACACCCCATCCCAAAACTCCTAATGGCCTCACCCAATGGCTTCATATAGATGTTGAACAGCATTGGGGATAGAATAGAACCCTGTGGCACCCCACAGCTTAATATCCATGGGGTAGAACAGGAATCCCCCAATACCTCTGCAGGAATTGGTCCTGCAGGTAGGAGCGGAACTACTGTAGCACAGTGCCCCCAACTCCCATCCTGCAGAGTCGATCTAGTGAGACAGCATAATTAATGGTGTCAAAAGCCTCCGAGAGATCCAGGAAGATCAACAGGGTAGTACTTCCCCTGTCTTTCACCCGGAGTAGGCCTTCAGTCAGAGCAACCAAGGCTGTTTCAGTGCTGTGCCCTGGCCTGAAACCAGACTGAAATGGGTCCAGATAATCACTTTCTTCCAAGAACATCTGAAGCTGCCCAGCCACCACACGCTCAAGCACCTTGCCCCAAAAGATATTAGCAATGGGGCGATAGTTCTCACATACCTCTGGGTCCAAGGAGGTCCTATTCAGGAGAGGGTGCACTACAGCCTCTTTCAAGATGGCAGGCATCACCCCCTGACAGAGTGGAATATTTACTACCCACTGGACCCACCCAGCCAATCCACCCCTGCTAGATCATATTAGCCAAGCTGGGCATGGGTCAAGCTTACATGCGGTGAGACGGACTGATTCAAGTGTCTTGTCCACATCATCAGGCTGCAACAACTGAAACCGATCCCAGGAAACAACCAGATGGAACACCGGAAACCTCTCCAGACTCTGCGATAACTGTAGCATCAAGTTCTGAGTGAATATGAGAGACTTTCTCCTTGAAGTGCCTAGCAAATTTATTACAGCAAATGACCGAGGGTTCCAATCCCAATTTCTCTGAGCCCAAGCAAGATCCCAACAGGCTCTTCACCACTCAGTTCTGCTGGGTGACATTTTGAGGATGAGATGATAGACATGTAATAAGATTTTCTTGCCATCCTCACTGCCTCATAATAGGCACAATGAAGAGTCTTTGCTAATCTTCGATCATACTCACTCCGAGATCTGTGCCACCTGCACTCTAGCCGTCGTCCAGCCTGTTTCATTGTCCATAGAGCTTCTGTAAACCAAGGTGAATTACGGGCTCCACAGCATTGGAGTGGGCGCTTGGGAGCAATTGTATTGATGGCCCTTCCCATCTCACCATTCTATAGTGAGACCAAGGCCTCAACCGAATCTCCAGCCCTATCAGCTGGGAAATCCCCCAGAGCGTTCAGGAATCCATTGGATTCCATATGTCTCAGGGGGTGGACCATCTTAATCGGTCCCCCACCCCTGCAGGGAGGATCTACTACTGCCAAACCAAACTTCACAAGGAAATGATCTGACCATGACAATGGGGTTGTTGAAACCATCCCCAAAACCAGATCTAGAGTGCCCAGCTCACCTTTCCAGATCTCTGTAGTGCACACTAGGTCTGCTCCGTCATCCATTACCATACCATGGATGAGTTAGGTCTTATTATGGACCAATCTAGACAGCATTACAAAACTTACCATCAGAGTCAGCATCCAAATGACCCAGAAGCAAATGTAGCTCAACCTAGCCCTATAAAACCTCAGCATTGGGGCCTGCACTTCAATCTGAGCAAATCATCTAGTGAGACCAATCTCATCCTGTTTAATTTCTACACATCCAGCCTCTAGAGCCTGACTTGGCACCTGGTCCAACTCCTCATTAGCAGCCATCCTGAAACCTGGCTGCTTGCCTGCCTCAGACTGTACCCAGACTTTGATCGCCACCTGGCTGATGTCTTTCTCCCTCCTGACCTTTAAGTTCTGACCCTTCATTAGGTGGGATGCCAAATTCCAGCCAATCCTGTCCCCTTGCTCTCATCTTTCTCTTCCCTCAATTTCCAAGGATAAAAAAAAGCATTAGGGACCGCTCCTGGAGTGGATAGAAAACAGCAAGTACCACTTCGTCACAGCCAACAGCTGCCATATAATAATAGCTAAGAAGAGGGTAGTTTCCTCTATTCATGAATTAACATATACATTCGGAAAATAAATATGCTTTATACATCTTCTTGATGTTTGAATTTTTCAAACTGTATATGAGCATTCTTTTATATTCTCTAATCCCTTATAGAATGTTGTTCATAATAAATATCAGTTAGTTGCAAAAGGCACAGTATTAGATGTGAGTAGCAAACTCTGGCTAAGACTCAAACTAACATCTCGGACTAAAGCCAAAACCTAAAAGATTAGCAGGGAAATCCAAGCACAGTAATTCTAAGTAAATCCTTAACATTTCTTACATACATATTGGTTCTTTCTCTTTACCAGAATGAATTGGCATTACCTCATGGTCTAATACCTTCTTTCATTTCATATTTTCCCATGAATTTTAAAAGCAATTGTGTCAGATTTTTAAAGTGATTGTGTAATACCAAATGTTCATTCAGAATTAATCTGCCCTTTTTCTTGCACTTTGTAGTGGGTGACCCTTCTCTGTCTAGACAGAAGAGAAATGTCTGTATGTTTTGGGACCTTTTACCCATTTATCTTGAAAACATATCTGAAACTCACTGATGTAGGTTTTCCAGATATTTTAAACTGGAATATTTTCTGCTGCTCTAAATCAATAGAAGTCTTTTTTAGTGTCTGTTTGACTTACCTTTAATAAACAAAACTTTTGTCATGTTAATTTTCCATGGTGAATAGGCAGGTCCAACAGACTCCCTGCCCACCCTCCTAGCATGTTGATTTGTCAGCCAGGCTCTGATGAGTGAGACAAGACCAAGGCTTCCTCCCAAAGTGCCCTTTCCCCATTCCTGAATGAGCAGAAACTTGTCCCTGCATCTGCTGGGTGGTTGGAACTCCCGCTGCCCAACAGTTTCAGGACACATCTCCCTTCACTGATTCTGGGCTTAGGGGAATAGCAGAGGTTTGTGTCTGTCCCTGCAGGGTGGGTGGAGCTCCCAACTGCCCAACAGGTAGAGTCAGAGAAAGCTGGCATGCATCCACTCCTCACTGGTGCTGGGCTGGTGGGAGAAAGCATAGGTCCCTCACTTTGTGCTACATTTCAAAGATGCAGCATAAGATCAAGAATAAGACCTCATATCCTGGAAACCACCAAGGCTACCCAAAATTTGTTGACCTCTCTGTATAAATACCTGGAAAGTTTTTCTAATAGCCAAAATAGTTGAAATGAAATATTTAATTAAGGGGGGGAAATCAATAAAGCTCACTTATAGTACATGTCTACTTAGAAGTGCCATTGAGTTCAGTGAGGTAAATGTATATAGGATTGGGGTCTTAGTGTAGTTTAAATGTCATATTGAAATACATTGAAAGCTTTATGTTGAAATTATTTTTATAATTGTAAATATTTTAATATATGACAACCGAATAGCATACACTCCTCTTAGATTATTTAGATTTTAACAGGAGAATCAGGCACATTTACTCAGAAGAGTCATTTCAGTCAAGGGGATTACTGCCTAGTGAGTGCATTTAGGATTGCAACCTGGGGTGGAGTGGAGGAGAAAAAAGAAGGCACTGAAAACTATGAACATACTACTGTTTTTAGTAGAGTTATACATATAAAATATATGTGCTTCCTAGTGTCAGTCACCTGGAAAAAAAAATTAAATTACAAGTTTGATTTTAGATTTTACTAATGTTTTATCTATTCCAGTTACCCAGTTTAACTTGTATTGTGTTGTTCATTATGTTACTAATTAATTTATGAAACAGTACATTTCTAAAAATAGGGGGGGAAATCAACAGAAAAATATAGTGCTGGAAATTTTTCCACCCCACATCACTGATGTGATTATAATTAGTTCCTGTTTATCTTGGGTTTTCTTAAGGCTTTTTCTTTTATTTTCATATTTGGTTCTGCAAACAAGTTATGGCTCAGATGTTGTTGTTGTTGTTCAGTCGTTAAGTCGTGTCCGACTCTTCGTGACCCCATGGACCATAGCACGCCAGGCCTTCCTGTCCTCCGCTCTCTCCCGGAGTGTGCTCAAGTTCATATTCCTTGCATCAGTGATGCTACCTAGCCATCTCATACTCTGCCGTCCCCTTCTTCTTTTGCCTTCAGTCTTTCCCAGCATCAGGGTCTTTTCCAGGGAGTTTTCTCTTCTCATTAGGTAGCCAAAATATTTGAGCTTCAGCTTCAGTATCTGTCCTTCCAATGAGCACTCAGGGTTGATTTCCTTTAGGATGGACTGATTTGACCTCCTTGCAGTCCAGGGGACTCGTAAGAGTCTTCTCCAGCACCACAGTTCGAAAGCATCAATTCTTCAGCGTTCAGCCTTCCTTATAGTCCAGCTGTCACAGCCATACATTACTACTGGGAAAGCCATAGCTTTGATTATACAAACCTTTGTCGGTAAGGTGATGTCTCTGCTTCTTACTATGCTGTCTAGGTTTGCCACAGCTTTCCTCCCAAGGAGCAAGCGTCTTTTAATTTCATGGCTATAGTCACCGTCTGCGGTGATCTTGGAGCCCAAGAAAAGAAAATCTGTCACTGCTTCCATGTCTTCCCCTTCTATATGCCAGGAAGTGATGGGGCCAGATGCCATGATCTTAGTTTTTTTAATGTTGAGTTTCAAACCAGCTTTTGCACTCTCCTCTTTCACCCTCAACAAGAGGCTCTTGAGATCCTCTTCGCTTTCTGCCAGTAGGGTGGTATCGTCTGCGTATCTGAGGTTGTTGATAATTCTCTCAGCAATCTTAATTCCAACCTGTGATTCATCCAACCCGGCGTTTCTCATGATGTACTCTGCATATAAATTAAATTAGCAGGGCGACAATATACAGCTTTCGTACTCCTTTCCCAATTTTGAACCAATCGGTTGTTCCATGTCCAGTTCTTACTGTTGCTTCTTGACCCTCGTACAGGTTTCTCAGGAGACAGGTAAGGTGGTCTGGACATGTCTTCCCATCTCTTTAAGAATTTTCCACAGTTTGTTGTGATCCACACAATTAAAAGCTTTAGCGTAGTCAATGAAGCAGAAATAGACATTTTTCTGGAATTCTCTTGCTTTCTTCATGATCCAGCGAATGTTGGAGATTTGATCTCTAGTTCCTCTGCCTCTTCGAAACCCCGCTTGTACTTCCAGTAGTTCTCGGTTCACATGCTGCTGAAGCCTAGCTTGTAGGATTTTGAGCATCACCTTGCTGGCATGTGAAATGAGCGCAATTGTACGGTAGTTTGGACACTCTTTGGCATTGCCCTTCTTTGGAATTGGAATGTAAACTGACTTTTGCAGTCTTGTGGCCACCATTGAGTGTTCCAAATTTGTTGGCATATTGAGTGTAGCACTTTAACAGCATCATCTTTTAGGATTTTAAATAGCTCAGCTGGAATACTGTCATCTCCGCTAGCTTTGTTGTTAGTAATGCTTCCTAAGGCCCACTTGACTTCACTCTCGAGGATGTCCGGCTCAAGTTCAGTGATCGCACTATCATGGTTATCAGGGACATTGAGATCTTTCCTCCTCTGAATGGTTTAGTGGTTTTCCCTACGTTCTTCAATTTAAGCTGAAATTTTGTGATAAGAAGCTCATGATCTGAGCCACAGTCAGCTCCAGGTCTTGTTTTTACTGACTGTATAGAGCTTCTCCATCTTTGGCTGCGAAGGACATAATCAATCTGATTTCGATATTGACCATCTGGTGAACTCCATGTGTAGAGTCGCCTCTTGTGTTGTTGGAAAAGAGTGTTTGGTATGATCAGCGTGTTCTCTTGGCAAAACTCTATTAGCCTTTGTCCTGCTTCATTTTGTACACTAAGGCCACGCTTGCTTGTTATCCCGGTGATTTCTTGACTTCCTACTTTAGCATTCCAATCCCCTATGATGAAGAGGACATCTTTTTTTGGTGTTAGTTCTAGAAGGTGTTGTAGGTCTTCATAGAACCAATCAACCTCAGCTTCTTCGCCCTCAAATAAGCGATGCTTCTAGCATATACCACTTGGGTTTTCCAGGAATCTGCTTATGTTTCTGGGAAAGAAAAGGATAGTTCTTCTCCATGTCATCAGTTCTGTGGTCTTGTCAATCTTCTGTTTCTTAGAGCTTCAAAATACCATAGTTTTGCCTGGTATTTTAAACTTTTAAAAGTTTTATATATTGTGTTTTTTCAAGTAGTATTTTATGGTTTTAATTGTGAACTGCCCAGAGAGCCTCGGCTATTGGGCAGTATCAAAATGTAATAAATAAATTTTATACACACACACACTCACATACATATATGAGAGAGAGAGAGGAGATGCAAAGTTCTGTAAAAATACACAGTGCAGCAGAAATGTTTAAAGAAACCACTTTGGGTGATCTCTACTTTGGGAACTGAAAAGCACTGACCATTTTCTAGAAAGAAGTATGTACTGATATGTTTCTATCTCTTTCAGGGTACTTGACTGTTCTGTTGTTTTGTTCTTTTTTTTTTTGTCAAGAATCAAAATACCCCCTTTAAAACATGTGAATTGTAAATGGGGGGCATAAGGAATCCCAAGCACAAATCTTGTGAATCTTGTAATTGGGAGATTTTAAAAAATTGTTGAAACTAACCCTAAATAACAACATACTAAACTCATTTCCTAATCTTTTGGCCATAGTAATCTTTTGGCTGCCCTGCAGCTATGGGTGCTGAATGGAAGAAGAGCAATTATCAAAAGATCGCTCTTTGGCTGCAATGTCCGAATTCCCTAGGTGATGAGTGACTTTTCGCAAGAATGACTGTGATGTCTCTTGGTAGCTTGCATGCCACTGTCATGGCTTATGTCTTATTTCCTTTATTCAAGTGATAAACAATTCTAATATTATTTAAGGATCTGATAGAACTACATGTGACGACAGCAATCCAGTGTATTAACAAACTAAATATTTACTGACTGTAAATGCCCAGTTTTAAAATGGTATATTACAGCTGTATTACAGAATATTTCTTGGAAATTGGAAACTGATTTAAAACTGCTTACTAATCTATGACACCTGAACTGTGCAAACAGCACTTTAAAAATAAAGAATATAAACCATATTTTGAAAGCTGGAAGCAATATGAGCAAAAGGTACAATTTCGAAATGAAAGAATGAAAGGCAATCTTTACAATGTAATTCTGTTCATGATTACTTAAACCCTACTGTATTTTATTGGGGATTGCTCCTTAGCAAGTGTGATTAGGATTTAAGCCTCAGTGCATTACATTTATTCAGAAAATTGCTATAAAATATTTTTGTATTTGCATTGTCATTCCCATCTCTCAACCCATCCCATGAACATTTGAGGGGATAATCAAGCCATGAACATGCACAACACATTTTTTTACTGTTTTAGAGAGCTTCTGAATCTGCAACTTCCCCTCTCACATTCACCACCACCAGGAAACCCCAAACTGGATTTTAAATTAGTGTTGGGCAAATTTCTTCTGCTTATATTCTTGAAGGACTAATGTAACAGAATTAGGGAGCAATCCTTTGTCCCCGAGATAGCTTCTGGGAGACATAGGATAGTTCAGTTTCTGGATCTGAGGTCAGAGCCCTGGATTCGACCTCAGAACCAGGAAACTGCGCTCCCTGTGGCCTTGGAGCCAGTGCGGAGAGAACTGCACCAGCTACCTCTCTGTGCTCAGAATTTGGGGCACGGAGACGGGGGTGTTCTCGGGGGAGCAGAGGAGACTGGATCAGCAGCTGTATGAGATATCCTGTGGCCACCCCAGCCTCCTTCCCGCCCCCTCCCTGAAGCCTCCGCTAGACAGGTGAAATCACCTGTGAAACCACCCATCTAGCTTAAATGCAGAGGGGCAGGAGAAAGGCACCTCCCACTCTGCATTGGATACCCAGAGTAGATCCTATAGGTTTGCACCTTGAATGTGTTAAACATCTAATCGAGTGATGCAATTGGGAACATGGTATAGAGGCCTCAAACTTTTTCTTTCCAAAACTTGCAGTGAAGATGGTAAGTATGGGAAGCTAGAGGTGGAGACTCTGTTAGTTCCTAGACACTGCCCAAGACGGTAATTTCTTTAATTGCTGAAATGTAAAGGGACATTATTTAACTGTCATCTAGTGTTTTGAGTAAGAAGGGCTGTCAAGGAATGTTATAGAGGAAAAGAAAGTACAAGATTATAAGAGTGTTCAGGAGGATTCAGCTGGGCAAGAGACTGTATACACAGCTCTGGAACACATCTCTATTTCTATCTAAGTAAATTATTACTAGGCCACCTTTAAAAATAGAATCCTTAGAATTTATCCTAGATATGTGTTAATGTGTGTGATATGTGTACCAGTGTAGTGTAGTGGTGAGATATGTGTGATATGTGTATCAGTGTAGTGTAGTGGTGAGAGTGACGGACTGGGAGCTGGGAGATCCAGGTTCTAGTCCCCACTTGGCCATGGAAGCTCACTGGGTGACTTTGGGCCAGTCACAGACTCTCAGCCCAACCTACCTCACAGGGTTGTTGTTGTGAGGATACAACGGAGAGGAGGAGAATAATGTAAGCCGCCTTGAGTTCCTTGCAAGAGGAAAAAAGGCGGGATATAAATGCAATAATAATAATAATAATAATAATAACTACTTTGACTGATTTTTTTTCTTCTTACTTTGTAGGAATGAAGCATGCATAATATAATGAGAAAAGATTGAAGGGGAAAAAAAAGAAATCTTTGGTCTTGGAAGTTTATGGAAGAATATGAATATTTTTACTGTGGAACTGTGCTTTAAATAGTCTTTCTGGATCATCTTCATAAATGTATGCATATATTACAACAGAGATGGATAAAAATGGAACTTTCATTCTTCTACAATTACTTAATGGAGGAAACATCCAAGAACCATTGCACCTGTTTTGCATCCAGTTTTGTAGAAGGCTATCGACATTATAGAATGCTATAGAAGGCTTATGAAGCTGAATCTCAGATCACGTATAACAAACTAGACTTTAAAGTGAATAAAAAAGGAGGCTTTGTGGATACTTGTATTGAACATGACTCATGGAGAAGAGCTTGTCTCTGAGATGCACCAGGATTCCATTGTTCTAACTTACCTAGAGGGATTACTAATGCATCAAGCAGCAGGAGGTTCGGGTTCTGTGGTTGACAAAAAGCCTATTGAGCCTAGTACAGAGAATCAAAACTTCAAGGTTTCTGGAAACACATCTCCCAGCTGTCAGAGAGATGGTCCAGTTCCTAACACACTTACATATCGAAGTTCTGGCATGCTACATCACAAAAAGGCAAGGCTGTTACAGTCTTCTGAAGACTGGAATGCTGCAAAGAGAAGACGGTTGTCTGATTCTATTGTGGATTTAAATGGAAAAAAAGAAGCTTTGTTAGCTGGCATGGTTGAAAATGTGCCTAAAGGCAAACAGGATAGCACATTACTGGCCTCTTTGCTTCAGTCATTCAGCTCTAGGCTGCAGAGTGTTGCTTTGTCACAACAGATTAGGCAGAGCCTCAAAGAGCAAGGGTATTCCCTCAACCATGATTCTCTGCAAGTTGAAAAAGACTTAAGGTGCTATGGTGTTGCATCCAGTCACTTGAAGACTCTGTTGAAGAAGAGCAAAGCAAAAGACGAAAAGTTGGAGACCAGTCTGCCTGAGCTAACAACAAACTTGGTAAAAGATCAGTTTATGGAGTCTTCACATACAGGAAAGAGTGGTCCAAAGGTGATGAGTGAGTCATTGTCTTGTGCTGCAAGATTACAAGCTGTTGCAAGTATGGTGGAAAAAAGGTCTAGTCCTGCTACATCTCCTAAACCCAGTGTAGCTTGTAGTCAGCTAGCTTTGCTTCTTTCAAGTGAAGCACATTTGCAGCAATACTCCAGGGAACATGCTCTAAAAGCACAAAATGCAAATCAAATTGCAAGTGAGAGACTTGCTGCTATGGCAAGATTAAAAGAAAGTATTCCAAAAGATGCTGGCCATTTCAAACTGTCAGAAGGAATGGAAAGCCATCTGAATGGTCACATAAGATCTTCAACCAAATCAATAACCAATAAAAGCAATATGACACATTTTCAGAGTCCTATGGGCATAATTCATTCATCTCCCAAAAGCATAGGCTACAAAGCAACCATGGAAAAAAATCATTTGAAACCACCTACCAACAGTAGTTTACTTCTGCACCTCCTTAAAAATCACAATGCTACTAAGCAGACTAAGGGGTATGAACAGAATGAGCGAGCCAGTATTTTTGAGGAGAGTAGTACACCAACTACTGTTGATGAGTACTCTGACAACAATCCAAGTTTTACAGAAGATGACAGCAGTGATGATGAAAGTTCCCATTCTAATTGTCTTCCTATAGATTTATCTTTCAAACAGAAAACAAATACACCAGATTCTGGGCAGACAGCTTCTCTAGATAATTTAACCCAATCCTTGCTTCATAACTGGGAATCAAAAGTTCCATGTCTAGAAAGTATAGAAGAGAAAGATTCCTCTAAAACTGCAAAACTAAACCCACATCAGAAAGTAACTTTGCTTCAGTTATTACTCGGCCATAAAAATGAAGACAATATAGAGAAAATTACAGAAAGTGAAGGAACATTAGTTACAGCTGATGTGGCAAAGTTTAATTTACCCATGAGTAACAGAACTCCTGTGACAGACTGCTCTAGTACAAATCGAATGACTCCAATAAACACTCCCCCTTTGCTAACATGTACAAAAGGTGATTCACCCATCAACCTTTCACATCATTCTCCTTTATTGATCAAACATAATTCACCACCATACACTAGCATCATACATCCTGAGAGACTAATTAATCCAGCTTCTAAACATTTGATAGATCTTACAGTACACAAAGAACTTCAAGGAAATAAGCAGAACAGGAAAGAAACTGTACAAACATCTTCATCTTTTAGTGCAAGTAAACTACTGCAGAACTTAGCTCAATGTGGGATGCAGTCTTCCATGTCAATGGATGAGCAAAGGCAAATGGGCAAACAGATGATGACTCTAAATACAGAGAAACCATTAGGATTGATAGATGGGCTAAATAGCTCCCTGCTTACTAACACATCTGGTACACTTGAAGAAAACAAAATACTCAGTAATCAGATTCTTCCAGCAGAACAAAGATTTCCCAGTTCAGAAATCCAGAATCTGCTTGAAAGACGCACTGTCCTCCAACTGCTTCTGGGAACCTCCAATAAAGGTATGAGTGAAACAAAAGAGAGAATGCTTTCAAAGGAAGAGAGTTTACAAGACCCAACAGAAAAGGCTTTGAATGAACAAATATTAACTGTAAAAATAAAAGCTGAACCTTCTGAGGAATCAGATACCCTTCACAATCCAAATGCACAACAAATAAGGGAAAGCGTTAGTAAGAACTTGCATGGAATAGCTCATTCATTAGAGAGAAACACAGCCACATCTCCAGCATCAGAGGAATTTAAACCCAACCCACTTTCACCTCAAGACTTTTCTTTTTCAAAGAATGGCCTACTAAGTCGTTTGCTGAGACAGAATCAAGATAGCTACTCTGCAGACGACCTGGACAGGAGCCACAGAAATAATGAACGGACATTTGTGGAATCAAAAAGTCAGAGCACGGTCCCAAAGAAGAGGAAGCTGCATTCTGAGCCTTCAGAAGGTCCTTTAAAAATACTAAAAGGTAGCAAAGGTAATATATCTGATGTTGCAACCCATCATAAGTCTTCTGCAGATGCCTTGTATGGAACTGGGCCTACCCAGAAAGAACTGAAATTTAGCAGAACTGATCTTGAATTAAAATATTCTTCAGGCCATGGTTCAAATAATGAAAGTGAAAATAGGAGTTGGGCTAGAGAAAGCAAAGGATTTAATGTGTTGAAACAATTGCTTCTGTCAGAAAATTGTGAAAAAGACATGTCTCAGCATAGGAATAATTCAACAGTAACTGATGGCAAAAATAAAGGAAACAAAAATAATTTACCCAATAATAACAAAGCTGAATTCAGTGTTGCTTCGGTACATACAGTAGTGTTGAATCCTGGGCAGCAAAGCAATTGTTTGGATCACCGAACATTTCAGTATTCAGTTGCAATGAAGAGTCCTGCCAGTTCTCCCTTTGCCGAACATTTGGGAGGCACTGTATCATCGAAACCCGAATGTGACCAGTTTAGTATTTGCCATGTACCTAAGGAAAGAGGACCTATAAAGTGGGTCATCACAGATATGGACAAAAATGAACACGAGAGAGCCTCCCCAAGACTGACCAAAACAAATCCAATACTATATTACATGTTACAAAAGGGGGGGAGTTCTGTTAATATTCAGGAAGCACATGGCAAAGATGTTTGGAGTGATACATTTACAGAAAATTCATCAGCTGTCACATTCAAGAAAGAGTTGTCGCCTGTTGCAGAATGTAAAATACCATTTCATAATGTAAGAAATACATACAGTAGCCATTCAGGTAATAAGGTGTCCCTTCAACACAATGTGAATGGAGAAGTAAATGGACTCTTAGAAAAAGTGTTAACAATAAAAAAAGAACCAGAGTAAATTATAATCATATAAAGTGTTTACAGTCAGTTTGAAATCTTTCCTTTAAAAAAATAGTGTTGTATAAATCTAGCATGATTTGAGAAAAGCATGGTATAACTAAAACATGGTTTTGTTTGATGAACGTTTTGCTGATATTTAAAATACATATAGCTTTTCTTTATTTTTTATTTTTGGATTACAGAAAATTTGTCACAAGGTATCTATCTTCATGAGTTATTAATTATATAAATTTCCATGAGAAATCTGTGACTGGAGATACAGGCCTCTACTTTTCCTGGCATAGTTGCTTCTGCCACTACAGGCTTCCCACACTGGTCTGAGTATGTGTGAAATTTTATTCCATGTAATTCAGCTTCCTGATATGTTTCCATATCATGCAGGTGATGAACCACAGATCTCCCAAGGAGCATGTAATCATGGTGTTGTATCCAGTGTTAGAGTAGACCCATTGAAATTAATGGGACTAGACTAATGTTGGATACAACCTATGACAGGGAACTGAAGCACATAGGTGGAATTCTTTGCATATACCTGGGGTAGTGTAGGAACAACCACAGAAGCAGAAGCAACTATGGTGGGAAATGTAAAAGAGGATCTTATTTGAACTACTGGTATTAGCATGTCATGCAATGTAATATACAGCCTACGCTGGTGGCAAAGTATTTTGCACCATTTCATCCTGCTACGTGATATATTTGCCTTTCTGAAATTCTAAGTTTTGGGACAGTATAATTTTATGTTTTTAATACATCTATGGAATGTGAAGAATTTTTTTATAAATGGAATACGCAGACCAAGGCATTTGTTTATTGTACTTTTAATTCTCTTCAGTATTAACTAGAGAAATGTACCGAAATGAAACTTTTAGTGCTTCCAAATGGCTTTTTATTGTGTTTTGATATCTGGGAGAACCACAAAAAATATATATTACGTCTTTTCTCTAGTTGCATTTGAAAAATGCCTTCCCAAGACACTCAGCTGGAATAAATATAAAATCTGGTTTATGACTTTACTTTTTTTATTAAGATAGATTTAAAATGCTAGCATCCACTTTCACTTGTTTCTTCATTTACACTTAGTCAACTCATCCCATGAGATTAACACATGAAGAAAGTTGGGATTTTCCAGAACCAATGTTGAGTTGTGTATAAGAAAGAGAAAAATAGATGATTAATCTGTCACCTTGCTCTCTTTTCCCATCAGTTCATGCATGTGTACAATATGAGCGCTTCTAAAGTATGGAAAAGTATTCATGTTGCTGACATGTTGATGGAATGTGTAACAATATAATTTGGTTTGTGAATAGCTCATTAACTTTTACTATTCTGGAATTAAGGGGCTATTATAAATTGGAAGAGTGGAATGACAGTTTTAAAAATTAGAATGCATGAAACAAAACAAAACAAAATACATATTTCAATGTAGATATTAGTCAAGACATACTCCCAACACACACCAAAGAAAATGCTGAAGTCAACAAAAGAAACATTCCCCAATTTGAAAGCAAGCTTTCATTTAATTCACTACCCTGTTCATAAATGATTAGAGACCTGTGAGAAACCAGCCAAGAAAACATCACTATTATCAAAATTCTTTTTACCACCCTCAAAATTCTTAGAAATGATTTGTCTGAGTAGGATATTTTGAATTAGCCTTGAATTTTACTTTAGATAAATTTCTGTCTACTGCAATAACTTGAAGCATGTAGCATTCTAAATCAGGATATCAATGAGTAAAGTTGGACTCTAATTATTCAGAATTTGTGGTTAATCATAGATATAAAGTTTCTAACAGCTTTAACTTTTCTGTATAATTTCCTGTGGTTTTCTTAAAAAATACTGTATGCAACAACAAAACTTTATTGCAACCCAATCCAGAATAGTTGAAGTCTTCCATTGGATTTGAAGGGACTTTTATCAGTATTTTAGGAACAACAGACAAGTTCAGTGCAGCTCATCTCACTGAGTGATTTTAACTATGATGAAAACATGTGTAGTACTGCTGACTGGATAAAGATTTTATATACAAGAGGCTATGTTTTTTCAATCAGATGCTGTTTTAACTTCCATCATGAGCCTGGCTTGAGTTGTAAAAGTATATTCTTTAGGCTGCAACTCTATACCCATTTACCTGGGGAAAAGCCCCATCAGATTAAGTGGGACTTACTTTTGAGCAGACATGTATAGGTTTGCGCTGTAAAAGTATTTTATTTCGTCTTGTAGCATTTAGATGTAGGCAGGAAGAATTCAAATATCACACATTCAGACTATTAATAGTTATGTTTTAGATCATTGTTAATGGAGTTGAATCTTCTTCTTTTGCCTCAATCATTGTTAGAGGAGGTGATATCTCTTCTGTCTATTAAATTTGTGTACAGATATTGCATCATCATCATCACCATCATTATTATTGAAATAATGCGTGTGTATTGTTGTGAACCAGAGCCTATGTGGACTAACAGACTTGGAGGAAATACCAAGACTTGGGGGAAAATAGTTACTCAAAAGGCCCTAGTTATGTCTTTAGATAAAGAAACCAGTGCAAATTGCCATGAAAAATTCGACTGAAACCCTTTTGTATCACAAGCTTTAGCCATTCCACTCCTATTGCTGTTAGAGCGTTCAGATGTACTTACGCCTGTGCTAATTCCATAACAAACATGTGTTACCTTATATGATATGAGCATAATCATATAGGCTGCATTTTTATATCCTAGACCTAAAACAATGCTCCAATAGATTGTGGGCTATTCAATACAGGTTAAAGATGACAGTTTACCTATTTTTCATCGGGTGATATCTATACAAATATTCAAGAGCTCACCGACATCAGTTAACTTGTGTATATTTTATGAAGACAGGCAAATATTGCAAACTCATGTTAGACAATACAGATCTTTTTATAATGACAGCAGATATCCCATCCCAAGCATTTACTTCTTTCATACAACAAATCTCAGAATTAGGTAACAAATGAGTTTTGGACCAAAAAATTTTAGATACGTAAATCAGCTGCCACAACCATTTGGCCAATAACATGCAGTTAAGCAACCTGGGTGTGTGTGCAAAGCTATACTTTGGTTGTAACAATGTTACATAGTTCACTATAAAAAGCATGCATCTACCAGGTAACTAATCGAGGTAATATGTGATACAGGATCAAATTATACATGATGGCAGAATACCTTTGTACTTAGACCTAGATCTGCCCCAATAATGTATGGGGGGGGGGTCCGATTTGAGCAAAAGGCACGTGCAGGTACATGTACCTGCATGTTAATTCTTGGAGTTCATCTTTCCAAGTCTGTTTCTTTCATATGGGCTTTCTTCTGGTATCAAAGTCAGGTGAGAGCAACAACAAAAAAAGCTTAGGCAATGGACTTCAGGAAAGTAAACCAAGGCAGTAGGGATTCTGCACTTCTCACCTGCTTACCTCTTTTGCTTAAGTCAGATTTCCTTCATTCCCGCTTTTTACATGATGGCAGTAGATTTAAATACATGGATCTGCCATGATCCTTTGCAGTTTCAGCTACAGAGAGCGGAAAATAGAATTGAAAATACAATTGGTACATGAATGGAGTCAGAGTTTGACAATAAGGGCAGCAGAAAAATAAGTAGCTATCATTGCTTATAATCTAAAAGAGGTATAATGTTGGACTAGGGGTAGAGCACAACATTTCTATCTTGTTTTTCTGCCATTCCAGAAAGGCAAACACGACCCGGGACTTCATAAAACATTGGCACTGTATTTTACTAGAGAAAATGACTTGAAGTTGCAATCCTACCTACAGTTAGAAAGAAACCTCATTGAGGACGGTGGATCTTGCTTCCAAGTAGATATGCACATCAGGAATTCTGTTCACACTTACTTGAGAGTAACCCCTATTGAATTCAGTGAGATTTACTACTGAGTAAACATGTTTAGGATTACCCTGAAAACCATTTCTGTAGGAGCAGTTCATCTTTTGAAGATAGAACACAATAGTTTTAATGGGAAATCAGCCATGTGTTTACTTCTTAAACTATATATTTTTTAAAAAATAGATGATAAAGCATTTAATTTACATTTTTCAAAATAAATAATTTCATTTTCCCCAACGAAACATCAGTCAAATGTGAGAGAGCTGTCATTGATGACAGCAAAATATTACCAGTTTATTCTCTGCTGCATCTTAGTTGAGTAAACTGGCAAGTTATATTTTATATATATATATATATATGTATGTATGTATGTATACAAATGTAAATATATAAACTTGTTACACCTACATGTTGAAATTGGTTTTTAAAAAAGTGATGTAAATAGTGGTTTCTTTAATGAAAAATACATATTTTGTATTCTATCTAATGCAAAGGAATAAACATTTTAATCTTTTTGTTATATTCCATGTATATAAGATCACATAAGTTTAAATTTTTGTGCATGTATGTATACAGTTGCAAGTCTGGAAGAATGTATAGAAAATGTTTTATTTAAAATTGTAATTACCTGTTGCATGAAAAATGCATGGGGGACCCTGTGCATCTCTGCAATGGCAAAAATGTCTTAAGTCAAACCAGATGTTTATCAAACACAACTGTATTCTGTTTCTGGACATGACTTCTGCTGTGGTATTTTAGCTTTGTAAAAGAATGTGCTTCAAATGAAAGGGTCTGGGGAAAAAAACAACATTTTTTTTCTTTTTGAACATAAAAAGCTCCTCCCTGCCCCCAACCGCAAACATGATTCACATTTTGATTCCATTTCAAACTACTGAAATTCTATTATAGTATTGTCAGATAGTGTAATATTGGTTTTCATTACCGTACATAAGAATTCTGGGGTTTATGCAATCTTTTGTTGTGGAGTTTTCACTAATTTAACTATTCTCATTTTTTTAGAAAATGATTTATTCATGTGATGTCACAAAACTGTACATACTGCAGTGTGAAGTTTTTTTAATTTTTTCAGTGTTTACTTCCTGCAGAAAATTTGAATAAATGAGAAAAATGCATTGAATATGTAGTTTTAATCCATTTATTGTACCATTCTCTGTTTGCAACCTAAAGTCCCCATGACTGTTGTTGTTTTCCATGTGGAATAGTACTTTCTATTCAGATAGAACTATGCATGGTTTGGGAAGCCACATGCATAGTTCACACATAGACACACAATCAGTAACTCCATCAATACCCGCTGGATCAGGAACTCACAAGCATCCTCCCATGTAAAAATCACATAAGAGTCTACCAAGGTTCTAAACTGGGCCTGTGTTTACTTAACTCTGTGACTATTTTATTGATCAGCTGATCTTCCATCATGATGTGGTTCCTAGAGCAGTTGTATTGGTTCCAGCAAGTTGACTTGTGCCGTAGTCTTTTGGGACAAGTTCAGACCCTGTTCTCTAGTCCAGTAATGATATTCCCTTGAAAGTACTTAATGGGTTTTCCCCTAGTATAACTACCTATTCATGTCTCCCCAAAATAGATGCCAAGTTCACCAATGCTATGCATATGGGCAAATAATCTCAGGAATGTCTGTTGCCGGGAAATCCAGGCCTTTTTGCACTTTCCAGACTTACACGACATGCCTGACTCAGCTTTTGCGAGCTGAGCTACACAGTTTCCCCAAATTCCAGAGATTTTTTACACCCTTTTTTGGTCTTGGCTGTAATTTGCGCAAATAGAGATTCGTGCAAATTACAGCTGCAAATTTGCGCAAATTGCAGTCCTAATTTATGCAAATTACTCCATTTATGGCACTAATTTGTGCAAATGTCTTTTTACTTTAAAGAAATGGAAATTCCACCAGCTGGCCTGACTTGTGCACTGAGTCAGGACAGTTGGCAGAAGACAGAACGGAGTCGGGAGGGGGGGCAATCCAACTAAAGCTCATCAAGCTCCACCCCCAAACCAGTTTTCTTCAACATCCCTAACCTCAGCAATGAACATCTTGGGGTTTGTATAATGATTCTAACATCAGTGAGGTAAGGTTTCCTTTCATGCCCTACCTACCATATTTGCTTTTGTTCCTTTATTTTTGCAATTATGTTTGTTTTTGATATCATTCTGTTTAGTTTTGCCATTTTTATACATGCTGAATGAAGCCTAGGTCCTCCCTATAGGATTGGGATGTCACAGCAAAATTATTGGGCAGAGAGGCAAGGCAAGATCACTTCCTAGAAGATAATCTGGATAAGAATGGCAGATTTGAAGTGGGACCGGCAAGGCCTAAGGAATCAGGAAAGAGTTTGCGAAGTGTAGTAGAGTGGAGAAGAAAGCCTGTCTGCAATAAAGCACCAGCACACATTGCTTACAAGGTCTCCAGACAGGAAATGGAATGTACATAGGCAAAGGAGCTCATGAAGACTATCATTAGTGAGGAGGACCAGAAGGCGGCAAACAGCCTAGGAAGCTACTTGGGCCCAGGAACGGCTTTTGTTTTCCAAAGAGAGAAGCAGTGACTCAAGAGCAACGCTTCAGCTTAGCCACCAGAACAGCTGCAGTCTGAGTCTACTCATGGATCATAATCATGAAAATTTCTCATATTCATTTTGTGTTTCCCACAGACAAAACAAATGGCTTGTGTAAAAATGATCAATCCAGCCATTATAATGTAACTGACTGACTGACGCAGTATCAGTTTATATACTAGTCTAACTCAGTAACAGTGTTTAAAAGATCTATTTGTTTATTTAGACTACCCATTAACCTGAGTTTTTTGAGCAGTGTAAAGCTGCAAAACCATAAATAATGATAAAAGCAGGACAAGATAAAACTGTCGGCAACGGGTAAAAAGAATACAGCCCATAAAACTAAATTAAAACACTGTGAACATGTAAAAGCAACCAAAATGTTTCGTTTTGCTTCTTTAAAGTTATATCCTGCCCCATCATACAGATAGGTCAAGCAATAAATGAAAGCTTTCAAAACTGCTGAAGTCAAACAATAGAATACCACTGTGCACCCTCACAGTCTTACACACGTTGCACTGCTTTCTTTGAAATGGCTAGCTGGGCTTGTTATCTCCCACCCACCTTATATATTTAGTAGTTCTTCTCTTGTATGACTGTGTTGCTAAATTTTAATTATGGAGAACAGTCATATTGACTTGGTTCACACAACAACAACCCATACTCAGGTTTGAGTGTGGGTTGTTGCACTGTGCGTTGTGTGAACCAAGCTGCACTAACAAGCCATAGTTTGTTAACCACGAACAACCCACAGTTCACAACTCAACAAACCATGAGGTCTCTTCGTGGGTTTGTTAGTGCAGCTGGGTTCACACAACACAAGGTGTTGTCAACCTTGAGTATGGCTTTTGTGTTGTGTGAACCCAGTCATGTCTAAGATACCAGGAAGCAGCATCTAGAGTTTGCTATATCATGAGAAGGGCAGAAGAGCATTTCTGGAACATGTGAATTGTGGAACACTGGAACTGAGAAGCATTGTAAAATGCATGGTTTTAGAAATGATCGTAAAACATGCATCTATGCACCCAGTGGGGCTTTTCTACCATCATTACCATTCCATATGATTGGTTATTTTTAGTCCACATTAAACCGTGCAAGCCACAAATTTTATCCCAGCAAACAATGGCTTTAATGCTGGTTTATGTCTTGATACAACAACTAATTGGGAGTATTTGCATTAGTTGTGTATCCCTTTGAGGATTTCTTTTTGTCTGTCTTCAAAGTTCATGCAGATATTTGCCCTCTGATTTGTCCATTCTTGAGTCTTTTCATCTCCTCTGGGATTCTGACCAGAGCACCTGGATGGTTAAATATAAACCAATTTTATTATTCAGATCTGCTAGAGGCTGCAATCCTATATTCAGAGGAATGCTGCTTCTACTTGGAGGGAAGTATCATTGTGTTCAATGGAGCTTAGTCCCTGGTAAGAGTGTGTAGGATTGAAGTCTAAGAGAGAGAAATAGAATGAACATCTAATATGTACTGCATTGCTGCTTTTCATTCAGAATTAAGCTCAGACATTGCAGTAAGTCTAGAAATTAAGAATTAAAAAAGAACTGCCCCGCCACTGACTGACCTCTATATTTTCTGTATTTTTACTGAGCATGAGCAAATGGGAAAGAGGGTTACAGGGGGTCACTTTGTCATGTTTTTACTAAACTAGTCTTCCAATGAATGTACGTTGAAAGTACAGCAGTAGATCCTCAGGAAATGCGGAACAAGGAAAAAACTAGGAAAAATATGGCCATTTTCTTTCAACATTTCATGATAGAGCAAATAAATTAAGAAGGGGTGGTGTGGGAAGATAATAAAACAAAGCAGGAGGGTGCTCTTTTGCAGCAAAGTCAAAGGTTTGGATTGTACAGTTAGTTGAATTAATTCCCCCCGATTTCAAGGTGACCTAAGTCATTGGGTACTGCTGATTTCAATGAGACGAAAATTTAAGTAAATCTGAGCCCAATCCATAGAGTACATTTAGCACTGATATACAAGTTTATGCATAAAAACAAAATGGCAGGTAGAACAAAGGTTAACCCTGCTGTACATGTAGGATTGTCATAAACCAAAAGGTATTTTTAAAAGTAAAACTTCCACTCACACACACACACCTGCAACCTGTCTTTCTTCATACTCCATGTCTTCTTATTCAGTAAAAATAAAATCAATTGCTCAGTAATGTTTCAATGCCTCTCCCCTTTGTGCTTTCTTATTTGAGATTTCCATTAGAAACTCCGCACTTCCCGTGTACTGGGATCTAAACAACTGAAACATAGCAAAAATTCACATTTAAAAACAAAATAGATACTTTATGTCAATTCAGTGGATAAGACGAGAAGTTAACCATTCATTGTATTTATTTTTAAATCCGTGGTGATTTTGAATTGAAGGATAAATATATGTGCTGTCCCATTAGGAATTAATTATACCATCCCTTTATAATTGTATCCGTTTCTTTAAAAATGCAAATACATATTTTATGTTAAATTGGGGGAAAATCATTGAAACGATGGAATTATTTTCCAACTCACAGTTTAATTCATTTTTTTCTGAATTAATTTAAGTCTTATTTTATTCCAATGCCAATTATGAAAGTGATATTTTCAGGTGTAGACATGTATGCCCAATGTTGCTTGTTTATTCTGCCCTTTTAGACAATGTCAAAAACAAGCAAGTGCAAAAAAGTGTGATCACAAAAAGTAATTATTTTGACAGATCTAGATCATATGCATACCAATCCTGAGTAGGAAATCTGCATGCAAAAGTAGTTTCAATGCACAGCATTGCTTCTCTGGATCGGAAAACACGGAAGTATGTCGCATGCTTCTCTGAACATGGATGCTATCCATAAGTTGTGCATTCCTGTCAATGTTTTATGCATGGCTAGAGTGGGATTGGGATGTATGACTGCCGCTCGGCCATTTTCAAGTAAAACAGCAGGCTGTGCATCCACAATCCAATTCAAGTGCTGTTTGCTGTATAAAGATATAGGTCACCGTTCACTACAAAATTCAGCACACTTGAACCCCATTGATTTCAATAAGGTTTAAGCGTGCCTTACTCTGAGCTTAATTATGGCAATTATATATAATCATATCTGCAATATCTAATATGTTGATGCATAGATATTAAAATCATGGGGAAGTATCCATTTCTTCCTACAAGTGAGCCCCTTTCTCTGATCTCTCTTGGGTTGGTGCCTCTCAGCCTAGGGAACCCAGTGCGCCTAGCCTAGGAATTGATGAACAATTCATTTCAGTTCGTTTTTGATAAGAATTTACCAAAATTTCCAAATGTCTTCATTTTGGGGAAAGAAAGAATTAAGATTTTTTTAAAAAAGGAATGTGAGAGAAAGCAGAACTGACAGATACATCCATCCCTAGCCCAGTCATCATTTTCTGCACCCATTGTGCACATCTCATGTGTTGATCTAATCATCCGGCTCCTTCACAGGACTGCATGTACATGCTGGAGAAGAATGTGATTGCGTAAGTCTACAACATCAACAGCACAGCTCAATGGGTAGATAGTTTAAGTAAAATATTGAACAGGAGAAGAAATTGGTGGTGAGGAGAGAAGCTATCCCTGAAAGTTAACTCATGCTCCCCTCAAAGCAGCCACTGAAGAAACCACTAAAATAATATTTTGAAATAGATTTATCTCCCAGGTTCCTAGTTTATCTCCCGTGGGATATGGTTTGAACACCATTGCTTCACCTTGACAAAAACCAGCTTAGGGAATTTCACACAGATTTGGAAACATACCTTGGTAGAAGCATAAATGAACTTGTACCCCTGTCATATTAAAGGAGTTTATTGCTCTTCGGGGAAGACTTAATACTCTGTTAATTGAGAAGGCGGAAGATCATTTGCACTTGACTGCACTGTATTACTAACAGCATTATAATAAATTGAGTAAACTTTAGCTCACATCTTAGAGTAACATTTTACAAGGAAATCTTAATAAAATAGCCACAGGTAATATTTGTTTTTGATTAATTGACAATGGGTTCAATTAAAAAAATGAAAAAGGATTTAGAAGATAAAAATGGTTCAGTTCCAGTTTCTTGGCCCATTTTGTAACATAAATGAGAGTAGATTCAGATTAACTGCTGATGAGGAAACAGGATGAAGCTGCCAAGAAGTAGCCCTGGATGAGATGATCTGTCCCATCAAAATGGCAAGATGATAATTCATTAACTCCTGGAATTTCCCTAAAATGTGGGATAAACTGTAAAGTGACCACATAATTTGGCTGTGATTAGCAATAGGTGATATACAGTTCAATTTGTAATTGGGCTCTGCAAACCAAGCCATTTGCCTCTGAAACCAGAAATCTGAGCTGGTGAGTCTCAAGTGTAATAATTATTCTGGGTTTGAATTTGCATGCCAGGGGGTTAAGCTCCAACAGGGACAAGGACAACAGATGAAAGATACAGGGTGCAATCCTATGGGGACAGTTGGCCATCTCCAAATTTGGAAGCGGCTAACTATCCAATGCAGGGTGGGCATAGCATGGAGAGGACCCTCTCCTCCGCATTCTGACCACCTGCATTTGCCGCTAGAAGGCTGATTTTGCATCAGACTGGGGGGAGGAGGCCAGACAGCACATAGGAAGCATCATAACGACGCTTCCACGGTCTCGCTGACCCCAGGAATGCCGCCTTTTCACCCGCTCCATACTGCTCTTCCAAGCATGGAGCCAGGGTCAAACAGCGCAGCCTACGAGGTGGTGGAGGAGGGGGCGGGGAGTGACGTTTTTGGGAACCGAAAAATCCTATGGCTGTCTAGACACTATCTAGCAGCCATAGGATTGTGTCCTAAATTATTTATTGATACAGAATCCTCAATACAGAAACAGCAGAAAATTCAGATTGCGGACCCAAATGACTACACAAGAACATAAAGGGAAATTCCATCCAAGCTGTTCAGTGTAATAGACAAGGCAATGCAGTTTGAATAATAGCACAATCTTATACATATCTATTCAGAAGTAAATAAATCTCATTAAGTTTAATGAGACTTACTCCCACTTCAATCCCATCAGCCCCAGCCAGCATGGCCAGTGGTCAGGAATGCTGGGAGTTGTAGTCCAGAACATCTGGAGGGCACCAGGTTGGGGACGGCTGATGCAGGTATCCATCAATATAGATAAAGATAGTGGGTTGATTCTAGGGATATACGAATCCCTTACCTGGCTCCACGCAGGGGCATCCGCGGTGGGGGGGAGGTGCTCCATGCCTCCCCCTGGAATCCTCCCCGGCCGGCTCCACGGCAGCTCCGCAGAGCCGCTGGGCTGCTGCGGCCACAAATGGCGGCCGTCGTAGCGGCCACCATTTGTGTCCTTGCTAGCAGCCGTGATAGGCTACATAAGTACGTAGCCTATCACGGCAAAGAACAGGGATGCACATGGCAGCCACTAGGCCATTTGTGCCCCTGCTCTTTGCCGTGATAGGCTACATAAGTATTTACGTAGCCTATCACGTTAAAGGCAGCCACGCAAATGGCAACCGCTACACCATTTGCATGGCTGCCTTTACTGTGATAGGCTACGTAAATACTTAAGTAGCCTAACATGGCAAAGAACAGGGGCGCTAATGGCATAGTGGCCGCCATGTGCATCCCTGTTCTTTGCTGTGATAGGCTACATAAATACGTAGCCAATCACAGCTGCAAGGTTGCAAATGGTGGCCGCAGCAGCCCAGCCACGGCCGGCCGGGAGACCAGCCGCCGCCATGTCTGCCCCAGGTAAGTTTCGTCCCGGGGGGATTCCACGGGGTGGCGGGGGGGGCAGGAGGCTGTTTCACCACAGATTCCGGGGGGCCTCACTGGAATCACAGATTCTTTAGAATCCAGCCTCACTGGAATCTGTGGTGGAATTCTCTGCTATCCCTAGTTGATTCCAGGGTCTGTGTTCTGTTGATGGAAAGGCTCCACTCATGGAAAGTGACTCTGCCCAAGTTTGGGGCATTCCCTTCCCCTTTGCACCACAACTCACCACATTCATCAGGGCCCACTCACCCTCTATGTAGCGCTTTCAGGGCTGCTGTACGGAGGAGAGGGGAGGGAGGTCCACTTCTGGCAGGCCAGGGGCAGGTGCCTAATTCTGGGTCCAACCCATACATAATTACCAGGCTCTATGTTGCATCTTCCAAATATTTCCTCCAGTCCATCCTGTTTTAAAGTATTCTGTTTCCAAACTGTTCTTCATAGAGTTTTAGCATTTTTTCAGAGAAAGTCATAGTTTCTCAAGGAACTGAGGGAACAGCCGGGAACCCACTGTGACATGTGCGGGGGGGGGGGGGCAGTCCCGCCAAAACATTCCTCGGCTTTAGACGTTTCCTGAACAAGGCTCAGCACAGGTGCACAGCTCATATGTGTGAATGCATGGATGACCACTCGAAGAACCACAGTTACAGGTAAGCAACCTGCATTTACCAACCCAGTGTAATGGATCAACAGGTCCAAGGAACTCTCTGTCTTCAGGAAGGCAAGAACGGAAATGAAAGAAAGAAGGACAGGAAGAGGGAGGGAGAAGAAAGAGGAAGACAAAACAATAGACATGTTTCACATCAGCATCTTTTCAAAACAACTCAAATATGTTATGGTCTCACTATCTGCCATGCCACCTAATTATGTTCTTCTCAGCCTTTTATCGGGTTTGTTTTTCTCATCCTTATCATCAACAGACATGCCAGGGTCTCACAGTGGCTGTCACCCCAATTCAGCAAAAGTTCCAAGCGGCTTGCAAAGAGCTGGACTTTTCCACTGCTGAATTCAGTGATTCCTTGACATGGCAGGGCTGAATTAACAGAGATGTCACCAAAACTCATATTCTCTGACTCAGAATACAAATCTCTGCAACTCATGATGTTTACTTCAAGTATGAGGTGAGCTGATTTTTTGTCTGGTTTGAATAAATTCAAGTCAAAGAAACCTCAAAGGTTGTATCCAAAGTTAGTCCTACTTGAAGTAGACCCATTGAAAAAATGGAACTTAACTTATTCTAGCACTGGATACAACCCCAAGTCCTCCCTCCCATCATCTCATCTGCTAATTTCCAGCCCTCTTTCTTCATCAGGAGTCTCCAACCACCCCATCTGCTTACCTTGCTGTGGCTCCAGTATTGGCAATGGCACTGCTATAGGAACTCAGGATGTTTTAGACATAAAGAATCAGTTCGCCCAGTGAAACAACCCAAGTTTGTTAACAATGGATTGTTCACAAGCAAGCATGCTGGCTCCTGACTGCTCACTCGCTTCTGGTACACTAAAAAACCGAGGGATACTCCATCCCTGCGATGTTCTCCCTGTCATCTGAACCCAGAACTCTGGGTTGTTGAGGAAGAAACAACCTGGAGTTCCAGGTTCGGATATCATGAAAAAGAATCCAGCATCCCTGGGTTTGTTTTTCTTAGCAGACTGGAAGTGGGTGAGTGATCGCTCCGAAATAACCTATAGTTAACAAACCATGGCTTGTTTCATCAAGTGAACTGGGTCAAAATGTGAATGGTCATTTTCTTTAGCCTAGTAGCAACACCAAAGCACTTATTTCATATTTATTCATTGATAATGTTTATAAACATGAATTGTGGGTCAATATGTCTGATCAGCTTCAATAAGTATTTCCAATAGCGAAGGAGACTCCAAAGCAGTAAAAACAGCAGGACCAAATCTAGATACCAACAAACGTTTTGATTGCAAGTACTGCCATTCCCCTGTAGCAGGCAAATCAAATTGATCTCGCAAAGTTGAAAATAACAAAAATTCATGATCAACCCCCACTAATTGATCCAGGGTAAAAATCATTTTATCTGTCCAGGTCCACCATAAGAACATTTTCTTGCCAGTTCTTCAATCTGGATTTCCCCATAAAGTCAGTTTAGCATGAGAAAATGGGTGAAACTGTAATTGACATGACATTATACACCAAACTTCTCTAACTGCCACAATTGTGGGAGGAGCTCTGTCTGCCTTAATATGCCAAGAACCTAATACCATCCATTTGGAGAGAGGCTCCAGACAAGAAGATATCAACACTGACCAAGGTGGAAAATCTAATCTGAGTGGAAAAGACCAACATTTAGTAGAGGTCAGCAAATAGCCCCGATGAATAATGATACATAACCAGATCCGGAAAACCAAACCCACCTTCATTAATTGGAAGTTGCATCCTTTTTAAAGATATTCTTGGTGGAAAGGAACCCCAAAAGAATTTACAAAACAAAGCATTAAGTTTTTGGAAATATTTGCCAGGTATAAATAAGGCAGGACGTACAACTTAATCCACCCAACTGTATGGGGACCACTTGCCCAAATGCAGAGACACCTTGTTGTGTTGCTACTGGATACTTACATGGGTTAGTGCATAAGAGAATCATCTCTGACAAAGAATAAAGGACAATATTCCTTTCCTATGTAAAAGCTTAGCCTCAAGATCATTCCACATCAAGCTATTAGTGTGAGATCTGAGAAACACTTAAGACAGGACAAGCTATTTGAAGTAGGGATGGCAGAGAATTCCGCCATGGGTTCCAGTGAGGCCGAATGCACTGGCATTCGGCCCCCGAAATCCGTTGTGGAACAGACTCCTGCCCGCCGCCCCCCCACGCGGAATCCCCTGGGACGGCACTTACCTGGGGCGGATGCGGCGGCGGCTCTGGCGGCGCAGTGGCGGATTCGGTGGGGGCGGGGGCAGCGGCGGATTTGGCGGTGGGGGCGGCGGTGGCGGGGGCAGCGGCGGGGGCGGCGGGGTGGCAGCAGCAGCAGGGGCGGCAGGGGTGGCAGCAGGTGCAGCGGTGGCAGGGGGTGTGGTGGCGGGTGGAGTGGCTGGTTCCCTGGCCGGCCGCAGCCGGGCTCAGTGTACGCAAATGGCAGCAGTTGCGGCAGCCGCCATTTGCATTTGCTATTTTTCACCATTCTAACCTACGTAAATATTGACGTAGGCTAGAACGGCGAAAAATAGCGAACGCAAATGGCGGCCGCCGTAGCCGCCGCCATTTACATACGTGTTTTTTTTACTTTGCCGTGATAGGCTACATAAATATTTACATAGCCTATCACGGTTAAGTACAGGGATGCAAATGGTGGCAGCTATGGCCACCGCCATTTGTGTCCCTGCTGCCCAGCGGCCGGATGTCCGGCTGCGGGCAGAATCAGCCGGTGGCTCTGCGGAATCCCCGCGGAGCGGAGCCAGCCAGCCAGGACTCCAGGGAGAGGGATGGAGCGCCTCCCCCCCATCGAGGATTCCGGGGGGAGGGACAGAGCGCCTCCCCCTCACCACAAAGCAGATCCGCGAAACGGTAAGTGACTTTCGTACATCCCTAATGTGAAGCTAGGGATGTGCGAAAGTCACCTTTTCGAAGAGGCTGATTCGCGGTGGGGGGTAGGGATGACAGAGAATTCCACCATGGATTCCAGTAAGGCTGGATTCTTTAGAATCTGCCCCCTGGAATCTGTGGTGAAATGGCCTCCTGCCCCCCCCCACGGAATTCCCCCGGGATGGTACTTACCTGGGGCGGATGCAGCGGATGCGGTGGTGGTGGTTCCGGTAGCGGCTCCGGTGGTGGCAGCTCCAGCGGTGGCGGCTCTGGCGGCTGGTCTCCTGGCCGGCCACGGCCAGGCTGCCGCTGCCGCCATTGCCATCCTGGCTTGCAGCCGTGATAGGGTATGTAAGAATTTACGTAGCCTATCACGGCTGGGTAAAGAAAAGAAAAAAACCCAGCGTAAGCAAATGGCGGCTACGGCGGCCGCCATTTGCATGTCCTATTTTTCGCTGATTTATCTTACGTAAATATTTATGTAAGATAAAATGGCAAAAAAAAGGAGAACGCAAATAGCGCCCACTATGCTGCTGCAGCTGGCCAGGAGACCAGCCGCCACCGCTGCCGCCGGCCAGGCAGGATTCTGGGGGGGAGGACTGGATTGCCTCCCCCCAGTTGAGGATTCCAAGGGGAGGGATGGAGTGCCTCCCCCCCCACCGCAAAAGATTCCGTGAAAAGGTAAGTGAGTTTTGTACATCCCTAGTGGTGGGGAGGCATTCTGCACCTCCCCCCGAAATCCTAATCCAGCTGGCTCCGCTCCGCGGCAATTCCGCAGAGCCACCAGCCAGGTGCATTCGCAGGCGTGTGGAGCCTGTGGACACAAATGGCGGCGGCTACGGTGGCCGCCATTTGCGTTCCTGTTTTTTTGCTATGATAGGCTACATAAATATTTATGTAGCCTATCATGGCAAAAATGGAGAAGCGAATAGGGATGGACGAAAGTCACTTACCTGATCCCGAAGCTTGCTTCGCGGTGGGGGGGAGGCGCTCCATCCCTCCCCCTGAAATTCTGGGCGGGGGAGAGGCGCCCCATCCCTCCCCGCCGAAATTCTGGCCGGGGGGGAGCGCCCCATCTCCCCGGCAGCGAAACCCCTTCTCCTGCCGGGACGCAAATGGCGGTGGCCATAGCCGCCGCCGTTTGCGTCCCTGGCCTGCAGTCAGCCATGATAGGCTACGTAAATGTTTACGTAGCCTATCACAGCTGACTTTGGGGGGGGGAAAAAGCGCGTATGCAAATGGCGGCGCCCATGGGCGCCGCCATTTGCGTTCCTTATTTTGGCACAGGTAGTCTGTGTAAATATTTACGTAGACTATGGCGAAAATAAGGGCAACGCTATTTGCATTGCCCTTATTTTCGCCGTAGTCGACGTAAATATTTACATAGACTACCTGTGCCAAAATAAGGAATGCAAATGGCGGCGCCCATGGGCACCGCCATTTGCGTACGCGCTTCCCCCCCCAAAGTCAGCTGTGATAGGCTACGTAAACATTTACGTAGCCTATCACGTTGTTTTTTGAAAATCTAGCCGTGATCTTTACGTAAATCTTTACGTAGCCTATCACGTTTGTTGTTGTTGTTGTTGTTTTACTTGGAAATGGCGGCGGCAGCTGGTCGGAAGACCGGCCGCCGCCGCCCCGCTGCCGGGAGCCGCCGCCACCAGGGACATTCTCTCAAGGTAAGTCCCATCCCGGAGAGGGGCCGGGGGTCGGACCGTTTCTCCACCAATTTCAGGGGGCCAAATGCGTTGGCATTCGGCCTCCCGGAGATTTGTGGAGAAATTCTCTGACATCTCTAGAAGCGAATGGCGGCCGCAGATGCAGCCGCCATTTGCAAAGCAGCGTGAACGGCACCAGGTAAGTGCTCCATTTTGCATGCCTTTCGCAGGGTGGTGGGGCGGGGGGCTTCGTTCCTCCACAAATTTTGGGGGGCCAAATGCACTGGCATTCGGCCTCACTGAGATCTGTGGTGAAATTCTCTGACATCCCTACTTGAAGCTATAAAGCATTAACATTTATTTCTTTGCTGCATTTTGGATACCACTGGCGTTCAGCACTATGCATATATCACTACAAAAAAAAAAAGTTTATGAAGTGCCTGACTGGCATGTAATGGTGAAACATGGAAGATATTCTTAAATCAAAGCCTCAGCTGCATTAAAGATCCACAATACAAGTGAATTAATGTAGATAGAGAATCAAGAGTTTGAAGACAAGAGTTAGAGACGGAGTGGCAAGTCTGGATGGGATGGGCAATTTGATCAGATATATTGGAAGAGAGGAGCAGGTTAGAAATCATCTTGTGTTAGAACTAAAGTATTAGGTGGGGGGGTTGTGTAATTTACATCCTGCTCCTACAGATGTGTGTTGTACACGGAGCATGTGGGATCTAGCTTAGATAAGCACAGAATAAACACAGAACCAACTTTTCACACTGCAGAAGGGGCCTATTAGATGTATGACATCATCAGCCACAGACAGTGTTGCACCAGAATTTTACCACTCTCACCTCAAGTTCCCAGGCAGTGGGGAAAAGGCCATTTCACAACTGCAGTAAAGCCCTCTGGATGGGCTATTTTTTGCCCATTAGAACCCTGAATGTTGGCAAAAAGCCAAAAGAAATAAAGGACAACTGATCCATTTCCCAAACTGGATTATATTTCATATGCACTAGCACAAGTTGTTCCCTGTGTTGCTGCAGTTTAAGCTGAACTATTGATTACTTAATTTTATTTATTTGAAATATTTCTAGGTTACCTTTCAGAGCAAGGCAGCTTACCCATATAGTCAAAACTGATACTACAAAACAGAAAAAAATCATAAAAACAACAAACACCAGCAATAAAACATCTGGCCTAGACAATACTAAAATCTATAAAACAACTGCAGCTACAGAACAGTCCAATCAAACATAATCATGGGGAGGCGAGAGAAAACAAGTAAGTCTTCAGGGCCTTCCTAAAAACTTGCAATGAACCTGCTCCTACAAATTTTTGCTGTACGTGGAACACATGGGGCTGATGGACCCCACAAAAGCAACCCAATCCAGAGGTGGGGGGCCACCACAGAAAAGGCCATCTCTTGTGTACTTGCACACCTAACTGCCCTCCAAGGTGAGCAAGTGAGAAGGGCTTCTGTTGCTGATCTTAAAGCACGGCCAGGCTGATATGGCTGAAAGCAAATTCCCTTCAGCTAATTTGGTCCCAATCCAGCACTTTAAATGGTTATGAGCTTTGGGGCAGGAAAATATGCCTTACTGCAGCCTTCTGGGCAAGATTTCATCTAAATCTAGATCAATAAGAAATGAATATAAGTAACTGAATATTGCCAAGGATTGCAAAATTGTGGTGAATGTGGATTATTCATCCAACATGGTTAAGGCAGCGGCATGTCCTAGGTCATCTCAAATGAAGTAATTTGGCTTATTATTTTTCTAGATTAGTTATTTTCCATGTGTGATTCTCTGGGGAACTGTCTTTATAAACATTGCTTTCAGTCTTCATTAATACAATATTTTCATGTAATTAGAAGTGTATGCTTTAAATATCGACTGACCGTGTCATTTAGGCTTATCCAGTTCTCGCTCACTTGAGAGTTGAGATGCACAGATGAAGGCTTTAACATTCCGGTTTCTTTGGGGAAGGTGGAGCTAAAGCCCCTACCTAATACAGACTTACAAGGCTCGCTGTAACAGTTACATAGGGTAGTTATTCAGAAACAACCACAAGTATTCCAACAGTCACATAATTAGTCAAGATTAAACGTAACAGGATATTTTCTCTTGAAAAAACCACTGAAGCAGGCTTTTGCATGCACACCTCTAGCTAGATGGGAAATTGCATAGGCAAATGAGTCTGTGTGCCATTTCCTTTCTCTAGGACTCTACATGAGTAACCCTTTAAACAAAGCTGAAACTAGGGATGGGAGGCCCAGCAATTTCAGGTCACTGAAATCCTCCTAAAATCACTTGAAGACCATTTCAGCACATTCCTGTTTTCATTTTCAACCTGTTTTTCAGCTTGTTTGAATGGGGAAAGTGTGTATTTCTCTGAATATTTTTCAAAAGTGTGCACTTTCACCCCATTGACTAAAGTGTGAAAAAAGGCATTGGGGAGGAAGATGCACATTTCAAAGTGCACTTAAAAAAAAAAAAAGACACATTTTTTAACATGATCGCAAATATGGGAATTTGCAAACATTTCTCATAAAAAGTACTCCTGCTCACTCTCATATTCAGGACTGAACAGGACATGTTTGCATGATTTGCAAATAGAAACAAAATGTTTATACATCCCTAACTGAAACCTCACTGACTGGTTACAAGGAAAAGGAGGAGTGGATTCAGTTCTTGCCCAACTCTTTCAAACAGGCATTAATGAGGTTACAACTTTTTAAAAAGGACAACACATATATAGCTTTGGCTGCTTTGTATTCTCTCTGTTGAATCAGAGCCAGAGTGTTGTGGCATATTGTAGGTTTGGATTATGTGGATTAATTTTAGGATTGCAGATAATGTCATTCAGCTGTCTTCTCTCTCATTTTCTGCAGTCTGTCAGCACCTGGAAGAAGCAGATATGGACTAAACTGATAGTTTCGATGTGTATCATTGTATTATATTGTAGCATATTTTGTTTTTGTTTTTTTTAATGCCTGTTTTACACTGCCCTTAATAAATAATAATACATTATCATGATAGACAGAGTTCCTGAGAAAAGAACTGAGTCTAAACCTAATGTAACATGAAGTTGGGTTCCCAAGTTCCATATCTGTAGCTGATTCTCATGGTACATCCCCACATGGGAGGCAGCTGGAAATAATTCTGCTTTACAGCACCTCTGAGGGATCACAATGTTTACAAACCATGAATCATGGTGATTGGATGGAGAACCTCTACATCATCACTGGTTACTTCTAAGAAGGTGCAGGACTAGCATGAAAACTCTATGCAACTGGGCCAATACAGATGGTGATCAGCTTACAACCTGCAACCTGGAGTCATTGTCTGTTGGCTGTTCATGTGGGCCATATTATCATTCATACAATAAACGATCTATAGTTCATCACTTTGTCCCTTCTCATTATTAACACGCTTCCTATCACATACAATACATGTATCCCTTTTTAAGCATTGAGCTGCTCTAGTCATAGTTATTGATTAATATTTTACTACTTTGCCCAAAGTTCAAAGCAGTTTACATCACACAAAAATACAGTTAAACCAGCATCACAATATCAACCAGGCACCACCGTGAAATTAAACTATCACAGAAAACCAGCTTTCTGGTGAAAGGGGTATGTGTAAGCCCATTCTGGAAAGTCAACAGAGGTAGCTCCCCTAGCCTCTACACGGAGGATGCTCCATAATGTAGGGGTGAGCGTTGTAAACATGTGCTCCTGGCCATTGCTCTCCAAACCTATCACAGTGCTGGGAGAGACAGCAAGAGCTGCTGACTAGATCTCTGAGTGGACCGTAAGGGGAGAGACAGGCATTATATGTATAGCTTCTTTGGATCACAGCCATACATCTATATTTGTATAGTGCCACATTCAAGGGAAAACTGATATTGCTTGTTAGATGCCATGTAGAAGGTCTAAGGTGACATCTGTGCTGCTCATTTTTGCTTACCCATGATCAAGCCCCTGTACTTGTATTAAATTGAGTTTCAGATAAGTAAACGTTTCTCCCAATGCAAACCTCACAGCAAGCACAGACTGTTTCCTTAGGGCAGAACTAGACTTCATGTTATATCCTGTGGTGGCTTTGCCTTAGTGTAAAGTGTTTACGGGTGCATAGGGGGGAGGAATGACGAGACGACACAAATGGAGTTGGGATAAAACTGGGCCACATTTATTGACATATTACAATCTGCGAAGGAAGCACCAGCAGGCACATAGAAAACAAGTAATCCTGACAGGTAACGAGTGAGGCATTCGTCGTCTGAGGCATGGCGTCTACCGTAGCCACCCTGCAGATTGATCCACACAATTCTGGGCTGGGAGACCTTCCCCCGTCACCACCCCTCGAGCCACAGAACCCGAGTGGGTGAGGAGGGTCGGCCTCA
This sequence comes from Heloderma suspectum, assembly GCF_057233095.1. Taxonomy (NCBI): domain Eukaryota; kingdom Metazoa; phylum Chordata; class Lepidosauria; order Squamata; family Helodermatidae; genus Heloderma; species Heloderma suspectum. Next base: position 75,144,630 of record NC_139460.1, on the reverse strand, counting down.
GAGGTAAGCTGTATCTCCCAACTCGGGGCCACAAAACCCGGAGCCGAGAGCCTCGGGCCTTACCAGTCACCTGAAACGGTGCCCACGATTGCTCACCTGTCCTCTCCCCCAGTGGAGTGCCCGCCCAGAACCGCCAGTACAGTTATGAGACCAGATAAAAATAGCAATCAGATGATACCAATTTGCCTATATTACTCCCTATCCCACCTGCAGTATGAAGTAGGCAAAAAACCCATAGCCCAGCCAATCTGGCTAAGAGCAAAATTCCTACTCGGCCCCCAATAGGGCAACCAGTACAACCCACACTGCATGTTGGGTGGGAGGGAGGGAGCCAGAAAAGCCAGAATGAATGAGGAAAGGGGGCAGAGCGGCCAAAATATCGGCCGGCTCAGCCCCCGCCCCACCTGGATGTCGAGAGCGAGGGCAAATGGCCTTTCCATCTCGTCCCACCCTTCCTCCCCCGCAACATCCCCCCACCCGCGGCCAGGCAAGCCAGATGCGGGGTGAGGGGACTTGCGGGTGCATAGGGGGGAGAAATGACGAGACGACACAAATGGAGTTGGGATAAAACTGGGCCACATTTATTGACATATTACAATCTGCGAAGGAAGCACCAGCAGGCACATAGAAAACAAGTAATCATGACAGGTATCGAGTGAGGCATTTGTCGTCTAAGGCATGGCATCTACCATAGCCACCCAGCAGATCGATCCACACAATTCTGGGCTGGGAGACCTTCCCCCGTCACCACCCCTCGAGCCACGGAACCCGAGTGGGTGAGGAGGGTCAGCCTCAGAGGTAAGCCATGTCTCCCAACTCGGGGCCACAAAACCCAGAGCCGAGAGCCTCGGGCCTTACCAGTCACCTGAAACGGTGCCCACAAATGCTCACCTGTTCTCTCCCCCAGTGGAGTGCCTTCCCGGAACAGCCACAAGAGGGTGACAAGCCTCTGCTTAGTCACCCTCCCCCCAACCTACACAGCAAAACACTCCAGGATGCCCCTTCGCAGATACACCAACAAGAAAACATTACCTAGGTCAGAGATGACCACCATCTTCAGGGATCCCAACTGTCATTCCATGCCCCTCTCAGCAGTAGGATGGACCCAATGATGGCAATTCCTGGCCAGCAACACCGAATCAGCAGTAAATCTCAGGCTTGAAGAATCAGGGCCTTGCCCTTCAGCAGGCATAAATCGTTCCCCCCTATGTGCCAAACCAGAATCTGCAGGGGAACCTTCACCAGCCCTTGCTGGAAGAATGTGGGCAGGAGGCGCACCAATACATGCCACGTCTGCACAACCACTGGATGGTGGCACACTGGCTGAGCCCCAGCTAGGCTCCGCCACTTGAGGAAGCACTCCGACTAGCCCAGAGAACCATGCTGTGCCCCCAGATGAGCACGCATACCGGTTCCCTCACACTCCGGACATCTGAAAGAACAAGAGACAAACATGTGAACACCAGTGTCCTCATGTCCGAAAAGGCCCAGCAGTGGCCTTGTGGAGGCCCGATATGCCTTGGAGCTCCACCTGCCGATGGACTGCACTTTGTTCGATGTGAGCCCCAGAGACGTGGTGCAAACCCAACACTTCAAGGCCGCAGAGTGACTACCCAGAATTGATGTTTGGTCAGGGGAGAGGAGTCACTAAGGCGGAAGAAAAGGCTGGGGAGACTCCTCCAGACCTAGAGAAAAGGCTCCCAGGGTTGTGACCAGACGAAGGTCCAGCACCAGGGCTGGGAACAGCGACGCACTAACTCCACTCCTGACCTGGTCAGTTTTGAACTTCCTCAGCGGAATAAAGACCACCCACTGGGGAAATTGCACATCACTAAACTGCCAAGCTTCATGTGGTGAGGTACCCAAAGGCCACAGAGCCCGTAAACCCAGCAATATGTCTGGCAGCAGAAGGGCTCTGAAGTCTGGAGGTGCCAGGGATCCCCAAGACCAACCCTGGAGCACCTGCCTGACCAGGAAGTCAGCAGTGTTGTCGGCCACACCCTTCATATTTCGCCCGGAAGACCAGTGCAGCAAGCCTGCCCCAATAGCCTGGGCAGTCCCTTTCATGGGCTTTAGAAATTGATCATAGTCCTGAATCAATTCCAGCTGAACAGGATGCTGAGGCCTTTGCTTGGGAAGAAGCTGAAGCCAAAACTACCGTTACTCTAGCAGAATACCCTATCGGTAGGGTGAGAGAAGAGCAAAAGAGCCTACACTAGATCTTATTTAAGGGCCAGGATTACACACATCTCCTGCACTGCCATAGCACTGGGCATAGTAAAGGAAGCTGAATAATAAGAAAACTCCTGCTATACATATAGGCCCAAACAGCTCCCATCAACTGCCACAGAGAAAATCTTAACAATTTGTCATCTACTCTCCAAGACTGTCTCCATTCAAAAGTCACCAGGGGGAGCAACGCGAGGTAAGTTAGATGCCGCACAGTGAAACACAAAATGAATATTAGGACCTGCGTGTAGCACTCTAAATGTTTGTTAACCATGCTGCTACTTAATGCTGAAGCATAGCACAGCACACCTCTAAGTTTTTAAAAGAAGCTGGTTGACTCTTATTTTCTGATTAACACACGGGCTTATAAATATCCAACTCTAAGATCAGGGGAAAAAATCAACAATAGGAATTAGCTGCTGGGTACAGCTAAAACTGGAAGACATCAGCTTTTGCCACCCTCAATGTGATGCCACGCTGGCTTCAAACACTGGCACACCAAGTTGGTGTTCTGAGCTTTCCCTGGCCTGTCCACCTTGAAGGTGGACTGAGGGGCCTGTGATTGTTCCAACCAATTGCCCCTAGTCGGCAACCAGTGAGGCAAATTCTGCTAACTACACCCCCCGAAGCTGGCAATGATAAAAGTTGGGTTAGCAGCCCATTACCTTCTAGGAGGTGCTCCAAATGCATGCTGCGTCTGCCAACCACTGAATGGTGGCATACCAGCTAAGCCCGAGCTGGGATCCGCTGCTTGAGGAGACCCTCCGACCAGCACAGAAAACCATGCTGCGCTCACAGACGAACACCCGCACCAGTTCACACACACTCCGGCCATCTAACCAAGCGCATTCCTCCAGTTAAGTTGAGGAAGCAAGCGGGACCGATGATCATTATAGCTGGCAAACTGTGCCACATGACCTGGGAAAGGTCCTTGCCTTTCCCACCCATAGATTGTTCCCTCCTAGATGCAGCACTGGAACCTGCAAGGGAACACGCACTAACCCATAATGGAACGGAGTGGGAAGAAAGCGCTGTCGCTACAAGCTGCGCCGGTCAATCCGCGAACACATGCACCACGGAACAGGCTGCTCCGGGAGCTGCAGCTTGACGTATATGCGCTACGACCAGCTCGAAACAACATGCTGTGTCCGGACATGAGCATGCGTGCGCACGAATTGACGTTAGGGATGGGGGAGAATTTCTCACCGAAACTTCGGGGGGCTGAGTGCCAACGTATTCGGCCCCCCGAAGTAGTTTCGGGGAGAAATTCTCCGCACCCCCACCCCCCGCCCCCCCGCGGGATGGGGCTTACCTTTCCCGAATGTCCCTCCCGGCGGTGGGTCCCGCCGGCGGTTTCGGCAGGTCTTCGTCAGGGGCAGGGGCAGCAGCCGGTCTTTCGACCGCCTGCCGCCGCCGCCATTCCAATAAAAGTAAAAAAAAAAACGCCCTCTTGATAGGCTACGTGACGATTAACGTAGCCTATCACGGCTAGATTTGCAAAGTCAGGTGTGATAGGCTACGTAAATCGTCACGTAGCCTATCACGGGTGACTTAAAAAAAAAAAAAAGCGCATACGGCTAATGGCAGCCCCCATAGGGAGCCGCCATTCGCGTTCCTTATTTGGTTGCTGTAGTCTACGTAAAGATTACGTAGACTACGGCGAAAATAAGGGCAACACTATTTGCGTTGCCCTTATTTTCGCCGTAGTCTACGTAAAGATTTACGTAGACTACAGCAACCAAATAAGGAACGCGAATGGCGGCTCCCTATGGGGGCCGCCATTTGCGTACGCGCTTTTTTTTTTTAAAGTCACCCGTGATAGGCTACGTGATGATTAACATAGCCTATCACGGCTGACTTTGCAGATCTAGCCGTGATAGGCTACGTAAATCATCACGTAGCCTATCACGGGGGCGTTTTGTTTTTGATTTTTTAACTTTTTATTTCGCGGCCGGGCAAGGCGAGGCGCCTCCTCCCCGGCCTGAATTTCGGCCGGGCGAGGCGGGAAGCCTCCCCCCTGGCCTGAATTTCGGCCGGGCGAGGTGGGAAGCCTCCCCCCCCGGCCTGAACTTTGGGGGGAGCAGCGAAGCACCTCACCCCCACCACAAAGCAAGCTGCGAGACCAGGTAAGTGGCTTTCGTGCACCCCTAGTTGACGTCCAATACATTGATCAAAGAAAAATAAATAAATAAATAAATAAATAAATAAATAAATAAATAGTTAGCTGTAAGGACAAGAAAAGAGATGCCGAGCAGTAAAGTCCACACTTTAGGAATGGACACAAGACCATAACTGTAAACTTCCAGGAGGGCTACAACTGTTGCAACTGAATGAGAGAACAACACCCCAGGGCTCCCTATCAACCCAGGTACAGAAGGCCCTCCTCCTGTGAGACATGAAGTGCAGCATGGCTTACGCTACTTAAAAACACAGCACTCAACGAGAGCCTCTTAGCGTGGTTTCTGGAATTTCCGGCATCCAGGTATTAGATGAAACGTTGGTACTGGTGCTCACCTGCCATTTGTATTCCTCATGAGAAAACAGGTGTTACACAGGAGGTGTTGCAAATTCAGTTCTACTACCCAATCCATAAGGATTGGATTGCGGGAGGACTGTGGTTTAATAACCTGAATGGAGGCCTGCCCCTCACACACAAAGAATTTAGGAATGGACGTAAAGCCTTGAATCAGCCTACATAGGCAGTGCTGTGTATAAGAGAATTTTGAAAAACAGGATTTCAAGAGATCACAGGGCAGCCCTTGGGCATGGCACTATGCACCAGATGATCCTATACATTGACCCTAACAGGGTAGTGTTTCATGCCTCCCGTGTTACTGCACAGTTGTAACCTTAATAAATTTAACCAGTTAGCTGAATTGGCACAGACTCCTGCCACTAGGGATGTCAGAGAATTCTGCCACGGATCTCGGTGAGGCCAAATGCCAGTGCATTCGGCCCCCCGAAATCCGTGGCGGAACAAAGCCCCGCCGCCCCCCCACAGAAGGCGCGCAAAAAGGGACACCTACCTGCTGTCGTTTGCGCTGCATTGCGAATGGTGGTCGCATCCACGGCCGCCATTCGCTTCTTCACTATAGCCGTGATAGTCTACGTAAATACTTACGTAGCCTATCACGGCTAATGCAGGGACGCCATTTGCATCCCTGCAGAAGCCGTGATAGGCTCGGTAAGTATTTACGTAGCCTATCACGGCAAAAAAAAAGAGAAGGGAACGCAAATGGTGGCGTTCCCTTTTTTGCGTTCCCTTTTTTTTTGTGGCCGTGATAGCCTACGTAAATATTTACGTAGGCTATTACGGCAAAAGAGAGAGGTGCAAATGGCGTAGTGGCCACCATTTGCGCCCATCTCTTTTGCCATAATAGGCTACGTAAATATTTACGTTGCTTATCACGGCAAAATACAGGGACGCAAATGGCAGCAGCTACGGCAGCAACCATTTGCGTCCCTGCAGGCTGCCCAGTGGCCGGATGTCCGGCTACGGGTGGCCCCAGCCGGCAGCTCTGCGGAATTGCAGCAGAGTGGAGCCGGCCGGAGAGAATTTCGGGGGGAGGGACAGAGCACCTCCCCCTACACACAAATGTCACCCTTTGAAAAGGTAAGTGGCTTTTGTATATCCCTACCTGCCACTGACTGTGGAGTAAACAAAAAAGGTGGGGGGGCAACCTTGTTTAGTTTCAGCAAAGCAGAAGCTACCTGTTCCTCCAGAGCATGCCCTTGGAGTGAATGCTAAAGCTGCTGCCTCGCAACATGAACAAAGAACAACCCTTACAATTAACCCAGTGAGGCGGGTTACGCAGCAGAGAGCCAGGGATTGGCCTAAAGTCACACAGTGAGCTTTACAGCCAAGTGGGGACTAGAACCCATATCTCCAAGTCCCTTTATGGCACTTTAACCACTGCACCGAGCTGGTACTCTAAGCTGCCAGGGAGGTGTGAAAACAGGAAAACCCCAAACCCACATAGCTACCGGTCTCCCTTCACGGGGGTTGGCAATGGCTCTACCAGGGGGTGAGTCAAGATTCTCACCACGTCCTACCCAGGGAAGCTGGGTATCAAGCCCCAGACTTTGTTAACAATAAGGGGGCTCTGTGAGATGCTCAAAGGCCTGAGTCTGAAACTTAGGCAAGGCGGAGGGCCTTCCCCCTCCCCCCCCCCACTCACTTTTCTTTCCTTCTCATTTCCTTTTGTCCCTTTTCCTCTATGGACCTTGCACTCTGACCTGGAAAATTAAGACCACAATTCAAAGCTGCCTCCCTGCGGAAAGGTGACCTTCTATGTGGGGTGGGAATGGATGGAAACAACCTTTTGAACTGTAGAGGGGCATCTATGTCTTCTCCTCCCCACCCAAACACAACTCCCCCTGCAGCAATGGGGCCACATGCACATGTCCCCATTCCTTCCTATGAGGGTGAGAAAGGAAGAAATCTGCTCACAGCGCATTGCTCTGATGCTATGTATTCATTTTGCCAAATAAAAGAAAGCCCTTATGTCTTCTTCCAGAGATCTCCTGAAAGATCTCTCTGGAAGAGAGGAAGAGACTAATAACAAACAAAATATGTGCACTTCCCATGCAGAAGATGATAGCTGAATATCCTAGATACAACTTGGCACTTTTTTCCCTTTCCCTTTCCTTTTTTGTTTTTTTGGTCTCCTCCCCCTCCTCTTCCCACCTAAATACAAAAGACGCTGGGCCAGCAAGGCCACCAAAGATCATAGAATCATAGGGTTGGAAGGGGCCTACAAGACCATTGGGACATCCCCCTGCTCAATGCAGGAAGCCTGATTCCCAGGCAGTCACCCAGTCAAGTACTAACCTGGGCTGACCCTGCTTAGCTTCCAAGATCAGGCAAGGTCGGGCGCATCCAGCCCTTTGACTGATTGCTTGGAGGCGTGGGGAAAAAACTCTGCCCCATGCTGCTGCTGCTGCTGCTGCTGCTTCTTACTACTACTACTACTACTACTACTGCACTACAGGCCATTCAGGAGGCATGGGTGAACCCCACCCCTCTCTGGCTGGCAAGGCCGCTCTGCTGCCACCCACAGCAAAGGCAATTCAGGCTTCCCTCTGCAGGGGCGGCAAGGCCACTTAGCCGCTGCCCACTGAAATCCCAAGCCATAAGGGCCTCACTGGAGGTGCAGGAAGCACCCGTAGTGCAGCAGGGCCACGCCGCTCAGGGGTGATTGCTAGCTGGTAGGCCGACTTGCTATATTGGCCAAACAGGCCACACTACCCACAAAATGGGAAGTTTGGGCCACAGAGGAAGCTCAGGGAATGAACCCCCGTTGGCTGCAGCCACTCCAGGGTGCGGGAACACTCCCCTACCTCCCTGAGACAGCAAGGCCATGCCGCCGTTGCCGCTGTCGCCATCCTCGGCCAAACGGACCGCTCTGGGGAGGAGGAAAAAGCCCGCCAAGAGGTAATTCAGGCACTGCAAATGGCAGCCAAATGGGCCACTGTGGGGCATGGGAAAAATCTCCCCAAGAAAGGCAGCAATACAGGGACCTCAGTCAGCGGCCAAATGGGCTGCTCTGAGACACAGGAAAAAGCCCATGAAAAGGCGGCAATTCGGGTGGGGCGCGAGAAAACTCTCCCCTCTTCCAGTTGGAGTGGGAGGCTGCCGCTGCCACCAAGAAAGGTGGCAATTCCAGGCTGCTCAAGGTGAGGGAAAACTCCCTGTTGGGCCAAATGGGGCCCCACAGGAGGCACAGGAAGCCCGGAGGGAGCGAGCTAGGAGAAAATCCCACTGCGGGGCCAGCAAGGCAACGCCGCAGCTGCCCACTGCAAAGCGCAGCAGAATCCGGGCCGTATGGGGCATGGGAAACTCCCTCCTCCTCGATAGGCACGGCAAGGGCCTTCAGGGTCAGCCTCTGCAGTCAGTGGCCCTAGGGGCAAGGGGGGGTGCAGGGAAATACTCCCTCCCCCCACTCGAGAGTGATGGCCCCACGAGGTCCAGGGCAGGAAAAAACGGCCCGCCCTAACAGTGGCCAGCACCCTCCTGTGGCTCGCTGGAGCTGCCGCTGCCGAGCGCCGTCGCTTCCTCCTCAACACTGCTGCCGCTGCTGAGCACCACCTCCTCCTCCTTGACGCTGCTGCTGCTGCTGCTGCTGACCCAGCCAGAAAAGCCGGAATGAATGAGGAAAGCGGGCGGGGTGGCCTAAATATTGACTGGCTCAGCCCCCGCCCCACCTGGACATCAAGAGCAAGGGCAAATGGCCTTCGAACTCGTCCCGCCCTTCCCCCCCACACGCAACATCCCCCCCCTGCGGCCAGGCAAGCTGGACGTGGGATGAGGGGACTTCTGCCCACACAAGGTCATAGAAATCATAGAATCATAGGGTTGGAAGGGGCCTACAAGACCATCAAGTCCAACTCCCTGCTCATTCCACCAGCTGTGCTGAAAACCTCCCTCATAAAGGCTCCTCCTGTCTTGTTTAATTGGTTATATATAATCTACTTTGGGGGCTTTTTTATTTGAGGAGCAGCAAATAAATTAATAAATCATCACTTGTCCTCTTCCTTGGCCAACTCCCTTGTTCTCCAACATTATTATTTTGAGAATTTCCTGCAAATATCAGTGACAGGCTGAAGCATCATTGGTGAAGAAATGCACAACATGATGTAGTAAGAATACATATTATGGAGAGTGGAGCTTGGCTTGGACTTGTTTATGGCAGCTCCATTTTTCTTATAACACAAAACATTTACAAGATACTTTTCCTGAAGCAATATTCTGAAGAGCTCCTGTAAAACCCCATCAATCCAGGCCTTCAAGTCAGCCCTAAAGACTTACCTGTTTATCCTGGCCTGTCATTGAATTAGGACTCAGTTTCAGTCTGTTTCCTGCCTCCCAGCTGAGCAGAGCAGAGGAAGCTGATCCAGCTGGTCTAGGGACTATAGAAGCAAACAAGCTCCCAGAGAGCGAGCGACCAGAGTGTGCGAACAGGGAGAGCAAACAGGAGTTGGCCAGGGGAGTTTGGCAGGGGAGGTCAAGGGGGAGGCCCCTAACATTTTTTTAAAAAACATTTTTTAACATTTATTTTTCTTGTAACACACACTTCCATAGCAGCGGGACTCTGCTTTTAACCTCCAGTGAGCAGAGGACCAGGCACAGGCTACTCTAGAACAATCAGAAAGCTAGACACGAAAAGGGAAAAGTGGCTATGGAAGGACAAGACTCTCCAGTGGCGGTGACCTTCAAAATGTGTGCAATGTTTGTTTTCTTGCCTGAGAACAACATGGCCTACACCTGCAACAAGTGCAAGTTGATCACATCACTGGAAGAAAAAGTAAGAGGACTGGAACGGCAACTGTCAACCCTCCAGGGAATAAGAGAACACAAAGAGTTCTTGGACAGAATAGTCAAACTACAGCAGCAAAGTGAAGAACAGAAGCTTGAAGAGCAACAGCAAGCTGAGGCAAAAGAGGGAAATGCTGAGGTGAGGAAAAATGGAGTAGCGGATTCTCCTTGGAAAAGGGTGACAGTTAGGAGAAGAAGAACTAGACGCCACTCTGCACCAGTGGAAGCAGTGGAGCTATGAAACCGATTCCAGGCACTTGAGGATGAGACTGGAGGACAGCCTGCAGAGGAAGAATTACAGGGGAACCTGCATGAGAGTGAGCAAGAGGTCAGTCAAGCTGAGGCGATAAAACCCAGGCCTACAACAACAAGAAGAGAAGAGTAGTAGTAGTGGGAGACTTCTTGCTGTGTGGGATCGAAACCCAAATATGTCGTAAAGACCCGTGGATTCGCCAGCCAGGTATTCTGTCTCCCAGGAGGATGGATTAGAGACATGACTGAAGGGTTGCCTGTGCTCATAAAGCCCACTGACAGGTATCCTTTTCTTATCATCCATGTGGGAACAAACGATACTACCAAGTGGAGCTATGAAGAAATCACATCAGACTTTGAAGCTTTGGGAAGGAAACTCAACAACTTTGGGGCCCAGATGGTTTTCTCATCCATCCTTCCAGTAGTTAGAGGAGGGATAGAAAGGGAAAGAAAAATACTCCAGGTGAATGACTGGCTACGAAGGTGGTGCCGACAAGAGAGGTTTGGATTCTGGGATGACGGGCTATACTTCCTGGAAGATGGGCTGTTGGCAAGGGATGGGTTGCACCTCACAAAGGTTGGGAAGAATGTGTTTTGGCCACAGCATGAAGAACTTTATCAGGAGAGCTTTAAATGGAATCCTACAGGGAAGGGACATGTAACATTGGGGGTAACAATGGACGAAGGCTCATGCACCGCAACAGAGAGAACAGCTCTAACAGCGCCCAATAATAGTCTTCACAAACATGTAGGGATGTCAGAGAATTCCGCCATGGATCTCAGTGAGGCCAAATGCCAGTGCATTCGCCCCCCCGAACTCCGTGGCGGAACGGCCTGCCACCCCCCACCCCCCCGCGGATCCCCCCCGGGACAAGACTTACCTGGGGCGGATGTTCCGGACGGCGGCGGCTCCAGCAGCAGCTTCGGCGGCGGTGGCGGCGGCTGGTCTTCCGACCAGCTGCCACCGCCACCGCCATTTGCAGTCTGTTTCCCCCCCCCCCATTCGTGATAGGCTACGTAAAGACTTACGTAGCCTATCAAGTCTGGGTTAAAAAAAAAAACGCGTACGCAAATGGCGGCAGCTATGGCCACTGCCATTTGCGTTCCTTATTTTTGGCCGTCTTAGTCTACGTAAATATTTACATAGACTAAGACAGCCAAAAATAAGGAACGCAAATGGCGGCAGCCATAGCCGCCGCCATTTGCGTACGTGTTTTTTTTTTTTAACCCAGATGTGATAGTCTACGTAAGTCTTTACGTAGCCTATCACAGCTGAATTCAGGGACGCAAATGGCGGCGGCTACAGCCGCCGCCATTTGCGTCCCTGCTAGCCAGCGGCCGGATGTCTAGCTGCTGACAGAGCCGGCCGGCAGCTCTGCGGAATCCCCGCGGAGTGGAGCTGGCCGGCCAGGATTCCAGGGGGAGGGATGGAGCGCCTCCCCCCCCCCAGTGGAACCCAGTGGAGCCAGGTAAGTGGGCTTTCGTACATCCCTACAAACATGTAGGAAGAAAGCCAGACTATGAAGCACATGGTCTTCAATGTCTATATACTAATGCCCAGAGTATGGGAAACAAACAGAACGAACTTGAACTCTTAATACAGGAGGGAAATTATGACTTGATAGGTGTTACTTAGACTTGGTGAGTTGACTCTCATGACTGGAATACAGCAATTGAAGGATATAACTTGTTCAAAAAGACAGAAAGGGAGGTGGGGTTGCACTATATGTGAAAAATACATATCTCTGCACAGAAATACAGGAGGATGAGCTTGGTAGCTCCATCAAGAGCATCTGGGTTAAACTAAATGGAGCAAAGAATAAAAGGAACATGGTGGTCGGAGTCTACTGCCAGCCACCCAATCAAGGAGAAGACGAGGATGAAACTTTCAAAAAGCAAATAGCCAATGTTTCAAGGAAGCATGATGTAGTAGTAATGAGGGACTTCAATTTCTCCAATATTTGTTGGGAGCCAAATTCTACAAAACATGGCCCCTCCAGGAAATTCCTGACTTGTGAGGCAGATAACTTCCTCCTACAGAAAGTAGGGGAAGGAACTAGAGGATCGGCTATCCTTGACTTGATCCTAACCAACAGAGATCACTTAGTGGATAAAGTAGCAGTTACGGGAACTCTGGGGGAAAGCAACCAGGTGATACTTGAGTTCTTGATGACAAAGAAAAGGCAGAAGTGCTCAATTCCTACTTTGGCTCAGTCTTCTCCCAAAAGAGGATCTATGAGCCCCCTGGCAAAGGCGAAGTACAGGCTGGAGGGGCAGGATTGCAGCTTGAGATTGATAGGCATATGGTCGAGGAACACCTAATTACTTTGAATGAGTTCAAATCTCCAGAGCCAGATGAACTGCATCCTAGAGTAATAAAGGAAATGGCAGAAGAACTCTCAGAACTGCTGTCTATTCTCTTTGAGAAATCATGGAGGATGGGTGAAGTGCCAGATGACTGGAGGAGGGCTAATGTTGTCCCTATCTTCAGAAAGGGTAAAAAGGAGGAACCTGGGAACTACAGACCAGTCAGTCTGACATCAATCCCTGGGAAAATTCTGAGGCAGATGATAAAGCAATCAGTCTGTAAGCACCTTGAAAACAATGCAGTGATTACTCAAAGCCAACATGGATTTGTCAAGAACAAATCCTGCCAGATGAAACTGATCTCATTGTTTGATCAAGTAACCTCCCTTGTGGACTGTGGGAATGCTGTGGACATAATATACCTTGACTTCAGCAAAACTTTCAACAAAGTGCCCCATGATATCCTGATGAGCAAACTATCTCAAAGTGGGCTAGATGAAACAACAATCCAGTGGATCCACAGTTGGCTAAGGAATCGGACTCAAAGAGTGCTTATCAATGGGACCTTCTCCAACTGGGGAGAGGTAACGAGTGGGGTACCGTAGGGCTTAGTCCTGGGACCAGTGCTCTTCGACATTTTTATTAATGACTTGGAGGAGGAGGTGCAGGGAATGCTGATCATATTTGCAGATGACACAAAATTGGGTGGGATAGCTAATACTTTGGAAGACAGAAACAAAATTCAAAGGGATCTTGATAGTCTGGAGCACTGGGCAGAAAACAACAGAATGAAATTTAATAGGGATAAATGCCAAGTTCTGCACCTAGGAAAAAGAAACCAAATGCACAGTTACAAGACGGGGGATACTTGGCTCAACAACACTACAAGCAAGAAGAATCTTAGAATTGTGGTAGCTCACAAGCTGAATATGAGCCAACAATGGGATGTGGCTGCAAAAAAGGCAAATGCTATTTGGGGCTGTATTAATAGAAGCATAGTTTCCAAATCCTGGGAAGTACTAATTCCCCTCTACTCAGCACTGGTTAGGCTTCATCTGGAGTAATATGTCCAGTTCTGGACACCACAGTTTAAGAAGAATGCAGACAAACTGGAGAGGGTTCAGAGGAGGGCAACAAAGATGATCAGGGGACTGGAAACAAAGCCCTATGAAGAGAGACTGAAAGAACTGGGCATGTTTAGCCTTGAGAAGAGAAGACTGAGGGGAGATAGGATAGCACTCTTCAAGTACTTGAAAGGTTGTCACAGAGAGGAAGGCCAGGATTTCTTCTCGATCATCCCAGAATGCAGGACACGGAATAATGGGCTCAAGTTACAAGAAGCCAGATTCCAGCTGAACATAAGTAAAAACTTCCTGACTGTTAGAGCAATACGACAATGGAACCAATGACCTAGGGAGGTGGTGGGCTCTCCCACACTGGAGGCATTCAAGATGAGGCTGGACTGCCATCTGTCGGGGTGCTCTGACTTGGATTCCTGCACTGAGCAGGGGGTTGGACTCGCTAGCCTTATAGGCCCCTTCCAACCCTACTATTCTATGACTCTACTGGGGCCATTGTGCATATGGTGCTATATGGTTTTAGCTATTAATTTTTGACTTTATAATTGTTTGATAAAGATTATCAAACAATTTGATAATTGTTCTTATCATTGTTTTATATTTTATGTTTTTACATTTTCTGGTATGCCATTGTGGCATAGTTCACCTTAAAGACGCTTATAAATCTTTAAAAATAAGAATAAATAAATAAGGGCACAATCCTATGCATATTTAGACAGAGAAAAGGCCTACAACTCCCAGCATTCCCCAGCCAGCATGGTTGGCTGAGAAATGCTGGGAGTTATAGGCCTTTTCTCTGTCTAAACATGCATAGGATTGTGCCCCAAGTTAGTTTTAAATAGCATTAGTGGATTTTATGTTAAAAAAATTGAAAGAACATGTTGGCAACAATTTGAAGCTTTTTTTAAAAAAAGAAATGCACACAATCAGGCTGGAAACATTAAGGAAAAACATATATTAAATTATTAATACCAAATGAAGCCATTAATGTTATATTTCATTTCCCTTTTCCACCCTGTGCAGTGCAATAAATTCAAGGTTCAGCATTCAATCTAATAAAGGATTTGATGTATCAGCTCTTCTTCAGAATTTGGCTCTAGCTGTATTTTAATTGGAATATATCATCTCCTACCTTAGGCAAATCATTCCTTACTGTGCTGATAGCATGCTTCATGCAAGGATTTGCCTGTACAAGAATAACTGAATGATGCCGAATTGAATTATGAAAATTGAACTTTGGATCCAAATGGAATCCAAATGCTAGACCTACTGTACATCTGTGTTCTATCCTTTCTCCAAGGAGTACAATAAATCTTTCCAACAACCCTGTGAGATAGTTTCAGTTGAGTGATAGCGACATGCTTATGGCCACACAACCCAACAAGCTTCATGGCTCAGCAGAAATTTGAATCCAGGTCTCCCTGTCCAAGTCTAACACCAGTGAAGTCCTAGACTCTCTGTTGCGCTGGATTGCAAATGATGTTGTTTAGAATAATAATGTACTGGCATTTGGGGAAGAACATACAATTGGTAAAGATTAGCAACCTGGAGAAAACTGCAAAACCATCTGAAGTCCCCCAATACTTTCAGCTCTTTCAGGTAGATGTAACAGCATCCAATAATGGAGATGAGATCCTAGAGAAATTCCATTATTTTAATAACTTCCTGGCATGATTCCACCCATTTTCATCTTTTATCTTTTGGAAACATTCTTTTAGTGATGCTTCTCAAGCTGTTGAAATGACCATGATGGACAGGAAGAGACACGGCTTTAGAAGACAGCACAGCCCCACTTAATTCCCTGCAATATGTTTGCGACCACCTCCATTATATGGGAGGATGCCAATGTCAAGTGGTGACTGTTTCATGAAGACAGGCATTGAAAACAAATAAAAATTGTCCAAATATTGGACAAATCCACAGATCTAAGTATCTATTAAAAACTGTATTTACACTTTGATTATACAAATATTCCTTCTGTCTTTCATTTATTATCTTTTAAGGCTACATTCCTAAACACATTTATTAGGCAGGGAGTAAACCCCAATAAGCCCCATTTCACACAGAGAGATTGACTTCTGAGTAGACATGCATTGGATTGTGCTTCAAGAGTAGAGTTGGAAACAAAGGGCTGCATCCAATGGTGCTGTTCCACTAGCAGAATGGAGAGTGCTCACCAGACAGATTCCACGTGCCCCCCCTGCAGCCCTCCCAATCCCCTCCAGAAGTACCCTCCAGAGCAGATTTGGTGGGGCATGCAGGGGGATGCAAGGGAGAGGATAGAGAAGTCCCATTGTGCAAGCAGACCTCTGCTTCCCAACATTGGCTTCAAGTGATAGCAGGCATGTTTAAAAGGCAGATTTGGGCCAATACTGCTTTTTTATATAACCAAACATAGGAATTTGGTTGGGCTACTGGACCTTACCTTCGATGGTGGGAGGAATGAAAGTTCTGAGTTTAAGACATAATCATTTGGGGCCCATATTGTCATAGACAGATAACAACTACAGGAAGAATTCTTATTAAATGGATGAAAGCCAAGCAAGTAACCATTTCCAACAACTTAATCAGCTTGATCACCTACTCAGGGGAGATATTTCCAGCAAAGAGACTTTCAGAGTAATGATCTTAAGAATTTTTTAAAAAAAAATAGTACATCATAAAATAATACAAATTAGAAGACAAATGCTTACACCAGTCCCGTTTTTACTAATTATTAATGTGTGCATTTTCATTTGAAGTTATCCATGTTTTGTTGAGGGATGAGCTTTAGAAAGTTTTGTTTGTCTATAAGGTTTGGTTGTCCATTTTTGGTATAATATTTTAAAATTTTTATACTATTTTGTATTTTTTCTGTATGGAGAGAGAGAGAGAGAGAGAGAGAGAATGTAAAACACACACACTCATACATATATGTTTTAACATCACAGCAGAAGCCAAAATATTTCACTCTAAATATATTTTCCCCTTCATGGATCACTGCCTTGTTGTGGCGAAGGGGCTTGCGTAACTCAGTGAAGCCATACGCTATGCCGTGCAGGGCCACCCAAGACGGACAGGTCATGGCAGAGAGTTCTGACAAAATGTGGTCCACTGGAGAAGGAAATGGCAACCCACTCCAGTATTCTTGCCAAGAAAACCCCATGGAACGTATCACAAGGCTAAAAGATATGACGCCGGAAGATGAGCCCCTCAGGTCGGAAGGTGTCCAATATACTACTGGGGAAGAGCAGAGGGTATTTCCAAGTGTTGCAGAACCCAGAGTCAGAGAGACCACGGAGTGAAGGAAAAAGAGATTCTTTATTTAACGCGCGGGCTTAAGGCTGGAATCGTTTCCAAAGAGCCAGAAGCCCCGATTTACATTAGCACATTGGTTTTATAGACATTGTGACATATATGAAATGGCTCCTCCTCTCCCTCCCGCATGGGGTTGCAATCCTCAACATTTTTCCTCCTAGCACCATTGTTTATAATACAAGAACTGGGTTATAGGGTAGCCATGATAAGGAGAGAACAGAAGAGAACAGCAGAGAACAAGATATACAATTGTATGACCTTTGACAAGATAAGGAATTCCTGTGTCTCGTCAGCTTACAACAATATATTCAAGGGAGAAAGAGCTCAGCAAGAACATGAAGCATGAGACTGCATGAGGCTACTTAGTCTGACCCCCGATATGGCTGCTACATTCCCCCCTTAAATGCATAATTTCATTACAATTATAGCATTTCTGATAACTATACAAAGCTTTTTGTGACATACATATTACTTAGCCTCTTGTTGGGCTATTAGAGCATAGAGGGCAGCAGTTTTACTAGCTGAGACATAAAACAGATTGGTTAAACAGCGCATAAGACAAGGAACGCAGAGACATAACAGAACTTTTATGAACAACACTGGTAGAATTAGGATGAACAATGCTTTTAAGCTAGCTAAGATCTGGAAGCCAAGGGGTTAACTAATTGAGCTAATTGTTTTGTCTTATTGTTTTGTTAGCTACTATATTGTGCAGCTTGTTGATCTGTTCATCTACAGCATTGCCATTATTAGTTAAGTTAAAACAACAGAGCTTTTGGTGTGTCTCACAACTTAAATGATGAAGAAGGAAGAGGTAATCTATACCAGCTCTGTTTTCTAGAACTGCACCTTTTAGATCACGCAGCTTTTTATTTAACAATGACAATGCTCGTGAGGTGGCATTTATGCTTTTGGCTAAGCTGCAAGCTAACCGGTTGATTTCCAGACCATCAGGCAAGGCTAAACCTGGAACCTTAACCAGTGACATTGCTAAGGCCAATTTTTCTGAGTCAGAATATAACTGCACATGACTATTACAATTTTTAGTTAGTTGGAGTGCTCGAGGCTGCCGTTGACGGATTTTCTCAGGCTACAGGGGAAGAATTGGCACCAGCTCAATTGGCGGCTGAGGCAACATGGGTGGTTATCAGACAAGTTGGCAGGAATGAATGACCAAGTGTGGGAACCACATGTTTAAAACTATGAGGCAAAAGTATGTGGGCATCATTAAAAGATATGTTTTGAATTTTATTACAGTGGAAGGGGGCCAGGGATAGCTTTGTATTTTCTGGAAAAATTTTTGACAATTAAGCATTTGTGCACACGTAGCATTTGTTTTAGCAATGATGGGGGTGCGTAGAGTGAACTCTGTAGGGGGTAGGATCTTTGCAACCACGCCCCAATTAGCATTTTGGGAATAAGTTAAACTTACACCATAAACTTTTAACATGGTATCTTTTTGAATTTTCCCAGGATGTCTACAGACAGGTATTAGGCAAGAGCTAATAAGCCTGTTTGCAGGTATACCTCTTGGCAAACAAAAATGTTTTACTCTCGTGATGTTAGCCAGGTGAAGCCAGTAATTATCAGCAAATCACTGGGACAAACTTCTTTTTCCAGGGACAGACCCCCCTTTTTGCACCTTATTAAGGAAACACAATGCAACACTACTAACACTACAACATGCATGTTTGATCTTCTTTGGGATCTGACCGTACGCTGGGCAGCTATTCACCTGGCAAGCTGCAGTAGGGTCTAGTCCCCTTCTTCAATTCTCCAGTTGCAGGTCTGACCGTACGCAGGGGGACAGTTTCCCGGTGTGTCCACAGTAAGGTCTAGCCTGAGTCTTCTTACTGCTTTTTCAGAATGATTTTTAAAGGATTTTCAGGATTTCTGTTTACAGTCTACTCTCCCCCTCTCGCTCTCTTGACTCGTGTCCAATGTATCTAGGGTTTAACTCTAGCTGCTTTCATAGCTGCGGGGGTGGAAAGTATGACAGTTCTGAGTTCTTTCCATCTGGGAGTCAAAGGGTTATTTTTCCCTCTTTAACTCATACTTTAACTCTTGGTTGGAAAGGATGAGCTTCTGTGATGGGAATGGCTTATTTTTTTAAGACAAAGCGGCGCTGGGCTTGAAGACCTTTGCTCAGTGTTTGGACTTCTTGTTTAAGGCTAACGTTTGCTTGCTCTTGATGCCATTCCAGTGTCAATCATGAAGTCAATGTCACTGCCCCTCTCAAGCTGTCTCCCTCTTCGCCCATTCTGGCCCCTTTGGTTTTCTCCTTTGTGTATTTGATTTATTTTATTTGGGCATTCATGCCACTAATGTCCATCTTGTCCACACTGGGCACACTGGTTCTTTTTTTAAGAATCTTCTGCCTCTGCCGGGTCTTCTTCTTTTCTTTTTTTGTTTACGTCTTCTTGGGCCTCTGGGTCGAGGGGGGTGTACTGGCGATAGGCATTTGAAAGATGCTCCAAGTACGCTCTGGGGCCTCGGTGGCACCTTGCAGCACTTTAGACACTTTGGTCATATTAACTGACTTCTTCATACCTGCTTTCATGGCTTTTAACAGCAGGGTTTGATACTGGGTGAGGCGCTCTAGCCCCACTTGTGTTTTGGGATTCCAGCAGGGGGGGGGTTACTTACAAGGAGACTTTATTGGGTAACTTACAGCACACAGGCGTACTTAATGGCTGGATCAGACAGCTTCTCTGAACCACGAGCTATTGCGCTAAATGGGTTTTTATACTATACATGTTACCCATGAGGCAGCACAACACTAGCAAGCATTTTCAGCATAGGCTAGAAGTGCTTGGTTCTCAGGCACAGCTTCCTGTAAACAACTTCGCTTCCCAAAGTGCTTGATAACACTTTTATTTATTAGTATGGGAAGACAAATTTTTTCTCTTTCTTTTGCTTTCTTTTTCTTTGCTGATCTGCCTGTATTGCAGATCATGTTTCAAACTTTTTATATAAAACTTTCTGATCTATGCACCAGCCTTGTTTCTTTATTTGTCTTTTTCAAGTTAAACTCACTTACTTAAACCTTTCTGCCTTACACTAGTCCCAATGACACACATTTGGGATAGGCTCTTCTT
Source organism: Heloderma suspectum (assembly GCF_057233095.1). Lineage (NCBI taxonomy): Eukaryota > Metazoa > Chordata > Lepidosauria > Squamata > Helodermatidae > Heloderma > Heloderma suspectum. The sequence goes on along the minus strand of NC_139460.1, from coordinate 75,125,053 downwards.
CTCCTTCTAGTTACATTTTCTTCATCTTAAAGAACTATTACATTATTGTGGCTACTTTACCCCAGGTAATAAGCTCCAGGCACAATCAGCTGCTTTTAATTTACCCTGGGGGCAACTATGGCCACGCTTCTTTTTTATAAATGTTTTTTCTTTGCCTTTTGCCTTTTGCCTTTTCTTTTTCTCTCTTCTCTATCTGTCTTCTACTTTCTCTATTCCTTCTTTTCTACTTGCTTTTGTCTTTTCTCTTCGTCATCCATTGGGAACCACACTTAGTATCATTTGGAGTTGCAACTAACACTAATCTGCAAATATCACATATACTTTATGATATCTAAGAAATCATAAAATATATACAACAAACTTTTTCTGCAATTTAACACAATGAATAGAAAACACTTCTTGCATGGTAAGGCATGATGGAGCAGATCCAGCAATCATACTGGTCTTCTGGCTGAAAGCTCAGGGCTCATTAAAATCAAGGGACGGGCATACCCACACACGCAGAGTTCTAGGTCACCATTTTTGCATTGGCAACTCTATGCTGCATGAGTTCTGGCAGAAGGAAATCTAAAAGTTATAGATCAAACTCAGCCTGCTGTACACTGAGCTGACTACAAACATAGACACACGGTCCACAGCGATGAGAGTTCAAGTTTATCAAAAGCTTCATAGCACTGTCCATGGCAAGTTTGTGACAATTTAAAATTTTAGTTCATGTGCAGAGTGTCTCTAAAAAGCTCAGATGATGATGGAGGCAAACAGTGAAGGCTCTGGGCAATGAAGATGCGATGTTTCCAGCAAAGGCTCTCTACTTTTGCATGAGTTTAAAAAGGGCAAGTGTGGCCCTACACCCCTTCTGACAGACAAGGGCCTTTAACTTTTTAGCAAGGCCTCTGTCTAAACAGAGCCGCACAGCTCAGCTCTCTAGCCGTGACGCTTTAACTTGGGCAACTCCTCTGTAAATTTTATTTTACTTCTGTCAGGTTCTCTCACAGACATTTTAAGAACTTACTCTTTTTTTTTTTCTTTTCTAACCTGGTACACGAAAGCACTGAAACACTGAGTGCCGAAACTCAGGACGCTGGGGGGTGATGGGCATCGCTTTATACTTGCATTTTTCAGGCAGCCATTAATCTTCGGGGAGGCGGTGGGGTGATTTGCAGGACTTCAAAGGCAAGCTTCTCAGTTTGTTTGTATTTGTAAATCCCAAGCTCAAAACAGGACACAATGAGGTACAGGGCATCCAAATTCTTGCTTTGGCACGGGCAACAAATAACTCGGGTTAGCTTTCTTCGCTGGGGTCTCAAACAGGAAAACAGTCTTAATTTAAAGTTGTAACATCACTGACAGCGTCAGCCAGCCAGCTACACAGATCTCATTGTTTTTTAAGACAGTTGCTCCAATATTTTCTTCTCAATCAGGTTGGGTCTCCCAGCTTACACAGTTTATTGCAGCTTTCAGGAGCATGGCAGTAGCGTGATTTTGGCTTGGCCAGGAACATGCTGTCTGGTTTCTCGGTCTCTTTAGCACACACACTTAGGCAGTGTAACACTGGATACTCAAATCAGTGAGATTTCTTCATTGCAGGGAATCCCACGGCAAAAGCTTAATGGTTACGCTCTTCAGAAATCATATAGCTGATGGTCAGTAGCTACAGGCTCTATGCAATTTTAACACAGTTCAAAGCTAAACACAGTTACCTTGACAGAGATCTTCAACGTGGTCTTTCCGCTTCATTCTGCTTTGGGACAGTCTTATGGCACACTTTTCACTCGAAGAGGGGTCTAGCCTGTGCTCTGGGGGCTGATTCTTCACCTTTATTTTCTATTTTGCCTTCATCTTCTGGGTCTTCATTTTCAGTTTCCATTTTTTAGGGATTTTATCTCAATTAGGCGAGGTGATGATGTTGTACAACTCAGAACGTTGTGGGCAATTTTCCTGCCCCCCCCTCTCAGCACGCTAGGCTAACAGCTACGTCTTCGGCCTTACACTCTCACGCTCCCACGCTTTGTTAAAAGCCAGACTGTCCTGCAACATTTTTCTAATTAACAGCCTCAGATCTTGTTTTTTTTCCTCTCAGCTCGACCTTGAGCTTTTTGCTGTTTTCTCTCTCTATTCTGAATCTTTTTTAAAAAAAAACCTTTTTCCTTCTTTGTTTGACATACATCTCAAGGGGGTGCAAGGTTTGCTTCCCCCACCACCCATAGCCTCCCTCCTAAATTGAAGACAGACACAATTAGGGAATGGGAATTGGTCAGTGAGTAAGGGGTCTCACTGGCCGACACAAGAGGATTTTTCACACCACGCACTTTGCTACTGGCCTGGGCACCCGGACGGTGAACGGTATGCGTCAGAAACCGCAGTAGCCACTCACACAATCATCAATCTCTCCACTACATCCATATGTCCCTGCCACCCACTTTTCCCACTTTTTACCAGAGCGGAAAACGGCTTCCCCAGCTTCCTCAGCTTCCTACTGAGTACTGGCGTGCTAGGTACTGGCGCCCACTCGGGGGTGTGATCAGGCCCCCCTTCTACCCGCAAGGAGTAGGTTCTTTTGTGTACGTATACCACCAACACTGACCTTCTTCATAAGGCGGGGCCCTCTTTTTTTCTGCCCAGTGGCCTTTCTCCCTAAAGGCGGGGCCCTCTTTTTCCCATATACTTGCCTTTCTCCTGAAGGCTTCCAATGTGGGTTTCAACTCAATTGCAGCTGCGATACAGGCAGGGCTCAAGTTCCTTCCTCCGCTTCCCAAGGTTCTCTTGCTGCTCGCTGCCGTTTGGGCGATCCCGGTGCAGGCTTTCTCCCATTCACTCGACAAAAAGGTCGGTGGCGCCAAGAAAGGGAGGCATGCGCCGAGCTCGTCTTCCCGGTGCGGCGATCAAGAGCAGGCAACTGCCACCTGTCTGGCTCAGAGCCTGCCACATCCGAGTCACGGCACCATTTATGTTGCAGAACCCAGAGTCAGAGAGACCACGGAGTGAAGGAAAAAGAGATTCTTTATTTAACGCGCGGGCTTAAGGCTGGAATCGTTTCCAAAGAGCCAGAAGCCCCGATTTACATTAGCACATTGGTTTTATAGACATTGTGACATATATGAAATGGCTCCTCCTCTCCCTCCCGCATGGGGTTGCAATCCTCAACATTTTTCCTCCTAGCACCATTGTTTATAATACAAGAACTGGGTTATAGGGTAGCCATGATAAGGAGAGAACAGAAGAGAACAGCAGAGAACAAGATATACAATTGTATGACCTTTGACAAGATAAGGAATTCCTGTGTCTCGTCAGCTTACAACAATATATTCAAGGGAGAAAGAGCTCAGCAAGAACATGAAGCATGAGACTGCATGAGGCTACTTAGTCTGACCCCCGATATGGCTGCTACACAAGTAGCGCCAGAAAGAGTGAAGCGGCTGGGCCAAAGCCGAAAGGACACTCAGCTGTGGATGTGTCTGGTGGTGAAAAGAAAATCCGATGCTGTAAAGAACAATATTGTTTAGGAACCTGGAATGTCAGATCAATGAATCAAGGTAAGCTGGAGGTGGTCAAACATGAGATGGCAAGATGGAACATCGACATCTTGGGAATCAGCGAACTCAAATGGACAGGCATGGGCGAATTTAATTCAGGTGACCATCATATCTACTATTGTGGGCAAGAATCCCTTAGAAGAAATGGAGTAGCACTCATAGTCAACAAAAGGGTGGGAAAAGCAGTACTGGGGTACAATCTTAAAAATGATAGAATGATCTCAGTACAAATCCAAGGCAAACCATTCAACATCACAGTAATTCAAGTCTATGCCCCAACCACTGATGCCGAAGAAGCTGAGGTTGATCGCTTCTATGAAGACCTCCAACACCTTCTAGAACTAACACCAAAAAAAGATGTCCTCTTCATCATAGGGGACTGGAATGCTAAAGTAGGAAGTCAAGAAATCACCGGGATAACAGGCAGGCATGGCCTTGGTGTACAAAATGAAGCAGGACAAAAGCTAATAGAGTTTTGCCAAGAGAACACGCTGATCATAGCAAACACTCTTTTCCAACAGCACAAGAGACGACTCTACACATGGACATCACCAGATGGTCAATATCGAAATCAGATTGATTATGTCCTTTGCAGCCAAAGATGGAGAAGCTCCATACAGTCAGTAAAAACAAGACCTGGAGCTGACTGTGGCTCAGATCATGAGCTGCTTCTTGCAAAATTTCGGCTTAAATTGAAGAACGTCGGGAAAACCACTAACCCATTCAGGTATGACCTCAATCATATCCCTTATGAATATACAGTGGAGGTGAGGAATAGATTTCAGGGATTAGACCTGATAGACAGAGTGCCTGAGGAACTATGGACGGAGGTCCGTAACATTGTTCAGGAGGCAGCAACGAAATCCATCCCAAAGAAAAAGAAATGCAAGAAAGCCAAGTGGCTGTCTGATGAGGCTTTACAAGTAGCTGAGGAAAGAAGGGAAGCGAAAAGCAAGGGAGAAAGGGGAAGATATATCCAACTGAATGCAGAGTTCCAGAGAATAGCAAGGAGAGACAAGAAGGCCTTCTTAAATGAACAATGCAAGGAAATCGAGGAAAACAACAGAATGGGAAAGACTAGAGATCTCTTCAAGAAAATTGGAGATCTCAAGGGAACGTTTTGTGCAAAGATGGGCATGATAAAGGACAAAGAAGGCAGGGACCTCACAGAAGCAGATGAGATTTAGAAGAGGTGGAAAGAATACACAGAAGAACTATACAGGAAAGATCTTAATGTCCTTGATAGCCATGATAGTAATGTCCTTGATAGCCATGATAGTGCGGTCACTGAACTTGAGCCGGACATCCTCGAGAGTGAAGTCAAGTGGGCCTTAGGAAGCATTACTAACAACAAAGCTAGCGGAGATGACAATATTCCAGCTGAGCTATTTAAAATCCTAAAAGATGATGCTGTTAAAGTGCTGCATTCAATATGCCAACACATTTGGAACACTCAGCAATGGCCGCAAGACTGGAAAAGGTCAGTTTACATTCCAATTCCAAAGAAGGGCAACGCCAAAGAGTGTTCAAACTACCGCACCATTGCGCTCATTTCACATGCCAGCAAGGTGATGCTCAAAATCCCACAAGATAGGCTTCAGCAGTATGCGAACCGAGAACTACCGGAAGTACAAGCTGGGTTTCGAAGAGGCAGAGGAACTAGAGATCAAATCGCCAACATTCGCTGCATCATGGAGAAAGCAAGAGAATTCCAGAAAAATTTCTATTTCTGCTTCATTGACTACGCGAAAGCCTTTGATTGTGTGGATCACAACAAACTGTGGCAAATTCTTAAAGTGATGGGAGTACCAGACCACCTTACCTGTCTCCTGAGAAACCTGTACGAGGGTCAAGAAGCAACAGTAAGAACCGGACATGGAACAACCGCGTGGTTCAAAATTGGGAAAGGAGTACGACAAGGCTGCATATTGTCACCCTGCTTATTTAACTTATATGCAGAGTACATCATGAGAAATGCCGGGTTGGATGAATCAGAGGTCGGAATTAAGATTGCTGGGAGAATTATCAACAACCTCCGATATGCAGACGATACCACCCTAATGGCAGAAAGTGAAGAGGATCTCAAGAGCCTCTTGTTGAGGGTGAAAGAGGAGAGTGCAAAAGCTGGTTTGAAACTCAACATTAAAAAAACTAAGATCATGGCATCTGGCCCCATCACTTCCTGGCATATAGAAGGGGAAGAAATGGAAGCAGTGACAGATTTTACTTTCTTGGGCTCCAAGATCACCGGAGACAGTGACTGTAGCCATGAAATTAAAAGACGCTTGCTCCTTGGGAGGAAAGCTATGGCAAACCTAGACAGCATAGTAAGAAGCAGAGACATCACCTTGCCAACAAAGGTCCGTCTAATCAAAGCTATGGTTTTCCCAGTAGTAATGTATGGCTGTGACAGCTGGACTATAAGGAAGGCTGAGCGCCGAAGAATTGATGCTTTCGAACTGTGGTGCTGGAGAAGACTCTTATGAGTCCCCTGGACTGCAAGGAGGTCAAATCAGTCAATCCTAAAGGAAATCAACCCTGAGTGCTCATTGGAAGGACAGATACTGAAGCTGAAGCTCAAATATTTTGTCCACCTAATGCGAAGAGAAAACTCTCTGGAAAAGACTCTGATGCTGGGAAAGACTGAAGGCAAAAGGAGAAGGGGACGGCAGAGGATGAGATGGCTAGGTAGCATCACCGATGCAATGAATATGAACCTGAGCACACTCCGGGAGAGTGCTCAGGACAGGAAGGCCTGGCGTGCTATGGTCCATGGGGTCACGAAGAGTCGGACACGACTGAACGACTGAACAACAACAACAAATATATTTTACTCTGTTTGTAGTCTATCTATATTTCATATATCTATATCTGTATATAGAATTGATATATCTCTGTCTGTCTGTCTGTCTGTCTGTCTATCATTGATTGAATTACTGTATATAGAATTTTGGAGAAAAAACAGACAAAACAAAGCAAGGCTGAGTCTGCAAGATGAATTAAATTGCTAATAAGGTGAACATAAAAGGTGCAATTTAAACATTTCTGCTCTCTGAAAAACAAATGTACCAATACAAATGATTATACACTCAGAAATCAGTCTGAATATGCTAAAGCCTAAAGCTCCAAAATGAGTTTGTAAATTCCAATTTGGGAATTTTTTAATAGAATTAAATTCTATAGACCACGTAACAACGGACTGGTTTAAGATTGGGAAAGGAGTACGGCAGGGTTGTATACTCTCACCCTACCTATTCAACCTGTACACAGAACACATCATGTGACGTGCTGGGCTTGATGAAGCCAAGGCTGGAGTTAAAATCGCTGGAAGAAACATTAACCATCTCCGATATGCAGGTGATACCACTTTGATGGCTGAAAGCGAGGAGGAGCTGAGGAACCTCATGACGAAGGTGAAAGAAGAAAGTGCAAAAGCTGGGTTGCAGTTCAACCTCAAAAAAACCAAGATTATGGCAACCAGCTTGATTGATAACTGGCAAATAGAGGGAGAAAACGTGAAGGCAGTGACAGACTTTGTCTTTCTAGGCGCAAAGATGACTGCAGACGCTGACTGCAGCCAGGAAATCAGAAGACGTTTACTTCTTGGGAGGACAGCAGTGACAAATCTTGATAAAATAGTGAAGAGCAGAGACATCACACTGACAACAAAGGTCTGCATAGTTAAAGCAATGGTATTCCCTGTAGCAACCTATGGCTGCGAGAGCTGGACCATACGGAAGGCTGAGCGAAGGAAGATAGATGCTTTTGAACTGTGGTGCTGGAGGAAAATTCTGAGAGTGCCTTGGACTGCAAGAAGATCAAACCAGTCCATACTCCAGGAAATCAAGCCAGACTGCTCACTTGAGGGAATGATATTAAAGGCAAAACTGAAGTATTGTGGCCACATCATGAGAAGACAGGACACCCTGGAGACGATGCTGATGCTAGGGAAAGTGGAAGGCAAAAGGAAGAGGGGCCGACCAAGGGCAAGATGGATGGATGATATTCTGGAGGTGACGGACTCGACCTTGGGGGAGCTGGGGTGGCGATGGCCGACAGGAAGCTCTGGCGTGGGCTGGTCCATGAAGTCACAAAGAGTCGGAAGCGACTGACCAAATAAACAACAACAAAAAATTCTATAGAAATTGCTATACTATGACTGTTATGGTGTGAGAAGAATCCCTATCTATAATGAGCAAGAAACTCCAGATGGGCTTAGCCATACACCTCCTGCTGACTAACTTTGATCGGTCATGTTACCCTGTTTCTGTGTGGACCTATGAATACAATCAAGAAATAACAGCTAAGGAACTGGTTTTGTGGCCATTTATCTGAGGCTAGAGGTAAGTCAAAAGCTCCTAATCTTGCCATGGTTGATGACTGTCTTTTCATTTGCTTCAACCTTCACACCCTGAAGTGTATAAAGAAATGAGATGCTGGAATGAATTCAAAGACTGGTCTCTCAGAACATCTGACCTTGGAAACAGAGTCTGCATCTGGACTTATGACATGGCTGTTAGAATTGGTTCTATATAGGGGAAACAGGGAATTTACACTGGTCATATAATGTAATCTGAAGAGGACTGAATGGGGGCTTTTTCTGATGCACATGAACAACCAGACTCTGCTTTAAATTGCTCTCTGCCTCCACACAGCAATCCATTGACATGTACTTGCATACAGTGAAGATTGGAGGGTGTGGGATAGGTAGTCTCTACATCCAAAGGAAACTTTATAGTAGTTTAGAGAAAATATCTCAGCTGAAACAACCTATGCCCTCTCTTTTAACACTAGCACCTGGGCTCATCCAATGAAGCTAATTGGTGGGAGACTCAGGGAAGATAAAAGGAAGTGCGCAGTGATTACCACCAGTTTGGACAACATTAAAAGGAGAATAGGCAAATACATGGAGGATAAGGCTATCACTGACTACTAGGAACTAGGCCTGTGCACCGCTTCGGCCCAAGGCTCGAACCCCAAGTCGAAGCGGGCCACTTCGGGCCATTTCAGGCTCCTTCTGAGGTGAAGCGGAGGAGGCAAGAAGTGACCCGAAGTGCGTCAGGGGCCCTTCGAAGTGCTCAGTGTGCTTCGGAGCCTCGGCACCCTGGCCCAGCTGCACCAGCACCTCCAGCTTCTAACCTGAGGTGACTCACAGGAGTCGCTGCTTCCATCATCTCTGTCGCCGCCCACCACTGTCCACTGCCGCAACCACCACTGTCACCGCCTCCACTGCCGGCGCCGCCACTATCACAGCCCCCATCATCACTGCTGCTGCCCCCTGCCGCCACCAGTTCCTGAACCCTGGACGTACACTGGCTGTTTTTGGTGGGAGTCAAATGTTGACTCTTTTTAAAATGGCGACTTCCTGTAACAAGAACCAGCGTATGTCCTGGGCTCAGGAGCTGGTGGTGGCGGGCAGCAGTGATGATGGTGGTGGCAGAGATAGTGGCAGTGGTGGAGGCGGCAGAGGCAGAGGCGGCAACAGCAGCAACAGTGGAGGAGACAGCAGAAGCAGCAGCCCAGGTAAGGAGCTGGGGGTTTGCGAGGGGCGTCAGGGGGGTTCTGAAGCGGGATTCAGATGGCCGAATCCTGCTTCGGGTTCGGGCCCAAGTCGGGTTGGGGGGGCCCAAGTCAGCCCAAGCTGAATCAGACCTGCCACAAAGCGGCTTCCAAGTTGGATCAGGGGGTCCCTGCACAGCCCTAAAAATTACAAAGTCTAGGGAGTCATTTACACAGCCTCATCATTTACTGACATGGAAGGACGTGGAGATGCTTCTGCATCCCCTCTCATTGCATGTATAACCTGCACCAAGAACTGGCCAAACAAGTGGGGCCCACCCATCTTGGCTCCATTTCTCATTCCCAGTCATACAGATGGTAGGGAACAGTTGTGAGCCTGAAGTTTCCTCTTAGGAATGGATAAGAAATTTGTTTCAGTTTGTTTTTTATAAGAACTTATACAATTCCTTTAGGAGAGCCAGCTGCATTTCTGGGCTGGTGGAAGTGCCTGTCTCATGAGCTGCATTCCAGCCAATCGTTACTCTTGAAACTGTGAAGGGTGGGGGGCCTTTAGCTGAGCTCAACATGGGCGGCAGGAGTATTGCAATGCATTATATCTGAGGCTCCCTCTGAAGATGGTCTGGAAACTCCAGTTAGTGCAGAATAGAGCAATGATGCTGCTTCCTGGGACTTGCCAGTTCAAACATATTACTCCAGCGTTGCATCAAGTGCACTGGTTACCAGTTAGCTTCTGGGTCCAATTCAAAGTGTTGGTTGTTGTTGTTGTTCAGTCGTTCAGTCGTGTCCGACTCTTCGTGACCCCATGGACCATAGCACGCCAGGCCTTCCTGTCCTGCGCTCTCTCCCGGAGCGTGCTCAAGTTCATATTCATTGCATCCGTGATGCTATCTAGCCATCTCATCCTCTGCCGTCCCCTTCTCCTTTTGCCTTCAGTCTTTCCCAGCATCAGGGTCTTTTCCAGGGAGTTTTCTCTTCGCATTAGGTGGCCAAAATATTGGAGCTTCAGCTTCATTATCTGTCCTTCCAATGAGCACTCAGGGTTGATTTCCTTTAGGATGGACTGATTTGACCTCCTTGCAGTCCAGGGGACTCGTAAGAGTCTTCTCCAGCACCACAGTTCGAAAGCATCAATTCTTTGGCGCTCAGCCTTCCTTATAGTCCAGCTCTCACAGCCATACATTACTACTGGGAAAACCATAGCTTTGATTAGACGGACCTTTGTCGGCAAGGTGATGTCTCTGCTTCTTACTATGCTGTTGGTATTGTGTTGGTATTGACCTATAAAGCCCTAAACAACTTAGGACTAGGCTACCTGAAAGAGCACTTTCTCCCATATATTCCTGCCCAACTGTTAAGATAATCTTTGGAGACTCTTCTCTGGGTACCACTACCTATAATAGTTTGATGGGCAGCTACCAGAGAAAGTTTTTTCTCTGTAGTTGCCCCCATCTGTGGAATGCCCTTCCCAGGAGGAGCCACCTGGCATCCTAATTATATGCATTTACAGTAGATGCGAGGCTAGGATCTTCAACTTTAAAGTGTTGTTTTTTATCACCAATTTTACTTCAATATCTCTTCAATATCTTTAATACATGGAGGGAGCAATCCTATGGCTGCTAGACAGTGGCTAGATGGCCATAGGATATCGTACTATCCGGGAACCGACCTCGGAGCCCAGAGAACCAACCTCCCTCCACTTCCGTGCTGCCTCCGAGGCAGCACAGAACAGCCCCATCCTCCGCGCTCACAAGAGGAGCGTGGAGTGGTGGAAAAGGGGCGTGGCTGGGAGCATTCCAGGGCGGGGAGGGTGGAAATGCCTGTACAACACATCCAACGTGTTGTACAGCAGCCTCCTTCTCTGCTCCATCCTCCCACACCTAGACAGCCTCAGTCAGCTGTCTAGCCGAAAATGCAGGGAACGATCCCCTCTGTATTTCTCCTACCCTGCTTTGGATAGGCTGTCGCCTCTGAGTCTGGGGGCAGCCGCCTATCTAGATAGGATTGCACCCTTAATATCTTAATTTTGGGACATTTTCATTCGCTCTATTGTGATTTTACTGTTGTTTGGGGATTTTATGATTGTAAACCTCTCCAAGGGCATTTGTCAGTTGAACGGTATATAAATCTAAGAAAGAAAGAACAAAAATGTGCAAATTTCTTCATACTGGGGACAAAAGAACTCGGGACTTATTTTTTTTAGAAATTGAATGTGGGAGAAACCGAAACAGGCAGATTCATCCATCCAGGCCCAGGGCTTTGAGTGCTTAGCTGTTAAAAGTTTGGGTTTGAATCCCTGTATATTTAACTATGTTAGCACTGAATTAGGGTTGCCACATCTTTTTTTCTGATAGGCTCATCTTTAACAGCTATATGGCAGGAAGATACATAATGGTCCTCTCCATGCTGGGAACAGCTGTACCTACTGAATTTAGCTGGTGCAGATAGGTAAGAATTTCATTCAGTTCACTGTTTGATAAGGTATTACCATAATTCACAAATGTCTTCATATTTGGGCCAGAAAGAAGTTGAGATTTAACATTTTTGAATGCACACAGTCTCTGTGTGAATTGGTCTCCAATGCTTACATTTATTTTTCTATTAAAAAGAAATATATTGTGTTAGAAGATAATGCACATCCTTACTGTATCTGATAAGTAATCCCGTTAATTCAACATCTTGTCTTTGACTGCAGCTTGACTGGATGCTTTAGAAGCGTACCAACATCTCTAGTGCCTATTAATCTCAGTTGGGTTGGAGAGCTGTTAGGTAATCTGAAATGCTTGAAGTCAGCAATTCTGGGCAAGATCCATCCTGATTTCATCTATGTGGTCCAACAGCATCCCACAGACTAGGCCACACAAATAATCTTGAGCCAGTTTTACGGACTGAAATAAATGAGACAACCAAGTTCACTCATATCAACTCCATCCACTTTGATATTACAAACTCAGATAGGATATTTTGGGAATGAAATAGGCTGTACTTTGAGCCAAAGAAGGTAAAACAGTGGCCAAAGTTTTGTAGGAATTAAAGGGGACAATATATCGCCACAGCATTATTCAACTCCATAATAAGAACCGAGCACTGCAAACAAACAAACAAACAAACAAACAAAATCTAGACTTGATTTAAGTGGAGGAACAAACTGCAGTTCTTCTGTAGGACACACCCAATGCGATGCAGTCTTTCTCCACAGCCTTCAAAAAGAAGGGACTGGGTTTGCCAAATCCTGAAACCACTCTAATTACATTAATAAAAATTGATATTTGCTGTCGCCAGTCAAAAGCAGCCGTCTGCCTTGTTATTGGTGCTGACACTGCCTGCTAAGGCAGCTTTTCTTCTGTATTTTACAGAGGCAAAATGTAATTGGAATGGGGGGGGCATCATTTGCATTATGCCTTGTAGGAGAAAAGAAATCTGGTTTACTAGAGGTTTTCTGCTCAAACCAAGGAGGTCAGCCAGGCAAAACCAGAGCATCACATAGGCAACCTGAGCTATCTTCCCTCATAGCATAAAAAAACTGAACAATCTTTCATAGTAAGTGACTCCAGTGGGTATTTAAATTTATGTGAAAAGAAATCAGCCTAAAAATATAACTTATGTCTGATGTCTTTTTCTAGGTTAGCTCTGCCTTATTTAGTCAGCTTCATTACATGCCCAGTGACATAAAACCAGGTGGCAGTTGACACACTAAACCACTCTAAGCCAGTCACCCTCTACTCCAATGTCAATCATTTGCCTGGGAGTCAGGAAGCAGAACTAGGCCATGATTTCATTTCAAAAAACATCAGACTTGCTTTTGTTTCTTGTTAGTTTCATTCAATTTGCACATTAATGGGCATCACGGTCATATATCGACAGCTCTTGCAGCAAAATGGGTGAGAAGAATTTTTGTGGAGGGAAAAAGGGAGCACTTTTCAAAGCAAATGCAACAGGCACGTGTTTTGTAGGTGATCTTAGTTAAGTGCTTGCCTGCCTATTTGCTGATAATACTGCTGAAAAAGTTAACATGCATTTATGACTGTTTATTAATTAACATTGCCTCTCCCTGCCTACAGCAAAAGTGGAACTCCTGTGATTAAAGGAATGGAAGTTGAAGGACTATGTAGCCAAATATACATAATATTCAGTCATCAAAAAACCTGCCAATTTAAAAGACCAGACGATAAGGCTATCTCACGTTGGCCCAAACTCCACAAAGCCAGGAAATTGGAAGCTAAGGCTGATGCCTTATCTGATGTGCTCCGTGATCAGTCATGATGTTGTGCAGTGTCACAAATTGTGCTTGCTTACAACTTCCCCTCCAGGCACCCACACTTTTACCGGGTCTTTCAGTCCCAAATCCAGATTGGGAGGATGGAATGCCTGGGACCAGCAAAGGTACTCTACATTGTCCTGGTCCTGTATTGCCTTATGAAGCACCTGAGCCTTACTGTATTGCTAAAGAGCCTAAGCCTCTCATAGAGATGTAAAATTCTCAATGTTCCTTGGTTGGGAACCATAAATAGAAGAGAACTTGTATAGCACGGGTAGATGACTTGTGGCCCTCCAGATTTTTGGCCTACAACTCCCATCAGCCCTACCCAGGATAGCCAGTGGTTAGCAATGGCGGGAGTTGTAGGCCAAAACATCTGGAGAGCCACAAGTCCCCCCCCCACTATATACCCCCAAAGGGCTATAAAGCTAGGAGTCTCGGTGGAATTCCAAAACAAAATTGTGTTATGGCACCTAGTCAGCGGAAGCATATTTGCAGGAAATAAAAATAAGAAAGCTATTAGATTTTTAGATTAGTTGGTAATACAGATGTGTAAAGAGACTTGCTTGATTGTGGCCAATGTGTTTAGGACACATTACTCTTCAACATTTCTTTCAGCCAAAGGAAGGAATGTGGGTGATGTGTTAAATGGTATACTTCTATATTTTTTTATACTAAGAATGACAGTAAACTGAAAAATCAATAAATATATAACAATCTCTCAACTTTTCTTTATCACATTAATAAAAGACTATAGCACATCATGAGAGAGACTAGAGGGTGACAAATTTCCAGTGGCTCAGGCAAACCAATTTCACAGCCACCTAGAATTCATATACAATTGAGAAGATTCACATTTTTAAAAAACCGAATCAAATTTTCAAGCCATTCCAATGGAACAGTTTTAGCATCCACGTACTGTATCCAACATACCTTTGCCAGGTTTTCATCCCATGTTCTCTCCAGAATGTATGAAACCCTAGCCATTGTAGGGCCATGCGCTGATCACATCATTCCTGCTCATGACAGTATTAGTGGCACATGGGAGGCAGCAGCACTGGCATGCAAAATATGTGTGTGATTGGAATTGTTTCTGATGCACTTCAGACATTGCTGATGTGATGTGAGACAAAACCCTATAAAGGCAGCTTTTCAGCAGCTACCATACTGACCCAGTTTGCAAGTAACAGTGACAAACTGTAAGTTAATTAATTAACCCTTGTTTTGCCACAGTGTGTGGCGGGCAGGTGCTGCTGCCATTTTGCATATGCAACCTCCAACTGACCCAATCACAGATTGTTCCATGTCATCTGAACCCAGACAGTATGGGTAATTCATGGGTTAAACAACCCACAGTTAACCTATAATTAGTTGTGAGGTACACTGCCATTATATGCAAATGGTCCCACTGTATCAGTAGCAAATGAATTGAGCCTGTGCCTCCAACAGATAAGCTGGACAGATGATGTGGGAAAGAAAAGGCATTTGCATAGGCTTAGAAACTGGCTGAAAAAAAATCAGTGGTGTATCAAGCACTGATATGAATCCAAGGAACATGGAGAAGAATGATAACAAGTAACAGTCTTGTCCTATAAATATATGTGTCATTGCTCTCACGTAGGTACAGCTACATTCTGTCTTAAGTGACAAATCCATTCTGCTGTTTTGTGTGTTCTAGGATGGCCATGTGTCCTCTTTGAAAGAGGACCATCTCTGTTTGAAGGAGTGTCAGAGGGCAGTCCTCTGTTTTGAAGGCATTCTGTGTTTGAAGGCTGTCCAGTCCAGGTGTGGTTTCAAGAGAAAGAAACAGCAGAAGGGAAAGCAGGCAGGGGCCTTGAAGTGGCCCATTCTCAGCTCATGGACAGCAGACTGAATGAGGCATATGAGTCATCTCATCACACTCTATGGTGGTATGTGTTGTTGTTGTTGATGATGATGATCTATACATATGAATTAGTATATGCAAATCAATCTCCTCCATTTTGTTGATGCCTTTTCTCCTTGGGGGCAATTTAAGTGGCCTGGTGTTGGCTGCACCAGTGGCCTCCAACAAACTCACGTTATGTGTTCTCTGGTGTGCTTGGCTCACTAATCCAGGGGTGGGCAACTTGTGTCCTTCCAGATGTTTCAGCCTACAACTAGGGATGGCGGAGAATTCCGCCATGGATCCCAGTGAAGCCGAATGCCAGCTCATTCAGCCCCCTGGAATTCATGGCAGAGCGAAGACCCCCACCCCGTGAAACGCACGTGAAACGGAGCCTACCTGGTGCCGTTCACCGGTGGGTGCTCCTTGAATGGCGGCCGTGGCCACAGCCGCCATTCACCTCCCCAGGAATGCCATGATAGGCTACGTAAGTATTTACGTAGCCTATCACGGCTAATGCAGGGACACCATTTGCGTCCCTGCAGAGGCTGTGATAGGCTACGTAAATACTTATGTAGCCTATCATGTCAAAAGGCAGCCACGCAAATGGCGGCCACCGTAGCTGCTGCCATTTGCATCCCTGCTTTAGCCATGATAGGCTACGTAAATATTTACGTAGCCTATCATGGGCTAGCGCAGGGATGCAAATGACATCCCCTATGCAGGATGCCATTTGCGCCATAGCAGCCCGGCAGCGGCTGGAGGCCTCGCTGCCAGTTGGCCCAGCCGGTGGCTCCGTAGACTGGCCACGGAGCGGAGCCAGACAGGCAGGATTCTGAGGGGGAGGAACGGATCGCCTCCCCCCCTGTCGAGGATTCCAGGGGGAGGAACGGATCACCTCCCCCCAACTGTGGACCCCAGCAGAGCCAGGTAAGCGGAGTTTCATACACCCCTATCTACAACTACCATCAGCTCGAGCTGGCACAGCCAATAATGAGGGTTGATGGGAGTTGTAGGACAAAACATCTGGAGGGCCACAAGTTCCTCGCCCTTCCATAAGTCAGGACTGCCGGGAGTATTTATGGACCTAGGAGCAAATATAAGTCACTCTCCATAAGGGTGTTTCTGTCTTGGCAGCTAAAGTAATTAAAGCTCTAATTAAATGAAACCAGGCTTGTCTCCTGCTCTGAGCTGGGATCTTAGCACCATGCCTTCCTTGCACTTGGCCTGAGAGCTGATGCAGCTTAGTAGCTAAGGGCGCAATCCTATGGGGATAGGTGGCCGCCTCCGAACTTGGAGGCATCTGCCTATCCAAAGCAGGGCAGGAGAAGCATGGAGGGGATCGTTCTCTCCGCACTTCTCCTGCCCTGCATTTGCAGCTAGACAGACAATTTCAACTGTCTAAATAAATAAATAAATAACCTTATGGTGGGTAACTACCAGGACTTGATGCAACAGTGTCTTAAATTGGTACCCTAAGGGCACAATCCTATGGGTTGTGCACTGGGTACTTGAAAGTAGGGCTGTGCACAGACCCCCATTTTGCTTCAGATGCCACTTCGGACCTTCCAAAGCAACCCCACTTCACTTTGGACTGATTTGGACCCCATCTGCTTCGTTTCGGATTCAGATTTCTGAATTATTCGGATTTGATGTTTTTCCATTGACTTGCATTGGAAAATAGAAATAGCCATAATTTTTTCAGTTTTCATGATAAATACATGTAATTTGGGAATCTCTCAGCCCCCATGGAGCAGATTCCACCTGCCAAATTCCAAACAGTTTGGCCCAGGAGTTTTATGCTAGACATAGTTAAAATTTTATTTTTTCAACAAAAAGCAAAGAGCTATAACTTTTCACTGTTTCCACAGAAGTGCATGAAATTTGGGGACCACTCAGCCCCCATGGAGGGGATCCCACCTGCCAATTTCAGACAGTTTGGCCCAGTAGTTTTACTGCTAGGCACATATTATATGTGCTGTTCTCAGAAACTCAAAACAAAGGTCATTAAGGGATAATGAGAGAAGTTAGGTGTTTAAGCTGTGATTAGGAGGAGGTCACTATCCTTAAGCTCTATTGTAGCTTTCTTTGAGGTGTAACTAACCCCTCTCACCTAGTACTACTAAATTTGGTAATCTGGAGCCAGATAAAGTTGGCATCCAGGCTGTGGATTGCCAATTTGCCATCTTGGACATAAGAGATGGTTGATTCATTCAACTGCCCTGTGGTAAAAATTTGCTGGATTCTAAAGCCTGGTCAACTTAAAGTGCCTAGCTCCAATTTTCTAAATCCATATAACTTCCTTCTCACTCTGTCTCAAGTACTCTGTTTGATTGTAACAGTAGGGATGTTGGAGAAATCTGCAATGGATTCAAGACCCCAAAGATGCCTCATATTGAGCTTGCTTGCTTTGCCACAAAGTGGAGTATTATTTAAAAAATAGTTGTAGTACTTTGTCCACTGTATTTTGAAATGTGGAGTGCTTTGCTTGACCACAACACAAGTACACACAGAGACACACATACAGACACACAAGAGCAAAAGAAAAGCACTACCTACAAGCAAAGAAAAGGGTTTCTATTGTATTTTTTTTAGGGAAAAGATATAGAGTTCAAAAATGGGAAGGGAAGGAATACAGGAATTGAGACAGGCAGGGTGGGGAGCCAAGAACAAGGAAAGGAATGTACTTCTTTAATATGTGTGTGTGTGTGTGTGTGTGTGCGTGTGTGTGCACACATGTGTTTTGAAAGGCTCTAGCCAGAAAACAACGAAGAACATAAGAAGAGCCATGCTGGATCAGACCAAGGGTCCATCTAGTCCAGCATTCTGCTCACACAGTGGCCAACCAGCTGTCGACCAGGAACCCACAAGCAGGGCATGAGCACAACAGCACCCTCCCACCCATGTTCCCCAGCAACAGGTATACATAGGCTCACTGCCTCTGGTACTGGAAGGAGCACATAGGTATCAGGACTAGTAGCCGGAGATAGCCTTTTCCTCCAGGAATTTGTCCAACCCCCTTTTTAAGCCATCCAAATTGGTGGATATCACAACATACTGTGGTAGTGAATTCCATAGTTTAACTGTGTGAAGAAGTACTTCCTTTTATCTGTCCTGAATCTCCCACCAATCAGCTATTATTTTGAGAAAGGGAAAAAATGTCTCCCTATTCACATCCTCCATGCCATGCATAATTTTGTAGACCTCTATCATGTCTCCTCTTATCCTCCTTTTTTCCAAACTAAACAATCCCAGCTGTTGAAACCTTCTCTCATAGAGGAGATGCTCCAGACCCTTGATCATTTTAGTTGCCCTTTTCTGCACCTTTTCCAGCTCTGCAGTATCTTTTTTTAGGTGTGGTGCCCTGTACGCAGTATTCCAAGTGTTGCCACACCATAAATTTGTATAGGGGCAGTATGATATTGGCAGTTTTATTCTCAATTCCTTTTCTAATTATCCCTAACATGGAGTTTGCCTTGTTTACAGTGGCCGCACACTGGGATGACATCTTCATTGAGCTGTCCACCAAAACCCCAAGATCTCTTTCTTAGTCACCGCTAGCTCAGATCCCATCAGGCTATACTTGAAGTTGGGATTTTTTTGCCCCAACATCCATCACTTTACACTTGCTTACACTGAACCACATTTGCCATTTAGATGCCCATTCTCCCAGTTTGGAGAGTTCCTTTTGGAGTGCTTCACAATCCCTTTTTGTTTTAACCACCCTAAATAATTTGGTGTCATCTGCAAACTTGGCTACTTCACCACACACTCCTAATTCCAGATAATTTATGAACAGGTTGGAAAACATTGGTCCTAATACAGATCCCGGTGGGACCCCACTATTTACTTCCCTCCATTGGGAGAATTTACCATTTATTCCTACTCTCTACTTTCTGTTCTTTAACCAGTTACTGATCCATAAGAGGACCTGTCCTCTTATTCTATGACTGCTAAGTTTGCTCAGGAGTCTTTGGAGAGGGACATTGTCAAAAGCATTTTGGAAGTCCAAGTAAACAATGTCTACTAGCTAACCCCTCTCTACATGTTTATTGACACTGTCAAAGAACTTTAAAAGGTTAGTGAGACAGGACTTTCCATTGTGGAAGCCATGTCAATTCTTTTTCAGCAGGGCTTGTCCTTGTATATGGTTATTAATTTTATCTTTAATAATGCCTTCAACCAATTAACCAGAACAGACATTAAGCTAACTAGCCTGTAATTTACTGGATCCCCCCTGGATCCATTTTTGAAAATTGGTGTTACATTGGCCATCTTCCAGTCCTCTGGTATAGAGGCTGATCTTAGGGACATGTTGCATATTTGGGTTAGAAGATCAGCAATTTCATATTTGAGTTCTTTGAAAACTCTAGGATGGATACCATCTGGGCCCAGTGATTTATTTGCTTTCATTTTATCGATAAGGTTGAGAACTTCATCTTTTGTCACCACTATTTGCCTTAGTTCCTCAGACTCCCTTCCTGAAAACATCAGTTCAAGTACAGGTATCTGTCCTATATCTTCTGCAGTGAAGAAGGATGAAAAGAATTCATTCAGCTTCTCTGCAATCTCCTTGTCCTCCTTCAGTCCTCCTTTAACTCCATTGTCATCCAGTGGTCCAACTGCCTCCCTAGCTAGTCTTCTGCTTCTGATGTATTTAAAGAATTCTTTACTGTTTTCCTTGTTGTTAGCAATATGCTCTTTAAAATGCTTTTTTGCATCTCTTATTGTCTGCTTGCATCGCCATTGTGCAAGCTATGCTCACTTTTGTTTTCCTCACTTGGGCAAAACTTCCATTTTCTGAAAGAAGCTCTCTTTTCTCTAATAGCTCCCTTAATGCTGCTCTTTAACCATGTTGGCAACCTCTTAGACTTGGTGTTACCTTTCCTAACCTGTGGTATGCATTTTAGCTGGGCTTCTATTATTGTGGTAGAAAGAGTGGGAAAGAGTCCAACAGAGACACACCCACACACACCACAGATCTAGCCAAATAATTTCAGAGCTCTTTCCAGTAACACCACCAGATCTCTCCCTCTCAATGAACAAACACAGCCTTTTTTCTCTAATATATCCAGTACCTCCCCACCACCACCACCATTGTCACTAATTGGAGACTGCTGGGTTACGTTCAGCCCTAATTTGGCAACTAGAGTTGCCATTCGCCAGAGATCACTCCCTCCTCCTCCTCCTGCTCTCCCCTTCCCCCTCCTCTCTCCCTCCCTGACCTTTTGGGGACAGGCTGTCTGGGCTTCAGGAGGCATCAGAAGAGCTCAACAAGACGCTTTGTCAGTGACTTGCTTTACTTTGGAGTACCTCGTTGCTGGTCTGATTTGCTTCGGATCACACTGAAGCACCCAATTCACCTCGGGATTCAGATTTGGCACCAAAGCAATGCACAGCTCTGCTTGAAATCCCCTGTACTTGGAGGCTTACGAGTATCCTATGCAGAGCGGGAGGTGCCTCATGCCTCCCCCACTGCATTTTAGTTAGACGGGTGATTTCACGTGTCTAGCAAAGGCTTCAGGGAGGGGGAGGGAAGGAGACTGGGATGGTGATAGGAAAAGGCATAAGCCAGCTGCCTTGGTCTTCTCCCCTCTCTGCCCCTAGAAACGCCCCTTTTTCTCCACCTCTGCGCTCTGCTTACCAAGCGCAGAGAGGTAGCCGGTGCAGTTCTCTCTGTGCTGGGCGTGAGGGCAAGAGAGTGGGGAGCGCGGTTTCCTGGCTATGAGTACAGATCCCTGTCTCCAACCTCTTATCCAGGAAACCATGGAATCCTATTTCCCCCGATGCTATCTTGGAGTGTAAGATTGCTCTCCCCAGGGGTTATTCAGTCTGTGCAAAGGGCCGGAGAAGACCTTTCTGTTCTTTTCATGTTTCAATGACAAGCAGTGTTGATGGCGGTTGTCAGCAGCCTTTTCTCATATAGTCTAGTGGATCTGGCAGAAACTCCTGGACTCCACGGTCCCAGCTTCCAAGTGAGGCATGCTTGCTTGTCTGAACCAGTAGGATACTTGCTCTTGTATGGGGACCATGTTATGCCTGTTCCCTGTAGGGTATTCACTTATGAATCATCAACAAAGAGGACAAAAAAGGACAGTGATTTGCATAATATTTGCGTACGCAATTTTATAGGTATAGATGCACATTTAGAAATTATTATAATTTAAATAGCAATAAAGTATATCTCGCCATAGTGTGGAAGACTGTGACCAGGTGGCCAGGTGTTCAGTCTGCTGTTCAGGTGCTACAGTAAGTGTCAACAGGCAATAGTTCTTGAGGTTCTTTATCTTTAACCCAGAATTTATCTTTAAACCCTTCAAACAGAGGATGCCTTCAAACAGAGGACAGTCCTCTGTAAAAGAAGACAACTGGCCACCCTACCAGGTCCTGGATTTAAAAACAATAGGTACGCTTTGTGCATCATCACTGTAGCCCATCTGGTGATCCTCCTTGTTTTGGGGTTTTTTTCCCCATTGCAATAACACGCATCTCTTTTTTTGGCAGAACAATTTCAACTCATAATACCGGCACACAGCAGAATCTGCTGCTCTGTCATGCTGGCTCAGCAGTGGACATGCTCTACCCTGAATATTGGTGCAGCATTTCAGGGGACCAGGCTGTTGATAAACGAATGTCTTGGTGGCCTTGCTGGTAGACAAGCTAAATTGGAATATTTATCTATCTGTAGATTTCCATCTCCAGTTTCCATTCCTCGGGGGCTTGGGGCTGGCCTGAAGATAAACTTCCAACTGAGATCATATTAAGATGGTTCCAAGCTCGACTGTCATGACCATATGTCAAATGCAGTTGCTTCTCAAATTTCCTTCTGATGACTCCTCCCTGCCGCCCCCTCCCCCCGCACACATGAAATCACTGCTTTCAATGGTTGTAGGCATGCATTGCAGCCCCATGTCTAGCAGAAAGCAAGTTCTTTGACTTGATAGCTCTGGCAAAAGTCTTTTCTAATTCCTCAGCATGGAACAGCCTTCTTGAGATGGATGTAAGAAAAATTATTCAATCGTAAGGCGCTGAGAATTAAGTGCATGAATAGATTCTGATTTGGCAGATTTTCTCAGAGATAATGTTCTTTGCTGATTTATGATCATTTTTAAATCAGCTTCAGTATGATTTTTCTTCTCTTTTCATGTTTCACCGACAAACAGTGTTGATGGTGGTTGTGAGCGGGAGTCGTGCATCAGAATATGAATCATCCCTCCAAAGTCATCGCTGATGAATTTCTTCTCTGTATTTCCATTGGAGAAACACTCCTCTGCTGTGCAAGGTTATAGACGTTGGGATCACAGAGTAATTGTACCCGCAGAGCATATCAGTTCAAATTATATGCAGGGCATTGTGGCATATGTCATATGAATTCCCTGGTCAAATGCTCTCTAATGATGACCTGAGCTGAGCAGATTTCTGTTCTGCAAAAATTGCAAACTGTGGTCCTCATTATAATTTATAATTAATGGGCAGCAATGACTTTACATTTGCAGTCATAGACTTAGTCATATTTTTACAGCAGGATCATGGAGCTTTCATCAGGTTCACTGCAATAGTTGTGCCTCTTCAATTAGCTTTCAGAGAGCCCTCTGCTGTCACATTTACTAAGACCCATATAAATTAATGCATCTGATGGTTCACAGCCATTGCTTATGACTTATTTACTGCTGCAAATGCAGAAACTAGAGTTTGTCACTGTAGTTCAACACAGTCACTGAGAACTCAGGGAAAGTTCCAATGCAATTGTTAGTGAAGCCAAAATAATGTATATTATTTAGTGCACACTATTATATAGCACATTGAGTATTGTATAAAGCACAAAAGTGATGAACCCCTAGCCAAGAAAAAATTCCATCCCTCTCAAATCTTGTGTTGCTGTCTGGAATGTAAAGGAATTCATAGGAAAATTTATTTCTGAATTTATTGGTACACTATTCAGATTTTAGAAGGTTCTATTAGGATACCACCACTTCAAGCAGTGGTCATTATTTATCCCACTCACTATAATTCCACATAGGTAGATATGTTCAAGAAAGAGATTTATAAGTGGCAGGGTTGGAATCAGCAATTGAAATAAGCCTCAATTCCTATAGAGCAGGGGAAATATCTTTAAAAAAGAAACACTCATGGACACATACGTTATGATCTTATGATACCAGATATGTATGATTATTTTTTTTACTTAATTTTTATTCTACTTTTAATCTTTGTAAATGAAATAAAGAATACCAACAACATAATCACCATCTACAGTTTCCAACATTACAGAATTCTTGAGGACACAGCAACAACCAGAAAAAAAAAGAAAATATAAAAAGGAAAGAGAAGGCAAAAGAAAAAAGAACAGAAAAATAGAGAGAATAAGAGAAAGTATTAAGAGAAAAGAGAGAGAGAGAAAAAGTTACATATTACACATAAACTTCAAGTATCACTCTACTTAAAAGATTATGCATTGCCAATATTACAATTCAGTACAGCCTAGGTAATCCATCTTATTATATGTATGATTATATTAATCAGTTAAATTGGTTAATATAATATTTAGCAGGCCATCATACATTTTCCATATATATATATATATATATACAGTACAGTGCAAAAGTCTTAGGCCACCATTAGATTTGTTGTTTTAGCAATGGTATAATGGCCATATATAATTATTTCTCAGTCTCTTCATTAGAATACAACCAGAAAATACAGGAAATTTGTATGCAGTATTCAACAACAGGGGAAAAAATCAGAAAAAAACAGCTTCCATAGGCTAAAGTGGCAAGTATTTAGTGTGACCTCCCCTTACACTAGAGTAACAGCAGGCGTCTGGCCAGGAATGGTCTTCGTGGAAGGGTTGTTGTTGTTCAGTCGTTCAGTCGTGTCCGACTCTTCGTGACCCCATGGACCATAGCACGCCAGGCCTTCCTGTCCTGCGCTCTCTCCCGGAGCGTGCTCAAGTTCATATTCATTGCATCCGTGATGCTATCTAGCCATCTCATCCTCTGCCGTCTCCTTCTCCTTTTGCCTTCAGTCTTTCCCAGCATCAGGGTCTTTTCCAGGGAGTTTTCTCTTCGCATTAGGTGGCCAAAGTATTGGAGCTTCAGCTTCATTATCTGTCCTTCCAATGAGCACTCAGGGTTGATTTCCTTTAGGATGGACTGATTTGACCTCCTTGCAGTCCAGGGCACTCGTAAGAGTCTTCTCCAGCACCACAGTTCGAAAGCATCAATTCTTCGGCGCTCAGCCTTCCTTATAGTCCAGCTCTCACAGACATACATTACTACTGGGAAAACCATAGCTTTGATTAGATGGACCTTTGTCGGCAAGGTGATGTCTCTGCTTCTTACTATGCTGTCTAGGTTGGCCATAGCTTTCCTCCCAAGGAGCAAGCGTCTTTTAATTTCATGGCTACAGTCACCGTCTGCGGTGATCTTGGAGCCCAAGACAGTAAAATCTGTCACTGCTTCCATTTCTTCCCCTTCTATATGCCAGGAAGTGATAGGGCCAGATGACATGATCTTAGTTTTTTTAATGTTGAGTTTCAAACCACCTTTTGCACTCTCCTCTTTCACCCTCAACAAGAGGCTCTTGAGATCCTCTTCGCTTTCTGCCATTAGGGTGGTATCGTCTGCATATCGGAGGTTGTTGATAATTCTCCCGGCAATCTTAATTCCGACCTCTGATTCATCCAACCCGGCATTTCTCATGATGTACTCTGCATATAAGTTAAATAAGCAGGGTGACAATATGCAGCCTTGTCGTACTCCTTTCCCAATTTTGAACCACGCGGTTGTTCCATGTCCGATTCTTACTGTTGCTTCTTGACCCTCGTACAGGTTTCTCAGGAGACAGGTAAGGTGGTCTGGTACTCCCATCACTTTAAGAATTTGCCACAGTTTGTTGTGATCCACACAATCAAAGGCTTTCGCGTAGTCAATGAAGCAGAAATAGAAATTTTTCTGGAATTCTCTTGCTTTCTCCATGATGCAGCGAATGTTGGTGATTTGATCTCTAGTTCCTCTGCCTCTTCGAAACCCAGCTTGTACTTCCGGTAGTTCTCGGTTCGCATACTGCTGAAGCCTATCTTGTAGGATTTTGAGCATCACCTTGCTGGCATGTGAAATGAGCGCAATGGTGCGGTAGTTTGAACACTCTTTGGCGTTGCCCTTCTTTGGAATTGGAATGTAAACTGACCTTTTCCAGTCTTGCAGCCATTGCTGAGTGTTCCAAATGTGTTGGCATATTGAATGCAGCACTTTAACAGCATCATCTTTTAGGATTTTAAATAGCTCAGCTGGAATACTGTCATCTCCGCTAGCTTTGTTGTTAGTAATGCTTCCTAAGGCCCACTTGACTTCACTCTCGAGGATGTCCGGCTCAAGTTCAGTGACCGCACTATCATGGCTATCAAGGACATTACTATCATGGCTATCAAGGACATTAAGATCTTTCCTGTATAGTTCTTCTGTGTATTCTTTCCACCTCTTCTTAATCTCATCTGCTTCTGTGAGGTCCCTGCCTTCTTTGTCCTTTATCATGCCCATCTTTGCACAAAACGTTCCCTTGAGATCTCCAATTTTCTTGAAGAGATCTCTAGTCTTTCCCATTCTGTTGTTTTCCTCGATTTCCTTGCATTGTTCATTTAAGAAGGCCTTCTTGTCTCTCCTTGCTATTCTCTGGAACTCTGCATTCAGTTGGATATATCTTCCCCTTTCTCCCTTGCTTTTCGCTTCCCTTCTTTCCTCAGCTACTTGTAAAGCCTCATCAGACAGCCACTTGGCTTTCTTGCATTTCTTTTTCTTTGGGATGGATTTCGTTGCTGCCTCCTGAACAATGTTACGGACCTCCGTCCATAGTTCCTCAGGCACTCTGTCTATCAGGTCTAATCCCTGAAATCTATTCCTCACCTCCACTGTATATTCATCAGGGATATGATTGAGGTCATACCTGAAAGGTTTAGTGGCTTTCCCTACGTTCTTCAATTTAAGCCGAAATTTTGCAAGAAGCAGCTCATGATCTGAGCCACAGTCAGCTCCAGGTCTTGTTTTTACTGACTGTATGGAGCTTCTCCATCTTTGGCTGCAAAGGACATAATCAATCTGATTTCGATATTGACCATCTGGTGACGTCCATGTGTAGAGTCGCCTGTTGTGCTGTTGGAAAAGAGTGTTTGCTATGATCAGCGTGTTCTCTTGGCAAAACTCTATTAGCTTTTGTCCTGCTTCATTTTGTACACCAAGGCCATGCCTGCCTGTTATCCCGGTGATTTCTTGACTTCCTACTTTAGCATTCCAGTCCCCTATGATGAAGAGGACATCTTTTTTTGGTGTTAGTTCTAGAAGGTGTTGTAGGTCTTCATAGAACCGAGCAACCTCAGCCTCTTCGGCCTCAGTGGTTGGGGTATAGACTTGAATTACTGTGATGTTGAATGGTTTGCCTTGGATTCGTACTGAGATCATTCTATTGTGTTTGAGATTGTACCCCAGTACTGCTTTTCCCACCCTTGTATTGACTATGAGTGCTACTCCATTTCTTCTAAGGGATTCTTGCCCACAGTAGTAGATATGATGGTCACCTGAATTAAATTCGCCCATGCCTGTCCATTTTAGTTCACTGATTCCCAAGATGTTGATGTTCAATCTTGCCATCTCATGTTTGACCACCTCCAGCTTACCTTGATTCATTGATCTGACATTCCAGATTCCTAAACAATATTGTTCTTTACAGCATCGGCTTTTCTTTTCACCGCCAGACACATCCACAGCTGAGTGTCCTTTCGGCTTTGGCCCAGCCGCTTCACTCTTTCTGGCGCTACTTGGAAATACCCTCTGCTCTTCCCCAGTAGCATATTGGACACCTTCCGACCTGAGGGGCTCATCTTCCGGCGTCATATCTTTTAGCCTTGTGATACGTTCCATGGGGTTTTCTTGGCAAGAATACTGGAGTGGGTTGCCATTTCCTTCTCCAGTGGACCACATTTTGTCAGAACTCTCTGCCATGACCTGTCCGTCTTGGGTGGCCCTGCACGGCATAGCGTATGGCTTCACTGAGTTACGCAAGCCCCTTCGCCACAACAAGGCAGTGATCCATGAAGGGGTCGTGGAAGGGTAGCAGCCGAGAAACCACTTTTGCGGAAGGGGAACAGGGTGAAAAGGCTAAGGTATGCTAAAGCTCACAAAGATTGGAATGAAGATCAGTGGAAAAGAGTATTATGGAGTGATGAATCCAAGTTTGAAATTTTGGGGTCCAATCATCGACAATATGTGAGAAGAAGAGTTGGTGAGAGATGGACAAATGAGTGCTTGAGGCCTTCAGTGAAACATGGTGGAGGGTCTGTCCTGGTTTGGGGCTGCATTTCTGCCAGTGGTGTTGGCAATCTTGTCCATATTGATGGAATCATGAATGCTGAAAAGTACAGACAGGTTTTAATTCATCTTGTCATTCCTTCTGGAAAGTGCCTGATTGGGAATGGTTTCATTTTTCAACATGATAACGATCCCAAGCACACTGCTAATGCAGTGAAATCATATTTAGCGAAGAAAGCAGCTGATAAAACACTGACAGTCATGGACTGGCCTCCATAGAGTCCAGACCTGAATATTATAGAGGCAGTATGGGATCACCTGGACAGAGAAAGAAATAAAAGACACCCTACATCTAAAGAAGAACTCTGGGAAGTGCTGAAAGAAGCCTGGTAGAATATACCAGAAGACTACTTCAGAAAACTTCAGGATAGTCTCCCCAAAAGAGTTCAAGATGTGCTTAGAGCCAAGGGAACTCACACTAAATACTCGCTTTTGCCTGTACATATTTCCTGTATTTTCTGTTTGTATCTTTATACAGAGACCAAAAACTAATTGTGGATGGTCATTAAAACTTTGCTAAATAACAAAGCTGGTGGTGGCCTAAGACTTTTGCACAGTACTGGGTATATATATGCGAGAGAGAGATACTGTCAGGGCATAATTTACTGATTAATCAATTAGATTATTACAAGACAATAGCATACTGCATTAACTCTCCAAAATAGGAAAGCATGTTTCAGAGAAAAGTGGCCAAACAGTAGTTTGGGAATGGAAAGAACTTCTCAGGCATCTGTGAAGATTAAGAAAAGGCAGACAGATAGAACTATATTGGGATGGTTGGATGGATGGAAGGATGGATGGATGAGTGTATTACTACAGCCAGTCAGTTGATTTTATTGCAGATAACCCTCGGTTTTTACAATTTGGCCACTACAAAAAAAAATATAGTCACAGAAACATAAAGGTTGAATAAGCCTCTCAAATCAATTCATAATGTGCACAATCTAAAGCAACAGTTTTTAAGACCTTGGCTCTAATCTTTTTAGCTGCCACTGTGAATAAGGCTACTTGTTTAGTTACATAAGGATCCATATCTACAAGTAGTTTACTCATCTTCTCAGCCAAAATTCAATCAGACAGTCCTCCCAGCAAGGGTGCAAGAAATCTTTTCCTGTGACTGGCATACGGTTCACAAATATATAATGCTGTTCGTGGAGCCCCACGTATACAAAGGTGTTGAAATATGGGCACATTTATATATCTCCCTTCCAGATATGCAGAAGGCATAGTCTAGAAGCATAATTCCATAAACACCTTCAGATTATTACTGTCCCTATTCACATCTTCACAAGCCACCTCCCATCCTAAAGGACCAAGTTAGACTACATTACATTAAATATCCATTATCCAATAAAAACAGATTGAAACAGCACGGCAAATAGCAGTCTTATATAATTTCTACAATCCGGTCTCTTCCTCCCCAATCTCCGCCACTGCCGCATGACATTTACTGCTATCTCATGAAGATCTCTCAGTGTTAATTTACCTAGTTAAACCTTCCATGAGTTATACACAGTTATTTCCTAATATGTATATGCTCCACACATGTATGTAGCCATAGAAATTTTAGTTTAATGTTTGGTACCTTTCACAAAAGAAGAGGAAAGGCAATGTGATTGATAAGGAGAGGGCAATTAGTGTCAGCTTGCATCATAGCAATTAGCAGAATGAGGCAGTAGCCATTCAATGCCCTTTAATTTCATTCTAAAAGCTCTTGGGGTTTGTTCCTCCATCTTTTATGTCACATGTAGAGCCCTTGGGGAACTACCAAAATATTCTGGATTACTCTTTGGTAGTTTGTAGGCATGCTTGAGCTCAAATGGCTATGGAATTGTTCCTACTGACTTCACCAGTGGAGCAGGCCATTGCCGTATCTTACCCTGTCATGACTGTGAAGGAAGCCCAAAGGGCATAAGAAAGTTTTGAGGGTAGAACTGACTTGTGACAGTCAGTTGGACAGTTAGTCCATCCATTTAGGAAGTAGGCTCAGGCCGGAATGGCAGGACCATGGACAGCTCCAAGCAGTCATAACAACATAAGAAGAGCCACGTTGGATCATATGGAAAGCCTATGTAGTCCAGCACTCTCTTTGCACAGTGGTCAATCAGTTGTCTGTGGGAAACCAACATGTACAACATGAATACAATAACACCATCCTGTTCATGTTCCCCAGCAACTGGTTTTGAGAGGCTGAATGTCTCCAATACAGGAGGTGATATATAGCCATCATTACTAGCAGCCATTGGTAGTCTTAGATAGTCAAGTCGCTCTGACCCTGTTTGGATGTTCCCCTCAAATGCTTAACAACTGTATGGAAAGGGAGAGCAAGGCACAATATGTTGCATATCATAGTGGTGGAGACAGCCTACACCTATAGAGCACGTTCTCCTCTACAGATATTTCTGCCCAATGCATGGACAGTGTGGAGGCAAAGTCAATGGAGACATAGCAGTTGGGGTGGGGGCCAGCAGGTGCAGCTCCTGCAACTCTCTCTCCACGAAATCGTTTCCTCTATACAAGATGAAAGATTTTGTCTGAAAAAACAACCTGGTTCCCTAAAAACCCACTTGAGAATGTAAAAGCACAAGTTGGCCTGCAGGCTAGGCATGTATACATAGGCTATTCAGATACAATGTATAATGTTCATATATGAGACAGTGAATATGCATTTCAAAAGAATGCAAACAAAAAAATAGTGTGCTGGGCTATATTACTCCATAGATGTATGCTTTTCAACAGTATTGCCAGGAATGCTTCTTGTTGACCAAAGTGGCAATATCATACTTAAACAGTTTGTATAAGTGTTCTTTATGGCAGGGAGGAGGGAAGCAAGATGGCAAGGAAAAAACCAGCCTGGCTTCATCCATTGACCAGAGAAGACGCAGAAAGAACCTCCTCCCTACCAGGAAGAACCCATTGTTTCTCTTGGTGTTGTTCTTGTTCTTCTTAATATTAATTTTTTTAGGACCAAGTGCCAGAAAATAGGCATCACAATCATCCCTACCACTGAAACAAGATTGGCTCTGCATATATAGAGGATATCCCTAA
Organism: Heloderma suspectum; assembly: GCF_057233095.1. NCBI lineage: Eukaryota > Metazoa > Chordata > Lepidosauria > Squamata > Helodermatidae > Heloderma > Heloderma suspectum. The sequence goes on along the minus strand of NC_139460.1, from coordinate 75,094,474 downwards.
CAGGTTTTCACTGAGGTTTTCTCTTCCTTTCCCTTCCCTTTGCCAGCTCTCCACTAAGTATGTTGTCACTATGCTGGGTATGCTTCCAGCCATGGTTGATAACATGACAACCTCCTCCTGCTTCTCATTTACTTCTGTCCATCAGCCTGCTCCTCTCCAGCCTGTCTCCTTTCTTATCAGTTACTGATACAGTTCTCCTTATCTACAAGATTTCTGGTTACTTTTATAAAATGATGCATAATTTGTATGTCAAATTTATATAAACTTCCTAGTTCCAGTAGTCTGAATGAACTAGGGCTATCTGATAGGAAAAGATAACACTCATCTACCTCTAAAGGGGGAAAGTAGAATTAATCTTGTTTCATGGCACTGCTGATGAGAGTCATTGTACAGACATTAATCAACTGTGGGATTTTTTGTTAAATTCAACAATTCCATTTCTCAGGCATTGCAGGGGTAAACTGTTTCACAGCCTGGGATGGGTCCATTAGCTTCAGAAAGTTCGCTTCAGTGTACATTGACATATGTTGACTTGAGGGTTTTTGTTGTTGTTATCAGCTCAACATATACTTTCTATTATCTGACTTTGGTGAAGCATCCAGGTAGCCATTCATTGCAGGCAAAATGTGACTATAGTTATGAATATAAATATTGCCCAGACAACCAATAATGCTTTTTGAAATAGAAAAGGTGTTTCTCCATTCTCTTTGGACAATGTACACACATTAGGAGTGTGCATTCATTACAGGACAAATGGAAAATGCAGGAGAGATGAAGTGGCAAGAAATGGAAGTCCCATTCAAAGTAGCATTCATGCCCATTTGTTCCATTCCAGGATGGGGCTTACATTCTCTGGTGATGACTGCAGGGGTTCAGTGGTTGCTCCCAGCAGCCGCCATTTTGTTTTTCACCAAATGCTCCAGACTTGGCATAATTCCAAGGTATTCTAGGACAGATGGCTGCAAGCAGAGCCCACCATTTTTAATTTTCCCCACAGTGTCTAGAAAAACATAACAACTGGGACATTCTGGGGAAAACAAAATGGCTGCCACTGCAAGCAGCAGCCAAAAAGAAGAAAAAGTCGAAGGAAAATGAAAATGAAGGTGAAGGTGAGTATCAAACCAAACAAAATGTCATTGAATAAAACACGAAACAAATGGGATTTCTGATGAATGAAACATGAAATGAATGAGGCATTCAGCAACAAAAGGAAAATCCATAAACAAGAAAAATGTTCTTGCATACACCTAATTCACACTTGTCTGTTGCACTTTTACCACACCCCTAATCACTGAAAATTTAACAAGATTACTACTTAGGACCAATCTTTATCTCCCATAAAGGAAAACATGATTGCTGTTGTATTCTTGCCTTTGATCTAATTGTCTTCTGAAAATTCCACAAGATTTCACATTACAAAGAAACATGTGTTGACCTGAGTCTTATTAGAAATTAGCAATGCATTACTTTTTTCCAATGCAGTCAACTTCCTTTGTTTTAAGTGTGGTTATCTGAAATGGTTACTTCTTTAAATGCCATAGGACTCCCTATGCATCCCTGTGTCAATGCAATGTTTGGGATGGCTATAGGGTTTTGGTAAGATAAGGCTGTAATCATTCAAAACCAGAAAAGGTGATCTGTTTGAGAGCTAATAGGATTATTCCCCCTTCCCCCAAAATCAGCCCTCTTGATCAGATTTCATACGGACTAAAGGGTTCTGCACAGAGGGAGCGAGAAAACACATCTACTGTACTCAGAAGTATGTTTACAGTGCTGCATGAACTGTTTAAGAGCTGGTTGGCACTATTAGCTTTGACAGGCTTAGTCACCTGTTTGGACAGAGCGCCCAAACAAGTGATTGATGCTGTCAAAGCTGGCAGCACAAAGCATCTGTTTGGTAGGTGAAAAATCTTCATGCTGCACCCTGCACATCACCCATTGCAAAGATCTCTGGTTGTGCTTTACTTGATCAGTCACACTTTATTCAGGAGTCCAGTGTCTCACTCATTCAGCTCACAAAACCTCAATAAAAAATATCAAGAGCATTTCTAATGAAAACAAGGTGACAAAGATAGCTAGACAATACTGAATGTTGGGTAGAAGAAGAAGAAAAACCCTAGAGCACCATTTCTTTAAAGAGTGCAACTAAACGCTACATAGACTAACACAATTTCAGCTTATGGTTTTAGAAAAGCCATAAAGTCTGCATCAGCAGTTTGCAGTGTTCAATACAGCATTAGGAGAGCCAACAATTTGCTTAAATATGCCTGACACAGATGATATAGTACTTAAAGGCCAATAGAGCGGCTTTATATTCAGTACAAGCTCTGAAATTTAAATCAACCTGCATTTTGTTATCATCCACTTTAGCTGGAGTGGCAGACCCGAAATTCCAAATTGCTCCATCTTGAAGAGCATTTTTTTTTTTTTTTTTTGCATTGAAGGGGACAAAGAAGTCCATAACTTCGTAACAGCTACATTGTTGAACAACCTAATTTAATAATGGATGGAATGTGGAATGAAAGTGGATAACAGATAGTAATGAGATGGCACAGCTGCTCTGGGAAGATTTCTTTAGATGTATTATTGCACCCTGTGAAGACGAATCCTATGTCTTGGCTTCCACATGACAAATCTTCAAATGGAATGGTATAAATTTGGATACAGCTTCTACACCTAGAAATATTAACATTTACATAAGTTGAAGAAACAATCTGGCCCCAAATGTCTTCTTCTGCCTAACTTAAAATCTTTTCCCCATGATTCATTTGCTTTGCACTCAGGTACAGCTGATGCATGGTCTCTGGCCTCCTTTATTGTCAGAGTGTCAAGACACTTGATTTCCCATATATTGAGGGGTTGTTCATTTCTATTACTTAAAAAAATGCTCTTATCCAACTACAATCTCTGGGCTTCTGGGAGGACGCAATAAACAGAGGCATGAACTGACATAGAACAAAAGCAAGTAAAGAAGAGTTTCTGACTTTGGTTCTGGTTGTCTGGGTAATTTTCCCCCCTGTGTGAGTCCACATTTATTTGTGTTGTTTACTCTTAATTCCATCCTTCCACTAAGAAACACAGGACACAGTATGAGGTCCATACCACCACCCACCCTGCTGCCACTTTCACATCACCATGACCCTGTGAGGTAGGTTATGCAAAGAAAGAGTGACTGACCAACAAAATCTCCCAGTTAGTTTCATGGAGTGATCCCCCTTCCCACCATGCATCTGAGATGGAGCTCTCTTTGGTTAATAGCACCAGAAAGCAGCATTCTCCAGTAGTCTCTCCTGGGGGAGAAATGGGGTCAGAGAACATACAGCTGAGGGCACATTCTCCAAACTGCAACTTCCTTCACACTGAGCATGGGGAGACAAGTGGCAAGATGCTTGCTTCCCTTTTACCTAGGGATAGGCAACCTCGTGCCCTCCATATGTTTTGGACTACAACTCCTGTGAGCCTCAGTCAGCATGGCTAGTGGGAGTTGTAGTCCATAACATCTGAATGGCACCAAGTTTGGAGAAGGTTGCTGTAGGCTCTCTGTCCTCACCGTCTACATTATTTCATGGGAGTGAATACCTCTTCCTCATCCAGCTGGCCTGGCTCCCTTAGCTTGACCCAGCCAACGTAACCCAGAAGGCTTCCCTGCCCTGGGATCTGGGTCATTTGCTTCCTTAATGTGGAAGGCTTTCCCAGGTCTCCTCTGGCCTCTGCACCTGTCCCTCCTTGAAAATGGCCCTTCTGAGGATGCCATAGTAGGTCTGGCTTCTATCTGCCCTGCTCTCCAGCTGTCCATCGATCATTGCCCTCTCTGGGTGACCTCACAATTGGGCTCTAGCCATGGTAATTTACCTGAGCAGAGAGACGAAGTAGGCCAGAAGCGTGCCTCATCACGGTGAGTAATGATGATAACAATAATGACAGAAAATTAAAGTAAATAGCCCTAGGGAAGCACATTATGCCAAAGGAGCACATCGGTGTTCTATCTGAGAATGAAATTATGGGCTTTTAGAAAGAGGGCAATTCCTGTCATCTATCAAGGGCAACTGGTTGTAATATGGCATCACGTTCAAATGTTTTCTTCTCCAGCACAACATGTCATTTACTTGATGCCAACACTCTCTGCTATTCTAACATCTGCATTTTGGAAAGTGTAAACACATTTCTGTTATAATTTTTTGGTAACCTTTCTATGCTCATCAGTAAGAAAGACATGCCTTATATACAATAAATTGACCTGCATGTTACAAGCAGTAACAATGTGTGTCAGGGATTCTCATGACATATATCCGGCAGGCAGGAAGAGAGGGACACATTGAGGAAAGGAAACTGTTAATAGTAAGATAACATATGTCAAGCACTTTGAACTCTCTGATGCACAATATAAATGATAATAATGATTATTAGGACAATTTAAATACTAAAGAGCAAGGAAATGCCAAACTTGAGTAATTCTGCTTCAATGGCAAATATTCAATGGCCAAAGAATGCTCCCTGCTTAAGAGATGTATTGTTCTTAATGAAATATGAAATCTCACACTATCCCTAAATGCTGCAATAAAGCTTTTGAAGTGAACACTCATGTTTCTCAATAACACCTCTTGTTTAGGTTGTAGACTAGTTTGAAAGAGCTTTGGAAAAGAGAACCCTCAAAAATAAACGCAAATACATCTTCTGGCTCTGCCTATTTGGTATGTAGGACTCTTGAATAATATACCTCATTGCAGCTGTAATAATGTGTTTTCTACCCTTGGCCACTAAGGACATACATACCTTCCAGAAGAAATGTACAATACAATTGTGCTGGTGGGTTTGTTTGTAGGAGAGATGATTGGAATGCATCTTCCTCTCAAAAGCTGGTGGAATGCTACCATGTCAAAAGCTTTTGTCCCCTGCTATGTTAGCTTTCCATATGGAGGATATAATATGCAAGGACTTTTAAACAAAGTCCCCCCACATGCTATCTTCAGGGAACACTCCTGTGAGCACTAGCCAACATACCTGCCTGCATATTCAACTGGCTCAAAACTGTGCCAGATCCAAAGAAAGATCAAGTGGTTACTGATGGCTATGTATTACCTCTAGTATTAGAGGCAGTATACTTCTATATACTGATTGCTGCTGGGGAACATGAGCAGGATGGTGGACTTTACACAGGCAGCTGGTTGGCCACTGTGTGAACAGAATGCTGGATGAGGATGAGATGGACCATTGTTTGATCCAGCATGGCTCTTCTTATGTTCTTAGGTACTGGGGAATCAAAAATGCCTCTGTTCATGTTCTTACTGGTTAAATTTCATGCAGAGAGGGAATGATCAAGCAACTGCTCTCACCTGATATAGAAGATTTGGAAGAGAAGATAGCATTTCAGGTGTTATACAGGGCAATCCTGTGCAGGTTTTGTCATAAGCAAGTCCCACTACGTTCAATGGGGTTTATGCCCAGGTAAGTGTGCATAGGATGGCATCCTAAAACATAAAACATGTCAGCCAGCTTTGGTTGTGGTTATATTTTCTGACTCTAGAGAACTGCAATAATGGATAAGAGTTAATTTTATTTATGTATTATTAAATTTATTAATCGCCCATCTGGCTGGTCACCCAGCCACTCTGGGCGATGTACAACATACAATAAAAACAGTTTAAAACAATAAAATTCTACAATAAAAACATTTTCTAAAATACCCTAACCCACCCCAAATGCCTGCCTGAACAACAACGTTTTTAATGCACGACGGAAGCTCATTAAAGAGGGGGCATGACGGAGTTCCCTAGGGAGGGAGTTCCACAGAGTGGGGGCCACCACAGAAAAGGCCCTCTCCCTCGTCCCCACCAGTCTAGCTGTCCTGGCTGATGGGACAGAGAGAAGGCCATCCGAGGCTGATCTTGTTAAGCGGCCTGTCTGGTGCTGCTGGAGGCGCTCCTTAAGATAGGCTGGGCCAGAACCATATAGGGTTTTAAAGGTCAAAACCAACACCTTGAATTTGGCTGGGAAAACAACTGGTAACCAGTGCAACTCCTTCAGCACTGCAGTGATATGATCTCGCCGGCGGCTGCCTTTAATCAGGCGAGCCGCCGCGTTCTGTACCAGCTGCAGTTTCCGAACCGTCTTCAAGGGTAACCCCACGTAGGGTAACCCCATTACAGTAGTCTAAATGAGAGGAGACCAGGGCATGTACTACTGATGGGAGCAGATGGTCGGGAAGGAAGGGGCGCAGCCGCCATATCAGATGGAGTTGATACAGTGCTGTCCGGCTCACAGCTGACACCTGAGCCTCCATGGACAGCTGGGAGTCCAAAATGACCCCCAGGCTGCAGACCTGGGCTTTCAAGGGTAGCCGTACCCCATTCAACACCAGGTCAACATCCCCCAGCCTCCTCTTGTCTCCCACCAAAAGTACCTCGGTCTTGTCAGGGTTCAGCTTCAGCCTATTCCTCCCCATCCAGCCACTCACCGTCTCCAGACATTTGGACAGGGATTCTACGGCCAACCTTGGTGAAGATTTGAACGAGAGGTAGAGCTGCGTGTCATCCACATATTGATGGCACTGCACCCCAAACCTCCTGATGATAGCCCCCAGCGGCTTCACATAGATGTTAAATAGCATCGGGGAGAGGATGGAACCCTGTGGCACCCCACAAGTAAGTGGCCACGGGTCCGAAACCTCCTCTCCCAGTGCTACCCTCTGGTACCTGCCGGAGAGGAAGGACTGGAACCACCGCAATACGGTGTCCCCAATGCCCAACCCCTCCAGGCGGTCCAGGAGGATACCGTGGTCAACGGTAACGAAAGCCGCTGAGAGGTCGAGGAGAACAAGGAAGGAGCATTCACCCCTATCCAGAGCCCTCCTCATATCATCCACCAAGGCGACCAAGGCCGTTTCTGTCCCATGCCCAGGCCTGAAGCCTGACTGAAATGGGTCTAGATAATCAGTTTCTTCCAAGTGTGCCTTCAACTGCACCGCCACCACCCGCTCAATCACCTTGCCCAAAAATGGCAGATTTGAGACTGGGCGAAAGTTGTTCAAAACCTGAGGATTCAAGGAGGGCTTCTTTAAGAGCGGTCTTATCACTGCCTCCTTGAGGGCTGATGGCATCACTCCCTCCTCAAGGGAGGCATTCACCACCGCCTTGATCCTCTCACCCAGTCTCTCTCTGCAGCTCATAATGTGCCAAGATGGGCAAGGATCAAGTAAGCAGGTGGTCGGCCATACCGATGAAAGCACCTTGTCCACTTCATCAGGAGGAAGAAGCTGGAACCGATCCCACAAAACCGGTTTGCCACAGGCCGCCTCTTGCTCACTAACTGTATCCACAGCGTGCAGAGTAACACACCTAATCTGATCAATTTTATCTGCAAAGTGCCTTGCCAAGGCCTCACAGGAGGACTTAGAATGCTCCAGTGGTTCCGGAGCCACAGGACCGACCAGGCTCCGGACCACTTGGAACAGCCTCCTGGGACAGCACTCTGCAGACGCGATGGAGGCAGCATAATATTCCTTTTTTGCTGCCTTCACCACCACGTGATAGGCTGAAGATACAGCTCTAGCCCGTGTCTGATCGTCTTTGGAGCGAGACTTCCGCCACTGGCGCTCTAGCCGTCTCACCTCCTGTTTCAGAGCTCGTAACCGCGGATTGAACCATGGTGCAGTCCGAGCTCTGTTCAAGGGGAGAGGGCATTTCGGAGCCACCTGATCTAATGCCCCAGTGATTGCGGCATTCCAGCCACCCACCAGGGTCTCGACCAAGTGGCCGTTGGCATGCCCCAGAGAATCCCCAAGCGCGTTCAGGAATCCATTTGGATCCATAAGACGCCTGGGGCGAACCATTTTAATGGGTCCTCCACCCCTGCGGAGGGGTTGTGGAACCGAGAAGTCCAACGTCACCAGATAGTGATCTGACAAGGGGGTGGTAGATATACCCCTGACTTCCAGATCACTCCCCACTTCTCCAGAAACAAACACAAGGTCTAGTGCATGACTGGCTACATGGGTGGGCCCAGTTAGAATATGGTGCAGCTGCCAGGAGGCCATGGTCTCCATGAAGTCCCAAGGTGCTCCTGTGAGGATGGCCTCCGAATGTACATTGAAGTCCCCCAACACCAGTAAGTTAGGGGACTGTACATGCACATCAGAGACCACCTCAAGCACCTCGGCCAGGGAGTAAGTTGTGCAGCAGGGTGGACGGTACATGAGCAGAATCCCCAGACTGCCCTTCGGGCCCAACCTCCAGTACATGCACTCAGCAACCTTGGTCTCCCGGAAAGGGGGTCTGGTGAAGACCAAGGACTCTCGGTAGATAACAGCCACTCCCCCCCCCCCGATCCCCAGCCCTCAGCTGCTGTGCATACAAAAATCCAGCTGGACACATGGCTGCAAGGGTTGGAGCAGCAGCCTTGGCCAGCCAGGTCTCTGTAATACATGCCAGGTCTGCACCCTCATCCAGAATCATGTCATGGATGAGGGAGGTTTTCTGGGTAACAGACCTGGCATTGCAGAGCAGCAAACGAAGGCCAGAAGATGGGGTCACGCCTCCCCCAGCCATCCTTTGGCTCTGGACAGGCCCGGAGCAGGGGACAGATATTACACATCTCTCCCTTGTTCCCTTACCTGGCATGGCCTGCCCCTAGCGCTCCGCCAGCGCCTGCCGCCCAGCCTCGGTATGTTCTGGCCCCCAACACTCCCCCCACTGCCTCCATCAGGTGGACACATGCCCCCTCGCTCCCGCCTATCAGGCAGGCTACCCACCCCTAAAACCACAACAAAATCCCCCAGGAAAAAGAAAACAAACACACACACACACACACACACACAAAACAATTAAAAATCTCCTTAAAATTAATGCCAAGCCGGAGTCCACAGGGAAGGCCAGGTGGTGGTGGTGGTGGTGGTGGTGGTGGTGGTGGCGGCGGCGGCGGCGGCGGCGGCAGCAGCAGCAGCAGCAGCAGCAGCAGCAGCAGCAGCAGCAGCAGCAGCAGGTGCACCTCTTCCCCGGTGATGGTAGTGGCCTCTCCTGCAGGCCCTGGTTCTCCCAGGCCACCTCAGCCAGCCAGCTTATGTAGCCCCTCCAGGGAGAGCAGGTGGAGCAGCACAGCTGGCTCAGTACCTGGGGGCCTGGTCCTGCAGGGACTGGCAGTCTGCTAGGCAGAAGTCTCCAGGGAAGGCCTGGTGGTGGCAGCAGCGGCAGCGGTGGCAGCGGCGGCAGCAGCAGCAGCAGCAGCAGCCCTGGCGGCAGCAGCCCCGGCTCTTCCCCGATGGTGGTGGTGGCCTCTCCTGCAGGCCCTGGCTCTCAATATTCAACTTTAAAGACATCATTTTATCCCGAATCTCTGTTCATTTGAAAAGATGGTTGATAGTGAAGTAGCTTGAAAAGTCCACAAGTAAGAAAGAAGAAAGCTTAATAGCTAGATGACTAATGGGCATTTTCAACAAGGGCAAAACTGGATAGATGGCAAAAGAGCATCCACAGAAGCTCAGGATAACAGAGCCTAAAAGTTTTAACCATTTATTTATTCATACATATATTGATTTCCTTTTTAAAAAATACAGTGTTTCATATGCCTGGTAACTATAAATCAGTGACTTGTGGATTATTTGTCAGTTGATTCTATTATGAATTATGCATGCACATAGTAGAGCTGTTATCATATAGGAAAGGCATCAAAATATTTTTGCTTTTAATATCTTTTAGGAAAAGTATGACATTTGGGGAGCTTTTCTTTTTCCCAGCTGTCTTATATCTACAGAAAAGGACCAGCATTACTGTTTTATTCATAATAAGTGCCTAAAGCTACAACCCTATACACAGTTTAGCTTGGAATAAGTTCCATTGAACTCAGTGGGTCGTACTTCTGAGTAGATATGAGCAGAACTGCATTATGGAAGTTGGGTTTACTGTACAAACCTGATTTCAGCCTTGGGTTCATCATTCATGTAACATATACAGAATTTACATGCAACATACCCATGGAGCCTTCATGATGGCACTTCCTTGTTTGAAGCAGTGCTAAAACAATATTTAAATGCTTTCAAAGGTTCATTCTGAAAGAATTATAGCTCAGCACCAGACTTTGCAAAAGCAATAGAGCCAGATTGTTTAGAAAGGCTTCCTCGTACATCCGTTTGATGCCTTTTTCAAGAATCACATGCCTGTCTTTCATGTGCCCTCTTTCGACCCTCCCTGCTTTGACAAGCATCCAGCGCCAGAATCTTCCAGTTTCTGAAGATTCCAGAATCTTCTTCTGCAGATACACACATATAGCTGTTTATATTTTCATTTTCAGAGTGCCCTGTCCCAAAGGCTTAGGATAGGCAAGAGCTTTCAACAGAGATACAAACAACAGCAGCAACAACTTAATCTAAAATAATCCCATGCAGGCTTAATCTACTAATACAATTTTTTGACCGAAGCTGCCCATTCTGGGTTATCTTTTCAGCATCTCTCTTCTCTGAGACACTTACACTTTTCTTTTCACATTTTCTCTGCACAAATCGCCATGAATTCACAGCTATCACGCACAGAGTTATGTCCTAATTAGTCACAAGGCTTTCCATGTGTTCCTTGCCATTGTAGGTTGGAGCTGATCTCTTTCCTTCCATGGCTTGCGCTGCATAACCTCCTTTCTCTCCTACGTCATGTGCACAGCAATCCTTTTCCTTCGGTGTTAACATGCCCAGTAATCTTCTTGCAAATGCACCAGCTTTGTCCTTACAGAATGACCCCCATTACCTTAACCTCTATCACGTGGTGTGAGATTACATGATTAAGTTGTATTTTCAGTCTTGTTATTGCTGGTTGTAAACCATTTGTGCTTTGCCCCCTGCCATGTAACATGACTTTGGGTATCTCACTGACCTCGTGGATATGCCACGTCGTTTTCTCTAGCAATTACTTTTCAAGTACGCATCAGGTTGCCAAATGCCACCACTTTGCCCATGTATTTCCAGGACTTGGTAATCATTCATTTTACTGTATTATAATTGCAAAGAAATTTGTCTTATACTGTGCATACATATATATGGATGGGGGGGGGGTACACACACATTTTCAGCAGCACCCAGATTGAAAAGGCCACACTTTTTTGAAGAGCACAACTGTAAATTAGGCAAACTAACATGGACAGTGCACACAGAAATCAAGCTGAAACTTAGCTCCCATCTGTAAGATGCCTAAAGTAAGCAGTCTTCTTCTTCAAATAATAAATAAATAAACGTTCACCTCTTTATCAGCTTGGTCCTGGAGCTGGTGAAGATTGCTTTGGCTATGCCCCATCTTCCCATGTTTCTGGTTCCTAGCTGAAGAAGGGAGGTATCCATTCTAGGGGTGTGCAAGTAAAGCAAATTATTTCAGGATAAAGTTTGTTTCCGTTGCCGGAAGCCTTGTTCATCCTGTGCCTCATTTAGGAAAAGCCCGTTCGTTTCAGCGCACATTCATTGGCATTCATGTCATTTTGGCACTCCCATTCAACTTTGGTTCTCTCCCTATTACATTGTGTTGCTGGCAGTGGCTATACTAGAAGCAGGTTCAGGAAGATCCTGTAGGATCTCCAGGTGCAGCCATTACCTTCTGCTTGCAGTGAGAAGTGCTCAGTCTCAGTGCACACGAAGGTACTGGGGAGAAGTGCTGAAAGCACTGATGCAGTTCAGTGTAAGGGTTACACTGACTATGTACTTGGGAACTGAAATACAGATCACAACAGGGGAAAGGTACATCTCAGTTTTATTTAACAATACAATAGGTACATGTACATCCTACTACAATAAACTTGCCCACAAGGCTCCACTCCAATAAATTTACCCATGAGGACCCAACTATAATAAATCTGCCCATAAAGCTCTGGCCACAACAGGGCATCATTATCAAATGATGACAGCTCAGTGAACACTCCTGACACCTTTGGTAAAGGGAGATGGCCAGTTCCTCCAGTCTTTAGCTAGAAGGAGGACCTAGAACAGCCTTCTTCCAATCTAGTGGTCTCCAGAAGTTTTGGACCAACTTCCATCCGCCCAAGACAGCATGGCTAATGATCAAGAATTCTGGGAGGATTAGTCCAAAACATCAGGAGGGCACCAGGTTGAGGAAGTTTGTCTAGACCTTTCCTAGTCAGTCCAGGGTAAGGCTCCACCAGTGGAAATGGGAGACCATCCTGGAATCAACTGACCAGGGAATCCTTTTTGAAAACCCAAGGGTCACCTTGTCTTAAAAACATACACAACTGGAAAGAAATTGTGCTAGATGAGCCTTGCCCAACCCAGCACCTCCAGATGTGTTAGAATACAACTCCCAGCATCCTCAGCCAGCACAGCACAGATTTTTGTGGGTTGAGGTGCAATCCTATGCATGTTTAGACAGAAAAAAGTCCTACAACTTCCAGCACTCCCCAGCCAGCATGGCTGGCTAGGGAATGCTGGGGTTGTAGGACTTTTTTTCTGTCTAAACATGCATAGGCTTGCACCCTTAGAGGTGTCTCTCTGCTACTTGTTTCTTGTATAGTATTACCAGCAAAGCCCATATACAAACAATGATGCAAGCCAGTCTCAGCGCTATCCAGCAAGTCTGATGCCATCCAAACAATGTGGTGATAGCAACAAACCAATCCAGTGATGTCAGCGAACCAAGATAATCAGTTCAGCAGAACAATGTATGACTCTTAATTGACTGAGTCCACAGTAGTTCACCAACATGTGTTGCGACTGCAATTATATTGAGATCTTAAGCAACATCTTAAGTCATTTCTAGCCCCTTAACGGTTCCACTTTCTCACGGGCTTTGTTCTTCTTCAAGCCCTGCTCATGCCCATGGCTCCCTGCTACTGTCACCAGTGGTTAATCTGTAGACATATTTGTTTCATCATGTCAGCTACCTCAGCAGATGTTCATCCCCATGCCTGCTGATCTGCTGACAAAGGCTTTCTGCTACACCATGCACACAAAAAGCTTTTGCTGCACAGTCAGTGCACCTCCTTATAGCCACAATTTTGTCAAACAAAGCCTGGTCTCCTGTGGAGGCCCAGACCTTCAGTAGACCATGAAGAGGGCCCCAGAGGATCCCTGGGGTATCCCAGACCTGAATGTATAGTCCAGGGGATTCTCATGTGCAAGCCATATTGAAATGAGCAGGAAATTAAAATGTGCCATTCCCATTGAAATGGGAGCAGTGCATGAAAAGAGTCCCCTAGATATTTACACCAGCAGTTCAAAGTGTGTGTATATATATGTAGCAACTGCCAAGGTAGATTTTGTGCTGTACATTTAAATTTTAAATCAGAATAGGCAGGAACAGTAAATTAATTAATCCTGAATTACAATGGAACTGCTAAGAAAGTGTCTATGACACTCAAATTAATACCAAAAAATGCATCAGATGATTAATGCTACTATGATGAACACTGAAGAAATTAATAAAGATTAGACCAATTATTACAAAGTGTCACCCACGAAAGATACTGTGATGTACACCATGAAAAAAGAGCAATCACTTTCCCCCAGAAAAATAATGTTAATAGAATGATAAAGATCCAGAGGAAAATTGAAGCACCTAGAAAGAGTTTGCAAGTAGCTTCTCCTAAATGCATATGCGTACTTGTATATTGTTCTGTGTGTTTTTGATGGCTTAATGGACACATATTCAATATCTGGCATTGTGCATGATAATCTTTTCATTGGCAGGGAGCACAGGGTCATTTGGGCCACAATCCTACACACATTTACTTGGAAATAACTCTCAAGTTATTCTTACTTCCAAGTAAACAGGTATAGCATTGTATTGTTGATTGTTTAGTTGCATACTGGAAAACAAGTTCTTTGATAACCTTGAATGTTAATGTCATTTACCACCTGGTTCTTGTTGCAATTGTGAGACTTGTGCAGACAGAGCAATTTCAGAATTGGCCTTTCTACAAGTTTTGTTGATGTTTACATAATGCCAGTAGTACTCAATACATCTTTCAAACCAAAATGTCTTCTCCACAGTCCAACAACTGCTCATGCATAGATGATAAGGAGTTGAAATGTTCACAGAACATCAGTAGCAAAGCACTATGACAACTTTAACAAACCACATTGTTTTTCTTTATATTCCCCACACTTGTAGCAGGGTATCATTAATAGTAGGCCTGTGCACCTCCTTGGATTCAGAGGTCCGAAGCATGGTGGCCATTTCATGTACTATCCACCATTTTGTGTCAGGCCTAAGGAAAAGGACTCCCCCTAGGGGTGATGCATGGAACTTGCCTAGAGTGCCCCTGTTGGTCATGGGAGGGAAGGCAGGCTGAGTGCTTGTATGGGACTAATCTATTTGCATGTCCTGCATGGCTCCAAATAGCAACTCAATGCATTTCAATGGGATTCATGAACTACTCCTATCATACTTTGAATACCCTACATCTACCTGCCCTCTATCAAAAAGGGGAGTTGATGAGGAGCTCCTACAGGGAGGATTGGGTTTACTTCTCTTTCCTTTCCCTCCCCTAGGTGCCACATTTTAAGAAGGACACACTTGACATACTAGAGGAGGAGAACCAGGAAGATGAGGGGTCTGGGAACTAGAGATGTGCAAATCAGCAAAACCCGAGCTCGCCAACATTCTCTGAATCCCATCTCGAAGCTCACTCTAAGTCGAGCTTGTATCAAATTGCATGAAAATGCATGCCTATCTTCATGCATAGTTTTCTAAGTTGTGCACATCTTTGAAATGTACGCATTCTTCTCTCATGGATTAAAGCACATTTGTGCACATTTTCCAAAAGTAAGCATGCTGTCAAGTACATTATTTTTGGTCCTTGAATGAATCACACTGCAAGCTTGGGAATGTACAGACGTCAACTGCATCCAAGTCCGAGTTTGGTCCGGACAGTGTGAACTGGGCAAATCCTGATCAAAAACGAACTGAAACAAATTTCTCATGCATCCCTGCTGGGAACTACATCCTACAAGGAACAGCTGAAAGAGCTGGTTCACCCTGGAGAAAGGAAGATTACGGGGAGACATAACAGATGTATTCAAGTGCCTGAAAGGCTGTCATACAGAAGTGGAATGGTGTTGTTCTCTGTTTTTCCAGAGAGCAGGTCTAAAGCCAACAGGTGGAAATTAAAGGGAAGCAGATTTTGGCTAAACGTTAGAAGAGACGTTCTAATGGTAAGGGCTGTTTGAGAGTAGAACAGACTGCCCCGGAAGATGGCAGGCTCTGCTTTGCTAGAAGTATTTAAGCAGAGGCTGGACAACCATCTGTCAGGGATGCTGCAGTTGCATCCTGAATTGCAAATCCTGCCCTGAAGATGGGGGTTAGACTACTTTCCCAACATCCTCCAGTTTTTTTGGACTACAACTCCCACCATCCCTGACCACTGGCCATGTGGGCAGGGGCTGATGGGAGTTGTAGTCCAAAACCTCTGGAGGGCAATAGGTTGTAGAAGGCTGGGCTAGATGATGTCCAAGGTACTTTCTATCTCTGAAATTCTATGACACAACACCATCATGGGATATACACACTCCGAGGGAAACATTTTAACATTCTTAAGCAGCTTTGGACATAAATGAGAAATACCACTAGATGAATAGAGTCACTTCTGCACGTTCAGTTAACTGGTGGCAGTCGTCCATAACATCTGAAGGACAACTTACAACTTTCTTTCCCTTCGCTTCCATCAGATAATCAAGTTTCAGATACAGGAACAGCCTGTTCATATGAACAAAGATAGATGGGTGAGGTGAAATGCACAAATTCTTCTGTGAATACTGTAGTGCCACTAGCTTAATGAGGCGAGGCTGCTTCTTTCGTCTGGCCCCATGGCTCCCAACATTGTTGCTTTGTCACTGCCCGAATGTGTGCCTGTGGAGCAGAGGAGGTACCTGGCAGCCAGTGGCTGTTCCTGGCAGGTAGGCCTGAGAGCGAGGCCCTGTCCCCATGGGAAACGTTTCACAGGAGAGGATGTAAATGTTTGTGAGCTTGCTGTTGTGAGGCAAAAGAATGTGAGGGAAGGGTTTTATGCACCCGCGTGGGAGACAGGTGTGTGTTTGTACATTACTGGAACTTCTCGGTGTGAGAGACAGAGAACTTGAGGAATGTTTTTTTCATACCTGGGTGGAAGGCAGGAGAGCGTGTACTGAAAGTTCCTATTATACAGGGGTGGGGGGAGTTAGGAATGGTGTAGTCTGCCCAAGTGTTTCTGTACCTATCCTTTGACCTGCTAGGATTCTCCTTTTGCATCTGCCTGTTTCCCACACTGCATGCTGTATTAAGGACATTCAGAAGCTAGAGAGAAAAGTGTTCTTAGTGGGCAACCATGTTACTCAGAGGAAAGCCCCACTGTGTTTACTAAGGCTTACTCCCATGTAAATGTGCATAGGACCATATACCCACTTTCCTGGGAGTATGGCCCACTGGACCCAACAGATCTTATGTCTAAGAAGGACTGCATGTGATTGTGCTGTAAGGGCGCATTCCTATGGGGATGGCGATAAACCAACGCGGAGATCTACAGCCATCCAATGCAGAGCAGGAGGAGTGGCAGAGGTGATCTTCACTTCCACACTCCCCCACTGTACATTTTAGCTAGATGGGCATTTTCACCTGTCTAGCTGAGGCATCGGGGAGGGAAGGAGGCTGGGGAAGGCTGCGGAGAGCTCGTATCCCCACGTCCCCAGTCCCCTTCCCTCCCTGCCTACTGGCATGCCCCCTTTCTGTCCTCTCCAAGGTTCTCTCCATGCTGGCTGCAATGGGGTGGGGAAGGGGAGCTCGCACCCCTGGGTCCAAGGTCAGAGTGGTGTCTCCAACCTCGGATTCAGGAATCTGAAGTATCTTATCCCCCCACCCGTGATGCTGTCTAGGGGCCATAAGATTGGTCTCTCTGTGTAACTTGTCAAAGGAAGAATGTGAACCATAAATATCTAGTTTGTTTCTTTTGCTAAATTGCTTTCTAACACATTTTTGAAAAGCTCTAGAACAAATTTACATTAAAAGGACTTTCAGGGCTGAACAGCAATAACACATCAATCCTGTGATTAACTTTACCAATTGCCATTTTGAAATCTTGACAATAATGGTTCTCAGTACTTTACTTTTTTTCTCATACTAAAATGGAATGTAGTTAGTACATTCATTCTTAGAATAGAATGCAGCTTGTGAAGATATCAGACAGTGGAAAAGGTTCAAGGGAGTTCTGTGTTCTAGCCAGATGACATGCACCAGCTCATTTGGGGATGTTTCTAAACAAGGCTGTATTTACCACACACCCATGTATACAATGGGACTTTAAATCATCAAGAGGCTTTGAAGAGTTTTCCATCTTACATATCCACTGACCTTTGTGGGGACTGTACTTCCTGAGCATTTGAGACTGAGAACACACAGTATGCTGTATTCCATGTCATGTCAGTCATTATTCTCTTTTTGACATTACTTGTGTTCTTAAGTCAATGCATTCTTAATTAATGAGGCATTTGTTCTCAATCAAGAAACCATTTAAAACACACTTTTAATTTTAATGAGTTTTCTGTGATTAATTATTTCCACATGACTTATTCATATTTTAGGACATTTCATAATTTACACTTTTTGTCTCCCCTGAGCATCATTAAATGTTTTGGATACTGAGAGTGGCTTTGACCCAGTACTTGACTCAAGACAATATTTCTGTATGAGCCGGTGAATTTTCTTGCAAAATTTGCCTTCAGAGTTGTGGTATATTTCCATGCTTACCAAATACTTGTTCAGAAGTTGTTGATCTGTGTGATGTATGCAATATTATGCACTGAAATGTCTTTATGGGCCACGGTTACAAGAAATATATATTCAAGAGTACGTATTCTTTTTGTTACTCTGCTATCCTGTATCTATCTATAGTACACTTCTCCTATGGTTATGAAATATCTTCTGATCAAATTTCCAAAGAATTCCATGGTACGGATGGGTGAATATATTAATTTTGCTTTCCAATTCCACATTAAAGATATTTAAATCTCAAATTATTTCTCTCCTTAAAATGAAGAACTTTGAGAATTTTAGGGCACAACACTATGGCCACTAGACAGCAGCTAGACCCCCATAGGATTGTTTGGTTTTCGGGAAACGACTTTGGAGCCTGTGCTCTGAGGCTGGTTCTCAGAAAACTGCCTCCCCACGCCACCTCGTAGGTGGTGCAGATCGTCCCGCGTTTGGAAGATCAGTGCAGAGCAGGGCTAAAGGGGGCATTCCCAGGGCGGGGAGGGGTGGAGAGCATGGAAGTGCTGTTATGACATTTCCTATGCATCATCTCACCTCCCCGACTGCTTCAAAGTCCCATGACTAGGCAGCCAAAACCAGCTGTCTAGCCACAAATGCAGGGTGGCTGGAGTGTGGAGGAGAAGATCCCCTCCACACTCCACCTGCCCTGCATTGGATAGGTGGTCACCTCCAAGTTTGGAGGCAGCCGCCTATCCCCATAGGATTGCTCCCTTAGTAAATTCTTATTAAAATTTAACTGAAACAGAATTCTCACCCATCTCTATTCCATGGGAAAAACAAGCCATAGAATTCAATATAAAAATCCGTATGCCAGCTTTCTCTTTCCTTCTGACACTCAGTTCAGCCCTATTTTGGCCAAACGCTCATCCCATCTTTTGTATTAGTAAGGGCTTGGCTAAGTTTCCTTTACACAAAGCAGAGCAGGTTGGCACAACAAGGGCTGATGTTACCATTTGTTTTCTGCAGTTGAGGTTAGCTTCTCAGTATCATTGCTATTCCTGCAATGATGCCTATTCTTCTATTGTGTATGGATTTGCCCCACCTTAGGCTGTTGGAAAAAGAAAAGCCAAGTTGGTATATCCCCCGGTAAAGCTTGCTCCTTGAGGCCAATGGGAGGAACCCAATGGGGTGCTTATGCCTCTGCCGATTCCCTTATGCCCCACCAATTCCTGTCCACAAGTGGAACCCATTGCTTGCAGAAGGAAGATGTAGGACTTCTGGGGCAACCACAAATGAGCAAAAATGCTTGTTTCTGGAACAGGGGAGGTTGGTGAAGCTTGCATAAGGGAACTCTGCCGACCTGCCCTGATCGAGAAATGAGCCTTTCCGCTCGCTGCAGGGCTTCCCCTGGGAAGCGCTACATTGCTGTTGCACGAGTAGTGGGTCCCGCTTGTGCAACAGAATCAGCAAGGCCCACCGCTTGAGCAACAGAATTGATGGGGCGCAAGAGAATTGGCGGAGGCGTAAGTGCCCTGTTGGGTTCTGCCCATTGTGTTGCGCAAGCTTCCTTCCTCAGATAGCAGAAATGGCTGTCTTGCATATAATCTACATAATTTGCAACACACAGCCATTCTGAGCCTTTCCTATCATTTCAGTTATTTATAACATTTTCTTGATTCAAATCAAATCTATTTTGAAGTGCAAGGTATATGAGAGCACACGAAGAAAATTTGACTTTCCATTCCTTGGCCTGTATTGTGCTGAAACCAAAGAAGCTGGTAGAATAACACTTGCCATTTGCTGACTAGATGAAGGAAGATGTTGAGATCCCTTTAAGGAGACTTCCCTAATAAGAACAAACGCACTAGTTCATTTTTTTATAAAGAAAAATGATCTGAATCCAACTTCTGAAGCAATGCAGCCTGCAAGTTTTACACCGAGAATAGAAACCTCGATGGTTTGGGTAGAGATGTGCAGAAGGATCTGAAAATGAAGGACACCAAGGCCAAGTTAATGAATCTCTTAGGTAAAGTTGCATCCTCTAGAAGAGGGGGACTTTGGATCTGGTGTGTAGTGCAGTAGCTAAGACCGTGAGCTATAAGCGGATTGTTTCTTTTAAAACAAGCATTTGATTCTGCTGTGGCTTAATTTTAGTTATTCAGGGCTAGTTTTGGTTCTTTGTGATTTCATTTTTACTACTCCTTTTTGTCGATGGTAAATGCGTTTTAATGATTGGTTATTGTTGTCATGCTTTTTTAATATTTGGTAAGCCACTTCGAGCAACTCCCTCTTTTTGGAGGGGAAAAGCAGGGTATTCAGAAATAACAATAACAGTAACAAATTTCTCTCGCTTGACATCTCACTTTAACCATGAACACATTAGGTGGCTTTGGGCAAGTTACTATAATGTATATGTAGAGATGCACATTTGGAAAGTATATCTACAGTTTGAACAGAAATGCAATGCATCTCACCACAGCAGGAAAGACTGCCCTGGTGGCGTTGTGCCTGCTCAGTCTGGTATCCAGGAGCAGAGGAGGCTGGTGACTCCGATTTTGGTGGGACTGTGGATCCACTTTGGGTTTCAGTTAGAACTAGTCAGAACTCTAAGGGAGCTATCCAAGGTCCTGACGCCTATCCTCAGAATAGTTCAGCACCTTGGATAGCTAATTTAGAGTTCTGGCTGGCTCTGACCAAAACCTGGAATGGATTCACAGCCCCACCACATCGGAGCCACCAGCCTCCTCTGCTTAGGAGTGTCATTTCCTTCTAGAGTGTATGGGATTTGTGTTTCCTTTCTGTTCTACAGCTCCCATGCACCCTGACAGCAAATGGTGCTCCTAAGCATTCTGGCCTTAAGGCTGAGGCCCAAAGGGCATCTCTTCTCTGCAGAGAATCCTCTCCGCTGCTGGTTCCTTTCCCTTCACAAGGATAAGCTTGACAAGGTGACGGAACTCTGCAGGGAATGCCTGGGGGCAAGTAACTGGGACCAGGTTTTTTTGCCAAGGTTTTTCTCAGGAAACAAACCTCCAGAAAACCCCCATGTTTTCCAAGGGGGAGCTTCCACCAGCAATTTACTCAGAGCCGGCTGTGTGTTGAGATCATTAGGGATAGGTGATGTCATGGCCATCCAGCAGCCACCCCAGAGCTTATCAGGGGGAAAAAAAACAGATTTTCTGAGGCTGCTTAAAGTCCGATTCTTTTCCTTAAGTTGGGTTCTCCGCAGTATAGCTGTTGTGTGCCCCAACCTCCACATTTAGCTCGGTTATGCTATCCTTGCCCAGGGGTGTGCCTTTCACTGTGAACCCGGTCAAGGGGTGTTTCACAGCACAGACCAATTAGTTTCTACTCAGAAGTAACTCCCATTATGCTCAATGATGCTTTCCTCCAAATGCGCACATCAGAAGCAACTATTTCGCCCCTCTGTTAAGGCGATCCAACACATTAAAGGGTTAGGAGGCTTGAAGCTGGTTGCGAGGCTTGTCTCCCAAAAGCGCACATTGAAAGCAAGCAACTATTTCCCACCTTCATTGGGATAAAGGGGGTGGAGAGCCTGGAGGGGGGCAGCATCTCTTATTGGTTGAGCAGCCCTTGCCACTCAGATGGCATTCACTCTAACCCCGCCCCTACCCAGAAATGAAGAGACTTAGAATGGTGCCATGCGCACACTCGTGGAGCCCTGCCCGCACCAAAACAGCTCCTAGAAAAATGCAGGTAAGCTACTCCTCCCTTCTCCTTTCATTGTTGTGGAGACAGGGCCCAAGACTTTCCAAAGAAATTTGGAAAAAATGAATTAATTACAAGAGAGTTCACCCATCAATACTTACCATTTCTTCATTTAGACTGTATTTATACACCTTAACCCTCAAGTATAACTACTGCTGAAGTCAAAGTGAGTTACCTACACATGTCTGATGATGGTACTGCATCGTAAGAGGAAGTAATGATGCCAGGATATGCCCTGAGGTTTTCTTGGGAAGTATTTGCACATTACAGGAAACATGAAGTGAAGATGCCAGTATCGCTTGTGCATCCTTTCTTTATGCTTCCAGTGTGATGTCTGAAGTGACAATATCCATATCTCCCCCTGTGGAGATATGTGCAAGTTCACGATGAATGTCTAGCTCACACCTCTTTCCCAGGGGAAATGCTGGAGCTGGCACTTGTAGAAGTTACCCCAGGAGTATGAAAAAGGATGTGCAAGCAGGTCACTTATCCTCTCTTATCACTTCTCGTAACATCCAGGCCAGTTGGAGAAGTAGATTAAACCCATTAGCAGTGCCCTACATTTACCCTGTGGGTTTGCCATCTATCATACAGTAATAGAAAGTGATGAAGTGGCTTAGGTCTGGCACTGACTGACTATCTTTATTAGAATAAGGAAACAGTGTTTTCCCTGCAGTGGGGTTTGTGTTTCTTTCTGCTTCATTGTGTTTCCCTGGCCCAGTCTCTTATGCTTCTTATCCTACATTTAAATATTTACATTTCATTATGGAAAGCATCAACATACAGTTGGACTCCGCTGTGTCTACTCTAGGAATATTTTGTGGTGAACTCTATATACATGAAGTTCTCTAGTTTTTACAATATATCAAGGTTTAGCATTGAGGGCTCCAGTTTATGTTCAGAAGAGTGTGTGTCATGTCCTTTCATACGGTACTGGCAGGTAGGCATTCACAAACGCCTGCCTCTCTCAAAGTATTCACCACTGTCTCATAATAAGCACATTATCATTCCAATAGAAATAGATCAAAACAAAGCAGGTGTTCATTTAAAATAACCTGTTTCTTCCTTAAAGGTCATACGAGCAATAGTTATTGGTGATGTTACTGGATAACTATTGAACTGGTTATCAGCTGACTTGAAAGATTCCCAGCCATGATCTACAATCTTAAATTTCTTAAGTTTAACAACTGCACACAACCACATGGTGAAGAAGAAGAAGAAGAAGAAGGAGAAGAAGAAGCAGCAGCAGAAGCAGCAGCTTTTCCTGACTAAACATAATCTCTGAGCAGGAGGCAGTGGTGGGCCAGTTGCCAAATGGGAACTCATCCATTTTCTTCTCTTAGTTTCCTTCCCATATAACCATAACTGTTTGTGTGAACATCTGCCACCTTGGCACATATCTCTGATGACAGGGTAGATGCTGACATCAACTGCCCTTCTGTTAGCAGAAAGTACTTGAAGATTCTCTTTTCATCTATGTCAATTTGATTTTCAGTCTCAAAGCATTCATTGCTATAGAGCGTACACTCTGTAGTTACAGAGAGGGTGGTATCTAGGAGAGAGATTCCATATTTACCTGTAATTAAGTGACTGAAAAGAGTAGTTGAAGCTACATATCTGTCTAAGCAATACAGGGCATGCAGGAATGAACAGCCCTCTTAACATATAAGTGGTAAAAATAAATTGCATGTCTGAAAAATATGAAGAATTCACCAGTGCAGTAGTGTGTTGATGTTTAACTGATATAGTTGGCTTTCAGGAGACATTTCTTTTCCAAAGTTCAAAATACAGAGAAAAATAAATTTCAGGATGTGTAACAGATCAAAGACCATTCCTTTAGTGCAATATTTCCATCCTTGTGGAATAGAATCACATTGGACTTTGACTTTTGTTTGAAATCTTTACCTTTTAATAAGTGAACTTTTGAAATTACCTCAGTGAACAAAGGTTCCGCTTTTACAGTTAAACTTTTAACCCTTGAGGTTGAACTGATGTAGACTAAAGGGGAAAGGCAGCATGTTTTTACTGAACTTTTTACCCTTTGCAAAAAAATGGGACAAGTTTAAAGTTCATATAGTGAGCAAGAGGTCTCTAGTGGGTATTTCTGGTATTATTAACTTCCTGACCTCAGATAATTAAAAGGGAAGGTAGTAGAGACTTAGTGTCAACTTTGAACTTTTAACCTCTCTTGCAAAACTATTTTGTGTACAAGTAGCATATACACTCAACCCATTTATTTTTAACTATCCTCATCTCTTGAATGCAAAGTAATGTCAGCAAAACTATTTTCAGTGTCAATCCAAAATGTTCGTATTTCTTGAATTCCTTAGACTCGGTTTTTATCTGCTAGAGAAAAATATACGTCTGCAATCAAAGAACAGAGTAAGCAATCTCCTCCCACACCCCTCCCACAATGCCTGGCTCTGAGGAAGGACACCCCTCCCACAATGCCTCACTCTGAAGAACGACACCCTTCCCACAATGCCTGGCTCTTAGGAAGGACACCTCTCCCACAATGCCTGGCTCTGAGAAAAGACACCCCTCCCTCAGAGCCAGGCATTTGGGCCTAGATGGCTTTCTGGAGAACCATGCCAGCTGTTTTTTCCAGCTGACATGGCTCTTCAGTGAGCCCAGCCACACACCACCTCACTTTGAGAGTGGGCAGCAGTGGCAGCAATGGAGATGACGGGTGGGGAGAGGAGTTGCAGCAGCAGTGGGGAAAGATGCTGGCACCGTGGCAGCCAGGAACAAGAACAACAGGGGTGGAGGAGACTCGGTGGCACAAAAGTCAGTCGATCTATCAGTCTATCTATTTCGGTCTACAGACCCTGAGGCTTGCACTGCTCCAGTTTAATCCTTTTCACACAATGAACACAATGAACACAAGCCTAGCAGTGTTGCACCAACTTTCCCTTCTTACTGTTAGTACAGAACGGAACAAGTGACTCCTTATATTCAATGGGAGTTTTGCTAGCATTACTTCTATGGGAAGGGGATTGCCTTTCTGTTTTGTCATAGGAGACCAAAATAGCCTTGAAGTGACACTAGAGAACCCTCATGCCCTGAAGATCTTGTACAAGGAAGACTGAAATTGTAATTAATTAATTATCTTTGGTTTAGTGTACACCTTGATCTCCGGGGTATAATGTAGTTTGTTGCTATTGCTGTTTTAGAGTAGCCAACCCTAAAGTTCAGGGGAGCAGCAGCCAGTTTCAGTCATGTGAAGCTGACTAAGGTTGATGTTGACGTTGCCCTCACCTGAAGCCACCACTATAGGAGAACAGCTATTATTAAAGGAATTCAAAGGGCACTTGACATAATCGGGTCAGCCAGTGGTGCATAAGCAAGAGGCCAAAGAAGACACACAGCAATGTGTCTTTTGGTTCTGTACCTGGAAGACAGACACTGCAATGCTTTTATTCACACCCGCTTGCGTGGTGTTTCTCTCTCCCTCTGCTCTTTTATATTTATCCGCCAGGCAATTTTAACTGTTGCACCTGGCATACAAAAGGGCATTTCAAAAGGATTACCTGAATCTTAAGGAAATCTTCCCTTTATTCCAGTTACCTTCATAGTAGGCAGTCTTCATTAGCCAAGCTGCTTAATGAGGTAGGTGCCCCTTAATGTGTCCTGCCTGGCAGAGAGAAAAGGCACCGCAGTTTTGTCAGGGCTAAAGGGGGGAAGGAAATCGAATCGGAAGGAAAGTGTAGGTTGCTCAGTCACTTTTTTTTAAGGCCTTGGCTTCCACAGAGATCATGTATTTATTTTGCATTTGTCTTCATTTTACCAAAATGTATACAATACAGTACACTTTATATGCTCATTTTGGTCTGAACAAATATACCATTATAAATGTGCTAGTTTGTTGGAGAGAAATTTACAATGAGATTGTCCATGGATCAGACCTCAGGCTGCTTTTCAAAGGCAGCATAAAAGAATTGCTGCCATACTATTTTATATTCAAATTGCTTTGCAAAGAGGGCAGTACTAAGCTGCAGGATTCTCCTAGAAAATGGAACTACTGGTGCAGTTGCAATGGTGAGACAAGTGTTGGTAAATGCATGTGCCCTGGCTTAATGAAAGCATAGTCAATTTCCAGTTTTTGTCAATGGGCAGGAATACATTTGTTTATCATGGATTTTATATAAGACCTTATGTATTCATCCGATGATAGCTTCAATTGCTATTTAAACTCTGAAGAGTGACATGGGTTAATTAAAGTACTCTACTTTGGGGTTGATTGGATTACGACAGTGGCATTCTGTTGGCTACATATGGCTGGATGGGGCATGCTGGGAGTTGTAGGCCTTTTTTCTGTCTAACCATGAATAGGATTGTATCCTCAGTCAGGTTCCTTCCCCATCTGGTGCTTTGGCCACCAGGGCCCTAATTTTGCCTCCAGCAGACAAAGAAGGAGGGTGGTTAAGACATAACAACCTAAGAAGAGCCCTGCTGGATAAGACCGAAGGTCCATCCAATCCACTATCTTGCTTTCTAGCAAGGCTAGTCAGTGAGGAAATCACAAGCAGGCCTTGTGGTCCATGGTGGTCTCATGCTCCTGGAACCTCCTCCCTAGGCAGACTGATACGGCCCCTATGCTGATGACTTTTAAATAGTCTTTGAAGCCTTTTCCTTTGTTCCAGTTTTCTTTTGATTGACATTTTAATGCTCTGTATTCAGCTGCAGCTGTTTTAATGTTTTTAATACAGGGATGCAGAACCTCTTAGGAACCCACAAAGCTGCCTTATACTGGCTCAGACCCTTGGCCCATCTAGCCCAGTGTTGTTGACACTGACTGGCAGCACCTTTCCACGGTTTCAGGCAGGATTCTTTTCCAGCCCTACCTGAAGATGCTGGGGATTGAACCTGGGACCATCTGTGCTCTACCGCAGCATAGGCATGTATGAGAAATTGTTTCAGTTCATGATTTACCAGAATTTAGCCAGATTGCACCTCTCAATACCAAATGCAGACCCAAATGCAGCCCAACCTAAGGCAGTTTGCTGCCTGTGGTGAACCAGAAAATGGTGCCTCTCCCATGCAACTTTTACCAGAGCAGAAGCGGCGGAACAATTACCAGAAGAGAAGCCAAGGATCATGGCCTGAGCTCTGTGTGCCCCTCCCCCACTTCTCCCTGCTCCCAGCCACCCAATGCCCACGCTACTCAGATATCAGGTTCACATTCCAGCTTCTCCATATATATATATATATATATATATATATATGTAATGAAAGAATATATATAGTTGGACAAACATGATTGTCTTACAGTGTGCTATAAATAGTTCAAAATAAGCCACACTAGCATGCACAGTGACCACCTGTGCATTGCATGGTAACTTACAATGTGCATGCGTTGACATACGTGCACAAAGATAAGACGCATCAAGCGACTGCAAACCACCCTGAGGGCATTGTCAGTTGGGCAGTATATAAATCTAATTAAAATATCTGGCTTTGAGATTACATTTACAGATACCCTGAGAAGGCAGCTAAGCCTACTGTCTTGCATGCGTAACTACCATGCTGGCTCTTCCCCTTACCTCGAGCCTCGTTACTTACACGTTTCCAGGGTGCAAGCGCAGCTGTCGCACATGCCAGGCAGCTCTCTTAGGAGTGGCGTGCTCTGGGACGCCAAGGTAGTTGAGGGGATGGGACAGACTCAGCTCTGCATGCCCAGGAGCTGCTGCATCGTCGGTCGCGTTGTGTTTTTCACTCCATCCAGGCTCAGGTGGCTCAGCTGCAGGAGAGAAGAGCCTGACATTCACTCCAGCCTCTACTTTGCTCTGCTGCAGCTTGCTGGAGTTCAGGGTCGGAGCAATAATGGCAACCTAGCATGGCGGTGGTGTTTGGGTGACAGCGCACATGCATCTGGATGTGGCTGTGACCGTGGAGAAGGCACCTGGGTGACTGCTTACGAGGCGGCAGGGGTGGGTGGGAAGAGAAAAACCTGGAGACGTGACAACGTGAGTGGCAGTGGGTGGGGAAAGCACCAGCAACGAAGTTGAGGGCTTATCTGGTGGAGAACCAGTAGCGGCACCACAGCTCCAAGTGGTGCAAGTGGAAATGCAAAGCTGGCACTCCGCACAGGAGGGCGGCAGTGGGCCCAAGCCACCACTCCTTGCAGTACATTGCCTGAGGTGGGCGCTTTGTTCTGCATCACGGGAGGGCCGGCCCTGGCCCTACCTGGAGATGCTGAGAGGCTGAACCTGGGACCTTCTGCATGCAAAGCCGGTGCTCTGCCACTGAGGTATGGCCTCTCCCTCAGCTACAGTCCTTCCCTTTTAGTCACTTAGGCTTCGCTACTGGCAGTAAGAGCCTTCATTCAGACGCTCGACACCCATGACGTGCAGAGTCCATAAGCTATCATAACTAATAGCCACTGGATACCTATCCTCCATGAATGTGTGCCCAGTCGCCTATCAAAATTTTCTAAGCTAGTGGCCATCATGCCATGGTAATGGGATCCCATGGTAGTGAATTCTGCAAATTAACTACATGCTGTGTGAAGAACTTTCTTTTGTCTGTCCTGAATTTTCTGCCGGTCAATGACATTGGATGACCCTGGGGCCTAGTGTTATGAGAATATCTCCATCTATCTATTATCTATCTATCTATCTATCTATCTATCTATCTATCTATCTATCCACTTTTTTCACAACATGCATCATTTTATAAACCTGCATCATGCCCCTCCCTTTCCCTCTTAAACTAGAAAGTCCCACGTACTTTCACCTTTTTTCACAGGGAAGGTACTTCTCCAACCTCTTTTATGCACCTTTTCTAGTTGCATGATACCCTTTTAAAAGTGTGGCAACCAGAACTGCACACACTGCACAGTATTTGTAATGTGGCTGCACAGCAGATTCATATAAGGCTGTTATGATACTTGCAGTTTTGTTTTACATCCCTTTCAGAATGACCAAAGCATGGAGTTTGCTTTTTTCACAGCTGCTGCATGAGTTGATGTTTTCACTGTACTTACCACAGACCCTATTCTCATTCCTGCTCAGATCCCATGAGTGTATATGGGATGCTGGGATTCATTTTGCCCCCATGTGCATCATTTAACAGTATGGCATGTTGGATCTTATTTGCCATTTTGCTGGCCATTTGCAACATTGAGGAAGACTCCCCCCCCCCAAAGGGTTTCACAGTCTGCTTGTGTTTCTGCCATCCTGAATAGTTTTGTGACTAGCTAAAGAACAGACTGGAAAGTGTAACATCTGTGCATGTGTAAAGTACAGGCACCGTCACTGGGTGATGACCTGACAGCTCTAGTTGTTATAGCAGACAAAGTGATTCCGTCTCTGCAAATAGGATATCATGCCAATTGTAATGCCTTTACCTAAAAAGTACTGTCTTGATGATTGTTTACTGGATTTGTCAAAATGTGAATTCAAGCAAGTGCCCTTTAGCCATTATTTACATATTTCTGTTGAAGTTTTGAGTGAGCTTCAACACACGCACGCACGCATGCAGTGACAGGAATAAGAATATTACTGTATCATTCACCAGCCTGACAATAAATAATAAATAAAATGATTCTATCATGTCTGTTCACATTCTCTCCATAGCTCAGGTCACCATGCCCTAAGGAGCTCTGTATTCCAAAGGATTAGCCAACAACACCCACAGCAAGGTTCTGTTGAGTCTAGCCAAGAGAGATGCACAAGTGATGGCTGGAATCCAATAGGTCGATGGCGTGTCTGAATGATGATTTGACATTACAGGATAAACAAAGCCAACTGTGGGCACAGTTTGCTTGCTAAGAATCAACAAGATCTTTCTGCAATGGAAAGGAGGCTCTATAATTAATTTTCATCCATAATGTGTAGGTATTCAAAGCATTCCAAAATCATACAGAAGCCACTCTCAGGAAGGGATGCGGGAAACATTTGTTCAGTTCACATTTTAATGCAAACGTATTTAAATTGCACTTCCCAAATTTGGAGTCTTACAAGTAGCCAGTGTAGAGCGGGAGGCGCAGAGGAGGTGATCCTTACCTCTGCCATGTGTCCCCCTCTGCGTTTCAGCTAGACAGGCTTCCCTGTCTAGCCTAGGTGTCATGGAGGGGGAGGGAAGGAGGCTGGAGTGGCCTCAGGATATGGTGTAAGCCGGCCTCTCCAATCCCCTCCTCTCCCTACTCAAGGGAACGCCCCCTTTACCTTCACTCCAAGGTCGCTTTTGCAGTCTCAGAGAGGCAGCCGGTACGATTCTCTCCACACTGGCTGGGGGGCGGAATTCCTGGCTCTGAGGTCAGAGTGGTGTCTCTGGGGTTGGACTTGATGGTCTTATAGGCCACTTCCAACCCTACCATTCTATTATACTATGACTATTCTATGTTTCTGACCTCAGATCCAGGAATCCGAAATATCCTATGGCCCATCAGACTCTCTCTAAGGACCATTAGATTACTCCCTTTGATGGCCATGTGGATTACTTCAGTTGTGAAGCACACAACTAACATTTCTCCCCCCCCATTCCATGTTTGCAAATACTTCTACATATCTATGCTAGAGTAAAACACCAAAATACAAGGTTGCCAACCCTGATTTAAAAAAAATGCTCTGAGCAAGTGCAATTTTACATTTGAAGCTCACTTCCATCCCAACACCATCCTGATCACACAAGAATAAAATGGAGTTTGCTTCCACACCTGCTGCTCTCTGGGTGGTCATTTGGGAGCCTCTTGGGCTGGGGGATCCTGGACTTCAGCCCCAAGGTCCAGTCCTAGCTGCACCACTGACGATATTGGAAGATGAATGACTCTCCCCAAGGAAAGCCACTGCAGCTTTAATTATGGGGTTTCAGGTTGTTTTTAATGTTTGACTATGTTTTTTACTGGATTATGGTTTTTAAATTTTTTCTGGACCTTTTGTAAACTGCCTTGGCTGGCATCAGAAGGGCAGCATAGAAATACAATCAATCAATCAATCAACAGAAAAGGGAAACAATATGTTGATGTTTTAATTATAAGCAATATATTCCTTTGGAGAAGGAAGTATCTGTACTTTCAATAAACTGTAGAGGCAACTTAGGCTTTTAAAAATAGAAAACTGGGCAGTAGAGTCCATGGAGTTCAATGTGACCTTTCTTGATTTAGGGCACAGAGAAAAGTCCTACAACTCCCAGCATTCCAGTTGTAGAACTTTTTCTGTCTAAATATGCATAGGATTGTGCCCTACAAGCCTTTAGGAGCACAGCCAAGACATGACATACAACCCTAGCTGTATGTCAACAAGGTCTCCAAATTATGGCATTTATCTGGGAAGTTATAGTTGTTTGAAATAAGCTAGTAAGCTAAAAAGGGGTTATGGACAATATCTTTGTATATGAAGGTAAAGCAGAGCTACTTTGTTTGACTTTCCAAATCTCACATGGCAGCAGAAAAGAATCTTTGTCACGTGTTTATATAAACATAGGATCCTTGTGTAAGCTTTACAACAGAAAGGGCATTGTATTCCACACATTATTTTGCCATCTGTGAAATGCCTTACAGATTGCACTCTAGCATAGGTCAGCAAAGTCTGAGTCAAGAGACGGTATTATTACACTTCTGTTGTAAAGCTCAAGCTCTTTGTATTGTGCCTTCCCTGTAAACTAGCCATTTAAAAAAAAAAAATTAAAATCCCAGACTTATTTTTCTGAAACACTAGCATTCTGAGTTTAGCTAAACAGCAGAGTTGATGAACAGAGTCCTAGCTACCGCCAGCAGCTCCAAGTTTAGATGTATGCAGTGATGGGCTTGGGATGGAGCATGCTACATCTATGAACCCAGTGGAGGCTGATAACTCTGATGTTAGTGGGGCTGTAAATCTGTTCTGGGGTTCAGTCAGAACTAGTCCGAATTCTAAAGGAGCAATCCAAAGTTCAGGATCCCATCCCCAAAATAGGGTCAGCACCTTGGATCACTCCTTTAAATTTCTGACTGGTTTTGACTGCAATCCAGAGAGGATTCACAGCCCCACCAACATCAGAGTCACTAGCCTCCACTGCATGAATGGTACCTGACTGAGCAGAAAGAGGTCGGGCCTTATCAATGGCAAGTGGTCCCTTCCCTCGTGGACGTATACATAGCGTCTGCTATCCCATCTGCACTATTTAGTTGCCAGTCTTGACCAGACACTGAGAAAGCAGAGGGGTTGGTTTGATGAGGAGGATTATGGCAGGGTGTCACCAATGTACTGATGGCACCAAACTCCAAATGCCTGAACAGTTTTGATCAGCTGCATCATGTATACACTGAAATGAGTTTGGGGCAGGAACAAGGTAAAACCCTATGATAGGATTACCCCTTCTTTTCTGACATAGGTCCTGTGCCTCTAGGAGTTCATAGAATCATAGGGTTGGAAGGGGCCTACAAGACCATCGAGTCCAACCCCCTGCTCAATGCAGGAAGCCTGATTCCCAGGCGGTCTCCCATCCAAGTACTAACCAGGGCTGACCCTGTTTAGCTTCAGAGATCAGGTGCATCCAGCCATTTGTACAGCCTGGAGAAATTGAACTGGTTCTGATTTTTCAAGCACAAAGATGTTAGGAATGTATAAATCTAAGATACAGTGGTTTCCGAAACACCTGCTAATCCCACAGCAGCAACACCTCATCATCAGTGTTGTCAAAGGCTTCTGCAAGAACAAAAAATAAGACCAACACAGTGTTGCCCAACCATATCTCCAGGTGCAGATCTTCCATCACAGCCCACAGGTTGCATTAAAGGAAAATGTGACTGAAGCTTGAAGGTTGTGTTCTAGCTGAGCTGCAGCAAGAGAAGTGGAGTGCCAAGTCTGGAGACAGGTAGGAGTACGGATGACTGAGACATGAGCTTGTTTCGCATTTCAATGCGAACTTACCAAGTTCACACTCCCAGAACCTAAACATGAATGGGAATGTAGGTTGCCACTGAAATCCATACATTTCTGAAGTTTGCAATGAAGTGCACACACACAAAATACAAAAATGTGTATTCAAAAATACACACCACAGTGCTTAATTAAGTAGGGGAAAATGCATACACTTGAAAAGTTGTGCACAAAAATGCATACATTGCATGCAAAAAATGCATGCAAAAAATTGATTCCCTTTTGAAGAAAAATCACACAAAATGTGTGCAAATTTTAGTGTGCACTTAATACAAAATTGCAATCCAATCCAGAATCAGCACAGAACAAACTTAGCATCAGAAAAATGAGAACCTGAGGAAAATCAAGCTGGACTCAGTAGCTGGTTGTTGTTGTTGTTTCACAATACAGTTGCTGATTTTTTTACCCTACTACAAAGCACTCAGTCTTGTATTTCAAGAGCTTTGGGGAACCAAACTCAGTCTGGATGTAACTCAGTTTGAAATGAATGAAAGCTCCTGGCCTGTTAAGTTTAGCCTGAGATAAAGTCAAGGGCAAAAGGATATTCTTATGCAAAGTAGCATCAATGCTACTAATCACTGTGGATTAGGAGGAGGGTATCCATGTCCTCATAACACCTTCATGCTGATCTTTCACTCTTTCTCATTTCCCTAAAGGCAAGGATTTAGTCCTTCCCCAGAGAAGGTATAGTGCTATCTCTTAATGAAGTGATAGAACGTCATTAAAGGTGCAAATCTCTTACTATTTTGGAGATAGCGATTGATAAAAACATTGTTAAAGCACAATGTCATATGACATACAACAGCCTTCATCAACCTGGTGCCCTCCAGCTGCCTTGGACTACAACTCCCATGACCATGCTGGCTGAGGATGATATGAGTTGTAGTCAAACACAACTGGAAGGTACCAGGTTGGGGAAGGCTAACATACAAGATCTCCTGCAAAGGGGAATATTTAAAACGTTCTTGTGAGAACCCTTCTTGAGACCCTCTCAAGACCGACTAGCAAATCAACTTCAAATCAGCCCAGTGTTGGAGACAGCAAAAAACACCCAACCATGCTAAAAGCTGATAATTGTCTCATGGTTGCTCCAAACTGAATTTAGCCACACACCTGATTTTTGGTCACAAAGTCAGTTCTGCAATCCACTATAGCCCACTTCTTGTGAAGGGGGCTCCATCTGATTAAGGGAAAGTGGAGCCGTGCCTCTCTGGCTTCATCCCTGATGTCACACAGCTTTTGTGGCCCTGCCCCAATGAGCATGGACATCTGCAGCAGGACAGGCTGCACATGTTCTGGAACACTGAATGAATGGGGTTCCAGAACTCCAGAGACCAATTTTATGGATGGTTCAGCAGAAAAATTGCTGAACTGAGAATAAATCCACTTGGGAGTTTCTGTATGGCCTGGGCAAGTCACTGAGGTTCGAATCCTATGTACACTTACTTGGAAGTAAGCTTAATTGAGCAAAATAGGGCTGTAGCTCAGTGGTAGAGATGTGTGAACCAGCAAAATCTGAGCTCATGGAGGCTTTCCAGATTCCACCTTGAAGCTCATTCCAACTCATGTCCATATTAGATTACCATCTTTGCTTTTTCTTTTTGCATGAAACTTTGTGTGTTTGTGCACATTTTCCCAAATGTACGCATCAATTGTGTGAGGTTTGGAAATGTACGCATTTTCTCCCTTTAATTTATGCATGTTTGTGTGCATTTTCCAGAAGTGCACATTCTTTCACACATATTTTTCAAATGCATGCATTTTTCCAACGCATTTTTGTTGTTCCGAGAATCACATCAGAAACCTGGAAATGTATGGACTTCGACTGCAGATTGCATTTGGGTCTGCCTTCAGTATCAAGAGGTGCAAACTGGGTAAATTCTGGTTAAAAATTAACTGAAACTATTTCTCATACTTTCCTATGCAATGGCAGAGGGCAGAAGGTCCCAGATTCAATCCCTGGTGCCTCCAGGTAGAGCTAGGAAAGAATCCTGCCTGAAACTGGGGGACCTCTGCTAGTCAGTATCAACATTTCTGGGCTAAATGGATCAAAGTTCTGACTCAGTATAAGGCAGCTTCTACATTCTTAAACATGCACAGGAGCAGCAGGCTATTAACTTCAGTTCTCTAATCTGTAAAATTTTGACTAAGTGTCAAACACCTGCTGTTAGGATGAAGGCAAAGAACAAAAATCACTTTGGTTTCTTCAAGCATTAAATAGGTTAATAACACACACAATATCTGAGTATAGTTTCGACCCCTGCTCCTGATAGTATGTGTAGCTGTGATAGAGCACAAAGTGGTTGTGCTCTCAACACTGCAGCAGCCTCTTAAAGGCAAGGGTGGCCAATCATTCCTGTTAAACTGCCCATCAGCTGCAATCCCATGATAAGAGTATTGCTACATAGCATGCGTGTAGATTTGTGCTGATGGTCCATGGGGTCACGAAGAGTCGGACACAACTTAACGACTGAACAACAACAACAACAACAACAACAGATGGCTGGATGGTTATTGAGATACCATAAGAGTAGTGGATAATGTATATTGTAAAAAACAAAACAAAACACTCACCCAGTCTCTATTTCTGGGAAACACAAGGGCTTTGCACAATGACAATTTGGTCATCAAATGGTCCAGGTCTCATTGGTCAAGTCTAACATACAACGTTGGATTATAATGCAGAGGCAATACAACATGTAACTCTGCCTTAGTATAACCATTGTTGTGCCCTATATTGACTGGTGGTTTACTGGTGCACAATGGCCAGTTAATTACTCCTAAACCCTCTTGACATATTTTATTTAAAATATGTAAAGCGAGGGTGTGGACATTCAGTCCCATGGGCCAAATCTGGCCCACCTGCAGTCCCAATCTGCCCCCACCCCCAAGTTCCCCAGAAGGTGTGTCCTAAGGCTTAGTTCCCCTTCATGGATCACTGCCTTGTTGTGGCGAAGGGGCTTGCATAACTCAGTGAAGCCATAAGCTATGCCATGCAGGGCCACACAAGATGGACAGGCCATGGCAGAGAGTTCTGACAAAATGTGGTCCACTGGAGAAGGAAATGGCAACCCACTCCAGTATTCTTGCCAAGAAAACCCCATGGAACGTGTCACAAGGCTAAAAGAAATGACGCCGGAAGATGAGCCCCTCAGGTCGGAAGGTGTCCAATATACTACTGGGGAAGAGCAGAGGGAATTTCCAAGTAGCACCAGAAAGAGTGAAGCGGCTGGGCCAAAGCCGAAAGGACACTCAGCTGTGGATGTGTCTGG
Organism: Heloderma suspectum; assembly: GCF_057233095.1. Classification (NCBI taxonomy): domain Eukaryota; kingdom Metazoa; phylum Chordata; class Lepidosauria; order Squamata; family Helodermatidae; genus Heloderma; species Heloderma suspectum. The sequence continues at coordinate 75,058,954 of NC_139460.1, read as the reverse complement.
TGGTGAAAAGAAAATCCGATGCTGTAAAGAACAATATTGTTTAGGAACCTGGAATGTCAGATCAATGAATCAAGGTAAGCTGGAGGTGGTCAAACATGAGATGGCAAGACTGAACATCGACATCTTGGGAATCAGCGAACTAAAATGGACAGGCATGGGCGAATTTAATTCAGGTGACCATCCTATCTACTACTGTGGGCAAGAATCCCTTAGAAAAAATGGAGTAGCACTCATAGTCAATACAAGGGTGGGAAAAGCAGTACTGGGGTACAATCTCAAACACAATAGAATGATCTCAGTACGAATCCAAGGCAAACCATTCAACATCACAATAATTCAAGTCTATGCCCCAACCACTGAGGCCGAAGAAGCTGAGGTTGATCGGTTCTATGAAGACCTACAACACCTTCTAGAACTAACACCAAAAAAAGATGTCCTCTTCATCATAGGGGATTGGAATGCTAAAGTAGGAAGTCAAGAAATCACCAGAATAACGGGCAAGCATGGCCTTGGTATACAAAATGAAGCAGGACAAAGGCTAATAGAGTTTTGCCAAGAGAACACACTGATCATAGCAAACACTCTTTTCCAACAGCACAAGAGGCGACTCTACACATGGACATCACCAGATGGTCAATATCAAAATCAGATTGATTATGTCCTTTGCAGCCAAAGATGGAGAAGCTCTATGCAGTCAGTAAAAACAAGACCTGGAGCTGACTGTAGCTCAGATCATGAGCTGCTTGTTGCAAAATTTCAGCTTAAATTGAAGAACATAGGGAAAACCACTAAACCATTCAGGTATGACCTAAATCATATCCCTTATGAATATACAGTGGAGGTGAGGAACAGATTTAAGGGATTAGACCTGATAGACAGAGTGCCTGAGGAACTATGGACGGAGGTCCGTAACATTGTTCAGGAGGCAGCAACAAAATCCATCCCAAAGAAAAAGAAATGCAAGAAAGCCAAGTGGCTGTCTGATGAGGCTTTACAAGTAGCTGCGGAAAGAAGGGAAGCGAAAAGCAAGGGAGAAAGGGGAAGATATATCCAACTGAATGCAGAGTTCCAGAGAATAGCAAGGAGAGACAAGAAGGCCTTCTTAAATGAACAATGCAAAGAAATCGAGGAAAACAACAGAATGGGAAAGACTAGAGATCTCTTCAAGAAAATCGGAGATCTCAAGGGAACGTTTTGTGCAAAGACGGGCATGATAAAGGAAAAAAAGAAGGCAGGGACCTAACAGAAGCTGATGAGATTAAGAAGAGGTGGCAAGAATACACAGAAGAACTATACAGGAAAGATCTGAATGTCCCTGATAGCCGTGATAGTGCGGTCACTGAACTTGAGCCAGACATCCTCGAGAGTGAAGTCAAGTGGGCCTTAGGAAGCATTAGTAACAACAAAGCTAGCGGAGATGACAGTATTCCAGCTGAGCTATTTAAAATCCTAAAAGATGATGCTGTTAAGGTGCTGCACTCAATATGCCAACAAATTTGGAACACTCAGCAGTGGCCACAAGACTGGAAAAGGTCAGTTTACATTCCAATTCCAAAGAAGGGCAACGCCAAAGAGTGTTCAAACTACTGTACAATTGCGCTCATTTCACATGCCAGCAAGGTTATGCTCAAAATCCTACAAGCTAGGCTTCAGCAGTATGCGAACCGAGAACTACTGGAAGTACAAGCTGGGTTTCGAAGAGGCAGAGGAACTAGAGATCAAATCGCCAACTTTCGCTGGATCATGGAGAAAGCAAGAGAATTCCAGAAAAATATCTATTTCTGCTTCATTGACTATGCTAAAGCCTTTGATTGTGTGGATCACAACAAACCCTGGCAAATTCTGAAAGAGATGGGGGTACCAGATGGGGGTACCAGACCACCTTACCTGTCTCCTGAGAAACTTGTACCAGGGTCAAGAAGCAACAGTAAGAACCGCACATGGAACAACCGATTGGTTCAAAATTGGGAAAGGAGTACGGCAAGGCTGCATATTGTCACCCTGCTTATTTAACTTATATGCAGAGTACATCATGAGAAACGCTGGCTTGGATGAATCACAGGTCGAAATTAAGATTGCCGGGAGAATTATCAACAATCTTAGATATGCAGACGATACCACCCTACTGGCAGAAAGCGAAGAGGATCTCAAGAGCCTCTTGTTGAGGGTGAAAGAGGAGAGTGCAAAAGCTGGTTTGAAACTCAACATTAAAAAAACGAGGATCATGGCATCTGGCCCCATCACTTCCTGGCATATAGAAGGGGAAGACATGGAAGCAGTGACAGATTTTCTTTTCTTGGGCTCCAAGATCACCGCAGACGGTGACCGTAGCCATGAAATTAAAAGACGCTTGCTCCTTGGGAGGAAAGCTACGGCAAACCTGGACAGCATAGTAAGAAGCAGAGACATCACCTTGCCCACAAAGGTCCGTCTAATCAAAGCTATGGTTTTCCCAGTAGTAACGTATGGCTGTGAGAGCTGGACTATAAGGAAGGCTGAGCGCTGAAGAATTGATGCTTTCGAACTGTGGTGCTGGAGAAGACTCTTACGAGTCCCTTGGACTGCAAAGAGGTCAAATCAGTCAATCTTAAAGAAAATCAACCCTGAGTGCTCATTGGAAGGACAGATACTGAAGCTGAAGCTCAAATATTTTGGCCACCTAATGCGAAGAGAAAACTCTCTGGAAAAGACCCTGATGCTGGGAAAGACTGAAGGCAAAAGGAGAAGGGGACGGCAGAGGATGAGGCTAGATGCAATGAATATGGACTTGAGCACACTCCGGGAGGGAGCGCAGGACAGGAAGGCCTGGCGTGCTATGGTCAGTCCATGGGGTCACGAAGAGTCGGACACAACTGAACGACTGAACAACAACAATTACTCTAAAGCTCAAATGAAATGTCACAGTTCGATAATTAACTGATAATATATATTGAATTCAACTGCTGAAACTATATATGCCTATAATATATTGAAACACAGCTTATGTGAAATATCTATCCATCCATCCATCCATCCATCTATCCATGCAATTAGAGATGGAGATGCATAGAGAAAGAGTATGATTTCATTCCTTAAAATGTGGGTTGTCACTTATTTTGAATGTTCTGAAATAAGAAACATTGCAGCTAGGAATGCAACTATTGGTTAAAAACTAGGTTATGTTACTTTTCCATTTGTGGGAATATGCATAAAGTACAGCATTTTTTTCCCTAAATGGCTCTAAATGAGAGCGGAGCAGATTAGTTTTACTGCAACACTAGGCTAAGAACATATGTTTATATTTCAGTCTTGCATATTTGTTTCTAAAGAAACATATGATTTGGGTATTAAGTTAAAAACTAACAGTGCACCCCTAGTCATGTCTATGCAGAAGTAAGTCCTACTGTGTAATGATAATGACATATACACAATCAAAGGGTATATTAGATATTCCTTCCATTGAGTTGGATGGGACTCACTTCTAGGAAAGTGATATAAGATTGCAGCCTTAATGTTAAACATAAACATGCATCGCTGAATGTTGACTGCCGTGTTTTAAAATAGACAAGTAACTTCAAGAAGGAGTAATTTGGGATGGAGAAGCAGTGAAGAGGAAGGGTGATTAACCCTTTCCTGACTGCCGCTTCTCCACATCAAATCACTCTCCCATTTGCTTTTCATCCTGCAGAGTTCCAAATACATGTTTGCGGATACATGGGGTGGGAGGACCTGAGCGCAAGAAAAAAAAAAGGTCAGGGGTGGAGGGTGAGAAATGTGCAATCCTGAAGCTCACTCCTGATTCCTTGACTTGGCTTTTTATTAGCATAAAAATTTGCATATGCTAATTTATATGCATAGATACAAATGTATACATAATGAGGTTTTGAGAGCAAGGCCTCTTAAGATACTTCTGTGCTGTCATAACATAAACCTGCCAAGTAAGGCATTATGACAACATCCCTTCCTTGTAGACAATGTCATTAACCATCCACATGGAGAGACTTCACTTTCATGACATTCTTCTGTCCCACCATAAGACTTGACTCAGTAGAAGAATTAGGAGCAGATAGCATCAGCTGTTGATCTGGCAACCCTTGTAGATGCTACTGGTAAATCTGAGTTGTTTGGAACTCAGCATCATACAAGTCCATGCCTGATGTTGCTGGACTTGTGTTTAGAAAATTGTCAGGTGGGGAGTTACCAGAAGGAAGCCATCATGTAGCAGGTTAACATGAAATTATCTTCAAAGATGGACTAGGGTGGGCACTTACACAAAACCAAAAAAAGATAACACAAGAGGATGCATATTAGCATAAAAATTTGCATATGCTAATTTATATGCATAGATACAAATGTATACATAATTACGATAATTTTAATAGACATACAATACATCTCACCATAGTGGGGAAGACGGATTAGGTGACCTGTGTGTCTGCCAAGTCTGTTGTCCGAGTGTTAACTGTTGATGGGCAGGTTCAAAGCCCCACTCTGTCTTCTCGTGGTTCTTCATCTTGAAACTGGACTTGGACTAGAGACAACCCTTCAAATAAAGGAGGGCAGGGAATAGAAGACTATCCTCTGACAGCCCTTCAAATAGAGAACTGTCCTTTATAAAGTAAGACACATGTTCACTCTACACCAGATTGTAGGCAAGACAATTATTGCCAGTATTGTAGCTGGTCCCATTGTTGAGGGATCTATGACTACGGCTTCCTAGTCATTTTCCAGAGGGATGTCGTTTCCTTGGGTGGGTTTTTATGAGTAGTTGGACAGGTACTGCATTGTCTTATGGCTTTTTCTATGTCATTTTCCATCCCTGACATCATTTTTTCTTCACAATACCTAGATGTTTTTCATGAAACATTGTTGGTATGAGCTGTCTATCTACATCTGGAATGACTTCTCAGTTTCACCATAACAGACTTTTCCCATGAGCAGACAACTCATGCTGATAGTTGCATGAATAGCTGTAAGTTTTACATGGGAAAAGATCAACCCTCCTTCTTTGGATGAATGACTCTTAAGGGTATGGGACAGTGTCACCATAATTAAACTAACTAACATTGTCAGAATAAGAGAAGGGAGATTACAAAATAATCAATTTATTGGAAAATGGTATTTATTGCAATAATAGATGCCTAGATACAGCACACCCTTATGAATCACTTGGAATAATATAAGGAAGACAATATGTTTATGCACACAGGTGTTTAATAGTTGGATGGTTAATATTGACATACTATTTATTTTTTTTAGCAGCACCAACTAATCTCATTATTGTTTATTTATTCATTTATGGATATTGCTATATCTTGCCACTTTTTGATATATAAACTGCTTTGAGAATTTCTTCCTCTTTTCTTTCTTCTTGATTGAAAAGCAGTATGTAAGCATTCTAACTTCGAAAAAGAAAAGTCTAAACTTAATGTCACTGGAGAACATGCATACAATTTTGGCAGTGTATGAAATGCCTCGTTTGCATTGTCAGTGTACACGCATGCATACTCCACATCTTCACATGAAGGTGTACAATTGTGACTGTGTATGCGCAGTCACTGCTCAACTCACATTAATGACATATATACAGTCAAAGGGTATATTAAATATTCCTTCCACTTGTACCTCCTCGTTTCTATTCTCTACTGTCCTTGTTCTGTGTACAGGACATTATTTCATTTTGTCCTTGAAGTTTTATCTGTTGATTTTTGCCATGAATGTGCTGCCTATGTTTTGTGTGCATTTAATAATAGCATCCAACTAAATGGATGGACAAAAAGGCCACCAAGAATTTCAAAACAACAACAACACACGGTGTGGTAAATGAGAACAAATATTTATTAATCCTACACATTTTGGACCCTTTTCTTTATGGTTCTTCACCTGGGAAATTCAGAACAAGTAATTTTTCAGATTTGAGTGTACTGGCTCATCAGTCTCCTGTTCTACATGGCTGGTTGGGTGGTTAGATAGTTCCTTAAAGTAAGTTGATCTCTGTTTAGAAAGGCAATAACATTTCCAAAGTGCTCCTGCATACACAACACTTCCTAAGCTGGGAAGACATTTCAGGCTCATAACATCCCAGAGACAGGTGGATATCCAATATAGCCACATACTATGGCATCTGCTAATGGTTACAGATTACATTTAAAACAGCCATGCATCTGATAAGTAGCCGATGTGTTGACAGGTATTCAGCTAGGGCAGAATGTACTGCAATATGAAAAAGCCACACATTACTTCCATACGTGAAATTAAGACTTCAGTTGCTAAGGGTTAAGAAGCAATTAACAGATACAGATCCCACCTAGGAAAATATATTTTCAGGTTAAGAAGTCTAATGGCCTGCGCACTCATCTATAATAATCAAATTAAAAATAATGAAATAAAGTTTCTGACTATTTAATTTGCAAGTTATATGTCTCCCATTGTGCAGGCCTCTGGCATTTTCCAAGCAGGTCCGGTAACTGTTATGAACAAACTTTATTTGTTCATAGCATTCAGAATATTTCCTATCAAATAAATAAATTACACTATTTATGGCAAGGCATAGGGTTGAGGAACACATGGCCTTGGCAAATATGTGTTTCCCAAATATGCTTGTGACTTAACAGGGGGATGAGATGGAATTCCATGTTCACTGGAATCTGGTGAGGAACTATGGCTTCTGGTGAGGGTAGAAGCCTTTTCAGCGCAGCATCAAAACCTGCTTCTTTTTGGTTAGCTGTGAGTTTTATTTATGTATTATTTATGCCACACTGGAGGCATTCAAGAAAAGACTGGATAACCATCTGTCAGGGATGCTTTAACTTGGATTCCTGCATTGAGCAGGGGGTTGGACTTGATGGTCTTATAGGCCCCTTCCAATCCTACTATTCTAAGATTCTATTATTCTATTTCCTGATTTACCACTAAATATAGTGCTCAAGGTGGCTTGACCTACCTCAGAAATAAACAGAGACCTCTAAGGTAGGAAGAAGTGGGGTGAGGCATAGCTTAGTGGTAGAGCACCTGCTTTGCATGCAAAAGGTCCCAGGTTCAATACCCAGCATCTCCAGGTAGGGCTGGGAAAGAATCCTGCCTGAAAGCCTGGAGAGCCCCTGCCAGTCTGTGTTGTCAATACTGGGCTAGATGGACCAAGGGTCTGACTCCGTTTATGGCAGCTTATTATGTTGCTATGTTCCTAAGTGTATTTTGCCTCTGAATTCCAACCTTGAAAGACTAGGAGCATGCAAGATAGGGACTGCCCAAGGATGGACTGCACTAGGACTTTACTAGACCCACCTCATAGGTCCTAAGGCCTGGAGTAGTGCAGCAGTGTGGAATTTTTATCAACTCCATTTGGAAGCATCAACGGCCTTGATTTTGGAATAGGATATGGAAACAATCTGTATTACATCTCTGAAGCGAAGCCCTCCGATGCACCCAGGCTGTGATGTTTTTCTCCTCCCCTCCCTTGATTATACTGGATGGTCTCAGGTATATGCAGAGAGTCTCAGTTATGCTAGGCCTGTTAATGCATACCCAGAGTGAACTGAGGAGGCAATTTGGACTTCTGCAACCCATGCCAGAGTTTTGGTGGAATGGATCATTCTATTCTCTGCCCAAATTGCACAGAGTGGAACTGAGCGGTTCTATTCCTTAGTTAATAGTTTAACTAAGAGAGTTAACTGAGAGCCAGTGTGGTGTAGTGGTGAGAGCGTTGGACTGGGAGTTGGGAGATCCGGGTTCTAGTCCCCACTCGGCCATGGAAGCTCACTGGGTGACTTTGGGCCAGTCACAGACTCTCAGCCCAACCTACCTTACAGGGTTGTTGTTATGAGGATAAAATGGAAGAGGAGGAGGACAATGTACACTGCCTTGGGTTCCTTAAGGAGGAAAAAAGGTGGGATATAACTGTAATAAATAAATAATAAATAGTAATGCAGGGGCAAGATGGCATGTGCAGGGTTGAATCTGTAGATCAGAAACAGGTGTGCTTAATGCTTCCCCCTCCTCCAATTTCCCCCCAAATACTCCTCCCAGGCCTTTCCCCCCCAAGCCAGAACACCATAAGACATAGGCCTCAACCCATGGAATATCAAGTATTTTATGCATCTCCTATAATTGCAATGTGCTTCATTATAACAAAGATCTCATGTGGTAACTGTGTTATATTTTTGCTCTCCTAAGACTACGTGTTTCTCTGTAGTTGAATAATAATAATAATAATTATTATTATTATTATTTTTCTTTCACAAATGTGTAACAGAATGGATAGCCAGACAGAACTTACTTGATTCCAAGGCTACAAATGCTATGTCTCAATTTTTTTTACATTTACCAGTGCATGCAGAAAAATTACAATGTTGTATTAATAACCTCTGTGGCTTCCACTAAACTTATTTCCCTTCCTGAGGACAAAAAGTTGTACCTGTTTTCACAGAATCTTTCCACCATCTTCTGAACTTTACACTGCAAGAAGTTACCAGTCCACTTCTCATTATGCTTTTGGGTATGGGTGCCATAAAGTTGTAATATAAAGAGATTGGGGGGGGGGTCAAGGGCAGCCCATCAAGGATACTTTCAGATGTCACCTGGTAAAGGAGTCATTCTAGAATGAAGTTTATTCCTGGCCTGAATTGCTCTGAAACATAAAGAAGAAAAACATCTCTCAGTAATGCCAACAGCATGAGTTCTCAGAAAGTATTAAGATTATGTTGCTGCTCACAAGGATAACTGAGAAGGTTCCAAGGACGCTGAAGGTTCTGGAAAGGCTAGAGGTCATTGAAAAGTTCAGCTGTATTGCTTCAACAGGGAGGCTAGGGTGGCTGGGTATCCTACTTTATAAAGGACTATTTGAAGGGCTGTCCAGTGCTCTTAAAGTTGCCCATTTACAGTTGGCACCAGAATAACAGATGGAGCAGGGACATCTGGTTCCAGTCTTCCCCACTCTGGTGAGAAGTATTGTATTTCTATTTAAATTATAGTTATTATTTCTAAATTTGTATCTATACATATAAATTAGGATATGCAAATGTTAGGCAAATTAATATCCTCTTTTCCAGTGATGTACTTCCTCCTTTTTGGCGATGTATAAGTGGCCATCCTAGCTACAAGCACAATGAGGAAAACGAAAGCTGCTTGCATGCATGGGCTATGAACCCCACATCTGGAACCCTGAAAACCATGGGCTATGAACCCCACATCTGGAACCCTGAAAACGTATGGGATATTTCCCCTATAATAGGCAAGGGTAGGAGAATCTCCTCTTGCATTGCACGTGGCTGCGTTGCTAGATCACAGCCAATATGCTTGGCATTGCAGCATGATTTTCTATATCACGCACACACGCACACACGTGTAGTTGACTTAAAGCACAATCTTATCCATGCTTATGCATGTAATAAATCTGACTGTGTATGGTGGGGTTTTTCTCTAGTAAGTGCATCTAGGACTGCAGTCTGCATCCTCTTCTTATCTTTGCTGTGACCCGTTTTTATTTTAACAGAAAAGCTTTTCTTAATTTGCCTGTTCATCTTGGTGCCAAACTGATGTATCCTTTCTCCCAAGTCCTTTAATTTAGCCACAACATTATGCACATGTAGTCTGTTCATTTCTGTGTCAGATGTAATATATATTAATTGCTATGGCTGGCCACTTTGGGGCATGGAATTTGTAAAAACTCTTCCTGACTGCTCATCTGAGTTGTCTAATATCTTTGAAAAGAGTGACCCTGGATCCATTTAAAGTCACAGAGAATTGTGGTTAAAGGTCAGGGGAGATTTAGGATGTTACTGTGTGTATGCTGGTTAACCATGCTCCAGCCCTGTATAAACAGCTTATTGTTTAAGCTCCCTGTCCCTATCCTTTTTTCTAGCACAGCCGAGTCATGTAAGGGCATACAATTGTTGCACCAAGTACTCATTGTCCTTAGATAATTCTGGTGGAGCTTCCTCACGCCATCTTGTGTACAGTTGCTAAACTACACTTTGGGCTATTTACTTTCATATCCAGTTCCAAAGGGAGTGATTAATGCCGTTACAGGTTCACAATCTGGGGATAAGAAGATAATTCATTTTAACAAAGCATAAGCCCATGCAGACAAATAGCAAAGCGATGGTGTGCCCTTCCTTGCTCAATTTCCTTGATTGGCTAACAGCTTCTTTCAAGCCAATTGCAGGGATACACATCTTGTCTTGGCCAAGATGGGCTGATTTGCTTTTGAATGCAATAACTGGATAATTCCTTGGGCAGTTACCAATGTGTTCCCCTGGATGGTCTGGTAAGGAAAGTCTGTCAGTCTTTGGCTTTGACAGAATTCTTATCAGCGGGTGACAAAGACACTCTTCATCAAAGTTCCTTGTCAAATCCTCGTTCTCTGAAATCTCTTGTCAGTCTTTCCAGCCTTTTCCAAGCTGCCCAGGTTTGGATGACTTCCTGTTCATATTGAGTATCCTCTGACCTGTTTATTCCTGAAGTTTGCCTACTTCTTGGTGATCTTTGTTTTGAATATCAAGTAGCTCTTACTCTTTCTCTCTATCCCAACTATCTGGTATTGTTCTAATTCAAGGCTTCTCAATAAAATATGATTGAAATGGAATCTCTCTTGTGATTTAAAATTCACATTTGATTTTATTTGTTATTAACATTTATCTACCAGCTCACCTGTTAAAAAGCTATCAGTTTAAAACATTAAATCTTTGCAACAATAAAAACAGGAACATAAGAAAAAGTAAAATGTTAAAACTACACATTTTAAAGGGCTAAATTGATGAGATGCTTCTTCATACTCTTTCTAAGGGCCAAGAGAATGGGGGCCAATCATTTGATTACCATGCTTTTACCCATCTTGTAGTCCTTGATCTCTTTGAACCTTGTGGTTCATACACAGCACCAAGAATGTATGTTGCTGATGCCCTAGATCAGCTTCCCTAACCTGATACTGTCCAGATGTGTTGGACTGCAGCTCCCATAATTCCCATAAGGGCAGCAGCTTCACTCTTCCTCTCGTTAGGGCAAGGGAGCACAACATTTCTGGCCCTGAGGTCCACATCGAATATCAGTGGGGAGAGGGCAGGGGCCACACACGCGTGTGCGCGCGCACATGCGTGCACACACACATAACAACATCATTCCATATGGCCTTCCGCATTAGAGACCTGATCAGCAATTTCCCATTGCTTTTCTTTCCTTTCCTGAAGCATTCCTGCCACTTCCACTGTGCCTCCCAGTTACCTGTGTTATTTCGTCTAGATTAATTTGATCTCATTAACAGTTGTGAAAGAAAATTGATTTAATTTCATCTGAATGTATTTAGTTTACTCTGTTTCAATCTAATAGCGATTTATTTTGTTTAAACGCCATGCCCCACCAGTTGCCCACTTTAGTTTAATTCCCCTCTACCTCCAGCATCAATTGCATTTTGCTCTCCCTCTTTGAAAGCAATGCACTGCAGCAGCAGGTGCAGCACCGGCACTCAGAGGGTCATAGAGCCCTTTCACAGTACCTGCCAGAGTATCTCCTAGAAAATGCTCTGGCCTCCATCAACTGGCTCCCTAGAGTGGCAGGCACACTCGGAGGATCATAGAGTCCTCTTCCAGCTGCTGCTGGAGAGTTGGCTATGAGGCTGGCCCTGTGAGACTGGCTTCCTACAGCGGTTCCAGGAAAAGTTCTGACTGCAAAGAAAATTGGTGGTAACGTCAGCGGGGGCGGGGGGCATGTCATGGGACAGCTCACACAAAACACCCTAGGGGTGCATGCCTCCAGGTTCTGCACCATTGTATTAGGGGAAGAGTGAAACAATCCTACTAAAAGATTATTTAATATTCTCACAGACAGTAATACACAACCCTCAATTAGCAAGGAAGGAACAAAGAAAGAAAAATAGGAACAAGATGTTGGCCTTTCAGTCCCTATATGGTTGGGGACTAAAGGATCATCTTTCCCCACATGAACCTGCCCAGCAAGTAAGATCTTAGTCAGAGGCCATTCTTCAGGTACCCCTGCCTTCTGAGGTTAGCTGACTGGCTACCAAACAGAGAGAAGGCCTACTCAGTGGTGGCACCCAAATTATGGAATTCCTTCCCTAAGCATGTGTGCCCAGCACTTCTGTTACTGTCTTTTAGGAGAAGTCTGTTTTCTAGGGCTTTTAATGGCACATGAGCTACCTTTTTATGGTATCTGTTCCCCCTTTTCCTTCCTCTTTTGTTTTGTTTTAATAGCTCCTGCTCTGTTATTTTATTGTTTTTGTGCTGCCTGTCACTTTTTTAAAAAAATAATGTGGTTTTATTATGCTGCTTTATGTTACTGTTAGCTGCTTTAAACATTTCTAAATTGGCATGATATAAATCCTAAATATAAATAAATAAAATAAAATATAAATGAATGCAGATGCCTATTTGTCATTTCTCATTTCATACGATGCGGCATTGCTATTGTATGCACCATATTTTTAGTCATTCTATGCTCGGAATGCATATAATGTCTGCAAGCCAGAAATTTTCATTCTGGAAACGTTTTTTGCAATAAATGAAGTAATTTCAGCATAACTGGTTTGAGAGCCTCAACCTCACCAATTTCACAGAACTGAAATTGCACAATGGCTAATTGAAAATATCTCTCAAGAGTGATTCAAAAAGGAGTTACTGTTTAGTTGTTTGTCTCAAGAACACTTCCCCATTAGACAGTTAATTCAGTTATTTTTTCAGCATTTGGTGAGTAATAAGGAACACCAGTCACTGGATCCATCAACAAAAAAACTATTTAGAAAACTGTGAATGGTGCCTCGTTTGACACTTGGTGGAAACTGAGACAATTTTCTGTTGTGTACACCCTTGAAAAATGTGACGTGACTAGTAATTAGCACGTGTTTGGTAATCTTTGCATTCATGTAACAACTGGCTGGAGTACTCGCTAGGAGTGCAGTATTATCTTTTAGAAAATGCACAAGTGAGAGAGAGACCTTCAATGAGCTCTGGCTGAGTCGAGTTGTGCTCACTGATGTTCCAATCATTTTGGGGCTCTCTGCCAAGTGATGTAGAACATGTAGGAAAAAAAGGGAGAGAGAGGACCATTTGAGATGGCCATTGTTTCAACACTTTCCTCCCCTACCCCGCCCCCCAATCTCTTAGGACCAATATTGATTTATCTTATTTTCCCAGGATACTGGCATGTAATGATGCTCAATCTATCATTTTTCTATGTGGCCAAAGAAATGAACATATGAAGCCTTTAAAAACTTCCTCATTTTCATTAAACAGCATGCTGTTCATTCTCCTGGTCATCATTTGGCTATGAGGGGAAACATGGGATGGAATGCATTTTGAATTTATTAAAATATTCCATATGAAGTGATTATTATGGAATTAAACACGATGCCTGTTTATATTACTGTTTTAATTGTAAACAAAATGAGTTTTATAATTCACACATCACAAAATTAAAACAGCTGATCCTACATTACCAAATGCAATAATGTGCAATACGTTGGAATCTACATGAGGTACAATCTTATACTGAACTGCAATGCGCTCGGTGTGGTTTGTAAATTCTACAGGGTGAATCTATTTTGTAAACTTCCTTCATTTCTGGGTTGGTAAGGCACCCTTTCCTTGTGCCAAAGATGCCTAGTCTGTTGGTATCATTTACTCCAATCGATTCCCTTACAGTCGCCTGGTATGATGGATAATGCCACCTGCCAATCAATGTTTATAGAGCTCCAAGCTTTGCCATCTTGCTCTGTAAGAGCTGAACATACCAACATGCCTCAACGACAGTATGCTACTGGAGCAAAATTTCTTAGTGGGGTTCATGTATCTCCATAGCAGCCTTCCCCAACCTTAGATCCTCAGGTGTTGTTGCACTACAACTTTCATCATCCCATACCATATACCATGCTTGCTGGGGATGATGGAAACTGTAGTCCAACAACCCAAGATTGGGGAAGGCTGGTCTACAGAGATGGGGGAGTAAGGTTGCCTGATGGAGCAAGCAGCAGTATCACCTGAATCTCTCTCTCTCAGGCCCTTCTTAACTAATTAATTGATGCAAAATATGCTGCAAAAGAGAGGACATGTTATACATAAATCAGTTGTTCCTATGTATTTTGTTAGGTATTACATCCATATATTTCATGGAAAGATTGAACATCTGAAGCAAACCAATTTTTTCCAGGTATTCTAACCCCTTGTTTCTCTCTGAATTAAGTATGATAGCGCAAGATTTACATCCACTTTTTGAACTTGACTGCAAAAGATTCAGTTCAATAGGTTGCTTACTCATCAGTCCCACTCATAGGGGTTTTTACCTTGTCTAGGCATCTGCCATTCACATCAAGACATTTAAAATCTGCCCTTGCCTTATTTCCAACCTTGACTTTTGAACATCAAGGCCAGACACTGAATCATTACCATATAAGTTTGTACCATTGACATTCCACTAGTAATTGATCTCATCTCTCCATTATTATGTTAAGCCTATATGGATTTAGAAGGCTGAGATCCTTTCTTAATTAACCTCATCCTTTTTTTAAAGGTAAGATTACACCAAGACTGACATGAGTAGTTCATAATTTATCTGAATTTAAAGAATGCACTTTATACACAGTCAAGGCAGAGATCTGGAGACATAGTTAAACCCTATCATAAAATAGTGGGACCCAAATGTTCAGTTCTGCAGAAATTAAAGAAATTAATTATAACTACACACACACACACCCTTTTTCTAATCACAAATAGATAGTACATAATTAGTACATTGTACATAACAGTGGGTTATATGTACATCTAAATGCAGGCCATAGTTCATTAATAGAAATATCACTAGATTACTGTAGTAATATCAAATGTTGGATAATGATGTTCATAGATCTACCCAGTGCAGCTTCATAAAATTAAAACATGTTTCAATCCAAATCTTCCTCAGAAGCATTGTTTGTAATAATTCAGTGTGAAGGACTTACACTTCTTCAAAATATCCAGGGCATGGTAAGGGCCCATGTTGATGTGATACCATTCAGGCATTTAACCATTGCGTGAATGCTTTTTTAAAGGTTAAATTTCCATTGCTGCAAAGGAGACCTTTCCTTCCATCGCAAATTGCTGGTGGAGGGGACCTGTTCCAGATTGGGATCATAGTGGAGGCAAAGAGGTACAGCTTCTTAGACCTGCCATCCATATCACCCACTCCCCCAATGCCTGCAATTTACTTTTTTTTTAATTGCATGAATGGCTTTATGGTTTCTCCAAGCCTCACAGTTTATATATGTCTCATTAAGTCAACAGAGGGCTCATTCTTATATTTCTTTCACTGTACTGGATCCACTGTCGTGTGGTTCCTTTCCAGACCACTATTGTAGCATCAGAAGCCCTAACTACGTGAGACGTGTCTACAATGTAGCTTCTCCCCACAAAAAACAATGCTCCAATTTCACAATGGGTGACACTGGTGTGGAAAAGTGCTGGATAATGTGTTCTTACCACATTGCCTTGGTCTTTGGTGTTACCCAAACAATGCAGGAGGAATCTGTGCTGTAGAAGTTGCAAAAGCTTCCTTGTTGTAAAGGTAACATCAGAACAGGCTCTGAAATGAGTTTATCCTGCATATACTGAGCATATATTAAGGATAAATAACCTTCTGCATAGACTGAGGAGATAATGGGTTGTGTCCAATGTTACTCTAACAAATCCCATTCATTTTAATGGGTCTCCTTTAAGTAGACCCATTAAAATGTATTAACACTGGATACAACCTGTTGAAATGAAATAGTGCTTTATAGTCAGACAGAACAGACAGATCTTGCTTAGCGATAAAGCAAGCAAGAAACCAGGCCATAGTAGCATAAACTGATATTACTGCCATGGCATCCTTTGGAATAAAACAATGGAGTAAAATGGAGTAAAACACTGTTACTCTTTTGAGCAACTCATCCGATACCATTGGTCAATAGGTACTATGCATGTGATGTAGAAGTTTACACCAACATAGATGATTCTGTGGTGTGCCCGATGCTGCTATTTTGGTGTATATATAAACTGTTTGCAGCGTAATCCTGCTACACCACATCTACTTCCATTTGGGGGCCATGTAGCTGATTTGCATCACACCACACTGACATGTTTCTGACTGATGGCTTTTTCCAATGTCTCCCAACCCAGTCTGTTAAACAGATGTCTGTACATGGATAGGGATACATCCCGCCTCCCCCACCCCACCCCACCCCACCCTGTTTCTCATAATATTAAAACCCGGGGTCATACCATGCAACTGAGTAGTAGGAGATTCCAGACAGATAAAAGGAAGTACTTGTTCACACAGTGCACAGTTAAACAGTGGAATTCACTCCCACAAAATGTAGTAATGCCCACCTACTTGGATGGATTGGAAAGGGAATTAGACAAATTCATGGAGAATAGGGCTATCAGTGGCTACTAGTCATGATGGCTATATATTACCTCTAGTGTCAGGGGCAGTATGCTACTGTATACCAGTTGCTGGTAACATGAGGGGCAGGTGCTGTTGCACTCATATCCTTCTTGTGGGCTTCCCATGAGCATCTGGTTGGCCACTGTGTCAACAGAATGTTGTGGTACATAGGCTTTTGGTCTGATCCAACATGGCTTTTCTTAAGTTCCTGTCCCACACTATATAATTCTGGTGCAGTACCCCAGGTCATTACATTCAGTACATCAGTAACTAGCTGATGCATTAGTTACATCCCCATCCTAACTACTCATTGATGTGCCAGCTCATAGGCTTTTAGTATACCCATAATAATCTAACGCTGCTACTGGTCCTATACTGACTTTTTCTACAAGATGGACTGGTTTAGTTCCCCCACACACACACCTTTATTGATGAAATTGCTCATTCTGCAGGAGGATCGATAACCATGGCTATATATTCACATAGAATAGATTTTGCATTTTGTCCCTTACACAGAATTGCAGCCATATCCTCAGAGCAGCTACTGAAACCACAAAATGACAAGCCAAAGCATCCTCCAGTGATTCTGCCTTAAGATGCTCTGTCTCTATGAATTAACAGCTGAGTAGCTTCACCTGCATGGGAGAAACAGCATCAGCTCCAGTTAGCATTCTCCTTTGAATATATGCTGACCTTTCTTGTCAGGAAATGCCTGTCTTAGATTCTTCAGAATGACTTACACTGGAAGCAATGGGACAATCCTGAAGTTAAGATGCTATTATTTGGCATGACTGAGGAGGGTTTCCTTTAGAGAGCACCTCACTTCTCCACTGTAGTAACATACTCGGATTTCAGGGCCCAGTCAAGCAATCCAAAGCTAATTGACCAAGACTTTGCATCTTTGAAGTGTGTGTGTGTGTGTGTATGTGTGTGTGTGTGTGTGTGTGTGTATGTGTGTGTATATATATATGTGTGTGTGTGTGTATATATATATATATATGTGTGTGTGTGTGTATATATATATATATATATGTGTGTGTGTGTGTGTGTGTGTATATATATACAGTATCCAAAGCCCATATGATTCAGTGTCTAGAATCTCATAATGGAAGACCAGCCCATACTTTAGCCAGTGAATGCTCTCCATTCACTGGGAATAATAATCATACACATACAACTACTAGTACTACTAATATAGTTTCTCACCTAGAGAAATTCATTTTATTAAGCATTTAATAAATTTTAATAATAATAATAACAACAAAATTTCAATAGCAGTATAAAACCAAAACATTCTGTGGCTAGAGAAATTCTTTTCTAGAGGAAAAGCAGACCTTTACCTAAGGCTGCATCTGCCATCATCATCGTCATTTTAAACATACTTGATATTTCTTAATCATTTTTGTATCCCATCACTCCTCCAGGGAGCTCAAGGCTCAGATCACTTGCATAAGGTTAATGAGTGAATCAACAGCAGAAGACAATGGAGAGAGATTCAGGTCCAGCTGAGACTGAGACCTATGCAATGTGATCTTTCACTCCCTCTTACACACACACACACGGAACAAGCTTGCCTGCCACTTCTGTTGTGGCTGGCAGCACGTGCTAGCATGATCTGGACAGACACTGACCTGATCCTGGGCAGGCATCACACCAGGGCAGATAGACAAACAGGAAACAGGCACTGGACTGGCTTTGGCTGAGCAGATGGCATGCTCATCTCTCGAGTAGCAGTGGTATTGGGCTCCCTTTGCCACCATTCATCAGAGTGACCATGAGTGATGAAGGTGACCCAGCCAGCCAGTCAATGTGGCTACCTGCCTTCCCATTTTCCCCATGCAGCTTGCCATGCACACCACCATGTAATATGAGCTCACTGCTGGTGCAGCTGTGAGTGAGTCCAAGTGAACCTAGCAGCCATCCAGGCTCCTTTTTGCTACCCTGCCATCTGGAGCAACCATTTCAAATTTTACACATGGGCAGGATCAACAAGTGCACAGTTCGCATACAGAACAACTGCATGCACAAAACAAACAACATTTTAAAAACATTTAAATAGTTAATCAAAGGGGGAAAGGCTGGCTTTCCCCTCTCTCATTTGGTAATCCCAAACCAGTGAGTCCCATGGTCCCTGTATGTAGTGTATTTCACATCTGCCAACATCAGGTTGAGGAGGAGATGCAGCTACTTCAACTTAGTAGGCACCACCATTATTGCAACTGAGAGGAAGAAGCCCAGTTTGCATAGTGTAATAGACATGGTAATGCTACATGGTGTCCTGACCCCCAGCCCTTGGGCATTCCAGCATGCAGAACAGGATTCTGATGAGACTGAGGCACAGACTACTTCCTTGTGGGTAGTAGGATAGTTAGGGCCCTCCTGTTCAGAGGACACAGTGTTGCCATCCTGGCTCGAAGGATGAGTTCCTGGCAGAAATTGCACCTCCCCCAGCTTCCCAGAGTCTCAGGCTATAAAATCAGGCAAGTCTAGACAGATCCTCTGGGAGTGAGGGGAGAGCTGACCACGCTACACCACCACAGGTCTTGTCAGCCTACATAAGGCTTCAGTTGGCTTTTGTTGTTGTTGTTCAGTCATTCAGTCGTGTCCGACTCTTCGTGACCCCATGGACCATAGCACGCCAGGCCTTCCTGTCCTCCCCTCTCTCCCAGAGCATGCTCAAGTTCATATTCATTGCATCGGTGATGCTATCTAGCCATCTCATCCTCTGCCGTCCCCTTCTCCTTTTGCGTTCAATCTTTCCCAGCATCAGGGAAAGACTGAAGAGTCTTTCCAGAGAGTTTTCTCTTCGCATTAGGTGGCCAAAATATTTCAGCTTCAGCTTCAGTATCTGTCCTTCCAATGAGCACTCAGGGTTGATTTCCTTTAGGATTGACTGATTTGACCTCCTTGCAGTCCAGGGGACTCGTAAGAGTCTTCTCCAGCACCACAGTTTGAAAGCATCAATTCTTCGGTGCTCAGCCTTCCTTATAGTCCAGCTCTCACAGCCATACATTACTACTGGAAAAACCATAGCTTTGATTAGACGGACCTTTGTCGGCAAGGTGATGTCTCTGCTTCTTACTATGCTGTCTAGGTTTGCCATAGCTTTCCTCCCAAGGAGCAAGCGTCTTTTAATTTCATGGCTACAGTCACACCGTCCGCGGTTGTCTTGGAGCCCAAGAAAATAAAATCTGGCACAGCTTCCATTTGCGAGCGGAGATGGGTCAAAGAAGACGCAGACAACAAGCTTGGGTTGAAAATTGGGTCACATTTTATTGTAATATTTGCAAAGGGGTAACTAGGACGGGCATCTAACTGTGTCAGCAGCTAGCTGACACTTCTTGGGCGAAAACACACCCAGCCTGAGGGGTGGTGGTGATCTCGCCATCCCTCCGGACTGCCCCTTCTGGGGGAGGTAGACCTTCCGGTGTCACCCCCAACCCGGTGCCGCACAACACCTGGGTGAGTGAGTAGGGTTGGTCTCCCAGGCAACCCTTATCCCCCCGCCGAGCCGCACAACCCGTTCGGGGGGCCTCAGGCGTCACCTGTCACCATAAGGTGCCTCTGCATGCACACCATCCCTACTCCCTTTCCTGTTTTGCCCGTCCTAGCCACCAAGTGGAATGTGACCGATGATATAGACCGTATTCCCCTACAGGACACACCCACCCCAACTAACAGTGTGATGTAGGCAAAAAAGACCCACAGTCCTAGGCCAATCGGACTGTGAGCCAAAAAATTCCTGCATGGCTCCCGAAGGGGCAACTGGCAAAAACCCACACTGCTAAGGGGAGGGTGGGAGGGATCTGTGATGCACCAAAGAGCTGAGATTGGGAGGGGGAGCTGAGTTTAAGGCAGCTCAGCATGCCCCTCCCTGCATGTTGGTGCCACTGGGGTGCACCAATCAGAGGCCCCTACGTCTTGTCACCCCACCCGCCCGCAATGCCCCCCCCTTTTAGCCAGACAAGTTGGCGCCGGGTAGGGCATTTGCGTGCGGAGATGGGTCAAAGAAGACGCAGACAACAAGCCTGGGTTGAAAATTGGGCCACATTTTATTGAAATATTTTCAAAGGGGTAACTAGGACAGGCATCTAACTGTGTCAGCGGCTAGCTGACACTTCTTGGGCGAAAACACACCCAGCCTGAGGGGTGGCGGTGATCTCGCCATCCCTCCGGACTGCCCCTTCTGGGGGAGGTAGACCTTCCAGTGTCACCCCCAACCCGGTGCCGCACAACACCTGGGTGAGTGAGTAGGGTTGGTCTCCCAGGCAACCCTTATCCCCCCGCCGAGCTGTACAACCTGTTCGGGGGGCCTCAGGCATCACCTGTCACCATAAGGTGCTTCTGCATGCACACCATCCCTACTCCCTTTCCTATTTTGCCCGTCCTAGCTGCCACAGGAGTCACAAGCCTATTACTTGTGAAACTCCCCCCACCTGCGCAGAAGAACTTCCCGCAGGCCCCTTTGCAGATCGGCCAAAAATAAGTCGTTCCCTATGTCTGACTGGTGGACGCCGTCCTGCCTGTAAAGCTCCCTCCTAGTCCAATGGATTCCTTGGTGGTTGATGCAACCGTCACCATGATCTGACAACCCACGTGCCAGTTCTCTGTTCACCTTGTGCCGGGCCCGTTCCATGGCCGCATTGCTCTGCGCCCTCCACATGATTCTCGGGAGCATTGAGGACCATAATATGGTCACCCCCGGCCAGCGATGTCTGATTGTCCGCAGATCTGCCAATGCCTGCTCGATCAAGCCCTTTCCAGGCTTGTAGCCCAGGTCATTCCCTCCTAGGTGTAACACCAGGACCTGTGGAGGGAAACTGACCAAACCTCGTTGAAAGAGTGTGGGGAGAAGACCGTCCCATCGCATACCCCATCGGCCGAGCCATTGTATCGCCACCTGTTGGGGAAACTGCAGCCAGGATCCGAAGGCCGACGTAGAAGCTCTGCGGGCAGCCCAAAAAACCATACTGTGCCCACAAATGAGCACCCGTACCGGCGTCGGTCGAATCCCATCTAAATAAAACATTGGGGAAGGCAAAGAGAATCATCATGAAGCATCCGGCAACTTGCGAATGTAAGAGCGGAAGGCCCTGGAGCGCCATCTTCCTACCGCTTTCACTTGCTTGGATGAAAAACCTATGGCAGCTGCCGTAGAGGCTGCCCCAATACGGAATGAGTGAGTCCCAAAACGATAATGCCCCAGACCCAGTGTGGTCAAGGCTAACTTAGTGACTGCCCAAAATTGGAACTTTGTCAGTGGTGAACCGTCAACATGACAAAATAGGGGACCCTCTCTCGCCCCACGGTGCTCAATGAAAGTCCGCAAGGCCCTGACAGGGCATAACTCATCAGCCTGGGCCCGGTTAAGGGCCACCAATGCTCCCTTGCCTGACTGGTCGGTTTTTGATCATCGAATATGGAGGTGAATCAGGCTAGGATGGATCTGGATATCGGAGTACCTCAAGGCCCTCCCGGTGGTGTCGGATTTGGACGCCCAGACCAGTTCTGAAATCCTGAGGGCCCCAAAAAAGGCTGTTAAAGCTGCAGCGAGAAAGAGGGAGGCTTCATATGGAGAAGAGCAAATGGAGGGCCACAATGCCCGAAGCCCTACAAGAATAACTGGCGACAAAGGATGCCTGGAATCTGGCGGGGCGGGAGACATCCGTGCCCAGCCTTGCACAGCCCTCCTAATTCGGAAATCTGAGGTGGAGTCCTCCACCCCTCGCGCTTTGGCCCAGAAGGCCAAAGAGGCGAGCCTCCCCGAAATGGTCCTAGCAGACAGTCCCTTGTTATGTAGATGTATGCAGAATTGTAACAAGTGGTCCACAGGTAAGGGCCACACATCCTGCAACTGAAGTCCGCACCTGAAGGCACAAAACTCCCTACCTGCTCTCTCGTAGGCAGCTCTAGTGCTGGGGGCTATAGAGTTCAGGATAGAGTGTTCGACTTGAGAGCGCCAATCTCCCACAGTTCGTCTGGCATGGGGTCTGGCAGCGGACGTGCCCACGGAGCCAACGCACGGAACCTGTCGATCTGGTTTCGTGACAAAGCCTCGGCTACAGGGTTCCCCAGACCCGGCACATGGCAGGCGCTGAACCATATGTTGTGGCGTAGGCATTGGAGGGTAAATGCTAGGGATGGCGGAGAATTTCCTATTCAGCCCCCCGAAGAAGTTTCAGGGAGAAATTCTCCGCACCCCCCCGCCCCCCACACCCCCCCCCCGGGACGGGACTTACCTTTCCCGAATGTCCCTCCCGGCGGCGGGTCCCGGCGGCGGGTCCCGGCGGCGGTTCGTCGGGTCTTCGTCAGGGGCGGGAGCGGCAGCCAGTCTTTCGACCGGCTTCCGCCGCCGCCATTCCAATAAAAGTAAAAAAAAACAAAAAACGCCCCCGTGATAGGATACGTGACGATTAACGTAGCCTATCACAGCTAGATTTGCAAAGTCAGCCGTGATAGGCTACGTAAATCGTCACGTAGCCTATCATGGGTGACTTAAAAAAAAAAAAAGCGTGTACGGCTAATGGCGGCCCCCATAGGGAGCCGCCATTCACGTTCCTTATTTGGTCGCTGTAGTCTATGTAAATCTTTACGTAGACTACGGCGAAAATAAGGGCAACGCAAATAGCGTTGCCCTTATTTTCGCCGTAGTCTACGTAAAGATTTACGTAGACTACAGCGACCAAATAAGGAACGTGAATGGCGGCTCCCTATGGGGGCCGCCATTAGCCGTACGCGCTTTTTTTTTTTAAGTCACCCGTGATAGGCTACGTGACGATTTACGTAGCCTATCACAGCTGACTTTGCAGATCTAGCCGTGATAGG
Organism: Heloderma suspectum; assembly: GCF_057233095.1. Classification (NCBI taxonomy): domain Eukaryota; kingdom Metazoa; phylum Chordata; class Lepidosauria; order Squamata; family Helodermatidae; genus Heloderma; species Heloderma suspectum. The sequence goes on along the minus strand of NC_139460.1, from coordinate 75,035,746 downwards.
CTACGTTAATCGTCACGTAGCCTATCACGGGGGCGTTTTTTTTTTTTTTTTACTTTTTATTTCGCGGCCGGGCGAGGCGAGGCGCCTCCTCCCCGGCCTGAATTTCGGCCGGGTGAGGCGGGAAGCCTCCCCCCCCAAGCCTGAACTTTGCGGGGAGAGCAGCGAAGCGCCTCCCCCCCACCACGAAAAGCTGCGAGACCAGGTAAGTGGCTTTCATGCACTCCTAGTAAATGCTCTAACTAAGTCCATGACCCTTTGGTTTCTGGAGGATAATGTATTAATGATGTGCACTACAGCCAAGTTGTCGCACCAAAAAAAAAAAGGGCAACAGAGTTGGCCATCAAGTCTGCCCAAATATGTACAGCCACATAAATGGGGAAGAATTCCAGGAAGGTGAGGTCCCGACAGCTACAGCCGGCAGCCCAGGTCTCCGGCCACTGGCCGAGGCACCACCGGTCTCGCCAAATTAGCCCAAAACCAAAGGTGCCAGCAGCGTCCGCATGGATCTGCATGTCGGCTCGTAGAAGTAACTTGCGCCTCCAAAAGGAGATGCCATTAAAGTCCCTCAGGAATTTAAGCCATACCCGCAGGTCCATGCGCACAGCGGAGGTGACTCTGGTGCGATGATGCGGGAGTTGAAGACCCCACATTGCCCAGCAGAGCCGTCGCAGGAATGCGTGGCCGGGGGCCACCACCCTACAAGCGAAGTTCAAATGGCCAACGACTTCCTGGAGGGCTCTAAGGGAGACGTTACAAAGGTGCAAGATGGACTGGAGCTTATTTTTAAGTACCAGCAATTTATCGTGAGGGAGACGAGAACATTGTGCGAGGGTATCGAGCTCGATCCCTAAGAATGTCAAAATAACAGATGGGCCCTCTGTCTTCTCGTGTGCCAGGGACACCCAAGTCTGAGGAAAGGGATATGAATGCCCTAATTAGGTCAGAGCATTGACTGCCACCCCCGGGTCCAGCAAACAGGAAGTCATCCAAATAATGGACCACATTGCCACAGCCCGTCTTATCCCGTATGGCCCATTCCAGAAAGGTACTAAACGTTTCAAACATGGCACAAGAGATGGAGCATCCCATAGGGAGGGCGCGATCGATGTAAAATTTGTCCTGGAAGGAAAATCCCAGCAAATCAAAATCCAGAGGATTGATAGGCAAAATGCGAAAAGCGGATTTGTTATCACACTTGCCCATCAATGCCCTGTGACCCAGGGCTCTTATCATGGCTACCGCAGTGTCAAAGGATGTATAACACACGGAACATAGGTAAACTGGGATTTCATCGTTAACCGACTGGCTCTTGGGGAAAGAGAGGTCATGAATTAACCTGAACTCACCGGGCGATATCTTGGGGATAATTCCCAAAGGGGAAATCCTCAGGTTGGGTAGAGGGGGTGAGGAAAAGGGGCCGATGACCCGACCTGACTGAACTTCTTTGTTAATTTTATCTTGCACCAAACGCCGCGTGCTAAGAACAGACCGGTGGTTACCGGTCAAATATGGCTTGCGCAGACCCTTAAAGGGGATCCTGAAACCCAGTGTAAAGCCACGTTCCAAGTAGATCGCTGCCCGCCGATTTGGGTAACGCCCTAGAAGTTGAAGGAGTGAAAGAATCTTAACTGGGCTGGGGCCCTTTGGGAGGGGGAGGATGCCCACCGCCCCGTTTTCTGCCACCATGGCCATCCCTTGGGTGACCTCTCCAACCTCTGGCTCTCGGGCAAGAGGAGCAGGAGTGTTGACCGCCACAAAGGGAGCACTCATGCCGGAAGCGGCATGGGTTATGGGAGCAGGAACCTTTGGAGCTGAACTCCCAGCACAGCCAGCGGTGTTGAACCCCTGGACCCGCAATAGGCCTGGCAGCTATTGCGGGCGACAGCTTGGCCAGGATGTGGCTGCTGTCGGACCTGTCGCTGAAGCCTGGCCTGGAAGGGGTCATGAATTGGAGCCAAAGGTCCTGGTCCTTCAGATCCCAGCACATGGAAGGGTCAATGGCGGCCCTCCTTCGGAAGGCCTCATCGTAGGCCAGCCATGTGCTCCCTTCATATTCGGAGTAAGTCCTGTATTATGTCGAGGTACTTGGTGAGAACCCAAGCCCTCTCAGGGAATCTCTGTTGGAGGATGCCAGCATAAATTAAAAAACCTGGCAACCAATTCGCCCAGATGCGAGGCACCTTGCGAGCTTTGCTCCACTCAGGATCCCAGTCACGGGTCCTCTTTGTCGCTGGGTTCGGGCTCACGAAAGAGCAGGGCAAAGACATCGATAAATTCACCCCACAAAATCTTTTCTCTGGTGGCAATGGTTAAGTGAAAACCAATAGGGGAGGACGTAGCACCTGTGGGAATAGATCATCGACTCAGTTTGGCGCATGTGTCAACCTAGGACAACTGTGGGGCTAGCAGGGGAGGAGGTAGGGAAGCTAGGGGGTCACGAACTGAACCAGCAGGCCCCTGCCAAACACTGGCGGAGGTGACATTAAGCGGATGAGGCTGGACTAGTGGCAGGGCAGGCATGATGGCGTCTCCTGCCGGTAGTAGTAAGGGGAATGTGGCGCTAGGCCCCAATGAACTGGGTGGGCTGGCCACCGGAGCAGTTAAACTAGGAGTTGAGGCCGAAGCAACGGGCTGAGTACTAACTGCGGGGGCTGAAGTAACTGAAGGAAGTGGAAGAGGGGGGACTGGGCCACCCTGAAGGGTAAACCACAGCGCCCAACCCCAGGGGTTGATTTGCCCCATGCCCGGCCAGGCGAATTGAGGTGCCAAAGCAGTCTCACCTGTATCAATAATGGGCATGCTCTGATCCCCAGCTGGAAAAACCGATGTTGTTGCTTGTGTGCCCAGGGAAGATGAGGCTGCAGAAGGGAGGAGATCCACTGAAGGCGGTGAGCCTTCTGGAAGAGCCGAGGAAGAGGAGGTGGATGCCTCAATAGCGTCAAGGCGAGCTGAAATAGAAAGGAGCAACGAGCGTTGGGTCTGCTGTCGCGTTCACTTCGGCTGGACCACTGAGGGTTTTTTGGGCCTGGCCGGGGGAGGGGGAAGGATCCCCGAGGAACGCTCAGCAGCTTCCAGACGAGAAAGAATTGATGCCAGTACCGGGTCTGCGTCCTCATCAGACTCAAAATTGGGCCTTGGCAGTGGTCTTTTGGGGAGGGGGGGCGGGGCCCTCCCCTTCCCTTTCTTACCACCTTGGCCCTTCTTGGGAGGCATGATGCAGAAAGTGAATTAAGCTTAGCTGCTATCAAAGAATTAAGAAAGCAACTGGGAACCCCGGGCAACAGGCAGCCACTCCACAGTCTTCAAGATCTGCGGATACGAGTTCCAGACCAAGACAGAGAGGCCTGGGGATGAAGATGGGAGCGCCGCTACTACCATTTAGGTAGGAGATCAGAGTTCAAGGGGCGCAGCAAGGGGCCAGAGGTGATGGAGCTGCACTTGAGCACGGACGCCCCCAGCTGAGGGCGCCCTGGCTCGGGAGGCGCCAAACAAGCAGCCGCAGCTGTTTCACAATTTAATTAATTAAATACTTAATTAATTATTTTTATTTATTTATTTATTATTATTATATGTGGGGGGGAGGACGTCCCGAGCCCCTGGGGGGCGACCAATTGGCGCTGGGGGTATAAACGCCCAGACTCTGGATCAGCAGCCAGGCGCCCCTCCCAACCAGGCAGTCTCGGCTGTCGAGAGGGGGGCAGGCACGCCGCCGCTGCGAGTGCTGGCACTGGAAAACACCGGCGCCGCGCTCCCTCGCACCGCCGATGCTCCCCACCGGTATTAATGCCTCCGAGGCCGCGGCGGCACAAGCGCACGGCCGTGTCCACCAGAGGCCAGCGGAAGGTGTGGTAAGGAAGAGGCCGGCGGCCAGATAGACAGGCCGGCCAACAGGCGGGCCGAGAGCCGGCCTGCCTGCTGGCAGGCTGGCAGGCAAACAGCGAGCGAGCGAGCGGGTGGGCGGGTAAGCGAGGGGACAGGTGAGCGAGCCGGCGGGTGGGCGAACAGGCAGGTGAGGTGAGTGGGGGGATGAACAAGCGGGCAGGCGGGCAGGCTAGCGCAAATAGCGTTGCCCTTATTTTCGCCGTAGTCTACGTAAACATTTACGTAGACTAAAGCGACCAAATAAGGAACGGGAATGGCGGCTCCCTATGGGGGCCGCCATTATCCGTACGCGCTTTTTTTTTTTTAAGTCACCCATGATAGGCTACGTGACGATTGACGTAGCCTATCACGGCTGACTTTGCAAATCTAGCCATGATAGGCTACGTGAATCGTCACGTAGACTATCGGGGGCGTTTTTTTTTTTTCTTTGATTGCAATGGCGGCGGCGGCAGCCGGTCGAAAGACCAGCTGCCGCTCCCGCCCCGCTCGAACACCCGCCGAACCGCCGGCCGGACCCGCCACCGGGAGGGACATTCGGTGAAGGTAAGTCCTGTCCCGGGGGGGGGGGGTGCAGGGGGCGGGGGGGTTCGGAGGATTTCTCCCCGAAACTTGTTCGGGGGGCCGAACACATTGGTGCTCGGCCCCCTGAAGTTTCGGGGAGAAATTCTCCGCCATCCCTACCCACCAGGACCCACTTGGAGCTATCCAAGGTCCTGTTTTCTTCTTGCCTTGATCTGATTGCCATCCATCAGATGCCTGCAACTCTCCCTCTGAGCCTCAAGGTACCACAGAATGGGATACACAGTTGCAGAGGCCTATAGTGGACTTCAAAAGCACAGCACCTGTTCACCCAGAAACAGGGTGGATTCTCTTATCTTCCTGTACATACCACTATAAGCTGATGTACAGATGCAGTATCACATATATACCATGTACCAGGGCCTTCCCTTACTATCAGTTGGCCTCTCCTTTCTTCAAATCATGTGTTAGAAAGTGCAGCTCACAGGTTCTGTGTCAGTGACTGGAATCTGCCATGATGACTGACTAGCCCTGTACATCCAGTCATAAGAGCTGTTCTCTCAGCACAGTTGCTGACAGGATAGGGTCATAAAAATGTTAGACTCATGATAAAGCCTCAATCTATAAATGAAAACATAATACTTTTCACACATATTATGTACAAATTTGGTAAGTGGCCTCATGGATCACGCTATGAAATAATATAAAAGCAAGAAAGAAATTGAACTAGCTGATCCCCTGTAACTGCATGAGGGAAGTCTTATAAATATTATGGGTTGCTTGGCTGTTATTTGTTTCACTGTCAAATATATTCCTTCAGGTCTCTGTTCCATGCACAAGGCCATTATTTGATGGAAAAGTATAAAGTCATAACAAGTTGATATAAATTTCTTTTGGGTGCCAAATACCTCATAAATACCTCAAGGAATATGAAACAGCAGTTTTCTTCTCTTTTTGTAAGCTTAAATGGAGCAAATGGTTTGTTAAGGGATGCCTAAGACTGCAATCCTATGCACACTTATTTTAATGCAGTGGCCCTTCCTTCATAATAAACATACATTGGATCAAGCTGCACATTGATAGCCATAAAGGGTTCTTCCATATTTTGTTCAGTGGTTTTGAAAATCGGCACAGGAGGCCAAAGCTCATCTGTCATTGGGGGAGGTGGCAGGGGGAAGAAATAAAAAGAAAATAAGGAAGATATTGCATTGCTGTTTCTGTGTCTTTCACCATTCTTACTGCACATTATAATTTCACAAAAATGCAATGAGATAAGAGCTTGGCTCAGTTGTGAAGTCTTCCCAAAATCGCTCCTGAGGGCACAATTCTATGCATGTTTAGACAGAAATAAGTCCTCCAATTCCCAGCATTCCCAGGACTATTTTCTATCTTAACATACATAGGATTGTGCCCCAATTTAGAATATCTTCACCATTCATCCTCGTTTGAACAGGTAATGACCAAATGTGTTAATTTATGTTCACTCACTAGACTCAGAAGGACCATGTAAGAATGATCAGATCATTCTTATCCTGCTGACTTTTCCAGAAAAACAAGCATTAGTCTTATCAGTCTTTATGGACAACTAGCTAAGCTATTTGAGAGGAGGAAGGGGATGTGTTCGATGAGAGGGCTCTGCCTACCTCGTTTACCTCCTTCAGTCCTCACTCCTACTATGACCTGCCTTCTTCTGTTATCTGGTCATCTGCATGAGATTTCTTCCATGCTGTACATATTAGCTTCTTTCCATTTGCCTCTTCCTCTAACTGATGTGAAATGGATTCACTATGGCATCCCAATGCACTAAACGCATCCTTCATTGTCTGCACAGCACAGCTGCCAGCAGCATCTTTCCCTGCTAGCTACCCCAGTCATAGTGGCATTAATAGCAAAAGTCCTGCTTACGGGGACTCTGGGTTGTCATGACAGTGTTTCTAGTGAGTTTGATGCTCAAGGCCAGGGGTTTTCAGGCTTTCTACATTTGGGGACCCCTTTCCACATTGACATGTCTACTGAAGAACTCCTATACATCTTCCATGAGATGCCAGTGCATTTCAGAGGATTCTTGAGCATGTTCTAGGGCTCACACTCCATTGACCTGGTTACCCAGTCAGGCCTTTTAGGCTTCATCTTTATCCTACATGAACTGTAGGATAAAGATGAGGGCACACCTACAGCTGTCTGGCAGCTGTGCATTGAGGGTGAAGATTGACAGTGATGCGCACGTTGCCTTTCAGGGAAACATGCCTGCCATTACTGATCTTCTCGTCTAGGAACCTCTGGGGAGCTCCAAGGAACTCTAGTGTTCCCTAGACTATAATTTGAAAACCATATCTTCAGGCAATTGTCATTGTCTACTCTGTCCCTTTCAGGAACAACATTACTGCTGTGTGGGGTAAGCATGGGGAAGCTTCCATTATTTTCCCAGTTGTGGTGCATAGCAGCTGTAGCAGGCAACTCATGGGGAAGCTCTAGGCACTCTCTAAGCAGCAATGCCATGCCTGAAATTGTTCATGTGTTGGCCATGCTAGAGCATTACAAAAGATGACAGCCACAATATGGCTTATATAATATGAAATAGGCATACAACAGTAAATTTAATAATAATATTCTACTAAAATGTTTCAAAAATCCATTTAATATACAAATATAAGGAAAATATGAAATGTGAGGTTTATGTGAGAAAGACGTACAATTTCTGCTAAATACACAGTGGTCAATAAACGTAGATGTATCAGTCCCCGTCTGATCATAATGTCTAGATAAATGAAAAATGGTGGAGAGATGATTGGGTTCAAACCAACTGCCATGCCATTAAGCCCAACCCTACAGCTAGGTATGTCTAGTAGTATCTCTGTCACCATAGAGTATTATCACACAACAAAATTGAGCCATGGTTGGCTCAGTTTTATTGTGTGGACAATTTTCTACTGTGCACTGCTGTAATACATCATTTATTAATGGTTTCTCCATTGTGTTCTCCCTATGCCAATTGCTGGAGCAGTTCCAGGGAATTTGGAGCCTATTACATGCTGGTCCAAAGGAGGTGGTTGAACCCTCAGTGGCCTGCTGTGGTTTATTTGCTCATTATTTTGAGGATGAAATCGCTGGAATCCATTGGGACCTTGACTCCACTATTTTAGCAAATCAAGCTCATGAGGTGTCCAGAGTGTCATCTGGTCCAGTATTATTGGATGAGTTTCAGTCAGTAGAACTCAAGAACATGGACAAGATGCTTGCAACACTTCTGTGTTGGATCCTTGCCCTTTGTGGCTGGTGAAATCTAACAGGGAAGGGACAGCCCTTTGGCCAGGGAGATGATAAACACCTTTTTATGAGAGGGTATAAAAAAAGGCTGCCTGAAAGAGGTGGCAGTAAGGCCACTCTTGAAGCAGCTTTCCCAGGATTCAGAAGATCGGAACAGTTTTAGACTGGTTACACAGGTCTGTTTCCTGGGCAGTGTCCTTGAGCAGGTGCTGATCAGACCCAGACAGATTTTCTGGATCCATTTCAGTTGGATTTCAGACCCAGTTATGGTATTAAGGCTGCCTTGGTTACCCTGTATGATAGCCTGTGTTGGGAAAGAGACAGGAGGAGTGTGGCCTTGTTGATACTCCTTGACCTCTCAGCAATATCTAGTACTATTGATCATGGTATCCTTCTGGAGCGACTGTGTGAGTTGAGGGGCACAGCTTTGCAGTGATTTGCCCCTACATGGATGATCATTTCCAGAGGGTGGTGCTTGGTGAGTATTGCACAGGCCCATGGAACCTCCAGTGTGGGGTTCCACAGGGTTCAGTTCTATTCCCCATGGTGTTTAACATTTACATAAAACTACTATGTGGGGTCATCCAAAGTTTTGGGGTGCATTGTCATCAGTCTGCTGATGGCACAGAGCTCTACTTCTCCTTTTCATCTCGGGTAGATGTGGTGGTGGATGTGCTGAACTGGTGGTCTGGACATGGTGATGAGCTGGATGAGAGCTTATAAACTGAGGCTCAGTCCAGACAAAATTGAGCCTCTGCTGGTGGGTGGTTCCTTTGTCTGGATGAGGGAAGTGTAACTAGCTTTGGATGGGTTCACACTCCCCCTGAAGGAGCAGATGCACAGCTTGGGGGTCCATCATTGTCACTGGAGGCTCAGTGGTGCCGAGTAGCCCAGCTGTGACTCTACTATGATGTGGGTAGCCTGGCATCAGTGGTCTGTGCTCTGGTAACCTCTAGGTTAGGGGTTGAGCTGCTGTTGAAGATGGTTCAGAAACTGCAGCTAGTGCAGAATCCGACAGCCAGGTTGTTGACTTGGACTAGGCAATGTGAACATATGGATTCTGCTCATGTACTGTCCACCCCGCTGCACGACTGACTCCCTGGCCGAGGTGCTTGAGGTGGTCTCTGATGTGCGTGTACAGTCCCCTAACTTATTGGTGTTGGGGGACTTCAACGTACATTCGGAGGCCATCCTCACAGGCGCACCTCGGGACTTCATGGAGACCATGGCCTCCTGGGAGCTGCACCATATTCTAACTGGGCCCGCCCATGTAGCCGGTCATGCACTAGACCTTGTGTTTGTTTCTGGAGAAGTGGGGAGTGATCTGGAAGTTGGGGGTATATCCACCACCCCCTTGTCATGGTCAGATCACTATCTAGTGATGTTGGACTTCTCGGTTCCACAACCCCTCCGCAGGGGTGGAGGACCCATTAAAATGGTCCGCCCCAGGCGTCTTATGGATCCAAATGGATTCCTGAACGTGCTTGGGGATTCTCTGGGGCATGCCAACGGCCACTCGGTCGAGACCCTGGTGGGTGGCTGGAATGCCGCAATCACTGGGGCATTAGATCAGGTGGCTCCGAAATGCCCTCTCCCCCTGAACAGGGCTCGGACTGCACCATGGTTCAATCCGTGGTTACGAGCTCTGAAACAGGAGGTGAGACAGCTAGAGCGCCGGTGGCAGAAGTCTCGCTCCAAAGACGATCAGACACAGGCTAGAGCTGTATCTTCAGCCTATCACATGTAGGGATGTACAAAAGGGACTTACCTTGTCCCGCAGCTTGCTTCGCGGTGGGGGGGAGGCGCTTCGCTTCTCCCCCCGAAATTCAGGCCGGGGAGAAGCGCCCCGTCTCCCCGGCCACAAAAGAAAAAGTGGAAAAAACAAAAACAAAAAACCCCATGATAGGCTACGTAAATCGTTACGTAGCCATTCACGGGTGACTTTGGGGAAAAAAAAAAAAAAGCACGTATGCAAATGGCATACCAGAGGAGGGTAGCACTGGGAGAGGAGGTTTCAGACCCGTGGCCACTTACTTGTGGGGTGCCACAGGGTTCCATCCTCTCCCCGATGCTATTTAACATCTATGTGAAGCCGCTGGGGGCTATCATCAGGAGGTTTGGGGTGCAGTGTCATCAATATGCGGATGACACGCAGCTCTACCTCTCGTTCAAATCTTCACCAAGGTTGGCCGTAGAATCCCTGTCCAAATGTCTGGAGACAGTGAGTGGCTGGATGGGGAGGAATAAGCTGAAGCTGAACCCTGACAAGACTGAGGTACTTTTGGTGGGAGACAAGAGGAGGTTGGGGGATGTTGACCTGGTATTGAATGGGGTACGGCTACCCTTGAAGGACCAGGTCTGCATCCTGGGGGTCATTTTGGACTCCCAGCTGTCCATGGAGGCTCAGGTGTCAGCTGTGAGCCGGACAGCGCTGTATCAACTCCATCTGATACGGCAGCTGCGCCCCTTCCTTCCCGACCATCTGCTCCCATCGGTAGTACATGCCCTGGTCTCCTCTCGTTTAGACTACTGTAATGCGCTCTACGTGGGGTTACCCTTGAAGACGGTTCAGAAACTGCAGCTGGTACAGAACGCGGCGGCTCGCCTGATTAAAGGCAGCCGCCGGCGAGATCACCTCACTGCAGTGCTGAAGGAGTTGCACTGGTTACCAGTTGTTTTCCGGGCCAAATTCAAGGTGTTGGTTTTGACCTTTAAAACCCTATATGGTTCCGGCCCAGCCTATCTTAAGGAGCGCCTCCAGCAGCACCAGACAGGCCGCTTAACAAGATCAGCCTCGGATGGCCTTCTCTCTGTCCCATCAGCCAGGACAGCTAGACTGGTGGGGACGAGGGAGAGGGCCTTTTCTGTGGTGGCCCCCACTCTGTGGAACTCCCTCCCTAGGGAACTCCGTCATGCCCCCTCTTTAATGAGCTTCCGTCGTGCATTAAAAACGTGGTTGTTCAGGCAGGCATTTGGGGTGGGTTAGGGTATTTTAGAAAATGTTTTTATTGTAGAATTTTATTGTTTTAAACTGTTTTATTGTACGTTGTATATCGCCCAGAGTGGCTGGGTGACCAGCCAGATGGGCGATTAATAAATTTAATAATAATAATAATAATAACAACATATAAGTCCAGTCCTGGTTTGCTTGCACTGGTTGTCAGTTTGTTTCCAGGCCAAATTCAAAGTATGAGTTTTAACATATAAAGCCCTACCAGGCTCAGGATCCCAATACCTCAAGATCCATCTCTCTCCATATGCACGTACCCAGTCCTTGAGATCAGCTTCTGAGGCCCTTCTCTGTGTGCCCCCTCTGACAGATCTTCAGGGGTGGCAGTTAGAGGACAGGCGTTTTCCATGATAGATTATGGAATGACCTCCCCAAGGAAGCTTGCTTGGCACCATCACTATCACCTTTTTGGCACCAGGCCAAGATGTACATATTTCCCCAGGCATTTGTACATTAATAATGGCCCAATTGTTGCGGGCCTCTTTTGTGGAGTTGGTTCTAGGCTTTTTGTCTCTATTGTGGATGAACACTTTTCATATTGTATTGTTTCAAAACCATGTTTTTATGGACTTTATTTGTATTTGCATTATTGTGCTGATAATGGTTTATATTGATTTGGGATTTTTCTTTTATATTAATAATGGATTTATGTATTTGTGTGTGCAAGAGACTCTTTATTGCAGTGTGAAGTGATGCAATAATAATAATAATAATAACAATAATAATCCAAAGAGTCAGATAACAGCAATAGAAAATGAACCATGAACTATGGAAGATCAGGACTATAACAAAGATTTGGAATGTGGGTAAACTATTTGAAGACTAGGGAAAGCAGGAACAAAAGAAGGATACTATGATAATCAGAAACAATGAAGGGTCTTGTGACACCTTAAACTTTAGCGAGCAGCAAACTACAGGGAATCCCTGCTGTTATGTCTGATAAATTGGGAGGGACAGCAGCAAGCTGGGGAATACACACAGTGGCTGGGTTCACACAACTCCTTAACCCACACTCATTGGGTGAGTGTGGATTGTGGTTGAACTTTGGGTTGTTTGAACTGTGGGTTAGCATGTTTTCTGAACCCAGGACATTTTCTGTCGCTTGTTAACCATGCAATGTGGCTTATTTTTCTTGAATACGCCACCTTGAGAACCTATGGTTTGTTGTTGTGTTGTTCAGGGTGGTTAACAAGCCACACTGCATGATTAACAAGCCACTCTGTGAAAAATGTCCTGGGTTCAGACAACACACTAAGCCGTGGTTCAACAAACAATCCATGGTTCAACAACAACCCACACTCAACCACTGAGTGTGGGTTAGCATGTTGTGTGAAAAGCCCCTTTATCTTCAATCACAGATTGGAGATTTAGATTTATTTATTTATTATTTCATTTCCATACCACCCAATAGCTGAAGATAATGGGGATTTCTCTTCCTTCCTCCTTCCTGGGCCCCTGGTAGCCTCCAGGAGACAGGGCTTTAGGAGGGCTTGGTGACTAGATGGGGCAGATTGGGAACAGGAAAGATTAGGTTCATGGGCCAGGCATTTCTTATCCCTGCATTAAAGACTAATACATTTATTATGCATAAGCTTTCAAAAACTACAGAGTCCATGTCATCAGCTGATCTCGCACACAAAAACATACACCACAATACATTTGTTGGTTTTTAAGGAGCCACAAGACCCTATGGGGTTTATTGTTAAAGCAAACTAACTCAGCTACCCTTATGAAAGGCATTATGATGATTGGAAGGATGAAGAGCTTGTCTTTTGAGATTACGCTTTAAAAGCTTGACCTGATTAGCTTAGCAAAAAGATGTTTGAGAGGAGATATGACTGTGCTTTCCAAGTACATGAAGGATACTCATAAGAAAGGGAATGACATATTTTAGCTAAAAGATAATATAGGTGCAGTGCAAGGACAAATGGGTACAGTCTGAATAAATTTAGCTCAGAAATTAGATGAAGGGAATGAAGTTCTGGAAGAGTCACAGAAGGACAGTTGTCAAGATAAAGAACCTTACTAGTGTAAAATCGGAGATTTTCACATTCATGTGCTGTATTACATTAATGGAGAGATCAGGGTAAAATGTTCTCTTATCTCTTGTTGACTCTTTTCCCACTATAGAGCTTCAGTGATAGGTTTGGGTTTGGACCAGTTATGTGGTTTGTCTCTGAAATGAACCGGTACTCAACTGCATCTTATCTTTACTTAGTGTCAGTGGGAGGAAAGGCATTCATTTCAGAAATTTGAGGCCTTCCCCTGCAATGTGATGAATAGTAAACTGTTGGGTATATCCTACTAATCTCCACAGGAGTGCAGAAACCTCCGACACTGATGACATATAGTTTTTTATCCATCGTTGTAGCATATTGTACACTTGGTTTCATCCAATTGCATCTTAATTGTGGACAGCCATAAGGACTGAGAAAGGGTCAGATATGTAGTACAAATATATCTAAATAAAATTCAAAATTCACTAGCTAATCAACATTTGGCATGATCTTTAGGACTCTTGCTATTAACTTTAATGGCTCTCAGACTGCAGCCAGAGACCACAATCTACTAAAAGTTCTCCTATGCCAGTTCCATTGAAACTAATAGGAACAGCACAAAAATGGGTAGTGATCTTGTGTAACTCACATTCATTTTAATGAGGCTTGCACAGGTCAATGTCCTGGTGTATTTGTGCTGAGAATGTTTAAACACACTGAACCATCTAATAGAAGATCATTTATATTTTATTCTTCTTTAAAGAAGTACTAGTAAAATATTCATATTTTACTAATAAAATAATAGTAAAATAATAATAATGTTATTAATAAATAATAATAAACTAGTAAATTAATAATAATAAAATAATAATAATATTGTTGACTGGTTAACATTATTTTAGATATATGTTGTATGTGTGTGTGCTGTCTGTTTTTATGTAAATGGTTTTACATTTTGTATAATATATTTTCAATGGTTTTTAACCTTTGTAAACTGCCCAGAGAGCTTTGGCTATGAGGAGGTATAGAAATGTAAATCATCATCATCATCATCATCATCATCATCATCATAACAACAACAATAATCCAATCGTTTTAACAGTGTATGAAATGTATGTCTAATTTACAGGAGTATTAAAGTGTGTTCTACAATGGGCTGCCAACAGCTGCATGGGCAAAAGATAGACTGCGGGCCAATTTCTGGTGGACCGCCTAGCACCTACGGAGAGCTGGAATTTTTGCAAAGAATACAGTAAAGGTTGGACACATACTCCATGGCCCATTTTAGACAACCGTATCTTGGCTTAACAAGCCAATGTCACAATCCTGTGCCTGTTTAGACAGAAATAAAGTCCTACAACTTCCAGAATTCCCCAGCCAGCCAAACTTCTTTCTGTCTAAACATGCATAAAATTGCACCTTAAACTAAGAATAACCATTTTTCCCATGCATGCCACTCCTTTGCTACTCCATTTATGCTGTGAGCGACCAAACCAGGACAAATCTGATTAACCATAGTCTCCCATTTTATCTGAACCAATAACCATGGTTAGCAGCTTCAGAATAAACTAGGCTCTTAAACCACAGTTTGAAGTTGGTTTAAAACCTTGGCTTGTTCCAAAGCTGGTAATTATACTTTTCCAATTTTTATAAAATGGGAAACTAGGAATAATTAGATGCTTCCTGGTTTAATTGTGGCAAAGGGACAAGCAAAGTTGCTGCATGCATGGACAAAATGTTTGCTAATATCTCAGATTGTTAAATCAAGATATAATAATCTGGAATGGGTCATGGTCACTTAACACCGATTAGTTATACATTAACTGTTAAGAGGTCCTGAGTATGCACACTTGTATTATAAATGTAAAACATATTAGTAGATCATGGAGGTTTCTTATGTATTTCAACATTCTTAGAAAAGAATGTTGAAATACATAAGAAAAAATCAGCCCATTCCCACATCCTACAGTCTTTAAGTTAAAATCTTCTACAATTAAGTTTGTAATTTATTTACCAACAATTTGCTCAGTTTATTCCCTGAAGATCCAAAAACCAAAGCTGATGTCACTTCTAGCTTGTGGGTTACAGATTCTGGCTGAAACTACGCACATTAATGGTGTAGCATAGCACATATTCTTTCTTATACATTGTCAGAAATAATGACCACCTGAGAGAACTGAAAGGTCTTTCCTGCTGTTTTTGTATTTGAAGATTTGACATTTCACCAAATGAAGTGTCTTACAGGGGTAAGTCTATACTTTTGTGGTATCTCTAGCTGGGAATATCTGTGGTTAATGTCTTTTGAATTGTATACTATGATATGCTCACCAGTTCCACTGAGCTAGGGCTTTGAGGCTATTTGAGGCAGAGAAGTGAGAGGTCCCCCTTTGCTGATTTGCTGAGATTTGGGGGGACTGATCCCTAATGAAAACAGCAAAAGAATGTATCTGATCATGGTTGGAAAGTTACTCATTTGTTGTGTGTAGGTCTTGAATGCAATCATCCTTTGTAGCTGGTGATGTTTAATCAAATGTTTAATGGAAATAATACACCTTTTGCCAAGAAAGTATTGGCAAAAGTTTTTGTAGTTTCTTACATGCGTCCTTGTACTTGCATGATGCGAAAGCAATTGGGAGCTTTTGCATCAGTCTTTCCCAACCTAGAGCTCTCCAGATGATTTGGACTGCAGCATTCCTGACTGCTGGCCATGCTGGTTGTGGCTGATGGGAGGTGAAGTCCGAAACATCTGGCCAGTTGGGAAAAGCCACTTTACATTAATTCTGGAGCTCTGACCATCCTTTGTGCTGAGGAAGATGGATCACAGCATTAAGGCAGAAATCGGAGGGCTGAGCTCAACAATGCTGGCATGGCAAGTCAGCGTTGTGGTTACTTCATGAGTTGTCAACACTGGCTTAGCGCTACTGACAATGAAGACAAAATTTACACAAATTTGTAATTCAGTGATGCAAAAACAAATACAGACTCCCCACCACCACCTTTTGCTGGTGGGACAAGGAGGGAACTTCCGCATTCTCACTTGTAGTACTTTCCCATTCAGTAGCTGCAGGCAACATCTTGCAGGAGTGGGACGTGACAGTGTTGCTGGCTATGCTGGCAGCTTGCCAATTATCTTGTTGCCAATTCTTCTCAGGTAGCGACCTTGCTAGGTTATAGAAGCATGTTGTACTGACTTTATTACAGTGTGCCCTTTTATTGAGGGTATGTTTAGCGCATGTTTGGGGTCTAATTAAAATGCTAAAATATGGTTCCAGGAGATTATTATCCTTCCTTCAAAGAAGACACAAAGGAAATAGCCCCTTTGCGCTGAAAGTGGCTGTATAAATTGTACAGGCAAGGTTCTGGAACTTTCAGAGGCTCACATTCAGGGCCAAGCTACACATTCTGCTAATCACATCCGCCAAGGCTGCTGTTTTTCTTTACTGTTGTGATTCCAATTCAGATTTTTCTTTTCTTTTTGTAACCCCCAACCCATCCATGGGGGTATAGAATGTCAGAGAAAAATGGGTGGCGGGAAATCTTAAACCCTCCTGTCCCAAAGTGCCATTGCAGTCCCAATCTGGTTCTGATTCAGACTGGGACTGTACATGGTTACACAAAAGTAAAGAAAAATAGCAGCCTGATGCAATTAGTAGAACATGTAGTTTGGCCCTCAGTGCATGACCCTATCATGATTTCTTTACATTCCCTCCTAGACTTAGAAGCACTGTCCTGGGAACAGGTCAAAGCATGAATCTGAATATATTTGAATTCTTCTACTAATCCTACTACATAACCAAATTGCTTTGTTCCTTCTTTAGTAAAACACAGACATTTCATGGCTTCTTGAAAAGTGGGAAGTAAGAAGCACAATAGCTTAGACTGCTTGTGGACCTGTTTTACGAACTTGTGAATTAAAGATAATGGAAGATAAGAGGTGCTTTTGTACTATGTGAGTGCTTGAATAATTAAGGTTACATCAATCACAAGAGGGGATATAAAATGAATTTTTAAAAATGAAATAGACAGTCTTCCTGAAGTTTGGTACAGGGTTGATTCTTGGAACTTTAGTACTTTAAAACAAGGTATACTGGTGGACACACACACATTTTGGCTGGTCTTTGTAGAGATAACCCAAAAGGTCACAGACAATTTCCTGCTCCTCTCCTCCAGCTTCTGCTTCTGAGGTGCTCAGAGGGTCTCAGAAGCACAGCACAAACGTGGATATTATACCCTCTCCAGCTCCTAGTTATGGACAAAGGTGGGGCTTAGCTAGCCAAGGACTGGTAGGACACTTGCTGTGGTGAACATGGCAAGTGGAAGTGTGGACCCTTGGACAGAAAACTATTGTGGGGGCATACCTGAGGGTTCTAGAAACCAAAAATAAAATCTGATGTTTTTCAGATGTTCCCCAGAGCCCGTCTCCCACAGATTAGGTTTTTGGTGGGAAGGATAGCTGGTAAAATGTTAAAAATGTAAATTTAGAAGGTCACTTCAATTAGATATCGATATTAATTTCCCTTTGGAAATGGTAGAGGCATTTGTTAAATTGTGTCATTCTCATATAACTGTCAGTACTGAAACTTCTATTGCTCCCTGTTTCTTCCTGTACACAGTCTTCCTGGTGCTAGCTAATTAGAAAGTTAAGGGGGAGATTTCAAAATCTCCATCTTGTACATGTGTTGATGAGTAATTAGAGGGTGAATAGAGGGGAAAAAATAATGGGGAACACTGGTTGCTTTTATTCAGCCACAAAAGAAATTTGGCTTTGCAGTCTTGGAAATAAATAAGCATCTGGTTGAAACAGACACAGTTGCATGGGCGGAAAGTGTGGCTTATGTGCCTGACTACAGTACTATGCAATGTGATTTAGCACTAAGAGGCTTTCGTGTGGAATGATTCAAAATCCAGTGGGATATTTGTGTTTTTCCATCATAAACCTATTGGTAAAGCAAGTTAGCTGGATCCTAAATTCATGAAGAAAACAATCTTCATGTTGGTTGAGCTACTAAGGGTGGGTTGAGGAGACTGCAAGCCACATGGTAACCTAGAAGTTTACTATCTAGAATATGTATCATATGGAGACGTGGATATCTGTGTCATCTGACAATATGGCCTCTATTTCCAGTATTACTACCCCCCAAGTCATGGAATTCCTGAATGCCTGCAGTGGATGGTGACACTGGGTTTCAGAGTCTGGTAGCAGGCTTCGAACACCATCATTCCTTGTGGTTAGTGGTTACATGTGCTACCTTGTGAGTTTATCTGAATCCATCCTGGTGATCTGAATCCATCCTGTGAATGCATTTTTAAGGATTCTGTCCATTTCCACAGTTCTGAAAAGGCTTGCAGATATAAACCTGACAGTTGTCTGAACAGGCTTTGGAGCTTGGAACTCCAGTGGAGCTGTTGCTTCTGCAATGGTCTGGCTCAGGCTGAGAAGTTATACAGGAGCTGGAGGCTCCAACCCTTCCTGGCTGTCAGCCAGGCCATTTCAGGTAGACTCCTACAAGGGCTTTCTCATCCTTCTGAATAGTCTCACAGAAGGGGTAACTAGTGGCTCTGAAGCTCCTGCCTGGCTTATCACCTCCTCTGCTCCCATGGCTCTGTGGGTGATCGAAAGTGTCCAAGAGCTATCCAGGCGCCCAGGCAACTGGTGTGGAGATCTCCTGTCTTAAAGCTGGAATGTCAGGATCTGAAGGCCCTGCAGGAATGATGGTCTCCTCAGAGCCACTGGCAGCACTAGGGGTTGCTAGAAGGTCCTGCTCTCCCTGTTTCTCCTCCTCCTCTGAGGAGACCCCAGATTCCAAGTCTGGGCAGGGCTGAACCCTGAAAGATGCTATGGATGTTTAAAGCCTTGATAAATGGAAAGCTACTGCAGATTATGGATCATCTGAGAGATGGGAATTTATTCAATGTCCATTGCATACATTTATCAGGTGGCATGGTTGCCAACAAAACCATGTCTGGGTGATAGGGGTGCCATAGTTCTGCTATTATATATGACCTGTTGACTGGACCTATCACATGAACATGTCTCTCTGCCAATGTCATTGCTTCTTGGAGGCCTCTGATATGGAGACCGTCTTTAAAATAAGGCAAATGAGAGACATCTACAATTGGATCCAGGTTTAAGTCATGCTTAAAGTAGGCCCATTGAAATCAATGGGACAAGTTAGTCATGACTAACATAGGTCCCACTGATTTCAATGGGTCTACCCTAAGCATGCCTACATTTGGATCCAACCTTTATATTATAGCAGCTGCATGGATTTCCTACTGTGAGGAAGTGATTTCCAGCAGCACCCACACTTCCTATATAACATAGTTCTTTTTCTTTATCCCACAGCATGCCCAACTTACAGCTCTTATTGGGAACCTAGAGGAGGAAAAGTCAAGGCAGCACCCACTCCACTTACGTCTTCTTGTTCACATTGTTTTGCCAACTATTCTTATTTCTTTTGTTCTTTCTTCTTCTTTTCTATTTTGGCTTACTAAAGACTCATCAGAGACCAAAAAAATTATACTTACACTTAACAATCACTTGAGGGCTTTGTGACAATCTTGGCTGAAAGTATGCCTAGATTCCAAAGTCAGACCAGCCTGCTATGTCAGAGACAAGCTGTTGTTTGTTTTTTTACCTCATTTGCAATCCAATGAAGTAGTTAGAACTTTTCATGCTGTTCATACTGAGGAAGGTGAGATTACAGTTTGTACGCCCACAGTTAAACAGATGGGTTCTGCAGTGTTTAACGTAGTCAATGCATTTAATTTGTCAATATTAATATGGGAGGATTGTTGCATTACATCATTCCTCCTCTTCCTGTTCCTCCTCCTCCTCCTCCATTCATTTACTGGGGAGAAATCATGCCGTTGATACTTTCTCAAAAAGCAATGCTCACAACAAATGGGTTGCAGAATGCATATTCATTTTTATTTATACAGTTTATATATAAAACAGCCCCATCCCCATTTGGTGGTCACCATATTTCTCACTGGAGGTTTGTAGAGGTATAGGGTTGGGTCCAGATTTAGGCATGGGCAACTACACGGATGGGAGTGGACTTCCTCACCCCCTCCTCCCCATCACTGCCCTTCCAGAGCCCTGAAAATGCTACACCAGAGGATTAAAGGGAGCCTGCTGAATGGGTTGAGCTGTAGTGTGTGTGTGTGGGGGGAGATCTCTGAAAATTGGATGGAGGCACTTTCCATGAGTGGAGCCATCATCAGAAGGCAGATCCTGGATCCAAGCCACTGAAATTAGTGGGCATTCTCAGTGTGATCTTCCTCAGCAAGTTCTACTCTAAACACCTAAGACACTGATAGACTAAGAACAGTTCAAGCAAATGAACAGCATACATTATAATAGTTATAGTTAGAGAACCTTTAAATTTCTGGCTTTTCAGTTCATAAAAACATCTGTATTCATTTTCATTTGAAAAGCTGCTAGGTCCCATGGCTGTAGAACAAAGTTTGAGAATATAGCCAGAGGGTATTCTAATGTTTCAAAAATGAAAGTATAATTGTGCTTTTCCCAAGCCCCACAGAAAGTAACATCATTTTTTTAGACCTAAGATCTGATTTGTATGTAAATGGGGTTCATCTCACAAAATTAAAAATTGCTGAAGTGAAAAAAGCATATGCAAATAATGTGAAAAATTAAGAAACTAGAGTTTGGGCCATGGGGATGTGCCCTATCATTCATCCTCCCTTTTCTTTTCAGAACCAAGACAGGCTTTGAATTTATTGGCACACAGGCAGCTTATATAATAATATTCCAAAACTAGGTGGACCTGGGCTAGATCTACACTAGTGCTTTTTATCGGTATTGAAGTGCATCAATAACTGTTGGGGCACATCGTGCATTCCACATACTGCTTTTCTAGAGTTATTTCCTGCTTTTTATTCCGTATTATCCAAAATACCACAACAGATGTCACTGTGTGTGCGATGAGGTATAAATGCGCAAGACAAACATAGTGTCACCATGATGGGATTGAATCGACATGACACGAGGTGTAACCATCTGGCCCTGGTTAATGATGGACATCTCTCGCCACTCTAAGGGTGCTGAAATTTTGATCAACTGCATGCAGCATGCTGTTAGGATTTGTACTCTCTGAGAGGAAATTGGGGGTGGGGGAGGGACTGTAATCCGACTTACCCTCCTTTTAGAATGGGTTACATATTGAGAATTGCCATATTCTTGAGAACTATTTGGGGCTACTATCATGCCCATAATGCCTCTTTATGGTAGATATTAGGCATACACACTAAAAACAACCAGATGGATCTGGCCTGAAATATTAAAATGGCTTGATAGCTTCCCAGCGATGAGACAGGCTCCAGAGAGACTTTTTTGTCGGTTGCTGGAAACATGAAAATCAGCCTTCCATGAATGCCCAGTTCATGGAAGACTGATTTCCTCTTTCCACCAACTGACAAAATGCTTCTCTTGGGTCCAGCAACTCATGGCGAAAAGATAAACAAGCAATGTTAGCCTTTCAAAAATGTTGTTCTAGTACATTTGCAAAAGTTGTTCTGTTGTATATCTCACTGCTGCAAGACCTTCCATTGTGCTAACTTGGAGGAAAAGATGGCTTTTACAGTTCAAAAGGATACAGAGAATACAAGTCACACTAGGAAGAATTCCTTCCTACACACCACAGGCATGCAGTTTGGACAGGTGTTTCAAAGCACACCATCCCAGTAATAAAGAAATGCAGTAGAAGTTGCTGAAATTTCTCCTGATACTAATCCAGACAATTCAGTACTGCAGACTTATTGCCCCTTATCAGTTCATGGTTATAAATCCAGATAAAGATTCTAATATGCTATCCACAGTTTAGATTTCATTTTGAAATCTCCCCTGAAATATGATCATAGAACACACCCTCATGTCATAGTTGGTTCAATATCACTTTTACATAGGCTTGGATCCTAACAGGGTTTCTATGAAGGACTTCATGGACAGGACCAAGATTCAGTGGAAGATCCTTCTGTTGAAAAGCTGAAAAGCAATTTTCACTGATTCTCCCCTCCCTTTTCAGCCGCCCCCCCCCCCCGACACACAAACTGTTCCAGAGAGTCCCGCCGGCCCCCGGCCCAGTCCTCTGGAGCAGATTTTCAAGGAGCACAAGGTGCTGCAGGGGAGAATCGGTGAAAGTCGTCTCTCCTCCTTCCACTGGCAGGCGTGTCCCATGAGCAAAGGAGCTCACTCAGCATCGCATCCTTTTGCAGCCACATCCTTTTTATGTATTTATCTAACCCATAGCAACAATATAGAGATGTAGATTTGAAATGGCGAGAAGATAAACAAGCGATGTTAGCCTTTCAAAAATGTTGTTCTAGTACATTTGCAAAAGTTGTTCTGTTATATATCTCACTGCTGCAAGACCTTCCATCATGCTAACTCGGAGGAAAAGATGGCTTCTACAGTTCAAAAGGATAAAGAGAATACAAGTCACACTAGGAAGAATTCCTTCCTACACACCACAGGCATGCAGTTTGGTCAGGTGTTTCAAAGCACACCATCCCAGTAACGGGGCCCAAAAGGGGCCCAAAAGGGCATATTATCTACAGGCAGCTCAATTCTATAAATTGTTTTGATTACTGCGATTGAAGAAAGAAATGATTTGACAGCTAAAGGAGGATAGTCTGTATCAGAGCTGGGGAATCTTTTTCAGCCTGAGGACCAAATGGGAAATGCCTTGGGGGCCACAGTCTACACTTTACAGGAATGAACAATGGAGTACAGTTGTAGCTGCATGCACAGATTTATTTATTCATTTTCCAATTACTTTTTTATTGAACGTTCAAGATTAAAATGAACAAAAGAATAGTTCACCCAGGCATTTTCTGGCTTGTAAATAATCACAATTGATTGTATGCTGCACCATTTTACTACTTTTTGTATTGTTTCTGTGTTGTTGTTGTAGTTTTAAATTTGTTTTTAATAGTATATTTTAAATGTATTTGTTTTGTTGTAGCTGAAATTGTTTTTAATAGTGTTTTAATATTGTATTTAAATGTGATTTTTAATATTATTATGTGAACCATCTGGAGATTTTTTAAAATATTAAGTGCCATATAAGTATTATAAACAAACAAACAAACTAACTAACTAATGACCAATCCTAGGAGCACTAGACAGTGGCTAGATGGCCATAGGATATCTGATTTTCTGGGAACCGACCTCAGAGCCCACACTTTGAGGTCGGTTCCTGGAAAACCGACCTCCCCATGCTTCCATGCTGCCTCAGAGGCAGTGTGGAACAGCCCCATTCTCTGTGCTCGCAAGAGGAGCATGGAGAGGCCAAAAAGGGGCGTTCCAGGGGGCGAGGAGGGTGGAAATGCCTGTAAGACACATCTGTGTGTCATACAGCAGACTCTGCCCCTGCTCAGCCCTCCCACGGCTAGACAGCCATAAATCTTGAATGCCTCCAGTGTGGGAGAGCTGAAAATGCAGGGCAGGAGAAGCACGGAAGGAACGATCCCCTCCATCCTTCTCCTGCCCTGCATTGGATAGGCGGTCGCCTCTGAGTTTGGAAGTTGCTGCCTATCTGAATAGGATTGTGCCCTAAGTTAGTCAAAGTGAACACTGAAGAATAAAAGAAGGCTAGAGAGCTGCCGAAGGAAGATCAGACAGGTAAGTAAAGAACATAGTAAATATGGCTATTATTAACATTAGGCTCAAATTAGAGGAAGCCAGATTCCGGCTGAACATCAGGAAAAACTTCCTGACTGTTAGAGCAATACGACAATGGAACCAATTACCTAGGGAGGTGGTGGGCTCTCCCACGCTGGAGGCAGTCAAGATTTATTTATTTATGTTATTTATTTAAAACATTTCTATCCCACCCTATATCATTAAGATCTCAGGGCAGCATACAGATAAAATCAATTTAAACAGTATAAAACAATAAATAATTTAAACACCTAGAACATATTAATCTATTAAACAAGCTAAAAACAGTTAAAATCTAAAACAATAAAACAGTTAAAACAATGTGCTAGGGAATGCATTTAGCCCTCAAAGGCTTTCGTAAAAAGCCATGTTTTTTCTTGGCGCCAAAATGAAACCAATGTCTGCGCCAATTGGTCCTCCAAGGGAAGGGCATTCCACAACCGGGGTGCCACAGCAGAGAAGGCCCTCTCCCATGTCCCACCATAGCGTATGTCTCGTACTGGTGGAACGCAGAGGAGGGCCCCTCCAACACATCTCAGCCCTCAGGCAGGCATATATAGGGAAAGGCACTCCCTCAAATATCAAGGTCCCAAGCCGCTTAGGGCTTTAAATGTCATCACCAAAACCTTGAATTCCGACCAGAAGCGTATTGGCAGCCAGTGCAATTCCTTTAAAACTGGTGTTATATGATTTTGATTAGGTGTTCTGGTCAGCAGTCTAGCTGCTTCATTCTGCAGTAGCTGCAACTTCCGAGTTGACTTCAAGGGCAGCCCCATGTAAAGTGCATTGCAATAGTTTACTCGGGAAGTTACCAGCGCATGGACTACTGTGGCTAAGTTATCCCTGTCCAGGAAAGGCTGTAGTTGGCAGATCATCCAAAGCTGTCCCCAAGTACTCCAGGCCACAGAGTCCACTTGGGGCTCCAGTGACAGGGATGGATCTAGGACTACTCCCAAGCTACGTACCTGCTTCAGGGGGAGGGCAACCCTGTCCAGGACAGGTCGCTTACCCAATTCCCAGTCTCAGGAACCACCAGTCCACAGAGCTTCCATCTTGTCAGGATTTAGCTTCAGTTTATTGGCCCTCATCCAACCTATTATAGCCTCCAGGCACTTGTCCAGCACCTTCTCCACCTCAGCTTACTCTGATGAAGCTGGACATCCAACTGTCAGGGATGCTTTGACTTGAATTCCTGCATTGAGCAGGGGGTTGGACTCAACAGTCTTATAGGCTCCTTCCAACCCTACTATTCTATGATTCTATGATTCATGCAAGCCAGTCTTTCCACAAAGAAGGTTGTGTGGCAGGGAGATGTAACCAAGAAGAGACAGATTTATTCTAAAAGAGCTATCAAAGCATCCATTTATTCAGGCCTGCTATGGCCTTTGGACAAACAGATTTTGAAGCATTTCGAAAAACCACAAAACCTGTTGTCTGGAGACCATACAAGGATAGCAAAATGAAAATGCACAGCACTGGCAAGAATGGCTGGAACTCTCTGTACAACTATTCTTTGTTCACAGCCTTATTGTCATATAATTTGAAGCATAAATCACCATTGCTGGCCACTCTACCTCCTCTCTGCTAGAAACAGTCTTTGGTGGTCTCCCTGCTTCCTCTCTACTAGAGATTCTACTCTTTTTGGCAGAGCTACTGGCTGGGTTCACACAACACGACTACCCACACTCAAGGTTAAGTATGGGTTGAGTGGGTTGTCATTGAACTATGGGTTGTTGCTGAACATTGGGTAGTTCTGTTATGTGAACCCAGCTGTGCTAACCAACCATGGTTTGTTAACCATGAACAACCAACAGTTCACAACCCAACAACAAACCATGGGTTCTTTTCATCAGTTGTTTGTGGTTAACAACTAGGGGTGGTGGAGAATTCTGCCACGGACTCCAATGAGGCTGAATTCCAGGGAATTCGGCCTCTGGAGTATGTGGCAGAACGTTCCTACTCACCTCCGCCTCCCGCCAGATCAATGAAGAGCCAAATCCTCCTCGCCGGCAGTTCCATTCTGCAAGCGATACAGACACCATTGCCATCCATATTGCTGCTGCTGATGAGAAACAAGAAGTGATCTGAACGCAAATGGCAGGGACATTTTTCACGCGATAGGCTACATAAATAGCTACGTAAATACAGACGCGTAGCCTATCGCAAGAAAAAACAGGGACGCAAATGGCATAGTGGATGCCATTTGCATCCGGATCACTTCCTGTTTCTCATCAGCAGCGATACGGGACGGCAATGGTGGCCGTATTGCTTGTGGAACGGAGCCGGCCGACAGCTCTGCGGACTCACCACGGAGCGAAGCCAGCCAGCGAGGATTTCGGGGGGGAGGAACGGATCACCTTCCCCCACCGGCGGACCCCCCTGAGGAGCCCAGGTAAGGGGATTCGTACATCCCTATTAACAACCCATACTCAACCTTGAGCGTGGGTTGTCATGTTGTGTAAAACCAGCTGCTGTGTCTTATAAGGGAAGAGGAAGTGTGTGACAAAATGACTCATAGGACTGGGATTGCAGCCACTTCTTTTTTTTTCAAATGGGATTGGATATTTTGAGCTCCATTTTCATAGCTCCATTGCTTATAATTATATCGCTACTATGCTTCATTAAAAATTAATACAATCTCTCCCCCCCACACACACACACACTTCTCAATCTATCTTTTGTGTTCTCAAAAATATCTTGCAAGCATTCTGCCATATGCTGTTTTTTGTTTTTTGTAGAAGTAAATGTGGTTGGATGTAGCTTTTTTTTAAAAGTCAAACTGTTCCAGGGGGAAGAAACCTAATAATACCCCAAGTATTTTTATGTCCTTTGTTATGGACTGCTTTAATTAAATGTTTGGAAGCTGATCTTGAGACCCTGGTTGCATATTTTAATGAAATAAATAAATAATGAAGCCAGACATGTCTTCTTTATTTATTTCTTTTTGTAGCTGCAATGCAAGGACTTAAGCTAGGAGCTTCCTCAGCATGAAAGAGATTCTGGACTCAGGTAAGAGTTAAGGATTGGAAGGCTATTGCAAGGAGTGAGGGAAAGGGTGCTACATCAGTTTGTGAGATTCAGGTGATGGGCTTATTGAATGGGGGCTGACTGTAATGAACATTTTAAAGTTTTGGCAAAGTAAATTAATTGAATTTAATGAAATTTACTTTAGGATCATAGCCTATGTCAGTTTGAATGCAAGTAAGTGCACACTCCTATGCATGTTTAGACAGAAATAATTCCTACAACCCACAGCATCCCACAGCCAGCCATGCTGGCTGGGGAATGCTGGGAGTTGGAGGACTTTTTCCTGTCTAAACATGCATAGGATTTCACCCTAAACCACTTTAAGTGACATGTGCTCTGTGGTCCATTACTTCAAATGGGACTGGAGTTTAGCAATATAAATAAGAGAAGCAATATCTTTGTTGTATTGAATACATAGTTGGATGTTGTTTTTAAGAAAATCAGTTGAAGGAAACTGATGTCCATGGGAGCTGAGGGAGGTGGGGAGTCAAGATGGCACTGATCCTTTGCTTGGGGAACAACAGACATACAAAACACTACCCAAAATTTGAAACATGGACGTCAACATCGCTGAGAGGGTAAGTAGAAATGTATTTATTATTATTTATTATTTGCAATATTTATATACTGCTCCACATCAGAAGATTTTGGAGCAGTGAACAACAAAGATAAAAGAATAAAACACCAGGTTAAAACAGTGAAAACATTTAAAAAAAAAGACAAATTCCAATAAGGTTAAATTTAATAAACTGCAGCTGGTCATACAAGGAAGGCCTCCTGAAATAACAATATCTTCAGGAGGCACCAGCAGGAACACAACGTTGGCTCCTACCTGACTGCCAAAGGCAGGGAATTCAACAGGAATGGGGCCAGCACACTGAAGGCTCTTTTCCTGATGGACTCCAATCAGGCCATGGGTCCATGTGGAACCCCAGGAACAAGCTCTCCAATGATCTCAGTGACTGGGAAAGTTGGTAAAGAAGGAGGTGCTCTCTCAGGTACCTGGTCCCAAATTGTTTACGGCTTTGTACACTAGTACTAATACCTTAAACCTGGCCTGGTAGTGAATAGACAGCCAGAGCAGTTCCCTCAGCAAAGGAGTTGCATGCTGAAAAGGGGCAGCTCCTGATAACAGCCAAGCTGCTGCATTCTGCACTAGCTCCAGCTTCCAGACCAGCCTTAAGGGCAGCCCCACATAGAGCACATTTCAGTAATCCAGCCTTGAGGTTACTAATGCCTCTACCACAGTGGTCAAGGTATCCCTGTCCAGGAGAGGCCACAGCTGGAGAACCAGCCAAAACTGGTAAAAGGCACTCTGAGCTGCCATGGCCACTTGGGCCTCCAGCAACAATGATGGATCTAGGAGTACCTGCAGACTACAAACCTGATCTTTCAGAGGGAGTGCAACCCCATCCAGAACAGGCAATGAGCCTACCTCTTGGACTCAGAAACCACTCACCCACAGCGCTTCCATCTTGCCAGGATTCAGCTTCAGTTTATTGGCTCTCATCCAGCCCATCACTGAGTATAAGCACTGATTCAGGACTTGCACAGCCTCTCCTAATTCAGATGTCACAGGGAGATAAAGCTGCGTATCATCAGCATACTGATGGCATTTAGCTCCACATCCCCTAATGACCGCTCCCAGTGGCTTCATATAGATGTTAAACAACATTGGGGACAAGATGGTGCCCTGTGGCACTCCATTGCTCACTTGCCCAGGGTCTGAGGAATAGTCACCCAATGTTACTCTCTGAAATTGGCTTCATAGGTAGGACCAGAACCACTGTAACACAGTGCCTCTGATACCCATTCCATGGAGTTGATCCAGGAAGATACCATGGTCAATGGTATCAAAAGCTGATGAGACATCGAGCAGAATTAGCAGGGTTGCACTCCCCCTGTCCCTCTCTCAATAAAGGTCATCCATCAGGGCGACCAAGGCTGATTCAATCCCATAACCAGATTGAAAACCAGACTGGAATGGCTCTAGGTAATCAGTATCCTCCAAGAGTGCCTGCAGTTGCTCCGCTACAACCCTCTCAAGTACCTTCCCTAGAAAAGGAGTATTTGCGACTGGGCAGTAGTTGTCTAATATCATTGGGTCCAGAGTGGGCTTCTTCAGGAGTGGTTGTGCTACTGCCTCCTTAAGGACAGCAGGGACTATCCCTTCCCATAGGGAAGCATTTATCACTCCATGGACCCACACAGTCATACCCTCTTGGCTAGCTTTTATTAGCCAGGAGGGGCAGATTGAGAGGGCACGTGGTCGGTCGCATTGCTGCAAGCACCTTGTCCACATCATCAGGCCGCAGGAACTGAAACTGATCCTGGCTACTTGAGGACACAATGGAGGCAGCAAAATAAGCATTCTTTGCTGCCCACACTGCCACACAATAGACACAATCATGTGCTCTAGAATATGCTTGGTCATCTTCACTTTGAGTCTTGCGCCATTTGAGCTCTATTCGACATCCAGCCTGCTTCATTGACCACAGCTCCCCGGTATACCAAGCATCGGAGTGGGATCTACAGTGCTGGAGAGGGCACTCAGATGCAAACAAGTCGATGGCCCTCTCATCTCAATGTTCCACAGTAAGGCTAGGGCCTCGGTTGGATCACCAGCTCTCTCCACTGGAAAATCCCCAAGAGCATTCAGAAATCCATTGGATTCCATCAGTCTCCTGGGGCAGACCATCTGAATAGGTCCCCCACAGCAGGAGAGTAATGCCATGAGTTCAAATCTCACCAGGAAATGGTCTGACCATGACAATTGGGTTACTTGGACCCCCCCCCCCAATCTTCAGACTACCCATCTCACAACTTGGAGCAAAAACCAAATCAAGGGTGTGTCCTGCTTCAGGTGTTGGGCCGATGACATACTGATACAGCCCCATAGTTGTCATGGAGGCCATGAAGTCCTGAGCTGAAACTCGAGACAGCCTCAGCTAGGGATGGCGGAGAATTTCTCCCCGAAACTTCGGGGGGCCGAGAGCCAACGTGTTCGGCCCCCCGAACAAGTTTCGGGGAGAAATTCTCCGCACCCCCCCGCCCCCCGCACCCCCCCCCGGGACGGGACTTACCTTTGCCGAATGTCCCTCCCGGCGGCGGGTCCGGCCGGCGGTTCGGCAGGTGTTCATCCGGGGCGGGAGCGGCAGCCGGTCTTTCGACCAGCTGCCGCCCCCGCCATTCCAATAAAAGAAGAAAAAAAATGCCCCCGTGATAGGCTACGTGACGATTAACGT
This sequence comes from Heloderma suspectum, assembly GCF_057233095.1. Lineage (NCBI taxonomy): Eukaryota > Metazoa > Chordata > Lepidosauria > Squamata > Helodermatidae > Heloderma > Heloderma suspectum. The sequence continues at coordinate 75,006,115 of NC_139460.1, read as the reverse complement.
AGCCTATCACGGCTAAATCTGCAAAGTCAGCCGTGATAGGCTATGTAAATCGTCACGTAGCCTATCACGGGTGACTTAAAAAAAAAAAAAGCGCGTACGGATAATGGCGGCCCCCATAGGGAGCCGCGATTCCCGTTCCTTATTTGGTCGCTGTAGTCTACGTAAATCTTTACGTAGACTACAGCGAAAATAAGGGCAACGCTATTTGTGTTGCCCTTATTTTCGCCGTAGTCTACGTAAATCTTTACGTAGACTACAGCGACCAAATAAGGAACGTGAATGGCGGCTCCCTATGGGGGCCGCCATTTGCGTACGCGCTTTTTTTTTTTTTTTTACGTCACCCGTGATAGGCTACGTGACGATTAACATAGCCTATCACGGCTGACTTTGCAGATCTAGCCGTGATAGGCTACGTTAATCGTCACGTAGCCTATCACGGGGGCGTTTTTTTAAAAAAAAAAAACTTTGGAGTTCGCGGCCAGGCAAGGCGCCTCCTCCCCGGCCTGAATTTCGGCCGGGCAAGGCAGGAAGCCTCCCCCCCGGCCTGAATTTCGGCCAGGCGAGGCGGGAAGCCTCCTCCCCCGGCCTGAACTTCGCGGGGGGAGCAGCGAAGCACCTCCCCCCCACCGCGAACAAGCTTCAAGGACAGGTAAGTGACTTTCGTCCACCCCTAGCCTCAGCATGGAAGTGGAAGTCACTCAGAACCACCGTCCTGGGTTTCTCATCCAACACCACACTTGTGACTTCCTTTGCCAGCACAGTCAGGGAGGCTGCCGGGCAGCAGGGTGGGCAGTATACCAGCAGCATCCCCAATCTGTCTCTCTGGCCCAGCACCAGGTGCAGCCCCTCAAGGCCTGCTCCAAGGTGGAGTGGTTTCCTGGTGATGGAAGTTCTATGAACCACAGCGAGCCCCCACACCCGACCCTCCAACCTATGTTGGTGCTGCACCAAGTACCCAGGTGGGCAGAGCTTAGTGTTGACCCCACCCAGAAATGGCTTAGAAGGAATTGTAGAAGATTGATGCAATCTAGAGAGAAAAAAGATGATAAAGGAAACAACCCATTCATGTGCTAAAAGAAGGCATATGCAAGAACAGGAACCATAACATAAATGATATTGGCCTGCAGCAGCAAGGGACCTGATGAGTGCAAGTTGCACAGGAATCTAAGATATTAGCCTTGAGTGTAAGAAAAATGACAGTGGCCTAAAATATAACCTGGAGATATGAAAAGGGAGAAAGGAAAGGCATTTGTTGAGAAACATAGCTCCCGGTGGGGAATAGTTTTAATTATTAGAACATTCAGGGTACATAACTATCTAAGAGATTAATGTGGAGGATTAGATGAAATGTGCTACTGTCAAGGGTCAGTATTGCACATGGATCTAGAAAACTAGAGTGGCTTCAAATCCTAACTTCATTGTTGTCTCATTCCGTCATTGGAAGCAAATCACAGAGGTGACTTTTAGACATTACAGCTTGGATTCAGCCTTAGTTATACTGAGAGTTAGACCCGCTGAAATCAATGGGACTTAAGTTCACTTTCTTATGTCCCATTGATTTCAGTAGGTCTACTTTAAGCTTGGATCCAGTGCTGTTGTAGCAGCATTGGAACTCCTTTTGCATGGACTGATTTCACAACACTCCTGTAGCTCTTAAACACCCAGCACCATGGGGGTGGGGGTGGGGTCAAATAGCATAAGTCCTTCCGGCTCAGTTCCCTGATCCTATCCAGACAATGATTGAGTGGGAAAGATCTGCACTACTGGCCCTCTCCACATTTCTTATAAAATAAAAGGCCCATTGGACCAAAAAGCTACACACACACACACACCCTCAAAGAAGGGAAGGCAAGGCAAGGCAAGGCAAGGCAAGGCAAGGCAAGGCAAGGCAAGGCAAGGCAAGGCAAGGCAAGGCAAGGGAAGAAACCTGCTTCCTTGTATGTGCGCCCCTGCCTGGATTGAGTTGTTGCATCTTGGAACTATATGGATTTGACAGCTAATGATGAATAGTACTTAGGCTACAATCCTGTCCACGGTAATTTAGGTGTAATCTTCATTAAACTCTGTTGGACTTTCTTTCAAGTAAACATCCCTAGGATTGGGTAACCATGCTAAAATCCCCAAGCATATACTTGCATATTTCCGCTGATGCAACTGTGCCACATCACTGCATTATGATTCAGCCAATCTTCTTATTCAGCCAGAACCAAGTTCAAACCCAAACCTTCCAGCTAGAGTGAGTTGTCTTTAAAAATAATATTTTGTCTCAGCCAATCTCAATAAATTGGATTAAAATGCCTCTCAAAAACTGGCATTTTTATAAGCTGGTGCTGAATGTTGCAACTCAAGACCGTTCTCTTACTCACAGCATTACTGAGCATTTTGGCATGCAATCTCAAGTCTTCAAGGAAGAATGTGTGTGTGTGTGTGGGGGGGAGATCAGGCTGTCAATTTGGTGACAGACAGTATAGCTGCCCTCCAGCCAGTGTAACTGTCTGTCAAAAAACATCAAATGCCACAAACTTCTTACATCAAATGCCATGAACTTTCTTACACCCACTCAACATCCTGCAGCGAACGGGACAAAATCAGAATGTTCCCCAAGGACTTGCAACATTGCCCCTGTGGCTGTCATAATGGTCCCTTGGAGCCTGGACAAGCAACTCAATTGAAGCCAGTCTTTAGGTTGCTTCAAGCCATGCTGGGAGTTGGATGGGCTGCATACTGGAGCTGGATCAACAAAACACAAAGTCGGCTTGATGCCATCTTTATACATTCCCTAAGACCAAAACATCTTTGGCTGCCATTCAAGACCTAGACTTTATCCTTTGCATTTACCATTGTCTGGACATTGCCTGTTCTTATTCTATTGTAATTTAAGTACATTACCTGTTCAAACAGCAAAAGGGCCCCTTTCTTTCCTGCACATTCTGCCTCTACAGATCGGTATGCAAAGCACTTGTACTGACCACAGATATCTTTTACAGTGACTCTGAATATAGTACTGAGAAAATCTCTCCAAGTGGATTGCTCTTTACCGCTGAACTTTGTTTAAAGAACTTTGGTGGAAGACGAATAAGAGGAGAGGAGACCCAACATCCTGAGAGTTGTGAAATTCTCTGTAGCCCAATGTTGACTGTAGGTGGCAGTGTGCTACAGCTAACCTCCATCTTTCCCAGAATGTTCATATATGGAAGCTGGTATGACTCATGATAAACATAGACATGGTTAAATAGATAATTTTAAATTAGAAATATCCCATCTCAGCATAGAAGATACCAACAGATGTTATGTTTTGCTTAAACACCATAAAGATTCTAACATGGAACATGTTCATACCTTACCTAGGCATAAAGATTTATTTTACATGTGAAAATGTCATAGTCTGGCATTACAAATTAAACTTAGAACTAATCATCAAAAGGGGGGAAATATTGTGTTTTTTCAAGCCCCTACAAGCTAGTTAAATTAAATTAAAATAAAATGAGATGAGATGAGATGGCAAATGTTGAGTCTCCCTATTGACTGGTTAGTCTTACATTGTTTTTATATGGATAGCTATCAGATCTGCTTTATGAGCAAAAATGTACATAATCAAAGACAAGAAACTTGATAGCAGAAACACTGAACAATATGGAGCTAGTTGTACAGAAGGCATGAGTGAGAAGACATGAAAGAAGTACATAGAACCATACCAGCCCAAAGTCTTTCTAGGCAAAGTAAAAATGATGGATGAATAGACTTAAAATAAATTGGCATGTCTGGCACGATGTTACTCTGCCTCCATTGGCAATGTGTAGAGGAACAGAAGAGCTGGAAATATATACAAAATGAGTAATTTATTTGATGAATGCCTCATTATCTGCTCATTTCTTTCTTCCCTATGAGTCATCTATGTAATGTAACACATTGCATTTGTGACAATAGCATTGTCATTCAGGTGTTCTTGATTCCTCCCCCCTCCCCAAGGAGATTGTGTCACAGCACACAAAAGGGGACTTTAATAATTAGGCAAATCTAAAATGAAGGCTTTGAAGTTAGGCATGGGTTCACCTCCATGCATTTTACTCACATGTAATAGGAATATACATTGGGTGATACAATGGGTTTTTATAGTACCATCAGGCTGGGGTTTCTCTGGCATTTTTTCATGGGTCCCTTTAACCCGAGTGATGAAATCCATACCACACTGCAGCTTGGTTTCACATCAGCTATGTGCTGAAATGAAGGGTGGATGAATCTATCCATTTCACTTTCTCTCTCACATTCAAGTGTTTTAACTCTCAAGTTCTTTCCATCCCATTTATGAAGAAATTGGAGAATTTTGGTAAGTGTTCTAATCAAATACTAACCAAACATAACTCTCACCCGTCTGCACCAGCTAAATTTAAGAGGTACAGCTAATCCCAGCATGTTCATGTTGCACCTGCCTGCCATGTAGCTGTTAAGGATGAGGAGACTGTCAGAAAAAAAGAGGTGGCAACTCCAATTCATCCCACAAACATGGTTGAATACACAGGGATTCAAACCTAGAGTTGTTGTTGATGTTTAAGGGCACAATCCTATGCATGTTTAGACAGGAAAAAAGTTCTACAATTCCCAGCATACCCCAGCCATGGCTGGGGCATGCTGGGAGTTGTAGAACTTTTTCCTGTCTAAACATGCACAGGATTGCACCCTAAATGTATTAGATGGCTTTCTCTAAAAAAAAATATTCGAGACGTCTTACTGCAAGGATTAAAACATACAAAAAGTTAAAACAATTTAAAACATCTAAAAACAATTTAAAATGCCAAGACTCAGTAAAACAACTAAATTAAGGAGTCCCATCATATGCCATCAAATGCCCCGGAGTAGAAGACGAAAAGATAACAATGTTGGCACCAGGTGGACCTCACCTTCAAGAGCAAAGCACTCGAAGCCCTGGACTTGGAAAGATGAATCTGTCAGCTTCACTTTCTCCCACATTTGTTTTTTTAAAAATCTCAAGTGCTTTTCATCCAGTTTATGAAGAAATTTGCATATTTGGTAAAATGTTTTTTTAAAAATGAACCAGATGAATTTTTCACCCATCCCTAGCTGAAACAGAGCTTTTGCAGTATCATACAAACAAATACTAATGTGATCATTGTTCCGGGACTAGTCTACTACATTGTCCTGTTCGCTTGCTCGTTTAGGTACAAAGGATGATGTAACCTTGTTCTCTTTTCTTGCAGATAAGAATAACATAATGAAGATTGACAGGGAGGCTCAGTAAATTGATCCAATGGGACCGTAGGAGGCTCCCTGAAACATCTTTGGTACCTTCTTTCTCCTCACCTTCCCACTAAGATGGCCATTTATGCTTCACCAAAAAAGAGGACCAAAGAGGTCACAGATTGGCATAAAATTTGCATATGCTAATTTATATGCATAAATGCAAATTTAGAAATAATTGTTATAATGTCAATTGAAATACAATTTTGCCATAGTGGGGAAGACCTGTGTGTCTCCTCTGTCTGTTGTCTAGGTGCTAACTATTGATTGACAACTTCAAGGTCCCCCTGCCATTCTTTCTTAGGGTTCTTCATCTTTAATCTAGACTTGGACTAGACAGCCCTTCAAATAGAGGATGCCTTCAGATAGAGGATGGTTCTTTGGCAGCCCTTCAAATAGAGGAATGTCCTCTGTAAAAAAATAATAATAAAAAATAAAACAACAACTGGGCCACCCTTCTTCCCACACCACAGAAATTTTTAACGTACTGTGTCTGGATGTGGAGTACCGTTAAATGGCCGGTGCAGAAGGGGAAAAACCCACTGCACTGCTTTTTCAGGCTTTCATACAGTAGTTATTTTAAGTGTATTGAACATTCATGGGCCTTCCTTTACAATCCTTCAAGAAATACCTCTCTCTGAAACCAAACTTCCTCCCAAGTTCTCATCAAAGGATGTGATATCTACCTATCACCAGTTCCTGGTCCAGTTCAGCATGTCCTTTCTATGGGGTGTCTCCACGGGTGATTTGCTGAGAGTTGGCTGTGGTTGGAGGCTGTTCAGGGCACATGACATCATAGCCATCCCTCAGCTTTTCATGAAAAAAGCAGTTTTCCTGAGACTACTTTAAGTTTGACTGTTTTCCTTAAGTCGGGTTCTCTGCACTTTTGTTGTTGGGTGCCCCAGCCCCCGCATTTACTTTGGGTATGCTAGCCCTGTCCAGGGGTATATTTTTCACCATGACCCTGGTCAAGGAGCATTTCCCATTCCTGTGTTTCCAAGCACAGTCCTATGTATGTCTACTCAGAAGTAAGTCCCATTGTGGTCAATTAGGCTTGTTCCCTAAATGTGCACTACTAATACCATAATATGTCTTCTAACATATATTTTCCATACCTCTGCATTTGCTGATGGGCCAAAAGGAGGGCACACTCATTATGGAACTTCCTTCCCAGGAAGCTCAAGAGGACTGCTCACTTCTTACATTTCGGAAGGCTAGCCAAAACTTAATTATTTGATGAGGGGGGAGCGTGTTAATTGGTTTTAATCATGCTATCAATTTTCTGCAATCCACTTTGAGGAAAATTTGGTTGAAAAGCAGCTTAGAAGCCAACCAACCAAATAAACAATTAGACAGCATGTAATAGTTGCCCAAGGCAACTCCTTGCATCATGTCCCCCTTTATTAGGCAAACTTTGCTTTTCAAAATAACTCAAGTTCTTTAAAAATAATTTATTTTTCAATAGCCAGGCCAATGCAAGTCCTGGACTTTGTTCCTTATCTACCTCCAAAAGCTCCCACATTATTTTCAAGAGTAATCCAATAGTTTCCTGTTTGCATCTGTGGGGGATGCAGTACACAGAGGCATTCAGAGGCATGGCATTCTTTCTGGAAACAAAGAAGGCAGGGAAATACCATGGCAAAATTTGGGTGATGTTATGTAGTGGAAAATGTATGAACGTTGTGACAAATAAAAACTGTTGCAGAGCATTATCGAACATAAAGGATGCATCACACCATGCACTCTGTTTTATTGTAATGTCAGTATAATTCAACTGTTGTTCAACTTTCACCTCTGAATTACTGGATTTTATTATTTATTGACATATGAGTATACAGGAGTTGTAGAACAGAAGCCAGTGAGGAAAGCAGAACTGCAGGCTAAAGATACAGGCTTGTATCTATGTGGAAGGAGGCACTTTGACAACCTTTGAAATGACTCCACTACAGAAAATGTCCACCAGACAAATCTGTATATCTTTTCGTACTGTCTGTGTGTGTATGTGTGCGTGCGTGTGCGTGATGTTAATGTACCTAATATTGCAGTTGATCTGTGCCTTGTTTGAATGGCAAAACTCTGTCTTTCTTAACAACAGGATTTGGCAATTACAGAGTTTTTAAATTCTAAAAAGCTTTATATTGGGGGGTATAAGATACCGCACAACAACCACATTGGGTTGGATCCAATGGTTGTGCAAGTAGAAGGCAGCTTGCACAACCAATCTTTCCTTTCACCATCTTTTCCAGAGGAGAATCATCTGGAATCGGGTGGAGAATTCTTGCACCAGGAGAGCTCCTCTTGTGTAAGGTTACTCTGCCCAATTTTGGCCAATTCCCTCTCCCACTGTGTGACACAGGCCATGCTTTCAGGAGGGTACAAGGGGCTGCAAGGGGGAGGAGGGGAAGGGAAAATTCAGTTGCACAGGCTGCCCTCTGCTCACGCAACCATTGGATGCAACCCATTATGCTAATGTATGGCACTGATATGTGAAAATGACCCTTCTTGATCATAGTTGTCATATCATTTGGTCACTGAAGCATCAAATGGTGACTTGCATGTGAACGAGCCATTACAGAGCAAGCATCACAACAAGACAGAACATTATTCTCAAAAAATAGAGTGAACAGAATCCCGCTAATTAGCCAGGATTAAACCCTATTGATAGTGATAAGGCAGTGCCAAAACTGGAATGAAGGGTGGCACACCAGATTTCTGGGTCCACCCCTTGGATCTATTTAGAGTTGTGACTTCTGCAGTCCAGGCTGATCCAAAAATGTTTTGTTCTTCTACCGCTGCCACCAGCACTCAGCCTTCCTGCTACCCCTTCCATATCTTTGCTTACCTAGATGGGGCAGTGGCAGGGAGGACTCATTTCAGGAACCATGTGGGATTTCTTACCTAATGTGGTATGTCCATATAGTTGTCTGTTATCACAGTGGGAGCCATATAAGAATCAATTGCAGTGTTAACTGGAAGAGATTCTGAAGCAGTAATGGCTTGAAACCTCCAGTCCCCCAACAACCTCCAGTTGCTTATAAAACATGGTATGTATGTGTGCCTGGTTTGCCAGAATATGGATGGGGAAGCAGATTTCAGTGTGCATTCAAGTGGTCGTCCACTGAATGCAGTGCAGATAGACCGTCTCCACAGTCAGACAGGCATTCAGATGCACATTCCAGTGCACATTCCAACTGATGCCACAGTTCCTGATCCAGAAAGTGATGCATGGAGAACTCTTCTATTCTTCTTTTGGTAGGGATGTTATCAATGTGATGTGTGCATAGCTATGGATAACAGATCCAGATCCCTTTGATTGATCAATCCTAGTCTCATTGAGTTTAGGGATGTTTCCATATCAATAAGTGTCCTTAGTATGACAGCCTTACAAAACTTAACTGATATTGGGGAATAGATTCATACCCTTCCTTTTTAATGGGAGCTGCAGCTTGTCAAATGATATTCCTTACATGGGTGGTGGAGATCAGCTCATGAGGGATTTCATTACTGCTGATGTGGTCTTTTTCTAATTACACGTCATTAATCAAAATTATGTGATTTGGGTCACAGGAATCAGGTTAACCATATGGCAAGCACAGTGAAGGCTTGGTAATGTACAGGTTTGCTAAGGTTTAGAAATCTATTAGAGCACAGATTTGGAATTCCACTGAAGAAAGTAATGAACTATGTTGGAGAGGATAGAAAGTAATCTCGGATAATCAGAGAAAACAGAGTCTGCTTGACAGTATGCTGAAAAGGTTCAAGAGGTGAAGCCGAAGTCATGCATAAATATGAAGAGGCGAGGGCTCTGGAAATCTTTAGAACCATGATTATGCCTCAAAGTATGAAATATTATATTCAACATTGAATCCTGAGAATCTCAGTGTTCTGTTGAAAACAACACAAACAAAAAAGAAGCTTCATTTCTGTAAAAAGTCACACACACACACACACACACACACACTCCACTTTTGTATCAAATAACATAGAACCCATAAACTTAATGGCTAAATTTAAACATTCCAAAAGTAGAGTTGAAAAAAAGGGTGCCATAAATATGTCATAAATATTGTAGGTGTCTTGAGAGAATCATGAACCCCGCTGTCCAGATCTGTATTAATTACTCTGGCAAGTTTTCTTGACTTACAGGAAGGCGGAACCAATAATTTTGATGAAAATGAGGAAAGGTGTATGTTGAAACTTGGAACACTTTCTTTAGTACCAGTTTGCACATTGCTTCTTTCCTTTCTTTTCTCCCACCACCTCTCTGATCTTCCTGAATAACTCATGAAAGCCTATACTTTCTAATCAGTTTAAGTAATATACATCTAATTGATAGTTATACACTGTTACTGTTGCTGTACTGTACCAAGAATTCTGCAGATTTCATAGAGCGGTTGCGGGGTGGGGGTGGGAGAGAACCCAGAACAAAGAACACTTCAGAGCCTGTGTGGCTTTGGTCTGATTTTCCTGTATTAAAGCAGATTAGCCTACTGCAAACCACTTTCCTGAAGCCTTAAATCCCAGCACTCATCCCCCACCCTGTACAAACAAAATGAAGAAAATCAAATCAATGTGATTTATTTACTCCGTCATGATGAGACAAAGATAATAGAGAATTCAGCAAGGATGAAGATAACTAGCAGAAAAACAAGAAGCACAGGAAGGAAAGAAGGGATTGTGGTATCAGTGGATTTTAGCAATACTGACGGAATTGATGTTGGAGAAATGCTGGCAACACAGATACCATAATAAAGCCAGCCTTTGTAAGGGGGGGGAGCTCTGAATCACAAACAGAAATCCAATACTTGCAAGGCCTTTCCCAGGCATTTCTATAGAGGGAACCTCTGTGCGTTCTTCTCTGTTTAGGCTAGCTCAGAACTGACACTCTACTACAAAGCACATGGCAAAGCCAGTGCAGGATCCCCATGTGCATACTGTCATGCACAAGCAGCCATGGGATAGGCCTAGGATTCCCCCTCACTCCCTGCTCTGCCTCGAAATGTTCATATATTTACCATCCACCTCACTGCTCTGCCTTGAATTTTGTGCATTTTTACAGAACCCACTCACTGCTCTGTAACCCGTATGTATATCTGACAGCTAACATCAGAGACCAGTGGAGGAAAGCAGCAAGCACGAGGGCAGGGGGAAGCCAAAAGCAGCTGGCGGCTGCAAGACAAGGACCTTTTGGGGCAGGCATAATTACCTCAGTAGTCCATGAAGCGGCCTTTAAAAGAAAAAGTGCTGCTAGCAAGGCAAGCACCAAAATGGAGGATGACATTGACACAGACTTTGCCCAGAGGAGGATATCAGTATGCTGGGCTAAATAGTAGATAGGCAGTTTTGCATTCCTGAGCACTTGTGCAAGACCCCAAATGAAAAATAAATAAATAAATATGTTTGTGAATGTATTACAGAATTCATAAGAGCTCAGAAAATTCTGAGGAGAAGGATACATTTGACAATCTGATGCAGCTTGTGGGGGTAGGGTTTCTCTTGTGAGCCGGCAATCCCAGCAGACCAATTGCAGAAAAGGTGCTGACATAGGGGACAAGGATTTCTGTCACAAAGGTGCCTAGAATATGTGTCAGGAGTAACAAGAGCCCCACTCAGGGCTTAAATGCAGTTCATCTCAGGCCTTTTGCAAATGTCCTACTCACGGGGAGGCCTTTATACTTGAGGAGTCTGGCTACTACGATTCTTGAGACTCTGCCTCCACATGGCAACTGAGACCTCCACTTTCTGGAGCCATTGGGCTCGAGTGCTGAGTGGGCCTTCCACTTCCCCTTCTGCTGCCATGGGCAAGTTACAGTCCTCAGGGATCCCATCTAAGGGTCCCTCACAGTCCACTACCATGAAGGGGGATGAAGCATCTTCTCTACTGACCCTAGAGGCGCTTGGGATCTCGCTAGTATCAGGGAGCCCCACGGGGAGCGTGCATTCTGCTGGGTCAAGCTCTTCGTTTGCGGAATCATCCTGACTAATGTCAGAGTCAGGCATGACACTATGGCCTCAGGTTCACACATTCTCCCTCCCAGGCCCCAGCTTTTTCAGGGCCTTTGGGCAAGGCACCTTCAATAAGCCCCCTCCCCCAGTGAGTCCACCTTCCCACTGCCATTGTCACCAGCTGCTACAGACCCTCATCCTTTCTCTCTCATCATTGCCAACCCTTGCTTGCTTGAGAGGCAAAGAACAAGAGAGCAAGTAGGCAGTGACATCTACTGCTCCTCCTTCTCATCACCACCATTGCCTGGACCAGGACAAGTGGCAGATAAACAAGCAGCGTGCAATGGTGAAGATGAGGAGGAGCTCCAAGGGGGCTCTTTTCAGTGGCCCCCTGCTGGGATGTGGGCCCACGGCAGGTCATGCCTACTCTTGACACCGGAGCTGCCCCCTCCCTTATCTCCTCTTTCATGCCTAAGGGGAAGAGGCTACTTAGACTCATTAGCTAGCTAGTATATAGAGAGTAGCCGGCACAGTAAATGTCATCTTTACAATTTTATCAATAATGTTGTTTCTTTAAAAATAAAAATCAGGGATCTTGCTTCTTCATAGAAGGGAAAAAACAGCACACAAACCTTAAGGTCTGTTCAGAAGAATACCGTCCCCCTCCCTGCATGCACATACCGAATGCATGAAGGGCTGAGTGAGATAGTGGTAGACTGTATGGTCCATGCATTCTATCCAATGCTAGAAGCGGGCGGGGGGGGGGGGGTCCCTATGTGCTGAATGCATGGCTGTCAGGTGGCAGGGCTAGGAGACAATTATTTTGAATGATCATTTGAATAAACCACAGTTTCCCATATTTGGATGAAACTGGAAACTGCAGTCTATTCCAGACCAGAAGCAACAGCTTCAAATTGCTACCCACTGCACATGGAGAAGGGGAGATGGAATATGTGAGCCTTTGGCTTGCTGCAGCACATCTCATCACAAATCATGGACCTATATCTGATTGGTCCTCAAGAGCATCAAAATCTCTGGTGATTTTTTTAAACCTGTGTTGATAAGATTGCTATAGTTATGATAAGTCATTAAAAATAACTTCAGCAAATGCTTTCAAAATACATTGCACCTCCTCCACCATCACCTCCTCCTCCTCCTCCTCCTCTTCAGCTTCATCATCATCATCATCGAATTTAATATTGAATGCACCCAAGACCAGGTCCTTTTACTTTTGTGAATCTTGTCCCTCCCCTCCCTTGCACTAACATACTCTCTACTGAAATGCTGTCTCTGCAACCCTGTCCTATTTCCCCTTCCTGGAGTGTGACTACAGTAAGACATATTTTGGATCCCTCAGAAGATAAGCTCACTTTCTTTCTGTTTGGTCTTTCATAACTAAAATCTTTTTGAATTGATTTTCTGTCATTCCCTAGAATCTTCTAAACATAGGACATTAAAAATCTAACTAGTTGTCCTAAAGAAGGGATGGGAAACCTTTTTCCTATGAAAGGCTGTTGATCCATGGGAAAAGTCAGTTCCCACCCTATATCAACCTTACTTCTAATGCTATTTTGAGAGGTCTACTGGTTAACATAACAGAAGTGTTTGTCCTGTTGAGGCTCACTCACCAATCCCATTGCCCTTATTGGATTTTATCACATTGTTCCTCTGAGCCCCATCAAATCCGTATTGATTTTAGGTGGCCTTCTCTTTATACATCCATCTCTCATTCATTTTAGCTAGTTGCTGTCTTAAACAGATTGTTGGTAGGAACAATTTGTTCCCAACTTGCATGTCTCAAGGAGATAGCCCTCTTAGTCTCCTTAACATGAGCTATAAAGGGCAAGACTGATTAACCTTTCGTCAAAACTCTTATTTGCAAAGCTCAGAATCATTTTGGTAGACTTTTATTACATTCATCTAATCTTTCTGGTCTCCTGCACTGTCTAGATATGACAGACAACAGTGGTTGATGTTTTCTTTTTCTTTCAACATATGTCAGAGAATTCAGCATGGTAGACCCATACTGAAGTAGAAGTGGTAGTACTGAGGAAGTAACATCTATATTTTCAGGTCTATAAAAATCTAGCCTATTCAAATAGTGTAAGCAAACACAACAAAGGTTCTTGTGGCACCTTAAAAACTAACAAGTTTATGATGGGATAAGCTTTTATGGACTATAGTCCACCTCATCAGATGAAGTTTATGCCATAATGATTTGATTAGTCTTTAAAGTGCCAGAAAGTGCCAACAAACCCTTTGTTGTTTTTGCTGCAATAGACTATCAAGGCTACCCCTCTGGAAACTGGTATAAGCATGAACATTAGCTGTGCTCCTCTTGCCTTGCTACCTCAGAGGTGACTCATATGTTTATTTTTGAGGCACTAAAGCTGGGGTGGGCAACTTCCAGGGATCAGGGGCTGCATTGCCCCCGTGGATGCCCCCAAGGGGCCACATTCAGTGTTGGCTCCAGGTTTTTTGAGGGCCCTTAGCCAAGACTCCTTCAGCAGGACCCCTGTTTCAGTGAGTCTAACCGCCTTTGCCAACAGCTGCAATTGCTCCTCTTTCTCACCATTGCTACCACCGGCTTGCTTGACAGGCAGAGTGCCAGTGACCAAGCAAGCAGTGGCATCTACTGCTCCTCCTCCTCACCACTGCCATTGTTTGGGCCAGAGTGTGAGGCGGGTGAACTAGCAGGCTGCAATGATGAAAAGGAGGAGCGATTCCAGGGGGCTCTTTGCTGGGACGTGGGTCCTTGGAAGCTGACCCAACCATACCTACCCTTGACACTGGCCCTGGCCACATTCCACCCCCACTGCTGAATTCCCCATTGTGGGAGCCAAAGTTGTGGTGTTTCTGCAGGAAAACAAGGCATGTGGGAAGCATGTGCCTGGCTCCCAGGCAGAATCGTGCTTCTGCAAGGCTGCAATTTTCACCACAGTTTCTGCCAGTGGTGTGATTTTGGTGGCAGCAGAACAGAGTAGGGGGAACAAAAATAGCCATGGGGGCTGTGTGCAGTCCACAGGCCATGCCTTTCCTGCCCCTGCACTGAATACAGTGTCTTTGCCACCACATTTTTAGGTGAGCAGTGGTTTCAGTGGTGGCTGTACATGCATACCTTGCCAAATTATGATGTTCTGTCCCTTCCCTCATCCTTCCAAGCCTGCAGCAGAGCCTACTGGGTCAAGAGGTGGAGTCTGACAGTTCAGGGGACAGAGCCTGATGGGTCCACCAAATCAGTTAATTTCCCACCATGATCATCCCCAAAGCAATTCCTTTCCTCATCTCCCCTTCAATTAGTTTCCTCAGCTGCTGTTCATAATCTAACCAGTTCCCATCAAATCACATTTTCTTCTATTATTCCCGAAGTCATAATTTCTCCTCAGGAAAAGGGACAAAATGTTCCCTGTTTTTGTTTTACTTCCTTCCTGGACAGCGTAGCTTGATCCTCACTTCTCTCTCAGCCTGTTCTTTAAAGAATGGGCAGAGGCAGAAAAGAGGTTGGGCATGCAAAGGACAAGTGCCATCTAGTCAACAGCCACCTACCATCACCTCTCCACCAGTCTGTGGTAGAGGAGGCATCTGTTCAGTGCTCTGTGGTCCTCTATAGGGGCAGCAAGAATCCTGAACATGTATTTAGGACTCTTCTCCATTGCACTGGCACTACCACTAGCTGTGGCTCAGTGTGGCACCTCCAAGTAACATTTTTAAAAGGTTTTATTTTAAATTAGTGCTGTGCCAAAAACTTCCCCCTGTTTTCGGGATTTTTTTCTCTCCTTGTTAAAGAGGCATTATTTTTTCTGCCTCTTTCGCAGGGAGGGGGAGAATTTTGGAGAATTCTCTCCTTGGGGAGGTGGACAGGGTTTCCACATACCTTTTTTTAAGTGTAGGCAATTCTTGAGGGGCCTTCTGCCTATCTTTTACTTTTTTAAAAACACCCCCTGCACTCCCAGGAGCTGAGGCCTCTTCTCCAGCCGGGAGTTCTTCCTGAATGCCTATCGGAGAGGGTGAGGTCACATGCTCTCCTGGGAGTTCAGAAAGAACTGCCCGGCTGGAGGAAAGGTCTGGGCTCCTGCAAGTGCAGGTGGTGTTTTTTTTAAAAAAATAGAAAGAAAACCCCTCAAGAATTGCTTACATTTAAAAAGGTATGTGGAAACCCTGTCCCCCTCCCCAAGGCAAAAATTCTCTGAAAATCTCACCTCTCCCAGCCTCTTTCTCCAGAGTTTTTGTCCCTCCCACACCCCTGAAATGCCAAAAATGGAAGAGCCAAAATTTTCAGCACAGGACTATTTTAAATGGCTGGTTGCACGCATGTGCGTTTATTTTTAAAGGGATTTTCTTTTGCTGTTTTCAAAAATAATGTGGGTACCAGCGTGCTGTGTGACATGAATAACAAACTGCAGCGAGGAAGTTTACGTATATACATCAAACGTTATCCTGTATGCCAGGTGCCTTGAACCTCTTTCAGCCTGAGGGCCAAATTCCATTTTGGAGGAGCTCTTGGGGATCGCCTTCCAGTAGGGGGCAGGGCTGAAGGCAAAATGGTGGTATAGCCAGGAGAGGCATTTCCACCTTTTAGAATGGGAGAAAAACTCCTCAAAACCTGTAGACCTGCCAAACGATCTGTGCTTGGGGGAAGGAGGGCCAAGGAAGGGGGCATGGCCAACTAGGGAACCCCATAGGGCTGGAGGCCCAGATACCGCCCCCCCAGGCCTGAGGTTCTACACCCCTGCTGTATGCTATACATATTATTGTACCACATGAACAGGATTCCTCCAGCCTGCTGCGATTGTTCACTGTACAGCCATTGGTGCGCTGCATTAAGTGAAGTGCCCATCAGGTACACTGTGCTGATTCCACCCCCACCCCATCTTCCCATTCCGCCCAGCTTGGTGAATGGGCTGGGTATCTTCGAGATGGAACAATCCCCCAATTCACACTTCCGAATTAAATCGTTCGCAGATTGTAGCACGCGCTCCTTGCTCCATTAGCAACAGAGGAGAACAAGCCTTTATCCAATGAATGAACAAGAGCAATAAATGTCTCCTGTTTATTTAGTCTATAATAAATTTAGTCTTTAATAGAGATATCCATTGATCATGTATTTACTTTGCAGAGTTTCACTGCATATTTAAACCTGACATCTTGGAGCGCTTCAGTGCGTTCATTGGTTCTTTCCTTTGATAGGTCAAATCATCATTATATATCACCGGGATGCTGGGTTTTAATTCATTTAACATTTTAATCTTTCATCAGTTTTTCATTTAAGAGGATTTCACTGCATATACTGGATTTGTATAAATCTGTGGGCAGTAAATTTATTCTTTTAACAGTTTTATACTTTCATCAGAAATTCATTTAAATAGATTCCGCTATATATCGTATCTACTTCCAGTGTGGCTTAGGTCAGGATGTAATTGATGCAAAAGCAACGAGGTATTAAAAGAGATGGGAAATATTTGAAATTGGAAAGAGTTCAAAATGTGTGCCATTGTGAGGGCATGACATTCCTCAGATATGCAAGGGGAGGAGAGCTAATGAACCATTTTGCTCCAAAGCTTTGAACAGTAGATCATTTTCAATTCTTATGGGAAAGTCAGAATCTACATAGACTATAGTTCCCTTCCCTTTAAGGCAAAACTTAAAGAAGCCAGCAATGTAATAGGCATCTTTAGGGTTGATCTTTAGATGTCTGCTCAAGACCTACCTCTACATGCAGACTTTCCCTGAGGCATAATCCAGCCAGTATGGCTATAATCAACCAGATATCATTTGATTGTGTTTTTATTGTTATATGTTACATTTTTATTATCCCTTAAACCACTTCAGGAGTTTACTAGAAAACAGTATATACATGTATGTAATCATATATAAATAATAAATAATATTACACCTCCATCTCAAACTACCATATAATCTAATGTTCTAGGGAGACAGAATGTTAGCATGAATATCTTACCCTGACATTTCATCAACAACAGGTTTCACCGTCATTCATTTCATCTTCATGCACTACGCTAGTATAATGCCAGATCCTCCCAATATTTGTAACATTCTTTTTCACCAATACAAAGAACAGCAAAACTGAAGAGCAGGAGGAAAAGTAAATGGAGGATATAGGAATATGTTGAATGAAATGGCCTTGTAAGCCTCCATACTGAGAGCCAGTGTTGTGTATTAGACAGAGTGTTAGACTAGGACTGGGGAGATCTGAGTTCTAGTTCCGACTTAGCTGTGAAGCCAACTGGGAGATTTGGGGCCAGTCACTGACTCTCAGCCTAACCTACCTCACAGGGTTGTAGTGAGGATAAAATGGAGAGGAGGAGGCCCATGTAAGCTGCCTGGGGTTCCTTGCAAGAGGAAAGAAGGCAGGATATAAATGTAATAAATAAATAAATAAATGTGCCCTCTTCTGTGCTGTAATATTCAAGATGGTAATGAGAAAAGTTCAGAATAGCTAAAGGATTAATTTGGAAAAAAGTTCATAAAATATTTATAAATTATTTAAAATAATCTCATAGGGTTGGATCCAGGCTACGTTAGCTGCACTTAGTTCCCATTGAAATCAGTGTGAAAAGTTAAGTGCTGCTGTGTGAAAAGTTAAGTGTGTGTACAGTCCTCTAACTTACTGGTGTTGGGGGACTTCAACATACATTCGGAGGCCATCCTCACAGGAGCACCTCGGGACTTCATGGAGACCATGGCCTCCTGAGAGCTGCACCATATTCTAACTGGGCCCGCCCATGTAGCCGGTCATGCACTAGACCTTGTGTTTGTTTCTGGAGAAGTGGGGAGTGATCTGGAAGTCGGGGGTATATCCACCACCCCCTTGTCATGGTCAGATCACTACCTGGTGACGTTGGACTTCTCGGTTCCACAACCCCTCTGCAGGGGTGGAGGACCCATTAAAATGGTCCGCCCCAGGCGTCTTATGGATCCAAATGGATTCCTGAACGCGCTTGGGGATTCTCTGGGGCATGCCAACGGCCACTCGGTCGAGACCCTGGTGGGTGGCTGGAATGCCGCAATCACTGGGGCATTAGATCAGGTGGCTCCAAAACGCCCTCTCCCCCTGAACAGGGCTCGGACTGCACCATGGTTCAATCCGTGGTTACGAACTCTGAAACAGGAGGTGAGATGGCTAGAGCGCCGGTGGTGGATGTCTCGCTCCGAAGACGATCAGACACGGGCTAGAGCTGTATCTTCAGCCTATCACGTGGCGGTGAAGGCAGCAAAAAAGGAATATTATGCTGCCTCCATCGCGTCTGCAGAGTGCTGTCCCAGGAGGCTGTTCCAAGTGGTCCGGAGCCTGGTCGGTCCTGTGGCTCCGGAACCACTGGAGCATTCTAAGGCCTCCTGTGAGGCCTTGGCAAGGCACTTTGCAGATAAAATTGATCAGATTAGGTGTGTTACTCTGCACGCTGTGGATACAGTTAGTGAGCAAGAGGCGGCCTGTGGCAAACTGGTTTTGTGGGATCGGTTCCAGCTTCTTCCTCCTGATGAAGTGGACAAGGTGCTTTCATCGGTACGGCCGACCACCTGCTTACTTGATCCTTGCCCATCTTGGCTCATTATGAGCTGCAGAGAGAGACTGGGTGAGGGGATCAAGGCGGTGGTGAACACCTCCCTTGCGGAGGGAGTGATGTCATCAGCCCTCAAGGAGGCAGTGATAAGACCGCTCTTAAAGAAGCCCTCCTTGGATCCTCAAGTTTTGAACAACTTTCACCCAGTCTCAAATCTGCCATTTTTGGGCAAGGTAATTGAGCGGGTGGTGGCGGTGCAGTTGAAGGCACACTTGGAAGAAACTGATTATCTAGACCCATTTCAGTCAGGCTTCAGGCCTGGGCATGGGACAGAAACGGCCTTGGTCGCCTTGGTAGATGATATGAGGAGGGCTCTGGATAGGGGTGAATGCTCCTTCCTTGTTCTCCTCGACCTCTCAGCGGCTTTCGTTACCGTTGACCACGGTATCCTCCTGGACTGCCTGGAGGGGTTGGGCATTGGGGACACCGTATTGCGGTGGTTCCGGTCCTTCCTCTCCGGCAGGTACCAAAGGGTAGCACTGGGAGAGGAGGTTTCGGACCCGTGGCCACTTACTTGTGGGGTGCCACAGGGTTCCATCCTCTCCCCGATGCTATTTAACATCTATGTGAAGCCGCTGGGGGCTATCATCAGGAGGTTTGGGGTGCAGTGTCATCAATATGCGGATGACACGCAGCTCTACCTCTCGTTCAAATCTTCACCAAGGTTGGCCGTAGAATCCCTGTCCAAATGTCTGGAGACGGTGAGTGGCTGGATGGGGAGGAATAGCCTGAAGCTGAACCCTGACAAGACCGAGGTACTTTTGGTGGGAGACAAGAGGAGGCTGGGGGATGTTGACCTGGTGTTGAATGGGGTACAGCTACCCTTGAAAGACCAGGTCTGCAGCTTGGGGGTCATTTTGGACTCCCAGCTGTCCATGGAGGCTCAGGTGTCAGCTGTGAGCCGGACAGCGCTGTATCAACTCCATCTGATACAGCGGCTGCGCCTCTTCCTTCCCGACCATCTGCTCCCATCGGTAGTACATGCCCTGGTCTCCTCTCGTTTAGACTACTGTAATGCGCTCTACGTGGGGTTACCCTTGAAGACGGTTTGGAAACTGCAGCTGGTACAGAACGCGGCGGCTCGCCTGATTAAAGGCAGCCGCCGGTGAGATCACATCACTGCAGTGCTGAAGGAGTTGCACTGGTTACCAGTTGTTTTCCGGGCCAAATTCAAGGTGTTGGTTTTGACCTTTAAAACCCTATATGGTTCCGGCCCAGCCTATCTTAAGGAGCGTCTCCAGCAGCACCAGACAGGCCGCTTAACAAGATCAGCCTCGGATGGCCTTCTCTCTGTCCCATCAGCCAGGACAGCTAGACTGGTGGGGACGAGGGGGAGGGCCTTTTCTGTGGTGGCCCCCACTCTGTGGAACTCCCTCCCTAGGGAACTCCGTCATGCCCCCTCTTTAATGAGCTTCCGTCGTGCATTAAAAACGTTGTTGTTCAGGCAGGCATTTGGGGTGGGTTAGGGTATTTTAGAAAATGTTTTTATTGTAGAATTTTATTGTTTTAAACTGTTTTTATTGTATGTTGTACATCACCCAGAATGGCTGGGTGACCAGCCAGATGGGCGATTAATAAATTTAATAATAATAATAATAATAATAATAATAATAATAATAATTTCAATGGAAACTGAGTGCAACTAATCTAGTGTGAATCCAACCCATAAGCAATTATTTCAACAGTACCCATGAAAAATATGCATTTCATTTGTTTTATTACATTTGTATTCTGCCCTTCCTCAAATCATGTTGATGGCATTTTGGGGGAATCATCACAAATACCGCTGTGAGGTATATTGGGAGGTTTGATCCCCAGCATCTCCTGTCAAAGGATCTCAAATAGCCCTACCAAAAAAGACTTCCTGAAACCTTGAAGAGCTTCTGCCCATCAGAATAACAGTAGCTTTTAAAATAGAGATATTAGTTACAAGAATTTTATTTACAAGGTTGCTGCTGATCCATAAGTATTTACATATTCATCACTTCGGGTAGGTATTAAAAATCAGACTTTTAAAAATGAACAGTAGAAGAGACTTACACAGAACAATTTCCAGAGGGGTAGCCATATTAATCTGTTGTAACAAAAACAACAGATTCTTGTGGCACCTCAAAGACAAACACATTTATTATGGTGTAAGATGGGTGGGGAACCTCAAGTCTGGGGCTCAAGTCTGACCTTCCTGGGGGTCCCAATCTGGCCCCTCCAAGGCTTCCCACATGGCCATGGTCCCTTTCCTTGGCCCCACCTCCTTTCCCCCAACCAGGCTTTGGTCTAGTTTTCCTCCCATTCTAAAATGTCGAAATGCCTCTCCTAAAGCTTAGTTCTTGGCAGCAGAAGCTTTACACGACAATATGCTGATATTTTTTGTATTATTTTTGTTTGCATTTTTAACCCTACCCCTTTGATTTTTGGCCTTGCCACCTTTGCCTTTGCCCCCCCCCCCCACTGGGATGCAGCCCCTGAGAAACTGATTTTGGCTCTTGGGCTGAAAGAGGTTCCCCACCCCTGGTGTACAATTTCATGGAATACAGTCCATGTCATCAGAACGTCCACGAAAGCTTATGCCATCATGAATTTGGCAGTCTTCGTCATTTTCACAGACCAGGGTGTTTTACCGTGGTTCCAAACGGATGTCTCAAGCACAGGTGGCTGTTCTTTCCTAACCATGTCAGCTGCAATGGAAAATAAGAAAGGAAGTGGTTTCATAGGTAAGTAAACCCATCATTGTTTTAATATATACTACTCAACTATTGTAGGGAGAGAAAAGGAAGCAGAAAATTTAAAACTGCTGATCAAAGGTTTATACAGGGTGATGCAAACACTGGCGAATGATGGAACAGTAATGCCACCAAGGTGTGGGAGGTGAAAAATAGAGCTTGTTTTACAGGATCTCAGTATAACAATGAACTAATTCATTTGAGAAAAGCCCAGCTATGAATATCATTGATCCACTGCAGTTCGGTCATGTGCTCAGCAGCATTTTCAGTGGAGAGCACTGAACATTAACCACACCTGTGAAATTCAAACGGACTTTCAAACACTGAGTACCATATTTTGCTTTCCAAACACAGCATTATAAGAAGAAAAGGAGTGGTGTAGGTCGAATTCCCAATAAAGCAAAGAACCTGGAGATATTCTGAACATGTGAGGAAAGGAGAATAGGCATCCCCCACCCCACCATTTAAATTGGGGATGCCAAGTCCTGCTGAGTGATTCAGTCATGATTACTTCTGAGTATACCATATGCAGAGGGTTGTTCTGCTTGCTTCTGAGGAGGCTTGATAAAGTAAGAATCACATTTTGGCCCTGCCCATTCTGCCTTTGGCCCACAAGTCCTTTTCCAGATAGGAATTTGGCCCTTGAACTGAAAAAAGTTCAAGGGCCAAATCCCCATGCCTGATTTAAAGAAACCATTTGAATTCCTTTTCTTCAAAAGTCACACCACGGAAATGCTTTTGTAATGCTGTTCTCGTGTTTACAACATTCTTAGCCGGGGCCTTAGAGCTGAATTGGCCAAAAGTGTTGGCACAAATAAAACTGGCAAGCTCGTAAGTGTCTGCCTAGTAGCTAGAGAGCAAGAAGAAAATAGAAGCTGCTATTGGAACTCACTAGCAGCCTGCAGCTGAAGAACTGGCTGGTTAGTTAAAATCAATATGTGAAATTCAGTCCCATACACCCACTCTGCTTTTCATTGATCTCATTGGTTTGACAGCTCACAATGCTGCAATGACAGTAGAGAGAAACTGCCAGAATTCCCTTCTGTGCTACTCTTAGAAACAGTGCAGCCTAACAGCCATGCCAAACTCTAGACGTTAGACTTCCCAACTCTATGCTCCCTGGCCCAACTTTCCAACCTCCTTTGGCTGACCACTTCCTGTGCACAGCTCAAGTCCTATTTTTCCATTTTCCCCAGCTCTTACTTACTCCTCAGCTCCTGCTGCCTTCATGTCACAATGCCCCCATTCCTCATGTTCTTGCTTTTACCCCACTGCCTACGTCATTCCACTTCCTTCGGTATACTATCTCTTCTCCAGCATCCACAGCACTCCTCCCTCCCTCCCTTACAATACAGTCTGGTTTTAAGTGCTGTGGTTTTTCTCAGAGTCCCTTCTCTAATTAGCCCCTCCTTAGCTCAGTTCACTGTCTGCTCAACTTTTCCCCAAAGTCTACTTCTCCAGCTACCTTTCCTCCAGGTTCTGCTTTCTCAGAACAGGACCTTCTATCCTTCCTTCAACCTCATTGCCTCTGGGATCCCTATCAGTTTTTCCACCTCTAAGTCCCAGGATATCTTTGAAGTCTTCAGGCATCCCTTCTGTGTGAGGTTTTAATCCCAGGGCAACTTCCCTTTTCCTCACAGACAGACTTGGGACCAAGCTACCTGAAAGACCACCTTCTCCAATATGAGCCTGCCTAAGTTTTAAGATCTTCTGGGAAGGTCCTTCTCTTAATGCTATGTTTTAGTTGAGATTTTTTGTTTTTAACCTGTATTTTACTGTTAGCTATCTTGAGTGCCATGTTTTGGTGGAAAAGCAAGATATAAATTAAACAAACAAAGACAAGCAAACAAAACAACTGAATATTCTAAGCCACCACACCACCATTTCAGCAATCAGCATCATAGGTACAGAGGTAGCTGCCTTATACTGAGTCAAACCATGGGTTCATCGAACCCAATGTTGTTGGCACTGACTAGCAGCGGCTCTCCAAAGTTTTAGGCAAGATCCTTCCCAGCCTTATCTGGAGATGCCAGGGGTTGAACCTGGGACTTTCTGCATGCAAAGCAGGTGCTCTACCACTGAGCTACGGCCCCTCCCAGAAGCTTCATTGCCACAAGTCACATCAGAAGCTTGACTGCCGCAGGTGCAATACAAAATAGATTAAAACTTTTCTTTTTCAGGTATGGTATTTTCACATTTTTCTTTTGATGTACCTTTCAGTTTTAAATGCGTTCCAATCCACATATTATTTATTTTATTTATTTACGATATTTATGTACTGGTCCACATTAGAAGATTTTGGAATGGTGAACAACAAAGGTAGAAGAATAAAACATCAGGATAAAACAGTTAAAACATTTTTTTTAAAAAAAATTCTAATAAGGTTGAATTTAATAAACTGCAGCTGGTCACACAAGGAAGGCCTCTCGAAATAACAATGTCTTCAGCAGAGGCTGAAAGGAACAAAACATTGGCGCCTACCTGACCTCCAAAGCCAGGGAATTCCACAGGAAGGGGGCCAAAACACTGAAGGCTCTTTTTCTGGTGGACTCCAACCAGGCCATGGGTCCATGTGGAACCACCAGGAGCAAGCCCTCTGATGACCTCAATGACCAGGCAGGTTGGTAAAGAAGGAGGTGCTCCTATATCTCTCAGGTATCCTGGTCCCAAGTTGTTTAGGTCTTTGTACACTAGTACTAGTGTACTTAAGTGTACACTTCAAATGTACACTTATATCTGACCTGGTAGTGAATAGGCAGCCAATGCAGTTCTCTCAGCAAAGGAGTTGCATGCTGAAAAAGGGCAGCTCCTGGCAACAGCCAAGCTGCTGCATTCTGCACTAGCTCCAGCTTCTGGACCAGCCTTAAGGGCAGCCCCAAATAGAGCACATTGCACTAATCCAGTCTTACTAATACCTGTACCACAGTGGTCATGGTATCCCTGTCCAGGAGAGGCCATAGCTGGTGAACCAGCCGAAGCTGTAAAAGGCACTCTGAGCTGCAGTGGCCACTTGGGCCTCCAGTGACAATGATGGGTCTAGGAGTACCCCCAGACTACGGACCTGATCTTTCAGAGGGAGTGCAACCCCATCCAGAACAGGCAATGAGCTGATCTCCCGGACCCAGGAACCACTCACCCACAGGGCCTCCATCTTGCCAGGATTCAGTTTCAGTTTATTGGCCCTCATCCAGCCCATTACTGAGTCTAAGCACTGATTCAGGACTTGCACAGCCTCTTCTGATTCAGATGTCACAGGGAGATAGAGTTGCATGTCATCAGCATACTGATGGCATTTAGCGCCAAATCCCCTAATGACTGAGACAGACCCATGGTTGTCATGGAGGCCTTGAAATCCTGAGCTGGAACTGCAGAGACAGCCTTAGCGTGGAAGTTGAAGTCACCCAGAACCACCATCCTGGGTTCCTCCAAAACCACACTTGCGACTGCCTCCGCCAGCTCAGTCAGGGACGATGCTGGTCAGCAGGTGGGCGATACACCAGCAGCATCTCCAGTCTGTCTCTCTGGCCCAGCACCAGGTGCAGCCCCTCAAAGCCTGCTCTAAGGTGGAGTGGTTTTCTGGTGAGTGAGATGGAAGTTCTATGAACCATGGCAATCCCCCCCCCAACCCTCCAACCTATGTTGGTGCTGCACCAAGTACCCAGGTGGGCAGAGCTGAGTCAGGTTGACCCCACCCAGCTCACCCACCCAAGTCTCAGTAATACATGCCAGGTCAGCCCTCTCATCTACGATTAAATAGTGAATGAGTGCAGTCTTACTGCAGACCGATCTGGTGTTAAATAGCAGCACAGCAAGACAGGATTAATAAATTAGATAGATAGATAGATAGATAGATAGATAGATAGATAGATAGATAGATAGGCTCAGTGGAAGAGCTTCCAGGTATGTGAGAGCTAGAACAGGAGGGTAGAAGAGGAACAGTGCATAAACACCTGTGACCCATTCTACGATGATGTCCCAACCCCCTCCTCTTGCCGTATCTCCTTCTGCCCGAAGTCACTGGAATAGTGGTGCCCCCTCCATGGGTCCCTGTATCAGAGTTTCCTAGGCCCATCCTTACCACCGTAAAAATACCCACACACTCTCAACAGCCACCCACCATGCAAATATACATTCAACCATTAAACACATACACTCCACTCATCCAACAATCACCTGCAATTTGCGTTGCCAAACAAGGATGATGAAAAAGGAAATAAGCCAATACATATAGTACAAAATTAAGTATAAGTTATCTGTTATAAACCATGCTTTAATTTTTGTTAATGCTAAAGCCATCAATGTGGTAAACATTGGTATCATTTTTGAACCTTATCAACAAGTTGAAAGCTCATCCAACATTGTTGATACCAAATCATATTTAACCTCAGTGTATTATAAGCAACACATAAAAATAAAAAGGGAGACTTCCCGCTAGGCCACTTCCAGAAACATGTAAACATAAGTCAAAGTAGCATGATAATTAGCTATCCAAAAATATTATAGACCTAATTAAAACCAAATGCAGTACACAGAAACATTTCTCAACTGAAAATGTTTATCAAATCATTTTCCAGTTGGTACGTTTCTCTGTAAAATGTTACCCACAATGAATATCCAGAAATCAGCACTGGAGGCTCTCCTGTCTGGCCCACCAGCAATAATCATTAGGCAGGTGAGTGCTAGGGATGGAGCTTTCACAGTGGTGGCCCCTTTGCCTTTGGAAAATGCTTCCCAAGGAGATACCTGATGGTCTCATCATTGGTGCCTTAAAAAAAACAACTCTGAAGACTCATTTATTCCAGTCTGCATTTGGTGCTTAAAAATCTTTAGCTGCTGTGGCTGCTCCTGAATGTGTGTTTAATTATGATTGTACGTTCATGTTTTGGTAATATTGAAAGCTGCCCTGTGAGGGCAGTGTGTCCTGAAGGCAGGGTAATTTTCTTTTAAATAAATGAATGTTAAAAAGTGATACATTACCAAACTAATTTGTACATCTATATTCCATATTCTGGACTTAAATTAGTTGGTAATTTTGTGCGGCATAATTGAAATGAAATAAGGACTCTTTTGTGCCATTCTCTTTAGAAGTATGGGAGCGGCTGCTCTGTGGATGGAGTTGTGGCTGTCAAGAAGCAGCATAGGAAGAAGCTGTGCTGCAATGGCCTCTGCCCCACTAAAACTGACATCCCAAAGAGCCCTAAATGTTCTTGTGAAAGACCACAGAGCATTAACTAATTACTTGGCCATGAAAGCCAGCTGTCTTTTACTGATTCAGATTTGTGAAGCTGTCCCATGAAGGAATGCTACCTGAGCCAGACTTCTTTCCTGACTTTCAAGCCAGTGTCTAATAAAGCACACACTTGCTATTTGAGATAGAAGATTCTCCCACCTCTGGCCTTAGAAAAGTTGCAGAGGTATTTGGGAGAAGCATAAAACTGCCCTCAGAAATGTATTTTGGACAACCTCCAGTTCTTTGACCTCATTGTAACCTCATAATTTTGTACCATAAAGCATTTGCCCTTGCACTTGAGCTTTAATAATAAGGAGTGCAAGTGGGATCAAATTTCTACTCCACAATTCCATACAACTCAAAATTGCTTGTATAACGTACAGGGTTTTTCATCTGACACAGTTGGGGAAATATGTTCTGAGTCTAGGCCCTGCTGAGCACTGGCTCAGATAGATTACGCCCTGGCTGAGTCACTGGAGCATAGTCACAAGACGCCCCTTCAGTTAGTCATGACTAATATAAGTCCCATTGCTTAATCTGGATCCAATCCACTATATGGAAGTAACCAAGAAATAACCAGAATGATATTAGTGGCCAGTATATTAGGCTTCAGTGTGGAAAACCCAGATTCAGCTCCATGAAGCGCATAGCTGCAACTCACTCCCTCACAGTATAATCTGCACTACAGATAAGGTATCTCCCCTAATGTTTTTTCTAACCTTAAAAGAACTATTTTCACTTCCTTCAACATTCCTAGGGAAATTTCACCTCAAATTTCTCCTTGGACAAAATTCAGTGGCAATCATATTAGAATGATATAATGTTATACAAACCACCCTGAAGAGTCCTGGGGAAAGGGAGAATTTTACACGTGTGTCAATAAATAAGGAAACATGTCCTATATATAGAAAAGGAAGTTTGGTACAGTAATTACAACCTTGGAGTCTGACCTCATCAACCATGTTCAAAGTCCACCCCATTATGATGTTTACTTGGTGACTTTGGGCCAGTTACTCTTTGTCTTTCAGACTAGCTTACCTCTCAAGTTTATTGTGATGATCACATGGGGAGAGAAAGGTTTGTATGCCCTCCTGAGCTTCTTGGAGGAAGGTGGTATAAACAAGCAATAAATAAAATGCTAATGATTATATGTGGCTCATACATATTTTGAATTGAATCTAGACTTAGTTATACTTAGAGCCATTAAGTCAATGGGACTTAAGTTAGTCATAACTAACAAGTCACATTGTTTTTAATGAGTCCACTCTAAGAGTGAATAAGTTTGTATCCAACCCTTTCAGTTTTATCCAATTCTTTCTCAAGTCACAGTGAGGGATTTAGTTGCCTTCACTTGCCTCTATTTCAGGGATGGGCAACTTGGGGACATCCAGACATTTTGGCCTACAACTCCCATCAGCCCTAGGCTAGCCAGCATAGCCAATGATGAGGGCTGATAAGAGGTGTAGGCCAAAACATCTGATTAACTTTGATGAAACACGGCCTACGAAGGACATATCTAAACAACTCTATTAAAATCTAGCCAGATTCAAATTTTACTCAGAAAAAATAGCCCTGGCATCAATGTCATGAACATTTCCACTCCTATGGCTGGCTGCAACTACACCCATAACATTGCAGCAATATTGGTATAATGCCATGCTTGTCCACACCATCCAAAGAACATATGCCAGGCCAGCAACAAATTTGAGGATCAGGCTGAAAATGTGATTAAAATAAACTGAAAGGAGAATGCCATAGTGTTAAAAGTGGAGTAAAGGTGCCGTCTAGGCATGGGTGATAGGACACTTAAGGTACAATTAAAAGATTTTCCCTAGCCATATTTGTCAGCAACAGTTGTGTCACTGAAGTAGCTTACAGATAATTAATGATTATGTCTGAGTTTGCAATACAGTTTTTTCTGAAAACAAAGTGATTAGTTTGGCTTAGCACTGTATTCCAATCAATGTTTATGATGGTCTGTTTTCTCGAAAGCCTCCATCTATCTCTTAACTGCAACAGTTTTATTTGCTTTGGCTTTCTTAGACATGTTACCTTTTTGCAGTACATTACAAATATACTGTGGAGATAAATTATCTAGGCTTTAAAAATATGAAATGGTGCCTACAGACAGTGCTATGGAATGTAGTAATTCACTATGCTGGCTCAAAGTACAGATGGGAATGTGCAGAAAGAGGATTATGCTGCTTTCCATATCCTAAATGTTATCAGGGATAAAACAGAGGAAACTATGTCATTCATTACTGCCTGGGGAGTTGTCGAGTGTTAACAATTTATCTTGCTTATACATGATAAAAGACGGAAAGTGTGAAGATTTTTTTTATTCGCGATAATAGACTATAACGAAAATGAAAGCAAATTGTGGCATTGCCAGAATTTTGTTAATACAAACCAAGCCAAACGTCACAAACTAGCCTCTTGCAGATGACAATGTAACTTCTAATGCATCTCCTAGTCCTGAAAGATTTTACAATGAAACAGGCATTTTGGGGTCAAGTCCCTTTAAAAGATAATTTATGTTTCAAAACCTTGATTTATCTTGGTGTTTATGCCAGTTTTACAGCATAAAAAATAATGAACACATCATTTCCCGTCAACCTGACTTTCACTTATAATGTGTTCAGTGAGAGTTAAGGTTGTATCAGGTCACACACTGCTGAACAATTCAAAAATACTTCAAAGCATAGAAATGACCAGTTAAGGTGAAAGTCACCTTGAGTCATTGCTTTCTTCATTTTGCCTATAGCCCGATCACTTAAATACTTAATCACTTCCAGCCTGATCCATAACCCAGTCATGTCAGAAGTACATAGATATTAGTTGATATAGACCCCCTGAAGTATATTGGTCAGGCCGCCCATTTCTATCCAGACGTAGTACTTTGGCTGTATAAACTAGTGCTGTGCTGAAAATTTCTCCCACTTCTTTTTGACCATTCTCATTCAATTTGATAGAAAATAAATTGCTTTCTAAAAGAAATTCAAAGGAGAAGAAATTTCGGAGAAATTCTCATGGGCTGGGTTTGGGGTTCTTGTCCTTACTTTACTTATGAGGTGGCTGAGGAGTGTACATTTTTCATTGTACAGTAAACTCTGTGGCAGCCTGTAGCTTCCTCAGCTTCCCACACTTCAATTAAAGTTATCATGAAGAAGACATCATGAGGTAAATCCTCCCACGGGGCTTTTTCAGTTCAGGAATGGCAGGTCGTCTGAGAAGCTGCAGATCAATGGAAAGACGTGTAACAGAGAAAACACACACAGCACCCTCGGCCACCTCACAATGATTGGGTAAGCTCAAAAACCAAAAGAAATTCAAAATTCTGTCTCAGTAAAGTGGAAGCCTCAGCTTAGCTGATGCTGTTGCCAATTGCAGGAGCTGTGCAATAAACCAAAAACCCTTAGGAAAAAAAGAAACTGTGCTACAACGCCTGCCAATAGTGATCTCTAACTGTGAGAAACTGTTGGAGAATGTCTCCTCCCCTAGGAGAAATTCAGTTAAATTCCCCGCCCCCCAATTTATCTGCCTACAAATAGGCTGGAGAATTTTGAGAGGCCATTTGCACACAGCTCTAAACACTGGTTCTCCTCATTGCAGCTACCATGGCATCTTATATCTGGTAAGGAAATCAGCTCCTGTCTCTGTCAGTCCTTGCCCTGCCACTGCTAAACAGTTATCTCTTTCAAGGCTGTGTCAAATTCATCCAATGGAATGAAGAGGCCCAGACGAGATCCATCCGGGATGCACTTGCTAAGGGAAACTACTGGCATCTCACCCAGTCTGTGTCCCCCCTCCATGTGTACTCAGTGTACTAACCCACCTGGCACTGGCGCATTAATGATATTGCTGGGGCGCTTGATGCTACTGCTTTGCTGCCATCCTCGCCCAGGGCCAGCGTTTGTCCCTTGGGCAATGCTACAGCTTGCGGTGCATCAGTGGATGAAAGTGACATCACTGACAGTGGTACTTGTCCAAGGAATGCAATTCTAGTACTTCAGCCTTGAACTAGGGATGAGGGAGAAATTCGTTCGGTTCACACTTTAATGTAAGCTTGCCCAATTCCTCACTTTCGCAGCACTATGTGAACTGCAGCTCAGTTATCTGTTGAAATTTGCACTCCTCTGGATTTTGTAATGGATTTCTTCAATCAAACAAATGCATGTGAAAATGTGTATATTAGGGGAAATAGCATTAAAATGCATTCTATTAAGAAAATTGCTTGCAAAAATATGTAATTAGGCAAAATGCACACAAAATGCATAGGAGAAACATAGATAAAAATGCTTAAATTTTTCATTCATTTAAAAAAAAGAAAAACCTCAAAGTTTGGGATGAACCAAACTTACAAAAAATGAAAACTGAGAGAAACCAAAACTGACAGATTTACCCATCCCTGCTTTGAACTGGGTTGTGACTTCTCAACCAGGTTAGGTGCTAGCCTCCCATATTTACCAGTATTCATTACTGAACACCCATCAGTGCCATGGTCTGGTTATCAGACTCCGTGCTACCAGGGTAGAGGTCTGATGACGTGGAGAATGGGGAAGACTGGGTGCAGGAACCATCCCCACAGACAGCCTCAGAACTACCTGTCACACCAGAGACTCCCTTGGTGCATGGCCTGATAAGATCACTTCTGACTCAGAAGACCCCTTCTCAAAACCCTCAGCAGTGTGGAAAAGCACCTTTTGTCACCACCCCACAACCAAGGACAGCAGTAAGTCCCTCTGGTCCACCATAGCTGCCACCTGAGGATTAGGGCACATCCCCAGAAGTCCCAACAGTCTACTCACAGCAGACAGAGCTTAAGAGAGCAGCCAATCAACTGGCCCGCCTGGCACTGGTACTTAGACACTATTGCTAGTTCCCTTGCTGGTGCCACAGCTGGGGGATGAATTAAGCCCTCAATTGGTTCGGGAGTATTGCTGGGAGTATCTCAGGCTTTCTTCTTTCGGTTGCCTCATATCCACCCTGATTCTGTAAACTGCTCCAATATGAGGTGACTGTGATCCTGATCTCTGTGGTGTGAATTAGCCTGGAGGTGGTGTCGTGGTAAATTCTGCAGGTGCTCATCACAACATTCTCCATAGTTCCAAAAATTCAGGCAGTTGAGTTGTTCCATATCAACAAGCCCATTCTAGCACTTTTCGTGTATGTCAGGAGTAGGTCTTTTGTAAAACTAAGAGATCTTAATTGATAGATCTCCATTCAGAACCAAGCCACCCCCCAAATACTTTGCATTACAATGGGGAACAATATATTGTTGTTGGGAAAATTCAGCACTGTATCCTTGTGAGCCTTGGCTCCCCTACACCACTGCAGCCTGGATTCCAGATTAGCCTTGCTACCGTATCTTGAGGGACCCAGCCTCGAACAGGATAATCAGTGCATTTCCTCCTCTTTTAACTGTAAGGTTATATTATACTATACTATATTATACTGAAGTGTTTTTATTCTATGTTGTTCTATAAAAACCAGTTACAAAGAAATTCCTATCTATAACATCTGCTTCCAATCTCATCTGCTTCCAAACCACCAACCAAACATAAAAACTTCCCTTGTTGGCATCCCACTGTAGCCATATGTAACCACCGGCTACCCTGGGCAATTGTAGAATATCTCTGCAGCACTAAGCTAATAGGTATGTGTTCCATTATCCCCTTCTGAAACTATGTCTGCAAGTTATTTGTGGACATCCTCATCCACCTGAGCCAGTATTTTCTTTGGTGTATTTCAACAACATAGGTTTGGGTTACATCTTGTTTCAATAGAGTTGGGGAAAATATTGGCAGCTTCTTGGTTATCCAGGATAAAAAATGTCATATTATTCCAATGAGCTCAGCTTTGAAGGCTTATGGTAAAATAAGAGCAAAGGGGGTGGGTCACCCCTTTGATGTAAAAGGCTTTGATCTAGAGTGTCTCAACTGCCTGTAGCCTTTTAAGATCTCAGTAAGCTTCTCCCACTTCTCCTTCAAGTGTTTTTCTCTTCTTCCTCCCTGAGTTTAGGTTGAAGCATTAAGGTACAAGATACTATGGAAATGAACTGAGAGCATTTTTAATTCACGAATAGGCTTAACCACTCTTGACTCCACCTTGGATTGTGTCCAGGAAATGCATTTTTCTTGACTTGTGGAGGGAACCTTTGTTACCCAAAGCCTAACAATGCATTGCTTTCATGATGCTCCCTATTTGCTAAGGTTATTGTAGTAGAGAGGTTCCCAAGTGTTTTACTAAGGGGACCTCCCAACGAACCTTTGACTTTGAGTTAATTTGCACAGTTGTTTTGTTATCAAGTTATTTTTCCTCAGTAAGCATTGCCTGCCAAAACGTGCAGCACCGAAAGAGATGAATTCAATATTTGGAATGATCAGGGACTAGACTGATGATAAAACACCAAGTTTCAGATTCATAATGCCATTATATATAACTCCATGGTGCAGCCACATTTGGAATATTATGTATAGTTCTAGCGCCCCATGTCAAAAACAGAAATATTGTAAAGTTGGACCATTGATCTTATGGAAGACTGGGGAATAGATATATAGTTAATTGAGGAAAACATGATAGAGGATTACAAAATTCTTAATGGTGTGGAGAGAGTGGAAAGGGATAATTCCCACCCCCATATTTCATAATCCAGAGTTGGGGGTCACCTAATGAAGCTGTTGGTCAATGGGTGCATGAAAAACAAAAGGAAGTACTTTTTCCACACAAAACATAATGCATTTGTGGAATCGCTACTCAAGGTCATGGTGATATTTTAAAAATATTAGATGAAATGACAGGCTGTGACCCTGACATTTGGGGAGAAGCACTCACATAGCCAGATGTTGTTGGGTTGTGTTCCCTAAAAATATTTTTAAGAATAGCTAAATAGTTTGAAAGTTTTTACTGAAGGTGATCATGGGACTGAACAGACAAGCCAGATATAAATGAAAAGGTCATCTCCCTGTTCTGCTGGATGATTGATTGGCTGCAGCAAAAAAACCTTCCAAAATGCCTACGGTTACATTGTGCCATGGTTGTCTAGGGTCACAGCCATGGAGGCCAGGTCTCTCAGTAATTATTAGCCATGATAGTGAGAAGCTGAGGACAAGCATCTGAGGGTGGGCATCCCTGTCACACCTGCTTATGAATGCCCAGAAGCATCTGGCTGGCCGAACTGAACAGCTTCTTCTTGGCCTGATCTAGGAAGATCAGGCTTGACATTTATATGCAGAGTTCAAATTTTAAGTTTTTGTATGTAGTTGTGAAGAACTCTGTGTGGTGCACGCACACACACATTATAAACCAACCTGTGTTCGGAAGTGTAAAGGTCAAGGATGATGGGAGTTGTAGTCCAACAGCAGGTGTTCCAGCAGTTGTGCTTTTGCTTTGGAGGAGGTACAAGGTATAGAAATTGTGAATAAACAAACAATAAACAAACATCTAAAACCCCTGCGCTGTTTTAGGCACCTTTTGCCTCCACTCCTGTTGCTCTAGTGCTCAAGGTGCAGCATTTTCATTGCTGTTGTCTGGCCTAGTTCCCCATGAGAGCTGTAGCCGAGCGGCAGAGCACACATTTAGCATGCAGAAAGTCTCATGTTCAGTTCCTGGCATCTCCAGCTGGGGTTGGGAAAGACTCCTGTTTGAAATCCGGAAGAGCCACTTCTAGTCAGTGTAGGGTGCAGACAGTACTGAGCTTCATGGACCAATATATGACTCAGTATAAGGCAGTTTCCTATGTTCCAGAGCATCCTGTGAGTAGTCATGTGCATGCATTTGTCACCCATTACCATGTTATACAGTTAATGGGTTGTCACAGTAATGTGAGAAATGGCACTGACAGGAAAAATCAGAAACTTCATGTCTTCAGGCCCTGCTTATTAGGACATACTCACAAAGCCCTAACCTAGTTAAATACATAGAGGGGAAGAGAGGTAAGCCTTCTTCCAGACTGGAGTGGAATACCTCCGAACACCTTTCAAATGTCTATTTTTAAACACTTTCCCAATTCCTGGCCTAGTACTGGATTAAAAAGACAGGTGCCTGTTGTCTAAGCTTAGTGTGTGTGTGTGTGTGTGTGTGTGTGTGCGCGCGCGCGCGCGCGCATTTACTAAACTGATGCTCTTGACGATTGCATTCAAAAAGCAAAAAAAATGACATTTCAAGTGCCGAAAAGGTGGAGTACAAGAAGGAGGCCAACCTCTTGCAGCAAATGCTTGCAAAACTGACTGGCTCTTCAAGATTTTCCAGTCCATTACAGAACAGAAATGCATGAACTATGTGATTAAGAGAATACTAAGTAGTAAAGTACAGAAATCAATTCTGTTTAGTGAGGATGCAAATCCCCTTGAGGCTTTAAAATGTTTTTTAAGGTCTGATGAGGTGGGGAGTTGACATGTCTTCTATAAATGCACAGAATTGCCGAGCACAGGGGATTTATTTAACCAGGAAACTTGCATTATTGAGATTAGACATCTCGTTTCCAAGGTGCTCCTGGAAGATAATGACTGCTATACCCATAATTCATGGTAGACATCAGTTTTGTCAGGTAATATATAAATTGGCCTGAAGATGGAACTTAGCAGTTTTCACTCTATTGCAAAACAAAATTATGGGCTACATTTCTTAGGGTTCGGTGGAGCTACACAAGTAGAAAATTTGATCCAGTGGCTTTACTAATGAAAAATGCTCCCCCATACATAAAGCTATATTCAGTACAAGTCCCCTTTTCATTGATTTGATAACCTATACAATCATTGGAAAATTCTATACTTTAGCATTTTTATAGTCCCTACAGACTATAAAATTGAGGTTCCCACATTTTAAAACCCACCAATGGTCTGTTGTCTTTGTTCAGATGTTATTTGTCAATCCTATTTATTTTATGCACATTTAATGTGTCCATAGACATGCATACAGGGTGTACTGGGTGTGCCCATGCACATCCTAATGTCTCAAAAATATCTTTTAAAAAAGTGGCTTTGCGTTTTAATTTAATTTTAATTTAATTGCACTATACGCTCTTTTAGTTTTAAAGTATGGATTGTTGTATTATTATGTATTATGCAATAAGTGCTGAAATGCATAATATAGATGTTATAGAAATGTATAGGAAGCCTGTGTTTGCTTGCAGTATGTGTCCTCACTACTACGGCACCACATTACCATTGGTCCTCCACTCCCCCTCCTGCTATTCTAGAAAATTCTTTGAGCTATGTAAGAAGATGCAAAAAAAATGGTGTTTTGTATCTCATTTTTTCAGTTTGCATTTTTAAAGTTAAGTTTAGTTGTTAGATTTAAAAAAAAAATTAGTTAAGTTTCAATTTCTTTACTTTGTTTGATGAATAAAAATAATGGCCTTTATGGCTGAGTATTCAATAAATATTCTCCTTAAAAAAAATTTTTTTTAATTCCCTGTGTGTACACCCTAATGATCATGGCATCTGGCCCCATCACTTCCTGGCATATAGAAGGGGAAGAAATGGAAGCAGTGACAGATTTTAGTTTCTTGGGCTCCAAGATCACTGCAGACAGTGACTGTAGCCATGAAATTAAAAGACACTTGTTCCTTGGGAGGAAAGCTATGGCAAACCTAGACAGCATAGTAAGAAGCAGAGACATCACCTTGCCCACAAAGGTTCGTATAATCAAAGCTATGGTTTTCCCAGTAGCAATGTATGGCTGTGAGAGCTGGACTCTAAGGAAAGCTGAGCGCCGAAGAATTGATGCTTTCGAACTGTGGTGCTGGAGAAGACTCTTACGAGTCCCCTGGACTGCAAGGAGGTCAAATCAGTCCATCCTAAAGGAAATCAACCCTGAGTGCTCATTGGAAGGACAGATAATGAAGCTGAAGCTCAAATATTTTGGCCACCTAATGCGAAGAGAAAACTCCCTGGAAAAGACCCTGATGCTGGGAAAGATTGGAGGCAAAAGGAGAAGGGGACAGCAGAGGATGAGATGGCTAGATAGCATCACCGATGCAATGAATATGAACTTGAGCACACTCTGGGAGAGAGTGGAGGACAGGAAGGCCTGGCATGCTATGGTCCATGGGGTCACAAAGAGTCGGACATGACTGAACAACAACAACACCTTAATGAAATGTGCTATGGGTGTGTCCTATATATGTTGTCTTCCCCAAACTGCAGTGACTCTGTCCCTAAGGTCTCTGAGGCAAACAAAAGGTTCCCCAGTTTCAACTTTTCTCTACCATTATAGTTTTGTGGTGTTGGGAAAGCTGCAAAATCTTGGGAAGGACAGAAACAAAATGGTAACTGACTGGAAAACCAGCTTCATGATTTGGCTTGAATGGTCACATATTTAGGGCAGCTTTGTAGCCTCCTCTCCCTAACACATACATTGATTATTCCAGTTAGGACTCAGCTGGCCCTCACCTGGTCAGACGGAAATGAATCCACTTGCGCACCCACAAAAACCCACCCTCTGCATCTACATAGCCATCTTCTTTTGTAATTGATAGTGACCAAAACTGATCCATTAAAAACAGGAAGAACCCAGGGAGACTCTGTGAGCCAGCGTGGGGAACCTGGAAGTCTGAACTGGGCCCACAAGCCAGAAGTTCTGCATCACTTTCTTAGAACCTTATACTCTGACTCTGAATAAACTAGCAAACCCTAGGCAGAGCTGAATGCCAATAAAATTGATGGTAAATTTGGGATAGGTGATGACTTAGCTTTCATCCATACACCCAGTACATGGGAGAACACTACAACAGTAGGTGGAGGAGTAGTGTGAACTTCGTCCGCCCACATACAGATAACTTCCTGTGTGAGGCAGGATCTCCACATAAATATGTGCCCCCTCAAACCAGGGCAGGGATGATAAATAGCACCAATGGGACCTCTTGCAATGTTAGTGTCTTCTTAATGTCTGGATTTAGCTAGAAATAATTGGCTCATCTTGCAAAATTAGTGTCATTTTTATTACTGAATTTAGCTAGAAGTAACTCTGAATCTGAATAGGGTGGGTTTCTTGAATTAATTAGCAGCTGCCAGGATTGGTCAGTATAGCAGCCCTATCAGTGGAGTTGTAAATTGTCTGAATGTTATGTGAAATATTTTAAGCAAAAAGTTATTAAAATTATCCTTGTACCATGTTCAATTTGATGCTGAGTAGGAGAAGAAGAAATTTAAAAAGCTGTTTAAATGGAAATGAATTCTTTAAAAAAAATCAATGGCATTTAAGAGTTAGACTTCCATGGGTCCATTCCAAATGGTTTAGCAGAGTGCAGCACAGGGCCGATAGTTGTATGCTTGCATTCTGGAACAAAATGTTCCAAGCCCTCTGACCTTATACAGTCAGTGCCAACTCAAATGTTTTATAGAAGTGGGCATCCAGAAGTGCAAGTGAGACTAATCTAATGTCCAGGGCATTGATTCTAGATTCTTGGACCTCACACACTGTGAACAGTCGCTGCAGGGAAGAAACATAAGTTTCTGCTAGTGATTCTCACTTCTGGAATTCTGGCTTCCAAGAGTGCAATCCTATGCATGTTTAGACAGAAAAAAGTCCTACATGGCTGGGGCACGCTGGGAGTTGTAGAGCTTTTTCTGTCTAAATATGCATAGGATTGTGTCTTAAGTAATGTCTGAATCAGAAATACTGAATTGGTGGTTTAAAATATAGATGCCTATGGCCTATTTTACTCATGCCTGTTTGTCACTTGATTTGTCTAAATTTGGTGGTTGGCAGCTGACTCCACTGAAAAGCACTATGCCAGAGGCGATACAAATGTTTATTTACATTTTTTAATTATATTTTTAATCCACCCAATAACAAAAGTTATCTGGGTTGATTATATAAAGCTAGAAGAAAAGAAAGGTCTTTGTCTGGCACCAAAAAAATAACAAATAGGTGCCAGGCAAGCCTCATTGGGAAGGCATTCCATAAAGCAGGTGCCACAACAAGAAAGGCACTATCTCTTATAGCCACCTGCTGAACTTCCTCTAGTGGGGGCACCTAGAGGAGGGCCTCCAAAGATGACCTAAGGGAACAACCAGGTACATATGGGAGGAGACATTCCATTAGATACTCTGCCATTTAGAGCTTTAAAGGTCAACACCAACACTTTAAATTGAGCTCAGAAATGAACTAGAATCCAGTGCATCTGATGGAGCAGTGGTGTCACACGATCATATTGGCTAGTCCCAGTTACTAGCCTAGGAGCTGCATTTTAAACCAACTGAAGTTTCTGAGCCATCTTCAAAGGTATTGCTGTAATCCAACAAGAAGGTTATCAGAGCATGGGTAACAGTCACCAGGCTATCTCTGCATGGAGCGGGGGGGTGGCCTTGATGGTCTTATAGGCCCCTTCCAGCCCTACTATTCATACATGCAATTTCTACACTGCCCAATAGCTGAAATTCTCGGAGGGGGGGGGTTCACAACAATTAAAACCATAAAATACAACATAATAAAATACAAAAATGAAAAAGTTTAAAACTACAGTATAAAATAAAAATAAAAACCAAATAAAACCTGGCAGCAGTGCTAAGATTCAAAATACAGTAACAGATTTAGAAACTGAAAGACTACAATGCCTTTTGCATCTGAATAACCAACATGTGTCAACATTCAGTCTTTCTCCCAGCCCCAAACTTAAAAGGCCCAGAGACTGAATTAGGGACGGGCGAACGAGCGATCTTCAAGATTGCTAGGATCCTCCAAACGTTGTTCCTCGTCACATGCCTCCTTCCTGTTCAGGCTTGTGATTAGGGATGTTGAAGAAATCCGCAGCAGAGCCAAATGGGTTCCTGCCTGAAATGGTGGAGAGCTGCTGCCAGTGTAGAGCAGTCTTCCCCAACCTGGTGCCCTCCAGATGTTTTGGACATCAATTCCTACCAGCCCCAGCCAGCATAGCCAAAGGTCAGGAATGCTGGGGAGTCGCAGAGCTTTTCTACATGAAGGTGTAAGACAGCTGTCAATGCACTGTAGCTACTTTCTTTTTTGTCACAAAACTGCGATCTGAGCACTATATGAGGAGCATTTCCTTTCCTGCTTTTCCACTATGTAACCTCTAGGTGGCCCTGTCGTATAGTGGAATAGCACAAAAACACAAGAGGAAATTGCACTTTCTTTTGCCATCAGAAATAATACCTCATTTTCCCTGCTCTAAAAAAACAACAACAACAGCAGACAGTGCTGTTTACAAACAGAAGTGAAACTGGAGGGTCACGACATTGTCTAAAGATCCCATAAACAACTGTGAGTAGGGAATGATGAGAGTACAATAAATGCCTCGTGTAGAGAAACCCCTTGTCCTCATGCTTGGGAAGGCATGAGGTTGGGGAAGGCTGGTGTAGACAGAACAGAGCTAGATGGACCAATGGCCCGATTAAATAAAATGCAGATTCCTATGTAATTAGGAATGTTATCCCCCCCCCGACAGAACCCTTTTGCCTTTAAACACTATATGGCAGGTAGAAATTCAACAGGTCCTGATTTCCCCAGCATGAATGCACAGCCATACTATACCTGTTGAATGTCTGCTTTTCTGAAGCCCTCCCAGTAGAAAGGCAGCACACTTTTTTAGATATTGGTCGTGGAACTGTAGCCCACTCAAGGAGCATATCAGATTTGCCTTTGAATTACAAAGGCATACTGTTCAGACCAAATCAAATCC
Organism: Heloderma suspectum; assembly: GCF_057233095.1. Taxonomy (NCBI): domain Eukaryota; kingdom Metazoa; phylum Chordata; class Lepidosauria; order Squamata; family Helodermatidae; genus Heloderma; species Heloderma suspectum. Next base: position 74,965,738 of record NC_139460.1, on the reverse strand, counting down.
AAGACCAGCTCTTCTTTTGCCATCCCTTTATGGCCTGGATTTGTTGGTAAACACTGTCCATTAATTTAGGGGACTGCTTGTGCTGGCCCAGGCAAGCCTACGTCTCATTTGATAATGGACTCGGAATCAGTGGATTATTGCAGGGATTTTATCTTGCCCTAATCTCTAGGGAGAAATGTTCAAACAGCTGGGAGGGACAAGAAGAAGCTGCATTCTGTGGCTGGAATGACTTGAAACAGGATAATATTTGTAAATGCTATAGAATTTGCCTTTCTCAGCAAAATGAATCTTTTCTGTTTCTCACTGGTAAGTATTTCCTTAGCTTAACTGATTGCATGACTGAGTTTGTAAATGTACGCTTTGGTCAGGTGACAGAGATTAAAGGTGTTAGAAAGAGAACTGTCAGAGTACAGTAGATGAACCTACCTATCTCGACAACGGAAGGTGGGAATAAGTCTTAAAAGCAGTAAAGGAAGTAATTTAAAAACCAAACACACCTACAATAAAACTAGGAATGAGAGGGGCTTGGTTTAGAAGTAGTGGGGTAATGATGAAACTGATGTTTTCCCCCCAGTGCTTAAGGTGGAGCCATTTTTTATTCATGAAGATAAAACAATTTCTGCTTGTAGCATGTATTAAAAAAGCTATTTGAATTCAATTTCTTACAGGATGTTTTGGGAATATTGAGACTTACGCAATTGCATCATGACCTAGTAACGGACTTCTCTGGTGCTCACAATATAAATGTCACAAGCTTTTAAAATGTAGATTGGACAGTTACATTGTGAGCACTACAGTAAAATGCACCTTTTCCATAGAATATATTTCCTTTTATGTGCAGTTTTGTTTATGCTTTAAAGATCAGATGCATCTTTTGGTATGGTGAAAGCAAAATGTAATTATTTTTAAAGATAGTCTCCTTTACCGCTTTTGGGGAAAAAAAATCATCTTCCTGCCCTGGAAATATTTATTGAAGTGTATATTCTGTATTTATTTATTTATGGAAAAGAAATACAGAAAGACAGTGACATTTTGATCTAGTTTAGTACCTGCAAGTATTTTGTTTTTATTTGTTTTTGATAAACTGTTTAGCCCTCAAAGTGTCTTACATCTCAAATGGACATATAAACATTATAAACTACAATGGCAAATGTATTAAATAAACCAACAACGCATTAAGAATATGAAGAAGTCAGCTAAGAAGTCAGATCAAAGATCGAGTCGCACACATTAAGGTGGCTCCTAGTTCTCCAAATCCTATAAATGAGATTGGACTTCCTAATTTTCAAAAACAAAACAAACCCCAACAACAACTAACCATCAAGAGGGCTTGATGTATTTCCATTGCAGGGATCATCATAAAAGACACATTTTTAAAAGTTTGGCATTGCATCTACTAGTGAAATTTAGCATTCCACTACAAAGGAGGCACATCTAATTGCAATATCAGGCCATTTTGCCCTCTCCAAGTGGCTATACATACTACATAATCCACAGGATATGTAGAGCATTTCTACACAAGGCTTTTATTGCATGCTTGTGATTGGTCAGTCACGGAAATTTTCAGGTCCTTAAGACAATGTTGTCAACCCCTCCCCACCACCTTGTAGGAAGTGCGGTTCATCCCCAGCTCGATGCTTGAAAGAGCAGGGCGGAGCGGCCAAAAGGGGGTATTCCTGGGGGTGGCGAGGGGACTGCCGAAATGCCATTACGATGCTTCCTAAGCACTGTGTGGCCTCCCTCCCCCCCGTCGCTCTGAGGCGCCCCAGTTAGACAGCCAAAATTGGCCAACTACCCGCAAATACAAGGCGGGTGAAGTGCGGAGGAGAAAATCCCCTCCACACTCCACTCACCCTGCATTAGATAGTTGGCCATCTCCGAATTCGGAGAAGGCCAACTATCCCCATAGGCTGTGTGAAATTGTGCTGTTCTGCTATAACACAGAGCCATTTAGTGGCTGTATAATGAAACATGTAGAACTTGCAGACAAAGGAGGTCCTGGAAAAAAAGCACGTATCAGCCCATGTAAGGAGCCGAACTTAATCCCACAAAGAATCCAGAAGCAGGAGCCCTGGTAAGTTGCAGGATAAAAAGCCTGGTGTGGAGAAGCCCGTAAGCTAGGTCCTTGTAAACCTTCCTTTGACATGGTCTTTATTAGCGCTCTTTTGACCATTGTCATTCCCTCTAACATGACAGAAATTGCTTTTGAAAAGAAATTCAAAGGAGAAGAAAATTTTGGAGAAATTCTTATGGGCTGGATTCAAGGTTCTTGTGCTTACCTTACTTAGGAGGTGGCTGAGGAATGTATGTCAGTGTCCTGTCTTTCATTGTACAATCATCTCTCTTAAATTACATTAAAGAATTTTAATGTATTGTAATTTTTAAGGAAGCATTCCTCTCCCACCTAGGGTTGTATTTTGTCCTCTACACTGAGCTGTATGTAACATGTCCCAGGATGCTGGCCAAAATTCTTGGATTGTATGTGCCCTTGCAATCCAAGACTAGCATCCCATCATATTATATGATATTGCAAGGGACCCTTTGCCCCACATCTCCTGGCATCCATAAAGTATTGCTGAGCCAATTTGGAATGCCTGTGACATTAGGACAACCCTGCCCAGCGTAAAAGGACATCTTCCAATGACTCATAATGTGATTGCGTTTATAACAGAACTGAAGCTATTGCATAAACTTTATTAGGTAGAGGCTGTTGAAATAAATTCCATCTGAAATATGTACAAAAGAATTAATAACTAAAGTTTGATTCTGAGCAGTTAGTTTTATTTAATGGGCTCCTTGATTATGTTAATAGCCTTGGTCAGCAGATACCATGTATCATGAAAGCTGAACTGCTGTGTACCCTTCCTTGCTTACACAGTGAAGATCTGGGGGGTGTCTCCATGAGCAATTTACTCTGAGCAGGCTGCATTTGGAGGTTGTTAAGGATATATGACATCGTGGCCATCCAGCACAGGCACCCTGGAGCTTATCAGGGAAAAACCAGATTTTTGAGGCTGCTTAAAGTCCGATTCTTTTCCTTAAGTCGGGTTTTCCGTGGTATTGCTGTTGTGTGCCCCAACCCCCGCATTGACCTCGGGCATGCTAGCCCTGCCCAGGGAGGTGCCTTTCACTGTGACCCCAGTCAAGGGGGTGTTTCTTCCCATTGTGCTGAATGAGGCTCGCCCACTGAATGCCCACAGAAATAACAGAGAAGCCCCTCAAATGACACAGCACATTTTAAAGCCCAATTCCTTAAGTGTGATTAAGTGCGATCTCGAGGCTCCGATTCATTGCCTTAGGAAGTAACTACTTCACACCTTCGTTATAGAGATCCTACACAGCATCAGGTTAGAAAGGGGGCTAGTTTCCCATCCCTGCATTCCCCTTCCCTTTCCCAGCACAAGCATATGTGTGTCTACTCAGAAGTAACTCTCATTGTGCTTAATGAACTTGGTCCTGAAATCCAGGTGCATTTGGAGCTTCAGGGAAAAGAAGAAAGTGATGGTGGGGGAGAGCCGGGGGGGGGGGGAGAAGCCTCCCTTATTGGTTGAGCAGCCCCAGCAGTCAGATGATGTTCATTCCAACCCCCGCCCCCACCAGAAGTGTGTTCTGTGCAGTGATTTTTACTGGTGCAGAGAACCTGCTCGTGGAGCCCTGCGTGGACCAAAGCGCAGAAAATCTGATTCCTTTTTTAAAAATCCAGTACTCCTCCATTCACTTCTCATTCTGTTGTCATGGAAACACCCCCTAAGTCTTTCTCAAAACAGAGCTCTTTAGTTTGGGAAATGCTTATTGACAACGTTTAGCTACCAAAAGCAAAGTACTCCATTGAGAGCTTTCCCACCCACCCACAACACCACCAACAAAGTAAAGTAGCATGATGAATTAAATTAGGAAGTCCAAACAATGAGTTTCCTACAAAACTAAAGTCAAAACTAAAATATTTCCTCTCATAATAACAGTAGGCTTAAATCTTCATGATTAATTTATGGATTGCCTATTGTGTCTCTCAGATGCAAAAAATAGATGGAAATGATAGGGAGAGAGGCAGGTTCGATAAATGCACATGGATTGGCCTGGATACTGCAAAGTCAGTGTAAAGACTTCTCCACTTTAGATACCATTGATTGACTATGGCTTGGAACCAGCATTTCCCCCGCCAATCGATGCACTCCCTGAGTGGAGTTCCTCTCATGACACTCCAGCCAGTGGGAGTGGGGTGGGAAGCCATCTTTGCTGATTCCCTTCTACCCATGCAGCCTGCAGTGCCACCTCCCTTGCTGTGGCACAGGGTCCCCCAACCCTTCTTGCACATTCCCCTCCTCTCCTCTGGCAGAGCTGTAAGGAGGAGTCTGGAACATTTGCTTTCATTTTTATTTCACTGTGGCTTGTCTTGTTGTCTGAACTCTAAGGAGTGGTGAATTGTAGCTATGGTTTGTTTGAAACAAGCCAACTTCAAACTGTGGTTTATGAGGCTTGCTTTTGTCAACAAAACACAGTTTAGGGTTCAGATGACATAATAAACTGCAGTTAACCAAAAACAGAAGCAAAAGCTTTCAGTCTCCTCCTTGTGATCATTCCGGAGAAGGAGAAAGGAAGCACACAACCCTGGGGGGTGGGGGGACTAGGCATGTTCCCATAATGATAAACCATGGTGAACACAGACAATGTCCTCAGTTAAAGAAAAAACAACAACATCCAACCAAGTGTTTAAGACTCCCCACACATAACAAAGGTTGTACATTTAATATTACTCTAACCTTTACATGCATGTGTAACAGGAATTCTAAACCCTATAAAGGTATAATCCTGTGCATGTACAGAAAAAAGTTCTACAATTGGGAATTGTAGGACTTTTTTCTGTCTAAACATATGCACGATTGTGCCCTATGTCACTGCCAGCATTGAACTATGTGTGATGGCTATTCCAGATTAATTCAACACATCTTACTAGATATTGTTGTTTATGTTAGCCTGAGCTTGTCTACTGTGGAGTAGACACAAACCTACTTCCCATATATGGATTTAGCAGGAACACGCCCGCCTACCAAGTACAATATGGTAACACATAGAATTATTTATTTTAGTGTGTGTGTGTGTGTGTTTAACTGTGTTTTTTGTTTTGTTTTTGTGTTCTGTTTTAATTAAGAATTTGTTTTAAATCTATATTTTATTGTTAGCTTCTTTGAGTCCCAGTTTGGGCAGAAAGGCAAGATATAAAATAAAGAAGGGTGGAATCCTATGACTTACTCAGAGGCTTACAAACATCCAGTGCATTTTCATTAGATGGGCTTGTTTGCCAATCTAGCTCGGGTTACGGATGTCACGGGCATCTGGCCGGGGCTCAAAACCTGGCGAGACATTGCTGGTTCAGACCCCTAGACGCCAGTCTGCAGATCCCCACACTTGCCTAACTTGACGCGTGCCACGTTGAGCAAGCACAGGGTTCCCCGATCCCTTGCCGAGCCACAAAATGGCGGGTAAATGACTGCCAGATGTAAATGGCCATTTACACCTGTAATCTGGCATAAATGGCCACTTTACGGCCACCATTTGTGTAAAATCGGCCTTTATGAAAAAGGCCAAGCTGCCATTTTTACACAAAATGGTGGTTCAGCAAGGGATCGGGCAGCTGCGCACCACTCACAGGGCGCTCGTGGACTGCCTGGCGACTTGCCACACTCAGCGAGCAAGGGGAGGGAGCTGGTGGGGTCTGGTGAACGGTACGTGACCCTGACCACGGTGAGTTCTCCCATTTCTAGCTGCGGTGTGTCAGAGGGGGAGGAAGGGAGCTGGAGAGGCTTCAGGATAGCTCATATACCAGCCTCTCCAGTCCCCTCCCTTTCTACCCCCCGGAAGGCCCCCTTGAGCCCCTCTCCAGGGTCGGGTTCCTGACCTCAGAGAGATAGCCAGCTGTGGGGTGGTGGTGGTGGTGGAGTGTATGGCCCCCAGGTGCTGACTAGGTGCCATAGGATTGCTCCCTAAATAAATAAATAAAATCCATATAGCACTTCATGAATGTTCAAAGCACGTCTTTACAATGCATTATGTCAATAAGTCTTACAACAACCTTAAGCACTAAGCCGATATTATCTCCTGGGGGTGCATTGCCTAAAGCTCCAAATGGATGATACACGCAGGGCCCTTGTTTGGCTGTTTTACAGAAACAGCCATTTAAGGAGGGCATGATGAGAAGCAGAGAAGTGGCTCTGTCTGTATTTGTGCGCGCAACCACATTTAACCTGAACACTCAACACTGCAGCTTGGATGACGTATAAACTCCTTACAATAACTCTGTACAGAAAGGCCCAGAAAACAATTTGTCTGTTCAGGGACAGAAATCTATTTCTTTAATGGTGATGTTGTGGATGCTGCTGGATCTCATTGTCCTTTATTTATTTTAAATGTTTTTTTAGGCCGCCTTGAAGGGTAGAACCCTTGTCCTTGTACAGTGATGCTTTCCATTAGGTCCCCAACCAACCAGTGTTCTCGAATGGTGTGGTTGACCTTTCAATAGAAGAAAGTTGTAATTGCACATCCACCTGGCTTGAAGCACTGGTCAGGCTCTGCATCCAATGTGAAATCAGCTTGTGGAGCAGAGAGAGACTGGGGGATATTATCCTGGCTACTGCACAACATGTTTGTGGCTTGTTTAAACCTGAAGAGAGGAATGTCCTTTTCAAATCCTGCAGACAAGATACACTGTCTGTTTGCATCAGCTGGAAGCTGGAAGAATTAACCCAAATAAGATTTCTTGCATTTCTCCATTGCTGTTCCATATGTTAGCTCTTAATTTTACTGGTAAATCCTAATATTAAATACAGTGTGGCAGTTTAAGTAGGGAGCAATCCTGCGGCTGCTAGCCAGCAGCTAGATGGCCATAGGATTGGTTGGTTTCCAGGAACTGTCCTCAGAGCCCATGCTCCGAGGTCGGTTCCCAGAGAACCACCTCCCTGCCCCTCTCCCACAGCCTTGTAGGTGGCATGGATCGTCCCCAGGCTCCATGCTCATAAGAGCAGCACAGAGCAGGGCAAAAGAGGGCGTTCCCAGGGGTAGGGAGAGGCAGAGATAGCAGAAGCCTCTTTACGAGGCTTCCTATGTGCCGTCCGTCCTCCCCCCCCTCCCCCGCCGCCCCAATCCATTCTGGCTCGACAGCCGAAATTGGCCATCTAGCTGGCAATGCAAGGTGGCTGGAGCACAGAGGAGAAGATCCCCTCTGCATTCAGCCTGCCCTGCATTGGATAGGCAGTTGCCTCTGAGTTCGGAGGTGGCTGCGTAATCACATAGGATTGTTCCTAGGCGTAGAATTTTATTTTTTCTGTTTCATTACTCCGTTCACTTTCATTTCCCAGAGGCTGAAGTGTTATACATTCCCTCAGGCTTCCATCACCCCATTCCAGGGTGTAGGCCCAGCCTGAGTGACACAGAGCTAGGTGATAAAATTCTGGACTATACCCGACAGACCGCAGGCAGCAGAGATTGTATTTTGAAATATGCTATCATTTGAGGAGAACTTTGCACTCCATGAGGCAGGGGGCTAACCCTTTCCCCTGATACAATAGCTTACTACATGTAGGGAATTTTTAACATGAGGGAGCATTCTAAATATGAATCCTAGATTTCGAAGCGGTCCAGGATTCTGCTGCCTCATTCTGTATAATGTCATATGTGGATTAGAATGGGTGAAGGTCTGTATGCGGATCTTTTACTACTTCTCTCACACACTTATGTTGGGGGAGAGGAGAGGATGTAAATCAGGAAACTCTCCTTTCCCTCATGGTTCTTCTTTATGGCACATTGCATCAAATTTATTGGTTGCCTGGGGGGCATTTTTAATTCTATTGTTTGAAGGGCTCTGCTGTCTTTTGTTCCTGGTTTTTGTAGAGCAACCATCCCCAACGCAGTGCCCTCCAGATGTTTTGGACTACAACTCCCATTTGCCACCACCATGGCCACTGATGGTGAAAGTTGTAGTCTAAATCATCTGGAGGGCACCAGGATGGGGAAGGCTGTTTTAGAGCTGAAAAAGTTTTGTTTGATTTAAGGAGCAGATATTTTAATATCTGAAATACTGCTGAGCATTTTTGCAAACTTAATGAACTTAAATTCATTCAATAACAGTTTTTCATTTTCATGTGACACCTAAAACATGTTTTGCATGTTTTGCATGTCTTGTTGGCTCTTGTTAGATATCTGACATTTTGCTTTTGAAAATTAAAATTCCAGCGTGTGTGGTCACATAGTAAAACTTAAAATCACAATGTCCCTGGAGTTCAAAGATCAAAAAGCAAACAAACCCTCCAATGTTATTTGCCAGTCCCATTATTTGCATGCCAATCTCATGATTTTAAGGGGTTGTCTCATTTTCCTAAACACTTGAGATTAGCTCTTTGGCTCATCCTAGAAGGTTGGGAAGTGCAGCTGATGTGACCAGTGTAGTCCACCTCCTAAAAGCTGATGGCAAAGTGGAAGAAGGGAGTGGAAGAAGGGAGGCATGAAGGAGCGCCAATGCTATTGAACTCATTGAAAAGAGGAGATCGGTCTAATTAAATAATAACATCCCAAACACCTTGGCGTGGGTAGAAGTAGGAGAAGAAGAGGATGACACAGATTGATAGTTGGCCAACTCCCCTCCCCCCAGTTCCCCTGAGTGGTGCATTGTTTAAAAAACCTTCCCAGCCATTGGAATGGTTGGGGTGTCTGAAGCTCCAAGATCATGTGAGGAGGCCCCCCGGTGCAGTCTGTGAGATTCCCAAATCAGTTTACCACCACCACAACCCCACCGATGCAGATGTGTCAATGTTGACAATGTATAGGAACCTAGGAAGCGGCCTCAGACTTGGTCAGAATATTTGTCCATCTAGCCCAGTATTGTCTAATCTTATTGGTCACAGCTCTCCAGGATCTCAGTGTTTTCATCTCACCAGCTACTTGATCCTTTTCATACGAAATGCTTGGGACTGAAGCTGAGGCCTTATGCGTGTAAACCATGTGCTCTACCACTGAATGATGGTTTCTCTCCAAATGTATACAGACATGACTCCACTGAAAAAGGATCTTTATGAGGAAAGCAAAAATACTCAGCTCCAGTCCCAGTGTTATTGGTTTTTTAAATCTATTACCATGAAGTCTTGCATGGTAAAAACAGCAATCCAAAAATTAGGACTGTTGGATGGTGCACTGGGAAGAATGCCCTGCACAGAATACCTTCCCCTTTTATGTAAGTTGGAATGGATCAAAGACGAGCACTGTTCTGTCCAGTCCACCTCTACTGTGTCCTGTCCCTGGATCAATGCCCTGTCATGACCTCAGCCAGACAAGTGGGGCATACCCATCATCATCACAGCGATCACTCGTGACCGAGTAAGATTGTCTTCCAAAGATAGAGTCTATATAGATAACTCTTTAAAAGGATTAGACAGATTCATAGAAGATAGGTCAATCAACACATTAATCTCTAGCAGTGGGTCTGCAGGTGGCTGTAAAGGCCGATTCTGGATCTACAGAGCCTCCCACAGTGAGGACATAGGTTTCCAGGTGGAAGGCGGTCACGGTGAGGGTTTGCTTGACGTGCCTTCCGCTGAGCTCGTTTCTCCCTTTCGCCCTGTATTCCTGCTTCTTCAAAGTCCATAGTGCCTTTAATATAGGCTGACCTCCAGTTGGAACGCTCATGAGTCAGAGCTTCCCAGTTCTCAATGCTTATGTTACATTTCTTTAGATTAGCTTTAAGAACATCTTTAAATCTCTTTTGCTGTCCACCAATATTCCGTTTTCCATTCATAAGTTGGGAATAGAGTAACTGCTTTGGAAGACGATAATCAGGCATTCAAACAACATGGCCGATCCAGCTAAGTTGATGTTGGAGAATCATTGTTTCAATGCTGGTGGTCTTTGCTTCTTCCAGTACACTCACATTAGTCCGTCTGTCTTCCCAAGTAATTTGCAGAACTTTTCAGAGGCAGCGTTGGTGGAATTTTTCGAGAAGTTGGGAGTGGCGTTTATAGATGGTCCATGTTTCACAGGCATACAGTAAGGTTGGTAGTACAATGGCTTTGTAAACAAGCCTTTTGGTCTCCCTGCAAATGTCCCAATTCTCGAACACTACGCTTTATTCGGGAGAATGCTACAGTCGCAGAGCTCAGGCGGTGCTGAATTTCAGCGTCGATGTCAGCTTTTGTGGAGAGATGGCTGCCAAGATAAGAAAAGTGATCGACATTTGACATACCAGGGATAGCCATGTCAAGGCCTGATGATGCCCAAGACTGGAGATGTGAGGCAATGAGGCAAGGCCTCTACATGAGTACAGGACTTTAAGATAAATACTGTTTAAAACAACTGCAAAATGTAAAACTAATTACGGATTTCCGATCATCTTTGAAGATAGTGTTTCACATTGGGCACAATATTTCTTACCCAGGAAATCTATACATGAGTCCTGGGGTAATAATAACTGTTTGGTATGCTATTCTTGTTGAACTAGAAATATGTGATAATTGCTCCTTACCCTAAGATATATCAGAAATAGGACAAAGTCCTGTGTGAACTTGCTTTAGTATGACACTTAACGATACTCTCAAATTTTAGGAGGGCTCCATGGACAACTTATATGAACCAGTTAAAGAAAATCAAGACCCACAAGAAACCATTTGCATGACCAGCAGGGCTAACACCCCAGTAAGTGCCTCTGTGAAATGTGGACCTCCAGAAAGATCTCAGTGTTTGGTAAGTGATTCTAAATCACTACAGTCATTTGGTCTATGTCCAGTGTGTTTCCTTTAAACCTTTGGGCTGCTTTGGAATGGAACTGTTCTAACTGGCATAAAGTTTAAAACTTACAGATGTACAAATCCAATCTCTGCAAACCTTTAGACCTCTGAAAAAAGAAGGAAGAAATGTGGCATGTTTATACAAACAAACACGGTCACTTCCATAAAGGCCTGTAGTCACTGGATCAAGATGCTGGCCAAGATCTAGGACCCCGTGTGCACGGGATGTGCCACTCAGCCTTATGAGAAGCAGAAGTTCCAACCATGCCTGGGCATCCCCCATGGGGCATAATTTATTTTATTGTATTACATTTCTATACTGCCCAATACCAAAGCTCTCTGGGAGTTTCACAACAATTAAAACCATAAAATACAACATGAGCAAATATAATATAAAAGTTTAAGACTTAACAAGCACCTCTCTTTCATACATGAGCTTCTCTGACTGAAGCAGTGGTACAGCTAGGCCTGCAGTGTAAGCTGGTGGCTCCGATGTCAGTGGAGCAATGAATCCAGGTTTCAGTCAGAACCAGTCAGAACTCTAAAGGAGCTATCCAAGGTGCAGCCTTGGATAGCTTCTTTGGAGCTCTGACTGAAGCCTGGAGCGGATTCACCACCCCACTGACATCAAAGCCACCAACCTACACTGTAGGGCTGGACCTTGGGGCCAAAGTCCAAGGCCATGCAGCCCAGCCGCCCACCCCAATGACCCCCCAGAGCAGCAGGTGATGAGGGCATCAGGGCAGCAGAAGCAAACTCCATTTTATTCCTGCAGTCACGATGGTGCTATGATTTAAGTGTGTGTTACATGTAAAACTGCACATGCTCAAAGTATATTAGTTTATCAAGGTTGGTAAACAGTTTTGTTGTTCTAACATCAGAAACGTAGAAGCAGTTGTAAGGCATGTTAGTCGGGTGCTTCGCATGACACCCATTTCTTATTTCACTTCCACTCTGCAGTGGCCCATTGTCTTATTCTGTCTTCTCAGTCTTCCCTTTACTTGCAGTTTATGAGAAGTAGGGATGTATGAGAAATTTGTTTCAGTTGGTTTTTTATAAGGATTTGTCCAGTTTATACCTCCTGGACAGAACATGGGCTTGGACTCCATCTGTGATTGAAGTCCATACATTTCTGAGCCGGCCATGTGATTTGCGGAACAAAAATAAACTCATTGGACAGCATGCATACATTTGAAAAATGCACATGAAAAGCACACTGTAATCAATGAGAGAAGAATGCATCCATTTCAGAGATACGTACAATGATGCATACATTTGGAAAAATATGCACAAAAATACAGACAAATGTTTATGCGAAAAAAACAAACAAACCAAAGCTCGCAGTCTGATAGGGAATGAGCTTCAAGGTGAAATTTGGAGAACTTTGACAAGCTCAAGTTTTGCTTGTACACACATCCCTAATCAGAAGAACGGGGGTTAAACGTGCCCATGCAGGAATTAGGATGCAATCCTAAACACACTTATCAGGGAATAAAATTGATGGAACACAGTGGGATGTATTCAATTTCTGAGTAAACTATAGCAGGAGTGGACAACATGTGATCCTCCAGACGTTTTGGCCTACAACTCCTATCTTCCATCACCATCGGCTATTCCAACTAGGGCTGATGGAAGTTGTAGGCCAAACCATCTGGAGGGCCACAAGTTGCCTACCCCTGATCTATAGGATTACATTAGTAATTTCTTGTTTCTGAAGATAATAAACTGTAATAATGAGAAACTGGAGTAGGTGAGCAAAACTGAATCTTCCCTTTGCTAGAAATTGTGCATAATGTATATGATGTATCTTTAGTCTGTACACTTGCAGTGGCGTGGCTTCTTGAGATTTTCTCCAAATTAGTCGACTCCTAATTAACGTTCCCTAGAGAGTTATCCATCTTGAATTGGGCTTAATTTGAAGAATCTGTGTAATACCTGTAAAGACAAGTATATGATCAATATAATGGAAAGCGCTGACCAGTTACAGCTGTAGTCACGTGCAAATATCCATGCACGGCAAATAGTGGTGCTCAGTGTGATGTGTGACGTCAGATGAACACTAGAGTGCAGACATGCAACCACATCAGTTGTGCATATACATTGGTGCATGCATATACCTGGGCCAATAGTCTAAACAATATAACTAGACAAAACAAAGAATGCACAAACCAGGAAGTGTGGGGGGGGAATCAATTTTTTAATAATCTGAGTGCTTGAATGATGTAGTCTCATTCACTTTCCTATGTTGCTTTGAAAGTTGACTTGCTGAAGGCCTTTCTAGTTCCAATAAAACCTAACTACAAGCCATCTGTGCAATGCTCAGCAGCAATATTATTTTAAAGAAAACACGCAAGATCTTGGTTGAACGCAGTATGAATCAACAGATGTTATTTTCAAACAGAACGTGGTATTACTATGAACCTATTTCTGTTATCTGTTGGAAATCAGGTCACCATGTCAATGTATGTTACTAAAATTAAAGTCGCAGCCTAAGGGACAGCCAAGCAGCCACAAAGGGCAGCCAGAGAAGATAGATAGCTTACGTTAGATTTAGCTTTGCCATTGTTTTCTGAATGAGCATTTCTTAACCACTGTTTGCTGGGGAAAACCAACATTAAACTGAAGTTGGAAAAGAAGAGAAGGGCAGTGTGCGCAGGCAACAGGCCTGTGCATATCTTGGCTTAATAAGCCCAGATGGGGAACATCCAAACTGCCAATGTATGGCTAAGACCAACGTTCAGCCCTCTGAATCAGCCCAGAGCTGAATGTTCCCTTCCCCTGGATCTTGAGATGTAGCTGAGAATGGCCAACTGCACAATGGGCAGGCAGAGTTCAGTGGCGGAGGGAGAACTCAGTGTTAGTTAAACCAAGCATAGTGAAGCCCATGCAGTCAATGGAGGGTTTTTTCCTCTTTTTAACCTCCCTGTAGGGTGGGGGGTTTCATGAAAAAAATGAGGGGGGGGGAGCTTAAACCCTGTGCTCCGGGAATGCCATGGTCCTGATCTGACTTGGGGCTGCATGTGCTTACAGGAGAGTAGAGAATGTTTAAAGAATGCTGAGTTTGGCCTTATGAGGGCCACTGTAGCAGATTTGGCCTTGTACCTACTGTTAGTCTGGCCAGCAGCCATTCCATCAAGCTGCAGAGCAGAGGGAGAGAAGAGAAGCAGGGCTATTTCGCCATTGCTGCTGAGTGACCGGCTGTCTCCTGCAAGTGTCAGGTAACCTGCAGCCATTCCATCAGATTACCTGAACTGTTTTCATCCCAGCTGATAGTTATAGGAAATTAAACTTCAAGAATGTTAATTGCCTTCTCTCCTCTCTCCCGTCCTTTTTTCCTTGTGCGTCATGTCTTTTAGATTGTAAGCCTGAGGGCAGAGTCTGTCTTTCTGCTGAACTGTCTAAGCTACTCTGGAAGCCTTTCTGGCTAATGAGCAAGGTCAAATGGCTTTGAATAAAAATAAATAATTTTTTGGACCTATTGCAAGGATCAGTGCCTCTGAAATAAAGCAGCACTGATATTTAATACTAGTACTAATAGATTCCCACTAGAATTCTTTCTCAGTTAGTGTCATTCGCAGTCCTCTCCCTCTGACACGGAGTACCTTGTCTTGCTGATGAAGTCCAAATGTCAATATTCTGTCCTTATTCTCAAATAATTCTGCTGAAGTAAGCAGGGCTGTCAGGTTCATACTTCTACCCAAAGCTCTCCTCTTTGAACCCTTTGACTCCTTCAGCTCACCTCCCTGATACCCACATCCTTTGTTTTGAACTCTCTGTCATTCCTTTATTCCACATGTGGGCAACTGCAGCCCTTCATCATTCTCTGTGTGGCCCAGGGAGCTCTGCCCACTATTCCATACTGCCCAGCTGATCAGGCATCAGCTGGGCTGCAGGAACCAGATGTTAATAGCAACAGAGAAACAGTGACTGGGGGGGGGAACTCCCTCTCCCAGTGATCCTGATCCTGAATGGGTATGTGGCCCCCAAGAGTTCTGCACGGGGCCAATGTGTCCCACCCCCAAAAAACTTTCCCACCTCCTCTACAGCCGGGACTGGAATTTTCATAGCAGTCTTGCTATTCAAGATTGGTCCTAAGCATAAGTTTGACATTAAGTTGGATTCTTTAAAAGTCAGTTGAATTTATTTCTAAGTAAATATATTTAGTACCTGGGTGCTAATGTATGAACTCAAGCAGCAGGTGAAATCCAGCTGCTTCAAAATCAAATTAGATTTAGAAATGTCATAAAAATCAGAGAAAAGTATACGGTTAAAACGTGCAAGCTGTCATGTTCTAAAGCTCTAGAGCTGGAGTAGACACTGTGCTCTAGCACCCTTGACAGGTTGTGTTGAGCATGCAAATCTGTCTCTAAGGGCTTGGGAATGCTGGGAGCTGTAGGCCTTTTTTCTATCTAAACATACGTAGGGTTGTGTCTTTACTATGGTTTGGTCTAACCTAGTATTATCCATGCTGACTGGCAGAGGCTCCGCAAGAGCTTTCCAAGCCCTTTAACCAGAGCATATTTTCTACTAAAAACTCCAGGGATTCAGTATGGAAACTTGTGCATCCAAAATATGTGTTGCTGTACCACTGAATTATAGCCTTTCCCTATTTTGTTTCAGTTGGGTCTCTCATTGTCCCAAATCTTTGTACATTTCCTTTACATATGTGCTTCCAGATCTGCAGACTCTGTTTTTGTTTGTCTGTGAACAGTGAACTTGTGCAATAAGCCTAGTGGGTTAGGAACATAGGAAGCTGCCTTATACGGTCACATGCCAGCTCATTTCCCTCATTACCCTCGCTGGGTGCAGGTTGTCGTGACATCTGAATGCAGCAACCCTACAACAGTTCATGGGTTCTGGTGGTTAGTTAACTACCCCAGCCACCCACCCTCACCAGCTTTGGACGTCGTGACAACCCGTGCCTGGTGAGGGTAATTAGAGAAATCAGCCAGCACATGACCAGCACATGCAGGGATGGTTGACAAGCCACCATGGCTTATTAACCACCCTCGTGTCGTGAGAACCTGGGCACTAAGTGTGAGCAACAGCTTCTCTGAACATTGGAATATTGTGTGTACCAGTGACTGTAGCAGCAGCTAACCAGACTGGCAGCTGAATCTTATTTCAAGACTGGTGACCAATCAGCACCCTCCACCGCACCTAAGAATAGCCAGAGACCTTAGGGCAGGGGTCCCCAACCTTTCTGGACCCATGGGCACATTTGGGAATTTGAGACCATGCTGTAGGCACCACCACAAAATGCCTAATCAGTGGATCGCCACTTAGCTGTCTACCTGTCACGTCTATGGATCTTAGGCTGCATCTTACTCAGCAAAAACTTTTGTTTCATGTCTATTGGATGCTGCAACATCTCTTTAATAAGGGATTGTCTAATTTGGCTAATTGCTGGTGATAAAATACAGCTAATGCTTCTTTTAAACATATGTTTTGGCAATATCCAATAGTTGCTTCTTTGGGGGAGGAGATTATTACACAGATAAATTTTGTATTGGAACAGTCTTTAATATTCACTGATGTACATGCTCCTTGAAATTATTTACCCACTTCATGGAAATTAACAAATGGTCAGCATAAATGGATTCTCTGCACCCTTTTGACAGGTAAAAGACTGATATTACAACATTGGAAGGAGAAACACTCACCTCCTATAATGCAATGGCTGGAGGACCTTCAATGCTTTAAATATTTGAAGAGGTGTCTTATAGACACCACCTTCAAATGGATACTTATTTGGATATTTGGTCCACTTTTGTTGAGGCCCATGTATAATTACTAGAAAGTTGTATGCATTTCATACAAATCCATGTATGTATATTTAAACAATGTAAAAAATAAAAAAAAAACTTTAAAAAATGTTTGGGTGCCCGCGGGCACCATGTTGGGAACCCATTTTTGGGTGCCATCGGAGGTGCCTGTGGGTGCCATGTTGGGAACCCTGCTGTAGGGGGTCTAGGACAGATATATACCGCTCCCTGCCCTGCAGCATCTGCTGCTTCAGGCAGCTGCCTCACTCTGCCTAATGGTTTATAACAAACCAGGAGGTTGCATGCTGCATTATATCCACAGCATCCCCTAAAAGGCCAGTGGTGATAGCAGAAGGACATTGAATTAGGATTGGATTTGCTTCCCTGTTTTAACATGGAGCTGGGTCTTGCTTTGTGTCGCTGGATAATAATTTTATTCTGAAAGACTTTGTGTTTGATTTTTAACTGTGGAAATGAGAGGCGGGTAGGGATTTATTCTCGATGGGCATCAGAAAATGTTACTCTGCAAAAATGACATTACTGCTTTCCACTGTTCCTGCAGCGCAGAGCAAGCAGGTGCACTGCAAAGATACACCCACACAATAGGCACAGCCCACAGTAAACAAAACAATCCGTCACTTCAGCTCCCATCCGCTGATATCACGGATTTCACGGCCAGGAAGACGGAATGCTTTGAAAATGCTCCACTTCCTTTTTAAATATACCACTAATTAAAATACTTCTTCAGAAAAAGAAGAATGCTAAATCAGTTAAACTGCACACTTTCAACTAGTGTTAATGAGAGACATAAATGCCTTCTTGGATCTCTGCATTTTTGTTTTAAGGAATGTTTAGAACAGTAGTTAACTAAAAATAACGGCTGTCTGCCGTGTCACTCTGCTAGCTGCAGAATCAATATGGTTATTTATAAAATAGTTTCTAGAAATGGAAAACGAGAATAGTGGAGTCGTTTCAGCAATGCACCCTGTGGAAAAATGCTGCTTAGGCCGAAGCACAATGTGTAATCTTCTATCTGCTATTTCTAGCGTGAGAGTTATTAGGCCTACAACTTACATGCAGTCTAAGCTTATTAACTTAGCCTACTTGTACTCTCATTTTGAATTCAGTCAGGCGCCATCTGAACACTGTCGCTTCATGCTTTCAAGGCAGCCCAACTGTATTCCAAAAGCAACAGGGAATCTGTCCCTTTAAGAGCTCTGAAAAATGTCGTTAGAATTCCATCCTGACAAGTCCCTCCCTCCATCTCCCTCCTCCAGCCTCTGTCTCTCTGTCTGTCTTCACACCTGAGATTTTTAGCAGGATCGTTCTTCTTTAATCACTGGTTTTCACGGGGGCTTTAGATGACACCGCTGCTTTCCTGCTATCTCAGAACTTTCTTTCCCTCTTCCCGTGTTATCTGAGAACAGGGAAAACCCAGCATTTTCTGTTCTTGCAACTAGGGATGTTGGAGAAATCCTCCACGGACCCCAGTGAGGCCAGATTCTATTGAATCCGGCCCCCCGAAGTCCGTGGAGGATTGGATCTCCTACCTCCGCCTCCCCGCAAAGTCCCTCACTGGCCGGATCCTGCCTGGTGCTGGCTCCAAAGCCCCAGTGATACGGCCGCCATTGCTGTATCACTGGCTGGACTGATGGACTGCGGACGCAAATGGCGTCTGCTATGCCATTTGCGTCCCTGCTCTTTGACGTGATTTGTTGTTGTTTATTCATTCAGTTGCTTCCGACTCTTCGTGACTTTATGGACCAGCCCACGCCAGAGCTTCCTGTCAGCCATCACCACCCCCAGCTCCCCCAAGGTCGAGTCCGTCACCTCCAGAATATCATCCATCCATCTTGCCCTTGGTCGGCTCCTCTTCCTTTTGCCTTCCACTTTCCCTAGCATCAGCATCTTCTCCAGGGTATCCTGTCTTCTCATTATGCTTTGACATGATAACATAATGGTGTATTTGCGTATTTGGAACAGGGATGCAAATGGCGTATTTGCATCCCTGTTCCTTTGCTCAATAGGCTACGTAAAGATTTACGTAGCCTATCACATCAAAGAGCAGGGACGCAAATGGAGTCCACTACGCCAGACACCATTTGCATCTGCGGAACGTCAGTCCAGCCAGTGATACGCCAGCCGGCGAGGATTCCGGGGGGGAGGATTGCCTCCCTTCCCAGTAGACCCCCCGCAGATGCAAATGGTAAGGGATTCATACATCCCTACTTGCAACTGAAAACATCATTTCTCTCCTGTGTATTTCCCCTTTAATGCTTTGTCCCACTTTGTGTGGGTGTGTGCTAGGGGGTGTTGCTGAGCGGTGTTGAATAACATTGTCATGATAACAAATTGTTGGGAAGGGGGGGTAGGTCACTGACCGCTTCCAGTGACTGTTTCTGCCTCTCTCCCATTCCACTATGCACTCCAAGATGCCCTTGAACACAGCAATGCTTACTTCTGAGTAAACCCATTGGCTGTAAGGCTTTCCTTTCTTGGGAGTAAGTGCCATTGAAATCTGTGTGTCTTGCTTCTGAGTAGGCATGCATAGGAGTGCATCCCCTTCAATGCATTTACTTAGAATTTCCCCCTCCCATTGACTTCACTGACTGCTTCTTCTCCCTTTTGCTCACCAGTTTGATGGGCTTGTTTCCTCCCAGGTGATGGGGGAGTCTCCCTTCTCAGCCATGCAGGAGAAAGGCTTGACAGTCAGGATTTCAGTGGGTATTAAAAGTACCTTTTCTCCTCTCCTGAATAAATTCATTATGCAGAGCTTGGTACGGTCATTTTTAATAGTTTCCTTTAGGGGTGTGGAGTTGTTTTAGATAAGGCAGTAATGCTGAGGTGGTTTTCCATAGTACTCCCACCTAGGGATGTCAGAGAATTCCGCCACGGATCTCGGGGAGGCTGAATGCCAGCGCATTCAGCCCCCTGAAATCGGTGGCGGAATGGTCTGCCCCCCCGCCCCCCCAGGACGAGACTTACCTGGGGCGGATCTTCCTGGCGGCGGCGGCTCCGGAGGCGGTGCGGCGGCAGCGGCGGGTCTTCTGACCGGCTCCGCCGCTGCCATTTCCCAGTTAAAAAAACAAACAAACGTGATAGGCTACGTAAAGATTTACAAAGCCTATCACAGGTAGATTTTAAAAAAACACCGTGATAGGCTACGTAAATCTTTACGTAGCCTATCACGGCAGACTAAAAACAACACACATGCGCGTACGCAAATGGTGGCGCCCATGGGCACCGCCATTTGCGTTCCTTATTTTGGCACGTCTTAGACTACGTAAACATTTACGTAGACTAAGACGGCGAAAATAAGGCGAACACAAATAGTGTAGATGCTACGCTATTTGCGTTCCCCTTATTTTCGCCGTCTTAGTCTACGTAAATGTTTACATAGACTAAAATGTGCCAAAATATGTGCAGGTTTTTTTGTTTTTTTTAATCAGCCGTGATAGGCTACATAAACATTTACGTAGCCTATCACAGCTGACTGCAGGGACGCAAACGGCGACGGCTATGGCTGCCGCCATTTGCATCCCTGCTAGCCAGCGGCTGGATGTCTGGCTGCTGGCAGAGCCGGCTGGTGGGTCCGCAGAATCGCTGCGGAGCACAGCTGGCTGGCCAGGATTCCGGGGGGGGGGAGGAACAGAGCGCCTCCTCCCCCGGCCAGGATTCCGTGGGAAGGGATGGAACACCTCCCCTCCCACCATCAGCATAATCCGCGAAAGGTAAGTACCTTTCGTACATCCCTACTCCCACCCACCTAGCCAGCGACTGTGTCTTCTCCTAGCCCACCTTGCAGGGTTGTTAGAAAGCCAGAATAAGGGGGAAGAGCAACAACTGTGTGGGGAGGGGGGAAGCAAGCCAGTATCTCTTTTCCTAGCCCACCTTGCTGGGTCACTGGGAAGCCAGAATAAGGGGGAAGAGCAACAACAGCATGGGGGGGGGGAGCAAGCTGGGTCTAATGAAGAAGCTGTCCCGCCGTGAAGTGGTCGCCTGGCGGGAGGGGGGCTGCTAGGGATGGCTTGGTGTATTGACTGTATACAAGTCTGTTCGTGGATTTCTTACTTCTGTAGTTGGGAACCCGGAAATCGGTATACCCTTCAAACTCAGTAGTGCAAGCAATATACTGCATTTAATTCCATCACACACTGCCATATTTATAGGCATGGCAGAGAAGTCCGCCACGGATCTTGGTGAGGCCGAATGCCAGTGCATTTGGCCCCCTGAAATCCGTGGCGGAACGAAGCCCTCCCACCCCCCCCCCACGAAATGGGCCTGGAACGGAGCACGTACCTGCTGCCGTTCGCGCTGCATTGCGAATGGCGGCCGCATCTGCGGCCGCCATTCGCTTCTTCCATATAGCTGTGATAGGCTACGTAAATACTTAATGCCATAAGTATTTACGTAGCCTATCACGAGAAAACACACAACCAACAGCAAACACAAATGGTGGCGGCTACGGCGGCCGCCATTTGCATTCCCTTTTTTTCCGCCATGATAGGCTATGTAAATATTTACATAGCCTATCACGGCAAAACAGAGGGGCGCAAATGGCGTAGTGGCCGCCATTTGCACCCCTGTTTTGCCGTAATAGGCTACATAAATATTTACGTAGCCTATCATAGCAGAAAGAAAAGGGAATGCAAATGGTGGCCACCGTAGCCGCCGCCATTTGCGTTCGCTGTTGTTATTGGGTTTTTTTCGTGATAGGCTACGTAAATATTTACGTAGCCTATCATGGGCCGGCGTAGGGATGCAAATGGCGTCACAGGACACCATTTGTGTCTGCACCAGCCTGGCAGTGGCTGGAGGCCCCACTGCAGGTTGGCCTGGCCGGTGGCTCCGCGGCCTGGCTGCAGAGCGGAGCCAGCCGGGCAGGATTCCGGGGGGGAGGAACGGATCACCTCCCCCCACCTGCGGAACCCGGTGGAGTCAGATAAGCGGGGATTCGTACACCCCTACATATTTAGCGGAGAAGGACTAGTAGCACCAGCAGCCTTGGGGTAAGCCACCGAGAAGACTCTCTCTCCCTTGGAGGAAGAAGGGGACCAGCTCCAATAGCCTGCCATCCAGATCACTAGAAGGGCTTGCGACTTCGCTCCTGCTGTGGAGGAGTGGAGGGATGGGGCGGAGCCATCAATCATGTTACAGGAGCCAATGAACAGGGGAGGGGAGGGGCATGGAGCCAGCAGCCCCCTTCTGTCCTGATTGTTCTGTGCAGCTTGGCCCAGCCATGAAAAGATATAATGCGCAGGGACGCGCTATGAGAGACGCTTGTATACAGGGCCAGTGTAAGGATCTGGAATCAAAAGGACCAGTTTGTAGTGGGATAAAATGCCAGGTGTGAAGAGAGCCTCTGTTTAGGGATGTCAGAGAATTCCGCTATGGATCTTGGTGAGGCCGAATGCCAGTTCATTCGGCCCCCCGAAATCCATTGCGGAACGAAGCCCCTGCCCCCCCAACCCACAAAAGGCGCGTGAAACAGAGCACTTACCTGCTCCCGTCCGCGCTGCTTTGCGAATGGCGGCCATCCTGCAGCCACCATTCGCTTCCTCCTCTTCATAGATACTTACGTAGCCTACCACGTACTTACATAAATACTTAGGTAGATACTTACGTAAATACTTACGTAGCCTACCACAGCTAACGCAGGGATGCCATTTGCGTCCCTGCAGAGGCCGTGATAGGCTATGTAAGTATTTACGTAGCCTATCATGGCAGGGGGAAAAAACCCAACGTATGCAAATGGCGGCAGCTACCGCCATTTGCGTACGCTGGGTTTTTTTCCCCCTGCCGTGATAGGCTACGTAAACATTTCTGTAGCCTATCACGGCTAAATACAGGGATGCAAATGGTGGCGGCTACGACAGCCACCATTTGCATCCCTGCAGAGCTGCCCAGTGGCCGGATGTCCGGCTGCATGCAGCTGGAGCTGGCTGGTGGCTCCGCGGCTTGGCCGTGGAGCGGAGCCAGCCAGGCACAATTCCGGGGGGGAGGACCGGATCGCCTCTCCCTCCGTCGAGGATTCTGGGGGGAGGGACGGAGCGCCTCCCCCCCACCGCGGAAACAGAACGGAAGGTAAGTGTTCCGTCCATCCCTACCTCTGTCTCTGGGTATTTCTACATTAAGCAAAAAACCCACAAAACCCCACATTCTTTCTGGAGCTTCCTGCTTTCGGTTTCTTTGCGGGATTAGGAAGGGCTTCTTTACATGGCAGCCACGTGGTTTGAACTGGGGGAGTGCCTCCCTCCCTCCCTGGCATGTGTGCAAAGGAGGGGTGGGGGAGTCTTGTTTTCATAGCTTAACTTCTGCTGTACCATTTTCTTGCAGCCCCCTGGAAACCTATGACTTACTTCTGAGTAGACATAGAATGTAAGATTGAGCTGTAAGTCTGCAACC
The DNA here is from genome assembly GCF_057233095.1 of Heloderma suspectum. NCBI lineage: Eukaryota > Metazoa > Chordata > Lepidosauria > Squamata > Helodermatidae > Heloderma > Heloderma suspectum. Next base: position 74,942,802 of record NC_139460.1, on the reverse strand, counting down.
CTTGGCACACTTATGTGGGAGTAAGCCACATTGAACTCAATGGGACTTACTTCTGAGTAGACATAAGATCACCCTGTAAGTCTGCAACCCTCAGCACACTTACTTGGGAGTAAGCCCCATTGAACTTAATGGGGTGCTCTGAAACTACAGAGGATGTTGCTTCTGAGCTTGGTGGGATGGGGGATCAGTGTGTCTCCCTTCGTTGCAGGGAAGCATTTTACCCTCTTCTCCCTCCAATTGAGAAATGCAGAGGCAGGAGACACAATTGGCCCACAATTCTTGCCCTTGCTCCTGTCAAATCTCACCCTGACTGCGCCCCCAACAACTGAAAACAAACGCCCACAGCAGGCAGACACAGCGGTTTCTTCAACTATTGGAGGATTTCACCAGGAGGTCATGGCGCTCCTGTTCTGCAGGCTGGAAAAAATACCAATTTTTTTGCGTTTGGGGAAAATATGAGATAGGCTGGAGGAAATGGCAGGAGATACCCTGGAGGGTACCGGCATCATCTAAAGAGCATGCAAACTTCCAAGAGAGAGCCATCTCAATAGCAGGATAAAAGCTTTGTGTGATGAACCCCTCTGTCTCTCTCTATCAAATGGATCCTGCAATAATACGCTGCATTGTATAGCCACCCCTTAACAGGAGCGTTCCTCCAGCCATGCCTTCCTCCAGGATGCTATATAACATCCTTTCCCAATCTGGAGTCCTCCAGATGTTTTGGACTACAACTCCCAGAATTCCTGACATAGTTTTGTGGGTGGCTCTGTTTTGCCTCCAGACTGGTTGGCAATTGGGACAAGGTTGGGAATCTGTGTGGAGGTTGGGAAAATATTTTTCATTGTGTGACCATTTGAGAGAGAATTACTTTAAGTCCATGAACAGGTGGTATTTATTTCTTTATTTGTGATATTTATATACGACTAAATATAATAAAATCCCTAAGCAGTTTACATATAAATATTAACATCACATTTAAAATACAGTATTAAAAACAATTCCAATTACAATAAGAGCACTACAAGGAGCAGTAAGATGGAGCAGCAAGATTAATTTAAATTTTAATTACAAGCTGGGGAAAGCCTGGGTGAGCAAAGGTAAATTGTACCTATGACTTTCCATACAGTACCTAGTGTGTATAGTTCAGTCATCATCAGTAGCAAACTCAGCTAACAGCTTATAGTATCTGGAGGGGGGGTGAGTTAGGGTCTTCTCCCCTGGGTTTCAGGAGGGGGGGCAAGACAATGACACTCCCACCCACCACCCACCTCCATTTGCTAGAAATCTCCCCTCTCCCCATATAGAAATAAAATGTTTAACTTAAAGTCTGGCAGGCTGCCCCAAGCCAGGCTGCTACAGCTCTGAGGGGGAGAAAGCAATATCTACTGCTGGACCCTGGTTTTCCATAAGGGTTTCCCTCCAAAGAATCCTGATAGTCTGCCACCATAGGCTGAGCTTTGCCTGGCCACTCGAAGATGGCCAGCTGCTTGCGGAGTTCTAAGGCCTGTTGCCAAGGAGCCCTCCATTCAGCCCAGCTCTAGGAAAAACATCAAAAGGGCGGTTGCATTTAGTTGGCCAAAGGCCAGAAGACACAGAACTCAACAAAATCTTGTGAAATATCCTAAGAATACCAAGGGTAGCTTAGCTACAGTGAACCTCCTGCCAGCAGAGTGGAGCTCCACTACTGGTGGTAGTTGGTGCTGGACCTCAAGAGATATTTTTTAACTATGGGAAGTGGTATATAATCATCGTCATCATCATACCAGGGCCTTCAACTAAGCCAGCCTGGAGCTGGGGTATCTAATACCTCCATGTTGGGGAAGGGGGGAATGCAGCTGAATGCTGGGGGAAAATGAAAGCTAAGTCTGCCCCCTACACTTCCCACCCTGACCGGAGTGAACAGGCAGGGCTTTGGAAGTGGTGGAGGATCTACCACTTTGCCCCTCCCCCCTCACTTAGAACTACACTGTAATTTAGGATCCTTCAATGCCATAAACTGCAGGCTAAACTAGACACTATGTTAAATGCGTAGCATCTAGTTGATTCTAACCTTTCCCCCCCTTTAGTTTTAGTTTAGTGTAAGCGTGCAGGTGCCCAGTGTGGATCAGGATCACTGCATGCAAGTAGGAGAGGGTTGTACCTTCCCACCCAGCTGCCTTTGCTCCCTAAATTCTTTCCTCCCCCCATTGGGGGCTAAGAAAGGGGGGAACACAATTGGTGCCAAGTTTCTTGGCTTGCAGTTTCTCAGTACCTTTGAAGATCGGTTTTAATGGCCCACCTGGAGCTGCTGTTATACAAAGTGAGGCGGTAGATTTTGAGGGCCATTAATGGGTAGCAAATTGTCAGGAACTGAATAATAATAATAATAATAATAATAATAATAATAATTTATTTGATTTATACCCTGCCTTTCTACCAAAAATGGCCTTACCAAAAAGGCACTGAAGGTAGCTTACAAAAAATTTAAAATAGATTAAAACAATAAAACACATTAAAATACAATAAAAACCATAACAATTGCAGAATAAAAAGCAGCACCCAATCCAGCAGATCCACTTACAGGACCAAAGACCTTCTTGAATAAAGCAGTCTTTGTTTGCCAGCAGAAGGACAGAAGAGAGGGAGCAAACCTAGAAGAGATAGAAGGGCAGCAGAGAGGGAGCAAACCTAGAAGAGATAGAAGGGCAGCAGAGAGGGAGCAAACCTAGCTTCCCTTGGGAGGGAGTTCCACTTAATAACTTCATAACAACATTTCACATTCGTATAGTGCTTTCAAGTGTTCAAGGAGCTTCATGGGCATTATCTAGTTGTAAAATAGGTGGGCGCTATTTGGATTTTCCACCTCATGTTCTAAAATATCTTGGGCCAGCCCTGGTCCAGTTCTTGTCTTGGAGCAGAATAATAAATACATCTTTGTGCTGGTCTTCAACAGTTGGCATACAAATGAGTAAGAATAACAAAAGTAGGTTGTTGCTTTACAAAAAAATCTTTTTAAAGGATGCACTGTTTTAAAGTTTTGAACTAACCTAGTCTTTTCTCCTTTTCCCAAAGGAATTTTCTGATACTGAAAAAACATTAATGAAAAAAAGAAAGTAAGTAGACATCAGATAAGCTATGTTCTGTGCACAGTTTCCTAGTTTTGTTTACTAGTCTAGCCTCAATTCCTTTGACATTATATGTAATTGCCCCCTGAATGGGGCAGTGCTGGGGCAGTATGAAAATTAAAATAAGCTTGCAGTTCATTATTATTATTATTATTATTATTAGCCATTTTGTTTATAGTCACAAAGATTTCTCTCCACAATAACTGAATTAGAGACGTCATTAATCTGAGCTTGGCTTCACCATATGTCAGTTTTTCTGAAAGACTTAAATGGTAACCTATTTCAGAGCATGTTTTTACCATCGACCTGATAATCTTCTGGTGAGTTTCCCCTCCCCCTCTTTATCTCAGTACAAATTAGTTTGCAAAATGATTTGGATTAATCACCGAGCCACAGCATATCTTATCAAGCGTTCCTGTGACAGCCGCTTAGCCGGACTAAAATGTGTGTGAGCCAATCTTTTGCTTTGTGCTAATATATGACCAGTAAGAAACTGATATTTATTTTTTGTTAAGAGAAGAAGAGCTAAACCACAAGACTTTGAGTTTGTGGCAAGGCTTTCATAGGGTGCATTTCTTTCCACTGAAATCTCATCCTGAAAGCTCGTGATGGATGATTAAAAGCAGGTCTGCTCTATCGCACAGCACAGCACAGCACTGTGCAGGCCAGGCTCACATGTAGGGATTTCTGCTGGGGTGAAAAGAGAGAAATTTCTTTGTTTTCAATTACTGGGAAGCAAAGGGAATTTCAGCAGATCCAGCTTTTCTCATCACTGTTGGATTATTTTATTATTTTAGGGATTTATACTCCCACCACTACCTCTCAACTGGTTCCCAGGGATGCTTAGAAAGCTCAGATTCTTGTGTGTGTGTGTGTGGGGGGGGGATAGTTGTAGCTCATGCTTTGCATTGCAGATAATCCTAGGTTCCATCCCTAGTATCTAGCTAGGGCTGGGAAAAGCTCCTGTCTGAAACCCTAGAGAGCCACTGGCAGTCAGTGTAAACGGGCCTTTCCCAAACTGGTACCCAACAGATGAGTTGAATTACTGCTTCAATTATCTCCTGCCTCCATGGGCTTCTTCACACGGAGGTTTTATCCTGCTATTGAGATTGCTCAGTCATGGAAGTGTGTGGGTCCTTTTCATGACGTCGTCAACCTCCAGGGTACATCCAGAGGTATTTCCTGGTTATTCCATGTTTAAAAGATCAGGAAATAATGAGGTATTAAAATACGTCGGATTGGTGTGCTCTTAAAACAGCCACTAGATGGCACTGTTTCATTGAGTGCTATGGAACCTTGAACATTAAAAACGTCCCCCCTCAGCAATCATGTGGTCGCCGTCTGAGAGCCCACTATAAATGCGGAAAAGCTCCACAATGGTAGCACTGCAGATGTTTTCTTTAATGTAACGGCGGCCCATGGCTCTGCTGGCTGGAGATGATGGGAGTTATAGTCCAAAATATCTGGAAGGCTGATGTACACAATATTAAAGGTGCTTCTAGACAAGGCTTTGATCATGTAATCACCCTGCTTCATTTACAAAATATGTGTGTGTGGGGGTCCAGACATCAGGGTCTTCCACTCGTAACCTTACCAAGTTTTCCCACTGCTTTTTCCAACTTTTTTTCTTTTTTTTTTGGAGAAAACCCATTAAAGAGAAAAAGGTACAATAGCTGCGCATTGCCTTCCAATTGGTAGTGCCAGGAGCCCTGTGTCTGGAAGCACGCTAAGCCAGACGAATTGCTATAAGGCAGCTTCCTTTGTTCCTTAAAATTACAGTAGAAACAAACACATTAAAAGCAACAACCTTTAAAAACAGCAGCAGAAATAAAAATCAATACAAGGCAACGTTTTGAGAAGTAGCTTTTCATACTGGTGAAAAGTGCTGAAATTCCCCTGTCCATACAACTGTATGAAGTATGTAATGGAGTCCCGTTCCCTTTTGCATCTGATTATTTTGCAGCGACACTCATGTTCCCCTGATCTAATAGAGGACGCTTGCCAAGCGCCATGTGCTGGGAGAACACCAGCAATAGGCAACAGCCCTTCATCACTAGCGCTGGAGAACAGCCCCTGCCTGACCCAGGAGTATTGCACCAAGGACTGGGCAGGGTGGTGGTGGCATGAAAGGTAGAAGGAGGGTAGATTTGCCAGTACTGTAGAATCCTGGGGGATATACATGAGCATCTCCACCCAGTTACTGCTGACACAACCTCATGTTGTTGGGGAAAAAATGCTTTAAGGCTGCAATCCTATACCTGCTTAGCTGAGAATAAGTTGTTGTTGTTGTTGTTCAGTCGTTCAGTCGTGTCCGACTCTTCGTGACCCCATGGACCATAGCACGCCAGGCCTTCCTGTCCTGCGCTCTCTCCCGGAGCGTGCTCAGGTTCATATTCATTGCATCCGTGATGCTATCTAGCCATCTCATCCTCTGCTGTCCCCTTCTCCTTTTGCCTTCAGTCTTTCCCAGCATCAGGGTCTTTTCCAGGGAGTTTTCTCTTCGCATTAGGTGGCCAAAATATTGGAGCTTCAGCTTCATTATCTGTCCTTCCAATGAGCACTCAGGGTTGATTTCCTTTAGGATGGACTGATTTGACCTCCTTGCAGTCCAGGGGACTCGTAAGAGTCTTCTCCAGCACCACAGTTCGAAAGCATCAATTCTTTGGCGCTCAGCCTTCCTTATAGTCCAGCTCTCACAGCCATACATTACTACTGGGAAAACCATAGCTTTGATTAGACGGACCTTTGTCGGCAAGCTGATGTCTCTGCTTCTTACTATGCTGTCTAGGTTGGCCATAGCTTTCCTCCCAAGGAGCAAGCGTCTTTTAATTTCATGGCTACAGTCACCGTCTGCGGTGATCTTGGAGCCCAAGAAAGTAAAATCTGTCACTGCTTCCATTTCTTCCCCTTCTATATGCCAGAAAGTGATGGGGCCAGATGCCATGATCTTAGTTTTTTTAATGTTGAGTTTCAAACCAGCTTTTGCACTCTCCTCTTTCACCCTCAACAAGAGGCTCTTGAGATCCTCTTCGCTTTCTGCCATTAGGGTGGTATCGTCTGCATATTGGAGGTTGTTGATAATTCTCCCAGCAATCTTAATTCCGACCTCTGATTCATCCAACCCGGCATTTCTCATGATGTACTCTGCATATAAGTTAAATAAGCAGGGTGACAATATGCAGCCTTGTCGTACTCCTTTCCCAATTTTGAACCACTCAGTTGTTCCATCTCTGGTTCTTACTGTTGCTTCTTGACCCTCGTACAGGTTTCTCAGGAGACAGGTAAGGTGGTCTGGTACTCCCATCACTGTAAGAATTTGCCACAGTTTGTTGTGATCCACACAATCAAAGGCTTTAGCGTAGTCAATGAAGCAGAAATAGACGTTTTTCTGGAATTCTCTTGCTTTCTCCATGATGCAGCGAATGTTGGCGATGTGATCTCTAGTTCCTCTGCCTCTTCTAAACCCAGCTTGTACTTCCAGTAGTTCTCGGTTCGCATACTGCTGAAGCCTAGCTTGTAGGATTTTGAGCATCACCTTGCTGGCATGTGAAATGAGCGCAATTGTGCAGTAGTTTGAACACTCTTTGGCGTTGCCCTTCTTTGGAATTGGAATGTAAACTGACCTTTTCCAGTCTTGTGGCCACTGTTGAATGTTCCAGATTTGTTGGCATATTGAATGCAGCACTTTAACAGCATCATCTTTTAGGATTTTAAATAGCTCAGCTGGAATACTGTCATCTCCGCTAGCTTTGTTGTTACTAATGCTTCCTAAGGCCCACTTGACTTCACTCTCTAGGATGTCCGGCTCAAGTTCAGTGACCGCATTATCATGGCTATCAGGGACATTCAGATCTTTCTTGTATAGTTCTTCTGTGTATTCTTGCCACCTCTTCTTAATCTCATCTGCTTCTGTGAGGTCCCTGCCTTCTTTGTCCTTTATCATGCCCGTCTTTGCACAAAACGTTCCCTTGAGATCTCCAATTTTCTTGAAGAGATCTCTAGTCTTTCCCATTCTGTTGTTTTCCTCGATTTCTTTGCATTGTTCATTTAAGAAGGCCTTCTTGTCTCTCCTTGCTATTCTCTGGAACTCTGCATTCAGTTGGGTATATCTTCCCCTTTCTCCCTTGCTTTTCGCTTCCCTTCTTTCCTCAGCTACTTGTAAAGCCTCATCAGACAGCCACTTTGCTTTCTTGCATTTCTTTTTCTTTGGGATGGATTTCTTTGCTGCCTCCTGAACAATGTTACGGACCTCCGTCCATAGTTCCTCAGGCACTCTGTCTATCAGGTCTAATCCCTGAAATCTATTCCTCACCTCCACTGTATATTCATCAGGGATATGATTTAGGTCATACCTGAACGGTTCAGTGGTTTTCCCGACGTTCTTCAATTTAAGCCGAAATTTTGCAAGAAGCAGCTCATGATCTGAGCCACAGTCAGCTCCAGGTCTTGTTTTTACTGATTGTATGGAGCTTCTCCATCTTTGGCTGCAAAGGACATAATCAATCTGATTTCGATATTGACCATCTGGTGATGTCCATGTGTAGAGTCGCCTCTTGTGCTGTTGGAAAAGAGTGTTTGCTATGATCAGCATGTTCTCTTGGCAAAACTCGATTAGCTTTTGTCCTGCTTCATTTTGTACACCAAGGCCATGCCTGCCTGTTATCCCAGTGATTTCTTGACTTCCTACTTTAGCATTCCAATCCCCTATGAAGAAGAGGACATCTTTTTTTGGTGTTTGTTCTAGAAGGTGTTGTAGGTCTTCACAGAACCGATCAACCTCAGCTTCTTCGGCATCAGTGGTTGGGGCATAGACTTGAATTACTGTGATGTTGAATGGTTTGCCTTGGATTCGTACTGAGATCATTCTATCATTTTTAAGATTGTACCCCAGTACTGCTTTTCCCACCCTTTTGTTGACTATGAGTGCTACTCCATTTCTTCTAAGGGATTCTTGCCCACAATAGTAGATATGATGGTCACCTGAATTAAATTCGCCCATGCCTGTCCATTTTAGTTCGCTGGTTCCCAAGATGTCGATGTTCAATCTTGCCATCTCCTGTTTGACCACCTCCAGCTTACCTTGATTCATTGATCTGACATTCCAGGTTCCTAAACAATATTGTTCTTTACAGCATCGGATTTTCTTTTCACCACCAGACACATCCACAGCTGAGTGTCCTTTCGGGTTTGGCCCAGCCGCTTCACTCTTTCTGGCGCTACTTGGAAATACCCTCTGCTCTTCCCCAGTAGCATATTGGACACCTTCCGACCTGAGGGGCTCATCTTCCGGCGTCATATCTTTTAGCCTTGTGATACGTTCCATGGGGTTTTCTTGGCAAGAATACTGGAGTGGGTTGCCATTTCCTTCTCCAGTGGACCACATTTTGTCAGAACTCTCTGCCATGACCTGTCCGTCTTGGGTGGCCCTGCATGGCATAGCTTATGGCTTCACTGAGTTACGCAAGCCCCTTCGCCACAACAAGGCAGTGATCCATGAATGGGGAGAATAAGTTGCTTCTGACTAAACATACGTAGGATTGCGCTGTAAGGGGAGTTATAGGGATTTTGAGGGGCAGAGAGGGACCGCACTGCTACACATATCTCTGATAGGGCAGCAATTTTTGAGCAACCCAGATCATTGAATTAGCACATATAATGTTGATGACCATGACATACAGTCTAATGACAAATTATGGTATGAGTTCTTGTAGGGTAAAGTCTGTTTTATCACAAAGCTTCACTGTGGTTAGAGTATACGACCTTCATTTAAACACAGCATACAGAGGGAGCAATCCTATGGCCACTAGACAGCAGCTAGTTGGCCATAGGATATTCTGTTTTCCGGGAACCGACCTCGAAGTCTGCACTTTGAGGTCGGTTCCTGGAAAACTGACCTCTGCTCACGTCTGCGGTCTGCGCTGCCTTGCAGGCAGCGCAGAGAAACCCCATCCTCCTCACTTGGAAGAGGAGTGCGGAGCAGCCGAAAACAGGCGGGACTGGGGGCGTTCCGGGGTGGGGAGAGCGCATCTGCCTGTATGACACATACTATGTGTTGTACAGCAGCCTCCCCTCCCACTCCCCCCCCCCCCCCCGCAGCTAGACAGCCGAAAATGGCTATCTAGCAGAAAAAGCAGGGCAGGAGAAACGTGGAGGGAATGATCCCCCCTGAGCTTCTCCTGCCTTGCTTTGGATAGGTAGTCGCCTCCAAGTTCGGAGGCGGCCGCCTATTTAGATAGAATTGCACCCTTAAAGTCCTTGTTCAATCTTTGGAAGAACCAGACTGAAGCTACTAAAAACTGATCAGATTCTACATTCCTTTCCCTTTTGCTAGGTCCATCCAGAAGTCCATGTCAGAAAATGAAGCATTTGGTAAGTCAATCAAATTGTGTTCCATTTTGGCTTTTGTATTGTTTCTTACCATGCAAATAAAGCAAGGCCGCATTTCCTCCTGAGTACTTACAAACAAACAAAACAACTGTCTGATGGATGTTGCATAGTACCAGATGGAACTTCTAGTAGATGCATACACAAAACAATTATGAGTATGTCCCACATTTAATGTAAACTGTTTATTTTCAGTTGTTAAAACTGTTATTTTCACTTGCTAGCCAAAAACACCAACATGATTTGAGAGATGTCCTTCTGTGAAATTTCTGGAGTCATTGACCAAAGATCATTATTTTCACGTTCAACTGTGGTGGTCAAAATATCCTATTTTTTACAGCTACCTTTCAAAAATAAATCATTTTCTACTTATATATTCCAAGTTCTATAACTGACTTCTTCAGAAATTTCAAAATACATTTTGCTGAATATAGAAATAAACAAAAACACAGCAATCCCATCATAAAGAGCCTATCGACCTCTCAGTGGGTTTTGCAGTTCAGAAGGATTTGCATCCATTCATATTCTGTCTCACTAGATGACAATGAGTGGATTGCATTTAAACTGAGGATACTTTCTATAGGCACAATTCTGAATTTTCATTGCAAAGATCTGCATATTTCATCATACGGCATTACTTGAAAACCAATAAATATAAAATTGCCACCACATATCAACATTTCTTTCCTTTATTTTTCCACACACAGGGGATTTAGAACAAGGTAAAGTGTGACCGAACCCAAAAGAATTGTACCCCTTGTCTACAAGAGAAATCACAAAGGATGTTTCACGGAGAACCCAAATATTTCAGAGTATTAACTAGACCTTACTACAATCTTGAAATCTATGCAAACCATGAAAGAGATGGAGCCACCTTTTTATAAAAGACATCACAATCACAGGTGTTAAAACTCATGAAGGGTGCAATCCTATGCATGCTGAGACAGAAAAAGTCCTACAACTCCCAGCATTCTCCTGGCAGCATTGGATTTGAAGGATTTTTTTCTGTCCAAACATGCATAGGTCTATTTTAGTAAAAATCTTTTACTAAAGACTTGCACCTTTAGTAAAAACAAAACAAAACCAAAAACCTGAACCACAATTGCTGCTAGGTCATGTCATATTGCAAGCAAAGGCCTAATCAACATCAGTATTGACATAATACTGGCAGTAATCTCTGGATTCCCTTCATGGATCACTGCCTTGTTGTGGCGAAGGGGCTTGCGTAACTCAGTGAAGCCATAAGCTATGCCGTGCAGGGCCACCCAAGACGGACAGGTCATGGCAGAGAGTTCTGACACTGGAGAAGGAAATGGCAACCCACTCCAGTATCCTTGCCAAGAAAACCCCATGGAACGTATCACAAGGCTAAAAAATATGACGCCGGAAGATGAGACCCTCAGGATGGAAGGTGTCCAATATACTACTGGGGAAGAGCAGAGGGTATTTCCAAGTAGCGCCAGAAAGAGTGAAGCGGCTGGGCCAAAGCCGAAAAGACACTCAGCTGTGGATGTGTCTGGTGGTGAAAAGAAAATCCGATGCTGTAAAGAACAATATTGTTTAGGAACCTGGAATGTCAGATCAATGAATCAAGGTAAGCTAGAGGTGGTCAAACATGAGATGGCAAGATTGAACATTGACATCTTGGGAATCAGCGAACTAAAATGGACAGGCATGGGCGAATTTAATTCAGGTGACCATCATATCTACTACTGTGGGCAAGAATCCCTTAGAAGAAATGGAGTAGCACTCATAGTCAATAAAAGGGTGGGAAAAGCAGTACTGGGGTACAATCTTAAAAACGATAGAATGATCTCGGTATGAATCCAAGGCAAACCATTCAACATCACAGTAATTCAAGTCTATGCCCCAACCACTGATGCCGAAGAAGCTGAGGTTGATCGGTTCTATGAAGACCTACAACACCTTCTAGAACTAACACCAAAAAAAGATGTCCTCTTCATCATAGGGGATTGGAATGCTAAAGTAGGAAGTCAAGAAATCACTGGGATAACAGGCAGGCATGGCCTTGGTGCACAAAATGAAGCAGGACAAAAGCTAATAGAGTTTTGCCAGGAGAACACGCTGATCATAGCAAACACTCTTTTCCAACAGCACAACAGGCGACTCTACACATGGACATCACCAGATGATCAATATTGAAATCAGATTGATTATGTCCTTTGCAGTCAAAGTTGAAGAAGCTCTATACAGTCAGTAAACACAAGACCTGGAGCTGACTGTGGCTCAGATCATGAGCTTCTTGTTGCAAAATTTCAGCTTAAATTGAAGAACGTAGGGAAAATCACTAAACCATTCAGGTATGACCTAAATCATATCCCTTATGAATATACAGTGGAGGTGAGGAATAGATTTCAGGGATTAGACCTGATAGGCCTGAGGAACTATGGATGGAGGTCCGTAACATTGTTCAGGAGGCAGCAACGAAATCCATCCCAAAGAAAAAGAAATGCAAGAAAGCAAAGTGGCTGTCTGATGAGGCTTTACAAGTAGCTGAAGAAAGAACGGAAGCAAAAAGCAAGGGAGAAAGGGGAAGATATATCCAACTGAATCCAGAGTTCCAGAGAATAGCAAGGAGAGACAAGAAGGCCTTCTTAAATGAACAATGCAAAGAAATCGAGGAAAACAACAGAATGGGAAAGACTAGAGATCTCTTCAAGAAAATTGGAGATCTCAAGGGAACGTTTTGTGCAAAGACGGGCATGATAAAGGACAAAGAAGGCAGGGACCTCACAGAAGCAGATGAGATTAAGAAGAGGTGGAAAGAATACACAGAAGAACTATACAGGAAAGATCTTAATGTCCCTGATAGACATGATAGTGCGGCCACTGAACTTGAGCCGGACATCCTCGAGAGTGAAGTCAAGTGGGCCTTAGGAAGCATTAGTAACAACAAAGCTAGCGGAGATGACAGTATTCCAGCTGAGCTATTTAAAATCCTAAAAGATGATGCTGTTAAAGTGCTGCATTCAATATGCCAACAAATTTGGAACACTCAACAGTGGCCGCAAGACTGGAAAAGGTCAGTTTACATTCCAATTCCAAAGAAGGGCAACACCAAAGAGTGTTCAAACTACCGCACAATTGCGCTCATTTCACATGCCAGCAAGGTTACGCTCAAAATCCTACAAGCTAGGCTTCAGCAGTATGCAAACCGAGAACTACTGGAAGTACAAGCTGAGTTTTGAAGAGGCAGAGGAACTAGAGATCAAATCGCCAACATTCGCTGGATCATGGAGAAAGCAAGAGAATTCCAGAAAAACATCTATTTCTGCTTCATTGACTACGCTAAAGCCTTTGATTGTGTGGATCACAACAAACTGTGGCAAATTCTTACAGTGATGGGAGTACCAGACCACCTTACCTGTCTCCTGAGAAACCTGTACGAGGGTCAAGAAGCAACAGTAAGAACCAGAGATGGAACAACCGAGTGGTTCAAAATTGGGAAAGGAGTACAACAAGGCTGCATATTGTCACCCTGCTTATTTAACTTATATGCAGAGTACATCATGAGAAACGCCGGGTTGGATGAATCACAGGTCGGAATTAAGATTGCCGGGAGAATTATCAACAACCTCCGATATGCAGACGATACCACCCTAATGGCAGAAAGCAAAGAGGATCTAAAGAGCCTCTTGTTGAGGGTGAAAGTGGAGAGTGCAAAAGCTGGTTTGAAACTCAACATTAAAAAAACTAAGATCATGGCATCTGGTCCCATCACTTCCTGGCATATAGAAGGGGAAGAAATGGAAGCAGTGACAGATTTTAGTTTCTTGGGCTCCAAGATCACCGCAGACGGTGACTGTAGCCATGAAATTAAAAGACGCTTTCTCCTTGGGGGGAAACCTATGGCCAACCTAGACAGCATAGTAAGAAGCAGAGACATCAGCTTGCCCTCAAAGGTCCATCTAATCAAAGCTATGGTTTTCCCAGTAGTAATGTATGGCTGTGAGAGCTGGACTATAAGGAAGGCTGAGCGCCGAAGAATTGATGTTTTCGAACTGTGGTGCTGGAGAAGACTCTTACGAGTCCCCTGGACTGCAAGGAGGTCAAATCAGTCCATCCTAAAGGAAATCAACCCTGAGTGCTCATTGGAAGGACAGATACTGAAGCTGAAGCTGTAATATTTTGGCCACCTAATGCGAAGAGAAAACTCTCTTTAAAAGACCCTGATGCTGGGAAAAACTGAAGGCAAAAGGAGAAGGGGACGACAGAGAATGAGATGGCTAGATAGCATCACCGATGCAATGAATATGAACTTGAGCACACTCCGGGAGAGAGCGCGGGACAGGAAGGCCTGGCGTGCTATGGTCGGTCCATGGGGTCACGAAGAGTCGGACACGACTGAACGACTGAACAACAATCTCTGGATGTCTCTGTGAAAGTTGTGCATCCAATACACATCTGAACCATGTAGTCCACATGTCACACCAGTGACTTCAGCTGGCACTTTTTCCTGCCCAGGCCCCATCCTCCTACACCACTGATAGGGGAAACTGTGGGATGAGTTTAGCTCATGTTGCTATAGGGCAGTACTTACACACTCAGTGTTTTTTCCACATTCCTCATTTGTCCATTTTCCATATTTGTTTTTGTATTAAAATGCCAAATAGACAATGGATTGTATCAGAAGATAGGTTAACTTAAGGAAGTTCACGGAAGGAAAGTTTCTGATACCCCCATGCGCCCCAAACAACATTGTTCAGGAGCCCCCCCCCCACCCTCTGAAGAGGCTCTTGTGGGATTGCAGATGGCTGCAGGGATGAGGAAAGGAAGGGAAGGGTTCCTTCCATGACCTTCCTTAAGTTAACTTATCTTATGATCAGTGGAGGCTGGTGGCTCTGATTTCAGTGGGGCTGTGTATCCATTCTGGGTTTCAGTCAGAACCAGCCAGAACTCTAAAGGAGCTGAACCCTATCCCCAAAATAGGTTTGGCGCCTTGGATAGCTGCTTTACAGTTCTGGTTGGTTCTGACTAAAACCCAGAGTGGATGCATTGCCCCATCGAAATCAGAGCCACCAGCCTCCACTGCTTATGATACATGCCCCTATACATCGCTGTATTGCAGATGTACCCTAACCCTTATTCAGGAAGTGCATGGGCCCTGATATTAGTGTAAGGCTAGGGTGGGCAACTGGTGGTCCTCCAGATGATTTGGCCTACAACTCCCATGATCCCTCACCATTGGGTATGCTGGCTAAGACTGATGGAAGTTGTAGGCCAAACCATTGGGAGGGCCAGAAGTCCACCCCCCCTATGCCAGCAATACAGAACTGTCAGTGTTGTGCACAGATGCCAATTAGTCCACACCTTTTCCACTTTGGAAGCTTCCTCAAGGAAATTGCCCATTAGAATCGGTCAATTTGCACCCTAGTACTAATTAAACAGTCTTCAGCTCCTTCACTAGCATGATACAGATTTAGGGAACGGAATTTCTGTGTTTCACTTTTAGATAGGAAAAATGTGAATGGCACACTCGGGCAGCTTCCCAAGAAGCAAGAGAATGATTTGTACTTCGGAAGGCACTGTCAGTCTGAAGGTAATTGCAAAATGCATTTCAGCTGATTTTGCATTTTCCACAAAACATTTTAAAGGGCACAGAGGAAAACAGTGAAATAATTTGTCAAGGCCTCTGGTGGGGTGGGTTGACTCTTCCCCAAGGGAGAGATATGCACTTTAAATAAAGAGGAAGTTGAAGTAAGGAATTGCATGGCTTATATTAAATGCTTCTTGTAGCTTATAGATCAGTAGAAGGCCCACACACAGTCAATTTATTCTTCTTCTGAACTATGATGGTCGATACGACAGCTGCTTTCTGACATTCATTTGGAACATATGCTAAGTGCTCTGTAGAACAAAGAAGTACCCAAAAAAATCTCAGAGGAAGCCCACATTAGAAAAAATTAGAGATTCGTCCCAATCTAAACCTTTTTGTTTAGGTGTCTCATTGTTTAGAAGCCTCACTGATATCTGTGGGGCTGACTTCTTGCGGAGTGTGCTTAGGATCACAGCCTTAGATAACTACTGAACTAATCACACCAAAGTGTCTCTGCCAAAGCCAGCCCACTTTCATTGCTCTGCAGGGAATAATTCATACAAACAAGGATGCAGAGTGGACATTTGAAGTCTCTGGTTGCATTGCTAAGAACCAGTTGAATGCAGGTGCCACCATGCACATCATCAGATTTCTATGACACCACCTCTAGCAAATTACTCTCAATCTCCTGTATTGTGATGCTTGAACACAATGGCCTGGTTTGCACATCACAATAAACTAGTTGTTGTCTTTTAAATCTTGGGTTGCTGCGAATGTGTGGGAGTGGCTCCCTCTGCCCAATTGCTCTTGCCACAAGGGAGAGGGGCTAAACTTGTTTAGCATTGCATGTGAACCAGGAATTCTGGGTTGTTGAGGGAAATACAACAACTCTCCCCCAACAACCCAGGATTCATAGGGCAGCGTCCCATGATGTCATTCTGCAAACTCAAATAACGCTAGTAGAACACTGCCTGATCTTTCTGTTGCACAAGTGGTTGCCCATTAAGCTTGGGCAAGCAGTTTCACAATGGGTTGCACAAGCAGAATGCACAGGCATTTGCGTAATGGGTTATGCAAGAGTTATGCGCAACCAGTTGCACAATGGGTTGCGTAAACATAATGCACAACTGCTTAGGCAACTGTGCTTGTGCAAATGTAACTTTAATTGGATTCTCCTCTTGTGCATAGTTTGGAACCTAGTTTCTGCTAGTGCAACGTCATTTGCACTAATGGAATGACGCAGGGAGGAAGCAATCTTATGGCTGCTAGTCAGCGGCTAGACAGCCATAAGATATGTGGGTTTCCGGGAGCTGACCTTGGAGCCTGTGCTCCGAAGTCAGTTTCTGGAGAACTAGTTAGATCCTAGTTATTGCCTGTTAAACCTTCTAAAGGTCTGTATGTTTGAAAAGAGCCTATTGCCAGAGCTGAGCCAGAGCTAGGTGACAAGAACAAAAAAGCGGAGGGGATGTAAAACTGACAGCCAGTTTCTAGCATTGACCGTAAGCTGTACTTAACCCAGAGTGGCTGTCTTCCTCTGCCCACAGGCTGGATTCTATTTCAGCTCCTACAGATCTCTCTTATAAAGTCCTTCCAGAGTTCCTTCCTTTTCACTTCTGGTAACGGGGGCAAGTATGAAACACCAAACCTCACTGCATATGTGGGCAGCCCAGATTAGCCTGAGCAGCGGTTTTCTCTTAAACCTTCTGTCAGAGTTGTGGTCTACTCAGTTTAGATGAGACAGTTGACAAAAGATCATGGCAACTCTCCTCTAGTGCCTTAGCATAAAGCCTTTTTGCTTTTCTGTGAAGTACAGTAAGTTCCCTCTTCTTGTTGTTGTTGTTGTTGTTTTCCCCCCTTCCCCTTCCTGGTCCTTCCTTTCCAAAGACAACTGGTGGTGTGAGGATTATGCACTTGACCTCACAGAATGCTCCAACCTGATGAATGAAAATGCTAAACCGCAGGCTTAACTTTAAGCACCTTAAAGCCATAGATTTCAAATAGGCTATTTGTGAGCTTATCTTAGCTTTCAACATTTCCTTAACCATTTAACTGCCCATGACACAATATGGGAGTCTTGTCCAAGTTTGGGGCCCAGTTTACCTGCTTGGCCCTTTGTGCCTCTGCAGCGTTCCTACATTGCCAAGAGTGTTTGGAGGTTGGTTCTGTGGCTGGTAGAATTCACTTGGTTTTTGCTCTACTTCCTGCTGAGATTACAGCGGGAAAAGGCACCAGGTACTTTGTCCTGACTTACAAATATAGGAAGCAGCCTTATATCAGGTCAGACTATTGTCTGCATAGCTCAGTGTTCCCCAGGGTCTCAGACAGAGGACTATCCTATCACCTGCTAGCTGATCCTTCAAGGAGATCCCAGAGAGTGAACCAGGACTTTCTGCATGCAAAGTGTATGCTCTGCTACTGAGTTACAGCCCTTCTCCAGCATGGAAAAAGCCTCTGTGGTATTCCCTAAAGAAGAGCTAGACCTCTGCAGAAGGAGGATTTGCAGCTCCGTCTAAAGATGCAAATGGCATTCTGCAGAATACATGAAAAAGCACCTCAGGAGATCATACAAGATTGTGATAGCACAATTCAGAAGGGCATCATTCTTTTCACTGTAGTTCTTCCTGGTGGCAGAATCCCCTTTTCTAATTCTTTCATACTCCTTCAGCTTGGAGTCACATGTATAACTCTTTTCTTTCATGTATTTGAGGAGCAGAAATGATCTAGAAGTATCCAGACATTGGCTAATGATGGAATTCACCACTATGTACTTTCAAGATGAAATGTGTGCGTGTCCATTCGCTTCCAGATGGAAATACGAAAAGGGAGGCTCATTCCTGTTCTCCTTGGAAACAAGCTTGTTGAAGAAGGAGCGAGGGACACAGGAACAGGCTGAGGGAACATCAGGGCCATTCCACTGTCCTTCCCGCTGGGAGATGAGAGGCAAACCAGGGCCATTCCACCAGCCCTGCTGAAAATCTCCTTAACTTTTTCCTTTTCCCTCCCCAGCCCCTTTTCCTTTTGTGTTGTGTCCTTTTAGATGGTATGCCTGTGGGCAGGGACTGTCTTATTTTTGCTGATTGATTGTAAGCTGCTCCAGGCGCCTTATTTTGGCTGAGGAGCAGCATAAAAATACTTTAAATAAAAAAATAAGAGAACTCAAGACTGAATTTGAAAAATTGAACTCATGACACAAACCAGGTGTCATTAGTACACTGTCCTCTTAGATAATGAAGAGGGGACATTATATAGGAACTGAATGTGCTGAAGCTAAGCAAGGCTGGTTCTGGTCACTGCCTGGGTAGAATACTAGCTGGGACCACATATGTATTGCTTTGAGTTCCATAAAAGAAGAAAAGTGGTATAATAATTGTATGTTGTTGTTGTTGTTGTTATCACCTAGGTGAACACCAAGCTTTGTTTTAAGGGTGATGATATAGCATATTTAAAGTAGTATTTTGGTTGATAAAAGCTTCACAGTTCTTGAAAATCTAGTAACAGCAAATGAAACTGTTATTAACATTTCGAGGGAGAATAACATATATTTTCTAGAACAGTAGAATGTTTGGACCAGGGGAGTATGGCTCCCTGCTGAGGGCCACATTGCTTTATGGGTAATCTGTCAGGGGCTGCATATTGGCACTAGTGGTGAGCAGGGCTGAGACCAGTGGTGGTCAGGACCAGAGTCAAAAGTGGGTTGATCACTTCTTTTCTCTTTCTACCACCCGCTTTTCTCTCTATCCCTTTCCCTCTCCCTCCTTCTTCCCACACAGTGGGCTATAGTATAGCTGTGGTAGGCTATATACCTACTTGGTTGGATACAAATGCCATTGACATTAATTACCTGCTTGCTAGTGAAAAGGTTTAGGACTGGGGTGTTACAGAATAAATGAATATTTATTTATTTATTTATTTATTTATTGGTTATGTCTTTTGACTTATACAAAACAAAACAAAAATAAATGAGCAAAGGCATAAGAGGAACTTTATTTCAACAGTGAAAAACTCATGATGATTATCAGAAATATTTATGATTCCCATTGAAGAAAAATTGAAGAACAATACATACAGTATGCTATAGTCAAGGGACATATATGTTCTGACCTTCTTGGGGTCTTGATCTTCTCTAAGATTCACCACTACCACAGCTACTTTACATATCAATGGCATACCGAAGAGGCAGTTCATATTTTTAAAGTTGTCACGTTGCTATAACTGAAGGAAAGAGGCCCAGAGGAAGCAGGAAATAAGTCTGAAACGATTTTGAAAAAGCAATATCTTATAATCTCCCATTCCCTATTGCAGTAAAAACATTTTGAAGATTCCTAAATTGTTTTATTTTTATATGTTATTCATTTTTCTTATAAAAATTATATGAAAATGTTTTTCTTTTCAATGAAATATAGTTTTAAAATGTTTATTAGGTTCTTCCTGGTAATCATATTTATAATTTCCTCAGAGATAAATGAAGACATTCTCTTTGGTGAAAGATTTCATTTACTACAAGGAACAAGGATAGAAGAAACAATGTGTCAGGTAACTTTGCCTGCCTGCTATGAAAGCTTCTGCAATAATAATTTTGTTAGTCTTTACAGTAGCACACGTCTCCTTGGCTTTGCTGCTTCAGACTAACATGGTTACCCCTCTGGAATTTGAAATAGTACAGGGGTCCTCAACGCAGCACCCACAGGCACCATGGCACCCCGCGGGCTCCTCCAGCCACACCCACAAAGCTGTCCGCTCCCTGCCCCGTCATTCATATGTGTGTGTGTGTGTGTATGTGTGTACATCTTGAAAATGTTGTGGTAGTCTTCTTTCTCTCCCACCTGCCCCATTGCCCTCCTGTTTTCCCCTTCCTCCCAGCTTCTAGCTTTACTCTTTCTCTCCCTTCTAACCCTTTACCTTGTTGTTTCACACACACACCCTCAACCTCTAGCCTCACTATTTCTCTCCCACCCTCCACCATCTCTTTTTATTAGTGGCATAGTGAGAGCAGTAAGCCACCGAGCATAGTGGCAGCCTTGCAGCTTCTTACTGGCCTGCAGCCTCAAACAATAGAGCACATTGTGTTGTAATGCTGATGGAGGCCATAAGACTCTGTCTAAGTACTACTGATGGAATAGCAGCCACCAACAATGCAGTTAGGCATGTCTCCCTTGGCCACAGAGCACCCTGCTTTGGGAGATCCTTGTATATCCAAACTATATATAGGGCTGAATTCAGACTCGGCCATAGTCATGAATTTCTTAAGTCCCATGATTAAGTCTGGATCCAACCCATCGTAACGGAGGAAGACCTGCCGAATAGAAATTTGTGGTCCTTCTTTGATCCACAGTGGTCTTGCAAATCATGGTGACCATGTTTTTATCAGGTTCTGCAACATGTGCTGATTCATACAATCCACAAGATCCAGATCGTGAGTTCGCTAGCAGTTGTGTTGTGGAGCCAAGGCTCACAGGACCTTTTGATTAGCAGGGATGCTGATGTCAATTGCCACCCCTTCAGAATTCCCTATTCCCTCTGAGTTAGCTGTAATCCTCAAGTAGCTGGGGGTGAAATGAATTTTCCCAGCAACAAGGTATTGTTCCCTCTTGTAATGCAACATACATGGTCTTGAGTGGGCATTAAGACCTGCTCGCTTTACAAAAGGGCTGCTCCTGGTGGAGATGAAAACTGCTAGAACTGGTTTGTTGATAGGAATCAACACAGCTGCCTGCAATTTTGGACTCACTTTGGAGGTGTGGCTGTGGGGGCTGTCATGATGAGCACCTGCACTTCAGAATTTACTGCAACACCACTGTTCAGTGGTGGTCACAAACACCCCTACATGCGGGCTGCCAAGTGCCAGAACCAAATCTATAGCTCCTCACTGTTTCTGCTTGTATTTTTCTACTTGATCTAAGGAGAAAACTGGCTGACAGGGGGGAAAACCCCAAGCCTGTTCAGATTATTTCTTTCATTCCTCTCCTCTGCTAAGTAAATGCAAATAGGGAACTGCTTCCAGACAATTGGCCAGAGACCAAAGGTCTATGAGTATGTCACAATTACACTAGGTGTGTTTATATATCTGGTGAACTATGTAAAGCAAAACTTATTATCCTTATTATTAAAACTTATTATTAATACTCAAAGTATTATTATCCTCCTTGATTCCCATGTTCTTATTCAGCACGATACTAATTTCTTTTATGTGACCGTATGGATTTAATGCTTTTAAATATATATAAAACTAGGGTGCCATTAAATTAGCCTGCTGGAATTTTATCTGACATAGACCGACACTAAGCGCTTCGATCAATCTGGCAAGCTCCGGTTTCGTGTATGTGTCCAGAATGTTTCTCATTTTTTATAAACATATACGGTGTCTCCAGGCGCTCTTCTTCAGAAGACTACATTAATTAACCCACTAGTATGAGCAATTAATGAAGCCTGACCCTTGGGCCTGTGCATCATAATATAAAAGGAATTAATGATTCATCTGTTGCTGAACAGCAAGAACAAGAAGACATAGCAGAAATAGGTGTTGCTAATGATGCTGTAGTTATTGATGAACTAAGAAATCAGTGGAGGAATTAAAAGAAACGAAATGGGGATTCCTTTCCCTTATCCGTTTTTCTTCTTCATAAACCAGGTGTTGAGCTATTATAGATCTACATACAATTACAGGAGTGAAGATATCTTTGATTGAAGATATCCTTGATTGAAGATCCGTAGGGACAGTGTAGGCTCCAGGTTTTGGAGGGCCCTGGGCATGCCCTTCAGTGTGGGCCTAGCCTCTCCTGACTGCCATTGGCACCAACAGCTGCTGCTTCTGCTTCTTGCTGCCATCATTCGCCCTCTCTGGCCAGAGGGAAAGAGTGGATGAGTGAGCAAGTGGCAATGATGATGATGACCAGCAGCAGGGAGCTTTCAGCAGTGGCCACCCTGCACAGTTGCGGACCCCAGTAGGTGCTCAACCGACATCAGCCTTGTTGGCAACACCCCAGTAGGCAACACCCAACACCATCCCTGTTGTACCTAAATTGCTGAGGTGCTGCGAAGACATGTTTCCACGGAAATGGGAATTACTTGAACATAAGCATTCGCTTCCAGTTGTGTGAGTTCCCATTGGTAAAAGTAGTAAGTGTGCAGTGTCTAAAAGCTGCTTAAGTTTTCCAGGAGGTTGTGTAAACAAATATATAAGAATCTGAAGCCCACCTTTTAAGCTACTATTGGACAAAATACAAAGATGTTGTGTCTGTTGTGAATGGCACACACAAACACATTTTAAAGTAGGACTGCATATATAAGTAGTCTTCATTAGAGTAGTGCTATCTCTTGTTCAGACTTAACGTGGAAGTAATGGGTTAGAGCAACTTTTAAACCTACACAAGTGTTAGCCAGAGGCAAAATCCTTAAGGCTGAACGTTTTAATGGGTACAGCTCACCACAAGCAGTATCATATTAAAATCTGATTCTCAACATTAATTTTGGCTTCCTTGTTTTTGGTTCTTCTTCTCTTCTGACAGTATTTACCTGACAATTCAGATGTTTTACAGAATGTGGGAGAGATTATATTGAAAATCAATTCAAGAGAAATTAAATGATCCCATTGCTCTGATTTTCCCATTTCTAATTTTGGTTTAGTTCTGCCATTTCTTCTACATTTTCCTATTTAAACTTATAAATGTTTAAATAATAACAGAATTAAGGGCCTTAATATCAAAGAAAGTGAGAAAGAATAAACTAGTTTGTATTATCTGTATCCTGTTATTATAAATGCATTCCAACTATCTCAATTCATTTCATAATATATCTTGACTTTACTGGTACAATTCCTTTTGTTTGCTTTTTTCACATTGAAAAACTACCATCCAATATATTTTGTTTACTCTTTTGTGCTCAAGGTAATGACTTTTGAACAATGGATTCCACCTCAGAATCATGTTTCAAGTTCATCCAGCAATATGGTGAGATGCCATAATGCATTTTCTTTATTAATTTTCTCTTTAACATAAACCAATAAACAAAGAAAATGATTAAATAACATCTGTGTGGGCATAGATTCCATATGGCTTATGAGAGTCAACACATCAAAGTCTGCCATCCTGATATAAACATGCCCTGAGGTTCAGTCATTCTTGCCTTGGAATCCTGAGTGCCTTAAAAAAATAAAACTAAAAAGGCAGGAATAACTTTCTGTCCCAGATAAGAATACAGTATTTAATTTTTATTCATTAATTTTCATACACTGCCTTCTGTACAAGCAGTTGATACTTTGTATATCCCACCCCTCCACCCTCGTATGATGCCTGGTTTGTATGATCGCTGCTGGGGAAATAAGCCACCCATGGGCATTTGTAGGATTCTGGGGCGGCTTGTTACCCATGGCAACAAGCCACCCTGGCTGGGTTTGCTTGACATAACAAGCCATGCTGCCAAGGGTAATTATGCAAACCCCTGGCATGCCACTAGCACACACAGAGTGGTTAACAAGCCACCATGGCTTATTAACCCCCCTGCGATCATGCGAACCAGGTCACTTTGATGATTGGACATTTTTCAGAATCCTGTTTGTGTCAAATTGTCCATTTGATTTGTTAGATCATGGAAACTCGGCAACATTTAAATATGAAGCCCCATACAATTTTGGTGCTATGCTTAATGGCAAACCTTTCCAAGCCTTTTGAAAAGTGTCCCTTTCATTAACAACGTGTTCATAGCAGCTTGTTTATGTAAACATAACCACTTCATTTATTATTTTGGTCACATTTCATCTAAACATAAAACTCTTCCCCGCTCCACATTATCTGCTTTTAAAACATAGAAGATTACACGTCATACATTAGTAAATTGTCTGAGTAGGTTATATGCTGTTTTACTTCGAGATGTCCCCTCAATTTGATCATGCAAGTTCAGACCTCTCTGCCCCAAATTCATGGCCCGGGTTGTTGTTGTTCAGTCCTTAAGTCGTGTCCAACTCTTCGTGACCCCATGGACCATAGCACGCCAGGCCTTCCTGTCCTCCGCAATCTCCCGGAGTGTGCTCAAGTTCATATTCATTGCATCGGTGATGCTATCTAGCCATCTCATCCTCTGCCGTCCCCTTCTCCTTTTGCCTTCAATCTTTCCCAGCATCAGGGTCTTTTCCAGGGAGTTTTCTCTTCGCATTAGGTGGCCAAAATATTTCAGCTTCAGCTTCAGTATCTGTCCTTCCAATGAGCAGTTAGGGTTGATTTTCTTTAGGATTGACTGACTGGACCTCCTTGCAGTCCAGGGGACTCGTAAGAGTCTTCTCCAGCACCACAGTTCGAAAGCATCAATTCTTGGAGCTCAGCCTTCTTAGAGTCCAGCTCTCACAGCCATACATTACTACTGGGAAAACCATAGCTTTGATTATACGAACCTTTGTGGGCAAGGTGATGTCTCTGCTTCTTACTATGCTATCTAGGTGTGCCATAGCTTTCCTCCCAAGGAGCAAGCGTCTTTTAATTTCATGGCTACAGTCACCGTCTGCGGTGATCTTGGAGCTCAAGAAAGTAAAACCTGTCACTGCATCCATTTCTTCCCCTTCTATATGCCAGCAAGTGATGGGACCAGATGCCATGATCTTAGTTTTTTCAATGTTGAGTTTCAAACCAGCTTTTGCACTCTCCACTTTCACCCTCAGCAAGAGGCTCTTGAGATCCTCTTCGCTTTCTGCCATTAGGGTGGTATCGTCCACGTATCTGAGGTTGTTGATAATTCTCCCGGCAATCTTAATTCCGACCTGTGATTCATCCAACCCGGCGTTTCTCATGATGTATTCTGCATATAAATTAAATAATCAGGGCGACAATATGCAGCCTTGTCATACTCCTTTCCCAATTTTGAACCAATCGGTTGTTCCATGTCTGGTTCTTACTGTTGCTTCTTGACCCTCATGCAGGTTTCTCAGGAGACAGGTAAGGTGGTCTGGTACTCCCATCTCTTTAAGAATTTGCCACAGTTTGTTGTGATCCACACAATCAAAGGCTTTAGCGTAGTCAGTGAAGCAGAAATAGATGTTTTTCTGGAATTCTCTTGCTTTCTCCATGATCTAGCGAATGTTGGCGATTTGATCTCTAGTTCCTCTGCCTCTTCAAAACTCAGCTTGTACTTCCAGTAGTTCTCAGTTCACATGCTGCTGAAGCCTAGCTTGTAGGATTTTGAGCGTAACCTTGCTGGCATGTGAAATGAGCGCAATTGTGCGGTAGTTTGAACACTCTTTGGCATTGCCCTTCTTTGGAATTGGAATGTAAACTGACCTTTTCCAGTCTTGTGGCCACTGCTGAGTGTGCCAAATTGGTTGGCATATTGAGCGCAGCACTTTAACAGCATCATCTTTTAGGATTTTAAATAGCTCAGCTGGAAGACTGTCATCTCCGCTAGTTTTGTGTTAGTAATGCTTCCTAAGGGCCACTTGACTTCACTCTCTAGGATATCTGGCTCAAGTTCAGTGACCGCACTATCATGGCTATCAGGGACATTAAGATCTTTCCTGTATAGTTCTTCTGTGTATTCTTTCCACCTCTTCTTAATCTCATCTGCTTCTGTTAGGTCCCTCCCTTCTTTGTCCTTTATCATGCCCATCTTTGCACAAAATGTTCCCTTGATATCTCCAATTTTCTGGAAAAGATCTCTAGCCTTTCCCATTCTATTGTTTTCCTCAATTTCTTTGCATTGTTCATTTAAGAAGGCCTTCTTGTCTCACCTTGCTATTCTCTGGAACTCTGCATTCAGTTGTATATAACTTCCCCTTTCTCCTTTACTTTTCACTTCCCTTCTTTCCTCAGCTACTTGTAAAGCCTCATCAGACAGCCACTTTGCTTTCTTGCATTTCTTTTTGTTCGGGATGGATTTAGTTGCTGCCTCCTGAACAATGTTACGGACCTCCATCCATACTTCCTCAGGCACTCTATCAGATCTAATCCCTTAAATCTATTCCTCACCTCCACTGTATATTCATAGGGGATATGATTTAGGTCATACCTGAATGGTTTAGTGGTTTTCCCTACGTTCTTCAATTTAAGCTGAAATTTTGCAATAAGAAGCTCATGATCTGAGCCACAGTCAGCTCTAGGTCTTGTTTTTACTGACTGTATAGAGCTTCTCCATCTTTGGCTGCAAAGTACATAATCAATCTGATTTCGATATTGACCATCTGGTGATGTCCATGTGTAGAGTCGCCTGTTGTGCTGTTGGAAAAGAGTGTTTGCTATGATCAGCGTGTTCTCTTGGCAAAACTCTATTAGCCTTTGTCCTGCTTCATTTTGTACACCAAGGCCATGCTTGCCTGTTATCCCAGTGATTTCTTGACTTCCTACTTTAGCATTCCAATCCCCTATGATGAAGAGGACATCTTTTTTTGGTGTTAGTTCTAGAAGGTGTTGTAGGTCTTCATAGAACCGATCAACCTCAGCTTCTTCGGCCTCAGTGTTTGGGGCATAGACTTGAATTACTGTGATGTTGAATGGTTTGCCTTAGATTCGTACTGAGATCATTCTGTCGTTTTTGAGATTGTACCCCAGTACTGCTTTTCCCACCCTTTTATTGACTATGAGTGCTACTCCATTTCTTCTAAGGGATTCTTGCCCACAGTAGTAGATATAATGGTCACCTGAATTAAGTTTGCCCATTCCTGTCCATTTTAGTTCGCTGATTCCCAAGTTGTCGATGTTCAATCTTGCCATCTCATGTTTGACCACATCCAGCTTACCTTGATTCATTGATCTGACATTCCAGGTTCCTAAACAATATTGTTCTTTACAGCATTGGACTTTCTTTTCACCACCAGACACATCCACAGCTGAGTGTCCTTTCGGCTTTGGCCCAGCCGCTTCACTCTTTCTGGCGCTACTTGGAAATTCCCTCTGCTCTTCCCCAGTAGTATATTGGACACCTTCCGACCTGAGGGGCTCATCTTCCGGTGTCATATCTTTTAGCCTTGTGCGATAGCTCGCCACAACAAGGCAGTGATCCATGAAGGGGATGGCCCTGGTACTCTCAGTTAATAATTGCAACTGTGCAATTTCACTATTAAGCATTACATAATTAAATTACTAGTATTTTACAATAGCTTGATGCATATTTTGCAGGTAGAGTCAAATCTGAGGAGAATCAATGTCCTAAACATCTGTAATCATACAAATGAAAAGCTTGTTTCTTCATTTGGGACCTGGGCTGGAAGGCTTCCAAGTGCAAGAGTGATAATGATTTGACATTAACATAAAGTTATGGACTCAAGGTGGCTTTGTGCATATGTTAAACAAACTACACCTCTTGATTTTGGTAGGAGTAATTCTAGGTACATAACGTCATGATCATATTTGCATATATCACTGTGAGGTATCCTTTAAGAAGCTACTTCACAGGTACGCATTGCTTTTTGGTGGAAAGGTATCCACTGTTTTCACTCCATAACAGAAGGAGCTCCCATTCATGGAAGGACTCTTTCCACCCATGGAGGGATCCCTTCAATGGGCGCCTTCACTCCGGGCTTTTATCCCGCGATTGAGATTGCTCCTTCACAGAAGTTTGCAGGTTCTTTACATGACGCTGTGACCCTCCAGGGCGTCTCCTGCACTAAATGCCCATTGTTCCGTTTTTAAATAGATTGCAAATAATAAGCTATCAAATTACCCTGTTGTGTTCTGCTTCAGTTCCCTCCATCAAAAGAGTTAAAGCAGCAAGAAGAGGCGCTAGATCAATGAAAGATAATAGAAGACTCAGCTATGGGGAGAAGGAGGAGGGAAAGGAAGAGCATGTAAAGGGAGTCAGTTGTGATCCTGCATTTAAAAGGGAAGCAGAAAGCCCCATTTTAAAAGCAGGATTTTAGGCTGGTGTAGCAATGCCCCATCTCTCTGCAGAACTTTCCTTCCATGAACAGAATGGCATTATAATCTCTAACATGCCACAGCCAACCAAGTGGCTTTGATATTTTGAATGAACATGCGATGCTTCCCTCGGATGTGGCCTTTTGCATCTCTTGTTAAGACTGCTGACTGAATGAATGAAATTTCATGATCCTTTCTAATACCACAAACTCAGACATAACTTGCGTGGTGTCAGCGTGCACCAGCTAAGGATGGCATCAAATAAAAGTAGATTGCATGCAAAACTATAGTCTGCTTTTCATTTTCCAAACAGTGCTCTGATGAAAACTTGTTAGATATGTAAAATCATTATTTTTATTTCAGGAGGTCATGCTTGGTTCAACACAATCAGTAATGTTATATGACATCTTAGGATCTTATTGTTTTGTAATCTCTTCTCCATTACAGTTTGCCTGTTCTATGACCCTGACCACTCCTCATATGATTTGTACACTCTGAAAACCATGGTGTAAGTTGAAGAACGGTCTGTTTTCCAACTCTTAACATTTGCTGAATCAAAAACGTCGTATTTTACAGATTACTCTAGTCGCTTCCATTGAGAGCTTATTTCCTAGAGTTGATTACTCCATAAAAACACTGCTCAGTAATGGTTATCTACACATTTGTTTCAGAAATATTGCCATCTAAAGTCTTAAATATCTATAATGACTCTCACTCTTGAGTCCAATGGCACATGAGCACATGGACATGGAAACCTGTTGGTTAGGGATTCTGTTGCTGGGAAATCTGGCCCTTTGGGGGCTTACATTTGTGAGCTGAGCTTTGGGTTTTCCCTGGACTCTGGGGACTTTTTATGTGTGTGTGTTGGCTGTAATTCGCACAAAGAGCAAATTGTGCAAATTCTGGCTGCAGTTTGCACAAATTCTGGCTGAAATTTGAGCAATTTGCAGGTGTAATTTGTGCAAATTAAAAAACACTGAAAATCCACTTGCTGACCTGACTTGCTTCAGATTGAGTTGGGCCAGCTAGCGGAAGATGAACAGAAGTCTGGGGGGGGGGCTGAGCCAATGAAAGCTCATCGAGCTCCACCCCCCCAAACAGATTCCTCCAACATCCCTAATATTGATGTGTAGCTAGTTCCATACATCAACAACTTGGCACACAGACTGGATGCACAGATTTTCTTCCTACCTCTTGGAGGAGGGAGTTTTTGACAGTGCAGATGGAGAAATTCACCTAATCTGAGTGTTGAATTGCTGCATCGCAATAGCTTAGTGTGTGGAAGCAGTGACTTTACTGCCTGGATCAATGAAGTGAATAGCCCAGGGATGACGAACTAAATTGGGGATGGGGGCGGGATGACCTCCACACTCCCACACACCCCTCCATAGGCCGAATGATGTCAGCTGACATCTTTTGGTTCCTGGTTGACGTTCCCACTCCCTGGCACCATTTCGTTCCCATTGGGGGAGGCTAGCGCTCAGCAAAGCTGCCCTGACTGATTCAGCAGTTGGAGGAGGGCTTCACCTGCCTGCTTGGCTGGGGATGCTTCAACTGTGCAGCATCTTTCCTCACTGGGAAGGATTCTATGAAGGCAAAGCCCCCCAGACCAAGTTGGCGGCTGGAGAAACATTCCAGTTGCTGGTTCGGCTGGGGACACTTCACCTGTGCAGCATCCTCCCCAGTGGGGGAAGGCACCATGCGGGCACTTCCATGGGGCTTTGCGCACTGTACATCATTCCCATGGGTGCAGTGTGCAAACAGACTTGGCTGGCTCCCAAGGCTGCCTGAGTCCCCCACCCCACCCCACATCCCCTCCTTTTATCACTGATCTGTGATTGGAGATAGCACCAGGGATCCCTCCAGGTGTGGGGGGGAGGGCAGGGCTTCTGGAGCAATCCGTGAAGGTTCTGTGAGGTGGATGGGGGAGTGCTGTGAGCCACTTTCGGCCACCTGGCCAGAGGTTCCTCTCCCATGTCTGGTTTGGATTCAAGACCCACTCTTCAGCATAAAACAGCAAACAGACACTTTTTCATCCATCCTTTTTCAAAAGGATGCACTTATTCGAAGTAAGACAGGCCTACTGATAGCAAAAAGCAAGATACCCACGTGTGGGACATGTGAGTGGTTATATGAGGGCATGGAGACACTGTTTGGCTTACACCTGATGTCACTCCACCTGAAAGTGATTATGGTGTTTCAGAAATGGGTGGGGTTGGGACGCCAAGGATGGGCAGAGAGACCAAGTTGCAGAGGTTTCTTTATATACAGCATGGGTGAGAGAGGCAGGGAAGAATGACAGCTGGACGTCCATGTTGTGAGAAGTGATGATGACCAAGGCAAGCTTTGTTTCCTAGAGATTGGGGAAGGTTATGAAGCTAGCAGCTAGATTTATTTCAGATTTATTGGGTAGGGGGCATAGAGAAAGTTTTGGTCTCTCTAATAAGTTAGCCCTCCCTAGGCCAAGGTTGAGGCTGGGAGATAGTGTGCTCTTTCAAGGATTGCAGAGATGCTACATTGGCGCTGTGGGGTCTTATCAGCGGGAGAGTTTTCACAAGACAATACAGCTCTGGCCTCCACAGTGCCAGTTCTAGGTTTTTGAGGGCCCTTGGGCAAGATACCTTCAATGCCCCACCTTTCTCAGTTCCGTTGTCAGCAGCTGCTCCTGCTCCTATTCCTCATCATTCCTAGCACTTGTTTGCCTGGCAGGCAGAGAGCCAGGGAGCAAGCAGGCCGTGGCATCTCCTGCTCCTCCTTCTCACCACCACCATGGTCTGGGCCAGCGTGAAAGGCAGGTGAACAAGCGGACTGCAGTGGTGAAGAGGAGCAGCAAATCCAGGGGGCTCTTGGCAGTGGGGCCCTGCTGGGGTGTGAGCCCTCAGCAGGTGCCCAACCATGCCCCCCCTTGATGCCAGCCCTGGACCACCATATCCAGAGAATTGAAAGCAGAGGATGAGCATTGCCAGTGTACCCAGCTTCTGAACCTCCATGAGGCATCTGACATGCTATTGCCAATAAACTACAATAACAAATGAGTATCATATAGCATAGAAATGCTCTTACGTAGTTATTTGCAGTGAAATAATATGAGTTGCATAAGCACAACTGGAGCATTCCTTACACATTTTTCTTTCTTTTCTGTCACAAATTAAGGACCTCAGAAACAATATGCTCAAGGGCCCTCTAATCTGCCATTGCTTTTTGTGGGCCAAAGGCTAACCATCTTCACTCTAACTTTTAGCATCTTTCAAAGACACATTTTCAAATAATCTGGGGACTAGGATATTGTGTCATGCTGCTTGGAATGTGAGAAGCCAATCCATGAACATCCTTAGTGGACATTTTCACAGCACTACATCACTCTGAAGTCTGGAAGGCCAAGAGAATGCATATGGAACAAAGGGTTGTGGGACTCCAACCTTTTCCACAAGGCAATTTTTCAGGTTGCTCTTTTAGAACGACGCTTTCAATCAGTCCTGCTACCGTTGCATCAGTGAGAAAACTGATTTAATTAATAATTTTTGTAGTGCCCCCGATAACATCTCAGAGTCATGTCAGAGTTTATTTATAAGAAATGAAACAATACTTCTTTGCTTCTTAAAAGGAAAGATGGGGGAAAACATTTAAACGTGCTTTTGCCATTTGTTTCTTTACTACTCTAGGTTGTGGAATCTGATGAAAATAAAGCTGAAACTATGGGAACCTTAAAATGGTTGCAGAAATTAGTTCGAACAAAGAAAGCCAGTATACACAGCTTGGATGACATCAAGGATGTTTTGGTATCTCGCAGTAAGTCAAGCAACGTGGTTTGAATCTGTGTACGCATACAGTTTTCTATTCGGTTTTCAACATAGGTTCAGAATGTAGGTAAATTACACAACAAAACCTGAACCTTAATTTAAATGACAATATTCTCTGTCAATATGCTTCTGTAAATATGCACTGGGTAGTCTACAGTGTCTCCCAAGTAAGATCAAAGCATTTTGAGATCAGTGTGGAGCATGTTCTGCTTCAGCAGGACAATATCTGTGAGCTGTTTCAGACAATATATGAAAGAGCTAATCCAGCCCATTTTGTGGAGCTGGAGCACTTATTCTGCTTCCATGGTCCTCAGCCATCCATGTGAAAGCAGTCCATCTAAATATGGCCGTATGTGCATAACATGCTAGATCCACAGACTGACACTGTGCAGTCATCCCTGGATCAAGCTTTTCAGGTATCACTTGAATCGGCCATGTGTTCGTGACTCTCCATGACTAATATGGAATTTTCTGTTAGAGTTGTATTTGGTAAGTTATAGCTGCATAGTTTCAGTGTGTAACTGGTGCAAGGCAGGTGCTATAGAAACACACACACACACACACTACTACTTCAAAACAAACAATGGAGTTCATAGCTCCTGTGAAAACAAATAATCTCTGAAGTAAAGGTTGAGTGTTCAAAAACAGGAACATTTACTACCAATGAAGAAGGAGGAAGGGAGGGAGTAAAGCCTGAGAGTTGCAATCTACATCAAAGTGTAGTTTCAAGAAGAAACTAGTGGAGGAAGAAAACAAGTTCCCTTTAGTCTATCTCCCCCCACTGGTTCAGATGGCTTATCGCAAGCATTGTTGCTTTACTCCAACATTTGTTTCATCCATACTTTCTGATCTTTTGTGTCTTTGGAGTGGTTAGGGGTGGGAATAATACAATGTCTTAAATAACAATCTTTTTTAAAAAAACTTTTTAAAGATTCACCACCGCAAGACGTTTCTCTCTCTGAAGATGAGGATGAAAATCCAACATCGTGTATGAAATTAATCAAATCCCAGGACAAAAAAGTATTGAAAGAGAATACAAGGCGAAAGGAAGAAACAGAGACTAGAACAGACCTTATCTCTGCTTCCTTGGGCAGATCTTATACTTCCAGACTGAACTTAGGGAATATTTCCATCTGTTCAGAAACTGAATTTCACCTCTGGAGTGACTGGAAACCCTTTCCGGATAATCAACTATGCCCTTGTGATTTCTTGATCACAAGGATAGACGAGTGGGGAAAATGTACTTGCTGTTCTCATCAGCCCCGTCTTACTTGCTCTCTCACAGACGTGGATCTCCCAAGCTCATGGGTAAGTTGCCCTTTTCCCAATTAAATAGCTTAGTAATAGAAACCTGTTGGATTATATCTGGCAGTTATTCTAGAGTATTTAGGACAGGGGTGTTGATTGAACCTCAGATCTGTAGCTCAGATCTGGCCCGCTGGGGTTCCCCAGTTGGCCCACTCCCTTTCCCCCAAACACCAGTTGTTTGGGTGTTTCCTGGCTTTCGTGCAGATTTTTCTCTCATTCAAAGGGGTTGAAATGCCTCTCCTAAGGTGGCCCTGAAGAGCTTGTCCTTGGGCTGAAAGAAGTTCGGCACCCCTGACTTATGACATGGCTGAAGCATCCGAAGAGAAGGACAGAAGAAAAATCTTGGAAGACAACGCTGCCTCAAACCTGCATAGTTGTCTTCTGTGATTCCCATACATTGACAAGGGAGATGATCACTGTCACATGCATATTACAGATTCATCAAATTGGTACTGACCTATAGTAAGTAACTAGTGATGATGTGTGAATTTCGTTTTGATTTTTCCTAAAACAACTAAATAATCTGGAAGAAAGTTAGTGTTGGGTGAACTACCCTTGTTTCAATTCAGAATGGGCTCTTACTTTCAGTTTTTCAGCATGGGTTCAGGAAAGAAAACTCTCAAAGGTGTCAGAGAGTTCTCTCCTGGCATGAATTATTGGCACATGTACTGGTAGATCTCTGGGCATGTTCATTATCATATTGCCACTTGAAAATTGTGGCCTGGTTTTACCCCACCTGGCCACCCCATAGCAGCAGCCATGCATATAGCCACCTGAAAATGCCATTGTCCCCCCACCCCCAAACACTACTCCCCAAATAAGCACACACGAAGAACAAGAGGGTGTTTTAAATCTGAACAGGCAACAAAACCACATTGAACGTTTGTAAGAACTAATCAAGAGAACTGATTGACCACCAGAGAAGATATGACCTTTATGGTCTGGTTATGTAGTTCATAGCAGTTACCAAGAACTTTGCTGAGAGTAAGGGATTAACATTACAGAATGTCTGTAACTTTTTCATTCTAGGGCCAGATTTTCTTGGGGATAATCTGTTAGGGCTGGCATGTTGTGGTGGGCAGGGCATGAACCACTGGTGGGTGGGGCCAGAGCCAGTGGTGGGTGGGGAAAGATCCAGTCTATCTTCTTTGTACATGGGTAGAAAGCCATGGGCTAGTGGTGATTCTACAGTCAACACCAACCTATACCTCTCTCTGTCTCTGTCTCTGTCTCATGCACATAGAGCCTGAGCTACTTCCAATTCTTTGTCTCCCTCTATCTCTCACCACCCTGCACATCCATTCATTCTAATACACATGCACATCCATTCACTTTCCACATCCACAGAGAGAGAAAGAGAGAGCATATTTCTTTAAGCAGACAAGTTTAAAATAAAAAAACAGACATAGTCAGTTGCAATCTCAATCAGTTATGATCATCTCTTTCTTCTTCCCACCCATCAGACTCCCCCACAGCTCAGTGCAAGGTGGCTTCCCCTGCCAGCTTTCTTTAAAAATCCCTCTGGGCTCACCATCCTCTGGCCACATCTCCTTCTCTGCCAACTATGGGCTTGTCTACATAAAGCTGTTAATCTGCTGCATCTACTTTTGGTTTCATCGCAGAACTGAGATCTGAGCATTACATGAGGAGCATTTCCTTTCCTGCTTTTCTGCTATATAACCTCTAAGTGGCATTGTGGTATAGCAGAGTAGGGCAAATAACACAAGTGGAAACAGCATTTTCTTTTTCTTTCAAAAATAATACCCCATTTTCTCTGCTCTAAAAAAAAACTTGCTGAAAGTGCTGTTTATGAACAGAAACAAAACTGGAGGGTCTCTTTTCTTCTTTCCTTTTTCTTTGTTGTTGTTGTTGGTAGTATAATAAAAAACATTTTAAAAAGAAACCATTTACAACTGTAATCTTGCGTATATGGGTAAATGACGGCGCCACTTAATGTAAAAGTCTATGTGTGCATTTTTGCGATCACCATGTTTTTTTGCAACATGGTGATCACAGCACAGAAGGATGGGGCCTGGGTGAGTGCAGGTGGCTTGACAAGCAGGTGTGGGGCTCGAGCACAGGTTCTGCGGCATGTAAGCATGGGGACAGGGGCTGGGCGGGCGCCTGGAGAACCTGGATAGGGCGGGAGTGCCTGTCCATCCCTACTCAGAGGTCTACCAGAGACCGCAATGGCTAGAGTGCAATGGCTATTCTAGCTGCCCCATTCTGTGGTCAGGCCTCCAATCTGCCACTGCCCCCCTCCCTCATATTCTCCTCCTTTGTTCTTGCTGTAGAAGAGCAGAGGAAGCAGAGGAGGAGGTGGGTAGGTAGGGAAGCCACAGCTGGACACGGCTTACAGGAACTCCAGTACAATAGAGACTTACATGACCATGGAGGGGCAGAGGAGAGAGGACAGTGTAGGCTGAAGAGGAGCCATGGACCAGATTGAAAGGCTCCATGGGCTTGGCCAAGCCAGAGGTCAGTGGCTCCCCATCTGTGTCACATGCCGACAAAGCAGCTGGCTCTGGGTGCACTGACTGTACATGTGCAGAACCTCATTGTACATTCTAACGCAGAAACATCTGGAGGAATGTTTCTCAGTTGGTAATACAGCTGAGCATTATGGGCTGGACAAATTTGGATAGTGGACTGGGCAATTAAACATTTCAGTGACATGTGTACAAAAAAAGTGAAGTTGGTTTATTTTTGGGTCATTCCACCATGGTATTCAGAGAACACAGATCAGAAACCCTATTAAAGTGAAGTAATTTTGGTCTAAGCATTTGGAAGGAAATAACCTGTTAATACACTGTTCTTTCTCATCCAAGCTGCCTGTTGTGTTGGTTGTGTGGTTTAGGTCCTTTCAAGGATGGCACTTAAAATACCCTTGAGGATATGTCTCCATATTCTTGGTCTCGATTCCTTTGTTCAACCAGCCTGCCCAATATTGCTGTTACAGGTCCTTCACATTCCTACCCTACTCACATTCACTGCACATTTTGGTACTGCAGCATTTTGGAAATAGCTTGCAGGTATATCAAAATGTGAACCTTCACAGCAGTTTCCATTGTTCTTTTATTATATTAGCTTGGTTTTGCGCCTTTGTTTTAACGATACTGACACCTGGTAATATGACAATGATGCAATATGGCTGATATTCTATATCAGGGGTCAAAGAACAGCTCCTCCTTGTCCTCAAGAAGGTACCAGTATCAATGTGGAATAGGAACAAACATAAAGATATTAGAATGTGGGACATACATACATTTCATTCTAACTTTCTTTCCTCCTCCAGTCTTCAATTCTTCATGCCAGAAGAACAGCACACCCCACCTCCATACAGGTAGCATCACCTATGATGTGAACACTTCACAGAGATGCACAACATGTGATACTTCTCCTAGAAAGGGTTGTGCACATTGGGCATTTGCCAGACTAGTAAATGGGTGAACTGGGTCACAGGCACATAGATTGCATGGTTTGTTTTTAAACTAGACATCATGGAATGGAACGGAAGTAAACAGGCAGGCAATTTACTCTTCATATGTCTGAGCCTCATTTATGACCTCATAGGCTACCCATCACCTCACAGACCTCTGCAGCTTATCCACCAGCTCCTAATCTACTGCCCTGGATAGCGCATTGCTTAACACTTAAGCTTTTATATAAGGCTAAATTGTGTTTAGTTCCAGTAACAGAATTTCGATGACAACTGATAAACGTTCCCTTTTCTGTCTCTGCTCTCTATGCATTTTCTGCTAAGTCACAATTAGAAAGGAAGTTGTAGAAATAGCTGTAGTAGAATTAATAGTGGCATCAGTATCTGAAGATTGGTATTCTCTAAGTTTGTTTTCCACAACCACAAATAGTTACAAATATTTAGATGTATAAAACAGCCCCATGGAGCATAACTGAAAACATTAATTTGATGTTTGAGTTGTTACTTCTCTCAAGTACAGTTGCCGATAGTCTTCTTCCTGTTAGGATTGGAGTATTTTGGATGTTAGAAGAATATTACTACTTATATACAGGGAACTAGACGACTTGTATTTTGGAAACAGAAAAATAGAATAATTAGAATAGCTAGGAATAAAAGGACAGTGGCAGGGCAGGGGGCAATATCCCTAAAGTTCTAATGTGCCACACTCACATGAAACTGTATGTGAGGGAGAGGATGAATATTTCCTTTCGCATGTTCAACTGAGGCTGGGCTACCCTTAGCACTTAAACATCAGTCTTAAAGTTGTGACAGTTCAGTAAGGTGACATTCTGACAGGAAGAAACAAATTCAGCTTGAACTGTTTACTGGTAGAAGATGGCTCTGGCGGAACAGAGCTTCCTGACAGCAGACTGTGCTGTAGCATTCATCAGAAAACATGTTTGTTGATCTTGATTTTAATCAGAGATAAGCAGACAGCTAACGTCACATTTGCAGCTTGAAAAGTCATCTACCGCATACTGCTTGTCCGCAGAGCAGTTTCTAAAAACAGAGATGTCTACCAAAGCTTCGTGTATCTGCAAGATAGTTTATTAACACTGTTGCACATCCTCTAACTAAAGAGGGCTTCTCTTCTACACATGGAAGTCGCTCCCCCTTTCAGCTTTGTAAAGATATTTTTCACCGTCTGATCTGTAGCTACAATCCATCCAGTGTGTTTAAAAGGCCCCAAACTCAGTGGCAGAGCACTTGCTTTGTATACATAAGGTCCCAGTTTCAGTGCCCAGCATCTCCACTTAAAGGGTATCAGGTAGCAGGGCTGGGAAAGACCTGTGCCAAGCATCTTGGATGGGCAACGCCAGTCCACGCAGAGAGAGTAGGCTAGTTGGACCAATGGTATGATTCAATATAAGGCAGCTTTGTATGTTCAAAGCACACCAGTTTCTATGGCCCACAGTAGAAAGGACGAGCAAAGGGCTGGGCGTGCCTGATCTCGTCTGATCTCGGAAGCTAGCTAAGCAGGGTCAGCCCTGGTTAGTACTTGGATGGGAGACCGCCTGGGAATCAGGCCTCCTGCACTGAGCAGGGGGTTGGACTTGATAGTCTTGTAGGCCCCTTCGAACCCTATGATTCTATGAAAGTTCTAAGTTCTATGAAAGAGAAGCAGCTTAGCCAATATATGATCTATGTACTGTTTGGCTTCGGGTTGGTGAACGTAACTGCCTTGCTCATGGTGCCCATCCCTCTCTTTTTAACGCCATGATGGCTGATCTTCCCTGCTCTATGATTATGACATATTACAAACACATTTCCACATGCATATGGCCATATGTGTTGCACAATGACATCTCTTGATAACTCTCAACTGAAGATGTAAACCAGCTCTACTGAGAAGTGCTGTGTTTGAGCTGATGTACATTGATATGTGGACTCTGTGCTGTTTAATCTCTTCGTCTCCAATGCATCATTTATTAACATTAGTGTGCTAAAGGAAGTGGAAGAGAGGCATGTTAATATGAGTTCTGTTTTTATGCATGCAGTTTTCATTCTTCACCAGTATTGACTGTGTTTACAGTTTTTATGTAGTGACACACAGGGGAAAAACTGCATGTAGCCTGATCAAATGTGACATTCCATGTATGAATTTCATGCCATTTGTTATACAGAAGTGCAGGAATTTTGTAATGTGAAGCAGTCTGTAACACTGGGGAGAGGGGAGGGAGTTAAAGGCCTAATCTGTAAATGATATCAACTATCACCAACCCCTAAAGCTGCAATCTTATACCTACTTACCTGGGAGTATGCCTCACTGATCTCAGTAGGATGTACTTCTGAGTAGACAAATACAGCATTGTGCTCTAAATCTGTTGTGTGCACATGTGTGTGTGTGTGTGTGTGTATATGTATGTGTGTGTGTGAATATATCACAAGCTCCCAACTTTTCTGCTCCACCTTATGATCAATGTTCTACATTCCATTTTTATTATTAAAGACCATTTGAGAACTAAAATGATAAAAAAATCACAGACTGTATTAGCTTTCCAGGCATTAAAATTCATACAAGATTCCTCCTTAACTGAATTATGTGCTTGTAATGTTACCAGTGTTGGTCTTCCGCTGTGTTTGGTATTTTCTGCAACTAGTGCAGAGGTCAAACTTTCAAGGACAAAGAGATAATCAGGTCAGCCTTCAAGCTGCTATAATTTTTCTGATGCATGAAGAGAGGAAATAGATATGGGTGGGCACTATATCTCCTGAAATGGTCTCTTTCTTGTTTAACGATAAATATTCTAGTGAAAGGAAGCTCATATATTACTCTACATATGAATTCTCTTTTTATTAATCACACAGATGTTAACAGTGGGCAGAAAAGGAATTAATGTTTGAATTATCAAGGTGGTTTGATTCCCTCTTAAAGGTTTATATGCTGCGACAAAGGTAGGAGGAATGGGCAAGAGCGTAACAAATTTATAAGTGGATGAACCTGCGTTTTAATGACGACAAAACACAGAATGTGCATTTCCAAATTATGTGATAAATGGATAACTACATGGATTGTGTTCTTATTGTATTTATTCTCCAATCATTTCATTGTTAGTTGGGTCAGGTCTCTAGATTGGCATTTCAGCTGCCATTATCAGATGTATGCGGATGAGGTATTTTGTCCTTCCCAGTATTTCATTCTTGACCTCATATACAGGATAGATTATCATCTCTGATTTAAGCACAAGTCAAACTACTCAAAACTCAGGAAAAACTTAGTTCAAGAGTGAAGCCTGAACACGTATTTCTCTCAAACCCCTATAATGGTGCACATACACACAGACTGAACATTTCTTGCATTACTCTATTGAAATGAACAGAATTATATTTGGGATGCTAGTCCCAAATGTGTTAAATAGAACAAGATATCATGGAATCATAGAATAGTAGGGTTGGAGGGGGCTTTTAAGACCATCAAGTCCAACCCCCACCATCGAATCCAAATATGTTTCTGCTGGATCATGTCCATAAATGCCTTTTTATTATCCAAGAGCTTAGAAGGTCTGAAATAAAATGCTTATGACAACCTTATAAATTCTCTTGTCTTTGTAATCTTGCTTTGTTAACTAGTCAGCCCATTTTGCTTAACACATCTTGACATAACATTGCCTCCTCAGATTTGCATAAATATATATGAAGTGACCAGAATAAGAAAATTAAAAAGGTAACTTATTTGAAAAGTGATATATCTATAAGCTTCAAGCTTCTTTTCCTGGGAATATTTATTGTTAACTTCAGAAAGACAGAGGCCATTTCAACAGACATAGTACTTACCCATTATTTCACATTCATGCATCATGAGAGGAGGGGGGAAGGGTAAACGAAAAGGATTATACTGCATATAATAAGGAACCGTGAAAGATTATCCTTGCAACAATTGGTATGTGTTGGTTGGGTCTGTCTTTCTTTTCCCCCAAAGTTTCAATTTTTTTTAAGTTTACATTTGTTTGTCATTTATAAAATACAATACCAGGAGCTGAGCAATAGGTTTCGTATATAACACATTAGAGTTATAAAATCCAAATCCAGCCAATACAACTCTCATAGAACTGTAAGCTTGTTAAATTATTGTCAAAATGTTATTTGTGTTTCAAAGCAACTGTATCCACCCCATAAATCAAAAATTTAATCCCCCTCTCTAAGCCTAATAGATGTTTAATAAATGTTACTATGATCCATTTCCATTTCCTTCCTGTGTTCACACCGACTCACAAGAGCGGGCCTCTGCAGAGGCTTGGTATGGTGTTTTTGTGTCTCCCTTCCCCACAAACCCGTGGCTGGGCACATATGGTGCTGAGTACCTTGCAGTACTCCTGCATGCTTTTTATCACATGACCCAGTCCTTTCAATCTGTACGTGGAGGTGTGGTGCAGGAAAGGTGGAGATAACTATATATGTGAGAAGGGGTGGAGCTTGTCCAAAGATTATGGAAACATCTACACATTAAATGTGGAGATAATTGATGGTGGCTTTTCTTCTTTTGGGCTCAGAAGGAATATTCAGTGCTTGTGCCAACAATCTTGATAAATCTCAGCTGACTGGCTTACTGTATGGTGGGGGCTGGCAACGTCCCCCAGATACCTTTCTTGGCACCAGCTGAAGTGCCCTGCCCTGCCACTTTTAAAAGAAATTTAAAAGGCTGGGATGCTGTTTCCCGCCTCCCAGCTGAGCAGAGCAGAGCACAGCAGAGCAGAGCAAGCTGCTCCAGCTGGTCCAGGAACTACAGAAGCAAGCAAGCTCCCAGAGAGCGAGTGACCAGAGCGAGCAAACAGGGGGAGCAAACAGGAGTTGGCCAGGGGAGTTGCAGTGGCTGAAGAGACAAAGGAGACAAAGGAGACAGAGGAGACAGAGGCTAAGAGGTTAGTGGCTGCAGGAAGCCCAGGGAATTCAGAAGCCCTTTATCCTTCTGATTGGCTGTGAGCTCACCAGGTGCTTCTGAGAGCTCCAACTGAATTGGGGGTGTGTGGCCTGAGTACTCCCAGCAGCTGAGTGGGCGGGAAGCTTCAGTCTGTTTCCCGCCTCCCAGCTGAGCAGAGCAGAGCAGAGCAAGCTGGTCCAGCTGGTCCAGGAACTACAGAAGCAAGCAAGCTCCCAGAGAGCGAGCGACCAGAGCGAGCGAACGGGGGGAGCAAACAGGAGTTGGCCAGGGGAGCTGCAGTGGTTGAAGAGACAAAGGAGACAGAGGCTAAGAGGTAAGTGGCTGCAGGAAGCCCAGGGGGCTGCCCTTTATCCTTCTGATTGGCTGTGAGCTCACCAGGTGCTTCTGAGAGCTCCAACTGAATTGGGGGTGTGTGGCCTGAGTACTCCCAGCAGCTGAGTGGGCAGGAAGCTTCAGTCTGTTTCCCGCCTCCCAGCTGAGCAGAGCAGAGCAGAGCAGAGCAAGCTGCTCCAGCTGGTCCAGGGACTACAGAAGCAAGCAAGCTCTCAGACAGCGAGCGAACAGGGGGAGCAAACAAGAGTTGGCCAGGGGAGTTCAGCAGGGGAGGTCAAGGGGGAGGCCCCTAACATTTTTTTTCATTTTTCATTTTATTTTATTTTTAACTAACATTTTTCCATTTATTTGCCTTGTAACACACACTTTCACACAAGTGGGACTCTGCTTTTAACCTCTACTGAGTAGAGGAACAGGCACAGGCTAGTCTAGAACAATCACAAAGCTAGACACAAAAAGGGAAAAGAGGCTATGGAAGGACAAGACTCTCCAGTGGTGGTGACCTGCAAGGTGTGTGCAATGTTTGTTTTCTTGCCTGAGAACAACATGGCCTACACCTGCAACAAGTGCAAGTTGATCAAGCTGCTGGAAGAAAAAGTAAGCGGACTGGAGCGGCGACTGTCGACCCTCCGGGGAATAAGAGAACACGAAGAGTTCTTGGACAGAATGGGGGAACTACAGCAGCAAAGGGAAGACCAGAAGCTTGAAGAGCAACAGCAAGATGAGGCAGTGGGAAATGCTGAGGTGAAGAAAAATGGAGTAGAGGATACTCCTTGGAAAAGGGTGACAGTTAGGAGAAGAAGAACTAGACGCCACTCTGCACCAGTGGAAGCAGTGGAGCTGTGGAACCGATTCCAGGTACTTGCGGATGAGACTGGAGGACAGCCTGCAGAGGAAGAATCACAGGGGAACCTACATGAGAGTGAGCAAGAGGCTGAAGGTCAGTCAAACAGAGGCGATGAAACCCAGGCCTACAACAACAAGAAGAGTGGTAGTAGTGGGAGAGTCCTTGCTGCGTGGGATCGAGACCCAAGTATGTCACGAAGACCCGTGGACTTGCCAGGTATGTTGTCTCCTGAGAGGACGGATTAGAGACATGACTGAAAGGTTGCCTAAAGCCCACTGACAGGTATCTCTTTCTTCTCATCCATGTGGGAACAAATGATATCCGCCAAGCGGAGCTACGAAGAAATCACGTCAGACTTTGAAGCTCTGGAAAGGAAACTCAAGAACTTTGGGGCCCAGATAGTTTTCTCATCCATCCTTCCAGTAGTTAGAAGAGGGATAGAAAGGGAACGAAAAATACTCCGGGTGAATGACTGGCTACGAAGGTGGTGCCGACAAGAGAGATTTGGATTCTGGGACAATGGGCTATACTTCCTGGAAGATGGGCTGTTGGCAAGGGATGGGTTGCACCTCACAAAGGATGGGAAGAATGTGTTTGGCCACAGCATGAAGAACTTCATCAGAAGGGCTTTAAACTGAATCCTACGGGGAAGGGAGATGTAATGTTGGGGGTAACGTAGGCGCATGCACTGTAACGGAGAGAACCGCTCTGATAGCGCCCAATAATAGTCTTCAGACACATGTAGGAAGAAAGCCAGACTATGAAGCACATGGTCTTCGATGTCTATATACTAATGCCCAGAGTATGGGAAACAAACAGAACGAACTTGAACTCTTAATGCAAAAGGGAAATTATGACCTGATAGGTATAACTGAGACTTGGTGAGATGACTCTCATGACTGGAATACAGCAATTGAAGGATATAACTTGTTCAAAAAGAACAGGATGAGCAGAAAGGGAGGTGGGGTTGCACTGTATGTGAAAAATACCTATCTCTGCACAGAAATACAGGAGGATGAGCTTGGTAGCCCCATCGAGAATATCTGGATCCAAATAAATGGAGCAAAGAATAAAAGGAACCTGGTGGTCGGAGTCTACTACCGGCCATCCAACCAAGGAGAAGATGAGGATGAAACTTTTGAAAAGCAAATAGCCAATGTTTTAAGGAAGCATGATGTAGTAGTAATGGGGGACTTCAATTTCCCCGATATTTGTTGGGAGACAAATTCTGCAAAACATGGCCCCTCCACTTCCTCCTACAGAAAGTAGAGGAAGGAACTAGAGGATCGGCTATCCTTGACTTGATCCTAACCAACAGAGATGACTTAGTGGATAAAGTAGCAGTTACAGGAACTCTGGGGGAAAGTGACCATGTTGCACTTGAGTTCTTGGTTCTAAGGGAAGCAAAAGCCGAGTGTAGTCAAACTAGGGTTGGCAGAGAATTTCTCCCCGAAACTTCGGGGGGCCGAGCGCCAACGTGTTTGGCCCCCCGAACAAGTTTCGGGGAGAAATTCTCTGCAACCCCCTGCACCCCGCACCCCC
Source organism: Heloderma suspectum (assembly GCF_057233095.1). Classification (NCBI taxonomy): domain Eukaryota; kingdom Metazoa; phylum Chordata; class Lepidosauria; order Squamata; family Helodermatidae; genus Heloderma; species Heloderma suspectum. Next base: position 74,898,737 of record NC_139460.1, on the reverse strand, counting down.
CCCCTGGGACGGGACTTACCTTTCCCGAATGTCCCTCCCGGCGGCGGGTCCTGGCGGCGGTTCGTCGGGTCCTCGTCAGGGGTGGGGGCGGCAGCCGATCTTTCGACCGGCTGCCGCCACCGCCATTCCAATAAAACTAAAAAAAAAAAAAACGCCCCCGTGATAGGCTATGTGACGATTAACGTAGCCTATCACGGCTAGATTTGCAAAGTCAGCCGTGATAGGCTACGTAAATCATCACGTAGCCTATCACGGGTGACTTTAAAAAAAAAGCGCGTACGGATAATGGCGGCCCCCATAGGGAGCCGCCATTCCCGTTCCTTATTTGGTCGCTGTAGTCTACGTAATGATTACGTAGACTACGGCGAAAATAAGGGCAACGCTATTTGCGTTGCCCTTATTTTCGCCGTAGTCTACGTAAATATTTACGTAGACTACAGCAACCAAATAAGGAACGCGAATGGCGGCTCCCTATGCGGGCCGCCATTTGCGTACGCGCTTTTTTTTTAAAGTCACCCGTGATAGGCTACGTGATGATTTACGTAGCCTATCATGGCTGACTTTGCAGATCTAGCCATGATAGGCTACGTTAATCGTCATGTAGCCTATCACGGGGGCGTTTGTTTTTTTTTAACTTTTAATTTCGCGGCCGGGTGAGGCGAGGCGCCTCCTTCCCGGCCTGAATTTCGAGGGGAGAGCAGCGAAGCGCCTCCCCCCCACCGCGAAGCAAGCTGCAAGACCAGGTAAGTGGGTTTCGTGCACCCCTAAGTCAAACGCGTACCCTGGATTTTAGGAATGCTGATTTTAATAAACTCAGAACAATGATCAGTAAGGTCCCATGGCAAGCGATGCTAACGAGAAAAGGAGTCCAAGATGGGTGGGAGCTTTTAAAAAAGGAAATTCTCAAGGCACAATCACAAACAATTCCAACAAGAAGAAAAGGTGGAAGACAACAGAAGAAGCCAATGTGGCTTCACAAAAAGCTTAGAGATGACCTGAAAACAAAAAAGGACACATATAGGAAGTGGAAAGAAGGCCAAGTAACAAAGGAAGAGTACAGGCAGGTAGCACAGAATTGCAGGGATGGCGTCAGGAAGGCTAAAGCTGATAACGAGCTGAGGTTAGCGAGGGATGCTAAAAACAACAAAAAGGCTTTCTTCAGCTACGTACATAGTAAAAGGCAGAGGAAAGGAATGGTTGTTCAGCTATTAAATAAGGATGGCAAAACGATAACAGATGACAAAGAAAAGGCAGAGGTGCTCAATTCCTACTTTGGCTCAGTCTTCTCCCAAAAGAGGGTCTATGACCCCCCTGGCAAAGGCGAAGTGCAGGCTGTAGAGGCAGGATTGCAGCTTGAGATCGTTAGGCATATGGTCAAGGAACACCTAATGACTTTGAATGAGTTCAAATCTCCAGGGCCAGATGAACTGCATCCTAGAGTAATAAAGGAACTGGCAGAAGAACTCTCGGAACCGCTGTCTATTCTCTTTGAGAAGTCGTGGAGGACGGGGGAAGTGCCAGATGACTGGAGGAGGGCTAATGTTGTCCCTATCTTTAAAAAGGGTAAAAAGGAGGAACCTGGGAACTACAGACCAGTCAGTCTGACATCAATCCCTAGGAAAATTCTGGAGCAGATGATAAAGCAATCCATCTGGAAGCACCTTGAAAACAATGCCGTGATTACTCGAAGCCAACATGGATTTGTCAAAAACAAGTCCTGCCAGACAAATCTGATCTCATTTTTTGATCAAGTAACCTCCCTTGTAGACTGTGGGAATGCTGTAGACATCATATACCTCGACTTCAGCAAAGCTTTCGACAAAGTGCCCCATGATATCCTGATGAGCAAACTAGCTCAAAGTGGGCTAGATGAAACAACGATCCGCTGGATCCACAGTTGGCTACAGAATCGGACTCAAAGAGTGCTTATCAATGGGACTTTCTCAAACTGGGGAGAGGTAACGAGTGGGGTACCGCAGGGCTCAGTCCTGGGCCCAGTGCTCTTCAACATTTTTATTAATGACTTGGAGGAGGAGGGGCAGGGAATGCTGATCAAATTTGCAGATGACACAAAATTGGGCAGGATAGCTAACACTTTGGAAGATAGAAACAAAATTCAAAGTGATCTGGATAGACTGCAGCGCTGGGCAGAAAACAACAGAATGACATTTAATAGGGATAAATGCCAAGTTCTGCACCTAGGAAAAAGAAACCAAATGCACAGTTACAAGATGGGGGATACGTGGCTCAACAACACTACAAGCGAGAAAGATCTTGGAATTGTTGTCGATCACAAGTTGAATATGAGCCAACAATGTGATGTGGCTGCAAAAAAGGCCAATGCTAGTTTGGGCTGCATTCATAGAAGCATAGCTTCCAAATCCCGGGAAGTACTAGTTCCCCTCTACTCAGCACTGGTTAGGCCTCATCTGGAGTGCTGTGTCCAGTTCTGGGCACCACACTTTAAGAAGGATGCAGACAAACCGGAGAGGGTTCAGAGGAGGGCAACAAAGATGATCAGGGGACTGGAAACAAAGCCTTATGAAGACAGACTGAAAGAACTGGGCATGTTTAGCCTTGAGAAGAGAAGACTGAGGGGAGATATGATAGCACTCTTCAAGTACTTGAAAGGTTGTCACAGAGAAGAAGGCCAGGATCTCTTCTTGATCATCCCAGAGTGCAGGACACAGAATAATGGGCTCAACTTACAGGAAGCCAGATTCCGGCTGAACATCAGGAAAAACATCTTGACTGTTAGAGCAATACGACAATGGAACCAATTACCTAGGGAGGTGGTGGGCTCTCCCACACTGGAGGCGTTCAAGACGAGGCTGGACAGCCATCTGTCAGGGATGCTCTGACTTGGATTCCTGTATTGAGCAGGGGGTTGGACTCGATGGCCTTGTAGGCCCCTTCCAACCCTACTATTCTGTGATTCTATGATTCTATAAATTCTTACCAGATGTTAGAATTGCTTCAAAGCAAAAGGAGGGCATGCAGCTGTTGCCATCTTCATTCCCCATGGATACCTCTGGGTCACATGTGGGGCTAAGAGACATTCTTAAGAAATGAAGATGGCAGGAGGCTGGAGGTCAGTGCCTTCCTCTGCAGTGTGTCCAGCCACCAAGAAAAAGAACGGGGGGGGGGGAGAAAAAGGGACTTTTGTCACTTTTGCCGGGTAAGCTGGGGGTGGGGGCTAAAGAGAGCAGTGGGGGGCTAGGAAGGTCATCAGTATGCCAGCTGCAGGGTCAGGGAAGCCTTTTGGGCAGGCTACTTGTCTTTTGTGACTAGCCATACCTCCTATGGCAGCCATTTTGTGGTGGTGCCCAGGGCAGTTTTTCAAATTGCCAAATGGGTCCATGGGCTCAGAAAGGTTGCCTACCTTTGCTGTATGGTATTATCTAAAATAAACTTTGAAATGAAAACTCAAAGAATGTCAAAACTCAAAGATCTAACTTCTGTAATAGCCTAAATGTAATGAGACAATTGAGAAATATTTTATTGTATGCCACCGTGGAGTCCTGTTGTCGGGCAGAATATAAATATTTTAAATGAAAGTTAATAGAATAAAATATCTGGAATTTTGCTCACAACATCAGCATTTCACAATATGACGGGGAGATTGTTTTGTGTTATGCTGGTGTGTTAGTATCAATCATAGAATAGTAGGGTTGGAAGGGGCCTACAAGGCCATCGAGTCCAACCCCCATAGTCCTCTTACACTGTCGTGTTTAGGGATGGGAAAACTAGGGATGCTCAAACTTGCGGAGATTTTCTGAACTCCATTTCGAAGCTAGGTTTGCCTCACTCCCATTTTTATTTGCAACCTGTTTTTCTCTTTGTTCCAATGGCAAAAGTGCACACTTTCCCCTCATTGAATAAAGTGTGAAAATACTTTTTTTAAATGTGCATTTTAAAGTGCATTTTTTAAAGTGTATTTCTTTGGATGCAATCACAAGTTTGGGGACGTGTGTTTTTGGAAAAATGTGTTTGTGTTCAGGGTTGCAAATGGGGCAAATTCTGATGATTTGCAAACCGAAACAAAATTCATGTACATCCCTAGTTGTGTTACAATTTCTGTTTGTCTCTTCACCCAAGGCAGGTGGAAGAGGTGGGGTACAAATAAATAGTGTGACTGATGCTCTGTGTAGAAGTTTAAATCTGTGTACTACAGACGAACATGGGCTGTCGGGGCTGGGATGTATGCAGTACAGATAATGCAATTAGAGCCTAGATATAGTGGGAAGTAAGTGCACAGTCTGCTTATTTTTTTAATGAATGTAAAACCTCAAATGTCTTGAGATCAGGGGTGGGGCTGGCAAGTTCAATTGGTAACAGGAGAGGAGTTCAGATAAATCTCATCACATGTTAAAATAATGTTTGAAGGGCTAACCTTGACTTGCCCCCTGGCTGTGCTCCCCGCTGGCTGTACGTTTGGCAGTCATGAGCAATGGGGCCTTTGTGTATACTGATGCACGGGTGTAGAGCTCTTCTATGTGAAGGAGAATGCTGACGGACTCATGATCCCCCCTTGCATGGAAGAGCTCTATTTTTGTATGTTGGGACATGTGTAGGGCCCCTTATTATGCTTGCTGAATGCATGGGGGGGGGGGGCTAGCAAGTGCATCACCAGAAGGGATCCTGGCCAGTGACCACCCCACCCCTCCAATACAAGAGGAGTGTTTGCTCCAGCACACCTAATGTTACAATTAAAGCTTTCTCGGTGGTAAGCCTGATAGAGACAGCTATCCTCTGGTCCCTGGGAAAGTGTCCCAGGGACCATAGACACTGTTATGACCTCAGGAGGGGGACTCTGAGTTCTGATCCCCCTCCCCCACCCCCTCACAGCCGCCACGGAAAATACTGCTCCAGCTGCTTCCCTCTGATCTCAGAGGGAAGGAAAAAGGGGGCATTCCAGTGAAGGGCTGGGGGAGAGGAAAGGCCAGGATATGAGAAATCCTTTGGCCTCCCCAGCCCCCCACCAATATGCCCTCTCTGGATGTCCTCTCTTTCCTCTAGAGGAAAATCATTTAAAAGGAGGATGGAGAGGCGAAAATTGCAGCAGCCTGGCAGGGCATTGGATACCTGGAAGTAGGGATGTACGAACTGTGTAAAATCCACTCTGTCTGTATTTCACAGGATTGTCAGGCACCTTTTGTTCTGTCGTCCACTCACAGACAAATGTGAATGTTTTCCCCTGTCATGCGGAAAAATATGCAAATAATTATGTAAGAGGTTTCATAACAATTTACATAGTTTACCTTAGTACGCAACATTTAGCGTGTTGTCCTCCATTCCTTTCAACTTTTCCTCAGCAGAAAATGGAGTATTTCCCTATGAATAAATATGCATAAATTTTGGAAAAATAAAAAAAATTCTGAAAGTCCATGGACTCCCCGCAGCCTGAGGGGGGTCACTCCGCAGCGGATTCCGCAGGCTGGATTCTTAGAAATCCAAGCTCATTTTAGTCCGTCTCGAATTTCCCCAGCATCCATACCTGGAAGCCTCTGCAATTGGAGGCTTCTTTCTAAGCATTTGTGGTTTCCATAGGATTGCACTGTAAGTTCAGTGGGGCTTATTCCCAAGTAACGGTAGAGGATTGCAGCCTTAGTTATACTCCAAGATAAATTCTTACAATATAGTGAGTGCCTCATTCCCAATGGGTAGAGACAGCAGCAGCCTTCACCAGCTCAGGAAATCACAAGCAGACATCACCAAAGGCTGGCTAAAGAGCAGGACCAGATACTTCTAAGAACTGTTCGCTCATATTTTCCAATTGTTGTTATTATTATTATTATTACATTACATTTATATTCTAGCTTTTTCCTCCTGTAAGGAACCCAATTATTCTCTAAGATAATTGAAGTGTTAATTCATAACTAGTCTCATATTTTTAGAAGACTGTACACAGTCCCAGTGTCTCCCTCACCCCCATCATACATCTGTACAGAGATTTAAATGTCTGCTTGCGGCTTATGTGTTAAGGTTTTTATGTACGTAAATCAAAATAACCATTTAAATAACCTTGCGGGGCAAACATGAAAAATGTGATTAGCCCTATAGTAATAATTATCATAATCTCTATAATTAAACAAATTTTAGGAACTTTTTTTTAAAAAGAAAACCAGGGTTTTGAAAAAAGAGTCAACAGCTTCAAAAGATTTTCGTAGTTTCTTCAAAATAATGTGCGTGACACTTTTTTTTTAATGTCATAGTTCATCTGTCTCTGTTGTCAGATAGTTCAGAATTAACAATACTAACATACAAAACATAATAAAAGTCCATAGTCCTAGTCAGGAGTGGGCAGACCTGGGTAGCCCCCTCTTCGGACCCACACACCCCCTGCTGCTGCACCACGAAAAAAGTTGCAGTTTGCCACCCAAACAAGCTATATTTGCCCATTCTAAGCTGCTACACCCTCTGCTGTTGTTACTCCCTAGCAACTGGTACTTGTAAAGGAGAATGGAAATAGATTGCTTAGTCCTTCTACCTTTTAGAACAGGGGTAGGCAACCTGGTGCCCTTCAGATGTTTTGGACTACAGCTCCCATAAGCTGCACTCAGCATGGCCAATGGTCAGGGATGACAGGCTTTGTAGCCCAAAACATCTGGAGATTTACTATCCCTGTTCTAGAACTTCCAATAATAGTTTCTTTGCACTTCCACTCACTACATCATGGGCGGAGCAATCCTATGGTTGTAGTATATGTCAGATTCCCCCTCCCAAGGCCATAGACACTCCTATGACCTCCGGAGGGGGAATTCAAGATTGGATCCTTCCCCCCCCACCCCTGCCCTCTCACAGCTGCCACGGTGCTTTTGAGGTTGCAATAGCAACCTTGGATGACCTAGAAGAGACCATGAAGGGGGCGCTCTGGTGGACACAGAGGGGGGAGGAGAGGCCAGGATCCATAGGATCCTTTGGCCTCTTCGCTGCCATCCCTGTCCACAATGAGGTAGTTCAGCAAGATGGACTCAGAGGCCCATCCAGCTAAAAGTGGGGCAGGAGGCAAAATTGGCTCTGTCCTCCCCCTGCCTTGCCTGGCTCTTGCCAGCAGGCCACAGGAGAGACAGCGGGCTCTGACTGCTCCCTACCTTGCTCTCCAATTGCTCTCCAAATTACTTTTGGGGATGTGCTTGCAGCTAGGAGAATGTGACAGATGCTGTGCCTACGGGTTGACTGGAACACTGAAAAAGGGGGATAATGAGGCAGGTCCTACGATGCTGCTGTTTGGGATGCTATACAATAATGATAAAAACTGTAGAACAGATTTCAGGGGTTTGGGTGCCACTAGGTTGTTACCCCTCCAGACAATTGTGCCTCTACAGGCACAATGGACCAAGCACTGCTTCTCTTAAAGCTGCCCTAAAATGAATGTAGGGGAGAATTTGAAGGAGTAGAGCCTGACGAATTATACCAACGCCATTCTGGTTGTTGTTGTTTTGCCTGTTCTCTCTTTTTCTTCTTCTCTATTTGTGTTCCTTCCTCTTCTGAGTATTTCACTGAGACCTGACAGAGAGCTGAGTAATGTCATATCCTCTGCAGAATAAGGAAGTCTCATTTAACAGATGCGAATTATTCACTCTTACATTTGAGCAGTGAGAAAAAATCAAGCAACTCTGCCTTTGTAATGCTATTCTGAATAACTTAATTATTTTGAATAATTAAGATGTTGAAGAGAAAACCCTCCAATGCTTCAGATAAGGAGAAACATCAAAAACCAAAGGTAAGAGAAGTTGGCATTTTTTAAAAATGACTTTTTGATGGAGAAGCCATACAGGTTTGACATCCCATTTCTGAGGTTCTCTGTGGGGGCACTTTCACACAAACTGCCCCTCACATAAAAATGAGATGGCAAAGTCACTGTGTATTTATTTCATCATTTATTGTATTTTTAATCCACCCAAGAACAAATGTTCTCTGGCTGGATTACAAATAGTTAAAAGAATAAAATATAATACATCTGGTTAAAAGAATTAGAGTCACCTTCCAGACTTCCTTCGGCTGGGACGACTTTTGTGTACATTACTACCCCCAAATACACAGCTCAGTCCCAAGTCTTAAACAAGTGGAAGTGGCCATGAAATTGTTTTCAATATGTTGTCTGAATTAATGCCCAGATTCAGTTTGAGCAAATTCTGATTGAGGCTCAAATAACCTACTAAGAGGGATACGTGTGCACCTACCTACCAATCAGATGGACAACACTGCCAGTGGTGATAGTGCCATCCCTGTGATTGGAGTTGCACATACGGGCCCCAGTCTGCTCCTGGTAACTGTACATAGCAATCATTCCCAGTCCAAAAGTGCACCTTCCTTGATTAGAAACCTATTTCCATGTACAGCTCTCTCTCTCTCTCTCTCTCTCTCTTATGCAGTGAATCAGGGCACGTACATATTAAAATATGAAAGTAGCCTTCTTAATATCTAATTTTATTTTATTGCAAAATAACATTACTGGATGGCATAAATATCAATTTAAAATGATTTATCAGTAGCCATACTGACGAAAAACAGAGGGCATATTTTCTCCACACTTTTGTGTACTCAGGTACCTGACAGTGTTAGGAAACTTAGGCTGCAATTCTATGCTAAGATACCTGGGAGTAAGCCCCATTGAACTCAATGGGACCCACCTCTGAGTAGATATGCATAGGATTGCAGCTATAGTAGATTAACATGTTGCAGAACTTTATGTGAATTAGCCATGGCTTATATAGGAACACTGCAGTGATTCCATATTGCAGCAATTCCTGCTTGTTTATGTAAACCAGTAATTCTGGTTTACAGTAAGCCAGTTTCTATTTAAAAGAAACCTTTAGTTTAAGGGTTTATCTAATGTTAGACTTCATTTCAATGGGTCTGCTCTTCAGCGAGACCAACGTTGGATATAACCCTAAAAGTGGAGGAAGCAGCACTTTTTTTTTGTCAAGAATAGTGCTTTCTGCTGTTTTAAAGTCTGAAACTTGTGGATTGTATCTTTAATTTGAAGCTGCTGGTAGTTTATGTTGTGAAACACCTTTGCTGGTAATCTCTTTCTGCCTGTTGGCATTATACCACTGTCCTTTCAAAACGTTTTTGTTAAGTTCTTATTTATTTTTCTTTTTGCTGTTCTTGTGTGTGTGTGTGTGTGTGTATATATGAATGTATAAAAATTACATAAACACAGTGAAAACAGTTTTTGCCAGGATTCTGAGGGCATCTCTACACCAGCCTAAAATTCTGCATTTAAAACGGGGCTTTCTGCTTCCATTTTAAATGCAGGATTACGACTCCCTTTTTCACCCGCTTCCTTTCCCCCCCTCCTCTTTCCCCCTCCTTCTCCCCGTATCTGAGTCTTCCACTATCTGTCCCTGATCTCGCTCCTCTTCTTGCCGCTTTTCTGCTTTTCACCGAGAGAACTCAAACGGAACCCAACGGGGTCATTTGATAGCTCATTATCTGCAGTCTATTTAAAAACGGGACAGGGGCATTTAATGCAGCAGACGTCTTGGAGGACCACGGCGTCATGTAAAGAGCCCGCAAACTTCTGTGAAGGAGCAATCTCAATCGCAGGATAAAAGCTCCACGTGAAGAACGCCTAAGTCCGTTGATTTCAATAGTAGAGTTAGAAATCTGGGACTTAAAAGGTTGCAATTCTAAACACATTTACTTGGGAGTAAGCTTCACTGAACTCAATGGGAATTATGTCTGAGTAGATATGCATAGGATTACACAGTAACTGTAGCTGGCTTGTGCCCCAGGTTTAGGATGTGTAACAAAGAAAGAAAAAGAAGAGCCCTACGACACACAACAGAGATGTCATTCTTATTGCCCCTCATTTTTTCTCCAACCCCCCCCCCCCTTCTTTCTTTCTGGCAGAATAAATTTGTGTATCATAGCAAAACCATTGTTTCTTGGGATTCAGAAGGATGTCCACAACCTGATCCACCTCTTTCCGTTTTTTGGTCATTTTTCTTTCTCTGTATAGTAAATATTTTCTAGTGTTAAAATATCGTTGTGCATTTTATAGTAAGTGGGTTGAATAATAAATTATAGCTTTTTAAAAAGTTTTGCAGGTGATAGATAACTATGGACATAGCACTGGTACAGCACCTGCTTGGCATGCACAAGGTCCCAGGTTCAATCCCTGGCATCCCCAGGAAGGGGTGTAAAAAAAACTCCTGTGTGAAACCCTGGAGACTCATTGCTGCCAGTGTTGACAATACTGAGCTAGATGGACCCATGGTCTGACTCAGGATAAGGCACCTGCCTATGTTTCTATCTTGTTTATGGGTGGATTCTGCACTGTTATTGTTACTATAAGCCAAGATGCTACTATTACATCTGAAATCTCCTGTACTGATGTAAAACAATTTATTTAATTTCAGGGCAGGGTTCACAGAGTAAAGTTCTACATCCTGGAAACTTTTAAGTTTACACAGCATGTCACTGGTCCAGGCCTCCTAAGACTGATTTTCTGATGACAAAAAGATTTTTCTCAGATTGAACTACACTCTCTGCCATCCACTCAGATAGAAGGAATGGGGTGGTGGTGGATGAAATGATTCTATTAATAGTAATTTTGAATAAATGAAGATTTTCTGGGATGAAAGGATAGATGAATCAATCCTCTTATGATTGATTTAAAAGAAGTCAGAGAGGAGGATAAAATGGATAGATTCATAACTGGTATCAATATTCATAAGTATTGTACTTGGCTGAGGTACTGAGGGAGGAATGGATTGATTGAGCATAGGATAATATAACAGAACATATATAGAACACATACCTTATGTCTCAATCTTACATTTTAATATAAGCAAATGTACCTGCAGAACACCTGTAGAACAAGTTAGAAGCATCTGCTTTTAGGAGTAAAGAATGCTATATGCATACATTTCATTTTAGAGAATTAACCTGTGGGGGAATCTATTTAAGGCACAATCCTATGCATGTTTAGACCGAAAAAAAAGTCCTACAACACCCAGCATTCCCCAGCCAGCATGGCTAGCTGGAGAATGCTGGGAGTTGTAGGTCTTTTTTCTGTCTAAACATGCCTAGGGTTGCACCCTTCATTATATGCAGAGGCCAGTGAGCAAGCAGGAGATGGATGGAGCCAATGGAGAGACACTCTTTCCCTCAGGTTTGGCTGTTGTTACTCTTTGACCAAAGAAACTGGTTTCCTTTAACATGAAACAAACATGAGCATATGTTGTGTTAGATTTATGTTGTAAGCTGACCTGGAAACATTTTTACCTTTTGGAGGGATGTAAATTAATTTAAATAAATAAATTTTCACACATTCGTTGAATCAAATTGTCTTGCACTGCACCAGGCCTCAAAACTTTAAAGATACCTTTGTTCCTCAGTAGGTCTCACAGTGTGTAGGGCAGGCCCAATGAACTTCACTAAACAATTGCCTACCATCCTCAAGAAAAACCCAAGCACATATGAAACAACTCTATCCCTGAGTTAATGTACTGAATACTTGCCGAGGGCTGGTAGGTCCAGAAGTTAGCTCCTGACTGCCACAGCATTCAGCGAGAAAGGTAGACCCAACAAGGATGGATTACTCCTTAGGTTTCTTCTCAAGATGAAAACAGCTGACCATTTACTGTCCTGTGTGTGGTGGCTCTGAACAGAGTACTGCCTCCAGAAACTTGAGATGTGCACTTCCACAATTATCCAGTCATCTGAGGAGGCAGGGGCCATGGTAGTACTCTATTCACTGTAAGCCTCGAGGGGTGCAATCCTATGCATGACTGGCTGGGGCATGCTGGGAGTTGTAGGACTCTTTTCTGTCGAAACATGCATAGGATTGCACCCTAAATGACTGGTTTCCACATGTTTAGAGCTTACATATGAGTATTCCATGACCACCATTCAGCAAATGGCCTTTCCAGTGAAGCACCAGTTTAGCGCTCTAGTGTTTGTTCTCCCCGTTTTCTCTACAAAACTTTGTAGGTCTCTGCTTATTTAGTATCTAAAGCAATGTCATTTGATGGGAAAGACATTTTATTTCGCCTAGTGTATTTATCATTTCTTTTTGCTATAACAAATATTTTGAGGCCTTTTACTACAGCTGGCCTAGTGTAAGGCCAGCAAGCCAGTACAAAATGTGTCTTCGCTATTCTGTTAGTTCCAGACTATTTTACACTGACTTGGCATGCATATAAATGCCAAAAAGGGGGGAAAAGTAAGACAGTATCCAGGTCTTTAATCTGAGAAGTGGAAAAAACCAAAGTAAAACCAATCCTGCGTTTGTCATGCTGAATTTTGCAACTTGTTTCCTCTAAGCAAGATTGTTAGCAAGCTTACCATATAGTTGGGAAATGTTTAAAGCACGCATCTATAGTTACAGACACTGTCAGAATTTCACAATTGACTTACTTGCATGTCTTTCTGGCTAGCCAGGTTTTAATGAAGCAAAGCTTGCATTTTAAAAATGCTACCAAATGCATGCTTAGCCATTTCAATATTTATCCAACAGAAATCTACAGTTCTTTTAATTTTGGGGTATGTACTTTATTTCTGATACACTTAAATTTTCCTGTGCCGCCCCCCGCCCCCTTCCCGGCATACACCACTTGATAAACTATTGCTGTTTATATTTAGGCTTTGCTTTCTTTTCTGGCTCTTCTTCTGTCCTTTAATAGCACAATCCTGTGCATGTTCACCCAAAAGTAAGTCCCACTGTGTTCATTGGGGACTTAGTTACTCCCTGATAAGTGTGCATACAATTGCCTCCTAAGTGCTTATTTCTTTTTTAATGTAGATATATTTTGCAATACGCACAAAAATGACAAACCGACTTTGAACATGGCTGTACATGATAGCCCATTTAAAAGAATGCTTGCTACTGGTTGAGTTTACTTGTTTTGGATTACCAGATAAACAAATACTGTATAAAGGATATTCCTATGATTACTTTAAAAAAGAGAAAAGAAAAGATAAAACTCTTTTTGCTTATTTCTCTTTTTGCGAAATATTTTCAAGACAAGTGAAACTTTCCGCTTTTCTTTTTAAGGGGAAAGGGGGATTTGTGTCATTTAAAGATATCTGACAGACCACCTTCTCCAGGATCAATTGGTCTGGGTACTGAGATCTGAGGGAGAGGCCTTCCTCTTCATCCCACCAATATGAGGTGTGTCTGGTGAAGATGTGAGAGGCGGCCATCTCAGTGGCTATAACCAGGGTGGGCAATGTCTCCAAGGTCAAGGGCCATTTTTCATGTTGGACAACTGGTTGGGGCTACATGTCTGAAGAGGGAGGGGGCTAGAACAAGAGTGGATGGGGCCTAACAAAAGGAGGTGGGGTTTAAACTGGGCAGGGCCAAAGCTGAAAGGTAACTAATAATTTTTGCAATCTCCTTCGTACTGTTACCTGAAGGGAGAAAAAACAATAGTCTGCTCACTGAGCTTCTACGTATGGAATATACTACAGGCATACATCTATATCTATATCTATATATCTTAACTAATGGGATGTCTGGGCGGGGTGGGGGGGTTCCTTTGTGAGCCTTGCTATGTATGGCAGAAAGGAAGAAGTTGCTACCCTCAGCTGATTCTCTATGTTCACATCAGTGAGTCTTGAATGGTGTGGACTCTTAGCAATGCAAAATGTGGGAGAACTGCTCCCAGCAGTTGTTGTTGTTGTTCAGTCGTGTCCGACTCTTCGTGACCCCATGGACCATAGCACGCCAGGCCTTCCTGTCCTGCGCTCTCTCCCGGAGTGTGCTGAAGTTCATATTCATTGCATCGGTGATGCTATCTAGCCATCTCATCCTCTGTCGTCCCCTTCTCCTTTTGCCTTCAGTCTTTCCCAGCATCAGGGTCTTTTCCAGAGAGTTTTCTCTTCGCATTAGGTGGCCAAAATATTTCAGCTTCAGTTTCAGTATCTGTCCTTCCAATGAGCACTCAGGGTTGATTTCCTTTAGGATGGACTGATTTGACCTCCTTGCAGTCCAGGGGACTCGTAAGAGTCTTCTCCAGCACCACAGTTCGAAAGCATCAATTCTTCAGCGCTCAGCCTTCCGTATAGTCCAGCTCTCAAAGCCATACGTTACTACTGGGAAAACCATAGCTTTGATTAGACGGACCTTTGTGGGCAAGGTGATGTCTCTGCTTCTTACTATGCTGTCTAGGTTTGCCATAGCTTTCCTCCCAAGGAGCAAGCGTCTTTTAATTTCATGGCTACAGTCACCGTCTGCAGTGATCTTGGAGCCCAAGAAACTAAAATCTGTCACTGCTTCCATTTCTTCCCCTTCTATATGCCAGCAAGTGATGGGGCCAGATGCCATGATCTTAGTTTTTTTAATGTTGAGTTTCAAACCAGCTTTTGCACTCTCCTCTTTCACCCTCAACAAGAGGCTCTTGAGATCCTCTTCGCTTTCTGCCATTAGGGTGGTATCGTCTGCATATCGGAGGTTGTTGATAATTCTCCCGGCAATCTTAATTCCGACCTGTGATTCATCCAACCCGGCGTTTCTCATGATGTACTCTGCATATAAGTTAAATAAGCAGGGTGACAATATGCAGCCTTGTCGTACTCCTTTGCCAATTTTGAACCAATCAGTTGTTCCATGTCTGGTTCTTACTGTTGCTTCTTGACCCTCGTACAGGTTTCTCAGCAGACAGGTAAGGTGGTCTGGTACTCCCATCACTTTAAGAATTTGCCACAGTTTGTTGTGATCCACACAATCAAAGGCTTTCGCTTAGTCAATGAAGCAGAAATAGACTTTTTCTGGAATTCTCTTGCTTTCTCCATGATCCAGCGAACGTTGGCGATTTGATCTCTAGTTCCTCTGCCTCTTCAAAACCCAGCTTGTACTTCCAGTAGTTCTCGGTTCACATACTGCTGAAGCCTAGCTTGTAGGATTTTGAGCATCACCTTGCTGGCATGTGAAATGAGCGCAATTGTGCGGTAGTTTGAACACTCTTTGGCGTTGCCCTTCTTTGGAATTGGAATGTAAACTGACCTTTTCCAGTCTTGTGGCCACTGTTGAGTGTTCCAGATTTGTTGGCATATTGAGTGCAGCACTTTAACAGCATCATCTTTTAGGATTTTAAATAGCTCAGCTGGAATGCTGTCATCTCCGCTAGGTTTGTGTTACTAATGCTTCCTAAGGCCCACTTGACTTCACTCTCGAGGATGTCTGGCTCAAGTTCAGTGACCGCACTATCATGGCTATCAGGGACATTAAGATCTTTCCTGTATAGTTCTTCTGTGTATTCTTTCCACCTCTTCTTAATCTCATCTGCTTCTGTTAGGTCCCTGCCTTCTTTGTCCTTTATCATGCCCGTCTTTGCACAAAACATTCCCTTGAGATCTCCAATTTTCTTGAAGAGATCTCTAGTCTTTCCCATTCTGTTGTTTTCCTCGATTTCTTTGCATTGTTCATTTAAGAAGGCCTTCTTGTCTCTCCTTGCTATTCTCTGGAACTCTGCATTCAGTTGGATATATCTTCCCCTTTGTCCCTTGCTTTTCACTTCCCTTCTTTCTTCAGCGACTTGTAAAGCCTCATCAGACAGCCACTTTGCTTTCTTGCATTTCTTTTCTTTGGGATGGATTTCGTTGCTGCCTCCTGAACAATGTTACAGACCTCCGTCCATAGTTCCTCAGGCACTCTGTCTATCAGGTCTAATCCCTTAAATCTATTCCTCACCTCCACTGTATATTCATAAAGGATATGATTTAGATCATACCTGAATGGTTTAGTGGTTTTCCCTACGTTCTTCAATTTAAGCTGAAATTTTGCAACAAGAAGCTCATGATCTGAGCCACAGTCAGCTCCAGGTCTTGTTTTTACTGACTGTATAGAGCTTCTCCATCTTTGACTGCAAAGTACATAATCAATCTGATTTCGATATTGACCATCTGGTGATGTCCATGTGTACAGTCGTCTCTTGTGCTGTTGTGCTCTTGTGCTCCCAGCAGTAGGTAGCACCAAATAGGGAGAGCATTTTCAGTGCATGTGCTCTCAGGTTTGGGAATTGCTCAGCACCTATGTACAGTTTGTAGAACTCCAGCAGTTCCATGCTGTTCTGAACTTTGCCTGCAGTTCATTGCTGCTTTCTAGTTCTATCAGCTCATGCCAAAACTGTTGGTGGCTCACAAGGCAACATCAAATGGAGTTGAAAGCATGTTTAATTCTACTTCCTTTGAGTGTAGTTCTTGAAATCTGTCCTGGAAACTGCGTATTACATTCTGGTACTCCTGTGCATACTGTGAAGTGGAATATGGATGGTTTCTGTGCTTTTGGCCTGTCAAGCTGATGGTGGTCTTCTGGTGTTTACTGTTTTTTTGTTATTTGGCTGGCTGCAGTTTTTATCTGGTTGCTTGTGTATTCTGATAGTTGTTTTCTATTGTATTTTATTGGCATTTTATGTTTCATTACTGTTAATGAACAGTAATGGGCACTGGGCACGTCAGCATGGAGAGGTGGGGTATACATTTAATAATACATAAGGGTGAAATAAACAAATGGTGTCTGCTTTCAAGTAAATGCTGGTCCTAGTGTAGGCCTGCCTGTACACAACTTGCAAGGCAGACTCAGATTATCAGTCCTGTATGGAAGACCACAAGGCAATGGATGCATCTCTCCTGCTTTGCCGTCTGCTGGGAACCTGGGCTCAAGCACCTTGCAGGTCACAATAGGGGGTTAGTCAGCTGCATGCAGATTGGTGGGTTGCATATTGTTCAGCACTGTTGTAGTATATCTAGAGCAGGGGCGCAAAAGGTATGGCTCACAGGCTGCAGGCAGCCTGCCAAGTCCCGTCTAATCCCCCTCGGCCCCCCCAGACCTCCAGAAAAAAAGGAAAAATGCTCTAGGAACAGGCTGTATGATTTTTGTCATAGAAGCCTTATTCCTAGAGCATCCCAGGAGTGTCCTAGGAAGCAGTGTTCAAGTCTCCTACCTGCTTCCTAGGACACTCTAGGAACAAGATTTTTATGGCAGGAACCATACAGCCCATTCCAAGAACATTCCCCCACCCCCTTTTTGCTTTTTTTCTGAAAATGTTCCAGTGCTAGGATCCTTCAGCAAGTGATCATCACTTGATTTCTGTACATTTGAATTGAAGATGGGCAGCTCATTGCAAGAACTGACTCAATTAGAAAGGTCTGACGTTCTATCTGTGATTATTCATTCACACATGTAGGTCATCACTTTATGTTGCAGTCCAATGGTGTCATTCTGCAAACTCAGTGCTAGTGGAGCTCATCTGAACCTTTCCGTTATGCAAGTGGCTGTGCATTATTCCCGCACAAGTGGTTGCACATTATGATTGTGCAAGTGTAATGCACAACCACTTGCACAACCATGCTTGCACAAATGTAGCTTTACTTGGATTCTCCCCTTGCACATAGTTTGGAACCTAGCTTCTGCTAGTGTAATGTTATTTGCACTAGCAGAATGGCACAGTTGGATACTGCCCATTCTATCATGAATATGCCCTTGCGAACAAGGCATAAGATGTGTTGCGAACTAATGGTTTGTACTTTTATAAATGCATGGGATGGAATTATGCTTATGGATCAGGTAGATTCTTTTTCATTTCCCGGTGTTGTTCCCCTTTATTCTGGTGAATAAAGTGAATTCCAGAAGAGCAGATAAAAAACTGAAATAAAAGTTTCTGCCATACCAAACATTCAGCATTATAATGTAAGGTTTTGAAGGCCACAATTTGCAATACAGAGATGGTATACAGTTAATGAATATTAACTAGGATTATGCTAAGCTTTCTAATGTTATTTCAAAGACATTTCAGAGGATCAGGCATTTAAAATAGAAAATTTTAGATTTGTTCAAGAAAACAGAGCCTATCATTAATCAGTTACTCTGTCTTAATATCATAGTAGCTAGTTTTTATAATGTATTTGGCAGTCATATTTTCCCCATTTGCATTTTATTCTAACAATAATGAGAGGTGATGAGCTGATGATAAACTATATTCTTCTGGCCTCCAACTGTGTAAATTTATGCTTAGAGGCAAAGATGGCACGTAGGACTGTCATGAAAGGTCTTTAGTACAACCTTCCAAGAAGACTGGCAAGGCGTTTGCAACTTCTGCAAAGTAGCCTAAAATAGATAACATCTGGCTATGAAGATTTCTGCTGGAAATACCTGTAAGCCTTATCAGATCAGACCTGCATGTGTAATACTGCAGAAACAAGCCTTGATATGCACAATTGCAAAAAGAACTGTGGGTGACATTACAGATAAGGTTTTTCTGTTTCCTCTGTCAATTAAAATAGGTCAAAGCTAACATTGGTTACTTGTGTGTGTACGTGTGGTCTGTTATCCAAAGCTCTCCCAACTATGCCGCCTATTATTTCTACAAAGATAGCTGAAGCACAATCCCGTGGAAAGGTTTGTGTCCTTTGGCAGCTCCCAGTATTTCAATGAGGCCTTCATAGAAGAACATCCTAATGGACTTTATTATGCTTGTTCTTCAATGATCATAGCATATTAATATGCTTAAACTTTCTTCATCTAATGATTTGTTTTTAATCCATATGTTTCTTTAATCATGTTCATATATTGCAACATTCAGATTTTTAATTTTAAAAAACCCTAAAGATAATTTAGGAAGTTATAATATTATATGTCTCTTGTAACAAGATGAAATTTTAAAAACTCAGTCATGTTAAAATAATGGGGAAAGGACATATATTTTGTTATGGCACTTTAGGCCCAGTTTGCTAACCTATCTCCCTATGACTGTAGAGATTCAAATCCATAATAAATTGTGTAATCAGTCTTGCTATTAGATTCCTAAAGGGTGATCAAAATGTAAAAGATAATTATGATACTTCTAGGCCACTTCTACATCATCAGAAAAGACGGAATGCATCACCAAAAAGAAAAGGGAACAAGGGAAGGAGGATGCAGATTTGCATAAAAATTGCACTGTTGATTTATATGTAGTACAGATTTAGGAATAAATATTATCATTCACAAAGAAATACAATACATCACCAAAAGAGGGAAGACTGAATGGTGCCCTATGTGCCTGCTCAAGCTGCTATCCAAGAGCTAACTGCTGATGGGCAATTTCAGAGTCCTTGCTCTCCCTCCTTACAGCTCTTTAGCCTGAACCTGGACTTGGGCTGTACAGCCCTTCAAACAGAGGGCTAAGTTACTTGTCTCCCTCCCATCTCACATAGTTTCACACGCACATCATGTAAAACACTGACTTTTGAAAAAGGCTGCACCGTAAGAATTAACACAGAGGATGCGGTTAAAGGTGTTGGGGGGGGGGGGGCACACAAAATTTTCCAGTAATCCATGTCAGAGAGTTCTAATCTACTAACCATACTAAAAAATATATTATTATTCTTACAGACAAATTAAGCATCCAACTAGGTGTGTGCACGTGTGTGTGTGTGTGTATGGCAGACATGCAAGAGAGTTAGTATCTACAGGTCTAATTGTCATCCAACTAGGTGCGCGCGTGCGCGCGCGTGTGTGTATGGCAGACATGCAAGAGAGTTAGTATCTACAGGTCTAATTGTCATAGTCTGACAGAATCAATTTTGATTATGTTCTGTCGTAGATTTTTCACCCCGACTAAGAGGCACTGCACCAGCTCACTGCTCTGATTTTAACATCTTGTAATTTCGAACATGATACTTCCATTCCCAGGTGTTCAATGTATTTCTACTATCTGTGTGAAGGAGGAGATGTGTGTGTGACATTTTCAAGGTCTTTCCTTGTTCTTTGTCCTTTCCCTGATTCACCATAAGTCTGTTGCTTATGTTTTCATGTATAAGACACAAAAGGGAATCCTGTATTAGGTCCATGATCCATGAACAAGTATTCACACTCAGATCTCCTCCCCCTTCACACAAATGGGAAACTGTAGCAGAGGCAGAAACTGCCAGATATCTGGCAGCCATCTGTAGCAGGCCCCAACTGAGGGATCTGCATGCAAGATCAATGAACGTTCCTGCTGCTGAAGGTGTCGCCACCCACTGCTGTGTCCCTCCCTCCCACTGATCATCTAGCTTTAGGGGGAAGAACAGCACTACCATAGATCAGTCTGCAGACGTGCAGGGATACTATAAGGAAATTATCCTTATCTTGCAGGCTGATCCACAGTGGTGCCCCTCTTCCACCTACAGTCAGGGCCAGAAATATTGGAACAAGAATAACTGTTTTGGCAGTTGGCCTCTGTACACCACCACATTGAAGTTGAAAGGAAACACACCCAGATGGGAGCAAAGTCGGGACTTTCAGCTGTAATTCAAGGGGTTCGACAAAAGTGGGGCACTAACCATTCAGGAAGGACAGCTAGTGGCATACACACACACCCGTCATTGGTGGCTCATAAGTAATGGAACAAACCAACATCATTTCAAACTTAAGGATCGCCTTTAATATTTGGATGAAAATCCTTTGCAGTCAATGACTGCCTGAAGTCTGGAACCCATGGACATGACCAAATGCTGAGTGTCCTCCCTCGAGATGCTTTGCCAGGGCTTTACTGCAGCTGCCTTCCACTGCTGCTTGTTTGTGGGTCTTTCTGCCTTCAGTCTTGTCTTCAGTAAGTGAAAAGCATGCTCGATTGGGTTGAGATCAGGTGACTGACTTGGCCATTGCAGAACATCCCACTTCTTTGCCTTCAGAAACTCTTGGGTAGCTTTTGCTGTATGTTTTGGATCATTATCCACCTGCAATATGAAGTGGCGTCCTATCAGTTTGACAGCATTCTGCTGAATCTGAACAGAAAGTATAGTCCTGTACACTTCAGAATTCATCCTGCTGCTTTTATCAGAAGTCAGGTCATCCATAAACACCAGTGACCCAGTTCCATTGGCAGCCATACATGCCCATGCCATAACACTGCCTCCACCATGTTTGACAGATGATGTGGTATGCTTTGGATCATGAGCTGTTCCTTCTCCATACTTTTCTCTTCCCACCATTCTGGTACAAGTTAATCTTGGTTTCATTAGTCCAAAGAATCTTATTCCCGAACTGGGCAGGCTTTCTTAGGTGTTTGCTGACAAAGGCTAATCTGGCCTTTCAGTTCTTGGGCGTTACCAGTGGTTTGCACCTTGTTGTGAAGCCTCTGTATTTACATTCATAAAGCCATCTCTTGACTGTAGATGTTGACAATGACATGCCTACCTCCGCCAGAGTGTTCTTGACCTGGCTAGATGTTGTGAAAGGGTTCCTCTTCATGAGCAGAATTCTGCGGTCATCCACCTTAGTTGTCTTCCATGGTCTTCTAGGCCTTTTGCTGTTGCTGAGCTTGCCAGTTAATTCCTTCTTTTTCAGGATGTTCCAAACTGTTGTATTGGCCACCCCTACTGTTTCTGCTATCTCTCTGATGGGTTTATTTTGTTTCCTCGGCCTACTGATGGCCTCCTTCACTCGCATGGACACCTCTTTGGACCTCATGTTGGGAGTTCCAGTGAACAGCTACCAAATGCAAATGTAACACTCAGAACCACCTCCAGGCCTTTTATCTGCTTGATTGGTCATGGGGTACCCAGGAAACAGGCCACACCTGGCCATGTAGCTGCTTGTCAACCATTCGTTCCATTACTTATGAGCCACCAACAATGGGTGTGTGTGTATGCCACTGGCTGTACTTCCTGAATGGTTAGTGCCCCACTTTTGTCAAACCCCTTGAATTACAGCTGAAAGTCCTGACTTCGCTCCCATCTGGGTGTGTTTCCTTTCAGCTTCAATGTGGTGGTGTACAGAGGCCAACTGCCAAAACAGTTATCCTTGTTCCAATATTTCTGGCCCTGACTGTAACTATAGATTATAACTGGGAGGAAATGGCCTGGTTCACATTTAACATGAATCCATGGTTTATTTAAACCAAGGTTTGTTGCCCTACCCAGGGTTTGATTGGCAGACAATGGTTTGTTTTCTCAGTCCCTGGGTTATTTCCCTCTTCCTTTGCCTGTGCCCTCCTTGTATCCCAAATGCCTTTGCAGCACTACAGTACTGGCATGGAAAGAGGCTGGTGTTTTTTTTTACTGCTCCTGCCCGTTGCCTCTGTAGCCTGGTGAAACAACCCATGATTCTGGGTTCACACGTAATGACAACCTATGATTTAAACAACCCATAGTTCACAACCCAACAACAAAACATGGGTTCTCTTCATCAGTAGTTTGTGATTAAAAACCCATAGTTAACCCATAGTTCCAGGTTCGCACATAATGACAACCCACAATTCAACAAACAATGGTTAATTAAACCATGGTTTGTTGTTACTTGTGAACCAAGTCACAGTATATTTACAGTTGAGGTAATGAACAAACTTTACAAAATTTGTGAAGTATAGCTTTCTGTTGAAGCGGTTCTTTTATTTCAGTTTTGGGCTCTTTCAAGGAATATAGTTCATGGAACTGTAGATTAACTGAAGCCTCCTTCTACTTATGTAAAGAGGTCTCTGCGCAATCAAGGGGCAGTGATGTGGGCCCTGCCCCACGGATCATACAACTTCCCCACATGCAGAGACCCTTTTATGCAATTAATGCATGGAGGGGGCATTGATTGTTCTACAGTTCCATGAATGTTGCTCCTTAAGAGTAAAAGAAAAAAATAACAGAAATCAATTTAACATCCATCTTGAATCTCCTGGCAGTATACGAAAGCTTCTCTTTTTATTATCTTGGGTAGTAATGGAATGAATGGAGACAGTGAAACTACTTAATTTAAGCTGCCAATTGCTCCCTCTGTTCAAACCTTCAGCTGTATTTTCATTGAAGGAAATTCAGTGGCATTAGGATACTGTTTTGCATGTCCTTACTGAGCCTCAGTGAACACATAAAGTTTGAAATGCATGTTGTATGATCAAGTTGTATGATCAGTCATGTTGTATGATCAAGTAATTGAACTGCCATTTTCAAACCAGACATTCTGATTACCCAGTTAAGCATAATGGCCTACTTTTGAATAAGGATATCAAGACACTCAGCCTTTATAATGCACTAACGGTAGTCTTGCTACTAAGGAAAATGTAGCATGGAAGCAGGCCTCTAGCAAGGGCAAGGGCACAGAGACAGAGCATTAAGGGAGGAGTTGGGGTTGTACTTAGCTTGTAAATGGTAGGATAAAGGTTTGCTTATCTAACTTGAGAGATATCTGAATTTTCAGACAAAGGGAAACATTTTAAGAGAAAAATGTAACTTCAGAGGAAGCATAGTTGAAGACCGTCACTCCGATATAATCTTACCACTAGTCTATGGCATGTCCCAGAGATTGGTTCGTCTACATTCTGGGTTGTAAGCTATTGGTCACTCAGTAGGGCACTTCTTTTGTACAGAGATGCCTAATCAAATGGGCCCTGCTTGTAGAATCTCTCCACTCCTTTAACAGTAGACAGATTGTGCAAGTGCAACCTCCTTGCCTAAGTATTTATGGATGAAAGCCCAAATTCTCATTAATAAAAGCATTTAAAATGTTATATGCTCCTCTTCCAAACATTTATTCAAACTGGCTTTCTACGACACTGAGAAAGGGAAATAAAGTAACAATAAACAGAACGATGTTTATAGACACCAAAATAAAAACAAGCAAAAATATCAGCAAGTAAAAAACATCCCTGGAATGTTTTCATCCTGAAGGCCAGAAGAAAAAGGAAGCTTTTACAGCCCTTCTATTCATATATTTTTAACATGTACTGTGGGAGAGGTTGCAGAGGTTTTTGCCACATGGATGACCTATATATGGCCTCAGCCATATGTGTACTGGACCTATGTATATCACTTGAATTCTTTTGATAATTCACCCTATATAGTTCAGCCTTGACTTGGTTCTAGTCTCCCATCAAGTGCATGCAGACCCAGTGCTGTCTCCTCATGGAAACATCCTTCAGCATTTGGTCTTTGCGGATGCTTTGCTGTTCCTTTTGTGTATCTCAAGAAGCAGCTTTCAGTTTCGACCATCTGTCAGACAGCGACTCAGTTGTCTCCAATTATTTGTAAACTTCAGTGCAATAAGAATTATCAGCGACTCGATCAGCCTAGCATTTACTTTACATTCTAAACATCCCTTTGGAGACTTACAATCTGCTATATAAGTGAATTGGAGACAGGGTGATCCAATAATATTTGAAATAAATTCTCCCCATTTTGTATTCAAAGGTTGAAACCTCTGTGGAATCAACTACACAAAGTCCTTCACTCTACATTTTTCTTCCTAAGTGCCAGCCTGCTCCAAGCAAGCTGCAACACCAGCATTTGTGCTCATGAAGGCTTACCAATTTTCTCTTCCAAAGATCCCAAGAAAAGATTTACTAATTTTTACTCATTCTTTACTCATTTAGGATTACATATGGCATGTTTGCTCCACATAAAACTGTCACTGACTTCTTCTTCTTCTTTTGTGAAGTGTAGGGTCCAAATATCTGGTGTGTTTGGGGCTGTTTGGGCATGGGGTTGTTTATAAGCCCTGCTATATTCACTGCAGCACTCAACCTCAGGTGATATAAAGCATGCAAAGAAGAACTTTCTGTCAGTTTTATGATTTCTAAAAAGGTTCCCCTTGAAGGAGAAGAGTGACCTTGTTCTGCCGAGCTGACATGTGCCACTGAATTAATGGCTGAGCTTTGCTTTAGGGAAGCTTGCAGAAACATTACAGTGCTCGTGGCTGACTCTGCTGTGCACATTAATCAGGTAAACCAAAATGATGCATCAAACACTCATTTAAAAGTAGTAAAATTCCTCCCTCCCCTCTGCACACTTAAGAAAAACATCTTCCTAAGAATTAGTGCACTGCTGGTCATCACTTATGGTCAAGGACACTGCTGCATGGATACAGTAAAACATAACAGAGAAGGTTGACACTTTTGTTAATCTCCAGCTACTAAACAGGCATAAGAAGAAAATTAGATATAACAGGGACAGGTTAGGACCTTTATTTAATACAAACCTTATCTCCTAGAACATATTTACTCTAATTCCCATAACCATAAACTTGTTTGACGTTATGATTCATAACAAGGTAGTGGTAACATTGATAACCATGAAGGGTTTGATCACACTTCCACTGAAGACAACAGGAAGTTTTATCATTAATTTAATGGAGACTGTGATCAATGGATTCAGACTAGACAACCAGTGTCTCCCATTGATAGTGATTTTTTTCAAAGGCCTTTTAATGAGAGTTACGTAGAATTTCAATAGTGCATAAGGGTCCAATACACATTTTCTCCTGGGCCATTTTTGCAGCTATCATTAAGTGAACATGGCGTCCCTCAAGAGATCTGAAAGCCAAACCTACAGTGGATTTTTACACAAAATAGAGCTTAAAGCAAAATACACACACACATACACACACACTGTAATGAAAAAGGCAGCCTTGTAAATCTACCCAAAGTGAGCAATCTCTAATTCTAAAATCAGCTAGAACAAAGCTTGTTCTTAGAATCTTACATTTGGGGTGGCTTCTGAATTGGCTAACTAAGATAGGGGCTATAAATAACAAAACACATTTTATCTCGAAAAGGCATCAGTATTGGTGGTACTTCTAGGGAAAATCAGGAACCTATTCTCTGTGACTTAGGGCACAATCCTATGCATGTTTAGAGAGCAAAAAGTCACAGCATTCCCCAGCCAGCCTGGACCCCAGTAAAATTCCATGAAGGAGGCAGTGTGATTGCTCAATACAAGCTTCATCTGGAAGCACCCCTGTTGTGGGGATTTTACACATGCTAAGTAGTAGGTACTAGAGAAAACACCTGGAGGATGCATGGCCAGCTCCACTCAGGCTATTGATTGGTCCGTGTGAATTTCCCTCCCTGGGAGCTGCCTAGCTTCCAGTCCCACAGGGCTACCTTTGGTTATAAAAGAAACTTTTCCTTTGTGTCTGGCCAGCTGGCAAAGAGTCAAGACAAGACCAAGCCAGGCACAGAGCGGCTTCATCCCTCCCCACCCCTGTGAGCAGCTTTGTTGAGGTGCTCTTAGGATCCTGAGAAGTGAGGGCTAGTGAGCAAGTTTGATTCTTCCTCTTATTTTTAAAAGCAACTATTTCTGAACTTCTCTGTGCTTGGCTCTATAATAAATATATTGAATTGGAAAATTGAGCTGATTTGTCCGAAGGTTGGCTTCACCCACATGCTGGACTGCTTGGCAAACACACTAACCTGGCTGTTAAGGCAGCTCTGAAAAGGGGGAGGCATCCTTCTCCATATTTAAAATCCATACGCTTGCCTTCTCATGTGGGCAGGCGAAGGGATATTGAAAATACACCTGAGTGGTGGTGGCACCAAGTCTGAGGAATGTAGACAACAGGATGTCTTGCAGCCTGTCCTGCCTTGCAGGGCTGGAGGTGCAAACATACCAGTTTGTCACAATATCCACGACTGTTTTCTAAGGTAATAATAATAGATACTTGTCTGAGTCCCTTCTTCTTTTGAAAAAGCAGTTGTTAATTATTGTTTCCTCCCTGACCCTGCTTTTTTTTTTTTTTTAGGAAAATAGCTAACTATCTTTAAAACCCCAAATATCATGTAAACTAGGTCTGAGGGGTGCACTACCTCCCTGAACCAAGCCAGATGATGGGGAAGGGGGTGGGGGCCGGAAGCCTTGCCTGCTCCAATGACATCATCTACCCACCCCTGTCCACTTTTCTATCCTTTTACAAAAACTTTTGCTCCATGCCTCTTTCTGCATGTAGAAAAGGACTTGGATGGCTCCACCTTCCCATGCCATTTACCTTCCAATTGGGCATCCCGGGAGCCTTGCAGGAAGGGAGCTTCAGCTATTGAGCGGTATAGAAATGAAGGAAGGAAGGAAGGAAGGAAGGAAGGAAGGAAGGAAGGAAGGAAGGGACGGACTCAGCGGTTGCAGGAACCTGTTCCTATAAGACCCAGCTGAATTGGGCTCCTCCTTCCTGCGTCGCTCACATCCCGATTTGGAATGGAACTTGCAGGAGCCGCTAGTGGTGTGGGGGAATCCTTATGTTGTCTCTAATCTCTGATCAGAGAGAACAAAGGAATTCCCACTTGCCCCACTCACCCTCTGAGTGGGAGGATGAGCGATGTAAAAGGGAATCTTTTTGTTATCTCCAATCAGAGGTAACATGGGGGAATCCTCTCCACCAGAGGGCGGGGCTTGAGGAGGGGCAGGGCTTGAGGAGGGCAGGAGGCAGGACCCATGGAGGGTGCTCAACCCTTCATGGGCCAGATTGGGCCTCTCCACAGGCCAGAGGTTGCCCTCCCGTGATATAATCCATATTGTATACAGATATCCATATTTTGCTTCCTACTGCTGGGTTAATAGGCAAACTGTCATTTGGAAAGTGATCCTTAGAAGTGTTCTGAATTCTTTGCCCAGGGCGATGTATTCATTGGCCTGGTTCGCAAGGCAGGAGGGTGGTTAATAAGCCATGGTGGCTTGTTAACCACCCCCACACATGCCGATCACATACCAGCTCATTTCCTTAATTATCATCTCTGAGCGCAGGTAGTCATAACTTCTAAACCCGGCAAGGGTGCCTTGTTGGGGTGGCTAACAAACCACCCAGAGCCCATGACCTGTTAGGGTTGTTGGTTTGTTAACCACCCCAGCAAGCCACCCCTGCCGGGTTTGGATGACACAAGAACCCATGGCAGGGAGATGAATTGACAACTTGGTGCCCACAGGCACCGCAGACCATCATGGCTTAAATACAACAGAAGGCAATACAACAGAATGTATCGTTTTGACTGGAGACAGAGACCTGTTTTGCATGATCACCGCAGCCCACCCTGGCTTACATAAGCCACTGTAATCATGCTGGAATCTTACGTACAACTGTTATTTGAAACTTAAAGGAAGGTCTGGTGTACTGCAGCCAGAAAACAGTATAAAAAGAAAGCACATAGAAGGAAAAGAAACGAAGAAGGGCTGCGTGACGATTTGAGGTGTGAACAGCTCACTGAAGTCTTACAACAGTTATCCTAAGGCACTGACTTAGTTCCAAAGGAGCACTTATGGTGGTGAAACAGTTTATGGCCATATTAAAAAAAAGATTTTGCACTTGGGACAAATAAAAGCCAGTGATATAAAACCAGGTGGATGAATCTCACCCCCGTTCAGAAGGCCAGCACAAGATCCCCGGCTGTTTTGTCCTTTGCTTCAGTGGTACACAATGCCCTGTGCTACTCATGAAGACGGCAGAGAGCTCATATTTCCTGCAATGAATATTTACCAATGGTGCGATCTAATGAGCACTGATGATCTAATGATCTCCTACAACCCCCATTACTTTAAATTGAGCTTGTAGAAAAGTAAAACCTTGGCATAGTAAGGCTGTCTTCCTGACTACATGTTAATGAGTTAGTTGGATAATTCTTCAGTTAGAATATCCTAACTAATAAGCACAAGATATGGCTGATGACTGTCTTGGGTCTCACTGTTAATTTTCCCCAGTATTAGGTGCTGATTATTATCACTACTCAGGAATGTGATGCAGGAATTATTCTGGCTAGCTCTCTAGAAGTTCAATGTACTACCAACCCCCAAAAACAAAAATGGAGATTTGGGGTTGGATCCAGAATCTGATGGAAGGGCTCCACTCACAGAAGGTGCCTCCACCCGATTTTTGGGGATCCCCTCCCAGCACAGGCCACCCCATTCAACGGGGATCCCTGACTCTCTGCGCAACATTTCCAGGGGGCTGGAGCAGCCGTTGTGGGGAGGGGGGATGCTGCTTCTGCCAGCCCAGTTGCATGTGCCTAAATCTGGATCCAATCTGTAGTGATGGTTTAGACAGGGATTGAAAATGCAATTAATTGTAAACACGTGCCGGCACCCAAACTAGTCGCGCATTTCCATTTTCAGTTCTCCGTGCTGACAACCCTGTTCTCAAAAGGGTCTGGTGAAAATGAAGGGGGGGGGATGGAAGAATATCTATACAAATAAGAGTAAGACATCCGTTTATGTGTGTCAAGCGCCTTCCAGCAAAGGTAAAAGAAAATTATTGATCCAAAGAAAGGATCCACGGCAACCTGAGCGGCCGGGTTTTGCAGCTCAAGGTCCCCAGGAGAAGCCCTTGCATCTCCAGATAAGGAGCATGTTGCCACTTCGCTGCATTTGCTGGGTTCCACACCACGCTGATAATATGGGAATGTGAGCTGTGTCCAGGTCAGCACTTGGAACTCACAGTCAGTCCCTGCCATAGCATTCTCTTACATTTTCCCCAACCCCAGCTTCATGCAACTTACTAGATCAAGGAGGGATGGCAGGGAGCATGCCAGCTGCCTTGACAGAGACAGAGGAGGTGTTTCCACCAGCAATTTACTCTGAGCTGGCTGCATGTTGCAGTCATTAGGGATACATGACATCATGGCCATCCAGCAGCCACCCCCCGCGGCTTATCAGGGAAAAAACGGATTTCCTGAGACTGCTTAAAGTCCGATTCTTTCCCATAAGTCAGGGTCTCCCCTGTAAAGTTGCTGTGTGCCCCAACCCCAGCATTGACCTCGGGTATGCTAGCCCTGTCCAGGGGGGTGCCTTTCACCGTGACCCTGGTCAAGGAGTGTTTCCTGTGTGTTTCCTGTCCCTGCACAAACCAATTAGTGTCTCCTCAGAAGTAAGTCCCATTGTGCTGAATGCTTGCCCTCTGAATGCCCACATCGGAACTTACAGAGATCCCCCTCAATTGACATGGCACAGTGTAAAGCCCAATTCCCTAAGTGCTCTACAGCGTGATCTTGAGGCTCCTATTCTCCTTTGTTTGGTTTATTGCCTTAGGAAGTAATTACTTCACCCCTTCCTATAGAGATCCTGTGGGTTAAAATGGGAGCTGGTTTCCCATCTTTGTGTTCTCCCCTCACCCTTTCCCAGCACAAGCATATGTGTGTCTACTCAGAAGTAACTCCCATTATGCTCAATGAGGCTTGTTCCTGAAATGCAGGTGCATCTGGACTTTCAGGGTAAAGGAGAAAGGGGGGGGGAAGCCTCCCTCATTGGTTGAGCAGCCCCTGCCAGTCAGATGATGTTCACTCCAACCCCCAACCCCCCAGGAAGTATGTTCTGTGAAGTGATTTTTACGGGTGCGGAGAACCTGCTTGTGGAGCCCTGCATGGACCAAAGCACACCAAAGCTGATTCCTTTTAAAAAATCCAGTACTCCTCCATTCGCTTCTCCTTCCATTGTCATGGAAACACGGCCTGAGTTGTGCAAAGTGTGGGGAGTCATGGCAGGATGGGCTACAAGAAAACACCATAGGAGGGACTGAGGCAATATTGGATCCATTTCAGATCAGGGTGAATTCCAGAAGTCCAACCTCAAATGGATTGGGGTGGGGGAGGCGGGGATGCAAAATCTTGTATTTATTTATTCATTTTAAAGATTTAGACACCACCTTTTGCAGAAAGCCCTCCCAAGATGACATACAAAATCTAAAACTGTGAAACATAATAAAACAATGATAAAAAATAAAGCAATGATAAACATTGAAAATGGGCAGTTAAAACCTGGTAACTGCATATATACCATGGCACCAATAAAGTCATGACTCAATTATAGGCCAAGATAGATAGATAGATAGATAGATAGATAGATAGATAGATAGATAGATATTTAGAGTCTCTTTGGCCTGAAATGATGGAGCCCTAGGATGGCCAGGTGTCCTACTTTACAGAGGACAGCCCTCTCTTTTGGAGAGCTGGCAGTGGACAGCCCTCTATTGGAAGGCAACCTCCATTTGATGGGCTTCCCAGTCCAAGGTCTGGTTTAAAGGCAAAGAACCGCAAGGAGGGAGATCAGCAGGGGCCTTGAAGTCACCCATCAACACTTAGCACCTGGACAGCAGGCACAAAGGTCACCTGGTCAGGCTTCTCCACCAGGGTGAGATTGTATTTCCATTTAAATTATAGTTAAATTTCCACCTATACATATAAATGCCCTCTTTTTTGGTGATGCCATCCCTCTTTGGGGGCAATGTAAGAGCCTACCCTAGGCCTGGCGCCATCTGAGTGCCCCCTCCCTGGTATGGATTGTATCTCATCACCACCTCTGTCATGTAGGATGCCGCCACAGCGAAGTACAAAACCACACTGCACCAGTAACATATTGAGGGCACAATCTTATGCATGTCTAGACAGAAAAAAAGTCCTACAACTCTCAACATGCCCCAGCCAGCCATGTCTAAACATGCATAGAACTGCGCCCTACTTGATCCACACAAATGGGGCTAAATGTATGAACTGAAACATAGGCGGAGAAGGGAGGAACACAGCAAATATTGGCCTATAATGCAAATGGCTGCTTCTATGCACAATGAATTGACTGAGATGTAAATCTGCCCACTCCCTCTCTCGCCCCAGTGAATCCTCTGATCAGAAAGATTTCCGGGATCAATCGGAAAGTATTGGCCCTCTGCGTTCCTGCTCCTTCGTAATGGGCACAAGGCACCCCTCCCCCTCCTGTCACACATTTTACGTTCAGGGAGGTTAATTTGCTTAATGTAGCCATTCTGCCAAAAGGAATCACTTTATTTTATGTGAGTCTGAATCCCAGTGTCAAAATCAATGGCCCATTCTCTTCCAAGAGACTTGCATTTGCTTTAAAAGCTTTCCTAAAATTGGAAATAAGGCTTGCGTGTTACACCGATGGCTTCCCCTAGCAGAATCCCGCTGGAGCCAATGTGGTGGCTGACACACACTAGCAGAAGCAAGCAGAAGTCACACACACACACACCCGCAGGCCCCTGGCTCCTCAGTGTGTTTTTCCATACTGTTGTCACGGGGCTGAATGCATTTTAAAAGGTGGCAGCTGTATTGATTACTTAATGGGGGCGGGGGGGGGGGAGAGTTAGGACTGAGAGTTGCTGAGGTAGCCCGGCTTAATGCTCTCCTGTGCAACAAGCCCATTATCTAGAATGGTGGAAACCATCCTGCAGTCCTTATTAATGTTTAATAAGTATGGAGCAACACTAAAGTACATGACAAAATAGCCCAAGGCCTTTGTTTAGATAGGATATAAGACTGTTGTGAGGCTCGGAAGGAGTAACTGATTTCCCTGAGCTCCGGCTGTTTATGAGAACAGCAGCGCTAAGCATTATTTCCCCTCTGGTCTTCCGTGTCTCACTATCGCATCGGCGCTTCAAGAAGCAGCGTTTCATAGTGAGCATCCCGAACGCTATGGAAAAGCTCTGGGTGTCCAGTTAATGTCACGGCCTGCTCCCCGATTAACCAGGATTGTTCTGAACTGCAGCCTTCCTCGGTCTGCCCTTCCCTCTGTTCCATCTTCCCACAATGCTGTGGGGCACGTTCAGTGGGAAAGAAAAGTCAGCAAAAAGGTGTTACTCCTCCCTGATAGACCCATCATCCTTGGGGCTATGTGTTATATCACTCAATCGAGCTGTGCCTTGTCACTTGGCAAGATATTGCTCACTGAGTAATATAGAAAAGCTTTCAATAAAATGTTAACTGCATAGGCCAAAGGATTTCATCTGCACCCATTAGCTTTTTTATACATATAATGAAAAAGGGGTTGCCAACAGAAATACTCTGCTGGAATACATCTAAGTAAGGTTCTAAGTAGACATGATGTTAAATGCGTATGAATTTAACAGGGGTCAGGATTGGAGCCATGGAGCACATTGAGCAGTGCCAATCGAACCTTTGCTGGTAGAAATTCCTTGCATGGGCTAATAGCAGCTTGGGGGGATTTTAACTGAGACTGTGGTGTTGGCAGGAAAGGTGTAAAGCCATTGTGCCCCTTGCCATGGTCCCGATTCTGGTCCATCCACACCCCCACACACGCACACATGGTTGCTGTTTAAAGAACATAAATCAGGCATGTTAAATGCTTACACACTATTAAAGAAATTGTGTGAAATCAGAAAAAGCAGGTTTGGATCCAGACATGGTCATGGTTAGAGTAGACCCACTGAAATTGATGAGTCAAGTTATCCATAATTAACTTAAGTCCCATTGATTTCAATAGTTGTACTCTGAGCATGATCTTGTGGGATCGGTTTCAGTTACTGTGGCCTGATGAAGTGGACAAGGTGCTTGCAGTGAGGCGTCCAGCCACATGCCCTCTCAGTCCTTGCCCTTTGTGGCTAATAAAAGCTAGGGGTGGGGGTATGACTGGAGACTGGGTGAGCTTAGTGTGTGGTAAATGTGTCCTTATGTGAGGGACTGGTGCCTTCTGCTCTTAAGGAAACAGTCATGAAACCAGAAACCCACTCTGAACCCTATCACCCTGGATAAATATAGCCCAGTTGCTAATTCCCCCTTTTTGGTTAAGGTTCTCAAGAGGGTGGTGGCAGGCCAGTTGCAGACACTCTCGAAGGATACCAGTTATCTAGACCCAAATACCAATTATCTATTCAGTCAGTTTTCAGACCTTATTATGGGACTGAATTGGCCTGGGTAACACTAATGGGTGACCTTACCAAGAGAGCGAGACAAGGGGAATGTGACCATGTCAATTCTACTCAGTCTGTCATTGGTACATTGCTTTGGTACTATCAACCATGGTATCCTCCTACACCAGCTCCGTGGGTTGGGTGTTGGAGGCACTGTACTTCAGAGGTTCTGCTCCTACCTACGGGGTCAGTTTGAGAAAGCAACATTGAATGACTCTTCTTTGACCCTTTGGCTCTTCAGCTGTGGACCCCACAGGGTACTTAATTGTCCCCAGTGTTGTTTAACATTTATATGAAGCCATTGGAATGGTCATCAGGAGTTTCGGAGCAAAGTGTCATCAGTATGCTGATGACATGCAACTCTACCTGTAAAATCTGCATCAAGTGTGGCCATGCAAGTCCTTGACTGGTGCCTGGACTTGGCTAGATGAGAGCCAATTGACTGAGCTTGAATCCTGGTAAGATGGGACCCTGTAGATGAGTGGTTCCCATATCTGGGAAATAGGGTTGTTACCTGTTCTAGATGGAGTTGTACTCCCCCTGAAGGAGCAGTTTCATAGTCTGGGGGTTCTCCTAGGTCCATGGTTGCTACTGGAGGACCAAGTGACTTCAGTGGCTCGGAGTACCTTTTTCCAGCTTCCTCTGATATGCCAACTACAACCACACCTGGACAGGGACAACTTGGCCACTATGCTGCAGGTGTTGTAAACTCAAGACTGGATTACTGCAATGCGCTTTATGTGGGGCTGCCCTTAAGGCTGGTCTGGAAGCTGTAGCTAGTACAGAATGTGTCCGCCTGGCTGTTGTCAGATGCCACCCTACATCAGCATGTAACATCCACATGATTCCTGAACTCAGATGCTCACCTCAGCAGCATAAGTTATCACCACTGGCAAATTGCTCACACACTGCTAGCTTAAGTGTGAACTGGGCTGTAATTTATCCAAACTGCTTATGCATAACAATGGCTTAGTGACAGATATGTTGACATGGGAAACCTTGGTTTGACTCTTACCTCATCCATGAACAGATTAGGTTGCCTTGGACAGTTCACTTTGGTTGTATTTTTAAAATGGAAATTATACTCTCCAAATTTATACAGGAGTTCAGTTTTTTTGTGACGATAAATACCAGTGCAAAACCTAAGGAAGTACACTCTGCAGTCAGTCCCACTGAATTCAACTAGATTTACTCACTGGTAAGATTGTTTAGGACTGCTGCTCGAGATAAGGAATTATTGCTAGCCTTTCTGAGCCCTAGGGACTAATGTGGGCTATAAAATAAAATAAACATTCAAAATAAGGCTGCAGCTATCAAGATTGGTCCGCATGTGATTACGAACTTGTCCAAACGATAATTTTATGTTGTTCATAAATTGTCTATTACTCTTGCAATAACCATTTTAGCTTTAAAGCAGTGTAAAAGAAATGGGCCCCTTCATGGATCACTGCCTTGTTGTGGCGAAGGGCCTTGCATAACTCAGTGAAGCCATAAGCTATGCCGTGCAGGGCCACCCAAGACGGACAGGTCATGGCAGAGAGTTCTGACAAAATGTGGTCCACTGGAGAAGGAAATGGCAACCCACTCCAGTATTCTTGCCAAGAAAACCCCATGGAACGTATCACAAGGCTAAAAGAAATGACGCCGGAAGATGGCCCCTCAGGTCGGAAGGTGTCCAATATACTACTGGGGAAGAGCAGAGGGTATTTCCAAGTAGCGCCAGAAAGAGTGAAGCGGCTGGGCCAAAGCCGAAAGGACACTCAGCTGTGGATGTGTCTGGTGGTGAAAAGAAAATCCGATGCTGTAAAGAACAATATTGTTTAGGAACCTGGAATGTCAGATCAATGAATCAAGGTAAGCTGGAGGTGGTCAAACGTGAGATGACAAGATTGAACATCGACATCTTGGGAATCAGCGAACTAAAATGGACAGGCATGGGTGAATTTAATTCAGGTGACCATCATATCTACTACTGTAGGCAAGAATCCCTTAGAAGAAATGGAGTAACACTCATAGTCAACAAAAGAGTGGGAATAGCAATACTGGGGTACAATCTCAAAAATGACAGAATGATCTCAGTACGAATCCAAGGCAAACCATTCAACATCACAGTAATTCAAGTCTATGCCCCAAACACTGAGGCCGAAGAAGCTGAGGTTGATCGGTTCTATGAAGACCTACAACACCTTCTAGAACGAACACCAAAAAACGATGTCCTTTTCATCATAGGGGATTGGAATGCTAAAGTAGGAAGTCAAGAAATAACCGGGATAACAGACAAGCATGGCCTTGGTGTACAAAATGAAGCAGGACAAAGGCTAATAGAGTTTTGCCAAGAGAACACGCTGATCATAGCAAACACTCTTTTCCAACAGCACAAGAGGCGACTCTCCACATGGATATCACCAGATGGTCAATATCGAAATCAGATTGATTATGTCCTTTGCAGCCAAAGATGGAGAAGCTCCATACAGTCAGTAAAAACAAGACCTGGAGCTGACTGTGGCTCAGATCATGAGCTGCTTCTTGCAAAATTTCGGCTTAAATTGAAGAACGTAGGGAAAACCACTAAACCATTCAGGTATGACCTAAATCATATCCCTTATGAATATACAGTGGAGGAGAGGAATAGATTTCAGGGATTAGATCTGATAGACAGAGTGCTTGAGGAACTATGACGGAGGTCCGTAACATTGTTCAGGAGGCAGCAACTAAATCCATCCCAAAGAAAAAGAAATGCAAGAAAGCAAAGTGGCAGTCTGAGGAGGCTTTACAAGTAGCTGAGGAAAGAAGGGAAGCGAAAAGCAAAGGAGAAAGGGGAATATATATCCAACTGAATGCAGAGTTCCAGAGAATAGCAAGGAGAGACAAGAAGGCCTTCTTAAATGAACAATGCAAAGAAATCGAGGAAAACAATAGAATGGGAAAGACTAGAGATCTTTTCAAGAAAATCGGAGATATCAAGGGAACATTTTGTGCAAAGATGGGCATGATAAAGGGAAAAGAAGGGAGGGACCTAACAGAAGCAGATGAGATTAACAAAGGTGGAAAGAATACACAGAAGAACTATACAGGAAAGATCTTAATGTCCCTGATAGACATGATAGTGCGGCCACTGAACTTGAGCCGGACATCCTTGAGAGTGAAGTCAAGTGGGCCTTAGGAAGCATTACTAACAACAAAGCTAGTGGAGATGACAGTCTTCCAGCTGAGCTATTTAAAATCCTAAAAGATGATGCTGTTAAAGTGCTGCACTCAATATGCCAACAAATACCAGACCACCTTACCTGTCTCCTGAGAAATCTGTACGAGAAGCAACAGTAAGAACCGGACATGGAACAACCGATTGGTTCAAAATTGGGAAAGGAGTATGACAAGGCTGCATATTGTCGCCCAGCTTATTTAATTTATATTCAGAGTACATCATGAGAAATGCCGGGTTGGATGAATCACAGGTCGGAATTAAGATTGCCGGGAGAATTGTCAACAACCTCAGATACGCAGACGATACCACCCTAATGGCAGAAAGCGAAGAGGATCTCAAGAGCCTCTTGTTGAGGGTGAAAGTGGAGAGTGCAAAAGCTGGTTTGAAACTCAACATTAAAAAAACTAAGATCATGGCATCTGGCCCCATCGCTTCCTGGCATACAGAAGGGGAAGACATGGAAGCAGTGACAGATTTTATTTTCTTGGGCTCCAAGATCACCACAGACGGTGACTGTAGCCATGAAATTAAAAGACGCTTGCTCCTTGGGAGGAAAGCTATGGCAAACCTAGACAGCATAGTAAGAAGCAGAGACATCACCTTGCCGACAAAGGTCCATATAATCAAAGCTATGGTTTTTCCAGTAGCAACGTAGGGCTGTGAGAGCTGGACTATAAGGAAGGCTGAGCGCCGAAGAAGAATTGATGTGTTCCAACTGTGGTGCTGGAGAAGACTCTTGCGAGTCCCCTGGACTGCAAGGAGGTCAAATCAGTCAATCCTAAAGGGAAATCAACCCTGAGTGCTCATTGGAAGGACAGATAGTGAAGCTGAAGCTCAAATATTTTGGCCACCTAATGCAAAGAGAAAACTCCCTGGAAAAGACCCTGATGCTGGGAAAGATTGAAGGCAAAAGGAGAAGGGGACGGCAGAGGATGAGATGGCTAGATCGCATCACTGATGCAATGAATATGAATTTGAGCATACTCTGGGAAAGAGCGGAGGACAGGAAGGCCTGGTGTGCTATGGTCCATGGGGTCACAAAGAGTCGGACACGACTTAATGACTGAACAACAACAAAAAGAAATGGGACCAAACACAGACAGTACATTTGTGATTTATGAGCGGGAACATAATCAGTGGAGACACCTTCCAGAGTGAAAATTCTTGACGAAAGCTATTTTGTCAAGTGCACCATTCGTGTCAATTTCATAAACATCATTCTTAAAGTCACCACTGCTGAACTGGAGTGCACACTTGTCACCTTGCACAACGGTCAGGAATGCCAGCATTTTAATGAGCAGACTCTTCCAGAACCAACCACAAAACACTTTCAGAGCTAACATGGAAGATAAGAAAACATAGCCAAGAAACGTTTGATATAATGGGTGGAAAGCATACTGTGCCGTGTTATCTCAGAAGCAAATGTAGATGTAATTTTTACCTTAGATCAGGGGTGGGGAACCTCAGACCTGGGGGCCAAATCCAGCACTCAAGGAGTTCCAATCTGGCCCTTCAGATTTCCCCTGGCCCCAGCCTCTTTCAATTCTCTATCATTTGGTGGGTTCCTGGCCTTTTTGCCATTTTCCCCCATTCTAAAAGGTTGAGATGCCTCTCCTAAGGCTTAGCTACTGACAGGAAGAGTTTTAAGGTGAAATGTGCTGGCATTTTTTATTTTGGCTCCGCCCCTTTGCCTTTGGTCCCACCCCTTTTGCCTTAGTTCCTGCCCACCACAGGAATGTGGCTGCCAAGAGCTTCTCCAAAACTGAATTTGGTCCTTGGGCCGAAAGAGGTTCCACCCCTTCCTTAGATTCTCCATTGCTTTGGTCACCGTTACTTTAAGGACTCCTCATAATACACTAAGGGAGCAATCCTATGCAGAGAGGCAAACTCAGAGACAACCAGCTATCCAATGCCTGGCAGGAGGAGCACGGAGGGGATCATCTCCGCACTCCAGCCACCTTGCATTCGCGGCTATATGGCCGATTTTGGCTGTCTAGCTGTGGGATGTCATAGTGCAAGGTAGGGAGGCCAGATGACACATAGGAAGCATCGTATTGGCACTTCTGCATTCCCTGCCCTGCCCCGCCCCCTTTTGTCCCACTCCGCACTGCTCTTCTGAGTGCACAGCCCAGGCACAATCCATGCTGCCTACGAGGCGGTGGGGGAAGGGGCAGGGAGGCGGTTCTCTGGGATCTGGCCTCGGAGTGCGGGCTCTATGGCTGTCTAGCCGGTGACTAGCGGCCATAGGATTGCACCCTAAGGGTGTATAATGTGTGCATAGCAGAGAACAAAAACATATGGCTTAGTTCATTTGCTGAAGTCAATTGAATCTACCTTCTGTGTTTCTGGTACCCCATGGTTTGAATCAAATGGTTTGATCTGTGTGCGACTGGTTGGAACCTTGCTTTAGGACTGGAGTTTGGATAAAGCGAAACCGATATAAGCGGTCTGTGGGTGTGCTGTCTGTTTTCATGGAAATGGTTTTGCACTTCGTATCATGTATTTTTAACGGTTCTTAATCTTTGTGAACTGCCCAGAGAGCTTTGGCTATGGGGCATTATAGAAGTATAATAAATGAAATGAAATCAGACTGATAACTTCCAATGCTGCAAAGGTCTGGTTGCTTCAATTTTGACATCTTTGACTGTAAACCCTGAACATATGACAAATATTAATAGAGGACAATTATCCTGCTAGCAATTTTTATATGATGTGCCTAATGGGACCCAAAGTACAGTTATGAAATCTTTAAATCAACTGATTCTAAAAATAACAAATGCTTATAGTGTATCTATAAACATTTCTTTTTTATAGCGAACGAGTAGCTTTGGGAACTTTGACCATCACAGACATCACTCAGCGTCAAAACCAGATGATTCATCACAGGTTTGTATATTATGCAATCTAGTTCTTTTACACTATGTCCCCATGGAGTTTGTACAAACAACACAATGCACATTGTGCAAAACATCGTAGAGTTTGCTCCACTTGAGTGGATGACTGTTGATCTGAGCAACATTTGCATGAACTCTTACATTTTTCCTTTTCAGTATGCAAATCATAGCTTCTAAAAGCAGAAAAACTAAACATCTATCCCCCAGTTTGGGTGGTAGATTTTTCCCAACATTCAAACAGCAAATTGCTGGGGAGTTGTAAGGACCATGGTCACCTAATGTCTAGTGTCTGTGATGTTACTAGTTGTCAACTCACCTGCCATGGTTTTGGAAGCTTGCAGTGGCATGCCCAAACTCAAACTGGAGATCCTGATGGAGAGGGGTCAACAGATCTTGATTTGCTTTGATAATCAGCCAAACTTTGTTTCACCGTGACCCTATTCCTCTATCTAGAGGGAGGAAATAGAGTTTATTGATATTACACTGAGCTCAAGACCAACACAACTGTAGAATTCCTGCCCTCTTCCACAGCTGAAGAGACAGATGGGAGCTCAATGCATTAAGCATTAGATACTCGGAAATCATCAATAAGTTTCATGGCTCTCCAAGTGTCTCAGAGGTCCAATGCAGCATAGGGATATACGGATTTTGTCTGTGCTTTGCAGGTTGTCAGGCATCTTTTATTCTGTCGTCTGCTCTGTTACGGAACTGGGTTTTTTTTAGGGATTTTTTAAAAAAATTGTTCCTGTTTGCAACTGTGCATTTGTGCTAATACACACTTGCTTAAATGCACATTAGTGCTAATGCACATTTGTGCTAATGTGTACTTACATTTGCGCAAATGCACATTTGCACAAATCCTCCCCAAAAGTAAAAAAATTGGTACCGCAAGTCCATGGAATCTGTGCAGCTGAGAAAAAGCCGGTCCACTGCCCAATCCACAGGTCAGATTCATAGAAATCTGAACTCATTTAAATCCATTATGGATTTCTCCAACATCCCTAGCACATCATCAAGGAGGAGACCCTACATTTATCCTGTGCTTCTGGAGTTAGCCTGGCAGCAAAGAGGGCTTCTTCACACAGAGCTTTTATCCTGCTATTGAGATTGCTCACTCATGGAACTTTGTGGGCCCTTTAGATGATGCCGTTAATCTCCTGGGCATCTCCTGCACTAAATGACCTTTATTCCATTTTTAAATAGACTGGAGATAATGAGGTATCAAATTATTTTGCTTGTGTTCTGCTTGAGTTCCATCCGTGAAAAAGGAAAAGCCACAAGAAGAGGAGCTAGACCAATGAAACATATGGAAGACACAGATAAGGGGGAGAAGGAGGAGGAAAGGGGAAGGGGAAAACGAAGCATGTGTAAAGGGAGTCTGTTGTGATCCTGCATTTAAAACGGATGCAGAAAGTCCCCTTTTAAATGCGGGATTTTAGGCTGGTGTAGAGATGCTCAGAAAGTCCTCAGGTTTCTCCAGGCACAGAAGAAGGGCAAGGGCTC
The DNA here is from genome assembly GCF_057233095.1 of Heloderma suspectum. Classification (NCBI taxonomy): domain Eukaryota; kingdom Metazoa; phylum Chordata; class Lepidosauria; order Squamata; family Helodermatidae; genus Heloderma; species Heloderma suspectum. The sequence goes on along the minus strand of NC_139460.1, from coordinate 74,857,825 downwards.
TCCTTGATCCTGTGCTCTCACCAGAGAAAACAATGTACTTGCCAATGGTGACATGGCAACTGCATTTCTGGATTCGTACTGATGGAACTCTTGCATGATCCATCTACTATGAGCAAACTGCAATTTGGGACACAAAACAATAGCCGGTGATGAGAACAATCCCTATAACTGCTATGAGTAAAGTTCCAGAAATAGATTCTATACAGCCTGTTAATTACATATTTTAACAAGCTTGTTTTTAAAAAATAAAAATAGATATGCGAAGCGGATGCTATAAGTGATGGTGGAGAACTGGGACAAAACAAAACACCAAATAATGGAGGAAGCATTGGAAAGAAGATGCGGGCCATTTCTATGACCATGAAGAAGAAGATGGGTAAAAAGTACATCAAGGCACTTTCGGAGGAGACGGTAAGCAATTATCATTGAAATCTTGGGATCTTCCATGATTGTCTGTGGTTTTACTGCTGGTTTTTGACTTCTGCTTTCTAAAGTACTCTGTTACTTCATACTCAGCTATATAAATTAACAGCTGGATCCAAAAGGATTTCAGTCACTATGTCAGGGCACCATCAGCAGCATTGCAGTAGTATTTCAAACAAGTACATAGACCAGTGTTTCCTATCCTAAACCTTTTGAACTCAAGCCCACTTGAGGGCTTACTTTCTAAGCTTACTTTCACCAAGCCCATTCAGTTTGATTGGGTGAGTGTGCAGAGATCCTCATGTGCAGCTGATTGTGCATCCCATTACTGCACAGGAGGACCTTTCAAATGGAGTGTAAGGACATACAAGATTTTCTTAGCCCCAGTCTCAACACAGGAATCCACCTTAAAGCCAGAGTATTGCAGTTCAAAAGCTGGGAATTGGATTAGGTTCAGAAGGATGGAGTGAATGAAGGGAAATCCAGTTTGGGTTTATCAAGTTGTAAATGACTTCAGAGGATTGTGTAGGTAACTTGAGGGGTGGGGTGGGGTGGGGAATAATGCGTGAGGAGGCCTGGAAGATAGGAAGCTGAAGAAGCTGTTACATCCAGACAAGTGTGCCTACTGTTAGCTGTGAGAGAGAGGAGAGGATGAGAAAGAAGTAATAGGCCATGATTAGGAACCTGGCAAAAGCTCTTCGGAGGGGCACATCCTAGTGGTGGGCAGAACTGTAGCCAAATGTGGGATGGGACAGAATCACTTCTCTCTCGCTCTCTCTCTCTCACACACACACACTTTCATACACATACGTTCGTACATACACACACATCTCCTCTCTTTCCCCTTTTCTCTCTCTCTGTCTTACCTTTTTCTCATCACCCTTCTCTCTCTTTCTCTCCCCCCTTTTTTCCTCCCCCTTTCTCTCTCCCCCTTTTTCCTCACCTTTTCTTTCTTTCCTTCTCCCTCTCTCTTCCTCCCCTTTTCCTCTCCCATTCACTCCTCCCTACTTCTCTCTCTCTTTCTCCCCTTCTGTCTTTCTTTCTATTTCTCTGCTTGCCTTTCCAGCTGTCCCCCCTTTTTTCTCCCCCCTTTTCTCTCTTTCTCCTTTTCTCGCTCTCTTTCTCCTCTTCCGTCTTTCTATTTCTCTGCTTGCCTCCTCAGCTGCCTCCCCTTGTTTTCTCTCTTCCCCCTTTCCCCCCTTTTCCATTTCCTTCCCTCTTTTCCTCTTCCTTTTCTCTTTCCTGCCCCTTTCTCTCTCTTTCCCCTCCTCTCTCTCTTCCTCCCCTTTTCCTCTCTCTTTCTCTCCTCTCTACTTCTCTCTCTCTCTTTCTCCCCTTCTGTCTTTCTGTCTGTTTCTCTGCTTGCCTCTCCAGCTGCTTCCCCTCCTAAATCCCACCCCCCATGCAGCAATAAGTCTTCTGAAAAAAAGAAGAGAGCAGTATTCTATTCAGCGTTAGTGCTAACCTTAACTATATTGCGCTAGCATAAGCTACCTCTAGTGCAACGCCAGTAGCATTTGCTGGTGCAGTGGGATTCCCGATACTGAAGAGGATACTGCCCAGAGATGCTAGGAAAAGCAGCAGTCTAGTTTGTTACAGAGGGGACCGTGGTGGCTTAGTGGTTAAGACGCTGAACTGCAGACTGGAAGGTCGGCAGGTCAGCAGTTCGAGACCCGAGTGCTGCGTGACGGAATGAGCTCCCGTCTTCAGTCCCAGCTTCTGCCAACCTAGCAGTTCGAAAGCAAGAAATTGCAAGTAGATAAATAGGTACCGCCTCGGCAGGAAAGGTAACAGCGTTCCGTGCACCTCGGTGTTCAGTCATGCCGTCCACATGACCACGGAAGCGTCTTCAGACAGCGCTGGCTCTTCGGCTTAGAAACGGGGATGAGCACCGCACCCTAGAGTCGGACACGACTGGTTGGGGACACCTTTACCTTTACCTTTTTAGTTTGTTACAGGCGTATGTATGGTACCAGTAATTGCGCCCTAGCGGTGACAAGAATGCATTTGGCACATGCTCAGGGGAACTCTTCCTCAATATTACTTCACTTGTTTTGTGAAGCACTTCTCTTTTCAAACAGATGTTCAGGCTGAGGCTAAACCCTCATTCAAATTAAATGCTGAATAGATGGTAAGCATAAATAACCAGGCAAATCTCTCACTTGAAGATGTGGTCAGTGAAATGGCCCAGTGATCTGTATTGTGACTTTTAAAAAAAATCATTCATGGTCTGGGAAGTGTGGGAAAGGCTGGGAAAAGTGAAGGGGCAGAATTTGATTAAAGTAATAGGCTGTGAAGAATTACAAAAGGATCCTGGAGCTGTAGGAGAATGGAAAACAAAATAGGAGCTGAATGTTCATTAAAACTAAGAAATGAACCTTTGGAAAAAAATAACCCAGTTCTACTTAGACATTGTTAGGTACTGAATAAGCTATTACTGCCAAAGAGAGAAATTATGGAGTCAATGTGCATGCTTTCTGAAAATGTCAACTCAGGCCACTGAAATCTTGAAAAAGCAAACAATGTTAGTGATTATTATTCAAGGGAGAGAAAATAATATATTATTTCTATAAGTAAATGGTGCATTCTGACCTCAAGTCCTATATGGAGTCTGTTGCAAACAAAAAATGTGATAGAAAGTGAATACATTCAAAGATCAATAGAACATGTCAGGGGCATGAGAGGTTTTTCATGCCAAGGAAGTCTAAATGATTGGTATTTTTCAACTTTAAGAAAAAGAGACAGCATGTGGTTCAATCCTTTGCATGTTTGCTCAGAAGTACATTCCACTGTGTTCAGTGGTGAATGTTCCCAGGTAAGTGTGCAGAGGATAGTAGCTGTAGGCACATGGTGCAGAATGGTGTGGTGGAATGGGCAATACCATTTCAGACTGCAGGTAGCAGATACCATTTTTTAATTGTCTTCCATGTGAAAACATCTTGAAAGCAGAAAACTAGCACATCAGGGTGAAAGATTCTAACTGAACCTGCCTGTTGCTGTTCTAGCTTTCTACTTGCAGGGAGGTTTGTGTTTTTTGTTTTTTAAACACGTAGGGGAGCATTCAAAAATGTAAACCCCCACCTACTGCCTGAAATGGTGTAGACTCAGCCTGTGTAGACTCGGCCTCAGATGTTCATACTTCATACAGTTATGTGCAGTTTGGGAAAAAGAGATCAGGGACTGGGTTATAGTAGAACTAGAGCAGACCCAAATGAATTATCATATAGCAGGTTTAAAATAAACAAAATGCACACATTTTTTCATATAGTGTAGAATTAATCTGTGTGGTGAAATAACTGAATAAAAAATAGGCTAGATGTAAAACAATAAGAATGTTACCAGGAGACATATGATAATGTTTGATGGAGGCAGTTTACACATTCACCAATGAGTCAGCAAGCAACGTAATATTGAGTTATATACAAGGATGTTCAAATGGGCCCAAAGCTAATACGAATAAGCACCGCGGAAAAAAATAAATTGGGATTTTTATTCTATGAGTGCTTCCTAAATCATGAAGCTTTCAGACCTCTTATAATTCTTATTTGGAATGTCAGGCATTCATTCATTCATTCATTCATTCATTTATTGCATTTATACCCCGCCTTTTTTCCCTTGCAAGGAACCCAAGGCGGCTTACATTATCCTCCTCCTCTCCATTTTATCCTCACAACAACAACCCTGTGAGGTGGGTTGGGCTGAGAGTCTGTGACTGGCCCAAAGTCACCCAGTGAGCTTCCATGGCCAAGTGGAGACTAGAACCCGGATCTCCCAGCTCCTAGTCCAACACTCTTGCCACTACACCACACTGGCTCTCATTTAAAACCTGACCTAAAAAGATGTTGTTCTTTCTCTGTCTTCAAGTTAAGACATCCCATCACACAAACTTGAGCTTATGGGGCTGTCTCAAAGCGTGTCATCACCTTTGTCCCACTCACCCAGACGGATCATGTATGCTAGTCTAGTGAATTTACCGTAATCTTCCAAGGAACATGTTCTCTCTTCTTGGTGTGATGCAACACCAGGAAGATGTGGCTTCTCCTTTTCTTGTGAAGCTATTATTGCTTAATTATTTAATGCACACACAGTGACACAGAGTGACACATCCCAAGTGGACTCACTGTTACAATACCTACCCATTTTAGGGGGGAAACTCAATTTACTAATATAAGTACACTGGATTGAAAACTAGGTGTCTTGTCCTGAGACACAAGCTGTAGGAAAGCTTAGGTGAAGGCAGGTTTCTATTTTCAAAAATGACTTTTTTGCCTACTATCCTACTACTGCTTACAATAAAGTGCTTGCAGGGCTCAACATTGCTAGGATTTTTTTTTCCATTGATAAGCTCAAGTTTTTATTTAAGTTGCTTTATTATGTGAAAGGTAGTTATTAGAGCTTTTGCATGTGTGTTTGTTCCCTTGAATTCTAAATACAAAATTATTCTAAACCTGACAGCGATTGCCTCAAGAATGGCACAAAGGAGTCAGTCATCTATTTTTCCGAGTACTGGGAATTCCGAGTGGTGGGATACAATTCAAATTTGCTTTGATTTTGGGCAGCCTTACTCTCTTCTGGGTTACTGATCTTGCTTTGTAAGTTTACACAAACACAAACATGCCCCATCTACTCATGCTTCTGTTGAAGCCATTGGAGATGGACAGGGCAATCTCATGGGGGGCTAGAGAGGAAGATGCCAAGGCAGTGGATCCACCAAATCCAAAGCCCCCCTGGGCTTGCACCAGTCCCAGAGACTCTAGTGGTATCACCAGAAGTGTAGACCATCCAGATATGCAGAGATCTCCTGCACTGGCACGACAGAATGAAATCATTACATCATCTTTACAGAGTGCTTGTGGGTGTATCTGGTGGGGTTTTACTACATCAGAGAACCTTTGGAATACACAGCAGAACATTCTAGATGCTGTAGAGTCCCATTTGGCTCCTGTTCGCTTTTGATGCAGGTGCAATGTCAAGTCTGTTGCCAAAATCTATTTTAAGTGGATCCCTATTTACCTGGAAGCATTTAGAATGTGCCAGGCATGATTATGTAGAACTAGTCCTGCTTGAGAATTGGAGATGAACTAAATTGCATGATATCTTTTGGGCCTGTTGTTCTGCTACCTTAACAGAGCAATCCTATGTGTAGCTCCACCGTCAGATACTGAAAAATCCAAAGCCCTGCCATGCTAACGCTGGCAGGGCAGAAGAGAGAGAGGATTATTAAACAGTTTCCTTCTCATTGGTGCCAATGGGATAGCTCAAGGGCTGGGGTAGTTCTCCCCCTATTCTCAGGGCACATCCGGGGCACAAGAGGGCTGTAGTTCCACTGTCCCCAATTGCCCCCAGAACGCCTCCTTTTTGTGCTCTCTGATGTCAGAGTTCTGTCAGGAGAAGCACGAGCTGTAGACCCTTCTGCTTGTGAACAATCAGGTCTCCTTCTCGGAGACCTCTCTTTCCACCCTTAGAGGGGGAGATCTGAAAATCCTCTGTCCCCAGGACATCCTTCCAGGGCACATAGGATTGCAGCCTTAACGAACATACTCTCATCAGCAAATGTATGCATGAAATATATTTCTTTACTTTTAAACTACTCTCCTTTTATGTTCCAAAGAATGAAGAAGGAAAAGACCATTCCTGTTCTAATAGAGACGGTGACCCAGGGGGAGGAGCAAACACTGAGAAGATCTCTCTAAAGGCCAGTGACTCCATGGACAGTCTCTATAGTCTTAATAGTGGCCAGAGCTCATCAAGTAAGTACAAAAAAATGTGCTATATGCTGAAGGGAGCATGAGAGTGAAATGAAAGAAGGCCAAATTTCCTTCTTTAAAAAAACACACCCAGAAGTTGACAGCACAATCCTATGCCTGTAGACTTGAAAGTAATTCCCACGATGTTTTGTGGGATTTGCTCCCTAGTGTATTTAGGATTGCAGCTTGAATCTTTTTCCCCCTCTCTTTCCATTGTACATCAATAAAAAGTGTGTCCTAGGACATGTTCAACCTGATTGTCAATACACATAAAAATTATGGATGAGCTACTATCTGGTGAGGCACAGTGTTCAAAAGGCAAGCTCTGACAGGTATTTTTGCTATCGTATGCTTTCACTGAGAAATTCTTATGTAAGCTTTTATATTGTCATTCTGTCTAATAGAATTGATTAATGACACTAAAGTGTCCCATTTGAGCCTTTTGAGCTAAAGCATAACTCCACTGTAAAACAGAATTGTTCACTGACATATCAATTCAACTTTCGTGTCCTAGGTCTAGGTTAACCATGTTTCCAAAAAGACGTGGCTGCTGTCAGTTTAAGTGCTCAAATGCAGGGCAATGGTCTGCAGGTGTGGTTCATCCTCTTAACTGTAACAGTGAGCTCATACAGGTGACTTAACTTACCCTAAACTGAACTCTCTCAGCCTGGATAGTTTGGTCATCTATATTTTATTTAAAGATTTGTATCCCCACCATGCATGGGCCTTTAGGGCAGCTAACAACATTTTGTAAAGCAGCATTGGTTTATGCATATGGATAGCACGTCATATAAACAGTATGCAGCAGCAGACCAAAACAGAAAAAGTGTCCATCAGAGTTAAGATATGTATACCAATGTCAGTTCATATAAAGAACAAACCCTGCTGGAAGAATACGTTTGGTTGTTCCCTGCTTAACATCTTAAGGTAGAAATTGAACTGACTTGGGGAGGGAGTTCAAGAATAAAAGTGCCACTGCAGAAAAGGCCCTGCACTTCTTAGTCATTATTACAGTCTATTACGAAGGTGGAACTCAGAAAACAAGGGACTGTTAGATGACCACAGTGAATTGGGGGGGGGGACTTCCAGGGGCAAGATGTTTGCTAAGATAAGCTGGGCCAAGGACATTTAGTGCTTTCATCCTTCTAGCACTTTGAATTGTGCTCAGAGACAAGCAGGCAACCAACAGCTCTTTCAGTCCATAGTTATGAAGTCATTTCCAGATAGGAAGCGGGCTGCTGCATTTTGAGCCAACTGAAGTTTATCAATAGTTTTCAAAGGCAGCCCCAGGTACAACATATTACAGTAGTCTAGCCTAAAGGTTGCCTCATGGTGGCCAGATCACCAATTTCTAGGAGCAGTTACCGGTGGCAAACAATGTTAGTAAAAAGCCATGACTTACCACAGCCACTGAGTGAGGTTTTAGAAACAGCATCTGCAAATGATAGATCTGATTCTTTAGGGGGAGTGCAACCCCAACCAGAACAAAACATTTATCAATACCTAGATCATTTGGACCTCTTACAATCAGTGTCCATTTTATCTGGATTGAGCTTTAGCTTATTCACCCTCATCCAGTCCATCACTGATGACAGGCATTCACTGAAAAGGAGTGAAAGAGCGGAGTGTTATACTGATATCACCTCACTCCTGCAGACAACTTATTGAGTGGTTTTATGTAGAGATGAAAAGGTACAGGGGGAAACATTGTTCCCCCACCAGAATAAAGACACGAGACAAGTTATTGGGTTAAGGGCCACATCTTTATTAACTGTTAAACAGGATCTGCATCAGGAAAGAATCAAGGATAGATGTGGGCATCCCCTAGCCCCAGGACACATGTGTTAAGATCCTCTGATCCCACGCTGGCTCTGAGCACTAGATCAGCCATGAGCCAATCTCAGCTTTTCATCACCTGCGGCTGCCCACCATGAAGGGGGGCTGAGGGGGTTCCGGCCACTCCAGCCCAACTCTGCCAGTCAGCGTTCAGTGGCTAGAGGCTTACAGAGCCTATGGGCTGCTCCCCTCTCTTGAGCTGGCCAACAAGAAGAGGTAAGACAGTTGAGTGCCCTTCACTTCCCACTGCCTCAGGATGCTCACCAGGGTAGCCTATGGTGGATGCCCACACTACCCACCAGATGTGACCAACAAAGGAACCTAGTTAAGCAAATCAACTCATCTCAGGCAGTGAACAGTGTGAAGTAAGCAAAAAGATGCGCCTCTGGCCAATCTAGACGCACCAAAAAATTCCTACTCAGCCCCCGAATAGACAACTAGTTAATTCTGCACTGCTGCCCCTATTCTTATAATTGCTTCCTTCAAGGTGGCTACAAGTATCTCTCCCAAAGATAGGCATTCACCACAGCCTGTGTCAACCTAGTCAGCTATTCCCAGCTCATAAGAACCGCCCCCCCCCCACACACAAAAGAGCGGAGAGCAGCGACCTTGAAGTTGCCCATTAACAATTAATACCTGGACAGCAGGCAGGCAGGTCACCTGGTCAATGTCTTCTTACATACTGAGAAGTATTGTATTTCTCTTTAAATTATAGTATTTTTTTCTAAATGTGCATTTCTACATATGAATTAGCATATGCAAAATCTATGCAAATCTGTCCCTCTTTCATTCTTTTTATTGGCGGTGCATTTCCTCTCTCTCTTTTTTTTGCAATGTGTAAGTGGCCACCCTAGGAGAATGTTATTACATACCAGCTGCTGAAGGTATGGTAGGATGCATGATAAAACTTAGATGGGAAAAACTGCAGTTATAGAACGTTTGTTTCCCTACGAGTTCTTGAAAGGACAGAAGCTATGTCCCTCTGGGAATGTGATTATTATGTTTTTGCCAGCCTTCCCTAACCTGGTGTGCTCCAGATGTTTTGGACTTCAACTCTTATCAGCCCCTGCCAACATGGCCAATGGTTAGGACTATTTGAAGTTGTAGTCTAAGGGCTTCATCACACAAGACTAAAAATCCTGCAGTTTACCTGGGCTTCTGCATCCAGAACCTTTGTGGGATTAGGTCAGGTCCTTTCCACGTGGCTTTTTTAAAAAGCTAAACTTCTATGTGTTTTATTACAAAGCCACTAGGAGGCACTGTTGTTTTATTTGCAATAAAAGTGACTTTAAACAGTATACCTTCATTTATATCGACTCCATGGTGGGAGGAGGGAAAATGTCAGACTTTCGTCGTCATGAAAAACAACACAATAGAGCTCACAAAGAGCGGGAGGTTCCCTGGAGGAGGGCTGCGTCATGTACAGGACCTGCACACTTCTGTGAGTAAGCAATCCCCATAGCAGTATAAAAGGCCCGTCTGAAGGAGCCCAAAAACATCTGGAGAGCACCTGGCTGGCTTACGCCTTAACCGTAGTAATGCCCTATCCCCTGACAAGAGATGTGGTGTGTTGCAGTCAAAGCCATCTATACAAAAAACAAACCTGTCTAAGAATTATTGGAACATCCCCCTACGTTGGAGCCCAGAGACCCCTCCTTGTTCTTTTACAGCCCTGTTATCACAAGGGAGAATGCAGCCATGGCTATTACTGCTATTAATGGTTTCTCCCCATTGCCCCTTGCCCATCCTCATCTCCCACCTGCTGTGGGCAAAAACAAAAGTCCTGCTTTCCTCCATAGGAGAAGCACATGGTGAACACAGGAGTCACTGGACTGAAAAGGCTATGGCTGCCTCCCCTTTTGTGGGTGCAGTGCCTGTTAAAGAAATAGGAAGTATTTTTTTCAAGCATTTTCATGACCTGGCAACCACATTTCTTCTTCTCTGATGTGTAGTTTTAAGCAACCACATCGAGGGAAACAATTATCTTGTTCCATTATCCATTTTGCTGGAAAAAACATTTCAAGGTGCTGCTGCTGTTATCTAAAGCATATTTGAATGGAATATTACTGTGCCTGCTCAAATGTGCTGATGCAGCTCTTCCAAAATGACAGAAAACTTGAGCCTAAAACATTCCCCTCTGCAATGCGTGCTTCTGAAGCACTGTGTCTTGCATACTGTGAGACGTCTACAGTAAAATCTTATTCCCGTTTGCCTGAATAAAGAGGAAACATTCAACAGCTGATTGTTTAAAGAGCACATTAAAAGTACACATTATTACTTTTCTAGGCTCCTGTCTTCATAGCACTCTGCTGATGCAGACTTTGATCATTTTAATGGCATTTGTGCTGCTTCAGGACTTTGAGGACCAAATCATCCATCTGTTAGCACATCATCACAAATAAGGATTATCCTGCAGCATAGGTTAATTAATTACATGGGGCCTGATCCAGGCAAAGTTAAGCACTGCTAAGTCTCACAGATTTGGATTCAATAAAATGCTTAACTTTGGCTAAATTGCACCTACTCCACCTCATTTATGTAGACAACCATTGTATGTTTGCTGTAGTGATCTCTCTGTATAAACTGTACCTTTCCAGTGATTTCCCATGGAGCTGTTTGGTTTCACCTGGCATCCATCTTAGATGCTATGTAAGGCTGGCTTTTCTTATTACTTCCAGGTGGGGTAACTAGTTGCTCAGATGGGACAAGCAACAGGGACAGTCTGAGGCTTGATGACGAAAGCCCTTACACCGGACCATTCTCTGGCAGAGCCAAAGTACACACAGACTTCACACCAAGTCCTTATGACACAGACTCTCTCAAAATCAAGGTGAGACAACTGCTGTGAGATCATAGGAACATAGGAAAGTTCTGTGAGATCATAGGAACATAGGAAAGTTCTGTGAGATCATAGGAACATAGGAAGCTGCCATATACTGACTCAGAGCATTGGTTCATCTAGCCTAGTACTGCCCACACTGACTGGCAGTGGCATTCCAGGGTTTCAGGCAGGATTCTTTCCTAATCCTACCTGGAGATGCCGGGGATTGAACCTGGGACCTTCTACATGCAAAGCAGGTGCTCTACCACAGAACTACCCGGCCCCTCCCCAACTTATAAGGTACACAAGTTTGTACCTTAAGCTTTTTGTGTCAGCCCAAAATGACATGACTAACAATTGTCTAGTGGTTTCTTTTTTGGTCTTCATTCACAGGGTGCTGTGAAACATTCTGCTGTAGTATGAATTGAGTTCCTACTGGGCAGAGTGGAGTGAGGAGTAGTGTTTCACTTTTCCATATGAGCAAACACAAGAGGATGTCTTATGTCTATGTTTTGAGAATGTGGGGTTTGATTAAATGCTGCTTCACTGCTGACTTGGAACTCTGAAGTAATAATTTGAGCCCAGTGTAGCATAGTGGCAAGAGTCTGGGAGCCGGGACATCTGGGTTCTAGTCCCCACTTGGCCATGAAGCTCACTGGGTGACTTTGGGCCAGCCACAGACTCTCAGCCCAACCTACCTCACAGGGTTGTTGTTGTGAGGCTAAAATGGAGAGGAGGAGGAGGAGGATCATGCAAGCCACCTTGGGTTCTTTGCAAGAGGGAAAAAGGTGGGATATAAATGAAATAAATAAATAAATAAATCTTGAATTACTTACCTGCTTTTTGGTATGTGACACATGGTCAGTGTAAATGGATCCTTCGTGCACTTTTGGTTGATAAAAGACTGATACTATGATACTGGAAGGATAAAAGCGCACTGCCTATAATGCAATGGATTGAAGACTTAGCAATGCTAGCAACATTTGAAAGAGTGGTATATAAGCGTAACTTGCAAATGGACTTATACTTGGATATCTGGTCTGCTTTTACTGAAGTTTACGTGTAACCTATTCTTTCTTTCTTTTCATCCTAGAATATTGTAATATTTGAAACTGAGGATTTTAGAATATATATTTTTAATTTTGTTATTTTTGTTTGTTTTGTTAAAACTCACAATAAAAATTGATTTTAAAAATGCTGGACTAGGTAAACCCTTGGTTTGATCCAGCACTGCTTTTTTATGTTCCTTGGCACATATTTAGAAAATTTACTCTGTATTTTGGGTTATTTTGGTGCTGTTGTTTTCTTTTTTGCTACTTGCCTAACAGACATGTTTGGGTCAGCATGGGATGGATCCAGTTTTAGTCATACTAGGAGTAGTCCATTGCAATCCATGAGACTGACTTTAGTCATAATTAACTTGTTCCATTGGTTTCAATGGGTCTACTCTAAGTATGACTAAGTCTGTATCCAAGCCCATGCCTTGTGTTCCAACCAAAACCTTTGTTTTGATGGTTTTCTGAACCCTGTTTTAATTACTGTAATAATGACCCATTTTCCTACCACATGTACAATATAGACAATAAGTGGTTGGTCAACTCTCCACTGCCCCTTCATAGATCACTGCCTTGTTGAGGTGAAGAGGCTTGTGTAACTCAATGAAGCCATAAGCTATGCCGTGCAGGGCCACCCAAGATGGACAGGTCATGGCGGAGAGTTCTGACAAAATGTGGTCCACTGGAGAAGGAAATGGCAACCCACTCCAGTATTCTTGCCAAGAAAACCCCATGGAATATATCACAAGGCTAAAAGAGATGACGCCGGAAGATGAGCCCCTCAGGTCAGAAGGTGTCCAATATAATACTGGGGAAGAGCAGAGGGTATTTCCAAGTAGCGCCAGAAAGAGTGAAGCAGCTGGGCCAAAGCCGAAAGGACACTCAGCTGTGGATGTGTCTGGTGGTGAAAAGAAAATCCGATGCTGTAAAGAACAATATTGTTTAGGAACCTGGAATGTAAGAGCAATGAATCAAGGCAAGCTGGAGGTGGTCAAACATGAGATGGCAAGATTGAACATCGACATCTTGGGAATCAGCGAACTAAAATGGACAAGCATGGGCAAATTTAATTCAGGTGACCATTATATCTACTACTGTGGGCAAGAATCCCTTAGACAAAATGGAGTAGCACTCATAGTCAACAAAAGATTGGGAAAAGCAGTACTGGGGTACAATCTCAAAAACAATAGAATGATCTCAGTACGAATCCAAGGCAAACCATTCAACATCACAGTAATTCAAGTCTATGCCCCAACCACTGAGGCCGAAGAAGCTGAGGTTGATCGGTTCTATGAAGACCTACAACACCTTCTAGAACTAACACCAAAAAAAGATGTCCTTTTTATCATAGGGATTGAAATGCTGAAGTAGGAAGTCAAGAAATAACCGGGATAACAGGCAAGCATGGCCTTGGTGTACAAAATGAAGCAGGACAAAGGCTAATAGAGTTTTGCCAAGAGAACATGCTGATCATAGCAAACACTCTTTTCCAACAGCACAAGAGGCAACTCTACACATGGACATCACCAGATGGTCAATATCGAAATCAGATTGATTATGTACTTTGCAGCCAAAGATGGAGAAGCTCCATACAGTCAGTAAAAACAAGACCTGGAGCTGACTGTGGCTCAGATCATGAGCTGCTTCTTGCAAAATTTCGGCTTAAATTGAAGAATGTAGGGAAAACCACTAAATCATTCAGGTATGACCTAAATCATATCCCTGATGAATATACAGTGGAGGTGAGGAATAGATTTAAGGGATTAGACCTGATAGACAGAGTGCCTGAGGAACTATGGACGGAGGTCCATAACATTGTTCAGGAGGCAGCAATTAAATCCATCCCAAAGAAAAAGAAATGCAAGAAAGCAAAGTGGCTGTCTGAGGAGGCTTTACAAGTAGCTGAGGAAAGAAGGGAAGTGAATACAAGGGAGAAAGGGGAAGATATATCCAATTGAATGCAGAATTCCAGAGAATAGCAAGGAGAGACAAGAAGGCCTTCTTAAATGAACAGTGCAAATAAATCAAGAAAAACAATAGAATGGGAAAGACTAGAGATCTTTTCAAGAAAATCGGAGATATCAGGGGAACATTTTGTGCAAAGATGGGCATGATAAAGGACAAAGAAGGCAGGGACCTAACAGAAGCAGATGAGATTAAGAAGAGGTGGAAAGAATACACAGAAGAACTATACAGGAAAGATCTGAATGTCCCTGATAGCCATGATAGTGCGGTCACTGAACTTGAGCTGGACATCCTAGAGAGTGAAGTCAAGTGGGCCTTAGGAAGCATTACTAACAGCAAAGCTAGCGGAGATGACAGTATTCCAGCTGAGCTATTTAAAGTCCTAAAAGATGATGCTGTTAAGGTGCTGAACTCAATATGCCAGCAAATTTGGAACACTCAATAGTGGCCACAAGACTGGAAAAGGTCAGTTTACGTTCCAATTCCAAAGAAGGGCAACACCAAAGAGTGTTCAAACTACCATACAGTTGCGCTCATTTCACATGCCAGCAAGGTTATGCTCAAAATCCTACAAGCTAGGCTTCAGCAGCATGTGAACCGAGAACTACCGGAAGTACAAGCTGGGTTCCGAAGAGGCAGAGGAACTAGAGATCAAATCGCCAACATTCGCTGCATCATGGAGACAGCAAGAGAATTCCAGAAAAACGTCTATTTCTGCTTCATTGACTACGCTAAAGCCTTTGATTGTGTGGATCACAACAAACTGTGGCAAATTCTTAAAGAGATGGGAGTACCAGACCACCTTACCCGTCTCCTGAGAAACCTGTACGAGAAGCAACAGTAAGAACCAGACATGGAACAACCGATTGGTTCAAAATTGGGAAAGGAGTACGACAAGGCTGCATATTGTCACCCTGCTTATTTAACTTATATGCAGAGTACATCATGAGAAATGCCGGGTTAGATGAATCACAGGTCGGAATTAAGATTGCTGGGAGAATTATCAACAACCTCAGATACACAGATGATACCATCCTAATGGCAAAAAGCGAAGAGGATCTGGCAGAAAGCGAAGAGGATCTCTTGTTGAGGGTGAGAGTGGAGAGTGCAAAAGCTGGTTTGAAACTCAACATTGAAAAAACTAAGATCATGGCATCTGGCCCCATCACTTCCTGGCATACAGAAGGGGAAGAAATGGAAGCAGTGACAGATTTTATTTTCTTGGGCTCCAAGATCACCGCAGACAGTGACTGTAGCCATGAAATTAAAAGATGCTTGCTCCTTGGGAGGAAAGCTATGGCAAACCTAGACAGCATAGTAAGAAGCAGAGACATCACCTTGCCGACAAAGGTCCGTCTAATCAAAGCTATGGTTTTCCCAGTAGTAATGTATGGCAGTGACAGCTGGACTATAAGGAAGGCTGAGCGCCGAAGAATTGATGCTTTCGAACTGTGGTGCTGGAGAAGACTCTTACGAGTCCCCTGGACTGCAAGGAGGTCCAATCAGTCAATCCTAAAGGAAATCAACCCTGAGTGCTCATTGGAAGGACAGATACTGAAGCTGAAGCTCAACTATTTTGGCCATCTAATGCGAAGAGAAAACTCTCTGGAAAAGACCCTGATGCTGGGAAAGATTGAAGGCAAAAGGAGAAGGGGACGGCAGAGGATGAGATGGCTAGATAGCATCACCAATGCAATGAATATGAACTTGAGCGCACCCTGGGAGAGAGCGGAGGACAGGAAGGCCTGGCATGCTATGGTCCATGGGGTCACGAAGAGTCGGACACGACTTAACAACTGAACAACAACAACTCTCCACTGACCCTTTAGAAAGGTATAGAGTCTAGATCAAAAATATGAATTACATTTTTATATCATGTTTTCCCACCAAATAAGTACATATCTTGGGGATAGGTGATCCTGACGTTGGAAATAATAACCATGCCACTTGTTCCATCATTATTATCTCTCTCCTTCAAACTTACTGGAATGGTGCGAGAAGCAGCTGTGCTGCAGCAGCTCCTGCACAATTCAGTTGAAATCGGATGTTTTTATCCATCCTGTTCAATTTGAAAATGTGTGCATATTTATGAAATAAGTTCTCTTCTTACGATAGCAAATGTGCATAAATATTTGAGCTGATTAACTGAGGCAAATTGTTCTTGTGAATCACAAATTATCTCTATTACTTTGGGAGTACCATTTTGTTTTTCTCCTTCTTCCAGAAAGGAGATATCATAGACATCATCTGTAAAACCCCAATGGGCATGTGGACGGGACTGCTCAACAACAAGGTGGGAAACTTCAAATTCATTTATGTGGATCTTATTACAGAAGAGGAATCTGCACCCAGAAAGATAAAGCCACACAAGCGGAGTAAAAGGGCCAACCCTAAATCTGTTCAGGAACTCTTGCAGCAAATCCATCTCCAGGTCAGTTAAAATAAAAACCATGTTTTCTTTGATTATCCTTCTTTTGCATTAAAAAAAAAATTCTCAAGCTCAGCTTTGCAGGTCCAGAGACCATACCTTGCTTTGGGAGCCACAAGAAAAATTAATAATGGTTGACTAAAATGGATGCCTTGTTTGTCTTCTGGGATCAAATTGCTCCATGATCAATTTAAGGCAGTTGCTTTCAAACTGTCATTCAGTTTGGTTGCATGTAGGTAGCCAGATAATCAGCCAGTTAGCAGCTAAATGCCAATCACGTGTTGGGGGTGGGCAGGCGGGCTATATAAATAATCTGTATTTCCCAAGCAACTGCTTGGTCCTATCATTGATTATCTGATCAGGGCTATGCATGTTCATATCTATCTTCTTGTGCAGACTAGGATCATAGCTAAACATTGTGTAGTATAGGAAAACTACACTGTTTCTAACATTTACACTGATGCTTGGTAATATACTCAGATATGTCTTTCATAACTTATAATTTTGGAGTTACTATGTAGACTCTCAAATGGCCTAAGTCATATGGCATGCATCATCATCACAATCACCACTACCATATGCTGCCACTTGTATTTATGTAGATCTCTTCCTAAGCATTCAAAGTGTTCCATATACATTTTTGTTGTTAGCAACTTTGGGCATTCTTAGATGGAACGGCGGGATATAAATAATCTAAAATGTATCTATGAATGAATTCATTATCTCAACAATCTCAACCGGTATGATAGTCTAGTATTTCCTTGCCTATGATATAGAATAAGTAATACTAGTCTACTGTATAGAATTGTTGTAAGGACTACAAAAATAATGTATGACATTATAATGTAAGTGGACACTTAGGAAAGGTACTTTATAAATTCGAAGTTGCTATTTTATTGTGATTCTTATGCATCAGATCTGGACATCAAGTAGACATGATCTAGGAACCAAATCTCAGACCTAGACAAGGATCTAGACCAAGGTTAGGAGAGAGACACCCATCGAAGGACACTGAGAGAGTTTCTGGATGAAACTGAGACATATACTGAGGACTCTTTCGGTAGCACATGTTTAACTTCCATGCTAAGCTAGCTGCATCTAAATGGCATTGTTGTCTTATTATCATTAGCCGCTCAGCTGAGTGCATAGAGGAAAAAGGAAGACGTATTCACACCTTTTATTCTACCTTACTATGAAACAAAAATTAGCAGAAAGAAGCCCTTGAAAGTTCAGTTCAGGATGATTTAAAAATGGCTTTGCATCCTCTGTCTTCTTGTTCCTGTTGCAGTACCATTGGGGAAGTTCAACCTTGGCACATTGTCTTTCAGTTCAGCTTGAAAATAGACACAGAATGACCAAGCCATGCATGAAGAAACCAAAGGATTTGCATTTCTTGATTTTTCTTTTACACAAGAGTAATTCAGTGAGAGCTTGCTTCGAATTAACATGCCAGCAGTCTGCTACCAACTTTCCATGTCTTGTAAAAAAAAATGCACTGTTTAATGCAGCAAATCCCTTTCATGAGTCTGGCAGTTATAGTTATTGTTTTGTTAATAAAAACCATCACTCCATTTTCTTAATGGACTAAAGAATGGTTTGGAGCTGATTTAAATGTAGTTCCTGGGGTATGTAAAACTTTTACTATTGCCCTATTTAAACTATGGAAAAATATTGCAGTATTGATTTAAAACAATATAAGCAGTATATGTATAGTGCTTCACAATTACAATGCCATTTTTTCAATGCCAGTTATTCCTCTTAACCTTACACTGCAAGAAACATAAATGAAACTCTCTCACATATACAGGCTTCAGAAATGTATGCCTATAAATATGCACCGTATAGCAATAACAAATATCTGTGCTACTACACTTTATGTTGTGTGCAGAAATGCAGTATGGCCTGGAATGGCTTACTTATAAATTATATTGTTGACATTATTTGCTCCACAAATTAGATATAAATATTTCTTTATATAGTGTTCAGCTATTCAACTGAAGAATACAGCAAAGGGGAATGTAAATCAATGTTAAGTAGGATAAAGGGTCTGTAGAGTTCTGGGTCTGCCCCAGCATAGATGTTGAAATCTTTCACTGAAATTGTAGATGTATAAATAAAAGGAAGATAAAAGGTCTGAGTGCATTTCTGATTTTTTTAAAAAATAGGGTCCTTAATCTCTTCCCCCCCTGCTATCCCCACCATTATACTGACAGATGCTATTCTGTCAGCAGAAAGCGCTAGTTGGGTAACACACTTGGACACAATCTTGCCAAAGTTATGCAGTTCTAACAGCACAGTCCTGTAGATGTCTACTCAAATGTAATTCTCACTGAGTCCAGTGGAACTTACTCCCAGGTAAATGTATGGGACTGGGGCTCTGGTTCATTGATTTCAGTGGATCACATTAAGCACCTGCTTCAGGGGCGTTGCTAGGTTCTTAAAAGTTATGGGCACAGGCCCATAACACAAATTTCCATATATATAATACATATCCGAGTCTAAGCACACCTTTTATTTTTATATATATATATATATATATAGTTGTTTATTCGGTCAGTCGCTTCTGACTCTTCGTGACTTCATGGACCAGCCCACGCCAGAGCTTCCTGTCGGCCGTCGCCACCCCCAGCTCCCCCAAGGTCGAGTCCGTCACCTCCAGAATACCATCCATCCATCTTGCCCTTGGTTGGCCCCTCTTCCTTTTGCCTTCCACTTTCCCTAGCATCAGCATCTTCTCCAGGGTATCCTGTCTTCTCATGATGTGGCCAAAGTACTTCAGTTTTGCCTTTAATATCATTCCCTCAAGTGAGCAGTCTGGCTTGATTTCCTGGAGTATGGACTGGTTTGATCTTCTTGCAGTCCAAGGCGCTCTCAGAATTTTCCTCTCCAGCACCACAGTTCAAAAGCATCTATCTTCCTTCACTCAGCCTTCCTTATGGTCCAGCTCTCGCAGCCGTAGGTTCCTACGGGGAATACCATTGCTTTAATTATGTGGACCTTTGTTGTCAGTGTGATGTCTCTGCTCTTCACTATTTTATCCAGATTTGTCATTGCTGTCCTCCCAAATAGTAAACGTCTTCTGATTTCCTGGCTGCAGTCAGTGTCTGCAGTAATCTTTGCGCCTAGAAAGACAAAGTCTGTTACTGTCTCCACGTTTTCTCCCTCTATTTGCCAGTTATCAATCAAGCTGGTTGCCATCATCTTGGTTTTTTTGAGGTTTAACTGCAACCCAGCTTTTGCACTTTCTTCTTTCACCTTAGTCATGAGGTTCCTCAGCTCCTCCTCGCTTTCAGCCATCAAAGTGGTATCATCTGCATATCGGAGATTGTTAATGTTTCTTCCAGCGATTTTAACTCCAGCCTTGGCTTCATCAAGCCCAGCACATCGCATGATGTGTTCTGCATACAGGTTGAATAGGTAGGGTGAGAGTATACAACCCTGCCGTACTCCTTTCCCAATCTTAAACCAGTCCATTGTTCCGTGGTCTGTTCTTACTGTTGCTACTTGGTCGTTATACAGATTACTCAGGAGGCAGACAAGATGACTTGGTATCCCTACACCACCAAGAACTTGCCACAATTTGTTATGATCCACACAGTCAAAGGCGTTAGAATAGTCAATAAAACAGAAATAGATGTTTTTCTGAAACTACCTGGCTTTCTCCATTCTCCAGTGGATATTGGCAATTTGGTCTCTAGTTCCTCTGCCTTTTCTAAACCCAGCTTGTACATCTGGCAATTCTCGTTCCATGAATTGCTGGAGTCTACCTTGCAAGATCTTGAGCATTACCTTACTGGCATGTGAAATAAGTGCCACTGTTCGATAGTTTGAACATTCTTTGGTGCTTCTCTTTTTCGGTATGGGGATATAAGTTGATTTTTTCCAATCTGGTGGCCATTCTTGTGTTTTCCAAATTTGCTGGCATATGGCATGCATCACCTTGACAGCATCATCTTGCAAGATTGTAAACAGTTCAGCTGGGATACCGTCATCTCTTGCTGCCTTGTTATTAGCAATGCTTCTTAAGGCCCATTCAACCTCACTCTTCAGGATGTCTGGTTCTAGCTCACTGACCACACTGTCAAATCTATCCCCGATATTATTATCCTTCCTATACAGATCTTCCATATATTCTTGCCACCTTTTCTTGATCTCTTCTGCTTCTGTTAGGTCCTTGCCATCTTTGTTTTTGATCATACCCATTTTTGCCTGGAATTTACCTCCAATGTTCCTAATTTTCTGGAAGAGGTCTCTTGTCCTTCCTATTCTATTATCGTCTTCCGCTTCCACGCATTGCTTGTTTAAAAATAGGTCCTTATCTCTTCTGGCTAACCTCTGGAATTTTGCATTTAATTGGGCATCTCTCCCCCTATCACTGTTGCCTTTTGCTTTCCTTCTTTCTTGGGCTGCTTCCAAGCTGCTTGGGCCACATGTATGTATATATGTATGTATGTGTGTGTGTATATATATAAAATAAAATATACATACACACACACATATATGTGCGCGCGTGTGGTGTGTACATGTCGTGTGTGCATGTGATGTGCTTGTGTGTGTGTGTATAGATTACATACATAAGTGTGCACTGACCCCCCACCCCACTTCAACTCAGACCCCTATTTGGTTCTGCTCGGGCCAATTTGTAGTCGGTCCACTTCAGCTCAGCACCAAACCTGAGTCAAGGTTTGGAAAAATGAGTCTTTATGCTTCCTGTTGACTACTATGGGAGATTAGAAAAAAAACCCTGTAACTTTTTGCCCCCTAGAAGGGGATTACACCTGCCCAATGTCAGAGAAATAGGTGCAGGGTTTATATTTTGATTTTCTTTTAAAGGGAACTGCCAATAACTTTTTTTATTACTTGGAAGAATTGGATAAACATTTCAGGATTCATTGCCCCATCAGAGGAGATCATGTCTGCCAAATTTCAGAAAGCTAGCCACAAGGGTTTTTGTGCAAGGGTGACCTTGACATTTTGAGGTCTCCAAAACAGGACATACTTATCTCCCTATTTTTCTTGTGGACCATTGTTCTGAAAATTACAGATAGCCTAGAGGTGTTCCTAGGTAAGAAACCAGGAAAGTTTCAGAAGGATAGGTGCAGCAGTTCATGTGGAAGGGGAGTTCTCCACTTTGGGGGAGGGAGTGATTTGCCTTCCCTTCACCCCTTCCCCAATAGTTGTTGGGTAAGTTTGTATGAAAATGCACAGTTCATTAAAGGTGTCCCCCAGGCAAGAAACCTGCAAAATTCCTGAAGGATATACATGCATGCAAATTTAGAATTACTAGAATTTATTTACATTTTACCAATGTTACCAACAGGAGAACATGGCTGGGAAGGTGCTATAGCACTCAGTAATACCAGTATTTCACATGGAGCTCTTTCTTCCCTTCCTTCTCCCTCTTCAAAATGTCATTGCAAGCAAGCTCCTAACAGTGGACATGTAAGAGCAGAAAAGTAGGGGGATAGACTTTTTTGCACCTAACCCCCCCCCGCACCAGAAATTAGGTATAGTGACCTCTTAATGGTCACCTTAAACACCTTCTGATTAGGATCTCTAATCCCCTGTGTGGCTTGATAGTTTTTTACTTTTTGTTTTAGTCTTTGAGAAAAGGAAACTTTATGCATGGCTAGCACAAAAGCCACAGCACCTAACTGTCTGAAATTTGGCAGGTTCAGTCAGCTCCATAGTGGCTGCCAGGCCCACAAATTCTATGAACTTATGTGGAAGCACAACAAAATTATAGCTCTTTACTTTGACAGATTTTCTTGAAAAAAGCAAATTTTACCTGTGACTAGCACAAAAACCACTGGACCTAACTGCCTGAAATTGGATGGGTTTAATCAGATCAATGGAGGCTAACACATCTCCAGATTTCATGTATTTATCATGCAAACTAAAAAAGTTATGGCCATTTCAGTTTTCCAATGCAAGTCAATGGGAAAATGTAAAAAAACAACAACGGCCGTTAGGACAGCTCAAAAGATCTGGGGCACAGCTCAAAAAAGATCCAGGGACTGTGACCAGGTGGGCCTTCTTTAATGATGCCCCTGATCCGCTTAATTGTTTTCTGTTGAAATCACTAGGACTTTAAAGTGGTTAACTTTGGCTGGATCATGCCTTATATTAAAACTTGAGTGTCTTAACACGATTTTCCCCATAATAAAGGAAGTATGGTTTTCATCCATTAATTTTTTGTTTTACATTACTATATTGTTTTCATTGTTTTTGTATACTGAACTGAATATTTTCCAAAAGAAAGCTAATGTGTTGTAATTTGATTATAAATTACAATAAAATAGTCATTAATGTAGTGAAAGAACCATATTTGGGGTTGGACTCAGATTAAGTCATGCTTAGAATAGACACACTGCAGTCAGTGAGACAAGTTAGTCACGATTAACTTAAGTCCCATTAATTTCAATGGTTCTACTCAAAGCATCTTAATCTGAATCCAGCCCATACACACACTCTGTGTATATATGACAACAATTCTATGTATTACATACTATCAAGAATGAGCTATATCTTTTTTACTTTCTCTGTAAATATTCCCTATAAATCACTAATGATTTAGCAGTGTCAGAGCTCCAGGACCTCACTGGCTTTTCTCTCGAACAAAACAATGCCCCCCCCCCCAAGCTTGAATGTAAAAAACGCCTTATAAATGCACTATAATAATAGGAATTTGCATTCTTTTTTCAGGACTACTCATCAACCCTGTTGCTAAATGGATATGAAAAACTGGAAGATTTGAAAGATCTAAAAGAGAGCCATTTAATTGAACTTAATATCAAAGACCCAGAAGACCGAATAAGGTTACTTTCTGCTATTGAGAATCTGCAGGACTATGAAAGTACGTGCTAAGTTTCTACTCGTTATTATATTGGAATTTTAATGAATGAATACATCAATCAAAAAGATTAAAGTGATTGTGATGATAGGGTCTAATACACCTCTGTGGGTGTGCTGCAGAAGAAGACAATCAGTACATTACATAGTCTACTTAGACCTCATTAACAGGGAGCAAAAAATCACATTTTAAAAATTATTTATTTATTAATGTTTACATACCACCTCATTTGCTAAAAAGCTGTCGAGGAAGTGTTTGCTTTAATAATGCGTAAATCACAGCTTGAAGAAATTATCGGTGAATTCCACGTGTCACTGGCATCAGTGGCAAATCTTTCACTGGGTATAATTGTGCCTGGTGACATGTCGAGCAGATGCCTCCAGGGGAAAAAAGAGCAGAGATTCTGCAACAGCTTACTGGAGAAGTAGATGAAACAGTCCATGTCCACATCATCTCCTACAGACTGAGACAAGGTAACAGATAAATGCAATTACAGGGCAACACGTCGTTCTAGTGCCCCTGGTCCAGGCACTATCAGACACCACTTTTTTATTATTTTCGATGATAAACAGAGAACTGTTCATTTGGGCCATTGCTACTTTGATAGCCATGGACATTTTATTTATTTTATATCCTGCCTTTCCACCAAAAATGGCACTCAAAGTGGCTAACAATGATAAAATACAGATTAAAAACAAAGTCTTAATTAAAACATAACATCAAATAAATTTAAAATACAATTAAAAACACAACAATAAAACTAATAAACAGTGACCCAAACCCTTCAGCAACAGATGAGCTTACATGTCAAAGGCCTGCATGAATAAAAACGTCTTTGCCTGCCAGTGGAAGGACAACAGAGAGGTGACCAAATTAGCTTATCTTGGCAGGACATGCCAGAGCCTGGGAGAAGCCACTGAAAAGCCCCCCCCCCCCCCCCGTGCCTCAGATGCTGGCGGGACCAAGAGAAGGACCTCCCCCAAAGATCTTAAAACCCAGGCAGGCTGTTATGGGAGAAGGCGGTCTTTCAGGTAAGAGGTCCCAGCCTTATAGGGTGTCATAAACAGGACTTTGAATTGTGCCCAGAAACAGACTGGTAGCCAATGGAGCTGCTGTAGCAAGGGAGTCATGTGCTCCCTGTAACCAGCCCTGGTCAGTCATCTGGCCACAGCATTTCGGACCAGCTGGAGTTTTTGAACAATTTTCAAAGGCAGACCCAGGCACAGCGTGTTCCAGTAATCCAAATAGGATGTAAGTAAGGTATGTGTGACCATGTCCAGATCACACCTTTAGGAACAGGTGTGTTGGCTCATTGATTGCAGCTGTGCAAATTCACTCCTGGCCACCAGTGAAACCCAGGCAGCCAAATTCAGGGTTGAATCCAGGAGTATACCCAAACTGCACACCCAAGACTGCAGGAGGAGTGTAATCCTATCCAGCACAGGTTGAATCCATATTCCCTGATTCCTTTTTGACTAACAAGGAGCACCTTGTCTTGTCTGGATGAATCTTCAGTTTGTTTGTCCTCATCCAGACCATTACTGACATCAGACACTGATTTAGAACTTGGATTTAGCTTCCTTTGATTCAGTGCAGAATGTAGCAATGAGATTAAATTGTGTGGTACATCTAGCTGTTGCTGCATAACTCCATTCTTGAAAGAACTGCACTGGCTGCCAATTTGCTACTGGATGAATTTTAAGGTTTCGGTATTAACCTATAAGGTCCTAAACAACTTGGGCCTGAGATGCCTGAGAGAATGCCTTCTCCCATAAAGACCTGCCACTGCGATCATCATCACAGATTGTGTCACATCCTGCAGATGTCCATTTCATGACAACCAATGCAGAAAACCAGATCCAAAGTGTGCCATGTTGACCGAGTGGGGCCAGGTACCAATTGGGGCAGACTCATGGTTGCCATGGAAGCCATGAAGCCATCTTAAGCCATTCCTGACAAGGTGGCCTCAGTATGTATGTTGAAGTCCTCCAGCACAACAAGCTGAGGAGACTCCAACATTGCCCTGCAACCACCCTAGCTAGCTCAGGAAGGGAGGCTGTTATGCTGTGGGGTGGGTGTTACACCAACAGAATCCCTATTCTGTCTCAAACACCCATCTCCAGGTACACACACCCCAAGCTGAACGACTGTGGGATGGAGCACCAAGGGGCAGAATCATGATAGACTACCAGAACTCTGTTTGCTTGCCCCCAAGTCCTGCTTGCTGCAACATGGAGAACCTTGGGCAGCAAAGCTGGGATAGATTTACTTCCCCAGTCTCATCCAACCAGGTCTCCATGATACAGGCCAGGTTCTGGATGATGGTTGTTTTCCCATTCACCAACCTGGCATTCAGCAGCAATATCTTCAACCCAGCGGGACTGTCACCAAGGCTACTCAGGCTGTCTGAAAGCGAGGCAAATTGGGAGCAACTAACACCCTCTTGTGGTCTCCACCCCCATAATGATCCTATAGTTGGGCTACACAGGGACAGTAAAGCTGTCTGAGAGCTGGTTCATGCCTGTCAAGCTAAGAAGCTGAACTAAATATTAGGAAAGGAAAGCCTGTTGTGTGAGTGAAAGTCCCCTCACACACCATGCAGCCCACTGACTTATCTTGCAGAGTTGCTGAAGGATTACAACTAGACAATGCAATAAAATGCTTTGAACACTTGAAAGCACTGTGGAAAGGCTGCTACTTGCTTTCAGTTAACTGAAATTGGGACATAACATTATCACTAATGTGTAATGGAAACAAAATAGGCACTTGTGTGGCCATTCACACATTATGGTTTGCATGCATTGACTGTCATGGGAATGAATACAGATTGAAGGAAGAGATAAGCATTCCCAACCTCCTTGATTATAATACTAGTTTCCCCATCAGGCCTTGTGTGTATATTTACATATAGTCGTAGAACTTGTCTAATCACTTTGGTGAAAAGGAAATGGCTGAGTTTCCTGTACGTCTTAAGACTGCATTAGTTATTACTCTACATGTGCTATAATATAGTCAGCTAAATGGGACTTGGCTGCAGAATAATTATCTAGGAGCTCCCAGATTGAAAAATGAGTCCACCTTGTTCCCAGCAATGGCTTTATATTTCTGAGTTTCTTGCAGCTGACACCCTGATGGTTCTTAACTCATCACAAGTCACTGGAGTTGCAGCCATGTTTCCAACTGTAGGAAGAATCTTATGTAATACTATAATAGCCTGACTGCCATTGAGTTAAAGAATGGCTATGGTGTCTGTACACAGCAGAGGGGTGGCAGAGGAGAAAGTGTGACATATGTGTCAAACATATGCATATGTAATATATTAAGTGATTGACCTAAAGTCTTAATGAAGCTCCTGGGTAGACATTGTGCATTTAACTTAACAGATGTGTATAAGGAATATTTGAATAACAAAATGTGTTATTTGCAGGTCTCAATGGCAAATGGATCTTTCCTGTTTGCTGTAGAACAGTAGTGTTTTTCCTCAATGTAGATCAGTAATGTAGAAGATAAGAAAAATCAGTAAAAGTATGCAATGGGATATAATGTTATTCAGCCAAGTAATTATAATGAAAGAATGGGAACCAATGTGATCCTGGGGTTAACTCTTAGCAGAGTAACTAATTCAGCACGACCTTAGCTAAACCTCTGTGCTTAAGTCAACCCAAGTGGAAAATTGGGTTGAAAAAGCAGGACATCATTGTTGTAACTAAATATTGCATCTGAAATCAACTTTCCAAGGTCAATATTTTTTTTTCTTAAATAGGCATGACTCTGCCTACTATAAACGATTTCCTAATTAAAATTGATTATCTGTACTGCTTAGAAGTGAGAAACATAATTACCCAATTGTACAAGAGAATCTAGTTACTTACAGAAATTACAGTGATATACCCAAAATACAAGCCTAGCCATCACCTAGATATAGAAATGTTTTTTTGTTTAGACTGCATGGAAAAATCCTAGTGGCTTATTTTGAACTTAGGCTTGTTTTCCTTAAACCAAGATCTGCAGTACTGCAGCTCAGCTACTGAAGCGTGAGACAGCCGATTCACATATGGACCAAATATGATGTGTGAGTTTTCTCAGTATCCAAAAGTTTAGACACTTGACCTTCATTAGTTTGACTCTACAGGTAATAAATGTACACAAGGAGTAACTATAATAGTTATTATACCTATAATATGTTTTAAAATGATGAATCTTTTTGATCTTGCGTACCAAATCCATAATATTTGAATTGCTAAAAATCCATTGGATATTCTTCCATAAATTAAATTCAGTTGAGCTTCTTTTAATAATATATTATCAATAAAGTATGTAAATTGGAAACTGCTGCTCCCAATAGTTTGAAGAGGGATTTGCTTTAGGCTGTCCTTAACCCTGAGGCCTAACCACCCACAACTTGTCAGCAAAATTGTTATCTCAAGCCCTTTTCATTCGCTCATTCTAAACTCAAAGGCCTTGATCCTGACAAAGTTAGTTGCTCTCATCCCATTGAAACTTATGGGTCAAGTCAGTCACACTAGCTCATTCCAATGATTTCAATGGGACTTAATAACAACTAGCTTCCTGTGGACAAGGGCCACTTCCAGTTCTGCTGGCAGCAATGTAGGCTTATCTTCTGCTACCAAGTTTCTTCAATATGCCATTAGATAATCAGGCCTAGATCTGTATCATGCTAGGGCCACTACAAATATGCCTCTTTGGGAAGATCTTTAGGAAGTCCCCGTCCCCCCAGCTAATAATCTCATACCAAAAGTCCTCTATAACAGTGATGTCGTAGTTGCTGGAAGATGCCTACTTCATCATAAGAGCTCGATTTCCAATAAGGTACATCAGTTGTATGGTAAAATGAACTTCCAGCCCTCAGATTACTGTCTGGAGAATTGAGTGGCCCCCAAGAATACAGAAGCTGATCATCCCTAAACTAGAACAACAACCTTTGTTTTCATAATAATTAACTGGTAATGGAGCCCTTCACATTTTCAACATTATCATCTGTAGAGTACTCACAGGGAGATATCAAAATAATTGATATGAACCATTGAAATGTTTCATGAAATATTAACTAAAGAGATTGACACATAACACTGCAGACTACCACAGGACAATGACATGTCTGTATTTCCTGCATATAGAAAACTAGCATGTTGTGAAGAAGTCTGTTCTAGAACTTTTCTCCATGTGCTAGTTTCCTGTGTTGAAAGCTTTTTACATGGGCCAACATTTAATAATGCTGTCTCCCAACTGCAGTCCCAACAGGGCTGTATCATATGCCTATTTGGAATGTGCAGGTAGGGTTTAAATGGGCCTGCCTTTCCACTGATGGACATTTACAGCACTTCACTGAAGTCAAGAGAGGATTAACTCATGCACGCAACAAGTATTCTCAAAACTATGGTCCTTTGAGCCTCACATGTCTTTATGAACTGAGCCATATTGTCACATCTGTTATTACAGCAAGCTAGACACCTGTACATTTATGAAAACAAGTTCCAAGGGCAAAACAAGGGCAAAAATGCAGATAATGAATATTTATAACACAGCTCTTGTCAGAGTGTATGCATCAGCCTTATATTTCTTCAGTATCCATAGCCTAATCCTACAGACTAAAGTACTATAAGAATATACATGTCAAAATGATGCATATCATAGACTCTGCTAACCCTATCTTAGACACCTCTGACTGAAAGCCATTTATCTTTTATGAAACTGCTATGCTTTAGGAAAATTACATGACTTCTTGTAGTTGATAAGACAGTGTGTTCCGCTGATTCTGCAACCTTTAATAGTAGCCTTTAAAAATCTATTTCTGTATCCGGTGCCTTTGACTAATATGTTACAGATTAAGACCAACATCTGCTTTAGAGGTAAAATGCTTCAAATCAAAACTTGCATCTTAAGTCAGGAAGCAAAGTCAGGAGTGTCATGTGTTCTGATTTCCTGGTCTTGGGAGTCTGACATGTTGAGCTCCCTGCAATTCTAGGGGCCCAGCAGTGGCATGAGGGCACAAGTGATGCACTCCTGCTGGCACTGAGGACAGTCTTCTGTCCTGCTCCATTGTTGGCCAAGAGTACATGCCCAGTGTTACCTGCTCCTTGGTAGGACAGTTATATCTTGCTTGGAGCAAGGACTTATTTCTCCCTCGGCTTAATGGGCTTGGGCAGGGGTGGTGGTGATAGGAGCTACAGTAATGGCATTTCCTCTAGTTTGATAAAGAGGGGTTCCTTCCAAATGGGGCAAAAGATGAATTTAGCTGCACAGATTGATCCAAAGTGAAACTTTGACAGGGTACATACAGATGACCAGTTTACCAAGTAGGAAATGTGGCAAAGCCTTACCTCTTGTCTGGTCCCTCAGCCTTTACCACACATGAGAAGGTGTGGCAGGGAAAAAACACAAAATACATATGCATTAATATAGAAGACCAAACAAAAATGTTGTAGAAAGCCTAGCCAGTTGGGAATCTGGTTGTCTGTATTGGGCCTTTGCATGGTACCAATCTCAGCATTCAACTAAGACCTCTACACATACTATTATAAACATGTTTTCTTTTTATACTTAAAGATAAAATGCAAAACAATAACTGAATGCCATTAACACAACAGCAAAAGACATCATAACCTAATCAAAGATAGCCTCTAATAATATTATGTTACTACTGGTACATACACCCCCCCCCCCGAAAACCAAATATGAAAGATACAAATTGAAATCAAATTGTATTTCTTAAAACTAGCCTTCTGTTCCCTCCTCCCATCAGAAGATGCTTGGTGCTATTGCAAATACTCTGACTGGGGGCTCTGTGCATGCAACCCTTATCTCGTAGATCAGGATTTTCAGCTTAAATTTCAGTTTTCATATATGGTTTCTCCTGTTGAATGAGGATGCTATGATAGTATCTAATAATTTCATGTCTTTATTTATTGTTTATGTTATCATTTCTCTATGACATTCTGATCCCTCCTTCCTCCAAAGAGCTCAAGTTGTGTTCATAGTTCTCCTCATTTTATCCTCACAACAGAAAAGCAAAACATGTAACACCAAATTTATACCAGTTGCACTGGTTGCCAGAGTGTTTCTGGGCACAATTCAAAGTGCTGGTGTTAACCTTTAATATCCTAAATGATTTGGGACCAAGTGAACTAAAGGACCACCTCTACTTTAAGGTCAGCTTTGGAGGTCTTACTTGTATGCCCTTCTGTAAGATCAATTAAGTCAGAGAGGCACAAGAGACAGGGCCTTAATAGTGGTGGAACTCCCTTCAGAATGAATTACGTTTGGCCTCTATAATACAGGCTTTCGAGCAGACCTTAAAAATTATCTCTTCCAGGCCAACTTTCCCTGAGAGTGATTTTCCGCAGGTGGCTTTATGTGGCTCTGAACTGTTTATTTATTGGGATTTTTATGAGCATAAATAGAGCTATGCTGGATTAGACCAAGGATCCATCTAGTCCAGCATTCTGTTCACACAGTGGCCAGCCAGCTGTCAACCAGGAATCCACAAGCAGGACATGAGTGCAACAGCACCCTCCTGCCCATGTTCCCCAGCAACTGGTGTACATAGGCATACTGCCTCTGGTTCTAGAGGTAGCATATTGCCATTGATAGCCTTCTCTTCCATGAATTTGTCTAACCCCCTTTTAAAGCCTTCCAAATTGGTGGCCACCACTATGTCTCGTGCTAGCGAATTCCATAGTTTGACTATGCACTGTGTGAAGAAGTCCTTCCTTTTATCTGTCCTGAATCTCCCACCAATCCGGTTCTAGTATTATGAGAGAGGGAGAAATGTGTCTCCCTATCTGTCCACGTTCTCCACACCATGCATAATTTTGTACACCTCTATCATGTCTCCCCTTACTTGCCTTTTTTCCACGCTGAATAATCCCAGCTACTATAACCTTCCTTCGTAGGGGAGCTGTTCCAGCCCCTTGATCATTTGAGTTGCCCCGTTCTGCACTTTTTCCAGCTCTACAATATCTTTTTTTTAGGTATGGTGACCAGAACCGTACACAGTATTCTAAGTGTGGTTGCACCATAGATTTGTATAAGGGCAGTACGGTATTGTTTAGTTCTACAATGCTAAAGTGTCTCGTGTGTCAGATTATCTAGATACGTCTTCATACATCTATGTATCTTTCATGTATGCCACTTTGTGAGCACATGGCTCTGAAAGGCAGCCTATAAATAAATGACGTAAACAAAGAATTATATGAGATAGTTAAACTGAGAGATGAAGGCCACCCAGTGAGCTGCACGGCTGAATTTGGATTTCATTCTAAGTCTCCCCGATTCTGACTGCTATCCAACACTGTCTTTTTATGATACAAATGTTTTGTAAGGTATCCATCCCTTTTCTGCTGGTCTTGCCAAAAGCAACCACATAACTAGCAATCCCTTACTCAAAGGCAGTTTGTAACATACTGTTTCAATTTTACAGCTGAACAAGACCAGGAAACGGAGCAAGTGTCGGAAATCTTAAGCCCTGACCTCAGCTTTAACAAGTCACAGCTAAATGACTGTCCAAGAGACTCTGGTTGCTACATCTCACCAGAAAATTCAGACAACAGCAAGGAAGACCTAGATACAGAGAATCTGTCTGACATGGTGCAGGCAATCACTATCACTGAATCAAACTGAATTTGTTCACATTTCCAGCAAGATTGTTAACACAGAATTTGCAGCTTCAACAAATGCACTGAATTTATCTGTTAGGATGAGTATGGAATAATGGACAATAATGAACATTATCAATCATTCTTGAGATTGGATGTGCCATCTGATTTCTAACTTAAAAAAAAAATACACAAGCAAATATAGATATCTATTAAATAATCTGTGTTTATTTGTGATTTTCCTAAAGGCAGGATGATTTCATTTTTATACATTATTTGTACAGTAAATTACTTTTCTATTACATGAGAATGACTACCTAATGGTTTATAATTCTAAAACTGTTCACCTTCAAAAAATTCTAAATACAGTAAATAGTGTACATAATTGTTATTTTGCAAGGTAAGGACTAGTTATTCTGTCCCTTTTATCTAATGATACATTTCTAAAGTAATTTTTTTTCTACAAAAATGCTACTGCAGTTAAAATGTAAGCAGCCAAATATTTTAATATGAATCTATATGGGCCTAATTTAATTAACGCAATGTGCAGAGCTAACTCTAATATCACTTTAAACAATTTATACTGCCAGAAAGAAAAGGAATCTTAATATACATGGACTGTTTATAATCACTTTGGGTTGTGTATTCTGAATACTTTATGCATGTGTTCCTTTTTATAAAGGGTTTCCTTATTCCGTTTATTATTTCCTTTGTAAACAGTGTGAAAGGAGAGTTGCTAGCAGGAAGTGATTTTCTTTTTCATTAGTTTCCCCCCCACACAAATCCCTTTAATGCATGTGATATGAAAACAGACGTTCAGAACTATCTATTTATTTGTGAACAATCAATTAAAGGTTTAAAAGTTTATAAAATGAGTATATAACATTGTTCATCCCTCAGTGAACTGTCATGTCTGCATGTATATTAAAAGGGTGTTTTTTCCCATGTTCTTAAAATACTCCCCAGTGAGTTCATGTCATTCTTAATGTGGGAATTTCCAACACTGATTTATACTAAGTATTTTGCAGAATCTATTTATTGCTGGAGGAAAATTCTGAGAGTGCCTTGGACTGCAAGAAGATCAAACCAGTCCATACTCCAGGAAATCAAGCCAGACTGTTCACTTGAGGGAATGATATTAAAGGCAAAACTGAAGTACTTTGGCCACATCATGAGAAGACAGGATACCCTGGAGAAGATGCTGATGCTAGGGAAAATGGAAGGCAAAAGGAAGAGGGGCCGACCAAGGGCAAGATGGATGGATAATATTCTGGAGGTGACGGGCTCGACCTTGGGGGAGCTGGGGGTGGCGACAGCCGACAGGAAGCTCTGGCGTGGGCTGGTCCATGAAGTCACGAAGAGTCGGAAGCGACTGACCAAATAAACAACAACAAATTTATTGTGTAATACAACCCCTATCCATTCAGTAACTCATACTCACAATATACACCCCAATTTTTCAAAAACTAAATAATTTAAGAGCAAATACATTCCAATTTGAAAGCTACAAAGCAAAAGATTTTAACAAGAGTTGGATGTAACTATGTAAGGAGCCCAGACTTTTCATCTGGAAGTCTGTCCAAGATCTTCCCCGACACCAAATTCCAGAATTCATTCTGGGTTCCAGTCCCACTAGTGAAATTGCCAGCATCTGGTAGGTTCTGACATTTCTATAAGCTTCCATGACAGCATAGACTGCCCCATGCTTCTACCATATTATTTGGTAGCCTGGAACCACATTGGTGGTTTCATGTGCAGATCCTTCTCATGCAATTGCTGTCTTTCATCCTGGCCAGGTGACCATCAGGTTCGAAGAAAGGACTGATTGAATGGCCATCAGTCCTGGAGTGGTTGTTCCAGGCTTCCAGATATTACTGCAGCAGCATAAGGAAACAGTTCATGCAACACTGCAGTAACATAGTGAGACGTTCGTCCAAAAAGACATAAGGGACACCATGATAAAGTTAGTACCTGATTAATGAGGCACTAACTTCTAGGCTAAAGTAATAATATTCAGAAAATGAAGTATACATTAGAGAAGAAGATGAAATGAAATATGGGACTGGATAAGCTATTCATATTTTCAGGTCCAAATCAGGCAGAGAAGGGCTGTAGTTCAGGAGTACAACCCATGTTTTTCATGCAGAAGATCTCAGATTTAAATCCCTGGCATCCCTAGGTAGGGATGAGCAAGATCCCAGAGAACCACTGTCAAAGCCAAACAACATGTTTTGCTAATTGCATAGCATGTAGCTCAGGGTTAACTTTGTATTTCATGTAAGGACATGTGGCCCCAATTTCGATCAGGTCCACTGCAGTCTGAGAGAGAAGGATTAAACCTTTCCCCCCAAATGTTACGGTGTCAATGGGAAGTGTTTTGCCTTTGTTACCACTGCCCCATCCTTACCTTAGAGTAAATAAAAAGATAACCCTGAGGTACACACTACATAATTAGCACAACATATATTTTGGTTCTGAGTCTCTATAGACAGTACTCACCTAGCTGAGCCAATGATTTTACTCAGCATAAGGCAGCTTCCTTCCTTCCTTCCTTCCTGATACTTCTAAACCATTTAATATAATAAAATCCCTATATCCCTACGTAATGAGGGTCAGTTGTATGCCACCACTACTGCAGTTTTACAGTGTTGTTATCGACCTCCTGTGCACCTGTATTCATGTGAAGCAAGTACTATGTCAACTACGAATAGTCACAGATACCAGGATATGCAACAGCGGCAATTCCCTTGGTCATGGTGACACTTTCAAGCTACGGAGAGAGCAATCCTATGGCCCCTAGACAGCGTCTCAGGGACAGATTTTTCAGTTTCCTGGCTCTGTGCTCAAAGACAGGGCTCCAAGTTTGGAGCCAGGAAACTGCACTCCCTGCCCCTGCGCTCCCCGCCCGTGGAGAGAACTGTACCTGCTGCCTCTCTGCACTCAAGAGTGCAGAGACATGGGAAGGTGCCTCCCTCTCTGCATATGTATTCGCAAGCCTCCAAGTTTGGAGGCTTACAAGTACCTGGGGCACAACCCATAGGATTGTGCTCTTAGACTAATTTAACTCTACTTGAAATGTGTGTTGGGGATTGTGGCCTATAATTCTTTTTCATGCCCTCTGTTCATTCCTTGAGTGCCATTTGTTTGGTAGAAAGGCGGGGTACAAATCAAATAAAAAAATAAATTCCCACACATGGGTATTGCATCTGATCACAATATAAACTGGCACATCATTTACTATGCCCTAGTGGGTATAATTGTGATTTCCTATATGTGAACACAGTTGCATTTCTATACCATCAGGAAGCCATGCAAGAATAGGCACCTCACATTATAAGTGTGTTTGGCTGTCCAGACAGTGCCTCAAGGGATTTCCCTACAGTTAAAGAAATCCACATTTTCCAATTCACTAGTATACTCACATTTACGGTTTCCATAATGTGAGAAGCAGCCAACATTCCAATGTGGTCATTAGTAAGGTGATTGTTTTTAGAAAGTGACTGGGTAATCCATTAGGTTTTTCTATTACCCAGTCAAAGGTTATTCAACTATCTTTGGAAGAAGATGGCATATATCTTAAAAGATATGCAAAGTGTCTGTGCTGTTAGCATTTGTTGGTAATGTGAAAGCATGAGAAAACTTCTCCCAAACTTTTGCTCGCTCATGGAATTTCACCATTTCAAGTCTTGAGATAGGAGTCAGCCTATAGCCCTGCTGACTCAACATTCACATCAGGAAACATAGCATCTCAAATCAAAATAAACAAGCTATTAGTCTTGGACTAGATGCCTGTTCCTAAGGGCTCCTACGATAAGCTCAGTGGTAGAGCATATGCTTTGCATGCAAAAGATCCCAGGTTCAACCTCGGCTTCTTCAGTTACAAGGATCAGGTGGTAGATAATTTGGAAGACCTCTCACTGCCTGAGACCCTGGAGAGTTGCTGCCAGTCAGAGTAGACAACAGATGGGCAATTGGTCTGACCTGGTACAGGGCAGCTTCCTATGTTTCTTAATATTAACATGGCGGGAAGCTGTCCTTGCTCCTGCAGGGACATCTTCTCATGACTGCTGCAATTATGGAAGAAGCCACACCTAAAGAACCTCTCCCTAAAATGCATCTATAAAGGACAGAGGTGACCAGTTCAGGCCATGAATAGTCTAGCCAGGACTCACCCTGTGCAGACACAGAATCCAAAGCACTGCAACCATATGAGAACTTGTGTAATGCAGTGGCTAAGAGACTGAGCTATGACTAAGGAAATCCCTGGTTCGAATTTTTTCTCTGCCATGAACTTACTAGGTAGCTTTAGGCAAGCCACTTTCAGTCTCCCCATCTGTAATATGGGGAATAATACCAACTGACCTATAGATTTTTGTAAGGTTACAGTGAGATGATGTAGGTGATGAGCTTTCAGCAGTGCTATACAAATGTTACATTTTTATTGTTGTTGTTGTTGTTGTTATTAACCTGCAGGAAAAGATAATATGGGCCCCACATTTCATTTAAAATTCTACCTGAAAGGATTAGTTCCACACTGTACAGTACCTTGTAATTTCAAATGAAAGCCCAGGTAGTACTCATCTAATTAAAACCTACTCAACTGAAAATCCTATTTATCAGAAACAAATGTTTGTCCTATCTATACCGCCAACAAACTATTCACATGAGCAGCTAGCAATAAACAACAGAAAGCTGCACAATGAATGTCAATTAATGTAATTTGCTTTTCAAATAAACTTGCTCTCTATGTGCACAGCATAAGTACTGTCCTGTGTATCCATTATATAAAGGTCAATTAACCTCAATTCCAGTTAACGTGCTTGACTAAAATAAACCCAGCACAGACGCTGTTCTTTCATTCTCTGCCACTTGCTACATAAACAAGTGCAGAAAATGGAAATGCCTTTCTCCCCAAATACTCCATATCTGGGATTATACTTCATTGCAAAACACTAAAAACTGTTTGTGAAAAGTGTGTGAGGGCACTTTTCTGTGGCTTTAAAACATTTCATTATTCAGCACATCATATTGGGATGTTAGAAAAACATTGGGTTACACCGCGTGGGCATGAAAAGGATGAGAGTTGCACTAGACAAAGGCTTTAAGACATATACATTAATCCAAGGCTACACTAACACCTCCCTTGAAGTGGAAATCTTTGGTAAAGATAGCCTGGATACTTTCAAGATCGTAAAGGGATTTTATCTTTGGCCTCCGAATGTCAGCATTTATAGCAAAAGTCAATCAAGTGCTTACTTCCTCTGCTTAATCAGGAAGAATGTTTGCCATGTAATGGGCAGCTTTGGAAGCCCTTGTGTGGAATTATGCAAGCAGCACTAATTGAAAGGCCCATCAGTGGTTTAGAAATAATTGAAGCCAAAGCAATTGGTTGAAGTCAGGAGCATTGGCTTGGGAAAGTACAGATCTCCCCAAATATTGTAAACGCAGGTATTTTGAAAGGGCATTTGGCCTGGAGTGCTGTGTCATCTGTACCTTCTGTGCAGAATATTTTGCTTTCTTAGATCAGCCTAAACTTTTTTTCCCCTGCAGTGAAACATGTATTTTATCTTATTGTTCAAGAACATATGACCATCTTATGTAGACTTCTTTTAGCATCTTACATGTCCCCCAACTGAAGAACTGGTAGCCTGGCAACCCACTTCTAAGTCTGCCAATGGTGGGTTCAAAAACCATAATCTGGGATAGCATTAGGGATGTCTAAGACTGTACACAGTATTTCAAATGTGGTCACACAATAGAGTTGTATAAAGCATTACAATATTGGCAGTTTCATTTTTGATCCCTTTCCTAATGATCCCTAACAATTCACAATTGCAGTTCACCTTTTTCATGGCAGACACACACTGGATTGATGTTTTCATTGAGTTATCCACCATGACCCCAAGATCTCTTTCATGGTCAGGTCACCACCAGCTCAGACCTCATCAGTGTATATTTGAAGCCATGAGGTTGTTGTTCTTACCCCAGTGTGTATCACTTTAGATTTACTTATATTGAACACAGTTGCCATTTTATTGCCCAGTCATGCAATTTAGATAAATTATTTTTGAGTTCGCCATTCCTTTTTATTTTTACCACTTGATATCATCAGCAGCCATAGTCACCTCATTGCTCACCCCAATGCCAGATCATTTATGAACAAGTTGAAAAGCATTGTTCCCAATACAGATCCTTGGAGGACCTCACTTCTTACATCCTTTCATTGTGACAACTATTTGTTCCTGCTCTCTGCTTCTGATCCATAAGAGAGAGCCAACAGTTCTCTTACCTCATGACTCCTAAGCCGTTGGTAAGGGACTTGGTGGGCTGGTTGTTCAATGAACCCACGGTACGCCCAACAATCCGTCAGGCTTGCCATGGCTTGTTCTTCTCCTCCTTCCCCCTCAGTCCTCCAGCTGGCTCCAGTGCGTATCCTGTGTGCCTTTGCAGCAGAACCCATCTTGTCTTCTCACCCCAGCCCCCTCTCGGATCTGATCACTACTCCTTTTTTGTTCCCCACCTTGCTCTGCCTGGTACTTTGGGAGTATACAAATGTGTTCACAATATTTAATTTTCCCCCCTGTTCTTTCGTAAGGGCACAAGAGCACATTTTCACCTATCTGCTATGCGTAGTCTTGCCTGGTCAATGTAGCGCTCCCGTTGCTGTCAATGGGAGCGCTAAAGTGGAGTAGGTAACATATGAAGAAATTAACAAGATGAGGCTGCATATAGGCTAATTTGCTCACAGTTGCGAAGGGCCAGTGGAGAAATAATAAGAGCAAGGAGGGACCCAGTACTGCAATTCAGAGGCACTGAAGGGGGGGGGGGGCGGAGGTGAGAGCAGTAAGTGAACCAAAGGTGTGTGTGGGGGGGAGCAGGAACAATAGCTCCCCCTTGGCAATGTAATCCTCTTCGTTTTAAGCATTGAACTTATTTTATTTATTTATTATTGCATTTATATCCCACCTTTTTTCCTCTTGCAAGGAACCCAAGGCGGCTTACATTATCCTCCTCCTCTCCGTTGTATCCTCACAACAACAACCCTGTGAGGTAGGTTGGGCTGAGAGTCTGTGACTGGCCCAAAGTCACCCAGTGAGCTTCCATGGCCAAGTGGGGACTACAACCCGGATCTCCCGGCTCCCAGTCCGTCACTCTCACCACTACACTACACTGGCTCTCTTGTCAAGTGTCCTCCTCCCATTCAACACTTCCCCGAGTCTCCAGCAAGTCCAAAAAAGGGAGATATTGGCTCCCCACTACTTTTCACAAACTTTTTTCCAGAGCAGTTACTGCAGGAGCACAAATTTCCCCTCCATGTACTTCTCAGGCTTTAAATGTACGCAAATATTCCTGACAGTTTTTTTTTTTAAAAAAAACACTTAGAGGGTGGCTGAATGGGTTGGAGCAAATGGGGTGCCTGCCCCAGCAGTACTTACACCCCACCCCACCTGGCCCGATTCACTCTGTCACATACAGCCGCCTTCTCAGGGTTTTGCTCACATCCACTGAAGCGCAGTAACCACAGCAGTTATGCTCCAAAAAGGAGCCACAAAAAGGGTGGGGGGAGTTAATGACGGCCCTTTCTGGACTTTCTGGAGACTTGGGGGAAGTGTTGAAAAGGTGAGGACATTGAGAACTGTCAGCTCAACACTTGAAAGTGAGAGGATTACATAGCCAAGGGGGAGATACTGTGTGCCCAATTTTGGTGCACTAACTCCATTCGCCTCCCCCCTCTCCATTTTTGGTGCTTCTGAATTGCACTGCTGGGTACCTCCTTTCTCTTTTTATTATCCCCCCCCCCCGGTTTTACAACTGTATGTAAATACCCTATATGCAGCCTCATCTTGTCAATTTCCTTGTATGTTACCTACTCTACTTTGGTGCTCCCTTTGGCAGATGAAACCTACAAAGAAATTGACCAGGCAAGACTACACATATTGGACTACACATAAAGTGCACTCTTGTGAAAGAACAGGAAAAAAATTACAAAATTGCAAACACATTTGCATACTCCAGAAGCACTGATTTTTAAGAAAGCTGGAGGTGGCACTGGCAAGATCATGAAGAGTAGCAAAGGCTTTTTTGCCATTCTTGCCAAGCAGCTCTGTAACCGGTCCTGGCAACCTACAATAAAAGCTCTCTTCTGGGTTTGTATGACATGACAACCCACCATGGATATGAACTACCCTAAACCAAGCCATGGGTTCTCAGGGTGGCTTGTCCATAAA
The DNA here is from genome assembly GCF_057233095.1 of Heloderma suspectum. Classification (NCBI taxonomy): domain Eukaryota; kingdom Metazoa; phylum Chordata; class Lepidosauria; order Squamata; family Helodermatidae; genus Heloderma; species Heloderma suspectum. The sequence goes on along the minus strand of NC_139460.1, from coordinate 74,817,854 downwards.
AATTAAGTCACCCAGTGGTGAATGCACCAGGTTCGGATGACATGACAACCCACCATGGCCAGCTGCCCATGGTGGGTTATTATGTCATCCGAACCCAGTCAATGTCTACCAGATCACTCTATCCACATGCTCACTGACACTCTCAAACAACTCTAAGTTTAAACCATGTGACCCTAACACAGTTTTCCATATCCTGTGTTCAACCCAGTGGAGATTAACAATTTTGATATGTGTTGAAAAGTCACATAGTTAGTTTAATACACAAAAAGCCTTTGTAAAAAAAAAATATCAAGGTTGACTTTGCCATGCAAAAACAGTCATGAGAACAAACCTTAAATCAGTATGTTTCTGTAGGTTATTCTTAAAAAACATAGAAAGCCTTTTATAAAGCCTAATCTACTGATGCCTGATAATCATTTTCACAGAAGTTGATGAAAATGATTCAGTTCAGTGGTTAGTTTGCTGGCATTTCTAAAAACAATTACATTTAGCAGTAGGTAACCCCCCCCCTTTTCTTTTTTTCTTTTTTTTACAAATCACATATTCTGGACCACAAGGAGTTGGGAATCCCAAAATCCCAATATAATTTCGAAGTACTTCCAAGTGGCAGGTAAGGGATAGATGAAGGCTCAGACCTAATGAATTCTTCTAAAAACCTAACAAGACTATAGTTACTGTGTAGATTTAAAGTCTAAGCTATTGTCTTGGGGGGTCATCCAAACTCAATTAGCAAATTTGCACATCTTGCTCTGCATTCAGTATTGAAAAGCTCTGATCTTAATGGGAAGTCCAGTTGAATCAGTGCACTAAGCCAATGCCAGCCCATCCTGGTAAATGGGACTTATTACCCAGTTTCAAGACCAGAGAAAGATAATTTTTCAAAAACCTTGCAGACCCCACATTGCTCTCAATTCTTCTTGGTAGGACAAGGAAGATAGGTCTTCATTTTTATTATCCACACCTTCAAAAATATATATCACATCCTGCACTTAACTATTCAAACCAAGGACTTCCCCCAAAGTAAATAGGCTAGGTTGATACTAGATAGTAATCTTTTGAAAAAGATAACCGTTATTTCATCATGCTCCTCATATTCAGCCTTATATCAGTTTATCCCTTGCAGAAAAGTTAGTCACTCTACATAGAAAAATAATTAAAAGGTCCCCTTATACATTGATTCTAACAATGTCAATATGTAGCTTGGTCAATGCTTCATCAGACTGACCGAGGTCCATCCTACATGGCGATTGACAAGGAACTCATCATGCACAGCTCCCTGTGAACATTGTTTTATTCTTCTGGTGAAGGTAACTCATCCAAGTCCAACACAACCCTTTCATATTAAAACCATGCTGTATTCTTGCCTGTGCAGAGCATATCTGCAATAGCTAATCTCACCCAAGTTAGTATGGTAACATAACTGCATGCAAACAGCATAATCCTCAGTGCTTGGAATGTTCAGTTGCAGCATTTATTTTGAGCTGAGGAGTATCATGTGTCTGTCAGGTGGTCAACTGAGCCACAAGTCATGTGATGCAGTAACCTGACCTACAGAAGCATCACATGGTAAGCTTTGAGTGTGCTTAAGGGACATAGGTGCATATCAAAGCAGGAGATATTGACAGAAATGTTGTTCAGCCAGGCAGGAGTTCTAACCCGGGTGAGTGTTGATCCTTCAGTTGAGATAGCTGGGAGATGCCAATGTGATAACAGGACTTGTTTTGAAAATCTCTTGCCATATAGCAGCCAAATAAGTGAAACCTTTATGCTTGGAAATTTTAATGGCACGTGTCACACTTACTCCAGTCTCAATATACATTTTCACAATAAAGCTTCCTCATTCATTCATTCTTCATTCTATTTCTTTAACCTATCCATGTTGAAGGGAAATGGCAGCCTGGAAAATCTACTAGAACTATATGCCATCATGTAGCTGGACAAGAGAGGCAATTGTTTTCTAAATTCAGCTTAAGTGAAAGTGCTTAGGTTGGTATTTTTGCTCATAATGTTCAGGGAAGTGAAACAAGTGTTCTAAAAATTGTAATCTGTGACAAACTATGAGAGAATTGTTGGGTGGCTAGTAAGAAAATCTTCAGTATTATACAAGAAGCAATGTACCAATGTACTCATCCAGCCTGTCCATTGGGCTTAGATTAATACACAAACATAGGTTCAGATGTGTATCTGCATTATGTTGTGGTTTTTTAAAACATTACATAGGATTTCTTATTAACTGGCAAACACTGTAGTGAGACAGCTTGGTGGACCACCTGATAAGACATTTGAGAGAAGATAGTATGATTAATAATGCATGTCTTGTATTTTGATAAGGCTGCAAGAAATATGCCATCTGAGGCAGCCAGCTTCAATTGAGGCAATACCTCCTACAAAGCATCTTGAACATCATCAGGGTCTTGTGGAACAAAATTTTGATTAGCTAAGTGAAAATGAATCACAAGTGTTGGCATACAGTTATGCTACAGTTTTTATTCAAGGAATGATCAATTGTTTGCAGAGTTGATGAAACATTAAAATGGGAAGATCAATGGAAGACATTATATCCTTATAAGACTGAGATCTTCTGCTCAAGGCCTTAAAGGTTCCACCATCCTCATCAGACACGGATCATAATTACAAAGATATGGTAATTGGGGACATTAAATCAAGCACACAAGCGAGATCTGCTGTCACAGCAGGAACTCCTTTACCCAGAGCTGGCAAAGAAATTCTTCTCCTTCCACTGGCACAGCAGGATCGTCAGCCAGCCATTGGCACAGTGGCAGGCTCCATTTTCAATCTGTTGTAGTTACACCCTGTTGAAGCAATCCTGTTAATTGCAGGCATCAATCTTTAGAGAAATCTTTTGCCTTGCAGATTATACCCTTTGAAGTGTAGGATGGCAAACAATGTAGCAGTGCATCATTGCATGCAGGTCTCTGAAAACAGATGCAGAAGTCCACGCTGGAAAGGAACAATCTCTCATAATAGTATAGGTTGTTAAAAAAAAATCTCACAGCCCAATCCTATGCTTGTTTGTTCAGAAGTAAGTCTCCCTATGTTTAGTGGGGCTTACTCTTAGGTAAATGAGCATAGGATTTCAGCCATGCAGTGCAACATCTACTCAGAGGTAGTTCCAACTGAGGTTAATGGGATGTACTCCCAGGTATGCTGGTGGAGGGCGCAATCCTATCTTGATAGTCTACAGCCTCCGAAGTCAGAGACTGCCAAGTATCCAATGCAGGGCACCTGGAGCATGGAGGCAATCCTTGTCTCCGTGCTCTGGCCACCCCGCATTTTCCCTAGGTGTGCAATTTTACCCATCTAGGCGAGGTTTCTGGGATGGAGAGGGAAGGAGGCTGGGACGCACATAGGAAGCTATGTAATGCAGCTTCCACAGTCTTGTTCCCTCCTTGCCCCTGGGGTCTCCCCCTTTTCACTGTCTCTGCACTCCATTTCCGAGCACAGAGACACAGCCAGTGTGGGAAGAACCGTGCCAGCTATGAGGTGGAGGGGGCAGGGAGTGTGATTTCTGGGCTCTGAGGTCAGAACCCTGGTTCTGACCTCAGATCTCAGAAACCAAAATATCCTATATCCCCCAGATGCTGTCTAGGGGACATAGGATTGCACCCTATGTGGGCTTTCAGCTGCAGAAGATTCTGAGGTAAAAAGAGGAATCTACTTCACCTGGCATAATTTATTAGCCCTTCAATTGACTATAGAGGGTTTGCATGGCTACTTTCCCCAAAATTAGTCAGAATGAATGGGTAGTACCCTATTGTGCCCATGCACTTGCAGGAGCGATCATTTGGGCAATGAGGCTTTTGCACTTCTAAAAGTAATTCTGTGAGCTTTGCTGACCTGCCTCATTCTGGAAACAAGTGTTTCTGGGGTTACTTTTAGAAGCCATGGAGGAGGAGCAGCTCTGTTGGATACTTCCCCACACGTCCACTAAAGACAGATAAAATGAATACAGACCAACAGTACAATGCCACAATGGTTTGCCTTAATAGTGACATATCTTCTTATAAAAACGACAATAAGTGAGGTAATTATTCTGTTCCATTTGGCAATGAGCCTGTACAGCTGGTGACGGGGTTTGACTTTTTATATTTGACTTGGCATCAGCAGGCCTCTTTTGGAGAGCTGCATGCTATGTGGGGCACCACATTTTAGTGACAGGGACAGAAAAACTGGAGAGGGTTCAGATGAGAGCAACAGAAATGGTGATGGAGTTAGTAAATAAGAATTCTGAAGAAACAAGGTTAAGAGATGGGAGCCTGTTTATTCTAGGGGAAAGACGACCAAAGAGAAGCATGACTGTCTTAAGATATGTAAAGTGCTGTTACACCAAAGACATGGACCAATTACTTTCATTAGTGAAATGAAAGCACAAGCACAAAACAAGCTATAATGGGCTTAAGATGCAGCAAGGGAAAATTTAACCTTAATATGAGGAAAATATTAGACCTGTCAGAAATGGTTGAGTGATGAAGCAAACTTCCAGGGAACTACTATACTTAACTGAAGAAACAGAACGTAGGGTGGCCAGGTGCCCTACTTTACAGAGGACATTCTTCTATGTTGAAGAGCTGGCAGGAGACAGACCTCTGTTTGAAAGTGTCTGCTATTTAATAGGCTGTCCAGTCTAAATCTGGTTTAAAACCAAAGAACCATAAGAAAGAAGAGCCAGGAGCCTGGAAGTTTTTCTTCAACACTTAGCACCTGAAAAGAAGAATGAGCAGGCACACAGGTCACCTGAGAGGTATTGTATTTCTATTTAAATTGTAGGAATTCTTTCTAAATTTGCACCTGTAACATATAAAGCTGTATATGCACATGGTATGCAAATTGGTGTCCTCTTTTTTTGGTGATGCAATTCCTCTCTGGGGGCAATGCATAAATGGCCACTCTATACAAAAGAGTAATGCTGTGCAAACCATACCTCAGCAATGTATTTTTTCCTGAACAGAGTAAGGATGTTTAATTAAAATGTTAGAAGTTTGCTTTTGACTTCAAATTCCTGCCACATGGTGATAGATAAAACCTGCCCATCTTAATGGTCTTTCCAAGCCTTTTGTGGGGCCAAAGTTCTGCATAGAAAACCCAGTACTCTCTAACATCTTATCAGCTAGACTGGGCCACCACAACAGGACCTACCAACCTGAGCACAGTCTACCAGTCATGTATGCTTATAAGGTGCCTGACAACCCTCTTTCTTTATCTCCTTTACCCAGGAGGCCTGCCCAGGGCTGGCAGGCAACGACAATGAGCTGTGTTTTTGTTGAGTCAGAAGTAAGTCTGAAAGAGCTCCCATTTCCCCCTCTTCCCACATTTACTGAGTTGTGAGGTACAGAAGAGGGGAAAAGAGATCTGAGAGATTGTTTCTAAGCTGCTCCTCATTCTTTGTTCACAACCTACACTGCCAAAAGGAACTCTAGGAAGTATTGACTTTTTTTTATTCCTCCTGGTCAGTTTGTCCTCCAGGAACAAAGCAACAAACTAGACTTCCAAAGTCAGCCATGCATGCTCCAAGCATGCTTAGAACTCTTGGTTGCAGAGAACGAGGAACAGATTAGAAACAGACCTTCATCTCTTTGGCTACCATTTTCTCACTTCTCTTCCCCTCAGCTCACAATTTGCTAATTTTGGAAATGGTGAGAGGAAGGAAACTGGCAGAAGAGACGATTGGCTATAAACCCTACAAGTCAAACTGAAACTTAGAGGTAGGCCAGGATTGGGTCATAATGGCTTGAGGGTAACTGAACTGGAAGGGTTTCTTTCCAAACCTGCCTACATGTCAGGGTGGAAACTGAGCCGATAGAACCCCAGAGCAGTTCTGATTCTGAGGAGGATCAGCAATCCGTGGGAGAGGAGCCAGCTCATCTCTCACAGGCACAGCAGCTGGCAGAGATTCCTCCTGCCGGCATTCCTGAGATAGTGACCCTGGCAGTGAGAAAGTATGGGAGGGGGGCTTGCTAGATGCTTGACGCAGAGAGTGACAAGTGATGGAGGGCACGGAAAGAAGGCATAGCGCCCATTTGGCGCGCAAGCAACGGCCGCGTCCCGTGGACCCAAGGGGAAGAGGGAGGATCTCTCCCTAGCCCATAAGTTCAGGGTCTTCAAGTGAATCTCCTTCAAACGGGGACCAACTGCCTACCCAGAGCATAGGCTACTCTGCTGTTCATTGCTTAGTCGCTGGTGATTAGCATCTGAAAAAGTCATTAAGTTGTAAAAGGATTAAAGCCTTGAAAAGAATCCTTTCGTCTGTGTCTTCAGTTGGCTATTGGAGTGTACTGAAAGAGGTCGCTAGGGCGCTCCCGACACTACATTTCTGAAATTCTTCTGCACCATTGTTAACTGCAGACATTCCAACAAAATTCAGCACTGCCAGTTCTTATCAACATAATCTTCCAAGGTACTTATTCCATGCACAGCATTTTAACAAAGTGCACTAAAGTTGTTTTGCTTGCCCTCATAACAACTCTGGTCAAGAGGTCACTACTATTTGTATTCAGCACTGAAAGATTTGCCCAAGTCACACTGTGATGCTATGGTGGAGGCAGGGCCAGGAATGTTTTTAGGAGCACCAATAAAACAGCATACGACTGAAAGGTTTGCATCCCATAATCCACGCAATATTCCAGTAGTCATCAAAGTGCACCTCTCTGATCAGATATGGCATGAGTTGCACCTCAACATTCTTCATGGTATTGTACATGATCTTGGTTTGCATACACCACTCATATTGCACCTAACAGCTACTTTGGGCAGCAAAATGTCTTGAGCCAGCCCTGAGTAGAGGTGGGATTTCCTGAATCCAGTACTTCAAACATCTTAACTGACAGACTGGGCCAGCACAATTGGAAAACTATCAAGCTGAATGCAGCCCACCAGCCATGTATGCTTGGCAATCCTTTTCAGTTTCATCAAATCTACAATTTTATTGAGACCCTGGGGCTGCCAGACGTAGATAGCTGCATTTGTCTTGATGAATCACAAGTAATGTACAAGACTAGCACTGAAATTAGCCACCATAGTCCTTTGACTGACCCAGCCTGTCCCCCTTGTTGGGCCTAGGTGTCTATTGATGGCTGTGGCAGTGTACAGCCTATTCTTGCCAACAGCATGAGTAAGCTGTGTGCAGTAGGTGGCCTGGGTTACCAGACACCTGGCTGGAAGCACAGATGATGTTCCATTGACCTGCAATTGCCCACTCACACAGGATCATACCTTCCAAGCTGCATTACTGCAGGGGAAAAGCTCCAAATGAATGCCGTCCCCCAGGATTGGGTATTATTGCTGGCAGAATTCTGTGTCTGGCCTAAGAGACCTTATGCTCATGGTGCAATCATACCTTGCTCTCCACATTTCGGAATACATGGCAGTGTCAGAATTTATTCCGTGATGGAAATGCACACACCCTGCACAGAACAAGTAACATGTAGTCAAGGGCACAAGCAATCTTCCATATATTTGCTACAATATTGGAGTCACCTGTAAATATTCCTTTCCTTGCAAGAAGGCAGTTCCACAAAGATTATTGTAATTGATCCAGCTCTTTCAGAGCATCCTTTTTAGATGACAGGAGAGCAAAGATTGAGGCATGGGCTGATAAAACAACCAACTGGAAAGGTCAGCCTTGTACAAAAAGGTGCCAGCATTTTTAGTTCTCTAGGGGTGGGAGAGAGGAGTGACAAGATTTTCTTTGCAAGCACAAGATTATTAAAGCCACCTTGGCAGAAAAACAAACCCCCAAGGAAAGGTGCCAAAATTTGAGAGAACTGTGACATTCATAGCTCTAGCCATAATTCTGTAAACAACGAATAATAAAGAGTCAATAATCAGAAAGATGTTCTCTGAAGTGAACACTTCTAAATTATTTCAGGGAGGAAATCAATTATCTCCAAGGCAGCTGCAGCTCCCCAGCTCAATATCCAAATTTATGATTTCTGCTGCAGCTCCAGAATGCTGAAATTCAAAACTTTTCAGCAAGGAAGTTGCTGTGGTTTCTTGGGTAAACTGACTGTTCTCTTGCATTATAGGAATAACTTTGACAAAGTTCTTTATCATTGTGTCTATTTGTCCATAGAAGTTGGAGACAGAAATCTTGTTTTTCTGGTCTGTAACAGAATCTACAAGAAATTAATGTAAGTGGCCAGATTTTAATATTGTCTAAGGTTGAATATAATATTTCAGGTATTGTCTCGATTTTGTAAAAGTGTGTTCAAAACACACGCACACAAAGATTTGTAAACTTGTCATGAAAGTGGAGAAACTTTCCAGACTTTCCAGTCTGCACGCTTCCATTTGTTCATGTCACAAGTTACATGAGTTCCTCTGTCACAAGTTACTCTGAGCACACATGTATGTGTGGGGAACAACAAAGACAGTAGGCGCAATTTTACTGTCTTTTTTACATGATTTCATCATAACATAACCAGCCAGATACAAAAGAGGACAAGGCTTCTGCACTTTTAGTAATCCCTCTTCTACACAACTATTAAAGGAGCAGGAGTCCTGTGCATCAGGCTACCCTAACTTAATACGTGAAAGGGCTAATGTGAGAACAAAGCAAAGTTGTACCCTAGTTCTTCTGGGTATGTGAGAGAAGGTAAGAGTGGTGGTGTACAACTTTAATGTCAGTTCATAAATCAGGGGTGCATAACCTGATTTGCAGGCCAACCCAATCCGAGCTAATCTGGCTTGCGGGCCAGACCAATCTGGCTCAAGCAGCCTGACTGGGGTTCCTCCAGGAGGCGGGTTTGGGCTCCAAGCCCCACCCCGATAGAATCTCCGTGGAGGGCATCCCCCCACTGCTCTCTCTGTTCTGAAGTCAGAGAAAACAGCGGGGATGTGGGGTGGCCTGAGCCTGACTTGCCTGGGCCCGGGAGAGCAGGCGCTCTTCTCCATTAGGGTGAGTCTCACTGCCCCTCATCTCCACTGCTATATCCAATCCCAGAGGAGAGATAGCAGCAGGGGTGCAGGCCAGCCTGGGTGTCGGGACTTGCCCATGCCAGGGAAAGTGTCTGTTCTTCCCTGCACATGGGTGATTCCCAGCACCCTTATCCCCACTGCTATCTCCAGCCTGAGATCAGAGATAGCAGTAGGGATGCAGGGCAGCCTGGGTGTTGGGACTCGCCTGTGGGGGGAAGGGTGGCCACTCTCCCCACTCTCCCCCTAAGCCTTGCCCCCTGGAAGAACCCCATAGTGATTTCAATGGGTCTTCTCTTAAGTATAAGTAAATCTGCATCCAGCCCTATGGGTTGTACAGCCTAACTGCTTTCTTAGTTTTTTTCTTGTATATTAGTGGATAACTACACCTTTGTCACACTCCTGTCCCCAGTATTTGGCATCATGCTGTCTACTTTCATTGTCCTCCCTTGAAAGATTTAGTTTAAAGCTCTCCTGATCAGGTGTGCAAGACTTGCCAAATGCTTACTTCCCAGTCCTTGTAAGGTGCAACCCATATCCTTCGAGAAGTCCTTCATCACAGAAGTGTAGACCATGGTCCAAGAAACCAAACATTTCCAGATGACAGCATCAGAGTAGCCAGTCATTCACTTCCAGTATTCTCTCTCTTCCTAAGCCACAACCTTCAGCTGGAAGGAGTGATGAAAAACACCACCTGTGCTCCAAGGTCTGTCTATATCTCTATCTATTTTCCTATGCAGAGTAATTTGCAGTACATTTAAAGCTGTGTCTGATGGTATCATTTGATGCCACATGGATGAACATCCTTATTATCATATTTTAGGTAGCAGCAGAGAACTGGAACTGATATCTGAAAACAGTGAACTGGATGTGAGTGAACAAGAAGATACTTAATCTAGACAAAATAGAAGTGTTGTAGGATAGTAAGAAAATTGATTTGGGATTAGGTGCATATCCTGTTTTTAGCAGGTTTATATTCCTCTTCATAAACCAGGTTTGCAGATAGGGAGTGATCCTGGATGCCTAAGTAGTGGCTATAACCAAGAGTGCTTTTGCATAGTTTAGACTGGTTAACTTGTTTTCTTTCCTGCAGAAAGCAGATAGCCACTGCCACATCCTAGTCATATCCAGGTTGGATTATTGAAATGTGTTCCATATATCTTACACATACATACTACCATGGGGTACGTGAAGCAATGGTATCACCTGGCCACCACTGGCCCCTGTCTTAAGTGTCCTCAGCACCTAAATGAGGATGAAGCCAAGACTTACTACTTCCATGTTTGGAAGATCCAGGTATTTAATCAAATGTTATTTTAGTTGAGAATGAGAGAGAGGTGATCTGGTCCAGGGGAAGAGCTTGATTTCATATCAACTCACATCAACTGAGAGGCAAGAAGGGACTTTTTTCATTCCAATCTAATCCTGCAATATATGGCATGTTGAGATCTTAAACTGCAAGGCCCCGATTACATCTCACATTGTATACCTGACATCTAGGCAGTAGCAAGTACTGGATGGATAGGGACTTCAAAATCCTTCTGGCAGTTACATTCTCCAGTATTTTGGTGGCAGGGTATCTCAGAAATCAGTCAGGGTAAAGGCACCATTTAACAAATCACATCAATAGTACTGCAGCTTGTTTGTGAGTTATTACACTTGGACATCTATTGTAAGGTTATGAGTGTAAGTTGAGATACGAATAAATAAATCATTCCCAAAGCATCTAAATAATTGTCCTTTGTAAACTTATACTTCACAAAAAAATTACAGAAGTGCAATATGGGTGGCAGTGAGAATTATCATCTGCCATGTTGATATACATTACACATAAATAAAATCCACAAATAAGGTACAGCCCTCTTGCATATGATGCATTTCCAATGAAACCTTAAGTGCTAATTTTTTAAAAAAAGTTGCTCGTCTCTAGTATATTTTTATAGACTCTTTCGTGTACTAATCTATTGGATATTGCCTCTTGCTCTCAGGATTACTAAGCTATTATTCCAATGAAAAATTCACTCCCTGGCTGTCCCCTTTCTTTATAATTGCAGTTAATGTGAAGTGCTTATGTACTATATCAATTTAATATCTGATATGGCTTCTGTCAAGGTATTACATCCTGCACTTATTGGGTGATGGACTCTAGCCTAATAGGGCTTTTCTGTCTCTAACTACCCTGATCCAGTGTCCATTTTGCTATTCAATGGAACAGTGTCTGCTGAGATGGAAAACTAGAAAGCAATACTTAGATGGAATAATTTAAATTTAACAGCAGTTTGAAAGCATTCATTTTAAATTACAATAACTACACAGGGAAGACACATATGGAAAAGCTGATTCATTTGTGAACAGATCACCCAGAAAGCCTAGTCTTCTGCATAGACAGCATATGAATCAATTGCAATACCTGTGACTGCACTTGTGTTGTGTACGTATATTTGTTTAGATCAGAATGAACCTACTAGGGACAGCTGTAGAGAAAGGTTCAGGTCACAATGAAAAAGGGGACATGCAACAAATTGGAAGAAATGCTGCAATCCAAAGGGAATCAGCCTCAGAAAGAAATAGGCAAATGCATGTAACTAAACCCCAACACCATTTTCTTAAAATAAGAAAAGCCACCTCAGGGGAGTGAAATTTAAAACAGCGGAATGGCAGAAGATGGAGAACTTAACCCTTTCCCCACCTACCATTGCTCGATGACAAATCAACCCCCACTACGCCAAACTGCAAGAGCATGTTTACTCTTGTAAAAGGTTCTTGTGAAATGGTATTTCTTCCATTCCTTGATAAGCTTTTCCACCTGCCATATTACAGGATGCTGATTCAGGCCATGCATATATACATGTTCAGTGTTGTTCAGGAGAATACAAGGTGTATATTCTAGCCACAGCAACTCATTGAGGGACAAACAATGGAATATACTGGGGAGACATCATCGGATATCCTGACTTTTTAAAGAGGGATGCAGGAGGACCCAAGATTGGATCAGGACTATGGTGCTGGAGGGGGGGGGGGAGAGAATCCTTTCTCTCTGGGCTGTTTCCTCGATTTAACTCCCCCCCCATCTGCTATTAACTGAAGTGGTGCTGGTGGTGGGGAAGCAGGTTCCTGTGTTGTATCTGTCTTTTCTCTCAACTGCATGCTGGTAATAGCTGCAGGGCAGGAGGGGGAGAGAGAGAGAGACAATGTTAAGTGGGGAAATGGTACACACAGGAAGCAGTTAACCTCCATCCCTCGGCATCAGAGACCCAGTTTGATTTGGGCTCTTCCCTTGGAGGATGTTATTAACACACTGACACAATGAGGAGATTTAATCATGGATTTCCCATTGTTTCACCTAGTTTGGCTATCACTCATGGTAGTAAAGAATAATCCTATGGAAGGGCAATCATTTAAGGCTGGATGTTGGAAATGGGAGTATCCCAAATGGGTAGAATTTGCTCTGTTTTTCTTAGGGCAGGAAGATGGCTAAATTGGATGGGCTTGAGGGTGGGTTGGAATACACCAAAAATGCCTTCTGATATTGTGGTAGGAAAATGGCTGGATTGAGAGGAAGAAACATTCTGCAAATAGAAAAAGAATATGGTGGTAAGAGACACAGTTAGAAGATGTTAAGAGAGCATGGGGTTTACAGAAGCAAAAACAGGACAAATGTGGCTGATTTGAGAGAACTGTGTACTTTGCTGATAAGTTGCAGCTGGGAAGGAAAGTTGGAGGGGGATAGGCGAGATGAAGAGGCCAAAATTGGGCCATTCACATGTTTGGTCTGGTATTTTGTGGGAAGGTAGCTTAAAGAGCTGAAACTGGGCATAGAAGAGAAGCTCTGGGGATGGGAGGGGCATAGAGTGGAGGAGCAAGGGATCTGTACATTATAGAATAATGTTTCCCATGTGTGCTGCCTCGTTCACTGAGACCACAGAACAGGACCTTTCTGTGAGTCCCTTTTTGGTCTCATTAGGCTAACAGGGACAACGCCTGTATTCTGCAGTGACACCCTTGTTAAGAAATATCCTTATTCATGGATATTCATGACAGCCACCAGACCACCTTCATTGCCATTAAGAAAATAGTGAAAACCTTATTATTTTGGCAGGCTGCAAGAGGCTTAAAATGGACAGATTAACTGGAGAATGATTTGTTTTCGTGAGCTCTTAGCAGTTGTTTACACATTGCTATAATTACTTTTGGTCATTCCTAATTTTATGTTGGACATATTTATTCTTTTAGCCGTCTTATCATATTGAGCTACATTGGTGAAACTATGTCTGCCTAAAAGTAAAACAAACAAACAAACAAATGTTATGCTGAATCCCCTGACAGTGTTTCTAGTATGTGAGCCAGTGCGGTGTATATTCATTGCTGTGAACACAAATGTGAAACCATCAGAGACTGAACATTTATGTGTCTGGGGCTGCCTGCTGTGGAAGCTCATCTCCCTGGCCTATCTACCCTCTGCTTGAAATCAAAATCTAGCAATCCTATTTGGTTGCCATTAACACTTACAATCAGAGGGCTGGAAACATCAGATGATAAATGCTGTTTTAAAACTTCCAGTATGTACAGAGTTCTCTACTTTTAGAGTTTTTTGTAGACACAGCAAAGGGCATCTCTCTCTCTCTCACCCCCACATGCACTAAAGATAGATAGTATATACCCGTAACCAAGAATTGATGCAGAGCACATAGTAATGGTGAACTACATAAAGAGCTAAGACACAACCCAATGGGCCTATAAACACCAGCCAGGCAGAAGAAAGGCAGAGAGCCTCGCTGTTTATTTTTATTGTTTTGTGGTTTGTGCAGTAAAAGTAGTTTCTATTTTTACCACTAGATCATTTTCAAGAGAGGTGTACAGGCTCTGTGCAAGGACTGTAGGTTTACAGTATCTGCTTTCAACAAACCTTTCCTCCAGGCGAAACAGACACTTGCTACTCACATGACAGCATACGGGGGAGTGATGCTGAGAAAATGAGACAAGTCGTGGCTAACATTTTTGCTTGTCTTGTAAGAATAATCTGACTAATGTCAGAATGATTCCATCAGTATTGTCAGAAATAACTCTAAGAACCCTCCAGGTATGTGAAAGCCTTAGCAGAGGCTACACAAATGCAAACTGGATGCCAAATGACTAGAGATTTCTGTAAAGTTATGAAGCAATAACACTAAGGACCTTGACTTATGTTGATGAGTTGGAAGTTTTCACTTTCCTAATTAGAATGAGGTCCACTGGAACTGGACTTCTTGCACCTTTATAAATTGTCTTGCATAGTTTGTACATGACCATACCTAGAGAATGATAAAAATTGATTGGGTTTTTAGCAATTTCAACAGGGCATTATCCCTTATTAATCATTATTTCACTATGCATTGATTAACTATATCTTACTGTAAAATAATGATGGATGTTCACATACTAATGATACCTCTCACCTCTGCCTGAAAGTCATGGAGGTTGTGATTGTGATCCATAGGCAAAGAAATTGCTTAAACTTTGCACAGTGCCTAGAATAAATGTTAAAGCACTTGACAAACAAATAAAATGGAGGTTAAGCAGAACTAAATATGTTGTCTCTAAACCATGCGAAAAGCATCTATGAGGACATACCTATTCCTGAATATTATGACAGACATTTATAAAAATAGCTGCAACTTTTAAAAGACTGGATAAAGTTTGCTGTTCAGTAATGGCTCTATCCTTGCATTAAAAATAGCTGAGTGCTCTTTCCTGTGACATTAGGCACAACCTTAACCTCCTGAAAGCTTATGAGCACAAGCCAGAGAAGGCTAAACATGCCTGACTTTCCCCTTTGCACCCAATGAGTCATAGTGGCTTTGGACTACACTGATTATCGCACCCTCATTATGCTCACAGGATTTGACCTTAAATATGATTATTTGTTAACAATGCCACATCATTTAGGACTTCAGCGCAGCTTCTGTGTTAAGCAGGAATACAATTTCTACAGCTCTGCTTATTTAAAACTAATGATTCCCAAACATTCTTTGTTTGGAATCAAATACTGTCAGCTGGGGGGTCTAGCAATAGGTTCACAACATACGAATAAGGGAAGAATGGATCATTTCAGAATTGTGTTTGGACACCCTAATTCTGTAGGGGTGGGTAGGGTGGGGTAACACAGACATTGGCTTGTTTTGATGTAGCTGCATTGGTATTTATATGAAGCAAATGAGACATCTCTCCTGCTACATGGCTGTCAGGTACAATCACATAACCAACTACAATGTATCAGGTGTTTACAGAGATACAGCTAGCTCCATGACAGCTGAAAGATTCTTTTTTTTTATGATTTACCATTTTCCAATAGATTTTTTAAAAATCACACAAATTTTAAAAACTAAAATAAATAAAGAATTTATAATATAAATAGCAGAATAAAGTCAACTATTGAAGGCATATTGAAAGACAAATGTTTTGTCTTGCCTGTTTAAAGACAAGGAGGCAGCCGTACATGTTTGGAGGGCATTCTAAAGCACTGTGGCTGCAACAGAAAAGGCCCTGCTTCTTATAAGGGTTAATCTAAGTTCTACATATCATGTAGCTTTCAACACGACCTTACTTGTTGATTCTAAAGCAGGGGAGGGTGAGGAGTCATATGGGAGGAGATATTCTCTGAAATAATCAGGACTGTCTGATGAGGCTTTACAAGTAGCTGAGGAAAGAAGGGAAGCAAAAAGCAAGAGAGAAAGGGGAAGATATATCCAACTGAATGCAGAGTTCCAGAGAGTAGCAAGGAGAGACAAGAAGGCCTTCTTAAATGAACAATGCAAGAAATCCAGGAAAACAATATTATGGGCAAGACTAGAGATCTTTTCAAGAAAATCAGAGATCTCAAGGGAACGTTTTGTGCAAAGACGGGCATGATAAAGGACAAAAAAGGCAGGGACCTAACAGAAGCAGATGAGATTAAGAAGAGGTGGAAAGAATACACAGAAGAACTATACAGAAAAGATCTGAATGTCCCTGATAGCCATGATAGTGTGGTCACTGAACTTGAGCTGGACATCCTAGAGAGTGAAGTCAAGTGGGCCTTAGGAAGCATTACTAACAACAAAGCTAGCAGAGATGACAGTATTCCAGCTGAGCCTTTTAAGATCCTAAAAGATGATGCCGTTAAAGTGCTGCACTCAATATGCCAACAAATTTGGAACACTCAACAGTGGCCACAAGACTGGAAAAGGTCAGTTTACATTCCAATTCCAAAGAAGGGCAATGCCAAAGAGTGTTCAAACTACCGTACAGATGCGCTCATTTCACATGCCAGCAAGGTGATGCTCAAAATCCTACAAGCTAGGCTTCAACAGTATGTGAACCAAGAACTACTGGAAGTACAAGCTGGGTTTCGAAGAGGCAGAGGAACTAGAGATCAAATCGCCAACATTCGCTGGATCATGGAGAAAGCAAGAGAATTCCAGAAAAACGTCTATTTCTGCTTCATTGACTATGCTAAAGCCTTTGATTGTGTGGATCACAACAAACTGGCAAATTCTTAAAGAGATGGGAGTACCAGACCACCTTACCTGTCTCCTGAGAAACCTGTATGAGGGTCAAGAAGCAACAGTAAGAACCAGACATGGAACAACCGAGTGGTTCAAAATTGGGAAAGGAGTACGACAAGGCTGCATATTGTCACCCTGCTTATTTAACTTATATGCAGAGTACATCAAGAGAAACTCTGGGTTGGATGAATCACAGGTGGAATTAAGATTGCCAGGAGAATTATCAACAACCTCAGATACGCAGACAATACCATCCTAATGGCAGAAAGTGAAGAGGATCTAAAGAGCCTCTTGTTGAGGGTGAAAGTGGAGAGTGCAAAAGCTGGTTTGAAACTCAACATTGAAAAAACTAAGATCATGGCATCTGGCCCCATCACTTGCTGGCATATAGAAGGGGAAGAAATGGAAGCAGTGACAGATTTTATTTTCTTGGGCTCCAAGATCACCACAGATGGTGACTGTAGCCATGAAATTAAAAGACGCTTACTCCTTGGGAGGAAAGCTATGGCAAACCTAGACAGCATAGTAAGAAGCAGAGACATCACCTTGCCCACAAAGGTCCGCATAATCAAAGCTATGGTTTTCCCAGTAGTAATGTATGGCTGTGAGAGCTGGACTATAAGGAAGGCTGAGCGCTGAAGAATTGATGCTTTCGAACTGTGGTGCTGGAGAAGACTCTTACGAGTCCCCTGGACTGCAAGGAGGTCCAATCAGTCAATCCTAAAGGAAATCAACCCTGACTGCTCATTGGAAGGACGGATACTGAAGTTGAACCTCAAATATTTTGGCCACCTAATGTGAAGAGAAAAGTAACTGGAAAAGACCCTGATGCTGGGAAAGACTGAAGGAAAAAGGAGAAGGGGACAGCAGAGGATGAGATGGCTAGATAGCATCACCGATGCAATGAATATGAACTTGAGCACACTCCAGGAGAGAGCAGAGGACAGGAAGGCCTGGCGTGCTATGGTCCCTGGGGTTACGAAGAGTCGGACATGACTTAACGACTGAACAACAACAACAAGGCCATTTAGAGGTTTGGATATTAAAGCCTTACACCGAAACATAGGAAGCTGCCTTCTACTGAGTGAGACTATTGGTCCATCTAGTCCAGTACTGTAGGCAGCTTTTCCTGCCCTACCTGGAAATGCCGGGGATCAAAACTGGGACCTTCTGCATGCAAAGCATGTGTGCTACTGCTGAGCTGTGGCCACTGCCTTGGTGAGTCTTGCCATGAAATGGCACCAGTATATAACAGTAAGAAAAACTGATCTATAGCAATGCCATCTGAAGGTGAGCAGCAGCATTTTGCACTAATTCAAGTCTCCAAACAATCTTTAAGGGCAGCCACATACTGTCAGGGTGGACACTGAGCCCATAGAATCCCAGAGTAGTTCTGATGCTGAGGAAGAGCAGTCAATCCTTCGGGAGAGGAGCGCGCTCCTTTTTTCCCAGGACCAACAGCTGACGGAGATTCCTTCCACCCACATTCCTAGTTTAGAAAGCAGTCCAGGGAGTGACTCAGACTGGGGGGGATGCGCGGCGCAGACGCAGAGAGCGGCGCCAAATGGTTCGCGCTCAAAGAACGGTTGTGCCCAGAGGATCCAAGGGAAAAGGGGAGGGATTCTCCCTAGTCCTTATATTCAGGGGTCTGCCAGTAATTGCCCTTCAAACGGGGACCAACTGTTCTAACTTAGGGCATAGGGATGCTGCTGCTCAGATCTAGTTGCTACCTGTAGAGCTGTTAAGTTGTAAAAGAAGAATAAAGCTTTGAAAAGAATCCCTTTGTCTGTGTCTGGACTTGGCTACTGGATTAGACTGAGAGCCCTCCAAAGAGCCCTTGACACATACATTCATCAAATCTGGAAGTCACCAGATGACAGTGCCCAGATTGTCTTCCAGTAACAGCCACAGCTGGCGTATCAGCTGAGCATGATGAAAGGCTGTGCAGGCCATAGCTGCTCATTGGGATTCCAAGGACACCATTAAGTCCAATAGCCCTCCTGGGCAATGAACCTGGTCTTTACAGGATACACTTAGCTTGTCTCTACAACTTTGTCACACTTCACCCACACTTTTGTCTACATCCATCCACGCAAATGGCTCTGTATACTGCTGCTATGCCACAAGGGATGAGACAGGCTGTCTCAGAAAACTAAACAGTGACACAATGTGCTTCACGTGTATTATAACCTTTCAAAACCCTGCAAGATAGGCTAGCATCCCCATTTTGCAGATCAGACCCAAAGCTGAGAGACAGTGGCTTAAGGCAGCCTTCCACAACCTGGTACCCTCCAAACAATTTGGACTCCTGGGATTACACTATATCAACTCTGTTCAGTTTACTTGTATCATTGCCGCAAGGCCATAATTGCGACAACATGTTTGTGCAGCTGCTTTTGCAAATGCACACATTTTCCTGCTGGTGTGCCAGCTCAAAGAATGTGCTGTTAAAGTGCCAATTCCTTGATTAAGATCTCTAACCACTTGACCATCGATTAGGCACATGAGAGCTAAAATCACTACTTCGATAGCTGTGCAAAAATATTCTCATTTCTCCCTATTACACTGGAAAAGGAAAGGAAGATTTCTCACACAAAAAGGCTCTGATTCGGTAGAGAGGCAGTCATAGCTGTTGCCTGCATATCTTTAGATGATAAAGAAATCCTGCCTACTAGAGGTGTGCACTGAGAAGATTTGACTTCTGGACCCTGATTCAGAAAATAGCCCAACTCTGCTCAGACCAATTTGGAGGCTGTCTGCTTTGACTTGATTTCAGAAAAAAAATGCAGTGGTTTTTGTGCTCTGCATCTTTATATCCTGATTCTTTTTAAAGGGAACTGATAACTTCTTTTATTTATTGGCAGAACTGAATTAAATTCGCAGGAATTGCTACCCCTTCTGAGGGGATCAAGCCTTGAGGATATCCAAAAAAAAGGATGCACTTATCCCTCTTGGTTCCTTCTGGACCATTCTTCTGAAAATGACAGACAGCATAGTGGTGGTTTTAAGTAAGAAACCTGCAAAGTTTCAGAAGGATAGGTGCAGGGCTAGGGAGTTATGATTACTGAAAACCAGTTTAAGGCTGTTTTCATAGTGAAGCCTTGCGTCATTGGAAGAATGGCCATCTCACAGTCCAATCCTTGCCCTCCCCCAAAGCACAGTGATTGGAGAGCCCCTGGTATAAAGTACCCTATGATTAGAAGGTGAACCTGTCAGTCACTCAAACCCTCTCCCTCCATCAGCATTTAGATAAAGGAAAGCAAATTATGCTATTTTTAGAGACACATAGCCTTTTTGAAGTCCGAATCCAGGGTTCAGCTTTGATTCTGGTCACTTTGGAGGGAAACCTACTTCACTTTGGGAAGCAGCAGAAATGGACCAAAGTGGGCCAATTTGTCTCAGGCTTTGGTCAAAGCTGATGCACATCCATACCACCTACCATTCTGCATCTAGGAGCCATGTGAGACAATATCCTCAAAGACTCAGAATTGATTAAATAGATCCTCATATCCACCATGCAGAACTTCTCATAAAGGACACCAATGAACTTCCCACCTCCTTGGGCAGTATCCAATTGGTCCTTTGCATGGGCAACCATGGCCTGCTTCATCCAGTGTGTACACAGGCCCTGCTGGCAGCCACTGCGATGTAGCACTGCCGGGTTTTCCAGAAATGAGTGTTGCTGTCATTTTGGCGCTTGGCCCCAGAAGAGCTACATCGCAGCCGCCAGTGCCTGAGCTGCCCACACAAAAGACCAATTGGATACTACTTACTGCCTTTAAGCTTTACCTGCCAATGCAACCCAAAAGTTACTAAAGAATTATATTGGGGTCTGGGGTAGACTGACCCATACTTGTGAGCCTTCAAGCTGCACAAGCTCATCTTTTGGGGGGTCTTGATGAGGAGAAGAGGAACCCAGGCCATACTTAGAGAGCCCTATAACTGATGCCTCTCCATGGGCTTCAGGCAAAAGCTCGGGAAGGTTGGAGATCTCTCTGCACCTACATTTTGTGGT
Source organism: Heloderma suspectum (assembly GCF_057233095.1). NCBI lineage: Eukaryota > Metazoa > Chordata > Lepidosauria > Squamata > Helodermatidae > Heloderma > Heloderma suspectum. Next base: position 74,797,385 of record NC_139460.1, on the reverse strand, counting down.
CAGGGGTGGGGATGGGTGGGGTGAGAGGCAGTGGTGGCAAAGCTTCAAAATACTGATGAGGGAAAATGGAAGAGGGAAACCTTCTGGCTGCTAGAAGAACTGACTATTATCCCTTATCTTGGTGAGCCAGTGCTTATTTCCTGCTTTCCATAGCAGATGTCCTTTGTCTCTCCCATCAGATCCTGACTGCTCTCTGCTGGGAGGTTAACAAGTCAGCCAGGACTGCCTTTCAAGTCAGCTAACTTGAGGCCTGAAGAAGCAATCTAGTCTTTCTCCTACTCTTCCTGAACAGTGGGCAGGAAGGAAAGACAAGGATTTCTGAAAGGGGGAGGGGTCTTCCCTTTTAAGTGCAAAAGACAAAACTACCTGCATACATAGCCACAGCTCATCATCTCTTCCTTGACAGCCCGGTCCCAGGAAAAACACGGATCCACCCAACTGTCACAATACTCATCTAACATCCTTGCCAAATTCGAAAACTATTATAGTGAGAGTTGTCAAATGCATTGGTCTTGTTTTTTAAAAAACTTAAAAATGGCAGCATAAATTAAGCAAATTCACTGATTTATAATGTATGGTTTTGAGTGTTCCTTTAAAAGTTCCACTGCCTTGATGGAATATTTGCCCTGCAAATATCAAGCAGATAACATGACATTAATATTGTGACTGTATTTGTGAAAATGAAAGAATGGATTTCATTGTCAACTTTTAAAATGATTTCATAGGAAGGTTCAGTGAATTTGTTAGACCTGGAGAGTTAAATATAATAAGCAGAAAATGATGAGGCTGCTTTATGATTTATGCATTTGCAAAAATTTGGATAAAGACTACCAAAGGTTAATATGCTCTCTATGAATCTGAAACAGTTCAGAACTGTCTCACACCTTCAACTCTAGCAATATTCTGACACCTAGTGGAAAATAAAGAGGACTGCTTACACCTTCCACAGTTTTCCTCCCTGATATTTTTCCTCTATACTTATGTATACTTGCTAACTGAGGATAACACATCAGACATCCAATGACTTGGACTCTAGTCTCCAAAAGCTTATGTTTTCATACTTTAGAAGGGTATACCTTGCATACTTTGGGCTAGGGTGACTCTCCCAAAAAGGCAAAGAAAATTTCCTAAGCTAAAAATGCAATATGTCCACTACCAAACAATAATGCATAAGATAACTTTTGTTACAGAAGTCCCAGGAATGTGTTGTGTGTATCTAAAAAAGCATATCTTGGGTCAAGGAATCTGTTTTTGTCAATGTAAAATTTCCATTGAGACATTCTTATATAGATTGCTATGATGCAGAAAACTCAGCTTAAAACTCAGATCTAGTATGTTTGTCTGTCTGAAGTGTTTTCTGACAAATAGGACTATCACCTGATTTTTAAAAAACTTAATCAAGTAATTGTATGAATGTTAGTTGATTAACAGTGCAATCCGATATAGGTCAGCTCAGATGTAAGTCTCACTGAGTTCAGAAAAGTGTATAAGGATTGCAGCCTAAATTAGAATAAATCTCCATGTGGATAAAATCCATAATTCAGAATAAAAAGATGCTTTCTAGATCAGGCTACTTAGAAGTCACACTTATTTATTCAAAGCATTTTTACTACTCTTCTACAAAAAAAGAGAGGTTCCAGTAACAGCTTATAAAGATCAATAATAAGACAGTCCTGCCCTCAGGCTTACAATGTAAAAGACACAATACACAAAAGGAAAAGGGATTGGGAGGGGGAGGAAGAAAAACACACACACCCAAGCTCAAGTACTAGTTCTGAGTTGCAAGATAGCAGTTGCATTATTCCCAAGGAAATTTGCACAACTACCACCAGCTCAAAAGTGTCCAGGGTAGAACATCTTGTCTTGGTGGTAGAACAGCCTGATTGCTATTTTACTTGTCAAGCTTAATCCTCTAAGTGAGGACCAGCAATGGTACTGGCACTTCAGTGAGTTCCCATCTTCCATCTAACAACTTTGGCTCCATCTTGTTGCCAAAGCCAGAAGTCGAGTGGGCGGGGCGGAGGACAGAAATGGCAATTGCCAATTTAGAAGGAAGGAGGGGTGGGGGATAACTCTTAATATGGCTCACAATAATTGGAGGTACTTCTCCAATAGTTTGGAAGGTCTTTAAGTGATTAACCAGTTTGATGAATTAAATGTTGCAGCCTTAATAATAAACTAAAAATTGATCTCATGTGATTACTAGATTGGCTGGGGGGGGTGAATAGTCTTTTAGCATTTACAATGAATATTTATTTATTTATTTATTTCTATACCGCCCAATAGCCGAAGCTCTCTTTCAATACCACAGTAATGAAATCCTGACAACTTTTATTCAAAGTCTCCTATGAAAAGTACTTACTTGTGATTGTATTTCCATTTAATGAACAAAGTTAATCATGAAGGCTACTTATAAGTCTCTATTTTGTAGGATCTTCATAGGTTACTTTAGTACAGCGTGAGTATTATCACATGAACCTGCCCAAATACCGTGTTCCTCATCAGAAGCTCACCTCTGGATCCACCCCCATCTAAAATTAGGTGGTTGATAACTGGAGAAAGAGCCTACTTGCTCATGGCACCAAAAAGGCTTTCCTAGCACAAATTGTGATGTCTTTCCACTGCCAGGCAGACATTTTATTTGCCAAGGCATTCTACCCACATTGTGAGAGTAGATTTTAATGCCACTTATTCACTCTGATGTAGTGTTATATAGAATTGTTATGCTGCTGCTTTTGTTGTGTTTTAAGTTGTGCTTTTATACTAATATTTTAAAAGTCTGTAGATCATCCTGGTAGTTTTGAAGGGTGGCCTAAAAATCTTTTAAATAAATAGCAGCTTCAGCAATGGGAGAAAGGGTTAACTCTTGTTTCTGGTGCCGAATAAAATCACCGCTTAATCACTGCTGCTATCAACATTTAAAACAACAGCACTGAGGAAGATTCCACTCATGGGTTACCCATGTCACATCTTTGTTGGATGTCAGAAATTTTAAAAAGAAGGACTATACTTCCTGTTGAGGTTCTTCACTTTATTTTTAAAAAATGCCACACATTAAAAATACTTTGGGTTTAAACAAGTAAATAAAATCAATAAAGTATGTAAACTTTATTTTCATAAGAATGCTGCAGCCTGCTTTCTGATGGGAGGTGGACTAGCTGGAGCACATACCCCAGTGCTCCAGTATTTGCGCTGGCTTCCTACTGCAGGGGTCCCCAACGTGGGGCCCATAGGGCCCTTCAATGGCACCCATAAAAGAGTTCCCAATGTGGTGCTCAGGGGCACCTGCAACTTTTTTATTTTAAAAATTCCCCGTTTTTTAAATATACGTACATGGATTTGTATATATCCATAGCAATGAATACATACGAAATGCCCATATATTAAAATATAACTTTCTCGCAATTATACATATCCTTGCTATATTTCTCCACCCGATCCCTTTGCTTGCTATTTCTCTCCCTTCCCTGACCCTAGCCGCCTTCTTTCTTTTTCTCTCTTCCTAGCCCCCAGCCTTGCTTTTTCTCTCCCACTCAACCCCTTATCGTGCTGTTTCTCTTGACTCCCAGCCTCTAGCCTCGCTATTTCTCTCTCCCACCTCTTTACCTCACTATTTATTGCCCCTCCTAGCTTCTAGCCTCTCTTTCTCATTCCTCTATCCTTTTGCCGTGCTATTTCCCCCCCCCCACAGCCTCTAGCCTTGCTATTTCTCTCCCCCCACCTCTTTTGACTACCCACATCCCCCATGGGAGCCTTTTGTAGTGGTGCCCACAGCAGTTTCTCAAATTCCCAAATGTGACCTCAGATTCAAAAAGGTTGGGGACCCCTGCCCTGCCTTCCAGTGCAGCTGATGAAAAGTCCTGAATGGCTGGAGTCCAACATAGCTAAGAGACTACTTTGACACTGAAATTCCTTCAGACCTTTTAAGATCAACCAGAATCTCTGGTTGGAGCTCTGTCCATACAAAAGTCAAGACCAGAGGAGCCCTGTTCCTTCCACGCATATACCAAACATGTTAACTTCTATTTTAATGTTGTATTTTACTTCTTGTTTTTTCAACAGCACTGAGATGGGCAGCCATATAAATCTGGTAGGGTAGGCAGATGTCCTCCTTTACCAAGGACAGTCCTCTGTTTGAAGGGCTGTCCAGTCCACATCCAGTTTAAAGACCCAGAGAAAGGGAGAACAGGGTCCTTGAAGTTGCCCATCAATGGATAGCACTTGGACAGCGGACTGAGCAGATTCACAGGTCGGTCACAGTCTTCAACATGATGGTGAGAAGTACTGTATTTCTACTTATGTACTGTATTTCTACTTAAATGAGTGATTGCATCCAACACAAGTCTAACTTAAGTTCCATTCATATCAGTGGGTCTATTCTAAGTACAACTAACATTGGATATCATAGAATCATAGAAAAGTAGGGTTGGAAGGGGCCTATAAGACCATTCCTATAATCCAGTGTTGATTTCTAAATGTGCATCTGTGACGTCACACATATGTAAATAGTGAACCTGTGGTTATAGTTATGTATTCCTGTTATATCTCTGTATTTTATGGTGGGTATCTCTAGAGTGTGAATGGGATGAGTGACAGGAGGCATGGTGGATTTGCATGTGCGTGATGACTGGATGAGTGAGTGAGTGTGGGGGTGAAGTGTGTTTGCTATATAAACATTGTGCTGTGTGAGTCAGACAGGGATAGAGATAGTGTTTGAATCAGAGGGAGGCTGGATGAGTTAGAGATATAGTGAAGGTTTGTGGTGATTGTGTAGTGATTGATTGAGAGTGTGATCTGGAGTACTGTGTTTGAGAGAACATAATGGTTCTATTAGTGTAAGAGTTACTTGTTTACTATTCAACAACTTATTGCTGTAATTAATAAAGTTTACACAAATCCTACGCCTTCTGCTCTTGGCTATGTAAAGGGAAGGTAATAAAGGAAACGATACAGGTGATAAACACGTGTGGCCTCACAGCTTGAGGACAGAGTAAAGGGTTAGACCTGAGCCTTAAACGTCCTGGTGGCAGCATGATTGTGTGTAGGGAAGGTGTTTCCTGCTTGGGTGAGAAGGCATTAGAGAAGGGGAATTCCCACTGGGAATAGGCAGGAACTCCTCAGCATCTATTTATTTATTTATTAAATGTATTAATCACCCATCTGGCTGGCCACCCAGCCACTCTGGGCGATGTACAAAGCATACAACAAAATAGTCTAAAACAATAAAATTCAACAATAAAAACATTTTCTAAAATACCCTAACCCACCCCAAATGCCTGCCTGTACAACCACGTTTTTAATGCACGGTGGAAGCTCATTAAAGAGGGGGCATGGCGGAGTTCCCTAGGGAGGGAGTTCCACAGAGTGGGGCCCACCACAGAAAAGGCCCTCTCCCTCGTCCCCACCAGTCTAGCTGTCCTGGCTGATGGGACAGAGAGAAGGCCATTCGAGGCTGATCTTGTTAAGCGGCCTGTGTGGTGTTGCTGGAGGCGCTCCTTAAGGCGCTCCTATACCTATAAATTAACATATGCAAATTTTATCCACACCTACACACTCATTTTTGGTGATGCCTGTCCTCTTGCTTTTTGTGATGATGCTCACATCACCCCAACCTCTGTGCATTCAGTGGAAGGTCTGAAAGCGGCTTCACCATGCATACAGCTATATGTAGGTAGGCTCTTCAACGAGACTGGGAACCCTGAGTGATCAGGGTTCCCAGTCCTATGGAAGAGCCTACCTAGTTACAGATACAAGGCACAAATAACACTGCTTTCAGGCACAGGCTGGAGATGGAGCATGCAGCCACAATCCCGGTCTCCCTTTCCACATGTTCACTCTGCACACAGCGGGGAAGTCTGAACAGGGGGCTCAAGGTGCACAGAAAGGCATCCCATGGAACTGTCCTTCACCTTTGGAATTCGCTTACCTCGGAGACTCGTCAAAGTCCAAGCCTGATTGTGTTCTGGAAGTGATGTGAGATGCTTTCATTTGAGCTGTCGTTTGGTGGAAGGGAGGGGGGTACATAGCATTATCAGCCCCAAGCCCTTAAAGTGTGGTAGGTTATGAATCCAAAGAAGCAAATAAGGGCGGGAGGAAGGCTCAGTGGTGCCATCAGGCCGGGTCTTTGGGGCAAAAGTCCAGGGCTTCGGTCAGTACAATGAGCTGGAGCTGGCTTAGCCAAAGGCAGCAGGGGCTGGCTCACCACATTCTGAAGTAAAGTGAAGGACACAACTGTCCAAAAAGGGGCCCTTGAGACCATTAAGTCCAGAGTCTAAAACTGCCTAGCTGCACCGCTGGAGAGGCTAGAATAACTTACCCGAAGCAACTGAGACTAGAAAGATGTGCAGCACTGACAACCAGGAAAATCGCTAGGCCGCTTAGCAACAAAAAACTATCGTTCCCGACAGGCAAAGCGCGGGAAATACGCCATAACGCCTTTTCCCGCCCCCTTCATGACAACGTCACTGGAGAGCGCCTCCCCGTCCCATCAGCCCCTTCGCACGGATCGGGGGACGTGTCTTAGGTCAACCTCACACGCAAGAACGCGCCTTGCTGCGCCGCCTTGGGTCATGGGTATTGCAGTGTATTTCCCCACCGGACTCTAATGGCGTCTATGTCAAGCGGGACTACATTTCCCAGCCTGCTGCGAGCTGCGCGAGGGTTTTCCAGTTTGCTCATGAGGAACGAAGGCACAGTCAGCAAACCGGTAAACGACCCAGGAAGCCGGCTAGCGCCGCACGGAGGAGCAGCCGGGGCTTCGTGGGACCGGGCCAGGACGACGCCTTGCCGGAGATGGCCGGGGAAATGACGGTGCTGGGTAAGTGTGTGACGGCGATCCGCTGAGAACCGGGTGGACGAGCCTTTGCCCGGCGCCTCGTTAAGCTCCTTAAGGGCTCAGCCACGGCACCGGCGTTGGAACCTGGCGTTCGGCATCGCAGTAGGGGAAGCAGAAATAAAAACACCCTAGTCGGGAATGGAGCTTCCAGCTTCAGTAGCAGTGTACCTTTTGAACGGCAGTTGTTCTGGGCAGCAGTGATGGCAAGGGGGAAGCAGGGTGCTGGGCTAGGTGGGCGTTTGGACTGATCCAGCCCCTGCTCTTATAGGAACATAAGATGACCCATGCTGGATCAGACCAAGGGTCCATTTAGTCCAGCGTTCTGGACTAAATTGGCTGCTGTGGGAATCAGCTGCCTGTGGGAAACCCACAGATAAGACAGCAACTGGTGTACATAGGCATATTGCCTCCGATAATGGAGGCAGCATATAGCCCTCAGGGCTAATCGCTATTGATAGTCTTCTCCATGTATTTGTCTAACCCCGTTTTAAAGCCATCCACATTGGTGGCCTTCGTCTTGTGGTGAATTCCATAGCTTCACTATGTGCTGTGTGAAGTTCAACACTAAGCACAAGCAGCCTTTGGGGCAGGGGGTGGGGTGTCTGATGTTGGAGCACATCCTTTGCAGACCTTGGCAAATGCATTTCTCTGGCTGGAACATAAGACGAGACATGTTGGATCAGACCAAGGATCCATCTAGTCCAGCATTCTGTTCACACCATAGCCAACCAGCTACCTATGGAAAATGCACAAGCAGGACTTCAGTGCAACAGCACCCTCCTGCCCGGGTTCCCCAGCCACTGGTGTACAGAGGCATACTGCCTCTGATACTGGAGGTAGCATATAGCCTTCAAGATTAGTAGCCATCGATAGCCTGTGAGCAGTGGTTTGCAAGGCCACAGGAAAAGGAGTGGTTAGCACATGAGGCAGCTTTGCTCAACCGGATACCCTCCAGATGTGTTGGACTACAACTCTCAACATCCCCAGCCAGCTGTAGTCCAAAACATCTGGAGAGTGCCAGGTTGGGCAAGGCTGAAATAAGGAAAAGAAGAAGAGGAGAAACGTTTTTTGGTTTTCTGTAGGAAGGTGGCTTTCTCTCTCACTTCCTGGTGTGGGGTGTGTTGCGCAGATCATGTGTTTCCAATATGCTAACACTGGGAAAGGCCTGATCCACCTGTTTCAGAGAACTGGCAGTGACAAAAGAGAAATACATCCTTGGTTTGTGTAGGCAGCTCGGCAAAAGCATCAACAGTGTGCAGCAGCTGTGAAAAAAACCAAATGCCATGCTAGGGATTGTTAGGAAAGGGATTGGAAATGAAACTGCCAGTATCAAAATGCTTTTATTCAGATCTGTGGTGCAGCCCTGTTGACAGTACGGTGCATAGTTCTGTGTACAGTTCAAAAATAGAGCTGGAACAGAGGCAAAATGACTAGGGAGTTGCAGAACCTTCCCTCCAAGAAGAAACTAAAGTAGGGCTGTTTAGTTTAGAAAAAGAACGGTGGTGATATGATAGGAGTTTATTAAATTATGTGTGGTGTGCAAGAAGTGTATCTACCTTTGGGATGAATTTGCTGGTCTTCTTAATCTCTCTCTCTCTCTCTCTCTCTCTTGTTTAGGTTCTGCTGTTTTGACACTCTTGTTAGCTGGATATCTGGCGCAACAGTATTTACCTATGCCCACACCAAAAGTAATAGGAGTTGACCTTGGCACCACGTACTGCTCAGTTGGCGTGTTCCTTCCTGGCACAGGGCAGGTGAAAGTGATACCTGATGAAAATGGGCACAACAGCATCCCAAGCATAGTGTCATTTACTGAGAGTGATGTATATGTGGGATACGATGGGCTAGAGCTGGCAGATGCCAATCCACAGAACACTGTGTATGATGCCAAGCGATTTATAGGGAAGATCTTCACGCGAGAAGAACTGATAAGTGAAAGCAGCAGATATCCATTTAAGGTGAGCTTAAAGCTTTGTTTACCAGGCTAGCTACCAAGGTATTTATTTACAGTATTTATATACCGCCCCACATCAAAGCTTTCAGAGTGGTGAACAGCAAGATAATAGAATAAAACCCCATAATTAAAACAGTTAAAACACTTTAAAAGAACAGATTCTGAACATAATAAACTGTGGCGGGTCATTCAAGGGAAGCCTCTCGAAATAACGTCTTCAGGAGGCGCCCAAAGCAACACAACATTGGCGCCTGCCTGACCTCCAAAGGCAGGGAATTCCACAGGAAGGGGGCCACTACACTGAAGGCTCTCTTCCTGGTGGACTTCAACCAGGCCATAGGTCCATGTGGAACCACCAGGAGCAAGCTTTCCGATGATCTCAGTGACTGGGCAGGTTGGTAAAGAAGAAGGCACTCTCTCAGGTATCCTGATCCCAAGTTGTTTAGGGCTTTGTACACTGGTACAAAGTGTACAAAGTCCTAAACAACTTTTTAGGTTGTTTAATTGCTGCAATGCTGCATTTAAACAATGCTTAAATGCAATGCTGCATTTAAGCTGGTGGTCTTTTCCACCAGCATTGCATCTTCTCAGTGTCGTCCAGCGGAGCTTTTCCGAGTGGTTCGCGGCCTGTTACATTCTGGGCCAGGGAGAGAGACGGTGGAACCCTCGGTAGCACGCTGTGACAAGTTTGCGCGGCACTTTGAGGATAAAGTCGCTCAGATTCGTCATGAATTGGACACCACCATTAATGCAGTTCCATTGGTAGAGGCGTTCAGAGCACCGTCTGGTCCAGTTTTATTGGATGAGTTTCAGTTACTGAGGCATGAGGATGCGGACAAGGTGCTTGGCCAAGTCCGATCGACCACTTGTGTGCTTGACCCTTGCCCTTCATGGCTTATTAAATCAAACAAGGAGGGGTTGTCCGGCTGGGTCCAGGAGGTTGTAAATTCCTCCTTGAGAGAGGGAGTGGTGCCTGCCGCTTTAAAAGAGGCAGTAATTAGACCACTCCTGAAAAAGCCTAACCTGGACCCAGAGGATGTTAACAATTATAGGCCAGTGGCCAACATCCCCTTCCTGGGCAAGGTGCTTGAGCGGGTGGTTGTAGGACAGCTCCAGGCACTGTTGAATGAAACGGATTATCTAGATCCATTTCAATCGGGCTTCAGGCCTGGTTTTGGAAAGGAAACTGCCTTGGTCGCCCTGTGGGATGACCTCTGCCAGGAGAGGGACAGGGGGAGTGCGACCCTGTTGATTCTCCTGGACCTCTCAGCGGCTTTCGATACCATCGACCATGGTATCCTTCTGGATAGGTTGTCTGGGTTGGGAGTTGGAGGCACTGCACTACAGTGGTTCCGCTCCTACTTGGATGGCCGATTCCAGAAGGTGGTGCTGGGGGATTATTGCTCTGTGCCATGGCAATTGTGCCATGGGGTTCCACAGGGCTCTATTTTATCCCCCATGCTGTTTAACATCTACATGAAACAGCTGGGGGAGGTTATCCGGAGGTGTGGGCTGAGGTGCCATCAATATGCAGATGACACCCAGCTCTCTCTTTCTCATCAAAACCAGGTGAGGCAGTGGCTGTTCTGAACCAGTGCCTGGGCATGGTAATGGACTGGATAAGGGTCAATAAACTGAAACTCAATCCAGACAAGACAGAGGTACTGTTAGTGGGTGGTTCGTCTGCCCGGCTAGGTGATATTCAACCTGTTCTGGAGGGGGTTGCATTCCCCCTAAAGGATCAGGTTCGTAGTTTGGGGGTGCTCTTGGATCCAGAACTGTCACTTGAGGCACAGGTGAACTCAGTGGCACGGAGCACTTTTTATCAGCTTAGGCTGGTATACCAACTACGCCCTTATCTGGACAGAGATAGCCTAGCTACAGTTATCCATGCTCTGATAACTTCTCCTCTGGATTACTGCAATGCGTTATACATGGGGCTGCCTTTGAAACCGGTCCAGAAACTTCAGGTGGTCCAAAATAGGGCAGCAAGATTGTTAACAGGGACTGGCCTGCGAGCTCATATTACGCCAGTACTTTTCCAGCTGCACTGGCTGCCAGTCCATTTCCGGGCCCGATTCAAAGTGCTGGTGTTAACATTCAAAGCCCTTAACGGCTTGGGGCCAGGTTACCTGAAGGATCGCCTCCTCCCATATGTGCCTGCCCGGACCTTAAGATCATCGTCAGCGGCCCTTCTCCGTGAGCCCCTGCCAAAGGAAGTGAGGCGGGTGGCTACTAGGAGGAGGGCTTTTTCTGTTGTGGCACCCCAGCTCTGGAATGAACTCCCTAGTGAGGTTTGCCTGGAGCCTACATTGTACTCCTTGCGGCACCAGGTGAAGACCTTTTTATTTTCCCAGGCATTTTAGCATTTTAGGTTTCTAAATTTTTATCTTTGCTGTTTTAAATCTGTATTTTAAACTCCTGTACTGCTGCTAGGTTTTATTGTGGTTGTATTGTTATATTGTGGTTTTAATGTTCTATATATTTTAAATTGTTTTATTGTGTGTTGTTTGGTTTTAATTTTTGTGAACCGCCCAGAGAGCTTCGGCTATTGGGCGGTATAGAAATAAATAAATAAAACCTGCCAGGTAGTGAATAGGCAGCCAGTGCAGTTCCCTCAGGAAAGGAGTTACATGCTAAAAAGGGGCAGCTCCCAACAACAGCTAGCATTCTGCACTAGCTCCAGCTTCTGGACCAGCCCCAAGGGTGGCCCCACATAGAGCACATTGCAGTAATCCAGTCTTAAGGTTACTAATGTCTGTACCACTGAGGCCAAACTATCCCTGTCCAGGTAGTAACTGGTGAACCAGCCGAAGCTGGTAAAAGGCACTCTGAGCCATCATGGCCACTTGGGCCTCAAGCGACAATGATGGATCTAGGCGTACCCCCAGACTATGAACCTGATCTTTCAGAGGGAGTGCAACCCCATCCAGAACAGGCAATGCACCTATCTCCCAGACTCAGGAACCACTCACCCACAGGGCTTCCATTTGCCAAGATTCAGCTTCAGTTTATTGGTCCTCATCCAGCCCATTACTGAGTTTAGACACTGATCCAGGACTTGCACAGCCTCTCCTGATTCACCTGTTACAGGGAGCTACAGCTGTGTGGCATCAGCATACTGATGGCATTTAGCATCAGATCCCCTAATGACCACTCCCAGTGGCTTCATATAGATGTAGATTCATATAGATTGGGGACAAGATGGTGCCCACCCCATAGCTCAATTACCAAGGGGCTGAAGAATAGTCTACTCTCTGAAATGCTGCTACTCTCTGAAATCAGCCCATAGGTAGGACCAGAACCACTGTAACACAGTGCCTCCCACGGAGTTGATCCAGGAGGATACCATGGTCGATGGTATCAAAAGCTGATGAGAGGTCAAGCAGAATTAATGGGGTTGCACTCCCTCTGACCCTCTCTCAATAAAGATCATCCTCAGGGCAACCAAGGCTGATCCGGTCCCATCACCATTTTGAAACCCAACCTGGAATGGGTTTAGATAATCAGTATCCTTCAAGAGTGCCTGCAGTTGTTCCACCACTACCCTCTTCAGAACCTTCCCTAAAAAGGTTGTTCCACCACTACCCCCGGACCTCCAACCTATGTTGGTGCTGCACCGAGTACTCAGGTGGGCAGAGCTGAGTCAGGTCAACCCCACCCAACTCACTCACCCAAGTCTCAGTAATACATGCTAGGTTGGCCTTCTCATCTGTGATTAAATTGTGAATGAGTGTGGCCTTATTGTGGACTGACCTGGCATTAAATAGCAGCACCGCAAGACAGGAGGGCTCAGTGGATGAGTTACCAGGCACATGAGAGCTAGAGGAAGAGGGTAGAAGGGGACCAATGCGTACACATCTGTGGCCCATTCTACTTTGATGTCCCAACACCCTTGTCCTGCCCCATCTGGAATAGTGGTACCCGCTCCTTGGGTCCCTGTATCAAAGTTTCCCAAGCACATCCTTACCATATCAGAACTACCCACACACTCTCAGCACCTACTCACCGTTCAAACCTACCCTCAACCATTCAAAACCTACATTTCACTCATCCAGCAGTCACTTCCAACCAAACAACACAATCACAGTTTGTAGCTTGTGGTTATAACCAGCCACTGGTCACATCTAAGACATCAGGCTTGCCACCCAATCAAGCAATATAAAGAATAAGAAGGTGCATGTTTCCTAGCCATTCAACTGACTTCCATTAGTTCATGCTCATTCTGTCTGTCACCTAGAGTGTGGCAAACAGTTCTCCCCCCCTGGGCTCTCACCCAGGGGAGGCCCTGCTTCTAACTACCACAGGCTCTCACCTGGGGCAGAAGAAGCAACTCTGGTACTTGAAAGCCCGATCTCCTGTCTCTCACCCAGGCTGGGCAAACAATGAGATATAAGTACAGCTGTTGTCAGGGGATCCCTGCTCTCACTCAGGGACACCCCACTCACACAAAACAGGTAGTCAGTGGACAAGCAGAGAGTAAAAAGAAAACTAAGGAAGGAGGAGAAAGTAAGAGGCGCCCTCGTGGCATCCCGAAGGGGCAAACCAAAGGGGTGCACCCCTTTTGGTGTTGCCCCCTTCAGGGATGCCCCTACCGGGGCGGCCCGCCACCTCATGGCAGGGCGGCTTAAATCTCTGTGATGCCAAAGGTTTCAAAAGGGCTAAGACACAGCGCTGTGTTCTGATTGGCTGGAGATCTTCAACAGGTGGCTTCTCTCCACAATCTGTGTCAGGCTGACGCAAGGCAAAGGGGGGGGGGGCGTTGTAAGTAATTACAAGGAGCTGGAGCAGGTGGAACAAATCTCTCCCCTCAGTTCTCTTCTCTCACCAGTCTCTTGCCAGTCCGAAGTGCAGGGTGCTTGGTCCTGTGTCTTTCTGATAACCACATGTTCCTGTGCTCTGGAACAAATTAGAAGTTGCCTTGAGTGCCGTTTTAGGTAGGTAGATGGGGTTCAAGTCAAATAAATAAAGACCTGAGTCGATGTTTGTTTGTTTCTAGGAATAGGTGAAGGTGAGGGGAGAAAAGTGCTCAGCTCCAGCAAAAAGCGTGTTTTCATGCTTCTGTTTTATTGAAAGATATTAGTGATTCTGGGACTGCCTAATTTTTACTACACTGTTTTTCAGTATAGGTGATATTTTATACCTCATGTTAATCATGTTAATTCCATGTTCGCGGATAATGGAAGACTAGTCCAAGGAAGGTAATTTTAATTCTCAAATAAAGCTTCCAGGAAAAATTCCTGCCCCTGTCGATTCCTTCCAGTCCCACTGATTCCCTTCCACAATTGGTGGATCCTACCGATTCCACTGCATGAGCAGGACCCACTGCTTATGCAAGGGGGATTCAGTGCTTTGTAGGAGAAGCCCTGAGATGAGTGGAAACGCTTGTTTCTGGAAGGAGGCAGGTTGGCAGAGCTCCCTTATGTGAATTCCACCAACCTGCCTCCTTCCAGAAACCAGCGTTTCCACTCATTTCGGGTTGCCATGGAAGCGGTAAATCGTTGCTGCATAAGCAGTGGGGGCCACTTGTGCAATGGAACTGCCGGGGCGTAAGCGAATCAGCGGGGGCATGATCGCCCTGTTGGATTCTGCCCATAGTTCCTACACACAAGGAATTTTGCTTATTAAGAACCCGATCCAATGTATGATTACTTGGAAGTAAATCTTGCTGTGTATAGTCAGGCTCACTCCCTGGTAAGTATGGGATCCCAGCCTATGAAATGTGTTGTGCTTCACACTTAAAGGTTCTGCTGTCTCTCCCTCCCCCCCAGATCCTTAACAACAAAGGAGCTGCTGAATTTTCTGTCACAACCAACGAGACGTATAATGTGACACCAGAATATATTGGTTCTCAGCTGCTTTTGAAATTGAAGAGGATGTCAGAGGACTATCTTGGAATGCCAGTTTCCAAAGCAGTTATTTCAGTGCCAGCCGAGTTTGATGAAAGACAACGAAACTACACAATTAAGGCAGCTAGCCTTGCAGGTGCGGCCCATTTTCCCTGCCATTACTAAATTCATAATGTGATATTTGGAGCGTGTATAAAGCGTCAACACTGGAGCAATAGCTTCTACTTGCCAAACATTAGAAACAATGAACAACAAATTTCCAGAGTGATGAAAAGGTTAAAATAAAGATGTAAAGGGGAAAATATTTATTTACGCATAACAAGACTATTCTCACTTTAAATAAAGTGCAACTTGTTGCCCAAGAAAGAGCTCCAAAGTAGATGTGTCTAAAACAACCTTCTCCAACCTGGCATCTTCCAGATGTTTTGGACTAAAACTCCCATCATCCTTGACCATTGGCCATGCTTGTTGGGGCTGATGGGAGTTATACTCCAAAACATTTGGAGGATACCAGATTAGGGAAGGCTGGTCCAAAAGCTTCAACCTTTGTATCTGAACTATTAATGGATTGTTTGAATATATCTTCTGTTGAATATACATCAGCAGGTAAAAAATGAAAATATTGACAATTTATTTTACCTTTGAAGGTCTGGAGATCTTGCGGGTAATTAATGAACCCACTGCTGCAGCAATGGCATATGGTCTCCACAAGGCTGATGTGTCTAATGTTCTGGTGGTAGATCTGGGTGGAGGAACATTGGATGTTTCTCTTCTGAACAAGCAAGGAGGAATGTTTCTGACACGAGCCATGGCAGGTAAAGAAAAGCCTTTATTCCTTAATGTGCCATACTAGTTTATAAAACACTGGAACGCACTTAAGATTGCAATTCTAATATGGTGAGCTGGCAGTTGATTCCTGTAGGACTTTCATATCACTTGATTGATCCATACTTGATTACTGTATCATCTGCTCAGGGTGGGCATAGTATATGTTGTGCAGACTTGTAGAGTATTCAGTACTTAAAATGTGTATTTTCCTGAGATCTCTTCCTGAGGGTTATGTGGTGTTCAGGCTATATATTCCATTGTCCTCCAGTGCTCTGAGTTGTCTGATGTATGTTGGCTTTGTGTTTTAGGTAACAATAAGCTTGGAGGACAGGACTTCAATCAGCGGTTGTTGCAATACCTGTATAATCAGATCTATCACATGTATGGCTCTCTGCCCTCCAGAAAGGAAGAAATACATAGACTCAGGCAGGCTGTAGAAGCCATCAAACTAAACTTGACGATTCACAGCTCTTCCACAATCAGAGTTTCTCTTACTGTGCCAGAGAAGAATGACCAAATTGAAGATATGGAGGAAGAGCACCAGGTGGAGAACAAACTTGAAAATGTACCTTCAGAAATAGAACCTGGGATGAAAGAAAACAGGAGGGACAGCTTTTCAGAAACACAGAGCAGTACTTGGAAAAAAGTTCTCTTTGAAATGGAAATTTCCCGGAAACAATTTGAGGCATTAAATGAGGACCTTTTTGAGAAGATCCTTGTGCCCATTGAGCAGGTATTGAAAGAAGGACATCTACACAAGACAGAAGTAGATGAGATTGTATTAGTTGGAGGCTCCACCCGAATTCCAAGAATACGTAAAGTTATTACAGAATTCTTTGGGAAGAAACCCAACACATCTGTTGATCCAGACCTTGCAGTTGTAATAGGGGTGGCTATCCAAGCAGGAATTGTTGGGGGATCTTGGCCTCTTCAAGTTAGTGCTGTAGAAATCCCAAACAGGCATTTACGAAAGACAAATTTCAACTGAGCTTCAGTGTTCGTATCCGATTCCATTACTTTTAGTTCCGTAACTAAGCAGAGTTCTATTTATCCTAACTTAATTCCATTTGCATGTTGCTGGACTGTTCAGTGTACATTAGTTCTTTCCTCCTTAAGGGATTGGAAATCCGAAATTGAGGAAATTATCTGTTTCTACTTGAGCTGCAGAAAAACATGAGCTCATCTGTGAAAGAATGCCAATGATCAGAAGCATTGCTTCTGAAGCATGATTTTATTTTTTTCCCTAATTTAATAATCAACAGAACCTCAAGACTTCATTACTTGAAATTTGAATGAAATAATTTTGGAGTAATGATGGATATAGTGTTGAGATTGTATCCTGGCATTTCCCAGGAGTTTGTATTGACTGGGCCTGGCCTGACATGTAGCAGTATTAATGCAGATAGCACAGCTGAACTTCATCTTAAATGGTGTTTAAGAGCACTTTTCTCAATGTTGTGTTCAAGCTTCAATATGCTTTAGATACTACTATCAAAATTTCCTGCCTGATATGTTCCTTAACAGCCGTAGCTGTGAGGAGTCATCACTACTGGACACTTCTTAATATTTCTCAGTTTGAGGTAGTAAGAGGCAATGGTTATGTTATGTATGGTGACTCCCCATGTAGAGGTGGATGCTAATAGCTGTATGCCAGTTATCGATTGGAAATTCAGAGATGGTGTGACCTAACCTCATTTGAATGTAATGCTAAACCAGCCTTCCTCAACCTGGTGCCCTCCAGATGTTTTGGACTTGAACTTCCATAAGCCCCAACCAGCAAGGCCAGTGATCAGGGATGATAGCAGTTGTATCCCAAAACATCTGGAGGGCACCAGGTTGGAGAAGGCTTGCTAAACTATTAATTATTGTAACGTGAATGAGCTTTGGGCTCATATACTCCCCTCTCTTCTTTGGGGAAGGCCATGAGGAGCAGATTCAAAGCTTTTGCTTCCATCTTCAATTAAGCACAGTTTACTGTAATGTCTGAGTCTTAAACTGTGGTTAATCTTAACAATGGTTTACTGAAACAAGCCAACTTCATAAACCATTGTTTGAAGTCAGCTTGTTTCAGTGAACTAGAATTTGTCCATGTTTGGCCATGCTAGAGGGGAAGGGAGTTTGTTCATGTAACACTAAGCCATACTTTAGTGTTATGTCCAAATGAAGCCAAGGTATGAACTTGGTGTAATGGATTACTTCCGATTTTGATGGATTTATACTACTAAAGTTTTTCCCATAACACAGGTAACTGTTTCCATGCTTTAGTTGTTACTGTTCATGCACCTCAGAGAGCATTCTTTTTAACCATTCCATTAAAACATATTTGAAATAGTAAGGTTAGTCAGTGTTTTAGTAGAAAGTACTGAAGATAAATATTCTAAGATTTTTTAAAAGAGAACACTCCATACTTGCTAATAACAATACTGGTATTTTCAAGCTGCTGATGTTAGTCAGCAGTATTGAAATAATCATCTCATTGTTTACTGTTCATTTTAAATTTGCTTCCAAGTTTGCAGTTAAAGACATAGGGATTAACCTGTAATCCTAACATGTCAAAAAGTTCACACAAAGTGTTGCACTGTAAATGCAAGCAATGCAGAGTGTTCCTGGGTATTCATCCATATGGACACCTGTGTGCACCAGGCAGTCTGAGATAGGACCATTAGCAATTTTCCTGATTGTGCTTGCTGGAAAATGTGCCTACATAATTGAGGGAGTACTTATAAGCATTATATCCATGACTGCCCAGTCCACACATGGTGTTTATCCACATGGGCACTTTGTTAAAAGACTGTCAGGACCACTTCTGTGTAGAGCAAAACTTATTGTATGGAAAGGGCCCATTGCTCAAACCTAGGTACCTCCTTTAACTATCAGTTCCAATTCTATAAGGCAAATTGCTTTTAAAACTGAGACTTTCTAAATCAGTTTGTGATATGTTGTGGGTATTCTGAATTCAAGGGTGTCAGCTATTTGATGAAAAAATACCAAAGATTCCACTGGCCCTTGTGCAAGCCTAGGTAGCTCAATAGATTTGGGCCCTTCCTGTCTTATTTAGGATCTAAAGAAGTAGCCAAGTCCTTAATTTTAAAGGGACCTGATTTTTTTTAAGTGCACAGCATCAAGAGGGGAGCTAAATAAAAGGAGAATGTAGATCACAGATTATTTAAAGGAACTGAAGAAAATACAGATTTTATTCAGGTTGAGAGGCTGTCCTTACAGTATGCGTGGATAGATAGAAACATAAATTGCATTTTTCTCATGATGAGAGGAACATGCATCTGCTGTCTCTACCCTTTAATAATCTTGCCAATGCAAGGCCAATTCCTGTTGCCTCTGAAACTGGTAGCAGTGCTTCCATATATTAATGGGGTCAGGATTACACTTTTTGCTCAATTTAGCAAGAAGAAAAAAAGCTTTGCCTCACAGATTATTGTAAATGCTGTTTATCAATCTATTTTTATTTTAAATTACATTAGACCCTTAAGTTGTCAAGTGAGGATTTTAAGTAGCAAGACAAGATACAGGCTAAACTGTACAGAATTGGATCACACATAGGTAAAAGACTAAGCATACTCAGATCTGTAGCCTTGGAATAAAAATTTGTCTCTCAAATTCACATTGATCAGGAACCAAAATAGCTTCTAGAAGTTTCTGAAGAGCAAGAATGAATCCATCTCTGGTGGACCTGATTCTAAAGGGCTGCTTTAACTGCTATGGTGCAAATAGCAGCTTCCACAGGTGTAAAGCAGACCTGTGCGTGGTAAGCAGAGCAGACTTGATAGTCTCCCTTCCTCATTATTGTTAGATGGGGCTGAAGAAGGCTTCCCAGCAGCCCTGAGCATCTGAGGTGCTGTACCTTGTAGAATTTGACAAGTTTTAAGAGGCTGAGAGTCACATGAAGGTTTAGAAAGAGTTGTTTTGCAAAGAAGAAAATATATTTTGGGCATTACTTAGGATAGCACTTTCTGAAACAAACAAGTGACCATATTTTTGATTTGCAAAAAAATAGTAAAATGTCTTTCTCACTAAAACCACTGGCTTTTAAAGAACAACACACGTATTCAAATTGTTCATATCGGTTTCTATAAAATTAATATATGAAAACAAGATTTCTACCTGCTTATATGCCTTTATTTGAATCCTCGCTTTCTCTTGCTGCTGCTACTACTACTGTTCCTTCTGGATTGTGGCACATAAAATGGTTTGCAGACTGATGTGAAACACTTTTCTGGATGATAATGATTTTCTTAGAGACGGCATTTACAAAATGGTCTTTTTGTATTATCAAAATAAAAGACTCTTTATAGTGTCTGTGGCACTTATTAAGAGACTGATTATTGACTATAAATGAGGGCAGGGCAATAGAAAGTGTTTCTAGGGTGACATTCTGTAGCATAAGGCTGACAAGTAATGTCTTACCATGAATTCACCTTGTACATTCATTAAATTATGCTATGTCCATTTCATTAGGTCTGTGGTTTAGTTTTCATGCTGTTATGTGAAAAGGAGAATTGGAGAAACACAAATCCAACTCCATATGTGCCCTACTCATATTATGTTACCAAATCCATTTGCAGAGATCCAAATATACTGAATTGGCTATAATATGCATCAACTTCAGAGTCTCAATTCCATGCAAGGAACGTATAATTTTGAAAAAATACAAATAGACTGGTGATATCTTTTATGAAATCCTAAAATCAGACTGATGGCTGACCCCAAAGAGCTAAATAACTGTTTGAGAAAAAAATACGTATGTTCTTTGTAAACTAAACTGAATTTGAATTATTATGCTTTTGGAACTCAAGACCAAAACTGTAGCCCTCTAACAGTTTACAGAGCAAGGTAAGTGGAGTATGTGGAAACAAGAAGAATCAGAAACTAGATGCCATTATAAAAGGCGGTCTAGTACTGGCAAATTTCCTAAATTTCAGAATTCAATATCAACTGTTGCTCAGTCAATAGCTATAGAAAAAAGAATTACTTCAGCTATTACCGGTTCCATTAAAAACACACATGCTAAGGGTGCAATCCTTTGAGTTGTGCCCTGGGGCATTGTGCCCCCCCACTTTGCTCGTCTATTGGAGGCCTAACCAGTGCTGAGTAGAGGGGAACTAGTACTTCCTGGGATTTGGAAACTATGCTTCTATTAATGCAGCCCAAAATAGCATTTGCCTTTTTTGCTGCCACATCACATTGTTGGCTTATATTCAGCTTATGATCTACAACAATTCCGAGATCCTTCTCGCTTGTAGTGTTGTTGAGGTGGACTTGTAACTGCATTTGGTTTCTTTTTCCTAGGTGCAGATCTTGGCATTTAACCCTATTGAATTTCATAGAATAGTAGGGTTGGAAGGGGCCTATAAGATCAATCGAGTCCAAATTTAATTCTGTTGTTTTCTGCCCAGCGCTGCAATCTATCAAGATCACTTTGAATTTTGTTTGTCTTCCAAGGTATTAGCTATCCTGCCCAATTTTGTGTCATCTGCAAATTTGACAGATTTCCTGAGTGCAGAGAGACAGCGGTGTGGTTCTCTCCGCACCAGCTACAAGTGGGAGGGTGCAGGAAGCGTGGTTTCCAGAGTTGGGAAACTGAGAAATCCTAGACGCTGTCTAGGGGACATAAGATTACATCCTCTAGTTCACTAAAACTGAAATACTAGAGTGAGACTGAAAATGGCCTCCTATAAGTTGACATGATCAGTACTGTACTACCCCCAACAGCTGTGGATACATAAACGATGAAACAATTCCTAAACAAATCTATCAATGCGGTTAAAGTAAAAAATCAGTTAGACATAAACATTAAATAGTGTCATTGAAATGGTCAAATATTAACATAAGCCAGCCAAAATATTACAGTATCAATAAAATACAATATGAAAACAAAATTAGCAGCTTTCACTCCTCTCCGCTTAAGTTGTGGTAAGAACAGCAAGAACCACTTTCCTGACACAGATTATACACCAGTCATCAGATACGTGCTGAGGTGAGAAAGATGTGAGAAACATCCTTCATATGACGCTCGTGCTCTTGAGCCAGCTGTCCCACTTAACATGTCCTCCCAACTGGCAAGTATGACTTTGAGGAATATGTCTTGATCCTTTGACCTACTAAGTCTCACAGAAAAGCCTCTAGGAAGTAAAAAATAACATAGTCCACCTTGTAGCATCTGACAGTTGGTCTGATGATCATGCTGTGCATTATGAGTACTCCTTTATAAGCCATTAGATCTTTCAAAACACTGTCTACAATTCAGCTGACCCCCTCTACCTTATGAAAGGTATTTTGAGGATATGGATGATCACAAGGTATCCTATCCTTTTTAAATAACTTGCTCTAAAGCACAGCAGGGCAACTTATGGCTGTCTGGATCTTTTGGCCTACAACTCCCATCAGCCCCAGCCAGCACAGCCAATGGTGAGGGATGATGGGAGTTGTAGCTCAATGTTTTGGCCTACAAGTTGACCACCCCTGGCTATAAAGGAACTCCTAATCTACTAAGATGGACTGAAAGATTTCATGTGTCAGCTTTCAAATTTCAAGGTGGGTTTGCTTTCCTCATGAGCAATGTAATTTCTAACCCTTCCAACAGTGCATATGTACACGGGAGTCAAGAAATACGAGTCTCGCTAAGCAACTTGTCATGATGCAGACTTCCATCAGTGATCCAGCCATGGACAAGGAAAATGAGGGGCCGGGGCACAGACAGATTCAGATTTCTTTATTGTACATAGTTGTCAGACCATCACAAAACAAATATTTATCAAAAGACACTAGATACCAATACAAGATAACATATTTACATAAAACTAACGAACTTAGATCATATAGAATAAACTTAACATTCTGAATCTCTAACTAAAATAAGTACAATTTACACTAACCTATATAAAATCACTCAAAAACTTAAAGTTCTGAATCTCCCTGACAAGGCACAGCATTTTCCTTTTAAGAATTTTCCCCTAACACCAATTACTGTACATAGAAAATGTGAGGGCCTTACAGCTAGATATCTATCTTGCCCACAAAGCAAGTAGATTACAATCTCATGGACAAATGTCCCCAAATATCTCTCTAAAATCCAGTGCAAATACTATTCCCTCAGTACATTATATAAAGGACAATAGATGTACAGATCTTCCACCTATTTTAAGCCACAAGGCAGGTGTGCTCAGAAAATGGCCTATTTCTGTATTATCGTTTTAACAGCTAAAGGCATGAGATTTAACGGAGCTTTAGTAAAGGCCATCCTGTACTTAAGTCTCTGCAAACCCTTTATATAACAAGGTAGAACAAAAGGAGCATAAGGGAAATTCTTATACAATGACGCCATTTTAGAAACTGATACTAGTTGCCCTGTCCATCTATAACAATACCTAAGTCAGTCTCTGTCTCAGAAAGTTTTTGGCAAGCTCCATCCCCAAATTCTTAACACGTACTTCAGAAAAACCTAATTTCAACACTAAGGACTAAACAAGAATGATTGTTCATTTCCTCAAAGGCTATCCTAAGAGGACACAAAGGCTCACGAAAGGTAAGTTGTACCCAATAATTTAACATCATTTCATTTGCAATGGTTTGTATTGTTAACTGTAGCCAGTTCAGCACTACATAAACCAGAAGTGACTGGAGGGGGGGGGGTAAACACTGGACCCAATCCCTGAGCCCAAACCTGTGGGCCACATGCAGTTCCCACCCTCTCTCACTGTGGCCCTGGGATTTCCCATCAGCATAAGGAGAAAAAAAAGACTGGCAGGGATGTGCATCTACAAACTTGCCCTTTGAAAGTGCTCCCTATGTCACACATGAGCTCAGAGGCTAAACAGTATGGTGGCTAAAGGCTCTACACTTACAAGTGGCCTAAAGCCCCCTTTAATAAATAAAGAAAATACATTGCCCTTAGAAATGATGCTCTAAGCAAAGGGTGGGCAACCTCAAGCCTGGGAGCCAAATCCAGCCCTTAAGGTTTCCCCAGGTGGTGCTACCCCCTTTCCCTCAACTGCCAACCATTTGGTGATTTCCCAGCTTTTGTGCAGTCTCTTCCCCATTCTGAAAGGTTGAAATGCCTCTCAGAAGGCTTAGTTAGTTATGCTTTTTCTTTCTTTTCTTGTGTCCCCCGCTCCGTTGACTCTGCCCCTGCCCACCACTGGAATGCAGCCCCAAGCACTTCTTTGAAATTGGATTCAGCCCTTGTGCTGTGGTTGTGGTTCCCCAACCCCTGGACTAAGTGCCGCATGCTGTGGTTAGGCCTCTGACCTTGTGCCAGACCCAGAAAGTGCTTTCAAAAGGCATCCCTGCCTGGGTGGGGAGTGAGCGACCTCCTTCCCACCCAAGCAGGAAGAGAGGGATTCTTTGAAAGTGCTGATCCCACCAGATCCATGCTTTCAAAGGGTGTCCCCAGGCAGACAGGGAGCAGCCCCTGTCCCACCCCAACAGGGAGAGAAGAGCCCTTTGAAAGTGCAGATTCTGTTGGAATCACACTTTCAAAGGATGCCCAAGGCATCATGTGCATATATGGATGCACTGGGGGGGGGGTGCTCTGCCCACTGCTTGCTATGCTCCTGCCCCCACACCCTCTGGCATATCTCACGCCCAGAGTGCAGCCCTGACAGATTTCTGCTGAGACAATGTGGCCTTAGGTGGTGAAAAGAATGTTCACACCTGGCCTAGACTCTAACAAAACTCTACTGATCCTTCTAGTACCTTTTCTGTACACTGCCATATAGGAGATCGATCATGCCTTCAAGTACTTAGTATATCTATACAACTGTTAAAATATAGCAGATGGTCCAGAACTCTTTCCCAAGTCATGTAAAGATATACCATGAATGTCCCAGTGCTATACATCCGGTACAATCATTCTAGCAAAAATAACTTGAATGATTTATACAGGCACATATACCTTGTATCAAAAGCATTTATTGCTGGCAGTTCAGTCAATTACTCTCCCCCCTTAAAATCATGAACTTCATTATAAAATGAAACAAATATTGACAGTATTGTCATAGCAGAATTCAGGGGGGAAAATATGTACACAGTGTTCATAATACGTTAGCTGTCCATCTCTTGCTGTATTCCAGCTTCTGATACCATTTCATAAAACATGCCTTTCTGTTGTAACAACTTGTCTGGAGTGTCGAATTCAGCAATCCTTCCAAGGTCAAGAACAAGCACCCTGCAAAATAAAATATATACTTTAATGGGAAACCCTGTTCATCTGTTTTGAGTTAAACAAGGAAGACTTGGAACTGATCAACTTGCAAATATAGATAGATATAGATACACACACACACACACACACACACACTTACATTTACAGAGTGCAGGTCATATGCTTATTAAGTTAAGATTTCCTGTGCACAGGCTGTAGTCCAGGCTATGAAGGCTAGCTGCAGCTTCAAGGGAAGGGGACAACAGCTCAGTGTCAGAGCACATGCTCTGCATACAGAAGGGCCCGGGTTCAATCCTGAGCAGCTCCATTTAAAAGACAGGTATGATCCAAAGTAGTTTCTAAACATGTTAGAATACACCCAATTTACCTTTTTTATCAAGCAAATATGCTACTATCTACGCTGTGGTTCCAAACACAACTGAGCAACAAGTTTCATTAGGGCCAGCCCGACCATTAGGCAGAGCAAGGCAGCCACCTCTGGTGGCAGATGCTGTGGGACGTGGGGCAGTGGCAAGGTGTCAGAGGACAGGTGTGTGTGTGCCAGGCAGTCTGTCCTGTACTTCCTAGGTTAGCCTGCTGCCTTAAGGTGTGGTAGAAGATGCTGTCCCATCTCCAGCATGGAAGTATAATTCAACGACCAATCTGGTTGGTTCCTGAACATGGAATGGAGGGAGGCGCCATCTTGTCTTTCACCTCAGGCAGCAAAATGTCTTGGGCCACCCCTGAGCTCCACACGTTAGAGTGGGCAAGCTCCACTGAATTCAGTGGCGCTACCTAGAATTCAGCAGACAGTAGACAGCAATGTCTGTTTGCCGAAAATAGCGTTTATAAAACATTTTGAGCTTGTGTTTGTGTATACTTGTTTGCACTACTGTACTCGTAAAAACCACTGTTTTTGATAATTTATTTTCAGTTGCTACATGGTTAAAAAACAGTATGTGTGTGGGCAGGGCTGGGGGGTACATAAATCAGTTATAACAATTTACCTATCAGAATCCATTATGGAATGCAGCCTGTGGGCAATGGTTAGCACCGTGCAGTTGTGAAATTCTTTCCGGATGGTGGATTGTACTAGACTATCTGTTTCAACGTCAACAGATGCTGTTGCTTCATCCAAGATTAAGACTTTTGTCTTCCGTAACAAAGCACGAGCAAGGCAAACAAGCTGTCGTTGTCCCACACTGTTGAAACAGAAGATGGTTTTAGTCTTGGTTTCTCAAAAAGCCATAGGGCTTGATTTGGCAATGGGCAGTTGCTGGCTGCTGCCCCTTCTTGGGACTGGGAACGCAAGAGAGGGTGTGAAAATGAAAACAATTACCTTCTCTAGAGGAGCCTGACTACATGAGACGTTATGGTCCTAACCTGGGGATCTGCATGCTTAGGAGAGTCCAAGGTGAATAAGCATCTGAGTATAGAATGGTACAGGTTGCCTCTTCCTTGGCCCTTTACTTTGTCCTGCTGTGTAACGCTCTCTGGGCATAATCCAAACATCTGGGCAATGGTGTGATGGTAAATTTGAAGTGCAGGGGCTCATCATGGCAGTCCCCATAGCCATACCCCCAAGGACAGTAAAAATGCAGCAGCTGTGTTGATCCATATCAACAAAACAGTTGTAGCAGTTTTCATCTCCACCAGGAACAGGGGCTTTGTGAAGCTGATGGGTTTTGTAAAGCTAACTGCCCGTTCAAGACCAAGCCACCCCCAAATACTTTGTAGTACAGCATGGACAGTTCACAACAATATAATGTTCCTAGAAAATCCATTTCTCCCCTGTGCGGCTAAACTCAGAGGAACAGGGAAGCCGAAGCAGTGGGAGATGATGTCCTTGTCCCTGCTAGTCAAAAATCCCGGCACTTTGACCCTGTGCACTCTGGTTCCACTGCTACACTACATCTGGGAAGTATAGGTGTGTGTAGGTGATATGTCCCCTTCATGGATCACTGCCTTGTTGTGGCGAAGGGGCTTGCGTAACTCAGTGAAGCCATAAGCTATGCCGTGCAGGGCCACCCAAGATGGACAGGTCACGGCAGAGAGTTCTGACAAAATGTGGTCCACTGGAGAAGGAAATGGCAACCCACTCCAGTATTCTTGCCAAGAAAACCCCATGGAACATATCACAAGGCTAAAAGAGATGATGCCGGAAGATGAGCCCCTCAGGTCGGAAGGTGTTCAATATACTACTGGGGAAGAGCAGAGGGTATTTCCAAGTAGCGCCAGAAAAAGTGAAGCGGCTGGGCCAAAGCCGAAAGGACAATCAGCTGTGGATGTGTCTGGTGGCGAAAAGAAAATCCGATGCTGTAAAGAACAATATTGTTTAGGAACCTGGAATGTCAGATCAATGAATCAAGGTAAGCTGGAGGTGGTCAAACATGAGATGGCAAGATTGAACATCGACATCTTGGGAATCAGCGAACTAAAATGGACAGGCATGGGCGAATTTAATTCAGGTGACCATCATATCTACTACTGTGGGCAAGAATCCCTTAGAAGAAATGGAGTAGCACTCATAGTCAACAAAAGGGTGGGAAAAGCAGTACTGGGGTACAATCTTAAAAACGATAGAATGATCTCAGTAGGAATCCAAGGCAAACCATTCAACATCACAGTAATTCAAGTCTATGCCCCAACCACTGAGGCCGAAGAAGCTGAGGTTGATCGGTTCTATGAAGACCTACAACACCTTCTAGAACTAACACCAAAAAACGATGTCCTCTTCATCATAGGGGATTGGAATGCTAAAGCAGGAAGTCAAGAAATCACTGGGATAACAGGCAGGCATGGCCTTGGTGCACAAAATGAAGCAGGACAAAAGCTAATAGAGTTTTGCCAGGAGAACACGCTGATCATAGCAAACACTCTTTTCCAACAGCACAAGAGACGACTCTACACATGGAGTTCACCAGATAGTCAATATCGAAATCAGATTGATTATGTCCTTTGAAGCCAAAGATGGAGAAGCTCTATACAGTTAGTCAAAACAAGACCTGGAGCTGACTGTGGCTCAGATCATGAGCTTCTTATTGCAAAATTTCGGCTTAAATTGAAGAACGTAGGGAAAACCACTAAACCATTCAGGTATGACCTCAATCATATCCCTGATGAATATACAGTGGAGGTGAGGAATAGATTTCAGGGATTAGCCCTGATAGACAGAGTGCCTGAGGAACTATGGACGGAGGTCCGTAACATTGTTCAGGAGGCAGCAACGAAATCCATCCCAAAGAAAAAGAAGTGCAAGAAAGCCAAGTGGCTGTCTGATGAGGCTTGACAAGTAGCTGAGGAAAGAATGGAAGTGAAAAGCAAGGGAGAAAGGGGAAGATATATCCAACTGAATGCAGAGTTCCAGAGAATAGCATGGAGAGACAAGAAGGCCTTCTTAAATGAACAATGCAAAGAAATCGAGGAAACAACATAATGGGAAAGACTAGAGATCTCTTCAAGAAAATTGGAGATCTCAAGGGAACGTTTTGTGCAAAGACGGGCATGATAAAGGACAAAGAAGGCAGGGAGCTAACAGAAGCAGATGAGATTAAGAAGAGGTGGAAAGAATACACAGAAGAACTATACAGGACAGATCTGAATGTCCCTGATAGCCATGAGAGTGCGGTCACTGAACTTGAGCCGGACATCCTAGAGAGTGAAGTCAAGTGGGCCTTAGGAAGCATTAGTAACAACAAAGCTAGCGGAGATGACAGTATTCCAGCTGAGCTATTTAAAATCCTAAAAGATGATGCTGTTAAAGTGCTGCACTCAATATGCCAACAAATTTGGCACACTCAACAATGGCCGCAAGACTGGAAAAGGTCAGTTTACATTCCAATTGCAAAGAAGGGCAACGCCAAAGAGTGTTCAAACTACTGCACAATTGTGCCCATTTCACATGCCAGCAAGGTGATGCTCAAAATCCTACAAGCTAGGCTTCAGCAGTATGCGAACCGAGAACTACCGGAAGTACATGCTGGGTTTTGAAGAGGCAGAGGAACTAGAGATCAAATCGCCAACATTCGCTGCATCATGGAGAAAGCAAGAGAATTCCAGAAAAACGTCTACTTCTGCTTCATTGACTACGCTAAAGCCTTTGATTGTGTGGATCACAACAAACTGTGGCAAATTCTTAAAGTGATGGGAATGCCAGACCACCTTACCTGTCTCCCGAGAAACCTGTACGAGGGTCAAGAAGCAACAGTAAGAACCAGACGTGGAACAACTGAGTGGTTCAAAATTGGGAAAGGAGTACGACAAGGCTGCATATTGCCACCCTGCTTATTTAACTTATATGCAGAGTACATCATGAGAAACGCCGGGTTGGATGAATCACAGGTCGGAATTAAGATTGCTGGGAGAATTATCAACAACCTCAGATATGCAGATGATACCACCCTAATGGCAGAAAGCAAAGAGAATCTAAAGAGCCTCTTGTTGAGGGTGAAAGAGGAGAGTGCAAAAGCTGGTTTGAAACTCAACATTAAAAAAACGAAGATCATGGCATCTGGCCCCATCACTTCCTGGCATATAGAAGGGGAAGAAATGGAAGCAGTGACAGATTTTACTTTCTTGGGCTCCAAGATCACCGCAGACGGTGACTGTAGCCATGAAATTAAAAGACGCTTGCTCCTTGGGAAGAAAGCTATGGCAAACCTAGACAGCATAGTAAGAAGCAGAGACATCACCTTGCCGACAAAGGTCCGTCTAATCAAAGCTATGATTATTCCCATTAGTAATGTATGGTTTTCCCAGTAGTAATGTATGGCTGTGAGAGCTGGACTATAAGGAAGGCTGAGCGCCGAAGAATTGATGCTTTCGAACTGTGGTACTGGAGAAGACTCTTATGAGTCCCCTGGACTGCAAGGAGGTCCAATCAGTCAATCCTAAAGGAAATTAACCCTGAGTGCTCATTGGAAGGACAGATACTGAAGCTGAAGCTCAAATATTTTGGCCACCTAATGCGAAGAGAAAACTCTCTGGAAAAGACCCTGATGCTGGGAAAGACTGAAGGCAAAAGGAGAAGGGGACGGCAGAGGATGAGATGGCTAGATAGTATCACCAATGCAATGAATATGAACTTGAGCACACTCCGGGAGACAGCGCAGGACAGGAAGGCCTGGCGTGCTATGGTCCATGGGGTCACGAAGTGTCGGACACGACTGAACGACTGAACAACAACAACAGGTGATATGTCAATGTCTTACATGTTGGAAGGGAAAAGCAATGACCCAGCTAGATTGGCATGCTCTAGCATCCCACATCTGACCACCTCAGGCCATGGGGGATGGAGTACGTTTCTCAGCCAGATACAGACATGGAGCACACTGCAGTATTGGCTCTGGGACCACACCCAGGAATGACCCACATCCCCTCACCTTCCCCATCCCTGGCATAAAGGCGTGCAATGCTGTGCTGTGCCCAGTCTGTGAACAACCTTCACATATGGATTGACCAG
Source organism: Heloderma suspectum (assembly GCF_057233095.1). Taxonomy (NCBI): domain Eukaryota; kingdom Metazoa; phylum Chordata; class Lepidosauria; order Squamata; family Helodermatidae; genus Heloderma; species Heloderma suspectum. Next base: position 74,767,301 of record NC_139460.1, on the reverse strand, counting down.
AGTTTGCAGGACTGGATGCCTGCCAGGGAGACATAAAATACATTCTGCCCCTGGTTTCTGACATGGGCAGACTCACCACAACAGCATCTGAGAAAGCTAGGACTACATGGACCAGCTAATGAGAAAGACGGGGTTAGTATTCTTCAGGTAACTTAGCCCACCCCTTAATACGGTTTAAGTCACACACCTCAGGTTTTCGCCACCCTCCGAGATTTCATGCAGAAGTTTCTTTGGGAGTGACTGTACAAAATTCTTCAGGTCACACAATTCCAGTGCATCCCACAGTTCAAGATCAGAATATTTTCCAAGTGGATCCAAGTTGGACTTCAGCGTCCCTGAGAATAAGACTGGGTCCTATGGAAGCACAGCTGGGCAATATCTCCATGTAAGCAAGACGGGTTTTTTTTTTTTCAAAATGAATTTACGGAAGAGTTTGGGTTTCATGTTGATATTGTAGAAAAAAAAATGTTTTATGGGGGAATAATAAATGTGCCCAATATTTTGGAGAAATATATATATATATATACATACATACACACACTCACACACACACACTCACACACACTCAGTGGATGTGTTTGTGGAATGAGCCAGGTGACCATGAAGGATAGACTTCTCCTGAGAGCTCTTGCAACAGATTTTGGAAGACGGCTAGTAGCGGCAGTGGGGAGAGCCAGGAACTCTTCTCTGGCTCAGATTTTAATCTAAGCCAGAAAATAACTTTGGGGAATGTAAAGCTAGCCTTTCTTTTGGACGCAGGCTTTTAGGAGCCCCGTCGCAAAGTTTGTTTCCACACCCAAGCTCAGAGAAATCTGGAAGCAACCCTAGATCTATCCAATGAAACTCTGTCCCTTCTGTGCTTCAAAATGCAGGCTAGGCATTATTCAAGAATTCCTGGTTACAAATGGCTGATACCTCTTCCAGATATTATTTCCTGCTTTTCCTACTCCTAAAATTGTGTAATTAAAGCAAGGATGGGCAACGTGTACCCTCCAATTGTTTAGGCCTACAACTCCCATGATCCTTCACCACTGGCTATGTTGGCTTGGGACTGATGGGAGCAGTAGGCCAAAAGATCTGGAGGGCCCCAAATCACCCAACCCTGATCTGATTTCATTCAAGTTCTACCACTTGTCCTTTAAAAGTGAAAGTGAAATCTACATGGCGGACCTAACAATTTACCTATTGCAGTAAAATAATGATGGCACTCGAAAGTATTTTCTGTTAGAAAATTCAACTGCTTATAATCTGCATAAATATGTTGTATCTATATGCATAAAAGATGCATATACCTGTGGTATAATGTTAAGGTTGCCACGTAGATCATGCAAACCAACTGTTGATATGTCAATCCCATCTATGATTATTTTGCCTCCGTCTCTTTCTAGTATTCTAAATAAACAGTTCGTTAGAGTTGATTTGCCAGCTCCTGTTCTTCCTATGATCCCGATCTGTAACAAGATTCTTTTTCAAAAGACATGCACATTCTTTTTCACTTATGCAGATATCAAAGCGGTGATACAATTTTCACCACATTATTTCAACACATGTAAAAGAAAATGATAGTTTCAAGATAAACAGGAAAACATTATTTAGAAGTAGAAGCCTTTAAACAAGAGAGCACTACTAGCACAGAAGGAAGTTAGTAATCAACAGCAGCAGATAACAACTATTACAGTATACCAACCTCACAACCCACCCGCAGTGCCTGTGCATGGAGGGAGAACCATAGGTCTCAACAGGGTGCACACACCCATGTGAATGTGAATTGTGCCCCGTGACCTTGACCAAGAACTGACTGGGTTTTCAACTGGTCAAGGCAGTGGTGTCATGGTCATTTCTGAAGTGCAAGTCCTCATCGTGACAGTCCCCATAGCCACGCCCCCAAAGTAAGCCCAAAATTGCAGGCTGCTCTGTTGATCAGTATCCACGAAGCAGTCCTAGGGGAGTCTTCACCTCCACCAGGAGCAGGCCTTTTGTAAAGTGCATGGGTCTTAATTGTTCATTCAAAACCCAGCCGCCCCAAAAGGCTTTGCATTATAACAAGAAAAAATATATTGCTGCTGCGAAAATTCATTTCCCCTGAGCTACCGTGACAACTGCAGTTAAGCTCAGTTTGCAGCTAAGCTCAACTGCCGTTTCCCCGAGTGAGCTACTATGATAACTGCAGTTAAGCCCAGAGGGAACAGGGAATTCTGAGGGGGGTGGCGCGTGACGTCAGCATCCCAGCTAATTAAAGAAGTGCTGGTGCTGCATGCCTCCAAGCCCTGGCTCCACCACACCACCTAGTGAAAGACACTGGGCTGCCAATCCTGTTGAGATGCACATTTGCCCCAAACCAAAGCCCTATAGATATCATGACGTGCACATGAGCTGCAATACATGCAAACGGCTCCATTATGTTCAACGGAGAAGGAGTGTGCAATTTCATACATACAGGTTACAGCCCTCCATTAAAGTCAATCGGCCAACCTTTTAAAGGCAGTGAAGCCCAGTGTGCCTATCCATTTGTTCACAGGAAATCACTTAAATCGGGGACATCAGTGGATGCTTCTGCAAGCATCGCTGACCTGCCCCATTCCAGAAACTACCATTTTCACCTGTTTCTGGGTTTATTTTTTAGAAGTGCCAAAGCCCCGTTGCATTAGCGGTGGGTCCTGTGTACACAAAGGAACTATAGGATACTACCTATTGTGTTTTATGCAGTGCACATTACCTTCTCTTCCCTGCAGCTTTGAAACGATACATCCTGTAGAGCTAAGCCCAGATCCGACCTGTACCGAACTTGGTAACTGACAAACTGTATTATTCCTTCACTGGGCCATCCCACAGGTGGCCGGCTGGATAGTACCCAGGGGGCCTGAAACAGACAAATGACAAAGCGTGCAGCTCAGCCAGGTTCAACTCTTACAAGACTTTTCTTCGTTTCTTCAGTCTGGCTTACATAGGAAAGGCTCAGCTTAAAGTTAACAGCAGAACAGACACAGACATTAAAATCCTCTCTACATGGTTACTAAGAAGTAAGCCTCATTAAGTTCACTCGGCCTTACAGGTAAATACAGGACTGCAGTGTGAACCTGTGAACAGTTTTGAACTTTACAGTTTCTGAACCAAACTGAAAAAAAGGAAAGAAAAAAGGGATCCAGATTGCTCATTAAACATTGAACAGTAAGTTTTTTCACTTTTAAAAAATGGATGTTTAAAATCAGTCCATGTGCTATTTTCATTCCTTTAAAAATGCTTACCTCTTTGTCTATTTTTGCATATTCACAAACCCTCTCAATAGAGATCCCATTGGTTTCAATTTCACAGGCTTTGCGGACCCAAAAATTCAAACTTTGGGTTATCTGAAATAAATGATTACTTGTTTAAACAACATGTTTAACATGTCCATTTAGGCTCTGTTAACATACGCGTCATTTCAGAAAGCCACTGTGTAAAGTGAAGATTCAGGACAAAGTGCTTTCTGTTTATCCAGAAATGCCATATCCACAAGCTATTAGAAAAATACCTAAAAAAATATTTTAATTTCCTAGATATAGACCTGGTTCACACTTAACAACAGCAGAGTAATGGGTTGTTGCCCTATCCAGAATTTACCTATGATTTGTCTGCCAGATGACTGCACAAAGCACAGGCTGTTTTTTCAATTTCTGGGTTCTCTGATTCCCTCCTCCTTCGGCCACACCCACCCTGCCTCCCAAATGCCTTTGTGGTGCTGTAGTACTGGCATGTAGAGCAGCTGGGTTTTTTTTTTAACCACTCTTGCCCACCACCTCTGTAGCCTAGCAAAACAACCCATGGTTATGGGTTCACACAAAATGACAACCCATAGACCTGGTAATTAACCCATGATTTGTCATGCACAAGCAGGAGTGAGCGAGCACCCTGCTTCCAATGTGCTCCTCACTTCCACTTTTAATAACAACCTAGAACTGGCCAGGTTATAGGTTCAAGAGTGTGACATCCAAACCCAGAGTGTTGGGTTATTTAGGGGCTAAACAACCCAGAGATTAACCCAACAGAAACCATGGGTTAACCACTGGGTTCCTTAGCCCCTAAACAACCCAGCACGCTGGGTTTGCATGTCACACTCAATACCCTATGACCGATTGTATGTTGTTGAGTAAAAGCGGAAGTGGCTGACATGCCCACTCAGCATGCCAGCTCTCTCCCACTCATGCGAACTAGGTCAATATGTGGGAAGCACTGTGACACTTTTTACATTTGTTGGATTCCTGTAGAGTTTGTCTGGCATAATATAACATCACAAATAGGATTCCCAACAGTTTTCCTGCCAGGACTTTTTTCCCCTTAACAGCTGCATGACAAGTAGATATTTTACAGGTGACACTCTGTAAGTGACAGGAAAAGCTTCAGTGGCTGGATTTTTGCTGGGCCTGCAGATCTGAATGATGTAGGAGCCCTGCAACCCTGCTCCCAAATGCTACATCGAAAAAGAGGAGAAAGATGACTTACATTTAATGCATAGGATATTGATAATCCCACTGTAGCAGAATCCACCTTGCTGCCAGCAAACACTGCAAGCAATGCAGCAAAGAAGACCATCAAGTTACCCAGAAATTCGAGTCTGACAGCCAGCCATCTGTCATAAACGGATGCAGAAAGACAGCATTCAAATAGATGCTTGACATGCATTGAATAAATATATTTCAAATATATTTGATCATCATGACATAGTTAAAGTCTCCTATATTAAAATCTATGTGGTTAATATCTTCCACTTCTAATCCCATAGTAAGCATTTAAATCTTAAGAGTTCTTAACGAATTTAGAAAAATCAAGCCCTTACTCATTTGAGCGCTGTAGCATCACTTTGGTAGGTGCAATTGATCAACTTGGGAGCGGGGAGAAGAGGCATAAAATTACAACATTGCTCATTTTGGGAATGATCTAGCCAAAGCAAAAGTCTTTTATGTTCTACTGTTTTCACTGGAAGAGAATTAAGAAGGTACTCAACTTTTCCCATTGAAACCAATGAAACTTAAATGTGCTTAACTCTGGTTAGTTCACCCCCATGCAGTGCAAGCCTATGGGTGTTTACTCAAAGGTCAGTCGCATCAAGTCCAAAGGCCACTACTCCCCAGTACAAGTGCAGTCCTAAAAATGTAGGCTGCAAATCTATGAACGTTTACTTTCTAGTCAGTCCCACTGAATTCAGTGGGACTTCTGTAAAAATAGTCATAGGGTTGCACTGAGAACAGATGCTCAGCTCCAGCATACGTTTGCCAGTCAGAACAAATTAAAGTACCACTGAGCAAGTACAAAATGTTGCAGAGTGTTAAGACAGTACCTGTTTGAGATCACATTGTTGTAGAAGCAAACCAGGTTCTCATTGATCACATCTTTGTTTTGCTTAATAAATCTCTCTTGATGTCCAAATGCTCTGACTGTAGAAACACCTAAAAGTGTTTCACTGAAGTGTGAAATTATAGGTGTGTGTGAAGCCCCAGCCAGCCGTCGGATTTGTCGGGAACTAGCAATATAGTATCGCTGATAAAACACAAAATAAAGAGCAGGTAAGAATTTGCCATGCAGATTTGGAAATTTCCACATTTTAGCATGAAGAGTGGGGTATTAGGACATACGGTATACATTTTACACAGGAATAAAACACCCTTTTTGACTACCCCCTTTGCTTTGGCTTTTTGGCATTCCTCATGCGGTTCCCTTTTTGTTGACTTTGGGTTTCATTCACACACAGTCATGAGGCCAACTGGCCCCATGGGAACATTAGGTCTTCTTGTTCAAGAGGTAAAGATGGTTTAGTTTGGTCCTTACCCCTTTTTAAGCGGAGTGATTGATTCATCTGTACTTACACACAACCTAATCTGTAACATAATCACTGCCCAAAATGGAAGAATATTTGCAGAAGAAATAGCACTGCCAAAACTATCAAAATTTGATAGGATTACACGGCTCCAATTCCTTAACAAAGGTTAATGGTAAGGGTTTCCAAAAATCCCTGCATTTGTGACATTAGAAAAACCAAACATCTCTGCTTGTGCAATCCAGCAGAGTTTGGGGAGTATCAGATGTGGAAACACTAGGCAGTATCCAATGCTGCCCATGTGCCAGCAAGACCCACCGCCAGTGCAATAGGAAGCCAGTGCTTCCTAGACCAACCAGAAACAAGACAAAACACTCGCTTCTGGAACTGAACAGGTCAGCAGTGCTCGTAGAAGGGAGCTCCACTGACTTCTCCTGTTCAGGAAACAAGCTTTTCGGCTAGTTTCCGGGGTTGCTCTAGGAAGCGCTGGTGCAGTGGTGGCAGGTCCCACTGGTGTACCACAAACAGCTGAGAGGCAGAGGCAGCATGGGATGTTGCCCTATGAAATTTATCAGAATAGGAGTGGATTTGTTATACAGGAGTTTATTTCAATCAAAATAATCTTTGAATATAATATCAGAAAGTAGATCATTGAATTTTTTGTAAGTAAATAATGATTATCAAAACTAGATGAAGAAACCCAAAGAACAAAGCAGAGAATAGTACAACAGTAATGGAAGATATTCAAGCAATTTTTAGGATCTTGCCATGTGGAGTAGTGTCCACATCATCGCACGATATAAACAGTGCTGTAGTGGAGCCAGGATTTGCAGGGATGCAGGCTGGCACTTTTTTATTAACAGGAACTATGGCATCATCTGCCACCTTCTGAGCTTAACTGCAATCCTCATAACAGCTGGGGCAGGAATGAATTTATAGTTCCCTGTTGTAATGGCAAGTATTTGGGGGTGACTGGGTCTTGAATGGGCAATTAAGATCCAATAGCTTTACAAAGGACCTGCTTCTAGTGGAGGTGAAAAATGCTAGAACTGGTTTGTGGATATGGATCAACACAGCTGCCTGAATTTTTGAATTCTCCCTGGAGGCATTGCTACAGGGAATGTCCTGATGAGCACCTGCTCTCCAAAATTTACCCCTTTGCCACTGGATCTCAGGGATCTAAGTGACAAAGCACACTATACATGTTACCTGCAATGTGGAGAAGTTGCTACGTGGAAGCTCTTTAGCCAGCATCCATTTGGCTGGTCTGAAGGAATTTTTTTCTGGGATCAGAAGACACTTCTCAGGCTCTTACAACTTTAGGATGAAAATGACCCGAGCAGACTGAATAGCCACTTTTTCTCTGCGTTATTAAATGTAAGTCAATTGCCCAAGAGAAACTCATTTCCCTTCCCTTTCTGTTGCATCCTATCCTTCATGAAAAGAAATGAAAGATAAGAAAAGCTAATATGTTTTACTTTCCCCCTCCACGAAGTTTAGTGAACTTACTTGAATAGTGAAATATAGGTATCCAAGTGGAGCCACCACCAATATGAACAGGGGGGATGCAAACACAATTACGAGGATCGTTCCAACAACATCCAGTGTACAGTTCAGCCAGGTCCGTAGGTAATAATGGAAACGTATGTCAACGATGAACATGTCCTAGGATATTGCGCAACACAAAGAAAATGCTCAATTCTCATTCCATCACCAGGCTTGTAGAGCTCCAGTCCTAAAAGTCAACTGTCAGAAACCTTTCCAGTACAGAGGCGGTAATAGAGTCTAGTCAGCATCCAAGCATGACATCTCAGGTAAATGCTATTAAATAGGGTGGTCTACACATGGCAGACTGTTTGGAGTAATGCAAACCATTGTAAGTGCACTCATCCCTCACTTGCCTTCCAGGAATAGATTTTAGACAGTCACTCAACCTAGAGCAGGGAATTTATATCAAACGCCTGGGCTGCTGCCTCCTCCTCCTCCTCCAGTTTGGTCCTGACACCTTGTATGCCAAAAACTTTCAGCCTCAGCCTAGTGACAGCCCAGGAGAGTATTTGGTAAAGGCGAGAGCTTCTTATAGGGACGACAAAATAACTCAAGTGTTTCTGTCCACAAGCATAGAAAGGCAAGTTTAAAACTTGCTAGAATGCTGTCTTTTATTGACATGTCTGGTTTGAAAGATGGAGGGGGACAGTCAGGTTGCACTGCCCTGCCTATGTATCCTTCCCTAGTGGAAGGGAAAATGGAACAGTGGCTTCTTGCAGTGATGAGGATGTGAAAGCCATTCACTCTGCAAAGGAAGGCAGTGAAGAGTGAGTCATTTTCCCAAGACCCAGCAGCTCCTAACCCACATCCCGAATTTGGCCCTAAAAATATGATTACTATTTGCTCTTTACCTTGGTGAATCTGTTGATGATTTGACCTACAGGATTAGTCTCAAAATACTGGAGTGGAAGGTGCAGCACACTGTCTAACATCTGATGATGCAATGCCCGAGAGGCACAGAGAGATCCTCTAGTAAGCACATATGCACCACAGCAAACCAGAAGACCTTGGAGGAATAATAAGAAAGGCAAAGTATGGGTTTTCAAAGGGTCCACAATAGCAGTCTCTCCATTAGTGCTGTTTATTTCATTAATTAAATTTATTAAAAACCTCATACAATAAATCTCTCTAGGCATTTTAAAATTTAAAGCACAATAATGATACAAATAAATAAAATCCCAATAAAAAGCAACCAACAATATAAAACTAATACATGTGCCAATACAGCATAAAAATACAACATAGTATCAAGCATAAGAGATAAAACTATGCAATAGGGACTGAAATTTTTTTTCAAAATACTAACATGCTTAAAAATACTTTAAAGGTGCAATCCTGTGCAAGTTTAGACAGGAAAAGTTCTACAATTACCAATATTTTCCGTGTTTTAGGATTGTGCTTTTTCAAATGAATGAAAAAGAATGTAAAAGCCTGGGAGAACAGGAAAGTTTTAGCTTAGTGCCGAAAAGACAGCAGTGTGATCAGCAGGTGGGCTTCCCTTGAGAGAGCATTCCAGAGGCCAACACCAAAAAAGCCCTTTCTCCATTCTCTGAACCTCAGAATCAGGGGACACTTGAAAAAGAGCTTCCGTGAATGTCCTTATAGCAAGGGCAAATACAAATGGGAGGAGGTGTTCCATCAGGTACCAAGGCCCAAAGTTATTTAAGAGCTTATCCACCATCCCCAAGTTACCAAGGTCTTAGTCAGGCCTGCATCTGGGGATTGTTACAATTCAGCTGTTCAACTTCCTATTGCTGAAGTGTGCTAAATAGACACATATATATAGTTCTAATTTATCCTCAGTGCATAGAACTATTTATGGAGAATGGAAACATTATACAAAGGCCTTTAAAAATAATTTTTAACTGCTGCTTGTTTTATTTTTAATTATATGTTTATTGCTGCATTTTAAAACAGTCATTCTCTGTGTTTTAGCTGCTTGGATATTTAATGCTTCTTTTTAAATTATTTAAAAATATTGCTGCTGCTTTTAAAACTTAAAAAAAATTAATGTGTTTTAGCCTTGGTTTTATCATATTTATTTTAATTTTATTCATTAAGACATTTATATCCCACTTTTTTTCCTCTTGCAAGGAACCCAAGGCAGTTCACATGATCCTCCTCCTCCTCTCCATTTTACCTCACAACAATCCTGTGAGGTATAGGTTAGGCTGAGAGTCCACGACTAGCCCAAAGTCACCCAGTGAGCTTCATAGCTGAGTGGGGATTACAACCCGGTTTTCCTGAGTCTCAGTCCAACAGTCTAACCACAGCACCACACTTTTATTATATATGTCACCCTGACAGCTTTGGCTATAGAGCGTATCATACACTGAATAAATAATAATAAAATAATAATATAATGTTCGGGCCAGCTGTAGATTTTATGTGGGAATGAGACCTGAAAAGGGTAAGACATCCAGTGAGGGTGCACTGTTGACTTGCTTCCACATTAGTACACCTGAACAGCAAGAGGGAGGATTAAAAGAGAATTGCTTCCACACAGCAATCTCATTCTTCTGCCGAGTATAGATTCATAGAAATCTTATGAAATTAAGATTCATCAATCTTAGCATTAATGCAATGCATTCTTTCCTCTTTCAAAACTGATCAATACATATTGTTTTATTAGACAACATAAGATTATTCAAGTTAAGGAATGCCAAGGAATTAAATTTTGGGAACCAAAGGAAGCAGTCCGATCAGTCATACACAGAGGCTTACCCTGCATGACACCCAAGAGGCCATAGATACCGAGCTTGTGGTTTTTTAAGTGCTTCCATTCTGTGAAGTCTTTCAGTTGCTTTGCTTCTGTTGTCCATGTGCTCAGCCACAGGTTTTGTCCTATGGCGATAGCATTTTGTCCCAGGTAAGCTGCTATAGTTAGCCACATCCATGACCAGCCAAAGGCTTGTAGGTATTTCAAAATAATTGACATTTTCATCTAAACATAAGGAGATACACACAAAAGATATATATATATATATATATATACACACACACACACACACACACACACACACACACATACACACACACACTCTTGGGAAGTTAATTAAACAAAACAACAGCACAATCCTGACCTGCAGATCTGCTGACTCAAGGGTGTTTGGATGGGGCGGAAGGACTCTGCTGGAGGACTCTGATACTCCTGCGGAAAGCTCCATGGACAGAGATCTGCCACTGGTAGTAGGTACCAAAACAGGCATTCCAGGGCTGTGGTGGATGCAGCCTTGGATCCAAAGCCTCTTTGTTCCTCCAGGAGTTCTCAGGATCTGGCCCACCAACTATGCCAACCTGGGGTTGGAGTTGTTCCACTGGGTCTGCTTTTAGGAAAACCTCCCCCCCCCCCCCCCCCGCACACAATTACCCTCTGCCTTGGCTGGCACGAGCCAGAAAGGCTTCAGAATAGCAAATCATCCACCACTTAACTCCTCCAACTCCACTGGGGATTGTTCTGTAAGTTATTTATACTTCTTCACAGGGATGGATAAAAACTGGTTCAGCATGTCAGGATGCGATTCTTAGTCCTCAAAAAGAAATTCTCCCTTTCCCTAAATTGCTGAGTTTACTATTGTAGCTTCATTCCACTTATTCAGTTATTTTAACTGCCCATGATATTCTAGACAGCTGTAAATAGCTATTCAAAAAATACTTACAGTGCCAGTAGCAACTTTTTCTTTCTTCATTGAGAACATACTCCTTTGATCAAAAGAAGAATTGCCCAAAATGTAATTTTACATTGAAATAAAGTAGGCATAGAAGTTAGAACTCATCTAAGTAATTGTGCATTTTAAAATCGTCAATGATTCCACGGAGTAGGCAGGGACCACTCCTGCTCTGAAGGATGCGAAGGCCAGGTGTGCGCCAGTCTGATGTTAGTTCCACGCAGAGAGGGTTGGAGAAGATAATCCATGCTGGTGTGTATAAGTGTAACAACTAATTTTATTTACTATCCACACCACAGTTTGGGTCATAAACAGAAGGCACTGCCCCTTGCACAAGGGGGACTAATTTTCACCAATTCTCCCTTCACCCTGGCACATCCCCTCCTGTTCTGGAGGGCAGGGGTTCTCCCGACCCTCAGAGTTGCCTTTCTGTGAGCACAAAGGGCTGCAGGGAGAAGAGGAGACAAAGCCCCATTCCACTCATGGAAGTGAAGATCCTGCCCTATGTTCATAAATCCACACTGAAGAGGGTTGTACCACAAATCCACATGCAAAGCAAATTATTCCAGTTGGTGAAAAAGCAGTGTTATTAAGCACAACAACAATCCCAACTCATTACGAGCGCTGCGCTGTTTGGGTGTCCCACTGCTGTGAGGAATTACGGCCATTAGAGAGTGATTTTCCTAGACTACCTGAGCCAAACATTCTATTTCAGAGCTGCCTCCCCGCCTGCAACATTGGGGGGGGGGGGTGAGGAAAAGGAGAAAAAAAATCTGGGCATGTCAGGGGTGGGTGGTTTGTTTCAGGTATGTTGTCCTGGTCTCTCTGCTTCAAAATTGTTCTGTCACTTTTTTTTAATCCAACTACCCACACCATTAAGAAACCTCATGTTTTTGCAACAAAGATTTTGAAATTCCATTTCCAATTTTCCTAACAACCAGAGACAAACTCTCCCAGCTTGGGTCAGGCTAGGGAGTTATTTTTGTGGACCTTCAGTTTTGGGGCACCAGCCACCACTGGATCCATGAGACCCAGTTGCAGCTCACATTTCTCTGTACAGGTGAGATCTGCTAGTCCCTCTATGAGTGTTGCACCAAAAGCATGATGCATTTGCCATTCCGCTTTTCCCTCCTTTTGTGTACCACATGAACTGGAAGTTATTTTTGAGTACTCACCTCTCTTTATGCTCCAGATGTTGTGTTTTCTTTGGTACAATGTGGTCTTTTATTTTAGTGTCACCTTTCAGTTCTACAAAGAAAAGTTTAAAAAAATAATTATGTTAATTACCCACTAAAAAGCCTACAATATATTGGGTTGGATCCAGAGATGCGCCAGCAATAAAAATTCCAGCAGTGGCACTTCTGTGCAAGACCTTACAGAAGAGATCGTGCATCGTTGTTCAAGAGACTGTGCAACTCCCTCATGCAAGTGAAAACTTATCTGGATTTCAGTTCTCTTTTCTTATGCAAGGATCTTGTGCTAAGTCAGAAAAACCTCTTCTTCACACAGAGGAGGCTTTTCACTTGCGGAAGGGAACCTCTGGATCCAACACACTGACCCGATTCGCATGGCACACCAATTCCTGGCATGTTCAACCCAGGAATTGGTGGGGCCATGCAACAGTCGCTGCTTCTGCTTTCAATCAGCTGTAATCAACAGCCCAGGAATAACCTGTTCCTAGGTTGTTATTGTGCCTTCTAATCTGTAAATCTGGGTTGTTTAGAGCGTTAAACAACCCAGAGTTAACCCAACAATTGTCCATGGTTTGTAGATTACAGCTGGCTGAAAGCAGAAGCAGCAAGGGTGCAGGAGCAGGCACACTCACTTCCACAACTAACCATGGGTTAAACAACCCGTATTTAGCCATTATGTGCAAACTGGGTCACTGAGTGTAGTCAAATTAAAATTCAGCAAAAGAGAAAAAGAGAATCAAACTGCTGATACTAAACACATTGGGATGATGTGAAGTTAGCTTTCTCTACTCATTCACTGGTCACTGATGTTGATGAACAGGTTGAGATGCCGCCACCGCTCCCACTCGTAAAATTATTATTGCAGTCATGCATTCTCTACTGGACACAAATTTCCTAAAATGCCTGATACAGAAGACTTGTTTATACAGTTGATTCTCAATTAACTGTGAATGACCCAGGCTAGCCGTAAAGATTGGAATAACAACCTCTGAAACTTAGTGGTGTAAAAGGCTCAAAGTAATGGTGCTCTTTAGTCCCAAAATGGAAAAGAAAATGGTATTAAGTAGTAAGACAAACAAGCAAACTGGCCATCCTCAATGCAGTCACTCTCTCTCCGCCTAACATACCTCACAGGGTTGGTTGCAAGGATAAAAGAGTGGGAGAGACAGTGTACATGATAAAACTATAATGGATTCCTACCTGCATAACACAAATAATATGTGAGCTTTCCTCCTAAATATCAGAGGTGTAGGGAGGGCCCTACAGGTGATATGGGAAATAAGTCAAATCAATGGAACCTAGGGTCATAGCAGCTGCGTCTGGGTGCACGTAGGCACAACCCTACCACCACACCTGGATTGGCTTTATCTAGTTTTGAGCACAGGGTTCAAGTCTCACGAAACAGAATCCTGCAAATTAGTATGTACAAATTGACTTTATTTACTCACTTGATATCGAGGGCGCCTCTTCATTATCCTTTCCTCTGCCAAAGGTTAGAACCAGCTCAGCAAAATTTGCTCTTTTAGAGAGTAGCTCTTTATAATTCCCCATTTCGATAATTCTACCACCTTCCATCACAACTATGATATCTGCCAGAGGTAGGAGCATCAGGTTGTGTGTCACTAAAATACGAGTCTTGGGAGAAAGGAAAACACCACCGTTTAGATTTTACACAAATTGAGGGCAGACTTCAGGCTTGCAGGATCTACTTTGCTTTTTTTTTTTTTTTTACTAGAGCCAGAGATCTACCAACTGGCGCCAGCTGCAAAAAACATCCACTTGCAATTAAAGAATTCTGAGCCCAGAAATTTGTTTTGAGCACCAAAACTGTATGCAACTCACAGTCCATCCACACATAAATCCACTCCTGGTTACTTCAAACTTTCTGCATTTCAGCAGCATAATTTAGGGAAGGGGGGTCATTTTGTTGCTGCTATTAGTAACTGACTAGGAGCCCAAAATCCTTGCTAATTTACTGCAAATCACCCAGAAAACTACCTTCTGCCCACCTCTGTTTTACACTATACATGCCAATTCCAAAGATTAAAAAAAGAAGAAGCCTTCTTGCCTACCTTGTTTTTCAACAAGCTTGAGGACCCGATCACCTTCTCAAAAAGATGTTTCCCCACATGGACATCTACAGCAGACAAGGGATCATCCAGCAAGTAGAGATCAGCATTGCTGTACACAGCTCTAGCAAGGCTTACTCTCTGCTTCTGGCCACCACTTATATTCACTCCCTAGGAAGAAAAAACAAAGGCCATGCTATTCAAAAGAACAACCTGTTCCTCTTAAATTGTTGCCTACTGTTTCTTCTTTCAAAATATTCTCAATGCAACTGCCAACACAGAACATATAAAACAGGACATACTCAATCTTGTACCTCTGTTGGGGTGTTTAATATTTACATTCCAGTCTAGAGATTCTCTGCAGACAGATAAATATATGGAACTCTTCAATGAGCCATTTTCCTACTGAGTTGAATGTGCCAGGGATTTGTTGCTTGGTTATGAACTCTGGGTTGTTTAAACCATGGGCTGTTGTTACATGTGGTCCCAAAACTATTGGTTGTTCATGGGTTGTTTTGTCAGGCTACAGAGGCGGTGGGCAAGAGTAGTAAAAAACCACTCTTCATGGCGGAACTACAGTGCCACAAAGCCATTTGGGAAACAGGAAGGAAGCGGGTGAAGGAGAGGGGAAGCAAACAACTGAGCAATTGAAAGAACAAACAGTAGTTTCTTCAGTTTCCTGCCAGACAAACCCTGAGAAGGGTTACAAACCATGGGTTAAATAAACCGTGTGTTACCATTATGTGCAGACCAGGTCACTGTGTTGCAAAGGCTACTAGTGTGTAGTTTCAGCTCAGCCGAGAACAAACAAACACCACCACATGGTTCTGAAGAACACTATTTGAAAACTACTTGGGATAGATCCCTAATACAACCCAATTGTCCTTCTGCTACTTTTAAAGCTGAATACCCAGAAGACATTTAAATGCCTTACTCTGCATACTTGGGAGTCTTCACTTACCCTTTCTCCAATTTCTGTTTGATCCCCAACTGGTAATTGCTCCAAGTCTGGCAACAAAGCACAGGCCTCCAAAACCCTTTCGTAATAGTGCTTGTTCAGTCTGGAGCCAAAGAGAATGTTTTCTTGCAAAGTGGAATTCTGTATCCAGGCTTGCTGGGACACATAAGCAACTGAACCCTGAAGGAAGGAAACACACACTGAAGTGTACAAACTTCTGAGCAGGATGAGATTGCAGGAGCAGAGTGTATTAATGTTAACTCTGAAATACATTTGGGACCCAATTCAGTCCTATCTTGGGCTTGGCGCTTGCACAAAGATGGCGTAACTGAACTCTCTTTTCCCCTTTGGGAGCACATACTTCGGTATCATACACATGCTGCAGGTGAGTGGAGACAGGAAAGCCGGGCACGTATATGAGAGGCATGAGCTATCATTTCATTCCCTGTAATGGTGTCAGGGCTGGGCTGTGGGCATCAGTCTGATGTAAGCCAGGAGCCTGGAATCAGAAGCTGTGGGAAAAGCTAGGAGGCAGGACAAAAGGACAAACCAGGAGGCAGGACCAGGAAATGGCCAAGGATACAGGAACATGTAAGTAGGGATGTACAGATCTTGTAAAGTTTGTTCTGTGTCCACTTCACAGATTGTCAAGTGCCTTTCGTTCCATCTGCTCATTGACAGAATTGGATTTTTTCCAGTTTCCCAAATTTGCGCTTGCACAAATCTCTCCAAAAATGTGCATGTTCACGTTTTGCCTATGGGGGAAATGTGCATTTTCATCTGGTGATTTTTTATTTTATGTATTTTTATTTTATTTTATGTATTTTTCTACGACTAAATGTGTGTTAAATTCCAGAAAGTAAAAAAAAAAAGGGTCCACAAGTCTGTGGAATCCGTGTGATCTGGGAAAACCCGGTCTGCTGTGGAATCTGTGGGCTGAAATCTAAACTCATTTGATTCTGTTGCAGATTTCTCCGACATCCCTACGTGTGAGTGCTCAAGAAGACTGAGCTGCTCAAGCAATGCTCAGATGGAACAGGAGCCCTTTATACTCTTCCCTTACCAGAAAGATCCAGTGGCCAGCATGAGTGGGTGGAATCAGTCCAGGGTTCGAAGGTACTTGGCTGAGACGGCTACCACCTGCACTTCAGTGGTTCACCACACAGGGGAGCTACACAGAAACCCAGGAGCTCCTGATAAATGGCCTGGGATGCTGCAGGCACTTAGGGGGGTGGTGGTGGTGGTGGTGGTGGTGGTGGTGAAGAGGGTTCCTTTCTGCCCAATGGGGATCTGTCTCTGCGCAGGTGCCATGTCCACAGTAGGACTGGCTCAAGCCCATATTAAATTAGAGCAGCCTTCCCCAGACAGGTGCCTGCCAGATGTGTTGGAATGCTACTGATGGAAGGTGCAGTCCAACACATCTGGAGGGGCCCCAGGTGGGGAAGGCTGCTTTAGAGAAACAATAAAGCTCTGAAGGATTGGGTATAATCCCTAGAAAGAAAATAACCCTGCAAAGGCCTTACTCTGCAAACTGCTAAAAAAAAAAAAAAGCAATATGAAAATGCAGTAGCTTTTCAAAGGCTCCACTAAGCAGAGAAATACACTTTCAACGTCAGGAAACATATCCGTAAATGAAAATAATTTGAAACCCAAGCAAATCCACTGTACTTTTCTCTGGGCAGTTCCTTCCATTTTTTCCATTTCTCCAAGAATGGCAGAAAGCAGAGAAGATTTTCCTGCTCCAACTTGGCCAACGACAGCAACCAAGCAACCTTCTGGAATCTCTAGGGTCAGTCTAGAAATATTTAAGGAAACAAACACCAAATGTATCTGCTACTCAAACACATACACAAAAATAGATCTCCTTAGTAGTTGTTCCAAAGAATAATGTTCCTTACTCAACAGTCACAGCCTTCCTGCTTGTACTTCCTGATCACCTGGGTTGCAAAAGGTGTCCCACCCACCATGGCAAACAGTTGCTTTCAGGGTTATCCCTCCCCAGGACATTCCCTCAGGCATTTTTCTATCATGGCTAGGAGCCACCTTCAATTCCTCCCAGATGACACTCCCAAGCAACCGCATTTTACCTGACATGCTCCCTTCCTCATCTTGTTGAAGTTTGCTTCACTCATATAAATCAAGTTGAGCAACGGCTACAGGTACTGGCTCTAGTATGAAATGTTGGGCAAAGGAGCTTTCATGGACTACCGGCCAAGTGTCTCCCACCTCCTGAAACACTTATCTTGGGCACATTTACTGGGTATAGGGAACTCTGCCATGCCCCCTCTTTAATGAGCTTCCACCACGCGTTAAAAATGTGGTTGTTCAGGCAGGCATTTGGGGTAGGTTAGGGTATTTTTAGAAATATGATGTTTTTATGGTAAATTTAAACATTTTGTTTTAAACTGTTTTATTATACAGTCTGTACGTCGCCCAGAGTGGCTGGGTGACCAGCCAGATGGGTGATTAATAAATTTAATAAATAAAAAATAGAGAGAGGGATATAAAATTATGCATGGTGTAGACAGCATGTGGATAGGGAGAACTTTTTCTCCCTCTCCCATAATACTAGAACCTGGGGTCATCCCATGAAGCTGACTGGTGGGAGATTCAGGATAGATAAAAGGAAGCACTCCTTTGCAGAGTACATAGTTAAACTATGGAATTCACTACCACGGGATGTACTAATGGCCACCCATTTGGATGGCTTTAAAAGGGGGTTGGACAAATTCCTGGAGGAAAAGGCTATCAATGGCTAGTAGTCCTGATGGCTATATATTACCTCCAATATCAGAGGCAGTATGCATATGTACACTAGTTGCTGGGGCACTTGGGCAGGAGGGTGCTGTTGCACTCATGTCCTACTTGTGGGTTTCCCAGAGGCAGCTGGTTGGCGCTGTGTGAACAGAATGCTGGACTAGATGTCTGATCCAGCATGGCTTATGTTCCTATATTTTTTAAGTGAAGTCCTGAGCCAAGCCTCTATTAAACCTTGGTCAATGTTTTCTGTTTTAACTCAAAGAAATGTTTTATCATAGCACTTACACAGAAACTGACAGTGCCATATGTGTAAGTGCATGTAGATACCTACAGAAAACTACTGTTAGGAGGCGGGGGGAAGCACAGCTCAGATCTTACTTGTCCTCAAGCAGGATGGAAGCTAAGCACCTGCTTTTCTCCTCCTGTGGGAGCTTAGCTTTCACACTGTTTGATAACCAGCAGATTCAGAGTGAAGACAATCTCTTGGCCAATGTCCCATTTCCACAATACATAATCATCTGTATTGGATGCCACAACCACCTTCACCGTTGCTTGCAGATCAGGGATGGGGAACATGTGGTCCTCCACATGTTCTTGGACTGCAGCTCCCATCACTTTTCATCACTGGCTATGCTGGCTAGGGCTGATGGGAGTTGCAGTCCAAAATCACCAGGAGGGTCACACGTTCCCCACCACTGGAGTAGAGCCTGAAAGATGCAGAGATCCCAGCAGTCATGTCACTTGGGGTTGTGTCTTTTTCTGATCTTCAAAAAAAATTGCCCTCTTAAAGGCTTCTTCCCTTCCCACCTCAGATTTTTCATCAGATGCATGGAAACCGGTTTTTCATTTGAGTGCTCAACCTGGCATCCAGGACATTGCCCTTAGTGCAACCTTCCCCAAAGTGGTGCCCTCCAGATGTTTTGGACCTGGCTTGAGCCCCAGCCAGGATGGCAAAAGCCAGTCCAAAACATCTGGAAGACACCATGCTGGGGAAGGCTGTCTTAGGACGCAATCCTATGGGGATAGTCAGCCTCCTCCAAACTCAAAGGCAGGCGGAGCAGGGAGGGGATCTTCTCCTCCGTGCTCTGGCCACCCTGCATTTGCGGCTAGACAGCTGATTTTGGCTGTCTAGCCCGGGCACGTCGGGGGGTGGGGAGGCTGCATGGTGCATCGGAAGTGTCGTAACAATGCCTCCGTGGTCTCCTCCCCTCCCCGCCTCTGGGAACGCTCCCTTTTCTCCCGCTCCGCACTTACAAACGCAGAGATGGGGACAAGCCATGCTGCCTGGAGCTTGGTTCCCAGAAACCGAAAAATCCTATGGCCTCCTAGATTCTGTCTAGAGGGCATAAGATTGCTCCCTTAGTGGATGAAAATGGCATTTGCACGCTAGATTGTAAATATAATTTGTGTTTCTTACTTATTTAAAGTCGGGGGTCCAATCTTCTCCCAGTGGAAAGAGGCATTAAGAAATCTAACTGCATGATCTTGAGGTCCAGAAACAAAACAAGTGCAGTTAACAGAAGCAGGCTCTCCAGCTCAAGTTCCCAATTGTTCTTCATAGAACTAAAAAGGTTTTGATAAGCTTACCTCCACTGTAGTCTGTGTTCATGTTTTGAGGGTCAAGGTCTTCAGAAGACAGAAAACCCACTAAACGACCCAAAGAAACTTTTGTCTGAAAAAAAAAATGGATACATACTTACCAATTTAGATTCTTAAAATGATTACAGGCAAGGGGAGCCCACTTCCTCCACACATTGTTTTCCATTCCCAAAACCAGTGAGACCTCTACTGGTTACGATTAGAAGAGTCTGAGGTTGAAAACACAGCTAAATGCTTCGGATTACAACTTCCAGGATTCCTGACCAGTGGCCACACTGGCTGGGAATTATGGGAGATCCAGTCCAAGACATGTGGAAGGCACCATATTGTGGAAGGCTGTATGACACTGTCACCGGTTAAAAATGTTCCCTACACTCTCCTTTAGCCACACAGGGAGCTAGTTTTCTGGAGAGCCCTACACCCTGCTTCTTTGCATTGAGTAGTCATCTGTTTTCACCATGAACCTGATTTAATAGTTCATTGCTGGTGGAACAGGCAGCCTGCACCATTGCTGGCTATGGAAGGTAAAGGCACCACGATTGCACAAGCCAGCTTTCCCCAACCTGGTGCCCTCCAGATGTTTTGGATTCCAATTCACATCAGCTCCAACCAGCATGGCCAATGGTCAGGAATGCTGGGAGTTGTAGCCTAAATCATCTGGAGGGTGCAAGGTTGGGGGAAGCTGGCATAAGCTATACCACGGCAACTGGAAAGCATAGTGGTTATTTGTTTGTTCATAATGTGGCCCTTGGACCCTCCAAAAGCCCCTCATGGCAGTTTACGACAGTATAAAAGCTGGAGGGCATTAAAACAAGACAATAAGACAAATCCACAGACAATTACCATAAGTCAAAAGGCTTCCAGAATCAGGAAGTCTTAACTGCCTACCTAAAAGTAGTTAACAGAGGGGCCAATTCAACCTCTCTTGGGATGGAATTCCAAAATCAGCGGTGACGCACTTGCTATTACTGGACTCTCATGCTGGAGCCCTTATCTTGAAGCAGGTCAATGATACCAGAATCCTAATGTATTACTTGTATGTGGTAATGGGGCGGTGGGTGGGAAGGGGTGACAATAAATTTTCAAGGGTTCATTCAACATGCTCACAAAATGGAGGTCTTAAGGCCAAGATAAACATGACAGTGGAAGACCTGTTTGTTTAAACTCAGGTCTGCTCCAATCACATATATAAAGTATGTGGTGTGTCGAAGTTCTAGAGCAAAAATGGCAATTGGTACTGATTTGCCTCCCTGCAGTCTGGTTTCCGCCCCACTGCCTGGCTGCTGTCCCCACCCTCAGCTCTGGTAGTGAAAGTGAGTTTCGATGGGGCAGAAACATTTGCACAGGGGGGATGGATGTGGGTGAGTGGCACGAGCTGCCCTCACCCACACACCCCTTTTGCTCTAAAAATTGGGGTCGTCCTAGTCCTGCTCTACATGCAACTGGGGCAGTCCTACGTAAAAACAAACAGTCCTTTTGCATCACATCTAGATGAACCTGGCTTTCAGGCGGGACTGTGAGGTTTATCTTACAAATAATTTTTGCTGCATAGGCTAGTCTTCCCCAACCTGATGCCCTCCAGATGTTTTGGACTTTGACTCTGATCAGCGCCAGCCAGCATAGCCAATGATCAGGAATGCTGGGAGCTGAAGTCCAAAACATCTGGAGGGCACCAGGTTGAGGGAAAGCTGGCAACGTTTTCATCAGCATATACTCTGAAAATCTTAAGCTACACAGAGATGGTTTTGAAAGAATAAACAGGCCCAAGCACTTTAGAAAAATCCCGTACAATATGAGCTGTGGTAAACATGGATAGATGTTAAACGTTAGCTAAAAGATGAAAACATGCACAAACTTAAAGATGAAGTGGCACAAACGTATGCTTACCTGAGCTACTGCAGAAATCACTGTGGGCAAATCGAACAAAGGCAGTCGTAAAATATTAAACAAAGAGATCGAAGTAAAAACTTTAGCTGCAGTTAAAACATTTTCTTCATCCAACAGAAAATAGACTCCAAATGTAGCCAGAGAGACCTTTAAGAGAAAGAAGTGATGATTTTCTTTCCCCATAGGTCAGAGCAGTTATTTCCAGTAGTACTGACTGAAAATCACTTCAGTTCAGCATTACTGACATTAAAAAGACACCAATTCAAAAGTTTTTCTTGGCAGAAAGTTCAGGGGGCGGGCGGCGGGGGGAAAAACAGACACACTCAATGACACAGATCTCCCAAGTGTCATTTTACTTAAATTTTGCTTACTTACAAGTGAAATTTTAAGATCTTGGCATTCAGACAGTTTATAAATAATGCCTGGTTCCGGACCATCCGCTATGCAAAGGATGTTGCTTCAGAGGCAGCCGAAGCCAAAATACGTGACCAGCGTGCAAGGCTGAAAGGAACTTGTGTGTTCAAAAGTAGCAATACCTTGGAACAGGGGTGGGCAACTTCATATGCTCCGGGGGAGTTCACAGGGCACCACCAAAAAAAGGAAAGAGCAAAAAAGATATTCCTGCATTGCCGCCAAAATTCAGTTGCAAACCACTCCGTAGCACTATACAGCACTACCAGGGTTACATTTGCTTGTTTCCAAGCTAAATTTAACCCTATTGATGTTCTGCAGCCACTAGGGACACCTTTATTTGTAAAACAAAAATAATCAGGTGGCAGAGGAGGGTGGTGGGGGCCACACAGGGGGAAGCAGGCAGTCCGTGGGCCACGTGCTGTCCAACCCTACCCTAGAATAATTACATTACAACTGGCATTACATTGCATGCATTATAATTAGGCATATAAAAGACACATCGGCTTGGATCCTAAGTTGCTCCTCCATTCATATAACAGGTGAGGGTGTCTGCCAACTTCCCCCTCCATCTTCAGTCCCTACCACCATATCTCACAGCATTCTCAAGGACAAGCAACCCCCAGGAGATTCTCAGGGGGATGCAGAGGAAAGGGGAGGCAGGAGAGCTCTCGACCATTAACATGAACTCTGTTCTACTCATGGAAGGAAAATAAGGATCCAAGCTATGGTCTCCCAAACTTCTCCTAAAACCTTAGCCAATCCTGTTCCATTTCCATATGTCTTCTTCAGCACTTCCCCACTCAAAACCTTTACTGCGTTATGGCATCAATTAAAAAAATTAGCATGAAAACAAAATCCCATGCTCAACGTAATCAGGAAATAAAGTTTAAACAAATTGGTCCAGATGTTATTCTTTCTTTCTACACTGATGGTTTGTGCACCGGCAGGTGCTAAAACTCTGGATGTGTACAGTCAGTTCCACATGGTGGCAAAGCAGTTCTTTATCAACTGTGTTTCCATATGCCTAACAGAATACAGATACCCAACAGTTTCACATTAAAACACACCAGGAAAGGGATACAAGTCAATGTCAGCATGGAGAATGTTGTCAGGTATCCAGAGGATTTCAAAACGTCTATTTCACGCTCCCGAATTTCCACAATCTTTTTCTGATACGAAGGCTCCCATGCATATAGCTTGAGAATCTAAATGGAAAGTGATGTTTTGATACACCAGTGGCAGTTAGCAATATTCTGAAATACAACTCATGTTCAAACGTTTTGTATAGACAGATGGATTTTAAAAATTTAGGCAGCTAATCTTCTCCCCCTGCATGCATGTGAAGAGCAGGTGGTGTAGCATCTCCTCATAGGAACAAATGAAAAGCTATGCTGGATCAGACCAAGGGTCCATCTCATCCAACATTCTGTTCACTCAGTAGTCAACCAGCTGCCCGTGGGAAACAAGTAGGACAGGAGTGGAATGGCACCCTCTTGCTCATGTTCCCTAGAAACTGGTGCACACAGCCATACCACCTCTGATACTGGAGGAAGTATATAGCCATCAGGACTAGTAGCCACTGATAGACAAATTCATGAATGATAAGGCTAATCCCCTTTTAAAGCCATCCAAATTGGTGGCCATCAATATGCCTTATGGTAGCAAATTCCATAGTTTAACTATGTGCTGTGTGAAGAAGGACTTCCTTTTATTCGTCCTGAGTCTCCCACCAATCAGCTTCACTGGATGATCCCACGTTCTAGTATTATAGGACAGGGAGAAAAATGTCTCCCTATCCATTTGTCATAAGACCAAAGAAGAACCTTATTTTTGTAATCTATTGCTGTCAGACAATTTACCTCAACCAGATACCCTTCCATAATAACACATAAAGTCCACTCCTCCCCAGGCTCCTACAGAAGTAGGAGTTGATTATTTATTGGAAGCTGGATCAATCTAATAATCTACTATCAAGTCAGCTACAGATTCCCAAATAATCTGAACCTGAGTAATGAAAATGTGTCAGAAGTATATGAACTACTTCAAGCATATTTTAAAGAGCCCAGACTAGGTTATATAAGTGCAGGTGATCTTTCAAATAATCTAGTCCCAAGCTTTTTAGGGATTTAAAGGTGAGCACCAGCAATTAAAATTGGGCTTGGAAACTCAGTGGCAACCAGTGCAACTGGCACAGAACTGATGTTACATACTCTGATCAGCAAGCAACTGGTCAGTTGCATTTTGTACTGATTTTGAGAAAGGACCTCTAGCAAAAGGCTGCAAACACATCCGTCTGCAAGAGGAAAGCTCACCAAAACTCTATGGATAGTAGCCAACGTGGGCCTTGCACGGACAACCCAGGATTGCACCCCTTCCAGAAATGAGCATTTCTGCTCATTTCAGTGCTTGCCCCCAGAAGCGCTACATCGTGGCTGCGCGCGGTAGGGGCTGCCCGCATATGCACTGCTGGTGGTGGTCCTGGGCCGCCCATACAAGGCCCACATCGCATACTACCCATTGCTTCCATGGACAATTTTCTCAAACATCACTTTGCTTCCTGTAATTCTCTTTTAAAAGAATACACTTACTTTGTACCAGCTTGAGGTGGGCCACTTTTCTTGCGGCGTACCTTTTCATCAAAATAGCTGCTGCAATGTATTCCTACTCATATCGCTTGGCAGCTGCTGCTACAATTTATCTTGGAAACTTGCCAGCATGTTTGCCAACATTTTAAAGTAGGATAAAACATTCCATTAAAAAAGGGTTAGTGCATACATTTTGTAATTAAAAAAATACTACCCATTTCTTTTTGAAGAAAGCAAAACCATAAGCAGAATTTAATGGCGCTCCTTACTTAAGAAATTTGTGGAGATTGTATCAGCCTTCACTTGAAGAGAAGTTACAGAACAGTTAAGGTGACAACTGGTCCTTAAATGAAAGTCTGGGCTATCAATAATCTCTGACTCATACACCTTGTGTCCTCAGACATCTGATTAAATAACTACACAGATTCATTATCTATTTGTCTTACCTTTATTCCATGCAAGATTTCATTTAGGAGTTTAACTTGTTGATCACTATTCTTCATTTGACATTTCTGAATAAAAGAGTAAAGGCTGCATTTTTAAGCTGCATAACCCAAATATGCTATATTACAACTGATAAAGCTAACACAGTCACTAATTAGTGATTGTGTTAGCTTTCTCAGTTTAATGTGTACCTACACTGGTAGATGAGTTAGAACTTTATTTTAAAAAATAATAATTCCATAGCCATTATAAAAACAGACGTTTCAGTAGATACCATTTAGCAATGTTCATTCATTATGTTTCTATACCAACCAATAACCAAATCTCTGTGGGTGGTTTGCAACATGGCAAAATATAATAAACCGTTAATAAATAAAACATTTAAAACAATTTGAAAAAGTTAAAAACAATTAACTACCAGGACCCAATCAAAAACCAACATTAAAAACCCCTGTCAAATGCCTGGGAGTAAAAGAGAGTCTTAACCTGGTGCTGAAAAGATGAAAATGCTGGCACCAGGTAGCCTTCACTGGGGAGAGCATTCCATAATCTGGGGGCCACCACCAAGAAGGCCTTCTCACTTTTTCTCTTAGGTCAATCCATAGAATGATGAGCCTATGCCTGGTGTTTGCCAATGCCCACCTTCGACTTGCAACTCCCCATGCCACATTCCAAGCCTTTCTTTTGAGTTTCCCAAACTTTACAAGGCTTTTCAGTGGGCACAGAGAGGCTACAGTGGGGAACAGGAGGTGTTGGGATACAACCCATTCAGATTCAAATTACTGCCTCCACAGCAATTTACTACAGTACTTCAGCTGAAATTCCTCACCTTGAGTTGCTTCATTTTGGCTGCAACAAAAGCATTAATAGGTAAAATCAAAAGTAGCACACCAACACCCGCTAACACCGAAGGGCCCAGTTCTTGCCATAGGAAGAAGATGGTTAGCAGGATCTGGAAAGGGGCTGACCACAAGAGATTGAGGTTGATGGTCAGTTCCATAAGTTGCTGGATATCTGCTGACATCAAGTTAACTATTTCACCAGTTGTATATTTTTGTCGTGAAGAGCTGGATAAATTTAAGGCCTGCACCCAAAGGGGAGATAAATACAATGAATAATTTTGAAACATATTTTACAGTAGTCCCGCAATTGTGACATACAGCCGTAATACCTTTTTGTATACAAGGCCAACAACTGCAGTCTTAATTTTGACAGCGGTAAGCATGTTAAGACGTTGGTAAACCTGATGGATAAGTGTCTGAAGAACAACCACAACAAGAAGGGCAACTGCATACCCATAACCATTCCAGTATGAACCAGAATGATGCTCAAACTGTAGAATCATTTTTCTGCGAAGAAAAAAAAAAATTATGCCCATATTACTTCTCATTTTTAGAACAGTCCAATAAATTTTCATTAGATCTACTTGATCAAACAACTACCAAGACTCATATTCACTCTGCTTACATCAGCTTTCCCCAACTTGGTGCTCTCCAGATGGTTTGGACTACAACTCCCACCAATCCTGACCATTGGCTAGGGCTGATGGGAACTGAAGTTCAAAACATCTGGAGGGCACCAGGTTGGGGAAGGTGGCTTACAAGCCTACAGAAAGCAGCTATGTTCCTTCTATTCATATTTCCATTCAGCAGTTAAACAACGTTTACATCATTTCTCATTTCCTGTTTAGAAAGTACCAGAAAATTGCAGCTCTGTTTATAACAGAAGATGGCATCTAGAGGATGAAGGGTGGTAAGCACAAGATGCAAAGCTTCATCCAGACCCTGACCATTGGATGCCATGCCTGCATGGGTTTTACTGCATGGTTTTACTGTCTCCTGTGACTTAAGAAGAGATGAAGGGCAAACAGGTTATAGTTTGTTCTCCTGGTTCCAGTCGCCATGTCCATGGGTATCTAACATCCTCTGAACTCCTGGGACATGGCCTGTGTGAACTGCAATATTCCAACTTGAACGTGGAGCCTCCCTCGGCTGCAGGCAATGCTAAGATGCAGCTGTGCTCTAAGAAAGCTTAGGGCACAATCCTATGGCCACTAGTCAGCAGCTATATGGCTATAGGACAGGTTAGTTCCCGGGAACCGACCTTGGAGCCTGCATTCCGAGGTCGGTTCTCTGAGAATGAACCTCCACCCCCTCCAACGCTGCCTCTTAGGCAGTGCAGATCGGCCCCGTGCCTTGCACTCGTGTGGAGCAGCGAAAACGGGGCATTTCTGGGGTAGGCACTTCAGGGCAGGCTGAAGTGCCATTCCAATGCTTCCTATGCGCCGTACGCCCCCCTGCTCCGACTATCTAGCTGTGAATGCAGGGTGGCTGAAGTGTGGAGGGGACGATCCCCGCTGTGCATCTCCTGCCCTGCACTGGATAGGCAGTCGCCTCCGAGTTCGGAGGCAGCTGCCTATCCTGATAGGATTGAGCCCTCTGTTTATGTACAGGGGATGAGCATGGGCTTAGCATACAGGGAGGCACAGGGTCCACTGCACAGAGATGTGCTTCAAACAGCAACATTGTAGCAGAAGAAAATCTGCATGTTGGATGCAGATTCCAGAATGCACTTGACCTCTGGTGCACTTGCACACACACAACCTCTAACCCATGCACTTCATGTGCCACTGGTAAGGGCAGAATCATGCCTAAATTTAATTGTGAAAATAGCAGCGGCTATAAGGGCTGCACTGTTTAATTGCTGAATCAATTACAAACTTTTAATCGGGAAAAAGGTGTCTGTAATTAATTGGGCAGCAGATTCTTTTTAATTATTATTAATACAAGTACAAAACTACAAATGACAGGTACAATCTTAAAACAGAATTCCCCTGGTGTAAAGCACTTCTGCTCATGCAAGGTAGGGCATCTGATTTTCACCCATTCCCCCTGCCCACTTCGGCTCACCCTCCACTCCTCCCTAAACCGCTCCCAAGGGCTGGTATATGATGCAACAGCTGCAGTAGGTGGGGGTGATGGGCCAAAGTTGGGTGTTCCACCTTGCACAAGCAGAAACTTTCTGCAAGCACAAAGCCACCATTGGCTACAGCGCATAATAGTCACTTAAAATTAATCTACAAACCACATCTTATAGACATAAGCATTTCGTGGCAGTGTCCAAGATGAGAAGTCCGGGTTAATCTGCTATGCCTCAAACACAATAACCATGTTTGGGCATCGCACTAAACCGTAGTTTAGCATGACAGTAAGAAGCTGCAGCAAGCCTTGGGCTTGAACACTCCTGTTACCCTCTCCTCCTCCAGCACTTTCACTTCTGATTAACCACAGTTAATGTTGTAGAGTGTAACCCTAAACTATAGTTAATGTTAACTATAGTTTGTTTAAACAAGCCAGCGTCATAACCCATGGCTTGTCAGTTTGGACAGCACAACAAATTACTGACCTAAAGCAGAAGTGAACAGTTCTGTAACTCCTGCTGGCAGCACCAGAGGAAAAGGGGGGGAATGCGTGAGCCCAAGGCTTGCTATGGCTTTTTCTTATCATGTTAAACAGTGGTTTAGGATGATGTCCAAACCGAGCCAGTACTTAAGCTACATACCTGTCCTCAACAGAAATCAACAAGGCAATATCGTAATAGTATGGTAATCAAATAGCCAGCAGAGGTCAGGCTCTGTAGCCAATGTACAATCACTTGAGATGCTAGCTCAGGCACTGTTGCTGTGCGCTATTGAGGACTCTTTGGAATAATTACATCTTCAGTTTTTCCAGGCCAATCACTAGGAAGCTTTAGAGTAGATTGTTTTTCTGCAAGCCATTAGCCAGATACAGGGTGATGAATAGTGCACTTCATTTTAATTACTTTTTCTCAGAGAACCGATACATCCTGCAACATACAGGTGTATTTGTGAAATTTTGCACTGAATGTCATCCATGCAAGATCTTCAGCAAGAACCCAAGGAATTGGGATCTGCCAGCCCAATATTATTTAAGATTTATATACCTTACAAGATACTTATATGTCTTACAAGGTATTGCATACATTAGGCAGATTTGTAAACTTACTTCATAATCTGTGGACTTGTAAAAGCTAACACATCAGCTGCAACTTTCAGAATAGTGACTTTGAGCAATAAAAATTTAAATGTTTGCCACAGTGGGGAAAGGAGTGATGGCTTTGGGGAAACTGGATTCTCTATTGCATCTTTATAAGCAGGAGCCTGTGGATTACATATAGGGAAGTCAGAAAAGACTGAAATAACGTTTGCCTATAACAAAAGAATATCAAACTAAAACAAAGAATGCCGAAAGATATTGTGACACGTTGTGCATTTATCACATCAGCATTTGTGTGCTTTTGTACCCATGCTAAGCACCAAGCTTCTAAAGGGACATCAAAGGATTCCTTCTTACCACCATGATGAAACACACCAAAGAAATACTCCTTTGTTGCAAAATCAGCAGAAGTACACACCCTATGTGCCTCTGTGTTATGCCAAATGTAACATACATTTTTTAAAAAAATCATGGTTCCAATGTGTGAAATACATCTGCCCCCCTTGAAGCCTGGTTTAATTGCAGTGATCAATTTATAATGTAGAATTTGTGTTCGTTTATCATTTTCCTACTCACGGACATAACAGTTTGGACTAATATGGTAGTGAGTGCCTTCCCAACCCACACACTAGGCTTGCCTGACTTATTTCTGGACTTGCTCAGTGTCCATACATGGACTTAACAGTTGCCTAGGGCTACCTTAAATACTATTACTGAACTCATTCTCTGCGTCTTGGTCCTTATCTAGCCAAAACAGCACCACCTACATACAAGAGAAAGATATCAGCAGATTTGTGGAACCCCAGGTTTTTCAGACGTACAAAAAAAATTAGGGAAAAAAACCTAAGGGAAGAACCACAAAACAGCCTAACAAAGACTAAGCATGCTCAGTAGCCAAAGAACACCACATGTCTGTTGGTGGTAAAAAGCCCAGAAAACTGGGAGCACTTGAATGGAATGGACTATCCTGGGAATGGGCATGGCACAACCATGTGCAGCCTCAAGGCAACACAACGTTTATCTGAACTGCCCCTCCCTCCCTATTTCAGTAGTGAAACATATTGAAGGTGGCTGGAAGATTATTATATGTTCTTAGCAGACATACAATTAATACACCCACACTTTATTTTCATAATTATAAAAAAAGTTCTGAACATTTTAAAAAGGCTTTTACAATATGGCTGATGTCAATAGATCTAGAAATATGTTATTACACTGTATTAGGAGTGGGAAACTTGTAGCCCTTCAGTTGCTTTGGCCTACAATTGCCATCAGCCCTAGGCAGCATACCCAATGGTGAGGGATCATTGGAGTTGTGGACCAAAACAAGTAGACAGCCAGAAGTTGCCTACTTCTGTACTATATGAAGGGACAGAGCTGTTACAGGGATCAGGTCTTTGATCAGTGCCCCTTCTGGGTGGTTTGCCACTGTTGTGGATTAGCTGCTTCTGTTACAAATCCGTCTTTAAGCTCTTCCTGTTGATATAAAGAAATAATTTTTAAGATGTCACTGCAAGTAACACAAGCTCCACTAGACAGTTTTAAGAGGGTATGGTGAGTACCTGCAAAAGGTGCTTGTGCCATCATTCCTTCACAGGTAAACCTGGGATTAAGACTCACTGAAATCAACGAGAATTGCATCTGTGTAACCATGTTTAGGGTTGTGTTGCCCAACGTTTACATTTTTACCTTTTCACTATATATACATCTTGATTTTTTTTTAAAAGCTAGTTAAGCAGGTTGATGTTTTTCAACACTGCAGAACGAATTGCAGCAGCAACTCCACATTTACATTCAATTCTCATTTCTGCCCCAATGCAAATACTCGTAAAGGAGCATTTGTGGAAGAATTTTGTACTACTCAAGTACATGTAGGAACCATCTTTCTCTGAGTGCATGCCATGTGACTGGGGCCACATATGAATGCTCAAGCAGGCAGGGTGGATTGTACAGACTTTCCCGACCCGATTTGATCTCATCCACCTAGTTGCATCATTCAGACCGAATCACATGGGATGCACGCACTACAGACTCCCAAGCAACTCTGCTAGGTTTAAAAGGACATCTGTGTTGTGTTTCATAGACTATGAGGCAATCGTGTGGATGGCCTGACCTACAGTCAGCTGACCTACTCCAGAAACATCATGTGGGTAGTCTTTGGGTAGTCATGTGGCAGGGCTGGAGAGGGGATATACAAACTGCTGTGAAAGCAGCCTTGGGCCAGGGAGGACTTCAGCGTTTAGTTAAAGGAAGAAGGAAATCCCAGGGAGGTAGCTAAACTCCAGAGGCCCTTGGCTGAACAGCTGCCTACTAAAGAAATTAGGCTTTTGGGCAGGGAAATCTTTGGGGCAAGCAACACAGAGACATTACAATCTAAAGAGACAGACTGGGAGGAGAAAAGAGAAGCACTGAGGTAAAAAGAAGAAGCGTATCCGTGGTCACACAGGAATTCTTAGGAGATAAAAAATGATTCTAGTTTTCTCAAGGCCCCGTTTATAAATCTAACCTCTGGAAACACATGCCTTCCTACATGGAGATTTGTATTTATTTTCATCAGAATTACCTGTATGTCCTTGGTTGACTTAAAAAATTCTTTTTTCCACTGCTTTTCAAAATCTGGACATACAACATAGGCTGAATCACTTTTGTTTAGCTCAAACAGGTCATCCCTTTCCAATGGTTTCTTATAGCCTGAAGTTATAACTCTGTAAAGGAAAAAAAAAAAAAAAGTTAATTACAGAACAATACAAAGGCAAAACAATAACACCACATATAGTAGAAAATCCAGATTTTTATTCCACAAAACTTCTCTTATGAATCTAACACTATGGGATCAGCAAAGTAAAGTGACTGTGGGGTGAAAAACCCAAGCTCATATTATACTTCCATAACCACCAAAGCAAACAGAGTTGTATACTTTACTCTCATTTGTTCTGTGAAAAGTTGTGTATGTTTAGACAGAAAAAAAGTCCTACAACTCCCCAAATTCCCCAGCCAGCCTAAGGGGGGGGGGGGCAAGATCCCAAGAATCATGAAGCTGTGAACAAAGGGGGGCTCTAAACCCGTTTTTCTCAAACCACAGTGCCCCATAACAGATGACAAAATGCTTTTGAAAATGAGAAGCATTTCAAAAATAGTCTATCATGGTGGTCAGTTAGTCAAAGAACAATGTGAATAATTTAAATTTCCCTGGGCTAAAGCACAAGATCCTGGTATATGCCCAAGCAGGTATCCTAGCCAAGGTGAGTCCTTGGATCCTAGCCAGGTTGAGAAAAAAAGTCCTACAACTCCCAGCATGCCCCAGCCAGAAAAAGTATTGTATGACTTTTTCTATCTAAACATGCATAGGATTGCACCCAAAATGGCTGTAGTGGGGGAGCCTTCTCTGCAAATGTAGGCTCCTCACATGATTTAGAACCTGCTACAGATGTCTGCCCTCCAACTTGTGGACAGTGACAGAGGGGGCTGGGGGGAGCTAGCACACTTGTCCTCGCTTTCCCTCATGCAGTTCTAGTCATGTGGAGGATTAGAACACCCCCAGAGGGCTTCTTTGTCTGTGGAATGTTAGAATGTACACTCGGTTGCATGGGCCTGGTCCATTGGCAGGACACAATACAACAGCATGCTTTGCAATTATGCAGGAAAATAAGAACTGGGACAAAACGTGCTCCAACAGCCCCCCCAGCCAGATGTTCTACACTATGAGTATTAACAGCTGGATCATTCATTTCAACTTATGAAAATGTGCATGTTGTATTCTTCCCACATGAAGCAGAACACGAGTGTTCCACTGCGAGGGAAGCACAAAACATAAGCCCAAATGACAACAGTTGGGAAGGAGGTGACAAGATGGCTCTCAGGCAGAAGAAAAGCCAGAGGGAAGTGCCTAAGACGTGGGTGGGGGGAATCCTAAAATAACCTATTCAGGGTGCAACAATCAAGATTACCATGTGACCAGTCTCACAACAGAGATATCTGCCAGGATCAGGAAGAAACTGGATGTTCTTCCCGTAAACCAGGGATCCAGAACGTCTTTCAACCCAAGGGCCACATTCCATTTCAGGGAAGCTCTCAGGGGCCGCATTCCAATGGTGGGGAGGGCCAAAGGCAAAAAGGGTGGAGCCAAAACTACCAGCATATTTTAGAGTTTAAGGGCATAATCCTACACTTGTTTAGACAGAAAAAAGCCCTACAACTCCCAGCATTCCCCAGCCAGCATGGGTGGCTGGGGATGCTGGGAACTGTAGGACTTTTTTCTGTCTAAAAGTGCATAGAATTGTGCCCTAAACCTCTTACTACCAGTAACTAACCCTTAGGAGAAGCATTTCAAACTTTCAAAATGCGGGAGAAAAACTGCACAAAAGCCGGAAAACCACCAAGCTATCAGTGGTTGGGGGAGAGGGGAGGGGCCAAGAGAAGGGGTGTGGCCATTTGGGGTTTGGCTCTTGGGCCTCAGGTTCTGCAGGCCTGCTGTAAACAACAGTTGGAAACAGTGGACAAAACAGGCAGAGCTGGAAATGAGAAACACTGAGGCCTGAAGAAAAGGAAGCCCCTTAAAAAGAAGTGACATGTTGATCAGCTGATCACAAAACCATTATTTGGTCAACCTACAGACCAGCATTATCTCTTTCAGACCTTATAAAATGGACTTCAGTCCTCACCCATATGTATACAGGTGCAAGCACCTTTGATTCCAGAGAGACACAAATACACACCATTACATGCAGGTTTGCAGCTGATATTAATATCACATTCTCTGCCACACATTTACAGGCATGATTGTTCTTTTTTATCTCATCAGTTCTAAAACAAGCCTGCGGCTCAAAACATACAAACAGTGAGTAATGCTCATGGGTATTTAACCTAAGTGACTCAGTGATGGCTGACTCATCAAACTAGATTTGACTTTTCAACTTCTATAAGAGGTTTTAACAATTTTAAAGACATTAATTGTAGAATGAGAAGACGTTCTGGGAGAGAAAGCAGACAAGTATGATTCACTTATTTAAATGCTGGTCACTTCACTATGCTAAATATTGACTCAATCTAATTTCAGATACTACACTGGGCATGTGCTATAAATATTGGAAGAACCATGAGAACACCAAACATCCAGAGGCTTGACAAAGGAACCTATGATTACGATAGCTATACTTCCTCCTACATCTAGGCCAGAGAGACAAAACATGGCCGATGTGGAGATGTATTTGCTGCCTCTTCAAGGACAGAGAACATTCCCAAATATGCTTTCCCAGGGCTCACTTCATGGAGAAGATGTTGCTTGGAGTGATGTTCTGGTGCACTGTCATATTTTCATCTCCACACTCCTATGAGCCCAGGACCAGCCCAAGACATTTCCCTGCCTGAGGCAGACAAGATGGCACCTCCCCACTTTCCATCTAGAAAAGCTGACCAGACTGGCAGTTGAATCTTACTTCAACACTTAAATCTTACTTCAATAGGACAGTGCCAAAGGGGTGCAAGACAGGCTGCGTGGCGCCCACAGCTCTGTTCTCACTGGGCCACTGTACCCTGTTTCTCAGTACCTACCGCTTTATGCAGCTGCCTCACTGTGCCTAATGGTAAAGCCAGCCCTGAGAATAAGCAGAAAAAGGAGCAAAATATCTATGTGGCTTGGGAAATCTGATTCTCCTGCTTGTTATTACCAAACCTCTAAACCTAGTACATCTGTGTGCTTATGTATATTCGTTTCAGAACATGTGTGATAAAAAAAATAACCTTTAATAAATTGAAGGCTTAAAAAAACGTTCCTATCTTCTCAGATTCTGGTTAAGCTTGATTTACCTAAAACTTTTCTATGGATTTTTTTTTTTTTTTTTACAGAACATGTATAGCTTTTATACCTGCTGAACCAGGAATATGTTATCTTGCTGAGAAAGGATGCACTTTCTTCAGGGCTGCATTTCTGTAGAAAAACAAACAAACAAACAAATCTAGACCAAAGATCTTTCTCAGTCATTAGCCTATATAAAAAATAAAAAATGTGAAATTTAGCACATCTAAATGTTTGCTATTGGATGCATGTCAAGTAAAATTTGCACACACTCTTCTAATTTGCATATTATTATTACTATTATTACACCATCAAACTGCATGGCACCTTTACCGAGTGCACCTGTCTAGATTCCCTGTTGTCTCATGTACATCTAAAAAGACATACATGAATATGTGTACAATAAGGACTTAAAGAACATTGCCACAACTGAGTTGAGTGGTTCCAACCAGGTTCAGCAATGATTTTGGTCAGGTTCTTGTCACAGGACAGACAGGCCTGCTAATTTTATAATGAATCCTAAAGATGATTAGGACAGGCAAAAGTAGAAATGACTTATGCAGAAAGCAAGGAGGCTAAAAGACACAGGAACATATTTCAAATTCTGTGACAAGAATGGCTTCCAAGGTCTTATTCACATGCTACAATGTTGATAATTATACCCTGAACAATCCCCATCCCCAGCTAAAATATGTCTTTAGACACAGACACACAGGCCACACAGATTTGGCTTGCTAGTTCAAATCAATATATAAAACCAGGGAAATCAAATACACTGCCAAAGCCACCGTGGCCATAGTCCATCCACTGACCCAAGTACTCTTTTACATTTATGGTATACATCTTTTTCCTAGAAATTTGGTGAGGTTTGCTCTTAATTCCCGATTTCTTCAACTTTCCAATTCTGTTCCTTGCTTGGCCATCTGTCTTCGGCAGGCATCCATCCCTTGGGTGTTTGCTTAAGAGCTCCACTACTTCAGAGGGGATCAGGGGGCATAGTTCAGTGGTAGAGTACATGGTTTGCATGGTTCAATCCCTACCATCGCCAGATAGATTTGGGAAAGATTCCTGTGTGAAACTCTGAGAGGTGCTGCCAGTCAGTGTAGACAATACTGAGCTGGACAGATTAATGTTTTGACTCAGTATAGGGCAGCTTCCTATGTTCCTGTTTGGGATGGTAAAACCAAAGAACTCAAGGAGGACCTTGCCAAACCGCATACATTGGCAAAAAAGGGCAAATAAGATTCAGTGTACACGATGCAATGTGATGCACATTGGGCTTAAAAAACCCTATTAACTTCACATATACTTTTATGGAACCTGAACAATTCTTAACTAAGGGTGCAATCCTATATTCCCTTCCCTGGGAAAACAGTGGGGCTTACGTCTGAGTAGACATACATAGGATGGCACTGTAAGTTATTTCTCAGGGCACGCTAAGTGATACTGTATTACATAGTTTTGGAATTAATGGTCTAGATTATACATTTTTAAAAAAGAATGAAGAGTCTTGTGGCATCTTAAAGACTAACACATTTATTCTGGCACAAGCTTTCATGGACACTGTCCACTTCATCAGATGCATAAAATGTTAACCTCACATTGGAAGGACATTCTGCATTCAACACACTTTGACAACACAGTTTACCTCTCCCCAGCATGTGTATATAAATCTGACAATTCAAGGTTAACACTTCAGATGTCTGATGAAGTGGACAGTATCCATGAAAGCTTATACCAAAATAAATTGATTTATATTTTAAAGTGCCACAAGCCTCTTTGTTTTTTCTGCAACAAACTAACATGGCTACCCGTCTGGAAATTGTTAGTTTATAAAAAATTACTCTCATTCGCTTTCTATCCTTCTTTAATCCTCAGGCCTGGGTACAAATTGCACAAGAAAGACTCAAAGGCATATGTCCGAGTCTTGTTTTTTGTTCTTTTAACTTAAAAGCAGCCTTGAGTGGAGCACAAATTGGCTCTGGGCAGCAGTGCCAGGAGGGGGCATTCCACCCTTTTGTCCTGTGCCATTTTCTCCAAGTGAAACCTTCTCCTCCCTGCACCCCTTAGTTGTCTCCCTCTCTGCGGGGAGGGAAAGGGAAACAGGGGCAATACAGGTACCTGTCTTTTTTAGTCAGCATGGCTGATAGCTTGGGATGCATGCGTGTACACAGTACATACACAGTTTTAATCAGGAAAAAGGTGTGAGGCAAAGGGACTAAACACGTCGGGGAGCACTGCTCCCGCAATCCAATTCCCCCCCCCCGCGCTGCTTTTAAGTGGGTGTGTTTAATGCAAATATGATCTCAGCTATCCCATACAACATCCGTTTTAGCCCTCTGTGTCAAATGGGCCAGTGACCAACAGCGCATTCAATGGCATGCAGAGTGCATCATCCACTCCACCACCGACTCTCATGGCCCAGATAGGGAGCATTATGGAAGAACGGCTCCCACATCTGGGGGTGCGCCATCCAGGCAGTCAGCAGAACTAACCCTACTTCTGCAATTGAAATTCACGCCATCTTCTGTACAACGCATCTTTGTATTTATGGTGAGCTTTCAATGGTAATACTAAGGGATAACTTTAGAAAGCGAAGCGCATGCACATAACCGAAGCAGAAAGCCGCTTGGGATCTTGGTTCCTGCGTGGCTACGCTTGTTTGGACTGGGGCCAGGCCAGCCAAGGGCTGAGAAGCTCTGCTCCTTTTCCTGTGCCACCTTTGACCTCCCATCCGCTTCACCAGGAGGCAGCCTGCAGAAACCCGCAGCTCCAGCGCGGAACGCGTCCTGCGATCTAACCAGCCCCCGTGAATCCCCCTTCTCTTGGCGTCAGGGGATGATCTGATCCCACGCTTCCTTCCTGGAACGTAACTCAAGGAGAGCGCACCTCTGAACATATGCAAAGGCTACCGAGTAAACACGATTATATCCCACCCATCTGGGGCTGCGGGCAGGATTCCCACATTAACTAAACCCTCCCTCCTCCCTAAATCTGGGAGAAGAGAGCCCCCCACCCCGCATTTCTCTCTTTTTAAAGACAAACATTACCGCACTAGCGGCAATTACCTTCCGGCTGAAGGGCCGCAGGCGTTCGTAGGCGCCTCCCTGGACGCCCCGCGCTTCTCCACCCACCATGTCCGCGGCGCTTCCCGAAGGCGCCGCAGCAATGACCGGCGGCGGCTCCCTCCCCTGTTTTCAGCAGCCGCTTCCCTGGAGGCGCAGCCGCGGCGAGGCGGCGCTCCTCCGCGCGAAAGCTGAAGTCAGCCAATCCGGCGAGAGTCGGCAAAGCAGGGCGAGGCTCTTCCAGCCCCTGATAGTACTGAACGGGGAAAGCAGACGCGCCCGGGCTCACCCGCTACCCAAACGAAGCCCGGCTCGCCTTCCTGCTGTCGCGCCCGATGCCCTAGGCTCGAAGCCCGGCCTTGCCGCCAAGGGGTTGCTAGGGGCACATTACGGTGACGAGGAAACAGCTTCCCGGCCCAACTCTCTCAGGGCGCAAGCAGGCATTATTTTAAATATGGGTCCAGCAGCTTTCGTTTTTACTCCAGAGTAGGTGCAGGACTCCCAATCCCTACCTTAAAAGCTCCCGACTTTGCCACACTAGGGCCCCAATCCGGATCAGGGTCCCTGCAACTATTCTGCAATAAAAAAAAAATGGAAAAAGGCATAGCTGCTAGACACATAATGAAACAAAACTTAAAACCTAAAAAAAAAAAAAAAGCGTAATGTAGTGTAATCAAACATGAAACCAAAGTAAAAGCCAGCAGCAAAGCAAGAATCTTAAAACACAACAGCACATTAAAAAAAACTACAGAAAAGACTAAAAAGCCGGGCGGGGGGCAGTCTTCACTAGTTGCTGAAAAGGGCATAACTTAGGCACCAGGCGAGGCTCTCTCAGAAGTTCATTCCACAACTGGGGTGCCTTCACCGAAAAGGCCCTGTCCTTAGTAGCCACCCACTTCACCTCATTTGGTAGGGGCAAAGGGGATCCTCTGAGGATGACCGTAAGCTCCGGGCAGGAGACAATCCTTCTGGTAACCTGGTCCCAAGTCATTTAAAAGTTAATACCAGCACTTTGATTTAGGCCCATAAAGAGACTGGAAGTCAATACAGATCACAGAGCACTGG
Organism: Heloderma suspectum; assembly: GCF_057233095.1. Classification (NCBI taxonomy): domain Eukaryota; kingdom Metazoa; phylum Chordata; class Lepidosauria; order Squamata; family Helodermatidae; genus Heloderma; species Heloderma suspectum. The sequence goes on along the minus strand of NC_139460.1, from coordinate 74,728,445 downwards.
TGTAGCATGCTCATATCATCCACTCCTCATTGACAATCTCACTGTCCTATTGTAAACAAGCTGAAGATTCCGGACCATTTTCAAAGGCAGCCCCATGTATAACACATGCCAGACAAGAGGTTGTCAGGGCATGGATGACTCTAGCTAGATGATCTTTGTCCAGATAGGGCCATAGTTGATACATCAGCCTAAGCTGATAAAACGTGTTCTGTGCCACCCAGGCCACCTGTGCCTCTAGTGACAATGCTGGATCCAAGAGCACCCCCGACTATGAACCTGAGCCTTTAGGGAAGGGATCTCCAATCTTTTTGGTCCTGTGTGTGTGCTACTCACTCTGGCTTCTCTCTCGCGCTCCTCTCTTTCTCTCTCTCTGGGTCCTCTTTCCTTCCTTCCTTCCTTCCTTCCATCCATCCCCTCTCAATGACCAGGTTTGCATGATCACAGCGAGGGTGGCTGGCTGGGGTGGTTTACAAACCACCCAGCAGCCCCTAGAACAAGCCATGGCTTTCAGGGTGGTTTGTAAACCACCCCAGCCAGCCACTCTCACCAGATTCAGACATCAGGACAACCCATGCCCAGTGAGGCTAATTATGCTAATTGGGTGGCTCTCATCTGGCACACACAGGGAGGGAAAATAAGCAACTGCGGGTTATTTTCACCCTGTGATTGTGCAAACCTGCCCTCTGTCCCCTCCCTGGCTCCTTTCTCTATCTTGGGGGTCTGTCTGTCTCCCCCCCCCCCCACGGCTTGGTCTCTCTCTCTCTCTCTCTCTCTCCTGCCTTCCTTCGTTTCTCAGTCCCTCTGGCTCCTGTTTCTTTCTTTTCCGCCCCCGTCCCCCCTCCCCTCTCCTCCCCTCCCCTCCCCGGCTCCTCTTTCCCTCTTTCTTTCTCTCCCCCCATCTACATGCAAGCGAATGGAAGAATTTCTCCATCCATTTGCATGGGGTGAGAAAAAACCCCCTTGCTAAAAATCGGCTGTGGGGGGGAGCAGGCAAAGGTCACACTACACCAAAGATCCTGTTGTCCCAAGGGTCCTTGGTGGTGGGTGGACTTCACCCTCTACTCCAGCTGCTTTTTGGCAGGGGGGCTTTTTCCATTCCTATGGAATGGACTAATAATTCCATTGGCTTTAATAGGGATGGGGAAAGTATCCCCACCCCACCCCTGGCCAAAAATCAGCTGGGGTGTGTGTGTGTGTGTGTGTGTGTGTGTAGAAAGAGAGAGAGAGAGAGAGAAGGGTACCCCCCTGCTAAGGACCCTGTTTCCCCAGGAGACTTCGGTGTGTGTGTGTGTGTGGGGGTTGACCTTCACCCCTCCTTCAGCCATTTTTGGCAAGGAGGACTCCCCCCTCCCCTCTGCAAGTGTGTTTCCCCCCGGAAACCAAAGGTTTTCAACAGTTTTAATAAACACTTTTGATGTAGCCAGGATTCAGAAGGTATAATGCCTTGCTTCTTCCTGGGCTGATTTTCCTACAGAATAAGTGGGTTTTAAAAATGGCGCTTGGGAGCATATCCACCCTCCCATCCCAGCATTGTATGCTCTTTTCCAATACATTAGCACAATCTGGATGTGTTGGAATCTAGGCTATCATGAATGATATTGTAGGCTTCTGAATCTATCCCTGCAGGTTGACTGCCTCACACTTGCTGATCTTGCCGTTTTCCCTAGTTCCGTTTACAGATCACCAAGGTATCAGTGCAACCAATTCTAGGATATTGTGAATCAGATGGACTGATATCAGAAGACAACTACCAATGGGAGCTTTCCTTTCACTGCAAATAGCAGTGTGAGAGAATGGTGTCATCAGGATTGTGGGCGGTTAATTCCCTCCCCACCCCCAATGGTGGGTATTTTGATTAGCCATCAAAAACTGGGACCCCCCCGCACTATGTATGTGAAATACAATCATATATTTATTATCACATCTAGTTTAGCCTTAACCATTTTGTTGTGCACCAGCAAAGTTCTTCCTTCTAAGAGAATGTCATCAGTGACAGGGAGCCTGTTCAGATGTCATGCTAAGCCATGATGGTAAGGAGTTTTGAGTTAATCATGGTGGTTTAGCGTGTCGTCTGAATGGGAGTCAGACCCAACCTGGTGGTTTATTAAGCACGCACAAACTATGCTCATTAAGCACCTGCTGCTAGATGGTTAGTGGTGTTAACTGTGGCTTAGCATGATGTCTGAACAGGCCCTGTGGTCTGAACAGGCCCCATAAAAATGGAGCAGGTGGTTAGCAAGGATCTTGGCACACAGCAGAGAGGTCTTGTAGGCCAGTTTTACAAGGCAAGATAGCAAAAGCAAGTAAGCCATTGCCACAAACAAATGAGCCAAGATATGGCACCATAGGTTAGAAGTACTGTAATATCTTATTACTTGGATCCGCAAATGGGGATAATACACAGTGGCCCTGTTCAGACTCACAATGGGGAAAGGTGGTTATGCTAACCATGCTGCATGATGGTTACTGCTAACCACTGCTAGTGCTACTGCCACATGTGCAGGTAACCATGTTCCACATGGTTAGACTAACCATTCTCTAACCACCTTCCCTCCCGCAGAAACCTGCAGTCCTCCAGAGGGCGGCCATGCATCCCAGTGGCCTTTGCATTTGGGGCTGTTGGCCATTTTGGTGCTTGGCAATTCAGCAGGCCGCTGCTCCCTGTGCTGCAGCACATGGCCCCTGGGCATGTCCCATAGGACACACTGACAAGGTCTGAGATCTGTCTTTCCAGTTCTAGAGGTCTATAATCGCCGCTCATCACTGTAATCCGATGCCCCAATGTACAGCGCATTCAAGCGTCCCGTGGTGCAAACAGACACGGGCAGCCATTAGCAATCTGCTTCTGTCACTTCCACCGACCATTTATGCCACTGTAGGCACAGTGCCTCTGCAATGCTGCCTCTGCATTGTAACAGATGCCATCGCACATGGTGGCACCTGGCCTTGCCCATAGCAGTGGCAGGCCAGGGTACAAGTAGGCCATGAGCTGCAGCTTTATGCTCGCTTCTCCACTGGCATGCATTGGGTTGTTGCTGAGGGCGGCATATTGGAGTGCCTGCGGCAATGACATTATTTGCTGCGAGGCAGATCTTGATCATAGAGATCTGCCACTCAGGCATGAGTGGCTACTCCTTCTTTGGCTGCTCTTGCTGTGGAGCTATATGGAGCTCCATTAACCATGGAGGTTGTTCAGACATCATGCTATGCCATGGTAGAGCCCACTACCCATCTTGTAGCAAGTGGTTAGTGAGTGTAGTTAGTCTGTGGTTAATAAACCACCATGGTTGGGAAAAATGCTGTTCAGACATCACATTAAGCCATCATATCTAGCTCAAAAACACTAACCGTCATGGCTTAGCATGATGTCTGAAGAGGCCTACTACTGCTCAGTTTCCATCTACCGCGCTCTTTCTCTCTACTTTTAAGTTGAAAATGATGAACCTGCACTGGACATGATATATTTATTCAAGTACAAAAAGTAGATTTTAACCACAGTCTTTATTATATTTGCATCACACTGTGACACTGTATGAAAACTCAAGATTCTTCTCTATTTGCATTAAGAAACAGACATACATAACATGTGCCTAGACATACTTAGAAAATGAGAAATCCTTGACTGTAGTATCCCTTGAGTTCATCATTTATTCATTTTATCAACAAGACATATTTTCGTTCAGGTATGACCAAATATTTTCAGAGAAACTCTCATGCCAATTTCATAAACACGATTAGCCTGCACTTATTAGTTGTATACAAGATTCTGTCATCCTTTTCATAAATATATTTACTCAGAATTAAATCCTACTGATTACAATAAAGCTTTTTTTTCCATTTCCAAGTGTGATGGCAATCATATGTGTGCGTATTTGAGAGTAAGTCCCATTGAAGTCAGTGTGGTTACTTCTGAAATAAACCACACAGAATCAAGCTTTGACTGCATCCTTACGGGCAATTCAAACATGCAGGAATAATTAGTAATATAACCCTTTGGGGCCTGTCAGCGAATAGTTATACATTTGAATGCTTCCCCACGGTAAAAAGAACTAAACACGTTCCACAATTAGCATAGCCGAGAGCAGCGTTTAACTTAAGCTTGAGCCCGACACTAGATTTTTATGTGCATGAAGTGTTTTGTTTTGATTACATGTTTGAAAATTCTCTGATTCCAAGTCTCACGCCAGCCTTCTGAAGCAGTAGAGCTCAAGAAAGGCTGTTCCACATGCTACTTCTCCATATCTAATTGGCTGAACTCCAGGAGGCTTGTGAGGAGCATGGAAGGACTAAAATCTTAAACTACTTCGGGCGCAATCCTATGCATGTTTAGACAGAAAAAAAAGTCCTACAACTCCCAGCATCCCTCTAGCTAGCCATGCTGGCTGGGGTATGGTGGGACTTGTGGGACTTTTCTCTCTCTCTAAACATGCATAGAATTGCACCCTTAAAAACAGTGTAAGGTAACTGCAAGCCAAGCTCTAGTCACCCCATGTTTACTGTGGATAAAGTTACTAGATGAGACTATACTGCTTCATGTATTATTCTATTAGGTATGTATACTTTTAATTGTTGTTGGTGAAGCATAACAACTGATCTTAAAATAAAACTCCAAAAAGCTACTTCTTGCAGTGAGTCAGCTTTTATAATACTTTGCCTCAAACCATTATAAATTATCTTCAGGTTGAGGTTACTGTAATAACCATGTCATATTTTTTGCAAATCCATTTAGTGAAATCCAGAGAGGCTTTGCCTCTTAAAGCTATGTAGTCAAGCCCACTGTACAAACTTATGTCCTATGAATTGTTTTAAACCAGCCAGGGAGTTTTGGCTATTGGGCGGTACAGAAATGAAATTATTAATAATAACAATAATATTTTGTTCATTTTCTCTTTGTTTTTTTCCTGTCGCTTTCTATGCTACTGTCACTGTCACTCGTTTCCCGAGGTCTTTTCCTTTTAGGTGCACTTTCCTTAACTAGATACTGTGCGTGGTTCTTTGGTTCTGGGTAGACACATTCGAAAGAGGCTTGTCCTGGATTCAGGTAGGATGATATTGGAAAACTTGGAAATGGTGGTGGTGGTGTCGTCATCTGATAGTAAGGAAACTGCTGTCCCATTGGACTATAAGGAGTATATTGCTGTGCTAAGAAATAGGTCATCTAGAAAACAAAACATGAGTTATAAACATCATTTTAAAGTTTGTTAAATAGTAGCCCTGTGCCGAAAATTTTGACTCTTCCATTTTTGGCATTTCGTCGGGGGGGGGGGGGGATGAAAACTCTGGAGAAAGAGGCTGGGAGGGGTGAGATTTTGGATAATTTTCTCTTGGGGAGGGGGACAGGGTTTCCACATACCTTTTTAAATGTAGGCAATTCTTGAGGGGTTTTCTTTCTATATATTTTTTTTAAAACACCCCCTGCACTTGCAGGATCCCAGGCCTCTTCTCCAGCCCGGCAGTTCTTTCTGAACTCCCAGGAGACCATGTGACCTTGCCTTCTCCAATAGGCATTCAGGAAGAACTCCCTGCTGGAGAAGAGGCCTCGGCTCCTGGGAGTGCAGGGGAGGGTTTAAAAAATAAAAACATAGAAAGAGCCCTCAAGAATCACCTGCAGTTAAAAAAAAGGTATGTGGAAATCCTGTCCCCCTCCCCAAGGAGAACATTCTCCAAATTCTCCCCTTCCCTGCTAAAGAGGCAGAAAAACAATGCCTCTTTTGCAGGGAGAGAAAAAGTTCCAGAAAATAGGAGGCAGGGTTTGACACAGCACCAGTATATAGACAGTTACTGCTTACATTGCTTCCAGAGAACAAAATATGTTGAACCAGCCTGTTGGAACGAAAGCTTTCCAATTACACTGACTTGGTTTGTACTTGGTTTGGGAGGGGCTGTGGCTCAGTGGTAGAACCCATACTTGGCATGCAGAAAGTCCCAGGTTCGATCCCTGGCATCTCCAGGTAGGGCTGGGGGGAAAAAACTTGCCTGAAAACCTGGAAAGCTGCCTCCAGACAGTGTCGACAATACTGGACTAGATGGACCCATGGTCTGATTTGGTATAAGGCAGATTCCTATGTTCCTAACGCTAGCCCATGGCTTATTTAATTCTGTTGCAACCGAAACTCTCCCCATGACCTGAGTTCAATCCCAGCGGAAGCCAGGTAGCCGGCTCAGGTCGACTCAGCCTTCCATCCTTGCGAGGTTGGTAAAATGAGTACCCAGCTTGCTGGGGGAAAGGTAGTCACAACTGGGGAAGGCAATGGCAAACCACCCCGCTATAGTCTGCCATGAAAACGCCAGCGCAAGTGGCGTCCCTCTAGGGGTCAGTAATGACCCGGTGCTTGCACAGGAGGACCCTTCCTTTCCTTTCCTTGTCGTCCTCCCAACGTTTTGTCTGACAAGTTTTCTCAATTCCTGTGTTGTTTGTTTCCCTCCTCCTTCACCCACTCCATCTCTGTATCTCAAATGCCTTTGTGACATTGTAGTAGTGGCATGTAGAGTGGCTGGTTTTTGTTTTGTTTTTTACTACTCCTGCCTTCCATCTTGGTAGCCTGGTGAAACAATCCATGGCTCTGTGTTCACACATAGCAACACCTCATGGTTTAAACAACCCTGCCATAACCCATGGTCTCCAGGTTCGCACGACATGACAAACCCCAAGTGGAGGTAGGATATGCAATATGACACCTGTGGGTGCCGCAGCTCATTTTGGGTTAAACAACCTATGACAAATGATGGCGTGTCGTCTGAACCCCATCATGGTTGGTTAGGGCAGCTTGGTTCACAGATCACAACAACCTAGAATTCAATAACCAATACTATGGGTTTGCGATATATGCCAACCCTGCCCACTGAATCCTTTCTCAGGTAGATTGTAAATGTAAGTCATTCTTAGCTCCATATGCACAATAAAGTTGATACAGATACAAAGTTTGTCACTTCAGATCAGACTCTGGCTTGCTGACAAAATCATTTCCAGTTCAAATAGCATGGCATGTTGAAGAGCTGAGGTCTTAAAAAAAGCTGTTGTGTATCGTAGAGTACACACACAGATTAGGTGTGTCAGACATGCCACTGCAAACAATCAAGCTTCTGCTTATAGCGTTTGAATAATGCTGCCTCCCCATTTATATCACTGATGTACAGCTATAGGCAGGCTGTTTGTTTGACTCTGCCACCAGACTGCCCCAGCCCAGAACACTTCATATTAGAATGGCCAGAGGGCATCAACCCATCAGACATAACTAGACCACTAGAGGCTGCTGAAGACAGTATCAAGCCACAAAGGGTACTGCTGTAAGGTCTGGCTGATTTTTACCTCTTGAGCTGTGGTAGGATGTTGGTACAACTGGCAAACTGCCAGCTATAATCTTGGTTTCACTTGCAAGTTGGTAAGGAGTCTAGTCAGGCATGGGTGCAGGTACAGAGTTAAACCCAGTCAGCAGTGCAGTAGGAAAAAGGAGAGTTTCCAGAAGTTATGCACTTGTCAGTTGCTTGCACTATACAACCAATGAAATCTGTCTATACCATTGTTCCAATACATTTAAAATCACTATTCCCAACTTACCATGTTTTGAAAAGCAGAATAACTCTGATGTGGACTAGTATTCACCTGAAAAGGACTGATGGGTAATGAAGTACCACAATAAGGCTCCACATTCCTATTAAAAAAACAAGCATGGACATATGTGAGTGAATTCTCATAGATTTACCCATCTAACCAACAATACATACATATGTGATTAGGGCTCCTTATAGTACAACTGTATAGATAGCATCACGGATGCAATGAATATGAACTTGAGCACGCTCCGGGAGAGAGCGCAGGACAGGAAGGCCTGGCGTGCTATGGTCCATGGGGTCACGAAGAGTCGGACACGACTGAACGACTGAACAACAACAACAATACCTGTCTAGTTGGAAGAAGGCCTCATTGAGTTCCATGGATCTTATTCCCAGATAAGCGTGCACAGAATTACAGCTTTAATATCTCTTCTCATCAAGATGGATAAATTCAACAAAATCAGTTTGCTGAACTTCTTATCCATTCAGATGAGAAGAAATACTAACGCTGCAATCCCACGCACACTTCCCGGGAAGTAAGACCCATAGGGTAGTATCTTATTGTGCCCATGGTCTCATGGGACCCATTGCTTGCCTATCGGGCCTTTAGTATTCCTAAAAATAACCTGAAATTAGTGGAAATGCTAGTTTCCAGAATGAGGCAGTTCAGCGGAGATCACTGAAGGGAGCTTCACTGATCTGTCCCAATTTAGAAACTAGAGTTCCACTTGTTTCCAGAATTATTTTTAGAAGCACCAAAATTTTTATTGTACAAGTGCTGGGCCCTGTGCAACAGAACCAGCTGAGGAGGAATGACCCCTGCTGGATGCTAACCACTGTGAAACTTACTTCTAGGTAAACATACATACATACATAGGACTGGACAGACATTAAAGCTGAACATTCCACATAATTTAAGAATTAGTTCATAGGGGGAAGGGGATTGGATTATTGCTCAAATGATTTTAGGAGCTTCACTTAGGGAGCAATCCTATGGCCACTAGACAGGGGCTAGATGGCCATAGGATATGTAGTTTTCTGGGAACCGACCTCAGAGCCCATGCTCCGAGGGCAGTTCCCAGAGAACCAACCTCCCCCCACAGCCGTCCTCTGTGCTCGCAAGAGCGTGGAGTGGCCAGAAAGGGGCGTGTCTGGGGGTGTTCTGGGGTGGACGGAACTGCATGTATGACACATCCTATGTGTCGTACAGCAGCCTCCTTCCCCTCTCTGTTCTGCAGCTAGACAGCGGCAATCAGCTGTCTAGCCAAAAAAGGAGGACAGGAGAAGCACAGAGGGAACAATCCTCTCTGTGCTTCTCCTGCCCTGCTTTGGATAGGCAGTGGCCTCTGAGTTCAGAGGCAGCTGCCTATCTGGATAGGATTGCTCCCTAAAGGCCTCTTTCTATATGGCACTAGAATGCCTGCTCGTCAGGAAAGTCAGTAAAACCCTTCACTGCATATGTACCAGCCCATATGTACATGAAACAGGAGACATCAGAGCAGAATTTTGTTTGTAAACTAAAGTCTTTGATGTTTTCAAACTGAAAAAAGGCTACAAACCTATGCACACCTACCTGCATAGAAGTCCCACTGAACGCAGTGGAGCTTACTTCTGAGTAGACATGCATAGGATTGCACTGTAAGTGTTACTACCTGTATGTTGGTGACTGTCCATCATTTTCCACATTCTGGCAAGGATTATTTAACTCTAGACAGTGAGAACTCCCTGTGAATGGAATAAAAAACCCAATTTTTATGACTGAAGTTGTTCATTAAGATCACCATATAAAACACTGCAGTTGTATTCTGAAAATTCAAGAGTTTAAAATATCTCTATCTAGTTAATTTTAAAGACCAATGAAAGAAAAACAATTAAAAACTAAGAGCAGAACCTGTCCAAGCCACAATTTCCACCCAACTCCAAATTTACAAATAGTTAATCCTGCCAAACTGCTCCCAGTCTCACTTAGGAGTATCCACACCACCCCTACAATATCCTTTTTATGGAGAATAATTTCATTTTGGGACATATTATTCAGTGCTTAGTAAAGGAAGCATCTACAATAGCAAACCCTGATAGTTATTTCTTTAGTGGTCTCAAAGAATAAGGCTGCAGTCCTATGCGTGTTTAGGCAGAAAAAAAGTCCTACAACTCCCCAAATGCCCCAGCCAGCCTAAGACAGCAAAAACAATGGGGACAAGTTCCCAAGAACAACAAAGCTAGTTCTGTGAACAAAGCGGGGGGGGGGGGTTAACCATTTTTTCTCAAACCATAGTACCCCATAACAGATGACAAAATGCTTTTGAAAATGAGAAGAGTTTCAAAAACAGTTTGTGATGTATCATGAAGGTCAGTCAAAGAACAAATGTAAATAATTTACATTTCCTGGGCACAAGATCCTGGTATGAGCCCAAGTAGTTCTTTGGATCCTAGCCAAGTGAGTCTGTGGATAATTATTGATATATTCCAGTTTGCGAATGGGAAAGATAATGCATATTCACTAGAGATCAACAGTTATATACCCCCCCGCCCCGCAAGATTTGCAGACTGTAGTGACAACTTTTCAAGAAAATGCTAACAATTCTTTCTACCAGATTTTATAGGAAAAAGAGTATCTTGGAAAAAAGACAGGAAAAAAATCATGCATAATTTTGACATAACGTTTCTCGAACAATGCTACCATCTAACCTGCTAGATTCTATTGAGAAGGAAGAAAAGGGGAAGGGAAGGCTTGGAGAAAGCCATTTTGGATATGTATTATTTTCTTGAGAATCTGAAGGAAAGTAACCCTAGAGACCATCAGCTCCAAGTGTTCTCATTCTAGTGTAACACTCTGCTAGGCGTGGGAAACAAAGCATACATTTTAAAAGTGTTTCCTGTAAAGGCTCTTGCTTTGATTCTGCTCTCATATACTGTTCTGGAAATCAAGAATATATCTGCTACCAAGTAACTCTATTTACTGTGGTAGAATTTCTTGCTACATTCTTGCAAGTGTGGGAATCCTTAGAGAGCAGAAAGGCAATATTATCAATTGATTAAAAAGTTAAAGAATACATTGTTATGTGCTCAGTATTTTTCCTTACACTAAATATGAATTCACGAGTATAGAAACAGTACCCCCTCCCTCCTCCCAATAGCAGGCATTATCTTTGTTCATCTGTACACTTTTACACATCACTTCTCATGTCAGGGTTTGGCACAATACATCAATTTATAAAGAATTACTTTTCTGTAAATAATTATTGGCAGGTAGCTAAACCTACCAAACCGATATTGCACTTTAATTGGTCTTCCATATAAACGAATCCCATTCAGCAAAGCTATGGCATAAGGCACTGACTCTGTGTGTTTAAAGCAGACAAATCCAAAAGTCTTGGGTTTTCCATCTTTGTCCTTGCATATGGTCACTTTGGTTACCGGTCCAGCCTGCAAAAAACTTAAACATTACTTTCTCATAAATCCCAGGTTAGGAAACAGCTTATTATTTGCCGATTCTACGACTTGAGGACCAGCACATAGAAAGATACACAACGTTGGGTAGAAACCATTACAGCACACCCAGCATCAAACACTTGGCATCATGCTGCCAATGTAGTGGTTTTACTTCTATATACATAGGTAAATGCACTGCAATTTCCATAGCTTGTTCACAGCCTGCATAATTATGTCACATTTTATCCTTTTTGGCTTACGAGCTTAATTTACGTGGACTTGGGTGACTAGCGAAACACTTCAAGGATTTTTTTTTAAAGATGTAAGCAATCCAAACACTTGATTGGAAAGGTAATTGGACTGCTGCACATAGGTTAAACTGAACAAACAACCATCACATGTAAAGGTTACAGGCAAATGTAAGATATCCAGAATAGGCTATATCACCTGGTGATTACAGATTGTATTAATAGGTTGTATGTATATTGCTCTGCTTATACTTTTTCCATACTAGATTAACAAGGGGGAAATCCTGACAATCTTCATATATGTGGAAGCTTTGTGCAACAGTCCACAGTGCATAAAGTAGAATTAGTCAATATTTTCATAATTCAATCCACATTTGCTCCTCAGATGCATAGACTTGATATCTGATCCAGGAGAATGAGGAATGATGGCAAGAAACTTTACAACACAGGACAGAAAAGCTTAGGTTAACAAGTAGTGTTGGTGCATTTATAAGAAGTACAAAGATTTTGTTGCTCTTGTATTATTTATTACATAGCGTAATTCAGCAGTGAGGCAGTGAACAAGGGTAACTAGATGCTTGAAGATCTTATAGGCTCCATTATGCTCAGGAATGTATTTCATGGCCTTGGTCATCGATTACCTGTTTCTTGGGTCTTATGGGTTGCAGGTGGGGGGGATGTACATCAGGTAGTGTGCAAACCAGCAGTGATGGGAACCAATGAAGAATGAGGAAGAAAGCAAGGAAATTGCTCTGTGATTGGTTGAAGGAATGTAAATAGACATTATTCCTTTTTTCAATTGTTATGTTTTCTTTTTTGTTGAGAGATACTTGAGGGATAGGTATCCAGATATCTATTCCAGATTAAAAGCTAACAGTAATGGAATTATTTGTACCTTTGGCATCATCTAATTATAACAATTTCAGCCAGTAAGTTGTGAACTGGCAAAAAATAAACAAGGTATGATGAAGTGCACAGCAATCAGCAAAACCTGATTCTTACTCTCTTGACAATGAAAACTAGAAGTGGACTATGATAAGAAAAAGACCACTCACAGAAAGGAACAAGATATCTTTGATATTTTGACACTGGTGAATACTGACATATACAGTTTGCACTCAGTGTTATGGTTCTATATGCTTCCCGGTGTTTCTAAAAAGAAATGACATCCCTAACACAGTAATAATTCAGTCCCCAGCATTTCCAAGCAAAACCATAATTTGCTTTATCTTTCTCCCCTGTTTCATAGAAGTAAAATAGATTCCATCCTTCTGCTCAGGATTCCCTACTGAAGATGACGATGTTCTTCAAGGACAGCAAGTATCAAATCAAGCATTCTGATGTTTGTTCTTTTAAACATGTAGATCTCCCTGTTCATAAATAAATAAAAAAGATATGCTGAAGCAAGCTACATACACAGCTAGGTTTTTAAAACTTAAGGACTTCACATTTAGAGTTATTTCTCCTTTACTAGCTACAAGGAAGTAGTACTGGATGGGAGAAGAGTATATGTGTAACAATTAAGTTGTCAGAAGGGCTATTAGGTGCCAAAATAAGGAAGGAAGGCAGATGGCATCCAGAGTATGTCCAATTGGAAAACGTTTTATCAAATTAAAATTCAGCACGAAGTGATTAAAAAATGAAGATTTAAGCCAGGCTGATGACCAAGTTGGACTGATATGTGCCATACCATTTCAACATGTGCTTTAGGAATGTTCTATTGGAATACAAAGCAGGACCTTCTCATCATGGATTATTTGTGCTGTAGAACTGAAGATCTAAATATTTCTACTTCATGAGAAAACAAGGGCAATATAAGTAGCCGTATGGAAGCAAGAAGATGAGGAGGATACGGGTGCACAGGGCAAGGGGGAAATGCTCTAGTGATATTACTCTGGCAGGGAAGGGGCAACCTAATTCAAACAAGATGTATGAGTTGGCCTGAAGTAGTACTATAAGAAAGTCATGAATCTTCACCATGTATTCTCTGTTTATTGTTAAAGGAGGAGTAAACTACATTTAACAAGCATTTGACATGAGCTCTTGTGAACTCACATGCATGCTAAAACACAGCAAGACCGATTCCTCAGTGCTCTATTTAAAAATGGAAAGCATCGGTGTGTGTGTGTGTGTGTGTGTGTGTACCATAAAGCAACAAGAGTGAATGGCAGTAAGAGTATACAAGTTATCTGATAATTGGAAGCAATCAAGTCCCTTCTATTTCACTTGACATCTCAACTATTCCTGCTGGAAATTTCCTGACATTCCATATTTTTAGCAATCATACCTACTTCAATGACATTTATTCCATTGCTTTCAGAAGTTTTAGAGAACATCCTTTACGGCGCAATACTATGCGTGTTTAGACAGCAAAAAGTCCTACAACTCCCAGCATTCCCCAGCCAGCTGGCTGGGGAATGCTGGGAGTTGTAGGACTTTTTTCTGTCTAATCATGCATAGGATTGTGCCCTTAGAGGACAGAAGGCTCTTGCAGCTGCAGGCCAGTGAAAAGTTCAACAGGTGCAGCATTTCACACAACTGTATGATTGTGCCACAAAATGCTGCACCTGTTGAATTTTTGCCTGGTGTACAATTGTTAAAACTACAGGAACCCTGCAAAAAGTAGCAGCAATCCTTTGTCATTTTATTGATACATTTGTTTTTTTTTGTCTGTATCACTTTTATTTTAATTGCAAGCCACCCAGAAAGGTGGTGTCTATACATAGAAAATAACTAAATCCCTAGGCATAGCCAACTTTCAGTGACTATTTTATTTTACTTCTTTCTTTTTCAAATTTCCATCTGGTATACTTCACACTTCCAAGGCATATGGAAAAGGAATAAAGTCTTAACTCGCCCCGTGACCAGAACCACTAACAAAAAATGGTGCCTTGCACTGTAACAATTTCCAGGGCAGAAAGCTTATTTAGGCTATGTCCTAAGGGTCTCGAGACACCTTAAAGGCTAACAGAGACATTGTGGCATACGCTTTTATATGCCAACTTCTGTAAAAAAGATATTAATCTTTAAGGGTGCAATCCTACGCATGTTTAGACAGAAAAAGGTCTTACAATTCCCAGAATTCCCCAGCCAGCTATGCCATGCTGGCTGGGGAATGCTGGGAGTTGTAGGACTTTTTTCTGTCTAAACATCCATAGGATTGTGCTGCGAAGCTCCAACAAGTCTCTTGGTTGCTTCTGTCCAAAAGAAGGGGCATCCCTCAGTTTTGAACCATCCCTTCACCCAAGTAGCTCCCCAACTTCCACCCTTCTCCTGGCATTGCCATTTACTGGGGGAACCCTGCACCAGCCTTCCACAACCTGGCGCCCTCCATCGGTGTTGGGCTACAGCTCCCAGAATCCCCAGCCAGCGGCTGGCTGGAGATGTTGGGAGCTGTAGCCCAACACCGATGGAGGGCGCCAGGTTGGGGGGGGGCTGCCCTGCACATCCACCGTTCGTTGCAGCATTTCCTTCCCCGTCGAGTTATACTTCCTAGCCCCGCCCACCCCAAGTTGGCCCCGCCCCCTGCACCTGCAGAAAAAGCTCGTAGAGGATCTCCTCTTGCACGCGAGTCTCCAGGTTCCCCACGAAAAGAGTCCGGTCGGGCTCGTCTGCTCTCCCTGAGGTAGCCATGGCCATGGCCATGGCCATGCCGAGCGGCCCGCCTGCGCTGCGCGAGAGAACCGGTCAACGCGGGAGCTCCATCCGTGCTGGAGCGGTGGGGAGGAGGCAGACAGGGGCTGGGCTGCCGGCGAGCCGCGGACAGCGCTGGGCGGCCGTAAAGCATCCAGCGCGCACGGCACGCTGAGAGCCGCGAAGAGCTGATTGGCATCAGCGCGCTTTGTGGCAAGCCGAGCTCCTGTTAATGGGCGAGCTTCCAGCGGGGTAGCTGGGTCAGTTTGTTGCAACGGTAGCAAAATATCTCGAGGCACCTTAAAGGCTGACACATTTTTATGACATGAGCCAGCCTTCCCCAGTCTGCCCCCCCGATGTGTGTGGACCACAACTCCCATCAGCCTCAGCCAGCATGGCCAGTGGTTAAAGGTGATGGGAGTGGTCCAAAACATCTGGAGGACCCCAGATCGGGGGAGGGTGGCATAAGCGTTCCTGAACTAGAGTCCACCTCCTCGGATGCATGAAGGGGTACCCTAAGTTGGCAGGTGTGTGTGTCTCTCTATATAGACACACACATACATACATACACAGATGGGGGTAGAGGGTGGGTAAGCAGTGAAGTCAGAGGGAAATGGGATGTAGAAACTCGAAGGTGGTGACACCACTACGTTTTTAACTGGCCATTCAAGGAATAGTTCCAGATAGCACAGATACTTGGGGTTGGGGTCTTACAACCCCACTTTGCTATCTGAGCAACGGACTGATGTAACGCGAGCTGCAAAGTCGCTCCCTCCCGCTTCATCATCCAAACAGCAGAGACTGGGGAAGGGTAGAAAGTGATGCCTATGGCAGCCATCCGGTACTTGTCCAATTGAACTTAAGAGGGCTTACTTCTGAGTAGAAATGTGTACCACTGTGTATGTCCTTCCTCGGTGGCCTTGTTCATAGCCTTGCCCATAGCGTGCTCTTTCCTCTCTGAGCCATCCCAGGATTCTCTGAACCCCTCTTGCTATTAACCCCTTCCCCTTTCTCTCTCCACCTATCACACCTGTGCAATCTCATTTCACCCCCTGCCCCCTTTTATTTTCTCTCTTTCTCCCAAATCCGTTTGAAACTTGCTCGTAGCTACAGTTGAAATCATAGAATCATAGAATAGTAGGGTTGGAAGGGGCCTACAAGACCATCCAGTCCACAGCAAACTTCACATTTAATTGAGGGAGGGGGGATACACTTGCAAAGTATAAAGGGTGATTATATTTTTATTCAAGGCAAGAAATGTTTCATTTGGTTTGTATATTTGAGGAGCAGTATTTCTGTCATTTCAGTCTGTGATTTCTGAGTAGAGAACCACGTCGAAAATAGAGATCCCTCCTCATATGGCTTAAATATAAATTAAAAATCTTGCGGGGCTTGTAACTATTGTACAATTAAACTAATTTCAGTGATGGGCATCTGCCTCTCTCTCTCTCTCTCTCTCTCTGTTGAGCTTTATTGGAGAATTCCTAGACTTCGGCTGCCATCATGTGGCACAACCTGATATTGCACTGTTTGTAAGAAGATTTAATTGTGCACACTAGGATTTAAGTGTGGTGAAATTCTAGGAGTACTTAGGTATCAGCAAAGCTATTTTTAGTCATTCATATAAATAATTTAAGCTAAAATGTATTCTCATTTAATTCCGTTTAATACAAATTGCTTTCAGAAGAAGCATTCCCACGATCTACAAGGGAGGTTACTTGATCAAAAAATGAGATCAGATTTGTCTGGCAGGACTTGTTTTTGACAAATCCATGTTGGCTTCGAGTAATCATGGCATTGTTTTCAAGATGCTTACAGATGGATTGCTTTATGATCTGCTCCAGAATTTTCCCAGGGATTGATGTCTGACTGGTCTGTAGTTCCCAGGTTCCTCCTTTTTATCCTTTTTGAAGATAGGGACAACATTAGCCCTCCTACAGTCATCTGGCACTTCCCCCATCCTCCATGACTTCTCAAAGAGAATAGACAGCGGTTTCGAGAGTTCTTCTGCCAGTTCCCTTATTAATCTAGGATGCAGTTCATCTGGCCCTGGAGATTTGAACTCATTCAAAGCAATTGTTCCTTGACCGTATGCCTATCGATCTCAAGCTGCAATCCTGCCCCTTCAGCCTGTACTTCGCCTTTGCCAGGGGGGTCATAGACCCTCTTTTGGGAGAAGACTGAGCCAAAGGAGGAATTGAGCATCTCTGCCTTTTCTTTGTCATCTGTTATCATTTTGCCATCCTTATTTAATAGCTGAACAACCATTTGTTTCCTCTGCCTTTTACTATGCACATAGCTGAAGAAAGCCTTTTTGTTGTTTTTAGCATCCCTCGCTAACCTCTGCTCGTTCTCAGCTTTAGCCTTCCTGATGCCATCCCTGCAATTCTGTGCTACCTGCCTGTACTCATCCTTTGTTACATGGCCTTCTTTCCACTTCTTATATGTGTCTTTTTGTTTTCAGGTCATCCCTAAGCTTTTTGTGAAGCCATATTGGCTTCTTCTGTTGTCTTCCACCTTTTCTTCTTGTTGGAATTGTTTGTGATTGTGCCTTGAGAATTTCCTTTTTTAAAAGCTCCCACCCATCTTGGACTCCTTTTCTCATTAGCGTCGCTTGCCATGGGACCTTACTGATCATTGTTCTGAGTTTATTAAAATCAGCTTTCCTAAAATCCAGGGTATGCATTTGACTACACTCAGCTTTTGCTTCCCTTAGAACCAAGAACTCAAGTACAACATGGTCGCTTTCCCCCAGAGTTCCTGTAACTGCTACTTTATCCACTAAGTCATCTCTGTTGGTTAGGATCAAGTCAAGGATAGCCGATCCTCTAGTTCCTTCCTCTACTTTCTGTAGGAGGAAGTTATCTGCCACACAAGTCAGGAATTTCCTGGAGGGGCCATGTTTTGCAGAATTTGTCTGCCAACAAATTTCAGGGAAATTGAAGTCCCCCATTACTACTACATCATGCTTCCTTAAAACAGATTCAGGACAGATAAAATGAAGTACTTTTTCACTTCCACAACATGTGGTGTTGGCTACTAAATTGGCTGGCTTTAAAATGGGATTGGACAAAATCATGGATAATAAGGCTATTGATGGCTATTAGTCCTGATGGCTATCTGCTACCTCCTAAGTACACCAGTTGCTGGGGAACATGGTTGGGAGGGTGCTGTTGCACCCATGTTCTCCTTGTGGGTTTCCTGTGGGCAGCTGGTTGGCCACTGTGTGAACAGAATGTTGGACTAAATGGACCCTTGGTCTGATCCAGCATGGCCCTTATGTTCTTATTACCCAGTAGTGCATTTCCAAGACTTAGGCTTGATATCCATGTGATGGACATCCTCATTGTTTAAAGCATAACATACAACACAGATGGTTTAACTTCTAGAATCCTATAATGACACAAGTATGAGGTTTGTAATATATGCCCAATTAAGACAAATAATCTATGTTTCTTAATCAGACTTTGAAATATCTTATTTTCTTAAATGTGTCAGTGCCCTGTGATTCTTATTTCCTTAAATAAATCCATTTGCCTTTTTAATACTGTGCCTTTTGATTTCAAGCTCACTGCCTACCCATGCATAGCCACTCTCTGTACACACTACTAATAATGAGATATTGGGGGGTGGGAAAAGTGAGATATAGTAGAAGTTGGGATGTCCAAACAGGCCTAAACACACCTTGTGGTGGCAAGCGATAGCTACCTATTTGTGTGGATTCTTCTTGAGTGTTTTAAGGGTAATGGCTGTGGAACATGTACACAGAGAGCAGCTGTGCATGGGCGTCTATGGAGGGGGTTAGAAAACACCCCTGCTTGGCTCCCTTAATTCTCCACACCTACATGTATAGGTCTCTATTTGAATGTGTCCTTCAGTACATGCACATAATGCAGGCACCCGGGGCACACAGCAGCAATCCATGTGCCGTGCATAGACTCCACACATGCAGCCATGTCTACATAAGTGTTATTAAATTTAATGGGTGCTGTCCAGGAGACTCTGGTCATTTCTGTGTTCACCCAGGCTTCCATGGAAGCTGTGCATGCTGTCAGCCTTCCAACCTGGTTGCCATGGTTTTCAGTTCACAGTTGTGTTTTATCGTCACAGTATTGCTCTAGTGTGAGGGAATGGTTCTTAACCTGGATGACGTACAGTAGATTAAGGGATGTCAACCACCCACCGCTCTCTCCTGGCCTGGCTACACTCCTTCTCCGCCCAAATTAAACCTCTGCCAGCTTGGTATTGTGCAGTTGTGCCATCCTGAACTTCTGTATCATTGTAAAGCAGGGACGGGCAACTTTGGAGGATCCAGGAGCCAATTTTTGCCCAGTGGGGGCTATACACACATCCTCCCCCCGCCAAAAATTCAGAAAAGCATGATTTTCCATTAGAACAAGGCATGTGTTCACTATGCACCTTATTTTAAAGGGGAATGTGTCTTATTCGCAGCCACCAAAGTTCACCGGCTTGGCAGTGTCACTTTGGAGGGTGGCCGGGCTGCAAAACAGGCCGGGGGGCATATGCAGCCCACAGGCCACATGTTGCCCACCCCTACGATACGATCATGAGTGTTTTGCTCTATGGCTGCAGCACTGACTCACAGTGCAACATTGGTACAAGGTGTCTTCATTGTATTTGATCCTATTCACTTTGTGTCTTATGCATGCCATAAAATGTATTTTGAAATAATTTATTTATTAATGTATGAAAAGTATACCCCTGATTTTATATCATGGGTCCTTTATAGTTTTTAGTTATTAGTATTTGCTCAATAAAAAGGTGGAATTGAACATGCATAAAACATATAGCAGTGTTCCATCAATTATATCCCCCACCCCACCCATCAGTCCTAAGGAGTTTGCCCTCCAAAGCCAGTACTGATAGTTTGATCCAACAACTGGTAATTACTGTTTTAAAGGAAGCACATGTTTCCTCTACATGATCTTCATTCCCGCTTCACTTAGGGTGCAATGCTATGCATACTTAGACAGAAAGAAGTTGGGAGTTGTAGGATGGTTTTTCCATCTAAACATGCATAGGATTGCACCCTTAAAAAAACTAGGCAAAATTTCTTTTAAAGAAAATAGTCTCCTTTATTTTGCTTTAGGAGGCAGAAACAAGGCCCATCTGAAATGTTGCTAAGATCTAAGAGGAGCAGTGAAGTTAACTAACATCCATGGGATATTTAGTAAGCTATTGAGAATGAGCCAGAAATGGTGTGTGTGTGTGTGTGTATGTGTTTAGATTAGTGAGGGTGCCTAGTAGAACCACAAGATTTTCCAGAGAGTGCACAAGAACTTTGTTATTCAAAATAACAAACGAAAAGAATTAAATTACGAAAATGACTTTCTGCTACAAATGCCTATCTTGTCATCTTTTCCATTTCTGATCTTTATAGTATTCTAGATATTCAGTAGACTTTCAAAGCAACCAAGTAAAAGGTCTTCTATACATTTTGTTTCTTCTGAGCCTGAAGGGCAAAGCATGCAATAGATTTGTTTCCTCTCTAAATACTTCAGAACTGGCACAGAACTGCTTGCCACATCAAGTACCATCAAGGTGCAGAGCCCTGCAAAACCAGGTTTTAGGAAGTCAGAGGGAAGAGGTCCTTGTGATTTAAAAGATACAGCAAATCTGAAGGAACTGAAACTACCTTGCCTATTTAAGTTAGAAAGGAGGGGCCATGGATTGCAAAAGCATAAAGACTGGGTTTCACTCTGCGAAGTACTTCCTTCTATGTACCACACCTATTTTGTCAGTGACGCTTAATTGAAGCAAACACTGAAGCAAAAGCCAGCATGACAGAAGAAAACTGCACCATCCTCTCAGATGTGGATGTTATATGCTGCTTTTCAAAAATTACTGATGTTGGGGCTGTGTTTCTTCACCTTTTTCATGGCATGTGTGAGAGCAGGTAAGGTAGCCGTTTAAAAGCTCCTCTTGATTTTTTTTAGCAGAGGAAAGGTAGTGTACATTTCAAATGTTTAAAATGGACTAGACTGTACTGTTTGAGCCATGATTCTAAGTGCTAGTCGGATGAATGTGATCCTTTCAAATACAGTACAAAGGTCTTCTCTTTAGTGCAAAACAAATATACTTTATCGTTGGTACTTTGTGCAAAATAGGCACCTAGACTGATTTTGTGTGGTGAGACCTGGGGGGAAAACCCCCTCTTAATATTGAGTTGTAGCTATAGCATACTGGCTCCGTGGCATGCAAAAGGCTCCAAGTTCAATTCCTGGCTGTATCCATTTAAAAGGATCATACCCTAGAAAGCCAGCCCATTACTGGGCTAAATGGACCAAAGGTCTGACTTGATATAAAGTGGCTTCCTATGTTCATATGACTTAAAAATCTAACACCATGATTCCAAGACATGTTTAATCAAAATTCATTGCACTGAGTGTAATGGAACTTACTCTCATGGAAGTGTACATAGAATTTCTGCAGCTTAAGCATGTTACAAACACCTTGTGACCTTACTGGTAATGATTTATTTCTCCCATGAACCATTCAGCCAGATAATAAATTATGTCTGTAAAAACATCTTGCTGTCATGGACACACAGAACTAACCAAAGACCAGTGTGCAATTTTGTGTTTGGTATTGACTGATGTAATATAGTGAAATAATGTAAGTTTGCAGTGTTATGCTAACATTTTAACATTGTATGTATCCAAATGTATTTTTCCCACTAGCAGGTTACACAGAAAGTATTTTCAGCCTCAAGGGATGATCTTTAACACAACAGGAACATTTTATGACAGGAAGGGAGGGGGAAAGAGATTGAAGCCAAACAGTCTAGTGAAAACAACCATTCAAACTAGAAAAATATACCCTGTCTACCAAAAGAACTAACACAGCGTAGGCAGGTAAGAAGTTTACTTCTCTGCAACGGTGCTGTGTGACAGAGTTCATTTGTCTGAAGGTCAGTTACTGTAAGCACATTTTTAGATACAAAAGTGGAAGCAGAAACAAACATTTCATAATGGTAAAATCTGTGATTATGTTTTGAAAATATGCAAGCAAATGAAGGCAGTACTGAAATTGATGTGTGTGGGGGTGGGCAGGGGGAGAGACACCCAGACCAGTTAGTTACAGGTTCAAATCCTTTCTTAGACATGAAATTGCTGGGTGACCTTGGGAAGTCACTAATTCTGAGCCTAAGGTACTTGACAGATTTGTCGTGAAGAAAATCATGATAATCTTCTCATGCAGGCTCCCCTGGGTGCCTTGTAGAAAAGGTGAAATAAAATGTGTGTGTGAGTGTGTGTTTAAATTAGCTGAGTGACCAAGTATTTCTTTCCCCACTTATTTCATTTTTCAGGTAAAGGACAGGAATGCCCTACATTTACTAATCTTAGCATAGGCAACTCAATACTTGGTACAGATCTGAAAGTGCAACTGCTTTTATACACAAAAAGAAACCAGGACTGTGCTGAGAAGCTCAGCGAACACAATCTAACAGCTTCTGCATATCTAAATGTGACCAAGAAATCTATTATTATCATCCATGGTTACAGACCTACAGGTTCTCCACCAGTATGGATTTACAAAATCAAAGATCTTCTGCTCGAAAAAGGGGACATCAACATCATAATAGTAGATTGGAATCGAGGTGCCACAACTATGATTTATCCTAATGCTGTTCACAATGCCAAGAAAGTAGTGGAAATCTTGAAGAATGTTATTGACCAAATGTTGGTAAGGAAATCCTGTACATCATGGCTATTAGAGACCATAAGAGCATTCCTATTGTCCCATTGAGCCCAGTTTACTTGTCTTATACTGATGACATTAACTTGGTTTGTTCTTGGGAAATGTATGTAGTCTGAAGGGATAATGTGATGTGTGATATGCAGACTGTTACCTGAAATACTTGCACAGTTGTAAATTTTGCTGTATATATGTGTGGAGTGTACCTATGCTGGGCGGCCATGGCCAATCATATCTTCCCAGGACATGTACACACAGTGAAAGATATGTGTGTAAGATCCTCACACATGATCCTCTCATAGTTTTCATACTTTTTCCTAGTTGAGATTCATTTCTATATAGAAAAAGGAAAATGCATGAAACACCCCTAAGAGCTAATGCTCACAACCTACAAACATCAAGTGATTGCCGCTTATGTTTGATTATGCAGTGATTCCAAACTCCTGGTGAAATGTTCTCCTGATGCATCTGCCATGTATAATTTGGATATGTTTACAATGGCAGGAAAACAGTATGATCTGGAAGGGGCGTAGCTCAATAGTAGAGCATGTGCTTTGTATACAAAAGGTCCCAGACTGAATCCCTGGCATTTCCAGCTAGGGCAGGGAAAGACTCCTGTTTGACTCCCAGGAGATCTGCTGCCAGTCAGTGTAGACAAAACATAGTTAGAGCAGTGATCTGATTTGGTATAAGGCAACTTCCTACATATGGTGGTCCATCATAGGAATAGCTTGCCATAACTTGGGAGTCACTGTGCAAAAGAACATAATGTAGCTACTACATGTCTAAGTTCATAATTACCCAGAATACAAATTTGTGCAGTTCATACTGCTCAGATGTATTACAAGTCAAGCCACATTTTCTCCCAAATACCTTCTCCAGTTCAGGATTTAAAAATAATATTCTGTTCATGCACACTCAATATTTAGCAGGCCAGACACCTAAAGCCACCTGCATCATAGGTGCATGTGCAAAAGTTCTTTTAATGTTAAAACTCTTTACTCTCACTGAAACTCACACAGAAACTGTGCGTGGTTTCTGAATGCTCACCAATAAAAGTCATTTGCCAAGCCAATTTAAAATTGAGATCAGCTCTTCTTCTTCTTCCTCTTCCTCTTACTGTTGTTGTTGATAACAACAACAACAACAACAATAATAATTCATAGCATAGAGAACGGAACAAATTATTCTTTTTCTCTTAATATAATGGCAGCATTGCTCAGAAGGAATTGTTAGTCAACTTTGCTGTAGATTGCCTTGGCATAAATACATGGCCATTTTTTGGTGTTGTTCTAGAAGCAGCAACAGTGTTAGTTCTCTGAAGTTATTAAACAAATGGCTCAAGGTCACATCTCCCCTTGAAAATACTTTGGCCTTCCCAAATGAGAACATGCCTATTTGAGAAGGAGGAACAAATCCTGGATTAATCCATATTTACCTAACTGCACCAAATACTCTGCGGTTCACATTTTGATAACCTTCTATCCATGCGTATTTACCGACAGGCAAATGGAGCCTCTCTCAACTCAGTTTATATGATTGGAGTAAGCCTTGGCGCTCATATAGCTGGATTTGTTGGAAAGACATACAAGGGCAAAATTGGCAGAATTACAGGTAAGACTTACAAATCGGGTGCCGATCATTCCACATGTAGAAACTGACCAGACTGGCAGGTGAATCTTGCTTCTAGACTGGCAGTGGGACAGCATTCTCGATCTCACCTAAGCAGGCTAGCTTTAGGAGGTCATAGGCTGCTTGGCACACGCAGTTCTTTCCTCCCAATGCTTTATTACCTCTCATGGCCGGCTCTATCTGACACCTGCATGTTGGCCATTAAAAAAACAATGTAGCAGTGTCACCACCAATATGCGTCACATGAGCAGAGTTGTACTCCTTCTGGAGTGCGTAGCCTGGCCTAGCTGCCTCTCTTAGGGGCCTTTCCCAATGGCACTGTTAGTGATGCTTTGGGAGCAAATGGCTAAGTGAGACAGACAGACAACCCAGGTGGCCCAGGAAGATAGGAATGGTCAGAAGGGCCGCCATCTGCCAGCCGCCACCCTAGCATCTCCTTCCTGATCCAGCTGCATCACTCTGCCTAATGGTAGGGCTGGCTCAAGACATCACAGCTGTGACTTGCTTCTCAATGTGAAAATAATCAGGACTATGGAACGAGAGCCTCCACCCTAATCCTAAATACTTTGGGCAGGACTCAGGTAAGTCAAGTGTCCTTTGGTCAACTTGCAGTCAATGGGCTGTGTGTCTTCTGTGAAAGTAATTTCTGTTGCAGTCAGTACACTTATCCTGTGATCAGTACACACGCACTATTCTCTTTGGGGAGGGCAATGTCTTCTTGGTTCCCTAACAGACAGTGTGTGTCTCTGTTCGTGGGCAAAAAGTAGAGATTTACCATGCTGAATTGCTACATGGCTCTTTTTCCCTAGGACCTTTCACAAGCCCCAAGTGACAGCATGCCTTAGACTGCAGCCTGAGTATGGCCATGCAGGCTGGGGATAATGGATGTTGTATTCCAGGGCACCTGGTGGGCCCTGGTTGGGGAAGGAAGATCTAGAGTGTTGGGAGTAGATAAACAGGGAAAGAGGAAGAAATTTATTGTGCAATCCTATGCATGTTCAGACAGAAAAAAGGCCTACAACTCCAAGCATCCCGGCCAGCCATGCCGGTACGTAAGCTTAAGGACTGGCTGGGGAATGCTGGGAGTTGTAGGCCTTTTTTTCTGTCTAAACATGCATAGGATCGTGCCTTTGATTTATTTAAATAATGAATATGTTTTATATTACTGCTACTTCTGTGTTGCTTGTATTGATTAAACTTTTAAAAAGAAAAGAAAGTATGCTTTTTGATTATATAGTGACATTTTTTATCCTAGTGTGGTCTGCTTCTATTAAATATTTTTTAAATAAAAACCCAACTAAAATATGTTTATTCTTCATGTCAGGTCTTGATCCAGCGGGCCCATCATTTACTGGAAAGTCACCCAGTGAGAGACTGGATCACACGGATGCACAGTTTGTTGATGTTATTCATACTGATATTGATGGTAATTATTACACAGTTTTGGATTTCCAGAATCATAGAGCAGAATGATTTTTTTTTGCTCCAGCCAGCTTGTATGGTAAGCTTAAGGACTGGAAGCCAAATACCTTTCAGGTGTGCTGAAAGGCTTGACCACGTCTGCTGGAATTTTAATTTTTTTTGTCTTTGAACATCAAGTTCTCCTGCCACATTCAAAAAACTGCTTTTGAAACTACCACACCACTGGGGCTCTTCTTTAATCAACACTAGTTCAAAGTCTATTCATTCAGGCAGAATTACTTCATGTTGTTTTAATCCTGGCCAGTGATGACGTTTGGCAGGACTTTGTGCTTGCCTTGGAAAAGGACTTTCAGTTATTCCAGAGAAAACGTGACTAGTCTTGGCCAATTTGTACCCTACCTAGCCATCACTGCCAAGACATCCATGTGTTGTCACCAAAGCATTGTTGTCAGGATTGATTCTAAGCGTATGGATATAGTTAGCAGTTACGATTCAGAAGGGGAACAACAAGAACTGGGGGAGGCATCTTCCCCAGCCAGATCAGATATGGATAGGCATGCTTCTCAGGATGCTGGCACCCAGATGGCTGGGCCTGAAGCCCCCTGCCCTCTGTGAGAATCCAGGAGGAGGAGGAGGTGGAGGAGGAGAAGAGCGCAGGGTGTGACCTGAGAGATGCTAGACTGTGGTGCAGAGCGAAGCAGGAAATGTCAGAGGTGGAACATAGGGGAGCATCACTGGATGGGAGCGGTTTCCCTCCCTAAGTTATTCTAGCCAGCAAGTCCCTGTTCAAACTGCTAGCAACATAGGGAGCATCACTGGATGGGAGCGGTTTCCCTCCCTAAGTTATTCTAGCCAGCAAGTCCCTGTTCAAACTGCTAGCAACATAGTCGTTCCCATTTGGATTCCCTGCTGTTATTCCTTTGTAGCCTGAGGGTCTTCGGGGATTTGCATCTGTAATGAACCTGTTGATACTGAACTAAAGACATGAGACTGAAGCCTCTCTTCCTGTGTGTGTGTGTGCATGAGGAAGGTGGGGACCAAGAGAATGTGACAATTGTTCATACAGCTGTCACACATTTGGCAATTTAGCTCCATCTAAGTGAGGACTGGGAGTATCTGAATTTGTTTTTCTGAGCCTGCAGAAACATGCTCCCCACCCACCCTGTGCATCAATGAATTACAACACCTTGATACAAGCCCTTTGTTTTTTTGATGTCTTCATGGTGTATATGAGTTACAGTTCTTCTTTGTCTTCTTCTTCATTGTCATCTTTGTCTTCTCCATCTCTGTCCCCTCCTCATTATTTGTTTATTTAAAAATATTTATGAATAACTTATATTAAAGGAATTTCTTAGTTATATACAGTAAGATTACCTTCGTAGGAATGTCTATTGGAAAAAGTAGGTTTTTAGTCAGCACTAAAAATCCAGGAGAGTTGGTGCCTGCCTTATTTGTAGTGGTAGGGAGTTCCAGAGGGTGGGCGCTATGACAACTAAAGGCCTTATTACAAGCCATGATGGACCAAACCTTAGAAATTGTTTCTGTCTTCTCCTCCTTTGCCTTCATTTTTTTAAAACATCCTAGCAAATGTGTAAAGAAGAAAAGGCAATAGGTTCTTAAATATTTTGGATGGTTTTTTGTGCTTGATAAGCATATTATTTATTCTGAAGTCCTGTATTTTTTTGCCTTCATTCATATGTTGAATTTTTGTTAGCTTTGGGTTACAGGAAGCCCTTGGGAAACATTGATTTCTACCCGAATGGAGGAACAGATCAACCTGGATGTCCCAAAACAATACTTGGTGGTAAATACAGATAAATTAATTATAATAGATGAGAACATCAGGAAAGGTCCTGGCCTGGAGTCAGTTGGTGTTTCACAGATGTGGCTGGTGAATTTATTTAATCATTCTGCTTCTGAATAACTGAATAGCATTAGGAAAACATTGTTATTTAACACTGTGAGATAACCCAGATTTCCTGGCAGGATGTGAAATGTCCTGACTGACATTCTTTACATGCATCCTTGAAGGTGTCATTTCCACTTCTGAAGTGAAAGAGAACAGCACCCGTGTAGGCACTGGAGCTTTAATATATAGATTTCACTTGCCCACCTTGAGGTGCTGCTGCCACTTCTCACCAGGGACTTATGGAGAGAAAAGAAAAGAGGAAATTCAGTGTTTTTTCTATGCCTTGTTTAGTAACGGGAAAACTGAAAAAACTGGTAAGATTTTGAAGCTGAGCTTCAAAATCTTACGAGTTTTTTCAGTTTTCCAGTTTTCCAGGCTCATATATGCTTAGATGAAGAGGCAAAGAAATTGCATTACATTTCCATAAAGGGAAAGCATGTGTCCAACGTGAAATGTGATAGATTTGTTGCTCTGTTAATATTAGTCTTATTTGTGTAACAGTTACGTAACATTACATTGTTTCCTTGATTCTTTCTCTACTTTAAGGATCTCAGTATTTCAAATGTGACCATCAGAGATCTGTTTTTTTGTACATGTCATCCTTGAAACAGAATTGTCATGTAACTGCATACCCTTGTAACTCATACACTGAGTATAAGAATGGAAAATGTGTGCGCTGCGAAGCTTTCCACCCACTTCCATGCCCAATATTGGGTAAGAATTATACATTATTTTGCAAGTGGAAATAGAGTGTTATAGTTTCAAACAGCTGTTCTGTACTGAAGATACTGGTCTGTGCTCCCTGCTTCTTTGGAGCAGTGAGAGGTTTTAGGGACAGAGCTACCTGGGTTTGGCTTTCTGTGGAGGGAAGAGTGCCAGACTCTTATGGTGTGGTTGTAATATTGGGCTTATTTGAAACCATTCAAGTGAGTATAGTGGAGGCAAGCAGCCTCCGCACCTTACACGTAGTAGTTCTGCTGCTACCCAAATCAGATTGCCAAAGAGAGGAGCCCTATACCACACTAGGTGATTTCACCCAGATCTCACACTCTCTCACCCAGATCTCACACTGTTCCAAGATTGCTGGTTCTTTGTCTCTGTCTCTGTCTCTAACTCACACACATATGTGTATCTTACATTAGCCACTTTATCTTAGCTCAGGGGTAGGCAATGTGGTGCCCATATGCACCAAATGCCCCCAGACACCTTTTTTGACACCCACCAAGGTGCCCTACCCTTCCCACATTAAAAAAAAACAAAATTAACACATTTTCTTAGCAGCAAATGTGCCCACGGCCCCAAAAGCTTGCCTATCCCTGTCTTAGATGTAGAGCAGGTATGGGCAATTTGTGGCCCTCCAGATGTTTTGGCCTATAACTAGCATAGCCAAACTATGCTAGGCCAAACATAGCCTATAACTAGCATCAGGCCTGATGGGAGTTGTAGGCCAAAACAGCTGGAGGGCCACAAGGTGCCTTGATAACTTCCCTAATTCAAAATATGCAGAAGCGATCGCCAACTATTTCCTAATGAGTAGCTTCTGTTGAGCAAATGGGTGCTTCCAGACAGAAGGCTTCTAGCACCACCAATGACAAGGCATTGTGAAGCTGTTCCATCTTTTCTTTCTTAATGGATTATCTGTGGTAAGAGAAAAGACAGAAGACAGTGGGAAAATATGAGGGGGTTAAGAGTTGAAGTCCACAATATCTGGACCCTCTGTAAAGTTTTGTGAATGAGGCAGGGTGATGGTGGCATAAAAGACTAATCTGGAATCAACCAGTATTTATCAGACATTCTGGACCATTAACAAACAATCGGTGTAACAAAGGAAGATTGCCCAGTCAAGGTAGCAATACTTTTCAGGTGCTACACACATTGTTTCAGGTGGACTGCCTCACGTTGATCCTGTACTACAAGGTCCATTGTCAAAGGAAGCAGTTCTTGTAGGAGGCATAAGAATTCTTATAGGAAGGACCTCTCTGCATAATTGTTGTGTATCTCCAAGCAATTATTGTGTTCTTATCTCATGGTAATTGTTCTGAGGTCTTGGATAACTTAGAATAGGTCAAATCAGTCATAACAGAAATGTTATTTATGTATTTAATCAAGATTTATAGACTGCTTGATTTGATCTAAAAAGACATCTCAAAGCTGTTTACAACATACAAATTTGAAATACAAAACATCCACAGTTAAAATGTTTAAAAGAGAAAATACAAAACAGCTCAGTTAAAAACATTTAAAATAATAAAAAATACACATCCTCAATTAAAACATTTAAAATCAGATAACAATCAACAAACTGGACAGTACAATCACTCAGGGAAGACCCGGGTGGCACCTCAAACATGCCACAGTTATGTTTAACTGGCACCTCAGACATGACACAGCTGGTTCCTCCTGCATAAAAGGGGGAAAGGGCATTCCACAAAGTGGGTGCCACCATGGAGAAAGCCCCCTTCCAGGTTGCCTGTTTCAGCCAGATATTGTTTAAAAAGATCACAGAACCAAAATGTTGGCAGATTCTGAAGATCTAGTCTAACCTGTAAGGCTGAATCTCCATGAATGTAACTCCATACATTAAACCACTTACACATTAACCCACATTATCCTTACTGTAGTGTGTTGTAATCAGTGAGCAAGAAGGAGCAAGGTGCCACATCACCAGAATGCCTCCCGGGATGAGTAGGTAGTTGGCTCAGATGCCAATCTTGAATGGTGATTTATGGGAGCAAATAATATAATAGTTCTATAGCATTGTTGCCTGCTCCAGCAGCTCAGCCAGACAAATTATTTTCCAGAGTAATAAACAGTGATCCAGTTTATGAAAACAACAGATGTTTTATTAGTCAACTATTGATCACACAATACCAGGCCTCTGTCTTTCTCACAGGCCTTCTCATCAGGATAACACACGTGCACACACACGCCTTCAGGCTTCCAGAACCCTTTCTGACCTTCAGGGATTGTGTCACCACATACACCCCTCCCATGAAGGCCTGCCTTTAGAGATGCATAAGGCATTCACTGACTATGTTGTATAATTGCTAGATTTCTCATAGGGCTGAGTTAGACATGATTTAGTTTGCTTCTTTATGCTTTTTATTTATTAAAAAAGATTTCCAAATACTAAGAAGCTCCTTATTGCCCTAGTATTCTAATAAATATGATTTATGGGAGCCACCTAAGCATGAACAAGGATGGGACCATCCCACTATTGCAATTCTCAATATTTGATCTCAGGGCAGAATGGTATCCTGAATTAATATGAAATCCCAGATCAGTGAAACACTGTGAATGCAATATTAGCTTTTCATTTTGCTGATTACATAGCTTAAATGAAAGAATATTTGGCTAATTAAGAGCAAATGTGTACTCCTAACAGTAAATACCACAGAGTCAGAGAATTCAACACTAAGTCAGTTTTAATCTGGCAAGGTAATCAGTGCCTTAAACCTGCCCCATGAAATACGCCACTGATCATAATGGACATTAATTTGTGGGGAACTGGTTAAACGTATCATGTTTGCCATTATGTTTATGTATTTGTTTATTTATTTTTGCAAGGGGATAATCTGGATTTTATACAACTGGAATTCCTTATACTTAAAAGTTTGAAGTATAAAGTATATCTCCCTGCAGGCTGAGTCAATGTTTTGTACAGTTCTTAGCCTGTTTTGAGCTGTGTGAGTGCTGAGTGAGTTTATAAGATGTGGTAAAAGCTTAGCTTTATTCCCAAAAGTGAAACCTACCTTTATTTATAGTCTTCTATTTATTTATAGTCTTTAAAAACAACCACAATCCATAACAAGTGGGTTTCTTTTAAATCAATATGAAAAACAAAACATTCAACAAGATATTTACTGAGTAGACAGTTAACTTAGATACCGAAACCCAAGGTCAAATGTAACTGATGACACACATTCAGTGGAGGCTGGTGGGTCCATTTCAGTGGGGCAGTGAATCTGCTCTAGGTTTCAGTCAGAACTCTAAAGGGGCGATCCAAGGCACTGAACCCCTTTGGGGCTTTGGGGCTAGGGCTCAGCACTTTGGATAGCTCCTTTCGAGTTCTGACTGAAACCCAGGGTAGATTCACTGCCCCACTGAAATGGAGCCATTTTGAAAGTGATTTTGAAAATGTCTCTCTCGATCATGCTGAATGTCCAATGTGCAGGCATTCTTTGGCCCTCTGCACACTAGAAGTCCTACATAGCATGTGTTGGAGTTGCCAGACCCTCCTTCGCTACTGGCCTCCCCCATTGGCTTCCAGCCGTGGCTTTGTTTTGCCCTTCCTGGAGGCCACTCCAGGAAGACCGTCCTGCATCTTGAGATTAGAGGATACAGTCCATGAAATTCCTTTTCCTCCCTTCTGCATCCTGGTCATTCTTTTCACCTACAGCTTCCTGGTTGTGTGTAGAAGCTGGAAGGGGAGATAAAGCACATTGTAGTGCATCCCCAAATCTTCATTCGGGAATACTCAGAGCTTGATCAAAGAGCTGTCCTTGCTGGTTCTGTCCTTTGCAGATCATTATGGGGCATGTTCTAGTGCACACACTGGCCACATTTGCACATCTGGCTTAATAAACCATGATATGATGCACAGAGCCTGTTTGCTCTCACTTTATTCCTCCCTTCGTGCAAATGGGTGAACCAACCAAGAAGGGGTAATTTCACGTTACCTACAACCCTGGGATTATTTTCAGTGCATCCAAACAACCCAGAATATCTAAGCCAACTACAAACCCTGTTTTAAAGCTGTCTTATGATCCTGGCTTGTTTGGGTACAATTAACCATAATCCCAGGTTTCGATGTAACATGAAGCTATCCATTCCAGGTTTGCACGAAGGGAGGACTGTGGCAGGAGGGAATGGGCTGCATGGCCCAGCACACTGCTTGTTCACATTGTGGTTTATTAAGACAGGATTCCTGGCATAAAATTACATGTGAATGCAGTCACAGTTCATATGAGGAATGAGCCAAGGAAAAAATAACCAAACCAACTTTCCAAGTGAACTGAGGTCAATCTCTGAAGCTCCCTGCTGGTCCTGGTAAATCAGGTAAAGCCAGATGACTAATAGTAACTGAATACAGAAAAAGATGTGTTTTTATTTTAGCTGGAGTGCCAGAGGTTGCAAACTCATCCAGTTTCCTGTGCATAAAACTACTGACTGTAGTGGAACTTAGCATTCATAACTGGAGTCCAAGGTCTTGTGACTTGATCTCAGTTTTGATTTCCCAGAGCATTATAAAACAAAAAACTATCTTTAGGATTTTATTTTCTCTTTATTTGTTAACTTTCTGTTGAACACGTTCCCATTTAAATTTCAGGTTATTATGCTGATAAATGGAAGGACTATTTAATTGAAAAGAACCCTCCAGTGACAACAGCTTACTTTGACACTTCAGATAAAGAGCCATTCTGCAGTAAGTGATTAACTATTCTCCTTACTTACCCCAGGTTTCATTATCTAGTGGTGCTATGGAAAAAACACACACCCCCAACCCTCTACTTTTTACTGCCCAGATAACCTGGCATATTCTTGATTAGACTTTGTTCTTTGTTGCTGTTTCATTTATGAAATACTATTATGCTCAAAAGATCTATGTGCCAGGAGGAGGGAAAATGCTAAATGCAGGAAATTATCTCGGCAACCTGGTAAAAGATGACAAATGAGCTGATATGAGAATGGGAAAGAGCTGGATTTGCATTGGATAATCATAAAAAGATGAATTTCAAGAAGAAAGGTATAATGAAAGATGGGCCAGTTAGCCAAAGATTTACTACCATGGATCATAAGACCTATGATTTGAGATGTATGTCAATGTCACTTTCAAATAGTCACATCTTTGTGGGTTTTTAAATCTGAGAATTGAACATGCACATTCAATCATCCGATTCTTGCAAGCTATATGGAGTCTGAAGTGGGGAAGATGGGAATGCTGGCAGGACCACCACTGGTTCTGCTTACCCACATGACCAAAGGGTACTCATTTATATAGAACTGTTGCTTCCTGGAGCTTCTTGCATCATAGACATAAAACATTACAACAATGCAAGCAGAATACTATAATTTTAATATCTTCAAATGTAATGCTATCAAAGATCAAAAGGTTATTAGACTGGCCTGCAATATTACAGCAGTACAATTCTGCAAACATAATGTTATGAGTTTGGCTGTCTCAATGAGCATAAATGGCCTATTGTTATGGTTTTTCTTGGAAAACTTGATGGGAGATCAGGAATGTACCGAAGGGGATTTAATGGTTCTTTATAGTCTGGAATTTTCCTCAAGCCTTTGGAATGTGACACTTTCTGCAGGGAGGGACAGAGAGTTAAAGGCAGTTGGCACTTAGAGTTTGGAGATGAGGAGACAGACAGCTGACAACTTTGAATCCTGAGTTTAGCTGAACTGCAAGCAGCCTTGTGGCCCATGTTATTGCTCTCTGGATGCAAGATCAGTAGTCTGGATGCCTGCTGTAGGACTATTTGCTTCCACTCTGCTCTGTTTGTAATATCTGTTTTGTTTAGACTTCAAAAGTCTCCAGTGTGCCCTCAAACTGAAGTCCCTGGACTTCTGGGCACTAGAGGAAGGACAGCTGATATATACATGCTACTGAGTATAATATGTGTAATACAAGATAAAATTGTATTCATGTATCTTTCTTTCCCCCTTCCCCCTAGTGTATCATTACTCCATGGATATTATTATCTGGAACAAAAGCAGTAGGAGAGGTTTCATAAATATCAAAATAACAGATAATGCAGGAAATACAACAGAATCCAAAATTAAGAGGTAAGTTTTATTATTTTACTTGACTTTTATACAAGGCAGATGAAATGGCAACCCACTCCAGTATTCTTGCCAAGAAAACCCCATGGAACCTATCACAAGGCTAAAAGAGATGATGCCGGAAGATGAGCCCCTCAGGTCAGAAGGTGTCCAATATACTACTGGTGAAGAGCAGAGGGAATTTCCAAGTAGCGCCAGAAAGAGTGAAGCGGCTGGGCCAGAGCCAAAAGGACACTCAGCTGTGGATGTGTCTGATGGTGAAAAGAAAATCCGATGCTGTAAAGAACAATATTGTTTAGGAGCCTGGAATGTAAGATCAGTGAATCAAGGTAAGCTGGAGGTGGACAAACATGAGATGGCAAGACTGAACATCGACATCTTGGGAATCAGTGAACTAAAATGGACAGGAATGGGCAAATTTAATTCAGGTGACCATCATATCTACTACTGTGGGCAAGAATCCCTTAGAAGAAATGGAGTAGCACTCATAGTCAACAAAAGGGTGGGAAAAGCAGTTCTGGGGTACAATCTCAAAAACGACAGAATAATCTCAGTATGAATCCAAGGCAAACCATTCAACATCACAGTAATTCAAGTCTATGCCCCAACCACTGAGGCCGAAGAAGCTGAGGTTGATCGGTTCTATGAAGACCTACAACACCTTCTAGAACTAACACCAAAAAAAGATGTCCTTTTCATCACAGGGGATTGGAATGCTAAAGTAGGAAGTCAAGAAATCACTGGGATAACAGGCAAGCATGGCCTTGGTGTACAAAATGAAGCAGGACAAAGGCTAATAGAGTTTTGCCAAGAGAACACTCTGATCATAGCAAACACTCTTTTCCAACAGCCCAAGAGGCGACTCTACACATGGACATCACCAGATGGTCAATATCGAAATCAGATTGATGATGTACTTTGCAGCCAAAGATGGAGAAGCTCTATACAGTCAGTCAAAAGAAGACCTGGAGCTGACTGTGGCTCAGATCATGAGCTGCTTCTTGCAAAATTTCGGCTTAAATTGAAGAACATAGGGAAAACCACTAAACCATTCAGGTATGACCTCAATCATATCCCTTGTGAATATACAGTGGAGGTGAGGAATAGATTTCAGGGATTAGACCTAATAGACAGAGTGCCTGAGGAACTATGACGGAGGTCCATAACATTGTTCAGGAGGCAGCAACTAAATCCATCCCAAAGAAAAAGAAATGCAAGAAAGCAAAGTGGCTGTCTGGTGAGGCTTTACAAGTAGCTGAGGAAAGAAGGGAAGCGAAAAGCAAGAGAGAAAGGAGAAGATATATCCAACTGAATGCAGAGTTCCAGAGAATAGCAAGGAGAGACAAGAAGGTCTTCTTAAATGAACAATGCAAAGAAATCGAAGAAAACAATAGAATGGGAAAGACTAGAGATCTTTTCCAGAAAATCGGAGATCTCAAGGGAACATTTTGTGCAAAGACGGGCATGATAAAGGACAAAGAAGGGAGGGACCTAACAGAAGCAGATGAGATTAAGAAGAGGTGGAAAGAATACACAGAAGAACTATACAGGAAAGATCTTAATGTCCCTGATAGCCATGCTAGTGCGGTCACTGAACTTGAGCCGGACATCCTCGAGAGTGAAGTCAAGTGGGCCTTAGGAAGCATTACTAACAACAAAGCTAGTGGAGATGACAGAATTCCAGCTGAGCTATTTAAGATCCTAAAAGATGATGGTGTTAAAGTGCTGCACTCAATATGCCAACAAATTTGGCACACTCAACAGTGGCCACAAGACTGGAAAAGGTCAGTTTACATTCCAATTCCAAAGAAGGGCAATGCCAAAGAGTGTTCAAACTACCGTACAGATGCGCTCATTTCACATGCCAGCAAGGTTACGCTCAAAATCCTACAAGCTAGGCTTCAGCAGTATGTGAACCGAGAACTACTGGAAGTGCAAGCTGGGTTTCGAAGAGGCAGAGGAACTAGGGATCAAATC
Source organism: Heloderma suspectum (assembly GCF_057233095.1). NCBI lineage: Eukaryota > Metazoa > Chordata > Lepidosauria > Squamata > Helodermatidae > Heloderma > Heloderma suspectum. Next base: position 74,692,127 of record NC_139460.1, on the reverse strand, counting down.
GCCAACTAGGGATCATGGAGAAAGCAAGAGAATTCCAGAAAAACGTCTATTTCTGCTTCATTGACTATGCTAAAGCCGCTGATTGTGTGGATCACAACAAACTGTGGCAAATTCTGAAAGAGATAGGAGTACCAGACCACCTTACCTGTCTCCTGAGAAACCTGTACGAGGGACAAGAAGCAACAGTAAGAACTGGACATGGAACAACCGATTGGTTCAAAATTGGGAAAGGAGTATGACAAGGCTGTATATTGTCACCCTGCTTATTTAACTTATATGCAGAGTACATCATGAGAAATGCCAGGGTGGATGAATCACAGGTCAGAATTAAGATTGCCAGGAGAATTATCAGCAACCTCAGATACGCAGACGATACCACCCTAATGGCAGAAAGCGAAGAGGATCAAGAGCCTCTTGTTAAGGGTGAAAGTGGAGAGTGCAAAAGCTGGTTTGAAACTGAACTTTAGAAAAACTAAGATCATGGCATCTGGCCCCATCACTTCCTGGCATATAGAAGGGGAAGACATGGAAGCAGTGACAGATTTTATTTTCTTGGGCTCCAAGATCACCGCAGATGGTGACTGTAGCCATGAAATTAAAAGACGCTTGCTCCTTGGGAGGAAAGCTACGGCAAACCTAGACAGCATAGTAAGAAGCAGAGACATCAACTTGCCGACAAAGATTCATATAATCAAAGCTATGGTTTTCCCAGTAGCAACGTATGGCTGTGAGAGCTGGACTATAAGGAAGGCTGAGCACTGAAGAATTGATGCTTTCGAACTGTGGTGCTGGAGAAGACTCTTATGAGTCCCCTGGAGTGCAAAGAGGTCAAATCGGTCAATCTTAAAGGAAATCAACCCTGAGTGCTCATTGGAAGGACAGATACTGAAGCTGAAGCTCAAATATTTTGGCCACCTAATGCGAAGAGAAAACTCCCTGGAAAAGACCCTGATGCTGGGAAAGATTGAAGGCAAAAGGAGAAGGGGACGGCAGAGGATGAGATGGCTAGATAGCATCACCGATGCAATGAATATGAACTTGAGCACGCTCCGGGAGAGAGCGCAGGACAGGAAGGCCTGGCGTGCTATGGTCCATGGGGTCACGAAGAGTCGGACACGACTGAACGACTGAACAACAACAACAAAACATGGAACTAAGGTTCATTAAGATCTGTGATGCTTGTTTCCCAGTAAATGACTTTTGGATTGGAGTGCCAGTTTGAATACTGTGTATCAGAGTGATGCTGTTTTTTGTCTTTTATCAGTGTGATGTGGTGATAAAGGTGCCAGTCTGAAGAAAAATGGTCTCACCTCATCAGTGCTATAGTTAGTCTAATAAATGTACCTATTTGTTTGCTTCCAGCTTAAGTTATGTATAGCAGCTTAAGCACTAGGAAAACAACCGAAGTGTTAAAGAGCACCAGGAACACAACCTGTGTTTTTCTCCTAATGCTAGTGAAGGGATGGGGAAGCAAGTGCAGTTGAACAATGGATGAGATGATTAACCCTTTCCCCTCTCGCTGATTCTCCCCTGCTTTAATTAATTTGTCTCCCCCACTCCCCCGGTTCTGTTCTTCCTCTGTTATGGTGAGGGCTTAGCATCATTGGGTGCTGGTAAGCCTGGGTTCCAGAATTCCACTATGGATTGGGTCTTTACTAGGGTTTGGGGAAAGTCAAGTTTCTGGGGGAGACAATAAACGGCAATAGGACAGCACCACTGAGAGCTCTGAGTGAGGTTGGAAGCCAGACAAGCTTGTCTGTGGGCATTTCTACACCATCCTGTATTTAAAACAGGGCTTTCTGCTTCTGTTTTAAATACAAGGTCACAACTGGCTGCCTTACAAGCACTTCCTTTCCCCCCTCCCCTTCTCCCCTCCTTCTCCCCCAAAGCTGAGTCTTCCATTATCTTTCATTGATCTCCCTCCTCTTCTTGCTGCTTTAAGTTGCAGGGAGGATGAAGTGGAACAGAAGTGGAACATAAAGGGGTAATTTGATAGCTCATGATCTGCGATCTATTTAAAAACAGAACAAAGGGCATTTAGTGCAGGAGGGTCACGGCAGGGTCACGGCATCATGTAAAGAGCCCACAAGCTTCCATGAAGGAGCAATCTCAGTCGCAGGATAAATGCTAAATGCTCCGTGTGAAGGGGCCCTGTATGTTGCTCCAACAAGCAGCTGCTTTAGGGGTTTGACTTCCTTTAGGGGGGTTGGCCCTGCCTCCACACTGATTAAGACCTTTTCTCTTAAAGGGGCCTGGTCTCTTTTAGCAGCCTCAGGCTGCAATGACAAGGGGATGGCTGTGGCATGCTGGTGTCTTCATGGCTGGTCCTCAGGGTCTGAGCATGACAATATGACCTTCCCTGGATGCAAGGGGGCAGGTCCTGGGGTCTTCCTGGAGAGCTGGGGCCTGAGAAGGTGGATACTTCATGACACCTTTCTATAACTGAGTCCTCTCCCTGAACAGTAAACTCAGCAGCCGCCTCTTCTGAAGATGAGGGGCTGGGATCCTCAGAGGATGAGTGTTTGGGCTCCTGGTCCACCTGACTTACCAGGCTTACTTCCTGATCTGAAGCCCAGCTGGTGGAAAATATATTGCTTGTTTTTGCTGTCTGCCTGGCAACTGCCTGCCTGGTACGGTGGCACTGCCAAAAATGAGGGTTTGCATCATGAAAAGGGAGGACAAAAGAGGACACATTTACATGTGCCAATTTATGTGACGGTATGCACATTTAGAGCTAATTACTAAAATCAAGGTGGGCCCAGGATGTTTTGCTGCCTTAGGCAAAGGACAAAATGGTGCCCCCCATCCCACATACAGAAGTTGTCCTGGCAGCTGAAACTTACTTCAGAACTGGTTGAAGTAAGCATCCTCCACTGCACCTGGAGACAGCAAGCTAGCCTAGCGGATGCAGGATGGCTGTGTAGCACCTCCATCTGTGTCCTGCCCCAGCATGTGCTACCTGAGGTGGCTGCTTCTCTCTGCCTAATATTAGGGCCAGCCCTGACTAAAATGTAGATAAAAATACAATGCAACTCATCATAGTGGGTGAACCTGTCCCCCTCCCCACCCTTCCCCAATGGCTGAAGTAAGTATAACACACACACACACACACACACTGCTTCCACCAAACAAGAGAAGCAGTGAATGAAGCACGTGTTGCTGTCCGAGAGGGAAACTACGAAAAGAGGAGGTGAAGGTTGAGGAGCAGCTGCTGCTGCTACAAAGTCCCCAGGGAGAGAAAAGGAGAGGCAGGAAACAAGCCATTTTGACTGTCTTATGGGAAAACTGGAAGGAAAATTTTGTGAGTGAAGGAAAGGAGGTGGTGTAACCATTTTAAAATAGTCATGGCACTGAACTGAATTCAGTGAAATGGCTCTGGGATTTGGCTGATTAATATGGTTGTGTGTTGATCCCATCATTCTTACTAGTGGAGGCTGGTGGCTCCAATGTCAGTGGGGCAGTAAATCCACTCCAGGTTTCAGTTTGAACCAGTCAGAACTTTAAAGGAGCAATCCAAGGTGCTTTGCACCTTGGATTGCTCCTTTAGAATTCTGGCTGGTTTGGATGGAAACCTGGAGTGGATTTACTGCCCCAGTGACATCAGAACCACCAGCCTCCACTGGTCCTTGCATCTTTAGCTCTATAAAGATTAAGTGCCTCCCAGCTGTCCTTCCCTTTCTTCACCTCATGGTACTTCTTTCCCTTTCCTGAGGCAATTTCATGTGCTGTCACTTTCCGCCATCCACCAACTTTGCCTCATATCCTTCCCTCCCTTCCCATCCTTCCCTCCATTTACATGCTTTCCTCCCACTCAATCCATCTGCACCCCTCTCTCCATCTCCGCCACAGCCATCACTCTCCCACTCCCCTTGCCTTCCATCTCCTGAACAGCATCATCTTAAAGCATCCCAGGCTGCTGAAGCCATGCTTGCTCCTCACTGGCCATGGCACCTGGATTCACTAGTGCTCGGGGCGGCCTGCCACTTTCCAGTTCCTGTGGCTGGCACTGGGAGTGGGTACAAGTGGGCTTTGCTACTCGGAGAGCTCACAATGCCCGGAAGGAGGAGGGATTTGCAACAGGCAGAGACTCACTGCCAGAGACACCCACTCCTCCTCCACCTTCCCTTTCCTGCCCTTCCTTCTCCCCCGGGCCAGCCTCCCTGGTGCACAGCTGCTACACTGCCCCCAAGAAAACACAGCCAGCTGTCCTGGTGCGATGGCTGCAGCAGCTTGAAACCAGCTGACGGTGTGCTCTACTGGAAAAAAGAGCAAAAAATTAAATTAAAACAGCACACCCTTGCACAGCATCCATAAATTCCAGATTTTTAGAGTAATATTTTGGAAACTGGACCTATCCCAGACAGAACCTTAAAATGGAGGACCATCCAGGACAAAAGAAGCCATATGGCCAGCCCACTGCTTGAAACTGCAAAAAGTGAAGGATTGTCAACTGGCTGCCCACAATACATAGATGATGGGCTGTGTTTGGCTTGCTGAGCCACAAGTTGTGCAGAGACCCAGAACAGGATGATCTTCACAGACCAGTCAACAGTGGCATTATCGTAAATGTACTCCAAGCATCAGGGAATCTAGGTGTCAATGTAACAATATATTTTGATTTCTCCTTAGTGATGCAGCTGCATTTTACCAATATAAACAAGCCAAGATACTGGCTGGATTTTACTTGGATTTCCACACTGTATCGAAAATTACCTTGACATTTTCGACAGAGAACATAGTTGGCCCAAGGTACAAGCTTAGGGTCCTCCAAATGAGGTTAAAATCTCTCTCAAATCCAGAAAGGTAAGCATTGATTACCTTATTTGAGATCTTATTGTGGAAATATTTCTATTGTCCTGAACTTGATTATCAGTAAAGCAAGTCTTATAAGCAGCCTGGGGTCTCTGACAGCATTGTATGAGACATAACTTTGTTTTCAGCTGCAGAAGAAATTCTTCCTTACAAGGGCTGCTTTGGAACATCATAATCTCAGGAACTTCATGAAGGAAAGATGGAGAAATTAAGTGCTAAATATAGATGGCTCAGGGAACATGTAAGGCATCCCTGTGGCAACAGGTGAAGGTGAGGAAGGCCTGTTTGGGCAAGATTTGAAGAAAAGATAGTTGAACAACAGTAGCCCATCAAGTCCTTCTACTCAAGAGAAGTGGCATGGGATGGGAATAGTGTTGATGAGAATGCTGTTTAAGAAGACCACTTTAAACTGAGGCAGGATGAGTGAAGACTACTTGCTAGGTTCAAGACCTTCAGAGGTGTCTCTGTCTGTGTATGCATAATAGTGCCTGCCAAAAAAGGAGGTGTGGCTGCACTGCAAGGTTATTTCCTTAGCCAAGTATCACAGTATTCTGCATGCGTGGCTTTGGGTGTTCATCTTGGTTTGCCCAGCCCTGATCATAAATATTACTTGCTCCAGGAATATACTCATTGGCCACAATCCAACAAAGAGTTAGAGATGCTTAAGTATTTTTCATTTCAATGACACTTGGACTGCAATTCTGTACATGCTTCCTGGGAATTTACTTTTGAGTAGAAGAACATAGGATTGCACTGTTAAGTATTCATAACCATCCACTGGACAGTGGCCATTGTGTAAGAAATTTTAAATCTATTCTGTCTGCGATTTGTTGAATGTCAGGTGCCTTTTGTACTGTCATCTGCTCATTGACAGAACTGGATTTTTCCCATTTCTTGAATTTGCGCAAATTCACATTTTGTGCAAATTTGCACTTGTAAAAATGTGCAGATCTCCCCCAAATGTGCAAATACATCCCCCAATCCACATTTTCATGCTTTAGCCTATGGGGCAAATACACATTTTTGGCTGGTGTTTTCTTTTTATTTTACTTATTTTTCTATGACTAAATTTGTATAAAATTCTGTGAAGTAAAAAAAACAACCACCAACAGTTTGCAAGTCTGTGGAATCCATGAAACTCAGGAAAAGCCAGTCTGCTGTGGAATCTGTGGGTCAGATTTATAGAAATCCAAACTCATTTCATTCCATTGAGGATTTCTCTGACATCCTTAATTCTTGATTATGCTTCTTATGGACAGCACATAATTATGTATTCATACGTATTATGTGCTTCGTATTGTTTTCTTGTGGGTTGTTGTTGTTCTTGCTTATCTACAATTCTGCAAGTTTTACTTACATGACAATTGAATTATTACATTGCCTAGAATTTCTTATTATACAATCATAGGCTGTAATTGCATAATTGCATCTTGCAGTTTGGTAAAATATGTGGAATTGATGTGAACACACATATGGCTTCTGCAGTTATTCATAATTATTATAATTACATAAACAGTCAGAGATATGTTGAAAACAAGAGTACTTAACCAAGCTCTAAATGTTAATTAAATTAGAACAAAAATAGATAAGAAAGTGCACAGGCATGAGAGAAAAATGCTCCAGAAATTATATTAATTTGTGACATGCCAACAGTATCAGGTAGGAAGCTTAGAAGCACTGGAGGAAGAGTTAACACAGTCTGACTCCATTGCCCCAGTTCATATGGTAAAACGGTCTTGAGAAAGGGCCCCACATGGTAAGACGCCTCGTTGTCTCTGTGTGCTTTGGAGCAGAGGGGGCAGAGGAACTTTCACAAGAACATTTTATGATGGGAAAATTTACATTTGTGTTGGCTGTTCTACCTCAAAAATACTGTAGTTGTGTGAATCAGCTCTCAAATATAGGATCACACAAATGTCTGTAAAGTCTTCTCCAGATTGAAATTTGGTGTAAAAAAGTCCTTCCCCTGATCTTATCTTTCAGACCAGTTCACAAACCAGTCTGGCTGCAGGTTCAGCAATATAATATAATATAATATAATATAAAGAGAGCTTCGGCTATTGGACGGTATAGAAATGAAATAAATAAATAGAAATGAAATGACATAGAAATAAATAAATAAATAATACATTTTAATTAGCCTTCTTTCATACTCAATGTCCTCAAAGGCAAACAATGCCTTCCCTTTGAATAGCTTTTCTTGCTTTCAGTGTGGTCCAGTGTAGTAAAATTTGGTTGTCTATATGATGAAAACATTGTTTCTAGGAAGAAAGTCCATTTTAAAAATAATGGTGCCAATTTGCTGCTACTAGTGAGTCAAAAGCTAGTTTGAATAAAATTGTCTTGTACCACTTCTTAAAGATGTATAGGTCTGGCCTTGCTTTGGTAAGTTTATGCTTCTTGTACTGTATGACATGACTTGATTTAAACTAGGTTTTGGGGTGGGGAAAAATAGGGTAAAATAAAGAGAATTCCAAAGTTGAGAGGTAACTACTGAAAATGTCTCCTTCACATCCTTGGCATATTGGTGGTGAACTTAAAAGAGCACTCTCAGTTGATCTTAAAGGTCATGGTGGAACACAAGGGTGGGTGCATAGAATTTATGTATAAATCTTTAATATAATATAATATACATTGCCTTTCTGTTGACAACATATTGTCTCCCTTCTCTCTGTACAGGATTCAGCTTTGTAGGTATGATTTTATACTTCTGGAAAACATTGAAACAACCTTCAGGCCTATTCCATGCCTTGAGACCAATGTGTGAAATGATAGTCTCTTTTAAGTGTGCCTTCTTAAGCATATTGTATGCATGAAGTTAAAAATACCAATGAGAAATGGCATCAGGCTCAAGACAGCTACTTTTTCAAACATTATGGCTATTTTGGGGGGGGGTGTCACAGAATGAACTACAAGAAATCCAGAGATTTTTGATGTGTTTAGGTGTATATGATACCCTCAATCCATTTCTAATTAACAAGAGAAAGCTGTGAATCATCTTCCATGTAGACTTATACTGCAAGTCTTGCACACAATGATAATAACAGACATCTAACTGAAATTAACAGTAATTACAACTTCAACATTATGTGCAGAATCACAGCTCATAAAAACATCGTGTTTCCTAATGTTTCATAATAGACAGATGTCGCTCCTTTTAATGTGAATTTGAGATGCCAGAAATCAGGGAGTTCAGGCCGTCCTTTGGGCATGTGTACAACAGAATTGCAAAAGTCCTTGGTGGAGAGGGTATTGTGAACATTGGAGCCCACAGACCCACAAGGACTTGCCAGGCTGAGTCAGCAGTAATTGAATCACCCAGTTCGTCATATGGTACAAATGCTATAAACTAGCCAGACCAAAGTGTGCCCTATTCAGGCATTCAGTACCCATGGTTACCGAATGTGTAAAAGGGCTATCCTGAAAATGCAGGCTATCCATACCCCCTAGACTACGGCTGTTGAACCTCAGGCCTGTGGGCCAAATCTGGCCTGCCTGGGATCCCAATCCAACTATCTGGGGTTCCCCAGACATTCACATCCCCTTCCCACCAACCACCAATCATTTGGTGGTTTCCCAGCTTTTACACAGTTTCCTTCCCATTCTAAAATATTGAAATGCCTCTCCTAAAACCATAAGAAGAGCCCGGCTGGATCAGACCAAGCGTCCATCTAGTCCAGCATTCTGTTCTCACGGTGGCCAACCAGCTGTCCACCAGGAACCCACAAGCAGGGCATGAGCGCAACAGCACCCTCCCACACATGTTCCCCAACAACTGGTGTACATAGACTCACTACCTCTGGTACTGGAGGTAGCACATAGCCATCACAACTAGTAGCCTTTCCTCCAGGAATTTGTCCAACCCCCTTTTAAAGCCATCCAGATTGGTGGCTATTCCTATATCCTGTGGTGGCTTAATTACCGGCAGCAAGAGCTTTAACTCAAATATGCTGGGATTGGGAGGTACTTTCCGTGTTTTTGCCCTGCTCTCTTTTGCCTTCACCCCCACCCACCACTGGAATGCAGCCCCCAAGAGCTTCCCAAAACAGTTTGGCCCTTGAGCTAAAGAGTTTCAGCACCTCTGCCCCAGAGGCTGACACTCATGGAGGCCATACCCTGTAGCTGACCATGCAGCATAACAGGATGTGTCCAGGGTACACATCAGTTTGTAGGGTGCAGGCCTAGCCCATGTGTTTTAGATGCAGGCCTAGCCCATGTGTTTTAGATAGCTCCTTCACACATTCATAACACATGGGTTTCCTTTTTTAAAAAGTATATGAAGTTCAATGGGACTTACTTCTGAACAGATGTATTTAGAATTACAACCTTGATTGTCTGATTTCCAGTGTCAACTGGGCAAGTGTATATTATTATTTTTATATATGTTTAATAAAAATGTGTTTATTTAAAGCCAAGAGCAGGGATTTCTCTTGGGAGGCAGTAACAATAACATGGAGTACATTTTTCATGTGTATGTGTTTGTTTCAGAGACTACATAGCAGTCATTGAAAGTTTTGGGGTTCAATCCAGAAGTGGAGCCATCATTTGCATATGTATCCACCTTCTTCACACAGAAAGCAAAGGACTGGAAATGTGTTTTGTTTTTTACTTTCTACAGTACAAGAAGCATGCAGAAGAGGTGCTGAACCCTCCACTCTTCCACAGTCCATTGCTCTAGGCAATGTTCTCCATTTCTGGCTCTAATACTAGAACAGGAAATGTGCTTGAAACAATGGACTGAGGGGAAGTAAGATGAGGGAGGGAAGAGTATTCACTGCAACTCTATCATGCATCCTTTATACTGCTAAAGTTAGTGCCTTCCACTGCCACTTTTATATGCAGAGTAAGCTCCTCCCACTACCATGGGCATCTGGTTGGCCACTGTGCAAACAGAATGCTGGACTAGATAGGTCTTTGGTCTGATCCAGCATGGCTCTTATGTTCTTATATGTGAATGGGACAGACGCATCAAAGAAACACACAGTCACATCTATGTTTGGCCCTAATAGATCTATACTTTGCAATGGTATTTTTATTTATTCAAAGTACAATGGTATTTTATTTATTATTACATTTATGGCCTACCTTTTTTCCTCTTCCAAGGAACCAAAAGCAGCTCAAATGTCCCCCTCCTCTCCATTTTATCCTCACAACAACCCTCTGAGGTAGGTTAGGCTGAGAATTGGTAACCGCCCAGAGAGCTTCGGCTATTGGGCGGTATAGAAATGAAATAAATAACTGGCTCAAAGTCATCCAGCGAGCTTCATGGCCGGGTGGGGACAAGAACCTAGAAGTCCAGAGTCCCAGTCCAACACCCTGACTGCTAAACCACAATAATACACATAGGGCGCTAACTTCTGTTGTTGAAAGAAATATAGGTTTCTGAGAATCCAGTCCCATGGCTCTTCTTCATGTAGAAAGACAAAATAACTAGGGCTCTGCACAGACCCCGCCCCCCAACTGCTTTGGAGACCAATTTGGGGCTCCAGATTTGGCCCTGATCTGATTCAGACCTGACCTGACCTGCTTCGCAGTCTGGATCTGAAGCAAGATTTGGAAATCCAAATTGGAATTATTTGAATTTTACATTTTTCCAATGACTTGCATTAGAAAACAGGAACAGCCATAACTTTTTAAGTATTTATGATAAATACATGAAATTTGGAGACCTGGCAGCCCCTATGGAGGTGACTGAACCTGGCAAATTTCAGACAGTTAAGTCCAATGACCTTTGTGCTAGCCATGCATAAACTTTCTTTTCTGAAAAACTGCATTGGATAGGCGGTCGCCTCTGAGTTCAGAAGTGGTTGCCTATCCTGATAGGATTGTGTCCTAAGGTGACAATTAGAAGGTCACTATCCCTAATCTCTGGTGGAGGTTTTTTTAAATTGCAAAATAACCCATCTCCCCTAGTACTTTCCTTTTGTCTGTCCTGAATCTGCCACTATTCAACTTTACTGAATAGTGGCAGATGATGAGAAGAGCCTTCACCTGAGGCTCTTCTCATTAAGAGAAGAAAAAAGTTAAACCTCTCCTTGGCTGCAATACACAATACCTGGGAGTAAGTCACACTGAACTCAGTGGAGCTTACTTATTGCGCTGCTCCACTTTCTCTGTTCCATATATTTTATAAACCTCCCCTGTTATTTGCCTTCTAAATTAAATAGCCCAAACACTGAAGCCTTTCCTTGTAGAGGAGTTGTTCCAGCCCCTGATCATTTTGGCAGCCCTTTTCTGCATTAGGAAGGGTAAAATGAAGCAAACATTTTAAAAAATGCATACAGCCTAGTTTGATCATTTTCTTCTTATGGTCATTTGATGTACACAAGGGAAAACAAGCGACAGGCCAAGTGCTTTGCACAATCAACAAAAGTGAGTAACTTCTTTATTTTTTTAATATAAGGACATGAACTTTGGGGGAATGGTGGTAGCCCCTTCAGAGCTCTGACTGCTGCTGCCCAAGAACAGGACATAGGGGTGAGCCAGCCCACTACTGGTGCTGCTGGTCCCATCAGCACCTTGCCCACACCTACCTCTGCCCCTGCCAAGAGCAGCACCATGGGTGGTGATACCCCTAAGATGCTTCATATTATGTATTGTGTAGTGCTTTGCCCCACAGTATATATTAGACGGTGTATTAGTGTACTGCTTTGGCCACACACTGTTTGCTTGCTTGCTTGTGCACAATAATGTGTATGCTGCACTCACACAACACACACATGCAAGACCAAAAGCAAAGCAGATACAGAAAGAAAAATCTACCTAAATAAGTTAAGGGTGGGGGGAAGGGGAATAATCCTAACACTAACAATCTAAAGCCTAACAGAAGAGAAAAGGTGTGGGGGTTTTTTTGGTATTTTTTATAAGAATATAGATGAAGAGTTGAAAAATGGGAAGGGAAGGAATAGTAATTGAGAAGATTGGGGGGGGGGCAAAGAACGAGCAGTAAACAAAGCAAGAAACAAAATCAAGCCTAACAACTAGAAGAGAAAGTCTCTCTCTCTCTCTCTCTCTCTCTATATATATATATATATATATTAAGAATCTAGAAGAAGGATCTTAGGGAAAGGGAAAAGTAAGAAATGTAAGGGAATTTAAAGAATCTAGAAGAAGGATTTAAGAGATGGAACTGAGAAGGGCTGGGTAGGTACTGGGAACTGCTGCACTAGCATAATCCAATAATAAAGGACTCTGCTCCTTCTACCAACTCTCTCTCATGCTGGGGGACAAAAGGCAGAATCTCCTGTTATATACAACCCTTCTTCCACCACTGTGATTGGAGACTGCTTGGTTAAAAGTTCAGCCCTATTGGCATCTAGAGATGTCACTTGCCAAGGCTCAGTTCCTCCCTCCCAACTCCTCCCCCTCCTTAATCTTAAACAAATGGTTACATTTCCCAGACAGGCTGTTTGGCCTTCAGAATCATCTGGATTGGTCCAAAGTGATTCAGATCAATCTGACCCACTTCAGATCGATCCAGATCCAAACTGATTCGGTCTGAATCACCTCGCTTTGGTATGGAATTCAGATCCAGAACCAAAGTGGTGCACAGCCCTAAAAATAACATTGCATTCAAACTTTGTTCAGAATTATTATAAATAATTATAAATTATATGATTTTATTAATAAAAGTAAATAATTCACATTTATATACAGTAGATGCTATGTGCTAAATGAATTTCGAATACATTATTTCAGTAGTCCTTACAAGAACCCTGTAAAGTAGGACAGTATTACGACGCCATCTTAGAGAAGTGAACCTGAGGCCAAGAGAGAATGGCCTGCATAAAAACATCCAGCACATTTGTAGCTGAGTTGAGCTTGCAGTTTTGTCCATTAGCCACAAGAATATGCTACTCATCCAGGAGTGGGATTCATTGTGCACAACTACCTTCTATAATAGGGTGGCCAGATACAAAAGAGTACGGGTCTCCTACACCATTAATAGCTGTTTAGAAGGTGGAGTTTCACCAGGCATAGGGTGTGAAACCCCTCTTCTACACAATTACTGAAGGTGCAGGGACCCTGTCCTCTTTGCATTTGGCCATCATATTCTACAAATATTAGAGGCCCCGTTCTTGTTGGAGTCATCCATGTTAGATTCCCCACACAATACTTAAGCCTTTGGGCAAGTAGGACAGCTACAGCCCTGTTCAAGTTCTCCCTCCCACAAACCTCTTACACCCTGAAAACCGAGTTTCTTATTTCTACTTCTCGCACTCCTTTAATTGTTTTGATTCTGAAGACAGTGGTGTAAAATGGGTTGGCAGTGTGGCACCTGCAGGCACACTGGAACCCCCAGTGTGCCTGTGAGGCAGCTTTTCCCTACTTGGGGGAAAGATGGGGGAAAGGATGCCCTGCTGAAAAACGGCTTGAGGTGGGGGAAGCCCATTCCTATGTGTCTATGGGGATGGATGAACCTGTCCGTTTCACTCTCTCCCACATCTGAATTTTTTATATCTCAAGTTCTTTCTCTCCTGAAGGTGAACTTTGTGAATCTGGATAAATTCTTATCAAAAACAAACTACAATGACATCCTCACCCATCCTCAGCAGCCAAATTCAATAGGTACACTGGCACAGCTATTTCCAGCATGGAAAACACCATCATGTACCTGCCTGCCTTTTAAAAGGTGGGCCTGCCAGAAAAAAAGAGGTAATAGCCCTAATTCAGCGCTAACATGGTTGAATATACAGGGATTCAAACCCAGATTTACAAGAACAAAGCACTCACAGCCCTGAGCTTAGATGGATGAATCTGTCCCTTTCAGTTTTCCTCATGCTCGTAAAAATAAATAAATAAATAAATAAATAAATCTCAAGATCTGTTTGTCTTGAATATGGAGAACTTTGTGGAGTTTAGTAAATTCTTATCACTACTGAACTGAAATAAAATTCTCACCATCCCTATATAACCGGTACATGGCCACATCTAGTGTCTCCTAACGCATAAAAATGAGAGCTAGTAGCGGCATGGATAAAGCAGTGCGATGGTTTGATTTAGGCCTTACAGTGCAGAGGCAGCTGGCTCATTATGCTTATTCGTGAGTAGACATGGTGCTTGTGCTTACTTACGATTAGACATGCTTACTACTATAAATGGGTAACAATGGAATTTGGGGTGGGGCGATTGGATTTTTCCGCCCTACCTGCTTTTGCCTGTGGCCTTGCCCACCACTGGACTGTGACACCCAAGAACGTCTATAAAATGGAATCCATCTCTCAGAAAAAAGGTTTCCCACCTCTGCTCTATAACCAGATGGCTCAGTGTGCTAACGCATCCCTGACAGTACCGTTTAAAGCAGTCACGGGGCCAGCACCATTTAAAATCTGGCTTTAAAACTCTCCACAAATAATAGTCACTGAAATGTTACCTATCTTATGCGAATTTTCTAAAGCCATACTTGTTGTAAACTTGACAGGTTTTCTAAGGAATTATTTATGTCTGTGTTAATGTTTTGACCTAATCCATTTCTGGATTAGTTGCAAAAAAACCTGCAATGTCTACTTATCAGTTCATTACTGTTTTGGCATATTTTTCAATATGCTTTTTAAAAACTTGAAATTTGTCGAAATAAATGAGACAGCCTATTGGGCATAAACAGTAAGGAATGCTCACTGCCTTCATGCACCTTTGTGAGCTTCCAGAGGTTTCTGGTTGGCCACTCTTGGGAATAGGAAAATAGTAAACTTAAAGGGTAGATAGCAAGGATATTTATTATTATATTTATATCCCACCTTTTTTCCTCTTGCAAGGAACCCAAGGTGGCTTACATAGTTCTCCATTTTATCTTCACAACAACCCTGTAAGGTAGGTTAGGCTGAGAGTCAGTGACTGACCCAATATTACCCAGTGAGCTTCATGGCCAAGTGGGGACTAGAACCCAGATCTCCTGAGCACCAGTCCAACACTCTAACCATTTCACCACACTGATATGATAGAGGTTTATAAAATGATACATGCTGTGTGTGGAGAAAGTGGATGGGTAGATTTTTTTTCTTCCTCATAATACTAGAACTTGGGATCATCCGTTGAAGCTCAGGACAAGAGGAAGTACTTTGCCACACAGTGTTTAGTTAAATGACAGAATTTGCTCCTTTAGGATGTGCAGTGGCTACCATCTTGGACGATTTTAAAAGGGGATTAGACAAATTCACAGAGGATACAGCTATCAATGGCTACTAGTCACAATGTCTATATACTACCTCCAGGATCAGAGGCAACATGCCTCTGAACACTGATCACTGGGGTACAACAGTGAGAGAGGGCTATTGCCCTCATATCCTATTTGTGGGCTTGCCGTAGGCACCTGGGTGGCCACTGTGAAAACAGGCAGCTAGACTATGTAGGACTCCTTTGGTCTGATCCAACAGGGCTCTTCTTATGTTCTTACAACATTGGTCAATCCGGTATGGCGTGTTCTTATGCATGTGTTTTATTCTGCATATTATTTACCATCAGAGGCTTTGTAAAAAGGTTGGATTCCAAGGAATCAATTATAACAATGACCAGAAAAATGAACATTTCCCCCACTCAATATACCTTTCCTATTTAAAATGTTTTCTTCCATCTAAAGCCCATACAGGTGATTAAACATTTCAGACAAAAAGATATTAAGCTGCAGAATGAGAAATAATAATTTATTTTGAAAGAATGAAAGCTGTGCTGTCAGAAGGGGGCAGCCTTTTCACATACACTGTAAATAAACAACATATCACCTTAAATTACTCCATTCATTCAGACTCAATATGCCACAAAGAACTGTGGAAGGGAGATGATTACAAACATTAAACTCAATCTACCTGATTGTTAACAGACTGCATTCTTGTTAATTCTTTTTGTTCTTTGTGGAAGACATGATTAAAGCTATTCTGTAAGGTGAGAGTGCATCTTTTTTTGGTGCAGCAGTCTTTCAATGGCTGGGTCCAAGTGGCATACACAGAATTGTGGCACATCAGCGTTTCTTCTCCTGAATGTTGTGCCCTGTGCCCATGAATTTGGGAAACCTATACAGCTTTAGCAGGGGGACTTCGAGTTCACATGCATTTGGTAAAATTTAAGAAAATATGTCATCTAAAAATTCATTGGCTGAGATAAGCCCATAATTCTAGTATTACGGATGGCTTTTTCTTAGTCAGGGATGTATGAGAATTTAGTTTCCATTTGTTTATTGAACTTCATTCAAGAGGCCTACAAGCATACCATAATGTTTTGCAAAGTAGTAGTATAATTGTTATTTCATCTGTCAAAGCTGGTATGCTTGTTTAAATTTTTTCTATTTTATAGAATGATAGTGTTCTTGAAACCCAGCAACTAGGAGTAAACACATTTCAAAACACATTTTAAAGAGAACAAAAACATAGGGATGGAAGGCTTTCCAGATAAGGGGGGTGGGAAGCATCTTAGTATCAGATAAAATAATAATGAGCTCAGTTCTCCAAGTACTGATCTTTATGTAGCTAAAATGGTACCATCCGCGCAGAAGAGGGAGGTATAAGCAGGCTTGGGGGAATCCCAATACAAAATACAAAAAACTGGGAGGGAGGGGGAAACCCAAACACATTCTAAAGAGGACTGAACATGCTCTGTTGGGGTGGGGGTGGGGAAACCAGTGGTGGGGGAATGGAATTGAGTATCTTGGAAGAGGACATGGCTAGCTGGCTGGGGCTGTGAACAGGAGCACTCCACACTGCACCATTTTGTTGCAGGCTGCACTTCTTGACACTTCTGCTAATCAAGGTTGCATTGTGTCGCTTTGCCATGTGATACATAGATGGAGAGATCACTTACGTGGTCCCTGCTAGTGAAATGGGAAAGAGCACCGTGATGCGAAACAGAAGCTATAGGTTTGAGTCCCTCCATAGGGGAGATA
Source organism: Heloderma suspectum (assembly GCF_057233095.1). Lineage (NCBI taxonomy): Eukaryota > Metazoa > Chordata > Lepidosauria > Squamata > Helodermatidae > Heloderma > Heloderma suspectum. The sequence continues at coordinate 74,675,443 of NC_139460.1, read as the reverse complement.
TTGAAGTGGCCTTCATAAGACAAATCTTACCTTTTGGCCCATCAACAATAATGGCTTTAGATGCCAAGGAGGGGGCAGCTTGACCAGTACTTAAACCTTCTTCCCAGAGCAACTGCCTAAACATGTAACCACACAAGCAGAGTTGAGATACAGAAGACAGCCTGATGATGTGGTCTTTGTAGCCTTCCAAGGGTCCAGCCTGTGACATGTCCTCTTCCCTCTGCAGCCAGCCCCATACATGGCACCATGCACAGCCATATGGACTAGAATTAAAGGATCTCCATATAGGTGCCTGTAGAACAGCATAGTCTTGGTATATGAGAGTTCTTAGGTTCAGTCCATGCCCATGGTCTCACAAGGAAAAAAGCTGATCTGCTAACCATCAGAGGGACCAACACAACTGAAAAGGGCCAAACATTTACCAGTTGCTATCAGTGGTATAGTGCAGTTTGGAAGCTACATATAGAAATAATGTTACAGAGCCCTTGTCTGGCTGACAGGTGCATGACAGACTGGTACACCTGTTACATTCCTGTCTATCATGTTGTCTGGAAGGTCAAAGCTTCCAACTTCTCAATCAAATGTGGCTTCCCACTCATTGCTGCTGCCATAGGCCTTGCAAGTGGTTTGCATGGTGTCCCATTCTGTGGTACCTTGAGGCTTGCAGAGGAAGGTGGTAGCCTCCAATGGCAGTCAGAACAAGGCAAGAAGAATATAGGACCTTGGATAGCTCCAAGTGAGTCCTGTTGGCTGGAACTCTCTCCTACTAGAACAATAGGTACATGTTGTCTCAGCAGGGAGCTAAAGCCAACTGAAGCCTTATGTAGACTGACAAGACCTGTAGTGTGGTCAGCTCTGTCCCTCCTGAAGGAGCTGACTGGATTGTTCAATGTTCTTGCCTGATTTTGTAGCTTTAGACTTCTGCAAGGCTGGAGAGATTGAGGTTCTGCTGGGGACTGATCCTCTGAGCCACAGGATAATGGCAAAGTTGTCCTCTGACCAGGAGAGACTGTTCTGCCCATGAGCACAGACTCTTCTTCCCATGAGGAAATAGCCTGTGCCTCTTCCTGATCAGAATCTTCTGCAGCACACTGGAAGGTCTGGGGGGGGGGTCATGACACCTGGCATACCTTTTGAGATGTGTGTGTCTGTGTGTTTCTGAGAAACAGGACTAGAAACTGAAGTTCTCACACCACAGAACAACTGCCTAACCATGCAACTACACAGAAGCATGACTGTTTTAGTGTTAGTTAGCTGCCCAATTATCTGCACAGTCAAGGTAGATGCGAGAATTGTGATGAGGAGTAGAGGGTAGGATGTGAGCAAGTTAGTACCTAGGATGGGAGCTTATTGACTGAGGGATTGAGAAAGGGTGTTGGCACTAAGATGCTGTTCCATTCCACTTGCCCTAACCTGGGTACCCAGTCTCCCAGTACTCTATGTTTGAGCATTCATTTGTTGGGGAAGATAATGTAGTCATTAGGATAATACTTGCACTTCCCATGTAGGGAGTTCATTGGTACTCTGACTCTAATTCCTGCTTTATGGGCAGTATCCAATTGGGGCCTTCTGTGCATGACCAGCCTTGCTGGTTCTGGCCTGCACATGGCCAGCCCCACTGGCCCCAGTCTGCAAGCAGCCCCTACCACTTCTGGGGGAAGCCCCGAAATGAGCAGAAACGCTTGCTTCTGGAAGGGGCAGGGCTCCAGCAAGCTCCTCCCTTTCAGAAATAAGCATTTCCATTTGTTTCAGGGCTTGCCCCTGGAAGCACTATATCCCTTTGTGCAAGCAGTAGGGGCCACTGCAGACTAGGGGCAGTGGGGCTGGCCATGTGTGGAAGGTCCCAGTTGGATGCTGCCCTATGTACTCTGGTTCTGCTCCTGTAAGGGAAGAGTAGTCTTGAGTGTTTGGCCAGCCAGCAGTACTAAGAAGTGGAGTGGAGTATTCAGTTTTCCCCAGTGGAAGTGGCTGTGCTCCCAACTGTATTTACCAGTGTATAATGCAGGCTTACCTGCGTTTCAGAGTTTGTGTAAGAGGATTTCCCTTTCTGTAACCTTAATACTTAACCTGGGTCTTCTGTGTGGCGGACAATGCTACAATTATAGGGCAGCCTGCCCCATGTTGGTGTCCTCCATATATGTTGGACTACAACTCCCATCTGCCCCGGCCAGCATGGCTGATGATCTGGGTTTGTGGGAGGTGTAATCCAAAACTTCTGGAGGGCACTGGGTCACCTACCCCTGACCAAACATGCCTGGAAGGCACCAGGCTGGCAAAAGTTTCTGTAGGACAAGGGAGCATTGTTTTGTCAATATTCATTTATCCTTATTGCAGGCAGGGTACACCTACTGGTGTTTGAGTGCTCTGCAGAACTTTGGGTATTCAGGGATGCAGCACATATGGAAGTATCATAGAATCATAGAATAGTAGGGTTGGAAGGAGCCTACAAGGCCATTGAGTCCAACCCCCTTTGGGGTTGCCCATATCACTTTGAGGTATGGGCTCCCCATCTATTGCTTACTTGCGTGGGGTGCCTTGTCTTGCTGCGCCAGTTGCAACAGTGGAGTTATCTTCTCAGAACCTTTACAGGACTCTTGATACCAACACCCACCAAGATCCCCAAGTGTTAGAAATATATGCTTTCCGCATAGTTGTGAGCCTTTTATACTTAGCCCTGAGAGCTAGAGTTATGACCAACTGTTTACTTTCAGCATTTTTTTCTACTTCGGCAGGGCACCAGACAAGGATGTCCACTTTCTCCATTGATATTCAATTTATGTTTGGAACCCCTGGCATGTGCTATTAGACAGAATAGTAGTATTCATAGTTTTGTGCATGCTGGTATAGAATTTAAATTATCCTCTGCTGAAGATCTTTTGTTGTTTATTTTGAAACTCCAGTCTTCAGCTCTAGCTTTGATGAATCTGATTAATACTTTGGGTGATTTGTCTGACTATTCAGTTGATTGGTCAAAGTTGGAAATTATGCCAATTGGAGATAGGGTGTATTCTAGTGCATTAGCTAACTGGCAATTTTGATGGTGCCCAGACTTTATTACCTACCTGGGAATACTTATCCCTAGAGATATACCTCAAATGATTAAGCTAAATTTAAAGTTGATTAATGATATTTCATGAGATATAAATAGATAGACATCCTTAAGGTTGAGTTTGTGGGGTAAAGTTAATGCACTTAAGATGAATACTGTGCCTCGAATTGTTTATGTTATATGTGGGATTCCTTTACTTATACCTGGAAAATATTTCCAAAAGCTTAATGCTTTATGTATTTATTTATTTCATTTCATTTCTATACCGTCCAATAGCTGAAGCTCTCTGGGCAGTTCACAAAAATTGTTTTGCAAAATTTGGGGTTGAGGGAGGTCCTTTCCACCAAGAGTAGCTTTGAAAAGGATGCAATTCCCAATTAAAGAAGGTGGGTTTGTCTTTCTGGATCTTGCTACATATCATTGGGCTTATCTGCTGCCTTGCACTAAATTTTGGTCTTTTCCACTAAGATTTGATTTTCCATCTTGGTCAGTTTTGGAATCCTCCTGTTTGGAACTTCTCTCCAAATGGATGGCATTAGGTTCTTGGCATGTTAGAGTAGACAGGGATCCTTCCACAGTTTCGGGGCTTAGAGGCATGTAGTGCATAATTTCACACCAATTACAGTTTGATTTTTCTATGCTAAATTGACTCTACAGAGAAATCCCAATTTAAAAATGGGAAAGAAAATGGTTTTGTGGCAGACCTGGACAGATAAGATTATTTTTACTTTGGATCAATTATTGGGTGCTGATGATGAGTTTTTGCCATTTTTGGCTTTGCGAGAAATTTGATTTGCCTGCTATATGAATAGCGACACTTGCAGCTGCAACATTTGTTAGAATCTAGATTCAGTCCCACTGCTTTCACAGCCTTGGAGTCCCCTTTGCTATTGGAAATACTTATTAAAGCTGATCAGGTATATTCACATTTATAAATACCTATTATCAGTGAATAAATATGATACACAGGGTCCTAAGCAGGAATGGAATAGGGAACTGGATTGTCCGATTTTGCCTAATCAATGGCATCTGTATCTGATGTTTCTGTGAATCTTCGGGTGGGTTTTATTCAGCAAAAATTCATGTTTTGGGTCTATCGGGTCTTTAATAAAGGTTTTTCTAATTTGGCTAATTGGAGGAGGAATACAGCCAATGTTTCTTAATCATATGTTTTGGAAATGCCCAATAGTTGCTTCCTTTGGGGAGGAAGTGATCATGTGGATAAATGCTGTATTGGAATACTCTTTAATAGTTACTGATGTACATGTTGTTCTAAGATTGCAGTTGTATGGCCACTAGTCAGCAGCTAGACGGCCATAGGATTGGTTGGTTCCCGGAGAACCGGCCCCCACCCCCTCCCGCGCCGCCTCGTAGGCAGCGCAGATCAGCCCCGTGCTCCACTCTTGGAAGGGCAGCATGGAGCAGGGGAAACGGGGCATTCCCGGGGGTGGGGCGGTCAGAAGTGCTGGTATGACACTTCCTATGAATCATCCGGCCTCCCGACCCCGCACTTTGAGGTCCTCTGGCTAGACAGCTGGAATCAGTTGTCTAGCCACGACTGCAGGGTGGCTGGAGGCAGCTGGCTCCCCACACAGGATTGCTCTCTCCACCTCCTTGCATATATATATATATATATTCTCTGCCAATGTAGCATTGTGCTCTGGCAGTATAAGGAGACTGCAAACAGTGTGCTGGCCACCAGGCATAACTCTGACATAGGAGTCTTTTCTTAATGTCCCAATTAAAAGCAATGGTTCTTCCACTCTTATTATGTGTCATTCTGGTTATCCCTATCTAAAGGTCTAGCACAACAATGATCAGGAGAAAGGGCACTAAAGGAGTGCTCCCCACCCACCCTAGTAAAATCTGGGAGCTGTAGCTGACCCTAGTAATGTTCCAAGTCCTGGATATAAGCTTTTGAATCAAGGCTGGATAACCCAAGGGTGCAGTGACTGTGAATGTTCACATAATTAACCCATCTCCTAAAAGAAGATTGGTAATAGCTTGGTGACAGCAGCTGTTGTGATACAAGATGAGATACACAGGCAGGAATAAGCCCATGCTGATATTCAAGTTGCAGTGTGGCAGTCAACAAGTCTGGCTGTTGGAGATTCACAGAGAGATTACGTTGACATCAAAAACAAATCTGAGACCAATGAAGGGAAAAAATCCATAATCACTTACAAGTCTAGACTACAATGCTAATGAAAGTTTGAAAACTCTGTCCATCTTTATATATATATATATATATATATATATATATATATAAAAACTCCATCAGTAGCCTCTCCCATTATCTACAAGGCCATAAACATAACACACAATTTCTGTTTCATGAAAGATTTTCTAAAAGAGGCCATGCTTTGCAGAATACAAATTATTGCAAAAAAGGGATGCGAGACTGAAAACAAAATGCTCAGAGTGATTCTCTAGATGAAGGCACATATTTTTGCCTACAGCATTAATGCATTACACTTTGGCATTTCTAAAATATGGCTGTGAAAAATCTTGTGAATCCACTAATTAATATGCCTTTTTTCCATTAGACATTTCATTAACCTACATTTGCAGGCACGCATGTCCATTTTTAACCTCTCCGTGATGGCTCTTAATGTTATAATTCATGGGCTTTCCACAGCAAGAAGACAATAATAGCTTGTGTAGGTATTTAAAAGTAATATGCATAATGTGTACTGATGGATATTGTCTAAAGGGGTTGTTCATGAATCATGTATGATCTGTGCACCGAAATACAAATGTCTTCAAAAAACAGTGGATTTGCAGTGGATAGGCAAGAATATTTTTTTGAATATATTTTTATTTATTTTATCTTTATAAGTGAAATAAACAATACCAACATTACCAACAACCTAATTAATACTTTAATTTCCTAACAGTACAATATTCTGATGAGGACACCACAATAACAAAGAGAGAAGAAAAAAGAGAAAAAAAGAAAAAAAGGGAAAAGGGAGGAGGAAAGGAAGTGAAGAAAAAAGAAGAAAATTCCCTCCCCTCCCCTTCCGTCCCACCTCCCTCCCCCTTAAAGAATTGAGTTTAAACTCCAACACTCCCCGGCCTCTGATGCCATTCTATTTTAAAAACTATATCTATAACCTTAACGATCTTACTGTTTAATAAACAACCTTACATTTCTATATCATATCTTCAATCTCATATCAAAGAAACAGGTCTACAATTCATTCCCAAAAGCCTATATTATTAGTAATAATAATAATAATAATAATAATATGGTATTTTATAATAATAAAACTTAATATAAACTTTCAACCATCAGTAATATATTTTATACTAGATATATTATCTATTTTGAAATAAAAAATACAGGGGTGTACGAAACCCCACTTACCTCCATCCGGTGGGGTCCGCGGGAGTGGGAAGACGATCTGGTCCAGTGCGCGGGGGTCCGTGGGGGGGGAGGCAATCCATCCCTCCCGCCCAGAATCCCCTCCCTGGCCGGCTCCGCTCTGCGGCAAGGCGGTGGAGTCACCAGCTGGGGCTGGCCGGGGCTGGACTTCAGGCTGCAGCCGGACTGTGGCTGCAAATGGCAGCCGCTAGGCCAGCTGCCATTTGCATCCCTGCCAAGCCATGATAGGCTATGTAGATACTTATGTAGCCTATCACAGCTTGGCAGGGACGCAAATGGTGGCTGCTATGATGGCTGCCATTTGTGGCCGCAGCAGCCCGGCAGCGGCCGGAAGATGACCTGGAGCCACCACCGAACTTCCCTAAAGATTATAAAGAAAAGCAAGAAAGAATAAAAGATGAAAGACAGTAAACCAATATATATAGATAGGCAAGAATTTTCTGACTCCAACAACAGAAACAACAACAAGGCTCTCTTTCCCTGATCTTAGGCTGTCAGAAGCCCTGACATATTTAAATGTAGATTTGTACTTGTGTATGCAACTAATGCCTATGTATGGCTCATAGGATGCACTAGGCCAGCCTAGTGCCCTCCAGATGTTTGGCACTTCAACTTCTATAATCCCCAGCCAGCATGGCCAATGATCAGGAATGCTGGGAGTTGTAGTGCAACACATCTGGAGGGCAACAGGCTGAGGAAGATTGCAGTAGGTCATTAGCTCTGCTTCTTGAGCCACCAGTTTGCATCTGGCTTTGTTCGATGGACCTTGGAGTTGTAGTAAAAAATCCTGGAACCCTAAATTGTGCTGGCATTTGGTTTAAATAGTGGTGATATACTTTATCTCAGAAATGTGCAATGGATGGTCCAGATCCACGTGTATGTCATTGCACAGACCATATACTGTCAACCTATTATTGGTTGATTAATTTGATTTGAACCCTGCCTTTCTACTAAGAAAATAGCACTCAAGGTGGCTTACAGTCATAGATTTTAAAGAAAACCCACCTATTGTAAATGTATAGTTAAAGGACAGGACAGGGAGGCTGTTTATAAAAAATTGTAAAAGCAGTGGTCTAGGAGCAAATGTACTATACCACAACTGTTACTCACAGCAATTCTTACACTCTCCATCCCTGATAAGCAGCCACCAGTAATGCTCAGCAGAGGTGTAGAAACTCTCAACATTCTTGCAGTAATCCTTGTGATGAGCACTGCATATGTTCCAACCATGGCATGGTGCTTCCTCAATTGGAAGATTGTTTCGGCGGCCTTGCCATGGTGAGTGTAACAGCACACCAGGCCTAAGTGTTCATATGCAGGGATAGTCAAAAATAGTCACCCTCATTGCTATCAAAGTTTTGTTTCCATGACCCTCATAATATTGTATGAACTAACGTTCTTGTATGGCATTTATTAAATCACATCTGTTAACGCGAATATACAGATATTGTATTGCATTTTTGAACCTGACAACTTGTATAATTTCTCTGAATTCTATTCTTTGATAAATTTCATTTGTAAAGGTTTTTCTCGTAACCTCAATCATCCGCCTGGAGGGGTTGGGCATTGGGGACACCGTATTGCGGTGGTTACGGTCCTTCCTCTCCGGCAGGTACCAGAGGGTAGCACTGGGAGAGGAGGTTTCGGACCCGTGGCCACTTACTTGTGGGGTGCCACAGGGTTCCATCCTCTCCCCGATGCTATTTATCATCTATGTGAAGCCGCTGGGGGCTATCATCAGGAGGTTTGGGGTGCAGTGTCATCAATATGCGGATGACACGCAGCTCTACCTCTCGTTTAAATCTTCACCAAGGTTGGCCGTAGAATCCCTGTCCAAATGTCTGGAGACGGTGAGTGGCTGGATGGGGAGGAATAGGCTGAAGCTGAACCCTGACAAGACCGAGGTACTTTTGGAGGGAGACAAGAGGAGGTTGGGGGATGTTGACCTGGTGTTGAATGGGGTACGGCTACCCTTGAAAGACCAGGTCCGCAGCCTGGGGGTCATTTTGGACTCCCAGCTGTCCATGGAGGCTCAGGTGTCAGCTGTGAGCCGGACAACGCTGTATCAACTCCATCTGATACGGCGGCTGCGCCCCTTCCTTCCCGACCATCTGCTCCCATAGCACATGCCCTGGTCTCCTCTCGTTTAGACTACTGTAATGCGCTCTATGTGGGGTAACCCTTGAAGATGATTCGGAAACTGCAGCTGGTACAGAACACGGCGGCTCGCCTGATTAAAGGCAGCCACCGGCGAGATCACATCACTCCAGTGCTGAAGGAGTTGCACTGGTTACCAGTTGTTTTCCGGGCCAAATTCAAGGTGTTGGTTTTGACCTTTAAAACCCTATATGGTTCCGGCCCAGCCTATCTTAAGGAGCGCCTCCAGCAACACCAGACAGGCCGCTTAACAAGATCAGCCTCAGATGGCCTTCTCTCTGTCCCATCAGCCAGGACAGCTAGACTGGTGGGGACGAGGGAGAGGGCCTTCTCTGTGGTGGCCCCCACTCTGTGGAACTCCCTCCCCAGGGAACTCCGTCATGCCCCCTCTTTAATGAGCTTCCGTCGTGCATTAAAAACGTGGTTGTTCAGGCAGGCATTTGGGGTGGGTTAGGGTATTTTAGAAAATGTTTTTATTGTAGAATTTTATTGTTTTAAACTGTTTTTATTGTATGTTGTACATCACCCAGAGTGGCTGGGTGACCAGCCAGATGGGCGATTAATAAATTTAATAATAATAATAATAATAATAATAATAATAATAATTCCCTGCCACATGTAAAACCTTGAAGGTGAACTGGAACTTATGCATATGAATGCCTACAAAGTAGGCTTCATCAATGAGTCCACCATGAAAAAGAGTAAGTCCCATACTAAACAGTTGTCTCTGTTCACCACTGAAAGGCTTGGTCAGTGTGCCCTGGAAACCTTTTTTTCTGTGGAGGATATCAGGTAAAATACTTTAATTAGATATAACCCAATGAGGGGCACATTTATTCTGAAGCAAGCTTTGCTGAGTTTGATGGAGCTTATTCACAAGTAAGGGTTTTTATGATTACAGACTACAGCCCAAGAAATACATTCACAATGAATTTCTTTAGAGTCAGAGAGTACTTCTTGTTTTTCTAATTTGGGATACTATAAATAAACATTGAGCCCTGTAGCTATGCACATCAGAGTAAAATCATGAAACTTTCAGAATGTAAATGGTTGAGCTTTTCTCCTTCTAGTATTCGTTCTGTTATTCCCTCTGTAATTGTTATGACTTAATTGGTGTTTATCATATAGTTTCCTACTAATTATATACTTGTATAATTGCCAAGTTTATAACTCAACTGTCTGGTATGTGTCTATTCTACAGCTCTTCGTTAATTTTTTCAATATGCTTTAATGAAATAATCACTCTGGCGACCATCCTTAAAATTACTGATGGAATGATGGCACAAACATAATTTTTCAAAAACATTTGCAACTTGGGATAAAAATGGTGTAATATTAAGCATAGGAATGATCACCTTTATGACTATATTCCAGAAAGAAGGACCATGCATGAAACCATCTGCATACCTGGGAAAGTTCCCATGTATTGTAGAACTCTGTCTCTTCTGGCCATTAGATTTCTGAAATATAGGCTATCAGTGCTATATACAGAGAGCTGAATGTGAATGAGCAGTTGGATGGAGAGCCATACTAGGATCAGGCCAAGATATTTTGTTCCAACAAAATGGAAACTGCAACAATAGGCTACCAAGACTAAAAACAAAAATAAAGAAGGAATGGGATAAACAAGAACAAATATTTCTTATAATCCAACACATTTCAGGCCCTTTTATTTACAATGGCGCTTCATCAGAGAAATTCAGAACAAAGGCATTTTCAGATTTGAGTGTGCTGGTGTGGTGGCTCAGGCGACTGAAGAAATTACCTATAATAGTAAAAGAAGATAGGTGTATGTGTGCGCCTCCTTCAATCAGTGCCATAGCACCAAGACCATGAAATCCAGACACCAGAAACATGGCATGCACACTATGGGAATTTTAGGGATGTGCATCTCAGGGTAATTTTGTTTTCAAAACACACTAATTTTTCACGGTATCAAACTAAGGCCTTATTCTAACCCACGTGGAGCCAGGTCCATTCTCAAGTAATAAGTATTTGTTCTTGTTTACTCCATAGCGTTTTACTCCTGGTGCCTGAAATAATGTTCCAAATGATCCTCTCCCTGCCTCAGTACATGAATTAGAATGGGGCACAATCCACTAGAAAGTTCACCTATACAACAAACCTCACTGAAATGAGCAGGAGTAGCATAATAGCTCAGTAGTGGCCTTGTGCAGCTTCTCTTCATTTCATTGGGGCTTGCCTTGCACAGGAGAACGTCCTGGTTGGTGCTATCTATTTGTCTTCCAATTTACTATCCTTCAAGTCATTCAAACAATGGAGGCTAGTGGCTCTGAAGTTAGTGGGGCAGTGAATCCACTCCAGGTTTCAGTCAGAACCAGTCAGAACTCTAAAGGAGCTATCTAGCTTGCACTATTTTGTGGCAGGACTAGCTCTGATTCATACTGGTCCTGTGCTCTGATTGTATTATTTACCCACAAAACTGAAGGCTGATTTGCAGGAAGTTATGGGCTTTCTAGTGATGGAAGGCTGTAGCAATCACCTATAAAAATACGCCTATGTAGAAGACTTATCCCCCTTCATGGATCACTGCCTTGTTGTGGTGAAGGGGCTTGCGTAACTCAGTGAAGCCATAAGCTATGCCATGCAGGGCCACCCAAGATGGACAGGTCATGGTGGAGAGTTCTGACAAAATGTGGTCCACTGGAGAAGGAAATGGCAACCCACTCCAGTATTCTTGCCAAGAAAACCCCATGGAACCTATCACAAGGCTAAAAGATATGATGCCGGAAGATGAGCCCCTCAGGTCGGAAGGTGTCCAATATACTACTAGGGAAGAGCAGAGGAAATTTCCAAGTAGTGCCAGAAAGAGTGAAGTGGCTGGGCCAAAGCCAAAAGGACTCTCAGCTGTGGATGTGTCTGGTGGTGAAAAGAAAGTCCTATGCTGTGAAGAACAATATTGTTTAGGAACCTGGAATGTAAGATCAATGAATCAAGGCTCAGATCATGAGCTTCTTGTTGCAAAATTTCGGCTTAAAATGAAGAACATAGGGAAAACCACTAAACCATTCAGGTATGACCTAAATCATATCCCTTATGAATATACAGTGGAGGTGAGGAATAGATTTAAGAGATTAGACCTGATAGAGTGCCTGAGGAACTATGGAAAGAGGTCCGTAACATTGTTCAGGAGGCAGCAACTCAATCCATCCCAAAGAAAAAGAAATGCAAGAAAGCAAAGTGGCTGTCTGATGAGGCTTTACAAGTAGCTGAGGAAAGAAGGGAAGCAAAAAGCAAGCGAGAAAGGGGAAGATATATTTTTATTTTATTCATTATTTTATTATTGAATGCAGATTTCCAGAGAATAGCAAGGAGAGACAAGAAGGCCTTCTTAAATGAGCAATGCAAAGAAATCGAGGAAAACAATAGAATGGGAAAGACTAGAGATCTTTTCCAGAAAATCGGAGATCTCAAGGGAACGTTTTGTGCAAAGATGGGCATGATAAAGGACAAAGAAGGCAGGGACCTAACAGAAGCAGATGAAATTAAGAAGAGGTGGAAAGAATACACAGAAGAACTATAGAGGAAAGATCTGAATGTCCCTGATAGCCATGATAGTGCGGTCACTGAACTTGAGCCGGACATCCTCAAGAGTGAAGTCAAGTGGGCCTTAGGAAGCATTAGTAACAACAAAGCTAGCAGAGATAACAGTATTCCAGCTGAGCTATTTAAGATCCTAAATGATGCTGCTGTTAAAGTGCTGCACTAAATATACCAACAAATTGGGAACACTCAACAGTGGCCACAAGACTGGAAAAGGTCAGTTTACATTCCAATTCCAAAGAAGGGCAATGCCAAAGAGTGTTCAAACAACCATACAATTGCGCTCATTTCACATGCCAGCAAGGTGATGCTCAAAATCCTGCAAGCTAGGCTTCAGCAGTATGTGAACTGAGAACTACCGGAAGTACAAACTGGGTTTCGAAGAGGCAGAGGAACTAGAGACCAAATCGCCAACATTCGCTGGATCATGGAGAAAGCAAGAGAATTCCAGAAAAACATCTATTTCTGCCTCATTGACTACGCTAAAGCCTTTGATTGTGTGGATCACAACAAACTGTGGCAAATTCTTAAAGAGATGGGAGTACCAGACCACCTTACCTGTCTCCTGAGAAACCTGTACGAGGGTCAAGAAGCAACAGTAAGAACCAGACATGGAACAACCGATTGGTTCAAAATTGGGAAAGGAGTATGACAAGGCTGTATATTGTCGCCCTGCTTATTTAATTTATATGCAGAGTACATCATGAGAAACGCCGGGTTGGATGAATCACAGGTTGGAATTAAGATTGCTGGGAGAATTCTCAGCAACCTCAGATACGCAGATGATACCACCCTAATGGCAGAAAGCGAAGAGGATCTCAAGAGCCTCTTGTTGAGGGTGAAAGTGGAGAGTGCAAAAGCTGGTTTGAAACTCAACATTAAAAAAACGAAGATCATGACATCTGGCCCCATCACTTGCTGGCATATAGAAGGGGAAGACATGGAAGCAGTGACAGATTTTATTTTCTTGTGCTCCAAGTTCACCGCAGACGGTGACTGTAGCCATGAAATTAAAAGATGCTTGCTCCTTGAGAGGAAAGCTATGGCAAACCTAGACAGCGTAGTAAGAAGCAGAGACATCACCTTGCTGACAAAGATTCGTATAATCAAAGCTATGGTTTTCCCAGTAGCAACATATGGTTGTGAGAGCTGGACTATAAAGAAGGCTGAGCACCGAAGAATTGATGCCTTTGAACTGTGGTGCTGGAGAAGACTCTTACGAGTCCCCTGGACTGCAAGGAGGACACATCAGTCAATCCTAAAGGAAATCAACCCTGACTGCTCATTGGAAGCTGAAGCTCAAATATTTTGGCCACCTAATGCGAAGAGAAAACTCCCTGGAAAAGATCCTGATGCTGGGACAGATTGAAGGCAAAAGGAGAAGGGGACGGCAGAGGATGAGATGGCTAGATAGCATCACCGATGCAATGAATATGAACTTGAGCACACTCTGGGAGAGAGCGGAGGACAGGAAGGCCTGGCGTGCTATGGTCCATGGGGTCATGAAGAGTCAGACACGACTTAACGACTGAACAACAACAACAAGAAGAAGACTTATCAGTAAAGCAAACACCCATGTTTATCTTTCACATTTCCTGAGGTAAAACAGTAATTTTAATAGCTTGCTCATGGTATGCTTAAAGGTTTTTAATTCCTTGATTGTTACTTTTTACCTCCGTTCTTTAAAGTAAATTGTTATTAAAAGTCTGTACCTTATAAAAACTGAAAGATTTATGGAATATAAAACAAGGGCCAAAAGTGTAATAACTGTAACCAGTTTTCCTTGCACTCAGGTGTTAAAATTGCCAAGGCAAGTAATAGCTATCTTTGATTACAGTTGCTTCCATTAAGAATTCATAAGGAGTCCCTTTTAATAGGCATGAATTAGACAGGCAAAATCAATGAGAAAGGCAAAATCAAATAGAGTGTAAATTGCTTCTGATTTGGTGTGTTTCTTTGGTCTTTCACCAGGTAAAAGCCTTCTTCTTCTTCTTTTTTAGAAAAATCAACAGAATGTTCATATTGAAGAATGACAGAACAAGGAGGTAGAAAATCAGAAGCATGGGTGTGTATTTAAGAACAAACAAAACCAGCTGTTTAGGGATAACAGCTGGAATGGTGCCATAAAAATACAGTAGCATACTAAACCAAACTAAAGCCCACATGATATTCTATCTATTCTCTCTCACAGCCTTCCCTAACCTGGTGCCCTCCATGTGTTGGACTACAATTCCCATAATCCTTAGCCAGCACAAGGATTCTGTTGGGTTATGGATTAGGGTGTTCTACCCCATGTGAATCTAATTAACCTGAAAGACAGAGTTAAAATTAAATTAAAATAAATTTTTATGCTAATCTTAATGAGTGTCAGTTTTCCTGGAAATGAAGGGTTACTTGAGGGCCCAAGATGAACAGGAGTCTACAGCTGAAATCCTATGAACCCAAGGGGACTTGCTTCTGAATAAACATCCATGGGATTGCACTATAAGACAGAGTGGTTGTAGGTCACTTATGTGATCACTTTCCTATTGTCTTCAATAATAGTTCTCTGGAACCAGCCTCTTAGGGCTTTTACGTGGAAAAGACATAACACAGCCCTAGGCTAACCAGACTATTGCTTGTCCTTGTCTTCCTTCAATGCCATGGCAAGTTCCAAGGGCAGGATGCCAAAGAAGCAGAGCCCTGTAGCAGCAAGAGCAATTGTCTACTGACTCTCACCTGCACTCCATTCAACCAGTGCTGGCTGCAAGTTTTTGAGGGCCCTTGGGCGAGATACCTCAGTGGGCCCCGTCTCTCAGTGTTTCTGCCTTCTCACTGCCATTGTCACTAGCTCCTATTGCTTCTCATTCTCTTCACAATAATTGCTGCACTTGCTTGCTTGGCAGGTGGAGAGCCAGTGAGCAAGTAGGCAGTGGCATCTACAGCTCCTCCTTCTCACCAGCATTGTGTCTGGTCCATGCAGGTTGCAATGGTGAAGAGGAGGCCCAATTCCAGGAAGCTTTTGTCACTGGGCCCCTCCTGAGGTGTGGGCCCTCAGCAGGTGCCCAACCATGCCTACCTTTGACACCAGTTCTGTGCTTGGCTGCTGTATAGAGGAATGTAGTACTGAATATCCAGAGATCATTTCTTATAGGTTTCTGGACTGGGGAGAATACAGAACAATGTAAATGATCGAGGCTGCTGGATCCATTGGATTCCTTTGTTTCATGTGCAATGGGACCTATTTGCCTACCACAGCTTGGGGCATAAATGTGGGGTGATTTTTGTCCTGAAATAAACTTGCAGCAGCAGGCTTGGAATATTCAACTATGAGGAAGTTGTTTGATCATGCAACTTTTCGATGCAATTGCTGTGGTCTTTCCAAGTAGAATTAAACAATTACTACTGTCATTCTCTACATTGCAATATAAACTTCAGTAAATGCATTGTAACCATAAATTATAAGAAATGCTTAGCTATTAGCATCATGAATCAACACAGTGATGTCAAGGCTAGTTTATCACAAGGTTTAAATGCAGAGGAACAGCCCTCTGCCTTTGAGCTCTGACAAAGATTTAAATATTGGGAGAGAAGCCATCAGGCCCCTTTTCTTTTCTTCCCCCCACCCCCAGCAAACACAAGTGATTGAAGGGCTTTTAATTAAAAATGTTTATTTCTTTGTTGGTCCTTTGTTTTGTGGATTCAAAGAACAATTATTCTTTTCTTTTTAAACCATTCAAGTATAAAACAATGGTAGGCTGCCATTTTGAATGTACCCAGCCACTGACTTGGCAAAACTATTTGTGAAAATTATATACTTTTTTTTTTTTAATAATGATAGGGGGTTAATCAAAATAGACAATTGCCTAGAATGAATATAAAATATAAGATGGATCAGGGATTGCAAAATTGATTAAAACCTCCCCAGCATGACTGGATTTGGTGATGCTGATTGATGGCAAATCTACAGATTAGAGATGTAATTATTAGCAGGCTGGAACCTGGGAAAGGAACACTTGTGAGATAGGATTTCCTGCATCTATTGGAGTAACTCCCTTGGAGAGAGCATGAATCTCTAGTTCTACTTGGAAGCTTGCAGTTCTAGGCAACTCTGTGTCACCTCTGCTGTGGTGAGGACTGTGCATTGCACACTGGTGAGGCCTGGGTTACAGGGCAGAATCCAATGAAGTGCTTCTGCCCCCATCAATTCTCTTATGCCTTGTCGATTCCATTGTATAAGTGGCCCCCACCACTTTTGCAATGGTGATTTAATGCTTCCTGGGCAACTCAAAATGAGCAGAAATGCAAGGTCATTTTAGCAGCCTCAGGCTTCAGTGACATGGGTGGTGGCTGGTGTCTTCGTGGCTTCCGAGTCTGAGGATGGCAACGCAACCTCCTCTGGATGCAAGGGGGACAAATAAGCGTTGCCCTTATTTTCGCCGTAGTCTATGTAAATATTTACGTAGACTACCCGTGCCAAAATAAGGAATGCAAATGGTGGCGCCCATGGGTGCCACCATTTGCGTACGTGCTTTTTTTTTTTTTTTCAAAGTCAGCCTTGATAGGCTACGTAAAGATTTACGTAGCCTATCATGGCTGACTGCAGGCCAGGGACGCAAACGGCGGCGGCTATGGCCACCGCCATTTGCGTGACGTCCCGGCAGGAGAAGGGGTTTCGCGGCCAGAGAGATGGGGCGCTCCCCCCCGGCCAGAATTTCAGCGGGGAGGGATGGGGTACCTCCCCCCCGGCCAGAATTTCGGCGGGGAGGGACGGGGCGCCTCCCCCCCACCCAGAATTTGGGGGGCAGGGACGGAGCGCCTCCCCCCCACTGCGAAGCAAGCTTCGGGATCAGGTATGTGACTTTCGTCCATCCCTACGTATCAGTGATTGGCCCTCTCACATATTACATTTCTCCTGCTGGGTACACCTAGCATTGCTCAGATTGGCCAAGGGTGTGTGTGTGCTCTAATTAAATTTGACATTTTCTGTACAACTGAGCAAACAGAAACTTGCTAGTTTCTAAATTTAAACTTTGTAGATGAAGTCTCCCATTTTAATGAGCAGAAGGTCTTTTGGGTTTCAGTGTTATAATATTAAAACTTTCATGTAGTTGCACAATCCCTAACTCATTTATAGCACATCTTTGAAGTGTAAATTGTATGTTTCCCCCCAAACAATTAGAGCAAAGAATGGGAAACAACAATTCACACTATAGGCAAAAAAGAAAAAAGAAGACAGAAGACAACTATTTGACACAAGAAGAAAGGTTTTAAATTTGCATGTTTCCTCCATGTGGTGAAGTGTAAATGAATTATATTTATATCCAGATGGATACGTAAATTTCCCAAGAGCTTTGTTACAGCCCTACTGTACAAATACTGTATAAGGAAAAATAGTCTGTTTCAAGGTCATTTTACATGCTGTGAATTTCCTATGATGTGTTTTAGTTTGTCACATCTGCTCTTGTTCTAAATCCTATTGAACTCAGTAGTAATCATCCCCCTTTTCCCCTTAGCAAGACCACTCACTACATCGGGCCTCGAAATCACACTATTGCCACTGGATCTGAGGTAATGCAAATTTAAAACTGAATATTGTTTTTAAAAGTCATTTGGGAAGGCTCTGTAGCCTCCTCAATACCCTCTTCAGTACAACTATCGCTGGGCCTTAAAGCCACTTATATTGTATGAGATGGATGTTTATTTCACAGAAATGCCCCTGTCAGTGTTACTTTTTTGCATATCCAAATTCCTCTGTACCTTCTGAAAAGGAAATAGAGATGTTCATTTAAAACCTTTTGTCCTCAATCTCCTATTCTGTCCTCCTTCCTCCCCAAAATCATTTTCTCCTTCTCATATTCCTGAAATAGCATTACAGAGAAACAAAACATTCATGTGGGAGTCAGACTTTCCAAGGTGTGGTCCAGTTGATGCTCTAGCACTCTAGCTCTAGCACTTCCAAGATAGATGATGAGAATATACTTTGCCCTGGCTGTAAATAATATATTTCCTCTTGGCTATCATCCATGTGAGCTAGCTGTTGCCAATCATTCTTCTTCCAGGTAATCAGCTCTGATATGCCCCATGTCACATGTCACAAAAATAGTAGAAAAGCACGGACTTACCAGGTACCATATGGAGAAACGGTACCATTAGTCCATCCATCAGGGAATGCTACACACACTGACCTCCACAATTGGCTCCGTAACATATTGGCTCTGTTTTGTTCACAGGATTATGGTTCTGTCAAGGGGAGTTTATGTTTAATTCCAAACATTAGTAATAGGAAGCTACCAGCTCAGACCATCGAGCCCAGTATCATCTAATCTGGCAGGAGCTGTCCAGGATCTCAGGCAGACAGACATTTTCCCCATAGTCTACTGCCTAATCCCTTGAACTGAAAATCCCAGGAATTGAACCTGGGAGCTTCTGCATACAAAGCATGTGCTCTGCCACTGAGCTATGACCCCTCCCCAGTCATGATATAGAATGGCCACTTATGAATTGCCAAAGAAAGAGAGAGAGATTGAGGGGGGGGGGAATGCATCACCAAAAGAGAGGACAAAAGAGAACACCAATTTGCATAAAATTTGCATATTCTGATGCATACATATAGATGCAAATTAGAAAAAAGTAGTAGTCATATTTTTAAAATATTTTATTTGTAATTATAACAAATCAAAAAAGGAGGAAACAGCAACAAACAATAATACCACCACCACTAATAAACATAACAGAAAGCATATCCATTCACAAAAGCTATTCATAACACCAGTAATTTAAAAAGAAAAAAAGAAAATAAATAAGTTTTATAATTTAAATAGAAATGCAGTACATCTCACTATAGTGTGGAAGGCTGTGACCAGGTGACCTGCGTTCCTGCCTGTTCAGCCTGCTGCTCAGGTGCTCACTGTTGATGGGCAACAGTTCTTATGGTTCTTTATCTTTAAATCAGAATTGGATGGGGCAGCCCTTCAAATAGAGGAAGACTTCTAATAGAGGACAGCCCTCTGTAAAGGAGGACACCTGGCCACCCTAATCACAAAGCAGCATGCCTTGTGGAGTTGAAGGAGTGACTGCATAACAAACATACATTGCTTTTAGTTTATAAAACCCACATATCACTAAGACAAAAGCCCTTTTCATGTGATCAGTCTGGATAGAGAGAACACATGAATGGGGAGGGGAGGGGAGGGGAGGGGAGGGGAGGGGGAGCAAGAGCAAGATTGCAGTGGCAGGTCTTGTTTCCAAGCTGTATATATTCAGTGTACTGCCTGAATGGTCCCTACACTGGACATGTGAAAGCACATAGGGCAGCTTTGCCCAATCAGGTGCCCTCCAGATGTTTTGGATTCCACCTTCCATCAGTCCCAGGGCAGCCAATATTGGCAATGGTTAGGGATGGTGGGAGCAGTAGTTCAAAACAATCTGGAGGGTGCCACAGGTTGGGGAAGGCTGACGTAGGTTCTGTAGATGGTAGACTGAATGTGTGTAAGAACTCTTCTACATGAAGCTGTTAATAGAGACATTAACAGATATTAACTGCTTAGATATATTTCAAAATATGGATAGCAGTACGTCAATCTATTAAATATAAATAAAAAATAATTAATCTGGATCTGCTTTTGGTTTTGTCACAGAATTGAGATCCTGAGCTTTTCCTTTCCTGCTTTTCTGCTACATAACCTCTAGCTGGCACTGTGGTATAGTGGAATAATGCAATTACACAAGCAGGAAATACATTTTCTTTCGCTTTCAGAAATAATATTCCATTTTCTCCTCTGTAAGCACCTCCCCCCCTCGGAACGTGCTCTTAAAAAACTGAAGCAAAACTGGAGGGTCACAACTTCATTTTACAAATCTATAAACAACCATGAGTAAGGAATGACAAGTGCAGAATAAATTCCTTGTTTAAAAAAGCTCTACATAGAGGGCCTGCCACCAGTTCTGAGCTCCCCTGCTTTGGGCAATTAGTCTACCCAAATTAGACAGTGTAAAAGCACCATACCATTGGCTCAGGAAAAACACACACTCAAAGTGCAACACAGGATGAGGGTCCTGCATTCTAGGGCTTGTTATTAATGTACATGTGTTGGGTGAATTTGTGTGTTGAGTCAATATTAGCCCCATATAACAAGCTGGGCCTAAGCTGAGTGGCTTGTCTAAGGCAGAGCTGGGCACCTGATAGATCTTGATCTGCGGGTAGATCTCCAAGTGATTAACAGTAGATTGGCTAGGATATCTGACTATCAGTAGCAGCAACAAAATGAGTCACCCCCTCCCTCCAAATTATCCTGCTGAAATGCAGACAGTTTTGCATAACAAGGAGTGGATTTTTGTTAGCAGTTTTCAGTTTTGGTACTTTGGTAAGACAGATTTCTGGGCTCAGTCTTCTTTAATTCTAGGTGTATGTCTTTTACACCAGGCTCTGGTTGATGAATCACGTGGTTCTAGTCAAAACTAGTATTATAGTGAATTATAGTGAGATCCTCCCTCATTCTTCTTACATACATGACTTTTGGACAGAGGAATATAGAGGTTCTGCAAACATTTCTTTTCTATTGGTGCTCCACCTTTCCATCCAATCTAATTAGCCCTCAGATCCCATTCCACACCAGAAATAAAATAAATGTATGCATGTTTTTGACCAAAATATCAAAACTACAGTGCAGACTTTTATTTAAGCAGAGAGTCACATGGTCCCATCTAATCTAATTGCAGCACTTCAGAGATACATGAAGGTCAAGGAGAAAGGAACAGAGTAAGGAAAACAGAAAGCAGCAGAAAGTGCCCATTAACTAATTGCAAGAGAGAGGTGTCCATCTTATGGGACAAGAATAACTATATTATTTAATATTTATGAAAAGCTTCGGCTTCCGCCTTTGTCAGTGACAGTCAGTACAGGAGCTGAAACTAAGGCACTGAGGGTGACAGTTAGGGATACTGGAGAAATCTGCAACTCATTCAAATGAAACTGACCTACAGATTCTCAGAAGACGCCTTTTTCTGAGTCACACAGATTCCATGGACTTGTGGACCTTTTTAAAAAACCCTTTTTTGCGGGGTGTCAAGGAGTCCATTTTCTTGTTAAGACTTAGCTGCCTGTGGAAGCTCCATTTCACAAAGGGTTAGGGGGCTGCACACTGCAGGTGTAGCAACATGTTGTTTTAGTCTCCAGGCCCTCAAGGCTGGAGCTGAATTCTCACCAAAATTATACTGACTGATTTCAGCAGGGCTGGGGTGACAGCTTTTCACTCCCCCCTCCCCTCCTGGAAGCTGAGGAAGTTATCCAGCCTGACAGTGATTGGCTCTTGGAGGGTCACCTCACATTTGTCAAGGGCCTTGAGCGTATAAAACCACGGGGGCAATTATTGCTATGCGGTCTTCTTCATGGTCTTCACTTGGGTCTTTGGTTTCATTTTCATTCTGATCTTCAGTCTTTGCCTGCCTGTGCTAACTGGCTTTTGGGCCTGTGAGCTCCTGGATCCTGAACTGGGCCCTGTCCTATTCGAAGACCCTTACTTAGGTAAGGGATAGGATAGGTATTCCTTTGTTATTTTTGCCTTCAGCATTGTTCCAAGAGGTTTCTCTATTCTAAAGGGTTTGTCTGGTTTCTTTGGGTTTTCTCTGATTTTCTTTGGGGTTTTATTTGCACATCGTTTTACTCCTTTCCCTCTTCCTTATTGTAAATAAACTTCACATCTATATCAAAGTTTGTGTGTGCTTTATTCCACTTCAGCCTTGGTACTAAATTCAAAGTCTGCAGTTTGGTGTTACTATTGTTTAGAGTTTTAGGCTTGGGGCTTAAAACAGAGGGTGTCGGCTTGAACTGTTATTTCTGTGCCCCAAGTGTGTTGTGAAAAGTCTGGCTCAGGCTGAGGTGGATGTAAAAGGGGTGGTGGTTTGACTCTAAATGGCTACATTTGGAGGCAATGTGTCCAGTCTATAAATCCAAAAAGAGGCTTCAGAGGGGAGGAGAGAATGGGGAAGTCCTGTTGTTGGGTGAAGGCTGGATCGAAACCATACATACATATGTGTATTGTGTATGTTAGGGGGAGATAGTGGGTGCCACTGAGATATATGCTGCATCCCTCCCTTCAAATGCCCCTCAGAATAACTCTGCATCATGATGTAGTGTCATTCCATGGCATTATGAGGGATTTAAAAGATGGAGGCCAGCAGCAATGAGGAGCCCAGGGAGTGCTGGTGAGTTTTCCACCCCCGTCTCTGACAGCTGCCTCTCCCCAGCTGTCTCTCCAGCTGTCTCTCCCCAGCAAGAACTTTCAGGAAGAACTTTCAAAAGTTCAGCCCCACCTGATATCTCTCCATTTTCAGGACACTCATAAATGAATATGGATAATCACATTTGACTGTGACCATTAGCCACAGTACTCTACCTCC
Source organism: Heloderma suspectum (assembly GCF_057233095.1). Classification (NCBI taxonomy): domain Eukaryota; kingdom Metazoa; phylum Chordata; class Lepidosauria; order Squamata; family Helodermatidae; genus Heloderma; species Heloderma suspectum. The sequence continues at coordinate 74,652,905 of NC_139460.1, read as the reverse complement.
AATAATTTTGCATGATTGTACAATTTGGGATTCATGTGTGAAGGTTGTGAGTCATTAAATTTCAGGCTTTCATGGCAACAGTGACATTTGAGGGGGAAGAGACAAGAGATTGCGGAAGAAACGAGTGAATTAATAACTCCCAGTCTCTAAAACCGAAGTCTAATAGGCCCCATTCACACTGCCCAAGTTTAATAAATTATATTTTTATTTAATGGGATTTGGATGTGGTTGGCTTGATTTTTATTAACTCTGCTTGGAACGTCATAAATAAAGCATGTTTATATTCCTGTTTTCACATATAGTTACTGAGATGCTTGTCAAGCCATGAATACATGGGAGCCAAGCACTGAGCTATTGAGTTCCCCATTGCCATGGTGCTGATCTTAATTCTGACTGAGGCCCAGAGAAGTTCACAGCCCAACAGATTCTTTGGAACAGTTGCCCTGCTCCCAGAAGATGAAGTCTCCTACCCTTTCAGCCCTATTAAAAACCAGCCATGTGACAACCTGATGTAGCTAAATAATATAAAATCAACTTTTTGATGCACTCCCTGATTTTGAAATATTTCCTATAGTGCAACCATCCAAGCCAGGGATATTAGGGAACTTCAAAACAAGATTCTAACACCCCATCAACTTAATCTGGAAGACAAGAGTGGCCACTTACAAACTGGCAAGAGGACAAAAGAGGACAGTGATCTGCATAATGTTTGGATATGCTAATATATACTCTAGGTATAGATGGAAATTTAGAAATTATAATTTAAATAGAAATGCAGTACATCTCACTATAGTGTAGAAGGCTGTGACCAGGTGACCTGTGTGCCTGTCTGTCCCACCAGCTGTTGAGGTGCTCACTGTTGATGGGCAACAGTTCTTATGGTTCTTTATCTTTAAACTGAAATTGGACCGGACAGCCCTTCAAATAGAGGACAATCCCCTAGCTGTCCATCAAACAGAGCATTGTCCTCTGAAAAAAAGGACACCTGGTCACCCTAGCTTTGATTTTTTTTTTTAAACAAACCACTCTCTTGGACATACCAGACTCTTTAGAATTATCCTATCCTAAAGGCCAAAACAGACATTACTTTAAATCTATATCTAGCAGCCACTTATCCCCACCCCCATGTTTACACTAGAGTAGGATCAAGTGGCCCAGTCTGAATCAGGGCCCTAGTGTGGGGGTAGGGAAGCTTTTATGATCTGGATTTACACCTACTCTAGAGTAAAGATAAAAACGATGTAATTGTTAGTTACATATTTACAGTCATCTGTTTTGGCCCTGAATGTTCTTAAAACTATCAACTTGGCTCCCAGCATTCATTTAAAAATCCAACTTTGTTACTAAGGAAGATGAAATGTTTAAACAGTTTTAGATATATCTCTGTTTTGTCATCCACTATTTTTCATATATAATGAAAAATATATACAGTATACAGTATCTGGATACAAGAAGGATATACAGTATCCTTCTTGTATCCAGAGCCTACTTGTTTGCAGTGTTGTGTGGTTGCTTGCACATTTATTTATTCTGGGGGGCGATCTTTTGAGTTGGCCTAATAAAAGTATTACATTATATGGATTTTGGATCCCCCACCCTTTAACATGGCTGTTGTTCGTTTCTGTATATTTTCAGCTGATTTATCTGTTTTGATTTTGTTGAATTATATTTTTAAAAACTGATGTTAGCTGTCTTTAGATTGTACTACTGAAAGGCTGGGTGGACTGGAAATATAATCAATAAATACAGTTGTATAGTGAATCCTGTGGTAATGGAAATGGCAGCAGTTTTTGTTCATCATGAGCATATATATAAACCCTAGTTCCAGTTGGACCCAGAATTTCTAATCCAAAAATTGCTTGGAAGGCATCCTTTACACCTTTCATAATACACTGTACTCCACTGAATCAATCTATGTTTAAACTGAACAGTGTATTCAGACTGATGCATTAGGGAAACTGAGACCCACAGATGGCTATCTGTAATTAAATGCCAGCTGGTTGACCAGCATGAATGATCAATGAGTTGATGCTTATATTGTACCCAAAAGAAATATCTCAGTGGCAGTGAATGGGTATTTGTTAGAGAATGAAGGTGCAGCTTGGTTACTGGTATCCCTGAGGAAGCTTTAGGGCTTCTTCACATGGAGCTTTTATCCTGCTATTGAGATTGGTTACTTATGGAAGTTTGTGGGTCCTTTAGATGAAGTTGTTAACCTCCAGGGCATCTCCTGCACTAAATGACCTTTATTCCATTTGTAAAATATCAGAGATAATGAGCTATCGAATTACGGCGCTTTAGTTCTGCTTGAGCTCCCTTGTGAAAAGAGGAAAACCTGCAGTAAGAGGAGTTAAACCAATGAAACATATGGAAAACTCAGATAAAGGGGAAATGTGGGGAGGAAGCATGTATAAAGGGAGTCCGTCTGAATTTAAAATGGAAGCAGAACACCCCATTTTAACTGCAGGATTTTAGGATTAGCCACTGCTGCCGAACCGCCGCCGAACCGCCGCCGGAGCCGCTGCCGCCGGGAAGATTCGCCCAAGGTAAGTCCTGTCCTGGGGGGGCAGACCGTTTCGCCACCGATTTTGGGGGGCCGAATGCGCTGGCATTTAGCCTCCCCGAGATTCGTTGCGAAATTCTCTGACATCCCTACAATTTACAGGATAGCTGCATTTACTGAACTTGCATGAGCTGAACTAATATAGACCCTCTAGTGGCCATATCGTGTATTCCCTCCACCTGTTTGGTGTTCACCTCTGCCTGATGTTTAGTGTCCCACGTTATATCCAGTATCCCATGTTAGTTTGATCCCCTTCCCAACAATGTTAAGGAAAAAACGTTTCACATCATCCATCATCCTAAATGGTTCTTCCTGTGTTTTGCAGTCACTAAGGGTCAAACTATATGATATATTAAATAAGAACATAAGAGCCATGCTGGATCAGACCAAGGGTCCATCTAGTCCATCATAGACTAGATGGGGAGGGGGGGCAAAGGCAAAAGGTGATGGGATCAAAAGCAAATGAGGAGGGGCCCAAGCCACCAAAAATACAAGCATATTTTAGCTTCAGGGTGTTATTGTGAATCACTAAGCCTTAGGAGAGGCATTTCAACCTTTTAGAATGGGGGAAAAAACTGCACAAAACTGGGGCGCCATCAAACAAGGCAAATGAACAGTGGTTGGGGGAGAGGGGGTGAAGCCAGAGAAAGGTGGCATGGCCATGTGGAGAACCAGATTTATTGGTTATATTTCCACCCAGCCTTTCAATAATTGGGACCCCAGGATGGATGGATGGATTTGGCCTGCAGCCCTGCATTTCCCCAGCCCTGCTCTGAAGAAAGTACAATGGGTCCCTGATCTGGATTGTGACCGCTGCACATAAGTAGGTAGGGTTTAAAACTTCCACCAGCACTAGTTTTCTGAAATTTGCCCCTTCCTGCGAGTGAGGGCTAAAAAAGGGTGAAGTCTCTATTGGCCCCCTTTGTAGCCCCCATGCCTGTGTGTGGGCTTCCATGAAAAAGTGGCTAAAGAAAATTTAAACCTCCCCTAGTGTGTGGTGATCCCAATCCTGATTACAGGACCACATGCTTACTTTAGAGGAAGAAGTAAGCGGTGGGGCAGCTGGATGCTAAGTATTTAATGTATCCTGAAGTTTGGTTCTAAGAAAGGAAAATGATTCCTGAGTTTCTTACTATTTGTGTATTTTAGGACTTTCTACAGCTCCTCATTCCCAGGTGAAGGTTCTCTCCCCCCACCCCCTTTTTCAATTTTTCCACATATATCCTGCTTGTTAAGCCATTTGTCATTTCTACAGCTCCTCTTTGAACACCCTTTCATCTTAAAATGAACTTCAAAGAGCAGCACCATTATCATCTCCCTTCTTACAGTCTACTTCAGTTAATATATTCCAGAATATGATTTATTGTTTTTCTTACATTATCGCATGTTGAATACTTACTAACAAATGACAGAGAGTGAAAAGTGTATGTACGTGGAAATGGTTGTAATGTATATGCATAACTGCATAACTGCAAGGAAGGCTGCAATCCTATGTGGCCTTCCCTCTTATAGTAGATACCCTATACATGCCAACTCATCCTATACAGAGGAGCAGCTGTGTTAGGCTGTTGCAGAGAAACAAGGTCTTATGGTATCTTAATGACTAACAAGTTTATTATGCCATAAGCTTTCACAGGCTACAGCCCACTTCATCAGATGCATGAAGTAGAATCATAGAATCATAGAATAGTAGGGTTGGAAGGGGCCTACAAGGCCATCGAGTCCAACCCCCTGCTCAATGCAGGAATCCAAGTCAGAGCATCCCTGACAAATGGCTGTCCAGCCTCGTCTTGAAGGCCTCCAGTGTGGGAGAGCCCACCACCTCCCCAGGTAATTGGTTCCATTGCCGTATTGCTCTGAGTGTTATATTTGAAACTCAGGATGATGCTTCATGCATCTAAAGTGGGCTATAGTCCACAAATGCTAATGCCATAATAAATTTGTTAGACTTTAAGGTGCCACAAGAGGCTTTGATGTATGGGATTTTGCTGGAAATCTGTTAGGATTTTTACAATGTGTCTACTCAGAAGTAAGTCCCATTTAGTTTGATGGAATTTACTCCTGGGTTAGTGAGTATAGGATTGCAGCCTTATTCACCTAAGATGCCTCTCTTTGTTTTCCCTATGTAGAAATAGGGCTGAATTTCATGCAATACATGCAGCAAAGGATGTTGCACAACGACCTCCTCTTAGTGTGTCTGAGAAAATATAATGCCTCATTTCATTTATGTATTTATTCATTATACTTATATACCAGTTTTCTAGTAAGCATTTAGAGTGGCTTGCATCCTGCTCCCAGATGGTTTCCCACCTAGGCAGTTTATCAGGTCCAATCTGCTAGCTTCAACTTACTACATGTGCCTTCAGATCACTTTCTTGGTCATTCCATTGTGGATTGGTTCCTTTATTTATATTTCTTATAAATATGAAAAAATGTTATCTCTAAATTGATGATCTGCATTGACTGTTATGGGACATCTTGTGAGCAGGAGCTGCCAGGAATTTAAAATCCTGCTTTCATTAGAATCACTTTTTAAAAACTCTTGCATGACTTATTCAATCATAACAGACAGGATCCAAAGAACCATGAAATCCAAATGTGCGGGTGAAAGGAGGTGGGGAAATAAAGAGTCGGGACACATCTACAGTATATGGTATAAAAACTTGGTATATGGTATAAAAACAAAAACAGATTTATTGAAAATCTTCAAAGGGGAACTACCTGGGTGAGCAACTAAACTATGCTGGCAACTAGCCAGACAACATAATAAGTTCTATGCCTGCTGAGTAGCATCTGTAAGATTGCCACCCTTCAGGACTACCCCATTTGGGGAAGGGAGGCCTTCCCCTATCACCCTCCTGCAGGCTGCAAAACACTGGCCTCAGGTAATCCTTATCCCAACACACACTTCAAAGAGGCTGAAGGGAGGGGCCAGGCAGGCTAAAACGCCCCTTCCCCAGCCAGTGGCACCATACTGTGAACGCAATGGCAATCGTTCATGTCTCTTCACCCTCACCCCCCAGAGTGGCCTTCCTGTGGCCAGGGAAACTGGAGGCAGAATAAGGCATTTCTGTGAGTAAAAGGGGCTTTAGACTTGTTTTTCTCAGTTAGTAGTACATTCAGGCCCCTTGTGTGAGCCTTAAACAGCTCTTTGGAATCCAGCCAACTTCTTTTATTTGTATGCTTTGATGGAAAAAATGGCAAAAGCCGTCCTCTGCATTCAGATAACAATACTTTGTGCGTGTGTGTTCTTAGAGTACAAATATTATAGAAATACCCATTTCAAAGAATCATAGAATCATAGGGTTGGAAGGGGCCTACAAGACCATCAAGTCCAACCCCCTGCTCAATGCAGGAAGCCTAATTCCCAGGCAGTCTCCCATCCAAGTACTAACCAGGGCTGACCCTGCTTAGCTTCCATCTTTGTAATCATTACAACAAACCTGTAAGGTAGGTCTGTATAATTAACCCTATATGCCTGAGATATATAGGGCTGTGTCTCAAATATTAGTGACTTGACTAAGGCCATTCAGTTAGTGCATGGCTGAGGTAAGACATAACTGCACAGAGTTTACATCTCCTTTCCCTGCCAGAAATAATTTTGTTCTCCAACTTCCAATTGCCCAGGAACTAGAAAGCACAAGGGAAGCACACTCTGGTTTCTGTCCTTGCCCAGGGGACCAAGGACCACTGGAGGCTGCACCCCTGACCTCCATGGTAAAACATCATGGCAAAATGAAGATCAACTTGTCTTTGGCTCTCCATCAGGCAGAGAACCAGCAGAAGCTGCAAGAAGCTTGCTCTCCATCCACCACATTAGCAGAAACAACATTTGGCTCCAGCTGCCAGCTGCTGTAGGATGGCAGAGCCAAAAGGAAGCGTGCTCTGGCCTTGTCCATCAGCCAGAGGACTAAGGGCTGGTGGGATGTGTGCATGTGTGAATTTTTGGGTGTGTGTGTATGTGTTATCACCTGTTGCTCATAAGCTATCTTGAGAATCATTTGATTGGAAGGTGGGGTATAAAACATCAAAATGAACAAACAAATGGGCTCCCCCTCTCACTGTGACCCACACCACTGCTCAGAATAAGGCTCCTGCCTTCTGAAGTCCCAGTGTAACATTTTGCCTGCAGGGTGGCTCTTTCAATCAGTCCAAAGATGCATAAATGTGAAAGCATTTTTGCCAAATGAGTCACCCATACAAATTATTCAAGATTCAGACAGAATGGGACCTAGCTGCAACATTTGATACTATGTATATTTGTTTCTGAAGCTTCCTATTCTAGGAATCACTCAAAATATGGAAAAAATATACTTGAATTAGGAAGCAGTGAGTGCAGTTCCCGTTTCTTTTCTTTAAACTAAGTACTGTTAATGGAGTCGGTGACTCAATTAAAAATAAAGCTCTGATGAACCCAGGGGCTTTGCAGTTCTTTGCTATAAGCATTGTGCATGACATAGGGCATACATTCCTTGTCAAAGGTGTATCAAGTTGTTGGAGAACTACTGTGATCTTCTTTGCATTTATGAGTGCTGTTCTTTCTTTCATCAATGGGTTTTTATTTTATTTGTAATGTTTCATTCCAACTGTGTTATTTTATCTGTATTTTATTGTTGGCTACCTCGAGCACTATTCTTAGTGGAAAGGCAGGATATAAATTTAAAATTATTTACTCCCAAATATTCTAGCATGTTCCCAGATACTTTGCTTTACCTTGCACAGTCAGCCTGTCAAATCCATCCCATTGCCTCCTTGCCTTGTTACAACTTAACTGTCTGCTTCACTATCCTATGTTATTGACCCTCTCTTGTTCCATGGTATGGAAAAACCTCCTCAGGTTATCCACCCCTAGTAATACCACCTTATTTTATTTATTTATTTATTTACTTACTTACTTACTTACTTATTCATTTATTTAAAACATTTCTATCCTGCCCTATATCATTAAGATCTCAGAATGGTGTACAGATAAAATACATTTAAACAGTATAAAAAAATAAATAATTTAAAAACTTAAAACATATTAAACTATTAAACAAGCTAATACCAGTTAAAATCTAAAACAATAGAACAGTTAAAACAATGTGCTAGGGAATGCATTTAGCCTTCAAAGGCTTTGGTAAAAAGCCATGTTTTTACTTGGCACCGAAACAAGACCAATGTCTGTGCTAATTGGCCTCGAAGGGTAAGGCATTCCACAACCGGGGTGCCACAGCAGAGAAGGCCCTCTCCCACATCCCACCTAGGGGTTGCTAGGGGTTCTCTGGATACAGGTACCTTCAAGGCTTTCTCAAGACTTCACCTACTGTCTTCAATTTGGTCCAGCAACTGCGATTGCCTCCAGTCCATGTACCTCCAGTCCACTGCACCTCAGTGTCACTTTGGCTTCAGCTCCTTCCTGAAGGAGTTCCCCATTTCCCAGTCATAGACCTTCTGCAGTTCTTGCATCAAGTGATTTCAGCCTCAGGCTGGTTCTTCAGTCTTACTCCAGCTCTTAGCTGCCATGCCAGGCTTCTTCTTCTGCTCACTGACTGACTTCAGACTGCCCACTGAATCTGTGCCACTGGTGAGCCTGCCGTTATATTCCTTCCTGCCAGGACCTTCCAGCCAATCATCTCATTTTGGGGTAGAATTCTCCCTCCCCCACCCCCACTGGACTCTAAATATGGATGAATAGATTTGAATAGAATGTCCACAGGTTAACCAATCATATCTGACCACATTTTGATTCCACACTCCTGTATAAAAAAAGACCAGAAACTCATGAAACATAGATATCTCCTTGGTAACAACAAGCAACAAAATGGCAGTGTCTCAGTTAGCAGACTGCCAGCATAACCTTCAAACTCTGTATTACTTCTCTGGCCCAAGCAGAAGAAAAGACACTGTTGTTTTTCTCTTTACAGCTAACCCTTCACACATCAGACCCTGTCCCAAAACATAATACATTAGCAGATGAACCTTTTACATGAGGTAAATTCAATTCCTTCACAAATGATGATGTCTCTCACCACACCTCTTATATCAGTTGCCTGAGTCAGGCTGATTCTTTGATTGAATATCCTGATTGAATATCCTGAACTATCCTGAACTTCAACCGTCTGACCTAGTTCATACAATCACCACACCTTAAACAGTGGCCTCTTTAAGCTGTGGTGCATACCAGGTGCTATTTGCCTAATTACCCACCTAGGCATGGCTTGTTGTGTCATCCGAACCTGGGTGGCATGGCTTCTTGGAGGGAGAACAACCCTCAAATAACCGAACAACAGCCCATGGGTTATCTGAGGGTTGTTTCCCCCTCCAGCAAGCCATACTGCCTGGGTTCGGCCAACACAATAAGTCATGCCTGGGCAAGTAATTAGGCAAATTGTGCCCAGTATGTGCCACAGCTTAAACTGTGGCTTTTAAAGCCGCAACAATCATGCAAACTGCGCCACTGACTTGGCATGCTGTTATAAAGACAACCTGGATATGTGTGTGATGGTGTCAGGTCATGCTTGAAGAATTAGATTCTTTGTGAATTCTTATACAAAATGTCCCAACCTGCACTTCTCAGACTAATATGCTAGTTATTCAATGGATTTCAAACTTCTCTGAATGTTGTGATGCAGTTCTCAGCAGTCTAAACATCTCAACATTAGCACTGAAAATAAATACATATTTTAAGAGAAAATGCACAGATATGCATGTAAATTGTTGTTGTTCAGTCGTTCAGTCGTGTCCGACTCTTCGTGACCCCATGGACCATAGCACGCCAGGCCTTCCTGTCCTGCACTCTCTCCCGGAGCGTGCTCAAGTTCATATTCATTGCATCCATGATGCTATCTAGCCATCTCATCCTCTGCCGTCCCCTTCTCCTTTTGCCTTCAGTCTTTCCCAGCATCAGGGTCTTTTCCAGGGAGTTTTCTCTTCGCATTAGGTGGCCAAAATATTGGAGCTTCAGCTTCATTATCTGTCCTTCCAATGAGCACTCAGGGTTGATATCCTTTAGGATGGACTGATTTGACCTCCTTGCAGTCCAGGGGACTCGTAAGAGTCTTCTCCAGCACCACAGTTCGAAAGCATCAATTCTTCAGCGCATGCATGTAAATACATACCGAGAATTTTGGACTCAGACCTGGGAGACCTGGCTTAAAGTCCCCATTTGGCCGTGAAGCTCACTGGGTGACTTTGGGTCAGTCTGACTTTCATCCTAACCTTCACAGAATTGTTGTGAGAAAAAAATGGAGAGGAAGAGGATCATGTACACCACCTTGTGCTCCTTGGAGGAAAGCCAGAATATAAAATACTACTACTACTACTAATTTAGGAGTGTTTTTGTGTGTGCGTGGAAAACAGTAATAGCAGATTGATGCAGAAATGGAGCAGAATAAAATTATGGGTAAAATATGAAAGTGGTACTGTTTAGAAATAGACAGATTCACTCATATCTTGCAGGTTTAGGACTCTTGTGTCCTTCAGTGCTGACCTACTATCCTGAATAAGTCTGGCCTTGTCTGAATTGGCTCTTTCAGGCTTCTCCAACCTGGTACCCACCAGATGAGTTGGACAACAACTGTTAGCATCTCCCAGCCAGGAATGGTGTTACCACATTCTGCATTAAAGAGGCTTTTTGATCTATGCTGTCTGCACCAAAGTTAGCTTGATGTATGCATACAGAGTGCTATCACTTTGCTTGAAATTATCTCATTTGAAGAGGGCCTAATATTCCAAGCATCTCTTCCTTTACTCAGTTAGCAATAGGGTTGATAGAGAATTCCGCCACGGACCCCAGGGGGCCCGAATTCCAGTGAATTCAGCCCCCCAGAGTCCATGGTGGAATGGAGCCCCCCGCCCCTCCACCCTGCAAAAGCCCCGTGAAATGGAGCCTACCTGGCTGTGGCTCCGGCTGTGGCGGCGGCTGTGGTGGTGGTGGCGGCGGCAGCTCCGGCCACTGCCAGGCTGCTGCTGCGGCCACAAATGGTGGCCGTTGTAGCAACCGCCATTTGCGTCCCTACACCGGCCCATGATAGGCTATGTATATATTTACATAGCCTATCACGGCTAAAGCAGGGACGCAAATGGCATAGGGGACGCCATTTGCATCCCTGCTTTAGCTGTGATAGGCTATGTAAATATTTACATAGCCTATCACGGGCTTGCGTAGGGACGCAAATGGCGTCCCCTAAGCAGGATGCCACTTATGTCCGCACCAGCCCAGCAGCGGCTGGAGGCCCCACTGTGGGTTGGCCTGGCTGGGGGCTCCGCAGCCTGGCTGCGGAGCGGAGCTGGCCGGGCAGGATTCTGGGGGGGTGGAGGAACGGATTGCCTCCCCTCCCCGTCGAGGATTCCGGGGGGAGGAATGGATCGCCTTCCCCCACCTGCGGAACCCAGCGGAGCCAGGTAAGCGGGGTTTCATACATCCCTAGTTAGCAAAGCAGCCACTACCAGGTCAACTCCGAAATATTGAAGCCTCACCTTCTATCAAAGTCATCAGTGTGTGTTCTTGAATGGGATGTTCCTTAGTAGTAATTGGATAGTTGCTTTGGTACTTTTTGCCATGCAAAAACTGTTACGCTGTCTGAAATATGCATTCATTGCTTACCTTCTTCAAAGCTTCCTACTGATTTCTCCTATTTCGTATGTCATTCACATACAAACCATTTTGGTACCTGAGATTCCTTGCAGTCTATTCCCTAAGTTCCACCTGACGTTGATTTTTGACTTTTGTATGTGATTTTCTAGAATTAGACTTTCTGTAACAATCTCTGTAATAGGGAAAGGAAAGCTGAGGAAATCACTTGAGGTTTTACAAAGGATATGACCTGTGAGTATAACTTTATAGTTCTGTTTCAGCTTTGAAAAAAGAGAGATGCTAATCACTTCCTAGTATATCTAATAACAGAATAAAAGAGACCTTTCCCCGCCCCTTTGAAAACTCATATTGAGTTTCTTTGTTATCTTTGTCTAGAAATAGGTTTACAAAAGTAATTGGAAGCGTAGTTTTACATTTTTTTTTTCTTTTATTTAGTTAGTGGCTCCTTGCTTTTCTTGCAAATCATTGAAGATCTCTTACAATACTGAATTCATTTCCTTGTTATACAACGAATAGGCTGATAGAGTAGATTGAATTGAAATGCTACATTTAAATTCTTTGTACAGTCGTCAAGTCTTGGTGATAACAGTAAATCTCTCTGGGCTCTTTGTCAATTACAATATTTCCTGGTTTCCGTGATTTACAATGGAATATATCTAGGAGGCATCATTTGTTGGATTCATGGCATCTAAGCAACAAATGTACAGCCATTGGAAGTTTTCAAGGTTGCATGGTATGCTGAGGGTATGCTTATCCACTACAATCTCCTCCTCCTCCTGTTTAAAAGTTCACGAAGTGGGATGAAGGTTGGGTTTGTAATGGAGTAGTTAATGGACTGGATTTTGACCCAAGTTCCAAATTCAGGAGAGTATCCAGCTGTGCCCCAGCACTAGTGCTAATGACATTGCACTAGTGTAAACCAAATGCTTGCTAGGGCGATGGGAAAAAGTGGCAATTTGCTGCTGGATTTTGGTGGCAAATTGCCACTTCTCCCTGTTGCACTAGCAAGCAGCAGTTACATTATACAAGCATTGGTTTATGCTAGCGCAACATCATTAATACTAGAGCTGGGCCACAGTTGGATACTACTGTCAAATCTCACCTCGTTGTGTAATCCTATAATCTACTCCGAAGTAAGCCCCATTAAGTTCAGTGGGATTTATTCTAAGGTAAGTATATATAGGATTGCAGTCTTAGGGCACAATCCTATGCATGTTTAGACCAAAAAAAGTCCTAGAACCTCAGCATAATAAACATACATAGGATTGTGCCCTTAGTCATGAATTCTCTGGTTTGCTTTAGGAAAAACACTATTTTTCAGCCTCAGTTTTCCTAAGAAACAAAGCTTTCTTATTAATAAAAATGCTGAGTGATTGTAAAATCCAGCAACACAGCAAGCCTCCCCATCTCTCTCCCCCTCCCTCTCATAGATGAGTTGCCATGCCAGCAAGTAAGTCTTGAGGAAGCAGCACAGTGATTGCTGTACTATCACAATTCTGATAAAAGTGGCATTGCAGAACACAATGTGTGGCTTAGTTTACTGCAATAGTAAGAGCCATTTCTGCTAGGTGCAGCACTGCAACCTTGCTCAGAGCTGTCACATAGCAGAGAATTCAGCAATAAAGGGAGCATTAGGAACGGGACAACACATCCACACAGCACCCTGGAAACCATCTATTACAGAGCCTTTTAGGGCCCAGTCCTATGCACGTTTAGGCAGAAAGAAGTCTGACGACTTCCAGCATTTCCCAGCCAGCATGGAGTTGTCAAACATTTTTTCTGTCTAAACATGCATAGGATTGGACCCTTAGTTAAGGTGAGAAGCCCACCCCACCCCACTCCCAAAGTAAAAAAAGTTTCTGCCACTACATTGTACTCCTTTCGGCGCCAGGTGAAGACCTTTTTATTTTTCCAGGCATTTTAGCATTTTAGCTTTCTGAACTTTTAGCTTTGCTGTTTCAAATCTGTATTTTAAACTCCTGCACTGCTGCTAGGTTTTACTGTGGTTGCATTGTTATATTGTGGCTTGAATGTTCTGTATATTTTAAATTGCTTTATTGTGTGCTGTTTGGTTTTAATTTTTGTGAACAGCCCAGAGAGCTTCGGCTATTGGGCGGTATAGGAATGAAATAAATAAATAAATAAATAAATAAGCCTTAAAATCCCACCGCTTATAAAAATGACACCTGTTGAGCTAATAACTTGAAACTTGGCATCCGTGCTGTACTTGCTGAGGACTACAAATGTGCCAGCTTTCAAACTGACGTGAGCTACTGATGTAAGCATCAAACAGGCATGGGTCAATGGACAGGGGGGTTCTTCTAGCACAGGGATGGGGAACCTCTTTCAGCCTGAGGGACAAATTCCATTTTGGAGAAGCTCTTGGGGGCCACATTCCAGGGACCCAAAATACCCCCCCCCACACACATTTCAGTTTGCAGCTGTTGCTGCCAGTTATTTATTTGTTTGTTGGTTGGTTTGTTTATTTTGTGATACTTATATACCACTGAACATAATAAAATCCCTAAGCAGTTCACATATAAATATTGAAATCTTGTTTAAAATACAATATGAAACACACAGCGTTAAAAACAATTACAATAAAAGCAATTCCAGGAGCAGTCAGATGGAGCAGCATGAATAGTTTAGGGCAAAATTCTATGCATGTTTAGACAGAAAAAAAGGCTTACAAGTCCCAGCATTCCCCAGGCAGCCTGGGGAATGCTGGGAGTTGTAGGGCTTTTTTCTGCACCCTTAATTACAACCCGGGGGAAAGCCTGGGTGAACAAGTGCATCTCCAGGATGCATTTGAAGGATGCCACTTTTTCTGCCTCCTGAACTGCACGGAGGAGGGTTTCCCAAAGGATGGGTGCCACTACCGAGAAGGCCCACAGTCGAGGTATTGCATGGCGACATTCCATTAATTTCAGAATGACCAGCAAGGCCGCCTCTGATGACCTTAAAGGTTGGCTGGGTATATGTAAGGGAAGGTAGTCTGCTAGATGCCCTGACTGAGCATTAGGTGAAATATTTCAACGTTTTACAATGGGGAAAATCTGCACAAAAGCTAGGAAACTACAAACTATCAGTGAATGGGTCAAAAGGGAGTGGGGCCGGGGGAAGGGAACATGACCATCAGGAGAGCCCAGGAGGGCTTGATTTGGCCCTAGGCCCGAAGTCTCCCCCCCACCCCACTCTAGCTATACAGTAAGGCTCAGATGCTTCATAAGGCAACATGGGCTAAAGATAATGTGGAATATCTTTGCTGGCACCAGGCACTCCGTCCTTCCGATCTGGGTTTGGGCCTGAAAGACAAAGGAAAAGTGTGGTGCATGGAGGGTAAATTGTAAGCAAGCACAATATGTGACATTCCACAACATTGACACTGATCATAGGGCACGTCTGCTAAGGCATTAGCCTTAGTTTCCAGTTTCCTTGATTTGTGGAGCTTAAGCCAACATGAGATAGCTTTAATTCTGGTCTTAAACCAACAGGTTTTTGATCATTGCATTTTTCAAACAGTTGAGCACAAATGTGCAGGCTCTAAACAGTAGTAGTAAACAATGCATAAAGCACAAGGAGTGTGATAGCCGTTTCATATGAAAGAAAGAATACTTTAATTTGCAATTTGATCTTGTGTCAAAATAGAATGTGCTTAAATGAGTGCTGATAGAGTCTTTGATTTTGGCTCTTTTTTATGAAGTCACTCTGCTATTTCTGGCATTTGGATTACACTTTACAGCCCGTGGGATTTTGTATCTCTTACAGGGCGGTGCTATGCCTGACTGCTCAGAAGTAATTTCCGCTTACTTCAATAGGGCTTACTCCCAAGTAAGTGTGCATAGGACTGAGCTGTCAAAATGTCGCTTTGTAAAATGATTATAGAAATACAGCTACTTTTCTAAATAAGGGACAGTGATTTATGTATGTCAGGGGTGCGGAACCCCCAGGATCCTGAATCTGGCCTGTGGAGCTTCCTTGGGTTCTTCCAGGCAGAAGTCCCACCCACTGGAGGAATCCCACCCAGAGAATCACCACTGCTGCCTCAGATCTGAGATCGGAGAGAAGAGCAGGGATTCCTGTGTGTGCTGCTCCCCCTCCCAGTGGCGGCACACAGGGGAATTCCCGTTGTTATCTCCAATCACAGATTGGGGATAACAGCGGGCATGCAGGTGACAGGGGACTCAGCCAGTGCCAGGAAGAGTAGCTGTTCTTCCTGGCACCAGCTGAGTCCCTTTGTGCAGCGCACAGTGCCCCCAGAGAGACAGCAGGCACCTTGTGAAGCCAGGGACTCAGACAGCGCCGGGAGGAGTCACTGCACCTTCCAGCACTGGTGGAGTCTCTTTCTCTGTGGTGGGAGAGGCATGGAACTCCATGCCTCTCCCAGCACGGAGAAAGGCTGAAAGGGGCTGGGGTGTGTGATGATGATGTCAGCAGGTGTGCCCGCACCCACTGGTGTCATTTGGCCAATGGAAGGGTCGTGGGCAGCAATCCGGTCCCCACTTCAATATCGTTCTGCACCCATTATGTATGTGCATCACTCCATATTGCTTTTCCTGACTCTTGAAGTTAAAAGCAAATTGACACCACTTGGTGCCTAACTTGAATAGTTTTGTGGACATACTCACAGTCCTACAACTATCATGCAGCTGAGCTAAAGCATGTCTGGGGCTGTGTGAGCCATAGCTCAAATGAAGCCGTGCATATTAACTAACTCCTTCCTAGCAGTTTACAGGCTCTGTTCAAAAACAGTTCATTTAAGTAGGCTATTCTTTTACATTTGCATCCACCGTGTATTTGTGATATAATTTCCTCCCATAACTTCACTTGAGAAAATCTGATGTGATAATAATCAAAGCTGATATAAAATCAATTTCAGATTAGTCTCATTATGGGCCTGATACAATGGATCAGATTCCAACCATCTAAGTGCTTAACATTCCAAGCCACTGGGGTTTTTTTTACAGTGTTGCTTTTCACCTAGAAGCATGCTTACATTAGCAATTGCGTCACAATACTACTCTGCTAGTATACTTGGCATATGTGATGTTCTCAGTTCAATTTGCCAAAATATACCTTGTTGTTTGAAGATGTGCATGCATGCATTATTGTAAGACACTCCTCCCCCCCCCCCGCCAACATTATGATACATTTTCAGACCAGCCCTAATAGTGTGTCTGTCCAGGATTTTTACTGGGGCTAAGATGCATTGATTTGTGGTTTCTGATCCTTGTAAGCCACATAGCAATTGTGCCAATCCCACTTGCCTACATGAGAGAGGGAATGAAAGGTGGGGGTCACGGTGGTTGCACAGCCTCCATGGGAAAGTGTCGCACAGAACCCATGCATTCAGGAAAAAAAACAAGAAGGAATTAAAAGTCAACTAGGAACTGAAACACAGTCTTAGGACATGGGATTTCTGTGTCCCAGTGATGGACAGCTAATTTGATAAGTGAATATAGATATCCTGCACTGAGATAACCCTTTGACTTTAGCAGCTGTTTTAAATCAAGTAAAACATCTAATGGAAAAAAAAGAAATTCTCTTTGGACAACCCTATATAATGTAGTGGCCAGCTGACAGCCATATAGATAGATAAGCATGTGAAGTCGAAGACAAGGCAGAAAAGTCCTATTTAAGGGGGGATTTACTACATGCAGGACTTACATTTGGTGATCAAATCAACAGTCTATCTTATTGTAAGGAGAAATGATACTTTAAGGGCACAATTCTATGCCTGTTTAGACAGAAAAAATCCTGCAACTCCAGCATGCCCCAGGCAGCCATGCTGGGAGTAGTAGGACTTTTTTCTGTCTAAATAGGTATAGGATTGCTCCTTAAGAATGTTTTCAATGTACATTGAACATTGCACATGGTATTGTTTGAGACCTAACATAGTAGAGTGTCTGAGGCTGAGCTATGAACAAATGGTCTGTGGTTCAAATCAGTGGTCATGAGTTATTATTAACCATTGATCATTAATCAATGGACCAGTGAACTATGGTTCAAATCTCACTTCAGCAATGAACATACTGGATGGTCTCAGGAAAACCCCAATATCTTCTGCCTTACATACAAAATAGGAATAACACTGACCTACATTACAGGGATATTTTAAGGCTTACTGAGAAAATGTATATGAGGCATTTTGAACATTATGAAGTGCTATATGAATGCTAATATAATTATACTATTAGTGCAATCTTCTGTATGTATACTCAGAAATAAGTCCCATGGAGGTTAATGGGGCTTATTCCCAGGTAAGTGGGTATAGGATTGCAGCCTAAATCACTGTGGGGGGTAAATGCTGAGCTTGTGCAAAAGCTTTTAGGTATAGCATCTCTGGGGGACCAAAGGATTTTGTTTGTACCTTGGCTGAAAGGATAAAGCAGCATCTGATACCGGCAGAATGTCCAACTGTGTCTTGATTCCCAGCCCCAGTGACAACCTGGCCTTTTGTATGAAATGAGTTACCAACCACCCGGAACAGTTCTGGTGTGGCTGTGAGTCGCCTGAGATAATGTATCTCAAAGTCACTGAGAACATTTAGCATTACTAAGGCCATGGCTTCAGCTTCCAGCACAGTACCCCCTCCCCGCCCTCTTTCCACGCTTCATATCTCAGACCATCTGTATACCTAAGTGACCTCTCAGCACAATGTCATGACAGACTGCATTTCCAAAGCATTGTATTAATAGTTACGCAATAAACATGATAAAGTGGATGAAGAAAATCTCAGTCATGTTATATATGACACTGACACCCAGTTTCAGACCAGCCAATAGAAAAGAGTCCCAGTGTTGGCTAATGGGTGCCATTTACATGAAGGTATGCCCAGCAGTACTGATGATGCAGTAACCAGTCCGTCTGATGTCAAACATAGTGGCCAAAGTGTATGATATTTCAAGGGTTCTTTTTTCATTAAATCTAACTAAAAAGTGGCAGGCACCTGCTAAGTATGTTTACGTCGTAACTGCATGCAATAAGGTTTTCAAGTATAATTTATCACTGCAGCCCAAGTGCAGGTTTTACTCTTCAAGAATATTAATGATCATATCACATTTCAACAGTGGGGGCTGGTGGCTCTGAGTTTGGTGGGCCTGTAAATCCATTCTGGGTTTCAGTCAGAACCAGCCAGAACTCCAAAGGAGCTATCCAAGGTGCTCAACCTATTTTGGGGATATGTTTCAGCACCTTGGATAGCTCCTTTAGAGTTCTGGAATTTTACAGCCCCACCACTGTTGGGTCACCAGCTTCTACTGAGTTTCAAGTTCATTGATTTACCAGTACTCCTGGCGTTGTTGTCAGAACAATTATATATTTTTTAACAAATGGAGGGAAAGTACTTGGCACAAGCCAACCCATACATTTCATTGGTTCTTTTTCACAATGCAGATGTTGTGAGGAATGGTATAGTGTGGAGGACCTGTTACTATAATGGCTCCAGACCTCATGAGGATCTCTGCAACTTCATCATCTAGATTCTCCAGGCTAAGATGGAGGATTGTGAGCTAGGCTACAACACTACAGCACCTTTCCTCATTGCAGTGGGCAAAAGTTGCTATAGCATAATAGCTGAGTACGAATTGGGAAGTCCCAAATTAAAATCTCACTTCAGGAATGAGTTTACTAGATAGCCATAACAAACCACTGCTCTGTCAGCCTTGGCAATCCATTTGTGATATAGAGATAATCCTGGTGTAGTTTATAGGATTATTGAGTTTATTTTATTTTTATTTATTTTATTCCATATATATGAAGCACTTTGAAGATTCAAAACATGACAAGCATAATTACATTGTAGTGGAAGTTCAACTAAACCACATATTAACACCAGTTTGGGTAACCTAAAAATCAGCTGGACTGTTGAACTTACGCTCCTCTTGTCTTGGTGATGACGATACAACTCCAAATGATATGGCACTGTTAGAAACTGTATTGCCAGCTCATACTGAGCATCTAATACACTACAACTGTGTAGTCCATTGTCCCCAAATATTACTGAAGTGCTCATGAATAAGTCAGAAAACATTTGCACAAAATTTTATATATCATGTCCTTTGTACATCACAGAGAGACAAGAATTTTGTGAAGTCATCTTCAAAATTCATGCAATCTCTTATTTAATTAGAACCTGGGCAGGTGGATAGAAGTTGCCAAGATGCAAGTCCATTGATGGCTAGTTAAAAAAAAACCTGGGTTGCAACCTGAATGTGCCTTAAGAAAGACATGCTGCCTGCTTTTAAGTGACCGAGCAGGTTATGCTTTTTGCCTTAGCAATTTAAAAAATCCACACTCTATTAACTGTAAATATGTTTCTTTGGTGTAAAGGCCCAAGTGTATTTTACTTCAGATTCATTGAGCTCTCTTTTTTAAAGGTTTAATTACTCCACTGTTTTATTTCTGTTACACATTTTGTAACTCTACAGGTTTTATGAATGGCTGTTGGCTTGCAGATAAATGACTGGACTGGTTTTTGAAAATGTAAGCAATCGGGGTCCCTCACATATACATGCACTTGAAATGGTGGAAGCTCCACAGACAAATCAAACCCAAGGAGAAAACTCAAATCCCAGTTTCTTTCCCATCATATCATGTACTGAGAAGTATGGAACACGGCACGTTTGGGAGATCTGATGTACATATTTGGGGGATTGCCCAGTGTTGTGAATTGCGCCACTTCAAAATGAGGATTGTATGCAGAACAAAATTGGTGTTGTGTCCTTCCAGAAAAGTTTCTACCATATACCTTCATTGTCCCCAATGTATTCTGCATGGGACGCTCCCTAAAACTGGAGTCAGAAGGTGCTGAGCCGCAAATGAAGTCTCAACATGGGGAAATAGCTGGCAGTGATTAAGCACACTGAGTTGTGGGTTATAGCAAAAATAAAATAACTTCTGCAAGAAGAAGGGAAATCAATAGAGACACTAGAGGTCTGCAGCCAAAGATTTGGCTGGTAACTTCAGATCAATAGGTGAAATTAAACCCATAATGTCTCTTTAGTCTTCTTGCCCCCTTGGTTTCCTGACTCACAGCACCCTCCTTCCTCTAGCCACCTGATGGCTCAGTTTTCCCTCCCTCAATCCTACCAAAAGCACACAGTCTCCCTTAGCTTAGGTCCCGCAAAACTGCCTAAACACCAAATTGACTCTTATGTTCCCTTCACTGATTACTCAGGAATAACTACCATTCATTGGATTCATATAATCACACTAAAAGGATTAGGATGGCTTCCTCACCAATAAGCATGCACTCAAAGGCTGTAAAACTCACTCTTTAATAGCCCTGATATTGAGTACTCTAAAGTAATTAAACTGTGCTAAGGAGATGCTAATCTGCATCAAGTGATCATGAATATGTCTCTTGAGGTTGCCCTGCCAAACATATCAACATTATGTTTTTCTATAGTAATTATCAATATGTTTAACTGAGTGTTCCCCTGAGCATATGCATGACATCACAGCAGCTAAGCCAATCAGTTCAGAGGTTGACAGACAGCTGGGTTTTAATGTATGGGAGACTCTACCCAAAATGTATGTTAAAAGAGCCAACACTCTACTTAGACAAATGGGGAGACACAACAAAATATTGCAGTGTATCTCCAGCGCTGAACAGGAGTGCTCCAGGCAATATGGAACAGGAGACTTGTAGTGTTATTCACAGCTCACAGAGAAATGGGAAGGTTTCAGAAAGAGGAAATGAAAAAGGACCCTCTGTTCCCACCATCTGAAATCTTTCCCTGCTGTACTTTATAGAGCTACTATATATTTGGGGCTGGCTGCCAGCTATGTAGCAAAGAGGTTGGTTTCTGAAAGGAAAACAACAACAACCCTATCCTTTCTCTCCACACACTTTCCTTCTGATGAAACCTTCCTCTATATATCATGGGGCAGCTTTTAAACCTCATCATAGCATATATCCCTCAACCCTAATCCCAGGATTGTAATTTCTCCTTTCCGTGACAAATTCCTGTATTCTGATGTAGCTCAACAATGCCCCCACCCCAGCATCTGTTAAGTTGGCATCATGCTGGAATGCCTTGTCTCATCTCTTTCTTTTCCAATACACATCCAAAAGCTTAAGCTCTTGTAGAGACTAAGCTAACTGATTCAAACTTACATCTCAGTCTTTTGAGATGTAAGCTTTGAGTTGTTAGGAAGTTGGGTCTAGCCACTAAGTAATTTTCTGCTTTGCTGGCTAGACCATTGACATCAGAAATGGAGGCTATTGCATGACTGGACAGAACAACAATCAGTCTCTGCTCAAGGGCTGGCTTTTATTGAATTCAGATTCCCATAAAAGTAAAAGTTTGCTGATTCCCAGAGAACCTTGCATATGCCATCTAACTGGATGCCAAGATGCTCTCTCTCAGACCACCTTCTCTGCAATGAACTCTGTATATGCTCTGGAACCCCAAACTCTACCCAGTAGGTAACATGTAACTAGAAAAGTTAGACTGATTTTATTTATTTCATTTGAAATTCCATGTCTGTGTGAGTACCTTGTTCCCCCGTCCCTTTCCCTGCCCTCCCACCTTTTCTTTATATTTGGACATGCTTTAAAAGGGAATTCTCATTAAAATTCTTCCGCATGCAAAGGGCCACCTGGTTACAAAACTACAATTTGTGTTCTTGGGGAGTGGCTGCAGAGCACCTGCTTTGCATGCAGAAGGGCCCAGGTTTGATCCCTGGCATCTCCAGGTAGGGCTGGAAAAACCCCTGCCCGAAACTCTGGAGAGCTGCTGCCAGTCAGTGTTGACAATACTGGGCTTGATGGACCAAGGCTCTGACTCAGTTTAAGGCAGCTTCCTATGTTGTTAGGATTTTCACAAGGTTTTTGACAGTTCTGTGTTTCTTTGCTTTGGGCAAGAAAATCCAAAGCACCATTCTTCTTTCTTTTTTTCCTAGGGCTGGGCTGAAGGGAGGGGTGTATTGATCTGGGGTCCTGATTCTGCCAGATCCCAGTCGTCAATCGGATTATTTTGGTTTCCAAGAAGAAACAAGCCACTTGTGCAAAAGATGACAGTTTATTGATAGAAAATGGATGCAGTATATAAGTTTACACCTCTTTCTAGCTAAGCAAGCTGTCATAGCTGGGTATCTATCAGGGCTCCCCATGATAGACAGAAGCTATTCCTAGGGCCACAAAAGTTATCCAAGCTGGTTGTGTGCACAATGCCCCTTGAAGTGAAACCAAAAGGTGGGCCAGCAAGCTGGATCATATAAGCTTCTCTGCTAGATGTGTTCTAGCCCATGACCAACACCTCTCCCCCACTTCTCTGGAACCAGCATGGTAACACACAAACATTTAAGAGAAGCGGGGTGGGGGTGGGCTTCTCTCCTACCCAAAAGGTCCCAGCCTGGGAAACTAACTGGCTTTCTGGATCCTCTAACATTCCAGCTCTTGGGAGGGGGCTCTCCCAGCTTCTCTGTGAGAATCAAGGTAAGACACCTTTATCTCTTCCTTTAGGATGGCATAATTTAGCTGGCATAAACAGCTTCAAGGCAGGCTGTAAGTTACCAGCCTGTGTTAAAGGCCTGCTTTCTTACCATAAAGCTGCCAGTTAAGTTAAACTACACAGGTCTCTATGCACTAGGAACTCTGTGGAGTCCACATTTCTGCTCATGAATCAACTCACTACAAGGGGTCCTTGGCAATAGGGCTCTGAAACTCTATTTTCAGCTGGACAGCTAGGCTGTGTCAGAGGTTCATCCTGACTGGTGGAAGCCTATCAATAATTCTTTGGGCAGGGAACCCTTGTAAAGAGATTTCCACCAGTAGGAAAAGTTATTCCCCCTCTCTGTCTGTAACATTTCCCCAGACCAGTGGAGGCTGGTGGCTCTGATTTCAGTGGGGCTGTGACTAAAATTCAGACTAAAATTCTGAGTTTTAGTCAGAACCATCTAGAACTCCAAAAGAGGGTTCATTTTGGGAATAGGGTTCAGCACTTTGGATAGCACATTTAGAGTTCTGGATGGTTCTGACTAAAACGCAGAATGGATTCACAGCCCCACCAGAATCAGAGCCACCAGCCTCTACTGCCCCAGACACTTCCAACTTTCAATGGCTCAATTGCCCTCAGCATTCTATAGATCCTGAAAGGTCATTCAGTGTACCTCCCTGTCAACCATTTTGAGGTGTAAAAATATTTTTCTTTTAACCTACAAATATATGTCTGCATAACTAGGGAGTTCTCCAAGTATTCAGAAACCTCTCCATTATTTTTTGGATGTCCCTCTTTCACTTCCAAACTGGTAGAGACTCTATCATCCAATTTTGGTATTAGAAGGAACAAGTGAGGTCTCACAATTTTGCAGTGTATATCTAGTATGTGTGTATTACCTGAGCCTGGGGCTGAGGGAGCTGTTGGCTCAGAATTGGGGGGGGGGCAATTCATTCTCTATGGAGGGGTGTCACCTCAGGGCCACACTCACAAAGGAGGAGGAGTGTGCCTTCTTAGTGGGCTATGTTCACAGTTGAGCAACATTTTTTTCACTGCTTCTGACCCTTAGTTGGGGTGTCAACTTAATAAGGGCTATAATGACCTATGTTTCTCTTACTATTTCGTATCAAAGCCATTGTACCTGCCACTTGGGCAGGAATTATTCAGTTTTGAATTTCATTGCTTTTTGCCCTTCAAGTTGTTTTAATTTTATGCCTTAACTCTTCCTGAGTGAATACATAATGCTGGACCTCTTCACTTCTGAGTTATTGTCATGCATTTGTCAAACAAAATTGTCCCTTCTCCTTTGTCATCCTCTGAGGAATCTGGTCTGGTGAACCCAGGCAGATGTAGTTCTACTCAAGGGATCAATGTGATCTACAAAATATAGTACGATGCATCATGTTCATGTTGGAAAAATTAAGAATGATCTCCATTACCTGCCCAAATCAAACTGTACATCTTTTCACTATATTTGTTTTCTGATGCTTCTTGCTACAAACTGTAACTGCTGCGGCCTTCAGCAGGGAGAGGAAGCAGTAGCCCTTCCACTGTGTAGGTCCAACTCCATGGCCTGCTGATTGCTGAACTTTGCAACTAAGAGGGCAGTGCCTGAATTTGCTTTTTTGCTTCTCCCAATCTCTTTCCTTTTGTATAGTACCTTTTAGATTGTAAGCTTGAGGGCAGGAACTGTCTTATCTTGTAAACTGCTCTGGGAGCCCTGTTGGCTGAAGGACAGGATGAAAACACTGTAAATAAATCAATAAATCTTGATGAATACCTACTTGTTCCATTGTCCTGTTCACACACCAACCTGTTATGTCCCCCTGGCCCCATTCCATATACCTGTAATGTGATGCAAACACTCTCCAAGTGGACTATCCATGCATAGGCTTAATGGACATCATTGGATCTTTTGCCTTCAGATAATGAGGAGTAGAAAACAAACAAACCACAAATTGATCCTCCATGCAAATGGAATGACTGTGTCTCACACTCACAGCCAGTGCTGGACTAGGACCAAAAAGACCCAGGTTCAAATCTCCATTCACATGTGGAGCTTGCTGGGTGACCTTGGACAAGTTGCTCTCTCTCTCAACTAAACCCACCTCACAGGGTTGCTGTAAAGATAAAATATGTGTGCATGGGGGGTGGGGCGGGGAAGAGAACCATGCATGCTGTCCTGACTTCCTTGCAGGAAGGGCAGGCAAAAACTTTACTAACAGAGCAATCCTGAGGGCAAGGAGCCCTATAAATGGAGTGTTCCAATCTCAGATACTCCACCCTTTCCTAAGCCCTGCTGGACTCTTGTTGGCAAGGCAGGAGGAATGGCAGAGGCTTTTTTTGCGGTCTTTCTATCCTCCATAAAGGGAATGTCCATTAGACCTCAGAGTCCATCTAACTTTGTTAGGGGGTGTGGTTGGGGGCTGGGAGGGTTTATGATCTCTCGGATCCTGGGCCACTCCCTCCTCATTCATTGACATGCCACCAACACTTAAATTTCTCTCCCTGTATGAGGTCGAAGTCCCAATTTCATAGACGAAGCCACTTTGGAAACCTTGGTGGTGGCTGGAAGGAGCCAGGAGGGGGCTTCTACTTCAGGGGAAAAAAAAACTCTCTGAGGTCAGAGCTAGAGTTTTTTCTAGACAACCCTAGGGCCCCTGGGATGCTGTCTAGGGGCTATCAGATTGCTGTATAAGTATGTGAAAAGCAATGTTATGTTCTGGTGAAGAGGAGTCTATGCGTGCTCATTCCCCACCAGTGCAAAGAGGATCTCTGGCCCAATGAGTGTATGGCCCTTGCCTCTTCTTGGAAAGTACACTTTGATAGTTGAACTTCAGATTGCATTCTGTATTTTATAGCTGCTATAACAAGAAATACTTTCATGTTTTAATGCATCAACATGTGACCATAATTTAAGGGCTGAAATGTTTTCTTTTGCATTGCTCTGATGATTATTAATGTTCTCCCCGAACAGTGCGTTGCTGCTGTCCATGGTACTGAAAGATTTTTCAACTTCTCGTATTCCATTAAAAAAAAAAATTAAAAATCTGTAGCTGTTAATAGCATTTGCATATGTATACTAAAAGATATCCCCAAAGAATATTCATTGCATTTTCAGAAGCTCATATGCCTGGAAGAGGCCAGCTTTCCAGCTATTAGTTAGTCATATATAATTAATATAAACCACTGAATTAAAATACACTGTTATTTTAAGTAGATTTGAATATCAATAGGATCCTCTGTCAGCTGCCCAGGATGGTGGCACATTGTGGCAATAAACTTCCCCATATAAGCTTCAAGTTGAAATAAATTACCACTAATTTCCTCCTATTATTTCTTAATACGTCCTGGCTAATTAGCTGTTGAAGTCTCTTAATGTGAAGTATGGGTAAAGCCAATTGTGCCACTACTTGAAACATTCCAATTAAACTTTCCAACACAAATGATCTTTGTTTTTAATGCTCTTTGCAGAGTTTTCCCCACACAGATTTATTAGGACTTTGTCATTTCTACAGAGTGCAGTATTGCAATAGCTTTGTTGCATGAAAATGCACCATGTTCCAGTCCTAGGCAAATGCTGACCATGTCATAAAGCCTAACCCATGTCCTTATGACATCCTGATATGGCATAGCAAATCAAGCTGACTCCAAGTTGTATTGTCCCAAGCTGAATCATTGACTACAATGATTCTCTCTTTAGAGAGGGATTTATATAGCAGGAAAATCTCCAGGACATAATTTGAGTCAGCTCAGTCCCAAACACCCTTCTAACAGTGACATTTAGTGTAAGCTCTTTTCAAAGCACTGGAACATGTTATCACAGAGACAGAATGTCTGCACAGCTGCAGTGTACCTTTCTGTCAGCACAGAGTAACCACACTGATCTCCACATGTCCCCATGGCAGCATTCAACATGAGTGTGGTGGCTGAAAGATATGCCACTGTGCTCACACAAATTGCCATTAGTAAAGGCTACACACACACACACTCATTTCACATGCCAGCAAGGTTATGCTCAAAATCCTACAAGCTAGGCTTCAACAGTATGTGAACTGAGAACTACCAGAACTACAAGCTGGGTTTCGAAGAGGCAGAGGAACTAGAGATCAAATCGCCAACATTAGCTGGATCATGGTGAAAGCAAGAGAATTCCAGAAGAATGTCTATTTCTGCTTCATTGACTATGCTAAAGCCTTTGATTGTGTGGATCACAACAAACTGTGGCAAATTCTGAAAGAGATGGGAGTACCAGACCACCTTACCTGTCTCCTGAGAAACCTGTATGAGGGACAAGAAGCAACAGTAAAAACCAGACATGGAACAACCTATTGGGTCAACATTGGGAAAGGAGTATGACAAGGCTGTCACTCTGCTTATTTAACTTATATGCAGAGTACATCATGAGAAATGCCGGGTTGGATGAATCACAGGTCGGAATTAAGATTGCCCGGAGAATTCTCAACAACCTCAGATACGCAGATGATACCACCCTAATGGCAGAAAGCGAAGAAGATCTAAAGAGCCTCTTGTTCAGGGTGAGAGTGGAGAGTGCAAAAGCTGGTTTGAAACTCAACATTGAAAAAACTAAGATCATGGCATCTGGCCCCATCACTTCCTGGCATATAGAAGGAGAAGAAATGGAAGCAGTGACAGATTTTATTTTCTTGGGCTCCAAGATCACCGCAGACGGTGACTGTGGCCATGAAATTAAAAGATGCTTGCTCCTTGGGAGGAAAGCTATGGCAAACCTAGACAGCATAGTAAGAAGCAGAGACATCACCTTGCTGACAAAGGTCCATATAATCAAAGCTATGGTTTTTCCAGTAGTAATGTATGGCTGTGAGAGCTGGACTATAAGGAAGGCTGAGCACCGAAGAATTGATGCTTTCGAACTGTGGTGCTGGAGAAGACTCTTACAAGTCCCCTGGACTGCAAGGAGGTCAAATCAGTCCATCCTAAAGGAAATCAACCCTGAGTGCTCATTGGAAGGACAGATACTGAAGCTGAAGCTCAAATATTCTGGCCACCTAATGTGAAGAGAAAACTCCTTGGAAAAGATCCTGATGCTGGGAAAGACTGAAGGCAAAAGGAGAAGGGGACAGCAGAGGATGAGATGGCTAGATAGCATCACCGATGCAATGAATATGAAACTGAGCACACTCTGGGAGAAAGCGGAGGACAGGAAGGCCTGGTGTGCTATGGTCCATGGGGTCACGAAGAGTTGGACATGACTTAACGACTGAACAACAACAACAACAACAACACACACACACAGCACTATGGAAGCTCTGTGTGGTACCATTCTATGCTGAGTAGTGTGTGAAATACTACAACTGTGTGAATGGGTATCAATTAGGTTGGTGATATGCCCTGGTGCCCATGTGGTTGCCGCATGGATGGTTCCAGAAAAATTGTTTTGGTGGAGTGAAGAGGTGGCAAAGACCATGATTAGGGGATCAAGGTAGGATTTAATTCATGCTATATATGACCTTAATATACTTTGACTGAAAGCTGGAGAAAGCAAATGGGGCATCAGAAAATATTGGGAGAGGAAAGCACCTGCTGCTATCTCTCACTACTCCTTGGAGTCATCCCTGTAGTGTTGTAGTATTCACTCACAAACACACAGTGCTTTCAGACAGATGGCTCCTAGCATTACGAGTCAAAAGATATTGCACAGCGATTTCATCTTTTCCTCCCTAATGGATTTTTTTTTTTTTTTTTGTGGAAACATAAAAAGATGGAAGAAGTGGCAGGAAAAGGTGGGAGGGATACAAGTGGACTACAGCCTTGACTGGAACCCACCCCTTCTGTAAACTTCCATCAGTGGGCAGAGTGCTGTATAGTAAAAGCCTCATCTGGAAGCACCCACACTCTTCAGTGGCGTGAGGTCACAGCATGGGGTAGTGGCTCCCACATCTCTGGTGTGCATGTTGCGTCTGCACACTGTATTTGTGGCTTGTTGGGCCAGACATGGGCAGTAGTGTAGTGGTAAATTTAGAAGTGCAGGTGCTCATCAATAATGGTCCCCATAGCCACACCTGAGGAAAGTCGAAAAATGCAGGTAGCTGTGTTGATCCATATTTATACATGCATGCAAGGGATAGCTCACAACAATATATTGTTAACGGGAAAATCCTCTTTCCCCACCCACCTCCAACTGCTCTGAGGATTGCAGCTAAACTTGGAGGGAACCAGGAAGTCTGGGGGTGGGGGTGGCTGATGATGCCATGATCCCTGCTAATCAAAAAGTCCCAGTGCTTCGACCCAGTGAGCCCTGGCTCCACCGGACATGATTGTATCTAATGTTAGTCCTGCTTAGAGTAGACCCATTGAAATCAATGGGACTTCAATTAGACTAACACTGGATTCAACCCATAGCGTCGTCTGGGCAGATGTGCCCGGGAATGGCCCGGGGGCTTTCTTCAGGTGGAAAAAAACTGACTGACTGCACCCCCAAATCTGCCCTTCCCCTTTCCTTTAAAACTCAGCGATGACCCCTCCATCCTCCCCCTCGAACTTCAGAAAGGATGCTTGCGTCGGACGCTTTCAGCAAGCAGACTTGCCCCTCCGTCCCCGCAGGGAGCGGGGAAGAGAGTTCCGAGTCATCCCACTTCTCGTGGGACTGCTAGAACACGTGCGCGAAGTCGGACCAGGCTGGGCTGCTGGGTTCTGGCGGGGAAGGCGGCGGCGGCGGCTTCACTGCAGCTCCGCCCCTCAGGTGGAGGCAACGCTCGGCAACTCGCAGGAGCGGCGGCAGCGGCGGCAGGAGCGGCAGCTGCCCGCGTTATTTCCTCTCTCGCTCTGCTGGACAGCGCGCTGTCTCTCCGGCTGTTGCTCGCTTGCGGCTCGTCTGGAAGGGAGAGGCTGGGACTGGGAGGCGCACAAGCGGAGGTGAGTTCCGGGGCGCGATCCGGGAGGGGAAGGGCAGCCTGTCGAGGGCAGGGCGTGTGTGAACACCCTCTGCGGCGAGAGGCAGAGACCTCGACAGGTCTGGCAATGCTGAGCTCAGCTCTCAGAGTCTAAGGCGTGATTGAAGGGGCGGGGCGGGGGGCTCGCAATAACTTGGCTCCGCTAGCTGGGAAGGTGAAGCACGGGTCTTTCTGTTCCTTCGCTGCTCTTTGGCCCTTCCCTGATTCTTACCGGAGCCAAAGGACTTTGGTCTGGGCGAGGGGCCCAGGAGACAGGGTGTGTGAGGCAAGGCATTTTCGTCGTCCTTCCCCCCACAACCCCAAACCCCAATTCCAGCGGGGGCTGGTGGTGCCAACGTCAATGGGGCGGTGAATCCACCCCAGGGCACAGAGAGCCAGTGTGGTGTAGTGGCTAGAGTGTTGGATTGGGAGTCAGGAGATCCGGGTTCTAGTCCCCACTCAGCCATGGAAGCTCACTGGGTGACTTTGGGCCAGTCACACACTCTCAGCCCAACCCACCTCACAGGGTTGTTGTTGTGAGGATAAAATGGAGAGGAGGAGGAGAATATAAGCTGCCTTGGGTTCCATACAAGAGGGAAAAAGGCAGGATATAAATGCAATCAATCAATCAATCAGAACCAGTCAGAACTCAAAAGGAGCTAGCCAGGGTGCAGCACCTTGGATACCTCCTTTAGAGTTTTGACTGGTTCTGACTGAAACCCGGAGCGGATTTGCCGCCCCATTGACATTGGAGCCACCAGCCTCCACTGCCCAATGCATTTTATTTGGCCAGGCACTGCTCTGGAAGCTTCACGGGGTGTGATATATCAGAAAGTATGTAAGGCATCCTCCTGTCTAAAGGAACAGAGGAGGGAGGGAGTCCATTAGCCAAGGAAGCCGTCACACTGGATAGTGATTAATGCTTCGGGTTGGATATAATGAGAGATTTGCTCCATTTCCCCTTTGTGTGTGACGACTCCTAACCCCTTTGAAACTTTCAAAAACTTGCCATTCCCAAAGCAATGAGGCTGCTAAGGATGGCAGCCCTGTGTGAGCAAAGGGCATGGTGGACGTACAAAAGTGACACACAGCAGGGGAAGTGACGGGCAAGGTTTCTTTCACCTGAATTTTGCTTCAATTGGGGAAGCTTTGTCAAACCTCTAGATTCTTTACAGCTCATTGAAGAACTCAGTAAGTGAGTTAATGGGCAGAATGTGACTGTGAAAGGATTAAAATGGTGCATGCATGCCCTTTCATCCTCATTTGCAGCAAAATTGCATTATATTCCCAGTTAAACAGATTTCTTGAGCTTGGGTGAACTAAAATGAGTGAAACAAGCCCTAGAATAGACCAAAAAGAAAAAAGAAGAGAGAGAGAGAGAGAGAGAGAGAGA
The DNA here is from genome assembly GCF_057233095.1 of Heloderma suspectum. Taxonomy (NCBI): domain Eukaryota; kingdom Metazoa; phylum Chordata; class Lepidosauria; order Squamata; family Helodermatidae; genus Heloderma; species Heloderma suspectum. The sequence continues at coordinate 74,622,013 of NC_139460.1, read as the reverse complement.
GAGAGCAAGTGAGCAAGAAATTTTTATTGGGCTTCTTTTATATACTGTGGCAACAATCCAACTCTTACACATGTTTCATCTCACTGAAATGAATGGGTTTAAGCACAATTAACTCTGTGTGGGATTGTGGCCTGTTAGCGAATAGTGCCAAGCTTTGGTATTGCACAAATTTACCACTAGAAGATGATTCTGTGAACAACTCAGAGAGCTTCTGGTATTGGGTAGTATATAACAACAACAGTAATATAAAACAATGGTGTAAAATGCAGATTGCAAGAGAGGATTTCGTTTATTACCTCAGTGCCAGCTGTATATTCAACAATGGTTGAACTATCTCATGTGAACATGACTCCCTCTTTCTGTCATCAGTTTGGTGAGCCTTAACTTCTTGCTGTCACCTTTACAACTTTAAGGCTGCAATCATATGTACACTTACCTGGCATTAACTCACTGAACACATTGAGACTTACTTCTCAGTAAACATGCATAGGGTTGGGCTGCATCTCTGCAACTCAGACTGATTTAGGGATTCTGAAGACATTGTTTCTTCAGTAATTGTTCAGTTCATTCCCATTAGTAGATGCGCCATGACCTCAAATTTTGGCCCTCAGTGCCATCATGGTGCTGAAAGCACATTATGATTTTTAGCAAGCTCTGGGTCACTAGTGATAGAAAATAGGCAATTGCCTTTCATAACCTTCTCTGTGTTATCGTCGCATTTTTAACCCTGCATTTGCCAACAGCATGAATCTACAATTGTGTTGGTTTGTGTCTGTGTGTATTTGCATCAACCTCTTGAAAATAACTTCATTGGTTAACTGGACATTCCGATTCTCCCACTCATCTGAGTGATCTGCCATGGACTTCAATGGCATTAGAAGGACTCCTTCAAATGATCAACAAAGTTGTTTTCCATGTGACATTTTGGGTGCCATCCTGAAATACAGCTTCCTGCAAAGGGATGGTGAGGGTTGTCTCAATCCATTTCCACAGGGGCTGCTTTCTAAAGCTGCACCTAAAGAAACTACAGTTAGGGGGCAAAACCCCACCCCATGGGGGACTCTTGGAGCAATAGGATCCTCTTTAGGATGTGTATGTGGACAACTTCAGAATGTAGTCCAGTGCAAACAGATGGAAGTAATCATCTCCATCAGCTTGAGCAGGAGCTGCTTTCCAAGGCTGCACATAGGATGTCTTCTTCTGCTCAAATTTTAATTCAAGCTAGAGAAAAATTGGGAGTGTTTCTAGAATGCTTGTCTCTCTTTTGAGGTGAGCATTACCAAGTCTCTGAAGCTCATTTCCAGGTGAATTCCTGGTGAACTTTGGTGGCATCCATGGGTGTTGCTGGATCTAGGCCCATGAGGCCTGGGTCCCAAATCTCTTTACCAGGGCCCCGGATCTTTTACCTGAGTGTCCATTGGTGCCAATGGAAGGTTTTTTCCTTAGCTTAATTGCAACCCTAGAGGCAATTTTCAAGGAGGATTGCACCTGAGGAAGAAAGGGTTAACTCTCCCCTCCACAAATGTGGCAATAATCCCGCCCCCACAGCAATTAAGTTTAGGAAGAAAAAAAAAACTTCTATTGAAGCTTCCCCCCCAGGGGGGGTGCATTTGAAAGGGCTCATGAAAAAACTTACCAGACACTCCTTTTTCTGCATTTTTTTCACACCTGTTCAGAGCCATTGCAAATTAATTGCAGTGGCAGAGAAACTGCTGATTTAGGATATTCTGGAAGTTGGGTGCGAATTAAAGAATTTATTTTATTTGGATGGGAAATTAATTGACTGGTTTTGTCTTCTGTAAAATTTAAACAAAACCTAGTAATTATTTCTAAATTTGCATATATAGATATAAAAGAGCATATGTAAATTTCATGCAGATTGCTGCCCAATGGGCCTGGACCCTGAACCTTTTAAGTGCCTAGCAATGCCCCTGGTGGCATTTTTAGTCCTGAATGAACAATTGCTTTGGATCACTATTCAGAAAACTCAGCAGATAATGCAGTACACTGAAGGTTTCTTGATCAACGTCAGACGGATAATATGGCTTCTTTTGCTGCAAGAACAGCAAGACTTCTCAATTTCCAGGATGTTGTATGTGCTTCTGCTAGTGAACGGAAGGGGGCAAAAGAAGGACAGGAGGCCTGACTCTATGGGGAAGCAAGGAGAATCTATGAAATGAACAAGGGGAAATAGAGAGGCAAATAGTTGGGTGGGTAAGCCACAGGAATATGTGAGCTATGGGTTGTCAGACCCTAAAGGCCCTAGATATAACGTGGAAGAGCGTTCCCATGACTCTAATGGCCTGTGGGGGCTGCAATCTTTTCACCAATAACGTCTCTGGAATGACACTATGTCATGATGTAGTGCTATTCTGAGTGAGGCATTGTGGGAGAACATGGCGGTCCAGTGGGCCACACTTGTTGCAGCCCCATCACTGCTTAATTAAGCAATTAAGTTTAAGAAATAGCCGGGGTGGTGGAGGGGGGGTTCACACTAAGTTCCCTGCCCTGCAAAAATTCTCCACCAAAATGCCTCCATACTTCTGTGGTGAGAGAACAGAGCCTTAACACTGGAGAGGCACTTTTTGAAGAGTGCTAAGTAAGACCCACTGAACTCTGTGGGACTTACTTCTGAGTTAACACGCTTAGGTGTGCTGCACTGCCTGCCCCGTTTTACCCAACTCGCCTAAACTGCCTCCATTGCTTGGGTCTCTGGTGTGGCCTGAACACATATGATGCAGTAACCTTGATGGAACTAAGCAAGCCTGGATCTGGTTAGTGTCTGGATGGGAGACTGCCTAGGAACCCCATATGTACCCCGTGAGTCCAACGACAGAAGAAAGGTGGGATATAAATATAGCAAGTAAATAAATAATTGGATCATTCCATTTGAACCTTCAGTTTATTTGGCACGAAGGGTATTATTATTTCTTGCTACTGACAGAGAGGTTAGAATAAAAACAGGGATGAGACTCACCATCTCTTACCTTCTGGACTATTTTTCCACAGTATTCTTGTGCACACTAGGGATGGACAAAAGGGACTTACCTGGTCCTGCAGCTTGCTTCGCGGTGCGGGGGAGGCGCTTCGGTTCTCCACCCGAAGTTCAGGCGAGGGGGGGGAGGCGCCCCGCCTCGCCCAGCTGAAATTCAGGCCGGGGGGGGGGGAGGCGCCCCATCCCTCACTGCCGAAATTCAGGCCGGGGAGGAGCGCCCCGTCTACCCGGCCACGAAAACAAAAAGTAAAGTAAAAAAAAAACAAGACACACCCGTGATAGGCTACGTAACGATTTACGTAGCCTATTATGGCTAGATTTCCAAAGTCAGCCGTGATAGGCTACGTAAATCGTCACGTAGCCTATCATGGGTGACTTTGAAAAAAAAAAAAGCGCATACGCAAATGGCGGCGCCCATGGGGCGCCGCCATTTGCGTTCCTTAGTTTGGCACGTCTAGTCTATGTAAAGATTTACATAGACTACAGCGAAAATAAGGGCAACGCAAATAGCGTTCCCTTATTTTTGCCGTAGTCTACGTAAATCTTTACGTAGACTAGACGTGCCAAACTAAGGAACGCAAATGGCGGCGCCCCATGGGCGCCGCCATTTGCGTACGCGCTTTTTTTTTTTTTCAAAGTCACCTGTGATAGGCTACGTGATGATTTACATAGCCTATCACGGCTGACTTTGGAAATCTAGCCGTGATAGGCTACGTAAATCGTTACGTAGCCTATCACGGGTGTGTGTGTTTTTTTACTTTCCTTTTTTATTTTGCAATGGCGGCGGCAGCAGCCGGTCAGAAGACCGGCCGCCGCCCCCGCCGAAACGCCGCCGGGACCCGCCGCCGAGAGGGACATTCGCACAAGGTAAGTCCCATCCCGGGGGGGGGGCGGGGGGCCGGCGGAGAATTTCACCACCAATTTCGGGGGGCTGAATGCGTTGGCATTCGGCCTCCCGGAGCTTCATGGAGAAATTCTCTGCCATCCCTACTGCACACAGTATTTTTCCACTATGGATTGTTACTGCTGTTGTCTACCTTCAAATCAGCAGTAGTGCATATGAATGTAACCTTTACTTGGGTTTGGCAAAAAGATAAGTAAAATGCACGGTCACTTGAATTAGGAGTCAAAATATTTAGAAAAAGATCAAATATCAAAGATGTTCAGCTAGTCTATAGAAAGCATGACACAAGCAATATTTGGACCAGTACAACTCAGCTAACAACTCAGTGCTATGCAGAGTTGGATGCTTGTAACTGCATAGGATCAGTTTGTGAATAAAATGGGAGCAGGAACAAAGATTGAATCTTCAGACCTTGAAACTTAATTCACATACATAGGATTTGATGAATAAATCTTTCAAAAATCATAGCGGGAGTGGGGGTACAGAGAGTGCCATTATGTACACAACTCTATAGTTGAAAAATGACATTTGTACTCAAGCTTCCACCCATTACTACAGAGTTTTATTGTTATAATTTATTGAGTGGATAAAACTTTCTAAGAAGCAACTAGAATTGGAGTACTTGGCATTAACTTGGGTTGTAAAAACTGGCACGGATCCTCAGTTGTTGTACACCAGACTACTGAAGGCAATGAAACCATAGTAACTTTTACAAGCTTATTTCCAGTCCAATTTTTAAAATAGCATTTCTTCTGTCTGTGTTTGGTTTTTTGTGCCTTAAGCCAAGGATAGAACCAATACTGAAATTTTAGCATATGGAATATGCAGTTGGCTGACAAACGTGATATAGTTATGGAATGTAAAAAATGTAGGGTCTTGATATGTTATTATATTAATCGTATGTTGGTTTCAACATTTTATTGATGATTTTGAATAAAGACAGTTGCATCCATATATTTCTTACACTTTGTATTAAAGAAGCCTAGGATCTTCCAAATGGAAAGGAAAAACTGTGAAGTGTAAGAAATATATGGATGTGTTTCCTTTCCATTTGGAAGATCCTTTAATGCTCCTTTAATGCAGTGTTCAATGTGCCCCCAAACTGGAGCAGCTGCAGGCATTTTAATGAACATTGAAATAGGATGCCCAGTTTCTTCTATAATATTTGAGCAGGGAGCTTCCAGTGTGTGGAAAGTACATACATCCCCCCAGAGGGAGAAAACATATGATCCCCCTTTCCAGTTACCAGGAGCTACCACCAGTGCTGATGCCAGGCTTCTGAGGGCCCTTGGGCAAGACACCCTCAATGCCCCCTCTCTCAGCTAGTTTACCCTCTCACTACCATTGTCACTAGCAGCTATTGTTCCTCCTCCTCTTTCTCAACTTTGCTACCACTTGCTTGCTGGACAGGCAGAGAGCCAGTGAGCAAGCAGGCAGTGACATCTTGTGCTTCTCCTTCTCACTACCATCGTTGTCTGGGCTAGAGTGAAAGGCAGGCTTCAGTGGTGAAGAGGAGCAACGTCAGGGGGGTCTTGTCAGTGGGCCACTGCTGGGACATGGGCCCTTGGCACATGCCCAACCATACCTACCCTTGATGCTGGCCCTGGCTGCCAGGCCAAGAACCCTCAGCTCTGTGTCCGGTTGCTCAGTGTGGTAAGCTACCAGAGCTAGAGGTTGGAACATCTTCTTGGGCAGTGAAGTATTTTCCAAATGTGAAGAAAGCACATAGCTTTTCCTGCTACCCTTTTTTTACAGTTTGAGGCTTGAGGCTATGGAATTCCCAGCCACAAGGCCACCTCAGCTATCAAAACCTTTCAGAATAAACCCACTGTAGCCAAATTAAACCCTCTGTATCTTATAGGATGAGCCAGTGTGGTGTAGTGGCAAGAGTGTTGGACTAGGAGCTGGGAGATCCGGGTTCTAGTCCCCACTTGGCCATGGAAGCTCACTGGGTGACTTTGGGCCAGTCACACACTCTCAGCCCAACCCACCTTACAGGGTTGTTGTTGTGAGGATATAATGGAGAGGAGGAGGATAATGTAAGCCGCCCTGGGTTCCTTGCAAGAGGAAAAAAGGCGGGGTATAAATGCAATAAGGAAGATATACCCAACTGAATGCAGAGTTCCAGAGAATAGCAAGGAGAGACAAGAAGGCCTTCTTAAATGAACAATGCAAAGAAATCGAGGAAAACAACAGAATGGGAAAGACTAGAGATCTCTTCAAGAAAATTGGAGATCTCAAGGGAACGTTTTGTGCAAAGACGGGCATGATAAAGGACAAAGAAGGCAGGGACCTAACAGAAGCAGATGAGATTAAGAAGAGGTGGCAAGAATACACAGAAGAACTATACAGGAAAGATCTGAATGTCCCTGATAGCCATGATAGTGCGGTCACTGAACTTGAGCCGGACATCCTAGAGAGTGAAGTCAAGTGGGCCTTAGGAAGCATTAGTAACAACAAAGCTAGCGGAGATGACAGTCTTCCAGCCGAGCTATTTAAAATCCTAAAAGATGATGCTGTTAAAGTGCTGCATTCAATATGCCAACAAATCTGGAACACTCAACAGTGGCCACAAGACTGGAAAAGGTCAGTTTACATTCCAATTCCAAAGAAGGGCAACGCCAAAGAGTGTTCAAACTACCGCACAATTGCGCTCATTTCACATGCCAGCAAGGTGATGCTCAAAATCCTACAAGCTAGGCTTCAGCAGTATGCGAACCGAGAACTACCGGAAGTACAAGCTGGGTTTCGAAGAGGCAGAGGAACTAGAGATCAAATCGCCAACATTCGCTGCATCATGGAGAAAGCAAGAGAATTCCAGAAAAACGTCTATTTCTGCTTCATTGACTACGCTAAAGCCTTTGATTGTGTGGATCACAACAAACTGTGGCAAATTCTTAAAGTGATGGGAGTGCCAGACCACCTTACCTGTCTCCTGAGAAACCTGTACGAGGGTCAAGAAGCAACAGTAAGAACCAGACATGGAACAACTGAGTGGTTCAAAATTGGGAAAGGAGTACGACAAAGCTGCATATTGTCACCCTGCTTATTTAACTTATATGCAGAGTACATCATGAGAAATGCCGGGTTGGATGAATCAGAGGTCGGAATTAAGATTGCTGGGAGAATTATCAACAACCTCCGATATGCAGACGATACCACCCTAATGGCAGAAAATGAAGAGGATCTAAAGAGCCTCTTGTTGAGGGTGAAAGAGGAGAGTGCAAAAGCTGGTTTGAAACTCAACATTAAAAAAACGAAGATCATGGCATCTGGCCCCATCAATTCCTGGCATATAGAAGGGGAAGAAATGGAAGCAGTGACAGATTTTACTTTCTTGGGCTCCAAGATCACCGCAGACGGTGACTGTAGCCATGAAATTAAAAGACGCTTGCTCCTTGGGAGGAAAGCTATGGCCAACCTAGACAGCATAGTAAGAAGCAGAGACATCACCTTGCCGACAAAGGTCCGTCTAATCAAAGCTATGGTTTTCCCAGTAGTAATGTATGGCTGTGAGAGCTGGACTATAAGGAAGGCTGAGTGCCGAAGAATTGATGCTTTCGAACTGTGGTGCTGGAGAAGACTCTTACGAGTCCCCTGGACTGCAAGGAGGTCAAATCAGTCCATCCTAAAGGAAATCAACCCTGAGTGCTCATTGGAAGGACAGATAATGAAGCTGAAGCTCCAATATTTTGGCCACCTAATGCGAAGAGAAAACTCCCTGGAAAAGACCCTGATGCTGGGAAAGACTGAAGGCCAAAGAAGAAGGGGACGGCAGAGGATGAGATGGCTAGATAGCATCACGGATGCAATGAATATGAACTTGAGCACGGTCCGGGAGAGAGCGCAGGACAGGAAGGCCTGGCGTGCTATGGTCCATGGGGTCACGAAGAGTCGGACACGACTGAACGACTGAACAACAACAACAACAAATAAATGCAATAAATAAATAAATAAATTGTATACCTCAGTAGCCTGGTAACCAAGGTGTAGGCATGGGATTGGCACCAAAACTAGGGACAAAATTATCAAAGCTAAGAGGTTTATTAAGGAAATTGTTTACATAAGGTAATGAGAAATCGCTTTTCCAATAGTAGGTTGAGCCTGAGATTGCTTAACTGTACTTAGGCAAAATATGCTTGATTACTGTTCCTAATAAGAGAGTCTTCCAAGATGATAAGCTCTCAATAGCTTTCCTCTCCAACTAAATTTCCCTAAACTCCACCTCAGCCAATCCGCCACAACCAGGAAGAGATGCTGTACAGCAGTCTTCCCTAGGATAAATAGCACCCTGGGCAAGGAGCACCTTTGGTGCCCCCCCCATACTCAGTTCTGCAGGGCCACCCAGAGGATTAATGGGGCCTGGTGCAGGCGTGATTAGAGCTTTGTGCAAATGTCCCCTTGAAATTCTCCACCTTATTGGAGGCAGAGAAATTTGAGAGACAATTTCACTACATTTCTTCAGGGGGAGGGGAGAAATTCTCGACAGTTTCTCCCAGCTAGGACTCCCCATTGGCAAGGCTTGTAGCACAGCTTCTCTCTTTTCTGGTAAGGATTTTGTGGGTCTTCATGCTGCAACAGCATCAACTGTGTTGGCAGGCTGGCCCCCAGTTTGCACCCACTGCAATGCAGGTGGGGGCAGTGTTGTGTCTAGCTCCAGGGATGAGGTGGAGTTAGTGCCCTGCCAAAACCTGTCCTCCAGTTTCCTGAAAGTTTTCTTCCCCCATGAAGGAGGCTTGTTCTGCCTCATTCTCAGGGTGTTTTATAATTTATTTTTGTGATGTTACCTAATCACCTGAGCTTAGCTAGCCTCCCAGGCTGTCTGCACATCCTGATCTGAAAAAAGACCTATGGGAGGAATTACCTCATGGTGCCTTAGGGCTCATTCACACTGGGCTTTTATGCAGGGATTGAGATTGCTCCTTCATTGAAGTTTGCAGGCTCTTTACATGACATAGTGACCCTGCCATGACCCTCCTGCACTAAATGCCCTTTGTTCCATTTTTAAATAGATTACAGATAATGAGTGACCAAATTACCCCCTTGTGTTCTGCTTCAGTTTCCTCCATCAAAAGAGTTAAAGCCGCAAGAAGAGAAGCAAGATCAATGACAGATAATGGAAGATTCAGATGGGGGGGGGAGGGGGAAAGGGGAAAGGAAAAAGGAAGCACATGTAAAGGGAGTCAGTTGTGATCCTGCATTTAAAACAGAAGCAGAAAGCCCCATTTTAAATGCAGGATTTTAGGCTGGTGAAGAAATGCCCTTAAACTGGGCTTTAACTGAAGTGTAGGAAGCTGAGGAGGCCACAGGTGGCCAGAGATAATTGTACAATAAAAAACAGGACACTTAGGCTCACTCCTCGGACACCTCCCAAGTAAGGTAAGCCCAAGAAACCCAAGCCAACCCATGAGAACCTCTCAAAAATTTCTTCACCATTAAATTTCTTTTCGAAAGCAATTTCTCTTCTATTGAATTGAGTGAGAATGGTTGAAAAAGAAGTAGGAGAAATGTTTGCCACAGCACTAGGTGTGATGTTCATTGCTCAAAACCTTGATCTCTCAGCCACTGTGCTACAGTTTGAACAAGCCAACGTTCAAAAAACTGCAGTCTGAGCAGTACAGTGCCCTATGCCACACAGGAGAACTATCTCAGGTTTTACTTATCATATTTTTTTCTTTTGTAGCAGTTCCTCTCTTTTGGTGAGCATTCTTTATTTTAGAATATCCATTATTTTTAACTTTAAAAACAAAGAAAGGTTATAAATTAAAAAAAGGTATCCAGCTGACCTCTTACAGCTTTATTTTATTATTATTATTATTATTATTATTATTATTTATATAGTCATAGAATCATAGGGTTGGAAGGGGCGTACAAGTCCTTCGAGTCCAACCCCCTGCTCAGTGCAGTGCTTAGAGTGTACCGTATTGGAAGTGCTAAGTGCTTGGTAACGTTACCTCAAAGTAAAGCTTTGTCGCACTGATTTTTACCTAGCGCAAATGACATCAGAGTGGAAAATGAAAAAGAAACATACTTCAGATTTATTGAAGGAAGATCATTTTTGTAGTTAGTACCCAAACAATCTGTAGAACCTTGAAATAAGGGTTACAGACACTTGCTTTTTGCCACCCTAGCCCACTGCAGATGGTACATTCAAAAAACAGAGCCACTGAGCTCAGCTTGGTGCCCCCCTCAGCTTGGCAACCCAGGCGACCGCCCAGCTCTCCCACACCTAAGGCCGGTCCTGAGTCTTCCTCTGCCTGCAATTCTTCCTGTGGCCGCGGAACACTGATTTTCCAGTGTGCCACATTGTGTGGAGATCTTCCACATATACAGGAGGCGGCTCTCCTCTTCACAAAGTTGCTCTCTGCACATAGAAGGCAATGAAAGTGATGACAAAAGACTTAGAGCTGATTAATACATTACTTTTGTACTGTAATTGCTGTACCAAAGCTGTGCACCAGCTTTGTGGGTAGCTCGATGTAATATCAGTGTGAACTTTTTTCTAAAAAAGGCTAAATACCGTGGTGTACGGGGTGATTTTCATCAGTATCATGGCTGGGGAAGGAAGGGTTAAGCCTCCAATCTCCACATGCTGCACTCCCAATGATAACTGGGGGCCCTGATTCAAGTATTACATTTAAGTCCGGTTGCTAATCACGCAGTAGAAGTAACAATCATTTTAGCTCTTACAGTTCACCAGAATTTTAGGGAAATTCTTTTTCTGTGGATTCTCCTATTTCATCAAAACACCCCTCCCCGTTACTGATACTGGTGTAAGAAGTCCCCACTTGCCTAGCACATGATCAAAACATTCATACACTACTAATTTGGCATGTGAACCATCCATAGGGTAACAGCTTGGAGGGTGAATGTCATTTAGAGTGCAATCTTATGCATGTTTAGACATGCTGGCTGGGGGATGTAGGACTGTTTTCTGTCTAAACATGCATAGGATTGCACCCTTAAATGATTTCTATCTTGTGGATATGTCACTGCATAAACAGAATGTGGAGACATGAAGGTTACAGCATTTGTATGGATTTTTAAAGTTTTGCACTTTGTCACCAGGCTAACTTGTCCCTTTGCCCATTAGAGGTACCCGAAGTTAACCAAGGAAGATGGTAGTTAATTTAGCCTTGTGTTATGAATGATATGTGTTGAGTGCGTCCATTGCTTTTGAAAACCAAGGTCTAATAGTGAATTAAGTAGCATACTGAAACAGAACAAAAGAACTGGATCAGATGTACATTTTATTATTAGGGGCCAAGAGAATTTAAAATATTTCAATGAGGTTTGTGACAATTATGATTTGTGACTATTATGGGAGACAAAATCTTAGATGGCACATTGTTCTTTCTTCTTGTCCTTCGTTGTCCTTTTATTGATGCCAGACCAACTACTGCACTCATCCATAGCTCTGAAGATGTGAAAGGTCATCGAGTTCTTCCAACAATCAGCAACTGAGAGTTTCTAATAAGCCTGTAAAACTGGAGCATACTCTTTTCTTTGGAGTATTTTTGAACTGATGCCTGTCCTTTCCAGCAAGCTGAGCAATGGAAAGAAAGGTTTATCTCATGTCAGTTCCCTCGGAGCATACAGATTGCTCTGTGAAGTAACTGTTTTGAATTATCTCAGAAAATTGACATCACGTTTCACCTTTTGCTGGAGTTCAGCTTACTGCAAAAGCCCAAGACTTTATTATCTCAGGGACTTGGTTAGATTAAAACTTTCAGTGCCTCTTACAATCATCAATTGAAAATGGTAAAAACTACTTGGAATTCCTCCATATGTCAACCGTGAAGGGAGAGGTGTCCCCTGTTTACACCTGAGTTAGGATGGATCATTACATACCTGGTGAGATGGTCGTCAAACAAGCATTGTGATAATCTCTATATATTATAGAGAGAGCCAGTCTGGTGTAGTGGTTAGAGTGTAGGAGTAGTAAGACTGGGGAGAACCAGGTTCTAGTCCCCGCTTTGCCATGCAGGTGTCTGGGTGACTTTGGGCCAGTCACTGACTTTTGGTCTAACATACCTTAAAGGGTTGCTGTGAGGATAAAATGGTAAAAATGTTATGGGTGAAATCCAACTTCTGCTTGTGCGATGCAACTTTCCCCTCTTACTCAGCCCCGTGCAGCCCCCAAATCTCTGGAAGTTCTCTCAGTCCTCGGGAGTAGATTTTGAGAATGCACTGGGGGGACGGAGGGTGCAGGCAGGAGAAGGAATCCCATTGCTGGGAGGGCATAACTGGAACCCATCCTCAGTAAACTGTTGTTTCCATTTAATCATCACCCTCATATTTTGGTTACTAAATTCTCAGTGCTGCAGCCCTAAAATTCACTTGCTAATATTATTAGTTTATTATGTATATAGCTGGATTTATACCTTAAAGATGTGCTAAATGATATGTGAACTGCTTTGTTGATTTAGTACTGATGGCTTGCCTATTGATAGCATTTTTATTGTTTCCAGAAAAACTGTGTGAGCACCTCTTGCTAGACAATATTAGCATTATTGGAGCTTGGGATGGAATACTTCGAGCCCTCTTAAGCATTCTCAAAGCCCTCTGACTCTTCTGCTACTCCCCAGAAAAATGCCCTACACTGCATCCGAAAACATGGATATTAATCTTCAGTGAATTTGTATAATGCAAGAAACATTAACTGTATAATCCTGTGCATGACTACTCAGAGGTAGGGATGCTAGAGAAATCTGAGACAGATTAAAATGAGTTCAGTTTTCTAAGAATCCAGCCTGTGGAATCCTCTGCAGACCGACTTCCTCGGGCCATGTGGAGTCTGTGGACTTTAGGATCTTCTTCTTCTTCTTTTACTTTCCTGAAATTTATGCAAATTTATTCATAAGAAAATACACACATTTCTGCTGAGACATATGCCATTCTGGAAAATATACGTAGGGAAACGTTGAATGCAGTGGGGGACAATATGCTTAAATGCTACGTACTAACATAAATTACATAGATTGTTGGGAACCCTGTTACAGAATTATTTGCATATTTTTCCACATACCGGGCGGGGGGAAATCCATCTGTGAATGGACGCTGGACACCGCACAATCCATGAAACACACATGGGATGGGTTTCACAAAATTGGAACATCCCTACTAGGGATGTACGAAAGTCACTTACCTTTTCGCAGCTTGGCTTCGCGGTGGGGGGGAGGTGCTTCGCTTCTCCCCCCGAAGTTCAGGCGAGGAGGGGGAGGCGTCCCGCCTCGCTTGGCCGAAATTCAGGCCGGGGGGGAGGCGCCCCACCTTGCCCGGCCGAAATTCAGGCCAGGGAGAAGCGCCCCGTCTCCCCAGCCGCGAAACAAAAAGTAAAAAAAAAAAAGACCCCGTGATAGGCTACGTGACGATTTACGTAGCTTATCACGGCTAGATTTCCAAAGTCAGTCATGATAGGCTACATAGATCGTCACGTAGCCTATCACGGGTGACTTTGGAAAAAAAAAAAAGCTCGTACGGAAATGGCGGCGCCCATGGGGCGCCGCCATTTGCATTCCTTATTTTGGCACGTCTAGTCTACGTAAAGATTTACATAGACTACGGCGAAAATAAGGGCAACGCAAATAGCGTGCCCTTATTTTCGCCATAGTCTACGTAAATCTTTACATAGACTAGATGTGCCAAAATAAGGAACGCAAATGGCGGCGCCCATGGGCGCCGCCATTTGCATATGCACTTTTTTTTTCAAAGTCACCCGTGATAGGCTACATGACGGGTGGTTTTTTTTTTTTTACTTTAGTTTTTTTTTTTTGTAATGGCGGCGGCGGCAGCCGGTCGGGAGACTGGCCGCTGCCCCCGCCCGCGACGAACTGCCACCGAACCGCCGCTGGGACCCGCCGCCGAGAGGGACATTCACCGAAGGTAAGTCCTGTCCCGGGGGGGGGGGCTGGCGGAGAATTTCCCAACCAACTTTGGGGGGCCGAATGCATCGGCGCTCGGCCTCCCGAAGATTCGGGGAGAAATTTTCCGCCATCCCTAAATTCCCTACTCAGAGGGAAGCCTGGGGTTTCCTCCCAGGTAAGTGTGCATAGGATTGCAACCTAAATGAGTAAGTAGCGTAGAGTTATGATGCCACATTGTGACAATGACTGATTTTAGTCTTTAAAAAACAAATCTAAGACCAAGGCAGTAACTATATTGAAGAAATCCTTCATTTCTGTGTTACCAAGTCTGGAAAACTCTATCTGACAATTCTGTTTGGCTGGTTCAGCAGCATGGAATATCTTAACTTGCATCTATCCATAGGCTGAGATATTTTCTCTGTGCTTTGAAGAATTTGTTAATTACTTCGTAGACATTAAATTAACTCATATTTAACTCAACTGCTTCTTCGATCTAGAGTCAGAAATTGAGATCATTAGTCTTGTCTGGTCTTGTTTTCTGGGATTGATTTGTACTGGTGTCACCAGATAAACTTCTAAGAAGGCTTGAGTGACCCATTGACCTGGTTGCACACCACGCTAAGCCATGGTGGGTTGTCACCATGGGTGGTTGCAGCATGGCTTAGATTGACGTCTGAACCCAGTGTGTTTTTTCTGTCATGGGTTGTATTTCACAAACAAGTCACCCTGAGAACCCATGGCTTGTAGCGGGGTTGTTTAGGGTGGCTTGTTCTCAGTCATGACATCCAAACTCGGCAGAGTTCCTTCAGCATGGGTTGTTTAAAGTGGTGAGAGAGCAGTCAAAAACCCTGCTGGCCGCTCCTCATGATTTCACTAACAAAATGAAAATCCCTCTCAATTACATCTTGAAATGACACTAGTCAATTTACTCCTTCACTTTATTTGTGGAGGAGTAAAAAAAATAGATTTTTTTTACACAATATTGGTATGGGTTTCCTATTAGATTTCTGTGATAGGGCTTTGGGTGTTGGTTGCCCTTATGGAGTACCTGACCAGCATCTTGGACTAGACAAAAGAATGCTGATAGCCCATGCTGATACATTTCCATAGGAACTAAGAAGGCTTGGTGAATGGTGATCCTCAGAAGAGATGACTCATCCAGATTCCCTCCCCCCATTTAGCCAAAGGGATTGGGCAAGGTGTCCCTGTGTGGACAGAGCAATAGATTGCATGATAAGACACAAACTGAAAAAGACACAGGGCCAAACTTGATGTTGTCTTGATACACAACATGCAACTACATATCAAGTTTCCCCTTTCCTAGCTATGGTCAAGTAGGAGGGATCCTTCCAGTGCACAGGAAGCATATCTCTTCCCTTCTCGGTGCAATCAGAACCAATTTGCTCTCCACCCCCCCCCCCAAATGCTTAGGGAAATAGTCCACATTGATGCCAATGAAGCCTTTTCCTCCAATAATCTTTGTAGATAAGTTAGGGGGTGGGGATCCTTCCAGTGTGCAGGGAGGCGTATCTCTTCCTTTCTCAGTGTAATCAGAACCAATTTGCTCTCCACCGTCCCCTTTTTTTAGGGGAAAAGTCCACATTGATGCCAGTGGAGACTCCCCACACCCCCCGCCCCTAATTTTTGTAGACCAGTTAGGTGGAGGGGACCCAGTGACTGTCAGGGTGGACACTGAGCCCATAGAATCCCAGAGTAGTTCTGATGCTGAGGAAGAGCAGTCGCTCCTTTGGGAGAGGAGCGTGCTCCTTTTTTCCCAGGACCAACAGCTGACGGAGTTTCCTCCCACTCGCATTCCTAGTTTAGAAAGCAGTCCAGGGAGTGACTCAGCACAGATAGCAGACTGGGGGGGATGCGCGGCACAGATGCAGAGAGCAGCGCCAAATGGTTCGCGCTCAAAGAATGGTTGCACCCAGAGGATCCAAGGGAAAAGGGGAGGGATTCTCCCTAGTCCTTATATTCAGGGGTCTGCCAGTAATTGCCCTTCAAACGGGGACCAACTGTTCTAACTTAGGGCATAGGGATGCTGCTGCTCAGATCTATTTATTTTATTTATTTATTTATTAAATTTATTAATCGCCCATCTGACTGGTCACCCAGCCACTCTGGGCGATGTACAACCCACCATAAAACAATTTAAAACAATAAAATTTTACCATAATTTTTTTTTTAAAATACCCTAACCCACCCCAAATGCCTGCCTGAACAACCACGTTTTTAATGCACGATGGAAGCTCATTAAAGAGGGGGCATGACGGAGTTCCCTAGGGAGGGAGTTCCACAGAGTGGGGGCCACCACAGAGAAGGCCCTCTCCCTCGTCCCCACCAGTCTAGCTGTCCTGGCTGATGGGACAGAGAGAAGGCCATCTGAGGCTGATCTTGTTAAGCGGCCTGTCTGGTGTTGCTGGAGGCGCTCCTTAAGATAGGCTGGGCCGGAACCATATAGGGTTTTAAAGGTCAAAACCAACACCTTGAATTTGGCCCGGAAAACAACTGGTAACCAGTGCAACTCCTTCAGCACTGGAGTGATGTGATCTCGCCGGCGGCTGCCTTTACTCAGGCGAGCCGCCGCGTTCTGTACCAGCTGCAGCTTCCGAACCGTCTTCAAGGGTAACCCCACGTAGAGCGCATTACAGTAGTCTAAATGAGAGGAGACCAGGGCATGTACTACCGATGGGAGCAGATGGTCGGGAAGGAAGGGGAGCAGCCGCCGTATCAGATGGAGTTGATACAGCGTTGTCCGGCTCACAGCTGACACCTGAGCCTCCATGGACAGCTGGGAGTCCAAAATGACCCCCAGGCTGCGGACCTGGTCTTTCAAGGGTAGCCGTACCCCATTCAACACCAGGTTAACATCCCCCAGCCTCCTCTTGTCTCCCACCAAAAGTACCTCGGTCTTGTCAGGGTTGAGCTTCAGCTTATTCCTCCCCATCCAGCCACTCACCATCTCCAGACATTTGGACAGGGATTCTACGGCCAACCTTGGTGAAGATTTGAATGAGAGGTAGAGCTGCGTGTCATCTGCATATTGATGACACTGCACCCCAAACCTCCTGATGATAGCCCCCAGTGGCTTCACATAGATGTTAAATAGCATCGGGGAGAGGATGGAACCCTGTAGCACCCCACAAGTAAGTGGCCACGGGTCCGAAACCTCCTCTCCCAGTGCTACCCTCTGGTACCTGCCGGAGAGGAAGGACCGGAACCACCGCAATACAGTGTCTCCAATGCCCAACCCCTCCAGGCGGTCCAGGAGGATACCGTGGTCAATGGTATCAAAAGCCGCTGAGAGGTCGAGGAGAACAAGGAAGGAGCATTCACCCCTATCCAGAGCCCTCCTCATATCATCCACCAAGGCAACCAAGGCCGTTTCTGTCCCCTGCCCAGGCCTGAAGCCCGACTGAAATGGGTCTAGATAATCCTGTAGAGCTGTTAAGTTGTAAAAGAAGAATAAGGCTTTGAAAAGAATCCCTTTGTCTGTGTCTGGACTTGGCTACTGGATTAGACTGAGAGCCCTCCAAGGAGCCCTTGACAGTGACCACCTTTAAAAGGGAACCAAACTTGGGTAAGTGCTGCATGCTGGAACATTTCACTGTGTGGAGAAGTAAGGTGAACATAATCATATAAACATCAGCAAAACACCACCACATCTCACCCACCCTAGCCCATTACTTCCCCTAAGAGGTCATGCAATATACATGATGACAAAGAAAGAGGAAAAAACAAAGAAAGGGCAAGTCACCATGGAGAGGAAGAAGAAAGAGGAGAAAAGAGGGGAGAGAGAAAAGAGAAGAGGTGAGAGGTAGGCCAACCCAGGACTGATGAAAATACATGAACTGCAGTTCTTAAACAAATCCACAAACACCTGAGAAATCAAAATGCAAGCTTTAAGAAGCCTCTCTCCAGGGACCTAGAATGCTAAGCGACCCCAATATATATGCACAAGCCTGCTTGTGGTGTCACATGTCTCCAATTCCTGCCCTTTTTTTTTTCTTTGAGTCAAGCTCACAGTTAAGAAAATGAGTAGGAAGGTAGTGTGTGTGATTTAAAAAAAAAACATTTTGAATGAATCAGGTGAAGTTTGAGATCCAACAATGCTGTTGTCACTCTACTCAAAGTTGAGTGATCCTCACACACCTGTGATTCTCACTTCAAGTTTTTGCTGTGCTTTATTCCTAATAAAGTTATATATCACAACATTTGGATGAAAAAAACTGTAAACAAGGGAAGGTGGTTCTGAAGGACTACACCCCTCCAGACCAAATTTTGAAATGAGGCAATGCTTTAACCAAATATATTGCCATGCTGCCATAGGAGAAAGCCAACCTCCACCCGAAGTTGAGGAAATCTCTTGATTATCTTTTTCAATATGCTGAAAAAGAAAATAGATCCTGGGCTTTGCTTATTCATCCCCATTCAACCTTTCATATGAATATCTGGGTTCTTCACGGACTCAACACCATATGTGTAAAGGGATCTGAGCCCACCTAGATAATTATTATGCTGCTTTTGTTGCTTTAATTGTACAAGTTTTTTTTTAATTAAAATGAAGAACCCCCTTCCAATGTCATATAGCCTTCCTCTTCTTTTCAGGATCTTTTTCACCAAGTCCTAGAAGGGTCTCATTCTATTCTGCCTCTATATTTAAATACACATTTGAGGCAACCGATTGGTACACAATATTACTTAAGGAAACTATTGCTTGACTAATAGCTTCAAAGTTGGAATACTGTAGTTCCCCTGGTTTAAAGGTTGGCTGGCAAGATTTGTTATTTATACAGTATCTAATTAAGCTAAGTGGAAAAGCTGAACTCTAGTGACCACACAGTCTTTCACTCCAAACTCTGCTCTCAGTTATCTATCAACACTTGTCTGCAATGTTTGTGCATTTTATTGGGGGATTTAAAAAACCCACCAATGTTGATTGATGTGCTGTAGCTAATAACAAGGAGTTAGGTAAGAACCAAGATGAAGAGACCTTTTTATCATCACCATACCTAATTTGCCAGATATGTTGCCTTTCCAGCTTTGAGTTAAAGACTGAAGCAATGCAGGCCTCTTTAAGGCAGCAATATAGTCCGCTTAGGGATGTACGAAAGTCACTTACCTTTTTGCGGATTCTGTTTGTGGTGTGTGTGGGGGGAGGCGCTCCGTCCCTCCCCCTGGAATCCTCGATGGGGGGGAGGCAATCCGGTCCTCCCCCTTGGAAACCTCGACGGCCGGCTCTGCTCCGCAGCAGCTCCGCAGAGCAGCCAGCCAGGCAGCCAGGGCTGTCTGCAGCCGGATTTCCGGCCGCGGACTCGCTGGTGTGGACGCAAATTTTTTTTGAGGGGGGGGGGTTAGCCGTGATAGGCTACGTAAATTGTCAGCCTACGTAAACTCTGGGAGAGGGCGCAGGACAGGAAGGCCTGGCGTGCTATGGTCCATGGGGTCACGAAGAGTCGGACACGACTGAACGACTAAACAACAAAATAGTCCGCTGGGAATTTCTGCTGCAGAATACTGAATTCTCCTGCAGAATACTGAAATGGACAAGTGCAAGAGCAAACCAATGAATGAGTGCAACTCAAATACAGTGGAGCTTGGGCAATCAGTGCTCTCAGTGGGTCTGTACCCTAGATAGGTCCAGTGTTTATGTCAAAGGTATCTTGTTTAATGAGAATGCTACAAGAATCAGTATTCTTGTATATAACAAGCTAATCATGTAATTGCTTGTTGCTCTAAATCAGGGGTCAGCAACCTGGTGCCCATGGGTGCCACGCTGCTCGCCAGGACACCCAGGTGTGCCCACCAGTTGCCATCCCCTCCCCACCACCGCTCCTGCTGCTGCTGCTTCCTATCACCGAGCTCAGCTGCTTGCCCCTAAGGTGAACGCAATGGCAGAAAGAAGTGGTGGTGGGGAGCCGGAAATAGCAGCTGTGGCACCAAAGGGGAAGTGGGTTGAGGGCTCAGAACTATGGGTGGGGTGGGGCAGAAGCAGAGGCAGTGATAGCCTGTGGGCGGGTTGGGGGAGGCAGAACTGGCAGGCAGGTGGGGAAAGAATTAAAAGTGGTGTCATTGGCAGTGGCGGGGTGGTGGAGCAGACTGAGGGGGGCAGAGGATCAGTAGTGGCTGGCTGGCCGGCTAGCTGGCGGGCAGCAGGGCAGGCAGCAGGGGGAGAAGTAGCAGAAACAGCAGGGGAAGAAGCGGCAAAGGCAATCCTGAGATTTGCTGGAGGAGGAGGAGGAGAGTGGTGGTAGGCAGCAGTGGGGTGCAGCGGGAAAGGACATCTCAAGTGGGAAGGAGGGTATCCATGTAAAACGGAGTGGTGGTGGGTATTCAGGTAAGGGGGTCAAGAAAAGAGAAAATTCATGCAGGGGGGACAAGAAATGAGGGAATTCAAGTAGGAGGGCAAGGAAAGAGAGAATTGTGGGGAAAATGGTGAATGTGCCCACGGGCCTGAAAAGGTTGCCTATCCCTACTCTAAAACATTGTTTTCACTACGTACTTTGAGACTATGGTCTCTGGATCTTAATTTGCTCTTGTCAAAGCCATTGTTTAAAATGTAAATTGTGCTGTTGAGATTAAATTTATGTAAATGATATTTGCTGCATTGTAAGTTTCTTCCTTGGTTCCCCCCCCCCCCTTAAAATGACATTGCAAGCAAGCAAATGTGGTTTGTTTTGGGGATGGTTGGGCAGACAGCATTATCCTTCTTCAGTCCCTGTCATTTGTCAAAAAGAAGACATTAAGAAAAAATAAATTAACTTGATCTGATCACAGCAGTGAGCGTGACCCTTGCATCTATAAATTTTTATCCGGAAAATTGCTCCTGTAGGGAGTCAGATTAAAGGAGGAAGCTTAAATCCACACAGGATATATTGCCTTTTCTTTACATTGATAATTGTACTGCTGCATGTGACATACATAGATTCCTACTGCTGGGTTAAGTGCAGTAAATCCATTAAAATGGAATAGTCAAATGCATGGACAGCAGCCTGTTGTACACAGCATGGCAGGCATGTATTACAGATCACTAGCTGCTGGAAAAGTTCCCTGTTTTTGCTGCCTGTCTGGACTTGCAAAGACAGGGGAGGTGATCAAGCATGTGGCAGGCATGCTAAATATGGCCCAGAAGCTGCTGGTTTGACAAGCCTGTTGTATATGAACACTTTTGTGAGAGCTCACTCACAAACCACATGTCATTTATTTATCCCGCTTTGACTGATTAATAGTAAATTTGTAGGTACTGAGGGTTTTTTTTTTAATGTGTGAGCTTTTTTATAATGCCAAAATGATACTGTATGCTTTGCATATAGCATGGAGAAAAGTCTTAAACCTGTGAATAAATTGTACTATGTGTTGTTGGTTTAGGTCGATCCTCCACAAGTCATTACTACTTTAAATTCTAGCTCAGTATTTTGAGAGCACAGCTATTACTGACACCATATAAAGTCTCTCCCTCTCTCTCACTCCCTCTCTCTCATACACACACACACACACCATACATTCAACAGATATGTGTGGATTCCCTATGGCAGGGGTGGGCAACTTCTTGTCCTCCAGATCTTTTGACCTACAATTCCCATGATCCCTCACCATTGATATCACTGTCTAGGGCTGGTGGGAGTTTGTGGCATTCCTGTCTTCTCCTACTGAGAATCCCACTTCCCTAAGGCCTTTGTCACCCCCAGCAGAAACCACCTTCTCTCACACTGGGTTTCGCTGCCACCAGGACCTTTAGGGCTTAGGTCCAACCCTTTACTCAGTCCTCTATCTGCGAGGACACACAGACTTTACTTATAACTTCATATTGTTCCCTTTATACTTTCCCCTTGCATAGACAAGAGCAGAAGGCATAGGATTTATAAACAAAGAAAGCTTTATCAATTGCAGTAATACATTGTTGAATAATAAGCAGGTAACCCTTAATGGCTTTATCAATATATGTTCTCTCATAAACTATTCTCTAGATCACACTCTCAAACAATCACTTCACAAATCCCCACGGATCTCAGGCTTAACCCTATCTCTATCTAATCATATCCCTATCTGACTCTCTCAAGCAAAGCACACAGTTAATATAACGTACACTCCACCTCCTTCATTCATTCAGCCAATCATCACACATATGCAAATCCACCATTCTTCCTGCCATTCATCTCTCCTCTCACCACAGAAATACTCACCATAAAGTACAGAGATATAACAGGAATACATAACCATAACCATAGACTTGTTATATACAGATGTGTAACATCACAGAGTTGGTAGGCTACAATATCTCAACAGCCAGAAGTTGCCCACTCTTGCCATATGGTGTGATCCCACACTCACTAATGCAAGCTGCATCCACCTAATTTCCCCTGATTCTTCACTCCTAATGCAGTCTGGCCCCACATCCCAGACTTTTCTTTAGGGTCCCCTTCACTTGGCAGGTGTTTGGAGGGGATGCAGCGGAGAAGAAAGAACAGGAAATTCCCCTGAAGTGAGCATCCTTGCATTCATGCAACTATAGCACTCTTACAGCATAATCCTAGGCAAATCTACTCACAGGTAAATCTCACTGGGTACAATGAGCTCACTCCCAAATAAGTATGTATAGAATTGCAGGCTCAGTCTCCTTAAATCACAATAAGTTCAATGGGATGTTTGCAGGAGTGCAACCTTATTCAGTCTTTGCACATGTATGTACTCCAATTGTTTTTCCCCTACAGTATTTCCTTGCAAAGGACAACATTAAGGTATTTTCAAAACAAGGTAGTTAACTTGGTCAACTATCTTGTCTCTTAGCTTCTTGTTTTAGAGCATGAATGTAATTCACTCCTACTTTGTTGACAGTATTATGGTATGTTGCTTGCTATTATAACTTGCCTATTAATCATTGCAAAGATTGAAAGGACAAAAATATGTTATTGGATATCTTTAGTGATGATACACAGCTTGGAATGCCAGACTCTCCATTTACTTTCACTCCCTTTCAAGCTCCATTTACTTGTTTATGACATCTAATGGGTCATGAAAAAATTATCTTACTCAATAATTCTTTTAATCACTTCAGCTTATATTGACAGTAGCTGATTGTCTGAAATTTTCTTAGTGCATTGTTTTATGTTCAATTATTGCAGGTAGTATCATAACATAGCCAGTGCAACTGTGATCTGAAACTTACAAGGTTGTGCCCAACTGTGCTGTTTTGCCAGCGGGAGGTAAACACTGGTGGAATGGATTTTCCCCTCACCCCTGCAGTGCCTCTGTGTGCCCCAAATCTACTCCAGAGGGTTTAGGGACCGTCTGGAGCAGATTTAGGGCATGCACAGGGGCTGCAGGGGGTGAGGAGAAGATGGAGAAGTCCCATCACACAAGTGGAACATTGCATGAGAAGATGTCTGCCAGCATGAAGGCTGGATCCAACCCATACTTTTCTTTTTCATGAATGCACATATAGGCTGAGGGAGGACATAATATATATAAAAAAGAGAGTTTTGCTTACAGCATGTTTGCAGCATTGTGAGACCCTGTTCACCACTTCCCTGTCAGATCAGCATGAGGGAGGCTTGAAGGCTGCAACAAGGGAAAGGGCCTTCTTGGTGGTGGCCCCCCATTATGGAATAATCTCCCTGATGAGGCCTGCCTGGAGCCAACATTGTCATCTTTTTGGCACCAGGTTAATACTGCCCTCTTCTCTCAGGCATTTGGCAGCATATCAGTAGTCTCTTTGATTGTCTCTGGCTGATTGTTTTAAATTGTTTTAGATATATGTTGTTGTTGTGTGTGCTATTTGTTCCATGTTGTTACTGGAATGTTTTTATACTTCATATAATGTATTTTAATTTTTTAAAATTTCTGTGAACCATCCAGAGAGCTTCAGCTATGGGGCGGTATAGAAATATAATAAATGAAATGCAATGAAAATGATTTTTAAGTGTAAAGTTGTTGGTAGGGTATTGACATGGTATTGCCTGGAAGGAAAAATATATATTTTATATCAAGGGACCTTTTTTGTTTCCAGATAAAAAAGTTAGAGTGAATAAAAATATCAAATGTTTTATTTTAGTATCATGTATGATAACCTGTCAGTATTATTTGGTAATAAATCTGTGTGCTGTCAACAAGAATGAAAAGTTTAAGGAACATACATTTCCAGAAACGCAAAAATCAGTTTTGGTACCTTGATGATGGAAAATTTCCACTTAGGATGCAATCCTATGTACACTTACATGGGAGCAAGTCCCATTGAGCTCAGTGGAGCTTAATTCTGAGTAGACATATACAGCAGGCATGGGGAACCTCTGGCCCATGGGCTGAATATTGTCCACACAGGTTCCTTATCTTGCCTGCCAAGCTTTTCCCCTAGGCTCTACGCCGTCTCCCAGCGTCCACCCCTTCCCTTGCCCCAGTACTGAAAGAGGGGGAAGCGCTTATCTCAAATCTGCTTCAGATTGGTGATGAGGCCTTTTCCCTGCCCTAGTGCTGAGAGGGGAAAGGGTTTACCACCCATCAGCAGCAGATCGGAGATAAGCCCTTCCGCTGCTCAGCACTGAGAAAGGGATTCTCCCTCAGTGCTGGGCAGGAAAAAATGCCTCTCCCTCAGCTGATTTGCATAGATCATCTGAGGAGGAGGGTTTGGAATGGGTGTGTGTGTATATATGCATGTGTATGAATGGTGTGCGCATGTGTGTGTGCGCACATGTGGATGGGGTGTTGAGTGTGTGTGTGTGTGTGTGTGTGAGAGAGAGAGAGAGACAGAGAGAGAGAGAGAGGATGGTGTGTGTGTGTGGAAATGTGGCGGGGGTGCATGTCAGCTGGGGTCCCACCCACACTGGTCAGTGGCCCCTTCTACTTTGGGTTGTGGGCCTACCCACTGCTTGAATGTGGCCACTAACTTCCCAGCCTGGGGCCAATTCAGCCTTCAGGCTGAAAATGGTTTCCCACCCTTGATATATAGGATCGTACTGCTAGTCTGTGCACCTGGACACTGACAATAGTCATCATCAATGAAGATTCCTCTAGGAATAATAATGTTCTGGTCTATATGTGGGAAGGTTGGATCCAAATGGGTACCATTTGATTGGAAGATAGTAAAACATTCTACAGATGTCTGTTTGTCCTGAGTTTGAACACAGGTGGTGTGATAGTATATTGGCCAAATCAAGACTGTTTGGCTGTAGGGTTCTGAATGGAGCAAATTTAAGGAGCTGTGGAGAGGCATCTGAGGGGAGTTTGTGTGGGGCTGTCACCAGGGAAGAGTGCCAATGGAAGAGTGTGTTACTGAGAGTCTTCAGGAGAGTCTGAAAGCCTGAGAAAGACAGGAGCTAGACCAAGAAGCCAAGCTGGAAGTGGGCAAAGCAGGTATGGAGAAGAAGACTCCAAAAGCAGTCTTCAGGAATTGCTGAGGCTGGTAGAGGTCTGAAGACAGCGCAAACTGCTGGACCAGACTGAAGACTTCAACAGAAGTCTGGTAAACCGCATTAAATTAAACCGCATCATCCCAGGTAGTAGTCAAACCTTACCAGAAGGAAGACTACATATCAAGCCCTCATTGCCAGGCCTGTGCGTTAACTGGGGTGAAGCCTGACAGGGGAATTGGCTTAGGTTTGGTTAGGAATGGCAGCTTCTATAGCCTGATTGGTGATAAAAGTAGCAATGTGAAAGCTTTGTTTTAAAGTAACAGTATCCATGAATTTCTTGTTCTATTTCTTTTTAATAAAATACCTAACAAAAAATGTCTTCCAGTGACCAACCAAAGGGCATAGCAAGCCATATTAGTGGATCAGAAGCATATCACAAGGGTGGGGGCTTAGTGAGGCTAAGGCCATTCACATGCTTTAGCCCAAAAATATAGGTTTGGGGCAGAACAAAGGGAAGACAGATTTCCACTGCTGTGCCCTTAGGATCTCCCACCACTCTAGGCCAATCCCATCAGATGATGCTGGCTTGAGGCAAGGTCACACTCAGTGACTGCCCCCCCCCCCCACTTCCTGCAAGCCCAGAAGTTATAGGCCAGGCAAACCACCACCAGCCTGGCTCTACCCACCTCCCCAGTGCAGGGTGTAAATGGACTTTAAGCCACATGTGGGAACCATTAATCTTATATAACTTTCTTGGAAAAAGTAAACATGTGGGGGCATTCAAAAGTTATGTAAAAATGGTTTATTGGTACTTCTGATGGAGTTTGCCTCTTTGAGAATGAGAAATCTATATAATCGACAAGAAATCGTCAGTAATTACAATTTGAAAAAGGAAATTAAAATGTAATGGTGTGTGACCCATTTCAATCTTCTGTGTAATGAGACAGTTATGAAAACAGGATAATTGTAGACATTAATGCCTTAAACATGAGTGAATTTAGTTCTCCCTGTATTGGGGAGTATTTTACCCCAGGTGGATTTAAAAAACAACACCATGCTGGGAAATACCAAGTCAAAACTACAATATGCATTTGTGTGTCATACTTTCATCCTCCTCTCTGCGTTTTGTTTAGAATTTGTATTCTGTGGCACTAGGCAGAAGCGTCTCTCCAACACTGACATTCCTTTAGGCACCACTGCTTTCTGATCATGTTTAACCTTCAAAATGTTTTTAAAAGATCTGATTTCTTTTTTCTTGTGCAATGTTGGTTTTTCCTGTTGTGTCCAAAGGTGTAGCAAAATTTTGTTCTGAGTCTTTTTAGAGGATAAAATAGATTGGAAATTTTTCTATCCGATTGTCAGTTACTAGGCTAAATTGCAGAATATCAATACAAGAGATATACAGAGGCAAAACAAACTCTTCTTTTATCTATACATCTACCTCATGTGTTTCCCACCTCCCGTGGATGGTATAAATGAGTCATGCTGTAATTCTTCATGTTTGGGAAAGGGGACAAAAGCCTTTTTGTTCTGCAGTGTGGGAATGTGAGTTTGGATAAGGTATTCCGGGGGCCCATCTACATGGAGACACTTTCCAACACTATTCAGCTAAAAAACACATTTTCGTAAAATTGAACTTTCCCCTCCCATGGCTCACGCAGCCAATTAAAGTGGGGTATACTCCCGCCTAGAACCGCTTTTGTGTGGCCGATGAGAAACAGCATTAGTTTGGGCATATGTGGGTGGAGTCTCCTGGCATCAACAAGCTTCCTCTAGAAAAACATAACAGCCCTCGGCCCTGTGCTGAGCAAATGCAATGTAAGTCAATGGGAATTACTTTCGAGTAGACATATGTAGCAGGCTGTTTTCTGAGCAGAAGTGGAGATTTCAAAAGAACAGACTCATCCCAAAGTGCAGGCTCATTTGGGGGAAAACCAAAGCGAGTTAAACTTGTTAACTTTATGCAAGAAGCTGTGCTCCTCTGCTCCCCTGGAAAAGTGGGAATTCAAAACAATAGGCTTTTGCACCCCCCCCCCCTTCTCTCTCTCTCAGCTCCATGCTGAGTCAGTGCAGTGCAAATCAATGGGAATTACTTCCAACATGTGTAGAAGAAGACATGTGTAGCAGGCTGCTTTCAGGGCAGAAGTGGAGGTTTCAAAAGAACAAAAGTCATTCCACACCAGTGTGCTGATTCTAAGGCTCATTTGGGGAAAAACAAAGCACAATCATGTGCAGGTCTGGTCCTCTGGATATGGCACAACTTTCCCTTCCTCCTATCACCCCCCAGCCCACACCAAAGGCAGAATCACTAGTTGAGGTCACACAGACTCCCAATCCACACTGAAGCTGGTGCGATGGGACAAAAGGACTTTGCAAAAATGCGGGTTTTCCAGCATGAAGACATGCAGTTGCTGTGGGAACACCATATGCCATGATTGTCTGTGAGGCACAGTAGAACCAGAGTAAACTCCCCATGCAGATTAGGCCCAGAAATCTGTCTGAGTGCCTATTCAAGTGACTGCTGTAAGGCCCTTCCTTGTGGTGGGTATATTGAAAAACGCCATCATTTTATATTGCAGTTGCTTACAGTATCTAGTATACACTACAGTGCTGCATATTTCATAGGAACGTAGGGAGCTGCCTTATAAGGAGTCAAACCATTGATCCATCAAGCCAGTATTGCTGACACTGACTGGCAGTAGCTCTCCAGGGTTTCAGGCAGGAATGTTTCCAGCCAAACCTGGAGATGCCGGTGATCGAACCTGGGACCTTTTGCATGCAAAGCACATGCTCTGCCACTGAGCCATGGCCCCACTCCATGTAGCTGCTGTACTAACGATCAGGCATTGCATCCAGTGGGAGTTGGGCATGTGGGAAGATGCTTTTCAACATTATACTCATTGCCTGGGAAACAGAAATACTCATGCTCAGTTCCAAGCACTGCCTCGAGAAAAGGGCTTTTCTGCACCCTTCATGGGAGGGCTGTAATTTTTAAATCAGCCTTGAGGGAGTGCTGTTGAAAGCCACACTGCTGCCATTTGTGCTCTGGGCAAATAGAACCAGTGGCTCTTGGCAGTTGTGTGGCCAGGGTTGGCCCTCAGGGCCAAAGTCCAGGCCCCCTGCAGCCTAGGAGCCCCCCCAAATGACCATCCAGAGAACAGTAGGTGATGGGGCATGAGTGTGGCAAACAGGCCCTGCATCAGCACCTGGGATGGAACAGCCATGCTGGGTCTCCCACCAGGATTCACGCTACTCTCCACAGCATCTTTTCTTCTAATGTTAAAACATTTTAGAGTTAGGGAACAGCTGACTGGGCATGTATGTGGTTACAGTTGCTCATTTTATTACTTTTACTTAAAAATATATATTACCCTTTTCTACAACAAAATTGTTTGTAGAAAATTCCAAAGTAAATATATTGAGGATCAGGGCAGTAGAAGCAAACTCCATTTTATGTAGTCATGATAATGCTATTTCACATATACATGAAACTGCTGGGAGACATTGTCTGATGTTTGAGGGTTTGGTGCCACCACTATGCTGATGATGCTAAACTGTCTCTTCCTCCACATCTAAATCAGGGGTGGGCAACTTTGGGCAGTCTGGAGACCAATTTCCCCTTTGGAAACCACCATGGTCTGCACTCTTGCTGCAGCAACATTTAAAAAATGTCTTGAAAACCAGGGCAGAATCTACACATGGCAGTTATACCGTTATCATACTGTTATCATAACTATTGGTGCTCATTGGTGTCATAGAATCATAGAATAGTAGGGTTGGAAGGGGCCTACAAGACCATCAAGTCCAACCCCCTGCACAATGCAGGAATCCAAGTCACAGCATCCCTGACAAGTGGCTGTCCAGCTTCATCTTAAATGATTCCAGTGTGGGAGAGCCCACTACCTCCCTAGGTAATTGTTCTATTGCTCCATTGTTCTATTGCTCTAACAGTCAGGATTTTTTTCCTGCTGTTCAGCTGGAATCTGGCTTCCTGTAACTTGAGCCCATGATTCCATGTCCTGCACTCTAGGGTGATCGAGAAGAGATCCTGGCCTTCCTCTCTGTGACAACCTTTCAAGTACTTGAACAGCGCTATCATATCTCTCAGCCTTCTCTTCTCAAGGTTAAACATGCCCAGTTCTTTCAGTCTCTCTTCATAGGGCTTTGTTTCCAGTCCCCTGATCATCTTCATTGCCCTCCTCTGACCCCTCTCCAGTTTGTCTGCATCCTTAAAGTGTGGTGCCCAGAACTGGACACAGTACTCAAGTTGAGTCCTAACCAGATTCAGCCCAGCTAAATTTGTCCTTAGTAAGCCTTCGTAGTGGTTTCAGTGGCAAACTGCATTTTTTTCTCCCCTTCCCAATTTTGGGGAGACCCTGGGGGCCACACTAGGGGGTGGCAGGAGGCACATGTGGCCATGGGCTGTGTGTTGCCCATCC
The DNA here is from genome assembly GCF_057233095.1 of Heloderma suspectum. NCBI lineage: Eukaryota > Metazoa > Chordata > Lepidosauria > Squamata > Helodermatidae > Heloderma > Heloderma suspectum. The sequence goes on along the minus strand of NC_139460.1, from coordinate 74,592,461 downwards.
CTGAGCTAAATCTAAGGAAGCTCTTCAAATTCTAAATCAGTTTCTGATGTTGCTAATGGACTAGATGAGGGCGAACAAAAGGAAGCTTAATCCCAACAAGACAGAGGTGCTCCTTGTAGGGATGTACGAAAGTCACTTACCTGTTCGCGGATTATGCTGATGCCTATGGGCACCGCCATTTGCGTACGCGCATGTTGTTGTTTTTTTATCAGCTGTGATAGGCTACATAAACATTTACGTAGCATATCATGGTGTTTTTTAAAATTTAGCCGTGATAGGCTACGTAAATGTTTACGTAGCCTATCGTGTTTTTTTGTTGTTGTTTTTTTTTTAAACTTGGAAATGGCGGCGGCGGCAGCTGGTCGGAAGACCAGCTGCCGCCGCCAAACTGCTGCTGGAGCCGCTGCCGGAGCCGCCGCTGCCAGGAAGATTCGCCCCAGGTAAGCCCCATCCCGGGGGTGGCGCGGGGGGGTGGCGGGCCGTTCCGCCACCGATTTCGGGGGGCCGAATGTGCTGGCATTCAGCCTCCCCGAGATCCGTGGCGGAACTGTCGTACATCCCTAGCTCCTGGTCAACCCAAAGGCAGATTAGGGAATAGGGACTGAACCTGTTTCAGATGGGGCTACACTCCCCTTAAAAACTCAGATTTGCAGTTCTGGTGTATTCCTGGATTCATCCCTGAACCTGGATGCCCTGGTTTTGGCAGTGGCCCAGAGTGCATTTGCACAGGTAAGGCTAGTGTGCCAACTGTTCCCATTCCTCGATATGTAAGATCTGGCTATGGTGACACATGCCTTAGGTACATCCATTTGGACTATAATAACACACTCTGCATGACAGTGTTGGGAATATATATTCAGAAATAAGGGATAGCGTAGTCTGGAAGAAACAACCACTTTCCATAGGCAGATTTTTCAGTCAAGAACTCAAGAGGGTTTAAAAACCCCCAATACACCATGGTTCAATTCACACAATCATCCAAACCATCATTTGCGGAATTGGGAAGGAACTATAAGCTCACACACTGATTTCTCCCTCTTGTGCATACTTTCCTTTAGGCTGCAGTTCATTTTCATCTGAATTGATAAATTAGTTTTAGCATTTCCCCTTCAAACCAAAATTGGAAACTACAGTTTGAAGTGGATTTCAAATTCTGGTTTTGATGTAAACACAAATATCACACAAATATTGTTGGCACTAAATAGCAACCTGACAGTGAATCTGTGCACAAGAAGAACGGAAGCAGTGCAGAAGTCTTTGGCTTATCTCTAGTCTTCCAAACAACCCTCCATGGGTTGAAAGACTGGTGAAATTGACGCTATGTACGTATAGTCATGGAGTCATAGCATAAACTGTTAAACCATATTACTGCTATTGCGGACAAAGTCATCTGTTTCCTCTGCATAGCGGGTGGAGGAGCTGACTTTTCTAGAATGCCACAGGCCATGGTATTTTTCTGTTGTCCCAAGTCGACAGCAGAAAAATATAGCCCAAGGCACATATCAAAATGTGAATCTTTAAGAAAAGCTAAAGATTTTTTTTAATCTTGAAGCAGCAAGCAAACCAAATGAAGCTTTAAAAACTATGTATAGTAGCTCATTAATGTTCCCAAATGAAAGATATGTCAATAAATTCTAGACAGTGAATCCCATGTAGTTTTAATAATTAATTTTAATGAATTTGAGGTTTTGATATTTATAGAAAACTGGCAAGGATGTACAGACAGCAATTTGGCATTTATAAAATATCAGCTTTCAGAAGATAAGGAAAAAATGGAAAATTATCTGTACTAGCATTCATTAAAATCCCAACGTAGGTAAATAACTAATTGAATGCCATCTGTCTGTTTATACTCCTACTAATAAAAATCTCTCTGTCTAACCCAGATTAACAAATTGGTTCTTCTTTCTCTGAAATCAGTATTTTAAAGTTGAGTTCAGAACTAGTGGATGGTATATTTTGGTACTGAAAGACCATGTAACCAAATGCCCTGTTTAGGAGAGCAAGACGTATATTCAAACATTGCTATCATATGGTGTGCTAAATCCACCTTGCCTTTCACTATTTGCATTTTGAAAATGTTTGTCGAGAAAGGAAAATTAGCTCAGCGTTGTGCCCTAAAGTGCTGGAGATGGGCTCCCTTCCCCCATCTTAGGTGTGGTTCGTTGTAAGATTTTTTTTCTTTTAGAATTCTTGGCCTGTTTTAGTGGTTATTCAAACTGCTGGGGAATTCTGGAATTTTCCAGAGGCTTATTAGAAGAAGATGAGTAATGGGAGGCAGGCTTCCCCCTGTAATCACCCTCTGGATGGTCATTTTGGTCACTTTGGCGGCCACAAAGTCCTGTAATATACATGTGCAGGAGAATGTGTTCGAGTTCATGCTCTCAGTTAAAACTCAGCAACAATGTGATACAGGAGGGCAGTGCCTCACATGAACAGAGCATGCACCACAGAATGTACCCTAGAATCCTCTACGTATGCTGGGTTTTTGCTATTAAGCTTTATTCAGGTGTGCCTGCTCACATGTAGTGCTAAACTGGTACAGGGATGTGGGCGCACATACGTCCCACCCCCCAGTGTCCCCATGCCCCCAGTTTCGATGTAGACCTTTGGGTGTTGAACATGAAGGTCTGAAGAGGGGTGACTAAAGCCCTAATGTGACAAGAGCCCAATCCAGGTGTGTGCCCGCTCACATGTAGGGCTAAACTGGGTACTGGGACAGGACACACGAAAGCTCCACCCCCAGTGTCTCTGTGCCCTCAGCTTCCAGGTAGACCTTTGGGTGTTGAGCACAAAGTTCTGAAGAGGAGTCTGTTCAGCTGAGTGTGCTTACAGAGTGATTGCAACCCCTGCCTGAACTGGAAACTCAGTAAGCGTGTTCAGCTAAATGTGCTTACAGAGCCCTCCTCTACACAGGAATGCCGGAGGCATGCAGGAATGCTGGGGGTGGTGCTTATGTGTGCTCTTCCCCTGTGCCTAGTTTAGGCCTACATGTGAGCAGGCGTACACCTGAATTGGGCTGTAGTCATATTTATATCCTGCTCTTCTTCCAAGGACATGAAGTAAGTGTTCATGGGAATTACACTTTTATCCTCACAATCATCTGTGAGGTAGGCTAGTCTGAAAGGCTATCCTGAAAGAGTACAACTGGCCCAAGGTTTCATGGCTGAGTTTCATGACTAAATAAGGATATGAACCCAGATCTCTCTGATCCAACATTCTATCCACTAGAAGTGCAGAGGTATCTTGATTGAGTTGATGCTGAAAGGGTTCTTTGAAGGCAGAAAGCTTGACAACCACTGGTCTAATGAAACAAAACATAGCGGCTGCCTTAGTGATTGCCACTAAATCTACATGGCTGATTTAGTGCAGAACGAGAGCACATTGGGATCATTTGTGACAGAAGACGATGTTGCCAATCTGCAGCAACCCTGCAGCTTCCCTATGGAAACCGTGCATTTTCGCAAAGTTGTTTTAGTGCATTGTTTTCCTTAAACGCAGCTCCCACGCAGTTCCACTGCAGTGTGCCCCGTCCCCCCGCTTTAAATCCTGGGCATGCTTAGGGGTGTTTCTATGACCTGGCAGTGGTGGTAAAGGGATGGGGCTGCCCCTTCCCCCTCCATTCCTTCTTTTTCCCCATTTGCAGTATGGTGCTTTTGGACAGAGGTTTCCTTTCCCTACTACTTTGCTGTAGTGCTGTTTTGACCATTCAAAATATTACAGTAGTGCTATTTTAACCATTCACAATATCACAGCAGCGCTGTTTTCCCATTCACAATATCGCAGTAGCCTGCTTTATGCATTCACAATCTGTAGCCTATTTTAATCATTCGCAATATCACAGTAGTGCTGTTTTCCCATTCACAATCTGTAACCACACTGTTTTAACCATTCACAATATCGCAGTATCACTCTTTTAACCTTTCACAATATCCCAGTGGTGGATGAGAGGAGAGAGGAGTGAGGTAAACTACAGGGGCTTAATTCAGTGCTTCCATTAAACTTCCCTGAGCGGGGAAGAGTGAATGTGGGTGCGGGGAAAGCCTCTCTGACTGGCTGAGCAGCATCTATGCGTTTGATGATGTTCAGTTCTACTCGCTGGACTCTGCCTACCTGACCCCAAAGTATGGTGGTCTCAAGTGCCGTGCGACCCGTGAACGTGGGTTTTTAGGTAGTGTATATTCCACTTTTCTTGCTTCATGTGCCACTGATGGACCAAAGTGATTTCATGAAAATCTGGATATAACCACAAAATGCTTCAGAAACCACTGCCATGTAGCTCCCCCCCAAGTATTGAAAAAAGCAGTCCAAACCTTGAAATTCCTCAGGGATCCAAAAGTGTAAAACCCAGAACATAATTTCATTAATTATTATTTTATTATTCCTGATAGTTATGTACCATCCAAAATAACAATATACCTGTTTTTCAAAAATTTGATTTTGTGTTTTTGTACTAGTTTTAATTGTAGTTCTTCTCCCTCACTTCTATTATTTTGTTGTAAATACTGAAACATATTAATACATGACTGATTTAAAAAGTATTCAAATACCCTACACCGTGTAGTAGAACAGACTGATGTGTGTGTGTGTATACTTTATTCATATATTGGAAGTACTATTTTCCCTTAAAGTTTAATTTCTATGTAGATGTGATGATTATAAAAGTTTTGATAATTGCTTTTCTTTTTGCCTCCTATAGTGTCCAATAATGCAATGGGTGAAGAACAAAGGAGTTTCAGAGTAGCTGGTTGGATGTCTTGGATTTTAACAGTGACTCTGATGGTATGGAGTGATTGTGGCAATGGACAAGGTCAAGGTAAATCAAAACATGAAAGAAAATATTAATGTAGTTTGGCATATTCGGTAGACCTTCAGTTTACAAGCAACTGTTTTATCTTCTGCTTGATTCTTTTAGTCATACATCTATGGAAAACTTTAAAACAGTGAACGTTTGTGAAGTAATTGAATGTGGTACAATGCTATAATTTACAGTGTAATCCTATACATGTCTGCTCAGAAGTAAGTCCCACTGAACTCAGTGAAACTTATTTCTAGGTAAGTGGGTATAGGGTTGCAGCTTTCAAGGAGAAAAGTTGCCCATTATTTTGCTGATTGTATCAAGCATGCTTTACATTTTCCATATGATAGAAACACATGGAGGCATATCGTCCTTGTACCTTTGCCAATTTTTCTAGATGACTGTCTGAACATTAGAAGCTCAGTTACATTTCAGACAACCAGTTTCATTTCAGTTTCATTTCATGTTGCGTCTCTTTTTGGGTTTGATAATTTTAAAATCTCTGTATTGTTGTCAGGAAGAATGAAATTAAAGGTGTGGTTGAACAGCATTGACTGTAAATAATCCTCAGCACATTCATCATGAATCAGTGAAATGAAGATGATTGAACAAGCATTGCCTGAGATTTTTTTAGATAATTTGAGATATTATTTTTAACTGATGGTTCACAGGTGTTCACAGGTACACAATCAACTGATTGTAGAAAAGATGTTTTGAGCTTTGTCTTGGTGTGGCACTTTTTAAATGGTAGTTCATGAGTTTTGTTTCACATGATATTGGGTATGACTTCATAGGTAACTTTTGAGCTTGTCTTATTGAATGAGCAAACATCTATATTGTATATAATACAGGTGCATGTTTTCAAGCCGTTGCCCACCCCATAGTGAATATGTGAGGGTACTGACTGGCCAATAAAAATACCTGAACTTGCAATTGTTGTACATACAGGAGTGGGCAACCTGTGACCCTCCAGATGTTTTGCCCTACAACTTCCATCAGCCCTAGGCAGCATAGTCAATGGGAAGGGCTGATGGGAATTGTAGGACAAAACATCTGGAGGACCATAAGTTTCCCACCCTTGAAATACAGGCTTTAGCAAATATCTGCATCTATTGTAGTTATTTATATATGCGTTTTGGCTATGAAGGAACCAGCATGCTTTCTCCAAGATAAAGGAAATAAGTTGCTTGAAAACAGATTCACAAATCTTGTGCCCAAACTGAGTGATATAATTCTGGCTTCTGTTATAGCTGCCCTTAAGAGAATTGCAGAATTTATAGTTGTGGGCAAGGGAAAAGAAAATATGTTACCGAAGAATGGTAAAATTGAGAGAAAATAATTGCTACACCTAAATGTAACCTATACTATGACCACAAAGTGGGGCCTATCAAATGTCAGTTTTCAAAAAAGAAAATTACAGTGGAGCTACAATGACAAATAGTTCTTCCACTTTTTCAATAGTTTCTGAAATGGAAGGATGGATGCCTCTCTGCTGCATTTAGCTTTTCCCACTGTCTTGGGAGAAGAGTGGAGGGGAAAGGGTAGTGGAAAGAGATGGCTATTGTCTAATTTTCCTACACCCACAGACCCACTACAAATTGCCCATTGCATTTTGTCTAGCACTGAGGCTGAGTTTCCACTTTCCAGTCACAATTAGGTATAGTGGCCAGGCTTAAACATATTGACCGAGTTCACACAACACGACAGCCCATTGAGAGTTAATTTATCATTAAGGAGGTGCGGCGTGTGCTGGGTTCCATTATGAATATGCAACCCTGGCTGGGGATTGTCATGTCGTGGGAACCCCTGGCCAGTGAGGGTTATTTGAACCCCTGGCTGGCAGGAGTTATTTGAAACAACCCTCGCATAACCCACGGTCTGTTGTGGCTCTGTAGTTGTGTGGAGTTCTCCATGGCTGGCATCTTCTTTAAACTCAGCTATCTTACCTGTGTGTGCAGCATTAAAATTTAGAAATCTGGTGATGGTGTGAGACTTTGATTTGGGTGAACTTCAAATTCCAGCTGTTCCCGTTAAAAACATCTAGCCCTTTTTGTGTCAGGTCTGGCTTGAAATGCTGCCATTCCCAACCACTGTTCCAGAAGGAGGAGGAGAAGGAGAAGCCACCACATACATTGAAGAAGGGGGTAATGCATGGCAGGGATGGCTCACTTATCCACAGGAAAGGCTCCAGAAGGTGGAGAAGAGATCTTAGCTGGAGATGACAGGCACAGCTACGGATTATGGAGCCCAGCATCTGACCTAGGCAGGATCCATGCTGGCATGCTAATGCTGTATGAGTTGCAGTTGAAGACCTGGTATATAGGAGAATTAGAATTCCACATGGATAATGTTATTGTTGTTTTTTTACAAGCCTGGTGTCATGTTTAAATTAGGCCTAAATATAACTCCTACCATTGCAAATGTGGGCATGCAGCCATGGAAAGTTAAGAACATGCTTACCTAGGAACCAGCTGACCTAAACAAATCAGTTTGTTCATTCAGATCCAACTGTAAAGTCTTGGTGTGTGTGTGTGCATGTGTGTGTGATCTGCTATCTTGACATAGCCTGGGTATTTTCAGGAGCCATTACTCAGCTGTGAAAAGTGGGTAGATAAATCCTGCAGAGGTATCTCACTTGCATTTTCTGGAACAGAAATATTGGAGAAGAAAACTGGACAAAGAATGGGAGATATCATGTCTCAAAAGGCACAAAGCAAATTAGAAGCAGAAGTGGATACAGAGGTCAGGCAGTTCTCTGTGGAACCTGCTTCTCCTCCCAAGTGATATTAGATTGCATCCTTACATTTGAAGAGGTGCTAGCCACTCCATAATAAAAAAGCTAGTAATACAGCAATCAGCATATGTATCTATGTTGGTCATCCCCAACCTGGTGCCCTCCAGAAGTGTTGGATTACAACTCCCATCATCTGACCATGTCTGGGGATGATGGAAGTTGTAGTTCAACACATTTAGAGGGCTTCAGGTCAGGGAAGGCTGATTTACACTAATATAATTTTCTGAAGTAATAAAGTGGATTCTAGTACTTCATCTTTGTCTTTCATTCATTTATGTAATTTTATTAACAAATTAACAACAGCCTATTGTAATGAGAATTAAAAAAAAATAGAGTGGTTTACTCAAACCATTTAACAGCTGGCATATCCTGAGATGCATTTGTTGAAAGAAACACAAGAAATGCTACTTTGCTTGAGTTATGGAAACTCGCAGTAATCCATTAAGTTTTCCATTAAAACTGGTTCATGTTCAATATATTTCGGAGCTTCAAAGATGCTTTGCTTTCATATCAGACAAAAGGCTTGGCCATCAGATATCTTGGAAATAATAGATTATTTAACTGCACATCATTTAGCATTTTTACAATCTTTATGAAACTGAGCATCCCGGAGCATAAAGATTAAGGAAACAACCCAAATGGATTGTGTTTTAAAGATGCAAGATTTCCTTTCTGCCCTATCAATTGTAGTTCCATTTTCATCTTTTTCCTCATGCAAACAATCTTATAGAATCTTTTGCTGTTCTGACACATATGTTGCATGCATATGCATTTGTACTGACTTCGCTAAAGAAAATGTTTGATATTCTGCTGCAGATCATCCATCCAATGGTTTGAAAGCAAGTAGGAAGAAATTCAAACAGATTTTGGTGTATTTGCTCAGATCAGTATAAACGACTGCTTTACAGTGCAAATTATATGCATCTCTACTCAAACATTCCATTGAATCCAATGGGCCTTACCCCCAGGTAAACCTGTTTAGGATTCCAGCCTTAATAAATAATGTGGTTTAATATAGTTTCTAAAGTTCCGATACTGTTTATAATAAAACCTTTGGAAAAAAAAGAAAGGCCAGGATCCAAAGAACTATGACATTAGTTTCATGAGCCCAAGGGCCTTTAGGGTTGCTTTTCTTGAACAGCAGTTACAACTTGTCACATACCAGACTTTTGGTTGTTCAGATTCAAAGGACATTCACAAATAATTTGCAACATGGCATAGAATCATAGAATCATAGAATAGTAGGGTTGGAAGAGGCCTACAAGGCCATCGAGTCCAACCCCCTGCTCAGTGCAGGAATCCAAGTCAGAGCATCCCTGACAAATGGCTGTCCAGCCTCGTCTTGAAGGCCTCCAGTGTGGGAGAGCCCACCACCTCCCCAGGTAATCGGTTCCATTGTCGTATTGCTCTTACAGTCAGGAAGTTTTTCCTGATGTTCAGCCGGAATCTGGCTTCCTGTAACTTGAGCCCATTATTCCGTGTCCTGCTTAGGGGTGGACGAAAGTCCCTTACCTGTTGTCGAAGGACGTTCGCGGTGGGAGGGAGGCACTTCGCTGCTCCCCCCGCGAAGTTCAGGCCGGGGGGGGGAGGCTTCCCGCCTCGCCCCGGCCGAAATTCAGGCTTTTTAAAAAAACCGCCCCCTGATAGGCTACGTGACGATTCACGTAGCCTATCACGACTAGATCTGCAAAGTCAGCCGTGATAGGCTACGTCAATCGTCACGTAGCCTATCAGGGGGTGTTTTTTTTTTTTTCTTTGATTGCAATGGTGGCGGCGGCAGCCGGTCGAAAGACCGTCTGCCGCTCCCGCCCCGCTCGAACACCTGCCGAACCGCCGGCCGGACCCGCCACTAGGAGGGACATTCGGTGAAGGTAAGTCCCGTCCCGGGGGGGGCGGGGGGCGGGGGGGGTTCGGAGGATTTCTCCCCGAAACTTGTTCGGGGGGCCGAACACGTTGGCGCTCGGCCCCCTGAAGTTTCGGGGAGAAATTCTCCGCCATCCCTAGTCCTGCTCTCTGGGATGATCACGAAGAGATCCTGGCCTTCTTCTCTGTGACAACCTTTCAAGTACTTGAAGAGTGCTATCATATCTCCCCTCAGTCTTCTCTTCTCAAGGCTAAACATGCCCAGTTCTTTCAGTCTCTCTTCATAGGGCTTTGTTTCCAGTCCCCTGATCATCTTTGTTGCCCTCCTCTGAACCCTCTCCAGTTTGTCTGCATCCTTCTTAAAGTGTGGTGCCCAGAACTGGACACAGTACTCCAGATGAGGCCTAACCAGTGCTGAGTAGAGGGGAACTAGTACTTCCGGGATTTGGAAGCGATGCTTCTATGAATGCAGCCCAAAATAGCATTGGCCTTTTTTGCAGCCACATCACATTGTTGGCTCATATTCAGCTTGTGATCGACAACAATTCCAAGATCCTTCTCGCTTGTAGTGTAGTTGAGCCACGTATCCCCCATCTTGTAACTGTGCATTTGGTTTCTTTTTCCTAGGTGCAGAACTTGGCATTTGTCCATATTAAATGTCATTCTGTTGTTTTCTGCCTAGCGCTCCAGTCTATCCAGATCACTTTGAATTTTGTTTCTCTCTTCCAAAGTATTAGCTATCCCGCCCAAATTTGTGTCATCTGCAAATTTGATCAGCATTCCCTGCCCCTCCTCCTCCAAGTCATTAATAAAAATGTTGAAGAGCACTGGGCCCAGGACTGAGCCCTGCGGTACCCCACTCGTTACCTCTCCCCAGTTTGAGAAGGTCCCATTGATAAGCACTCTTTGAGTCCGATTCTGTAGCCAACTGTGGATCCACCAGATCGTTGTTTCATCTAGCCCACTTTGAGCTAGTTTGCTCATCAGGATATCATGGGGCACTTTGTCGAAAGCTTTGCTGAAGTCGAGGTATATGATGTCTACAGCATTCCCACGGTCTACAAGGGAGGTTACTTGATCAAAAAATGAGATCAGATTTGTCTGGCAGGACTTGTTTTTGACAAATCCATGTTGGCTTCAAGTAATCACGGCACTGTTTTCAAGGTGCTTCCAGATGGATTGCTTTATGATCTGCTCCAGAATTTTCCCAGGGATTGATGTCAGACTGAGTGGTCTGTAGTTCCCAGGTTCCTCCTTTTTACCCTTTTTGAAGATAGGGACAACATTAGCCCTCCTCCAGTCATCTGGCACTTCCCCCGTCCTCCATGATTTCTCAAAGAGAATAGACAGCGGTTCTGAGAGTTCTTCTGCCAGTTCCTTTATGACTCTAGGATGCAGTTCATCTGGCCCTGGAGATTTGAACTCATTCAAAGTAATGAGGTGTTCCTTGACCATATGCCTGTCGATCTCAAGCTGCAATCCTGCCCCTTCAGTCTGTACTTCGCCTTTGCCAGGGTGGTCATAGACCCTCTTTTGGGAGAAGACTGAGCCAAAGTAGGAATTGAGCACCTCTGCCTTTTCTTTGTCATCTGTTATCGTTTTGCCATCCTTATTTAATAGCTGAACCACCATTTCTTTCCTCTGCCTTTTACTATGCACGTAGCTGAAGAAAGCCTTTTTGTTGTTTTTAACATCCCTTGCTAACCTCAGCTCATTCCCAGCTTTAGCCTTTCTGACGCCATCCCTGCAATTCTGTGCTATCTGCCTGTACTCTTCCTTTGTTACTTGGCTTTCTTCCCACTTCCTCTATGTGTCCTTTTTTGTTTTCAGGTCATCCCTAAGCTTTTTGTGAAGCCACATTGGCTTCTTCTGTTGTCTTCCACCTTTTCTTCTTGTTGGAATTGTTTGTGATTGTGCCTTGAGAATTTCCTTTTTTAAAAGCTCCCACCCATCTTGGACTCCTTTTCTCGCTAGCATTGCTTGCCATGGGACCTTACTGATCATTGTTCTGAGTTTATGAAAATCAGCTTTCCTAAAGTCCAGGGTACGCGTTTGACTACTCTCAGCTTTTGCTTCCCTTAGAACCAAGAACTCAAGTACAACATGGTCGCTTTCCCCCAGAGTTCCTGTAACTGCTACTTTATCCACTAAGTCATCTCTGTTGGTTAGGATCAAGTCAAGGATAGCCGATCCTCTGGTTCCTTCCTCTACTTTCTGTAGGAGGAAGTTATCCGCCACACAAGTCAGGAATTTCCTGGAGGGGCCATGTTTTGCAGAATTTGTCTCCCAACAAATATCGGGGAAATTGAAGTCCCCCATTACTACTACATCATGCTTCCTTAAAACATTGGCTATTTGCTTTTCAAAAGTTTCATCCTTGTCTTCTCCTTGATTGGGTGGCCGGTAGTAGACTCCGACCACCAGGTTCCTTTTATTCTTTGCTCCATTTATTTCAACCCAGATGCTCTCGATGGGGCTACCAAGCTCCTCCTCCTGTATTTCTGTGCAGAGATATGTATTTTTCACATACAGTGCAACCCCACCTCCCTTTCTGTTCCTCCTGTTCTTTTTGAACAAGTTATATCCTTCAATTGCTGTATTCCAGTCATGAGAGTCATCCCACCAAGTCTCAGTTATACCTATCAGGTCATCATTTCCCTTTTGTATTAAGAGTTCAAGTTCGTTCTGTTTGTTTCCCATACTCTGGGCATTAGTATATAGACATCGAAGACCATGTGCTTCATAGTCTGGCTTTCTTCCTACATGTGTCTGAAGACTATTATTGGGCGCTATCAGAGCTGTTGTCTCCGTTGCAGTGCATGCGCCTATGTCCACTGTTACCCCCAACATTACATCTCCCTTCCCTGTAGGATTCAGTTTAAAGCCCTCCTGATGAAGTTCTTCATGCTGTGGCCAAACACATTCTTCCCATCCTTTGTGAGGTGCAACCCATCCCTAGCCAACAGCCCATCTTCCAGGAAGTATAGCCCGTGGTCCCAGAATCCAAATCTCTCTTGTCGGCACCACCTTCGTAGCCAGTCATTCACCTGGAGTATTTTTCGTTCCCTTTCTATCCCTCTTCTAACTACTGGAAGGATGGATGAGAAAACTATCTGGGCCCCAAAGTTCTTGAGTTTCCTTCCCAAAGCTTCAAAGTCTGACGTGATCTCTTCGTAGCTCCGCTTGGCGGTATCATTTGTTCCCACATGGATGAGAAGAAAGGGATACCTGTCAGCGGGCTTTATGAGTGCAGGCAACCTTTCAGTCACGTCTCTAATCCGTCCTCCCGGGAGACAACATACCTGGAGAGTCCATGGGTCTTTGCGACATACTTGGGTCTCGATCCCACACAGCAAGGAGTCTCCCACTACTACCACTCTTCTCTTCTTCTTCTTGTAGGCCTGGGTTTCATCGCCTCTGTTTGACTGACCTTTAGCCTCTTGCTCACTCTCATGCAGGTTCCCCTGTGATTCTTCCTCTGCAGGCTGTTCTCCAGTCTCATCCGCAAGTACCTGGAATCGGTTCCACAGCTCCACTGCTTCCACTGGTGCAGAGTGGCGTCTAGTTTTTCTTCTCCTAACTGTCACCCTTTTCCAAGGAGTATCCTCTAATCTATTTTTCTTCACCTCAGCATTTCCCACTGCCTCATCTTGCTGTTGCTCTTCAAGCTTCTGGTCTGCCCTTTGCTGCTGTAGTTCCCCCATTCTGTCCAAGAACTCTTCGTGTTCTCTTATTCCCCGGAGGGTCGACAGTCGCCGCTCCAGTCCACTTACTTTTTAATAAGCATAGGTGAGTTATTACAAGAAAAAGAGGCAGCAATTGCACAGAAGCTGCGATCCTGTGCACACTTAGTAAACCACACTGAAATACATCAGAAATTATCTTTTGTTTCATGTGATGGAGGCTGTTCATCCTCTTTTAAAAAAACAAAACAAATCAGTTAAGAAGAGTGCGATCTTAAAGGATTGACTTTTTTTGGATTGGGGGCTCTGAGACTGGAGCCCTCTGCCCATCAAAAGCCCTGCCAGCAAGAACCAGGCAGGTCAGGTGGAACAACAGAGATGGTTTTACCTCCTGTTCCACCTTAAGAAGCACTTTCAGTTTGACCGGCCTCCCAGCCTATCTAGCTGACTCACCTTGCTGTGGGTGGGATGGGAGGTGGAGAGGCTTGTGGGTCTATTGCATCCAAGTCTCTCCCCTTCCCTCCCACCTTCACAATACTTTCCTCCATCCCAAACCCTATTCTGAGGTGACTATTGCAACCACAGAAAAGGAGCTGCCACAGAGCTTTCTGTGGCACCTGAGGGTTGGTGTAGGTTTAGTAAGATCACCGCTTGGATTTCTCCCCAATGATTTCTCAGTGGCTCTTGGACTGGGGTATGGGAAATCTGCCACAGCCTAGACACCATCTGAAGAGCCATAGATCTCCTGGTTCACGCTCAGTCCTGAGGCAGTCTATGGGACAAGTCTGTTTCAAAGGTCAAAAGACAGGAAGAGGTCAGAAGCACAGGCAGTCAGTCCTGTACAAGTACAACCCACAAAATGGGGTCTTGTCAGGGAGCTAGGGGTCAGCAGCACAAGAGATCAGTCCACGGAGAGACAAGGTTTCAAAGTAACAGGGGCCAACATAAGGTTGTTCCAGCAGCCCTCTCTGCCTAGGACTGAGGCTTATACACTGAGCTTCCAAAGTCTCACCCAGGACTCAGCAGCAGCACATCAGAGGCTTCTGGAAGACATCCTCCTCATGAGGAGGGCGCAACTTAAAGGAAGCCTTCATTTGCAAATGGGCACTCCTTCTCACAGGGGTTGTTCTGGCTTGCCTCTTGAGATGCCGACGCTCTCGACTCTTGGTGTTTCCTCAGCCCCTGTTTCAGAGGTGGAGTTCCTGTCTTGCAGGTATAGACTCACGGCTATCTCCCGCAAGGGTCCAGGCTCCTCCTGTTCTTCTTGCATGGGATGCCCCTTGATGCTGTTTGACTCTGGGAGCTCTAGCTCCTCCTCTGAAGAGGATTCCTCCAGCTGGGGCATGACAATAGGATTGCTCTGAAAATAAATTTGAATTACTCTGTTCCGGTGTTGAAGGGCTGACAGCCGAACAGAACTGGTCGGTTTGACCAGTAAAACATTGCTGCGAGTGTTGTAGATTTTCCCATTCTGTATCAGAGTGTTCAATCAACAGCATCTATTTAATTCCAGATTAATATATGAATCTATTTTTAGAGATTCTGATTGTGTGCTTCATGGGACTAAGAAACTGAGCCATGAACAGATTAGATCAGCCTTCCCCAACCTGGTGTCCTTCAGATGTGTTGGACTAAAACTCCCATGCTGCCTATGGGTGATGGAAGTTGTAGTCTAATACAACTGGAAGGCACTAGGTTGGGGAAGACTGGATTAGGTGGTGGCAAAAGGGGAATGATGGGTGTTTTAAGAAATGTAGGTGGAATTCAGTAGACTTCTGTCCATTGTATAAGCACTGGCCTAATAAAGGACCTTGTTCTTCCAAGATAAATATTTTGAACACAATACTGTCTCTCCCCCCCCTCCCCAGGTTAATGCTAATGCAAAAATGTTTATTGAATGTATTTTTAAAGTAATGTTACTCAGAAGAAACCTTTCCTTTCCCTTCAAAATATGGCACACGCAAAGGGAACAAAACAGATGAGCTTTCTTAGACATATTTTTGGCAGCCGTATTGGTATTAATCAGGAAAACTTCGTTAAAATAAAAAGAATTGGCAGTGAAGAGAATGATACAATGATGCGTAAAAATATAACAACTTTTAATCTTGGAGCCCATACAAGATCTAAGCATACTAATGTAAATTTGTTGAAATATTGCTTGGCATTTCATATATAATGCACTTTAAATCAATTCAATTCAGAACTAAATTTAGTCTGTTTGGTTTAAACAGCTACAATTTTGTTTAATCTCTTCATTTTTAAATGAGTTCAATGGAATTGTGAGATGATAACGTTAAAATAAATTGTTTTATAGTTTGAAAACAATTTTGTCAACATACTTGTTATTCTGTATTTGGTTACAAATATAATTGCAAAGATGGGCAACTCTTTAAAGCCCAGTGCTCTCAGTGAGCTTAAGCACATTTAACTCTGTGCTGGATTTTTAAAATTCCATTGCTTTATTTTGGACATTTTTAGCACACTTTTAAACAACTTCTCTCAATGAAGGTTAGAATGAAAGGGGAGGAAAATGCATTAGAATTCATTGAGCTTGGGCTGGTTCACACAACACGACAGCCCATCATGGTTTCATGGTTTCAACTGGGGGTTGTTGGCTTGTGTGAATCCAGATGGTGTGGGTAATTTGAGGGTTAAGCAACCCTCGCATAACCCTACAACAGACTGTGGATTATGCGAGGGTTGTTTAGCCCTCAAATAACCTCTGCTGGCTGGGTTTGCATGACATGACAACCCCCGATTGGAGGTTGGATATTCATAATGGTGGCCAGCACATGCTGCAGCTCCTTGAGGGTAAATTAACCCACAATGGGTTGTTCTGTCATTTGAATCAGGTCCTTGTATAGCAGCTAGTGTAGTTAGCCCCATGCCCCATCAGCAATATAGGAATAATAGTCCTGACCTACATTACAGGGCTGTTGTGAGTATTGTTGAAGTAGCATATGTAAAGTGCTTTGAACATAATATATAAATGCAGAGAATTATTATTCTGTCTGTTACTTCAAATTAATCATGATACAGCACCATCAATCATTTTTCTATTTAGAAGCAACGTGATGCCTAAATTATTTGTGGGTAATTAAAAAGGATTGATTTAATCATTACTTTTATACTGTCAGTGGCTTCAAGAATGTTTGCAAACCCAGCCAGAAAATGCTGACAATTATGACTGTGGAATACACATTTGTTATTTGGATTGTGTTAAATAACAGTGAGGTTTTCCAGCCAAGGACTTTTGGCGGGGAATGGGTGGGTGGATGGGGGGAGAACCATGGTAAAGAAATCCAAATCAGAAATCCAAATTGCGAACCCACTGAATGAAATGAAAAGAAGCAAATTAATGGTCTAAATGGAAGGTCAAACCCAATCACAGAGATGATGATAATAAGGTTAATTACACCCTCTGTTTTCCATTGAAATTCAAATGATTACTTCTGAAGAGTTTAACATGGGATCAAATCATTTCTATTGAAAGGGAGAAGAGGAAGAACTCAAACCAGAAGGATTTGAAATTAATTTATTTGAGGTCACAAATTGCAGGGTATGTAGTATGTTTCCAATAGTCACTTATAGCTGCACTTGCATTTATTCAACTACTTCATGCATAAATGCATTTAATCACTCAAGAAATTGAACCTTTTCCTATTGTATAGTCCAAAAGTAGAATCATATTACTTCCTCCAAGTAGGTTACTTATATCTATTACAGACAGTTGCTATGCCAAATCAAGTCTTAGGTATGCTGATACAGTGAGAGATTTTAAAATAGAAAGTCCTAATCTGGTATTCAAGAAAAAAAAAAAATCTATAATGGCTTTTTCTAATACCCCTGCAGAGGTGTCTGTCCAGTCACTTAAATGTTTCCCATATGTCGGATTGGTTATTAATAATGACTCAGTTAGAAAGAGTAATTACACTTTAGTTATACTGCTTAGATTGCTGTTCTGAAGTGCATTAGTTGCAGATTACTCAAAGTGGAATATTCTGTAGATTTTCAGTCCCTTCTTCCTCAACTTAAAAAATTGATACAACTAGACAATTAGCTGTCTAGGCCCCATTTGAAATTTGATGGATTTCAGGGAACTCAGGTTTTTTTTTTTTTTAATTTATCCTAAAGCTGGATAATGGCTCATTTGGTTTAGGGGAAATTGTTATACTTTGTCGTATCGTATACTATTATCACTAGATATCAGGAACCACCTATCTAGAATGGGAAACCTATGGCTTTGCTGATGTGTGGGAAGCCATAACATGGTCTGAGTATTCCCTGAACAAGTGCAGTGTTTCTAGATTCTGGACTGACCCTATCCACTTGTACAGGCCATTGGGCTCAGTCCAGACTAAGTTAGATTAACTTACTCCCCACTGAAATCCTATCACATTCTAAAGCTGCCTAGAGAATAGCACTGCCACTACATGACTTTAGCAATGGAACCAGTCTCAAAAGCCAGCAAGACATGATAGGATAAGTCCAACTGAATTTAATTGTCAGCAGCTAAGTGTGGGCTGAAAGAAGGAAGTCTGGCAAAACATCCAAGATTAGACTGACCTGATTCAGTAGATATATATAGCCATAGGAAAAGTGGTGGTGATAGTCTAAGAATCTTGTATTAGCTGGAATTCACAATCTCTGTGGCTGGTTCCACACTGATCTGAGTACCAAGAAGGTTCTTCTCCCTGATAGCTTGGTTACAAAATGTGCAAACACTTGCCTCTTAGGAAGTGATCATTTGCATGTTATGTAAATATGATGCTAGGAAGAATCTTGTAAGCAGAAGTCTTTATGTGTGCATAGATGGACATGGGAACAACCACTTAGGTGGTGACAACCACACTCATAGAGGTTTGTGTGAAGAAACCAGAGTCAGCTCTGTTGTGCTGGGACTGAGGTCCAGTTTAAATGTGAAGCGCGGTGGCTTAGTGGTTAAGACGCTGAACTGCAGACTGGAAGGTCGGCAGGTCAGCAGTTCGAGACCCGAGTGCCGCGTGACGGAGTGAGCTCCCGTCTTCAGTCCCAGCTCCTGCCAACCTAGCAGTTCGAAAGCAAGAAATTGCAAGTAGATAAATAGGCACCGCCTCGGCGGGAAAGGTAACAGCGTTCCGTGCACCTCGGTGTTCAGTCATGCCGGCCACATGACCACGGAAGTGTCTTCGGACAGCGCTGGCTCTTCGGCTTAGAAACGGGGATGAGCACCGCACCCTAGAGTCGGACACGACTGGTTGGGGACACCTTTTACCTTTTACCAGGTGTGTAAAGAAACACTTATCCATGCAATGTTCCACGTGGCAGATGTTTTGCTTAAACCATTTACTCCAGCTGTTATGCAGGTAGTGATAGCATTCCAAAGCAAAGCCCACCTGGAACATAGACCCCTGGGGTGCTAGTGTTCTATATATGGGTGATGAAATATAGTTTAAAGAAATCATGCAACTAGAGATGAATGGATCAGTTTATTTCTGGTCCATGTCCATTTCATATGTGTTTATGTCACATATGTGGGTTCTGTCCCATTTCCACATAAATGTGCGATTTTCATTTAAATTCACATATAAATACAAGAGAGGGAGTGCATGTGAGTGCTGTGCATGGGGGTGGGGTGGGGGAGAAGAAGAGTGCCACTACCCAAATTTTATGGGTGTTCTTTCCCTCTGATACTGAATCCAGTCTCTAATTAAAAGCAGCTGCTATTTTATCTGACCTTGCCTTGTTCTTTGCTCCTACCATTTCCTACCTGGACTGCCCTTGTGGCAGTATTGGTAAATATACATGTTTTCATACTTGGGTTTTCCTGTTATTGGGTTACATCCAATGGTGTTGTTCAGCTGCGGGGAGGGGATTGCTAGCAGAATGGGTCTTCCCCACCCCAATCTTTTTTGGAGGGCTGGGGAACCATCTAGAGCAGATCTGTGGCATACATAAGGGGCTGCATGGGAGAGGAGAGGACAGGGAAGTCCCGTTGCATGAATGGAAGTCTCATTGGATCCCACCCCGGTTGTAGAATGCACAAGTTAGAGTCCAGAAAGGACTTACTTGTTTCTTTCCTCTTTGCTTTATGAATAAAATGTATATTCAGTGCAATAAAGATGAAATGGGATCCCCTACTCTTTCATCACACTTAAACCATCCTACAAACAGAACTGGTATTTAATTCATAATGTATTGACTACATTTTTAAAGAAAGTAGTTGGTTAGAGTTGAGGGCCTGTTATATCCATTTCTGTATGTGAGGTAGAGAGAACCTCGATGGCGAGTGTTTTGGCGCAGATCCAGATAAGCATTACTGTCACATCTGATTCTTTATTGGACAGTATAGATGCATACCAGAGAATTGAGAAAATAACATCTGGCCTAAGTAGTAGTCCGATTTATGTGTGTTAAATAGCCTATACCACATTTTGGCTTGTTTACTTTCAATTAGACACCATGTAATCCAAAATAATGCACTGTTAATGCATTCTGATGGCCTGCACAGATAGAATCTCCTGCACACTAATTAATGTAAATGGTAGTAATTCTGCAAACAACTTAATTTATCTGATTTCATCTTGGCAGTATGTTCTAACTCGGAACAGTCTTGATTGTTCTACAGTTTATTTTGCTCTACTTCTCAGGCTCACAATGATGCATTATTTCACATTGAACACTGCCTTCCAATAAGCAACAATTAGCTTCCATTGCTTAACTTGAGCCAGGCCTCACAGCAGCAGAGCTACGTAAGTTGACGTTGATGGCAGAGCGCAGCTTCAGAAGATCTGAAGTATTATTTTTGGTACTAACTGTTCACAACATGGGCAAAGTATTTCTCCTTTTCTACTGAAATACCAGTCCCCACATTTGGAAGGCTATGAAAAGGGGTGTCCAGTAAGGGGGCATGATGTTTGGGCAGTCCTATTTTAGAAATTAAGCATTCCAAAGCACTTTAGAAGAATAGCATACTGAATATTTTGTAAGTGTCAAGGTGGAGACTTAGAGCAGGGGGGCGAACACATGGCCTTCCAGATGCTGTTGGACTGCAGTTCCCATCAGTCCTAGCCAGCTTAGCCAGTTGTGAGAAATGATGAAGGGACTGGAGGGCTACCCATTTAGGGATGCTGGAGAACTTTGAGATGGACTAAAATGAGCTTATATTTCTAAGAAACTGACCTGCAGAATCCACTGCACAGCGACCCCCTCAGGCCACATGGAGTTTGTGGACTTTTGGATCTTTTTTTTAAAAAAAACCTTTCCCACAGTGTATGTATTTATTCATAGGAAAATACTCAGGTTTCTGCTGAGACTGGTAAATATACGTGGGGAAAATTTGAATGGAATGGGGGACAATACGCAAAATGTTACATATTAAGGTAAATTATGTAAATTGTTGTGAACTCTCTTACAGAGTTATTTGTGTATTTTTCCGCATGATGAAAAAAATTGAATCTGTCTGTGAACGGATGATGGAGCAAAAGGCACCTGACAATCAGCGAAACACAGATGCAGCAGGTTTTGTGCAATCTTTACATCCCTACGCACATTCCTGACCCCTGATTTAGAGGATAAAGCAGGGTCCCACTCTACAGAGAGTTCTATTTGCATTCAAGAGAACATGAGCAGAAGCCCTCTTCAGACTGTTACTCAGTGCAGCAACATTGGAGAATGAGGGGTGGGGCCAGCTCATGTCCCTTACTTGTTGTGTTTACATACTTTGTTTGGGCTTAGCGCCTGAACAGGGCCATCTAGTGATGAAACTATATAACGACACTATCCACACGGTCAGTTTTTTTTTAAAAAAGCTATTTATTTATTCATTCAGAGATCATATTGTTAGAAATAGCTCCTGGGTTTCATTTTTTTTTTTTTTGCTTCACATGACCATGAAATGGAAACCATGGTGGACTGTGCATATGGAGAGGCAGGGGTGTGCAGATGAGTTAATTTTCAATTAAGTTTTATTAAGCAGGTCTATTTATATCCAGAATAATTGTTGGGGAAGGGGCAAAACCTATTTTCCCCCAAACCCCTGAGGTAATCAGGGCAAGGTTTAGCTTCCAATAGTGTCTCTGTAAATACCTGGCTATTGTCTCCCATATAAGTGAAAGGCTGCAATTCATTTTGATGGTGAGGTGTTGAAAGTGTCGTACTTAACTTGAGCACATGGTTGTAATGAAAACAAAATAGCTGCTTCTGATGCTGGGTGGCCCAATCTTGATTAAGACGGTGTGTGTGTGCGTATGTGTGCAATTTAACTTTTGTTCAGAACATACAGATCTTAGCCCTCTCCAGGCTTGTACAGTATACAGTTCATCTGTTGACTCATCATGACAATGGACATTTTCCTAGTATATTATGTTGCTTATATTTTGTTCCCTACATATGGTATTGTTTAGCTGTGGCCAACCAAAAACTGCAAGTAATTTCACTGTTTACGTTTAGTATGCAAATCAATTTTGGAAAATTGATATTGTTGACTTAGTAGCAAGCTGCAGTGCCACTGGAAAAACCCATTGATAATCAATGGACCGACTACCTAAATTCTGTAAATCATATATTTTATGTTTTAGAATGGGATTAATTTTAGTAATTATAACACACTTTTTCTTTCAAGAAAGATTTGTTGAAACATAAAACTAGTATTTGATTTGCAGTTAATTCTATCAATGCTTGATGAGAAGCCCATCAAAGTAATAATATGCTTGCTAAATTATAGATGACATTCTATGTAAATTACTTGAGATCTCTAATTTTAGTGTTTTAAAAAAGTATTCCTATGCAATATATTTACTGAGGCAATAAAAGATTGGGCCATAATAGAAAGTGTCCACATTAGATTTATATACAATTTCTTATGCTCAAATAAGGAATATTTAGAGTGTGTTGCATGCATGTGTAAAAAGAAGTGTATTATAGTGCATCAAATAGGCTCTTATGGATTAAGATGTTTGGTCATAATCCATCCCTTCACATGCATGTGGGAGTAGGATCCAAACTGGGATTTCTGAAGTCCTTTTCTCTTCTGCTATCCCTCAGCTTGGTATATGTTTGGGTCTGGCTGGCCACCACTATGGGTCTTCTAACCAGACCAACATGGGATGTGTATCACAGGGTGGTCATGTGCCCTCTTTTACAGCGGTCAGTCATTTGTTTGAGAGGCTGTCAGAGGACTGTCCTCTGTTTTGAAGGCATCCTCTCTTTGAGGGGCTGTCCACAGTCCAAGTCTGGCTTAAAGTCAAAGAACCACCAGAAGCAACTGCTGGGCCTTGAAGTAGCCCATCAGCAGCACCTGGGGGCACCCTGCATGAGCCTCTTGCTCTGGGGTGGGTGTGAGTCGAGGTCCTTTTGATTAGACGTCACAGTCGCCACTTCACAGCCATCCATGGTTTTCTCCCGGAAAATGCGGATTTCCAAGGAGGCGTTTTGCTGCAATGTTTTTGGTTTGCTGCAGGTTTCCCATGGTTGCGAGCCGTCTGTCCCTCCCCCAAACCGTCTTCGTATTTTGCAGTGGGTGTGTTGTAGGCATGCGTAGTGCTTGCGTCGCTCTGTGACGCACCTTTACTCCCCCCATCCCTTCGCAGCTACGCAGTTACAGAGACACAGAGAGGCGTTCTCATCTCTTTAATCACACTTTCTCAAATTTTTGCAGCTTCGTATCTTCTCAACAGTTGCTTTTGGACTCAGTGCCCAAGGGCCGGGGGGGGGGATCTTTGGGGAGGACCAACATCACTCTGGGCACATTTCGGAGCGATGGGTAGGCAAGTACCGCTCATGCTTGTGAGTGCGAACCATCACGAGAGTCTCAGGCTGGGGAACTGACAAACAGTTGGCATGGAAATGAAGGAGCACAAGACACTTGCTTTTTACCTAATGAGGGACAGCAGAGCCCCTAAAATACAAAGCAGCCACTGAAGTGTTGCACCCCCACACTCACGGGACTGCACAGCTGCAAATTTAAGTATAATGGCAAAAAAAGGGCACAGCGGAGTCTGTTAGGGGAGCGTGCGGTTGTGCCACCAGAAGCTACTTCGAAGCTGCAATGCTGCGCAGTTGTGATGGAGTGGAGGGTTAAAGCAGTGCACACAAGTCATTTGGTCACAGTCTTCCACACTATGGTGGGATGTACTGTATTTCTATTTAAATTATAATAATTATTTCTAAATGATTTCTATAACTATTTGCATTTATACATATAAATTGGCATATGCAAATTTTATGCAAACCAGTGTCCTCTTTTGTCTTTTTGTGTGTGATGTATTTCTTCTTTGGGGGCAATTTGTAATTGGCCACCGTATGTGTATGTAAACCTGGAAGGCTCCCTTTTCTGTCATCCACACAGCCTGCAGTGTTCTGTGCTGTGCTGTTTACTCTGTTCCTAACATCCTGTTCCTATCTATCCATGTGTAAGTTGTTCCGTGTTCTCCCTGTTTATGGAGCTTTTCCATCTTCTCACTTTACAGGGGCAAGAAGCTTTGAGTCCTTACAAAACCAGAGATAATCAAGCAAGGAGCAGGGAAAACTAGATTATGTAGCTAGACTCTGAAGGGTACATTGCACTAATAGAAATGGAGACCACTAACTTGTTTCCTGAAGCGAAGCCTACAACCCTGAACATGTATTTCTTTCTGTGCTGCTGCTGCTGTTTGTGTTTTTAACTAAATGTCATGAATAATTCAGTTCTGACTCGGAGAGTCACAATTTTCCGACTTTTCTGGCATTTATTTATCTACTTACTTACCTTTCAGCCCTTTCAAAAATCCAATCAGGTTAAGAGCATTTTAATGCACCTATAATATGTCCATTGCCGTAGACTTTGGATAAAAGGAATAAAGAGTTCTTGTGATGGTTTTGAGAGATGCCGAAGTTACTCCAGTAACAGATGAAAAAATATTTTTATTTCGCATGCATTTGATTTTGAAATATTTTCCTATAAGATGAATATAGCCCAGAGTGCTTGATATAGTGGAGAGGTTTTATTAAATACTTTTCTAACTGGCTGTAGTCCTATCACAACAGATTATTTGGTCATTAATAATCATGCAGATCCATTCAGTCTTTCTGTACATTATCCAAGTTTATAACTGAGGAAAAATAATGGCTGTAAAAACCACAGTGCTTAACTTTCAATTATTTCATTGTACTAATCTTAACGGACTGCCTCAGTGTTGTGGTTTTTGTACTAGCTGTTCAGGACTTGTTGTTGTTGTTCAGTCGTTCAGTCGTGTCCGACTCTTCGTGACCCCATGGACCATAGCATGCCAGGCCTTCCTGTCCTGCGCTCTCTCCCGGAGCGTGCTCAAGTTCATATTCATTGCATCAGTGATGCTATCTAGCCATCTCATCCTCCGCCATCCCCTTCTCATTTGCCTTCAGTCTTTCCTAGCATCAGGGTCTTTTCCAGAGAGTTTTCTCTTCGCATTAGGTGGCTAAAATATTTGAGCTTCAGCTTCAGTATCTGTCCTTCCAATGAGCAGTCAGGGTTGATTTCCTTTAGGATGGACTAATTTGACCTCCTTGCAGTCCAGGGCACTCGTAAGAGTCTTCTCCAGCACCACAGTTCGAAAGCATCAATTCTTCGGTGCTTAGCCTTCCTTATAGTCCAGCTCTCACAGCCATACGTTGCTACTGGGAAAACCATAGCTTTGATTAGACGGACCTTTGTCGGGAAGGTGATGTCTCTGCTTCTTACTATGCTGTCTAGGTTTGCCATAGCTTTCCTCCCAAGGAGCAAGCGTCTTTTAATTTCATGGCTACAGTCACCGTCTGCGGTGATCTTGGAGCCCAAGAAAGTAAAATCTGTCACAGCTTCCATTTCTTCCCCTTCTATATGCCAGGAAGTGATGGGGCCAGATGCCATGATCTTCGTTTTTTTAATGTTGAGTTTCAAACCAGCTTTTGCACTCTCCTCTTTCACCCTCAACAAGAGGCTCTTGAGATCCTCTTCACTTTCTGCCATTAGGGTGGTATCGTCTGCATATCGGAGGTTGTCGATATTTCTGCTGGCAATTTTAATTCCGACCTGTGATTCATCCAACCCGGCGTTTCTCATGATGTACTCTGCATATAAGTTAAATAAGCAGGGTGACAATATGCAGCCTTGTCGTACTCCTTTCCCAATTGTGAACCAGTTGGTTGTTCCATGTCCGGTTTTTACTGTTGCTTCTTGACCCTCGTACAGGTTTCTCAGGAGACAGGTAAGGTGGTCTGGTACTCTCATCACTTTAAGAATTTGCCACAGTTTGTTGTGATCCACACAATCAAAGGCTTTAGCATAGTCAATGAAGCAGAAATAGAAGTTTTTCTGGAATTCTCTTGCTTTCTCCATGATGCAGCGAATGTTGGCGATTTGATCTCTAGTTCCTCTGCCTCTTCGGAACCCAACTTGTACTTCTGGTAGTTCTCGGTTCGCGTACTGCTGAAGCCTAGCTTGTAGGATTTTGAGCATCACCTTGCTGGCATGTGAAATGAGCGCAATTCTGCGGTAGTTTGAACACTCTTTGGCATTGCCCATCTTTGGAATTGGAATGTAAACTGACCTTTTCCAGTCTTGCGGCCACTGTTGAATGTTCCAAATTTGTTGGCATATTGAGTGCAGCACTTTAACAGCATCATCTTTTAGGATTTTAAATAGTTCATCTGGAAGACTTTCATCTCCGCCAGCTTTGTTGTTACTAATGCTTCCTAAGGCCCACTTGACTTCACTCTCTAGGATGTCCAGCTCAAGTTCAGTGACCGCACTATCATGGCTATCAGGGACATTAAGATCTTCCCTGCATAGTTCTTCTGGGTATTCTTTCCACCTCTTCTTAATATCATCTGCTTCTGTTAGGTCCCTGCCTTCTTTGTCCTTTATCATGCCCGTCTTTGCACAAAACGTTCCCTTGAGATCTCCGATTTTCTTGAAGAGATCTCTAGGCTTTCCCATTCTGTTGTTTTCCTCAATTTCTTTGCATTGTTCATTTAAGAAGGCCTTCTTGTCTCTCCTTGCTATTCTCTGGAACTCTGGATTCAGTTGGATATATCTTCCCCTTTCTCCCTTGCTTTTCACTTCCCTTCTTTCCTCAGCTACTTGTAAAGGACTTATTTCCTGCCAAATCTTTCCTTTCATGGGATTTTTACACTGTTTTGTTAATACTAGTAAAGCTTGGGAGTTCAAAGGCCTTGTTGCATCAAGCTTGGATTTCAGAGTGATATGTAGAGCTGTGTCCTTAATGTGCAGGACAACTTTTATTTTAGGGTTGTTGATTCTCTTTCAGCCTGAGGGCCAAATTTAATTTTGGAGATGCTTTTGGGGGCCACATTCCAGGGGTGGGTGGAGCCAAAGGCAAAAGGGGGCATTAGAACATAAGAGCCATGCTGGATCAGACCAAGGGTCCATCTAGTCCAGCATTCTGTTCACACAGTGGCCAACCAGCTGTCGACCAGGAATCCACAAGCAGGACATGAATGCCGCAGCATGCTCCTACCCATGTTCCCCAGCAACTGGTGTACATAGGTGCACTGCCTCTGGTACTAGAGGTAGCACATAGATATCAAGACTAGTAGCCATTGATAGCTTTTTCCTCCAGGAATTTGTCCAACCCCCTTTTAAAGCCATCCAAATTGGTGGCCATCACTACATCCTGTGGTTGTGAATTCCATAGTTTAACTATGTGCTGTGTGAAGTAGGACTTACTTTTATCTGTCTTGAATCTTCCACCAAGCTTCATGGGATGACCCCATTAGGTTCTAGTATTATGAGAGAAGGAGAAAAATGTCTCCCTATCCACATTCTCCTCACCATGCATAATTTTGTACACCTATATCATGTCTCCCCTTACCCTCCTTTTTTCCAAGCTAAACAGTCCCAGCTGTTGTAACCTTCTGTCATAGGGGAGATGCTCCAGCCCCTTGATCATTTGGCAGGGCCAAAATACCCCAAATACCAGAATATTTTAGCAGAAAGCTGTTACTGTGATGCATAGGAGAAGCATTTCGACCTTTTAGAAGTGGGGAAAAGCATGCAAAAGCTGGGAAACCAACAAGCAATCAGTGGTTGAGGGAAGAGGCCATTTGGGGATCCCTGGTGGGCCAGATTTCACCCATGGGCCTGAGGTTCAACACCCCTGTTTTATTCGGACATCAGCAAGGCATATATGACATTATGATATATTTTACTTTTTTCCTTCCAACATTGAAAACAGGGTAGAGGGGTTGAGAAATAGGGATAGTTGTGTTGTAAATGTCCATGTCATTTCTCAGTCTTCAAGTCCTATATAGCACTGTGGTTAGATTTGCAACTTTCCTGTTTCTCTTGAAAATTGATCTGGCATGCGCATTCAACCAGGGGCTCTCACTAGGGATGCTGGAGAATTTTGAGACGGACTAAAATGAGCTCGGATTTCTAAGAATCCGAACTGCAGAATACACTGCAGAGTGACTTCAGGCTATGTGGAGTCCATGGGCTTTCGGATTCTTTTTTTACTTTCCCAAAATTTACACATATTTATTCATAGGGAAATACACAAGTTTCTGCTGAGGAAAAGTTGAACGGAATGGGAGACAATATGCTAAATGTTACATACTGAAATAAATTATGTAAATTGTTATGAAACCTCTTATGTAATATTTGTATTTTTCCAGATGATGAAAAAAAAATTGTATCTGTCTGTGAGCGGATGATGGAACAAAAGGCGCCTGACAATCCACGCAACACAGATGGAGCGCATTTTACACAGTCCGTACATCCCTAGCTCTCACAAAGGCAAGCACCAAATGCAGGATTGGGATGAATACAGTCTTTATTATAAGTCTGTGTTTTCCCCAGTCCTGCAGTTCACCTCCACTTCCACCACCTCTTCCTTCCCTTGTTCCAAGACTCTCTGGAAATTAGAAATAAGGAGCCCCCAGAAAGTCAGAAAAAAAAGTAGCAAGCTTAATTTAGCACTAACATGGTTGCATACACAGGGATTGAACCCATGACCTCTAAGAGCTAAGCACTCAAAGCCTCCGGTTTGGATTGACCCTTTAGAAAGGGTAAAGGCAGAGATTACAGCTTCAGGTACTCCCGGTCCCAGGCAGAGCATCTTTTCACACTGGGACTGGACTGGGTTTATAAATCCTAATATCCTTGCTAGGGATGTACGAACGTCACTTACCTTTTCGAAGGGTGATATTCGCGGTGGGGGGAGGTGCTCCGTCCCTCCCCCCAAAATTCTTTTCGGCCGGCTCCGCTCTGCAGAGATTCTGTGGAGCCGCTGGCTGGGTCTGCCCGCAGCCGGACATCTGGCCGCTGGGCAGCCTGCAGGGACGCAAATGGCGGCTGCCGTAGCTGCCTCCATTTGTGTTCGCTTTTTTTTTTTTTTTTTGTCGTGATAGGCTATGTAAATACTTACGTAGCCTATCATGGCCTCTGCAGGGACGCAAATGGCATCCCTGCGTTAGCCGTGATAGGCTACATAATTATTTATGTAGCCTATCATGGCTCTAATGAAGAAGCGAATGGCGGCCGCAGATGCGGCCGCCATTCGCAAGTCAACGTGGACAGAAGCAGGTAAGTGCTCCGTTTCACGTGCCTTTCGTGGGCTGGGGGCTTTGTTCCACCATGGATTTTGGGGGGCCGAATGCACTGGCATTCGGCCTCACCGAGATCCATGGCGGAATTCTCTGACATCCCTAATCCTTGCTGGGGAAATGATGCAGTGTGCTGCCTCTGAAAAGAAGTCCCAGAAATCTTCCAGGACTACAATGGGATTTCTAAATTTGGAGCTGGGCTTGGAAAAACTGAGCTACTTCCAGTCTTCTGGAAAAATAGCTTGTTTTATTGAACCCAATCCCAGGAGGGGGCAGGGAAAGAGTTGGCACATCCCTGCTTGAAATGTAGAATGGCATTCTGATTATGCACACCAGTTTTTCATTATGCTGCCACAGTCTTCAAGCCAGATATCAAAAGAGAGGAAAAATGAAACCTGGTCCTTCTTTTTAACAGCCTCATTGAGTGCTATGCACAGAAGGAAGTGTTTTGTCTTTTTTCCTTTTTGGTGTTTGCCATCTAGCAACTATTTTGGGATGCCTCCAAAGACAGAAAATTGAATTGCCAGCAAAAAAGATGCAGAAAGTGGAACTAAGAGTATAAAGCAATCAAGATATTGAGAGGAATTAATTGGAGATGAATTACAAAGTTAAAACGGGTTTTACTGCAAACAAAAAAAAAAAGTCAATTTTCAGCAAATGGCCTATGGTATGCATTCATGAAAATAATTAACAAATATTTATTTTTTACTAGCTAAGTGCTTGTCAGTTTAACAGGCTGACTCAGGCAGCCTTGGCTGTACTTCAGCAATGCTGCTACTATTTGGGGACATTGACATTGACAGGCAGTGGTTTTCCAGGATTTCAGGCAAGACTCTTTCTCAGCTCTACGCGGAGATCCCAGGGACTGAATCTGGGATCTCCTGCATGCAAAACATCTACTCTACCACTGAGCTATGGCCCATCTTATACAATTGTGGCAGTATTGCAAATCATGAAAAACTCTTCTGTTTTCCATTCTGAAGAACAGGAATAGGCATGTTTTGGATTACAACACCCATAAACTCCAGCCAACATGGCAATTATCAGAGATTATGGGAGTTGTAGTCTAAAACGTCTGGAGAGTACCAAGTTGCCTACCCCTCCTAAGAGGAACCTCTTCAGCCAACTTGTAACTTAAAATGCTCATGCATTTATTTCTTCCCCTTGACCTTCTATTCATACTTGGTATGTTCT
The DNA here is from genome assembly GCF_057233095.1 of Heloderma suspectum. Lineage (NCBI taxonomy): Eukaryota > Metazoa > Chordata > Lepidosauria > Squamata > Helodermatidae > Heloderma > Heloderma suspectum. Next base: position 74,562,589 of record NC_139460.1, on the reverse strand, counting down.
ACACTAGAATTTTTTTTTCCATTTTAGTGTATATCCTGTGAAGGACACAAGATAGCAGTTCCTGTAAACAATGTTCATTTCTTTTGTCTATCACAAAAGGTGGAAATCCTTGAGAAAGCTTCAACTCCCTTAATATCCTGAGAGAGGTAAAGATGCAAGAATCTCATAATGTTGTCATGGAGATACATACAATACCCACTCAATTGTTGAATAACAGGTATTCAGAAGTCCCAACGAATTAGACGTGTAATCCAGACATCCTTTGTTGGGCCCTTCCTTTTTGTGACAGAAGTCTTCAGGGAATGGTGGGTTTGAAAAATGGCTGGGAGAAATGTGAGAATTCCCTGGCCATAGGGCTCCAATGGAGGTATTACCCTTTGCAAACTGCCCAGAGAGCTTCGGCTATGGGGTGGAATAGAAATGTAATTAATGATGATGATGATAATAGAGTCTGGAGGCATGCAAAAAAGAAAAAAGGGAAGCTTATTGGCTCAAGGTCTTACAAGAGCATGTGGGGGAAGAAGGAAGACCTTTAAGTCCCTCGTGAACTGTGAAGAGGAGAGGGAGATTTCATGGGAACAGAGCTGAGTCTGTGGATTTATCATTCTGTAAGATTTATCATCCTAGCGTGGTGTAGTGGTGAGAGTCTTGGTCTGGGAGTTGGATGGTCCAGTTCTAGTCCCCACTCGGCCATGGAAGCTCACTAGGTGACTTTGGCCCAATCACAGACTCTCAGCCCAACCTACCTCACAGGGTGGTTGTTGTGAGGATAAAATGGAGAAGGATAATGTAAGCCAAACTTGGGTTCTTTGCAAGAGGGAAAAAGGCGGGATAGAAATGCAATAAAACAAACAAACCAACCCTATAAGGTTTCTGGAGAATTTCAAGCCTGGTGGTGCCATTTTGCACATGTGAGGCACTGTTTCTGGGAAGGGAAAAGCACTGATGCCACCATAGGGCTAGAATCAAGTCTGCATTAGGCCTTCTTTAGGGTCAAGGTAACTTTTGTAGTTGTTGGCTGGCAATTGGCTGCTAGCCTATAGGGTGCCTTTGGCCATTTGCTGTTGACTCCATCCTATATTGAAAAGTCCAGGGTCAGGAAAAACTACACCAGGAAACCAGATCTGTATGAGCTGGGGGACAGTAGTAGTACATTCATTGACTCTTGAGAATAGCTGGGCAGATTGATAGGAGTTATCCAAACAGAGGTTGATGGCAATTCCAATATGCATCCTGCCCTCCCCATCTCTCTGTTTAGTCATGTTTCTTTAGGACGCAGCCACCCACTGCCAAAAGACAGAGGGATGCTCAAGCTGGACAGTCTATGCCAGGCCCATACCATTTTTATTTGAGTGAACCCCCATTGTTTATATTCAGTTATAGTGCTGTGTTACTCAATAAAGTTATGGATCCACCTCACATCGTACTCCTCTATGCCTCCGCAAACACAAAACTAAATAGAATGATACACTTGGGACAGCAATGAATGGGGTGACCCCCTTTGCCGCCACCTCCTCAGAGTCACCCCTGCTGGGTTTGCTTCACCATCCACAGCAGCCTGGTAGAAGTAGCCATTCAAGAAATGGCTCTCATGGAGCATCTAGGTGTTCCTAGCCCTTCTCCAGGGTTGATCTTCTCATCCAGTCAGATGACAGATGGATTTCCTCTCTCCCCTTCTCAGTCCTAGGACTCCTAGCAAGCAAAGAGAAGCATCAAGGGAGGCTGATATTAATTCCACTTCTCCGACTTCCTGACGTTCTGGCCACCCTTCATGTGCTGCTCTCAGGGAGCCCATGACAGTCTATCAAAAGAGCCACCCCCAGGGAAAAGCTGGTGGCTTCTGTCATGCCATACCTAGGAGTTCCTAGTCTTCCCCAGACACAGGTCTTCTCACCAGGCCAGGCAACAGATAGATTAGCTCACCTAGCTCTGTCCCTGCTTCTCCTCCTCAAATCCTAGCACTGACAGCAAGCAGAGGGAAGCACTTGGTTTAACATTTAGGCCACTCATCCAACTTCCTGATATGCTGGCTGCCTGGTTGTGGGCTTCTCTGCTGCTCTCTCATATAGGTTCCATTGTGAGGAGAGGGATGCAGACAATGCTGCTTCAGTAATGTTTACAATGGCAAATTCATACCAGAGAGCTGGATCGCTAGGGTAGCCACGTACTCATTGCCAAAAAAGAATTGCATCACCAGAAAAGAGGACAAAAGAGGACATCAATTTGTATTACATTTGCATATGCATAGATAGATAGATTGGATTTTTTAAAGCCATAATTTAAATAGAAATACAATACATCTCACCATAGTTGAGAAGACTGAACAGATGACCTGTGTGCCTGCTCAGCCTGCCATCCATGTTCTAAATTCCAGGGCCCATGCTCTCCCTCCTTATGATTCTTTGACTTTAAACTAGGCTTGGACTGGTCAGCCCATCAAATGGAGGACACCTTTAAACAGAGGACTGTTGTTTGTAAAATAACGGCCACCCTATCACTTGGGACATTTCTGCACCAATGCGGTCAACCCCATGTTCTGCGCATCCCATTATAAACTGGTTTTGCCATTTCACCGTGTGAGTACAACAGTATACGATGCAACCATGGAGCAGTGGTAGCCTCAGATTTGAAGAAACCTATGGAACTGTATGAGTTTGACTTCATTATCGGAAGCTAACTTACCACTGTTTTCATGGTCCAGAAGTGAGCCCGCAACTATCTCTAATAGTTGGCTCACTTCCTCTATTCATGCGGGACTGAGATAAAGTAAGTCAGGTGGCTTTTCTGCTGCCTGACAATGCTCAGTTAAAGCAGAAGGCCCATCTCTCCCTACTGGGATTCTGCCATCTATTAACCATAGCAGAAAAATGGCCAGCAAACAAGAAAAATCTCTGATAATTAAGTTAGGATGACTGCCAAGAATGTAATGGTTTTCCTGTGTATGAAAAGCTTCATGGGCAAGGAGTTATTTTTCCTAATTGTAAGCATTGGTGTACATATTTCATGAATTAGAACAAGCATTATATTGATTAAAACCTTTAAATCTTACAATCAGTACAAAATAAATATTTAAAATGACAACAGTTACTCTAGGGATTGGTACATTTTTCAGTGTGTTATAGATTTATGGAATAATATGTTGCAAATAGATGTCCAAGACTGGGTGGGGTGGGGTGGGGTGGAGGGGAACCTTAATTTTAAATGGCTGCACTTTGTTTATCACTGAAATGGCCAGAGTGAATGAGTAAAATTGTTTGAATTAGCCAAATATCTGCATCACATGCTTTTACTAAATCATTTCCATACAAACTTGAATTTGCTACTCATACAAAATGCATGATTTACAACATTATGTTTGAAATTCTCTGCAGAGATTTAAAAGCTTTATGTACTTTTTTTCCTGGATTAAGTTTTAACTATGAATAATAGAGATGACTGAAAGGGAGTTAGGGCCATTTTACATTTAATGTAGCGTATGTGTCTTCTGTCTATTTCATAGTGAACAACATCAAGTTTGAAGGGGTGATAGATGTCGGTAAACACCCAGGATCATGTGCTGGCAGCTGCAGTTGGTTTAGGTGTAGTGGCTTCTATGTCTGAGTTTTATCCACGTGATCTGTGGGATTCCCCCACTCAACCATTTGGATTCCTAGCCAGAGTCTGTATTATCTTTTTCTGGTGGAAATGTCAAAACCCACACAACCATATAATTCTTCTCCAATGTGCTTACACCTCAGAAGTGCGGCCCCACCATGTGGTGAAACAGAGACAGAATGAAAAACAGCGATGCATTCTTGATCATCAGATGGAAGCACTATTAATCATGAAATACTGATAGGGATTTCCCAGGTTTTCACATAAAAATGTCCCAGGCAAATCTACTTTACCATTATGTCCGTACTAGGAAACTAGATGGAAAGGTGGCGGGGAGTGGGGGGGGGGAGGGGAGAGATTCTAGATAAGACTTTAGCAGTTGGGTTTGTCTTGGATGTATGGGCAACTATTTTACAAATTGAGATAATTTAATCAACAAGCAGATTCTTCAGTGTTCTTATTTTGTGAGCAGTAGAGATCAATGTGCTATCATTCTGCCTGCCTTTTGCTTCCATTCAAAGTAAAACGGTGATTGAAGGGCAGATGCAGTCTTTAGGAGGTATAAAAACTCAGTGCATTCAATATTTGGAACAGGATATGCAGAAGCGGGATATACTTGCAGAAGACAATGCTGCACATGATGAACTGCTTTTCCAACTGCACATAGCTGCTCTAGGTGGCCTTGGATATAATGCCCATTGCACATCCAGCTCATACATCTCTCTATATACACCCCTTCTTTGCCCCCTACCCCCAATATTGGCTTCAAGGTACTACTTCAAGACCTTGGTTTTAAATCTCTAAAGCAGGAGTGGGCAACCTTTTGCGGGTCAAGGGCTGCATTCTCTTGGAGGGAAACTGGTTGAGGGCTGCAGAACAGTGGTAGCGGGTGGAGTCTAAGCAAAAAATGGGTGGGATTTTTGGAATATCATACCAATAAATCCCGCCCCCCCCCATGTTAAACTAGAGCCATTTTGAAATCATCATCTTTATTTCTAGCTAGGAGTTTCAACAACTCCTTTGGACCCCAATAGCAGATCAATATCAGATGAGTGTTAAGAAAAGAAAAGAAAAGGAAGAAGAAGAAGAAGGAGGAGGAGGAGGAGGAGGAGGAGGAGGAGGAGGAGGAGGAGGAGGAGGAGTTTTTTGCTTTGTGGTTGTTGTTTTTTAATGTTTTCATGTTTGTATTTTTAAGAGTTCTACTTATTTGAATGTTGCCTTAGGCATGGTTCACGATGGACAGGTGATACCAATCAATCAATGCAAACGTCTTCCACTGCACTCTAGCCTGGCTTAGTGGCAACTCGTCTGTTCTGTCATTTTGCCTACATCTCTTCTATTTTCCATTCCTCCTGTTATCTCAGTCTGTCTCTGTCCTATGGCTCCTTTGCTTCTGTACTCAAGCATGCTTAAATTTTGATCACTTCAAAGAATTCTCAGTTGCCTACTCCACCTACTGCCCAAACTCGTAGAACCAGCCAGTTTCAAGCAGGAAGTATTGCCAAGGTCTCCATCATTTGCTATATGGGCCTGCTCCAGTTTTATTGAAGGTTGTGTTATTTACTTTCATGGCTCCATGCTTAGTGCCATTTCCCAGCTTGACACTTCAGGCTAAAGGAATGTCTAGGGCACCAACTAAGGCTTTCTGTTACATCTGCCGCCCTGCATTTTTGGCTAGACAGGCAATTTTGCCTGTTGAACTGCAGCTTTGGGGAGGGGAAGGTTAGGAGGCCACACAGTACATGGGAAGCTGCATAATGTAGCTTCCATGGTCTCCTCCCCTGCCCTCCCCCGGGGCCGTCCCCTTTTCACCTTCTATGCAGTTCATTTCTGAGTGCGGAGATGTTGTCAGTGCAGAGAGAACCGCGTTGGCTATAAGGGGGCAGGGGAGGGGGCAGGAGCGTGGTTTCTGGGAACTGCATTCGGAGCCCTGGTGCTGACCACAGTTCCCAGAAACTGAAAAATCCTATGGCCCTCTAGATAGTGTCTAGTGGGCCACTGGATTGCTCCCTTAGAGACTGACACAGATTTTGGTCAATATGAGGAAGATAAATTATAATCGTTATATCAATACATGAAGACAAATTAGTTCAAGAACATGGTAGATGGGAAATAGTAAAACCAATGTTAGATAACATTATTTCCTGTAATACCTAAAGAACATGAAATGGACACTTTCTAAACTGCTTTCTTTCTTTAGTGCCAGTTGTAGGTGAGTAGATGTGACAAGGCTACGAGGTCTTGAGGTTTTCATGTTCTTACGAATTTAACTGAACTTAAAAACCTGGAATAGGATAAGTAGAACAGTTGCTGTCATATAAAGGTTGATCAGAACACCTGAAAGCGTTCAGAGCATCTAATATTTATGAATCCCAGTTGTTAAGCTGCTGACTACGTTAAAATATGGAGTACATTACTTGCGCCTTATTGTACAGTAGGTGTACTTTGTAGTTCACCTCGGCTGAGAAAACTGAATTCCCAAGCAAGTCAGCAGGTCCCCCCCCCCACAGTGCTCCAATTCTATTGTGTTCTGTAATAGTACTCCCTACTAGCCTTTCTCAGATTCTACTGGGTGTTGAGTCTGACTCAGTAAGACGTGTATTTCCCAAATGAATACTGAGAATAGTGGGCAGAGCTCACCTTCCCTGACTGAGGTGTGCGAGGAAACTGGTGGGGGGAACGGGACTAAAGTAATCTCCCAGTCCTGACATCCGGAAAGAGCATCCAGTTCACAGGACTAAATGATTTAACACCTACAGCATCCTGTTAGAACTCGATGCAACACTGGGGCTTTGTGTCTTCCACTGACAACAGTAGGACAAACCTCTCCCCTTTCATTCATATCCTGCCTGATGCAAAATACTAGTACAGCGAAAAGAGCACAGAGCTATTTATTTTGTTTTACTTTGCCAGCATAAAACTTAAGCGTATGACTTGGTCAAAATTCCAATTACGTTCCCTAATTAGTTCACTGACAAGCCGTATGTCAGCCTTGTGCAGAGAGCCACAAAGTACATACATCTGCATGTATGGGGAAGGGGGAGGTTGGGATTATGCCCCTTGGACCTGCCTGCCTTTGGGAAGTCTTGCCTACACAGGGGCCTATATGCCTACACTACAAATGAGAGGCCTGTGTGCCAGGGCCAGCCCAGGCCATTCCACTGCCTGAGGCAAATTCCAAGATGGAACCCCCTCCCATTCTATGTACAAAAGCCAGCCAGACTCTGACTTCAGCTCTGGCTATGGGATGCTGTCCTCCATCACACCAGAGAACAGCAGGGTAGCTGAGAGGTGCAGGGAAGATTGCATGGCACAGACAGTTCTATCCTCCCAACAACTCTCTACAGTTCCTTGTCCCCCCCTCCCCCGGTATCTGCTGCTTGAGGCGGCCATGTCACTCTGCCTAATGGTAGGGCCTGCCCTGCTCTACCCTTCTTTTAGTATGGAACATGTATACATAGATTGTGCATGTTGAGATGTACATGCCTAGGTCCCTTTGCAGCATCTCCAGTGTGTGGAGGTTGGGTGCTTACCTTCTCCTTCTGAACCACCTTGCTATAGTAGACAGGAAAGATGATATCACCAGAAAGTTGAAACTAGCTAGGTTAGGGGAACTTCTGGGCTTTCACCTGGTAGAGAGCCTTCCTCCAGGAACTGAAATATGGGGGCGGGGGACACAAGGCTATCTGGGAATCCAGGTGTGAGCATCTTTTCTACATCAGCAGCCAGTAAACCAATCTATTCCTTCTCCTCTCACACCCGTTTGCACATTTTAAAAAAATCAACTACTGCTAGCAGCTGATGTGCAAGAGCTGAGCAATCGTAGGCCTCCTCATATGCCTGGAGGGATGCTGGGGCAAAAGTGAACGCTTGCCATGTGTTGCCAGGGCTGGAACATCACCATACACCCAGCTTCTGTCTTTATCTGCTAATACTTTCCTCCTTTCCCTAGGTGACCAATAGAAATAGAAATGGATGAATTAAATCAATTTATTAATGTATATCCCAATCTATAGGACCAGGACAGGTACAATCATTATAGTGCCTCTCTTGCTGTAAATAAAACCAAAGGGCTTATTGTACAAAGCAGGAAGAAAGAGGTGGCAGCAGTTATCTAAATCTTTGCCAGTTTAAAACCTGGGAAATTATGGACAGTAACAGTAAGGCAAAGTTAGTAGGAAATCAAGGCTGCACTCCTATAATACTTACCTGAGAGTAAGTCCCTTTCAACTTACTCTTGAGTAGATATGCATAGGATTGCATTGCAGGGCTTTACTGCAACAACAAAGACGGACACCATGGATTATCTAGCCACATTGGTTATTTTAAATATAAAAATATAAAGTTGGAGGTCAAGTCAAATGGCCAGTATATCATTTATTAAACTATGCATTATTTTAGTTTTCATACTAGGTTTGACAATTTGGTGTGGTGCATAAGGTCTCTTAGAAAGAGAGGCTAACAGCACAATCCTACATATGTCTACTCAGAAGTAAGTCTCATGGAGTTCAATGAGACTTACTTCCAGGTAAGGAATCCTGCGTATAGGATTGCAGCCTTAGTTTTCCACGTAATTGGACAACTCTCCGTTTCCCTTCTCTCAGACTTTTGTTTCAAGGGGAGGGGGGAATCCTACCTGGCAACTCTGCAGCAAAATTCCATGTGGTTGACAGCAATTAATTTTTTTCTGTATCAATGAAGGACATATCAATTAGTTCAGTCTATCAGTTAGGTGAATACATCATCCATGTGTCATCATTTATGTGGAACTGGCATTTCACTGGGATTTTTTTTCTTATGGGAAATAACTTGTGGCAACAAACATATAATAGGTTTCTCACATGATGAGTGTGAGAGGTGGCACATGAAAGATGTGGCAACAAACATATAATAGGTTTCTCACATGATGAGTGTGAGAGGTGGCACATGAAAGATGTGGCAACTCTAGCTGTCCTAGTCTACAGAAGGGGTGAACAGAAGGTAGATCAGTATCTGTTAGTAGAGAGAAGGATGGTTTTCAGCACGGCCCAGTTGTTTAACAGTTATAAGCATAACTTCCCATTTTTTGAAAATGGTAACATCAAAAAGTCTCCCTCTCTGATCCTGTAGTAAGTCAGATGTAGATTTGGGGTGCATCCAGACAGATGGCTGCTAGTACTGTGCTTGTGCTGTGGTAGGATAACATAGGAGGGTTAAATGGAAGACTCTGGGCCAATTTGCACCATCAAATAAGCCACCATGGCTTATTTGATGGTGTGAACTGGCTCAGAGTCTTCCATTTAAGACTCTGTTATTAAAGCCACGGTGGGCTGTGGTGCGGGTGGGCGGCCATTTTGACAGCTTGTCGTATTGTCCAATCCCAGGGGGTGAAGGTTGTGCACGGGTTAAACAACCCTCACATAACTCGTGGGCTGTTCCAGGGTTATGTGAGGGTTGTTTAAACCTCGCACAACCCCTGCTGCCTGGGTTCAGATGATACAACAAGCCACAGCCATGGCCTGAATATTCAAAACTGCCTGGCACATGCCACAGTCCTCCATGGTTTAAACAAGCCATGGTGGGCTGTGGTGATTGTGCTAACTCGGTTATTATCTGGAGCCATGTATAATCCTGTGACTGAGGCAGGGCAATTACGGAATCAAAGTAGGAATGGGCAAACACACTCCTGTCTATGCCGCGTGCTGTGCGTCCCCCCCCCACTGGTCGCTTGCCCCTCCTTGCTGCTTTCGGCGAGCCCCCAGGCAGTCCACAGGCACTGATGAGTGGTGTGCAGCATCCCAGTCCTCTGCAGAGCTTGAGCTTCCAGCTGGACTCCACTGCCATCCCTAAATAAAAGCCTCATCTGTAAGCTCCTTGTATTAGTATAAGCAGTCATTGCAGACCCAAACTACACATTCCATTATCTGTGTACTCTTTAGTGGAGGGTTAGCTTTGTATTTACTCTACTGGAAGCACACACAATTAGATCAGGACCACTGTGCACTGGGAGGGGAGGATTAAGCCTCTCCCCATCATTCTTCCCACCAAAAAAATCCTTCCCGTGGGGGGTGGGGGAAGAAACAATGTCTCCATTGATGACAATGGAGACAATTTTTTTTTTTTAGAAAATTGGGGGTGGGGGAGAAATTTCAAGGGGAAATGGGGGAGGGGAAGGTTGAAATCTCCCCTCCCAGTTCTTGATGGCTCTGATCTAAATCAGGACCATGCACTCTTGCACTAGAGAAAATAAAAAGCTAACTCTCAGCTGCAGACGACATGATTCATGCGAAATGTAGTTTGCTCCCAGTGTTTGGCTCATGGGTGCAGCAGGTAATTGCCTCCACCTTTTGAGCCACCATTTTGCATCTGGCTGCATGACTAAGGATGGACCAAAGTCCCTTACCTGGTCCCGCAGCTTGCTTCGCGGTGGAGGGGAGGCGCTTCGGTTCTCCCCCTGAAGTTCTTGGCGGGGGGGAGGCGCCCCGCCCCTCCCAGCCGAAATTCAGGCTGGGGGGGAGGTGCCCCATCCCTCACCACCGAAATTCAGGCCGGGGGGGAGCGCCCCGTCTCCCCGGCCACGAAATAAAAAAAGTAAAGTAAAACAAACAACAAAAAAAAACGTGATAGGCTACGTAACGATTTACGTAGCCTATCACGGCTAGATTTTCAAAGTCAGCCGTGATAGGCTACGTAAATCTTTACGTAGCCTATCATGGGTGACTTTGAAAAAAAAAAAAAGCGCGTATGCAAATGGCGGCACCCATGGGCGCCGCCATTTGCGTTTCTTATTTGGGCACGGGTAGTCTATGTAAAGATTTACGTAGACTATGGCGAAAATAAGGGAAACGCCGCTGAAACGCCACTGGGACCTGCCGCCGAAAGGGACATTCGAAGGAGGTAAGTCCCATCCCGGGGGGGTGGCAGGGGGGTGGCGGAGAATTTCACCACCAATTTCGAGGGGCTGAATGCATTGGCATTCGGCCTCCCGGAGATTCGTGGAGAAATTCTCCGACATCCCTATGCATGACTGTAAGCAATAAACAGTCATCAATCAATTCACAAGAGGATTCCTCTAGCAATACAGTAAGGCTCACATACTTCATAAGGTAATACAGGGCCAGGACAATGTGGGGCATTCTTGCTGGTCTCAGGCACTCCATCCTCCCAATCTGGATTTTGGGACTGAAAGACCCAGGAAAACTGTGGGTGCATGGGGACTAAGTTGTAATCAAGCACAATTTGTTACCTTGCACAACGTCCTGACTGATCACAGGGCACGTCTGTTAAGACACCAGCCTTAGCTTCCAATTTTCCGGCTTTGTGGAGCTTGAGCCAACATAAGATAACCATAAAACAGCTCTTTTGTTCACTGAATATATATTGGCTGTGATCCAGTAAATGATTACTGCAGAGGCCAAACACTTCGTCAGCTATGGAATGGCGTGCCCTTTTTAAAAATATTTTTTTACTTCCACTGTTGACAGAGGAACCTGATTATGTATACAGTTTTCAACCAATTTTTTTAGGGCTGGATCCAGACTTAATCATACTTAAAGCCACTGAAATCAATGGGACATAATTACTAATGTAAGTCCCATTGAATAAGCAGTGGTATGGAAAGTAATCATATGTGGGAAAAATGGGAAATTACAAAAAATTATATGTTTCTTTTGGCAGAGGTTGTTTTCATTAAAAGACTTTCACAATTGTGTTTAAAGACTGCTTTGGATTGTGTTAATTTCCTGTTTGTGCAAGTTATGTGAAAGTATGACAAGGAAGTCTGGAATAAATGACATTACTTAACCTTTTAGAAAAGCATTTTTTTCCTTACAAAGTAGCAAAGTAGCAAATCTATAGTCTTCCTTCTTACAGCTAGCTTCACTGGTTTTAAAAACCTTATCTATTTAAAATGCTGAAAGTTGCACATTACTCTAACACAGCATTGCTCTGGCATCTTCCCATAAATTCATTTAGCAAAACTGAGAATTATATCTCCACATTTACTATGATAACGTGCACGACTAGAACTTTATGTTATCACGCACAATCATGAAAATGCATGCTTTCGCTCTGTATCACGTACAATAGTTCAAGATAGCTTTATATCAAATCTCATTTTCCATCTCTTGTAGTACAACAATCCATGTTCTGGCCACGTAAGCAGCAGTCCTTTATTGTTCTCTCCCTCTGTATGTATATATGATCAGTAGAATGAATCAAGCTAGCAAATTGGAGTCTTTGTCTGGAGCGTTTCCTGTCTGTATGTTGCAAAATCCACTTTAGCCACTAGATGGCACCATTTCCTTTTCGGAATTTCACAAAGTTTTCCGCAACTGAATCAACTATACTTCCATTGCAAAAAAAAAATGTCGAAAAGCTACAATCCTAGACATGGTTATCTTGGAGACCAAGCAAATCCTGGATTAATCTTACAAACAAGCCAAAAGAATGAATGACTGGTGCCCAAACCGAGGTCAGTTATACACTTCAAAACAACAACTAAGGACTTAGTGGCTCTGAAGATGGACTTTGGTGGGATGAAATGAGTGGAAAATAGCTTGACACTGGGGAATGAAGAAACCTCAAGGAGGTTCCTTGCTTCTGAGTTTAAGTGAGCTGGCTGTACACCGCAAAAGCTGTACTGTGGAAGATAACTAGCTCCCAGTGTATAAAACAAAAGGTATCATGAGGGGTGCCCAAGCGGTATCTAAACCTGCTGACCTAACTTGTGGGTGGGAATGCTTCAGGACTGGGCCACCAAGGCTTTGGATTAGTGCACTCATGAGTAACTGGCTAGGCAGTGACTTGCCAGTCAGGTAGGTATTTCCATGTTTCCTTAGTTCCATGGGAGCAAGTTCCTTTAATTTAATCAGTGGACCAAATACATAGGCGATTACTCTGGGCATCCTGCAACCATCCAGGGCAGTATTCGTGTTCCTGGAAGCTTTTCATGCCTGACAATGCCTGGGAAAACAACCATGTTTTTACACAGCACTCACTTGAAGTTCACTGGAGTCGGCATCAGGCAAATAGGCCAAACAAGACATGCTGATGGAGATGAGTGAAGGCATCTCTGTCTCTTTAAAACACTTACAAATGGCAGCTGAGGAAGTGCCATTACCAATCAGGACCGTAGTGTGCTATACATGCAGCTGCCTTTGAAAATGTTCTGGAAAGTTCAGTCCAAAATACGGTGGCTTGATTGCAAACTGGGAGTGGCCGCTGTGATTGCATCATTCCAGTACTTTGTCATCTGCACTGGCTGCCAGTCCATTTCGGGACCCACTTCAAAATGCTGGTTCTACCCTTTAACGCTCTAAATGGTTTGGGGCCAGGTTACCTGAAGGAGCATCTCGTATATTTACCTACCCAGACATTAAAATAATAACCTAAGGCCCTCCTCTGGGTGCCCTGCCAAAGGAGGTGAGGCAGGTGGCTACAAGAGAGAGGGCCTTTTCAGTGGTGGCACTCTAACTGTGGAATGCATTCCTCAGAGGGGCTTGCCTACTTCTACATTAGGGTCTTTTCTGCGGCAGGGGGGGATCTCCACAGTGATGGGTTTAGTTAGCTCTCCACTTTGCTGCAGATTTTACAGGAATCAAATCTGTTCCATCTGGGGACACACAGGGCTTGAAAGCCCGGATTATCCCAAAGCTAGCCTGGGGCTCTCGGTAGGTCATGTGGCAGTTTACCATGAATTGTTTGGGTGGCTACTGGGTGGAGTCTCATCCACATCAGCACATAGAGAGCTTGTTTCCTCCCTCCCACTCCCTTCCATTCTTGCCTTGTTCCACCGTTTCTCCTTTCTCAGGCCAGTGTGTATTAGCACCTGCCTCCCCAGCCTACGCCCGATTTCCCCCATTTTTTATTGTTGCTCAGTCGTTCAGTCATGTCCGAGTCTTCGTGACCCCATGGACCATAACACGCCAGGCCTTCCTGTCCTGCGCTCTCTCCCAGAGCGTGCTCAAGTTCATATTCATCGCATCGGTGATGCTATCTAGCCATCTCATCCTCTGCCGTCCCCTTCTCCTTTTGCCTTCAGTCTTTCCCAGCATCAGGGTCTTTTCCAGAGAGTTTTCTCTTCACATTAGGTGGCCAGAATATTTGAGCTTCAGCTTCAGTATCTGTCCTTCCAATGAGCACTCAGGGTTGATTTCCTTTAGGATGGACCGATTTGACCTCCTTGCAGTCCAGGGGACTCGTAAGAGTCTTCTCCAGCACCACAGTTCGAAAGCATCAATTCTTTGGCGCTCAGCCTTCCTTTGAGTCCACCTTTCACAGCCATACATTACTACTGGGAAAACCATAGCTTTGATTAGATGGACCTTTGTCGGCAAGGTGATGTCTCTGCTTCTTACTATGCTGTCTAGGTTGGCCATAGCTTTCCTCCCAAGGAGCAAGCGTCTTTTAATTTCATGGCTACAGTCACCGTCTGCGGTGATCTTGGAGCCCAAGAAAGTAAAATCTGTCAGAGCTTCCATGTCTTCCCCTTCTATATGCCAGCAAGTGATGGGGCCAGATGCCATGATCTTCGTTTTTTTAATGTTGAGTTTCAAACCAGCTTTTGCACTCTCCTCTTTCACCCTCAACAAAAGGCTCTTGAGATCCTCTTCGCTTTCTGCCATTAGGGTGGTATCGTCTGCATATCGGAGGTTGTTGATAATTCTCCCGGCAATCTTAATTCCGACCTGTGATTCATCCAACCCAGCGTTTCTCATGATGTACTCTGCATATAAGTTAAATAAGCAGGGTGACAATATGCAGCCTTGTCGTACTCCTTTCCCAATTTGAACCAATCGTTTGTTCCATCTCTGGTTCTTACTGTTGCTTCTTGACTCTCGTACAGGTTTCTCAGGAGACAGGTAAGGTGGTCTGGTACTCCCATCACTGTAAGAATTTGCCAGAGTTTGTTGTGATCCACACAATCAAAGGCTTTAGCGTAGTCAATGAAGCAGAAATAGACGTTTTTCTGGAATTCTCTTGCTTTCTCCATGATCCAGCGAAAGTTGGCAATTTGATCTCTAGTTCCTCTGCCTCTTCGAAACCCAGCTTGTACTTCCGGTAGTTCTCGGTTCGCATACTGCTGAAGCCTAGCTTGTAGGATTTTGAGCATCACCTTGCTGGCATGTGAAATGAGTGCAATTGTGCGGTAGTTTGAACACTCTTTGGCGTTGCCCTTCTTTGGAATTGGAATGTAAACTGACCTTTTCCAGTCTTGCGGCCACTGTTGAGTGTTCCAAATTTGTTGGCATATTGAGTGCAGCACTTTAACAGCATCATCTTTTAGGATTTTAAATAGTTCAGCTGGAAGACTGTCATCTCCGCTAGCTTTGTTGTTACTAATGCTTCCTAAGGCCCACTTGACTTCACTCTCGAGGATGTCCGGCTCAAGTTCAGTGACCGCACTATCATGGCTATCAGGGATAGGGGTGGACGAAAGTCACTTACCTTTCGTCGAAGCTTGTTTGCAGTGGGGGGGAGGCGCTTCGCTGCTCCCCCCGCGAAGTTCAGTCCGGGAGAGGAAGCTTCCCGCCTCGCCCCGGCCGAAATTCAGTCCGGGGGGGAGGCTTCCCGCCTCGCCCGGCTGAAATTCAGGCCGGGGAGGAGGCTTCCCGCCTCGCCCGGCTGCGAACTCGAAAGTTTTTTTAAAAAAACAAAAACGCCCCCGTGATAGGCTACGTGACGATTAACGTAGCCTATCACGGCTAGATCTGCAAAGTCAGATCTTTACGTAGACTACAGTGACCAAATAAGGAACGGGAAGGGCGGCTCCCTATGGGGGCTGCCATTATCCGTACGCGCTTTTTTTTTTAAAAGTCACCCGTGATAGGCTACGTGACGATTTACGTAGCCTATCACGGCTGACTTTGCAAATCTAGCCGTGATAGGCTTCATTAATCGTCACGTAGCCTATCACAGGGGCGCTTTTTTTTTCTTTTATTGCAATGGCGGCGGCGGCAGCCGGTCGAAAGACCGGCTGCCGCTCCCGCCCTGCACGAACACCCGCCGAACCGCTGGCCGGGAGGGACATTCGGTGAAGGTAAGTCCCATCCCGGGGGGGGGGGTGCGGGGTGCGGGGGGGTGCGGAGGATTTCTCCCCGAAACTTGTTCGGGGGGCCGAACACGTTGGCGCTCGGCCCCACAAAGTTTCGGGGAGAAATTCTCCACCATCCCTAACAGGGACATTCAGATCTTTCCTTATAGTTCTTCTATGTATTCTTGCCACCTCTTCTTAATCTCATCTGCTTTTGTTAGGTCCCTGCCTTCTTTGTCCTTTATCATGCCCATCTTTGCACAAAACATTCCCTTGAGATCTCGAGTTTTCTTGAAGAGATCTCTAGTCTTTCCCATTCTGTTGTTTTCCTCGATTTCTTTGCATTGTTCATTTAAGAAGGCCTTCTTGTCTCTCCTTGCTATTCTCTGGAACTCTGCATTCAGTTGGATATATCTTCCCCTTTCTCCCTTGCTTTTCACTTCCCTTCTTTCCTCAGCTACTTGTCAAGCCTCATCAGACAGCCACTTGGCTTTCTCGCATTTCTTTTTCTTTGGGATGGATTTCGTTGCTGCCTCCTGAACAGTGTTACGGACCTCCGTCCATAGTTCCTCAGGCACTCTGTCTATCAGGTCAGGTCTAATCCCTGAAATCTATTCCTCACCTCCACTGTATATTCATCAGGGATATGATTCAGGTCATACCTGAATGGTTTAGTGGTTTTCCCTACGTTCTTCAATTTCAGCCGAAATTTTGCAAGAAGCAGCTCATGATCTGAGCCACAGTCAGCTCCAGGTCTTGTTTTTACTGACTGTATAGAGCTTCTCCATCTTTGACTGCAAAGTACATAATCAATCTGATTTCGATATTGACCATCTGGTGATGTCCATGTGTAGAGTCGCCTCTTGTGCTGTTGGAAAAGAGTGTTTGCTATGATCAGCGTGTTCTCTTGGCAAAACTCTATTAGCCTTTGTCCTACTTCATTTTGTACACCAAGGCCGTGCTTGCCTGTTATCCCGGTGATTTCTTGACTTCCTCCTTTAGCATTCCAATCCCCTATGATGAAGAGGACATCTTTTTTTGGTGTTAGTTCTAGAAGTTGTTATAGGTCTTCATAGAACCGATCAACCTCAGCTTCTTCGGCCTCAGTGGTTGGGGCATAGACTTGAATTACTGTGATGTTGAATGGTTTGCCTTGGATTCATACTGAGATCATTCTGTCGTTTTTAAGATTGTACCCCAGTACTGCTTTTCCCACCCTTTTGTTGACTATGAGTGCTACTCCATTTCTTCTAAGGGATTATTGCCCACAGTAGTAGATATGATGGTCACCTGAATTAAATTCGCCCATGCCTGTCCATTTTAGTTCGCTGATTCCCAAGATGTCAATGTTCAGTCTTGCCATCTCATGTTTGACTACCTCCAGCTTACCTTGGTTCATTGATCTTACATTCCAGGTTCCTAGACAATATTGTTCTTTACAGCATCGGATTTTCTTTTCACCACCAGACACATCCACAGCTGAGTGTCCTTTCGGCTTTGGCCCAGCCACTTCACTCTTTCTGGCGCTACTTGGAAATATCCTCTGCTCTTCCTCAGTAGTATATTGGACACCTTCCGACCTGAGGGGCTCATCTTCCAGCGTCATGTCTTTTAGCCTTGTGATACGTTTCATGGGGTTTTCTTGGCAAGAATACTGGAGTGGGTTGCCATTTCCTTCTCCAGTGGACCACATTTTGTCAGAACTTTCTGCCATGACCTGTCCGTCTTGGGTGGCCCTGCACAGCATAGCTTATGGCTTCACTGAGTTACGCAAGCTCCTTCGCCACAAGAAGGCAGTGATCCATGAAGGGGACATGGATCATTTTTTATTACTGTCCCTTTTTTATTTTATTTTTTATTACTGACATTTTTTATTACTGTCCCTCTAAAACTGCAGTAGTGCAATAGCAGGTATAGGCACCCCTGAACAAATGTGCTATTTTGCAGTAGTCCTATAGTGCTATAGGGGGTATAGCTACTCCTGTTCAAATGCGCTATTTCGCGATAGTGCTATAGGGGGTATAGATATTGCTACACAAATGCAGTATTTTGCTATAATGCGATAGGGATATCTTTTAAATGTGCAATTGCGGGTTCCCCAGAAAGTACCTCCGGAACCACGCTCTCAGCAAAATGGTGGAAACATCAGGGAAACCCAGGTGGGGAAAATATTGGGGAAACACCCCTCGACTGGGGTCAGTGAGGTCATGGCCAGGTGAAAGACACACCCCTGGGTAGGGCTATCATGACAGAGTAAATGTGGAGGGCTGGTGCACACTGCAACAGAAGCACAGACAAGCTGAATTAAGGAAAACGATAAGACTAAAAGTCTCAGAAAAACCAGTTTTTTGGTGCAAAACTCTGAGGTGGCTGTGGGATGGCCACAAAGTCATGTGCCCCAAATGACCTCCAAATGCAGCAAACTTGCAGTTAATTACTTGTGGAGACACTCCCAGGTGAAGACCTTTTTATTCTCCTAGGCATTTTAAGAATGGTTTTTGGTGCTTTTAGATCACTGCACCTTTATTGCTGCTGGTTTTACTTTGGTTTTATTTGCTGGAGTGTTTTTACTCTTTGCTGCTGACTTTTATCTTGGTTTTATTATGTTATGTTTTTATTCATTGTTTTATTGTTTGTGTTTTATGTTTTTAATGTATTGTACACTGCCCAGAGAACTTAAGTTAGTAGGTAGTTTAAAAGTGTAGTAAATAAATTAATACCTAGCTCATTTCCCCCCTCATTTTGGTTAATATTAGTGTTGTGCAACTTCCCCCCCCTGCATTTTTGTCCATTCTCATTTAATTTGACAGAAAAGAAATTGCTTTTGAAAAATTCAGTGGTGAAGAAATTTTGCAGAAATTCTCACAGGTTGGGTTGGGGTTTCATAGGCATATCTTACTTAGTAGGTGGCCAATGAGTGTGCGCAGGTGTCCTGCTTTTCATTGAACAATCATCTCTCTGAGATTGTAGCCTCCTCAGCTTCTTACATTTCAATTAAATCCCAGGGGAAGACATAATGAGATAATTCCTCCCATAGGGCCTTTTTAGATCAGGAAGTGCAGGCAGCCTGAGAGGCCAACAGTGATTAGGTAAGCTCAAAAACACCACAAAAATAAATGATAGAACCCCCAGAGAATGAGACAGAACAATGGGAGCCTCTTTCATGGGGGAAGAAAACTTTCAGGAAATCAGAGGACAGATTTTGACTCAACACTATTGCCAACTCTTCCCTGGATATGGACACAACACTGTGCCCACCCTCACATCCGCACTGTGGTGGATGAACAATGGGGGCCAGCCTGCATACACAGTTGATGCTGTTGCAGCACAACCCCCCCCCCAAAAAAAACCCTTACAAAAAAAAGACAGAAGCTGTGCTACAAGCCCTGCCAATGGGGAACCCTACCTGTGAGAAATGAGCATTTCTTCTCCCTCTGGAGAAATTTGGTGAAATTGTCCCCCAATTTTTCTGCTCAGAAATAGGGTGGAGAATTTTGAGATGTACAGCTCTAGCTAATATAGATGTCAGGCTCATTCAAGTGATATACTGGTTGGTTGGTTGGTTTTCAGCTTTGTCTGTCTCTAAGCCATTGGGACATATATAAGTGCACTGCTTTTACTCCATATTGCCTACGGCACTGCACAGTAGAAAGCCTCTTCAGATGACACAGTGGACACTTGCCGAGCATATTAGGACTGTCACATGCAAGCAGTGTGATGTTTCAGATGCAAGCAGTTCTTAGGACATGGAGGCCATCTTGCTTACATAAGCAAGAGGGGATATATTTGGGTTTGTTCAGGCATCAGAGAAACTGAAAGGAGGAAAAATGGTAAGAAAATTGAATTTCAGTGGAGAAAAATTTGGTGGAATGTGTGACGTGTTGGATGAAATTGAATGGGAGAAAGTGATATGGGATGGAATACAGAGAGTAAGAGAAAGTTTTCCAAGATAAATTAAATGCTGTGCACAGGTTATGCATGTCAGATGGCAATAAATACAGTAGAAGTGGGGAAAAAGGCCAAGGTGGAGAACAAGTACATACAAAATGCAATCATGGATAAGAAACAGGGAATATGAGGGGTATAAAACATCAGGTACAGGAAGGGCTGATAAGAATACAGAATGAAGTGGAGAGAGTGTAACAAATTGATAAGAAAAACAAAGAAGGGGGATGAAAAGAAGATGGCACAAAAGGTAAGATAAAATAGGACTTCTTTTTAGTAGAAAACGGAGCAGAATACAGTTGGCAAAGGATCTTTGACACAGTAAAAATAATTTATTGGGAGGTGATGGAAATATTTCTAAAACACTTGCTGTTTTGGCCTTGGTACTCGGAGAGAAGGATGGAACATGGATGCCAGGAACATCTATAAATGTGCCAGGGAACAAGAAGAGAGCACAAAGAGAAATAAGATTCTTCCAGAGGAGGTGATTGCAGAATTAATATGGATGATGAGTTATAAAGGTTCAGGACCATCAGGGATTTATCAAGAGTTTAAAATAAAGTTGCAGAAGAGTTTGGGAACTGTTTAGCACAGCAGTGGAGGCAGCCTGCCCAATATCCTTATACATTTTAATATACATATTTAAGAATGGAAAGGAAATGCTCCTTGGAAAGGAGACAGAAGCTTATCCTGAACAAGTCAGCACTGGAAGAGTAACAGTGGGAGTAAACATGCATAACATCAATCAGTAATTCTGACAATGTGTTTTCAACATGACAGGTGCTGCCAACATTTTTCTTGCAATTATAATTTATGCATCAACATCAACTTACAAAGATGCCCAGCGTGCCAGTTCTTGGTAAACTTGTCATGTCATGTATGTGCTATTCTGCAAGAACACTGCTTGTTATGTATTCTCTTAGTTTGTAGCGCAATGGAACTCTGGTACAATCAGTCATCTGGTTCGACTCATGACTCCTGGCCCTCAGTCCTGCCAGTGTCTAACAGAGGATTCTGATATGGATGAGGCACAGGCTACTGCCTTGAGGGTGGGGGGACAGTCTTGGGGGGACAGTCAGTTTCTGACTCTGCAGAACCTCCGTCTCTTGAGCCTCACAGAAGTGTCATGCTACAAAATCAAGGGCCGGCCCTTTAACCATCGAGTCAGCTCCTCCAGGTCATGTCAGCCTACATAAGGCTTCAGTTGGCTTTAGCTTCCTGCTGAAGCAACATCCTCCTTAAGTTCTAGTAGGACAGCATTCCTGGCAGTAGGACCCACTTGGAGCTATTTATGGTTTTATTTTCTTCTGCCCTGAACTTGCATGTTGTCACTTGCCCTGTCTTCTTTGATCAGACTATATTGCTTAACCTGACGGCCCCTACTGTGACCTGCCTCCACTTCCTGGATGGGACTTTACCTGCCTTGATCTGACTGCCATTAGATGCTACTGGCTACCCTCGTGAACCTCAAGTAACCACAGAATGGGACAGTTGGAGGAGGAAGGGGGAACAGGGAGGGAGGAATCCAGTCCTCTGTTACCATCTCCTCACAAACAGATAGTCAATGCTGCTGACAGTGCTCTGAAACAGGGTTTTCGGTCTGCGCAGCAGCTCCTGGCTACATGCTGGATCAAGGGCACTGTTACAGGCAGAGCTGAAACCCCTGCAGCTCTCTAAGATTTTCTGACATGCTAACGTTCTGTGTGCGGGGGGGGGGAGGGGGATCTGCAGCATGAAGAAACACTTTACCTCTTAATTTTACTCTTCATATAATTTCAGCTTTGGACATTCAACTTTAGGCTGTCAAGCTCTGAAAGGTCAGGGAGGCATTCCACAACCAGGTACTCTCCAGATGTTTTGGATCGCAACTCCCAGCATTCCAGACCATTGGCCAGGCTAGCTGGGATTGGTGGGACTCAAAGTCCAAATCATCTGGAGGGGTACCAAGTGGGGAAGGCTGGGTTAGTGAAATGGAAACTTGGTCTCCAACAGCACAATCCTATACATGTCTTTTCAGAAATAGGTTGCACTAAGTTCAATAGGACTTACTCCCAGGTAAATGGGCATAGAACTGCAGCCCAGTTCACACTTCCATTATTGTATAGTGATGTCTTCTTTCATATGTTTCCCACCCACATAGCAAGAATGATATTTACTGCATCAAGAGAAATTATCAATAACTAATGTTTGGAATATTGGAAAACATTAGTCTTCCATAATTTTCTAGGACTTGCTCAATATTTTATTATATTTATAATTCCTCTGGTGTGCTGTGAGGAATGAGAAGAAAGCTCCAGCACATGAAAATGGTCAAGCACGCCCCCTCCCTCTTGTGATCGTTTTACACAGTCAAAAACAAACAAATCAAAATCTCAACTACACACATATGCAGATTGTGCCTTAGAAGACCTTACGGGAGTGTCTGATCTTGATGATGCAGACAGATTATCTGCACTTTCCAGACTTCCATAATAATCTGTTCACTTCCTGTGACATAGGTGCTCTAGGGAAGGACAGTGAAACATTATTATATATCTGGGCATCAGAAGTTTCTTTTGCCTGGAAATCTTCTCGCCTCGTTTATTAACTGTCATTCATGCCTGTTATTGTGCCTGTTAACTCTGTGTTATTCATGTGGCTTAAAACAGAATCTTATACGAACTAAGTGATTTCAGTGAGGCTTACTCCCAAGAAAGGGGGCATATGGTTATAGCCTTAATGATTTTTTTTTTTTTTTTAAGACCACATCATGGATTCTGGATGCAATGCCTTTCCCATCCCACTTCCCAATCACCAATTTCCATGGGAGTTGATCCTGATGGACATTTCCAAGGCAGAGCCCATCCTTAAGAATCTTAAGTTAAGATGGTCAAGGAATGGCTTGTGGTTGATTTTTCTCTCCCTCCTTTTGGGTTTATTTTAAAACAGAATTTTTGGGATTTAGCTAAACCTCCCCGCTAGGAAAACTGCATGTGTTTTAAACCCTGAAGAGCCAATGGCACATTCTTTAGGCTTCAAGCTGTCAGATTTCTTTTGAAAGATGATTTCTTCTGACAAGGGTATACTTGGTGGATATTCTACATCTTATAGACCTTAGTGCCTTTTCTCTGGGAACCTGACCCCAAATTCTCAGACATTGAATCTTTTGGTAAGCAGTTGCCACAGACAAATGAACAGAGGTACTTCAGTAATTTCTTCTAAAGTTAAACTGACAGGTTAAAGGCGTTCTGTGTATTTACTATCACATAACACCCCTACGATGGTCAAAAGGGTCAGAAAAAAGAGCTGAAGACAAACTGATTCCTGGAAAACTACATACATCTGACTAAAAAGGCAAGGTATCTTTTTAGCTAACATACTCATATACAAATAATGCACAGAAGAAGAATTATAAATTTAGAGCCCTAGTATGAATCCATGCACACTGAATTAGAAGAAAAAATATGACATTGAAAAGGTTTGATTATAATTTCAAATGAAGGCAAAGTGACACAGATGTCACCAATCTTCTGGCTTGCAGACAGAAACAGTAAATGATCATAAATAAGATCATAAATAAGAGCCTAGAACAAAGAACAGACCCCAAGATTTGAAAAGAAACCAGAGAAGCTGCTTTTTAAAAACAAAACTTGAATTCCTAATCTTGGTTCTTTTCTATTGTGTCACCCAGTCCATTTCTGTATCTACTGCAGGGATCCTTAGCAGAATGGACAGGGTGGAATAGATGGAGGCACAAAATGGTGTCTGAATGGCGCAGCAAGACTTTTCAAAATATTGTCCTTAGTGGGGCAGGGGGAGCACATTTGGGCTTCACTTTTAGGCAGGAGAATGTCTGGTGCACTTACTCTGCCAAATGCAGAAAACCCCAAGGAAGTATTCCAGTGTTTGTCCCACAGTAGAGCCAGGGTGGCCAGGTGTCCTGCTTGACAGAAGACAGTCCTTTATTTGAAGGGCTGTCAGATGACAGTCTTCTATTCAAAGGTGCCCTCTGTTTGAAGGTCTCTCCAGCCCAAGTCCAGTTTCAAGTTAAAGAACCAAAAGAAATTGCCTGTCAGCAGTTAGCACTTGGATAACAGGTAACAGGTGTCACACAGGGCATCCAGTCACAGTCTTCGCCACTATGGTCAGGTATTTCCACATTTTAATTATAGTCATGATTTCTAAATTTGCTTCTATACATATAAATTATTGTATGCAAATAGTATGCAAAGCTATATCCCCTTTTTTGGTTATGCACACCCTCTTTTTTGGTGACATGTAAGTGGACACCCTAAGTAGGGAATGTGCCTCACAACACTAGAGTATATATGATGTCATCATGTCACATGGGCATATAACAGATGGCAGTAGGTGTGCAAATAGAGTGGTCCCTGTCTCCCATTGATTTGAACATGAGAGTAGGTGGGATTACATTAATTTAGGGCACAATCCTATGCATGTTTAGTCAGAGAAAAGGCCTACAACTCCCAGCATTCCCCAGCCAGCATGGCAGGCTGGGGAATGCTGGGAGTTGTAGGCCTTTTCTCTGTCTAAACATGCATAGGATTGTGCCTTTAATCATCCTTCCTTTTAGCGCATCCAATTACCAAGCCCTTCCACATGTTCATTCCCTGTAGAAAGCAACTGGCATGGGTCCCTACCACTTGTCCGCCAACATTAGCATATAAGGAAATTCTAACACAAGTGGGAAGCTAATAAAAGAGTAAAATTAATCAGTTGTTGTTGTTGTTGTTCAGTCGTTCAGTCATGTCTGACTCTTCGTGACCCCATGGACCATAGCATGCCAGGCCTTCCTGTCCTGCGCTCTCTCCCGTGCTCAAGTTCATATTCATTGCATCGGTGATGCTATCTAGCCATCTCATCCTCTGTCGTCCCCTTCTCCTTTTGCCTTCAGTCTTTCCCAGCATCAGGGTCTTTTCCAGAGAGTTTGGAAAATTAATCAGTGTACCTTAACATACTAAGAGGATAACTTGCAAATATAACTGCTAGTCAAGAAATAGAAAAGACGGTTTCTAATGACATCACAAACTTTCCATTGCCCTGGGAACCTCTTTCCCATGGTGCAGTCCCATACCGCTGAGGAGTGCATGTGATGCGGTGGACAGCTCAATGACGATGTCAACCCAGTGTGCAGCCATGGTAAAAAAAAGAAGAAAAAAAGGCAAACTCCATGTTAGGCATACTTAGAAAAGGAATTGAGAATAAAACTGCCAATATCATATTGCCCCTATTCAAATCTATGGTGCAACCACACTTGGAATACTGTGTACAGTTCTGGTCACCACACCTAAAAAAAGATATTGTAGAGCTGGAAAAAGTGCAGAAAAGGGCAACTAAAATGATCAAGGGGCTGGAGCAACTCCCCTATGAGAGAGAAGGTTACAACAGCTGGGATTGTTCAGCTTGGAAAAAAGGAGGGTACAGGGAGACATGATAGAAGTATACAAAATTATGCATGGTGTGGAGAATGTGGATACAGAGATATTTTTCTCCCTCTCTCAAAATACAAGGACCCAGGGTCATCCTATGAAGCTGATTGGTAGGAGATTCAGGACAGATAAAAAGAGGTACTTCTTCACACAGCACATAGTTAAACTATGGAATTCGCAACCACAGGATGTAGTAATGGCCACCAATTTGGATGGCTTTAAAAGGAGGTTGGACAAATTCCTGGAGGAAAAGGCTATCAATGGCTACTAGTCCTGATGGCTATGTGCTGCCTCCAGTACCAGAGTTGGTGAGCCTATGTACACCAGTTGCTGGGGAACGTGGGTGGGAGGGTGCTGTTGCACTCATGCCCTGCTTGTGGGTTCCTGGTCAACAGCTGGTTGGCCACTGTGTGAACAGAATGCTGGACCAGATCGACCCTTGGTCTGATCCACATGGCTCTTATGTTCTTATGTGGTTGAGTGTCCTTCAGCGACATGAGCAGGGCAAATTCTGTGGGAAGAAGGGTGCAAATTGGGTAGGAAATATTCCTGCCATTGGCCCTGCCCACATGGGGAATATTCATACACATTCCCCAGTGGCATGTAATCACTCCATGGAGAAGGAGATCCCACAGTCCTGTGCTAGTTTCCAAAATGGGCCTTAGACCCTCTTAATTGTATGTATTCACTGTCACATCCACAAGGGTTGAATGTGTGGGTTGCGGCATTTGACAATTTGGGGGAGGGGGTCTTCAAAGACTTTGGGTAGGCTTACCAGTTAGCAGCAGCAGCAGTCCTTCCTTCCTTCCTTCCTTCCTTCCTTCCTTCCTTCCTTCCTTCCTTCTGTCCTTCCGTCTGTCCTTCCTTCCTTCCTTCCTTCCTTCCTTCCTTCCTTCCTTCCTTCCTTGTAATGCCATATAACTCCATCAGCAACCAGACGTTATGGGGGGAACAATGGTGCATGTTGTGGGATGGATGAGGGGGAAGTATGCCACAGTTCTGGAATACTGCATAGTGCCTCCAGCCCTATGTTTCCAAAATCAAACTTGGGGGAAAACCAGTGGTGAACTTAATGGAATAGAAAAAACAACTGGGAGTAATTTAATGGGAGGGGGCTATATGAGGACAGAAGGCTTCTCTTCTCTCCTCCACTGTCTTCTCCATTGCTGTCTCCTTGAAGAGGACAGGGGAGGGAACACTTCCCGTCCCCTATGGTAGCACTTAACAGCCAGAAAGGCTTGTCTTCCAAACATCCTGCAGGAGACTACAGTTCACAGAATTGCATTACTTCTCTTTGCCTGACTGCATAGCTGCCATGGGGCAGGAATGCTGTGCATAGTGGAGTGGGGCAGCGGGGTGAAGTGCATGGAGGGGAATTAACTCATTGAGGAGAGACCGGCTGGTGATTCAAGTGTGTATGTGGCATGCATATGTGTCTGAAAAGCAGATGTCAGAGGTGAGCCAGGTAGCCTGAGCTGGGGATACAGTGGCCACTTACGCATTGCCAAAAGAGTGGGATTGCATCACCACAAAAAAGGACACCAATTTTGCGTACCATTTGCATATGCGAAGGTATATGTTTCTGTGCAAATTTAGAAACAGTAAAAACAATTTAAATAGAAACACAGTACCTCTCCCCATAGTTGAGAAGACTGACCAGACGACCTGTGTACCTGCTCAGTCTGCTGTCCAGGTAAACTGTGCAAGGGGAACTTCAAGGACCCTGCTCTCCCATCTTATGGTTCTTTCGCTTAAAACTAGACTTGGACTGGACATCCCTGTCCTCTGTGAGCTCTCCAAAACAGATGACTGTCCCCTGAAAAGTAGGATACATGGCTACCCTAGCAAGAGAACAAACTGAGGGAATCGGATCAGAGGAATGCACAGAAATACACCAAAGCCAAGAAGATCTTGTTGTTCAGGCAAAGTGCGAGCCCTCAACGGAAGTGTTTTATACCCATTCCTGTCCACAAGAGCCCAAAAACCATCCTAGGTGAGCCAGTCCAGTCTAAAGCCTGAGAATAATTTCCACCGTGTTCCATGACCCAGTGCTGACAGCTCATCACACAGAGCAGCCAAACCCAGAACCCATGGGTCTTGGCTGCCACTGGCATACATGTATGCTTCCACAATACCCATGTTTGGTATTATGGCTATTTACAATGCCTACTTGTGGCTGGTACACATGGAAGCCAATGAATAAATTTGTAAATCTGCGAATCTCTTCTGTGATGTAGCAGAAAGGCGAGGCAAGGTAAGATCCTTTGGCAGCAGTATCTCTGCAAAGTCTGAGTGATATTTCCTTGGCCATTGCAACTAGGAACGGGCTGTTCTTTTTCTCTCTTGAGCATAGGATTTATTGTTGTAGGATATCTTTGAAAAACCTGAGGAGATGAAGAAAACCTGTGCTTCTACAATCTCTTCTACTTTTTATTTTCAGTTTTTTACATATGCATCAAGAGCTATTCCTATATAAAAATGCAGATGTTTCCCCATAACTATTTATTTATCAGAGACCAAACTTATGACCTTGCAAAGCATAAACATATCTCAGACCTGACATATTTCTGAATCTGATTAAACCAGAGACATGCCACTACCCCCATAATGATGAGATTCACAATACAGACTCAGAGAGATTAACTGGCGGGCAGGGATGAATAATAGGAACATAGCCCCAAATGCTGGCTAATTATTTTTATGTGTGTGCATTAGCAATGCCTTATAGCAAAGTAGTTTGCTTTACTTTTGTTCTCCCACTTGCATCTTATTTATTAGTAATCTCTGTAAAGATGACTACTCTAGTAATCTGAAAACTAGTTTGGACTCTAAAGATGAGGAGTCCAAAAACAAAACAAATCAACCCCCAAATTCCAAATGCATAATTTAATCTTAGAAATTCATTTTAGGAATATGTGATGAAGGTGAATCCTAAATTAAGTCATAGGTCACATTGAGACTATTGTGACATTTAGAATAGCTCTTACCGTGGCAAGCTTACAGGGTGACATTTAGATGGAACTTTTTAGAAATATATCACGTTCTCCAGAAAGTACTGCAGAGTGAAGAAGATTTATAGAGCTGTGAGCCTATTATGCAGAACTGTAGATCTTTGCTGTCTACCAATAAGAGGAGGGTTTTTTTTTTTGCTAATATTCGCCAAGTGTCCTTTTGTCTTCCCCCTCTCCTTGCTGAAGTAACAATTCAACATGATGGGTTTTTCTTTGATAGTTTGAGGGGAATACTAACATCCCACTTTTAATCATGTTTTGCAGCTCTTTGATGGTTAGGAAGTCTTGATTACATTTTTCTGTAAACAGCAGATCTGTACCAAAGACTGTCAGAGTAGCCGTCTAAATATAATAATGTAGTTAAGAACTGAATAAGACACTCCAGTATACATTTACCATATGTTTGCATACTGTATTTACACAGGAGGAAGGACAGAATAAATCAATGCAAAGTAATTCCAAGAGTGTGATATTACTCCTTGGAGTGCACTGTTATCCTGAGACAAATCTACTGTTCGGAAAGTGGAAAACATAAAAAGAAATGTATCAGATGCCTGCAGTTAACTTGTGTGTGTGTCAGCCTCTGCGAAATGACTATTATAAAACATTTACATGGTGCTGTAAATTTGCATGGCATTTTATGTAATGGAGAGAGCAAAGCTTCCTAGGATGGTCCAACTTGAAGATCCTGTGTAAATGACTGTCACATGGTAATAAATTTGTAGAAGCCTAGAACGTCTCACTTCTTGCTTGCCTGCACACCGTAGCCTTTTCAGAATATTTTAAATAACAAAGTCTATATAGCTCTGCTCGATTTTTTTTCTTCAGAAGTACCAACTAATGGTTTCTAAACTGTTCTATCTACTATGCCTTATATGGTATGTTATACTCCAGCAAAGCACCTGCAGCTTTCAACAACAGCGGCAGATAGCACAAAGGATGCAGAAGTTGTTCAGTCGTTCAGTCGTGTCCGACTCTTCGTGACCCCATGGACCATAGCATGCCAGGCCTTCCTGTCCTGCGCTCTCTCCCAGAGCATGCTCAAGTTCATATTCATTGCATCCGTGATGCTATCTAGCCATCTCATCCTCTGCCGTCCCCTTTAGCATTCCAATCCCCTATGATAAAGAGGACATCTTTTTTTGGTGTTAGTTCTAGAAGGTGTTGTAGGTCTTCATAGAACCCATCAACCTCAGCTTCTTTGGCCTCAGTGGTTGGGGCATAGACTTGAATTACTGTGATGTTGAATGGTTTGCCTTGGATTCGTACTGAGATCATTCTATCATTTTTAAGATTGTACCCCAGTACTGCTTTTCCCACCCTTTTGTTGACTATGAGTGCTACTCCATTTCTTCTAAGGGATTCTTGCCCACAATAGTAGATATGATAGTCACCTGAATTAAATTCGCCCATGCCTGTCCATTTGAGTTCGCTGATTCCCAAGATGTCGATGTTCAATCTTGCCATCTCATGTTTGACCACCTCCAGCTTACCTTGATTCATTGATCTGACATTCCAGGTTCCTAAACAATATTGTTCTTTACAGCATCGGATTTTCTTTTCACCACCAGACACATCCACAGCTGAGTGTCCTTTCGGGTTTGGCCCAGCCGCTTCACTCTTTCTGGCGCTACTTGGAAATACCCTCTGCTCTTCCCCAGTAGCATATTGGACACCTTCCGACCTGAGGGGCTCATCTTCCGGCGTCATATCTTTTAGCCTTGTGATACGTTCCATGGGGTTTTCTTGGCAAGAATACTGGAGTGGGTTGCCATTTCCTTCTCCAGTGGACCACATTTTGTCAGAACTCTCTGCCATGACCTGTCCGTCTTGGGTGGCCCTGCACGGCATAGCTTATGGCTTCATTGAGATACGCAAGCCCCTTCGCCACAACAAGGCAGTGATCCATGAAGGGGGATGCAGAAGTAGCATTGATTTAAGCCATATATCCCGTTTTATTGGGTTTAAGCATTATCTCCAGAAAGGCGGGTTATACGCTTTCAAACGTGCAGTCCTATGGCATTGCTGCCTGAACAACAGAAACCTCTGATCCTGGAAGCTTCCAAGAATTCAACATCCTGTTGCCAGCATGGCGGGAGAAGTGGCAGAGGCTTTTTTAGCCTCTCTGCCCCCCTCTAGCACTTTTTTCACTAGATGGGCCTGTGAGCCTGTCTAGCTGAATCATATGCCAGGGTAGGGATGGGGGCCAAAAGACCTTTGGATCCAGTGGATCCATGGCGTCTCCTCTCCCCTCCGTGCCCTCCCCCTTCCTTCCTTCCTTCCTTCCTTCCTTCCTTCCTTCCTTCCTTCTCTCTCCTCTTCAGAAGAGTAGCCACTATGGAGCTTTTTGAGTGGGGATTTCCACCTCCAAGACACTGTCTAGGGGCCATAGCATTGCTGTCTAAGGGTGCAGTCCTATGGGAATGACCGTAAGCCTCTGAACTCGGAGGCTTATGGCCATCCATTGCAAAGTGAGGGGGGGCACAGCAGAGGTGATCTTCGCTTCCACACTCTTCCCACTCTGCATTTCAGCTGGATGGCCTTTTTCTCCCACCCAGCTAAAGCATCAGGGAGGGGAAGAAGGCTGGGGAGGCTGGAGGATTCCTTGTAAGCTGGCTTCCCCAGTCCCCTCCCCTCCCCATCCATGGGAACACCCCAGTTACCTTCCCTTCGCAGTTGCTTTTGTGACCTTGGAAAGGCAGCCAGTGCAGTTCTCTCCATGCCAGCTGCAAGGGTGTGGGGGAGGGTGTGGGGGCTCAGACTCCTGGCTGTGTCCAACCTCAGATCAAAGAATCCGAACTATCCTATGGTCCCCCAGATGCTGTCTAGGGGCCATAGGATTGCTCTCTAAAATAACTAATTGAAATAAAATAAAATAAAATAAAATAAAATGCCCACAAGAGGAACACATTATTTGCATTGTTCTCTATTTCCCTTGCTACCCATTTTAACTATGATGGCTCAGAGCAGGCACCAATACTTTAATAGCAGATAAGATTGTATGCCATTTAAAATAAATTCTACAATAGATTGCTAGAAAAGAATTTCT
Organism: Heloderma suspectum; assembly: GCF_057233095.1. NCBI lineage: Eukaryota > Metazoa > Chordata > Lepidosauria > Squamata > Helodermatidae > Heloderma > Heloderma suspectum. Next base: position 74,531,548 of record NC_139460.1, on the reverse strand, counting down.
GTGTGGTGGGCTTTGTGGCTTCTAGGAAAAGCTTATAAATAATGTGATTTTATTTTTATGTATTCCATTTATTTTAGAAATTTTCTACCCTGCCTTTCAGCCCATAAAAGAGTTCCCAGTGTCTCTCTAGTAACAATAATAAATATTTTTAAAAAAACATCAGTTACATTTGACCTGCAGTTTCCTGCATGGTAAAGGGTGAAGCAATTTGGGTAGCACTTTGCACACAGCACTTGATGACAGGCTTGCATCTAGATAGCTTAAAAAAAAACTTCTTTGTAGCACTTCCATTATATTGGTATCATGTTGACATGTCCAGTTATTGTTGGAGAATGTCTACTAGGAAATATTGTTTCAGCCATTAGCATGGTTTCCACTATGCTTTGAAGACAATTTACATCAGGATGATGTCACTGATAATCTCTCTAAACCCACACATTTATTGGCCAAAACCGATGGCCATATTTGGGTGTCATGGGTGGCTCTCACACAGTGGCTGCCCTGGTAGACATAGCTAGTCACAAAACACCCATTTCCCAGAAAGCAAGCTGGTGAGGCTGAAAGAAAAGTCACTTGGCTAAGAAACAGAGTATGTGGCAGAGATGGCAGTCTGAGCCCCAAATGCCAAATCACAATGCTCAGAGAAAACCTTTGTCCTCACAAAGCACACACACAAAAATACCAGTTTCTCAGAAGGCAAACTGGAATGATCAGAGAAACAGCTGCACACCACAGACACACAAAAATACCAGTTTCTCAGAAGGCAAACTGGAATGATCAGAGAAACAGCCACACACCACAGCCACACACAAACACACACACACATCAAAAAAATTCCCAGGCTAAACACACACACACACACACACCTCCTGACAAAATACACACCATAGCAAAACAAACCCTCACCAGCCAACATTTGTTGTTGTTCAGTCGTTCAGTCGTGTCTGACTCTTCGTGACCCCATGGACCATAGCACGCCAGGCCTTCCTGTCCTGCGCTCTCTCCCGGAGCGTGCTCAAGTTCATATTCATTGCATCAGTGATGCTATCTAGCCATCTCATCCTCTGCCGTCCCCTTCTCCTTTTGCCTTCAGTCTTTCCCAGCATCAGGGTCCTTTCCAGAGAGTTTTCTCTTCACATTAGGTGGCCAAAATATTTGAGCTTCAGCTTCAGTATCTGTCCTTCCAATGAGCAGTCAGGGTTGATTTCCTTTAGGATTGACTGATTGGACCTCCTTGCAGTCCAGGGGACTCGTAAGAGTCTTCTCCAGCACCACAGTTCGAAAGCATCAATTCTTCGGCGCTCAGCCTTCCTTATAGTCCAGTTCTCACAGCCAGACATTACTACTGGGAAAACCATAGCTTTGATTAGATGGACCTTTGTCGGCAAGGTGATGTCTCTGCTTCTTACTATGCTATCTAGGTTTGCCATAGCTTTCCTCCCAAGGAGCAAGCATCTTTTAATTTCATGGCTACAGTCACCGTCTGTGGTGATCATGGAGCCCAAGAAAATAAAATCTGTCACTGCTGCCATTTCTTCCCCTTCTATACGCCAGGAAGTGATGGGGCCAGATGCCATGATCTTCGTTTTTTTAATGTTGAGTTTCAAACCAGCTTTTGCACTCTCCTCTTTCACCCTCAACAAGAGGCTCTTGAGATCCTCTTCGCTTTCTGCCATTAGGGTGGTATCGTCTGTGTATCTGAGGTTGTTGATAATTCTTCTGGCAATCTTAATTCCGACCTGTGATTCATCCAACCCGGCATTTCTCATGATGTACTCTGCATATAAGTTAAATAAGCAGGGTGACAATATGCAGCCTTGTCGTACTCCTTTGCCAATTTTGAACCACTCAGTTGTTCCATGTCTGGTTCTTACTGTTGCTTCTTGACCCTCGTACAGGTTTCTCAGGAGACAGGTAAGGTGGTCTGGTACTCCCATCACTTTAAGAATTTGCCAGAGTTTGTTGTGATCCACACAATCAAAGGCTTTAGCGTAGTCAATGAAGCAGAAATAGACGTTTTTCTGGAATTCTCTTGCTTTCTCCATGATCCAGCGAATGTTGGCGATTTGATCTCTAGTTCCTCTGCCTCTTCTAAACCCAGCTTGTACTTCCGGTAGTTCTCGGTTCGCATACTGCTGAAGCCTAGCTTGTAGGATTTTGAGCATCACCTTGCTGGCATGTGAAATGAGTGCAATTGTGCGGTAGTTTGAACACTCTTTGGCGTTGCCCTTCTTTGGAATTGGAATGTAAACTGACCTTTTCCAGTCTTGCGGCCACTGCTGAGTGTTCCAAATTTGTTGGCATATTGAGTGCAGCACTTTAACAGCATTATCTTTTAGGATTTTAAATAGCTCAGCTGGAAGACTGTCATCTCCGCTAGCTTTGTTGTTACTAATGCTTCCTAAGGCCCACTTGTCTTCACTCTTGAGGATGTCCGGCTCAAGTTCAGTGACCGCACTACCATGGCTATCAGGGACATTAAGTTCTTTCCTGTATAGTTCTTCTGTGTATTCTTTCCACCTCTTCTTAATCTCATCTGCTTCTGTTATGTCCCTGCCTTCTTTGTCCTTTATCATGCCCGTCTTTGCACAAAACGTTCCCTTGAGATCTCCGATTTTCTTGAAGAGATCTCTAGTCTTTCCCATTTTGTTGTTTTCCTTGATTTCTTTGCATTGTTCATTTAAGAAGGCCTTCTTCTCTCTCCTTGCTATTCTCTGGAACTCTGCATTCAGTTGGATATATCTTCCCCTTTCTCCCTTGCTTTTCACTTCCCTTCTTTCCTCAGCTACTTGTAAAGCCTCATCAGACAGCCACTTGGCTTTCTTGCATTTCTTTTTCTTTGGGATGGATTGAGTTGCTGCCTCCTGAACAATGTTACGGACCTCCGTCCATAGCTCCTCAGGCACTCTGTCTATCAGGTCTAATCCCTGAAATCTATTCCTCACCTCCACTGTATATTCATAAGGGATATGATTGAGGTCATACCTGAATGGTTTAGTGGGTTTCCCTACGTTCCACAATTTAAGCCAAAATTTTGCAAGAAGAAGCTCATGATCTGAGCCACAGTCAGCTCCAGGTCTTGTTTTGACTGACTGTATAGAGCTTCTCCATCTTTGGCTGCAAAGGACATAATCAATCTGATTTCGATATTGACCATCTGGTGATGTCCATGTGTAGAGTCGCCTCTTGTGCTGTTGGAACCATACTCCACTCTAAAATGCACACACGTGCACACACACACACTCACACAACCAAAGGAAACACATTTTTTTTCCTGGCTGTCTGGGCATGCTTAAAAATGAAGCAAAGGGTTGCGGCCACTTGGCATTTTTAATTTTCAAGAATGTCTCTATGGCCCAGTGGCATTTTTGGAAATAAAAATGGCTCTGTAGGATGAAGCTTCACTTTGTAGCATGCCAGCCTCTCAGTTAAACTTCTTTTTTCATTAAAATAAATCTTAATAAAAATTAAAAATGAATCAGGAGGGGCAGGGAGCCTGGTGGGCACCAATGAAGGTGTCTGTGGGCACAATGGTGCTCACAGGTATTACATTGGGGATCCGAGAGTTACACAGTTGGCATTTTTAGCCTCTTTTGAATTATGCAGGCTTGAAAAGCATACCTTTATGAGGGTTGTTTTGTTACTATTGATAGTTAAAGAGTACAAGATACAACTGAAGTGTGGTCCACATGAACTTTATGAGGGTTGTTTTGTTACTATTGATAGTTAAAGAGTACAAGATACAACTGAAGTGTGGTCCACATGAACTTTCAATGGCAACAAGGTGTCATACCTAAATCACACCAAAGGTCAGTTTAAAAGCTGTTCATGAGCCCAGTTCTGTCAGCGAATAAAAAACATATTTAGGCTTGTGCCAGGTGTATGCCTTTGACCAGATGTTCAGAATTGAGCAGTGGAAGGTTGGCCTGAATGTCTTTTTTTGTGGAAGATGCAACTGTTTATTAAAACATGGCATAGAAGAATGGGACATGGTTGGGTTAGAGCAGTTCAGACCCCTAGCTGGGTCCTGTGATAACTGGGAGGAAAAGCAGAGAGAGAAAATACCAACTTAAAGGAATATTTCACCATCTTTAATGAGACTTCATAGAAGAATTAGCCTAAGGGTGCAATCCTGTCATCCCTAGACATTATCTGAGGGGCCATAGGATACTGGGGATTCCTTCCTCTGAGGTCGGAGACAGTGCTCCAACCTTGCAAGGGGGAATCGGATATCTTCCCCCACCTCCTCATAGCTGGTGTGGAAATAACTGTGCCAGCTGCCCTCCAACGTCAGAAAATTGACCTTGGAGGGGGGAAAAGGGAGTGTTCTGGTGGGCGAGGAGGAGACCAGAGAGGCCAGGATGGAAGTTATCCTGAGCCTCTTCCAGACTCCTTTCCTCCCCCTCTGAAGCACTGTTCCCCTATAAAAAGGCTGTCTAGTGTCTAGACACTAGACACTAGGGATGTCTGTTGCTTGGAAATCTGGCCCTTTTGGACTTCTGCTGCCCACCTGACTCTCCTTGCATTTGCGAGCTGAGCTGCACGTTTTCCCTGATCTGGGGACGTTTTCCTGTTTTGGGTTTTTTTTGGTGTCAGCTTGCAATTTACGCAAATTTGCATAATTTGTGCAAATTGTGGCCATACTTTTCACAAATTATGGCTCAAATTTGCACAAATAAAAAACCACGGAGAATCTGCTAGCTGGCCTGACTCATTGCAGACTGTGTGGGGCCAGTTAGCAGAAAATGGATCAAATTGCAGGGGGTCAAGCCAAGAAAAACTTGTCCAGCCCCACCCCCCAAATGGATTCCTCTGACATCCCGAGTCCAACGAAATGTGCAGGGCGGGAGGACAGGGAGGTGAAGATCACCTTTGCCACTTCTGTCCTACATTGGATGTTGGGAAGCCTTTGAGTTCAGGGGCTTCCAATCATCAAGGGTGTAATCGATAGGATTGTTCCCTAAGCTACTTTGGGAGGGCTCTTGCCCTGAAAGGTAGCCTAGAAATATTTGAAATAAAATTAATTGGTTTGTATCCAGCACTGCACTACCACTAACATCAATAATGTTGTGCTTGTTTGAACTCTCTCTAGCACAATGCTACCAGCACCTGCTAGTGCAATAACTTTTCTGGGGAAACCTGTCACACCAGCAAGCACTATTTATAATGCACTAGAGATAGCTAATGCAGCACCATTTATGTTAGCGATAGTGCAGTGTTGCATACTGTGCTTACTAAATAGTGGCTACATCTGTCCATGTAATGTAAGCATACTTGAAAATGGATGGCTTGGATCCAACTGAATCGAAACGGAAAGGAGAATCCATTCTCACTTCCCCTTGTCTGTGCAGCCTCATGTGCCGCCTGCCTCCCACACTGTTATGGAGGGTTCACCCAACTCTTCAGGAGATTGGGGTGGTGATGTAGGGAGATGGAGGTGGAAGAGGGAGCCCAGAGCCAAAAGCACTGTTTTCCATGAGTGCAACTCTGCTGTCATAACTCTGGATCCAACCCTTTATCCTTATTTAATAACTTATTAAATATTCCCCAGCAACTGGTGTACATAGGCTTACTGCCTCTGGTACTGGAGGTAGCACATAGCCATCAAGACTTGTAGCCATTGATAGCCTTTTCCTCTTGGAATTTGTCCAACCCCCTTTTAAAGCCATCCAAATGGGTGGCCATCACTACATCCTGTGGTACCGAGTTCCATAGTTTAACTATGTGCTGTGTGAAGAAGTACTTCCATTTATGTGTCCTGAATCTCTCACCAATCAGCTTCTTGGGATGACCCCGGGTACTATTATTATGAGAGAGGGAGAAAAATGTCTCCCTATCCACATTCTCCACACCATGCATAATTTTGTAGTTAATGTAATATCACTTAATTATAAGTCCTCTGCAGTATGTAGTGAAGAGATGCATTGTAGAATTCATTTACTCACAGAATACCAAAAATGAAACCATGGTTTTGTAAAGCTCAAAGTCTGTGTGCCTTCTCACTGATTGGGGATTAAATGCTGAAATTTAAAAGTTTCCAGTTAATAAAAATGCATGGTGTTATAAGCAGGCATTAACTTGATTTCTGTCAGGGCTTGCATATCTCCTAAGTGTACTTGGTGAGGTTTTTCTTCCCCCACCCTTTTTAAAAACTCATTACTTTGTCTCACCTATGCAAATTTCTTTAAATTGGTATGAAGCCCTAGCTTTACAATGTGTAAGAGAGAAATGTGAAATGCTAGGCTATATCTAGTAGGTCAACATTAATGAGGAAAGGAATACTTTTCAACATAGTCTTTTATTAATCTGCATGGTATCTGGAGCACTTGGTTTTTAAATGAAATATGAAAGATTTTATGTAATTAATTGAGAAATGCCAATATAGTGGAAAAGGAGCTAGTCATCCTATGAGACTTTGTCTTTGCAACTTATGAACCGTCTTTTGAATAATCCTTTTAGTTGGCAAAATGCTTCTAATGAGGGATTACAGATAGATTACAAAAAGTGACCTTTATAAAACAGCAATAAGTAGACACACAAAGGTTAATTATGATTGGGTTCTTTTTACCTGTAACTTTAGTGCTGAATTCACATTTCCCTGTGTGTGTGTGTGTGTGTGTGTGTGCGTGCGCGTGCGTGTGTGTGCGTGCACATGCCCATGTATGCGCACATACTTGTGGACATCCATACATGAGAATTTTGTTATGGGAATTAATTAACTGACTTTTGATATACAAGGGGGAACAGAGTTACTTGCTGAGAAGTTTCCATTTGTCTAAACTAGTGCAAAGTGGCCTATTTGGAAAGTATTTGCTGAATATATGTTCTACACACTCTCCCCCTTTCCCACGGCTGGTGCAGCTGTGCAGCCATGATTGCCCTTAGAACATTTCAGGGCCAAACTAAACATGATGCTAAGTACGTTGCTAGCAATCATGACTGTTTTCGAAGAGGGGCAGGTTTCATCAGGACTGCAGCATGCAGGGAGGGTAGGTTTCCTCCCCTACTGTGGTCCTGATTAAAATTCTCCCCCAATCCACACATACTATTAGCCCTGGGAGTGAAACTTCCATTAGCACCAACAGGGGCTTTCCTTCCATGGTTAATAGCAAGTAGGGGGCAATTTTCATTGGGACTGTAGTGAGGGAGAAACCCTCTCCATACCCCATCCGCTAGGGTCCTGTCAAACATGGTCCCCCACACTGATTATGATGATTTTTAAAAGCCCAGACTTGATTGCTAATGGCACTTTTAGTTTTAACAGCCTGTCTAGATTTGGTCTCAGGGACTAAGCAGCCTGCTCCAATCTTGCCTGGCTCCTCTCAAGCCTCACAAATGTCTGTGTAGGAGGTTGTAAGGTGTGTTCTCAGTTCATCTGTGGTGCCTCCAGGATTGAAGCCAGCTCAATCAGGAAGACTCTCCCTCATTAATATTTTGAAAGTTCCGGCTCTTCAATTTGTCACATGGCTGTTACACAAATGTGTTACCATCTCATTAAATTTCTGCCACGGGACTTTATTGCTTTAATAATTTGTTGCAATATTTATGAAATGCTGTGATGGATCATGTTGGATGTACCATATTATCCATCATAAATTAGATTACATTACAAAACAACAAATCAATCGCATTCAAAAATGCCAAACCAGTGTAGACTAAGATTTGAGATGCAGGTATGATTATTTTGAAAAAGGATTTTAGCTGGCTTGCGGTGGCTTGAGTGTTTTGTTGTGGCTGTTCCTGTTGCAAATACAATTCCTTTTGTTATCAGAAATAGCAATCTAACTGTATTAGTCTTTACAACTGTCTGTGCTTTCCCAAGCCAGCATATCTTGTGATCTCCAGCTGCTCAAGAAGAGATTGATTGATTGACTGAGTACTTGCATTTACATCCTTCTTTCCTTCTGTGATGGAATGCAAGGCAGACATGGGATTTCCAGACAGTCTGTTATCCAGACATTGCCCAAATCCAAACCTGTAGCTTCAGTAAGCTTCTTGCATTCAGGCCATGCCCATAAATATATGTCATCTCTCGGCCATTTTCTTCCAGTCTGTTCATGTAAATTATTAGTTCTTCCTGGTTCTCAACAGTAGTTCCTACATTATTTGACCAATTTGGCTCAGTTTCTAGTTTTTTTCAGCCTTGAGTTCATTTCATCCCATTTCTGCATCGGTTTGTGATTTTTAAAAAAGTTCACATGGAAATTTGTAATAATTTCTGTGCACATTTATCCTAATATATGTATTTTTGTATGCAGTTTTCCTAATTCACACATTTTCTACAAGAATTTTTCCTAATGTGTGTTCCTTCATTATTTTTACTAATACATGCCTTTTTGTACAGACCTTTCTCTGATATATGCGTTTCAGAGCGCAATCTGACACATGCTTAGACAGGAAAAAGTCCTACAACTTTCAGCATTCCCCAGCCAGCATAACTGGCTGGGAGATGCTGGAAGTCATGGGACTTTTTCTGTTTAAACATGCATAGGATTGTACCAATTGGAGAACTGCATCACAAAATTCAGAAAAGTGTGGATATCTTAGTATAATTGTGTTTCAGTTCGTTTATTGGTTCATGAAGTTTAAATTAAGTATGCTTGCATTAAAATTTGAACCAAACAAATTTCTCCATCCCTGCCTTTGTGGCAGTTGAAGGAGAGGTTGTGGTGAAAACCCCTCACTGTTCTGTAAGGCATTGTTAGTGATTCAGAAACCTTTAGATGGCAAGTGCTAACTTCTGCATCATATGAATCTATTGATTTAATTACAATTTTTATCCTGTCCTTCCTTTAAGCAGCTCAAGGCATGCTCTCTCCCTTACCTTGATCTTCTAAACAATCCTGTGAGGTTGCTTAGAAATCAAGCCTGTGATAGGGTAGCATACCATGAGGTTTTAAACAGGTATTGGATTTTTCGTACTGTTGATTTTTTCACATTGTTTTAGACATATGTGTGTCTCTGGGTATACTGTTTGTATGTAAACAGCTTTTATAATGTATTTAAAGGCTTTTAATCTCTGTAAACCACCCAGAGAGCATTGGGTGGTATAGAAATATAAAGAATGTATGAATGAAAGAGGTAGACTAGGCTGGGAGATAGTCAGCGTCATGGTCCAATGGGATGTAAACCCTCGTCTCCCTGGTCACACTGACCATTACACTACGCTGGCGGCCGTCAATGCAAATGCTGCAATGTAGTGATTAGGTACTATGTGATATATACAAGATGATAGGTAATCGCAAATGTAATTATGAACAAGATATATGATTCTAAAATTGTTGAAGCTGTCTTGGACTCCAACTAGTTTTATATGACACACACATCAAATCTATTTGTGTGAAGCAAATTATCACTTGATTTTGTTGGCATAACCTTCCAACAGTTAAAGAAAACAGTTGATGTTAAATAACTGAAATATGTAGTACTGGCGGAAGCAATACTATGAAATGGAGAACTCCAGTTTCGATTCTAATTATGCTACAAGAAGCACACTCTATAGCTGTAAGTAATAAGAAGGTTCATGGCATGAGCTGTAAAAGAGGTGAAGTAAAAAGTTTAAATGAATGTCAAAAGCAGTCATAGGTTAACTTTTATTACTGCAGACTATTAATTTTAGTACTGGAAACTGTGTGCTATATATTAGGGTTTTTTTTCCCCATTCCAAGATGAGTGGAGGGATGAACAGGGTCTAAATTCTCAGTGAAATGTCTGGGGAAATGGTCTGATGCATCTGATTGGAGCACCTAACCACTGGCAAAATAGGATTTCTACTTTTACAGCAGTTTTTATATGCCTTCATGCTACACTAGTGTACACAGTGGTGTAGTGATAAATTCTGAAGTGCAGGAACTCATCATGACAGTGTGTGTGTACACACACATGGAGAACACACTCATACACACTAAAGATGTAACACCTCATTTCTTGGGATCAGCATGACTACAGCCCTATGTTTACTGGGAGTAAGCTGCATTCAAGTCAGAAGTACGTGCTTCGTGCTGCACAGGTTCACTTCATAAAACACATTGGGCTATACACAGTGTTAGTCCTACTTAGAGGAGACCATTGAAATGATTGGGTCTTAAGTTAGACTAACACTGAATACAAACCCCAGCGTTTGAACAAAAGGTCGTTAGCATGGTGAAATGCAACCAATAGCTTTGAATTAGAAGTGCAAGCAGTCTTGCAAACACGTATTACAATTTAAACTGATGTCAGAATTCCACCAAAGAAAAGGAAAGACTTCTTCTAGGCCAGCTTCCCCAACCTGGTGCTCTCCGGTTGGACTGCAACTCCCATCAGCCCCAGCCAGCACGGCCAAAGGTCAGGAATGCAGGGAGTTGTGGTCCAAAACATTTGGAGGGCACCAAGTTGGGGAAGGCCGCTCTATGCCAACCTGTTAAAATGACAGTAAAACTTGAAAGCCTCGTTATCAACTCGTTAGCACTTGTCAGAGCAAGGAGGTCAATTAGCCTAGGGCTCTGGCAGATGACCTCACTGCATCTGCTCTATTAAGTTCTTGAGCTGTGTTCCCCTGTGTTCACCCTCCACAACATCACAGTGTGCACATAATTCTATAGGCATTTTCTCTGTATATCCTTATTAAGTTGGGCATCTCTTACTAAACAAGGGTGCATATTGCTTCTGATCAGGGCTAGCATCAAGGGTAGGCATGAATGGGCACCTGCTGAGGACCCACACCCAGCAGGGCCTCATTGACAAAAGCCCTGTGGACTTGCTCCTCCTCTTCACCATTGCAACCTGTCTCTCGCTCTGGCCCAGACCACAGTGGTGGTGAGAAGGAGGAGCAGTAGATGCCACGGCCTACTTGCTCACTGGCTCTCTGCCTGTCAGGCAAGTAAGTGGTAGCAATGATGAGAAAGAGGAGGAGGAGAAAGAGCAGTTGGTGACAATGGTGGTGAGAAGGCAGACTCACTGAGGGAGGGGGCCCATTGAGGGTGTCTTGCCCAAGGTCCCTCAAAAACCTGGAGCCGGCACTGTGAGTGATGCTTAGAAATTTTGGTTTTTTGTTAAAGCCTACCTCAGTCACAAATATTACTGGGTGGTTTAGGGCAAGTCAAAATCTAACCTATCTCAGAGGGTTGTTATGAGGATACAATGGGTTAACATCATCTTCCCATATTTCTGTCCTGCCCTTTCTATGCTGAGGTTCAGTGGAGGAAAGGTGGGATAAACAAATTTGGGAATAGCCACATAATTAGTTTTCAGAGAAGTTATCTTAAGGCCACATCTTTAGGAGCACATCTTCAGGGGAATGTTGGGTGCCATCTCTGGGAAACAGACACAATGATAACCAAGATGCTCCTCAAGATTTGGCCTATACGTATCTTCTCTGAGGATAATTATGTGGCTCTTCCAACACTTCATTTTTCCTGTGTGCACATGTTTTCTAAAAATAGCATAGGAAGGAGGCATGAGAGAAGTGATGTAGTAGCCACATGCCACAAAGCCATATGTAGAGAGACTATTATTAGTTGGACCCTCAGCTATATTACTGTTCAGGCTGAGAAGACAGATTGCAATGTTGCTTTATGGTGCACATCTTTCCTTTAAAAGAGAAATGTGCCATTCATGTATTCAACTGGAGAAAATGTGATGAGTCATATTCAGTATCCACACAAATACTGGGCCATACCATTAATTTTATTAAACACATTGCAGTCTACATAACAAGTTAACAGCACAATCCCATGCATGTCTAATTTTTGTGAACTGCCCAGAGAGCTCCGGCTGTTGGATGGCATCTAAATACAAACAAACAAACAAACAAACAAACAAATAAATAAAATGCCTATCCAGACGTAAGCCCTATTGAGTTCATGTAAGTGCACACAGGTTTGCCGCCTAAGACCCTATTTTAAGCACAACCCTATGCATGTCTACTCATAAATAAGTCCTGCTGAATTCAGTGGGGCTTACTCCCAGGTAAATATGTTTAGGATTGTAGCCTTATTCATTTTTCATTAAAAATGACTTTTTTATATTTAAAAAGTAATAACTGGGGGCAGGGAGAGGGGGGTTGGAAACAATGGCAATAAGCTGTGTGACAACAATCAGTGTCTTTTTCTATGTAAAGAACAGAGATAGTAATTCAGCATTGTTCAGTGTATACCTCTATTGGAGAGTGAAGTTTAAACTGTAATCAAATGGACAGAAACTACTGAAACATCATTGTTTTGCAGATCGGCTGGGCTCAGCTGCCAAGCTGTCCTACCTGGGTCTGCAGCCTACAGCTGTTCCTTGGTGTCCTATGCAAGCTTTTACATATGGACCACATTAATCATCAAGACAGATTACTGAATTCACATACAGATATTAGAAAAACCAATACTTCTGTCAGGCCCAATCTACACACCTGTTTGCTGCAATTTGTTATCACTGTTAAGTGATGATTAATAACACATTGAAATTGCAATGATAACATGTCTAAATTCATAAATTGCTTGAAACAATGGCAATGGGGAATTACTAGTGGAATTTGCTAATGATGTGGTCTCTGGTGTTAACCCTTTTCAAACCTGCACATATTTAAAAGGAAGTAGCAAGAAAGATTTTAAAAGGATGCTTGTGGCATCTTACAGACTAACAGGGGTTTGGGTTTTTTGGGTGTGTGTGTGAGTGACATAACCTTTCATGAACTAATGCCACATTAAATTTATTAGTAGGGCTGTGCACTGCATCGGCCCGAAGCCTGAGCTCCGAGTCAAAGCGGGCCACTTTGGAGGCTGCTTCGGGGCTTCCAAGGTGGGCCCTCTTCAGCTTGGGCTGATTTGGGGGGCCTCTGCCAACTCTCTGAGGCAAGGTGGAGGGGGCCCAAAGCAAAGTGGATTGCTCTGAAGAGCTTTGGTGCACTTTGGCATGAATCAGAAGATCAGCCACCATGCTGCCGCTGCTGCTGCTGCCCAGCCCCAAACTCCTTACCTGGGTCCTATGGATGTCTGCTGGCAGCTGACTTGTTCTGGAGGAAGGCAGCCATTTTAAAAATTGCAACTCCCTGTATTTCCGGAAATAGAAGGTGTCTCCATTTTAAAAATGGCTCCCCCACTCCAGAACAACAAGATGGCTGCCGGTGTGCATCCAGAGGGCCTAGGAGGTGGCAGTGGCAGCAGCTCCCCTGGCAGCACCAGGCCCAGATAAGGAGCTGGGGGCTGGGTGGCATGTTGTGGGGGGGGGGGAAGCGGGATTCAGATGTCTGAATCCCACTTCAGCTTCATAGGCCGAATAGCGTTGGCAGGGCCCCCCCGAATCAGCCTGAACTGAATCGGGCCCACCTTGGAAGCCCCGAAGCAGCCTCCGAGTCAGATCAGGGGGTCCATGCACAGCCCTATTTATTCGTTTTTCAGGTGCACAAGACTACCTTTTTTGGCTTGGGTGTGACAGATGAAATGAAATTTGTTCAGCTGAAACATTGAAAAAGAAAGAATTCATGGATTTACAGTACAGTACTACTCAGAAGCAAGATCCCATGTAAATGAGTGTAGGACTACAGCCTTAAACTGTTAACGCAGATTTTTAAGTAGTTCATCAATGAAATAAGCCACTTACAAAAGTTGTGGGAAATGTTTCTGCTCAGAACCCCCTGTTAAAAAACTTACATATATTGTTGTTGTTGTTTTACCAATGCCCACATCCAGATGCTTCAGAGTATATAGAACGACAATATACTAACAGAGCACTTTTCATTGTCATCCATAACCAGCTTCTAGCACAGGAAAGAACTAGAACATCCCACTTAAAAGTATACTGATCAACCACGCAGACTCACAGCACAATCCTGTGCATGTCTTCTCCGAAGTAATGCCCCTTGAATTCAATGGGCCTTCCTCCCTGGAGGTGCATATTGCAGCCTTAATCACAATTTTGAATTTAATGAAACAATTGGCTATTACTTATAAATAAGCCTCCTCCTCCTCTTTTTTGTTTATTGCATATTAATTTCACTGGTTGTCCCTTGTTCTAGAATTATGTGGAAAGATAAGCTGCTGACTAACTCTGTTCATTTAGTTTAACCTGAAGCTTTCTGATCTGCTTAGCCATTTCTGACCATTTTTGCCCTTATCCGTACGTATTGTAGATGGAAGGCAGAACTACACCCAGTGCCAACATATGGCATGATTTATGAAGGGTGCAATCCTATGCAAGTTTAGACAGAAAAAAGTTCTACAACTTCTAACATTCTCCAGCCAGCATGGACTTTTTAAAAAGTTGCATAGGATTGCACCTGAAGTGGCTTTTTCTATATATTCTGTTCTATATTTTCTATATTGATCATTCTCCTAATCATCCATAAGAATTTGCTTCCCTTTTTTTCTGGAAACAAGCAGCCTGTTCATCTAATCTTTTCAGGACTTTGTCCGCACAGATACTCTCGCAGATCATTTTTGTTGGAGTCCTGACAACAGGTTGTTGAACCTAATTGAAATAAATGGGATTTCAGTAGCTAATCATGCCTAGGATTGCAGTCTTTGAGTGGTGATAGCTAATTCAGTATTCATCATTGTATTAGCTTAATAATTGGAGTAATTTACCCCCAATATATATTACTTTTCCGTTATCAGTACTGAATGTCATCTCCCTTTTGCTCTCTGCTCTTCTAGAGTTATGACATCCTTCTGTAATTTTTCACATTCTATTTTAGGTTGAACTGTTTTAATTCATTATCAACTGCAAATGCATTAAAAGTAGTTCACCGATTTCATCTTTTATTATTTTTAGAACTATTTTAGGAGACTATCCTCTGGTCCTGATGGCTTTTAAAGTTTCATTTGTCAATTTTCTCCAAGCTCTCTTCTGTAATTATTTAAAATGTGTGTCAGTTCTTGAATCTTTACACGTGTTCGTGTCCCATTGTTATAGGCTGGCATCCTCAGGTATCAGGTTTTTGTGAACTGATGTTTCTGTGTTCTCGTAGTGACTCAGAGTGATGTAGATGTGAACTGAGATACCACATTTATTTCTTTACTGAACACAATTCTGCTTAATGGCCTGGTGAAAAGCAACCCTGTGATCACTTGCTTGTATGTGTGTGCTCTCTGTGTGTTGGAGAGAACTACTCAGGGCAAATAGAAGCCAAAAATGAACAGGTAAAAATCTCATCCTCTGTGGGCCACCTCACACAAAAGCTGGGAAACCACCAAACCATCAATGGTTTGGAGTGGGGCCAAGGGAAGGGGGCATGGGCATCTGGAGAACCCCGGAGTGCCAGACTGGGATGGAGTCCAGGCAGGGTGGAATTGTCCCTTGGGCCTGAGGTTTTGCACCCCTATATTAAATGAAGGACTGAGCAGGTAAGAAGACTTAGGATGCAATCCTATGCATGTTTAGACAGAGAAAAATCCTACAATTTTCAGTATGCCCCAGCCAGCCATGCTTCTGGGGTATGCTGGGAGTTGTAGGACTTTTTTCTATCTAAATATGCATAGGATTGCACCCTTAGTTAAAAAGCATTCTATTTGGAAGTGATGTGAGGCCTTATGAAACTTTCACTTGTGATACGTGATCTGTGATGGATTATTCCCATGTGGGCAGTTACCGCTTTATTCTTCAGGTGACGCAGATGCATATGTGAGCACCAGCCTTACAATTTCCACACATTTTTGTTTCTTTTCCATGTCAAGGCACAAATCAAGGGTGTGAGAATGCTTGAGAAGCCTCCTAGAGGTTTACAGCATGTTTACCTGAGTCTTGACTTTTATGTTGATGGGATGGTCATGGTGGAAGATCAACATTGCCTTTTTCCCTCCAGCACAGAGGTGGTGATGATGAGGCACATGCACCACACCAACATCAGATCATGTAGATGCCCAGTTCAAGAGTTTCTCTTTCTTAAATCCTGGGTTTCCTGTAAAATCTGTGTAGCAGACAGGTGACGAGGGAACGCACTGCTCCTTCACCATGAGAACAGTGGTGCAGCTAGGTAATTTTAGACCCTGGACTTAATTATCATATGGGACTCCCCTTTAGAAGGCCACGTGTATTACTTCAGTTGTGAAGCACACAACTAAGGTCCTCAGTCTGCCATTCCATACTTCAGAACTGGTTCTACATTGCTGATAGATTAGAGCAAAACAACCCCCCAAACAAAACAAAAATCTACTTCCCAACACTGATAAAGGGATATTCTTTCAGCATGTGCATTTTTACAGGATAGACTCACTTAGATCATAGCACTACCGTGATTACAAGAATGAAATGGGAGTATGCTTCTGCTGCCCTGATCCTAAGTACATTTACTTGGGCATAAGCACCATCTTGTTGTAGAAACGATAAAATATTGTTAAAGTGAAAATAACAAAATGAGCGTCTGTAAATCATGTGCATGGCCAGTTGGCTGTTTCCTAACTTGATAGTGTTTTAGAAGGAGGAGGAGGAGGAGGAGGGATGCTATGACGAGTAGTGTCAACCCTGCTGGGCCCAGCGTGCCCTTTTCAGTGTGGATGCTGATGCAAGGCCTGTTTGCCACTGGCCTCATCATCTGCTCCTCTCTGCATGGTTATGGGGCGGCTGGGCTGTGGGGGCCCTGGACTTCAGCCCCAAGGTTCAACCCAGCTGCACCACTGCCTGAGAAATATATGAACTGGAGTTTGAACTTGAGCCAGAGGGTTTCACATGTTAGGTGCTCCTTGTAGTCCAGACCCCTGAGCGCTGACATATTACATGAAAATATATCTGTAGCCATTTTGTGGGCATTTTTGGAATGCATTAAGGAACAATACACTCATAGACAGCTCTAATTTGAGTGCAGTCTAGCATTTTAAAGCCCTTTTGGTGTCTCATAGATTCTTCTAATTAGCCTCTTTCCTCCCTTCAGGTTATTTCCAGTTGATTTGTGGGAGTCTCTTGTCATGTGAAACTTGAGCTTTCTCTGTCACCCACTGTTTGAAGGCATTTTGAGATGGGCGGGTCTGTCTTGCTGTTTATGAATATAGGCTTGTGCATGGGGGGGGAAGCGGTATTTTCCTTCCTGTTGCTGTGATCGGAGCTTTTTTACTTTTTGGATGCAAGCTATTCTGAAACAATTAGCCAAGGAATGGAGACTCTGGGTTTTTAGCTAAAGGCATCATTAACCGCTCTGAAGGCAGTATTGCTAGCAGTACTTGGCTGACTGTTAAATTATCCTGTGAGCAGCTATGAAGATGTCTGAGGTAGCATTTTTCCTAAACTAATTTCCTGCAGACACTCCTTTCACTGTCTCATTTCACTCCATCACTTCCCCTTTCATTATCAAATAGGTTGAACCAGGCTTGAAATACAAACTACTCGAAGACAGATAAGTGCTGTGGGAACTGCTGATGTCTACACGGGAAAAGCACATTATAGCATTGATTTTGCAGATTTCAAAGGGCATATGGAGTCAGCACGTTTAATTTCATCCTATAAACATATTAGTGACAAGACCAAGAGTATTTAGTGTTTTGTTCTGAACACCAAGGACGTTATTTTCTTGGCCTTAGGAAGGAACACAAAGCTTCTAGTCAATAGAAGCCTGAAAAATCTAATTTATTTTCCTTTTTTAACACTCAACTATTAAAACAATGTCCTTGAGAAACCCCATGTCACATTACAGTTAAGAATGAGGGCATTTCCCCTCTGTTCCATTCATTTATTGTTTCTCTGGGTTGCTGTGTTCTGTATCCACTCCTCCCAAACTCCAGTTTATATTGGGAAAATTTCTCTTTAAATCAATTCTGGAGCTTGAGCAGCTTGTCCCAGCCTTTAGTTCAGTAGCATTTTTTTTCCCTCCCCCACTTCTCCTTTACCAGTGGTGCCATTAGGGTCAGGTCTTTGGGGCAGGAGTCCAGAGCCTCAGTCAACAGATGGAGCAGGAGGGCCCCCAAACACAACAGCGGTTTTAGGGCTGGCTTACCACATTTTGAAGTAAGTCAAATAATATGTAAGTCAAGTAAGTAAGTAATATGTAAGTAATATGTAAGTAAGTAATACTTATGTAATAAGTAATACTTATGTAAGTAAGTAAATAATAAGAAGTAATACTTATGTAAGTAAGTAATATGTAAGTAAGTAAGTAATATGTAAGTAAGTAAGTAAGTAATATGTAAGTAAGTAAGTAATACTTATGTAAGTAAGTAAGTAATAAGAAGTAATACTTATGTAAGTAAGTAAGTAATATGTAAGTAAGTAAGTAATACTTATGTAATAAGTAATACTTATGTAAGTAAGTAAGTAATAAGAAGTAATACTTATGTAAGTAAGTAAGTAAGTAATATGTAAGTAAGTAAGTAATATGTAAGTAATATGTAAGTCAAGTAAGTCAAGTAATAATGCCATCTAAAGAGCCCCCCGCCACCATCCCATAAGACTATTATGTCCAGAGTCTAAAAATCCCTAACTACACCACTGTCTATCAGGTCTGTATTGAAAAAACACTGCAACAAGGCCATCTTGATGTCATGCCATGTATGATCGCATCAAGATGATGTTGATGATGATTGCATCAAGATTTTTACTGAGGGAAAAATGCACACTTTCATATTGGTGAAACACTGTATAAAAAGCATGTATAAGGCCATCAAGGGTGCTTTTGTAGTGTCTTATGAATTCACACAAATTCAAATATGCATTGGATAAAACACAGCATAAAAAGAATCGGGATGCAATTGTGCCTATTATTGCGTCAGAATTGCCATTTTAAGGGCTGGGCTATGCTGGGAGTTGTAGGCCTTTTTACTGTCTAAGCATTCATAGGATTGCATTGCACACACCTTAAATGTTTTATCAGTGCAGATATGCACTTTGGGGAGTAATACAGAGGGAGAAAGATACATGTTAACTGAAGGAAATGACAGCTCTGGCAAACTGTAGATGCATGCATAGTGCTCTGTATAAAACTGGGGGTGGAAAGAATAATGGAAAATTCCAGTACCTTCATTCCACTTCATAAGAACAAGACTGGACAATCTGTAATTCCCAAAACCAGGGGATGGGGGGAATTCAATATAGTAAATTTTGCTAGCATCCCTTATTACTATATAACTTGCAAACACTTGGTATGGTGATATTGCTTTAAAAATACTGGGGATTTTATCCACACACAGTCTTTATGTAAAAGAGCAAGAAGGTTTTGGAAAGTGGTTATTGGTACTATAAATGTAATACTTAGAATAAAAATAAAGCCACAACCAAAATTTAGCTTGTTGAACTTTGTTAACACACGGAGGGAGCAATCTTATGGCTGCTAGACAGCAGCTAGACGGCCATAGGAGATGCTGTTTTCCAGGAATTGACCTTGGAGCCCATGCTCCAAGGTCAGTTCCTGGAGAACCGACCTCCCCCCACTTCCGCGCTGCCTCCATATTTAACTGCAGCAAGGCATTTTCAAGTTTGGCGGCCAAAGGGTAACATGTAGCCCGGGCGTGGACCACATATGGCTTCCAGAGACCCCGATGTCGTCCCCACCAATTCCAGTGTGCCCACTACTCCCTAGTGCTGCACCAACAAAATTCACGGCAGAAGAGGAAAAACATCCATTTACTACTATGGAGTGGTAAATAGGTCAAAATTAGCTTGTAGAGGCTACAGAGTGGTAAAAAGGACACATTTAGCTTGAGAACTAAATTCTCAATTTTTTAAAAAAATACTTACGTAGCCTATCACAGCCTTATTAAAAACGCAAATGGCAGCTGCTACGACCTACTTTTGACCTACTTAACCCTCCGCAGCAGTTTGCTGCTGAATTTTGGTGGGAAAGCACTGATATATATATTTTTGGCTGCTCACAGGTGGATCTGAGGGCCCACAGGAAGTTCCCCCCTACTTTGCCCACCCCTGTTCTAGGCTATCGCACTACTTGGGGAGTTTCAAAGCCCTGTTGACAAAGACCTCTCTCTTTAGCTCTAGAACAAGTAAAAAATAAAATAAAAAGATGTATTTTGGATGTACTTCCCCAAAGCCCAGAGAATACCAAATCTTACAAACTGTTCTTGAATCACAAGGGGTAGCTTAACAACTGTGTAGTCCTAGCACATGGTGAAGATTTTAGTGAAGTTTATTATGGGGGAAAATAGAAAAAGGAAGAAAAGGGCAAGAAAGGCACCAAATTATACAGAGATGCATGAAATATTATCAAAAGTCACTCTGACTTGGCTAGGTATATTTTACCTGATTGTGCAGGTAAAATAAACATTTTCCTTGCCAAGCAGATGGTCTGAGAGAAAGCATATTTGGTCTCCTGGTCAAATAATTCCAGGAGAAAGTACTGAGGTGATGCTTCACCTATTTATGGGAAATCTGAGATCAGGAAAAGCTGGCCTCCTTCCTAGGAGAGAGACTTACTTTGTCCAATAGTGAGAATAAATATGGCATTAATATTCCAAAAAAAGGTAGGTGTGTGTGTGTGTGTGTGAGAGAGAGAGAGAGAGAGAGAGAGAGAGAGCGAGCGAGAGAGGGAGGGAGGGAGAGAGAGGGAGAGAGAGAGATTGATTGATTTGCATGACTGTTTTAAAAAATAACAGATCATATAGGAAAGAAAAACACTATGAACTACAACGATCATAAACTGATTCAAACATCACTTGTGAGAACTGTAGCCTCACTTAAGCTAGCTTATTTCTATAGGGGGAGCCTGCACTCCATCTGATGAAACAAGCTCTGTTGTGCACTGAATGTAGAAGAAATATGTGTACTTCTACCGGCATGACAACCTGAACCCCCTGGGTGACATCCAAACTTATGTAATTGCAAGACCTCGATGACATTAATCATTCAACCACAAATTGAGTTTCAAACTTAAGAAGTATTTGTCTTCCTTTCAACAAATATAGCATCTTGAATACATAATGATCCCAGATGTTTGCTGGACTTTGTCAGAAGGGGGAGCTCTGTCGAAATGGAACAAGAAATTCACTGAAAACTCTGCTTGGTAGCATGATAAACATATAGCTTTTATAGTGTAAAAATGCTATTATTGTATTTAAAAAAGTTATGTTTCAGTGAGATAACTGGGTCAGTTATGTATTTACAGTTAAAAGCATAGTAAGCTTGCATATTGGGTAAAAAAAGGGGGGAAGGAGATTTTTGAGTATACATTATTCCAGTAATAACTGAAATGAATCAGTTAGTAATACAAAACATGTATGTACATCATATGAGTCATAAATGCGATGTCTTCCCTGAGAGCCATATGGTGGTTGATCGACTTCTGATAAATTGTCCCAATTTGAAGGAAAGATTTGGTTGCAATTCAAAATTAGTTTTGGAAACAGATGTGGTTCTTTGAATTAAAGCTATTACTGTATCATGAGAGACCATCAGGATGTACGCAGGAGTGTCTTCCAAAATGTTAACAGCCTCCTAGAGGAAATATCGGGTGTAATGAATAGTATTCATCAGCTGAAATTATGCACAAGGAAATAGTAGTTCATAACTTGGTAGTATCCTGTGTTGTACTCTAGTTATTTATACAGTAGTCTTTTTAATCGGTATCAGTGCAATCAAGTTACTCAGTTATTCCTGAGAATCCCATCTAGATATTCTTCATTCCTCTGTTTTGTCTTGTATTTTTCAAGTATTAGTTTAGCCTAGGGCTGGATTCCTGGCTTAGTCCTGCTTGGAGTAGACCCATTGAAATCAATGCAACAAATTAGTTGTAACTAACCTACATTCCATTGATTTCAATGGGTCTACTCTAAGCATAACTATGTCTGGGCCCAACATAATATATATTTTAACTTTTATTGCAGCACAGTTCTTTTGTGTGTTGATTGGCTGTAGTTCTGTTGTCTCACCTGGGGTGGTGGTGTGGTATATGAAAATGACAGTGACTATGCTATCTGGCCCTTTTTAGTCCCGGTAGCACCTGCCCTTCTTTGTAACCACCATTATTTCCTCCTCCTTTTTTAAAGCGGTGGTGAAACTTGTGTATGGAATAGAGAATGTGACCTGTGTGAGCACCTAGCAGAGATCAGTAGGCCATTTTGTTGTATTTGTTATGCCTCCTGTTTCTTAAAAAAGGCAAAGGTGTCCCCAACCAGTCGTGTCCGACTCTAGGGTGCGGTGCTCATCCCCGTTTCTAAGCCGAAGAGCCAGCGCTGTCCGAAGACGCTTCCGTGGTCATGTGGCCGGCATGACTGAACACCAAGGTGCACGGAACGCTGTTACCTTTCCCGCCGAGGCGGTACCTATTTATCTACTTGCAATTTCTTGCTTTCGAACTGCTAGGTTGGCAGGAGCTAGGACTGAAGACGGGAGCTCACTCCGTCACGCGGCACTCGGGTCTCAAACTGCTGTCCTGCCGACCTTCCGATCTGCAGTTCAGCGTCTTAACCACTAAGCCACCGCGGCCTAGTTCCTATTTCTTACACATTTATTATTTTCATCTCCAGAAAAGAAAAGAAAAGAAAAGAAAAGCTAGTTGGTGATCTTATGATGTCTTTAGTGTGAAGCCTATACTTTCCAAAGCTCATTTTTCAGTCCCTTCAGAAGCATGTGTTGGAAAGCCCTGTGAGCTGACAAGTTTTGTCGGTTTTGCTGTGCTTCTCAGGACACACTGTAGGGAAAGGGGGAATGCCTTGCTAATTTCACTGTGTATTTGCATCAGCTTTGAAGTATAAAGTCATTAAAAAAACCTGTGAAATTGACACAGTTTTCCATACAACTTTACTGAGTTTGGAGAAGCCCAGGGAATCTGACAAAACTTGTCAGTTTCGTCAGGCTTTTCTAGACATGCTACTGAGGTGGTGGAAAACGATGGGCAATACCCAACTAGTGTCCCTCTTTTGACAGAAAGCATCTGTCAGTGAAAATGGAAGGGATCAGGGATGAGATTTTCAATGACCCCCTCCCCATTTCAGCCCCATGCAACCCCTCCCCCAATCTGTTCTGGAAGGTTCCCCAACTCTCTGGAGCAGATTTGGTGGGGGCGGGCACAGGGACAGCATGAAGGAGGGGGATTTACACAGAATCACCCCCTCTACTTTCCACTGACAGATGGCCTCATCAGTGGAGGGATGCTAGTCAGATATCATTCTTTTTCCATTTCAGGACTACTTTAAAAATGGTGGTAGCAGGAGATGGGTGGCTGCCTCCAGCAGAAGAGGGTTCCCTCCCCCTTATCTACATGGGGGCCAGATGATCTGCCATCACCACTGAACTAGCACTGGTATAGCACTAGCATAACAGAGTTGTTCTCTTTTGCTTGACATCTGAATTCAGTGGAATAAAATAAAACAAAATGGCATCATTTCTTATGTCTGAATCTGTCTATTTTTTACTGACATGAGAGGATAACAACAACAAGACTGATGATGATGACAACAACACCTTATAGACACTCAGGGCAATGCACAGTAAAAATATTTAACTTCACATAAAACCCAAGTAACAAAACCATACAACAGCATTTACAAACATCACTGAAATTAAAGAGTAGTAGAAGCATCAAATGTTAAAAGTTTGACAGAACAGGACAGCCTTTCCTGCCTAGCTAAAGCAAACTAACAAGAGACCCGTCTCACCTCCCTCAGGAGGGGGTTCCACAGCCAGGGTGCTGATATTGAAAAGGCCTTGTCTCAAGTACCCTCCCAACTAGCCTCGCTAACTGGTGGGACATATAATAGGGCCTCCAATGATGATTGTAAATTATGGGCAGGGCCACAGTAGCACAGGGCAGGGCTGGCAATTAAGCGGCCCATTAGGCCCAGTCAGCCAGGCTTCTCCTATGGCTTTATACAGCATGCTTTCCCACTGTACACACTGGCCAAAGTGAAACAATTAGCAATCCACATTTCTCCAAAAGGTGTTATCATCAAGCGACAAACAAAGGCTGGCTTGGACAGCCACTGTGATGCAGTTCATAGGGTGCTGGATTTGGAGCAGGGGGATGTGGATTCAAATCCCCTGTCAGAGGAAGAGCTCGGTGGTGGCCCAACCTACTTGATGGGGTGTTGTGAGAAAAAAAAATGGAGGGGCACATAAATGCCACTCTGAACTCCTTTTTAAAAAGGCAGGATAAAAACATCTGGGGCAGTATCCAGCACTGCTGCAGTAACAGTGGAAACAAACGCTAGCACAATGCTAGCAGAATCAGAAATGAGCCTAAATTAATGCTTCCAGAATGGAACATATCAGTAGAGCTCCTGGAAGCTCTGCTGAATTGTACCATTCTGGATGCACTAATCTGGGCTAGTTTCCTGGATTTTGCTAGCTCTCCATTGTGCTGGCAGTGTTTCCACTGGTGCAGCATCTTTAGTCATGTCAGACTGACAGCACTGGATGCTGCCCATAGATAGGATGCTGCTGAATATTTGATTAACAGTGGAGAATAGCCGTGCTGTGAGGCAAGAACTGTACAAATGCTTGCCCCACTTTCAGAGTCCAGGCAGATGTACGTTCTAGTTTAGGAAAGGGAAACACACAATTTCCAAATTTTCTGGACAGTGGGAAATACAGGTTAGTTTGAAGAAGATGTCTTCTCTTTTACCTGTGCATTCCCACCATCCCACCTATACCTTTCTACCTGCTAAAGTGGGTGTATCTAGATGAAACGGCGTCATTTTACAAAATCCATAATCACCGAGGATTAACAACTGTTTGTGAGAGTTCTTTCTTTCTTTCTTTCTCCTTCCTTCCTTCCTTCCTCTCTCTCTCTCTCTCGCTCTCTCTCTCACTTTCTCTCTCTCTCTCTTTTTCTTTAGTAAAATAAGCTTCATAATTTAAGATTTAATGGGTACAGATTGCAGCTTGAAATGCCAGTGCTGTAACTTCATTATTTCTTTGTACATTAAATAATGATTTTAATAAAAGTGTAGAGATCATGCTCTCTTCTGAAAGCTATTACCTTTCAACTGTTGGCATATACCTCTTTATCTTGAAGGGAAAGTGAACAACATCTCATATTTTTCTTAGGAGTTATATGAAAGCATTAATTTCCTTCTACTGCCTTGACAGGACTCCAGTGCTGTAGGGCAAGTTAATGCAAAATGATCACATTTTCACTCATAATCAATATAGCAGTGTGACAGTGGGCATCTATTTTTCAATCCAGCACTCAGTAAAGGCAGAGACAGCGGTGGATTTTCTTCAAAAGGTTTTGTTCTGAAAGCAGAAATGTAAATGGCAAGTGACTGAATAACCCAGTGATTACTGAAATCCTGTGGTGGCACTGACAGATCAGAGGGAACATACTGGAGATTTGATTTTTTCTTGCAAGTCCCAACGGAATAATTTGGCCTCCTGTCATTTTACTTAAGAAGGTTACTATGTAACATACACAGCAGGTTGGCTCTGGTTATTCAGTTCTTGTAATCTCTCTCCTATGTCTTCACCTTCCAAACACCCACTGCATACATTTTAAAAGCACAAAAAGCTATAAAAAGCACAAAAAATATATCTCTGGACTCTAGGGGTACTTCCAGATGAGGCTTATATGATGCAGTCACCCTGACTTATTTACATAATTTTATGGGGTTTCAGACCATGACGTCTTACATTTGTAACACTCCTGTGTTTTCCCACTGCTTCTTCTGTCTTTTTTCTTTCCACAAAAAAATTGTTAAGGCAGAAAAGATGGAATAGTTGTCAAACGACTTTTGATTGGTAGTGCTAGGAACCTCTATCTGGAAGCACTGTTGCTGGAGGCTAACTGTGAATATTAATTTAGTTACCATTGAGAATGCAGTTCCATTTCCTGATAGAAGGGGGAGAGGCAGAGCATTTGCATAGGTTAATAACATGGAAAATGTGTACACTTAAAAGTGACTAGTATTCAGATGCTATAATCCTACTAATACATAGCACGTGAATGAATCTAGATGACGGAAATGAATGTAATATTTTGCCTCCTTTAAGTGCGACTGATTATTTTCAAGTCAATATCTGTAGACAGGAGCAAAATATAAGGTCTAGAGTTCAAAAGGTTATCTTAAAACAATGACAACGATCACAACAACAGTAGTCTAAGACAAGAGCACAAACTGGAAAAGGGAGGAAGGGACCGGAGATACATTGGTTTCATTGGCATCAATGGAAGCTTCCACTGAAATGCAAATGGCTTTAGAGGTGATTTTGATAGGACTGTGGCAGGCAGAGAAACAGTTACATTTCCTTCCCCCGTTTCCCAAGTTTCCCTATAGCTACTATCAAAAAACAAACAAACATGCATATGGATTGCATTCATGTGATTAACACTGGAGAGAAACTCTAAGGTGTTGGTGTTTTAATTAATGGTGAACAAGAAAAGGAACTTTCCCTATATGCAAGAACAGAGTATAGTTCAGCTTCATGGAAATTAAGCTCTGATCAGCAATCACACCATACCAATTCCTTTAAACATTAATTATTTTGACTTGGGAAAGTAAAGAAATATTAGGAAATATCATTAAATTCATCATTCAGTACTATTCCTTATAATAATCCAATTATCACAATAAGACTTAAGGAATATCACTATGTGATTTAAGTGCTGGGGCCGACATAGCTCCCTGTATGAATAAAGACCAGGGAATTTGTTCCAAAGATATGACCTCTGTTCACAGGACTTGGGCTATTGTTTATTGAGTGGTAAAGGTTGTGGATTTTGGTTCCAAATACAGCTAAAGTTAGTCATAATTCATGTCCCATTGCAAGCTTAAGGTAGTTGTCATGAATTTATTCCAGCGATTGTGGGAGTCACAATCAACTTCTGCTGGACTGGTACCTTTAACTCTTACAAATTGATTTCAAAATTGGTTTAGGTCTACTTTAAGAAATATACATTCAGCATGGAATGTGTCAATATTAGGGATGAGGAAGAATTTTGTTTAGTTCACATTTGTAAGCAAACTGACGTAATTTGCAATTCCTGGACTATTATATGGATTGGAACAAAGTTATCCTTTGGATTGTGCACTTCTCCTAATTTTGTGATGCAATTCTTAGCTCAAATATTGCATACAAAATTGCATACCTGTATATTCGGATACATTGCATACAAAAATGTGTATCTTATGGGAAATGGCATTAAAATGTGTGTATTAGGGGAAATTGCACATGGAAATAAATGAGAATGTATGTGTTTTTTAAAAATTGAAGACTGATGCAGAAATTGGATGGAACAGACTTATGACTGAATTCATGCATATATGATGTAAATAGTTTTATTTACTCCTAGACAATATAGAAGGAATGGCTTCTCTCTTACTGACTTTCTATTTGCTTTAAAAAAGAAAGGAAACAGACTTATCTCCTGTGAAGCAGCATGGCCTTTCGTGCTGTCTGAGTGAAGTGCCAACCAGTGCAGCCTGACTCATCCTAACTTTGGATAAACATGTTTATCTAGCTGGATCCAGAAAAAAGGCAGATTAAAAAAAAATTATGAGTGTCAACCCTTGTAATAATTGTTTTGCCTCTCTCTTCTAGACATTTGTGATTGAGTAACCAATAGTCTATATAGGGTACAAATGTTTCATCAGGTTACAGTACTTTTGCTGCCTTTATGTCCAGCAAAACCTGATAAGAGAAATTCTATTTTGCAGTTCTGTTTTCCAGTATTCCATGGAAAATCTGGCATGGTTATCACAAGAATGCAAATGATTTGGCTGCAAAGACTGATACATATCACGGGTGCAGATAGAGGACTGTTTGTGTGTGTTGACTTAGGAACAGATTTGTCAAAAGCACAACAGTTTTATGAGTGGCTGCCAACATGTTTGGATCAGGATTCAGAAGTGACATAGCTGCAATATTAATAGTTGGTCCAGTTTCTATTTTTACTTATTATTACAGTGTCAGCTCTAGTCCTGCAGTTTTCAGATCCAGTCCTTCAGTCTTTTCCTTTTTCTATAGGGACATCATCAGATGCTAGTTGTATTAGTGGATATATCCAGTGACTATCTTGAGTGCAAGGATATTAAACACAGAAATGAGTAAGACTTCTACAAAACCTTGCAGTGTGGAATGCTCCTGTCCAAGATACTCCATTCCCTTCCTCCACCCACCTGGTTGCCTATTTCCCCCCAACAGTCAGGCAGCAAACTGTTGCCACTGAGCACACACGGTCACCACAAGGGTTTATCCCTCCCACCCCAAAGATTGTACTTCACAAGCCTTGGGATTCCCATGAGTCTATTGATGCCCCACTCCCTTGAGTGTGGATCATGCAGTTTTGGCTACATAGGGTTCTACATGCAAAGAACTCCGATTGCTATTAGTATATATTGTTATGCACCCTCCCCAATTCTCCAAGCAGTCAGAAATTTCAGGGTTCAGTGCTGACCTGGGTTTGGTGCTGTTCGGAAGGAGGTCACAGGACACTTACAGCGTTTTGTACCTAGGGATGTTGGAGAAATCCACAATGGAATCGAATGAGTTCAGATTTCTATGAATCAGAGCCATGGATTCCACAGTGGACTGGCTTTTCCTGAGTTGCATAGATTCCATGGACTTGCAGACCAGTTTTTTTTTTTTTTTTTTTACTTTCCAGTATTTATGCAAATTTAGTTGTAGAAAAATACATTAAATAAAAAACACGAGCTGAAAATGTGCATTTTCCCCACGTGCTAAAGCATGAAAATGTGCATTTTGGAGGGATTTGCACATTTTGGGGGAGATTTGCACATTTTTGCAAGTGAGAATTTGCACAAATGCAAATTTGTGCCAATTCAGGAAATTGGAAAACATCCAATTCCACCAATGACCGGATGATGGAATGAAAGACACCTGACAATCCGTGAAATGCAGATGGAATGGACTGTACAAAATCCATCCATCCATCCCTATTTGCACCATTTGTGTTTATTTACTAATAGGCCTAGAGGGTTAAAGTATGTTGTGAATGACTCTGGAATGCAGGCTTAGGGATTCCTCTTAGATGTTTATGAGTCAACAGGGAAGATTAGTATTCTCTCTTAAATCAACTTATTTTTCATAATGTAGAATGTTAGACAGCGGTGAAACCCCAGGGAAGGTCGTATATGTGCCATTTTCTCTGCATTCACTTCTATGCAGGATCAAATTATTTTTTTTTGGGGGGGGGGCAGGGAGATTGTTGTACTGGAAATGTCTTATAGCAGCAAATGTTCCTTTCCTGCTGGCTAGAGTGATCTTCTTTAAATTCTTCACATCTCAGAACATGGGAATTATTCTTTCATCTAAGACAGGAAGAAGGAAAAAGGTGGTCATTCTATCAGCTGTAGGTCTGCATAGTATTAACCAGAGAAGAATGGCCTCTTATAAAGAAGTGCCCTATGTGGTTTTATATATTTATTGTATTTACACCCCACCTTTCTTCTACCATGGAACCAAGGTCATGTACGAAGGTTTCCAGGTGGCCTCCCCTGTAAGCACTGACTAGATCCAGACCTGTCCAGTTTCAGTGAGGCTGCTGCATTGTGCACCTTTAGGCCATGCCCTGGGATTTAGCTGTGGGAAGGCAGCTATCTCTCTGTGTTGTTATGAGTGAATAAGTTTGCAAGTGTGAAGGGGAAAGTATGGCTGAACTACCAGAGGTACCCAGATTTAGGGTGCAATCAAATAGGACAGATGGCCACTAGATGGAGGGGTCCCATCCCAGAGCCTTCCATCTATCATAAAATATACCGGCAAGAGCCAGGGAGGGTGGGAGGGAAGACAGAGGCATTTTTGTCTCCCATTTCTTCTTTGTGACTTTTTTGCGCTAGGCAAGCATCTGAGCCCATCTGGCTTGCTCACCTCCCTGGGGGTGATGACAAGAACTTAGGGGCTTGTGGATCCAGTGGATCCACTTCCTCTCCCTTCCCTTCTCCTATGGCATGCCCCCTTTTCTCCTTCCCCATCCTCTTCTGAGGTCATGACAGTGACCTCAGGAGAGGAAGCTCTGCACCAGCTGAGAAGGGTGGGAAAAATCCAAGCAGAGATTTCCCCTTCCGAGGCCATAGCTCTGTCTACAGCCTCAGTGGAGAGCCCCGCCCCCACAAGAATCCTATGGCCCCTAGTCCCAGAGGCCATAGGATTGTTCTCTTAGTTATGAAACAAATGTCTTCCCAGAAATTTTCCTCAATAATCTCTTCTTCAAATTTTGCTCTCAGATATTGAGCTTAGATATTTAATTTCAATATTTGATATTGATAGTTGCCATGTGATGGTAATTAGGATTTGACAATCTGATAGCTAATGGCAATACTATGTTGTATCTGACAGCATTTTCAAGTTGCCTATACAGAGTATTTAATTGTTCCTGCTCCACTGCAGTCAGTCTCTGGCCTTTGCCTCCCAAAGCTGATCTTGAGGACCAGGTACCCCCAGGAATGCTGTGAGTGGTGGTGGGCTGCAGACAAATGGGAGTGTCATGGAAAATTGCAGACACTCCGTTCCCTTGCATGAGCAGAAGTGCCTTTGGTCCAACCCAATGTTTTAAGTGTTTATTACTAAAACAGTTGAAGCCCAATACAAATTAAAAAGAAAACTAACGAAGCCATTGACTTGTCCTTTGTTCTTTTTTTTGCTGAGTGGGGGTAGGGGGAGTCCATTTTGGGGGAAAGTTTCATGTGTTATTTACAGCTGTGGATAAGCACACTTCACCATATTGCAGAAGTTATTCAATGTTGCTTGGATGAAGAGATTTTTCCATTTTTGGGTGTCCTGCACCTTCTAGAAGTTATTTTTGTGTAACATCTAAAATTGCCTTTTGTCATCACGATTGGCTGAAGATAGTTTATTGACTTCCCTTGTTCAGTTCCATTTACTCTCCCTTCAAACCGTACAGATCAAGTACTGTTGTATTTTTTTTTCTTTCCTTAAAACTTCTGTGAGCAACTTGGTTTTTGCTCTGCAAAAAGACATCTTTAACTTCTTGGTGTTTTCACTGGTGTAAATCACATAATGTTATTCACTACTACTCCCAAATCTGTCTCCTACTCTGTGGCTTGCAGTGTATGATTATTAAATCTATACATAAGAACATAAATCACTGTTTTTGACTTACAAAGCATATGTCATGGCACATGAAAATATATCAGTTTCTAATCCTATTTTGAAGGTGACCTAGAAGCGTATGATTGCAATATATGTAAAACAGAAATAATGATATAATGTCACTGCTGATGAAGAATTATATTTTAAGAGAATCTAGAAGATTTACAGTTTTGCATATATGGTATTGACAATATGGTCCCAGATTAGTTTTAATTGAAAAAGTGTTGTAAATATTTCCCATGGATATTGCTGCCACCTCCTGGACACAATATAGAGTTGCAAGCATTCACCAAATAAGAATGTCTCTTTTTCTTTAATTGTTCACATGGACAACGGAGGCAATATTTCCAAGACTGGTCATCCGCAAGTATGGCCAGGACAGTCCTAAACATTTTTATTCAAAAGTAAGTCCCACGGAGTCCAGTGGGACATATTCTCACAAAAGTGTGATATGGATTGCAGCATTTTGCAGGCATTTTTATTTTTTGGAATTTGAAAGTAAAATATCAAGACAACGTTGTATCTATAAATGCTGCCACCTTTTGTATCTTTGCCTATTACTTATATTTCTTTTAATGAGCACAGGTTTTACTAAAAGTGAATTAATCATGTATATTGGATTTTGAAGTTTCAGCAACTCCACTGAAACTTGGGTTTATTTTATTCCACTCTGTTCAAAATACTAGTATGATACAATCATCCTGTTATTGTCATCTAGTATTCATGCTTATATTGAATAATAATTCACCAAGGGATAGAAATAGACTGCATTAATGGGAAAATATTTCATCCACATTCAACACAAAGCTTTGACTAGGATAATATTTAGTCCTCTTTCATTATAGGTTTTCATTACTGATTTCATTTTTCCTCATCACAGTGATTTCATTGCTGCAGCAAGAGAGTGCCCAGCATGGTTCTTCAAAGTGGTGGGCCTATACCTTGATTCTTTATCATGTTTCTCATCCAGAAACCCCTGGAGCTGAGATGTCACCACATGCTCCAGCACCTTGCCCAATAACTGAATATTGGAAACTGGCCAGATGTTATCCAATACAGTGGGATTCAGGGAGGGTTTTTTAAACAAAAATCACACCATTGCTTCTTTTAGGTATGATGGAACCATGCGTAAAGAGGCGTTTCCACAACCATTACCCAATTGCTATAAGCCAGGATGGACAAGGGTCCAGCAGACACATGGTAGGAGTCACTTCTTCAAGTATCCCGTCCACATCCTTGGGCAATACAAACTGAAAAGTATCAATTATAGCTGGACAGTTACATCTACTGGACCTGTATCATCTATGGCATCTAAGTCAGCATGGATATGAGTGATTTGACCTACAAAGTGTCATGCAAATTGGTCACAACTGGCTATTGAATAGATTATATTTCCTGCTCATGTGCCTGAATATAATAGGCCTTTGACCATCTGAAAGAGCTCCATTGGGCGACTCTGTGCAGATGCAATGGTGGTGGAGAAGAACAATGTCTTTGCTGCCATCACTGACTGCCATGGATTTGGCTTTCAAAGGCACTCCAACCATGTCTGGTTAGACTCAAATGGAGTTTTCCATCAACATTGCTCTGGGCACCATCCCACTTGTTTCATTGCCACCAGGTCTCTGGAAAACCCTGGTTTAGTACGTTTTGTGCTAAATTATAGCTATGATGGAGAAAAAATAGTTTTGCTGAGTCACAAAGAAGATTTCAACTGTAAAAAGTTTCTGAAAACCTGTGAAGTGCTATTGACTCCTGATAGCATTTGTAGTTACGTTAAGGAAAGTGAGTAATTTGTCTATTAGGAAAATAGACAGACTTGTTTTTTCACCTTCGACACTCCTTTCTCACATGAAATGGATAGAACAGGGGCCATAGCTCAGTGTGAAAGAGCACCTGCTTTGCATGTTGAAGGTCCCAGGTTCAATCCTTGGCTTCTCCAGTTCAGGCAAGGAAAGAATCCTGCCTGAAACCTTGGAAAGCCACCGCCAGTCAGTGTCGACAATACTGGGCTAGATGGACCGACGGTCTGACTCAGTAGAAGGCAGCTTCCTATATTCCTATGTTCCTAACAAGTTCTGGGATAAGTATTTGTAGACATCATGAATAACTAATGACTTTAAACAGCATTTGGTAGGTCACTGTGACCCCTAGCACTCTATCTGCATGGTTTTTCTGTTATCCCAGTAATTCTAGTAGGGATAGAATTGACCCCAAAAGCTGTAAGAGTAAAAGCACTGAAAAACATTCACTAAGAGCCAAACTACAGATTACACTAACCATGTAGCATGTAGCTGAGGGTTAGCTTTTTTATTTACTGTAGTGTAAGCATGGCTCCAATTCAGATTGGGATCACCACACACTGGGAGAGGGGTATTAAACTCCCACACCATTTGCTTCCAGAATTCCCTCCCATGGGGAGGTTAACAAAAGAAAAAAGGTCTCCATTGATGTCTCAGTTAAACCAGGGGATCCTGAAACACCACAGGGCAATTCCCACCTCATCGTGGCTCAAGTCAGGACTAGCTGGATGTCTATGTGAAAGACATATGTAATAAACAATTTATGGACCTTTTTTTGGTGCTGTCAGGGTGCATTTGACCCCACCTGTCAACAGAGGCTTAATATCTGAACAGTGTATGTGAACAAGAAAGGAAGTTTTAAAAGACTGTACAAATTTTGGGATCTGACAGTCCTACAACCAGAACAGGAATGTCTAATGTTTAATTGTTGATATGCAAAGACAGATTTAGGCTGCAATGCTATATACACTTACCTGGGAGAAAATCACATTGCTTACTTCTGAGTAAATATGTATAGGATTGCACTGATAATGGAATAAGATGCATTGGATGTATTGGTCATGAAGGAATAACAAGACCTGATTAGATGAAAGTTTGTTTTCCCCTGCTTAATACCACTGAAGCCATATGTCTTGACATGTTGGTGGGAACATAAATAGACAAGAAGCCATCATGGATTGGAATATATCACAGCACACCTCTGCATAATGAGGTCCCTTCTGGAAAACAGCTGCTTAGCTGTAGCCTCATTTATCAAGAGGATAATGACAATCAACACTGCTCTAGCTTCTTTGGAGACTATTTAAACAAAAATGTGGAGTCAGAGGAACTAATTAGGAGGGAGTGGTCCCTTTTGACCCTCCGACCTCTAGCCTCTTGAACAAACAAGGGCTTTTCTAATTCTGAGACAGGAAAATATTGAACAAAGAAGCAATGGTTGTGCTATGTAGGGTGATTCTCCAGCACAGAATGAAATTGCTGGAATAGCCAAGGGATGTAAAGTGGCTTCTATTATTAAGATTAAAAATGACTAAATTAGTCATTAGGTATTTAAATAATCATCAATTGCCATTAAGATTTCTGAATGAAAAGTAGGATTTTGACTAACCTGTGGAGTGTTCTTTCAGTTGAAAAGTATCACTTTAGGCCACCCAACTAAGGCAATAAAGTTTCCATAAAATTTGTTTGTGTAACCATTGAATTTTCTTACTTTATTTATTTAATATATATCTTAGGATGCAATCCTATGCATGTTTAGACAGAAAAAGTCCTACAAAATAAAAGTTGTAGGACTTTTATCTGTCTAAACATGGATAAGATTGGGCCCCTAGCCACTTTGCAAGACTGCAGTCTTCCCAAGTGACTTGCAATATAAAACATCTGCTATCTATTTCAATATAAGGAATTTATAAAATTAAAAATGTAAAAGAATCTGGTTACAGTAAAATGCATTCTAAGGGCTAAACTAAATGCTGCATTAAATGTGTAGCATGTTGTTGTTGTTCAGTCGTTCAGTCGTGTCCGACTCTTCGTGACCCCATGGACCATAGCACGCCAGGCCTTCCTGTCCTCCGCTCTCTCCCGGAGTGTGCTCAAGTTCATATTCATTGCATCGGTGATGCTATCTAGCCATCTCATCCTCTGTCATCCCCTTCTCCTTTTGCCTTCAGTCTTTCCCAGCATCAGGGTCTTTTCCAGAGAGTTTTCTCTTCGCATTAGGTGGCCAAAATATTTGAGCTTCAGCTTCAGTATCTGTCCTTCCAATGAGCACTCAGGGTTAATTTCCTTTAGGATTGACTGATTGGACCTCCTTGCAGTCCAGGGGACTCGTAAGAGTCTTCTCCAGCACCACAGTTCGAAAGCATCAATTCTTCGGCGCTCAGCCTTCCTTATAGTCCAGCTCTCACAGCCAGACATTACTACTGGGAAAACCATAGCTTTGATTAGACGGACCTTTGTCAGCAAGGTGATGTCTCTGCTTCTTACTATGCTGTCTAGGTTGGCCATAGCTTTCCTCCCAAGGAGCAAGCGTCTTTTAATTTCATGGCTACAGTCACCGTCTGCGGTGAGCTTGGAGCCCAAGAAAGTAAAATCTGTCACTGCTTCCATTTCTTCCCCTTCTATATGCCAGCAAGTGATGGGGCCAGATGCCATGATCTTCGTTTTTTTAATGTTGAGTTTAAACCAGCTTTTGCAGTCTCCTCTTTCACCCTCAACAAGAGGCTCTTTAGATCCTCTTCGCTTTCTGCCATTAGGGTGGTATTGTCTGCATATCGGAGGTTGTTGATAATTCTCCCGGTAATCTTAATTCCGACCTGTGATTCATCCAACCCGGCGTTTCTCATGATGTACTCTGCATATAAGTTAAATAAACAGGGTGACAATATGCAGCCTTGTCGTACTCCTTTCCCAATTTTGAACCACTTGGTTGTTCCATGTCTGGTTCTTACTGTTGCTTCTTGACCCTCGTACAGGTTTCTCAGGAGACAGGTAAGGTGTAGCTGATCCTAAATTATTTTACTTTAGTGTAAGTGCAGGGAGGGCTTAATGTGGATTAGGGCCACCATCTAAATTCACCCCCTCTATGCGGGGGCTACAGAAAGCAAAAACTCCACTGGTTCCAATATGAGCATGAAAGTTTCCC
The DNA here is from genome assembly GCF_057233095.1 of Heloderma suspectum. Classification (NCBI taxonomy): domain Eukaryota; kingdom Metazoa; phylum Chordata; class Lepidosauria; order Squamata; family Helodermatidae; genus Heloderma; species Heloderma suspectum. The sequence continues at coordinate 74,495,695 of NC_139460.1, read as the reverse complement.
TGATAGTTATATAAAGCACAACATGAGGTTGTAGTCCCACAAATTTACTTTACACATTGGGTTGGATCCAGATAAAAAGCTCATTTATCGGGGCTGGTGGAAGTTGACTTCTTTGGCCTCGGCTCCCCTGAAGCCCCCTGAAAAGGCTTCCTGAAAATTGGATGTAGGCAATCTTCATGAGCTGGAGCTCCATTCATGAAGGTTGAAAATATTAGATATTATGGGACAGGCCCATACCTCACTTTTACTGAATATGCTTTCCCTGAATTTGATTCCGTATCACATGCTGAGACTCCAGTGTAACTTTATGGGACCTACCACTTAACCACACACTGCTTTTTGATAACAATAGTAGATACTCTATCTGACTGAGTTCTTGCAGTCGCTATTTCATTTACCCTGTGGTGTGTGTAATTGACTAATAATGCCTGTAATCTGCCACTGTGATTAACTCATTTGAAGCGATAAAATATTCCAGATCAAATTATGCTAAAGGGAGAGGAAACACTTTTTGTCTCTGTGTGCTGATTTCTTGATTTCAGAGGTAACTGGGTACATCTTTCTGTCTTAAACCCAAAAAATTCCTGTATCAAAAATAAATGAGCTCTCCAGACAATATGGCATAATTAACGAAAAAAGCACCTAGATTAGCTTGGTTCTTCTCAGTTCTGCTGTTTAAAAAAAAGAAGTGCATTTGGAGGGATAGGTAATCATGTCACATAATGAGGTCTGGGATAAAGAGACAGATGGAGTAGCTTTGTCTTATATTCTAGCTTCTCTATATTTTTTGTAATAAAAAGATGGAGTAACTTCTAAATAGGAATGGGTAGGCATTTGATTTCCCTTCGGTTTTGATAGAAATTTACCAAAATTCAGGAAGTTTCCCTATTCAGGACAAAAAGAGCTTGAGACTTAAAAATTTCAAAAGTGGGAGAAAATGAAACCAACAGATTCGTCCTTCTAGGTCCAGGACTTTCAGTGGGCAGAATCCAATGGGTGCTCGTGCCCCTGCTGATTCTCCTGTGCCCCACCAGTTCCTGTCCATAAGCAGCACCCACTGCTGGCAGAACAGAGATTTAGCACTTCCAGGGGCAACCAGAAATGAGCAAAAATGTGAATTTCTGGAATGGGGCTGGTCAGCAGAGTTCACATAAGGGAGCTCCGCTGACCTGTCCAGATCCAGAATGAGTGTTTCTGCTCCTTTCGCAGCTTTCTCAGAGAAGCGTTAAATTTCTGTTGTGCAAGTGGTGGGTCCTGCTTGCGCAATGGAATCGGCGAGGTACAAGAGAATCAGCCAGGGCATAAGGGACCTGTTGGATTCTGCCCAGCACCTGGCTTTTAACAGTCTGGGTTTGATCTTTTTGTGTATTCAACCACATTAGTACTTAATTAGGGCTGCCAACTCTTTTTTTTTCTGACAGGCAGGTACTACATCATGGCCCTCTCCGTGTTGGGAATTGCTGTGCCTGTTGAATTTGGCTGGTGCTGATAGGCGAGAATTTAATTTCAATTCATTTTCGATAAACATTTAACAAAATTCACAACGTTCTTCATATTCAGGAGAGAAAGATGTTGAGGATTAAGTAATCTGAATGCAGAAGAAAGAAAAACTGACAGACTCTCCCATCCCTACTTCTAAGCACACCCAAAAAGTTTGGAAAAGAGATGCTGGAAAACTGTGAATTGAAGTTGAATTTCGACTATAGCTCCTATGTATTATAAAACCATGGGGATGCAATTTACAGGTTATATTTACAGAAAGATTTAACATTTGACAGTGCTAATATCTATATGATAAATGGAAGATGTGAATTGGGGTTGTTAAGACCCCATCAAGGATTAGCATGGCCTCTAGATGAACAGATGATAAGCTCATGTTCAAATGCTGACAAAAAGCTGCTTTCTCAATTTTGTTCTCCTGCTCTCCTTCCCTGCAGGTCATGCCTAAAACTGAACTAGAGTTTAGGGCCCTGATAAACTGTTTGGCCTGGAGACAGGAGCTCAGGCTTTAGAAATGGTAGTCAGGTGAAGTGACCAAGAGGCTACACAGCTACTGCTAATCCATGCAACTACAATGCCTCTTTCCGTCTCGGGGTTGTGTGATATAGCTTGGTTTCTCAGCTCTGTCCCCTGACAGCCAATTCTTCCTACTGTATTGGCTGCCTGTGACATTGGCTCCAAACTGATACACCATTTCTCATTTTACACACAACATTCTTCATTAAGGTGGAGTGTTGTTGTCAGCAGGCACCATCAACAAACTACCCAGCATGAGCATCTCCTTGGTGACATCAAGCACCGTAGCATTGGCTGTATTCTGCGCATTGTGAGGTTACCTGGTGCTGAGGGTGTGTAGCTTCACTGTGGAGGTTTTTAAAATTTACCCTTATCTACCTGGGATGTGAGATTGACTCTGGTTTCAGGTGCCTAAGGTGCCAGAATAGAAAGTATCTCTACCCCACCCCAACGGCTGCATCTTTGCGGCCATCTGTGGAACATCCGTAAAAAGTTCATAAAGATTGGAAGGACAGATGAGAGCAGGTTGGGAAAGATTCAGTCTCTTAAAGAGCAAATTCTTCATCTTGAGTCGAGTGAAATTCCTAGTTGAGAATTCCCATAACCGAAGTGAAGTGAAGTCCTGTCAGGCTAATGCGAGTTAGGGCAGGGAAAGCTTTTTGAGAGAGTCAAACATTATTTGAGACACAGTGGCATCCCTTTTGAGATAGTTCAGTGGCCTGTTGCAGGGGTGTTGAACCTCAGGCCCATGTGCCAAATCTGGCCTGCCTGGGGTCCAAATCTGGCTCTTGGGGGTTTCCCACATGGCCCACCCCCTTACCCTAGCTCCACCCCTTCCCCGATTGTCAACTCTTCCATGGTTTCTTGGCTTTTGCATGTTTTTTCCCATTCTAAAAAGTTGAAATGCCTCTCCTCAGGCTTCGTTAAGAGCAGTATAGTTTTACACTAAAATAAGCTGGTATTGGGGGTATTTTGGCCACACCCCTTTGCCTTGGCCCTGTCCATCACTGGATGCAGGCTCCATGAGAATCTCTGACACTGAATTTGGCCCTTGGGCTGAAATAGGTTCAGCCCCCCTGGCCTATTGGGGAAAAGACACTTACGACCTGTTTTGAGTGTCCAGATTGATGGAATCTGGACACTCTGGACACAGATTGATGGAATCTGGACACAGGAGAAGGGCAGCGGAGAAGATGTTTGTTCAGTTTGAAGCTACACAAGTTGCTTAGAGAAAGACTAGCAGAATCAGCTTGCTGTCATGTACTCCAAATCTGTTAAGTCTGAGGCCTTCACTGGTTCTGTTCTGAATAAGTCGAGAATTTATGCCACATACTATAAATTGTCTGCAGGCTAATGATGATTGCCATGAAACTTTCAGGCTGAGATACAAAGTTCTACCCAACCCATTAACTGTATGACACCATTATGATGGAAACACAATGTTACGACACAAGAATTACTACCCTAATTGGCACTGCATTTACGGAGCTTAATACTGACTCTATGAATTCATTGTTCCTTTACCAGTTATATGACAAGTCTTATGATGAATAGATTTGTTATTCAGAATTGTCAGATACAACTCTGTTCAATTTAATGGCTGTTTAACATGCTAGCTTAACAAAAAGGGCTAGTTCAACAATAACCTCTAGAAAAACAAAACAGTGTGTCTGAAAATGCATTGGAAGGAGAAAGAGATGGATAAATATTCATACTTCTGTACATTTACTGATAAGAAAAACATGCACGTTGTATTTTCACCCACATGCATCTTAGCATCTTATCCGTTGGCAACAAATATTGTCCATTAAAAATGTAGCAGTTATTGTCCCACAATAAATATATACAGCAAAGTATTAACTCCTTTGTATGATTCTTAGGTACTCTTAGGAGATGGCACAGAGAAGCAAGTTCTTTTGCAAATGTTTCTTTCACGTGGTAGGACAAGTAAATACTTAAATTATCAAAATTGCCCATCTTTCCTGACATTGAGAAATTGTTAATGCATACTGAAAGCTTTAAAGTCCATGTGTGGCTCTTATATAACCAATCCTTTTGTTAAGATTTCATGCTTGACATTCAGAAATTCTATATTCTCTAAAAAGAAGAAGCAGAAGCAGAAGAAGAAATGTCCAAATCCAGAAATGTCCAGGTTTGGTTGACGAAGCATTTTACTTCTCCAACGTTTGTTTATCCTGTATTAGGATACTGCAATTTTATCTCTGTAAAGACTTTGTGTAGAAGACATGCTGATGTGATATTTGCTCATTCCACAAACCCCCTCACTTCTCTTTTGTGGCTTGCAGCTTCTAATAGATAGATGAAGAATCAGATCTCAGCTGAATAACACCTTCACCCACCTCCTCCACCTTCTACCAGTTTAACAGTCAGAATCACCTCTGCCTTGTCTCTGCCCAACCTCTGTCTCTGCCCAAGCACATCAGTGCAGAAGCAGTGCAGTGTGCTCTCTCCCCTTATCTGCTTTCCAGAAGATTCTTGAGCCAAGCTGTCAGGACAATGTCAATTGCATCTGGAGCTGCCTGGAGCTCCTCTGTAACAGTTGGTGCTCTCATTTCCTGCATGTGGAATGTGGAAGGTGAAATGCAGAACAGCTCCACCCCTTCCTGTCACACTGTGGGCTCTGAGCTGGCTTCTATGCTAGGTTTAGAGAGAGGGGAGAGGAAGAGAGGGGGGGGTTCTCCGGTGGCCCCTCTTGGCACCCTGTCTATGCACGCTTAGCACCCTGTCTCTGCTCTGGTAGCCCAACAGTAAGGTACTTTTGGAGTCTGGAATTAATGATCTTTCAGCCCCACCCTTTAGGTGATAACATGCAGGACTGGCTCCAGATAACCTCTTCACCCCCTTGGGACTCTCTCTCTCTCTCTCTCTCTCACACACACACACACACACAGGTGGACACGTGTCCTCTTTTATGAGGACAGTCCTCTCTTTGAAGGGCTGCAAGAGGACTTTCCTCTGTATGAAGGTGTTCTCTATTTTAAGGGCTGTCCACTCCAAGTCCAGCTTAAAAATAAAGAACCCTAAGACCTGTTGCCTTCCACCAGTTAGTGCCTGGACAGCAAACTAAAGAGGCAGGCACGCAGGTCACCTGTCACAGTGTCCCACACAGTGGTGAGATGCATTGTATTTCTATTTAAATTATAATTATTATTTCTAAATTTGCATCGATACATATAAAGTAGCATATGCAAATTTTATACAAATGTGCATCCTCTTTTGTCCTCTCTTTGGTGATGCATTTCCTCTCTTTTGGCCATTCATCATGACCCGCCTCTCTCTCTCACTCTCTCTCTCTCTCACACACACACACACACACACACTCACACATACGCTTTCTCTGTCACGGTCGCTCCCCTCTCCCTTTGGCCACAGCACACACAGCAGAGCAACAAAACGACTGGCAGGTTTACCTGCCTGCTTTGCTGCTGAGACAAATGGAAGGGAAAGTGCTTGAGACCAACAAACACAGAGAGTCCTTGTAGCCAGTGAGCAGGACCCAAGTTGCTACAAGACTCTCTTTGCAGGATCCCAGATTGTCTCTGCAGCTGCTTCTTGGATGCTCCAGCCAGCACATAATGAGTCTGAGACCTGCTGCATATGCTTGCTGTCTTTTCATTTATTTATTTATTTATTTATTTCTATACCGCCCAATAGCCGAAGCTCTCTGGGCGGTTCACAAAAACTAAAACCAAACAACACACAATAAAACAATTTAAAATATATAGAACATTAAAACCACAATATAACAATACAACCACAATAAAACCTAGCAGCAGTACAGGAGTTTAAAATACCGATTTAAAACAGCAAAGATAAAAATTTAGAAAGCTAAAATGCCTGGGAAAATAAAAAGGTCTTCACCTGGCGCCGAAAGGAGTACAATGTAGGCGCCAGGCGAACTTCACTAGGGAGCTCATTCCAGAGCCGGGGTGCCACAACAGAAAAAGCCCTCCTCCTAGTAGCCACCCACCTCACTTCCTTTGGCAGGGGCTCACGGAGAAGGGCTGCTGCTGATGATCTTAAGGTCCGGGCAGGCACATATGGGAGGAGGCGATCCTTCAGGTAACCTGGCCCCAAGCCGTTAAGGGCTTTGAATGTTAACACCAGCACTTTGAATCGGGCCCGGAAATGGACCGGCAGCCAGTGCAGCTGGAAAAGTACTGGCGTAATATGAGCTCACAGGCCAGTCCCTGTTAACAATCTTGCTGCCCTATTTTGGACCAGCTGAAGTTTCCAGACCGTTTTCAAAGGCAGCCCCACGTATAACGCATTGCAGTAATCCAGACGAGAAGTTATCAGAGCATGGATAACTGTAGCTAGGCTATCTCTGTCCAGATAAGGGCGTAGTTGGTATACCAGCCTAAGCTGATAAAAAGTGCTCCGTGCCACTGAGTTCACCTGTGCCTCAAGTGACAGTTCTGGATCCAAGAGCACCCCCAAACTACGAACCTGATCCTTTAGGGGGAGTGCAACCCCCTCCAGAACAGGTTGATTATCACCTAGCCGGGCAGACGAACCACCCACTAACAGTACCTCCGTCTTGTCTGGATTGAGTTTCAGTTTATTGGCCCTCATCCAGTCCATTACCGTGCCCAGGCACTGGTTCAGAACAGCCACTGCCTCACCTGGTTTTGATGAGAAAGAGAGGTAGAGCTGGGTGTCATCCGCATATTGATGGCACCTCAGCCCACACCTCCGGATAACCTCCCCCAGCGGTTTCATGTAGATGTTAAACAGCATGGGGGATAGAATAGAGCCCTGTGGAACCCCATGGCACAATTGCCATGGCACAGAGCAATAATCCCCCAGCACCACCTTCTGGAATCAGCCATCCAAGTAGGAGCGGAACCACTGTAGTGCAGTGCCTCCAACTCCCAACCCAGACAACCTATCCAGAAGGATACCATGGTCGATGGTATCGAAAGCCGCTGAGAGGTCCAGGAGAATCAACAGGGTCGCACTCCCCCTGTCCCTCTCCCGGCAGAGGTCATCCCACAGGGCGACCAAGGCAGTTTCCGTTCCAAAACCAGGCCTGAAGCCCGATTGAAATGGATCTAGATAATCCGTTTCATTCAACAGTGCCTGGAGCTGTCCTACAACCACCCACTCAAGCACCTTGCCCAGGAAGGGGATGTTGGCCACTGGCCTATAATTGTTAACATCCTCTGGGTCCAGGTTAGGCTTTTTCAGGAGTGGTCTAATTACTGCCTCTTTTAAAGCGGCAGGCACCACTCCCTCTCTCAAGGAGGAATTTACAACCTCCTGGACCCAGCCGGACAACCCCTCCTTGTTTGATTTAATAAGCCATGAAGGGCAAGGGTCAAGCACACAAGTGGTCGATCGGACTTGGCCAAGCACCTTGTCCGCATCCTCAGGCCTCAGTAACTGAAACTCATCCAATAAAACTGGACCAGACGGTGCTCTGAACGCCTCTACCAATGGAACTGCATTAATCGTGGTGTCCAATTCATGACGAATCTGAGTGACTTTATCCTCAAAGTGCTGCGCAAACCCGTCACAGCGTGCTACCGAGGGTTCCACCGTCTCTCTCCCTGGCCCAGAATGTAACAGGCCGCGAACCACTCGGAAAAGCTCCGCCGGACGACACTGAGAAGATGCAATGCTGGTGGAAAAGAACTGCCTCTTTGCCACCCTCACCGCCACAGAGTAGGCTCGATAGTGGGCTCTTACCTGTGTTCGGTCAGACTCAGCACAAGTTTTCCTCCACCTGCGTTCTAGCCGTCTCCCCTCTTGCTTCATTGCCCTCAGCTCAGGTGTATACCAAGGAGCTGGCCGGGCTCTGCTCAGAGGGAGAGGGCGCTTGGGTGCGATCGTGTCAACCGCCCGAGTCATCTCTGCATTCCACAGAGCGACCTGGGCTTCAACAGGAGCACCAGCCATACCAGCAGGAAAATCCCCCAGAGCCCTCTGGAATCCATCGGAATCCATTAATCTCCGGGGGCGGACCATTTTAATAGGTCCCCCACCCTTGCAGAGGGGAAAGGCCGCCAGAAGTCTAAACCTCAGCAGGAAGTGATCTGACCATGACAAAGGGACAGATGTTAATTCCTCTACTTTCAGATCACCATCCTCCTGCCCAGTCGAGAAAACCAGATCAAGCGTGTGTCCTTTTATATGCGTTGGGCCAATGACATGTTGGGACAGCCCCATGGTTGTCATGGCGGCCATGAAGTCCTGAGCCGCCCCGGATACAGCGGCCTCAGCATGGAAGTTGAGATCCCCCAGGACCATCATCCTGGGGGTCCTCAACACCAAGTCCGAGACCACCTCTGTCAGCTCAGGCAGGGAGTCTGATGGGCAGCGGGGTGGGCGGTACACCAACAGAATCCCTAATCTGTCCCGGGTACCCAACACAAGGTACAGACACTCAAGATCTGCACTCGAATGAGCAGGAAGCCTGGAGAGGGAGATTGAATTCCTATAGACCACGGCAACCCCCCCTCCCCGACCCTCAAGTCGGTGTTGGTGCTGCACTGAGTACCCAGGAGGGCACAGCTGGGAGAGAGTGACCCCTCCCAGTTCCCCCACCCAGGTCTCAGTAATACATGCCAGGTCAGCCCCCTCATCCACAATCAAATCATGGATGAGGGAGGTCTTATTTTGGGCCGACCTGGCATTCAGCAGCAGCACCACCAGACCCAAGGGCAGACTGGTAAGGCTGCCAGGAACCATCAGGTTGGGGGAAGAACCAGAAGAGGGGACAGCTGTAAGGTGTCTAGCCCCTCTTCTCCTCAGCTGGCCTGTTAATCCCCCAACGCCATACCTCCCCCTGCCCGTGACCACAGTTATGGTGGCACCTCACCCACCCCCTGAGTTGTCCAATAGTCCTCCCAGGCACATATTAAAATATTAAGATATAAAATATACAACAGTTTAAAAGAATATAAAAGAGATAAAAGAGAACAGCAGCTAAGAAGGAGCAGATAGTCCACGTTTGCCCCTTCCCCTGGTCTTTAAAGCTGCTGCCCTCTGCTGCTGCTGCTATTTGCTGCTGGTGTTGTGGCTGCTGGTGTCTCTGGAGAGGCAGGTGGGTAGATCTTGCGACTCCAAGTGCGACGCTAAGTGCGCACTTAGCGTCGCACTTGGCGCGACGCCGAGGCGCTGCCTCTGGCAGCCCCGCCTTAAGTACCTGTGGGCGGGGGCAGAAGCAGGCTCAGGCTCAGGATCCACCTGGTGCAGCTGCTGGCTGGTCCTCCTTCCCCAGGCTCCTTCCCGAGCAGCCTCTGGCAGCCCCGCCTTAAGTACCTGTGGGCGGGGGCAGAAGCAGGCTCAGGCTCAGGCTCCACCTGGTGCAGCTGCTGGCTGGTCCTCCTTCCCCAGGCTCCTTGGTTTTCCCCAGGTTTTCTCCCAAACCCACATCCAGATGGTCCTACAGATACTGTCCCAGAAGGCTGGAATATGGGATAATCAAGACAGTGCTTTTAAGGCTGATAGGAGACCCTAACACCCCCCTCCACCCCCTCATATGCACACTCTGTTATCTTCTTAGGGCCAAAGCAAACATTACTTTAAATCCGTATCTAGAAGCTACATCTCCTCCCCCCCACCCCATTTTTACTGTAGAGCAGGCACAGGGAGTCCAATCTCAACCTTAAAAGCCTCCCCCTGCCCAATGCTAGGGTCCTGATCCAGATCAGGGCCCCTGTGCCTACTCTAGAAAAAGAAAGAAAGAAAGAAAGACAACAGAGCTGCTAGATTGTCAGGGTTGGATTGGAGCCCAGAGAGCCCCAAAGCAGTTCTGATTCTGAGGAAGAGATAGAAATCGTGGGAGAGGAACCCGTGCGCTGTTCAGAGGAACAGCCAGGGGAGAGCCCCTCCCAGTACACATTCCTGAGAGTGATAGTGACCCTGGCAGAGAGAGGGATGTGCAACAGCGTCAAGCGGGAGATGGCGGGTGCTGAGAGGAGGTGCTCAGCCTGCTTGGCGCGACGGCAACAGCGGCGCCCCGATGCCCCACGGGAAAGGGGTGGACTCTCTCCTCCTAGCCCATAAGTACAGAGGTTTCCCGCCTTCCCCTCCAAATGGAGATCAACTGATTCCTAAGGTTAGAACCTCCGAGTAGGCAGCTCTCTTAAGTCTCACTTGTAGGATCAAGCAATTAGCATCTGTAAGCATCATTAGGCTGAATGAGAATAAAGCCTTGGAAAAGAGCCCTATTGTCTGCGTGTTGATTCTGCCTACCTGAGGATTTCAGGTGGCGGCCGGGGCGACCTCCCGACATAGATATGGATTGAGAGTAATGTCTATTTTGGCCCTTAGATAGGCAGGCAGGGTGACACAGAGGCACTGCTGCTCCCTCCCTCCCTCCCTCCCTCCCAAAGTCTTCCTCCTCCATCTTCTTCCTTCCTGCTACTACACTGGGGGAGGGAGGAGTACGGAGGAGAAAAGGAGAAAGGATTCCCAATAAGATCAGATGGGGAAGCAGGGACTGGCTTCCAACCAGGGCCAGCTTCAGGGGTGTCCCCTCCCAGTTGCATCCCCCCTTTTAACCCCACCCCCTTTTTGTAACTTAGCTGCTGGGCACATGCTGCCTGCCCTCACAGCTGCTGTAAAGCACTGCTACTGGAGATAGCTGCCCACTTGCCTCTCTGTGCTGCACAAACCCCGGACTCCATAGGGGCCTGCTGAGCCGCTCTTGCCACTTCCCCTTCTCCAAGCCAGGAGGAGGAGGGGAAGTAGTGCCCATGATCTGTTTGAAGGGGAGGAAGCAGGGGAGGTGGCAGACAAGCTAGAGAATGGGAGGTTGGGTGGCCCACTAGCAGGCCAGCTCAGTCTCCTTGGTGGCAATGGTTTGCCTTCCCCACTTGCTCTGCAAGGCAATGGGAAGGGTGGGCGAGGGCGTGATGATGCCCAAGAGGTCGTGTGTGGCTGGACTTACCAGGGGGCTCTTCCCCACAACATTGCCCTATAATGTTGGGCCTGGCAGTCAGGACAAAAAGTGCCCCTCCTCCTCAGCCAGTTAAAGGGGCCGGAAGCTTTCTGGCTTCCTCTGGCCTCAGTCCATGTAGCTAGGGATGTCAGAGAATTCTGCCACGGATCTCGGTGAGGCTGAATGGCAGTGCATTCAGCCCCCCGAAATCTGTGGCAGAACAGCCTGCCCCCCCCTGCCCCCCCACGGATCCCCCCCGGGACGAGACTTACCTGGGGCAGATCTTCTGACTGGCTGCCACTGCCGCCGCCATTTGTCTTGTAAAAAAAACAAAAACAAAAAACAACATGATAGGCTATGTAAAGATTTACGTAGCCTATCATGGCTGGGTTAAAAAAAAACAAAACCCGCGTACGCAAATGGCGACAGTTACGGCCGCCGCCATTTGCATTCCTTCTTTTTGGCCGTCTTAATCTATGTAAATATTTACATAGACTATGACAGCGAAAATAAAGGGGAACGCAAATAGCGTAGCGGGCACTATTTGCGTCCCCTTTTGATTTGCTGTTTTAGCCTACGTAAAGATTTACGTAGGCTAAAACGGTGAATGAAAAAGGGACGCAAATAGCGCCCGCTACGCTATTTGCGTTCCCCTTTATTTTCGCCGTCATAATCTATGTAAATATTTACGTAGATTAAGACGGACAAAAAGAAGGAACGCAAATGGTGGCGGCTGTAGCCGCCGCCATTTGCATACGCGGTTTTTTCTTTTCTTTTCCCCAGAGCCCTCCGCGGCCGGAAATCTGGCTGCAGACGGCTCTGGGCTGGGCTGGGCCTGGCTGGCTGCTCCTCAGAGCTGCTGCAGAGCACAGCCAGCCGTGGAGGATTCCAGGGGGGGGGAGGAATGGATCGCCTCCTCCCCCCATCGAGGATTCCGGGGGGAGGGACGGAACACCTCCCCCCCCCACATCAACATAGTCCGTGGAAAGGTAAGTGACTTTCGTACATCCCTATGATGTAGCGCCCTGCCCAGCACTGTATGCCTATAGGTGCCTTGTTAAAGCGTGGCTATTGAAAAGGGCCTTTTGCTGAATCACCTTTTCATCAACACACTTCCCTTCCTTTCTTTTTTTCAGCTTGGCTGGGGTTTTATGTAAGCTTCTATGGGAGCTTTATTTGGCTGAGGAAAGGGCTAAAAATACTTTAAATAAATAAATCATAAACAAACAATAACAACAACAACAACAACTAGTTTCACAGAGATCAGTATGCATTATGGGTCAAACTAGACATAAGGTTTGTTAGTACTATACTGTTGCGATGTTGGCATTTCTTCAACAAATAGCCAGCATGTGGGCTTTGTTCTGAGCTGGATCAGGACCATGGCATGGGGGTGGGGAGTTAACCATTTGCCCGTCCTGTGATCCCAGTCAGAATCACAGCTCCCCTATCATCCTGTGCCTGTTCTTCACAATGGGAGAAAAGCTCCCAATGGTTACTTCTTAACATGTAAGGACAACCTATATGCCCAGTCTTATGGCCTTAGGGGCAGTATCCAATGTTAGTCCTTCTTAGAGTAGACCCATTGAAATGAATAGGACTGAAGTTAGTCATGACTAACGTCCCATTCATTTCAACAGGTCTACTCTAAGTAGGACTAACATTTGAACATTCTTCAAAACAAATATTTATGTATAACAAGTAGTCACTTTTAGTCATTTGGTTCTATAATTCAGAAAGTCTACCAACCTTCACAGTTGCTGTAATGATCCGAGGCTCAGAGGCAGATTTCCATTATCTCTCCACCCAACTCTTTTGCCTAAGCAGTGATTACAAACCCAGTGTAGCATCTGCTGTGAAAAAAAGTGATGTTGGCATTGAAGCTAATGAAGAAGAAATAACCTGGAGTTAAAGAATAATATGAAATGTGAGAGGTTTTTAAAACCACAAATCACTAAATAGACCAGCATTCGTGTCTCAGCTAAAATAACACCCTTTAGTAGAACATTTATTGATAATCTTCTCATCTAATTTATTTAGAGCTGTATCGTGGTCAGCGTTTGATGAAGCCAAGCATAAAAGGGTGTGAGTGAATGTTTAAATGCAAACTTCAATACATTTCTGCATTAACTCTATCCCTGTCAGTCTTTTTGTGAAATAAAAGTGGGCAGGTGTTTTTGTTTTGTTTTGTTTTTCCTTTGTATCTTCCAGGCTTATCTAGAATTGCAAGATTGTTCTACATATTGATTTTTGATATTTTCCAAAATGTTCTCCTAGACCAGAGGTGGGCAACACGCAGCCCCCCATGTGTTTCTTTCTGATTCCCATTGCTACTGCACCACTGAATTCCCAGGATTCTGCTGGGAAACAAGGCACAAGCTGCTCACAGGTCTTGTTTTCTAGTGGAATCACTGGGTATCCATCCATGTCCAGTGGGGGGCATGGCCATTTCTGGTGGCGGCAGGGGAGAGGGGCAGCCCCTGGTGGGTTTTGTGGGGGGTGCCAATGTGTCCCCATAATCCACCGAACTTGCTCACCCCTGTCCTTGACCATGGCTCTTCAATGTTTTTGGGCCAGTGGGCACATCTGGAATTTTGAGGAAATGTCATGAGTGCTGACACAAAATAGCTGCTATGGGGGCGGGGTGTCTATTTGCAAAATGATGCTGTCACAAAATACATATTTCACAGAGATACAAACTGCTGAGATGAAAAGACAAGTAATTTGCCATAGAACCTGAATACAAGGCAGAAGTGGAGTATGAGCCCATTGTACCCACCTAACACCTCCCCATTGCTCTCTATCATCTCCCATTGCTCCCAAAGTCCTCCCCGCTCAGCCCTTGTCTCCTCACTTCTACCTTCCCACAATTGGGTTGCCCACCAATCCAGCTCCAGCCACTTCACTTCCTCTTCCAATTACATTGGGTCACCCTTAGCCCTCCCACAGTTTCCCTGCCGTCATCCCTAAGCCTGCGCCTTTATCAGGCAGCAGCAATGGGGTTTGTCCCTCCCCCCCCCACCTCCAGTGGCTGGGAATTCTTTAAAGCCTCAAGCCACCTGCCATCTTTACTTCCTAAGAATGTCTCTGGGTCCACATGGGGCCTCAGTTCCTCAGACTGTCTTCCAGAAAATATTGTATCAGGCACAGGTATCTGGGTTGCATTTTCTGCAGTGAAAACAGACACTTTCGGTGCAACGTTTAGACAGAAAAAAGTCCGACAACTCCTGGCATTTCCCCAGCCAGCCATGCTGACTGGAGCATGTTTTTTTTCTGTCTAAGCATGCATAGGATTGCATCTGTAGAAGTTTTCTAAGTTGAGGTAATTTCTGTCCAATTAGGCTTGGGTTTGCTGTTACAGCATGACTGAAAACTGTTAGAAAACTGTTAAAATCAGGATATAGTTCAAGTAACATTATTTAGTCATTTGCAAACCTGTTAAAGAAAAAACAGGACTATTTTCCTGTTATGTAGGTATTTAATTAGTTAATTACTATGCTGCTTTGAAAATATGGTTTATATCCTAGAACATAGACTTTGTAAATGAGATTCTGTCTCCCCGCAACCCCCACTTAATTTCCAGAGGGGACATGATATAAACTGAATCATGTGAAACAAATAAAGAACTATGCCAGGTTATATCCATTGGAGAGAACAGATAAATCTTTGCCCTCAGCCCCTTGACATTATCTCAATTCTATATAAACACATTTTCAATTTCAGGAATTTCTCCTGGGAAACCTTTAGCAAATTCAGTCTCCTGGCTTCAGAGGGTCAAAAACAGCAAGATCTTTTGCCCAATGAATGAAAATTTGGAGGCCAGTTCATTTGCAAGTTTAAACTTGACAGATATTTGAGATGAAACCACTTAATTCCTTTCTGAAGCATTCCTGATATTTCATTACAGGGAATTGGACTTGCTAACAATTGTAAGGCTGTAAGCTTATACATGCTTACCTGGGAGTAAGTCCCACTGAACTCAATAGGACTTACTTCTGAGTAGACATACATAGGATTGCACTGTTAGGGTACAAAGACTACTTAATACGATACCTAGTGGCAAGCATATTGTCAATATATGCACATGTGATATAAATACACCCTCCTTCAACCAGTACTTGCTCCTTGGCATGCATACTTGTATGATAGATGTGGTACTGATACGATACATTTCAAAGCTGCCAAATGTGATTGCTTATTTGTAATATAATTAAACAGAATTCTAAATTTGAAATCCAGGGAGTAAACATCCAGATATTTTCAGAGATAGCCTCTGAAAATACCCAAGGACATTAACATTTAAAAAATCCCAATCTATCACTGAGATGGGTATAGATAAACATGGAGTCTGTTTGCACATAATGACAGTTACTTGGTTTTTTAACCCAAGAATTGTGGGTCTGAGCAGTAGCAAGTGAACAACACTGGGCCAATCTACATTGTGCCCTCCATCGCAAAGAATTTGGTGTCCTGTTGGGTTAAACGCTCTCGCATTAAAACGTGATTATTCACATTCACCTATTTTCCCCATTGCAGTGCTTCATTGAATGCGCAAGCTCGGTTCACACACTTGAGCGCTGTGCTGTTTTCCTGCTGTTTTCCTGCACGCGCTTGTCTGATCTCGGTTGCTAAGCGGGGTCGGCCCCTGTCAGTAGTTGGATGGGCGACAGCGACAGCCTGGGAATCAGGCTTCCTGCACTGAGCAGGGGGTTGTTGTATCCCTTCAAATGAGATTAAGTTTTACCCCCTCCTATCCCCGCTCTGGATGTTTTTTTTTAAATTAAGGCGTTATCCTCACAGAATCAGGGCTTCTCCGTGACATTTTTTTTTTCTAATTCAGGCATGATCTTTGAAGCTTTGAAGTTGTGAAGCTTCACAACTTCGAATCTTCGAAGGTCATGCCTCAATTAGAAAAAAAAATAGCAGAGAAACCCCGATTCTGCGAGGATAACGCCTTAATTTAAAAAAAAAAAAACCAGAGCGGGGGATAGGAGAGGGTAAAACTTAATCTCATTTGAAGGGCTACAAGAACCCCCTGCTCAGTGCAGGAAGCCTGACTCCCAGGCAGTCTCCCATTCAAGCACTCACTGGGACCAACCCCACTTAGCTTCCGAGATCAGACAAGCATGCACACATCTAGCCCTTTGCTTGTTGCTGAGGAAATGGGGGCTGCTGAGGAAGCTATATGATTGGTAGCCGGAAGAAGACATGGGGCTGTCGAGAGCTGTGATTGGACAGGAGGGAAATACAAACACCTCCACATATGGACAGGTGGGGGAGGGGACTACGACTGGATATGGTAGCGAAGGCGGAAAATCAGAGCACATCAAGGGGAAATACCGGGATATTAGGGTATTGAAAACAGGAGCACGGAAGTGGGAAATTCTGGTTCCAATTCGAGGCGGCTACTGCATAGTGTGAAAGGCGGGCGCCAGGCGGTGAAACCTCATTGGAAGCGAAAAAAGGCGGTAAGTGTAGATCCAGCCACTGTTGGCCTCCCACACACTCATTGCTTCCGCTTTCAATTAACATCCCATTGTGATATCTGAACCTGGAATTTAGGGTTGTTTAGGGTTTAAACAACCCAGAGTTACCCCAACAACAAACCATGGGTGACTGTTAGGTTAACTCTAGGTTATTTTACCCCCAAATAACCCAGAATTCCAGGCTTGGATGTCATGATAACCTGTTCCTGGGTTGTTGATTGGAAGTGAAAGCGATGAATGCAAGGAGGCAGTAAGCTCACTCACTGCTGCTCAGCCCTAACAATTCCTGGGTTAAAAAACCCATGAATTGTCATTATGTGCAAACTGGATCATTGTAAACAATATAGACATTAAACAGAGATGGGCTTTTCCTGTTAAATTGCTTTAGTTTTGCTAGCAAGCATAATGCAAATAGTGAAGAAGAATAAATATTCATTCTGCAAGAACAAAGACCAGAAAAGAAGAAAGAAGGCACAGTAAGGCAGGAAGGGAAAATTACAGAATAGCTCATATATAGTTAACAAAAATGGTTCATTTCAGTTTCTTAGGTATCTCCTTTGTATAAAATATGATAATAGAAAAGTAAAGTTTAATTATTTTAAAAGGTTTAAATCATGTAATTAAAAGAGAGAAGGTTTCTGGCAAAATCAGAAATGAGAGAGTAAACATACTTTTTGCTACAAGAAACACATATTACCAAAGATTTCAGTAAATTATTTAAAACAGGTGATTGTATTTAAATCTTATCACAGTAAACAGCTCAGAGGAGATGGATATATATGTGAAAAATGTAGACTTCATTGTAAAAACAGAACTGATGTGAAACCACTAGGAGTTGCCGTCTTTGGCTTATGGAGTATGATGCCAGCAGTATTCTGATGACATCCAGCTCTGTTTCTCCTTTCCATGTACTCCAGGTGAGATGGTGTAGACCAGGAAAATGTGCTTGAAGGTGACAAGGGTGTGCGTAATCAGCCATGGGTGTTCATTGATTGGATGAGCATGAATAGGTTTAAACTCAGTCCAGAGAAAATGGAAGTGATAGTAACGGGAGAATCAGTGGACTGGTTGAAAGGGATAGGCCTTTTGGGTCAGGGATTGCACTCTCCCTGAGAGTCCTCACAGCTTGGGGGTTCTTCTGGTCCTGGAGGTACTCCTGGATTCTCAGGGGAAAGCTGTGGCCTCTTCACAGACAACATTCCTCTGTTGGAAGGTGTAGTGGATTTTTGCAGAAGAGAGTGACGGGGACTTAAGTGTGAACTTTTCACAGAGCCATATATAGTGTCTAGTAGCATATATATACTTACTTACTAGAGTAGTTGGCAACCATTATGAAGTTAGAGTTGGTTCACAGAGTGTGTACAAATATAGTGAAGGTCAGTGCTTCTTGCTACTAACAGCCAGCAGATAACACTCAGTGGCTGTTCTGTACCCTTCATACTTTTGCTCTGATAAGACTGTTCTTCTCTGCTGTGAGAAACTTTCTTTCCTGCCAAGAAGTTAAGCCCCCCTCCCTTGGTGAAGGGAGAGGTAGGTGTGTGTCTTCTGACAGTCAGTTAGACATGCCCTATAAAATCCTGGACGGATTGGCCTGCTGCCTGTTCTCACCTGAGAGGGGAAAGGTGCACCACCTGCTCAGAAAATAGCCCTGGGGGCAACGCCTGCTGCTTTGAGGGAAACGGGACAGCTACAACTTTGAGTTGAGGGGCATGTGTAAGCTTAACTTTGCTTTTATTGTCTGCATCCACTTCCCATCACTAAACTGTATATCATTCTTTCACACAAGTGAACTTGGGTCATATTGGTCTCCTAGAATCTGTTTGGTGTGGATCCTGAGTGGATGAGGCCACAGATTTAACACAGACAGGCTGTTGGAGGACAATCCGTTATTTGAAACTGTCCTCTATTGGAAGGTTTAAAGATAAAGAAACCTAAAATTGTTGTCCATCAACAGTTAGCTCCTGAAGAGCTGACTGATCTGGCACACAGGCCACAGTCTTCCCTGCTATGTGAGATGTATTGTATTTCCATTCAAATTATAGCATTCATTTCTAAATTTGCACTCACACATATAAATTAACATATGCAGATTTTATGCTTAACCCCCCAAATAACCCAATGAATAACCCCTGAAGAAGGCCCAGAAATATATGCCACAGGGCTAACATGCATTGGGCTACTTTGAAGAATAAAAGGTTATTTTCCTACATCCTGAGAGTTGTTCTCCCTTTTCATTGGGCTAACTGTTGATGAGCATCTTCAAAGCCACTGCCCCTCTTTCTTATGTTTCTTGGGGCATTATCCAGTACTGCTCCCTTCTGCAAGCTCGGCTGACCTGCCCCACTCCAAAAATGAGCATTTTGGCTCATTTCCATTTGCTTCAGGTTCTGCTAGCTTCCCATTGCACTAACAGTGAATCCACCTAGTGTGTGGGAAGCACTGGATACTGCCCCTTATCTTTAAACTGGAAAGCCCTTCCCACAGAGGATGCCTTTAAACAGTGTACTTTCCTCTTTTTTCTCTTTTTTTGGTGATGCATCTCCTCTTTTTTGGCAGCGCATAGGTGGTCATCCTGTCTGGGGTACCCAAAAGTGCCACCCCACTTCAGTGTCCCATTTACTAGCTGAATATTGGGACTGCAATTTCACAAATCTCTAGGGACACCAGGATAAATTATCAGTTGGGGGGGGAGGGCTTACCAGGACAAGCATCAGCATGTATTTCCACTCCCCCACCGTTCCTTCCCCCACTTCTTAAGTGTGGTTTGGCGGTTTTCTTCTCAGCAGGTTGCTGGGCTTCCATGTTTCCCCATAATGCCTCTAATTGTTTTTCAGTGCATCTAATGGCTTCAATAATGGTGAATTTCTATTGAATTAATTAATTATTTTCATGTATTGCTTATTTAATTAATAGAGAAAACAAAATCAAAATGCTATATAATCTAGAAATGTAATATAAGCATATTGAAATATTTAGTATATTAAATATCAGTCTAGAGTGGAATGATGTTCTCTGTTATACTAAAAAGTCTAGATATTGAGGCAAGACCTTTATAAGAAGGATTGAAAACAGGACTATAGCACTTTGTGCCATGAGAAAATGACTGGTTTGGCTGTTCCATTTTTTCTACATGCAGTGAAAATAATAAATCATTTCCTGATGCCAATAAGTCAGAGTTTCCTTCCAACAATATATTGGCTAGGGAATCTGAAAAACTGAGTCTCATCCCCACCTCTGACTTTTCTTTGTATAATTTAGGAACTGGCCTGAAACCATGTATTAGAAGGTTTATATTATTTTCAAGCTTAGTTCATATATCATCAGTGCATATTTTGAACCTCAAAATCTTCATTGTATTGCTTGAACTGCCTCCTGCCAGCAGCAAATACTCACAAATGTAAAACTTATAGGGATTTTGTAATTAAGATGTTCTAAAATGCATTCTTTTCCATACTATTTTAATTCCAGTGACTGGCTAATCAAAATAATGGGTTCTTAACTTTCATTGACAACAATACCTTCAGACCTTCCTCAAATCAAAAGCTGGTAATTCAAGCCAGAAATACAATCAGATTACACATCTAGAAGAGTTTGTACAGAAATCTATTGAGATAAGGTGTACCAGAGGGATTCTTTAACTGACAAATAGTACTCCCCTTATTTCACCCCAGTAAAGAGCTTTACCTGTTCAGCTGGAATTAGCACCAAGTATAAACCATAAGAGGATGTTTTGGCAAGCAATGAGGCTTGTCGTCTGATTTCCAGTAAAGATTCGAGATGAAACAGTGTGTGATCACTTAATCTTGTTAAATGTAGCACAAAACACTAAGTGTATTAGAGCGTGCATTTAAATGATAACAAACCCTGCTGTTAAAGCTAATAGAAAACAGCTCTTTCCCTAATTCACCTGCCACCATCTGAAAGGGTTCCTTCCTATATTTGAGCTATTTACTTTGACTTCTTGCAGTTGACTAACAGTGTACTTTAAGACATGTTCTTTAATTGTTTGAGGATCCCTCACCCCTACCCGCATGGTTAGGCAACAAACTCCATTCTGTTGAATCATAAGAACTGAAAGAGTATATTGCTGTGCTTTACAATAACACTGGATTGTATCAAAGATGGAATATCAGTATTGGTATATTGATTTAAATCCCACAGAGATTTACTGTAATACTGAAGACAAATGTCATATTTTTAAAGCAGGCAAGTTCCAGCACCACTTCTGGAAATGATCTGCCAGGTAGGAGCAGAACCACTACAAGGCAGTGCCTCCAAACCAGAACCAGTCCAGGGACTCCTGAACAATACCACCATCACCGAGAAGTGTAGGAGAATCAACAGGCACATATTTCTGTTGTCACTATCCCTGGGTAGGTCATCTGCCAGGGTGACCAAAGCCATTTCAATCTGCAAAGTGGGCCAGTTTGAAGTAGGTCTGGAAATCAGTGTCATCTAGGGATGCCTGCAATGGAATGTCCACCATCTGCTTGAGCATCTTATCTTATCTTACCTTTAAAAAGGAAGATTTGCCACTGGATAATCATTAGCTCAGTTGTTTAGGTCCAGGGAAGAAGGGGCCTCACAAACACTTCCTTCAAGGCAATCAGGAAGACCTCCAAGGAAAAATTAATTATCTTCCTGACCAGTCACTCCTCCTCTGCTTTCATCAGCCACAAAGGGCAAGGATTGAACAGAGAGAATGTAAGCCGTACCTCTCCAAGCACACCATCCATATCCTTAGGCTGCAATAACTGAAATTCATCCAAATGGAGAGGCTGCACTCTAGAATAGAGATATATGGATTGTGTAAAATCCACTCCATCTGTGTTTTGCGGATTGTCAGGTGTCATTTCTGTTGTCGCCTGCTCACAGATGGATTTGTATTTTTTTTGCTATGCGGAAAAATATGCAAATAATTCTATAAGAGGGTTCTCTGACGGAATAAATATGCAAACATTTTGGGAAAGTAAAAAAAAAAAAGATCCCAAAGTCCACAGACGCCGCACAGCCTGAGGAGGTCGCTCTGCAGTGGATTCCGCAGGTCGGATTCTTAGAAATCTGAGCTCATTTTAGTCCATCTCAAATTTTTCTAGCATCCCTACTCTAGAAGCATCCTGCTGCCATTGCACTGTATCCAAACCGCAGTGGAATTTGGCATTGCTAGAAGCCATTTTATCTGCAAAATGCAACCAGGAACTTAGAGGAATCCACTTGACAAGCAAGATGGAGAATACCAAACTGGGAGAATGGGCATCACAATGGCAAACGCGGTTCAATGTAAGCAAGTGTAAAGTGATGGATGTTGGGGCAAAAAATCCCAACTTCAAGTATAGCCAGATGGGATCTGAGCTAGCGTGACTGACCAGGAAAGAGATGTTGGGGTTGTGGTGGACAGCTCAGTGAAGATGTCAGCCCAGTGTGCGGATGCTGTAAAAAAGCCAAACTCCATGTCAGGCATAATTAGAAAAGGAATTGAGAATAAAACTTCCAGCATCATACTGCCCTTTTACAAATCTATGGTGCGACCACACTTGGAATACTGTGTACAGTTCTGGTCACCACACCTAAAAAATGATGTTGTAGAGCTGGAAAAGGTGCAGAAAAGGGCAACTAAAATGATCAAGGGGCTGGAGCAACTCCCCTATGACAGAAGGTTACAACAGTTGGGATTGTTTAGCTTGGAAAAAAGGCAAATAAGGGGAGACATGATAGAGCTGTACAAAATTATGCATAATGTGGAGAATGTGGATAGGGAGACATATTTCTCCCTCTCTCATAATATTAGAACCCAGGGTCATTCCATGAAGCTGATTGGTGGGAGATTCAGGACAGATGAAAGGAAATAATTGTTCACACAGTGCACAGTTAAGCTATGGAATTTGCTACCACAAGGTGTAGTGAAGTGATGGCTGCCAGTTTGGATGGCTTTAAAAGGGGTTTAGATAAATTCCTGGAGGAAAAGGCTATCAATGGCTACTAGTCCTGATGGCTTTATGCTACCTCCCGTATCAGAGGCAGTATGCCTATGTGAATCAGTTGCTGGGGAACATGGGCAGGAGGGTACTGATGCAGTGTCCTGCTTGTGGCTTCCCTGTCAATAGCTGGTTGGCCACTGTGTGAACAGGATGCTGGACTAGATGGACCCTTGGTCTGATCCAGCATGGCTCTTATGTTCTTATGTTCTTAACTTGGAAGACCTCCACTGGATGGCATTGTGTAGGCACAGTGGGGGCAGAGAGCAGACTTCAAATACGATTTAGCCAGTGTTTGGCTGGATTCAGTATGAGTTTTCCTCTGTGTTTCAGTCATTGTCCCAGCTGTTTCATCACCCCAAACTCTCTGCAATGCCAAGGACCCAATTTGGCTCTATCCAGTGGGAAAGGAAGGGACACCTAGGAGGGATCATGTTGATTATCTGGGTTGTTTGCAAATTCCAGAAGTCAGCCAAATCATCAACAGACCAAGATCTGACAATAGCAAGGGAGTTGCAGACATCTCCCCAACATTGATATCATCCACTTCCAGCTCAAAGAAATTAAGTGTATATGCCCTGCTACAAATGCCTTTGGGAAAACATCTGGCATCATCAGTTCATTTCTTGAATATATCTTCAACATTTTGATGGATTATGTCTTAGATTAAGGCAGTGGGGCAACCTTACTGTGAAATTTTTTTTTGCACCTCTCATGTTAGGCAAGTAATTAGTTGCACTTTAGTTCATTACTTCATAGGTGATAAATTACTTCATGGGAAAGAGCTTTAATATATTTGGCACCTTCAATTAATTTATTAAAATTTTGACTCTTGCAGATATTTCGGAAAGAAAGAGCTTCTATTGTTTCAAGGGCAGTTAAAGTACAAGTGGAATGGCGCAATATTTTCAATTAATTAAGTATAATTCTTAGGTACTTGAGTCTCTCTACCGTGTCATTTTCTAGTTCTAGAAAAGATCTCTTGGTGACACTGAAGCTGTTCTAGTTAAGTGGCTTGTGAATGGGAACAACAGAGAATCATATAACTTGTCCAAAACTATGCTGGACGTCTCTAACAGAATAGTTAATAAAACCAAAACTGCTTTTCCTAAGTCTGTTTTTGTTAGATAATTTAGATAATACCAAACATCATTTCTTATAATGAAACTGGACATATTGAGCTGGATCCAGGATCTGCCTTCCTTGAGAGGAAGAGCTCCACTGGGTTCCTCTGCCCAGATTTGGGGGATCCCCCTCCCCCTCAACATACCACTGCTCCCCCCATTCAGAAGAGTCTCCTGACTCTCTACGTGGCATTTTCAGGGGTTTTTTTGGAGGGGCTGCAGTGGGAAAGAGGAGGAGAGGAAGTCCACTTCTGTCAGCACAGTTGATCCAGCATAAATCTGGATCCAACCCTTTATGAATGAGCAATTGGAGCCAACCTAAAACCTACTGGGGTGAATGATCAGAGTATATTGGACTCTGTATTGGGGTGTATGTGTAAAAATGCAAGTGAAAATGTTAGACAAAGTTACAATTGCTGTTCCCATAGATTTGTACATTGTACTGAATTGTTCAGGAGAGAAAAAACATGCAAAAGATGATTAGTGAGATTCAGTAAAGGTTCCTGGTTATTGTATTGTTGTTGTTGTTGTTGTTCAGTTGTGTCCGACTCTTCGTGACCCCATGGACCATAGCACGCCAGGCCTTCCTGTCCTGCGCTCTCTCCCGGAGCGTGCTCAAGTTCATATTCATTGCATCCGTGATGCTATCTAGCCATCTCATCCTCTGCCGTCCCCTTCTCCTTTTGCCTTCAGTCTTTCCCAGCATCAGGGTCTTTTCCAGGGAGTTTTCTCTTCGCATTAGGTGGCCAAAATATTGGAGCTTCAGCTTCATTATCTGTCCTTCCAATGAGCACTCAGGGTTGATTTCCTTTAGGATGGACTGATTTGACCTCCTTGCAGTCCAGGGGACTCGTAAGAGTCTTCTCCAGCACCACAGTTCGAAAGCATCAATTCTTCGGCGCTCAGCCTTCCTTATAGTCCAGCTCTCACAGCCATACATTACTACTGGGAAAACCATAGCTTTGATTAGACGGACCTTTGTCGGCAAGGTGATGTCTCTGCCTCTTACTATGCTGTCTAGGTTTGCCATAGCTTTCCTCCCAAGGAGCAAGCGTCTTTTAATTTCATGGCTACAGTCACCATCTGCGGTGATCTTGGAGCCCAAGAAAGTAAAATCTGTCACTGATTCCATTTCTTCCCCTTCTATATGCCAGGAAGTGATAGGGCCAGATGACATGATCTTAGTTTTTTTAATGTTGAGTTTCAAACCAGCTTTTGCAGTCTCCTCTTTCACCCTCAACAAGAGGCTCTTGAGATCCTCTTCGCTTTCTGCCATTAGGGTGGTATCGTCTGCATATCGGAGGTTGTTGATAATTCTCCCGGCAATCTTAATTCCGACCTCTGATTCATCCAACCCGGCATTTCTCATGATGTACTCTGCATATAAGTTAAATAAACAGGGTGACAATATGCAGCCTTGTCGTACTCCTTTCCCAATTTTGAACCACTCGGTTGTTCCATGTCTGGTTCTTACTGTTGCTTCTTGACCCTCGTACAGGTTTCTCAGGAGACAGGTAAGGTGGTCTGGTACTCCCATCACTTTAAGAATTTGCCACAGTTTGTTGTGATCCACACAATCAAAGGCTTTAGCGTAGTCAATGAAGCAGAAATAGAAGTTTTTCTGGAATTCTCTTGCTTTCTCCATGATGCAGCGAATGTTGGCGATTTGATCTCTAGTTCCTCTGCCTCTTCGAAACCCAGCTTGTACTTCCGGTAGTTCTCGGTTCGCATACTGCTGAAGCCTAGCTTGTAGGATTTTGAGCATCACCTTGCTGGCATGTGAAATGAGAGCAATGGTGCGGTAGTTTGAACACTCTTTGGCGTTGCCCTTCTTTGGAATTGGAATGTAAACTGACCTTTTCCAGTCTTGTGGCCACTGTTGAGTGTTCCAGATTTGTTGGCATATTGAATGTAGCACTTTAACAGCATCATCTTTTAGGATTTTAAATAGCTCGGCTGGAATACTGTCATCTCCGCTAGCTTTGTTGTTACTAATGCTTCCTAAGGCCCACTTGACTTCACTCTCTAGGATGTCCGGCTCAAGTTCAATGACCGCA
The DNA here is from genome assembly GCF_057233095.1 of Heloderma suspectum. NCBI lineage: Eukaryota > Metazoa > Chordata > Lepidosauria > Squamata > Helodermatidae > Heloderma > Heloderma suspectum. The sequence continues at coordinate 74,470,126 of NC_139460.1, read as the reverse complement.
CTATCATGGCTATCAGGGACATTCAGATCTTTCCTGTATAGTTCTTTTGTGTATTCTTGCCACCTCTTCTTAATCTCATCTGCTTCTGTTAGGTCCCTGCCTTCTTTGTCCTTTATCATGCCCGTCTTTGCACAAAACGTTCCCTTGAGATCTCCAATTTTCTTGAAGAGATCTCTAGTCTTTCCCATTCTGTTGTTTTCCTCGATTTCTTTGCATTGTTCATTTAAGAAGGCCTTCTTGTCTCTCCTTGCTATTCTCTGGAACTCTGCATTCAGTTGGGTATATCTTCCCCTTTCTCCCTTGCTTTTCACTTCCCTTCTTTCCTCAGCTACTTGTAAAGCCTCATCAGACAGCCACTTGGCTTTCTTGCATTTCTTTTTCTTTGGGACGGATTTCGTTGCTGCCTCCTGAACAATGTTACGGACCTCCGTCCATAGTTCCTCAGGCACTCTGTCTATCAGGTCTAATCCCTGAAATCTATTCCTCACCTCCACTGTATATTCATCAGGGATATGATTTTGGTCATACCTGAACGGTTTAGTGGTTTTCCCGACGTTCTTCAATTTAAGCCGAAATTTTGCAAGAAGCAGCTCATGATCTGAGCCACAGTCAGCTCCAGGTCTTGTTTTTACTGACTGTATGGAGCTTCTCCATCTTTGGCTGCAAAGGACATAATCAATGTGATTTTGATATTGACCATCTGGTGATGTCCATGTGTAGAGTCGCCTCTTGTGCTGTTGGAAAAGAGTGTTTGCTATGATCAGCATGTTCTCTTGGCAAAACTCTATTAGCTTTTGTCCTGCTTCATTTTGTACACCAGGGCCATGCCTGCCTGTTATCCTGGTGATTTCTTGACTTCCTACTTTAGCATTCCAATCCCCTATGATGAAGAGGACATCTTTTTTTGGTGTTAGTTCTAGAAGGTGTTGTAGGTCTTCATAGAACCGATCAACCTCAGCTTCTTCGGCATCAGTGGTTGGGGCATAGACTTGAATTACTGTGATGTTGAATGGTTTGCCTTGGATTCGTACTGAGATCATTCTATCATTTTTAAGATTGTACCCCAGTACTGCTTTTCCCACCCTTTTGTTGACTATGAGTGCTACTCCATTTCTTCTAAGGGATTCATGCCCACAATAGTAGATATGATGGTCACCTGAATTAAATTCGCCCATGCCTGTCCATTTTAGTTCGCTGATTCCCAAAGATGTCGATGTTCAATCTTGCCATCTCATGTTTGACCACCTCCAGCTTACCTTGATTCATTGATCTGACATTCCAGGTTCCTAAACAATATTGTTCTTTACAGCATCGGATTTTCTTTTCACCGCCAGACACATCCACAGCTGAGTGTCCTTTCGGCTTTGGCCCAGCCGCTTCACTCTTTCTGGCGCTACTTGGAAATACCCTCTGCTCTTCCCCAGTAGCATATTGGACACCTTCCGACCTGAGGGGCTCATCTTCCGGCGTCATCTCTTTTAGCCTTGTGATACGTTCCATGGGGTTTTCTTGGCAAGAATCCTGGAGTGGGTTGCCATTTCCTTCTCCAGTGGACCACATTTTGTCAGAACTCTCTGCCATGACCTGTCCGTCTTGGGTGGCCCTGCACGGCATAGCTTATGGCTTCACTGAGTTACGCAAGCCCCTTCGCCACAACAAGGCAGTGATCCATGAAGGGGGTTATTGTATACAGTAGCTTTTCTCAACCTGGTGCCCTCCAGAGGACTTGGATTACAACTCGCCTCAGACTTAGCCAGCATGGCCAATAGTCAAGGATGATGAGAGTTGCAATCCAAAACATCTGGAGAGTACCAGATTGGGGAAGACTGGTATACAGTATTTTTTAAAGGAAATGTATTTAATGCTGAAAAAAGAATGGAAAGTCTATGCTGAGTTACATTAAAATGCAAGACAAGAACATCTCTGATGTTCTATAGGAGAGGTGGGGAACCTCCAAGCCTCTCAATCTGAACCTCTGTACTTGCCCCTAACCACATCCCTTCTCCCCAGCACAGTCCTCCTAATTGGGTGAGCTTCAGGTTTTGGTATTACTCTTTCCTGCTCTGTCCTCCAAACACAAAGCTAATGGAGGGAATCTTACACAAGTTGGGAAAGTAGAATGACTGGATGAAAATGTATTTTCCCCCAGTGCTTACTGGGGAAAAAAAGTTTAAGACCTTTTGTGCAGAGGCTGTTAATTACTGTATCTACTTTCAGTTTTGTTGCAGAATTGAGATCTGAGCTCTAGACAAAGAGCTTTTCCTTTCCTGCTTTTCTGCTATGTAACCTCTAGGTGGAGCTGTGCTATAGTGGAATAGTGCAAATACACAAGTACAAACAGCGCTTTCAGGAGTACCCTATTTTCCCCATTCTAAAAAAAACTGGGAAAGTGCTTGAAGAAATAGAGGTGAAACTGGAGTATCATAACATCATCTAAAGAACCCATAAACAACTGTGAGAAAGGAATCACGAGCACACAATAAATGCCTCGTGTAGAAAAGCTCATAGAGTCACATCCATAACTCTGCCCATTTTTGGCTTTATTCCTGCTCATCTTTTGCTATGGACATGTCCACTGCTGGAATGCAGACCCCGGACCAGAAAAAGGTTCCCCACTCCTGACCTACCATATGCTTAGCATGGTTTTTGGACTCCAAGGAATTGTGGTGTGGTTTGATACTAAGCAAACGCAAGAAATAGCATCTCAATAGAAACCTCAAAAAATTATATATCCATGACTACAAATATTTTCCTCTAATCATTACATGTTTTAAAATGAAGGCACAAATATGTGGTACATTTTCAATATAGATTTTTTGTGGTGGCAGCAGAGTGCATAGTCTTCGTTTTGGGTAAAATTAGACACTTTGTTTTCATTAGTGTCATCAGCCTACTTCACATTTTGGTTGTACTGGTAGTCTTACCTTCAGAGCTGCAAGGCAATTAATTTTAGACACTTAGCATTACATAAGATTAATTAATTGGTTCAATTAGTACAGGTGTTCTTCTACATAGCCTTTACTAATGACATTTTTTTGCAGCTCTCTGCTATCCTCTGAACCCAGAGGGCCTTTGGGAAACATTTTAGATGGAAATAGAGTGTAAGGGTGCAATCCTATGCATGTTTAGACAGAAAAAAGGTCTCCAACTCCCAGCATGCCCCAGTTGCTGGGAGTTGGAGGACATTTTTTCTGTCTAGACATGCATTGGATTGCACCCTAAGTAGGATAATAGTTTTAGATCCAACTTGCATTAAATAGGAGTTGTTCAACCTTGTGCTTTGGAATTTGTAGTCTGATTACCCATTAACTAGTTGGAATGTCCATTTTTAGTATAAAACAATCCCAGTATGTTTCTAGAGCTCATTGTTAGAGAGAGATGCTTTCAGAAGTTTTATGCCCTACCCCGTGTCCAGCTTGCCTGGCTGTGGTGGAGGGGGCGTTGTGGTGGGTGGTGGGATGAGGAGACTTGGGAAGCTGCCATTTGTGGCCTCTGGTGGTGCCACCAGGGGTGGGAGGGGCCCAAGAGGTGCTTTGAGGTCTCTAGGCCCCTCCTCAACACCTCTTTGCAGCACGGCTCCCTCCCTCCGTATGCAGTGTGGGTTCTGCTGGACACCCTTTTGGGGGCTGAGTAGAAATTTTTGGCTCACAGTTTGATTGGCTGAGGCTGTGGGTCTTTTTGCCTACTTCACTAGGTGAAGTCACTAGGTGATTTTGGCTTTATTAGATGATCAGGTTATCCAATCACATTTTCAGGTAGGCTGTCAGGGATGGGCAATGCAGAACAGGGATGGTGAACATTCAGAGGCACTGTTTTGGTGACAGGTGGTGCCTAAGGCCTCCCGCTCTGGGTTTTGCAGCCCCAGTGGGGGGATAAGGGTTATCTGTGAGGCCAACTCACCTCTTGCGCCCAGTGTTTTGTGGCCTGAGAGGGGGTGACGGGGAAGGCCTACCTCCCCTCAAAGGGGTAGTCCTAGGGGTGGCGATCTCTTTGATGCCACTCAGCAGGCTTTGAATGTTTCACCTAGTTGCCTGTCCAGGTTTTCCTCTTTGCAGAATTGATCAATAAATGTGGCCCAATTTGATACCAATCACTTGTGTCTCATCTACTTATTTCCACCTTTATGCCCGCAAATTACAAGTACCAGGGATCTGAAACATACTTCAAAACGTACGATCACATATATTTTACCATAGTGTGTGTGTGTGTGTGTGTGTGTGTAAAACACACACACACACACACACTCACCAGACATTACTGTAATTACCTCTTCTGCACCAAACCATCTCTTGCATGTTTGGGGCTGGAGCCTAAGTTATTAGTGATTATCCTTATTCCTGTACTATTGCTTTTGAGAATTTTAACACTGAAACTTCGAAGAATGGTAAAAAAATCATTTTCTTTGGATATGTAGCATGTTAACATTTTATAACAGATCAGGTCCAACATGACATATGTGTAAAAGGCACCTGATTTCAATGGTTGGAACTGAAAAACCCTGTTGAATCCATAGCTACTTTGTCAAAAAACTGTGACACACATTTGCCCGAACACGGGTAAGTTTGTCTGCTTACAGTAGCACAAAATATGAGTGTATGCGTTCTGTGCATCAGACATTGCAACAGGAGGCTGTGATGTAGTCTGGGATGCAGCTTAACTACACGAACACCTTCCTTTTCGATTCTGCCTGGCTCAAAATAATGAGTTTGCAGGCTGTTTTTCTTAGCTATACACAGAGGATTCATGCAAAGTATCAGGAATGTATGTGTGTTTTTTAACATATGAAGAGGACAACATAGGTTGGCTAAATAAACCCTCTTCCTGACAGAGAGTCCACTGGCCCTCCAGTAGTTCACATGTACAAACACAGATGGTCTTTTAATAGATGAGCACTTGAAGGAGCTGACAACCCCATAAAACGCAATCAGCTATATGAACAACAATATAAATGGGTTAGACATGGCGTTACTTGCCAGAATCTCAGTGGTGGCAATCTCATTTCCATTGAAGACCATAGCAAAACTCCCATTGATTTTAATAAAGCATAATTGCAGCCCAAAGACTGAAGTGGGTGGGCAGGGGGAGAGATACATTTAGTGCACTAAACATTTTTGGCAGATGGAGCAAACCAATGACAATCAATTCCATCCTTGTGGGAAGAGGTATTATTTTCTGGAAAGTGAAAAGTATTGATATATTATTTTCAGATAAAAGTTGGGTTTTGTTTTTGTTTGTTTTAAACAAACTTGTAATAAAACATCGTGATAAAATTTAATATCAGTCGCATTAGGAGCTGGAGAACTTGGCTCTTGACTGTGCTTTAGGCTATAGTAACAGGATAAAAACCCCTTTGAAAATTCTCATTTTCAAAAGTCGGGGGGGGGGGACGCACCTGGGGACTACTTCTAAAACCGAGAAAGAGTTTCTGCCATTGTTGTCCTTCTGTTCAAATGATCAACAAGGGTGCAGATTGGGACTGTTTTCTGGTCCCTTCAGGGTCAAGGAACTCAGTCATTCCACATAGTCCACTGAGCAGTCACCAGAAGGTAAACAACACTCAGTTGCTACTAATTTGGTATCATTCAGGCTGTCTGCCTGCTGGTGAAAAGCGCCATACTTTACTACTAATCACCCCAGCTACTTACTTGTGGCTCACTCTAAGCTTCTATATTGCACTTTATATTGCAATTAGCTACCAAGTCAGGATCTATTTATTTATCTATGGTGTTTTGGCCAATTAGATTATTTATTTGCTTTAGACAATTATGTGCCAAACAGTGGATTAAACACTGATGAGGTTGCTGGTATCTTCGTCAGGCAGAAATGCTGAGGCAAGCCAAAAATATTGTAATGACTGAATGGCATTTCTTTACAAGGCACATGGCACTTGTACTCTGAAGTTGGCTTACTTGCCAACTTTATTCTTTACTGTCCTTTTTATTGTTGGTTTGGTGCCAAATTTTACAGTGAGTTATATGTTCTTTAAAATTACAGTAAAAAAGACCAGAGAAATGACCACTGGCTTTACCTTTAAAATTTAGTGTGGCTCCATTGATTGTAATGGGCAGTAAAAGCCCTGCCTCTTAGTAAGGACATGGTGACTGGAACATTATTCAAGATGTCACACAGGTTGCTGCTCTGTTGTATGCACAGCTCTGATCCTCAACTGTTTTTGTGAATGGCAACTCTCTGGAGTCTGTCTTATATTTCATACATTTGTTGTGAAGCAGATGGAATTTCTGAGCCATTCACCTAAAATACGGCTTGAACCTCCTGTTACAGGAGTTACCATCCCATACATAAGAAAATGGTACTCTAAGTACTTAGCCCTGATAAGCATTTTAACCATGAACATTCCCTGTTTTATTTCCATTACATTCAAACAATGGATGATAGTTAGGCAATGCTCAGCTACTGAACAAGAAAACAATAGCATTATTTTTCCCTTGGAACAAAACACTAACATCAAGATCAAAGCAACAGGGAGATGACAACCTGGAGGTTGAAGCTATATTCTCCTCCAGGTAGACCTTAATGGATTTAGGTAGCATGGAATCAAGTTTCAGCCCATAAGGAGCTTCTGATTGGTGAATCTCAGCCCAATATATACCTGGGTGGATACAAGTGGTGTGGCATAGGAGAAACATCTGGCAGTCTGGGGTAAGAGAAATAAACCTTGGTAAAGTGTGTGTACCGTGTGGTAAGCAGTCGATGCTGTTTCTTCACAATCATACATAACAGCTCTTAAGAACATAGGAAGCTGCAGTGAATATCCATAGTGAGAAGAAAGAGCAGGATCACCAGAGCACATAGTTAAACTGTGAAATCTGCTGCTATGAGTTGTGGAGATGGCCACCAATGTAGATGACTTTAAAAGAGGATTGGACAAATTCATGGAGGATGAGTCTATCAACATGACAGCGATGTGGTGCCTCCAGGACCAGAATATCTGTTGCTGGGAAATAAGAGTAGGAGAGGGCTATTGACCTGCTTTGGGGCTTCCCAGAGTCATCTGGTTAGCCATTGTGTGAAACAGGTTACTGGAATAAATAGGCCTTTGATCTGATCCAGCAGGGTTCTTCTTATGATTTTAAGTCCTGCCCAACCTGCACAAGGCTATGCAGGCATTTGCCTGCAACACAGTTACCCTGAAACTGGGGACAGGATGCATGTGAGTATGCATCCCCTGCCCCAAGCATCCCTGTGTGCCCAGCTACCTCAGAGACCTTTGTGCATTGAGTGCAAAGTCTGCACAGGGGCTTGTAAGTGTGTTTGGTTGGATGCGCTTACATGGTTCCTGATCACAAACCCTGTCTTATCAGAAACGATCTGATAAGATCTCTGAGCTAGCTGGGCATGCAAGGATGCTTGGGGGCGGGGCTTGCATGCTCACATACATCACATTTCCACTTTAGCCCTACATATAGTCCAGGCAAACACTTTGGTAATTTATCTGTATGGTCCATACACATGTACAAGCTGTACATACTTAGGCATTGTACACACAGTCAGGGACCCAGAAAACATCACAGTCCCTGACCACACATCCAGCTTGTATGTGTGAAAGGATCATATAGTTAGCCTAGTCCATGTGCATACATTGGAGGGACAGGGTTTTCCCCTGTAACTCCATTGCCCCTTTGGTGCTTTCACTGCATCTGCAGTGAACAGTGTGAATGGTGCTTGTGTACTTTTTGATGGCTTTGAATATATGGAAGCCTGGAAGTAATACTTTAAGAAGGATGCAGACAAGCTGGAGGGGGTTCAGAGGAGGGCAACAAAGATGATCAGGGGACTGGAAACAAAGCCCTATGAAGACAGACTGAAGGAACTGGGCATGTTTAGCCTTGAGAAGGGAAGACTGAGGGGAGATATGATAGCGCTCTTCAAGGACTTGAAAGGTTGTCACAGAGAGGAAGGCCAGGATCTCTTCTCAATCATCCCAGAGTGCAGGACACAGAATAATCGGCTCAAGTTACAGGGAGCCAGATTCCGGCAGAACATCGGGAAAAACGTCCTGACTGTTAGAGCAATACGACAATGGAGCCAATTACCTAGGGAGGTGGTGGGCTCTCCCACACTGGAGGCATTGAAGAGGAGGATGGACAGCCATCTGTCAAGGATGCTCTGACTTGGATTCCTGGCTTGAGCAGGGGCTTGGACTCGATGGTCTTATAGGCCCCTTCCAACCTTACTATTCTATGATTCTATGAATAGAGGTATTCCTTATTCAGAGGCACTTGCTGTCTGTTGTCAATATGTAGGGTGCAAGGATTCAGTGAAACCATTAAAGTGTGAGTAAGGAACATGTGGATCACTGCCTTGTTGTGGCAAAGGGGCTTGTGTAACTCAGTGAAGCCATAAGCTATGCCGTGCAGGGCCACCCAAGACAGACAGGTCATGGCAGAGAGTTCTGACAAAATGTGGTCCACTGGAGAAGGAAATGGCAACCCACTACAGTATTCTTGCCAAGAAAACCCCATGGAACGTATCACAAGGCTAAAAGATATGACGCCGGAAGATGAGCCCCTCAGGTCGGAAGGTGTCCAATATGCTACTGGGGAAGAGCAGAGGGTATTTCCAAGTAGCGCCAGAAAGAGTGAAGCGGCTGGGCCAAAGCCGAAAGGACACTTAGCTGTGGATGTGTCTGGCGGTGAAAAGAAAATCCGATGCTGTAAAGAACAATATTGTTTAGGAACCTGGAATGTCAGATCAATGAATCAAGGTAAGCTGGAGGTAGTCAAACATGAGATGGCAAGATTGAACATCGACATCTTGGGAATCAGTGAACTAAAATGGACAGGCATGGGCGAATTTAATTCAGGTGACCATCATATCTACTATTGTGGGCAAGAATCCCTGAGAAGAAATGGAGTAGCACTCATAGTCAACAAAAGGGTGGGAAAAGCAGTACTGGGGTACAATCTTAAAAATGATAGAATGATCTTAGTATGAATCCAAGGCAAACCATTCAACATCACAGTAATTCAAGTCTATGCCCTAACCACTGAGGCCGAAGAAGCTGAGGTTGATCGGTTCTATGAAGACCTACAACACCTTCTAGAACTAACACCAAAAAAAGATGTCCTCTTTATCATAGGGGATTGGAATGCTAGAGTAGGAAGTCAAGAAATCACCGGGATAACAGGCAGGCATGGCCTTGGTGTACAAAATGAAGCAGGACAAAAGCTAATAGAGTTTTGCCAAGAGAACATGCTGATCATAGCAAACACTCTTTTCCAACAGCACAAGAGGCGACTCTACACATGGACGTCACCAGATGGTCAATATCGAAATCAGATTGATTATGTCCTTTGCAGCCAAAAATGGAGAAGCTCCATACAGTCAGTAAAAACAAGACCTGGAGCTGACTGTGGCTCAGATCATGAGCTGCTTCTTGCAAAATTTCGGCTTAAATTGAAGAACGTCGGGAAAACCACTAAACCGTTCAGGTATGACCTAAATCATATCCCTGATGAATATACAGTGGAGGTGAGGAATAGATTTCAGGGATTAGACCTGATAGACAGAGTGCCTGAGGAACTATGGACGGAGGTCCGTAACATTGTTCAGGAGGCAGCAACGAAATCCGTCCCAAAGAAAAAGAAATGCAAGAAAGCCAAGTGGCCGTCTGATGAGGCTTTACAAGTAGCTGAGGAAAGAAGGGAAGTGAAAAGCAAGGGAGAAAGGGGAAGATATACCCAACTGAATGCAGAGTTCCAGAGAATAGCAAGGAGAGACAAGAAGGCCTTCTTAAATGAACAATGCAAAGAAATCGAGGAAAACAACAGAATGGGAAAGACTAGAGATCTCTTCAAGAAAATTGGAGATCTCAAGGGAACGTTTTGTGCAAAGACGGGCATGATAAAGGACAAAGAAGGCAGGGACCTAACAGAAGCAGATGAGATTAAGAAGAGGTGGCAAGAATACACAAAAGAACTATACAGGAAAGATCTGAATGTCCCTGATAGCCATGATAGTGCGGTCACTGAACTTGAGCCGGACATCCTAGAGAGTGAAGTCAAGTGGGCCTTAGGAAGCATTAGTAACAACAAAGCTAGCGGAGATGACAGTATTCCAGCCGAGCTATTTAAAATCCTAAAAGATGATGCTGTTAAAGTGCTGCATTCAATATGCCAACAAATCTGGAACACTCAACAGTGGCCACAAGACTGGAAAAGGTCAGTTTACATTCCAATTCCAAAGAAGGGCAACGCCAAAGAGTATTCAAACTACCGCACAATTGCGCTCATTTCACATGCCAGCAAGGTGATGCTCAAAATCCTACAAGCTAGGCTTCAGCAGTATGCAAACCGAGAACTACCAGAAGTACAAGCTGGGTTTCGAAGAGGCAGAGGAACTAGAGATCAAATCGCCAACATTCGCTGCATCATGGAGAAAGCAAGAGAATTCCAGAAAAACTTCTATTTCTGCTTCATTGGCTACGCTAAAGCCTTTGATTGTGTGGATCACAACAAACTGTGGCAAATTCTGAAAGTGATGGGAGTACCAGACCACCTTACCTGTCTCCTGAGAAACCTGTACGAGGGTCAAGAAGCAACAGTAAGAACCATAGATGGAACAACCAATTGGTTCAAAATTGGGAAAGGAGTACGACAAGGCTGCATATTGTCACCCTGCTTATTTAACTTATATGCAGAGTACATCATGAGAAATGCCGGGTTGGATGAATCAGAGGTTGGAATTAAGATTGCTGGGAGAATTATCAACAACCTCCGATATGCAGACGATACCACCCTAATGGCAGAAAGCGAAGAGGATCTAAAGAGCCTCTTGCTGAGGGTGAAAGAGGAGAGTGCAAAAGCTGGTTTAAACTCAACATTAAAAAAACGAAGATCATGGCATCTGGCCCTATCACTTCCTGGCATATAGAAGGGGAAGAAATGGAAGCAGTGACAGATTTTACTTTCTTGGGCTCCAAGATCACCACAGATGGTGACTGTAGCCATGAAATTTAAAGGCGCTTGCTCCTTGGGAGGAAAGCTATGGCAAACCTAGACAGCATAGTAAGAAGCAGAGACATCACCTTGCCCACAAAGGTCCGTCTAATCAAAGCTATGGTTTTCCCAGTAGTAATGTATGGCTGTGAGTGTTGGACTATAAGGAAGGCTGAGCGCCGAAGAATTGATGCTTTCGAACTGTGGTGCTGGAGAAGACTCTTACGAGTCCCCTGGACTGCAAGGAGGTCAAATCAGTCCATCCTAAAGGAAATCAACCCTGAGTGCTCATTGGAAGGACAGATAATGAAGCTGAAGCTCCAATATTTTGGCCACCTAATGCGAAGAGAAAACTCCCTGGAAAAGACCCTGATGCTGGGAAAGACTGAAGGCAAAAGGAGAAGGGGACGGCAGAGGATGAGATGGCTAGATAGCATCACGGATGCAATGAATATGAACTTGAGCACGCTCCGGGAGAGAGCGCAGGACAGGAAGGCCTGGCATGCTATGGTCCATGGGGTCACGAAGAGTCGGACACGACTGAACGACTGAACAACAAAGGAACATGTGGCTTGCTAAAGCTAGATATGAGAAGAACTCAGAGGGAAATGCTATTCTTTCTTGTTCAGTTGCCGAATATTCCCTGACATCATTTCCAGTACAATCTGCAGTAGCCCAGATAATGGCCAGAAAGCATATGACATATATGGAAGCTTTTAATAAGTAAGATGCAGCCTTTAACCTACTCATGACTCCTTTTCTTCCTTTCCAAACCCTAAGTCAAAGCTCCCTACACATCCAGTCACTTGAAGACTCATGTAACAGTTTTCAAAGGTTGCTGTTACTGCTCTGTTGTAACATTCTCCCCAAAATGTATGATCTGTTTTTTGATCTGCACTTTTAGCGATTTTATGGAGTTAGAACATTGTTCAGTGTTTAAGATTAATAATCCCAATATTTCTTACTAGCTTTCCCCAGAAATGTTCCAAGAAGTTACTAGAAATGCACAGATAGAGTTATATGGTTGTGTCATATTTTTCAGTAAATGATGTCACTGCTTTTCATATTTTCACTTTGGCGAGGATGAGAGGTTTCAAGTCTTATGAACAGGGCAAGGGTTTTTTCATCCCTAAATCAGCAGGTCACAAAGATTAAAAGCTACCCAGACTGAAAGAGAATGCTAATAAAAGTCAGAATCAGCCTTTAACCTTTTCTAAATGCAGCAGTCTAATCTTAACTAATTTTCTGAAAGGGCTGTCTTTAAAATTCATATTATCAAAGGACAAAAATAATCTGAAATGAAGTTGGGAAATGTAGTTTTTGTAAAACTCCAAATACTAACAAAAACTTAAAAACACACACACCCTCAAACCCTAAACAAATATGGAGACATAGTTCGCACATAATGCTAACCCATGGTTTATTTAACCCATGGCTTATTGCCATAGCCAGGGTTTTTCTGGCAGTCGATCAAACAAACTGTGGTTTGTTTTCTCAATCCCTAGATTGTTTGTTTCCCTCCTCCTTCACAAGCTCCCTCCCTGTATCTTAAATGCTTTTGTGGTGTTGTCATATTGGCATGTAGAGTGGTGGGTTTTTTTTACCACTCTTGCCCATCGCCTCTGTAGCCTGGTGAAACAACCCATGAACAACCCACAGTTCTGGGTTCACACATAAAGATTAGGTTCAGGCAACATGGTGTGGCTTGTTGTAAGTTATTTAATCCACGATGAGTCATGGTGCCCATGGGTGCCAAGTTACTTGTGCAACCCCTTCTTGAGGGTTGTCATGTCATGTGAATCTGGTGAGCATGGTTAAAACAACCCTCACATAACTCTAAAACAAGCCATGGGTTATGTGAGGGTTGTTTAACCATGACACAACAACTCCCGAGCATATTCAAAATGACAGCCACATACACTCTGTAGTCTCATTGTGAGTTAAATATAACCCACAGTGGGCTGTTGTGTCATGCAAACAGCTCCAATGACAATCCATGGTTTAAAACAACCCAGAGTTCACAAAACAACAACAAACCATGGATTCTCTTTCTGGATTGTTCGTGGTTAACAATCCATGGTTTGTTAGCACAGCTGCATTTGCAAATCACAACAACCCGATTTAATAACCCATGGGTTAAATAAACTATGGGTTAGCATTTTCTGTGAACCAGATCAGTGAAAGTGTCTCTATGATTACTTTTAAAATATAACTACACATGTATCTAATAGAACTTTTTAAGTGGGTTGATGGTGCAACATGACAAGGGAATTCAATTTTCTATTGATAGCACTTTCCTGATATTATCCAGTCGACTACATTTGTCTGGCTAACTATATCCCATTGAGCACTACCAAAACATTGATCAGTGGCAAAATCTATTGGAGCAGGAGATAAACCAGCATCATGTCTGCATCCATCTACCTGCTAGTAATGTGTGCAGAGTAGCATTTGTACAGCAGCCATGTGAAGTGCTGTCCATCCAGTCTTTTCTCAGAACAAACCAACAAACAAATCCCTGCCTTGCAAGCTCTTCAGGGCATTATTAGGCACAGTGAGACAGTTTGCTCAGGGGGTAGGTTGGGAAAGGCGGCGGCAGCAGATTGCCCCTCCACCCATGGTCTGTATTGCTTCCTGCTTGTGTTATCAGGCGCCATTGAGGTGCTATTGTTTTCTCCTTCCGTCTGGTGGGAAGGCTGAGTGAGCAAAAGAGCAAGTGCATGAGGACCTGGGAAGCAGCAGGCATAGCTGAGCAATTCACATGGAGCTGGAGCCAGAAACAAGCCAGAGGGACAGGCTGATCAGCTCTCCTGGGGTCTCTCACTCCTGCTCTCAAAGAAACAGCGACTGTAGTCATTTAGAACAACTCCAGGGAGTAAAACATCTTTGGTATTTGAAAGGGGGAAGGAAAGCCCTGGTTTAAGTGGCTGTGAAGGGGAAGAAGGCAAGGGACTGAGGAATCATCTCTTTATGCCTGTGTGTTCCCTCCTGCCTTCAAAAACAAAGGCACACTTCCTTCTCAGCAAAGCAGATAGAAACAAACAAACAAACAAAGCATCTTTCTGTTTGCTTTTCCCTTGGGGTTGGTGTTTAAACAGGTTTGTAATGTGGCAATTAGGGAAATTTAGGGTACAGGTAATCAATTCACTAAACATTCTACCTAGCTATGTAGTGGGTTGTCTTTTTCTCTTTTGTTGTCATCTGATGTAGGCTGCTATCCTATACACATCAGGGAGTAAGCCTCACTGAATTCAGTAGTTACTTCTGACTCAACATGCCATGTAACATGGCTCCTCCTCTGCAAAATAAGTTGCAGCTCTAGTTCCAAAGTGGTATTCATGGGGATTTGGAATTTAAGTCTCCCAATACAGTTGTGAAAAATTCCCTGCATAAAGGATTTTGGCATGGGCAGCTGATGGCTACCTTTTAATGTCCAGATACAAAAGGAAGGAAGGATCCTACACTTTTGATAGTTGTGTAGAAGAGGGAGTGGATGCTGCTCATGTATGCTCACAAAAACATATGGATTGATTTTCCCCCTTTCAGGAAACCTGTTCTCCATTGTATCAGATCATTCTATCCTTCCTCCTTGGGGGCAGAGTAATCAGTGGGATTGGCACCTTTCCCCCCTAGTAGTAGAACTCCCCCCTAGTAGAGTTCCTGTGTCTGTAAAAAAAAATTACAGTTCCTGTGTCTGTAACAAAAATTACAGTTCCTGTAATTACACTGAGAGCCAGTGTGGTGTAGTGGTGAGAGTGTCAGACTGGGAGCCAGGAGATCCGGGTTCTAGTCCCCACTCAGCCATGGAAGCTCCCTGGGTGACTTTGGGCCAGTCATAGACTCTCAGCCCAGCCTACCTCACAGGGTTGTTGTTGTGAGGATAAAATGGAGAGGAGGAGGATAATGTGAGCCACCTGGGGTTCCTTGCAAGAGGAAAAAGGCAGGATATAGATAAATAAATAAATAAATATTTAATAACAATACAATCCTATGCATGTCTACTCAGAAATGAATCCTATTGGGTTCAATGGTATTGACACCCAGGTAAGCGCATTTGGATTTCAGTGTAAGTGAAGCCCTTCCCCGTATGCAAATGCAGTGAAAGGAAAAGATTTTCCTTTCACTGCAGTACAATCTTATGCATGTCAACTCAGAAGTAAACCCCACTGAGTTTAAGGGTTTGCTTCCAGGTAAGTATGCAAAGGATTGCAGCCTTGGCTGTGGAAAGTCTGTCTATCATGTTAAAGGCCCAGGTGCTCTGCCAGGGAGGAGGGGGAAAGTAGCAGTTCTTCCTATATGACATGCTATTCCAGAGAAATTCCCTGGGATAATGGAGTGTTAACAAGGAAAGAACACGTCTTATTCAGTGGTAAAAAAATAGAATAAATCCCGTTGTATAACGGAGGTGGCCCAGCTTCTTGTACATATCATCTAGTTTTTTCCTCCCACTGCTTTCCTTTCTGCACTGGATAAGCCGAAGTAGCTTCAAAAAGACAAAAGACATATAGAAGCATAATATTCACATCAATAAGTCAAATCAACAAATCAAGTGATTAAGACCACAGCCTTTAAATCAGAACAGAAGCAGGAGAAGCTATGCCTTCATAGTCTTCTGTTTTCTTTGTTGTAAATTGGACTTTTTTAGACCATATCTGAGGGATTCCTCCCTCCTTAATTGTATTTAAATGTAAGAACATACCCCCCAAACACCAAAATAATATCACAAACATTAATATTTAAGAAAGTAGATCATAATTAACATATATAATCACACCATCACCAAAGTTTATAGCACCATCACCAGCGTTTATCACAGTGGGGCACAGATCTGTTGGTTCATTCTATATTTACTGCCAGAGAGGAGGAGAGACACTTTTGCGATGCTCTGTCTTAGGAGCCAAAAGATAGCTTGACCAGCCCCAAGTCTTACGTACTTTGTTACATGATGTGCTTTTCTTACACCCATGTAAAAGGTCACACACATTGCAGTGAGACTCACACAACCCACTTATAAGGAATCTTTAGAGACATTGGCAAATAGAGCATCTATGGCAAAGAAGGTGATTCCCACGCAAAGAGATCCAGACTCAGGCACTGTTGAAGAGCATAATGCCACAATGGCACATTTATTGAGGTTTACAGAAATTCAAATGCACAAGCTGATGTCGGGAGAATTAGCTGAGCAAATGGATTTGTTAACGCTTACACCAACTGGGGATGCTACTTCCAGCCTTCACCAAGTTATGCCTGGAAACAGGTTTAAGAGTGAATGGAAGTGAAAGTGACATGGAGTGGCTGAACAGACTGATGTGTCAATCACTAGAAGCAAGTCCTATAGTTCTATGGCAGATATATCTGTTGTAGGGTTGTACCCAGGGAAAAGTCTGAAGAATATATATATGGCCCTGAGGTTGAATAAAACTGACAGCCCTGCTTTCCTTATACGAAAGCAGCTTTCTTTCTATGTTTCTTTAACTACAAGAAGATTCTTCTGAAATTCCCAGTCTCCTTGTGTTCCTTTGTTTCCTCCAGGTATCTTTTCCCTCAATAATACTGAACTGTCAGCCACAGCACCATCTCTGCAAATGTCTATGGTTGTAGGCCCAGGATGCATCTCTGTATTAAATGCTCTGCCTCACTGCTAATACTCTGAAATGAGGCACTCAGGATTGAGATCATGTGCTGATAGGGAAGGAAATCACAGACGGGCAACCCAAACAATTCAGAAGCTGGAGCGACTGCTTTATAGGGCTTTTTTGTTAGGGAAAAAAGGCAAGTAAGGGAAGGACATGTAGAGAAAGAAGATAGGGAGATGTTTTTCTCCCTCTTTCATAACACTGGAACCCACGGTCATCCAATGAAGCTGAATGGTGGGAGATTCAGAACAGATAAAATGAAGTACTTCATATAGTGCGTAATAAAACTATGGAATTTGCTACCTCAGGATGTAGAGATGGCAGCCAACATGGATGGCTTTAATAGGTGATTATCCATGGAGGATAAGTCTAACAATGGCTGCTAGTCATGACAGATAAATATTACCTCTAGTATCAGAGACAGTGTTCCCCTCAATACCAGGTGCTGGGGAACATGAGCAGGGGGGTACTGTTGGTACTCATGTCCTGCTTGTGAACTTCTCACAGGCATCTGGTTGGCCACTATGGAAACAGACTGCTGGGCTAAATGAGCCTAAATTGGTTGGATCCAGCAGGGCTCTTCTTATGTCCTTAAATGCACAGTTTTCACAACAAGAGGTTTATTACGGAATGCTTCCAAATGAATTATTGCCACATTTGCAACTGAACTATTGCCATATTTTAGAGATGGACTGTTTTACTAGCTGCTTTAACAACAAGCTTTGCAAGGGTGAATTTTTTTCTGTCAGTAGGCATTTCTAGGCTATTCCTACTATTACCACCATATTCTATTATTTATTCTTCTTCTAGCATTTAGGCTCAGGAAGGTCTACCAAATCACATAATCAGTTTGGTGTATATGGTAAGCCATCAACTAAGACTCAAATATAAAGCTTCAGAGTAAGAAAAATGCCTACCACCCATGTATACAGCTACCTCCAATACCTATGATACAATTACCCAATATATGAGCATATATGGCACAAACTGCCTTGGTCATCCAGATGGACAAACTTCACCAGAAGGAGGACAGGGGGACTGCATGACCCTGTTGATTCTTCTGGAACTCCCAGTGACTTTCATGGCTATCAACCATGGTATCTTTCTGGATTGCCTGTCTAGGACAGGGTCACTGTGTTTGGGGTCACTATGTTTCAGTGGTTTTGCTTCTAGCTGGCAGGATTATTCCAGAAGCGGTGCTCTGCAGCATTATGCTATGGGATATTGCAGGGTTCTGTCCTGTCCATCCTGCTATTTAATGGCTACATGAAATACCTCGCTGAACTCATTTGGGGATTTGGAATGAGGCGTCAGCCTTCTTATTTTTACCTAATCCAAGTGTTGTTGGGGATACTATGAATAGCTGGCTGGAGCTAATAAATGGAAATTCATTTCAGACAAGACAGAGGGCATGGTAGTGGCACAGTCGACCAGTTTGCACAACCACTTAACCACCCCCGCACATGCTGGTTCATTTCCGTAATTTCCCTCATCATTCTGTGTAAACCCAATGAAGATGGGTGGCTGGGCTGGTTAGCACACCACCCAGTAAACCTACAACAGAACATGGGCGATTAGGGAAATTGGGCGACATGTGCTCCACATGCATGGGGGTGGTTGGTTAATAAGCCACTGTGATTTATTATTAATAAATGAATAAATTAAATAAATAAATAAATAAATAACCACCCACGTACATGTGAACCTGGTTTATGTGTAGCTGGCTGACCCCTGACACTACCCCAACCCCAGCCCAAACCACAGAGCTATCTTATTCCAGGCAGCAACAACATAAGGTGATCCAAAAAGGCCGGTTTTTACACCTTTGCCCCCAGATTTCCAGTTTGCTCTGTATAAAGTACACTTCCATTTTCAGAGTGAGAAAGGACAGCAGGAAGCAAATATCACAGAGGGGAAAGGCTCAGCAGAATGCAAGGAGGTGAAGGCCTCAGGCAAGTTTCTAGTTCCCATCACCTCAACCAGGGGCTCTCCAGGGGTCCATCCATGATAGGTTCCAGTACCAGCACTTGCAAAAGGAGAGGATGCTACCCACAAACTCCCAGTCAGAAGGCAGAGATGTCTAACTGATCGTACACTAGATGAGGATCAAGAAAAGAAGCTTTCATCCTGTCACATGCACCTTTTCTGCTTTGTTGCCCCACTGAGCAAGTTAGAGTTAAAAGAATGCATTTGACATTCCTGAGCCATTTCTGTTTCTCCTTGTATTTCCCCCATAAAGCAAGCAGTGGCTTGACTCCACTTTTTCCATGCCACCCTGCAGTGTGGAAGCCCACAAGAAGAGTGCCCAGTAATATTCTCCAGGCAGCCCACAGGTCTCCAACCTCTGCCCATAAGATAGGCTCTCAAGGTTCTGCTGCATACACTGTAATACAGTGGAGATAGTATTAACTCCAGCCAGCATGGCCAGTGGTCAGGGATGCTTGGAGTTGTAGTCCTCAACAGCTGGAGTGGAGAGCACCAGGATGGGGAAGGAAGTGCTAGTCATTTTATTACATCTTTTGATTATGGTATTTTCATTGTGTTAACTACTTTTCAACCAATCCTAGTGAAGGGCAGTATAGAAATGTTTAAAATATATAATAATAAAACCTTATATATGTACTTCTATTAATTCTAAAGGCGCAGTGTCACATTCTCAGCACTGTGTTAAGAGCAGCACACATGATGGTCCCATGCTTAGCAGGGCAAGAGATGCAGCCTGGGACTGGCTTGTAAATCTTACCTTCTCTGTCTGAATTTGTGACACAATTTTTAAGTGTGCCCAAGAGAGCCAATGCCTGGAAACTCAGAATACCATGTACTGTTTGGGTTTCAGACTTCAAAGACATGTAATAGATGTGTCTTTATTTGGAACCAGCTATACAACCCAGTCAAAGCCATTATTACAGAATTGGACTCAAAGAGTGCTTCTCAATGGGATCTTCTCAAACTGGGGAGAGGTAATGAGCGGGGTACCGCAGGGCTCAGTCCTGGGCTCAGTGCTCTTCGACATTTTTATTAATGACTTGGAGGAGGAGGTGCAGGGAATGCTGTTCAAATCTGCAGATGACACAAAATTGGGCAGGATAGTTAATACTTTGGAAGACAGAAACAAAATTCAAAGTGATCTTGATAGACTGGAGCACTGGGCAGAAAACAACGGAATGAAATTTAATAGGGATAAATGCCAAGTTCTGCACCTAGGAAAAAGAAACCCAATGTACAGTTACAAGATGGGGAATACATGGCTCAACAACACTACAAGCGAGAAGGATCTTGGAATTGTTGTCGATCACAAGCTGAATATGAGCCAACAATGTGATGTGGCTACAAAAAAGGCCAATGCTATTTGGGGCTGCATTAATAGAAGCATAGCTTCCAAATCCCGGGAAGTACTAGTTCGCCTCTAGTCAGCACTGGTTAGGCCTCATCTGGAGTACCGTGTCCATTTCTGGGCACCACATTTTAAGAAGGATGCAGACAAACTGGAGAGGGTTCAGAGGAGGGCAACAAACATGATCAGGGGACAGGAAACAAAGCCCTGTGAAGAGAGACTGAAAGAGCTGGGCATGTTTAGCCTTGAGAAGAGAAGACTGAGGGGAGATATGATAGCGCTCTTCAAGTACCTGAAAGGTTGTCACAGGGAGGAAGGCCAGGAGCGCTTCTCGATCATCCCAGAGTGCAGGACACGGAGTAATGGGCTCAAGTTGCAGGAAGCCAGATTCCGGCTGAACATCAGGAAAAACGTCCTGACTGTTAGAGCAATACGACAATGGAGCCAATTACCTAGGGAGGTAGTGGGCTCTCCCACACTGGAGGCATTCGGGACGAGGCTGGACAGCCATCTGTCAGGGATGCTCTGACTTGGATTCCTGCATTGAGCAGGGGGTTGGACTCAATGGTATTGTGGGCCCCTTCCAGCCCTACTATTCTATGATTCTATGATTTTCTCCTTTTTTAATCACACATCTCTCTCCCTGTGAGTGTCTCTTCCCCTCCCTTCAAGGAACTCTGGATGGTGGAATACTATTTTATCCTCACAAGAAGGATAAAATAGTAGTGCATGATCCAGAGTTCCCTGGAGAATGCAAGAATTTTTTTAATGTAGGAAAGCTTTTTAAACACTGCACTGCATTGTATTTTAAATTATAAACAGAGCTTTAAACAAAGTCTTGCTGTTTTAATGTTGTCTTGATCTCCTTTGTGTTTAAACTTTTTATTTTTAAATATTTTTTTTAATTTTTCACATACAAAAAGCAAACATAATATAGCATAAATATGAACAATAACAAAAGTAAAACAATGAAAACCTATATATAAAATAAGCAGGAAATAAAATATACAGCAAAGAAATTGGTGTGATCCTGTAAATAAAGCAAGTGCTGGTTGAGAATGAACAGTGTAATCCTAGATATGTCTACTCAGAAGTTAGCCCAGCTGATTTCAATTCGACTTACATCTAGATTAGGAGATTGCAGGCTAAGGCACTATACATTGCTCTGAGTGTTTTTCAGAAAGCGGTAACTCACACTTGTTTATAAAAAAATAAAAAAGTAGTACATCTTTTCTCCCATACATGTTTTCTTCATTCCTGTATTGCTGGATTTGTTTTCCTTCTTTAATTATGGGCATTGACATCTTATTGCTGCAAGAAGATTTTGTATCAAAAATAATATACCCCATAAAGTCTGAGCAGTAGTTTTCCCAATATAAATTGAAAATGCAATATTATATGCCTTTGTGGGGTGGGGTGGGGTGGGGGGAAGTGTTTCATAAGTTTTGATTCTTTTATGTTTTCTCACATTTTTATTAATTATTATTCAGCTAACACATATTCTTAAGTGAGATGCATAGAATTTTGCATATTCTTTTAAAATATATTTCAGCCTATATATATGTGTGTGTGTGTGTGTGTGTGCGTGCGTGTGTGCGTGCGCGCACGTGCGCCTGTATGCACCAGTCTTTGATTTTGGCTGGGGAGAAAGATGCCCATGCCCTCTTCCTCCTCCTGTAGGAGAGCTTGTAAATTGTTGTCATCATTACTTTGCCTCCCCACACCTTCACTGTTCTTGACCCATCTTATTAGACAAGCAATTTTATATTCTTCTGTGCCTGAGCATAAGTCTCTGAAGTTCTGCTTCTGTTTGGACAGATCTGGCACAACAGGGAATGATCAAAACTCAAAGTCATTCTATAAGAAATAAGCACAACAAAGTAGAAATGTGCCAAATTGCCCAGAAACAATTTGGATAGCTGGCAAGCAGGGCTGCCTGCTGGTTTGTGAACAGTGTAGGTAATTTGCCACTCAACTCTCTCCTATTTGCTTCAATAAATTGTAGGGTACTTAGTATCCTACTATCTGTTATCCATCTGTCTGTATTTCTCCGCACTGTCAGTGTCTGACAGTAGCTCTGTCATCTTACCTATGTCTGAGTTTCACTCCATTGAGGCCAGGAGCCGTTCAAAATGGGGTGTGCTATTTTGGGGCTGGAAATGCACATTCTCAACAATGTGTCTACGTAGCCTAATAAAAAAGAAGCAGCAGCTGTAAATACTAATGAAAATAGCATTGTAAATGCATTGCATCTAAGTGTGCACTTCAGTGGCATTGTGTGAGGATAAATTGTGATAATCTTTCGCAGTATGCCTACTGCAAGTGCTCAAGACATAAAACTTTGAAAGAAGAGACCTGGAAGCCTGTTATAACATGCCATTCAAAAGTCTCAGCAGTGCCTGAACTGTTCTGTTCATTAGGCCTGAATTGCAGCTTCGGTTTAAACAGGATTAAAACACTCTTTGATAGGGAGGATGGTAAAGCAGCGTGACCAAAAATGTTACTTATGTTATCATACATTGTAAAATATGTCTCATCATAAGAACATAAGAAGAGCCATGCTGGATCAGACCAAGGGTCCATCTAGTCCAACAACCGGTGTACATAAGCTTACTCCCTCTGATACTGGAGGTAGCATATAGCCATCAGGACTAGTAGCCATTGATAGCCTTCTCCTCCATGAATTTGTCTAATCCCCCTTTAAAGCCATCCAAATTGGTGGCCATCACTACATCTTGTAGTGGTAGCAAATTCCATAGTTTAACTACATGCTGTGTGAAGAAGGGCTTCCTTTTATCTGTCCTGAATCTCCCACCAATCAACTTCATGGGATGACCCTGAGGTCTAGTATTTTGAGAGAGGGAGAAAAATGTCACCCTGTACACATTCTCCATACCATGCATAATTCTGTATACCTCAAACTAGACAAAGACACAAATAGGGCATAGGAAGCTGCCTTATACTGATCAGACCGTTGGTCCATCTGGCTCATTATTGTCTGCTTGAGGGGTGGGCAAAAAGTAGATCTGGAACCACTGAAAGATCTCTGGGTGATTTGTGGTGGATCAGCAAGAATTTCTGACTCCCAGATGTTTAACTATGGCAGCAACAAATGACTCCTCCCCCCTCCCCACCACTCAAACTTATCCTGCTGAAATGAAGAAAGCTTGGGGTAACCAGGAGTGGATTTTTATGTGGAAGGACTGAAAACTCTACTCAGTTTTGGTACTCAAAACAAATCCCGGGGCTCAGAATTCTTTAATCCTAGGGGTATGCCTTTTGCACTAGGATCCAGTTGGTAGATTTCAGGGTTCTAGTAAAAAAACAAAGTAGATCCTACACGCCTGATGTCTCCCCACCACTGGTCTACTCTGACTGACAGTGGCTTTCCAGAGTCACACAGAGGTCTTTCCCAGTCTTACCTAGAGATGCCAGGGATTGAACTCAGGACCTTTTGCATGCAAAGCATATGCCGTACCACTGAGCTATGGCCCTTCTTCTCAAAAAAAGGAAAAAAGAAAAGAAGAAAAAAGATGCAGTGCACACATACAAACAGGCAGACACACAGTGTGGGTACCATAACTAGCCTTTCCTGATAGTGTCCTCTATTCCCAAAACTTACACAGGAAAGAATGAAGGGCATCTCTCAGGTGGGTTGGTGTGTGGCATTCTGGGATGAAACTACCACCAACTATGCCTTAAACATGAAGCCAGCATAGATGCTGGCATTTTCTTCCCAGCTGGGAATCAGTGCATGTGGGACTGGTATGTGCATGCTCAAGATTACTGCCAGGGAGCCTGAGAAGTAGTGTTCTCAGCATCTCTTTTTCAATAAAGAACAGGCTCCCTGGCACCTATGCTTTTTCTAGGAATCTTCAGGGGTAATTTTGGCAGGGAGGGTTGTAGTGTCATTTGGGTCTGGCTCATAATTCTACACTTGGTGCATTTGGTTTCTGAAACCTCATTTTGGCACTACTGTTTTAGGTCAAAATCAGTATCTTGACATTCTGTCCCAAATGGTAATAGGTAGCCCACACACTATTGTAATAAACTCCAGTAATTATTTCAAGTCCAAAAGTGAGGTATAATATGCAGTACCAGTTCAGACTTCCAGACAGTCATCTGGGGCAGCCCCAGCTACAATGTATAGCAGTAATCAAGCCTTCAGGTTACTAGTCTTGAAGTGACAAGACTGCTAGGTAATGGGGAAGAAGATCTAATGACTACTGACCTTCACCTTGTACTCTTCTTTAGGAAAATTGTCTACAGATGAGCACCAAGATAATGGCTTTTAGGAGTTGAAGGGCTAATTGTTCAAGGATGCTCTTGACAACCATGAACCTCTGTTAAATAAACACTGACATGCCAATTCAAACGGTAATAAAATCTCTTACCTTTCTAGAGTATGTGGCCATAAAAATGAAGTGTGTATTTTTTGGTAATACTTTAAAAGCTGGAATTGAAGCTAAAAACAGTAGATTGTTAGATTTTACAAGCATTTTAAATTATATTACTCGGCAATTATTGGCAATGTGGAGTTCCTGCCTGCAATTATCTAGTGCTTTAAAATATCTGAAATCAATATAGAGATAACTTTACACCCTACAACACACAGTAGCCATTTAAGTGGAATCCTCCAAATTTCCTTCAGATGACACCACACAATTAATTATCTGCTAAATGCAACTATTTAGGATACATTTAGAAGTGTTCCAATGATCTCAGATGCCTAACTATAACTAAAGCCATTGGTGAAAATATTAGAGTATTGCATTGTTTCATTTGTACTATGATACTTGTTCAAAGCTGGGGTTGAGCTCCCTATTTCAAGAGATATTTTTTTGGGTGGGGAGATTTGTTGATAAAAAAGAGAAGGAAAATACCAAGGGTTATATCCAGACTTAGTCATTTGTAGAGTATATCTGCTGAAATTAATGGGACTTAAATTAGTTACAACTAACTTAAGTCCTTCAAGGGTGCTATCCTATGCTTGTTCATACAGAAAAAATACTACAACTCCCAGCATTCCTCAGTCAGCCATGCTGGCTGAGGGATGTGGGGAGTTGTAGGACTTTTTCTATCTAATCATGCATAGGATGGTGCCCTTAGAGACCAATCCTATGGTCCCTGGCAGAGTGTCTCAGGGACCATA
This sequence comes from Heloderma suspectum, assembly GCF_057233095.1. Classification (NCBI taxonomy): domain Eukaryota; kingdom Metazoa; phylum Chordata; class Lepidosauria; order Squamata; family Helodermatidae; genus Heloderma; species Heloderma suspectum. Next base: position 74,445,046 of record NC_139460.1, on the reverse strand, counting down.
GAATGGCTCATAAACACCCTCTGAAGTTGGAGACAGCACTCCGACCTTGGAAGTGAGACTCAGAAATCCAGACTCCTCCCCTTGCAGCTGGTGCAGAGAGAACCATGCTGGCTGCCTCTCCGAGACTGGAAAAACAACCTTGGAATCTCAGGAAAGGAAGCGTTCCAGTGAGTGGGGAGGGGAAGAGACTGGAGAGGCCAGGATACAAGTTATCTGGAGCCCTATCCAGCCTCCTCCCCCCACCCCAAAGTGCCCTTGCTAGCAGAAATACAGGAGATGGGAGGATGGGGAGGTGAAGATTGCCTCCACTATTCCTCCAGCCCTGCCGGCTTCAGCCTGACAGGGCACAGGAAACTCAGAAGCCTCTGAGCTGGGGGGCTTCTGAGTGGCGAGGGCACAATTGATAGGAATGTGCCCTTAACTGATTTCCAACTGCATTCTTTTTCTTAAGTGAGTGACACTTGAGGTTATTATTATCCCAAAACAAAGAGCAAGTTGATAATATATGGATATTACATACAGAGTTTTGAGTTGTAATTAAAAGAATTAAATAACCATAGGTTATATCTGTTGTTTTTAATTGTGTTTTCAATTTATTTGTTTTATGTTATGTTTTAATTTTTGCTTTAATATTGGTTTTAGTATTATTAGCTGCCTTGAGCACCATTTTTGGTAGAAATGTAGGATATATATTTAATAAATAATTTAAAATGTTTGTACTTAGGTTGGCACAAATACTATTGCAAATATAGAGAAGAGTTATTGCTGACACAATGCAGAAAGGAATGCAACTCTGGAGAAGAAATAACTAGCTGCTCAACATATGAATTGAAGAAAGGATAATTCCTTAAAATAATTTTGTATACCTTTAGCAAACAAACAAACAAACAAACAAATCCCCAGATGAAATAGATTTTATTGTTTGTGCTGCTTCGACTGCAGATTTACTCATACGTAGAGTAGACTCAGTGACTGGTTTCACACAACACAATAACCTACACTCAAGGTTTGAGTATGGATTGAGTGTGGGTTCTCGATGAACCATGGTTATCATGTTATCTGAACGCAGCTGCGATAACAAACCCTGGTTTGTTAACCATGAACAACCCATGAAGAGAACCCATCGTTTATTGTTGGGTTGTGAATTGTGGGTTGTTTGTTTGATAACAACCAGGGTTTGTTATCATAGCTAGGTTCAGATAACATGATAACACACATTTCAACAACAACTCACAGTTCAACGACAACCCACACTCAATCCATACTCAATGCCAGAGTGTGGGTTTTCGTTTTGTGTGAATGCAGTCATTGATTAGTAGCTTCCATCAATTTGAATGGGTCACTCTAAGTATAGGTAAATCTGGATCCAACCTACATCTTGCTGCCATAAGAGTTTGTCCCCATTCCGTGAGCAAATTCAAGAACTTGATAGAAATGTGTGTGCAATAGAAAGTGCATTGTTTATAAAGAAATAAATATTTAAGATATAATTTCCAACTATGACAGACCTGAGGACTGGACAAATTTGTGTGGTCAACTGCAGTAGTGATCACTGCTCATGTTTATACCACAGAAAGGCATAATGTTTAAAATGGGAGTGATGGAGAAAAGTTTAAGATATTTTCAAATGAAGTATTTGGAGTAGTCTACTTTCAAACAAAATATCTTTCCTTTTGTTTTCTACCAATCCTTTGATTTCTACAGGATTATATATTGTAGCATATTTTTAAATAAAAATTTCAAAAATAAGCGGAAAATTATTGGCCTTGCCTTTTAAAATTGTATCCATTCCAAGGTACTGTGTTAACCTAAGTCTCCTCTGAGCTTGCATTAAATAATGATCTGGCTGGAAGTAACTGCTTTTAAAGTAATTTTTCGGCTGTTGCAATCTCTAACTGAGCAGTTAGCTATCCATTTAGTATGGCCAAGAGAGTAAGAAATAATCATTTGCCTTTATTTGAGTGAAATCCCAGAGGAAGATCCCATTGCTGATGGCCTATCAGCATGGGATGGATGACACTAAATAGTGGAAAATGTGAATGGATCAGTAAAATTTCAATTTTTATGGTCACTCTGAAGATACAGTGATCCTATTTGGGTTATTACACCCTCCATCTGTTAATTTTATGTTGTTAAGATTTGGATTTCTTGATTAAGCAGATGGCTTTAAACTGCAGCAGGTCTGCAGTTTTAAGTTTGTGATTTTAAATGCCAAATCAGTAGAGGCTAAAGTTCGCAATGATGCAGCTCAGGAAGATGTAGAAAATTAAACTTTTTTAAATTGGAAACATTTTCAAACTCAGCAGAAGTCTACACAGGGCTAAAATAGATATTACTTAAATCTGTGCCTAGCAGTGACATCTCTTTTTTTTTTTCATTTTTACTCTAGAGTAGGTGCCAGGCCCCCAATTTGGATTGGGACTCTAGTGTGGCAGTAAAGGGGATTTTAAAGATCTGGATTGGGCCCCTTGCACCTACTTTAGAGTACGAAGGAACAAAAGACATACGTAGCTGCTAAACACAGATTTAAAGTAATGTCTGTTTTGGCCCACAGACTGCTACACCAACTCATAATTCTAACAAAATTGTCCTGGAGTCTGCTTTCCCTCTCCTTTTCCCAGAGATCCATTTTTCTCCTCTTAAAGGGGAGTAACATAGTTACATAATCTCTGTATATTGTATTTTTAATGTTTTTAATCTTTGTAAACCGCCCAGAGAGCTCCAGCTATTGGGCGGGATAGAAATGTAATAAACAACAACAACATAGTTAGCATCAACAAAGACAAAGTTTTAGGCAGGCTCTTGTTCACACAAAGGGACATAGTACTTTGTTAAATCCATGGGCGTATAATAAGCCTATATTTTCAGGAATTCATAAATACTGATTCATGCATTTGTCTACTGGCTTGTCATTTTTTAGCTCTGGCAAAAATATATAAGCTTGGAATAGCTAGCTATATTGCCATGTTGGACTTAGAAAACAAGAGATAAACAACAGGTAAGGTAATACTTTTTAATGAACCAACTGTTGGTAATGCTGACTTCTTAATTTGAGTGGGGCTCCCCAAGACTTTGCTTTCAGTGCAAGGCTTCAACTGTGGGTCATGGACTGCCCATGAATATGTTTTATATGGCTTTTATTCATACTGAATAACCACAGTGTGGTGCAGGGATGATCAGCTAAACTTCTGAAAACTTAAGACTGACCGTAGGATTCATTTTTTAAATGGTTGGAATGAGGAGCTGGTGAACAGGTGGACCAGAGGACAGAAATGGATAGAACTGGGAGAATCAGGATAAGATGGCTATAGTTACCTGACCCAGAGGAAGGGGAACCCAAAGGACGTCACTTCCAGACTGGCTGCAAATGTTATTAAAATGCTGTGGGCACAGACTATGCTCAAGTGTCTCAGTTCTAGTCCCAATTAAAAAGTGGGGTGTTAGCCTCAAGCCAGGTTATAGATCACAGGCTGCATTGCGTTATCCATAAACACCCAAGAGAAAGGCTCTTGGGTGGGGATGATGGGAAGACCAAAGCAAGGCCAAGCCAGTGTTAGGGATTTTGAACCACTGCAATTTTTGGCTAAAAACAAGTGTAGATGAAATGCCTTGTCAGCAGGGCTTCTCTTTGGAATTTTCAACAGAGTTCAAAAGATCGTTCACAATCCCAAGGCCTTAGACCACTTCCCAAGGCCTTAGACCTTGCTAAGGCAGAACCTCAGCACAGGGGCCAAATCCAGCTCTTTCTAAATCTCAGTCCAGCCCTCCAGGTTGGCCATGCCCCCTTCCCCCAACCAGCAATCCTTTGGTGATTTACCAGCTTTTGTGCAGTTTTCCCCCCATTCTAAAGGCTGAGACGCCCCTCCTAAGGCTTCGTTACTGGCAGCAAGTTCTTGAGGCCAAAGTGCTGGCATTGTGGCCATGCCCCTGTGGCATTTTGCCCCCACCCCACCCCTTTGCTTTCAGCTCCTCCCATAGCAGGACCGTGGCTACTACGCTACTTTGAAATGGACTTCAGTCCTCTGGATGAAAGAGGTCCAACCCCCTGCCTTCTACTCACTTCTTGACTTTACAGCTCACACGGGGGCTCTCAGGGTGCTTGCAGGTGCTTCTTGCTGTATGGGACCCAGCTCTGGGATTCAATGGACATTTTGCCAGGGTTAGTAAAGCATTCTCACTGGGTGTACAAGACTTCTCGAGGCAATCACATGGTTGCCATCTGGGAGCCCGCTGTAAATGGGGAAAGGCTCCACAATGGTAGGTCTGTGGATTTTTTCTTTAATATAAAGGCAGCCAAAGAGTCGGGAAGAGCAATAATGGAAGCCCATTGATCCCTGGGTTTAATCTTGGATCTGTGACACACCAGTGTGAGGGATGCCCAAGCAGAAATAACAAACTTCAACTCCCTGAACTCCAAGGCAGTTACAGGCTTCCACACCAAGATTACAAAGGGTTTGATTGCTCAAAGGCTGGATCTAGCTATTCTTGGTAGGGATGTGCAAAAGTCACTTACCTTTTGGAAGGGTGATTCGCAGTGGGGGGAGGTGCGCAGCCTAACCCGGCTGGCTCCGCTCCAAGGCAACTCCGTGGAGCCGCCGGCCAGATGCATTCGCAGGCGTGCGGAGTCTGTGGATGCAAATGGCGGTGGCTACGCCATTTGCGCCCCTGTCTTTCACCGTGATAGGCTACGTAAATATTTACATAGCCTATCACAGCAAAAGAACAGGGGCGCAAATGGCGGTGGCTACAGCGGCCGCCATTTGCGTTCCCTTTTTTTGCCATGATAGGCTACGTAAATTTTTACGTAGCCTATCACGGCAAAGCAGCGTGAATGGCACCAGGTAAGTGCTCCATTTCATGTGCCTTTCATGGGTGGTGGGGCAGGGGGCTTCGTTCCGCGATGGATTTTGGGGGGCTGAATGCACTGGCATTCGGCCTCACTGAGATCTGTGGCGGAATTCTCTGACATCCCTAATTCTTGGCAGCTATTTGGGTGGTGCCTTCCAGAACAAAATGGATTCCTAAGCCAAAATGCCAGGGTTATGTCCAATAAATCCATTGCGTACAGTACAGGTGAACAGAGATCCAGAACATCTGAAGCTCCCCTGCAAGAAATGGCAAGGATTTGTGAAAGAACACAAAATATTCTTGCAGATAGATCTTTCAGTCTTGAGGTTTACACTCTTACCTTTCTGAATGACCCTGGAAAACCACACATAATTGACAGAATAATTATTTACATTTTTAAATCACTGCCTACCAAAAAATGTGTAATGGCCACAGATATAATGACACTGTTAAAATTATTAGAATTTAATAAGTAGCATTGCTAAGTCAAAAGGAATTGATTAGCTGGGCTTTCAAAAATCAGATGAAACAATAATTGTGGAGCTGAGTTCTGATGGTCTGATTTAGGAATTACTGAATGTTGAAATATAATGTAGATGATTATAATAATGATATATCATTTACAGGGAGCCCTCAGTATGCATCATACTTTACTATGAGACAGAGCTACAGTATGAAGGAGGCTAAATTCTAAAGTTTGACAAGGGTGCCAAACTATTGGGAAAAGTGAAACTAAGTCTGGGTGAGATTACACACATGGTGGAAACAAGCAGGGAAAAAACTCCATGGGACAGTTGCCAAACACAAGCTTTCCAGTCCCTGCGCTCATGCTGCTCTATATAGTGGGCTTCATGTGATACTGAGGCACCTTGAAGCTCATCCATTCATTTAGGGAGTGTCGCTTATCAATCTTTCAAGAACTGTGACACAAAACACTTGCTAGGTCCACAGTTGTACTATCATTTCAAGATAAAAGCTGTTGAATGGTTCTCCTATGACCACTAATGAAGTTGGCTCAACAGTTTTTTATGCAAAGATCAGCAGATGGCCCCCAGATTGTCAGGGATCAGGAAAGCTGGTGATATTTAGAAGCATCAAATCTTTCGATGAGCTGGGGTAGGGGCGACTGAAGCAAGGAGTGGGAAGAGGAAGTAAGCAAGCGAAGGTTGGGAGGAGGAGGCAGCGGGAGACAGGTATCCCCCTTCCATTGCACTTCATCCCCCCCCCCCGCACATTTCTGTAGTTCCCCAAGTGCTGAGCTATAATGAGAATATGAGTTTTGGATGGCACCTTTCCTTAAGTCACAGCTTGAAGAATCCAGTGAAACATTTTACATTTACACACAAGCAGACAAAACATAAGGTTGGATTCAGAGTTTTTATTCTGCTGGGGAGATCATCTCGAATGGAGTTCTGCTCAGAATACTCCTGCTGGCAGGTAGACGGGAGGGAGAGGCATTTTCTCCAAGTCCCACCTTCCTGTGAGGGCTCCATCTCTCCCACACCGTTTCAAAAGGCCTCCCAACTCTTCTGAGCAGATTTGCAGGAAATATAGGAGAGGGAGGAATTAATAAAGATGTTCTCCTTTTCCTGTTCAGCCAGTGGGAAAGCTCTGCTGCTGTATCAAAAACCTCCTGCTGACAGAAGGAAATCTTCAGTCTGCAGGAGGAGTTTGCTGAATCCAGACCATAGAAGCCAACGTTATTAGGTGAAATATTTCCAAATGGGCATCTTCTGGTTAAAAAAAAAGAGGCAGTTTATTAGGCATGTCTGAGAAGTTGTATGGAAGTTTGAAATGACCCATATTAAAAAAACAAAGTAGGGGAAAAGCCTTCATTATGGAACACTAAAACGTCGATCAACATTGCTTATGGGCTCACTACATTTTACATTTATTTTCATTTTTATCCAAACTTGCACCTGAGCATTCCTCCATAAACAGTTGCTAATGTCACACCAATCCATTCTGCATGTTGTTGTTGTTTTTGCAGAGCTGGTTAAAAGATTTAATATCAGATCAGCCCAGCATATTTTAAGTCTGCCAGGATGTTTTCAGTCCTGGGCAACCCAGTCTTTAAGGCAGAAAATCCACCTGTTTTCTTGCTGGTAGGCGCTATGGCTGGCCCATCTGTGCTTGTGGTTGCTGATGGCTTGTATCACATCTGTTACACCCATGTGATGCCATATTTCTTTATTTTATATATGGTCACAAAGAGAGATTTTGCACATATGCCATTCCATAACTCTTTGTGTAACAGCTAATTTTTCTTCATCAGTTAATGTTGTCAGCCGGCACATCTCACTGTAAATCATAGCAGGCATGTTGTTGGATGAGTCCTGAAGTTGTGTTTTAGTTTTCTTCTCAGTTCATCATCAAGTAATGATGACTGTATTCTGTTAAAGCTGTCCCAGGATTCATTTCCCTTTCCCTTTCTCTCTCCATCGCTTTTTCTCACTTCCTGCTGCATACACCTCCAGAAGTACTGGTTTTAGTCACTTGTCTAAAAGCAGGAGGTGTAACTCTCAACTTCTGTAATTTCTTCATCACTGATTTTAATGGAGCATTCTGGGCAGTACTCATTATGTATCCATTTCATTTTCAAAATACTCATTTCTGCTCCTGTTTTGCATGATTTTTACTACTTGCAAGCTAGTTGCATTTTCTTCCCTAATTAAAATGTATCATTAGCAAATATTATGCAGTCATCAGCAAAAAGTAAATGTGTTCGCTGTTCACCATCAATGTTTATTCCATGCTCCCAGAGGACTGCACTGAATAGCGATTCCAGAATGGTAGCAAATAGTTTCAGGGGGGAAAAGTGTCACATTCTGTCCTTTGCAAACATAGATTCCACATGGATAACTGACATTACTAAAACCAACATTTTGGGAGGTGAGGGCAGCAGAAGAAATCAGTATGAACTGTAATGTATATGGGGCTACCCTCGAACATGATTCAGAAGCTTCCATTAGTACGAAATTTAGCTTCTAGTATCCTGACTGATTTAGTTAGGTGGAGCCACATTACACCAATTCTTCTGAAGGAATTACAGTGGTTGTCTATTCACCTGAAAGCCCAATTCAAAGTGTTGTTGCTTACCTATTAAAGTCCTAAACTGCTTGGGATTCAAATACCTGAACAACCACATGCTGTCATATAAACTTTCTTGTGCATTAAGATCTTCAGATGACGCCCTTCTCTGGGACTGTCAGTAAGAAAAGAAAAGTACATTACGTACATACAGAGATGAGGGCCTTTTATGTGGTGGGGCCCCTGACTTTGCTTGACAGACACTGACATTACAATCTTTTTGGCAACTAGGCAAGACATTTTCATTTGCCTGGGATTTTCATTGATTATATTGCTGCTTCTTATGGTAGGGTTTTATTACTTGTTGCCTGATATGTTATAGCCTGTGTGTGATGGTTATTTTTATTCTTTTTATAGTGTAGTATTTGTAAGTTTAATTTTTTATGTTCTGTATATCATTCTGAAACCCATTTGGATGAAGGGTGATTTTGAAAATTTTAAAATACATAAACAGGAGCCAAAATAACTGTGTAATCCGCTGCAAGTTTACTCAGAAGTAAATTCCACTGTTCAGTTAGATTTTCTTTCTAGTAAGTGGGTTAAGGATTGCCGCCTAAAAGAACTTGATAGCTCAACCATACCTGCTATGATCTACTCTTTGAACAATACCGAACTGATCAGAACTATAAGTCTGTATAACCTCAACACAGGTTCTAAAGCCCAAGCTACATGTTACGCTTTCTTTCTCTAAAGTAAGTGCAGGGCCCCCAATTTGGATTGGGATCCTACCATGGGGGGTAGGGGGGCTTTAACAATGTTCCCCTCATTTTGATCCTGATCCAGATCGGGGAACACACCCACAATTTTCATTTACAAAAAGTGATCTATTATAGTCCACTTTCCCCCCTGCAGGTCCCCCATCCAGGTTTGGACCGCACTGGAGAGGGCTAAAGTCCCCATACCCACCACACTACAGTCCTGGGCCAGATTTACACCTTGTGTCATATCAATACAATCCCATCATATTGAGAGCCATGAGTTCTTATGTGACCTTCCAATTAGTACTTCCATCCACCTGGAGTCAAGTATCTCCTTTTGTCAGCAAGGGCCAGATCTACACTTTATGTCATATCATTACAATCCCATCATGGTAACGCTATATCCCTCTTGTGCATTTATACCTCGTAGCACACACAATGACATCTGTTTCAGTATTTTGAATAATATGGAATAAAAAGCAGGAAATAACGGTAGAAAGTGGTATATGGAATGTGCCCCAACAGTTATCAGTGCACTTCAATACCAATAAAAAGATCTAGTGAAGATCTAGCCCTGATCCAAATCAGTCCCTCTGTGCTTACTTTAGAGTAAAACAGAAAGCTGTACCTGCTAGCTATACCTTCAAAGTAATGTGTAGTTTGGGTCTAAAATGGGCTCATTCCAGGATCTGTTGTGGAGTGCAGTGAGCTGGTCAGGATCCTTTATCCAAGATTTTCAACCCTACCAATAAACATGGTGTTTGGACCCTGGATATTTTCAAGGAGTCTAAGTAATGCCTTACTGATTGCATTACTGTATCCAACTGGAAATATCTGGGCCAACACAGTCCAGATGTTTAAGCCAGCCAAGTCTTGCTAGTATATGAAAGTTCAGTGAGCTGATCCAGGCTTAACATCAAGGGGGAAAATATTTCATTTATTCATTTTCATTTATTTATTTAATTTCAAGGATGGATCTCCCATGTTTCTTGCAATCAAAGCAAAGTAGTTAAAAATCAAATCAAAAAAGTCAAACAAATTTTTAAAAATCCCAAAACATTACTGAGCACTTTGCCTAATAACAGAATGTTAGAACTTGGATAGTAAACAGTTCTCCAGATATAGCTTTTTCAGCAAATAATGCACCACTGCTTCAGTTGCATGACTTTCTCTCTCAGCCAGGCATTAATCCAGATAGACAATCCCAACTTGGCCACCTAAATCAGGAAGGTCAAGACTCAAACATGCCCCTGGTCAGCCACACCATGCCAAGAATCCAGTCCACATTCTTAGACCTAACAAATGGAACAATATTGATAGAAAACTGATAAGGAGCACTCAACATTTCCAGTACAGCCTCTGCAGAATGGAGTTGGAGCAGATGCGAATGATTTTATCCGCAAAGTTTCTTGCAAATTGGTCACAGTGGGATTCCGATTAAGTATCTAACATAGATTATAAGCTTGCTGGGCAGCCGGCCATGTAGCATCTATGCATTTTGCAGGGCCTGGTACAGAAAGTAGCACAAAACTGTATTGTTCTAGATATTGTGTACTTGTAAATAAATTATTAATATTATTGCTTGAGTCCATCTGTTTGGAAATGCAAGCAACTGATGTATGTAAAAAAAAAAATCAATTTTGAGCTTCTAAGAAGTGTGTGTGTGTGTGTGTGTGTGCGCGTGCGCAGGGGCGGGGGGAGAATTTAAACCTAAGACTGGTGATTATTAAGATGACAGGGATCCTAAAAAATGAATACTGTAATTCTTGCCATTTGATGTTTGTAAACTAATTGAGCCTATCATTGGTGTTATTTTGTGATGGTTGTTTTGAGGGGGAAAAGATAAGCCTCTAGCATCCCCCCCACAAGGAGAAGATAAAATCAAAGCATTAAAATAGACACCATTGCTCCTATTCCTATTTGTATCTTATTCTGGGAGTCAACTGGTGAGGGTTTTTTTTTAACTTTAAAAATGGTCCAAAGATGTTTTAAATAAATAAGGGTGTAATCCAACAGGGCAGGTGCCGGATGTCCAATTCCAGAACACTCCATCCATCCAAAGCCCTGTTGGCAAGGTTTTTACAGGGTGGGAGGAACAGCAGAGGCTTTAGTCCCTCCGCATTTTGAGCTAGGTAGGCCGCTGGACCTGCCTAGCTTACTCACCTGGCTATGGGCAGGGACGGGGACTAAGAGGCTTGTGGATCTGGTGTATCCACATCACTGGAGGCAGGTAGTTCCAATGTCAATGGGGTGGTGAATCCACTCTGGGTTTCAGTCAGAACTCTAAAGGTGTTCTTTAGCTCTTGCTCCACACCTTGGATAGCTCCTTTAGAGTTCTGATGGGTTCTGACTGTAACTCGGAGTGAATTCACTGCCCCAATGACATTGGAGCCACCAGCCTCCACTGATCCACATTCTCTCCCCTCCCCGCCCATTGGCATGCTTGTGTTCCCCTCCCTGTCCTCTCCTGGGTTTGCAACATTGACCTTGTAAGAGGAGCCATTGTGGGGCTTTCCACAGTGGCTGGGAGACATAGTGGGTGCATGGGAAATCTCCACTCAGATTCCCCCCCCCCAAGATGACAGTGGCACTGACTCAGATAGTGACACTGACCCCAGCATCCTATGACCCCTCAGATGCCATCTAGGGGCCATAGGGTTGCTCTCTAAATACATAAAATTGCTCCTAATGAAAGGTGAGCTTTACAATTTAATGCAAATTAAACCTCATAGATGCCTATACCCAGATTTTGAGCTTGTTTTTGTATTATGAATCTCACATAAATTCTTAAAATAGTTCAGAAGAAATTACTGAAAATCTAAATTTAATCTCATGTGGGCCAATTTTTCACCATAACGTCTCTTATCTTATTCCAATAGCCATTTGCAAATAACATGCCTACCTCATATGATAAAAAGGGTCTTCCCTATGTATGATATATCCAGCAATCATCCTCTATAGTAGAATATATTTTCTGCAATTTCATCTGTTTAACACAGTTTTTAACACTAGTTATGCAAAGGGAGAAATATTTCATCAAATGTTAAACATTTCCCCAAACCTTGTCCCACTTCAATATATAATCACTTACTTCCACTTCTTCATAATGAAAACAGAACAAACTCATATACTTTAGATAATATGCATTTTATCTTCTCTAAATAGAAAAAAAGTGAAAGTGTGTGCAATCTATCAGCACATGCCTCCCTCCCCTCACCCCCTATAAAACTCCTGGATTTGCCAGTATTTGCTTGGTGGGCTGCTAATAATGTAGTTGCTGGAGAGCAAAAACCAAAAAATCTATTTCACCTCTTGTCAACTGAACAATAGGATTATGTACACAGGAGTAAATGCTCTTTAGCAATGCAGTTCATGTCCCCTACAGGAATAAAAAAGATTTAGAGAAAGGGGTCAGAGAATTCCTTTATAGATCAAATAATATTTCTTTAGCAGAATCAAATCTTTTTCCAGGCCCTTACATGAACACCTTATGGTGCATTTTCTGCTTTGTATGCATGTATTTATTTTACAATATTTGTATACTACTTTTCAGCCATAATGGCTCTCAGTGATTCCAAATATCTTCTTAATGCAATCAAGATAACACTGCTTCGCTTCTCAGTTGACTATTGAGAGCCATGAGTTCTTATGTGGCCTTCCAATCAGTACTTCCATCCACCTGGAGTCAAGTATCTCCTTTTGTCAACTTGGCCAGATCTACACCTTGTGTCATATCATTATGATCCCATCATGGTAAGCTATATGTTGTTGATCAGTCATTAAGTCATGTCCGACTCTTCATGACCCCATGGACCATAGCACGCCAGGCCTTCCTGTCCTGCACTCTCTCCCGGAGCGTGCTCAAGTTCATATTCATTGCATCGGTGATGCTATCTAGCCATCTCATCCTCTGCCGTCCCCTTCTCCTTTTGCCTTCAATCCTTCCCAGCATCAGGGTCTTTTCCAGTGACTTTTCTCTTCACATTTGGTGGCCAAAATATTTGAGCTTCAGCTTCAGTATCTGTCCTTCCAATGAGCACTCAGGGTTGATTTCCTTTAGGATGGACTGATTGGACCTCCTTGCAGTCCAGGGGACTCATAAGAGTCTTCTCCAGCACCACAATTCGAAAGCATCAATTCTTCGGTGCTCAGCCTTCCTTATAGTCCAGCTCTCACAGCCATACGTTGCTACTGGGAAAACCATAGCTTTGATTATATGAACCTTTGTCGGCAAGGTGATATCTCTGCTCCTTACTATGCTGTCTAGGTTTCCATAGCTTTCCTCCCAAGGAGCAAGCATCTTTTAATTTCATGGCTACAGTCACCGTCTGCGGTGCTCTTGGAGCCCAAGAAAATAAAATCTGTCACTGCTTCCATTTCTTCCCCTTCTATATGCCAGGAAGTCATGGGGCCAGATGCCATGATCTTAGTTTTTTTAACGCAGAGTTTCAAACCAGCTTTTTCACTCTCCACTTTCACCCTCAACAAGAGGCTCTTTAGATCCTCTTTGCTTTCTGCCATTAGGGTGGTATCATCTGCGTATGTGAGGTTGTTGATAATTCTCCCAGCAATCTTAATTCCGACCTGTGATTTATACCTCTTGCTTATTTGTACTTGGACACACAATGACATTTGTTGTGGTATATTGGATAATGTGGAAAAAAAACAGGAAATAACACTACAGAAGTGGTATATCAAATGTGTAATGTGCTTCAAAAGATATCAGTGCACTTCAATACCACTATAAAGCAGTGGTGTAGATCTAGCCCTGGATAGTCGGTCATCACACCTTTTTGTCCACCTGAAAATCTCCATTCCAGTTGCCACCTTATTCACTCATTCATTTTGTTTTCTAAATCTATAACTTTTCATAGAGTCTTGAACTCAGGAGAGTGGTCTTGCTGGGATAAACTCAGATTTGCTGACTCTTGGAGCTCTTGGCTTTGGGTGCCCATCCTTGTACCCCCTTAATATTAATATTTAAAAATGTTTTTAATGTTTAGTATTGTATTATTTTGATACTTTTATTGATGCATTTTTGTTTGGTTTGGTTAGTTTGTTGTTGTTTTAGTTTGATGATTGTAAACCTCCCCAACAGCATTTGCCAGTTGCGCTGTATACAAATCTAACAAAGAAAGAAAGAAAGAAAAACCAATTGATTCCTGCCTGATAAAGCCTTGCCATGGCCATGGAAAGCCTGCACTTGCTGTCCCTTTTTTGTGTATATTCAGTTTTATGCCAAAGATCTTTCATTCTCCCCTATCTTTGACAGCTTTCCAGACAGATCATAAGGAAAGAAAGGTATAACTTACTCCCTAACTATTTCTCTGTCTTTCTCTTGCCAGCTTTCCGGCTTCAGCTCCCCTCCTTTCCCCCAAATGCTGACGCATCAACAGGCAGTCTTCTTTGCCCTATTGCTGTCTGTCTCACTTCTCACCCCCCTATCTGCTCCTCCCCCTTCTGGGACAGCCTTCAATAATTAACCCACAAATTGCCCATCTGCTTTACTTTCTTATTAAAACTCCTTTTCTGGAAAAGTTTTGATCTTGTCTCTTTCAACATGGCTGTCTCCTGAGTACCTTATGAGGGCATTCTGTTACCTACTTTAAAGTTCCTAAAGTTATGCATGCTGTGTTCTTTTGTATTTCAGTAAATGTATAAGTCTCTGGGACTGGAAGCAGCCTGCCCTCTGACCGAATAGAGCCAGGGCCAAAGTGGGGAGAGATATTCCTCAGACATTTGTATTCTGGAAGGTGTTATCCCCTGAACATGTAGAAGTGGGTGTCAGCTGTGGATAGAGCAACTTCTTCCAACCTGTTTCCCTCTATATAGTTTGGACTACAATTCCTATCATCACTAACCATTGGCCATGGCGGCTGGGGCTGATGGAAGCCTAAAACCTTTGGAGGGAAGCAGCTGGTATAGAGTCACATATCCCAAGCAACCACTGGAGGAAGCCATATGAAATGGAAATTGAACAGAGGCATTTTGACCAGTGCCTATATTTCATTGTTACTGTACCAATGTAACCATTTTAAATGGATATCAGGTGAGTTCTTACTTACTGAAGTGACAGTTAAAAAAAAATCCTAAAAGTAGGTTAGAATATGGTTTTGGACAATCTTTCTCTGCAGGTAATTCTCATTGATTTTTCTTACTTCTCCTTTCAAGTACAACACTGATTCACTTCAGTTTCTAACACTGTTGCAATTATTTTTATGATGATTGTATCTCTTATGGGCCTCTTAGTAGTAGTATATCAAAAAGCGGAACCCTTAGAAGTGGAAGAGGTTGCATCATATTTGGAAATCTAGGTCATGTTTTTAAAGCCCCCCCCCCCACACACATTCATATTCTCTTATGCTTAAAATAGTAAATGGAAGTAGATACAAAAGATTATCTTGAAATTAATGTTATGATTCAAAATTGGGAAAGGAGTACGACAAGGCTGCATATTGTCACCCTGCTTATTTAACTTATATGCAGAGTACATCATGAGAAATGCCGGGTTGGATGAATCAGAGGTCGGAATTAAGATTGCCGGGAGAATTATCAACAACCTCCGATATGCAGACGATACCACCCTAATGGCAGAAAGCGAAGAGGATCTCAAGAGCCTCTTGTTGAGGGTGAAAGAGGAGAGTGCAAAAGCTGGTTTGAAACTCAACATTAAAAAAACGAAGATCATTTCATCTGGCCCTATCACTTCCTGGCATATAGAAGGGGAAGAAATGGAAGCAGTGACAGATTTTACTTTCTTGGGGTCCAAGATCACCGCAGACGGTGACTGTAGCCATGAAATTAAAAGACGCTTGCTCCTTGGGAGGAAAGCTATGGCAAACCTAGACAGCATAGTAAGAAGCAGAGACATCACCTTGCCGACAAAGGTCCGTCTAATCAAAGCTATGGTTTTCCCAGTAGTAATGTATGGCTGTGAGAGCTGGACTATAAGGAAGGCTGAGCGCCGAAGAATTGATGCTTTCAAACTGTGGTGCTGGAGAAGACTCTTACGAGTCCCCTGGACTGCAAGGAGGTCAAATCAGTCCATCCTAAAGGAAATCAACCCTGACTGCTCATTGGAAGGACAGATAATGAAGCTGAAGCTCCAATATTTTGGCCACCTAATGCGAAGAGAAAACTCCCTGGAAAAGACCCTGATGCTGGGAAAGACTGAAGGCAAAAGGAGAAGGGGACGGCAGAGGATGAGATGGCTAGATAGCATCACGGATGCAATGAATATGAACTTGAGCATGCTCCGGGAGAGAGCGCAGGACAGGAAGGCCTGGCGTGCTATGGTCCATGGGGTCACGAAGAGTCGGACACGACTGAACGACTGAACAACAACAACAACAATGTTATGATGCATGCTATAATTTACATGGATGCATGGGAGCACATTACATACATGTAAACCAAGCACACGGGGGGGGGGTGGCGTTGGACCCTGGATGCATAGGAAAACTTGATATCCCAAAAGCTGTCAGAGACAACAGGCACAGTTCTCTGAAAGCAGTTATTTGTTTTATTAAACATGTATTAAAATAACCCATCAGAGGAATTAAAACTATACATACTTCAGGGGAATTAGAATGATACATCCAAAAGACATTAATATTGAGAAGGTTAAAAGATAACAAGCAGTTAAAAATTAGTAATAAAGCTAGGTGCAATGGGATACATAGACATAGTGTGTGTGTGTGTGTGTATGTGAGTGTGTTCAAAAAGGGGTGAGGGAAGTGTGGCACTTTAAAGAGCAATGAATTACAACAGCATAAATGAAAACTAGTCCTTGAAGGGGGAAGGAAACAGCCGCCCAAAATTGGTGAGCGTACATGTGGCTAATTATGGAGAAGGGGGAAGAAAGGAGGAGGAGAAGGAAAGACATTTCAGCCTGGAATTATTTGAAGGGGGAGAAACAGATTTCTTTGGAATTGTGAGAGCATTTTAGGGGGGTGGGGGAAGGTGAAAAAATGCAGGGGTTTGGGAAGAAAGTAGATGGAGAGGCTTAAAAGATCAACAGGAAGTTCCAAAGCCAAGGGGTTTTGGAGTATGTGATGGGGTAGAGTATAAGGGAAAAGAAAGAAAATGAACAAATTAGTTCATGGAACAACTGGAAGGAAAATAAGAGGTAGTGCATAGATTTACTTCTCCTTATCTGCTCAATTTGTGAGCACTAGAAGCACTATTGAGAAAGGGAGATAGAGGGAAGAAGGAGTGTTTCTCATCAGAGAATGAGGGCCCTTCCTTGACTAAAATAATCCTAAAATCCAGAAAGCTGGGGAGGTCTTTGTATCATTAATTTTAGGATTTAATAATTAAAATAAAACAAAGCTAAGTTCTCACTTCAACATGGCCCATTGAATTTGGGAGATGAGTTTAAATCTGCTAGTCAGAGAAGGAAGAAAAAAATGGCTCAGAGTATAGAAGGAAGTGGCTCATCTTTCTCTCTCCTGATGTGAGGTGAAGGGAACATAATGAGTCTTTTGCATTAACATCTTGGTCATATCCTGGGGCAGAGGTGAAAGCTATCTCGGTGACCTGGTTCGGACATCACACTAAGCCATGGTGGGTTGTCATTGTGGGTGGTTGGAGGTGGTTGAACCTGGAGCAGCTTTCCTGTTGTGGGTTGATTTTCACAATCTAGCCATCCTGAGAACCCATGGGTTGTAGAAGAGTTGTTTAGGGTGGCTTGTTCTCAGCCTGGCCTAGCGTGACCCAGCAGGGCAATTTTATCATGGGAGGAAATGGTTAGAGAGCTGGCTGGCAAGAGTGGCAAACCCCCCTGCAGCCCCTCGCAATCTCACTAGTGCCGCTGCCATTCTCCCTCATCCTTTCTCAGCGCCCTCCACCTCAGGATGGATTTTTAATTCATTTTTTCATAGAAATCTTAAAGAAAGGACACTGGACAGTGTCCCAAATGTGTCTGCAATTTTTAAGAATTATTTTTATTTTCAGTCCTGCCCAAGCGTACAGGAGCAAATGTCAACTGCTAGGAAATATGCATAATTTCCCCCTCCATTTTACTGCTCTGCCTTGACATTTGTGTATGTTTAGTGACCCACACACTGCTCTGTAGTTCCCATATACATCTGACAGCTAGCAGTGGAGACCAGTGGAGGGAAGCAACAAGTATAAAGTGGGAGGGGAGCCAAAAGTGGCTGGTGGCTGCACGAAAGAAGGAGCTTTAGGGATGGGTGTTATTTCTTCAGTAGAATGTGAAGCGGCCTCTATTTTAAAAAGGTGTTCATTAGCAAGGGAAGCAGGGAAGTGGAGAATGACATTGACAAGGACACAAGTGGGGGATATTGGTATGCTTGGCTAAATAACAGACAGGCAATCTTGTAGGGATGTCAGAGAATTCCACCACAGACTCTAGTGAGGCTGGATTCTTAAGAATCCGGCCCCCCAGAATCCATGGCAGAATGGCCTCCTCCCTGTCACCCCGTGGAATCCCCCCGGGATGGAGTGTACCTGGCGGCGGATGCGGCGGCTCCGGCAGCTTCAGTGGCAGCGGATGTGGCGGTGGCGGCTCCGGCTGGTCTCCCGGCTGCTGCTGTGGCTGCTGCGGCTGCTGCGGCTGCAAATGGTGGCCATCGTAGCAGCCGCCATTTGCATGGCTGCCTTTCTTCGTGATAGACTAAGTAAATACACCATTTGCACCCCTGCTCTTTGCCTTGATAGGCTACATAAGTATTTACGTAGCCTATCACGGCTTGGCAGCCATGCAAATGGCATGGCGGCCGCCATTTGCGGCCGCAGCAGCCCAGCAGTGGCCAGAATTGCAGCTGGGGCTGGCCCTGGCCAGCAGCTCTGCAGAGTCACCACGGAGCGGAGCCGGCCAGGGAGGATTCTGGGCGGAGGGATGGAGCGCCTCCCCCCCACCGTGATGCCCTGGAATGGAGCCAGGTAAGTGTTTTGTACATCCCTACTCTTGCAGTCTTGCACACTTGCACAAGACCCTGGGGGATTTTTTTTTAAAATTGCGAATCCATTCTTGTGTTCATAAGGGCTCAGAAAACTAAATCCCTTTGGTGATCTGATGCTTGTGGGCAGGTGCGGGAGTTTCCCTCGTGAGCTGGCAACCCCAGTGGACCAATTGCAGAAAGGGTGCTAATATAGGGAATGAGGAAACAAGGATTTCTGCTGCCAAGATTCCTAGGATACATGCCTGCAGTGGCTGGAGGGACTGAGGGAGAAAGAAGCCATGAGAAGCTACTGAGCAGGTGATCATCTGATGGGAGTAATGGGCAAGCCACCACCCACAGTGGCTTGTTCTGAGCTTGGTGAAGTGTGATGTGCAAACTCACCCAGTGATTGTCTTAAACAAAGGATCCTCACTGAGGTGACAAAAGGCAGTCAGTAGGCTTTGCAGCTTTTCTCCTGCCTATCTCTTTTGAGACAAAAATTGCCTTTGTACCTTCCATTTGGCTTAATCGGGAAGGTTAAAAAATCAACATAAAATATTTCTTGGTAGGTGCTTCTGTTTGTTGACTTGAGGCAAAATCTGCCAGAGAGGAATAGAGGAAATCAGGACACAACACACCAGAAAGGTGTTTGCAAAAAGTCACATATCCAATTTCACTTGGGACTTACACAACCTGAATGGTCCTAATAGAGGCTGAAATCCCAAGCCTAGACTACAGTCTTATTCCAGATGCCAACTACCTCTTCCCCAAACAATAAATGTAGGGGCGCTTGGTAACAGTAGCTTTTGCTGTATCTAGTTAACATAGTACCTTTTTTTGTCATACCTGTATAATTATTGTGCAACGTTCAAGTTGGCTATTCAGTGGATTCTCAAACTGCTGAACATGAACAACAAAGAGACTTGCGGCACCAAGACTATTAAATTTATGTGGCATAAGCTTTCAAGGACTAGGATCCACTCTGGTCCATAAAAGGTTATGCCATAATATATGTGTCAGGGCCAAACTAGACATGATTGTCACTAGGGTTGGTCTTGCATGTTTGTTGGTTTGTTGAACAAATAGTTGGTGTATGGTGTATGAGTGAGACAGGGAATGCAGGGGAGGATTTTTAACCCTTGGCCACCAACATGGTCCCAATCGGAATCACCCCCCCCCAGTTCATGCGCCCAGTTCATGTGTCCAGTTCATTCACCCCACTCCTCAGTTCATGGTCCCAACTGGAGTCACCCCACCTCCCAATTCTGGCACCTGCTATTCGCTGTCAGGTGCCACAAGACTATTTGTTGTTTTTCTGCAATAGATAGCTCTGAAAATTATATGATGAAGCTATCCATTTCAATAGGAACCATCACTACTATTGAAACATAGGAAGCTGCCTTATACTTGGAATTTTGGTCCATCTGGCCCAGTATTGTTGTTGACACTGACTGGCAGCAGCTCTCCAGGATTTCAGGCGGGGGCTTTCCTAACCCTCTCTGGAGATGCCAGGGTTTGAACCTGGGACCTTCTACATGTAAAGTGGGTGCTCTACCACTGAGTTATGGTCCCTCCCTTACAAGCATCTTGTAAGAGCTCATTTTATGAATATGAATTGTCTCTAAAATGCTGGGAGAATACACAGAGAGTTGAAAGTCAAGCACTCCCCGTGCTCTAGCTATCCCTCTTTACTAGGGATCATCGATGTTTGGTTGTACCTGTCCCTGGCAAATAACTGCGCTAATTTTGTCCTTTCCCCCTTTTTTTAACTTTTGTAGGAAGTGGTGTTTTGTTTTGTTTTGTTACCATTCTGCTTATGTGAGTTGCTACAACAGCCACACTTCTGGACCTTAAACCCCTGAGTGGGCTGGATGCTTATTGATGCATGTAAGTGAGAGCACAGGTACATTAAAGGTGCAGTCCTTTGCCCACTTATCTGGAAGTATGCCCCATTTAACTAAATGGGACCATTTGAGTACTCTTGATTAGGGTTGTTGGAGATATCCACAATGGATTCCAGTGAGTTTGGATTTCTGAGCCTGACCTGAGCATTTCGCAGTGGACTGCCTTTTTCCAAGTTGTGTGGATTCTATGGACTCGGAGACTGTTTAAAAAAAACAACAAAACTTGTGTGGGGGGCTGTGCAAATGCACAGATGCACATTTATGTTCTGTGCATTAGTGCAAGTTTTTATTAGCGCAAATGCAAATTAGTGCATGTGTGCATTAGCGCAAGTGCGCATTTGAAAATGAACAAACTTCTTATACAGTTTTGTTGTGAACTGCTCAGAGAGCTTCGGCTACTGGGCAGTATAGAAATGAAATAAACAAACAAACAAAAAATCCAGTTCCATCAATGAGCAGATGACGGAACAAAAGAATCCCAACAATCCGCAAAACACAGACAGAACGGATGTAACAAAATCCATACATTCTTAGACATGAATAGGGTTGTGCTATAAGACACCATGTAGCATACTGCTTGCTGTTTTATATACTACAGATTGAGAGGTTCATTTTGAGTGGTTGTGGACGTTAACATATTATGTTACAATTATGTTCTCCTAGTAGAACTTTTATCCTCTTCACTTAAAAAAAAGTGGGGGGCAGAGAAGGCAGAGAAGTGCTTTCAGCAGTGATTGGTAGGGATGTTCTTCAGCAATCCTTGTGTGAGAATAATACAAATTCTTATTCTTATTCCTGCAATGCGCTCTACGTGGGTCTGCCTTTGAAGACGGTTTGGAAACTGCAGCTCGTGCAAAATGCAGTGGCCAGATTGATAACTGGGACTAGAAGGTCCGCACATATAAGACCAACTCTGGCCAACTTGCACTGGCTGCCTATATGCTTCTGAGCTCAGTTCAAGGTGCTGTTTTTAACCTATAAAGCCTTACATGGCTTACATGACCACAATACCTGATGGCACGTCTCTCCTGGAATAAACCTGCCCACACACTATATTCAGCATCTAAGGTCCTCCTCCGGGTACCTCCTTCGAGGGAAGTTTGGAAGGCAGCAATAAGGAAGAGGGCCTTCTCAGTGGTGTCCCCCCATCTGTGGAACAAGCTCCCTGATAAGGCCCTCCTGGCACCAACATTATTATCTTTTCAGCGCCAGGTTAAGACCTATCTCTTTTCCCAGGCATTTAGCAATTGGTCCTGCATGTGTCTTTAGCTATGATTGACAGTTCAAAGTTGTTTTAGTTATATGTTGTTTGTGTATATTGTCTGTGTGCTTTTATGTAAATGGATTTTAAACTTTTTATATTGTATTTAATGTTTTAACTTCTCTAAACCACCCAAACAGCTTCAGCTATGGGGCAGTATAGAAATGTAATAAATTATTATTATCATCATCATCACCATCAGACACCAATATACATGGTGTAGTCTCAAAAAAATGACATTGCAGAGGAAAATAAAGGCAGGGGTAGTCAAGGGAAGAATATGCAATTAATACAGTTACATTTACTCCAGCTTAGTTACAAGAACTGGTTAGGTAGTTACAAGTTCACAAGAATGTCTCTATTCTCAACTGTGAAATATTGGAAGGTATGGTACTGCAGGATCATAATTTGCGGCATGCCATCAACCTAACCTGGTTACAGCAGTTGTCCTTAAATTGTAAATCATCTCTTTATTTAATGACAATGTTTCATAACGTTAAATATTTGATGGCAAATTGCATGAAAGAATTACCCTAACTCTTGAAAGAATGGTTTGATGATCATGGTAGAAGAAAAGAGAGAGCAGAGGTAAAATGCTTTAAAAAAGAAAGAAAAAAGGAATATTTTTGTTCAGTCAATAAGCTATGAAATAGAATATTTTAAATGATAAGCAGGGCTTCTTTCTTTCTTTCTTTCTTTCTTTCTTTCTTTCTTTCTTTTTGTAACTACAGTCATCTTCCTCATGCCCCTCCCCAATCTTCTGATCTTTTTGTAACAAATTTATTGCTTTTTCCTTATCTCAATAATTACGCAACAGACATGAGAAAATAATGGACATTGGTTGGAGTCTTAATAATCTTACTTTGAAGTCCAGAAATGTCACCACAAATGGTGTCCCCTGGTTATATGTCTAAAGTATGAAAGGTGAAGCAGGATAACAGAAAAATACCAGAAAGTTTTCTTTGTTCTCAGATGTAATACAATCTTTTGAAGTCTTCATTTAAACATAATGGCTAGCATCCTGTCAATGACTTCACAATGAAGCTCGTTCAGTGTGTTTCTGCTAGGAGCTGGACTGTCTTGAATATGTCCTGGATCCAAAAGGTTTGGGCCCTTTGGGACATATGCATTGTGTTCATTCTGATCCTCCTTACAAACTTGGTTAAAATGGGATTGTTATCAATCATATGCATTACCTAGGGATGCATGAGAATTTTGTTTTGCTTTGTTTTTGACTTGAATTTCCCTCGCTTGCACCTCTGAATGTGAACACGAACATTTCCCCATTTTTCTGAGGGAAAACTTGGATGTTCCTGAATGTGCATTCGCATTCAAAAAATGTGCACTTCTTAAAAGGCACATTTTTTAAAAAAAATAATTGTAATGTTTTAGTCTATGGGGAGGAAAGTCCATGTCTGAGTGTGTACTTTCAAATGATGTGTTCCTAAATGTGCAATTTCCCCATTCAAATGAAAAGAAAAACAGATCGTAATTGAAAACGGGAGTGAGTTGGACCATGCTTTGAGATGGAACTTAGAGACTGGTGATGAGCTGGAGCCTTGCTGATTCTTCCAGTCCTAGCATAGCCACAATAAAACCCTTTCACATAAAACCCTCTTCACATTTGTGAACAGGCTACACCTGCTAATGTTTTCCCTCTTGAAGTTTAGCAGCTTTGTCTCCTTTTACTAGGGCTGTGCACCGCTTCAGCTGGAAGGCTGAACTCCGAGCCAAAGTGTGGCGGATTCATGCTGCTTCATGCCACTTCCGAGGTGAGGCGGGGGGGGGGGACGAAACGGCACAAAGCAGGTCAGGTTGCTCTGAACCGCTTCAGCGTGCTTCAGAGCGATCTGGAAGCCCAGCCGCGCCGCTGTGGCCATCGCCGCCCAGCCCCCAGCTCCTCACTTGGGCCCTCAGGGCATGCACTGACTCCTGTCTTGTTGTTCCAGGGAGTTTCCATTTTTAAAATGTAAAATGTATTTCTGGAAATAGATCTGGCGCAAATGGCAGCTGTCAAGCATACAACATTAATGTAGCGTACTTGACAGCCACCATTTCTGCAGGAACTATTTCCGGAAATACAAGGAGTTACCATTTAAAAAATGGTGACTCCCTAGAACAACAAGATGGCTGCTGGCACACATCCAAGGGCCCAGGAGTTGGTGGTGGCAGCAGCAACTCTCACTTCCTGGAACAAGAAGATGGCTGCTGGTGCGTGTCCTTAGGACCCATGTAAGGAACTGGGGGCTCATGCAGCACCTCGGGTGCATCAGAAGGCAGATCGGGGGTCTCTGAACAGCCCTACCTTTTACTCTTGGTCCATATGGCCCTGCTATAACTGTTCTTTGCTGAAGAGCTGGTGTGTTGCTAATTTGCTGCATGATCCCATGTCCATTTAAAATATTGCCTGTTGTTAAGCTGCAAGCTAGTTTCTGCTTGCTTTTTCTTGCTACTGTGAGCTCTTGAACAATGTGCAGAAAGGGTAAACAAAATGACTGGGGGGCTGGAGCGCTTTCCCGATGAGGAAAGGCTACATTGTGTGGGCTGTTTGGGCATATAACGTTAATATAAATAAACTATACAATGTGTTGGTTGCTTTACTGCATTCTAAAAATAATTCAAGATATAAAAATATTTGAACAGTTCCGACCAATTTCCTTTCATTGGTCATATGCCCAGTTCAGTTTGAATGGTGTTTCTACATGTGTTTTGTTCTGACTGAGAAGTGATGACGAGGAATAAGTGATCTGAGGATCTGATCTCTCAGGAAATATAGGTTGTCTAAATCTTTGTTTAATCAAACCTTTAATTAATTTTTGTCTTGTTAACTAATGAACATTGAAGGAAGGGATTTTTTGTGTAAATAATGGACCACAGACTTTGAATCACCATCTGAAACAATCAGGTTATTTCTATAACAGGAAAAAAAACAACCTGTGAGCTACAGAAAAAAAATTCTAGCAGTATGCATTCTTTCAGCTAAAATCATATTTTATGTCCCACTCTCCTCTTCCTTCAAGCAGTCTCACTCCACTTATCTAGCAAATTCAATAAAGCAAAGAAAAAACCAAAGGAAGATTGTTTTGCAGAGCTGATATTCAAGCCTGGCACTGAAAGAATATTCATAATGACATATTTGCAGCATCAACCCTTGTTCTTTCTAAAGATATGCAAAATACATGGGGCTGGCAATGCATCAAAGGTGGGCATGGTTGGGCACTTCCTGAGGGCCCACACCCCAACAGCGGCCCACTGACAAGAGCCCCCTGGACTTGCTCCTCCTGTTCACACATTGCAACCTGCTTGTTCACCTGCCTCTCACTTTTGCCCAGACAATGGTGATGGTGAGAAGGACGAGCAGTAGATGCCACTGCTGACTTGATCACTGGCTCACTGCCTGTCAAGTAAGCAAATGGTAGCAATGATGAGAAAGAGAATGTGGAGCAATAGCAGTTAGTGACCAGGGATGGCATGGGAGTCTGAAAAGAGGGTGGAGTCCGATGGACTGCCTGCACATCCAGCCTCCTGGACCCCGCACCGATGGACCCAGCTGCC
Source organism: Heloderma suspectum (assembly GCF_057233095.1). NCBI lineage: Eukaryota > Metazoa > Chordata > Lepidosauria > Squamata > Helodermatidae > Heloderma > Heloderma suspectum. The sequence goes on along the minus strand of NC_139460.1, from coordinate 74,419,785 downwards.
AAGCACCCCAGAGCTCGGCGAGCGGCTGGGAGCACCATGGTACCCCAGCACTCTTGCCCTGGCCTCCTTGAGAGGAGGCCAGGGTGAGAGTGCTGGGGGCTGGCCACTCCTGGAGAGGTCCTGCCTCGGCTGGCTGTCAAGGGCTTCCTTAACAGCTGGTGTGGCGATGAAGGGCCTTGACGATGGTCAAGCCCTTGTGCGCATAAAGCAAGGGCTTGATGGAGTCCATGGCATGGAGGGGAGGGGTAGTTCATGCAGCTTGGTGGGCGGGCAGGGCCAGCGGGGATGCTTGCCGAGTGGGTCTGGCCAGCATGAGCTGGGGGGAGGCAGCTGGTATAGCTCCCCCCGAACCGGACAGAGATGGGTCAGTCCATCCCTACTAGTGACAATGGCGGTGGGAAAGTAGACTCACTGAGGAAGATGGCTTATTGAGGGGGTCTTGCCCATCAAAAAAACTGGATCTGGCACTGAAAACACAATTAGGCAACTCGTTTTGGTTGTGCATACATATAAACCCTATGAGGAATTCAATACCTATGTAATTCCAGTTGCCTCAGGGAGGGGGGATGGAGCCATGTTCGCTGGGGCCAGATGACTATTGCAACCCTGTCATCTCGCCCCACCAAAGTCTACTTGTTGGAGAGGGAAGGTCTATGATCTACATGCATTCAGAGTGTTGTCCTTTGAATGTGTGGAAGGCAGTGAGGCTGCACAAGGGGGAAGCCGGAGCCAGCAAACATATATCCTCCCCTCCACATGTATTCCAGTCACAACTTGTAACTTGTGCTATTGCCATTATGATAATGATCACTGTAAGTCCTTAGAAATGGTGAATTTGGGTCCTATGTGATGTTAAGCTCCTGCAGTAATGTGTGCCTTCTGAAAAGAATTACTATACATTTTGCTATATAAGGCTTACATTGCAATCCTATGCATGTTTCCAGCTGCAATTGTTTTTAGTGCATTATTCAACCTGTGGATCTAGAAAAAAAATTAAATGTTTTTGCTAATGCATTAAATTGAAAGAAATGGAAAATAAATATTTTAATTTGTCATTTCTCTTTTCTAAGGACAGGTCCCTTAGGCTGAAATTCTATCTCCACTTACCTGGCAGGAAGCCCCATTGAACTCAATGGCTTGGAACCAGCCTTAGTCATATTTAGAGGACACCCACTGAACTCTACTTCTGAGTACACATGCATAGGACTGTACTGTAAACTGCTATTGTAAAAAGATAGCTTAAATATTTTCTTCTTTAATCTGTTCTTAGAATAACTATATGGAGACAGTTAACAATTGTGAAACCTCATTAATAAAGTTAATGAATCGATTTTGCTGTTAAAGCACTCAATATTCCCTGAAACTAACATCATGAATATTTAATCAAACATTGATCTCAATCACTGTCTTTAAACTTCGGTCAGACTTAATCAATGCTGTTCATTTAATTTGCCTGTTATTTTTTGTTGTTGCTGAGGGTGAATCCAATAAAGCCATGTTATCATTTCATTACAGAAACATTTAATATCAGATTTATCAGTAATTCCGTTTTTACACTGAAAATGTCAAGCTCTGCTTTATTATGTTACCTGTCAAGTAGCCTATTAGAAGGGGGGATTCAGGCTGTAATACTATATGCAATTAGCTGGAGGTAAGCCCCATTAAATTTCATGGGACTTACTTCTGAGTAAGCATGCATAGGAATGCAGTCAATTACTTTAATCTCTGAGGAAAACAGCCTCTGATTTCAGCCTCATCTCCCCCTCCCAATTTTGCAGAACATTTTAAGGTGACATAAAATGGTAACATGGCAACAGCAGAGTAGTTGTTTTTTTCCAGCTGCAATTGTTCATTATTATCTCCCTAATATGAACTGGGATCACAAACGTATGGCAAAGATGATAGAGAGTAGCCTCAGATTTTTAATAATGTGACTGTGTTTGAATTGTGTTGGGATTGGTACCTTTAGCCAAAGGGGGTTGTATACATCAACTTAGATTTGTGTTGTCAGTTCTGTAATTAACGGCACCTCCAGTGAATAATGATGATTGTTATGCACGGTGATAAACACTCATAATGTCTCCTGAGATAATATTGACTAGTTATTGTAAGTCTGTGTATGCAAAAATATCTATTAAGTAATCTGTCCTCTTAACATTTCCTCCAATGATTAAAAAATACTATAAATAGTTCAAAATGAAAGTTACAGTATCAAGTTTTATTGTATATTTTGATAGGTTTTATATTTACTTGGTATTGGATTGAATAATGTGTCAGGAAGAAACTTGTATATCTCACACCAAACAGCATCAATTTTGGTATTTCTGAACACAAATTCAAAGGAAATGTCTGACAGGTTTGTAGCAGTACAGTTCGTTCTGCATCACTGCAGTGGGTGTGGGTTACTGTTTGAGCTTCATGATAGAACTTGGGCTTAGGGAGAGAAACCAGTTTCTAAATACATCAAAAGTTCTTGATTTCATTTGGAAAACCTTTGAAACTGAAAGCCTGATTTGCCTGTGGTGGCAGAAATGTTTTCCAAAGACTGTAACCTTATGTAAGTGCATTTTTGTACGTACTGCTTGAAGATTACATTCTAAAACTACCTTCGAAAAAACAGTCAAACTTGGCTAAACTCAAAACGATGCAGTTCCATGCATTTATTCAGCTGTTTCATATGCCTCAGATTCTGTGCGCCGGAAAGAGGTTTATATCTGAATAAACCTTATTATCTTAATAAAGAAATCTTTATTTTGCATGTGCTTGGTTCTATGCCACCACATGGCTCTCAGGGAATGGGCAATAGTAACAGAGAGATGCCTCCAATGGCGCTCTAATCTCCCTGCAGATGGCATCTTCTAAAATGGAGCATCCTCACTTCTTCAAACTGTTGCTGGGGGGGCCTTTGCCCCAGTGTGTGTTAGGCAGAGAGTTGCACAGGTTGGTTTGGGTCAGTTTTTAACAGTCTTGAATCTGCTAACTTGGGGCAGTATCTAACAGTGTCATCCCACAAACTCAAGTACTGGTGGTGTAGCAGAAATCAGAGTCAGAGAGACCACGGAGTAAAGAAAAATGGGTATTCTTTATTTAACGCGCGGGCTTAAGGCTGGAATCTTTTCCAAAGAGCCAAAAGCCCAGAGGCATAGCCACACATTACTTTTATAGAGATGATGACACACAAGCGACCCTTTCTCCCACCCCCTCTCCTGTGGTTTTACAGTTGGTACAGTTGTTTATAGTACAGGAAATGGGCCATAGGACATTCTATCTTGAGAACAAGGATACAGTCTTGCAGTAAGCAAAAAGGCAAAATCATGACTGTGTTGTGCAATTCGGCTTGCTGACAGGGGAAGTCTCTACATTGCTGTTCCTGCCAAACTATGCTAGCTCAGCAAGAACATGAGACCACTTAGTCTGACCCCCGACATGGCTGCTACAGTGGTGGAGCTCCACTGAAACTTTCCATTGTGCAAGCGGTTGCTCATTATGCTTGTACAGCCTGTTGCACAATGGGTTGCACAAGAGTTATGTGCAAGTGGTTGCACAATGGGTTGCGCAAGTCAAGTGTGGTTGCAAGCATTGTGCAACCACACTTGACTTGCGCAAACTTAACTTTAGTTGGATTCTCCTCTTGCACATAGTTCAGAACCTAGTTTCCGCTAGCGGAATGTCATTTATGCTAATGGAATGGCACAGCTGGATACTGTCCTTGGGTTTTAGATCCCCAAATCGATTCCAATTTAGATTGGAAATCCCAAGACTGTGTTGAAAGCATTTTTTATTTATGGTACTTTTAAACCAGCCCATAACCCAAGTTCTCTGGGCAGTGTACAATACATCAAAAACATTAAATGCAAACAATGCATAAAAGTAGTACATAATGAAACCAAGATGAACCCAGCAAAAAGATGGTGAAGAAGTATGTGAGGCTTGTAACATTTTGGCCTGCAGTATGTATCTGCTTCCTTTTTTTCCCCCTGAGTTGCCTGTACGGTAAATTGAATTTGAGACCTACAATGATCACAGTTTTTTTAAAGGTCAGGAGAAGAAACAAGAGATTCATCCCACTGTGCAGAGCTGGCAGACTGGGTTCTGAACTTCTGGTCTGAGCATGAAACTGAACCCTGGTCTCCAGCACTGATCTGGAGACCTCCCCTCCTTCAACTAAGTCTGTTCCATATGTTGAAAATGTCCGTTTAGGCTGGCTCAACATGTTAGTTCAGTAATCTCCTCCTGCACGAGGCTGCTCTCACTGCGTTCAGCATATGAGGCTTGGCTCTGTGAGTGCACTTGGTGGGGACACAAAGCTTCTCCGCAGTAGGGGTGTCAGAGAATTCTGCCGCTGATCTCAGTGAGGCCGAATGCCAGTGCATTCGTCCCCTCGAAATCTGTCGTGGAACGAAGCCCCCTGCTCCACCACCCCGTGAAAGGTGTGCGAAACGGAGCACTTACCTGATGCCCTTTGCGCTGCTTTGCAAATGGCGGCCGTATTTGCGGCCACCATTCGCTTCCCCATTTTTGCCATGATAGGCTACGTAAATACTTACGTAGCTTATCACGGCTAACGTAAATATTTATGTAGCCTATCACGGCAAAAAAAGGGAACGCAAATGGCAGCCGCCATTTGCACATCTGTTTTTTTGCTGTAATAGGCTACGTAAATATTTACGTAGCCTATCATGGCAAAAAAACAGGAACGCAAATGATGGCCGCTAGAGCCGCCGCCATTTGCGTCCGCAGGCTCCACATGCCTGCGAATGCACCCGGCCGGTGGCTCCACGGAGTTGCTGTGGAATGGAGCCAGCCGGGTTAGGATTTTGGGGTGAGGTGTGGAGCGCCTGCCCCCCACCACGAATCACCCCCTTCAAAAAGGTAAGTGACTTTCGCACTTCCCTACTCAGCAGCAGTGCCCAGACTGTGAAACTTCCTCTGGAAAGAGGCACAGTCGTCCCCTCTCTCTTTGCATTTTGGGAGTCTGGCACAAGTTTTTCTATTTTGCCAAGCCTTTAATCCAGGGGTCCCCAATGTGGTGCCCGCAGGCACCTGAAAATGTTTATTTTTATTTTGCCCCATTTTTTTGTATGAAATGCAAAACCTTTCTAGCAATTATGGGCTGCAACAAAAGTGGACCAAATATCAAAATAAGTATCCATTTGAAGGTGACATCTATATGCCACCGTTTCAAATATTGAAGGTGTTGTCAGCTCCTTAATCCATTGCATTATGGGAGGTGAGGGTTTATCCTTCCAGTGTTGTAATATCAATGTTTTAACTGTCCCAAGGGTCCAGAAAATCCATTTACACTGACCATTTGTTAATTTCCATGAAGCAGGGAAATAATTTAAAAGAGTGTGTACATCAGTGAATATTAAAGGCTGTTCCAGTTAGGGATGTACGGAAATCACTTACCTTTTGGGGATTATGCTAATGGTTGGGGGGGAGGTGCTCCGTTCCTCCCCCCAGAATCCTCTCTGGGGGGGAAGGTGCTCTGTTCCTCCTTCCCCGGAATCCTGGCCGGCCGGCTCCGCTCCGCAGGGATTCTGCAGAGCTGCCAGCTGGCTCTGCCAGCAGCCAGACATCCGGCTGCTGGCTAGCAGGGACGCAAATGGCGGCGGCCGTAGCTGCTGCCATTTGTGTCCCTGCAGTCAGTCGTGATAGGCTACGTAAATATTTATGTAGCCTATCACGGCTGATTTAAAAGAAAAACAAACAAACGCACGTACACAAATTTGCGTTCCTTATTTTGGCATGTCTTAGTCTACGTAAACATTTACGTAAACTAAGACAACGAAAATAACGGGAACGCAAATAGCATAGTGTCTACGCTATTTGCGTTCCCCTTATTTTCGCCGTCTTAGTCTACATAAATGTTTATGTAGACTAAGATGTGCCAAAATAAGGAACGCAAATGGCGGCGCCCATGGGTGCCGCCATTTGCGTACACGCATTTTTTTAAAAAAAATCAGCCGTGATATCACGGTGTTTTAAAAAAATCTAGCCATGATAGGCTACGTAAATCTTTATGTAGCCTATCACGTTTTTTGTTTTTTTGTTTTTTTTAATTGGAAATGGCGGCAGCGGCGGCAGCCGGTTGGAAGCCAAACCGCCACCTGAGCCGCCGCCAGTGCCGCTGCCGCCAGGAAGATCCGCCCAAGGTAAGTCCTGTCCCGGGGGGGCGGCGGGGGGGTGGCAGACCGTTCCACCACCGATTTCGGGGGGCCGAATGCGCTGGCATTCAGCCTTCCCGAGATCCATGGCAGAATTCTCTGACATCCCTAGTTCCAGTACAAAATCTTCCTGGGGAGTAACCTCGCTGCAGAAAGAAGCAACTACTGGACATTGCCAAAACATATATTTAAAAGAAGCATTAGCTGTATTGCACTGCCAGCAATTTGCAGAATTAGACAATTCCTTATTAAAGAGATGTTGTGGTGTCAAGACATGAAGCAAACGTTTTTGCTGATAAAGACACAACCTAAGATCCATAGACATGAAAGGTAGACACCAAAGCAGTAATCCACCAATTAGGCATTTTGTGGTGGTGTCCATAGCAGTATCTCAAATTCCCAAATGTGCCCACGGGCCCACAAAACTTGCCCCCCCCCCCGGTGACCTTCTGCTGTTGCTTTGTGTTTTTTAAATGGGCTCGGTTGTTTTATGCCTCCCTTATGCTGCTCTTTTAATGATGTCATTGATGTGCTGTATCTACTTTTATCTCATTATGTTTTGGTGTTTTTAATCTGGAAGCCCCATTGGAGGCTGGCAGATGGCATAGAAATTTTCTAAAATAAAATTCTTTTTAAAAGGCACAGCCATACCTTCTTATTTAGATTTTTATCCCATCCTATCCCAAGACTCAGAGCAACTTAAATGCTGAAAACAAAATCCAAGGGGTGGTGGAAGGAATAGAATATTTCCAGTGTTTTACTTTTATATGAAGATGGGGAAAAGGCACTAATTTCTCATAGAATTCATTCAGCATTCATCTTTCCTCTCAGTACTTAACCTCTTCACAGAGAGCACCCATTCCCCCCTTCTTATTTTATTTATTTATTATAATAGAATATTTATATCTCACATTTTCATTTTAAGAAAAAATTGTAGATCAGCTTACAACATTAAAAACCCTAATTAATACTCATTAATATAAAATAAGACAACTTTAACAAATAAAACAGCAGAAACATAAATAGTATTGGAATCACTGTACATTAAAAGTACAGACAAATAAGATCATTTTAACCTGGAAGCCCAAACTCAACTTGCCTGTGAACCTCTCTGGGGAAGGAGTTTCAGGAGAGTGGCATCAACAACCCCAAACCCCGTACATAAGGATGGGCGAGCAGAAGGCAGCTTGACACCCAAATTAAAGCCTTCAAGCAAGAGGTGATGCTGTTCAAAAGAATGTTTGCAGGGGCACAAATCCACTGCCCTCCCTTGCTTGTCCCATAAGGAGAAAAGGCCAGGGTGGCCAGGTGTCCTCTTTTACAGAGGACAGTCCTCAATCTGAAGGGCTGCTAGAGTACTGTCCTCTGGTTTGAAGGCATCATCTGTTTGAAGGGCTGTTGAGTCCAAGTGCAGTTTAAACTAAGTCAAAGGACCATCAGAAGGAAGAGCTGGGCCTTGAAGTTGCCCATCAGCAGCACCTGGATAGAGGAATGAGCAGGTGCCCAGGTCACAGTCTTCCACACTATGGTGAGATGTACTGTATTTCTATTTAAATTATAATAATTCTTTCTAAACTTGCACCTATACATATAAATTAGCATATGCAAATGTTATGCAAAGAGGTGTCCTCTTTTTTGGCAATTCACAGGTAGCCACCCTAGAAAAAGGTTACCTTGGGGCCTAACAGGTGGTGGCAACTTCTGTTTGGACAAGGCCTACTTGGCCACCCTTCTAGGGATATTGCAAGAGTCTGAGGGGGTGGTGGTGTCCAGCAGACTTCCCCCCACTCGACCTTCCAGACCCCTGTCCACGGACTGGTGCCACTTACCCACGTTGAGAAGGCTATCAATGGTTCCTAGTCCTGATGACTATGTGGTGCCTTCAGTATCAGAGATAGTATACCTATGTATACCAATTCCTGGGGAACATGGGCAGGAGGATGTGTTGCACTCATTACCTGCTTGTGGACTTCCTACAGGCAGCTGGTTGGCCACTATGTGAACACAATGCTGGACTAGATGGACCCTTGGTCTGATCCAGCACGGCTCTTCTTATATTCTTATGGGTGTTTGTCTATGCAAGTGTTCAATTTCTATAACGCTGTCAGGTGAAAAAGCCAAGTGCCCACCTATGATTGTCTCACTCAAACAAGCTGACCTCCCACTAGGGATGCTACGGGAATCTGGTTGGGGCTCGAAGCTCAGCGATTTCTCAGTGGCTTGGCCCCCTGGACACCACTCCGCTGATCTCCATCCTTGCCCAACTTGGCATACAACAAGTCAGGCAAGTGCAGGGATCCCTGATCCCTCACTGAGCTGCCCGTTTGCATTAAAATGGTTTTACAGAAAGGCCAGTTTTGAGCAAATGGCAGCCGTAAAGAGTCTAATGGGCTTCTTTATGTAAATAGGCCTCTTTACGGCCACCACTTGTGCAAAGCAGAGCTGCCATTTTTATGCAAAATGGTGGATCAGCAAGGGAGCAGGAGACCACTTGTTGCTCACCGGCTGCCCGGGGACTGCACATGGTGAGCAGGGTCAGATGGCTGGTGGGGACCTGGCAAGCGGCATGTGATGCAGGATGAGGTGACTTTGCCCATCCCTACCTCCCACCTCCCCAGGCTACTGCTGTTTAGTAGTTTTCACTCTTTCTCCTTTATTTATTAATATTTCACATTCTTGTTTATCCCCAATAGAGTTATACTTCTCAGAGGGGAACATGAAGCATTTTTATAACATTCCTTAGAGAAAACTTACTTAAATGCAGGAGATACGGAATTCCCCGTTGTACTAAGGCTGCATGTGGATGCATCGTGGTGCAATCTGTATGCAAACATTCCATATTAAAGAAGGCATAAGCAGCTATGTTTTTGTTTATTAAGAGTGTTAATCTCCTTTTTTAGGATTGTACGGTCAGTTGGTTCAACTAGAAAAATGGCTCTGCAGGTCAGTGACAGAGCGCATGTTGTGCATGCAGAAAGCCCCAGCTTCAATCTCTGCCATCTCCAGTTAGAGCTGGAGACAATGCTGAGCTAATGGACCAATAGATGGACTTACTTGGTCTAAGACTAATCCCTTCTTTCTCCCTTTATTCTCATCAGTTCACTTTACTGCAGGCATAGTGCTTGTGCGCAGAAGGGCTCCCATGCAGCATTAGCATCATCATCATCATTGTTATTTACATTTCTATACCACCCCATAGCCAAAGCTCTCTGGGTGGTTTACAGAAGTTAAAACATTAAATACAATATAAAAAGTTTAAAAGCCATTTACATAAAAGCACACAGAGAATATACACAAACATATAACTAAAAACAACTTTGAACAGTCAGTCATAACTAAAGAGACATCTAAGACCGATTAAAACTCATCATCATGTGCTGTCAAATGCCTGAGAAAAGAGGTAGGTCTTAACCTGGTGCTGAAAAGATAACAATGTTGGCGCCAGGTGGACCTCATCAGGGAGCTCGTTCCACAGATGGGGGGCCACCACTGAGAAGGCCCTCTCCCTTATTGTTGCCTGCGAGCTTCCCTCAGAGGAGGCACCTGGAGGAGGATCTTAGATGCTGAATGTACAGCATGGGTATGTTAATTTCGGGAGAGGCGTGCTGTCAGGTATTATGGTCCCAAGTCGTGTAGGGCTTTATAGGTTAAACCAGCACCCTGAATTGAGCTTGGAAGCATAGGCAGCCAGTGCAAGCAGGCCAGAGTCAGCCTTAATAATGGAGCTTGTTTGCCCCTTTAGCTTGACATGGACTGAATGGATATAGAAGGAGCACATGGAAGTCATGCTTCCCATTCCCCATTAATGATGCAGCACAAGTCTTATGGGGTTCCCTGTGCATTAGGGCACGGTGGACTGGGTTGAACCTAGAGATGTCAGAGAAATCCGCAATGGAACCAAATGAGTTCAGATTTTTATGAATCTGACCCGCGGATTCTGCAAAGGACTGGCTTTCCCCGTCAGGTAGATTCCACAGACTTGCAGTCCATTTTATTAACCTTTGGGAATTTTGCACAAATTTCATCATAGAAAAATACACCATTTTTTTTTTTAAAGCCAAAAATGCACATTTCCTCCAAAGGCTAAAGTGTGAAAATGCACATTTTTGTGGGGATTAGTGCATTTTGCATGTGAAAATTTGCACAAATTTGGAAACTTAAAAAAAGAATCCAGTTCTGTCAATGGATGGACAGTGGAATGAAAGGCACCTGACAACCTGCAAAACAGACATAATGGTATTTACAAAATTCATACATCCCTAATTGAATCCCTTGAATCTTTTCAAGTAGGGAAAATATGAGGATTAAGGACTGGGGGAATGAATTTTTCCAAAATCGAAATAAATCTTACCATGTAGCCACATGAAGCAGTGACTACAGCCAGCAACCTCTAAAGGGCGGGGGGGGGGGGGTTCATTTTCTTGATTCTGTCACTTCTTGTCACAAACAAACAAAACCATTTCAGTCCCAAGCTTCAGATGCAAAAAAATGCACACGTCTTATATTGGTCAAAGAAATGAAAAACACGCACTAATTTTAAAGCAGATAAATACAGCTAAAAAAAAATTGCTTTGGCAATTTCTAAATAAAAATGAAAACTGAATTAAGTTGTAATTAATCAGCTCATCCCTTCTTTATTACTTGAGTCAGTGTAATCCTACCCTACATTTTGTTTTGGGATTCTAGGATTCTAATGCTGTTCTTGTGGATCTCATCATTCATTTTTCACACTGAGCAGTAAAGGAAATAACATTTAGGTTGCAATCCCCTGCACGCTTACCTTGGAATAAGCGACACTGAACACAGTGGAACTTACTTCTGAGTATACAGACATATGCTTGTGCTATTAGAATGGATTCCCAGAAGCCAGAGCAATATTGGCCTATGCAGCATGAGAAATATTTTCTAGAAGAGGAAGAAATGTTTTTGGCTTCAGTTCTACACTTCCTTTTTAACATTTTGCCTAGTGTACAGAAAGATTGGGTTCCTTTCCCCCCATTTACAATATATAGCTTTGCAATTCATTTGACCTCTTTTCTGATTTCAGCAAATGAAGGACTCAGTGTTGTAGCTGAGGAAAGCAGAACTCTTCCATGAAAAATGTTGCCATTAAAAGGAGGAAAGCAAACTGCATAAATTACAAATGAACTGCTGCTGCTGCAGCAGCGATATACAAGCATGTTACCTGATTATACATGCATGTTTTCTTTGCCATTAATCCAGGAAAATAGCATGGCAATATGTGAACCTCATTGCAATCCAGATCTCTTTGTAAAGAAATACCAATTTTGAATTAGCTATGAATTTATGGGCCTTACATAATGATGTAAAGTTATAATGCTAATTTAATAGACACATTTATTTGGTCCTTTGCTTTCGACATGCTTAACGATGGCCTTTAATACTAATAGAATGCAAATAAGTGACTGCTGCTTGCTGATCTGATGAAGGGAAAACTTTCCATACCATCAGTGAATATTTGCTTCTTTTCTAACTGCCTTACACATTTATCCGTAAAGTCCTCTTTGCACTTACCCAAATTCATCAGAACACCTAAGTGCATCATTTAAAAATTGAAAGGGAATGTTTTGCTTTTAAAAAAATTGTTCTTATAAGTTGCTGAAGGGGGAGGAGGGAAACAGCAGGGGCACGTCATTTGGAGCTCTTTAAAGGGTCTCTTTGCTCGAAAAAGGTCTTTGGAGTAGGGTTGGAGTTTTGCCATCCCATCAATATGTGAAGGATAACCAGCTCTGTTTATGTTTCACATCACAATTAGGTGTTAACTGTGGATACACTGAACAGGTGCCTCAAATCAGTAAATGCAGAATGAGAGCTAGTAAACTGAAGCTCAAACTGAGGTGCTTTTGGTGAGTGGTCTATCAATCCAATATGAACAAGAAGCTTGGTTGCACTATTATTTTTGACGTATGTCTCACACATCCCGAGTCTCTAGAATCTCCTTTTTGTCCCAGAAGACTAAGTATGAATTTAGGTTTAGCCAGGGCAAGAAGGCTGTAATTTACCTTTGCTGGCATTTGACCTAATTAAATCATCAGGAGCAAGCTCACTAGTATGCAAAGCATGGGAACTCCTGAGCCTACAAATGTCTCTTTACTCGCTGAGTCACTATTTTAATCAAGCTACCCAAGGTACGCTCTAACTTTGCCAGCCTAGCCCTGGCAGGGAAAAAAACCCCTCCATCCATAAAGCACCACCTCCACCACCAGTAAACACCTTAGCATTTGCAGACAGAACTTTCCATGCATCAGTGGCTAGGTATCTCAGTATCCTAGATTCCCCTTTGTTCCCTTCAAGGGAACCGCCTCTCTCCTTGGCTAAAGTTTTCAAACAGGATTTCCATTCATGGAATAGAGAGAGTTTGTCTGTCTTTGTTGTTGTTGTTGTTGTTCAGTCATTCAGTCGTGTCCGACTCTTCGTGACCCCATGGACCAGAGCACGCCAGGCCTTCCTGTCCTGCGCTCTCTCCCAGAGCGTGCTCGCTCAGCCTTTAACCTGCAGTTATCTCTGCTCCCCTTCCATCCTATCCTCCCCCCCCCACTCTCCTGTTGCCATTCCCCATATCTGTGTCTGTTATTTTACTGTCTATCTAGTCAGGGCCTCTAGGGTATGAGTAGCTCTTCAAGCATTCCAGCAAAAAGCCTTAGAAGGTGCAGAGTTTAAAGGGACCAGCAAAGGACCTTGCTTGCTCCAGTTCCCCATCATACAATCATAGAAGGACAAAGCCTGAATCTGGAACTGAGCCTTACAGCATCCCACGACTTTTCTTTGCATACCTCATCCTCTGGAATAGCCAAACTTCCATGCTTTCACCTTTCAGTTTCCAACTTTTCATCTATCATCGCTCTACCTTGCATTGCCCAACCCCATGCCACTCTCTTCCAAGTTGGCCTGATTGTGGCCTCCAACACCACATGCCAAATCCTCACCCTCCCCATTCCCTTATTTGGCAACTTAATTTCCCCACCTCCATCGTGTTCCTGGTTATAAAGGGCAATAGCTGCTAGTCCAACCTACTAGTTTCTCTGTGTATCAAAGTCATATATTTGGGAATCTTGCATGTTTTGTAATAAAGCCAATATTCTTTGATTCAAAGTCTTAGTCTGTGTTCAGTAGCTAATCTCCGCTGGTTTAAGTGTAAAGTGCAGCTTCCTTACAGCACACGTCACCTCTAGGCCCCGAACCAAGACATCTTTATGTTGATCTTGCTTGTTGCAGTGCATGTGTAATCGAGGACACAGTAACTGCAGGGAAGGGGTATTCTAGGGCCACACTCCAATCTGAGGATATTGCACTGCTCGGGATCTTCCACCAGTTCTGGCTTATGCACTGGCTATGCTCTTTCTCAGAGAGAGAGGTGATTAGGCCCCATTTGTCTGTGCCCTAGTGCCTGGGAGCGCAACCACTTTTTGTCCAGGGGGATGGATTAACCAGTGGGCTGGATGACAGCAAGGGAGCGGAGCCCCACCCCCTCCCAGGATGTCATCCACTCCTGCCCTGCCCACTTCAAAAGGTATTAGTTTTTCTCTGTGCAGAGAGTGAGCAAGCGAGAGAGAGCTGGAGCTCTGTGCCTCTCTCTGCATGGAAAAAGGGACTCGGCAAGGGCTTGCATGGAAAAGGGACTCAACTGAATTGGGGTCCTTCTTCATGGTGTTTTGTCCCGATCAGGGCTTGAGCGGTGTGGGAAAGGACTTGGCCAGGGCTTTCAGGAGTCGGCCAAATGGTGCAGAGAAATCCCCATATTACCTCCAATCGGAGATAACAAAGGGATACCCCTTTGCACTGCTTGCCCTCTGATGCAGGTCAAGTAATGCAAAGGGGATTCCGATTGGAGATTCCTCTCCCACAGGGGGTGGGTCTTGGGGAGGGCATGGGCTGGTGCTCATGGAGGGTGCTCAAACCTCCATGGGCCCATGGGCTGGAAGTTGCCCTCCCCTGCCCATGTAATTTTGAGCCTGCACTACTGTAATGCATTGTGGGTGAGCCTCCTTTAAAAGCATCTGACAAGGACAGCTGGTTAAGAACATGGCAACCAAACTGTTAGTGCCCAGAGGTCCTCTTTCACACAGGACAATTGTCTATTTCAAGAGCTTCCAGGGGACTGCCTTCTGTCCGCAAGTGTCCTCTGTTTGAAGGACCATCCAGTCCAATTCTGGTTTGAAGTTAAAAGAACCGTAAGAACTGTTGCCCATCAACCGTGAGCACCTGAACAGGTGGGCACACTGGTCACCTGGCCACAGTCCTCCGAACTGTACTGAGAGATACTGTATTTCTACTTATAGTAATAATTTCCAAATTTGTATCTATACATATAAATGAGGATATGCAAATTTTATGTAAACCAGTGACATCTTTTGTCCTCTTTTCTGGTGATGCATTTCCTCTTTTTTGGCCAGCCTAGCAGGGACTGAATGCCACAAGCACATCAAGACAATTTCAACAAAGCTTTGCTGCCTGCCAGCTTGTTTCAAAGCTTGGTTCAGCTTGCTGGTTTTGTCTTTTAAAGCCCTAATTTGCCTGGGAGCTGGATGTCTGAAGGACTGCTTTATCGCTCCCCATCAACCAGCATGGCAAGTAAGATCATCTAAGGCTACTGGGATTGCACTTAAGGAATTCCCTCCCTGCAGCATGTGTGCTGGCACTGTTATTCCTATCCTTTAGATACCTGGCAAAGTCTGTTCTGTTTTCTCAGGCCTTTAATGGGATTTGATGTACCTTTTCTGGTATCTATTTCCCCTTTTTGTTTGTTTTGATGGCTCCAGGTTTGCCTTTTTTTGTGCTGCCTTCTGCTGTTTTTATGTTGTTTTATTGTCCTTATTATTCATCCTTAGCCACCTTGATACAATTGTTTTTGTGTGTCAAGCAGGATGTTGGCCTAGATGGCCTATAAGCCCCTCTCCAACGGTGTGATTGTGCTTTGTTTTGAAGTACACAAAATATACACAATGCAAAATTTTTATATATAGCAATATAAAAGATTCATCATTTTAATATAGACAAGTCAAGCTTAGAAGAGATCCATTGAAATCAATGGGACTTAAATGTACTGTTCCTACATATAAAGATCAATTTTCACCAGCTATAAATACAATATTTGTAAAATGATGGGGTCGGCACATGAGACGGAGTACTGAAAGAAAGGCCCATTGCTCATGTAGATGACCGTTCTCCTTAAATGGTATTTCCTAATAGGCTACTGCTCCAGGAGAATATGAACAGAATAATATATCAACCTTCATATATTTTAACATACACCGGCAAGCTCAACATTAATTATATAGTTCAGCCTCTTTATGAACACGAGGAAAGAAAGAAACCTCAAGCTTGGTCCTGGTAGAGAATGTATGCGTTAAATTAGTGATGACTAACTTCTCCTGTTGATTTCAGTGGGTCTTCTCTTTCCCCCCTTTTGCACACATGCCACCCAGTGCAGGAGCAATGGTGCCGCAGGCCCTGATTCCAACGCCCCCTTCCTCTGCAGGCAGGGCTCAGCCTCCTGCACACGTTCTTCTATGTCGGCCTTTTCCTCTTCACTCACCTGCAACAACTGGCTGTTCTTCTGCTAGCCAGAGAAATGGCTGAGCTACTGCTGTGCCTCTTCCCCTGAGCTACCGCTGCACCTCTTCCTCCATGTGCCTCTTCCTCCGCCTGGTCTGGGCAACACTATGTGCTGTCCTCTTCTCCTTCTACCTGCAGACCTCCCTGAAAGCCAGCCAGCTCTGGCTCCAGCCTTTCCCACTGCTGGCTGCTCTTCTGCTTCCCCATCCGCCTCGAAGCATGATTAAGTCTGGGTCCAACTCATTCAACATGAAAATGATCTACAAAACATTATCTTTAGGTTTAGTGGCCTACCATGATTGTAAGATGTAAAGCTCTGTGATTCTGTGATTAATCTTAAAGTAATTAAATGAATAAGGGAAAGGTGTGCAGTCCAGGGTGGGCCTAGACTGTGTTCAGACATCACATTTTTCCAATCCTCCATAGACAATCAGTAATGAGCCATATGCACACGTATTCCTGCCTCCCCCTACATCCCTGCCTTCTGCCTTTCACACATCCAGCTTATTAGAACACTTCCTGGGTTTAAGGTCCAAATCAGCACACTGGCTGGAGCATTCCCTTCAAACCAGGATTGCAAAGCAACGGAGAGATCGCTCTAACTATGGCTTGCCAAACCAAGAACTGCTCTATGAAGCTGGGCATACAGTGATAGGAAGGAAGGGAAAGGGTGAGAGGGAGTGCATGAGCACATGGCTACTGTTTTCAGGACTGAAAAAATGTGACATTTGAATGTAGCCTATGAGTAACTGCTAATTATCTGGGCCAAATCCTAGCAAGCCAATGTATAGATTCTTAACACTCCTCTCCCAAGCGTTTGGCATTTTTTCCCCTTAGACTCCTCTGCTTTAAGAAGGAGCAAATTCCAAACGTGGGGTAGGAAGTACAATGCTGAACAGGGAAATTCTGAAGAAAAAACCATGCACATACATAGGGTGGCCATGTGTCCTACTTTACAGAGGACAATCTTCTATTGGTAGGGTTGTCAAGGACAGTTCTATTTATAGATGTCCTCTTTCAAAGGGCCTGACCAGTACAAATCCAATTTAAAGATCAAGAATCATAAGGAGGGAGAGCAGCAGGGACCTTGAAGTTACCCATCAATAGTTAGCACCTGGTCAGTAGACTGAGTGGCCATAAGGTCATCTGGGGACAGACGTTTGCACTATGGTGAGATATATTTTATTTTTATTTGAATTATAGTAATTGTTTCTAATGAGCAAATATGCATGTAGATAAGCATATGTACATTTGATGCAAACCTGTACTCTGTTTTGTC
Source organism: Heloderma suspectum (assembly GCF_057233095.1). Lineage (NCBI taxonomy): Eukaryota > Metazoa > Chordata > Lepidosauria > Squamata > Helodermatidae > Heloderma > Heloderma suspectum. Next base: position 74,402,763 of record NC_139460.1, on the reverse strand, counting down.
TTCTTTTTTGGTGATGCATAAATGGCTGCCTCGTGTTGTCTAATTACCTCTGAGAATGTGTCTCTGATATGGCTGTGATCTTGACTCTTAACACAAGTGGCACATCTTCTCTTGATTGGCACATCAACATCAATCCAATAGTTGTACTGAAGTACAGCATACCTCTTTTGACCAGTACTGTAACTTTGGAAAAACTTGAATCTGGATTTTCTGTTGCCCCCCACCCTCTCTTATTAAAGATATACTACCCTCAAAGTCATATGATTGGTAAATATTGTATGTTATTTTTATTAATGAAATCAATCTTTAATGTATTGAGTTTGGATTCCCTCAGGGTAATCTGTTAAGATATTGTGTGCATCATTTAAGCAGATATTGGAATTGCAATTCTGTCATTTAAAATTTAACACTGTATCATTCATCTAAAACTGCATTAAAGGAGGAAAGGAATTAAAAAATAACATTTTTAACATTTTAAATCTTGCACAGGTTCAAAGGTGGTAAATTCTAATGAATCTCCTTAATTAAAGAATTCATTATGTATGCCTGTTTGTAGTAAATTAATTAAACTTTTATTCCAGATGTAAGCAGAAAGCTAATTCCTAACTAACTGATATAAGGAATCTGGAGTCTGACATAGTCACTGTACATTAATCCATCACTGATACAGTGGCAATGCACAGCATAATTAAAAGTGTATCCAACAGCAGAAACATAGATAATAGGAAGTTAGCATAGTCAAATGAAACATGCAGTTCTCATTTTACTTTTTTTTTTTTTAAGTATTTTGCCTGGTAGTCCAATCCCACTCATATGGTTTACATTTGGCCTGGCTGTGTATCTGCTGAAAACACTGATGACTGGTTGGAGCAGTACTATATCTCCTCCCCAGCTCTTTCAACAGGTCATCTACAGTTTCTAGGTTGAAAGTACACATGTTTTGTGACTGACTGTGCTGGCCATGGCAGCCATTGTGTGAAAGGCCATCCTCCCATTGCAGCCATTTTGTGATGGTGCCCATTACATTTTCTCAAACTTCTTAACTTGCCCCAAAAGCTTGGAGATCCCTGCTTCTGAATTGACTCCATCCACCCAGGCTGACCACTGGATCCTTCTGGCCAAGAAGGAGCAACTTGGTCTTCCTGGGCATATTCCTGTGAGTTTGGTTACTCTTTGTTCCTGACTCCTATCTTGCTCCTCGATCCTGCCTGCCTTAGTTTTCCCTTCAGTCCTGATTTGTCATTTAGTCCTGCTGCTGCTTTGTTCTATAGCTTCTGGTTCCTGGCTCCTGACTCCCCTTGGACTCTGCCCACAGCCCAGCCTTGATATTCTCAGCCTTTTAAAAACATGTTATTTTTTAAAAGCAGTTCATGGTTCTGTTTTGAATTGGATTGCTCTTGCTCTAGTCATCTGGCTTTTATTTCATATTTTCTTAAACAATATTCTGACAATCATATTTTTATTTTATCTCATTTGTGTTAGCTGCCCTGGTAACGCCCAATAGCTATTGAAAGTGTGGTATATAGTTTATGTAAATAACTAGATAAATGCATAACCTTCCTACTTGATTCAAGCACATGCTGATCAAGCATTGAAGTCATGCCAATTGAATCAAATTTATTTGAAAGGCAAGTCTTATGCAATAAATGTGTTTCTATCTTATTAAATAAGTATATTTCTCCTTTCAGGAGACTTCTTCAATGGCTAAGACTGCATCTGTACAACTGCAATTATATATGTTACAATTATGGTGGCATTTTCATTCTAATGCCCCCCTTTTGTCTTTTACTGCCAATCTGAAGAGAGTTAAGAACAGAAAGTAGCTTTTGCAGTAGATGAATTTCCAGCTATCTTTGTAACAGTTCCGTTACAGCAAACTCTCATTAGGTTAGATACTTACACAGTAATCTAAAGCAGTGGTGACCTTTGTAGTTTCGTTAACTGCAAAACATACATGATGTGGTAGCTCTCAGTTCAACTTGATCTATATTGGATAAAAACAGTGGTCAATCATCTTATAAGAGAAACGATTGCCTGAATATCTACCTTGTAAAAATTAACGGGTTTTTTCTGCTATAATGGTATATCGCTGGCTTTTGTAGACTAGGTCAATGTTGACTTACACGGGAAGATTTTGGGTGTAATCCTATGGGGGTTTAGACAGAGAAAAAGTCCTAGCTGGCTGGGGAATGCTGGGAGTTGTAGGACTTTATTTCTGTCTAAACCCACATAGGATTGTGTCCTTAATTATGCATGATTCAATTATTACAATGCAAATTGATTGGAAGGCTATTTAAGAGGTGCTAGCCCCTGTCTCGCCATTTCACTAACAAAGGCATGAATGGAGAGCCACTCTGGCACAGTCGTCTACTTCTTGAGTTGGAACTGAATGTAAAATTAAGGTTTAACAGCATGTTGTTGTTGTTCAGTCGTTAAGTCGTGTCCGACTCTTTGTGATCCCATGGACCATAGCACGCCAGGCCTTCCTGTCCTCCGCTCTCTCCCGGAGTGTACTCAAGTTCATATTCATTGCATTAGTGATGCTATCTAGCCATCTCATCCTCTGCCATCCCCTTCTCCTTTTGCCTTCAATCTTTCCCAGCATCAGGGTCGTTCCCAGTGACTTTTCTCTTCGCATTAGGTGGCCAAAATATTTGAGCTTCAGTTTCAGTATCTGTCCTTCCAATGAGCACTCAGGGTTGATTTCCTTTAGGATAGACTGATTTGACCTCCTTGCAGTCCAGGGGACTCGTAAGGGTCTTCTCCAGCACCACAGTTCGAAGGCATCAATTCTTCGGCGCTCAGCCTTCCTTATAGTCCAGCTCTCACAGCCATACGTTACTACTGGGAAAACCATAGCTTTGATTATGCGAACCTTTGTCGGCAAGGTGATGTCTCTGCTTCTTACTATGCTGTCTAGGTTTGCCATAGGTTTCCTCCCAAGGAGCAAGCGTCTTTTAATTTCATGGCTACAATCACCGTCTGTGGTGATCATGGAGCCCAAGAAAGTAAGATCTGTCACAGCTTCCATTTCTTCCCCTTCTATATGCCAGGAGGTGATGGGGCCAGATGCCATGATCTTAGTTTTTTTAATATTGACTTTCAAACCAGCTTTTGCACTCTCCACATTCACCATCAACAACAGTCTATTTAGATCCTCTTCGCTTTCTGCCACTACGGTGGTATCGTCTGCGTATCTGAGGTTGTTGATAATTCTCTCGGCAATCTTAATTCCGACCTGTGATTCATCCAACCCGGCGTTTCTCATGATGTACCCTGCATATAAATTAAATAAGCAGGGCGACAATATACAGCCTTGTCGTACTCCTTTCCCAATTTTGAAACAATCGGTTGTTCCATGTCCGGTTCTTACTGTTGCTTCTTGTCCCTCATACAGGTTTCTCAGGAGACAGGTAAGGTGGTCTGGTACTCCCATCTCTTTAAGAATTTGCCACAGTTTGTTGTGATCCACACAAAGGCTTTAGCATAGTCAATGAAGGAGAAATAGATGTTTTTCTGGAATTCTCTTGCTTTCTCCATGATCCAGCGAATGTTGGTGATTTGATCTCTAGTTCTTTAATGAGCTTCCGTCGTGCATTAAAAACGTGGTTGTTCAGGCAGGCATTTGGGGTGGGTTAGGGTATTTTTTTAAAAAAAAATTTTATGGTAAAATTTTATTGTTTTAAATTGTTTATGGTGGGTTGTACATCGCCCAGAGTGGTTGGGTGACCAGTCAGATGGGCGATTAATAAATTTAATAAATAAATAAATAAATAAATAAATAAATAAATAAATAGTTCCTCTGCCTCTTTGAAACCCCGCTTGTACTTCCGGTAGTTCTCGGTTCACATACTGCTGAAGCCTAGCTTGTAGGATTTTGAGCATCACCTTGCTGGCATGTGAAATGAGTGCAATTGTACGGTAGTTTGAACACTCTTTGGCGTTGCCCTTCTTTAGAATTGGAATGTAAACTGACCTTTTCCAGTCTTGCGGCCACTGTTGAGTGTTCCAAATTTGTTGGCATACTGAGTGCAGCAATTTAACAGCATCATCTTTTAGGATTTTAAATAGTTCAGGTGGAATACTGTCATCTCTGCTAGCTTTGTTGTTAGTAATGCTTCCTAAGGCCCACTTGACTTCACTCTCTAGGATGTCCGGCTCAGGCTCAGTGACCGCACTATTATGGCTATCAGGGACATTCAGATCTTTCCTGTATAGTTCTTCTGTGTATTCTTTCCACCTCTTCTTAATCTCATCTGCTTCTGTTAGGTCCCTGCCTTCTTTGTCCTTTATCATGCCCATCTTTGCACAAAACGTTCCCTTGAGATCTCTGATTTTCTTGAAAAGATGTTTAATCTTTCCCATTCTATTGTTTTCCTTGATTTCTTTGCATTGTTCATTTAAGAAGGCCTTCTTGCCTCTCCTTGCTATTCTCTGGAACTCTGCATTCAGTTGGATATATCTTCCCCTTTCTCCCTTGCTTTTCACTTCCCTTCTTTCCTCAGCTACTTGTAAAGCCTCCTCAGACAGCCACTTTGCTTTGTTGTATTTCTTTTTCTTTGGGATGGATTGAGTTGCTGCCTCCTGAACAATGTTACGGACCTCCGTCCATAGCTTCTCAGGCACTCTGTCTATCAGGTCTAATCCCTGAAATCTATTCCTCACCTCCACTGTATATTCATAAGGGATAAGATTTAGGTCATACCTGAATGGTTTAGTGGTTTTCCCTAGGTTCTTCAATTTAAGCTGGAATTTTGCAAGAAGCAGCTCATGATCTGAGCCATAGTCAGCTCCAGGTCTTGTTTTTACTGACTGTATAGAGCTTCTCCATCTTTGGCTGCAAAGGACATAATCAATCTGATTTCGATATTGACCATCTGGTGATGTCCATGTGTAGAGTCACCTCTTGTGCTGTTGGAAAAGAGTGTTTGCTATGATCAGCATGTTCTCTTGGCAAATCTCTATTAGCCTTTGTCCTGCTTCATTTTGTACACCAAGGCCATGCTTGCCTGTTATCCTGGTGATTTCTTGACTTCCTACTTTAGCATTCCAATCCCCTATGATGAAGAGGACATCTTTTTTTGGTGTTAGTTCTTGAAGGTGTTGTAGGTCTTCATAGAACCGATCAACCTCAGCTTCTTTGGCCTCAGTGGTTGGGGCATAGACTTGAATTACTGTGATGTTGAATGGTTTGCCTTGGATTCATACTGAGATCATTCTATTGTTTTTGAGATTGTACCCCAGAACTGCTTTTCCCACCCTTTTGTTGACTATGAATGCTACTCCATTTCTTCTAAGGGATTCTTGCCTACAGTAGTAGATATAATGGTCACCTGAATTAAACTCGCCCATGCCTGTCCATTTTAGTTCGCTGATTCCCAAGATGTCAATGTTCAGTCTTGCCATCTCATGTTTGACCACCTCCAGCTTACCTTGATTCATTGATCTTACATTCCAGGTTCCTAAACAATATTGTTCTTTACAGCAGCGGACTTTCTTTTCACCACCAGACAACATCCACAGCTGAGTGTCCTTTCGGCTTTGGCCCAGCCGCTTCACTCTTTCTGGCGCTACTTGGAAATACCCTCTGCTCTTCCCCAGTAGTATATTGGACACCTTCCGACCTGAGGGGCTCATCTTCTGGCGTCATATCTTTTAGCCTTGTGATACGTTCCATGGGGTTTTCTTGGCAAGAATACTGGAGTGGGTTGCCATTTCCTTCTCCAGTGGACCACATTTTGTCAGAACTCTCCACCATGACCTGTCCGTCTTGGGTGGCCCTGCACGGCATAGCTTATGGCTTCACTGAGTTACGCAAGCCCCTTCGCCACAACAAGGCAGTGATCCATGAAGGGGTTAACAGCATGGGTGGTGTTCAAAAATGGAAAATAATTGTTTTGAAAAATGGCCTAGAAGTATGAGTAGTAAATAAATACATCTGCCTAGTTCATTTTTGTTCAAATACCAAATATTGGGTTGGATACAGATTTAGTCATGTGTGACCGGACTGGTAGAACTAGATTTCCTTGCCCCCTGCTCCCTAGGTCAGCCCCTCCAGACTCCTGAAAAAGGCTACAGAGAGGCTATGGGGTATCTGTGAATGGGGTGAGCTGTGGTTCATGGGGAGGGTATCCCCCCAACTCAGGTGGAGGCACCTTCCATGAGCAGATCCTTTCCATCTACAGAAGGCAGATCCTAGATCCATCCCACTGCATCCTGCTTATTGTATTAAAATTAATCCTTGAGGTCTGGTATTATATCTTCTTACTCATGTGCCCATTATTACAATAGATTTAAAATGTAGCCTCAGGCATTGCCCTCAAACACAGTTACGAGATTCTGCATAGTTAATGCCCTGGTTCCTATGTTGAAGAGTCTCCAGACTATCAAAACAAAAAAAGGGAAGTTGAAGAATAGCAGGATTCTGTAGACAGCCCTCATGTGGAGGCATAAATCCATACCGTCAGCTTCCTCACAGTTCTCCCAGGCTGACCACATGGGGTATAAAAGCATAACAACATCAGCAGCTCCATTTTATATGAACCTAAATTAATAACATTTTACAATATTTTTTGCAAAGAATGTGATCATCTGTGTATATAAAATATGTATATAGTTGGATGATCTAGTGTTACCTCATGAGCAGTGGACTGGCTCAAAATGTGTGGTTTGTTTTCTGTTCCCATCAAGCTGCCTCTGCAGCCACTTTAGGAATCATTCATCCTCAAGGAACCCTATTCCTTAGACATTTCTTCAGAATGAGCAGACTCACAGGTGAGAAACCTCTTGGTGGAAGCTCAGAGCTCAGTGAGTGAGAAGAACCAGAAGAAAGGCAAATGCAGCCTATACACCAGCCTTCCCGAACCTGGTGCTGTCCAGATACGTTGGACTGCAATTCCCTCCAGATGTTTTGGGTTACAGTTTCCCAAATCCCCCAACCAACTATGCTTGCTGGGGATTTGGGAAGTTGTTGTCCAAAATCTGGAGAGCACTAGGTTGGAGAAGGTTGCTACAGACCTTGCATTCTCTACCACTTCTCCAGGCTGTGGTCCCAGAGTTTTCCATGAAAAGGTTCAGTTGGCCTCCCTCAGATGGACATATTATCTTCCATAACATAGACATTTAAAAAAATCCCAGTAATGTCAGCTCCAAAATTAAAACTAAAAATCAAGTCAAAACATGTATTTCCTATATCTGAGATCAGAGGCAGAGGTTCAAACAACTGGGAGGTAGCAAATAACATAAACTGTTACAGTGTCATTTAGTTTGCAGTAATGTCAAATACCTGTGAAATGCTGGACATGATGTGTGGTGGAATCCAATTTCACCTTTCCTTGTAATCTGAGGAAATGGTGACAAATCACAATATAATGAGAACATAAGGTGATTACTGTAGCTTTTCAACACTAGTACAAACAATTCCACAGCAAGGTAATGCCTCAACATTTTGTTTTGTTTTTAATATTTGACTTAACCAAATGTGTATATTCCTAGTGTTAAACCACTTAGGAATGGCTTTACTGAATTTCCCTGTGGTTGTCGGTTATGGATTTGGTTACTTAAATGGTAACGGAGTTATAGAAATCAGTTTAATGTAGCTTTTCACTTGATATGGTGGCCAGGTGTTCTTTTTCTGTAATGCTTTGTATTCAGCATTGCATTTGGGAATTTCAGGGGCTAAAGAGTGATGGTCCATGATATATCTGCATGCAGTTTGGCAAGTAAATGACTACTGGATTATTTTAGCTTCTAAGGGAGCAATCCTATGGCCGCTAGACAGCGGCTATATGGCCATAGGATATGTTGTTTTCCAGGATCTGACCTTGCTCCACTTCTGTGCTGCCTTGGAGGCAGAGTGGAACAGCCCCATCCTCTGCGCTCTCAAGAGGAGTGCAGAGTGGCTGAAAAGGGGCATGACTGGGGGCGTTCCAGGGCAGGGAGGGCGGAATTGCCTATATGACACATCCTATGTCAGCCTCCTTCCTTGCTCCATGCTCTCGAGGCTGCACAGCCTCAATTTGCTATCTAGCCAAAAATGCAGGGCAGGAGGAGCACGGAGGGAGTGATCCCCTCTGTGGTTCTCTTGCCCAGCTTTGGATGGGCGGTCGCCTCCAAGTTTGGAGTAGGGATGTATGAAACACCTACCTGGCTCCGTGCCGGGCAATCCGCAGTGGGGGTGAGGCACTCCGTCCCTCCCCCTGAAATCCTTGATGGGGGGGAGGCGATCCAGTCCCCCCCCCCGGAATCCTGCCCGGCTGGCTCCGCTCCGCGGCCAAGCCGCGGAGCCGCCGGCCAACTCTTGGCCGCCCGCAGCTGGACATCCAGCCGCTGGGCAGCCCTGCAGGGACGCAAATGGTGGCTGTTGTAGCCGCCACCATTTGCGTCCATGTATTGAGCCGTGATAGGCTACGTAAATATTTATGTAGCCTATCATGACAAGGGGAAAAAACCCAGTGTACACAAATGGTGGTAGCCGCCGCCATTTGCGTATGCTGGGTTCCCCCCCCCCGCCGTGATAGGCTACATAAATACTTACGTAGCCTATCACGGCCTCCGCAGGGACACAAATGGCATCCCTGAGTTAGCCGTGATAGGCTACATAAGTATTTATGTAGCCTATCACGGCTATGAAGAGGAGGAAGCGAATGACGGCCACAGGACGGCCACCATTCGCAAAGCAGCACGGACGGGAGCAGGTAAGTGGTCCATTTCGCACGCCTTTTGTGGGTTGGGGGCGGCGGGGACTTCATCCCATGCACCTTTCATGGGTTGGGGGGGCAGGGACTTCATTCTGCAATGGATTTTGGGGGGCCGAATGCACTGGCATTTGGCCTCAGTCTCACCGAGATCTGTCGCAGAATTCTCTGACATCCCTAGTTTGGAGGCAGCCACCTATCAAGATAAGATTGTGCCCTAAATGTGTAGAATGAGACCATGTAGTGTATAAGAATTGTAGAAGCATCAGTAAGTAAGAGCTAGTTATCCATTAATTCAATAAATGGGACATTTTGCATAAAACATGGTATCTGTCCAAATTCACTTTCTCTCAAGTTAAAAGCAAAAATAAAGTACTCACTGCAGTACAGAATTTCCTAAATATTTTCTTTTTTTGGTTTCTATAATAATGATAATAATAATAATAATGGTAATAATATTGCTTTCACTGAATTTCTTTTTTGTTGCCTGCCTTTCTCTGCTTTCCTGTGTAATGAGCATTTTATCCTTTCAGGGTTATTTCAGGTTACTGAGCTCTGTCCCGCAAAACACACAGGTAGGGTTTGTGCTATTTGTCGTTCTCATCTCCTGTAAAACAAACTTACAGATCATGCAAATCTCTGATGATTGATGCCATCAAAATATTGTACTGCCAGCTTCCTTTCTTTATTGTATTCTTGCCCAGACAAGAACCAAGAGAAGGAATAAAATAGAAAATAGATTCATCTGTGCATGCATAGGAACCAAGAACAGCAGAAAAGAAGGTATTCTTGGCAAAGCATGGGCAACAATGGGCCTCAGTTCTAAGGCATAACCAATGTTGTTGACAAATAACAACAGTGCCATAGCTGTCATGAATAGACATCTGTCCATACATAATTCATTGTTCTGGAAACTGAAGACATCATTTTCTTTTCAGTCTAGAACAGTTTATAGGTAACTTAAGCTGTACTTATTCCCAGCTGTGACTCATTAGGTAGCAAAGGTAAAATTCACTTTATATTTGCATAACATCAGACAGCCATTTTTTAAACCTAAGAATGTCCCTGGGGAAAACGCTATGTCCTCATAGAGTGTCATTTCCATGGGAATTCTGGTCCAGGAAGTATGGCCAGGAGGCAGAAGACAATCTCATTGCTGCTGCAAGAGGTGGCTTGGTGGTGGTGGTTTTAATTTTTTTTAAAAGGAAAGAAAAATCCACTTGGGCCCTCATCTAAAGTAAGGTAAGCCTAACCACAGCTGAAATTTCTACAGAGTTCACCCACTTCACTTTTGTACACCTCCTCCCACAAATGCCTAAAGAAAGTGAGCCCAAGTGTTTCGGCCCAGCTGTTGTCTGAGCACAAGACTGAAGCTTTTCCTAGCAGTAGTGGGAAAACAAGCAATGCCGCTGGGATGTAGCTATACTTGCAGTAAATTTCTGTGCCCATCTGAGCCACCTTGGGTTTTCTCATCTGTCTCTGAAAAATTATTGAAGGGATCAATGTAATCAAACTAATTGTGTGGATCACAATTTGTTTAACATCCATACTAAGGGGCATTCTCAGCATATGTACTCAGAACTAGGAATGTTGGAGAAATCTGCAGATTCAAATGAGTTCAGATTTCCATGAATCCGACCAGAGGATTCCACAACAGACTGGCTTTTTCCAAGTCACGTGGATTCCACAGACTTGTGTAGGGATGTACAAAAGTCACTTACCTTTTCGCGGATGTGATTCGCGGTGGGGGGGAGGTGCTCTGTCCTTCCCCCCAGAATCCTCGACCGGGGGGAGGCTATCCAGTCCTCCCCGCCGGAATCCTGCCTGGCCGGCTCCGCAGAGCAGCCGGCCAGGGCCGTCCGCAGCCGGAGTTCCAGCCATAGTGGCTGCCATTTGCGTCCAGCCAGGCTGCCGTGATAGGCTACATAAGTATTTACGTAGCCTATCATGACAAGCCAAAAAAAAACCACAACGCGTACACAAATGGCGGCTATGGCGGCCGCCATTTGCGTTCCCTATTTTTTGCCATTTTATCTTACGTAAATATTTACGTAAGCTATTACGGCGGGGGGGAAAAGGAACGCAAATAGCGCCCACTACGCTATTTGCGTTCCCTTTTTTTCGCCGTAATAGCTTACGTAAATATTTACGTAGGCTAAAACAGCGAAAAAAAGGGAATGCAAATGGCGGCGGCCATAGCCGCCACCATTTGCGTACGCATTTCTTTTCTTGCCGTGATAGGCTACCTAAGTATTTATGTAGCCTGTCATGGCAAAGGCAACTACGCAAATGGCGTGGTCGCTGCCATTTGAGTTCGCAGCAGCCGGCCAAGAGACCAGCTGCTGCTGCTGCTGCCGGAGCCACCGCCACTGGAACATCCGCCCCAGTTAAGCTTTCATCCCAGGGGGGATTCTGTGGGGGGGTGGGGGGGGAGGCCGTTCCACCACGGGTTTTGGGGGGCCGAATGCCAGTGCATTCGGCCTCACTGAAATCTGTGGTGGAATTCTCCGCCATCCCTAGACTTGTGGACCAGTTTTTTTACTTTTGGTAGGGATTTGCAGAAATGTGCATTTCCACAAGTGCACACTTGCTCTAATGCACATTTGCAAACAGGAATGAAATTCTTGCACACTTCTTTCACACTTGTGCACATGTGAACTCATGTGAAACAGGAATGAAATTCTTGCACACTTGTGCTGATGAACATTTGCAAACAGGAACACAATTCTTGTATATCCCTAAAAATAAAGTCGATTCTGTCAATGAGGGAACGAAAGGCGACTCTAGGGATGTCAGAGAATTTCTCCTAGGGATGTCAGAGAATTTCTCCATGAATCTCGGGGAGGCCGAATGCCAGCGCATTCGGCCCCCCGAAATTGGTGGAGAAACGGTCTGCCCCCCCCCCGCCCCCCAGGATGGGACTTACCTTGTGCCATTTCCAAGTTAAAAAAAAAAAAAGTGAAAGGCTACGTAAAGATTTACGTAGCCTATCACGGCTAGATTTTTAAAAAACACCGTGATAGGCTACGTAAATGTTTACGTAGCCTATCACGGCTGAGTGAAAAAAACAAACAAACCCGCGTGTATGCAAATGGCGGCGCCAATGGGTGCCGCCATTTGCGTACATGCGTGTTTTTTTTTTCCACTCAGCCGTGATAGGCTACGTAAACATTTATGTAGCCTATCACGGCTGACTGCAGGGATGCAAACGGCGGCAGCTACGGCCGCCGCCATTTGCCTCCCGGCAGGACAGGATTCGCGGCTGGAGGAACGGGGCGCCTCCCCCCTGGCCAGAATTTTGGGGGGAGGGACAGAGCGTCTCCCCCCCACCATGAATCAACTTTCGGGTTCAGGTAAGGGACTTTCGTACGTCCCTATGTGAAACACAGACAGAATGTATATAATAAAATCCATACATCCGTGTTCAGAACTTGACCATCTCAGTTAGAAGCCATCAGTAATGCCTACACATGATTATTTACCCAAATGAGGATTTGCAGCCATTTGAAAAAGTTGGCCACCACCATGCAGTCCTGCAACTATTGGGCTCTGCAGAGGATATGTGCATTGAGTTGTGGATATAAGGTCATCTATTTGATCTTAAACTGCCATACTAATTTCATCAGTTGCTGTACAATGTTGTAGTTATTTTTTATGAGAGATGACAATGATGCCCACTTAACTGTTACTAACAGGCATGGGAATTGACAACTGACAGTAATGGAGACAGCAATTCTCTGGAACATCAGCCTCTTTGCTGGATAGGTTGCCATGCCTATGCCATTCCTACAATAGCATTTTTAGAGGAGTCCAAGAGATTTTCCTCTATGGGAAAATGTGTTGCATCAAATGCTTGTGAAAAGATCTCAAAATTGCTCCCCTGTGCTGGATTCATTTAAAACTCCCAGTGTGCTGAGTATATTGGATTTGTGTTACTGTGCTCAAATAATAATGTGGGAAAAGGTCCTAGTCTTCAAAGGCTACAATCCTAAAAACAGTCCTACCATTAGGTAGAGTGAGGCGGCCACCTCAGGCAGAAGATGCTGGAGGGCAGCAAACCATGGCAAGATGTTGGAGGCAAAGCTGTGTGTGCCAAATGGCTTGCCCTGTGCCCCCTAAGCTAGCCTGCTGCCCTCTGGTGCAGTGGTGAATGTGTCAACCAGTGTTAAAGTAAGATTTAGATGCCAGTCTGGTTGGCTCTGTATGTGCAATGGTGAGGGAAGCCTTCTCGTCCTTTACTCCAGGCAGCAAAATGTCTCAGACCAGCCCTGAGTAAACTACATTGCATTCAGTGGGGCTTATCTCTAAGTAAATATGCATAGGATTGCACTGTTAGAGTATATCATACAGGAAGAAAAATAGTCATACAGTGAGCTTTGCAGGCATGGTTTATACTTCCCTGCCATATGTGTGCCAAGAAATGGGGAGGGACCATAATTCCACAGTCTTTTTTTTAGTGGGATGCTTCTCTGTCAGAAAAACCTTCTCACTCTTCCCCCCAGATGCCACCTTTCTCGGGGGGGGGGGGACATTGTAAAAATTCGGTGCAGCCCTAGTAATTTGTAATTTTGTGTTTGAGTGGGTCCTGTTATATGAACTAAGAAAAATGGCATTTTTCTTTGGTAAACAATCACATTATTTTGGGTTGAATCAAATGCACCATTCATGCAAGGTTGCTTGTCCAAGATAAATTTTCTCTCCACCCCATACCATCCCCCTGTTGCCCAACCAAAAAGCCTAAGAGTTGGGCATCTCCCAAGAATGGCCAAGTATTTGGGGATGCTGTTGAAGGGGATTATCAGGGGAAATTAGACAGAGTCCACTTGCACGAGTGGAATTTGCACAAGCTGCCTCTGCCCAATTTCCCCTATCTCCCTATCATTGCACCCTTTTCCCCAAATCACAGGCCTTTCCTGAGTGTCCCCAGGAGGCTGCTGTGAGGGGGAAGAGATGGGGAATTTCCTTTGTGTACATGCTGCACTGGGTGCAACACTTTGTATCTGTATCTTAACTACCATGGGACTGTTTATGGCATTATTCTTGAGGGAAAGATTTTAGTTATTATTGCCAATGTATTGGTGTAATGAAATGGTTGTGTTGTGGGCCACCATTAAAAAGGAAGATGTGGTGGCCTTCAGAATTACACCAGGACTGGAAGTTATGACTGGGAGTTGGTGTCTTTATTGCAACAGAGAGGAGCCAATTCTGATGGCCAAGCAAGACTCCAGTGACTGCTAGGAACCTGTCTAGGAGTGTGGTGATAGTTGTTTGCCTCAGGCATATAGGTGAGTTGAGAGCTTCTCAGTGTTTCTGTGTTTGGTACCATATATCTCCACGGAGAGACTCTGATTTGAGATCCATGGTCTTTGACACTTCAGCATGGTCTTTAACACAGGAAGCAGTTCCATCACTTCCTCTGAGTCTTGTCAGAGAAGGCAAGGGAGTTCTAAGTTGTCATGATTTCTTCCTTCACTGTCAGATCTTCAGGCACGTGTCCATTGCAAGCTGACAGAGGATTCGGTTTGAGCTTAACATGATGTAAAGACATCTATGAGAGTTCAATTTATAAAAATGCAAATTTTTGATCCTGGATTTATTTTTCTAAAGGATTGCAAATCCTAGATGTCAGACGATGTGCTAGTCATTTAAATAGTTCAAACCAGAAAGCTTCTCGTAATCTTGAGAACAAACGCTGTGCATTAAATTTAGTACTTCAGAAGTCAGCAGTATTACTTTTAAATAGTAGGTAAAAATTCTTATAACAAGCGGACTCTCTCATAGGTAGTGCCCAACCCCTCATTGTGTGCACATATGTATCCATAGCACATTAATTAGTTCAAGCAGTTGGCAGTTGGCATATAGACAACTAGGGATCGATCCAAAACAGAATCCTGGATATGTTTCCCAGCTGAACTTTCCTTTGCTGCGAGAGCTATGAAGTACCACATGCAATGCTCTATTAGGCCAAATATCTCATTGCCCATATATTCAAATGAACTGTAGAGGTTATTAACTTGCCCTTGGCAAAAAGATTTAGTTTTCTAGGGCAAACGCTTTTATAAATTCTATGTGTGACAGTTTTATTACATATTGTAAATAGAATAGCCTGCCAGATTTTTATGACAGCCATCACTAAGTCATTCAGACCTTATTACTTTGCAACCCCTCATGTACCTTGAATGTTCTTTTTTTAAAAACATTTTTAGCATGTTTGATTTTTGAACATTGCCATTTTTGCATATTGGAGAGCAGCTAGGCTCACAAAAATGATTTTTAGATAGTTTTAGATTACAGTTGCCTCATATATCTTTTTGTTAAAAGGCTACATTATAATGGTGCAGACAGACATTAATTTACACGTTCTGCATTTATAGCCATAGACTCATTTAAGCTTGTACAGTTACTGATAGCATTTACTTTAATGGTTTCTGTGCTCAGCTGCATACCTCTGCTGAGCCCTCCAAGCTGTAACCAGTGGGTGTTCTTGTACCTACTGCAGTAGGCAGTTTAATGTCAGTGGTTCATATTTCATAATAATGTACATGTTTTATTATAATAAAAAGAAGGGTTTGCCCAGTTTTCATATTAACCATCATGGGGCCATATATCAACTAGATGTTTGTTCCTCTCTCCTTTTTTTGTTCCTTTTCTGTTCTCCAATATCTAAAAGTTACATTTTAAAATACAATACCATTTATTTTTGCATTGAATTAACCTTTGCAGTTATTTGCAAAATATGCCACACAATGCCTAACGTGCTTAGTGCTTTTCACACCTGGAAACTGAGGATGCAGCATTTATACAGATACAGATTTATAACAGCAGCCAAAATTCTGAGCTCTGCTTTGACTAAAGGTGATAGGTATGTTATTCAACAAATCTGTGCTACACTTCACCATCACTGCTGCCATTGCTTTGACTATTATCCATGTTCCTTTAAAAAAATAAATTACTCTCAAATTTTGGGCAGGTTTTCAAACACACTTACAGCAGGTGCATTGCTTGCTTTTTGAAGAGCACATATGGGACAAATGTGATGTTGTATATTAGATGAGTAGCGTGGAATAAAGGATGGGTGAATCCTATGCCAAATGTTTTGATTCAAGCAAAACTGACCTATATTTTTTCTCTTTGAAAACAATCTTCTCAAAGTTGTAAACTAGTGTTGAATAAAGCTCTCTTTCAGACTAACAGTGTGCTGAACATACCTCTCCACGTATGCATGTGTGTGTAATACTCTGGGACTTTCTGGGTGTGTGAAATTCTAAGAATTTTCAAGTGGCCAAAGGTAATGTTCCCCAGGGCATATTTCTGTCCCAGGAAAGCCACTGAGTTTCTGCGCACAGCCACCACTCTTTGAAATGGCAGCAAGCCTTTTCTTTCTTTTCTTTTTTGTAAAAGAAATGGATGGAGTAAAAAAACAACAACCCTGGCCACCCTGAAAGGCCCTAGAAATTCAACCCTCCTCCAAACTTTAGGGAGGGCATTTTTGCCCTACCCCCATGAAATGCCAAAATTCTTCACAGTGCTATTTCAGACCATTTTCATGAGAAGCTGTTCTCTTCTAAACCAAGTCAGACCATTGCTGTCTTGATCTTGATAATATCTACATACAGTTTACTGTGTCTGAGGCTCCCAGTTCTGCCAGGAATGACCTTCTGCAAGCAAAGTACTATGAGCTGCAGCCCTTCCTTATGTGTATTGCCCCGGCCACGGACTTCGTCCTCTTAATTTAGAGGTGCCAAGATAGTGATAAATCAGACCCAGATTTACTTACAAGGAGTACTTTATTGAGTAACTTACAGCACACAGGCATATAAATGGTTGGATCAGACAGCTTCTCTGAACCCAGAGCCATGGGGTACAATGGGTTTTATACCATACATGTTAGCAATGAGGCAGCATAACAGCAGCAAGTGCCCCCTAGCATTCATTCCCAGCATAGACTAACAGCACGTGGTTCTCAGCACAGCCACCTGTAGCTTTAAGGTAAACAAACTTCGCTTCCCAGGCAGAGTGCTTGATAACACTCTCACTCATTAGTATGGAATGTGCTAGGCCGCACTATTGGCCGCACTCATCTCCACATGCTCAGAGGCTTACTAACAAGGGAATTGCACTAATAATGAACTTAAGCAAGCATTATGGATCTCTAGGCCCCTCTAACACTACAGGTGACTTGATATGCTCCTGGGGCCAATACATTATGTTGCTTTGTATAATTGTAACAGACTGGGATTCTGAAATCAGTCATGTAATGGAATAATGTAAGCAGGAAAGGGAATCCAGAAAGTTTGATGAGAATTAATTTGTATATTCTAGGTTTTAAGTGTTTGGTTTCTAAATGTGAAAAGGAAAATGCTTGTTCATAGGGCATTTGAAAGAAGAACTGTGTTATGGACAAGAATGTGGCTAATTTCAATAAAGAGCTAGGAGATTGTCCTAGCTTCTTGAGAGCTGTGGTATATTTTCTTGCCTTCTGGAAGAAAGAGACTGCTGTACTGCTTGTGCCTGGGCCAGAAGTTGTTTTGCAGCGAGGATCTGAGAGAGTGGTTTTTCAAGGGGTGAGAACCCATTCTACAGACTGGTATCTGGTGGCTGCTGCAGAGCTTGTGCCTGGTAGCCTCCTGAGCCAATGCTGAGAGTGATTAGACTTCGCTATCTTTTGTAATTGCTATGAGACCCTGGTTTGGGATGCTTGTGACCAATCCATCCATGGACATATGAGGAACTGTGCTAAGCCACTCTGTGTCTGGCTATTCTGCAAGGGACTAATTGGGATTGCCTTTACTTGATGTATGCTGGGGTGTGATTGATGTTCAATGTGTTGTAATACATCTCTTCTTAATTGACTTTCCCTTGCCCAGATGTGTGAGTAGGGTTAACTTCCTGGGTTGTTAGTCAGATTCAGGTTGCCCCATATAGAGCCATTTCCACTGCAGTGACATATGTGTGAATAGTGGGACTTTCTTGCTCAGTCAGCTTGCTCACCCTTCTGAGCTGTTGAATCATAGGAAAAACCAGTGTAAATTACCAAGTAGTCACTATTTGTCACATAGAAGTGGTGGTCACTGGGGTGATCTTCAAATCAAAGATGACCTATGTGAGTCACTTACTCTCCTCCAATGTGCAGGTCATTTGAATTCTATAGTGAATTATTAGAATCCCCATCATGCATTATATGTGTGAAGTGGACATCATGACATTACTGGGCAGTGTGGCTACACTCTAAATCCCACCCCTGGTAATGGGCACACTGCATGCAGCTGCTCACATGTAGCCTTCCATGTGCTAAGTGCTTAAGAGACAAGCAAAAGAAGCAACAGCTTATGAGAACTTTGTTATAAGGGTTTGAAGGCTATCCCAAAAGAGAGGGAGCAGATTGAGAGAGTGAGTGAGAGAGAAGCGGTGAACTGAAGGTCAAGGAAAGAAGGAGGGAAGAACAGAGAGAAATACAGCTTGTTACCTATCCTAAGGTATCCAAAGGTAATTATATCTTTTGAAAACAGAAGCACTGGGATAAAATGGAAGCTCACCCACTGGCAACAAGTCAAGATGGAAGCGCTGTTGGTTGGTAATCTATCTGACCATTGGGGTGGTGTTCAGCCTTTACTGTATGTAGATCCAGCTTTGTTGATTGATACACAACTATTCCACTTTCTGAAGAGATTACCCACAGTTTGGTAACAAATGGCTTGATTGGTTCAATCTCTTATAGATGAGGCTGTCTCTGAAAAGTGTTCAGAAACATCAGGGGGTTCAAAATGCAGCCTCCAAGTTGCTAATTGGGATTCACCATGGGAAACATATTTCCCCATTATTTGAAAAGTTCCACTGGATTCCACTTTGTTTCCAAACCCAGTGTGCTAGACCAAGTCTAGTCCAAGGTATTTGAATCATCACCTTCTCCCTTATAAAGTTGATCAATTAAGATTGTCATCTCAGGGTACTGGATTGTTCCATTTTGCCTAATCAATGGATCATTGCTTTGGCATCAATACGTGTCATGTCTACAGGGATGGTGCTGGCACCCAACTGGGTCCAGGAGTCCATCAGACTCCCCCCTTGCTCACTCCCCCAAACCAGCTTGGCGAGCTGCTGCCCCTGTCCACCGAAATGCATGAGCAGGCGGGACTTACTGGACCCGTCTGCTCACGCCCAGCAGCCGCCCATCCTCCTTTCAAGTTATCATCTTTTACACAAGATGGGGCTCTATATTTTCACATGTTTACTGTTGTGCACAACCACAGCCATAAAGGGACATTTCCACAACATTTGTGGCCTCTAATGTTGTGAAAATGGCCCTTTACAGCCATTCACAATAGTAAATATATGAAAATATAGAGCCCCGTCTTGCATAAAAGATGGCGGCTCGCCTTGAGGAGCAGGCAGCTGTGGCATGCTCCCAGACAGCTCTCCAACCCCTCCAGGGGCTCAGGCAGCTTGGCTTACATGGGGGAGTGGCAGCAGTGGCTGCTCAAGCACCTGCCAAGCAGAGAATCCAGTGAGTCCATCCATCCCTATGCATCTTATGGATCTTAGGCTGCATCTTATTCAGCAAAAATGTTTGTTTTGTATCTGTTGGATGCCTCAATATCTAGGGATGTCAGAGAATTCTGCCACAGATCTTGGTGAGGCCAAATGCCAGTGCATTCGGCCCCCCGAAATCCATGGCGGACTGAAGCCCCCCCGCCCCCCCGCGAAATGGGCCCGGAATGGAGCACCTACCTGCTGCTGTCCATGCTGACTTGCGAAAGGCGGCCGCGTCTGCGGCTGCCATTCGCTTCTTCCATGTAGCTGTGATAGGCTACATAAGTATTTACGTAGCCTATCACGGCAAAACTAAGGGAACACAAATGGCGGCGGCTATGGCAACCTGTTACAACCTGCAACCTGTTACAGACATGAGTTAGAATGAATATTGAAAGAGGTGGAATTTGGAGAACCTCTACGAGCTCGAATTTTGCTGATTTGTCCATCCTGAATTCACACATCCAAGTTACCTCTTGGTGCAGCAGATTTCAGGTGAGAAACAAGGATGTGTGAACCAGCCCACAATGTGATAAACACAATGCTGCACTGGTCAATAGCAGGACATAATACATACAGTGGACATTCCAAAGCTGCAAAAGCCTCAGGCAGAAATACTTCATGTGAGTTTCAGCACATTCCCACCTTTATTTTTACTCTATAGATAGGCAATAAAACAAACTTAATTCATGACTGCGTTTCAAAGTAGTTTGCAATTATTCTTTTCAGACTGAAACATTACCTTAGGGAATGTGGCTTTCTCATACATCAACATGTTATTGTGTTTGTGAGAGTATTCCCCCTCTGATTTTGACTGACACAGCTAATTACAACAATTCTTGAACTCAATGTGATTTTCTGGCTGTGACTGACCATTCCAAATGGGGCATGAATAGAGCAACCTGGCTGTAGGAGATATTGAGATTTTTAAATGGCAGCTTCCTTTCCTGCAGCACAAAAGCCAAACATATTTTGGCACAACAAAGTATTTCACATAATACCTTTAAAGCAAGTCCAGAAGGTGTGGTTATCCTGAGATAATCACCCTCAGGGGAGATTAGAAGCAATCTTCTCGTAAAAAGGCATAAACAAACTGAAAGGTCTGCAAAGAACAAGTCAGAGGGCAATGGGAAAGAGAGCTTGTCCGCGGGAGCTGTTGACTGTAATTGCAAATAAAACACTGGTCGCGTAATTCCAGCTACTGATGTTATTGGCAGATAAAGATGCAGTTCTTGCATCACATTTTCTAGGATAGTTTTAGTAAAAATCAATGTAAAAATCCTACTACTGAAGATTGTAGGACAAAGGATTGTGGCCTAGGCCAGCACAACTTGTGACTCACCAAACAGAACATCAGCATGATGCTAAGTAACACCCCATGAATGGAAGAGCTCCTTCTGTCTGCAGAAGGAACTCCAATTCACCAGAGGCTTCCACTGGAAGAAGAGAAGGGGAAGATGATCTTCACTCTGATCTTCGGTCCCCTGTGCCATCTCCATGCTGTTTAAGACCCCAACCCTTGGCGGCAAATTTTGGGGGTACAAGAGGCTGCAGGGGAGAAGGAAAATTGTGTGCGGGGGGAAAATGGCTTCTCGCATTCTGCTGGCAGGATTGTCCTGTGAGCAGAACTCCAGTGATGGGATACTTCCGCCAGTGGCGTATTAGAGTCAAACTACACTGTACATTTTTTTTTCCTTTTTGTAATCTGTGCACAGGGAGGCAGAATTTTAGGAAGAAAATGGAGCAGAACCAGTGTGCACCAAGAAGGGGGGATTAAACCTCATGTAGTTTGACCCTTAGTTATGATCCAAGCCATAGTGCACTGGGATGTGTGTATATATGGGCAACATTCCAAGATATTAATAAGCCACCTAGTTTTTCTGCCTGCATGGTTTTCCAAACTATGGGGATAGTTGAGCACCTCCTGGGAAGCCATGAGACATGGCTGTTGGGCTGCATTGGACTTGGTGGGACATGGAGCATTTCATATGATGGGTTTGTTTTCACAGCAACTTTCCACCCATCCTCTCCCCTGGTCCTTCATGTAGTCCATCAGCAAATGTAATCCTGTAGGACTGTTAGTGCAATGAATATGGGAATGGTGCCAAATACAATATTGGTT
This sequence comes from Heloderma suspectum, assembly GCF_057233095.1. Taxonomy (NCBI): domain Eukaryota; kingdom Metazoa; phylum Chordata; class Lepidosauria; order Squamata; family Helodermatidae; genus Heloderma; species Heloderma suspectum. The sequence continues at coordinate 74,381,415 of NC_139460.1, read as the reverse complement.
AAGGAGTGGGTTTTGGTCCTATACATATAAAAGATCAACATGATTGAGTGCAAAACATAATGGGTTGGATCCAGACTTAGAACAGACCCACGGAGATCAATGGAATAACTTGTCCCATTGATTTCAGTGGGCATACTCCAAGTCTAAGCATAAGTAAGTCTGAATCCATCCCAATATTTCTTCTGTGACTGTTATGCATAAGGAACAGTGCCATTAGACATGCTTTTTCTTCAGTTGCTGACAGACTAGGTTACATTTTTCAATTTCAAAATCCATATTAGTATAATAGCTGAATGAGGTCAACCATAAGATCACAAAAATTGTGCAAGTTTCGGTATCTCCTGAGCTTGAACAATTTTAATAATCTTTTAGTTGACTTAATAAAGGTGTCACAGTAATATGGATGTATAAAAAAATCATAACTCAGTCTAATAGTAATAATATTTTTGATTACATTATTCCCTATGTATAAATAGGGAAGCATGTAGAATGAACTGGTTGCAGGTCCCTTAAACACTGATGGTTATTAAAGTTGCAGTCCCATTACTAACTCAGAAGTTGGTGTCTCCTTATTCCAGTACAACTCAGCCTTCTGGGAAAACAACCTCTTCATAAGTTGAGATCTACCAAGCTGAAAGCAGCTCACCCTGCCATGAATTGTGGTCAACTAAGTGCCGAGCACCCCCCCCCTTCCCATTTTTTCAGTGTTGGATAGGTGGCAAATCCAGAGGGGTTTTTCAGTTGTGTGTGGGCCGTGTTTCACTTGATGGGCCAGAAGTTGTGCAGGCCTAGTTTACACAGTTACAGCACAATCCTTTCCATGTCTCCTCAAAGAGAAGCCCCACTGAGTTCAGTGAAGTTTATTTGCAGGTAAGTGAGTCTAGAATTGCAGGCTTAAGAATTGAAAGACAGGCTGGAGTGAGTTGAAATAAAGGGAAGAAATTTTGCTGGCAAAATTTTTAATTCCAAGATAACTGAAATGGTAACAAGAGATTTGTGCTCAGTGGAGTTTCACTCATTCTGAAGTAAGGGAACAGGGCAGTGATTTTTGCCAGTTTCTCCTTCCAAATCCACTCTGCCCCCTGAGCAGCTGCAACAGAGGATTGGGGGATCTTCTGGCATAGTAAGGGAGGTGGTACTGGGGGCTGCAGGAGAAGGGGAACCAGCAAATATCAGCTCCCACCTCCTTGCTTCAGCAGAAAGCTTCTGCTGGATTGGTTCCCTCTACAAAAGGAAGGAGCCCTTCTGTTCATGGAGGGGCAAGTCAGCATTTAACCCTAGGTAAATTTGTTATGTATGCAGTGGTGGATGGAGTGCAGAGTTTCCTGCAAACACAAGTTAAGATATAAATGGGCAATCAAAGAGCGATTTTTCAAAGTGAAACAGTATTACTGCCATATATTTCAGCAACACCATCATCCTTGCTGCCATCAAGTATTGTATATGAATTGTACATGAGACCAAATTGGAGGTAGGTTCTCCACCCGCAATTGCCTTTATCAACTTTTTAGATTAGATGTGCATGTCTACTGTTACTTGCTCAAATTCGTGGTTTACTAGATCTCTCCTTCAGTACTTTAGCTTATCAGGCCAATCATGTCACAACTGCTGTTGTCCAAGCAATAAGTTGTTTCGCTCATTGCCCTGGTTCACATGACACAACAGCCCACCATGGCTTGATTTACAGGGGTTGTCGTGTCATGCTGGGCACCCACAGACATCATTTTTGCATGGCACCCATGGATGCCCACCTTGCCATGGCTTGTCATGTCATGTAAACCCAGATGCCAGGGGTTGTTTGAGGATTAGACAACCCTCAAATAACCCTAACACAAGCCATAGTGTTGTGAGTTTTGTGTTTGTTTTAATGTTTTGTTTTGTATGTCGCCTTGGGGCCCCTGTTAGGGCAGAAAGGTGATTTATGCATATTTTATAAAGTATATTATGAAAATATAAAAAGATTACAACAAAATTACTGTTCAAACTTTGTCAGAACAAATATTTTAGAATATATGTTCAGTTGAGAGATGCTGAATTGAAAAATGCCGATACATTCTCCATCTGGCACCAGCTTGCGGGTTCTTTCTTTCTTTCTCTTTCTTCATTTTCACCAGGAGACTAAACTATATAATTAATGTTGAGCTTGTTGGTGTATGTTAAAATATATGAAGGCTTATATGTTATTCTGATCAGATACTACTACAGTAGTACCCTATTAGAGAACTCCATTTAGAGAGAAAAGTCATCTACTTTAACAATGGGGCTTTCTTTCAGTACTCTGTCTCATGAGCCGATCCCATCATTTTTCAAATGTTGTATTTATAGCTGATGAAAATTGATCTTTATATGTAGGAACAGTATATTTTAAAATGATGTATTTATGAGAAATGGTGGCATACTTTGATTTTAAAAAAGCAATGTTCAGAAACATGGTGTATGAACATGGTAGAAGCCTACTATTTCTGAAAGTGTGGAACAGAAAGAGATCTCTGGTGTCGGGCTATGACACCACAAATGACTTTCCATTGTTTGTTGCCATCCAAGCAAGTTGTGACTCTGTTCTGCATGCTTAAATGCATACCTAAATTCAATTACTACTGGGGCAATATCTTGAAACTCATGTAAAATGTCCATGCAGCTTTTAAAATCAAATGAAATCACAGATTTATGAGACAATTGGATGGGACTTAGAGATGAACACTTATGAAAGTGCTGCAGACAAGAAATTGACCTATTTATCCACCTCTAACAATAAAAATAGTTTGCATATCTTACAGTCTGTATATGTCTATTCAGAAGTAAGTTCAATGAGGTGTAGACCAGGGAAATGAATATAGTGCTGCAGCCTTAGTGAAGCTGAAGGATAGGCATCGAGGATGGAAAAATAGTGGGAATCTTTCTTGATGTATTTGAATGACAGAGGTTTCCCATCTAAGGAGAGGGTGATGCTATTAGCTCTTTCTCCCTCTCCCCCCCCTCCCTCCCCCCCCCCCACAGAGGACAATAGAATAAGTTTTGGAGACTCTGAGCATTTCTACACCAAACTAAAACCATGCACCCTTATCGAAGCTTCTGCTTCTAGATTCCTTGCAGGATTAAGATCAGCTCCTTTTCATGTGGTTTCATCCACTTTTTTCTTTCTGGGCAAGTTCAATATGTTTCACTATACAGCGACTAGATGGTGCTGCGACATAGCATGACTACAGAATTTCAACAGAAAGTTATTGTGCTTTGAAGTCTCTTATCATGTTCCTCCATAGAGAATTAAGCCGCTATGATGACCAGAAGGGATGGGAGGGGCCCTGGAGGTTGACAACATCATGTAAAGGGCATGCAAAAAGGCATGAGTGACCAATCATGAGTGCACCATAAAAGCCTTGTGTAGAAATGCTCTGTGTCAGGGAGACACAGAGGAAGAGGGAAGGCTGGACTGTGAGCTGTAAGTTGAAGGCACATTATGGTGCATGTAGTTCTCTCTGGGAATTTGTTGTGAGGTAGCATGGCTTACCAAGAGTTGCTTGGTATGCTTCCTGTATCCATTTATGCTCTACTTCAGCTTTCCCCAAACTGGCTGGGGGATTCTGGGAATTCTAGTCCAACACATCTGGAGGGCACAAGGTTAGGGAAAGCTGCTCTACTTGTACATTTGTAAATAAACCAAGTATTACCGCCCCCACCATCAAACAAAAAAACCTGTAAGCCACCCATGAACTGTCTTCCAAAGGGAACCAAAATCTAAGTAGTGCTTTCTCACTGCTCACAGAAGTCAGAGATGGCATATAACAGGATCAAAACTTTGTTCCACTTTAAAAAAGATCCAAGACATTGTTCTGTGGGTTTATGGTGCCCCATCATCCACTCTGCTACATTCCAGTTTAACTTGGGGCATTTCTAAAATTAATTTTGGAACGTACACATGTATAGTTTGCTGCAGTTCTCACATTGTGTCTCTTGTTTTACAGGCTACAGATGTGGTTCAGCACAGATGTGCATTGTTTAAAGCACAGCACAAAAAGGAATCTTGATGCACAATTGTGTGATCACCTCAAGATTTCTTTTTGTTGCTGTGATTTAAACCAGGGTGCTGATGCCCTGGAGAGCTTTGGTAATCCGTAATAAAAATGTGAACTGAAAACTGGCAGTTGCAAAATTGTGCACGCTGAGCAGTCTGAACCAAGTCTGGAAATCAAATATGGAAAAATGGCAGATTGCTAATGCATTTGGATGCTGCCATTTTGGATGGGGAGAATTTTCATAGGACACCAATTCCTAGTCTCAACATATGTGCTGGCATATTTTCTCACAACATCAGAGTATGTAACATCCCTCTTATATCAGTGAGTGGATGTTGTGTTATTGTGACACCAAGTTTTAGTCAATGTGTGGGAGTTGGGTGGGGGGAATGCCCTAATAACAGTGTGAGTTTGGCTATATTTTAAACCCAATGATCCAGCATCTCCAAGCTGTTTGATGTGGAGTTATGTAAACAATTATGGACTATGAGTACATTGTGAAAGTGTCTTGTAAGTAGTAGAGAGCATTGTAATGTGATCATTCAGTTTATGGCTGTGATCCAGAGAAGCTGCTGCCAGGTGACAAGAGGTCTGCATTTGCAGACAAATTGCCTATGGGAATGTAAATTGTCATGTGGAATATTCTGCACAGCCATGATCCCAAGCATTTATGGGCTCACAGCTTTCTCCCACCTTGTGCCAAAGTGTGCAGTGATAGAGGCGTAACTCTTGCAAAGATATTTGGTAAAGTGCCATGATGAACAACCTATCAACTGAATGCTGCCTTTACTGACATTGCTGTAGCTCTCCATCTCCAAAGAATAAATGGGTTTCAGTTTCAGGGCTAGTGGATTTTGAACCAGAAACCTGCTCCTTATGTGCTACTGCAGAAGCACCACCTTCAGCATCCTTTCCCCAACCTGGTGGCTTCCAGATGTGTTGGACTACAGGCCCCATCATCTCTGCCAGCTATCTGGGGATACTGGGGGTTGTAGTCAAACACATCTGGAGAGCATCAAGTTGGGGGAAGGCTGGTCTTCAGTTTATTCCCAGTGCTCAAGCTATTTCAGGCTGATTGAGATTTGAACCATCCTGTCATCCTCTAGCTACAAATATTTGTGCCAGCAGGAGAGAGCAGTGCAAGGGTGATAAGAGAAGGGAATGCGCAGAGAAGCAGGGGTAGTGAAACAGGCCATAGCTCTAATGGATCCAGAAAGTAATGCAGGCAAGGATCTGGATTTATTCCTACCCGTTGCCTGAAATGCACCAATTGGCCTACCTGCTGGGGTGAATATTGGAGAAGGATGGCACAGGCGAGAATGAGTCCACTGGAAGAACCAAGCTAGGAGTGGTCTGGTGCAGTGCAGATAGCCAGGGACCAAATGGTACGGCTGTGTACGGACCCCCTGATCTGCTTCGGATGCCGCTTCAGATCATCCAAAGCAACCCCAATCTGCCTCGGATCGATTCAGACCCCTTCCATTCTGACTTGGATCCGAAACTGAAGCAAGATTCAGAAATCCGGATTGCATGTTTTGGGCATTTTCCCATTGACTTGCATGGGAAAACACAAATGGTCATAATCTTTTTAGTTTTTACAATACAGGCATGAAATTTGGGGACCTCTCTGTGCCCCTGGAGAGGAGGCCACCTGCAAAATATCAGTTTGGCCCAGCAGTTTTTGTGCTAGGTGGAGTTGAAATCTGATGTTTTCCACAGAAACTCTCAAAGCAAAGAGCTGTAAGTTCTCCCTGTTTCCACAGATGTGTGTGAAACCTGGGCTTCTCCCAGCCCCTCTCCAGGGCATTGCACCCCCTAAAGCCCAGGCAGTTTGGCCCACCAGCTTGTGTGCTAGATGCAGGTGAAATTTGAGTTTTTCCAGGAAAACTCCCAAAGCAAAGAGCTGTAACTTATCTCTGTTTCCAGGCACGCATGTGAAACCTGGGCCCCTCCCAGCCCCCCTTGAGGGCATCCCACCCACCAAAGTCCAGGCACTTTGGCCCACTGGGTGCTGGTGAAATTTTATTTTTTCCAGGAAAACTCCAAAAGCAAAGAGCTGTAACTGCTCACTGTTTCCACACACATGTGACACCTGGGCACCTCCCAGCACCCCTCAAGGGCATCCCACCCACCAGAGTTCAGGCACTTTGGCCCACTGGCTCGTGTGCAAGGCACTGGTGAAATCTGAGGTTTTCCAAGGAAACTCAGAAAGCAAAGAGCCATAACTTCTCCCTGTTTTCATGGATATGTGTGAAACCTGGGCCCCTCCCAACCCCCCTGAGGGCATCCCACTTGCCAGATTCCAGGCACTTTGGCTTGTGTGCAAGGTGCAGGTGAAATTTGATTTTTTCCAGGAAAACTCGCAGAGCAAAGAGCTATAACTTCTCCCTACCTCTGCCCCTGCCAACACCCCAAAGATGCCTCATATTGCGCTGAATTGCTTTGCCACACAGTGGACTGTTATTGGAATAAGAAGGTAATTAATATAAATACTATGTGTCTCACGCTTTTTCAACATTGCCTTGAAATTTGGATGTATAGTGTTGGTGGAACAACAACCTAGCTCGCACACATATGCGGACACAGACACACAAGAGCTAAAGAAAAGCAGAACTACCAGAGCAAATGATGGGTGTCTTTAATTTCTTGTTTTACCTTTCATGTTCTTTTATAGAAGGTAGGATAACTTCAAGAAATACAGGGCGATAGCACAGGTGATTAGATAACAGCCAAATCAAACCCTTATTTAAAAAACAACAACCCTTCTTTAATTTCTGTTTTGGGAGGATCAACACAGAGAAGACACAGATGGTTCACTTCAGCACGGGGGTGGGGGAACAAACACTACACACATAGGCTGCTATAATATGTGTTTCTTTAAGGATTTAGAAAGAAAGAAAATACTGAATGCTTGAATATGACTTAAAAGGGCGGGGAGAACATGCCCAGAAGTCGATGTTTGTTTTTAAAATTCTAAATAAGAGTCGGTTTGTAAAAATCTGACAGAGACACACAATTGACTGACAAAAACGACAAGAAAATACAATAGAGAAAGCAGAAGTAAGGCTCAATGTTACACAACAAACTCAGCCTTTTCCGGAGTCCAAAACTGAGATAAATACAGGAATGGTGGGGGGAGGGGGAGCATGGCAGCAATTTGCAAAGAAAAGCTTTGTTAGTTTGAAAAAATATGGAAAGGAGAGATAGAATCTAATCAAATACAAATAACAAATGAGTTGGAGGTACAAAGATATAGGAGAAAGTGGCTGGAAGAGGTGCTGCAAAAGTCACTGTCCCAGTGGGGATGGACGATCAAGGGGTGAGAGAAGGGAATGCTCCCAGTACAACGAAACTGTTTCCTTTTAATTTAAATTCTGAGGAAAGCCTAATGGTGATCAAAATTGGATAAATTAAAGGAACAACTCCTAGGAATGCACGCGCGCACACATGATCATCTACCCACACCAGCCCTCTCTCCCAAAGACACAGCTAGCGCAATGACTGAATGCAGCCTTTTGCCGAAGTATATACCCCCTTCCTCCAACTCTCTCTCTGATTGGAGAGTGGTAGCGTTGGTTCTAGCTAAGGGTTCCTATTCCCCAAAGCACACTCCCTCCTCCTCCTGCGCTCACCTTCCCGCCTCCCTGCATCCACTTCCCTCCTCCTCCTCCTCTTCCTCCTCCTCCTCCTCTTCCTCATGCCCATCTACATGAGAACTGAGAAGTTCATACATTTTGGAGACAGCCTGTCTGGACTGCTGAGGCATTTAGTAGAGCTCCACATATACAAGTCAGAGGAGGTGCTTCGCCCCAGGGCACCTCGGTACTACTCTGAACTGCCTCATATCACAAGTTTTTTGCTCCAAAACAGCTCGCTTCACCTTGTTCAGGGGTGTACAAAACCCCGCTTACCTGGCTCTACCGGGTTCTGCAGGTGGGGGGAGGCGATCTGTTCCTCCCCCCGGAATCCTCAATGGGGGGAGAGGCGATCCTTTCCTCTCCCCCTGGAATCCTGCTTGGCTGGCTCTGCTCCGCAGCCAGGCCGCAGAGCCGCTGGCCGGGCCAACCCGCAGTGGGGCCTCCAGCCACTGCCGGACCGGTGCGGACGCAAATGGCATCCTGTGTAGGGGATGCCATTTGCGTCCTTTCCCCTCCCCGTGATAGGCTACGTAAATATTTACATAGCCTATCAAGGCTAAAGCAGGGACGCAAATGGCAACCCCTATGCCATTTGCGTTCCCACTTTAGCCGTGATAGGCTACGTAAATATTTACGTAGCCTATCATGGCAAAACTAAGGGAACGCAATTGGCGGCTACGGTGGCCACCATTTGCGTTCCCTTTTTTTTCCATGATAGGCTATGTAAATACTTACGTAGCCTATCATGGCTTCCACAGGGACCCAAATGGCATCCCTGCATTAGCTGTGATAGGCTATGTAAGTATTTACGTAACCTATCACGGCTATATGGAAGAAGCGAATGGCGGCCGCAGATGCGGCTGCATTTGCAATACAGCGCGGACGGCAGCAGGTAGGTGCTCCGTTCCAGGCCCATTTCGCAGGGTGTGTGTGGGGGGTTTGTTCTGCTACAGTTTTCGGGGGGCCGAATGCACTGGCATTCGGCCTCACTGAGATCCGTGGCAGAATTCTCCGCCATGCCTAACCTTGTTATTCAAACTTCCTAATGAGTTGGTGCACAGCCCTACCAAATGGCAGGCAAAGAAAGCAAAGTAATCAGTCAAGAATCAGAGTCCTGGAACAAGACTGGTCATAAAGAAGTCCTTCAGAACCCTGGAGAGGTCCCAAGGAAGGAATGATGTATTCAGACTAGGGATGGCAGAGAATTCCACTACGGATTCCAGGGGGGCCGGATTCTAAGAATCCGCCCCCCCCCTGTAGTCTGTGGCGGAATGGACCACCCCACCCCGCCACCCTGTGAAGTCCAACCCGGCCGGATCATACCTGGCAGGCTGGCACCGCCGGCTCCGGCTCCAGCCGGGTCCATCCACGGCTGGTCTTCGGACGCGAATGGTGTCCAGCCTAATGGATGCCATTTGCATACCTTCCCCTTCTATGATAGGCTACGTAAAGCTTTACGTAGCCTATCACGGTAAGGGGAAGGGACGCAAATGGCGTGTGCTATGCCATTTGCGTAGCACACAATTTGTGTCCCTTCCCCTTCCGTGATAGGCTACGTAAGCTTCCTGTAGCCTATCATGGAAGGAGAAGGGACGCAAATGGCATTTGCTAGGCTGGACACCATTTGCATCCTGAGACCGGCCGTGGCCGGAAGTCCAGCAGCAGTTGGCCCCGGCCAGCAGCTCTGCGGACTTGCCACGGAGTGGAGCCAGCCAGGGAGGATTCCGGGGGGTAGGGATGGCGGAGAATTTCTCCCCGAAACTTCGGGGGGCCGAGCGCCAACGTGTTCGGCCCCCCGAACAAGTTTCGGGGAGAAATCCTCCGCACCCCCCCCCCCGGGACGGGACTTACCTTCCCTGAATGTCCCTCCCGGCGGCGGGTCCGGCTGGCGGTTCGTCGGGTGTTCGAGCGGGGCGGGAGCAGCAGCGGGTCTTTCGACCGGCTGCCGCCCCCGCCATTGCAATAAAAGAAAAAAAAAACACGTCCCCTGATAGGCTACGTGACGATTCACGTAGCCTATCACGGCTAGATTTGCAAAGTCAGCCGTGATAGGCTACGTGAATCGTCACGTAGCCTATCACGGGTGACTTAAAAAAAAAAAAAAGTGTGTACGGATAATGGTGGCCCCCATAGGGAGCCGCCATTCCCGTTCCTTATTTGGTCGCTGTAGTCTACGTAAATGTTTACGTAGACTACGGCGAAAATAAGGGCAACTCTATTTGCATTGCCCTTATTTTCGCCGTAGTCTACGTAAACATTTACGTAGGCTACAGCAACTAAATAAGGAACGCGAATGGCAGCTCCCTATGGGGGCCGCCATTCGCGTACGTGCTTTTTTTTTTAAAAGTCACCCGTGATAGGCTACGTGACGATTCACGTAGCCTATCATGGCTGACTTTGCAGATCTAGCCGTGATAGGCTACGTGAATCGTCACGTAGCCTATCAGGGGAAGTTTTTTTTTTTACTTCCGCGTTCGTGGCCGGGCGAGGCGAGGCGCCTCCTCCCCGGCCTGAATTTCGGCCGGGCGAGGCGGGAAGCCTCCCCCCCCGGCCTGAACTTCGCGGGGGGAGCAGCGAAGCGCTCCCCCCCACCGCGAACAAGCTGCGAGAAAAGGTAAGTGACTTTCGTCCACCCCTACCGGGGGGGAGGACCGGATTGCCTTCTCCCCCCCCCAGTGGATGCAAGGTAAGGGGGTTTTATTCACCCCTAGTTCAGACAAGAGCTGGATGCTGACTCAGCACTTCAACAGACTGGCAACCATGACTGTCCTCTTGCTTGACAATAGAGGTCTGTACAAGGGCATCTGTAATACCTGCCCTTAAGGGCTTGGCATGTGAGCTGCTCAGGTGCGTAAGGTGGGAGGGGCATGGACTGGAGGGAGAGGAGAGTGGAAGGGAAGTTTGTAAGCCACTGGTGGGGCTAAGAAAGGAAAGAGGGAGGAGAGAAAGGGCTGCAGGAGAAAAGGAGGCAGCAGAAACAGCAGAGTGAAGGAGTGCAGCTGAGAAGGAAGTCCAGGGAAGGCAGCAGCGTGGTGAAGAAGAGAAATAGGTAGATAGAGCAACCAGAGAGGAAGAATGAACCACCAGAACAGAAGCCAGCAACAAAAAGTAACAACAGACTGAAGGAAGTGGGACAAGCAACTGTTGCTGGTCTAACAACAGCAGTACTGTGTTTTGTCATGATCTGTGGTGTAAAGTTAGAGTTGTTCATATCTGCTTCATTCTGTTCTATTTGTTATTTCATTAATATCGTTATTTACCATAAATCCTAAAGTTAAGTAAATGCTGTTAAATATTTAGCTGGCTGTCTCTGGGCAGATGGCAGCCTGCCCCTCCTCACCCTAATTATGAAACCCGAGACATCACACGTCCCTCTGGCCTGAGGCTCGGGGCTGGTGCCACATCGCCTCTTGGTCAGCACACTGCCTGCTGTCATGCACACATGTACCTGTTAGATATCCTTTCCTCGGTGGGGTCCTGGTTCAGGCCACTGACAGTCTCTGACTCAGGGTCCAGGTCCGGGTCCAGCATCTCTGTGGGTTGTGCCACTGGCCCTCCTGGTGCCCTCTAAGTCAGTGCCCATGTCAGTGCTGGGAGCCTGGGTCGTATAACCCCACCAACAGCTTGAGCCATTTCCACACAGCCTGTGCCCCAGTTCTTGGGAGGGACGGTTGCCTGACCTGTTTCCTAGAGGTCCCTTATGTGAGGGGTGTGGGTGTGGGGTGCCTTTCCTCCTGACTATGGATTCTTCCAGGATTCATACACAGGAGCGGGAGCAGGTGTGAGACAACATTCCTGTCTTGTTCCAGGTAAGGCAAGGCTTGAATGTAAACCACCTGTTTCCTTGTTCTCCTTTGGCTTCTTACACTTTCTGCCTCCTTTCTATCTTTTCTCCATTGTTTTCCTTTCTTGCCCTTTTCCCTCTTCCTTCTTTCTGCTACCAGGGCCCTCTAGAACAAACCTCTGAAAAACTAACTGGGAAGGATCTGTAGCTATAAGGATACAACTATAACATAATGTGGCAAAGGTAGGACCTGACAGTGGCAGCAACAGAAGCTATAGGGGAAGGCAAAACTACTGGCCTTCACTTCATCACCTGGGTAAAATGCCTTCCCGGCCCCAGTAGTCAATGGCTAACACAGAGCCCAGAGTAACACCTTGGCGATAGTAACAGATCTCTAGCACTGAAGAAATCAAACGGTGCAGCTAGGAGGTGGGAGGGATCACAGTAAACAACCAGCTCCAAGAAAGCAACTGGCTCTCTAAATAGTCCAGAAGCCCTTCCTCTGGCCTGCCCAACCTGGTCCCAACTTCCTCTGCCCCCCAGCTAAACAGCAGGTGCTGAATGGCTTCAGAAGGAAGAGTGCCCTGATGTGGGTATGGCCAGAGGGTTCGTCTGGCCACACTCTCCCAGCCAGCCCAATGTGGTGCATAGTCCTCTTTGTCACTGTCACATCACAGAGCACACCGGGGGGCTCCCCCTCAAATGGGAGAGAGGCTTTGGGTTAGTTGCATTCTGCTCCTGTTCACTTGAACTGATTTCTGGCCTTTGACTTTTTCTTACCCATGGTTTAGTTCCTCTTTTCCCCTTCACATCTTATCTAAGGCTTAATCCTCATGGGGATGGTCAACCTGTCTTTGTGCTAGACCATGCTGGAGTAAAAGTGGAAAGATCACCTGACTGAATCTTCCCCTATCCCCAGAAATCCCTTCACATGGAATATTGGTATGTCAGAGAGACAGGACACAGCAATGAAAAACCTAGCAAGCCGGAGAGAGTGTGAGTCTACACTCTGACGTGCTAGGTTTCTATGTGCATAATTTTTCATTTTTCATTTGTACTGAGGAGCGTTTTATCACATGCAGACTGCAGCCACCCCAGCCCAGACTCAGGTATGCCACCGCAGTGAGAATCAACTTTACTTACTATATTTGTTGTTCAGTCATTAAGTCGTGTCTGACTCTTCATGACCCCATGGACCATAGCACGCCAGGCCTTCCTGTCCTCCGCTCTCTCCCGGAGTGTGCTCAAGTTCATATTCATTGCATCAGTGATGCTATCTAGCCATCTCATCATCTGCCATCCCCTTCTTCTGTTGCCTTCAATCTTTCCCAGCATCAGGGTCTTTTCCAGGGACTTTTCTCTTCGCATTTGGTGGCGAAAATATTTGAGCTTCAGCTTCAGTATCTGTCCTTCCAATGAGCACTCAGGGTTGATTTCCTTTAGGATGGACTGATTGGACCTCCTTGCAGTTCAGGGGACTCGTAAGAGTCTTCTCCAGCACCACAGTTCAAAAGCATCAATTCTTCTGAAGACACTCAGCCTTCCTTATAGTCCAGCTCTCACAGCCATACGTTACTACTGGGAAAACCATAGCTTTGATGATACGAACTTTTGTCAGCAAGGTGATGTCTCTGCTTCTTACTATGCTGTCTAGGTTTGCCATAGCTGACCTCCTAAGGAGCAAACGTCTTTTAATTTCATGGCTACAGTCACCGTTTATGGTGATCTTGGAGCCCAAGAAAGTAAAATCTGTCACTGCTTCCATTTCTTCCCCTTCTATATGCCAGGAGGTGATGGGGCCAGATGCCATGATCTGAGTTTTTTTAATGCTGAGTTTCAAACTAGCTTTTGCACTCTCTTCTTTCACCCTCAACAGGAGGCTCTTTAGATCCTCTTTGCTTTCTGCCATTAGGGTGGTATCATCTGCGTTATCTGAGGTTGTTGATAATTCTTCTGGCAATCTTAATTCCAACCTGTGATTCATCCAACCCGGCGTTTCTCATGATGTACTCTGCATATAAGTTAAATAAGCAGGGTGACAATATGCAGCCTTGTCGTACTCCTTTCCCAATTTGGAACCAATCGGTTGTTCCATGTCTGATTCTTACTGTTGCTTCTTGTCCCTCGTACAGGTTTCTGAGGAGACAGGTAAGGTGGTCTGGTACTCCCATCTCTTTAAGAATTTGCCACAGTTTGTTGTGATCCACACAACCAAAGGCTTTAGCATAGTCAATGAAGCAGAAATAGATGTTTTTCTGGAATTCTCTTGCTTTCTCCATGATCCAGTGAATGTTGGCAATTTGATCTCTCATTCCTCTGCCTCTTCGAAACCCAGCTTGTACTTCCAGTAGTTCTCAGTTCACATGCTGCTGAAGCCTAGCTTGTAGGATTTTGAGCATAACCTTGCTGGCATGTGAAATGAGCGCAATTGTACGGTAGTTTGAGCACTCTTTGGCATTGCCCTTCTTTGGAATTGGAATGTAAACTGACCTTTTCCAGTCTTGTGGCCACTGTTAAGTGTTCCAAATTTGTTGGCATATTGAGTGCAGCACTTTAACAGCATCTTCTTTTAGGATTTTAAATAGCTAAGCTGGAATACTGTCATCTCTGCTAGCTTTGTTGTTAGTAATGCTTCCTAAGCCCCACTTGACCTCACTCTAGGATGTCCAGCTCAAGTTCAGTGACCACACTATCATGGCTATCAGGGACATTCAGATCTTTCCTGTATAGTTCTTCTGTGTATTCTTTCCACCTCTTCTTAATCTCATCTGCTTCTATTAGGTCCCTGCCTTCTTGGTCCTTTATCATGCCCGTCTTTACACAAAACGTTCCCTTGGTATCTCCAATTTTCTTGAAGAGATCTCTAGTCTTTGCCATTCTATTGTTTTCCTCGATTTCTTTGCATTGTTCATTTCAGAAGGCCTTCTTGTCTCTCCTTGCTATTCTCTGGAACTCTGCATTCAGTTGGATATATCTTCCCCTTTCTCCCTTGCTTTTTGCTTCCCTTCTTTCCTCAGCTACTTGTAAAGTCTCCTCAGACAGCCACTTTGCTTTCTTGCAGTTCTTTTTCTTTGGGATGGATTTAGTTGCTGCCTCCTGAACACTCTTATGGAACTCCGTCCATAGTTCCTCAGGCACTCTGTCTATCAGGTCTAATCCCTTAAATCTATTCATCACCTCCACTGTATATTCATAAGGGATATGATTTAGGACATACCTGAATGGTTTAGTGGTTTACCCTACGTTCTTCAATTTCAGCCGAAATTTTGCAAGAAGCGGCTCATGATCTGAGCCACAGTCAGTTCCAGGTCTTGTTTTTACTGACTGTACAGTAGGGATGGACGAAAGTCACTTACCTGTCCTCGAAGCTTGTTCGCGGTGGGGGGGAGGCGCTTCGCTGTTCCCCCCGCGAAGTTCAGGCCGGGGGGGGAGGCTTCCCGCCTCACCCGGCCGAAATTCAGGCCGGGGAGGAGGCGCCTCGCCCGGCCGCGAACTAAAAAGTTTTTTTTTTTTTTAAATGCCCCCATGATAGGCTACGTGATGATTAACATAGCCTATCATGGGGGCGTTTTTTTTTTCTTTTATTGGAATGGCGGCGGCGGCAGCCGGTTGAAAGACCGGCTGCCGCTCCCGCCCCAGACAAACACCTGCCGAACCGCCGGCCGGACCCGCTGCCGGGAGGGACATTCGCCAAAGGTAAGTCCCGTCCCGGGGGGGGGGTGCGGGGTGTGTGGGGGTGCATAGAATTTCTCCCCGAAACTTGTTCGGGGGGCCGAACACGTTGGCGCTCGGCCCCCCGAAGTTTCGGGGAGAAATTCTCCGCCAACCCTACTGTACAGAGATTCTCCATCTTTGGCTGCAAAGGACATAATCAATCTGATTTCGATATTGACCATCTGGTGAGGTCCATGTGTAGAGTCGCCTCTTGTGCTGTTGGAAAAGAGTGTTTGCTATGATCAGCATGTTTTCTTGACAAAACTCTATTAGCCTTTGTCTTTCTTCATTTTGTACACCAAGGCCATGCTTGCCTGTTATCCCAGTTACTTCTTGACTTCCTACTTTAGCATTCCAATCCCCTATGATGAAAAGGACATCTTTTTTTGGTGTTAGTTCTAGAAGGTGTTGTAGGTCTTCATAGAACCGATCAACCTCAGCTTCTTCGGCCTCAGTGGTTGGGGCATAGACTTGAATTACTGTGATGTTGAATGGTTTGCCTTGGATTTGTACTGAGATCATTCTATCATTTTTGAGATTGTACCCCAGTACTGCCTTTCCCACCCTTTTGTTGACTATGAGTGCTACTCCATTTCTTCTAAGGGATTCTTGCCCACAGTAGTGGCCCTGCATGGCATAGCTTTGGCTTCACTGAGTTGCACAAGCCCCTTTGCCACAACAAGGCAGTGATCCGTGAAGGGGACTTACTATATACCTAGCTTGATTTCTGTACTGCTGCTGCTGCTGTTTCACTGAGCCTTGAACAGGATTCAGCAAAAGATTCAGTCGTGTGATGCCAACCTTGGCAGCAGATTCCTTTCCTCAGCAGCAGATGCTCAGTTCTCCAGCTAAAATATCATTCTTTTGTTGTTAATGTAGAAGGCAGATCAAAATACATTTAACCTGTATGTGATGGTGTTAGCTCTGGACCGCTGCCTGGAGCAAACTGCATTGAGACCGTCATTTTTTCAATAATATCCATTGATATGCTGGAAACTGACATATAGCATGGTGTCGGGTGAAGGGGTGCCTTTTTCTTGGCAGTTGCAGTGTAGAACTTCCGATGAAAGACAGAAAAGCAAGCAAGCAAATAAGGAGCCCTTTGAAGAACTGAACATTAGGTAGATCGGTATGTTCAACATTATCCAATAACTTTAAAATCCCATTGAAAACATAAACTCCACTGTAGCAGGGATATGTTTTATTATGTTAGTTTAGTATAAATCTCTGGAATATTTGCGATGGATATTACTTCCATATGAAAACCTTGGCCTGCTTCATAAAGAAGAGGAGACATTTATGATAAAAACAACTGTGTATAATCCAGGGACAAGCAGTGCATCCTATAGACCAGCCTTGCAGCCTGGTTCTCTCCAGCTGTAATACGATACCTCCTACTCCCAACCCACTGAGCTGTTCCAGTCTGTGAGGCTGCTGTGAGGTCCAGGAAAACCAAAGGGTAGAGACTCCCCATGACTTTCTCCCAAAGTTATCAACCAATGTGAGGAAGGCTGCTTCAGTGCCAAGACTGGACCTGAAGCCAGACTGAAATGGGACTAGATAATCTGCTTCATCCATGAACGTCTGCAGCTGGTCAGACACCACCCTTTCAATCACCTTGCCCAGGAATGGGATATTCGCAACTGGGTGGTAATGATCTAAAACCTCCAGGACCAGGGTGTGCCACTTCAGAGGGGTTTCACCAAAGCATCTTTTAAGGTGACAGTGATAACATCCCACCCCCTGTAACAAGGCATTTACTAACCCCCTGGACCCACCCAGTCAATCCAATCCCTGCTAGATTTCACAAGCAAGGGAGGGCAGGGATTGAGAGGGCACATAGTCAGCCTAGCTCTAATAAGCATCCTGTCCACATCCTCAGACTGCAACAACTGAAATTAATCCCATAACCCATGACCAGATGGTGCCCTGAATACTTGCAACAATAGGACTTGCAACAATAGTGGAGTCCAGTTTGGTATGGATGCAAGTGATTTTGCCCTCAAAATGCTTCGCAAAACCACCACAGTGGTTTTCAAGGGCCTAGCTGGTCCCATTCCCAGACTACATCTCATCAGGCCAGTCACCACCTGATAGAGCTCTGTGGGTTGATTAGCTGAAGATTCAAAGGTGGTGGTGACATATGCTCTCTGTCTTCACTGCTGCCACATGGTAGGGCCTCACCTGTGTTTGGGCACATTTGGACTGAGACCTATGCCACCTGCACTCTGGCTGCTGTTCAATTTGTTTTATTTCTTGGAAGGCCTCAGAAAACTAGGGAAATTTCCAGGTTCCATGTGGCTGGAGAGGACACGCTGGAGCTAACATGTCAATAGCCCTACATATCTCACCATCCCATAGTGAGATGAGTGTGTCAACAGCCATGTCAGCCAGAAAGTTCCCCAGAGCATGTAGGAATCCTTCAGATCCCAAAGATCTCTGGGGTTGGCCCACTAACCTCCCCTGCATGGTTCCCCCACCCCTGCAGGGGAGGTTGTCACAACCAATCCAAACTTCACCAGGGAGTAATTTGTCCATGACAATGGAGTCACATTCACCCCCTCCACCAGTGCTTCACTCCAAGACTGCCCTACAGCAAACACCAAATTGAAAGTATTACCTGCAACATGCGTTGGGTTAGCGATGTATTGAGACAGCTCCATGGTAGTCACTGTGGCCATGAAGTCCTGAGCCAACCCAAGGAAGGAGGCTCTGGCAGGAATGTTCAAGTCCCCCAGGGCCACCTTCCAAGGATTCTTCAACACTGCCCACCCCCTGGAAGTTGCCTCTGCCAGCTCAGCCAGGGAGCTTGTTGGGCAGTGGGGTGGACAGAACACCAACAACATCTCTGTCCTGTCTCTTTGACTCAACACCAGATAAAAACCCTTGCATTCAGCTGCTAAGTAGACTGCTTTCCTTGTGAGAAAGATTGTTCTGATTATTGTGGTTGACTGCAACACCTCCCTATTCCCTGAACCTCTGACTAGGATTGGTACTGCATCAAATAGAACTAGGCCCACCCAGCTCACCCACCTAGGTCTTATACATGCCAGGTCGGCCCCTTCATCCACAAGCAAATCATGGATGAGTGATGTTTTCTTGTAGACTGACTTGGTGTGCAGGAGCAGCACCAGGTGGGAGGGTTGGCTGGTATGGCTACCCAAGTCTTGAGAGAAAGGGTGCTGACTAGAGAGGGATAGATTCCCTAGTTGATGAATCCATTCCTCCTATGATGGTTCCCCCTGCTCCCCTCTCCAGACTTCCCCATACCAACCACCATCGTAATAGCAGAACAACAAACCTCCCATGCTGTCCCCTTCCAGCTAGGCACATATCCTTTGCTCCATCTTACTCCCAAGTACTCAGGACGTAATTCTGTATTTCAGGTTTGAACCAATATCTTGATCACCACACCCATTTTTTTATTTTTGTAAAGGCTGGTGGCAGGAAATATAAAGTTTATTTATTTAAAATATTCATATTCTTCCTTTATAGCTGTGACAAGTCTCCAAGGCAGCTAATAACATGATTACTAACAACCCATTTAAACAATTAAAAATAATTGCACATATAAAATAAAAACTAACAGCCAATTTTAAAAGAGAACAAACAGTGCAACCAGCCAGTCAAATCAAATGCCACCCAACGCTTGACT
This sequence comes from Heloderma suspectum, assembly GCF_057233095.1. Classification (NCBI taxonomy): domain Eukaryota; kingdom Metazoa; phylum Chordata; class Lepidosauria; order Squamata; family Helodermatidae; genus Heloderma; species Heloderma suspectum. The sequence continues at coordinate 74,362,611 of NC_139460.1, read as the reverse complement.
AGCATTTAAGGTACCTTGCTCCCAAGCTGTTTAGGATCCTTGAATTGTGCATGGAATCCAATGGGTAGCCAGTGTAACCCTTCAAGCACTGGCAAAATATGGTCAAATCTATAAGTCCTGGCTACTGACCTAGCAGTGGTATTCAGTACCAAATGTAGTTTCTCAACAGTCTTCAAAGGCATATCATGCATTGCAGTAGTATAATGAAGATACCACCTAAGCATGGAAAACACACCACAATGAAATATTGGACTTGAAGAGTGAGAGGTCACAATGAAACATGTTGTGTACTTTCTAGTTTAATATTACTTTGAAACTTTGAACACCAGTTGCACCTTTTTTCTTGGGTGGCACATGGAAAAGAAAAGCTGTGGAATAGATCAGTTGCATTTGATATTTGAAGCTGGCCTCTCAAATGCTTTTATTAATGAATTACAGTGCAATCTGATGTCTACTCAGAAGTCCCACTGAGGTCAATGGGAGTTACTCCCAGGTAAGATTGCAGCCTTAATAAATTTATGTGATGTTTTCTTCAATTCAAAGAATAATAGAATCATAAAGTTTGACAGGGCATCAAAGGTCATCTTATCCAACCCCCTGCCAATGTAAGAAATCCACCACTACAGCAGCCCATATTGGTGGCCATCCAGCCTCTGCTTAAAAACCTCAAACGAAGAGTCCACCACCTTCCTATGCTAACATTTCTCCATCTTCTTCTTCTTCCTCTTCCTCTAAATATAGTCCCCTAAACCCTCCCCCCCTTTTTCTAATATTTTTTATTGTGAATTTTCAACAATACAAAATGAAACAAAAAAAGGAGAAGGAAAAATGGTAGGTACATAAATTTTAATATATCAGTTTCAATGCATGCATATTTTATATATATAGGGGGGGGGGGTTGGTGTAAAGCCACACAATAGCAAGGCTACAAGGAGGCTCTGGATCCACTGTGGATGCAGTCAGTCTTATGGTAAATGTATAAGAAGAATAGAAAGACTAACAACAGAGAATTCAAAAAATGTATTTAAGCTAAATGTTTCAGCTTCCTCCCTCATCAGTAGCTGTGCTGTTAACTAGATATTAGGAGTGGCAGTTTGGAATGCCTGGAAATGAAAGTTCCTTAGGAGAAAAAACAGAGGTATGAGTGGTGTAATACTTACCTCCAGATAATTGTCCTCCAGATTAAGGCCATTTGGACTAAGAGTTCTCAGTCTGTAAATCCCGAAATTTTCCCTTTTACCAAGCATATCAGGGTCTAGGGGTGTACAAAACCCACTCACCAGTCTGCTGGGGGGGGGTCCGCAGGGTGGGAGGCGATCTGTCCCTCCCCCCAGAATCCTCCCTGGCCAGCTCTGCTCCGTGGTGAGTCCGTGGAGCTGCCAGCCAGGTCCATCCACAGCTGGACTTACATCCTCTGCTGGTCTGCGGATGCCATTTGCGTTGCTTCTCTTTGCCGTCATAGGCTACATAAATCTTTACATAGCCTATCACAGCAAAGAGCAGGGACGCAAATGGCGTAGGGGACACTATTTGCGTCCCTTCTCTTTGCTGTGATAGGCTACGTAAATCTATACGTAGCCAATCATGGCAAAGAGCAGGGATGCAAATGGCATTTGCGTCTCTGCTCTTCGCCATGATAGGCTACGTAAAGATTTACGTAGCCTATCATGGCAAAGAGAAGGGACATAAATGGCGTCTGCTACACCGCACGCCATTTGCTTCCGCAGACTGGCAGCGGATGGCAGCGGAAGGACTGGACCCGGCTGGTGGCAGGTAGGATCCATTCGGGGGACACTTCACGGGATGGTGGAGGTGGGTGGTCTGTTAGAATCCAGCCTCATTGGAGTCTGTGGCAGAATTCTCTAACATCGCTATCAGGGTCTTTTGTTTGTTCTATTGGAAGCAACTGTAAGTCTGAGAGACTATGTGCAGGAGAACTGAAATGTCTTGCAACAGGCTGCTCCAGTTTTTTTTGTGTGTGTTTTGTAAGAATCGCAGATTTGTGGTTACAGAATCTTGTACTTAGGTCTGTTGTAGTTTTCCTACATACTGCATATGACATCCTTTTTTTTTTTTTAACCTTCAGTTAATTCAACCACACAAGTAGAAGTGCATGTTAGTAATTGTCTAAAGCAATACATTTTATTAGTAATTGTGCTCCTGAAAGAAGTGGCTTCTTGGAGGTAGCTGCAGGTAATGCAACATTGATTTACAATGGTATGATCCTAGGTTGCGAGTATCTTGTTTATCCATCCAACGATAAAATTTATCAGTTACACCACAACTGAAAACCCAAAATTACCCTTCCTGGATGTCCCTTTAACCACTCAAAAGTCAAAACCATCAAATTGTCACAGACTTATATTGCAAACCTACAGATTCCCACCTGTACCTTAACTTCAAGCCATGTCATCCAAGCCATATAAAGAAGAACATTGGCTCTTAGGATAAAAGTTTGGCTCTTAGGATAAAACACGTTTGTAATAACAAAGAAAACTTCTCAAGAAGATGTAACAAACTTGAAGAACATCTCCAACAATGAAGATACCCTAGTCACATCACTGACTACAACATCAATCAAGCATCAGTAATATCCAGGAATACCCTTCTTTATGAAGCAAAGATTAACTCTTTGAAAGAAAATCACATTCCATTTGTTGTGGACTACCATCCTGCTGCCTCTAATTACCACAAGATAATTAAAGGTAGTTGCCCTATTATATCTACTGTGCTTGTTTAACGGAAGCCATTAATTCTCCACCATGCATCACATTCAGAAAACCACCCAATCTGCGTGAATTGTTTGTTGAACTTGAGGCTGCACTTAAAACAAGTGCTGTGTGTATAGTAAAGGAAATGTGTGGATGGAGGTGTCTTGATGGGGTGTGAATGTGGCATTAGCTCTGCTGACTTTTGGCTTTGACCCTGCCCATCACTCATATGATGCATCCCCTGGAAGGCTGCTTCATGTGAGGGAATGTGGACAGTGGGGTGAAAAAGGTTCCCCACGCTGGCATAGAGGCATCAGGAAAAAATGGGCTGGACACCCTGACTGCTGCCTTACTGTGTGTCTCTCCCCCCACCCATATTAGTGGGTATCCCCACCATTGTCCCAGCTTCATTCTTGTTCCTGTCCCCGGTACATGGCATCATGCTGTTATCTAGGATTTCATCACCCTCCCCCACAGGATTTAATTTACAGCCTTCCTGATTAGGTTTATGAGACTCCTTCCTTAGAAATGACTTACTTATTTATTTCATTATTTCATTTCTAAAAAGGCCAAAGCTCTCTGGGTGGTTCACAAAAATGTCTTCCTCTTGTCCTTCCAGAAGTGCTTCCTGTGTTCCATGCAGAATTTCTTTATCTCCCCTGATAAGCCAAAGTGTGGATAGGTGCACCTCAATCCCTTGTATGTTCTCCTCCAGCAGGGAGGCCATCTCGCACTTGCTGCCAGTGTAGTTTTGTACATCCTCAGTAGGGGTGGATGAAAGTCACTTACCTTTTCTCGCAGCTTGTTCGCGGTGGGGGGGAGCGCTTCGCTGCTCCCCCCGCGAAGTTCAGGCTGGGGGGGAGGCTTCCTGCCTCGCCCGGCCGAAATTTAGGCCGGGGGGGAGGCTTCCCGCCTCGCCCGGCCGCGAACGCGAAAGTTAAAAAAAAAAAAAAAAGCCCCCTGATAGGCTACGTGACGATTCACGTAGCCTATCACGGCTAGATCTGCAAAGTCAGCCATGATAGGCTATGTGAATCATCACGTAGCCTATCACAGGTGACTTTAAAAAAAAAAAAAGCGCGTACGCGAATGGCGGCCCCCATAGGGAGCCGCCATTCGCGTTCCTTATTTAGTTGCTGTAGTCTATGTAAATGTTTACGTAGACTACGGCGAAAATAAGGGCAACGCAAATAGCGTTGCCCTTATTTTCGCCATAGTCTACGTAAACATTTACGTAGACTACAGCGACCAAATAAGGAACGCGAATGGCGGCTCCCTATGGGGGCCGCCATTATCCGTACACACTTTTTTTTTTTTTTAAAGTCACCCGTGATAGGCTACGTGACGATTCACGTAGCCTATCACGGCTGACTTTGCAAATCTAGCCATGATAGGCTACGTGAATCGTCATGTAGCCTATCAGGGGACTTTTTTTTCTTTTTCTTTTATTGCAATGGCGGGGGCGGCAGCCGGTCGAAAGACCGGCTGCCGCTCCCGCCCCGCTCGAACACCCGACGAACCGCCAGCCGGACCCGCCGCCGGGAGGGACATTCGGCGAAGGTAAGTCCCGTCCCGGGGGGTGTGTGTGGGGGGCAGGGGGGTGCGGAGGATTTCTCCCCGAAACTTGTTCGGGGGGCCGAACACGTTGGCGCTCGGCCCCCCGAAGTTTCGGGGAGAAATTCTCCGCCATCCCTAAATTCCTCAGGCATAGCACAGACCTGGCAGGACACTACAACTGCTTTCTTTATGGTCATGTTCAGTGGAGTCGTGTCGTACATTCTGAAGTGCAGGCACTCACCATGACAGTCCCCAGAGCCACAACCCCAAGGAGAGTCCAAAACTTAAGGCAGCTGTGTTGATCCACATCAACAAACCAGTTCTAGAAGTTTTCATCTCCACCAGGAGCAGGACTTTTGTAAAGCTAATAGGGCTTAATTGCCCATTCAAGACCAAGCCACCCCAAAATACTTTGCATTACAACAGAAAACGGTATATTGTTGCTTGGAAAATTCATTCCCTCCTCACTCCCCCCTGCCCAGGCACGCTACTGTGAGGATTGCAGCTAAGCTCACAGAGACATCTGAGGGGGGTGGCAGATGGCAGCAGCTTCCCCGCTAATAAAAAAGTACTGGCACTGTGTCCCTGTGAGCTCTGGCCCCACTGCACCACTGGTCACATTGCTTGGTTCCCAGTAGATGGTGATGCAGCCTCCCTGGACTCCTCTTTAAACTTCAGGGACTCGCATCAAGCAACAGAAGCTCCTCCCACCAGGACCATGTGCCAGGCAGCAGCTCCTCTTTCCCTCTTTCTTCAACCACTCCCACATAACACTTCCTGTTCAGCTTGCACCAAACGTGGAATTATGTGTGCACGTTTCAAACTTCATCTTAGCATATACACTACCATAGGAACGAGATGTCCTGTTTCAGACCTGAAATATGATTTGCATTTCCCAGACATAATGAAAGAAACAATCCATACTGAAGGGATTATAGCTACAGTAGAGTGTAGTGGCTTGAGGGAGGCTGATGTGACACTGATTCAAAACCCATTCAATGGCCATGCGAAGGATTGGTTTTTAGAATAACTAAAGTTCCACCACGAGCTTCTGACAATCCATATAAAAAAATGTTATTTGTTGCACTTCACTTAATTATTTGCTCTAAACAGAATAAAATTGTAAGTATGTAAGGTTATAGGTTTGGGGCAGTCCTTCAAAATCTGTGATTCGCCAAGCCAAATTCAGCCCACAAGGCACATATAGTGGTCCCCCAGGAGATCAATAAACCTCTTTCATTTGCTGCCTTGCTTGGACAGCACAAATAATTGCCAGGCACTGAGAAAGTCATAATACAAGGCTGGTAGGCTGCATTTGGCTTGGGGTGGGGGTGGGGGTATGACAAGTTATGCAGGCCTGTTTTTGTGAAATTGAGTTGTCACTGCCAGTGCTGAGGAAACTGCTTCGAAATGCTTAAAGCTGTTCAAAAAGTTGTATTGATTTAAAGCAGCCTTTCCTAACCTGGGGCCCTCCAGATGTGCTAGACTACAACTCCCATCACCCATACCCAGCCAGTTGGGCATGATGAGAGTCGATTAGGAGGGCTCCAAGTTGGGGAAGGCTGCTTTAAATAAACATTTATATCTTAAAAACAACAACAACAGCAACAAGCCTACTTTATTTGAAAAAAAAAATCAGTTACAAAAGAACAATACACAAACCAACATTTCACACACTAATTTCAAACATAACCACTAATTTACATTTTGATATCTCTTTTCAGTGTTACTAGAGAACAAATTCAGTGAAAGGATAACACAGAATACATTACAAATTTGTATCACCTTCCCCAGCATCCTCTAAACTTGGTGTGTGTGTGTGTATCTCTCTCTCTCTCTCTCTCTCTCTCTCTCTCTCTCTCTCTCTCACAGCATAAATATAGGACACTGTCTAGTAGGCCAGAAACAACACACATACCAGAAATAGGAACCGTTTGGAGTCGAAACTAGGGATGTACGAAAGTCACTCACCTTTTGACAAAATGTGATTCGAGGTGGGGGGGAGGCGCTCCGTCCCTCTCCCCGAAATTCTGGCTGGGGGAGAGGTGCCCCGTCCCTCCCCCGCGAAATTCTGGCCGGGGGGGAGGCGCTCCGTCCCTCCCCCCCGAATCCTGGCCAGCTGGGTCTGCAAATGGCGGCGGCCATAGCCGCCGCCATTTGCGTCCCTGCAGTCAGCCCTGATAGGCTACGTAAATGTTTACGTAGCCTATCATGGCTAAGTAAAAAAAAAACTGTGCGTACGCAAATGGCAGCGCCCAGGAGCGCCGCCATTTGCGTTCCTTATTTTGGCACGTCCAGTCTACGTAAACATTTATGTAGACTACGGCGAAAATAAGGGGAACGCAAATAGCGTACCGTCTACGCTATTTGCGTTCCCCTTATTTTTGCCATAGTCTACGTAAATGTTTACGTAGACTAGACGTGCCAAAATAAGGAATGCAAATGGTGGCACCCGTGGGTGCCGCCATTTGCGTACACGCGGTTTTTTGTTTTGTTTTACTCAGCCATGATAGGCTATGTAAACATTTACATAGCCTATCACGGTATTTTTTAAAAATCTAGCCGTGATAGGCTATGTAAATCTTTACGTAGCCTATCACGTTTTTTTTTTTTTTGTACTGGAAATGGAGGCAGCAGCAGCCGGTCGGAAGACCAGCCACTGCCGGAGCCGGAGCCGAACTGCCGCTGGAGCCGCCGCTGCCAGGAATATTTGCCCAAGGTAAGTCCCATCCCGGGGGGGGGGGGCGGGGCAGTGGCAGACCATTTCGCCAACGATTTCAGGGGGCCGAATGCGCTGGCATTCGGCCTCCCTGAGATTCGTGGCGAAATTCTCTGACATCCCTAGTCGAAACATCTGTAATTCCCAACTTTATCAGATTAATTTGTAGTACCTGATACTACAAGTAGACTAATAATGACCTACTGTAGTCCAGAAAATGTTTTCAAAAGTTACCATAAATGAGAGAGTCAAATTGATGGCAGTCCTTGGAGACAAGAATGTAATTATGACTGCCAAAGCTGTGTTCGCCTCACTGTAAATCACTGTGATGGAGCAGTGCTTGGCCCTGGAGGATTCGTGCAACGCAAAATGAGTCATAGATTGGCCCAAAATCATCTAGAGGTTGCAGCTGTCATTTCATGACCTTACAGAAGGGATGAGAAGCTCAATGGGAATATTGAGATTTTGGATTTGATAACCACCATCGCCACCTCCAACTTATCCAGCAATTAAGAAAGAGTTGGTCCAAAGAGCTGCTTTTCCCATTTTGGGATAAAATAATTTGTATAAAACTTGCAGGACATGCCCAAACAGTAATTCAAGGCTGTCCAGATTACTTCACTGTATTCCAGTTAACAAATAATGTGTTTTATATATATATTGAGAACACCTGCGAACTAGTTATAGTTGAATTCCTCTTGGCTTATCTCTATTTCTACTTGCTTTGGTTTTTGCCATATTTCCTTGCATGCAATGATGTTGATGATGTTGATGATGTGAGCCTTTTGAAGGGATTGCACTAATCCTCCACGTGATCCATTCCATCATATAGTATGGACTCAGGATTCCTGGAAAATTACAGTAATAATGCAATAAAACTTGCAGATCTCAAATAATACAAGGATTAGGGACCATTGCATTAGTATGAACCAAGAGATTTCATACTGCATATTGCTTTTAGCAAACTGAACTTAAGAAAATGCAGGAGGTAAATGCTGGGAAATGACCCCTTTATGTAATATGCTATATTCCTTATAGAAGGACAGTAAGACAGAATGTGCAAAAGTCTGTAAGAGAAAGTAATTGTAGGCATCTATGGGTCACTGGATTTTAGAAGTGGTTTTATAACTTACAGCATCTTTCCGAACTGAAGAAAGGTTACACAATGTGTAAGGGCACAAAAGAAGACACGAAGCAAAAACAAACAAAACCAAAACGGAAAAACAAAACTGCCAAACACAAAACTACAAAGGCTGCCTTTGCAGAGGGGAAATGGGGAAAATGCTTATGAAGGAAAGGTCCATCTATTTCTTTGGCAACTGATACTTTATCACATGCAAAATAATGTCAATAGAAATCGAAATGGGGCTAGAGTGAGACAAAGCTCTGGTGGTGCCGGATTAACATTGCTATTAAACACTGATACTTTTTAGGGTGAGAAGTTATATGGTTCCCTGAAAAGAAAGCTACCCTACATTGTCGATGGACAGATGTTCCTAATTAGTTATATCTGAGGCTAGAAATGACCCTCTTCTGTCTTGATTATGGCAATACCTGTTCTGTGCAAGTGTATAATGAAGCTACAGAAGGTAGTGAATGCATCTGTGAAAATGCTGCCAATCACAGCTAGGATGCTGTGTAATTCCAATGCACTGCAGAATATGTTTCCAGGGACACTGAAAGTTAGAACACAAACTTATGTCCTCGTTCATGTGCAGAACCGCCCAGAGAACTTCAGCTATTGAGCGGCAGAGAAATGTAGCAAAATAAATAAATCTATTCCAGCCCACAGTAGACATAGATCCAATTGAATTTTAAGTACCCGCGAATTTCAAATATTCTTCTTGCTTCTTACTCTCTGTCTTACTTTAAAAGGATAGTCCAAGACCTAGTTTTTAAGCAGGACTGGTCTTCAAGGACTGCATTCAACAGCAGGGGTTGGATCAAAAGCTACATGAGTGGAACTCCATTCCTGAAGGTCAGGAGGACCCTCCAGAAAAGCATAAGGAAGTTTATTTATATTTAAAAGTATACCCCACCTTTCTATGGGGCTGCGGTGGCTTAGTGGTTAAGATGCTGAACCGCAGACCGGAAGGTCGGCAGGACAGCAGTTCGAGACCCGAGTGCCGCATGACGGAGTGAGCTCCCGTCTTCAGTCCCAGCTCCTGCCAACCTAGCAGTTCGAAAGCAAGAAATTGCAAGTAGATAAATAGGTACCGCTTCGGCAGGAAATGTAACAGCGTTCCGTGCACCTTGGTGTTCAGTCATGCCGGCCACATGACCACGGAAGCGTCTTCAGACAGCACTGGCTCTTCAGCTTAGAAATGGAGATGAGCACCACACCCTAGAGTCAGACATGACTCGTTGGGGACACCTTTATCTTTTACCACCTTTCTAATGCACCTGTATTACACAAGGTTACTTACATAAATGAAAATCACAATATAAAAATATAACAGCAATATCAGAAGTACAAAAATCACAATATAACAATCACACATTACAAGTATAACAACAATATCTGCAAATTCAACAGGAAAAGCAGATAAAACACAATTTTCTGCTAAAACCTACTCATCCAGACAAATCAACAGCCTTCAGGAATAAAAGTCTTCACAAAAGGCAATCAAAGATGGAGCCATCTGAACCTCAGGGGACAAGGCATGGCCAGTGTCAAGGGAAGGCATAGTTGGGCCAAAGGACCACACCTGAGTGGAAGCCCACTAACAACAGCCCCCTGGAGTTGCTCCTCCTCTTCACCATTACAACCTGCTTGCTCACCACCTTTGGCTCTGGCTCAGACAGCGGTAGTGGTGGTGACTAGGAGAAGCAGTAGATGCCACAGCTCACTGGCTCTCTGCCTGTCAAGCAAGAAAGTGGTAGCAATGATGAGAAAGAGGATGATGAGCAAGAGCAGCTGGTGACAATGGCAATGAGAAGGCAGACTCCCTGAGGGAGGGGGCCCATTGAGGGTGTCTTGCCCAAGAGTCCTCAAAAACCTGGAACCAGAACTAGGGCAAGGTGTGCCACTGAGAAGGACCTATTTCTTGTTCCAGTCAACCTTACTTCCGCCATAGGTCAGACACAGAGAAGAGCCTCCCCACTAGATCTTAATGAGCAGACATGCTGGTATGGGAGGAAGTGGTTCCTCAGGTATCCTGGACCAAAGCCAGGTAAGAAGAACCAACCCTTTGAATTGTGCCCAGAAATAAATTGGTAACCAGTGCAGCAGGCATACCAGGATGGCTGTAATATGATTCTATGTGTGAGCACCCACTAGCATCCTTGAAATCATATTCTGGAACAACTGAATTTTTTTGAAGACTCTTTAGAGGTAGTCCCATATAGGGCAAATTGCAGTAATCCAGTCTAGATGGAACTAGGACATGTGTTTCTATGCTTAGGTCAGACCTCCTCAGGAACAGGCACAGCTGGCCTGCTTATTGAATAACTTGACAAACTGAACTCGTAGTAGTGAGGTGATACCCTTGGTAATCCAGCTGAGTTATTCATAATTTGTTTTCAATATTTTTGGTTTTGTCCATTGGTTTTTCCCTTGCATTAACTGTACTTCTTGACGTATATGCTTAATAAAACTCAAAAAATATACAGAGGTGTGGTAGAATGCCCATAGTATGGGTTCTTCTTAAAAGGATGTTTCAGGAAAGGGCAATATATTTACTGAACACTTGATTTGTCTATTAAAAAGGAAAGAACAATTCATGAATCATATTCCATATAGGCAGGAGATGTGAAAACAACTCTAAGATCAAAACGACAGAGTGCACAAGTTTGTAATAACTCTTACATGTGGCATTCAATACTTTCTTTTCTCCTTCCAAGGGTCTCCAGTTGCATTACAACTGTTAATTAAAACTAACAATCTCGTGTGGGTTTATTAATTCCATAAGCATGTGATGTCTTTTACAATGGCAATGTAAGACGGGGACATTGGTTTTATTGATAAATAATGTTTCTGTAAATCAGATAGCTGAAAAAAGGGACAGAGCTAAATCTGCCAGCAAAGCTTCCCCAAGCGGCAGACTACTCAAAGCCACCTGTTTCAGACAAGCCCATTGATCACTGGGGCACTCGCATTGAGGGCTGTATATTAACTGTTATTACTTCTTCAGACTCGAAGGCTTATTTGCGAAGTACAGATAAGGAGTCCTTTGTTTGCACCTAGAAATTCAGCAGCTGGGAGACTGAAATGAAAAAGCGAAGTCCAAGTTAATGGCAGAAAATCTGATAGAGAAATTGGGGTGTTGGTTGAAAGTTTCTCTCCCCACCCCCTCTGCATTCACCAGAATATCTCAGGCACTAGTATTAGGTTAATCCAAGGGCTGTTTGCAACATGAATATTTAATTAGAGATGTCCAGAGTACAACATCTCAGGGCGCTGAAAAAGCGAAGCTTATGCCCAACCCACCAGTGGATTTGTTACTGTATGGATATGGCTTAAGTAATGTCAAATGGAAAATGTTTAATATTCTTTGCTGCCGGTTTGATTTTGTAGGGAGATGCAGCAATGATCATTGTGGTGATTTCTGTGTAAGTACAAGGCAAGGGCCACTAGGTGGCACTGTACAGGGAGGCTTGACAGGAAGATCACATTTAGTTGTTCTTTCACCTCCCCATGGAATCCAGGTTTTTAAAAATGTGGGATGGTGTGAGTGGAAAATAAGTGCAGCCCCTACAGAGCACAGAACAATTCATCATCATATATGTTGTCTGTGTGTGTGCTGCTGTCTGTTTATATGTTTTCATGTATATGGTTTTGCACTTTGTTTAATGTATTTTAAATGCTTTTTAATCTTTGTGAACTGCCCGGAGAGCTTCGGCTATGGGGCAGTCTAGAGATATAAGAAATGAATGAAATGAATGGAACAGAAAACATGACACATATAAAAACGCAAGCAACAGTTGCTGTCTAGGTGCTGTGGTCAGAACTGCAGGGCACTGCTGCATCAATAGATGAGGAGCCACTGGGAGTACAGGAAGTCAATGCTGAACTGCAAGAGCGAGTTCAAACCAGCGACACAAATTTGTGCAAACATGGCCACACAGACATAAATGGACTTTTCCAAGTAGTTCCCCTTTTAGAATTTGATTTCCACCATCCTGTAGACCAGCCTTGTCCAATCCAGTGTCTTCTAGAAGTCTTGGACTGCAATGCCCATTATTCCCAGCCAGCATGGTATCTACTTCGTATAAGCAAATTCTAAGAGTTCCCCAGATGTCTTGCATGGATCAGCAGCCAAAGGCAAAACAAGGGAACACACTGTTGCATGCAGTGGGCCCAGCCGCGCAGAATGTCATCCTCACAGAAGCCCAGAACAAAACTACTGAAAACAATCAAGGAGAAGCTGTACCAGTACTGTTTAGTTTGGCACAATATAATTTTTGAACAGCAAAGTAAATGGGTACAACAGGGATGCAAAAGCATGCTCATGGTGTGGTGAGGCACACCGTAACTCCTATCATCCCTCACCATTGGCCATACAGGTTGGGGCTGATAGGAATTGGAGTGAAACTATGTTTGGAGGGCCACAACTTCCCCACCCCTGCCCTACAGGAAAAAGACAGTGTCAAGATTGAGATATAACAACACAAGTGGGCATTGTACTACAGTGTACCACTGTATGCTAGAACTCATTCTCCAAGAAGGTCATCCTAGGGATATGGGCAGTGGAGGCTGGTGGTTCTGAGGTCAGTTGGGCAGTGAATCCAGTCTAGGTTTCAGTCAGAACCAGTCAGAACCCTAAATGGGCTATCCAAAGTGCTAAGCACATTTCAGGGATGGGGTTAAGCACCTTGGATAGGTCCTTTAGAGTTCTGACTGGGTCAGACTGAAACTGAGGGTGGATTCACTGCCCCACTGACATAGGAGCCACCAGCCTCCACTGGATATGGGAATAGCCTACTTGGATGCAATTTAACATAGGGACATGTGAAGCTGCCTTTTCCTGAGTTAGATCCTTGGTCCATCGAGAACAGAGCTGTCCACTCAGACTGGAAGCAGCTTTCCAGTGTCTCAGGCCAGATGCTCTTCCCAGCTTAGCTAGCTATTTGTTTTTTTAAAACTGGCACTGCCAGTAGGGCTGGATGGAACACTTACCTTCCGTTCCGTTCTGTTTCCGCTGGGGGGGGAGGTGCTCCGTCCCTCCTCCCGGAATCCTCGACGGGGGGGGGGAGGCGATCCAGTCCTCCCCCCCAGAATCCTGCTCGGCCGGCTCCGCTTCACGGCCAAGCCACAGAGCCGCTGGCTGGCTCTGGCTACCTGCAGCCGGACATCCGGCCTCTGGGCAGCCCTGCAGGGACACAAATGGTGGCTGTCGTAGCTGCCACCATTTGCTTCCCTGTATTTAGTCGTGATAGGCTATGTAAATATTTACATAGCCTATCATGGCAGGGGGAAAAAAACCCAGCGTACGCAAATGGCGGCGGCTACGGCGGCCGCCATTTGCATTCCCTTTTTTTCGCCGTTTTTAGCCTACGTAAATATTTACGTAAGCAATTACTGCGAAAAAAAGGGGAACGCAAATAGCGTAGTTGATGCTATTTGCGTTCCCCTTTTTTTCGCCGTATTTGCTTACGTAAATATGTAGGCTAAAAACGGCGAAAAAAAGGGAACGCAAATGGTGGCCACTGTAGCCACCGCCATTTGCGTACGCTGGGTTTTTTCCCCCCTGTCGTGATAGGCTACGTAAATACTTACGTAGCCTATCACGGCCTCCACAGGGACACAAATGGAATCCCTGCGTTAGCCGTGATAGGCTATGTAAGTATTTATGTAGCCTATCACGGCTATGAAGAGGAAGCGAATGGTGGCTGCAGGGCGGTCGCCATTCGCAAAGCAGCGCGGACGGGAGCAGGTAAGTGCTCTGTTTCACGCACCTTTCGTGGGTTGGGGGTGGCGGGGAATTCGTCCCGTGTGCTTTTCGTGGGGTGCGGGGGTGGGGGCTTCATTCCGCGACAGATTTTGGGGGGGCCGAATGCACTGCCATTTGGCCTCACCAAGATCCATCGTGGAATTCTCTGACATCCCTAACTGCCAGGGATTGAACTTGAAACTTTCTGTACGCAGTGCATGTGCTCTGCTCCTGTGCTTCTCCCATTGATGGAGATGATCAGAATAAGCCACCATAGACTACCCCCATTTAGGGTGGCCACTTATAAATCACCCCAAAAGAGGAAATGCATCAAACACCAAGTTGCAAAGTATTTGCATATGCTAATTTATCTAGACAGATACACATTTAGAAAGAATTGCTATAATTGAAATAGAAACAAAATACATCTCAGTAAGGAAGACTGACTAGATGACATATGTGTCTGTTTGTTCTGCTGTCTAGATGCTACCTGTTGATGGGCAACTTCAAGGCCCTGGGTGCTCTTCCTCCTTCTGGTTCTTTGACTTTAAACCAGACTTGGACACGTCTTCAAAGACAAGGTGCCTTCAAACAGAGGGCTGCCCTCCAGCAGCTCTCCAAAATATAGGCCACCTGGCCACCCTGCACCCATCAAACTAAATGTAAAATAGGAGCAGGAGTAGATGTCACACAATCCCAGTTCACTGTACAAGAGGCTGAATTTAGCAAAATATCACGAACCCCAAATAGATTAAAAGGCCCATGATGGTATTACAATAAATGTTGAGTGAAAACAAGCAAACTGGGATTTAAGATTTTAAAATAAAATAAAAGGCCCATAACAAGCATACTAAATACAAGGAGCAAATTATATACTGCCCTGAAACTAGGAGAGAAGGCCAAATGCCAAAGAATATGTGTTATGGGTGGCACTTCATATTTGGTTCCAAACAAATGCAATGTGATCAATGAGGTTGTGCTCTACTGAAACAGTAGAAGAGTCCAGTACTGAGAAATGTGCATTTTCTAAAAGGAAATTATCTTGGTAGAGTGTAAATAGGAGTTAGATCAGAGCTAGGATACATCTGCTACTTTGCCCAGATGCCTTATCCTCAGAGTATCAGAGATGCTCAGGTAGGTTCATATGCATGCTACCAAAGAAAATTCCTACCTTGCTTGGCAGAGAGGTCAAAACCACTGAAAACTCTTACATTCCTAGAATGCATGAGATTGGGAATGAAATAAGAAAAGGTTTTCAGTGACATAAAACAAGATCTCACTAATATTTTTAACCCTATACTACTGTCATTCCCCTTCATGGATCACTGCCTTGTTGTGGCGAAGGGGCTTGCATAACTCAGTGAAGCCATAAGCTATGCTGTGCAGGGCCACCCAAGATGGACAGGGCGTGGCGGAGAATTCTGGCAAAATGTGGTCCACTGGAGAAGGAAATGGCAACCCACTCCAGTATTCTTGCCAAGAAAACGCCATGGAACGTATCACAAGGCTAAAAGATATGACGCCGGAAGATGAGCCCCTCAGGTCAGAAGGTGTCCAATATACTACTGGGGAAGAGCAGAGGGAATTTCCAGGTCATGCCAGAAAGAGTGAAGCAGCTGGGCCAAAGCCGAAAGGACACTCAGCTGTGGATGTGTCTGGTGGTGAAAAGAAAATCCGATGCTGTAAAGAACAATATTGTTTAGGAACCTGGAATCAATGAATCAAAGTAAGCTGGAGGTGGTCAAACATGAGATGGCAAGACTGAACATCGACATCTTGGGAATCAGCGAACTAAAATGGACAGGCATGGGTGAATTTAATTCAGGTGACCATTATATCAACTACTGTGGGCAAGAATCCCATAGAAGAAATGGAGTAGCACTCATAGTCAACAAAAGGGTGGGAAAAGCAGTACTGGGGTACAATCTCAAAAATGATAGAATGATCTCAGTACGAATCCAAGGCAAACCATTCAACATCACAATAATTCAAGTCTATGCCTAGGGATGGACGAAAGGGATTTACCTTGTCCCACAGCTGGTTCGCGGTGGGGGGGAGGCGCTTCGGTTCTCCCCCCGAAGTTCAGGCAAGGGGGGAGGCGCCCCGCCCCGCCTCGCCCGGCTGAAATTCAGGCTGGGGGGGGAGGCGCCCCATCCCTCGCTGGCGAAATTCAGGCCGGGGAGGAGCGCCCCGTCTCCCCAGCTGCGAAAAAAAAGTAAAAAAAACCAAACAAAAACACACCTGTGATAGGCTACGTAACGATTTGCGTAGCCTATCACGGCTAGATTTCCAAAGTCAGCCGTGATAGGCTACGTAAATTGTCACGTAGCCTATCATGGGTGACTTTGGGGGAAAAAAAAAAGCACGTATGCAAATGGCAGTGCCCCATGGGTGCCGCCATTTGCGTTCCTTATTTTGGCACGTCTAGTCTACGTAAAAATTTACGTAGACTACAGTGAAAATAAGGGCAACGGCAATAGCGTTCCCTTATTTTCGCCGTAGTCTACGTAAATCTTTACGTAGACTACCCCTGTCCAAATAAGTAACACAAATGGCAGCGCCCATGGGGCTCCGCCATTTGCGTACGCACTTTTTTTCCCCCAAAGTCACCCGTGATAGGCTACGTGACAATTTATGTAGCCTATCACGGCTGACTTTGGAAATCTAGCTGTGATAGGGTACGTAAATCATCACGTAGCCTATCACGGGTGTGCGTGTGGTTTTTTTTACTGTACTTTTTTATTTTGTAATAGCGGCGGCAGCAGCCGGTCAGGAGACCGGCTGCCGCCCCCGCCCCTGCCGAAACACCGCCGAACCGCCACCCGGGACCCGCTGCCGAGAGGGACATTCGCTGAAGGTAAGTCCCATCCCGGGGGGGGGGGCGGCGGAGAATTTCCCCAACACTTTCGGGGGGCCGAATGCGTCGGCACTCGGCCTCCTGAAGATTCGTGGAGAAATTCTCCGCCATCCCTATGACTATGCCCCAACCACTGAGACCGCAGAAGCTGAGGCTGATTGGTTCTATGAAGACCTACAACACCTTCGAGAACTAACACCAAAAAAAGATGTCCTCTTCATCATAGGGGATTGGAATGCTGAAGTAGGAAGTCAAGAAATAACCGGGATAACAGGCAAGTATGGCCTTGGTGTACAGAATGAAGCAGGACAAAGGCTAATAGAGTTATGTCAAGAGAACACGCTGATCATAGCAAACACTCTTTTCCAACAGCAGAAGAGGCGACTCTACACATGGACCTCACCAGATGGTCAATATCGAAATCAGATTGATTATGTCCTTTGCAGCCAAAGATGGAGAAGCTCTATACAGTCAGTAAAAACAAGACCTGGAGCTGACTGTGGCTCAGATCATGAGCTTCTTGTTGCAAAATTTCAGCTTAAATTGAAGAATGTAGGGAAAACCACTAAACCATTCAGGTATGACCTAAATCATATCCCTTACGAATATACAGTGGAGGTGATTAATAGATTTAAGGGATTAGACCTAATAGACTGAGTGCCTGAGGAACTATGGACGGAGGTCCGTAACATTGTTCAGGAGGCAGCAACTCAATCCATCCCAAAGAAAAAGAACTGCAAGAAGGCAAAGTGGCTGTCTGATGAGGCTTTACAAGTAGCTGAGGAAAGAAGGGAAGTGAAAAGCAAGCGAGAAAGGGGACGATATATCCAACTGAATGCAGATTTCCAGAGAATAGCAAGGAGAGGCAAGAAGGCCTTCTTAAATGAACAATGCAAAGAAATCAAGGAAAACAATAGAATGGGAAAGACTAGAGATCTTTTCCAGAAAATCGGAGATGAAACATTTTGTGCAAAGACAGGCATGATAAAGGACAAAGAAGGCAGGGACCTAACAAAAGCAGATGAGATTAAGAAGAGGTGGAAAGAATACACAGAAGAACTATACAGGAAAGATCTGAATGTCCCTGGTAGCCATGATAGTGCAGTCACTGAACTTGAGCTGGACATCCTCGAGAGTGAAGTCAAGTGGGCCTTAGGAAGCATTACTAACAACAAAGCTAGCAGAGATGACAGTATTCCACCTGAGCTATTTAAAATCCTAAAAGATGATGCTGTTAAAGTGCTGCACTCAATATGCCAACAAATTTGGAACACTTAACAGTGGCCACAAGACTGGAAAAGGTCAGTTTACATTCCAATTCCAAAGGAGGGCAATGCCAAAGAGTGTTCAAACTACCATATATTTGCACTCATTTCACATGCCAGCAAGGTGATGCTCAAAATCCTACAAGCTAGGCTTCAGCAGTATATGAACCGAGAACTACTGGAAGTACAAGCGGGGTTTCGAAGAGGCAGAGGAACTAGAGATCAAATCGCCAACATTCGCTGGATCATGGAGAAAGCAAGGGAATTCCAGAAAAACATCTATTTCTGCTTCATTGATTACGCTAAAGCCCTTCATTGTGTGGATCACAACAAACTGTGGCAAATTCTGAAAGAGATGGTAGTACAAGACCACCTTACCTGTCTCCTGAGAAACCTGTACGAGGGTCAAGAAGCAACAGTAAGAACCAGACATGGAACAACTGATTGGTTCAAAATTGGGAAAGGAGTATGACAAGGTTGCATATTGTTGCCCTGCTTATTTAACTTATATGAAGAGTACATCATGAGAAATGCCGGGTTGGATGAATCACAGGTTGGTGTTAAGATTGCCAGAAGAATTATCAACAACCTCAGATACGCAGACGATACCACCCTAATGGCAGAAAATGAAGAGGATCTAAAGAGCCTCTTGTTGAGGGTGAAAGTGGAGAGTGCAAAAGCTGGTTTGAAACTCAACATTAAAAAAACTAAGATCATGGCATCTGGCCCTATCACTTCCTGGCATATAGAAGGGGAAGAAATGGAAGCAGTGACAGATTTTACTTTCTTGGGCTCCAAGATCACCACAGACGGTGACTGTAGCCATGAAATTAAAAGACGCTTGCTCCTTGGGAGAAAACCTATGGCAAATCTAGACAGCATAGTAAGAAGCAGAGACATCACCTTGCCAACGAAGGTCCGCATAATCAAAGCTATGGTTTTTCCAGTAGTAACGTATGGCTGTGAGAGCTGGAGTATAAGGAATGCTGAGCTTGAAGAATTGATGCTTTCAAACTGTGGTGCTGGAGAAGACTCTTACGAGTCTCCTGGACTGCAAGGAGATCAAATCAGTCAATCCTAAAGGAAATCAACCCTGACTGCTCATTGGAAGGACAGATACTGAAACTGAAGCTCAAATATTTTGGCCACCAAATGCGAAGAGAAAAGTCCCTGGAAAAGACCCTGTTGCTGGGAAAGACTGAAGGCAAAAGGAGAAGGGGATGGCAGAGGATGAGATGGCTGGATAGCATCACCGATGCAATGAATATGAACTTGAGCACACTTCGGGAGAGAGCGGAGTACAGGAAGGCCTGGTGTGCTATGGTCCATGGGTTCACGAAGAGGTGGACATGACTTAACAACTGAACAACAACACTATCATGGACCACAACCCCAAACCCTCATCCTCAGAGTATCATGACCCCTTGTCATCTGAGGAGGCTCCAGAGTTAATAGCTCAGGAAGAGACCAGGGAGCGTGAGGCTCCCACTTCCCCAGAACCTAGTTCCCCAGAAAGATCCCAGGGGTCAACTCTCCTGCATCCAGAGGAGGTTGCCTTTCCATCTTTGGACTCTGGCCATGAGGATACTTGCATGCAACAACCACTCCCATGTCATTGCAGCTTGAGGCTGGCAAAACAGACCAGGCAAAGCCTCAGACAGTACAGAGGCAAAGCCAAGTAGCCTAAAGTTTGACAACTTAAGGCTCAGTTTTGATCTCCTCCTTGTTGGAGCAACATACAGACAACCTTGTCTGGCTTCTAGTTCCAGCACCACTCAGAACTTTCCATTGTGTTGATTTCTCTCCACCTTGCTTCCTGAGAAATCTGACCCAACCTGACCCCTGCTCAAGATCTGATCCATAGCAGAACCCTTCAACCCAGGCTACAGTGCCGGGCATTGACAGAACCCACAGCTTGAAATGGTACAATTACCTGAATACAAGGCTAAGGTAGATGTAACTCTTAACATCTTCTATTTCATTGCTATTGATTGTAACAGAGCTTTCTAGCCAATAATTATGCATCCATTTTGTAAAGTGCAATGCACATCAATGATGCTACATAAATAAATTATGATTATCCTTATAATTGATGGATAGTAATAATTATTTATTTTCATAGCTCCATTGATGTACATGGCACTTTTCAAAATGACATACCCTTAAGGGCAGTTTCCTGCCCCAAGGAACTTACAATCTAAGAGTTGAACAATGGAGGAGAAAATGGGGAAGGAGGAAAGGCAAAGACATATGTAATAAGGCATGAATGTGAGAAATATATATTTATACTAGGTTCTAGTGGGCACAGAGAAGCTAAAGTCTTCATGGAAGATGCAGGTTTTGAGGAGCGATTTTGAAGAGAGCTGGCACCATGCAGCTCAGTTGTCCCTAACCTGGTGTCCTCCTGATGTTTTGTTCCACAACTTCTAAGATTCCTAACCATTGGCTATGCTGGCTGGGGCTGATGGGAACTGAAGTCCAAAACAACTGGAGGATGCCAGTTTGGGGAAGGTGGATGTAGCTACTCTGGGAAGGAGTTCCAAGTGTAAAAGGTAGTTCTCTAAGCTGCAGTTTAGAGAGCAGGAAACTTGGGGTGACTGGGAATGGTAGGGTTGGAGGAACGAAGGTCAAGGTCATAAGTACAATGGGAAAATGGGCAGAGAGAAAGAGAGAATGGTAAAAGTCAATGGAGAATATAAAGCCTAGGAAAACGTTAATGAAACGGCTTTAGTTTCAGTGGAACCAAGGTTTTCATCATGAGCTGCATTAGATCCACTAAGGTCAGTGAAAATTTTGTATCCTGGTGTTTTTTTTAATCATAAAATTCTGTTAAACATCACTAATTAACAGCCAATGGGATTTGCACTAGCAGAAGAGTTAGTTAGAGGATCAGAACCTCAGACCAGAACTACAGGATACTTGTCCAGCTCATGTTTTCAAATTCCAGCAGCTTTTCCTTCAG
Source organism: Heloderma suspectum (assembly GCF_057233095.1). Lineage (NCBI taxonomy): Eukaryota > Metazoa > Chordata > Lepidosauria > Squamata > Helodermatidae > Heloderma > Heloderma suspectum. Next base: position 74,341,668 of record NC_139460.1, on the reverse strand, counting down.
ACAAGATTCCAGATGTTATTTCCATTGCCAACATGTGTCAGGGTTCCCTAGTGAAGGGGTGCAGTACCTTAGGCACAGGGCCCAAATCTGGTCCTCCAAGGGTCCCAATCTGACCCTCTGTGGCTCGCCAGATGACCATGTCCCCTTTCCCCTAACTTTCCCCTAACTATTGATTCTTCAGTGGTTTCCCAGCTTTGACACAGTTTTTTTCCCCCCATTTTAAAAGGTTGAGATGCCTCTCCTAAGGCTTAGTTACTGGCAATAAGAGATTTAAGCAGAAATCGGCTGGTATTTTTTGACATTTTGGTCCTGCTCACCACTGGAATGCATCCCCTGGGAGTTTCTCTGAAATGGAATTCAGCCTTCAGGCTAAAAGAGGTTCTGCAGCCCTTCCCTAGTGGGATGAAGGTTGGAAAGAAAGCACTAGGGGAGTTGGATGGCAGAAACAGCAGGTAAGGGGGAAAGTAAGCACCATCCAGCTCAATCTTCCATGATAATCACACCCTCCCAACAATGGTTTTCAGGTAAGATGCAGTTCCAGTCTCACATTGCAGTGTTGTATTCATTCAGTCCACTTCTGAGGATTTGACTGTGAGGCTGAAAATCTCATGAAATCTCATTGGTTTAACTTAGTGTCATACTCATAAGTGGATTCTGGATGGGCCCAAAATCTATCTGTGGGGAAAACCTCAAATCCATTTTGCATTACTCATTGCTCAAAGTACACTCACTTTATTTTATTTAATCGAGGCCAAAGCTACAGGTAGCCTTAAATCAAGATGCAGCCAACTTTGTGGGAAAAAACTGTTGCCTTTCACTTTTCTCATTCATTGTGGCCATATAGCCCCAACAGGAGAAATAACAGTGATTGTCTTCAAATCACTGTACTCTGAAGAGAGACAAGCTATTCCAAGGAGGCCAGAAATGATGAACTGTAGGACCAAAAACAAGAATTGCTTAAAGATCAAAGGTTCAGTGGAGAAAAGCATATTTGCTTCTGGATTCTTGTGTAGCTAAGTTTTCATTTCAAAATGGCCATTCACAAACTGAAATCATGCATTTTGGCAGATTAAGAACATAAGAAGAGCCCTTTTGGATATCGTCTTTTGAAAAAAGTGAGGGTAAATGACAAATGTTGGGTTTTGGTATGTGCTAGATAAGGGATGGGCAGAAGGTAGATCTCCAGATGCTTTGGACATCAACTCCCCAAAGCCCCACCCAGCATGACCAATGGTCAGGAATGCTGGGAGTTGAAATCCAAAACATCTAGAGATCTACTTTCTGCCCAACCTTTTGCTAGATCATTGTTTTTTCCTGTCCCACAATTCTTCCACATTCTCTTCTTTTTAAAAAGTTGTATTTTAAAAAGTCAAGAGACAGAGAAGGATAAAGAAGTGAGGAGTTAAAAAAAAGCAGGCAAAAGTGGGCGAGAGGAAGAAAAATGGGTAGAAAGAAAATATCAAAGGAATAACTTGACTCATAGGGTTTTTTTTAAAAGAATTAACAGTGGATCCCATGTTGTAAGATGCAGTTAAATATGGGTCTCCCAGGTCTGAAAACATTGAAAACTATAATACAGTTTTCACTGTTAGAAGCAGTGCCCAAAATGAGTGAGAAAATTGGAAGTGGGTGATAGTTTTGAAGGAAGTGGAAGGATGAGAGAACAAAGAAGGTGGGATGGTTAGGCCAGACTCATTTATTTCCATCTGTAAAGAAGAAGGATAGTTATAGGTCTTCCTGAAAAGACATACGATGGCATCCCACTCCAGCCCACCCTACCTTGAGTGCTGTTTAGAAGCATACTGGTCAATTATTTTTAGATATGTGGTTTGGATAGTTCAAGGCTCTTCTCTAGGAATTTACAAGGCTCTTATTCCAGTAAATATGTTGGATCCAAATTTAGGTGCTTGTAACTGAATTGGCGGAAGCAGGCTGTCAGGATTCCTTTTGCCCCCACTTAACTTCAAATGCCAAAGCAAACACAGACAAGAGGCTTCAGTCTACAGCTTTGAATCCATTACTTCAAAGAGTCATACAGATGCAAATTCTCAGTGACTCTCATTCTACAAGGAAATGCCTTCAGGGGGTTCAAAAGGTAGTTACGAAAGTTGAAAAGGAAGGCGGTCTCACTAACCTAACTTAAGGGGTGGGGGGAGGTCTCTCTCTCTTCACGTGAGGCTTCTAAGTGAAACTGTTCATGCAAGGCCAATCGGGTAGACCGTCTAAGTTCTGCCCTGGTCTTCTCTCTCTTTGCTATGTGTCTGCACCTGGCCCTATTAATTCAGACTCCCCAAACCCCACCTCTCCCTGTTCGCTATCTCTCATAGGTGTGTGTGTGAAGAGGGACCCTTCTCCTCTGCCAGCTGGACCTTTGAAACCTGAGGAGCCTGCCTAGTCATGTCTGGGCTAGCCTGGGAAAATACCAGGCTCTCCCTTGTCTGGCAGTTCTTCTTCAGGATCTGAGCTACTATCCCACTCCCTGTGCTCAGAAACACCCCTGACACAAACTCCTCCCCTTCTCCGCACAGCTGCCCCCCCAATGCTACATCAATGGGCAGAAGACCCTGCTGAATGGGGTGTGCAGTAAATTGGGTGAAGGCATCTTCCATGAGCAGAGCCCTTCCATCAATGGAAAGTAGATCCTGGACAGTTGTGTGTGTGTGTGTGGGGGGGGGGGATGACCAGAGAGACAATGTTGCATTTAATGTCACTTACAGTTTGACCCTTAGAAACCAACTGAGAGACACAGCAAGAGAAGCAATATAAACAATGAGGCACACATTTTCAGAGGCCTTGCCAGAAAATGGAGGGGAGGCACTTTTCAACACTGAAAAAAACATTCTTGAACTGCAGTAAGTAGTTTTCATGGCGTAGACCTAGAATCAATAGCCATGGTATAGGATATTCTGCTCCTGGCGAGAGGATAATCAAGTTTTATTAAAATGAATGTGCATCGGCATGAAAGAAGATTCATTCTCATGTTGAGTTCTTTCCTTATCCATAGCCCTGTTTGCTGAACAGGCAAGGACTTGAAGTGAGGAGGAGGCAAGGGAAGCACACACAAGCCCACCGTCAACATCCACATACACAGGGGCTCCTCTTCTATGCAGTTCAACATAGGGGGCTTCTGCTGAGCACACATAGGAAGCCCGATAAGGCAGGGCTCCCAATGGCTGAACACACTTGGAAACCTTCTTCAGACCTTCAGGCTGACTGTGTGGGAACACTGAGGGTGGGCCTTGCACGTATGCCCTAGCTCCCACTTTACACCTTCATGTGTTCAGGAGAACACCTGTGAGTAGGACTAAATACATCCTCTGCAAATACATCCTCTGCAATATTTGCAAATATTTGATGGCATTGAAAAAAAGCACAGGTTTGGAGGATGGAGGTATCAACTTCCTCATGTTCAGATGTGTGAAGTACATTGTCTATTGCTTAACCATTACTTTCTTCCTTTTTGGGTTGGCTCTTATCATTTGGGGGATTCATTCCCCTCATGTGTTAAATTTGGGTTGGGCAACATGTTCCCTTCTGCCACTCTCCATGCAGCCTGCCCAAGTGAATGAAGGCAGCTCCATTCACTTTTTCCAGGAAAGACCGCATGGGAGGGTTCCTGGATGGCCCTACGTAGTCCAACCCCCCACCCCCTGCACATTCCAGCCACAATTCCCACCAGCCACACGTTCACTGGCATTTCTGGCAATGTGGAGGAGGGGTTGTTTGGCATGTGCTTCAGTGGTGGTGGTGGGCTTACATAGTGTGGCCCCACACCTCCCTCATACGTTCATATCTGTGAAGGCATTCAAGTGAACCCACTGATTATGTTGGTCAGACTGTGTAAACACAAAAATAAAACTCATTATTGTGCTGCATTGAGAAGGTCAACTATTTCTATGGGAGACACTGTGGGGCTCTTTTTTACCAACACCATTTGTATTGCTGCATTTGTATACATTGGAATAGCACACACTTAACCAGTAATGTTGGTGCTAAGTGGCCTTTTGTTTTCAGCTTTTACAAGGATATTCTGGGGTGTCATAATCTTAGATATTATGAGGCACCGTGAGATTTTATGTTCCTGCCCTCAAGTACTAATCCCAAAAGTGTAGCTGATGATAATAACAATCAAAATATCTGTTCTACACACACACACACACACACACACACACACATTTTGGAGGAAGAAAGGTTTTATGAAAAGTTCAAGTTCTTTGGACTTTGGAAATGGAGGTGGGACCAGCTCAAACAACTATTACTTAATAAGCCAATGGGACTTGTTTGGCAAGAAAGAAATAGGAGAGGGGTCTTTCTTTTTGTGATTTTTCCCTAAATATATGAATTTAGGAGGCTGTACTTCTGAAAGTTCTCCCTCAGTACTTATTTTAAAAGAACACAGAGACAAGCAATATCGTAACACAAAAGAAACAGACCAGAATCTTTATAACTGTGTTGTTATTACCACGGAATGAGTCAGAATGTGTGTGTGTGTGTTGTGTGCACGTGTGTGTGCGTGTGTTTATCTGTGCATGTGTGGGTGGGTGCATGCATGCTCTTTACTTTTTTTCTTCTTTAAATCCAGAAGCTTGTACTTTTCTATCTCATCAATATTTCAGATAAATCTATGAATAATTAGTGCAACAAAGATTAAATCTTCTTCTAAAGGCGCACAGTGAATGAAGTAAAGCACTGCTAACGTGCAGCTAAGTCTTGAGCATTTATACAGTCTGAAGCAGGAAATTTCCTGCACACAATAGAGATTAAACACACTCTGTGCATACAGTATGCTTCTGCTCAGCCCTCAGCATTCTGAATTGGGACTGTGGCAGTTGTTATCTCGAGCAGGTTTTTCTTGGTGATTTTCAAGCCTGACGTTACCTACCCAAGTGGCAGTGACACCAGCTTTCACCGAAGCCTTATTACTCTTAAAAGAGCAATTTGGTTGGTTGCACGGCTATTAGGATCAGACAGCCAGGCTTAAAGCTGTCAGTACAACTGCTTCTCATCTGTTCTCTCTCTTTTTTTCTCCCCTTCCTCTCACCCGCCACAATCCTGACATCGTTTCCCTTTTCTGCTGGACACAGGCATTACTGTTTTTATCATTTTCAATCACGCTCACAGTGAAAGCGGAGGAATATATTCCTACTGAAGCCAAAGTGAGGAGTAAGAAATTCTTTTATAGCTCCTGTAGCAGCAGCAGGGCTGGCTGCATGTTGTGTGCGGGAGAAGCTGGATCAGAGAGAAATGTGGCGTTCCTCAGGGCTACATCACTAAATATTACTTCAGAATGGCAAAGCTGCTCCTGGTACTGATCTGTCAGTGATTAATGACCCCCTCCTAAGCAAACAGTGAATGGAGAAAGTGGAGGAAAAGATGTAAGGGGAAAAATTGTGGAAGATAACTTGTGGAAATGCTATCATCAGAAAGACGGAGGGAAATTACGGTGCTTGAACTTCTTTTTATTTTGATATTGCTCTTCTCTGGACCAACTCTCAGCAAGCTAACTAGGACCAAAGGCAAATACTGGAAGGGTGGTAAGTGCTTAAAAGTTTTACAAGGGATGTCTGTTGGAAACCCTGAAAAGCAAAGCAGGGTTTATATTTGACCTCTGGGCAATAAATGTGCTTCTTTGCAATGGCTGAGGTCTTCATTGCTCTCTATATTTGAAGAAAATTCTGAAATAGAAGTAGAATTGAATGGGATGTGTTGGCTGTACATTTCTCTGGTGTGTGAAGCTTTCATTTCCAAAGGGGAAGTATGGATTGAAATAATAGCAAGCATGCATGAGAGATCTTGGAATGTGATGTCTGGGAAAGGTTTTTTTCCCCATATGAACAGGTGATTTAGAAATTAGTTTGCTCAGTTAGTGTGAGACCACATTGTTCATTTCAGAACAGAGACCAGAGCGGGGGGGGGGGACAAGGGGGAGGGGTGCAGCTGCTGTAGCTCTCTTGTCTTTAAAGGTACTGTCACTTCCTAACCTGTTTTGTTAAATACAAAAACAAAAAAGGGATTTCAACCTGTTCAGCATGCAGCGTTGTTAGTACAAATTAGGAAATTATTGGACAGATATATTTGAGAATATGATTGTTATGGAAATGCAGTCCCAGCATCACTAATGGGATGGCTGACTGTATCAATGTTGATGTGTTAATAAAGATAAATCACATTAACTTTATTGAATTTCTTTTGCTGTGCTAAGAAAAAAAAAAAATGGTTTGGGAAGGCTGCGATCTATTTCCTTCCAAGCTTATAAACACTGTAGGATATGTATGCTACCTGTGCTCTGTCGAGTTCACTAAAAATAGCCCTTTTCCATAAAGTTCACTTTGTTTTGCTTCTTGAAAGTAATCTGTGATTGCAGGGGGAGGGATTGGGTTGGAAGGGTTCATAATCAAATAGTCTGGTGATTGTTAATGCTAGATTATAAATAGTCTGAAAAAAGTGATTTTAGTAGATAGTGGACATATTTCTCCCCCTTGCACTACTTTTCCCTTAGTTGCTTCTTGATCTTGTTGATTGGGTGCACAGCATTACTTGTGTTGCTCTTGAGTTGATCTCTGTTTTAATAGCATTTCCTGTTTTCCTTCTCTGTCAGTGCTGTGATCTGAGGTTAAAGAGTAACATCGACATGAAGAAGAAGTTTTAATAATTCATCACAACATCTCAGCAGGAGACTCCCATTCCATCCCTCCTCCTCCTCCTCTTCCCTTCCATTGCATGAAAGACTTGACAAACCATCCACATGCTGAACCTTCAAAGGAAAGGTTCTAGCAGGAACTTAGCCTGGAATGTGTAAAGCAGAAGGTAGCCAACAGACTGTGGATCATACTACCGTTTCTTGCTTTATTTCACAGAAAGTTATGGCAGGTGAACATGACTGCCTGGCTTGTGACAGATGCTTCCCCTCCCTTCTGTGTAGTTGAGATCCATGCTGTGCTTCCTGCCAGCCACTGTCAAACAGGAACTAATGGAGAGAGGGGATGTGAAGTGCAGGTGATCTGAACCTGAGTCCAGACATAGGCCTCTAGTGATTGTGCACACGCCAGCTCCAGGTTTTGGAGGGCCCTTGGGCAAGGAGCACTCAATGTGCCCTTTCCCTCAGTGAGTATACCTTCTCACTGTCATTCTCACCGGCCAGTGAGCAAGTAGGCAGTGGCTTCTACTGCTCCTCCTTTTCACCACCATTGTCTGGGCCAGAGCAAGAGGCAGGTGAACAAGCAGGTTGCAATGGTGAAGAGGAGGAAAAACTCTGGGAGGCTTTTGTTAGTGGGCCCATGATGGAATGTGTGCCTTTGGCATGAGCCTGACCATGCCTACCATTGATGCCGGTCCAGACTCTACAGGACATATTATGTCACCCAAACAATTAAGAGTCCTGTCTTCTTGGGCAACTATAGGTTTCCAGATAGGTACAGCATCTCAGAACCTCCACCATATGAAACAAGCCCTCTTTCCTCTTGATCAGTAGTTGCTGATGTGGCTGATAAGTGGCAGGCCCTCCTCAGCTTTTGGTTATGGTTGTGGTTTGGTGGGAAGCATAGAGCACATTCCTGCATGACTTACAACTACTTGTTGTGTTCACAGCTGCTGCTCCTTTCTTGTCTGAAAAAGGTAATTTTGACTGTTGTACCATGAGGAGAACCTGCAAATATGCATGCCACCACTCAAACCAACTTGTGGACATTTGTGGTGATGCCTGAAAATGGCAGGTTCTGCCTGGGATAAATGCCATGAGCTGGAGCAACTGATGGGAACATGGGGGTGGGGGGAGAGGTTGTCATAACCAGGGTGCATATGCACCCACTGGGCCTGAAGGGTGGAACCAAAATGCTTTCCTTTAGCTATCCTACTTTTTAACATTGGTAGCAAAGGTGTGTTTTGAGGCACTGTACAGTTTTCAGAAGATATATATGGACGCTACTCAGGTGGCTTAAGATGACATGCAATAGATTCATAAGACAGGATAGGGGAGGAAGAAGATTTGGTCTTGGTATGTCCCTATAAGCCATACCTCTTGTTGTATTGAATATTATCTGAATTTGGGATTCTAGAGGATTCTATGGCATGTGAACTTCGGATGGTCTCTTATCATCATATATTATCCATATTTAGTTCTATTGGGGATATCTCTGATCTTGAGACAGAACACCACAATCCATGGAAATCTTCTTCCACTATCATCACATTGTTGGGGTTCCCCCCAACCTTGATATGCACATATAGATTTGAATTATAATTGGATGGGTTCAACACCGATACAGTGGATCAATCACTATATATATCTCCATATCCATATATATGATTATGGGTGTGTGTGTGTGTGTATTGCATACCTAGGGAGCCTACACAGGCCGAGGTATGTAGCAAGGACAGGGCCAGCAGGGCAAAGCATGGCCCTTTCTGCACCCCATGTTGGTTTGAAAGCAGAGGGTTTTTTCATCTCTAAAGTTTCTGATACACACACATGTTGTGTGGCCAGAACAAAACAAAGGCTGCATTATGCAAATGTTGAAATTGCATTAGTAGTGATGTAGTGATGGCCACCAATTTGGATGGCTTTAAAAGGGGGTTAGATAGATTCCTGGAGGAGAAGGCTGCTAGGCCTGATCACTATATCAGATACTATCCAGTATCAGAGGAAGTATGTCTATGCACACCAGTTGCTGGGGAACATGGGCAGGAGGGTGCTGTTGCACTTATGTCCTGCTTGTGGGTTTCAGATGGACAGCTGGTTGAACAGAACAGAATGCTGGACTAGATGGACCCTTGGTCTGATCCAGCATCTCTTTGGTTAAAATGTGTGGTTAAGTGGAGACTAGGGGCAGTATCCAATGCGACATGAGAGTGCAGGGGTGGGTAACCAGGAGCCACATTCCCTCCTTGGACCAAGCATGGGCCACGCTTCCCCTGCTGCCACCCCCATGCCATAAACAAGGGAGAAAGGGAGAAAATTGCATTTCTTTATATTTCTTTACTTATTTATTTTATTACATTCCTATAGATTAAATATAGTCCCACCGCCCACAGTGGTGCAATGGGTGGCTAACAGGGAAAGAGCCTTCACTGTAGTGCCCCTCCTCCCATCTTTGGAATGACCTTCCCAGAGAGATTTGCCTGACATTTTCACTGCATACATTGAAACACCAGGTTAAGACCTTCCTATTTATGAAGGCATTTAACCTTTATTCTGATGCTTTATTCATTTTACTCCTGGCTCCTCAATGTTTTAAATGCATTTAATATTTTAAACTGTTTTTAATGTTTAATATTGTATTATTTTGATACTTGTATTGCTGCACTGTTATTTTTTCATGTATTTATTTTGGTTATTCTTTTGCTGTTGTTGTTTTATGATTGCAAGCCACCCCAAGAGCATTTGCCAGCTGGGCAGTATACAAATCTAATTAGTGCTGTTCCAAAAATTCCGATTCTTTCATTTTTGGCATTTTGTGGGGGGTGGGGGGCAAAACAAAAACTCTGGCAAAAGGTGAGAATTTTGGAGAAATTCTTTCTTTTTTAACTTCTTTTTTAAAAAAACACGTCCTGCATTTGCAGGAGGCAGGTGTCTGCTCCCTCAGTGAGAACCTTTTGCCACTCAAATGGCTGCTCATTTTTTTTCTGTAAGTTTCCCTTTCCCATCTACACAAATGCTCCTTTAAGGCCCCCATTTGTATAGATGAGATACTTACGGAAAAGAATGCGCAGCCATTTGACTGGCAAATGGCACTCGACAAGGGAGCAGACGTCTGCCTCCTGCAAGTGCGGGGTTAAAAAAAAAAAAAAGACCTCTCAAGAATCGCCTACACTTTAAAAGGTATGTTGAAAAACCCTGTCCCCCTCCCCAAGGAGAAAATTCTCTGAAACAATACCTCTTTAGCAGGGAGAGAAAAACGTCCAGAAAATTGAGGGCAGGATTCAGCACAGCACTAATAATAATAGTAATCTTCACCATCATCATAATATATGGCTCATCAGCTGAAGCTGTCTGGGCAGTTCACAAAACAAAACTTAAAACCATAAAAAACAATAGCATAGTAAAATATACTTTAAAAACCATAAGTTTAAAATAGAACAGCACCAACTAGGAACAAAAATAAAAATCAGCCAGCAGTGCAAAGATCTAAAAATGCACCAATGCCATTTTTAAAACTGAAGGGCTAAAAAGTCTTGGAAAATAAAATGGTCTTCTGCTGTCACCGAAAAGACCACAACTTAGACCCTAGATGAGCCTCTCTGGGGAGGTCATTCCACCAGTAAAAGAGCTTTCTCCTTAGTAGCCACCTGCCTCCCCTCATTCAAGCTAAATTTGTCCATTCGAAGTCTCCGTAGATGTATGCCACCAAATTTCGGCAGCAAACTCTGACCTTTTCTCCATTATTTTAAAAAGGAAAAAATAGGAGTGGGGGCAACTGGGATGGTAGGGGCTGCACTTTTGGGGTGGCAGGGGCTGCATGTGGTCTGTGATCCATGGGTTTCCTGCCCCTGCATTAGTGTAAGGGACATTTAGTGCAATGGCAATAGCATTCGCTGGCATGACAGTATTCTCCAGAAAATCTGGTGCACCAGCTAATGGCATTGTTCTAGACATCTTTTATACTACGATGACATAATTTACATTAGTACTATTGTCACATTGGATACTGCCCCATGTTAAGGCTAAAAGGGCCAAAGAGATGTTGGGATTGCAATGGGAGGATCTTAAACAACAAGGTACCAACGGTTTGAGGACAGAGTGTAATTACCTCTACCCTGACCAGATATAGTTGGCAAAAGAATGTCCTTTTCAAAGGCAGATGTTCTCAAACTTCTGATCAAGTTCTGTACACATTCACGTCTATGCACAAGTCCCATTGGCATTTCTTCACAGTGACAAGGAACTTAAAACTTTTCTCCAGTGACAATTTAGTGGCTGGGTTCTGCAATTTGCAAAATTCCTGACAAGACTGTTAGTCTTTTCATTAGTTTATTATAGAAATATTGAATTAATAGCTGCACTCTGAAACTGCAATAGCTTACTTCCACATTAACTTCAGCAGTACAATTATTTACTGTTTCATCTAGCCAAAGTGGCCATGCAAGCCACCACTGTTCTTTCTCCCATTGTCCACAGACTGGGAAGATAAGAAGTAGTTTCTCCATATCTCCTTGACCTGAAGGTAAGGATATGCCTGCCCCAAAATGAACTGTGACTGGCATGTGCAAATCTCTTGTGCTATTCCAAATAATACTCCAATTTGCCTTTGGTTTGTTTGTTTTAGGATAAGATTCAATTCTTCACTAAGCAAGCTTTAATTTTCATGTAATGTTTCTGTGTCTGTGTTTGCTAATATTCCACAACATCTTTTATTCTGATATTGAGACCTCTCCATTATCACAGCTTTAGTTTGTTTTTGAATATGCACGTTTATACCTATTTACCAAACCTTAAAAGCTCTTCTCCTTTTCTAGGGAAGGTGATTTCCAAAGCCTTAACCGTCCTTATGTACATTTTCACCTGTTCAATGATCCTTCATTTTTGTTTCTGTTTTGGGAATTTTTTTAGGAAAATTGCCAGTTCAATGATTTCCTAAACCCATGGTGATAAAAAGAGATGTGTTCTACACTAAGTTAACACTCTAGGAAAGATGTGTGTGTGTGTTGTGTGTGTGTGTGTGTGTGTTGAATGGCATGCAGGTGGCTTTGTACTGTGCATATGCATCATTTCTTTACAAGTTAGCCCACCTAAAGAGAAGCTCAGTCTTGAACTCAATCCATGAATTACAGGACAGGATTGAGTATGGATGAACAAAATTTCTAACAAAGGATTGCTCTCCAGTGCAAAAGAGAGGTGTGCACTGACATTTGAATGAATTGCAAATCCTGACCCAAATTGTGCTGATTTGGACAGATTCAGAGGTCCTCAGACCGCCCTGCATGATTCTGGATCCTCCTGAAACTTTGTGAATGATTTGGAAGGACACAGACTGTATGCCTGTAAAAATTGATACATTCCTTCTGCCCCCTCCTGAGCTCTCCATATAAGAAAAATTCCAGACAGGGAGGGAGAGGAGGGCATGCAGTTTTGTGAATGGCAGCTCTAGTTTCCAACCAAGGAATAATTTTACCAGGGTTCTCCATTTTACTACCAATCACAGAGCATTTGGGTGGGATGTAGAAGGAACTTACCAGAGATGGCTCCTGTGTTTTCCCTGTATTTTGTGACTGTGGGTCTATGGCTGTGGCTGCAGCACCCAGGGCTTCTGGGAATTGCTGTCTTTGACAGCCAGCACTGAGCGATACCTATACCCTCTGCTGTTCAATGGGTGGCTGCTGATGACACCAACTCCCCAAGCAGGTATGTGGAGTTCCACCAAGTCCCTACAACCTGAGGCAAGCTCTTCTGGCAACTTCTGTCTGGCTGAAGGTACAAGGGAGCAAGGCAACACCTTTCTGCTAAACGTGGTGCCTGCCTCCAACTTATAATAGCGGATCATGCGCAAGCTCCAAACAGCCAGGGCATGTAGCTGGAGGCAGAAGAGAACTTTAAAGCTCCAGTGAGCTAGATGAATAAACCAGGAAGAATCAGAGCCAGCTTTTGCATTAAATTGACTATATACATTTATTTAAATGTACAACAATTAGGAAGGGGATACATCCAGACATGAGTCTGTACTACCGATGGGAGCAGATGGTAGGGAAGGAAGGGGTGCAGCCGCCGTATCAGATGGAGTTGATACAGCGCTGTCCAGCTCACAGCTGACACCTGAGCCTCCATGGACAGCTGGGAGTCCAAAATGACCCCCAGGCTGCGGACCTGGTCTTTCAAGGGTAGCCGTACCCCATTTAACACCAGGTCAACATCCCCCAGCCTCCTCTTGTCTCCCACCAAAAGTACCTCGGTCTTGTCAGGGTTCAGCTTCAGCCTATTCCTCCCCATCCAGCCACTCACCGTCTCCAGACATTTGGACAGGGATTCTACGGCCAACCTTGGTGAAGATTTAAATGAGAGGTAGAGCTGCGTGTCATCCGCATATTGATGACACTGCACCCCAAACCTCCTGATGATAGCCCCCAGCAGCTTCACATAGATGTTAAATAGCATCGGGGAGAGGATGGAACCCTGTGGCACCCCACAAGTAAGTGGCCACGGGTCCGAAACCTCCTCTCCCAGTGCTACCCTCTGGTACCTGCCGGAGAGGAAGGACCGGAACCACCGCAATACAGTGTCCCCAATGCCCAACCCCTCCAGGCAGTCCAGGAGGATACCGTGGTCAACGGTATCGAAAGCCGCTGAGAGGTCGAGGAGAACAAGGAAGGAGCATTCACCCCTATCCAGAGCCCTCCTCATATCATCTACCAAGGCGACCAAGGCCGTTTCTGTCCCATGCCCAGGCCTGAAGCCCAACTGAAATGGGTCTAGATAATCAGTTTCTTCCAAGTGTGCCTTCAACTGCACCGCCACCACCCGCTCAATCACCTTGCCCAAAAATGAAAGATTTGAGACTGGGCGAAAGTTGTTCAAAACTTGAGGATCCAAGGAGGGCTTCTTTAAGAGCGGTCTTATCACTTCCTCCTTGAGGGCTGATGGCATCACTCCCTCCTCAAGGGAGGCGTTCACCACCGCCTTGATCCCCTCACCCAGTCTCTCTCTGCAGCTCATAATGAGCCAAGATGGTCAAGGATCAAGTAAGCAGGTGGTCGGCCGTACCGATGAAAGCACCTTGTCCACTTCATCAGGAGGAAGAAGCTGGAACCGATCCCACAAAACCGGTTTGCCACAGGCCGCCTCTTGCTCACTAACTGTATCCACAGCGTGCAGAGTAACACACCTAATCTGATCAATTTAATCTGCAAAGTGCCTTGCCAAGGCCTCACAGGAGGCCTTAGAATGCTCCAGTGGTTCTGGAGCCACAGGACCGACCAGGCTCCGGACCACTTGGAACAGCCTCCTGGGACAGCACTCTGCAGACGCGATGGAGGCGGCATAATATTCCTTTTTTGCTGCCTTCACCGCCACGTGATAGGCTGAAGATACAGATCTAGCCCGTGTCTGATCATCTTTGGAGCAAGACTTCCGCCACCGGCGCTCTAGCCGTCTCACCTCCTGTTTCAGAGCTCGTAACCGCGGATTGAACCATGGTGCAGTCTGAGCCCTGTTCAGGGGGAGAGGGCGTTTCGGAGCCACCTGATCTAATGCCCCAGTGATTGTGGCATTCCAGCCACCCACCAGGGTCTTGACTGAGTGGCCGTTGGCATGCCCCATCGGTAGTACATGCCCTGGTCTCCTCTCGTTTAGACTACTGTAATGCGCTCTACGTGGGGTTACCCTTGAAGACGGTTTGGAAACTGCAGCTGGTACAGAACGCGGCGGCTCGCCTGATTAAAGGCAGCCACCGGCGAGATCACATCACTCCAGTGCTGAAGGAGTTGCACTGGTTACCAGTTGTTTTCCAGGCCAAATTCAAGGTGTTGGTTTTGACCTTTAAAACCCTATATGGTTCCGACCCAGCCTATCGTAAGGAGCGCCTCCAGCAGCACCAGACAGGCCGCTTAACAAGATCAGCCTCGGATGGCCTTCTCTCTGTCCCATCAGCCAGGACAGCTAGACTGGTGGGGACGAGGGAGAGGGCCTTTTCTGTGGTGGCCCCCACTCTGTAGAACTCCCTCCCTAGGGAACTCCGTCATGCCCCCTCTTTAATGAGCTTCCGTCGTGCATTAAAAACGTTGTTGTTCAGGCAGGCATTTGGGGTGGGTTAGGGTATTTTAGAAAATGGTTTTATTGTAGAATTTTATTGTTTTAAACTGTTTTTATTGTATGTTGTACATCGCCCAGAGTGGCTGGGTGACCAGCCAGATGGGCAATTAATAAATTTAATAATAAATAAATAAATAAATATGAGGTGAAAGAATGATATACCAATGATCAGATAAAAATGAAAGAATATTATACATAACTGAATAATAAGGGAGGGGTAGAATGGAAGGAATTATGTTACAGGCAAAAGTAAAACACAGTAATTACATGGGAAAAAATAACACAAAACTGGGCAGTTATTAAGGCAGCTAGGGCAGTTTGCATGCAAGGATTATAAAGCACAGGGTAAAGTGCTATTTAATTCGTATGAATCAAACTCTACCAGGAGAATGAAATATAACTTGAAGTGTAATATAATTTTTACATGAGGAAACTCTAGCAAACAAATCTAGCAGCAGTTTTAATTATTGCTTAACTTTAATTTTGGCACCACTGAGAACTCCCACTGGCCCACACTAGTTAAAGGTTACTCCAGTCCCAGCCTATATAGGAGTGTTTCCCTACAGATTATGGGGAAAGGAGGGGAGTGGAAAGAAACATTATAGCGTCCTATTCCAACAGGTGGGTTCTTCTTGAAGGCTCTGATAAAGGTTGGGGAAGACTGATTTGGGAACCAAATACAGAAAATCCAGGAAAATACAGATAATAAAACTAATCCAGGAAAAAATAGAAAAAAATATAAAATAGTGAAGCCTGAGCTCCACAAGGAAATAGAGAACAAAATAGAAAAGGAAAGGAAAAATATTTTTTTAAAAAACATCCCATGTTTTAGAGGCATCCTTTGCACTAAATAGCGTGCACAAGCTCTGCAGCAGGCATGGGTAACTTCCGGCCAGTGAGCCAGATGTGGCCTGCAGAGCTCCTCCATCAAGTGTGTGTCAGCCTCTCTCCAGGCCCCCTTTTCCTGCTGCTGAGGTGTAATCAGCTGAACAGCAGGGGGGGGGATCATGACAGAGAACATTAAACCTCCCTTCCCCATGATCTCCCCAACACACACACGCCCCTGCTCTGCTGATCAGAGACTACATTTTTTTTCCTTGCTGTGTGATGAGAAAGGGGCTTCCTTTGTCACCACACAGCACAGAAAGGAAGTGAACTGTCCACGGAGGGAAAGATTGCTCTCTCCCTCCATGAGCAGCTTGCTGCCATTCCATGTGGTATGTGTGGGTGAATGAGGGGGAACGTGATAGAAGTGCACAAAATTATGCATGGTGTGGAGAATGTGGATAGGGAGACACATTTCTCCCTCTAGAACCTGACTTCATCCATGAAGCTGATTGGTTGGAGATTCAGGAAAGATAAAAGGAAGTACTTCTTCACAGGGATGTCAGAGAATTCCGCCATGGACTCCAGTGAGGTTGAATTCTTTAGAATCCGGCCCCCCGTAATCCATGGTGGAATGGCCTCCCCCTCCACCACCCTGTGGAATCCCCTGGGACGGAGCATACCTGGCGGTGGATGTGGTGGCGGATGCGGCGGCGGATGCGGTGGCGGTGGCAGCCCCGGCTGGTCTCCCGGCTGCTGCCGGGCTGCTGTGGCCACAAATGGCGGCCGTCATAGCGGCCGCCATTTGCATGGCTGCCTTTTTCATGATAGGCTACGTAAATACTTACATAGCCTATCACGGCAAAGAGCAGGGGCGCAAATGGCGGCTGCTACTTACGTACTTACGTAGCCTATCACGGCTTGGCAGCCACGCAAATGGCAGCCGGCGTAGCAGCTGCCATTTGCGGCCGCCCGCAGCAGACCGGCAGCGGCCGGAATTCCAGCTGTGGCTGGCCCCGGCCGGTGGCTCCATGGAGTTGTCACGGAGCCGGCCGGAGAGGATTCTGGGGGGGGGGGGATGGAACGCCCCCCCACTGCGGATGGCCCCAGCGGAACCAGGTAAGTGTTTCATACACCCCTATTCTTCACACAGCACATAGTTAAACTATGAAATTCACATGCACAAGATGTAGTGATGGTGACATGCTCATTACCAAAACTAATTTGGATGGCTTTAAAAGGGGACTGGACAAATTCATGGAGAATAAAGCTATCAAACTAATCCTGATGGCGATATGCTACCCTCAGTATCAGAGGCAGTATGCCTATGTACACCAATTGTTGGGGAATATGGGCGCGAAGGTGCTGTTGCACTTGTGTCCTGCTTGTGAGTCCCCAGTCAACAGCTGGTTGGCCACTGTGTGAACAGAATGATGGACTAGATGGAACCTTGGTCTGATTCAGCATGGCTCTTCTTATGTTCTTATGGGTGTGTGTGAATGGGATGAATGGAGTGTATGTATGAGAGAGAGAGAGAGAGAGAGAGAGAGAGAATGATAATGATAGTGTGTGTGTGTGTGTGTGTGTATGAATGGATGGTGTATGTGTGTGTGTTGGGGGCACATGTCAGCACTGGGATAGCACCACTAACTTTGGGTTCTGGCATCCTCCCAACATGCTTGCCTGCAGCCAATGTGGCTCTTGGGCCAAAAAAAAAGGTTCCTCACCCATGTCTGACAGTATAAACTTTCATAGATTTTCTTAATAAAATGTCATTCATCCACTCGATCAAGGAATGAAGCACGTAAGGTTTCTGTGACTTCCAAGTGAAATCAGGCTATTTCCTAAATTGCTGAAGCAGAGTCCAAACCAAATCATGTGGTCCGTGCACACTCTAGCTTAGACATACCATAAGAAAATGTGTTTAGTCATTTACTTTTGCCCCCACTCCCCAAATCCCCTTTCTTACATATCATGTCAAAGTAACATTTCTCAGGTCTCAGTCTTGCATAACCTAGGAGCAGGTCCCTTTGAACTTAGTGGGGCCTACTTTAGGGTAAAAATGCATAGGATCAAACTGTAAATTGATGTTCCAAATGAATTCATAGTGAGTCTTCTCTCAGATCAACAGGAGACCAAAGGTTGGAATCAGCCTTGCCATGGGCTACACATGCCTGTGAAGTGTCTCCATGGAGGCACAAAGGGGATTTGCCAATTTCCTCTTCCAGCGGCAGCCCTTCACACATAGGGGACTGCTGCATTGGAGGACCCCCAGACTCCAGAGGCTGCTTTTTCAGATACAGGGGTAGGAAGGAAGGAGCTCAAAACAAGGCCCATGTGTGCAGAAGACTCATGTAGCCTTTTGATGCCAGACCTTGGCTTATATTTTGCACACACACAAATATTGTATCATTCGCTGCAGAGTGATATTTTAAAGCATTTAATGCTGATGCTTTGAGCTGTATGGTCTAGCACTGGAGATAAAATGGTGCCTAAAAGTAAAACCTGGAATTACAATCAGCTGGATTTTCTTTTTCCCTTAGAGCCAAAATAACACACTATGATAAAAGTTTTTAAGAAGGTTTTATAGCACAGAGAACAAAAAGCTCAAGAAAGAAGATTAAACCTTCCTCTTGGTTTACTTTAAACTGGAAAGCAGATTTCAAGCTTTGCTAATACCAATCCCCTTCTAACTTCTCTATTTTAAACACACACACACACCCAAGAACAACAGTATTTTGGGCACCTTTCAAACATTATCAAATGAAAAGTAATTTACATTTTTGAAAAACATACAGTTCTTTAGAAGCTGATGAAATGTTTGTAACTGTTTACTAGGGCTGTTCATGGACCCCCCGATCCAACTCGGAGGCTGCTTTGAGGCTGCCGAGGAGGGCCCAATTTTCTTCAGGCTGATTCGATTTGCTTCAGGCTGATTTGCTCCATAGTGGCGAGCTGCATTGTTATGTATCAGAAATAATTATGTCTATGCCTGCTTTATCTCCAAAGAGTTTGGACAGTATTCCAGGTTTGCAGAATATCTGCAGAAGAAGTCTTGGGCTTACGCAGAGGGGTTGGTTAAAAGTGTAGCATGCACCCAATTTGTGGTGTTTTTATTTATTGCATCTGATTGCCTGCTGAAACGGGTAAGCTGCTTTTCCCATTAAAACTGCTTGTCTCTTAACCTGGGTGATCGGCTGCAGCAGGGATGTTGAACCTCAAGCACACAGGCCAATTCTGGCCTACCTGTGGTCCCAATCCAGCCCTCCAGGTATCCTCCGATGGTCATGCTCCATCCTTTTGGCCCCAGCCCGTTTCCCCTGACTGTCGATAGTTTGGTGGTTTCTAGCTTTTGCACATTTTTTCCCATTCTAAAAGATTGAAATGTCCCTCTAAAGGCTTAGTTTTTGGCAATAAGAGCTTTAAGCTAAAATATGCCAGAATTTGGTTTTTTTTTATTCTTTTTTTGCAATTTGGCCCTGCCCCTTTTGCCTTTGGTCACCCACCACTAGAACGTGGCTACCAAGACACAATTTCTCTGAAATTGAATTTGGCCGTCAAGTGGGAAGAGGTTCAGCACTGCTGGGCTTCAGTAAAAACCTTTTAGGACAGATTCTTCAGCTGCATCTCCACCTGTCCTCCACCAGTTCATATTCCTGTCTAGGACTGTGGCCTCGATCCCCACCTTATGTCTTGCCCATCCTTTGTTCCAGTGCTGCAACCAATGCTAGCATCATGCTTCTTCTTTCTGGAGGCAGAATTTTACATTTGACTAGGGATGTATGAAAGTTACGCCACAGATCTCGGGGAGGCCAAATGCCAGTGCATTCGGCCCCCCGAAATCGGTGGCGGAACGGCCCCCCCGGCCCCCCCCAGGATGGGACTTACCTTGGGCGGATCTTCCTGGCTGCGGCAGCTCCGGTGGCAGCTCCGGCAGTGGTGCGGCGGCGGCAGCAGCTGTGGCGGCCGGTCTTCCGACCAGCTGCCGCCGCCGCCATTTCCAGGTTAAAACAAAAACAAAAAGACGTGATAGGCTACGTAAAGATTGACGTAGCCTATCACGGCTAGATTTTTAAAAAACACCATGATAGGCTACGTAAATGTTTACGTAGCCTATCACGGCTGACTTAAAAAAACAAAAACAAAAACATTTGCGTACGTGCGTTTTTTTGTTTTTGTTTTTAAATCAGCTGTGATAGGCTACGTAAACATTTACGTAGCCTATCACGGCTGACTGCAGGGATGCAAACGGCGGTGGCTACGGCTGCTGCCATTTGCGTCCCTGCTAGCCAGCGGCCGGATGTCCGGCTGCTGGTGGAGCTGGCCGGCGGCTCCGCAGAATCGCTGCGGAGCACAGCCGGCCGGCCAGGATTCCGGGGGGGGGGAGGAACGGAGCGCCTCCCCCCCCGGCAAGGATTCTGGGGGGAGGGATGGAATGCCTCCCACCCCACCATCGGCATAATCTCCGAAAGGTAAGTGATTTTCGTACATCCCTACATTTGACCACACAATTCCTAGGATCAACAATCCAATACCTTTTGTATGTATTATTCTCATTTCCAAAAGCAACTTCAGCTGATCCTATCTGCATTTTGCTTCCCATTCTTGCCTGTTTCTTAAAGAACTACGTGCCAGAAGTTAGATATGTAATTCTGAAGGGAAAAAATGCTTAAATTAAAAGCTGAGCAAATTCATTATGGGGAAAATAAATGTGAAGAAAGAAGCTTTGGAACAGTTGTGAAGTATTGTCAACATTAGGGAATCAGCAGGCAAAACCAAAGTTTCTTAATTAGTACTACAAATAGAATGAACACATGGAAATTGCCCATTAAATGTTCTTAGAGATCAGAGATTCCAAATGACAAACTACCTTATATGAATATTGAAGTGCTTGAGAAAGATATGCAGATATTTTGGTTTCCCTCTTTTTAGTAATGTTTCAACAGCAGTTATGTTGGCTGCTAAATAACATTGATTTTAGACTCTTAACACTTCAAAGCATTATCTGATAAGTACTTAAGGAGCACATTATATCTTATAAAAGCCATTTGTAAACACCTCCAGGAAAGCCTCTTTGTATTTTTCCCAAAAAGCAAGAGGGGGGGGGGACTTCATCTGGATGGTTTAATCTTTAAAAACGAGACACAAATCGTTAGCAATGAAAAGCTTTCTGTTATTTCATCATTAGTCTTCTCAATGCCACATGGATGGTTTTGCCCACAGGTCCATTATAAAATGCCATTTCTAGGTAATAAGCAACTTGTAGCCTGTTCCTATAGATAGTTCTTATCAGCTAAGTAAGCACATAGGATGCCATGCTAAATGGGCATGAAGTAATGTTGCTCTCATCCGACCTAGAGCAGGAGGGTTGCCAGCAAAATGGCTTGAGAGAATTCTTCTATTGCATCAGTAGTACTGTTTTGGGCAAAGTCCCAGACACACTGGGTAATGGAACTTACTGAAGATGTTGGAGAGTCTATCCCTAATTCAATATGTCTAAATGAATTAGATGAAGGCTTTTAAAACTGGGAGAAGAAACCATGTGACTTGGAGCAAATATTGTTGGATGTCTTCTTGAAACCTGTAAAATTAAAATCAACCCCATGGGAGTCCTATTTTCAGATATTCCAAGTCCATGCACAATAAAGCACAACTTTATAAGGCTATTCTGTGCAAACTCACAGGCCAGAGAATGCTTGGATGCGATATGGCAGCATGGTGGCAGATGAAGGACTGGACAGTAAAGGTATGCTGAAGGATCTGAACATTAGAATGTCTGCAGGTGGAAGATAGATAAATTACTAATGGCATTCAGACATCATGATTCCACTCTTCCAAAACATGTTTGGAAGATCAGGAACAAGCTGTGTTCTCATGCAGTCCTTTCTTCCTCATGAAGCTCCATATATGGCGTTCTGTTTTCATCAAAACACAGTTTGCTGTTCTGTCTGAGCCAGCAATCTATGGTTTGAGCAAGCTCTTCAAGCCAGGACTGCAATCATGGTTTGATCCTGGTTTGCTTATAGAATCATAGAATCATAGAATAGTAGGGTTGGAAAGGGCCTACAAGGCCATCGAGTCCAACCCCCTGCTCAATGCAGGAATCCAAGTCAGAGCATCCCTGACAGATGGCTGTCCAGCCTCATCTTGAATGCCTCCAGTGTGGGAGAGCCCACTACCTCCCTAGGTAATTGGTTCCATTGTCGTATTGCTCTAAAAGTCAGGAAGTTTTTCCTGATGTTCAGACAGAATCTGTCTTCCTGTAACTTGAGCCCATTATTCCGTGTCCTGCACTCTGGGATGATCGAGAAGAGACTGGCCTTCCTCTCTGTGACAACCTTTCAAGTACTTGAAGAGTGCTATCATATCTCCCCTCAGTCTTCTCTTCTCAAGGCTAAACATGCCCAGTTCTTTCAGTCTCTCCTCATAGGGCTTTGTTTCCAGTCCCCTGATCATCTTTGTTGCCCTCCTCTGAACCCTCTCCAGTTTGTCCAAATCCTTCTTAAAGTGTGGTGCCCAGAACTGGACACAGTACTCCAGATGAGGCCTAACCAGTGCTGAGTAGAGGAGAACTAGTACTTCCTGGGATTTGGAAGCGATGCTTCTATGAATGCAGCCCAAAAGAGCATTGGCCTTTTTTGCAGCCACATCACATTGTTGGCTCATATTCAGCTTGTGATCGACAACAATTCCAAGATCCTTCTTGCTTGTAGTGTTGTTGAGCCACGTATCCCCCATCTTGTAACTGTGCATTTGGTTTCCCTTTCCTAGGTGCAGAACTTGGCATTTATCCCTATTAAATGTCATTCTGTTGTTTTTTGCCCAGTGCTCCAGTCTATCAAGATCACTTTGAATTTTATTTCTGTCTTCCAAAGTATTAGCTATCCTGCCCAATTTCGTGTCATCTGCAAATCTGATCAGCATTCCCTGCACCTCCTCCTCCAAGTCATTAATAAAAATGTTGAAGAGCACTGGGCCCAGGACTGAGCCCTGCGGTACCCCACTCGTTACCTCTCTGCAGTTTGAGAAGGTCCCATTAATGCCTCTTTGAGTCCGATTCTGTAGCCAACTGTGGATCCACCGGATCGTTGTTTCATCTAGCCCACTTTGAGCTAGTTTGCTTATCAGGATATCATGGGGCACTTTGTCAAAAGCTTTGCTGAAGTCGAGGAATATGATGTCTACAGCATTCCCACGGTCCATAGGTGAGGTTACTTGATCAAAAAATGAGATCAGATTAATCTGGCAGGATTTGTTCTTGACAAATCCATGTTGGCTTCGAGTAATCACTGCATTGTTTTCAAGGTGCTTACAGATGGATTGCTTTAGAATCTGCTCCAGAATTTCCCCAGGGATTGATGTCAGACTGACTGGTCTGTCGTTCCTAGCTTCCTCCTTTTTACCCTTTTTGAAGATAGGGACAACATTAGCCCTCCTCCAGTCATCTGGCACTTCCCCCGTCCTCCATGATTTCTCAAAGAGAATAGACAGTGGTTCTGAGAGTTCTTCTGCCAGTTCCTTTATTACTCTAGGATGCAGTTCATCTGGCCCTGGAGATTTGAACTCATTCAAAGTAATTAGGCATTCCTTGACCATATGCCTATCGATCTCAAGTTGTAATCCTGCCCCTTCAGCGTGTACTTCGCCTTTGCCAGGGGGCTCATAGAAACTCTTTTGGGAGAAGGCTGAGCCAAAGTAGGAATTGAACACCTCTGCCTTTTCTTTGTCATCTGTTATCATTTTGCCATCCTTATTTAATAGCTGAACAACCATTTCTTTTCTCTGCCTTTTACTATGCATGTAGCTGAAGAAAGCCTTTTTGTTGTTTTTAGCATCCCTCTAGGGATGTCAGAGAATTTCGCCATGAATCCTGGGGAGCCGAATGCCAGCGCATTCGGGCCCCCGAAATCGGTGGCGAAACGGTCTGCCCCCCCCCGGGACGGGACTTACCTTGGGCGAATCTCCCTGGCGGCGGCGGCTCCGGCGGTGGTTCGGCGAAAGTTTGGCGGCGGCTGCGGCAGCCGGTCTTCCGACCAGCTGCCGCCGCCGCCATTTCCATGTTTTTTTAAAAAACAAAACATGATAGGCTACGTAAATGTTTACGTAGCCTATCACGGCTGAGTTAAAAAAAACAAAACAAAACCGCGCGTACGCAAATGGCGGCGCCCATGGGCGCCGCCATTTGCGTTCCTTATTTTGGCATGTCTAGTCTACGTAAACATTTACGTAGACTATGGCGAAAATAAGGGGAACGCAAATAGGCAATTTTTTCGCTATTTTTTCACAACAAAACGAATGTGCATTCCCCTTATTTTCGCTGTAGTGTGCGTAAATGTTTACATAGACTAGACATGCCAAAATAAGGAACGCAAATGGTGGCGCCCATGGGTGCCGCCATTTGTGTACGCGCAGTGTTTTGTTTCGTTTTTTAACTCAGCCGTGATAGGCTACGTAAACATTTACTTAGCCTATCACGGCTGACTGCAGGGACGCAAACGGCAGTGGCTACGTCGCCGCCATTTGCAGACCAAGCTGGCCAGGATTCACGGCGGGAGGGACAGGGCACCTCCCCCCTGGCCAGAATTTCGGGGGGAGGGACGGGGCGCCTCCCCCCCGGCCAGAATTTCGGGGGGAGGGACGGAGTGCCTCCCCCCCCATGAATCAAATTTCGTAAAAAGTAAGTGACTTTCGTACATCCCTACATCCCTCACTAACGTCAGCTCATTCTCAGCTTTAGTCTTCCTGATGCCATCCTTGCAAGTCTGTCCTACCTGCCTGTACTCTTCCTTTGTTGCTTGGCCTTCTTTCCACTTCCTATATGTGTCCTTTTTTGTTTTCAAAAAAGGATATCTTGCTCAAACTATAATCTGTCTGTTTAGACAGAAAGGCAAATTA
Organism: Heloderma suspectum; assembly: GCF_057233095.1. Taxonomy (NCBI): domain Eukaryota; kingdom Metazoa; phylum Chordata; class Lepidosauria; order Squamata; family Helodermatidae; genus Heloderma; species Heloderma suspectum. Next base: position 74,317,211 of record NC_139460.1, on the reverse strand, counting down.
CCTTTAACTAAACCAAGAGGTCTTGTATTAAGTAATGTGTGTGAAGAAAAGAGGGAGTGCGCAAAGAAATGGCTCATTCCTGACACATGGCTTTCTCCCCCCACCCCATTTTTACTGGCTTATAAATGAAAATATAAAATAACTCACTTTTTTTTTAACACAAAAAAGAAAAATACAGAGCTACTAATGAACAGAATCTATAAAAAAAAACCTAATTCAGCTCTTATCCTGAAAAGACATATACATCTAATTTACTTAATATGAAAACATTATTCAAAAACCTAATTCCTCAATTTTAGGAATAAGTCTGAGAGGACTTCTTGCCCATTTCTCCTAAACACCTTTTCTGTCAGCTTGTCGATATGGCCAAATTCTAACATCTTAAACAACCATTTGGGGTAGTTGCAGATTCCAGTGTCTTCTCAAAACGATGTTTGCAGCCACCAAAACGTTGGCAATCAAATATACCTGATTTACATTTGAAACTTGTTATATAGTTAAGTAATATTAATAAATCATTCATATTCAAATTAATCCCCATCACTTGTATAGCTCTCAGAATTCTTGAGACATGTCTGAGTGCAGCCACTAGGTAAAAATGGGAAAAGGCATATGTGATACACTTTTTCTCGGTCATAAAGTCCAAGTACAGTGGCTTAAGATGGAACTAATTGCTTAGACTTAGAATTCATCTGCGTGACATTTTATGAAGACCAGCATTTTTCACAGCAAAAAGTATTCTTATTTTCTTTGACTATGTAAACCCAGGTCAACATGGCAGATGAATTCACCATGCTGAATTGCGGGAGGTATCTTTTTCATATGTGTGGTGCTCCCCACTCTAAACAGACCTTTATGTGTGAAATGTGTTTTTCCGGTAAGATATTTAAAGTAACAGGCTATCAAATAATAGTCCTGTTGCTTTTATATGTGCAGTAAAAGTGTGTCCATGGTAGAAAGGACCCAGATATCCCCAAACCCACTGACTTCAGTGTGGTGATGAATATATGTGCAAAGCCAGCCTAACTCTGAAGAGTTATTTTAGGAATCAGTGTTTGAGACACTGAGTTACAGCCAATTTTATTGACTTTTTGTGGAAATTAATTTGCTAAGCATGTCTTAAAATCATGTTCCACTAATTGGCTATATTTTCTTTTAAAGCTTTCTTTTATTCTTAGCATTATCACTCTCTGTTTGAATATGCTTCCTTTTCTGATTGCTTGATAGGGATGTACGAAACACTTACCTGGTTTCATCCAGGGACATCCGCGGTGGGGGGGAGGTGCTCTGTCCCTCCCCCTGAAATCCTCCCCAGCTGGCTCTGCTCAGCAGCGACTCTGCGGAGCCACCGGCCAGGGCTGCCTGCAGCCGGACATCTGGCCGCTGCTGAGCTGTGCAGGGATGCAAATGGCGGCTGCTGTAGCCGTCGCCATTTGCGCCCCTGTCTTTTGCTGTGATAGGCTACGTAAATATATTTATTTATAAATAAATAAATGTATTTATAATGTAGCAGCCGCCATTTGTGTTCCTGCCTATATCCGTGATAGGCTACGTATATTTTTACGTAGCCTATCACGGTGTCCCTGTGTTAGCCGTGATAGGCTACGTAAATACTTCCGTAGCCTATCATGGCCATTCGTGGGAAGGCGAATGGTGGCCGCAGAAGCGGCAGCCATTCGCAGAGCACTGGACAGCCGCAAACAGGTAGGCTCCATTCCGGGCCCATTTCAGGGGGTGGTGGTGGGGTTGCTTCGTTCCGCTATGGATTCTGGGGGGCTGAATGCACTGGAATTTGGCCTCCCTGGAATCCGTGGTGGAATTCTCCAACATCCCTATTGCTTGATTAGATTCTGAATCCTCTTCCAGGTAAAGCTGCGGAAATTGTGACCATGAGGCTAATTCTTTCTGCTTACTGGTACTGAATGTTGGTTCTATAAGCTTTGGATTTAAAAATTATAATTTGGAAAGTTCTTGTTGTTTGCATTTACAGAAATTTCAGTAAATTTGCTGTATGAAAAAGCCTCAAAGGCCTCAACATGTAATTCAGGCCCAGGCTCAGCAATGACCATCACAGCTTGGGTGCCCTAGTGACATTGTTGCTGCAGCTCCTGGCCTTCCCCTCTCCCTCATACTCTCATGGGTTTACCTGACAGGGGCAGTGCTCAGCTCCAGGTTCAAAGCTGCCAGCGGGTAAGTCCCCCAGTGGTTGCATGAGGAGGCTGTCAGTTGTCCCTCCCCTTCACTCATGGGGGGGCGAGGCAGGAAGCTACAGCAATAGCACTGGCCAAGGCCCAAATGGCAGCAGACGCTGGCAGAGAGAAGTTGGTGTTGGCGGAGCCCACTGAGGGCATCCTGCCCAGGGCCCCCCAAATCTGGAGACAGACCTGATGTAACTAATCCATATTCTGGCAATTTGTGATTGAATACATGAGCATGCAGTCCTGCCTAGAGTAGCCTGGAAGTATTTCACAATAGCAAATGCATATGATCCACAGATGAATATGGTTTGTATAAACTGGATTTGTATAAAATAAGCTTACTATTGGGTAGCTTTAAATTGAACCATTTAACACAGGGATAGAGGAACCTCTTTTAGCCTGAAGGCTGAATTCAATTTCAGAAAAGCTCTCGTTGCGGGAGGGTTGCTCCAGTGGTGGGCAGGGTCAAAGGCAAAAGGGCCAAAACCCCAAAGACAAAAAAATACCAGCATATTTTTGTTTACAGCTCTTACAGCCAGCAACTAAGCCTTAGGAGAGACATTTCAATCATTTAGAATGTGTGTGGGGGGAACTGCACAAAAGCAGGGAAACCAACAAACAATCGGTAGTCAGGGAAAAGGGGTGGGGCTAGATTGGACTGGGACTGGATTGGGACCCTAGGAGGGCCAGATTTGGCCCCCAGGCTTGAGGTTCCCCATCCCTAATTTAATGGAATCCCCACACACCCTTTTTTTTTCATCTCAGCCTCAGTGAATGGACAATGATATTCAGTGTGAAATTTCTGTGCATTTCTATGAATTAGCATATGAAAGTATACAACAATTTATTTCTCCTTGTAACAATGTGGATTTTAGCAGAAAGGGAATGTCACATAGCGGAATAGGCACTGATTTGATCAATGAGGCCAGATGGATATTGACTACACCACAGTGAGCTCTGTATTATCCACAGCTTGATGACACTTACACTGGCCCACCTTTGACTTTTTTTGGTTTGGGGGGAACTAAGCACTGCTTATATGTTCACTTCATAGTCAACAACATTTTATCAGAATAAGCTACATAACTAGACTGGTCCTCTGAATACTACATGAGAACAAGTTTAAATATAGAGGAAAGACTTCAGATCTACAGTGTACTTCATTGATAGCTTCAGTGGTTCAACCTTAACAGCTACGTCTAATGACACACTGGCTATTGGAAGCAGTCTCTCTCCCTCAGAGTAGGAACAATCACCCAAACAAAACCAGATTCTCTTGTTCACTAAAACAGATATCAAATGTTTCTACTCCAATTATCAATACTTCCCACAGCATACAGTTAAAACCAATTTATGTGTCAATCCAGTCAGTGAATGATCTAATACAATGCGTCAAATGTTCCATATTAATGATGGAGCTGAAACCTAGGAGTTGTTTTCTATCACATACAAGTTCATACAGCAAAGAAGAATATGATGACCTCAGTTTTGGTATGATCTCCAATTCCATCTTAAATGACCATAGATTTTAAAAATCCATCTTTTAGAATTTAATTAGATATGTGACTTGGATCCTTGGAGTATACAATGTGAAAAAGAAGAGAAATAACGTTACAGCATGTGTATCCATGGGGAATATATGTATAGTTTCCTATATTTTATGGCAATAATCCAGGGGGAAAGCTGTTCTGTTGCAGAATCCACAGATCGGATTCATGAAAAGCCAAACTCATTTAGTTCCATTAGAGATTTCTCCAACATCCCTAGTTGTAACCTAGGCTCAGGAGCCAATACCTTAGAATTCTTGATGTAAATATGGATTTTAAAGTTTATAGTCTTCAATGGGAGAAATCTAAGCATGTGTTTAAGTTTTCTGTTGATACAAAGTGCTTAACTTTGGCTAGATCAAGCCATACATTTTTAATTCAATGTTGAATTCTACTCTTTTGGATAGCAAATTCAAACGAGTGCACCTGCTGCACAACTTTGTTGTAGAATAAAATAACAACTTTATTTATTCTTGTTCCACATTTCTACTTTTCTCATTAATATCCCATGCGTTTACTCACAGAGTAAAGAGCTACTCAGAACAAAGAATATAACTCTAAGCAGGTCAAAGCATCAGCTTCCCATTATAAATTGTTTCTAATTCCCTGTCAATTTGTGCAACAGTTTTAATGTCGTTTGAACAATGTATTTCCATTGCAAATTTATTTTCTTCATGTGTACAAAGTGCATATATAAATTATCTTCCACAAGCCAGTCATTACAATATCCTTAATCAGTTTTTATCAAAAGGGCTGAATCTGCTGGATGCATCAAAATCTTAAAGTGTCAGATATGTGTTTTATTGGCTTGTGAAATCCTACTGATGCTTTTCATGTGTCTTTCCAAAATCTCAGGTAGTGTACTTTTATATACACACATACACACTAGTGCATCTAGAGGAAGAAGCACTTGGACTCTATATGTGATAGATTGCCAGAGAGTTTTTGTCCTGTTTCCCCACTTCCTCTGAAAAAGCTAAACCATGATGTGTGTTAGATGGACCAAAAATATCCTCCTTCATTTTATATCTTTATAAGCAAGGAGGAAAACAATTCTAAAAATTAAGTTGCAGTTTTGCCACAAGAATGAAGCATTGCCATTTGATACTATGGAGGTACACACATACACTCCACACACACACTCCACGCATTGAAAGAATATCTGAGAGGTCTTCATGAGCTAGCCCCACCCCCACCATTGATGTGTACTGAGACCACACCTCCCCACCCACTCATAGTGGGAATGCTTCTCTGCCAGAGAAAAAGGGAAGTTTTCACCAAATTACAAAAGGCTATTAAAGGGGGAATAAGATGTTCTACCCTTGGAAGGGAGTCATGAAGTCTAGGTGCAGCCACTGAGAAGGCCCTCCCCTTACAACTAAACATATTTCTGGGGCCATTGGACACATAGTAGGGTGTCCAAAGATGATCTCAAGAAGTGGGCATGCTCATACTGGAAAAGGTGGTGCAATACACCAAAGCCAGATAAGACATAGGTTGTGATCTGTTCATGGAATCAAGGGGAGATGTAATATCCTGTTATAGAAATAAGTCAGAGCTATGTGGAAATTAATCCATAGTCTAAAATTAACAATGAGAAACAGAGCTCCTGTCTTTAGAACACCAAAGAGTGTGATATGTTTTCTCTATATCATCTTTTAGTGTTTCTAAATTCACTTCTACAGCCAACTCTGAATTGTCTCCATTGGAAATGCTTACCTGTGCTATAAAAAAGCACGGCTCTTACAGAATAAGTTAGATGCACTGAGAATATGGCTAATATCATGCATTATGCATGCAGATTTGCAGTATCTGTATTGCTCTTTTCTATCCCTTTCCCAAACAATGAGCACAGTAATTTCTCTTTGCATATAATGTAGTATAAATCTCCTAGTCAAAGATCTGTCCTGGCTTCTTCTAAACATGCCTCAGTCCACCTCCAAAACCAGAGGAATATGAATGCATATTTCTCGAATAATTTTAGCAGTGGACCTCCAAATCTTCATGCTTGCTTCCAGAGACATCTGTCCATTATTGTAAACAATGCTGGATTAGAAAGAAGCAATGTGCTACTGCCACTGCTAATGATGAGCTCCACACCCAAGAAGCTGTTGGAGAATTTCTCCTTCTCCTGGAGAAATTTGGTGAGATGGTCCTCCCAATTTCTCTACCCACAAATAAGGTGGATAATTTTGAGACACCATTTGCACGCAGATCTAGCTACAGGCCTATGAACACTTAACCTGGCAGTAAGTCCCTCTCAACAAAGTAGGACTTACTTTTCAGTATACATACATAGGTTTGGACTGTAAAAGTCTTACTCCACCCCTTCACTTTATCCTATCTACCCTTCTGACACCTACACCAAACCAACTGTGTGTACTAGAAGATTAACAGAAGTAGTATAATTGTGAATGCAATGTGAAGGGATTAGTGTTTGTGTGAGAAACTCTAGGAGATCATCAAACCTGTGAAATCTAGCTGCATTTCATTCTATCTGGATGGATGTATAATTCTAATTTATTGTGCTCCATGCAGATTATCTGTCTTGTTGAACTATGCATGAGATGAATGAGACAAAGAAATTGTATGTTGTCCTGCTTCTACAGCCTAACTTTGAATGTGACACTTACCAGCTATAGTGCAGTGTGCAGCTTCATTTGCAGCTTAACTGTATCTGCAAGCATACAGATTTTTTTTGTTAAACACAGATTAAAGTCAATAGAATGTGTAGGTGTATTAGCAATAGTAGTGAGATCCAGAACTAGATTTTGTATAACCGGGGTGCAATAGATGGTGCTCTCACACCACTCTAGATCAGGGATGGGAAGATTTCAACTTTTGAGATTTGCTTTGTTTTTTTTAACTAGAACCCCGAGATCCACCAAATGGAGCATGGTGCAAAAGACATACATTTAGAATTAAAGAATTCTGAGTTGAGAAATTTGTTTTGACTACCAGAACTGAGCTCACAGTCCTTCCACACAAAACCTGACTCCTGGTTACTCCAGGTTTTCTTGATTTCAGCAGTATAGTTTAAGGGCAGGGGGAGTCATTTTAATTGCTGCTATTGTTAAACATTTGGGAGTCAGAAATCCTTGCTGATGTAAGTATTGTAAAGCATCCAGAGATCTGCCAGTAGATCTAGAGCTACTTTCTGCCCACTCCTGCTCTAGATAGCAACAACCTCCTCTGCTACTCAGTTGGTTAGAGCAGACGACATGATTATTACATACCATGCCAGAGATGCCTGCCATGTATCACCAGTGCAGAAAGTTACCATGTATTTCTGGTCATGCAATACACTTGACCTTCGTGCACAGAAGGTGTAGTAGTCATTTCCCAGAGTGACATGAGAGCATTTATGGAGGTGGCACTAATGATACTACTCCAGGTAACATGTTAAATGGTGCCCTATTTTCAAACTATTTGGTAGAGTAGAAGCGTGCAGTATAGAAACCTATATGCTGAATGTCATATGGAACAATATCTACTGCATGATAATATAGGAGCCTACATTCAGAAATAATGCTTTGCTAGAATTGAATATATCTAATCATGTCTGTCTTTCTGTCAGGACGATGATGCTAAAATGGCCTTAAAACAACATTCCCTCACTCTGCATTAAAGCGCCGAGACCAGCACTCAGCTCTGTGCATTTTGAACTCTGTGCAATAAAACTTTTAAGAGATAAGAAGCTTTTTCTATTTCAGGGTTGCCATTAGTCTGAATAATGCATAAACAAGGGGAAAGGTTTGAAGTACTACTGAGGATCACAGTATAGCTTCAATTAAATTATACATCATTATCACAGCTGCCAAGACTGATGTGGGATTTTAGCCCCGTATCTCACTAAATGTTCTATGTAGCTGTCTTGTCTAATTCTTTATTTCAGAGCAACCAATGACTCTCTTAGCAAAAAAAGGGGGGGGGATAAAGTGAAAAACCCAGGAACATGCAGGACATTGCATGGTTAATCGTGATGATATTTTGATATGTCAGCAGTTGAGCACCAAAGGAGAAAAAGTTCAACTTTCTAGCATCAAAACAAAACACAGGGGAGAAATCAAACACTCCTGAGTCATGACATATTCTGTTCTTAATGAAGTAACGCATGGCAAGCTATCTCAGTCAGTGGAGCAATATGCTTTATTAGATAAGCATGCCCTTTATTAAACTTGGGAATGGAGAAACCCGTCAGTTTTGCTTTCTTCTCCATTCAAATTTTTTAAATCCTCAAGTTCTTTCTTTTCCAGATATGGTTTCTGAATTTTCGTAAATTCTTATGAAAATGAGCTGAAAGAAAATTCTCACCCATCTACACCAGCCAAATCCCATAGCTGCAGCTAATCTCAGCATGGAGAGGACAATGAGGCCAGCCGGCAGGGCGGGGCGGGGGCAAGCAACCTGGACCCTGGTGTGTTCACCCATCCCTAAACAGCAGCAGCAAAGATTCTAAAAAAAAACGCAGCAAAGAACAACATAAAATAAAACTTACAACAGACAACTGCAGCCACCCAGCCCGATAAAACATAATCAGGTAAAGGCCAGAGTAAAGTAGTACATTTTCAGATCCTTCTTAAAAGCCTGCAATGATGGGGCCTTGTGGACAGCCCCCTGCCCCCCAACAAAGTCATGACTAACTCAAGTCCCATTGATTTCAGTGGGTCTCCTCTAAGTCTGGATCTAACCCACAGGGTTTTTTGATATCTATCAAAAAGTAGGGATGTATGGATTCCCCACCGTCTGTTCCGGTAGGGAATCCATTAGGGGGAGGGGGGCTCAGAATCCTCAGAATCCTCCAGAGTGACTCTGCTCCGCGAGGATTCCAGAGGGGGAGCCCAGCTTGGGGGCTGCTTACCTTGCCGCCTGCCAGCCAAGCCGTTGACCTCCTCCCCGCTGATCGCCATTTCTTTTTTAAAAAAACAAACTGGAGATCGGCAGGATGTGCCCATAGACTTATACGCAAATAGAGCCATGCATCTTGCATATAAGTCTATGTGTCCATAGATTCATGGCTCTATTTGTGTATAAGTCTGTGGGCACATCCTGCCAATCTCCAGTTTGTTTGTTTTTTAAAAAGAAAAGAAATGGCGATCGGCAGGGAGGAGGCGAATGGCTCTGGCTGGCAAGAAGCAGCCGAGTGCCATTCAGCCTCCAATCCTCTTGGAGAGGAGATAAGTGGTGCTGATCCGCTACTGATTCCTGAGGCTGGATTCAAAAGAATCTGGCCTCATTTGAATCCGCAGCAGATTTCTCCAACATCCCTATCAAAAAGTCATGCAGAAGATGATAGGGAAGCTGGTACATCTTTAACAATGTACTCACTGAAATTGGTACTTCTTTAGCAATATGAAATTGGGAGGGAATTCCTAATCAACTCCCTGGTAGGTATTCCTTATCCATCTTGGTACTTGGGGAAAAACAACTAGTGCCTCAGTTTCCATATTGTTTTTAATCATATTGTTTTTCAAGAGATGCTACCATATCAAAGTAAAAAAAAAATCAGACAGTACTGAAGAATTATAGGTAGGATCCATCTTTAAAAATATGTTCAACCATTCCGTTTTTATTCAGAATGCTATGTGGATTTCAGCAAAAGCGTCTGCATTCAGATATAATACAGTATAATGCCTAAAGGATGGTAAGCATTTGATATATGAAAGAAAGAACAATATTGTTCCCAGCAGTAGCTCCAGCAGATGAGATTCATAGTTCAGCATGATAAAACAGACCCGGGGTGGGGGGATGATACTTCCTTCTCGTTGGATTGGACATCCTTGAAAAGTGTAGGGGTGGATGTGGGGCTCTGGTCCTAGACTGCTCTTTCATTCCAAAGATATCTGATCCAGTGAAAGGAAGATTTTGTTTTAAACCCTTCTCTTTACTGGACAGCAAACCTTCTGTGTGGAACTGAACAGCCTTTTTATTTATCTGTTTGCGAGATATGAGGCAGCATTCTAGCAGAGCCTAGCAGCTATCTTCTAGGTCTCTACAATGGGTAGCAGGAGAGGAGTGAGACAAAAAGACTTCTCCTTCCCTACACTGGAGCTAGGGTGTCCAAGTGTTCTACTTTACTGAGGACCGTCCTCTCTTTGAGTGGCTGTCAGAGACAGTCCTCTGTTTGAAGGTGTCATCTATCTGAAGGGATGTCCAGTCCAAAGCCTGTTTAAAGGTCATAGGGAGGGAGGGTGTGGAGGGGCCTTAAAGTTGCCCATCAACAGTGAGTACCTGGACAACAGCATAATGAGCAGGCACACAGGGGATCACCTGCTCACAGTCTTCCCCACTAAGGTCAGACCATATTTCCATTTCAATTAAAATAAATATTTCAGAATTTGCATATATTACACATACATCCACATATGGAAATGTTATGTTAAATGCTTTCTCTTTTGTCCTTTTTTTTTGGTGATGGCTAAGTTGCCAACATAACTGGAGGCCTCTATATTTCTAGATTTGGTATAAAACTGACCAAGAATCAACATGTCCTGGACTCATTTCAAACATGATTCTAGTCTCCTAAAAGCTGTGCTTCTATCAAAGATTTTAGTAGATTACCCAATACTTTTCCTTGTTGTTCAAAGTTTGAGGAGGAGGAGGATGTATCTCATTATCTTTAGATGCAAAATATACAAGCAGTGGTATAGTGGTAATAACAAGGCTGTCAGCGTTTACTTTTGTTTGTGACAGATCAGTGTAGAGAATGAGGGAAGAAAATGAGGAAAATAATCAAGCAGAGGCTAGATGCCTCTTTTCTTTGAAGGGGTTCCTACATCACATCAGCAGTTTAAATGGAAACACTTCTTTGCAAGATTGTTTGCATTTCAGATGCCTGAAAATCTTTTGCTAAAGCTGAATGACTTTTACGAATTGAACTATTTATTTTATTTATTTATTAGATTTATCAGCTGCCCATCACAAGTAAGCACTACTGGGTTCAATGGAGCTTATTCCCAGGTAACTGCACAGGGATGCAGTCATGCTCTATAAACCTAATTGTGATATTTTACTAGAGGTTTGTTTGTTTGCTTTTGGGTGTCTGTGCAGAATCCAACAGGGTGCTTACACCTCCACTGATTCTTTTCTGCCCTGCTGATTCCCTTCTGCAAGCAGTGGGTCCCGCACAAATTATGTTGCACAAGCAGGACCCACTGCTTACGCAAAGGAGATTTAGCGCTTCCTAGGGGGAAGCCCTGAAACAAGTGGAAATGCTCATTTCTGGAAGGAGGCAGGTCAGCAGAACTCCCTTATGCAAGCTCTGCTGACCTGCCTCCTTCGAGAAATGAGGGTTTCTCCTTGTTTGGGGGTTGCTGCAGAAGAGGTGGGAGCCACTCGCACAGTGCAGTCGGTGGGGCAGAAGAGAATTGGCAGGGAAGAAGCGTTGGTTTCTGTCCTCGGTTCTGTTTATGATGTAATTTTTAACCATGATGTTAGCTCCTTTGAGCATAAACAGTAGAAAATGAGGTTCTATCTATCATCTATCAACAATCAATCTATCTATCCATCCAGGGGATGCGACCATGAATTCTCTTTGTGGGGCCAGCATGGCTATGGGGACTGTCATGATGAGCTCCTGCACTTCAAAATTTACCACTGCACCACTGTGTACAAGAATACATTCCACTAGTTAGCAGTATTAAGGGTGATGGATTCAGATCCTTGAGAACAGTTGTCAGATCACTACTCACTATGAGGGTAGGAACCATTCACTCTGCAATAATAAAGAGCTAATCTTTTCTTAAAAGAACAGTGTCATTAGGAAGTTATAATGTTGAAAATAACCTTGCCACTGAAACTGACAGAGGGTTTTTACTTGCTTACAAAGTAAACAAAACAGCATCATTGGTTTTGGTACTTTAGAACAAAACTAGAATTCTGGAGAAAAACAACTTTTTTTAAAAAAAAAACACCAAAATAAACAAAAGTGTCACGTGCACAGGATTTCATGTGTGTTTCTCCCCTGATAAAGACCTTAACAGTCCTCTAGGTTGACTATTGAGGGATCAGCATGGACTGCACACTGGTGCTTTTTGGCTTATAAGGACCAATTACTGCATCACAGACCATGGCTAAAATGCATTTCAACCCCTTACACTGTGATCCCATATATGTCTACTCAAAAGTAAGCACCACTGAGTTTAATGGGGCTTCCTCCCAGACAAGAGGGTATAGGATTTCAGCCTTAATGACTTGGACGACCACTGATACTGGGCACAAAACACTTTCTTGTTTTTGTTAACTCTGTTCTTTAATTAATTTGGTTCTGTTTCCGACTTGTGTCTCAGTCATTTACAGTGTACCTTTACTCATGATGCATTTTGTATAGATTGTAGGAAGGATGGCTTAACTCCTTGAAGCAGTCAGTGGGTGGTGTCTCTTACACTATAATCCTTCGCAATCCAGAATTGTGACTGATATCCATATGTGCTGAGTAGGACAATCCTGAACTGCATTGAAGGCTAGCAATCACAGAAATCTAATTTTGCTTGAATAGAGTTCTTAGATTCACTGAGATGTTACACGTAAATGAAAATACCAAGTGTCTTTGACTTGTCAGTGAAAAAGTGCCTCGAGCTTCTTAACAAATGGAACTGTGATGTATATTTGGAAGCTTCATGACATATTAAAGTAGTTTATGAGGCACAATTTGTTTTGGTGGTCTGCCCTGATTGATGGCATGCTATCTGCCACGGCTTCATCTGTTGTGGAATTTCTGTAATAAATGTTGGTAGCTAGACAGTGCTAAATGTGTTCCATCTAAATCATTCGTTACTTATAACAAGTTTCAGTGTATATGAATCAAAGGTTGTTTATACTTGCCTTCAGATTAATTCATCATTTGAAGCAGCTCTATCATTTCAAATGGATAACTGAGACTCATGCCTCTGAGTGAGTGTTTTGATCTTCAAGGTAATATTTTCTTAAAATGTTAAAGTTCAGCAATTAAAAGTTGACCAGTTATTTATGTAGGTTCTTTCCTTATTTGGATCATCCATGGAAACAAGGCATTTGATACCTCACCAATAATCTCATATAAAATCATTTAAAAGGCAAAATACCGAAGACTAAATATTTTAGAAGTGCAGATGCCCAGTTTGCTCACTTTGAAGCATGAAAATATAGTGCAAAGGGAAAAAATTGAAGCAATTTTTACACTCTGTCCCCACCGCTACCCAACCTCCTGTCAATTCCTCCAGGACCTCTCCAAGAGGGCATAGAGGGCTAACACAGATGTTACTTTAAAGCTGTGTCTTTTTTCACTTATACTCTAGAGTAAGTGCTGTGTAGGGTCCTGAATACACATAGTAAAAGCCCCTCTACCCACCCACCATGCTAGGGTAAAATCTGAATCCCCTGATGCCTATTCTAAAGTAAAAAAAACACCACCACCATAACGTGTAGCTGCTAGACACTGATGAAAAATAATGTCTGTTTTGGCCCTGAGTTTCACCCTTTTGGACTTTTCAAGCTTTCTTACCTAAAGCTCAAGAAATCTGAATGTTTTTCAGGGTGAGCTGGAGGAAGGTGAATTCCACATCACTAACCTTCACACACACACACACACACACACACACACACTGTAGCAGCTGTGAAACCCAATTCCTGTTGTAATGTCATGTGGCTGCAATGTGTGTGCAAATATCATAACCTGGCAGCCAGGGACGATTGTGTGGGTCTTTCCCACCTTACTGGCATTCTCGCTTCTGACATGGTGCCAATCAAGTAGACGAAACCCACATGCTCACATGTGTACTTGCTATATTAAGCTGCAGCTTATGGCACTAGAGGGACATGACTTCGCCACAGCTCAGTCACTAGCACTACAAACAGGCTGAAATGCTGGTTTGAACAGACTGATGTATTCAAAATTCTTCATTAAAATAGAGTAGCTGACTGTTCTTGTGTAGCTTGGCAGTGGCTTTATCAACAAGGGATGTCTTAACACAAACATCGCTCCAAATAATGAGAAGGCAAAAAAAAACCCCAACCCATCTTCCTTTCTCATTATATTGGAGAGATTCTTCTTGCTGAATGCTTGATTATGTAGTCTGTTAGCCCAAATGATACAGGGAAACCCAGTTTATATAATTTCTTTGTGTGTGTGTGCGCGCGCGCACAAGCATGTATGTATTTATTCATTATAATTATTTATATCCTGCCTTTCAGGATAGAAATCCTACCAAGGCAGCTTACAAGTATGATAGATACAATTAATAAAATTACTATAATAATAAATAATTTTTTATTTTTAAAAACTCATCAAGATCAGTTCCACCACAGGGTAGTTGATGGCAGAAAGCCCTCGGATGGTCTTTGCTTGCAGTTGGTGGTAATGGCCATCTGAAGTAAGGAGAAACTGCAGTGGAGCGGTGGCCTGAGGTGGTCTTCACCTGCCTCCCTTGCTCTTCTCCTGGAATTCTTCCCACACGGCAGGTGGTGGTAATAGCCCTGGAGGAGGGGACATGAGGGACCATCCAGCTGGGGCAGGCTAAGGTGTTTGCCTGCCTGCCTCAATTTCTCTTTCCCTAACCCAATCTCAAAGTGGGTGTGGTAAGCCATGAGCACACTACGTGAATATTTGGCTTTCATCCCCAACTCCTGGTTTGAAGGATGTTGCTGAGGAAAACTATTTTATAGCCTTTGACCACTCCTCATCAGGGCCCAGGGCACTGTCAGCCACCCCTGGAGTACATGGGTGGCTACTTCCCAATAACAGTTGTCCTTCCCACAAGCATTCAGGTTCCTATCTCTATTTCCATCTCTCTGTGCACAGTTGCACCATGCAGATGGTTCTCCTTTGCTACTGCTTGGCCATTTTTCAAGTAGGTTAATAGAGCTGGTTTTCCAGTGTTCAATGCCATCCTTCTCTCAGCTGACAATTTTCCTACCACAGGACACTTCATAGTATTTAGAGAGGAAGAAAAATCTATACTAACAATATTGGGTCTCCTCTTCAGTATGCTTGACAAAGACAAACAGTGTTCCATGTGTTTTGTGAGAAAAGCGCATATCCCTATCTTTTATCCAGTTTTGCACTCATTATTACAAAAGCAAAGGGTGTTTGTTTCAAGCCTCATGAATTTATTCCCTGCTCTTTCTCTATGGACATGTTTGTGTTCCTGAGTTTCATTAGGTATAGCTGGGACTAAAACAAGTACATAACACTACACTAATGGCCCATTCAGACATCACAGCGAAAACAAAAAGGCAATCAAAGGAGACAACAAAACTGCAACAAAGAGAGAGAAAGAAGACAAGTTGGGCTATAAAATATTCAAAGGATCCAAAATGTCAAATTACACAGAAGTCCATGAAACATATTTGTGTTAGTCATCTTTTTGCAATACATACTTTTCACCAAAACCATAGTTATTATGTTGCCTTAATCATGGTTTGGGTTGACATCAGAATTGGGCCTCTGGTGGCCCCAAAGTCACTATTTTTGCAAATAAGACATCTGAACATAATTCCCTGAAAGTCCTGTGAAGGTTTTCCATTTTGTTTCTCTCTCAGTGAAGCCTGTTCTTTTTTATGATAACCATTGTAATATTATGATTATCATATTAATTTTCATCCTGAAACTAACTAATTGCTTTGCATTTCCCCCCTGAATTAATTAGAATTCACAATGACCCTGGGAGTTATGGGTAGGTACTGGGAAGCACGGGGAAATTACATAGTTTGTTCTAGATTAGTAAAAGAATGAAAAAGGACACCTATCCTTAGTACAAGACACTGTTTTATTTCCCACTTTGTCCATTCTTTCTATATTTCTCATGAGCCAGTAGTCACTTAATTTATAATCTAATCACTGCATCATCCTTATATTTCTATTAGGGATGGCCGTGAATTTCTCCACAAATCTCGGGGAGGCTGAATGCCAACGCATTCGGCCCCCTGAAATTGTTGGTGAAATTCTCCGCCCCCCGCCACCCCCGGGATGGGACTTACCTCCCTCGAATGTCCCTCTTGGCGGCGGGTCCCAGCGGCGGGTCGGCGGCAGTTCATCGGGGGTGGGGGCGGCGGCCGGTCTTCCGACCGGCTGCTGCCGCTGCCATTACAAAATAAAGTAAAAAAAAAAACCACCCGTGATAGGCTATGTAACGATTAACGTAGCCTATCACGGCTAGATTTCCAAAGTCAGCCGTGATAGGCTACGTTAATCGTTACGTAGCCTATCACGGGTAACTTTGGAAAAAAAAAAAGTGCGTATGCAAATGGCGGCGCCTATGGGCACCGCCATTTGCGTACGCGCTTTTTTTTTTTGTCCAAAGTCAGCTGTGATAGACTATGTAAACATTTACGTAGCCTATCACGGTGTTTTTTTAAAACCTAGCCGTTTACGTAGCCTATCACGGTGTTTTTTAAAAATCTAGCCATTTGCGTTCCTTATTTGGTCCCAGCTAGTCTACGTAAAGATTTACGTAGACTATAGCGAAAATAAGGGCAATGCTATTTGCGTTGCCCTTATTTTCGCTGTAGTCTACGTAAATCTTTACGTAAACTACCGGGACCAAATAAGGAATGCAAATGGCTAGATTTTTAAAAAACACCGTGATAGGCTACGTAAACGGCTAGGTTTTAAAAAAACACCGTGATAGGCTACGTAAATGTTTACATAGTCTATCACAGCTGACTTTGGACAAAAAAAAAAAGCGCGTACGCAAATGGCGGTGCCCATGGATGCCGCCATTTGCGTTCCTTATTTTGGCACGTGTAGTCTACGTAAACATTTATGTAGACTATGGCGAAAATAAGGGCAATGCTATTTGCGTTGCCCTTATTTTCGCCGTAGTCTACGTAAATGTTTACGTAGACTACACATGCCAAAATAAGGAACGCAAATGGCGGTGCCCATGGGCGCCGCCCTTTGCGTATGCACTTTTTTTCCCCCCAAGTCAGCCGTGATAGGCTACGTAAACATTTACGTAGCCTATCACGGCTGACTGCAGGGATGCAAACGGCAGCGGCTACGGCCACCGCCATTTGCATCCCAGCAGGACTAGAGGATTCGCGGCCAGAGGGACGGGGCGCCTCCCTCCCGGCCAGAATTTTGGCGGGGAGGGACGGGGCACCTCCCCCCGCCAGAATTTCGGGGGAGGGATGGAGCGCCTCCCCCCCCCACCGCGAAGCAAGCTTCGGGATCAGGTAAGTGACTCCATCCCTGCTCTAGAGTAGGTACAGGACCCTGCTTTGCTTCTTAAAAGCCCTTCTACCCTCCATGCTAGGGTCTTGATCCAGATCAGGCTCCTGTGCCTATTCTAGAATAAAAATGAAAAAGATGTCATTGCTAGATACAGATTAAGCATCTAAGGGTGCAATCCTATGGCCGCTAGTCAGCGGCTAGACAGCCATAGGATAGTTTGGTTCCCGCCCGGGAACCGACCTTGAAGCTTGCACTCCAAGGTCAGTTCCCTGAGAACTGACCACCACCCCCTCCTGCGCTGCCTACAAGGCAGTGCAGATCAGCCCTGCATTCCGTGCTCATAAGAGGAAAACAGAGCAATGAAAATGGGATGTTCCTGGGGGCGGGGTGGGCAGGGAGGGCAGAAGTGCCTTTCCGATGCTTCCTATGCGTTGTCCGGCATCTGCCCTACCCTCTGCTCTGACTTCCCGCAGCTAGACAGCTGAAATCGGCTGTCTAGCCATGAGTGCAGGGCAGCTGAAGCGCAGAGGGACGATCCCCTCTGCACTGCTCCTGCCCTGCATTGGATAGGTGGTCACCTCCAAGTTCGGAGGCAACCACCTATCCCCATAGGATTGTGCCCTAAATTCACTAGCTGGATGGTCAGTGATTGGGAAAGAATGCAATGCAACCACCACCATACCAGCACACTGTCAGAACCTGGGGTTAAAATGCTCAATATGGGTTGTTGTTAGGGTGTACACGTGTCCTACTTTACAGAGAAGAGTACTCTATTTGGAGACATCCTCTGTTTGAAGTACTGTTCAGCCCGACTACAGTTTAAAGATAAAGAACCATAAAAGGGGGAAAGCAGGGGCTTTAAAGTTGCTCATCTTCAGTTAGCAGCTTGACAGCAGATGGAACAGGTACACAGGTCACCTGGTCATAGTCTTCCCTACTGTGATGAGAAGTATTGTATTATTTTTAAAGTCATACTACTTATTTCCAACTTTGCATCTATACGTATAAATTAAAATATGCACATTTTATGGAAATCTGTGTGTTCTTTTGTTCTCTTTTTTGATAGCTGTGTTAGTTGTTGTTACTATGAACTGAAAATCCACCAGCTCCATGTAAAATTTTCTTACATGGGCAGGACTGACTAAAGAATAATCCCCAATTTACTGTATTTTGAGATTTTAAAACTGTTGCAGTTGTTTTAATAAGCATGAAAGTATGACAACAATGTGCCCTAACATTTTAGAAACTAAAAGGGTACTTTAAAAAACTTAATATATTAAAGTACCCTGTTTGAAATTATTATAGGAAGAAATATGTGTTTTCTGTACCTATGGAACTGTGAGACTTGCAAGAACTATTTATAATAATAAAAGAGGATGTCTGTCTGTCCATCCATTAGCACCATAGTGCTAAGACTGTGAAATCTAGACACCTGAAACTTTGTATGCCTACTAAGGGGACCCTAGAGGACCCTAGACACCTGAAACTTTGCATGCCTACTACTAAGGGACCCTTATTTTGTTTTTTAAATGCTTTAGGGTGCAATCCTATGGCCACTAGTCAGTGGTTAGATGGCCATAGGATATCTGGTTTTCCAGGAACTGACCATGGAGCCTGTGCTGGAGAACCGACCTTCCCCCACTTCCGCACTGCCTTGCTGGCAGCATGGAAAAGCCCTGTGCCCTATGCTCGCAAGAGAAGTGTGGAGCGGCCAAAATGGGGCATTCCAGGGGTGGGGGCATTCCAGGGCAGGGTGGGCAGAAATGCCTGTATGATGCATCCAATGTGTTATATGGCAGCCTCATCTCCTACTCAGCCCTCCCACAGATAGACAGCCGTAATCGGCTGTCTAGCTGAAAATGCGGGGCAGGAGAAGAGCAGAGGGAACGATCCCCTCCGTGCTTCTCCTGCCCTGCATTGGATAGGTGGTCCCCTCTGAGTTCGGAGGTGGCGGCTGCCTACCTGCATAGGATTGCGCCCTTAAATAATTTTAATGAATTTAAGTGTATCCATATGGTTGAAACCTCAGGTAACACCTTCAGCCACTAGTGGCAGACTCCCTAACCAGCACATAGATATTTCTCCTCATTTTAATACCTAAATACAGCTACACAGTTATCCATGATATTATACACATTGTAAAGCAAATTTTGAGCTGAGAAGTACATCACAAAATTTGGAGAAGTGTGGAATCTGAAGGATAACTGTGTACCTATCAAAGGTGCAGCTAGGTAATTTTAGACCCTAGTCTTAATAGTCTTACAGAGGTGTGTGTGTTCGGATGACCATGTGTATTACGGCAGTTGTGAAGCTCATAGTTAAGATTTGTCTTCTCTTCCGGCCACCCTTCACCATTCATTCAATCATAGGGTTGGAGGGGGCCATTTAGGCCATTGAGTCCCACCCCCTGAGCATTTCAAGAATCTACTTTAAAGCACCCCTGTGAGATGGTTGTCCAGTGTTTGCTTGAACACCTCAAGCAATGGATATATCACCACCTCCCCAGGCAGTTGGTTCCATTGTCTGATGGTTCTAAGCATTAGGACATTTTCCTAGGGATGTCAGAGAAATCCGCTGTGGATTCAAATGAGGCCAGATTCTTTGGAATCCGGCCTCAGGAATCTGCAGCGGATCAGGACCACTTACCTCCACTCCAGGAGGACTGGAGGCATAACGGCACTCGGCTATTTCTTGCCATCCAGAGCCATTCGCCTCCTCCCTGTCCCTGCTGATCTCCATGTCTTTTCTTTTAAAAAAAATAATAAAAGGCAATCGGCAAGATGTGCCCATAGACTTAGACACAGATAGAGTCATGAATCTTGACTCTAAGTCTATGTGTCCATAGGCTTATACGCAAGATTCACAGCTCTATTTTGTGTATAAGTCTATGGGCACATCCTGCTGATCGCCATTTTTTTTTAAAGAAAAGACATGGTGATCGGCAGGGACAGGGAGGAGGCGAATGGCTCTGGCTGGCAAGAAGTAGCCAAGTGCCGTTATGCCTCCAGTCCTCCTGGAGTGGAGGTAAGTGGTCCTGATCCTCTGCAGATTCCTGAGGCCGGATTCCAAAGAATCTGGCCTCATTTGAATCCACAGCGGATTTCTCTGACATCCCTAGGAAAATGTCTGGCTGGACGCAAATGGCGGCCGCTACAGCGGCCGCCATTTGCATCTGCACAAGGCTGTCCGCAGCTGGAAATCTGGCTGCGGATGGCCCTGGCTGGCTGCTCTGCGGCCTGGCTGCAGAGCGGAGCCGGCAGTCAAGGATTCCGGGGGAGAGGACTGGATTGCCTCCCCCCCCGTCGAGGATTCCGCAGGGAGGGATGGAGCAAAGGTAAGTGAGTTTCGTACATCCCTCGAGATTGCGCAGTGTAAACACCAGGATCAGTTAGAACTGGTAAGTCTAAAAATGCTGAAGATCCCGGCAGTTTAGCAGCTGTAAAGTAGATATCGTCTAGGTCAGTGAGTTAGAAGTGCAATCTTTGGAAAGCCCACAGTAACAGTAGACTAGCAGCTGAGAGTACAGCACCATACCAAAAGACTGAAGCCATTTAAATTCTTAGTTGATATCACAGATTGTAAAAGAACATAATCCTTTCAATTATATATATGGGAACCACTGTGTTCCTTTTTTTGCCTCAAAATTCAAGAGCATTCCTTAATTCTGAGCATATAAAAATACTTAACTAATGCAATCTATCCAGTCAATAATTAGAATTGTGAAACCCTTCTCACTATTATGTACACATTTACCCTGAAGAACCATTCCATTCTAAAGAGTCAATAAATCTTTTGTTCAAAATATACTCCAGTGTGTATGCGGATATAATCCACCAATTAAAAAGTCCATAAATAGGTATTTGCACAATAGATTGTAATGGCTCCAAAGGGAGTAATTTGGCTTTCAAAGTCAACTCCTGTCCACTTGAATGAGTGTTTTAATTTCTTACATGTGCAGTCACATGCACACAAGCCATATTTGAATAGCTTAATTGGCATTATAATCAGCAAGGACATACACAGTTAGAATTAACATTTTATTAGAAGTTGATAACAGAACCATGTTCTTTGTTGGAAGTTATACATTGAGAAGTATTTATTGATATCCTGCAAGCATAATAAGTGGGAGAGGAAGGGCATATTGTATTGCCAGATTCAAAGTATCTTCATATCATAAAATTCATCTGTGATAAATTAGAGAAACATTTGGCCTAAAAGTTTCTTCCTTAAACTTTGAATGTATGTAAAAAAAATATGCATCAACTAGTGAATAGAAGATGGATTTAAATCTTGAGAGAGAACATCATCCATTGTACTTTTTTGCATCTCCTCCCTTAATATTAAGTAAGGTAAGTTTTGCTAGCTAGAGATCTAGCCTTGTCTTTAAGATGAAGTCAATCAGTCTCAGTAGTAAACTTATCTTTTTTGGTTTACAGATTATACATTTTGAATGATAAAAGAGCAGCATACAGATGTTTCTATCTTTGTTTGAAGTACTGATGGCCCAGCCTTTCTTATCTGCTCTAGCAAATGTGTATACTTATTACACATTAGTTTCAGGTGTTATTGAAAATCATCAAATTAGGGGGAAAACAATTAATAGGACCATGGATGTGTGTCAAAGTATAATTGCACGTTTCCCAGTTAAGAAATTGTACAGCAAGAGAGCTAGTCTTTCTTTCTAGGTAGGACAAGGACACAGAGTGGAAATTGAAAGATGAGGAAAATACTATGAATATCATACTAATAACAGTGTATGCATTGCCCTGCTGTTCTTCTGGCTCCCTGCAGACATTGTGAGTTTATGCTTCTTTTTGTTCCAGTTACTATAACCTTGGAGAACAATTGCATACACGTCTTTTTCAACATAAAAATGTTTTGTTTTTAATGTTTGCCTTCTAGAAATCCAAATATTATTAGGACACAGTTTAAAGTAGCCATGAATCTCATGAAATAACAAATCAGTTCTTTCTGTATCACCTTGTAGAGGCAGTGAGCAATCTGTGGTTCTAAAATCTTTTATGCTGTAATGCCATCCACCAGTTGTCAAATAAACTATACTACAAACCACAAAGATATCTCTGAAAGAGATGGCAGGAATATCAGTTGGGTGAGGTTTCATTTGTGTATTGTAAGATGAATTGACTAGCAACTGAGACAGCATTCCTAGGACCATAGGACATTCTCAACATATTATGATCAATGTACAGGTGGGCTCCAATGGCTTGGAAAATAAGTGGAGGTACCCCATACTTAACTCACACTTGTAAGTTATTTATATTGTTATTGTTATTATACTGCTGGGGAACCTTTTTCACCCTGAGCAAGCATGTCAGGGGCTGTATGCCACATCCCACTGCTGACATTTGCCCCCCTAGCATGATTACCCAGACCCCAAACACACACAAAAACACACGACTCCCCCCCCACAAAACCCCATACAACCCCCCAAACTCCCGCCCACACACACAGTAGCACAGAAAATGATTGTCAGAAGGCTGCTCTGAATCTAGAGTGTACAACATTGATGTACACTCTTATGTGTGATGCCATGCTGGCACGAACGCAACATTAGTTTCCATCCTATCTATTCTCTCACTTAATTAGCTAAAAGGAAATATGCTTTAAAATGCTCTACCTGTGTGGCAGGGGGTTGGACTAAAGGGCCTTCAAGGTCCCTTCCAACTCTATCATTCTATGTGGACGGCATTGGTTGCCAGTTGGGTATGTGCAATGTGGAATGGTAGCGACAGTTGCACAATAGCATCAGTTGCAAAGACTCCATGTGTCTATTCCAGTGAACAGACAAATGTGGGATTTATGTCCATCATTCTGCCACTGACAGCCATCCAGTTTTAAGGTGGAACATCATAGGATATCATTGTTGTTTATTCGGTCAGTCACTTCTGACTCTTCGTGACTTCATGGACCAGCCCACGCCAGAGCTTCCTGTCGGCCGTCACCACCCCCAGCTCCCCCAAGGTCGAGTCCATCACCTCCAGAATATCATCCATCCATCCTGCCCTTGGTCGGCCCCTCTTCCTTTTGCCTTCCACTTTCCCTAGCATCAGCATCTTCTCTAGGGTATACTGTCTTCTCATTATGTGGCCAAAGTACTTCAGTTTTGCCTTTAATATCCTTCCCTCAAGTGAGCAGTCTGGCTTGATTTCCTGGAGTATGGACTGGTTTGATCTTCTTGCAGTCCAAGGCACTCTCAGAATTTTCCTCTCCAGCACCACAGTTCAAAAGCTTCTATCTTCCTTCGCTCAGCCTTCCTTATGGTCCAGCTCTCGCAGCCATAGGTTACTACGGGGAATACCATTGCTTTAACTATGCGGACCTTTGTTGTCAGTGTGATGTCTCTGCTCTTCACTATTTTATCCAGATTTGTCATTGCTGTCCTCCCAAGAAGTAAACGTCTTCTGATTTCCTGGCTGCAGTCAGCATCTGCAGTAATCTTCGCGCCTAGAAAGACAAAGTCTGTCACTGCCTCCACGTTTTCTCCCTCTATTTGCCAGTTATCAATCAAGCTGGTTGCCATAATCTTGGTTTTTTTGAGGTTGAACTGGAACCCAGCTTTTGCCCTTTCTTCGTTCACCTTCGTCATGAGGTTCCTCAGCTCCTCCTCGCTTTCAGCCATCAAAGTGGTATCATCTGCATATCGGAGATTGTTAATGTTTCTTCCAGCAATTTTAACTCCAGCCTTGGCTTCATCAAGCCCAGCATGTCGCATGATGTGTTCTGCGTACAGGTTGAATAGGTAGGGTGAGAGTATACAACCCTGCCATACTCCTTTCCCAATCTTAAACCAGTCCGTTTTTCTGTGGTCTGTTCTTACCGTTGCTACTTGGTCATTATACAGATTCCTCAGGAGGCAGACAAGATGACTTGGTATCCCCATCCCACCAAGAACTTGCCACAATTTGTTATGATCCACACAGTCAAAGGCATTAGAATAGTCAATAAAACAGAAAGAGATGTTTTTCTGAAACTCCCTGGCTTTCTCCATTATCCAGTGGATATTGGCAATTTGGTCTCTAGTTCCTCTGCCTTTTCTAAACCCAGCTTGTACATCTGGCAATTCTTGTTCCATGAATTGCTGGAGTCTACCTTGCAAGATCTTGGGCATTACCTTACTGGCATGTGAAATAAAAAGTCGTCTCTTACGTTGTTGGAAGAGAGTGTTTGTTAGGATATCATACCATACCCATATTGCTTTAATAATGCATCTGTTAAGGCCATGGCCCTCATCAGCTCTAAGTTCCCAGCATTTTGGAGTTTGAGTGAACATGGAAAACCCTTAACACAACATTTACACTGAATTTTGTTGTTGTTAATTGAATATATTTTAATTAACATACCATCTAAAGTGACTTACAGTTGAAATATGTTCTGTTGTACTGAATTATAAACTTGAACTTTATCCTCCTGAATTATAAACTGGAACTTTCTCCTCCTGATGATAGTCATATATTCTCCCCACTGAGACTTGACCTCTACAGATCAATGCTCATATCTGGATTAACTAGTTTTATTTTGGAAAGTATTAAGTATATGGGTTCAGTACCTTACTCCAGTAAGCATCCCTGATCCTACCTCCTTCCTCCCATGCTGTCCTTCCAGCCTGAATCAAAATGGTTCAGGCTGGATGTCTCCATATGTTTCCAAAAGTCTCTTGGATGTCAGATGTCTCCATATGTTTGCAGGAACTTTCAGAGTGTAGCTGATACAGGCCAAAGAGAAAAAAAAATCACTGAATTCTTTGAGAGAATGATTGAAATAATGACCAAGCATTCTCATCACAAAATTGTCAGAAGACTGATGTAGGGATGTATGAGAAATTTATTTCAGCTTGTTTTTTTACCAGAATTTATCCAGGTCACACCTCCTGGAACTGAACGTGGACCTAAACACAATCTGCAGTCAATATCCATATGTATTCGAACTTGCAATTTGATTCACAAAACAACAACAAAATGTGTTAGAAAAATGTGCACATTTGGAAAATGTGTACACTTGAAAAATACAAATGAAAAATGTGTACTTTTGAAAAATGTGAACAGACACACTTTAATCAATGGGAGAAAATGCATACATTTCAAATTTCACAAAATTGAAGTGTACATTTGAGAAAATGTGCATGAAAATATGCACAAACTTTCTTACAAAAAGACCCCCCCCCCCAAAGCTCTGATGCAGAGTATTCATGAAAGAAATGTGCCAAATTATATGTGGAAATATAAAACTATTATGATGAATGTTGGGGATTTTTTCTGATGCATCTTTTCCATAACTGAATTGGACACCAAGGACACCACATTCAAGAAGTGGTGAGGCTCAGTTTTCAAAGTCCTGTGCCTGACACACAGTGAAATTAATGTGACTTTTTTACTGGAAAAGTAGTTTTGAGTTGTCAACCTGAACAGCTTGCATTTTCATGGCAATATTAACACTCTCTGTGAACTTGCCCTCTCCTCCAACGAGGCAGAGAATGCTTATGGTGTCAAGCCTGTCAGGTTAGATTTGGCTGTCCATTTCAATGACTAGGTGTTAGCATTTCCATGGGCCAGCTTTCGTATGTGCAGCAGTTGTTGCAGAAAAGGATACAGGATATGTCTTCACAAGTCAGGTCTCTCATCTTCCATTTTGAAAGGTAGTATTTGGAGCATTGATGTGAGGCATACCAAAAACACATTGTGAGGAGCAGCTGTCCCTAAGGCTGTAAGGTGTACTTCAAGAAGAGAAAGAACAGCTGCAAGGATATTGCGTGCCTCAAAAAGAGAGGGGGGGATTGTACAGTGCAAGATGGTTTGACACAAATATTGCCACTGCAAGGGTACAACCCTGAGGTATGCAATCACTCAAACATTCATCAGAGCAATGTGGTTGCAACACAGTTGATGTCTTTTGAAAGTAGGTGAGCAGGAGAAGTTGAGCATGGAGTCAAAGAATAGCCACACACAAGAGAACGTTGCAGACATACCCTCAGCCATGTGGTTTGATACTTATACGTGTTGCTGCTGTTGTTGCCACATAATATGTATTTCATACTAACAATGTACCGGAGCTAATAACAGTGATCACAAGTATCACTGCTCTGTATAATAATATGCTCTATGTGGGGGAGAATGTGAGCGAATATTACTAAAATAACTGGTCAAACCCCATGATAAATTCCATTGATAAACAAAACTACTGGAAATACCTTCTTTATGAGGATTTTGAAAGGGGGACCTAGGGATTGGTTCACATTTCCAAAATATTTCTCTAACTTCCTAGGCTAATACAAAATAATAACAATACAGGTAGGATTTGTAGTTTCAGGAAGTGGAACATCTCAGGATGAATACTGAAATCAGGAAAGCTGATTTGGAAGTTGCACATTTCTTTAATTGAACCTCAAAGTTTACTCTACCTTCTTATATTGGTTCTTCCTTTAGCAGTGTTTATACAAGCCAGGAAGACTTCTGTCAAATAGCAGTGGCCCTTCTAAAACTCAGCAAAATGCACAGCACATCCCGAATTCATCTTGCTGCAAGATTAGATGGCAAGCATGAATGTGGGTAAAACATAATCTTTATTTATTGGTACCAAACTTCCCTTTTAAAAACTTGGTGACATGAGGTGTAAGATATTCATGAAAAAATGAAATGCTGTAAACTTTAAGATATGCCAAGGATATTTGAGGTAGAAATGGAAGTGAAATTAAGAGTAAAAAATGATTCTGAATTGATGGATTTTCCTGCAGGTCAGGGTCTGTGAACGTTCATCTACACGATCAGTTAGGTTGCTAAAATTCATCACTCTGAGTTGCTACTGCCTTGTGTTGTAAATAACCGCTTGCTTCCCAAAAGGCCTACAGGAGGGAAAGAGAGGAGATGCTACTGACATCTTTTAGCCCACAGAAAGACCATTTTCCTTTCCCTTCCCTTCACATTTTATGAGATATTCCCCTTCCCTTGAAGTACTTGAAACAATTTTATATATCCTATCATCATTAATAAACACCAGTGATAATGTAAGTGGACCCAGTGGGGCTATCCACTGCATCCAGGGCAAATATACCTGCACATCATCGAGTGTTGTGTCTTTGCTGTCCTGCATCAAGTGCCCAAAAGCCACGTACATTGGCCAAACAGGACTATCTTTAAGGCACACATTAAATGTGCACAAATCAGATATTAAGCATAAGAACATCAAGAAGCCTGTCAATGTGCACTTTAATATCCCTGGACGTAGCATCACAGACCCCAGGGTGGGATTTCTAAAGAAATTGAAACCAGGGGATCACTTGGAACATGAGATTGCAGAACAAGAGATGATAAAGAAATTTGATTGTGTTAATCAGGGACTCAGTAGGGATTATGGTTTCTAAGCACATTATAAAGACTCTTGGTGCGCTTTCTAGTTTGTAACTATTGCTTTAAGAGAATGGAATGCTTGCTGCATATCTACCTGTTTAGACAGGTAGACTCAAAGCCTTATAAGTTCCACTTATAGCATCAGTGGATTGTAATCCATGAAACTCATGCTAATTTCTTACAATATTGGAACAACTAAAACAGTTAGTCTATATCTGTGCTACACTTAACCCTTGATTTTGTTAAGAGAAGACTAACATGGGTATAGTATAATATGTTTACCATCTCCAGGTTTACTCTTTCTTAACACCTACAAGAATCTCAGAGAAAGTAACAACTAAGGTCAGTGTGTCTAATTCTTAAAGAGGTCCGTTGAAATGATTGGGACTGGTGAGTGATGAGACTGTGATATTATGTCTCACTCAGGCCAGTGTCAGGGGGCAGCATGCTCAGGCACCTGCCGAGGCCCACACCATGGAAGGAAGACCACCCCTAAGAGCTGCCTGGACCTGCTGCTTTTTTCTCCCCTCTGTTGCTGCCTGCTTGCTAACCCACCCAATCTCCATGGCCCAGAAATATTGAGCACGTGAACAACAGTGATGGGCAGGAGGAGGAGGAGTGGCTGCCACCATTGCTTACTCTGCAGCTCCATCCGAGTGAGTGGATGATAGCTATGGTGAGAAGAAACAGAAGCATCTGACAGCGAGGAAGACATGGGCCTCCTAAGGGAAGAGAGAGTCCACACACAGAGATGAGTCCACTGATGGAGAGTCCACACACAGAGACAAGTCCACAGATGATGTCTCACCCAAGAGTTTCTCAAAATCTGAAGCCAGTTATTAGTCTAAGTCTAGAGAAATGACCAAATGCAAGGTCAGAAACATCACTGGTATATAATTCCCAGTGATTCCCTTAGAGTTTTGCATTTTAATTTTGGCTATGGGTGAAAAAAGGTTGCTTAAGTGTTTGTAAGATTCATATAACACTATTAGATGTAGTAATACATCTCATTTAAGAATCTCCATCAAACATTGCTCACCATTCTATTGAAAACATCAGCTGGACAGCCATTATTGTAAGTTTGCTGCTTTGAGCTTTCACATGCTTCTTTTCATAGCAGGTCATAGAAAGCTCTACATTAGTCACTGTCCCATCAGTAGGGATGTCAGAGAATTCTGCCCAGATTTTAAATGGGCTCGAATTCTGACAAATCTGATCCGCGGAATCCTCCTTGGAACGGGGCGGCCAGGTTGACCCAGACTGGACCTCATGTGGACCCAAATTTTTTTTCCACCAAAGGGCGGATTTTTCGAAAATAATTACAAAAATAAAAATGTAAATCAGAAATAGAGGAAGAAAGACCACAAACGGCTTTACTCTTTTTACGAGGCATTTTCCGGAGGCTTTCTTTCACTGGGGCTGAGTCGGCCACGGAAATCCTCCATCTTTCTGTTTATTGTCTGTGGAAGTCAGGTGAGGTCAGGTCAGGTCAGGTCCTGTGAGGTCAGGTAAGGTGAAGTCAGGACAGCTCCGGTGAGGTCAGCTGAGGTGAGGTCAGGACAGCTCCAGTGAGGTCAGGTGAGGTGAGGTGAGGTCAGGACAGCTCCAGTGAGGTCAGGTGAGGTGAGGTCAGGTGACCGGAAGTTACGTGGGGAATCCCCACGAAGGGCTTTACTCTTATGGAGACCGAGGGCATGCGGAAAGGATTTTTCGGCAGGAATTACGAAAGTATTTACATAAGTTCCAGAGCTGAAAAGGGGGGGGGGAATCCGGGGCAGGCGGATGGCGGAACGGGGTGGCCCTCAGCTCTGCAGCATCCTCATGGAGCGAAGCCACTCTGCGAGGACTCCGGGGGGGAGGAACGGATCACCTCCCTCCCCCGCGGATTCCCCACCGGAACAGATGGTGGGGAATCTGCACACCCCTACCCACCAGCAATGTTCTGCGGGCAGTTGGGGATGAAACGGGATGTTCCAGGGGAAAGTCAGGGGCTGTGTGTGTCAGGGAGGCCATGGATCTGCTAGATCCCAACCTTCCCATTTTCCAAACACATCACCATTCAGCTCTCAAAACTATGCCAGCCCTGAAGTTGACATAGTTATTCTCTCCCATTGTAGTCAGTGGGTGGGGGGACCGTAGTGGGGGAAAATGAGACCCCCCATCTTGGCCACAGTGAGCTGGCAGGACTTTGAATAAGGGATGGGTGGGTGCCCCCCTGTCCGGGTTCTCCAGGTGCCCGCTCAGCCCCTATCCCCACCCAGACCAGTGCTTGAGCTCCCCACTGCTTGCCAAGCCACCGTACTTATGGGCAGCCCCGTTGAGCTCTGTGATCATCATTTTTTTTGGGGGGGGGAATGGTGATCGTGCAAATGCGCATATTTGTGTATATGCAAAATGGGTCCATGAATGGACCATATGCACAAGGTTACAGGCAAGGAAATGCCTGTAGTCTTGCATATATTAGCAATTCATGGCCCCATTTTGCGTATATGCAAATATGTGCATTTGCGTGATTGCCATTTTGTCCCCCCCCCCAATGGCAATCATGGAGCTCAACGAAGCTGCCTGGGTGAGTGCAGGTGGCTTGGCAAGCACGGACAGGGGCAAGCAGGAGCAGGGGCTCAGCAAGCACAGTTCGAGGGTGTGGGTGGGGGGTGGTCTGCCAGATTCCTGGATGGAATCGGGCACCCGTGCCACCCCTACTTTGAATGTGCTGGTTGCGCTGAGGTAGAATCTCACCATGACCACCACAGTAGGATTGCTATGGCCATCAATTAAACATTGCAGTCCTGGTAAGATGTTGTTCAGTGGCTGGTCTTATGTTAGGATTAGGGTATGGGACAGTGTTTGGGCCCCTCCTAGATGTGATTCTAAACATACTCTCAGTGCATAAACCTATTTTACTATCAAGTTGAGAACTTCAAAGGCTGGTTTTCATGTACTATACTAAACCCAGGTCCCAGCCACCAGTTTTTATCATATTCCATAGACTGATGTGTTGGATCTTTCAGAATTAATGAGAATTTTATTACTGACTTCAGGGTTGGACCTTCAATAGACTGGAAGTTATGCCATCCTCACTTTTAATATTGCTTAACTTACAGTGCATCTATATTGAGCTGTCTGTCATCAGGGAGCCAAATGGTCATCTGGCATGAATAAGTATGCATAGCTTCCATCTGAGTCAAATCATAACTTTGTGTTGGGTAAGAATGGGAATTTGGAAAATACAGAAAAATGTAGAGTTTTTCACTGATAAATATACTTGGCAAGTAATTCACATTGATTTAAATTTTATGAAAGAAGTCATGCTTAGTATTTCTAAGTAAGGGGGGGGATATGCCAGAATTAGTCTGTGTAAATGCTCCTAGACCCTAGAGCTCTAAATTTAATTCAAAAGTCATATAAAATTTGCCATGGGATTGAACTCAGAAAGGTGTGTCCCTATGATAGACAGTGCAGTCCTATACATTTCAACTCAGAAGTACATCCCATTGAGTTCAGTGGAGCTTAAAGCTGATGGCTCCTCTGAGATTCTCAGGTACCTGTTACACATACCCAGTGGTATAGTGGTAAATTCTGAAGCACAGGCTCACATCATGACAGCCCGCATAGCCACACCCCCAAGGAGAGTCCAAACATTCAGGCAGCTGTGTTGATCCATGTCAACAAACCAATTCTAGCAGTTTTCATCTCTAATCAGAGCAGGTCCTTTATAAAAGCTATTGGGCTTTTGCCCAATCAGACCAGGCCACCCCAAAATACATTGCATAAGAACAGGGATAGCTCACAACTATATCTTGATGCTGAGAAAACTCATTTTCCCCCAGCTACTGTGAGGATTGGTGCTAAGTCAGAGGGAACAGGGCAGCCTGAGGGGGTGGCAGATGACATCAGTGTCTCTGGTAATCAAAAAGTGCTGTGCTGTGCTGCATCTCTGTGAGTTCTTGCTCTACTACACCACTGCACCGCCCCCGCCCCCCAAACGATGGGGGGAGTTTATGGATTATTCTGCAGAATTCAAGGGACATTTCTACTTGACATTCTCTCAGATCAGGTTATTATGTCACACCGAAGTGAGGAAAGAAGATATTTCATTGCTTTTCTCCTGTAAAATATGAAATGTGACTTGTGGATCTTGCCCTTACTGAGATGTGTGAACACCAGGGGTGAACATTACAACAGAAATGGGGAAAGATTAAACCCCAGTTACTCCTCTTTCATGTTCTCCACTTTTCCTAATGTGCAACCCAGTTCTGAGTGAGGGGCAATTGCGCCTAATGTTTAACTTACAAAAAGAAAGTAATTCAAGAAAGCAATTTGTCCATTTTCCTCCTCCCTGCCCCCACACCTTCTCCAGAATGCTTGCTGCAATTTCCCTAAACCATTTATGCCATTGTTTCAAAGCCAATTGAAAAGTGGAGGTATTTATGCACTAAATAAGGTTTTTAGTCAAAATGAATGCAAAAATGGTTTCTGCTAAAATGCTATTAAATGTGCTTTGGCTATTCCCAAGGTTTATGCTGCTTAGTATACTTTATTGCAATTGCAATGTCATGTAGACATGGGTTCATTCAGTTCAACAGAAACTGAAAATCAACTTCTGATCTCTCATACTTCTGGTTCTTCTTAATTGCACCTTTCCAATATTATTTGGAATTAGAATGATTTAGCTCAACATGGGGTTGCCACTTTTACCCTGGTGCTCTGGACCTGAAGGACATGTTTTAGATGGCCTAGATGTGTGAGAAGAGGGAGAGGTCCCAGGATCAGCTATGCTGTCACTCTCCTGAGAGTTGTACTTTCCTCTATTCTTCAGGTAGGAGGTCCCTGACGTTTCTCCTTCCCAGCTAACAGATACTCACTTCTGTCAGAGAGAGAACCAAACTCCATCTGGTTCAGTGCTCAAATTATGGGGGCAAAGATAGCTGTGTAAAAATAGTAGCTGTGGCCCAGGGAAGGGAAAGGGATCGGGCCCCTTCTGCACCCCTGTAATTGAGGAACTGGTCCAGGTGCCCTGTTTCTACCGCCAGCAGCACTATTGCAGCTATCTCTGTGTTGGGCAACTCTCCTGCTACTTCCCCCCAACTGTTGCAAAGCAGTATTCCCCCCAACTGAATCCCTCCTTCCCCCCAACTGTTGCAAAGCAGTATTATCACAGCACTTAGGAAGAGAGGAATGAAATGGGGGCTTAGTTCCTTGACCTATATCTCTGCTATATAGATATATATAGCGGAAAGGATGTACACCAGTTGCTGGGTCAGAGGGTGCTGTTGCTCTCATATCCTGCTTGTGGGTTTCCCATGGTCTGCTGATTGGCCCCAGTGTGAACAGAATGATGGATTGGATGGATGGACCCTTGGTCTGAGCCATCATGGCTCTTCTTATGAAGCAATGATTTCCCACTCTGCTCAAGAGAATGGAGCATAAAAGCCAAGTCACCCCTCGCCTCTGTTTGTTCTAGGGATGGCGGAGAATTCTGCCACAGATTTCAGTGAGGCCGAATGCACTGGCATTTGGCCCCCCGAAACCCGTGGCAGAATGGCCTCCCACCTCCCCGCCAGCTCGCAGAATAGCCCCGGGATGAAGCTTACCTGGGGTGGATGTTCCGGCGGCGGCGGCTCCAGTAGCAGTGGCGGCTGGTCTTTCGACCGGCTGCCATGGCCGGCATTTGCATCCTGCTCTTTGCTGTGATAGGCTACGTAAGTATTTACGGCTGCCATTTGCGTTCCCTATTTTTTGCTGTTTTATCCTACGTAAATATTTATGTAGGATAAAATGGGGGGGGGAGAACGCAAATAGCGCCTACTACACTATTTGCATTTCCCCCTTTTTTTTTTTTTGCCATAAATGCCCTACCCGGCGCCAGCTTGTCTGGCTGAAAGGGGGGGGCCATTGCGGGCGGGTGGGGTGATAAGACATATGGGCCTCTGATTGGTGCACCCCAGTCGCACCACCAGTCAGGGAGGAGCGGGCTGAGTTGTCTTAAACTCGACCCCCCCCATCTCAGCTCTTTGGCACGACGCAGCTCCCTCCCACCCTCCCCTTAGCAGTGTGGGTTTTGCCAGTTGCCCCTTTGGGAGCCATGTAGGAATTTTTTGGTTCACAGCCAGATTGGCCTAGGACTGTGAGTCTTTTTTGCCTACGTCACACTGTTATGCGGGTTGTGTGTGTCCTGTAAAGGAATACAGTCTATATCATCGGTCACATTCCACTTGGCGGCTAGGATGGGCAAAACAGGAAAGGGAGTAGGGATGGTGTGCACGCAGAGGCACCTTATGGTGACAGGTGACGTCTGAGGCCCCCCGAACGGGTTGTGCGGCTCGGCGGGGGGATAAGGGATGCCTGGGAGACCAACCCTACTCACTCACCCAGGTGTTTTGCGGCACCGGGTTGGGGGTGACACCGGAAGGTCTACCTCCCCCATAAGGGGCAGTCCAGAGGGATGGTGAGATCACCGCCACCCCTCAGGCTGGGTGTGTTTTTGCCCTAGAAGTGTCAGCTAGATGCTGACACAGTTAGATGCCCGTCCTAGTTACCCCTTTGCAAATATTTCAATAAATGTGGCCCAGTTTTCAATCCAAGCTTGTTGTCTGCGTCTTCTTTGACCCATCTCCGCTCGCAATAGCCTATGTAAATATATACGTAGGATAAAATGGCAAAAAATAAGGAATGAAAATGGCGGCCGCCATAGCCGCCACCATTTGCATATGTTGTTTTTTTGGGGGGGGGGGCTGCCGTGATAGGCTACGTAAATACTTACATAGCCTATAACGGCAGCCTGGCTGGATGCAAATGGCGGCCGCTATGGCAGCTGCCATTTGTGTCCGCAGCAGCCCGTTCGTGGCCGGAACTCCAGCTTCAGATGGCCCTGGCCGGCTGCTCCACAGAGCCATTGCGGAGTGGAGTTGGCTGGGCAGAATTCCGGAGGGGAGGACCGGATTGCCTCCCCCCCCAGTCGAGGATTCTGGGGGGAGGGACGGAGCGCCTCCCCCCCCCACTGCGAAGCACATCAGCAAAAAGGTAAGTGTAAGTACTTTTGTACATCCCTAGTTCATTCCTGTCTAAGGGGGAACAAATAACTTTCCATGGCCCTGTGTGGTAGATGCAGGGCAGGGGTGCAAATATGGCCCACTTGATGGCTATGTCTCCTTCCCTTGGCCCTGCCACCCCTCTCCTCCAACCACCAATTGTTTGGTGGTTTGCCAACTTTTGAGCAATTTCTCCCCCCCCCCCATTCTAAAAGGTTGAAATGCCTCTCCTCAAGCTTAGTTACTAGCAGTCAGGGCTTTAAGCTAAAAGATGCTGGGATTGGGGACCCTGCTGCTTTTGCTTTTTGGCCCAACCCTTTGCCTTCAGCTCCACCCACCACTAGAATGCAGCCCCTGAGAGTTTCTCCAAAATGCAGTTTGGCCCTTTAGGCTGAAAGTGGTTCTTTAGTGGGTAGGAAACTACGCTTCCATTTGTCTAGGATGGCAAAGTCAGTCATGTCACTTTTGGATGTTTTTACCCATAATTTTATTCCATTTTTGCATTAATCTGCACATTTTGAAAAAAAAAAAAGGTCAGTAGTTGTCTGTATTTTCTCTAAAAATACTTAAATAAACGCATATTTTTACATATTTAAACTGTGTTGCAACAATTGGAATACTGAAAAACTGATAGATCGCTATCTAACAGATAGCTAATTTCATATTTGTCTGAGGTGCAGCTCAGGTTATTTCAGATCAGAATTCATGAAGATCAATTTCCCCAAGCCTTTCTACATTTGGCCTCACCCTACTCCCCTTTTGTAGTGATGTTCGAAAGTCACTTACCTTTTTGCAGGGGTGATTCGTAGTGGGGGGAGGTACTCTGCACCTCCCCTGAAATCCTAACCCAGCCAGCTCTGTGGCAACTCCGCGGAGCGGCTGGCCAGGTGCATTTGCAGGCATGTGGAGCCTGCGGACGCAAATGGCGGTGGCTACGGCGGCTGACATTTGTGCCCCTGTTTTTGGCCGTGATAGGCTACATAAATATTTACGTAGCCTATCACAGCAAAAAAACAGGAACGCAAATGGTGGTGGCTATGGTGGCTGCCATTTGCGTTCCCTTTTTTTGCCATGATAGGCTACGTAAATATTTACGTAGCCTATCACGGCCTCTGCAGGGACAAAAATGGTGTCCCTGCATTAGCCATGATAGGCTATGTAAGTATTTACGTAGCCTATCATGGCCTAAATGGGGAAGCGAATGGTGGCCGCAGATGCGGCCGCCATTCGCAAAGCAGCGCAAACGGCACCAGGTAAGTGCTCGGTTTTGCGCGCCTTTCACGGGGTGGGGGGGTGGGGGGCTTCGTTCTGCCATGGATTTTGGGATGCACTGGCATTCGGCCTCACTGAGATCCGTGGCGGAATTCTCTGACATCCCTACCCTTTTGTGGGACAAGAAGAAGGTGAGTAGATGCTTAACTCTCACTTTTGCTTAGCGGAATGGGAAGTCAATCCTGGCTCTGTCTCTGTATTTTTATTGCTGTTATCTTCTTCATTTTGTATTCTCTTTCTCAACTCCATTATGTTTTCTTCTTAAACGTCTTACGGCAAATTCTAGCCAATTTATTCTTACATTTTCTAGCTGCATTTTCCTCAGATTATCTATCTCTGCTATGCTGTTTCCTCCCCAATTTAAACTCACACATTATTTCTTTTTGGTTTATGGAGCGGAGGCCATTTAGTAGCATTAGAATCAATGGGAATTTTACCATTGGCTTCAATGAGGACAGGATATTATGCTATGTGGGTGTGCTTCTTTTCGTCTTAGGTTGCAGAGAGTTCCTTTTAGCACCCCTAAAAGGCTTTGCTGCTAGCCTTTTTCTTTTCTGTTTGGAACTCTGAATTGCCAATTTTCTGCTTTTAGATATTGTTCTGATTGTTTTTTTCAAAGACTTAAAGAAGGGTCTACACAGCAGTGAATCAAAAAACTTGGTAGAGAAAATCACAGCTATTTCAGAGAGAAATGACATGCTTGTAGTTCTGCACCTCCAGATTCCACTAAACGTAAACAGTTCTTCATGAGTTTATACTTCCTTATATACTTCCCACTGTGTATCATTAGATAATCACCACTCAATTTACCACATACATGTGCAGTTATTTATTTTTGTATCACAAATATAAAGTGACAGCTAAGAGCATAATCCTTTACATGTCTACTATTCAAGTCCCATTGAATTCAGTGGAGCTTACTCTCAGTCCATGGGTAAAAGATTGCAACTTAAGTGCCACATTTTATACAAATTCACGATGAAGTTCATTAATGCCTCTGATTATTCAGGGCTTGATGAAACGATACTGCCAAAAGAGGAAATGCATTTCTCCCAAGAATGGCAGAGGGGAAGGAGAGCAGCTGATAGGGATGTGCATACCAGCAAAATTCAAGCTCATCAAAATGCTCCAAATTCCACCTCAGAGCTCATTCTGTCTCATGTCTGACCCAGATTGCAATCTTTGCTGCTGCTGCTGCTCCTTCTGCATGAAAAATCATGCTTATTTGCATGCATATATTTCAAATGTATCCATGAGTTGTGTGCATCTTTGAAATGTACCCATTCTTCTCCCGTTACTTAAAGAAACTTAAGAAAGAGGGCATGAGTTCATTAAAAAACAACAACCCATTGCCATATAGTTTTTGGTCATGTTTGGACTAAAGTATGCATACTTGTGTACCATTTACAACCACTTTGGAATTGCACTGCAGATTGTAGATATGCAGAGCGATAGGCCTACGCCTACGTGTCCTACTCCATCTTCATGTTAGTCCATAACTGGAGAAAAACAGAAAAGAAACTTGTCAAGAATAGACTTGTATATTGGTGGAATATGCGGTTGCTGCTGGAAATGATGAATCTGTAGCTGAGCCTGACCACGTTTAGAGTTTTGTCAGATGGATCTTTTGATCATTCCTTTAATCCAGCCATATCTCTTACTTCAGTATCTAAAGCCATGCATTTATCATACTGACTAGGTAGTATCTATTTCTGTCCTTTGAAGTTGTGCTGGCAAGGGTTATGCTTATTTTTCCCTTCTGGTCTACATTAGAAATGCTGTTGCTTGATCAAGCTTGTAAAATATGTCTAGAGTACAGTCTGTTGGTTGATAAAAATGGTAGCAATTATAATATTTATTTATTTATTACATTTGTATCCCACCTTTTTTCCTCCTTAAGGAACCCAAGGCAGTGTACATAATCCTCCTTCTCCTCTCCATTTCATCCTCACAACAACAGCAGCCCTGTGAGGTAGGTTGAGCTGAGAGTAATTGACTGGCCCAAAGTCACCCAGTGAGCTGAACTACTGAAATTCCCTCTTCTACACAACTATCAAAAGTGCAGTAGCCCTGTCCTTTTTTGCATCTGGCCACCCTTGTGGTGCCCCATACGTATGCCATTTTGATCCCTAGATATTGCCATCTTGAGTAACACTATGCTTGCTAATATTCAAGATGATGGGAGCACAGAGAACACCCTGCCCTACCATGCATAGTTGCAGTGGGAGTACAGGCTGGGATCCAGAGCAGCGATGAGTAGACCGTCTGTGGTGGTCCACTGTCCAATTTTCAGAACACCACCAAGGGCCTGCAAGGATTCTTGTGAAGGATGATGGGCTTAGTAGACTTTGGTCTTATCCGGGAAGGCTCTTCTTAAGCTCCCTCAAGAAAGAGTGCACAGTCGTGATTACCTAACACAGTTTTGTTGTGTCTTCGCTGTTCAGAGATCCTGAGTATGCATTCTTGTTCTGTAAATTCTGTAAAAAGAGAGCTTTGGCCATTGGGCAGTATAGAAATGAAATAAATAAATAAATTTAAAACACGCTGATGGTCAACAGGCATTCTAGCAACAGCAACAAAAAAGGTTGACTACGTAAGACTGAAGTCAGCCCACCCCTGTTTTGGAGTGTATTCTAATTTCATGCAGAACGGTCTCCTAATGCTGTTTCTGGATATTTTTAATGGACACTCCAGATTTTACATATGCCCACCCTTTGTTCTTGGGCATTTTGTTGTTTGGATTTTCACAGTCAGGATTATATATATATGCTGCAATTCTACAGAAGTGCAAAAAAAGTGCAAAAGATTCTGTTGGGTACAGAAGTCCGTTTCTTTTTTAAAAAAATTCTGCATCATCCAGAATTTGCAGTACACAATAATCCCCATAGCTTTTGTGCTTGGAATGTAACAAAACCTAAATCAGATTAACTGATTTATTAAGTAATGGGGAATTTCTCTCCTAGGCAGCTGTCTTGAGAAAAGCTGAACTAATCTCACTGTCTTTTCATCAGTACCTGCAACTACACCACTTTCTTAGCCAGCTTCACATCAGTTGCTATACCTAAAACTATTAGATAAAACTGCATATCTAGCCATTTGTTGCAGAGGATAGCCTCCTCGAGAAATAACTAAGCCTGAAATATTTCCAGCTTCATGGAAGTTATTCTTGCTCTACTAGGTGTAATGATTTTTAGAGTGCCACATGGATTTAGGGGGAAACTGCTGGTCTTGTGACTAAACCTGCTATTTATCTCAATTTGTGATTTCGGGATTGTATCTGTGCATGTTGAGTTTTCACCTTCTTCATGGGCAGAATTTAAAAAGTCATAGTAGCAAGGCTATATGAGACCAACCTAAGAGCACTGCAAGTACCAGATGGTTAAAATTAGGAGGCAATATCTTTGCTTTCCCTGTTGCGTGGTGCATAATAATTTCACATTGACTTTGGATCAATTGAAGAAAATCCTTAGAGATACAGACTGATGTATGTATACTTTTCTGCTTATATTTGGTTTAAGATCTCTCCCCCGCACACACACCTACATCCACTTTGTTATATCAAAGGACATGTTAACTGAGAGTTTTGCAGTTTCCTTCCTGACGTGTCTGTATGTTCTTAGGCACTCCTTAGAAGGAAATAATGAGTTTTGTCTCAATTTGTTTGTTTTTCTGTTGGTGTTCAGTTTTACTTAGGCTGGTGTCAGAAGAAGCCCCATCCTCTTCACAACAAAGTTTGAACCTATTACACTGGATGCCTGTGGAGTATCCACAGAAAAAAAAAATCTGGTGTAGACTAGTTCAGGAGTCCCCAAACGTTTTGGGTCAGTGGGCACATTTGGAATTTTGAGACCGTGTCATGGACATTCTTACAAAATGGCTGCCATGGTGGGCATGGCCAGTTGCAAAACACTCATTTCCCAGAAAGTAAACTGGTGCAACTAAAGGAAAAGAAACTTGCCCAAGGTTCTAATTACATGACAGAGATGGAGTCTGAGCTCCAAATCACAAAACCAGTCTTTTGAACCCAAATAAAGATGGTGCTGAAGGGCAGCATTGCTTTGCAGCAAGCTACTGTCCCTGTTAACAAATAATGAACTGTTAAAATCTTTAGAAATAAGATTAAAGTTAGGAAGGTCAGGGAGACTGGCAGGTGCCAAGAGAGGTGTCTGTGAGCACATTGGTGCTCACTGTTACCACATTGGAGACCCCAGGTCTAGTTGGACACTACCTGTTCATTAAACAGCCACATTTGCCTTGGTTTTGTTGCAGAATAAGTTAAGACAGAAATGACTGAGGGCACAATCATATGGGGATTGCTGCCCATTAGATGTAAGCCTCCAAGCTTGGAGGCTTCCAAAAACTCTACACCCTGCTGGGCTGTTGCCGGCAGGTCAGGGAATGGACAGAGGTGATTTTGCTTCCTGTTCCTCCTCGAAACCCCCCACAACTAACTAGACCAGCCTCAAAGCCCATCTAGCTCACCTACCAGTGGTGCATGGTAATGGGCAATAGACAGACCATGGGATTCTGAAGATCTGGGCCTGCCTCTCCCCTCCCTTCCCTGCCCACTGGAAGGCCCCTTTTTGACCTCTACAAGGTCCCTGTTGTGATCTTGAAAATCAGCCAGCACAGATCTTTCCATGACAGCTGAAAGGGGGCAGGGAGGGGTTTCACGTTGGATTCCCTCTCCTGAGGTTGTAGGACTGTCTACAGCCTCAGGAGGGGGGATCTGTAATATCTATGGTCCCTGGGACATTCTCCCAGGGACATAGGATTGTTCTCTGAAAGCTTTAAAAGGACCTTTTGCTTATCATTATCAAGCATTTTTATTACAACTAATGCAGGCAAAGTAAATAGATAAAAGTGAAACCAAAACCAAAAGTAGCATCTCAACTGTCTGTTCCTATATGCACTAACCATTCAGTGGGTTTTCAACCAATTATTTTCCTCTCTGCACCGTGGGTTTTAATATAGCTCTTTCTTATTGCAACAGTTTTCAGTTACTGCACTCTGTTAAACATCTCTACCTTAAACTAGTATATTTTTAGTTTATAAATATTTGCAACAATCTTTAGCTTCTGAACACATGAAAGCTATGAGACATTAAACATTTTTTTACTCTAAAACCAAAGCCAAGGTTCCCTTTGCCTAGTTAAGGGGAACATCAGTTCTTTATTATATAATACATTTATTACTCATACCCTCTGCCTACCGGATGCGTAGGGCTAATGAATATACAATAAAAATACCATTAAAACAGCATAAAAATTGGTTGAATCCAGGATCTGATTTCTGTGGATGGAGGGTGCCTCCACCCACTTTCAGGGATCTCCTCTCCCCCTGAACCACAGCTTATCTCATTTAGGAGGGTTCTATGACCCTCTGGGAAGCATTTTCAGAAGGTGGAGGGGCTGCCGTGGGGAGGATAGAGCAGGGAGGTTCACTTCAGCCAGCCCAGTGGCACATGTCTAAATATGGATCCAACCCATCACACACAGGAACAAAAACTGTGCAATACAATAAGAGAACACCAGTTAATATTTAAAATCTTTGGCTATTGATGGACATCAAAAGAGAATTAGACACACTTAAGTCACTGAAATCAACAGCACAAGCTTGTTGTGACTAAGTTAAGTCCCACTGAGTTCTTAACTAAAGTTCTCTGGATAGGGACCTCAGATTCTTGAAACACTAATTTCTTCTAGTAAGTCAATACAATAGTAATACATGCATACATTTTATAAATTGTACAAGCCACAATCCAAGAAAAATGTTATATTCAGCATTCCCCTTAAATGCAGGCATGAAGAACTGGAATGAAAATGAATAGACTGCAATCCTACACACACTTGCATAATACTAGGTCCCAATGAACTCAGAAAGACTTACTTCTGAATTACATAGGATTGGCCTGCAACTCTTAAGAACCATGTATATTCTACAGGAGAAATTTTAGACTACTACAAACTTCCAGTATGAACATACTCTTAGGCATGGCTTTCACCTTGTTATATTTTATGAGCATACTTTCCATACCAGAACATCTCTCCCACCTGGCCATCTTACTTATCCCCTTAGGAAAGAACAGGCTCGCATACAGTTCTGTTAATTGGAAGCTTTCTGTTAATTGGAATTTTCTGGCTGATATGCATGGCGTTTTCATGCAAGCCAGCTTCCATGTTATAGCAGGACAGCTCTGTGTGGGCATATATGGCTCTGTGAACTTTTCACATGCCTTGGAGTTTGTTCTAACATTATCTGAGCAGTGAGTGACATGCTGCAATGCAGCTCCTTGATGTACCATTGGGGTCTCATTAGGGACCTTGGACCACATGGAAAAAAATTCACAACATGGCTCCTTCACAGTTTAGGAAGGTGTGTGTTACTTGCCTGGGAAGGAGCCATGACATGTTTTTTCCCCCCACAGGACCTAGTGGCTCCCATTAGGGCTGGCCCAAGACATTTTGCCTGAGATGAAAGACAAAATGGTGCCACCCCATTCCACACAGCCAATTGGACTTGTAGTTGGATCTTCAATGCTTGCAATGGGACAGCATCCTCCACTGTGAGGGGGGCAGACTAGCTTAGAGGGCACAGGGCAGGCCTCACAGCACACACAGCTCTGACCCTCAACACCTCACTGCTGCTTCCCACCTTCTAGGATCTGCTGCCTGAAGTGGCTACAACTCTCTGCCTAATGGCAGGGCTAGCCATGGCTCCAGTGCTATTCAAGTAATGACAGAACAGGCCCTGACTTTTCTTGCAGCTATGTGAAACAACTGGGTCAAGAACTTGGAACTTCTGACTGCCTTAAACTATATTAAGTATAATGGAGAGTTTGGGGGGGGGGATCTCCTTGAAGGAGTGTTGGGATAAAATAGCAGAGAGAGACTAATTATTTTTCCCTTTGGCCACCATTTCCAAACCTGGTAGAGAAAGAGCATTCACTTTGCTTATGAACAGGGATATATAAAGCCCTCCTTGAAAAATCTCACTTGTCTTATCGGGAAGTGTCAGGAACATGCTGTGCAGTGCTTTAGGGCACGCCAGTGTAGAATGCAGTTCATCAGCAACTCACTTGTATAAACAGTAGTAAACATATAAGAAAAGCAGTATACACACTACACACACATTGCCATGTTATAGCCACACACAAAATCATCAAAATGAGCTCCAATTATTCCTATCTGTGAATATTTATGAAACTACCAGAAAAGGAAATGTAAATGTTTTTTTCAAATCTTAAATTGCTATTTATAGGCCTTGAAATTTAATCAAAATCGCTGAAAAAAAGGAGATTAAAATGTAATAATTATTATAACTGAATATTCAATAACTCGGAGACAAGCTTCTTGGATATGTAGTCCAGGTGTGTCAGGAAAACAAAAGAAAGTGTAGGTGTTCAACAGAATGTCAGAAGTTGCCAATCTGTTTCAGTTTTTCCTCACTTCTGAAGCATTTCTTGGCTGTCCTCAGCAACTGTACATTGATGAAATAAGAAGTGTGCTGAAATGAAATTGTTTTATTTAACTTGGTTTTCATTGAAATAATCTCTTCAGTTTCAAAGTGAATGATGGTGCATACACATTTAACAGCTGGATGTTTATCAACTCTGTGAAGGTGCCTACTGGGCATCAGTGAGGGGCAATCTACATTACAAGTTTAAATGGGTTTCAAACCGGTTTATCTAAAGGGATCCTGCAGTTTCCTGAGGGTACTGAGAATTCTTTGCCCTGTCCCCTGCCCACGTGCCCCCTCTTCCTAGAGCTACAGTTCCCAGAATTCCTGTATTTGGTAACCGTAATCACTAAAAACAGATCTGAAACCATTTTAAAGTTGTAATGTAGATTGCCCATCTGAGACTAGACCAAACTTTCATCACTGCAAAAATATATATTAATAATATATGCTTTGCTTAGTGCAAGATGGGCTAGTTGCTCAGTATGTAGGAGTGCCTGTAAAATGTATAATGAATTACTCATATATACAATAATGGTTGGATCCAGACTTACCCCTACTTAGAGGAGATCCATTTATTTCAACACATCTACTCTAAGCAGAGGTAAGTCTGGATCCAATCCAATGTGTCAGGACCTGTAATGATCCACAATGCGTGGAGAGAGTCAGGTATAGGGAGTATGGACTCTCCATCATGGCCTTTCCCTTTCCCACATACCTTGCCAATAGCCACCTTTAACAGGATTACGAGGGAACTGCTGCATTGCTACCCCAGGCTCACTCATTCAGGGCTCTCTCAAGGCATGTAGCGGTGATGGCAGGCAGCATTTATGGAAGAATTATCTCTCCCAGTGGGTACCGCTGACATAAGACCTTGGAATATGCTGGGAGTGGGTTTCTGGAAGTCTCAGTCTGTCCTATGTCTCCCCCACCCCAATCTCAGCACCAGGATCTTCACTTTGGGATGTGTGAATCTATTTCCAGTCCATTTCACTTTCACATGTTTTGACCCAGAATGTCTTTCTGACCCATTTCTGAATTCATCTGCAATTATTTTAAAACATTCTCTCAAGATAGTTTTTAAATATGTATTTAAATAATACTCACATCTGTATTTTTTAAAACCACTATTTAAATGCATATTTTAATGCATTTAAATTGCAGAGAACCGCATCACAACATTCAGAGGAGTCCAAAATTTCTAGTATGTTCTGATTTGCACATTAGTCCGAGAGGTGCAGTCTACACCGTTTCTTATAGGAATTGGATTCCAGAAGTGTCTCTACTTAGGTCTGGAGTGCGTGGGCATCAGATTGCCTGCTCCCCCCACCTGCACCTTTAGACTCTGCTGGCCTGCCCCAGCAGCACCTGAATACTACTGTTCATCTGTCTGGTGTCACACTCAGCAACTGAATCCATCCCCCAAACAGATCCAAGACATCTGCAGCTGGACTCCGA
Source organism: Heloderma suspectum (assembly GCF_057233095.1). Classification (NCBI taxonomy): domain Eukaryota; kingdom Metazoa; phylum Chordata; class Lepidosauria; order Squamata; family Helodermatidae; genus Heloderma; species Heloderma suspectum. The sequence goes on along the minus strand of NC_139460.1, from coordinate 74,272,736 downwards.
GGGTGACAGGATGAGTTGCTGTGATGTCATGGTGAGCTTTCTGGCTGCTCAGAGGAAGTGGCCAGTCACTAAAAGTTCACAAATTGGGACAACAGTGGAGGTCAGTTGTATTTTGTTGATGTGGTGCTATTGGAAGAAAAGGGAGCAACAACAAAAAGCCATCTGACTGGTTTGTTCATTTCAATGTCATTTCTCATTTTCAGAATGACTATAAAGGATAAAAGCTAAGACATTGTGTCAAGAAATGAAATTTGTCAGATATCTTGGTTCACTAAAATAGGTCATGATGGTAAAATATGAGCTGTCAGATTTGCAATAGCCAAGATATCCATAAAAGGTGTGTGGAAAGGCAATTTTACTGGACTTTACTGCCTGGCATTCCCAGCCCTGATACAGGCATTAGGTAAGAGCACTATCCAACAGGATTGCTATTCTTTAAATGGAAGGCTCTGAGATGCCATCCAAGGATCTGCAGGCAGGGCAGGAAGAACAACAGAGACGAAGATGCTTGCCGTTCCATCTTAAAAAAAAAAAGAAAAAGAAAGAAAGGCAAGATGGGCCTTTACACCCATTTAGCTTCCTTACCTCTCAGTGGGTGGGATGGGCAATAGAGAAGCTCATGGATCAAATGGATCCATGGCTCTCCTTTCCCCTCCCCTCTCTGTCCACCATCCCACCCACCCATCTTTTCAGCTTAGCTGCCCCCTGAAAACAGTGGGGAAAAAGGTACACAAAGCTGAGAGGCACGGATCAGCTCAGAACAGAGTGGCTTATGGTCCAGTGGATTCAAAACCGGCTCAGGCCCACTGTTGGATTCCTCATTTTGGAGCCACTACTGCTGGTGGGGCCTGGGAACTCTGGCGGTGGAGGCAGCTTTCTGCCTGTTCAGCAATCCGTGGCTGCAGGTGATGAGCTTCCTCCCCACTGGTGGAGCTTCTGTCTACCAGCAGAAGCCAGTGCAGGGGTGCCTCCTCTAAATCCTAGCTGTCTCCATCATGCAACATCAGGGGGTTAGAATTGTTCTCTTTGATGCTCTCTGGAGGAATGTAAATAAAAAAGTTATTGCACCAGAGATAGTGATGGATTGTTAGACAATATGTGAAAATGCTAGGGCAGACAACAGAGAAATGAGCAGAAAATGCAGACAAGACTGGAAGAAAGGGATAAATAAAGAAGAGCTGCCTCGACAGTGGAAAGTCAGATATGTGCTAGGATACATTGGCAAGTAAGAGTTCCTTCCTTCCCTCCCTCCCTCCCTCCCTCCCTTTCTTTCTTTCTTGGTAAAATGTCTTACAGTGCAATCCTGTGCATATTTACTTGGAAGCAAGTCCCACTGTATTCACTGGGGCCCACTCCCTGGTGCATTTACGAATAGACTGCAGTGTTAATTTAATAAACTGAAATGTGGCATGTGCATTTTAATAACTGATCTGTTCTAGTGAGAAATCCTGACCCAAGTGAAGGCTATTGGTTTTAATGGAATAATTCTTTCACCCATGGCATATAACTAGGCCTTGAGATATTTGTCAGACTATTTCTGTATATTTAATAATTAAGCAAGACACAGAATTATTTATAAAGATGGCTTTTTCCAATTTACAACTTTCTTTCAGATAGAACTGGACTAACAGCTTAAAATAAAATAGCTTACATGGTTTGCAAATACAAAGGGCAACATGGGTCAGTTCGGGTTTGTGGAACCATCTTGTCTGTTCTGTACAGGCCCTTGTCCTTTAACTGGAGGGTTGTGCCCTGACCATTTAATTTAATTTTATTTAAGACTTATCTAGGCTGCTTTAAAGGCCAATGTCCTCTCAGGGTGGCTTACAAATGTAATACATTTACAATAAACTGTAATAACAATAAAGAAACATAATGGTATACCACAAAATGAAAACATATAATAAAAGTTGGGGTGGTGGGGGAACCAACCACATAACCTTTTAAACACTCTCCTACCTAAAATGTAACACAAACACCAAAATATAAATCAACACTCTAAACTCCAAAATCTAGAAGCATCAGTCTACAAGTCCGCAAGCATTCTTAAGACAACAGCACACAGCCAAAACTGATCCAAAAGGAATGGATTTCAAGGCCTTTTTAAAGGCCACCACAGATAGGGCCAACCACACAACCCTTAAGCAAAGTCACAGTAGTGGAAATACCGCCATTTTCTTTTGGTTGTAAGAAGTACTAGAGGGGAGGCAAGCACCCCCTGACATGTAGCTTCCATCCATTGCCACTGGACCCCCATAGTTACTTGAAAGAAAAGCACCTTCTACATGCTCCCCCACAAAACGTACTTTGCCCTTCTGTGCCTGCCCCAATATGTTTTGGGTTTTTTTTTCTGCTCCCACCACTTCACTATTTCTAACCCCAAATAGTGAGCCGAAATTCCCTCCTCTGTACCAGGTCGGGCAGAAGGTAGATCTCCAGATGCTTTCAGCTTCAGCTCCCAGAAGCCACTGCCAGCACAAGCAATGGTCAGCAATGCAGGGAGTTGAAGTCCAAAACATGTGCAGATCTCCTTTCTGCCCATCCATGTTCTATACAGCTCCTGCCCCTTAAGATTTTTAAATATAATTTGTCAATGAGTCCAGGGGCCATTCACCCTCACCCTGCTGCCTCTTGCCATCACTTTCAGATTGTACTGACTGGCTTTCCAGTGCTTCAATATATTCAAAACAGTCCATGTCAGAGATTTCTGCTCCAATTGCTTTGAGCACAAGAGAGTGAAACAAAGAGAAAGTTCAGAGAAATTAATCTCTTCTCCTATCTCTGGAGGGCTCTGCTGGGGGCCAGGATTAGTGGATCAGTGGAGGAGACCTTCTACTGAGTCAAACCATTGGTCTATCTAGCTCAAGATTGTCTATACTGCGACTAGCAGCAGCTCTTCAGGGTTTCAGACAGGAGTCTTTTTCAGCTCTACCCAAAGATGCGTAGGATTGAACTGGGGACCTTTTGCATGCAAAGCAGGTGCTCTACCTCTGAGCCACAGGCACAGCCCAGGGTGTAGCTGTGAAGCTGGAATTTGGAGGAAAGAGGGAGGGAAAGGGCAGGCTTTGACTCACTGCTGAGTTCCCCCTCGCCACGGTATGTTTTTATTGACACTAACAACAACCTGAGCTCTTTTTAAAATGCCCCAGAGGGACAACTATGGAGGGGAGAGTTGGGGAGGGCCAGTGAAAGCTGTAAGGCTTATATTCACTTACCTTGATGTAAGACCCATTGATCTCAGTGGGACAACCTTCTCAGTAGACATGCATAGAATTGCACTGTACAGGTTGAGATGAGAAAAGAGAGGCAGAAGAAGAGGTTGAATGAAATTGAAAAGGAAGAAGGCAGGCGATCTGAAGCGGACCAACAGGGAGGCAGAAACTAGGTGGAGTGATAAAAGTGTCTCCTCTTCCTCTTCACAATTGTGTGTGTTTTTTAATTGAGAAACTAGTCGGTTCACCCACTTGTCGTGGCATTCATCCTATCATTACACTCTGTTCCTATGCCCAGTGCCTGTAGCTTCTTCCCTAATGCTGTCATTTTACATATTCTACTGACTTTCCCTGGTGCTTTCCTCATTATTCTACATCCCCACCCCCAGCTTCATTGTATTCTTTCACAGACATTTAATACAATGAATGACAAGATATTTACTTCTAAACTCCCATTGCTGTTCCATTCCTTCCAATGGATATTCCATATGCACACATGCACGCACCCACTAGGGATGGATAGGTCACTCTAACTCCATTCAATGTCCGTTTCACATGTTCATCCATAACTCAATTCCATTCCATTTTGGCACCAGTCTCCCATTTTTTAAAAAAATTAAAGAACATCTGGAAAATTGCATTTAAATATTTTGTTAAATATGCATTTTGCATGCATTGTATCCTAAATTTTTGTATGCATTTCATCCTAAAACAGTTGTCTTATACACATATATATATATGTGTGTGTATATATTGAGCCAAGAACTGTATCACAAATTTTGTAGAAGTGTGTCATCCAAACTATGCTCCAATCTCCAAGGATTGGAGCTGAAAGACTAAGGATGCAATTTGATGCAAATGTACTTGGGATTAAGCTTTACTGAACTCATTGGGCAGTATCCAATCCTGCCTGTCTGCATGCAGGGCCCACCGCTGCTTTCGTTCTGCTAGCCCCACCAATTCCGTTGTTCAAGTGGCTCCCTTATGTGAAATCTGCTGACCTGCCCCATTCCCGAAATGAGTGTTTCTGTTCATTTCAGGTTCGCACCAGAAGAAACTCTAAATCACCATTGCACAAGCGTTAGGGGCCATTTGTGCAACAGAATTGGCAGGACTGGCTGTGTGCGGTTGGCCACCATTGGATCCTGCCCATTGGGACTTACTTCTGAGTAAACATGAATAAGGTGGTGCTCTTAGGGTGCAATCTTATGCATGTCCAGACAGAAATAAGTCCTACAACTCCCAGCATGTCCTAGCCAGCATCGCTGGCTTTTAAATGGGAGGGGGGTTGATTCTCGAATTTGGATCTTGTTTATTACAACTGGCATATGTGAGAAGAAACGTACAAGTGAATGTGTTTTATTTGCAAATGCTGAATTGTTAAAATGAGAAGGAAACCCAGTTATTTTTTTAAAATTAAGGAAACTTATCTCATATGACTATTTCTCATCAGCAGACTTTTGTTCAGTGGTGATGGTGCAGGACTTGTTTTGCCAGAAGGAAGGAGGGAGATGAATGGTATCCTCTGAAATCTGTTTTAGTACCTAGACCTCCAGTTCACTTCAATTTTCTCTGCTTGGCAGAATTACTCCCTATATCATTCCAGTCACTGTTTTACATCATGTGGTTTTAGTCTTCTTGCTGTATTCCTTCTAAATCATAATCATTTCATATGAAGGTCTTTTCACCTCTTTCTGTCTCATTTTGAACTGTAGGGAGAATTTCATACAGTATAGCCATTTTCATATGGTTTGTTGCCGTAGTATAGTAGGAGATGACTTATCATTTTAATTATAGATCATTTTTCAGTGTGTACACGAGTTCTGTCTTTATTCTTGGTATCTGAGAAATGTCTTTCTGGAAAAAGAGCAATTGAATCATTCTAAATATTGGCATATTTCTTGCAATACTGTTGGAATATTTCAAAGTAATGGAAAATCAGAATGTCAATCAAATATTTTAGTTGTTATAAGAATGGTGAGGCAGGTCAGTGTATGTGGTATTGTAAGTTTAAAATGTAAGTTCAGAGTCTATTTTCCTCAGAGTAAAACTAGAAGCAGAATATCTTAGAGAAATTGCTTCTTATGACTTAGAAATTGGTCTAAGAACCAATATTTATTATTATTGTTATTATTATTATTATTATTATTATTATTATTATTAAAACAGATATAATGAACAAGAAAATCAGCTTCTTTTTGTTCACAGAAAGTTAGAGGAGTTAGCCCTTTAGTGTTAACTTTGGTTGTATCCCTCTTTTCCTAAGAAGCAAGGCATTTGCAATCATATGCTTTTAAACTTTTTATATTGTATGTAATGTTTTAACTTCTGTAAACCATCCAGAGAGCTTTGGCTATGGGGCGGTATAGAAATGCAATCAATCAATGATGGAATTTAAGGAGGGAAGGAATGGAAAGAAAATAACTGCTAATTATATAGATTTAAAAACGAAACAAAACAAAACAGAGAGAACCTAGACGTTGGATGGGTCTCTGCCTGGTTAGGTTATTGTGAAAAATTCAGAGCATCTTTACTTAACAGACTTCTTTCCCCCTCCTTGAGCTTCTAGTCTTGATGGCCCATGATGTCCTACAGGTTTCTACTCTTCCATTCTTCTTGTCCCTGATTACAAATTCTAACCATGTTACAGACAAAGTTCAACAGTTTCAAACCCCACAAGTTTTAGTGAGGTTTAAGCATTTGCCTAAATATCTCCCATTCATATCAACAGGTTCACATGACTCCCTTCTGACTGAAAGAATGCCAATGGGCAGGTCAAGGGTCTCCATGGGCTAGCCCACCCCCCTGGTGCTGATTCATGCCACGGCCACACATCCTGCCACCAGTACCCATGGCAGAAACACTTCCCTGCCATCCATGTGTTTGGACAGTGTGGGAAATTATAGATTTCAGCACTTAAAGCTGCTCCCTGTAAAGGGAACCCTGATTAGAAGAGCTCTGTGAGCAGACATCAGCAGAATAAAAATACTTTCAATTAAAAAAAAAAGGTAATTTAAACAATTGCTAATAAATTCCATCCAGATGTACAGAACGTTTTGAAGACAGAGAAATGTCTTAGAAATGCAAGGATGGCGGATAATTTAAGAGTGTATAGTGTAGCCTTTTCCAGTTTACTCTTATCTGAAACATGATGTTCAGCACAGGTCACAAAGCAAGCAAGCCTCCCTGTATTCAGAAACGTTTCTATAATAAAAGTCTGACTGCATGAAGTAAATGAGAATAAGTGACCTGAAAACCTAAGATGAAGACCATATTTTGTGCACTGTGTATAAGATTTCACTGGAGAATATGAGTTTTCAAAGTGTCAGAAAAATGTCTTTTCAGGCTATTCCCAACAGAGAGACAGTGGTTTAAACTTAGACTTCGTAATGGTACTGACTACAGCAGAACTGGCAGATGTCAGAACACGTGACAAGGCAGGCCAAGCAGAACTGAAGGAGAGCATCAATTATAAGGAATATAGAAGGACACCAGCTTGTTTGATCATAGAATTGAAAATGATATCTCATTATCAAAATCTATAGGCATACTTTCTTGATTAGAGGTACTACTTGCTAAAATGAATGTCAACTTCTTTCAAAAAGGAAGGAAACTTTTGATGGGTTTCTAACAGAGGGAAGCTTTCTGGCTGTCAAACACTGCATCTCTATTTTGAAACCATTCCCTATTTTGATTTCTGTTTAGTCCCCCTGTGTGTTGCTTTGTTTGCAGCTGGGATGAGTCATATGGCTTTGAGGCAGAATGTAAGGATCAGTTCAATCTAGTTAAACCATATGGAAAAAAAAATCCTTTGGGATCATGGAGATGGCACAATGCATGCTACATTTGCAAGTAACTGGCAACACGAGCGTGTTTAAAATACACAACATATAATTTAATGGCAATGCATCACTAAACTTTAAGAAGCTGAATCACCCTCTCCCCCCCCCACCCCCACCAAAAACCCCTCAAGTATCCTGGGAAAGGTAAAGGTTTATAAAGGGAAAGGCATATTGTAATGACATCGTTGTGTTTCAGAACTAATTTGCACAAACTTGTGGAAGTTTTTTATTTACTATATCTAGTAAATTAATGAACACAATATATCTAGCTAGACTGTTTGTGAAATAATTCAATGAATGGAATTTCATTAAGGTTATTCCATGCTTTGTAGCTTAGGAACTGCTGCTAATATACAGACTGTGGCACGGTCATAGAGATGGACTAATCTGCTTGGTTTGATGTATGCTTGGGTATGGGAAATTGTGCTATCCCCCCCCCCAAAAAAAACCCTGGGAAATACTTTGGTGTATTTCAAGGCTAATGATGAACCAAAGTAGACTATTCATGTCCCTGATGACATCATCAGGATGTACCAAAATGGAATTGTTCCCCCAAGCCCCCATGAGCCTCCCTCTTGCCCAACCGTCCAGCTTCCAAACCCTTTCCACCTTTACCCAGCATGGTAGGGCAAATGCCAGTCACTTCCATCACTATTATTTATTGATTTATTTAAAAAAAAAACATTTTGACAAGGGTGTCGGGCACAGTGTGAAGTGAAGTGCTGGCTGAGCCTGCAGCCACCACTGCCAACTTCTTTTCCCCAGAATGCTTCTGGGCCTTGACATAGTGGGAACATAGCCAGAGGCATTCTAGGAAACTGAAGCCAGCAGGTGGCTGTGGGCTTGGCCAGTGCTTTCCTTCACAGTGCCTGCCATCCTTGTAAAAAACAAAAAACAAAGGGTGGGAGGGAGAAAGAAGGAAAAAGAGTCCTTTGGTAAGTTTGCCAGGTGGGGCCGCCCAAGGTGCTCAGGAGGGCACCTTACCCAGGGCCATTCAAATCAAACCTTGCATTGGCCCTGTGTATTGGTACATTTCCCAGACATACTGACACTTCAATCATGGCTCTAGCAACCTGGAGGAGAATGGAGATATTTCCCTCCCTTTTGCATCACCTAGCCACCTACCACCAATGGGAGAGAGAAGGAGGGGTTCAGCGGGTTATGGGTGGGTTGGAGGGAGTGGGGAAGAGGTGTGTTTGTCTCTAGCTTGGATTAAAATCGGAGCAGAAAAGCTCAGGGTGTCATCAGGCTTGCCTCATATTAAAGGGGAGCATTATAAGTCATCCAGGTTTCTATTCTGAGCCTGAGCCAAGGGAAGCATAAACGTCAGTGATGTCTCTAGTTAATTTTGCAAGTTATACTACTTGCCGCGGTGGCTTAGTGGTTAAGATGCAGAACTGCAGACCGGAAGGTCGGCAGGACAGAAGTTCGAGACCCGAGTGCTGTGTGACGGTGTGAGCTCCCGTCTTCAGTCCCAGCTTCTGCCAACCTAGCAGTTCGAAAGCAAGAAATTGCAAGTAGATAAATAGGTACCGCTTCGGCGGGAAAGGTAACAGCGTTCCATGCACCTCGGTGTTCAGTCATGCCGGCCACATGACCACAGAAGCGTCTTCGGACAGCACTGGCTCTTCGGCTTAGAAATGGAGATGAGCACCATACCCTAGAGTCGGACACGACTGGTTGGGGACACCTTTACTTTTTTTTTTTTTTACTGCTCCTTCACAGCCTTTTGGGATTTGTATTCCCAGAAGGAATGAAGACAAGTAATGCCAATCTTTATATTTAATTTAATTCTTTCACAAAGGCCTGGATACAGATCTTTCCTGTATCCTCCTGGGTTCTTTATATTTACTTGTATTTGTTTATTTTGAATGGCATTGGCTCAAAAGTGTTTTGAATTTATTATTCTGGATTTGAGTAATCTTGTTTGTTTTACAAATAGACACACCAGCAGTATAAGTAATCAATCCCATTGCTTAGACCTCAGAAATAATTTTTACATGATATACCCAGGGGTAGGAGGCTTTCTTTGCACTGAACTAGTGGAGCACTATCATTTTGTTACTCTTTCAATAAAACAACATTGTTTTAAGGGAAGACAACTCTGCTAACCTTTGGAATTGCTGGGTTTCCCAAGAGGCAAAGAGTGGTATTCTGAGGAACATTCTAAAAAGATGAAAGTGCATTTATTAATTACATTTTTATCCTACTCTTCTTTCGTCAAGTTACTGTCCCAGGTGGTTCCCATCCAGGCACCAACCAGATGCGGATCTGCTTAGCTTCAGCAAGGTTGTCACACTGTGTCTTCCACCATTGCTCTGTGATGGGTGCATAGATAGATGAATATTTTCTACACTAATGTCTTGCTTATCAGCTCTTCTTCACAGAAAACATGCTGGGGCCCCAGTTATTTTAGTCACTCTGGGTGGAATTACACCTGGTGCCAATTATAGGGCTACAGCCAAAATGGCAACCCTATGCTGCATTTTGCATAGGGTTGCCATTTGGGGCAGCAACTCCATGATTGTCACCAGGTGCGATTCTATCCCTGCTTTCTCTGTAATGTGTAACCTGGAAAACATCTAATATGACACAATCATATCCCTTTCCCCACTCAACACTATTTGCTGACATAGGGAGCAGGCAAAGGCATAGTGAGAAAAAGCACCATCATCTTAGATCATGACATATGTTTTGTTAACCACAAATTATGGGCAGAGAAGGGTGGGTTTACCACAGGGTTGCCATTTCTGGCATCACCATCTGAGTCAGCATCACATCCAATTTTGCCTTCAAGCTTTTAGCAGACGAATGGCCTTTGACAAACAGCCTGCTTTGTATGTCCACATTTATTTGTTTGATGTGGTTATACATTGCAGGCATATATATTTATCTCTATAATGGGCCACGTTATTTAGAGTGAACTTCATTCATATATATATATATATATATATATATATATACACATACATACACACACACACACATACATATATATATATATTTATATATATATATATATACGTGTGTGTGTGTGTGTGTGTGTATGTCTTTCTTTTTCTGTTTCACATTCAGACATTACATGTGAACTCATTAGAGACAAAAATATATTCTTAGAGGGTTTTTTTTAAAAAAATTCCATATACCTACCTTTACTTCAAGGCTTGTTCTGGTTGTCTCAAAGCCTAGTTCCTGTTCTTCTCACTAATTATGTATCACTAAGTGTAACTGAAGCTATTCATTATGACCCATTTATAAGCCTAATAGTAGGGTTTATTTCTACATAAATACATTTCTACATTTATGAAGTATTTAGAAATCAGCCCCTAAATAGGTATTAAATAGCATTTATAGTGCTTCTGAAATGGACTATGTAAATGCTTAAAATCATGGATTTGAAGGACTTATTTGATTTTGTAGGGAAAAGCTCTGCTTTCAAGTGTGAAATTCCAGATGTGGTTTTCAACATTTTGTTCAAATATGCAAACACAAAGAAAAACTGGACACTTAGCAACCAACTGGCAACTATAACTTAGTTTCAGGCTACAGAGGCTGTGTGGTTATTTACTGCAAATTCTTCCTTACTGTGATAAAATTGGAGAGATTCATTGGCTGGCAAGAAGGATATTAATAAACCATAGAAAGATTATATCATGGACAATGACTGCCCATTTATTAAGAATCATCATTTTCCCTTTCTGCCACTTAATGTGTGTGCCAAGCGTGCTCTGTGTTTGCTTTCGAATCTTAGGTTCATATTACTGTAGATAAAATATAATCCAATATCACTTTGTTTTTCTTTCTATTTATCTTATTTATAAAAGTAATAAATTATTTCATAACGCAAGGGTATTTTCTGTTCAGAAGGTTTTCGAGACGTGTACAAATAGGAACAGCTGAGCAACCTTTTACAGTAGAGCCTTTTCATTAATCTATTCCTTCCTTTCCCCACTGTCACTACACATTTATATTAAAATAGATGATTTTAGATGTTATCTGGAGAATAAGAAACTGCATGCAAGATTTACTTTCATTTTGAATGGGATCACAGGCTATGAGAAAATGTCTCTTCTACTTCAGGCTGATCCTTGTCATTACACACCTTAGTTATACTTGTAGATGAGTTTTAGACAAGTTTTCTTGTCAAACAGTGGCTTACTTCTGGTTTGTTTTGGAAAGTGCAAGGCAGAAGTGGAGTAGATGTGGCATGCATGGGAGAGGTTTTGGATGAAAAGATCAGGATGTTCTACATAGGTAGCTCCAGAAATAGGTGACAAAAAGTATTATCTGTCACACCTTTGATTTTAAGTGCAAACTGCTTAGTGTTATAGGTTACTATAGACTACATCTAGCTTTAGTGGAGCACCACCATTTAGACCTGAAAAATTCATTTTCATGATCAGCATGGTGGGAGCTTCTTCCATGCAATTCTATAGGCATCCATCCCTCATACTGGTTTAAAACATTAATGTTGGTTCATCTGAATGGAAGGAAAGGTTTGATTCTCATGCCCTCTGTTTGACAAATTCTGTGTGGACCTTGCTCAACCTGGTTAAGATACAAGGACCTGCAAAGAACTGGAATGTCTGACGTGGCTGGTGAGAATACAATGAGACCAATTTTCTATGGAACTAAACTATTTGAAAACTGTATAAAACAGTTCACAATGTGTGGAATCTGACTAATTCATTGAATATTTGCACTTTTTGAAAAAAAATATTGTTGTGGAAGGAAAAGGGGCTACTTCATCCATGATAATGTTGCCTACTCTCAAGGAATATTTATAGATCCTTATAGGTGCTGTTCACTCCTGTTTTACCATTGTCCTGCTTGCCTGCATTTCTGATATGAGGTAAGATTCTCCTCACCACCATGCCCAAAGTGAGAGAAAAAAAGGAAGTGGAATGGTTATGGATCCATCAGACAAGATGTGAGGTGGCTTCCAACTTCATGCCACCACAGTTGGAGCACTGCCTCATCATCTGGCAGGATGGTACAGTCAACTGGTTAACCAAGTGGCTAAATGTCAGAGTGCTTAAGGAATTCCATAGTTGCACATTCTGATACAAACTGCCTTGATCTGCACATCTTGGACTAATGTACAGATCAGAACTTAGTTATTTACCAGCTTTCACACTTCCTGAATGTTCTGATACAGTTCTTGGCTCAAAACAGATCAAAAAAGATTTAAAGATGTGATTCTTTTGAGAAAATAGTTTTGAAATGTGTATTTAAATGCATATTTAAATTCAATTTTTTGTGTATTAAATTCAGTTTAAATACTGCTACTACTACTACTACTAATTATCATTATCGTTAACATCATCATCACAGATTGATTCAGAAACTGGACAGGCTTATTGGATAGACCAGAAACAGATTCATTTGTCAATCCCTTATTTAATTATTCAATGTATTTCTGAATCACCCCTCCACAACTCCAAACAAGACAAAACTAGTAAAATCCATACATTACAATACAACAGCGAAGACTACTAAAAGTCAAAGAGTAGCCTTAAAAGGTCAGCAGGACAATGTAGTTTTTCCCAGCCATCTAAAAGTCAGAAAGGAGGGAGACAATCTAACCTCTTTGGGAAGGAGGATCCACAACCAAGACACTCTACAAAGAAGGCCCTATCTTGGGTTCCCACCGGCCTCATCTTGCTATGAGGTGGGACACAGTTAATGAACGTAGGATTTGGGGAGGTTCATACAGGACAAAATGTTCCCTCAGATACAATGGCCTCAAACTATTTAGGGCTTTATATTTAAGAACCAGCACCTTGAAAGGTCCTTGTTAAAAGTACACCATGGTTAGTTGCCACTAAATACATGATCAGCTGTACCAGTAATCCATAACAAAACCTACAGTGGACTATTTTACAGTTACATAAGGTATTCTGTAATACTGTGGCAGGGATGAGAGAATGGATCCCTCATAACAGAGTGGCACACAGTGAAATGTGCCATCACTGTGGTATGAGCCTTGTGGGATGCTTTAATTGGGCAGCCATGGAATGGTAGTGGCAAGGAACAGCTCATTCAACACTATGCAAATATGTGATGCTGACTGACTAGCAGCCGCTGTGGAATGCCAGAGGCTTGTGGACATGTCAGGGGCTGCTAGTCAGTCACTAGTCTAGCTGTGGAGTTCTGCTCCTTCTTAGCAGTTGCCAATACGGCATGATTTTCTTTTCCCTCTCAGTTGCCGGACAGTGACAGCAGATTTACTTGCTAGTGAACCACCTCACTATATAAACACCACCATAATAAATCAACTGATTTAAATGTATTATAGTATTGGTTTACATTTACAAACATTATCTACACAGGAAGTATTAATGAAAATAAGAAAAAGAGTTTACTACTGAATAATGACTTTGCTTTGTTGTCTCTCTGATTTCCAAATCAAGTGCTCAGAACCCAGCTTTCTTTTTAAATGCCTGTTGAATGAGAAATCTGGCCAAATCAAGCTGTTATTTGTCATATATCATCATGACTATTATAGTGATAGCACTCATATGTGAAATTGTTAGGCAGATTAATTCTCCATTTCATTTTCCAGGCCCTTGAATATTGAGTAGATTTCTATGTAAAGGCCATCTGCCCATTCAGATTGTATCGAATTCTATCTCTGTTATCTCTCATTCTATATTGTCCACTGCTAAGTTCAATTCAAAGCATTCTTCTTTTTTTGCATGCAGATTTTGCTCTGTTACACTGCAACATGGTTTTGTAGTCTCAAATCTACACAATAGGCATTCGTAGACAAATGTCTGATTTGTTCACAAGAATCCAAATAGTTTGCTAGGAAAAGACTGAAATGCTGAAAGAAGGCACGTGTAAGTGAATATGCTTTTTAATGTAAGTGCAACATCTAAATTGTTACTACAAGAACATGATAGGCCTGGAATGGCAACCAGAATTGTCAGATCAGGATTCATAAGTAATAAAACAGCAGTTTGAGTGGCAAGCAACAGTTGTTTCTCTTTTACATATGTAGAGTTCCTTTTCTCTAAAAAGATAGTGAAGAGGGAGCAAGGAAAAGTCAAGGGAGTAATAGAAACAGAGGTAACATGCTGAAAAAGTGTATCTTGAGGAGGAATCTGGAGGATGGAGAACTGTTTAAACAAAGGAAACAGGAGAGGAAGAGAAGAACCATTAACTTGTTTGTAGAGAAGACAGAAAGGGCTGAGAAAGAGATGAAAGGATGACACCAGAAAATATCTAGAGTGGAAATCGTAATTGATAATAATTGTGGAGAGCTACAAAGAGGAGTGATCTTAATGACTGGAGAGACATATTGGAGAAGTGGTACATATTGTTGCTCCTATTTCAGCCAAATATTAAGAGACATTTTATTAATGTTTCCCTTACACATACTTACACATAAGTATGATACTTACTTATCATAGTAAGTAAGATAGACTTACTATGTGTAAGTCTATGTTACACATAGACTTATGGTTACCTTCTTCCTTCCGCATTCTAGACATTTTGATGAGACTCCGTGTTTTATCACAAGTGGAAAAATCCAGCTCTGTCACTTATAGGTAGTGACATTGCTAAACGTCAGAACTTCAGGTTTGGCATACAATTTCTCCAGTTTATAGTCCTTAAATGTATTACAAATTTTGTGCAATTTCCCTAAGAATTGTTTTTCTCTGGCTGTCTTGCTACTTCTCCTAACCCAAATTTTGGCAAACACATCAAATATTTCCTTACAAAATATTCCACTGGAATCATGTTTTTGTGTTTGCTTTTGGTGAATATGGTTAAATTAGTATGTGGTACTTTAATTTTGGTACAGTATTGATATTTAGTGAGCATTCCATTGATTATAATCTGATATAATATTCATATTTGATTAGTGTTCTATGCATCCTATTGTTTTTGGAAGTTGCACTACCAGTTTAAAATCCTTTGGATAATTGGGTTAGGGCACAATCTACATGTAAATTCTCCTGTGTAATCCCTATTGACACGAATGTGTCTGCATAACAGAGTACCAGCTCCCATTCATCTCGATAGGTATGTTGTATCTTTCATACAACAGCTTTGTCACAGGGCTGGCCCTGCCATTAGACAATGTGAGGTAGCTGCTTCAGACAGCAGATGTTGGGAGACAGAGAGCAGGAATGAGATGTTGGAGGCAGTGCTGTGTATATCACACAGTCTGCCCTGCTTCCCCTAAACTAGCCTGCTGCTGTCAGGTTCTTTATATGTCCACAGCTTGAAGACATTCCAGTAGCATGTGAGTTTCTCATATATCCACCCCATAAACTGATAGAATAGGACTGTGGCATATTGCAAGCTGATTGGGGTGGTGGAGGGAGATGGGTGATTGCTTGACTGTTCTTATTATTAGAATGCTGGTAGCATGATCTCTCATGTTATGAATTCAAGAAAATGTCAGACTTTATTAATTGAAGACTAGCAGCAACTTGATGAAGCTGATAAGTACGTTCATTGAAATCCAAACGTACTTTGCAAAGGCCTGGATATTATTCCAAATGAGCATTTAAGGAGCAGAAGACAGAAGCAAACCTTCAATCGAAAGACTATTATTTGATTAAAATTTTGTATATAGTTTGAGGTTTGCTTTGCTAAGAAACATTTTAAAATAACAGTAAACTCATGAAGTAAAGTTTATAATTTTTCATCTTTTGTTACAAAGAGCACAATCTTGTAGGGCTGTGCATCACTTTGGTCCAAATCCCAAAGCAGATTGGGGGATTCGGACCTAATTGGTCTGGTTCTGGAGTGGATTGGGATTGACCCAAAGCAGCCTGAAGCAGGTCCAGATCGACCTGAAGTGCTTTGAGCTGCCTTGGGCCAATCCAGAAAGCTGTCCACCCAGTCAGGCGAGACCCCTGTTTCTTGTGCATATAGAAGACAAGGTGCAACTGTCTTCACGCTTGTAAAGCTGAGGACCAAATGCTGGCAAGTACCATGAGCAAACAGCCTGGTGGCACCGAACAGGAAGATGGTCAGATGGCCTGAGAACATAGAGTTAGCCTAGTGCCCTTCCCCGCTATCCAGTGATGAATTCACCAGACTTAGCTATTGCAGCAGATATGGAATATTTATAACAGTGACACATAATTGATTCTCTGGGATCACATGAATTCCAGGAATAAAAGGATTTGGGGCTGTGGTGCCTGCAATTCCATTTGTGACCAGTGGTATAGTGATAAATGATGAAGTACAGGCACTCATCATGACAGCCCCCATAGTCACGCCCCCAAGGAGAGCCCAAAAATGCAGGCAGTTGAGTTGGGCCATATCAACAAACAGTTCTAACGTTTTTCAAGTCCACCGTTAGCAGGTCTTTTGTAAACTTAATGTTTGTGAAGAAATTCCATGTATGTAACTGTTGATCTGATGCAATGTTCTGTTCCACAGAGAGGCTATAATGTATCTGTGTAGGCCTGAGACCTAGTGTTGTTACTGTTGTGAATGCCTGTTTAGCTGCTTGATGATGTTCTGAAGTGGGAGAGCGAGGCAATCACTTTGAATATTTTTAGATGGGGCCTGGATCAGGCAAATTTGATTCTGATTGGCTAGGGGTTCTAGGTAATTAGAAAAGACAGTTGACAGAGATTCAGTTAGACTGTTGGTAGTCAGAGAGGGAGAAGGCCTGCTGGTTGGTGGGTGGTGTTACAGAAGGACTAGGAGAAAGCTGAGGAGAAAGTGAATAGCTGAGGCCTGAATATTAATCTATTCTTTCTGTGTGGGGCAACCATAGGTGGCTGGTGAGGATCAGAAGTAGGGAGCAGGTGGCTGTGTTATGCCAGGAGGCTGTCCTCAGATCTTGCCAGAAGGTTACACAAGCATTAAAAACCCAGATAATGGTCCAAGCAACCAGAAATACAACAGGAGGAGATTTGGAAGACCAAGGAAGACTGTACCCAAGAGCTGGACCTGGTTGTGAGTGTATTTGGCTGGGGCGGAAAATTTAGGGAATTTCCTGAGGTAAAAGAAGTCATTAAGAGCCTTGTAGCAGCAACAGTGCCTCTTGAGTCCTTAATAATTATCAGTAAGCAATCTTTTAAAAATGCCAAAGTAAATATTACTATTCCCTTATATACAAAACATCCATCTTCGTCCATGGCAAGGGCTGGATGTGCCTGATCTTGGAAGCTAAGCAGGGTCAGCCCTGGTTTGTACTTGGATGGGAGACCACCTGGGAATCAGGCTTCCTGCACTGAGCAGGGGGTTGAACTTGATGGTCTTGTAGGCCCCTTCCAACCCTATGATTCTATGATCTATGATCCCTGCAATAAATTATTATTATTATTATTATTATTATTATTATTATTATTATTATTATTATTTCTATACTACCCCATAGCCTAAGCTCTCTAGGTGGTTTACAAAGATTAAAAACTATTAAAGATACAGTATACAAAATTAAAAACATATTTACATAAAAACACACAAACAGTACATATACAGAGGCAACATACAGTCAGGGCCAGAAATATTGGATCAAGGATAACTGTTTTGGCAGTTGGCCTCTGTACACCACCACATTGAAGTTGAAAGGAAACACACCCAAATGGGAGCGAAGTCAGGACTTTCAGCTGTAATTCAAGGGGTTTGACAAAAGTGGGGCACTAGCCATTCAGGAAGTACAGCCAGTGGCATACACACACACCCATTGTTGGTGGTTCATAAGTAATGGAATGAATGGCTGACAAGCAGCTGTGTGGCCAGGTGTGGCCTGTTTCCTGGGTACCCCATAACCAATCAAGCAGAGAAAAGGCCTGGAGGTAGTTCTGAGTGTTACATTTGCATTTGGTAGCTGTTCACTGGAACTCCCAACATGAGGTCCAAAGAGGTGTCCATGCGAGTGAAGGAGGCCATCATTAGGCTGAGGAAACAACATAAACCCATCAGAGAGATAGCAGAAACATTGGGAGTGGCCAACACAACAGTTTGGAACATCCTGAAAAAGAAGGACTTAACTGGCAAGCTCAGCAACAGCAAAAGGCCTGGAAGACCACAGAAGACAACTAAAATGGATGACCACAGAATTCTGCTCATGGTGAAGAGAAACCCGTTCACAACATCTAGCCAGATCAAGAACGCTCTTGAGGAGGTAGGCATGTCATTGTCAACATCTACAGTCAAGAGACGGCTTTATGAATGTAAATACAGAGGCTTCGCAACAAGGTGCAAACCACTGGTAATGCTCAAGAACAGACAGGCCAGTTTAGCCTTTGCCAGCAAACACCTAAAAAAGCCTGCCCAGTTCGGGAATAAGATTCTTTGGACTGATGAAACCAAGATTAACTTGTACCAGAATGATGGGAAGAGAAAAGTATGGAGAAGGAAAGGAACAGCTCATGATCCAAAGCATACCACATCAAACATGGTGGAGGCAGTGTTATGGCATGGGCATGTATGGCTGCCAATGGAACCGGGTCACTGGTGTTTGTTGATGACCTGACTGCTGATAAAAGCAGCAGGATGAATTCTGAAGTGTACAGGGCTATACTTTCTGTTCAGATTCAGCCGAATGCTGCAAAACTGATAGGATGCCGTTTCATATTACAGATGGATAATGGCCCAAAACATACAGCAAAAGCTACTCAAGAGTTTCTCAAGGCAAAGAAGTGGGATGTTCTTCAATGGCCAAGTCAGTCATCTGATCTCCACTCAATAGAGCATGCTTTTCACTTCCTGAAGACAAGACTGAAGGCAGAAAGACCCACACACAAGCAGCAGCTGAAGGCAGCTGCAGTAAAGGCCTGGCAAGCATCTTGAGGGAGGAAACTCAGCATGTGGTCATGTCCATGGGTTCCAGACTTCAGGCAGTTATTGACTGCAAAGGATTTTCATCCAGGTATTAAAGGCGATCCTTCAGTTTGAAATGATGTTGGTTTGTTCCATGACTTATGAGCCACCAACAATGGGTGTGTGTGTATGCCACTGGCTGTCCTTCCTGAATGGTTAGTGCCCCACTTTTGTCGAACCCCTTGAATTACAGCTGAAAGTCCTGACTTCGCTCCCATCTGGGTGTGTTTCCTTTCAACTACAATGTGGTGGTGTACAGAGGCCAACTGCCAAAACAGTTATCCTTGTTCCAATATTTCTGGCCCTGACTGTATATCTAAAAACTACCTTAATAGTTCATCTTGTCTCTAGAGGTGGTGCCCATATCATGCTTAAACCTCTAATACCAAGCTACTAGGAGATTTTAAGGTATGCTCAGTAGGGATGGTGCAGGCAACTGATTCCAGCCAGGAATCCAGCAGAACCCCTCCCCTGCCCACACCCCCAAGCCCTGCCCGTGCTCAGCAAGCAGCCTGCACTCACCCCTGTGGCCTCATCGAGCTCTACAGTCACAATCTTTTGAAAAAATAAAATGGCATCCGCAAAAATGTGCATAATTGCACATTCACAACATACGTATTTTTGCACATATGCAAGATATGTGTATTTTTGTGATCACCATTTTAGCTTTCAAAAAATAGTGACCATGGAGCTTGATGAGGCCGCCGGGGTGAGTGTGGGTTGCTCACCAAGTGCGGGATGGGCTCGAGCATGGTCTGAGGGCTGACAGGCAGGGGCAGGGCAGGTGCCCGGAGAACCCAGACGGGAGTAGGTTTGCACATCCCAAATTCTGAGAGAATGTCCGGCAGCAGAAAAGGGTCAGCTTGTGGAACTCTGACTTACAGTGATAGAGAGTTCCTTAGGCCCTAAAATAGAGCATTTGCTAAAAATAAGAAACCCCGTAGGTGGGATCGCCCAGTGACAGAGCAGTAACTTCATAGGTGGTGACAGTGTGGGTGAGAAAATCCCCCATAGTCTTAACTGCCCATTCAAGAGCAAGCCACCCCAAAATATTTTGCATTACAACAGGGATAGCTTGAAACAATATATTGTTGCTGGGAACATCCATCCCCCCACCCCACTACTCTGGGCATTGCTCAGAAGGAACAGGAGAGTCTAAGGGAGAGTGATGGCAAATGATGTCATCATCCCTGATGATCAAAAAAAAGTCCACGGGATTTGACCCTGCAAGCCCTGACTCCCCTACAACATGTTTTTTGACTACCAGCTGTTGGTGCTCAGAGGGTTGGGAATCAATGCTTGATCATAAGGCTGCTGGTTTGAGCTCCACTATAGCTGACACAAGCACCAGACTACGTGCAGACCCTCCATTGCAATAAATAAATAAAAAATGATGGTGCCCTGTCATTGCCCCCACACCAGGCCATTGTGATGCAGTAATTACAGACTCTCCATGCCTTTAGATCTACGAGCTCCAGCCAGCCCAAGTGGGGAGGTCTGTAGTCGGACAAGCGGAGAGTCCTACTGGAATATATGTATGGCTGTGGTGAAGATCTTGCTGGGTCATTTGTGCTTACTAAGGGACCTGGAAAACAGGAACAAGGAGCCTGCTTGAGCAACAGATTCAAGACTCAAATGTCCAGTGACCAGACCATGCCAGTCTAACTGGCTCATTTCTCCAAACTTCCAGTTTGCTGGTCCCAGCAGGTGAGACCCATAGGGAGCTCTGGACTGCCTCCTTCCTCCTAGTACACAGAATCAGATTCACACTGCTTAGCCCTTGAATGTAAGGTCTGGATCATGCCAAAAGTTAGCAGATATTCACATGACATGCAAATATTAATTGCATTTTCAAAAATAATTGTTATCCCTTTAAGCTGCATTGTTTCATTTCATTGGCTTTCTCAAGAGTAGAATTATTTGGATAACAGTCTCTGGAGAATTCCAGGTTTTGTGATGTCAATACTTCCTAATCGTGTGGCTTATTATGCATTCGTTTTATGTGCTCTGAGTACAAATAATAACTTTGACTGACTCATTAACACAGGTACTTGTATAACATTGGCATTGCTTTTGTTTTGTGTTGAAGAGTAATGAAGTTTGTACATGTTAATTAATCTAAATGTACTTTTCTTAAGTAGCCTTCTTGGATAAATGTTTCATTCTCATGTTCCTTTCTTCATTACAAAAATGAGAATCATGTCTGTGTATAAATTAAGGTGAATGCAAAAACCATGCAAACTTTTTGATTCTGAACTCTATACTAAACGATTGTAACATTTTAATCTCTCTTCTGCCTAATATAGCTTTAGATTGTAATACCTACTGCTTCTAATGAGATTTTCTTCCCACATTGGATGTTACGTAGCCAGGAGATAGCCAAACACAAGTATTTTTACCCATGGATATTTGAGTGATCCATGGGAATAACTTTAAACGAAACAAAAAAGTATTGCCGAGATTAATTTTTCTACCAAGGACAGAATCTAGGAATTGCTGCAAGGCCTGTTCCCTCTGAGCTTAGCTGCAATCCTCACAGTAGGTGGAGAAAATGAATTTCCCCAGCAACAATATACTGCTCCCTGTTGTAATGCAATGTATTTTAGTCTAGGGCTAGATCTACACTACTGCTTTATAGTGGTATTGAAGTGCACTGATAACTGTGGGGGCACATTAGACATTCTATATACCACTTCTGTAGTGTTATTTCCTGCTTTTTATTCCACTTTATCCAAAATACCACAACAAATGTCCCCGTGTGTCCTATGAGGTATAAACGCCCAAGAGGGATATAGCGTTACCATGATGGGATCATAATGGTATGACACAAGGTGTAGATCTGGCCTTGGTCTTGAATGGGCAATTATGACCCATTGCCTTTACAAAAGAGCTTCTCCTGGTGGAGATTACAAATGCTAGAACTGGTTTGTTGATATGGATCAACACACTTGCCTGTAATTTTGGACTTTTGCTGGGGGTGTGGCTGTGAAGACTATTATGATCAGTGCTGGCACTTCAAAATCTACTACTACACCACTCCACACGAATGCTGTCTGAGGCAAGGGGGGGATCAGGGGAACTATATCTCTGCTTTATCACGTCTTGGTAACTGGAAATATGATTGGTTGAAAGAGAACGCTTGAGCAATTTCCACCACTGCTTGGACAAACAGGAACAGCAATTTGATGCAACCCTCAAGGTCTATTGTCTGAAACATCATTGGGGAAACTCAGTAGTGAGCAAGCTAATGAGTTGTGGAAGCCAATGCTAGATGAATGTGATTGTCTAAAAATGTGTACTTGGGGAATACAAAACAGTTGTGCCTCCAAAATGACTTTACGCTGGCAGTACTCTTGAAAGAGAACAACCAGGAAGAAGGAGATGACATATTTCATGTAAATTATATGGAAAGAAAAAATAAATGTCCTTCCTTCATTTTGGCTTTTCTCATAAAAAGTCATATAAGTGTTCTATAGCGACTTCAAATACTTCAGTATCAACCCCAGTCTCCATACACATTGTATGATCAGTGGTTTTGAGGCCTCTATTGGCTCTGTTGCTCTATTTATAGACATGTATACAACAAATAGGGATGTACGAATTGTGTACCTTCCGTGCCGCTTGACTTCCTCAGTTTGCGGCCAGTGCTCCGTACCGTCGTTGGCAAGCCCCCGGAATTCCCCTCTTTTTTTTCCGCTCTGAAAATTACGAAGATAAATCCATACCGACAGACGTAATTCTGCATAACTTCCGTAAGAAAGGCTATTTTTTGTAGATATTTACGTATTTTTTCCCCTGCCCTGAGACGTGCAGGAATTACTTTTTAGCCAAAACACTTCCTCCTCCTCAGGGCTTCCCAAAACAAGGCTGCCCTAGGTGTGCCTGAGTGATGCACTATTTGTTTAAAGCAACACTGTTTGAAAGAAAGAAAGAAAGAAAGAAAGAAAGAAACTTTTAAAATTACCATTTTAAAATTTTAACCTTTTAAAATTACCATGCTGGTCTGGAGCCCTGCCCGAGGCATTATTCCCCCTGCTAGGCTTTCTATTTCCACATCAAGCTTTGTTGGTGACATGGTGAGGCTAAAATGGAGAGGAGAACCAACTTTGTGCATGTCTACTCAGAAGTAAGTCTTACTGAGTTCAATGCAACTTACTCCTACACATGTCAGCACCCAACTTGCCCCCAGCTCAGCTCCAGCTCATTAGCAAACCTGTTAGTTATCTCTCTGGGTGACTTTGGGCTGGACTCTAACCACTACACCATATTTCTCTTATGAAACACATGAAGAAAAAGAGACAGTATAATGGAAAGTTCTTTCTGAAGCAGTCACACTTCAGTTGTACAAATGCAGCATGAAGGGAAAGATCAGCAACCTTCTCTTTGTTTGAATAAAAAGCACACTCTGCACATGCTCAGGGAATGGACAAAATGAGGAATAAACATACCAGGGAATATGAAGAACTATATTCTTCCATTATGTGTGTGTATTGGGGGAATCTCCCTCAATCCAACTGTTCCCTGGGGAAAAAAAAAAACCCTTCACCCAAAGGTCTTCTGAGATAATTAACAGGAGGTCTGATAATGAACTGGATGTGGAAATACAAAGCTGAGCAGAGAGGAGAACCAACTCTGTTCATGTCTACTCAGACGTAAGACTTACTGAGTTCAATGCAACTTACTCCTACACATGTCAGCACCCCACTTGCCCCCAGATCAGCTTTGTAGTATCCCCCAACTTGTAACTGTACATTTGGTTTCTTTTCCCTAAGTGAATAACTTGGCATTTATCCCTATTAAATTTCATTTTGTTGTTTTCTGCCCAGTGCTGCAGCCTATCAAGATCACTTTGAATTTTGTTTCTGTCTTCCAAGGTATTAGCTATCTTGCCCAATTTTGTGTCATCTGCAAATCTGATAAGCATTCCCTGCACCTCCTCAACCAAGTCATTAATAAAAATGTTGAAGAGAACCCGGCTCAGGACTCTGTAGCCAGCTGTGGATCCACCTGATAGTTGTTTCATCTAGCCCACTTTGAGCTAGTTTGCTCATCAGGATATCATGGGGCACTTTGTCAAAAGCTTTGCTGAAGTTGAGGTATATGATGTCCACAACATTCCCACTGTCTACAAGGGAGGTTTCCAATCAAAAAAATGCGATCAGATTAGTCTGGCAGGATTGGTTTTTGACAAATCCATGTTGGCTTCGAGTAATCACTGAATTGTTTTCAAGGTGCTTACAGATGGATTGCTTTATAACCTGCTCCAGAATTTTCCTAGGGATTGATGTCAGACTAGGGATGTACGAAAGTCATTTACCTTGAACGAAATTTGATTCGCGGTGGGGGGAGAGGCGCTCCGTCCCTCCCCCCGAAATTCTGGCAGGGGGGAGGCGCTCCATCCCTCCATCCCCGAATCCTGGCCGGCCGGGCCGCAAATGGTGGCGGCCATAGCCGCCGCCGTTTGCGTCCCTGCAGTCAGCTGTGATAGGCTACGTAAATGTTTACGTAACCTATCACGGCTGAGTAAAAAAAACAACAACAACCATGTGTACACAAATGGCGGCGCCCATGGGCACCGCCATTTGCGTTCCTTATTTTGGCACGTCTAGTCTACGTAAACATTTATGTAGACTATGGCGAAAATAAGGGGAACGCAAATAGCGTAGACGTAGACGCTATGCTATTTGCATTCCCCTTATTTTCGCCATAGTCTATATAAATGTTTACGTAGACTAGACGTGCCAAAATAAGGAACGCAAATGGTGCCCATGGGTGCTGCCATTTGTGTACGCGCAGTTTTTTGTTTTTGTTTTTTACTCAGCCGTGATAGGCTACGTAAACATTTACGTAGCCTATCATGTTTTGTTGTTGTTGTTTTTACTGGAAATGGCGGCAGCAGCAGCCGGTCGGAAGACCAGGCGCCGAACCGCCGCCAGAGCCGCTGCCGCCAGGAGGATTCGCCCAAGGTAAGTCCCGTCCCGGGGGGGCGGGGGGGCAGACCGTTTTGCCACCAATTTTGGGGGGCCGAATGCGCTGGCATTCGGCCTCCCCAAGATTCATGGCGAAATTCTCTGACATTCCTATGTCAGACTGACTGGTCTTTAGTTCTCAGGTTCCTCCTTTTTGCCCTTTTTGAAGATAGGGACAACATTAGCCCTCCTCCAGTCATCTGGCACTTCACCCATCCTCCATGACTTCTCAAAGAGAATAGACAGCGGTTCTGAGAGTTCTTCTGCCAGTAACTTTATTTCTCTAGGATGCAGTTCATCTGGCCCTGGAGTTTTGAACTCATTCAAAGTAATTAGATGTTCCTTAACCATATGCGTATCGATCTCAAGCTGCAATCCTGCCCCTTCACATCCTGTACTTCGCCTTTGCCAGGGGGCTCATAGAACCTCTTTTGGGAGAAGACTGAGCCAAAGTAGGAATTGAGCACTTCTGCCTTTTCTTTGTCATCTGTTCTCATTTTGCCATCCTTATTTAATAGCTGAACAACCATTTCTTTCCTCTGTCTTTTACTATGTATGCATCTGAAGAAAGCCTTTTTGTTGCTTTTAGCATCCCTCACTAACCTCAGCTCATTCTCAGCTTTAACCTTCCTGATGCCATACCTGCAATTCTGTGCTACCTGCTTCTACTCTTCCTTTGTAGCTTGGCCTTCCTTCTACTTCCTATGTGTGTCCTTTTTAGGGATGCTACAGAATTCCACCACGGATCCCAGGGGGGCCAAATTCCAGTGAATTCGGCCCCCGAAATCCGTGGCAGAACGGAGCCCCCCGCCCCACCACAAAAGCCCCGCGAAACAGGGCCTACCTGGCTGCGGCTCTGCCTGGGCTGCTGCGGTCACAAATGGTGGCCATCATAGCGGCCACCATTTGCGTCCCTACGCCGGCCCATGATTGGCTACATATATATAGGGATGTCAGAGAATTTTGCCACAGATGGCGGAATGAAACCCCTGCCCCCCAACCCACGAAAGGCACACGAAACGGAGCATGTACCTGCTGCCGTCCGCGCTGACTTGCGAATGGCCGCCATTTTCTTCTTCATCATAGCCGTGATAGGCTACATAAATACTTAGGTAGTCTATCATGGCAAGCCAAAAAAACAACAGCGAAATATTTACGTAATAGCCTACATAAATATTTACGGAGGCTATTACGCCGAGAACAAGGGGAACGCAAATAGCGTAGTGGGTGCTATTTGCGTTCCGTTTTTTCTCCGTAATAGCCTACTTAAACATTTACGTAGGCTAAAACGGCTAAAAATGGGGAATGCAAATGGCGGCCACCATAGCCGCCGCCATTTGCGTACACTGTTTTTTTGGGCGGGGACTTGCTGTGATAGGCTACGTAAATACTTATGTAGCCTATCGCGGCAGCTTCGCAGGACGCAAATGGCAGCTGCCATTTGCGTCTGCGGCAGCCCATCCACAGCCGGAACTCCAGCTGCAGACAGTCCTGGCCAGCGGCTCCGCGGAGATGCCACAGAGCAGCGCCGGCCCAAGAAGGATTCTGGGGGGAGGAACAGAGTGCCTCCCCCCCACCGCGAATCCAAGCTCCGCAAAGGTAAGTGAGTTTCGTACATCCCTACATATATATTTACGTAGCCTATCATGGCTAAAGCAGGGACACAAATGGCATCCCCGACGCAGGACGCCATTTGTGTCCACAGCAGCCCAGCAACAGCTGGAGGCCCTGCTGTGGGTTGGCCTGGCCACGGAGTGGAGCCGGCCGGGTAGGATTCCGGAGGGGAGGAATGGATTACCTCCCCCCCGTCAAGGATTCCAGGGGGAGGAACGGATCGCCTCCCCCCACCTGCAGAACCTGGCGGAGCCAGGTAAGCGGGGTTTTGTACACCCCTAGTCCTTTTTTGTTTATGTTATCATTTAACTTCAAACCCAGAAAAATAAAGATTTAAGCAATGAGTGACTTTACTGCAGTGAGGGAAATTAAACACACACCAGCCATCCAGTGCAGTTTATTTGCCCTGGTTAAACTGTTATCAAATAGAGCTTTTTGACAGCTATATGTTAAGCCTACATTTGGAATATTTAAAATGTATAATATAATGTGAAAGCACTCCGTCTCTCCCTCAACTGCTGAATTAATAACACTGGCAAAAAGTCAAATCTTCTCTGAACATGAACTAGTAAAACATGTACAACTTCTAGAAATGTGAAATGACAGGGAGTTCTTATTAACAGGATATTGATTTACCTTAAGTTACTTTAATTACTTGGTAATTTAAAACTTAAAAGTGATGAGTTGGGAAGAATTCAAAGTATTGCACAGCACTAAAAATGACTGTGCTGTGCAATACTTTTTTTATTTATTTAAAAACATGGACTCCATGGCTCCTTCTTCCTAACACTTTATATCCTACTTTACTATTGTGTTTATATATGGCAGTTAAAAGCACAGTATATCACAAGTGGAACACATGAAGCACATCTAAAATATGTGAACAATTGGGTCTAATTTCAGTTATAGAAGAGATTGAAACACGAGCCTTATAACTTGGTCAGCTACAACAATGAAGATACAGCTAGTTATTTTATGCTTTGACAATAGGTGAACAGTGTAATTCAAATAAAATAATGGCTAATGATAGCCATTTTAGCAGTCAAGGAGCTTTGGAACACAAGGTTAATGCTCCATAACACTCTAATACAGTGGTAGATGTGAAATGTTATCTATTAATGTTAAGTCATTGCACATTTGGGGCTTTTTCATTTCTTTCATGTGAATAAAGACAGCCAGTGACCAATTGAGGGAACAATTGGAATTGCATCTGTTTGCTGAAATATGTGTTTATCTTGTCTCATGTTTCTTCCTGCTCCTCTTATTAACAATATGCAATTGAATTAGAATAATAGAGGTACTCTGTGTAGAGCACTATGGAGAAATCTGCCTTAGCCAAGGTGAGACCCTTGACTCTAGGGCAATCCCTCTTCTACCACCAAATGTGGAGAACTGAGCCTGGTGTAGGGGTGAATGAAAGTCACTTACCTTTTCTCGCAGCTTTTTCGCGGTGGGGGGGAGCGCTTCGCTGCTCCCCCCGCGAAGTTCAGGCCGGGGGGGGGGAGGCTTCCCGCCTCGCCCGGCCGAAATTCAGGCCGGGGGGGGAGGCTTCCCGCCTCGCCCGGCTGAAATTCAGGCCGAGGGGGGAGGCTTCCCGCCTCGCCCGGCCGCGAACACGAAAGTAAAAAAAAAAAAAAAAAGTCCCCTGATAGGCTACGTGACGATTCACGTAGCCTATCACGGCTAGATCTGGAAAGTCAGCCGTGATAGGCTACGTGAATCGTCACGTAGCCTATCACGGGTGACTTTAAAAAAAAAAAGCGCGTACGCGAATGGCGGCCCCATAGGGAGCCGCCATTCGCGTTCCTTATTTAGTTGCTGTAGTCTACGTCAATGTTTACGTAGACTACGGCGAAAATAAGGGCAACGCAAATAGCTCAGCACTAACTGATTTTGGCTCAGCACTAACTCTACCTCTTCCCTTCAGCTAGATACAGCACTGCCCCCCACACACGCATTGTGGTAAATGCAAAATGGGGGGGCAGTCTGCCAACACAGTGTATGCTGTTGTAGTACGAAAAACCCCAACCCCCTTATGAGTAAAGAAAGAAGCTGTAGTATAATACAGCTTCTGCCCTGCCCTACCAATAGGGAGCCCTACCTGTGAGGAACTGTTGAGGGGTTCTCTCCCCCACCCCCTGGAGAAATTCAGTGAAATTGTTTCTCAATTTCCTCTGCCCACAAATAAAGTGGAGAATTTTGAGAGACCATTCGCACACAGCTCCACACTCAGATGCCTCTCAACTACAGATGTCCAGATTTTGTGAAATCTGTACCATGTGTGTTTTGTGGATTGTGCAGTGTTTTTGTTCCAGAGTCCACTCACAGATAGATTCGAATGGGTTTTTTTAGTTATGTGGAAAAATACACAAATAATTCTGTGAGAGCTCACAACGATTTACATAATTTATGTTAGTATGTAACATTTAGCATATTGTTGTGTTCCCCATTCCATTCAACTTTTCCCCACATATATCTACCAGCCTCAGCAGAAACTTGCATATTTTCCTATGAATAAATCTGCATACATTTCTGGAATCTTTTTTGTTATTGAAGATTTGGAAGTCCACAGACTCCGCATGACTCAAGGAAGCCATTCCACAGTGGATTCCTCAGGTTGGATTCTTAGAAATCCAAACTCATTTTAGTCCATCTCGAATTTCTCTAGCATCCCTACTCCCAACAGCTCCTTACTTTGGCTCCAGTCAAAACCCTCCAGCCAATCAGCTTTGGTGCAGCCAGCATTTGTCACTCCACCTCTGTTTCAACTTAGGACCAATAGGCATCTTCAGAAAGTTCAGTTATTCTCCGATCAGATGGTGCCAGTTTTGATCCTGCTTTCCCATATATAGCCTCATATTCACTTCTGAGTGGTGGTAACTAGCACCCCATCAGCACACCATATCTGTAATGTATCTCTCCTGAGGCTCAAGCCTCTGGTAAATGTCACACATTTTTCCCTTCTGTTGATTCCTTCAGTCCTTGAAATAGAACCTAAGAGTTAAACTTTTACCTCAGAAAAAGTCAATTTCTTCACAAGCAAATATGGGCAAATTGTGGCTCTCCGTACAGCTGGCAAAGCTATGGGGTACCCCATTAACTTTTCCCCACTGCCTAATTTATCAGCCATTAACTGGGGTTGGGAGAAGATAGCTGTTTCCCTGCTGCTCAAAGCAGCAGGGAAACAGCGATCTGTATCAGGATCACTGTGGGTGGTGGAGAGGTTTACATCTTTCCACCTCCCCAGCAGCTCTACCAGTGATCTCGATGAAGAGATCACTAATCACAGCAAGGAAACAGTGATCATATCAGGGTCACTGGGGGGAAGCATTAATTTCCCTTCATCTCAGTGCTCCTGATGCAGTATGGAAACAGTGATCTGTATTATCAGGTCCAGGGCATGGGTGGCAGGCATCCTTGGAGAGAAGACTAGTACCAGGAGGGAGAGAACAGAAGTGGGCAGAGACAGAGAGCAGAGGTTTCCTGGGCAAGGGTCAGACCCAAACAAGGTGTGGCAGGGCCAGAGACAGAAGCAGAGTCCAAACAGGCAAGGGTCAGTCACCAGCAATACGTAGCGAAGATCAGGGACAAGCGACTGGGCCACAATACTGCTGCTGCCACCACAATGCCACCTGTTGCTGTGGTAAGGTTTGAAAGGGAGAGGAAGCTCTTTATAGGGCTCCTTGAGGTTCCCAGCTGGTCTGCATTAGAAGACCTGGGAGCACCTGCAGGGCCAAGGCCTAATCCTGCAAATACTGTGAGCCAGGCTGCCTTCTATGTCTGGCCCCCAGGTGGAGCTGCAAAGCATCACAGACTGAGCAGATCCTGACATGTATGAAGATCACTGAGGAAGGTGGGAAGGAAGACTTAAACTAGGGCTGTGCAGGGACCCCCACAAACCACCTCAGAGCCGCTTTGGGGCTTCCGAGGTGGGCCTATCATGCTTCGGGCTGATTCGAGGCCCCTCAACCTGCTTCGGCCTCCAGAGCTGAAGTGGGATGCAGATGATTGAATCCTGCTTTGCCCTCCCCCCCCCAGACACACACACACCATGTGTGAATCCCCAGCTCTTTAACTGGGCCCTTGGGATGCGTGCCAGCAGCCGTCTTCTTCTTCCAGGGAGTTACCACAGTGACTCCCTGTATTTCCAGGAATATATAGATCCTGTGCAAATGGTGGTCGTCAAGTAGGCTATATTAATGTTGCATAGGCTACATTAATGTTGCAAGTAGGCTACATTAATGACCCAGCCCACTTTGAGCCACTCCGTGCCCCCTCCGCCCCACCTCGGAAGCAGCACAAAGTGGCCCGAAGCACCCTGCTTCTGCTCAGAGTTCAGGCTTTAAGTCCCTGATTAACATGATCACATTTCCTTATCAGTTCCTGATATGCAATCTCACAGTCCAAATGAGCTCATGTTTTCAATTTCTTTAGAATTGTTGCCACCCTGAGGTCTGTGATGGTATGTCCAGGGATGTTAAAGTGCTCATCAACAGGCTTCTTGATGTTCTTATGCTTGATGACTGATTTGTGCCCATTTCATCTTCATCTTAAAGACAGTCTGTTTGGCCAATGTAAGTGGCTTTGGGGCACATGATGCAGGAGATCAAAGGCCTGACTTGATGATACACAGGCTTACTTGCCCTGAATGTGGTGGATAGTCCCTTTGGGTCCACTTAAACTATCACTGTGTTTATTAATTGGCACAGTTAGCATTTAGGTTTATTGTAAAGTCAGGTACCTTGCCCTGACTCCAGTGATAAGGTTTTATCCCTAGTCAACAATTGTTTCGGGACGCGGTGGCTTAGTGGTTAAGACGCTGAACTGCAGACTGGAAGGTCGGCAGGTCAGCAGTTCGAGACCCGAGTGCTGCGTGACGGAGTGAGCTCCCATCTTCAGTCCCAGCTTCTGCCAACCTAGCAGTTCGAAAGCAAGAAATTGCAAGTAGATAAATAGGTACCGCCTCGGCGGGAAAGGTAACAGCGTTCCGTGCACCTCGGTGTTCAGTCGTGCCGGCCACATGACCACGGAAGCATCTTCGGACAGCGCTGGCTCTTCGGCTTAGAAACGGGGATGAGCACCGCACCCTAGAGTCGGACACGACTGGTTGGGACACCTTTACCTTTTACCTTTAACAATTGTTTCAACTTAGGTGGCTGCCTATAAGATAGCATACGAGCCCCTTGTTTTCCCACTGCTTCTTCCATCATTTTTCTTACTGCAGAAAATCCATTAAAGAATGAAAGATCAGAATAGTGGACCAATCTACTACAGGAGTGGATAAGAAAATGCACAACTGAGGCACAGAAGGAGAAGTTGTCCCTGGAGAAGGTGAATGACATGTCGAGAATTTTGCCTCTTTTCTTCAGTGGGTCCCAATGTAGTTTCAGAGCTCACAAACAAGCAGGGAAAATCAAGCCACAAGTGTTCTAGTTGGGTTGTCAAACTGAGTAGATTGGATTGCCCCATTAGATCCGGTTGTGAAATTGACTAGACTAGAGATAGGGCACTTTCAAATGAAACTGATGGGATTTGCAGGAAGTGTGTGTGGTGACCAGTGAGGGTGGTGAAAGGGAGGGGACAACACTGATTACACAGCTATGTTGTGTTCACCATGTGGACAGAACACAGTGAGATGCACACACCAAACTGAGAAGCAGAAGGAAGTACTAGACCCTTGAAATGTGGATAGTCATTTGCAATTCCACTTGGTGTTTAAAGTGGAAGAGCAGTGATGGGCTCCACCAAGAGCCCTCCATTTGGAAGCACCCGTGGTCAGGGCAGTTCCAGCGCCTCTTGTCTGGCCACATCAGAATCAGCAGATATATTATTTCTGGTATTTCTTGGGTACTCATAGAATCATAGAATTGTAGGGTTGGAAGGGGCCTACAAGGCCATCGAGTCCAAGTCCAACCCTCTGCTCAATGCAGGAATCCAAGCCAGAGCATCCCTGACAGATGGCTGTCCAGCCTCATCTTGAACGCCTCCAGTGTGGGACAGCCCACCACCTCCCTAGGTCATTGGTTCCATTGTCATATTGCTCTAACAGTCAGGAAGTTTTTCCTGATGTTCAGCCGGAATCTGGCTTCCTGTAACTTGAGCCCATTATTCCGTGTCCTGCATCCTGGGATGATCGAGAAGAGATCCTGGCCTTCCTCTCTGTGACAACCTTTCAAGTACTTGAAGAGCGCTATCATATCTCCCCTCAGTCTTCTCTTCTCAAGGCTAAACATGCCCAGTTCTTTCAGTCTCTCCTCATAGGGCTTTGTGTCCAGTCCCCTGATCATCTTTGTTGCCCTCCTCTGAACCCTCTCCAGTTTGTCCAAATCCTTCTTAAAGTGTGGTGCCCAGAACTGGACACAGTACTCCAGATGAGGCCTAACCAGTGCTGAGTAGAGGGAAGCTTCCCGGGATTTAGAAGCTATGCTTCTATTAATGCAGCCCAAAAGAACATTTGCCTTTTTTGCAGCCACATCACATTGTTGGCTCATATTCAGCTTGTGATCGACAACAATTCCAAGATCCTTCTTGCTTGTAGTGTTGTTGAGCCATGTATTCCCCATCTTGTAACTGTGCATTTGGTTTCTTTTTCCTAGGTGCAGAACTTGGCATTTATCCCTATTAAATGTCATTCTGTTGTTTTCTGCCGAGTGCTCCAGTCTATCAAGATCACTTTGAATTTTGTTTCTGTCTTCCAGGGTATTAGCTATCCCGCCCAATTTTGTGTCATCTTCAAATCTGATCAGCATTCCCTGCACCTCCTCCTCCAAGTCATTAATAAAAATGTTGAAGAGCACTGGGCCCAGGACTGAGCCCTGTGGTACCCCACTCATTACGTCTCCCCAGTTTGAGAAGGTCCCATTGATAAGCACTCTTTGAGTCCGATTCTGTAGCCAACTGTGGATCCACCAGATCATTGTTTCATCTAGCCCACTTTGAGCTAGTTTGCTCATCTGGAGATCATGGGGCACTTTGTCGAAAGCTTTGCTGAAGTCGAGGTATATGATGTCTACAGCATTCCCACGGTCCACAAGGGAGGTTACTTGATCAAAAAATGAGATCAGATTCATCTGGCAGGACTTGTTTTTGACAAATCCATGTTGGCTTCGAGTAATCACTGCATTGTTTTCAAGGTGCTTACAGATGGATTGCTTTATCATATGCTCCAGAATTTTCCCAGGGATTGATGTCAGATTGACTGGTCTATAGTTCCCAGGTTCCTCCTTTTTACCCTTTTTGAAGATAGGGACAACATTAGCCCTCCTCCAGTCATCCTCCATGATTTCTCAAAGAGAATAGACAGCGGAATACTCCAGCCTTAGTGAAGGGCATGATGCCTCCTGCACTGACGTGCAGCCTCAGACTCAGCACAAAGAGAGCAGCAAACCCCAGCATACCTGGGATCTGAGATGCAACCCTAATGACCCTGATTCTGTGGCTGACTGGCTAGAGCACTAGTTCCCTGCAAGGAGGTGCTAGCTGCACTTTTCCTAGATAACATATAAAATAAATCTTTTTTTTTCTTTTGAAGCTATTAAGGAAATGAAATCTAAAATATTGTCCAGAAAACAAAAGCAATCAAACCCCTAAAGAAATGGTAAAAGGTAGCATTTGAAAGTTATACCCTACATTTCTTGTAACCCTCCCCCCCCCAATCAAACTTTTCTCCTATATTTTGCAGAATGCCTGGACTATTGGCACCATTTCACATTATTCAAGGTCTCCTGCATAATATTTTTTTTTAATCAACTCTTAACAGCTGTTCTCTAAACTGCTTAGTTATTCCTGACAGTAAGTTCTACTTTGTCTGAGCAAAGGAAGCATCTTGCTTTCCTGAAACCCCTCATCTCTACCCGATTGTGATTAGCAAAAACACTTACCTGTACATTATTTTCTTCTTCTTCCTGATCTCACATTAGTTTTGGTTTGGCAGGGTTTAATACTTCAAAGTTTTCAGCTCCATCTATCATTCTGTGCTACACTGAACTAGAGATATGTGCTGTCAAAAACTGGGAGCTACCGGAGTAGCTGCCTGCATTCTTCACATTGCTAAGAAAAAGCTATAAATAGTGTTAAGAAAAAAGGAGTTTTTTAGGCCAGGGTGAAACATGTCTGTTAGGTCACAGTTGATGGATAAAATATTGTTTTGCAGTATTACTGAGAGGAGTACACATTTGTCAGAAATACATTTCATCTTAAAATGTTTATTTCCCAGGAATGAGTGAATTTGTACATGCGAGATCTGTGCATTTCAGAAGTGGTGCTGTCTATTGCTGCAGGAATAACAGCAGGCCAAATGGAACGCACCAACAGGACTGTGCACAAATTTGGCAGGGTATAAGTTACTACACCCTTGGGCTCCAAAACCTGATATGCATTCACATGTTTAGAGTTCATGCAGAAATTGAAGTATTATATTAATAAGTTTCTTCCACTCTCCTTATGTTCAACAAGTTTTTAATTCACTTGGCAAGTCTATTGGAAATTGTGTGTGTGTGTGATGTGCTAACAGAACAAGAAGCAAAATCAGAATTACCCTCCTGTCCTTAGCATATATCTGGGACTATGTTATAGGTCTGCTTAAGATATACAACATGCTCCTTTTCATACATTTTAAAAATTTATACTTAACTTATATACCAGAAGTGCACAATGTCCTGATTGCCACATGTGACACTGTCTCAGGAGTCAGGGGCTGCATGCCCACATCCACACACATGCACATACATGCATGGATGTGCACTAGGGATGCTGGAGAAATTTGAGATGGACTAAAATGAGTTCAGATTTCTAAGAATCCGACCTGCGGAATCCACTGCAGGCTAGGGATGTCAGAGAATTCTGCCACAGATCTCGGTGAGGCCAAATGCCAGTGCATTCGGCCCCCCAAACTCCATGGTGGAACGGCCTGCCCCCCACCCCCCCCGCAGATCCCCCCCAGGACGAGACTTACCTGGGGTGGATTTTCCGGGTGGTGTAAAGATTTACGTAGGCTAAAACGGTGAATCAAAAAGGGACACAAATAGTGCCCGCTACACTATTTGCATTCCCCTTTATTTTTGCCGTCATAATCTACGTAAATATTTACGTAGATTCAGATGGCCAAAAAGAAGGAACGCAAATTTTCATACGTGTTTTTTTGTTTCCCAGAGCCCTCCACGGCCGGAAATCTGGCTGCGGACGGCTCTGGGCTGGGCTGGGCCTGGCCGGCTGCTTCGCGGAGCTGCCGTGGAGCACAGCCGGCCATCGAGGATTCCGGGGGGAGGAACGGATCTCCTCCCCCCCGTCCAGGATTCTGGGGGGAGGGACGGAACACCTCCCCCCTACCATCAACATAATCCGTGAAAGGTAAGTCACTTTCGTACATCCCTACTGCAGGCTGGCCCCCTCAGACACTGCATGGAGTCTGTGGACTTTTATTTTTATTTTTTTTACTTTCCCAAAATTTACGCAAATTTATTAGTAGGAAAATACGCATGTTTCTGCCGAGACATATGCCATCCTGGAAAATATACACAGGAAAAGGTTGAACGGAATGGGGGACAATACACTAAATGTTATGCATAACGTAAATTACGTAAATTGTAGGGGTGCACGAAAGTCACTTACCTGGTCTCACAGCTTGCTTCACGGTGGGGGGGAGGCGCTTCGCTGCTCCCCCCGAAGTTCAGGCTGGGGGGGGAGGCTTCCCTCCTCATCCGGCCGAAATTCAGGCCGGGGGGGAGGCTTCCCGCCTTGCCCGGCCGAAATTCAGGCCAGGGAGAAGCGCCCCGTCTCCCCGGCCGCGAACTTCAAAAGAAAAAAAAAACGCTATTTGCATTGTCCTTATTTTCGCCGTAGTCTACGTAAATCTTTACGTAGACTACAGGGACCAAATAAGGAACGCAAATGGTGGCTCCCTATGGGGGCCGTCATTAGCCGTACGTCCTTTTTTTTTTTTAAGTCACCCGTGATAGGCTATGTGACGATTAACGTAGCCTATCACGGCTGACTTTGCAAATCTAGCCGTGATAGGCTACGTTAATCGTCACGTAGCCTATCACAGGGGCGTTTTGTTTTTTTTTTACTTTGCTTGTAATGGCGGCGGCGGCAGCTGGTCGAAAGACCGGCTGCCGCCCCCGCCCCTGACGAAGACCTGCCGAACCGCCGCCGGGAGGGACATTCGTGAAAGGTAAGTCCCATCCCGGGGCGGGGGGCGGGGGGGGGCGGAGAATTTCTCCCCGAACAACCTTCAGAGGACCGAATGCGTTGGCGCTTGGCCCCCCGAAGTTTCGGGGAGAAATTCTCCCCCATCCCTAAAAAATTGTTGCAAACCCTCTTACAGAATTACCTGCGTATTTTTCCACATAACGGGGGGGGGGGAATTTGAACCCATCTGTGACGGATGCCAGAAAGAATGACACCGTGCAACACACATAGGGCAGATTTCACAAAACCCGGACACCTCTAATGTGCACAGACATATGCCCAGAAGCAACCATTCCATCAGCCCTGATGTAGCTTGCTCTTTGGAGAATCTTCTGTCCACCCCCTGTACCAATGTTCCTGATACAGATCCCTCTTCCCTTGCTGGTAGCAGTGGGAGGAAAAGACTGATCTGTATCAGGGTCTGTGGGGGGATGTGTTGGAGAGAAAGCTAGCCTCATGCAGTCACAGGTTGTGCACCCCTGTTACCTGCAAAGACATGCAGCTTCCAAAAATTAGAGCACAACTGAGCACATTTTTGCTCCTGGGGAAAATGCTACATGCCACAATTTTTGTAATCAGTACATTTGTTCATCAGCTGGTATAAACAGAGACAAGCAGTTAAGTTAGAAGACATGCCCTACTTAAATAAGAAGGCATACACTATTTAAAAATGAATGTGTTTAATTTAAGCACATTATCTACACAGACAGCAATTATTATGTATATAGCATTTTCAACTAGAAGGTACTGCAGTGCCAATTACTTATTGAGTAGTTATGGATCTGTTTGTTACCATCTGGTTATCTTATTCTGAGAAATATGCAAGTTCAGCCCTCTTCTTTTATATGTTTGGCATACTTGGAAAACCTCAACCCCTTTCATGGTGAGCAGGAGGGCAATGGCTCATCCTTGATTGTCTTACCTATACAGCAACAGCTAGAGAGGATGTTCATTGATTAAATTGTCCATTGTGGTTGAAAAGAGAAGGGGAAAATACATTCTTACCGGCAAATATCAAGAAGTATGGTTGGGGGCAACAACAGGGACCACATCCATCAGCACTCTGCAAGTATGTGGCTGTAGGGATGGGAGAGAAATGTGTTCAGTTTCATGTGAACTTACTTAATTTCAATTTCACACTTTTGAACCACTATGTGGACCAAAACTCATTTATCCTTCAAAATTCATACTTCTAATATTGCAGTAGAGTCCCCCAATCAAAAGATGCATATAAAGATGTGTATATTGGGGAAAATAGCATTCAAAAATGCATTCGATTAGGAGAATTGCTTGCGAAAATGTGTATATTAGACAAAAATGCACACAAAAATCCATGTATTAGGAGAACTGTGCACAAAAAGATTATGAATTTTATGATTTTTTAAAAAAAAATCTCAAAGTTAGGGATGAACCAAACTTACAACTGGCAAAATGAGAAACTGAAACTGAAAGACTTGTCCATTCCTTTGTTGCTGCTAGGGATGTACGACAGTCACTTACCTTTTGACAAAATGTGATTCGAG
Organism: Heloderma suspectum; assembly: GCF_057233095.1. Classification (NCBI taxonomy): domain Eukaryota; kingdom Metazoa; phylum Chordata; class Lepidosauria; order Squamata; family Helodermatidae; genus Heloderma; species Heloderma suspectum. Next base: position 74,234,586 of record NC_139460.1, on the reverse strand, counting down.
GTGGGGGGGAGGCGCCCTGTCCCTCCCGCCGCGAATCCTGGCTGGCCGGGTCTGCAAATGGCAGTGGCTGTAGCCGCCACCGTTTGCGTCCCTCCAGTCAGCCGTGATAGGCTATGTAAATGTTTACATAGCCTATCACGGCTGAGTAAAACAAAAAACAAAAACCCACGCGTACGCAAATGGCGGCGCCCATGGGTGCCGCCATTTGCGTTCCTTATTTTGGCACGTCTAGTCTACGTAAACATTTATGTAGACTACGGCGAAAATAAGGGGAACGCAAATAGCGTAGATATTTGACAGGAGACATGAAACATTTCTGAAACATTTTCAAGCATTTAACAAGGAGTATTCTGGCTGAAAATTTTGGCACACAGAAAAATTATGGGAGTAAATACTAGAGAAGAGACATTCTGGATACAGATATAGGGCATACTGAACCCCTATACATTCAATGAGTATAAGGCATGGGTATAATTCTTTGGGGTTTGGTCCCTGAGGCTGTAACCTTGGAATAAGCTTCATTGAACTCAGTTTACTTCTGAGTAAACGTGTATAGGATCGCACAGTAAGTGTATATGTACAAAAATTGCCAAACATTCTAAAATTATTGATGTGTGATGCAAAGTGTTTGATTTTAAATATGCTTTATATTGTAATCTTGTATCTGTATGTTTTAATAGGGTTTGGAGATACTTCAAGGGATCGTAAATGCTATTCAGCATATTGAGGAGTGACTATCTCCTGCCTATTGGCTGCAATTGCCTTAAGCTTCCCTATGACTGAGTAATGAAGGGTTAACAATAATACTCCTATAATAATGGAAATCCGGCGCATGCTTTTCTCTCCTACAAATAATGGATCTATTATGCAGTGTAATGGATATCACGGCATTGGGTGTGTGCTTGAAGACACTATGATATCTAAGATTGAATATCTCTTGACAAAGGATTTCAAAGTATTGATCATTTTTGTTTTTCAGATTAAATGCAGTGACAATGTATTGTGTTTTTGCAATCTGATCCAGTTTCAGAAGAACTGTCAGATTAGAAAGAGTGAGAGAGCAGCCTGTGACATAAAGGCCCTCCACTGGCTGAGTGTATCTTCAAGCGTCATAACTGAAAATGGAACTTTCCAGATCACTTTAAATTAAATTGATTAATAATACATCATGTTATAATGAATTTTTCATGGATTGGGAGCTAATGTTCTCAATTATTTAGCGATGCAAAATGTAGGAAACTCACATACAAACAGCATACAGGAGCTGGTCCATGAACAATTTCCCCATAACCAAAATGAGGAATGACCTGATCCTTCAACTTTTTATGTTGCCATTCTCACAGAATATCGAGATAGGGGGACTAACCCAAAGTGGTTATTTTGAATAGCCCTTTTAACGTATTTAACATATATCATTAGCCCTGTTAGCCCTATTCAGGCATTAAAGTGGGGATGAAAGCTGTGGGGCATACATGCAAGTCCCACCACCCCATATCCTTGCACATGCTGGCTCCACATCTGACCTTCACATGTCCAGCACAAACTTCTGATGGGGTGTTCATGCTTGGAATCCTCCCTGTGATCACAAACTCTGATCACACTTGGTTCCCAATTTTGGGGAGGCTTCTAAGCACTTTCAGCTGATTGCACTTAGACTCCCCCTTCAGACATTTGCACCGAATGTGCAAATGTCAGAATTCTAGCCAGTGTGCATGGGGTGTGGAAGTGGAACTTGTATCCATATCCTCACCTCTCTCCTCTTCAGTTTAAGCCCACACACAATGATCCAAATGCCTGAATAAGGTTATTATGTTACTAGTATAAGACATTTCTTTTAAACTGGGTGCCTTGTTTGAAACACTGTGGGGTAAAGAGTAGAAATAACATCTAAAAAAGGATATTGTAGAGTTGGGAAAGGTGCAGAAAAGGGCAACCAAAATGATGAAGAGCTGGAGCAATTCACCTATGGGGAAAGATTACAATATCTGGGACTATTTAGTTTAGAAAAAAGGCAAGAATGGGGAGAGGTCTACAAAATTATGCATAGTGTGGAGAAAGTACATAGATAGGGAGAAGTGTTTCTCCCTTTCCCATACTACTAGAACCTGGGGGTCATCCCATGCAGCTGATTGGGGAGATAATGAGGTACTTCTTAATACAGCACAAAGTTAAACTATGGAATTCACTAATGCAATATGTAGTGATGGTCATCAACTTGGATGACTTTAAAAGGGGATTAGATACATTCATGTAGGATAAGGTTATTAATGGCTACTAGTCCTGATGGCTATATGCTACCTCCAGTTGCTGGAAGAAATGAGAAGCAGGGTGCTATTGCACTCATCTCCTGCTAGGCTAGATGGGCCTCTGTTTGATCCAGCTAGGGGTGCACGAAAGTCACTTACCTGTCCTCGAAGCTTTTCGCGGTGGGGGGGAGGCGCTTTGCTGCTCCCCCCGCGAAGTTCAGGCCAGGGGGGGAGGCTTCCCACCTTGCCCGGCCGAAATTCAGGCCGGGGGGGAGGCTTCCTGCCTCGCCCGGCCGAAATTCAGGCTGGGGAGGAGGCGCCTCGCCTCGCCAGGCCGTGAACTAAAAAGTTAAAAAAAAAACAAAAATGCCCCCGTGATAGGCTATGTGATGATTAACGTAGCCTATCACGGCTAGATCTGCAAAGTCAGCCGTGATAGGCTACGTAAATCGTCACGTAGCCTATCACGGGTGACTTAAAAAAAAAAAGCGCGTACGCAAATGGCGGCCCCCATAGGGAGCCGCCATTCACGTTCCTTATTTGGTTGCTGTAGTCTACGTAAATCTTTACGTAGACTACAGCAACCAAATAAGGAATGGGAATGGCGGCTCCCTATGGGGGCCGCCATTATCCATACGCGTTTTTTTTTTTTTAAAGTCACCCGTGATAGGCTACGTGTCGATTTACGTAGTCTATCACAACTGACTTTGCAAATCTAGCCGTGATAGGCTACGTTAATCGTCACGTAGCCTATCACGGGGGTGTTTTTTTTTCTTTTATTGGAATGGCGGCAGCGGCAGCCAGTCGAAAGACCGGCTGCCGCTCCCGCCCCGGATGAAGACCCGCCGAACCGCCGGCCGGACCCACCGCCGGGAGGGACATTCGCCAATGGTAAGTCCCGTCCCGGGGGGGGTGTGGGGGGGTGCGGAGAATTTCTCCCCGAAACTTGTTCGGGGGGCCGAACACGTTGGCGCTCGGCCCCCCGAAGTTTCGGGGAGAAATTCTCCGCCATCCCTAGATCCAGCATGGTTCTTCTTATGTTCTTAAGGGGGCTCTATGTGTGTTCAGCTGAATGCTCTTAGAAGGCTCCTCATAATTGGGAACCCTGTATTATCAGAGTTTTTGATCACATGGTAGGGATGGTGGAAAAATTCATTCAGTTTGTATATTATTGTGAACTTACCTAATTTCGCAGTTTCGAACCACTATGTGAATTTAAATTCAGTTATCTTTCAAAATGCACACTTCTAATTTTGCAATGGATTTCTAAGATCAACATATGTGTACAAAAATGTATATTTTAGGGGAAATGATATTCAAAAATACATTATATTATGAAAATTGCTTGCAAAAATGTGTATATGCAGCAAAATGCATGCAAACCATCATGTATTAGGAGAAATATGCACAAAAATGCTTATGAATTTTCATGCAGACTTAAAAAACAAAAGTCTTGAAGTTTGGGACAAACCAAATTTAAGACTGGAGGAATTCTCCAGTCTGAGAAGAAATGAATAAGAAAGACTGGAAAACTGAGAAAATGAGAGAAGCTAAAACTAATGGCTATTCATCCACCCTATTGCATGGAGACCTGTAAGCACATTTAGCTGAACACTTGTAGAAGCCCCCTTCATAATGCTTGAAGTGGGCTCAAATAATTTACATAATACAGCATAGGTGTATTATGTAAGAAGATGTATAGTTTTACCTACATACTGGTGTATGTACATAAATCTATGAGATGGTTAAGGATCAGAATTTCACAGCACAATAGCAGAATGAAACATAAATTAAAACTAAAGGGAGATGGCTTAAAAAATACCCAATAGCACAGTACTATTTATGGGTTTTCCCCAGATCTGAGTGTTAGACCTATGATTACCATTATGTGCCACAGATAACATTGGCTCGTTTTCTCATGCTAACAGAACATCCTGATTATAGTAAATTACAATGAGGCACAATGGTATATATTATCCTACTATTGCACTGGAACTTGTATTGTCAGAGGAACTGGAGAATTGCCACCTCCTTAGGGGTACATATTCAGTGTGATTGAGCTAACATATAGAACCATACAGCTTGGAGACCTTTGAATTGTACTTAATCGTTACCCCTTCTGTCTTGTGAGGATCTAAATAATGGGGCATTCATTTCATATTCATTGTGGTGCCACTGATCGTAATCGTCTCATTCATTATTAATGGGCATGTAGCTGGGTGTAAAAAAAAAAAGAAGACCTGTTGTAAAGTACACAGAGAAGAGGGTCTTTGCAAAGAAAATATTTAAATTGGAACCAGAAGAAAAAGACTTGTCCACTGTGCTGTGCATTACTATTAGAGTGTTACCTTAAAAATAATGGCAGTGCATTACATAAAACTAATGCTATTGTGTATCATTCCTCCAGAACAACTTTGCAGACACTTTTAAAATTCCCATTATGATCATTGGTAGCATTTCTCCCTTTTTGAGTTCATTGAGTTAATATAAAAATTGGGATGGTATATGAGTGTGCAAGAGCAAATTTCCACCGCCAAGGATATTTATGTGGGATATATTGCCATCCATTTCAATGTACATTTGAATATCATTTTATATTGTTGTTGCATAAACATGTCAATATTATATTCAAAATATTTGTCTTTTATTCCAACTTAGCAAACAGGTTAAAGGAGATTCACGGTGCAATCCTATACATGATTACTCAGAATTAAGTCCCAGTCTTCTCAGTAGGCTGTACTCCCAGGTAAGTGTATATAGGACTGCTGGGGAATGCTGGCTGGAGAACGCTGGGAGTTTTAGGACATTTTTCCTGTCTAAATATGCATAGGATTGCACCCTAAAGAGCAATTAATGGTTAAGAGCCTGGCAGCCTATCTTGTTTATAAGAGGCTGCCAAACCATGGTAGGTTTTTTGAAAACTTTGAAATGAACTCATCATTAGTCTTTCAGTTTAATGTTGCCAAACAATTTTAACAATGCTGTGTAAACTCCATTAAAAGAGAGGACTTGGATGTTATACTGATGCTTGAATGTTGAACTCCCTCTTTCTTTTTGCTGTTCTATCCTCCAAATGGATTCTGGATTGGGGATAGCAAGGAGGGATACATTGGGAAAGTATTGATTTTTTCATTATTAAACAATTATCAGAGTACTAGTTGTTCTTCCATGGAACTGTTAATGCAGTGTAAGATATTCAGTTGGATCCAGATTTAGTCATAATTAGAGCAGACCCATTAAAATCTATGAGACCTTAAGTTATTCATGACTAACTAAAGTGCCCTTGATTTCAATGGGTTTGCTTTAAGTAGGACTAAATCTGGATCCAACTCATTGAGTTATTCTTAACAAAAAATAGTTTTCTACACATGTTCAGGCAACATAGTATGGGTAAAAGAATCATCCTAGACTACTCATACTGTATCACAACGATATATCCACACACTAGGAGGTTTGATTGAATATGAATTTATGAAACATTTCTATTATAAAGTTAGTTTTCTCACAAACTTATATTAGTTCATGGAAAATTTCATTCTCTTCCCTTGTTGCCTCAGATATTCACAGAATCAGGGTAAGCCAATAATGTTTCCTCTTGGATATGCTAAATGAAAGACTCTTGAATAATGTATACAGTCTAACTCAGCAAATGAAAAGAAGTTTTCCTTGGGTCAAATTTGCTAGTTGCTCTAAGTTTTTATTTTTGCTTTCACCCATTTCATGTGGATTAATTCACTCGCTTCAGCTGTCTGAAGGGTTTTACAAAAGTATTCTTATTTACGGATGACAAGAACTTGTGGGCTGAAAGTGATGAAGCCTAGATCTTTTGCCATGATGGTATTATTTCATTTATTTTATTTCTGTACCACCCTATAGCCATGTTTGGACAATGTATATATGGAAAGGATTTTCTTCAAGCCAGCCCAATTTTGGAATACTTCTGGATTACTTCCTGTGATATACATAAATTAGGAAATTAGTTGAAATCAATAAACTCTCACTCTGCTTAGTCTATGATGTACCTATCTGTCCTTGATGAAATATTGTTCCTATTTTTTTTCTGGTATTTGGCCTTTTGGATATCTTATCAAAAGGGCAATCCTATTGTTTATTCAGGGCACTCCAAGATCCGAGTGCTCTGACACTTCCCAGGCCCTACCAAGTTAGGAATATAGGGAGCTTCCCCATCCTGAGTCAGTCCATTATTCCATCTAACCCTCTCTTGTTGACACTGACTGGCAATGGCTCTCCAGGATTTCAGACAGGAGTCTTGCCCCACTGGAGGCACCTGCTGGCAGGTGCCATTTCCTTCCATGTTTTCTCCAAAAAAACACCCCCACACACATTTCCTTTCCCTTACTTGCATTTAGACCAGTTTGGGGCTGGTCTAAATCTTCCCCTGTTGGGGGCACACCTGAAGGCTGGGAGAGCTTTGGATACTGTGTATCCAGAGCCTCCCCCACTCCACCCATGCCACCCTCCCAATCCACCATTTCCCTCCCCCCACCACCTGCAGTTAGAGCTCTGGTGATGGAAAGGGGAGGGCTGCAAAAAGATATACAGGGGTAGGGAGGAGGGAATCCAATCGGATCTCCTCCCCCAACATCAGAGCTCTGTTTCTGATCTTGAAGAGTGAGATCTGATCTCTCCTCTGGGATGCCCTCCGTGGGCAATAGTATTGAAATCTACATGTTGTAGTGAAGGCCAAAACAGACATTACTTTAAATGTGTGCCCAGGAGCTACATTTGTTTTTCATTTTTAGCCTAGAGTAGGTTCAGGCTCTCCAATCTGGATCAGGACCCTAGCACCGGGGGTAGTGTGGCTTTCAAAATCTGAATCAAGTAAAAATTAAAAGAAGACACCGCTGCTAGATGTACATTTCAAGTAATGTCCATTTGTGGCCTCAGTTGCTAGAGTTGTAATTCTATTCTTTAGGGATCAGCTGCTTCTCCAAGATCTCTAGAAGCTAAAATTTATTTATTTATGTATTTATTTATATCCCACCATTACTCAAGGGAGCTAAGGGCATCATATGCAGTTTCTCCCCCATTTTATCCTTACAACAATCCCAAGAGATGTGCTAGGCAGAAAGATAGTGACAGCCGAGTGAGCTTTCTGTGAGAGTTAGGATTCTAACATCCTCGCCTAGCACTCTAACCACTAGATCACATTTCACATGGAGCAGCTGAATCATCTCTAGCATCAGGGCATGCACAGGAACATTTAGGTCAGATGCAGTGAATAGCTGACTATTTCACACTCTGCAGCTGCACAGGCATATTTTGAACGGCTGATTACCTATTTTAGGACAATGCAGCATATTTCTTGGTTCTTAAATACAAAGAAGACAGGTGATTCTCAAGTAAATGAATACACTGCACAGAAGGTGGAATAGTGCCTTCAGAAAATTGTAACAGAGTGTGTGTGTGTGTGTGTGTGTGTGTGTGAGAGAGAGAGAGAGCGCTTTGACAGCAATCTTTGGTCTGAAAATTGAGGTTCCTATAAATATGTTCCTATTTTCACTTGTGAAATGTTGGAGTAGGAGGGCATGAGGGCAAAAGGTGGAACAAGCAAAACACATACGGCAATGGAGGGGGGTGGCAAGGAAGCTTGGTGAGCCAAGCACAATGGAAGTGGGGGATGAAGCTCTCTGGATGTGATCAGCAGACTTCTGGCAAGAGTGATCTGTCCCTCCTTTGGCAGCCTGGCCTGCTGGGAAGAAAGGAAGAGGGGGGGGAGAGAGGGTGGGAAACAGAAAAAGAAACAGAAGGGATGGCAGAGAGAGAAAGAAAAGGGCTGGTCCCTCCCAACCAGTGCTGGCATGCAGCCCACAACAGATTATCCCCATGGAAATGCAGCCTACAACAGAAAAAAGTTCCTACTCCTGTTTTAGGTAGGGATGTCAGAGAATTCTGCGATGGATCTCGGTGAGGCCGAATGCCAGTGCATTCGGGCCCCCCCGAAATCCTTCGCGGAACGAAGCCCCTGCCCCCCCAACCCATGAAAGGTGCGTGGGATGAAGTCCCGCCACCCCCACCCCATGAAAGGCGTGTGAAATGGAGCACTTACCTGCTCCCGTCTGCGCTGCTTTGCAAATGGCGGCCGTCCTGCGGCCGCCATTCGCTTCCTCCTCTTCATAGCCGTGATAGGCTACGTAAATACTTATGTAGCTTATCATGGCTAATGCAGGGATGCCATTTGCGCCCCTGCTGAGGCCATAATAGGCTACGTAAGTATTTACGTAGCCTATCACAGCGGGGGGGGGGGAATCCAGCGTACACAAATGATGGCGGCTACCGCCATTTGCATATGCTGGGTTTTTTTCCCCCTGCCGTGATAGGCTACGTAAATATTTACATAGCCTATCACGGTTCAATACAGGGACGCAAATGGCGGTGGCTACGACAGCCACCATTTGCGTCCCTGCAGGGCTGCCCAGCGGCTGGATGTCTGGCTGCAGGCGGCCGGAGCCGGCCGGCGGCTCTGTGGCTTGGCTGTGGAGCGGAGCCGGCCGGGCAGGATTCCGGGGGGAGGGACAGAGCGCCCCCCCCCCACCGCGGATTGCCCAGCGCGGAGCCAGGTAGGTGTTTTGTACATCCCTAGTTATAGGCCTAGCATATCACTCAGCTCCTGGTCACAGGGCTTTCAGTGAAAAATAGCCTTTAAACCTCAGAAGATGCCATTTGTTAAAAGGGCAATTCTAAAAGAGCTGAGATAGTCTGGCAATATTTGTTATGTCACCAGTGTAACAAAAATCTATACTTCCATCATACCACACCATTGTGCTTTCATAACACAATGGTGTGGTATGATGCGAAACAGGCAAATTCCATCTTGGGGGCTGATTAGGAAAGGAATCAAAAATAAAAACGCCAATAGCGCAATGCCTTTTTACAATGATGCAACCATGCTGTGACAGTTCTGGTTACCCCACCTCAGAAAAGATATCGCAAAGCTGGAAAAGGTGCAGAAAAGGACAACCAAATGATCATGGAGAAGGAGCAAGGAATGGTGATTGTGTTTGTGGTTTTTAAAGTTGCAAAAAAAGTGAGTAAGGCGGGGGATGATGATAGAGGCAAGATTATGTATGGTGTGGCAAAAGTGGATAGAGAGCCATTTTCTCCCTTTTTCACAATACTAGAAATCAGGGCCATCTAATGAAGTTGACAGGTGGGAGAGTCTGGACGGATAAAAGGAAGGACTTTCACACAACACATAGCTAAACTACGGAGTTCACTACCATGATGTTGTTATGGCTGTAAACCTGGATGACTTTAGAAGGGGATTAGACAGGGTGGCCATGTGCCCTCTTTTAAAGAGGACAGTCCTCTACTTGAAGGGCTGCCAGAAGACTACCATCCTCTCTTTGAGGGGCTATCCTGCCCAATTCTAGCTTTAAGATATAGAACCCTGTGAACTCTTATCCCGGTTAGCACCTGGACAAACACACAGGTCACCAGGTCATAGTTTTTCTGCACTATGATTATTTGTACTGCATTTCTTTTTACATTATAGTAATTATTCTAAATTTGCATCTGTACATATACTGTCAGGGCCAGAAATATTGGAACAAGGATAGCTGTTCTGGCAGTTGGCCTCTGTACTCCACCACATTGAAGGTGAAAGGAAACACACCCAGATGGGAGCGAAGTCAGGACTTTCAGCTGTAATTCAAGGGGCTTGACAAAAGTGGGGCACTAACCATTCAGGAAGTACATCACGTATTGGGTAGAGGGAACCAATTAGGCTATTGGGTGTCTTTTTAACCCAGAAAGTAAAAAGGGCTGAAGCTGTGTGTGTCAGTGATAGGGGTGAACGAAAGTCGCTTACCTTTTCTCGCAGCTTTTTCGCGGTGGGGGGGAGCGCTTCGCTGCTCCCCCCGCGAAGTTCAGGCCGGGGGGGGAGGCTTCCCGCCTCGCCCGGCCGAAATTCAGGCCGGGGGGGAGGCTTCCTGCCTCGCCCGGCCGAAATTCAGGCCGGGGAGGAGGCTTCCCGCCTCGCCCGGCCGCGAACATGAAAGTAAAAAAAAAAAAAAAAAAGTCCCCTGATAGGCTACGTGACGATTCACGTAGCCTATCACGGCTAGATCTGGAAAGTCAGCCGTGATAGGCTACGTGAATCGTCACGTAGCCTATCAGGGGACGTTTTTTTTTTTTCTTTCATTGCAATGGGGGCGGCAGCCGGTCGAAAGACCGGCTGCCGCTCCCGCCCCGCTCGAACACCGGACGAACTGCCAGCCGGACCCGCCGCCAGGAGGGACATTCAGGGAAGGTAAGTCCCGTCCCGGGGGGGGGGCGGGGGGCGGGGGGGCGGAGGATTTCTCCCCGAAACTTGTTTGGGGGGCCGAACATGTTGGCGCTCGGCCCCCCGAAGTTTCGGGGAGAAATTCTCCGCCATCCCTAGTCAGTGAGGACAACTGACCCAGTGGGGGTAGACATCCCAAGGGGGTTTTCTTCTTAGTTTCATCAGGTTAGGGGTGTATGAAACACTTACCTGTTTCCGCTGGGGCCATCCACGGTGGGGGGGAGGTGCTCCGCCCCCCCCCCCGGAATCCACCCCGGCTGGCTCTGCTTAATGGCGACTTCGTGGAGCTGCCAGCCGGGACTGCCCACAGCCAGACCTCTGTCTGGTGCTGGGCTGCAGCCACAAATGGCGGCCGCCGTAGCACCCACCATTTGCGTCCCTGCATTAGCCATGATAGGCTACGTAAATACTTACGTAGCCTATCATGGCTTGGTAGGGACGCAAATGGCGACTGGCATAGCGGCCGCCATTTGCGGCCGCAGCCCGGCAGCGGCCAGAAGACTACCCGGAACCACCGCCACTGCCGGAGTTGCCACTGGAGCTGCCGCTGGAGCCACCGCCGCCGCCAGGTAGGCTCCGTCCCTGGAGGATTCCACAGGGTGGCAGGGGGGATTGCCCCGTTCTGCCACGGACTCTGGGGGGGGTGGATTCTAAAGAATCTGGCCTCACTGGAGTCTGTAGCACAATTCTCCAACGTCGCTACATCAGGTAGAAGCTGGAAGAAGGTATAACCCAGGGCAGGAACATCACAGTCAGCATGTGCAAATGTTATACAAAATCACTGCCCTTTTTTGTCCTCTTTTTTGGTAATGCATTTCTTTGTTAGCAGTTCATAAGCGGACACCCTAGCTGTATCTTACCTGCAGTATCAGGGGCAGTATGCCTCTAATCCCAGTAGCTGGGGGAACACGAGTAGGAAGGTGCTTATGTGTTCATATCCTGCTTGTGAGCTTCTCACTGTTTATGGTTGACTGCTGTGGAAACAGAATACAGGACTAAATAGGCCTTTGGCCTGATCCAGCAGGGCTATTCTTATGTTTTTATGTTCTTATTCCTTAGTCGTACCTAAACCATTGTGTACAATGGTTGTTAGTAGAATTATATAACAGCTGTGAGACTTATTTATTTATGTATTATATTTTTATCACACTTTTCAGACAAGTGTTGTCTCCCATTGCAACTCCCATGAATAGAAAGAAAGAAAGAAAGTCCTTGCCATCAGGCGTACAAACAAAAATGACAAGACACACAAAGGAAGGGGAGTGGAGGGAAAAGGAAGAGGACTTGAGCCTACAAGGGCTGCACGTCTGTAGTGGAAATGCGGAAGACAATTGTTATCTCAAGGAGTTAGTGGAATTCCCCTCTCATGCATGCCTCAACTTCCTGTTGAGCTTGTTGCTTTTAGTGGTTAGCTAAGCTTATTCATTGCATTAATTCCCGGGGGCCAATTATCTGTTTGAGACTGTATAGGTTGAAAGGCTCATAGATTAGCTTCTGGCGAGATCTCAAGGTTGGCCACTTGTGGTTAGCAGACTACTTGGGATAGGAGTTATCAATGTTGGGTTACTCCCAAACATTCTCAAAGTCAGTAAAGTATAGCCAGGATAGGAGGGATCAATGGGATAGCATATGTGTCCCTGGGACCCTTCCGATTCAGAACCTCGACGTAGGCTGATCTGGAAAGGTGCTGCCCATGATCAGGCCATTTGGAGTCACGACCACTACTGATTCTGAATGGGTCCCCCGTGGCATAAGCCCAGTATTCATAAGAACTGCTTTCTTACTCTGTAGTTGCTTGCTACAAGTATTCTATTGCAGTGTTCAGCTTTAATCTTCTGCTGTGTTAATTTGTTTCTGTTTAGTAAAATCTTTTCTTCACCCATTAGCATGTTCATTGTATTCTGAATCCTAAAAAGAACCATTGCCGCTTGGCAACACCATGGCCCCATCTAATTGGCACTGCTTTCACCCCCCCCACCCCATTGCAACCCTGCAGCATTGCAGCTTTGAGGTCGCTTCTGGTGGTATACACTTGCGATTTACTGCACACGTCCCTAACAGACTCCATTGTGCCCTTTTTTTGCCATTATACTTAAATGTGCAGCTGTGCAGTCCTGTGAGTGTGGGGGTGCAACGCTTCAGTGGCTGTTTTGTATTTGAGGGGCTGTGCTGTGTCTTTCCATCCCGCTTTAGGTAAAAAGTGGGTGTTCTGCGCTCCTTCATTTCTACGCCAACTGTTTGTCAGTTCCCCAGCGTGAGACTCTCACGATGGTTCGCATGAGTGGTACGTGCCTACCCATCGCTCCGAAATGGTGGCCGGAGTGATGTTGGTCCTCCCCCAACCCCCAACACACACAACCCGGCACTTTGGCACTGAGTCCAAAAGCAACCTTTGCAAAGATACAAAGCTGCAAAAATGTGCAAAAGTGTGATTAAATAAAAACGGTCTGTGGCCGCCATTCACGTCTTCCATATAGCCGTGATAGGCTACGTAAATGCTTACGTAGCCTATCACGGCTAATGCAGGGACGCCATTTGCGTAGCCTATCACGACAAAACTAATGAAACGCAATGGCGGTGGCTATGGCAGCCACCATTTGTGTTCCCTTTTTTTTTGCCGTGATAGCCTACGTAAATATTTACGTAGGCTATTACAGCAAAAAAAAAAGGGAACGCAAATGGCGGCCGCTGTAGCCGCCACCATTTGCATTCACTGTTGTTGTTGGGTTTTTTTGCCGTGATAGGCTACGTAAATATTTATGTAGCCTATCATGGCAAAATACAGGGATGCAAATGGCAGCGGCTACATTTGCCGTCCCTGCAGGCTATCCAGTGGCCGGATGTCTGGCTGCAGGCGGCCGGCCGGCGGCTCCACATAATCTTCATGGAGCGGAGCCAGCTGGAGAGAATTTCCTTCTAAAAGGTAAGTGATTTTCGTACATCCCTAGTGCCTCTGTAACTGCGCAACTGCGAAGGAATGGGGGGAGTAAAGGGACATCACAGAGTGACACAAGCACTACGCACACCTACAACACACCCACCGCAAAATGTGAAGTCAGTTTGCAGAAGGGACAGACGGCTCGCAACCGTGGGAAACCTGCAGCAAACCAAAAACATCACAGCAAAACGCCTCATTGGAAATCCGCATTTTCCGGGAGAAAACCACAGATGGCTGCGAAGTGGTGACTGCATCGTCTAATCAAAAGGACCTTGACTCACACCCGCCCCCAGAGTAAAAGGCTCATGTAGGTGGCCCCCATGTCTTAAGCAATGCATATCTTTCATACCATCCATACAAACACATGCATTGTCTACATGTATTTTAACCTGTATTATATCCTGCATTACATCCTTGTAACATCTTAGATTTCTATTTAAGATAAGTATGCATTTCAAAAGGAACTTTTTTTTTTATCACATAACAATATTAAATGAAGGTCCCAGCATACCTGGATAGTTCTATTATTATTAGAGCATTCTTTTTTCAATTTGGTTAAATATACTTCCTCAGTGTCAGCACATGACCCATAATCTGCATAAGAACAATCTACTTACAATGAGTAGTTTGCTCCTGGGCAGACTCATTAAGTGATGCCCCCAAAAAATGTATTAATGGTGAGAACACACTTTACAAATATGTGTTTTTTATTGTGGGTCATGATCCCTTTTATATTTTCTTTCAGCTACAAACACTTTTTTCACTTTTGCACAGACCTTTGGGCACAACATGGTCATGGAGCCATTTTTGCACAGAAGGAAAATAATGTATAATCTATACAACTCATTGGCCTCTTTGACCTTCTGTAAGAGAACTCGGGGGGAAAGCAGCATGCATAACTTTCCGAGATATTATTTGTTAGACTGACTAGTGCCTTTATTTGCTCCCTGCATCCAAAACGTTTCTTTCAGCATCATCTCATTAGGTATTATTTAAATTGCCTACAGCTTTTATGTTCCACTTACCATAAAAAGGTGACATATATTTGCAAACTTAAGATGATTACGATATTCTGGATAAAACTATGAAGTGATACAAATAAATACAAAATTTCTAGAATGACACAGGCAGATGTACCGGGGGTGGTGGTGGTGGAATGTTTTAACAGATTAACTGTTAGAATGAGAGCCAATTACATATTGGTTTGGATCCAGACTACTACTACTACTGCTACTTATTATTATTATTATTATTATTATTATCATCATCATCATCATCATCATCATCATTATTTTGAATGCTGAAACTGTTACAACTGTTCTTATTGTGTTGATGTGAAAATTGTGACTGCCCAATTCTTGGTTCACTTGGCATTTTAACACTTTTGCAAGACACGGTGAATAAATCATCCCTTGTTAGTTTATGAATAGATGTCTATGCCTCAGGCTAGCTCATATAACCTGAATGCAGAAGCAGGTTTCCTTTACACACATGGGCCCCCTATATAAAAGTCTACTGTCTAATGAGGACAGGCCACATCTATGATTTTGTGCATCTTATGGAAACAGGCTATTTTCCCATTGACCCCAGTATTGACCATTCTGGACGGCAGTGACTCTCCAGGGTAAGAACACAGAAACTGTGCTATATTGGATCAAAGGTCTTTCTAGTCCAGCATTCTTTTCCCACACTGGCCAGCCAGGTGCCTATGGGAAGTCTACAAGCTGGACATGGGTGCAACAACACTTCCCCACTGGGGTACCCCGGCAACTGAAATTGAGAGACATTCCATTTCTGTATTTTCTGTAACTGCTGTTGGCAGTTGTGTTCTTTTGATCTGATGATGTGACTGTAGTCTGTTCCTGAGTGATGGAAGCATAACACCATTTTGAAGAGAAAATGGACATATAACAATACAGAACAAAGTACCATTTGACTTCAAAACCTCTTACTGAATGCCTGTCCCTAAGGGCCTGTTGCAGTGTTGCTTTAAGATAGCCGTTATATTTCACAATTACTTGTGAATCATCACCCTGATGAAGTCAATTTAAATGTATCCCATACTGTATTATAAGGTGGATTTTCATTTACTGAGAAATTCCACTGTGTAGATTGGGTTTTTATTCATTATTTCTTGTTGCTCAGCAACATTGTTGTTATTATTGTTGTTGTTGCTGTATTATTATTATTATCATCATCATCATCCAGAAGGAATATATTCCTTTTCACAGTGCAAATACCAGAAGGAAATTATATATGTCATTCACTCACATACACACACAGAAAATGGAATATGACAAAACATTTTTAAAAGATGAAACAGAACTGGGCTTTTTTCCTACAAAGTTTCCAGTCCTGCAAGAAAAGACCTATGTGATGCAGCTGTATCTGTGTAGGATCTGAAACTCAGGTATCCTTCAAAATTTGCACTTCTCCAAATTTTGCAATGGAGTTCTCGAATCAAAAACTGCATACAGGCACGTGGAAATTAGGGGAAAATAACATTCCAAACTGCATTAATTAGAAAAATTGCTTGCATAAAATGTATATTGCTGGCAAAAATGCATGTATTAGCAGAAATATACACATAAATGCTTATAAATTCTAATGCAAACTTTAAAAAAAATTATCAAACTTCAAAACAAGCCAAACTTAAGATCAGAAAAATGAGAAACTGAGTGAAACTGAAACTGACAGATTTGTCCATCCCTAACTGCAACTCCCACCTTTCCCAGCCTGCATGGCCAGTTTATTTGGATTTGGCACCTATGGCTGGGTGAGATAATATGACAGCTGGGAGTAGTGAAAGCTGACACATGCCATGTATTCATGAACCAGTGATTGAGCATGCCACACGGTAATGCATTTAGAAGTGTCTGTTTTTACCGGCACTGAACATTTTCCCTTTCATAGACCAACTAGTATGAAAAACCACAAAAACAGTACAAGGGCCACTGCTCTTATGTTCCCGGATCACCAGTGTGTGACAGAGTGGCCACTGAATGTTTGCATAACTCTCAATGGAGCACCACAAAGCATCTTCCCTGGTTCATCATTGTTTCCCTCTCCGGGAGTAGCCCATAAATTATTTAAGCCATAAGACACAACAGACTGCACAGGCAGTGCTGATTAACGCTTAACCTGGGTGTTTGTCTCATTCACCCCTCGCATGTCAAGTCTCTGCATTATTCAATACTAATGAAAATTTGTATTTTCTGACACATATTTCTTTCTTGTTACAACCTAAACCTCTTACAACCTCTTACAACCTCTTGTAGCAAGAGGTTACAACCTCTTGCTTTTTTTCCTTTTTCTTTTTACCCTACTATCCCCAGAATATTTAGAAAGACAACTAGAAGCCCCAGGGAACCCAGATCTGGCTACCAAAGCTCCACATGGCCGTCAACATAGCTCCTGTTCCTACACCTACCCCCAGAACACATGCAGTATTATGCACCTTAAGGCACAATCCTATGAATGTTTGGACAGAAAAAAGTCCTACAACTCCTAGCATGTCCCAACCTGGCTGGGGCATGCTGGGAGTTGTAGGACTTTTCTCTGTCTAAACTAGGGATGGGCAAACTCACCCCTGCTGGCACCATGTGCCGCTGGCCAAACGCCTACCAGCTGCCCAACCCTGCTTGCTGCATGCAGCAAGCTACCCAGCTGTCCATGGGCCCTGACAAGCGGCACACAGCGTCCTACTGCTATGCCAAGCTGCCATTTTATGCAAAATGGCAGCTTGGCCTTTTCTGTAAATTGCCATTTTACATGAATGGCAGTTGTAAAGAGGTCCATTTATGCAAAATTACATGTGTAAATGGTCTAATTAGGCCATTTATGCCTGTAATATAAACGCAGCAGACGCCGAGTCGGGCAAGCGCAGGGATTTGTGGACTCTAGTCCAGGGGGCCAAGCTGGTGGGAACCCACCCTTCAAATATTTGAAGATGGTTATCGTATCACCACAGAATCGTCTCTTCTCCAGGTGAAACACCCAGCTTCTTTAACCATTCCTCATAGGACAGAGAGCCTCCAGGGCAGGCCCCTCATGATCTTTATTGCCTTCCTCTATGCGTGTTCCAGTTTGTCAATGTCCTTCTTAAACTGCAGTGTCCGGAACCGAAGGTGAATCTGACCAAAGCACAATACAGTGCTACCACTACTTTTTGTGGACTTAGAACCACACTTGTTATATGAAATTGGCATGACACATCCTATACTTTTTGTTTAGGGGTGTTTGGGGGTTATTTGTTTTTGTCCTAGACCATTTCCAATCCCATTAGCCACACTCTCTGAACCAACTCTTTTTCATGCTCAGACCTTTGCACTATATTGCTTTAGTCTCTTCTGAAAGCAACATGGAAAACTACCATCAATTCTCCATTGACCCCCCACACACACACACTTGGAAACATTGATACATATTTTACATCAATACTATGTGGAATTTGCATGTACAAAAAACCAGCCTTCTTGAATTTTTTTTAAAATTCATGTTTAAATATATTGCACTGTAGATAACATTGCACAGTAAGCTAAAATTATGGCTCCACGAAAGCTGCTGCAGAAAATATAATTGAATTCAATTAAATGAGTATTTGATGCTCATTTATGGTCATCACTTTTAGGCATGTTCACATGGCAGCATTTGTTTCTCCTGTGAAGTACTGGAAACACTTCAGTGTCTCTAGAGAATACAGTCTGCCCTGGGAAACCTCATGTTTAAAGTGAGTGGTGATAATAATATGATATTGATAATGGTAACAACAACAACAACAACAACAACTAATACTTATGAAATGTCTATACAAGCAAGACACTGTACATTGAATAAATAAGTATATATAGTCATACATGGAACCTGTAACAAAATGTTGCAGCGTAGAGTGCTCTTGTTCAGTGTTCCATCCAGCCATTACTTCTTATAGGATACTCCATTCCATTCCCCCTCCCTCTAAAGAAAAGAAGGCAGAAATGAAAATGAAGAGAAGTTTAATTAAAGCAAAATAGAAAAGGAACAAGGAGGAACAAGGAAGAAATCATGCTAAGTGCACAGTTCATTCTATTGAAACGTTTTTCTTCTTTCAAAAATCAAATACAGATTCCTGTACTTTTCCACTATGGGACAAAAGGAGCTGGGTAGGGAAATGTTGATGAATTGAATGGCATGGGGAAAAGCTTAAGCACCTCTTGCCCCACTGCTTCACACAATTGGAAGCCTCCATGCTTCCCTATGACTGCATTTCAATGTTTGAAAAAGTAGCCGATAGTGGGATTTTAATCACGTTTCCTGTGTAATGTACCTTTGGCCCCTAGTTTGGCCCTTCTTGTTATGGGGAAGAGGGCAGAACCCCAAGAAACAATGTCAGATATATCTTAACAGTGAATTCCTGCTCTGCAGAAGGAAATAAGGAATAACAGAAGATTAGCTGGCTGCCCCCATCTGAGCCAACCATATTTCTTCTCTACTCCGCAGTTACATAATGGGGCTACCACATAGACACACTTGAGACCATGGAATAAAGATGGAAGATTTGCCCTATCTGTATAATAGGGCAAAATGAAAATGAGATCTCTAGCCAGCTCTTGCCTTTCTTGTGAAGGAAATTTCCATGTGATCAGACACGTATATTTTGACATTTTAAATTGCTTTCAGAAACAAAGCCTGAAAATGGAGGGGGCATCATTTGGCCATATTTGGTCAGAAGAAACCTGAGTCACAAGAGAAGAGTTGGGATCTTGCTTCTAATATTATTGTGCAAACTTATTTGTACCTATTCATACCTTTCAGGCAACATCATTTTAGGACTCCGGCAGTCTTTTCAGGTCGTCTTTAAGCCTGATGGTGTCAGATGCAGAAGTTGTTGTTTTGAATCCAAAGGAAGTTTCTAAGCCTTAAGTTTCTCACAAGTACTCTTCCTTGTTGGTGTGAAAAATTCAGCTGGGGGATGCAGTTGTAAGGGGACCATGCTAGTTAAAAATGCATAGAGTTCTCGGAGCAGAACATTTCTGTTGAAGTTTAAGCGCAGCAAACTTGAGCAGTGTTTTTCAATTGGAAAAGTAATTTCAAGACATCTTTTGTCCTACAGCTCTGTTGCAGTTTGCATTTCGAGTGGAATGTTTCCACTCCATAAAAAAAAAAGCAGACACTGAGGATCAAGTGCAGCGACTTTCCATTAGTTTGCAAGTTGTGCTTTAACATATGTAATATGAAGGTCTGGTGCCACTAATATATATTTTCCCCCTGCTGTTTGTTTGGTTTTTATTACAAGACCCTGTAAGCAAGCTAATGCTAATGGGAAAAAAACCCCTTTGAATGAATGTCTACTTGAGCATGTGCAGAGGTGTACGCTGACTATCAAGAAAATGTGTAGATGGATGTTTCTAATTTTAATGGTGCCTTTGAGCTAGGAACCCTTCCACTGCTCATCAGACTGAAGGACCATCATTTTAATATAGTCTTCTGTATGCTATCACATTCTTTCCAATCCATTTCACAAGGAAATTGTCCATTGTTAGAAAGATACTGTTTGCATGGCTTGGTACATCACTGTCACACTATTAACCTTCAAATATTATGCATACAACCAACATAAAAGGTGTGTGTGTGGGGGGGGATAAAATGAAGCCATTGCAAGTTATTTTTTGTTACCTGCCCTATCTCTATTAATTAAAGTGCTTTTGATTTGATTGACAAAGAACAGAGGACAGCAATATGTCCACATTACAGAAATAACATGCAAGGAGGTGTTTTTCTTTTTTCAAGCCACTATATTGTGTTTTAATATTATTTCGCCTGCGCCACCCCACAATAAATATGCCCTTATACAGTAATCAGATATTAATCTATATATTAGCCTTTGGTGGAATAAAATGGCATTTCCACACACCCTTGGAGTAATACTAAATCTCTCCAAACAAGATCATTGCTTGCCTAGAAGAAACCATAGCATAAGGCCCGACATCCCCCTATCATTCTTTTATAAGCTAAATTAAATATTAATTTAAGCAATGGAAATATGCATGGAAATATGTGTGCCCGTTATATTAGAAGTAGCTGCTGTTACCAACATAAAGAATGCTTTAGTTTAAAGTGTTTGCAGCCTTCCAAAAGATTTTTTTTCCCTTTCAGATAAAAGCTGTGTAATCCCAATTCACTGAAATAATTGATTGTTTTGTTTATCTTAAGCATCTCAGAGGTCCTCAGAGAGGAAATAATTTGCTGGAAAACCCAGTTTGGAATATACAGCTTTCTGGACAAAGACTTTTTTCTCAATTGTGTATCTCATTTTCAAGTAATGTGGTAGCAGAAGGTGGAAGGTGCTTGCAATTTCTTTAATTTGCTTTTGTGGTTTTGACATTTCCCTTTTTTTAAAATCCAAAAACAAATCCCTTGTTCCAGAAGTACATAACACCAATTTTTAAAACACCAAAAGTACATAGACACCATACATAGACACTATGACTGCCAGATTAAAATAAAGCAAAAGAGTGTGTCAGAGAAGTGTTCCCTGTTTTATAGACTTCGTTATACTTGCCACGTCTTTATATAAAGGTTACTTGTTCTATTTTATGTTGCTATTGAGCTGATGATACAGCAGGGGAGGGGGTAACACACAGCCCATGGACTGTATGCGGCCCCCTCACTGCTTTTACCTGCTCCTGCCACTGAATTTGTTATCACAATGGCAGCAGCAGCAAAAAAAGCTGCTATTTTCCTTTAAAACTCAGCATGCAGGGAACTACTTGCAACACCAGAAGGAGAGAACAAAACAGTAGCAGTAACATTAGCATGGGGTTGAGTTGTGCTATCTAGCCCACCAGTGCAGCCTATGGCCAGAGACATTACTTGAGGGCCAAGCTAAACATTCTCCTAATCACACATAATGTAACGTGATGAAGAGATACCTTTTCTTACTCTTCTGTATGCACGTATGGCTCTGATTTGGATTGGGACCATGGCACTTCAGGAAAGCGGGGGGGGGGGAACCTTTCCTCATCCATTTTTCCCCAAAATACCACCATCACTAACCCAGGCAGGGGGTGAGGAGAGAACAAGTATCCATTGGAGACAATGGAGAATGTTTAGTTTGGCCCAGAGAGCCTAGAGAACTGAGGAAGTTCCAGATTGTAAGTACTGGCTGGGTACTTCCTTGAGGGCAAGGCCTCCTTCCTTTTCCCTTTTGTGGAACTAGTTGGAAAGGTTCTTGGGCAATGACTAGAGTGATGATGGTGGAAGACTTGTGACAAATCTGACCAAGCACTAGCTAGAACTCATTGTAGAGCCAAAGAAATCTTCCTTTTCTGCCACCTTTGTATCTGCACAGAGTTGTCCATCAGAACTTTTCAGGATGGTCAAGGCACTGTTACATCTTGTTCTCCAGGAAGGAATAAAGGCTCACTCAATGACCCACTGTGATCATTTTGCAGTGGACTTTGCGGATAAAGTTGCTTCCATTTATTCCAACTTGGATGTCACAGTTAGAACAGAGTCAGTCAATGTACCAATGGGCTTCTTCACATGGAGCTTTTATCCTGCTATTGAGATTGCTCACTCACAGACGTTTGGAGGTCCTTTTCATGATGTTGTCAACCTCCAGGACACAACCAGATGTATTTCCTAGTTATTCCATCTCAAAAAGACCCAGAAATAATGAAGTATCTATTTAAGTTGGAATGTTGCACTATTAAAACAGCCACTTGATGACGTTGTTTCAATGAGCTCTATGGAACCTTGAAAATTAAAAACTTCTGCTCTCAGCAATCACATGGTCGCCATCTGGGAGTCTGCTGTAAATGTGGAAAGGCTCCACAACAGGAGGACTACGTTATTGTTTTTCTTTAATGTAAAGGCAGCCAATGTCATCTGCTTGTCCATTTGTTTTGGCTACCTTTCAATTGGTGCAGCCTGAAGATATGGACAGGATAGGGATGTACGAAAGTCACTTACCTTTTTGCAGAATTGATTTGTGGTAGGGTGGGAGGCGCTCTGTCCTTCCCCCCAGAATTCTCAACAGGGGGGGAGGCGATCTGGTCCTCCCCCCCCCGGAATCCTGCCTGGCCGGCTCCTCTCTGCGGCGTCTCTGTGGAGCAGCCAGCCAGGGCCATCCACAGCCGGACTTCCGGCTGTGGATGGGCTGCTGCGGACGCAAATGGCGGACGCCGTAGCAGCCACCATTTGCGTCCAGCCAGGCTGCCATGATAGGCTACGTAAGTATTTACGTAGCCTATCACGACTGGGGGGGGGGGAAAGGATATGCAAATGGTGGCGGCTATGGCGGCCACCATTTGCATTCCCTATTTTTCGCCATTTTATCCTACGTAAATATTTACGTAGGCTATTACAGTGGAAAAAAAGGGGAACGGAAATAGCGTAGTGGGCACTATTTGCGTTCCTTTTTTTCCCACTGTAATAGCTTACATAAATATTTATGTAGGCTAAAACAGCGGGGAAAAAAGGAACGCAAATAACGCCCACTACGCTATTTGTGTTCCCCTTTTTTTTCACAGTAATAGCCTACGTAAATATTTACGTAGGATAAAACGGTGAAAAATAGGGAAAGCAAATGGCAGTTGCTGTAGCCGCCGCCATTTACATATGCCGTTTTTTTTTTTGTTTGCTTGGCTTGCCGTAATAGGCTACGTAAATACTTATGTAGCCTATCACGGCAAAGACCAGGATGCAAATGGCAGCTGTGGCAGCCTGTTAAAAGACCAGCTGCCGCAGCTGGAGCCACCACTGGAGCCGCCACCGTCCGGAACATCCACCCCAGGTAAGCTTCGTCCCGGGAGGAATCCGCGGGGTGGCAGGGGATAGCAGGCCGTTCCGCCACGGATTTCAGGGGGCCGAATGCCAGTGCATTCGGCCTCACTGAAATCCGTGGCGGAATTCTTTGCCATCCCTAGGACAGGATATTTGGAGAAGTGAAGCCAACTATATGTCTAGTCTCAAGCCTTGCCTTTCTTGGCTAATGAAATCTGTCAGAGATGGTCTGGCCGAGTGGGTGCTTAGAGTGGTAAATGCATCCTTATGGGAACATATGATCCCATTGAGTTTAAAAGAGGCAGTAGTGAAACCTATGTTTTAAAAACCTTCTCTTGACCCTACCACACTGGGTAATTTTCTTCCATACTCCAATATACTATTCTTGGGCAAGATGTTTGACTTTGAAGAAATTGTGGCCTCTCAATGTCAGGTCTTTCGGGATGGTACAGGGTGTCTAGACTAGACCCATTTCAATTTGGGTACAGCCAGGCCTGGTTTAGGAATGGAGACAGCTTTGATCCTCCTAATTGAAAACCTATGCTGGGAACTAGACAGGGATAGGGTATTCCTGTTGGTCCTGCTGGATATCTTGGCAGTTTTTGATAAGCTAGACCAAGATATTCTTCTGGATCACCTGGCTGTGCTGGGACATAAAGGTACCATTTTACAGTGGTTCCATTGTTTCCTGGAGGGAGGGGCAATTACAGAAGCTAATGCTGGTGGGCTGCTCCTGTTCATCCCTTTGGTCAATGACCTTTGGGGTTCTGTCCCCCACGCTGTTAAACATCTATATGAAACCTCTAGGAGAGGTTACATTATCAGGAAGCTGTGGAAGATCTGGACCAGTGTATGGGGTTAATAATAGGCTTGATGAGGGCTAAGAAACAGAAATTAATCCAGATAAGACAGCTGTAATCCATGTCAGCAATCTAGAAATAGGAGCTCAGCCTGTGCTAGATGGGTAGCGCAACCTCAGAGAATACAAATTCATCGTTTGGGGATTCTGCTTGACCCAGCTTTGATCCTGGATATCCAGGTGACAACTATGACCTTTGACCAGCTTAGGCTGGTGTGCCAATTATGTCCATTTCTGGACAAAGCAACTCTGGACGTTTGTGACACACACCTTGTGACACACACTGATCTACTGCAATGCACTCTTTGAAAAGTGCCTGGAAGCTTCAGCTTGTACAAAAAGTGGCAGCCAGTATTGTTTTACGATGTTTTTATTTGCTTATGGTCTTTATGTTATGGACCTTTTGTAAACCACCTCGATTGGTCTAGAAAGGCAATATAGAAATACAATAAATAAATAACTGGAGCCAGGTATCAGAGGAACATCACCCAATTTTTGAAATCATTGCACTGCCCCCCCCCCCCGCAATTTGTTTCCAAATCCAATTCAAAATGCTGGTTAGGACTTTTAAAGCCCTACATGGTTTGGGACCAGAGTATCTGATGGACCACCTTCCCCCATTTAAGCCTGGCTGCTTATTAAGATCATTTATGCAGCCCCTCAGTCAGTTCCACTCTTCCATTTGCCTGAGATAAGGGAAAGGTCCTTTTCTGTTGCTGGCTGCATCCACACTTTAGAACTGCCTACCTAGGGAAGTTTGCCTTGCCCTCTCCTTTTTGGCCTTCCATCATAACACTGAGGCCTTCTTATTTAAGAAAACCTTTAGCCTTTACAGGCTGAGTTTTTATTGCTTAGAATCATAGAATCATAGAATAGTAGGGCTGGAAGGGGCCCACAAGGCCATCGAGTCCAACCCCCTGCTCAATGCAGGAATCCAAGTCAGAGCATCCCTGACAAATGGCTGTCCAGCCTCGTCTTAAAGGCCTCCAGTATGGGAGACACTTATCTACTATAATTATATACAATCTTTCTGGCTTTTCAGTTAGGGTTTTCGCTTTGGGTTTCCATTATGTTTTATAACCAGTATTTAACTATTGACTGACAATGATACTATGTAAACAGCAGGATGAGATCCACACACACACACACACACACACACAGAGTCATTTTTATTTATGTTGGAGTGGGCAACTGCAGGAGGTCTAGTGCCCAGTTATGCCCCCTTCCCCCCCAGTGTGCCACCCTCAAAACAAATTATAAATTAGTAGTCTGCTGCTGAAATTCAGCAGCAAACCACTCCATAGTGCTTGTTGTTGTTCAGTCGTTCAGTCGTGTCAATGGTTGTTTGAAAGCTAAATTGTATCCTTTTAGTGCTCTGTAGGTGCTACAGAAGGCTAAAACTGCCAAATTTAGGTTGCAACCACCTCCATGGTGCTAAAAGTGCCATCTAGGGGGAGGGAATTTCACCACAGCAACATGGTGAGGGGGCAGGAGCTGAACCGGGGGATGGGGGTAGTGGGGGATGCAAGCAGTCCATGGGTCATGTCTTGCTCACCCCTGATTCATATAATGCCTTTTCGGGCACTTTCCTTACAAAGCAGTGCACATATGAAATACAATGAAACAAAATCACAATATAAACAAGACAGCAACATAAAAATCATTTAAACATAGGGCAGTTAAAAAAAGACTAATGAGATATTTCACATAATAAATAACAGTACTAAGCCTATAAACCTGATTCAAATTCCCTGATTTGAAGCTGCAGATATTATAATAGCTATTAAAAAAAAAAAAAGAGGCCCAAAATAATGATTCAAGGCAACACTACTGCAGTCTAACCTGAAAGTGACTAGTGCATGGGTAACTGCCTGGGGTGAGAACCGATAAGAGAAAGCTGAATAAGAGAATCTGAACCAGGGGTTTCTATGTCCACAAACAACATTACATCTTTACAAGCCCTGTTGCCATACTGACAATCATTCCCACCAAGGCTTCAAAAATGGATGCTCTGCAATATGTCATTAGTACCCCTTTAAACACGTGTGAAAATGTCAATATGATGCGAAAGATGTTATAAGGATTCAAATTGGCATCCGCCGCCACCACCATCTCCGATGATTAAATGACATAGTCATGCCAAAGCATTCCCTGTGAATTAGAGTTCAGTGTGCTGGTAGCTGATATGAGATGCTCTTCTGCTTTTTTAAATACCAATCAAAAGGAAACTAAATTTAAACTGAATGTCTGTAGCTCTCAATTAAGTATGCATTTTACCTTAAAAATAGCTTTAGGCAATTAGCAGCTACCTGTTGTAGTGCCAAAGAACAAAGCAATCAGAAAAGCAGCAAACTAAGGTCACAGGTCAGTATTCAGACAAAGCAGGATCAGGCAACCAAATTATTTTCCATTATTAAGCCAATAAATCAGAAACACGTTGATGGATGCTAGCACTGGGGCAGTGTCTCCACCTCATGAAAAAAAAAAAATGTTTAAAAGATTCAGGTGATCAATGCTGTCAGAGTTTTGTGTGTAGGAAAAGTAAGATGATGAACAACAGTATTAAAGAATACTTGGTAGAGAACTACAGGCATTATTAGAAGCACCAGAACAACTTCCGACCTTGGTCACTTGCCTTTGAGTTCTCATGAAAAGAAACAAGTCTGCCTCCAACCCTACATGAAAAGAAACCAGAACCGGCAGAAGAGCTAATGGATTTTTCAAAGTGAATTCAAGCTGCTGCATAAACCTGACTTAAGAGCTGTGAAGCAGAAGAAAATATTGGATATGGATGGTACTGAATTATTAATGGTCTCTATGAAAGTGGTCTAATTAGATCTAAAGAGGCATCACTTTTTATTAATGGGCTGATGAAAACAAAGATAACCCTTCACAAGTTATCATGAAATAGGGATCTTTTAACTAAGGCTCAGACTTATCAGGGCTAAATAGCACTTGGGAATATTTATCACCTAGAAGTACTTTCTTTCTTTCTTTTTTGTGCGCACACAATTCTGCAGGTGGCAAAACAAAAGTTATTGCCTTTTTTAATCAACACACTTAAAAATGACACATTTCCTGAGCTTGCCTAAGGAGCTTCTAGAAGCCACACCTCTAGTTCTTCTAGCTATTTACAGAAATTGTGATTTGTGCAAAAATGCATCCATAAATAGCACAATTTGTGCAAAATTGCAGGTGTAAATGGTCTAATTAGACCATTTGCACCTGCAATTTTGCACAAATCACATTATTTACAGCCACTATTTTGCACAAATCATGATTTCTGTAAATAGCTATGCCTGCAATTTTGCGCAAAATCACGGCTCATGGCAAAAAAAGTCATGAGCTCTCACCAGGTACCCACAGACCATCTGGTGGCTTGACCTGTATGCCTGCCAGGGTCAGGCAATCAGTGGGAGTCTGGTGAGCAGCACACGAACAGGGCACAGGGGATTTCGCCTATCCCTAGCTTCCCTAGTTCAGTTTTTGTTGGGACATTTTTACTGGACATATTACATTATCTGGGACAGATAGCATGTGTGGAAAATGGTAAACAGTAAGTGGCTGAAATCTGGGGACATTTGGGGTTGCTTAGAGATAGGGATGTCAGAGAAATCCAAATGGATTGAAATGAGTTTGGATTTCTTCTCATCTGATCTGCAGATTCCATGTTGGCCCAACATCTGTGAGTCTGGGGCATTCCATGGACATGCAGCTTTAAAAAAAAACTACAAAATTTATGTAAGTAAATTCATAGGCAAAACCACAAGTTAGAATGGTCTGCAATTCGTAATCATTACGAAAATGAATATACATTTTAACACTTTGGGAGGGGGGTTATATAAATTCTGTGTTTCCGTAACGTGGCACGAAATTTGCATTCTTTGGCAATTTACATAATTGTCAGAGTGGGGGGGAATCCAATTTCATGGGTTTGCAAATGAAAGAGCAATCCAGAGAACTCACATAGGACAGATTAAATAAAATCCAAACATCCCTACTTAGAGAGCTCCCATGTTCACAAGACCCTGCCTTATCAGGGTTCCTCATTATGAGAGCTCTGTAAGCCCATTCAGCAGAGCCCTTTATAGATCTTCACACTGAGCATGCAAAGCTCTAGCCAGGGACATGGGGCATTGGGGGCAGGGCTAACATGTGTGCCCACATCCCTCTCCCTACTTTAGCACTGCACATGATTAGATGAATGTCTGCATAGAGCATATGTTATAAGTCTATGGATGTGTAAATTCAGCAGAGGAAAGTGCATCTGCAGTAAAATTCTAAAACACATGGGTCACATATTTAATACATTTCACTAATATGCATAATACAAGCACTCAAGTCTGAATGCCAAAGAAAGGAAAAACAGAAATTTGTATTGTAATAATGGAACTTACTCTGTTTTTCAGTTCCACCACAATTGCTACTTCCAGAGCTATTAAAAGATGTTCATTGCATGAATGAAAATCATCCTCATTTTCTGTAGGATTTGATTGGGCAATCTCTAAACCATTTTATAATTCCTGGACTTAGGCTGTTACAGTTGGAATGTACACCTCTTCACCCTCCCCAGTAGGCAATCAGCCTTTCATATCAGGGTGCACACTTTTCTGGTTACCAGATTGTGGGCGTGGGGATTGGGGGGGTTAATGCCATGTTACAAAGGCTCAAGTGAAGAACTAAGAATAAGTGGTGGTGGTTGTTCTCACCTTGTAAAACTGATGACATTTGTGACTTTGGTCAAGCTGTTTATCTCTAAATTTGGAAATTATTAGCAACTTCTCAAATAGAAAGAAATGTTGTTGATAGAGACTGCTGTACTGTGAAGCAAATGTACTTTGCTATAGCAAATCTTCCATGTGTTCATTTAAAACCCACACATCACATAGATCCCCCACCTCCACCTCCAGGGAAATGGAATTAAGGGAAATTGGCAGGTAAAATGTCCCCTCAATGGCTGCAATCAAGACACATGCCTAACAATGCCCACAGCCATCCTCAAAGACAATCCTAAAGTATTGCTCTGTCTTTAAAATGCTGCTGGCATAGGTGACCACCTGTTCTGCCTTTGTTACACAGCTGGCTCAAGCTTCCATTTGCATAATAATCCTACAGTTTAAGTGCTTGGAATGTTTGCCTCTCTCTGTGTGTGTGTGTGTGTGTGTGTGTGTGTAGCAAGTACAACTTCTGTTGATATTAGTCACACAAGTACTATGGTAAAGGTAATATTACCATATCCAGCATAGCTCGAAAACCAGTGATAGTACATTGGAGTGACATTTTCACACATCTGCCAGCCAGCTGCCTCCTATATTTTCAATATCATGCCATGATAGCTTGTATTAATGATGCTCAATTTCTGAATTTTTAAGAAATGTGCATGTCAAATTACTAGATTTCACAGATATCCTTGGCTTTCCGATATGATCTGTTTTAACTTTTAGAATACATTACTCCAGTAGCAAGATGAGAACAGTAGGCGTATGGGCAGGAAGTTGAGAAAAGAATGAAGTTAAAACATAAACAAATATAGTTAATAAGAATGAAAAGGGTGAAAACATAATCATCATGGCTGCTCACAAAATAAATAAGACCACAGTTAGTTGACTGCTTACACTTAAATGGACGTGACTTCTATAGCACTGTTGCAAAATTTACTTACATTGCAAAAGATTATTAATCCATTTTTATATACAGCTAGCATAACCTTTCTAGATCCTACACAAAGAACCAACGCTGTCCACTCCCACAAGCTGGTTGTGAGGTAATGTAAGTGACGTTTCATGCAATGATTATACTGATCATTCCTGTTCTGGGATCAGCCCATTAGATAGCAAGATTATTTGGAAATCTTATAATGCTTGTATTGTTTTTCCCATAGTCAAAGAAACAATTAAAACACCAATATCAAATTATTTACTGGCCATTGTCTGTCAAATTAGTAGTCCACATTAGTGGAATGTGAAGATTAGAGAGTACTCAGAACTTGTTGAGCTTGCAAGATACTACCACAATAGCATCACTGAGTGAATATTTAGTAGCCCAGAGTAGATCAAATGAAGGATAATGTTTTGCTGGAACTGTACACTAGCCTCAAGAACATACAAATTATAGTTTAACCTTTGATAGTCAATCATACTTCAATCAATGAAAGTAAAGTACAGTATCTGATCACCTATCCCTGATCCTGGGAGAGTTTTTGGATGCTATGGAATGAACATAAGAGCATAAGAAGAGCCATGCTGGATCAGACCAAAGGTCCATCTAGCCCAGAATTCTGTTTACACAGTGGCCAACCAGCTGCCCACGGGAAACCCACAAGCAGAACATGAGTGCAATAGCACCCTCCTGCCCAAGTGCCTCGGCAACTGGTGTACATAGGCTCACTGCCTCTGATACCGGGGGTAGTATATAGCCATCATGATTAGCAGCCAATGATAGCCTTCTCCTCCAGGAATTTGTCTAACCCCCTTTTAAAACCATCCAAATTGCTGGCCATCACTATGCTTTAGGGATGTCAGAGAATTTCTCCATGAATCTCGGGGAGGCCGAATGCCAACGCATTCGGCCCCCGAAATTGGTGGGGAAATTCTCCGACACCCCCCCCCCGGATGGGACTTACCTCTGTCGAATGTCGCTCTCGGCGGCGGGTCCCGGCAGCGTTTCGGCGGTGTTTTGGCAGTGGCGGCTGCAGCGGCCGGGCTTCTGACCGGCTGCCGCCGCTGCCATTTCCCAGTAAAGTAAAAAAAAAAAAAAAGTGATAGGCTACTTAATGATTTACGTAGCCTATCACGGCTAGATTTTCAAAGTCAGCCGTGATAGGCTACATAAATCTTTACGTAGCCTATCACGGCTGACTTTGAAGAGAAAAAAAAAGCGTATACACAAATGGCGGCGCCCATGGGCGCCGCCATTTGTGTACGCGCTTTTTTTTTTTCAAAGTCAGCCATGATAGGCTACGTGAAGATTTACGTAGCCTATCATGGCTGACTTTGAAAATCTAGCCATTATAGGCTACGTAAATCGCTACGTAGCCTATAGGGATGGCGGAAAATTTCTCCCTGAAACTTTGGGGGGCCGAGCGCCAATGTGTTCAGCCCCCCGAACTGAACACGTTGTTCAAGTTTCGGGGAGAAATTCTCCGCCCCCCCGCCCCCCACACCCCCCCCGGGATGGGACTTACATTTGCCGAATGTCCCTCCCGGCGGCGGGTCCGGCCGGCGGTTTGGCGGGTCTTCGTCAGGGGCAGGGGCAGCAGCCGATCTTTCGACTGGCTGCCGCTGCCGCCATTGCAATAAAAGAAGAAAAAAAAACGCCCCCGTGATAGGCTACGTGACGATTAACGTAGCCTATCACGGCTAGATTTGCAAAGTCAGCCGTGATAGGCTATGTAAATCGTCACGTAGCCTATCACGGGTGACTTAAAAAAAAAAAAAAAGCACGTACGGATAATGGCGGCCCCCATAGGGAGCCGCCATTCCCGTTCCTTATTTGGTCGCTGTAGTCTACGTAAATGTTTACGTAGGCTACGGCGAAAATAAGGGCAACGCTATTTGGGTTGCCCTTATTTTCACCGTAGCCTACGTAAACATTTACGTAGACTACAGCGACCAAATAAGGAACGTGAATGGTGGCTCCCTATGGGGGCCGCCATTTGCGTACGCGATTTTTTTTTTTAAAGTCACCCGTGATAGGCTACGTGGCGATTTACGTAGCCTATCACGGCTGACTTTGCAGATCTAGCCGTGATAGGCTACGTTAATCGTCACGTAGCCTATCACGGGGGAGTTTTTGTTTTGTTTTTTTAACTGTTTAGTTCGCGCCGGGCGAGGCGGGAAGCCTCCCCCCTGGCCTGAATTTCGGCCGGGCGAGGCAGGAAGCCTCCCCCCCGGCCTGAACTTTGCGGGGGGAGCAACGAAGCACCTCCCCCCCACCGCGGGAAATCTTCGAGGACAGGTAAGTGACTTTCGTCCACCCCAGTAGCCTATCACGTTTTTTTTTCATACCTTTTTTATTTCACGGCCAGGGAGACGGGGCGCTCCCCCCCAGCCAGGATTTCAGCTGGGAGGGATGGGATGCCTCCCCCCCAGCCTGAATTTCAGTCGGGAGGGGTGGGGCACCTCCCCACCCGCCAAGAATTTCGGGGGGAGAAACAGAGCGCTTTCCCCCCCGAAAACAGCTGTGGGACCAGGTAAGGGACTTTCGTCCATCCTTACTTGTGGTAGCGAATTCCATAGTTTGAGTATACACCATGTGAAGATGTACTTCCTTTACCGGTCCTGAATCTGCCACCAATCAGCTCATGGCATGACCCCCAGCTTCTAGTATTATGGGAGAGGGAGAAAAATGTCTCCCTATCCACTTTCTCCATCCCATGCATAATTTTGTACACCTCTCTATCATATCTACTGTTACTCACCTTTTTTCCAAGCTAAACAATCCCAGATGTTGTAACCCCTCTTCATAAGGGAGTTGCTCCAGCCCCTTGATCATTTTAGTTGCCCTTTTCTGCTCTTTTTCCAACTCTACAATATCCTTTTGGGAAACAGAATGCAGAGGGAATGTGGAAGGAGAGGTATGTGGAGGGAACAGAATGTGGAATGCAGATATGCCTTACATTTCTTGTTCCCAATTTTTTCCATATTGTCTGAAAAAGAGCATTCACATTGTATCCAAGGGTGGAGAGCATTAATTAATTAATTAATTAATTAATGCATTTATATCCCATCTTTCTGCCAAAAATGGCACTCAGAGGAGAGGTCATTAAAGCTGATTATGATTATGTTGATGTCCTGAGCTGACTTGAAGTAGATACTATTGATATAATGCAGAGTATCCAAGTCTTCTGAACTGGGAGGAAATCAGTGTGTTCCCAGCCCAATTGTATCCATTCCATTTTGAACTTTATCTTCATGAGGAGTTAATCCAGGGGTTGGGAACCTTCAGACTGCAGGCCACATGGGGTCTCCCCTCTTCACCTGGCCTCTTCCCTCGTGTGCTGCAGCTCCCCCCTGAAACTTCTCCCTGGTGCAAATGGGAGCCTTTTTTCAAACTTATTTGCAGTGCCTGGGGGCAATTTCAGGAAGGGCATCATGGGTGAGGAGGAATGGGAGGACAACTGTGTCCTTCAAGCCCAATTCCTCCCACTGGCTCCTTTTTAAGCTTGGGAAGGCCCTTTCCACAGCTTACAGGATGTTTGTGAGGGAAATGGGCTTCAGAGAATGCTCATCATTAGGTGGGACCAGTTCCCTCCCTTCAGACTGAAAATTAGCACATGTCTCCAGCTTGCTTCCTTCAGCCTAACCCTCAGCCGTGGCCAGCTGAGGGCTTGCACCTGCACCCTGCTTTCTGCTAAGGTTTGCTGGCAATGTGAGAGTAGCATGCACAATGCTGTCCTTTATCCCCACCCCCTAGTGAATTTCTTACTAAATTAGTTGTAAGGCAGAATACAACTACTTCAACAAATGCAAATTTGACCCTGTCAGGTCATGAACGTATTCTTTAGAAGTCCTTTTCCAGGTGCCCCACCTTAAGAGGTGAGGTGGCTGGTGAACCTTTTATGTGGTGGCATCCCAACTGCGGAAAAGCCTCCCCAGAAATGTTCGTGTGGCACCACTTCTGACTAATTTTAAGTACCAGGTTATTATAACCATTGTACTGGAGTTTTTAATAAACACTGAAGCTGATTTTAGGTTGGTGCTTTGAAAAGATGCAGCGCTCTTCATTATTTTATGCTGAATTAGAATTAGAATTAGGATGGTATTGTATTTTAATTTGGTTTTTATGTGGGGCTTGCAATCTGCCTGGAAATTACATAAAATAATTTACAATACAATTTTTTAACCAATAAACAAATGGGATTGTGGGAAGACATTTTTTAAAAAGCAGCATCTTCCTCATATCTCTGGGGTCCCTCTGGTCTGTAGGAACTAGGGATGGGTGAAGCCACCATGGTCCGGGCAGCACGTAGGGATGTCAGAGAAATCCACTGCAGATTCAAATGAGGCCAGATTCCAAAGAAGCTCCTCAGGAATCTGCAGTGGATCAGGACCACTTCCCTCTGCTCCAGGAGGACTGGAGGCGGAACGGCACTCGGCTGCTTCTTGCCAGCCAGAGCTGTTTCCCTCCTCCCTGTCCCTGCCGATTGCCATATCTTTTAAAAAAAATAAAAAATGGCGATCGGGAGGATGTGCCCATAGACTTATACGCAAATACAGTCAGGAATCTTGCGTATAAGTCTATGTGTCCGTAGGCTTATATGCAAGATTCATGACTCTATTTGCATATAAGTCTATAGGCACTTCCTCCCGATCACTTTTTTTTTTTTTAAAGACATGGCAATCGGCAGGGACAGGGAGGAGGCGAATGGCTCTGGCTGGCAGGAGGGAAGGTAAGCGCCCCCAAGCCAGTTTCCCCCCGCCCCGAAATCCAAGCAGAGCAGAACCGCTCTGGAGGATTCTGGGGGGAGGAACAGTTCACCTCCCCCCCGCCATGGATTCCCTACCGGAACAGATGCTGGGAATCCATATACCCCTAGTTTCACAGTGTTTGCAGGACCCTCACCAGCCAGCTGGCTGGCCCTGCTCACCACATGTGCAGAATCGTTGGGTAGTCCACAAGCACCCAGAAACTGGCGCATGGCTGCCCGATTCCTCGCTGAGCTGCCATTTTGCCTCAAAGGCTGATTTTATGTAAGATTACAGCAATAAATGGCCATTTATGCATATAATCTTGCATAAATTGTTGCTTTATGGCCGCCATTTGCAAAAAAATAAGCCTTTACGACAAAGGCTGAGTTGCCATTTTGTGGCTCAGCAAGGGATTAGGGAGCCCCATGTTTGCAGGACATCACACACACCAAGTCGGGCAAGTGAGGGGATCTGCAGACTGGCATCCAGGAGGCTGAGCCAGCGATTTCTCACTGGGCCTCAAGACCCAGCCAGATGCCTGCAAAATCCCTAGTAGAAACCCACTCAAGCACTTTCCTAATAGAGAAATTATAAAGCTTGGATTATATCTTAATTGAGTGAAGAATGTGTTTGAAATATCTGCTTATTCCGGTTTTTCAAGTAGGCTACTTTGTTGTGCCAATTCACAAAAATCTGTTAGGTGCAAAGAATGGGTGTTGAACCTGTTTCAGCCCATGGGCTAAATTCAATTTTGGCTAAGCTCTTGGGGACTACATTCTCAGGGGCTGTAGTGGGTGGAACCAAAGGCAAAAGGAATTAATTAATTAAGCTTTAGGAGACACATTTCAGCCTTTTCAAATGGGGAAAAATGAACAGAAGCTAGCAAACCGCTGAACAATTGGTAGTTGGGGAAAGGGGAAGGGGTGTGGCCATCTGGGGAACCCCAGAGGGCTGGACTGGGACTCTGTGTGGGCCAGATTTGTGCCTGGGGTTCAACACCCCTGGTGTAAAGGGCTCGTCTACGACAGTTGCCTCACCAATTTTGCTGTGTGAAACCTGAAGTGAATGCTCTACATTTACAACTGTTGTAAATCCCTTAGGCTGCAATCCTATTCCCACTTACCTGAAAATAAATCCACTGAACTTGCTTCCCACTGAAATAAATCCACTGAACTTGCTTCCCAGTAGACGTATATACAATTGCACTCTTGATAAGGTCGTAGCCTGTTTAAAATCTAGGGATGGACGGAACACTTACCTTCCATTCCGTTCTGTTTCTGCTGGGGGGGGAAGTGCTCCGTCCCTCCCCCCGGAATCCTCAACAGGGGGGGAGGCGATCCGGTCCTCCCCCCCGGAATCCTGCCTGGCTGGCTCTGCTCCGCGGCCAAGCCGCGGAGCTGCCAGCCGGCTCCGGCCGCCCGCAACCAGACATCTGGCTGCTGGGCAGCCCTGCAGGGACGAAAATGGCAGCTGTCGTAGCTGCCGCCATTTGCATCCCTGTATGTAGCCGTGATAGGTTATGTAAATATTTACGTAGCCTATCACGGCAAGAGAAAAAAAACCCAGCGTACGCAAATGGCGGTAGCCACCGCCATTTGCGTACGCTGGGTTTTTTTCCCCCTGCCGTGATAGGCTATGTAAATACTTATGTAGCCTATCACGGCCTCTGCAGGGATGCAAATGGTGTCCCTGCATTAGCCGTGATAGGCTATGTAAGTATTTACATAGCCTATCACGGCTATGAAGAGTAAGCGAATGGCAGCCGCAGGACGGCCGCCATTCACAAAGCAGCGCGGACAGGAGCAGGTATGTGCTCCGTTTCGTGCACCTTTTGTGGGTTGGGGGTGGTGGGGACTTCGTCCCGCATGCCTTTCATGGGTTGGGGGGGCGGGGGCTTCGTTCCACGACGGATTTCGGGGGGCCGAATGCCAGTGCCGAGATGCACTCACCGAGATCCATCGCGGAATTCTCTGACATCCCTATTAAAATCCAGCCCTGTTGTCTGATCCATCCAGCTGCCTGCCAGCACAAGGAACAGATGGCCATGGTCTCACTGCTACTCAGAGACCAGCCCTGAGTTTGATTCACTGTGCTAGGGACCAGAACCAGATAGCTGCTGGATACCTCTTTATTTTATTTAAAACCCTTATTTTAAGGGTTCTTCTCTTATCCCATGATGTAGAACACAATTAATGTATCTTATTTCAGAATGTATCAATTCCGGAATGGAATGGAGTCAGAATAGGCATCTTAGTTAGAAATGAGCTGCTGAGTGCTGACCTTATTGGGCACTCTTTGCATTTCATATTACCATGCCAGAAATAAACTGAAGTACAAACAATTCATGTCTTCCTGTTCATCTATCTCCCAGTGTGAAATTAGATAAAAGCTGGAGGAGAGAGAGAAAAAATCCCTCAGCTTTGTTCTTCTCTCTCTGAACAAAATAGCTGGTAATGGTGTAAAGACAGCATACCATCCTGTCAGATCCCCAGCAAGATAGGAGCTCAGCTCCCGCTTTAAGGTCTTAAAGCACTTGCATTCTTACTCATCTGTGAAACTTATCTTTAAAGCCCCAAATAGCTTGGGGCCAAGGCCCAAGATACCTACAGAACTGCCTCCTACCATGTGAACCTTCTCTCTCTCTCTCTCTGAAATCATTGGGAGAGACCCGGCCAAGAAATAACAGAGGTTAATTTTGCAGGAATGTGTGACCTTTCTGTCAAAGTAATCCAAGCTTTAGAATGCCCTGCCCCGGGAGGTCCATTTGGCTCCATCCTTGATGACATTTAGCTCCAGACTGAGGTCAGTATCTGGTGCTGGCAATCCACCATCACAAAACACATTGTGCTAGTGGAAATGAATGCTAGAGCTGGCACTTGCTAGTGCAATCCTGGAAACTAATCTAAATTAGCACTTCCAGAATGGGACAAGTCAGTGGAGTTCCCTTCCATGATCTCCGCTGACTTGTCCCATTCCAAATGTGCTAATTTGCAGCAGTTTTCAGTCGTGCTAGCAAGCAGTAGCTCCCCATTGTGTTCATTCATTTCTGCTAGAGCCATGGCAGTGTTGGATACTGCTCTGAAGGCCAATGTTCCAGTTTATGTACCTGGCTTTCCCCCACCCACCCAATGCCTGTTTTCTCATTATTACTATCATTACTATCACCACCACCACCACCACTATCTAAGAAGGCTTGGCTCTAAAGAGTGGCCTATAAATACTCAAGACAAGCAAATAAATCTGATGGTTTGCATTAAGTTTTAGTCTTCATTTCTATATCTGATTGATATATGTGTTGATTGTTTTGATCAATAGTGAGCCATCTTGCACGCCTCATATTAAGGCAGAATCACACAATATAAATGTTTTCAATAAATGAATAAGCACACATAGAAAATAGCTAAAAGATAGTAAGTGTGGATGTTGTAGAGTTTGCTTTCATTTATGGTGTACAAAAGGCGCCATTCAAAAAGTTTTGAATCTTAGAAGTCCTTATGGCACTCCAGTATGAAATCATGCTATTCTACAAAGCTACCAACCTGGATTTAATAATATTCATGTTCGATAATCAGGGGAGAGTTCAGATATAGTCCCATGAGTTAAAATCAGGCATAAGGATGGCATGGGACTGCCCAGGCAAGCCCCCCACCAATGAGGTCATAGCTGTTCAGCTACATGTGTACTGATATATGTGCATAGACCTCCTCCACATGACAGGGGAATCCTGATTGGTCCAGAATAAGCCCTCCTGTGGAAGAGCTCTTATGCATCTCAGAATGCATGAAAGGTGCCTTCTCATGATCACTGAATGTACGGCCAGTGGGTGCACCTGCAGCAAGAGGCAGGCTAGCTCACCCAGCCCCACCAGCCCTGTAGCTAGCTTTCCTTCTTAGGTGGGGCAGCCACATTTCTAGGTGGGGCTTTCTCCTTTTTTTTGCTGGCCTGGTAAGAAAAAATACAGGAGAAGTGGACAGAAGAAGAGCCCCCCTCACCTAACATTCTGTTAAGGGCTCCTTGGAGGCCCCTCTCAGTCTAATCCAGTAGCCAAGTCCAGACACAGACAAAGGGATTCTTTTCAAAGCTTTATTCCTCTTTTACAACTTAACAACTCTACTGTTAGCAACTAGATATGAGCAGCAGAGTACCTATGCCCTACGCTGAAACAGCTGGTCCCCATTTGAAAGGGAATTACTGGTAGGGATGTCAGAGAATTTCTCCACGAATCTCAGGGAGGCCGAATGCCAGCGCATTCGGCCCCCCGAAATTAGTGGAGAAACGGTCTGCCCCCCCCGCCCCCCCGGGACGGGACTTACCTTGTTCGAATGTCCCTGGCGGCGGCGGCTCTGGTGGCGGTTCGGCGGTGGCAGCAGCTGCGGCGGCCGGTCTTCTGACCGGCCGCCACCGCCGCCATTTCCAAGTAAAACAAACAAACAAATGTGATAGGCTATGTAAAGATTTATGTAGCCTATCACGGCTAGGTTTTAAAAAAACACTGTGATAGGCTACGTAAATCTTTACGTAGCCTATCACGGCTGACTTTGAAGAGAAAAAAAAACCGCGTACGCAAATGGCGGCTCCCATGGGTGCCGCCATTTGCGTTCCTTATTTTGGCACATGTAGTCTATGTAAACATTTACGTAGACTACGGCAAAAATAAGGGGAATGCAAATAGCATTCCTCTTATTTTCGCCATAGTCTATGTAAATGTTTACGTAGACTACACGTGACAAAATAAGGAACGCAAATAGCAGCACCCATGGGAGCCGCCATTTGCGTTCAGGCTTTTTTTTTTAAAGTCAGCCGTGATAGGCTATGCAAACATTTACGTAGCCTATCACGGCTGACTGCAGAGACGCAAATGGCGGTGGCTACGGCCACCGCCATTTGCATCCCGGGCTCCCGGCAGGAGAGGAGGTTTTGCGGCCGGAGGGATGGGCCGCCTCCCCCCCAGCCAGAATTTCAGGGGGGAGGGACGGGGCGCCTCCCCCCCTGGCCAGAATTTCAGGATCAGGTAAGGGACTTTCGTCCATCCCTAATTACTGGCAGACCCCTGAACTTAAGGACTAGGGAGAGTCCCTCCCCTTTTCCCTTGGATCCTCTGGGCGCAGCCATTGTTTGCGCACCAACCGGGCTCTATGCCTCCTTTCTGCGCCCTCCATTTGGCGCCACTCTCTGTGTTGGCGTCACACGTCCATCAAGTCTGCTTCCCATGCTCTGTCACTCCCAGGACTGCTGTCTAAGCTAGAAATGCTGGTGGGAGGAATCTCCATCAGCTGTTGGCCCTGGGAAAGAGGAGCGTGCTCCTCTCCCAGGAGCAACTGCTCTTCCTCAGAATCAGAACTACTCTGGGATTCTATGGGCTCAGTGTCCACCCTGACACATTCCATGAATGATGCAGGTTGATGGTACCATAAAACCTTCATCTGGAAGCTAGGGATGGTGGACAAATCCACCACGGACTCCAGTGAGGCCAGATTCTTTGGAATCTGGCACCCTGGAGTCTGTGGTGGAACGGACTACCCCCCCAAATCTCCCTGGGATGGAACCTACCTGGCGGTGGCTGGTCCGGGTCACCATCTTCGTTCCACAGCCACCTGTTGCCGGGCTGCGGAACAAAATGGCATCCAGCATAACGGACACCATTTGCATCCCTGCCCTTTGCCATGATTGGCTACATAAATATTTACATAGCCAATCACGGCCAAGTGCAGGGATGCAAATGGCATCCCCTACGCCGGATGCCTGCAGCTGCAGCCTGGCAACGGACGAAAGTCCGGCTGCGGGCCGACCCGGCCAGCAGCTCCGCGGACTCACCACAGAGTAGAGCCGGCCAGGCAGGATTCTGGGGAGAGGGACGGATCGCCTCCACACACACCCACGTGGACGCCTGGACGGAACAGTAAGTTGATTTCATACACCCCTACTGGAAGCAGCCCTTGACATGTCACGAATTACAATGCCAATTTTTAAAAAAATCCTATATAGGGCAAAGCATGCTCTAGGCGCATCCACTGGCC
Source organism: Heloderma suspectum (assembly GCF_057233095.1). Taxonomy (NCBI): domain Eukaryota; kingdom Metazoa; phylum Chordata; class Lepidosauria; order Squamata; family Helodermatidae; genus Heloderma; species Heloderma suspectum. The sequence goes on along the minus strand of NC_139460.1, from coordinate 74,194,047 downwards.
CCATCCTGGCTACAGGGCTGAGTCCTATGACTCATTCACACATTCTTTTAATGAAAGCACATGATGCAGCCATCTTGCTGAAGCTAGGCAGGTTCAAGTCTGGTCAATGTGTGGGTGGCAGACCACTTATGAACCCCCATGTATGCTGGCTTGAGTTCCATGGTGAAAGGCAGTTGAGATACACATGTATAAAAATGGGGCAGGGGTGCATGATGTGGTTCATCTGACCCCCCCCCCCAGTGTGTGTGTGTGTAGCAGAAACTTGTCAGCCAGTCTAACTCACAATGTTCTGAAGGAGGGATGTTTTCAAGTCGCATGTGGAATAAAAATGTTTAGTTCAGCTGGTCTTGAAGCCAAAAACATGGAGATGGTGGCAAAGATGGTGATTTAATACCACCTTTCTGTAAAAACAAACAAACAAACAAACAAAAAACCCAGCACACGCCTATGACATATCAAACCAATAAGAACAGAAGTATTAAAACAGCAATAAACCCAGCATTAAAAACAATAAAATCTATGAAAACAAGTAAAAGGCCAAGTTAAAAAGATGTGCCTTCACACCTTTTCTTAAGGATGTATGAATCCCTTACCTGGCTCCGTTCAGGGGCATCCGTGGTGGTGGGGAGGCGCTCCGTCCCTCCCCCCGGAATCCTCCCTGGCCGGATCCACTCCGCAGCAACTCTGTGGAGCCGCTGGCCGGGGGCCAGCCGCAGCCACTACGCCGGCCGCCATTTGCGTCCCTGCCAAGCTGTGATAGGCTACGTAAGTATTTACATAGCCTATCACAGCAAAGGGCAGGGACACAAATGGCATAGTGGCCACCATTTGCGTGGCTGCCTTTTGCCGTGATAGGCTACGTAAATACTTACGTATTTACTTATGTAAGTCTACGTAAATACTTACGTATTTACTTAGGTAAGTCTACGTAAATACTTACGTAAATACTTATGTAGCCTATTACTGCAAAGAGCAGGGGCCCAAATGGCGTAGCGGCCACCATTTGCGTCCCTGCTCTTTGCCATGATAGGCTATGTAAGTATTTACATAGCCTATCATGGCAAAAGGCAGCCATGCAAATGGCGGTTGCTACGACAGCCACCATTTGCGGCTGCAGCAGCCCGGCAGCAGATAGAAGAGGAGCCGGAGCTGCATCCACCGCCGCATCCGCTGCCAGGTAGGCTCTATCCCAGGAGGATTCTGCGGGGTGGCGGGGGGGATTGCTCCATTCCACGACGGACTCCGGGGGGCTGGATTCTAAAGAATCCGGCCTCACTGGAGTCTGTGGCGGAATTCTCCAACATCCCTACCTTTTCTAAAAGCAAAGCAAACAGGGACCAACTGTAATTCTGAGGGGAATGTAGGGATGAGTGAACCAAGGATGCTTGAATTCACTGAAATTCTCTGAACATCACTTCAAAGGTCAGTTCAGCTCATTCATGTTCTTGTTTGTGACCTGTTTTTTTTATTTGTTCAAATAGGGAATGTGCACATTTCAGATGGTGAAAGAGTGCATTTCTGTGTGCATTTTTCAAAAGTGTGCACCTTTCCCCCCTTACTGCAGATTTTTCTAATGCAAACATAAGTTTGGGAATTTGCAAACACTTTTGGAGAACATGTGTTTCCATTTGGGGTTGTCAGTGGGGCATTTTTGAATGATTTGTGAACTGAAACAAAATTTGTGTACATCCGTAAGAGACTGCATCTCATAATCTGGGAGCAAAACAGGAGAAAATCCTCTTATGTGTACCCATCAAATGGGTCTCTGCAAGCAGGGTGTCAGAAGGGCGCCACCTGCAGATCTTAATAGCTGGACAGGTTCATAGTAAGCTGTTGCTTTGTTTCTCTTTTACAGTTTTTGCCTCTAAGGATTCTTGTTATCGCTGCCTTTCATTGCACTTCGCACTAATCACAGACAATATATGTTCTTCTAAGATAGATTGTACTAGGGATGTCATAGAATTCCGCCACAGATCTCGGTGAGGCCGAATGCCAGTGCATTCAGCCCCCCGAACTCCATGGCGGAATGGCCTGCCACCCCCCATGATCCCCCCGCAGATCCCCCCCGGGACGAGACTTACCTGGGGCGGATGTTCTGGACGGCGGTGGCTCCAGCAGCGGCTTCAGCGGCAGCGGCGGCTGGTCTTCCGACCGGCTGCTACCGCCACCGCCATTTGCAGTCTGTTTCCCCCCTCCCGTTCGTGATAGGCTATGTAAAGACTTACGTAGCCTATCACGTCTGGGTAAAAAAAAAAACGCGTATGCAAATGGAGGTGGCTACGGCCGCCGCTATTTGCGTTCCTTATTTTTGGCCATCTTAGTCTACGTAAATATTTACGTAGACTAAGATGGTGAAAATAAGGGGGAACGCAAATAGCGTAGCGGACGCTATTTGCGTTCCCCCTTATTTTCGCCGTCTTAGTCTACGTAAATATTTACGTAGAGTAAGACAGTGAAAATAAAGGGGAACAAAAATAGCATCCACTACGCTATTTGAATTCCCCTTTCTTGTCTTCATCTTAGCCTACGTAAATATTTACGTAGACTAAGATGGCCAAAAATCAAGAATGCAAGAACGCTTACGCATTTTTTTTTTTAACCCAGACGTGATAGGCTACGTAAGTCTTTATGTAGCCTATCACGGCTGAATTCAGGGATGCAAATGGCGGTGGCTACGGCTGCCGCCATTTGTGCCCTGCTAGCCAGAGCCCGGAAGTCCGGCTGCTGGCGGAGCCGCCCAGCGGCTCCGTGGAATCCCCGCGGAGCGGAGACAGCTGGCAAGGATTCCAGGGGGAGGGACGGAGCGCCTCCCCCCCCAGTGGAACCCGGCAGAGCCAGTTAAGCGGGGTTTCGTACACCCCTAGATTGTACACAAATATTGTTGACTAGATATATTAAAGGGCACCATGTTTATTACATTTTGCACTTAAGTGTTTGAAAAAAGGATATAATCTCCAGATAAGCATTTGATACCTAAGTGAAAAAGGGGGGAAATAATTTTCAACAACCATACACTCACTGAAAATGTCCGAGAAGTTAAAGAAAAACAAGAATCTGCAACATTACTGAGGGGCCCAACATTTGATCTTCTGTACACTCCGCCCTGTAACTGGCTCCTCATTCAGGTGCTCTAGCTAATATTCATGAACATTAATCAATTATTACTGAGCATCTCCATCAATATGGGCAGGTATTTAGGGTTTTTTACTTCCTTGAATGATGTGGAGTCCAGAGGCAGCACTAGAAGAGGTTTTACTTTTATTTGTGTGGGAGAGCCCTGGAGACTTATGGGGGGTTTGTAATGTTTGCTTTTTACAAATATCCAAGTAGAGAGACTATCTAAAAGCAAAAAGCAATCAAAAAGCAAATGGGCAACATAACTGTTGGTCTTACATCAGATTTCTAGAGATCAGCTTTTTCAGCCAACTGAAAATGCTCACCTCCCGCTGAAAATGCTCACCTCCCGCTCTCTTTCTCCAAATTCAAACTAAGTGCTTCTACCTCTCTTTATGACTCTCCCTGATGCAGTAATGGGTGTTACATTCCCAAGGCTACAGAGAGATTTCAGCCCACTAAGGACCATATGAGCCCCTTTGCCATGTTTCCGATAACCCATCAAGCTTGTCAAGCAAAACCATAGTAATATGGACTTAAGTTAGTCATGACTAATTTAAGTCCCATTTATTTCAATGGGCCTACTCTGAGTAGGACTAAGAGTAGATACCATCCAACATGTTTACATGGTTTTGGCAGAGGAAGCTATGGGTAAGTTTCCCATTCTGTTTCAGAAACCATCTTAATCAAATAATTTTAAACTGAACTGTGAATGCCTTTTTCATAAAATGAAGCATTTGCTGCTGGTGCTTTTCTAAGTGTTATCTATGTCATCCATGAATGTACTGAGCCCTTCTTTATCCCTTTGAAACTTTTAAGTAGCTAGGAAGGAAAAAGAAGCAATTGGTGAGAAATTGACTTGGGAAGTTAAATTTTTTTTAAATGACTGTATCTTTCTTTCTCCTTACTCTCAAATACATTTCACTGGAATTTAGAACAGGTTCCATAAGATTTACAATAAATACAATTCTGCTAAAAGCATACATTATGCAATCAATAATTTTCAACCATTGATGACTTCAATTGTATTTTGGCATGATGAAAAATTGCCAGGATGAAATTTAGGACACATTTATCAGCACAAAGGTGAGGTGCCTTCCAGAATTGTAGAGGGCAGAATGGGTTTCCCTTTACCTAACAGCTTTAATTGCAAGCTGTGACACTTCCTTCCTTTTAAGCTTCCATTTTATCTGTTGTCTGAAACCTGTCACATTGTTCCTGGTGCTTGATAGTTATATTGTCCCATTCGGTTCCACCTCAACTGATTTCTGACAACATGATGTGATTGTTTTTTGCTCTCCATGAAATAAATGATTTTTTTAAAAAAATTCTGCTATACCTAGAGATGGACAAAGATGTCAGGTTAAATTCTGCTCAGTTTCTCATTCTTCCTACATTGTTTGTCCATCCCGTTTCTGCATCAGTTTGCGAATTTCTTTTTTTAAAGTTTGCACAAAAATCTGTATGCATTTTTGTGGCATTTCTCAAAATGTATGCATTTTGTATGCATTTTTCAAATTATATGCATTTTCTTTGCACATGTTTTCCACTATGATAAAACATTCTTGTGCAGACTTCACTGTACTATATGCATTTTAAGGTGTAAACTTTAGAAGAGTGTGGATATTAAAATACAACTGTGTTCCAGTTCGTAAATGGGTTCAGATAGTGCAAATGTAGTACGTTTGCATAAAAATGAGAACTAAATGAATTTCTCTCCCATTCCTAGGTACTGTATTAAGTATTTTTATTTATTTATTTATTTATTTATTTATTTCTATACCGCCCAATAGCCGAAGCTCTCTGGGCGGTTCACAAAAACTAAAACCAAACAACACACAATAAAACAATTTAAAATATATAGAACATTAAAACCACAATATAACAATACAACCACAATAAAACCTAGCAGCAGTACAGGAGTTTAAAATACAGATTTAAAACAGCAAAGATAAAAATTTAGAAAGCTAAAATGCCTGGGAAAATAAAAAGGTCTTCACCTGGCGCCGAAAGGAGTACAATGTAGGCGCCAGGCGAACCTCACTAGGGAGCTCATTCCAGAGCCGGGGTGCCACAACAGAAAAAGCCCTCCTCCTAGTAGCCACACGCCTCACTTCCTTTGGCAGGGGCTCACGGAAAAGGGCTGCTGCTGATGATCTTAAGGTCCGGGCAGGCACATATGGGAGGAGGCGATCCTTCAGGTAACCTGGCCCCAAGCCGTTAAGAGCTTTGAATGTTAACACCAGCACTTTGAATCGGGCCCGGAAATGGACCGGCAGCCAGTGCAGCTGGAAAAGTACTGGCGTAATATGAGCTCGCAGGCCAGTCCCTGTTAACAATCTTGCTGCCCTATTTTGGACCAGCTGAAGTTTCCGGACCGTTTTCAAAGGCAGCCCCACGTATAACGCATTGCAGTAATCCAGACGAGAAGTTATCAGAGCATGGATAACTGTAGCTAGGCTATCTCTGTCCAGATAAGGGCGTAGTTGGTATACCAGCCTAAGCTGATAAAAAGTGCTCCGTGCCACTGAGTTCACCTGTGCCTCAAGTGACAGTTCTGGATCCAAGAGCACCCCCAAACTACGAACCTGATCCTTTAGGGGGAGTGCAACCCCCTCCAGAACAGGTTGATTATCACCTAGCCGGGCAGACGAACCACCCACTAACAGTACCTCCGTCTTGTCTGGATTGAGTTTCAGTTTATTGGCCCTCATCCAGTCCATTACCGTGCCCAGGCACTGGTTCAGAACAGCCACTGCCTCACCTGGTTTTGATGAGAAAGAGAGGTAGAGCTGGGTGTCATCCGCATATTGATGGCACCTCAGCCCACACCTCTGGATAACCTCCCCCAGCGGTTTCATGTAGATGTTAAACAGCATGGTGGATAGAATAGAGCCCTGTGGAACCCCATGGCACAATTGCCATGGCACAGAGCAATAATCCCCCAGCACCACCTTCTGGAATCGGCCATCCAAGTAGGAGCGGAACCATTGTAGTGCAGTGCCTCCAACTCCCAACCCAGACAACCTATCCAGAAGGATACCATGGTCGATGGTATCGAAAGCCGCTGAGAGGTCCAGGAGAATCAACAGGGTCGCACTCCCCCTGTCCCTCTCCCGGCAGAGGTCATCCCACAGGGCGACCAAGGCAGTTTCCGTTCCAAAACCAGGCCTGAAGCCCGATTGAAATGGATCTAGATAATCCGTTTCATTCAAGAGTGCCTGGAGCTGTCCTACAACCACCCACTCAAGCACCTTGCCCAGGAAGGGGATGTTGGCCACTGGCCTATAATTGTTAACATCCTCTGGGTCCAGGTTAGGCTTTTTCAGGAGTGGTCTAATTACTGCCTCTTTTAAAGTGGCAGGCACCACTCCCTCTCTCAAGGAGGAATTTACAACCTCCTGGACCCAGCCGGACAACCCTCCTTGTTTGATTTAATAAGCCATGAAGGGCAAGGGTCAAGCACACAAGCGGTCGATCGGACTTGGCCAAGCACCTTGTCCGCATCCTCAGGCCTCAGTAACTGAAACTCATCCAATAAAACTGGACCAGACGGTGCTCTGAACGCCTCTACCAATGGAACTGCATTAATCGTGGTGTCCAATTCATGACGAATCTGAGCGACTTTATCCTCAAAGTGCCGCGCAAACCCGTCACAGCGTGCTACCGAGGGTTCCACCGTCTCTCTCCCTGGCCCAGAATGTAACAGGCCACGAACCACTCGGAAAAGCTCCGCCGGGCGACACTGAGAAGATGCAATGCTGGTGGAAAAGAACTGCGTCTTTGCCACCCTCACCGCCACAGAGTAGGCTCGATAGTGGGCTCTTACCTGTGTTTGGTCAGACTCAGCACAAGTTTTCCTCCACCTGCGTTCTAGCCGTCTCCCCTCTTGCTTCATTGCCCTCAGCTCAGGTGTATACCAAGGAGCTGGCCGGGCTCTGCTCAGAGGGAGAGGGCGCTTGGGTGCGATCGTGTCAACCGCCCAAGTCATCTCTGCATTCCACAGAGCGACCTGGGCTTCAACAGGAGCACCAGCTATACCAGCAGGAAAATCCCCCAGAGCCCTCTGGAATCCATCGGAATCCATTAATCTCTGGGGGTGGACCATTTTAATAGGTCCCCCACCCTTGCAGAGGGGAAAGGCCGCCAGAAGTCTAAACCTCAGCAGGAAGTGATCTGACCATGACAAAGGGACAGATGTTAATTCCTCTACTTTCAGATCACCATCCTCCTGCCCAGTCGAGAAAACCAGATCAAGCGTGTGTCCTTTTATATGCGTTGGGCCAATGACATGTTGGGACAGCCCCATGGTTGTCATGGCGGCCATGAAGTCCTGAGCCGCCCCGGATACAGCGGCCTCGGCATGGAAGTTGAGATCCCCCAGGACCATCATCCTGGGGGTCCTCAACACCAAGTCCGAGACCACCTCCGTCAAAATTTTTGTCCTTTTCTTAGAGATAGGTATTCATATATCTGTCTATGATGCCTTAAACACAGTAACATAGTTTATTATCAGCAAACAGGCCATATAATAATCACTAAGCACAATGATAAACCATTTGTTTACATTTCTTTAAGTCAGACTTAAGTGTATCAGTGCACTCAAATCACCATTTTAATCTATGGTTTCAAAACTGTTTACTGACTCATTTTTAACTACTCATTTCTTCCACCTGCACACTCACATACCACACCCACACACCACACCCACACACACCAATTCAAAATAGACTTAGCTTTTCTGGACATTTACAGAAAATGCTAGGGATGTACGAAAGTCACTTACCTTTCGTGGATTATGTTGATGGTGGGGGGGAGGTGTTCCGTCCCTCCCCCTGGAATCCTTGCCGTGGGGGGAGGCGATCCGTTCCTTCCCCCCCGGAATCCTCCGCGGCCGGCTGTGCTCCACGGCAGCTCCGCAGAGCAGCCGGCCAGGCCCAGCCAGGCCAGAGCCGTCCACAACCGGATTTCTGGCCACGGAGGGCTCTGGGGGGGTGGACCATGTACGCAAATGGCGGCGGCTACTGCTGTCGCCATTTGCATTCCTTAGTTTGGGCCGTCTTAGTCTACGTAAATATTTACGTAGACTAAGATGGCGAAAATAAGGGGAATGCAAATAGTGTAGCCGAGTTTTTACGTAGCCTAAAACATCTGGGTAAAAAAAAAAAGGCGTATGCAAATGGCGGCGGCGGCAGACCAGCCACCGCAGCCGAAGCCGCCGCCTGAGCCGCCGCCAGAGCCGCCACCGCCCGGAAGATCCACCCCAGGTAAGTCTCATCCTGGGGGGGATCCACGGGGGGGCGAGGGGTGGCAGGCCGTTCCGCCACAGATTTCGGGGGGCCGAATGCACTGGCATTCAGCCTCACCATGATCCATGGTGGAATTCTCTGCCATCCCTAGAAAATGCTTTTGAAAAGTTCAAGCTCTTTCCAAAAAGTTACTGAAATCTTGGGAAAACCCATTCTCAGTGCTTTCCCTGCAAGCCCTCTACCAGTCCCAGACTTTCCCACAGCTAGTTCTGAGTGGATGCCCCATTCCCCAGACTAAGGGCCAAATTAGGTATGATATTAAATGTATGATTGCATTGATCATGTCTAGTTCTTTTTCCTTTGAAATGACAGGGGGAGCAGACTGGGACCCCAGCGCATGGGCAGGGGTTTTGGCCTGATGAAAATCCCCCTATCCTGAAACTGCTATAAACCCCCTGGTGCTGGGATTAATAGCCGCCAATGTCTAGCCAAAAATAGTTCAGGTTTTTGATCAGTTTGGTGTTTGATAATTGTTTGTCTTTCATTGCAACTTCAGCAAAAAAAAAGAACAACCCCCCAAAAAAACAACCCAGTGTGGATATGGGAAAATACCACCAATGTGGTGAGAGTGTTCAGATGCCCAGTACATACATCTTGACTGAGATGAGGGATAGTATAGACACATACACTTGAGTGGGACTTCTGGTAGAACCAGCAGAGTTTTTGGCAGCTCATAAGAAAAACCTATTTTCTACCTACATCGACACACAAGGAGAGGCACTGATTATGATAATTATGATAAACATGACTTCCCATTGCTTGTTTCAGAATTATAGAATAAAATAATGTATTCTTTTTAAATTTACCAGTATTGACATTTTCCTCCTTTTGTTAAAGAAATGAAATATGGAGTTTACAAGAAATGAAACACTGAAGGAAACAGTGGATTGTATCCCATGGTCTTGTTTTGCTGATGGAAGCAGTTCCATCAGCAGAACCAGGAGAGGAACAATTCTCCGCCCCCGCCCGCAGCCCCCCTTCCCCAAATGCCCTCCAAATCTGCTCCAGAGAGCTGGGAAACTCTCCGGACTCTCCAGAGTAAATTTCTGGGTGACGCGGGGCTGTGGTGGGGAGGCGTGAGGGAGCGACCGCTAGTGGATTTAATGCAGTGTGAGTGAGGTGATCAGTGTTAGCCACTCGTATTCAAACGGGACTCTTGCATGATTAAGTGCTCTGTGTCACGAGCTTGTCGCATTCTTCCCCCATTCCCTTAGTCCATGCTGCAGCAGTGGAGTTTTCTGTATAAAAAAGGCAGGAATTTTGTTGTGATGCTTTAGCTATACACTTCCATGACGATCCTCTGTGTCCTGTCCCCAAATAAAAACAATCCAACACCCAGTGTCTAGCAAAGCTTTCAACAGTGGTATTTAACCTGCAATGTCTACAAGGCACAAGATGCCGAAATTCAGGCCGGGAGGGAGGCTCCCCATCCCTCGCCGGCGAAATTCAGGCCGGGTAGAAGCGCCCCGTCTACCCGGCTGCGAAAAAAAAGTAAAAACACACACACGCGCACACACACACACACCCGTGATAGGCTACGTAACGATTTACGATTTATGTAATGTAGCCTATCACGGCTAGATTTCCAAAGTCAGCCGTGATAGGCTATGTAAATTGTCACATAGCCTATCACGGGTGACTTTGGAAAAAAAAAAAGTGCGTATGCAAATGGCGGCTCCCATAGGGACCACCATTTGCGTTCCTTATTTTGACACGTCTATTCTACGTAAAGATTTATGTACACTACGGCGAAAATAAGGGAAACGCAAATAGCGTTCCCTTATTTTCACCGTAGTCTACGTAAATCTTTACGTAGACTAGATGTGCCAAAATAAGGAACGCAAATGGCGGCACCCATGGGCCGCCGCCATTTGCGTACACGCTTTTTTTTTTCCCCAAAGTCACCCGTGATAGGCTACATGACGATTTACGTAGCCTATCATGGCTGACTTTGGAAATCTAGCCGTGATAGGCTACGTAAATCGTTACGTAGCCTATCACGGGTGTGTGTGGGGTTTTTTTACTTTACTTTTTTTTTTTGCAATGGCGGTGGCAGCAGCTGGTCGGGAGACCGGCCGCCGCCCCTGCCCCCGACGAACCGCTGCCAAACCGCCGCTGGGACACGCCGCCGAGAGGGACATTCGGCCACGGTAAGTCCCATCCTGGGGAGGGTGGGGGGCCGGCGGAGAATTTCCCCACCAATTTCGGGGGGCTGAATGAGTTGGCATTCGGCCTACCGAAGATTCGGGGAGAAATTCTCCGCCATCCCTAGTATTTATTCATTTATTTTTACATTTGTTTATGAAACAATAGGGTTGCCTTAGAACACTGCACTCAATTGCTTCTTAATTCTGCAAAGAAGTCCTGTAAAGAAAAAGAGGCTCATAAGGAATATCCAGCCTTGGAACATGACAATATGATCTACATGACATACAGAAAAATATATGAAATCATGTCAAATACAATCACTAGCAGGATGCTTGATTTGGATTAGGCAAGACAATAAACTCCAATCTCCCTAGTTATTGGGTTATGCCGAGTAAACAAGATACTATCCTAAGGCTGCAATCCTATACACAGTAGGTCTCATTGAAGTAAATGGGATTTACATCTGAGTAGATTCACATAGGATTGCACTGTAAATGTATTTACAGTGACTCAAGTCTCAATCATCTGGTAGATATTAGTTTGGTAACAATGTTATAGATATAACATTTCTGAGGCCAGAGGCAGCTGTACATTATAATATGAAGAAAAGTATATAAAATAGAAAATGATGTCCATTAAAATATACACAGTAGATTTGATGAGATATAAAAAAATCCAAGGGATAAACTGAAAAAGCCCTACATTTTTCTTAGAATGTAGTTATTGTTTTTAATAATCATTATATTATTAAGTTGAACCTGATACATTTTTCATGGAGTCAGAACATCATTATTGTTTTATAAAATTTAATACTTCTTTTATATCAATACAAATTTCTCTTAAGATGGGAAATGATCCAATTTCCTTACTACTCCATTGACAAATTTGATATCAATGGCTGAAATCCTACCATGAGCAAGGTTGTTTGAATCGCATTTAGGCCAGTGTGATTTCAACAGTGTGAGAACAGGATTGTATATACTGGGTTGGATCCAGATTAAGTCATACTTTGAGCAGACCCATTAAAATCAATTATACTTACATTAGTCATGACTTATGGGTTAGACTTTATGGGGATGACATGAACCTGGGAGGGGTAGGTAACACCACAGAAGACAGAATCAAGATTCAAAATTATTTTGACAGGTTGGAATGCTGGGCCAAAACCAACAAGAAAAAAAATCAATAGAGAGAAATGAAAAGTCCTGCATTTAGGTATAATTAATCAAAAACACAGGTGTAGGATGGGGAAGACCTTATATAGTTACGTCAGGGTTCGCCATATGACCTGGACCCCCGAGCAACTCCTTAAAGAGGCAAGAGAGCCTTAAGAGTCCCACCTTCCTTCTTTTAAACTTCCCCTTCCCAGTAATGTAGGGTTTAGGCTGAAGACATGAGGTGATTGACATTCCAGACACCTGGGGTTTAACACAACAGTTTACTAGTAAATTTAAAAGAAGCAAATAACAATGGAGGGACAATCCTATGGCTGCTAGACAGCGGCTAGACAGCCATAGGAGATGCTGTGTTCTGGCAACCAACCTTGGAACCCGCAGTCCAAGGTCATATCCCGGAAAACCGCCCTCCCCCCACTTCCGCACTGCCTCGGAATTGGAGGCAGCGTGGAACAGCCCCGTCCTCTGCGCTCACAAGAGGAGCACAGAGGGGCTGAAAAGGGGCATGGCTGGGGTGCCTCCCCCCCCAGCCAGAATTTCGGGGGGAGGGACAGAGCACCTCCCCCCCCACCGCGAATCACGTTTCGTGAAAGGTAAGGGACTTTCGTACATCCCTAGTTCTGGGCTCCACATTTTAAGTAGGACATGGGCCGTTTCTGCACAAGGCATTTATTGTGTGCTTGTGATTGGTCATTCATGGAGGTTTGTGGGTCCGATACACAACGTTGTCATCCTCAGGCAAAGAGTGGGCATCTCCCACTCTTTGCAAGCTTTATCACACTGCTTTCCATGATGGTGAAAGTCCAGCATTTTTGCTCCTCCCACAATTTACCACTTTAACTCTATGTGTATTAACATCATGGCAGATTATTGCAAATAATACAACAGCACCATCTAGTGACTTTATATTGAAATATATACACCTTTACAAGGGGAAAAAAAGAAGGAAAACGTCACATGGAAAGGACCTGATCTAATCTGGTGAAGAATCTGGAAGCAGAAACCCTGGTAAAGTTGCAAGATTTTTTCCTGGTGTAGAAATCCTTGTGGATAAATTGGAATATATCCAGGGAGGGAAATTTGGGTGGTGAGGGGTCTGGAAACCAAGCCCTGCAAGAAATGGTTGAAAGAGCTGGATATGATTGACCCGGAGAAGAGAAGATTAATGGAGACATGACGGCAGCCTTAAAATATCTGAAGGACTCTTAAATAGGGATGTACGAACCTCCCACTGTCTAGTCCAGGGGGTGTCCATGGAGGGGCAATTCAGGCCACTCAGAGCCCTGTGGAATCCTCCAGGGCCCAGCCGCGTCTGCCGGAGTTGGCGGAGCGGCTCTCTGGCTCCCTATAAGACGCAATACGCTAATGGCAACTGCCATTAGCCCATTGCAGGAAAAATACAGCCATAAATACCATATTGTATACCATTGGCAGGCACAAAGCACTGACTTTGAGCTAAATGGCAGCTGTTTATGGTGAAGCCTTCAAGCAAACTGACACAAAATGGACACACTGTGCTTGCCCTGACTGAGCGAAGGCATGCCTGCTGGCTCTCCTAGGCATGACATCTTTCATGATGCACCCCTACAGCCCCTTAAGGGAGGGGTCTGTCCATTCCATTACCCTGTGGGGGGCTGCCCCACAGCAGTGGGGAAGGGATAGGTGCATATATGTGTCCCTATTAATCTCCTCTGGATTCAAACTGCGAATGTATGTACTGGTTAAGGAAGTCTCCCCCTAGTGGCTGAAGATCTTACTGCAGGCTTCAACTATAAGAACACTTTAATTAAAATGAATTAGGGCTTCTGATCATCCAGTGCAGGGCAGAAGGAGCGGTGGAGGCTATCGTCATCTCCTTGACCTCCAGCCATGCATTTTTCACTGTACAGGCTTTTTAGCCCATCTAGTGACAGTGCTTCAGAGGGGGAGGGAAGGAGCCTGGAGAGGCCTCAAAATAGTTCCAGTCACCTCCCCTCCCTGTCCATCTAAATGCCCCTTTTCTCCCTCTCTGAGGTTGCTTTTCTGACCTCAGAGGCCTGCTGCTGCAGTTCTTTCCTCACCGGCTGCAAGGAAGTGGGAGAGGGTGGATCTCTGACCTTGGAGGCAGGAAACCCCAATATCCTATGGCCCCTCAGCTAGTGTATAGGGGACATAGGATTGCTCCCTTAATGCATTAAAAAATAACTCTGAGATGGACACCGCTAGTGTCCCCTTATTGTGCATGGCAAATCTTAGGTGTCTAGCCTAGGTGTCTAGTTTCAGGCCTTGGCGCTATGGTGGTGATGGATGCATGGACAGACAATCAGAAGCCTCTTTTATTATGATAGATAATCTAAATATTACAACAGTGCCATAATTCTCTAGTGAACATTCCTCAAAGGAAACTAAGAACCAAATAGCACTGCCTCTGAAACTTATTATTGTTCTGGGAAGTGGGAAGTAAACTACAATATTTTATCCCTTTGAAGATCTATATTCTCCCCCTAAGAAACATGTTACTCATTTGTTATGAAGGAAGGCTCAGTAAACATCTCATCCTGCAAGCACACACCTGTTGTTAGGGATGGGGGAGAATTTCTCCCCGAAACTTCGGGGGGGCGAGAGCCAACGCATTTGGTCCTCCGAAGGTTGTTCTGGGAGAACTTCTCCGCCCCCCTGCCCCCCGCCCCCCCCGGGATGGGACTTACCTTTCACGAATGTCCCTCCCGGCAGCGGGTCCCAGCGGTGGTTCGGCAGGTCTTCGTTAGGGGCGGGGGCAGCAGCCGGTCTTTCGACTAGCTGCCGCTGCCGCCATTACAAGGACAGTAAAAAAAAACACAACGCCCCTGTGATAGGCTCCGTAACGATCAACGTAGCCTATTACGGCTAGATTTGCAAAGTCAGCTGTGATAGGCTACGTTAATCGTTACGTAGCCTATCACAGGGGCATGTTTTTCTTTTCTTTTGAAGTTCGTGGCCAGGGAGACGGGGCGCTTCTCCCCGGGCCTGATTTTCGGCCAGGCGAGGCGGGAAGCCTCCCCCCCCGGCCTGAACTTCGGGGGGAGCAGTGAAGCGCCTCCCCCCCACCGCGAAGCAAGCTGCGAGACCAGGTATGAGACTTTCGTGCACCCCTAGTTGTTATAGCTGTAAACTAAATTTTGCCCCGTGGAGAGTGATAATGCTAGAAAGGAAAACTGTCTGTACAGCAGCTGGAGAGACAATGGACTATGTGAGCCTTGATTTAGTTCAAGACGATTTAGTTTTAGAAAAGAAAAAGTGGGTCAGTCATTCTCCATACTTGTGAAGTAGCCTGGTTTTATCTAACAGTTTGTGTGCAAATGCAGAGGCCATTGCTCCTAATAAAGCAACTTGATCGAGAAAATGTGCATTGTAAAGACACAGCAACATAAATATTTCATCAGCCTGCAGGTTGGCAAAGTCTCTGGAGGTCTGATCCTGCAATCATTTATGTATGTGTATTAGGTTTAAAACTGTAAGTGGCCCATCAGGAACACAAGTTCAGGATCAGAGCCAAAGTCTTAAATATCTAACTAAGCCAGGCTTTGGCAGAGAAGTTCTTTTCTCCGCAGCAAGCAACACATCAAACTGGCATACTTGCGGGCAGAGGGAGTGAAGTTCCTAGCTATGCTTTGAGAGCCAGTGTGCATTCAAGGGTAACTGAACTAGATGTGCTACCTCACAGATCTTTTATTTATAAGGGAGTGGAGCATCTGAAACTTTCACAATCTGTGTTTCAGCAACATCTCCACAGTTTGCCAAATCTGCAAACTATTCCTGATCACCCCAAAGCCTACAGATTATGAAGATCATAATAAAATTAGTAATAACAATGCAATGTGTTGTGGCAAGTAGCATTCCTACAAAGATGTGATGAACTTTGGGGGGAGGGGTGCCATTCTTAATCTGTGGCCCCCATTTTCTGCTCTTGTAGACATGGGGCAAGGGCCAGTGGTAGAAACGATCTAATTTCCATTGAAGATCTAAAGGTCAATTGGAGCTGGGTATGCTCAAAACCTCTGGGAAATAAGCCAGTTATTTGATGTGCCTCTTTCTGTATTTACGTGCTTGAGTGCAGGCTCTTATATTTGAAAATGTTGTTCTTGTGCAAAATGATGACAGCGGGGGCGGCCGGGGGTGGTTGGTATTTGCCATGTCTTCACAACTTTGAAATAGCACCTAGCATTATGGACAATTTCTCTAAGTGTTTTTGCTTTTCGCTGGGATGAGGAATGTTATGAAAGTCATAAAAGTACCTTTTCTGGCCTTTTTGCTTTCATCCCTACTTTAACTGTACAGTATTTCCACTGTCTGTAAAAAAAAAACCCAACCCCCAAACAATGCCTGTACAACTTGCATTACTACTGCCTTTGCATCTTACGGAATGTGGCATCCACAATAGACTTGCTCTGGAAGACAATGGTGATCACCATGTGCAAAAGTAAACTACCATGCTTTTGTCTTGTGTAAAAGAAGAGCACTATACTTGAGTTCGATGGGCAGAAGACAATTAAGCATGGGACAATTTATATTATTAGAAAAACCACCACCCCTTAAAAAATACCCACAACGTTTGTATTACGTGCCATAACAACAGAGCCATATGAAGGGCTCATATGGCGCCAGCTGATATTACAGATTTAAACTTGGCTCTATAAGATTCCATTGACCCACTGGTTTCAAGGTATTCGATTTCCACACAAATTGCTCCACACCTAAGTTTGCAATCCTTCTTGAAGGGGTTTTGAAAAATATTAGCTGGCATTGTAACAGAGATGCAAGACTCCTGGGTGACATCAAGACATGTATAGCTATTTGGAAATCTTCCAGTTGAAGGGGAAATTAAAGAGAGAAGTGTGGTTCCCTTGAGAAAAAAAATTCTGGCTGTCTCACTTTTCTAAGTCTTTCAGATATAATTATCACTCTTCCTACTATTAGTAAAGTAGGTACCCTGTGTGCTGACCCACTGGGTGCTAAAATGAGCCTAGGGGGAGAATGGCGGTGGAATCCTTCATACTGGTCTGATTGAAAACATGAAAGATTTTCAAAGAAATCCTCCTCCAAGCCCAAACCAGTGAGAGCCAAGGGTACGCCTGTGCACTGCCCTCTGACTGTCTCTGGAAGGGGTTAGATGGCTTGCCATTTGCTTCTCTTCATCCTGGGCCTAAACAGGGAGGCTGTAGGGCTCAGATGATCCTCCAAGCCCAACACATCTTCCAAGCCCAGTTTCAACCCATAAGGACCTTTAAACTGTAACCATGATGATCTAATTATGGTTTTAAGAACTAGGGCGAGTAGGGATGTACGAAAGTCACTTACCTTTTCACGGATTCTGTTCATGGGGGGGAGGCGTTCTGTCCCTCCCCCCAGCATCCTCGACGGGGGGGGAGGTGATCCGGTCCTCCCCCCCGAAATCCTCGATGGCCAGCTGTGCTCCGTGGCGGCTCCACGGAACAGCCAGCCAGGCCCAGGCCAGGGTCATCCGCAGCCAGATTTCCGGCTGCGGAGGGCTCTGGGTAAAAAAAAAAAAAAAAAAGCGTATGCAAATGACAGCGGCTACTACCGCCGCCATTTGCGTTCCTTATTTTTCACCAACTTAGTCTACTTCAATATTCACGTAGACTAAGACGAAGAAAAGAAAGGGGAACGCAAATAGCATAGTGGGTGCTATTTGCATTCCCCTTTCTTTTCTTCATCTTAGTCTATGTAAATATTGACGTAGACTAAGACGGCGAAAAATAAGGAACGCAAATGGTGGTGGCTGTAGCCGCCGCCATTTGCGTACGCGTTGTTTTTTTTTAAAAAAACAGACGTGATAGGCTACGTAAGTCTTTACGTAGCCTATCACGTCTATGGGGGGGGGGGAAGACCAGACTGCAGATGGCGGTAGTGGCAGCCGGTTGGAAGACCAGCTGCTGCCGCCACCACCGCCAAAGCTGCTGCTGGAGCCGCCGCCATCTGGAACATCCGCCCCAGGTAAGTCTCGTTCAGGGGGGAATCTGCAGGGGGCAGGGGGGTGGCAGGCCATTCCGCAATGGATTTTGGGTGGCCGAATGCACTGGCATATGGCCTCACCGAGTTGCGTCGCGAAATTCTCTGACATCCCTAAGGGCGAGTAGTGATAGGTCTCAGAGAATATGGTCCCTCACCCTCTCTCACACACAAACTGGATCCTTTCCACACGGGCTGCCTCCACCAAATTTGCCACTGAAAGTTATTGGCATAGCAGCTGCAGCAAGGAAAACTAGCCTCCTTTTAAAAGCCAAAAACATCAGTTTCCTATTGAAAATTGGTGGTGCAGGAGTGGCAAAAAGCAAAAGAAAATGGCAAAAAGCAAAATATCCCCTTTGCCTCTGAAATTCAGCAGAAGAACAACAGGGAAAACCACTGATTTTGGCTTTTTTCAAGAGACTATTTTCCCTTGCTGACACTGGTGCATAGGGATGTGCGAATCAGCAAAACTCAAGCTTGCTGAAGTTCTCTGAATTCCATCTCAAAGCTCGTTCCCACTCAAGTCCATATCAGATTGCAAGCTTTGTTTTTTCTTTTTGCATGAAAATCTGTGGGTATTTTCCAAATGTACACATCAATTGTACGCATCTTTGAAATGTACGCATTCTTCTCCCATTGATTAAAGTGTTCTTTGGCACATTTTTCAAAAGTACGCATTTTTCATGCACGTTTTTCAAATGTACACATGCTGTCAAATGCATTATTTTTGGTCCATGAGTCACATTGTAAGCTTGGAAATATGCAGACTTGTGCCATAGATCACATCCAACTCTGTGTTCAGTCTGGACGCTGCAAACTGGATAAATCCTGATTGGAAACAAACTGAAACAAATTTCTCATATATCCCTACAAATGTTGGCAGTGTGGCAGTGACTGGGGCAGGGGGCAGCCCCCAGGGGGGTCAGAGGGGCAATGTAGCCCCCCCATCCCTTGGACGTGGCCCACCCCTGTTTTATGTTGTGAAGGCGAACGGCATCTCACAATTTGAAGGTCTGCAGGGCTGGAGGAGTGATCTTGGGGAACATATACTCCCAGTAGGGATATCCAGACTGTGTAAAATCTGTTCCATCTGTGTTTCGCAGATTGCCAGGCACCTTTTGTTCTGTTGTCCACTCACACGTGAATTTTTTTTGTCACGTGGAAACATACACAAATAATTACAAAAGAGGTTTCGTAAGAATTTACTTAATTTAGCTTAGTATGTAACATTTAGCGTATTGTCCCCCATTCCATTCAACTTTTCCTCAGCAGAAACTTGCACATTTTCCTACGAATAAATATGTGTAAATTTCAGAAAAACAAAAAAAATCATCCAGAAGTCCATGGACTCTATGTGGCCCAAGGAGCCACTCCGCAACAGATTCCACAGGTTGGATTCTTAGAAATCCAAGTTCATTTTAGTCCATCTCAAATTTCTCCAGCATCCCTAACTCCCAGCCCAGTTCTCCACTACTCCGAAAGCCTTTCAATTGTGATGAGACCTGCTCTACACAGTTTAAACAACCATGGGGAGGGAGAATTGGTAATTGAGATTGTGCTTTCCCTGAGCCCAATTCATCCTTCCATAGGAGGCCCAAAGAGCATTTCTGGGCTGTCCCCATAGCCACTGCAGGTATGAGGGGAAATTTGAAATCTGATATGGACAGGCGCTGGAACGAGCTTCAAGGTAGAAGTCAGAGAACCTTGAGAAAGTCGGGTTTTGCTGTTTTGCACACCTCTATTTTGGCCCCATGGACCCTGTCCTATTCAGACCCCCAAACTTACCATACTTACTATACTTTACATGAATGAAATTTGGAATCCTTTCCAAATGCAGCAACAAATTAATGTCACTATCATTGTATTCTCCACGATATTCTTATTCCCCACCCCCATCTCAGAAATCCAAGAAACAAAGCCAGTTTTAAAAACATGCCTTAAAGTCTGAAAAGTTATTCTGTCGATTGCTTTCATAAACTAGCACATCCTGCTGTGAGTCAAGGAGAATACAACAACAACAACAACAACAACAACAGGAGTCAGGAATTCTCAGTGGTGGGTTTGAAACACTGGTAGATACTAAAGAAAAGTATTGTTTTTCAGACTTAAATCAAGAGCAATGCAATAAAGGCTAGGCATTTGTGTTCAAGTATTTTCTCTCCTTCAAAATAGGAACACCCTAGAGTGCTTTCCATCTTTAGAATGCTTCATGAATTAAACTAATCTAATATACACGGCACCTGAAAGTGGTATATTACTCCAAGCTGTCACTATAAAAAAGAGACTCAGAGGTACATACAGAGTGGCTTTGTCTGTACTGCAGACGATAATGTAGGGGGGCGGGGAAAGTCTAGCAGGCGCTACTGCTCCTGTAGGCCCTCCCTTTAGCCCAGGCTATTTAACAGGTCTTCCTTCCTTCCTTCCTTCCTTCCTGGTATGGAAGTACCTGATTTTTTAGGGAAATTATAACATGGAATATTAAGACTAATGCTTGCCATTTTTTTCTCTCACAGTATATCGTGACTGTACAGGTCAATTTGCTTCTAGAAATAACAGGGTGACACTGATGGAGATATTTCTAGGGATATACGAAAGTCACTTACCTTTTTGACGGGGTGATTCACAGTGGGGGGAGGCGCTCCGCACCTCCCCCTGAAATCCTAACCTGGCCGGCTCCGCTCCGCGGAGATTCCGCAGAACTGCCAGCTGGGGCCGCCCGCAGCATAACATCTGGCCACTGGGCAGCCTGCAGGTAAAAAAAAAAGCATATGCAAATGGCGGCGGCTACGGCCGCCGCCATTTGCGTTCCCTTTTTTTTCGCTGTTTTAGCCTACGTAAATATTTACATAAGCTATTACAGTGGGGGAAAAAAAGAACGCAAATAGCGCCCACTACGCTATTTACATTCCCCTTTTTTTCGCAGTAATAGCTTATGTAAATATTTACATAGGCTAAAACAGCGGAAAAAAGGGAACGCAAATGGCAGCTGTCCTTCCAAGCTGCTGTGATAGGCTACGTAAGTATTTACATAGCCTATCACGGCAACCAAAAAAAAAAAAGGCAACCAAAAAAAAAGGGGGGGGAATGCAAATAGCGTAGTGGGCACTATTTGCGTTCCTTTTTTTTTTCCGCCGTAATAGCTTACGTAAATATTTACGTAGGCTAAAACGGCAGGGGAAAAAAAGGAACACAAAGAGTTCCCACTATGCTATTTGTGTTCACCTTTTTTTTGTCGTAATAGCCTACATAAATATTTATGTAGGCTAAAACGGCAAAAAATAAGGAACGCAAATGGCCGCCATAGCCGCCGCCATTTGCGTATGCCGTTTTTTGTGGGTTTTTTGATTGGCTTGCCGTGATAGGCTACATAAATACTTAAATAGCCTATCACGGCAAAGATCAAGATGCAAATGGCAGTCGCGGCAGCCGATCAAAAGACCAGCCGCCGCTGCCGGAGCCGCTGGAGCCACCGGAGCTGCCACCGTCCGGAACATCCACCCCAGGTATGCCTCATCCCGGGGGGAGTCTGCGAGGGGGGACCGGGGGGCAGGCCATTTTGCCATGGATTTTGGGGGGCCGAATGCCAGTGCATTCGGCCTCACTAAAATCTGTGGCGGAAGTCTCCGCCATCCCTAATCACGGCCTCCGCAGGGACGCAAATGGTGTCCCTGCGTTAGCCGTGATAAGCTACATAATTATTTACGTAGCCTATCACAGCTATGATGAGGAAGTGAATGGCGGCTGCAGCGTGGCTGCCATTCGCAAGTCAGTGCGGACGGCAGCAGGTAAGTGCTGCATTTCACGCGCCTTTCGTGGGGAGGGCTTCGTTCCGCCATGGATTTCGCGGAGCCGAATGCACTGACATTCGGCCTCACCGAGATCTGTGGCAGAATTCTCTGACATCCCTAGATATTTCCTTATTTATTTAAGATGCTTTGATCATGCCTCTTCACAGCTTGAGGTGGATAAAATGGAAACAAACACTACAATATCATGTTGTTTTTGCAAATAAGTATGAGAGAGAGGGGCAGAGAATCTTCCAAACTCCACCACCAAATGGTGTGTGTGTGTGTGTGTGTGTGTGTGTGATTTTTCCATGAGGACCAGAAATAATCAGAGTGGTCTGGGTGGGGGAGGGAAGGTCATGCATTGTGTTTACCTTAGTCATGTCACCCGGCAAGTGGCAGTAGTGGCAGCTTCCTTTTCTTCACCCTTCCTGGCCCATGGGGGACACGTATATACATATGTAAGTTTATACTTATATACTTAGTGAGCCAGCCAGCTAGAGCAAGACTCTGCTGTTGGATGCAGCAGCCTCCAGATGGATGGCGGCCACCATTTTCCAGCAACCCAGAAAGTTGCTGTACATCAGGGTTGCAGAACCTCAGGCCTAGGGGCCAAATCTGGCTCACCTGAGGTACCACTCTGGCCCCACCCCTTTCCCCAATCACTTGAGTGGTTTCCCAAGTTTGGTGCAGGCTTTTCCCCATTCTGAAAGGTTGAAATGCCTCTCCTAAGACTTAGTTACTAGCACTAAGATCTTAAAGCTAAAATATGCTGGTATTTTGGTTTTTTTTTTTTTACCTCATCCCTTTTGACTTTGGCTCCTCTCACCACTGGAATCCATTCCTCAAACAACAGAATGAAATTTAATAGGGATAAATGCCAAGTTCTGCACCTAGGAAAAAGAAACCAAATGCACAATTACAAGATGGGGGATACTTGGCTCAACAACACTACAAGCAAGAAGGATCTTGGAACTGTTGTAGATCACAAGCTGAATATGAGCCAACAATGTGATGAGGCTGCAAAAAAGGCAAATTGTACTTGGGGCTGCATCAGTAGAAGCATAGCTTCCAAATCCCAGGAAGTACTAGTTCCCCTCTAGTCAGCACTGGTTAGGCCTCATCTGGAGTACTGTGTCCACAGTTCTGGGCACCACACTTTAAGAAGGATGCAAACAAGCTGGAGAGGGTTTAGAGGAGGGCAACAAAGATGATCAGGGGACTGGAAACAAAGCCCTATGAAGAGAAGACTAAAAGAACTGGGCATGTTTAGCCTTGAGAAGAGAAGGGGAGAACTGCGGGGAGATATGATAGCGCTCTTCAAGGACTTGAAAGGCTGTCACAGAGAGGAAGGCCAGTCTCTTCTCGATCATCCCAGAGTGCAGGACACGGAATAATGGGCTCAAGTTACAGGAAGCCAGATTCCGGCTGAACATCAGGAAAAACCTCCTGACTGTTGGAGCAATATGACAATGGAACCAATTACCTGGGGAGGTAGTGGGCTCTCCCACACTGGAGGCATTCAAGATGAGGCTGGACAGCCATCTGTCAGGGATGCTCTGACTTGGATTCCTGCATTGAGTGGGGGGTTGGACTCGATGGCCTTGTAGGCCCTTTCCAACCCTACTATTCTATGATTCTATGATTCCCCTGAGAGCTTCTCTAAAATGGAATTTGGCCCTGAGGCAGAAAGCAGTTCAATACCCCTGCTCTACATTCTAAAGTCAAAAGCCAAACCCTTCTGAGAAAGAAAGCCTTTATATAGCCACTACAAGGCAAAGAGGGAGAAACAGCCCCATAACACATTTGGAAAGTCATATAAAAATCTGAAGGCAACTCCTGGGAGCAGCTGAGTCCATTTTATGTAGCAAAATCACGTGGAGCAGGACCCAGCCCATAGATCACAGGTGGCAAGATAGATCAGAGAAGGCCTGCACATGCTTTTAAGCATTTGTCATGTGCTTTTAAGCATTTGTCATGTGCTTTTAAGCCACCGTGTAGAAATTATCTGTGATGAGAATGAATTTAAAACCTATTGGAAAATTATGCAAATGATGACACTAGCAAATATAACATGTAGATTTTCTACAGATTCAAATAGCCTTATATCTATGTAGTGATGTTATTGCTGGAATATATTTCTAATTGGTCTGGTTCTATTTATTGCTTTACATTTGCTGATATTGCTTATCACATAAGTGTCACTTTTGTTATGATTCTGGTAAGTTTTAAGTGGAAGCTTGAAACGTTACACAAACTTAAGTAATGTGTCACACATTTAAAAAATGTTGATGGCTAAATGTCTCAAGAATCTACTGTCTAACTCAGGGAAGCAACCATTCTGCCATCACACTCCTGTTGCTTTATAATTTGAAAATGAAGACCACACAATGGAAAATATTGTCTCTTGTTACCTAGCTGGATTTAGCTGGAGGGGTCTCTGAGAATCCTAAAAGGCTGGCTCTTCTATAACCTGATAGCTACAACAGAACATAAGCTTTTCAACAAAGTAGATTGATGAAGCCATTACCTCTCCTTCATGATATTTCTGAGTGTAGAGGAGAACAGGAATGCAGGAATGGAAAGTTTCTACAAGGAGGGGAAAGCTTAGATGAGATTGAAAAGGGATTTATGAAGGCAGGAATTGGCATTTTAAGGTTAGAGATTAGAGACGACAGTCTGAGGGTAGATTTGTATGGACACTAGTAGCTGATAAGGTAGGTGTGTGTGTGTGTGTGTGTGTCCCTCTATGTTAGCATACCATGGCATACTATACTATGCACTGACATAAATATATATGAGCATAGATACATATCATTGGCCTCCCTTAAACACTGCTGAAAAGCAGCCACATTAGTAATGTGTGTGAGTGTGTGTGTGTGTATAATAAAGGACAAAGGAAAAAGCAGGGAAGTAGACAGTGCTGATAAAATGTAGCAATGTAGAATTGATTCATGAAATTAAGGCAAGTAGAGATCATGACAAAGGAAAAATAATGGTACTCATTCAGCTACATTTTCTGGCCCAGCACTGTAGCTGGAAATATCACAGGGAAATGCACATCCATATTTACTGCCACAAATCTTCACAAGTGCAAAGCAATACATTGATTTCAGAAATGATCTCGATATACATCCTGAAATTTAGTGTTCAACCTATTCTAGATGGGTCTTCATTTTACATTCAGGTCAGGATCAAGTTTGTGACTTGGTGTTCTATCCAGCCCAAATGTCTTCCATGGAACAACATGTCTATCACCAGCTTAGGCTAATATGCCAGCTGTGACCTTTCCTCCTGGACAGAGATAGCGTTGCCACAGTTGACCCTGTCCTAGTAACATTCAGATTTGATTACTGCAGTGCATTGTACATGGGTCTGCCCTTGAAGAATACTTGGTAACCTCAGTTGGTTTGTACATTGACCAGATTATTCACTGGAACTGGCTGGTGGGAACATATCTCACCAGTAGTTTTTTGTTTTGTTTTGTTTTTTAAATGACTAGCTTCCAATTTGTTTCCAGGTGAAATTCAATGTGATAGTTTAGTTTGACCTTTTAAAAACTGTATGTGGCTTGGGACTAAGATAACTGAAAGGCTACCTTTCCCAGTGTGAACGTGCCCACCCTCTAAGATAATCATTGGAGATCCTTTAAGTACTCCTGCCTTCTAAGGTTAGGTGACTGGTGTCCAGAGGGAGGGTCTTCTTGTTGGTGGCACCTACTTTCCCCAGGGACATTCAGTTGGTGCCTACTCTGCTAAAAGTTATGTGCCAGCCTGCCAGGTAAAAGCAAACCTATTACATCAAGTTTTTAATTTTATGGCTGTTTTGTTTTTACTGATGTTTCTGCCTTATTCTTTTTATTCCTGTTGCTCTGTTGAAGTTTTATTGGGTATTGGTTTTTAGTTGATTTTTTACATTTTTGTAGATAGCTGCCTTGGAAGCTTTTGTGATAGATAGATAGATAAATAGATAGAAAGATAGTTTTGTAAAACTTTGATATTACATTCATAAGTTTCCCTGGTAGACTGAGAGAGGCTTGAAGGCAGAGACGCTTGCAAGCAGCAACCCTGTAAGGAGTCCTGTAAGGATTATGCCTGTAAGGAGTCCTTGGAAATCAGAACTTTGAAAATGAATGATGATGCCTTTCCAATTTACAAATCATATTTGGGTATTCTTTCCTTCTTTCCTTCTTTCTTTCTTAAAACTCATTGCCCTAAATGTATATCACATGAGTAAAGGTTTATGGATGGAACCGAGCCCAAGATTAAAAGAGATTTTAGGGACATAATCCCCCACTTTGGCCATCCATGTTCTGCTTATTTCCCTTAAGGTTTGCTCTTAGTTTCTTTTATCTTTTCAGTCCAGACTGTAATGAGAATTAGTCCAAGGACTGTTACTTAATTTTCCAGTAGTTTATGTGTACAGTAGTCATATCTTGAGTATAATTAACACTGTATAGCTCCCATTAATATTTTTAAGCACTTAAAATGTACCATTATGGCCAAAGATAAAGTTGTCATTAAAGGACCATTGCTATTTATTATACTCATAAAAGAGTCACTTTGCTACAGGAAAAAATATATATAGTTGGGTTCCATTTGGAAAGCAGTAACTGATAGCAGCATTAGTTATGGCACCCCAGGGATTAAAGGACGGCTCTAAATTGATCCAATTCTTATTCTATCCAAAAGTCAATAGAGAAATCTAAAAGCAGGTGACAGATCATTGCATTGCACAGCATAATCCTGATTACCAATGTTGTTTTTAACCATCCGTTGTTTCCCTAAATGCTCAACATTGTATTGTGCTGTCTGTATTTTGATTTAATTGCATGAATATTTCATAGTTTCATCTTTATGTTATTCCAGATCTCTTGCTCAGTTGTTTTGAAAGCAATTCAAAATAAGAGTTCTTTGATAAACTCATCATTATTATATTTTGAAAAAGTTTATTAACTCTTTGATTTCACAAAAGATTTCTGAACAATTACTGAGGTGCCTAGAGCTGTGATATCATGGGGTGGAGAATATTTGCTTTGCTTGCTTCTCAGAGCTGGATTCAAAGGACTACTGCATCAGAAAATGAGCATTTAGGATGTAGTCTGTAACCATTACTGATGTACCCCAGTGTGAAAACCTGTGGCAATCTGCTGCCATCACAAGCCAAGCCTACCATTGCAATGTTCCTGAAATATGCTATGCCAACATAAACGCCATCACCAGATGTTCAGTCACATTATTGCATTAGGCTGAAGAGACAAGAGAGGAAGTTTGGTGGGGCAGATTGAGGGCAGGACCAGGCATAACTTCATGGCATTACAGGAATGTATCAGGACTTGAGCTCACAGGGGTCTTGAACCTAGGATCTGGGGTTGTCCAGCATGAATAGCCTGTGTGCTGTTATGCAGCTCTGGCCAAATGGGTGAGATCAGCCACTAGAAAGGAAACCTCTTAACAGCACTGGGTGGAACAGAACAGGGGTACTCCCTGACCCTTATAAAGGCTTCCGGACCAAGTTTGCTCACTGGTCTGAGCAACTCAAGGACTGCTGCTCCCTGCAGACCCACTGCTGCACTTTGGGGGCTTTTGCTCCACATCATCTCATCTGCCCTATCTTTCCCTGCCCCCTATTTTACTGCAGCTTCTCAGCCCTACAGATCTACCTAATTGTGCCAAATATTTGCAGTAGCTTTTTTACCGCCACTATGATTGCAGAATGTAGTCAAAAGCAGGTGGATTTGTCCAATGTGCCAAACACAGGTGGGCACTTTAACTTAGGGATGGGTGAATCTGTCAGTTTCACTTTCTCCTGCATTCAGATTGCTTAAACCTCAAGTTCTTTCTCTCCTGGATATGAAGAACTTTGCAAATTTCAATAAATTCTTATAAAAATGAACTGAAATAAAATTCTCATCCATCTGTATCAGCCATATTCAATAGGTACAGTTATTCCCCTCTGGAGAGGACCATGATATACCTGCCTGCCATTTAGCTGTTAAAGGTGAGGAGCTAGTCAGAAAAAAGAAGTGGCAGCCCTAATTAAGTGCTAACATGCTTGAATACACAGGGATTCAGTGCCATATGTTTAAGAGCATTCAAAACCCTGGGTCTTGATAGACAAATCTGTTAGTTTCAGTTTTTCCCACATTTGACTTTTTAAATTCTCTTTTTGTCCTGAATATGGAGAACTTTGCAAATTTTGGTAAATTCTTACCAAAACTGAACTGAAACAAAATTGTCACCCATCCCTTCTTTAGCTATAAGGGCCTCTGGGTGCTGTTGTCACCACACCTTTCTATCCTTCATGCAACTGAACTGTCAGGACTGATCCATATATGCTCATCAAAGATAGTTCACTAATCAAAAGAGGATCATGCCACTCCAGCTTCAAATCTCTCCACAGGAAATCTCAAATCGACCATGCTAGAGAAAATTCTTATCTATGGTGTACCAAGCTGTGTAATTTTTATCCCTGAGACAGTTTCAGACAAATGTCCCTCCAACTGAGGAGTTTCTCCCCATGTGAAGACTATATGTACCAACTCAGAAAGATATGTATGGATCAGATCATAGTAGCACTTTTTAAAAACTATGTAGAGCTACTTTGTTGTCATAGCTCTCCCTTTATATATGAAATAGCTACTTTTTCCAAAGTCAGGTTGGGAATTCATTTTAGTCAAAATCTAATTGTTGGAGCAAAACATGAACCCTTTCATAGGAGTAAACAATTATCACTGAAATGATATAACAGTTTAATGGGTTTGCATGATTTATGTCCTACATAAATCCTTTATGACAAAGAATTGAAAGATGAGGTTATGAATGTATAATGGGAAGTCAACAGAATATGTCACCTTTGGATTAGTTTCTAAGGAAACAGGCCTTGCAATTAGAGTTTTCATAATGGTCAAGGGCTCATAAAACTATCAATGACATCCTCAGTAATTAAAAATTCCTAAGGTGTAATAATTTGCTTCCCTGAACTTATTGCCAATTATGCTTACTGGAGGTCAATCTGCATAATGGCACCGAGAGAGCTTTTGTAGTTCTGGTGAATCAGGGCCAGTGTTTTCAAACAGATGCCTGAAGTGTAGCAATTGTGGGGAAAGGCTTAGTTCCATAGCTGCTATGCTATTTCCTCACTGGTTCCAAGCAGAGTGTTTCTCCTAACCTAGGAGAAAATGTCATTCCCAAGCAAACATAGTGAAGATCAGTTGGGCACAGAGTGAGAAGTATACTCATCCACTGATTTTATCTCTCTGTCTACACCCTATCCTCAGATTTTCTTTGGGATCAAAAGAAAATGATAAAAAATAAAATGGTCAACTTCACAATACCTTTATACTAAGCTATGGTGCAACCACACTTGGAATACTTTGTACAGTTCTGATAGCTGCACCTTGAGAAGGATATTGTATAGCAAGTAAAGGTGCAAAAAAGGGCAACCAGAATTATGAAGGGGCTGAAGCAACTCCCATATGAAGAAAGGTTACAATGTTATAGTCTTTCAACTTAGAAAAAAGGTGAGTAATGGTGTGTGTGTGGGGGAGGGCATGATAGAGGTGTACAAAATTATGTATGGTGTATTTCTCCCTCTCTCAGAATACTAGAATTTGGGATCATCTGATAAAGCTGAATGGTGGGAGAATCAGAACAGATGGACGGAATTATTTTTTTACACAGTGCATAAACAATGAAATCCCAGGTCATAGACTGAAAGTATATGAGGCAGCCACCTTGCTGAAGTTAAGCAGGTTTGGGTCTGGTCAGTGCTTGGAAGGGAGACTACCTGGGAACCACATGTAGCCACCTTGAGTTCCATGATGGAAGAAAAGTGGGATATAAATGTAATAAATAAAATAAAATAAATTTGCTGCCACAAGATATGTGATGGCCACCAATGTTGTTGTTGTTGTTTATTCATTCAGTCACTTCTGACTCTTCGTGACTTCATGGACCAGCCCACGCCAGAGCTTCCTGTCAGCCGTCACCACCCCCAGCTCCCCCAAGGTCGAGTCCATCACCTCCAGAATATCAAAGGAAATTAGACGAATTTGTGGAGAGTTATCAGTGGCTATTATTGATGATGGCTATACTACATTCGTGATCAGAGGCAGCACTGGACGGTGTTCTGTTTCTGGGCTGTTTATTGGCATAAAGATGGCCATTGTGGGAAAGAGGATTCTGGATTAGGCTTTTCATATGTTGAGACTAATAGCTGATTCACACATTACAAAGAGGCAGAAATTACACATATTCAGATGAGTCATGTTTTGGTATTGCAAGGGGTATTTGATATATAAACAGCTGCCAAGTTTGCATGTGGGCTAGGATATGATTCTTTAGCCCATTCCAATTATCTCTTAAAATCAAAAAGTGAGTCCATCACACAAGAATATCATAGTGCCTTAACATGGTATAGTAAATGAAATATAAAATGTCATAGGAACAGTACTCAGATACAAGGACCATGGGTTATGGTGGTGGTAAAAAAAAATCCCTCTGTACGTGGCCTCAGGCAGAAACACATTACTAGCCAATTTCACAATGCCTTGGGACTTGGATATTTATTCACTGAAACAGATGGTCCTCAATGGATGACCATTTATAGCACTTTCACATTCGCACAATGCTAATATAACACTTGCCATTAAACAGCTTTATATTCAGCGTATTACCTGCTCTTCAAATTCCTTGCTTGTCACTGCTTTCTGCCTCTGCAACAGGGAATTGCATCAGATTTAGATGAGGCCTGAAGCCTGAGCAGAATTAGGCCCTATCAGACCATTTCTGGTACTTCCTAGGGATGTACAGCTTTGTTAAAATAGTTCTAACTGTGTTTCACAGATGGTCAGGCATCTTTTGTTACATCATCAACTCATTGGTGGATTTGGATTCCCCCCCCTTTGGAAAAGTATGCAAAAATGTCCACCACAAGTTAGGGAACTTTCAGTGGTATGTAAAATTTTGCATAATTTTCTTAGCTCAGGTTACAGTGAGCAGGGCACACACAAACAAAAGACTGCTATACAACAGAGGCTGAAGAGAGATCAGAGATGCATAAAACGGTGTGTGTGTGTGTGTGTGTTTAATGGCATATATATTAGCATATTTTACAGCAACTTTTGTATTTTTGTACAATTACATTTGTGTACAATTCTGGGAAGTAAAAAAACCAGTCCACAAGTCTGTGGAATCCCTGCAACTTGGAAAAAGCCGATCTGCTGCAGAATCTGTGAGTTGGATTCATAGAAATCCAATCTCATTTGAATCCATTGCAGGTTTCTCCAACATCCCTAGCACTTCCTAAAGCAAAGCAGCCTGCCCCTCTGAAGCTGGGAGAACTAAAGCTGGGCCAGAACAAGGCTGCATTGCTGTTATGTGCTCACACATTCTCTCTCCTTTGGTTTCGTTACTTTAAAATGCTGATGAGTGGTGTGGGGGGAGGGAACGTAGTTGAGTGACTGATAGGTCCACTTTATAATCCCAGGGCACATTTTACCAGGGGCTCCAATTAGGGGTGGGTGAACCACCCCGCATCCGAGCCATGTGCTGCTCGCTGGAGATCCACCACTTACCCACTCCTGTTCGGTGCACTGGGCAAGCCGTCAGAAAGTCTGCGGTCACCCAGAGAGCAGCGTGTGATGTCCCCCCATCCTGCAAGCCACCATTTTGCATAAAAATGGCAGTTTGGCTATTTACATAAATCATTATTTGCGTAAAACTGACAGCCATAAGTAGTACCATTTATCCAAAATTCGAGGTGCTATTTATGGCCACCGTTTTATGCATATGATGATTTAAATAAATACATCATCAACCAAGCCACCATTTCTATACAAAATGGAGGCTTGCAGACAAGGAGGAATCCCCGTGATGGCCCAACTCAGCATGTGCTGGTGAGAAATCACCAAGGTTTGAGCCTCAACCAGACTCCTGTGGCATCCCAAGCTCCAATCACAGTACTCTGGGGGAGAGCAAAGATGGGAACATGAGATGTCCATTCTTCCAACACCATCAGGCTTCACTATGAAGAAAACCCTTAAATTAGTTTTCAGTCATCATAACTACCTAGCCCCTGAACCTATCCTTCTGAAAATATGCAGGTTTCTTGCCTGGGAATATGTTGCATCATTTTCATACAAATTTCCCCAAAAAATAGGGAGGGGGGAGGGGAAGCAAATCATTCCCCCCCACCTCCCCCAAAATTGAGGACTATCTTTCTACATGAACTGCTGCACTTATCCTTCTGAAACTTTGAATATTTCTTACCTAGGCCCACATCTAAGCTATCATTTTCAGAACAATGGTCCACAAAGAACATAGGGGGATAAGTGTGCCCCCTCTTTTGGGATACCCTCAAAATATCAAGACTGTTCTTGCATGAAACCCCTGGATCTATTTATCTGAAACTTGGCAGGCTTGATCCCTTCAGCATCTATCTCTTCAATTTTCATCAAATTCTTCAAAGGAATACAAAAGTTTATCAGCAGCTTCCTTTAAAAAAATATAAAGGTGTGTAGCATAAACCTCCTTCACCTCTTTGTCTGAAATTTGGCAGACATAATCCCCTCCTAAGGGGCGACTATGCCATCAAATATCATCCAACTCTGACCAAGAGAAAACACCTCATACCTTTTTATTTTCCATGATAGTCAGTGGAGGTGCAAAGACTCAGATTTCCAAATATCATCTGAGGTTCATTACCCAAGTCAAAGGGGATGGCCTCCAAATCAGTCCGAGCAGAAATGGACCATTTTCCAAAGCACTCAGATGGGGTCCAAGTCAAATCTGAGGGTTAGTACACACCTCTACTCAGGCATAAAATAATCTGCAGGATATTTGGTTAAATCTGATTTTTTTAAAAAAAAGTTTAAGTTTAGGAAGGGGATGGTTTTGCAGAGCTGGACCAGATAATATCACGTTCCTTTTGGCTTATTATGTCATCAAATATTTAAAGAAATACATCTACTACAAAACTATAAGCCATCCTTGCAAAAACCAAAGTAGTATATACTAATCCACTATACTAGTTGGACTGTTGTAGCTTTGTTGAAATGGGATTGATCTTTTGCTAAAACCTATTCTATGTTTATTTAATTTAAGACAATACATCCAATATAATCTAAATAAGCCACACTAAAGTCTGTCTCTTCTAGTATACCAATAATAATTAAAGGGTCAGGTTTCAAAACCAATGGGAAACAAACAACACATGATATCTTAATAGTTTTCATGCTCTGAGGGTAGTTGTAATTAATTCATTACTTATTTGACAGTTACTACTGCTATTTTATACTAGTCATTTGCTTTTGCTGATCCTTTTTCAGTGTTTGCAAAAAAAAAAAAATCCTTCAACCAAGTAGAAAATATCAGCTGAAAGGTTAACAGATCATTTTAAATCCACACAACAAGCAACTTGGCAAACTGGTACCTATACAAGATCCTGTTTTGTCAAGTATGGAAGAAGATTCCCATTCACTTCTACATTGGATGTGCTCACAACTGCTGTTCCAAACATCATTGGTTCAAGTGCATCTTAACATCAGATGGAAAGTACTTCACTTTTGTATGGTTTACACTGTCACTTCAGTGCTGGGTAAACTACTGTTTTTTTTTCTTCTCTTTCTACCATTAGTCCTCTCTGTATTATCTTTATCTCTAGGCTTGGGGAGAGGGTGGGCTGTATGTCTTTAAAAAGAGGAAACAACTATTCAGCTATTTCTGCCCAGATGGACAGGAATAGTTCCACTCTATTCCTCGACTTTCCACACTGTATTTTTCCAGCCATCTTGGAAAAATAGTTACAAATAAACTGTTGGTGGCCTCTTCTTATATAATGCCATATATTTTTCCTTTGAAAAGTTAAACTCTCATTTTACTTATCTTCATGGAATATATTACATTATGTACCTTTTAGTGAGCTCATACCTTTGAGAATATAGGTACAGAATTTTGCCTAGATCAGTCACACCACAGGTTTTCTGTTCTTTGTTATTACTTTTCCTGAAGCAAACTGGTGAAATTTTAAAGGGGAAATGCTTCCCTGTTCCTATAAATCATTCAGAGTGATAAAATTCTCCAGAAGCCTCTACAACATTTTAATCTCTTTCATTCTAAAGATTCTTGTAAATTATTTAAATCCTTGGGAGCAAAAGTTTGAAACTCAGTATTGTGTTATTCCTGTGGTTTCTTTTCAAAGTAGACATTGCAAAAAGGAACCATTAAAATGTAAACTAGAATCAACTATCAATCAAGTTACCTATTCCAAAGACCTTTTAAGGTTATGCCAAACTAGCAATTTAACTCAGTGAGATTTACTTCTAAGTAAGTGTGCATAGGATTACATTGCTTGTAACTTAAAGTACAGATAATGCAGAAACATTCAATGAGATACTACGTCTAGAAGATTTCTGCTTATCAAATTAATATCTGTGTTGAGAGGTGGGGGGAGCCTTGTGAGCACACATCATTGTTTCTACATTTAAGTAGTTGAGTATGATCTAAAGAAACTTCAACATACTTAGGTCCAATTGATTTCAGTAAGACTTAGGGAGCAATCCTAAATTCCCAGAGAACATAAGAACAGCCAAGGCTCCATCTAGGCCAGCATTCTGTTCACACAGTAGCCAACCAGCTGTTGACTGGGAACTCAGAAGCAGGACACAAGTGCATCATCACCCTCCTGCCCATGTTCCCCAGCAACTGGTGCACATAGGCACTGCCTCTGATACTGGAGGTAGCACATATCAGGACTAGTAGCCACTGCTAGCCTTCTCCTCCATGAATTTGTCTAACCCCTTTTAAAACCATCCAAATTGGTGGCCATCACTATGTCTTGTGGTAGTGAATTCCATAGTTTAACATCCTACGTATCTAACATTTAAGTGATTTAATTTATTGTCATTTCAATCTTCCTCCAAGGAGCTCAGGGTTATGTGCATGCCTCTTTTCAGCCTCAAGACAATCCTGAGGAGTATGCTAGGCTGAGAGACAGTGACTGACTAGCCCAAGGTCACAGCTTTATTTACTATATTTTTATCCCATCCTTCCTCAAAGGAGCTAAGGAAGGCATACATGATTTTCCCACACACACCCATTTTATCCTAACAACAATCCTGTAAGGGAGGCTGAGAGACAGTGAGTGGGCCAAGTTCACCCAGTGAGCTTCATGAGTGAGAAGATTTTTGAACCCAGGTATTGTTACAGGCCAGCACCAGAAGCCTTCAGAGACTGAAGTCTCCAGCAACAGTGATTCCAAGGATGCACCAGAACCAGTCCCTGGACCTTCTAAATTGGCACCCACTGCCTCAGATCTCATCTCAAAGCCACATGACCCCAAGAGGTGTCACTACCCCCTGAGTCCAAGAAGAAGTGGGTCTCTAGTGAACAGGGAGACCCTGAGGAGCAGTCTCCAACCAGCTCTTTATCCCTTCAACCTTCACTCACCAGGAGAAGCCAACACCTATAGGAAAAGGCTCTGGCCCTTTAACAGCCAAATAAAGCACCTCAGAGGGTGGAGCTTCCAGAAGGGCTCTCCTGGCCGGACTCTATATCCCTGCCAGTTATTCTCACTCAATGCTGGGGTAACTTGTCCTTACTCTAGCTTCAAGGCTTCTGTCCATGGTCCTGAAATTAACTCTAGTCCCACATGTGATCCAGCTGCCTGTCCCATGTAGTACAGAGGAGATAATGTGAGCCCAGATGGAGCAGGACAGATATTTCTAGTGAAGTATTCTAAGTCTGGTTTTGGAGCTCCAAACACAACTAGCTATGGGGCTTATGCAACCTTAGCATCCTTATTATCTTCCCTTTTTAAAATTGTTTGCCATTTCCATTTCTGTTCCAGTTCCCTTTAGTGTTTGACAGCAAAGACAGTATGCCAGTCAGTGCTAATTTAGCAAATATCATAGGCTTGGATCTTCAAGTTGCTCATCCATTCCTGTAAGGAGGTGATTTCCACCAGTCCCGTGCTCCATCTGCATCACACACACACACACCCCACACACATACTATATCTCACACCATTCCAAGGGTCCCCCAATGCCTAGGAGATCTGGGGGGGGGGCTACAGAGGGAAGAGGGAGAATGGAAAGCTCTGCTCTGTGAACATGAACTCTGTTTTATTTATGGAAGGAAACTTAGGACCCAAGCTATAGAAAACAATAAAAGTGCCTGTGGCCCTGACATTAGACCTACAAATAAATTTCACTTTTAGCAACTCTTGGTTGTAAACAACTTGGTGCGGCTCGTCAAAGGTGTATGTTTTATAACATAGGAGTGTATTCCATGGGGTAGATGGTTTGCCAGTATAGACTGGAAACAAAGCTCATAAATTCTTTTATTTCTGTTAATTTTGCAGCAAGTTCAGAAGTGAAGGAAAGGGAGACTTCAGCAAAAATAAACACGTATGCATGTTCTTGCGACTGAATTTATTTACCATGTCAATCATGGAAAATCTCTCACTCCTGTCAAATGAGACTGAACTGGAGGTGACCGGCAAGTCACAACAGCTTTGGCAAGCATTATCAATACATTGAAAAGGTCATCCATTGGGGAATGTACAGTGTGGGTAATTAGAGGCAAGAGGGATTCAGGGAGAGACAATACAGCAAGCTATGAGAGAGAAGTAGGACAATGTACTTTTGGCCTAGAGTGTACTTTTGGACTGAAATATTAATAGGAATGCAAATTCACTTTGGTCTCTGTATCAGCATCTACAGCATTACTTTAAAAAAGGAGAAATCCTTAAAATATCAACAAATGTAACTGAAATGTACAGATAAAAACGTTTTTTAAAAATGCATAAGGTGGTCTGAGTACTGACTCTGCCTCCTCCCTTTCTCTTACAGTTTAGAGCTTCTTGGAGCTGCTGAAAATGCTCCAGGAAGTGGCCAAATGTCATCATATCCTGTCCCTTCTTGGGTAATTGTAAAAAGATGACTTCTCCCATATACCAATGAGTACATGGGGCAGCCATTGTTGTTGTTGTTGTTGTGTACAATTACCCAGAAAAGGACAACATGTAATGAGGTATGGCCACTTCAAACAGCTTGAAACTTAAAAAAGGAAGTTGTTGTTCTTTTTAAAGGCAGCCTTCAGGCTACCTCCTAAAATTATAAGTAGTCAAACCATGTGACGGAAAGATCAGAAGAATTTCAGACTAGTCTGCATATCTATGTTCAGATCTGAGTACTGGCCCAGGAGGTGCAAATCAACTAAGTTCATTCCAAAAGGTAGAGCAAACAAAATCCCCAAGCACCCAGGCTGCCATATCACCAAAGCCTGGAAACATGTTGGGGAAGCATGTTTTAGAGGAAGTAGCAGAGAGAAAGTGCCAGAAGGCCTAAATAAGAGGATCCAGCAGAAGCAGGCAGACCAAATAAATGGAGAGAGAATACACAGGGCATAGAGACTGGGGAAAAGAAGCTATAGGGAAAGGATTTGAAGCTCTAAACAGAGCTTGAACTACTATATTACATAGTGTCACTGGACAAGAACCATTTAGAACAGGGGGACTGAACCTCAAGCCTGGGGGTCTAATCCAGCCAGCCTGTGGTCCTAATCTGACTCTCCAGGGGTTTGCCAGATGACCACACTCTCTTCACTATGTCACCAGGTGGTTGCCTGTTCCCCCACCCCCACCTGCCAATTGTTCAGTGATTTTCTATATTTTGTACATATTGTCCCATTCTAAAAAGTTGAAAACAGAGCTGTGTGCAAGTGGCCTCTTGAAATTCTCCACCTTACTTGTGGGCAGAGAAATTTGGGAGCCAATTTCTAGGGATGTCACGAGTGTCCGGTTGGGGCTTGAAGCCTGGTGAGAAGTTGCCGGTTTGACCCACTGGACACCAGCTTGCAGACCTGAGCTCTTGCCCGACTTGCAGCATGCTGAGTCGGGCAAGAGCTCGGGCGCCCGCCCCCTCAGCAAGGAGAGGGGAAGAAGGCAGCGCCTCTCCTCCTTCCCCCATCCTTGCTACAGTGGCAGTGGCACGGGACAGCCTAGTTGTTTTCTGTACGTTTTCTTGGATTTACAGAAAACGACCAGCTTGTCCCTTGCTGCTGACAGAGGGAAGAAGGAGGCACCTATCCTCTTCTCCCCCCCACCCGCGCTGGAGGTCAGGGTGAGAGGCTGGGGGAGGGCTGCCCAGACCCTTTTTCTCACACCGGCCCTTGACAGCCAGCACAAGGAAGGAGGGTGATGGTGGCACCCCAGCGCTCTCGCCCTGGCCTCCTCTAGAGAAGGCCAGGACAAGAGGCTGGAGGGGGCTGCTGAGGCCCTCCTTCCCTGCGTTGGCCTTTGACAGCTAGCATGCGGAAGAGGGGTGACGGTGGCACCCCAGTGGTCTCTCCCTGGCCTGCTCTAGAGCAGGCCAGAATGAGAGGCTCGGGCGTGGCTGCGCTGAGGCCCTCCTTCACCGCCCTGGCCCTTAACAGCTGGTGCAAAGAAGAGGGGCAGCTCGCACAGCTCGCAGGCAGGCAGGGCGAGCAAGGAAGCTCGCCGAGCAGGCCCGGGCTGTGTGAGCTGCGCGGGGGGGGGGGGGGAATTCATCAAGCTTCCCGATCCCAGATGGAGATGGGCTCGTCCATCCCTAACAATTTCACTGAATTTCTCCAGGGGGAGGAGAAATTCTCAACTGTTTCTCACAGGTGGGGCCTGGGTCCCCCATTGGCAGGCTTGTTGCAGCCCAGCTTCTTCCTTTTCTGGTAAGGTCTTTGGGGGTTTTCGTGCTGCAGTATTGTCAAGGGCTCCTTGGAGGCCTCTCTCAGTCTAATCCAGTAGCCAAGTCCAGACACAGACAAAGGGATTCCTTTCAAAGCTTTATTCTTCTTTTACAACTTAACTCTATCGTTTGCAACTAGATCTGAGCAGCACAGTACCTATGCCCTAAGTTGGAACAGTCGGTCCCCATTTGAAAGGGAATTACTGGCAGACCCCTGAACTTAAGGACTAGGGAGAGTCCCTCCCCTTTTCCCTTGGATCCTCTGGGCGCAGCCGTTGTTTGCGCACCAACCGGGCACTACGCATCCTTTCTGTGCCCTCCATTTGGTGCCGCTCTCTGCGTTGGCGTCGCACGTCCACCAAGTCTGCTATCGGCGCTCTGTCACTCCCTGGACTGCTATCTAAGCTAGGAATGCTGGTGGGAGGAATCTCCATCAGCTGTTGGCCCTGGGAAAGAGGAATGCGCTCCTCTCCCAGGAGCGACTGCTCTTCCTCAGAATCAGAACTACTCTGGGATTCTATGGGCTCAGTGTCCACCCTGACAAATATGTCTTGGCAGGCTGGCCCCCAGTTTGCATCCACCGCAATGCCGATGGGGGCGGTGTTGTGTCCAGCTCCAGGGATGAGGTGGAGTTACTGCTCTGCCAAAATCTGTTGTCCAATTTCCTGAAAGTTTTCTCTCCCCCCACCACCACGTGAAAGAGGCTTCCATCGTTCTGCCTCATTCAGGATGTTTTATAGTTTATTTTTGTGGTGTTTTTGAGCTTGCCTAATCACTGCTACCCTCCCAGGCTGCCTGCATATCCTGATCTGAAAAGGCCTTATGGGAGGAATTACATCATTGTGCCTTAAACTGGGCCTTAATTGAAGTGTAGGAAGCTGAGGAGGCCACAGGTGGCCAGAGAGATAACTGTACAAAGAAAAACAGGACACTTGTGCTCACCCCTCGGACACCTCCCAAGTAAGGTAAGCCCAAGAAACCCAAACCCAACCCATGAGAATTTCTCCGAAATGTCTTTACCATTCAATTTCTTTTCTGAGGCAATTTCTCTTCTGTCAAATTGAATGAGAACGGTCAGAAAAAAATGTGGGAGAAATTTTTGGCATAGCACTAGTTGGAAATGCCTCTCTTAAGACTTAGTGCCCGTAAGAGCTTTAAGGTAAAATATACTGCTGGTGGTGGTGTGTTGGCCCCACCCCCTTTACCTTCAGCTCCACCCACCATTAGAGTGCAGCCCCAAGAGTGTCTCCAAAATTGAATTTGGTCCTCAGACAGAGATTCAGAGCCCATGGCTTAGAACCTACAGGCAGTAGTTGCTGTATACTTTTAAGGGGAAGTGATGCGGGAAGTGATGCAGGAAATACGTAAGTGAGAAGCATCTCACATATGTATTTCCTTCTTTTTCTTTTGGCAGAGGGAGCATGTCCTGATGGCTACTATAACTGGAGGAAATGAAGTGCCATTGTTCTGTGTTTAGGCAGTGCATGGATGTTCTGCTGTTGGTAAGAGAGGTAGTGAAGGGGGAGTGGGGAAAATAAATTAGAATAAATGTGCCAGCAATTTTGTGCAGACTTCCACTTGTTTAGTTTATAGCCAAAAGTGAGACCCATTCAGATAAATGGGAGTAGTGCCATGGACCTCAGTGAGAACAGATTTATTCTGTATTTGAAGAGGTTTAAAAACTGGAAACATTTCATACCAAACAAATGGTGAGCCTTTGAATACACACACACACACACACACACACACACACGGTGAGAGATTTCTTATTTGGGTCTTTAGAAAAGAATGAAAGCATTTCTGGAAAAGAGTCAAGCTAATTTTAGGTTAATTTTTTGCCAACCTTCTTGTATATCAAAGCTCTTAAATATAGCCAACTTTAAGCATAATTGGTCTATCAACAATTAAGATTCTATTTTCAGTTCCAAAGAGTTTTTTTTTTTTAGCTGAAGTTTGTAGACATGCATAGTTGCAAAGCAAGCCTGTGCTGTGATGTTGGCTCACAGAGCTTCTACAATTTTTGCTCTGCTTTTAAGATGGCTGCTGAAGCATAAGGTGACAGAGAATGCAGCCTAGAGGCATTTCCTTTTGATGTATACATCAGAGTGAAATCAATGGGATTTAAGTGCACAGTTAAATTGTGTTTAATTCATTGAAACATGTAGTGTAATCCTACAGATGAATAATTCCCACAGAGTTCAGTCAGATGTATTTTTAATAACACATTTGCCTGGCATTGCAGCTTTAAGCATATGCTATATTTGGAGGATTGCATCCTTTAGACATAATCCAGAACATCACAGGGCTCCATTTAGATGGCGGCTTCCATGTTCCCTTCTGTGTTGGAGAATGCTCAATGTATGAAATGAGGGATCGCATTGCTGGTAAATATTTTCATTGAACTATAAGGAAATACAGTGGATTTAATCAGGAATGACTGCTACTTTACTTATAGAGTTACTTATTTTCATTCAGAATAGCACAGTGCCTTTGTCTCCCCCATCCCTCCACATTTTTTTCTGGCCTTTTCACGTGGTGCATGACAGAAAACCCATTGAACCTGATAGAAAATTCCCATTGACTTTGGTGAGCTTGGAACAGGGAAGATGACACAACTGGGTTCTTTATATTAACAGAAAATCAATGTTAATTCCCAAAGGACAGAATCATTGGTGTGGAAAGCTATTAAGTATACTAGTTGCTCAAAGGCATCAACGTCTTGAAGAGCTATTTAGGAGAAGCATTCAAACAAACCTAGTATCAAAGCAATGCTGGGTTGATCAATCTTCTAATGGTTCCAGTCCATGTGTATATTCCACCATTATTGGAAAAATCAGTTCAATTAGCATCAACCACGAAAACAGAATTTGTTGTGTAGGTGATGCACATTACAGATAATATTTTCTGATGTTAATATCTAAATAATAGAATATATACTTTAAAAATAGTAGAAATATAGACAGTGGGGAAAATGGTTATAAAATGAACACACAAACAGTTATCCTAATATCCTTCCTCTCTTCCTTCCAGGTAGATTTATTTAGCATGGAAGGAGCCAAGCACTAAAACAATTAAGTGACAATGGCTGATGGATGAGATAACACATATAGTACAGAAACAAATTAACTGAGAAAGCAGTGAAGAAGCATAACTAATTTGAAGCATGGCAAAATGTTGAGTAGGATGTAATACTAGGCATCTTGTTTCATGTGTGTAATAGTTATCTAAAATGAAG
Organism: Heloderma suspectum; assembly: GCF_057233095.1. Classification (NCBI taxonomy): domain Eukaryota; kingdom Metazoa; phylum Chordata; class Lepidosauria; order Squamata; family Helodermatidae; genus Heloderma; species Heloderma suspectum. The sequence goes on along the minus strand of NC_139460.1, from coordinate 74,152,570 downwards.
GCAGTGAATAATGAGGTAGAGATGATAAATTATGAAAACTAGAGAGTATAAGGAATTACAGAGGGGCTTAATAAAGCAGAGTGAATGGGCACCAAATAAGGATCAGTGTCGATAAATAGCATAGAATAAAATCCATTCTGATAGAAACAATTCACACTACTTTAGTACCCAACTGAAATTCTTCATTTTTTAAAAGGCAGTATTGCAGTTGTATACATTCATAGATCTGAGGGTTGTTCCCCCCAAAATAGATCACCTGTCATCTATGGTGTCTTATAGCAGAGGCAGTGAAAGGTAAGATATAAATGAAACAACAAAAATAAACAAACTCCTGAAAGGGCAAGACATCTGCAGGGTGAAATTTGGAACAAGGGCATGAAAGGACCTGAGCTCGGCGGTTGAGCACATGCATTGCATGCAGAAGATCCCAGGTTCAATGCTTTGTTAAAAGGTTCTGGCGGTGGGACAGACCTGTGTCCATGGCCCTGGAGAGCCTGCTGCCAGTTAGAATAGACAGTACTGGGCTAGATAGGCAAAATAATTTGATCAGAGGCTTAGATCAAGGTTGGACTTGATGGCCTTATAGAGCCCTTCCAACCTACTATTCTGATTCTATGATTCTACTATGACTGTGTCGAATCCTGAATTTGCAACTAGAATGGAGAGAGACAGCCATGATTTGCCTGAAGGGGAAGCACCCTGGAATGCAGGATTTCTCCCTGGACTTATGAGGCAGGACAGCAACTCTGCTGCCTTGCGGGAGGGCCTCATTGCGGGCTCTTATGCTCTGGTTTTATATTTGTAACTACAGAAAATTATTACTGCTATATGTTTTCACACACACACTATATCGTCTTCAGCAATGGATCCAAATGTAACAAAAGCAGTTGTCACACATGAGGGCTAAAAGGAAAGTGGGGGTGAGGGTGTGCATGCAAGCCCTGCCCCCCAACATCTACATGCACACTGGCCCCATTCTCCCTGATCCCAATGTTGCCACATAAGCACCAAGGTCTGAAGTGGGGCTCTACTTGTGTTTTCTTGAACACAAGCAAAAGCATCTACACAACCAGGAACCCTGATAAAGCAGGGTTCCCAGTCACAAGGAGGGCTCTACTCACATTCAAGTGAACCTGAGCAGAAGCCCCTTCCAGATGTTGGTACTGAACTGAACACAGCAAGGTTTAGAACAGGGAGAACAGGGATATTGGGTGTGGAGTTTGTGTGCACGGCCTTGCCCCCACCACACTTTTAGCATTCATGTCTGTAGGTTGAATGCCCATAGAGTCTTGTAGAACCTTAAAGACTAACACGGATCCAAAAAAAGGAATCATTAAAATGTATTTCTACATATGCCATGTCTGGTAGATACTGTAATTCTGGAATTATAATGAACTATCTGTCTTCAAGTACTACAGTGAGGTATTCTATGGGCCCATCTACACTGCGCCCGCCATCTAGGGATGGTGGAGAAATCAGCCACGGACTCCAATGAGGCCAGATTCTTTAGAATCCAGCCCCCCGGAGTCTGCAGCGGAATGGACTGCTCTCCCCCACCACCCCATTCCGTCGTCGTCAGTCCGCAGTCATCGCTGCCGGGCTGCAGACGCAAATGGCGTCCAGCGCAGCGGGCACCATTTGCGTCCCTGCCCTTGGCCGTGATAGGCTACGTAAATATTTACATAGCCTATCACAGCAAAGAGCAGGGACGCAAATGGCATCCGCTATGCCGGACGCCATTCGCGTGGCAGCAGCCGGAAGTCCGGCTGTGGACAGGCCCAGCCCGCGGCTCCACGGACTTGCTGTGGAGTGGAGCCAGCCGGGGAGGTTTCTGGGGGGAGGGACGGATTGCTTCCCCCCCCCCCGCAGACCCCTTCAGTGGAGTGGTAAGTAGGTTTCCTAGTCGGGGTCCTGTCAGGTTAAATGCACTTACATTAAAACGTGATTATCCACACTCATCCATTTTCCCCGTTGCGGTTCTTGATCAAATGTGTGAGCTCGGTTCACACTCAAGAGCTGTGCTGTTTTCCTGCTCTTAAAGATGGTGGCTGTCACTGGAGGAGCAGAAACTCTCCCTGTCTCTGCTGATTCCCAGCCCACCGTCCCTCTCTTCCTCTATCCCTGTGTGTGTGTGTGTGTAGGGATGGTGCAAGCATCCTGTTGGGGCTCGAAGCCCGGTGAGAGCTTGTCCCTTACTGCCACTGCTATAGCAGGTGGGGTTGGAGGGAAGAAGGAGGCACCTATCCTCTTCTCCCTCCACCTGCTGGAGGCCAGGGCGAGAGGCTGGGGGGTGTCTGCCGATGCTCTTTTCCCCGCACCAGCCCTTTGCAGCCAGCATGAGGAAGAGGGGCAACAGCGACAGCACCCAGCGCTCAGGTGGGGGGGGGCTGCTAGCGTCTTTGAAGCTTCAAATCTGCACAGCTTCAAAGACTGTGAGATTACATTGCATAGGTTCCTCAGCACTCAAAGCTTTATCAGCAGCAAGGAAATGGCTGGAGGCACATGCTCCTGTCTGATTTTGGAAGCTCAGTAGGGTCAGACCTCATCAGAATTTTGGATGGGTGACCACCTGGGAATCAGGCTTCCTGCACTGAGCAGGGGGTTGTTCTCTCCCTCCAAATGGCACTAACTTTTACCTCCTTCTATCCCCTGCTTTGGCTTAAAAAAAAAAAATAAGGATCACAACTGAGTGTCTTTACACATGCTGCCTTCCCCCACCCTTCCCCCCCATTATAGTTTAACTGGTGCTGTAATGTTTTCTCATGGCCCCAATCCTGGGCACTCACTTACTTGAGGGTAAGCCACATTGAACTCAATAGAACTTACTACTGAGTAGACATAAGATCACCCTGTAAGTGATCTTTTTTAAACAAAAAATTAAGGCATTATCTTCAAATCTTCAGATCTTTGAAGAAGATTTGATGAGAGAGAACAACCCCCTGAAGCCTGATTTCCTGGCGGTTGCTCATCCAAAATTCTGACCAGGGCTGACCCAGCTGAGCTTCCCAGATCAGACAAGAGCCAGCACCTCTAGTCCTCTGCCGGTTGGTGATGAAACTTCCAGTGCTAAGCAAGCTATCCTATCTGTAGCTGGAAGACCAGATGGGGGTATCTAGAGCTGTGATTGGACAGGAGGGAAATACAAACACTGCCGTATATGGACAGGCGTGGGAGGGGACTACGACCTTATGAGGTCATGAACATGGAAGAGCAGAGCACATGAATAGGAAATACCGGGATATCAGGGTAGGGATGGCGGAGAATTTCTCCCCGAAACTTCGGGGGGCCGAGCGCCAACGTGTTCAGCCCCCCGAACAAGTTTCGGGGAGAAATCCTCTGCACCCCCCCGCACCCCGCACACACCCCCCGGGACGGGACTTACCTTCACCGAATGTCCCTCCCGGTGGCTGGTCCAGCCGGCAGTTCGGCGGGTGTTCGAGCGAGGCGGGAGCGGCAGCCAGTCTTTTGACCGGCTGCCGCCGCCGCCATTACAATGAAAGAAAAAAAAAACACGCCCCCTGATAGGCTACGTGACAATTCACGTAGCCTATCACGGCTAGATTTGCAAAGTCAGCCGTGATAGGCTACGTGAATCGTCACGTAGCCTATCACAGGTGACTTTGAAAAAAAAAAAAAAAGAGTGTACGGATAATGGCGGCCCCCATAGGGAGCCGCCATTCCCGTTCCTTATTTGGTCGCTGTAGTCTACGTAAATGTTTACGTAGACTACGGCGAAAATAAGGGTAACCCTATTTGCATTACCCTTATTTTCACCATAGTCTACGTAAACATTTACATAGACTACAGCGACTAAATAGGGAACGCGAATGGCGGCTCCCTATGGGGGCCGCCATTCGCGTACGCGCTTTTTTTTTTTAAAGTCAACCGTGATAGGCTACGTGACGATTCACGTAGCCTATCACGGCTGACTTTGCAGATCTAGCTGTGATAGGCTACGTGAATCGTCACGTAGCCTATCAGGGGGCATTTTTTTTTTTTTTTACTTTCGCGTTCGCGGCCGCGCGAGGCGAGGCGCCTCCTCCCCAGCCTGAATTTCGGCCGGGCGAGGCGGGAAGCCTCCCCCCCGGCCTGAATTTCGGCCGGGCGAGGCGGGAAACCTCCCCCCCCGGCCTGAACTTTGCAGGGGGACCAGCGAAGCGCCTCCCCCCCACCGCGAACGGCCTTCGACGACAGGTAAGTGACTTTTGTCCACCCCTATATCAGGGTCTTGAAAGCGGGAGCACAGAAGTGGGAAATTCCGGTCCCAATTAGAGGCAACTCCTGCATAGTGTGAAAGATGAGTGGTGAAACCTTATTGGAACTTGGAAGCGAGAAAAAAACATAAGTGTAGATTGGCCCTATGTCTCCTTGTCAAGCTTCAAAACATGATAGACAATGAACTATAGTAAAACAGGATTGTTTATAGGTAACCAAAATGTAACAAACATTTTCTTTCTTTGCCCAGTTTTTAAATGTTAACAGGAAACATCAGCAACAAGTACTGTTTTCCATTCAGTCACTACAATATTTTCAATATACACAATATATTTCCCATATCTCAGTGGGACTAACTCTCAAGAAAATGTCTGTAGGACTACAGTGTCACAAATTCTGATCAGCAACTCATTCTGATAGTAATATTTAAATTATTCCCACTGATTGCAGGAAGACTGCCACCCCAGAAGACCTTTATTCACTTATTACAGCATCATATATATTGTAGATAATATCTTACATTCTAGGTCACTCAGAACATTCCAGCTCCATAGCTTACATTCTAGGTCACTCAGAACATTCCAGCTCCATAGCTTACATTCTAGGTCACTCAGAACATTCCAGCTCCATAGCTTTCTCTGTAACAGGAGCCATACTTCCAGAGTGTCCTTTACTTTTAACATCCAGATCTGGGCAACTTTTATGTCCCTTAGATAAAGGCCATCTTAAATCTAAGTATACTAACATACAGTTTATAGATAATAATCTACATTTTGCAAACATTCCTATTTCAAAGTAAACCATTTGAACAAATCAGACTAAGGATATGTTCAGACATTCAAAGTCTTCACCTCATATGCTCCAACTGACATTAGGTATCTATATGTTAGAGAAAGGTGACTGTTTATGTATGACTCCTTATGTCCACAGCTATAACCATAGATACCTGAAATTATTCTGTTGATGTGCTGCTATGACTAAAAAGGTGCATCCAGAAAGCTATGGCTGTATCCACTCATGTTCAAGGTTACATGTTACTGTTCTCTGTATGAATGCATCCTTGGTGTCAGTCAAATTTTTGCATGGAGATTTTAAGCATCCAACTCAAGACCTAACTTCCAAATAAATGTATTTAGTTTGTTGCAGATGGAGAGTATAATCTGAATTTTAACCCAATGCAGCTCTCTAATTAAAGGACAAATGTTACTTATGTTGCAATTGGAAGGTTCATCTTAAGTTGTAAATATTTAGACAGGTGTCTTGCTTTTCACTGGTGTGATCCAGTGATCGAATAGTAATTTGAGTCCTCTTTGAGGGTAATTTGGAACAGGGAAGTGATAGTCAGGGAAAGGCTAAGTGTCTTCTGCCCTGGCTGCTTTTCTGTTATCAGTCACACCCACCTAAAAGCAGCCTTTGAAATGTGAAAGGACCTTAAGGCTACAATTGCATATGTTGTATGCAACATCATTACGAGTTGATACCACAATCTTATACAAATTTACTTCAGAATAAAACAAATGGAACATAATGGGACTTACGTCCAGGTAAATGTGCATACGATTACACTGTCTTACTGAAATCAGAACTGTGACCTATAGGTTTTAATTTAAGAAAGATCCAAGTAGAATATGAGAATAATGTATATTAGATGTAATATAACCTTTGGAGTCAACCGATCATTCAGTTTCTATGTTTGGGCTTAAATGAATCACAGTATGTTAAGAAAGAACACTAGTCAATAACACAGCTCATAAGTATCTATGATGCTTATAATAATCCTTACCCTTATACTAATACAAATGCTTTGGCTTAACAAATGCATATTAGGAAAATGTGCTAACAGGACATCTCATTATCACCCTAATTTTTGCAGTGCAGGTTTATTAGAAAATCATGCTACTCATCTGAACTGCCATAACAGCAGCAGCATCCCCAGGGCTTTTTCATATCAAGGTTAATTTACCGTGATTAGCATAAGCAGTACAGATGTTGCTATGGGGATAGGAAACATACATCTACCAGGATGGACATTATAGGACTGTTGTAGTTCCAGTATGATTGGATTATTTGTTTTAATGTCATGTGAAATATGTCACGTGGTATCAGTCAGAATCTCTTAATACTATTTCATATTCGCCTAATCAATCACCTATTCCATCCTTTGGTATTCACAATACTACGAACATTGCATTTGCAGAATGCTTGTTTGCTGTTGCTATCATTTTCATTTGAACCATTTGTCTGCTTGTTTAATAAAATCTTAAAGAAGTAGACTCAAGAGTATTTACTAGGTTTACAGTGCGTTTCTATGCATATTTACTTAGAAAAACATCCAAATGAGTTCAATAGAACTCTCCTTCATCTGATGTCTGATGTACACTTAATCCCTATTTGGGTATTATTCAAATCCACACATCATGAGTAGGGCTGTGCCACATAGCTCAGCCCCCTGACGTCGCAAATGTGACATTGTCCCCAGGCATCCTTACATAGAATATGAACATCTGGATGGGGGAGACCTCTGAGCCAGAACCATATGAGTTCCAGCTGAGAGGGCGATGTTCCACACGTGACAACAGGGGACCCACTCCTGCTCGTATATGGAGTAGGCATGGCGGAGAATTCCGCCATGGATCTCGGTGAGGCCGAATGCCAGTGCATTCGGCCCCCCGAAATCCATGGCGGAACGAAGCCCCCCCCCCCGCCCCGCGAAATGGGCCTGGAATGGAGCACCTACCTGCTGCCGTCCACGCTGCATTATGAATGGCAGCCGCATCTGCGGCTGCCATTCGCTTCTTCCATATAGCCGTGATAGGCTACGTAAATACTTACATAGCCTACACAGCTAATGCAGTTAGCTTGCCATTTGTGTCCCTGCGGAAGCCGTGATAGGCTATGTAAGTATTTACGTAGCCTATCATGGCAAAACTAAGGGAACGCAAATGGCGGCGGCTATGGTGGCCGTCGTTTGCATTCCCTTTTTTTTTTGCCGTGATAGGCTACGTAAATATTTACGTAGCCTATCACGGCTAAAGAAGGAATGCAAATGGCGTAGGGGACGCCATTTGCGTCCCTGCTTTAGCCATGATAGGCTATGTAAATATTTGCGTAGCCTATCACGGGCCGGCATAGGGACGCAAATGGTGTCCATTTGCGTCCATTTGCGTCCACACCAGCCCGGCAGCCATTTGCGTCCGCACCAGCCCGGCAGTGGCTGGAGGCCCCGCTGCAGGTTGGCCCGGCTGGCGGCTCCGCGGCCTGGCCGCGGAGCGGAGCCAGTCGGGCAGGATTTTCCGGGAGGGGAGGAATGGATCGCCTCCCCCCACCTGCGGAACCCGGCAGAGCCAAGTAAGCAGGGTTTCGTACACCCCTAATATGGAGGCAAGCAGGCTGAATAATGTCCAAATAGGGCTTTACTTTAATTAAGATCCAGTGAGACTTTTTCAAGTATACAATTAAAGGCCCCAGTGGGACCTGCTATTTTGTTTTTCCGACAATCTATTTGTAATGACACTGCATTATGTATTCATTGATGATGATGCTCTCCCCACCCCACTTTATTGGTAAGCCCCCTGCCTCCAAACACTTTTTTCAATTCCTTACTCTCCCCGCAAGAATATTTCTGACAATGCCTTCCCACTTTTGCAGCTTGTGGATGGTGCTGTGAAAATGGGAAGGAATTAATCTTCTCCCAGCTTTGCCACATGGTGCATGAAAGTCACTTACCTGGTCTCGCAGCTTTTTGTGGTGGGGGGGAGGCGCTTCGCTGCTCTCCCCACGAAGTTCAGGCCGGGGGGGGAGGCTTCCTGCCTCGCCCGGCCGAAATTCAGGCCGGGGGGGAGGCTTCCCGCCTTGCCCAGCCGAAATTCAGGCCGGGGAGGAGGCGCCTCGCCTCGCCTGGCCGCGAAATTAAAAGTAAAAAAAAAAAAATGCCCCCGTGATAGGCTACGTGACGATTAACGTAGCCTATCATGGCTAGATCTGCAAAGTCAGCCGTGATAGGCTACGTAAATCGTCACGTAGCCTATCACGGGTGACTTAAAAAAAAAAGCGCGTACGCAAATGGCGGCCCCCATAGGGAGCCGCCATTCGCGTTCCTTATTTGGTCGCTGTAGTCTACGTAAATCTTTACGTAGACTACAGCGACCAAATAAGGAACATGAATGGCGGCTCTCTATGGGGGCCACCATTAGCCGTACGTGCTTTTTTTTTTTTTTTTAAGTCACCCGTGATAGGCTACATGACGATTTACGTAGCCTATCACGGCTGACTTTGCAAATCTAGCTGTGATAGGCTACGTTAATCGTCACGGACGTAGCCTATCACGGGGGCGTGTTTTTTTTTTCTTTGATTGGAATGGCGGCGGCGGCAGCCGGTCGAAAGACCGGCTGCCGCTCCCGCCCCTGACGAAGACCCGACGAACCGCCGGCCGGACCTGCCGCCGGGAGGGACATTCGGGAAAGGTAAGTTCTGTCCCGGGGGGGGCGGGGGGCGGGGGGGCGGAGAATTTCTCCCCAAAACTTCTTCGGGGGGCCGAACATGTTGGCGCTCGGCCCCCCGAAGTTTCGGGGAGAAATTCTCCGCCATCCCTATGCACAGCTCTATCTTTGCTTTACTTTCTTTACTTTCATGGGGCCCACACTCATTCCCTCACATCCCTGCTTCTCAGCCTACTTCTTTGTCCCACTTCCTTTATCTTCCTTGGCTAGATCTACACTAGTGCTTTTTATTGAAGTACACTGATAACTGTTGGGGCACATGATGTATTTAGTATAGTACTTTTCTAGCATTATTTCCCACTTTTTATTCCATATTATTCAAAATACTGCAACAGATGTCGTTGTGTGTGTGCTACAAGGTATAAATGTGCAAGAGAGATATAACATCATCCTGATGGGATCGTATCAATATGACACGTGGTATAGATCTGTCCCTTGTCTCTAGCCAGCTTCCCTTCCCTTTTTTCCCTTCTCTAGCATAAGCTCTTCCTCAGTACTCAACATGTCTACTTCCTTCAGCCCCTTTGTCTCTGGACTGCATATTCCTTACCTTTTGTATCTCCTGGGACCTCTTTCCAATCCTCAGTATCTCACAAAGTGACTCCTATCCCTAAGGGCTCTTTGGGGATTTATTAATTCCAGCCAAACTGACCATTTTTCCTTCATCCACAAATACTAGATTGTAAACACTTTTACAGCTCTGTTCTCTGTGCAAATTTGGCTACACGTGGCCCTGTGCAAAGGGGCACTTGAACATGTGGAGGTTGGTGCAGGGCCAGTAGGACCCTGACAATTTCTACACTGGATGATCATCTTCAGGATGCTGTACAGGAAAGCTTCTCATAGTCAGGCTCACCTTTTACTTTACTTTCCTGACAGTTCCTGAAAATTGAGATTATTCAGTGACATCATAGCCCTTTGGCTTCGGATGGGGAGGCAGATGTTAGACAACAGCAAGGTCTACTTAAGATTATTGTTCCATAGCACCCCAAGTGGAACTATTTGTGGCCTACAATATGTCTACATAAAAGAAATGAGAATTTATGAAGAGCTCACTCTTCCCATTCCTCATTATTTTAATGAAGCATGTTTTGTTTCACTTTGTTTTGCTTCCTGCCTTAGGTACTATTTGTTTTCCCTAAATAATTACACCATCAGCCTAACAGAAGATGCCAGTAATTTTGCTAAGAATTTTTAGCAGTGGAGCATAGTATGCTTAACAACCACAGGGAATTGTCTGCAGGATGTACTGCACTCCAGGGACTTCAGTATTGCCCATTAGGAATTCTACCCACTATAATTAGCAGCAATTTGTACTATCTCATCAATGCACTAAGAAGGGGGATACATCTTCACCTTGTTTCCTCTGCAACAAAGGGTGTGAATCTGAGTGAAACTTGTAATGATTCTCTATAGCCAGGATACGTAGCACTGGAAAGAAGCAGATGAAGGAAGTTAAAGTATTGTTCTGCTTTAGAATGAACAATATCTAGTGGAATTGCTACACCATTAAAAATGAAAGAAAACTGATTTTATTTGCTTATTTAATATATTAATATGTAATTAAAATATATTAAGTATTTATTAATAATTTATATTAATAATCAGGTATTAGCTGTGAAATACCATCATGGAACTCTAAGTGGCTTCTAGTCATGACAGCTATATATTACTTTCAGTATCAGAGGCAGTATTCCATTGTATACCAGTTGCTGGGGAACACGCATGTGCTACTTGTTGGCTTCCCACAGGCAGCTGGTTGGCCATTGTGTAAACAGAATGCTGGACTTTATGTCTTTAGTCTGATCCAGCATCACTCTTCTTATGCTCTTACATTCTTCAAGTTTATGAAGATAATGTTGCTTCACGAGCAATGTTGCTAACACAATATAAGAGGGCAGCAATAGGCATATTGTTGGCAAATGCAACAATGCGCTTTGTCTGGAACCAAAAATCAATACAGCCCTTCAAGCACTGCATCAAGATGCTCAAAACCCCTCCTGGATTTTTTCCTCAAGTATTCAAATGGATGCTCAAAGGGCTCATTTGCCTCTGCTGCCCTCTACCCACTAGTAACCTTGGCATGGATCCCAAGATAAGTTAAGTTAATGGAAAGAAAGTTTCCCACTCACACATTCCCCCACTTTGCCCTACCAGCCTCCTGTACCACCTAAAAATTCTCTCTTGAGGGTCAGGGGGACCCACCCCAGATTCAGCATGGATCCGAAGATAAGTTAATTGAAGAAAGCTCCTGGGCTTAAAGAAGTTAAGGTAAGGAGGCTTCCTGCCTCCTTCTCTCCCCAGTAGCCCAGCACACATTTTTCAGGAGGACCCCATGGCCCTCAGAATAGGCTGTTCAGGAGACATAGGGGGGTGAAGTGTGGAAGAGGGGAAACTTTCCTTTCATAAAATTCCTTAAGATAACTTATATTAGGATCCAAGCCATTATGTCCATAACATACCACAGTTTAGGAGGCAGGGTTGATGCTTGTCTGAGACTTGAACCAGAGCCTTCACAAATGTATGCTCTTAACCAACATTTTGTATGTGCCTGGTTTTATTTGGACAAGGACCAGTTATCTCTATAACAACAAACAATTGTTTGTTTGTTAAGCCAAACAATTGCTTTATTGAGCCAAACATAAGTCAAACAATTGGTTTGCAACCTGTTTTTTTAGAGTCCTGGCCTCAGAGAGATGAAATAACATGAACTTAAGAGTGATCAGTGAAAACAGTAGAGTTGGTTTAATTCACCTTACATTTTCTTAGCACCCTTGAAGGCTGCTGTTTAAGACTGCATACCACTTAATTGTTTTGCACCTGACTGGAGTGTTTCTATCATCTTTGCTGTGCTTTGTATTGTTATGTTTATGCTTGTGCCATAATATATTTCAGCTTTTAAATGCTGGTGGGACTGAATTCTAGAGTGCCAACATCACTTAACTCACAGATTGGCTATGCTAACTGTGGACCAGCCGGAGCATAAATATTGCATAACTAAAGCCCCTCAGTTTCATTTTCCCCCCATATGGATTACTTTAATTTAACTATAAAGGTTATTTTAATGAGGTCATAGTATAGCAATGTTTTTATTGATATGGCTTTTTTTTCATTTTTATCAAATCAAGTAGTGATAAATGCAGTTCTGATAAAGCATTTTACTCCCAATGTATGTAAGAGCATGAGAACTTAAAAAGGAAAAGAAAGGAGAGAGAGCAGGTTATAGTGCCTATATACAAACATCCAGCTTGTGAGTTAGCATTTCTTCTGCTGCTTTCACAATACATGTTATTGTTAGTTATGTTGCCAGGGTATGTAATTACCTGGTTCATAATACAATAACGTCCAGCTTATCATGCATGGATGTATTGTAAATCAAGCATAATTTCATCCCAAATTTCCAGCTCAGAATATAAAACGAAGTATGCATATGCATACTAGACCCCTTTGTAGGTCTATGTGCATGCAAAAAAAAATGTTTTAAATCCTTACTCTTTATTAAACCATCATTTATTACTGTGAACTATTCTACCAGACCACCCAACCAAACACCCTTTTGTTTGGCAAGTATCTTCTCTATTTGGCTGAATTCCCTCCATTTCATATGGTTGCTATTCCCTCTGCCCCCAGTTCAGATTTCTTGTTCTCAGGTGACAGAGTTACAGGAGTGGCTGCATTTTCAAGCTGTTCTTAGCCATGTATGGTTCTTGTTGTTCAGTCGTTCAGTCGTGTCCGACTCTTCGTGATCCCATGGACCATAGCACGCCAGGCCTTCCTGTCCTGCACTCTCTCCCGGAGTGTGCTCAAGTTCATATTCATTGCATCGGTGATGCTATCTAGCCATCTCATCCTCTGCCATCCCCTTCTCCTTTTGCCTTCATTCTTTCCCAGCATCATCGTCTTTTCCAGGGAGTTTTCTCTTCGCATTAGGTGGCCAAAATATTTGAGCTTCAGCTTCAGTATCTGGCCTTCCAATGAGCACTCAGGGTTGATTTCCTTTAGGATGGACTGATTTGACCTCCTCGCAGTCCAGGGGACTCGTAAGAGTCTTCTCCGGCACCACAGTTCGAAAGCATCAATTCTTTGGTGCTCAGCCTTCCTTATAGTCCAGCTCTCACAGCCATACATTACTACTGGGAAAACCATAGCTTTGATTAGACGGACCTTTGTCGGCAAGGTGATGTCTCTGCTTCTTACTATGCTGTCTAGGTTGGCCATAGCTTTCCTCCCAAGGAGCAAGCGTCTTTTAATTTCAGGGCTACAGTCACCGTCTGCGGTGATCTTGGAGCCCAAGAAAGTAAAATCTGTCACTGCTTCCATTTCTTCCCCTTCTATATGCCAGGAAGTGATAGGGCCAGATGCCACGATCTTCGTTTTTTTAATGTTGAGTTTCAAACCAGCTTTTGCACTCTCCTCTTTCACCCTCAGCAAGAGGCTCTTGAGATCCTCTTCGCTTTCTGCCATTAGGGTCGTATCGTCTGCATATCGGAGGTTGTTGATAATTCTCCCAGCAATCTTAATTCTGACCTCTGATTCATCCAACCCAGCATTTCTCATGATGTACTCTGCATATAAATTAAATAAGCAGGGTGACAATATGCAGCCTTGTCGTACTCCTTTCCCAATTTTGAACCACTCGGTTGTTCCATGTCTGGTTCTTACTGTTGCTTCTTGACCCTCGTACAGGTTTCTCAGGAGACAGGTAAGGTGGTCTGGTACTCCCATCACTTTCAGAATTTGCCACAGTTTGTTGTGATCCACACAATCAAAGGCTTTAGCGTAGTCAATGAAGCAGAAATAGACGCTTTTCTGGAATTCTCTTGCTTTCTCCATGATGCAGCGAATGTTGGCGATTTGATCTCTAGTTCCTCTGCCTCTTCTAAACCCAGCTTGTACTTCTGGTAGTTCTTGGTTCGCATACTGCTGAAGCCTAGCTTGTAGGATTTTGAGCATCACCTTGCTGGCATGTGAAATGAGCGCAATTGTGCGGTAGTTTGAACACTCTTTGGCATTGCCCTTCTTTGGAATTGGAATGTAAACTGACCTTTTCCAGTCTTGCGGCCATTGTTGAGTGTGCCAAATTTGTTGGCATATTGAATGCAGCACTTTAACAGCATCATCTTTTAGGATTTTAAATAGCTCAGCTGGAATGCTGTCATCTCCGCTAGCTTTGTTGTTACTAATGCTTCCTAAGGCCCACTTGACTTCATTCTCGAGGATGTCTGGCTCAAGTTCAGTGACTGCACTATCATGGCTATCAGGGACATTCAGATCTTTCCTGTATGGTTCTTCTGTGTATTCTTTCCACCTCTTCTTAATCTCATCTGCATCTGTTAGGTCCCTGCCTTCTTGGTACTTTATCATGCCCATCTTTGCACAAAACGTTCCCTTGAGATCTCCAATTTTCTTGAAGAGATCTCTAGTCTTTCCTATTCTGTTGTTTTCCTCCATTTCTTTGCATTGTTCATTTAAGAAGGCCTTCTTGTCTCTCCTTGCTATTCTCTGGAACTCTGCATTCAGTTGGATATATCTTCCCCTTTCTCCCTTGCTTTTCCCTTCCCTTCTTTCCTCAGCTACTTGTAAAGCCTCATCAGACAGCCACTTGGCTTTCTTGCATTTCTTTTTCTTTGGGATGGATTTCGTTGCTGCCTCCTGAACAATGTTACGGACCTCCGTCCATAGTTCCTCAGGCACTCTGTCTATCAGGTCTAATCCCTGAAATCTATTCCTCACCTCCACTGTATATTCATAAGGGATATGATTTAGGTCATACCTGAATGGTTTAGTGGTTTTCCCGACGTTCTTCAATTTAAGCCGAAATTTTGCAAGAAGCAGCTCATGATCTGAGCCACAGTCAGCTCCAGGTCTTGTTTTTACTGACTGTATAGAGCTTCTCCATCTTTGGCTGCAAAGGATATAATCAATCTGATTTCGATATTGACCATCTGGTGATGTCCATGTGTAGAGTCGTCTCTTGTGCTGTTGGAAAAGAATGTTTGCTATGATCAGCATGTTCTCTTGGCATGTTCTCTTAGCTTTTGTCCTGCTTCATTTTGTACACCAAGGCCATGCCTGCCTGTTATCCCAGTGATTTCTTGACTTCCTCCTTTAGCATTCCAATCCCCTATGATGAAGAGGACCTCTTTTTTTGGTGTTAGTTCTAGAAGGTGTTGTAGGTCTTCATAGAACCGATCAACCTCAGCTTCTTCGGCCTCAGTGGTTGGGGCATAGACTTGAATTACTGTGATGTTGAATGGTTTGCCTTGGATTCGTACTGAGATCATTCTATCATTTTTAAGATTGTACCCCAGTACTGCTTTTCCCACCCTTTTGTTGACTATGAGTGCTACTCCATTTCTTCTAAGGGATTCTTGCCCACAATAGTAGATATGATGGTCACCTGAATTAAATTCGCCCATGCCTGTCCATTTTAGTTCGCTGATTCCCAAGATGTCGATGTTCAATCTTGCCATCTCATGTTCGACCACCTCCAGCTTACCTTGATTAATTGATCTGACATTCCAGGTTCCTAAACAATATTGTTCTTTACAGCATCGGATTTTCTTTTCACCACCAGACACATCCACAGCTGAGTGTCCTTTCGGCTTTGGCCCAGCCGCTTCACTCTTTCTGGCGCTACTTGGAAATTCCCTCTGCTCTTCCCCAGTAGTATATTGGACACCTTCCGACCTGAGGGGTTCATCTTCCGGCGTCATCTCTTTTAGCCTTGTGATACGTTCCATGGGGTTTTCTTGGCAAGAATACTGGAGTGGGTTGCCATTTCCTTCTCCAGTGGACCACATTTTGTCAGAACTCTCTGCCATGACCTGTCCATCTTGGGTGGCCCTGCACGGCATAGCTTATGGCTTCACTGAGTTACGCAAGCCCCTTCGCCACAACAAGGCAGTGATCCATGAATTGACAACAACAACAACAATATAATAATGCCCATGTACATGGCACAGTCGTAGCACATAAGCACATAACCAGGACAGAACTCTCATAAAACAGACAAGCTTTTTTTTCTGAATGTTCACAGAGAAAGTTCATAAACACCAAATTGATTTTGAATGAAGTTGAGGGGAGTTTACCCATTGCTAGTTATTGCAGAATCTTCCCAAGGGGTTAGAAGTACAGTAGTATCTACCAGGGCTTTAGATCACCATCTAAATTATGAATACACACAAAGCAAAAACATTAAAATGTCATTGCTACTTAGAGAAGCAAAAGGTTCTGATTTAAATGTCTTGATGGTATTTCTACATGTTCAGGGTCACTCTGCCTTCCGATCCCCGGAAGGTTAGCCACAGCAAAACACAACCCTTAGGTTGAAAAATGTTCCCCACCCCTAGTTTACATCTAACACCTTGTTTGCTCAATATTTTATTTTTTATTAATTTTAAATGGATCAAACCATTCCCCAAACTGGTTACATTTTCAGCCAATAAAAAGGCAAACAATACCTGCAGCGAACATGATAATGTGCAATACAGGAACGAAATCACCTAACTTCACATATACACTGATAAGATCTGAACTGGCTTTGACTACCCCGAGAGGAGACTTGGCACTGGCATGAAAAAGCTCACTGAAACATTGACTCAGTGTGCAGCAATAATAAAAAGGGTGAATTCAGTGTTGGGAATCATTAGAATAGGGATTGACAGTAAGATTCCATTATATAAATGTTTTGTGCTTTCACATTTAGAGTGCTGTGTTCTGTCCTGGTCTCTCCGGCTCATAAAAGATATGATAGAACTGGAAAAAGCTACAAAAAGGGTAACTAAGATGATCAAGGAGTTGGAGCATTTTCTCCAGTCAAATAGGTTAGGCAGGCACCTTTTAGTTTAGAAAAAAAAAGATAACTGGAAGTGCATGGAAGAGGTTTATAAAAGTATGAGCAGTGTTCAGAACAGGAAATCATTCTTTCTGTCTCATAATGGGTGAACTTGAAATCATGCAATGAAGTTGAGTTGTAGAAGATTCAGGATGGCAAAAGAAAATATTTCTTCAAACTAAACTAGAGATGGGCAAGAACTCTGATCAGTTCTGAATTAATCCAGGGAGAGCAGTGGAGCCTGCTTGCCTTGGATTAATTCAAAGGTGATCTTGGATTAATTCAAAGCAGTTCTCTTGCCTCCACACTCAAAAAGAGTTCATTTTTCTGAGCCAATGCAAGGCTTGGGAATAACTACCCCTTCCCACCAACTTTCCCTGTCACCAAAACCATCCCTACAAGCTCTTGCATCCACCCCCATAGACCCTGCCTGCTTCATATTACTTACCTGACCAGTGCCAGCAATGGCACAAGCCCTGCTAGGGCACTGGAAAAGACTAGAGGAGACGACTGTCTTGATGAGAGGTGGTGGTGGGTGTAATGGGCAATCCTTTTTCCTCCCTGAATTCCACCCCTTCTTATTCCACTGCTGTAAGTCAACAGAAGGGGGAGAGTATGGGTGATCTGGTGGGGATGGTGTTTGCGGGAGAAGAGGACTGCTTGGGAGGTAGGGAAGCCAGGAATACTTCTTGACTTTAATTCGAGCTGAAGAATTCGTGGGGTTTGTATACCTCACCTCTCCTTCAAATCAGGCTTTTAGAAGCCCTCCGGTGTCTTCTCTGAGCCCAACTCAGATGAATTTCATTAGCACTTCACTATGCATAACACATGGCATTTGCTAGCTAAAGGCCTAAGTACATGTTAAACACAAATATGTGTAAGGAACCTTGTAATAAACTCTTATGGTCAGACTCTGACAAAAAAATCAACCACTATGTCTCCCAGTGCCAGCTCCAGGGTTTTGAGGACCCTTGGAAGAGACACTCTCAGTGGGCCCCCTCACTCAGTGTGTCTCCTTTCTCACCACCATTTCACCAGCCATTATTGCTCCTTCTCCTCTTTTTCATCATTGCTACCGCTTGCTTGCTTGCTTGAGTATGTATGCAGTGGAATCTGCTCCTTCTCCTTCTCACCACCACCATTGTCTGGGCCAGAGCAAGAGGCAGGTGACTGAGGAAGTAAATGGCAATGGTGAAAAGAAAGAGCAAGTCCAAGGGACTCATGTCAGTGACCTCCAGCTGGGGTTGGGCCCTCGGCAGGTGCCCAATCCTGCCTACCCTTGATACCGGCCCTGATATTTCCTCACATTACAGAGTTACAATGATGGGAAGAACAGCTTTCACAGATTCTTGTGCTTCTTTAGAGATCATAAGGGGCCAAAAGACTTTTTAAACATTTAAGTATCCTAATACTAGCTTCAGCTTGGATACTAGTTGTATGGTTGTGTGCTGATGTGTAGCATACATTACACTAATGAAATAGAGAAAATCTGACACTTTTTAAATAGATTTTTTTATTGATGTATGGTAATTATTATTCTAACATGCAGCTGAACAAGTCATCTAAATG
This sequence comes from Heloderma suspectum, assembly GCF_057233095.1. NCBI lineage: Eukaryota > Metazoa > Chordata > Lepidosauria > Squamata > Helodermatidae > Heloderma > Heloderma suspectum. Next base: position 74,134,450 of record NC_139460.1, on the reverse strand, counting down.
TGAAAGGCTTCATATTTATTGTTTATTAACATTCAGTTTTATATCCTTATTTAGGCCCTCAAAGCTGTATATGAGAATCACTCCCCATATTAGTAAAGGGAGTTGGCCTTATGGAGATTGAGAGAGCTGAAACAAAAAGAAATACAGGGGAGAAGATGGCCTGTACCAACAGTAGAGAGCCCCTCATTTTCAGAAAAACAACTGAGGCACTACTGCAACCTCAAGACCCACCTACTCTGTGGCTGCATTTGGCCGTCATTTTAAGCCATGGTGGCTTAATAAGCTACTTTTTGAAATAGTCCATGATGCCCCATCACATGGCTGGGCTAATAAGCTACTGTGCCTAATCTGACCCATCCTGCCACACCCTGTCCTGCTGCAGTCCTCCCACCCAAGCAGTGGCACTGTTTCACCCATTCATTACATCTCAGTGGGGGCTACAAGGCAAGGAGTGAAATCCTGGTGTGCACCAAAAAGGGGGCGGCACAAATAAACCTTTGTAGGTTTGCAGGATCAGGACCAAACTTGGCACACAGCTTCTCCTAGCTGGGAAGCACCCAATGCACCATCAAAACCCTGCACAGTTACCCCAGAGGAAGGAAAATCCTGGGTGCACCAAAAAGGGGATGGTGGCTATAGCACCTTGGAGGTTTGCAGGATTGGGACCAAACTTCACACACAGCCTCACCTAGTTGGGAGGCACCCAATGCACCATCAAAACCCTCAATTATGCATTTCCCCCCATAGCCATTCCTAGCACAGACGCCTTTAAGTGTTCTCAATATCTGCAATACAGGCTTTTATCTGTTCTCAAATTGCTAAAGTGCTATAGCACTATAGCACAAAACCTCAATATCACTAAAGTGCTGTTGTCTTAAACACAATTGCGGATTTCCTCCCATAGCCATTTCTGGCATACAGGCTTTTAACTGTTCTCAGTATCGCTAAAGCTCTATAGCCATTGTGGCTTATTTAAACCATCGTGGGTTATCATGATGTCTGAACCCAGTCTGTGAGGCCTTTGCATCAACCCCCTGGCTCCCATGCCAAGACTAAGTATGTGTAACTGACTGTTGAATAATCTTTTCCTGCTTAAAGCATGTAGAACTGGGCTGAGAAGTATATATTATGAAACTCCAAGGCATCTTGCCCTGTCCCATCAAAATGCTGAAATCCTGTATCACTGACCATACTATGAAAATATTAATAACATTAATAACATTAATAACAATTACCATATGGTGATCGACATTAATCAAATTACTTTGGACTTTACAAGAAATGTATCTTCCCCTAGATTTCTTCTGTGGAAATGTTTGTATAGTATATTTGGGGCTCTATGTGCCTATTCTTGAGTGTATACGATATATCTTGTCAGCAGTTGTTTCATTCAGGAGGTTTCATTCAGTTGTTTCCCACTGACCAGAAAGTAAAAATCTATCAGGTACCTTCCCCCCCCCCCGCCCATTCATGGTGATCAATTAATTGCTGATACTGATAAGGTCATATTGGAACTGTATTAGTCATGAATACATCTTTCCAGACCGTGAATTCAGACATATGAATAACCAGAAAATTTGGTCTTCGACAACATTCATATTCTTCCATTTCAATATGGAATCATAGAATCATAGAATAGTAGGGTTGGAAGGGGCCTACAAGGCCATCGAGTCCAACCCCCTGCTCAATGCAGGAATCCAAGTCAGAGCATCCCTGACAAATGGCTGTCCAGCCTCGTCTTAAAGGCCTCCAGTGTGGGAGAGCCCACCACCTCCCCAGGTAATTGGTTCCATTGCCGTATTGCTCTGACACTCAGGAAGTTTTTCCTGATGTTCAGCCGGAATCTGGCTTCCTGTAACTTGAGCCCATTATTCCGTGTCCTGCACTCTGGGATGATCAAGAAGAGATCCTGGCCTTCTTCTCTGTGACAACCTTTCAAGTACTTGAAGAGTGCTATCATATCTCCCCTCAGTCTTCTCTTCTCAAGGCTAAACATGCCCAGTTCTTTCAGTCTCTCTTCATAGGACTTTGTTTCCAGTCCCCTGATCATCTTTGTTGCCCTCCTTTGAACCCTCTCCAGCTTGTCTGCATCCTTCTTAAAGTGTGGTGCCCAGAACTGGACACAGTACTCCAGATGAGGCCTAACCAGTGCTGAGTAGAGGGGAACTAGTACTTCCCGGGATTTGGAAGCGATGCTTCTATTAATGCAGCCCAAAATAGCATTTGCCTTTTTTGCAGCCACATCACATTGTTGGCTCATATTCAGCTTGTGATCGACGACAATTCCAAGATCCTTCTCGCTCGTAGTGTGGTTGAGCCACGTATCCCCCATCTTGTAACTGTGCATTTGGTTTCTTTTTCCTAGGTGCAGAACTTGGCATTTGTCCCTATTAAATGCCATTCTGTTGTTTTCTGCCCAGCACTCCAGTCTATCCAGATCACTTTGAATTTTGTTTCTGTCTTCCAAAGTATTAGCTATCCCTCCCAATTTTGTGTCATCTGCAAATTTGATCAGCATTCCCTGCACCTCCTCCTCCAAGTCATTAATAAAAATGTTGAAGAGCACTGGGCCCAGGACTGAGCCCTGCGGTACCCCGCTCGTTACCTCTCCCCAGCTTGAGAAGGTCCCATTGATAAGCACTCTTTGAGTCCGATTCTGTAGCCAACTGTGGATCCACATGATCGTTGTTTCATCTAGCCCACTTCGAGCAAGTTTGCTCATCAGGATATCATGGGGCACTTTGTCGAAAGCTTTGCTTTCGTTGTTCCGCTTTTGGAAGTTGTTCCGCTGACATTAGTAGAAATGCTTAAAAGCTCATAGATACGTATACTTTATAAATCAATCTGACTTGAAGAATTGTTCATTTTTTGTTTAGTCATTTACCAAAACCAAATTAAAGAAAACAACTTTGGCTGTTTCTCCTTTGGCTTTTTCATCTACTACATTTCTATGTGCTTCGAAATAGGGATGGACGAAAGTCCCTTACCTGTCCTCGAAGCTTGCTTTGCGGTGGGGGGGAGGTGTTTCGCTTCTCCCCCTGAAGTTCATGCGAGGGGGGGGAGGCGCCCTGCCTCGCCCGGCCGAAATTCAGGCCGGGCGGGAGGCGCCCCATCCCTCGCCGGCGAAATTCAGGCCTGGTAGAAGCACCCCGTCTACCCGGCTGCGGGAAAAACAAAACAAAACCCACCCCCGTGATAGGCTACGTAACGATTAACGTAGCCTATCACGGCTAGATCTCCAAAGTCAGCCGTGATAGGCTACGTAAATCGTCACGTAGCCTATCACGGCTGACTTTGGGGGGAAAAAAAAAAGCGCGTACGCAAATGGCGGCCCCCATAGGGAGCCGCCATTCGCGTTCCTTATTTGGTCCCTGTAGTCTACGTAAAGATTTACGTAGACTACAGGGACCAAATAAGGAACGCGAATGGCGGCTCCCTATGGGGGCCGCCATTTGCGTACGCGCTTTTTTTTTTTTTCCAAAGTCACCCGTGATAGGCTACGTGGTGATTAACATAGCCTATCACGGCTGACTTTGGAGATCTAGCCGTGATAGGCTATGTTAATCGTTATGTAGCCTATCACGGGGTTTTGTGCTTTTTTTAACTGCACTTGTAATGGCGACGGCGGCAGCCGGTCGAAAGACCGGCTGCCGCCCCTGCCCCTGCCGAAGACCCGACGAACCGCCGCTGGGACCTGCCGCCGGGAGGGACATTCGTGAAAGGTAAGTCCCATCCCGGGGTGGGGTGGGGGGGTGGCGGAGAATTTCACTGCCGATTTCGGGAGGCCGAATGTGTTGGCACTCAGCCCCCTGAAGTTTCGGGGAGAAATTCTCCCCCATCCCTACTTCGAAATGCTGCCTAACAATGTATATTCCTTTGAGTAAGGAATAAAGACATTTTTTCCGCTGACCTCTTCTACTTGGTCCTTCTTTAGTCATCAGCCTGAGAAATGAAAATGGGACTGGCAGAGCTAATGAAGCAGAGGCAAAGCTAATGATCAGCACATTTTATATTTGAAATCCATGATTTAAAGGTTTCTCTGAGCTCATTGTAAACTAGAAAATGAGGATTATCACAAGATAGTGACCCAGCTAGAGGTCTGTTGACTGGGAATTAGGGTATGTAATATTTCCTAATGTATGCAGATATAAGCTGAATAGATGGATTAACTTTCAGAAGCAGTCACTGTGGAAAATATGATTCAGTGGATAAAGGCCTGGTTATCTTGGGTGCAAAGGCCTAAATGTTGCAGAGAACAGCTAAGTGAAACATCTGGTATAAACACTCTATTTCCAAAGCTCTGTTTAATACAGGGAAATAACTGAGGACATAAATACCATGCTAGAAGTGGGAAGTAGCCAAACCAAGTAAGACATCATCTATAGGGCTGAGCAAAGGAGCTGCTTTCTAGGTGGATGGTCAGTATATATAAGTTTCAAAAGATTTCTTGTTCTCTTGCTTCCTGTGCTGGTTTATCCTTGGTTATTAGAACACAACAAATAAAAGGAAGTACTTCTTCACACGGCACATAGTTGAAGTATGGAATTCCCTAATACAAGATGTAGTGATGGCCACCAACTTGGATGGCTTTAAAAGGGAATTAGACCCATTCATGGAGGTTAAGGTTATCAATGGCCACTAGCCCTGATGGCGATATGCTACCTTCAGTATAACAGGCAATATGTTCATATACACCATTTGCTGGAAAACATGACCAGGATGGTGCTATTGCACTCATGTCCTAGTTGTGGACTTCCCATAGGTAGCTGGTTGGCCACTGTGTCAACAGAATGCTGGACTAGATTGAACCTTGGCCTAATTCAGCATGGCTCTTCTGATGTTCTTGTGCCCTGGGCCAAATGGCTTCAGTTGAACCATTTCAGCCTCAAAATGACTGCGGAAATGGCAGGAGGGGAAATAGGTAAAATGTTTGGGGGATCCTGCTACTGGCCATGGCTTTTTCTTCCATTCTTCCATTAAAGCAGTGGTGTCCATCCATCATTACAATCGCTCTGTCTCTCTCTCTCTCTCTCTCTCTCTCTCTCTCTTGCAGAAAGAGAGAGTGCTGCTGGCTGATAGTATCCATTTCCTCTAGAAAGCAAGAGCAGCAGCATGATGTCTTGATGTAGCACCACTATCTCTTTGCATGTGTTCAGCTTTTGACAGGGGATGAACTACACTGCTTAAAAAGTGGAAAGCCAAGGTTTCACCTAACTTCCATTCCTCCCCCCCCCCACCACTGCAAAATAGCTAGAATGGCTTTTCATCACCCCCAAATAGGGCAGCAAACTGAAGAAGGGTCATTTCAGATGCAGCATCAATATATGAGCCTATATTTTTTGCTTTCTAGATCATGACACAGTTAGGGATGGATGGGAAATTCATTTCAATTTGTCTACGACCTGAATTTACCCGTTGGCACTTCCTGAATCCCCTTCATGGATCACTGCCTTGTTGTCGCGAAGGGGCTTGCATAACTCAGTGAAGCCATAAGCTATGCCATGCAGGGCCACCCAAGACAGACAGGTCATGGCAGAGAGTTCTGACAAAATGCGGTCCACTGGAGAAGGAAATGGCAACCCACTCCAGTATTCCTGCCAAGAAAACTCCATGGAATGTATCACAAGGCTAAAAGATATGACGACGGAAGATGAGACCCTCAGGTCAGAAGGTGTCCAATATATTACTGGGGAAGAGCAGAGGGAATTTCCAAGTAGCACCAGAAAGAGTGAAGCGGCTGGGCCAAAGCCGAAAGGACACTCAGCTGTGGATGTGTCTGGTAGTGAAAAGAAAATCCAGTGCTGTAAAGAACAATATTGTTTATAATGAACTTGAGCACACTCCAGGAGAGAGCAGAGGACAAGAAGGCCTGGCATGCTATGGTCCATGGGGTCATGAAGAGTCGGACATGACTTAACAACTGAATAACAACAACTTCCTGAATCCAAACACAAACACAATCTGCATTGAAAACTAGGGATGTACGAAAGTCACTTACCTTTTGACAAAATGTGATTCAAGGGGGGGAGGCGCCCCGTCCCTCCCCCCAAAATTCTGGCCAGGGGAGAGGCGCCCCGTCCCTCCCCCCTGAAATTCTGGCCGGGGGGGAGGTGCCCCGTCCCTCCCGCCACGAATCCTGGCTGGCCAGGTCTGCAAATGGCAGTTTGCGTCCCTGCAGTTAGCCGTGATAGGCTACATAAATGTTTACGTAGCCTATCACGGCTGAGTAAAAGAAAACAAAAACGCGCGTACGCAAATGGCAGCACCCATGGGCGCCACCATTTGCGTTCCTTATTTTGGCACGTCTAGTCTACGTAAACATTTACATAGACTACGGTGAAAATAAGGGGAACGCAAATAGCGTAGACGCTACGCTATTTGCGTTCCCCTTATTTTCGCTGTCTTAGTCTACGGAAATGTTTACATAGACTAAGACGTGTCAAAATAAGGAATGCAAATGGCGGCGCCCATGGGCGCCGCCATTTGCGTACGTGCAGGTTTTTGTTTTGTTTTTTACTCAGCCGTGATAGGCTACGTAAACATTTACGTAGCCTATCACGGTATTTTTTAAAAAAATCTAGCCGTGATAGGCTACGTAAATCTTTACGTAGCCTATCACATTTTTTTTTTTTACTGGAAATGGCGGCGGTGGCAGCCGGTCGGAAGACCGGCCGCTGCGCCGCCGCCACCGCCGCACCGCTGTCGCACCGCCGCCGCCAGGGAGATTCACCCAAGGTAAGTCCCGTCCCGGGGGGTGTGGGGGGGCAGATTCGTGGCGAAATTCTCTGACATCCCTATTCAAAACCCATACATTCCTGTGCTTACGGTGTTGTTTGTGGGAGGGGAGAGGGATGTGTTTGGAAAATGTGTACCTTAGAAAAATACACATGAAAAAAATTGTACTTTTTAAACAGTGTGCACAACATGCTTTAATCAATGGGAGAAGATTGTGTACTTTTGAATATGCACCCATATATGCACCCAAGTATACACCCAAGTACTTTGCAATTTTTACATCAAAGGAATAACAACAACAAAGCTTGCAATCTGATAGGAACATGAGTCAGTCTGAGCTTTGAGGTAGAACTCAGACAACCTCGACAATTTCAAGTTTTGCTCATTTCGACATCCCTAGACACAGTACTAAGAAGGAAACCATACTGGGGTTAACTGGTCAGAAGAAGAGCAGCCAGGAGGCATCTTATTTCTTGGCAATACATGGGAAATAAATGAAGGGTATAGGTGAGGGGAGAGGGAAGGCTGAGAAAAGTCCAGTTTACCCAAACTCATTTCAAAGGCAGCATGGCCCAGTATAGTGGATCTAATTGTTAAGAAACTGAGTGATGACAATTAGGCCCACTATGATGGGACTTGCTACCTTCAAAAACAAATTAGCTGAACTGGATTGTTCTCAGCCTTCTCTTTTAGTCACCTACATACTTCATTTATTCCCAAGAAATACAATGCCTGTTAGTTGTTCACTATGATGAATAAGCAATATCTTCCTCAGTGTGAAGGGGGATACTAACAAGCCTAAACTGTCAGCAGCTGTGTGGAACCTCTGGCTACATGAGACACGGTTTAACCCGTGAAGGCCCAGTACTATACAACATTTATACATTCAGTGAAGTTTATTTATTTATTTAATTTATTTATTTCATTTCTATACTGCCCAATAGCCGAAGCTCTCTGGGCGGTTCACAAAAATTAAATCCAAACAACACACAATAAAACAATTTAAAATATACAGAACATTAAAACCACAATATAACAATACAGCCACAATAAAACCTAGCAGCAGTACAGGAGTTTAAAATACAGATTTAAAACAGCAAAGATAAAAATTTAGAAAGCTAAAATGCTAAAATGCCTGGGAAAATAAAAAGGTCTTCACCTGGCGCCAAAAGGAATACAATGTAGGCGCCAGGCGAACCTCACTAGGGAGCTCATTCCAGAGCCGGGGTGCCACAGCAGAAAAAGCCCTCCTCCTAGTAGCCACCCGCCTCACTTCCTTTGGCAGGGGCTCACGGAGAAGGGCCGCTGATGATGATCTTAAGGTCCGGGCAGGCACATATGGGAGGAGGCGATCCTTCAGGTAACCTGGCCCCAAGCCATTAAGGGCTTTGAACGTTAACACCAGCACTTTGAATCGGGCCCGGAAATGGACTGGCAGCCAGTGCAGCTGGAAAAGTACTGGCATAATATGAGCTCACAGGCCAGTCCCTGTTAACAATCTTGCTGCCCTATTTTGGACCAGCTGAAGTTTCCGGACCATTTTCAAAGGCAGCCCCACGTATAACACATTGCAGTAATCCAGACGAGAAGTTATCAGAGCATGGATAACTGTAGCAAGGCTATCTCTGTCCAGATAAGGGCGTAGTTGGTATACCAGCCTAAGCTGATAAAAAGTGCTCCGTGCCACTGAGTTCACCTGTGCCTCAAGTGACAGTTCTGGATCCAAGAGCACCCCCAAACTACAAACCTGATCCTTTAGGGGGAGTGCAACCCCCTCCAGAACAGGTTGAATATCACCTAGCCGGGCAGACGAACCACCCACTAACAGTACCTCCGTCTTGTCTGGATTGAGTTTCAGTTTATTAGCCCTCATCCAGTCCATTACCGTGCCCAGGCACTGATTCAGAACAGTCACTGCCTCACCTGGTTTTGATGTAAAAGAGAGGTAGAGCTGGGTGTCATTTGCATATTGATGGCACCTCAGCCCACACCTCCGGATAACCTCCCCCAGCGGTTTCATGTAGATGTTAAACAGCATGGGGGATAAAATAGAGCCCTGTGGAACCCCATGGCACAATTGCCATGGCACAGAGCAGTAATCCCCCAGCACCACCTTCTGGAATCGGCCATCCAAGTAGGAGCGGAACCACTGTAGTACAGTGCCTCCTACTCCCAACCCAGACAACCTATCCAGAAGGATACCATGGTCGATGGTATCGAAAGTAGGGGTGGACGAAAGTCACTTACCTGTCGTCGAAGGCCGTTCGCAGTGGGGGGGAGGCGCTTCGCTGGTCCCCCCGTGAAGTTCAGGCCGGGGGGGGAGGCTTCCCGCCTCGCCCGGCCGAAATTCAGGCCGGGGAGGAGGCACCTCGCCTCGCCCGGCTGCGAACGCGAAAGTAAAAAAAAAAACGCCCCCTGCTAGGCTACGTGACGATTCACGTAGCCTATCATGGCTAGATCTGCAAAGTCAGCCATGATAGGCTACGTCAATCGTCACGTAGCCTATCACGGGTGACTTAAAAAAAAAAAAAAACGCGTACGCGAATGGCGGCTCCCTATGGGGGCCGCCATTATCCGTACACTCTTTTTTTCTTTTTTTTTTTAAAGTCACCCGTGATAGGCTACGTGACGATTCACGTAGCCTGTCATGGCTGACTTTGCAAATCTAGCCGTGATAGGCTACGTGAATCGTCACGTAGCCTATCAGAAGGCGTTTGTTTTTTTTTCCTTTCATTGCAATGGCGGCAGCGGCAGCCAGTCGAAAGACCGGCTGCCGCTCCCGCCTCGCTTGAACACCCGCCGAACCACCGGCCGGACCAGCCACCAGGAGGGACATTCGGTGAAGGTAAGTCCCGTCCCAGGGGGGGGTGCGGGGGGTGCGGAGGATTTCTCCCCGAAACTTGTTCGGGGGGCCGAACATGTTGGCGCTCGGCCCCCCGAAGTTTCGGGGAGAAATTCTCCGCCATCCCTAATCGAAAGCCGCTGAGAGGTCCAGGAGAATCAACAGGGTCGCACTCCCCCTGTCCCTCTGTTGGACTGTGTGTCATTTGTTGTACTCCTCTGACCCACAAAGTATTTGACAAATTCATTCATATAACTGAAAACCACAAAGTATTTTTCCAAGAGGTGGGGGAGGGGGTATATCATATTTATTTATTTATTTATTTATTTATTTGGATCTGTCACATTATACTTCAAAAGTGCTTCAGAATCATGCAGGGACTTGTGTGTTGGAGGTGGTGGTGGAGCATGACAAATGTTTGAGAGGAAATGGTTGTGCTTGTTTATGTGTAGCAGTACCTACTGTGCTACAACAAGTGCACAACCCGAGGACTATTAGCTGGACAGTGCCGAAGGGGATTTAAAGCAGGAGGTGAAAAAAATTATGCCACCTCCTCTGAGAGAAATTGGCTACTTGCCAGCTATCCCGGGACTCTGACCTGCCTATTTAGAGCCAAATCTGGAGGGGTGAATTGCTCTGCAACTTAAGTTATTGACCCAGAAACTAGGGATGTCAGAGAATTCCGCCACAGATCTTGGAATCGGTGGCGGAACGGTCTGCCACCCCCCCGCCACCCCCAGGACGAGACTTACCTTGGGCGGATCTTCCTGGTGGTGGCGGCTCCAGCGGTGGCTCTGGCGGCGGTGCGGTGGCGGGTCTTCTGACCAGCTGCCGGCATTTCCAGTTAAAAAAACCAAAAAAACAAAAAAACGTGATAGGCTACGTAAATCTTTACGTAGCCTACGGCTGACTTAAAACAAAAAAACACGCGTACGCAAATGGCGGCTCCCATGGGCGCCACCATTTGTGTTCCTTATTTTGGCACGTCTTAGTCTACGTAAACATTTACCTAGACTAAGATGGCGAAAATAAGGGGAATGCAAATAGCGTAGACGCTACGCTATTTGCGTTCCCCTTATTTTCGCCGTCTTAGTCTCTGTAAATGTTTACGTAGACTAAGACGTGCCAAAATAAGGAACGCAAATGGCGGCGCCCATGGGTGCCGCCATTTGCGTACGCGCGTTGTTTTTTGTTTGTTTTTTACTCAGCCGTGATAGGCTATGTAAACATTTACGTAGCCTATCACGGCTGACTGCAGGGACGCAAATGGCAGCGGATTCCGGGGGGGGGAGGAATGGAGCGCCTCCCCCCCGGCGAGGATTCCGGGGGGAGGGACGGAACGCCTCCCGCCGCACCATCAGCATAATCCCCGAAAGGTAAGTGATTTTTGTACATCCCTACCAGAAACACAGTAGAAATCTGTTTTTCAGCTGAGCACACCACACTCTCTTTCTGTTTCCTCTCAGGGAGAGTGAAATGTGGCTGGGGTTTGCTACCGTGTGCATAGTGCTGTGCTTTGTTCATTGCTCAAAACCTATGGGCCAAAACAGACATTACTTTAAACGTTTGTCTAGGAAGGAACTACATCATCCCTGCCCCCATTTTTACTCTACAGGAGGTGCAGGGCTCCCAATCTGGATCAGGACCCGTAGTGTAGGGAGTATGGGGGGCTTTGAAGATTGGATTGGGCTCCCATGTGCCTACTCTAGAGTAAAAATTAAAAGCCATAGCTATCAGAGACACATCTAAAGAGATGTCTGTTCTGGCCCTATGTCAACCACAGATGCAGTTTTCAATCTTGTGTGTTGTCTTAAAGTGGGGGTGTCAAACCTTTTTCATCCTGAGGGCCAAGTTCATTCTATAGAAATTCCCAGGGGAGTGTTCCAGTGCAGTGGTCAGTGGGGCTGAAGTGAAAGAGGCAAGGCCAAAGCCAAAGGAGTGGGGCCAAAACACCAAAAATACCAGCACATTTTAGGTTAAAGCTCATACTGCCCCGAACGAAACCTTAGGAGAAGCATTTCCACTTTTTAGAATGAGGAAAAAACTGGGAAAAAGCTGGGAAACCACCAGTGGTTGGGGAAAAGGGGTTGAAGCCAGGGGAAGGGGCATGGCCACCTAGGGAAACCCCGGAGGCCAGATTTGGCTCCCAGACCTAAGATTCTGTAGCCCTACCTTAAAGAGCCCCTTCATGGATCACTGCCTTGTTGTGGCGAAGGGGCTTGCGTAACTCAGTGAAGCCATAAGCTATGCCGTGCAGGGCCACCCAAGACGGACAGGTCATGGCAGAGAGTTCTGACAAAATGTGGTCCACTGGAGAAGGAAATGGCAACCCACTCCAGTATTCTTGCCAAGAAAACCCCATGGAACGTATCACAAGGCTAAAAGAGATGACGCCGGAAGATGAGCCCCTCAGGTCGGAAGGTGTCCAATATGCTACTGGGGAAGAGCAGAGGGTATTTCCAAGTAGCGCCAGAAAGAGTGAAGCGGCTGGGCCAAACCCAAAAGGACACTCAGCTGTGGATGTTGTCTGGTGGTGAAAAGAAAGTCAGCTGCTGTAAAGAACAATATTGTTTAGGAACCTGGAATGTAAGATCAATGAATCAAGGTAAGCTGGAGGTGGTCAAACATGAGATGGCAAGATTGAACTTCGACATCTTGGGAATCAGCGAACTAAAATGGACAGGCATGGGCGAATTTAATTCAGGTGACCATCATATCTACTATTGTGGGCAAGAATCCCTTAGAAGAAATGGAGTAGCACTCATAGTCAACAAAAGGGTGGGAAAAGCAGTACTGGGGTACAATCTTAAAAATGATAGAATGATCTCAGTACGAATCCAAGGCAAACCATTCAACATCACAGTAATTCAAGTCTATGCCCCAACCACTGAGGCCGAAGAAGCTGAGGTTGATCGGTTCTATGAAGACCTACAACACCTTCTAGAACTAACACCAAAAAAAGACGTCCTCTTCATCACAGGGGATTGGAATGCTAAAGTAGGAAGTCAAGAAATCACCGGGATAACAGGCAGGCATGGCCTTGGTGTACAAAATGAAGCAGGACAAAAGCTAATAGAGTTTTGCCAAGAGAACATGCTGATCATAGCAAACACTCTTTTCCAACAGCACAAGAGGCGACTCTACACATGGACATCACCAGATGGTCAATATCGAAATCAGATTGATTATGTCCTTTGCAGCCAAAGATGGAGAAGCTCCATACAGTCAGTAAAAACAAGACCTGGAGCTGACTGTGGCTCAGATCATGAGCTGCTTCTTGCAAAATTTCGGCTTAAATTGAAGAACGTCGGGAAAACCACTAAACCGTTCAGGTATGACCTAAATCATATCCCTTATGAATATACAGTGGAGGTGAGGAATAGATTTCAGGGATTAGACCTGATAGACAGAGTGCCTGAGGAACTATGGACGGAGGTCCGTAACATTGTTCAGGAGGCAGCAACGAAATCCATCCCAAAGAAAAAGAAATGCAAGAAAGCCAAGTGGCTGTCTGATGAGGCTTTACAAGTAGCTGAGGAAAGAAGGGAAGCGAAAAGCAAGGGAGAAAGGGGAAGATATACCCAACTGAATGCAGAGTTCCAGAGAATAGCAAGGAGAGACAAGAAGGCCTTCTTAAGTGAACAATGCAAAGAAATCGAGGAAAACAACAGAATGGGAAAGACTAGAGATCTCTTCAAGAAAATCGGAGATCTCAAGGGAACGTTTTGTGCAAAGATGGGCATGATAAAGGACAAAGAAGGCAGGGACCTAACAGAAGCAGATGAGATTAAGAAGAGGTGGCAAGAATACACAGAAGAACTATACAGGAAAGATCTGAATGTCTCTGATAGCCATGATAGTGCGGTCACTGAACTTGAGCCGGACATCCTCGAGAGTGAAGTCAAGTGGGCCTTAGGAAGCATTAGTAACAATAAAGCTAGCGGAGATGACAGCATTCCAGCCGAGCTATTTAAAATCCTAAAAGATGATGCTGTTAAAGTGCTGCATTCAATATGCCAACAAATCTGGAACACTCAACAGTGGCCACAAGACTGGAAAAGGTCAGTTTACATTCCAATTCCAAAGAAGGGCAACGCCAAACAGTGTTCAAACTACCGCACCATTGCGCTCATTTCACATGCCAGCAAGGTGATGCTCAAAATCCTACAAGCTAGGCTTCAGCAGTATGCGAACCGAGAACTACCGGAAGTACAAGCTGGGTTTAGAAGAGGCAGAGGAACTAGAGATCAAATCGCCAACATTCGCTGCATCATGGAGAAAGCAAGAGAATTCCAGAAAAACGTCTATTTCTGCTTCATTGACTACGCTAAAGCCTTTGATTGTGTGGATCACAACAAACTGTGGCAAATTCTTAAAGTGATGGGAGTACCAGACCACCTTACCTGTCTCCTGAGAAACCTGTACGAGGGTCAAGAAGCAACAGTAAGAACCAGACATGGAACAACCGAGTGGTTCAAAATTGGGAAAGGAGTACGACAAGGCTGCATATTGTCACCCTGCTTATTTAACTTATATGCAGAGTACATCATGAGAAATGCTGGGTTGGATGAATCAGAGGTCAGAATTAAGATTGCTGGGAGAATTATCAACAACCTCCGATATGCAGACGATACCACCCTAATGGCAGAAAGCGAAGAGGATCTCAAGAGCCTCTTGTTGAGGGTGAAAGAGGAGAGTGCAAAAGCTGGTTTGAAACTCAACATTAAAAAAACTAAGATCATGGCATGTGGCCCCATCACTTCCTGGCATATAGAAGGGGAAGAAATGGAAGCAGTGACAGATTTTACTTTCTTGGGCTCCAAGATCACCGCAGATGGTGACTGTAGCCATGAAATTAAAAGACGCTTGCTCCTTGGGAGGAAAGCTATGGCAAACCTAGACAGCATAGTAAGAAGCAGAGACATCACCTTGCCGACAAAGGTCCGTCTAATCAAAGCTATGGTTTTCCCAGTAGTAATGTATGGCTGTGAGAGCTGGACTATAAGGAAGGCTGAGCGCCGAAGAATTGATGCTTTCGAACTGTGGTGCTGGAGAAGACTCCTACGAGTCCCCTGGACTGCAAGGAGGTCCAATCAGTCCATCCTAAAGGAAATCAACCCTGAGTGCTCATTGGAAGGACAGATAATGAAGGTGAAGCTCCAATATTTTGGCCACCTAATGTGAAGAGAAAACTCCCTGGAAAAGACCCTGATGCTGGGAAAGACTGAAGGCAAAAGGAGAAGGGGACGGCAGAGGATGAGATGGCTAGATAGCATCACCGATGCAATGAATATGAACTTCAGCACGCTCCGGGAGAGAGCGCAGGACAGGAAGGCCTGGCGTGCTATGGTCCATGGGGTCACGAAGAGTCGGACACGACTGAACGACTGAACAACAACAACCTTAAAGAGACAGTAGCACTTCAAGTTAGAATGGAGACAAAGGTTTACACACATCCAGGTCGGCACTGTGCTGTAATTATGGATTAGAGACTGAAGAGTGAGATTATTGCCATGGCCTGTCTTGGCTTTAAACAGTCAGAAGGACATGCTTTGGGGTAACTATGTTGCGGGGGACAGACAGTGGAGGGATGAGCAGAGAAGGATGAAGTTGGTGGCCATTTCCTGGAGTATTATTTGCAAGACCGTTGTGTTCAAATCTAAGATCCGGTTAGAATGAAGAAAAATAAGAATATTATAAAACCGCCCAGAGAGCTTCGGCTATTGGGCGGTATAGAAAATAAATAAATAAATAAATAAATAAATAAATAAATAAAACATAGGAGTTGTTGCCTTTAAAGGAATAAACTTTGGCGAAAGCGAATTCTCTTAGGAAAACATCATCTTTACTGAATAGTAGTTTTATGTGAGACATATCTGAGTAAGTAATTCTCATCAATAATTAAAATTCTAATTGACATCCACAAATGAAGTGGAACATGAATGTACACCAAGTCACAATTGGGGGCTTCATCTTTGGGATTTGTTTTCAATTTAGTCTCTCTGTGGTTGTGTAGTAAGTAAGCATATCTATGAAACAATCCCCCGCGCTACATGGCATGTGGGTTTGTGCATGATCATTGTCAACTATTATGAACACAGGTGCTTATGCCATCTAGCTTTTCAATCTCTATTTGACCTTTCTCATTCAGAGATAGTGCCCCCAAATGTGCCGAGACACCAGGTCAACATTCAGGTGTTCTTGCCTCCTGTTCTGCATCTCCAGCAGTCCCCCACCCCACCCTTCCTCTTCACCTGCCTCCACGGCTAGCATTATTACCTGTGCTCTACACCAGATGGGGAAGGATGGGTGGGAGACACAGTGTCTCCATCCCCTGTCAGTGCCTCAGACATAAGGATGTTGAAGGAATCCATCCAGGGATGGAGCTTGCTGAGCTTTCATCAGCTCGGCCCCCCAAACTTTGTCTCGTTTCTGCATCAAGTTGGGCCAGTTCATGGATTTTCCGTGGGGTTTTAAATGTACATAAATAATGTGCAAACTGTGGCTGCAATTTGCGTAATTTCCGCAGATTGCAGCTGCAGTTTGCAGAAATTTCTATTTATGCAAACTAAAAAAAGGGAGGGGGAAGTTCCCAGATTTGGGGGGAACCTGCAGCTCAGCTCACGAATGCAAGCTAAGTTGGGGGCACCACAGAAGTCCAGCAAGCCCTAAAAGGGCCAGATTTCCCGGCGACAGACATCCTTACTCAGGGAATCTGAAGGTTCATTTCCTGTGGGCAAGGACCTGGCAAAACATCACATACTGATTAAACAACTGCTCATGAAAGTCAAGTATTTCCCAATATATATATTAACTGTGTTATTCTGCACTATCCTGTCAGTGGAAATATCCCTGCCTTTCTCTTCACTTCCTTCCTCATTTTCCTACCACCTAACCAATTTTCTTAGATATTATTTTTTTGTACATATTATCTTTGCCATAAGGATCTTCATTAGCATGACAAACTCGCCACACACACCAGACGCACATGTCATCTCGAAGAATTTCCGATGTGAATTCAGTCCGTCATGACTTGCCCAGCTACTGAATGCTATTTTAATATGGATCAGGCAGTGAAACACACTGATGGTGATAGTCCTGAGTTAGATAGTACATCTGAGTGGTGGGGATGAGAATGGGAATGCCAACCCTAGAGACAAAGATAATGATCCAGTTGTTCACATGTAACTTTTAGTTCAACCCATAGTTTAAACAACCCATAGTTAGTTGGGGCCATGCCATAGCGAGCAGCAAGCATGCTGCCTCCTGCATGCTCGCCACTTCCGCTTTGCATTCTGTTTATCAAACAAACCAGGAATGTCCCATTCTTGGGTTGCTGGATGTGACATCAGAACCTGGAACTCTAGGTTGTTGAGGGACAAACAACCCAGAGTTTTAAACCATCAACAAACCATGGGTTAAATTACTCCTAGGTTGTTTTGTCAGCAAGAAGCAAAGGGAAGCAGCAAGCCGTCGCAAGACTGCATGCTAACTTGCTTCCATCTAAGCCACAAATCACTGTTACATGTGAACTGGGTCTTTGTCTAGATCAGGGCTGGGCAATAAATGGCCCATAGGCTGCATGCATCCCCCCAGGAGGAGGTTTGTGGCCCCCATTGGGCCCCCTTCCTGAGTGGTGCAGCCCCCATTGGAGCTGTGATGCAGATTCCCTGCAATTCTGCTGGAAAACAAGGTGCACACGCCCAACAAATCCTGTTTCCTAGCAGGATTGGCAGTTCTACAGAAAAACAGGAGACATGATCCTCATGAGCTTTGTTTCTCTTCAGAATCATGCTCCGTCCAGCCCACCAAACAGCTATTTGTAGGGATGGGCGGGTTCCCTACCTGTCGTTCCGGCTGGGAATCCGCCCTTGGGGGAGGCGATCCATTCCTCCCCCCAGAATCCTCTTCAGCCAGCTCCACTCCACAGCAATTCTGTGGAGCCGCCGGCTGGCTCCGAAGCACCAGCAATATGGCCACCATGACATATCGCTGGCTGAGGGGTATTGACTGCGGACACAAATGGCATCCAGGATGCCATTTGTGGCCGTAAAGGTCTTAGTTTAAGCTAAATGCAGCCATTTACGGCTGAATTTACCTTAAACTAAGACCTTTATGGCCGCAAATGGTGTCCGGGACACCATTTGCATCTGCAGTCAATACCCCTCAGCCAGTGATACGGCATGGTGGCCATATCACTGGCGCTCCGGAGCCGGAGGATCCGGCCAAACAGGATTCCACAGGAGGCAGAGGTAAGTCTTCCATTCCGCTATGGACTCCGGGTGTCCGTGGCGGAATTCTCCACCATCCCTAGCTATTTGGCAGGCTGCAGAGAGAGCACAATTTGGGAAACAAGCACCTGATCTCTGTATGCTTTGTTTTCCAGCAGAATCACTGGGAATGCAACCACGCAGCCACTTCCAGTTGTGGTGGTGGCTGTGGTAGGAGAGGAGTATAACCCTAGAGGATTTTGGGGGGGAGAACAACCCTCCGCAGCTGCCCACCCCTGGTCTAGATAAATTCCTATTTGACAATCACACCATGATCCCTGTAGGTGCAAATCCCTTACAGAGATGTACAGAGTTTTCAAGAGCTGCAGGCAAACTCTTTGGAATGACACAGCCTTTTGGATTATGGTCAATATATATATATATCAAGAGTAATGCAGGCTCTATGGCTCAGCCACTCACTGCAAGCTTCCCATCTATGTGACAGCCACCCCCAACAAGCCTAGATCAATTAACTTTCCTCCATTTGTTTATATTTGGTATCCTTACATTTAATAGATGTTTTTACAAAAAGAACAAAAATGGATCACCAATAGAACTAATGATGTTACATCCTTCTGATTGGACTTGGCAAACTAAGCTATTTCAGAGCTATTTCCCCAAAATATCAGAAAAGATCATGATGACATCTACAGTCCCCGCCCCCCTCCGTCCCCTCAATCCAATCCTATCCACCCAGTGTGTCTCTTTTATGACTGAAATCTTAGCTAGAAAAGAACTCTGGAATTGCAATGCTCCCGCCTCCTCCCCATTCTTAAGATAAGTATTATGAGGTACCAGAGTTTATAATCTGAGCCTGGAAATTATGAACTTTGATGGTATCTCTAAAGAGACCAGCCATTTCAAATTAGGTAATTTGAAAACATTTTTAGTAAGACTTATTAATAAGTATTCATCACTGATATAAACACTGAAAGGCATTTGATTTTGAAAGAAGGCATGAGAAATGAGTGTATAGAAGTTCAGGTGGGAAAGGTTGAATGAGTTTGAAATGCACTGAGAAAATAGTTGTGCAGCCACAATGTGGTGATGATGTACGTCACTACCTATATTTAGTGGAAGCAATTATTCTTTAATTTTTAGCCTCTAAAAATTAAATCAAGCAAAGCAAAACATGAAACAGTGTCCTAAATCTGTGCAGTAACGCGTGATTATAGTAACCAGCCAAATGGAATAAATACCTCCATCAGTTTTCCAACAGATTAAAATTGGAACTGGTCCAGTCAATCAACCTTATGCAAAATCCAGAATCTTTCACCCACATAGTTGATGGGCTATGTTGACATATAACACAGGTACAGACGTTGACAGAGCTAATAATACTATTTATATGTATAATTACTGAAATTACCCTGACCTGCTTGGTTTAATGGCATTCACTAAATTGACATGCATAATTTATGGCATCGTTGCTGTCAAGCATCAATCCAAATGACACGCTCAGGCATAAACTGAATTACCAAATAAAGTGTTTATGAGTTTTTCAGGACAAGATCACTATAAATGATGGCACAGGAAATGTTAATATCATTTCCTCGGGATCTGCAGTGCATTATTTTCAATGGACATTTGTGGTATCTCCAAAGAAACCTCTTCTATAAGCAGTTTATCAGCCGCTAACTGTATTACTTTGCAAAGAGGCCTTGGGGGCAGAATTTGTAGTAGAAACCAGTAGAAGCTTCTTTCCCTGTATATTATATTATGGGCTTACATTTTAGCCTTCCATTGGCATGTGACTTCTCTTGTGGAGAAAAAAAGGGAGTCTTCAGTGTTAACACATTCAGTGAGATTGAATGCAAATCCATTAAGAAATATTCTTAAAGTAATCAAAATCCTAACAATTTTAATGTTGATGTAAAATACTAATTAAGGCATGCTAAACTGTCGATGTATAAAAATGGATTTTTAAAAACTTTATTCCATTCATCTGAATAATGACCTGCATTCACTTTCATAACCTAGAGGTATTTTAGAATTCACAGTATTAATCAAAATGGCAGAGAACATTATACAAGGATTTAACTGTCCCAAATCTCATTACTTAGGATTTGCTACACTGAGATAACTGTGCTATGTTTACATTTCTACATTTTGAAGGCCGTAAACAACTAATAGATGGCAAAGTGCTGTAAATTTCTTTTACAATGAGGTGCCATGCTATTGAAAGAGAGGCGTTTAGAACAAAATGAAATCTATGAACACAGAGGGGAAAGAAATACCTGACCTGCTTTTGCAATGGAGTGCCAAGCACAGTGATTTGGGCTACACTCCTACACTTGTTTATCCATATTCAGCCCTCCCCGTGTACCAGGGAGAGAGGAAGTATCTGCCTCCTTCCTTCCAGATCAACCTTCCCCAACCTGGTGCCTTCCAGATGTGTTGGGCTACAGCTCCCATCATTCCTAGTGGCCATGCTGGCTGGGAATGATGAAAGATGCAGTCCAATATATCTGGAGGGCATCCAGTGGGGGAAGGCATGATAGAGACAGAAGTGGGACAGGTAGGTAGCCACTTATGAATTGTGGAAATGCATCACCAATATGACAAAAGATGGCACACATTTGCATAAGATTTGCATATGCTAATTTCTATGTATAGATGCAAATTTAGAAATAACCATACTTTAAATAGAAATACAGTATGTCTTGCTATAGTGTGGAAGGCTGTGACCAGGTGACCCGTGTGCCTGCATGTTCAGCCTGAACTCCAGTGCTCACTGCTGATGGGCAACAGTCCTTACAGTTCTTCATCTTTAAACCAGAACAGGACAGGGCAGCCTTCAAATAGAGGAAGCCTTCAAACAGAGGACAGTCCTCTGGCAGCCCTTCAAATAGAGGACTGTCCTCTGTAAAAGAGGACACCTATCCACCTTAGGACAGGCCTGGTTATTGGGATGTTACACAACACAGGAAACACAGGTTGTGGGAGCCAGAGTTCATCACTAAATCTGCCTTGCTTTATCCTCCAGAGGCTGGCCTGGAAATGGATGGGAGGCAACAGACTGGATTCTCTACTTGGCAGTTTGAATTAACTTACATGATTTAAATGGTTTATTTTTTAAAAAAAAAATCCTTCCAACTTTTCTTCCATTATTAGGGGAACTCAAAGATTCAAATAAACAGGACGATATATAAATGATGAAATGTTGTAATAGAATCAGAAAACAGAAGGTATTATCTGTTCTGCTTCTCTTCCCCCACCCACCCCATCCAAACCAGGGCCTCCATATTAAAGAGTTTTTAAGTTTGGCACAATCTCTGGCCAGGTAGTGTGTGTAAAGCAAGAATGAGGAAAACAAAGGAAGCTGCCATGTACAGGGTTAGACTGTTTGTCGACCCAGGCCAGGATGATCTGCTCTGATGGACAGTGGCTCTTCTGTGCTACTTGATCCTTTTAGCTAGACATGCTGAGATTTGAACCTGGGGCCTTCTGCACGCAAAGCATCTACCACTAAGCTACAGTCCCACCCCACCCCTCTAAAGGTTGGTGAAAAAGCTTGGGAGCACCCTGGAGCGAGGGAAGTAGGGTTTCGCCACCTTGGTGGGTCAGTGGGAATGTTGAGAGTGTGTTGTAGGTAGGGATGTTGGAGAAATCCTTAACAGAACCAAGTGAGTTTGGATTTTCATGAATCCAAGCTGCAGATTCCGCAGAGGGCCGGCTTTCCCCCATCAGGCAGATTCCATGGACCTGCAGACCAGTCTTCTAACTTTCCCGAATTTTTGCCAAATTTCATCGTAGAAAAATGTGTGAAATTATAAAAACTGCAAAAACTAAAAATGCACATTTCCCCCACAGGCTAAATTGTGAAAATGTGCATTTGGGGTGAATTCACGCATTTTGGGGGAAATCATGCATTTTTGTAAGTGCAAATTTGCACACATTTGGAAACTGAAAAAACCTCAACTCCGTCAATGGGCATCTGATGGAACGAAAGGTGCCTGACCATCCACAAAACACAGATGGAGAGGATTTTACACAGGCCATACATCCCTCATTGTGGGTGCTCTCACAACATGGCTGCCATGGCAGAGCTGACCCATCCATGAACTGCCTGCCATGGTGGGCATGGGCGGTCACAAAGCCATTTCCCAGAAGCCAAACTGGTGAGACTATAAGAAAACCCAAGAACCTAAGTGCCAGGCAGAGATGGGGTCTGCGCTCCAAAACACAAAACCACTCTTTCAAAACCACCTCCGTTTTCTGCTCCAACACCGTTTCAGAGAAGGCAAAGTGATGAAGCTCAGAGACAAGTCACTTCGCCAAGAAACAGAGCACCAGGCAGAGGTGGCATCTGAGCCCCAAATGCCAAATCACATATTTGCCCCCTAAAAGCACAACACAATAGAATGGTGATGCTCAGAAAAACACAAGTACACACACACACAAACTAGGCAATACACACACATGCTACATCAAAACAAACGAGCTAACATACACACATGCCAAGCAAAACACACACACAGCAGGGAGCTTGGTGGACACGAAGTCTGCAGGCACAACACTGGAGGCTCCAGAAGAAGGGACTGATTTCAGTATGGCCCCCATGGGGCCTGGAGTGTCAAGGATATATGGGGACTTCCTTTGCCTAGTTAGCATCATGTAGCCTAGAGGTAAACTACACTGCTACGTTAAATTCATGGCATCTAGATGATCCTATATTTTTATTCTAGAATAAGCATGCAGGGCCTGATCTAGATTGGCATCAATGGAGTTTTTCCCTTTCTTTACTCCCTGCATCGGGTGGGTGGGTGGAATTTGGGGGCTAAAATCAGCTGTGTGGGAATGTATAACCCCTCCTATTCATGTGTAGTGGTCACGATCCAGATTGGAGTCCTCTTGGGTTTTCTCCAGGGGGTGGGGCTTCGGCTTCAACCCCCATTCTCTGGAGGAAACCCCTTGCAGGGGATCTTGATTGCCATCTCTGATCTGAGATCAGAGATAACAGTGGGGATTCCCCTGCTGACGTATGCTAGTAGTGGGCCCCAGCTGTTATCTTCAATCTCAGATCGGAGATTGCAGAGGGGATACTCGATGATGGGGTTAGGACTCACCTACATGGGGAAGAGCAACCACTCTTCCGTCCAAAGTCCATTGCCTCTCATCTCTGCTGCTACCTCCAAAATCACAGGTAGCAGCGGGGATGAGAGGCAGAGGGGGCTTACTCTGTGCTGGGATGAGGCACATTTCCATGCCTCCTTCTGCCTGAAGAAAAGTGCTGGGGGCAGGGAGAAAAAGTGGGGGCAGGGAGAAAAAGTGTGGGGTGATGTCAAGGGGCAGGGCCACACCTTCTCACATCATACAACCCATCAGGTGCAAGGTAGGAGAAATCTGTCCCACCCACCCAAAACAGTTCTGCATCCCTGACCCAGACACTATGGAGCTTTTCACAAAACACACTAACCCAGACTCAGTGGTTGAGTGTGGGTTGTTTTGAATCATGGGCTGTTTGTTGAATTGTGGGTTAGCATGTTGTCTGAACACAGCATGTTTTCCACTGGGTGGTTATCATGTTGTCTGAACACAGCGATGGTGGCTTGTTAATCATGCAGTGTGGCTTGTTAACCACCCTGAACAACCCAATGACAAATCATGGGTTCTCAAGGTAAGCCACCCTGGTTAACAAGCCACCCTGACTGTGTTCAGACAACATGCTAACCCACAGTTCAACAAACAGCCCATGGTTCAAAACAACGCACACTCAACCACTGTGTCTGGGTTAGCATGCTGGGTGAACAGTCCCTATGCATTTTGCATAGCATTCAGTTTAGCCCTTAATGACTCAAAGATGCAAAACTTCAGTGAGAAATTTTGCTAGTCTCATCACAGTACTATTGGCCCCTTCTGTCACTCGTTAAGTGCGTTGCCTTGGGAGGAACATCCAAAATCATTCCAAATTTGTCTTTAGGCGATGTATTGCTAGTCTTATTGAAACTGTTTTGGCTTGCCTCTAATTTCTTGAGATGTTTACTTGGGGGAGGAACTCCCAACTCATCTTTGAATATCTCTGTAGACAATATTGGCTGCTAATTAGGAATCAATATTGCTGGAAAAAATGAACATAGGTTGCAGTATAAAAGAAAATTAACTGTAAGCATCTCAAGGCTGAACTACTTGTTCTTCAAATCACGCATAGCAGAGCTATGTATGACTGGCTTATTTACCTCGGGGTGAGCATGCATGGCCCTGATTCAGATCAGGACCATGGCACTCTGGGAGGGATAATTTAAGCTTTCCCTTCCCCTATTTTTGTCCTGCAATTCCACCCCCCACCCATGGGGGCTTAAAAAAAGAACAATGTATACTGAGGTAAATAAACCAATTATAAATACGTTATGCATGATTTGAAGAACATGTAGTTTGGCCCTAACATTCTAATCCAAGTCAAGCCCATGTATACTATATTTCTAACTCTTCCTTATTCTGGCATTCTGTACAACAGAGTGTAGGGCCTTTTATCCCACTGAGATGGTTTTATAGAATGTCTGTTAATTTCCTATAAACAAGTGCTTTCAGGTACATTTTTCTTTGAGTTTAGGTAAGAATCTAGGTTTCAAATAAACACACATGTTGCTTGTTACCCTTATTCTTTTTGCTGTTTTATTTTATATTTATATTTGTCTAAATATGTATATTTATTATTTATATAAATTAGGGAGCAATCCTATGGCTGCTAGTCAGTGGCTAGATAGCCATAGGATATCTGGTTTTCCGGGAACCAACCTCAAAGCCCACGTTCCAAGGTGGGTTCCTTCTGCGCTGCCTCGGAGGCAGTGCAGACCAGAAAAGTCCCATGCTCTGGGCTCGCAAGAGGAGCATGGAGCAGCCAAAATGGGTGTTCCTGGGGGGCATTCTGGGGCAGAGAGGGTGGAAATGCCTGTACGACACATCCAATGTGTTATACATATGGGTGTACGGATTCCCCACCATCTGTTCCAGTGTGGAATCCATGGGGGGGAAGGCGATCCATTCCTCCACCCTGGAATCCTCTGGAGCAGCTCCACTCCAAGAGGATTCCGGGGGGGGGGGGAACCGGCTTGGGGTCCACTTACCTTCCCTCCTGCCAGCCAGAGCTGTGCGCCGCCTCCCTGTCCCTGCCAATTGTCATGTCTTTTCTTAAAAAAAAAAAAAAAGGCCATCGGCAAGATGTGCCCATAGACTCAAATAGAGTCATGAATCTTGCATCTAAGTCTATGTGTCTATAGGCTTAGATGCAAGATGCACGGCTCTATTTTGCATATATGTCTACGGGCACATCCTGCCGAACGCCTTTTTTTTTTTTAGAAAAGACATGGCAATCAGCAGGGACAGGGAGGAGGCGCAAGGGTCTGGCTGGCAAGAAGCAGCCGAGTGGTCTTCTGCCTCCAGTACTCCTGGAGCGGAGGTAAGTGGTCCTGATCCACTGCAGATTCCTGAGGAACTTCTTTGGAATCTGGCCTCATTTGAATCCGCAGCAGATTTCTCTGACATAGAATCATAGAATAGTAGGGTTGGAAGGGGCCTACAAGGCCATCGAGTCCAACCCCCTAGATCGACATCCCTAGTTGTACAGCAGCCTCCTCCCCACCTCAGCCCTCCCATGGCTACACAGCCGCAATCAGCTGTCTAGCCGAAAATGCAGGGCAGGAGGAGTGTGGAGGGAATGATCCCCTCTGTGCTTCTCCTGCCCTGCTTTGGATAGGTTCGGAGGCGGTCACCTATCTGCATAGGATTGTGGCCTAAATGTATTTATATGCCTGGACACAACACGGACAATACAATATAATATGTATTAAATACATTAAAAATGAAAGAATCTAAATAAATATAAGTCAGCAGCATAAAAACTAACATAAGCCACAGAAACAATAATTGAAATAAAATGCGAGCACAAAAGCAGCTTAAACCCCAGTAAATAAGAAAAAGCACAAAAAACATCAGTACTTTAAACCAGCCATATTAAAATCTCAAGAAAAGGCCACCTGAAATAAATGTTGTAGTACATAAATAATGTAGTAGCAGGGGGAGCCTGGACAGGGGCTGGAAACAAGGCTCTGTCATTGGTTGAGCAGCCCCTGCCAGTTTGATGATGTTCAGTTCTACTCCCCCCACCCCACCTGGAAGTATGATCCTTTCAAGCACTCTGTGACCCCTGAAAACCATATTTTAACAGTACAGTACACTTGGCTTATTTCGCCTCATGTGTTCCTGATGGTCCAAAGCCGATTCCATGAAAATCCAGGTAATACTCCAATGCACTTCTCATTCCATTGTCATAAAGATCCCCCCTGAGATCTGTTTTCTTTCCTGGGCAGTAGTTCCCACATCCCAAGAATGTGGAACTAGCTGTGAAGCCAGGAAGAGGGTGCCCTAACTCTCAGCAGTATAGGCAGGGACAAAAGGCTGCTTGGATTGAACACCAACCCAGCAAGGTAGGCTGCCACCACCCCTTACATACAACTTAGCCTGAGCCAGGCAATTCTCAGACCTGTAAGGTCTTATGAACACCCTTAAGGCTTATGAAACTAGAGCCCAAGACTGCACCCTCTATTTCAAAGCCCTAAGTCTCAAACTAGCAATAACCAAGAGGAAAGCTCTGGACTTAGAGCTTAATTGGAATGGTGCACACACATCAAATAATGTTTAGTAATTAGTTTATTTATAAAAAGGGAATGGGGAAAGGGAATAAGATAAGAGCCAAATAATATAAAAACAAGTTTGGAAACAGTACTTACAGGACAAAACAACAAAGCTGACTGAATCTGCCCTGCCTATCCATACCAAAGCACGGGTCTTCAATAGGACAGGGCCAGACAGAGGCTGGATCTACACTTACCGCTTTTTTCGCTTCCAATGAGGTTTCACCACCCGCCTTTCACACTACGCAGTAGCCGCCTCGAATTGGAATCGGAATTTCCCACTTCCGTGCTCCCGCTTTCAATACCCTAATATCCCAGTATTTCCCCTTAATGTGCTCTGATTTTCCGCCTTTGCTACCGTATCTGGTCATAGTCCCCTCCCCCGCCTTCCATATACGGCGGTGTTTGTATTTCCCACCTGTCCAGTCACAGCTCTTGACAGCCCCATGTCTTCTTCTGGCTACTGATCGCATAGCTTCCTCAGCAGCACCCATTTCCTCAGCAACAAGCAAAGGGCTGGATGTGCGCACTCTTGTCTGATCTCGGATGCTAAGCGGGGTCGGCCCCACTCAGTGCTTGGATGGGCGACCGCCTGGGAATCAGGCTTCCTGCACTGAGCAGGGGGCTGTTGTATCCTTTCAAATGAGATTAAGTTTTACCCCCTCCTATCCCCCGCTCTGGATGTTTTTCTTTTAAATTAAGGCGTTATCCTCGCAGAATCGGGGCTTCTCTGTTATTTTATTTTTTCTAATTGAGGCATGACCTTCCAAGCTTTGAAGTTGTGAAGCTTCACAGCTTTGGATCTTCTAAGATCATTCCTGAATTAGGAAAAAAAACATCACGGAGAAGCCCTAATTCTGCGAGGATAATGCCTTAATTTAAAAAAACACATATCCAGAGCGGGGGATAGGAGGGGGTAAAACTTAGTCTCATTTGAAGGGATTAGGGATGTACGAAAGTCACTTACCTTTTCGAAGGGTGACATTCGTGGTGGTGGGGAGGTGCTCCGTCCCTCCCCCCCAAAATTCTGGCCGGCTGGCTCCATTTGCGTCCCTGCAGTCAGCCGTGATAGGCTACATAAATGTTTACGTAGCCTATCATGGCTGATTTAAAAGAAAAAACACACACACGCTTACGCAAATGGCAGCGCCCATGGGCGCCGCCATTTGCGTTCCTTATTTTGGCACATCTTAGTCTACATAAACATTTACATAGACTAAGATGGCGAAAATAAGGGGAACGCAAATAGCGTAGCGTCTATGCTATTTGAGTTCCCCTTATTTTCGCCATCTTAGTTTACGTAAATGTTTACGTAGACTAAGACGTGCCAAAATAAGGAATGCAAATGGCGGCGCCCATGGGCGCCGCCATTTGCATACGCGCGGTTTGTTTTTTCCCCCCACTCAGCCGTATCACGTTTCTTTGTTTTTGTTTTTGTTTTAACTGGAAATGGCAGCGGTAGCAGCCGGCCAGAAGACCGGCTGCCGCTGCCACTGCTGCCGAACTGCCGCTGAACTACCGCCGCAGCTGCCGCCGCCAGGAAGATCCGCCCAAGGTAAGTCCCGTCCCAGGGGGGCGGGGGGGGCAGACCGTTCTGCCACCAATTTCGGGGGGCTGAATGCGCTGGCATTCGGCCTCCCCGAGATTCGTGGCGAAATTCTCTGACATCCCTAGCTAGGGATGGACGAAAGTCCCTTACCTGTTCTCGAAGCTTGCTTCGCGGTGGGGGGGAGGTGCTTCGGTTCTCCCGCCGAAGTTCAGGCGAGGAGGGGCACCCCGCCTCGCCTGGCCGAAATTCAGGCCATGGGGGAGGCGCCCCATCCCTCGCCGGCGAAATTCAGGCCGGGTAGAAGCACCCCGACGACCCGGCCACGAAGAAAAAAAAAACACCGCACACACACACACACACCTGTGATAGGCTACGTAACGATTTACGTAGCCTATCATGGCTAGATTTCCAAAGTCAGCCGTGATAGGCTATATAAATCGTCACGTAGCCTATCACGGGTGACTTTGGAAAAAAAAAAAAAAGCACGTACGCAAATGTCAGCTCCCATGGGGACCACCATTTGCGTTCCTTATTTTGACACGTCTAGTCTACGTAAATCTTTACGTAGACTACGGCGAAAATAAGGGCAACGCAAATAGTGTTCCCTTATTTTCACCGTAGTCTATGTAAATCTTTACATAGACTAGACGTGCCAAAATAAGGAACGCAAATGGCGGCGCCCATGGGCCACCGCCATTTGCATACGCGCTTTTTTTTTTTCCCAAAGTCACCTGTGATAGGCTATGTGACGATTTACGTAGCCTATCATGGCTGACTTTGGAAATCTAGCCATGATAGGCTACGTAAATCGTTACGTAGCCTATCACGGGTGTGGGTTTGTTTTTTTTACTTTACTTTTTTTTTTGCAATGGCCGAAACGCCGCCGAAACACCGCTGGGACCCACCGCCGAGAGGGACATTCGGCCACGGTAAGTCCCATCCCAGGGGGGGCGGGGGGCCGGCGGAGAATTTCCCCACCAATTTCAGGGGGCCAAATGCGTTGGCATTCGTCCTCCCAAAGATTCGGGGAGAAATTCTCCGCCATCCCTAGAATAATCACATTTTAATACGAGAGCGTTTAACCCGATGGGACACTGAATTCATTGCAATAGCGGGCTCAGTATAGATTGGCCCAGAGACAACTGAAACCCAAGACACAGATGAAGACAAAGGGCAGCTGTAGCCCCCCTGTTTACATCCTCAAGTCCCTGGGAAAATCTAAGGTGATCCCCATTGGCCAATCACAGGCTGACTGGGGCCATCTTTGCAGACCTCCATGGGGGAGGGGGAGAGTCGCTAGAAGAATGCAGCTGAGTTCACTCAGTCCAATAATCCTGGGTTCTGCTTTGGCCTTGATACCAGAAACAGTGCAAGATAACACACAGCTTAATGAATGCATGCTGGCTCAGCTCTCCAAAATGGAATCTTACAATTTACCAGAACATAGAAATAAAAAAAGGATTTCTTTGACAAGAATTTCAACAGAGGATAAGGGGGTGGACTATGGGGAAGAGCTACCTGTAAATAATCACAGGGCGTACAGGTGTCTCAGACCCTGCGGGTGGGTTCATGACATCAGCAGCAAATGACTGTCTCCACCAAGCTCTGCTTGTGAGTTATCCAGGACCACGGTGGGGCTGCAATTGGATACAGAGTGCTGGACAATATGGAGCTTTGGATTGATGATCTGGAAAACCAATTGTTATGTCTCTCAGTCTCTGTGCTCTCAGCACTAGACCAGATAATGATAGCTGAACAAAATTATTAAGGCATGATCCTACCAGTTAATCACGTTATTCCCACTGCTTTCACCTGGAATGGTTTAAGCACTTGCTTAGTTTTTCATTTAAACCAATGTGCCTTATACAAATTACTGTAGACCTTTTTAAAAAGATAAAGAGTTAAACAGCATTTTGAGGTAGAAGACAGGCCCAAGTCTGAAGAAACAATCAATTAAGTTAATGGTTGTTTGACCTTTTAACAGAATGTTTTTATCTTTTAAGACAAGCCAGATATGAAAAGGATTTGTAGTTTCACCTAACCTTTAGGAATTAGAGATCATATTAACCAATACATTTAATGGATAATGAGCATTGAGCAATACTTAGGAAATATATATTTTCTAATATAGAAAAGAGTCCAAAAAGATGAAAACCTGACATTATGGAAATGTTACTAAAATTATTAACATGAATGGGACTGTCCAATATGGCATGGCTTTCTCTTTGAACACCTTAAAAGGAAGAAGAGACCCAAAATGTAATATGTGTTAAAAATGTGATGGCTACTGAATTGCTAGCCTGCTTGGCAAATGTTTAAAATGATTTATTGTTTCTTTATTTCCTGAGGATTTAAAAAAAAAAAAACATCTTGACCTTCCTTGTACACATTCTATTGTACTGGGAAAAGGCTGTAAATGAATAATTGGGTGGGGGCGGGGGGATAGGATAGTTTGGATTCCTAGATCCCAGGTCTGAGACACTGCTCCAACCTCAGACCCAGAAGCCATAGAATCATAGAGTAGTAGGGTTGGAAGGGGCCTACAAGGCCATCAAGTCCAACTCCCTGCTCAGTCAATGCAGGAATCCAAGTCTGAGCTCACCGCCCCATCCCCCGCCCTTTTACAGCCAGCGCGAGAGAACTGTGCAGGTTGCCTCTCTGAGGTCACAAAGGCAAACTAAGGCAGGAGGGAAAGAGGGCATGCTGGTGAACGGGGAAGAGAGGGGGTGGCTTATGCTGTATCCCCAGGCTGCCCCAATCTCTAGCTGTCCCCCTCCCTGACACCACAGCTAGACGGGCGAAAAAGCCTGTCTGGCTAAATTGCAGAGCAGGAGGCACAGCAGAGGCAAGAATCACCTCCACCACACCTCCCACTCTGCACTGGATACTTGTAAGCCTCCAAGTTCAGAGGCTTATAGGTATCAAGGGAAGATCTGAAAAGACTGCACCCTAAAAAGATTTATAGGCCACCTTTATGGCTAAAATCCTTTCGACATGGCTTCCACAAAAAAAAATTTGAGCAATGGACTTCAGTACAATAAAACATGAAGTAAAGCAAGTGTTACAACAAACAAATCTAAAACATTCCAGGCAACAGAAACTCAAAATGAATGAAGTAAATTATGCTTTCCATGCTTCAGGCCAGTGGTCCCAAACATTTTTGATCGTGCACCCCTATCTGTAAAACATTCTTGAGCATGCACCCCCAATATATGTATATTTATTTATTTATAAATTATACACATGTACTACTGTACTAATATATTATGTACATTATAAAACATACACAAAAAAGGACATTAAAGAGGGATGAGATAAAGATGAAATAAACAATATATATTTTTTAATATATATATTTTATTAATGGTACAAAAAAGTCTCTTGCTATCACTAAAAAAAAATATTGTCCATTATGTGAGAGTTAGTTTTGTTAATACTAGATGATATGAGCTATAAATCCACTTAACTGGGCACACATCTTTGCAATACGCTGAAAAGCAAACAATTGCGGGAGGTCTCCACTGTCAACTTGCTAGGAGGGGAAAGGCATGCTTGGCCAGGCGCCTGCCTGCACTGGTCACCAGCCACATGCCCTGTGCAGAGTTGGAGAAGTATGATAGCCCCCTCCTTGGCCAACTGGTAGCTTGGCCTGGGCTGTTAACCCTTCCCACTCTCCTTCAAAAGGATGGCAGCTGAGAGGAAAGCACCGCTTCCTTCTTGGCTTCATTCTGCTAAAGGAGAGTGGGAAGGGTTAATCTCCTTCCCGCTCTCTTCAGCAGGATGGCAGCTGCCCCCGTGCCACAGCAGAGCAAGCGACTGCACCTTCCTTTGCCATGCCTGGCAGTGACTGGCATAGTTGCTCTCAGCGGCTGTGGCAGAGAGAAATGCCATTTAGCTTCCTTCTCAGCTCCCATCCCATCCTGCTGCCTCCGCCACAGCCGTCATTACACACAATGGCAGCTCCTCAAGGCAGTGGGAGGCTACTCAGTTATCAGGTGGCTCGTGCACTCCAATGGATCATCTTGCACACCCCCTGGGGTCTCACTTTGGAGACCACTGGAGGAGGCAGACCTGATGGAAGTGGCCACCTAAAATGGGAATGCAGGGCAAGAGGTGGTGGTGTGGTGGCTCCTCTCCATCCTTCTCCTTCTCCTGTATGGTCGCCTCAGCATCCATAGTGTGCACCTTCCTTTGGCCAGCCCAATGTCGGCAGCAGGGAGGGTGACCTGGGATTGTGGGGGTGGCAGGGCAGAATGAGAATGAAATAAAAGAGCAGGAAAGGGGTGAAAGTAGGGAAGAGGGAGAAAAAGGCAAAGAGTGGGAAGAAAAAAGGGGGGAAGATGGCGAAAGAGAGGAAATGGTGGGGAGGAGGCCCAGGAAGGCAACCCTCCTGAGACATTTTGAGAGACAGCTGAGCCCCAGTGCTTGTTTTTTCAGGGATAGACATGAGCATATCATTATCATTATCATTATTGTGATAGAATACATATTGGCATTATTTGCTTGTGTGTGACAACTGTTTTTAAATTATGGTATATATAAACTGCGATTGACTTATTTTGGCCATGTTATGTGGAGGAACTCACTAGAAAAAGCGATTATGCTCGGATTGGCTAGTGGCAAAAGGAAACCTGGCCGCCAAAGAACAAGATGGCTAGATACCATCAAAATTGATACCAACCACCAGAGCATGGAACAGCTCAAAGAAATAGTACAAGATCGGGATACGTGGAGAAAGATGATCTATAGAATCTCCAAAAGTCGGACACGACTGAATGGATAATATCATCATATACACAGCAATCCTATGTAGGTCTACTCATAAGTAAATCACACTGCATTCAATGGGACTTACTCCCATGTGTAGGTGTGTGAGAAATGGGTTTTCCCTCTTTCCTCCTCCCCTTTGCTTTCACTGTTGGAGAAGCCAGTTCTGCTAGAAATTGCTTTATCTGTGTTGTTACTCTCGATACATTTGTGGGGAAGGTATGCACTATGGATGCACCATAGCCATCAGTTGCCAGTTGGGTGCCTAGACAGGACTTGCTAGCTAAAGAACAACCTGTTTTAGGCAGTTTAGGGCAAAATCCTATCTAGATAGGCATCCGCCTCTGAACTTGGAGGTGACCACCTATCCAAAGCAAGGCAGGAGAAGCATGGGGGGATTGTTCCCTCTGCACCTGTCCTGCCCTGCTTTTTCTGCTAGACAGCCGATTGCAGCTGTCTAGCCACGGGGGAGCTGAGTGGGACAGGAGGCTGCGGTATGACACATAGGATGTGTCGTACATGCAGTTCCACTCTCCCCACCCCAGAATGCCCCCAGCCACACCCCTTTTCAGCCACTCCATATTCCTCTTCCAAGCACAGAGGATGGGGCTTCTCCGAGGCAGTGCAGAAGGGGGGGGTAGGTTTTCTGGGAACTGACCTCAGAGCACCGGGCTCTGAGGTGGGTTCCCGGAAAACAGCATATCCTATGGCCGTCTCGCTGCCGTCCAGCAGCCATAGGATTGCTCCCTTAGTCAACCAGGATAGATAGGTGTGTGCATGTGGGAGGATCTACACTGTGTCTGCTAGCGCATTGAATTCGGTAGACTGGCAAGTTAAACGCTCTCGCATTAAAACGTGATTATTCACACTCACCCTGTTTCCCCGTTCCAGTACTTCATCAAATGCGCAAGCACAGTTCACACTCAAGTGCTGTGTGTTTTCCTGTTCTTAAAGAAGGCGGCTCTCATTAGAGGAGGAGAAACTCTTCCTCTTTCTGCTGATTCCCCGCCCACCATCGCTCTCTTCCTCTATCCCTATGTGTGTGTAGGGATGGCGCGAGCACCCTATTGGGGTTCAAAGCCCGGTGAGAAGTTGCCACTCTGCCCCCCCCAGACACCAGTTCTCTCAGCAAGAAGAGGGGAAGAAGGCAGCGCCTCTCATCCTCCCCCCATCGTTGCTACAGTGGCAGTGGCGTGGGAGAAGCTGGTCATTTTCTGTAAGTTCTCCTGGCCTTTGAGAAAATGATCAGCTTGTCCCTTGCCACCACAGCTGTAGTAGGTGGGGGTGGAGGGAAGAAGGAGGCACCTATCTTCTTCTCCCCCCCCCCACCTGCTGGAGGCCAGGGCGAGAGGCTGGGGGGTGTCTCCTGATGCTCTTTTCTCCATGCCAGCCCTTGACAGCCAGCGTGAGGAAGAGGGGCAGTGGCAGCACCCAACACTCAGGTTTGGGGGGGTGGCTGCTAGCATCTTCGAAGCTATTTTTGTCCGCCACTGGAGAAGCTACGATCCTTTGAAGATTTCTAGATTTGAAGATAATGCCCTTTTTTTTTTTTTTTTTAAGCCAAAGCAGGATATAGAAGGAGGTAAAACTTAGTGTTATTTGAAGGGATAGAACAACTCCCTGCTCAGTGCAGGAAGCCTGATTCCCAGGTCAGTACTCCCATAGAAGTACTGACCAGGGCTGACCCTGCTGAGCTTCCAAGATCAGACAAGCAGGCACATCCAGCCCTTTGCTTGTTGATGATAAAACTTTGAGTGCTGAGGAAGCTATGCAATCAGTAGCCAGAAGACCACATGGGGGTGTTGAGAGCTGTGATTGGACAGGAGGGAAATACAAACACCGCCGTATATGGGCAGGTGTGGGAGGGGACTACGACCTTATATGGTGATGAACATGGAAGAGCAGAGCACATGGGTGGGAAATACCGGAATATCAGGGTATTGAGAGCGGTAGCAGGGAAGTGGGAAATTGCGGTTCCAATACGAAGCAGGGACAGCGTAATATGAAAGACGGGGGATGAAACCTCATTGGAAGTGTAAAAAAATGTAAGTGTACATTGGCCCTGTGTGTGTGTGTGTGTGTGTGAGAGAGAGAGAGAGAGAGACAGAGAGAGAGAGAGAGAGAGAGAGAGAGGTGGGGAGGGGCTAGGACAAGAAGGGATCATTAAATACAGCACTAGATGCTTAGTCATATTATTATTAATAATAACAACAACAACAGCAGCAAGTAGTAGTAGTAGTATGTGGCCTGCTATATTATACTCTATCTGTTGTACCTACATAAGATAATGCATGGTGAGATCTCTGTAGAATTAGAGCTTCCCTTATAGTGCTGTCCTATTTTCTGGGCTTTATATGCATAGTCTGAGAAAAATGAACTAAATCTGCATAGTGCAGATCATTAACATGATAAGAATTGTTATATATGTATATAAATATATATAAAAAACAATACTTCAGAAATTATTATAATGGTGATGATTCATTCTTACTCATTTCATTTCTCATGACAGCATCAAAAGGAAAATTTTGGAAATAGCCAGCAGTTGATATGAAAATCCACAATTTTTCTACGGTTTCTCCCACCCCTATCATCTTCTCCACACTGTTGGTCTTTTCTGTTAGCAGGGAAAGTGAAGATTGCTTCCTCACTAAATTTGGGTGATGAAACAAAATAATAAATAGTTTCAAGCACATCTGAAAGGTCGCAGTACAGAATTTAGTACACAATATAACAAACCACACCATCTTCATTGGGCTAAATAGAACCATAATCATTTTCCCCATGTTTTGAAATACTTAATCAGTTCACTATTTGTCAAGATTCCATTATTTAATAATCTTTGGGATAACACCCTGAAAGTGATCTTGTTAAGAGTAATTGCAGTGATTTCACTATAGTGTACAATGATTTAGTTGTCTGCCTACAGTTAATGTCAATAGGACCTGTGTGGCTAAATCAATGTTGTCTAGCTTGAATAAAATACCCCTAATGACTTTCCTTGTGCTCTGGGGGTTTTGGCATGGCTTTCTATTATACAAAGTTTTATCAGATGTCTTCTGTCTTCATTAATTATTCACCAGTGAAGTGTGAAGCACTTTAAGTGTAAATAATCACAAGGAGATAAACATTTCCCTAATTTTAAGAACCTCAACAACATCCTTGCATAGCAATGAAGAAAGGCATATGTGCTTAATGCATTTTCATGAATCAGAGCTTGGCGAAAATGCAGCAAATGCTTGTGACAGGTGAAATCTTAGATCTGCCAGAATAATTAGGAATAGGCCATTTATATCTGCAAGTGCAGATTTACTGCTACACAGAGTTTCTCTTATTAAAGTGTAAATAGAAATTCTGAACGACTGATATATTTAATCCCAGTTCTGTTGGAATGATATACGCGGTAGAGAATGCAAAGACATTTCCTACTAGCAACAGCCACAGGAACGGATAATCTGCCATCCTCTGGAGGTGAAAGATCAAAGATGGTATTGTTGCTTTCTTCAAGGGGCCAGAAAAGCTTACTTTTTGGAGGTGAAAAGTTATAAGAAACTTTTTTTCTGGGATGTGGGATGGATCACATATTCTCCCTGCTTGTGGCCATAGCTCTATCTGCATCCTGAAATAGCCCCAGTAAGGTCTTTTCCAGGGCGTATACATATTGAGGCCTAATACACATTAGGCCTGGTGCAATTCAGAGTTCTCTGTGAGGTTTTCGCTAGAAAAAACTACACTACACCACCCTTCAAAACCTAGAAATTTAAGTTTGGCCCTTATTCTCTGAACTAGTGATGCTGCCAAAGCTCTGAATTAAGTGATTCATTAGTAGAATCTGTTATGTGCATAATGCCCGCATGTGTACCGAGCTCAGAAGGCTACCTAATGAACTTGGTTATTCAAATCGACATTAATTTTGAGTGCCTGCATGGTCTGCATAACTAAAGCTTCTATGTTTTACCTATTTTTTAACTTTGAAAATGCTGCATAAGTGCCTGCTTTTGGTGGCGTGGGTCTCTTCACTCTTCACAGATAGCCTTTCAGTCTGGCAGCACTTCCTGGAATGCCCATGTGACCATGAACTGTCAGTGTCATGTGGTCACATGGGGATCCCTCAAAGTTCTGCTGGACTTTGACTGACTGGCAGGCTATCTGAGACCCATGCTGCTGCAAGCACAAACACGGCTTTTCTAAAGCTCTTAATACTTTAGAAAAGCCCCGTTCATGCTCATAGAAATGTGGGGCTTCTTAAATGACTGGCTTCTGGCCCAGCAGCATTTCCTGGAATGTGCACGTGATCACTCACTATCACATAGGCTTTCCAGGAAATGCTGCTGGTCTGAAAGGCTATCTGAAAGAGACCTGTGTTGTTGTGAGCACATACACGGCATTTTGAGAAGGACGTTGGGAAGGGAGTGATGCAGCTGGGGTGGCTGTAGGGATGTATGAGAACATCATTTCACTTTGGTTTTGATCAGGATTTATTCAGTTCACACCTTCCAGACCAAACACATACTCGAACTCAGTCTGTGGTCGAAGTCTGTACATTTCTGAGCTTGCCATGTGATTCGTGTAGTCCAAAAAATGTGTTCAACAGCATGCATACGTTTGAAAAATGCACATGAAAGAATTCATACTTTTAAAAAAAGGTGTACAAATACTCTTGAATGAATGGGAGAAGAATGGATACATTTAAAAGACGTGCACAACTGATGCATACATTTGAAAAAATACCCACAAATTTTCATGTGAAAAGAAAAAAACACACCTTGCAATCTGAGATGGACTCAAGTTGGAACAGGCTTTGAGATGGAATTTGGAAAACTTTGGCAAGATGGAGTTTTGGTGATTTGCACATCCCTGGGTGGTTGACTTGTGCGTGAGGAGGAGTGCTCGGTTTGGGCAGCAATTCATATATATATATATATATATATATATATATATATATATATATATACACACACACACACACACACACACAAGAAAATATCGGAATAACAGGGAACTTTCATACAACATTGGACAGAAGAATTCATAACCTGTTAAACAAAGTATAGTTTCTGTTGGGGTAAATTCTCCCATCAGTTTTCTTAGCACAGCCAACCTAAGGTAGCTGTCATTCTACCTTCTGTCCCTTTCAGAACTTCTGTTACTGCCCTCTATCTGGTGATCAGCACCAGGTTTTGAACTTCTTTCCTCACATCTTTCTGTGCTTCTGTGGGGGAGCCATGTATTGGTGCTTCAGTCCTCCCTCAATTTGACTTGGAAAGGAATTCTGCTTTTCAATTCCATTTCAGAATGTTAAGGAGTATATTTTCATGGAAAATCTTACAGGTAGTTAAAATTATGTTAGGTTCAGTTTATTCAATGTTATCTATTCTTCACTTTTAGTAAAGGTCTTGGATATTTTGATTCATGTGTTTGTCTCTCACATTTGCAGTACACCATTGGCTTTCTAAATTTAAACAGTCCATTTAAACAGTCCATTCCACTGCAACAAGGGTTAAAATGCCATGTACCTTTCAAGTATTACCATGTCACAATAACAGATAGTTGGTCACACCAAAATTGATTTGTGAGAAGATGTTTTCTCCTTCCAAAAAACTGAAATTCCCATTCATGTAAGCATGACTTATAGGAGATTTGGGGGTGGATCCAGATGTAGTCATACTTTGAGTAGAGCCATTAAAATCATTTTAATTTCAGTGGGTCTACTCTGTGTATGACTATATCTGGATCCAACCCATGGTCAAAAGCATAGTTGATTCTGGAAGGACCCACATTCAAACCAAATTCAGCAGCAAATCTATTAATTTCTCCTTTATGTGTTTTCCAACTATGCACAAGAATTTCGTTAAGAGATATTTTTTAACTTAAGAGCTGTATTTGCAAGGATTTTGATTTGTTTCATAACTAATGTTTGTTTTATCAACAGCGATGTGGCTTAATTTTACATCTTACATAATGCATATGCAATAACAATGCCTAGTTTGATGGATAAATGCCTAAGGAAAAAACAAATTGACTAATAATACTGAATTTAAGAAGATCATTCTAAGCTATTAACTGTACTAACTCATGGCTTGTTTATGTTGCTGCTTAAATAATTTAAACCCTTTTTAAAAGTTTAACATTAGAAATTGCAGAGGATTTGAACCAATTATTGATAGATTATTAATGATTCTCTTACAGCTCAATCCTATACATGTCTACTCAGACGTAAGTCCCATTGAGTTGTTAAATTATTATTATTCATTTATTACAATTATTTATAGATGGCCTTTTATCATAAAAAATAACAAGGTAGCTGACAAAAGAAAACCAATACAATAAAACCATATAAAGCAAATATACAGCAGAAAAAACAAGTTTTTTCTCAATACTTGTTGAAACAGAAGTGTCTATACTTTATGGAAAGAGTTATGTGCATGAGGGTTCAAGGGAATGCAGGTTGAATGTAGGATTGTTCAATTTTCGGGAACTGGCCTGCACTCCAAGCTCAGTTCCCAAAAAAATGCCTCCCCACCCCCACCGCCTCATAGGCAGTGCGGATCGTCCCCAGGCGCCATGCTCAGAAGAGCAGCACAGAGCAGGGCAAAAGGGGGTATTCGCAGGGGTGGGAAGGGGCGGGGGGCTCAGAAGTGCCAGTATGATGCTTCCTATGCGTCATCCAGCCTGTCCCCACCCCGCCACCCCCGCACTGAGGTCCCGCAGGTAGACAGCCAAAATCGGCCATCAAGCCACAAATGAAGGGCAGCCAAAGTGTGGAGCGAAGATCCCTGCCACGCTCCACCTGCCCTGCATTAGATAGGTGGTCACCTCCGAGTTTGAAGGCAGCCGTCTATCCCCATAGGATTGTGCCCTTAACTGATTATGCTTTGTATTTGTAATTATGTATTTAATCTTTTTCTATAAACAACTTAGAAATATCTTTTGATGTAGTAAATCGTATATAAATTGATGATAGTAATTAATATAATAACAACAACAACAACAAACATGAGTATAAAACGAATTCTCACCTTTGCCTCCATGCATGAAGGTTCTGGGCAGGTCCAGCAGCACAGTACTGGTCCCTCTCCATTTATAGCACATGTGGGCAAGCTGCAATCCAGGGGCCACATGTGGCTCTCAGAGGCCTTCTGTGCAGACCCCTGCAGGTGCCCAAGCTAGATTGTGCTAGGGGGCGGGAGTGCATGGCATTGTGCTCTTCCCATGCACTATCCTCCCCATGGAAATCATGCTCAATGAAGACCACACAAGAGCTGTGGGGAGTGCCTCCTTTTGTGGGGAGGATGGCATCTGAGGAAGATGAGTGTGTGTGTTTTTGAGAGAGAGAGAGAGAGAGAGAGAGAGAGAGAGAAAGAAAGGGGAAGGGAAACCCAGGTCCCATCCACCACAAGTGTGTGGCCCTTGGGGACCTTTATGAATGCATGCAGCCTTCATGAGAACAGGGCAGTCCTGTGCATTCAGGTATAAAGAATCTACACAAGCTGCAATGAAAGCATGGATGGCTCCACTATCCCACCCACACCCCTCGCCCATTTAATCATAGCTACATTGGATGGCTCAATGCCTCCAAGTGTTATTTCTCAGGTGAATTTGAGTGTACAGGGTTTCTACAAACATCCAATTTGAACTGAATTTTGCCTGCAGTGAGAATATTTGATATAAAAGACAAGAAATTCTCTCTCTCTCTCTCTCTCTCTCTCTCT
Organism: Heloderma suspectum; assembly: GCF_057233095.1. Classification (NCBI taxonomy): domain Eukaryota; kingdom Metazoa; phylum Chordata; class Lepidosauria; order Squamata; family Helodermatidae; genus Heloderma; species Heloderma suspectum. The sequence continues at coordinate 74,093,942 of NC_139460.1, read as the reverse complement.
CTCTCTCTTTCTCTCATAATCTAGAACTTTAGGTAAGGGAAAGGCCTAAAACACACAAAGCCCATGTCCCTAGCTTCCTGCAGTAAACTTTTGAGGGTACAGAGAATGTTTTATAGGAGATGCCTAGTTCCTTCACAGATCACCATTTTCTAAGGTTTCCTGGAGGTGGGCAAGATCCATAGTGTAATATATAATCTAGCTCTGTGTGATAGAGAGTGAGGGACAGTGAGAAAAAAAGAGAGGGCATTTTGATAACCCTTTCCTTGGGAATCTATTTCCTTTTCTTTGTAGGGATCTGTAAGAGATAACTGTGTTTCTCAGTCCAACTCTAAAAGGTCTTCTGTGGTCTCCTCTTTTATCATAATTCCCGCTCCCTTGGATTAGAGACCCTACAGAGCAGCCTCCAACACAGAGAAAGGAGCGGCAGCCAGAAAAATAAACTGATGCAGCCACAGGGAGTGCATGGAAAATATTGGGCACCTACACAGAGCTCTTTCTCACAGAGCTCTTGGGTTTTGTATTGGTGCTAGAGTTGAGTGATATAAACATTTAGACTAAATGGTGGTTCTTACTACTTTGCCTTGTTGAGCTGTTACTAAAAAATATCCAAGTGTAAAGGGGGTGGGGGGCTCTCCCGTGGATGTAAACTGATTACTTAGGAAGAACTTATATTATTAGTTATATGGGTCTTTGCTGAGATCACATCAGACGCTCAGGCTATGAAATGAATCTTCGTTGCAAGGGAAAAAAAACATATAAAGAAATCAACTGTTGTTTTGTCCATCAGTGCTTTGCCACTCTAAAATATTGACACTTTGTGAACTATATAGCTGCTCTCTGTCCCATTGTGTACACAGAGCCATTTCCCAAGGGCATTTGAATGGACTGTATAATTCATTTGCTCCCTGGATCTGCAAAGACTGTTCACTTACAGCAACAAAGGCTCTTTTCAGGATTTGTGAACTGTTTTCCATATTTTACTGCAAACTGATTATAATGTATAGTTAACTTCTTTTTTTTCAATATTTTTCAAAATTAGGTAGCACTCAGTTATGATGGAATTTGTTCTCCAAAATTAGCTCAGTTTACAAGCTTGATTTTTCATCCCTTGATTATGGACTTATGTTAAAATTCTAAGACTCACAATGAGGCAATAATGAACTTCCATTCTAAGAAGTTTTATGAATGGGTTCTAGTGAGTGGTACAGATATCTTTGTGCTATGTGATTATGCATTTTGTTTTACTGCCAATGACTGAGCCAAAAGCAAAAACAGAATTAAACTAAATCAAAATTTGAGACCAGGAGCTGGTAAAATACACCTTCTGTAACTTTTCAACTAGGCCTAACAAATAATAAATAATATTCTTAATTCACAAATTGCATAATAATGGACCCTACTTTCATACTTCTTAAATCTTACATGCATGATTTTATAAGTATTAGGAAAGTATTGGATTACTTTATATTTTTTTGCATGAATTCAAGTATGAGACACATTCACAGTTCTATCAAAGCCACATCTCCATGACAGCTAATGAGAAATATATTGGAATGAAGCTACAAGAAGCAAAGCTGCTACAAGATGGTGCACACATATAAACACCATCCTCATGAGGCCAGAGATCCATGGGGAAAGAACAGTTTTGTTCCAACAATGTGTTTAACAGTAAACAGTAGAGAAGGAAGGTGGGGGTAGTATGTAGGGCAGGCATTATGATAGACGCTGCCATAGGACATATGAAAGGACAGGGCTTAATGCCTGTATCTCATGATATATCAGGGAAAGAAACAGGAAATCACCTTGCGAGTCTCAGTAGGTGGATGAGGGATGATCTAAAAGACGGAAGGGAGTGAAGAAGAGTGAAAACACCACTAAGATGGAGGAAACCTAATTAGTGGCCAAAAAATTATTCAAGGGGATGAGGATTGGCACAACAGTTGTGGGAACTGTTCATGCATACTAGCTCTGTGCTCTCAGTTGTTCCATCCTAAAATGGATTCCAAGTTTTTAAAAATGGCAGTTGGACTACAGTTATGCAAATTCATGTGTATCAGGTAGTTTGGCCTGAAGAGGGCAGAAGCCTATCGCATTCAGTATAACAGAGAGAAGCCAAAGCAGTTTTTAGAATATGTTTTTACAAGTGGTTTTTCTTTGGAGATTTGGATGCATCAGCCTCTTTGTTGTCCATGCTCACAGTTTCTGCTAACTGATGCCAAATGTTATAGCAAAAGTCTCCTCAATATATTGGGTTAGTGACATTAAAGCAATTCTCTAGCCCAAAGAAGAACATTATCATTACAAAGTAACACACATCATTAAAGAAGGACTCCATGAAGAACATTATCATTTTCTAGTAACACACATCATTAGAGAGTATCTTTAACTGTGCAGCCCATTGAGGAAGGTCCATTCATAATATTATAGATCTCAAGGGCAACATATAAGTCACCAGTGTCATATCTTCCAGCTGGGATCTCCTTTCATCCACCAGTTTATTTCTTCTGGGAGTTCAAATATAGAATTTTTGGGACTAGATTCTCATTTCTCTTAGGATGATCTACACACTAGACCATGTTTTCATACATTTCCCAGACAATCTCCACTTCCAACTTCTTCATTATGTGGAACATCTTGTCACCAGTACTAGTTACCTTGCAGTTGTGGTGATGGTGCTTCCATAGAAACTATCTATGTTATAGATATAAATTATTGTAGACCAGTCTCTGTGTTACAGGCATCAGGTGCTAGCGTCATCAGCACAGAAGCCATTTCAGGAGGTTCCATATGATGTCTGTAAGCAACACTTAGTTATAAACATCAGTATAAATATATCTAGTGTATACTGTTTTGAAATTAGAATCTGGCCTATTGGGTTTGTAGTGAGATGACAAAAGAAATAATACACTGAGGACCAAAGCACACATTACTTTAAAAGGTGGACCTAGCAGCTACATCGGTCTCTCGCTCTCTCTTTTCATTTTTACTCTAGAGTAGGCACAGGAGTCCTATCCTGATTGGGACCTTGGCATGGGGATAGGAGTCTTTAATCCTTACACATACACGCATGCACACACACACACATGCGCACGCACACACACACACACACCAGGCCTGATCAAATCAAGGGGGATGTGCCTGCAATTTCTGTTGAAAAATAGTGATCCATAATGCATAGGGATCACTATTTTGCAGAAACTGCAGATGAGGGAAGGGGTGAGATCTGGATTGGGCCCATAGCAGGGGAAAGAGTTAAATCCCCCTGTTGTTCAGTCGTTCAGTCGTGTCCGACTCTTCGTGACCCCATGGACCATAGCACACCAGGCCTTCCTGTCCTGCGCACTCTCCCGGAGTGTGCTCAAGTTCATATTCATTGCATTGGTGATGCTATCTAGCCATCTCATCCTCTGCCGTCCCCTTCTCCTTTTGCCTTCAGTCTTTCAGCATCAGGGTCTTTTCCAGAGAGTTTTCTCTTCGCATTAGGTGGCCAAAATATTTGAGCTTCAGCTTCAGTATCTGTCCTTCCAATGAGCACTCAGGGTTGATTTCCTTTAGGATGGACTGATTTGACCTCCTTGCAGTCCAGGGGACTCGTAAGAGTCTTCTCCAGCACCATAGTTCGAAAGCATCAATTCTTCGGCGCTCAGCCTTCCTTATAGTCCAGCTCTCACAGCCATACATTACTACTGGGAAAACCATAGCTTTGATTAGACGGACCTTTGTTGGCCAGGTGATGTCTCTGCTTCTTACTATGCTGTCTAGGTTTGCCATAGCTTTCCTCCCAAGGAGCAAGCGTCTTTTAATTTCATGGCTACAGTCACTGTCTGCAGTGATCTTGGAGCCCAAGAAAGTAAAATCTGTCACTGCTTCCATTTCTTCCCCTTCTATATGCCAGAAAGTGATGGGGCCAGATGACATGATCTTCATTTTTTTAATTTTGAGTTTCAAACCAGCTTTTGCACTCTCCTCTTTCACCCTCAACAAGAGGCTCTTTAGATCCTCTTCGCTTTCTGCCATTAGGGTGGTATCGTCTGCATATTGGAGGTTGTTGATAATTCTCCCAGCAATCTTAATTCCAGCCTCTGATTCATCCAACCCGGCATTTCTCATGATATACTCTGCATATAAGTTAAATAAGCAGGGTGACAATATGCAGCCTTGTCGTACTCCTTTCCCAATTTTGAACCAATCGGTTGTTCCATGTCCGGTTCTTACTGTTGCTTCTTGACCCTCGTACAGGTTTCTCAGGAGACAGGTAAGGTGGTCTGGTACTCCCATCACTTTCAGAATTTGCCACAGTTTGTTGTGATCCACACAATCAAAGGCTTTAGCGTAGTCAATGAAGCAGAAATAGACGTTTTTCTGGAATTCTCTTGCTTTCTCCATGATGCAGCGAATGTTGGCGATTTGATCTCTAGTTCCTCTGCCTCTTCGAAACCCAGCTTGTACTTCTGGTAGTTCTCGGTTCGCATACTGCTGAAGCCTAGCTTGTAGGATTTTGAGCATCACCTTGCTGGCATGTGAAATGAGCGCAATTGTGCGGTAGTTTGAACACTCTTTGGCGTTGCCCTTCTTTGGAATTGGAATGTAAACTGAACTTTTCCAGTCTTGCGGCCATTGTTGAGTGTTCCAAATTTGTTGGCATATTGAATGCAGCACTTTAACAGCATCATCTTTTAGGATTTTAAATAGCTCAGCTGGAATGCTGTCATCTCCGCTAGCTTTGTTGTTACTAATGCTTCCTAAGGCCCACTTGACTTCACTTTCTAGGATGTCCGGCTCAAGTTCAGTGACCGCACTATCATGGCTATCAGGGACATTAAGATCTTTCCTGTATAGTTCTTCTGTGTATTCTTTTCCCCTACCCCCATGTAAAGCCCCCTACCCCCATGCTAAGGTCCTGATCCACATAGGGCCCCCTGTGTCTTGTTGTTGTTTATTCGGTCAGTCACTTCTGACTCTTCGTGACTTCATGGACCAGCCCACGCCAGAGCTTTCTGTCAGCTGTCACCACCCCCAGCTCCCCCAAGGTCGAGTCCGTCACCTCCAGAATATCATCCATCCATCTTGCCCTTGGTCGGCCCCTCTTCCTTTTGCCTTCCACTTTCCCTAGCATCAGCATCTTCTCCAGGGTATCCTGTCTTCTCATTATGTGGCCAAAGTACTTCAGTTTTGCCTTTAATATCATTTAATATCATTTAAAATCAGCCTGGCTTGATTTCCTGGAGTATGGACTGGTTTGATCTTCTTGCAGTCTAAGGCACTCTCAGAATTTTCCTCCAGCACCACAGTTCAAAAGCATCTATCTTCCTTCGCTCAGCCTTCCTTATGGTCCAGCTCTCGCAGCCATAGGTTACTACGGGGAATACCATTGCTTTAACTATGCGGACCTTTGTTGTCAGTGTGATGTCTCTGCTCTTAACTATTTTATCCAGATTTGTCATTGCTGTCCTCCCAAGAAGTAAACGTCTTCTGATTTCCTGGCTGCAGTCAGCATCTGCAGTAGTCTTTGCGCCTAGAAAGACAAAGTCTGTCACTGCCTCCACGTTTTCTCCCTCTATTTGCCAGTTATCAATCAAGCTGGTTGCCATAATCTTGGTTTTTTTGAGGTTGAACTGCAACCCAGCTTTTGCACTTTCTTCTTTCACCTTCGTCATGAGGTTCCTCAGCTCCTCCTCGCTTTCAGCCATCAAAGTGGTATCATCTGCATATCTGAGATTGTTAATGTTTCTTTCAGTGATTTTAACTCCAGCCTTGGCTTCATCAAGCCCAGCACATCACATGATGTGTTCTGCGTACAGGTTGAATAGGTAGGGTGAGAGTATACAGCCCTGCCGTACTTCTTTCCCAATCTTAAACCAGTCCGTTGTTCCATGGTCTGTTCTTACCGTTGCTACTTGGTCGTTACACAGCTTCCTCAGGAGGCAGACAAGATGACTTGGTATCCCCATACCACCAAGAACTTGCCACAATTTGTTATGATCCACACAGTCAAAGGCTTTAGAACAGTCAATAAAACAGAAAGAGATGTTTTTCTGAAACTCCCTGGCTTTCTCCATTCTTCAGTGGATATTGGCAATTTGGTCTCTAGTTCCTCTGCCTTTTCGAAACCGAGCTTGTACATCTGGCAATTCTCGTTCCATGAATTGCTGGAGTCTACCTTGCAAGATCTTGAGCATTACCTTACTGGCATGTGAAATAAGTGCTACTGTTCGATAGTTTGAACATTCTTTAGTGTTTCCCTTTTTTGGTATGGGGATATAAGGTGATTTTTTCCAATCTGTTGGCCATTCTTGTGTTTTCCAAATTTGCTGGCATATGGCATGCATCCCCTTGACAGCATCATCTTGCAAGATTTTAAACAGTTCAGCTGGGATACCATCATCTCCTGCTGTCTTGTTATTAGCAATGCTTCTTAAGGCCCATTCAACCTCACTCTTCACGATGTCTGGTTCTAGCTCACTGACCACACCGTCAAATCTATCCCCGATATTATTATCCTTCCTATACAGATCTTCCATATATTCTTGCCACCTTTTCTTGATCTCTTCTGCTTCTGTTAGGTCCTTGCCATCTTTGTTTTTGATCATACCCATTTTTCCCTGGAGTTTACCTCCGATGTTTCTAATTTTCTGGAAGAGGTCTCTTGTCCTTCCTATTCTATTATCTTCTTCCACTTCTGTGCATTGCTTGTTTAAAAATAATTCCTTATCTCTTCTGGCTAACCTCTGGAATTTTGCATTTAATTGGGCATATCTCCCCCTATCATTGTTGCCTTTTGCTTTCCTTCTTTCTTGGGCTGCTTTCAGTGTCTCAGCAGACAGCCATCTTGCCTTCTTGGTTTTCTTTTTCTTTGGGACTTTTTTTGTTGCTGCCTCCTGAACAACGTTGCAAACTTCTGTCCATAATTCTTCTGGGACCCTATCTACTAAATCTAGTCCCTTAAATCTATTCTTCACCTCCACTGCATATTCATTAGGAATATTCGTGAGCTCATATCTAACTGATCTGTGGGTCTTCCCTATTCTCTTTAGTCTGATTCTAAATTGTGCAATAAGAAGTTCGTGATCTGAACTACAATCAGCTCCAGGTCTTGTTTTTACCGACTGCATAGACGTCCGCCACCTTTGGCTACAAAGGATGTAGTCAATCTGATTTCGGTGTTGATAGTCGGATGAAGTCCATGTATAAAGTTGTCTCTTAGGTTGTTGGAAGAGAGTGTTTGTTATGCACAGTGAGTTGTCTTGGCAAAATTCTGTCAGCCTATGTCCTGCTTCATTTTGTTCTCCCAGACCATGCTTGCCTGTAATTCCAGGTGTTGTTTGACTACCCACCTTAGCATTCCAGTCTCCTGTAATTAAAATAACATCTTTGTTTGGTGTACTATCCAGTAGGTGCTGCAGATCCTTATAGAACTGATCTACTTCTGCTTCTTCAGCATCTGTGGTTGGGGCGTATATTTGGATCATTGTGATGTTAAATGGCTTACCCTGAATTCGAATTGAGATCATTCTGTCATTTTTTGGATTGTATCCAAGCACTGCTTTAGCCATTTTATTATTAATTATGAAGGCCACTCCATTTCTTCTGTGGTCCTCTTGTCCACAGTAGTAGATCTGGTGGTCATCTGATGTGAAGTGGCCCATTCCAGTCCATTTCAGTTCACTGACACCCAAAATGTCTATATTTAATCTTGACATCTTCCCAATTGTTGTTGTTGTTGTTCAGTCGTTCAGTCGTGTCCGACTCTTCGTGACCCCATGGACCATAGCACACCAGGCCTTCCTGTCCTGCGCTCTCTCCCGGAGCGTGCTGAAGTTCATATTCATTGCATCGGTGATGCTATCTAGCCATCTCATCCTCTGCCGTCCCCTTCTCCTTTTGCCTTCAGTCTTTCCCAGCATCAGGGTCTTTTCCAGAGAGTTTTCTCTTCGCATTAGATGGCCAAAATATTTGAGCTTCAGCTTCAGTATCTGTCCTTCCAATGAGCACTCAGAGTTGATTTCCTTTAGGATGGACTGATTTGACCTCCTTGCAGTCCAGGGGACTCGTAAGAGTCTTCTCCAGCACCACAGTTCGAAAGCATCAATTCTTCGGCGCTCAGCCTTCCTTATAGTCCAGCTCTCACAGCCATACGTTACTACTGGGAAAACCATAGCTTTGATTAGACGGACCTTTGTCGGCAAGGTGATGTCTCTGCTTCTTACTATGCTGTCTAGGTTTGCCATAGCTTTCCTCCCAAGGAGCAAGCGTCTTTTAATTTCATGGCTACAGTCACCGTCTGCGGTGATCTTGGAGCCCAAGAAAGTAAAATCTGTCACTGCTTCCATTTCTTCCCCTTCTATATGCCAGGAAGTGATAAGGCCAGATGCCATGATCTTCTTTTTTTAATTTTGAGTTTCAAACCAGCTTTTGCACTCTCCTCTTTCACCCTCAACAAGAGGCTCTTTAGATCCTCTTCGCTTTCTGCCATTAGGGTGGTATCGTCTGCATATCGGAGGTTGTTGATAATTCTCCCAGCAACCTTAATACCGACCTGTGATTCATCCAACCCGGCATTTCTCATGATGTACTCTGCATATAAGTTAAATAAGCAGGGTGACAATATGCAGCCTTGTCGTACTCCTTTCCCAATTTTGAACCAATCGGTTGTTCCATGTCCGGTTCTTACTGTTGCTTCTTGACCCTCGTACAGGTTTCTCAGGAGACAGGTAAGGTGGTCTGGTACTCCCATCACTTTCAGAATTTGCCACAGTTTGTGATCCACACAATCAAAGGCTTTAGCGTAGTCAATGAAGCAGAAATAGATGTTTTTCTGGAATTCTCTTGCTTTCTCCATGATGCAGCGAATGTTGGCGATTTGATCTCTAGTTCCTCTGCCTCTTCTAAACCCAGCTTGTACTTCCGGTAGTTCTCGGTTCGCATACTGCTGAAGGCTAGCTTGTAGGATTTTGAGCATCACCTTGCTGGCATGTGAAATGAGCGCAATTGTGCGGTAGTTTGAACACTCTTTGGCGTTGCCCTTCTTTGGAATTGGAATGTAAACTGACCTTTTCCAGTCTTGCGGCCATTGCTGAGTGTTCCAAATTTGTTGGCATATTGAATGCAGCACTTTAACAGCATCATCTTTTAGGATTTTAAATAGCTCAGCTGGAATACTGTCATCTCCGCTAGCTTTGTTGTTACTAATGCTTCCTAAGGCCCACTTGACTTCACTCTCGAGGATGTCCGGCTCAAGTTCAGTGACCGCACTATCATGGCTATCAAGGACATTACTATCATGGCTATCAAGGACATTAAGATCTTTCCTGTATAGTTCTTCTGTGTATTCTTTCCACCTCTTCTTAATCTCATCTGCTTCTGTGAGGTCCCTGCCTTCTTTGTCCTTTATCATGCCCGTTTTTGCACAAAACGTTCCCTTGAGATCTCCAATTTTCTTGAAGAGATCTCTAGTCTTTCCCATTCTGTTGTTTTCCTCGATTTCCTTGCATTGTTCATTTAAGAAGGCCTTCTTGTCTCTCCTTGCTATTCTCTGGAACTCTGCATTCAGTTGGATATATCTTCCCCTTTCTCCCTTGCTTTTTGCTTCCCTTCTTTCCTCAGCTACTTGTGAAGCCTCATCAGACAGCCACTTGGCTTTCTTGCATTTCTTTTTCTTTGGGATAGATTTCGTTGCTGCCTCCTGAACAATGTTACGGACCTCCATCCATAGTTTGTTTGTTTATTTATTTATTTATTTCATTTCTATACCGCCCAATAGCCGAAGCTCTCTGGGCGGTTCACAAAAACTAAAACCAAACAACACACAATAAAACAATTTAAAATATATAGAACATTAAAACCACAATATAACAATACAACCACAATAAAACCTAGCAGCAGTACAGGAGTTTAAAATACAGATTTAAAACAGCAAAGATAAAAATTTAGAAAGCTAAAATGCCTGGGAAAATAAAAAGGTCTTCACCTGGCACGGAAAGGAGTACAATGTAGGCGCCAGGCGAACCTCACTAGGGAGCTCATTCCAGAGCCGGGGTGCCACAACAGAAAAAGCACTCCTCCTAGTAGCCACCCGCCTTACTTCCTTCGGCAGGGGCTCACGGAGAAGGGCCGCTGATGATGATCTTAAGGTCCGGGCAGGCACATATGGGAGGAGGCGATCCTTCAGGTAACCTGGCCCCAAGCCGTTAAGGGCTTTGAACGTTAACACCAGCACTTTGAATCGGGCCCGGAAATGGACTGGCAGCCAGTGCAGCTGGAAAAGTACTGGCGTAATATGAGCTCGCAGGCCAGTCCCTGTTAACAATCTTGCTGCCCTATTTTGGACCAGCTGAAGTTTCCGGACCGTTTTCAAAGGCAGCCCCACGTATAACGCATTGCAGTAATCCAGACGAGAAGTTATCAGAGCATGGATAACTGTAGCTAGGCTATCTCTGTCCAGATAAGGGCGTAGTTGGTATACCAGCCTAAGCTGATAAAAAGTGCTCCGTGCCACTGAGTTCACCTGTGCCTCAAGTGACAGTTCTGGATCCAAGAGCACCCCCAAACTACGAACCTGATCCTTTAGGGGGAGTGCAACCCCCTCCAGAACAGGTTGAATATCACCTAGCCGGGCAGACGAACCACCCACTAACAGTACCTCCGTCTTGTCTGGATTGAGTTTCAGTTTATTAGCCCTCATCCAGTCCATTACCATGCCCAGGCACTGGTTCAGAACAGCCACTGCCTCTCCTGGTTTTGATGAGAAAGAGAGGTAGAGCTGGGTGTCATCCGCATATTGATGGCACCTCAGCCCACACCTCTGGATAACCTCCCCCAGCGGTTTCATGTAGATGTTAAACAGCATGGGGGATAGAATAGAGCCCTGTGGAACCCCAAGGCACAATTGCCATGGCATAGAGCAATAATCCCCCAGCACCACCTTCTGGAATCGGCCATCCAAGTAGGAGCGGAATCACTGTAGTGCAGTGCCTCCAACTCCTAACCCAGACAACCTATCCAGAAGGATACCATGGTCGATGGTATCGAAAGCCGCTGAGAGGTCCAGGAGAATCAACAGGGTCGCACTCCCCCTGTCCCTCTCCCGGCAAAGGTCATCCCACAGGGTGACCAAGGCAGTTTCCGTTCCCAAACCAGGCCTGAAGCCCGATTGAAATGGATCTAGATAATCCGTTTCATTCAACAGTGCCTGGAGCTGTCCTACAACCACCCGCTCAAGCACCTTGCCCAGGAAGGGGATGTTGGCCACTGGCCTATAATTGTTAACATCCTCTGGGTCCAGGTTAGGCTTTTTCAGGAGTGGTCTAATTACTGCCTCTTTTAAAGCAGCAGGCACCACTCCCTCTCTCAAGGAGGAATTTACAACCTCCTGGACCCAGCCGGACAACCCCTCCTTGTTTGATTTAATAAGCCATGAAGGGCAAGGGTCAAGCACACAAGTGGTCGATTGGACTTGGCCAAGCACCTTGTCCGCATCCTCAGGCCTCAGTAACTGAAACTCATCCAATAAAACTGGACCAGACGGTGCTCTGAACGCCTCTACCAATGGAACTGCATTAATGGTTGTGTCCAATTCATGACGAATCTGAGCGACTTTATCCTCAAAGTGCCGCGCAAACCCGTCACAGCGTGCTACCGAGGGTTCCACCGTCTCTCTCCCTGGCCCAGAATGTAACAGGCCGCGAACCACTCGGAAAAGCTCCGCCGGACGACACTGAGAAGATGCAATGCTGGTGGAAAAGAACTGCCTCTTTGCCACCCTCACTGCCACAGAGTAGGCTCGATAGTGGGCTCTTACCTGTGTTCGGTCAGACTCAGCACAAGTTTTCCTCCACCTGCGTTCTAGCCGTCTCCCCTCTTGCTTCATTGCCCTCAGCACAGGTGTATACCAAGGAGCTGGCCGGGCTCTGCTCAGAGGGAGAGGGCGCTTGGGCGTGATCGTGTCAACCGCCCGAGTCATCTCTGCATTCCACAGAGCGACCTGGGCTTCGACACGAGCACCAGCCATACCAGCAGGAAAATCCCCCAGAGCCCTCTGGAATCCATCGGAATCCATTAATCTCCGGGGGCGGACCATTTTAATAGGTCCTCCACCCTTGCAGAGGGGAAAGGCCGCCAGAAGTCTAAACCTCAGCAGGAAGTGATCTGACCATGATAAAGGGACAGATGTTAATTCCTCTACTTTCAGATCACCATCCTCCTGCCCAGTCGAGAAAACCAGATCAAGCGTGTGTCCTTTTATATGCGTTGGGCCGATGACATGTTGGGACAGCCCCATGGTTGTCATGGCGGCCATGAAGTCCTGAGCCGCCCCGGATACAGCGGCCTCGGCATGGAAGTTGAGATCCCCCAGGACCATCATCCTGGGGGTCCTCAACACCAAGTCCGAGACCACCTCCGTCAGCTCAGGCAGGGAGTCCGATGGGCAGCGGGGTGGGCGGTACACCAACATAATCCCTAATCTGTCCCGGGTACCCAACACAAGGTACAGACACTCAAGATCTGCACTCGAATGAGCAGGAAGCCTGGAGAGGGAGATTGAATTCCTATAGACCACGGCAACCCCCCCTCCCCGACCCTCAAGTCGGTGTTGGTGCTGCACTGAGTACCCAGGAGGGCACAGCTGGGAGAGAGTGACCCCTCCCAGTTCCCCCACCCAGGTCTCAGTAATACATGCCAGGTCAGCCCCCTCATCCACAATCAAATCATGGATGAGGGAGGTCTTATTTTGGGCCGACCTGGCATTCAGCAGCAGCACCACCAGACCCGAGGGCAGACTGGTAAGGCTGCCAGGAACCATCAGGTTGGGGGAAGAACCAGAAGAGGGGACAGCTGTAAGGTGTCTAGCCCCTCTTCTCCTCAGCTGGCCTGTTAATCCCCCAACGCCATACCTCCCCCTGCCCGTGACCACAGTTATGGTGGCACCTCCCCCACCCCCTGAGTTGTCCAATAGTCCTCCCAGGCACATATTAAAATATTAAGATATAAAATATACAACAGTTTAAAAGAATATAAAAGAGATAAAAGAGAACAGCAGCTAAGAAGGAGCAGATAGTCCACGTTTGCCCCTTCCCCTGGTCTTTAAAGCTGCTGCCCTCTGCTGCTGCTTCTATTTGCTGCTGGTGTTGTGGCTGCTGGTGTCTCTGGAGAGGCAGGTGGGTAGATCTTGCGACTCCAAGTGCGACGCTAAGTGCGCACTTAGCGTCGCACTTGGCGCGACGCCGAGGCGCTGCCTCTGGCAGCCCCGCCTTAAGTACCTGTGGCGGGGGCAGAAGCAGGCTCAGGCTCAGGCTCAGGCTCAGGATCCACCTGGTGCAGCTGCTGGCTGGTCCTCCTTCCCCAGGCTCCTTCCCGAGCAGCCTCTGGCAGCCCCGCCTTAAGTACCTGTGGCGGGGGCAGAAGCAGGCTCAGGCTCAGGCTCAGGATCCACCTGGTGCAGCTGCTGGCTGGTCCTCCTTCCCCAGGCTCTTTCTCGAGCAGCCTCTGGCAGCCCCGCCTTAAGTACCTGTGGTGGGGGCAGAAGCAGGCTCAGGCTCAGGATCCACCTGGTGCAGCTGCTGGCTGGTCCTCCTTCCCCAGGCTCCTTCCCCTAGTTCCTCAGGCACTCTGTCTATCAGGTCTAATCCCTTAAATCTATTCCTCACCTCCACTGTATATTCATAAGGGATATGATTTAGGTCATACCTGAATGGTTTAGTGGTTTTCCCTACGTTCTTCAATTTCAGCCGAAATTTTGCAAGAAGCAGCTCATGATCTGAGCCACAGTCAGCTCCAGGTCTTGTTTTTACTGACTGTATGGAGCTTCTCCATCTTTGGCTGCAAAGGATATAATCAATCTGATTTCGATATTGACCATCTGGTGATGTCCATGTGTAGAGTCGTCTCTTGTGCTGTTGGAAAAGAATGTTTGCTATGATCAGCGTGTTCTCTTGGCAAAACTCTATTAGCTTTTGTCCTGCTTCATTTTGTACACCAAGGCCATGCCTGCCTGTTATCCCAGTGATTTCTTGACTTCCTACTTTAGCATTCCAGTCCCCTATGATGAAGAGGACATCTTTTTTTGGTGTTAGTTCTAGAAGGTGTTGGAGGTCTTCATAGAACCGATCAACCTCAGCTTCTTCGGCCTCAGTGGTTGGGGCATAGACTTGAATTACTGTGATGTTGAATGGTTTGCCTTGGATTCGTACTGAGATCATTCTATCATTTTTAAGATTGTACCCCAGTACTGCTTTTCCCACCCTTTTGTTGACTATGAGTGCTACTCCATTTCTTCTAAGGGATTCTTGCCCACAATAGTAGATATGATGGTCACCTGAATTAAATTCGCCCATTCCTGTCCATTTTAGTTCGCTGATTCCCAAGATGTCGATGTTCGATCTTGCCATCTCATGTTTGACCACCTCCAGCTTACCTTGATTCATTGATCTGACATTCCAGGTTCCTAAACAATATTGTTCTTTACAGCATCGGATTTTCTTTTCACCACCAGACACATCCACAGCTGAGTGTCCTTTCGGCTTTGGCCCAGCCGCTTCACTCTTTCTGGCGCTACTTGGAAATACCCTCTTCTCTTCCCCAGTAGTATATTGGACACCTTCCGACCTGAGGGGCTCATCTTCCGGCGTCATCTCTTTTAGCCTTGTGATACGTTCCATGGGGTTTTCTTGGCAAGAATACTGGAGTGGGTTGCCATTTCCTTCTCCAGCGGACCACATTTTGTCAGAACTCTCTGCCATGACCTGTCCGTCTTGGGTGGCCCTGCACGGCATAGCTTATGGCTTCACTGAGTTACGCAAGCCCCTTCGCCACAACAAGGCAGTGATCCATGAAGGGGATCTTCCCAATAACCACATCCAATTTGCCCTGGCTCATAGATCTTACATTCCAGGTTCCTATGGTGTGTTAATCTTTAGAACATTAGATTCATCATTCACCACCAGCACTATCAGCTTTTAGCCATCCTTTCGGCTTTGAGCTAGCTGCGTCATCACATCTGGGGCTAGTTGAACTTAGCCTCTGTTCCTCCCCAGTAGCATTTTGACCATCTTCCAACCTGGGAGTCCCATCTTCCGATGGTATACCGACATATCTCTGATTGTACTGATTTAGTTGTACATTTAGTTTTCATGGCAAGAATACTGGGGTAGGTTGCCGTTTCCTTCCCCAGGAATCGTATTTAGTCTGACCTCTCTGCCATGACCTTCCCATCTTGGATGTCCCTTCATGGTTTAGCTCATGTCATTGAGGTGCTCAAGCTCCAGCACCATGACAAGGTAATGATCTCATAAAAATGAAAACAGACATAGCTACTAGCTACATCATTGAGAACATTTCTGTTTTATCCATGAGTTCCAAACTGAGGTATTATTTTAAGCACTCAGAATTCTGAACATCCTCCTGGCTACTAAACACAGGATATTTTCCAGCCCAGCCAAATTTAATCTGTTTGAAATTCCTTGATTTGAGTGGGAGAGTGAAGCATGTTCTACACTTTCTGCCCTTTAAATCAGTGGGGTTTGTGCTCTCATATTATTCACTGTGTTTGTGCATCAGTCCCATTGCACTCAGAACACCTATTTCTCTGAACAGACACTGAAGTGGATTGCACAGGGTTTAACTTGATCACACCTATAATTTATTGATGCTCAGTGGGGTCAAAGGGGGCAGGGCCAAAATGCCAGCACAGTTTAGGTTAAAGCTCTCACTGCCAGCAGCCACGCTTAGGAGAGTTGTAGAATGGGAAGAAAAAACTGCACAACGGCCAGGAAACCACCATATAATTGGCAGTTGGGGAAAGCAGGGTAGGTCCAGGAAAGGGAGGCAAAGCCACCTGGTGAACACCAGTGGGCCTGTTTGGAACCCCAGGTTGGCTGGATTCTGCCCATGGGCCTGAAGTTGCATACCCCTGCTTTATTGGACCTAACATGTATGAGGAGGGGAGAAAGTGACCCTTTGCATGAATCTGGGGTCCAAGAGTGTGGCCTGGGCTACAGGCATGACAGATAAAATGAGACTAAACTGTAGGTCATGCCTGAAAATGTTTATGCTGCAATGCAATGCACTGTTAATATTGTGCCTTAAAGGTGAGATTCAGATGGATTTGGGTTGCCAGCCAAAAATCCTGCCCCCGCAAAAGACTTCACGGGTTGAAGCAAATGTCAGTTCCGTCAGTTCCGGTCATGTGTAGGAGCACCTCAAGAAGTACAGCCTGCTCCACCATCAGACCTTTGTTTGATGCCTGGAGCTCTAGGGGCCAGAACCAGAAGGACAGGCGCACTGTCTGGAGCAGCGCCGGGCCACTAGCATGCTCCCACCCCCCTTTCATTGCATGGAGCCCCTTCACAGGAATAACACACATAGAGGTGCCCAGTGTGCTGCAAGCATCTGGTTCCCTTTCGCAAATTAGAAGAAATGAGGGAAAGCGGAAGGTTGGGTGTACTTGCACATCTACTTGATGCCTCTCCCTACAATGTGCAAAAGCTACTCTTTTCTACGCATGTTCACACCAGAAAATCAGCCCTAATCCATTAACATGAGTGGTGTTGCATTTTAATAGGCTGGGACTGCCTAGAGAGCTTCAGCTACTGAGTGGTATATAAATGTAATAAATAAATAAATAATAAATAAATATCATGACAAAGAATGTACTAATCTCACTATTACAGCTGCTGTTAATATTCCAAGCATAGTCTCAACATTTTAAATCATTTTACAGACCATAGTGTGTGTGTGTGTGTGTGTGTGTGTGTTTGGTTAAGTTATATTCTTTATTTTTCCCCAATAGTATTTTACTACTTCAAGCTAATACAATGTGCTGTTCTCTCTAATGGAAGTCATTTGTTTGGTAAGCTGCTATGGCATACATTTTCTTTCAGCTAATACTTGAAAAGGACATTGTGATGTTTCCATGAAAGGAAAGACCACTAAAGTTGTCAAAACATGTGTTTCCTTTTTCTTCCCACACAATTTGTTAATGGACATTTTTGTTAAATGTTTTCCTATAGTTTTGATTTTTTTATTAAAAAAAAAAAACCACACACCTCATGTAACATGCTTCTAACAGCCAGTAGAGGGTGTATTTTACATAGTTTAGGACATCTCAATCTGAATTCTAATTTAGTAAGTGAAGAAAACTGGAGAATACACACAGAGACACAGTTTCAGAACAAATTAATCAAACAGTGACTGCAACTATCAATGAGAACATTAGCTGATTATCTTTTAATGATTTAATATTAATATTTTGATAAGCAACTAGGTGAATGGCATCTAACTAGTTTACTCTTCTAGTAACCTCACAAACTGCTTAATGAATTTGTATATTCTGACACTGCTGACATATGGCTTGTCTGACATTTTTGGCTGCTTTTTATTTAGGAAAAAAAATGTGTATTTATAAATTATATAAAATTCAGGTATGACCATCCAGAATCTGTTGAAAAGGATATATTTGGGTATTTAAATAACACCAAAATAAATAATGAAATAATTTTAAAAACATGCTAAACTTTGCAACATGGGATATTGTATATTGTTTTGATGCTATTGGTGCTTCTTTGACTCTGCTTTGATCTCATAGTCTTCGCTTCCTTTTCCTACACTACCGAGGTAATTAAATTGGTGAGCCACCTATTTATTTATTTATGACTGAGCTGGCAGAGGTGGTCTGAAATGTGGTGTTGGAGGAACCCAGGATGGTAGTTCTGGATGACTTCAACTTCCATGCTGAGGCTGTCTCTGGGAGCTCCAGCTCAGGACTTCATGGTCTCCATGACAACCATGGGGCTGTCTCAGTTTGTCATAGGGATGGCGGAGAATTTCTCCCCGAAACTTCGGGGGGCTGAGCGCCAACGTGTTCAGCCCCCCGAACAAGTTTTGGGGAGAAATCCTCCACCCCCCCGCCCCCCACACACCCCCCCCCCCCGGGACGGGACTTAGCTTCGCCGAATGTCCCTCCTGGCGGCGGGTCCGGCTGGCGGTTCGGCGGGTGTTCGAGCAGGGCGGGAGCGGCAGCCGGTCTTTTGACTGGCTGCCGCCGCCGCCATTCCAATAAAAGAAAAAAAAAAACGCCCCCGTGATAGGCTACGTGATGATTAACGTAGCCTATCACGGCTAGATTTGCAAAGTCAGCCGTGATAGGCTACGTAAATCATCACGTAGCCTATCACGGGTGACTTAAAAAAAAAAAAAAGCGCATACGGATAATGGCGGCCCCCATAGGGAGCCGCCATTCCCGTTCCTTATTTGGTCGCTGTAGTCTACGTAAAGATTTACGTAGACTATGGCGAAAATAAGGGCAACGCTATTTGCCTTTACGTAGACTATGGCGAAAATAAGGGCAACGCTTATCTCAGGGACAAGTTGTTCACAATGAAAAACCACATCTGGAGCTACAGTTATATAGGATGAGCCAAGGCCCTATTGGTTCCTCTGGTTACTTGGTCTGTTTGAACTGAAGAGCAGCAGTGTAGGGATGTCAGAGAATTCCACCTGAATTTTAAATTGGATCAAATTCTGACAAATCCGGTCTGCGGAATCCTCCTCAGAACGGGGTGGCCTGGTCGACCTGGACCGGAGCTCACGTGGACCCTTTTTTTGGCCACTGAACAGCGGATTTTACAAAAATAATTGCAAAAAGAAATCCATAAATCGGAAATGGAGGAAGAAGAATGCGAATGGCTTTACCCTTTTTATGAGGGATTTTCCCAGGCTTTCTTTTGCTGGGACTGAGTCATGAAGTCTACGGAAATCCTCTATCTTTTCTGCTTATTGTCTGTGGAGGTGAGGTGAGGTGAGGTGAGGTGAAGCCCGGTGAAGTCAGGTCAGGTCAGGTCCGGTGAGGTCAGGTGACTGGAAGTTATGTGGGGAATCCCCGCGAAGGGCTTTACTCTTACGGAAACCAACAGCGGGTGCACGAAAAAGATTTTTAGGCGGTAACTACGGAATTATTTACATAAGTTCAGAGAGCCAGAAAAAAACGGGGGAATCTGGGGCATGCGGACAGTGGAATGGGGCGGACCTCGGCTCTGCAGAATCCTCACAGAGTGGAGCCACTCCACAAGGATTCTGGGGGGGAGGAACGGATCGCCTCCCCTCCCCGCAGATTCCCCACCGGAACGGACGGTGGGGAATCCGTACATCCCTACAGCAGTACTATCTCTGGTCATTACATGGGTAGCACTGCAGAGCAGGAGAGATCAGGCTGAGAGATTCTTCTGTCAGGGAGCTGCCATAGTAGCACAGAGACCAAAGCACCTGGGCTGTGCTGGCAGAATCCCTGGTTCAGGACTCCTGATATCTTACAAATAGTAACTATAATATTCCATTTCCCCTGAGGCCAAATAGTGGTTTTAATGTCTTTTTTTAAAAACTTATTGAGATCTTTCTTCAGACAACCCACAATATTATTTTTAAGTCATTATGTATTTGCTTGCTTGCTTGCTTGCTTTATTTATTTATTTATTTTGTATCTAATCTTTCTGCCAAAATGGCACTCAAGGCAGCTAACAATAATATACTACAGATACAAGGGAGCCAGTGTGGTGTAGTGGCTAAAGTGTTGGACTGGGAGCTGGGAGATCTGAATTCTAGTCCCCACTCAGCCATGGAAGCTCACTGGGTGACTTTAGGCCAGTCACAGACTCTCAGCCCAACCTACCTCACAGGGTTGTTGCTGTGAGGATAAAATGGAGAGGAGGAGGAGGAGGAGGATTATGTACGCCACCTTGGGTTTCTTAAAGAGGAAAAATGGCAGGCTATAAATGTAATAAATAAATAATAAATAAATAATTTTAAACAAAATCTTAATGAAAACATAACATAAAACCAGATCCATTTAAACACAACTACAAACAAAACAATAAAATATATTGTCCTCTCTTCTCTTTCCCCAAGGTAGCCTTTGGGGGCTACCTTGGTACCCTCCAGATGTGCTAGACTACAACTCCCAGTGTGGCTGGCTGGAGGATTCTGGCAGCTGTAGTCCAACACATCTAGAGGGCATCACTTTGGGGAAAGCTGTGCCAAGGTATAAGGGCTTGCATATGGTTCCCAGACTCTTATCCAGACTCTGCTCAGTGCCAGATTGCTTTAGCTGCAGCATTTGAACTTTATAATGTACCTTCAGTTAATTTCCTACCTACCATTCCTACCAGAAAGAGTCCTAAAGGAAGCCAGAAGGGCAAAGCTGCTTGTTTAGCTTACATTGCAGGTATCCTAAGTTCTGTTGAAGCACTCCTAAACAGCAGTAACCATTTTTAGTTTGCTATTCATTATTCACCCTTGTCTACCATGCTATCGCTAACTAGTTAGCACACTGTTTATAATAATCATTCTTGGATTCTTTTTCTTATATGTAGTATTTTACATGAATAAACGAGTCCTGTGGCACTTTAAAGACTGAAACATTTATTATGGCATAAGCTTCATCAAGTGTTCTCCTCAGTTGGCAAGAATATATTGTTGTATTCTGCAACAGACTAACATGACTAACTTCTCCAGAAGTTGTCATCATGAATGTACCACATTCTTTCAAATGACAGTTAGTATCTCAAGAGTTGTGTGGCCCACCAATATTACAGTTCCTATATTGAAGTTCTTCCCCTGAAATCATTAGTCCATGAGGGATCACCACATGCAACGAAGAATTTCCAAATAAAAGCCCTAGTTGTTCATATATGCCCCATAAACCAGGGGTGGAAAGAAGGTATATTGGGATCTCCTGGTAGATTTCAAGGTGATTTGAGGTAGATAAGCAAGGAATCCCAAGGAAATCCTAATGATTTAACCACACCAAGAAGAAAAGGCCTTTCCCCCTCCTAAATAAGGTTGCTAAAATCAAGAAAATGTGGGGGAAAACAGGAGTGGATTTTGTGTGTGAAAGGATTTGTATGCAAACTCCAGTTTGGGGACTGAAAACAGTTTTAAGGCACCTTGTGTATCAATTGTATGTCTGCCTTCCTGAACCACTATTTTGCATCTAACTCCAGTTCATGTACCTCAGCTTTATAACAAAAAACAAGTTAGATTCCACAAGCCTAAAGTTTGCCTATACCTGACACAAGCCAACTTTGTTTTTCTTGTTGTTCCAAAGTGTTGACTTACCATTGGTGCAAAGTGCTGCTTAAAAGTCATTTATAAAAATGATGATCTAGGACTAGGGGTGGATGAATCTGTCAACTTCCGTTTCTCTCAATTTCTCATTTTTCCAATTTTAAGTTGGGTTCATCCTGAACTTCGAGAATTTCTCCAGTCTTAAGTTTGGCTCATCCTAAACTTTGAGATTTTTTTTTAAAGTTTACATGAAAATTCTTGTCCACATATCTTCTAATGCATCCATGTCTGTATGCACTTTTGCCAAATATACACATTTTTTGCAAGCAATTTTCAGAACATAATGCATTTTAATGTTATTTCCCATAATATATGTATTTTTGATTGGAGAATTCCATTGCAAAAATTGGAGAAGTGCTAATATCAAAGGATAACTGAATTTCATTTTGCATAGTGGGTTCAAAAGTGCAAGATTAGGTAAGTTTCCATTAAAATGTGAACTGGACAAATTTTCCCCCAACCCTATCTATGACAGACCCTCATGAGAATGCCATTTGATATATGTTGTCAGTTTAATGCTGATGAAAATATAACTCTTTCTGCATTTGGCTTTTCAACCGTGCTTCTAGCTCTGTGATGGTATTTCTTTTGACCCTACTTTTTAAATTTAGGTTTTAATGGTAAAGAAAGAAGGGAAATTCATTCCTTTTGAAAACATCTATGCACCTGCTTTACTTGCAGTTAAGTGAGCCTCAGATAACACGTAGACTTTGAGGTTAGGGGAGAATCCTTTGCCACCTCTGCCTGGGGGCTAAAATCAACAAAGAGAGATTGTAATTCAGAAGAAAGTAATCCTGTTTCCCACAAGTGGAAATAGTTAGTTCTCTATCGTTGGATATGCTGTGAAATGCCATTATACAGTTCATAAAATGTGTTCTTGGCTTGGTTGATGGGAAATGGTCTGCTTCACTGCATTTCAAGTTCTGTAAAGTGATATGCAGTGCAGACCATATTGAAATGCAATTTAAAAATCAAATCGAAACCATTCATTTTTCATAGGGAGAGCTCAGTTTGTCATTGACTAACATCACATTCCTGCCAGACTTAAGAAAGAATGCAACAATAAAAAAGCAATGAGTATATAAAATACCTATCCATTTTCAAATAGTTCGGCATCTTTTAATGTGAACATATTTTATTGTCTTCTAAGGCTCAAAGAACAGAAAGTAACACTGTCCTGGTGCAATGAACCAATTTCCATCCAAACTTACAGATCAATATCACAGGCAAAATCCCATCAAAGTTAAGCACTTTTCAGTCCCATTGGTTTCAGTGAGGGAGTTAAACTTATGCTAAAGGCTACAATCCTATGCATATTTACTTAGGAGTAAGCCCCATTGAACATAGTGGGCCTTACTTCTGAGTAGATGTTCATAAGATTGCAATGTAAATCTGTCCTACTGAAATCAATAGTGAAATCATGCACTTTATTTTGTCTGGGCTGTGCACCAAGATTTTTTGAGTGTTGGTAGGTTGGTTCCTTCCTTCCGTCCTTCCTCTGTCTCTCTTTCTTACTATGTAAACTAAAAACCCATTAGAACATTATATTGTTTTCATTTAATATGTTAGTTTATATAATAAAAAGGAGAAAAAGTTTACTTCTTGGGAGGAGAGCAATGACAAATCTGGATAAAATAGTGAAGAGCAGAGACATCACACTGACAACAAAGGTCCGCATAGTTAAAGCAATGGTATTCCCCATAGTAACCTATGGCTGCGAGAGCTGGACCATAAGGAAGGCTGAGCGAAGGAAGATAGACGCTTTTGAACTGTGGTGCTGGAGGAAAATTCTGAGAGCGCCTTGGACTGCAAGAAGATCAAACCAGTCCATACTCCAGGAAATAAAGCCAGACTGCTCACTTGAGGGAAGGATATTAAAGGCAAAACTGAAGTACTTTGGCCACATAATGAGAAGACAGGATACCCTGGAGAAGATGCTGATGCTAGGGAAAGTGGAAGGCAAAAGGAAGAGGGGCTGACCAAGGGCCAGATGGATGGATGATATTCTGGAGGTGAAGGACTCGACCTTGGGGGAGCTGGGGGTGGTGACAGCTGACAGGAAGCTCTGGCGTGGGCTGGTCCATGAAGTCACGAGGAGTCGGAAGTGACTGACCAAATAAACAACAAATAGGCATGTTAGAATGTATTAAAAAGGAACACAGGTAATGGAGAAGAATCAGTATCATGTTTCATGATTGCTGTACACAATAAATCAAGCCATTTCTCTTTAAAGATATCACATGACCTCAGTCATGAACTCTCTAAGTGGCCTTAGGCAAGCCACTCTCTCTCTCATCCCCTCTACAAGATATATGGGGATAATAATACCAACCTACCTTACAGGTTTTGTGTAAGAATTAATGAGATACTGTATGTGAAGTGCAGCTTTGCACACTTTTTTTCCCTTCTTCCCTGATTCTGACAAAATTATTTCCACAGTGTCCACAACTCCCAGACACTTGGATATATTACTTCTTGTTGAGATCAGCCACTTCTCTCCTTGCTGGCTTCATCCCTGTTATACATAATTTGCAATATGAACTCTATAGTGTCTGTGGGCTGGTTCACATATCAGAAAATAGACAAATACTGTAGACTAGGGATGGGTGAGAAATTTTCTCTAAGGTTGTTTTTTTTTTTCATGGATTGACCCAATTTGCACTGCCTGAGCCAAGACAGAGCTGCATGAAATCTGCATTTTTGCAAGTGTACTGATGCAGCTTGCATCAGAAAATGCACAAAGAAACTGTGTGTGTGTGTGTGTGTGTGTGTGTGTGTATGGGAAAAGCGCGCATAAAATGGAAAGTGTGCACAAATTAGCATTTCAGCAATGTAAATTGGGGTGTGTGTACATTTAAAAAAATATGCAGAAAATTGAACATTAATGTGTACATCAGGAAAAATGGGATTCAAGGCATACATTAGTTCAGGGTTCAAGAGTAATCTAAGCAGAGGAAGGTCCGGTAGCAGCAACATTGTACCCATAAAACTCTTTGGCCTCTGCACCTGCTTGTATGTGGGGTGGGGTGACTAGAGTTCCTTGCTTGTCAATCTAGCCCTACGGCAAAACTTAGCATGGAGTTGAGAACTCCATCTAACTGGTTGCCTTTCCTCTTGCCTTTTCAGCTATCAACATTGCCTAGGAGACAGCCTTGGGTATGCCTTTTCCTCCATCGAGTCTGCCTCTTGGCCACTTATCAAAGAATGTTCCTGCGGCAACTTGGGCACTTTTTCCCAGGCTAGCTCTGGTTGTAGTTGAGAAGGAGTAGCTGCCTCCCCCTGACTGCAGTCTTCTATGAAACCAGGCAGAGACAAATTCCCAGCACTCTGACATTCTATACCCCCTGACTAGGCTCTAAATCAGATTCTTCTATCTCTGAATCAGATTCTTCCTCAGGGGAAGGCATGGCACTATACCTACTTGTAAGCACCGTGGATGCAGAGTCACTGCCTTAGCAGGATGCAATGCATTATGCATGCTGGATGCACACAAGCATACAACCTTTTCCCATGATCCTCCCACATAAAAAAATGGGATGGAAGGATTGCAGCAATCAAGCATATCATGTGTTCAGATATATACACGTACCCCTGATGCACCCTAAACTATCATCATTGGAGACCCACAAGCATTAGAGTTGTGGATTAAATATAATAGGGATATAAACTCATCTTATTCTTAATATAATCACTTTATTTTAAAAAGGGACATTGTATTTTCCCCCTTTAGCTAATTGTTTCAAAAAGACATGTAAAGCAAAAATATAGCAAAAAACAAAAATGTACAACACATCCCTCTTGTGCTTTGCAAATTGATTATGGACCACCTCTTAACTTAATGTAAATCAGTTTATGGCTTTTATGCTGGCTGATCAATGGACCTATGCCACTTTATAAATGTTAGGATTTAGGCCATGATTTTTATAGGTAAGAATGCTTTTTTACGAACACTGGTAACTCAGCTTATTTTTTATAACCCTCATAAGTTTACAGATGGTTAGCAAATATGATCAGCTATAAAATATAAGTTATTTTGACGTAACTGTTGGTATAATAATTATGAAAGCGCTTATGACATTAAAATCCTCAGCACCAGTTCTGTAAATATTAAGGTCTCAGTTCAGCAGCACACTGACTGAAATGATTGTTAACAAAAGGCTGCTGTATGTCAGAGAGATTTGCTGTATAGAGAGTTAAAAGTGTGCTTACACGATTTGAAGGATCTCAGGGCATCAGATTTTTTTATCTCCAGTATAGAAATTGCAAGTGTTCCCCAAGTA
The DNA here is from genome assembly GCF_057233095.1 of Heloderma suspectum. Lineage (NCBI taxonomy): Eukaryota > Metazoa > Chordata > Lepidosauria > Squamata > Helodermatidae > Heloderma > Heloderma suspectum. The sequence continues at coordinate 74,068,551 of NC_139460.1, read as the reverse complement.
GAACACTAAAACAGTGAGCCGATGTCTAATTTATATACTTTCAACCCTTCTCTATTAATTTATGCCCACTAGAATAGCAAGATTTATAATGCGTCAGTGTTAGTTTTCAAGTTAAGCAGCATTAATTCCATTTTAGATAGCTATTTTCTCTCAGACAGTGACTTCAGGTGTTTTTTACATTGTGTTTTAAAATGTCAGTTTCTTGGATTCTGCATTAAATTTTAAAATGTACTGAATTATCAAATGTTTTTGAAGAACATGGAATGTGAATTTTCATCATATAACAAACCCCTGCAGTTTGTCTTTTCATCGTATCACCCTACAGCCTTCCGTTTTCCCAGTATTGTTAATGATTCCTTACACAGGTTGGAGGTCAGAATGCCTCATTAGAGTGGCTGGCATGGTTTCCTACAAAACAAGTCACAATATAGGGAAGGGTAACCCAGAGCCTGCCACAGGTGCTCTGGCCCCTCCATTTGCCTGCGTGGCCGCCCCATGCTGCTACTCCCATGCCACCACGCACAGGGCACATAAAGAGAATAATCTCCACTCTTCACATACCCTGTTTCCCAATAAATAATAAAAATAAGGGGGGGGGGTAGTTCATTGAGAATCAAGCATCTTCAGTAGCCTTGGAATGTTGGCTAACTGTTGAAAAGCAGGGGAGAAGGGAATACAATGGAGTATTCTGGAAGAGGACATGGCTGCCTGGCTAGAACCCTAAACAGTGTTGAGAATAGTACAACCTCATCTGCAAGTTACAGGAAGGGGGCAGTGTTGCAGTAGGAATTTTGGGCATAGCTACTAGCCTTAGGATCTCTGTAGTGTAAAGTGTGGCTTCCTGTTCCTCCCCTTCCTTCCTTCCTTCCTTCCTTCTCTCTCTCTCTCTTGCTGATCTTCCTTCTTTGCTAGGAGCAAATGGCTTGCTCTGTCTCGCTCCTGCTTATGTAATGGAACACAAAACAGACCGAACAAACTCTGTTTGGACCCTATGCTGTACCTGCATTTATATGCAAGAATACTTGTGAGTAAAGCTGTTTTTCTTTCCTTCACTAGAGAAAGGTATGGACTCTTTGTGTGCATGTGGGACTGGTAAATGCTCATTCTGTTTTGCCCTTTTTTCCCCCTCTGTGAGCTGCCTTCCTAAGGCAACAGTGCCAAACAACCCCATCAAACAGGAGCACTCCACTTGGCAAAATTTGAGGTCCTAATTGTACATTCTAACCTTCATGAAAATCTAGCTCCATCTTCTGAAGGTCAAGGTTGCTGCTTGTTTTTCTTTGCTTCAGAAAAGCATTCCATATGATGTGCATACAAACCTCTGCTGCTGTATCATATTATAGTGCTATGCTAAGGGCCAAAACAGACATTACTTTAAATCCGTATCTAGCAGCTATGGTTTTTTTCAATTTTACTCCAGTGTATGCTCAGGGCCTTCGATACGGATCTTAAAAAAAACCCTGTTCCCCATGCTAGAGTCCTAATCTGTGAATTTGAAGCACAGACTGAATATTTAAGCCTCTATGTTGCAGTTAGAAATGCTACAGATGGTTAAAATGGAAATTACAAACTTGCCATTGTCTGATAAAGAGGAGGGAAAAAATTTGCAAGCAGATTTAGTCAGGCACAGGTAACAGATGTTCCTATGATAGAGTAAACAGTGTCTGGAATGTCTATAATGGAAGCTCCTTTTATTGTTTCAATGAAGATTAGTTTTTATTGTAACAAATTAAAATGTGTGCATTTCTTCCATCAAGAGAGAGCTATAAAACCATGCTGTGTTGAGAAAGATTTTGCCCATAAGGAATATACAGATCTCTTATTTTTTTCAATTTGAGAAATAAAACATTAAAGCAACGTTTTCCTTCATTTCTCAACACCTGTATAATATACAGTTTAACTCAATGAAGAAGGGGAAACAGACATTTTGCCTGATCATACGTTTTGTACTTGGCTAACATTCCCGTGATGCAGCTGGTATAAGTGACATCCCAAATGAGGACTACATAAATTTCCTCATTTTATACAGCTCTGTAATATTAATATTTGGCCATACAATTTGAATCACTGTCGCACCCTCCAATTATACGCCAGGTCTCAGTCCGTTTGAGTCAATCGCAGGACCCTGAAGTGAGACTGGAAAAATGCCATTGGTATTGGGCCAGCCCTGCGAAGCTATTAGTCTTCTCAGACAGATATTATTATGCCTGCTGGGTGTAATGTCAGAATTTATTTGAAGTGCTGTTATATTCTTAAATACACTCGTTGAGCTGTGAAAAACCCAGCACACAGGCACAGTTGGAGCAAGAACAAATAAAGAAAGAAAGGGTGGTGGGGAAGAAAAGCAATACAATAACGTCAATAGACTGTACTACGCAGCCTAATGCACAAAGGGAAGACCACAGCATCAAGTGCATCTATGAACAGGAGGGTGCCATACGTTGGGTGGCTCTTCTGTTTACTTTAGAGTCTGCACATCAGGGAACAGTGAAGCTGTTTTGCATTGGGAAGCAGACTTGAAATACCTCCTGCCTTTCCTGTATTTGAAACGTTAAGCACCCTGTAGGGGACAGTCTGTCTAGCAAGTTGGAGCCAATATGTGCAACAGTCTCAATGAGACATGGAGCTATTCAGACATGCAAAATTACTGTGCAGAACCCAAAATGCAAGGAGTTACATGGTTAGGGGTCACTGACTGCCTCTCACCTCTGCAATACCTGAGGGCAACCTGTGAGGATCACAAACAGCTTATGTCATGCCCAGTCCTGCATCCAGTAATTCCAGTGCTCAAGTGGCTTTGATACTGTATTGAATATACCATTGGCATTTGCGTCACCTTCCGTCAGAAAATGGAAGCCAATAGGAATAAAACATTTCAACAGGCTCACTCAGAACAAGATGTGAATCATGTTTTGCTAGGTTAACAGCTGAAAGTAACGCAATGAGACTATTGAGCTATTTGCACACAACTCTTCATAAGAGGCCTCTCAAACAATGCACTTAATGTAATCCTGCCTTGCAAATGATGAAAAAGAATTCTGAAACTGGCTTCATTTTTAACTTGCTATGTTTGTAACTTGCTTCTTTTTCACCCATTCCGATGTTTATTGTCTCTCTTGCCCATTATCTTTTCACTAAGTCTTAACAGTCATCCGGCCCATTGTAATTTAAACTAAAAGTAAGTATTCCCTACTTTCATTCCTCCCGACAACAAAATGCCCAGTGCTGAGGGTTGTTGGGACTAACCGAAGACATTGCATTCTGGCTTGATATAGTGTGTGATGGGATTTTGTTTAGGTGTAGGTAAACTTTTTGGGCCGTGGGCACATTTGACAATTTGAGGAACTGTCCTGGTCATCAAGATAGCTGTCATGGGAAGCACATAAAAGGACAAGTAACCTGCCCCAGAGTCTGACCACAGGGCAGAGGTGAGGCCTGGGCCCCAACACACTAAACAACTTCTTTGAAACCACTGTTTTCAGCACCAACCAAAACTGCTTTCACAGCAATCCCAGCTGCCAGTAAGAAAAAAGTGTTGTTTTTTTCAAAGTGGGAGGGACAGGGCACATCCATGGGTGCCAAGAAATGTGTCTGACAACACACTGGTGCCCATATCACCATGTTGCCTACTGCTCCTTTAGGGGAATTGTTAGAGTGCCTGATGTGATCTGTGTATGGGCAAAAATACACATCTTTTTTTCTATGTTTGCCTATTCTTATTTTGTTGGAAATTAAACTAAACTAAAATTGCAACCCTAAAATGTATGACTGTTGTATTGCTCTTTTAGTGTTTCATGCTCTCCCACTTTCCTGATCATACATATGGATCTGGTTTTAATATCAGCCTATCATTTTACAATATAAAGCTGACCAGTTGCTGCTTTGACCTTAGCACAACATAAATTTAAGATGCCTTTAGGTAAATGAAAATCAGTTGTTTGATAGGAAACTAGGAATCTAGAATCTATGAATTTGGAAGTGGTTTCATGGAGTCTACACAGTTGTTACAAGGCTGCCCCGGGTAAACAGCTTTATGACCCTTGGATATATAACCATAAAGGAAAAGGTTGGAAAGCTAACTTGTGTGATTTTGCAATATCATAAAATATCTGAGTTCTTAAGAAAGGGTTACTATTTATGACAGCTTCCTTTGCTTCAGGATAAATCCTTCTGAATAAAGTAAGCCACTTTCTTATAGAATCTGTGTCAACATCCCCCATCCTGGTGCCTTCCAGTTGTGTTGGTTTACAATTCCCATCACTCTCAGCCCATGGGAGCTGTAGTACAGCACCTCTGGGGGGCACCAGGTTGTGGAAGGCAGATATATGGTCTCTTTATGCTTATCTGTGTTTGGTGTAACATAAGGATGGATGGTGACAGCAGCCCTGGGCCCCAGACCATAAAATAATGTACCTCTACCCCTGAATACCAGTTGCTGTGGAACAATCATGTCCTACCTGTGGGCTTCCCATAAGCATCTGGTTAGCCATTGTGAGAAACAGGATGCTGTACTAGAGAGGTCTTTGGTCTGATCCAGCAGGCATCTCCTTATGTTCTTTCTGCTTCTCTGGTTGGGGTAACTGCCTGTAGGAGCCATTTTGATAAACTGGAAAGTGCTTGGTTGTTGATTAGCATAGAACCGGGACTTAATTAGCCCCACATTTGATAATCTTAAAGATGAAAAGTATAGTCACTTGAAAGGTTCACATAACGCTGTACGAATATGCTCTGACAAACCTTTATCACACAGCTTCTCAGAATAACGATGGTGTTATGCCAATACATGTGAGGTCTTCATTAGCACCATACAGACTTATTAAAGTGACACCTCATGATTAACCCCAGAGAAATGTTATATTTAAACAACACATTTCATTTTTAGTTCATTACAGCTGTACTAGGTATGACAGGTGTGAGCTACTTATAAATATGTTTTGTCTTGTGCTCAAGAAAAGGAGGAAAGAGAATGAGAAAATCTTTTTGTACCTGCTTCAGAGGCCAGTCCATAAATTAGTATACCAGAATAGACATATTGAAGCACATTAGATTCTCTTAGCCCCAATCAGCTCTGAAGGCCAGTTTAGAGCAGGGGGAAGATTCAGTCTCAGCCAACCTATTGGGGAGCAGAGAAAATGGGGCCTCTCAAGTTGTGCCAGATGCACAGACAGATTGCATGATACAGGATTTACTCCCTGGGTCTTCACTGCCATATGCCAGTATGCAGAAATGTCATTTGATTATTACCAATGAAATGATGGCATCTAAATCAGTTTAACATTTCCAATTATTTAATTTTGGCTTTTGTGTGTGTGTGGATCTGGCTGATAAATTGTGAAAATGTTCTCTCCTTCTCTAAGTATCCATGTCAACAACTTTGACTGACTGACGTTGTATATGAAGTATGTGAAGTGGGTCCTCCTGAGTACAAGCTGTGAAATACTAAAGAAATTAATTTAGCTATTTCCTCAAGATTTCTAAATTCCATTGTCAAGATGCCTAGTTGCCTATTTTTTCCAATTATGCCAATTGAATTCGTGCTGGTTTTTGAAAGAGTACCTCAGGACATCATTTATTAATTTTCAATTCTTCATCTGCCTGTATTAGTGTATTGATCCAGGCTGCAATCCTTTGAGTAAGCACCATTGAACTCAATGGGATTTAGTTCTGTGTAGACTTGTACAGGATTGCACTGTAAGCATTAGTCATGTCAAGCCATTTAGCATTTCCGTTTCAACTTAAATTACCTATCTTCTTCTCGGAGATCCATTATTTTCTTATTGTTATTTTTATATTTCTAATCATACTACAATAATCCTAAAGTAATTACTGCTCTGTCCTAATTCTATTAGTAGACCTTTAATTATTTTCATCTTATTATTTGTTATTATTATTATTAGGTTTAATTAAAATTGGCATTCATTATTTGTCTTTCAGATTGTCTGTATTTGTTTTCTAACAATTAAAAAGTATTAATATCTAGAAGAGAGATCTTAAAAAGTTACTTGAGACAGTATTTCTAAAATGAACTTACTATAGTTAATAAAAGCAAAATACACAGCACCAAGATTAATCTAGTAATGAAATTAGTTGCACATTTAATAACCTTTTTCCTGCTGATCATGAATAATTTCTACAAATCAGTTGCAATTATGCTAGCCTTGAAAATATGATAATTTACATATAATTTTCAATACCAGTGAGCGTGTGGGCTTTCGAGTGGGGGGGCGGTCTTGTTCCTTCTATTAAGTGTGGGATGCATGATATTTGGACTTTGTTTTGTCCCATATCCGATAATCTGTGCCACAAAGACACATATACATGTCAGCTTCAATGGTAGCTCATCATGCTACAAATGTTATTCACCTTATTGAACAACTTTCAAGAGATACGTCTTCTGTGTTTTTACTGTGTAGGCATTATGCCTTATGCGATGGTAATCATGTGAGAGAAACAGCAGGGCTTGCTTCCCTTGCCCTGCCATGGTGTCTCCTGCTGGCCCCATCATTCACTGTCCACATGTTTGGTTGTGAAGTCTAAAATGGGAAGCTTGCTCTGTACATGTAGTGTTCCCCATGTGACTTAGAACCCTAAACATGTAGAGCAGGCTCTCTGAGCCAACTATCCCCCAGTGTATCAATGGTGAGGGAGATGAGACCACCAGGGGACTTGACAGTGGAGATGGGGCCAGTAAGTACACCTCTGTACTTTCTCTCCGATGACTACCATCATGTGATGCATAATTCCTGAATAGGGTTCTGTGCTCCCATCAATCAGGGAAGCTCACATGAAGGATCTTCTAACAGCTTTCTCTTGATGCCACAAGAGAAATTGGCACTTGGAGCTTGTATGTAAAAGGGTTTGGCTTTTTTCTGGCCATAATATACCAGCTGGTTTCAATGCTTCTCCTAGAATGACTAGAGATTTATAATATTGCCAACATGAAGGAAGTCAGAATTATGCCTTATACTGTAGCTGGTCAAGTATTTAAAAGATACTGTTTTGTTTTCTGGATGGTTCCTTAAGTGCTTTGCCTAACTTTCTGAGGGTAGATAGAAAGGCAAACACTTATTCAAATTCACCCCAGAACTCCCATAAAGGCAGTCACAAGCTTGGCTTTGGCATACCCAAAGGACAAAATAGTCCACTGTCCACTTGCTCTTCAGAAGTCTATAAGAGGAGAAAACCACAGTAAGGCCAGTAATGGTTTTCTCTTACTAGCTGAGTGAGACTGACTTGAGAAAAAAAGAGTATAGCATTGGCAATGCTTCTGAGTGCTTTCAGGGCCCCAGGAGTGATTGAAAACTACAATCAACATCTCTGTATATAGATTGCCTAAAAATAAAATGGGAAAAGTCATTGAATGCACACAGAGACTTGCCACAAAACCACAACGCATCCACTCACTTGTACAGTAACAATGACATTTAAGTACAAAAGCACAAATGTAATATAGAACCAGGCATACACTGGCAAAGGTCAACTGGAATGCAGAAGTGGCAATTTTTTAATGTCTCCAAGTAAAAGAAAATGTGGCAATTTCAGCAGGAAAAAATGATATAGTGAATACAAACAGGATGAAAATGAAATCAAACCAAACTATCTTTATGATTTTTTAAAAGGAATGCAGAAAGTGGACTGACTCTTACTCTGGTTATACTTTCCAGTAATAAGTTGCTGTAATATAAAAGGTGTTCACTAATTTTAAAAGATTACAAAGCTTCAAACTTTACAAGACATTGCACCTGCTCATAAACTTACCACAGTGGGCCCTGAATATGCATGGTAAAGTATTGTGAGTGCTTGCATGTCTGCCATGTAAAAAACATAGCATTATACGTTGGCTGAATACTCATATGATTCACCCCATCTTTGGGGTGCCTGGAGCATTTGAGGAGGGGTGCTTTCATAGCCAAGCATGAAGCATCCATCCTTGAATGCTTACAAGTAGGCTCAGGCTGAGCACAGCACAGCCTGCAAGCAAGGGGCCTTCTCCATGGGAGAAATGTACAGAGTGTCACTAAGGATTCTAGGACTTGTAGTCCCATCAGGGGTGAGAAATGATGCTCCACTGGGGACCAGAAGGCCCACTTCCAACTCTGTCTTCTGCACCAAGGCATGTTTCTTCGCATTGGTGCAGGGGAAAGGGGGGATGGAAAGGTCTTCTTAAGGTCCTTTGAAATGTAAGCATGATTCGACACCTTTGAAACACACCCCAAACCATGATCCCTTTGAGGTAAATAGGAGCACGATCACCCATGTCTCCTTCATTTCCCCGCTTCTTCAGGGAAAGGGGAAAGATAATATTTCAGCACTGCCTGTGGCAAGCCCTATCTTCTGAACAGACCAACATTGCCCTCTAGGAGCAGTGGTCTCCAAAGTGGGGTACGCACACTCCAGGAGGTGCGCAAGACAATCCATTGGGGTGCGTGAGCCACCTGATAATTGAGCAGCCTCCTGCTGCCCTGACGAGTTGCCTCTGTGTGCAATGATGGCAGCGGCACAGGCAGCAGGATGGGATGGGAGCTGAGAGGGATGTTCCACGGCATTCCTCAGTTCCAGTCCTATCCTCCTGCCTCTGCCATGGCCACTGAGAACAACTGTGCCAGTCTCTGCCAGGCACGGCAGAGGAAGGCACAATTACTTGCTCAGCTACGGCACCAGAGGAGCTGCCCATCCCGCTGAAGGAGAGCAGGAAGGAGATTAACCCTTCCCACTCTCCTTTGGCAGAATGAAGCAGAGAAGAAAGCGCATGCTATGTCAGCTATGCCAGCCATTAAAACCAATATCGAAATAAACTCAACTTTGAACCAGACCTTCAAATCGCTGTATCATAAAGTGTTAAACCAAGATTTTCAAAAATAATGAAGCATGTTTGATCACATTGCTCTCACTAAAAAATATTATTAATAATATTTTAGTGAGAGAAAAACTGTCTTTTGTACCATTAATAAATAAAATAAATAATTATTTAAAAAATATTATTTCATCTTTATCTCATCCTTTTTAATTTCTATTTTTTGTCTGTTTTATCATGTACATAATATATTAGTACAGTGGTACATGTATATAATTTATACATAAATACATATACATATATTGGAGGTGCATGTTCAAGAATGTTTTACTGATAGGGGTGTGCAATCAAAAAAGTTTGGAGATCACTGCCCTAGAGCATCTGTGATTTAGCCCACCTCGAGTGCAGACCTGAATAGACAGCCAATCTTTCAATAAACCTTTCCAGGCTAAGCTCCTTTGCAGGTTAAATCCTATTTCACGCTACCCATCTGGTCTTTAATGTAAACTTGGAGTTGTTACGAAGGAGGGTCAAGCCTCTAAGGGAGCAATCCTATATCCGCTAAGCAGCTAGATGGCCATAGAATATCTGGCTTTCCGGGAACCAACCTTGGAGCCCGTGCTCCAAGGTCAGTTCCTGGAGAACCAACCTCCTCCCCCCTTCCGTGCTGCCTCGCAGGCAGCATGGAACAGTCCTGAGCTCCGTGCTTGGAAGAGGAATGCGGAGTGGCCAAAACAGGGTGTTCTTGAGGGTGTTCCGGGGCAGGGAGGGCAGAAATGCTGGTACAACACATCCTGTGTGTCGTACAGCAGCCTCCTCCCTCGCTCTGCCCTCCCGCAGCTAGACAGCTGAAAGTGGCTGTCTAGCTAAAAATGCAGGGCAGGAGGAGTGCGGAGGGAATTATCCCCTCCGTGCTTCTCCTGCCCTGCATTGGATAGGCGGTCGCCTCCAAGTTCAGAGGTGGCTGCCTATCCCCATAGGATTGCTCTAAGCGATGTTCTGATTTGCTAGCTAGGCTGCCACTCAACAAAACAGGAGTCTGTCTCCACTAAGGAGTTTGCTTTCAGTGGTGTCAGATGCCCATAAATATGTAATACTTCATTCTCAGTCTGTCTTCCTGCTAGGGCCTACCAGGAGCCCATAGATCATCTTTCCCAAATCCTTTTCTCTGCAAAGAACTCTGCACATCCCCTGAAACCCAAGATTTTAATCATGCAGGTAACATGTAACTAGCTAAATTGACTCTGTTGATTTTTTTTGGGGGGGGGCTTGTATATGTGAGATGGTTGCCTTCTCTCATTCTTCCTGTTTTCCTTGCTTTTCCCCAATAAACCTTTTAAATAGATATTTAGACATTTGGCTCCATTGTTTTAAAAGGTGATTTCTTACTAAAAACTTTCCCCAGGTGGAAGCCTGCACAGTTGCTAAGCACAAGTTGTGTTCTAAGGGTATTTCGGAAGTTTTTGTTTGGTTCTCTCTCTCTGTCTAAAAATCCAAAGTGCCTTCCTTTTTATGTTTCCCTAGACCTGGGATGAAGGGAGGTGGTCCTTTGCAATAAGACTCAGAATTTTCCCCAAGCAGCTGGACAGCCTAACTTCTGGCACCTTAGCCTCTTGTACTTCGGGGGGGGGGGGAGGGAGGTAAAAAAAAAGACTGGCTGCCAGTAGGGAAAGTCATATCCCTCTTCCCAGATGAGTAACAAACACTCATTTCATGCATTACACATGTGATTTTATGTTTCTATGACAAGGCCTGTTCTTTGTTCAATATGTTCGCTACCACAGGAAGTAACGGTGGCCACCAGTTTGAATGGCTTTAAAAGGGGGGTGGACAAATTCCTGGAGGAAAAGGCTATCAATGGCTACTAGTCTTGATGGCTATGTGCTACCTCCAGCACCAGGGGCAGTGAGCCTATGTACACCAGTTGCTGGGGAACATGGAGGAACATGGGCGGGAGGGTGATGATGCACTCGTGTCCTGCTTGTGGGTTTCCTGTCGAAGCTGGTCGGCCACCGTGTGAACAGAATGCTGGACTAGATGGACCCTGAGTCTGATCCAGCAGGGTTCTTCTTATGTTCTTATGTGAACTGGCCCATCGTCACTGCTTGTGGGTAATTCAGAAAAATCAAGGAATAATTTGAGCAACAGCATCTGCAGCTGACAATGTAGAAATAGGACTACAACTTTATTTGTTTGTTTTCTTTGTAAGTTCGGGTTACATACAGTTCCAAGCATACATAACTGAACTTAGACCCGTTGCAATTGATGGCACTTAATTCTGAGCTGACATGGTTAGCCTTGGAATAAATACGTGCTGGCTGTCAGACTGCTGAGTTTGAGGCTCTAATGGTACCCTGGCTAGTTCTGTCCTCTCTGTTTGTGGGAATAATAACATGATTGCCTAGGCGTTTTGCAACTATGGACTCTACAACAACCAGCAATATGGGCAGGACACAGAGATGGTGTAGCTATTCCATGTGTCCAGTGGAGGCTGGTGGCTCCAATTTCAGGGGGCTGTAAATCCACTCTGAATTTCAGTCAGAACCAGCCAGCACTCTAAATGAGTGATCCAAGGTGCTTTACCTGTTTTGAGGATAGGCTTCAGCACCTCGGATCGCTCCTTTAGAGTCCTGGCTAGTTCTGACTGAAACCCAGAATGGATCGACAGCCCCAGCAAAATTGGAGCCACCAGCCTCTACTGCGCATGTCCTTCATAGTCAGATAAGGCACTGCTGACCTGCTATTTCTCACTAGAGAACTTTCAGCCCAAAATAGCAGTGAGGAAAATTTTCCCCTCAGAGCAATATATCAAAAGGCGAACATCCTTGAAAGATTTGGGGAAATACCAGAGGCAGCAGCAATGGTAGCGACATAGCAGCCTTTTTGTTCTGTTTTTAAAACCCTAATGTAAAAAAACAACCCACTGGCAAGGCAAATGGCAGTGGCCTGGGAGCTCAGCAGCGTGTTATGCTTTCTGTGGGGCACACAGCGACAACCTGAATTTTTCTGTGATTAATTACAGGCATGTGCAGGGAATTGCTTCTGGGACTACAGCACACAGGGGAGGCTGTTCCCTCCCCTCCCCAGCTGCAGTCCCCGCTCCCTGCATGGCCATGAAGCCAGTGGAGGCTGGCGGCTATGATTTCAGTGGGGCGGTGAATCCGCTCTGGGTTTCACTGAGAATCACCTAGAACTCTAAAGGAGTTATCCAAGGTGCTGAACCCTACCCCCAGAATGGGCTCAGCACCTTGGATAGCTCCTTTGGAGTGCCGGCTGGTTCTGGCTAGAAGCCAGAATGGATTTACTGCCCCACCAAAATGGGAGGCACTAGCCTGAACTGCCATTAGAACAAGACGTGTCATCTGCATGGGTGCTGTATCCGATTCCTACCTTTGTAGACTGAGCCCTCCTTCTGTTATCCTGTCCACTACTCATATGGTCCATGCGAACATATAGGTCTGAGGTTGGACCGTACCTCCAGCACTGGTTTCCATTTTGGGGTCATCTCCCACAATCTTTCCTTTTTCCAGCCATCTCAGGGCTTCTGATCTTCTGATTACTGTGCAAAGGAAATAGGATAGGATTACCGGAGAATACAAATTTGGAACCCTTTTGTAATTGTGTGGAGGCTACCCTCCACACAATTACAAAAGCAGCTTGCTTAATCCAAGGACAAAATTACAGATAACCCTCTTGCAAAAAAGGTGCAACTCAGATTTTATAGGCAGATATTTTGCCAAAGTGCAGATTCAAGAGGGATCGATGATGTCGTCAATTCTTGTTATCAGATTAGGAAGCGTATCTGTAACAATCATTAGTAGTGAAATACATAATTAAAACTGAGAATTGCTAATATGACAGTGTTTGGGAAGTGTAAGGAGAATCAACAAAATGACATAATTTAAAGGTCATTTTTATATTGTTTATAATTTACAAAGAGTATTCTGAAATCACAGGTTGATATAACTAAGGCCACACCTCAATTTTATTTGGATTTGCAATAGGGAACATCCTTGCTTGTAATCTCCCAGAGCAAGCTAACGCAGGCTAGAACTGGGCTGAAGTATCAGACCCAGATGAATCTGGCAAGTTTCAGGAGGTGAAACTGCCAGCTGCTACATGAAGCATAAGAAAGAAAAACCTTCAGCTATCTTCTTAGAATCTCATGTGGAAGTCCCTGGATAGTCCTACAAACGTGGGTAATGGCAATATTTGATCCAGCTTTAATACAAGCTAGCTTATGCCACTCCAGAAGGAATAAGGTTGTGGAATTTCTTCTATCTGCTGCTTCCCAAATTCTACCAGTTCTGGTTAGCTGAGTCACACTGGCTTTGAGACCTGGATCAATTATCCACCACTTGCCTGTTTTTAGTAGAGGTGTACACAAACAACAAGATTTGGCTCAGATCCCAATTCAGCACTTCGGGAAATGGTCTGACTTGGCTCAGACTGATTCAAAGGCTGTCTGCTCAGACGTGGGTACTGAAACCCTAGATTTGGAAATCTGAAGTTTCATACTTCACATTGACTATCATGGAAATGTTTTTTTTTTAATGCTTTACATTTTTAATCTTTGGAAAACTTGGATGATATTGCATGAATAGTAGCCCCCTAGGAGGAGAGTAGGTCTGCCAAATTTCAGATGAATAGATGCAGGGGGATGGGGGTGCTACCTGCCTTTATATTTTGATTTTTTTTTTTAAAGAGACCTGCCAGTAACTGTTATATTTCTTGGCACAACTGGGTGAAATTTGCAGGGATAGTTGTCCCTCCTGAGGGGATCAATCCTGCCAAATATTAGAACTATAGCTGCAGAGGAGGAGGTTTTGGAAGAGCAGCCTTGACATTTTAAGGGTATATACAAAAAAAGGACATACTTATCCCCCTGTGTTCCTTGTGGACCATTGCTCTGAAAATGGCACACAGCATAAGGATGGCCCTAAGTAAGAAGCCTGCAAAGTTTCTCTCTCTCTCTCCCCCCCCCCCAATTTCTCTTGTAATAGTGAAACATGCTGGCATTGGAAACAAAGATTTTTCCATGCCTGAAGAAGTGTGAGTGAAGAATTGATTTAATAATTGAAAAGGAGAAAAGAAAGGATTTTGAAATCATGAACAAACCTAATCTGAAACCAACCCATCCCACCCCCAATCCAAGCTACAGAACCTGATGACATACTTGCTTACTACAGAACAAGTTAGAAACTGAGAAAAGGAATCTGAGAATAACAGTTTTTTTGTAACTCACAATCCCACTCCCTCAAAGTACTGGAAAGCCCCTGGTAAAACATAACCTTAGAAGGTGGACCTGTTAGTTACTCAACCGTGCTCCCTCACTCCCCACTCAGTGTTTACAGAGAAACAAAACTAAAAGACAGTATTTGTGGAGACCGACTGTCTTCCTTCCTGAAGCCTGAATCAAATTCAAAGCTTCATGTGGGGCATAGCTTCAGTTCTGGTCACTTTGGAGGGAAGCCTCAGAAATGGTCCAAAGTTGATTTGGCTCAGGCTTTGGCAGAATCTGGTGCACATCCTTTGCTTTGAGTTTATGTACGTTAAGGGGTGATGCCATCTTCACCTTGAAGCCTGAAACCCATACAGCTCTCTGACTCTATGGAACAATTTACACATTATATTTTTGGTGTGGGAACATGTGTTATCAAGCCTTCAACTCTCTGAATTAGCTGCAGAAAGTAGCAGGCAGCCTTCTTGTAGTAGCCAATAGACATGGTATCAGCTGGAGGGCCTTGTTCTTACATTCAAATACCCACTGTGAATATAACTTGCTCCTTAGCATTCAGTTGCTTTGGCCAGGGCAGGTTGTTCTTTGAGCAGACAAATAGGCAGATTCCCATCCCACTTTTCCTCACAAACTGTCTGAAGGAAAGCAGACTCCCCATGTATCTATTCGGGAAACAACAGGAAGTTTGGCCTGGCTGAGTGAGTGTCAGGTCAGCTGTGAATAAAGTGAGATAGTTAAACGCTGAGTTGGGTGAGTGGTACTTGAAGAACTGTCTCTTTTCCTATGGGCTGTGGCTTTGTACTTCATTCAGGAATGTCCCTCTGTCTGCAACAGTTGTAAGGTGTGGAGCTAGGCAGAACTAGGAACCAATTTGGAATCTCATAGCTGAGAACCCGTCTGGAACCTCTTCTGAGCTGGTTGCTGTTCCTTGATTATTTGAGTTGGTCTGGCCTACAGAGACAAAGTTTGGTCTGAAGACACATTTGGCAGCCACTTACTGAAGCTAAGCTGGTCTAGGACTGGTCAAGGACTGGTCAGTGCTTGGAGGGGAGACCACCTGGTAACCCCATGTAGCCACCTTGAGTTCCCCAATGGAAAAAGGTGGGATATAAATGAAATAAAGGAAGAAATAAGTGTTATGTATGTGTGATTCTGGCTGCACAATTGCACCCCAGAACAGAGCCACATTTGCATCCCTACGCCGGCCCGTGATAGGCTATGTAAATATTTACGTAGCCTATCAAGGCAAAAAAAAAAAAAAGGTAACGCAAATGGCGGTGGCTATGGCGGCCACCATTTGCGTTCCTTTTTTTAGCTGTGATAGGCTATGTTAATATTTACATAGCCTATCACGGTGAAAAAGGGAACGCAAATGGTGGCCGCCATAGCCACTGCCATTTGCGTTCCCTTTTTTTGCCATGATAGGCTACGTAAATATTTACATAGCCTATCACAGCCTCCGCAGGGATGCAAATGGCTTCCCTGCATTAGCTGTGATAGGCGACGTAAGTATTTATGTAGCCTATCACGGCCATTCGAAAGACGCGAATGGCAGCTGCAGACGCGGCTGCCATTCGAGGAGCACCAGAACGGCCGACAAAGGTAGGCTATGTTCTGGGCCCATTTCGCGGAGTGGGGGACTTCGTTCCACCATGGATTTCGGGGGGCCGAATTCGGCCTAACTGAGATCCATGGCGGAATTCTCTGCCATGCCTATCTTCTAATTTCATGGCTACAGTCACCATCTGCGGTGATTTTGGAGCCCAAGAAAATAAAATCCGTCACTGCTTCCATTTCTTCCCCTTCTATATGCCAGGAAGTGATGGGGCCAGATGCCATGATCTTCGTTTTTTTAATGTTGACTTTCAAACCAGCTTTTGCACTCTCCACTTTCACCCTCAACAAGAGGCTCTTTAGATCCTCTTCGCTTTCTGCCATTAGGGTGGTATCGTCCGCGTATCTGAGGTTGTTGATAATTCTCCCAGCAATCTTAATTCTGACCTGTGATTCATCCAACCCGGCGTTTCTCATGATGTACTCTGCATATAAATTAAATAAGCAGGGCGACAATATACAGCCTTGTCGTACTCCTTTCCCAATTTTGAACCAATTTTGAACCAATGTCCGGTTCTTACTGTTGCTTCTTCTTGACCCTCGTACAGGTTTCTCAGGAGACAGGTGAGGTGGTCTGGTACTCCCATCTCTTTAAGAATTTGCCACAGTTTGTTGTGATCCACACAATCAAAGGCTTTAGCGTAGTCAATGAAGCAGAAATAGATGTTTTTATGGAATTCTCTTGCTTTCTCCATAATCCTAGTTCTATTAGTAGACCTTTAATTATTTTCATCTTATTTGTTATTATTATTATTAGGTTTAATTAAAATTGACATTCATTATTTGTCTTTCAGATTGTCTGTATTTGTTTTCTAACAATTAAAAACTATTAATATCTAGAACAGAGATCTTAAAAAAGTTACTTGAGATAGTATTTCTAAAGTGAGCCACAGTCACCTCCAGGTCTTGTTTTTACTGACTGTATAGAGCTTCTCCATCCTTAGCTGCAAAGTACATAATCAATCTGATTTCGATACTGACCATCTGGTGATGTCCATGTGTAGAGTCACCTCTTGTGCTGTTGGAAAAGAGTGTTTGCTATGATCAGCGGGTTCTCTTGGCAAAACTCTATTAGCCTTTATCCTGCTTCATTTTGTACACCAAGGCCATGCCTGCCTGTTATCCTGGTGATTTCTTGACTTCCTACTTTAGCATTCCAGTCCCCTATGATGAAGAGGACATCTCTTTTTTTGTGTTAGTTCTAGAAGGTGTTGTAGGTCTTCATAGAACCGATCAACCTCAGCTTCTTCGGCCTCAGTGGTTGGGGCATAGACTTGAATTACTGTGATGTTGAATGGTTTGCCTTGGATTCGTACTGAGAGCATTCTATCATTTTTGAGATTGTACCCCAGTACTGCTTTTCCCACCCTTTTATTGACTATGAGTGCTACTCCATTTCTTCTAAGGGATTCTTGCCCACAGTAGTAGATATAATGGTCACCGGAATTAAAATCGCCCATGCTTGTCCATTTTAGTTCGCTGATTCCCAAGATGTCGATGTTCAATCTTGCCATCTCATGTTTGACCACCTCCAGCTTACCTTGATTCATTGACCTTACATTCCAGGTTTCTAAACAATATTGTTCTTTACAGCATCGGACTTGCTTTTCAGCACCAGACACATCCACAGCTGAGTGTCCTTTTGGCTTTGGCCCAGCCACTTCACTCTTCTGGCGCGACTTGGAAATTCCCTCTGCTCTTCCCCAGTAATATATTGGACACCTTCTGACCTAAGGGGCTCATCTTCCGGCGTCATCTCTTTTAGCCTTGTGATATGTTTCATGGGGTTTTCTTGGCAAGAATACTGGAGTGGGTTGCCATTTCCTTCTCCAGTGGACCACATTTTGTCAGAACTCTCTGCCATGACCTGTCTGTCTTGGGTGGCCCTGCATGGCATAGCTTATGGCTTCACTGAGTTACGCAACCCCTTCGCCACAACAAGGCAGTGATCCATGAAGGGGAAGTTAAATTATAAAGGTTTGTAAATAGTTTACAATAATTTATGTGAAAAATTATACAGTTGAGGGAAATTGTAAAACCAAACAGAGCTTAATGTGGCCCTGTATCTCTAGAAAGGATGGTCCAAACAAAATCACTGCCATAGTCAGATTTATTTTTTTTAGTAAGCAACATGAGGGACAAAGACACATAAGAACCAGTGCTGGTCTCTAAATGAACAAAAAAAGTAAACATAATTTATGCTTGTCAAGGGCATGATTAAACTTCAATTCAGACTTGTCCTGACCAGAAAATAAATTGACTCTGCAATCTTGAACAAGGCTTTCTAGACACTTTTTTAAAAAGTGTGTGAGAGTGCCTGTCTTCACAGAGAAGTATGATTTATGAAAGTATTGATTTATTTGTTAAATAATTAATTAGCTGTCCCACAACAATATTATTTATCAAAGATTTTGGCATATAATTAAATTGTCATATAATAGATTGCATCCATGTAGATTCATTAAATATTAAAACGTACATGTGACATTGCTCCCCTTTTCTTTGGTTAACAACGTATTTTCTCTCTTCTTTTCCATTAAGGTCAATAATGGTAGATCCCCACCCTTATTATAAAAGCTTTAGTGGCTATTTGGCAAGATTGAGAAACTCATCAAAAGCATCCTCCAAAGGTTATCCATTTACTGCCTTTCAGTGAGTGACTTTGATCTTTTATCAACCAAAGTCTCCCAATCAACTCTTTATAGTAATGGCTAATGAAACTTTTGCCACCGAGCCAGGTACTCCATCAAGTCTTTGCAGGTGCCAAAGAGTCTTTTTGCAGGTGCCAAAGAATCTTTTTTTTTTCCTTACACAAAGTATGTAAGGAAATGATCAAAATGACATCAGTGGTTTGAATTTTCATTGTATCAAGGATTGTTATTGGGACATGGGTGTGTCCCATCTTCTTTGAATAAAACAGGAGGGGATCACCAAATCACTAGTATGCATCGCAGTGGTTCTTGGAAGAGACATACAGATGTTATAAATAAATAAGATTAGACAGGGATAATAAACCAGGATGAGATGTTCTCTTTCTGATCATATTTAAAAGCTAAACACACCTTATTCCATATGAATGTTATAGGGGTGCACAAACTCTGCAGCTCCAAGGCCTGCATGTGATACTTGCTTGGGGTCGGGGGAGAGACACATAGGCACACATTCATGCACACCCATCTCAACAATTATACAGATTGTATCAGATACATAACCTGATACAGATTGCTGTTTCCTTGTTGTAATCTGTACCAGGTTCACTGGCAGGGGAGAGGAGAGCCTTCTCTACCCTGGCTCCCTCAGTGATCCTGACAGATTTCTCTTTCTTTGCTGCTGCTACCAGGGAGGAAAAGTGATCTGTATTGGGATCACTGGGGGAGGGAACTCAACAGGGGTTCAGGGCACCTGGCGAGGGGGTGCATGTGGACCCCCTCGCATGAGTTGTGCACTTGTGATGTAAGAACAGGCCATTACGGAGATCAGCCCACAGATCACTGTTTACTATATATACATACACCACCCTAGTATTTAAGAGGAACCAATTAAACAGTGGTTTCTGGAAATGAAGCTACAATGGCATCATGTACTTGGTAAGCACAACCAAGTACAATATTGGATAACAATATTGCTGTTATCCAGTCACAATTCGACTACACCATATGAAACAGTGGATGGGATGCAACAATGCCTACCGCCGGTGGCAAGTGCGGCTGGTTCTCGGAGTGCACGTGGCTGGCCCCAGTGGCAGCGTGCACACAGCCCCGACCACCAACGGCGGTGATGTAGCCCTTCTGGAGGCAAGCTTTTGGGAAGGGGCAGGTTGCGCCTTCCAGAAACTTGCATTTCTGTTCATTTGGGGCTTGCCCTCAGAAGTGCTAATTGCTGCCACTGGCAGTAGGGGCTGCACGCATGCACCAGGAACCAGCGGTGCTCGGCGCCAGCAGTAAGGCACCGTTGGCTCCTATCCACTGTTTCCTACACAGTGGTTGCTTTCTACACAAACTAAAACCCAAGAAAGATACCATGGTTTAAGCTTGCCTAATCACATTCTCTGACTTGAAAGGCTTGCTTCATAATTCTTTTGTGCATTTACTACTGAGAAAAAAAAATATTCCGCATATGCTCAGAAGCATTTTGAAGTTACCTGCTTCAGGTATGAACGCTACCATTAAATGGACTCCTGAGATGAGGACTTATTAAGAAGACACATTGAGCACCTCTGTTAAAGATGAATAGTGTTGAATGATATAGCTGGAGCCACAATGAAATGCTTTTAGGATGCCAGATAGGTGATCGAGTCATGATTCCTATTCTTGCCACACACCTTCTCCTTGTTGTGAAACACAACTCTTCTGCTATCTGCTGATGGTGGTGACGATTTCCAATGTAGCCACATGAAGACTGCTTCTCAATTTTAGTACTATGTTCTAAACCTGAATAGGGTAAAAACGCAAGAAGGAGTGCTCCAGCACCACCCCTCTCCCTCATCACGGTTTGTCACTCTCTACTCGTGGAGGGTAGAGAGTGAAAAACTTCAGACTTCAACAGTCTGAAGAGGAGAGCCTCTGTCCGTGGGGGCTCTCTCACAATTCAAACACTGGATAATTAGTGTTCCAACTCACCTGGGGAGCCCCCGAGGACAGAGGACGCTTCCCTCTGCAAACTGTGTTTTACCCTGAATAGGGTAAAATGCCTGAATAGGGCTTTTGTATCTGCAGAATTCTGTGCAAACCTAAGGGTTCTGCTAAATCAGAGTCTAAAACAGTTTAGACCATTGGCCACATGGCCGATGGTCAGAAATGCTTGTTGGAATTATAGTCCCAAATTATAGTCCTGAATTATAGCACCAAGTTGGGGGAGGCTGTTCTAATGCATGCTTATCATTTGCTGTGGGTAAACATTACTGTGTATGCAACAGCTCCAAAGCCCATGATGCAGTTCAATCCACTTCAATCTGTTCAGAGTATGCATGCATAAAAAAATTGGGGCTCCAGTGAAAATGGAATCTGACAAGCCAGAAAGATATTTCATAGACATTAATGGCGCTTGGCCAGGTAAATAGATTCTATCTATTAATTCTGCCCAGGAATTGGGCATCCCTTCTCTGCACTGAGTGACACTAATTTGTCTGCACCGTATTCTGTCACATTTTGTAGAGCCTCCATAACACCAGTGTCAGGGCCAAAACAGACATTATTTTACATCTATATCTACAACTTTTTTGTTTTTACTCTAGAGTAGGCACAGAGGCCCTATCTGGATTGGGACCATCCATGGGAAGTAGTGCACTTTAACCCTCACATATATGAGGGTTATATATGGGCCCCCTGCACCTACACTAGAGTAAAAATGAAAAATAGACATGGCTGCTAGATAAGGGTTTAAAATAATGTCTGTTTTGGTCCTCATTGTCCTGTATTCTGAGTGCTTGTTTCTAGATTGCTCTATGAATGTGCTTGTATATGCTGGAAATTGCTTAACAACAAGTTATTCACAAGCAGCATGCTCACTGAGGTAGAGCAATAAAGTTAAGCATATGTTTAAGATATTTCCCAAATTGTGGCCTTTGTAAAGTTAATGTGACAACTGGCATCTTAAACACCTAATTAGTAAAACAACTGGAGATGGTATTACTAAAAGCACCATGTTGAAGAAGAGACTGTGTTAGTAGGCTGTAAATTATTCTCAGGTCTTTTGTATAAAAGACACAGAATAAAGTTTTGTACCATGTAACTCAAGTGAGTTACATTAACACTGGAGGTCTCAGCATAAGGAGAATCATAGAATCATAGAATAGTAGGGTTGGAAGGGGCCTATAAGATCATCGAGTCCAAGCCCCTGCTCAATGCAGGAATCTAAATCAAAGCATCCCTGACAGATGGCTGTCCAGTTTCATCTTGAATGCCTCCAGTGTGGAAGAGCCCACCACCTACCTAGGTAATTGGTTCCATTGTCATGTTGCTCTGACAGTCAGGACGTTTTTCCTGATGTCCAGCCAGAATCTGGCTTCCTGTAACTTGAGCCCATTATTCCGTGTCCTGCACTCTGGGAAGATCGAGAAGAGATCCTGGCCTTCGTCTCTGTGACAACCTTTCAAGTCCTTGAAGAGCGCTATCATATCTCCCCTCAGTCTTCTGTTCTCAAGGCTAAACATGCCCAGTTCCTTCAGTCTCTCCTCATAGGGCTTTATTTCCAGTCCCCTGATCATCTTTGTTGCCCTCCTCTGAACCCTCTCCAGCATGTCTTCATCGTTTTTAAAGTGTGGCACCCAGAACTGAACACAGTATTCAGGATGAGGCCTAACCAGTGCTGAGTAGAGGGGAACTAGTACTTCCCGGGATTTGGAAGCTCTACTTCTATTAATGCAGCCCAAAATAGCATTTGCCTTTTTTGCAGCCACATCACATTGTTGTCTCGTATTCAGCATGTGATCTACAACAATTCCAAGATCCTTCTCGCTTGTAGTATTTTTGAGTGAATTATCACCCATCTTGTAACTGTGCATTTGGTTTCTTTTCCTTAGGTGCAGAACTTGGCATTTATCCCTATTAAATGTCATTCTGTTGTTTTATGCCCAGCACTCCAGCCTATCAAGATCACTTTGAATTCTGTTTCTGTCTTCCAGGGTATTACCTATCCTGCCCAATTTGGTGTCATCTGCAGATGTGATCAGCATTCCCTGCACCTCCTCCTCCAAGTCATTAATAAAAATGTTGAAGAACACTGGGCCCAGGACTGAGCCCTGCGGTACCCCGCTCATTAAGTCATTTCAGGGTTACCTTGAAAAAACGCCTCTCTTTTTCAGTTGTCCATCTGAAGAAATCAAATCTCAGTTACCAGGCGTGCTTTCAGATTATGCTTTCAGAGCCCCATTGTCCTGCTTCATTCACAGAAGTTGGGGAGGGGGGGGCACAATGATGTCTTCTACTCATGACTTTCCCACATTTTCTTACCACTTCTGTCCTCTTTAACACAGCAAATCTGTTAAGGAGAAAAAGACTGAACAGCTGCACAATGTCTTCTAATGACTACCTCTATGAGCCCTCCATCTAGAAGATGTGGAATAAATGTGAATAAAATAAATACATTTCCCTTTATCTGGTTGCTAATGTTTTCCCCAGAGTAGTTAAGTGATTAATAATAAACTGTGGGTTGTGAAGCTGACTTAATTCCAACAACCCACAGATAAGATTAAACACAGTATAGGGTTTCTTCATAATGCTGAACTGTATTTAATTAAAAATGGAAGCAAACACTACTGATACCCTCCTTGTGGTCATGCTGGAGAGGTGAGGGGAGTGCATGAGTCTAAAGCTCCCTGCAGCTCATTCGCATAACAATAAACATGGTTTATTACACCTGAATGTAGCCTATGTGAACCAGCCTTCTAATTATTTCCATATCTTAATAATAATAATAATAATAATAATAATACCCTACCAAGTTGTGGCTTTAAAAGGGTACTGGCCAAATTCAGGATGAGAAGTTTATAAGTGACTATTAGCCATAATGATGAAGTAAGACCTCGAGAGCAGTGGAGGCTGGTGGCTCCTATTTCGGTGTGGCAGTGAATCCACTCTGGGTTTCAGTCAGAACCAATCAGAACTCTAAAGGAGCTATCCAAAGAGCTGAACCCTATCCCTAAAATGTGCTCAGCACCTTGGATAGTTCCTTTAGAGTTCTGGTTAGTTCTGAGCCACCAGCTGCCGGTGTTCGACAGGCAGTATGCCCTGAATGATAGCTGGTTGCAGAGGTGGACTGTCATTAATTCTCAGGAGGGCAGTGCCCCTCTAACAGCTAAGGCACCCGCAAAGCCAGAACCCACTCTCTCTCATCCCCCACCACCTCGTCTAGCCATTCGTCACTCACTCTAGCTTCAACAGCACAGTTCTGGTCAGCAGACATACACTGTTGGCTGTGAGGCCTATCAGTCACAATGAGCTGGCTCATTTCTGGGCCTGCGTCCATAATTCCAATGGTGGAGCGGTGGGGGAGAGAACCTCTTCCTGTTCTCTCTATGTACCTATAGCCTGAGAGAGGGTGCCGGATGGAATGCCCTCTAATTAACCCCTCTCCATTCCATTCACCCCTCTCCATTAACTCAATTCAAAATGTGTTTGCATTTGCAACTCTTTTTAGGTTGACCTGTTTACACAGTCTCTGTATGTTTTCATCATGCTATAAGTCTCTGGGTCTAACAACTGCCCCTGCTTTGAAATGGGCATTTGCAATCCTTGTTGTTGTTGTTGCTACTGAATCACTTGTGCAATCTATGAGCCTCAGGCATGCTGCAGATGTCTGGGTCTGACAACTTTTCCCACTCTTTTGGCTCCACCTGCAGAGATCTGCCTTCCCACCTGCCCCTACCAGTCCCAATGGGCACCACTATTTGCTGGGTGAGCAGTAGTAAGGGAAAGCTGTTTCCTTTTCTGCTTGTGGGCTTTCCAGAGGCATCTGGTTGGCCACTGTGGGAAATAGGATGCCAAACTAGATGGACCTTTGGTGTAATCCAGCAGGACTCTGTTTATGATCTTATGCTCGTGAGTGTTCCCAATGTTCCTCTTATAGAAGTAGATTGATGCATGTATGTATTTAATAAATGTAAATATCTTGGTTATCTATATGCATTACTCCTAGGTGAAGTATCATCATATTAAGGAAAACACATTAAATAGCAAAATTACAAACTGGTGACCTGGGTGTGTTTTGTTTATATGTACTATTTAGCTAACATAACAATGTATTCTACCAAGAAAAAAATGCCAGTTTTAAGTCATAGTTAGTCAGAGGTTAAGCTAAGCTAGAGGATACCTTGTCTTTTTAAAGAAAAGAAAATCCACTCACTATTTCCACTGTATGCACAACCATTTTGAAAAAGGTTAAAATAGGGTAAGAAAGAAAGGAAAGGCAAATCAAGAAAATCAAACACTACAGAGACAGCAGCATGATGAGCAGTGAGTCTCTTCACAGCTCACTGAAGGTACAAAATCTGACAAGTAGAAGAATTAGGATCAAACTGTGCCTTAACTGGATGAATGGGTCCCACAGAGCCACATTTATCCTGGAAAAAAATCACCAGAAATAGATTTCCCAGGATCACAGTACTTTGCTAAACATTTGGGAGACTTTCTTGTGTCAGAATTTAGGTGTATAGGGAGGTATTTATTTATTTCTATACTGCCGGATAGCCAAAGCTCCTGGGCAGTTCACAAAAACTAAAACCACAAAGTGCAGCAAAAAACAATATAAAATATGAAAGCTTAAAACCACAAAATAACAGTACAAACAGAATGAAACCTAGCAGCAATGCAGATATTTAAAATACAGATTTAAAATTCCAGAGCTAAAAGATTAGGAAGCTAAAATGCTAAAATACTGGGAGAATAAAAAGGTCTTCACCTGGTGCCAGAAAGAGTACAACATAGGCACCAGGCAAACCTAGAGATGGCAGAGAATTCTGCCATGGATTTCAGTGAGGCTGAATGCACTGGCATTCGGCCCCCCGAAACCCATGGCGGAACGGCCTCCCACCCCCCGCCACCCCACGGAATCCCCCCTGGGATGAAGCTTTCCTGGGGCGTATGTTCCGGCGGTGACAGCTCCGGTGGCAGCTCCGGCGGCAGCTCTGGTGGCGGCGGTGGCAGCTGGTCTCTCGGCCGGCTGCTGCGGCCACAAATGGCGGCCACTGTAGCAGCCGCCATTTGTGTCCTGCCAGGTTGCCGTGATAGGCTACATAAGTATTTACATAGCCTATCACAGTAAAGGCAGCCATGCAAATGGCAGCCACTACGCCATTTGCGTAGCTGCCTTTACCGTGATAGGCTACATAAATACTTACGTAGCCTATCACGGAAAGAGCAGCGGCGCAAACAGTGTAGCGGCCGCCGTTTGCACCCCTGCTCTTTGCCATGATAAGCTACATAAATACTTACGTAGCCTATCACGGCAGCCTGGCAGGATGCAAATGGCGGCCGCAGCAGCCGGCTGTGGCCAGAACTCCAGCTGTAGATGGCCCTGGCCGGTGGCTCTGCGGAGCCACCGCGGAGCAGAGCCAGCCCAGGGAGGATGCCAGGGGGAGGGACGGAACGCCACCCCCCACTGCGAATCAAAGCTGCGAAAAGTTATGTGACTTTTGTACATCCCTAGGCAAACCTCTCTAGGGAGCTCATTCCTCAGCCGGGGTGCCACAATAGAAAAGGCCCTCTTCCTGGTAGCCACCCACCTCACTTCCTTTGGCAGCAGCTCCTGGAGAAGGACCTCTAAGGATGATCTTAGAGTCTGGGTGGGCACATATGGGAGGAGCCTTCAGATAAGCTGACCCTAAGCCATTTAGGGCTCTCTCTGAATGTCAATACCAGCACTTTGAATTGGGCCCAGAAATGGCCTGGCAGCAAGTGCAGCTGGAAAAATACTGGCGTAATGTGATATTGTTGGCCAGTCCCTGTTAACAATTTTGCTGCCCTATTTTGGACTAGCTGAAGTTTCCGGACCATTTTCAAAGGCAGCCCCACATATAAACATTGCAGTAATCCAGACAAGAGGGTATCAGAGCATGGATAACTGTAGCTAGACTATCTCTGTCCAGATAAGGGCATAGTTGGTATATCAGCCTAAGCTGATAAAAAGTGCTCTGTGCCATTGAGTTTACCTGTGCCTCAAGTGACAGTTCTGGATCCAAGAGCACCCCCAAACTATGAACTTGATCCTTTAAGGGGAGTGAAACCCCCTCCAGAACAGGTTGAACATCACCTAGCTGGTCAGACAAACCACCCACTAACAGTACCTCCGTCTTGTCTGAATTGAGTCTCAGTTTATTGGCCCTGGCCTCATCCAGTCCATTACCATGCCCAGTCCTGATACTGTGCCCAGGCCAATACCCAGAACCAAGTGGATTCTATTCCATTTGAGAAGCTGTTTGTAGACCAATTTTCACTACTCCAGTCTCTGAAAAACCAGCAGTGCACAGGCTCCATCTAGGGAGGGGCAAACAACCGATGTTCGCAAGATTCTCCAAGCACCAACTTGATGCTCATCTCTCCTTTGATTTCTGTGTGTGCTTGCAATTGCTGTTTGATTTGCAGGAATGGGAAAATTGTACAAATCAAATGGGAAAATGGCACAAAAAATCAAGTATTTTTCAAAGCTGTGCTACTTTCCCCCATAGAACAAAGTAGGAAATTGCAGTTAAAACAACAACAACTGCTGAATTTCAAACTGCTTTTTCTCTGAAATTTGTGCAATTTTTGAATGCAAGTGAATGTTGGAGAATTTGCAAACATTTTCGGAGAACACGTCCTCCTGCTCACTCTTGCATTTGGATTGCAAATAGGGCATGCTTGACTGTTTTGTACAACCCAGTTCCATCCCTTCCTGGAGAAGGGAGTTCTTGCAATGCTGATCCATGCTTTTGAAACCTCCAGTCTTTACAGCTGTAATACATTCTATGTGAGGCTGCCCATGAAGACAACTCTGGGTCAAACTACATGTGATTCTAAATTCACCACTTCTTGCAATGGCATGATTGATTAAAAAAACAAAAAAAAACTTAAAACAGCAGCCACAAGGAAGGAAATCACCAATGAATGTTTATGTCCTGTGCCACATAGCAGCTTTGAGGAGTGGGGTAATTTTCATTGGGACCACGGCTTGGGATAAACATGTTAAACCCCCTTCCCTGCATGCCAACAGTCCCAACCCTACCTCATCCCCTGCAGTTGGCTATTAAAAAATCCATCACACAAGACACAACTCCAGGTGAGATCTTTAGTATTACACATCATTTGGCCCTCAGAGGCTTCAACTAGTGCAAATTGCTGCTGATCATCTCTTAATGGATGTTGGTAGATGGGAACATGTTCATCCAATGTTCTATCAACTGCCCTAGCTGCTAGTTTGCTTCTGGGCTCAATTCAAGGTGTTGGTGTTAACCTGGGCCCATATATTTGGGGATTGCCTCTCCTTGCATCATCCCCACTCCAGCTTTGATTGTCTAATCAGCTGCATTAATACACACTCATCATTTGTATAGCTCTATAGATTCTGTTGGCTGATCTGCAAACTGAGAAATGTGGAGATCAATAACTGGCTCTACTCTGAATTTCCTGTTTCCTTCAGTAATTTAGTGCACATTTCTCTGCTCCCCATCCCTGTCAGTAAAGTGGCAAAGTAGGTCAGTGGCTTAACCTTACCAACCCACTTGACCTACTTCCATTCTCTGCAGCAATAGAACAGCACAGCAGCAGTCCAGAGGAGGCAACTAGTGAAAAGGACATACATATGCTAAGAGACAAGATGATCATAGAGCTTATTGTGCTCAGTTCTTAAGAGAAATTGGGGGCCCCTAGAAAGCGAATAGTAATGCTTTCCTATTTCTCTGTCTCTTAGCTGCTTGGCAGGCTAGCTTCCATGTTTCCAGGCCTTTGTCATCCACCCCGCCTCTCTCAAGAGTTTCTTGCTCTGTACAGAAGTGGCTGTAGCAGCTGTTCTTCCTTCTCAAATTGCTCTTTCACAGGGCAAATCCAGAAATAGGAAAGGCTCTCCTGTTCCTCTTTGCACCCTTAGAGAAATGTGCACTCTGCAGGAAGGAAGGGGGCTCTGGAATCTTGTGACAGAGGCCTTTGAAAAGTCAGAGCACTGCAGGCAAGCAAGATCACAGAGGCGTCTGTCTCGCCACCGATCCACCCCCCTAGTATTTGTAAAGGCCCCCTCTTCCTTCCTGAGGATTTCTTGACGGTGCAAAGAAGAACATGAGAGCCTTTCCTATCTCCATATTATGCCCTGGGAAAGAGCAAATTGAGGAAGAAGAACAGCTACTCATTCCCCAGCTTCTACACAAAGCAAGAAATAGCAACAAGGGATTTACAAAGGTCTGAAAGCAAAAGAATGTGGCAGCAAAGCTGGGAGCAGCAGCAGCATTTAATTTATATCCCACTTTGTTCAAGGTACATAATGGCACTTTAATCACTTGTACCATCATTCATTCCATTCATTTATTACATTTCTATACCACCCAATAGCCAAAACTCTCTGGGCAGTTTACAAAGATTAAAAACGTTAAAAATACAATATTGTAACATAATATAAAAACCATTTATACACATACACACACACACACACACACACAAATATATAAATAATTTTGGCAATCAATTATAAGAAATCCCAGGACCCATTAAAGACTTTATCATATGTTGTCAAATGCCTCAGAGTAGAG
The DNA here is from genome assembly GCF_057233095.1 of Heloderma suspectum. Classification (NCBI taxonomy): domain Eukaryota; kingdom Metazoa; phylum Chordata; class Lepidosauria; order Squamata; family Helodermatidae; genus Heloderma; species Heloderma suspectum. The sequence goes on along the minus strand of NC_139460.1, from coordinate 74,039,694 downwards.
GAAGGTCTTAACCTGGTGCCAAAAAGATGACAATATTGGTGCCAGGCAGGGCAGGCTAACCGGGGAGATGTTCCATAATCATGGGGCCACCAGTGAGAAGGCTCTCTCCCTTGTTGCCATCCTCTGAACCTCCCTTGGAAGGGGTACTTGAAGAAGAGCCTCAGATGACAATTGAAGTGTACTGTATGGGTAGGTTCATACTAGGACAGGCGCTACATCAGGTATTGCAATTCTGGACCATGCAAGGCTGTATAGTTCAAAACCAGCGCCTTGAATCAGCCTCAGAAATGTACAGCCAGCCAGTGCAAGTGGGCCAGAATCAGTGTTATATATTCAGACCTTCTGGTCCCTGCTATCAGTCTAGCTGCCCTATTTTGCACAAGCTGAAGCTTCTGAACTGTCTTCAGAGTAGGGATGTACAAAAGTTCTGCCACAGATCTCGGGGAGGCTGAATGCCAGTGCATTCGGCCCCCTGAAATCGGTGGCGGAAAGTCCCACCACCACCCCGCCACCACCCCCGGGACGAGACTTACCTTGGGCTGATCTTCCTGGCGGCGGCGGCGGTGGCGGCTCGGTGGCTCGGTGGCTCGGCGGCCGGTCTTCTGACCGGCTGCCACCGCCGCCATTTCCAGGTTAAAAAAAACACCGTGATAGGCTACATAAAGATTTACGTAGCCTATCACGGCTAGATTTTAAAAAAACACCATGATAGGCTACGTAAATCTTTACGTAGCCTATCACGGCTGACTTAAAAAAAACCACACACGTGTACGCAAATGGTGGTGGCCATGGCCGCTGCCATTTGCATTCCTTATTTTGGCACATCTTAGTCTACGTAAACATTTACGTAGACTAAGATGGCGAAAATAAGGGGAACGCAAATAGCGTAGACGTAGACTAAGATGTGCCAAAATAAAGAACGCAAATGGCGGCGGCTATGGCCGCCGCCATTTGCGTACGCGCAGGTTTTTTTGGTTTTTTTTGAAATCAGCCGTGATAGGCTACGTAAACATTTACATAGCCTATCATGGCTGACTGCAGGGACGCAAACGGCAGTGGCTACGGATGCCGCCATTTGCGTCCCTGCTAGCCAGCGGCTGGATGTCCGGCTGCTGGCGGAGCTGGCCAGCGGCTCCACAGAATCGCTGCAGAGTACAGCCGGCTGGCCAGGATTCCAGGGGGGAGGAATGGAGCGCCTCCCCCCCGGCCAGGATTCCAGAACGGAACGGAAGGTAAGTGTTCCGTCCGTCCCTACTTCAAAGGCAGCCCCATGTAGAGGGCATTGCAGTAATCTCACCTGGAGGTTACCAGAGTATGGACTACTAAAGCTAGTTTATCCCTGTCCAAATAGCTGGGCCACCAACCAAAGCTGGTAGAAGGCACTCCATGCCACTGAGGCCACTTGAGCCTGAAGTGAAAAAGGTAGCTCCAGGAGAACTCCCAAGCTATGAACCTGCTTCTTCAGGGCAAGTGCAATTCCATCCAGAACATGTTGAGCACCCGCCTTCATTCAGTCAGAAGAACCACCTACTAACTGTCCTGTTCTAGCTGGCTGGGTCAAGCTCAATACTATGCAAATAGAGGTACAAATCCAAATAGGGAATTCAAGCAGGCAAATGGTAAAGCACAATGATTTCAGTCCAGAAAAGGAATGGGCTAAGGCAGGAGTGGTCAAGATACAGGCAATGGTCAAAGCACAGTTTTACCAGCAAGTAGGTGTTTTCCAGGAAAGAGTTCTGAGGCACAGCCAAGGGCAAAATATGGGAGAGCAGTCCAATAAAAACACAATCCGAAAAGCAGAGTCAGGCAGGAGTCCAGACAGTCAAACTCACAGCAGAGTCAAGGAAAGAAACAGGCTACCAAAGGCTGGAATGGAAGATAAGGCATTGTTTCCAGCAGCTCTAAAGTTAAAACTGGGCATGATACAGCCAGCGCTACCAGAGCCCCACCCAGGGCTCAGCTGCATCATGTTAGAGGCTTGTGTCAGATGTACTAATCATGAGTAGTCTTCTTCAGTAGACAGGCACTCCTTTGCCTGGACACTGTCCTATCATGGATCTTAAGACACCAGCATTCTCAGGTGCTAGGTGGAGGCCCAGAATTCCCCTCTACCTCAGAAGCTGAGCTCTCTGGCTCTCCAGGAGGCAGATCCAAAGGCATCACCCCTGACGGTCCCACGCGGTCTTGGGTAGTGCCAGGGTCTTCTGTTCCCTGTGACCATCTGGCTCTGAAGGTTCTGACTCCTCCTCTGAAGATGATTCCTGTGACAGCATGACACCTGGGACCATGAGTATGGTTTACTGCACAGAGTGACTTCCTCTAGGGGTGGCATAATCACTGATGGGAATTCCCCAGTCTTAAGCACTACAACTTTTGGGCACAGCACTGTCCTGATTAGATTTTGCCCATTCTGAGCTAGCCCTTTCAAGATGCCTGATGGTTTTAATATCAAGTCATAAGAACATTCACCATGCTGAATCAGAACAAAGGCCTATCTAGTCAAGCATTCTATTCACACACTGGCCAACCAGCTGCCTGTGGGAAGTCCACAAGTAGGACATGAGTGTAATAGTGCCCTCCCATTCATGTTCCTCAGCAACTGGTGTACATAGGCATACTGCCTCCGATACTGGAAGTAATATATAACATATAATATATATTTTATTAATATAATAAAATATATAATTTTATTGTTTTAAATTGTTTATGGTGGGTTGTACATCGCCCAGAGTGGCTGGGTGACCAGTCAGATGGGCGATTAATAAATTTAATAAATAAATAAATAAAAAAACCATCATGACTAGTAGTTATTGATAGCCTTATCTGCCATGAATCTTGTTTAATTCCCTTTTAAATCCATCCATGTTGGTGGCCATCACTACATCTTGTGGTAATGAATTCCATACTTTACCTATGCACTGTGTGAAGGAGTCATCTTGAGCCTTTGTTTGGGTGTCCAAAACCAATACTGACTCTACCCAAGAGTCTTCTGTTTTGTTCTATTTTCTTCATTGGACCCAGAGCCTTTGTCCTTTCTTTGTCCAATTTTAAGCACTACAACTTTTGGGCACAGCACTGTCCTGATTAGATTTTGCCCATTCTGAGCTAGCCCTTTCAAGATGCCTGATGGTTTTAATATCAAGTCATAAGAACATTCACCATGCTGAATCAGAACAAAGGCCCATCTAGTCAAGCATTCTATTCACACACTGGCCAACCAGCTGCCTGTGGGAAGTCCACAAGTAGGACATGAGTGTAATAGTGCCCTCCCATTCATGTTCCTCAGCAACTGGTGTACATAGGCATACTGCCTCCGATACTGGAAGTAATATATAACCATCATGACTAGTAGTTATTGATAGCCTTATCTGCCATGAATCTTGTTTAATTCCCTTTTAAATCCACCCATGTTGGTGGCCATCACTACATCTTGTGGTAATGAATTCCATACTTTACCTATGCACTGTGTGAAGGAGTCATCTTGAGCCTTTGTTTGGGTGTCCAAAACCAATACTGACTCTACCCAAGAGTCTTCTGTTTTGTTCTATTTTCTTCATTGGACCCAGAGCCTTTGTCCTTTCTTTGTCCAATTTTAAGCACTACAACTTTGGGCACAGCACTGTCCTGAATAGACTTCTCCCTTTCCCACTTTGGTTCCATAGCAAATGTAGTTAGTCCTGTTTGCACCCATTGGCCCTCACTCCACTGAAGTCACTAAGCCATGGAACTGGAGAGGATTGTCTGAGTCAGTCCCGTTTCACCAGAGCACCTGCTCTCGCAGCCTAGGTCCCCATTGAGGTGGTGACCCACCTACTTTATGACCAAAATAATTCCATTTCTTTTGGCCATACTGTAGGGAACATCAGTCAGAATATGTCAACCAAGTGCATTTTAGCATATGACCCTCTTCAGTTTGTCAGCTGCTTCTTCTGGTTTCATTTCTATGAACAAGATAAAAATCAGCTAATCTTGTGAGGCAGTTGAGTATTACAACATTCATTACATTTGAGCTGCAAAGAATAGTCAGCAACATTCTTGTTTGCTATGTTCACTTCACATCTGACTGCTACTGATGTTTTAAACTATTGACATATTGGTGTGGAATTAATACTTACATCTGGATTAGTTTTTTTAAATTTAAAACTCTACCAGAATAATTGATTGTTGAGAGCTAAACGCAGAGGTTATGCCTTAAACTTTGACAAATGTTTTATTAAAAGCAGTCAGATTGAAGATCATAATTCTGCGTTGTGAACACAAAATGTTTGTGGCTTTGCTTTTTGATTGCCTTTTATGACATCCAAATGCCCTGTACATTTTTATAGCAGTTCTCATACAGAAAGTTTTTGGGAAGTTCTTTAGAGCTTTCTGCATTTAATTCAAAATCTATAGAATGGAGTTCCCCAGCTTGGATTTTTCAACAAACTGGAATTACCACCACATAGCTTGGTTTTTCTGACCACAAATCTTCAAAAGCATGAATCAGCCTATTGGGATCAAGAAAGGAGCTTAGAAACACATTGATTTGTAAACTTCAAAAGCTGGACATTCTTTTCCTGCCTTTTGGTTTCTGAGCTTTAGGGCATGCTTCCATCATGGTTTCAAGTGTCATGTTTTGCCACAACCACAAATGAAAGAAACTGAGATTTATACATATATTAGGATTTATTAGAGTAATATAAAGGCTTCACATAATATCCTTGGTGGCTACCATATGGTACTCATCCCTACTTTTGGACCTTTTAAAATTCATTTTCTGCTTCCTATGAATGCAGTATTAAAACTTACATGAGTCTAGGTTACTGGATTTCATATGGAAGATTTCTATCATCAGTTTATGAAACTTCTTCAAAATACCCATGCAGGCAAAACTTATAGAATCATAGAATCATAGAATAGTAGGGCTGGAAGGCGCCTACAAGGCCATCAAGTCCAACCTCCCGCTCAATGCAGGAATCCAAGTCAGAGCATCCCTGACAAATGGCTGTCCAGCCTTGTCTTGAAGGCCTCCAGTGTGGGAGAGCCCACCACCTCCCCAGGTAATTGGTTCCATTGTCGTATTGCTCTTACAGTCAGGAAGTTTTTCCTGATGTTCAGCCGGAATCTGGCTTCCTGTCACTTGAGCCCATTATTCCGTGTCCTGCACTCTGGGATGATCAAGGAGAGATCCTGACCTTCTTCTCTGTGATAACCTTTCAAGTACTTGAAGAGTGCTATCATATCTCCCCTTAGTCTTCTCTTCTCAAGGCTAAACATGTCCAGTTCTTTCAGTCTCTCTTCATAGGGCTTTGTTTCCAGTCCCCTGATCATCTTTATTGCCCTCCTCTGAACCCTCTCCAGTTTGTCTGCATCCTTCTGAAAGTGTGGTGCCCAGAACTGGACACAGTACTCTAGATGAGGCCTAACCAGTGCTGAGTAGAGGGGAACTAGTACTTCCCGGGATTTGGAAGCTATGCTTCTACTGATGCAGCCCAAAATAGCATTTGCCTTTTTTTCAGCCACATCACATTGTGGCTTTGTACAATTGTACAACTTTGTACAATTGTTTCTGTAAGAGAAAAAAGTAATAAAATGGGGAAAATATTTTTCCTTTTATTTGAGCTTTTATGAGTTTCCCATATAAATGTACACTAGCCCAGTCAATTATTTTTGAAAATATAAATAGTAGAGTGTGAGGAAATGGAAAAATCATAGAATAGTAGGGTTGGAAGGGGCCTACAAGGCCACTGAGTCCAACCCCCTGCTAAGTGCAGGAATCCAAGTCAGAGCATCCCTGACAGATGGCTGTCAGCCTCATCTTGAATGCCTCCAGTGTGGGAGAGCCCACCACCTCCCTAGGTAATTGGTTCCATTGTCATATTGCTCTAACAGTCAGGAAGTTTTTCCTGATGTTCAGCCGGAATCTGGCTTCCTGTAACTTGAGCCCATTATTCCGTGTCCTGCACTCTGGGATGATCAAGAAGAGATCCTGGCCTTCCTCTCTGTGACAACCTTTCAAGTACTTGAAGAGCGCTATCATATCTCCCCTCAGTCTTCTCTTCTCAAGGCTAAACATGCCCAGTTCTTTCAGTCTCTCTTCATAGGGCTTTGTTTCCAGTCCCCTGATCATCTTTCTTGCCCTCCTCTGAACCCTCTCCAGCTTGTCTGCATCCTTCTGAAAGTGTGGTGCCCAGAACTGGACACAGTACTTCAGATGGGGCCTAACCAGTGCTGAGTAGAGGGGAACTAGTACTTCCCGGGATTTGGAAGCGATGCTTCTATTAATGCAGCCCAAAAGAGCATTTGTGTTTTTTGCAGCCACATCACATTGTTGGCTCATATTCAACTTGTGATCTACAACAATTCCAAGATCCTTCTCGCTTGTAGTGTGGTTGAGCCACGTATCCCCCATCTTGTATCTGTGCATTTGGTTTCTTTTTCCTAGGTGCAGAACTTGGCATTTATCCCTATTAAATGTCATTCCGTTGTTTTATGCCCAGCACTCCAGCCTATCAAGATCACTTTGAATTCTGTTTCTGTCTTCCAAGGTATTAGCTATCGTGCCCAATTTTGTGTCATCTCCAAGTCATTAATAAAAATGTTGAAGAGCACTGGGCCCAGGACTGAGCCCTGTGGTACCCCACTCATTACGTCTCCCCAGTTTGAGAAGGTCCCATTGATAAGCACTCTTTGAGTCCGATTCTGTAGCCAACTGTGGATCCACCGGATCGTTGTTTCATCTAGCCCACTTTGAGCTAGTTTACTCATCAGGATATCAGGATATCATGGGGCACTTTGTCGAAAGCTTTGCTGAAGTCAAGGTATATGATGTCTACAGCATTCCCACGGTCCACAAGGGAGGTTACTTGATCAAAAAATGAGATCAGATTTGTCTGGCAGTGGCACGACTTGTTTTTGACAGTTTATCTGCAATAAATCTGCAGTTTAGCCAATGACAGTTCTCTCCTGTTAAATACTGAAGATTAAATAGGATTGGATGGTGACAAGAAACATCAAATTATGCTGGACAACTCCAGAGGGTGCTTAAGAGTCACCTTTGGAAAGGAGGTGCCAGTTTTGTATATTTTTTCTGTTTTAAATTGTCATAGGGGGTGGAGAATTGAGGTAAGCCATATCAAGAACTGAGGGGGCCTTTGGAAACTCTGCCCTCGCTCATAGTGGTAAACTGGTCCATGCCACTCCACCATCAGCATTCATGGAGTGAATTAGATCCCATAACCATCTGTGATATTCTCCTACTGACTTCATAATTTCTCTGTTAATGAATGGTTAAACTGTGGACTAGCAGGTTAACCTTTAACATCAATTTAGTTATTTCTAACCATAACTAGATGCTACATATATAAAGCTGTCACTCAGAACATAAATAGCAAGTGGGTAGATATGCAAAATGTGGTTGGTACTTAGTTCATCCCAAAGCTGAGTGATTGCACAGGTTATTTGTTAAGAATGATGCCAAGATAGTATGTGAAAATCCTTCTCCATCACCTTTAATGAAAATTACATCATTGAAAAGTGACCATAGCTCAGTAGTTGAGCTTCCAGTTTAACCCCTCTTGGCTCCCATTAAAGGATCACAGATTACAAGGCTTGGAAAGATTTTACCTGAGACTTCAGAGGTCTGGCTCACCTATTGGCACTGGAGTCGTAGTGGCTACAGCTGGCACCACCATTTTAATATCCCCATAATATCTCTGGATCTCTGACATAGCATTGCTCCAGAGCAATACCACATCAAGATCGCAGAGTACCCTTCCCCAACCTGGAACCCTGTTGGGCTACAACCTCCATAATCCCCTAACCTGCTGGCTGGGAGATTATGTAAGTTGTAGTCCAACACATCTGAAGGCTGCCAAGTTGGGGAAAGCTTTCCCATAGACTTTGGGAGCGGGTACTTAAAATGACAGGCACCAGAAGTAGGATAGGTTTTTTTGCTTACCTTACAACATAAGGTAAAGGGAGGGGAGGGCCATTCCACCAAGAGGCCTACCTGGGCAAGTATTCCACTGCTGAGGCGACCATCTGGGGGCTGCTGAGAGTCCCACAAAACCTGGCACCAGCCCTGGTGTTAATACACATTTTTTATTAAAGTGCACCCATGTGCATGTTTAGCTTTTTTTTCACTAATCAGCCAGAACTGTGGAATTTAATTTCTTCAGTTAATTCAGTTGACATGTCACATACTTGTCACTTTCCACTTCTAATGTTGATGAGAAATACAGTTGCTTTTTCAATGAAAGAAAAATAATAACCGCAGGTTTCTGGTAATTAATAGCTGTGGTCATTTTCAGTATGATCCTCCTTCTCGTTACCTCTCCTTCTCCTTTACCTTCCCAACATGCAAGAAGGCATCAGTGAAATTTCAGTTTTCAGTAATTAAAGTCATTATATCAAGGTTTACACCAATATGCTAATAACTCCATTAATCTTCTTCCTTTATATGCAAATCTGGAGCCCAGATGTTGCATCATTTGCAAATATTGCAATTAAAACATTTTATCACTTGCAGTTATGCAAAAAAGCAGCAGACTGGAAAATGGGTAAAATTGCTTGGCTAGGACATTACCATAGCAACACACTGACCTCTATTGAATCGTTACAAGTGAAGATTCCGCTATTAATTAAAATGGTCAGAAATGGATGTAATCTGAATCTTCCTTTTACCTTCTTAATATGGGCATTTCCCAGTCATCATAAATCTCAGAGTTTAAGAGTCAAAGATCCAGCCCCGAACCATTAAAAGCCATAATCCTTAAATACTGATGGAAAGAGAGGGACAGTTAGAAGTTGTCATTTATCACGTCTGCTCAAGGTACTTCTTTAACTTTTTGTAGTCTAAGCACTCTGTCAGGCATGCTTCAAAGTGCATATTCATTATTGCTCATTTTAGCTATTGAACTCTCTGCATTATGTGTGTCAGCAATTATCTCTCACTTTAGAAAGCCATCATTAATTAGGGCCAAACTAATCACCACAGGACCTGTGAAATAGATAAATGTCTCTCTTTGTCAGACTTTTCACTTTCTCTCTTTCTCTCTTTTTGCTATGGCAAAGTTATTATTTTCTTGGCATTCTATCAAAGAAAAGTTGCTGCTTAATTATAGGACACATTTTACACACTGACAGAAGATAATCCCTTGCATTGAACACTCTCCTGTAGTGCCATAAATGCTGGGGCTTACCACAATTGTATATGGGAGGAGAAACGTAAACTATCTTGTCAGTTAGCAGTATAATAAGTGCAATAGTTTGAATCAGCCTGTTCCATTGTTTATGGGAAAGTTCCAGGCATCTCAGCATTTCACTTACCGTTAATCAAGTGCTCTACAATTTGTCCTTCTGCATTACAGGTTTAAAAAACTCTATATGTTTCAAATTTCTACCGGTTTACAGTGTCTGCATTTCTTTAAAAGTACTTGTTTAAAAGATGGATTGAAAGCTACTTAATCATACAGAAGCTTCTCATACACCTTCAGGCTACAATTCTACATACCTACTAGGAGTAAGCCCTATTGACAGTAGGGAGACTTGCTTCCAAGTAGACATGCATAGATTGTGCTGTCAGCTTTTCATTTACTAATTTACTACAAAGTTTATTTCAACCACAAGATCATTCTGTCATATTTGCCCCATTTAGTCACGAAGTCTACTTGGTCTTGGTCTTGAGTACTTTTCACTTTCCTTTGGTGTACACCAGAGGAGAAGATTGGAAGCATCCCCTTCTAGGTTTAAATGAACCATGACTTGCTGTTATACAGGGCACTACCATTGGTCTAAACTATGGTTAAAACAAGCCATAATTAAACCATGGTTTTTGATCCTGGCTTGTTTCAATAAACCATAGTTCAAGCTAATCACAATTCCCAGTTCAGGGATAAGGTAAATATGCATTAAATCACCTCCTCTGGCATGTGACAGAGCAAGGGAGGGAGAGGGAGTGCTTAAACCCAAGGCTTGAACAGTTTTGTTTATATAGTGCTAAATTATATCTGAACAGAGCCAGAGAGCCTGTTCAGACATCACAGTAAGCCATGATGGTTAGCGTTTTTGAGCTAACCACATTGGCTTAGCATGATGTCTGAACAGAGGTCAGACCCAACCATGGTGGTTTATTAACCATGCACAAACCATGCTCACTAGCCACCTGCTGCAAGATGGTTAGTGGCGCTAACCGTGGATTAGCGTGACGTCCTAACAGGCCCCATGGTTAACAGAGCACTTCCATAGAGCTCCACAGCAAGAACAGCTGAATGGCCATTACAGGAGCAGGACTGCTGTTGGCGGCCATTTTCTTCTTTCTGATTCTGTTACAAAAATAAGTAAAAATAAATAAAAAGTTGAAAATTGTGCAAAAATTGCCATATCACTAAAATGCACATTTGCACATATGTGCATGAGTGCAAAATCGCTATATCAATATAGAGATTTTGCGCACATGCACATATGCACAAATGCGTGCTTTAGCAATATTATTATTATTATTAAATTTATTAATCGCCCATCTGGCTGGTCACCCAGCCACTCTGGGTGATGTACAACATACAATAAAAACAGTTTAAAACAATAAAATTCTACAATAAAAACATTTTCTAAAATACCCTAACCCACCCCAAATGCCTGCCTGAACAACCACGTTTTTAATGCACGACAGAAGCTCATTAAAGAGGGGGCATGACGGAGTTCCCTAGGGAGGGAGTTCCACAGAGTGGGGGCCACCACAGAAAAGGCCCTCTCCCTCGTCTCCACCAGTCTAGCTGTCCTGGCTGATGGGACAGAGAGAAGGCCATCCGAGGCTGATCTTGTTAAACGGCCTGTCTGGTGCTGCTGGAGGCGCTCCTTAAGATAGGCTGGGCCGGAACCATATAGGGTTTTAAAGGTCAAAACCAACACCTTGAATTTGGCCCGGAAAACAACTGGAAACCAGTGCAACTCCTTCAGCACTGGAGTGATGTGATCTCGCCGGCGGCTGCCTTTAATCAGGCGAGCCGCCGCGTTCTGTACCAGCTGCAGTTTCCGAACCGTCTTCAAGGGTAACCCCACGCAGAGCGCATTACAGTAGTCTAAACGAGAGGAGACCAGGGCATGTACTACTGATGGGAGCAGATGGTCGGGAAGGAAGGGGCGCAGCCGCCGTATCAGATGGAGTTGATACAGCGCTATCCGGCTCACAGCTGACACCTGAGCCTCCATGGACAGCTGGGAGTCCAAAATGACCCCCAGGCTGTGGACCTGGTCTTTCAAGGGTAGCCGTACCCCATTCAACACCAGGTCAACATCCCCCAGCCTCCTCTTGTCTCCCACCAAAAGTACCTCGGTCTTGTCAGGGTTCAGCTTCAGCCTATTCCTCCCCATCCAGCCACTCACCGTCTCCAGACATTTGGACAGGGATTCTACGGCCAACCTTGGTGAAGATTTGAATGAGAGGTAGAGCTGCGTGTCATCCGCATATTGATGACACTGCACCCCAAACCTCCTGATGATAGCCCCCAGCGGCTTCACATAGATGTTAAATAGCATCGGAGAGAGGATGGAACCCTGTGGCACCCCACAAGTAAGTGGCCACAGGTCCGAAACCTCCTTTCCCAGTGCTACCCTCTGGTACCTGCCGGAGAGGAAGGACCGGAACCACTGCAATACGGTGTACCCAATGCCCAACCCCTCCAGGCAGTCCAGGAGGATACCGTGGTCAACGGTATCGAAAGCCGCTGAGAGGTCGAGGAGAACAAGGAAGGCGCATTCACCCCTATCCAGAGCCCTCCTCATATCATCTACCAAGGCGACCAAGGCTGTTTCTGTCCCATGCCCAGGCCTGAAGCCCAACTGAAATAGGTCTAGATAATCAGTTTCTTCCAAGTGTGCCTCCAACTGCACCGCCACCACCCGCTCAATCACCTTGCCCAACAATGACAGATTTGAGACTGGGCGAAAGTTGTTCAAACCTTGAGGATCCAAGGAGGGCTTCTTTAAGAGCGGTCTTATCACTGCCTCTTTGAGGGCTGATGGCATCACTCCCTCCTCAAGGGAGGCGTTCACCACCGCCTTGATCCCCTCACCCAGTCTCTCTCTGCAGCTCATAATGAGCCAAGATGGGCAAGGATCAAGTAAGCAGGAGGTCGGCCATACCGATGAAAGCACCTTGTCCACTTCATCAGGAGGAAGAAGCTGGAACCGATCCCACAAAACCGGTTTGCCACAGGCCGCCTCTTGCTCACTAACTGTACCCACAGCGTGCAGAGTAACACACCTAATCTGATCAATTTTATCTGCAAAGTGCCTTGCCAAGGCCTCACAGGAGGCCTTAGAATGCTCCAGTGGTTCCAGAGCCACAGGACCAACCAGGCTCTGGACCACTTGGAACAGCCTCCTGGGACAGCACTCTGCAGACGCGATGGAGGCAGCATAATATTCCTTTTTTGCTGCCTTCACCACCACGTGATAGGCTGAAGATACAGCTCTAGCCCGTGTCTGATCGTCTTTGGAGCGAGACTTCCGCCACCGGCGCTCTAGCCGTCTCACCTCCTGTTTCAGAGCTCGTAACCGCGGATTGAACCATGGTGCAGTCCGAGCCCTGTTCAGGGGGAGAGGGTGTTTTGGAGCCACCTGATCTAATGCCCCAGTGATTGCGGCATTCCAGCCACCCACCAGGGTCTTGACCGAGTGGCCGTTGGCATGCCCCAGAGAATCCCCAAGCGTGTTCAGGAATCCATTTGGATCCATAAGATGCCTGGGGCGGACCATTTTAATGGGTCCTCCACCCCTGCGGAGGGGTTGTGGAACCGAGAAGTCCAACGTCACCAGATAGTGATCTGACCATGACAAGGGGGTGGTGGATATACCCCCGACTTCCAGATCACTCCCCGCTTCTCCAGCAACAAACACAAGGTCTAGTGCATGACCGGCTACATGGGTGGGCCCAGTTAGAATATGGTGCAGCTCCCAGGAGGCCATGGTCTCCATGAAGTCCCGAGGTGCTCCTGTGAGGATGGCCTCCGAATGTACGTTGAAGTCCCCCAACACCAGTAAGTTAGGGGACTGCACACGCACATCAGAGACCACCTCAAGCACCTCGGCCAGGGAGTCAGTCGTGCAGCAGGGTGGACGGTGAGATAATGCATGTTTTAGCACTATACAGTGATTCTGTGCAAATGCGCATACGTGCAAATGCACTTTTTAGGGATATGCTGATTTTTGTGCCATTTTTCAACTTTTTAAAATTTATTTTTGTAACGGAATCAGAAAGAAGGAAGAAAATGGCCACCAACAGCCATCAGCAGCCCTGCTTCTTCAATGGCCCTGTGAGACGCTGAGGCTGCTGGGATGCATGAGGGAGCAGTGGGAGGACTGCAGGAGGGAGGGTGGTCAGAGAGTGGTTAGGCTAACCACGCTGCGGGCCATGGTTAGCTGCATGTGTGACAGGGGCTCTCACAGTAGTTAGTGCTAACCCTGCACCCTGCACTATGGTTAGCCTAATCACCCTACCCCAATGTGTGTCTGAACATGGTCAGTATGTTGGATAGTTTCTCAAGCGGTACTTCAATGACAAATTGTTTTGATTTGTCTTTCTTTTTAGAAAGAATTGGCTACTAATTCCCACTCTATTTATTTACTATTGATAAAGATACCCTGTTGGCGGGGGGCGGGTGTCCTACAAGGATTTCAAAAGACTGTTTCAGCTTCACAACAACCACTTTGAAGTAGGCTTGGCTGGAAGATTGTGATCTACCTACGCCCACTTTGAGTTGGTTATTTAAGACATAATCAGAGGGGAGAGAAGATATGTGTATACCTAAAATAACTCTCTAGCAGTGTGTGCTTGCATACACTTTATATGTAAAAACACATTACATCTGGACATAAGAAGCTGCCTTATACCAAATCAGACCTTTGCTCCATCTAGACCAGTATTGTCAACACTGACTGGCAGCGGCTCTCCAAGGTTTCAGGCAGGAGTTTTTTCAGCCCTACCTGGAGACACCATGGATCGAACCTGGGACCTTATGCATGCAAAGTATGTCCTCTACCACTGAGCTATGCCCCCTCCCATATTAGTCTGAGTTAGGAATGATTGTGGTTCCCTGTTAGTTGCAAACCTGGATTTGCCACCATGTAATATTTGGAGGGCCCTCAGGCAGGGATTTGAACCTGCATTTCTCACATGCAAAGCCAGTATTCTAGGCACTGCACTACACTGTCTCACCATTTAGCATGCCACCAAAAACACTTCATATTAGGTGGTATGTGTGGATAGAATCCAAGCCTCTGAAGGCTGGTGAACGAGCCCTGAGTCCGGGTGCTCTCACGACTTTCCTCTTTTCTTCTGCTGTTTTCCCACTTTTTCCTATCATTTTTCTTCCCCTCACTGAAACACCAGAGGGGAACACATGATCCAGAACAGCTATCTGCCATATAAGTGATGGAGGAATGCTCCATCATGTTCTGTTAGTTCAAGGCAATTAATAAGGTTTCGTTTGTGCTGCTCCTATTCTAACAAAACAGACAAGCCATAACATTTCCAGAGAAATAAAGGAACTAAACTAGGACACCTGCTACAGAGGAAGATATGAATCCTTTTAAACTATCAACTAATCTGACCTGTGGGAAGGTGCCTTCAAAGCCTGTAGTAATCATTTAGCCTCTGAATCTGAAACTAAAACACCGTTATCTTAACATTCCTGCAAAGAAAATGTTCATCCTCCGCCACCATATGGCCGTGTTACAAGCTGTCCCAAATAAAATTAGAAAAGGTTTATTCTTGGTGTGCCCACTTCCATGAATTTTGTCAGGTATGCTAAATAGTAGTCATGAATATTGCATGTCTTGATCCATTCAGGTATGAACATTCAAACAGCAATGTATACTTCTCTCACTCTGTTACACTTTGTACACATTCTACAGAATATATTAGACTATGATCTAAATGATTACACACCTAAAAAAGACATTAAGGAAACCCAACATTATTAGGTAAGGTTAGATCATGGTGACCCGAATCTCCAACCTGATATTATTGCCACTACTAGTAGCAGTAACCCTAAAGGCATTATCAATAGAATTTGAGACATTTCATATTTAATTCATCCTGACATAATTAGAACATTAGCAAATTTGGGTAGCTAGACAGTCATTAGTAGTCATTGTGTCTGTGTGCAGTAACAATAGAGCAATAGCTAAGGAGAAATAAAGTGCAGCTTAATCTGTTGAGGTATTATTACCATATGAAACATCCAATTATCTTCTGTTCCAAGTGACCCTATAGTAGGATGCCATGTTTATGCTCAGGAGAGGAGGATTGAAGCTTTTCCCCACTACCATCCATTTTTTCCATGAAATTCCCCCCCCCCCGCCACCCAATGATTCCAACGGAGACTTTTTGTTTTGTTTTTTTAACCCCCAATCCTGTGTATGTGGAGGGGTGGAAATATTCACAAAATTGTGTGGGGGAGAAGCTTAAATCCTCCTCTCCCAGAGCACCACTGTCCCAATCTAAATCAGGGCCATGAACGCTTACAGGAGAGCAGAAATCTACTATGTGTGCTTTAATGAACATTTAGTTTGGTCCTGCGAACCTAAGTGAAATTCTCAAGGATAAATTGAGGAGGGAGGATTTTAGAAAGTCATGGGTTGAAAGTAAAATTAGGAGAGAGTGCAGACATAAGAGACCAGGTTGTATTGCAGGATTCAGCAGCTGGCAGCCTATTGGCCCACAAGGGGTATTATATATGTCACATTTATGCATTATGTTTAGAACTATTTCCATAGATATAATGCCATTCTTTCTTTCAAGTGACCCAGTTGGAGCAAGCATTAATCTACCCCCCAATGGAAACCCTCCACTTCACAGCTAATACAGTTGATGATGTATGACCGTCTATGGCACTGCACCAATAAGAGTAATGAATTGATAAGCTAATTGAAGAGACTTTTAAGACTCCAATCAAGGAATCCTGTCTGGGCTAACAGCCAGACTCAGAAATATTAGAGGGTAGAATTCCTGAACCTAACCTTAAAGTGGCCAGTTTGCCCCAAAAACCTATGGATTTGGATTATCCCATATGGTAAGGCCAGGCAGAGTTTTTCCAGAACCCTAAAATACCATCCATTTCCAAGTTGCAATGGGCTCCTGTGCTTTCCAAGCAGGACAAAACTTTGATCTTATATCTACAACCTGCCCACTTTCAAGTCAGGTTAACTAACATTAGTAATTCATATCTTAATATTGATTTAAGGCACAATCATATGCATGCTTAGACAGAAAAAAAAGTCCTACAACTAGCTGGGGAATGCTGGGAGTTGTAGGACTTTTCTCTCTCTAAACATGCATAGGATTGTGCCCTTAATAATTTATTTGTTATGTATGACTTATTGCTATAATAGCTCCAACTATTTTTCTACTCCTCCAAACTAACATACATAATTTCATTTTCAAAGTAGTGACATCTTATTGTCTATACTCAGTGCTACAAATCTACTTATTAACCCTTCAGTTAATAAGTAGATCCAAGATGGCATAACCCATACATAGCCCTTCAAGGGAACAATGTTAATCAACCTCTTGCTGCAGCCAGCTCAGGAAGTCAGATACTGGTCAGGCCCATCTTTCCATGGAATTCCTGCATGGGATTCAGCACACCCCAAGTTAGAACAAATATGTTGCCATGTATGTTGTCCTAGAAATCTGAACCAGCATGGAGATCTTCCTAGATCTTTCACTGATTTCATTAAGCAACTCATCCAATGTACAGTACTCATCCAAAAGTACAGGCTATTTTAAAATATCCGTAACTTAGGTATCATATTCTTGTGGTGCTACTAAAATATGCTTCCTTCTTTGTAATTTTTTTCCAGTATGACATCTTTTTAACAAAAAGCCTGACTTGTACTCTCCAGGGACCTGATTCATGAAATGTTACACATTGTTCTGTGCACTTTGCTCTTGAGAAAATGTGAAAGCGATTTCCCTAGCAAAACACTGCATGAGCTACATCAGATGTCTTTATAACCAAGTTTTGGATTCTCCTTGCACTTCCAGGGATATATAGGATGAAACATGCAGATATATTTAAAATGTTAAATACTCTGAAGCAGGCCCACTTAATTAAAGGCTTACAAAGACTTTAATGAGCGACATTGGATTGTTCTATGGTAATTAGAGTTTGGAAGTAAAGGACAATTGACATGATAACCCGCTTCCTCTCATAAACATCACCCTAGGTATGAAGAGGATAAGTGCAGCTCCATCAGCATTAATCCTACAAAAGAAGAGAGAGAGAAACCCATTTAGAAACACTTTACATTCTTTACTCTTACTAGAAATGTACAGTGCTAATTGCTGGTTTCAGAAATGTCCTTATTATCTATGATGGGAACTTTCCCCTTGGCATAGTCTACCAGTCCTTCCTTAATTTTGAACTATTATTGGTGCCTGAGATAGTTCTATAATGTATCACTTAAAATAGTTGGGACATATTTCATGATCCTTAGTTTTTTACTCAGAGCTATGTGATGGCCGTGTTTCCTGCCTAGAGCATCATGTCATCCCACATGGCACGTGACTTCTATTACAGAAGATCCAAATTCTTGTAGACATTTTGTGGGGTGGGGATAGAGTTCAATAGCCTGCATGAGCAGCTTTAATAGTAATTAATGTCTTATTGTAAAATTGTATTCAGTCAAAATTATTAATAGGTGAACTTTTACTTCTTCTATAGATACTTCCAAAATCCAAGGGGTATGTCTATTTTGGAGCAGAACTTTCAATCAGGAAAGTTTTATACCCATCCTTTCATAAAAAATAATCCAAGATGGCTAACAATACCAATATGAAAACAATAAAACATTAAAAATTCAATCAAGAATTCTAAGCTATCTATAAAAGCATGATTTCAAGTGACAACAGACAATAAAACAATGACTATAACTATGCACCTCATCATATAGCACAAAACCCTCTCAGCCAGCTATCCTGAGCAGAATCAGGCAGGTCTGGGAAATTTGGGGTTCATCCAAAGTGAATCAAGACTAGGGATTCTGTCACCAGGAAATCTGTCCCTTTGGGGGCTCGTCAGATTTCCATGGTGCCCCTGACTGGTCTTGCATTTGTGGGCTTTTCACGAATTCTGGGAACTTTTTCCTTTAAATTTTTGTTTTCATAAATAGACATTTGCACAAATTGCAGCCACGATTTATGTTATCTGTGCAAATTGCAGCTGCAATTTGCACAAATCGCACAAATTACAGCTGCAATTTGCGCAACTTTCTATTTGCGCAAATTAAAAAACCCGATGCAGATCGAGTCAGGTCAGCTCATGGGAAATGAGTGAAAGTCTGGGAGTGGGGGCAAGCTGATGAAAGCTCGGTGAGCTCCACCCCCTGGATGGATTCCTCCAACATCTGTAATCAAGAGTTGTTTTAATCACTCCAAAGCGAATCCAGGGCCTCCTGTAGCTGTGTGAGCAATTTGGCAATTCGGTGGGACATACAGACAGAGGGCAGTATCCAATGTTCCCCAGGCACCAGTGGGACCCACCGCCTGCACAGTGGGAAGCTAGCACTTCTAACCAACCAGAAATTATCTGAAATGCTCATTTCCAGAACAGAACAGGTCAGCAGAGCCTGCAGAAAGGTGCTCCACTGACATGTTCCATTCTGGAAACTAGCTTCCTGTTGCACATAGGGATGTATGAAACACTTACCTTGCTCCGTGCCGGGCAATCCGTGGTGGGGGGGAGGTGCTCTGTCCCCCCCCCCCCGGAATCCTCCCTGGGGGAGGATTCTGGGGGGGGGAGGCCATTCCGCCATGGATTCTGGGTCCATGGCAGAACAGAGTCACTGGACTCACTGGAGTCCGTGGCGGAATTCTCTGACATGCCTAGTTGCACAACATAATCAGCGGCAGCACATGGGCAGTGTTGGATACTGCATAATATCTACAAGAATTGATACATTTTCCCCCAAGCTCTCCATATAAGCAAAACACCCAGGTGGAGAGAGGGGGAGTGAGAAGAGGGAGATGTAGTTTTGTGACTGACAACTCTAGTTTCCCAGGGAATAACTTTACTAGAGCTCTCCTTTTTACTTCCATCCACAGTACTTTGGGAATTACAAGTTATAATAGGGGGTGAAACATGAGCCTCCAACCTTGGAAGATGGCTTCTAATTTCTGTTGCATCATCCTCAGGGGACATATGGGCTAGTTGGCCACCTTGAGATGCCATTCAGGGCTTTGTCCTCTGCCTTCTGAAGTGCTTTCTTGGGTAGCATTCTCCTCCCAGCTTTCAAGCCAGTATTGACCACATGAATTGAACTCATCTACTTTATTCCACTTTCTGTTCATGAAAGTTTTCTTGGCACAGCATTCCTATGGAGGGAGAGAATCTGTGGCAGAGTAACTGCTGCTTTCAAATCCCTGCCAGCTCACTGAGGTCAGGGTGGGATGGAGATGAGATTTGTGTATTTACCCACCCATTGATACCAGTGGGAGGGAAATAACTGCACCAATCCCACGAATGCATATTTTGGGCCTTTTCAATGGTGTGTCAGGGGAATGAGGTACCTTAGGATCCTGTGGATACTTGGACATCCCCAGTGTTCTTGATATGCATCAGGAATGCTAGGAGTGTCCCCAACACTTCTGGGACATTTACACCCACAGAGCTTTTTCAGTGGCTTTCCTTGGGGAGGGTCTCCCTAGTATAATCCAGTTAGGATCATACTAGTTGTTAGCTATTTCATCCTGGAGGGATGAGAGAATCTGTGGATGACATATGGACGTATTGATACCAAAGCTACAAGTTACATTGGTGTACCAAATATTCACTTGTTTGATATAATAGCAAGAGGTAGAAAGCTGCTGTTGACTCCTTCCATTACTACCATGCAATAATCTCCCTCAGGTTTCTATGTTACGGCTGTAACAAAAGTTGAGTACATTCATGGAAATTCAGGTCAGTGGTCCACTCACCAAGTTCCCATTGCATTTGTTATCCAAACACCTAGGCATATTCCATGAAACCATCCTTTGGTCAGTGTTTCTGTCGCCTTCCCTGAAAAGACATATTTCCCCACTCATTTATATTTTAAATAAAACATCTGTCCTGTGGGATATTCCAACTAGAATAATCCTTGTCAGCATTTACATGGGAACACAGTAAAAGTATTGGAATGCACAAAACTGTTTTGCATTTCTGTGGGTTTCTAACCTCAGAAATTAGTGGCTTTTGCATGGAAGCTAAACTGATTTAGATTTTGTTTATGCATTATGGTTTTATAAAACTGCATCTCATAATACTTCACTGATGTTCACTTGGTTGTAGCGCTGGGGACAAACAAGCTAAATTTAATACTTTTAGCACTATGGAGTGGCAAACTGGTGACTTTTTTTGTGGCCTGTGGGGAGGAGTCCAGGAGGAGAAAATGGCCCCCAGATCACAGTTGTCCACCCTTAGTGCTACGTGAATGAGCCTTGGGCCCATGCACTCCACCCTATCTTTTCCTTCTCCAGCACAACCACAAGGAGGAGATCAGAAGCATTTTCTTCCATTTTCAACTAGCAGCAGTTTATTGTTTCATCCAAAGCTATGTGAAACTGTGGTTAGGTAAACTATGATTTCACCAGATACATCAAAATCAAACCATGGTTTCTGATCATACCTTATCTGGATAAATCATAGTTTAAACTAACTCCAGTTTCCAGTTCAGATGAAATGACAAACTGTGGATAATTGAAAATGGAAGTAGATCCTTCTGATTTCCTCATGGCTGTGCTGGAGGCTGAGAGTAAAGGGGGAGTGCATGGACCCAAGGCTCATCCCCATAACACTGAGCTATGGTTTAATTTGCAGTCCAAATGTAGCCATTGTTTAGGAAAGCCTTTCCCAACCTGGTGCCTTCTGGATATGTTGGACTACAACTTCTGTCATCCCCAGCCAGCATGACTAATGGCAAATCCAGAGGGAATCAGATTGGGAAAGTCTGGTTTAGGAGATCTAAAAGTGTGACCTTGATAATCAGTTGGTGGACATATTCTCTACAATATAGTTTCCAGATCTCTCCCCCCGACCCCTGTCTCTTCTTTTCTCACTCTGCAGCCCAAAGTTTTAGTACAAAATATATCCCAGCTCATATGAAAGGAAGCTTGCATGGAATTCAGTGCTAAAGCTCATATCTAAATTTGGAAAGAATTAGCTTTTGTTGCTATGGAAACCTCTGGTATCCTTTTTGGAAGTGTGCAAATTGCAGAGTGATAAAAACGTAACACTATCAGTCCACTTGGTGGGGTAGGAAGCATTAGAAATAAGTTAATGATATAATCTGGGGAGTGTTCTTTGTTTATAATGTAATTATGCTGAAAATGCTTCATGTCAGCTGAATTCTTCATGGCAATCTTTACGTGTGTACGTATATAGGTTCATATTGTTCTTGTAAAATCAGCAGTTTTGCATAAGTAAGCTGCTGGCTGGTAATTATTTTCTTTTTCTTGAAACTTCAGAAAGGCTGTGTAATATAGCATCCTCACAACGCCTATCTGTAATTTTAAAACTGATTAAAGGTTTAATTGGATGCCATATTGCAACATGCATCTGAGCAACGCAAATAAGAATCCAAATGTTTCATATTGTTTTATATCAGAGGTGGGCAAACCTTGTGCCTCCAAGGGCTGCATGCAGCGGTGGATGGCAGATTGGGGGCCACACAGTGGTGGCTGGTGGCTCCAATATTGGTGGGGCTGTGCACCCATTCTAAGTTTCAGTCAGAACCAGCCAGAACTCTAAAGTTGCTATCCAGGGTGCTGAATCCTGTCCCCCAAAATCACCTTGGATAGTTCCTTTAGAGTTCTGATTCTGTCTGAAACCCAGAGTGGATTCACAGCCCCACCAAAATTGGAGCCACCAGCCTCCACTGAGGCCCCATCCCAGTAGTGGGTGTGGCCAAAGCTGGCAGTGGCAGAGCCTGGAATACCCCTTATTCCTGCTCTCTTACACAAACAGACACACCCTTCCCTCACTTACTGTCCCACACACAGAGACACACACACAGTCTTCCTCTCATTCTCTCACTAACACGCGCGCACACGCACAAGCAAACATATCCACCTCCTCCCTCTCAGCATGCAGAAATAGGGAGCTTTAAACATCCTCTCCCAGAGCACTGAGATCACTCTCCAAGCTTCCAAGGGGCAATCTTCATGTGTGATTCAGTGCAGAGGGGAAGCAGTTTGAGGTTGCTTGCGACACATGACATCATCACCAATCCGTGGCAACACCACTGCTTCCCTCTATGAACCACATTTTCGCAAAGTTCTTTTATTGTGTTTTTTTAATTTAATGTAGCTCCCAAGTGGTTCAGCTGCAGTGTGCCTCATTCCTCCAGATTAAATCTGGCCTGATGGGCATGCCAGGGTGTGTCTTTCAGTGGGCTGTGACCTTGGTCAAGGGGTGGTGTCCTCCCTTTTCCCACTATTATTTTGATTTGCTGCCATTTTGTAGTAGTGTTTGGAGCAGACAGGACTGGTTCCTTAGCCCACAGTAGTTATTTGCCCTACCAGTGTTTCTTCCTCTCAGTAGTGCTCTCTGCTTTGCCATTCACTATAGTTTACATCTTCTTTCTTTGGTAGTAGACCACAGTCCCAAGATAGCGCAGGTTTGAATTAAGAAGTAGAACCCCTTTACTCTTTCCCCCCCACCACTGTCTTGTTATATCACACCTCCGGCAGCTCACTTTTGAGGCGTCATTCTCTGCATGTTGCTTAAACTACACCCCCTCCCCACACACAGGTTGATCATTTTTTACCCTGTAATCCCCCCAAATCCCAGAAAATCACTGTTGCAACGTGCTGCAATGCCGAAATTGCTGTACTATAGCTTCTCATTACTGGGAACTTGTCAGCTGTATTCCCCCTTTCCTTTTGCTCCTTCTGGGGCAGTGGTATGTCCTTTGGGGATCAAGGACAGTGGAGCTTTCTGCTGCAGTCTTTCCCAGCTTAATCCCTCCAAATCTCCTGAAAGCATCGAACTGGTAAATTGCCCTTGCCTTGCGCCATAGCATGATGTCAAAATCGCACTATTTTGTGGTCTCATTACAGTGTGCTTTGGGGGTTCAGATCCACTGGTCCTTTCTCTATCCCACACCTTTTTCATTTCAGGGGCTTAAGAAGGCAAAGAAAAATGGGAAGCATTGAAGCACAACTGTACAAAATACTAATGAAACCCTAAAGACCACCAAATTTGCAGTTCTGACGCCCCGCTGTAGTGATTTCACACATACTGGTATAGCTGTATAGCGGTTTAGACCTATTCTGTATGAGCGATATCGTGATATGGCTCTACCTAGCTATGGAGGTTTTGTTTCTGTGCAGAAAGAAGGCAGACATGTAGACCTCTTGGTGACACACTTGCACTGGGTAGGAATGTAGGAAATTTTCTGGATGCTCCATGGGAGCAAGGGGGCAGGAAACAAGCCTCTCACAGATGGTTGATGACATCGTTTCAACTAGCGGGACTCCGCCCAACCAACCCCAAAGTAAGGCAGATAAAAGTGCAGTGTGACCTGTGAAAATGGTTTGTTTGGGAGGTGCATACTCCACTTTTTCTTCCTTCATGTGCCCCTGATGGTGTGAATCTGATTTCAGGAAAAAGCGGATAGAAGCTGAAAATGCATCTCAATGCATTGCTGTAAGGGTGACCCAAGGAGAGGCAAATCAGCTGGGGAGGCAAATCGCTGGTGAGAGAGTCCCATGGAAATCAGCCAATGGCTTCAGGTTGCCCATATGTATTTTTAACAAGTTTCTTATGAACAGCCAATGTGCATGTAAAAGTTATGTAATCCAAGAGAGGTTCAGATGTGATCCGAGTAACACTATTCAGTACTGGAATTCTGAATCACATGAATGACAAACTACCCAGATAGCCACTTGTATAATGTGATGCATTCATAGCTTGGGCAATTATAATCAAGGCAACAGAAAAACAAAACTAAACCCTCATTAGAGTAGTATCCCAGGGACAACTATACCAGTGGAATAGCCAACTTGAATATCCTATGTTTTTCTTTGTAGCGAGGGTCTTTTGTTGGAAAAATATTACTGCTCCTTCCATCCGAGCATGACAGTTCTGGGCAGCGGTGGGAGACATAGGCAACAGCTTGCAGGCACACGTGTCTACAGATGTCAGCTTGGGGGAGTGGGGATAGGGAGCCAGCTGCAGGTTTTTTAAAGTCTACACCTCCCCAGCCAATCATCTTGGCAATACTTCTCGGTGCCCACCCAGCCACACTTGTGTTACAGTGCAGGAGCAGCTGGTCATGTCGGGGCTGAATAGGATTTTTTTGCCCATCAAAAAGATTGACACTGACTGGGAGGCAGGTCGGGTGTTTGCTTGTTTTTGAGTACTTTACATTGTTCATCGAGGGTGTCTCATAATTAGTGTTAGTCATGTCTCTAATATATAGGGAGTCAGGCTAGTCACAACGGCAGAGCTGTGCAGGAAAGTAACAGATTAGAGTTAGAGGTGAGAACATTGATTAGCACTCAGAGGCACAAGGTGGTGATTAGGGCTTCTCTAGACCAGGGGTAGGTAACGTGCACCCCCAGACACTTTTCATAACACTCGCTGAGTTGCCCTGCTGCTCCAACTTAAAAACAAAACAAAACAGATCTTCTTACTGGCAGCTGGGGCAAGTGAGGGCTTCCAGCCAGTGCCATCTATTTTTCCCATGAATGCTTCTGGGCTACATGTGGGGCTCAGGGACATCCTTTAGAAATGAAGATGAAGGGAATGAAGGAAATGAAAATGGCGGGCAACTGCAGACCAATGCTTTTATCTGCAGTGCACTGAGCCACCAAGAAAAAGAAGTGGGGGGGGGGAAAGGGATTCCAGTGATTTCTGTCTGGTAAGCTTGGGTGGCGGGGCTAGAGAGAGCAGCAGGGGCTAGAGAGAGCAACGGGGGCTGGGAAGGGTAGCAGTAAGCCAGATAGGGGTTCAGGGACGCGGTGTAAAGCCCATGTGGAGTGGGGGAGAGGAAACCAGTGGATTTTGGGAGAGCCAGCTAGGAACAACCTGGGGGGCTGAGAAGGGTTCTGTGCTTGCTTGTATGTCTGAATGGATGGGTTTTTAAGAAAGTGTCTAAGAAAGGGTTAGGGAGGGAAAAAAAGGTTTAGGGGGAGTTGTAGGGATTGTGTAGTTTTTCAGGTACTTGCAGTGAAGTGTACTTGCAGGAACGTACTTGCAGGAAGGGACGTGTCCATGGGAATGGATGATGGATGGATGGATGGATGGATGGGAGAAACGTGTGTGTGTGTGTGTGTGTGTGTGTGTGAGAGAGAGAGAGAGAGAGAGAGAGAGAGAGAGAGAGAGAATAGGTGATGATCCAGAGTATGAGAGAAAAAGAGATAGGGGGAAATGAGTTGGCTGCCAGAGGTGCGTGGAGACAGAAAGAGTTTGCTTTCAGTGGAATAACGTTTCTGTTGGCAAACCTGGGGGTTCAAAGGAGTTGTTTAGTATGTTGGAGCTCATATCCCAACTCTGAGTTGTACTCAGTCTTCTGGCCAGGTTACATGTCCCTTGGGACTAGCCATGTCTCCCATGGCAGCCATTTTGCGGTTGTGCCTTGGACAGTGTTTTCAAATTGTCAAATGTGCTGATGGGCCCAAAATCGTTTCCTACCCCTGCTCTAGACCTGTTACTCAGGGCTTTGAGACCTGGAGGTGGGGAAAGGAACCCTGCCTCATGCACTCATTGTTTTGGTGCTTGGGGTGAAGTAACCCAGGAGGGCCTTCCTTAACACCTGAAATGGTCTGGCCTAATGGGGTATTGCCTCAGACTTGGGGCCGGGGCAGGCACAGCCTAACTTAAGGAGAGTCATAAGGCAACTCCTGCATTATTAGAATGTCCTGCAGAGATTTCTGTTATGGCTAAAGTTTACAAAGCTGGGGACATAGTTACCATAACCCAATGACAAGTGTCTGGTTCGGAAGGGGAGAATGAGTAATGTTCAGACTTGCCAAGATTCTACGAACATCAGCTTGCTGCTCAACTCTCCTTGATTTGCACTTGTGTTTGCAGTTGCTGTTCATTTTCTGTGAGTGGGGAAATTATGCAAAAGGAACAGCTATCAAATGAGGAAGTTGTGCAAAAAAAATCCCCAAATCTGCACACGTTTCCAAAATTGTGCAAATTTTCCCCAAAGACTAAAGCATGGGTGATTTAAAATCTGCGCATTTTGAGGACATTGTGCATTTTTCAAAAGTTGCGCATTTTGAGGAAGTTGCGCAGTTTGAGGAAGATGTGCATTTTTCAAGAACACATTTTGTGAATGTGAACACAAGTTCAGGAATTTATGAACATTATTGGAGAAAATGCTCTCCCATTTGTCTTCATGTTCGGGATTGCGAACACGGCATTTTTTAGTGATTCGCAAACTGAAACAAAATTCTCATACAGCACTATGCCTGATCTCTTTATGGGTGCAATAACATATGAAAGAAGAAGCTGTGGGTGGTTGCAGCATTGCCTGCCTTTAGGGATTTACGAAAGTCACTTACCATTTCGTGGATCTGCTTCGCGGTGGCGGCGGAGGCGCTCTGTCTCTCCCCCTGGAATCCTGCCCGGACGGCTCCGCTCCGCGGGGATTCTGCGGAGCCACCGGCCGGCTCTGCCGGCAGCCGGACATCTGGCCGCTGGGCAGCAGGGACACAAATGGCGGAAGCTGTAGCCGCCGCTGTTTGCGTCCCTGTACTTAACCGTGATAGGCTACATAAATATTTATGTAGCCTATCAAGGTAAAGTAAAAAAAAAATGCATATGCCAATGGCGGCTACGGCAGCCGCCATTTGCATTTGTTATTTTTTGCTGTTCTAGCCTACGTAAATATTTACATAGGCTAGAACAGCTAAAAATAGCGAACGCAAATGGCGGCCGCTGCGCCCAGCTGTGGCCAGCCAGGAGACCAGCCGCCCCCGCCGCACCTGCCGCCCCCGCTGCCACACCTGCACCCTGCCACACCTGCCGCCCCGCCACCACACCTGCTGCCGCCGCCGCCACACCTGCCGCGCCACCCCCGCCGCTGCCACCCCCGCCCCTTCCGCCACTGCCCCCACTGCACCTGCCGCCCCCGCCCCCACCCCCGCCCCTTCCGCTGTCACCCCACTGCACCTGCCGCCCCCGCCGCCACACCTTCCGTTGTCCCTGCACCTTCCACTGCCCCCACCGCCGCACCTTCCATCGCCGCTGCCAAAAAAAAAAGGGAATGCAAATGGCGGTGGCTATGGCAGCCTCCATTTGCATTCTTTTTTTAGCTGTGATAGGCTACGTATTTATGTAGCCTATCATGGCTAAAATGGTGAAGTGAAAGGCTGCTGCAGACGCGGCCACCATTTGCAGAGCAGCGCAAACAGCAGCAGGTGAGTGCTCCGTTTCGTGCACCTTTCGCGGGGTGGGAGGGTGGGGGGCTTCGTTCCGCCATGGGTTTCGAGGGGTCAAATGCGCTGGCATTTGGCCTCACCGAGATCCGTGGCAGAATTCTCCGCCATCCCTATCCAAAAGGCTTTTGACTAGGGATGTCAGAGAATTCCACCACGGACTGAAATGGGATCGAATTCCCTTCAGTCCATGCCATGGAATCCTCTGAGGAACGGCACCACGAGGTCCTGTGGAGCCAGCAGTCATGCGGCTTTTTTTCGTTGTCTGTACGAGTCACGGAATTGTCGTAAATAAAAACGCAAGGTAGTGTATTCCGATAATAAATACGTAAGTTTTTTTAAAAAATGAATTGTGCTCACTGTCTTGTTTGTGGGTGCTCTTTTTAAATTGAAATCCTCCGTCTTCATTTACTTTCAGCCAAAACACTTCCTCCTCCTAGGGGCTTCCCAAAACAAGGCTGTCCTAGGTGTGCCTGAGTGATGCACTCTTTGTTTAAAGCAACATTGTTTGAAAGAAAGAAAGAAAGAAAGAAAGAAAGAAAGAAAGAAAGAAAGAAAGAAAGAAAGAACCTTTTAAAATGACCATGCCGGTCCTGGCGCCCTGCATGAGGTATTATTCTCCCTGCTAAGCTTTGTATTTCCACGTCTAGTGTTGCTGTTGACATTGTGAGGCTAAAATGGAGTGCAGAACCAACTCTGTGCATGTCTACTCAGAAGTAAGTCTTAATGAGTTCAATGCAACTTACTCCTACACATGTCAGCACCCCACTTGCCCCCAGCTCAGTTTTGTATTTCCACATCCAGCTCATTAGCAAACCTCCTGTTAGTTATCTCACTGGGTGACTTTGGGCTGGCCTCTAACCACTACACCATACTTCTCATGAAAAAGAGACAGTATAATGGAAAGTTCTTTCTGAAGCAGTCACACTTGTACAAATGCTGCATGAAGGGAAAGATTAGCAAGCTTCTCTTTGTTTGAATAAAAAGCACACTCTGCACATGCTCAGGGAATGGTCAAAATGAGAAATAAACATACCAGGGAATATGAAGAACTATATTCTTCCATTATGTGTGTGTATGTGTGTGTTTGTGGGGGGGGGAAATGCTCTCTCAATCCAGCTGTTTTCCTGGTATGTTTATTCTTCATTTTGTCCATTCCCTGAGCATGTGCAGAGTGTGCTTTTAAGCAGAGAGTAGGAATAAATGGCAAATTCTCCCAATGGAGTGAAGTAAATAGTAGGGTCCCACAAGGATCTGTATTAGGACCAAAGCTTTTCAACCTGTTCATAAATGATCTGGAATTTGGAGTTAGCAGTTAAGTGGCAGTTAAAACAAAAAGGGATTGTGAAGCGCTCCAAAAGGAACTCTCCAAACTGGGAGAATGGGCATCTAAATGGCAAATGCAGTTCAATGTAAGCAAATGTAAAGTGATGCACAATGGGGCAAAAAATCCCAACTTCAAGTATAGCCTGATGGGATCTGAACTAGCGGTGACTGACCAGGAAGGAGATCTTGGGGTTGTGGTAGACAGTTCAATGAAGATGTCAACCACTGTGCAGCTGCTGTAAAAAAGGCAAGCTCCATGTTAGGCATAATTAGAAAAGGCCCAGGATTGAAAATAGAACTGCCAACATCATACTGCCCCTATAGAAATCTATGGTGCAACCGTACTTGGAATACTGTGTACAGTTCTAGTCACCACACCTAAAAAAAAGCTACTGTAGAGCTGGAAAAGGTGCAGAAAAGGGCAACTAAAATGATCAAGGGGCTGGAGCATCTCCCCTATGAGAGAAGGTTACAACAGCTGGGATTGTTTAGCTTGGAAAAAGGGAGGGTAAGGGGAGACATGATAGAGGTCTACAAGGTTATGCATGGTGTGGAGAATGTGGATAGGGAGACATTTTTCTCCCTCTCTCAAAATACTAGAACCCAGGACAGATAAAGGAAGTACTTCACACAGCGCATAGTTAAAACTATGGAATCCGCTACCACAGGAAGTAGTGATAGCCACTAGTTTGGATGGCTTTTAAAGAGGGCTGGACAAATTCCTGTAGGAAAAGGCTATCAATAGCTACTAGTCTTGATGGCTATGTGCACCCTCCAGTACCGGAGGCAGTGAGCCTATGTACATCAGTTGCTGGGGAACATGAGTGGGAAGGCACTGTTGTGCTCATGCCCTGCTTGTGGGTTCCTGGTCGACAGCTGGTTGGCCACTGTGTGAGCAGAATGCTGGACTAGATAGATCCTTGGTATGATCCAGCATGGC
The DNA here is from genome assembly GCF_057233095.1 of Heloderma suspectum. Lineage (NCBI taxonomy): Eukaryota > Metazoa > Chordata > Lepidosauria > Squamata > Helodermatidae > Heloderma > Heloderma suspectum. The sequence goes on along the minus strand of NC_139460.1, from coordinate 74,010,016 downwards.
TCTTCTTATGTTCTTATGAAGCGGGGTGTTGAACTTCAGGCCTGCAGACCAAATCTAGCCCACTGGAGCTCTAATCTGGCCAGCCAGGGCTCCAGGATGGCCCAGCCCCATTCCCTGGCCCCACTCTCTTTCCCTGACCACCAACAGTATGGCGGTTTCCCTGCTTTTGCACAGTTTTTCTCATTCTAAAAGGTTGAAATGCCTCTCCTAAGGTTTAGTAACTGGTTTAGGTAATCTAAAATATTCTGGCATTTTGACCCCACCCACTTTGCCTTTGAACCCACCCACCACTGAAATGCAGCCCCCGAGAGTTTCTCTGAAATTGAAATTGGCCCTTAGGCTGAAAGAGGTTCAACACCTCTTTCAGCCTAAGTTTCCTACCAGAAATGTTCCCCCTTGTTCATTTGTCCCTGAAGGTGCTGTTTGCAGTAAGTTGACCCTTTGATAGAAATGGAGTTTAGTGTGTAGTCCCACATTGAAATGTCACCTCTTCAACCATACAGTTATTTTGAAGACTAAAAATGTCAGATTAATAGCTTGATTAATATGTTGCCTTATGTTCAATTATGCATCTCTACCTGCCAGGTAATGGCAGGTTTTGAAAGAGATAAACTCCAGCCCTTCCATCACTTTAGGTGCTTAAATTGGTGCAGGGGAGGAGAACAAGCTCTTGTTTAGGCTATAGGTTGGTCCAAAGAGTGTTGGAAAGAACAAATGTACAACATGTAACAAAAAAATAGTATTTCTTGCTATTTAATTATGCTGAAAAGGTGCTTTAGTCATCAAACTGCTTTTTGAATTAACTCTCTTGTCATTGTGTTGTTGTACTACAGCGGGTTCTTGTCCTCATGTATGCTCTGTAACTCCTGGTTCATTATTTTTCAAAGCCCTATAAAGAAGGTACCACTGAGAAATGAATCAAAAGTTGCGAACACAAGAATTGCAATGCATACCTCTTGATGTTATCTCATAATGGGCCAGTTCTTTAAGCCATGGTGGGTTGCAGCACATACGGGTTTCCATTTTGAATATTCAGCTCCCAGTGGGGGGTTGCCATAGTTCGCTGTGTTGTCAGAACCTGAGTGGGAGGGGTTGTTTGACAGTTAAACAACCCTAAAATATCCTGACAACAAACCATGGGTAATTTGAAAGTTGTTTAACCCTCAAACCCTTGCCACCAAGGTTTGGATGACACGACAAACCATGGAACCACACACACACACGCCCCGCTAGGAGCTGAATATTCAAAAAGGCCTCCAGCATGCACGACTACAACCCACCTTGGCTTAAATAAGCCACAGTAGGCTGAGGTGATCATGTGAACCAAGTCTTGGAGTGACATCAATATTTCTTCCCCTCCCTTACAAATATTTGATGTGCCATCATTGATGCTGATGAATATATTTCTATTATTGTATCTGCTGTAAATAAGTACAATATATTTATTTACAACAAAAGAATGAATTGTAAGGCATTTCAGAGTCCTTGCATCAATAACAGTTGTGTCCATTATTCAAGGGTTTTAGCATATTGTTCCCATTTGACATTGATAGGTTCGCATTAAATAGAAAGAAAATGTGAGTGTTAAAACTTTCTGATAGAGCCATAACTGTCCTTTGCATGTGTAATTATTTTGAGTTTAGGAAAAAGTCTTAAAGGAATAATGAAAGGACAACTTAAAAAAAGAAGACTCACAGCAGAAAATGACTGGGACTGTCTGATAACCAGGTCGTAGATTTAAAGAAATAAGTCTTTCCATTTCTTCACACCATGAAAGACATTATTTCAGTGTCAGAGGGCTTACAGATTTATCTAAATTGTCATCTACAAAAGAATAAAGATGAACTCTTGGGGAAAAAATACCACTTTCATAAATTCTTAGGGGGAAAGTGATTTGAGAATTAGACAATTAAATCCAGATAAAATTGCTTTTGAGTTGTACCTGATCTAAATGGTCAAACAGAATGTTCTATAAAGTGGATAGCTTGCTTCAACATTTGTCACTTGCAAAACAGTATTTTATGACAGAAAGCTCAAGTCCTGTGTTCACATTAATAATATGCAAGTTATGCAAATCAATCACAAATATATTGTGCAAATATGTATTTTATGCAAACACTCTCAATATGCACATTTTAGTCTCAGTTGGCTACCTGAGTTTTGTAGATTTTGTTTTTCTCCAAGAAACAGGGTGGAGCAGGAAGACAGTTATTAAAAAGTGAAGGGACATGACAGAGAAATCTTTGGAGACAGGACCAAAAGGAACAAGCTGTCTCCATTTTAGAGGCCACCTCTAAGAAAGCTTTCCTCTGATTGGATTTAGTAGATCCCTATAAGACTAGCTAGAACTTCTCAGGTAAGCAGTAGTTTTGGTGAGGACAAAAGGAAGAAACTAACTTAGGTATCATTTTAAAGAATAAGAAAAAATATGGATGATATATCTAACAGTTCCTATAAATCAGGGGTAGGCAACTTGTTGCCCTCCAGACCTTTTGGCCTACAATTCCCATCAGCCCTATCCAGTATAGCCAATAGTGAGGGATGATGTAGGCCCGAGGTGGGCAACTCTCAGAGGTCCGGGGGCATTTATACGACTCAGAGTGACCCAGAAAAAAAGAAAATGTGGCATTTGTACTTGCTACGGAGCCCCAAAGGGTCAAATTTAGCTTACTTGTAAGCTAAATGTGATCCCTTTGATGCTCTGTAGTACGGATGGGCACCATTTCCACCCAACCCCTTGGCCCATCCCTGTTGTAGGCCAAAACATCTGGAGGGCCACAAGTTACCCACCCCTGCTATAAATCAGCTCCCTTTGTGGTGTGAGATAAGCCTTTCCTCTCTCCCCCTCCCCCAGAGCTGAAGAGGAGGGCAGGATCCATTGGTCCAGTGGTGGGCAGTCCACAGCACTCAGGCCACATACAGCCTTCTGAGATTACCTGTGAGGCCTGCTGCAGGTGCACAGCCTCCAAGCCCCCCGTCGCACTGCTGCTACTGTCACCACCATGCAGGATGCACAAAGAGGATCATCCTCTCATGCCATTTCCCAGCAGAATTGGGCTCCCACCAGACAGCTATTTGATGAGCTTGCAGAAGCATGATTCTTCTGGGTAACAGGGTGCACAAGGATGTCCCTCCCGACATGCCTCTTTCCCAGCAGAACTGAGAGTGCTGGGAAATGCACCTTCATTCCCATCAGGATTGCTGGGAGGAGGACAAGGTTAAAGTCTCTCCCTCTGCCCAGTGCTTGTTAGCAAGATGGATCAGTTGGGGAGGAAGGCTTTAACCTCAGCCCAACTGTCCCAGCGATCCTACTCAACATCACTGGGATGGGGTGAAGTTAAACCCTCCCCATGTCTCCCCCCAGTGACTGTTGGCAAGATGTCTGGGGTGGCAGCAGGCTTCGACCTCACTCCCATCCCAGTGATATTGAGTAGGATCGCTGGGATGGTGGTAAGGTTAAAGTGATCAGAATCAGGATGTGGGGCAAGGGGAGTGTGTGTATGTGAGGGGGGGAAGAAATATTGCAGCAGCAGAACAGGGAAACAAACAGAGCAATCTTCCAATTCCAAAGGCACCTTTAAAAAGCTGGGAGCTCCCCCCATCCCCTTCCTCTTGAAAACACTCATGGGCAAACTACATTTTACTTTTTTTGCCTTACTCAAAAGTAAGTGCAGGGGAGCCAATCTGGATTGAGAACCTAGCACAGTGGGTCAGGGGACTTTAACCCTGTGCCCTCCCTCTCCCCAGGCAGTATAGCCCCAATGGCCCAATCAAGATCTGGGGCCCTGTACCTGCAATTTGCATTTTCAAAAAATACCCATTGGAAGGAATGGAGAGGCAGTCCTTAAGGTACCCAAGTTCCAAGCTGTTTAGAGCTTTAAAGTTAAGAAACAGCATCTTACATTGAGCCCAGAAAAGGAGAGGGAACCTCACCCTGTAAAAAAGCTTAAGCATATGCAAGTGAAACAACCACTTGTTGCTTCCCTGCATACCGCCCCCTGCCCCCCGCATATTATTCTTACCTCGCCTTCCTCTGTTGCTTTCTCTGTGTCAGATTTTAGACTGTCAGTTCCTCTCAGGACAGGCACCTGTCCTCTTGAACTCTGCAAAGCATCGCACATACTGATGATGTTATTTAAAGAAAAACACATAACCAGCACCACAACACTGCTTTTCTTAAACAGAAAAGTGGGGAGGCAGTACTTATAAATGAATAAATGAATGAATGAATGAATGAATGAAAAGTCCCATTGTACATATACATCTGTCCTCACTGTTTCATTGACTAGAAGGGCCTGTGTTTGGCAGTAGCTTCTTCTCTGTATCAGAACTCTGCAGAAAGGGACAGAGTTCCCTTGACAGAGCCTGACAGTATATTTTTAAAGCTATCTCCATGAATATGTAGGTTGTCCATCAAGTATGAAGGGTACATGTGGGGGTTATTTTTATGCATTCCTCAATTGCTACTCAAGTAGATTTGGGCAGAAAAAGCAACAACACAATCACCTTTCATACTTGATAGACAGAAGATATATTTCATTTTATTGTATCTACACACACACACCCAATCCCACAAGAAGCATCAGGTTTTGTAAAATGCATTTATTTACAGATATACAGGTTAAGCAAGTAAGGAGCAAGCAGGCAGTTAGGCAGGCAGTACTACCTTCCTGCAAAGGTAAATAATTTGCCTGAATCTATAACAGCACACCTGAAGCCCAAAGCTCTAGAAGAAGTAGTCCAAAAAACATAGAACATGGAATCTGTCTTCCTCCAGCCAGAAGCTCAGCCTCTAACCTGCATAAGTACACTTCAGGTACTTCCCACCATGGCCTAATAAAGAATTACTGGCTCTTAAGGAAACTCTTGTTATTCTCAAGTGCCAAGTTATTTATTTTTAAAAACAACAACAACTGGAGAAAGCGAGAGGGCCAATTTGCCCAATAGAAAAGCAGGTATGCCACAATTATATTTGAAAGGGAGAGACAGAGAGACACACAGAGAGAAATCTTTCCACAAGACTATAGTTTCTTCTTCCTGTTAAACAATTGCCAAAACATTTTCCTTTGTTATTTTGACAACTTACATTATTATGTACCGTTACATGGAAAGTTGCAATTACACCATCAAAACAGTGTTTGGAAGATACGCTCAGGTAATTGAACAAAACCAAATAATTTCCATTTAATTAATAGAGGGAAACACCATCTACAGAATGACATTTTTCTATACTGTTGTTGAGGCAGTTGAAGAAATAACTGATAATGTCATGTTTACACAACTTTCCTTTTCATAGTAGAGATAGCAAATTTATTCACAGCAAACAAAACATTCAGTCATATTCTATGAAAAGTCTATTGTTAGAAACGGAATATGAAAAGAACTTCCCTTCACCAAAACAGTCTAAGGGAAGGGATATCACAAAGGTGCTATTTTTAAAAAAAATTCACAGAGATCTCATAATGATGATTATTATTATTATTGAAGTTGTCCATCAACAACACCTACAACAGACTGAGCAAGGAAGACAGGTCACCTGGTTATAGTCTTCCACACTATGGTAAGATGCACTGTATTTCTTTTTAAATTATACTTGTTTCTAAATTTGAATCTATACATATAAATCAGCATATGCAAATGCTATACAAATTGGTATCCTCTTTTTGTGATGGTGTATTTCCTCTTTTTGTGATGGTGTATTTCCTCTTTTTTGGTGATTCGTAAATGGCCGCCCTAAATGCATCCTTGTTGTAAGTGCTTTCATATAGAAATTTTCTTGGGAAAGATGTGGGAAGGCTGGAATAAGTTAGCATATTTTAGTTGTTTCTCATCCTAACTGGACTTTAACCAAATATGTTATATTTGCTTTGCAATACTTTGTAATCCATCCAATAGTTTTGGAACTGGATATAGGTATACAAATCCATCATGACCGGTTCTTATTCATCTGAGCTCTGCCTCTCAGCCTCCTTCTATCTCTCTCTTCATATGTGAACAGAATGACATTCAAAATCCCTAGACAGGCATCCAGAACCACAATTCTGTGTCTGTGGATCTTTTGAATATATGGGCGAAATTAATTTCATCAAGGGAGCAATCTTCTTCTTGCACATTCCTTGCGATGGGACTGGGAACCCTCTCCTGAAAGAAACTGAGAAGCTGTTGTGGATGGGAGCACATTGGATCTTGTGCACCCATAAGCACAACCGGAGGCTTCCTTGGCCTATGTAGAAGTGGAAATCATATTTTCACTTTCAAAACATGTCCAACAATATGACTAGCATGGAATGCTTTCTGCTCCAGGCAGGCTTTTGCCCCAAGTCATCCAAAATGGTTTCAGATGGATGCAAGGGGTTTCACAATCGCTTCCCTCCCAGTAGACTAGCTATGGAGGAACCAATCTTTGCTTGCTGTGTCCTTTCCCAACCATGCCTGCATTTCCTCCTCCTTCTGTAAGACTCCCAAGCTTCATGGAAATGGCACAGCCTATCTGGCTTGGCATGGCAACTGGTCCAATTTTCCATGTGATTATGCTTACATGGAGGGGAATGCCTGAAGTAGAGTTTGGTCACTGTGGCATTTCAACCAGCATTCCTCGGTTTGTTGCTTTAAGAAATCTCTCTCTTGCTCACTCATACAGCTGCCAGTCTCCTGCTTGGGAAGGGTATTCTTGCTTCTCACACATCCCTCAAGTCACTTCTGTATCTGAACAGGTAATGTAAGAAGTATGAATAGAAATAACTGGAGAGGGGTTCCCATGCTTTCCCGCCCCATGTGGTGAAACAATGCATGAAAGGAGTCATGGAGTCATATGGATTAGCCCCACCCCTGCCCTCAACATACCCATCAACCAAGCTCCCCACTGCCCATGCAAATGGTTGCCACAGTCCTGCCCACCATACATTCATAGTGCATCATAAAGGGCTGTACTGATGTGTTTACTTCCTCCTCATGTGAGGATGTTGTACATTGGTAAGCACTCAGATCTCATTCTGATACGTTACAGATGCAGGAAGGATGGCGTGATGGTGCTGCTGGGCATGTCAGCAGCAGGATGGCCTAGCTCACACAGCCCATAAATGTTCTTTTGATGGGTGGAGCAGGGCATGTGAATCCCACCCGCCCCCATTAGCCTTAGGTTGCAAATAATTTAGAGTACTATGAAATTTTGGGAATGGCTCACCCTGTTTAGTTACCAGCATCTATGTGAAGCCTGGACTCAGTAGTCAAGGTTTACTATGGCTTGTTTTCTTCCTACTGCCAAGCAAAGAATGAACAAAACAGAGTTATAGACAGAATTACATATGTTATCCTCCATGTTGAATCCTATAGAAAATGAACTGTGGGCCATTGACTCATAAAATGAAAGAAAGAGGGTGCTTAGAACCATACCTGCTTTTTTCCCTTTTTCTGGGCTAAACTTCCCACCACACCTACTAGCAAATGTATTCCTACGTATTATGAATAACTTGCCATTTATGGAAAAATGTGTGGTTTCATAAGAAAAATGCCAATCTGCTAAAGTGAAGTTAGGCAGTATGAAGAAAATTTAGTGGGGCAAGGGGGGAGAGAGGAGAGGAGAGTTGAAGTATAAAAGTGATAGATTAAAAGTTGTAGCATGAGCACATTAACTACATTTTCTATTTGTGATCAAAATTCTTCCCTTACTGAATGCACTGGTCTCTAGGGGACACTTTAACAGCTATTAGCAATACACAGAGTAACAATCAGCCACCGTTTAGGACAAGAAGAAAAAGAATTCATTATTCAGCTGAAACTGGATGGAAAACCAGGGTACAGCAGCAGACAGAACATAATTACTGTTGTTGGAATTTGGCCAGGTCACTCCATTAACATTCCAAAATATTCCATAAAGACCACAAGTGGTTGTCAGAAAAAGTTTGCTGTCTTGAAAGAGAAGACTGCCTCTAAAAACAAAACAAAAAACCCCTTTAACACCGAGTCATGTTTAGTCTAGCCTTTTCTCTATCAATCTCATTTTGCTTCATGAAAAAGGCGAAAAAATATTTATCTAATAGCTAGTACTAACAATATAGCCACTATGCGTGATTTTCCATTAAAAAAACAGTTGGAAAAAGGTCAAATATGAGAAAATGGGGAAACTTTTGGTATGTTGCATTTATAAAGTCTCCTTCTTAGCAGATAATACCATTTTGTCTTCATTAAAAAAAATACTATTTTGTAGATGATGTCACATGATCCAAATAGCACTGTGTAATTATATTTTACACCTCTATGTGGAAATGTACAATAGCACTCCAAATGCAAGACACCAACATGAGAATTCAATCCTTCATTTTGAAGTTATTTCACATTTCTATCAGTAACTATGATAGAACTATGTAACTATGTAACTATATTTCTATCAGTAACTATGTTTCATAAGAATGGATTGATCATCATTGTTCATATCCTCATCATTGCTCCTCCCAGTGTTTTGTACCTGGAATAAGGCCGCATTTTTATATTTCCTTGACTCTGTAAAAGAGTCTAAATGCAGTGGACTCAGTTGACCTTTTCATTAAGCTCTATGTTGATTGGTTGGCCATTCTACCTCTCTCCTGCAGGTTAATGAGGCTATAAAATGGAAGGACTGAAATGGCAAGCCAATCAGAAAGGTCAAAGTGGCATAGCACACCACTATTGCTGACAAAATATATGAGGCATTAAAATTTGGATACTTCATTCTTAGTGACATGTAATGAGAGCAGAAAAGATAAGCCCATGAGTGCATCCACTTCTCAAAGAATGCAATATGGATCGAAATGATCCCACTGTAGACCACATGTCTTCGAGGGCTAAAGTATATTGTTACGCTCACCCCACTTCCCTGAGTGGTGATACATTCCAGCCCTTACTTGGGTTTAGTTTGTTCTGGAAGGAGATCACTCGGTCTCTTTCCAGAACAAGGGAGATTTTTACAATGCTGTGTAATATTTGAGTTTATTTACAAATATGCAAGTTGAGCATAGGTGGGGGGGCACAGCTTACATCAGCCAAATCCACTGCCATGAATCAGATCTCCTGAGAGGCAACCAGCAGGTCTGAATGCTTCCAGAGCCTACAGCTTAGAACTCACTCTGTCACCCTCCCAGTCTGTCTCACTCACCAATTCAAACTGCACTCACCAACTCAAATTTCAGCTCCTCATCTCCATTCCCACAGAAACGTAGAGTATTTCATTCTTAACTGGGAGGGAGGATGGTCTACTTTTGTCCCCATTCAGAAGACAGAAAATCCAATTTTTGAGTGCTATCAGCCAGCAATCTCCCTAACAAAAGACCTGCCAGTAGGTTTGACCAGTTTTAATCAGTCTTTCTGGCTGCATTAATGCTCTCCCGTCTGAACCACCAATCTCACATCATCACGGATTCAAAATCAGTGCAAAGTGTCCATCTGTACCAAAGTTACATTTCGGACTCTTGCTTCCAGCTCCTTTACTCTATACCTCTTTATTTTCATCATTCTTTCCATGAAATTCACAGGGGAATATTGATGGATTTAAAAGTCACAAGGCAGCACACAGGGTTTATGTACAGTATTTCAAAATTTACAATAAAATTATCACAAAAACATTTTAAAAGCAGAAGAACATAATATAAGAAGTTAAAACAACAGAGTAATATTATCAGAAGTTCAACATGTTTAAAGACTTTGGTAAATAAAAGGATCTTTGCCTGGTGCCTAAAAGCCATTAAAGTTTAGGGCAGGTAACCTCCCTTTGGAAATGCTTTCCATAGATGGAGCGCTAGAGTTGAAAAGACCCTTTTCCCGGACACCAATTCTGTAATCTCTGCAGACAGGTACAAACAGAATAGGGCCTTGGGTGGATTACCTTAGTAAATTCATATGACTGTCATTTGGGGGGGGGGTATAAACAGGGAACACTACTAGGTCATAGCAGAAGACTAGTGGAAAAGAAATCACATTAACCGCACAATGCTACACTGAATTCAATGAAGCTTACTCCCAAGTATGTGTGTATAGGAATGCAACTTTACTGAGAAATCCTACCAGTGGGTGGTGCAGAGGAACCACCTTATCCAAAGCAGCGGGGGTGGCATTCTTTTTTCTTTTTTCATTGCAGGGGGGGGGTCCCTTAACTTTTACTATTTCCCTCCTATCGCTTGCAATGAAAGGGAAATTAAGTACACCAGCTCCAGGGCTGACATTCATTTTTCCTAATTCCTGGTGCACATTGGGGGAATGGGATCCTCATACCTTGGACATAATACTAGAAACCAGGGTCATACCATGAAGCTGATTGGTGGGAGATTCAGGACAGATAAAAGGAAGGACTTCTTCACACTTCTTCATAGTTAAACTATGGAATTCACTTCCACAGGATATAGTGACAGCCACAGATTTGGATGGCTTTAACAAGGGATTGGACAAATTCATGGAGATAAGGCCATCAATGGCTGCTAGTCCTGATGGCTATATGCAACCTCCATTATCAGAGGCAGTATACCTATGTACGCAGTTGCTAGGGAACATGGGCGGGACGGGAGGGTGCTGTCGCACTTATGTTCTCCTTGTGAGTTTCCCATGGGCAGCTGGTTGGCCACTGTGTGAACTAGACTAGACGGACCCTTGGCCTGATCCAGCATGGCTCTTCTTTTGTTATGTTCTTACCTCTGAAGTTGGGGAGTTTCCATGGTTGCTGGGAGTGGGTTTGTGAAGTCAAATCTCCCCCTCCTAACTCAGACCTTTCTCTCTATTCTTGGAGGGGGAGATCCAGAATCTCATATGGTTCCTGGGACACTCTCCCAGGAAGCATCAGACTGCAGCCTGTTGTTGTTGTTGTTTATTCGTTCAGTCGCTTCCGACTCTTCATGACTTCATGGACCAGCCCACGCCAGAAGAGCTCATTTACAATTACTACTTTTTGTCAATTGGGGATTTGCCATCTTTTTGCATATTTACGAAAAAGAAAGATTTTCACAAGTATAGCAAATTCCTTCTGTGGGGAACCTTCCTTAAGCTTAAGATGCTATTTGCATACACTGGAAGAATCCCTTTTAATAGGATTGCAACATGACAGTTCAAAAAGGAACTTAAAACACACATATAAGCCTTTCATTGGAAATCAAATAAAGCATCCAACGATGATTAAGAATGAGTACCTCTATCATTTCTTTAGGTGATTGCACCATTCTACTTGCCTTCCTAATTCAATGTTATACTATGGTGACACTTTCTGGTGATGTAAACATTGCAACACATTGGAAATCCTTAGCACAAAGTCTTTAGAGAGTCTCTCCTGTTCCTTTGAATCTGTAGTCTCAATTAAACTCAAACAAATCCATATGCCCTATTGTACCTCAGCCAAATGTGGTAAATGAAGGTCACTTTGGCAACAGAATACTGGAAGGTGTAACAGCGTATAAGCTAACAGCACCTCTTTAGTGCAATCATTTCCTCAAATGATTTACACCATCACTCCTATCCACTCCTGTTTTATGAGGTGTGGGCAATGATCTAAATATTATATTTCCCTATGAAAAGAAGGCAGCAGCCATTGACGAATGAGTTGTATGTTGCACTGATATATAGCTCTGGGCTTGTTCTAAAGGCGCACTGCCCAGTGTTGTTGTGACTGAAAACAGATGCTCTTTGTTTTGAAGCAGAGCTCCAAAACCTCCTTCCATAAGAAACTCTTTACTGAACAGGATGAGTTATAGGGCAATGTGCCAACAGGTGCCTTCTGCTACTCTTTATCTCTGCCCATAAAGAAATGGTCTGAAATGCTGCCAAGCTAATTATCTAGTTGAGTGCTTCTTCTGTCAAGACCCCAAATAACCCAAAAAAGGTCACACGCTATGAAATAAAAGCCTTTGCATTTTCAACCTTAGAGAGGTAAACATACCACCTGTGTGGGTCAAATTTTAATAAACAGCTCTGCTTCATTTTTTGTAAGAACCTTTTGTATATTCATTTGTTTTGTTTTAAAATCACACTACAGTTGTCAAAGAAATAATTCCATTTGGATGGTTACCTGTGCACCATTTACACTGGACAGAGATTTTATATATTTTCTGTTTCTCATTCTTTCCAATGAGCTAACATAGCTCTAGGAAGCTATATATAAAAAAGAAGCATATATTTTAGAAAACTGAATGCGAAGTATCCAAGACAAGTTCTTCTGTGAAAATGAGTCATCTCAAAGAGTTGTTAAACAAAGAGGAAACAAAGTGAATGAAAAATCACTTGAATTCAGAGTTCCCAATCCAAATTGCCATGGTGAAAAGTAGGGATGATGGGTGAGAATTCATTCTGTCAAGGCCAGGGTGGTTTTTTATGGATTTATCTAGTCCACATGTTCTAGAACTGAACATGCAACCAGACACCATTGTGGTCAAAATCCATACATTTCTGAGCTTGTGGTGCAAGAGAGAGAAAAAAAGTGTTCAACAACATGCACACTGCATACCGTTCTAAAATGTGCGCGCACACATTTCAGTTCAAGGGGGCACGCATACAAAAATGTGTACATTTCCAAATTGAGCAGAAATGGTTACATCCAATGTTAGTGCTACGCAAAGGAGACCTGTTGAAATGAATGGAACTTTACATTGGATATAACCCAAATAAATGTGTACATTCGATGGTAATTCTAGAATATGGGGAAAAACACCTGAGAAATTTCATTAGTCTTATCAATATACACTTAGCCTCACACAACATTCCAACAAGGGTTTAGCCTGAGCAGAACCCTTCCAATTTTTATTATTTACTTATTTATTTATTTGATTGATACTCCACCCTTCTACCCAAAATAGCAAACACAGCTAACGAAAACAATTTGAAATAGATTAAAATGATAAAACACATTAAAATACAATAAAAACATAACAATTACAGAATAAAAACAGCATCCAAACTAACAGACCCACTTACAGGCCAAAGGCCTTCTTGAATAAAGCTGTCTTTGCTTGCCAGCAGAAGGAGAGCAAACCTAGAAAGGGAGCAAACCTGGCCTCCCTTAGGAGGGAGCTTCACATCCTGGGAGCAGCCGCCTTGAGTGCCAATCTCAAAAGAAGGGCCTCTCCAGAAGATCTTATGGACAGGGCAGGCTCATGCAGGAGAAGGCGGTCTTTCAGTTAGCCTGGTCCCAAGCCATATAGGGCTTTATAGGTCATAACCAGCAGTTTGAATTCTGCCCAGAAACAGACTGGTAGCCAGTGAAGCTGCCATAACAAGGGAGTTATGTGCTCCCTGTAACTGGTCATGCTCAGCTGTCTGGCTGTAGCATTCTGGACCAGCTGAAGTTTCTGAGTAGTTTTCAAAGGCAGCCCCATGTAGGCCCCATGTTACCGTAAGCCCCATGTTACCGTAATCCAAATGGGATATAATTACGGCATGTCCGACTGTGGCCAGATCAGACATCTCTAGGAATGGGCGCAGTTAGTGTGCTAGCCTCAGCTGTGCAAACACACTCCTGGCCACCACGAAGACCTGGGAAATCAGGTTCAGGAGCAAGTCCAAGAGTACAATCAAACTGTGAGCCTAAGTCTTCAGGGGGAGTGTAACCCTATCCAGTACAGGTTCAATCCCTGTTCCTTGATCTGCCTTTTGACTAGGGATGACCATCCTGGGGAATTCCAGCCCTTTGGGAGCTTGCTCGATTTCCCCAGAGCCAGGGGCTTTTTCCTGAAATCCAGGAACTTAAGTGGGGTGGTGGTGTCCCCTCTTAAAATTGGCATTTATGCACGTTCCAGACACAATTTATGTAAGTTATGCAAATTTGGGCCATGATTTGCATAAGTTGCACAAATTACAGCCATAAATATGCTTAGCTTGCGCAAATTGCACCTGTAATTTGCAGAAGCCAAGTATATTTAAAACAGAATTAGTACTCAGTAAATCTGCAGTCTGGTTTGGCTATTAGGTTTTCCTTACACTGTACATGCAATTTCTAATTGTGAACACAGATTGTGCTGGGAAGTAGAATTCTCATTTTGAGAAGCATTGGTATTTAACTGGCATAGTGGATCGACTCGACAGCTGAGCTGAAAGTAAGCTAATTTGGTTATTGGCAAATGCATGGGGCAAACCTTCTCCACTCATTCAGAAAATAGGAATTAAGCTGATTTGACAGCCCTCCAATTTTGCTTTCAGTCATATTGATTCCCCTCATCCAAGCTGCACTATTTCGAGGGACCGATGGGCTCACTTGCTCTAATCACATTTCATTGTACATTCTCTGCATGTAATAATAAATTTGACTATCCAGATCAATTCTGACCCCATTTCCATTCAAAGGATACAAAGTGCTGATTGCTTTCCAGGTTTTTAAAGCAACTCTTTGTGATGCATTTTCTTTTTTAAAAAGAAGAGGAAAATGCTTCATGCATCTATATATTCATCAGTCTATTAGTAGAAGTAGTAGTATTGTCCTTTACCTTCTCAGTATTTTCGGAGCTTACACAGGTAGTGATCTGATATTCCAAGTCTGTTTCTCTTAGAAGTGTCAATCATTTTTTTTTTAAGTATTTCTTGGTTACATGGAAGTTTGGACAATGACAGCTTTTGTACTGAAACTGGAACAATGGCACATCTAGTCTCTCTTAGTTTTCCTTTTACAGCTGATACTGGGAGGGGTAGTATATGAATTGTCCTGAGGTCAGAGGTATGCTTGATTTTGAAGTCTAGTTTTTGGTCTATATTTTCTCATTCTCAGTTTGTTCAATATCATTTGTGACAGATATGGGAACATCTATTACTGTAGCCGTTTTTAATTTTTTTCATTAGGATTATATTGGCTGCAATGTAATCTATTGCTTAATCTATGCTTATCCCAATATATATAAGATCATTATTATCATTATACATGATCAGGACTATATTTATAGTATGGGGGAAGTTATGAGCTGATTATTTAGAACTGTGTATCTAGCTGGAGGCAATTTTTTTTTTTTTTTTTTTTTGGCAGCTTGATGGTCAGTGCAATCCTATCCTCAACTTATGCTGGTTGGAAGAGGATACAATACAATACTCACTATGTCCCCAAAGATACAACAGCATCAAACATCCATGGCGTTATGGCACCACAGTGATGCTGGTGTAACATTACACTAGCATAACCATGAAGCTGGTGCAACTATGCTGGCACATGGGCAAAAATGGTGTCAGGGTGTGGCCAGAGGAGCTGCTCCTTTCCTGGAGACAATGTGATGTTATACAAGCAAGAGCTGTGGTGTAACTGAAAGCTTTCCCATTGCATACAGTGAAGAACCCCACCTCTTGCTGGTCGACCTCCACTCCCTCAAACAGAGCATAGGGATTTGATTAACTCAGGCACCAAGAGTAGTATATGAATCCAGCAAGGAAGTAGATATCTTAGTTAATACGGCATGCAGCTACATTACTTGGTCCTTACGTTTGGAGTGGGAACTTTGGTGGAGGGCACACTCGTCTTGAATGGAACTTGGCACAAGAAAGGAGTACTTCTCACAAACAAGAGACCTGACTAATAACAAATATTGGCAGGGCACTTTGTTTACTCTGTTCTTTTCAAAATAATTACAAGAACTCCAGTTCAAGCACCCAGAGTCAAACACCCCAGAAGAGCCTCTCTCTGTGCGTCTGAGAATACCCTCTGGCTACTTGAGCAGTGAGCACCAGCAAGGAAGAGGGTGCAGGTTCCTAAAAGTTCACAATATCCCTATGTGGTAAACCTACGCAGATGAGCTGTATAAGTATGAAGGGGAAAGTGGGGGAAGAGGTGATGGATAACAAGGAGGGCTAGGCAATAACTAATGTGCACAGTGACAATCAACTAAATCAGGGGTGCAGAACCTTAGGCCTGGGGGGGGGGGGCAAATCTTGCCTGCCTGGGGTCCCAGTCAAGTGCTCTGGGATATCCCAAATAGCCATGCCCTTTCCCCAACCCCAACCCCAACCCCTTTCCCCCAACCCATGATCACTTGGCAGTTTCCCAGCTCTTTGTGCAGTTTTTCCCCCACTGTAATAGGTTGAAATGCTTCTCCATAATGGGGTTATTTGGTATTGCTGCCTCCTGTTACAAAGGCAGTTAGCAGAGAAAAAACAAAAATACAAAACAGAATGAATGTTTACCAGTCCCACATGTGCACAAAGGCTAAAAAGAGCCAACACCTTTCTTTAGTGAAGGGACAAAAACAGCTTTGTTCACAAGTATTCTTGCATAAAGATGCAGGTACAAAGTAGGGTCCAAAAAAGTTTGTTCAGTCCATTTCTTTGTGCTCTACAACACCGGCAGGAGAGAGAACATGCATGCGTGTTCCCAGCAATGGAGGAAGGCAGCGGAGGGAGGAAGGGGAGGAGTAGGAAGCCACGCTGTAGGCTATAGAGATCCTAAGACTAGCTACGCCCACAGTTCCTATGCATTGACTAGCTAACCACAACACTGCCCCCTTTCTGTAACTTACACATGAGGTTGCAATATTCCCAACACTCCTAATATTTAGCTACTGGCAGTAAGACCTTTAAGCTAAAATGTGCTGATATTTTTTGTATTCTGGACCTCCCCCTTTGCCTTTTGCCCCATCCACCTCTGGAATGCACCCAAAAGCTTCTCCAAAAAGAACTATTTTTTATTATTATTTTTTACATTTCTATACTGCCTAATGGCCAAAGCCCAAAGCACATCTCAGAATATGGAATGTGAAAGGCATACTGGCATACTTGAGAGTCATTTAATTAATTCAATTATATTATTGATCCATGCACTACACCCTTTGCTAGGGCTGTGCATGGATTGGACCCCCAGCTTTGCTTCAGATGCCGATTCAGACCTTCTGAAGCAGCCCCACTTTGGACCAATTCAGACCCAATCCTCCTTCCTTTGGATTTGGTTCTGAAGTGAAATTCGGATATCTGAATTATTCAGATTGGACATTTTCCCACTGATGCATTAGAAAATAAAAATGGCCATAACTTTTTTGGTTTTCATTATAAATACATGAAATTGGGGGGCTTGGCAGTCCCCATGGAGGTTACCCCACCTGCCAAATTTCTGGCAGTTTGGCCCAGTGTTTTTTGTGCTAGGCACAGATAAAATGTGCTGTTCTCAGAAACTCAAACCAAAGGTCATAAAGGGATAATCAGAGAACTTAGGTGTTTTAGTGGTGATTAGGAGGAGGTCACTATCCCTAATCTATGCTGCAGGTTTCTTTGAAGTGCAAATAACCCCTCTGTCCTAGTACTACTTTCCTATTCAGCTTTACAGTGGATGCTTTGGTTGAAATGGAAACAGTGGATGACCTCAGGCTCTCTTTGGCTGAATTACCTGGGAAAACAGGCTGGCAGGCAGGCAGGCTGGCAGAGTAGTTTTTGTGCTATGTGCTAAGTTTTTTCAACAAAAACTCTCAAAGCAAAGAGCTGTAACTTTGCACTGGTTGCACAGAAGTGCATAAAATCTAGGCAACAGGCAGCCCGCATGTCAAGACCCTGAAGATGCCTCATACTGGGCTTGCTTTTCCACACAGTGTATTAAATTTAAATAGTATATGTTAATGTGTGTAGTGCTTGCCCACTGTATTTTCAAATGTGGACTTGTGTGTAGTGCTTTACCACACACTGTTTGTTTTACCACAACACAAGCAAGCACACACACACACACACACACACACGCACACATGAGCAAAAGAAAAACAAATACAGGACTACCTACAAGCAAAGAAAAGGGGGTTTGATTTATTTATTTTGAAATTATTGCTGTGAGGATGTCCTGTTAAAGAATTCAGAGATATATTTTTTTAAAATCATCCATATAAAACAGTTGCGTGGTTCCATTTTTTGATCTTCCTTTGTGTAGTCAGACCTAGGGATGTCAGAGAAATCTGCTGCAGATTCAAATGAGGCCGGATTCTTTGGAATCTGGCCTCAGGAATTTGCAGCAGATTGGGACCACTTACCTCCGCTCCAGGAGGACTGGAGACAGAACAGCACTCGGCAGCTTCTTGCCAGCCAGAGCCGTTTGCCTCCTCCCTGTCCCTGAGATTGCCATGTCTTTTCTTTAAAAAAAAAAAAAGGTGATTGGCAGGATGTGCCCATAGACGTATATGCAAAATAGAGCCGTGAATCTTGTGTATAAGCCTATGGACTGGACATATAGACTTAAATGCAAGATTCATGACTCTAGTTGCATCTAAGTCTATGGGCACATCCTGCCGATCACCTTTTTTTTTTTTTTTTAAGAAAAGACATGGCAATCGGCAGGGACAGGGAGGAGGTGAACGACTCTGGCTGGCAGGAGGGAAGGTAAGCAGCCCCCAAGCCGGTTTCCACCCTCTGGAATCCTTGTGGAGTGGAGCCACTCCAGAGGATTCTGGGGGGAGGAACGGATCACCTCCCGCCCCATGGATTCCCCACCAGAACAGATGGTGGGGAATCAGTACACCCCTAGTCAGACCCAAACATTCAATCCCCTTAATAGATCTAAAAGTGGCACAAGAGCTAAACAAAACTGTACTTAGCTGAGGGTGTCCCTTGTTGTTGTGGCTGCTTTTCTCATGAACTGAAAATGTTAAGGTATATACCTAATAGTGAAGTGTGCAATGACATTTAGGGAGCAATCCTATCAGGATAGGTGGCTGCCTCCAAACTTGGAGGCAACCGCCTATCCAATGCAAGATGGGCGGAGCGCTGAGGGAATCTTCTCCTCCACACTCCAGCTGCCCTGCATTTCTGGTTAGATGGCCAATTTCAGCTGTCTAGCCATGGAACTTCAGAGCAGGGGCAGGAGGTGGCCAGACGAAGCATAGAAAGCATCATACCAGCACCTGTGCACTCCCCACCCCTGGGAATGCCCCCTTTTGCCCCACTCCATGCTGCTCTTCTGAGCGCGGAGCCCAGAAGTGATCCACACTGCCTACAAGGGGGCGGGGCAGGAGGCAGGGAGGTGGTTTTCCAGGAACTGACCTCGGAGCATGGGCTCCGAGGTCAGTTCCCAGAAACTGAACAATCCTATGACCATCTAGCCACTGTCTAGCAGCCATAGGATTGGGCCCTTAAAGTGACTAGTATTAGTGTTTCATTCAAGTCTACTTGCATATGGAATGAATTCCAATATAAGCTCCCTTTCATAAAACTGGCAAATGAAAAGGGCTGACTTGCATAATCTTCTCATGCAGGGTTGATGTATACCACCAGAAAATCTTCTGAACTAGTCCTATAATGACTGTTATTTAACAGAATAAATGAGATTGAATTATCTTGTTGTGCTTGTAAACATTGGCTCAAATCTATTAGCTCAACTAGCCCAATCCCTGCTAGAGCTCCCTTCTTCACTTGGCATAGTATTACCAGAGGAGTTGGATCAGCAAAATAGTATCATTGTTGTACATTTGGAAGAGGATTTGTTGCATGTTAATGACACCAACACAATATGTAGCATGAGCATGCAAGGGTTTACACAGAGTGAGCCACATCAGTAATTGCCATATAGCACATTCCCCACCATTGACCAGAATAAGGCAATTCCTGCATGAGCAGTGTGCTGTGTATGGAGGGGATCCATCATGTTGGAGGGTAGAGAAAAAGATTTTAATAGTATTAGGAAAGGCCGAAAGCACCAGGGATGCTTGAGGAATGTTGAGAATGCTGCTCTGAAGTAACTTGACCATATCAGACAAATGTGTGGACTGAAACTTCATTATCCATCAGCTTTTACATTTCCCAACTGTTCTAAGCAATTACAGTGGTGTGAGGACAGAGCTCCAAAAATTTAATCAGGATCAGTACCAAAAGCAAATTAAGTAAGAAGTCCACACAGAGGTAGCTCCAGATATGAACTGAATTATGAAGAAAAAGAACAAGCTAGTATTCAAACATCTCAACAGTCTGTGCCTAAAACTGAAGGCTTTTAAGCTTGAGCCTTCAGAGCCCCACCCAGAGCACAGCTTCAGGCCATCAGTGTCAACTGCAGAATATTCTACTCATGAGGAATCTTGCTTATGAGTATCCCTTTTCTCATGAGGAGCCCTTATTCCTCAGGCAGACACATCAGCAGTTGGTCAAGCCTGAACCTAGGCACCTGGGTCCCTGGGGCTAGATGGCCTCGCAGCACCTGCCTTTGAGTCTGAGCGGGGGATGACTACATCTTTGAAGGGGAAGGCTGATGACCATCTCCCCCAAGGATCCCCCTGATCTGCCTCAAGCTCCCTTTACCCAGGTAGCTCCTCCATGATGTTCACTTCAGGGGATGCTCCAGGTTATCCTCCAAAGACATGTCCTTCATAGCAGGAATGACAGGATCCTTCCTACTTTCTTTCCTGCCTGGACTTCCTGGCAGCTATGACCAAGAAAAGCCTTCGCCAATTAGCCAGATCAGAGGGCAGTATCCAATGGTGACATTCGCAAACTCAAATATGTCTAGCGAAGCTCTACTGTGCAAGTGGTTGCCTATTATGCTTGTGGAACCGGTTGTGCAAGCGGAATGCACAACAGGTTGCTCAATGTGTTGCACAAGCAGAATGCACAACTGCACTTGCGCAAAGGTGACTTTAGCTGGATTCTCCTCTTGAGCATAGTTTGGAACCTAATTTCCACTAGCAGAATGTCATTTGTGCTAATGGAATGATACAGCTGAATACTGCCCAGATAAAACCACAGCCTAGTTGACCTAAGCAGGATGGAGTAGGTGAGAAAAGGTGCACCTGATGGCCAGTCTATGGAAACACCCAAACAATTTCTACTGAGCCCCACAAGAGTCACTGGCTAACCCCATGCTGCTACCTACGTGTGTGTGCACGTGCATGCATGTGTGTGATGTGGCATGCACTGGAAAGAGGAAGTAGAGGGGATGGCAGAGTAGTCCCCAGATTACTCAGACATTACCTGTTTGTGATGCTAGTATGCCTGCATCATGCATTCCTATCCTGGCTTCAGAGAGGGTGGGGCAAAGCCTCCCCATCTAAACAACAAGGGAATGTGATTCACACATTCTGTCTTCATATGATCAGCATAGGTGGGGTCAACCTGCCAGGCAGGTGAGGAGAGCAGGCATGCAATAACTGGATCAGAGGTTGGGATGAACATCATCCAAACTGGCGCATTGTTGGTTGATGTTGGCTACTAGAGCCCTTGGTGGTCTAAACGCCCCTGTCTCTTGTCCCAACATCCAGCAATTGCTGGTGGTTAATCTATAGGACAGCTATCCATCTTTTGCTGGCCACCATAACTGTGGGAGAGTGTGGCGAGGAATATCAGCCCACATCACCAAAGTGCCTGTTTCTGCTTCTGTTTTAGGTAGGGATGTACAAAAGTGACTTACCTTTCCGCGGATTATGTTGATGCTGGGGGGGAGGCATTCCGTCCCTCCCCCCGGGATCCTGGCCGGGGGGGGAGGTGCTCCGTTCCTCCCCCCCGGAATCCTGGCTGGCCAGCTCCACTCTGCAGGGATTCTGCGGAGCCGCCGGCTGGCTCTGCCAGCAGCCGGACATCCGGCCGCTGGCTAGCAGGGATGCAAATGGCGGCGGCCATAGCCGCCGCTGTTTGCGTCCCTGCAGTCAGCCATGATAGGCTACGTAAATGTTTATGTAGCCTATCACAGCTGATTTTTTTTAAAAAAACGCGCGTATGCAAATGGTGGTGGCCATGGCCGCCGCCATTTGCGTTCTTTATTTTGGCATGTCTTAGTCTACGTAAACATTTACGTAGACTAAGACGGCGAAAATAAGGGGAACGCAAATAGCGTAGCATCTACGCTATTTGCGTTCCCCTTATTTTTGCCGTCTTAGTCTACATAAATGTTTACGTAGACTAAGACGTGCCAAAATAAGGAATGCAAATGGCGGTGACCATGGCCACCGCCATTTGCATATGCACTTTTTGTGTGTGTTTTTTTTAAGTCAGCTGTGATAGGCTATGTAAACATTTACATAGCCTATCACGGTGTTCTTTTAAAATCTAGCCGTGATAGGCTACGTAAATCTTTACGTAGCCTATCACTTTTTTTGTTTTTTTTCACTGGAAATGGCGGCGGCGGCAGCCGGTCGGAAGACCGGCCGCCGCAGCCGCCGCCACACTGCCGCTGGAGCCGCCGCCACCAGGAAGATCCGCCCAAGGTAAGTCCCGTTCCGGGGGGGGCGGGGGGCGGGCCGTTCCGCCACCGATTTCGGGGGGCCGAATGTGCTGGCATTCGGCCTCCCCGAGATCCGTTGCGGAACTTTCGTACATCCCTAGTTTTGGGCCTACAACTGGAAGGTCATTCTTTATCTTCTTGTTCTCATGATATGTACCCTTCTATGACATGACACAATGCCTGTCCTTGCCAGGTCACTGTTTGAGCCATTAGCTGCCAAAACAATTTAGGGTTTAATGAGGAAACCATCATAAATTGAAAGGAAACTCTTTCTAGTTGTACTGAGGAGGGGAAAAGCAGTGCGTTTCAAATGTAGAAGTGCTGCTAAATGGCTTGATGTGTTCAGACGTTTTCACAATTATCAATACAGTCAGCTGCAGAACAAAGGCATTCAGGGCCTAATTTAGCTTTATGGGAAATTAATACAAAAGGCTAGAAAACTATTCCCAAGGAGCAAATTAGTGTGACACATACTAAGAGAACATGAAGAACTGATTTCCAAATGTGTTACTTAATTTAAATATTATTATTTGGGGGAGAGAAGTTAAGGTGAGTTGAGGGATAGGCAATGTTATATACAAGGAAAGAAAAGCAGGTGTGCATGTGTGCATGTTTTCTCCTCAAATGTTTCTCCAGGTAGAATAGTACTTGACACCAGAAACACACCCTGAACATTTTTGGCGGTTCATTTCCTAAGTTTTAAATTGCATTTGGCATTTCAAAACCCAATGCTGGAGGCAGCCGACATGCTGAAGAATTATGCTTTGTGACACAGGCAGTAGGAGAGCTTGGTGGAGGTGACTCTTTTTATACGACATGCTAGAAAGTGAAATATTCATAGCCAGATTTATCTAAAGTAACAAAGGAAGGAACCAAGTTATACCTTCAGCCTTAGCACGTGTGGTTCACAATGCAAGTTTTCTATTGTTAATCCCTTCGGGAACTGGATGGAAGCAGCTTTTTTATTACTGAGGGCATTATAGGATTTCCTGATGTCTGAATGCATTCTTCCCAGTACAGTATCCAGGGGAACAGTAGCACCACTAGGGCTGGACTAGTGAGCAGAGGTCCAGGGCCCTTCATCCCTTAGGGCCCCAAAATGCAGTCTCTCCTCCCCCATTGGGCTCCATTCTCCCCACTCATACTCCACTTGCGTTACCTCCTCCTTCTGGCACTCTGTTCCCTCTCTCCTGCTTATTCCTCCCTGTCCCCCGCCCTGCAGTAGTACCTTTTTCTTTCCTTTTCTTTTGTCCTTTCTTTTTTTGTCTTTTAACTCTTAGTAAAGTTCAGGCATACTGCGGAGGAAGCTGCAGTGACGCCAAACATCTTTGTTTCTCCATATGGCCTGCAGATGGCCATGTAGGCCCAGAGGCACTCTTGGGGAATCAACATGCTGGACACAACTATGCTCTCCAGCACACTCAAACCTTTCTAAAGTTAAAAGAAAGAAAAAGAGAGAGGTGCCTGGTATGGGGGAGGGTGAACATGGAGGGGGTGGAGAGAGCAAAGAGAAAGAGTGGCAGTGGGTTCAGAGGGGAAGGAGAAAGAGCAGTGGGGTGAAAGGGAAAGAGGAAGAGCAGAGAGAGAGAGAGAGATCATGGCAGGGTGGGGGGAAGGAAGAGCACAGAAGAGCACAGGGAGAGCAAAACTGGGTGGAGCACCCAAGAGTGTGCTCCCTCCCAAGAGCACCTTGCCCTGGACCTGCAAAAGGCGTGCAAAACAGAACACCTACCTGCTGCCGTTTGCGCTGCTTTGTGAATGGTGGCCGCGGCCGCCATTCACTTCTTCATTATAGCCGTGATAGGCTACGTAAATACTTACATAGCTTAGCACGACTAACGCAGGGACACCATTTGCATCCCTGCGGAAGCCGTGATAGGCTGCGTAAGTATTTATGTACCCTATCACGGCAAACAAAAGGGAACGCAAATGGCAGCCACCATAGCCGCTGCCATTTGTGTTCGCTGTTTTTGTGGGTTTTTTGCCGTGATAGCAAATACTATCACGGCAAAATACAGGTACACAAATGGCAGCGGCTATGGCAGCCGCCATTTGCATCCCTGTGCAGGCTGCCCAGCAGCCGGATGTCCGGCTGCGGGCGGCCCCGGCCGGCAGCTCCGCAGAATTGCTGCGGAGTGGAGCCGGCCGGACAGAATTTCGGGGGAAGGGACAGAGCACCTCCCCCCCAACGCGAATGTCACCCTTTGAAAAGGTAAGTGACTTTCATACATCCCTAATTCTTAGGAAGATTGTGAGGGGACCATCTTCAAGTGTGAGTCAGCCCATTAGGTTTGCTTTCATGTTCCCACCTTATCATCGCTGTCTTCCAGAGCTGCTACTGCCTCGCTCTAGCTTCTTGTAGCCTTTTGACACTCTCAGATCTCTGATCATCTCTCTTCTTCTTTTACCTACTGCCCACTATCCTTCTTTCTTCCCATTATCACCCTTCAAGGATTTCCTCTGACCTTGTTTTTCCTTTTGACTCTTATCCTAAAGAAACTTACCAGTACTTTGCTACTCCCTTCCCATGGTTACCAAATGGTCTGTCCTGCAAACATCCTAAATGCAGGTAGGGTACAAGAATATTGTTTCAGTTCCTTAAACACCAGAACGTGGACTATTCTTACCCCTGAATGTGAATGTGATTGCATTAGGGATGTCAGAGAATTCCGCCACGGATCTCGGTGAGGCCGAATGCCAGTGCATTCGGCCCTCCAAACTCTGTGGTGAAATGGCCTGCCCCCCCGCCCCCCCCTGCAGATCCCCCCCAGGATGAGACTTACCTGGGGCGGATCTTCCGGGCGATGGCGGCGGCTGGTGTTCCAACCGGCTGCCGCCGCCATTTCCACTCCTGTAAAAAAAAAAAAAGACGTGATAGGCTACGTAAAGATTTACATAGCCTATCATGGCTAGGTTTAAAAAAAAAACATGACGTGATAGGCTACGTAAATCTTTACATAGTGTATCATGGCTGGGTGGGTTTAAAAAACAAACCACGTACACAAATGGCGGCGGCCGTAGCTGCCGCCGTTTGCATTCCTTATTTTTGGCCGTCTTAGTCTACGTAAGTATTTACGTAGACTATGACAGCGAAAATAAAGGGGAACGCAAATAGCGTAGTGGGCGCTATTTGCGTCCCTTTTTGATTCCCCGTTTTAGCTTACGTAAATATTTACATAGGCTAAAATGGGGAATCAAAAAGGGACACAAATAGCGCCCGCTACGCTATTTGCGTTCCCCTTTATTTTCACCATCATAGTCTACATAAATATTTACGTAGACTAAGAGGGCAAAAATAAGGAACGCAAATGGCGGCGGCTGTAGCTGCCGCCATTTGCATACGCGGTTTATTTGTTTTTTTACCCAGAGCCCTCCGCGGCCGGAAATCTGGCTGCGAATGGCTCTGGCCTGGCCGGCTGCTCCATGGAGGATTCCAGGGGGGAGGAATGGAGCGCCTCCCCCCTGGCAAAGATTCCGGGGGGAGGGACGGCATGCCTCCCCCCCCCATCAACATAATCCGCGCAAGGTAAGTGACTTTCGTACATCCCTAGATTGCATGTTTTGGTCACAGCTCACATATTCCTAAGCTTGCGATCACGTTTGCAAAATGCATTCATTAGACATATGCACACTTTAAAAATGGACAATATGAAAAAATAAGACATTTTCATGCTTTAGTCAATGGGAGGAAGTATGTCTTTGGGTGCATGCTTTTAAAAATGTGCACCTAAATGTGAACCTTTCCCAATTCCCATTCAAAAAATAAAAGGTTGCATTCAGGGACGAAGAGGACAGAGCTTTGAGGTAGAACTCAGAGAACCTCAGTGAGCTCAAGCCTCTCCGATTCTCCCATCCCTAAATGCAGGCAAGGTAATAATTGTATTTCGGAAATGTGCTCTTCACAATGCATTTCACACATCTTGAGCCATTTATGTAACCATCATTGTTGGATTCGATGGCCTTGTAGGCCCCTTCCATCCCTACTATTCTATATGAAATAGCTACAGGAATTGGTCTTCGGTCATGGCTATGCTCTTGTAGTTGACTATACTGCTCCCACCTGCTCATGATGCATCTGTAACAAAATGGTTTCCTTACAATACACACAGTTGCACATAATTTACAAAAATATGATCATGTCTAGATATGGCAGAAATAGGTTTAAACTTGAACCAAGCCCAACTTCACTACTTGCAAGGCTGGAATTTATGTACGTTCCTTCTCAGGAGCCATCAAATGACATCTTTTTGCACTAAGACAAGTGCTTCAGGCTGTATGCTCAGAAATGTCAGCTGTAATTAAAAATAAATTTCACAGCTTATTTGTGGTGATAACTAAGCAACTTCCTTTGCCAAATGCTGCATGGTTTGAGAAAGAAGTGGAGTTGCTATATGAAAGGAAAAAACATATTAAAATGAGCAATAAAGATACCTGCAACTTCTATATATATTATTTACATGTGAGTTTATAGATAACAGTATATCACTTTCCTAGAAAAGTGAAGCCAAGCTAGTATAAAATATTCCTTATTTCTTTATAGTCTGTATAATTTTAGATCCACTATATATAGATATTGTGAACATTGTTGTCTGCATCCCCCTCAACATCCATGGAACATGTCTCTAACCTTGCAATCCAGGACTCAGAGGTAGCTGTACTAGGCCTTAGTCACAAAGGATCAAACGACATGTTTTGTTACTTAAGACCTATTCATGTGTTATATGCATGTAGGGCTACTTTGTGAATAATGGTAAGCAGGCCTCCCCCCCCCCCTTGATGTTATGAGCTTCATAGCCCCATGCCTTTAATGTTGCATGGATTGTCTACAAAGGGTACATATGTATAAGTAGGTGAACATGCATAGGCACACATTTCACAAGTTCAGGATGCTCATGCAATTGGAGACTAAAATTTTTATCCATTTGTTTTGCTTCTTCTCTCCCTTTTCTGTTAAATACATCCTAGTTCTCTCCTTTTTTAAAAAAATATCCCAGTAAGTTGCTCATTGGTTTTTTCTCATGGTCCTTTTCAGAAGCATAGGGGCCCTGGTGGGCTGGAGGCACCGCATGCTACTTTGCGGTGGACATTTTTCTGCCTCACCCATCCCACTACTATGTGAACCCAGGTCTCATGGTTGCTGGTAGGGAAAGTGGAGCTACCTATGCATACAGGTTCCACATACTCAGGCTCTCCGCATGAGCATTCTGAGTTTGTGACATTTGTGCCTACACTTGTTCACCTACTTACGAAAGCACCCTTTGTAGACAATCCATGAAACATCGAAGGAGCAGGGCTAGTGAAGCTCATTACATCAGGCATGGGGGCGGAGCAGCAGACCTGCTTCCCATTATTCACATAAAAGCCCTACAAACCTATAGTGCATGAATCAAGTAAATCTCAAGTAAATCTAGAAAATAAACATGTTACATGCAAACAGAATTGAACAAGACAATGAGCTGTGTTTTGCAGACAAAAGCAAGCCAAACACACAGAACTGTGCTCCATGCAATACAGTATCTCCCTTACCAAAGAGTGAACTAAACAGGACAAGTCACTGTTTATGTTCCTCCCCATCCCTCCCTTGGTTGCTAGCAAGTGGATGTCAATATCCTTCATGATGGTTAGACAGAAAGGGAAGGTCGATAGTTCACTAGTAGAGCACATACTTTGCAAATAAAAGATCCTGGCTTTGACAGCTGGGGAAATCCTCTGCCTAAGGGTAGCTCGAGGTATTATGGAAGCACTGAGAGGAGATGAGTAGAGCTGCTGCCAGTCGGGTGTGCCAGTTCTAGCACATGTTGACAAATGGGCTGAGTCAGCAGCTCCTTGCATCCTCTTTCCCTCCACCCACCCAGACCTTGCAACGTTGTTCAATCTGTCCTAGCATTTCAGTTATCATGCTTATTAGCTCATAAGAGTGTGACCTGTACTTTACGAGAATCTGCCCAAAATTAAGTTATTCAAAGGATGAATCGTCTTTGTGAGTTGTTCCAGCTATCGAGTTAAGCCTTACTGTGCTGATGATGTCTGACCTAGTGCTTAGGAGGAGCTGATTGTCTTAAAAGGCTTGATGTAGCTCAGCTCATCTGACACTGAGCTAGACATGTTTATTTTAAATAAATTGTCAAGATTTAAAACAGGCTCTTCGAAGCATGGCAGGAAATGGGGAGAAGGAGGGTGGTGTACATAGAAGGGAATTTGACAGACTAAGTAGTGTAAACTAAATCCATTGCATTTAAACATTATTAAAGAGACCTTGATGTTAGCTCGCCAGCCAAAGCAAGGAAGATGTGCCGTGTGCTGACAGAGGTAATAAAAGGAATAACACATTTTTATGGAGAAGGAGATTAATAATGTAATAGCTGACTATTACTAAGAGTTATCAACTTTTCCTAGCGGGATACTTGCCCCAGTTATTGAACAGAGCAGACAACTCTATTACTTTCCCCATAATTTCTGAGTTATTGAAAATAAACTTTGGGTAGCACAAATCTGTGTTTATACAAAAATAAAAATGCAGATAAAAAATTAAAAAGCACAAATCACATCAGCACATCTTTGTACCAATTTCTGCAAAGAGAAATTCACAATGAAGACTCTCAAATGTATCCAGTCTCAAGTACCTCAACGATCATGATCAAGACAAAAAAGTGGATGGATGGACCCCTTTAACACTTCCTTAGGATGGTGTCCCCACAACTAAACCATCAAACAATGAATCTGGGTAATAGACCCCTTTTATAATTAAGGCCGCATTCATATGCATGGATTTGCAAAAATAAATCCTATAACTCCCAGCATCCCCCAGATGGCATGGCTGGCTGGGAGATGCTGGGAGCTGTAGGACTTATTTAAACATGCATAGGATTGCACCTAAGCATCCTTTAACCACCAACTGCACTGTATTAGACAATGAAGTACCTCTTATTTCCTCACAGCTAGGGATGCTGGAGAAATTCGAGAAAGACTAAAATGAGCTCGGATTTCTAAGAATCTGACCTGCGGAATCTAGGGATGGCGGAGAATTCCACCACGGATTTCAGTCAGGTCAAATGCACTGGCATTCGGACCCCGAAACCCATGGTGGAACGGCCTCCCACCCCCCGCCACCCCACGGAATCCCCCTGGAATGAAACTTACCTGGGGCGGAGGCGGTGGCGGCTTTGGCGGCAGCGGCTGGTCTTTCAGCCGGCTGCTGCGGCCACAAATGTCAGCTGCCATAGTGGCCGCCATTTGCGTCCTGCCAGGCTGCTGTGATAGGCTACGTAAGTATTTACGTAGCCCATCATGGCAAAGAGCAGGGACGCAAATGGCGGCCGCTACGCCGTTTGTGCCTCTGCTATTTCCGTGATAGGCTACGTAAGTATTTACGTAGCCTATCACGGTAAAGGCAGCCATGCAAATGGTGGCCACTACGCCATTTGCATGGCTGCCTTTACCGTGATAGGCTATGTAAGTATTTACGTAGCCTATCACAAAAGGAGCAGCGGCGCAAACGGCGTTGCTGCTGCCATTTGCATCCCTGCTCTTTGCCATGATAGGCTACGTAAATACTTACGTAGCCTATCACAGCATCCTGGCAGGACGCAAAGGGCGACCGCCGTTTGCGTCCGCAGCAGCCCTGCCACAGCCGGAACTCCGGCTGTGGATGGCCCTGGGCGGCGGCTCCACGGAGCCGCCACGGAGCAGAGCCGGCCAGGGAGGATTCCAGGGGGAGGGACGGAGCGCCTCACCCTACCGCGAATCACACCTGCGAAAGGTAAGTGACTTTCATACATCCCTAGCAGAATCCATTGTGGAATGACCCCTTCAGGCCACACAGAGTCCTTGGACTTTCGAATGATATTTTTTAATTTCCTGAAATTTACACATATAAATTCGTAGGAAAATGAGTAAGTTTCTGATGAAGCAACATTGAATGGAGTGGGGGACAATATGCTAAATGTTATGTACTAAGGTAAATTATATAAATACTTAGGTAAATACTCATGTAATTATTTACGTATTTTTTCCACATGACGGGGGGGAAAATTGCATTCGTCTGTGAGCCGACGATGGAACAAAAGGCATCTGACAATCTGCAAAACACCAACGGAGTGGATTTTACACAGTCCATACATCCCTACTGACAGCCTAAACTTCCTCACAGAATTTAGAGGATGAATGATTGAGCAGCTCTGGGAGGGACTTCCTGTCTACTTCAGGAACAGCTGCAGACAGTTTCTGTTCAGGACTGACCTGATTTACATATATGTTGACATGCCCCAGATTTTCCAGAGTGCAGGCTTGTATGAGGCACCATCAAGGCTTTGGACCATGCTTAGAGACAAGCATTCCTTACACCAGAATGTTTCAGCTCTCAGTAAAAAATCATCATACAGAAAACAATCTGTGACTGAGAAATGAACCCTTTGCTTTGCCAATGTTGACAGCAAATAGCATAACTGGGATTGTTCATATCGCTCACCATCACCATTTGCAAAGCAAGCGGCCAGGTACATTCATGGAGGAATTGTCAGGATGATTGGAGGATGATGGCATTTTGCTTCTGATGCCTTTCATCATGCTACTGGAATACAAACAGCAATGGAAAGGATTCATCTACTCATCTCTTACCTATCTGCATCAGCAGAGCAAGAAGTGATTTGGAATATTAGAATATAAAACATAAGAAAAGCCCTGCTGGATCAGACTAAGGATCTATCTAGCCCAACATCCAGTTTCCACATACTTCTGGCAAAACATGAAGGCACAAGAGCCCTTTCCCACTGCTTGCCCCTCTCCCTTAAGCAACTGGTATTCAGAGGAATACCACCTCCGAACCTGGAGGTGGAATTTACCTAAATGGTTTTGGCCATTTACCTATAATGGGTAATACCCATTGATAGAACAGTCCACCAGATTTGTGTCTAATCTCATTTTAAAGCCATCTAAACCTGTGGACATCATCATATCTTCAGCATGTTTGATGATGCATTGTGCAAAGTTTATCCTGAATCTACTGCCTATCACTTTCAATGGGTGACCTCAAGTTGTAGTATTATGAGAGAGGGAGAAAAGAAATAACTATATCTGTTTTCTCCATACCATGCATAATTTTAAAAACCTCTGTCATATCCACCCCCAACCAGTGCTGGCTCCAGGTTTTTGAGGGCCTTTGGACAAGACACCTCCATCGGCCCTCTCCTTCAGTGAATCTATCTTCTCACTACCACTGTCACCATCTGCTATTGCTTCTCATCCTCTTTCTCATCATTGCTGCCCCTTTGCTTGCTTGACATGCAGAGAGCTGGTGAGCATCTGCAGTGGCATCTGCAGCTCTTCCTTCTACCAACACTGTTGTCTGGACCAGAGTAAGAGGCAGGTGAACAAGCAGGTTGCAATGGTGAAGAGGAGAAGAAACTCCAAGGGTGCTCTTGTCAGTGGGCCCCTGCTGAGGTGTGGCCCCTTGGCAGGTGCCCAACCACACCTACCTTTGACTCCAACCATACCCCCAATATCTTTTTTCTAAGCTAAATAGTTACAAATGATTTAGCCTTTCATAATAGGGAAGATACTCCAACCTTGACTGCAGCAACCTTTGCTTGCTCCTTTCTGCACCTTTTCCAGCTCCTTTTGAGATGGGTAGAACACAGTAATACAGATGTGGCTGTACTTGGAGTTATATAAAAGCATTATCATATTGGACATTTTATTTTCAGTTGCTTTCTTAATAATCCCAACAAGAAATTTGCCTTCTTCACTACCACAGCATTTGACATTTTTATTGAACTCTCCACCAAGATCGCTCTTTCTTGTTCTGTCACTGCCAATTCAAGTACCATAAGTGTTTATACAGACAAAGCTAACGATGGATAACAAAAGCAATTACTGTTGTGAAATCAGGTCATACATACTGTTATAGCCAGGCAGAGACATTACCATTTTCTAGTCTTTCTTTAATGAATAATAAATTGCTGTTTAATGGCTTTTGATAGCTGAAGATTACTAGCTACTGTGCATAGGTACCAGCCAGGGTCAGGGCTAAGGTAAGAGTCTGCTTGTATGTGGCTGGAGAAACAGTTTAGAGTTGTAATGTAGAAACAAAAAGAGACCAAGGTCCAAATTTTGAAGCTGGCAAACGGAGACTGAGAAAACCTGAAAGATCTGCATTCTGTTTGCTGTTAGGGGAGACTGCTGCTGGTGTTAAGACCAGCGCTGTCTGTTTGGGTGCTTCTCTTCTCCATGCCAGTGTTTTGCATTGCCTCTGTATGTACAAATATTTAACTGCTTAAGTTTTCATTACTTTGTCCTCATAGAGAAGCCAACTCTTTAAAAGTCTGCTTTTGAAACTTCCCAAAGCTAAGGAAATGGGAGTATGAAACAATATGTTTCTAATATGGAAACAATAAGCTAGAAACATCTTAAAATAAGTTTCAAGTGTGAAAACGTAACAGATGATGTTAATTATCCTTGACAGAGGAGGCGTCTTTGAGGGTGCAATCTTGAAAAGCTTTTCTCTAAAGCTGAATATATTTTGTGTAACTGTGTATAAACATCTTGTGAATTCAGTATGTACTTATCCACCCACATGAAACAAAAAAGGTGTAAAACAGAATGGAACTGGCTTTGAAAGGAATTTAGACAACGTTAGCATAGTTTAGGAAAACTATATAGAAGCTCTTCATCATATTCTGAATTCACACATGGGAAATGAACCTCTGTTGTACAAATCTCCTGATTATTTGATGGGCTATGCAGTGCTATAGTCCAGGCAAGCTGGTGGCCAGCTGATGCCAGCATAACATCAGCATAACTTAGTTGGGACTCTGGGCACAATGGGTTCCTCGCCGCCTTGTGTTCTTTGAGGAGGAAAAATGGTGGGATATACATGTAATAAACAAATAAATAATTCCCAGCACAAAAGTTGACAAGAAAGCACAAATACCTGCCACATTTGTATCCAACCACCCCCTTCTGCTCAGTTTTCTCAGTCAAGCTTTGGCAATGGGGAAGGGGAAAACAGAGCTGCACTGAGTACTACATATCCCTCCATGTGCAGGTGTTGCACCCACATAGGGAAGTATTCTACAAGTTGTGTTTATGGACTTACAGGTGAAGGGCCATAGCTCAGTGGCAGAGTATATGTTTTGCATGCAGAAGGTCCCAGTTTCCATCCCTGGCATCTCCAGGAAGGCCCAGGAAGGAATCTTGTCTGAAACTGGAGAGCTGCTGCCAGTCAGTGTTGACAATACTGGGCTAGATGAACCAATGGTCTGACCCAGTATAAGGCAGCTTCCTATGTTCCTATGACTTTTTGTGGAATTGAATGCACTGAGCTCATCCAATACCTCAAATACTCTGTATGGGAGACTCTATTTAGTGGAATATATTTTTAAAAGAGAGTGGTTCAATTAAACTGAGAAACATCACAGTGCAAAATGTCTTTGCGTTTCTCTTTTATCCTCTGATTTCCATATTTAAAGTCAGAAGAAATTTGGAAGAAATTCTTTCCCAAGAGAAAGTAAGAAGCAATTCCCTCCCAAAGAGAACGGAAATGTAGTCCTTTTCAGCTGTATGTGCTATACAAATTTGTTTGGTCCATCTGGATTATTTTACTTAAGTGTACCTTGCCTGCAGCAGATACATTTGATGTTCCTTGTTTGCTCTTGTATGTTGTTGGCACACCATAAATTGGATAATGTTTTAGACTTATTTAATGCATTTCCACATATAAAGGGACCCTCATAGGGATCAAGAGAGTTACTCTATAGAGAGTTTGGATTAATATGTAGCCAGTAATAGCTTGTAGCAGTCTTTGGTCTTCTTTTCTGAAATAAAAAGGGATGTGAACAATCATCTATTGTGCTTGTGTCTGTGAAGCCAACCATGAACACATATCCATCAGCTTTGGAGGATGAGAGAACCAGAAGTGGGTGGAATGTAAGAGAAAGAGAAAGACTTAAGAGAGGGGCGGAGAGAGAGAGAGAAGCCCTGTGAATAGTTACCTGAAAGTAAGTCCCCTTGTACTAAAACTATCATGGACACATCACAAATGGGGTGCAAAAAGATGCAGGAAAGGAAGTCAGAGTCTCCTGTTTACATTGTGGGCAGGGGGAGAATTGTGTGCAATGGAATTTACCAGCAAAAACTTTGGCTGCAGACCTCTAAAAGAGATTTAATTGCACATGCTGACATTTTCAAGAAATGTTCTGAAACAGATTTCTGCTGTCGGAAGTTGGCACAAGACCATTTGTATCAGCCTTTTAAAGGGAAAAACTGTTTAAAGTAGTAAGATAGGGCACAATCCATCTTGACATTAAGTTCAGTGACTTCTCATTCATAACAACGAAAGATATTATGCTTATATCACCCAAATAATTAGAAATATAATCCTCTTAAAATTTAAAATGTCTGCAGGACTGAAGATCGAAGCATAGAGGCAGAGTAATGCTTCTAATCCTTTCCTGGAAACTAGACAGATAACTCTCTAATAATTAAAATTTTTCTGAAATTAACCGTAAATATATATTTTAATGGCATGGTTAAATTTTTAAGAGAGCAGATGTGTCCTGACATTTATTGGAACCATTGTACTTTACGAAGAGTTTAATCCTTAGCAGCAATTTACTTATGATTTGTGTTGGCATCTGCCAATGGCATTTTAATGTTTTTAAGGCAACAGAATTTTCACCTGAATCTCAGTAAAAGCCTCAGTTTTGAAATGCCTTCATTTTGGCTTCTCTGTGTTTTTTTAATTAAGTCTGCAATCCTATACATACTGTCATGAGATTGGGTTGGACTAAATGGCTTTTTAGGGGTCCTTTCCAACTCACTGATTTTTGGATGCAAGAGTGGGGTATGCCAAACTGGTCAACGCAGTAGGACTACTAAAGATTACCTTAATGTCCCTGGTAGAGTGGTCAAGTATTTTTTCTTTGTTATGGAGATTGCCCTCAATACTTGGTCTCTTCTCTACTGGCAGGAAAGAGCCTGTCAGGGTTCTCCTTGTGACCTGGATCCCCTAAGTCACTCCTTAGGAATCTCTTGCCACCTTAAGAGTCCCACCTTCTCACCTTCCCCTTTCCAATACCGTGGGGTTTAGGCTGTAAGCATGGGATGATTGACACTCTAGACACAGGGGTTAATCACAACCATTTACTGGTAAATTAAAGCAAGCAAACCACAACTAAAGGTACACAATAGAGCCGAGTGATACAAAAGACATTAAGAGAAAATGCAAGTTTCTTTACCCTAGCTGTACTTAGACTTTTCCAGGCTACTTCTTTCCTGCTTTCTCTTCAGGCTCTGGTCTTCCCGACTCTGACCTTACTGGCTCTCTTGCCCTCTTTATATACCCTCCTCCCTCAAAACCAAAAGTACTGTTTCAAACCTGAAGAAATGAAACTTAAATGGGGAAATGAAACTACTCCTCTCAGGGATACCCCCTCCCAACAAAAGCTCCCAGGCCTCAAAGCCTGACCTCTTTTCCCTTTGCCCCTGTAGGCATCAAACCTTCAAAGAGCCATTTGGGAATCAGCACTTATCTTTCCCCCTCCCTCCTCCCAGCTGTGGTATATGCTAATTCAGTCTTCATGAACAAAGAAAGCAGCTTGATAGCTGCATGCTGCAGCTGAAAGGGGCCTGGTTCACATGTAACGAGAAGCCATCATGAGTGAATTTCCCAATGGGGCTCCTTGTCATGGTGGTGGCTACCATTTTGAATATTCAAATTGCAGTGGTGGCACACCATAGCATGTCATTATGTGCAAACCTGGAAAGGATGCATTGTTGGGGTGCTTGACAAGCCACCTGAAACCTTAAAACAGCCCAGGGATTCTGGGTGGCTTTTCAAGCAACCCAACAACCCACCCATACCAGGTTCACATATAACAGTACACTATGGCATGCCCCCACTGAGGCTCAAATATTCAAAATGGCGGCTGCTACCACAACAAGAAGCCCCATGGCAAAATTCACCCATGGTACCTTCTCATGATGTGTGAACCAGATCAGACTAAGGAAAGACATTTTCCAGTCTGGGCATTTCTTGGGAGCTCTGAAGGTACTGCCCCCTACAAGAAATCTGATAGGGGAGCAGTGTCTGTTGGAATGGGTTTAAGTGCTGGAAGTCCTAAACTGCTCGTTGCTCAGAGAAACAGAGTGCATGCATAAAAATACTTACTCGGAAGCAAGTCCCATTGAACACAGTTAGATTTACTTCTGAATAGACATGACACTGTAAATGACACTAGGCAGCCCTTAAATATTTTATCAGTTTCCAAATTTGAATGTCTCCACAAAATGAGGGTGGGGGGATGAGGAGAAATCCACTTTTTTCAAAGAATCAGATTCCTTTTCAATATTAACCAATTTGTACTCACTGCCATTTATTTTATCAGACATTGTGAGGGTCAGGTTCTGACATTTATTGCAGCATACAAAATGGAACATGACCCATCAGACTAGGGTAGTAGTTCTGATTTGGTGTATCATAGGTTAAAATTTAGTATATGATAAAATAGCCAGAAACTATATTTGAGACCATTTCAGTTTATTCCAGACTTCTTTGAATAGGATGTAAATACTGAAGCATAATTTCATATTCCATTGAAAGGAATTTAGGCTATGTAGGTTTACAACACAATTTGCAAAGTATTTCAAATGGTCCATGCTACAGTGCATGTCACACTGAAAGCTTTGAAAGCTACTATCAAAAGCTCTCCTAGGACATTGCTGTATAACTTGCGGTGTGTATGGCTGATCCAGTTTTGCTGTCTTTGGGGAAAGCATAATACAATATCATGTTGCCCTCTGACTGACATGGAAGGACCTGGATCAATCATATGCATTGGAAGTACTGTGCCTGTCTGTTCAGGCAGGTATATATGAATAGCTCCCCAGTGTATACAGGGCACAGCTGGGCAGATCAGATATTTTACTATGCAGTGGTGTTAACATATGAATTCAGCGCAATACCTGCCCATTTAAAAATAACATAAAAAGAATCAAATGCAGACTAGGGCCAAGTTTACTGAAGATTTAAGAATGAGGCAGACTTCCCTCAAATGTAGGGATGTCAGAGAATTCCGCCACGGATCTCGGTGAGGCTGAATGCCAGTGCATTCGGCCCCCCAAACTCCATGGCGGAACAGCCTGCCCCCCCTGCCCCCCCACGGATCCCCCCCGGGACGAGACTTACCTGGGGCGGATCTTCCAGGCAGCGGCGGCAGCTATGACGGTGGCGGCTGCGGCGGCTGGTCTTCCGACCGGCCGCCGCCGTTGCCATTTCCAGTCTTGTTAAAAAAAAAAAAAAGATGTGATAGGCTACGTAAAGATTTACATAGCCTATCATGGCTGGGTTTAAAAAAAAAAACACGACGTGATAGGCTACATAAATCTTTATGTAGCCTATCATGGCTGGGTGGGTTAAAAAAAAAAAATGCATACGCAAATGGTGGCTACGGCCGCCGCCATTTGCATTCCTTATTTTTGGCCATTTTAGTCTACGTAAATATTTATGTAGACTATGACGGCGAAAATAAAGGGGAACGCAAATAGCGTAGCTGCCACCATTTGCGTACATGGTTTTTTCTTTTTTTCCCCAGAGCCCTCTGCGGCTGGAAATCCGGCTGCGGATGTCTCTGGGCTGGGCTGGGCCTGGCCGGCTGCTCCGCGGAGCTGCCGCGGAGCACAGCCGGCTATAGAGGATTCCGGGGGGGAGGAACGGAGTGCCACCCCCCCATCCAGGATTCCGGGGGGAGGGACGGAATGCCTCCCCCCTCCCCATCAACATAATCTGTGAAAGGTAAGTCACTTTCGTACATCCCTACCCAAATGTTTGAACATCTTCAAGGGGATGAAAAATTACTCTTCCCAACTTGCCCAATACAAATCCAATGCATGCTGCACAAACGTACACTGACATCTGTCTTAGGATAGACACATGGACACAGGACAGGACCCAGACATGCTTTTTACCTCTCTTTTGTAGGCTAGCAGCAGATCAAAAAAATTAGGTGGGTTGACAGCAAGCCAGATAGACTGTTAGGCTGGCCAGTGGCAGCTCTCTGTGATCTCTCCCAAGCTATTTATTCACTTACAATATTTGTATACTGCTCCATATCTAAAGCAGATTTCGGAGCATTGAATGCAATGTCAATGCAGTAGCGATGTCAGAAAATTCCACCACGGATCTCGGTGAGGCCGAATGCCAGTGCATTCAGCCCCCCGAAATCTGTGGCGGAACGGCCTGCCACCCCCCGCCACCCCGCGGATTCCCCCCGGGACGAGACTTACCTGGGGTGGATCTTCCGGGTGGCAGCGGCTCCGGTGGCGGCGGCGGCGGCCGGTCTTCCAACCGGCTGCCACCGCCGCCATTTCCAGGCTTGTGGGGAAAAAAAAGAAAAAGATGTGATAGGCTACGTAAAGATTTACATAGCCTATCATGGCTAGGTTTAAAAAAAAAGAAAAAAAAAGACGTGATAGGCTACGTAAATCTTTACGTAGCCTATCATGGTTGGGGTGGGTTAAAAAAAAAAAACGCGTACCCAAATGGCGGCAGCTACGGCCGCCGCCATTTGCATTCCTTCTTTTTATCGTCTTAATCTACGTAAATATTTACGTAGACTATGATGGTGAAAATAAAGGGGAACACAAATAGTGTAGCGGGCGCGATTTGCGTTCCCCTTATTTTCACCGTCTTAGTCTATGTAATTATTTACGTAGACCAAGACGGCCCAAAATAAGGAACGCAAATTTGCATATGCCTTTTTTTTTTTTTTTACCCAGACGTTTTAGGCTACGTAAAGATTTACGTAGGCTAAAACGGTGAATGAAAAAGGGACACAAATAGCGCCTGCTACGCTATTTGCATTCCCCTTTATTTTCACCATCATAGTCTACGTAAATATTTACATAGATTAAGACGGTAAAAAGAAGGAACGCAAATTTGCATACCCGGTTGTTGTTGTTTTTTTACCCAGAGCCCTCCGCGGTCGGAAATCCGGCTGCGAACAGCTCTGGCCTAGCCTAGGGTTGGCGGAGAATTTCTCCCCGAAACTTCGGGGGGCCGAGCGCCAACGTGTTCGGCCCCCCGAACAAGTTTCGGGGATAAATTCTCCGCAACCCCCCGCCCACCGCACACACCCCCGGGACGGGACTTACCTTTCCCGAATGTCCCTCCCGGTGGCGGGTCCCGGCGGCAGTTCGTCGGGTCTTCGTCAGGGGCGGGGGCAGCAGCCGATCTTTTGACCAGCTGCTGCCGCCGCCATTCCAATAAAACTAAAAAAAAAATCACACCCCCATGATAGGCTACGTGACGATTAACATAGCCTATCACGGCTAGATTTGCAAAGTCAGCCATGATAGGCTACGTCAATCGTCACGTAGCCTATCACGGGTGACTTTAAAAAAAAAAAAGCGCGTACGGATAATGGCGGCCCCCATAGGGAGCCACCATTCCCGTTCCTTATTTGGTCGCTGTATTCTACGTAAAGATTACGTAGACTACAGCGAAAATAAGGGCAACGCTATGGCCATGATGGCCAGTCACAAAACACTCATTTCTCAGAAAGTAAACTGGTGAGACGGTGCAATCCTATGCAGGTTTTGACAGAAAACAGTCCTACAACTCCCAGCATTCCCCAGCCAGCAGCTGGCTGGGGAATGCTGGGAGTTGTAGGACTTTTTTCTGCCGAAACTTGCCTAGGATTGTGCCCTATAAGAACAGAAACTTGCTCAAGAACCTAATTACAAGGCAGAAGTGGAATCTGAGCTCCAAAACATAAAATCAGCCTTTTAACCTAAATAAAAATGGCAGCGGAGGACAGACCTTTGCTTTGCCACTTACTAGCCCCCCAGTTAAATTTTTTTTTTTTAAATTAAAACAAATCTTAAGATATTTTTTTTTTAAATGCCAGGAGGAGCAGGAAGGCTGGCAGGCACCAAGAGAGGGATCTGCAGGCATATTAGTTCCTATTGACACCATGTTGGAGACTCCAGGTCCACACAGAAGACATGGTAATGGGACATGAAATTAAATCAAATTTCAAACAAATCACCTTTTCCAAATTCTGGAACTTTAAAAAAAATTCTGCCATGGTTTCATAAGATCTGAATAGTATGTCTATTTAGCTGGAACCATTTGCAAAAACACAGCAAAACATGATCTCTATCTGTGGGGCTCTGCCACTCTCTGAATGAAAGCCAACAGAGCTTAGCCCTTTCTTTTTGCAAAATACAGCATATTGCTCTACTGTCAAGAAATGCCAAGTAATTCCTCTGCGAGTCTGAGCACCCTAACAGGTGGCTAAAGACAAATGCAAATTATTAAGACATCTAATATTGTCTCCACTGAATTTCGCAAAATTCCCCTGTTGTGTTTCTATAGTAGTCAATAACCTGCCATCCAGCTGGTAACATTTGATATTATTATTATTATTATTATTATTATTATTATTATTATTGTCTATTTTGGAAGCCGGTGCTCCTATTATTAACAGACAACTATAATGGAAGCAGCATGGGTTGTTCACTTCCAAATAGTAGGTGGTGGGTGGATAAAAAGTAAAACCTAAGAAAAGCAGTGGCGTTGTGCTGTTTCAATTGACAATAGAAACTGTGTAATACCTGACATCTATCACAACATTTCCCACAGTTGCCATTTTACCGCTTAGCCCAAATCCTAAATTCTGGCCCATAGACTATAATTTAGGGACATTAAATTACTACCATGATGAAAATACCTGATGATGTATTGTGCTTAGAATAATGATACTATTAAATATTACAATTGAAACTAAATCCCTAATTATCTGTGGTTGTGTTATTTGTTATAGCATTTAATCTATGCCCACTTGCCTGCTTTTCTGTCTCATTTCTCCCAGTCTTTGGTAGTGATTCTAAGTCAAACTACCTAGGCATACATGCTGCTGAAATCAATGGGGTCTATTTTTAAGTAAATACCATTACGATATGAAGTATGCTTGTATTTGTGAAATTTATATTCCACATTTCTGTCATTAAACATTCAAGGATGCTAATGAATTATTAAAGCTAGCAATGAAATCCAATATGATA
This sequence comes from Heloderma suspectum, assembly GCF_057233095.1. Classification (NCBI taxonomy): domain Eukaryota; kingdom Metazoa; phylum Chordata; class Lepidosauria; order Squamata; family Helodermatidae; genus Heloderma; species Heloderma suspectum. The sequence goes on along the minus strand of NC_139460.1, from coordinate 73,968,867 downwards.
TGAAAGACAAAAGAAAGAAATCCAGTAACATTTGGACTTCCAGTGGAATTTGGAACTAGGAACAGAAGAATTATCCCTTCAGATCTGCCACCAAAGGCACTGAAGTATTAAACTGTTTTATCTGTTGCTGAAAGGACAACAAAGTCAGGAGGACAACAGAGATGTTTCAGAAAAGCTCCAGCACTTAAAAAACACACAAAGAAAAACCGCCTGTCTCCAATCACTGCACACCAAACCTTTGAAGACTGGGGTGCCTGGAGCAAACTTCTAAAGCTGATCTTAGGGACAGAGCAGTATCAGATGGGAGAAAACAGCCCTTCAGATACCCTGGCCTCAAGCTGTTTAGCGCCAGTGCTGTATGAAACCCCCTCTGCCTCAGTTATATTGTGGCATGCTTTCTGGTTCGTGCACCAGCCTAGGGCTTACCTGAGGCCTGGAAGCAACACTTCTCCTCCAGCGCCACCCCTAGGCCATTGAAAGGTGGGCTGGTGCATGGCTTTGGCATTGCCATCGCTAACTCTTTGGCATTGCCATCGCTAACAAACATTGTTTGCATGGTTCTATAAATAGCTCCTCCCAGCACTTGCCAAGTCCCCCATCCTCATCCCCCGCTGTTATCTCTGATTTGTAAATGGAGACAAAGTGGGGATTTCCCTGTGAAGCACTTGTGCACATGGGAATCTCCGCTGTTATCTCCAGTCACAGCCTGGAGATAACAGTGGGGATTCCTGCCAGGGGCAGAGCTTGGAGGCCAAGCCACATTCCCTAGAGGAATCCTTTAAGGCTCCATGGGCCAAATGGGGAAACTCAACAGGCCAGAAGGATCCACAAGTCAGAGGTTTCCCTCTCACACATTACACCTCTCCAGCATTACATTACTGGCCTCCTTAGTGGAGAACTCCTTTGAAAGTTAGCTGCACCTTATCACATTGCATTAATATTTCATCAAGTTTTCATCCAAGAAATCAAGAACTTAAGAAGATAAAAAGAGCCCTGTTGGATCATACCAAAGGTCTATCTAGTCCAGCATTCTGTTCCCACAGTGGCCAATCAGATGCATATGGGAAGCCCATAGACAAGACATGGAAGCAATAGCACTCCCATTTGTATTCCCCTGTAACTGGTATTCACAGGCATACTACCTCTGGTACTGGATGTAATATATAGCCATCATGACTAGTAGCCATTGATACTCTTATTCTCCATGAACATGTCTAATTCCCTTTTAAAGCCATCCAGGCAGCCATCACAACATCTTGTGGTAGCAAATTCCATAGTTTAACAATGCACTGTGTGAAGAAATACTTCCTTTTATCTCTCCTGAACCTCCCACCATTCAACTTAGTTGAGTGACCCCAGGTTCTAATATTCTGAGCATGGGGGACTTCTCTCCATCTACTTTCTCCACACTATGCATAATTTTATGCACTTTTGTCCATTCCCACCTCACCATTTTTCTAAGCTAAAAAGCACCAAAGATTATACCTTTTCCTCACAGGGAAGTTGCTTTAGCCCCTTGATCATTTTGGTTGCCCTTTTCCAGCTCTATGATATTATTTTTGAGATGCAGCAATTAGAACTCCACACAGTATTCGAAATGTGGTTGAACCATAGATTTATATAAAGTTATTGATAGGGATGTTGGAGGATTCTGTTTGGGGGGGTAGAGCTCAGTGGGTTTTCACCAGCTCGGCCCCATGGACTCCAGCTCGTGTATCCCTGAGCTTGCCCAACTTGTCAGGTGATGAGTTGGGCCTGCTCATGGTTTTCCACTTTTTTTAAAGGTGCGCAAATCACGAAAATCATGGGTATAACTATTTACGGAAATCGTGATTCGCCCAAAATCGCAGCTGTAAATAGCACAATTTGCCATTTACACCTGTATTTTTGTGCAAATCACGTTATTTGCAGCCACAATTTTTCACAAATCGCGATTTCTGTAACTAGTTATACCCATGATTTTGTGCACATCGGGATTTGCGCATATTTAAAAAATTGGCAAAGTTCCCGAGTTACGGAGACTGAACTGCTGCTCAGCTTGCAAATGTGTGCCAAGTCAGGGGTGCCATGGGAATCCATCGAGTCCAAGTGAACAGGATTTCCCCTCGATTGTCACCCTAGTTATCGAAAATGTGCATTTTAAAAAAATTCAGAGCCTCTGAGATGAAGTATGCTGTATAGGGCTCAAAAGTATGTGTGTGTCTGTATGTGTGTTCCAGTGCATTAGCACTAATAGAAATTACTATATGATAAAGACCGAAATGTGTGTGTGTTGCGCACACACAGACATTCCAGTGTATTAGCAGTTTTAGCACTAATGAGAACTACTACATGATCGTGCATCCCTGAGCTTGCCCAACTTGTCAGCAACATGGGCTTTAAAATCATGGCATATACCTTAAAATACATGTTTGTACTTTCTACCATATTGTCACTGGATAATTCAAATATATTTACTATATCAGGGGGGTGCCTCATGATTATATATATATATATATACACACACACACACACACACACAGTGTGTGTGTGTGTGTATATATATATTTATATATATGTATGTAAATATTCTGGAACTGACTGTGGGCACTAGCACTGATAATTATGTCATCTTTTAACTACTATCAGCCAAAAGAAATATTTTTAAAAACTTAGCAGAGTTTATTCTGACTTTCAATCTTGCTTATATTTGTAAATATTTTTTAATATTGTTCACTAAGCATATTTCTGATTAGACAGAGAGAGAGAGAGAAGTTCTGAAAAGTTCTTGTCTGCTTTGGAACTTTTATGTATGAGCATATTTATATTTTCCTTTTCTGTGGCTGTTGGTTTAAGGAACTGGTTCATTATAATAATGCTTGCATTGATGAAAGAGCAAAATGAAGATTAACAAACCATCATGGCAAAGCAATAAAGGCTTCATATTACTGTCTGCCTATACCGGAAAAACTAAACTCCAGCCTCACCTTGTAAATTGTAGCCATTTTTAAATTAAATACATATATTCTACTGGCAGTTTCCTTGGACACAACTGACCTTTGAAATGACACTTGGTAAGGATCAACGGATTCAGAAAAGCTTGAACCGAGTTTTCTGATCTTTGATCTCATATGTCTCTGCTGTGCTACCAATCATTGTTTAGGAAGGCTTAGAATTGTTTAGCTACATTAAATGCCTTAGTATTGCACAATATTACCATAAAGTAGCAGTCATATTTTTAAGTGGTGTGTTTTGCTGTACAATCCTATATTTTATGCTATCTGACTGCAACTATTCTTCAGCTACCCTCCAGTGGAATTCACTGTTTTATCAGATCCTTTTCTATAAATATGGGACTTCAGCTATATAAAAATAATTGCCACATGATGGCCTCTCAACTGGCTGTGAGCAGCTGCCCTATATTTTTCTGGAGTGGCTGTTTAGGGTCATTTGAACAGCTCATCAGCAATTGTTTTCAGCCAGCTGAAAGCCTGTGTTTATTTTGCCATGTTTACCATAGCAAAAAAGCCATCTGTAAATCACCATTAATAAACTTCTACACTGTAATTAGACTAGATATTACAGCTATCTGTGTGTGTGCATGCACACACACAGAAAATGTTGATGTAGAAGTAGGTTCCCAGAGTTCAAGGAGGCACTCTTCCAGAACTGTTGGGGTCATTGAGATGACCATTTCAATTACACTGTACTAAACTTAGGACTAATTGACATTTACTGTGATGAGCTTCAATTAAAAAAAAAAAAGCTATGGTAGATAGATTAAAACAGGACAGGGAACCTCTGGCCCATGGGCCCAATAATGCCTGCAGGGGTTCCCTGCCTGGCCAGGCAGCTTCTTCGCATGGCCCCATCCTCTCAGCCACAGAGGAAAAGGTGCTCACCTCTGATCAGCAGGTGATGATTAAACAGTTGCTAGTAGCCGCTTGCAGTTTGTGCCTTATTCATATGGTGCTATACATTTTAATAGGAAACTTAATAGTTAGCATTTGTATAGCACTTTCAAAAGTCCAAAGTGGCTTACAGTTGTAATTCTTACAATAACCCTGTAAGGTAAGTTAGCATTATTATCTCCCATAATAAAGATAGACAGACTAAGGCTGAGAGTGACTTGCTGAAGGCAGCCTAGTGAGTTCTTGGCGGAGGACATTGTTTCGTAGCTTAGGATGCAATCCTATGCATGTTTAGACAGAAGTCGGTACAACTCCCAACCAACCAGCTGTTGACCAGGAACCCACAAGCAGGGCATGAGCACAACAGCACCTCCCACCCAAAACTGTACACAGTATTCCAAGTGTGATCGCAGCATAGATTTGTATAGGGGCAGTATGATATTGGTAGTTTTATTTTATTTTATTCTCAATTGCTTTTCTAATTATGCCTGACATAGCATTTTTGCCTTTTTTACAGTGGCTGCACACTGGGCTGACATCTTCATTGAGCTGTCCACCACAACTCCAAGATCTCTTTCCTGGTCGGTCACCACTAGCTCTGGTGACTGATTTACCCCAATGTGAATCACTTTACACTTGCTTACACTGAACCACATTTGCCATTTAGATGCCCATTCTCCCAGTTTGGAGAAATCCTTCTGGAGCTCTTCACAATCCCCTTTTGTTTTAACCACCCAAAATAATTTGGTGTCATCTGCAAACTTGGCCACTTCACTGCTCACTCCTAATTCCAGATCATTTATGAACATGTTGAAAAGCATTGGTCCTAATACAGATCCCTGTGGGACCCCACTATTTACTTCCCTCCATTGCTAGAATTTACCATTTATTCTTACTCTGTTTTTTGTTCTTTAACCAGTTACTGATCCGTAAGAGGACCTGTCCTCTTATTCCATGACCGCTAAGTTTGCTCAGGAGTCTTTGGTGAGGGACAGGGACTTAGCCAAAAGCCTTTTGGAAGGCGCTTAACTTGCAGCAAAAAAAAGTTGATAGGGATAGGAGAGGCCGAGCAGGACTTATCCGTAACAGGAAAGAAAGTTTAGGGTGACCACTTATATATTACCAAAGAATGAGGACATTGATTTGCATAAAATTTGCATATGCTAATTCATAGGCATGGGTGCAAATTTAGAAATAATACTAAAGAAATACAATATGTCTCACCAGCATGAGGAAGACTGTGACCTGGTGACCTGTGTGCCTGCTCCATCAACCTGCTGTCCAGGTGCTAACAGTTGATGGGCAATTTCAAGGCCCCACGCTCCCTTCTTAAGGTTCTTTATCTTTAAACCAGACTTGGACTGGATAGCCCTGCAAATAGAGGACATCTTTAAATAGACGACTGTAAGGACTGTCTTCTCTAAAGCTGACACATGGCCACCCTAATAGCTTGTTCAGGAGTTTTATTTCCTGCCAGGGAGAAAAGATGGCACTTTGCTTCTTCTCAAGACTCACCCTTGCTTTGGTATCCATAATGTATTCTTTATTCATATTGAGTATGGCCTAAAATAGCTCAGATGTATTCATATTTTGCATACAGACTTGGTGTAGATACCTCTCTTAGTCCCAGGCTGTTTACTAAAAACTATGAATATTACAATTTGCTGATTCCATTAGAGATAGACATGTTAAAACATGCATTTTTATCAGTGTGTAAATAAGTATGTATTTGCATTTTTTTTTTAATGCTTGTCAAATACTTTTCACAGTAACATAAATGTTCTTTTCAGGGGGGTTTTCCCCTTCTTCTTAACACCTTTTATATGCCCATAAGCATTTGTTCCATATTTGTTTTGTATTTTAAAGTGCAGAAATATCGATATGGTTTCAGACTTTGTATTGGCTTACAGCAATCAATGGACACATTACATTTCCCAGGAAAGTGGTGTGAAGCACACTTCGCCACAAATTCTTTTGTATTTTTTCTGAAGCTGAGATGTGGCACTCCTATCAGTTTTCCATCCATCCCATGGATATTGTTGTGGGGGTCTGGGTGTGCTGACAGAGCCACAGAAGGGAAGAAAGTTAACACAACCCTGTGTTAACTACCTTTCTTCAGTGTCTGGCAGTCATAATACCTGTGGCTCTTCCCCTCTTCCACTGGGCCCATGTTTGGCCCAGACGTCCATGAGCATCCTGTCCAGCTGCACCTCTATTCTCAGCTGAAATAGCCCCACATACTCTGTTCTTTTCCACTGGTTTTGGTGTAGTCCATTGGTCTTGTGAGAATAAGTCTCCATGCTGTTTCTCTGGAAATGCCATTGCCATAATGCCCCCCAAATATTGCTCCGTGCCTGTACCATCACATCAAATTGTTCTTCTCACTTCCCAGCCCCCAAGTACATATCTCCAGTCTGCATGGTTGGATATATTGTCCAGGACATGTATTCCAAAGATTGCACTGCATAGCAAGAGATCAGTAGGAAGCAAACTACATCTCTTGAACCTGTCTGTGTATGTGGGAATGTATTGAACAAAGGCAAACTAAAAGCAACAGCCCAAATCAAGACTGATTCTGAGATTCATACTAACTAAAAATTAGGATGGGTCTTTCTATCAAAATGAAAAATTTCAATACAACACAATAATGGTACATTGAGTTCCCTGCTTACCAGGGAGCTGCCATTGTGGGCACAGGCAAGTCCAGTGGCGAGAAAGGAAGGAGCCAGCAGGAGCCTGCATAGCGGCGCTGGCACCTCCCTACAGCCCAATAGCATCGAGCCAATCAAAAGGCTGATTGGCTTGGCTGGGATGGGGCTGTGAGGAGACAAACAGAATGGGAGCAGCTGCAGGCGATTCCCTCTCTGGTCCGCCTAGCACACAAAAGAGCAGGGCTTCATGGGTCAGCTGGTGCCATTGCCAGCTTCTCCACCATGTACACCTGGTAATAGTAGATCTTGCAGTGAACAGAAGTCACTCACCAGTTAACAGGGTTGGGAAGGAATTTTACCTGCCTTCTAATTGGCAAGAAAGAGGGGGCAGGATTTTCACCTTCCTCATTGCAAGATTAGTCCATGTGTAAATAAGTTGAACTACTTGTGTGCTATCTTGGTGGAACTGTATTGTTAACGTCACAACTTTGTGGGGTGTGATAGGCATTGGGCTGGATCAATTTGGGAGGGAGAGCAGGGTTGGGCTCCCTGCTTCCCTGCGGTGGGATCCCCTTAAGGGATCTGGGTGGGTGTGACACCAAGGCCAGGCCAGCATGGTGGCTGAAACATCCATGGTGGAGGGAAAGGGGTTCACGTTAGCGGTCTGCGCTGTGGTGGGCCTCTGACCCTTCCACCCACCACCAACACTCCTGGCAGGTGGGCAAGGAAGGAATATCAGACAGCAGTCAGGTTGCCTGATGGTGGGATCCACGCCCTATGCCTCCACCATCCTATTCAAAATTAATCAAGTTGTGGCCAATTTAATAACCCATTTCATCTGCTGCACTGACACAATTAGATGCTGCACCACACAAAGATCACAAGGCACAAAATTTTAGTATAAATTAAATGCATGCACATGAGTTTAAAATAGCCATATTTTAAATTATACAGTAAACAGTGTGCCTTTCTGCCTCCTGCATTTCTTGTCTTGGCCTATTGTCTTCAGTTTAAATATACAGTAGGAAAAAAGGAGCAGGAGAAACATTCAGATTGGGTGCAATTGTTGGGGTACATTTTTGCACTCCGCTGCCCAGAACATGAGCTGTTTTCTCCAGAGGAGGTGTGGCACTCCTATCAGTTTTTCATTTGTCAGGTACAACTATGATATTTCAGTAGAAAGTTTCTTATATTAAAAAAAAACAAAACACCATAGCTTGGTCCTTGTCTCATCCAATTCTCTGCAGTACTTATTCATTCATCGTATTCCATAAAGTACAGACAGTGCAGAAAGAGTTTCGCAAATGTATTGCAGTTTGTCTTTAATCTTTCTATTTCCTGTTCATCATAAGTGATACATATAAGCTAATAATGATTTCATACACTTCTGTATTCTTTATATTTTATGGTGCACAGAGCTATGTGATAGGGACTCCTCAAAGCCATCATGGTAATACATTTGTCTGCACTGAACTGCCTTTGCCATCTATTAATCTTATAAATGTTGCACAGAGACTTTCTGTGTCTGCTTATATATTGCATTATTTACTGTAAAGATGTGCTTTTTACTAGCATTACATTGGCTTTGTTCCTGATTTGCTACCATCTACCTCATATCTTTATGGCCAGTATTGCTATGTATTTATCGACTACCAAATTATTGTCAGTGGCCTTAAATTTACTTAGGAAAGTTGGTTTTTAAAAACCTGGCTGCACTTTATCATACTGAAAAATGTGCAGCTATTTTTAATTACACTTTCTCTTTTTAAAAGCATTTGCTAGCCAAGTTCAGAATATAGATGCTGAAGCAAATATACATCTTGATAATCTCAGGAGTGGGGCGGGTCCCTTTACTTTTCTCAAGTCTCAAGTAATGTGGTTGGGTGAAAGCATGTATTTCACAGGAAGTATTGTGGTGGTGTGTGTGGGGGTATTCTCTAATGCTTTCCACATTTTATAATAAAACATGGGGCAGGCGGGGAGGGGGTTAAATGATCTTGCAAATACCCAGGCATCAGAGTTGGGGTTGGACAGTCTGCTTGTGTAGGTACGAAATGGTCAAAGTTGATCAATTCCATTTGATTGAAAATATTCCTATGTATCTCAGACAATTTGATTTTTTGAGACACCTCCTGGCTAAAATTAGGAATTGCAGATCTTATCATTCACTACATATACAGCTAATAAGGCTGAAATAACTAAATCCCAAGAATGCTGTGGAAGACTACATTTTTGATTTATTATGTCTGCCAGAGAAAGTCTCGGGTAACCTCCAGCCACGCAAATAGAGGGTTGAGGCTTTAAACTGCCTCTGATAAGGATAGAATAAGTAGACAGTAGACAGCTGTTACAACATTCCCTGCCACTAGCCAATGATCAACATCAGTAAAAAATAGTCTGTCTGCTCTTGATACTGTAAACATAACATTCCCTCATCTCTTGATGGGGAGTGTGGCTTGGATTAAGAAAAGAAAATACAGACTCTAATTCAAACGAATGGAGGTGCTACCAACAGCAATCATCCTAACATATTCTTGCAGAAAAATCTACTACTTGAAAGCTGCTATTCCAAGAGAAGCCCAGCATGGGTACTATTTTTGTGTGGATGATATATGACTAGTTAGGTGGACTGACTTACTTTTCTTGCAAAATCACCCTTGCCTAAAGGTGTATAGTACTTTAACAATGGGAAGGAATCCTTACCACCAGGTGTATTTTAGGTACATTACATCCCTCAGTCTGGGGTTGCCATAACGGTACCATTGCCTATTTGTCTAGTAAAAGCATTTAAATACTAAGGGCAGTATCCAGTACTGCCACTGCACTCCCACCCTTTCAGTTGCGCTAGTAGGACTCACTGTAAGCGCAACAGGAACTAGTATTCTTCCAAACCCTCATTTCCTGAACAGGAAAGGTCCTCCTTTCTCCAAGCTCCACTGACCAGTCCCATTCTGGAAATTAGTGTTTCAGCTTGTTTGCAATGGTTGCAGGATCTGCTAGCTTCCCACTGCACTAGCATCAGGCCCCACTAGCATACAGACCACATTGTATATTGCCCTAAGAGAACATGTCTGTTTCCGTAGGTGTAAAAGCATGGTGTCATAACAAGAGTAAAATAGGAAAATAAAGCCAGCACACCAGCAGATCAAAACAGCAGCCAGAACCCTTGAAAGGATCCTGAATACCATTAAAGGCACAAGGGTACAGGACAGAGTTCACCTGGCCTCCCACTTTGAGAGCCATCATCTGAGGATATAAGCAAAGGTAGAGCACAGGGTTATGTTGAAAAAATTGGGTGTATGTGGTGGGAATAGCAAATGAATTATATTAACTAAATGTTCAAATATGTCATTATCTTAGGGATTATGGATGTGAGTGTGTGTGTTCTTCACAGAGGTCTCAGCATTTTTCTGCACACATAGAAAGGAAACAATTTACTTTGAAAAAATAGAACTACTTGTAGCGTAACAAGTGGCGACAAGCAACTTTCTATTTCTATTTCTCTACAGTTATCAGTGTAAAAGTAGTGCTGTCAAAATTAGGAATGTAGTATCCAAACCCAATGGATTTTGACACAATGCCTAAACGAATAAACTACAAATGTCTTTGCTCCTTAGTCATCTAATTAGCAGAGTCCTCAGGACAGGAGATGATTAGTTACTAAGTGACATTATATGGTGCTGGAAATATATGTTTATTCTGAATCTGGACTAAGCATCCTTCTGGTATTTTGTAGGGTACAAACAGCATTCTAACGAGCTCTAGTTGCCAACTTAGGCTAGGGAAAAATGGCATCTGTGGCAACAGAACTTGCTGGCAGGCACTTTAAGGGGGAATACGGTGCTAGTCCTCCACCATTCACTGCTGTTTCAAACTGGTCCTCCAGAAACACTAGTTGTTTATATAGCCCACTCCCACCCTTTCTTGGAGAAGACCTGATTCCAGGTGGCAAATTTGTCAGGTGGCAGATATCTCCTTGCTGTTTTCTGATTCTTGTACCTCCTGGGAGACAGACCAACCGCACATCATTCAGTCAGTGGAAGCAGTGGACAGCTGAAGAAAATATGCCTAGTTCTACTGCATGAAGCACTCTCTGTCTGAGCCATACCACTTGTTTCTATTTTTATCTTTCATTTCCTGTGGGTCATTCACTGGGTTTTCATCGTACATAATATTATACTGGCTACAAAAGGCATTTAAAAAACAAACAAACCCACATTCGAAAACAGTGCCTCTTCCTGTCTTAAGGTGGAACTGTAAAATAAATGGAAAGATAATTACAATAACATAGTTAAATAAATTAGCATTCTGGGCTGAAACAAAAGTTTTCAACCGGCAAACTGTACCAAATAAAGTATTGAAAAAGAGAAATACAACAGTAGAAATTAGTAGTCACACCTATATAAATATTATTATTACTGAAAATTAAAGTATTATACCATCTCTGCTATACTCAGTAATAGCAGTGTGTTCAGAGAAGAGAGAGAAAACAAGCAACAATCTGAGAATATAATGTACAACCAGTTAGTCTTCTTTTTACTAGCCTGTGTATTTTTTTTTCACCAAGGAAGCAGTAAATATAATGCTATGTACAGCCCCGACAGCCCTATGTCCATCCCACCCAAAGATAGGCCCACTTGAAACACAGTATACACAATTCAGTCCACTCTAACTGAAGGCCAAATTAATGATCTGTATGTGCCCAAATCATGTGACTATTCTTTGTTTGGGCTCTTGGAAAATAACACATTCAAGAGAAAAACATGCAGTGTTTTGAAATAGCCCCACCTGTGAAACTTTCTACCTTAAATGAATGAATGTTCCACTCCAGCAGGCAAGCACATATATCTATAAAACATGATTAACTGTGAGCAGTAAGAAAGTGTGGATTGCCTGTTTATTGTATGCCACACAGACATTTGCAGTTGTGCTAATCTTGGTCCATCAGCTATGATGCCTAGAGTTTCTGATGTGAGATTAGGTTAGAAGCAATAAATATTTGCAATTAAAACTTGAAATGTCAAAACCAGATTTCTGGAAGATGGATAACATCATACTGGGATATTTATTCCTGACTTTTAAAAATCTTTAGACCTAACTAGTTTCACATCCAAACTGTTAGTGGAAAGACTGGGCAGAACTGCACATCGATTGGAAAGTTAACAAATACATGATCCTAACCATACTGTTCATCTGCTATAGGCCAAGGAAAGGTTTGTGCTGTGCCATAGTACACAATGGCCACCTTTCTAGATCACACTAAAGTTCCATCTTAGTCCAGCATGATGCCACTTCAAATCTCTCAAGCAAAATGTGACAGAAATAGCTGTGGATACACCTTGAGTGCCATTTTTGGTAGAAAGGCCAGCTACAAATTAAATAAATAAATACCCATCGTATGATGTCCAGAGGTATACAGTTTCTCCCCATGAAGGTTCTATTCTTAACTATTTGGACTACTGCTAGACAAACAGCACAAATTCTCTATATATCTGCTCAGAAGTCAGTCCAATTGAATTTAATGGGCCCCACTCCCAGGCAAGTGAGTATGGGATTGCAGCCTCATTCTTCATGAATTTGTCCAATTTTTCTTTAAAGCAGTCACAACATCTTGTGGAACCCATAAGCATATTATGTGCTGCATGTGTTGCAGTTAGGAATATCAGAGCAATCCATTCGAAGGGTGGACCTCAATGAGCTTTCATTACTTTGCCCCTGCCCCTGGACTTCAGTCTGTTTTCTGCTGCAGAGCCTGACTGTATCTGCAGCAAATCAGGCAAGTTCATGGATTTTCCTTCTTTTTAAATTGTGCAAATTACTGCTGAATTTTGTGAAAATTTGCAAAACTTGCACAAATTGTGCAAATTTTGGCTGCGATTTGCACAAATCTGTGCAAATTTTGGCTCACCACAGAAAAATATGTAAGAAGTTCCTGAAACTCAGGGGGAAAGCTGCAGTTTGGCCTGCAAATGCAAATGAGTCAGGCACGCTGCAGAACTCCATCGAGCAAAAACAGAAATTGATTTCCAAGCAATGGACATCCTAGTTGCAGTGAAAAGGCATCTCATGGTAGGCAAGCCCTATTAACATTTCCTGGCTCCTTCTATGATAAGAAAGTATAGCAACATGTATGGAACTTGATCAAGAGGCTATTGGTAACCTTATCCCACCCCACCCCTGTCCCAACAATTCCACAAGTTGTCCCTACCTGAACAAAGCCAATTCTATCACTTAAGGGCACAATCCTATGCATGTTTGGACAGAAGAAAAGCACTACAACTTCCAACATGCCCCATCCAGAATGGCTGGCTAGGACATGCTGGGAATTGTAGGATTTTTTTCTGTCTAAACATGCATAGGATTGTGCCTTAGGTTTATGTAACAACTAGATTAGAAAATTGATGCCATGACAGTGGTGTAACTTTTGAAGTGTAGGAGCTTATCATGACAGTCTGTGTGTGTGCATGTGACTCTACCCCCAGAGTAGCAGTACACAGCACAATACCCTATTTATACGGATCAGCATGACTGCCATCCTATGCATAGTTACCTGGCAGTAATGTCAATTGAACCTAACAGTGCTTACTTCTGACTGCATAGGGTCAACTTGTAAAACACACTGAGCTTGAACAAATGCGCTTCTTCAGCCAAATTAAATGCAACCTTTAGCTTTTAATCAGCAATGCAATCAATCTTGCAAAGACCATTTAAGATGCTAGCATGAAGTAGAAGCTCCATAAAAGAAAAGGAGAGGCGTATACTACCTCTGCTTGATTGTTTTCATTTTCTGATTTTTTCTATGCTCATCTGTCACAGACAATAGTAAAACATGAAAGCCTTATTAGTTCATTCACTTGCCAGAGCAAGAAGAGTCCTTCTGGCAGATGACCTCACCACCCCTGCTCCGAAAAAAGGCCTGGAGCTGAGCTCCCCTTCGATTGCACCTGTCCTGTCTAATTTGGTTCAAGGTGCCCAGAGGTGCTGAAACCAGCAAGGCACATACAAGAAAGGAGGGTCAATGCAGGACCCCACTCAGGGCAAGTCTGGTCACATCCAACCAGGTCAGGTCAAGTGGGGTCAAATCCCATGGCATCAGATCAAGTCAGGTTTGGTGTGCTAAATAGCCAGGCAAGGTTAGACCAGGCAGAGTCTTTCAGGACCTTGGCCAACTCCGTTAGCTTGAGACTAAGTCAAGGTGAGCTGTTCACCCAGCAACAAAGGCTTTCTGAAGCCTTATAAAGGCCAGCAGTTCAAGACCTGCAGTTAGCTACACCCCCTCGGAGAACTAGTTTGTTTCTGAAAGGACTGCCTGATTTGTAGCCGCTGGCTCCTGTGGGGTGAGGATAGTGAAGGCTGTAATGGGGGAGTGTCCTCTGCATCTGAGGAGTCAGGTAGAGACATATCCTCTGGCCTCAAAGGCCCTGGCATAGCAGGAGTGGGATTAATGGAGGGAGTCTCCTCTGCCTCTGAGTCCTCTTCAAAGCCAGAAGATGGTCAAGGCTGGGGAACATGACAGCACCACTGTGCAGCGATGCAAACTGCTGCAAATCAGCCAGAGCTGGAGATTGGTAGGATGGAAGCTTGGCCCCCTTATGGTCTCTTCAGGGCTGTTGTTATCATACTGATCTAGTATGTTATCACAGTGATTTATTCACAGTCAGTCATGTGCTTAACTCTGTCCAGTTGAAAACCAATGGAACATAAAGCAATTTAACTGGGGATGGATTGCTGTGCCTTGTATATGAGGAATATGCTCAAGGCCACAAACTTAAGCATGGATGGACGGACAGACAGATGCATACACACACATATGTATACACATATGGCGCAATCCTATGTTATAGACAGCTATAGGATGCTCTATCCATCCCAAGCCCTGCCAGCAAGAGCCTGGTAGGGCAGGAGGAACAGCAGACACTTTTTAAGCCTCTCCATCCTCTAAAAGTGTGTTTGATGTTGGACAGGCCTCTGAGCTCATCTAACTCACTCACTTGCTGGGATCCACAGCCTCTCCATCCCCACCCAACCTTAGGAATGAGAGTTGCTGAAGAGCTTTCTAGAGTGGCTGGGAAGGGCAGAGGGAGATATACAATCAGATCTCTTTCAAGGTCAGAGCTCTGACCTTGGACGAGACACGCAGCATCCTTAGCCCCTCAGAGTCAGACACTGTCTAGGGGCCATAGGATTGTTCTCTTAGATGGAAATCAGTGTGACTTATTTTCCAAATGGTATAAAAAGGCCATATTAAAAGGGTATATAATATTATAATCCACATATCTTTGTTTTACTGGCCATTGTTTTGTATACTGCAAAATAGATTGGGAAGGGGCAATTGAAACTGGCTTATTGATAAGTTTTGAAATCACAACCTTGTGAATCTTTTAGCTACATGCAATTAAAATAAAGGTGAAGAAAATTTCCCTGTAACTTGAATAAAGAAAAATAAGTTTTAATTTTTATGGTCCCATCAGTGCAATTTTCAGTTTAGAGAATAAAAGTGGGATGTCATACATAGGTACTTTCTGCTGATGCTTAGAAAGCCTTTAAAAATGTGCCTTAAAGGCAGAAATGTCATGGGAAAATTCAACAATTCTGAGCAACATAAAGCAAATGAGTAAGTACATATTCCCAAAGGATCCAAGAAAGACAATTTCATACTCTTAGGAGAAGTAAGCAAATAGGTTTAAACTATTTAGGGCACAATCCTATGCATGTTTAGACAGAAAAAAGACCTACAACTCCCAGCATGCTCCAGCCAAGCATGAGATTGCACCCTTAGTCTCTCTATTACTGCCTTTTAATCTATGTGATATGCTAAAAATTAGCCTCTCTCATTTCCTGTTTGATATTATTGCCAATACAGGGTTTTGGTTTTTTACAATACTGGGTGTTACTAAGGTGAAATGACATTGCCAGAAAGTAAAGCTGAAGTTTACAGTCAGATTCTGTTATGACTAACATAAGAAGAGTGATCCACATAAATCTAAGTCGGTGTGTCTATTACGTTGTGTGATTATTTTAGCATTCCAAAGCCAGACTGTCCCTCGTATTGTGTTTTCCTCTTCATAGATATTGGTGTTTATTTGACTGCATAGTTTATATAGCTTGCAGTGGGCTATGTATGGCCAAAGCTAAGACACAGCACAATGCACCAGAAAATTCTCCTGCACAATCTAACTGAAATCAATGACAGTTCTGGAAAACATTCCAGTGGATTGTTTTTCTAGTGTATTTCTGATGGATTTCATAGTAAGCTTCTTTCATGCTCTAGGGGCGGAATCCAACGGGGCACTTATGCCCCTGCCAATTCTCTTGCACCACGCAGATTCTGTTGCACAAGTGGTGGGTCCAGCTGATTCCATTATGCGAGCGGGACCCACCACTTGTGCAACAGAGATTTAGTGCTTCACAGAGGAAGCCCTGAAACAGGTAGGGATGTCGGGGAATTTCTCCACGAATCTCCAGGAGGCCGAATGCCAATGCATTCGGCCCCCTGAAATTGGTGGGGAAATTCTCCGACACCCCCCACCTCCCCCGGGATGGGACTTACCTCGTGCGAATGTCCCTTTCGGCGGCGGGTCCCGGCGGCGGTGCGGCAGCAGCCGCCATTTCTCCACCATTTCCAAGTAAAGTAAAAAAAAAGAAAAAAAGTGATAGGCTACGTAAAGATTTACATAGCCTATCACGGCTAGATTGTCAAAGTCAGCCATGATAGGCTACGTAAATCTTTACCTAGCCTATCACTTTTTCTTTTTTTTTACATAACTTTTTTCTTTCGCGGCTGGAGAGGCGGGGTGCTCCCCCCCGGCCAAAATTTCGGTGGGGAGGGACAGGGCGCCTCCCCACCCGCCAAGAATTTCGGGGGGAGAAACGGAGCACCCCCCTGAAAACAGCTGCGGGACCAGGTAGGGGACTTTCGTCCATCCCTAGAAACAAGCATAAATACTCGTTTCTCAATTGGAACAGGTCAGCAGAGCTCCCTTATCTGACTTGCTCAGTTCCAGAAATGCATGTTTTCACTCTTTCTGGCTGCTCAGAAATTGTGAAATCTTCATTTCACAAGCAGTGGGCACCACTTGCAGGCAGGAATTGGCAGGGTGTAAGAGGAGTGGCAGAGAGGCCTAAGTTGTTGGACTCAACAACTTTTTGGAATTAATAGTTCGGTTGCATGTCAATTACAGTATTAATTAATTAATAACTTAATGGCACATGCTTGAGAGGAGGTGGGTATCTAGAAAATCTTTCAGGAAGGCTTTTCTGGGTGCCAGTTCTACCTAGTAACATGCTAGGATTTTCATATCTACTAGAATTTGATATGGAGACACAGAAATGCTACTTACTCTCTTTATGAATAATCATATGACATTGTGGTTAAATTAAGGTATAGAATATTCTTCTCCTAAATATTATGTAACGCTCGTGATTCCTTGGTATGTAGGTATGCACTGATGCAAATATTTAAACTGCAGAAAGAGATCCTATACACCATATTTTCTTAGCAGCAATTATTTTACAGGATCTTCTATCTATTAATTTCATTTTGAAAGACTTTTCATTTACAACTACCTCCACTGCAATTTTCAGTGGACTTTACCTCTGTTATTGAGTTTAGGAACAGAATAGCTGTTTGTATAACTAGCTTTATAATTGCATAATTAGTTTCTCTATAACTAGCTAGAAAGACAACTTAGAATATGTTTTAAATGTTTAACAAAGCTCTCCAGACACAACATGTACACATTAGATACCAATCTACCAATAGTAAGGGGTGAAACTCTGGGCTCAGTTTAGGGATTCCAAATTGGGGTCAAGAAACCAAACTGTTTTCCCCAAGGACTGGGGAAACAGCTGTTTTTCTGAGCCCCATTTCAAATTCAAAAGTCACAATCTTCTGATGATATCATCATCAGAACTGCCCTCATGAATAGCAAACCCCACACCCACAAGCTGCCAGATATTGTATAACTCCCCTGTTCCCCACTCACTTAAAGCAACCTCAGATTAAGAACTTTTTCAAAAAAATCTCCAGGTTTTATTTAACAGAAACTCATAACCGATTGGTTCAAAATTGGGAAAGGAGTACGACAAGGCTGCATATTGTCACCCTGCTTATTTAACTTATATGCAGAGTACATCATGAGAAATGCCGGGTTGGATGAATCACAGGTCGGAATTAAGATTGCCGGGAGAATTATCAACAACCTCCGATATGCAGACGATACCACCCTAATGGCAGAAAGCGAAGAGGATCTCAAGAGCCTCTTGTTGAGGGTGAAAGAGGAGAGTGCAAAAGCTGGTTTGAAACTCAACATTAAAAAAACTAAGATCATGTCATCTGGCCCTATCACTTCCTGGCATATAGAAGGGGAAGAAATGGAAGCAGTGACAGATTTTACTTTCTTGGGCTCCAAGATCACCGCAGACGGTGACTGTAGCCATGAAATTAAAAGACGCTTGCTCCTTGGGAGGAAAGCTATGGCAAACCTAGACAGCATAGTAAGAAGCAGAGACATCACCTTGCCGACAAAGGTCCGTATAATCAAAGCTATGGTTTTCCCAGTAGTAATGTATGGCTGTGAGAGCTGGACTATAAGGAAGGCTGAGCGCCGAAGAATTGATGCTTTCGAACTGTGGTGCTGGAGAAGACTCTTACGAGTCCCCTGGACTGCAAGGAGGTCAAATCAGTCCATCCTAAAGGAAATCAACCCTGAGTGCTCATTGGAAGGACAGATACTGAAGCTGAAGCTCCAATATTTTGGCCACCTAATGCGAAGAGAAAACTCCCTGGAAAAGACCCTGACGCTGGGAAAGACTGAAGGCAAAAGGAGAAGGGGACGGCAGAGGATGAGATGGCTAGATAGCATCACGGATGCAATGAATATGAACTTGAGCACGCTCCGGGAGAGAGCGCAGGACAGGAAGGCCTGGTGTGCTATGGTCCATGGGGTCACGAAGAGTCGGACACGACTGAACGACTGAACAACAACATAATCAGTTAATGTTTTTTTAAAAAAAAAAAATCTCTGCTATACTGAACCACCTCCACCTTACACTAGAATCTGAAATATGTTTTTAAAAAATATATTTTTATTAATTTTATCTTTATAAATGAAATAAACAATACTAAAATTACCAGCAACCTGATCAATACTATAATTTCCCAACAATACAATATTCTGATGAGGACACCACAGTAACAAAGAGAGAAGGAAAGGGGGGGGGGGAGGAAAAGAGAAGAGAAAAGGAAGTAAAGAAAAAAGAAGATTCTTTCCCCTTCCCTGCCCCTCTCCCTCTCCCTCCCCTTTAAAGAATTAAGTGTAAACTTCAATACCCCCCAGCCTCCAATGCCATTTTATTTTTAAAACTATGTCTATAACCTAACAAACTTACAGTTTAATAAACAATCTTACATTTCAATATCATATAATCAATCTTATATCAAAGAGACAGGTCTACAATTCATTCCCAGAAACCTATATTATTATTATTAATAATAATAATAATAATAATAATAATAATATAGTGTTATATAATCATAAAACTCAATATAAACCTTCAACAGTCAGTAATATATTTTATACTAGATATATTATCTATTTTGAAATAAAAAATATGAAGAAAAGCAAGAAAAATGAAAGATGAAAGACAGTAAACGAATATATGTATAATCATTTATCTACTGAGCTAGCCTGGATCATGTAGACTAAACACAAACTGTTAACAAAGCTTATTTAAAGATTCCAGTTCATGGGGTTGTAACAGAATTCTCATGCATCTTTACATTCAGCCATGCCTCCGCCATTGCATGATTTTGAAATTTCTTCATCTGACCTTCAGAAACAATATAGGGATGTTAATAGGGTTGGCGGAGAATTTCTCCCTGAAACTTCGGGGGGCCGAGCACCAACGTGTTCAGCCCCCCGAAGAAGTTTCGGGGAGAAATTCTCCGCACCCCCCCACACCCCGCACCCCCCCCGGATGGGACTTACCTTTCCTGAATGTCCCTCCCGGCGGCGGGTCCCGGCAGCGGTTCGTCGGGTCTTCGTCAGGGGCAGGAGCGGCAGCCGATCTTTCGACCGGCTGCTGCCACCTCCATTCCAATAAAACTAACAAAAAAAAACCGCCCCCGTGATAGGCTACATGACGATTTGCGTAGCCTATCATGGCTAGATCTGCAAAGTCAGCCATGATAGGCTATGTTAATCGTCACGTAGCCTATCACGGGTGACTTTAAAAAAAAAAAAGCGCGTACGCTAATGGCGGCCCCCATAGGGAGCCGCCATTCGCGTTCCTTATTTGGTCCCTGTAGTCTACGTAAAGATTTACGTAGACTACGGCGAAAATAAGGGCAACGCTATTTGCGTTCCCCTTATTTTCACCGTAGTCTACGTAAATGTTTACGTAGACTAAGACGTGCCAAAATAAGGAACGCAAATGGTGGCGCCCATGGACACCGCCATTTGCGTATGTGCATTTTTTGGTTTTTTTAATCAGCCGTGATAGGCTATGTAAACATTTACATTGCTTCTCATGGCTGACTGCAGGGACGCAAATGGCAGCGGCTATGGCTGCTGCCATTTTGCGTCCCTGTTAGCCAGCGGCTGGATGTCCGGCCGCTGGTGGAGCCAGCCGGTGGCTCCGCAGAATCCCTGCGGAGCAGAGCCAGCCGGCCAGGATTCGGGGGGGGAGGGACGGAGCGCCTCCCCCCCCCGGCCAGAATTTTGGGGCGAGGGACGGAGTGCCTCCCCCCCAGCATCAGCATAATCCATAAACAGGTAAGTGACTTTCATACATCCCTATTTGGCACAGGAAATGAAGGCATGGCAGAGAATTCTGCCACGGATCTCGGTGAGGCTGAATGCCAGGGCATTCGGCCCCCCAAAATCTGTGGTGGAACGAAGCCCACCACCCCACCGCAAAATGGGCCCAGAATGGAGCCTACCTTTGTCGGCCATTCCAGTGCTTCTCGAATGGTAGCCACATCTGCAGCCACCATTCGCGTCTTTCGAATGGCCGTGATAGGCTCCGTAAATTTCTGTGATAGGCTACATAAATTCACATAAATTACGCCATTTGCATCCCTGTAGAGTCTGTGATAGGCTACGTAAATATTTACATAGCCTATCACGGCAAAATAAAAAAGGGAACGCAAATGGCTGTGGCTACGTTGGCCGCCATTTGCGTTCCCTTTTTTTTTTGCTGTGATAGGCTACATAAATATTTACGTAGCTTATCACAGCTAAAGCGGGAACACAAATGGTGTAGGGGACGCCATTTGCGTCCCCACTTTAGCCGTGATAGGCTATGTAAATATTTATGTAGCCTATCATGGGCCAGCATAGGGACGCAAATGGCGTCCCCTACACAGGATGCCATTTGCGTCCGCAGCAGCCCAGCAGCGGCTGGAGGCCCTGCTGTGGGTTGGCCTGGCCAGTGGCTCCACAGCCTGGCCACACAGCAGAGCCAGCCGGGCAGGATTCTGGGGGGGAGGAACGGATCGCCTCCCCCCCATCGAGGATTCCGGGGGGAGGAACAGATCACCTCCCCCCACCTGCGGAACCCAGCGGAGCCAGGTAAGCAGGGTTTCGTACACCCCTAACAAAATGGCTGCTCAATGTCTAGTAAATAATCAGATGGGATAGGGAGTATCTCATGCAAAAGTTTATCCACAAAAATAGGTGATGTTATATCATTAGACAGATTTTTAATCCCAATAATATGTACATTGGATCTCCTCGTGAAGGCCTCCAGTTGAGGAATTCTATTATTTTTAAAACAAATTTGTGTCGTAGTTTCACTTCCTGCCACTCGGTCTTCTAGCTCATTAATTTTTATCTCATTTTTTGCCATGACGCATTAATTAAATCTATAGCTCCTTGCAAGGCAGTGATGGAATTTGGATTACATCCGACCTTTTGGCTTGATCCTTAATTGTGATGATAAAGTCTTTATCAGAGTAAATAATTCCCCTATATCTTCTGTTCTCGAAACTTTTGACACATGGGGTACGGGGGCAGTTGATGCCAGCTCCTTTCTTCTCTTTGGTACGGACGTACGAAACCACTTACCTGTTTCGTAAGTGGCATCCGCGGTGGGGGGGGAGGCGCTCCGTCCCTCCCCCCGGAATCCTCCCCAGCCAGCTCCGTTCCACGGCAATTCCATGGAGCTGCCGGCTGGGTGCATTTGCAGCTGGACATCCGGCTGCAGCAGGTCTGCGGACACAAATGGCAGCCAGCATAGCAGCTGCCATTTGCATCCCTTCTCTGAGCCGTGATAGGCTATGTAAATATTTACATAGCCTATCACAGCAAAGAGCAGGGATGCAAATGGCAGCTGCTACGCCAAACAGATCTTACAGGTCCTCAGATGTTCTCAAATATTGTTAACATTCCTTAAATCATCCCTCAGAATTTGTTGATATTTCTTAAAGCATATATTATTATGGAACACGTCAGCCCTGTTTTCTAGAGATGTACGAAAGTCACTTACCTTTTCGAAGGGTGACATTCGCGGTGGGGGGGAGGTGCTCTGTCCCTCCCCATGAAATTCTGCCCGGGAGGGGAGGCGCTCCGTCCCTCCCCCCCGAATCCTGGCCGGCCAGCTCCGCCAGTGGCCGGACATCCAGCCGCTGGCTAGCAGGGATGCAAATGGCGGTGGCCGTAGCCACCGCCTTTTGCGTCCCTGCAGTCAGCCGTGATAGGCTACGTAAATGTTTACGTAGCCTATCACAGCTGATTTAAAAGAAAAAAACGCGCGTACACAAATGGCGGCACCCATGGGCGCCGCCATTTGAGTTCCTTATTTTGGCACGTCTTAGTCTAAGTAAACATTTACATAGACTAAGACGGCAAAAATAAGGGGAACGCAAATAGCGTAGCATCTACGCTATTTGAGTTCCCCTTATTTTCGCTGTCTTAGTCTACGTAAATGTTTATGTAGACTAAGACGTGCCAAAATAAGGAACGCATGGGCGCCGCCATTTGCGTACGCGGATTTTTTTAAAAATCAGCTGTGATAGGCTACGTAAACATTTGCGTAGCCTATCACAGTGTTTTTTAAAAATCTAGCCGTGATAGGCTACGTAAATCTTTACGTAGCCTATCACTTTTTTTGTTTTGTTTTGTTTTTAACTGGAAATGGCGGCAGCGGCAGCTGGTTGGAAGACCGGCCGCCGCCGCCGGAGCCGCTGCCAGAGCCGCTGCCGCCGGGAGGATCCGCCCAAGGTAAGTCCCGTCCCAGGGGCGCAGGGGGGGCAGACCGTTCCGCCACCGATTTCGGGGGGCCGAATGTGCTGGCATTCGGCCTCCCCGAGATCCATGGCGGAATTCTCTGACATCCCTACTGGTTTCTCCTTTGAAATAGGAGTCTCAGTACAGCTTTTTGCATTGGTAAAGCTCTGGAGAGATAATCCTGGAATCCAGCCCCCCCACTATCTCGTGCAGGATACTTTTCTCCAAGATGTTATCCAGAGCTGCCTTCCCCCCCTTTTAATTCCAGGGGGGAGATGAAAAGGTTTTTCAACCTTTTAAAAAGCTGTTTGAGAAAGCTCCCATGGAGAACCCATGGAGAAGCTGCCAGAGCGACATCGGTTCCAACCGGAAGTCTTCAGATTAGGAACTTAAATGCAACAGGTACTTAAGGGTGCAATCCTATGTCCCCTAGACAGCATCTGGGGGACATAGGATATTTCGGTTTCTGGGATCCAAGGTTGGAACCAGGGCTCTGACCTCAGAGCTCAGAAACTGTGCTCCCTGCCCCGTCCATCCCCTTATAGCTGGCACAGTTCTCACTGCACCACCTATGCCTCCATGCTCAGAAATCAAGCATGGAGACAGTGAAAAGGAAGAGGTCCCAGGGGTGGGGAGGGGAGGAGACTGTGGAAGCTGCTTTACACAGCTTCCTATGTACATCCTAGCCTCCTTCCCTCCCCCTCCCCAAAAACATACCCAGACAGGAAAATGCCTAGATGGGAAAATTGAGGAAATGTAGGGTGGTCAGAGCATGAAGGTGAGGATTGCCTCCATGCTCTGGACACCCTGCATTGGATACTCAGCAGCCTCCAACTATCAAGATAGGATTGCACCCTCCATGTGAAAATAGGACAAGCTACGCATGTGTGGTATCATGCTTTAACAATCCTTGGATTGGGGAAGGAAGAATTTTTGGTGTAATCAGTAATCTACGGGTGTTTGTGTAAACTGTGGTAGTGTGAGTATGAAGTACATTTTCAAGATGATATGTTAAGGTGCCCGAAGACTCCGTATTGTTCAAGGTGATACAATAATGGATTTAACTTTTCAGTTCTGAAGAGGTTAAAAGGTGACATAGTTTATCAGGAATAGAATTTAATATTGTATGTGCTTTTTTAAAAAAAAAAACCCTCTATAATCCAGTAGTCAAGACTCATTTGGCATTTTCCTGCTTTGGTAGGTTAGTTGGATTTCTGACCATGCCCCATAAATAGCTTCTGAATTATAAATATTTGTTAAATTCCCTGTGGTATTGCTTATTCTGATTTTCAGTAGGAGATATAAAATGCATCAAGCTATAGGATATATGTTAAACACACACTGAACTTTCATGGGTTAACTTTTTAAATCATGATTCAGTCCTGAATTATTTGGCATTAATATTTAGTGTAACTAAATTAAATCATCTTTAAGGGGAATCAGTGTAATATTAAGTGTTTATGATAGCATTCCAAGTAAGAATTCAGCCTTCAATGCTTTGTAGTGTTGTTGTATTTTGACTGTATAATGCATATGGACTTAACGGTGAATATTCGCTAGAGTGCAGCACTACAAGATAAGTAGCTGAGCAAAATCATGATTACTCATATATTTATGCATGTGTGTGATAGCAATGAACAAGGCCAGTCCCTTGAAGTAGGGAATATTTCCATCTATTGCACGGCATGTCTCCCCTGATGCTTACAGGCTGTTTTTTTCTATCAATTGCAGGGGGTGGGGGGTGTCTCTGACAACAGTTCTAATGAGTACTGAATGCAGTACTACAATAATTCTCTTTTGAGTTTAACTAGTCTATATACAATGTACAAGCATGGTCCATTGCTATTAACATTCTCCATGGGCTTCCATGGAATTGGTTGCATTAGTGAAGCTCTGCATTCCTAATATCTTGTAATCTATTGTAGTAAACTGTTGTAGAATTGAGCAGCTATGAATCCGTTATAGTGTCCAGTGAATTTCAAACAGTTCCTGTCATTTGCAAGTGCCTCATATGAAATGTCCCCAAAATGACAGATCCTCACTGCAAGGATCAGTGGTCTGGCAGAGATGTGTTGGGGTGGACTTGCGTCTTTCTTTTCAAGTAACCTGAGTGTTTCATAAAGGACACAGCAGCAGTCATAGCTCCACAGCTCAGTAGAACAAATGGGTTGCATACAGAAAACCCTGGGTTCAATCCTGGTGTCTCCAGTAAAAATATTGCATTAGATAGACAAATAGTCTGACTTAGTAGAAAGAAAAGTACATTAATGAAAATATGATACTTATATATGTTTGAAGAATCCCATCTGTTGAGGGGTTATTTTCCATGACAGTAAAGATCACAGACAAACATCATGTTCACGGTGTGTCTGGTGTGGCACTGTCCCACAGGCTACCAGCAATGTTTTGTCTGGTGGATGAATTTTAGTTTGTTCAGCTTGAGGAGGTGGACAAGTTGCTTAAAAGTGTCAAGCTAACCACATGCTCCTTAGACCCATGTCCATCCTGACTTATAAAAGTTACCCCAGGGGGCAAGGGGGACTGAATGGTGGATATTGTTAATGCTTCCCTTTTTCCCTTCTGAACATGCCTGGGAAAATAGAGTTGAAGACTACTAAGTATGACAACCACAGTCTAACCAAACCTATCTTTTCTCTTAGGTAAATTAAAATATTCTTGTCTTCCCCTATCTAGTAAAGTGATAGAGAACAGGCCTATCCAGTTATTGAAACAAATAAATGGATATACTTTTTTTTAAGTACACTTGTTTAGTGGGCTTTTTTTTAGGGTAGTATCCTAATGTACCCACATGCTCACGGGAGTGACCACTCACCCAATGAGTTTTTCGTGCTTCTAAAAATAACCCAACACAAGCAGAAACCATTTTTCCAGAACGGGGCAGATCACCGGAGCTTGCAGAGGTTTCCACTCATTTCCCAGGTTATTTTTGAAGGGTGAAAGCCCTATTGCATGAGTGGCCGCTCCTGCGAGTGCAACAGAACCAGCAGAAGTGGAGTGGTCCCTTAGTGTACTTTTCAGTGTACTTTTAGTGCACTTTTTTTTACAAAGCACACTTTTCACTTCTTCACCAATGTCTTCATAAACTTGTGTGCGTGTGTTCTGTGTGCAAAAATCACACCATGGTAAGTTCAGTTCAGTCCGCTTTGTGCTGATTCACACATTTGTATACATCACTTCATTTATTGTCATGATTACACAGCACTTAATGACCGGCAGCTGAACGTATTAACTGACTCCACTGAAAGCCAGTCGACAGGATCCAAAGTTTCCCTTCCTTCAGCAGAATGAATCACAGTCTGATAGAAAGACTTCTTTGGTCAGAGGGACTCCTGCTGCTAGAAGTGAACCTTTGGATCCAACCCAGTGTGTTCAAGGTAATATGAAAATTATATCTATGGCGAGCTTCAGCCAGCCAGTGGGCGGTTTGGGCAGGTGAGCAAGCAGGTGGGGGCCATCAACAAGTAGGCAAGCAGCTTCACTGTGTGGGCGGGATGCTTGGGGGGGGCACACTAGTGGCAGGGACCCATTGGCAGCACTACGCCAAAGGCTCACTAGAATCTGGCACAGGCCCTGGCTGTGAATCAAGCTGGTTTCAGTGGAGGACTGTTAGTAATAGATTTCAAATAATGAACTGGAAAGTTCAGAATCCTAGGACTTATATGGGCATTTGGGCACAGCATAAAGCATGTTATAATTCCTGAATACGAGGTTATTTACCACAGCAATGCTTGTCTTGAGATAGCAGAAGGTCCATGAGTCCTCCTGGACTTTGGCTAATGGCTGTAAAAACCCTTGATTATGGGTCCTTGAAAAGAGAAGAATGTGCCTGTTCAAAGACAAGGTGCATATTGCCCACTGATGACCATTGACCTCAAGCTCTGTTAGAGCTCTGGCCAACTGTTCAAGACCATTAGCTTTAGACTGGTAAGATCTATTTTGGTATATAGATCTAAGGGGCATAGATAGGCATTTTTAGGTATAGATTTCTTTACTTTGTGACTGTGTGTGTGTGTTTGGGTAGTACGATTTTGTGATAAATGCCACAAGCTACCAGCCAAGCTGGCTCTGTATTGTTGCATATATAGAAAGTGTTATTACTTTATGAACAAACTTCTCTGGGATACTCCACCATTCATAAAGATCTTGTCATGATCAATTCTAACCAGTGACACTGACTGCAAACTGTTGGGAAAATTCCAAAGGAAATTCTAACATACATTTTTTTATTCAAAATCAGCAGTTCTTTCATTTTCTATTTGTTCCATTTATGTAAGGAACTCATCTGAACAAAAAGGATGGTAAGTGGCTCTCATTCAAAGTTTTACTTTTAAAACATAAATCTAAAAGATCTTTGCTGGACTACTTGAATTACATAGGATGCATTTAATAAAAAAGTAAGATAAAATAACAGAAAGATCATAGCCAAGTAAGATTCCTTACCGTAATAAAATATTTATACAAAGTCCATTAAGGAACAGAAGGCTTTGAAATTAATGGACCCAATGTACTAATGCAGTAGATTGCCTTCATAAAAAGATTCTGGGTAGTTCGTTGGAGCATTGAAAGTATTGTATGAAAAGGCTACAGTAAAATACAGTGGAGGGCAGCCATTTGCCTGCAGCATATAACAAACAAACCTACTGAAAACAAATAATTTCAAGGCATGGCCCTGATCCAGTTCAAGTTAGTTACTACCAAGGATGCAATCCAATGCATACCTCTCTGGAAATATGGTCCACTGAAAGTCAGTGGGACTTACTTCCAAATAAGTAGGGGCTAGGCTGCATTTTTCATTAAAAGCAATGGCAGTGGAGTTAGTTATGAGTATGACTAACTTTTTCAGTTTGTTTCAATGGGAGTAACTTTATCTGGATTCTGCATGGTGACCAATATCTTTCAAGGTATCCAAATCCTTATCTTCCAACTGTCTTTTAATATTTTGCACTATAAAATATTAATGCATTTCACTGTTTAGAGCTGAACAAGTATCCATTATTGTGATGTAAAATAAGAACATGATGAAAATGATTCATATTAACAGCTTCTAATATTATAGACTATTTATGACAACTGTGTGGGGCGTGGGGTAGGGGGACACCACGTAATATAAACGTAATATGGACAGCTGTTTTTACATTAGTCTCCAATGTGGAACTACATGAATTAATTAAAGAACTTGGTAGTAACATTCCCACCATCTCTCAAGCAGACAAGCAAGCAAGCAAGCTAGTTCAAGTACTCTGTGGCCAGCTCAGCCTACAAATGAAAAACACATTTCTTGGAATAAGGAGGTAGGCTAGGAGATTCTTAAGTTCATCTCCCCACTCTCTCTATTCCTGTTCTGCTAT
The DNA here is from genome assembly GCF_057233095.1 of Heloderma suspectum. Taxonomy (NCBI): domain Eukaryota; kingdom Metazoa; phylum Chordata; class Lepidosauria; order Squamata; family Helodermatidae; genus Heloderma; species Heloderma suspectum. The sequence continues at coordinate 73,940,728 of NC_139460.1, read as the reverse complement.
GCTGTGTTCTATGTCTAGAACAGGGTCAGTCAAACCATTCCTTCTGCTTCAGAAAACAGGTTTAGTCAAAGTGAGTATATTAAGGGTTTTGTGGGAAGTAATTACAAAAGTTCTATTTTTGGCTTGAAAATAGAAATAAGGAGAATTTGATGCAACCCTAGTACTGACACTGTGGTGGAGTATACAGCTATGTGAAGGCACTATCCATGACTACTATCAAATCTCTCCTTACAAGCCACCTTTCTTAGGGCAAGCTAAAGGTAGCATCATTCACCCAGTTAAATTAGGTGTATGATTTTTTAAGTGTAAGTAGCAGGCATAGAGTGTCTGATGTGGATTAGGACCATGATGGGAGAGGGCAGAGGCTTTAACACTTTGACTCCCCCCTCTGTGGTCCCATCCAGATTGGGGAGCCTACACTTCCTATTTGCAAGGAAAGCTCCCATTCACACCAGTGGAATTTGGCTCTCATTCCTTATCTCCAACAGAAACTTATTTTCAGCAGAAACAAAGCCTAGGTATGTATATCTGCATTTGCACAAATTCATCCTTTTATCCTTGTCTTTTCCTGCTCTTGGACATTCACCCCAATCTCAAAATGTATACTATAAATTCCTTGCAGTGGGGCCTGCCTTTGCTTACACTGATGGAATACCATACACACACACACACACACACACATACAGTCAGGGCCAGAAATATTGGAACAAGGATAACTGTTTTGGAAGTTGGCCTCTGTACACCACCACATTGTAGTTGAAAGGAAATACACCCAGATGGGAGCGAAGTCGGGACTTTCAGCTGTAATTCAAGGGGTTCGACAAAAGTGAGGCACTAACCATTCAGGAAGGACAGCCAGTGGCATACACACACACCCATCTTTGATGGCTCATAAGTAATGGAACAAACCAACATCATTTCAAACTTAAGGATCGCCATTAATACCTGGATGAAAATCCTTTGCAGTCAATAACTGCCTGAAGTCTGGAACCCATGGACATGACCAAATGCTGAGTTTCCTCCCTCGAGATGCTTTGCCAGGCCTTTACTGCAGCTGCCTTCAGCTGCTGCTTGTTTGTGGGTCTTTCTGCCTTCAGTCTTGCCTTCAGTAAGTGAAACCCAACCTCTATTGGGTGGAGATCAAGTGACTGACTTGGCCATTGAAGAACATCCCACTTCTTTGCCTGGAGAAACTCTTGAGTAGCTTTTGCTGTATGTTTTGGGCCATTATCCATCTGTAATATGAAACGGCATCCTATCAGTTTGGCAGCATTCAGCTAAATCTGAACAGAAAGTATAGCCCTGTACACTTCAGAATTCGTCCTGCTGCTTTTATCAGCAGTCAGGTCATCCATAAACACTAGTGACCCGGTTCCATTGGCAGCCATACATGCCCATGCCATAACACTGCCTCCACCATGTTTGACAGATGATGTGGTAGGATCATGAGCTGTTCCTTTCCTTCTCCATACTTTTCTCTTCCCATCATTCTGGTACAAGTTCATCTTGGTTTCATCAGTCCAAAGAATCTTATTCCAGAACTGGGCAGGCTTTCTTAGGTGTTTGCTAGCAAAGGCTAATCTGGCCTGTCTGTTCTTGAGCATTACCAATGGTTTGCACCTTGTTGTGAAGCCTCTGTATTTACATTCATAAAGCCGTCTCTTGACTGTAGATGTTGACAATGACATGCCTAACTCTGCAATAGCATTCTTGACCTGGTTAGATGTTGTGAAAGGGTTCCTCTTCACCATGAGCAGAATTCTGTGGTCATCCATTTTAGTTGTCTTCCGTGGTCTTCCAGGCCTTTTGCTGTTGCTGAGCTTGCAAATTAATTCCTTCTTTTTCAGGATGTTCCAAACTGTTGTATTGGCCACTCCCACTGTTTTTGCTATCTCTCTGATGGGTTTATTTTGTTTCCTCAGCCTAATGATGGCCTCCTTCACTCACATGGACACCTCTCTGGACCTCATGTTGGGGGTTCCAGTGAACAGCTACCAAATGCAAATGTAACACTCAGAAATACCTCCAGGCCTTTTCTCTGCTTGATTGGTCATGGGGTACCCAGGAAACAGGCCCCACCTGGCCATGCAGCTGCTTGTCAGCCATTCGTTCCATTACCTATGAGCCACCAATGATGGGGGCAGTGTATGCCACTGGCTGTACTTCCTGAATGGTTAGTGCCCCACTTTTGTCAAACCCCTTGAATTACAGCTGAAAGTGCTGACTTCACTCCCATCTGGGTGTGTTTCCTTTCAACTTCAATGTGGTGGTGTACAGAGGCCAACTTCCAAAACAGTTATCCTTGTTCCAATATTTCTGGCCCTGACTGTACGTATGTACATATGGGTTGGATCCAAACTTAGTCATATTTAGAGTAAACCTGTTAAAATAAATTGGACTTAATTTAATCATGACTAAATTAGGTCTTGTTTATTTCAATGGTTCTATTCTAAGTATGACTAAATCTGGATTATATATATAGTTAGCTTGAGGATATCATCCAAAATCTAAGCAAAAAAATGTAAAGTCATTTGGATACAATTTTTGAAAGCAGTATTACAACCATGACTTCTTTTTCTCATTCTGTTTTAATCTCTTAACTTCTCTCTCATAGTGGCTGAAATATCATGAGAATTTTTAAAGCATGACATAAAATTTATGTGTTGATCAGCAGCAGCATATAAGATGTTTGACAGTGAGTACCTACAGCAATCAGAACAACTGTATTTTTGCACATATCATTCCTTTGGCACACTCCAGTCATTTAATGAGTCACATTGCTTCAAACTGGAAAGCAGTAACTTAGGACCCAGAACTCCACTTTGAGGTATTTTAATAACATCACAGGGTTTGGGGTTTGGTTATAATCTTTGCTACCTGGCACCATTTGGTACATGCTTCCCTGTAGGGTATTAGTAATCCCAATTGTTGTGGAAGTGACTCAGCTGGTAGCCTTTTTAGCACATTTGCAGAAACTTACATAAGAGGCACTTTGGTCTGCATCAAAAGTGTCTCTATTTACTTCCGTTTTCAGTTGTGTTTAGCTCAAGCCCAGTGAGAAATTTCACTTGTAAAGGCAAATAGTAGATAAAGCAAATTATACATGTTCACCTTTACACTGTTCTAGATCTAAAACATACAGCAATATGGAAAGCTTCCAAAAGTGTTGCATCATTAGTATTTTGCGGCTTAATCCATGTTAACATTTAAAATGTATTGCCTGATTTTCAGACTGTACGGTTTCTTTAGAATCAGATATATATTTACAGGCTGCATTTACTCATGTCTGTAAAATAAACTAAGTTAAGCAAAGACATGTCCAGATTTTTAACGTTAACATGAGCATACTGCAACAGGAAGCAACTATCAACAGACTCCTTCTTTGTCAAATGGGTATGCCCCAGCCCAGGGGTCATTGGATGGCTTGGCTCTCCCCTGACAAGGCTGGAGAGAGAGGTCTGCTCACAAGTGGTGATGTAATCCCAAATACCCTACAGAAACCTCCAAGGCTCTCCAACATCGGAGCTCTAGTGTTGCTAGAGGCAAAAAGGGGTCAGATCAGGAGGTGTGTTGTGGGCTGACTGACCGGGGGAGGCTATGGATCCACAGAATCCAAAGCCATCCTGGTTCTCAGACATGCCCCTGGTACAGGGGGGAAATGTAAACTGGCCCAGGAGGAGCTGGTGTGCCTAATTCCTCCCTATAGTGGGTCCAATGGGTAGAATCCAACTAAAGTCCTATGTGGAGTAGACCCATTGAAATGACTGGGACTTAAGTTAGAATTAACTTAAGTCCTATTAATTTCAACGGGTCTACTCTACATAGAACTTTTGTTGGATTCTACCCAAAGCAAAGAAAGTCATTGGAACCAATGTAGAACCAACCACTGCTCCTCCTTCCCTTCTGCCCTGCAGGGCTTTCCCTCCTCTACGTGTAGGATTGCTCTGTAAATAGAAATTCTCAGAAGAACTTTGAAACAGTCATCATACTTAACAGCACTGACTTCAGTCCTCTCATTTTCTAAAATTAGGAATGTCAGTATAAGTGGTTTTCTTTAACATGGTCACTGACAAATCTCTTCTCTTTGAAAGAAATATGAGTTTATCTCTTATCTTGTTCATAGATTATAATCAATATATTTCCTCCAGTTAGTATTCTTCATTTTCTCCAATCATGTTTCTCTTTACCCTCTGACTTTGGTCTTCGTGGTGATGCCTATCTCAGTTTTTTCTGAATGGAAATAGAGGCTACCCAGCTAATAAAGCTTTAGGCCTCTTTGTACAACCACTCTATTCCCAACCAAAATAGATTTTTTGGATTAAAGACATGGAAAACAATGGATTGCAAATTGCTAAATGTTAATATTTACTATTCAAAGCATTCGTTCCCAGGACACATGTGCATACAACAAAATCCTAGTTGTGAAATAAGGGGAACAATACATATGTTGTTTCCTAAATAAATAATGAAAGTGGGTACTTTAGTGTATGTTAAATCAAATATAAGGTAATGTTAACATGTAAGTCACATAAAAATAGTAACAGATGATATTATTCTTCTCACATTGGTACCTGTACTAGAAAATGCAAATAAGATTTTATCAGTCTTGTTCACCAACTTCTTCAAGTAACAAAATAGAATATAGCATTTTAACACTTTGGGAAAAGTGTCTGGTTTGGTAAATATTATGAACAAACATGTACATTCACTAACTGAAATCACAGAAATACTACAGAAATACTCTTTTAAAAGAGCCTCCCATAATGTTTGAAAATAAATATGGTGTTATGTAGGAGCATAGGCTCTAAATAACCAATTCAGAAAACATACTAAGGTATTTGTAAATTCAGCTTGCATTCTGTAAACTAGATGAACCTGGCAGATGATGTCTATTTATTTATTTATTTATTTATTTATTTATTTATTTATTTATTTATTACATTTATATCCCACCTTTTCTCCAAGGAGCTCAAGTCAGCGTACATGATCCTCCTCCATTTTTTCCTCACAACATCCCTGTGAGGTAGGTTAGGCTGAGACTCAGTGGCTGTCCCAAAGCCACCCAGTGAGTTTCATGGCTGAGTGGGGACTAGAACCCAGGTCTCCTGTGTCCCAGTGCAACACTCTAACCACCACACTGGCTCTCCCCTCCTGAAATAACAAAGAGGCCATATTACTAGTGGGGACTCACTCAAAGCAGAAGTTGTTTAGAGTAGGGATCAGCAACTTGGTGCCCTCCAGATGCTTTGGACTACAACACCCCTAAGTCCTAGGCAGCATGGCCAGTGGTCAGGGATTGTTAGAGTTGTAATCTAAAACCTCTGGAGGACACCAGGTTGCCTAACCCTGGTTTAAAGTAACCAATCAGAGCTACTGGCCCTAGGCTATGGAGCTTTGGGTTAGATTCCTCTTCCCCCCTTACAAACAGCATTGCTACTCCCTTGCCTTCCACCAGGAAGTCAGAAAGAAACACATCTCCGTCTTGGTTGGTTTCTCCTTCCCTGTCAACGCTAGTGGTGCTGGATGTGGATTCAGTGAATAGCCATTCTTAGCTATTCCACATTATGTAGCATGTCAGATTTGTGCCATTTCTAGACCTACATTACTGATTGCCAGTGCAAATTTTAGGGAATGTAGGAAGCTGCCTTATACCAGATCAGAATATTTATTCATCTAGACTAGTATTGTCTACTCTGACTGGCAGTGTCCATCCAGGGTCTCAGGAAGAAGTATTTAGCATGCCTGCTATCTGATTCTTTTAGGAGTTGCCTTTAACTATTGAGCGATTGAACCTGGAATGTCCTACATGCAAAGCATGTGCTCTTACCACCAGAGCTATGATCCATCCCCTGATCTCCCTCTGTCAATCCAATGTTTTGATTTCTAGCCAGGCTTTCCATCTGAAGTTGGAGACTCTGTTCCAGGGTGGTGAACCTCAGGCCTTCTAGGGGTCCCTGTATGGCCTTCCAGAGTTCCCCAGATATCTGCGCCCCCTTCCCCTTTTTCCCCAACCACCTATCATTTGTGTTTTCCCAGGTCTGTGGAGATTTTCCCCAGTCTAAAAGGTGAAGGCTGGGCTGTTGCTTTGGTTAAGTAACCACCCACACCCATGGCCTCACCATCATCCTGCCCAGAACAAAACACCAAGTCAAGGGTATGTCCTGCTATATGGGTGGAGCCTAATATTATTTTGGACAGCCGCGCAGTTGCCTTAGAGGCCATGGTCCTGAGCCACTCCCAACAGGGAGGCCTCCACATGGATGCTTATGTCTCCCAGCACCACTAGTCTCAGGGATTCCAACACCATGCCTGAGACTTCCCTAGCTAGCTCAGGCAAAGGAAACTTGGGCCGTGGGGCAGGCAGTACACCAATAGAATATCCATTATTTCCTGGTCACTTATCCTCAAGAAGAAACACTCAAAACTGAAAGATGGCTAAACAGGGCATCTGGTCAGGGGCAGTCACTGGAACTACAACAGATCACAGCAAGTCTATCTCCTCATCCCATCCAGTCTTGTTGCTATGCAGGGAATCCTAGCGGACAGAGTTGAGGCCAATTCACTCCCTTCATCCAATCAGGTCTCTGTAATACATGCCACGTTATTTCCTTCGTCCAGGATCAAATCCTACGTGGTCGTGCTCTTCCCATTTACTGACCTGGCATTCAAGAGTGCCACATTTAGAACCCCCAGAAGAACTTTGGAAATAGGAACAGATGGTTAGATAATGCTTCCTTAAATGAGAATTGATTACTCCTAGCTAGTAGATACAACATCCCCTGTTTGGTTGGAGTATGGAGCCAAGCAGTTTTGGCCAGTGATGTAGAGAGGAATCTGAAAAGTTTGCCACTGCTGGCAAAACACAGCCTTGTAAGGCTCCAAGTATAGGTGGTTTGCTTTGGGGAAACTGATGCTGCTTTGAGGTAAGCATTGTCTGATAGGGTGCTTCCTTTTCCCATTGCAGCCAATCTCAAGTAGTATATTTCTAAATAAAGATATTTTTTAAAGGAGTATAAATGTCCCTATAAAATGCTATCCCTAGAATGGTTTAAGAAGTAGAGAGCATGAAAGATTATGACCTGGGCTTCAGTGAGAGTGAAACAGGACTTAAACTAAGTAAATGGCATGTTAAACTGAAGTATCTGTTTAGATGAGCATGGCTTTCTTTTTAGCACCGGTAGTAACTGAGCTAGACATGTGCCATCTCTTCAGAAGCAGAAGAATTTCCAGCATTAAAATCAAGAATGAAACTGTAAAGAAGGACATAAAAAGTGATCAGAAAGCAAATGCGCTTAATGGTAATGACAAGTGCTTATGCAAATTAACTGTTAATACTTACTCAACCAGAGGTGATTAAATCTTCCAGGCTGACTGGAGATTTTACCCAGCAGGAGTTACCAAGGAGCTAATAACTTCCATCTGATGACTTCAGGGTGGCTAACGCTCCCATTAGAGGTAAGGCAGCTGTCTGTGTGCTTAGCCCCAGGAAGTCATCATTTGAGTCACCAAGCTCATCTTCTAACCTGTACATTCCTGAAGCAAGTGAGAGCCAGAAAACCTATCTCAGAGTGACATGCTGGCATTTAATAGATTGAAATAACAAGAGGACCTAAGGGACCCTCTACAGTAATACTTAATTAAGTAAGTGAGATGGTGGAGGGAGGGAATTATGCCTGTCATTAAATAACATAGTTAATGTCCTGCATATTCATGTGTGAGACCTGTGTGTGTGGTTGTATGGTTGCTATGGCTCCAATCCCTACCACCCTGGAAATGTAGGAAATCGGGATACAGAAACTAAGTGAGAGGGGTATGATCTGATGGGAGGGAACCATATCACTACCAGACCTCTTCCTCAACTGGGCTTCTGAGGTTATTATGGCTCTTCTCACCTTGTTTCTTTGTTCCTACATTGCTGGAGCAATTGACTCCTTACATAATGTATAGCAAGGCTGGACAGAAGGTAGATGCAGGGGAAGACAATTAACAAGCCAGAGTCACTGGGTAATCTCTATATGGTACTCAGTCAAAAACTGTTGTTCCTAGAAACTGGCACATGGAAAGGGACAGGCCAGGGCTGATTTGCAGACTTATGTACATCACTGAAGGCCCTTTGTTCAGTGATTCACAAATGAATATGTGGAGGGTTTCCACTTAAAAAACATGGCTGAACTGAAATCATAGGAGATGGAATGAAACTACTACCTGCTGTGAAGTTTGAGTGGTGATCTGCTGTGGGGCTGACCTTGAAGATGACTCGGAAGTTGCAGCTAGTGCAAAATGCAGCAGCTAGACTGTTGACCAGACCATCTCATAAAGATCCAATAACACTGATTTTATTAGGAATCGCACTGGCTTCCAATATGCCTCCAGTTGGAATTCAAGGATCTGGTGATGACATTTAAAGCCCTGAGAGGCTTCGGACCTCGATATATGAGGGACTGCCTCTCCCTATGTATGCCTGCCCGAGGACTGAGAGCTGTTGGAGGGGCCCTCCTCTGCATCCCACCAGTGCGAGACATATACCATGGTTAGGGATGGCGGAGAATTTCTCCCCGAAACTTCGGGGGGCTGAGTGCCAACGTGTTCGGCCCCCCAAACAAGTTTCGGGGAGAAATCCTCCGAACCCCACCCCACCCCCCGCACCCCCCCGGGACGGGACTTACCTTCGCCGAATGTCCCTCCCGGCGGCGGGTCCGGCCGGGGGTTCGGCGGGTGTTCGAGCGGGGCAGGAGCGGCAGCTGGTCTTTCGACCGGCTGCCGCCGCCGCCATTGCAATAAAAGAAAAAAAAGAAAAAACGCCCCCTGATAGGCTACGTGACGATTCACGTAGCCTATCACAGCTAGATCTGCAAAGTCAGCCGTGATAGGCTACGTCAATCGTCACGTAGCCTATCACGGGTGACTTTAAAAAAAAAAAAAGCGCGTATGGATAATGGCGGCCCCCATAGGGAGCCGCCATTCCCGTTCCTTATTTGGTCGCTGTAGTCTACGTAAAGATTTATGTAGACTACGGCGAAAATAAGGGCAACGCTATTTGCGTTGCCCTTATTTTCGCCGTAGTCTACGTAAACATTTACGTAGACTACAGCGACTAAATAAGGAACGCGAATGGCGGCTCCCTATGGGGGCCGCCGTTAGCGTACGCGCTTTTTTTTTTTTTTAAAGTCACCCGTGATAGGCTACGTGACGATTGACGTAGCCTATCACGGCTGACTTTGCAGATCTAGCCGTGATAGGCTACGTGAATCGTCACGTAGCCTATCAGGGGGCGTTTGTTTTTTTAAAAAACTTTTGCGTTCGCGGCCGGGCGAGGCGGGAAGCCTCCTCCTCGGCCTGAATTTCGGCCGGGGTGAGGCGGGAAGCCTCCCCCCCAGCCTGAATTTCAGCTGGGGCGAGGCGGGAAGCCTCCCCCCCACCTGAACTTCACGGGGGGAGCAGCGAAGCGCCTCCCCCCCACCGCGAACGTCCTTCGACGACAGGTAAGGGACTTTCGTCCACCCCTAACCATGGTGGGATGTGAGAGAGGGCTTCTCTGCTGTGGCACCCCGGTTGTGGAATGCCCTCCCCTTGGAAACCCAATTGGTGCGTACGTTTCATTTCAGTGCCAAGTAAAAACATGGCTTTTTACCAAAGCCTTTGAGGACTAAATGCATTTCCTAAAGTAGCACACTGTTTTAATTGTTTGATTGTTTTAGATTTTAATTGGTATTAGCTTGTTTAATGGTTTATGTTTTTAGCTGTTTATATTATCTACTTTTTTATATGGTTTGGATTGTTTTTATCTGTATGTCACCCTGAGATCTTAATGATAGGGGGTGGGATACTAATGTTTTAAATAAACAAATAAAAATAAATAAATCTCATGATATTGTTACACATTCCCCACTTTCCCAAGCAATGAGAAATTCGAGGGACAATGCTATCAGGTTTAGTGTCCTTTGGAAGGAACCACACTGGAGACTTAAGATGTCTTAGGTAATATGCTCTGCTTGTATATTGGTAAAAAGAATAAGTGGAGGCAAAAAGACAAGGCAGCAGATCCCCTAGAGATAGACTTGAGCAATCTGCTATTAGGCTGCACTCCCATTTTCTCCTCTCTCTCTCTCTCTCTCTCTCTCTTTGATTCTGTCTTTGCCAAATTGCCAAATGCTGTCTTTCTGTGGAAGGTCCTTCCTCAGCTGGAAAGCTATCACCTTCTTCAAGCTCCCATGGGATTGGGTTTCTCATTCAAAAACACAAAGCTATCAGGACACCATTGCCTAACTGGTCACTCACATTCATGATCAACCATGCTGGATTATTGACCAGCAATTTACTAATGGTCAGCAATAAGAATATTGAGGTCACTGAATGAAGAATATGCTTGTGTGAACTTCTCAGTTGTACAAGAATAATTCACAGTGCCATACATACACGGACCCAGTTTGCATGATCGCCCACTGTGGCTTATTTAAACCATGGTGGGTTTGGGCACATACCAGGTGACTTGTGAATATTCAGGCCATGACCGAACCTTGTCATGACAACCAAACATGGTGAGCGTGGGTTGTTGGCAGGGTTAACAAACCACCCCGAAGCCATGAGATGTCTTAGGGTTGTGGTTAGTTTGTTAACCCTGCCAACAACCTGCCCTCGCCAGGTTTGGACATCACAACAAGCTGCAGTCGTGGCCTGAATATTCAAAATGGCCACTCACACATGTTGCAGTGTGGCTGCGACCCACCGCAGGCTGCTTGATTGTGTGAACTGGCCCCTTGTGTCAATATATCTGTTGCCAATTCCTCCCAGTTTGAACCACGAACACCCCAAATTGACACCCTTCCAAATAGAGAACAGCTGAAGTGTGAACTTAATCTTAGAGCAATATCATGTTGGGTCTGTTTGCATATCACAACAAGCTACAGTGGGTTAATTCACCCATGGGGCTCCATGACACATGCTGGCTGCCACGTTGCATATGCAGGCTGTGCCAGGGGCACATGGTGACTTGTCATGTCGTGCAAACCCAGTGACAGTGGGTTGTTATCATGGTTAACAAACCACCCACAACCCTAAAACAGGTCATGGGTTCTGGGTGGTTTATTAACCACTCCAACCTTGCTGGGTTCAGACAACACGACAAACCTCAGCACACCCATGCTGCGGCTTACATATGCAAAATGGTAGCTGAGCCCCCATGGGTGAATTAACAGTGCGAACCAGGTCACTGTTTCGTCTCTGCACTGACAGTGATTACTCTGTTCTTGACTGTGTATAATAAAAGGCAAGGCCACATTATAAGATAGATTTGGCAAGTCTAGTGCAGATCGCTCTTGGTATCAACCTGTGCTAAACACCTAGTACAAAAATGGCATACTTCTTTAAAAGCTGTCCTTGGAAAACTGTAAGCACACCACACACATCTGGAAAACTGTAAGAATCAACATATGTTGTCTCTTTCCTAGCCTTTTCTCATCACTTCATAGTGATTTGACAAGTTACTCTGATCAGATAGGAGTCTTCTGTGAACACACACACACACACACAGAAAGAGAGAGAGAGAGAGAGAGAGAGAGAGAGGCTATTATTAAAGATACACAGTAGCTAGTGCACCAGCTGCACCCGTTCCTTGAGATGTCTGACTTGGCCACAGTAACATATGCCTTAACTACATCCCATTTGGATTACTGTAATGCACTCTAAGTAGGGCTGTTTCAGAAGAGTGTTCGGAAACTTCAGCTGGTTCAAAGAGCTGCTGCTAGACTGTTGGAAGGGGCATACAACTCCCTTGCTAAAACAGCTTCACTGGCTCCCGGTCTGTTTCCAGGCACAATTCAAAGTCCTGGTCATGTCCTATGAATCCCTATACGGCTCAGGTCCAGGTTATCTGAAAGACTGTATATTCCCCTATGAGCCTACTTGTGCCCTGAGATCTTCAGGGGGGGCCCTTCTTGCGGTCCTGCCACCATCACAGGCACGTCTGGTGGGAACGTGGGAGACGGCCTTCTCAGTGGCTGCCCCTAGGCTCCAGAACTCCCTTCCCAGGGAGGCAAGCGTGGCACCCTCCTTGGTATGCTTTCAGAGGCAGGTAAAAACTTTTTTGTTCCAGCAGGCCTTTGGAGATAGCTAGTCTGGACCTGTGAGAATAATATGATGGATACTATGGTTTCTATTTCTTGTTTTTAAAATTTTGATAGTTTATATAATTTTAATATTATGGATGATTTAATTATATTTTTAACTTTTGTATATTTCTATTAGGGCACAATCCTAAGTAGATAGGCAGCCACCTCTGACCTCGGAGGCGACCACTATCCAAAGCAAGGCAGGAGAGCCACAGGGGGATCGTTCCCTCTGTGCCTCTCCTGCCTTGCTTTTTTTCACTAGACAGCTGTTTTCTGTCTAAAACAGCGTAGCGGGGGAGGGACGACTGGGAGAGGAAGTTGCCGTATGACACATAGGATGTGTCGTACGTGCAGCTCTGCTCTCCCCACCCCGGAACATCCCCGAGCCCCGCCCCTTTTCAGTTGCTCCACGCTCATCTTCCGAGTGTGGAGGATGGGGCTTCCCCGCACTGCCTCGGAGGCAGCACGGACGAGGGGAGAGGCCGGATTTCTGGGAAGCAACCTCGGAGCGCCAACTCCAAAGTTGGTTCCTGGAAAGAAGCATATCCTATGGCCCTCTAGACAGTGTCTAGTGGCCATAGGATTGCTCCCTTAATAGGTTTTAACTGTATACATTTTTAATCTTGTAAAGCCACCTTGAGTCCCAGTATTGAGGAAAAGGCAGGATATAAATAAATATAACAACATTGCACCAACTGACTGATATAGTAAGAAGTTGGAGTTCAGAGGCTAGTAAAAAAGGGGCATTATTTACCACTGTAAAATACAGAATCTGTGTTTGAAATGATATTATATTCCCCCAGGTTTTTTAAAAACATTAAAAAGTAATTACAGGTTTTGTACATAACATTCAAGAATACCACTTTAACAGTGCAATCCTATACATGTCTACTCAGAATTAGGCCCTGTTGAATTCAATGGTACATGAGTATAGGAATGTAATCTAATTTACAATCCAGATTATAGCACTGCAGCTGCAAATGAGTTCCAAGTCACTGCCATGAGTAAGTCAACAGTTTCACAAACAGTCCAGTACTTTAAAAGTATTACCAATGACTACCCAATCTGCATTCCATAACTAGAAGGAAAGAATCCAACTGTTTGAAATTTTCTGATTATTGTTTTTTTAGTCCTCCTAGATAAAGCCTCTTTTGTATACATCCACATATGTAGGTGTTTTTTATAACTTCCCAGTGTGCTTAGGAAATTAATGGATGAGTCGAATAATGCCTATGAGTCAGGCAATAGATTAAAGAATACGTATATAAAAGGGAATGATGAATTGAGTGGATAACAAACCTGATTTTAAAAATTCCATTTGTTCAAGTTCCAAATCCAGTTTCAGTTTTAGAGCATGTGTACTGCCAAGCAGTATTGGAGATATGCAGAAATATTAATGTGTATAACTTGTGGAAGATTTTCAAATCTAACACAGTGTTAATTGTGCTAAGTTGAAATCAATGCACTTGCAGGTTCTTAAGTCTGCATTAGGTTGTGGACAATATGTTTCTGGGAATTTTTTAATTAAAATATTGGAAAGATTGGACTGAATGAAGCTCTGAGCACACATACACCTAAGTAACTGTAATACCAATCATTTGGCGGTCTGTAGAAATAGAGGACAGGAGGTGGATAAGAGTAATCATCTTCGATGTCTCTATACTAATGCCCAGAGTATGGGAAACAAACAGAACAAATTTGAACTCTTAATACAGGAGGGAAATTATGACTTGATAGGTGTAACTGAGACTTGGTGGGATGACTCTCATGACTGGAATACAGCAATTGAAGGGTATAACTTGTTCAAAAGGAACAGGAGGAACAGAAAGGGAGGTGGGGTAGCACTATATGTTAAAAATACATCTCTGCACAGAAATATACAGGAGGATGAGCTTGGGAGCCCCATCGAGAGCATCTGGGATAAAATAAATGGAGCAAAGAATAAAAGTGCTGTACCAACTCCATCCGATACGGCAGCTGCACCCCTACCTTCCCGATCATCTGCTCCCATCGGTAGTACATGCCCTGGTCTCCTCTAGTTTAGACTACTGTAATGCGCTCTACGTGGGGTTACCCTTGAAGACGGTTTGGAAGCTGCAGCTGCTACAGAACGCGGCAGCTCGCCTGATTAAAGGCAGCCGCCGGCAAGATCACATCACTCCAGTGCTGAAGGAGCTGCACTGGCTACCAGTTGTTTTCTGGGCCAAATTCAAGGTGTTGGTTTTGACCTTTAAAACCCTATACGGTTCCGGCCCAGCTTACCTCGAGGAGCGCCTCCAGCAACACCAGATGGGCCACTCAACAAGATCAGCCTCGGATGGCCTTCTCTCTGTCCCATCAGCCAGGACAGCTAGGCTGGTGAGGATGAGGGAGAGGGCCTTCTCTGTGGTGGCCCCTACTCTGTGGAACTCCCTCTCTAGGGAACTCCGCCATGCCCCCTCTTTAATGAGCTTCTGCCACACATTAAAAACGTGGTTGTTCAGGCAGGCATTTGGGGTGGGCTAGGGTAATCTTAGAAATGTGATGTTTTTAATGTTGAATGTTATTGCATTTTTATTGTTTTTATTGACTGTTTTTAACTGTTTTTATTGTTGTACATAGCCCAGAGTGGCTGGGTGACTGGCCAGATGGGCAATTGCGAGATGATAGATAGATAGATAGATAGATAGATAGATAGATAGATAGAACCTGGTGGTCAGAGTCTTACTACCAGCCACCCAAGAGAAGATGAGGATGAAACTTTTGAAAAGCAAATAGCCAATGTTTCAAGGAAGCATGATGTGGTAGTAATGGGGGACTTCAATTTCCCCGATATTTGTTGGGAGACAAATTCTGCAAAACATGGCCCCTCTAGGAAATTCCTGACTTGTGGGGCAGATAATTTCCTCCTACAGAAAGTAGAGGAAGGAACTAGAAGATCGGCCATCCTTGACTTGATCCTAACCAACAGAGATGACTTAGTGGATAAAGTAGCGGTTACAGGAACTCTGGGAGAAAGCGACCATGTTATACTTGAGTCCTTGGTTCTAAAGGAAGCAAAAGCCAAGTGCAGCCAAACTCATACCCTGGATTTTAGGAAAGCCAATTTTACTAAATTCAGACCAATGATAAGTAAGGCCCCATAGCAAGCAACTCTAATCAGAAAAGGGGTCCAAGATGGGTGGGAGTTTTAAAAAAGGAAATTCTCAAGGCACAATGACAAACAATTCCAACAAGAAAAAAAAGGTGGAAGACAACAGAAGAAGCCAATGTGGCTTCACAAAAAGCTTAGAGATGACCTGAAAACAAAAAAAGCACACATATAGGAAGTGGAAGGAAGGACAAGCAACAAAGGAAGAGTACAGGCAGATAGCACAGAATTGCAGGGATGGCGTCCGGAAGGCTAAAGCTGAGAACAAGCTGAGGTTAGCAAGGGATGCTAAAAGCAACAAAAAGGCTTTCTTCAGCTACATGCATAGTTAAAGACAGAGGAAAGAAATGGTGGTTCAACTATTAAATAAGGATGGCAAAATGAGAACAGATGACAAAGAAAAGGCAGAAGTGCTCAATTCCTACTTTGGCTCAATCTTCTCCCAAAATAGGGTCTATGAGCCCCCTGGCAAAGGCTAAGTACAGGCTGAAGGGGCAAGATTGCAGCTTGAGATTGATAGGCATATGGTCAAGGAACACCTAATTACTTTGAATGAATTCAAATCTCCAGGGCCAGATGAATTGCATCCTACAGTAATAAAGAAACTGGCTGAAGAACTGTCAGAACCACTGTCTATTCTCTTTGAGAAATTATGGAGGATGGGTGAAGTGCCAGATGACTGGAGGAGGGCTAATGTTGTCCCTATCTTCAAAAAGGGCAAAAAGGAGGAACCTGGGAACTACAGACCAGTCAGTCTGACATCAATCCCTGGGAAAATTCTGGAGCAGATGATAAAGCAATCAGTCTGTAAGCACCTTGAAAACAATTCAGTGATTACTCGAAGCCAACATGGATTTGTCAAGAACAAATCTTGCCAGATGAATCTGATCTCATTTTTTGATCAGGTCACCTCCCTTGTGGACTCTGGGAATGCTGTGAACCTCAACTTCAGCAAAGCTTTCGACAAAGTGCCCCATGATATCCTGATGAGCAAACTAGAAAGTGGGCTAGATGAAACAATGATCCAGTGGATCCACAGTTGGCTACAGAATCAGACTCAAAGAGTGCTTGTCAATGGGACCTTCTCAAACTGGGGAGAGGTAATGAGTGGGGTACCGCAGAGCTCAGTCCTGGGCCCAGTGCCCTTCAACATTTTTATGAATGACTTGGAGGAGGAGGAGGTGCAAGGAATGCTGATCAGATTTGCAGATGACACAAAACTGGGCAGGAAAGCTAATACCTTGGAAGACAGAAACAAAATTCAAAGTGATCTTGATAGACTGGAGCGCTGGGCTGAAAACAACAGAATGACATTTAATAGGGATGAATGCCAAGTTCTGCACCTAGGAAAAAGAAACTAAATGCACAGTTACAAGATGGCTCAACAGCACTACAAGCGAGCAGGATCTTGGAATTGTGGAAGATCACAAGCTGAATATGAGCCAACAATGTGATGTGGCTGCAAAAAAGGCCAATGCTATTTGTGGCTGCATTAATAGAAGCATAGCTTCCAAATCCCGGGAAGTACTAGTTCCCCCCTACTCAGCACTGGTTAGGCCTCATCTGGAGTACTGTGTCCAGTTCTGGGCACTGCACTTTAACAAGGATGCAGACAAGCTGGAGAGCGTTCAGAGGAGGGCAACAAAGATGATCAGGGGACTAGAAACAAAGCCCTATGAAGAGAGATTGAAAGAACTGGGCATGTTTAGCCTTGAGAAGAGAAGACTGAGGGGAGATATGAGAGCGCTCTTCAAGTACTTGAAAGGTGGTCACAGAGAGGAAGGCCGGGATCTCTCCTCAGTCATCCCAGAGTGCAGGACACGAAATAATGGGCTCAAGTTACAGGAAGCCAGATTCCAGCTGAACATCAGTAAAAACTTCCTGACTGTTAGAGCAACACGACAATGGAACCAATTACCTAGGAAGGTGGTGGGCTCTCCCACACTGGAGGCATTCAAGATGAGGCTGCTGGACAGCCATCTGTTGGGGATGCTCTGACTTGGATTCCTGCATTGAGCACGGAGTTGGACTCGATGGTCTTATAGGCTCCTTCCAAACCTACTATCCTATGATTCTATGATATTCTGTCTAGGCAGAAGCCTACCGACTCTAGCTGAGTATAATGCTCTGCTTTGGGACAGAATACCAGTGCTAGCAGGCAGTGTGATGGCACGATTCATCCAGGAAAAAAAGACTCATCTCCAGTGGAGGCTGGTGGCTCTGATTTCGGGGGTCGAGCATCCATTCTGGGTTTCAGTCAGAACCAACCAGAACTCTAAAGGAGCTATCTAAGGTACTGAACCTATTTTGGGTATAGTATGTAGCACGTTGGATAGCTCCTTTACAGTTATAGCTGGTTCTGACTGAAACCCAGAATGGATTCACACACACACCAAAATTGGAGCTACCAGCCTCCACCACTCATCACACATTACAATTTGAGGTGTACTTCTAAGAACATTTTAAGCTTACACCTAAACATGTGATGTGGCAACCACAGGTTTGGAAATATGTGGATCACACAGATTCAACTAACCAACATTGTTTGCAGCTCTCTCAAGTGTACATTCAGTTGCAGATTCAGGCTTGCTACCCCACCCCAAACATCATGCACACACACACACATGATGACATCCACATGTCTGAAGAGGGGCTGCACAAACTGGCCTACCTCCAGAGTCACCAACCCTGCTTCCTCAGATCTCTAGCCTTGCTGTGTTGAACAGGAAGGTCTGCAAGGGCATTCTGCTTGCACTCACTTGTCTTGAATGCAAATAGAACTGTCCGTGCAACTGGGAAACCTGTTTTAAATAATTTTAAAAGTTTATGTTTTAAAATCTCATCTCAACTGAAAATCTTTATTTTCATAATCCCCTAAAATGAGTAGCAAAGCATTTCTGATAACAGTACACTATTTTTCTTTGATGTTCTATTATAATTGTAACATTAAGTAAAGGAGAAACTTCAAAGATTGCTTTCTTCAAAAGCTCTTTAAAGTGTATTTGAACAATATCTATGACTTCCACAAATGTGAGGCAGAAAATGCCAAAGAATTAAATTACTTGTTTGCATCTCCTTGCTTCCATGTTGACTATATTTTCTTCAGAATTTATTCTGTAGCACATCCTGTATGTAGTTCAGTCAAAGAAACATTAAATCCAGATGAGATTTAGGGAGCAATCCTACCGGGATAGGTGGCCACCTCTGAACTCAGGGGCGACTGCCTATCTAATGCAGGGCAGGAGAAGTGCGGAGGGGATCATCCCCTCCATGCTTCAGCCACCCTGCATTTGCGGCTAGACAGCCAATAGACGCAGGAAGTCGGAGTGGGGGAAGTGGCAGATGGACGACGTGTTGGATGTGTCCTACCATATTTCCAACTTCCCCGCCCTGGCACACCCCCAGGAATACCCCGTTTTCACTGCCCCATGTTCCTCTTCTGAGCGCGGAGCATGGGGCCATTCCGTGCTGCCTACGAGGAAGCGCAGGAGGGGGTGAAGGTTGGTTCTCAGGGAACCTGTCTTATGGTCATCTTCCCACTTACTAGCGGCCATAGGATTGTGCCCAAAAGCAATGTTTATATAAATTAATAATCATCTGTATTAATGCTTGTGAATTTCCAGTTTATTTGCTCCTGTCAGTCATAAAATAGATCTCGAAGCTTTGTAGTTCATGCATTTTCCCTAAGACATTAGGATGAAATGTTTCTACAACTCTGTTTTACCCTTCTCAGTGCCAGATCTTAAATATATTTGGTACATATTTATGAGTTGTTTCTCTAGTTTCCTGCTCATTCTATCCATTTTCACAAGATTCAATTTTTTTTTAATTGATGGTGTCAGGAGCGCTTGAACCTGAATCTTGAACTGGTGATGTGAGGCAGGAATTCAGCTTAAGTGTATCCATCCCCCTCACCAAAAGAAGAGGTGATACAAGGTGCCAAAGTCCGTGTAAACACAATACATAATGCATTTTTATTATTTGGATGAGGTAGAACTAAAAACTATTAGAAGCATTACATGACAGAAAATTTCATGGATACCAGTAGTATGTATTGTCTACTAACAGAAAAATGTACAGTTTTCTAATTAGTTTTCTTATAATTACAAAATACTTTTCTCTACTGCAGGGGTGCACAAGCTTTTTAGCCCCACACAAAACAATCTGGAGGCCACACATGGGACATGGGTTGCGCTGCGCACCACTGCTCTACAGGAGGGCAAAAGCCCTAATCTTCAAAAGTGTATAGGCTAACTAAATTTTGAAGCGGGTAGTGGGGACCATACTAGCTGTCTCCACTTCCTAACCTCCAAATGTCAATGGAATAGAGCTGTAATTGCGGGAAACTGTGCTGGTTCTTCACACAATCAGAAACACTGCAAAAAAAGTATAGTATAATTTAGGATAAATAGTATTTATCCTCAGTGCTAATGTTTTTCAGAAGATATCAGTGGAAAACATAATAATATCACTCAGCCTAAACAATACTGATAATTTGATAAACCAGTTCAACAACAAAGGTACAAACATTCTCATTTATGAGGCAGTACTCTATTTCCCTAGATGGTATATAATGAGCTAATCTTGATCACAGATCTAGATAGCAGCCTTAGAAACCAGGACAATTAACAATTTTCCTAAGGACTACTTTTGGGAGGGTGGGGGGAGAAGTGCTAGACATTGTTCTACAGTACTAAATGGTCGAGGTTCTTTTTTGCACCACAGTTTCAGGGCAACATTCTTCAAATATCTTTTTTTTTTTTATTTGACTTGTCCTTATGTTAAAATTATCTTACATTATTGTAAATACGTAGATTTCAATGGAGCCATAGAGGTATCTGCAATACTAGCACCAGAATATGAGGATGGATTCAGAGGACCAGTTTTCCCACCTAGATATAATTTGATTTGGTGGAGTGGGGATGTAGTTCTGGGTTGTTCATTCACAGGCTCGGCATCGGCACCCTTCAGCAGCTGAAGGAGCCACAACACCCTGGCAGGACCCACCAGGATCCACATGCCTGACATAGTGTCCTCCAGAATGTGTGAGGGCTAAAACTGGGGACGGGGCTGCACAAACTTGCCTCCAAAAGTCACCAACCCTGCCTTAGACCTACCACACTGTGCCTGGAAGCAACCATTTTAATTTCCCACAATGCCACAGAGCAAATAAGGGTGGGCATGTGCCCTACTTTACAGAGGACAGTCTTCTATTTGAAGAGCTATCAGAGGACAGTCCTCTATTGGAAGGCAAACCCTATTTGAAGAGCTGTTCAGTCCAAGTCCTGTTTAAAATCAAAGAACCATAAGGAGGGAGAGGAGGAGCCTTGAAGTAGCTCACCAACAGTTAGCACGTGGACAGTGGACTGAGCAGGCCCACAGGTCACCTAGTCAATCTTCCCCACTATGGTGAGGTGTATTGCGTTTCTGTTTAAATTATACAAAAAGCTATGATGTTCTACATACAAAGCATTTATTTAACCACTGGACTATGGAGTTTCCCCTTTACAGTTTGCAAGGTAACTAAGGCTGAAATCCTATGCCCACTTTCCTGGGAGTAAACTCAACTGAACTCAGTGGGACTCACTTCTTCATAGACATGTATAAGATTGTGCTGTTATTTGCTCACCTTTAAGGGTGCCATCCTATGTATGTTCAGTCAGAAAAAAGTCTAGCTTGGGGAATGCTGGCAGTTGTAGGACTTTTTTCTGTCTAAACATGCATAGGATTGTGCTCTATATCTTTTAATTTCAATCAATAGCTAATTAAATGGAAGTCATTTAAAGCAATGCTCTCGTCACTGGGATTTTAGAAAGCACAAGCTACCTTATATTACCATCTGAAAATGTATGGAAAACAGAGTTTCACATTGACTTCACTGTACCTAATTGTTTGACACTTTGCATTCTCAGATGACATTAAGAGACTCTTTTATGTGCAGAGAGGGATTTCAAAAGGGAGAGGTTCCTTTTAAAGATCGCAGGTGCTGCCTTTTGTACGGCACTCAATGTTCTCTTGCAGTAAGCAGAACTATGCTGTTATTTATTACTTAATATAACGTTCTGTACATTTATCCAGAAGTATGAAGTTATCATGTGGATTTCACAAACGTATGTAAAATAAAAGCTGAAAGGAGGGGAATCATATTTAATTTAAAACATGTTTTATATGCTCTAAAAAATTTCCTTTGGCTTTGTGTGAATATAAAGTGCTTTGACCTAATTCCATAAGTAAGTGACTTGATCTCACTTTCTGTAAAGACACCCTTTGCAATCACATAGAGGTTTACATGCCCAAGGAATATGGCCTATACGGAGGTCTATAATTGTGCATGGGGAAAAACTAAATTTCAATATTGAATGATGGCTGATTCAATAAAACATCATTATTTTGTGCCAATTTACAAAGATTGTACAATAACTTAAAAATATAAATCACTGAAATCACCTTGGTAGATATATGGATGCTTTCTGGAAGCTATTATAATGAGAAGGTTATATAGATGAGGGTGAGAAGAAGACAGTGCAGAGATAATGGGGCTGTTCACATGTAATGGTGGCAAATCATGAGTTAATTGACCCATGATTTGCCACAGCACATCCCAGGTGCATTCCTCAGCCTTTTTGAATATTCAACCTATGTAACATCTGAATTCAGACACCATAGGTTAATCATAGGTTAAACAACTCAAAGTTAACCTAATTACTAATTGTATCTGGGTTCGGACATCATGTAGCAATCTCAGTTAGCCCAATCAGGAGATGATTATTCAAAATGGTGGCAGAACACGACTGGCACATACGGCGGTAAATATTGAGTTAATTAAGACATTATATGCCACCATTACATGCAAACCAGGTCGATGTATCTCTGGTTTAAAAAGAAAGCCAGAAATGTTTTGCTTAGGCTGGAAAAGCCTCATTTTATAAACAATCAAGGTTGGTGTGCAATAAGAAATGGAACCTGGTATATGGTCATGATGGTTAAAAGAATTTAACAGTTCTTTTTGAACTGTTAAACTGTTTTGAACCTACACCCTCTTACCTGGGAGTAAGCCCCATTGAACTCAATGGCACTTATTTCTGAAAAGACATGTATAGGATTGCACTGTAAACCAATAATGGAATGTGGCATTATTCAAATAACTTCTCCCTCCATTTTATATGCTTTCTTTAATAATAAAAAAGGCTTTGTATGTAAATCCTGACTGTCTGTCTGTCTATCAGTTTATGAGTTTTATCGCTGTGATACTCTAGCATGGCTAAGAAGAAGGCAGGGCTAGGTCTATAAGAGGATTCAAACAGGACAAGGCTTACAGCTAAAGAACATATTACTTTTACAAAGTAGCTAGCATCTTCTTTTTCCTCTAGAGTAAGCACAAGGGTCCCAATCAGGATTGGGATTCTAGAATGGAGGGTATCGGCCGTTAGCTTTTTCCCCCTGCTGGATTGGCCCCTTAGCACCTGCAATATATATCACCAGATATTGATCCATTTCCATTTATATATCCAGATCAGGGCCTCTGTATTTACTCTGGAGTTAAAACAAAAACAAATGACGTAGCTAAGTCTTTATAGCAACACGTGTTTTGGATCTCAGTTCTCACAAGTTCCCATTACGTTTTAAGGTATGACAGTAGCAGACTACAATTGGCAGGGCATCTTGGGTGGGAGAAGGACAAAACCTGTTTTCTGTACACACACACACACTCCAGTTTAGTTGCCTGTAGCTGCTTCCTCTGACTAGGGGTGCTAACCACTGAAGGATGTGGAAATATGTTATCACACATTTGAATATACACCATCCCTTTGTGCTAGAAGGGAGGGATCTGTGAAGAAGATTAATGGCTGCCTTCTTCAGCTAAAATGTGGAATGCAACCCAAAATCATTTCAAACTTTCTTATGGTGATTATTAACCAAACTGAAAGGTCTTGTCGCAGGTAAAACTTCCATAGGACTGTCAAGAACCTTTTTTAAAAATTGATAAGACTGGCCACGTTTCTCAAAGGCATTTTAAACATTCCTAGATGGAACTGGGGGCAATGCATGGCAGCCAATAGTTTGTTTGTTTATGTTTAAGAATTTATGTTAAAGAAGGATTAAGAATCCTTGTATCATGTGAGCTTTTCTATTTCTGCCAATGGCTGCCAAACATGAGCTATACTCATACTCCCATAGACTATATGGCACAATTGCCACAACCATGAGAGGGAAGTAACATATAAGACAGAGTGTCTACACCATTATCTGGTCCTCTGGAAGCCCTAGTCACTGATTTCAGTCTCTCAAGTGAGGCCAGCCATCTGAACGGAGGCACCAGATCACACATTATTTCCCTGCTTTGCATGGAATTTCTGAATGTAGGAATCAAGGCTAACGGTGACACAGAGAGGAAGGGTGTTTTCAGCTTCAGCTCCATATTTGCCATATCAACTAGTTACTGCAGCCTCTTTTTTCTTATCAGTCTATATATTTCACAATTAAACAGAGATTGTAAAATGTTATATAGTTGTTTTTCATTGCTGGAGATTCAAAAAGATTAGCCTTTGTCTTTGAGGACCAAGAGCAGGGAATGGTGAGAATTTCATTTCAGTTTGGTTTTGATTCAGTTTGGTATCAAAATTTGCAGTTATCTATATTAGGGACAAAAAAAAATGAGATTCGAAACATCCAAGTGTGGGGGAAACTGAAACGGAAATATTCATCCTAGGGCTTTGAGCGCTTTGCTCTAAAATATCTGGATTTGAATCCCAGGGTATTGAGCCATGTTAGTGCTGAATTAGGGTTGGCACTTCTTTTTCTGATAGGCAAGTCCTTATCTTTAACAGTCTTACTGCAGGCAGCTCCACCATGGTCCTCTCCATGCTGGGAATAGCTGTATCTATTGGATTTGACTGGGGCAGGAGGGTGGGAATTTCAGTTCAGTTAATTTTTGATAAGAATTTTTGAAAATTCATAAAGTTCA
This sequence comes from Heloderma suspectum, assembly GCF_057233095.1. Taxonomy (NCBI): domain Eukaryota; kingdom Metazoa; phylum Chordata; class Lepidosauria; order Squamata; family Helodermatidae; genus Heloderma; species Heloderma suspectum. The sequence goes on along the minus strand of NC_139460.1, from coordinate 73,916,526 downwards.
TATTCAGGAGAGAAAGAACTTGACATTTAAAAAATGTATATGCTCCAGGGAGTGAAACTGATAGATTTGTTCCTCCCTAACTAAGAGATGAGTACATTTGTACTGCAAGTGCCAGCGCCTGCATTAGGCCTGAGAGGGCCATAGGCAGGGTGCCCTCTACCCACCCACCCCCACATCACAATGGTCCCCCCCGCCCTCCAGTAAGCTTACCATGTAGCGGTAAGTAGGTGTAGCTCTTGTTGCTGTTGCTGCTGGTGGTGCTTCATCTCCTTCTTTACATTTTTACTGGGTAGAGGGCATAAAGCCAAGAGAAGCTGTGGTTACGGCTGCAGCCATCCACCATCTTATTTTCCCCAGAATATCCCTGGACCCTGATATAACAGAACCCAGGGCTATTCTGGAGAAATGATGATGACAGTTCAACCTTGGCTTCACTTTGCAACAAGCCTGCTGACAAAGTAAAAATGAAAGAAGGAAGGATAGAAAGAAAGAAAGAAAGAAAGAGAAAGAAAGAAAGAGAAAGAAAGAAAGAAAGAAAGAGAAAGAAAGAAAGAGAAAGAAAGAAAGAGAGAAAGAAAGAAAGAAAGAAAGAAAGAAAGAAAGAAAGAAAGAAAGATGTTAGCAATCAGCCTGGGTGGGCCTTTGACCCTGGCATTTGCCTGACCTGGAAGGTCTGATGCTAGGCCTGGCATGTCCAATAAGGAGCTTAGTTTGCTGTTTCAAAGTAGAAGGCTTTTTTACCACATTCTGATCTGATGTCTCCAGAATCAGTCATGCAAATGAATCCCCTTTTGCCACTGGTTTTTAAAATGCATCAGCATACATGAATAGCCTTTGAATGTGAGTTAGCTAAATGTTTATTCTGGAAAGCTGCTGGCAACAACGTTCATCCTTCTGGGTGGTTTGTTGCAATGCCAAATACATTAGAAAGGAAATGTTTTAATATATATTAATCTTCCTTGTCTGTTTGATTGTTAGTACCATAATACATTTGGCAGCGCTTCAGTTGATTTATCCTAGCAATGCAGGAAAGCCTGAACATAAGATGTATTCATATCATGTTTATTTTTGTTTGGATCAATTTCGTTTAATGCCATCCATGTCATTAACCTTTTTTAGAAATAAAATAATTGATGAGTGGTATTGATTTTTAACATTTCTTTCTTTTTAATAAACACTATTGCCCTGATTATTCTGATTCTTTTCACATTGTGTAGTCAACTATTGTTTTATATAGCTTCAAAGAGCAACTGCAAATGAGTCCAAGCAATGGGGAAGCTACAATGTTGCATGTCAGCGTAGTTTGTGTGTGCATGTGTTTGTTACTAGTAATGTAAGTGTCGTACAAAGTTATGGCTGTGAGGCTAATATAAATGTACTGTATCTCACCTGGAATGCACTAGAATGCTTTATGCCTCAAGCACACAAAAGACATTGAAAGATGGCATTTGGGTTATTGTCTTCCTCCAGCCTTGCGGTATGTGGCTTATGCTTTTAGAAACATTCATTTTTATATTTATTTTTTCATACATTTTGAACAAAGATTAATTTGCTGCAGCTTTGTAAATATTGTTTGCAATAGTTGGATACTGCTCTAAGCAGATGTTCAGCAACTGAAACTATACCATGCATTTAGTTATTTCCGTTTGTAAAAAATAAAAATACACATCAGAATTTCCACTTGGTCTGCCTTAAGACTTGTTAAAATTCAAGCCACTACTACTTATCAATTTATTTGCCAATGTATTTTCAGTTGTGGACATTACAAATATGGTTTCTAGAAATTTGGCTTTAAAAGCCATTTTTAGAAAAGGACAGTTCATTATACCTTCACCCATGAAGGAAACCCAGACAATTTGACAACTCTTTAATTCTCTGAAACCTTCAGAAAACCACAAATACCCAGGATTACTTGGAAATAGGTATGACATTTAAGCTCCATCTCAACTACACACTTAAAACCAATTCAGAACACCTTGTCCATATGATTGTAGTAGTCACACACATATGATTCTATTCACCCAAGTGCTTGGACAATTGTGTGAAGAGAAACTAAGGCTACAGTCCTATACGTGTTTATCTGGGAGTATGTCCCATGCTGAATCTATAGGACTTACTTCTGAATGCTTAGGATTGCACTCTGAATGTTGAATGTAAGGGTTATTTAGGCCCCATTACTAGTTCGGCATTTAGAGACAGTGAAGCAGACATTGGAAGCAGTTAGATTGCTCCCAAGCTGGATATGCAAGCCTCTTTATTTTTCCTATGGGATAATGTGCAGTGTAGCAGCTAAGAATATGGATTCATTCTTAGCCAGAAGTCTGCAGCTGAAATCTCACCTGATCCATAAACTCACTAGATGGCCTTAGACAAGCTGTCCTGCTCTTACTCTCAGCCCCACATCCGCAATAGGGAGATAATAATACTAGCCTATGTAAATATGCACTAAATATGCACTGGAGAAGGAAATGGCAACCCACTCCAGTATTCTTGCCAAGAAAACCCCATGGAACGTATCACAAGGCTAAAAGATATGACGCCGGAAGATGAGCCCCTCAGGTCAGAAGGTGTCCAATATGCTACTGGGGAAGAGCAGAGGGTATTTCCAAGTAGCGCCAGAAAGAGTGAAGCGGCTGGGCCAAACCCGAAAGGACACTCAGCTGTGGATGTGTCTGGTGGTGAAAAGAAAATCCGATGCTGTAAAGAACAATATTGTTTAGGAACCTGGAATGTCAGATCAATGAATCAAGGTAAGCTGGAGGTGGTCAAACATGAGATGGCAAGATTGAACATCGACATCTTGGGAATCAGCGAACTAAAATGGACAGGCATGGGCGAATTTAATTCAGGTGACCATCATATCTACTATTGTGGGCAAGAATCCCTTAGAAGAAATGGAGTAGTACTCATAGTCAACAAAAGGGTGGGAAAAGCAGTACTGGGGTACAATCTTAAAAATGATAGAATGATCTCAGTACGAATCCAAGGCAAAACATTCAACATCACAGTAATTCAAGTCTATGCCCCAACCACTGATGCCGAAGAAGCTGAGGTTGATCGGTTCTATGAAGACCTACAACACCTTCTAGAACTAACACCCAAAAAAGATGTCCTCTTCATCATAGGGGATTGGAATGCTAAAGTAGGAAGTCAAGAAATCACCGGGATAACAGGCAGGCATGGCCTTGGTGTACAAAATGAAGCAGGACAAAAGCTAATAGAGTTTTGCCAAGAGAACATGCTGATCATAGCAAACACTCTTTTCCAACAGCACAAGAGGCGACTCTACACATGGACGTCACCAGATGGTCAATATCGAAATCAGATTGATTATGTCCTTTGCAGCCAAAGATGGAGAAGCTCCATACAGTCTGTAAAAACAAGACCTGGAGCTGACTGCGGCTCAGATCATGAGCTGCTTCTTGCAAAATTTCGGCTTAAATTGAAGAACGTCGGGAAAACCACTAAACCGTTCAGGTATGACCTAAATCATATCCCTGATGAATATACAGTGGAGGTGAGGAATAGATTTCAGGGATTAGACCTGATAGACAGAGTGCCTGAGGAACTATGGACGGAGGTCCGTAACATTGTTCAGGAGGCAGCAACTCAATCCATCCCAAAGAAAAAGAAATGCAAGAAAGCAAAGTGGCTGTCTGATGAGGCTTTACAAGTAGCTCACGAAAGAAGGGAAGCGAAAAGCAAGGGAGAAAGGGGAAGATATACCCAACTGAATGCAGAGTTCCAGAGAATAGCAAGGAGAGACAAGAAGGCCTTCTTAAATGAACAATCCAAAGAAATCGAGGAAAACAACAGAATGGGAAAGACTAGAGATCTCTTCAAGAAAATCGGAGATCTCAAGGGAACGTTTTGGGCATGATAAAGGACAAAGAAGGCAGGGACCTAACAGAAGCAGATGAGATTAAGAAGAGGTGGCAAGAATACACAGAAGAACTATACAGGAAAGATCTGAATGTCCCTGATAGCCATGATAGTGCAGTCACTGAACTTGAGTCGGACATCCTAGAGAGTGAAGTCAAGTGGGCCTTAGGAAGCATTAGTAACAACAAAGCTAGCGGAGATGACAGTATTCCAGCCGAGCTATTTAAAATCCTAAAAGATGATGCTGTTAAAGTGCTGCATTCAATATGCCAACAAATCTGGAACACTCAACAGTGGCCACAAGACTGGAAAAGGTCAGTTTACATTCCAATTCCAAAGAAGGGCAACGCCAAAGAGTGTTCAAACTACCGCACAATTGCGCTCATTTCACATGCCAACAAGGTGATGCTCAAAATCCTACAAGCTAGGCTTCAGCAGTATGCGAACCGAGAACTACCGGAAGTACAAGCTGGGTTTCGAAGAGGCAGAGGAACTAGAGATCAAATCGCCAACATTCGCTGCATCATGGAGAAAGCAAGAGAATTCCAGAAAAACGTCTATTTCTGCTTCATTGACTACGCTAAAGCCTTTGATTGTGTGGATCACAACAAACTGTGGCAAATTCTTAAAGTGATGGGAGTACCAGACCACCTTACCTGTCTCATGAGAAACCTGTACGAGGGTCAAGAAGCAACAGTAAGAACCAGACATGGAACAACCGATTGGTTCAAAATTGGGAAAGGAGTACGACAAGGCTGCATATTGTCACCCTGCTTATTTAACTTATATGCAGAGTACATCATGAGAAATGCCGGGTTGGATGAATCAGAGGTCGGAATTAAGATTGCTGGGAGAATTATCAACAACCTCCGATATGCAGACGATACCACCCTAATGGCAGAAAGCGAAGAGGATCTAAAGAGCCTCTTGTTGAGGGTGAAAGAGGAGAGTGCAAAAGCTGGTTTGAAACTCAACATTAAAAAAACTAAGATCATGGCATGTGGCCCCATCACTTCCTGGCATATAGAAGGGGAAGAAATGGAAGCAGTGACAGATTTTACTTTCTTGGGCTCCAAGATCACCGCAGACGGTGACTGTAGCCCTGAAATTAAAAGACGCTTGCTCCTTGGGAGGAAAGCTATGGCCAACCTAGACAGCATAGTAAGAAGCAGAGACATCACCTTGCCGACAAAGGTCCATCTAATCAAAGCTATGGTTTTCCCAGTGGTAATGTATGGCTGTGAGAGCTGGACTATAAGGAAGGCTGAGCGCCGAAGAATTGATGCTTTCGAACTGTGGTGCTGGAGAAGACTCTTACGAGTCCCCTGGACTGCAAGGAGGTCAAATCAGTCCATCCTCAAGGAAATCAACCCTGAGTGCTCATTGGAAGGACAGATAATGAAGCTGAAGCTCCAATATTTTGGCCACCTAATGCGAAGAGAAAACTCCCTGCAAAAGACCCTGATGCTGGGAAAGACTGAAGGCAAAAGGAGAAGGGGACGGCAGAGGATGAGATGGCTAGATAGCATCATGGATGCAATGAATATGAACTTGAGCACGCTCCGGGAGAGAGCGCAGGACAGGAAGGCCTGGCGTGCTATGGTCCATGGGGTCACGAAGAGTCGGACACGACTGAACAACAACAACAACCTTGTGGGGTTATTATAAAGATAGCTGAGATACTGTGTGGGAACTCATATTACGCACATAGGTATTGACAATGTGGAAAAGCATTAGTTTGAACCAAGCGTAACACAGAAACAGCCAGTAACCCTTTTTTTAAACCGCATTTTCCAAGTTGTTACTATCATGAGAACTGCTGCAATTGCCTCGGTGTGCTGTGCAATTTACAGTAACGTTTATCTACGTGATTATGTAGGCAAAAACAAGCAGGGCCTGCCTTTATGATTCCAGCTCTCAGAATCTAGAGGGAGCTCCATGTGACAAAAGCAGAAATACTAAGGCATGGGTTCTAGGGCCAGCTCCAGACTGGAATGTGCCCTGGGCAAATGCCCTCTGCTTGGGCCCCTCCTACATTGGCAGCCCTCCCCAACAGCAGCAGCAGGCTTACATAGGCTTACTCTGTCCTGAGATCTTAATGATATAGGGCGGGATACAAATGTTTCAAATAAATAAATAGTGGTGGCGGCAGCAGCAGAGTAATGCTCTGATGATTGCCAGGTGGCTGGGTCTTGGATCCACCATTTTAAATTTCCCCCAATGCAATGTCTCTTCAGGGCAATTACTAGGGATGTATGAATCCCCTACCTGCCAGTCGGGGGGGAGGGTCCGCAGGGGGAGGCAATCTGTTCCTCCCCCCAGAATCCTCTTCGGCCGGCTCCTCTCCACAGCAATTCCACGGAGCCGCCGGCCAGGTCTGAAGTGCCAGCAATACGGCCGCCATGCCATATCGCTGGCTGAAGGGGACTACTGACTGCGGATGCAAATGGTGTCTGGGACGCCATTTGTGTCCGCAGTCAGTCCCCTTCAGCCAGCAATACGGCATAGCAGCTGTATCGCTGGCAATCCAGAGCCAGAGGATCCGGCCAAAGCAGATTCCGTGCAGAGGCAGGGGTAAGTCTTCCATTCTGCCACGGACTCCGGGGGGCTGGATTCTTTAGAATCTGGCCTCATTGGAGTCCGTGGTGGAATTTTCCGCCATCCCTAGCAATTACGGAAAATTTAAATGGTCACTTCAAGGCTTGGCCACCTTGTGGTCATTGAAGCTCCAAAAGAAAATCGTTTCAAAATTAATGGGGAGGCCTAAGGCAGGGATCAACAGAAACCTTTGCCTGGACAGTTGTCCAAAGTGGCAGTTAGGTGTTTCTTCTCCACAGATGTAGGAATTGTCACAGAATCATAGCTCCTAACCCCAGATCTGCTGCAGTCAGCCACCACCACCATTCCATTGTATTTCCCATACCCCTGGTGCCTCCAGAGCATCCTTACAAAGTAATTAAAAGTAAGTCTTGTTTTGTTGCAAGCCATCATCCTTTTTATTCTCCTGAGCTAATTTTTCCAGTTCATATTAGACTTTTAAGAAAAGAAACAGTGTTGCACTGGCACAAAAGCCATTCATATCTCTTGAATGTCTTCGTTGAACTTTAAGTTGTTTAAGAAAACTTCCCTTCTAAGAGAGTATGCAATGTCATTGAGAATATGAACAGCATTGTTGGTTACATAACTAGGGATGTGCAAAAATTTCATTTTGATTCATTTTTGACTAGAATTTGCCCCATTGCACTCCCAAACACAAATGTGAGCATATTTTTCAGGAAAAGTTAACATATTCCTGGGCTTGTGTTTGTGTTCAAAAAAAAGATGTGCTTTAGAAAAATGTGCACTTTTAAAATGAATGGGGTGGGGGAGAATATGCATTTCCACGCTTTAGTTAATGGAGAAAGTATGTATTTGAGTGCACCCTTAAAAAATATGCACCCAAATGCATACTTTTCCAATTCAAACAACAAGTTGTTGTAATAGGGAACAGAAACAAGGCAAACGGAGCTTCAAGGTGGAACTCGGTGAACCTTGACAAGCTTGAGGTTTGCTGATTCCCCCATCCCTGTGTATAACTTACAAAATTCTACAAAGCTCTTCCATGCTGTCACGGCACGTTCAGCACAAGTTAGCGACAAACGAAAAGAATGTAGCTCTTGGCTTACATATCCGTAATATTATAGCATTTAGCATTTCTCAACAATTCACAGTGAATGTACAGGAATCCATTTGCCATCCCCTGCATCCAAATATAAACAAGGCCTTCATGTGAATATTAAATTACTGTTTTTGCAAAGCTAAAGGCAGCATTTCTAGTTTTTCTGGGAAATCTATTAGCCTGCTTGATAAAGAGAGAGAGAGAGAGAAAGAGAGAGAGAGAGGCTTGCTTACACACAGATTTGCTCAGGACTCAGCAAAAGATTGTAATGATAATGATAATACTGGGCCTGCATTAGTATAAAAGTTCGGCGTATGGGCCAAACTGCAACCCTAGCCATTGTCTGGAAGAAACTCCTGATGGAGCATGGAGGAAAAAGGTTTGTTTATTATTCTTTGAAATATATGCTTATCACAACTAAAAGTACTTCATCAATGGCTTGATTTATCTGCATATATATATTCACACTTTTGTATATATAATGCTACCCATAATATCAGAACAAGAAAAGCATACAATTTACTTTGCTCTGTCTTCTGTTTTGCAAATTGTTCAGAGTGGTTGGACTTGGATTATTGGCTTGGTTCCTAAATGTCTGGGCTAAAGCAAATATAAACATGCTAAAGAACTGCTGGGAAAATCACTGTTAAATATCCTGTGTTGCCTGGGTCATTATGGTCAACTGTGGGAAAACTACCCAGTTTTGACATGGAGTACTACAAGAAGCAAACAACTTACGTGTTTTATTTTATGAAGCATCTACAAAAATTGTGTTAGGTGCACTCAGAGGGAAACTGATATATTCAAAATATATCCTGACATTCCTTCCCCACTCCCCACCCCATTATTTTTGTGTAAATCATCTCATAGCATACAGTTATAATTACTGGGTCATCATTTCATTAATGATGAATATGAATTCATATATGTTAAAATATGAATTTACAGTACTTTCTCTTTCCTTTTTATTGTAATATTTATTGGTATGATAAGGTAGCATAAGCAACCTCTAGCAAAATGCAAAATGCAAATATCATAAATGGGAGCGACAGGTTTCCCTTCGTTCCAACCTAGCAGTTCGAAAGCAAGAAATTGCAAGTAGATGAATAGGTAGGACTGTTCCGTGCACCTCGGTGTTCAGTCATGCCGGCCACATGACCACGGAAGCGTCTTCGGACAGCGCTGGCTCTTCGGCTTAGAAACGGGGATGAGCACCGCATCCTAGAGTCGGACACGACTGGTTGGGGACACCTTTACCTTTTTTTTTAGACATACACTACTGCTATGTCAATTGCATAAGTGCAGTAGGCCTGTTGGATACTGCTCTATATAACTGCATACTATTAAAAAAGAAGAAAAAGGAAACATTTTAATATATTTTACATTTTCATTCGCTTCCTTGAGCTGTAGAGGACAGTGTTTTGCACAGAATAAAACTTCCAGCATAATTGTGACATTCTAACATGTAAATCCATTTCTAAAATGCTTTTCAGGGATTGAGTCAATGTATTTAAACAGCCTACTTACTGATTGGAATGAGTTATTTACATTTAACAAGCATAGTAAAATGTTTCCTGTTGGAAATGGGCCTTTATTCAAGTTAAGCATTCACATCGACACACTAACTAGGATACCTTTACAACCATCCTTACAATAAATCCCTTAATCTGAAAAGATGTATTATGATTGTCTTCTGTTCTGCAGCTCAAACACAATCTGTCAGGCCTTTTAATGGAAAGTAATGGCACTTTTGACATTAAAAACATAGTATTAATTAAACGGAGCAATGCACGCAGGACTCAAATATGCATTTAACTGCTAGCCTTCCATTTTCCAGTGATCCAAAATCACACGTTCTTCACAGAAAATGCTATACTTATTATGTAGAAGAAAGGAAGGCTTTTCAAATTCAGTGTATACATTATAATCTACTACAAAAATTATTGCCTTTTAAAGAAGATTTTAAGGAGCAAATGATTGCCAACTGTTTCTATAGATGGAATTATTTATACACTAAGTAATCATTGTAATTCTTTAGCCACTGAATACACTGTTTTTACATTCAAGCTACAGGGAGGGAAATGTGCAGATTTGCTGAACCTAGCATAAATGGTACTGGTGGCTAGGTGAGGAATTAGATGCTAAAGTGAAACATAAAGTATGACCCCATTGATCTTGTGTGGACTCTTGGCAACCAAATTGTTTAGTTCTTTCTCCATGTATAGAAAGGGAGTCTAGACTTCTTCGACAGAAGCTTTAAACACGGAAAGCAAAATAAATTGGTCATGACTGGAAGCCAGAAGTTGATCCATGCTGACTCTATTGTCTGCTGCCAGCATACTCATAACTGTCTTAGTCTATGGTAGAATGGTTTTAAAAAGTAATATGGGATGACTAAAAGCCATAGCTACTTTTTAGCATTCATATCAATAGATCAGCACTCACACTTAGATGGCGTTCTCCTGACTTGGGCCCTGTTTTAAAGCATGGGGGTTGAGGCCGGTACGTATCAGTCAGTGATGCCAGCCAGCCATGCCATCTTCCAGGATACTGTGTTCCAGGCATGAGGGACCATTTTCATCCCAAGGTCTGAATTTCAATCTAGGAAAGGTCTCAGGGACACATTCCATCTGAAGGCAGGGCCAAAGGAAGAGTGGGTGAGGCCAAAATGCATTATTATTGATTTTAAGGCTACTCAGAAGTAAGCAAGGCTGAATAACTCAGCAGCACTTTCAAAGACATCCAAACACCAAGCCTCTGCATATCTACTCAGAAGTAAGCATGAACAGCATGTCTATTCAGAAGTAAGCAGGGCAAGACTCTGCATGTCTGCTCACAAGTAAGCAGGACAAGCTTCTGCAGGACACGCCTCAGAAGTAAGCAGGACTGAATCACTCAGCAGCTTCCCTTTTCAGGATCCCTCCCCAATCCCCCTAAACACTTTCTGTCTCCTTCTATCTCTTGCACACATGCAGCCCCCATTCATTCAGACATACACAACCCTTCCCAACCTGCCCCCTCCCCGGCTGTTCCAAGTCAGCTTCCCCAACCCCACAGGGTGGCTACCTGCCACTTTTCCAAAAAAAAGTGCCCAAAGCAGCTAACAAAACAGCGATACAACAATAAAAAAGCATACCAATACATCATTATAATAGGAGCACATTCCAGTCATGAACAACTCATTTCACTGATACTAACATAATAGTATTCAGATTATTTACAAAATAGGCAAAATCAAACACTGGAACATAATATCAATTATTATCTTTCAGTGGTGTGTGAACCAGAGCCCAATAAACTAAATCTTTCCTATGCATTAGGCATTAATAAACACTATGAACTGCAACAGCTACACCAGGAAAACAAAGTTCAGAGTTCAGAAAATAGCAGCCAGGTTTCTTACAGCCTGCAGCAATCTCTCCCATGCTCCACTCTCTCACGCTGGTGCAGTTCTCAAGGCTACACCAGAGACAAGGGCGGTGGTGTTCAGTCTCTTTCCCTGCGCTCTGGATGTTTCTACTGCATTTTAAATGTTTTTAAAATAAGAAAGGAAGGAAGATGTGGCAAGCAGCACCAGCTCCAATGGATCCTGCCATGCCCATGCAGGGCCAGATGCTGACATCAGGCATCTTTGCCACTGCCCCATTATCCGCTGCTCTTTGGGTGGTCATTCGGGACAGACCTGTGCTTCAGCCCTAGCTGCACCATGGCTTCCTACTGCTCTCCCCACTCCCTGCTGGCTTCCTTGACCCTTCCCCCAGCTGGTTTACCTCTGCCCTTCTTAGCCTCCCCCACCCACATACATACACACTTTACCAGACAGAAGTCACTTTTTTCTCTTTTCCTTTTGCCTTCTTTTTCTTGGTGGCATGCTGCAGAGGAAAGCATCAGCTTGCAGCTGCCCACCACCTTCATTACCTAAGAATGCCTCCGAGCCCCAAGTGTGGCCCAGAGGCATTCACGGGAAATGAAGATGGCAGCGGCTATAGGTCCTCACTTTGCTTTGAAGTGATCCCAGCTGCCATTAAGAAAAACTGTTATTTTTAAACAAAAAGAGTGGAAGGGGTAGGGCATCTTGGTGGGTGCTAAGAAAAGTGCCCATGGGCCCCACATTGCTTATCCCTGCTCTGCTATTAGCTATCAAGAAGTTTGACCTGCAACAAAATGTTACAGTGTGGAATGTTCCTGTTCAGGGTTCCCGCCAGCCAGACATGTCTTTTTTCAGGATAATCCATTTAATTCCCATCCCCCCTAGTTTTTTGTTTGATTGATTGATTTTTCCAAGGGTCAATCAGCTTTCTGTGCCTACTACTGGGCATGCCCAGTCCTAACTGGATTCTGGGGGTTATCCCCCCCCCCGCTCCCAAGTGGGAGATGGTTCTAAAGCTTTTTGTACCTCTGCAAACCTTGGGGCTGTGCATGGTTTTGGATATGTAAGGATCCGCACTCAGAGAATGAGTTTGCTATTGGTATACAATTCTAAATTCCATAGCCTTTCCATCCAGTTGAAATGATCAGTCAATTAGGTTTTATTAGTAAACTGAGCATAATGTAGTTGAAATTATCATTCTCCTGATATATATGGGGGGAAACAGATTTTGTAACTATTTTAGATTCTTCAGATGACACAGCAGCAATACAACAAATGGGATAACTTTTACAACCTTTGGTTGATGAAGGAGAAGAGGAAAACATGGTCTGTTTCCAGAAGAAGCCACTTGATAAGAATGTCCTATGGTGCAGACAGTTTGCTTTGTAGGAATGAAGCACATGCTTGACTTTTCTTTTAATTAGCAATTAATGACTTTGCAGAGACAAAGCGGGTCAGGTATGTAATAATGGTAGATGTCGTAAGACTAAATTCTAGGATTCACTCCAAACACCAAATACAGATAGATAAGCCTTAATGAGTGACTGTCTTTAGGATATGAAACGAAGCAACATTATTCTTTAATGACTGAGAATGCCATCTTGCCAGGGTCAAGGCTACACAGGCAACCCCCAATTAAGCTGCAGGGTCCTGAGAAGTTAACAGCTGGTGGCAATGTGCTCTATGCAGAGCCTAATCAGCCTGAGATAAGGAGACATCTTTACTTGCAGGATGTAGTACAGACAGAGGCATGCTGTCTGATTGCCTTTGAAAATGAATGTTTAGTTCGGCCTCCCTCTACATTTGTACTACAGATGTTTTAATTAGACCTAGGAGAGCTGGGGAGAGCTGGGCTGGCAAGGAAACTCACTTACTGTTTACAAAACAGCTTCCTTGGTTCATGAGCCTTTAGAGAGATTTATCTAGGGGGAATTGCAAGTGAGAACCTGATTTTGGAAGCAAAAGGAATAAAATACCAGAATTTTTAGAGTAACTGAACTAGAGAACATGCTGAAAGCAAATCCTTGCCCCTTTTCCTCTCTTCCTAGAATCATAGAATCACAGAATAGTAGGGTTGGAAAGGGCCTACAAGGCCATCGAGTCCAACCCCCTGCTCAATGCAGGAATCCAAGTTAGAGCATCCCTGACAGATGGCTGTCCAGCCTCATCTTGAACGCCCCCAGTGTGGGAGAGCCCACCACCTCCCTAGGTCATTGGTTCCATTGTCATATTGCTCTAACAGTCAGGAAGTTTTTCCTGATGTTCAGCCGGAATCTGGTTTCCTGTAACTTGAGCCCATTATTCCGTGTCCTGCACTCTGGGATGATCGAGAAGAGATCCTGGCCTTCGTCTCTGTGACAACCTTTCAAGTACTTGAAGATCGCTATCATATCTCCCCTCAGTCTTCTCTTCTCAAGGCTAAACATGCCCAGTTCTTTCAGTCTGTCTTCATAGGGCTTTGTTTCCAGTCCCCTGTTCATCTTTGTTGCCCTCCTCTGAACCCTCTCCATTTTGTCTGCATCCTTCTTAGGGATGTACGAATCCCTTACCTGTTCCGGTCGGGGCATCCGCTGGGGGGGGAGGCGCTCCGTCCCTCCCCCCGGAATCCTCGACAGGGGGGAGGCGATACGGTCCTCCCCCCCAGAATCCCCGACAGCCAGCTCCGCTCTGCGGCCAGGCAGCAGAGCAGCCGGCCAGGGCCATCCGCAGCCAGATTTCCGGCTCTGGATGGGCTTCTGAGGATGCAAATGGCGGCCGCCATAGTGGCCGCCATTTGCATCCAGCCAGGCAGCCGTGATAGGCTACGTAAGAATTTACGTAGCCTATCACGGCTAACCCCCCCCCCCCAAAAAAACCCAGCATACGCAAATGGCAGCGGCTACGGCGGCTTCACTGTTTTATCTTACACCAATATTTAGGTAAGATAAATTGGCGAAAAATAGGGAACGCAAATGGCGGCTGCCGTAGCTGCTGCCATTTGTGTACGCTGGGTTTTTTTGGGGGGGTGTTAGCTGTGATAGGCTATGTAAATTCTTACGTAGCCTATCACAGCTGCAAGAACAGCAATGGCAGCTGCAGCAGCCCTGCCGCGGCCGGCCAGGAGACCAGCCGCCGGAGCTGCTGCTGCCGCCGCCAAATCTGCCACATCCGCCCCAGGTAAGTGCCGTCCCGGGGGGATTTTGCGGGGTGCGGGGGGGCAGGAGGCCGTTCCACCATGGATTCCGGGGGACTGGATTCTAAAGAATCCAGCCTCACTGGAATCCGTGGCAGAATTCTCTGCCATCCCTAATCCTTCTTAAAGTGTGGTGCCCAGAACTGGACACAGTACTCCAGATGAGGCCTAACCTACCAGTGCTGAGTAGACGAGAACTAGTACTTCCCAGGATCTGGAAGCTATGCTTCTATTAATGCAGCCCAAAAGAGCATTGGCCTTTTTGGCAGCCACATCACATTGTTGGCTCATATTCAGCTTGTGATGGACAACAATTCCAAGATCGACAACAATTCCAACAATTCCTCCCCCAGTAATATCTAGGGGTGTACGAAACCCCGCTTACCTGGCTCTGCCGGGTTCCGCTGGGGGGGGAGGTGCTCCGTCCCTCGCCCCGGAATCCTTGCTGGCCGGCTCTGCTCCACGGCCAAGCCGTGGAGCTGCCAGCCAGCTCCGGCCACCCGCAGCCAGACATCTGGCCACTGGGCAGCCGTGCAGGGACGCAAATGGCGGCTGTCGTAGCCGCCGTCATTTGCGTCCCTTTCTTTCACCATGATAGGCTACATAAATACTTATGTAGCCTATCACGGCAGCGGGGAAAAAACACCAGCGTACGCAAATGGCGGCGGCTACCACCATTTGCGTATGCTCGGGTTTCCCCCCCCCCCCGCAGTGATAGGCTACGTAAATACTTATGTAGCCTATCATGGCGGGGGGGGGAAATCCCAGCATACGCAAATGGTGGCGGCTACCGCCATTTGTGTACACTCGGGTTCCCCCCCCCCCCGCTGTGATAGGCTACGTAAATACTTACGTAGCCTATCATGGCCTCCGCAAGGATGCAAATGGCGTCCCTGCATTAGCCGTGATAGGCTACGTAAGTATTTACGTAGCCTATCATTGCTGAAGAAGGAGGAAGTGAATGGCGGCCGCAGGACGGCCGCCATTCGCACAGCAGCGCGGATGGGAGCAGGTAGGTGCTCCGTTTCGCGCGCCTGTCGTGGGGTGGGGGGGCGGGGGCTTCATTCTGCGATGAGTTTCGGGCAGCCGAATGCACTGGCATTCAGCCTCACCAAGATCTGTCATGGAATTCTCTGACATCCCTAGTAATATCTAGTAAAATGAAACAGGTGGATGTGTCACCATCACACTAAGTGTGTTGCCCATCCAAACTCGTCTTCACTGGCTGCTGTCCATGGTGACAGGGAAAATTCCTCCAATGATGTCATCACGCACTTTGACATTATTGGAGGAGATGAGAATGAGGAGGCTGCTTTTGGTGGCACCTACGCTTTCTCCATATAATCTGGTCCTCCTAACTGGGTAAAACTGAATACTACATTCTGGCACTCAAAAATAATATTTTAAGACTATCTATTTCTCAGAATTATGGAAGGTCTTGTCCATTGAAGGTTACTTATTCACTTGGCCAAACTGACAAAAGAATCAGATGGTGACCTCTGCCATTTGTCATGCCATTAAGACATCAAAATCTGTGAAAAGATGGCTGTTTTACTGTCAAAAGCTGCATATCTCTGTTTGTAAAGGATTAAGAACACATGCCAACACATTGGAGTATATACTACATGTTTACTAGCAATCTATGGGTGGTGTCTCAATATTCAAAACAGGCTTGCAAAAAAGACACCATATCATAGAATCATAGAAGAATAGTAGGGTTGGAAAGCGCCTACAAGACCATCGAGTCCAACCCCCTGTTCAATGCAGGAATCCAGGTCAGAGTATCCCTGACAGATGGCTGTCCAGCCTCATCTTGAATGCCTCCAGTGTGGGAGAGCCCACTACCTCCCTAGGTAATTGGCTCCATTGTCGTATTGCTCTAACAGTCAGGAAGTTTTTCCTGATGTTCAGCCGGAATCTGGCTTCCTGTAACTTGAGCCCATTATTCCGTTTCCTGCACACCGGGATGATCGAGAAGAGATCCTGGCCTTCCTCTCTGTGACAACCTTTCAAGTACTTGAAGACCGCTCTCATATCTCCCCTCAGTATTCTCTTCTCAAGGCTAAACATGCCCAGTTCTTTCTTCATAAAGCTTTGTTTCCAGTCCCCTGATCATCTTTCTTGCCCTCCTCTGAACCCTCTCCATTTTGTCTGCATCCTTCTTAAAATGTGGTGCTGAGAACTGGACACAGTACTCCAGATGAGGTCTAACCAGTGCTGAGTAGACAGGAACTAGTACTTCCCGGGATTTAGAAGCTATGCTTCTATTAATGCAGCCCAAAATAGCATTTGCCCTTTTTTGCAGCCACATCACAATTGTTGGCTCATATTCAGTAGGGATGTCAGAGAATTTCGCCACGAATCTCGGGGAGGCCGAATGCCAGCACATTCGGCCCCCCGGAATCGGTGGCGGAACGGTCCGCCCCCCTGCCCCCCCTCGGGATGGGACTTACCTTGGGCGGATCCTCCTGGCGGTGGCAGCTCCGGCGGCGGTGCGGCGGCGGCAGCTGCGGCGGCTGGTCTTCCGACCAGCTGCCGCTGCTGCCGCCATTTCCAGTTTAAAAAAAAAACAAAAATGTGATAGGCTACGTAATGATTTACGTAGCCTATCACGGCTAGATTTTTAAAAAACACCATGATAGGCTACGTAAATGTTTACGTAGCCTATCACTGCTGATTTTTAAAAAAAACACACGCATACGCAAATGTCTACGCTATTTGTGTTCCCCTTCTTTTTGCCATCTTAGTCTACATAAATGTTTACGTAGACTAAGACGTGCCAAAATAAGGAATGCAAATGGCGGCGCCCATGGGCGCCGCCATTTGCGTACGTGCTTTTTTTTTCTTTTAAATCAGCCGTGATAGGCTACGTAAACATTTATGCAGCCTATCACGGCTGACTGCAGGGACGCAAACGGCGGTGGCTACGGCCACTGCCATTTGTGTCCCTGCTAGCCAGCGGCCGGATGTCCGGCGGCTCCGCAGAATCCCTGTGGGGCGGAGCCGGCCGGCGGCTCCGCAGAATCCCTGCGGAGCGGAGCTGGCCGGCCAGAATTTCGGGGGGGCGGGACGGAGCACCTCCCCCCCGGCCAGAATTTTGGGGGGAGGGACGGAGCGCCTCCCCCCCCACCTTGAATCAATTTCGCTAAAAGGTAAGTGACTTTCGTACATCCCTATCTACAGCAATTCCAACATCCTTCTCGCTTGTAGTGTGGTTGAGCCACGTATCCCCCATCTTGTAAATGTGCATTTGGTTTCTTTTTCCTAGGTGCAGAACTTGGCATTTATCCCTATTAAATTTCATTCTGTTGTTTTCAGCCCAGCACTCCAATCTATCAAGATCCCTTCGAATTTTGTTTCTGTCTTCCAAAGTATTAGCTATCCTGCCCAATTTTGTGTCATCTGCAAATTTTATCAGCATTCCCTGCACCTCCTCCTCCTCCAAGTCATTCATAAAAATGTTGAAGAGCACTGGGCCCAGGACTGAGCCCTGCGGTACCCTGCTCGTTACCTCTCCCCAGTTTGAGAAGGTCCCATTGATAATCACTCTTTGAGTCTGATTCTGTAGCCAACTGTGGATCTACTGGATCGTTGTTTTATCTAGCCCACTTTGAGCTAGTTTGCTCGTCAGGATATCATGGGGCACTTTGTTGAAAGCTTTGCTGAAGTCGAGGTATATTATGTCTACAGCATTCCCACAGTCCACGAAGGAGGTGACTTGATCAAAAAATGAGATCAGATTTGTCTGTCAGGATTGGTTCTTGACAAATCCATGTTGGCTTCGAGTAATCACTGCATTGTTTTCAAGGTGTTTACAGATGGATTGCTTTATAATCTGCTCCAGAATTTTCCCAGGGATTGATGTCAGAGTGATTGGTTTGTAGTTCCCAGTTTCCTCCTTTTTGCCCTTTTTGAAGATAGGGACAACATTAGCCCTCCTCCAGTCATCTGGCACGTCCCCTGTCCTCCATGATTTCTCAAAGAGGAATATATGGGGGAGAAAACCATATCAAGTATTTATGTGAATTGACTCTGTAGCTAGGAATATCAGAGAAATCCACAACAGATTCAAATTATTTTGGATTTCTATGAATCCAACCTGCAGATTCCACAGTGGACTGGCTTTTTCTGAGTTGCACAGGTTCCATGGACTTTTGGACTGGTTTTTCGGGGGGGGGGGATTTGTGCTAATGCGCATTAGCGCAACTAGAATGAAATTCTAGTTTAAAAAAATCTGATTCTGTCAATGAGCAGATGAGGGAATGGAAGATGCCTGGCAATCTACAAAACACAGATGGAACAGATTTAACTAAATCTGTACATCCCTACCTCTAACCACAGCATCAGGAAATCATTTTTAATAACAAAATGCTGAAGTAGAGTTGCAGATAAGACCAAAAACAATCCATAGTAGCTTGTGGGTTGATATGGATTGCCTCCATTCTTGATACCACAGAGCAGCATGCTTTCTAGCACCCCTTCCCCGCCATTTGTTTGGTAGAGCAGAAAGGGAGAAGGGGCAGACAAGATTGCTCTCTATAAGCAGTAGCTCATAGTGCCTTTTTTCTCCTGAGAGGAAGGGGCTGCAGACATAGGGCTGATCTACATTGCGCCCGCCATCGCAATGAATTCGGTGTCCTGTCGGGTTAAACGCTCTCGCATTAAAACGTGATTATTCACACTCACCCATTTTCCCCGTTGCAGTGCTTCATCGATTGCGCAAGCTCGGTTCACACTTGAGCTCTGTGCTGTTTTCCTGCTGTTTTCCTGCGTGCGCTTGTCTGATCTCAAATGCTAAGTGGGGTCAGCCCTGGTCAGTGCTTGGATGGGCGACTGCCTGGGAATCAGGCTTCCTGCATTGAGCAGGGGGTTGTTGCATTGAGCAGGGGGACCGACCCTGCTCAGCTTCCGAGATCAGACAAGCACGCGCACATCCAGCCCTTTGCTTGTTGCTGAGGAAATGGGGGCTGCTGAGGAAGCTATGCGATCGGTAGCCAGAAGAAGACATGGGGCTGTCAAGAGCTGTGACTGGACAGGAGGGAAATACAAACACCGCCGTATATGGAAGGCGGGGGAGGGGACTACGACCGGATACGGTAGCAAAGGCGGAAAATCAGAGCACATTAAGGGGAAATACCGGGATACTAAGGTATTGAAAGCGGGAGCACGGAAGTGGGAAATTCCGGTTCCAATTTGAGGCGGCTACTGCGTAGTGTGAAAGGCGGGCGGTGAAACCTCATTGGAAGCGAAAAAAGGTGGTAAGTGTAGATCCAGCCTTAGTCACATTCATACAGTACCAGAACTGTGTAAACACAAACACAATTATGACAGCGAGTGCCATTTAAGTTACTTAATTAATTGTGAAACTAATAGAAACAATAATATATTAATAACATGTATACTGATCTGCTAAAATAGGAAATGATAATACATACAGAATGTTATCTATTGTCTGAACACGAGAGGTGATCTGTTCCTAAAAATTGCCCAAAGCAGGTTTTGAGTGTGGTGTGTGTGTAGACACATGTGGGCACATGCACTTCATCAGAGGAAAATGGTTTCTTCTTTTTAGCACCTCACCAAGATCCCCCATCCAGATATACAGTTGATCTGATGCTGGTAATACAATGCAGAGAGGGTGTGAACATATCTGGCTTAATTGTTAAATGCTGTCAAGATAGTTTCCCTGATGACTGTATCAGGCATAACTGGAATTAATCAGCTCTTCAGTCTTTTTGTTATGTTGCTCAGAGTAAGTAAAAAGAGAGACGGAGACTTCATGAGGAATCTGTTAGTGGTTGCAAACTTAGTGTTGGCAAGAAATTGCAGGGGAGGGGAGCAAAAGTCTCAGAATGCTCATGGTCTAGGATACTGCAGGATATGTTTAGATTAACATTCTGTATGTACTGTGTGTTTGCCTACCAGAAAAGAGGCAATAAGAATATTTTTTTTCAAAATTGAATTTTTTACAACAATTAAAGGAATTATGGCTATATTGAATGTAAAACATATAATCATATATCATTAAACTAGATTAAGACATTAGTGGTTATTTTTATATAGTATGTAATGTGATTGTCTTACCACTAGCAAGATAAACAGTAAAAAAATAATTAAAATTCCCAATTTCTAGTTGAAGACATAATTGAATGACTTATAATTCACACTTTCTAGGCTTCATAACTCAGATCTCAAGGAAATTGAAACAGAAACTGGTATCACAGGTCAAGTTAAATTTTAAATAGATGTGATAGCTCTATTTAAAAGCAATCATTCTAATAATTTTCCCAAGAAGGCTTACAACACTTTTATCTGTTCTCAAAACTACTACTGGATTGCTACTTCTTGTTCAATCTGCATGATAGAATTCATCTGCAAATTAGTTCTTGTGGCAATATTTTTCAGCCCCAACTGTGTTCATCCTTGAAATTAACCAACTGAATATAAATATCTGGGATGGAAATTCTTTCTTTCCTTTTCCTTTTAATGAAATATCGCAATCATTGTGGTCCTTTGATAGACCTTCAGATGATTAGACACATCCCTGTTCATCACTTGCTGATAAGAACACCTACTGATGAATTTTATTAACTTCCTACTCTGCTTCCTTATTAAATAATTAAAATATTGAGGAGCAAAAAAAGCATATTTTAAGCAAAACTTTACTTCCTGCTGGCACTGATTGTTTTGATACTTTAGCAGGATGCAAATATTGTTCTAGATCTTTCTTCTTCGATGTGATTGCAGGGTGAAAAGGTCATGTGATGTTCACGCTAAATATAATGTTATTAAAACTTATAAGAATGTATTAAAAGATTCCTGCACTGTCAGTGTGTGAAATGATTTGCAAGATAGACTTTTTAGTAGTTAGTATTTCAATCCTCATATTAATAAGAGGATTTTAAAATATATGTCTTGATGAGATCTCCTGACTTTTGAATGCAAAGACATTCCTCCTTGGTGGTTGACTATTTAGAGTCCACCCCCAGACACTTATGGAGAAAAATGCATTTCAGGGGGTTACCCACAAGCCTCCATAAAATACTCTGTCAATGATCTGGTTGACTTCAGCCACCACCACAGTTGATCCCAGCAGCCTTTTAACTCCACTTTATTGCCACAGTCCTCGTTTACAGGGCACGTGAGGCAGAATAAACAGGCAATGAGATGAACAGAATGTAGGTGGCTTTTGACATGTGCTGAAGCTGACTGATTATGAGATGAATGTCTTTCAAAGGACTATGGCAGGGGCAGCTATGAAGACATTATTTTTGTGCTGCTGTAGCCTCTCAAAGTTCCCATCCTGTGGAGCTGTTTGGAGTGGCATTGTAAATGTGACCTGTCTCTAATGAGAAGCTGAGTTACCAGCCTGCTATGGTTTCTGCCTCCAAGGAGAACTGCATGTATTTTGCTCAACTTGGGTGTCACAACATTAAAGACACTCAAAATGTGGGGTGACAGAGACCCTAGGTTGCCCATTTCTTTGTTGTTGTTGTTGTTCAGTCATTCAGTCGTGTCCGACTCTTCGTGACCCCATGGACCATAGCACGCCAGGCCTTCCTGTCCTGCGCTCTCTCCCGGAGCGTGCTCAAGTTCATATTCATTGCATCCGTGATGCTATCTAGCCATCTCATCCTCTGCCGTCCCCTTCTCCTTTTGCCTTCAGTCTTTCCCAGCATCAGGGTCTTTTCCAAGGAGTTTTCTCTTCGCATTAGGTGGCCAAAATATTGGAGCTTCAGCTTCATTATCTGTCCTTCCAATGAGCACTCAGGGTTGATTTCCTTTAGGATGGACTGATTTGACCTCCTTGCAGTCCAGGGGACTCGTAAGAGTCTTCTCCAGCACCACAGTTCGAAAGCATCAATTCTTCGGCGCTCAGCCTTCCTTATAGTCCAGCTCTCACAGCCATACATACATCCAGTCTTGTGGCCACTGTTGAGTGTTCCAGATTTGTTGGCATATTGAATGCAGCACTTTAACAGCATCATCTTTTAGGATTTTAAATAGCTCGGCTGGAATACTGTCATCTCCGCTAGCTTTGTTGTTACTAATGCTTCCTAAGGCCCACTTGACTTCACTCTCGAGGATGTCCGGCTCAAGTTCAGTGACCGCACTATTATGGCTATCAGGGACATTCAGATCTTTCCTGTATAGTTCTTCTGTGTATTCTTGCCACCTCTTCTTAATCTCATCTGCTTCTGTTAGGTCCCTGCCTTCTTTGTCCTTGATCATGCCCGTCTTTGCACAAAACGTTCCCTTGAGATCTCCAATTTTCTTGAAGAGATCTCTAGTCTTTCCCATTCTGTTGTTTTCCTTGATTTCTTTGCATTGTTCATTTAAGAAGGCCTTCTTGTCTCTCCTTGCTATTCTCTGGAACTCTGCATTCAGTTGGGTATATCTTCCCCTTTCTCCCTTGCTTTTCGCTTCCCTTCTTTCGTGAGCTACTTGTAAAGCCTCATCAGACAGCCACTTTGCTTTCTTGCATTTCTTTTTCTTTGGGATGGATTGAGTTGCTGCCTCCTGAACAATGTTACGGACCTCCGTCCATAGTTCCTCAGGCACTCTGTCTATCAGGTCTAATCCCTGAAATCTATTCCTCACCTCCACTGTATATTCATAAGGGATATGATTTAGGTCATACCTGAACGGTTTAGTGGTTTTCCCGACGTTCTTCAATTTAAGCTGAAATTTTGCAAGAAGCAGCTCATGATCTGAGCCACAGTCAGCTCCAGGTCTTGTTTTGACTGACTGTATGGAGCTTCTCCATCTTTGGCTGCAAAGGACATAATCAATCTGATTTCGATATTGACCATCTGGTGACGTCCATGTGTAGAGTCGCCTCTTGTGCTGTTGGAAAAGAGTGTTTGCTATGATCAGCGTGTTCTCTTGGCAAAACTCTATTAGCTTTTGTCCTGCTTCATTTTGTACACCAAGGCCATGCCTGCCTGTTATCCCGGTGATTTCTTGACTTCCTACTTTAGCATTCCAATCCCCTATGATAAAGAGGACATCTTTTTTTGGTGTTAGTTCTAGAAGGTGTTGTAGGTCTTCATAGAACCGATCAACCTCAGCTTCTTCGGCCTCAGTGGTTGGGGCATAGACTTGAATTACTGTGATGTTGAATGGTTTGCCTTGGATTCGTACTGAGATCATTCTATCATTTTTAAGATTGTACCCCAGTACTGCTTTTCCCACCCTTTTGTTGACTATGAGTGCTACTCCATTTCTTCTAAGGGATTCTTGCCCACAATAGTAGATATGATGGTCACCTGAATTAAATTCGCCCATGCCTGTCCATTTTAGTTCGCTGATTCCCAAGATGTCGATGTTCAATCTTGCCATCTCATGTTTGACCACCTCCAGCTTACCTTGATTCATTGATCTGACATTCCAGGTTCCTAAACAATATTGTTCTTTACAGCATCGGATTTTCTTTTCACCGCCAGACACATCCACAGCTGAGTGTCCTTTCGGGTTTGGCCCAGCCGCTTCACTCTTTCTGGCACTACTTGGAAATACCCTCTGCTCTTCCCCAGTAGCATATTGGACACCTTCCGACCTGAGGGGCTCATCTTCCGGCATCATCTCTTTTAGCCTTGTGATACGTTCCATGGGGTTTTCTTGGCAAGAATACTGGAGTGGGTTGCCATTTCCTTCTCCAGTGGACCACATTTTGTCAGAACTCTCTGCCATGACCTGTCCGTCTTGGGTAGCCCTGCACGGCATAGCTTATGGCTTCACTGAGTTACACAAGCCCCTTCGCCACAACAAGGCAGTGATCCATGAAGGGGGCCCATTTCTTTAGATCAGTCTTAATCTCTATTGCAGATGCACATGGCTTTATTAATTAATTACATTTATATAACACCCAACTTGTAGAGTCCTCAGGGCAGTTTACAATCATTTAAAAAAAGAAACAAACCCAAACCAACATTAACAAACAAAACAAGAAATCTAACAATGAAAATATCAAAATATCAAAATATTAAAACATTAAAACATTAAAAATGTTGCAAATATTGAGGAAAGGAAAGGTTCCTCCTGTGCAAGCAACGAGTCATTGCTGACTCCTAGAGGGATACCGCTTGCGCTGGCATTTTCATGGCAGACTGTAGCAGGGTGGTTTGCCATTGCCTTCCCCAGTCATGACTACCTTTCCCCCAGCAAGCTGGGTACTCATTTTACTGACCACGGAAGGATGGAAGGCTGAGTCGACCTGAGCTGGCTACCTGGGACCCGTCTTCCTCTGGGATCGAGCTCAGGTCGTGGGGAGAGTTTCAGTTGCAATATTGCCACCTACCACTCTGCGCCACACAAGGCTCTGCAAATATTGAACAGCCAGCTTAATCATCAGAGCACCGTATTAAACATTAAATGCCTGCTGGAAGAGGAAGGTCTTAACCCGACGTCTAAATGTACACAGTGAATACGCCAGACAGCTCTCCCTGGGAAGGGCATTCAGGCCCAACCCAAGGTATCTTGCTGCCTTGAGTGCGGTGGCAGTCCCACCCCCCACCCCCTGGCTGGCCTATCCACTGTTCTTGCTGCCGCTGCCCTCACTCTCAGCTGCCACCACCCACACTCCTGCATGACCTCCTCCCTCCCTGCTTGGCTGGCCAGCCCACCAGCTGGCCTCTCCCTCACTTGCTCTGCCAGCCAGCTCATCTGGTTACTCATTCCTGCCAGCCTGGCCACTGCTCCTGTCTTGTGCCCCAACTGTCACGGGAGGTCCAGCAAAGGCCCGGGCTAACCTCTCATGATAGCTCATAGGAGCCCTGTGGGTGGGTGGGACACAAGGCAGGAGTGACCAGACAGGCAGGAACAAGCAGCCAGCCAGCTGCCTGAGCACGTGAGAGAGAGGCTAGCCAAGCAGGTAGGCTGGGCAGGTGGGTGGGTGGTGGCTGAAGCCATGGCCGCCCACAGTACAAAGAAGAAGCAGGCCCTCCTGGCAGGGGTGGGGTGGGGAGAGCAGTGCTACTTTTCCTGTTCTGCCACCTGATCTGGCCACATGATCCCACACAATGGTAGGCCCAGTCCTGAGGGCATTCCATAGATAGGAGGTCACTACAGAAAAGACTGTTTCCCTGGTATCCACCATTGTGGGTGGTGGCATCACTGTGTACTTGTGGTATAGCCAAATACACTCAGAACCATCCTTGTTATATCCACACCTGGTAAGACATTTGTTTTAGGTTAACTAGGGCCAAAACTTTATTAAAATTAACATAGAAGATCTGCAACGAAAACTGAGAGCTATTAGGAACTAGCTGAGGCAGTTCTCTTGCAACCTCCTCCTTGCTTACCTGAGAGCAAGCCTGACTCTGCCCTGAACTGGAAGCAGTGTACAGTAGGGATGTCAGAGAATTTCGCCATGAATCTTGGGGAGGCCGAATGCCAGCGCATTCAGCCCCCCGAAATTGGTGGTGAAACGATCTGCCCCCCCGCCCCCCCCGGGACAGGACTTACCTTGGGCGAATCCTCCTGGCGGTGGCGGCTCCGGTGGCAGTTCGGCGGCGGTTTGGCAGCGGCGGCTGAGGCGGCCGGACTTCCGACCGGCTGCCGCCGCCATTTCCAGTAAAAAAAACCCAAAAAAAGTGATAGGCTACGTAAAGATTTACGTAGCCTATCACGGCTAGATTTTTAAAAAATACCGTGATAGGCTACGTAAATCTTTATGTAGCCTATCATGGCTGAGTAAAAAACAACAACACCATGCATACGCAAATGGCGGCGCCCATGGGCGCCGCCATTTCCGTTCCTTATTTTGGCACGTGTAGTCTACGTAAACATTTACGTAGACTATGGCGAAAATAAGGGGAACGCAAATAGCGTAGCGTCTATGCTATTTGCTTTCCCCTTATTTTCGCTGTAGTCTACATAAATGTTTACGTAGACTACACGTGCCAAAATAAGGAACGGAAATGGCGGCGCCCATGGGCGCTGCCATTTGCATACCCGTGGGTTTTTTTTTTTACTCAGCTGTGATAGGCTACGTAAACATTTACGTAGCCTATCACGGCTGACTGCAGGGACGCAAACGGTAGTGGCTACGGCCACCGCCATTTGCGGCCCAGCCGGCCAGGATTCGGGGGTGGAGGGACGGAGCGCCTCCCCCCCGGCCAGAATTTCAGGGGGGGAGGGACGGAGCGCCTCCCCACCCGGTCAGAATTTCGGGGGGAGGGACGGAGCACCTCCCCCCCACCGTGAATCAAATTTCGTTCAAAGTAAGTGGCTTTCGTACATCCCTAGTGTACAGCCTGTTTCCACTGCATCTGACCTAACCAGATGAATCACTACTTCCCCAAGTCCCAAGACTATGGGTATATAATCCAGGTAAGCCCCAAAGGAACTTAAGAAGAGCCATCCTGGATTCTAGTCCATCTAGTCCAGCATTCTGTTCACACAGTGGCCAACAAGCTGTCGACAGGAGACCCACAAGCAGGGCATGAGTGCCACAGCACTCTCTGCTCATGTTCCCCAGCAACTGGTATGCATACTGCCTTTGATACTGGAGGTAGCATATAACCATCAGGACTAGTAGCCATTGACTGACTTCTCCTCCAGGAAGGGGTTCTTTTCCCCACCCCCTGGATCCCAAAGCCCTGAGTGGCAAGTTTTAATATATTATCTCGCCCTGCCATTGTGACCAGACTATAAATGTATTTGGTGCTATCCAATATTAAATGTATGGTATGGGGCCGTGGTGGCTTAGTGGTTAAGACACTGAACTGCAGACTGGAAGGTCGGCAGGTCAGCAGTTAGAGACCCGAGTGCTGCGTGACGGAGTGAGCTCCCGTCTTCAGTCCCAGCTTCTGCCAACCTAGCAGTTCGAAAGCAAGAAATTGCAAGTAGATAAATAGGTACCGCCTCGGCGGGAAAGGTAACAGCGTTCCGTGCACCTCGGTGTTCAGTCATGCCGGCCACATGACCACGGAAGCATCTTCGGACAGCGCTGGCTCTTTGGCTTAGAAACGGGGATGAGCACCGCAGCCTAGAGTCGGACACGACTGGTTGGGGACACCTTTACTTTTTTACCTTTTTAATATTAAATGTAGGAGTGGGCAAATCTGTCAGTTTCGTTTTCTCCCACACCCAGTTTTTTTCAAGTTCCTTCTCTTCCGAATATGAAGAACCTTGTTAATTTTGGCAAATTCATATCAAAAACTAACTAACAAAATTCTCACCCATCTGCACCAGCCACATTCAATAGGTACAGATATTCCTAGCATGGAGAAGACCATGTTATGGCTACTTGCCATATAACTGTTAAAGATCAGGAGCTTGTCAGAAAAAAAGAACTAGCAACCCTAATTAAGCAGTAACATGGTTGAATTCATGGGGATTCAAACCCAGACTTTTAAGAACAAAGCACTCAAAGCCCTGGGCCTGGGTGAGCAAATCAGTTGGATTTTGTTTTTCCCACCTTTGATTTTTTTTTAATCTCAAGGTCTTTTTGTCTCCAATATGGAAAACTTTGCAAATTTTGGTAAACTTTTATCAAGAGTTTTTAATAGTTTTTATCACTTTTTAATATTTTAACTATTTTTAATGTATTTTATTGCTGTAAACCACCTTGGGAGGGCTTCTGTCCTGAGAGGCGGCCAAGAAATATTTTAAATAAACAAATAAATAAGGCAAAACTGATACTAAATTGTCACCCATCCCTAATTACATGTCAACCTCCTGGAGGATAGTGCACAGTAGTAGACCAAAAAAAAAAGAACCTGCTTCCTTCATCCTAATGTGGTCAACAGGAAAAAAATTTCCTACTTTGCCCTTAAGTGCACAGCTTCTCCTACACTGCAGACCTACAGAACCAATGTGAGGGCAGTGAGGCACTCCAAAAAGGTCTGGAGAGAATGCAGGCACAGGCTTTTAAGTGCTTTTCTGCTCTAGACAAAATCTGGTCTTGGCAATGTTTATTAGATACTGGAATGAAGACTAAAGGGGGGAATGGGAGCGCCCCTTAAGGAGAGTTGCAAACAAAAAGTTCCACCATTATCCATCTCAATGGTGGACTACCATTATACATCTCAAAATCCTACTGCTTATAGAAGTGCTACTTGTTGAGCTAGTAACTTGTAATGTGGCATCCAGGATCTATCTGATGGGGTCTACAGTTGTGGACAATTTCAAAGTAATCCAACACAAATTGCCACAGGTACAGCATATTAAACAGTGCTCAGAACGGACATATTTGTCATTTTTACTCCAAGCTGCAGCTCAGCATATCATATATTTCTTTCAAATGCTGATGAAAACTACTGATGTGTGTTATTCAGGGTTGTTGAATAAGCTTTCATTAGTTTAGTGACGTTCTGAGCAGCAGTTCAAAAGTATGTAAAGTTTTTCTGCCTTGTAAAAGCCAGTGGTAGCAACTGCTGGCAAAGTTGTGTCGGGCACGCTCAGTTCCACTATGAAGCTAGAATGCTGCCAGTACTCCAAGGTTTTCAGATAAATTCTATTACAGAGGGATTCTGTATGCAATGCCTATTTCTTTAGTTATGGAATGTCACCTCACAAGGTGAGTCTACAATGTTACTGCACGGATAGGACCCTAGCATGGGGTGGGGGATAGGGAGGCTTTAATCCTTTAATCCACCATGGTCTCAGTCTGGATCATGCCCCCCACTGCCTCCCATTTACATTGCCAAAAAAGGCATCCCATTGTAATGTAAATCGCAGGCATAGGGCAAAGGGCTAAAGCCTGCTAGGGAACACTCTAGTCCTGATCCAAATGAGGTCCCATGAGCATACTTTGAGTAAAAAAAAAAGGGGGGGGAACCTAGCTACATCTTTAAAGTAACAAGCAATTTGACCCTCAGAGAATTTGGGAGGGGGAGAACAGACTGCACAGGTGAGGGGAGCAGAAGAATTACTGAAAGCAGAAACGTAGCACAAAAGCCTCTTACTTTGTGCAAAGTGGGAAAAGGACATGCAAGTATCGTGTCTCATGCTAGGGGAATATCCACACATTACACTGAATGTGCATTCCCATTCTGTATACCCTCATTAAGATGGTTGTGAGAATCTAG
This sequence comes from Heloderma suspectum, assembly GCF_057233095.1. Taxonomy (NCBI): domain Eukaryota; kingdom Metazoa; phylum Chordata; class Lepidosauria; order Squamata; family Helodermatidae; genus Heloderma; species Heloderma suspectum. Next base: position 73,887,409 of record NC_139460.1, on the reverse strand, counting down.
CCCTGTTCAGCCATTCTCATTGTGTGTAAGTTCTACACATGACGAAGGAAGCAGGGATTGAGCTCACTGGCTCCACCCCCTTCCTCACCATTCTCGTAGCTTTCTACATGTGGAGGGTTAGTGTCTGCAGAGAACAGCCTCCTCTATCTGTGGAAATTCTCCCAGAGATTTTAGAATCCTTATTCTTGAAATGAAATCATGATTAGATTACCGTTAGTTCAGTATTTATAATCCCATTTATCATATAGGTAAACTTGCAAGAAAGAAGATTCAAATACACTGGGGAGAGGGTAGGATTGCCAACACTGTAATTATAAATTTTCTTTTCAAAACTAGGGGAATTCAATGATTTAAAAAACAAACAAAAACCCCTGCTGTTTTAAGACCAGAGTTAAGGCTATCTCATGTTGGCTCAAGCCAGAGCATTGGAAGCTAAGGCTGATGCCTTAACTGACATGCCCCGTGATCAATGATAATGTGCAATGTCACAAATTGTGCTTGCTTACAATGTACCTTCCATGCACCCTCACTTTTCTTGGTCAGCAAAGATGCCCCATGTTGTACTGGTCCTGTATTGCCTTATGAAGCATCTAGCCTTACTGGTAGAAGATGGCTCCCTCTCATTCTTTAACCCATCCTGCCAGCTACTGATGTAAGCAACAAACTGGCATGGGTCCATTCACAGAAGGACTCCTTTAGCAAAACAGTAAGGCTCAGATGCTTTATAAAATACTACAGGACCTGGAGCATCTTTGCTGGTCCCAGGCACTCCATCTTCCCCATTTGAATTTGGGCCTGAAAGACCAAGGGTGCATGGAGGGCAAGTTGTAAGCAAGCACAGTTTGTGACATAGCACAAAGACATCACTGATCATGGGGCATGTCAGTTACCAATTTCCTGGCTTCAGCCAACCTTAACTGTGGTTTAAACCAGCAAGGGTCTCTCTCTCTCTCTCTCTCTCTCTCTCTCTCTTTCTCTCTCTCTCTCTCTCTCTCTGTGTGTGTGTTTCATCGTTGAGTTGTTTCATTTCTTTGGGTTGCAGTTTGTTTTTGTAAAGAAAATAGATAGGATTAGTCATGCTTAGAGTAACCCACTGAAATTAATGGGACATAAGTTAATTATAACTTGTTCCACTGATTTCAATGGGCTTACTCTAGGCATTACTGGATCCAATCCTATATGTATTATTATTAAAGGTACATACAATTGGAGTATTAATCCCACTGATTATGCAGAAAACTCTAGGCAAAGTTCAAAGGCTTCATTAAAGGATACCAGTTTTACTATTTTGCTGCTCATCCAAATGATACCCACCCACCTCCTCCTTTAAATCTCCATGTCACAGCAACATTATTGTCTTTCAGGATTTAATATATTAGGTACTCAGTGCTTTAGCTAAATAACAGTAGAACCTTGAGTCTAAATATATCTGCTTGTACTGTCATTATAATGTCCTGCAATGCAAGCATGTCATTTAATGATGTGCTGGTGTGAGAATTATTGAGCCCTTCTCTTAAGTACTTGCAAGTTAGTGCAGCAATCCTTGAGACTGAACTCTAGGAATGATGGTTTTATTATCTGTTAATTGATTAGAAAAATACTTTGAAATTAAGATAAAAGAGATAAATTAACTATGGTGTTAACCAAACACGTCTCTGTAAACATGAAAATGTTTGGACAGCATTTTTATTAGTCTAGCCCTGTAGTTTCAAAAATGTGAGGTTGTGCCCATGAGGTGTGTTCTAGAAGCCAGCAGATGGGTAATCAAGGTCCAAGTAAAGGGCCCAAGTGCCACAAAGGATGAGGCATGCCATTTCTAAATTAAGTAATGGAACAGGGTTGTAAGTCTTAAGCTGAGACAAATCTCTGAGGAGGGAAGACAAGACATTGTCAGTTATCAGATCAGTAATAAAACTTAGGGCACAAACCTATGGGATTGCAGCCCCTTAGATGGAAGATTGTTAATTGTTAATGAAAATTATTTCTTTTTTCCTTTTCTGTTCTTTCCGGTACATCTTTTAAAAGAAGTTGGTAGACATGCAATTCACTCCTGAGGTCATGGTATTTCTACCTTATAACAATTTAGTTTTAGGTTTTCCTGCCTGCTGGGCTATCTGCATGATAAAATATATGTACCTAAAAATATATATGTGATGCAATCTTATGCCTGACTACTCAGAAGTAAGTCCTATTGCATCCAATGGGACTTACTCCTAGGTAAGTCTGTATAGGGTTGTGGCCACAAACATGCTAACTCAGTTATTCAGCTATACACTAGACTTGAGGTCACAACCTTTACACTCCTTTATCCACGACGCCACAAGGAAACCAGTGGGGCTTCTCTAAAATTTAGGAACGTAGGAGTTCAGTTTTAGGGCAGCTTGTAGGCTAAGATTATTGTGAAATAATCAGGGTCCCACTTTGAAATTGCTATGAGGCTTCTCATCCTTGTAAAGTATGTGCAGGCTAGGGTGGAAATAATGACTATATGCCTGTGACCAGCTGACCACCTGTCTGCCTGCTTAGTCTGCTGTCCAGGTGCTAAATGTTGATAGGCATCTTCAAGACCCCTGCTGGCTCCCCTTCTTATGGTTCTTTATTCTTAAACCAGATGTGGATTGGATACCCCCTTGAACAGAGAAGCCCTTCAAATACAGGACTGTCTTCTCTAAAGGAGGACACATGGCCATGCTAGGGGAGCAGGGCCTTTCCTGTGCAGTCCTTATGCACTATAAGAAATACTCATACAAATAGGCGAACTTCTTCCTTAGACAAGAATGGGAAATCCTTTTGTGTTCAGGACAAACTACATCTGGTCTGTGTAAAGTGTAGCAGCTGAACTGTTCTGCTTCACTTGCTTAGCCTGAACAATCTGTTCTGAATACTTCTTGTTTATCAGTATGAACACTGAAGTTATTCTATTTCTATTCTCTTTCCCTACCAACAAGGAGTTTGCATGCACAAGACCAAAATGCTATTAAAATATAGAACACCAGGCAGAGTGTCTATTAGACATACAACATATGTTGCATGAGAACATTTGCAAAACTGATGACATAATTTAGTGGCCTGTTTTATCCAGACAGCCAGTCAGTATGTCAGACAAGTGCAAAAAGAACCAAAGATGCAATGTCATTGTATAGGCATCTGTTGCATTGTGTTATGCTATAGAATCTATACAGTTTTTGAGAGATGCTCTCTTCAGAGATCATAATAAAGAGGCTTCTGGGAAGAGGGCTTTTAGCCTCACCATAAGTTACAAAGGTCAAGAAAATACCGGCTAGAGAAAGAGGTAAAACAACACATAAAAAGCTGTTGGCATAAGTTGTAGGGTGCTTGAGTTGAGCACACTTCCCAGAGACTGACAAGGGAAGCTCAGAGGTTGCCCAGTTCCTTTCCCCTCAAAGCCCCAGGACTTCACTTAGCTGGCACATGATTTAAACACACACACACACACATTTGGGGGTATTTGCTTAGCTTTGCCTGAGCTATGAATCATGTCTTGGACTTGGGCCAAAAAATAAACAAGCAAAACTTCATCATTTTTTTTACAGAGGCCTCTGAATTTGTACTTCTGAGTCCCAAAATACAAGTTTCAGGGAGCTCAAAATGCTTGCTTCGAAGAAAAAATAAACAAACATTAGGACCTCTGGATGCTTCCATGGCTCAAAGGGAAGAAGATTGGCCAGGTGCAGGTTGGCTCAGAAATAAGGAACTCTGTTTCCCAGTTTTGGGAGAATTGGCCCAACTTATTTCCAGACCAATCCAGTTCAGGCAGAGAGTGAGTATGTCTCACACACATCTTCTCATTTCACATTCTGAGCTACAGAAATGGCACATGACTGGCATATGACAATACATTCTGAGCATTAGAAACAAGGCAAATGCATATCCAAACCAAGTAATTGAAAAATTCATCAACGTAACAACTTTCTACTAGCCAAAAATGTTTTTAGGACATTTTGCTCGGCTCTACTTGGAACCAACAATTACCTTCAATATAGGCATAATCCTATCAAGATAGGCGGCCGCCTCCAAACTCGGAGGCAACTGCCTATCCAAAGCAAGGCAGGAGAAGCACAGAGGGGATTGTGCTTCTCCTGCCCTGCTTTTTTGGCTAGACAGCCAATTGCAGCTGTCTAGCTGTGGGAGCACAGAGCGGGGAAGGAGGCTGCTGGTACGACACATAGGATGCATCGTACACGCAGCTATGGCCGCCCCGGAACACCCCCAACCACGCTCCTCTTGTGAAGAAGTGGAAGTGGAGGGAGGTCGGTTCTCCAGGAACTGACCTTAGAGCACAGAGGTCAGTTCCTGGGAAATGGCATATCCTATGGCCATCTAGCCACTGTCTAGCAGCCATAGGATTGCTCCCTCCATGTTATTTATTTATATTTAGTACACTTAGGAAAGGTGTACTAAATATAAATATTTAGGTGTACACTTTCAGCGAAGGAGATTGTTACCTTGTCGTGGTGCTGGAGCTTGAGCACCTCAATGACGTCATGAGCTAAACCATGAAGGGACACCCAAGACGGGAAAGTCATGGCAGAGAGGTCAGATTCCTGGGGAAGGAAACGGCAACCCACCCCAGTATTCTTGCAATGAAAACTAAATGGATCAGTACAACCAGAGATATGTCGGTATACCATCAGAAGATGGGACTCCCAGGTCAGAAGATGGTCAAAATGCTACTGGGGAGGAACAGAGGATAAGTTCAACTAGTCCCAGATGTGATGACGCAGCTAGCTGAAAGCCGAAAGGATGGCTAGCAGCCGATGGTGCTGGTGGTGAACGACGAATCCGATGTTCTAAAGATCAAGACACCATAGGAACCTGGAATGTAAGATCTATGAGCCAGGGCAAATTGGATGTGGTTATTGGGGAGATGTCCAGATTAAATACAGACATTTTGGGTGTCAGTGAACTGAAATGGACTGGAATGGGCCACTTCACATCAGATGACCACCAGATCTACTACTGTGGACAAGAGGACCACAGAAGAAATGGAGTAGCCTTCATAATTAATAATAAAGTGGCTAAAGCAGTGCTTGGATACAATCCAAAAAATGACAGAATGATCTCAATTTGAATTCAGGGTAAGCCATCACACTGACAACAAAGGTCCGCATAGTTAAAGCAATAGTATTCCCCGTAGTAACCTATGGCTGCGAGAGCTGGACCATAAGGAAGGTTGAGCGAAGGAAGATATATACTTTTGAACTGTGGTGCTGGTGGAAAATTCTGAGAGTGCCTTGGACTGCAAGAAAATCAAACCAGTCCATACTCCAGGAAATCAAGCCAGACTGCTCACTTGAGGAAAGGATATTAAAGGCAAAACTGAAGTACTTTGGCCACATAATGAGAAGACAGGATACCCTGGAGAAGATGCTGATGCTAGGGAAAGTGGAAGGCCAAAGGAAGAGGGGTGGACCAAGGGCAAGATGGATGGATGATATTCTGAAGGTGACGGACACGACCTTGGGGGAGCTGGGGGTGGCGATGGCCGACAGGAAGCTCTGGTGTGGGCTAGTCCATGAAGTCATGAAGAGTCGGAAGCGACTGAATGAATAAACAACAACACATTTAGATCTCACCTTTCTTACATCATAATTTAATAACAATATTTGAGGTCACAATTGATTTACAGATAAACACACTGGTGTTGAGCCCTATTCTAATTTGTAATTTTTATCCTGGATTGGACAAAAACCAGAGAAACACATTTGATTTTTGTTTAATTTGCTTACTTTTTTTTTTTTTAATTCTCCCACATTGAACACTTTGCCTCTTTTGGCAGGGTGTCCTTGAAGATTTGCTGAAAGACGAGTTTTCTTTGCAACCCACAAACAGGGTAGTAGTTTGGAACGGCATCTCACTTGACAAGAAACAAGTTGTACAGTTTACAAGAGAGTTTTATAAGAAGACTCTTAAACCTCCATTGACAGGTGGGGTCAACCGAACCTCAATAGCACTGGAAAAACATGTTCCTGGTTGTCCTCAGCTATAATGAGGTGTGGATTTCCATGTTGTGTTTTTAGGAGGGAACAGAGAACAACTCCTTAATGTAGTGAAAAATCAATCTTTTTACTCATACAGTCAACTCTACCCTTATTGGAATGACTGGGACAACTGGAAAACTATGTACTTAAGGTGCTAGGGGTCAAAGTGACCCCACTGAATGCTGTTTAAAGTTATTACTTACTCATCATGTCTACAGATACTTAGCCCAGAACCTCTTCTATCCATTTCATGTGAGAAAAGAGCACAGAGGGTGCCAAAAACAATATTTTGCCTATTTTTTAAATTGCTGACTTTCCTTAACATCACCACAAACTGTTTTGTATCTGAAATTAACAGTGCCCTGCAGGTTTACAACAACCCATTATAAACCCGAATTTGGAAAACATTTGTCCCCAATTAGAACCTTCCTTATGACTTGGCAAAACTGTTTCTTTCATCATAGCTATCATTTTACGCAAAAATGTACTAATACAGCTTTTGGGGTCCTTTTTTGCCCCAACAGCAAGACTCTCCCACAGCCCTTCTGGTTTTGATTTGATTGTATTGTTTTAAAAAGGAATTTCCCACTTAATGTATTTCCCACAGGCTGGGATTTATAGACCTTGGAAGGGGATTACATCCCCCATTGGTTGACCCCTTCTTTATGAGGGTTTCCAAGAATCCGGCCCCACTGGGGCCTGTGACGGAATGGAGCACTCACCTCTGGCTCCCCCCGGAATCCGTGCGGGTCAGCTCCCTTGTCGTGTTGATCCTGCAGAGCCGGCCGCCAGCTCCGCTCTGCTGGCGATAGAGCTGGCCTCCATTGCCATGCAGTATTGCTGGGGTACGGTGAGTCTCCAGACGCAAATGGCGTAGTGGATGCCATTTGTGGCCGTAAAGCTGGTAGATTAGCCTAAATGCAGCTGTAAATGGCTGCATTTAGGCTAATCTACCAGCTTTACAGCCGCAAATGGCGTCCACTACACCATTTGTGTCCGGAGACTCACTTACCCTACCCCAGCGATAAGGCACGGCAATGGCGGTTGGCCATATCGCCAGCGGAGTGGAGCCGGTGGTTGGCTCCGCAGGATTGCCACGGAGCAGAGCCCGTCTGGACGGATTCCAGGGGGAGGGAGGGATCGCCTCCCCCCACCGCCTCCCCCGCCACCCAGAATGGGGTAAGCATTCTGTCCATCTCTAAGAATTTCTCAGCCCTATTGCCAGGGACACCTCCCTTCAGTCCAGCCCTAGGAAAAAAGTAAAAAGGAAGATGCTTTGGATTTTCACGCCCCAAAGCTCAGAAGACACAAAACTTAACTATGTCTTATGAACTATCTTGAGAACACAAAGAATAGTTTAGCAGCCATGCAGGGAAAGTTTTAGTGAGAAATTCCCTTTTTAAACAATACTGCCAAAATAGGAAGAACAAAGGAATGCAACAATCACACGCATAAAGTCAATTTAATTTAGCTAGTTACATCTTACCTATGTCAGTAGAGTTTTAGGTTTGAGCATATGCAGAGTTCCTTGCAAAGAGGATAGTCTGAAAGGAAGTACATTTTGCCTTCTGATTAGATGTTATTCAGAAGATTCAGACTGAGAGCAGAAGTCACATATTTTATTTATGGGAATCTAAGATCAGTGAAAACCAGCCTCTTAATGGAAATTGACTGTTGTTTTTGCCTAATGGTGTGATAAGCTCCATTTCTGATGTCAGTGATCTAGCCAGCAAATCAGAAAATTGCATTGTTGTTGGACTCACCTTCTTAACAGCTCTAGACTTATGTCTCGAAAGAGCCATCCAGTTCCAGTTGAACAAAGCACTGGGTGAAAGAGCTTAAGTTCTCAGTGACCTGATTCCCATGACACACGGGTGGTTAATAAGCCACCCTGACCTATTAACCATCCCCGGGCATGCTGATCACATGCTGGTGAATTCAGCTAATTACCCTCACTGGGCTTGGCTTGTTGTTGCATGAAAACCCAGTGAGGGTGGGTGGCTGGGGTGATTAACAAGCCACCAAGTACCCACACTGTTTGTTTACCACCCAAGCCACCCACTCTCACTGGGTTCGCATGTAATGCTTGCCTGGGACATGGTGAGAGGCAGCCTCAGAACTGTTAGAGCCTTTCACTGCTGACACCAAGCACTATGTGCCCATGTAACCATTTTGTCTATGCTACTCATGCTTGTGAAATATGGTTATTGTGCATAGGCTGCTCAGGTAGCGTTGGCTATGGACGCAACGTCTGTGAGATTTGTTGTTGTAATTTACCATTCATTCTTGTAATTTACCATTCATGATTATTGCTTTGTTATACTTGTGTAATGGATATAATTATGGTGCATGTATATTAGGGCAGAATCCTATCGTCGCCTCCCTGCTCCTCCCACTTTGCATTTTCACTTGACAGGCTTTTTTGCCCATCAAGCTGGGGTACATCAGAGGGCGGGGAGGAGGCTGGAAAGGCATCAGGGTAGCTCATATCCCAGCCTCTCCAGTCCCTTCCCTACCCACTGGAATGCCCCCTTGACCCCCTCTCCGAGGTTAAGTTCTGAACCTCAGAGAGGCAGCCAGCATAGTTCTTTCCACACTGGCTGCAGGAGGAGGGGGCGGAGCATGGATTCCCAGCTCTGAGGTCAGAGTGCTGTGTCCAACCCTGGATACAGGAATCTGAAGTATCTTATGGCCCCACAGACGCTGTTTAGGGGCCATTGTTCCCTTAATGGCACAATTTTAAAAAATATATATGTTGTGTCAGTTAGACCCAACATATTGTACTGTACATTGTTGGGTATTATTAACCCCAAGGACCTATGTGCAACTATATTATTTTACTGGAAAGGGCATGTTATTGTTTTTACTTGCAAATGCTACCATGCTTAATAGCTTCCACTAGCTATTTTATTTGTATGGCTTTCTTGTGGTACATCTGACCATGATACTAGATTGGTACAGTCCATTTTTCTATTGACAAAGGGTTAATGAGTCTTTTGTCTTGGATTTGAAAGCTACAATATGAGGAGGAATGCTTTTGGAGAAAATATCCGAAGTTTTCCATTGCACATGCAAAGCAGAAAAATCTTTTTATTATATGATACCTTTTCTGCTTAGAATCATCAGGATGGCACACTGATTAGCTCTTGATTAACTAATGTATCTCTGATGAAAATGGCTAATTAGATGCTAGGTTATTTTATTAATGGATTTGAGTTGACTTCCTCCCAGAAAAACAAGATGAAATTGTTTAGTATCTCATCTTTTAATGCTATGTATTGGCCTAATCCTGTTACACAGCATGGATGCACTGTGGGAACTTCTAGGGCAGTTTCCAATGGAATTTGCACCCCCATTGATTCCATTCCACAAGTGAGACACACCACTTGCACAGTGGAGATGTAACGTCTGGGAGCAACAGGAAATGAGTGGAAATGCTCATTCCTGGAATGGGCCAAGTTAGCGGAGCTCTCATAAGGGAGCTCTGCTGATCTGGCCCGATCCAGAAATGAGCATTTCCACTCATTTGGGGGCTTCCTTAAAAGAAGCATTAAATCTACCTTGTGCAAATTGTGGGTCCCGCTTGTGGAATGGAAATGGTGGGAGGGGCCACTAGCACAACATAATTGGTGGGAAGGGCCACTTGCGCAATGGCCCTGTTGGATCCCACCCCAGCTGTCCAAAGCATTCTCAAAGCACTTTGCAGAACGTCAGGAATCTATGGTGTGTTCAGCCCCACTTCAGCATTCAAAAAATCACATCGTAAGACACAGGCAGAGCATGGGGCCATGCTGTATAGCCCTGCCCCCTGACATTGCACAGGGGCACAGCTAGTTCTGAGGGCCCCTGGGCAAGTTGCAATCCCAGCACACGCACACCCCCACTGCCAGCCAGCCAGCCAGCCAGCCAGCCATCCCTCCTTCCTTTTTTTAAAAAAACCCTAGTAGCAACAGTGGGAGCTCCTCCCTTTCCTTCTAGCCCACCAAAGAGTCCATGCCTTGACCATTCATCACAAGCTCTTTCTTCTGCTGCCAATTCAGCTTGGAGGATTTCTTTGGCTTCTGAAGAGGTGGAAGTGGCAGTGAGAGGCAACAATGGGACCCTAGCAACAGCCGGCCAGGTCAGCCTGCACTGTTTAAAATAACTTTTTATTTTACTTACATTTTGAGTAGCAGTAGTCTGAACCAATCAGATTCTGCCTTTGGAGGGATCCAGCCTATGAGGGCACAGGAGTGTTGAAGGGCATCACTCCTGTGCCCTCATTAGTTGTGTCCCCCAAAGGCAGTGTCTAATTCGTTCAGATCGCTGCTACTCAAAACGTAAGTTTTTTTAAATGTTATTTTGAAATGGCGCACTGCCGTAAGTGTAGGTTGTCCTGGCTGGCTGATGCGGTGCTTCCTTTTGCTAGCCCCTGGGGACGGCCAGGCTGCACTAGCAGGGACAGAGGGAAGGAGGAGGTGCTGCCAGGTAAAAAAAGAAATAAAAAGGAAGGAGAGGAGGAGGCCTGGGCTGCTGTGGTGGTGGGTGACTGGTGGTCATTTTGGGGATCCAGGGTCACAGACCTGCACCCCATGGCCTGGCCCTGGCTGTGCCATTGATGCTGCATGTGTTACAAGCCCACCCCACCATGTCAATGCATATAGCATGAATGTCTGCAGAGAGGGGCTTATGTATCTATACAATCCAGAATTCCTTTTTTGAGGCTTCTGTGGTTGTGTACATCTATTCTTCAGATATGTCTCCACTCTCCATGGCTGAATCTACACATAGCAGTTTTACCATTATCATACCGTTATCATAACAATTGGTACACATGACACCAGTGGGCACCAATAGTTATGATAATGGTATGATGAGGGTATAACTGCTATGTGTAGATTCAGCCCATGTCATTTGGAAGATCTGGGCCCAGTCTACATGGGAAACTTATCGTGGTGCTACTGTGCCTCACACACAGGCATGACACTGGATGTTATCCCCAATCTGTTTTAGTCCTGGGTTTTCTTGCCATAAAAACCGCATTTTCGTAAAGTCCTTTTGAGACAGGTTTTCCAGTTACCCTGACTTCTATGCGGTTTGGGACTCAGTGTGTCCTAAACTTGCAGTGCTACTCCGGGGGAGGAGGAGTGGCTTCAGCCTGTGAGGAGGAGCGGAAAGTTGCATCACTGAAGGGTGGACCCGACAGGAATGGAAGGAGTTAACCCTTCCTGTCAGCTTCACCCTCCACTGACCGAGGTGGGGGTGGGATGGGGTGTGTTAATGCATACCTATGGAGATGTGAATAACACACACATTTCTCTCTTGCTCTTTCTCTCTCTCTCTGCTCTGCCCAGTGAACTGAAGACTTAATGCAAGTGACTTACTCCTGAGAAAGTCAGCACATTGCCTTCGACTTAAAAACAAAAAAAAACTCCACTCCTCCTTTGCATCATTGTACCTCCAAATAAGCTTGATGTCCCAAGACACTTTCTCTCCTTTATCCCTTTCATTTCTTTGCCTCAAGGAACAAGTAGCTGAAAATGGATAACCATGTCTGCTCAGAAGTAAATTATACTCTCTTCAGTGAGACTTACTTCTGAGAAAGTCAGCATGTTGCTTTTGCTGCTTCCCCCTCCCACTGCATTTGGGGGGGGGAGTCAAGTTCTCCCCTTTGTCCTTTTTATTTCTTTGCCTCAAGGAATGAGATGAATACACCAGATAAACATGTCTACTTGGAAGTAAATCACATTGTATTCCACTGCACTTACTCAGCACGGGAGAGAGGGGTGAGAATTGAGAATTGCTTTTTGGATGATTTTTTTAAAAAAATCTCCACTCATTCGCTGCATTGGACCTGCACACAATGGATTTTAAAGATTAATTGATTTTTTTATTTTAAAAAGAGAAAGCTTGTTGATGTCATGAGACTCTTCCTACTTTTAGCCAAATTAATGCGGTTTAAGATTATCTTTGCCTCAGGAAAGCAGGATTTATTCTTTTGTCTCACTATATTAATTGCCTTTGTGTGCCACAGGAGGAGTAAATGCGAATTCGGGAGAATGCATTTTTGAACTGCATCAGCGTCTTGCCTTTGTGTAGATTGGGCCCTTGTTACAGAAGATGTTCTTTAATTATCTAGGAAATGATGCATCCAAAGCTAAGCACTTTTAAGTCCTACTAAAATCCATAGATTTTACCATGCTTAACCATGCTTAACCATAGCTAGATCATGCCCATTCTTTAGTAGATAAATTCAAGGTCATAAAAAACATTTTGCTTACAGTGAAAATAGGAATAACAATGAATTACACACACACACACACACATACACAGACACACACACACACCATGTTGATTGCTGAAGTGAGTTTGAATGGTTCATTAGTGCCTCTTTACTGTGGGGGAGGTAGTTTGGTGGAAAGCTGCCACTGGTAGTTTTCCCACCTGTGGCAGGCATCAGAAATTCTCAAAACAAAGAATTCCAGAGGCAGGGAGGAACCAACTTTGGATCTGCTCGCTCAAAAGCTGCTCTGTTACCCCAGAGAAACCCTCAATATGAGCCTATCAGCCTGCCCTGGAGCGGGCATCATTAATTCTACTTCCATTACTGTCAAGCTCCCCCACCTTCTGCCCTGGCCAGGGAGAGCTGGCAGGGCTAGGGATGAGGTGCTAGATCCACCTCATTGCTCCTCCCTGGCACCACTCAGGATTGCTCTTCCTATATTGTTGTTCAGTTGTTAAGTCGTGTCCAACTCTTCGTGACCCCATGGACCATAGCACGCCAGGACTTCCTGTCCTCCTCTTTCTCCCGGAGTGTGCTCAAGTCCATATTCATTGCGTCGGTGATGCTATCTAGCCATCTCATCCTCTGCCATCCCCTTCTCTTTTTGCCTTCATTCTTTCCCAGCATCATGGTCTTTTCCAGGGAGTTTTCTCTTCGCATTAGGTGGCCAAAATATTTGAGCTTCAGCATCTGTCCTTCCAATGAGCAGTCAGGGTTGATTTCCTTTAGGATTGACTGATTTGGCCTCCTTGCAGCCTAGGGGACGCGTAAGAGTCTTCTCCAGCACCACAGTTTGAAAGCATTAATTCTTCAGCGCTCAGCCTTCCTTATAGTCCAGCTCTCACAGCCATACATTACTACTGGGGAAGCCATAGCTTTGATTATATGAACTTTGTCGGCACGGTGATGTCTCTGCTTCTTACTATGCTGTCTAGGTTTGCCATAGCTTTCCTCCCAAGGAGCAAGTGTCTTTTAATTTCATGGCTACATTCACCGTCTGCGGTAATCTTGGAGCCCAAGAAAGTAAAATCTGTCACTGCTTCCATTTCTTCCCCTTCTATATGCCAGGAAGTGATGGGGCCGGATGCCATGATCTTAGTTTTTTTAATGTTGAGTTTCAAACCAGCTTTTTCACTCTCCACTTTCACCCTCAACAAGAGTCTCTTTAGATCCTCTTCGCTTTCTGCCATTAGGGTGGTATCGTCTGCATATCTGAGGTTGATGATAATTCTCCCAGCAATCTTAATTCCGACTTGTGATTCATCTAGGGATGTACCAAACACCTACCTGGCTCCGTGCCAGGCAATCCGCGGTGGGGGGAGGCGCTCCGTCTCTCCCCCCGGAATCCTTGACGGGGGGGAGGCAATCTTGTCCTCCCCGCCGGAATCCTGCCCAGCTGGCTCCGCTCCGCGGCCAAGCCACTGAGCCACCGGCCAGCTCCAACCGCCCGCAGCCGGACATCCAGCCATTGGGCAGCCCTGCAGGGACACAAATGGCGGCTGCCGTAGCCACCGCCATTTGCGTCCCTGTATTGAGCCGTTATAGGCTACAGAAATATTTACGTAGCCTATCATGGCAGGGGGAAAAACCCCAGCGTACGCAAATGGCGGTAGCCGCTGCCATTTGTGTACACTGGGTTTTTTTCCTCCTGCCGTGATAGGCTACGTAAATATTTCTGTAGCGTATCATGGCTCAATACAGGGACGCAAATGGTGGTGGCTACGACAGCCGCCATTTGTGTCCCTGCAGGGCTACCCAGTGGCTGGATGTCCAGCTGCGGGCGGCTGGAGCTGGCCCGTGGCTCCACGGCTTGGCCGCAGAGCGGAGCCGGCTGGGCAGGATTCCGGGGGGGGAGGACTGGATCACCTCCCCCCATCAAGGAGGCTATCATGGCTATGAAGAGGAGGAAGCAAATGACAGCCGCAGGACAACCGCCATTCGCAAAGCAGCGCCGACGGGAGCAGGTAAGTGCTCCGTTTTGGACGCTTTTCATGGGGTGGGGGCGGCGGGGACTTCGTCCCGCACACCTTTCGTGAGGTGGGGGCTTTGTTCCGTGACGGATTTCGGGGGGCCAAATGCACTGGCATTCGGCCTCACTGAGATCCGTCACGGAATTCTCTGACATCCCTAGATTCATCCAACCCGGCGTTTCTTATGATGTACTCTGCATATAAGTTAAATAAGCAGGGCAACAATATACAGCCTTGTCGTACTCCTTTCCCAATTTTGAACCAATCGGTTGTTCCATGTCCGTTTCTTACTGTTGCTTCTTGACCCTCATACAGGTTTCTCAGGAGATAGGTAAGGTGGTCTGATACTCCCATCTCTTTAAGAATTTGCCAAAGTTTGTTGTGATCCACACAATCACAGGCTTCAGCGTAATCAATGAAGCAGAAATAGACGCTTTTCTGGAATTCTCTTGCTTTCTCCGTGATCCAGCAAATGTTGGTGATTTGATCTCTAGTTCCTCTGCCTCTTCGAAACCCAGCTTGTACTTCTGGTAGTTCTCAGTTCACATACTGCTGAAGCCTAGATTGTAGGATTCTGAGCATCACCTTGCTGGCATGTGAAATGAGTGCAATTGTACAGTAGTTTGAACACTCTTTGGCTTTGCCCTTCTTTGGAATTGGAATGTAAACTGATCTTTTCCAGTCTTGTGGCCACTATTGAGTGTAGGGATGTACAAAACACCTACCTGGCTCCGTGCCGGGCAATCCACAGTGGGGGGGGAGGCGCTCCGTCCCTCCTCCTGGTATCCTCGATGGGGGGGGAGGTGCTCCGTCCCTCCCCCCGGAATCCTGCCCGGACAGCTCCGCTCCACGGCCAAGCTGCAAAGCCGCCAGATGGCTCCAGCCGGCCGGCTGGCCGGTGGGCAGCCCTGCAGGGACACAAATGGCGGCTGTCGTAGCTGCCGCCATTTACATCCTTGTATTGAGCTGTGATAGGCTACATAAATATTTACATAGCCTATCACGGTGGGGTTGGGGAAACCCCAGCGTACGCAAATGGCGGTAGCCGCCGCCATTTGCATATGCTGGGTTTCCCCCCCCCCCCGCTGTGATAGGCTACGTAAATACTTACATAGCCTATCACGACCTCCGCAAGGATGCAAATGGCGTCCCTGCATTAGCCGTGATAGGCTACGTAAGTATTTACGTAGCCCATGGCTATGAAGAGGAGGAAGCGAATGGCGGCCACAGGACAGCCGCCATTCGCAAAGCAGTGTGGACGGGAGCAGGTAAGTGCTCCGTTTCGTGTGCCTTTCGTGGGGTAGGTGCAGTGGGGACTTCATCTGACGCGCCTTTCGTGGGTTGGAGGGGGCGGGGCTTCGTTCCGCGATGGATTTCGGGGGGGCCGAATGCACTGGCATTCGGCCTCACCGAGGTCCATCGCGGAATTTTCTGGCATCCCTAGTTGAGTGTTCCAAATTTGTTGGCATATTGAGTGCAGCACTTTAACAGCATCATCTTTTAGCATTTTAAATAGCTCAGCTGGATTACTGTCATCTCCGCTAGCTTTGTTGTTAGTAATGCTTCCTAAGGCCCACTTGACTTCACTCTTGAGGATGTCCGGCTCAAGTTCAGTGACCGCACTATCATGGCTATCAGGGACATTCAGATCTTTCCTGTATAGTTCTTCTGTGTGTTCTTTCCACCTCTTCTTAATCTCATCTGCTTCTGTTAGGTCCCTGCCTTCTTTGTCCTTTATCATGCCCATCTATGCATAAAACCTTACCTTGAGATTTCTGATTTTCTTGAAAAGATCTCTAGTCTTTCCCATTCTATTGTTTTCCTTGATTTCTTTGCATTGTTCATTTAAGAAGGCCTTCTTGTCTCTCCTTGCTATTCTCGGGAAATCTGCATTCAGTTGGATATATGTCTTCCCCTTTCTCCCTTGCTTTTCGCTTCCCTTCTTTCCTCACCTACTTGTAAAGCCTCATCAGACAGCCACTTTGCTTTCTTGCATTTCTTTTTCTTTGGGATGGATTGAGTTGCTGCCTCCTGAACAATGTTACAGACCTCCATCCATAGTTCCTCAGGCACTCTGTCAGGTCTAATCCCTTAAATCTATTCCTCACTTCCACTGTATATTCATAAGGGATATGATTTAGGTCATACCTGAATGGTTTAGTGGTTTTCCCTACGTTCTTCCATTTAAGCCGAAATTTTGCAAGAAGCAGCTCATGATCTGAGCCGCAGTCAGCTCCAGGTCTTGCTCTTACTGACTGTACAGAGCTTCTCCATCTTTGGCTGCAAAGGACATAATCAATCTGATTTCGATATTGACCATCTGGTGATGTCCATGTGTAGAGTCGCCTCTTGTGCTGTTGGAAAAGAGTGTTTGCTATGATCAGCGGGTTCTCTTGGCAAAACTCTATTAGCCTTTGTTCTGCTTCATTTTGTACACCAAGGCCATGCTTGCCTGTTATCCCGGTGATTTCTTGACTTCCTACTTTAGCATTCCAATCCCCTATGATGAAAAGGGCATCTTTTTTTGGTGTTAGTTCTAGAAGGTATTGTAGGTCTTCATAGAACTGATCAACTTCAGCTTCTTCGGCCTCAGTAGTTGGGGCATAGACTTGAATTACTGTGATGTTCAATGGTTTGACTTGGATTTGTACTGAGATCATTCTATCGTTTTTGAGATTGTACTCCAGTACTGCTTTTCCCACCCTTTTATTGACTATGAGTGCTACTCCATTTCTTCTAAGGGATTCTTGCCCACAGTAGTAGATATAATAGTCACCTGAATTAAATTCGCCCATGCTTGTCCATTTTAGTTCGCTGATTCCCAAGATGTCGATGTTCAATCTTGCCATCTCATGTATGACCACCTCCAGCTTACCTTGATTCATTGATCTGACATTCCAGGTTCCTAAACAATATTGTTCTTTACAGCATCAGACTTTCTTGTCACCACTAGACACATCCACAGCTGAGTGTCTTTTTGGCTTTGGCCCAGCCGCTTCACTCTTTCTGGCGCTACTTGGAAAAACCCTCTGCTCTTCCCCAGTAGTATATTGGACACCTTCCAACCTGAGGGGCTCATCTTCCAGCATCATATCTTTTAGCCATGTGATACGTTACATGGGGTTTTCTTGGCAAGAATACTGGAGTGGGTTGCCATTTCCTTCTCCAGTGGACCACATTTTGTCAGAACTCTCCGCCATGACCTGTTCATCTTGGGTGGCCCTGCATGACATAGCTTATGGCTTCACTGAGTTATGCAAGCCCCTTCGCCACAACAAGGCAGTGATCCATGAAGGGGTCTTCCTATATACTGCTGCACAAATATTCCAGTAATTTTATTATGATCCTTTCATTCCAAAGCAGATGTTAGATGTACAATGAATTCTTAAAATAGCAACGGTTTCTGTATGCGCAGCTCTTTTTAGAGCTGTTCTTTTATTCCATTGAATTGAGTGAAATTGCTGGTGGTGGTTCTAGGAGAGCAATGAGACCAATATCATATTTGAATCAAGTGCAGCCTGTTTAACTTGATCAGCAGATGAAAGAAAACTAGAAAGAGTGTAACACCTTTTAAAGGCTGGTGGTTGGATGCAAAAATTGTTGTGAAACCAACCAGGGAGGGCGAAGTGTCTTTTTTATTGTAAAAAGACATACATACACATGTTCCCAAGTTGTTTGGAAACTCCAAGGGTATCTGGGAAACTATGCAGAATTTCCATGACTAATTTATGCAATGTGGTGAAAGGGCGGAAATTCCGCATTAAATACATAAACAAGCATAACAATGAGAGGTAAAGGGTGATTTGTTAAGTAGCCTTCAGAATTAGGACCATTTTAAACACTCTAAACTGTGGCAAGAATTTTGAAAATAGAATCAAAACCATTGTCATCAGTAAATGCTATGCTGACATACAATTTTTAATCAATGCCCTTCCTCTCATTCTGTGATCATTTTTACTGAGCATTTAACCTGTATGTATCTTTCTGAGAACAGCTCATAGAGATCAGCGTAGGAAGTGATGGAGACCCAGATGGACCTCAGATGCACCCCAGCCATTACTTTCAGTAGGAGGCTCATGCAAACATACCATATAATCATGTAGCCATCCGTCTTTTCCCCATGACCTTGGCCTACATGTTATTCAAGTAATTTGAAAGCAATCTGTTGTTGAGCAGTGTCCTTATGTGTGGCTTCACTTGTGTGGGCTAGCAGATGTATCATGCCCAACAGGTCAGATCATGGAAATGCATTGGCAATGATAAAATATCACATCACGTTGCATAGTTTTGAATTATTCATCTATTACCATGTGTAATTTAAACTATTAAAATTATTATTATTATTCTCTAGTTTTCTAAACATATTGATATTTCTTTGCAGAAACCTGGATATTCTTCAGAGTTATAGTGGTAATATGGTGAATAAGAACAGTTCTGCCTAACGGCATGTAAGACAACCCCTGAATCCCATACATTTTGACCAGTGCCAGTTCCTTACCTTTTTACTGCAAACACATCCCTTACCATCGTCATTAAATCTGTCATATGTTGGCCTCCCAAATTGTTCTAATTTCATGGGCGTTTTTAATTTAAAAGAGACCTCCCCAAAACAATGCATGCTTTTGTGTGTAAGGCAGAAAGTCTTGGCCAAGTAGTACAATGAAGGAATGCATAGTAAATTGTAGGCTAGTATAAAATTAATGAGGATTTTAAAGATGTCAATTTACCATGCATGTGTAGCAGCCAAATTATCCACGGATTTAGGAGTCCCTCAGTACTCATTCAAGTGATGCACCATAATGGCTCTCGGGAGCTATTAAATCCTTTAGGTCAAAACAAACCTTGCCTGGAGAATTTTACACCTACATAAAACTGCCAGGTTAGTTTCTCCACCAGGCATCCTGCTGCATTGGACAAGATTACACAGCTCAAGTGTCACAATAGCAATACATAAATCAAATGTGATTTTATGTCATCAAAGATGTTCATTTATTAAAATACCGCAGTAAGAAAAAAAGACAGGTATTAGAATCAAAAGTAAAGTAGAGAATTAAACTAATGGGGTTGGATCCAAATTTACTCATACATAGAGCAGACCCATTGAAACCAATGGGACATTAGTCATGACTAGCTTACATCACGTTGATTTCAATATGTCTGCTTTTAGTATGGCTAAATCTGGATCAAATCCATATACAACAAGCAAAAAATGAATATTTTCAATATATATTGATTACATTGCAAATTGTAAATTTGCCAACTATCTGCACCAAACAACAGTGGTCTTTTTTTCTCACATCATCTACTTGCACAGGCATGTATATTTGTTCCCATCTGTCTATCCTCCCTACCTCAACATACATGGATATTTATATTTTCTTTCTTTCTTTCTTTCTTTCTTTCTTTCTTTCTTTCTTTCTTTCTTTGTCTCTTGCACACACACATATGATGTCTCTTAAGGCTGTAATCCTGCATCTACTTAAATCAGCAATTTTATCTCCTCTGAACTCAGTGGGTAAAACAATAGACTAACTGAAATGAATGGGACTAATTTAAGTTCTTGGATTTTACCCAATGAGACTTTCTTCTGAGTAGACATGTATAATGGTGTAATGCACCTAAACCTATATGTCCAATATAATCTACAGAGTGGAGGTGAAGCTAGGTCATCGAGGTCCATTCCTGCTATACTTTTCTTCTTAGCATATTTCTCAGGTTGGACTTGTCCATACAAAATGCAACCTATCTATAAAAAATGTTTTGGCTTTTTAATTTATGTGCTCCATGGATGTCGGCATCCACCTAACCTCACTTCAGTCCTGCAGTACTTACAACCGTCCTTGTTGTAGACAAGCAGCCATAGGGTGATTTCCCCATGAAATGTTTGAATGGTTAAGTTGTTTTGTCAATGTAACCCCAAAGTGCCAAGATAGCTATTTAACACTTGATTGTAAAATACTGGCAGGCATTGTGGGCTTTGAACCAAGGACCCTGTTCACTGGGACCTCGGCTGGATAGTAAAAGAGAGGGAAAGAAATGCTCACAAACTACACATACTAAAAGTGTGAGAAAATAAAGTAACTTAAAAGAAAAGGCAATTATAATTAAGAATCCTTCAGAGACATTGCAGTCTATAGAGGAAAATATGAATCACTAAAAGGAAAGGTCATAAATAACCAAAGCTCTGAAAGTTCATTTAGAATGAAGAGCACAAGTCAAAAAGTGCTCCTGCAGCAGCATCACCCCTTTTCCCTGTTAGACACATACTGTATATCACAGCTTAGAGGACTCTTGCCTTGTCTGTCTTTTTTGCAACTTCTGCACTGAGTAATGTCATAGAAAGAAATGAAGGGTCAAAGTAGGGCACCATTGATAGTACTGCTCAAGGCTAATTTAGGAACAGTATTTTCCAAGGGAGATAGATAGATAGATAGATGATAGATAGATAGATAGATAGATAGATAGATAGATAGATAGATAGATGATAGATAGACAGATCTACATACATACATACATACATATTCTGTTGCTCAAGGTGCAAGTGATTAGTACATACACACACAGGGATTGAGAGAGTGAAAGAAATCACTTGCACTTTGAGCAACAGAATATAAGAATAGTCCACCACATTCATTGACTGTGACAGCAGAAGACTGGGTCAAGCAACAAGGGCTTATCCACTTATTCTGCCAAAGGGCCCATTATAAAACAGCCAAACTACCTTATGTAAATAGATTACTCCTATGTAAAATGTGCACAATTCAGTTTCATCTAGCTCCTGAAGAGGATTTTAAGAATATAACCAATGGACAGATTTGGCCTGGGGAGGAGAATGGTGGCTTCTGAGTGGGGATGTCAATACATTCTGTTGAGAATGGGCAGAAAGGACTTTTGCTCCTAGTGACCTGGGGATCTCTGCCTTTTCCCAAAAGCTTCTATAGGTATGAGACTAACTAGTAGATCTGCAAACAGCCTTGTCTTCTCAGGCTAATGGCTAATGCATTTGTGTTTGAACCAATCTCTAAGTTGTACTTTATCGACGGTGAGCTGAAATAATGATACTGATTACAACTTATTCTTTAAATTAAGCAACTTGGTTAGAATACACATGTTATCATTTCATCAAGACCTGGAGGTTGGTTGGCTTGTATTCTCAAAGCTCTAAAATACCAATATTCAGTTCATTTAGCATTTCAAAGAGCTCACACTTTCCACCCACCACACAGAAAGTTGATATGAGCTTGGCTGGGAGATGACCATTGGCCTTTTATAAGAAATAATTATGTATAAACATAAGAAAAATGTGAAAAATAGTATCTTAACTCAAAATCAAGTTTTCCATGGCTATATATATATATCGTTGATTTTTTTTCAAGTAGATAAATATCTCTCCCTCTTTTTCATTCTTTCTCTTGTGTGTATGTCTGTGTGTTTAATCACAATTTATCCAATATTAAACATTTTGAAATTGCAATGATTTCTATGGGAATTGCTTAAAAGTTCCATTGAAATCAATGGGATGTATAAGGGCTTAATAATAGTTCAATTAGTTCATTTCAGAATACTAACTGGCATGCTAGAATTTAGAATGGCCATTTAGCTATAGAATTTTCTGTTAAAATGAGAAAGAAAACAAGTTAATGGTTATCTACTTTTTAAAGCTGATGAATTCAGATAATTCTTGTAGTACTGATTGACCAAAATACAATATTCAATTAGTAATATAAGTATACAAGTGGGACCTGTAACTCAGATGTAGATTTGTATTTGTATATGCAAATCAACCCAATGGCCATAGCTTGTATGACCCCAGGAGCCACTATTTCGCAACTGGCTCCCCCACCACCAGTATTTTGCACCTGGCACCAGTTGGACATTTGGTAAAAAAAAAAAAAAAATCTATATTAGGGAAAGTTGTATTCAGAAATGTGTATTAGGAAAAGCTGCATGCAAAAATGTGTATATTAGGAGAAATTGTGTACAAAATTCTGTATTAGGAGAAAATGTATTCAAAAATAAATGCACATTTTCAGGAACTTAAAAACTTAAAAAAAAAACATATGGGAATTGGACAGAACAGACTTATGACTGTATAGATGCTAAAATGATATGGACTAGAAACAGACTGTTTTGTCAATCCCTAATCCCTGCTAAATATATTTTCAGTAGATGATCTTAGAGGACCTTACAGAATATGGTTTGTTTTATTGATGAAGAGGTGACGGTCTCCTACATATACATTGTTTCCCTGGTATTTGTGTACGCATTGTATTTCTCTCTGAAGTGACAATGATTTCTAAGGGCTGTCCCTCTGGGCCAAACCACACATTTTGTTGGACTTCCGTGACTGGAACTCCCAATATAATGTGTCCTTCCAAAAGCGGCTCAGGGCAATTTGGACTGGGGCTGCAGTGAGGAGTGGATTAACACTTTGTCCTCCACCTTAAACTTCCCCTTTAAAGTTGCTATAAATCATGTTTTTTAAAAAACATACGTTTGGATCCAGGAACTGCCTTCTGTGGATGGAACAGCTCCTTCAATCAGTAGAAGGATTCTGATCCTGCAGAGCATTCCACTGGTGGAACAAGGGAGGAGACAATTTTCGCCTCTTCCCCCCCTTCCCCTGAAGTCCTCTATCCCAACAAAAAAACTGCTCCAGAGGATTGGGGAATGCTCTAGAATAGCATGAGAGGTGGTGCTGGATGTATCAGGGAGAAGGAAGAATCAGCAGATTACTTTTTTACACACACACACACACACACACACACACTGGCCAGAGCATCCTGAGTGGAACTCCACTCAGGAAATGCACCTACTGGCAGGAGGAAATGCTGGATCCTAAGCTATAAAGCACAAATTTTTGCACCCACATGTTTTCCCCTCCATTCTAACAGAAGCTCAGGGTGAGGTGATTTGGATCAGGGCTGCAGTAGTGGTGGGGTGTTGGACTCCCTTCCCCTTGCACCATGGTCCCCAACCAAATCGTGTGCTCTTTGACAAACAAAATCACACTGGAAAATTCTAACAAGCACTCCGCTGTAATGTGCAGTTTGACCCACTGGTTCTTGTATTCATATTCTCCGATTCTCATCAGGTAGCCCTACTTGCAGCTGTGTTAGTTATTTCTCATAGCAGCTAGAGGGGATTGTGGTGGCCACCAGCTATTAATGAAAGAGGCCCGTGATGCTTTCCAACTCATATACTGCATGGGGAGCTACAGAGAAAGGTCACTATCCAAAATAACTGACAGTACTAATGAATTCAGTATAGGCAGCATGAAAACCCCTGTACCCAGAGAACAAGTTTTTTTTCAGGAACTACCAAGCATCTCCTATCCCACCAGTACCATGTATCTCCTTATTGTATCCCTCTTCTCATAGTCTGCCTTCCCTCATTGTGACAGCTTTCGATAGCTTTAGAATGCAAGGTCTGGATACAATGGTGGTAGAGAAAATGGGTGCACACTGAGAAAGTAGAAAAGAGGAGAATGCTAATGGATAGTGTTCATGGGGGGGGGAGTTCACTGTGCACATGTGTCTGTCAGCCCTCCTTGTTCCAGATGTAAGGGTGCTATTGTCCTAAGACCATCACAAACAACCTGGCCCTCACAAACACACACAACTTCTTTCTATTTCAAAGTTAGAAGCACCAACTACTCATGTCCGAAGCTTGCCTCCGAAATTCCATCTTTAAGGGAGCAGATATGCTTCTGGAACTATCTGCTCCGTATGAATAGGAAATGTATCCCTATAATTCTCATACATGTATTTTATATTTGCAAAAGGTGTCTTCCACTCCGCTAAAAAAGTATCTTACATTGCAAAGTGTTTTTGCTATTCGCTCTTTCTGACACGGGAAAAAAACAAAGAAACCATTAGAGTTACTTTATGTATTTATGTATTGAAGAATTCTTTGTTTTGTTAAGCTAATCTTTCCATAAACATTAAAAATGTTTGGGACCCAACTTCCATGCCAGAATATGCTAAAGCAATAACGCCCCCCCCCTCCATATACCGAAATCATTTTAAAAACATCCCGTAAAATGTTGTTTGGAAGTGGGCAAATCACAGAGGACAAATAGAAACACACTTAGAAATAGAAATCACAGAGGGCAAATAGAAATGGATTTAGAAATAGAAATCACGGGAAGCAAATAGAAACAGATTTAGAAATAGAAATCACAGAAGGCAAAGAGAAACAGATTTAGAAATAGAAATCACAGAAGGCAAACAGAAACAGATTTAGAAATAGAAATCACAGGAGAAATCACACAAGGCAAAGAGAAACAGACTTAGAAATAGAAATCACAGAGGGCAAATAGAAATGGATTTAGAAATAGAAATCACAGAGGACACATAGAAACGGATTTAGAAATAGAAATCACAGAGGACAAATAGAAATGGATTTAGAAATAGAAATCACAGAGGGCAAATAGAAACAGACTTAGAAATAGAAATCGCAGAAGGCAAATAGAAACGGATTTAGAAATAGAAATCACAGCGGGCAAATAGAAACGGATTTAGAAATAGAAATCACAGAGGGCAAATAGAAATGGATTTAGAAATAGAAATCACAGAGGATAAATAGAAACAGACTTAGAAATAGAAATCACAGAGGACAAATAGAAATGGATTTAGAAATAGAAATGACAGAGGGCAAATAGAAACAGACTTAGAAATAGAAATCACAGAGGGCAAAACAGACTTAGAAATAGAAATCGCAGAAGGCAAATAGAAACGGATTTAGAAATAGAAATCACAGAGGGCAAATAGAAACGGATTTAGAAATAGAAATCACAGAGGGCAAATAGAAATGGATTTAGAAATAGAAATCACAGAGGGCAAATAGAAACAGACTTAGAAATAGAAATCACAGAGGGCAAATAGAAACAGACTTAGAAATAGAAATCACAGAGGGCAAATAGAAACAGACTTAGAAATAGAAATCACAGAGGGCAAATAGAAACAGACTTAGAAATAGAAATCACATAGGGCAAATAGAAATGGATTTCACAAAAATGAAGTCAGCTGTAAAGGTTTTGCACCAGATTTCCTTAGATGAGACAACTGGTTGGTTTGTTGGTTAGACGATTTATTGCCAAACATAGGAAGGGCAGTAAAGCAACTCTTGTCAAAAATACTAATGGGAATAATGATAGTTGTAATTTTGATTGTTGTTATAACACTGCTCTTTAAACTGTTGTTGTGCCTTGGCCACCAAATGTGGAAGAAAACAATAGGACCTGTAAATGAATATGTTAACTTAGTAACTGCTTTTACAGATAAGCAAAATGAAGGAGATGGCAAAAGTATTCTGGACGAAGAAGAAGCTGATAGATTAGGTACAATTGATATTGATTAAGTGGCACTATAAGAATAGTGCCATGGGGGGAGTTGTGGGAGAAAAAGCCTGAACCAAAGTATCACGCCTGAACCACAATCTCCAAGAGGGAAAAATACAGAGAATATTGTAATGGAGTAGCTGAGAAAAACAATACTTTCTGTATTTTTCCCTCTTGAAAGACTTTGGTTCAGGCCTGATGCTTTGGTTCAGGCTTTATACAGGCTTTTTCTCCCACACATAGCATAAGTGTTATTATTAAAAAGGTACCATAGCTGATCTCATGGTTCAAGATCAGACATAGTTGAAAGCCAAAAAGCTTGTCTCTAAAGTATGTTGGACATTAGAACTATACAAGTGGTGTCCTGCCTCCTGCATCAAAATGTTGTGTGCAGATGTGTCACGGTGGGGGAGGCAAATGAGCCTCCAAAGTTCGTTGTTCTTGGGTAGGATGGAAGCTATCAAGAACTGGTGG
The DNA here is from genome assembly GCF_057233095.1 of Heloderma suspectum. NCBI lineage: Eukaryota > Metazoa > Chordata > Lepidosauria > Squamata > Helodermatidae > Heloderma > Heloderma suspectum. The sequence goes on along the minus strand of NC_139460.1, from coordinate 73,861,360 downwards.
TAGCGTGATTGATGGGGCGGGTGCCTCCTGCTTAAAAGTGAGTGAGGAGGCAGGTGCCTTCTGAAAATATCCAAGGATGCCACAGTAGAGAAAAGAAGTTTGGAAAGTTAGTACTCCCAGCTACAGCTGCTAAGTAGTCACAGCGCTTATTGAAAACATGCCCCAATAGGGAAGCGCGGATCTGCAAAACCTGAGCTCCTTGAAGTTCTCCGAATTCCATCTTGAAGTTCTGACTCATGTCCATGTCAGACTGCGAACTTTGTTTTTTGCTTTTTGCACAAAAAAATACATATTTTTGTGTGCATTTTTCCAGATGTTTGTATCAATTGCATGCATTTTTAAAATCTACACATTTTTCTCCCATTGATTAAGTAGGGATGGAGGAAAGTCCCTTACCTGATCCTGATGCTTGCTTCGCGGTGGGGGGAAGGCCCTCTGTCCCTCCCTGCTGAAATTCTGGCCGAGGGGGAGGCGCCCCATCCCTCCCTGCCGAAATTCTGGCCGGGGGGAGGCGCCCCGTCCCTCCGGCCACGAAACCTCATCTCCTGCCGGGACACAAATGGCAGCAGCCATAGCCGTTGGCATTTGCGTCCCTGCAGTCAGCCGTGATAGGCTACGTAAATGTTTATGTAGCCTATCACGGCTGACTTAAAAAAAAAAAGCACATACGCAAATGGCAGCGCCCATGGGCGCTGCCATTTGTGTTCCTTATTTTGCATTCCCCTTATTTTCGTGTTCCCCTTATTTTCGCCGTAGTCTACGTAAATGTTTACGTAGACTACACGTGCCAAAATAAGGAACGCAAATGGCGGCGCCCATGGGTGCCACCATTTGCGTACACGCTTTTTTTTCCCCCCAAAGTCAGCCGTGATAGGCTACGTAAACATTTACGTAGCCTATCACCGTGTTTTTTAAAAATCTAGCCGTGATAGGCTACGTAAATCTTTACATAGCCTATCACGTTTGTTTGTTTGTTTGTTTGTTTGTTTGTTTTACTTGGAAATGGCAGCGGCGGCAGCCAGTTGGAAGACCGGCCGCCGCCGAACTGCCACCAAACCGCCACCGCCAGGGACATTCGAGCGTCCGGGGGGGGCAGACCATTTCTCCACCAATTTCGAGATTTGTGGAGAAATTCTCTGACGTCGCTATGATTAAGGCATGTTTGTGCACATTTCTCAGAACTACGTATTTTTTCATGCATATTTTTCAAATGTACGTATTTATGAACACTTTTTTGTTGTTCCATGAATCACATTGCAAGCTCCGAAATGTGGACTTTGACTGCAGATTGCGTTTGGTTCTGTGTTGGTACCAGGCGGGTATGAACAGGGTAGATTCTGATTAAAATCAAACTGAATTGAGTTTCTCATACGTCTCTCTGCCCCATCCCAAAGTATATTTTCAGAAATTAATCAGCCATAGGAAGAACTGAGCTAGAATAACCCTCCTTAACCTCCATGACGTCTACTGCTTTGTCCTGCTCTTTCTCCTCCCAACTGCGGGCAATTCCAGCTGCTGCCAAAGAAAATAAGGATGGAATGCAGCCAGTGTTGTAACTTATTTGTTTAGCAATGAAAAGCAAGGTGCAAGGGTGAATGGGCAATCATGACACTAGTGTCAACCCCCTCCTTACTGGGAGAATGTTGCAAGATAAAAACCGAAATAGGTCTTGCCAACCATGGTTGCCTACAGTGGCTGTTCAAAGCAGGAAGACAGCACTACAAACACAGAAGGCTTCACTTCATGTCCTTCCCCTTCTCACCCCACCACAATAAGAGAACAGCTGCTAAAGGGCCTGTTGGGAAGAGAGCACTGAAGATCCATGGTGCTTTCCTGATATCTGCTTATTGAATTTGAACTTGGGGGAGCAGGCAAGAATCCAGATGGTCAATACTTCCCCTGCACAAATACACACCATCCATTCATATCCTCCCAACATCATAGCGTCTTCTTACAAGTTGTACAACTCAAATTTACTTTTCTTTTCCCAGCTGCATCACTAGACACCACCTAAGCCAGGGATGGGAAGCCTCAGTCCCATCTGGGCTCCCAATCCAGCCCTCTGGGGTGCCCTGGATGGCCACGACTCCAGCTCCACCCCCTTTCTCCCAACCACCAAGAGTTTGGAGGTTTTCAAGCTTTTGTTTCCTCCATTCTAAAAAGGGAGCTTCGGCTATTGGGCAGTATAAAAATGTCATAATAAATAAAAGGCTGAAATGCCTCTCTTAAGTCTTAGTTAATGGCAGCTGAGTAGCTACCAACCATCAGTGTCCATTGAGCAAACACCTTCAGCTAGAACTACAAACTTCAACTGGACATTAACACATTAATAAGAAATCAAGCTAAATAAGAGAGTGTATCTTTAGTTGGTACACCATGGCAGCAATACTTTATAATATGGATACTGTAGCATGCTACATTTCTTTAATTAGACCTCTTCAGATAAAACTCACAATATTTAGCTACTGCTACATCAAATACAAGAACAATATTGTTTAGGAACCTGGAATGTCAGATCAATGAATCAAGGTAAGCTGGAGGTGGTCAAACATGAGATGGCAAGATTGAACATCGACATCTTGGGAATCAGCGAACTAAAATGGACAGGCATGGGCGAATTTAATTCAGGTGACCATCATATCTACTATTGTGGGCAAGAATCCCTTAGAAGAAATGGAGTAGCACTCATAATCAACAAAAGGGTGGGAAAAGCAGTATTGGGTACAATCTTAAAAATGATAGAATGATCTCAGTATGAATCCAAGGCAAACCATTCAACATCACAGTAATTCAAGTCTATGCCCCAACCACTGAGGCCGAAGAAGCTGAGGTTGATCGGTTCTATGAAGACCTACAACACCTTCTAGAACTAACACCAAAAAAAGATGTCCTCTTCATCATAGGGGATTGGAATGCTAAAGTAGGAAGTCAAGAAATCACCGGGATAACAGGCAGGCATGGCCTTGGTGTACAAAATGAAGCAGGACAAAAGCTAATAGAGTTTTGCCAAGAGAACATGCTGATCATAGCAAACACTCTTTTCCAACAGCACAAGAGGCGACTCTACACATGGACGTCACCAGATGGTCAATATCGAAATCAGATTGATTATGTCCTTTGCGGCCAAAGATGGAGAAGCTCCATACAGTCAGTAAAAACAAGACTTGGAGCTGACTGTGGCTCAGATCATGAGCTGCTTCTTGCAAAATTTCGGCTTAAATTGAAGAACGTCGGGAAAACCACTAAACTGTTCAGGTATGACCTCAATCATATCCCTGATGAATATACAGTGGAGGTGAGGAATAGATTTCAGGGATTAGACCTGATAGACAGAGTGCCTGAGGAACTATGGACGGAGGTCCGTAACATTGTTCAGGAGGCAGCAACGAAATCCATCCCAAAGAAAAAGAAATGCAAGAAAGCAAAGTGGCTGTCTGATGAGGCTTTACAAGTAGCTCACGAAAGAAGGGAAGCGAAAAGCAAGGGAGAAAGGGGAAGATATACCCAACTGAATGCAGAGTTCCAGAGAATAGCAAGGAGAGACAAGAAGGCCTTCTTAAATGAACAATGCAAAGAAATCGAGGAAAACAACAGAATGGGAAAGACTAGAGATCTCTTCAAGAAAATTGGAGATCTCAAGGGAACGTTTTGTGCAAAGATGGGCATGATAAAGGACAAAGAAGGCAGGGACCTAACAGAAGCAGATGAGATTAAGAAGAGGTGGCAAGAATACACAGAAGAACTATACAGGAAAGATCTGAATGTCCCTGATAGCCATGATAGTGCGGTCACTGAACTTGAGCCGGACATCCTAGAGAGTGAAGTCAAGTGGGCCTTAGGAAGCATTAGTAACAACAAAGCTAGCGGAGATGACAGTATTCCAGCCGAGCTATTTAAAATCCTAAAAGATTATGCTGTTAAAGTGCTGCATTCAATATGCTAACAAATTTGGAACACTCAACAGTGGCCACAAGACTGGAAAAGGTCAGTTTACATTCCAATTCCAAAGAAGGGCAACGCCAAAGAGTGTTCAAACTACCGCACAATTGCGCTCATTTCACATGCCAGCAAGGTGATGCTCAAAATCCTACAAGCTAGGCTTCAGCAGTATGTGAACCGAGAACTACTGGAAGTACAAGCTGGGTTTAGAAGAGGCAGAGGAACTAGAGATCAAATCGCCAACATTCGCTGCATCATGGAGAAAGCAAGAGAATTCCAGAAGAACGTCTATTTCTGCTTCATTGACTACGCTAAAGCCTTTGATTGTGTGGATCACAACAAACTGTGGCAAATTCTTAAAGTGATGGGAGTACCAGACCACCTTACCTGTCTCCTGAGAAACCTGTACGAGGGTCAAGAAGCAACAGTCAGAACCAGACATGGAACAACCGATTGGTTCAAAATTGGGAAAGGAGTACGACAAGGCTGCATATTGTCACCCTGCTTATTTAACTTTTATGCAGAGTACATCATGAGAAATGCCGGGTTGGATGAATCAGAGGTCGGAATTAAGATTGCTGGGAGAATTATCAACAACCTCCGATATGCAGACGATACCACCCTAATGGCAGAAAGTGAAGAGGATCTAAAGAGCCTCTTGTTGAGGGTGAAAGAGGAGAGTGCAAAAGCTGGTTTGAAACTCAACATTAAAAAAACGAAGATCATGGCATCTGGCCCCATCACTTCCTGGCATATAGAAGGGGAAGAAATGGAAGCAGTGACAGATTTTACTTTCTTGGGCTCCAAGATCATCGCAGACGGTCACTGTAGCCATGAAATTAAAAGACACTTGCTCCTTGGGAGGAAAGCTATGGCCAACCTAGACAGCATAGTAAGAAGCAGAGACATCACCTTGCCGACAAAGGTCCGTCTAATCAAAGCTATGGTTTTCCCAGTAGTAATGTATGGCTGTGAGAGCTGGACTATAAGGAAGGCTGAGCGCCGAAGAATTGATGCTTTCGAACTGTGGTGCTGGAGAAGACTCTTACGAGTCCCCTGGACTGCAAGGAGGTCAAATCAGTCCATCCTAAAGGAAATCAACCCTGAGTGCTCATTGGAAGGACAGATAATGAAGCTGAAGCTCCAATATTTTGGCCACCTAATGCGAAGAGAAAACTCCCTTGAAAAGACCCTGATGCTGGGAAAGACTGAAGGCAAAAGGAGAAGGGGACGGCAGAGGATGAGATGGCTAGATAGCATCACGGATGCAATGAATATGAACTTGAGCATGCTCCGGGAGAGAGCGCAGGACAGGAAGGCCTGGCGTGCTATGGTCCATGGGGTCACGAAGAGTCGGACACGACTGAACGACTGAACAACAACAACAACAGGGCCAGAAATATTGGAACAATGATAACTGTTTGGGCAGTTGGCCTCTGTACACCTAGGGATGGCAGAGGATTCCACCACGGATTCCAGTGAGGCCGGATTCTAAAGAATGGATCTAAATGGATTCTAAAGATTCTAAAGGCCTCCTGCTCCCCGCCCCCCCCACCCGCGGAATCCCCCAGGATGGAACTTACCTGGGGTGGATGCAGCGGATGCGGCGGTGGCGGTTCCAGCAGCGGCTGGTCTCCTGGCCGGCTGCGGCCGCCATTGCTGTCCTTCGAGCTGTGATAGGCTACGTAAAATTTACGTAGCCTATCATGGCTACCCCCCCCAAAAAAAACCCAGTGTATGCAAATGGCGTCGGCTAAGGCGGCTGCCATTTGCGTCCCCTATTTTCGCTGTTCTAGCCTACATAAATATTTACGTAAGCAATTACGGCGAAAAAAAAGGGAACCACAAATAGCGTTGTGGGCACTATTTGCATTCTCTTTTTTTCGCCGTTTAATCCTACGTAAATATTTACGTAGGCTTTTACAATGAAAAAAAAAGCAACGCAAATAGCGCCCACTACACTATTTGCGGTTCCCTTTTTTTCGCCATAATTGCCTATGTAAATATTTACGTAGGCTAGAACGGCGAAAAATAGGAAACGCAAATGGTGGCCGCCATAGCCACCACCATTTGTGTACGCCGTTTTTTGCGGGGGCATGCCATGATAGGCTACGTACATACTTACGTCGCCTATCACGGCAGCCTGGAAGGATGCAAATGGCAGCTGCCATTTGCGTCCGCAGCAGCCTGTCCGTGGACGGAAGTCCGGGTGCAGATAGCCCTGGCTGGCTGCTCCGCAGAGCCTCCACGGAGCAGAGCCGGCCGAGCAGGATTCCAGGGGGGAGGACCGGATCACCTCCCCCCCCTGTTGAGGATTCCGGGGGAGGGACGGAGCACCTCCCCCCCAGTGGATGCCCTGACCGGAACCAGGTAAGTGATTCGTACATCCCTATGTACACCATCACATTGAAGTTGAAAGGAAACACACCCAGATGGGAGTGAAGTCAGGACTTTCAGCTGTAATTCAAGGGGTTTGACAAAGGTGGGGCACTAACCATTCAGGAAGGACATCCAGTGACATACACACATACCCATCATTGGATGTGGTAATGGAACAAACCAACATCATTTCAAACTTAAGGATTGCCTTTAATACCTGGATGAAAATCCTTTGCAGTCAATGACTGCCTGAAGTGTGGAACCCATGGACATGACCAAATGCTGAGTTTCCTCCCTCGAGATGCTTTGCCAGGCCTTTACTGCAGCTAGGGATGGCGGAGAATTCCACCACGGATTTCAGTGAGGCCGAATGCACTGGCATTCGGCCCCCCAAAACCTGTGGCAGAATGGCCTCCCACTCCCCGCCACCCCGCGGAATCCCCCCTGGGACGAAGCTTACCTGGGGCAGATATTCTGGTGGCAGCAGCTGGTCTCTTGGCTGGCTGCTGCAGCTGCAAATGGCGGCTGCCATAGCGACCACCATTTGCGTCCTGCCAGGCTGCCGTGATAGGCTACGTAGGTATTTACGTAGCCTATCACGGAAAGAGCAGTGGCGCAAACGGCGTAGCGGCCACCATTTGCGCCCCTGCTCTTTGCTGTGATAGGCTACATAAATACTTACGTAGCCTATCATGGCAGCCTGGCAGGCCGCAAATGGCGGCCTCCATTTGCAGCCGCAGCAGCTGGCCATGGCCGGAACTCCCTTCAGGGAGGATTCCAGGGGGAGGGACAGAGCGCCTCCCCCCCACCGCAAATCAAAGCTGCAAAAAGGTAAGTGACTTTCTTACCTCCCTAACTGCAGCTGCCTTCAGCTGCTGCTTGTTTGTGGGTCTTTCTGCCTTCAGTCTTGTCTTTTTCAGTATGTGAAAAGCATGCTCTATTGGGTTGAGATCAGGTGACTGACTTGGCCATTGAAGAACATCCCACTTCTTTGCCTTGAGAAACTCTTGGGCAGCTTTTAGGGATGTCAGAGAATTCCGCCACGGATCTCGGTGAGGCCGAATGCCAGTATTTTCGGCCCCTCGATATCCGTGGTGGAACAAAGCCCCCCCGCCCCCCACCCCGCGAAATGGGCCCGGAACAGAGCACCTACCTGCTGCTGTCCGCACTGCATTGCGAATGGCGGCCACATCTGCTGCCGCCATTCGCTTCTTCCATATAGCCGTGATAGGCTACGTAAATACTTACGTAGCCTATCATGGCAAAATACAGGGACGCAAATGGTGGCAGCTACAGCGGCCGCCATTTGCGTCCCTGTGCAGGCTGCCCAGCGGCCGGATGTCTGGCTGTGGGCGGCCCCGGCAGGCAGCTCTGCAGATTCGCCGCGGAGCGGAGCCGGCCGGGTTAGGATTTCGGGGGGAGGTGCAGAGTGCCTCCCGCCCACCGCGAATCACCCTGTCAAAAAGGTAAGTGACTTTCGTATATCCCTAGTAGCTTTTGCTGTATGTTTTGGGTCATTATCCATCTGCAATATGAAGCATGCTTTGGATCATGAGCTGTTCCTTTCCTTCTCCATACATTTCTCTTCCCATCATTCTGGTACAAGTTCATCTTGGTTTCATCAGTACAAAGAATCTTATTCCAGAACTGGGCAGGCTTTCTTAGGTGTTTGCTAGCAAAGGCTAATCTGGCCTTTTGGTTCTTGAGTGTTACCAGCGGTTTGTACCTTGTTGTGAAGCCTCTGTATTTACATTCATAAAGCCGTCTCTTGGCTGTAGATGTTGACAATGACATGCCTACCTCTGCAATAGCATTCTTGACCTGGTTAGATGTTGTGAAAGGGTTCCTCTTCACTATGAGCAGAATTCTGCGGTCATCCACTTTAGTTGTTTTCCGTGGTCTTCCAGGCCTTTTGCTGTTGCTGAGCTTGCTAGTTAATTCCTTCTTTTTCAGGATGTCCCAAACTGTTGTATTGGCCACCCTCACTGTTTTTGCTATCTCTCTGATGGGTCTATTTTGTTTCTTCAGCCTAATGATGGCGTCTTTCACTCGCATGGACACCTCTCTGGACCTCATGTTGGGAGTTCCAGTGAACAGCTACCAAATGCAAATGTTACACTCAGAAATACCTCCAGGCCTTTTCTCTGCTTGATTGGTCATGGGGTACCCAGGAAACAGGCCCCACCTGGCCATGCAGCTGCTTGTCAGCCATTCGTTCCATTACTTATGAACCACCAATGATGGGGGGGGGTGTATGCCACTGGCTGTACTTCCTGAATGGTTAGTGCCCCACTTTTGTCCAACCCCTTGAATTACAGCTGAAAGTCCTGACTTCGCTCCCATCTGGGTATGTTTCCTTTCAACTTCAGTTCAGTGTGGTGGTGTACAGAGGCCAACTGCGAAAACAGTTATCCTTGTTCCAATATTTCTGGCCCTGACTGTAATCAGTCATCTCATTGCAATTAAGTGGCCATAAAAATACACCCTGCAAGATTGGTACAAGGTGATATTTCCAAGTAGTAACAGGCAAGTTTTTCCTCCTTCCCTGGCTTGCTTTGTAATTATTTCATTTCTCTGAACTTTATCAGAGAACTTTTAGATAAACAGAAGGTCTTACCAGGAATTCTCCATGAAAGCTCAAAAAGATCATGCGTGGGGTAGGTCATCTCCAGCCTTTCCTACCAATGCTCTACCTCCCTGGACAAAATTACCCTTGTGAAGCATGATCATGTGTGCCCTTTGCAGCAGCATGCGCACTAGATGCAGTTTCCAAGACCCCACACTCCAATTCATTGTGAAACTTTATGTCCCAGACATCCCAGCAGCAAAGGACATTCCAGAATATGGTATCGTCCAGGCGGGCCTGAATGAGGCCTACGCGGCCTCTACTATTACAAGTCATCCCTCCCCACAACACCCCCCATCCCAATTTGCAAAGATAAGTTTTAGGGTGGCCAGGTGCCCTAGTTTACAGAGGACTGTCCTCTGTTTTGGAAAGCTGGCAGGGGACAGTCCTCTATTTGAAGGTGTCCTCTATTGAAAAAGATTTCCAGTTCAAGTCTGGTTTAAGGTCCAGGGATCATAAATAGGTAAAGGAGGGGCCTTGAATTGGCCCAATATGAAACTTAACACCTGGTAGGGATGTACGAAATGACTTACCTGTTTCGTTTCGTGACATTCGTGGGGGGGGGGAGGCGCTCCATTCCCCCCTGAAATCCTCGCCGGCTGGCTCTGCTCCATGGCGATTCTGCGGAGCTGCAGGCCAGGGCTGCCCACAGCGACATCTGGCTGCTGCTGGGCTGTGCAAGGATGCAAATGGCAGCCGCCGTAGCCGCCATTTGCATTCCCTTTTTTCCCCAGTGATATGCTATGTAAATATTTACATAGCCTATCACGGCCTCCACAGGGACGCAAATGGTGTCACTGCATTAGCTGTGATAGGCTACATAAGTATTTACGTAGCCTATCACGGCGAAAAATCATGAAGCGAATGGCAGACGCAGACGCCATTCGCAAAGCAGCGTGAACGGCACCGGGTAGGTGCTCCGTTTCACGTGCCTTTCGCGGGGTGGTGGGGCGGGGGGACTTCGTTCCTCCATGGATTTCGGGGGCCGAATGCACTGGCATTCAGCCTCACTGAGATTCGTGGCGGAATTCTCCACCATCTGGCAAGCAGATTGAAAAGGGAGACAGGTCACCTGGTCAGTCTTCTCCACTATGGTGAGACTATATTTCTATTTAAATTATATATAATTACTATTTCTAAATGTGCTCCTTTACATATAAATTTGTATATGAAAATATTATGCAAACTAACGTGCGCTCTTGTCCTTTTTTTTTTACAATATGTAAGTGGTCATCCTAGTAAGTTTGGCTGGACAAGGAGGGACTGACTTATGGCAAGTCAGTGGTGAGCCCATTCAAACCTAGTCCAAACTTTGAAGGTGGTTGAGCTTACCTCATAAATAGGGATGTCAGAGAATTCCACGACAGATCTCGGTGAGGCCTAATGCCAGTTCATTCGGCCCCCCAAACTCCGTCACGGAATGAAGCCCCCTCCCCCCAACCCACAAAAAGCACGTGAAACAGAGCACTTACCTGCTCCCGTTCGCGCTGCTTTGCGAATGGCGGCTGTCCTGCAGCTGCCATTCGCTTCCTCTTCATAGCCATGATAGGCTACGTAAATACTTACGTAGCCTATCACAGCTAATGCAGGGATGCCATTTGCATCCCTGCAGAGGCTGTGATAGGCTATGTAAGCATTTACGTAGCCTATCACGGCAGGGGGGAAAAAACCCAGCATACGCAAATGGCGGCAGCTACCACCATTTGCGTATGCTGGGTTTTTTTCCCCCTGCCGTGATAGGCTATGTAAATATTTACGTAGCCTATCACGGCTAAATACAGGGACTCAAATGGCGGCGGCTACAACAGCCACCATTTGCATCCCTGCAGGGCTGCTGATCAGCCGGATGTAGTGTAGTGGTGACAGTGATGGACTGGGAGCCGGGAGATCCGGGTTCTAGTCCCCACTTGGCCATGGAAGCTCACTGGGTGACTTTGGGCCAGTCACAGACTCTCAGCCCAACCTACCTCACAGGGTTGTTGTTGTGAGGATACAACGGTGAGGAGGAGGATAATGTAAGCCGCCTTGAGTTCCTTGCAAGAGGGAGAAAGGCGGGGTATAAATGCAATAAATAAATAAATAAATAAATAAATAAATAAAATAAATGTCTGGCTGCGGGCGGCTGGAGCCGGCTGGCGGCTCCGCGGCTTGGCTGCGGAGCGGAGCCGGCCGGGCAGGATTCCGGGGGGGAGGACCAGATCACCTCCCCCCCCATAGAGGATTCCGGGGGGAGGGACGGAGCGCCTCCCCCCCAGCGGAAACAGAACGGAACGGAAGGTAAGTGTTCCGTCCATCCCTACTCATAAAGCGCCTGGAATTCCAAGCTGGGGAAATTCATTTCAAAATGACCCACATTTCAAAATTTGCTGCCATCACTCTTTTGATGTATTTAAATCCCCCTTTTCCCACTTTTCTTTATACCTTTTCAGTAGCACTCTGCATGCCTTTTCAGTAGCATGTATGTATTTGGAAGAAAGCAACAGTGGGACATATGCTCAACTAAATGAGTTTCATATTGAGTTATCAGGCTTTATGGGTCTTCTAAAAATGAAATATAAGCTTAGATGTTCAATAAAGATTTCATCTTGTACATATGGTCAAATGTAGTGCCATTGTCATCATACAAACCTCTGTGCCAACCTGTAGAAAGGAAATTTATGAGGAGGCCCTTCAATGTCAGAAGTGAAGATTTATTCTAATTTGGAATTTAGCCAGAAAGGAACGTTTTTACAAGCAAACACATTTATTTGACTGTTGTATGTCAAAACGTCTGCATCAAATAAATCTTCAAACAGCACGTTTTGTGCTTGCAGGATGTTGAGAGCACTGATCTAGTGACATATGTTTGTAGTCTGAAGGGGATACAACCTTCCAATTTAATATAAATTCTACTTCAGAAATGTGACACAATGAACATAGTTCAACCAAATTTAAGCACTCATTGATTTAAGTGGGAAAATTCAGCATGTGCTTAACTTTCTCCCATTGAAAGCAAAGGCATTTTAAAGTACCTATCTTTGGCTGGATTATGCCTAATATTTGTCATACCTTTTCAAATAATTTAGCTTTGAAGTAGTCTGGCTTTCCATCCTCAACATCGATTCTAGTCTGAACACCAGTTGCTGGAAGGTGGGATCAATGGGAGACGCCATTGCCTTCATGAACGCCTTATGGGCTTTTGAGAAGTATCTGACTTGTTAGTACTGGAAACAGGATGCTGGACTTCGTGTATCTTGATCTGATCCAGGAGCTCTTACGTTGTTAAAGTATAAAGAAAGCATCTTAGCTCTATACTATTCTGCACATTTCTCATTGCCAAACTTTGGATGGTATCCAACTGAGAGGGTTGGGAGATCCTCTGGAGCAGATTTGGGGATGCAGAGGAGAGGCAAGGATGGGGACATCCACTCACACAAGACTTGGATTCAATCCTCCGTACTCAAGCCATTACTCTCATTGGTAGGACTTGAACAGAAAGCAAATGCAAAGAAATGAAGGATTTGCATGAAAAAAGAGAGAGAGCAGTCAACCACACTCAGAGACTCATAGGGCACTACCAAATGCACAGCACCAAGGCCATTTCAGTGGTTTCAATATTCCAGTGGCATTTAGGGTTACCTAATTCTATTTAGCTAGTTACCTCTTTCAGATGGGAAAAAGTTGTGTATTTTTTGGTAAATGCAAGGCTCTATTGACAGTAGAGGTGCAATGACTTTGTTACATTTTACTTTTAAAAGTAAATCAAAAGCTTTTTGAGCAGTTCTTGTAAGAAGCTTTTGCAATGCACACTCTTCTTCCATTGATACTCAGTGAGAAAGAACTTCCCCAACATCTTTTATGTCGGTTCAAAAGAAATTCTCTTGAGCAGAAGCTGGTAGACTGAAATCCTGGTTTCTTAATCTTATTGCTTTATGTCGTCAATTAAATCACTCCCTTTTCCAATTGTTCTTTACACAGCTTGTGTGACCCAAATAATTACTATAAAAAGTCCTTTTTGTGTTCTTCATTACATTAATGTTAAATACTTGGCTTGGATTTTATTTTCTTGGTCAATGGAGTGAATGTTTTGCTTCCTTCTTGCACTTACTTTTTTTTCCTTACAAATAAGCAACAGAGTCATTGCAGTTACTGCCTCATTTTGTGGAAGTGACATGTTTATCACTAATTTACTGCTACCCAATGATGGCTGGAAATGTTTGCTTGGCCAGAAATATAGCATCTGAACCAGGCATGTTCTGTGCCAAATTTGGGGGAGGTTTGATTTGCAGTGCTAAGGTTGCCGTGTAAGAATGGGGAGAATATTCATGAAAGCCAAGCTACATCTACTCTGTCACACCTTTTGTTCATGCCTGCCACGTCCATTATTTCCCCTCTGCTATTGCTTGAATGCCATTTTGTGTATTCAGAACGTGATTCCAGCCTTTCAGAGGTCATGCAGTGAACATGATGACATCACACTGCCACCACTTTGTCATCATACATGGAGCCATATCTCATTTTTGTGCCATCCAAACATCAATATATTAAATATGTACATTAGCTCCTTGACCTTGAATTATCTGCTGGCACCATCCCATTCCTACTAAAACCCTATATGCTTAGTACACACTTAGTAGTGGAGTTCGAGGCTACAGGTGTGGAATAAAAAAGACAAAGAGATTTACATAAAAGTTAAAACATATTATTTAAAACTTATTTATATGTTAGATTGTTCTGTTTTATAGAAAGTTAGATGTCATTGATATGCTTTACTGGTTATTTGCTTTTAAAGGTACTTGCCCTTTAAGGAAGCAGCTCTTACCTTATTCTAGTTCTCTTCCCTATTAAAATCCAGTTGGTAATTATCCTTATTCGTCCTTCATCCTAGTTAGCTCACCATAACCCAAAGATCTGAACCTGAAGTTCTCACTCTGGTTAGGAACTCACTGGAAGGATGCAAAGCTATAAACAAGTATCTCTGCTGTCTCTCACATTAGACACACAGCTCTCCAAGACCAACAGTCTTTAATTGGCAGGCTTGCATTGTATTCACCATAAGTCTTTCTTCTGCTCAGGGACTCATTGACAAGGACACAGAAAAGGAGTCACGCAGTTGCATCCTCCCAAAGCCTCACTGCTTTGTGAGGTCAATTGCCTTTCGATAATTATCTAGCTAGTAGCTCCTTTTTAGAACTGCTTCTAAAGTCTTCTCCTAAGAGATCCTCACCATATCTGCATTTTATGAATTCAGCTCCACTTCTTCAGCCTGTTCCCATAAGCTCTGCTGCTGTCTTCTCCTTCCTCAGGCTCTTCTCTACTTGTCTGACTGACCTATCTGACTCCTTGCTTCATCTGGCACTGGACAATATTGGGACAGTTCCTTTACACTGTCCAGAATCCTCTGACAAATAACCTTTTAGCATGTCATTAGCTGCCAATCTATTGGCCTATGTTTATAAGCCAATGAAAGTAAACAGAATGTTTGTTAATTGACCTATCACAACCTGACTTTTTAATTTTCCTGTTGAATATATATATATATATATATATAAGCACCTGGACCAAATATAAATCTACTAATTTCCATAACTGCTTCCTTGGCAATGCAATAGTAATAGCTTAAGTGGATATTAGCAAGCTGCCAATGGTTGGCCTCATTTACAAAGTAACTATTAGGCTTCCATTAGAGGTAACCCTTTCATCTCTCATATTTAACCACTTATAATTGCAACAATGCTATATATTACATTACACATATATTTATAAATTTCTCACAATATTTTAAACATTTTCCCCATCAATATTTATATGTTCTCCACAGGGGGTAAAAAAAAGTTTGTCTCCCTTTCTGACCCAGCACTACCTCAAATTATGAGTAAATAAAAGGGACAATGTTCCCTCCATCCCCATGATGTGGAAATGACCCTGGTTTGCTAGGTAGACATTGCATAATTGTTTGGCCTCAGGCCTACTTTCTCAAAGTCTTGGAAGACTTCTGGACCTTGCAAAATATGTACTACGTAAGTATGCCATTGCATAGTATATATAAACAAAAATGCTAGTGTTCATGGTTCACATACATTTATACCATCCCAAACATTGACATGCAAATTAGATTGCTATTGAGAAAATAAGTAAACATAATGCAACATTTAAAATTATAAATGTACAAAACCAATTAATTTCTATTGTTTCTTTATCGCCAGCAGTTATACAGTTGTAAGAGTTGGGGATACAATATATCACCATGACCTTTAATGCATGCTGTTTTAATTACTTCTGTTTGCTTGCAAGTGTTCATGTTGCAGGTCACACTCATCTAAGTAACGGAACGCTATTGACAATAAAGTGAGCAGTTGCGTTTGAAACGTTTTTAGTCATGGGGCCCATTAGGATTGTGGCCAGTTTGTCATTTACCTCCTGATGTTTTCAATCACCAGTATATCTGTGCACAGTCTCCACTTCATTCCCTACTTCAAATGCTCTGTGATTTTCCAGTTCTGAACATTTTTTCCTGCTGTTCAGCTGCATTTATCCTGTCACTTTATGAGAACTTTCACATTTTTGTGTGTTTTAGAGACATTTTATCTGATCACTGCACCTTTCAGGATTTCAAGTTCAGGAAAAAGAAAAGAAAAGATAGCCATGTTGGCCATACAAAAATTCCAGTATCTATATATTTTAATGACTTTATGAAGCCAGGGATTACACTATATGGATTTTGCAAGTTCAGAAATTTGAGAAAGATATTTAATTGTGAGAAAAAATGGCAAAGCCAGCTTGTTAAGTGAAATTACTAAGAACAACATATGGATCACTGTGTATTTCTAAAAGCGTAAATTCATCTAAAATCTCACTTTGTCTTAAGTACAACAAAAATAATTATTTTCTTCAGTTAAAAAAAATCCATTGTTTTTGCATTTCTCCTATTTTATATTCTTTTCCCATATTAGTTTCCATCTGCATCTATATGCTTGTTCTTTCTGGTAAGAAGCACAGTTATCATACAGTACTTTTTTATAATAAAATGTGTATGTATGCCATGCATGCAACTTCAACACTTGGGAAGAAATTGTTTCAGTTGCTATTTATAAAGCAATTTTATGTAAATCAATTTTTTACCTTTCAGGATTTTTCTTCTTTTTACTAATAAAATTTACTTCTTTTTAAAGTACACATGCCCTTTTCTCTCTGTTTGCCACTTGGGCTGTTGATTAATTATTGATTTTTTCTTCATACAATTCTCTTGACTCATAACACTAATGAAGTTTCTAAAACATCCGGAATCTATTATTTTATTTTAAAATGCATATTGCTTTGTTTAGCATCCTTCTTCTGCTATGTCTTTATTAAAATAATATCAGATAAGAAAAAATCAGTAATTAAAAGAATGCCTCTAGCCTGGTAAAACTTGAAGAGTACTTTAAAATGATAAATAATTCATTGCAGAAGATGAAGGACTTACTATTAAGTTCTTATTTTTTATTATGATGATGATTATTAGGAATAACACAATAATCCTAATCCCCTCGACAGACATGGGGCATTAGGATGTAGGAGGTACCTCTGCCCACTGGCTGAGAGGAGCTTGTAGGAGTTTAATTTTTAGCTGCGATTCTATTTCACAGCCAAGGACTCTTTACGCAGGCCCTGCTTTAGACAAGCCTCAACAAATCTTGCCCCATAGGAGAAACCCTGGTTCTTGGTTTTCTGCTCACCTTCTCGAATTGAACAGCACAGTCACTTTATGAGTAAAACACACAAAGTTTATTTAAAAGGCATTAAGAGAAAAGTAAAGAATAGATACCATGGTACTTTGTGACATAAACCATCTTAAGATGCCATGGACAGTCACAGAAAGAGCAATCTAGGATGGTACAAGAACTAGACATTTGCTGACTTGGTAGTTAGAAAGTAGGTACACAGAGATAACAAGGTGGTGCTGTAACCTAGAACTCTAAAAGGACATCCTGGGGGCAGTTATGTTTACTAAAACTTTGGAATAAACAAACGATGTAGGCAGGAGACATGGGTAGATGAGACTGGCCTAGAATATCACAGGTACAGAAGCTAATCAGATTCAGATTTCAGGGCATCCCATTACCAAGTTAGAGACATTGAATTTAAGGGAATTTAAGGTATTTAAAGGCATGCAAGATATTGGGGGGGGGGGTCACTCCAGGCAGAGGGTTATTTATTTATTTATTACATTTCTATACCACTCAACAGCCAAAGCTCTCTGGGTGCTTACCACTGCTAGCAGCAAGCTGTAATGGGAAATGTATGCACTGTTCTTTTTAAACTTGTATGTTTGGTTTTCTCTTTCTGTTCTAAACTTTGTCACAACAAGGTGTCATGGTATCTATCCTTTACTTTTCTTTCAATGCCTTGTGTGTGTTTACTTATAATTGACTGTGCTATTCAATTCAAGGAGGTGGGCAGAAAACCAAGAAACAGGGTTTGTTCTGTGGGGTGAGGGTTGTAGGGACTCGTCCAAATCAGGGCCTGCATAAAGTGTCCTTGGCGGTGAAGTAAAACCACAGCTAAAACCTCTGTAGTTCCCACCTGTGGCAGGCCCCCAAATGGAGTGTTCTGGGGACAGCGCTGAGAGTTCCCCTGAGAGTGCCCTGGATTGGCTGCAGCCTGGAGCCCTCATTGGTTTCAATGGAAGGGGGATTTTGAAAAATAGGCTCAACTAGACTAAAAAGTAAAGTTTTTAGTCCAGTGGTAAAGCTGACCTTTGGAAGGTCTTTGGAAATGTCAGAAGAGCCCACCCACCCATCCAAGGATTGTACTGTTTGTCATTATTATTAACCAGACAGAAAGTAATAGCTTCCTTCAATGCTTTGATAAATCTTTGGTTACGTATTTAGCTATATTCAGATGTGGGCCTCTGCTTTCTTGTTTGCCTTGGCTTACTGCCCTGATGAGTTGAGACAATCACCTAAATCCTTACCATATGGATTGTACATACAGTGAACCACTCTCTTTACATTATATTTCTTCCTTTTGTGCAGTGTTTTCTCCCATACGTAACGTTATTGGGCAGACTAGTGCCCCTCCACCAACATAAGGCTTCTGTCAGCGGAATAGGTAGGAGGCAATTCTACCTTCCCCCTGCATCCCTCTGTGACCCCCAAATGGCCATGCTGGCTGGGAATAATGGGAGTTGCAGTCTAACACATCTGGAGGGTGCCAGGCTGGGGGGAGCTGGTTTAAGCCTCCCCACCCAGCCATGATCTCCGTAAAAAAAAATCACCGTCCACAGATCAATTAGCATTAGGAAAAAACCTCCCACTGGTGTCAGTGGGAGGTCTGTCTGAATGCCAATTGCCCTGGGGAGTGGGGGGAGGATTATTGAGATCATGGCTAGGGAGGGAAGGTTTAAATGTCTCCTCCCCATGTGCTGTGGTGCTGATGACTATTTAATTTTTTAAAAAAAACCAGCAGCATGATTGCTAATCACGATGCCATGTGTAGCTAAACCCTGATTTCTCGTAAACAGGACAACTGAGATTTTTTAAAAACCATATTCTAAATGTGATGTCGCTTTGAAATAACTGATGGCTATTATAACACAGACATCTTGGATCGTATCAGTTATGTCTTTGACACTTTTTATTAGTAAGTCTTGGATTCTATCCCATTCTGATAAAGAGCTGACAATCATATGTTTGCTGCAGGCCCTAGAGCCGGTTTTTATTTATTTATTTATTTATTGCATTTATACCCCGCCTTTCTCCCTCTCGCAAGGAACTCAAGGCGGCTTACATTATCCTCCTCCTCACCGTTGTATCCTCACAACAACAACCCTGTGAGGTGGGTTGGGCTGAGAGTCTGTGACTGGCCCAAAGTCACCCAGTGAGCTTCCATGGCCGAGTGGGGACTAGAACCCAGATCTCCTGGCTCCCAGTCCGTCACTCTCACCACTACACTACACTGGCTCCCATCTCTGTGCAATATCCCACCATTTTACTCAAACCTAAATGCCTCTTTCAGTTCAGTGCAGCATAATAAAATTTAAGAGCTACATGTTGTGAGTTTGTCAAGAGTGAAAATGTATATGTAAGGATCATTCAGGAATTTCCACATTAAAGGCTATTCTAAAACATTTAAATGTAGTTCTTTATGACAACTCCAACATGATACCTTATTTTATTTCCTCTTTAATTGTAAGGATTTCTGCTCTTCTTTGCCTCTGCTTTCATATGGGACTGCTCAGTGCTCTGTCATTTCTCAGATCCTACTCTATTAGCTTCAAGTTCCTTTCTATATGGATACATTACTTCAGTTCAAAAGACTAGCACTTAAGGGAATTGCTTAATGTTATTCATTCATTTCTATACATTTATATTGCACCTTATCTCAAAGGCCAAGGCAATGGCACTTTTAGGGTGGACATACATGATAATATGTGTAACAAAAGGCTGAAGGCTGCTTTTCCTAGAGGAAAGTACTTGAACAGGGGTGTTTTTGAGTACAGAAATGGCAAAAACGGGCAGTGGTGCAGCTACTAATTTTAGATCCTGGAATTAGGGCACAATCCTGTACATGTTTAGACAGAAAAAAGTCCGACAGCTCACAGCATTATCCAGCCAGGGCCTGTTGCAGGCCTGATGCAGCCTGCATCAGGCCTGCAACAGGCCCTGGCTGGATAATGCTGTGAGCTGTCGGACTTTTTTCTGTCTAAACAGGGCCTGTTTGCCACTGCTGCTCTCTGGATGATCATTTGGGGGCCCTTGGGCTGTGAAGGGAGAAAGCTTGGGGGTTGCCCAGACTCCAAGCAGTGTAGGCAGGGATAAATGGTTGCTCAGGCTGAACACTAACTCAGCATGATAAGCTGCCACCACCCCTTATGTCCAACTCCACCTCAACCGGGGACTTTTAGGCTTTACAGGACACCCCTAAGACTTATGAAATAGGGGGCCAAACTAGCACACCCTATTTCTAAGGCTTAGGCCCCAAACCTTAAACAGTAGTATGAAGATGAACCAAGAGGAAGACTCTGGACTTAGTACTCAGGCAATTTAGAATGAAGCACACAGACAACTAACTATAAGAGGTAGTGAGGATATTGGCGAAAGGGGAATGAAAGATACACAAGAACCAGAGTAACGTTTGGAAACAATACTTCAAGACACAAATAATGACGCTACCTAAATCTGCCTATACATACCGAAGCACAGGCCTTCCAATAGGACAGGGCCCAAACAGAGATACTTTGAGTCCAAAGCAAAGGCAAGACAAAGACAATGCAAGCCTTTGGCAACTCGAAGGTGATCCCTGTTCTAGCCAGCCAATCACAGGTAAAATACTTTGCTCAGGCCCCTATAGGGAGGGTTGAGAGTTCTCACAGGAACACAGCGGAGATCACTTAGTCCAATTAACCAGACCAAGTTCTGATCTTGGGGCTAGAGAGATCATAAGATAATACACACACAGGTGGTTTACCCACTATGTACAGCCTCAACCTTTGCAAAATGCGGGCTCTCGAACTGCTCCAACACAAAAAGAAAATGGAGTTCTTAACAGGGGCCCTGTACTTTGCCCCCAAAGTCCAGCCCTGGGTGCACCACTGAAAATGGCTGCTTGGTACTTTCCTGCCCACTGCTTCAACTTGCTTCTCCTAGCTGCTTTCCCCTTACAGGGTTCAAAACATGCACTTACAAGAGTAAACAGCCATCAGTAGGATGATGATTTGGAGGGATGTTGCAGCAAGCAGGAAAAGCTTAAGCACAAACAGCACAAGAGGAAGGGTGGAGGGCCAAGTGTCCTTCACGGACGAGAAGCTCTCACCCCCACCACCACCATATGCCTCCCCTAATGCTTTATCCCCCTAATGCCTGATCCCTGTGGTCGCTTGAAGGAAAGTATGGCACTTTTCACAAATTCTAATTGAATCATAAAATGGACATTGGAAGACGGCTGCAGTTCAAAACAGGTTTACTTTAAAGTAAACTCCATCAAAAGCAATATGCCCTACTGCCAAAAAAAACACTTCCCCACATAGGATGTGAAATACTGATATCCCTCTTTCAGAAATTCACTTTGCCCATTCTGTGCCCCCCCCCCTAATATTTTCTTTCTGGTGCCTCCACTAAGGTTAAGCACGTCCTTCTTCACACCACTTCTTCACTCAAAATTACCCCCTTCCAAACTGGCATTTTATCTAAATTAAAATAATCAAGCTAAATTGCTACAGGTGTAAGCTTGTAGCATGTAGTTCACATGTATTCCCATGTTCCACATGAAACCTAAGATTGCAACTCCGTCTGTTTCCTCTCTCTTGCTTTCTACAGAGTGTTGCTCATTCAAGCACAATTTTTCCAGCCTAATTTCCTGACTCGAATAACATGTATATTTATGTCATACTACGGAGTGTGTGATAATCTTACAGCTTTCCAGGCTCCAGGATCAATTTTCCACAAACAACAGGAATAGTTGGCATTAGATGATTCTGATCTGGGAAAAGATGACCATACGTTGCTGCTTTTTTTGGCCAGCCCTCATGGATGGGCTTTCTTCTCCATCTGGCTTGCAGCTGCTAGAAGCCAGAGTGCTGAAGATAGTAACCATGTGTTGGCTCCATCTTACTTTAGACAGAATCAGGCAACAGGGAAATGAGCTCACTGCTTTTTATCATTTTTTATGTAGCAAACTTGTCGTGTATTCCTGAGCATCTTTCCACAAAGGAAGTTCCACTTAGTACGGTTAGGGATGGACAAATCATTCCATTTCCAGTCTGTGTCAGTTTCACATGTATTTAATTCTAAATCTCTTCCATCTAATTTCCACTTCAGTTCGCGTATTTTTTCTAAAAAACTGCATGAAATTTGGCATTTATTTTTGTATACAATTTCCCTGAATATACACATTTTTGTATGCAACTTTCTGTAATACGCACATTTTTGTATAAAACTTACCCTAGTATACATATTTTTGTACACAATATTTGAGCCAAGAACTGCATGGCAACATTCAGAGAAGTGTGCCGTCCAAAGGATAACTGTGTTCCAATCCACATATTATTCCAATCCACATAGGAAGTGCAGCTTACATCGGTTCACCTTAAAATATCGATGAAATTAAATTGTTCCCCATCGTTAAATAAGATTTACACCCCAGTAATACTCAATAACGTTATTTACACATACACAGCTCTTGTACCATGTTTTTACTTATTCACATGTAATAATCAAATGAAACAGCCATCTACATCATCTTCAACTTTCTTATAGCATTTACTTAAGTGTTTGTCATGCTAATACTAAAAAGGGGAAGAAATATGAAAGGATATTTAAACTTCAGGAGAATTTCCATATCAAAACTCTTTCCTTTTTAGCTATGTAATTACATTTGTCTTCTATATCAGACTTAAGTAAGTCCAGCCTCTAGTTTTGAAATTATGCCTTCAGAGCTTCAAAGTTAATTATCACTTTTTAGTGGGTGGGTCGTTCTTGGATCCATGATTACTTGAGGGTTGGGAAGATAATGTTTAATTGTATATGATTAAAATTGGCATTTTATCTAAATTAATAATTTTCTAGTGTGCCTGGATATATCATTTTCTTCTCTCTAATTAAACTCCATACTCTCTGCCCTTTTACATTTCACTCTCTCTTTTCCATTTTTTTATTTTTTATTTAGAAACTGGCTCTTTGTCGCCTGGGGGAAATTCTAGATAGTGTGACATGAATATCCAGGGTTTTTGTGTTTTTTTTAAGATATGAATTGTCAGAACATAACTCATTTTTCCTTTGAATATTGGTAATAAGAAGGTTATATGAGCATGTCTGTTTTACATATGGAATGGTACACAAATATTGTAAATAAATACAATAAAATGAATGCCCATGTCCATGTTGGATATCTATTTAAGGCTAGGGTTGGCGGAGAATTTCTCCCCGAAACTTCGGGGGGCTGAGCACCAACATGTTCGGCCCCCCAAACAAGTTTCGGGGAGAAATTCTCCGCACCCCCCCGCACCCCGCACCCCCCCCAGGACGGGACTTACCTTTGCCGAATGTCCCTCCCGGCGGCGGGTCCCGGCGGCGGTTCGTCAGGTCTTCGTCAGGGGTAGGGGTGGCAGCCGATCTTTCGACCGGCTGCCGCCGCCGCCATTCCAATAAAACTAAAAAAAAAAAAAAGCCTCCATGATAGGCTACGTGACGATTAACGTAGCCTATCACGGCTAGATCTGTAAAGTCAGCCATGATAGGCTACGTAAATCGTTACGTAGCCTATCACGGGTGACTTAAAAAAAAAAAAAAAGCGTACGCAAATGGCGGCCCCCATAGGGAGCCGCCATTCACGTTCCTTATTTGGTCGCTGTAGTCTACGTAAAGATTACGTAGACTACAGCGAAAATAAGGGCAACGCTATTTGCATTGCCCTTATTTTCGCCATAGTCTATGTAAAGATAGATGTCTTTACATAGTTTACGTAGTCTATGTAAAGATAGATGTCCAGCTGTGGGCGGCCCTGGCCGGCAGCTCCGTGGAATCGCCGTGGAGTGGAGCCGGCTGGAGAGAATTTCGGGGGGAGAGACAGAGCACCTCCCCCCCCCATGAATGTCACCCTTCGAAAAGGTAAGTGACTTTCGTACATCCCTATAAAAAAGTAGGGATGTCAGAGAATTCCACCATGGATCTCAGTGAAGCTGAATGCCAGTGCATTCAGCCCCCTGAAATCCGTGGCAGAACGAAGCCCCCCACCCCCCCACCTTGCGAAAGACGTGCGAAACGGAGCACTTACCTGGTGCCATTCGTGCTGCTTTGTGAATGGCGTCTGCGGCCGCCATTTGCTTCCCCATTTAGGCCGTGATAGGCTATGTAAATACTTACGTAGCCCATCATGGCTAACGCAGGGATGCCATTTGCGTCCTTGCAGAGACCGTGGTAGGCTACGTAAGTATTTATGTAGCCTATCACGGCAAAAAAAGGGAACACAAATGGTGGCCGCCGTAGCTGCCGCCATTTGTGTCCCTGGTTTTTTGCCATGATAGGCTACATAAATATTTATGTAGCCTATCACGGCCAAAAACATGAACGCAAATGGCGGCTGCCATAGCCACCGCCATTCGCATCTGCAGGCTCCAGACACCTGCGAATGCACCCGGCCGTCAGTTCCGCGGAGTTGCCGCAGAGTGGAGCCGGCCAAGTTAGAATTTCAGGGGGGAGGTGCAGAGCACCTCTCCACCACCGCGAATCACCCCTGTGAAAAGGTAAGTGACTTTCATACATCCCTATAAAAAAGGACCTTTCTCTGCTAGCCGCCCACCTAACATCCAACTGAAGTGGCATCTGGAGTAAGGCCTCAAATGCTAACCACAGCATGCCGGTTGGTAAGGAGGCCTTATTTAAGACTTAATAGGTTAAAAAAATAGCACCTGGAAACAAACTGGTAGCCAAACATATTTTTCGACACCAATAAGGGAATGATTAGTCCAGTGGAGATCAGTCAATAATCCAGCCAATGTCTTCTGAACCAGCTGTAGTTTCTGAATGCTTTTCCAAGGCATACATACAAAATGGTAACCTAACGTGAACATTACTCCTGCATGGATCACTGGCAAGATCATATTTGTCCGGGAAAGCTATAGCTGGTGTACCAATCTAAGTTGATAAACGGCACTTGGAGCCACATATGTAATTTGAGCATCTATGAGCAAAGGTGAATCTAACAGTACCTTATCCTTAAGGGTGAGTGCAGCTCCATTCCAGCATAGGCCAAATGCCATCTCTTTGTCAACACAGTACTATGTACTAACATCAGTGGTCTTCTCTGGATTAAGTTTTAGTTTAGAAGTCCTTATCCGTTCCGTTTCTGAGACTAGGTCATGGTCAAGACATCCATTTCCACATTTGGATTAGATGAAAAGGACAAATAAAACCAAGGGGCAATCTACATTACAACTTTAAACTGGTTTCAAACCTGTTTTTAGCGATTACGGCTACCAAATACAGGAATTCTGGGAAGTGTAGTTCTAGGAAGAGGGGCCGCTTGGACAGGGGACAGGGGTCTCTAGCAAAGAATTCTCAGTACCCTCATGAAACTGCAGGATCCCTTTAGAGAAACCAGTTTGAAACCAGTTTAAAATTGTAATGTAGATTGCCCCCAAGTGTCATCAGCCAACTGATGACATCTCATTCCAGACATGACCTCCCCAAGTTGTTGCACATGGATGTTACATAGCATGGCAGAGGAGATGGAATCCTATGGCACTCGTGGCACAAATGTCATGGAACAGAGCAGATAACATTTGACATCACTCATGGGGAAATAACATTTGACGTATGACATCACTGCAACATCCATTTCATTAGAGGACCATGCAAATCTTTCCTTTGGAGGGAGACAAATAACATGAATGGGGTTTCAGAGGAACTGAACGTGAGCATGCATAAATTCATGCTTTTCCTTGTTGCTCCACCATACTTTGCATGCGGTTCCACCAATGGCACCGCTTTGCATGGTGGACTTGTAAACATATGAATCAATGAATAAAGACACAGATTCTTTTAAGATACATGGTCAAAGCAATAGCCTCACATTGCATTGAAGGAGGCTGCTTCCCCAGCCCCAAGCCTGAAATGAGTCAAGAACAGAAGGGAGTTGTGTACATTAAAATAATAAGCTAAAAGCAATACTGCAATAAGTTTGGGTCCATATTTTAAGAAGATAACATGGTGGTTTTTATTAAATAGAGTTGTAACAACACGCAGTTCTTTGCTGGAGCTCTCCCAGCCTGTCCAGGCTCCACTCCCTCACCCCAGTCTCCAGGGATCATCTCCAAATTCTCATCCCAACGTTTCTTGTAAGGAAATGTCTCTAAATTACTACTGTCACTACATCTCCTTTTTTCTCAACCAACAGTAACAAACACCAACAGTCAACTCTGAACTAAATTCTGTAGAGAAGTTACTAGCACATCACTCTGGAGTGAGTCTTTACCACTCACTTCCCTGCTTTATACCAGGCCGCTCAGCAAGTTTCTATATGTCTCTGTGGAGCTTTCACCGCCCTTCCTGACTGCCGGGGCATCTCACTTTCCTTCACTTTGTCTTCCATAAGGCCATGCTGAGGAACAACTCCTTTTTCATCCTGCTCCTGTAACCATGCAAGTAGTGCTGATGTACGGTCTGTTTTGTTCTCACCTGCTGGAGCAACTGTATAATTTTTTGGGAGTACCCAGATCCCGACAATTACACCGAAAACTCTCTCCCTGATCTGTCTGAATTAAATATGATTGTGGATTCACTAGCTGGTGGACAGTGCTCCTCTGATCCCAGATATTGGGAGCTGTAATTTCTCATGCATACTTTGTCACCTGGTTGCAGACCAGGGAGCTCTTTTGCTCTTTGTCAAAATGATGTTTTTGCAGTTGCTTCAGAACTTTCTTTCTTCGTACATTTATATGGTCATGCCTTGTAAGTAATTCCTCAGTTATGGATAGTGTAGAACATATTCTTCTTCCCATGAGTAATTGTGCAGGGGACCAGCCACTGTCCAGTGGTGTACTGTGGTAAGCCAATAGTGCTTTATATAAATCCCCTCCACTGTCTGCTGCCTTTTTCATCAGGTTTTTATCAGTTTGGCTGGACCTTTCCACAAGACCATTGGATTGGGGGTAATGGGGACTGGATGTACTGTGATGAAAGTCCCAATCCTTTGCAAGCTCCTTAAACTCTGAACTGGAAAACTGAGGTGCATTGTCACTCAACAGTTCACATGGAATTCCGTGCCTTGCAAACACTGCCTTCAGGCTGGCTATCATTGACGCACTGCTTGTACCATTCAGATTGCAGATTTCTGGATACAGAGAGTAATAATCAGTAATGATCAAGTATGTTCATGAATTCCAAGTGAAGAGGTCAGTGCCTACCTTCGCGTACGCCCGCAGTGTGGATGCAGAGGCTCTGCCTGCTGGGATGGCTGGAACTTTAAACCATTGAAGCAACTTGCTACTGTGTTAGTAATATCCTGGTTGATCCATGGCCAATACATGACCTCCCGTGCCCTCTTCTTACATTTTTCAATTTCTATTAGACCTTCATGGATCTTTCTGAGCATTTCGTGCCAGAGGATCCTTGGAATCACTACCTTGCTGCCTTTGAATATCACCCCATCTATTACTGAGAGGTCATGCCTGCAGTTCCAGTACTCCCATAGGCTTGGATCACAGCTGCAGCAGTCCTGTGGCCACCCTTCAAGTATACATTTTTTTAGGAGACCCATGGCCTCATCGTTCTCTGTTTCCACTTTGATTTGCTGGAATTTTCTATTAGATATGGAAGTGGCTGTGCTATCAGATCTACGTATGCCTGCACCTCTGTGTCAGAAATATGCTTTGGGTGTAATGAAGGTTGTAGGGCCCTGGACGGAGCATCCGCTGTGGACATCAATTTTCCTGGTGTGTAAAACACAGTCAAGTCATATTTTTGTAGTTTGAGCATCATCCTTTGGATTCTCAAAGTGCAGTCATTTGATGGCTTCTCAAACAATGCTATCAGAAGTTTATGGTCAGTTTTTACTTGCACTTTCTGTCCATAGATAAACTGGTGAAATCTCTGACAAGCAAACAGGATGTCCAACATCTTGGATACCTGGTTTCTGCCTCTGTCAGTGCCTTGGATGCATATGTAGGGATGTACGGAAGTCACTTACCTTTTCGAAGGGTGACATTCGTGGGGGGGAGGTGCTCCGTCCCTCCCCCTGAAATTCTGGCCGGGGGGGAGGTGCTCCGTCCCTCCCCCCCAAATCCTGGTCAGCCGGCTCCGCTCCGCAGGGATTCTGCGGAGCCGCTGGCCGGCTCGGTCAGTGGCCGGACATCCGGCTGCTGGCTATCAGGGACGCAAATGGTGGCAGCCATAGCCGCCGCCGTTTGCGTCCCTGCAGTCAGCCGTGATAGGCTACGTAAATGTTTATGCTATTTGCGTTCCCCTTATTTTCGCCATCTTAGTCTACGTAAATGTTTATGTAGACTAAGACGTGCCAAAATAAGGAACGCAAATGGTGGCACCCATGGGCGCTGCCATTTGCGTACGCACGTGTTTTTTCTCTTTTAAATCAGCCGTGATAGGCTACGTAAACATTTACATAGCCTATCATGGTGTTTTTTAAAAATCTAGCCGTGATAGGCTATGTAAATCTTTATGTAGCCTATCACGTTTTTTTGTTTTTGTTTTTGTTTTAACTGGAAATGGCAGCGGCAGCAGCCGGTCGGAAGACCAGCCGCTGCCACTGCAGCCAGGAAGATCCGCCCAAGGTAAGTCCCATCCCGGGGGGGCAGACCATTCCGCCACCGATTTCGGGGGGCCGAATGCGCTGGCATTCGGCCTCCCCGAGATTCGTGGCGGAATTATCTGATATCCCTAACTGGTTGCCAGCAACCACCATGGTCCTGCATAATCACTGCACCCAGCCCTGACTGTGAGGCATCAGAAGAAAACTTGAGTGGCTTGCCAGGGTAATAGAATTTGGGATGTCGGAGAATTTCTCCACGAATCTCCAGGAGGCCGAATGCCAACGCATTCGGCCCCCCGAAATTGGTGGAGAAACGGTCCGCCCCCCCGCCCGCCCTCTTGGAATGGGACTTATCTTTGGTGAATGTCCCTGGGGCTGGAGGCTCCCGGCGGCGGTTCGGCGGCGGCAGCCGGTCTTCCAACCGGCTGCTGCCGCCGCCATCTTTTCCCAGTAAAAAAAACAACAACAAACGTGATAGCCTACTTAAAGATTTACATAGCCTATCACGGCTAGATTTTCAAAAAACACCGTGATAGGCTACGTAAATCCTTACGTAGCCTATCACGGCTGACTTTGGGGGGGGGGAAGCACGTACACAAATGGCGGCGCCCATGGGCGCCGCCATTTGCGTTCCTTATTTGGGCACGTGTAGTCTACGTAGCATTGCCCTTATTTTCGACGTAGTCTACGTAAATGTTTACGTAGACTACACGTGCCCAAATAAGGGACGCAAATGGCGGCGCCCATGGGCACCGCCATTTGCGTACAAGTTTTTTTTCCCCCAAAGTCAGCCGTGATAGGCTACGTAAGGATTTACGTAGCCTATCACGGCTGACTGCAGGGATGCAAACGGCGGTGGCTATGGCCGCCGCCATTTGCGTCCTGGCAGGAGACAAGATTCGCGGCTGGAGGGACGGGGCACCTCCTCCCCGGCCAGAATTTCAGCGGGGAGGGATGGGGCACCTCCCACCCCGCCCAGAATTTCGGGGGGAGGAACAGAGCACCTCCCCCCCACCGTGAAGCAAGCTGCGGGATAAGGTAACGGACTTTCGTCCATCCCTAATTTTAATACAGGGGCTTTGATAAGTTCCTGTTTCAAGATGGCCCATCCTTCCTCCTGTGGTGCATCCCAGAACCACTCATGTTTGTTTTCAAGAAGTGCCCGGAGGGGTGTTGCTTAAGATGACAAACTTGGTATAAATTTCCCTAGGTAATTAACCATCCCTAGGAATCATTGTACATCTTTCTTGGATTGGGGCCATGGCATCATTTCAATGGCCTCAACTTTTCTCTTATCAGGTTTTACCCCCTCAGTAGAGATCACATCTCCCAAAAATGTCAGCTCAGTGACCCCAAATACACATTTTTCTTTATTTAATTTCAGATTTGCTGCTCTTGTTGCATCTAAGACCTTCCGAAGCCTCAGATCATGTTCAGCTTTGGTAGAACCCCACACAGTGATATCATCCATTGAGGTGTCCACTCCATCAATGTGCTCATATATCATGTGTATAGTTCTATGGTACACTTCAGGTGCTGAAGCTGCAGAAAACGATATCTGCCAAGGGGGTATTAAATGTGCAGAGTTTGGCACTCTCCTCTGTGAGTTTTAACTGCCAAAAGCAGGACGCATCAAGTTTACTGAAAAAACAGGCATTTGCAAATTGTGCCATGATTTGCTCCCTAGTGGGAAGTTTGAAATGCTCTCTCTTGATAGCCTTGTTGAGGCTTCTGGGATCAAGACATACCCATAACTTGCCATTAGGTTTCTCTACAATGAATGACTAGAGAGCTCACCCATTCCACGGGTTCCTCAATCTTCTCTATGACCTTTAAAGCCTCCATCCTCGAGAGCTCCTCTCTGAGTTTGTCACGGAATGCAAAAGGCACTCTTCTGCATGGATGGATCACTGGGGAAACTAATTTATTTATTTGGATGGTATGTTCACCTGGTAAACAGCCAAGTCCTTCAAATATATCTTGATATTTCAAAAGAAGTGTCTCATACTCTTTTTCCCCATTGGTTTGTATGGCCAGTACCTGTTTAACCAGGTTCAGCTTCTCACATGCCGCCAAACTTAGAATTGGAGTCACCTGTTTAGGAACTATAATATATGCCAAGTTATGCACAGTGACTTTGTATCTGATGCTGGCAATGCAGTGCCCCTTTACTGGTATCTTTACTCCAGAATACCCAGTTAGTTGAATACTTGTGGGATGTATTTTTGGCCTTACTTGGAGTCTTTCCTAATCTTCTTCAGGCAACACATTAACCTGAGCACCTGTGTCTAGCTTAAAGGACACCATTGTTCCTTGTACTTCCACTGGCAGATTCCAGTCCTTCCCATTCTCTCTGTCTGATTCCATGACATCCACAAAAAACTGCTTCTCCTGCTCAACAGCATGTACTTGTGGTTTTAGTACTTGCGACCTGCAGTATTTTGCAAAGTGGTTGTGCTTGCCACAGTTATAGCAGACCTAGGGATGTAAGAAAATTCAACCACAGACTCCAGTGAGGCCGGATTCTTTAGAATCCAGCCCCCCGGAATCCGTGGCGGAACAGCCTCCCCCCCCCCCGCCACCCCGCGGAATCCCCCCGGGACGGAGCTTACCTGGCAGCGGCAGCTCCAGCGGCAGATGCAGCGGTGGCAGCTCCGGCTGGTCTCCTGGCCAGGCTGCTGCGGCCGCAAATGGTGGCCGTCATAGCGGCTACCATTTGCGTCCTTGCAGTCAGCCATGATAGGCTACGTAAGTATTTGCGTAGCCTATCACAGTAAAGGCAGCCACACAAATGGCATAGCAGCCGCCATTTGTGTGGCTGCCTTTACCGTGATAGGCTATGCAAATATTTACATAGCCTATCACAGCAAAGAGCAGGGGCGCAAATGGCGTAGCGGCCGCCATTTGTGTCCCTGCTCTTTGCCGCGATGAGCTACGTAAACACTACATAAATACTTACATAGCTTATCACGACTGACTGCAAGGATGCAAATGGCAGCTGCTACGATGGCCACTATTTGCGGCCGCAGCAGCCCGGCCGGGGCCAGAACTCTGGCTGCAGCTGGCCCCAGCCAGTGGCTCATGGAGCCACTGCGGAGCGGAGCCAGCCGGGGAGGATTCCAGGGGGAAGGACAGAGCACACCCCCCCCTGTGGATTGCCCGGCGCGGAGCCAGGTAAGACTTTCGCACATCCCTAAGCAGACCTTCCCAAATGCAACACACTGTTTTTGCCCATGCTGCCTGCCATAGTTTCTGCAAGATTTGCTCAACCCTCTGTGTCCTTTCCCAGGAGCTTTGTTACGTGGCTGCTGCACTCTCTCATTTATCTTTTGCTGACCTTGTTGTCGCTTGCTTAATGCATGGATGGTTTCTTCAGCTGGCCTCAGTTCTTTTGCTTGGGTCCTCACTACCTCTGTTGCCCTACATATCTTTAGAGATTTTTCTAGTATGATATCTTCTTCATGCAACAGCCTTTCTCACATTGCATTCTCCCTACTACCACAAATAATCCTGTATCTGATCAGACAGTCTGTTAGGGTCCCAAAGGCAGAGGTCTTGCTAAGAGTTTTGAACTCCATAGCATATTGCTCTGTTCTTTCATCCATTTTCTTGTTGTTGTTGTTCAGTCTATAAGTCATGTCCGACTCTTCGTGACCCCATGGACCATAGCACGCCAGGCCTTCCTGTCCTCCGCTCTCTCCCGGAGTGTGCTCAAGAATCCATTTTCTGCATGCATGTAAAAAAAATGCCTTTCAAAGGTCTCATTCTTTTGGGGTATATAATTAGGGGTGCACGAAAGTCACTTACCTGGTCTCGCAGCTTGCTTCGCGGTGGGGGGGAGGCGCTTCTCTGCTCCCCCCAAAGTTCAGGCTGGGGGGGGAGGCTTCCCTCCTCGCCCGGCCGAAATTCAGGCCGGGGAGAAGCGCCCCGTCTCCCTGGCCACGAACTTCAAAAGAAAAAAAAATGCCTCTGTGATAGGCTACGTAATGATTAACGTAGCCTATCACGGCTAGATCTGCAAAGTCAGCCGTGATAGGCTACGTTAATCGTCACGTAGCCTATCACGGGTTACTTTGAAAAAAAAAAAAGCGCGTACGCTAATGGCGGCCCCCATAGGGAGCCGCCATTCGCGTTCCTTATTTGGTCCCTGTAGTCTACGTAAAGATTTACGTAGACTACGGCGAAAATAAGGGCAACGCTATTTGCATTGTCCTTATTTTCACCATAGTCTACGTAAATCTTTACGTAGACTACAGGGACCAAATAAGGAACGTGAATGGCGGCTCCCTATGGGGGCCGCCATTAGCCGTACGCGCTTTTTTTTTTTTTTAAGTCACCCGTGATAGGCTACGTGACGATTAACGTAGCCTATCACAGCTGACTTTGCAAATCTAGCCGTGATAGGCTACGTTAATCGTTACGTAGCCTATCACAGGGGCGTTGTTGTTTTTTTTACTTTGCTTGTAATGGCGGCGGCGGCAGCCATTCAAAACACCAGCTGCCACCCCCGCCCCTGACGAAGACCTGCCGAACTGCCACCGCGACCCGCCACCGGGAGGGACATTCGTGAAAGGTAAGTCCCATCCCGGGGGGGGCGGGGGGCGAAGTTCTCCCTGAACAACCTTCGGAGGACCGAATGCGTTAGCACTCGGCCCCCCGAAGTTTCAGGGAGAAATTCTCCCCCATCCCTATATATAATACTCCTCAAATTTTAACATTACTGCACTAAACTTCATGTTTTCCCCTTCTGCAAACTGGAAGCTATTGTAAACCTCGCAACGCTTCCTCCCCCTCCACATGAAGCAGTATTGATGATTTTACTTTATCAGGTTTCCCTTCAGCAGCTCCTGTGGCTGCCAAATAGAGTTCAAATCTTTGCTTGAATTTTCTCCAGTTTTCTGCAACATTCCCACATATTTACAGGCTGGATGAGGGTTGTAACAGGTCCATAGCTCCCTTTGTGCTGTAGAAGCTGGTGGTTCTGCTAAATCGAGGCCAGGCCACAGGCCTTTGGGGTAGGGCCCTTCTTGGCCACAGCACTCAGCTGGCCCAAGGCAGAAGAAAGCTGAACAGCTTCAGAAGCCTTGTGGCCTCCACTTCTGACACCATGTAATAAGTTTGGGTCCATATCTTAAGAAGATAACATGGTGGTTTTTATTAAACAGAGTTATAACAACAAGCAGTTCTTTGCTGGAACACTCCCAGGCAGTCCAGGCTCCACCCCCCGCCCCGCCCCACCCCGCCCCACCCCTCTCTCCAGGGATCATCTCTAAATTCCCATCCCAATGGTTCTTGTAAGGAAATGTCTCTAAATTACTACCATCACTACAGATACTTCCAAAACAGTTTGCAACTCTCCTCAGCTCTCAAGTTTCCCTTTGCCATTCAGCATCTGTGAAACTGATTAAATATTCTTTTGATTGTGGCATCTCAGAATTTTAAACTGTGATAAAAGAGGTTGTGCTTCCTTGGGGAAGCCACAGACATGTAATTCGTACAACCCTATGACACCAGCATTTTATACAAAAATGCATTTTATACAAAAGCAAAAATAACTATAATATATAGAGTATTCGAAAAGTTGTGTAGTGTGTCTTCAGAAGGACAGGATCAGAAAATAATTTATAGGTAATGACAAAGTAATCTTATGTAAAAACATTCAACAAATGTGAACATTTAATAGTCCTAATTTGTTACACACACACACACACACCATTAATTTGTAAACTGCTTTCATAATGCACTTGAAAGAGTGATAAGAAGTTTGTTTTGTTCCAAATGAAAAATATTTCTTCCCAAACAGTCTGGCAATTAAAATGGTGCTATACAATCACCGGCCAGAAATTTCACTGCATGTGGCCACTTGATAGTTTCATTTACCTCAGTTTATATGATTATAAAAGTTCAAACTGTTCAACATCAGCTGGATAATGCAGTGTTTTATCATAGCAGTTAATTGTTTGTAAAATAATGCAATTGTATGAGATCCCCTTGAGATCTCCTACTAATTCCTCAGTTCTAAACATATGGCATGTATGTTACAGATGAACTTGTCTACAAACAACATGTTTAGGATTTGGATTAATGAAATATAGTACTTGTATGTAATTTCCAGGCCAATCCTATGCATGTTGACTCAGAGGCAGCTTCCACAGAATTCAGTGTCACTTACTCCCAAGTAAGGTGCATATGATGGCAGCCTTTGAATGTCAAATGGAGAAAACATCATGTAGCCTAATCCTTTACATGCAGATGTATTCCTAGGCAAGGGTCATAGGATTTTAGCCTTAGTCACTTCAGCCACTTGCAACAAAGCGTCCAGCGACACATTCTGTTAACTTGGTAGTGTGTAATTGAGACTACTACTACCTTTTTTGCTTGAGAATAAGTGCTCACAGCCCCAATTTGGACTGGGGCCAGTGCACACTGGCAGGGGATGATTAAACTTACCCACCCACCCATTTCCTTCCCAAAATTTCATACACAGCAACCCCATGCAGAGATTAAAAAAAGAAAGACAACAACCCGTTTTTAAATCCCCACAGAGAAGTGGAATTTTGGAAAGTAAATAAAGGGTGAGGTGGTGAAAGGGTTAAGCCTCCTCTTTCAGTGCACACTGGTGCCAATCTGAGTCAGGGCCACATGCACTTACTCTCGAGTAAAAAACAAAAACAAAAAAGGATCATCTCAGCTATATGCTATGCAATTAGTGTAACATGTACTTTGACCCAAAGTTGGGAGTCTTAGCCTCAGGTTGGAGTTTCACTCTCAAAGAAGTGTCCTTCCTTCCCTCCTCCTGTGCTCTGTGGGTGGTGGAGTCAGCCTGGAAGGAGGAAGAGGAAGATGGTGGGCCCAGGAGGATGTTCATGCCTGTCTCATGGAGGCCAGCCTATGGGAGGCAAATGCCAAAACGCCTTTATAGGCCAGGTACCCAAACTCCTCATGAGCAGATTCCAAAGCAGCTCAGCATTCTTCCGCTTGCCCACTGGGCTAAACAGTCCTAAGCCATTTAGGGCTTTAAAGATCAAAACCAGCAAATGGAACTGGATTCAAAAACAGACAGGAAGCCAATGGAATTGTTGTAACAAGGGAGTAACACATTCCCTGTAAACAGCTTCGGTTATCAGTTATTTTCAGACCAGAAGTGGTTTTGGAACACTTTTCATGTACAGCGCATTGCAATAGACCAGGGTTCATAGAATCATGGAACAGTAGGGTTAGAAGGGGCCTACAAGACCATCGAGTCGAACACCCTGCTCAATGCAGGAATCCAAGTCAAAGCATCCCCGACAGGTGGCTGTCCAGCTTCATCTTGAATGCCTCCAATGTGGGAGAGCCCACTACCTCCCTAGGTCTTTGGTTCTATTGTCGTATTGCTCTTACAGTCAGGAAGTTTTTCCTGATGTTCAGCCGGAATCTGGCTTCCTGTAACTTGAGCCCATTTTTCCGTGTCCTGCACTCTAGGATGATCCAGAAGACATCCTGGCCTTCCTCTCTGTGACAACCTTTCAAGTACTTGAAGAGCACTATCATATTTCCCCTCAGTCTTCTCTTCTCAAGGCTAAACTTGCCCAGTTCTTTCAGTCTCTCCTCATAGGGCTTTGTTTCCAGTCCCCTGACCATCTTCATTGCCCTCCTCTGAACCCTCTCCAGCTTGTCTGCATCCTTGTTAAAGTGCGGTGCCCAGAACTGGACACAGTACTCCAGATGAGGCCTAACCAGTGCTAAGTAGAGGGGGACTAGTACTTCCTGGGATTTGGAAGCTATGCTTCCATTAATGCAGCCCAAAATAGCATTTGCCCTTTTTGCGGCCACATCACATTGTTGGCTCATATTCAGCTTGTGATCTTCAAGAATTCCAAGATCCTTCTCGCTTGTAGTGTTGTTGAGCCACATATCCCCCATCTTGTAACTGTGCATTTGGTTTCTTTTTCCTAGGTGCAGAACTTGGCATTTATCCCTATTAAATTTCATTCTGTTGTTTTCAGCCCAGCACTCCAGTTTATCAAGATCACTTTGAATTTTGTTTCTGTCTTCCAAGGTATTAGCTATCCCATCCAATTTTGTGTCATCTGCAAATTTGATCAGCATTCCCTGCACCTCCTCCTCCAAGTCAATAATAAAAATATTGAAGAGCACTGGGCCCAGGACTGAGCTCTGTGGTACCCCGCTCGTTACCTCTTCTCAGTTTGAGAAGATACTATTGATAAGCACTCTTTGAGTCCGATTCTGTAGCCAACTGTGGATCCACCTGAGAGTTGTTTCATCTAGCCCTCTTTGAGCTAGTTTGCTCATCAGGATATCATGGGGCACTTTGTCAAAAGCTTTGCTGAAATCAAGGTATATTATGTCCACAGCATTCCCACAGTCCACAAGGGAGGTGACCTGATCAAAAAATGAAATCAGATTCATCTGGCAGGATTTGTTCTTGACAAATCCATGTTGGCTTCGAGTAATCACTGCATTGTTTTCAAGGTGCTTACAGATGGATTGCTTTATCATCTGCTCCAGAATTTCCCAGGGATTGGGATTGATGTCAGACTGTAGTTCCCAGGTTCCTCCTTTTTACCCTTTTTGAAGATAGGAACAACATTAGCCCTCCTCCAGTCATTGTTGGACCTCTTTCAGACCTGAGAGCCAAATTCAATTTTAGAGACGCTTTCATGGGCCATATCCAAGTGGTGGGTGGGGCCAAAGATTCCAGCATATTTTAGCTTTATGTTCTTACTGCCAGTAACTAAACTTTAGGAGAAGCATTTCAACCTTTTTAGGATAGGGGAAAAATTTGCACAAAAGCCAGGAAACCACCAGATTGCTAGTGGCTGGAGGAATGGGGGTGAGGCTAGGGAATGGGGGGGTATGGCCATCTGGGGAGCCCTGGCGGTTCTAACATCCCAGTAATAGTGCAAATGAGAAGTTCCCAGGCCATGGTTTCATCTATTTTATTTTAAGTGTACTTGTTATGAAATGATCAACTAGTTAAATAATATGATCAAAAACAAGTCCTTAATGTTATACAATAGCTTTAACTATCAATGCGTCTGTGTACAAAACATGTCTCAAAGCCAACAGTGTATTTGTCAAGCATATGTGTGAAAATAAATAAGAACTGTATTGGCAGGCCGTGTTCCTTACAGATGCCACAAAGCAGGGGGGAAATGTTGCCTCTACTACCGCAGTTCAAAGATAGAGGCCTCGCTGACGTCTAACACAAATGGAAGCAAATGCTCATGAAAGACATGGCACAACATCAAAAGCCAGACATAAGCATGTGCAACTAATTACTGTAAATTCTCTACAGCTACCAATTAAATCCAAAACAGATAAAAATGAGCTACATTGCAAAACTGCACCCTGACAACCATTACGTAAGACAAGAGGCTGAGTATATCTGTCTTTGGGCTCCTTCACATGGAGCTTTCATCCTGCAATTGAGATTGCTCCTTCACGGAAGTTTGTGGGCTCTTTACATGATGCCGTGACCCTCCCTTTGTTCCGTTTTTAAATAGATCGCAGATCATGAGCTATCAAATTACCCCACTGTGTTCTGCTTCCGTTTCCTCCGTGAAAAGAGGAAAAGTGGCAACAAGAGGAGTGAGATCAATGAAAGATAATGGAAGACTCAGATACGGGGAGAAGGAGGGGGAAAGGGGTGCGGGGAAAGGAAGCACTTGAAAAAGGGAGTCGTCGTGATCCTGCATTTAAATGGAAGCAAAAGCCCAGTTTTAAATGCAGGATTTTAGGCTGGTGGAGAGATGCCCTTTGGGGTGGAAAAATAGCTTGTACATCCACTTGTTAAGAGGCTGTTGTTCATTTATAATCATTTGCATTGTTGTTGTTCAGTCGTTCAGTCGTGTCCGACTCTTCGTGACCCCATGGACCATAGCACGCCAGGCCTTCCTGTCCTGCGCTCTCTCCCGGAGCGTGCTCAAGTTCATATTCATTGCATCCGTGATGCTATCTAGCCATCTCATCCTCTGCCGTCCCCTTCTCCTTTTGCCTTCAGTCTTTCCCAGCATCAGGGTCTTTTCCAGGGAGTTTTCTCTTCGCATTAGGTGGCCAAAATATTGGAGCTTCAGCTTCATTATCTGTCCTTCCAATGAGCACTCAGGGTTGATTTCCTTGAGGATGGACTGATTTGACCTCCTTGCAGTCCAGGGGACTCGTAAGAGTCTTCTCCAGCACCACAGTTCGAAAGCATCAATTCTTCGGCGCTCAGCCTTCCTTATAGTCCAGCTCTCACAGCCATACATTACTACTGGGAAAACCATAGCTTTGATTAGACGGACCTTTGTCGGGAAGGTGATGTCTCTGCTTCTTGCTATGCTGTCTAGGTTGGCCATAGCTTTCCTCCCAAGGAGCAAGCGTCTTTTAATTTCAGGGCTACAGTCACCGTCTGCGGTGATCTTGGAGCCCAAGAAAGTAAAATCTGTCACTGCTTCCATTTCTTCCCCTTCTATATGCCAGGAAGTGATGGGGCCACATGCCATGATCTTCATTTTTTTAATGTTGAGTTTCAAACCAGCTTTTGCACTCTCCTCTTTCACCCTCAACAAGAGGCTCTTTAGATCCTCTTCGCTTTCTGCCATTAGGGTGGTATCGTCTGCATATCGGAGGTTGTTGATAATTCTCCCAGCAATCTTAATTCCGACCTCTGATTCATCCAACCCGGCATTTCTCATGATGTACTCTGCATATAAGTTAAATAAGCAGGGTGACAATATGCAGCCTTGTCGTACTCCTTTCCCAATTTTGAACCAATCGGTTTTTCCATGTCTGGTTCTTACTGTTGCTTCTTGACCCTCGTACAGGTTTCTCAGGAGACAGGTAAGGTGATCTGGTACTCCCATCACTTTAAGGATTTGCCACAGTTTGTTGTGATCCACACAATCAAAGGCTTTAGCGTAGTCAATGAAGCAGAAATAGACGTTTTTCTGGAATTCTCTTGCTTTCTCCATGATGCAGCGAATGTTGGCGATTTGATCTCTAGTTCCTCTGCCTCTTCTAAACCCAGCTTGTACTTCCGGTAGTTCTCGGTTCGCATACTGCTGAAGCCTAGCTTGTAGGATTTTGAGCATCACCTTGCTTGGCATGTGAAATGAGCGCAATTGTGCGGTAGTTTGAACACTCTTTGGCATTGCCCTTCTTTGGAATTGGAATGTAAACTGACCTTTTCCAGTCTTGTGGCCACTGTTGAGTGTTCCAGATTTGTTGGCATATTGAATGCAGCACTTTAACAGCATCATCTTTTAGGATTTTAAATAGCTCAGCTGGAATACTGTCATCTCCGCTAGCTTTGTTGTTACTAATGCTTCCTAAGGCCCACTTGACTTCACTCTCTAGGATGTCCGGCTCAAGTTCAGTGACCGCACTATCATGGCTATCAGGGACATTCAGATCTTTCCTGTATAGTTCTTCTGTGTATTCTTGCCACCTCTTCTTAATCTCATCTGTTTCTGTTAAGTCCCTGCCTTCTTTGTCCTTTATCATGCCCGTCTTTGCACAAAACATTCCCTTGAGATCTCCAATTTTCTTGAAGAGATCTCTAGTCTTTCCCATTCTGTTGTTTTCCTCGATTTCTTTGCATTGTTCATTTAAGAAGGCCTTCTTGTCTCTCCTTGCTATTCTCTGGAACTCTGCATTCAGTTGGGTATATCTTCCCCTTTCTCCCTTGCTTTTCGCTTCCCTTCTTTCGTGAGCTACTTGTAAAGCCTCATCAGACAGCCACTTTGCTTTCTTGCATTTCTTTTTCTTTGGGATGGATTGAGTTGCTGCCTCCTGAACAATGTTACGGACCTCCGTCCATAGTTCCTCAGGCACTCTATCTATCAGGTCTAATCCCTGAAATCTATTCCTCACCTCCACTGTATATTCATCAGGGATATGATTTAGGTCATACCTGAACGGTTTAGTGGTTTTCCCTACGTTCTTCCATTTAAGCCGAAATTTTGCAAGAAGCAGCTCATGATCTGAGCCACAGTCAGCTCCAGGTCTTGTTTTTACTGACTGTATGGAGCTTCTCCATCTTTGGCTGCAAAGGACATAATCAATCTGATTTCGATATTGACCATCTGGTGACGTCCATGTGTAGAGTCGCCTCTTGTGCTGTTGGAAATCATTTGCATGTCACACCCCAAAAAGGTTTGTTTTTAGCACATCACATCAGTTCAGAACATTTAATAGCTGAATATCTAACTAAAAACAGCTCTGCTTCAAAAGTGATGACTGAGGGCAACGACTTTAAAGGGGTAGCTGCCATTGCCAGTCATCTTTTGTCAGAGACCACCTTTCTCCCCTTCTCAGTCATTGTAAATCCTAGTCTTTTCCAAGTCAAAAGAAATGGACATAAAGATCACATTGCAAGAGAGAATTGGGGTGGGAGAGTGCACATAGAAAGGATTTTGTTTGTTTATTTATTAATAATACTTGTATACCACTTAATATAATAATCTCTAAGGAAGCCACCCTGCAGCCCCTAATTAGCGCTTGAGGGACCATAGGATTGTTTGGAGTCCCCCTTCTGAGGTCCCCCTCACAGCCAGCATGGAAAGAACCGCACTGGCTGGCCTCCAAGGTTGGGAACTCGACCTCGGAGAGAGGGAAAGGGGGGCATTTTGGTGGGTGGGCAGGGCAGGAGACTGGAGAGGCTAGGATATGAACTACCCTGAGCCTCTGCCAGCCCCCTTCCCTCCCCCTCTGAAATACCATCACTAGATGGGTGAAAAAGCCTGTCTAGTAAAAAGTGCAGGGTGGGGGGACGGGGAGGCTAAGATTGCCTCTGCCACTCCTGCATTGGATTGCATAAGCCTCCGAACTCAGAGGCTTACTATCATCAAGGGTGCAGTCGATAGGATTGTGCTCTAAGTGGTTTACATACAAAAATATTTTTAAATCACTGTTAAAATACGCTGTTAATAAACAATTACAACCAGTACAATAAGGATAAATAAATACAAGAAACAATGGAAATAAACAATAAAGCACAGCAGCAGCATGATAATCAGTTACAAGGCAGGGAAAGTTTGCATGAACAAGTACATATTCAGTAGGTGCACCGTATTTTCTGTCTCCCAAACCACATGGGGGACAGTGTTCCAGAGGCTGGGCACCACTGCTGAAAAAGCCCACTTTCGACATTGTATGTGGTGACATTCTGCTGGTTGCAGAATGGCTAGCAAGGTCTCCTCTGAAGATCTTAAAGGTTGGCTGAGCATACATATAGGGTTATATTAGGGATGGACGAAAGGGACTTACCTCGTCCCGCAGCTTGCTTCACGGTGGGGGGAGGCGCTTCGCTTCTCCCCCCGAAGTTCAGGCAAGGGGGGGAGGTGCACCATCCCTCGCCGCCGAAATTCAGGCTGGGTAGGAGTGCCCCGTCTACCCGGCCGCGAAAAAAAAAGTAAAAAAAAACCCAACACACACACCCCCCCGTGATAGGCTACGTAACAATTTATGTAGCCTATCACGGCTAGATTTCCAAAGTCAGCCATGATAGGCTATGTAAATCGTCACATAGCCTATCACGGGTGACTTTGAAAAAAAAAAAGCGCGTACGCAAATGGCGGCTCCCATGGGGATCGCCATTTGCGTTCCTTATTTTGGCATGTCTAGTCTACGTAAAGATTTACATAGACTACGGCGAAAATAAGGGCAACACAAATAGTGCCAAAATAAGGAATGCAAATGGCGGCGCCCCATGGGCACCGCCATTTGCGTATGCGATTTTTTTTTTTCCAAAGTCAGCCATGATAGGCTACATGACGATTTACGTAGCCTATCATGGCTGACTTTGGAAATCTAGCCGTGATAGGCTACGTAAATGGTTACGTAGCCTATCACGGGTGTGTTGTTGTTTTTTTACTTTACTTTTTTTTTTTTGCAATGGCAGCAGTGGCAGCCGGTCGGGAGACCGGCCGCCGCCCCCGCCGAACCACCGCCGGGACCCACCGCCGAGAGGGACATTCGCCGAAGGTAAGTCCCATCCCGGGGGGGGCGGGGGGCCAGCGAAGAATTTCCCCAACACTTTCGGTGGGCCGAATGCGTCAGCACCCGGCCTCCCGAAGATTCGTGGAGAAATTCTCCACCAACCCTAGGTTATATTAGCTAACAGGTTCTTCCAATCTGCCTGAAAAATACTTCCACAACCATGGCAAAATATGAATATCTGGGATGAGAAAATATAATAACATGCAAGACAGTTGGATTTTCTTAGCATGAGGCCAGTAGAAATGTTATAACGCATTTTCTAAATAATAGCAGATTTTCCTCGTTAGGTAAAAAAACCCAGGATAATGGTTGCAAAGAACGGGAGAGGCCCTGGATGATGACGATGTCATATAACTACCGTGAGTGAGCAACCATGAGTGCACAATAAAAGCCTTGTGTAGAAAGGCTCTTATTCCCACAGTGGCCAATCCAATTCTTCCGAGAGTGGGAAGCCCACAAGTAGGACATTAAGGCAATAGTTCTCTCCTGTTGCTGTTCCCAGCAGTTGGTCTTCAGTTGCATGTAGCCATCATGACTAGTAGCTGCTGATAGAGGATATAACCCTGCCCATCTAGCCTCATCCATTGGCATCCTCATGTACAGTGTGAACACCTGCACGAATCAGAGTTCCTGGTCGCATGGAAGCCTTGGTGTTTACAGCTGCTTTGTCCCAGACATTCATACTGTAGACATGGATGGCAGGGGGCAGCTAGTCCATGTGTCTTCATTCCTTGCATTGTTCTGCATATGAGTAATAACTTCACAATAGGTCTTTTGTCTAATCCCCTTTTAAAGCCATCTAAATTAGAGGCCATCACCACGTCTCAGTCTCTGTAAAGCTATTAGTTGTACATAGATTTAGAGTGCATAATCTTCCTTCCCTATCCCTTCCTGTAAATTTGTCTCTTTAGGAAATACACAAAAATTACTCAACCTATCGCAGGTAATCCACTGGATCATAAACAATGTGTTTTGGATTAGGGTGCCAGCCAATGCCCATTGATCCCATCACAGCCTTAATCTTAATCTCATGCCCTTAACATCCAGTCACCATCAATAACAATAGTACAGGACCGGGAACCCCAATCCGTGCAGGTGTTCACACTGTACATGAGGATGCCAAGGGATGAGGCTAGATGGACAGAGTTATATCCTCTATCAG
Source organism: Heloderma suspectum (assembly GCF_057233095.1). Taxonomy (NCBI): domain Eukaryota; kingdom Metazoa; phylum Chordata; class Lepidosauria; order Squamata; family Helodermatidae; genus Heloderma; species Heloderma suspectum. Next base: position 73,818,044 of record NC_139460.1, on the reverse strand, counting down.
CAGCTACTAGTCATGATGGCTACATGCAAGTGAAGACCAGCTGCTGGGAGCAGCAACAGGAGAGAACTATTGCCTTAATGTACTACTTGTGGGCTTCCCACTCTCAGAAGACTCGGATTGGCAACTATAAGAGCCTTTCTCCACAAGGCTTTTATTGTGCGCTCGTGATTGCTCACTCATGGTCGTTTGGGGGGGGGGGTCTTTATATGACATATAGGTACTATAGAGCTGTCATTGTCCACAGTACATTTGACATATATACATTCATTTTTGGTATGCTGGTCAAACCATTTTGGAAACATTTATAATGCTCCAGATTGTACCCTAGGAACTTGCGACTAGACCTGCACAGTAGGTAGGCATAGGTGTCACCAGATTGTGTTCATTACAAGTAACATACCCCACCACCACCGCTCCAATTCCCAAAGCAGTTTTGGAAATATTTTTAAATATTTTATTTTATTTAGTACATTGAAGACCACAAGTCCCCTCCATTACATTTCTATAGTTATAAAACTGCCAGTGGATTTGTGCCACATTAACAGTAAGAGTGACATTGCTCCTATAGTTCCAGAGAAATGTGCAGATCCTGTATTATAGGCTAAAACTGGGAACCATTGTGTGTGATTAGAAGGAGGAGTGCGTCGCGTTTCTTTGCTCAAGACCTTCCACAAGCTCAGAGTCAGAATAGTCATTAGATGTACTAAGGACGGACAAAAGTCCCTTACCTGGTCAAGCAGCTGTTTTCGGGGGGGGAGGTGCTCCGTTTCTCCCCCCAAAATTCTTGGCGGGTGGGGAGGCGCCCCACTCCTCTCTGCCGAAATTCTGGCCGGGGGGGAGGCGGGGGAGCTCCCCGTCTCCCTGGCCGCGAAAGAAAAAAGTTATGTAAAAACAAAAACAAAAAAACGTGATAGGCTACGTAACGATTTACGTAGCCTATCACGGCTAGATTTTCAAAGTCAGCCATGATAGGCTATGTAAATATTTACGTACCCTATCACAGCTGACTTTGAAAAAAAAAAAAGCGCGTACGCAACTGGCGGCGCCCATGGGCGCCGCCATTTGCATTCCTTATTTGGGCACGGGTAGTCTACGTAAAGATTTACAAAGACTACGGCAAAAATAAGGGCAACGCTATTTGTGTTGCCCTAATTTTCGCCGTAGTCTACGTAAATCTTTACGTAGACTACCCGTGCCCAAATAAGGAACGCAAATGGCGGCGCCCATGGACACCGACATTTGCATATGCACTTTTTTTTTTTCAAAGTCAGCTGTGATAGGCTACGTAAAGATTTACGTAGCCTATCACGGCTGACTTTGAAAATCTAGCCATGATAGGCTACGTAAATCATTACGTAGACTATCACTTTTTTTTTTTTACTTTACTGGGAAATGGCAGCTGTGGCAGCCGGTCGGAAGACCGGCTGCCACTGCCGCCGCCGCCGAAACACCACAGGGACCCGCCACCGAGAGGGACATTCACACGAGGTAAGTCCCATCCCGGGGGGGGCAGGGGGGTGGAGAATTTCCCCACCAATTTCGGGGGGCCGAATGCGTTGGCATTCGGCCTCCCAGAGATTCATGGAGAAATTCTCCGACATCCCTAAGATGTACTCCAGTGAAAACAGAGCACGCTTAAGACCCTTTGAAATAAATATGTCTTTCCAGCCCAATCCTAAATGTGTTTATCATAGGAATGGCAGAGAATTCTGCCATGGATCTCAGGGAGGCCGAATGCCAGTGCATTCGGCCCCCCGAAATCTGTGGCGGCACGGCCTGCCACCCCCCCCGCCACCCCCTGCAGATCCCCCCGGAACGAGACTTACCTGGGGTGGATCTTCCGGGCGGCGGTGGCTTCGGCAGCTGCGGTGGCTGATCTTCTGACCGGCTGCCACCGCCATTTGCAGGTTTTTGTTTTGTTTTTACACCCACGTGATAGGCTACGTAAGTTTTTACGTAGCCTAAAATGTCTGGGTTAAAAAAAAAAAAGGCGTACGCAAATGGCGGCGGCTACAGCCGCCGCCATTTGCGTTCCTCATTTTGGGCCGTCTTAGTCCACGTAAATAATTTAGTCTTAGTCCACGTAAATAAATAGCGTCCACTATGCTATTTGCGTTCCCCTTATTTTCACCGTCTTAGTCTACATAAATATTTACATAGATTAAGACGTCAAAAATAAGGAACGCAAATGGCGGTGGCCATAGCCGCCACCATTTGCGTACGTGGTTGTTGTTGTTTTCCCCCAGAGCTCTCCGCGGCCGGAAATCTGGCTGCAGATGGCTCTGGCCTGGCTGGGCCTGGACGGCTGCTCCGCGGAGCCACTGCGGAGCACAGCCAGCCAAGGAGGATTCCGGGGGGGGAGGAACGGAGCACCTCCCCCCCGTCCAGGATTCCAGGGGGAGGGATGGAGCACCTCCCCCCCGTCCAGGATTCCGGGGGGAGGGACGGAACGCCTCTCCCCCCACCATCAGCATAATCCACGAACAGGTAAGTGATTTTCGTACATCCCTAGTATAGGAAGCAAGCCCCCTAAATTCAGTGGGCACTATCCAATAGGGGCCTTGCACGCATTTCAGCCTTGCAACTTCCAGTCTGTGAACAGCCAGCCCCACTGCTTGCAGCCAGGATATAGCACTTCTGGGGGGAGCCCCCAAACGAGCAGGAACACCTCCCCCAAAATAGCATTTCTTCTCATTTCAGGGCTTGCCATGGGAAGTGCTACATCATGGCTACAAGCGGTAGGGGCCGCACACGGGCCATAACCAGTGGGGCTGGGCATGCACACAAGGCACCCATTGGATCCTGCCCAATGAGACCTAATTCCTGGTCAGTCTGCTTAGGATCTTATGCACCTACAAATACACACCATGATTAATTATCTCTAGATTACTGTCATGAAGTCCAGGTAGGTCTCATTTATTTCAATGAGATAGTCTTCCTAATCAAGTGTTTAGGATCAGGAGTAATTAAAAAATAACATATTGGGAGAAAGCTGAAGTGTAAAGATGCTTAAGCCCCAAGAAAATGAGGCTTCGTATTTTCTAGGGATGTACGAAAGTCACTTACCTTTTCGCAGGGGTGCTTTGCGGTGGGGGGGAGGCGCTTCACTTCTCCCCCCGAAGTTCAGGCGAGGTGGGGGAGGCGTCCCGCCTCGCCCGGCCAAAATTCAGGGCGGGGGGGGAGGCGCCCCGCCTCGCCCAGCCAAAATTCAGGCCGGGGAGAAGCGCCCTGTCTCCCCGGCCGCGAAACAAAAAGTAAAACAAAAAACAAAACAAAAAAACCCGTGATAGTCTACGTAACAATTAACGTAGCCTATCACGGCTAGATTTCCAAAGTCAGCCGTGATAGGCTACGTAAATCGTTACGTAGCCTATCACGGGTGACTTTGAAAAAAAAAAAAGTGTGTACGCAAATTGCAGCACCCTATGGGCGCCGCCATTTGCATTCCTTATTTGGTCCCGGTAGTCTACGTAGACTACCGGGACCAAATAAGGGACGCAAATGGCGGCACCCATAGGGTGCTGCAATTTGCGTACGCACTTTTTTTTTTCAAAGTCACCCGTGATAGGCTACGTAACGATTTACGTAGCCTATCACGGCTGACTTTGGAAATCTAGCCGTGATAGGCTACGTTAATCGTTACGTAGCCTATCACGGGGTTTGGGGGTTTTTTTACACTTTACTTTGGAATGGCGGCAGCGGCAGCCGGTCGGAAGACCAGCTGCCGCCCCCGCCCCCGACGAAAGGCCGATGAACCGCCGCCAGGACCCGCCGCTGGGAGGGACATTTGCCAAAGGTAAGTCCCATCCCGGGGGGGGGCGGGGGTGGAGAATTTCACCGCCGATTTCGGGGGGCCGAATGCGTTGGCGCTCGGCCCCCCGAAGATTCGGTGAGAAATTCTCCGCCATCCCTAGTATTTCCAGGTTCTGCAAGTAGCTGAAGTGGTGTAAAACTATTGATGCATTAGGACTAGTCTCAGCCATGTTTAGAAGAGCCTCGTGTGGTGCAGAGTGGTAGGCGGCAGTATTGCAACTGAAACTCTCCCCATGATCTGAGTTGGATCCCAGCGGAAGCTGGGTCTCGGGTAGCTGGCTCAGGTCGACTCAGCCCTCCATCCTACCGTGGTCGGTAAAATGAGTACCCAGCTTGCTGGGGGAAAGGTAGTCAAGACTGGGGAAGGCAATGGCAAACCACCCCGCTACAGTCTGCCATGAAAATGCCAGCGTAAGCAGGCATCCCTTTAGGGGTCAGTAATGACCCAGTGCTTGCACAGGAGGAACCTTTCCTTTTTTTTCCAGCCATGTTTACATGAACTCTGACTTTTTAAAATGTTCATCAGTACACAAGGCGATTAATTTTTAATTTCAACATTTCTTGTATTCCAAAGAGAGTATTTACCTAGTTATGCATTGTTGGAATATACCATTTCTTTTCTTCTTTTTTCAGTTTTTCAGTCTTTGATTTTTTAAAAAAAGATTTAGCTTTATATGTGAAATATGAATGCACTGACAGCCAGTGTGATAGAGTGGTTTGTGTGCTGGACTGGGGCTAGGGAGACCTTGGTTCAAGCCTCCACTCAGCCATGAAGCACAACACTGGGTGACTTTGGGGCAGTCACTGACTCTCAGCCCCAAAGTCCTACCTACCTTTCGGGGTTGCTGTGATGATAACATGGTGAGGAGGAGGAGGATCAAGTATGCCACCTCGATCACCTTGGAGGAAAAGGTGGAATAATATAAATGTAACAAATAAATAAATATTAATGGTACGTTATGGTGTCTAGCCATTGTGACTGATGGCAAAGCCCTGACATATCATGGCAAGAATATTAATATACTTTCATTCAAGATATGTATTGATTCTTCACAATCTAGTCTTCTGTAAATGCATGGGCTCCCTTTGTTAGCTACAGAAAACTAGCTTGCACAGACAGTGTCAATATATTGTCCTTTCCATAGCTAACTATAGGAATTATGCACTTACAGTACTCTGTACCATGGCCAAATAATATATATATTATAATACATTAGATCAAGGTCTAGTTGGAAACCTTGATATAAATATAATTGGGGTTAGAAACTCTGAATGAGTCCAGAATTTTTTTTCCCTTTTATGAAGATTCATTGATTATTTTCACTTAATGTGACTTAGCACGCAAAGACCCCATAAAAGATTTAAACAACTTGAAATGGTTGCACTGTAAAGTAAACTCAATATAATAGGGGTTTTCTTCCTAACTCATAAGGACAAAAGCTATAATCCCACTTATATTTACCCCATTGCTTCTTCTAATCTAATGTAAGCGGAACAGAGAAAGGTATTTTCTGCTAAACAATTTCTGCTGCAGCTGCCTTTTGTTGTTTATAACCTGCCAGCATCTGGAAACCAATTGTTTAAATTGCCCAGCCGGTTTGAGACTAGAGTAAAATGGGATTCGATAAAACAGAAAACACATCACAGGGGGCTAACAGGTAAAGGGACTTGTGCCAGACTAAGGCAAATGCTTTGTTCATGATGCAAAATGCCACTGTAAGAGAACTGTAATAATACATTATTTTAATAATAAAGCTATTTTCGTCAGAAAGCACAGTTTCTTTGCCTCAGCACATCCTGAATCAATTTATGTTATAATTACTCCAGTTTTATGTGTACTTTCCATTCTAGTGTGTTACCTGTTGTTATGGATTAACTTCCAGATTAGAGAAGAAAGAACTGCTTTGAGTTTAGTACCTTATTAATATCTAACATGTAATGTCAGGAGGGTGCTTTTTGTGAGTTTAAACTATGCAACTTTTACAAACTATAGATCTATTTTTTTAGAAAATCCACAGAACTGGTAGGAACTCAAAGAGTGGCTAGTCCAAGGTTCTGGAAGGCTTATGTAAGGGAAAACTGCTTAGCCTCATCTCCAATTACCTTCCACAAGCAGGCAACATCATTTTTATTTGGACCATTCACCCCATAAACTGACTTCTATAAATTGAAACTTTATGCAATGATTGATCTTAATTGATTTTATTGATGATTCACCTGCCTTGATTTTATGTTTCTTTAATGTATTCTGTTGAATTGTGTACTCCATTTCTGTTTTATTGCATATTATTATGTTTTATTGTACTTTAGTTATTGTTGTTAGCCAATTTGAACACTATTTGGTAAAAAGGCAAAGTACAAATTTAACAAATCAGTAATGAAAACTGAATAGCAACACCCCAATCCATCTGTTAGATGCTCAGTCCCAAGGATAGGGATGTCAGAGAATTCTGCGACGGATCTCGATGAGGCCAAATGCCAGTGCATTCGGCCCCCCAAAATCCATTGTGGAACAAAGCCCTCGCCCCCCCAACCCACGAAAGGTGCGCAGGATGAAGTCCCCGCCGCCCCCAACCCACAAAAGATGTGCGAAACAGAGCACTTACCTGCTCTCGTCCGCGCTGTTTTGCGAATGGCGGCCGTCCTGCGGCCGCCATTCGCTTCCTCCTCTTCATAGCCGATAGGCTACGTAAATACTTACGTAGCCTATCACGGCTAACGCAGGGACGCCATTTGCGTCCCTGCAGAGGCTGTGATAGGCTACATAAGTATTTACGTAGCCTATCACAGCAGGAGGAAAAAACTCAACGTACACAAATGGCGGCGGCTACCACCATTTGCGTACGCTGGAGTTTTTCCCCCTGCCGTGATAGGCTATGTAAATATTTACGTAGCCTATCACGGCTCAATACAGGGACGCAAATGGCAGCAGCTATGACAGCCGCCATTTGCATCCCTGCAGGGCTGCCCAGCGGCTGGATGTCCGGCTGCGGGCGGCCAGAGCCGGCCAGCGGCTCTGCGGCTTGGCCGCGGAGCGGAGCCAGCCGGGCAGGATTCCGGGGGGGGAGGACTAGATCGCTTCCCCCCCCCGTCGAGGATTCCAGGGGGAGGGATGGAGCGCCTCCCCCCCACCACGGATTGCCTGGCACGGAGCCAGGTAGGTGTTTTGTACATCCCTACCCAAGGATGAACAAGTACTCCAGACAGGCAGACAGTTACAAGGATGGCAATCAGGCAAACAAAAAACCAAGTCTGCTTCCAGCCAGGCAGTAGTAGTAAGGCAAAAGTCAAAAGACACTAGGCCTGTGCAAGGTTGATAGTCTGGCAGCAGCAGTGATCATTTGCTAGGTGGCACTGCTGGTGGCACTGCTGGCATTTACGAGCCGAGCAATGGGCTTTTTCCCAAATCTGGGGAATTAATTGGGGTTATTTCCCTAAAATTGCCATTTCTCCAGGATCCCCAATGTGGCGCCTGCAGGCAACATTTCCACAAATTGCAGTTGTAATTTGCACACATTTTGGCTGTAAATTGTGCAAATTTGCATAATTTGCGCACATTTTGGCTGTGATTTGCACAAGTTATGGGGAAAAAATTACGCAGCCCCCGCGCCCGTAAATTCCGCCCGCTGGCCTGACTCATTGCACACCGAGTCAGGCCAGCTGGCAGAAGACAGAACAGAGTGCAGGAGGCCAAGCTGACAAGAGGTCATCATGCTCCACCCCCCAACCAGATTCCTCTGACATCCCTATTCCCTGGTATTAGGATGAAAGTGATGATAAAACTCTTTCTCTGCTTGGACAGCCGCTGCTAATCAGAGTAGACAGTGTGGGGCTAGATGGACAAAGGGTCTACCTATGTTCCGAGTGTCGCAGTCTGGACCACACAAGTGTACAGTTTCTAAATAAATAGGTGCCCAAGAAGGCACAGGCTGCTGACATCGGCAGGGGCAACTTCCACTTCTGCAAGAGCATTCCCCCCACCCTCCACTGCCACCACCTCCACTGAAAGGCAAGGATGTAAATACCCTACCTTTCTTTACCACCATGGCTGCAGATAATTTCACCTAGTCACTACAGTCTGGCAGTGCAGAAGGATTGCCTGAAGGCCTTCTACGGCAATGTTGCCATGACTAAAGGAATCCAGAATGAGGTGTAGGAGCTTTCTAACAGACTGTAGCATAGTACTGGTCCACTGATGTCATCTTCCTGTGGGGGCCAGGAAGATATCAGTATATTATGTGAATGTTCCTTCTTGAATGACTTGCAGTTCCCTCATTCAGTCAGCAATCCCAGTGGTACAGGGAAACAGTGCCTAGTTTCAGCAGCACAGTCCTGATGCCAGCAAGGGCCATAGGTCCACAATGGGAGGTTTGTTTAATTAATCTTTGAATGTATTAGATTTATATACCACTCAACTGACACATGCCCTCACGGTGGCTTACAATCATAAAAACCCAAAGCAACAATAATATAACAATCAAAACAATAATATAGCCAATAAAAATATCAAAGTATTTCAAACACAGAAAATATTCAAGAGCCAGTAGTAAAACTGGCAATAAAAACAACAGAGAAGGCTCTTACCCTGATAGCCGCCCACCGCATCATTGTGTGTAGCAGCACTAGGGATGGCGGAGAATTCTGCCACGGATTTCAGTGAGGCCGAATGCACTGGCATTTGGCCCCCCAAAATCCATGGTGCAACGGCCCACCCCCCTGCCCCCCTGCGGATTCCCCCCGGGACGAAGCTTACCTGGGGCAGATGTTCTGGACGGTGGCGGCTCCGGCGGTGGCGGCTGGTCTTTTGACGGCTGCCGCAGCCACCATTTGCATCCTGGTATTTGCCGTGATAGGCTACATAAGTATTTACGTAGCCTATCACGACAAGCCAAGCAAAACAAAAAAACAAAAAGCGGCATACGCAAATGGCGGCGGCTACGGCAGCCGCCATTTGCGTTCCCTTTTTTTCGCCGTTTTAGCCTACGTAAATATTTACGTAAGCTATTACGGCGGGAAAAAAGGAACGCAAATAGCGCCCACTACGCTATTTGCGTTCCCCTTTTTTTCGCCGTAATAGCCTACATAAACATTTATGTAGGCTAAAATGGCGAAAAATAGGGAACGCAAATGGCGGCTGCCATAGCCGCTGCCATTTGCATACGCTGTGGTTTTTTTTTGCCCAGCTGTGATAGGCTACGTAAATACTATGTAACCTATCACAGCAGCCTGGCTGGACTCAAATGGCGGCCGCTACAGCGGCCGCCATTTGAGTCCACAGAAGCCCCTCCACGGCCGGAACTCCGGCTGCAGACAGCCCTGGCCGGCTGCTCCGTGGAGCCGCCGCGGAGTGGAGCCGGCCAGGCAGGATTCTGAGGGGGAGGACCGGATCACCTCCCCCCTCGTCGAGGATTCCCGGGGGAGGGACGGAACGCCTCCCCCCCACCGCAAAAAAATTCCACAAAAAGGTAAGTGACTTTTGTACATCCCTAAGCAGCACCCAGAGAAGTACCTCCAAAGATGATCTCAACAGTTGGGCAGGAACGTATTGGAGAAGGCGCTCCTTCGGGTTGCTCTGCTCTAATCTTTAGTTTTATGAGGAACCCGTGCATTAACAGGCATTATGCACATTTGCCTTGACTGAAAAGGAATGAAGTTTTGTGCACTGCACTATTCACGCTGTTAGCTAAACAGTCTTGAAAAATACACCCTGGTTTTAAAACATCCTAAAAATATCCAAAGTCTCCAAACATCCTCAAAAGTAGTCATAATCATAACTCAGTTTTCTTATATACATAATGCTCCACACTATGTGTTGTATTCAATGTAAGTCCCATTCATTTGAATGGGCGCACTCTAAGCAGAACTAACATTGGATGGAATCCTATATATTATACATACCAAGTACATTAAACTAGCTTGGATCCAATTCTGCACTTGTGCAAGCAGAAGGTGCTTCTAGGCAGCATCCAACAATGTTATTCTGCAAACTCAAATAACGCTAGCAGAAGTCTGCCAAATCTTCTACATTAAGCTTGTCCCACCGACTGTTCAACCAATTGCACAAGCTGTTGCACAACCGCTTGTACAACTGTGCTTCCACAAACATAGCTTTGGTTGGATTCTCCTCTTGCACATAGTTCAGAACCTAGTTGCTGCTAGTGCAACGTCATTTGCACTGGTGGAATGACACAATTGGATACTGTCCTCTTCTCATACAAGATGCCCTTCCTCCAATTTCCACCCACCTCACTGAAAATATATCTGAGATTACTTCAATTTCTGTTGCTTCAAAATAGTTGGATGTCTTCCTTTACCAAAAGGAATTTGGATGCTCACAGGCAACAGCATTCATCTAATAATGAAGGAGGGAGCAATCTTATGGCCGCTAGTCAGCAGCTAGACAGCATATCTTGTTTTCCAGGAACCAACCTTGGAGCCCGTGCTCCGAGGTCGGTTCCCAGAGAACCCCTGCACACTGCCTCGCAGTCAGCGTGGAAAAGCCCCATACTCTGCACTCGCAAGAGGATCGTGGAGCGGCCGAAACAGGACATTTCGGGGGGGGTGTTCTGGGGCAGAGAGGGCAGAAATGCCTGTATGACATATCCTATGTGTCGTACAGCAGCCTCCTCCCCCACAATGCCCTCCCATGGCTAGACTGCCGAAAGCAGCTGTCTAGCCGAAAATGCAGGTAGGGATGTACGAAAGTGACTTACCTTTTCGCGGATTCTGTTCATTGGGGGGGGAGGCGTTCCGCCCCTCCCCCCGGAATCCTCAATGGGGGGGAGGCGATCCGGTCCTCCCCCCCGGAATCCTTGATGGCCAGCTCTGCTCCACGGCGGCTCCACAGAGCAGCCGGCCAGGCCAGGGCCGTCCGCAGCTGGATTTCCGGCCGTGGTGGCTGCTGGGTAAAAAAACAAAACAAAACGGCGTACGCAAATGGCAGCGGCTATGGCCGCCACCATTTGCATTCCTTATTTTTCACTGTCTTAGTCTACGTAAATATTTACATAGACTATTACAGCGAAAATAAAAGGGAACGCAAATAGCATAGTGGGCGCTATTTGCATCCCTTTTTGATTCGCCATTTTAGCCTACGTAAATACTTACGTAGGCTAAAACGGCAAATCAAAAAGAGACGCAAATAGCGCCCACTATGCTATTTGCGTTCCCCTTTATTTTCGCCATAATAGTCTACGTAAATATTGACTAAGACAGTGAAAAATAAGGAATGCAAATGGCGGCGGCCATAGCCGCCGCCATTTGCATACACATTTTTTTTTTAAACCGGGATGTGATAGGCTACGTAAGTCTTTACGTAGCCTATCACATCTCTGTAAAAACAAAACAAAACTCCCAAACGACCAGACTGCAAATGGTGCCGGCGGTAGATGGTCGGAAGACCAGCCGCCGAAGCCGCCACCGCCGCCCGGAACATCTGCCCCAGGTAAGTCTCGTCCCGGGGGGGATCTGTGGGGGGCGGGGGGGCAGGCCGTTCCGCCACAGATTTCGGGGGGCCAAATGCACTGGCATTCAGACTCACCGAGATCCGTGGCGGAATTCTCTGACATCCCTAAATACAGGGCAGGACGAGCATGGAGAAACACGGAGGATCCCCTCCGTGCTTCTCCTGCCCTGGATTGGATAGGCAGCTGCCTTCATGTTCAGAAGCGGCCACCTATCTGCATAGGACTGTGCCCTAAGTTAGAGAAAGTTAAATAAATGTAAGCCCCATTGATTTCAGAATTTCATATTAAACTTAATTGGTTTAGTCATTCTCCAATTTGTCAAGATTAAGTCCAGTTGTTGTTGTTCAGTTGTGTCCGACTCTTCGTGACCCCATGGACCATAACACGCCAGGCCTTCCTGTCCTCTGCTCTCTCCCGGAGTGGGCTCAAGTCCATATTCATTGCATCCGTGATGCTATCTAGCCATCTCATCCTCTGCTGTCCCCTTCTCCTTTTGCCTTCAATATTTCCCAGCATCAGGGTCTTTTCCAGGGAGTTTTCTCTTCTCATTAGGTGGCCAAAATATTTGAGCTTCAGCTTCAGTATCTGTCTTTCCAATGAGCACTCAGGGTTGATTTCCTTTAGGACTGACTGATTTGACCTCTTTGCAGTCCAGGGGACTCGTAAGAGTCTTCTCCAGCACCACAGTTCAAAAGCATTGATTCTTTGGCGCTCAGCCTTCCTTATAGTCCAGCTCCCACAGCCGTACGTTGCTCCTGGGAAAACCATAGCTTTGATTATGCAAACTTTTGTCGGCAAGGTGATGTCTCTGCTTCTTACTATGCTGTCTAGGTTTGCCATAGCTTTCCTCCCAAGGAGCAAGTGTCTTTTAATTTCATAGCTACAGTCACCGTCTGCGGTGATCTTGGAGCCCAAGAAAATAAAATCTGTCACTGCTTCCATTTCTTCCCCTTCTATATGCCAGGAAGTGATGGGGCCAGATGCCATGATCTTTGTTTTTTTAATGTTGAGTTTCAAACCAGCTTTTGCACTCTCCACTTTCACCCTCAACAAGAGGCTCTTTAGATCCTCTTCGCTTTCTGCCATTAGTGTGATATCATCTGTGTATCTAAGGTTGTAGATAATTCTCCCAGCAATCTTAATTCGAACTGTGATTCATCCAACCCGGTGTTTCTCATGATGTACTCTGCATAAAAGTTAAATAAGCAGGGCAACAATATGCAGCCTTGTCATACTCCTTTCCCAATTTTGAACCAATCGTTTGTTCCATGTCCGGTTCTTACTGTTGCTTCTTGACCCTCGTACAGGTTTCTCAGGAGACAGGTAAGGTGGTCTGGTACTCCCATCTCTTTAAGAATTTGCCACAGTTTGTTGTGATCCACACAATCAAAGGCTTTAGCATAGTCAATGAAGCAGAAATAGACGTTTTTCTGGAATTCTCTTGCTTTCTCCATGATCCAGCAAATGTTGGCGATTTGATCTCTAGTTCCTCTTCGAAACCCAGCTTGTACTTCCAGTAGTTCTCGGTTCACATACTGCTGAAGCCTAGCTTGTAGGATTTTGAGCATAACCTTGCTGGCATGTGAAATGAGCGCAATTGTACGGTAGTTTGAACACTCTTTGGCGTTGCCCTTCTTTGGAATTGGAATGTAAACTGACCTTTTCCAGTCTTGTAACCATTGTTGAGTGTTCCAAATTTGTTGGCATATTGAGTGCAGCACTTTAACAGCATCATCTTTTAGGATCTTAAATAGCTCAGCTGGAATACTGTCATTTCCTCTAGCTTTGTTGTTACTAATGCTTCCTAAGGCCCACCTGACTTCACTCTCGAAGATGTCCGGCTCAAGTTCAGTGACCGCACTATCATGGCTATCAGGGACATTAAGATCTTTCCTGTATAGTTCTTCTGTGTATTCTTTCCACCTCTTCTAAATCTCATCTGCTTCTGTTAGGTCCCTGCCTTCTTGGTCCTTTATCATGCCCATCTTTGCACAAAATGTTCCCTTGATATCTCCGATTTTCTTGAAGAGATCTCTAGTCTTTCCCATTCTATTGTTTTCCTTGATTTCTTTGCATTGTTCATTTAAGAAAGCCTTCTTGTCTCTCCTTGCTATTCTCGGGAAATCTGCATTCAGTTGGTATATCTTCCCCTTTCTCCCTTGCTTTTCACTTCCCTTCTTTCTTCAGCTCCTTGTAAAACCTCATCAGACAGCCACTTTGCTTTCTTGCAGTTCTTTTTCTTTGGGACGGATTTAGTTGCTGCCTCCTGAACGAACCTCCATCCATAGTTCCTCAGGCACTCTGTCTATCAGGTCTAATCCCTTAAATCTATTCCTCACCTCCACTGTATATTCATAAGGGATATGATTTAGGTCATACCTGAATGGTTTAGTGGTTTTCCCTACGTTCTTCCATTTAAGCCGAAATTTTGCAATAAGAAGCTCATGATCTGAGCCACAGTCAGCTCCAGGTCTTGTTTTTACTGACTGTATAGAGCTTCTCTATCTTTGGCTGCAAAGGACATAATCAATCTGATTTCGATATTGTCCATCTGGTGATGTCCATGTGTAGAGAGTCGCCTCTTGTGCTGTTGGAAAAGAGTGTTTGCTATGATCAGCATGTTCTCTTGGCAAAACTCTATTAGCTTTGTCCTGCTTCATTTTGTACACCAAGGCCATGCTTGCCTGTTATCCCGGTGATTTCTTGACTTCCTACTTTAGCATTCCAATCCCCTATGATGAAGAGGACATCTTTTTTTGGTGTTAGTTCTAGAAGGTGTTGTAGGTCTTCATAGAACCGAGCAACCTCAGCTTCTTTGGCCTCAGTGGTTGGGGCATAGACTTGAATTATTGTGATGTTGAATGGTTTGCCTTGGATTCGTACTGAGATCATTCTATCGTTTTTGAGATTGTACCCCAGTACTACTTTTCCCACCCTTTTGTTGACTATGGGTGCTACTCCATTTCTTCTAAGGGATTCTTGCCCACAATAGTAGATATAATGGTCACCTGAATTAAATTCGCCCATGCTTGTCCATTTTAGTTCGCTGATTCCCAAGATGTCGATGTTCAGTCTTGCCATCCCATGTTTGACCACCTCCAGCTTACCTTGATTCATTGATCTTACATTCCAGGTTCCTAAACAATATTGTTCTTTACAACATCAGACTTTCTTTTCACCACCAGACACATCCACAGCTGAGTGTCCTTTCGGCTTTGGCCCAGCCGCTTCACTCTTTCTGGGGTTACTTGGAAATTCCCTCTGCTCTTACAATCTGGGGTTACTTGGAAATTCCCTCTGGGGTTACTTGGAAATTCCGACCTGAGGGGCTCATCTTCCGGCGTCATCTCTTTTAGCCTTGTGATACGTTCCATGGGGTTTTCTTGGCAAGAATACTGGAGTGGATTGCCATTTCCTTCTCCAGTGGACCACATTTTTTCAGAACTCTCCACCATGACCTGTCCATCTTGGGTGGCCCTGCACAGCATAGCTTATGGCTTCACTGAGTTATGCAAGCCCCTTCGCCACAACAAGGCAGTGATCCATGAAGGGGATTAAGTCCAGTATTACATCATAATTAAAGTCAAGGCACTTTGTCCCAGGCTACAAAAATATTGTAAACTTTGTTTTGTTCAAAGAACTGATGGGGATATCTGTATAGCAGTTGCAGCCTTGAAAGATATATTTTTCCAGATGGTTCTGCAATGAGGTGGTGTTTAGGTAGCTTGGGTATGTTTCTTCACATAAACTAGTAATGTTGTCTTGACAGTATTGTGTGAAGATAGTAAGTTAGTCCTGAGACCTTCTCAGTTTACATCTATAAAACAAATGTTTTCATAAAGTGAACAATAAAATCATCCTTTTCTCACAGGATTGTATAATTCCAAGATCATTATCCCATATGTGTATATTTTTTCTCCTTTCCAGCTTATGTTAATAGTGTTATTTTGCAACTTAATGTTTTTGGTCTAGCAGCAGGTGAAAGCATTCATAAATCTGCCATGAACAGTTGCCAATGAATATTCATATTCGATATGTCTGATTGCAGTGCTTTGACATTTTTATTTGATTCGAGCAGGAGAACAAACTTCTTATTCCATAATGTATTCCAGTTGGTACGTCAGCTGCCTATTGCTTGGCTATGTTAGAATAATTGGTGACACAACACACAACTAATTTCGAATAGAAGTGTATGAGCAATATAAGAAAAAAAGGAAGTGATAGAAGTGGGAGGGAAAGAACATGGGATACAGAAAAGTCAAATAGGCAGGTTTGGCTTATGTCTCACTTGACAACAGGGCCGGCTCCAGGTTTTTGAATGTCCTTGGGCAAGACACCTTCATGGGCCCCCTTCTGCAGTGAATTTATCTTCTCACTGCCATTGTCACCAGCTGCTTTTGCTCCTCATCCTCTTTCTCGCCATTGTTATCTTTGCTTGCATGACAAGCAGAGAACCAGCAAGCAAGTAGGCCATGGCATCTACTGCTCCTCCTCCTCACCACCATTTGAATCCAAACAAGGGGCAGGTGAACAAACAAGAACAAGCAGGAAGAGGGGGAGCAACTCCAGGGAGCTCTTGTCAGTGGGAACTGCTGGGGTTAGGGCTCTCAGATGATGCTTGACCATGCCTACCCTTGACACCAGCCCTGCTTGACAATATGGCAATGGTTGTGGAACAGGGGCAGCCAGAAGGTAGATCAGGATATATTGGCTGATATGTGGATAAATTGCAGTTAATCAGCATGGCTGTGTCAGGGTGGACACTGAGCCTATAGAATCCCAGAGTAGTTCTGATTCTGAGGAAGAGGAGTCGCTCCTGGGAGAGGAGCGCACTCCTCTTTCCCAGGGCCAACAGCTGACAGAGATTCCTCCCAGCAGCATTCCTAGCTTAGATAGCAGTCCTGGGAGTGACAGAGCACAGATAGCAGACTTGATGGACGCGCGACGCCGACACAGAGAGCGGCGCCAAATGGAGGGCGCAGAAAGGAGGCGTAGTGCCCAGTTGGCGCGCAAACAACGGCTGCGCCCAGAGGATCCAAGGGAAAAGGGGAGGGACTCTCCCTAGTCCTTAAGTTCAGGGGTCTGCCAGTAATTCCCTTTCAAACGGGGACCAACTGTTCTAACGTAGGGCGCAGGTACTCTACTGCTCATATCTAGTTGCTAACAGTAGAGTTGTTAAGTTGTAAAAGAGGAATAAAGCTTTGAAAAGAATCCCTTTGTCTGTGTCTGGACTTGGCTACTGGATTAGACTGAGAGAGGCCTCCAAGGAGCCCTTGACAGGCTGTTGTTGTTTTCCACAATGATTTAACAACAGACATTAAAACTACAAGTTAAAAAATTCTGTACCATGACTGTCCTTGTGCTAATAACTTAGCTCTCACTTGTAAAATACGAGTGTTGACTGGTAGCCTTTGTCCAGGACCTTGTGCAGCTCTGGTAGCCAGTTCGAGTTTTGTGTTAGAATCCATGGTCTGCACTAATTCAGATACAGATTATGCTTGTATACTTTCGTCATCCCGTTGTATGGGTCATGAGGAGCAATACATAACTGACTCCACTCCCAATCTAAAGAAACCTGGCTCCAGCCAGTGGACCATGGGATTCTAGTAGGAAACAATACAGATCTGAGCTTGTACCTGGGGGGGTGGACTGGGGGCCCTCCCCCCTAAATGTTTTCTGCCCAATTTTTTTTACAAATAATTAAAAAAAACAGTTTACAATTATGTCTTTAAAGGGCCTGCAAACCAGATAAACTGCATCCCCCCATACTTTTTGAGTGCCCCCCCCAACTTTTAGGCTGGCTACAGGCCTGTGTAGATCCCATAAACCTGAAGTCTGCCCACCCCTACTATAGTGAACTAATCTGAATGAATCTGTGATATGCTTTATACACACAGGGAGATCCTGTTAGATTAGTAGGATTCCATATTTCTACACTGGGCCCAACCACTCACACTTCTCACCTGCCTGAATAGCACCCAGAAGAGGAGTTCCATTCTTCTACTGTGGAATAAAAACAATGTATTCCTTCCATTTCAGTATGTCACACCAAGCATCAATAGAGTATATGATTCACTGGGCACAGAACATAGATCATTTTCATACGCATTTAGCTAGTCGCTCTTTTATCTGATAGTATGTATTTTTGCACTGGCAAAGGATGGAGCTAGATGTTAAGGAAAATGTGAGGTTGCCATCAAAAACAGCACTCCTGTGTCTCCTAAGAGAATGCAAGATGTTATATCATCATGCTACAAGTTTTTCCACCCGTTTAAGCTGGGGAAAGGAAGGAAAAAATAAGAGAATGCTGATGGCACTAGGGGCATATTGTTTTATTAGATGTAACCAAGAAAAGAGGAGGAGGAGAAATGGAGCAGCCGGTTTTGGTTTAAAGAGTACAGCAGCAGCTGCCAAACCAGTTGCTAACTGAACTTGGAGAATCCGTTCAACAGTCAAAGTGAGTACTGATAAATGAAATAGGAATTAAATCCATTCAGTGCTCAGCACCCATAGAACAGGAACTTGTTTTTTCTTTTCATGGGACTGGGCACATAGCAGAGAAGCTAACACAATCTTAATGCTAATAATATTTCCCTTTTCCTTCCACTGGAAAATGAACTACAGTTTCTCAATGTACCCTTTCTTTTAGCCTTCACCAAGCAAATTGTGCTATAATAGCTCCTTTCTGTACCTAAAAACTGCCTAGAGGCTACATGTTTCAATCCATTTCATCAGATCAAAGAGGGGAAGTCTGAGTTTTTTTCAAAGTGCCTCTGAATTCCACTTGATGAGAAATGTTCTTTTGTTTGACCCAGTTAAACCCAACAGGGTAGCTTTAGTTATTATCACTCACAGTACTGGAATAGTTTTGTTATAAATTAGCCACATTGAGGCCTAAATAAAACAACCCAATTGGTATGTGTTAAACAGAGACCATTCTAGAGTGGACAAAGCAATGTTGAACTTATTTCTGCCCTGATCAAAGGAGATTTTGTTATGGAGAATGTGGGTTCATCATTTTTAAGAGGTACAGATATTTTAAAAATTACTACACATTCCTTAATATTGGTAAATATGAGGATTTGATTCACCTGTCAGGATCGTCTTCAAACAGGCCCTCATGCTTAACATCGGGGAGAGGTAGGGATGTACGAAAGTCCCTTACCTTTGATGAAAGTTGATTCGCAGTGGGGGGGAGGCGCTCTGTCCCTCCCCCCAAAATTCTGGCCGGGGGGCAGGTGCCCCATCCCTCCCCCTCAAAATTCTGGCCAGGGGGGAGGCGCCCTGTCCCTCACCCCCAAAATTCTGGCCGGGGGGGAGGCGCCCCATCCTTCCCGCCGCAAAACCTGTTCTGCTGGGACTGCAAATGGCGGCAGCCATAGCCGCCGTCATTTGCGTCCCTGCAGTCAGCCGTGATAGGCTACGTAAATGTTTACGTAGCCTATCACGGCTGAGTGAGAGAAAGAAAACCGCATGTACGCAAATGGTGGCACCCATGGGCGCTGCCATTTGCGTTCCTTATTTTAGTCTATGTGTAGTCTATGTAAACATTTGCGTTACGTGTAGTCTACGTAAACATTTGTGTAGTCTATGTAAACATTTGCTATTTGCGTTCCTCTTATTTTCGCTGTAGTCTACGTAAATATTTACGTAGACTACACGTGCCAAAATAAGGAATGCAAATGGCGGCGCCCATGGGCGCCGCCATTTGCGTACGCGCAGTTTGTTTGTTTGTTTTTACTCAGCCATGATAGGCTATGTAAACATTTACATAGCCCATCACAGTATTTTTTAAAAATCTAGCCGTGATAGGCTACGTAAATGTTTACGTAGCCTATCACATTTTTTTGGTTTTTTTTTTTTTACTGGAAATGGCGGCGGTGGCAGCCAGTCAGAAGACCGGCCGCCACAGCCGCCGAACCACCGCCGGAGACAGAGCCGCCGCCACCAGGGACATTTGCACAAGGTAAGTCCCGTCCCAGGGGGCGGGGGGGGCAGACCGTTTCACCACTGATTTTGGGGGGCCAAATGCGCTGGCGTTCGGCCTCCCCGAGATTCGTGGTGAAATTCTCTGACATCCCTAGGGAGAGGGCCTCCCCTTTTCAGTGGCTGCACCCAGACTCTAGAACTCACTCCCAAAAGAGGACCATCCCATTGCCCTCTAATAACCTTCTGTGGGATGATTACCCTTCCTTTTGAAGAAGGTTTTGGAGCCTTTAGTAAGTGGCTTCTCCTTTACTAAAGTTGTCATTTATTTCCCTTCCTCCAATATGTGTACCAAAGCTTATACAAGTATCACCAGGTTAAAAAATAGATAACAAAATGTGGATATTGGTAATATTTATTGGAAGGATTCTTATTCTATTCTTCAGCTCCCAGGGCAGCTTACAAAAATAAGACAATCCCTGCATTTAGGCTTACAATCTAAAAGACATGATACAAAAGGAAAGGGGGTTGGGAGGGAGGAGGGAAGAAAAGCAAACTCAGGCTCTAGATTCTTAGTTGCAAAATTTTTGAAACAACCAGCTTGAGTACAAACAGGTCAACTCTGTTACAGCCTGATGGTTGCTTCCAGGTGACAACTGATGGAGGGAAGAGCCTGTTAGAGGTGGCTTCTCAACAGAGCTAAAGTGTACCTATAATACACTTAGGGCGCAATCCTATGCATGTTTAGAGTTGTAGGCCTTTTCTCTGTCTAAACATGCATAGGATTGCGCCCTTAGTATTCTATTATCCCACTTTGAGCAGAACTTGCCTACTGTTTCAGGTAGATCTTTCTCTCTCTTGCTTTGAAAACTTCTCCCAAGGTTGTCTTTTCTTGTCATTGGAGTTTAACAAAAAGAACTTTTCAAAAAGGAAAAGCCACAAGTACATATGTGTGATTTCTGCTAATAATACAATCTGGCCATGATGCTTTAGTTGCATCCTGTCTGCATTAATGCAACACACTTCTTTTACATAGGGCTGACTTTGAAGAGTATGCAAAAGCTACAGTTGCTCCAGAATGCTGCAGCTAGGCCATTAACAGGGGCTGTATACAGGGAACATGTGATTCCTTTACTGAAACAGCTGCACTTGTTTC
The DNA here is from genome assembly GCF_057233095.1 of Heloderma suspectum. Lineage (NCBI taxonomy): Eukaryota > Metazoa > Chordata > Lepidosauria > Squamata > Helodermatidae > Heloderma > Heloderma suspectum. Next base: position 73,797,683 of record NC_139460.1, on the reverse strand, counting down.
CAGTTAGTATCCAGGTACAATTCAAAATGCTGGAGATGATCTTTAAAGCCCATTATTGTTTTGGACAATGATATCTGGAGGGCCACCTTCTCCAGTACTTGTCCACCTATCAGGGTCATCATCAATTAGGCCCTCATGTACTTTCGCACCCAGCAACAGGGAGAAGGCCTTCTTAGTGGCTGATCCCAGGCTCTGGAACTTCCTCCCAAGACAGGGTCATCCCACTGCCCCCCCCCATGACCTTCTGTGGGATGGTTAATCTTCCTTTTGAAAAATACTTCAGGGCCTTTAGTAAATGACAGTTCCATTACTGAAGTGATTTTACACTGTATGGCTATATTGTTTTTGATAATGCTTATAATTTTTGTCCTTCTTTGTTATTTTAGTGTTTTGGCTGCTTTAGATTGCAATCCTACAGCACTGATGCTCATTAGATGGAGGGCTCCAATCTCGAGTGGGAATTTTTCCCTCCAAGGCTGTAGTTCTGTCTGGGAAATCCCCAGTATCCTAGACACTGCCTAAGGACCATAGCATTTCTCTCTTAGGCTGTAATCCTATGTATACTTACCTGGAAATAAGCACCATTGAAGTCAATTGGGTAACTTCTGAGTAGAATGTACAGGTTTGCAGTGTTAGTTTATTTTTGTTGTTGTAATTTGTTTTTAGTACTGTACTGTTCTTAACTAGCTTTGTTGGCTGCACCGAGCATACTGAGGAAAGGAAGGGTATACTGTTGTAAATAAATAAATAGGTTTCTTCTGAGTTCCACTTTTTGGCGGCGGGGTGGTGGTGGATATCTTTTACCTTATCTCCAAATTGCTTTTAAAACTTGAAGGACTTCAAATAGCACCTTAGACTTTCTGGGGTTGCGTGTTCTGCAAAGATAGCTCACGAAAAGGTGCACAAGAATGTGCATCTACTACATACCTTTGAATCCTGGTCAGTTAAGCCACACTGCTAAGGGTGCAATCCTTTGCATATTTAGGCAGAAAAAGGTCCTACAACTCCCAGCATTCCCCCACCAGCATGGCTAGCAGGGGAATACGGGGAACTGTAGGACTTTTTCCATGTAAACATGCATAGGGTTGTACCCTAAAGGGCTGAGCAAAGTTGGCTCAACATCAACAATCATACAAAATCCCAGATAATTTCCTCAGCAGTATTCTCACAGCTCACATTTTTTCAGCTCACCTCAGTGGTAGAGCACCTGCTTTGCATGCAGAAGGTCCCAGATTCAATCCCCAGCATCTCCAGATAGGGGAAGATCTTGCCTGAAACTGTGGAGAGCCACTTCTGTCATTTCAAAAAGACTGGGTTAGATAGACCAGTGGTCTGACGTGGTGTAAGGCAACTCGCCATGTTTCTACTAACTATTGTTCATGGGGTTTCCAGGACATATCCTGAGAAGGATACCACCACAACTGTATAGCAACAATTTCTAAGCATTATAATAAACTATATCAAACTATTTCTGTATATATTAAAATGTAAGCATACAGTTTAAAGAATAACTATAAAAGAATAACTATAATAACTCATTATTTTAGAAAGATTCTCTATATATGTCCTACTTTTGTATTATATTTTCTAGTTTCCCTTGATAAAGAGACATTTTGAAATGCATTGGGAACAATATATTGGTATAACTGCTTTTTTTTTTTTTTGGTTGCCTTTCCTTTTTAGCCCTTTCTTTTGTCTCCTTCTCCTTCTTCTTTTTTTACTATGCACACAGTGAACAGGAATTCGTTTTGTTGCTGTTGTTTTTACTATGCATATAGTAAACAGGAACCAAAATGAGCAAGGGCATGTGCTGGATTCCTTTCAAACGGGCCATTTTCCAGGATCTTATAGTATGGAATCTGAATATATTGTAATATGGGGGAGGAGGGATTATTCATTAAAAGACAATGAAAAATAACTAGAGTTGTATAGAACCTAAATGATTTAGTTGCATGTATTCCTGAAGCCTCTCTTATTATATATAATTCATGACTGTATTTCTGAAATATTAAATATTTCATTCCCCATCTTTTTTAAAGTGACTGGATCACATGGCAAGACTGATCATTTAATGTCTATTTCAGTTTAACATATTCATTTTGCTGTTTAACATATTCAATAGCTACTTTTTTATATTGTTGCTTTACCCTCAAAACATTCTGCTTTTACAGAAAGCTTTGAAGGGAGAATGAACAGAACAGAGCATTAATTGCATATTAACTAGGTGGTGATAGCTGAATAATAAAGATTTTTCTTGGGATCTTTTTGTTAAAATCTATCTTTAAATCATTCAAAATGTATTTATATTATCATATCAAGCAACAGCATACATTTTAATCTTAAGAGCATAACTGGAAATGAATAAAATCATGAACACATTTGCTACATACATTTATTTCAGTTGCCATAATCACCCACACCTTGTGAGTGGATTTTTCCCCCCACCAGCAACATTCTTAAATGAAATGAATATACTTTTTGAGTAGGTGCATCTTTTGTTTTACCCAGCCATTATCTGCTATTATTACATCAACCATATAGTCAAAAGACACTAACATTTCCACAATTTCTGGTTCAAAAGTAAGTGCCTTCTTGACAAAGGACTTCCCATTCAGGCACATTAAGTAAGTTAAACAATACATGAACAAAGCACCTAACTGTTAATTATTTATTGAAGACAATACCAAACCTATTATATTGTAGTGGGTTTCAATTTGGATTACATTATTCAACTATCCCAGATTGCCAGTACCTTAAACTGCAAATCTAGGCACTTGCTTCAGCAAAGTAGCCAAGCCATATCCTTATTTGGCTACTAATGGAAGGTTTGTTTGGATTAAGAAGACTATAATATTCTTTCATATTACCTCTTCAGCAAGTGATGGAAAGTTCAGAGCAACCATTTTGGAAGAGAAAGTACTGGAGAGATGCATGATATCTAGGTGGTATTCTGTTTATCTATAAATTTAGAGGAAGTCATTACAGGGTAATGATGAAACAAGCAGGCAGTCAGATTCAAAATTGCAAAATCCATATGACAGAAATGCCTTTAATAAGCCAACTCAAGGTCAAACCTCTTCCTCTAAGAAACTCTACTAACAAATTATAAACTTAAAGCAGCCTTCGTCTCTCTCAGTAGACTCTTCTGCTAGGTTCTGTCAAGCCCGCTTCAGGTGTTCCAAGGAGTGTAGTCTCTACATACAAGGAAGGGGAGTGGAGATGAGCAGGCTAGCTCCGCCCTCCCTTCTGTTGTCATCTCATCATCCTCTCTGCTCGTGGAGGGCAACTGTGTGCTAAGGAAAGGCTCCTGTATCCATGAAGGCTTTCTGCGTGATTTATTCCCTGAGTTTACCGGGTTGTAAATCACACACAGAGCCTCCTCTTGGTAATGCTCAAGCCACAGGAAGCTTGCATAATACAGCAGCCTACTTCTCAATATGGATTTTTCCCCCAGACACAGGGCCATTAAAATATATATTTAAAACAACTTCCTTTTCCTCTGGAGAATATCTCTATATTAATTGTCTTTGTCTTTAGGTGTCTCTAATTATTATCCTGCAGGTGTGTTTAATCACAATGTATTCTCACAGGGTTTAGGTCAAGGACCATTAATGATGATGGTTAATTACCAAGGTTTTTTGTTGTCATTGGTTACTGTTTGATCTTTTGAATATAGAACCTAGAATATAGTTCACCAGCAATTGTTTTCTTCAGTTAACAACATTGTCATGTATCAGCTCACACTTTTCATTATTTTCCATAAGGCTTGTTTGGAGGAGCATCGGGATGCATGTTAGAAATGTTATTTCAAGAATTCTCATAACAGTTTATGCAATTCATCAATATTTTTCCCATTCAAATTCCCAAAAATCTCATTTTGTGAAGCATGCATTGTGTATACTACAGATATTTTGTTGATCTGGAGACAAATGAATTGTACAAAAACCAATGGTTTCTGTATTCCTCTGGGTAGGGCTTTCATAATGTACTCAGTAGTACAATTTTATCTAATTATGTTGGTACTAGATTGAATTTTTGAATTGATTAATTATAATTCACATGCAGATTAACAGCTTTTAAAGGTCAACACCTTTATAATTGCACTGAGTACTTGTTTGTGTCTCTGTGTGCTGTGTAAACCTGATACTGAATTGATGTCTGAGAGGAATTCCATAATTACAGTTCTGGAGCATGAAAAATCAATTAGTACCTGAATTTGGTTATAAACAAGCACAATATGGTAGTGTTGCTCTTATGCCCCCTTTCCTAAATGGTTTGAATTAGATCTCTATATTACAGTAGTGTCTGACAACCACAGCAGGACCGCAAGTCCCACTATGATATCATATGGGCTGTGTCTTAAATTACACAATTTTTCACTTCCATCCCAGTGAAATATTCCCTGTTCCTTCAGTTCTGTATAGTATGAGCTCTTGATTTCCTTGAGATGGTTTTAAACAACATGCCCATTGAACAAAAAAAAGTTCTAGGTTTTGCTGCTGAAGATTCTTATTTACTCTGAAATTAGAGGGAATTTCTTCTATGCAATGTGCCAGCTGAGCTTACATACTGAGCATCTGTCATAAATGTGCATATATGGAAGATGATGTGCTTATGCCAGACCCAGTATACTGGCATTTCTGCCATGGATGCACATGTTTCATGTTATGCCTGTACATGAGAGGAAATAATTGATAAGTTGAAAGAACTTGTTGTTCAGATACATAATGTACTGTATCTATCCTGTATAAATATTACATGGGAAGGTACATGCGTGCATTTTTCAATTTGTGTTACTGTTTGGAAATGTCAGTGGTTTGTGTAGGAGAGACATGCTATTAAAAACACCTTGCAAACAAAAATATGGGAACAGTTATTCATTCTGTTTATCAAATGGAAAACAAGAAGTAATAAAGCTGAACTACATGAAAACTGAGTTTGATTAAACGTTTGGACAATCTTCCTAACCAAAAGAAGTAAGAGCAGTTCAACAACGGAATAAAAATCAAGGGCACAATCCACACATTCTTAACCCTATGTGCACACATAGATCAGTGTTCTGGCCATTGCTCAGAATGGGAGGCAGGTGTATTTACCTGCTGTACCCCTGATTAGGACCCCAGACTATGCCAGTCACGACTGAGACTGCCACAGGACACACCAAATTTAAATTGCAGCCTAACTCTCCATTAATATGTCCCCTCTACAATGTAGTTTTTGCCCCACATTTTTCAGCTTTCCATACCTTCAAAATTTTGACATTTTAGTAATTTCTTAGCTTTTGCTACACCCCTGTTTGGAGCTTCAGTTGCAGTTTGTAATCAGAAATATGGAGTGTGTTTAATAATGTATTCTCCACGTTTCGTCTTCTATTTTCATTTTTTCCTTGTAGTTCGAACACCTTTCCCCAAGCCTGGTTGTTGCTGTTTTTGAGTAGTATCTAGATTTAATTGATTTAATTGAAACTGTTTCAAATATTGTAACTGAATTGTCAAGAACATTGCCTGTTTTTCCTGTAAAGGAGAGTTCATTTGACATTTGCATTTGCTATTTACAAAACTAGATTTAATGTTTAGGTTGAAACTTACACCACTGTTGTTTACTGTACTGTATCTGCTGATGTATTTTGCATCATCCAACACCACCCCACATGCTACTGGCATGCAGCCCTGAGAGATTATCCTCAAAATGATGAGGCCCTCTGCATAAAAACTACTTTCTCCAACCCTGTTGTAGACCAAGGTTGAGCAGAAAGTAGATCTCCAGATGTTTTTGGACTTCAACTCCCAGTATTACTGAGAACTGACCATGCTGGTAGGAGCTACTGGGAGTTGAAGTCCAAAGCATCTGGAGATCTACCTTCTGCCCACCCCAGTCTAGACAGTCTGGTGCCTATTCTTACTTGGCTGCAGAGATGGCCAAAGAGAACTGTAGATAGTGGATAAGACAAAAGAAATGCACCCAATCTCGTCTACTTGTGTCAGTGTTGTGACTGACATTTGGACCAAGCTAACTGCATTGAACTGAAGCAATGTTAATTGCAACCAGTGATGGTCTGATATTTTCAGCCTAGAATGTTATGTGAGGTTTTGCGGCAAATGGCAAGGTTTGCATAGCCCTTTTAAGATGGCCAGAACAAAGGGAAGCTGTTGGAGGAATGGCCTGGAGGTTTGGACTAGTATTAGAGAGGCTGTGTGGCCAGGACAGCCCAAGGACAAAGGCAACTTAAGATGTGAGTGCTGAAGACATGAAGAGAAACATGGTTCTGTCTGTGGTAGCTTACTTTTCAATGCTGAATAATTGGATGTTAAAGAAAATAAGGAAGATGAGAAGTACTAGGGAATGGCAGTTTAGGGAGCAATCGAGTTGGGAGGTGGCCACTTATCCCAGTAGGATCGCTCCCTTAGAGTACTTAAAATTGACTTATATGGCCAAATTGACAGAGATGGTCCATAAAAGAAATGGGCTATGGATTCAAACAGATTTTTTTCTTAAAATGGAACTCATTTATTAGGTATCAGAATAGTATTTCTGTATAAAGTTTTTTTTTGGGGGGGGTGAAGCAGCACAACAGCAAAGTAGCGAAGCAATATGTACTGCAAGATAGGATGAAGTGTTACTATATTGTATTTGTTGGTGGGCTGCCCCACCCCAAATTCTTCTCCTGTTAAAGTTATTTGGTGTGTGTGTGTATCACAATTTTTAAAAAGAAAGACCAGAATTGCTCCACATTTTGGTGGAGGCCAAAAAGCGTTTATATTGGAAAATTGTGACTATTAACTGATCCATAATATATTTTCTTCAAAAGTATTTTTTTTCAAAAATGATAAAAATAAATTTCCTTTTAGTCCCAAAATACACTAGAAACTAAAATCAAGGCAACTTACAAATTTGTAGACTTTGTACCATTGAATCCAATACATGATTTTTAAAACCTTGTGAAAACAAAATAGTTTCTCCAAATTTAGACATTTTACTGCAATCTGAAATGCAAGGGAGACATTAGCAATGAAGCTAATCAGCTTTGTCTAATGATAACTGTAGTGATGAATGCCTTTAATTAACTTTTCAATTGACTATGATGTTTACATATTAATTTAAACAATTTACATTACTATTTAATGGGGGAAAATTATATTAGCTCTACTTTTGAGCTATTTCCAGAATTGATGTTCCAACAGAGCAGCCTTGGATGGCAAGCCTTATGCATTGTGACCTGTGCATTGTAGTGAAATCATTCCGTGGCTGAGTGAAGAATTTTGCCAGGGCTGTGAAACAGAAGATGTCTCTTTGAAAATATAAGTTGCATATCCAGGATCTTTAGTAGATTTTCACCCGAAGGGATGTTTCCTTGGTTATCTTTATCCATTTACATTAAAGCTCAACTTGCAGAAATTCAATTAATTTCAACACCTATAAAGGTATAGCTTATGGTTACGTTTAAAGAGAAATTTCTAGAAATGGGATATGCTGGCCAACACCACTCATATCACCAGCATCCACTGTATTGGATCATTTGCAATGAAATAAATTGGACTTCTCTATCAAGGCATACTTTTTAGTTATGTCAATTGCACTTATTTACGATACCGATGTATTGACAATTTTCTTCAGCTCATTTGATAGATCAGCTTTATCTCTATGCCTTTCCCTCTTTCAGATGCTTACACAAATAGCCCATAGCTGCATGTAGTTCAGGCATGTCAGATATAATACAATCTGCCTTGTCCAAGGAGGTAAGATATCCAATGGGAACCTATCAATTTATCCATCTGAATTTCCTAATAGTCATATCAGATATTCTGGTGCAGAGCTGTGCAGGGGAATACCTGACACCAGCTCCAACTTGGCAACCCTCCATTTTTACTCAGGGATCACCAAAAAAAAGTGTTCCCAAAGCAATGTCAGTAATACTTTCTGCATATTACTTTTGCTGCCCCTGCTGTCATTTCTATCACTATTAAAATCAAATGTTTGTTCATGTTAATATTAGGCATGGGCAATCTCCACTCACCCCCTCCACCAAACCCAACTACCCCCTATTGTGGGATGTTGTTAATCTGATTTTTTTTAAGTCTTTTACCTTCCCATGGTATTTCTGTAGATGTTTTGCCTAGGCAGACCTGCTAAAAAAAACACTTCAGTTCCACTTAGGTAAACTTCAGCTGCAGATATGGAAGCTAATATAGCCATTGTACATAAACATGGTGGCATACCAGTGCAAGCTGGAACTCAGAATGGTGGTGGCAGAAGCAGAAATTGCCAGCAAATACAGAGGCAGCAGGTGGCAAAACAGATTGCTGCAAATTAAATAACAGTAGGTGGTCTGAATACAGACATCCCTTATCATGTGGCGACTTACCTCTATAATCATCCTGCCAAGTGTTAAGGAGAAATTTACTATATGTCTGCACCTGATGAGAAATACGGTGAAGTCCAGAAGTGGTGCCCACTTGGCAAGACATTACCGGTGACAATATTACCAAGTAGTTGCGTGCACACCATCAAAAGTAGCCACTTAGTAAGAGTCACCTGGACATCACACCATTGGAAATGTGTGAGACTGTCATACACAGGTTAAAAGCACATTCACTGATCATCTGGAAAAGCTGCCAGATTGCTGGCAGCTTATTTTGATAACTGCCTGCTCTGTTTAGCATGAATGCTTCTATTACTGACAATTAGTTCCCTGCTCTCTGGCCATGTTTTGCAGACACAGCAAGCAATCCTCTTCCTGATGAATGATCTGGCTGAGTGTAAAGAGCAAGCTCCTAGTTTGCAGCTGTGTGGTGCTTCCACAGTGTCAGCATAGCTGCAGAAATGATTTGAAAGATGGCATAAATTGGAAGAGGAAGTAGTGAAAAAAGCTGGGAGAAAGAAATCAACATTTCCCCTGGTCCCAGTTCAATCACATTTCTGTTCCATGCCCATTTCTTTCTTCACCCCCACTCCTGTATTGGAATTTGGCAGGCCTAGGTAACTTCATCAGGGACATCATCTTTTCTGTTTAGCTAAAAGAATGAATGCAAAGCAAATGTAAGTCTAATGTTTCCAGTGAGTGTCCAGATAATTCTTTCTTATGTCATATCAGTCACATATTAATATGGACATTTGAAAATGCATGTCATTGGGCTCGGTGTATAGAGTATAGCCACATGTCAGTTTATTCTGATCACCTAGGACATGACTGTGATTTCAAAATGAGATCATATTCTCTACAGTTTATAAATCACCATCTGGACCCCTCTCTGTGACTTTAGAAAATGTGTTTGTCTCATGATGCTGGGGGGGGGGGAGACTTGGCTCCAGCTTTAATTAGCACCAGAATATCTGGGGACATTGATTTATTAGCTAATTGTTGAATGTGGATGTTCATGCATGTGTCCTTTTTAACCCTGTGTGATTTCTGGTTGCAGGCCTCTTTTTTATCCAGTCTTTTATAGCACATTCCTATACATGTCTACTCAGAAATAAATCCCATTGAATTTAATGGGGCTTACTCCCAAGTAAGCAGGCATAGGATTGCAGCCCTAGTCTTCAATTAAACACTCCCTCTGGTCTATTTTTAAATTTTTCATTCCTTTAGCATTTAAGAAGGAAAGCATTGCATCACGCGTACACCTGCAAATTCTGCTTACAGTTGGAGTATCCAGATCATATTCTTGACCATCCTATCTATCAGCATTTGTTTGGTGCAGGCAAGCAGCGTGATCCTATGTATGTTTACTCAGAAGTTAATCATAAAAGATCCATTGAAATCCAGGGCCAAAAATCACCTCTTGGAAGTTTCCATTTCCATTTCAAGGGAAGCTTCATTTGTTGCCAATGGGATTTTTATCAGCACCGTGGCAGAGAGAGAAAGTGTTCTATTTCCTTGTTCCACCCACATACCAGATCCCATATGCCAAGGCAGCTCCAGTTTCCCAGCAGCTGCTATGCCATTCAAACAAAGAAAACACATGTGAAGTCCAGTGCATTCACTGAATTAACTTCACATCTAGTTTGACTCTCAGTCATGTCCAAGGATGTGTGTATAGGATTGCAATCTCCGCCTGGTGTCAAATTATAGTTGTAGAATGCTGGGCAAACAGGTTTCTCCCAGAACCTAATTCCTTTTATGCAAATGCTTCCACAGATTCACAATCTGTTTATAATCCCATCAGAACAGAGACCTTCATAAAGTTGTGACCAAATGTTCAGTGTAACAATAATCCCTTAAAGCAGGTATGAGTAATGTTCTGCACGTGGGCCTGGCATGGCCCACGGAGCTTCCCTATGCAGCTTGCCTGCTTCTTTCCCAGGCCATGCCTCTTCTCCCAGTACCCGCCCCCTCTATGCAGGCCAAAGCTCTTATCTCTGATCAGTTGCTGTTTTAGAAAACAACTAATCTATACATTAGATACATACTTACAGTGTATACATCTATACATTCATTCATTCATACAAAACATAACATCAAAAGTAACATAGTTGTCAGGATTGATTCTGAATCAGAGCGCAGGGAGATAGTTAGCAGCTCAGATTCAGAAGAGGAACAGCCAGAACTGGGGGATGCATTTTCCCAAGCCAGTTCAGATATGGGTAGGCATGCTTCTCAGTTCAGATATGGCTAACTACCAGATGGCAGGGCCTGAAGCCCCCTCCCTTGCCCCATCTGTGAGAAGCCAGGAGGAGGAGGAGAGTGGGGGCTGTGACCCAAGAGATGCTAGACTACGGCACAGAGCTAAGAGGGAAAATGTCAGGGGGGCGGAGCTCAGATGGTCAACCTGGTTAGCGATGCATGAAATAGGGGTGGGCGGATCACTTACTTGGCTCTGTTCCGGGATCCGCGGAGGGGGGGAGGCGATCCGTGGGGGGGAGGCGATCCTCCCCCTGGAATCCTCCCCGGCTGGCTCTGTTCCGCAGTGAGTCCACGGAGTCGCCGGCCAGGGCCACCCACAGCTGGACCTCCGTCTGCTGCTGGGCCGAGGCCGCAAATGGCGGCTGCCGTAGCAGCCGCCATTTGCATCCCTGCATTGCTGTGATAGGTTACGTATACATTTACGTAGCCTATCATGGCAAAGAGCAGGGATGCAAATGGCGGCCGCTATGCCATTTGCATCCCTGCTCTTTGCCGTGATAGGCTACGTAAATATATACGTAACCTATCATGGCAACGCAGGGACGCAAATGGCGTAGCGGATGCTATTTGCATCCCTGCCCTTTGCCGGGATAGGCTACATAAATACTTACATAGCCTATCACAGCTAATGGAGCAAGGGAAATGGCAGCCGCAGACCGGGGCCGCCATTTGCACCCGCCGACAGCTAGGGTTGGCGGAGAATTTCTCTCCGAAACTTCGGGGGGCCGAGCGCCAACGTGTTTGGCCCCCCGAAGAAGTTTCGGGGAGAAATTCTCCGCACCTCCCCGCCCCCCGCACCCCCCCCGGGACGGGACTTACCTTTCCCGAATGTCCCTCCCGGTGGCGGGTCCCGGCGGCGGTTCGGCGGGTCTTCGTCAGGGGCAGGGGCAGCAGCCGATCTTTCAACCGGCTGCCGCCACTGCCATTCCAAAAAAACTAAAAAAAAAAAAACGCCCCCGGGATAGGCTACGTGACGATTAACGTAACCTATCACGGCTAGATTTGCAAAGTCAGCCGTGATAGGCTACGTCAATCGTCACGTAGCCTATCACGGATGACTTAAAAAAAAATTTTAAAATGTGCATATGGCTAATGGCGGCCCCCATAGGGAGCTGCCATTCCCGTTCCTTATTTGGTCGCTGTAAACTACGTAAAGATTACGTAGACTACGGCGAAAATAAGGGCAACGCTATTTGCGTTGCCCTTATTTTCGCCATAGCCTACGTAAAGATTTACGTAGACTACAGCGACCAAATAAGGAACGCGAATGGCGGCTCCCTATGGGGGCCGCCATTAGCCGTACGCACATTTTTTAATTTTTTTTTAAGTCATCCGTGATAGGCTACGTGACGATTAACGTAGCCTATCACGGCTGACTTTTCAGATCTAGCCATGATAGGCTACGTTAATCATCACGTAGCCTATCATGGGGGCGTTTGTTTTTTTTTAACTTTTAATTTCGCGGCCGGGCGAGGCGAGGCGCCTCCTCCCCGGCCTTAATTTCGGCCGGGCGAGGCGGGAAGCCTCCCCCCCGGCCTGAATTTCAGCCGGGCAAGGCGGGGAGCCTCCCCCCCCGGCCTGAACTTGGGGGGGAGAGCAGTGAAGCACCTCCCCCCCACCGCGAAAAGCTGCGAGACCAGGTAAGTGACTTTCGTGCACTCCTACCGACAGCCAACAAAAGGTAGGCTCTGTCCTGGGGAGGTTTCACGGGGTGGCAGGGAGGATTGTTCCGTTCCACCATGAACACTGGGGGGCTGGATTCTAAAGAATGCGGCCTCACAGGAGTCCGTGGAAGAATTCTCTGCCATCCCTAGCGTGAAAGACGACGTAGGGAAGCATCACTGGAAGGGTGGGACATCCCTCCCTAAGTTAGTCTAGCCACCAAGCCTCACTTCAAACTGTAGGCAATGTCGGCATTCCTTTGTAGCCTGAGCGTCTTCGAGGATTTGAACCTGTTGATAATGAATTAAAGGCCTGAGACTGAAGCCTCTCTATTTGTGTGTGTGAGTGCATCAGGAAAAAGGGGGCCCAAGGGAAACGTGACAATACTTGCCTAACTTAACAGATGGAGCAATTCTATGGCCCCTGTATAGTATCTGCGGGGGGGGGGGGATATTTTGTATTCCTGGATCCAAGATCTTAGTGCTCCGACCTCTGATCCAGGAATCCATACTCCCCTCCCCTTTGAAGCTGGCATGGAGAAGGCCATTCCAGATACCTCTCTGAGGTCACAAAGCTCAGGAGGGGAGGGGACTGGAGAGGCCAATTTATGCAGTATCCCTAGGCCTTTCCAGCCTCCTTCCCTCTCCCTCCACAGCGCCCCAGCTAAACAGGTAAAACCCATCTAGGTAAAATGCAGAGCTGGAGGAGCGGGGATGCGAAGTTGCCTCTGCTGCTTCTCCTGCTCTGCATTGGATGCCCATAAACCTCCAAGTTTGGAGGCTTATAACCATCGCAAAAGGATTGCACCCTAACTCCACTTGTGACCAAGCCTCCTTCATACCCAAAATGGTGTTTGGTGGCAAAAACATATACCTCTTAATACCTTAGATTAGGGATCTGCAACCCTAGGCAATTTTAATTCACAAGCAAGTAGATCACTTTGCTTTTCTGAGCAATACTATCTAGGGATGTACGAATCCTACTCACCCTTCTGTTCCAGGGCATTGGTGGTAGGGGGGAGGCGCTCCGTCCCTCCCCACAGAATCCTCCCCGGACCAGCTCCACTCGGCGGTAGCTCTGTGGAGCCGCCAGCCGGGGCCAGCCACAGATGGAGTTCTGGCCACAGCCAGGCTGCTGCGGCCGCAAATGGCGGCTGTCGTAGCGGCCGCCATTTGCGTGCTTGCAGAGAGCTGTGATAGGGTACGTAAGATAGGCTACACCACGGATTCCAGGGGATTCTTTAGAATCCGGCCTCACTGGAGTCTGTGGCAGAATTCTCTGACAACCCTAACACTATCAAAACAGTGAATGCAGGCATTCATACCCTCAAACCTATCTGGCTGTTCTTCTGGTCTAGAAACAACAAATGGTCTAAGAGGAACTCCCAAGTCAGCCCCAATTCATTGGAATCATTTGAACTGAATAATAGATACCTTCCTCACTTCTGCCTTTCAGCCTCGCCATAATGCTGGCAAGTAACTCAAACATGCAGCTCAGGTATGCACAAGGAAAAGAAGAAAAAAACACTTTACTAATGAACACAACAATTTAAAAAATGGAAAGGATAAACCCCAAGCTAGCAAAGCATTAACTTAACTGTCATATGCAAACTGTCACAACAGACTAGCAAATGAAATGTTGAGGTAAGCCCAGAAAACTAGCCTGCAACATATACAAACATGTATTCAAGCTTATACACACAATTAGGGATGTCAGAGAATTCTGCCATGGATCTCGGTGAGGCCGAATGCCAGTGCATTTGGCCCCCCGAACTCCGTGGCAGAACGGCCTGCCACCTCCTCACCCTCCCGCAGATCCCCCCCCCCGGGATGAGACTTACCTGGGGCAGATCTTCCGGGCAGCAGTGGCAGCGGCGGCGGCAGCGGCGGCGGCTGGTCTTCCAACCGGCTGCTGCCGCCGCCGCCATTTGCAGTCTTGTAAAAAAAAAAAAAGACATGATAGGCTACGTAAAGATTTACGCAGCCTATCATGGCTGTGTTAAAAAAAAATGATGTGATAGGCTACGTAAAGATTTACTAGCCTATCATGGCTGGGTTTAAAAAACAAACAAACCGCGTACGCAAATGGCGGCAGCTACGGCCGCTGCCATTTGCATTCCTTATTTTTGGCCGTCTTAGTCTACGTAAATATTTACGTAGATTATGACGGCGAAAATAAAGGGGAACGCAAATAGCGTAGCGGGCGCTATTTGTGTCCCTTTTTGATTTTCCGTTTTAGCCTACGTAAAGATTTACGTATTTACATATTTACGTAGTAAAGATTTACGTAGGCTAAAACGGTGAATCAAAAAGGGACGCAAATAGCGCCCGCTACACTATTTGTGTTACCCTTTATTTTCGCCATCATAGCCTACATAAATATTTACGTAGATTAAGACAGCCAAAAATAAGGAACACAAATGGCGGCGGCCATAGCCGCCGCCATTTGCGTACGCAGGTTTTTTGTTTTTTTTCCCAGAGCCCTCCGCGGCCGAAAATCTGGCTGCGGATGGCTCTGGCCTAGCTGGGCCTGGCTGGCTGCTCCGTGGAGCTGCCACGGAGCACAGCCAGCCGTGGAGGATTCCGGGGGGGAGGAAAGGATCGCCTCCCCCATGTCGAGGATTCCGGGGGGAGGGATGGAACGCCTCCACCCCCATCAACATAATCCAAGGAAAGGTAAGTGACTTTCATACATCCCTACGACACAATTAACGTATTCATAGAATCATAGAATAGTAGGGTTGGAAGGGGCCTACAAGGCCATCGAGTCCAACCCCCTGCTCAATGCAGGAATCCAAGTCAGAGCATCCCTGACAGATGGCTGTCCAGCCTCATCTTGAACGCCTCCAGTGTGGGAGAGCCCACCACCTCCCTAGCTAATTGGTTCCATTGTCATATTGCTCTAACAGTCAGGAAGTTTTTCCTGATGTTCAGCCGGAATCTGGCTTCCTGTAACTTGAGCCCATTATTCCATGTCCTGCAGTCTGGGATGATCAAGAAGAGATCCTGGCCTTCCTGTCTGTGATAACCTTTCAAATACTTGAAGAGCGCTATCATATCTCCCCTCAGTCTTCTATTCTCAAGGCTAAACATGCCCAGTTCTTTCAGTCTCTCTTCATAGGGCTTTGTTTCCAGTCCCCTGATTATCTCTTTTGCCCTCCTCTGAACCCTCTCCAGTTTGTCTGCATCCTTCTTAAAGTGTGGTGCCCAGAACTGGACACAGTACTCCAGATGAGGCCTAACCAGTGCTGAGTAGAGGGGAACTAGTACTTCCCGGGATTTGGAAGCTATGCTTCTATTAATGCAGCCCAAAAGAGCATTGGCCTTTTTTGCAGCCACATCATATTGTTGGCTCATATTCAGCTTGTGATCTACAATTCCAAGATCCTTCTCGCTTGTAGTATTCATATAACTCCAACACAGAATAGGGCCAGCCTAGCTTGGATTCTTGCCTCTATCACACACCAGCCAAGGAGGAACATAAATTGCCCCACAGATATGTAGGTATGGCTTCTCAGCTTAGTTCCATCAGGTGAATGGATGCTCTTCTAACAGTAGAACTAGGAAACGAGGCCTTCATTCATGTGGAATGAGAAGTATATGGAATCTTCAACAATGTTTCATAAGTCAATGCAATGTTTTAAGCAAACTGATTATCCTGAACATGTGCGCACACAAAACTTGTATTATCTAAGTTTGACCTCATGCCAGGGACTTGGCATATTTTAGAATGGAGATGTTTCTCTTGCTGTGTTATTTCTCTTCTCTGGAATAGCACACGTAATGGTAGCTCTTAAAGGGAGAAACAGAAATAATTAGATTCCTGCCATTACATGTATTTATCAAGGCATTTTTGCCAGATGTTGGACATATGCTACCAGGAGTCCTGCTTTCCCTGAAAAGAAAAAGTCCTTAGCTTATTTATCCTTACAGATATGTTAGAATAGCACTGGGATTCAAGCCAAGAAAGTGCTGGGTTGGGTATGTATATATGTATGTATGTATGTATGTATGTATTTATTTATAACTCTAGAGTGCCAGAACTCTGAAAATAATGCACTCATTAAATAGTCATTTGAAAAGATATCCATGTAGGAAATAGTCCAGGAAGAAGATGACAGGGAGGTCAAACAGAGCAGACTCTCCATACTTTTCATGGATAGGGAGGGAGTTGGCAGTAAGGCACCTTTGAGAGCACCTCCTCACTTTTTCAGCCACACTTTTTCAGCCAATGTTGCAAATGAGAGGGGGGGGATTTCTCCACATTCTCAAGAGGTTTGAAGAATTTCTAAACAAAGAGTTTCAGGGAGACACCAGTCAGAGGCTTCTCCTTTTTCTTCCTTCTTAACTTCCTTCCTTTTATTTAAACATCTAATTGTTGTTTATTTGCTCAGTCGCTTCCGACTCTTCGTGACTTCATGGACCAGCCCACGCGAGAGCTTCATGTCAGCTGTTGCTACCCCCAGCTCCCCCAAGGTCGAGTCTGTCACCTCCAGAATATCATCCATCCATCTTGCCCTTGGTCGGCCCCTTCTTGACATCTCCCCAATAACCACATCCAATTTGCCCTGGCTCATAGATCTTACATTTCAGATTCCTATGGTGTGTTGATCTTTAGAACATCAGATTCGTTGTTCACCACCAGCACCGTCAGCCGCTAGCCAACCTTTTGGCTTTGAGCTAGCTGCGTCATCACATCTGGGGCTAGTTGAACTTATCCTCTGTTCCTCCTCAGTAGCATTTTGACCATCTTCCGACCTGGGAGTCCCATCTTCCGATGGTGTACCGATATATCCCTGGTTGTACTGATCCATTTAGTTTTCACAGCAAGCATACTGGGGTGGGTTGCCATTAGCTTCCCCAGGGATCCTATTTAGTCTAACCTCTCTGCCATGACCTTCCCATCTTGGGTGTCCCTTCACGGTTTAGCTCATCATGGCATCATTGAGGTGCTCAAGCTCCAGCACCACGATAAGGTAACAATCTCCTTTGCTGGAGTAAATGTCTAGAGATCATGGTTATTCCTCCTCTTCCTGTAGGTGTTTTTGTTGTTGTTGTTGTTTTTTAATCAGCAAAGCACACACACAACTGACAGAGGTGCCAGCCAAAAATGGTCCTCGGAATTTCAAGGTCTGAATGTTTATATCAGATGCCTGAGGGCTTTGCTGCCTAAAACTGGGAAGGAAATGTAGTCTACATATGCTTCTCTCTCTCTCTCTCATGCACACGATTTTCTCTAAACATTGCCTGGAGAATCAGCAGAGTGCCCTTCCATTGCATCCAGACAGGGATCCTGCACAGTTTTACATTACAGTACGTTACAGCAGATTCCTTGGCTTCCAGCACCTCCTCCCCAGAGAAGTAAAGGCAGAAAGCTCCACTCCCTTCTCAAAAGAAAGCCTCTGTGGCCCCTCTCGAACACTGCAGAGAGGACATATCCTCCTCTCACCTTGAAAACACACATTCCCCCCCCCGGGGGGGGGCTCATATTGGATTCTGGATGTAGTTGCAGCTTGAGATATCTGTCTGGACTGGAGCGGTGAGGAGATTACATCCAGTCTGCCCCTAGAAAAGGAAGGAGAGAAGGAATTTTCTGACTCAGGTGACAATTTATGAAACATAATGTGAAGTAATGTTAAAGATTTCAATGGATCTTTGGTTACGCCTTATTCAGCAAAAAACTTTTCTTTCGGGTCTATTGAACGCCACGTCTTTTTAATAAAGGCTTGTCAAATTTGGCTAATTGTTGGAGGTGTAATACAGTCAGTGCTTCTCTTATTTATATGTTTTGGAAATGCCCAATGGTTGCCTCCTTTGGGGAGAAAGTTATTATATGGATACATTTTGTATTGGAAAGCTCTTTCATATTTACTGATGTAAATGATCTTTTGAATTACTTACCTGCTTCTTGGAATGTAACACATGGTCAGTGTAAATGGATTTTTTGTGCCCTTTTGGTTGCTAAAAGACTGATATTACGACACTGGAATGATAAAAGCTCACCACCAATAACGCAATGGACTGAAGACTTAGCAATACTAGCAACATTCTAAAGAGTGGTATATAGGCATAACTTGCAGATGGACTTATATGTAGATATTTGGTCTGGTCTCACTGCAGTTTAGGTGTAACCTATTTTTTCTTTTTCTTTTTTTCTTTTTTGAATATTGAAACTGAGGATTTTAGAATATGTATTATTATTATTATTATGTTTTTGTTATGTTTTCAGTTTGTCTTGTTAAAATTCACAATAAAAAATGGGGGGAAGAAGAGGAAGGATGCCTTTAGCATGTGCAGAGTGCTTCCCCCCCCATCATCACTGAGTCACTACAACTTTCACTGCCTCTGGGTCATCCCCATCCCCAAATCCCCTTCTGAATAAATGGGATTAATCTCCTAGATCAGGAATGAATTCTAGACATATTTGAACCACATCTTTCATGCTGAAATTAAGTTCCCTGTCCCTAACTGCTACTGCTGCTACTGCACAAATGCAACAAATGTACAAATGTAACAACAGCTACAATTTTTACCAATGTGAAAGTGTTTTGCCTGTGGCATTTCTGCCCGTTATGCAGCTGATTCAGTCACAAAGCCCCATTAATGTGGGTGGGGGGGACAAGTGGAATCCTACTGGTATAGATCAGAGGTGCGATCTGTGGAGATTTGCATGGGGAGAGGGCAGCCCATCTTAGCCATTTATTCCTTTTTAAAAGTCTTCAGGAAGCACATATTCTTGACACATGCTGCTAACAATAATAAATTACCCCACTGAAGTCAAAATCCATTCACGGAGTAAACACTTGTCTCTATCCCAGGCTGAGTGAGTTTTTCAGCCACCCTCAAGCAATTTCAAAAGGTGCCAATAGCCAGGGGATAAACTTGTCATTGGAAGTGAATACTTTAATTGGGCTCCTCTGCTTGCAGACAACAGACCTGTACCTTGAGGATGTCAAACAAATTAAGGACATTTGATGGCACTTTCTGAAGAGGTTGAGAAACTCTGCAAAACAAAATAATGTGTAAAAAAAATAACAAAGAAAATATTCAGATCAGCTGTAGGTGGGGCTGGAATAGTAGAATCTGAGTCAAATTCAGCTGTGAAAATTGGTGTTGTTTCACTGGTTTTCAAGTTTATCAGACAGACTCCATACCTTAGTTGAGCTGCATATTTGCAGGATCATTTTCAGGTAACAGGATACCCCAAGGCCAAAGAGACAAGAGGTACAACAGAGAACCTATTTCAATTTGGTCATGGCTGCTTACCGGGCTATCCTTTGGCTTGGCCTCTCCTTCTGGAATAAAAGAGTACCTCAGACTAGGGATGGATGAAAGTCACTTACCTGGTCCCACAGCTTGCTTCACGGTGGGGGGCCATTTGTACCTGTAAACGCCTTAGTTTAAAGTAAATGCAGCCGTAAAACACCCCTGCTTCAGTTGTATGAGTAGAGGACCGGGTAGGTGAGTGAGCCTGAACAGGCACAACCGCAAAACTTGGGCCTGCAGGCCCAGAAAATTACCCAGGCGCACTCCAAACTGCCCCTTCCAACAAAAGCCCCGCTGGGTCCTAGCAGCCACAGCTCACAGAACCTACCACAAAAAGGGGGGGGCAAAGCCGCCCAGCACCCTCCCTCTATACAATTCCCTCTGGTATGGAAGGGGGGGATTGAGGCCCAGGAGGCCCACCCAACCAACCTCGGGCCTATAGGCCCAGTAGCAACGCAAAGCCTTTGCTTCACTCCAGGAAGAAACACACATGCGCGCGAGACCAACCATGCTGTCCAGCGAGCGTGTGAATGCCGCCGCTGGGAACGCTGCAAAAAGCGACCACTGCAGCCAAAATTGGGCTTCACAGAGCCCGCAGAAGCCCTGAGCAAGCCCTGAGAGGAGGTGAGCAGCCTTGACTCCACCGAGGCAAAGCTGCCCAGCTCCACTTGGCCACCTCTTCACTGGCTGCAGGAGCACGTGTGAACCCACTGTGCAGCAGCACTTCGAAGAAGTGGAAGGGAGGGCCACCCTAGCCTAACATAGCCAGTAACCCCCCCCCCTTCCACCCAGGGAACACCAATCACATTCCCATCGTCTCTTCCTTCCTCCCCCCTAACTTAACTAAGTTAATATACTAACTTAATTTAAGCTTAACTGAGAGATCTAAGGAGAAAAATAAGGAAAAAATCTATTCAGAGCTCCATACGCACAACTTGTCAAAGATCATCTTGTCATGTCTTCAAATGTATCTGGTTCATGCAGCATTTCCCAGTCTGGGGTAGGGATATCGGAGAATTTCTCCACGAATCTCCGGGAGGCCGAATGCCAATGCATTCGGCCCCCCGAAATTGGTGGAGAAATTCTCCGACACCCCCCCACCCCGGAATGGGACTTACCTTTGGCGAATGTCCCTGGTGCTGGCGGCACCCGGCGGTGGTTCGGCGGCGGTTCGGTGGTGGCCAGTCTTCCGACCGGCTGCCGCCATTTCCCAGTAAACAACAACAACAACAACAAACGTGATAGGCTATGTAAAGATTTACGTAGCCTATCACGGCTAGATTTTATAAAAACACCGTGATTAGCTACGTAAATCCTTATGTAGCCTATCACGGCTGACTTGGGGGGGGGAAGCGCGTACGCAAATGGCAGCACCCATGGGCGCCACCATTTGCGTTCCTTATTTGGGCACGTGTAGTCTACATAAACATTTACGTAGACTACGGTGAAAATAAGGGCAATGCAAATAGTGTTGCCCTTATTTTTGCTGTAGACTACGTAAATGTTTACGTAGACTACACGTGCCCAAATAAGGAACGCAAATGGTGGCGCCCATGGGCGCCGCCATTTGCATATGCCCTTCCCCCCCCCAAAGTCAGCCGTGATAGGCTACGTAAGGATTAACATAGCCTAACACGGCTGACTGCAGGGACGCAAACGGCGGCGGCTACGGCCGCCGCCATCTGTGTCCCGGCTGGCCAGGAGGATTCCTGGCATCCCGGTCAGATGCCATTTGCGTCTGCAGTCAGTTCCCTTCAGCCAGCGATATGGCACGGCGGCTATATCACTGGCATTCCGGAGCCAGAGGATCTGGCCAAAGAGGATTCCACACGGAGGTGGAGGTAAGTCTTCTGTTCTGCCACAGACTCCGGGGGGTCAGATTCTTTAGAATCCAACCTCATTGGAGTCCATGGCAGAACTCTCCGCCATCCCTATGGATTGGTCCTTTCCTCACAGAGCAGATGTTCCCACTGCTCAGGCCTTTTTGCCTATGCTACCTCCTACTGGGGGGTTGTCCGGTGTTTCCAGCACAGCTGTTCCCATGGTGACATCGGTTGGGGCCTCCTCTGGTGACACTTTGCATACAGGGTGGGCCCTCACTGGTGCTAACCCCCCTTCCTCTGCTGTGTCCAGTGAGTTGGGAGCCACAGTGGGGTGTGGGTCTGTTCCACTTCTGCCACTTCCAACAGTTCCTGCCTCTATGGGGACCAGTCCTGAGCCCACTGTGGCTTGCGCAACAGTGTGGCATGGCTAGGGATGTCAGAGAATATTGCCACGAATCTCGGGGAGGCCGAATGCCAGCGCATTCAGCCCCCCGAAATCGGTGGCGGAACGGTCTGCCCCCCCACCACCCCGGGACGGGACTTACCTTGGGCGGATCTTCCTGGCGGCGACGGCTCCTGCGGCGGTGCGGTGGCGGTGCGGCAGCAGCGGCTGCAGCAGCTGGTCTTCCACCATTTCCAGTTAAAAAACAAAAAAAAACCCAAAAAGTGATAGGCTACGTAAAGATTTACGTAGCCTATCATGGCTAGATCTTTAAAAAAACACCGTGATAGGCTACGTAAATGTTTACGTAGCCTATCACGGCTGATTTAAAAGAAAAAAGAAAAAACTGCGTGTCCCTGCAGTCAGCCATGATAGGCTACGTAAATGTTTACGTAACCTATCACGGCTGATTTAAAAGAAAAAAAACCGCACGTATGCAAATGGCGGCACCCATGGGTGCCGCCATTTGCATTCCTTATTTTGGCACGTCTTACTCTACATAAACATTTACGTAGACTAAGACGGTGAAAATAAGGGGAACGCAAATAGCGTAGATGCCGCCGTTTGCGTCCCTGATAGCCAGCGGCCGGATGTCTGGCTGCTGGCAGAGCCGGCTGGCGGCTCCGCAGAATCCCTGCGGAGCACAGCCGGCCGGCCAGAATTTCGGGGGGGAGGGACGGAGTGCCTCCCCCCCACCACAAATGTCACCCTTCACAAAGATAAGTGACTTTTGTACATCCCTAGGCATGGCCCTACAGCCAGTGACCTGTGGCTCCTGTTGTGGCCCCTGTTGCTGGCAACGATCCTTATGCCAAAGTTAGTGATGAGGCAATCCCAACGGGCAGTACTGTCACCCTCCTTGGGTATCATCTATTGCCAGCCACTAGGGAGAAGATGTTGAAGGGTGAGTTTGTGGTTGCATTCTCCTTGTTATTCTGGGAACTGGAATAGAAAGACAAGGAGAAGTCCAGCGACAAAGACTAAAACCTTGGTGGGTTTTAGGGTTGATGAGCATTTGGAGGCACTGTTTCAGGTGACTGGTAAGGCTTCCAGTTAAGGGTTTTGCAGCCCCAGTTGGGAGATAGGGATTACCTTTGAGGCCAACTCCTCTCATCCACTATGAGTTTTGTGGCTCAAGGGGAGGTGACGGGAAGGTCTCCCAACCCAAAATTTGGGGTGAATGTCTCGCCCAATACTATGCCAGGCTATACTGGCTTTGAGAAGGTGCTCACTTAGTTCCCCCTTCGCAGATCAAAGAATGTCAATAAATGGGGCCCAGATTTTATCCCAAATACTTGTGTCTCGTCTCTTTATTTCCTCATCCTTACACCTGCAATGTGTGCATGCAGGCAGATCAGAGCCAAAGATCTGTAGACATTATATTTATATCAGATTTTTTGTGACCAATGCTGTCATTCCAATAGCAACATGCTTTGTAAATGGTTTGTTGCATCCAGACTCGCAACAAACCATTTACAGACCAGTTAACAAGTAAGAATATCAAAGCAGGATTTCTTGTTATTAAACTGAATAACTTTGAATAACTCACCATTTGCCAAGTTCAGATGCAACAACAAACCATGATTTCTTGTAAACCAGGAATGGAATTTTAATGGAAGGCGAGGGACTGAGCACAAACTTGAGGGTTTTGCTCAAGGTTTAATGGTTTGTGGGCCATTCACTTGCCTGTATAAATCTAGGCTCAGGATTACCTGCTATAAATAGGACAGACATTTTCTTATCTGCAATTACTGCAATGGTATATTTAAAATATTCCTAGTTCTCAACTATTGCTTTTGTTTGACCAAAGTGGATGGACTATTCTGCTTCTCTATTTTCCTACAGTTCATGATCAGTGATCCACAGAACATTCATTTTTTGCTAAGTAACTGCTGTGCATATTAGCAAAAGGTGTCATTGGTATCTATATTAACTACATTCTCTTATTTGCCTTGAGCAAAAGTTAATATATGAAAGGGACTGTAACACATTCATGTGTGCTCTTAGTGGTGCAAGCTGCCACAGTTAAGACCTAAGTTGAGACCATCAAACTCATTTTAATTAGGACTACTGATTGGATTTCTGCCAAGACTACAAAGCACATATATTTTCTATTTTCAGTCACTAACATTTATAATTGCCTTCACAGATTTTATCCCTTTATTATTGTATTGTTCATTTTTCTGTTTCTGATGGTGTGTGTTTTTTTCTCTTTTGTAAGAACCTAGACAAATTTATATACATACTAAAATGCTAACCACATCCCATTATTTCAGGCCTGACATATGGCGTTCCATTTTTACTCTCAGGCAGAAAAGCAATTCTGCCTCAGCCTCACATTTTCACTCAGTGTATTTTACTCTTAATGAGTTTCAGAGAAGCTGTATCTTAAGGCACATTATTACCATCATGTCTAAAGTAATACGAACGAATAAGAAATGTGTATTTATCCAGTTCATTGTTCTTTGTTCTTGGGAAGTTTTCTAAAGGAATCCTTCCTGGTAAAAGGAATTTCCAAACTGTAGCGGATGTTCAGAATAAATAGTGTAATTATTTTTGTGCAAAAGAAGCCCTTGAAAGTAAATGAACTCTGCAAGCTCAAGTCTGTGTTTAAAATACATATACACTTCTAAAACTGTAACTGTTTTCCATATTGTGTTCTGTATTGAGCATATGCAATCAAATACATATCCAGACAATTCTCTTTGAAATACATTTCACCCAGAAATGAAATCTTTGGAATTTGCTTCCAGAAGATAGTGATGGCCACCACCTTGGACTGCTTTCAAAGGGCATTAGACAAATTCATGGAGGTTAAAGCTATAAAGCTACTAGTCATGATAGCTTTATATTATCTCCAGTATCCGAGGCAGTCTGCCTTTCAATACCAATACCAGTTACTAGGGAACATGAATGGGAAGATGCTATGGCACTGATGTCATGTTTGTGGGCTTCTCCTAGGCATCTGGTTGGCCGGTGCAGAAACAACTAGCTAGACTAGGTAGGCTTTTGGTCTGACTCAGCATGGTTCTTGTCTCAGAATCCAGTGGGTTGTATCCAATGGCGGCTTTGCATTAGTGAAAAGTGCTTATGCTCATGCAAGGCAGCATACCTCATTTTCAGTTATCAACCCCTAGCTACTGCAGTCCTCAGCGCCACATAACACACTGCTCTAAAAGGTTCCCAAACCCTCAGGAGCCTCTTTTGAGGAGGGGACTGCAGTGGGTACAAAGAATTGGCAAGAAATCAGGTGCCCAACCTGCATGAGTTGAAATGCTTTCTGCTAGTGTAAAAGCCAGGGCTGTCAACCATCCCCTTTCATATTCTTACAAATCCTAATAAAAAAATGAAGGTAGAAAGACAGCAGGGGGGGTGGGGACTATGCAATGTATTGCAATGTCACATATATGACTAGGGATGTACGAACATTCCGCCATGGATCTCAGGGAGGCCGAATGCCAGCACATTCGGCCCCCCGAAATCAGTGGTGGAACGGCCCGCCACCCCCCCGCCACCCCCAGGACGGGACTTACCTTGGGCGGATCTTCCTGGCGGCTGCGGCTCCGGCGGCGGCAGTGTGGCGGTGGCAGCAGCGGTGCGGCGGTGGCGGCCGGTCTTCCGACCAGCTGCCGCCGCTGCCATTTCCAGGTTAAAAAAAAAAAAAAAACGTGATAGGCTACATAAAGATTTACATAGCCTATCATGGCTAGATTTTAAAAAAACACCGTGATAGGCTACGTAAATCTTTACGTAGCCTATCACGGCTGACTTAAAAAAACAAACAAACACACGTATGCAAATGGCGGCGGCCATGGCCGCTGCCATTTGCATTCCTTATTTTGGCACATCTTAGTCTACGTAAACATTTACATAGACTAAGATAGCGAAAATAAGGGGAACGCAAATAGCGTAGACGTCTTTTTTTTTTTTTACAAGACTGCAAATGGCGGCGGCGGCGGCAGCCGGTTGGAAGACCAGCCGCCGCCGCTGCCACCGCCGCTGCCACTGCTGCCCGGAAGATCCGCCCCAGGTAAGTCTCATCCTGGGGGGGGGGATCTGCGGGAGGGTGAGGGGGTGGCAGGCCGTTCCGCCACGGAGTTCGGGGGGCCAAATGCACTGGCATTCGGCCTCACCGAGATCCATGGCAGAATTCTCTGACATCCCTAATTGTGTGTATAAGCTTGAATACATGTTTGTATATGTTGCAGGCTAGTTTTCTGGGCTTACCTCAACATTTCATTTGCTAGTCTGTTGTGACAGTTTGCATATGACAGTTATCCTTTCCATTTTTTAAATTGTTGTGTTCATTAGTAAAGTGTTTTTTTCTTCTTTTCCTTGTGCATACCTGAGCTGCATGTTTGAGTTACTTGCCAGCATTATGGCGAGGCTGAAAGGCAGAAGTGAGGAAGGTATCTATTATTCAGTTCAAATGATTCCAATGAATTGGGGCTGACTTGGGAGTTCCTCTTAGACCATTTGTTGTTTCTAGACCAGAAGAACAGCCAGATAGGTTTGAGGGTATGAATGCCTGCATTCACTGTTTTGATAGTGTTAGGGTTGTCAGAGAATTCTGCCACAGACTCCAGTGAGGCCGGATTCTAAAGAATCCCCCGGAATCCGTGGTGTAGCCTATCTTACGTAGCCTATCACAGCTCACTGCAAGCACGCAAATGGCAGCCGCTACGACAGCCGCCATTTGCGGCCGCAGCAGCCTGGCTGTGGCCAGAACTCCGTCTGTGGCTGGCCCCGGCTGGCGGCTCCACAGAGCTACTGCCGAGTGGAGCTGATCCGGGAGGATTCTGTGGGGAGGGACGGAGCACCTCCCCCCTACCACCAATGCCCTGGAACAGAAGGGTGAGTAGGATTCATACATCCCTAGATAGTATTGCTCAGAAAAGCAAAGTGATCTACTTGCTTGTGAATTAAAATTGCCTAGGGTTGCAGATCCCTAATCTAAGGTATTAAGAGGTATATGTTTTTGCCACCAAACACCATTTTGGGTGTGAAGGAGGCTTGGTCACAAGTGGAGTTAGGGTGCAATCCTTTTGCGATGGTTATAAGCCTCCAAACTTGGAGGTTTATGGGCATCCAATGCAGAGCAGGAGAAGCAGCAGAGGCAACTTCGCATCCCCGCTCCTCCAGCTCTGCATTTTACCTAGATGGGTTTTACCTGTTTAGCTGGGGCGCTGTGGAGGGAGAGGGAAGGAGGCTGGAAAGGCCTAGGGATACTGCATAAATTGGCCTCTCCAGTCCCCTCCCCTCCTGAGCTTTGTGACCTCAGAGAGGTATCTGGAATGGCTTTCTCCATGCCAGCTGCAAAGGGGAGGGGAGTATGGATTCCTAGATCAGAGGTCGGAGCACTAAGATCTTGGATCCAGGAATACAAAATATTAAAAATGATTTACGTAGACTACGGCGAAAATAAGGGCAACGCTATTTGTATTGCCCTTATTTTCGCCATAGTCTACGTAAAGATTTATGTAGACTACAGCGACCAAATAAGGAACGCGAATGGCGGCTCCCTATGGGGGCCGCCATTTGCGTACGCACTTTTTTTTTTTTTAAAGTCACCCGTGATAGGCTACGTGACGATTAACGTAGCCTATCACGGCTGACTTTGCAGATCTAGCCGTGATAGGCTATGTTAATCGTCACGTAGCCTATCACGGGGGCGTTTTTTTTTTTTTTAACTTTTAATTTCGCGGCCGGGCAAGGCGAGGTGCCTCCCCCCCGGCCTGAATTTCGGCCGGGCGAGGCGGGAAGCCTTCCCCCCCGGCCTGTACTTCGCGGGGGGAACAGCGAAGCGCCTCCCCCCCACCGCGAAAAGCTGCGAGACCAGGTAAGTGACTTTCGTGCACCCCTAGTGTCCCTTCACAGTTTAGCTCATGGCATCATTGAGGTGCTCAAGCTCCAGCACCATGACAAGGTAACGATCTCCTTTGCTGGGGAACTATGAAATGATTATTATGAACTATGAAATGATTAAATACTTTTCTCCATTAAATCTCAGTTAGCTCAACTGAAACCAGATTTTTTGTTTGTCTATGGGGTTTTTGTTTGTTTGTGTTCTTGTATTTTTGGCATAGCTACTATGACATTCACAACGCTTGGGCATTTTCATCTCTTTCATTGGAAAACAATGTAATCTATTTGTTTTTCCAAGCTCAACACACATTCCTACATTTGTCTTTTATGCTGGTGAATTGAACTAAGAGGTCAGCCTTGACATCAAATCCTTTATCTAAAGGTCAGGTGCATGCCCTGCTTGAGTACCGCAGTACTACATTCTGCATGCCAATTTCCAATGTTCTTTGTTCCTGATTTCTTATTCAGGCAAAAATGTCTGTGATCAGACATTCCACGTAAGCGCTGGTAGGGATGGCGGAGAATTTCTCCCTGAAACTTTGGGGGGCTGAGCGCCAACGTGTTCGGCCCCCCGAACAAGTTTCGGGGAGAAATCCTCCGAACCCCCCCCCCCCCGGGACGGGACTTACCTTCGCCAAATGTCCCTCCCGGCGGCGGGTCCGGCCGGCGGTTCGGCGGGTGTTCGAGCGGGGCAGGAGCGGCAGCTGGTCTTTCGACCGGCTGCCGCCACCGCCATTGCAATAAAACAAACAAACACGCCCCCTGATAGGCTACATGACAATTAATGTAGCCTATCACGGCTAGATTTGCAAAGTCAGCCGTGACAGGCTACGTCAATCGTCACGTAGCCAATCATGGGTGACTTAAAAAAAAAAAAAGCGCATACGCAAATGGCGGCCCCCATAGGGAGCCGCCATTCGCGTTCCTTATTTGGTCGCTGTAGTCTACGTAAAGATTTACATAGAATACGGCGAAAATAAGGGCAACGCTATTTGCGTTGCCCTTATTTTCGCCGTAGTCTACGTCAACATTTACGTAGACTACAGCGACTAAATAAGGAACGCGAATGGCGGCTCCCTATGGGGGCCGCCATTATCCGTACGCGCTTTTCTTTTTTTTTAAGTCACCCGTGATAGGCTACGTGACGATTGATGTAGCCTATCACGGCTGACTTTGCAGATCTAGCCGTGATAGGCTACGTTAATCGTCACGTAGCCTATCACGGGGGCGGTTTTTTTTTTAGTTTTATTGGAATGGCGGCAGCAGCAGCTGGTCGAAAGATCGGCTGCCGCCCCCACCCCTGACGAAGACCCGACGAATCGCCGCCGGGACCTGCCGCCGGAAGGGACATTCGGCAAAGGTAAGTCCCGTCCCAGGGGGGGGTGCGGGGTGCAGGGGGGGTGGAGAATTTCTCTCCAAAACTTGTTCGGGGGGCCGAACACGTTGGCGCTTGGCCCCCTGAAGTTTCGGGGAGAAATTCTCCACCAACCCTACTTAGGTCTGAGTCAACCAACAAGGTCGGGGCTTTTCTTCTGTCCTTAAGTCTCATTTTAATTCGTTTCAGTGAGTAAGTCTGTGCATGCAAGGGGGTGGAAAGGACTCTTGAGCTTTCATATGTTTTTGAACTTTAAGAACATTTTAAGAAAACCTTAACAACAACAAAAAAGCAGCATTATCCTTTGCTGTGCTTTAATTCAGGCCTGCCTATCTTCTGGGCTGTCACCCAAGAAAATTCTTGACACGGTATAGTTTGTTGGACTCTAATGCTAAAGTACTCTTCAATTTTTCTGGATTTGTTTTGTGTGTGTTTTTATTTTTCCTGCTACAGACTATTTCTTGCAAAATGTATTGAGCATTTGTAGAGGAGAACTCAAATCACACTAGGCACTTGTAGATGAAAATACCCAGCTCCTACAGCAAAACATTTGAACTGTCTACCAAGTTGTTTGAAAGCATTTTTAAAATCAGTAGTGTGGAATTGTTCTTCTTGCTTAGAGAATTCAGTCTTTTAAAAATGTGTTCTGTTCTGCTCAGTTTATAGGATCAGATAAGCCATTACGGCCAGTTTTGTGATAAGGTAAAGGCATTTATAAGCATGAAATGTTAGTCAATAAAAGTAGCTGTGTGAGGAAGCTGATTTCAAGGTTCTTGTCTGAGGTTAAATCCAAGCAATAACGAACTAAAGTTCTCAGTCCATTTCTTTTTGTCAGTATCATATAAAATGCAATTCAGCTTGGAGAAATTCTGGACCAGAAAAGCATTCCAATGCATTTTTTATTTCAATAATAATGCAAAAAGGAAAATAATCAGTTATTCTGAACACTGGGTATTACTGTGGATCACCATTGTGAATGGTTGTCCAGTTCGTCAGCCTACATTTTATTATTTTATTTTGAAGGCAAACATTCTGAGTTGAACTGTGAGTAGCCCAAATGATGTAAAACAGGAGTTTCTGAAGTCAAGTATGGGAAATGAAGGGGGCAAAGGGAGAGAAACAGCTGGGAAGTTGCCGTTTTCTTGCCCCCCTGTAAACTTACGCATTTAGCTGAAAGAGAACATTGAAGGCAAAGTTATACTTGAGGTGGGTGACAAAACATTTGGGGACATGAAGAGTTCCCATCATCCTCATACAATACTCAATGCAAGGAAGCATAAATATCTGAACAACACATGGTCTGGGAACCTCTAGTTTAGAAGACAAGTCATATGTAGAAAAGCAAAAGGAAATTGATAGAGATTAATCTACAGAACATGAAATATAATGGCTTTCAAATATTTGAGAGAGTAACAGAAAATCAAGGACCTAGCTATTCAGAATAGGATAAGGAACGGTAGAGTTAAATTCCAGGGCAAAATAGACATTACTTTAAATGTGTGTATAGTAACTATGCCTTTCTTTTATTTTTACTCTACAGTAGGTGTGGGATAATCCATATTTTAAAGGTCCCCTAACCCCTGCTAGGGTCCTGATCCAGATGAGGGGCCTGTGCCTACTGTAGAGTAAAAATGAAAAAAAAGGATGTAGCTGCTAGGCATACACTTAAACTAATATATGTTTTGGCCCTTAGATACTGGTTAAGCATTAATGTGTGTGTGTTTGTATGTATGTTTGTGAGGGAATCTATCATATCAGATCTGCTGAGCAATAGAATGTTATTCTTCAGGTGTTTTGCAGAACACTGCGCAGTAAGCTACATTATTTAAGTATATGTCATCTTGGCTAGAGTAGAGACTTTGATTGTCTGACGTGCAAAAAAGCATCCATGCATACAATTTGGTTGTATTAGCAATTACCCTCATAAGAGGGTATTTTATTGTTATGTTTTTAATTGTGCTTTTACTTTATTTGTTTTTATGATTATTTTAATTAATTTTCTGTTTTAATGTTGGTTTAATTCTTGTTAGCCACCTTTGGTCCTAAGGCATAGCTAGTTGGTTATCAACATCACATGATCAGATTTAGCCTGGTAGAATAATATAACCCCCAGATTACAACATTTAAAAATACACTGCAAATAAAAATGTATTAATAATTAAAATGAGTACTTTTGAGATATGTAGAAAAAAAATAGCCATTTCAAATGAGTGTGTAGAGACCATAAGAGAGCCAAAGCAAATGTTCAACGAACACAGCAGGCCCTTAAACAAATGAAATATTTTAGAGAACTTTTGATGCAATAGTAATATTTTTTTCTTAGCTGAAATTCGTAGCTGAAACGGGAAAATATTATGATACACAACAGACCACAGCCTGCTAGGATTACTTCTTTATATCATGGAAGAAGGGGAGGGGGGTTAACATTTTGTTAAGAGTCTAAAGGGCACATTGAAGCAGCCTCTGAGTAACTGAAACATAAACAGGAAAGAAATCTGATAGAAAGTCTTGGCACTATTCCATTTCAAGACTAATTACTGCCATTCAGGAAAAGGTTTGAATTAAGTAGTGGGGAGACACTGGAATGAAGAAGAGTTGTAGTTTACTCCTTCAACTTTGACCCCTTGATAACGATTTGCAGAATTGAAACACATTGGTTTCTGTTGCATAAAACAAATGAATGGGAAAAAATTCCCTGGAAAATTTGGAACTAAAAATTGTGAAGGCCAGTGTGAACATAGATCTTGAAACTCTAGGCTCACACCCTATCTCTGCCATGGATAAGAAAAGAGTAACTAAGAGAAACACACGCACACATACACACACAATTCTGATTTCCTAAACAAGCAATTGTCATGCATAAAGTTTACTCCAAGACCTCTTGCTTCTTTTCTAAAGGTAGTTTTAGGCTCCAAAGCTTTACACACTTATCTAGGACTAAGTTTTTGAATTCAGCAGGGCTTATTGCTGAGTAGACAGGCACAGGATTGCACTGTTAATGTGTCAGAATCTGAAACTAGTCCAGCCCAGTTTTTAGCAACTGTTCAGTGTCTAATAAGGATAAGCAAAAAATTTGTTCCATCTGAACTTTTATGCAAATTTGCCCATTTGTACCTTGTGAACCAATAAGTGAACTGGAACACAATTATGCACCAATATTAACACTTTTCTGAATTTTTCAGTACAATTCTCCACTCAAACAAATCCACAGAAAAATTCACACATTAGGGGAAAGTCTGAATCAAATTCATACACTAGGGCAAAGTGTGTGCAAAGATGCATACAATAGTGAAAATTACACACAGAAATTCATTGCAATAAGGAAAATACTAGTTTGCAAAAATGCATATATTAGCAAAGTGCACACAAAAATGCATACATTGGGGATAAGTGTGCACAAAGATGTACATACCAGAAGTGTACATGACAATGTATACGATTTTTCATATGGACGTTTGATAAAAATGTACACTGATACTGAATCAGACTGAAACAAAGTTTATGTTGGAAAAGTGAGAAACTGAACAGAACCAAAATGGACAGATTCACCCATCCCTGGCCTCTAGCCAGGTAGCAGCCAGGAAAGATTTCGATAAGCCCTCTCTCTGCTCTTCTGTTTGCACCTGAGTTACCTTAATAACAGCCTTTGTTTGCTGTGAATATCCTGCTGCATCTTCCTTAGGGATGTACAAAAGTCACTTACCTTTTCGAAGGGTGACATTCGCGGTGGGGGGGAGGTGCTCCGTCCCTCCCCCCGAAATTCTCTCCGTCCGGCTCCACTCCACGGCGATTCCATGGAGCCGCTAGCTGGGGCCACCCGAAGCTGGACATCCGGCCGCTGGGCAGCCTGCACAGGGATGCAAATGGCAGCTGCTGTAGCCGCCGCGATTTGCGTCCCTGTATTTTGCCATAATAGGCTACGTAAATATTTACGTAGCCTATCACGGCCAAAAAAAAAAAGGGAACGCAAATGGCGTCCCTGCATTAGCCGTGATAGGCTACATAAGTATTTACGTAGCCTATCACGGCTATAATGAAGACGCGAATGGCGGCCGCGGATGCAGCCACCATTCGCAAAGCAGCACGAACGGCAGCAGGTAGGTGTCCCGTTTCGCGCGCCTTTCGTGGGGTGGGGGGCAGGGGGGCTTCATTCAGCCATGGATTTCGGGGGCCGAGATCCATGGCAGAATTCTCTGACATCACTAATCTTCCTGTATCCATGTTCTTACACTAATCAGCAGCCCCTTTGTGATGGAAGTTTCCCTTGTGCTTCAAAGGTCTTGAGCAAATAAGGGAGGTGCCATGGGTCAGTGGTAGAGCACCTGCTTTGCATGCAGAAGGTCCCAGGTTCGATACCCAGCATCCCCAGGTAGGGCAGGAGAAATGCCTGCCTGAAACCCTAGAGAACGGCTACCATCAGTGCCGACAATACTGGGCTAGATGGACAAAGGGTCTGACTCAGTATAAGGCAGCTTCCTATGTTCCTATGTGCAATCCCATCCATGTTTAGACAGAAAAAAGTCCTACAACTCCCAGCTGGCTGGAGAATGCTGGGAGTAGGGATGGACGAGCCCATCTCTGTCCGGGTCAGGGGGA
This sequence comes from Heloderma suspectum, assembly GCF_057233095.1. NCBI lineage: Eukaryota > Metazoa > Chordata > Lepidosauria > Squamata > Helodermatidae > Heloderma > Heloderma suspectum. The sequence continues at coordinate 73,764,034 of NC_139460.1, read as the reverse complement.
GCTGGATGAGCTGCTCCCCGCAGCTCATGTGGACAGGACATGCTTGGCAAGCATCCCTGCTCACCCCACTGGCTCATGAGCTGTGCAAACCGCCCCTCCTCTTCACGCCAAGGACTCCAGTCAAGCCCTTGTGCTTTATATGTACAAAGGCTTATAGAATCATAGAATCATGGGGTTGGAAGGGGACTACAAGACCATCAAGTCCAACTCGGTGCAGGGAGCCGGATTCCCAGGCAGTCTCCCATCCAAGTACTAACCAGGGCTCACCACCCCGCTTAGCTTCCAATGCTGAGTCCTGGGTGCAGCCAGCCCTACTCTAGAGGAGGTCAAGGTGACAGCACTGGGGTGCCACTGTCATCCTTCTTTCTCATGCTGGCTGTCAAGGGCTGGGTGTGGGGAAGAAGGGCCTCAGCAGCCAGCCCCCACGCTCTAGCCCTGGCCTCCAGCGAGATCGCTGGGGTGCTGCCGTCACCCTTCTTCCTCGCTCAGCAGCCACGGCGAGGGACAGGCTGGTCATTTTACTTAAGTGTAAGAGACTTATGGAAAATGACCAGCCTGTCCCGCACCTCTGCCGCTCTAGCAAGGCTGGAGGAAGGAGGAGAAGCCCTGCCTTCTTCCCCTCTTGGCAATAGGCGGCTGGCTTGCTGAGGGACCAAGTGCCCACGCTCTTGCCCAACTCAGCACGCAGTGAGTCAGGAAAGTGCTCAGGTCTGTGAACTGGTGTCCAGGGGGGCGAACCAGCAACTTCTTACCGGGCTTCGAGCCCCAACTGGATGCTTGCACCATCCCTAGCTGGGAGTTGTAGGGCTTTATTCTGTCTAACATGCATAGGATTGGGCCTTAAATCACTATATTCATACTCCATTTCCTACCAATAGAACAGGAATAGTAGTCCCCCCTACATCACACATTATTGTGAGGGTGAACTGGATTTAAAACCCTCTACAGATCGATAATGCTATATGAATGATAATTAATAGTAATGTATATTTAAAAGGAGAATCCAGCCACCATTCATCTTAATGCTTAATATTATGAGGAAATCACTGGTCAATAAGGATGCCCCCTCCAATCAAAGAGTGGCTGACTTTGTCTTAGCAGGAGCCCCGGTACAACGTTTACTTTCCGGTAACAGGTACATATATAGTAATGAAGATATAGGTACAATTACAACAGCCTGGCAATTACATGTACTTTCTTGGAATATCATGGGCTCAGGAAATAAGTTTTATGATGCAGATTTTGCAATTTATCTATAAAAAATTAAGATTCTTTGTTTACAGGAAACATGGGCTCATGAAACTAATCTACCATCCCTTCAGGGTTTTCATTAATTTTCTGTCCCAGCTGTAAAAACTAGTGTAAAAGGTCATGGTAGTGGTGGTGTTACTATATTCATTTCAGTTGATTTGCAAGCTGACATACGATCATTGAATAGCATTTTTCAGCAGTATATACAGGTCCTTTTTTTAAAGGGAAAGTATATAGGCTCCTTCATCTGTATAAATGTCTATTTTCCACCTACCCTGTCAAGGGATTTAGGTCCTAATAGCATTTGGAATAGCTTATCTGAAACCTTGACCCCTCTGGAGTTCCAGTATCCCAATATAAGATTTCTGCTATGTGGGGATTTTAATGCAAGAATTGGGTTTGACCTGTTTACACAAGTGGATGGCACCAATTATGGAGAAAGCTCCCAACATTTGCTTATAGATAGAGTTTCCCAGGATAAAACTATAAATAAGTCAAGGTTGAGGTTCCGAGACGTTTTATTATTGCATAACCTACAGTGCTTGCATGGAACCTGTTACGATAAGACTATGGGCACTCATACCTATTTGACTAACAGGGGTGCCAGTACAATAGATTATCAGGCAGTTTCTGTCAATGTACTGCCTGACATAAAAAAAATCGAGGTTGACAACAGGGTTGAAAGTGATCGCTTCCCCTTGTTGCTAACAGTTGATCTCCTAAATCCCTGTCCCCCTCATTCCTTCCAAAACTTGGATGGAGTTCATTTCGGAGAACAGAGAATATGCTGGTCAATCAACCTCGGGTCCTCGATTTCTCAGACACTGGAGAGCATTACTTTTAAATTGCCTCACCACAGAATCTTGGACTCTGATTCAGATTGTTTACATGCTTATCAAACCACTATCCAAAATCTTAGACCCAAGTTGGTTTGTAATAAACAGTTCAATCCTAATAGATTAGTAATCAATAGATGGTTTGACCAAGAATGCAGAGTTTCCAGGAAAATATTAATGAATCACTCTTGCCAGGCATTTAGAAATAAAGTTATTATCTCTCCAGACTACTTAATGTCTCTGAGGTCATCTTACAAGGCACTTTTAAAACAAAAAAGGAGATACATGCTAAATGGCAATGGCAACACCTAGGGTGTAATGGAAAAGAAGGAGTCCCTGTTTAGGGATATTGTTTCCTTCAGTATGGGTGCAGTTTGACATTAATAGTCGGGCAAATATCAGCAAGTGAATGGCATACTCATTTCAGTACGCTTTATGGATCCACCCTTGTGGGAACTAACTCCCCCACTGCTCCTGAAGCCATTTACCTCATTGGCCCCCTGTTACTGTAACTGACATAAAGAATCTCATTGCATCCCTAACTCTGGGCAAGGCCCCAGGAGAAAACATGATGCCCCCAGAAATATACAAGTATTTTCCCGAATGGTGGGCTCCAATATTAGCCAAAGTGTTTACTCAAATTAACAGTACAGGTATATTCCCAGTTGGTTGGAAACAGGGTATTGTTGTCCTGATATACAAGAAGGGTGATAGATCCTAATAATTATTGACCAGTAAGTCTTTTGGACATTGACTGTAAGCTATATTGTAAAATGTTATTAAACAAGCTGGAGGATTGGGAGTCTTCTAATAGTATTATCTATTCAGAACAGGCCAGTTTCAGGAAAGGCCAAAGTAGTACTATTGGTCATTGCTTGACTCTTTATTTTTTAGCCCAGCAAGGCACTGCAGGACTTACTAAACATTCTCACGTTGCCTCTATCGACTTAGCTGCGGCCTTTGACTCAATTGATAGAGAGTAGTTGTGGCATAATAAATTGACCAACACGAATGTTGATAAATGTCTCCTGTTTTTTTATTAAGGAACTTTCCCAAAACTTAGGCAAGTTTTTACAGCTCTTTGTTTTCAAACTATGCCAACAGCAATGATTGATGGGAGATATTCTCAAATTCTTCTGGCTCAACATTTATATATCTGTGATGCTCTAGAGACTGAAGATCTACCACATTATTTGCTGTCCTGCCCTTTATGCTCTGAACCAAGGTCTAAATTTCTGGGTTTTATTTTGTCTTATCTGTATTGCAACACTGTTCCAGAGATTTTCCATCTTTTATCTGATAAAGATCCTACTGTAACTCACAAGGTCTCTCTCTTTGCTTTGGCAGCATTGAAAATTCATACAAAACAAAATTCATTTCTGAGAATGCAGTTGACTGTTTTGGGGATGCCTTGTTTTAATGGTATTTTTAGCTGTTTTAACTTTCAGATAATAATTATTAATTTAAATGTGGAAGCAGTATATTTTAAAATGAATTCAAATTTATTTTATTTATTTATTTATTATTAAATTTATTAATCGCCCATCTGGCTGGTCACCCAGCCACTCTGGGCGATGTACAACATACAATAAAACGGTTTAAAACAATAAATTCCACAATAAAAAAATTTTCTAAAATACCCTAACCCACCCCAAATGCCTGCCTGAACAACCACGTTTTTAATGCACGACGGAAGCTCATTAAAGTGGGGGCATGACGGAGTTCCCTAGGGAGGGAGTTCCACAGAGTGGGGGCCACCACAGAAAAGGCCCTCTCCCTCATCTCCACCAGTCTAGCTGTCCTGGCTGATGGGACAGAGAGAAGGCCATCCGAGGCTGATCTTGTTAAGCGGCCTGTCTGGTGCTGCTGGAGGCGCTCTTTAAGATAGGCTGGCCCGGAACCATATAGGGTTTTAAAGGTCAAAACCAACACCTTGAATTTGGCCCGGAAAACAACTGGTAACCAGTGCAACTCCTTCAGCACTGGAGTGATGTGATCTCGAAGGCGGCTGCCTTTAATCAGGCAAGCCGCCGCGTTCTGTATTTAAATGAATTTTAAATAATATTCTGTGAATATATTTTAGTTTTAACCATTTTAGATTTTGACCTGATGCTCTATCTGTGCTAATATGTTTTAGTTTACTTGTTCTGTATATGTGAATGGCCTATGGCCCACTGCTAAATAAATAAATGGTAAAAAAAAATGTATTGGCAGGAAGCTCACATACATCCTGTGTTTCCCCACCTACTCTGCCAGTGGTAGCCAATGATACTGAAGAGGGGTAATAAAACAATATAATGTCACTTACATATCCTCCCTTCTGCCAGGAAGAAAGGCAGATGAGTAGAAATTAGCAACCATTAGCAGCACCTCCATCCCTAGTCCCACTATCAGTTTGACATCCAAATATTTAAAATGGCCCCACAAATACTGAGAGGCTGGTGGTGCATAGACAGCCACCCAACAGTTTGGAGTAGTTATTTCTGGACTTTTCAAGACACGGGGGGATTTGCCAAATAGCATTTTAGGGGATCAGGGTGCAATTTTTGTTCTCCCTCAAATTTACCATTGTAGTTTATGACAGCTGGGAGTGGAGAAAATTCTTTATCTTCTGTAGCACCCTATGATTAGTCCAGCTATGGCAAGGATGTTTAAAGCCTCTGTCCTGGCTCCTACTTTGGCCCTCTGGGATTCTCCTTCCCTTGGCCTCAGAAATGGAGTGAGGGGACTTAACAAGCATTTGACAACACCTCCTGCTGCTCAGCTCTCTCCGAGCAGTAGAGAAAAGGCCTGAATTATCTTCTCACTGGCCTCCTATAGTCCACCCGCATCTGCCATATATAGTACTGCAACCAGAACAATCTCACAAGAATTCCCTGTCTCTTTGTGAGACTTCCTGAACTTCTTGTAAGTGGGACTGCATCCCTGACACCATGGCAACAGGACTGTAGGTCACCTGTCATTCACTTGTGGCTCTAAAGGAACATATAGCTCCCACTATGGGAGTTTTGTTTCTCTTGATAATATTCCATAATGACTGGTAATCCATAATGACTGGTAATGTCACATTCCATTGTGAATTCCCCACCAAGCAATGTCTCAAGTGAGGGGCCACAGGGTTGGGCAGCTGCTGAAATATTGCAGAACCCCAGCATGTTCAGAACCCTAGATTTGGAATTGTGGAGAAATCCACTGTGGAGTCAAATCAGGCCAGATTCTTAAGAATCCAACCTGCAAAGTCCACAACAGACCAACCCCACCCACCTCTGTGTCTGTTGGATTTCCCACAGGGTGGATTTCCAGCACTGTCAATGCCACCAAGGCCTTTCCTCCCTGCACTGGCTGTCAAGGGCTTCCTTAACAGCCGGCGTGGAGAAGAAGGGCCTTGGAGCAGCCAACCCCAGTGCTCTCACCCTGGCTTCCTCTCAAGGAAGAAGAGTGCCGCCAAGGCTCTTCTTCTCCACACCGGCTACCAAGGGTTTCCTTAACAGCCGGCATGGGAAGAAGAGTCCCGGGTGAGCCACCGCGTGAAATCTGACAGATGTGGCAAGGCTCCAGGGGAATCCATGGAGCCCCAGGTGGCCCGGATTTCCCTGCCATGGTCCCCCCCACAGACTGGACATAGCGGGGTTCATACATCCCCAGCCTAGATAGAACTGTAGATGTTCAGGGATCTGGTTCTCACAACTACCGCAGCCTACAGTAGCTTGTTTAAGCCATGGTGGGCTACTTTGCATGATGGGTGGTTTTTTAATATTCAAGCTATGGCCACGGCTTATCATGTCATCTGAACCCAGGTGGTCGGGATTGTGTGAGGGTTAAAGAACCCTCACATAACCCTAGAACAGGCCATGGATTATACAAGGGTTGTTTAACCTTCACACAACCCCCTCTGCCTGGGTTCAGTCAATATGCCAAGCCGTGGCTGCAGCTTGAATATTCCTGGAGGAAAAGGCTATCAATGACTACTAGTCCTGATGGCTATGTGCTACCTCCAGTACCAGAGGCAGTGAGCCTATGTACACCAGTTGCTGGGGAATGTGGGTGGGAGGGTGCTGTTGCATTCATGCCCTGCTTATGGGTTCCCAGTCAACAGCTGGTTGGCTACTTTGTGAACAGAATGCTGGACCAGATGGACCCTTGGTCTGATCCAGCATGGCTGTTCTTATGTTCAGCTAGGGGTGGAGATGAGGCTTTACAAGTAGCTGAGGAAAGAAGGGAAGCGAAAAGCAAGGGAGAAGGGGGAAGATATACCCAACTGAATGCAGAGTTCCAGAGAATAGCAAGGAGAGACAAGAAGGCCTTCTTAAATAAACAATGCAAAGAAATCGAAGAAAACAATAGAATGGGAAAGACTAGAGATCTCTTCAAGAAAATCGGAGACCTCAAGGGAACGTTTTGTGCAAAGATGGGCATGAAGGCAGGGACCTAACAGAAGCAGATGAGATTAAGAAGAGGTGGCAAGAATACACAGAAGAACTATACAGGAAAGACCTTAATGTCCCTGATAGCCATGATAATGCGCTCACTGAACTTGAGCCAGACATCCTCGAGAGTGAAGTCAAGTGGGCCTTAGGAAGCATTATTAACAACAAAGCTAGCGGAGATGACAGTATTCCAGCTGAGCTATTTAAAATCCTAAAAGATGATGCTGTTAAAGTGCTGCACTCAATATGCCAACAAATTTGGAACACTCAACAGTGGCCACAAGACTGGAAAAGGTCAGTTTACATTCCAATGCCAAAGAAAGGCAATGCCAAAGAGTGTTCAAACTACCATACAATTGCGCTCATTTCACATGCCAACAAGGTGATGCTCAAAATCCTACAAGCTAGGCTTCAGTAGTATGTGAACCGAGAACTACCGGAAGTACAAACTGGGTTTCGAAGAGGCAGAGGAACTAGAGATCAAATCACCAACATTCGCTGGATCATGGAGAAAGCAAGAGAATTCCAGAAAAACGTCTATTTCTGCTTCATTGACTACACAAAAGCCTTTGATTGTGTGGATCACAACAAACTGTGGCAAATTCTTAAAGTGATGGGAGTACCAGACCACCTTACCTGTCTCCTGAGAAACCTGTACGAGGGTCAAGAAGCAACAGTAAGAACCGGACATGGAACAACTAATTGGTTCAAAATTGGGAAAGGAGTACGACAAGGCTGTATATTGTCGCCCTGCTTATTTAATTTATATGCAGAGTAGATCATGAGAAATGCCGGGTTGGATATTGGCCCAACGCATATAAAAGGACACACGCTTGATCTGGTTTTCTAGACTGGGCAGGAGGATGGTGATCTGAAAGCGGAGGAATTAACATCTGTCCCTTTGTCATGGACAGATCACTTCCTGCTGAGGTTTAGACTCCTGGCAGCCTTCCCCCTCTGCAAGGGTGGGGGACCTATTAAAATGGTCCATCCCCGGAGATTAATGGATTCTGATGGATTCCAGAGGGCTCTGGGGGATTTTCCTGCTGGTATGGCTGGTGCTCCTGTCGAAGCCCAGGTCGCTCTGTGGAATTCAGAGATGACTCGGGCGGTTGACACGATCACGCCCAAGCGTTCTCTCCCTCTGAGCAGAGCCCGGCCAGCTCCTTGGTATACACCTGAGGTGAGGGCAATGAAGCAAGAGGGGAGACGGCTAGAACGCAGGTGGAGGAAAACTCGTGCTGAGTCTGACCGAACACAGGTAAGAGCCCACTATCAAGCCTACTCTGTGGCGCTGAGGGTGGCAAAGAGACAGTTCTTTTCCACCAGCATTGCATCTTCTCAGTGTCGTCCAGCGGAGATTTTCTGGGTGGTTCGTGGCCTGTTACATTCTGGGCCAGGGAGAGAGATGGTGGAACCCTCGGTAGCACGCTGTGACGAGTTTGCACGGCACTTTGAAGATAAAGTCGCTCAGATTCGTTGTGAATTGGACACCACGATTAATGCAGTTCCATTGGTAGAGGCGTTCAGAGCACCATCTGGTCCAGTTTTATTGGATGAGTTTCAGTTACTGAGGCCTGAGGATGCGGACAAGGTGCTTGGCCAAGTCTGATTGACCACTTGTGTGCTTGACCCTTGCCCTTCATGGCTTATTAAATCAAACAAGGAGGGGATGTCTGGCTGGGTCCAGGAGGTTGCAAATTCCTCCTTGAGAGAGGGAGTGGTGCCTGCCACTTTAAAAGATGCGGTAATTAGACCACTCCTGAAAAAGCCTAACCTGGACCCAGAGGATGTTAACAATTATAGACCAGTGGCCAACATCCCCTTCCTGGGCAAGGTGCTTGAGCGGGTGGTTGTAGAACAGTTCCAGGCACTGTTGAATGAAACGGATTATCTAGATCCATTTCAACTGGGCTTCAGACCTGGTTTTGGAACAGAAACTGCCTTGGTCGCCCTGTGGGATGACCTCTGCCGGGAGAGGGATGGTGGGAGTGCGACCCTGTTGATTCTCCTGGACCTCTCAGTGGCTTTCGATACCATCGACCATGGTATCCTTCTGGATAGGTTGTCTGGGTTGGGAGTAGGAGGCACTGCACTACAGTGGTTCCGCTCCTACTTGGATGGCCGATTCCAGAAGGTGGTGCTGGGGGATTATTGCTCTGTGCCATGGCAATTGTGCCGTGGGGTTCCACAGGGCTCTATTTTATCCCCCATGCTGTTTAACATCTACATGAAACCGCTGGGGGAGGTTATCCGGAGGTATGGGCTGAGGTGCCATCAATATGCGGATGACACCCAGCTCTACCTCTCTTTCTCATCAAAACCAGGTGAGGCAGTGGCTGTTCTGAATCAGTGTCTGGGCACGGTAATGGACTGGATGAGGGCCAATAAACTGAAACTCAATCCAGACAAGACGGAGGTACTGTTAGTGGGTGGTTCGTCTGCCCGGCTAGGTGATATTCAACCTGTTCTGGAAGGGGTTGCACTCCCCCTAAAGGATCAGGTTTGTAGTTTGGAGGTGCTCTTGGATCCAGAACTGTCACTTGAGGCACAGGTGAACTTTTTATCAGCTTAGGCTGTATGCCAACTACACCCTTATCTGGACAGAGATAGCCTAGCTACAGTTATCCATGCTCTGATAACTTCTCGTCTGGATTACTGCAATGCATTATATGTGGGGCTGCCTTTGAAAACGGTCCGGAAACTTCAGCTGGTCTAAAATAGGGCAGCAAGATTGTTAACAGGGACTGGCCTGCGAGCTCATATTACGCCAGTACTTTTCCAGCTGCACTGGCTGCCAGTCCATTTCCGGGCCCGATTCAAAGTGCTGGTGTTAACATTCAAAGCCCTTAACAGCTTGGGGCCAGGTTACCTGAAGGATCGCCTCCTCCCATATGTGCCTGCCTGGACCTTAAGATCATTCTCAGCGGCCCTCCTCCGTGAGCCCCTGCCAAAGGAAGTGAGGCAGAGGAGGAGGGGGAGGAGGGCTTTTTCTGCTGTGGCACCCTGGCTCTGGAATGAGCTCCCTAGTGAGGTTCGCCTGGCACCTGCATTGTATTCCTTTCGGCGCCAGGTGAAGACCTTTTTATTTTCCCAGGCATTTTAGCCTTTTAGCTTTCTAAATTTTTAGCTTTGCTGTTTTAAATCTGTATTTTAAACTCCTGCACTGCTGCTAGGTTTTATTGTGGTTGTATTGTTATATTGTGGTTTTAATGTTCTATATATTTTAAATTGTTTTATTGTATGTTGTTTGGTTTTAATTTTTGTGAACCGCCCAGAGCGCTTCGGCTATTGGGCGGTATAGAAATGAAATGAAATAAATAAATAAAACATTTTCAAGAAGCAACTGAGAGAACCAATCCAAATGGAAAGTTTATATTTTCCAAATAAAAAGGTTGCCTGCTTGGGTGGTCCAATAACGTAGTTCACAGCAGTCAATGAGAATTTCCTTGAGACTAAGAGTACAACCCTATGCATGTTTAAACAGAAAGAAGTCCTACAATTCACAGCATTCCCCAACCAGCAAGAAATTAAAACTGAAGATGTTCTGTGAATGCACCTATCAGGAAGCTGGCTTTGTAGGTTTTATAGCAATCTGTAAGAGTAAGTGCCAACGTTACTGAACTTTTGAGTAAGCAAGCACGTAACAATCTGGTCAGTCTGAACTCCTACCATGCAAGTGCAGAAACATTCTGTGCTGGAAATTAAACTAGATTTTTAATATAACCAAGCACTGTGAGCTGGACAACATCCTATTCTGAACCAGGTACAAACTGGCAGGATAGCTATCTGTAATTCAGTAGCAGAAAACAGACCCTATAATTATTCATATATTCCAGTGATGATGATTCCCACTAAAATGGGGTGGCGGGGGAGGGCAGTCTAATACTGGCCACAGTCCAATGTCTTCTATGGTCCTGGTATCAAATGTGCTTATTTGTAGGCGTTTTTCTCTCTAATAGCTTTCAGGTTCTTCCTTCTTCCTTTTCAATGTAACCCAGCTATAGTTTTCATTGAGAATATTCATTAAAAAAAACATGCACACATAATTCTTGGCATTAATAGCTTTTCCCTCACAGCAAAATAAAATAACATAAACAAAACAGCTATTTCTGTCCTCGGCTTTTCCTTGTGAAACCAGGACAAATGCATTTGAGACAGCCAACTCTCAGAATCCAAAAGCATAAGGCAGATTGATGCTAATAAAACTATTTTGGTGCTTCACAAAAAAAATGCAATGTTTGAATTCCTGTTAACTGTTATCTGCGTGACTTCTCATTGAACTTAGTCCCAAACAGGAAAAAGTCCTTGTTCCTTCAATAGTTCTTTGATATTTTATTGATTGGTTTGTCAAAGTGTTTTGACTACAAAGTAGAAACATCAAAGCCTCCAAATAACTTTGAATACCATACATGGTTTCATTTGTAGCTTCACAACCTGCACATTGCACATTATTTGAATGGTGATATGAAATTTCTCTAAACTCACAGTCATATCCTGCCTTTGATATCATGATCATGAAATAAGCATCATACATTTTTAGAAATACATGGCATTTCAAAGCGTAAAAGAGAATGACATCATCCAGTCAATTTGTGCCCACTTTATATTGACAGTGTACATTTCTTTAATTTAAATGTGCATCAGTTCTCATGGTGTTTGTTATTTTAAGAAGTGGAAGAAACAAAAATTCTTGAAATCTATTTAGAACATGGCTATACACACTTTTGCACACAAATGTCCCTGACACAAATCAAGATATACATGCATAGACCAGTGAGTTGCTGTGGACATATTTCGCCAGGCTCCATCAAGAAACCATCCATATTGTCAGGAATGGCATGGATCATAGGTTTGGGGATAAAAGGTGGTTAATGGAAGACTGAATTCTCTAGGATGAGCTAAATATTAATGCCGTTTCTGAAATCTTCACTAGGGCTGCCCTGACTCACAATTGGTGCATTTGAGGTTGAAGAAATATGAACACAACTCCTAAATTATCTTTTAGCTTGGATTAAAATCTAATTTGGAGAAGAATTCCCAGTTCCCCACCACCTTCACCGAGCTTCCCCATCCTCCAAACACATTCACTTCCTTTCCCTTAACTCATCTGACCATCTGTGGTGGCAGTGAAATGAGTAGTGGCAGTGCATGGGGGGGGGGAGGTTTGCCCCATTTCTCCATCACCCTGGAAGAAAAAATGTGTGCTGGTTCTTGGTATCTCCCCAGGGGCTACTGCCTGGAAAGCAGTGTTTTGGGGGGTGGTAAGGATGTTGGGTAGGGAGATCATTTTCCAAGCTTCGGATTGGCTTGGAAAATAATCAGACTTCTTTCTGACCTTTTCGGAAAGAACTTGGATCATTTCAATTTCAATCCAAAGCAATCAAGGAGAGTTTGCCCATCTCTGTGCACTAGATATAGGTCTATCCATTTTCTCTTATGTTAATATCCAAATTGTTTTCCCATTCTTCTTTAAATTTTGCTATCTCTATATCTGAATTATTATACTTTTTGGCATAGATGAAAGAAAGTTTAAAACCATTTTTAATCCGACCTTTGTAGTTTTATATTCTTCACGTGCTTTTTCCAGCTTAGTAAGGAGACTCTTCCTTATTTTTCTATACATTTCAAACAAACAGTGTTTCCTAGATTCCATTTTTGTACATACACCCATTTTTGTACACCATGAGAAGACATGGCCTAATCTGAAAAAGCCACCATCTGGAAATCCATATAAGAAGTCTTTTAACTGCAAAAACACTACACAGTATAGAAGCAAGAAGAAATCTTCAGTTTCACTAAAAACTCATTACAAACTGTGATTCCTGGCAAACATACCCATTACACTGCTAAATCCTAACAGAGGTCTGTTTAGCTGGGAAACAGTATCCCTTTTGTTGAACCAAGGGGGAAAATACTGTTTCCAAGAAACACATTACAAATTCTTACTGAACCCTTTCAAGTAGGTTGCCAAAATGTTAGACAGTTTTAGTAGAAATCTAGGCCACAGATTAATTTTTAATAAATTGATTGATATTGTAAACAAATATGCAATCTGTGCTTTATCCTGCTTTTGGGGACCTGTATTTCTGACAGTTTCTTATATAAATTACAGCTTAATTACTTTTAAAAAACCACCAAAGTGGAGTCAAGTCCTTGGCTCTGTTAACTACGAACCTCCCAAACTAGTATCTCCTCCACACATATGCCAAAGTTTTTTTGTGCCACCAATCCTGAGGATTGTACCTCCACCCACAACCATGTACTGATACATCAAATGCAGGTTTGTAGTTAACACACACAAAAAGCAACATTGTCATATCATCTCCAAATCTGTGCCAAAGGTTTGTGCTAGTTTTTTGGTCTTTTGTGCCACAAATCCCGGGTTTTGTGCCACCACCAAAAGTGTGCTAAAAAACAAAAAAATCCACATTCTCATATCACCTCCAAACGTATGCAAACATTTTGTGCTAGTTTTGTGCTCTTTCAGGCCCGGTTGTATCCAGTTTTTTAAACCAACTGACAAAACATGGCTAACTACAACTTTCAGCTTCATTCTGCGGTAAACTTCCTTATTTACTTTATTTGTTTACTTTATTTACTCCCATTCAGAAATGCTTCAATATAACAATATGTTTTAAAAAAACAAAACCCTGGGAAAATAAAAACATCTTCACCTGATGTGGAAAATATAGTAAGGCTGATGCCAGGTGAACATCATAAAGCAAGGAGTTCCATAAATGTGGCGCCACAACTTAGAAGGTCCTTTGTCCAATCACAAATCAGATTGTCTCAAAATCAGACAGTCGGAAAGAAAGCCAGTATCTTTGTTGTACAGTCAGTCTTCCACAACTGTATCCCTAGAGCCCTTAGGATAGTTTAGATTCAAGCAGAGTTTTGGTTAGGTGATGAATGGGAAGCACATGTGTCTAACACAGCTTTAGCAATTTTGACTGTATGCCTGCATACCGGATGATTACGCATAATAGAACAACTCTTTGTAGAAGAAACGATCTAGGAGAAGGTCCAAGAGACACAACAGAAATGCACCACTATAATTGGAGCTGGATTGGCAGTGAACCAGAGCATTTAAAAATGGTTTATCCGAAGAATTTGGTTTATATGATTCCGATCAACTTGCGGTCTTTTGAAATGTCAAGAGACTCCATATTTCATTTTTGTGGCAGGAACCAAGAAAAACTGCTTGTAAGCTACCCCAGAACTAATTCACTTTAAGGACAATCCTATATAATCCTATACCCGAGAGTAAGTGCTGTGGAGCACAGAGTGTAGGATTGCACCCTTAGTTCCTGTCAGCCATTTTAAATAGTTTTTGAATCTCACTGACAGTCCTTAAAAATTGTTTTGTTATATTTATGTCATGAAATGTTATCCTGGAAAGTATTATTGGAAATTAAAAATTCAGTATTGGTTGGCCTGTTCCAAATCTCATTCTGAGTCTATGTTTTCCCAAAACAAATGCTACAGAGCAAGCTAGAGAGTGCTGCAGTTTTAACTCAAAATGACATTTTACACTATTAACCACATACAGCGATCATAAAACAAGTAAAATAAATGATTTAATAATTAACAAATTAATTAGTTTCTAAGGAGAACCTTCCCTTCCTTTAAAGACAGAAATAAATAAAATTTATAGCCCACCAAAGATTGAGAACATGCACACAAAACGTCATAAACAAAGGTGGTTTTACTGCACAATAGATCCCTGAACACTGCTAGGAGAATAGGTATTTGGCATTAAAACACAACTGTCCTAATAAATCTATCTGCTACAGATTAAGGAAGAGAATAAAAATAAATGAGAGAAAGAGAAATAACCTTAGAATAAAACCTTAGAATAAAAAATATAAAATATAGAATAAAATATTAAACACACACACACACACACAATTAGAACACATTCTTTACTTATAACTCTATGCATGAATATTTTATAGATTAAGGTCAACAAAATTTTGCTTTAAAATATTAAATTCAGTTGGATTATTTGTTATCACTTTGGATTGGTTCCAGATTTAGGCAGGTGAAACTGGCTGGAGGAAGCAGTCTTTTCCACCCCCTCCTCTCCATGGCAGCTCCTCCAGTCCCCTGAAAATGCTGAGGGTCAGGGGCCCCTGCTGACTGGGGTGAGCTGTGGTGTGGGAGGAGGAGTTATCCCTGAAAAATGGGTGGTGGTGGCACCTTTAATGAGTGGAGCCCTTCTGTCAATGGAAAGGAGATCCAGGATCCAATCCTTTAAGTGGAAGCATTGCCATTGAAAAATAGTTTTTTGGGGTAGAATCCAACTACAGTCTTAGTCAGAGTGTACCCATTGAAAAGAACTGGACTTAAGTTAGTCATGACTAACTTAAGTCCCATTCATTTCAATGGGCCTACTCTACGTAGGACTTTAATTGGATTCTACCCTCAGTCTTTTTAACAGTGCAATCCTGTGCATGACTACTCAGAAGAAAGTCCCACTGGATTCAGTGAGGCTTACTCCCAGGTAAGTGCGTATAGGATTGCAATGTCAGCCTATTTTTATCATAAATCTGGTACTAGTATTGCCTTTCATTCCCAGAGTGTTCCAGTACAATGGAGATTTAAATAATGGGAAAAAGTGGTATATTTGAACTTCACCTGGTTGTCCAGAAGTGAAACACTGGGATCCTGAAACCATTATTGATACCCACTGGGAGCAGTTGTGACACATTACTCGCCTTCTCAGGTGTTCTCTCGTCACACAATTACACAGCTGCATGAGGGGGAAATTGGGGCCATGCTCACTGGCTCTGCCACTGCTGCCATGTCCTTGCCAGTCCCCAAGCCATCCCCACCACACCGTCCATACATTGGGGAAAATGATCTGAAGAGGGGAGTCTGTTCTACACAGACAGGCTTCCTGGGTGATTTGGAATCCTGATCATGCAGGCCTTGTGAGGATGTGATGGTGGGAGGAGAGGCAGCCACAGTTGTAAGCACACGAGGGGAGAATCAATGTCTCAAAAGGACTATTATGTCAAGGGAAAATAGATATTAAAGATACTGAAATTCAGGCAGCAGAAAATAATGTGCTGAACTATGGAGACCCAATGCAGCTGAGTTTTACACACCAAGCAATATAGCTCAACTAAGCTACATAAACTAGTTTAATTAAATCAGGCACACAGACTGACCTTATGCATGGATACTTAGAACTGAGGACCAAACCAGATATAACAGCAAAAGATCCATGTGCTTAGCTAGTGTTGTGGTGAACGTTTGAAATGTCAACAGTCTGCTCCAAAGTTGTGTGTGTGTGTGGGGGGGGGGATTCATCAGTGAATGAGAAGGCAAAACTGCCTCCTCTCCTTTTTGTTGTTGTTGTTGCTATTGTTGCATGCTTGGGGGTTTAGGCATGATTTTCTGGAGAGTGAAACCAGAGCTTTTCAAAGCTCCATTAGTTTGGTGGGCATCATTTTAGATTTCCCAGAATGCAATTATTGTGGAAGCTGCCATTTTCTGCCCAAATGCCCCATCCCCCAAAAGGGTATCCTGGGATATCTAAAATGGTGACCACTAGCCTGATATATCTTTAAAGAACTCTAGTAGTTTTATATGTGAAAGCACACACACCCCTGAAAATCATCCCACTCCACCCTGAAATTATGGCAAATGGGGCCAGAAAAGGGTAAAGGCATCTTATCCAGTCCTAGTATAAACCTCCATCTATCCCAATCATGTACAAATGTGGGGGTAGGTGGGTCTGATTTTTACAGCAAAAGGAGTGTGGGCAAAGGTTATAGAGCCCCTCTCTCACATGTCTGCAGCCCCTCTCCAAGAACACTTTTCACATAGCCCTTCTCCAAGAACACTGCAAAGCTTAGCATACAGGAAAAGTAAAAGGATGTACAGATTGCAAGGAACAGGGTGGCCAGTTACTCATTGCCAGAGAAGAGGAGTTGCATCACCAGAAAGAAGGACATAAGAAGACACTATTACATATACACATTTATATGTATAGATGCAAATTTTAAAATAACTAGCAAATGGACCTAGCTTTGCATGGGTGGGAATAGCCCTTACGTTGATACACAGAACAGCTATCAGAGTTGGACATATTGTGCCGACCCTATCTGATTGAAGCCACACCCACTGACATCCCTAGGAACAGCCTCCATGGTACACTCCTATGAGGGAGGAGTCTCTCCCTGAGGGGGGTTGCCCCACAGCAGGGGAGGGTCAGGCATATAACTGTGTCCCTCAACATGCTAATCTGCTGCAACTTCAAACTGTATGGAATGAACTATGTGCTAGCTAATGAAGTCTACCCTTAGTGGCTGAAAATCTAACTGCAAGCTTCAACCACATGGACACACTTAATTTAAATTAGTGCATTTTAAAAACAAAATAACCCTGAAGAGCACATTTCTAGGGTCCCCTTAGTATAGATGCCACATTTCAGGTGTCTAGCTTTCACAGGCTTAGAGCTAGGGCGATGACAGATAAACAGAAAGACAGACAGACTCATCCTTTTTTATGATTATAGATACTCAATATGGTTAAAATGCATGGTTAAAATCTGCTTGCTGCCGTGCTGAATCATGATGTAAACTTTGGCTGAAATTGATCAAATGGTATTGAAGCAGTCAATGTCTTAAAAAATGGAAGGCCACCATTATGTTTCAAGATGGTGGGAAGGATTTTTATGATGCCTATAACCATGCCAGATAGAAGTAGAACAAATCCTGAAAGTTTCATAACAATCAGATGTATGGTTTTCGAGTCCATCAAGGACATACAGACAAACACTTCCGGAGAGAGAGAGAGAGAGAGAATTTAAATCGAAATACAATCTCACCCTAGTGGAGAAGCCTGACCAGGTGATCTGTGTGCCTGCTCTGTCTGCTGTCCAGTGTTGCTGGGGGACGTCAAGGCCCCTGCTCTCCCTCCTTGTGGTTCTTTGACTTTAAAGCAGACCTTGGACTGGGAAGCCCATCAAATAGAGGATGCCTTCAAATAGAGGACTGTCCTCTGCCAGCTCTCCAAAATAGAGGACTATCCCCTGTAAGGTAGGACACCTGGCCACACTAGGAGGTGTGCTACTAGTTGGGGAAGGGGGTTGCATCTCATGCCCTTGTGCTCCCTTTGCTGTTACTATCAACCTCTGCTCCCTATTTCTTTATGTCCTGGGTAGATCTAATTAATTTCATGTACACATATCTGCTGCCATCACACCTAGTTTGGCCCTGTCCCCCTACGGGGGTTCTCTTGAAGTAAAAGTTCATAGGGCCAAGTAAGCCATATTGAACACAGGGAGACTTACTTCCAAGTAAAGCATGTGAGGACTGGGCTTCAAAATTAAATTTGCTTACTTGGGGGTAGATTGCGCTGAAATCACTGTCAGTAATTTGGTTGGGATTGGGCAGTTTACTTAAATTCAAATATATCTGCTTAACCGAACCATGGGCCAGATTTCTCAGGAATGTAAAATATCAATAGGAAAGGAACAAATTATGCAGACTTATTTATTGTTGTGCATATTCTGATCAAACTAGTTTCCACCATTAACAGTACAATCATATACATGTCTACTCAAAAATAATTCCTATTGAGTTCAATGGGATTTACTGCCGGGAAAATGAGTATAGGATTGCAGACTCAGTTATTATTAGGAAGAAACAGAACACGCCACTGGTATTTAAGCCGTTCCAATTTGCCCTTTAAGCCTCTTCCCATTTCCTAGCTAGGCCTTAGCTGAACAATTATACTCTCTGACACGTTCAGTTACTGCTTACAAGGGGAGACCGATCAGCATTTTCATAGTGGAAATGCAGAGACTCCGTTGTCTAAATCTGGATTATAAACTACTTGGAGCAATATCTTGCTTTTGGGGGGAACAGAGTTATGTATGCTAAATAAAGGATTAATAATATTGTTTTTCCATAATGGCATAATCCAGCCCAATCATATAAAGTCCTATTGAAACATTCCAGTGTGATTCAGGTGGCTAACTTATAAAAGGGACCTGTAATCTGTAAAAGAGTATAGATGTGTACACTGATGATTCCAGTGAATCTGGGAATATATATTTTCCATGTTTGTTTAATCTAAGCAGCTCTGTCTGAATAACCTGATTCCAAAATGACTACAAATATAAAGAAAAATGTTTGCAGCTGCAAAAAGAAAATGATAGTTCCCACGTTATAAATGGAAATGCATTAGTATTTGTATAATTAAATCTACAAGCATTAGGCTGGAATCTCTGTCCACAAGTTACTGCCAATTGTAAATTTTGTCACAAAGCTGGGGAGGGGGAGGGAATGTTAAGTAATTTGGGAATTTGAATTCATGGCACATTTTAATAAGGGTTCGCAATAATATTCAATTGAAGAGTCTGGTTTTTTTTCAGTGACATTAATATAAAATTATTAATGGTTTCTTTTCCTTATTTGTCTAGCATAATCACAATAATTAAACTAATGTTTAAATATTAGACTGTCAGCTGTTAAAACAGAATTTATTCATCCAAGTTCTTTATAGGTGGACAATAAGCCTATTGATGTGTGTGAGTGAGTGAGTGAGTGTTTACAATATGTACCTAAATCCCCATAGAGAGCAGTCTGGCAGTGCTGGTGATAATGTGCTATAATAAATGAATAAACGTTGGCACAGAGTAGAATGTATGGCTGCTAGTGTAGTATCCAGCTGTGCCCCAGCGCTAGCACTAATGACAATGAAACAGCATAAACCAATACTTGGGTAACATATCTAGTAATTGCTAAAGCAACAGGAGAAAACGGTGACTTGCCCCTGAATTTCTGCAGCAAATTGCCAACTTTTTCTATTGCCCTGGCAAGCGTTAGTGACGTTGCACACAGAAGTGTTGGTTTATGCTAGCACAACATCAGTAGCACTAGCACTGGGCCACAGCTGCATACTACCGTTGTCATACAATCAATTATTCTTCTATAGACTGCAAGAGCAGAACCACATGTTAGAAAGAACGCAGGAATCCCACTGAAAATGGCAGTCCCATGTAGACTGTGCTCCATAACATCGAATTCAAGTAACCCCGTGTCCTGACATTATTATGATACACATTTGCCTACCTCATCAGCTTCAGCCAATAATGTGGAATGATGTGCAGTAGGGCTAGAGAAACACACACTGTAATGACTGCATGCGACATAGGGGAAGGTGAAACTTAGCATGGTGTTGCTTTTTTCAGTGGCACACATTTTTAAAATTACACTTAAAAAGGGGGGGGTGTAATTCCACTCCTAGAATTATCATAGTCTTTCTACCATTATAATCCTGATCCTCAGTAAGGTAAAGAGTTCCATTGTAGAAGTCATCCAGTCTTAGGTCTGTATAAGCACAGAAATATACTCATTCTGTAACATTCATACTAATGACCAGGGAGCCGACCAGCACTGAAGCAGTTTATTTTTGCATAGGGGTGTACGAAACCCCACTTACCTCTGTCCGCTGGGGTCCGTGGGCAGGGGGAAGCGATCTGTCCCTCCCCCCGGAATCCTCCCCTGATGCAGCCGGGCTATGCCAGCCGCCATTTGAGTCCCTGCCAAGCCTTGATAGGCTATGTAAGTATCTACGTCGCCTATCGCAGCAAAAGGCAGGGACGCAAATGGCAGCCGCTACGCCATTTGCCTCCCTGCCTTTTTCTGTGATAGGCTACGTAGATACTTACGTAGCCTATCACGGCTTGGCAGGGACGCAAATGGCGGCTGCTACGACGGCCACCATTTGCGGCCGCAGCAGCCCAGCAGCAGCTGGAAGATGACCCGGAGCTGCCGCCAGAGCCGCCGCCGCTGGAGCCACTGCTACCGCTGCCAGGTAGGTCCGTTCCAGGGGGGATTTCAGGGGGTGGTGGAGGAGTAGTCCATTCCACCACGGACTCCGGGGGGGCGGATTCTAAAGAATGCGGCCTCACTGGAGTCCGTGGCGGAATTCTCCAACATCCCTGTTTTTGCATTGAACTAAAACAAAGAGGTTATAGAAATGGACACATTGTTCCAGCTATGATTTATATACCTAAACATCGTAATATAGATAGGGATGCCGATGCAGTTCTCCTGAGCCAAACTCAGAAAAAGAACTTCAGAAGCTGATAAAAGCCAGTCTCGAAGAAGAGGGAAGCTTTTAAAGTTCCCAAATTTTTTTCTGCTCAAATTGAAATTTGATCCAGAGAAGAACTGCCAGCTTCTCTGGCTGCCAAATACTTTACATAGCTTGAGCAAAGTCTTTGAGTGCCAGGGATCATGGGCTGACATGGCTTTGGCTGCAAAAGTCATCACAAGCTTTTTTAGAATTGGTACTATACAATGTAGTGGAGCTAGATGGCTCCATTACATTGCAAAGGGCCAGTTTTAAAAGCTATAGGGATGAAATCAGGGGTGGGGACCAAACTCTTCCCTTCCTGTGGATAACTCACAGGGTGGCTTTTGTCAACCATCTTCCAATTTTGATCCTGTAAGGGTTGGAGGGGGGCACCAATAGGAACTAATGTATGATCTATGAGGAAGTGACTTTTGGACACCAGCCCCCAATTTTGCCTTTAAGTGCTTCCCCCCCCCACCCCATAGAAACCAATGGCTCCCATGAGGTGGGAAGCAGATGCTGCTGGAGTGAAATAAGGAGGTGAGGCAAAAATGTATGCCCCTGGAGCTCATCCATGGAGCTGTGGCATTTTGTCGCCAGCCCACTTGTCCCCACTGTGTGTATTTTTTTCCTGCACCCTAGGAACTAACGGATGAGAAAAGGCTCCCCAGACTAGTCAAGCCTTTGGACTGCCTCAGAAAAAATACCCAATGGGAATGGGAGCATTGGGAGAGCTTTTGGAAGGTCACCCATCTCTAATAATAGAATTCATTTTACAGGCAGCATTTTGTTTGGGGGGGGTTGTTGTTATTTTTTAAAACCCAAAACTATTCCTAAAATTCTGCACAAAACCAGTCTAACGTGTGATAAAATAGCTGAAATATCTGTTTTAAAGACTAAGGCTGCAATCACATACCTGCTTACCTGAGAGTAAGCCTCATTGAAATCAATGGGGTTTACTTCTGAGTAGACATGTATAGAATTGCACTGTAAAGGTGTTACGATAGCCCAGGGCCAAGATATGTCACAACTGTTTCTTAACGAATTATCAATATTGTCAGAATTTAGTCATGAACTAAAGTGTTCTAATTTCAAAACACATGGTGTAGTTTAAAAAAAAATGGTTGGTGATCGATTGGAAGTGTGACTTGGATTTCAATGAGAAGAACTTTCAAAAATCAACGGGGATACTACCTGTTCTGTAGTGCAAGCGAAAGAATTTAAGTTTTCTGTTTGAGTCATACATAATGTATACTCCTTAATAGCCTGCACAGCCAAGGGATAGCACTTTAAATTGATGAGGGTGATATATTCATATGTAGGACAAATTAGTTTAAGGGAAAATGAAGAATAGATGTGCAGTCTGGCTAGCATGAACTGTTACAATTATAGTGATTATTATAACTACCGTCTAATCTTGAAACATCAGATATGGTTGTCAGAGTTATGAACTTATACATGCAGGCTATGCAGTATTCTACCTAGATTTATGCCTACAAATTAAACTCTAAAACACATGATATACTAAAGATTACAGTATGTCAAACTCAAATACAGAATTATTGTATGAACTGTTGCCTTCATAATCCTTCCTGATCACTTACTAGTTTGTGTAGTGTAGAGGCTAAAAGACTGACAGCCAAACTACACATTATGCTTAATGCACAGCACATAGCTGTATCTCGGCTCTTACTTGAATTAATTACAGGAGTGGGGGCCATCCTTACTGTAAATGTAGTGTGCAGGGAGTGGAGGCTTATCTCTTCTTTCCCCAGCATTATCAGAATGAAAATTCCCACCACCTCACATGGCTAGAAAGCTTAGAAAAAAGTTCCCTTTGTCACCAATGGGAACTCTTCCTAAGGCTCCCAGCTGTGCTGGGGATGGATGATTTTTGTTCCAATAACACAGAAGAGGAAAGCGATAAACCTCCATTCCACACTAACTGCATTCCTGGTAAAGACAGCCAATCTGCACCTATTATAGGTTTTTTAAAAACCCACCCAATTTGTAGCTGCATGCTGCATATTAGGGCTCTGCAGGGACACACACACACCTGACCTGACCCACTTTGGAGAGTGATTCTGAGCTTCCAAATCGGCCCTGACCCATCTTGGGCCAAACCAGAGCCAGGCCGACCCGCTTCAGCCTCTGGATCCAAAGTGAGATCCAGATAGCTGAAGCCTCCCTCCCTGCCCAGCTGCATGAGCCCCACGCCCACCCCTGCCCAGCGATGTGAGCTCCCTGCGCCTTGCCTGGACTGCTGGGGGGCAGGAGCACCCACAGCTGTGACTGTCTTGGAGTGTTAATAGCGTTGCCCTTATTTTCGCCGTAGTCTACGTAAAGATTTACGTAGACTACAGAGACCAAATAAGGAACGGGAATGGCGGCTCCCTATGGGGGCCGCCATTATCCATACGCGCTTTTTTTTTTTTTTAAGTCACTCGTGATAGGCTGCGTGACGATTTACGTAGCCTATCACGGCTAACTTTGCAGATCTAGCCGTGATAGGCTACGTTAATCGTCACGTAGCCTATCACGGGGGAGTTTTTTTTTTTTTTTCTTGGAATGGCGGCGGCGGCAGCCGGTCAAAAGAATGGCTGCCACTGCCGCCCCGCACAAACAGCCGCCGAACCGCTGGCCGGACCCACCGCCAGGAGGGACATTTGGCGAAAGTAAGTCCCATCCTGGGGGGGGGGGCGGGGGGGTGGAGGATTTCTCCCCGAAACTTGTTCGGGGGGCCGAACACGTTGGTGCTCAGCCCCCCGAAGTTTCGGGGAGAAATTCTCCGCCATCCATAGATAGGCTACGTGACGATTAACGTAGCCTATCACGGCTGACTTTGCAGATCTAGCCGTGATAGGCTACGTTAATCGTCACGTAGCCTATCACGTGGGCGTTTGTGTTTTGTTTTTTTTTAATTATTTCGCGGCTGGGCGAGGCGAGGCGCCTACTCCCCGGCCTGAATTTCGGCCGGGCGAGGCAGGAAGCCTCCCCTCCAGCCTGAATTTTGGCCGGGCAAGGCGGGAAGCCTCCCCCCCCAGCCTGAACTTCGGGGTGAGCAGCGAAGAGCCTCCCCCCCACTGCGAAGCAAGCTGCGAGACCAGGTAAGTGGCTTTCGTGCACTCCTAACCCTAACCCACCCCAAATGCCTGCCTGAACAACCACATTTTTAATGCACGACGGAAGCTCATTAAAGAGGGGGCATGATGGAGTTCCCTAAGGAGGGAGTTCCACAGAGTGGGGGCCACCACAGAAAAGGCCCTCTCCATCGTCCCCACCAGACCAGCTGTCCTGGCTGATGGGACAGAGAGAAGGCCATCCGAGGCTGATCTTGTTAAGCGGCCTGTCTGGTGCTGCTGGAGGCGCTCCTTAAGATAGGTTGGGCCGGAACCATAAAGGGTTTTAAAGGTCAAAACCAACACCTTGAATTTGGCCCGGAAAACAACTGGTAACCAGTGCAACTCCTTCAGCACTGGAGTGATGTGATCTCACCGGCGGCTGCCTTTAATCAGGCGAGCCGCCGCGTTCTGTACCAGCTGCAGTTTCCGAACCATCTTCAAGGGTAACCCCACGTAGAGCGCATTACAGTAGTCTAAACGAGAGGAGACCAGGGCATGTACTACTAGGGATGTACGAAAAGGACTTACCTTGTCCCGCAGCTTTTTTCGCGGTGGGTGGAAGTTCATGCAAGGGGGGGTGTCTTCCCGCCTCCCCCGGCCGAAATTCAGGCCGGGGGGGAGGCTTCCCACCTCGCCCAGCCAAAATTCAGGCCAGGGAGAAGCGCCCCGTCTCCCCGGCCGCGAACTTCAAAAGAAAAGTTTTTAAAAAAAAGCCCCGTGATAGGCTATGTAACGGTTTACGTAGCCTATCACGGCTAGATCTGCAAAGTCAGCCGTGATAGGCTACGTTAATCGTCACGTAGCCTATCACGGGTGACTTAAAGAAAAAAAAAAGCGCGTACACCAACGCTATTTGCGTTGCCCTTATTTTCACCGTAGTCTACGTAAATCTTTACGTAGACTACAGGGACCAAATAAGGAACGCGAATGGCGGCTCCCAATGGGGGCCGCCATTTGCATACGCGCTTTTTTTTTTTTTCAAAGTCACCCGTGATAGGCTACATGACGATTAACGTAGCCTATCACGGCTGACTTTGCAAATCTAGCCGTGATAGGCTACGTTAATCGTCACGTAGCCTATCACGGGGGCGTTTTTTTTTTCTTTTATTGGAATGGCAGCGGTGGCAGCCGGTCGAAAGACCGGCTGCTGCCTCTGCCCCTGTCGAAGACCTGACGAACCACTGCCGGGACCCGCCGGGAGGGACATTCGGGAAAGGTAAGTCCTGTCCCGGGGGGGGTGCGGGGGGCAGGGGGGTGCGGAGAATTTCTCCCCGAAACTACTTTGGGGGGCCGAACACGTTGGCACTCAGCCCCCCGAAGCTTTGGGGAGAAATTCTCCCCCATCCCTACCACCCGCTCAATCACCTTGCCCAAAAATGGCAAATTTGAGACTGGGTGAAAGTTGTTCAGAACTTGAGGATCCAAGGAGGGCTTCTTTAAGAGCGGTCTTATCACTGCCTCCTTGAGGGCTGATGGCATCACTCCCTCCTTAAGGGAGGCGTTCACCACCATCTCTGCAGCCCGTAATGAGCCAAGATGGGCAAGGATCAAGTAAGCAGGTGGTCGGCCGTACAGATGAAAGCACCTTGTCCACTTCATCAGGAGGAAGAAGCTGGAACCGATCCCACAAAACCGGTTTGCCACAGGCCGCCTCTTGCTCACTAACTGTATCCACAGCGTGCAGAGTAACACACCTAATCTGATCAATTTTATCTGCAAAGTGCCTTGCCAAGGCCTCACAGGAGGCCTTAGAATGCTCCGGTGGTTCCGGATCCAGAGGACCGACCAGGCTCCGGACCATTTGGAACAGCCTCCTGGGACAGCACTCTGCAGACACGATAGAGGCAGCATAATATTCCTTTTTTGCTGCCTTCACCGCCACGTGATAGGCTGAAGATACAGCTCTACTCCGTGTCTGATCGTCTTTGGAGCGAGACTTCCGCCACCGGCGCTCTAGCCGTCTCACCTCCTGTTTCAGAGCTCGTAACCATGGATTGAACCATGGTGCAGTCCGAGCCCTGTTCAGGGGGAAAGGGCGTTTCGGAACCACCTGATCTAATGCCCCAGTGATTGCGGCATTCCAGCTACCCACCAGGGTCTCGACCAAGTGGCCGTTGGCATGCCCCAGAGAATCCCCAAGCGCGTTCAGGAATCCATTTGGATCCATAAGACGCCTGGGACGGACCATTTTAATGGGTCCTCCACCCCTGCAAAGGGGTTGTGGAACCAAGAAGTCCAACGTCACCAGATAGTGATCTGACCATGACAAGGGGGTGGTGGATATACCCCCGACTTCCAGATCACTCCCCGCTTCTCCAGAAACAAACACAAGGTCTAGTGCATGACTGGCTACATGGGTGGGCCCAGTTAGAATATGGTGCAGCTCCCAGGAGGCCATGGTCTCCATGAAGTCCCGAGGTGCTCCTGTGACGATGGCCTACGAATGTACGTTGAAGTCCCCCAACATCAATAAGTTAGGGGACTGCACACGCACATCAGAGACCACCTCAAGCACCTCAGCCAGGGAGTCAGTCGTGCAGCGGGGTGGACGGTATACGAGCAGAATCCCCAGACTGCCCTTCGGGCCCAACCTCCAGTACATGCACTCAGCAACCTTGGTCTCCTGGAGAGGGGGTCTGGTGAAGACCAAGGATTCTCGGTAGATAACAGCCACTCCCCCTCCCCGATCCCCAGCCCTCGGCTGCTGTGCATACGAAAATCCAGCTGGACACATGGCTGCAAGGGTTGGAGCAGCAGCCTCGGCCAGCCAGGTCTCCGTAATACATGCCAGGTCTTCACCCTCATCCAGGATCATGTCATGGATGAGGGAGGTTTTCTGGGTAACAGACCTGGCATTGCAGAGCAGCAAACGAAGGCCAGAAGTTTGGGTCTCCCCCAACCATCCTTTGGCTCTGGACAGGCCCGGAGCAGGGGACAGATATTATACATCTCTCCCTTGTTCCCCTTACCTGGCATGGCCTGCCCCTAGCGCTCTGCCAGCGCCTGCTGCCCAGTCTCGGTATGTTCTGGCCCCCAACACTCCCCCCACTGCCTCCATCAGGTGGACACATGCCCCCTCGCTCCCGCCTATCAGGCAGGCTACCCACCCCTAAAAAAACACAACAAAATCCCCCAGAAAAAAAAAACAATTAAAAATCCCCTTAAAAATAATGCCAGGCAGGAGTCCACAGGGAAGGCCTGGTGGTGGAGGCGGCGGCGGCGGCGGCGGTGGCGGTGGCGGCAGCAGCAGCAGCAGGCCCAGCAGCAGCAGGCACGCCTCTTCCCCGGTGGTGGCGGCTTCTCCTGCAGGCCCTGGCTCTCCCAGGCCACCTCAGCCAGCCAGCTTATGTAGCCCCTCCAGGGAGGGGCAGGTGGAGCAGCACAGCTGGCTCGGTACCTGGTAGGGGTGCACAAAAGTCACTTACCTGGTCTCGCAGCTTTTCGCGGTGGGGGGGAGGCGCTTCGCTGCTCTCCCCCCGAAGTTCAGGCCGGGGGGGGAGGCTTCCCGCCTCGCCCGGCCAAAATTCAGGCCGGGGGGGGAGGCTTCCCGCCTCACCTGGCCGAAATTCAGGCCGGGGAGGAGGCGCCTTGCCTCGCCCGGCCGCGAAATTAAAAGTTAAAAAAAAAACAACGCCCCCGTGATAGGCTACGTGACGATTAACGTAGCCTATCACGGCTAGATCTGCAAAGTCAGCCGTGATAGGCTACGTAAATCGTCACGTAGCCTATCACGGGGGCGTTTTTTTTTTCTTTTATTGGAATGGTGGCAGCGGCAGCCGGTCGAAAGATTGGCCGCCGCCCCCGCCCCTGACGAAGACCCGACGAACCGCCGCCAGGACCCGCCGCCGGGAGGGACATTCGGGAAAGGTAAGTCCCGTCCCAGGGGGGGTGCGGGGGGGGTGCGGAGAATTTCTCCCCAAAACTTCTTCAGGGGGCCAAACACGTTGGCGCTCGGCCCCCCGAAGTTTCGGGGAGAAATTCTCCGCCATCCCTAGTACCTGGGGGCCTGTTCCTGCAGGGACTGGCGGTCTGCCTGGCAGAAGTCTACAGGGAAGGCCTGGTGGTGGTGGTGGTGGTGGCGGCGGTGGTGGCGGCGGCGGCAGCAGCAGGCATGCCTCTTCCCCAGTGGTGGTGGTGGCTTCTTCTGAAGGCCCTGGCTCTCAGTTTGAATCACCCTGATCCACTTTAGGATTCAGACAGAAGTGGTGCGCAGCCCTACTGCATATTAAGTGAAC
This sequence comes from Heloderma suspectum, assembly GCF_057233095.1. NCBI lineage: Eukaryota > Metazoa > Chordata > Lepidosauria > Squamata > Helodermatidae > Heloderma > Heloderma suspectum. The sequence goes on along the minus strand of NC_139460.1, from coordinate 73,736,063 downwards.
ATCTACTTTGGTCCTGAGCCAAAGGAAGGCCCAATACAAATCTTGCTTCTGATGATTACTAGGTGATCTTAGACAAGCCACTCTTTTTGCCTCAGGTCCCCATGTGCAATATTGGAATGATAATGCTGACCTACGTTACAAACAGTATTGTCTGTTTATACTGTATATGTATTTTTATTTATTTATTTCCTTTGTTTCATGGATGCTTCCTCCTTGGCCAAATATACAGCACAGTTCTGATCTTGATCCCCACCCCAGTTGCTATTGACATTTTTAGAAAGCAGATACATGAAACACATTCATATCGGGCCCACACTGCTTCAGTGATTGGGGACCTCTCCCCCACCCTGCCCAGGGCTGCATTTCCCCCCCCCCCAAGGGCTGCATTCCCTCAGGAGAAAATGGTATGAAGGGCCAAACAAAAGGTGGGTGGAGCCAACATTCACACACACATCACATACACCCTACACACACATATCACACACTGTTCTACGTGGTAGGAATGGATTCCCTTCCTCGTCAAACAGCACAGAAACAATGTGATCAGCCCATGAAGAAAGACAGCAATCTCTGTTTCCATGGGAAAGCTGTTTGGGTTCTGTTCTGCCCAGTGAAAAGGATGCTCCTTTCCTCACTGTGCTGCACAAAAATGCTGTAATCTGCCCTTGAGATGGGAACTCCCAGGAGAGCAGGCTTCCTTCTCCCCTTGGCTTTCCCAAGGGGTGGGGCTTTTGAGTCTCAGCAGGCCAAAGGGAAAGGCCTGGCAGGCCACATCTGGGCCCAGGGGCCAGAGGTTCCCCAACACTGCTTTACATGGTTCAACCGAAAAGAAGGGAAAGCCAATCTCACTGACTGAATTGTGCTTTTCAGAAATGGCATGTACTTTGCAGTTTTATTAGGCAATGAAAGAAACAAAAGCACACGTACGTTTATAAATCTTCAGGCTTTTAAAACTTTTCCCATCATACTTGCTATAATTTATTGATGCCATTTTTGACTGTTACTCACTTGCCTTTAAGGGCACCAGGATATTAAGTGCTGCTTTGTTCCCACTGGATTTGCATCCAGGGGATTCCTTTCGTGGTGTTGTAACCTCCTTATCTTGAACTAACATTACAGACTTCTCCTTGCTGTCTGCACCAGAAACTTTATCGGCATTGCTACCAAGAACAGCAGCAGTACTAGCATCTTATGGTTGAAGAAGAGTGTCAATCATTCTGTTCAGCATTCTCACTGTTACTGACTTGCCTGCCTGTGAGCAGCAGCCTTCCCAGTTGTACCTAGAAATAATGTGATCAAACTAAGATCTCGGGAAAAGGCAAACTAAAATGCCTGACAGAAGAAAGAGCATAAATCAAGGAAAGACAAACTTTTATCTGAAAGGAGCAGAAGGAAATTGTTCCACTGACAAGGATCCCTTTTTCACGTTATTAGTCATATGAGTGCTTTGGCATCAGCCCTCGGGATGTTCCTTGTTGAAATCTTGCTTCAGCAACATACTAAGCCTAAGGCTTGTGATACAGATCTTTAAGAAGCCCACTTCCTGGCCCACCTGAATCTGTCTGGCTTTGTCTCTCTCAGGGATTCGTTCAGCCATGTTCTAGGCTCTGTTGTAGCTGGAATTAAGGTTGTTGTTCTTGGCACATCTTGTTGTTCTTGGCACATCCGCCAGATTCCTGACCAAAAGAGTTTCTGGGAGCTGAACCGCATGAGTATGTATGTCCCCCAAACCCAAATTGAAATCCTCCTATCTGCAATAGGAGGATAATAGCCCTGGCTTGCCTCATAAGGATTACTGTCATGGTCCAGAGCCTGACCCTCCTCAGTAAGAGGAAAGCTTCAAAGACTCCAGAGACAGAGACAATTGGGTACCTGAAGCTCCTTGCCAGTCTCTAAAGTGGTATTTCCACTGGAGGCTTCCATGGAGAAGGAACCCAGCAGACAATGATGCCCCTTTCCCTGTTTCTGTGGGGAGGTATTTCTTCCCTCTTCCTCCTCCTCAGATGGGGATGGCTCCTCTCCTTAAGCCCTACTTGAGGATCTCCCCCCTCCACCAAGCCCAGGAGCCATGGGTGGCATTTCAACCCCACTGGAGCACATGCCTGCATAATAGAATGCAGGCTCTTCAACTTCAGGCAGGCTCATTCTAGAGGAGTGAGGTTCAACCACACCTCTTTCTGCAGGCCTATGTAAAGCATTCCACAGCCTCAGACCAAAGTTGGAGGAACACTCCTAGCTCCTTCTCACTGAATCTGGTATCTGGCCTGATCCACAATCTTGCTCCCGGGGAGCTCTCTGTGGTCCTGACTCTCAGCTGACTGACCTGCATCTTGTCACACTTGGAGCTTTCCTACACAAAGTTGTTAATTCACTGTATCTACTTTCGGTTTTGTTGCAGAATTGAGATCTGAGCTCTACACAAAGAGCTTTTCCTTTCCTGCTTTTCTACTACATAACTTCTAGGTGGCTATAGTGGAATAATGCAATACACAAGTAGGAAAATACATTTTCTTTCACTTTCACAAATAATACTCCATTCTCCCCACTCAAAAAATCCCCAGTAAAGTACTTTTAGAAAATTGAATGAGTCAGGCACAAACTATCCTAGGCACACAAACTATAATTCTGAGTGTCATTGATCCACTTGGAAGGTTTGCAGGGGCACACAAAAGTGCTACTTTATGTGAACCACCCAGACAGCTTCGGCTATTGGGTGGTATAGAATTGAAATGAATAAATAAATTATACTCATAGTGGTGATAATAATTAGAATTAATATAATACATATCAAGTGTTGAAAGCACCTCACATACAACATCTTAGTAATTCTCCTTTTCCAGTCTGGAGCTCATAGTGGTATTATTCAGGCCAAGAGCTTTTTCTACATGAGACATTTATTGTGCACTCATAATTCCTTACTCACACTTGTTTATGGTTTCTTTAGATGATGTCATGACTCTCCAGTTTCACTCCTGTTTTTTAAGGACAGATGTGCATTGCCATAATTTCAAGAAGTATATAAATTGAGCCTAAGTTCCACTGATTCCATGTGATCTTATTTTCAGGCCAAACTACACATCACTTTAAAGACATAGCGAGCAGCTATATATCCCCCCCTTTTAATCTAGAGTAAATGCAAGGGTTTTAATTCACATTGGGACACTAGCATGGGGGGGGGGAAGCAAATAGATTACTGTTCGAACAATAATGGCAAGGACAGGGGTGATCTGGTTCAGGACCACAGCAGAAGCAAAGGGTTGAAGGCTGTCTACCCCAGACACTAGGTACCAATCTGTCATTGAAGTAATGTATATTTGGCCCTTGAATCAGAGTGTATGAGATAATATCTGATGTGTGTTGGCTATGATTTTGCTTTGTAATGCATTATTTAATAAAGTAGCACAATTTTACGTCGATGAAAACATGAACTGTTGATATATATGTGATATTCCAAATGGGCTGAAGTTCCAGAGGTTGCTCCAGCCATTTTCCTTCCCAAAGAGCAGATCTGTTCCTTTACATTATATTCACACAAGGCTTCTTTGTATGCAAGTACAGACTTTGCAGCTCTCCAAGCTTTCTGAACATGAGAAGATGAGAATTCCACTGGGTTGTCACTTGCTATTTTAATCCATGCAGAGGCAGATTGTTTTCCTCCTACCATTTGCTACACATTTTTACAGGTCATTACTAGTTCACTAAAGCTGACAAAACTCGCCTCAGCCAGATGATGTTTAATATTAACTGTCATCCCTACAAATATTACAGATCAGCAGGTTCTGACAGTATGCAACACATAGTCCATGTGTGAATTTGCTATCTTACACCCTTCTGATAATTTATTTAATTGATATAGATAAAAACCAAGGAAAGCAGGGACATTGACGCAGACTTATTCACACAGTTAGTGATACTTTCAACTTTGATACTATTCTGGCTGCTGCTTTGGCGATCGTTTGTTTATCTCATGTGTAAATGCATCTTATTCCAAGAAGACAGGCAGGAAGTCTGTTTTTAGATAGTTAAGACTGATTCTGATATGCAGGGCTATAGGACAGTTAGGTAGGTAGCTTAGTGCTCCCCAACATCTGCTGGCAGGAGACACAGAAAAGCCCCAATGAAACTCAAGGCCAAACTAGACATTCGCTTAATGTCTAAAATGCAGCTAGTATCTTGTTTTTCCTTAAATCATTGCATGTGTGGGCAGGGAGATTCTTATTGGGAAGACAGCATGCAGTGAGGGGACTTTATCTCTTCATTTCCCCACTGCAACCAGAATGGAAATCCCCCACAGACACACACCCCTTTAAAAAGTTCCCATTCATGCTTGTGAGAACTTTCCTTCCCCTAAGGCTCCTAGCCATGCCAGGCCGGGGGACGGGGAGAGAGAGAGAGAGAGAGAGAGCAAGAGGGGTAGATTTCCATTCTGATTGCAGTGGGGAAATGAAGAGATAAGCCTTCCCTCCCTGCATGCTGCCTTCATAGTAAGAATTTTGGGGGACACCCCTGTGTTCAAGGGAAAACAAGATAGATAGCTTCATCCAATGTGTTATGTGAATGTCTAGTTTGGCCCTGAGCCATACTGTAGAGGGGGAGAAAGAGAAATGGGATGGAATATCTAATTTCTTAACTTTATTCTTAACCTTGTAGGGAACATGCTCAGAAAAGTAGACAGGACATTGCTCTACAATGGATATCTCCAGGTACTACAAGTGTAGAAGGGAGCAGGAAGCCCAGACAGAGAGTGACCTCCAATACCAATTGGGTAAACAAGCCTCCTTAACTTGAGTTATAGTGTCCTTCACCATACTGCAAGTGGGTGCGAGAAGACATTCCTTCATTGCCTCCTTCTCAGCAGTAGGCCCAATACCAAGCAGTAGCCTGCAATACAGCTGGTCTATAAAGGCTACCCAAGCCTACTGTCTTTCCTGATTCCTGCTTTCTGCCCCATTAAGAACTTGAATCCTGACTGCTTTGTTTGACTACTGGAGAAATTAGATGTTCTTTCACAGAATGCACCTGCAACATTCTTCTCATGATTATGTGGTCCTAATCTTGGAGAATCTACACAAAACTACTATGTCTGATTATTGAACTGTAATATAGGTATGCCTTTTGTTAAAATGCCTAAATTGTTTGCTTTCAAAATACCGTGAGATGCATGGATAAACAGATCCACAGAGGTCCTACACATTATTATTTCCTAATTCCTTGCTAGAATTCATGGTGTGATAGATCTTTATTTTTCCCTATTAGCCATTTGCTTTGTGAAACAGAAAAGGTCAATTATATTTTAAATAAGTAGATAACACTTTCAAAAATTCTCAATATCAAATCTTATATATAACATTTCTAAGTTTCTTGAACTCCAAACACATTTCACATACAAACAGAAGACATGATCATGGCTAGAAAAAGTAGGCTGTGCACCACTTCGGTCTGAAGTCCGAATAATGACGCAAAGTGGGCTGATTTGGAGGTGCCTCATCTTGCTACAAAGCAGATCACAACAACACCATGGTGCCCCGAACTGAAGCGGGTCAACTATGAGGTGTCTTGGTTTGCCTCGTATATTCAGAGCTCTTCTTATGCCTTCTGAGCAGCCCAGACAGGCTGTCTCCAAAATGTATCAACTTGTGAAAGATCACACAGAGGGGGAGGAGGAGGGAGGGGGAAGAGGAGACAGAGGCACCAAATGTATCAATTTGGGAGATCCGGCACTGGGAGGGGCAGAAGGCACAGAGCGAGGGGGGAAGGGGAGAGGAGGAGGAGGGAGGGAGCTTTTCTGTGAGTCAGCCTCCTTTTGCTCATTGTGACAGGTGGTGTTACTGGAGAGGAGAAGACCCTGAACATTATTTGGCTAGAGCAGTAGTCTCCAAAGTAGGGTGGATGCACCCGGGGAGGGGAGTGCAAAACAATCCATTGGGGTGCGCAAGCCACCTGATGATTGAGCAGCCTCCCACTGCCCTGACAAGGTGCCATTGTGTGGAATGGTGGTAGTGGTGGCAGTGGTGGCAGCAGCAGGATGGGATGGGAGCTGAGAGGGAAGCTCCATGGCATTTTTCTCTTGGCTCCAGTCCTATCCTGACTCTGCTGTGACCACCAAGAACAACTGTGCCAGTGTCTGTGAGGCATGGCAGAAGAAGCCTTAACCCTCCCCACTCTCCTCTGGCAGAACGAAGGTGAGAAGAAAGGGTGTGCTATGACAGATATGTTAGTGTCTCCCTACCCCACCCTTCTGTAATAGGTTTACCATTCATTCTTGTTGTTTGTTTATTTTAAAATGCAGAACATTTCACTGTAGTTGCTTATCTCTCCTCAGAACACACACACACACATACAGACACCTTTTTCAATTCTCTCTCAACCATTAGTTTGCCCTTACTTTGATTTTGTCTAGATGTGTGTGTGTGTGTGTGTGTGTGTGATCTCCTTTCCTTGTTCTTGGCTCCCCTCTACCTCCCCTTCTCAATTCCTGTATTCCTTCCTTTCCCATTTTTGATCTCTTTTCCCTAAAAAAGAATTTAAAAAATTAAAAAACCCTTTCTCTTCTGTTAGATTTATAGTTAGTTCCCCCGTCCCTTTGCTTGTAGTTCAGTGTTTGCTTTTCTTTTGCTTGTATGTGCTTGTGCTGTGTGAACAAGCAAACAGTGTGTGTCAATTGACTATACCCAATCCACATTTCTAAAAACAGTGGGCAAAGGACTACACATTAACAGCTACTGTTTAAATAATACAATACGACACTGTGTGTTGCAAAGCAAACGAGCCCAATATGAGGCATCTTTGGGGTCTTAGCAGGGGCAGAGGTGGGCGAGGTGCTGCTGTGCCCTCCTGGCAGGGTTGCTGTGTTGCTTCCTGCCTCTGTCAGTCCAGCAGACAGCTGTCATTGCTCTTTGTTCAAGTCAATGTGCCCACCTGGCAGGGCTGCTGTCTTTGCTTTCTGCCTACCAGCCAGTGTTTTCCCAGGCAATTCAGCCAAAGAGACCCTGAGATTGTTGCCTGTGAATAGGAAAGTAGTACTAGGGGAAAGGGGTTATTGCACTTCAAAGAGACCTACAGCAGAGCGTAGGGGTAGTGACCTCCTCACTGCTTCAACACTTAACTTGATTATCCCTTTATGAACTTTGGTTTGAGTTTCTGAGAACAGCACATTTTACCTACGCCTTGCACAAAACCTAGTGGGCCAAACTGTCTGAGAATTGACAGGTGGAATGCCCCCCAGGGGGGCTGTGTGTTCCCCAACTTTCATGCAGTTCTGTGGAAGCAGTGAAAAGTTATAGCTCTTTGCGCTGAGTGATTTCCTTGGGGAAAAAAATTCACCTGTGCCTAGCACAAAAGCTAGCATGCCAATTTTACTGAAATTTGGCAAACAGAATTCCCTCTAGGGGGGCTGAGAGTTTCCCAGATTTCATATATGTAGCCTGAAAAGTGAAAAAGTTATGGCCATTTGTGTTTTCCCATGCAAGTCAATGGGAAAACGCCAAAAATGATTGATTCGGATGTCCAAATCTCGCTTCAGATTCAGATCTGAGTCGAAGTTGAATGGGGTCAAAATCAATCCAAGGTGAAATAGCATCTGAAGCGAAGTGGGGGGGGGGGTCTGTGCACAGCCCTAGTAAAGAAATGGTACAGATAGTGTACAGTTTGTTAGTTTGGCAGTTTGTTTATAGATATATATAAAAAGCAGAAATATGAAATATCTAAATATAAAGAGATTAAAATATGATAGCACAGAATAATGAATTGTTCCTAGATGAGTCAGTGTGGAACAAATGCAAGTGTTTCCCCTTGGCCAAAGCCCTATTACAGCTCCATTAGTCAGAACTATTGATCAGTCAGAATCCTATTTCCTTGATCTGATACAGTAGTTCAATGCAGAGCACCTGCATGACATTGGTCAGTGCAAGAAACTGCCACAGAAAGCACTATCTGATCTCACTAAATGGTCCTAATAGCCTTTCACCATTATGTATGGACACAAGTCCAGCACTGTCCACCTTACATAGAGCTGACAAAAGGAGCAGCTTGTTAGCTTATACACAATAAAGCTGGACAGCCCTATTAGCCAGTCATAAGTTACTATGGTAGCTACAACTGCAGAAGCCATGGTTTGTAAAGCCACACAGGTTAATAAGACATCTTTGGCTACACATCATTGTATTGCATTGCATTATAACAATGGGGTTTCTATATATTTCTGTGCACGTTTGATTAGGATCAGAGTATATGGGACTTAATAATAACTAACTTAAGCCCCATTGATTTCAATGGGCCTACTGTAAGTGTGACTAAGTCTGAATCTGATTCTATGTTTCCAAATCTAAACTTATTTTTTCATTATACAAAAATCCAAAATTAAAGTACATTACAAAACACGAAGTTTAATTATGTTGCAAAAAGCAACATAATTTTTTATTATTTATTTTGAATTAATTAATAGTCTATCTTTCTTCCTTTTGTACCACTTACATTCTTTGTTCACTCCCCTCACGCCAAATCTAGGTCACAGTTTTACAATTATCACCATAGCAACATTCCTGCTCTAATAGGAAAATACATCTTCTGAATGGCTGGTGATACAACATTAACTGTTAGAACATAACATTTTTCATGTTTCACGTTGGAAACATCTGGAACTCACAGTCAGCAAAGATATGTAAATGTCTATGACTCTTTAATAATCACCCACGGCAATGCATGCATGCATGCCTTTTATTATAATGCATTTAAAAGTATTCCTTATTCACTAAGTATGGAGTGTGATAAACTACAATTTATTTCAGAATTAAGTTCAATTTACAAATTGAGGTTGTTGCTTTTAAATGATGTGATTCCCTCCTTGTGGAAAAGAATGTTATGGAAGATCTGGGCCATATTCCTTTGCACTCTTACCAACCTATTACCTAGTGCACTAATACGGCTATTTACAGGCTGATTATATCCTCTGGCAAGATACGAGACTATGTCAACTTCCCTGCTGCAAACTAATCAGTTTTCAAAATTAGTTATTGATCCCAGTCCCATTGTGGAGGAAAAATTTAGAGGGTGTTTCATTGAGTACCAGCACTCAGGGGTATATTTGTGTGTGTGTGTGTGTGTGTGTATGTGTGTGTGTGCACGTATGTGTGCGTGCTGCATAGAAGTGAAAATAAATAATACATTCAAACATGCATGCATATCCTCATCTAGTAAAGGGGAGACGCGGCTAGGGAAAGAAGCAAGCATTTGGGTGCAAATATAATAAATATGACTACAACATATTAGCAGTGTATAAGTGAATGTGTATTTTTTTAATTTAAACTTTGTAAGCTTTTCCCATCATTATATTTCATTATACAGTATTTTTCAATATCAAGAAATAATCCACAATCAACATTGTTTCCCCATTTCTGTCACCGTTTCAATTTCCAGTGTAAGTTGAAGGGTTGTTGTTTGTCATACAACACAATCTTAAGTAATTTTTTTCAGGAGTAATTCTTACTGAATACAAGACAACTTAAGCCCCCTACACATGTCAATCATGTGACGAGGGTCCTTGCATAGAAAGGGATGATCAGGTTGTATCACTGGCCTCATTCTCAAGGTTGTTATTTTTTTATTTCATACATTTATACATTGTTCTCTAGTAAACTCTCAAAGCAGTTTACAGAAATAACAAAAACATAACATATAACAATAAAAACACAATAAAAGGATCACTGGTCAATTATAACCATACTGGTTGGGTCACCCCTCTGGGAAAGCCTGCATGAAGAGCTGACCTCTTGAGCTGATGTCTAAAGATCAACACTGAAGATGCCTGCCTAATGTCAATGGGTAGTACATTCCAGGTTGCATGACTTCCTGGGAAGCACCTTGGATAGCTGCTTTAGAGTTCTGACTGGTTATGACTGAAACTCAGAGCGGATTTGCTGCTCTACTGACATCGGACCCACCAGCCTCCACTGGCTTCTTGTCCTGCCCCCCAATGAGCACGGATGTCTGAGAAGGGGAAGTCTATACATGTAGGCTTCTACAGGAGACAGACCCCTGGTCCCCTGCACAATCCTGCAGGAGCCTATGCATGTAGAGATCTATGTGCATAGGCTTCCCCTTCTCTAACATAACATCCACAGGGTGCATTAAGGATCAAAGCAAGGAAGCCGTGAAATCCTGCTGCCCCTTTCTATGCAATTAATGCATGAAGGGAGCTTTACTTGCTAGTAAATGTGTGATTGCATGTATAGGGTTACAGCCTTCGTAATGAACCATATACTATTTGTTGGATACAATATCACTATTCACTATTCGCTATTAGTAGAGTAGTAGGATACAGCATCCCCTTCATGGATCACGGCCTTGTTGTGGCGAAGGGGCTTGCGTAACTCAGTGAAGCCATAAGCTATGCCGTGCAGGGCCACCCAAGACGGACAGGTCATGGCAGAGAGTTCTGACAAAATGTGGTCCACTGGAGAAGGAAATGGCAACCCACTCCAGTATTCTTGCCAAGAAAACCCCATGGAACGTATCACAAGGCTAAAAGGGATGACACCGGAAGATGAGCCCCTCAGGTCAGAAGGTGTCCAATACACTACTGGGGAAGAGCAGAGGGTATTTCCAAGTAGCGCCAGAAAGAGTGAAGTGGCTGGGCCAAAGCCGAAAGGACACTCAGCTGTGGATGTGTCTGGTGGTGAAAAGAAAATCCGATGCTGTAAAGAACAATATTGTTTAGGAACCTGGAATGTAAAATGAATGAATCAAGGTAAGCTGGAGGTGGTCAAACATGAGATGGCAAGATTGAACATCGACATCTTGGGAATCAGCAAACTAAAATGGACAAGCATGGGCGAATTTAATTCAGGTGACCATTATATCTACTACTGTGGGCAAGAATCCCTTAGAAGAAATGGAGTAGCACTCATAGTCAACAAAAGGGTGGGAAAAGCAGTACTGGAGTACAATCTCAAAAATGATAGAATGATCTTAGTACAAATCCAAGGCAAACCATTCAACATCACAGTAATTCAAGTCTATGCCCCAACCACTGATGCCGAAGAAGCTGAGGTTGATCAGTTCTATGAAGACCTACAACACCTTCTAGAACTAACACCAAAAAAAGATGTCCTCTTCATCATAGGGGATTGGAATGCTAAAGTAGGAAGTCAAGAAATCACCGGGATAACAGGCAAGCATGGCCTTGGTGTACAAAATGAAGCAGGACAAAGGCTAATAGAGTTTTGCCAAGAGAACCCGCTGATCATAGCAAACACTCTTTTCCAACAGCACAAGAGGCGACTCTACAGTACACATGGACATCACCAGATAGTCAATATCGAAATCAGATTGATTATGTCCTTTGCAGCCAAAGATGGAGAAGCTCTATACAGTCAGTAAAAACAAGACCCGGAGCTGACTGTGGCTCAGATCAGGAGCTTCTTGTTGCAAAATTTCGGCTGAAATTGAAGAACGTAGGGAAAACCACTAAACCATTCAGGTATGACCTAAATCATATCCCTTATGAATATACAGTGGAGGTGAGGAATAGATTTAAGGGATTAGACCTGATAGACAGAGTGCCTGAGGAACTATGGACGGAGGTCCATAACATTGTTCAGGAGGTGGCAACTAAATCCATCCCAAAGAAAAAGAAATGCAAGAAAGCAAAGTGGCTGTCTGATGAGGCTTTACAAGTAGGTGAGGAAAGAAGAGAAGCGAAAAGCAAGCGAGAAAGGGGAAGATATATCCAAGTGAATGCAGATTTCCCGAGAATAGCAAGGAGAGACAAGAAGGCCTTCTTAAATGAACAATGCAAAGAAATCGAGGCAAAAGACTAGAGATATTTTTAAGAAAATCGGAGCTCTCAAGGGAATGTTTTGTGCGAAGACAAGCATGATAAAGGACAAAGAAGGCAGGGACCTAACAGAAGCAGATGAGATTAAGAAGAGGTGGAAAGAATACACAGAAGGACTATACAAGAAAGATCTTAATGTCCCTGATAGCCATGATAGTGCAGTCAGTCACTGAACTCGAGCCGGACATCCTAGTAGGGATGGCGGAGAATTTCTCCACGAATCTCCAGGAGGCCGAATGCCAATGCATTCGGCCCCCCGAAATTGGTGGTGAAATTCTCCGCCACCCCCCCGCCACCCCCCGGGATGGGACTTACCTCCTTCAAATGTCCCTCTCGGCGGTGGGTCCCAGCGGCATTTCGGCGGCGTTTCGGCAGGGGCAGGGGTGGCAGCCGGTCTTCCGACCAGCTGCCACCGCCGCCATTACAAAGTAAAGTAAAAAACACACACACACACGTGTGAATCTTTCCGTAGCCTATCACAGCTGACTTTGCGGGGGGGGGGAAGCGTGTATGCATTCCTTATTTGGGCAGGGGTAGTCTACGTAAAGATTTACGTAGACTACGGTGAAAATAAGGGCAACGCTATTTGCATTGCCCTTATTTTTGCCGTAGTCTATTGAAATCTTCACGTAGTCTACCCCTGCCCAAACAAGGAACGCAAATGGCGGCACCCATGGGCGCCGCCATTTGCATACATGCTTTCCCCCCCCCAAAGTCAGCCGTGATAGGCTACGTAAAGATTCACATGTGTGTGTGTGTGTGTGTGTGTTTTACTTTACTTTGTAATGGCGGAGGTGGCAGCTGGTCGGAAGACCCATGGGCGCCGCCATTTGCGTACGCACTTTTTTTTTTTTCCAAAGTCAGCCGTGATAGGCTACATAAAGATTTACGTAGCCTATCACGGCTGACTGAAAATCTAGCCGTGATAGGCTACGTAAATCGTTACGTAGCCTATCACGTGTGGTTTTTTTGTTTTTTTTTTAATTTACTTTTTTATTTCACAGCCAGGGAGATGGGGCACTCCTCCCCGGCCTGAATTTCGGCGGCGAGGGATGGGGCGCCTCCCCCCCCGGCCTGAATTTCAGCCGGGAGGGGTGGGGCGCCTCCCCCCCCAGCCTGAATTTCGGGGGGAGAACCGGAGCGCCTCCCCCCCACCATGAAGCAAGCTGCGGGACCAGGTAAGGGACTTTCGTCCATCCTTACATCCTAGAGAGTGAAGTCAAGTGGGCCTTAGGAAGCATTACTAACAACACAGCTGGCGGAGATGACAATATTCCAGCTGAGCTATTTAAAATCCTAAAAGATGACGCTGTTAAAGTGCTGCACTCAATATGCCAACAAATTTGGAACACTCAACAGTGGCCACAGGACTGGAAAAGGTCAGTTTACATTCCAATTCCAAAGAAGGGCAATGCCAAAGAGTGTTCAAACTACTGTACAATTGCGCTCATTTCACATGCCAGCATGCTCAAAATCCTACAAGCTAGGCTTCAGCAGTATATGAACCAAGAACTACTGGAAGTACAAGCTGGGTTTCGAAGAGGCAGAGGAACTAGAGATCAAATCGCCAACATTCGCTGGATCATGGAGAAAGCAAGAGAATTCCAGAAAAAGTCTGTTTCTGCTTCACTTACTATGCTAAAGTCTTTGATTGTGTGGATCACAACAAACCGTGGCAAATTCTTAAAGAGATGAGAGTACCAGACCAACTTACCTGTCTCCTGAGAAATGTGTACAAACGATGGTCAAGAAGCAACAGTAAGAACCGGACATGGAACAACCGATTGGTTCAAAATTGGAAAAGGAGGACGACAAGGCTGCATATTGTCACTCTGCTTATTTAATTGATATGCAGAGTACATCATCAGAAACGCCGGGTTGGATGAATCACAGGTTGGAATTAAGATTGCTGGGAGAATTATTAACAACCTCAGATACGCAGATGATACCACCCTAATGGAAGAAAGTGAAGAGGATCTAAAGAACCTTTTGTGGAGGGTGAAAGAGGAAAGTGCAAAAGCTGGTTTGAAACTCAACATTGAAAAAACTAAGATCATGGCATCTGGCCCCATCACTTCCTGGCATATAGAAGGGGAAGACATCAAAGCAGTGACAGATTTTATTTTCTTGGGCTCCAAGATCACCGCAGACAGTGACTGTAGCCATGAAATTAAAAGACGCTTGCTCCTTGGGAGGAAAGCTATGGCAAACCTAGACAGCATAGTAAGAAGCAGAGACATCACCTTGCCGACAAAGGTTCGCATAATCAAAGCTATGCTTTTCCCAGTAGCAATGTATGGCTGCGAGAGCTGGACTATAAGAAAGGCTGAGCGCCGAAGAATCAATGCTTTCGAATTGTGGTGCTGGAGAAGACTCTTACGAGTCCCCTGGAGTGCAAGGAGGTCAAATCAGTCCATCCTAAAGAAAATCAACCCTGACTGCTCATTGGAAGGACAGATACTGAAAGTGAAGCTCCAATATTTTGGCCACCTAATGCAAAGAGAAAACTCCCTGGAAAAGTCCCTGATGCTGGGAAAGATTGAAGGCAAAAGGAGAAGTGGATGGCAGAGGATGAGATGGCTAGATAGCATCACTGATGCAATGAATATGAACTTGAGCACACTCTGGGAGAGAGCGGAGGACAGGAAGGCCTGGCGTGCTATGGTTCATGGGGTCACGAAGAGTCGGACATGACTTAACGACTGAACAACAACACGGATGCAGCATGTGCAGTTCAACATCACAGCATGAATGACATTTCAATTTTCCCGTATGAACAATAATTGAACCTGTTGATTCAGATGCGTTGAGCTTATTACCAAATATTGGTAGGCATAAACAGTAATAACTTTAGGCAGAGCTGAACCCAAACTAAAACAAGCAAATGAATTGCAGCAATATTTGCCTCCCAGTTTCTCTCTCATACTATCTGGGAGAGTTCATAGGATCGCTGTGATGTAGGAAAACATGTAGCTTATATTAGGATATAATTACTTAAACAGATAATTAGGCATCTTTTAAAATGGTGTTTATGAATTACATTATATGTGAGATAATATGCAATTCACACCATGACATTGGTTTATCTTTTAGACACTCTTTTTATTTAAATCCTTTGCCACAACTGACATTAGTCACAAGCAACAGCAAACAATATGACATCTATCCTGAATCATGCTACCACTTTTCTAAGAATAAAAGGAAAGGAAAGTGAAGAACTACAGCACTCAAACCAATTACTTCAGAATGTCTATGTTCCTGTATTACTTAAATAAGTTAGTCCACTCAACTTTTTATAGCCAAAGGATTGTAGCCAAAGGACTTAATTATTTCTGTTCAATATGTTTAGAGAAGTCTACAACATCCACTAACTATGATTCAGTTAAGTATATTTCAATATCTGAAATGTGGGGGACGGGTGGCGGGGGGGACCTATTAGGAGACTTAAAGGGCGCAATCCTATCCAGATAGGTGGCCGCCTCCGAACTCAGAGGCGACCGCCTATCCAATGCAGGGCAGGAGAAGGGCTTCTCCTGCCCTGCATTTTCTGGTAGACAGCCGATTTCGGCTGTCTAGCCGCAGAGGGGCCGAGTGGTGGAGGAGGCTGCTGTACGACACATTGGATGTGTCATACAGACAGTTCCGCTGCCCGCCCCAGAATGCCCCCAGCCATGCCCCTTTCCAGCCACTCCATGCTCCTCTTGTGAGTGCGGAGGACGAGGCTGTTCCATGCTGCCTCCAAGCCAGCAAAAAGTCGGGGGAGGTCGGTTCTCTGGGAACCGACCTCAGAGTGCAGGCTCCGAGGCTGGTTCCTGCAAAACAACATATCCTATGGCTGTCTAGCCGCTGTCCAGTGGCCATAGGATTGCTTCCTCCAGGAATCCAAAATATTTCTGCATGCTGTGGGGGATTCTCCAGAGGATAGTGCTGGTGAGCCTGTTGAGGCCTTGGTTTTACTGTGATATGCAAGAGGCCCCAGTATTGCTTCTGAGTGTCCTCTCCAGTGCTGTGGAGCCCGTGTTGCTCCTTGGTATTCAGGTTAACTTTGTGTGATTGAACTAGAGATGGCAGATAATTCCGCCACAGATTCCAGTGAGGCCAGATTCTTTAGAATCCGCCTTCCCGGAATCCGTGGCGGAACGGCCTCCTGCTCCCATGCCCCCCTGCGGAATCCCCCGGGGACGGAACGTACCTGGGGTGGAGACGGCGGAGGTAGCAGCTCCGGGAGTGGCAGCTCCAGTGGTGGCAGCGGCGGCGGCTCCAGAGGCTGGTCTCCTGGCTGGCCGCGGCCGGGCTGCTGCGGCCGCCATTGGTGTCCTTGCAGCTGAGATAGGCTACATAAGTATTTACGTAGCCTATCGCGGCTAACCCCCCCCAAACCAAAAAAACAGCGTACGCAAATGGCGGTGGCTACGGCAGCCGCCATTTGCGTTCCCTATTTTTCGTCGTTCTAGCCTACGTAAATATTTACGTAGGCTACTACAGTGAAAAAAAGGGGAACGTAAATAGTGTAGTGGGCGCTATTTGCATTCCTTTTTTTCACCGTAATAGCCTACGTAAATATTTACGTAAATATTTACGTACACTGGTTTGGGGGGTTTTTTGGGGGGGGTTGCCGTGATAGGCTACGTAAATACTTACGTAGCCTATCATGGCAGCCTGGCTGGACGCAAATGGCGGCCGCTATGGCGGCCACCATTTGCGTTCACAGCAGCCTGTCCGCGGCCGAAAATCCGGTTGCGGACAGCCCTGGCTGGCTGCTCTGCGGAGCCACTGCGGAGCGGAGCCGGACGGGCAGGATTCCGAGGGGGAGGACCACATAGCCTCCCCCCCCCCGTTAAGGATTCCAGTGGGAGGGACAGAGCACCTCCCCCCCACCACGAAAAATTCCGTGAAAAGGTAAGTGAGTTTTGTACATCCCTAGATTGAACAGGCTGGGAGATAGCTAGAGTGCGCTTGGTGGAGAATTCATCATGAAACCGATCAAACACACGTTAGAGCACATGGCTGCGCCTACTGTGTGGCAGTAAGGGCAGGAAACAGCCTAGTTTGCAGCTTCCATTGCAGCTACAACTAGCTGCCTGGCAGAACAAGCGGTCTGAGGACTGTTAAAATTGACCCCAGCATCTGGGGTGCCCACACCCTCAGAATACCGCTGTGACAGATTTGGTGAGCACTTTGAAGGTAAAATTGTTTGCTTCTATGCCAATTTAGATGCCAAATGTTGTGCAGACTCCATCAAGCCTCTTATCAGCACCAAAGACCACAGTGCAGAATTTAAAGCACATCCCATGTTTCTCAGTGAGGCAAAACTAGAGTCATTTGGTTGGATCCAGATTTAGTCATACTTAGAAAAGACCCATTGAAATAAATGGGACAAGGTAATGATACACTGTGGGGATGACGTGGTTTTATGGATTTATCTTTGCTAGTGTTTGAACCAAAAATGTGTGGATAGGTGATTGTTTAATTTAATGGAAATAATTCAGTTTCAATATATATGCTTTAGTCATGACCAACTTAGATCCTATTGATTTCAATAGGTGTATTCTAAGTATACACACGTACACATGCACACACCAGTGGGCAGGCTGGCCTGTGTTAGTCCCAGGAACTGGCTTGGCCATCTAATCAGACTCTAGAGAGTAATATTGGGTACAATGGCCCCACTAACTGGCATAATAATACTTCATTTTCACAGCAAAATATATTCCAGTCTAAGTGCTGGGAAAGTTTGATTTCTCTGAAAAAGAAGTCCTTTTTTGAAGGACAAATTAGCAACATCTAGGCATTGTATACTAATCATCTGGAAAATTCCTAGGAAGACACTGAGAGGCGCATCATTCTGCGCAGGAAGAAGAGGGAAGAGGATCTTGCATGCTCTTCCTCCGCTCACATTTCAGTAAATTGCTGTTGATATATATTTTCAAACTTGGCAGAAATATACTTCAGTGGCTTCTCTGAATCCCTGGGCTGACACTAATTACGGCTTTTACAGAAGACAAAGCACTTAATTTTACAGTAAGAGGTATTAGCATAATGGGTCATCCAGCATTTCTGTCTGCCTAGGATTCACCATCTTTTCTCAGGTCCTTTGAGAAAATTGTGTCTTGAAAATAAATCTTAAGTCTTTACTTATAAAATGCTAACCATGGTAGTGTAGTTATGAATGAAATATTGATTGCTTTCAGTTAAATGAAACTTTTGTGTCATCTTCACATGGAGCTTCCAGCCACCATATCTGTTGGGTCCTTTGTCTAAAAAAAATTCAGGCTAAGGCTAAGCTATTTAAAGGTGTTGTGCTTCACAGGTGATAGAACAATGAATCTGCAATGCTGTTCTTTGTTTTCTCATTAGCAAACTCATAGGATATGTATTTTCCTCTAACAATGATGCAAGATGACACAGGTTCCACATGCATGCCATTCCTGTGAAAGGACCAGGTACGGTAGGCAGAGGCACTGGTACCCACCATGAACAACTTCCACAAGTAACTTACAGACTTAGGGTTGTTGTTGAACTGTGGGTTGTTTGTTGAACAGTGGGTTAGAATGTTGTCTGAACCCAGGACATTTTTCTCAGGGTGGCTTGTTAACCATGAGGTGTGGCGTATTTTTCTCAAACAAGGCACCTTGAGAACCCATGGTTTGTTGTTGGGTTGTTCGGGGTAGTTAACAAGCCACACTGCAGGGTTAACAAGACATCCTGTGGAAAATGTCCCGGGTTAGGACAACACACTAACCCACAGTTCAACAACAACCCACACGCAACCACTGAGTGTGGGTTAGCGTGTTGTGTGAATTGTACTGCCCCTCCCAAATTCTGCTCTTTTATTCAGACCTTGTTTTGCACATTCCATCAGTATGGGAGGTTCCAGAAACAGAGCCTTTATAGTGGTATCCCCAAAGTGCTGGAATTATTTTCCCCCTCAGTTGTGAAGTTTCTCTGCCTTACTTCCCTTCAGAAAAGGAATAACACTTTTTATTCATTCATTTATTCATTCATGATACTATTTTATTGTAATGGATTGTTTAAACTATGGGTTGTGACCGACGCTGGAGAAATAGATTTGGTGAAAAGGTTGAAAATCAACCGTTAAAAGTAATAAAATAAACATGCTTTTCTTTTCCTTTTCTCTTTTTAGCTGGCTTTTGGCCTATCTGGCTAGGTATTAGGGATTCTGCCTTGTAATTTGTGTGTGTGGATCATTATCAGAAAATTTTTTGGTTGCTGTTGATTCTATTTATTTTGTTATCTGTCTTTATCACCTGGTTTTAATGTTTTATTTTGTTCTATTTATGTAAGTCACTTTGAGCTTGATGGAAAAGCATCATGGCAGGTGCAATCCTATGGGGATAGGCAGCCATGTCCAAACTCGTAGGCGACTGCCTATCCAAGGCAGGCAGAAGCGGCGTGGAGGGGATCATCCCTTCCACACTTTCGCTGCCCTGTATTTGTGGCTAGACAGCCGATTTCAGCTGTCTAGCCGTGGGAAGTTGAAGCGTGGGGGGGCGGACACTGGCAGATGCATAGGAAGTGTCGGAACAGCACTTCCACCCTCCCCACCCCAGCAAGCCCCCAGGAATGCCCCATCTTCACTGCTCTGTGCTCCTCTTCTAACAGCAGAGTGTGGGACTGTTCTGCGCTGCCTCGAAGGCAGCGCAGTAGGGGGTGGAGGTCAGTTCTCAGGGAACTGACCTATCCTATGGCTGTCTAGCCACGGACTAGCGGCCATAGGCTTGCGCCCTAAAGTATTTAAAATAAATAAATAATAAAACACACACAGAGCTCTCCCCACATTGTCATACCATGGCAACGTCAGGCAAGACAGGATATAGCTGATCATCTCGCATGCACATAGACACACCTTTGTGCAATCCACACAACCCTGGAATTCATGTAGGGAGAGCATAGCCACAACATCATACCTGTCATTATTTAAGGTTGTACTGGTGTCCACAGCTAACTCAGACAAGACCCATTTCCATTATGCCACACATTCTGATAACTGAACAGGCCCCCTGAATCTCCTCCCCGACCTCATCCCACACAGACAGCAACAGGAGCCTAATGTGCCTCACTCTACAAATTTGAATAATCACCTGCTAAGTTCCTTCATCTCTCATTTTATGTCACTACTGACTACAAGTAGTAGTTGGTAAATTGATTTTGTGATAGCCTTCATTCATTGGGTACATTCTGCTAAATATTATGGGGGATAAAACTTGCACACAAATACTGTTCTGCATGATGGACATAAGATTAGCCCAGACTGAAGTGCCTTTAAGGAGAGACCACATGGGTTCATGTTGGTGTTCTGCTTCTCTACACACTGAAGCAGTAGGCTAAATGTTGTTGTTGTTGTTGTTGTTCAGTTGTTTAGTCGTGTCCGACTCTTTGTGACCCCATGGACCATAGCACGCCAGGCCTTCCTGTCCTGTGCTCTCTCCCGGAGTGTGCTCAAGTTCATATTTATTGCATCGGTGATGCTATCTAGCCATCTCATCCTCTGTCGTCCCCTTCTCCTTTTGCCTTCAGTCTTTCCCAGCATCAGGGTCTTTTCCAGAGAGTTTTCTCTTCTCATTAGGTGGCCTAATGAGCTTCAGCTTCAGTATCTGTCCTTCCAATGTAGCCACCTACTATAAACTAAAATGGGATTTGGACCCATGATAGGACTATTCAGTATGCATATAGAGTGACAGATGTGAAACTTTGCCTGGATTTTTCTTGCTTCATCATGTGAAAGATCAACCTAGCCCAGACATGTATAGTGAGTCAATATGCTGCTGTAAAACAAGAGACTAGATGATATTGCTGGGAGCTTAGTACACACACAAAGCTGCTCTGTTTGGCTGTAACGGCACAGCTATTTATGCTGCACTGCACCAATAGCACATAGGTTAAGATGCCTTTTGTTACCAAAGAACAAGCCTTGCCACCATTCTGAGTTTCCCATGGCATCATTTAAAGTGTTCCCAATAGCTCCTGAAATCTCAGTTTCATCTCAAAGAGTAAGTTAAGCCAATGGTTGATCACATAAAGTGGAATGGGCTTCTAAAGTGTAGCTGCCTTCTCATGGTATGGATAAGAGGAAAATTCCCATCCTCTTGTCAATAGGCATGGGATCTCTAGAACATATAAATGCACTCATCCCTGTTCAGTCCCCAGTTCAATCAAGCCTTATGAGCAGCTTATTGATTGGCTACTTAGAGCCCTTAGAGGAAGTGTATCAAACAGGAACACTGAAGAAACTCACTGGCAAACCCACCATAGATACTTAACTATCCATTAACACCCATTAAAATTAGGGACCTGTACCCAAGATAGAACCTCCTGCTAGGGATGTACGAAAGTCACTTACCTTTTCGAAGGTGACATTCGCGGTGGGGGGGAGGCGCTCCGTCCCTCCCCCCAAAATTCTCTCTGGCCGGCTCCGCTCCGCAGAGATTCCGCAGAGCCGCCGACCGGGGCTGCCCACAGCCGGACATCCGGCTGCTGGGCAGCATGCAGGGACACAAATGGCGGCTGCCGTAGCCGCCACCATTTGCGTCCCTGTATTTTGCCATGATAGGCTATGTAAATATTTACGTAACCCATTACGGCAAAAAAAACACAACAACACAGCGAACGCAAATGGTGGCGGCTACGGCGGCCGCCATTGGCGTTCCTTTTTTTTCCTGCCGTGATAGGTTACGTAAATATTTACGTAGCCTATTACAGCGGGGGGAAAAAGGGAACGCAAATGGCGGCTGCCTGCACTCTACACTTTTGCACTGTATAACCCTGGCGGAAAAAATAAACCCTATCAACATCTTCTGCATCCCACTTCTTCCCTTTTGATCCTAGGGAAAACCTGTCCACCAAACCAAGGTTTTAAAAAGGATTTCTTTACAGTAAAATTCCATTCATCTATATCCAGCTCCAAGTCTGGTCATCCCACAGCTACTAAGAAAGTTGGTCCATTGCTTAGCAAGAGAACTTCAAGTCTTCCTATTTTTGTTAACACGCACTGTTTTGGTTCATTTTGGAGGGTTCAAGAAGGACCTGATTGTTTTATTTTAAGTTCCATGGTATAAAAGTGTCAACTGCACCTAAAACAGCTCTGTTTACCCTGAATTCCCTCATCACAGCCTTTCCTCCAAATGAAGGCTGGGTTCGGACAACCACGATGGGGTAAGAAGTCATCATGGCTTCTTCCCCTGCCCCCGTGTACGCTGTGCATGTGACTGGCAGTTGCATAATCTTCCATGATGCAGCACCAGTTGCAGTGTCATCCGAACCCAGCGCATACAGCCCATGACTTGCAACCCACCCTACAACCCATGGGAGCTGCATCACAGGGGATTATGCAAATGGCAGTCACACTCACAGCACACATGGGGGCTGGTGGAGAAGCCACAATGGCTTCTTTCTCTGTTGCAATTGTCCAAACACCCCGAAAGTGTCATGTTGTTTAGGAACTAGGGTGCCTAACTCTTCCACATGTTGTGAGGAATATCCCACATTACTCCAGTCCTCCTAAAGTCCAAAAAATGGACTTCTGGATCACAGCAAACCCCTGAGAGGATTCCCAGTGGATTTTCCAGCATTCTAGCTCATATGGAGAGCCTTCATGAATACAGGAGGCTCTCCTCTTCTGACCAAAGTACTCCTATAATTGTGAATTCCCATGAATCCTCTTCACGATTATAGGAGCACTTTCTCTCCTCACATGTTTGCTCAATTCAGGTGCAGAATGCCTGAATAGGGCTATAGTTTGTACATAAAATATCTCTGCCAATATACTCATAATCATGCCATTAGTGTTAGATACAATGGTGTTGTTTTTGTGAAAATTGCATCCCTTACATAGTCCTTGAAATATCTTTATGAACATGGGCTTAAAAAAAATGGACTGAGTGCACAGGAATAACATACAGCAGTGAGGGAGTTTGACTTTACTATAAGCTATGGGTACTATCACAAGGTGATTTGGGAAATCTTCCTGTAACAACTTAAGTGCTATATGAATGCACTGTAAAACAGGGACAAGTGTATTCCGGTGAAAGGAAATCAAAGGGGCATTTGGTTCTTTGTAACACAGACTAATTTTTATCTAGAGTCTAGACCATGAGATGCTGAACTATAAATTAAATATTCATATGTAATATACCTTAAAGATACTGAGACTTATTTCTGTCTGGGTTTGTTTTAGTAATTCAGTAACCTTAATTTCAATGTAACTCCTAAATGATATAAATTTCTTAAAAACAAATACGAAAGTAAAACAATGGATAGATGTATTTTTTATAGTTGAATGAATGTGGACTAAAAGCCAGACTATATTTTTATCTATTCTGTTATATTTAAGAATATCTTTGTGCTGTCTTCTCTTATTTGGTTTTTCCCCAATTCCCACCCAGATGCTCTTTCCATGGCTTGACAAGGCTGCCAGAATGACCAGAGAATAAATAATAGTCTATAATATGATTATGTCCTTCCATAGAGAACTGTATATAAAATTCAATTTGATTTCTGTTGCAGCACTTTGCCATTGGATCCACACCACATGCACCATTGGGGTGCCTCTTAAATATTTGAATTAATCAAATGGCTTTTCTCGCTTTTGTTCTGAAATCATCATCACATGCATAGTGATTAAGTCATTAAGTGGTATTCCTGACACCTTTAAAATGTAAATTTGCAAACAATCTTCTAAGGAATTGTTTAACACACTTTAGTAGAAATGCTCACATTTAAATGAATCAAATCTTGACTGTTCAGTTAGAAAGCTTTGGGTTTAATCATTTTATGTTTTCAGTGTTTGACTGAAATGTGCATCAGATGTCAACTAGAATGTAGCTTGTATAAAAGAGTGCTTTTCCTTAAGCATAATGCTGTTCAGCCAAACATTTATTTCCCCTCATGTTTCTGTAGTCTAAGTTGTATTTTGGGAAACGTCTGTTTTATGTTGAAAACATATTTTGAAAATAGCTGTGTAAAAGATTGGTAAGTCTGATTTTTCCATGGATGGTAAATGAATAAGAATTCAGTTTTACATATTAGAGAAAAGTACACTAGCAATAGTCCAAACCTTTAAAAGGAACAACAAAGGACCCACTCTTGAAATCAGACCAAAGCATATATGTCTTTCACCCATATGTAAAGAGAGTGGCTGCAATGGACAAAGCATCCTAAGCTTTAGCCAAAGCACAGAAGTAGGATTTTGAGCTGAATAGATATTAAAGAAGAAATAGGAGCTACGTTCTTATCTTGTTCTTCTTTTGCATCCTTTGCTCAGGTTGACATGCTGTTTGTTTTAATTGTTCAAGTAGTTTAGAAGTGGGAGCTACATGACTTAAAACTAGCCTGGTGTGTGTAGTGAATTCTAAGGGTTTGAGTACTGACCACACAATTAAGAGTGCTTCCAGACACAGAGCTCCTAGTGCTACCAATCAAAAGATATTGTGAAACGCTTTTTTCCCAATCTTTATTGTGAATTTCAACAAACAAAACAAAGAAAAAACAACATCACAAAACCAAAAAGAAAAAAAAAGTCTAACAACATTCTAAAACCCCGAGTTTCGAATTATTACAATGTTCTGGAAAGAGTTAAAAAGGGGGGGGGAGTATAAATTACACATTAACTTCAGTAAAAGCAAACCAAATATCCACATATAAGACCATTTGCAAGCTACGCCTATATACCACTCTTTCAAATGTTGCTAGCATTATTAAGGGAGCAATCCTATGGCCGCTAGACAGCGGCTAGATGACCATAGGATATGCTGTTATCTGGGAACTGACCTCAGAGCCCGTGCTCCGGAGAACATTTGGGGATGTTCCAGGGCAGGGAGAGCGTAGCTGCCTGTACAACACATCTTCTGTGTCATACAGCACCCTCCTTCCCCACTCCGTGTTCCTGCAGATAGATAGCCGCAATCAGATGTCTAGCAGAAAAAGCAGGGCAGGAGAAGCGCAGAGGGAACGATCACCTCCATGCTTCTCCTGCCCTGCCTATCCAGATAGGATTGCTCCCTAAGTCTTCAAACCATTGCATTATGGGTGGTGAGCTTTTATCCTTCCAGTATTGTAGTATCAGTCTTTTAGCAACCAAAAGGGTGTGAAAAATCCATTTACGCTGACCATGTGTTACATTCCAAGAAGCAGGTAAATAATTTAAAAGAACGTTTACATCAGTAAATGTTAAAGAGCTTTCCAATACAAAATTTATCCATATAATAACTTCCACCCCAAAGGAGAGAACCATTGGGCATTTCCAAAACATTTTTAATTGTGAATTTCAACAAACAAAACAAAGAAAAAACAATATAAGAAAACCAAAAAGAAAAAAAAGTTTAGGGGAGCACCTCTCCTGACACGAATCTACCCATATACTATGCTCAACATCTAAAGCATAAGATCTTAACATCTAAGGCTCCAGATGCCTACACCGAGGGAAGCTTGGAAGCTGGCAAAAAGGGATAGGGCATTTTCGTTGGTGACCACCCCAAATTATGGAATAATCTCCCTGACAAAGCCCACCTAAGACTGTTATCTTTTTGGCACCAGGTTAAGACCTTCCTCTTCTCTCAGGCATTCGGCAGCATATGATAAGTTTTATTGATCCTGGAATGTCTTATGGTTATGGTTGTTTGCATTTGAGATTGCTTCTTTGAAGTTGTTATAGATATACGTTTCTTTTGTGTATATTGTCTGTTATGTGCATTTTTTATAGGGATGTACGAAAGTCACTTACCTTTTCGCGGATTCTGTTCATGGGGGGGAAGGCGTTCCATCCCTCCCCCCGGAATCCTAGACGGGGGGAGGTGATCCTGTCCTCCCCCCAGAATCATCGACGGCTGGCTGTGCTCTGCAGCGGCTCCACGGAGCAGCCGGCCAGGCCCAGGCCAGGGCCATCCGCAGCCAGATTTCCGGCCGTGGATGGCTCTGGGTAAAAAAAAAAAAAAGCGTACGCAAATGGCGGAAGCTATGGCCACCGCCATTTGCGTTCCTTATTTTTCGCCGTCTTAGTCTACGTCAATATTTACATAGACTAAGACGAAAAAAAGAAAGGGGAACGCAAATAGCGTAGTGGGCGCTATTTGCGTTCCCCTTTCTTTTCTTCATCTTAGTCTATGTAAATATTGACGTAGACTAAGACGGCGAAAAATAAGGAACGCAAATGGCGGCAGCCGTAGCCGCCGCCATTTGCATATGCGTGTGCTTTTTTTAAAAAAAAACACAGATGTGATAGGCTACGTAGGCTTTACGTAGCCTATCACATCTATGAAAAAAAAAAAAAAGACGAGACTGCAAATGGCGGTGGCAGCTGGTCGGAAGACCAGCTGCCGCCACTGGAGCCACCGCCGCCCGGAACATCCGCCCCAGGTAAGTCTCATCCCGGGGGGGGTAACCGCAGGGGGCGCGGGGGTGGCAGGCCGTTCTGCCATGGATTTCAGGGGGTTGAATGCACTGGCATTTGGCCTCACCGAGATCCGTGTCGGAATTCTCTGACGTCCCTAATTTTTTATGTAAATGGTTTTTAATCTCATAGAATACAATCACAGAATCATAGAATCATAGAATAGTAAGGTTGGAAGGGGCCTACAAGATTATCGAGTCCAACCCCCTGCTCAATGCAGGAATCCAAGTCAGAGCATCCCTGACAGATGGCTGTCCAGCCTCGTCTTGAATGCCTCCAGTGTGGGAGAGCCCACCACCTCCCTACGTAATTGGTTCCATTGTCGTATTGCTCTAACAGTCAGGAAGTTTTTCCTGATGTTCAGCCAGAAGCTGGCTTCCTGTAACTTGAGCCCATTATTCCGTGTCCTGCATTCTGGGATGCTTGAGGAGAGATCCTGGCCTTCCTCTCTGTGACAACCTTTCAAGTACTTGAAGCACGCTATCATATCTCCCCTCAGTCTTCTCTTCTCAAGGCTAAACATGCCCAGTTCTTTCAGTCTCTTTTCCACGATCATCTTTTTTCCCCTCTGAACTCTCTCCAGCTTGTCTGCATCCTTCTTAAAGTGTGGTGCCCAGAACTAGACACAGTACTCCAGATGAGGCCTAACCAGTGCTGAGTAGAGGGGAACTAGTACTTCCCTGGATTTGGAAGCTATGCTTCTATTAATGTAGTAGCCCAAAAGAGCATTTGCCTTTTTTGCAGCCACATCACATTGTTGGCTCATATTCAGCTTGTGATCTACAGCAATTCCAAGATCCTTCTCGCTTGTAGTGTTGTTGAGCCATGTATTCCCCCATCTTGTAAGTGTGCATTTGGTTTCTTTTTCCTAGGTGTAGAACTTGGCATTTATCCCGCCCAATTTGCAATATCTCTGCATATTGTATTTTTTAATGTTTTTAATATTTGTAAACCGCTCAGAGAGCTTCGGCTACTTCCATTCGGCATTGACTGCATTATACCTCCAACAATTAGCTGAATTAGACAAGCCTTTATTTAAAAGATGTTGTGGAATCCAATAGACCCAAAACAAAAGTTTTTGCTGAATAAGGTGTAACCAAACATCTGTAAAGATATCTGATACAGATGCCAAAACAGCAGTCCATTGATTAAACAAAATAGGACGTTCCAATTCCCTGTTCCATTCCTGCAGTAAACCACTTGTATCATATTTATTCATTGCTAATAAATATTTATAAACATGAATCATGGGTCAATATATCTGATCAGCTTCAGTGAGTATTTCCAGTAGTGAAGGAGACTCCGAAGCAGTAAAAGCAGCAGGACCGAATCTCGATACCAACAAATGCTTCAGTTGCAAGTACTGCCATTCCGCTGTAGCAGGCAAATCAAATTGATCTCGCAAAGTTGAAAATAACATGAACTCATCATCAACCCCCACTAATTGATCCAGGGTAAAGATCATTTTATCTGTCCAGGTCTGCCATAAAAACATTTTCTTTCCAATTCTTACATCTGGATTTCCCCATAAAGTCAATTTAGCATGGGAAAATGGGTCAAACTGTAATTGACATGACATTATATGCCACACTTCTCTAACTGCCAAAATTGTGGGAGGAGCTCTGTCTGGTAATTAAGGTAATTAGGTCCTTAATATGCCAAGAACCTAATGCCATCTATTTAAAGAGAGGCTTGAGACAAGATGATTCCAACACTGACCAAGGTGGAAAATCTAACTGGAAAAGACCAACATTTAGTACAAGTCAGCAAATAGGCTGGTGGTACATACTGTAGCTAGATCCGGAAAACCAAACCCGCCTTCATTAATTGGAAATTGCATCCTTTTCAAATATATTCTTGGTGGAAAGGAACCCCAAAAGAATTTACAAAACAAAGCATTAAGTTTTTGGAAATATTTGCCAGGTACAAGTATAGGGATCCCATGTACAACATAAATAATTCAAGGTATGGTATTCATCTTAAGTGTATTCACCTTACCCAATAAACTCAACTTTAAAGATGCCCATCTATCTATATCTCATGAAATATCATTGATCAACTTGTGAAACTCTTAACGTTGTTGTTATTTTTGTCGTTGATGATGATAATGAAATAAAAAGATGAAAGTGGTGGGAAAACATGGGAGGGTTACAAGTTGAAGATGCAGTTGTCTGGACTCTCCATACACTTCTGTATATGGAGCAGAGGGATTGCATGACAAAAGCTTCATCTGAAAGCATGCTGGGTGTTCATTTGATTAGTATCACTAGGGCCATATATTTCCAATATACCATGGGAATCATAAACTTTTCTACCCATATCAATAGGCACTGCAAATTGCTACATGGCTAAAAGTAACATAGTCTGAATTCACTACACTGCCAGGGCCAATTTAGGGTTGCATGACCCCTTCATTAAATAAATGTGTGTACATATCAATTTTGTTTTTTAACTGTAATACTGGCTGATAGGATTCTAGCTGAGCTTTCTCTTCAATCCTTCCCCTGTAGAGGATAATTTAACCCAATACTCTCATACATACATTTGGCATCAGAAAGAGACAAGGAGCAGGGGAAACTCAGCCCCAATATGGGTAGCAGAAACATTGGCACTGTGGTGCTCCCATGAAATCCCTCTGAATTATGTGTTATTCATTGTTTTATAATAACACTAGTAGACTATCAATTTGATGAGCTGGGGAGAGGTGTCTGGGGAGAAGGCAGCTTTCCCCCACATCCAAGAGGAGAAACTCCCAGAATATAGCAAGAGAACTGAAAAAGGAACAACCACACCAGAAGTCTTAACATGCCCAAATTATGTCTTCTTTTGCATTCTCCTCCAGTCCACACTGCTCTGCCCTGCCCACAGCAATGGAGGCCCATGCAGTATTGGACTGTACAGTGACCATGTCATTGGGACTGATTAGGTATTTCGTGATCTTGATTAGTATCAGTGGAGGCTTTTAAAAAGCCTAATTGCAGGGTGGGACAATTTTTCAGGGGAGGGGCACACAGGAAGGGGAAGGTTCATCCTTCCTCCCCCAGCAGTGATCCCTCCAAAGAATGTCCCTCGCATGGCAATTAGGCTTTTTTTTAAAGCCTCCACTGGCACCAATGAAGGCTCCGTAAAACCTAATTACTATACCAGGAGGGAGAGGACAGAGGGGAGTCTCCTACAGTCCTGGACTAGACCACACAGCCTTGATGTATTCTGAGTTAATGCCTGTCTTTATCTTTCTTGGGCTCTGTCAAGGTTGAAGGCCTGCTTTCTGCCATGGGAATAGACTGGGCCATCATGTCTGAGGTAACAACCTGGAGCTGGCGGTTATCTAACAGTTCCTCAGCCCTACTGCTCAAGGCCAAGCTCAGTCCATGTTAATCGGGAAAGAGATAAAAGTTGTGTCTGATGGAAAGAACCTGCCTCTTCTGAGGTGAGGTGGTGAGCCCAGGGGTTGAGTTTTGATTGGCTATACGAATTGTGCCTTGAGTTGCTAGGCTGGGCAATAAATAGAGGGCTGAGGAAGAGGCGGGTCATCTTCCTTTGCCCTGATGGTTCTTGGGTGTGTTGAAAGGCTGGAAACTATCCTGGAAGGCACATACTTTGCTATGTATCAGATATACTAGCTAGCTTTATTGTTTTCCTTCTTGGGAGTGTGTATAACGGCTCTCAGAGTTCCTAGGTATTTTGGTATTTGTAATCTTGCTTGTAATTTCCTGTATTTCACTTCCCCATTGTTCCTTCCCTTTTAATAAACTTTTCCCGAACTTTTAGTTGGTATGGCGTGTTCTGCATAACTTCAGTGCTACTTTTAGTGCCTATTGGCCAGGGTGAAAGGCTACTAGGTTATTGTGGGGATTTGTGGCCAGGTTTGGCCCCAGCAATCCTTCACAGGCTCTTGTTTGCTTAGAATCTTAAATTCTGGATGAGTGCATTTTTTGAACTCCATCTGTTCATCACCTGAAATACTGTGATCTTGTTTGTTGGCATCCCAAAATCCTTGGGCCATCTTGATTCATCTTGCTTGTCCATCTGGATAATTTTCTGTTTCCTATGAGACTGCATTCCTGATCCTGAATGGATTTGTGAACTGCTGTGGACCAGAGGGGGGGGTATCTATTACAGCCAACAGATTAGCCCTGGTCTGGCTCTTGTTCTAAGCAGTTATTCCCACTGGTATGATCATGATATCATCTTCCTAGATCAGACGCACATTTTTTAAAATAAACATCCAGAACTTTATAAAGTACGACTTATGTGATAGAGTAAAAAACAATGACAAAAATTTGTGTGAAATCTATTGATCTTATTCCAAAATCTATAAATGTAATTATACTGTATAAAAGCACGTGATGTATATCATAATGACAAGGCTTTTTCACTGGAAGTTCTTGAGTTTCAGTGAATTGTGCCAATAATCTAATCTGAGTTAGTTTCACAGGCTATTTGGAACTATAATGCCAAACCTTCCTTACCTCAAAACAAAACGCTATCATAAGAATGTTTTTAATGGCTGATAAATGGAAGTGCATTTTTAAATAAAAAATATTAAGAATATTTAGTAGGGATGGTGGGATCTGCCAAGCTCGATCCCATCAAGGTTCTTGTTTTGTCACTGCCAAGCTCATTCCTTCTCAGTTCTGTACAGGCCCCCCCCCCCCCTACAGAAATTTGTATACATTTTTGTGTGCATTTTTCAAAGGTATGCATTTTTGTATGCATAAACCTGTTACTAATGTGTGTTTGTGTGCATTTTAAAAATGTACAGTTTTCTTTGTGCAGTTGTCAAATTTGTGCATGTTAATACATTTTCTTTTTTGTCAGATGGGTTGCAAGTTTAAAAATGTATGGTTTTCCAAACACAAATTGTATTCATGTCTGCATTGGGTTCTGAAAGGTAAATCAGTAAACAAACAAACACCTTGATGGTGTGAATTTCTCAACCATCCCTATTATTTAGAGCAATTTCTTTCTTCATTGCCAACCTCATGCTGTTCCACTCATTTTGTCTTTCTTTACTATCTTAGAAATGTACAAACGTAGAAAGGGGGGATGCATCTGGCCTGTGATCCTATGCATGTTTACTCAGAAGTAAGACCCACTGTCCTGGTTTGTACATAATACTAACCCATCGTTTATTCAACCCATGGGTTGCTGAATTCTGGGTTGCTGTAATGCGAGAACCAGTCACACTAGCAAACTATGGTTTGGTAACCACAACAAACCAGAAAGAGAACTCATTTTTGTTGTTGTTAGGTCATGAACTCTGGGTTGTTTAAACCACGCGCTGTTGTTATGTGTGAACCTAGAACCATAGGTTTAGGGGTGCACGAAAGTCCCTTACCTGTCCTCGAAGCTTTTCGCGGTGGGGGGGAGGCACTTCGCTGCTCCCCCCGCGAAGTTCAGGCCGGGGGAGGAGGCTTCCCGCCTCGCCCGGACAAAATTCAGGCTGGGGGGGAGGCTTCCCGCCTCACCCGGCCGAAATTCAGGCCGGGGAGGAGGCGCCTCGCTTCGCCCGGCCGTGAACTAAAAAGTTGAAAAAAAAAACGCCCCCGTGATAGGCTACGTGATGATTAACGTAGCCTATCACGGCTAGATCTGCAAAGTCAGCTGTGATAGGCTACGTAAATCGTCACGTAGCCTATCACGGGGGCGTTTTTTTTTTCTTTGATTGGAATGGCGGCGGTGGCAGCCGGTCGAAAGATTGGCTGCCGCACCCGCCCCTGACGAAGACCCACCGAACCGCCGGCCGGACCCGCCGCTGGGAGGGACATTCGCCAAAGGTAAGTCCCGTCCCGGGGGGGGTGGAGAATTTCTCTCCAAAACTTGTTTGGGGGGCCGAACACGTTGGCACTCGGCCCCCCGAAGTTTCGGGGAGAAATTCTCCGCCAACCCTACATAGGTTGTTCATGGGTTGTTTCACCAGGCTACAAATGTGGTGGGCAAGAGTGGTAAAAAAAAACACCAGCTGCTCTTCATGCTGCAAAAGCATTTGGGATACTGGGCGGGATCAGGTGAAGGTAGGGATGTCAGAGAATTCCGCGACAGATCTCCGTCAGGCCAAATGCCAGTGCATTCGGCCCCCCGAAATCCATCACGGAATGGCCTGCCACCCCACCGCCCCCCATGGATCCCTCCGGGGATGAGACTTACCTGGGGCAGATGTTCCGGATGGCGGCGACTCCAGCCGCGGCTTCGGCAGTGGCAGCTGGTCTTCCAACTGGCTGCCGCCGCCATTTGCAGTCTGTGTCTCCCCCCCCCCCATAGACATGATAGGCTACGTAAAGACTGACGTAGCCTATCATGTTTGGGTTTTTTTTAAAAAAAATGCGTACGCAAATGGTGGCGGCTACAGCCACCGCCATTTGCGTTCCTTATTTTTTGCCGTCTTCGTCTACGTCAATATTTACGTAGACTAAGACTAAGAAAAGAAAGGGGAATGCAAATAGTGCCCACTACGCTATTTGAGTTCCCCTTTCTTTTCTTTGTCTTAGTCTATGTAAATAATGACGTAGACTAAGACGGCGAAAAATAAGGAAAGCAAATGGCGGCGGCCATAGCCGCCGCCATTTGTGTACACGTTTTTTGTTGTTGTTACCCAGAGCCCTCCGTGGCCAGAAATCTGGCTGTGGACGGCCCTGGCCTGGGCTTGGCCCGCTGCTCCGTGGAGCTGCCGCAGAGCACAGCCGGCCGTCGAGGATTCCGGGGGGAAGGACCGGATCGCCTCCCCCCCTGTCTAGGATTCCGGGGGGAGGGATGGAATGCCTCCCCCCCCCCATGAACAGAATCCGCGAAAAGGTAAGTCACTTTCGTACATCCCTAGGTGAAGGAGAGAAACAAACAACCGATGGTTTGTTTGATCATCTGCCAGATAAACCCTGGGTAGGACAACAAGCCAAGGGTTAACCATGGGTTAGTGTTTCCTGTGAACATAGGTCACTATGTTCAACGGTCTTGCTTCCAAGTAAGTGCGCATAGGATTGCGGCATTAGTTTGAGAAAATGGCTTTCTTTTTCTTAAAACAAATGGAATGAACTAACTTTATTGGATTTCTTGTGGATTGTTGTGCAGAGAGTGATCAATGATGAATTCTTACATATAGACCATAAAGGCCATTGCTCCTGGTCTTAGTGAAACCATTTGTTTAGATCATAAACAGTGAATTGAATAGTACAGAGAACAAGTGCAAAGAGGTAACTTAAGCCAGGGGTGGGGAATCTAAATGGGGTGAAGTGTAAGATGACCCCCCTGCCCAGTCCTCTGTGAGCCAGATTATGCCAGTGAGTGAGACTACTCCCATTGACAACATCCTGTCCCTGACTGAAGCGCCGGCTAGAGGTCCTCCAGCCAGTGCTTCAGTTGGGGATCTGGCTTCATTGATCACTGATAGGAAATAACAGCAGAGGTTCCTTTAGCCCTGATGGGGTGGGCCTTGGGGAGGGGTATGGGTTGGCCTGGTGGGTCAAATTGGACCACATGCTGGAGGTTCTTTATCCCTGAGTTAGTCTGATGGATATGGTTTTAAGTTGACTTTTTCCAATTTATTTCAGTTTAACATAGTTGTTGCACAGTGTGATTCTATGCATATTTACTCTGAAGGAAGTCCCATTCAGTTTATAAGTCCTAGACAGTGGGCTGCAAATTACTACAAACATTTTGAAAATCATATACTATGGAAAAAACAAAAAATATTAATTCTCCAATCACAAAAGTTAATATTATAGTGCTTAGAGCTAAAACACATCAAATGCTACAATACAAGTTATTTCTCCTGAGGCATTCCTATCAGCTTAGGCTAATTTTTAAAAGTTTATAATAAAAGGCAGCTCTGTCTTGTCTGAATTAAGGTTCAATTTATTAAACCCATTCAGTCCATTATTGCCTTCAGACAATGATTCGAAACTTCAACAGCCGCCCTGAAGTCAAATGAAAAAGAGAAACAGAGTTCAGTATCATGAACATATTGGTGACATCACACTTCAGATCCCAGAATAATATGTTAAACTGCATGGGGAAAAATGGATTCTTGTGGGACACCATAGGCTAATGGCCAAGGAGCCAACCAGTAGTCCCCTAGAACCACCCCTCTGAAGCAACCACAGTGACCTCAAGTCCCATCTCAGCCAAGCAATCCCAAAGTATACCATGATAAATATATCTAAAACCACCAAGGTCCAGCAGAACAAACCAGGATACACACCTCTTGTCCAGTTCCTGGTGTAATCAGACATCAAAGTGGCCTGAAGCCAAATTGAACTAGACTACAGAAGAATAAGAATGAAGAGAAAAGGGAGGAGGCAAGTAGATTAGGCAGTGAAAAAGAGATAATAATCCCAAGATATGAGAGAAGGAATGAAAGAGTGGTGGAGAACAATCAGATGGGAAGAGAAGTTGGGGGCTTGCAGTCACGCACCCAGTCAATATTGTTCTAAATGGACACACTTTCATACACATTCCATACACATATCTGGCAAGGATCTCATTAGCAAACATTTACTGAAGAAGGATTGCGTCAGATGCATTTTAGTATAGGAACTGTTTTACCTTCAGATATTTTGATGCCAGTAATAATTTGAGGCCACTGCATGAGTCATTGTCACTAGATAGTTATTAGACACATGCCTAGTTTGCCTAGCAGTAAATCTTGCCCTGCCAAGTATCTATGTCTGAGATTTCCAGCCAATTATGCTAGAGTTCTTCTAGCGTTGCCAGGTCACAACACAGAGAAGTGGCCTGTACAAGAATCTGGCTTCAGGTAGAACTGCACAATGCCAAGCAGCAATTGACTGGGAGCAAGGCCAGATGTGAAGATGAAAAAGCCTATTTTATTCACATAAAATTGTCAATTTTGCTGCGGACAATGGATTCTCCACAGGCCTAATCTACATGTTATGATTATCATATGATAATCTGCTTCTGTGCAATGACTTACCCCTGCTACTGCAATAACTTATAGAGTTATTGTACTTCTGTGACACATAGAGATTTTCTGTAGCAGGACCAGGAGCATATACCACTGGAAAACAGCAGCTCCATATGAGATGAAACAACAACATGGTGATTCAGTCTATACATCATGGTGGAGGGCAGGGCTGGCCCAAGACATTTTTGTTGCCTGAGACAACGGAAAAGAAGCATCCCTTTCCACATACAGAAGTCAAGTAGACTGGCAGTTGAATCTTACTGATCATAAGACAGTTCCTCCACTACATCTGAGGGCAGCAGTCTAGTTTAGGGTATGTGGAGCAGGCTGCCTCGCACTCACACAGCTCTGGTAGCCTCCAACACCTAACCATTACTTCCCTCCCCCAGTATCTGCTGCCTGAGGCAATTTCCTCACTCTGCCTAATGATAGGACTGGCCCTGGTGGAGGGGGCAAGTTATCATTAACAAACCAGTTCAAGTGTAGATACAATGTCTGCTTCATACTTCAGAGAAATCCCAAAATGGAGAAGGATGAGAAGAAACCAAAATCGATTTTAAAAACCCTGAAGTAGCTAGAACCCCCAAACAGAAGCACTCTACACTTCTACTACACAATGTAGTAATTGTATCTAGCATACCAAGCCTTACATTTGGGGTTATCCAAACTGAAATGGATTTTATTATGTGAAACTGCAGCTGAATTTAGGTTACACATTTCATTTAAATGTCACTATAAAAAAACAGCAACTACCAAAACCTCAAAGTGGCTTACATCTAAGGACAGCAGGTCACTGTTCTGAAGTGCTGTGAACATTTGCAGTATGTACAGCTCTGTAGATGGATTTGGCAATGCTTCCCCTCAGAAGGAGAGCAGTAAATTACCATGG
This sequence comes from Heloderma suspectum, assembly GCF_057233095.1. Taxonomy (NCBI): domain Eukaryota; kingdom Metazoa; phylum Chordata; class Lepidosauria; order Squamata; family Helodermatidae; genus Heloderma; species Heloderma suspectum. Next base: position 73,700,017 of record NC_139460.1, on the reverse strand, counting down.
AAAATAACACACTTTGATTCCACTACAGGGGTTATCCTTGCTGTGAACACAGCTTAAATTAAGTGGCAAATACTGTAAGAAAACCTGTAGCGTATCTGGCAACTTGAGGCATGTCAGTTCTAGAGCCATTACGCTGACATTGATGGCTTTCCTACCTCTAGCTACATTGTGGGACTTCATACATTCAGTTCAGGAAAACAAACTTAATTTAAAGGAACTTGGTGGAATGCTTTTAGGAATACATACAGGAAATAGTGCTTCTTTATTGCTAGGCAGTAATGAAATTGGTATTGACAGCATGTTTTAAAAAGTAGTAGTATGGAACTAATAATAGTATCATTCAAGTGGGCCCCTGCAACAAATGTTGAAGTGTAGAGTGCTTCTGTTTGGGGATTCTAGCTACTCCAGGGTTTTTAAAATCCATTTTGGTTTCTTCTCACCCTTCTCCATTTTGGGATTTCTCTGAAGTATGAGGCAGACATACTTGTGCCCATCCCACTACATTAACATATTTTATTCCTCTTTTGATGTTTATGGGAAGTTCTCACTTCCTTCTGTAGGGATACTTTAAAATAGCTTGCCAGTGTAAACCAGAAAATTACCTATCCAAACAATGACATCGTTCTGTTTGCCCTTTTTTCTCTGTCACCTGGTTTGCACATAACAACAGCCCATGGGTTAAACAGCCCGTGGGCTGTTGTCCATGAGTGGGAGAGTGCGGCCCTGCTGCCTGCAGCACGCCTTCCGCTTTTACTCAGTAACCCACAATTGGCTCCTTTGTAGGTTGCTTAGTTTGTCATCCGAACTCGGAGTGCTGGGTTGTTTAGGGGCTCGTCCCATGGGCTATTATGTGAGAAATGGCCCAATATATCTCCTCCTCTCTCCTCCTTATCCAGCCACTCTATTCTATCCCTCCTTCCACACAGTTTTCATTTTTCTCCCCAGCCACTTTATTTCAGTACCTTTCCCACCCAGTTATTGTTTCTCTTTCTCTCCAGTCTATCAACATTCCTTTCCAATGAGATATCACTGGGCTGTGTTTTGGGGTTCCCCCCTCAGGGATTTTTAAAAGATTTTTCCTACTACTGAAAACCTTGGGGTTACTCCAAGTCTGCTGATACTTACCTTTTGTATTTGGTTGGTGCAGTTGGGCTACATTTTCACGTGCAGGAAAATGTGATTCAGAAATAAATGGGACATTACTGAAAATGTACTATATAACTTTGGCTCTTGCTTAGACCAAATTTCCCCTGGCTGCACACAAATGCCAGAATAATCAAGATGGCAAGTATATGGTATAACTACAATACCTATTTTCCTCTAATGACACTCTGTTGGTCTTTTCATACATTCCTACACTGTCAGGTCACTGCTCGGGATTTCCTTTACTAATGGGAATGGCCTTCCTTTGACTGTAGTTCATGTCCAGTAGACATGAATATATTGCGCTGGTATTTGTTTTTTACTATGTATATTGATGTTTTATTTTTTTAATGTTTTGCTGCAATAAATAAGTAACAATGAACATAAATAAAAATAAATACATGTTATATACACAAACCAGTTCAACAACAACAAAATATTTTCTAGAAAATACGTCCTAGACTACTGATGTAGCAACTCACAGGATTGGCAGGATTAGGTCAAAAACTCTAGGCACCTCTGGATCCAGCCCCAGGAAAAGCTGAGCAGCATCCATCAGTGTTGCTTCTCCAGGGCTTGTTCACTCTACCTGAAGAGATTAAACACAATCAGGTAGCTTTACAAACTCAAAATACAAGCGGCAGCAAAAACAACAAAAAGGCAACCTCAAATAATAAAAAGCATAAAATATCAATATTCAAGACAAACTAGAATCTTTAGTGGAATGGAAAAATATAAATCTGATAAATAATACAACAATAAAACAAAACAGCAAATATGATAAAATACAACAATCAATTTTGCAAAATAAAAAGAGACAGGCAGGGAAATCCTAAGCGGGCCATGGAGGGAGTGGAGCACTGCATCCAAAGCCCTTGTCAAAGAAAAACTTTTCTTCTGTTTATTTCCAAGCGTTCACTTTTATTATTCAGCTGAACAAAAGACAGACATCCATGTATGGAAGAGAATCCATGGATTCACTTAATAAATAAATAATCCTCAGGGTATTTATACCTGGCTACAAAGGCACGTTTGGCAACAGTAGATTGGATACAAAATCTAGTAAAAGGTCAGAGAAAATAATTCATTCGCTACTCATCAGGTTCAAGCTTGTCTCACACAATCTAGATAATCACGCTTACTTGTAGACTTTTGGCTACATGCAGCTTCACTTCTAGCTAATGAACTTTCTTTCACACCCAGCTGACTCATGCCAGTCAGGCCAAAAAGAGTGACCCAGTTTACATGATTGAGGGGTGGTTAATAAGAACCATGGCCTGTTGTAGGGTTCAAGGATGGCTGGGTTCGCATGACATAGGATGCTGTGCTGCAAAGGGTAATTATGCTGAACCCCTGGCAAATGACTTGTGCGCGCAGCAGGAGAAATAAGCCACTGTCATTATATGAACACGGCCCGTGTATGATTATGTGAACATGGCCTGTGTGTGTTGGGGGGATGCTGGACATTTCAGCCCAGAGATCTTGGCATTCACAGTCCTCCCCATTGACAGCAAAGACTGGGATTAGCTATACCAACTCCTTCTTGGGCCTGGCTAGGGGAGTGGAGCAACTATCGATCCAGTGGAACAGCTTTGGATCCAATGGATCCAAAGACAGCTCTTCCCCCCTCTGCCCTGTCCCTGGAATATTTCAGGAATTTCTGGTGGTAGCTTTTCACCCACTTAGGGTCAATAGGGGCCTCTACTGCAGTGGAGTGGCTCCACTGCAGTAGTGGTGAGGTCACCAGCAGAAGCCAGTGGGGGCCAGAGACTGTGGAGAGATTAGGACAGTGCCTTAGAACAAGGGTCCCCAACGTGGGGCCCATGGGTGCTATGGCACCTGCAGGCACCTCGAATGGCTCCTGTAAAGCTCTTTACTCCTTACCCCCTTCAAAAAAGAATAATAATAAAGAACTGAAAAATGTTAGTGTACCAGGTTCTCCTTCCTGCTCCTGAACCTGCTGCTGATCAGCTGTTCAGCAAGCCAGTAGGGAAAGCAGAGGGGAGAGACAGAGTGAGGCTATGTGGGGGAGAAACAGCAAAGTAAAGAGGTGGAGGGAGAACTAGCAAGGATAGCGGCTGGGACTGGACAGAAACAGCAAGATAAAGGGGTGAATGAATACAAAACAGCAAGGATAGGGGCTCGGAAGGGAGAGAAAGAAAAAGGCTAGGGAAGGGGAAGGGAGAGAAATAGTGAGGAAAGGGGTTGGGGGAGAGAAATAGCAACGTTAGAGGCTTGGAAGAAGGGGAAATGGAAAGAGTTGCTTCCTGGCCTGCCCAATCTTCTTCCATCCACACAGAATTTTCCCCTTTGCTCTATCTCTTTCTGCTCCTCGCCTCTTGACTAGCTAGGCTCCATGGCAGCCATTATGTGATTAGCCACATCCTCCATGGGACCCATTTTGTGGTGATGCCCACAGCACTTTCTGAAATTCCCAAATGTGCCCTCGGGTCCAAAAAGGTTGGGGACCTCTGCCCTAGAACATAAAAACAATCAGAACAAAATGTATTTATTTATTTATTTCATTTCTATACTGCCCAATAGCCGAAGCTCTCTGGACGGTTCACAAAAAAAGTCCTCTAATATTTCCTTTAAAATGATCTATCCTGCCTTCATCAAAGCCTATAACACTATTGTCTTGTTGTTGTTGTTCAGTCGTTCAGTCGTGTCCGACTCTTCGTGACCCCATGGACCATAGCACGCCAGGCCTTCCTGTCCTGCGCTCTCTCCCGGAGCGTGCTCAAGTTCATATTCAACTATTGTCTTAGGGGACTGTAAATTGTCTTTATAATCTTAGTTTAACTTTGTCATTTATATGTTTTATATGATCTTTGTTTTTATGTTACCAACTAGTTTTATTATTTCTCCTGTGTTTGACTTGGATATGCAACAGCTGCAACACAAGTCCTAAAATCTTGCAATCTGGTAGTGTTAAAATGCTACATTATTATAGAGTATTTGAAAGATGGATAGGAAAAAGCTCTTAATTGATGTGTCAAATTTAAAGGGGTAATCATATATTGTAAAAAAAAAAACCCACTGCATTACATCCAGAACAATTTGGTAGAAAAGTCTTCTTGCTTTAAAGTTTAAATGGAATTTAATAAAACTGATCTCACTGGTAGAAAATTGTACATTCAGTGAGAAATTATTTTATGTTACTTTATTTCTTTAAAAAAAATTGAATGAATTCCATACTTACAGTAACTGTGAGGAAAAGCTGGATTTTGCTTAGAGTTTGCCCAAAGCGTGTGTGTGTGTGTGTGTATGATTGTGTGAGTGTGTGTGTATATATATGTGTGTGTGAGAGAGAAAGAGAGCAGGAGAAAAATAAAGCCAATCTTAAAATCTGTTTTCTTTCAGAAAAAGTTAAGACAACCGCTCAACTATACTTGTGACTATGGTTTCTAGCCATAAGTCTATAATCAGTAATACATTGCAAGAAATACATTTCTGGCAATTATAATACTTTAATGATTAAAGTAAATCCAGTTATGTGGCCTTGTTTCTTATCATATGGTTGAAGGTATATTATAAAACTCTGGAAAGTGCATTTCTTTTTTCCCCCTTATTGCTAAGAATTGTAAACTTTATAGACTGGAATTCTTGCTACCACTTTTGAGCTTGCTTAAAAGCAGGTTTATCATATATAATTTTTTAAAAGTACAATGTATAATTTTACCAGAGGAAAAATAGTAGATATCATAAATTGTTATTAAGAACAAATCATGAACTACCATTTCAGTGTATTTAATTAAACTGGCTTAGTAGATTAAATTAGTTTAGTAGATAAAGGGAATACAATTACTAGGCCTCAGCAAAAGTTTTGACCTTCAGCCTGATCCTATTCATAGTTACTCCAAAGTAAGTGCTACTATGTGCAGTAAGTGCATATGCACAGTTAGTGTTCACGCAAAATGCTGAAAACCTATGCATATTTATTTATGAGTAAATGCCATAGAATTAAATGGAAGTTGTTCTCAACCGATTATGGGTAAAATCATACAGCAAACCTGACATGGGGGGGAAAAAAACCCTCTTCCTAAGAAAGTGTAAGATATTTAGGCTGCAATCCTAGATACACGTATCTGCGAATGTCCCATTGAACTCAGTGGGACTTACTTCTGAGTATACCTGTATGGGATTGCTCTGTTAGACTACAGAAAACTTTCATAGACTAGATATGCAACTAACTGAAAGTGCCACTCAAAATAACATCACATTGGAAAGAAAAAGTCAATAGCGATCAAAAGAAGCAATGCTCGGCCCATTGTTCAGTTTCACCATAAATGTGTACCTCCCAATCTCCTTCTATATCTAATAAATTATTTTAATGAATGCACCATGGCAGGCATTGATCAAGTTTTTTTCTGAACCTACTGGAAGTGAAAGAGTTATTAGCTTATAAAAACATATGAGCTGTGCTTCTTACTTCTCTCTGTATTCTTTGCTCCAAGACTTTTTATTAATGAAGTGGGTTTTAATCAATAAATTGATATAACTCACAAATATTTTATTTTCTGCTTATATTAAGGTTTGCATGCAGTGTCATGTGAAAAAATTAAATTTAGATCTCTGTTTGCACAATAAGCTTATACTGATATCCTTTAAAGTGAAACATAGAAATAAGGAAGTCATAGGGATCTTTTCTGCGATGTGTCACTGTTGCTTTGTTGTTAATGTTAATAGTCATGAAATGTCTTTGGCAATGAGGAACTATTAGCCTTAAGTAAGAGAGCAAGTGTGGCGTAGTGGTTAGAGTGTTGGACTGCGATTCAGAAGACCTGGGACTCCACTCAGCCTTGAAGATTACTGAGTGATTTTAGGCCAGTCACTGACTCTCAGCCTAACCTAGCCCATAGGGCTGTTGTGAGGATAAAATGGAGAAAAGGAAGATAATGTAAGCTGCCTTCGGTTCCTCACAGGAGGAAAAAAGGTGGGATATAAATGTAACAAATAAATGTTGTTGTTGTTGTTGTTGTTTATTCGGTCAGTCACTTCCGACTCTTCGTGACTTCATGGACCAGCCCACACCAGAGCTTCCTGTCAGCCATCGCCACCCCCAGCTCCCCCAAGGTCGAGTCCGTCACCTCCAGAATATCATCCATCCATCTTGCCCTTGGTCGGCCCCTCTTCCTTTGGCCTTCCACTTTCCCTAGCATCAGCATCTTCTCCAAGGTATCCTGTCTTCTCATTATGTGGCCAAAGTACTTCAGTTTTGCCTTTCATATCATTCCCTCAAGTGAGCAGTCTGGCTTGATTTCCTGGAGTATGGACTGGTTTGATCTTCTTGCAATCCAAGGCACTCTCAGAATTTTCCTCCAGCACCACAGTTCAAAAGCATCTATCTTCCTTCGCTCAGCCTTCCTTATGGTCCAGCTCTCGCAGCCATAGGTTACTACGGGGAATACCATTGCTTTAACTATGCGGACCTTTGTTGTCAGTGTGATGTCTCTGCTCTTCACTATTTTATCCAGATTTGTCATTGCTGTCCTCCCAAGAAGTAAATGTCTTCTGATTTCCTGGCTGCAGTCAGCATCTGCAGTAATCTTTGCACCTAGAAAGACAACGTCTGTCACTGCCTCCACGTTTTCTCCCTCTATTTGCCAGTTATCAATCAAGTTGGTTGCCATAATCTTGTTTGTTTTTTTGAGGTTGAACTGCAACCCAGCTTTTGCACTTTCTTCTTTCACCTTCATCATGAGGTTCCTCAGCTCCTCCTCGCTTTCAGCCATCAAAGTGGTATCATCTGCACATCGGAGATTGTTAATGTTTCTTCCAGAGATTTTAACTCCAGCCTTGGCTTCATCAAGCCCAGCACGTCGTATGATGTGTTCTGCATACAGGTTGAATAGGTAGGGTGAGAGTATACAACCCTGCCATACTCCTTTCCCAATCTTAAACCAGTCCGTTGTTCCATGGTCTGTTCTTACTGTTGCTACTTGGTCGTTATACAGATTCCTCAGGAGGCAGACAAGATGACTTGGTATCCCCATACCACCAAGAACTTGACACAATTTGTTATGATCCACATAGTCAAAGGCTTTAGAATAGTCAATAAAACAGAAAGAGATGTTTTCCTGAAACTCCCTGGCTTTCTCCATTATCCAGCGGATATTGGCAATTTGGTCTCTAGTTCTCTGCCTTTTCTAAACCCAGCTTGTACATCTGGCAATTCTTGTTCTATGAATTGCTGGAGTCTACCTTGCAAGATCTTGAGCATTACCTTACTGGCATGTGAAATAAGTGCCACTGTTCGATAGTTTGGACATTCTTTGGTGCTTCCCTTTTTTGGTATGGGGATATAAGTTGATTTTTTCCAATCTGTTGGCCATTCTTGTGTTTTCCAAATTTGCTGGCATATGGCATGCATCCCCTTGACAGCATCATCTTGCAAGAATTTAAACAGTTCAGCTGGGATACCATCATCTCCTGCTGCCTTGTTATTAGCAATGCTTCTTAAGGCCCATTCAACCTCACTCTTCAGGATGTCTGCCTATAGCTCACTGACCACACCGTCAAATCTATCCCTGATATCATTATCCTTCCTATACAGATCTTCTGTATATTCTTGCCACCTTTTCTTGATCTCTTCTGCTTCTGTTAGGTCCTTGCCATATTTGTTTTTGATCACACCCATTTTTGCCTGGAGTTTACCTCCCATGTTTCTAATTTTCTGGAAGAGGTCTCTTGTCCTTCCTATTCTATTATCTTCTTCCGCTTCCGCACATTGCTTGTTTAAAAATAATTCCTGATCTCTTCTGGCTAACCTCTGGAATTTTGCATTTAATTGGCCATATCTACCCCTATCACTGTTGCCTTTTGCTTTCCTTCTTTCTTGGGCTGCTTCCAGTGTCTCAGCAGACAGCCATCTTGCCTTCTTGGTTTTCTTTTTCTTTGGGACGCTTTTTGTTGCCGCCTCCTGAACAATGTTGCAAACTTCTGTCCATAGTTCTTCCGGGACCCTATCTACTAAATCTAGTCCCTTAAATCTATTCTTCACCTCCCCTGCATATTCATTAGGAATATCAGTGAGCTCATATCTAACTGATCTGTGGGTCTTCCCTATTCTCTTTAGTCTGATTCTAAATTGTGCAATAAGAAGTTCGTGATCTGAACTACAATCAGCTCCAGGTCTTGTTTTTACCAACTGCATAGATGTCCGCTACCTTTGGCTACAAAGGATGTAGTCAATCTGATTTCGGTGTCGACCGTCTGGTGAAGTCCATGTATAAAGTAATCTCTTAGATTGTTGGAAGAGAGTGTTTGTTATGCACAGTGAGTTGTTTTGGCAAAATTCTATCAGCCATGCTTGCCTGTAATTCCAGGTGTCGTTTGACTACCCACCTTAGCAGTCCAGTCTCCTGTAATGAAAATAACATCTTTTTTTGGCATACTATCCAGTAGGTAGGTGCTGCAGATCCTCATAGAACTGATCTACTTCTGCTTCTTCAGCATCTGTGGTTGGGGCATATATTTGGATCACTGTGATGTTAAATGGCTTACCCTGAATTCAATTGAGATCATTCTGTCATTCTTTGGATTGTATCCAAGCACTGCTTTAGCCACTTTATTATTAATTATGAAGGCTACTCCATTTCTTCTGTGGTCCTCTTGTCCACAGTAGTAGATCTGGTGGTCATTTGATGTGAAGTGGCCCATTCCAGTCCATTTCATTTCACTGACACCCAAAATGTCTATATTTAATTTGGACATCTCCCCAATAACCACATCCAATTTGCCCTGGCTCATAGCTCTTACATTCCAGGTTCCTATGGTGTGTTGAACTTTAGAACATCGGATTCGTCGTTCACCACCAGCACCATCGGCTGCTAGCCGTCCTTTCGGCTTTGAGCTAGCTGCATCATCATATCTGGGGCTAGTTGAACTTATCCTTTGTTCCTCCCCAGTAGCATTTTGACCATCTTCCAACCTGGGAGTCCCATCTTCCGATGGTATACCGACATATCTCTGGTTGTACTGATCCATTTAGTTTTCATGGCAAGAATACTGGGGTGGGTTGCCGTTTCCTTCCCCAGGGATCGTATTTAGTGTGACCTCTCCGCCATGACCTTCCCGTCTTGGGTGTCCCTTCACGGTTTAGCTCATGACGTCATTGAGGTGCTCAAGCTCCAGCACCATGACAAGGTAATGATCTCCTTTGCTGGAGAACAAATAAATAAATATTAACTATTCCGAGATTTAATTATATGTAGATTTCATAGGAACATAGGAAGGTGCCCTATACCAATTCAAAATATTGTCCATCTAGCCTAGTACTGTCTGCACTGGCCGGAATGGACTCTCCATAATCTCAAGCAGAGGTTTTTCACAGAATCTGTTACCTAATCTTTTAAACTAGAGATGCCAGGGATTAAACCTGGGACCTTCTCCTTGCAAACGATGTGGTCTACCACTTAGCTATGGTCTCTTCCCCTGAGTCTCTTCATAAGGTTTAGGAACATATTGGGGATGTAGTTTATTTAAAACTATGACATATTTCTAACTCCAAACTACTTCACATGAATTTAATTTGCAGTTGCTTTCATGCTGGGCAAGGGCTGTAGCTCACTGGAAGCGTACATGTTTTGCATCCAAAAGGTCAAAGGTTCATTTCCAGGCATCTCAGTCTAAGGCTGGAAAGACTCCTGTTTGAAACCCTGGAGATCTACCTTAGTGTAGACAATGCTGAGCAAGATGGACCAATGGTTTGAGTCAGTATAAGAAAACTATATGTTCCTATTTGGACTTGAAGGAACCACCTATTTTCATGTATATCCTGGGCCTGCCAATCTGACAGTTTACTGTATACTATTGGGAGATCATGGATCTGAGGCTATCATGTGTAGTAATCTCTTGGTTTGTGAAGTTCTACCCTATCATACAATGGTTAGCATTCAAAGTTATACTTTAGGCATTCCCAAGGGAGGTCCAGGCTTTTTGTTCTCTCTCTCTCTCTCTCTCTCTCTCAGTGTGTGTGTCTGTATGTGTGTGGTTGTTGTTGTTTTTTACTTTGAACATCAGACTCCGATTCTATATACAAATGCTTTTGAAAGACCCCCTCAGTTTCAAAAGTGTCTTGCCACAGAACATGAGGATTTCTGTTTAAAAAACAGCTCACAGCTTGTTGAGCACCCGGAACTATTTGTGTAGGTCTTTCAGTCCTGGCCAGTATATATTAAATGGATTTTTTGGACCATGTAATTATTCAACACATCCTTGTATTATTTTTTTCAGGATATGCGAGTTGTGATCAGGTCATATTTTTCACAATCCTGGTTCAAAGTTGGGGGTGGAGAATGAACTGATGTCAGCCTGGTAAAAAAAAAAAAATGTTTGTGTGAATAAGCCCACATATATTGTAGTTGATATTTTCCAACAATTTTCCAGTTCAGAAAAGACATGCAACTCACCAGTCCTGAAACCTAACCCCCTTTAATTTTTAATGATATCATTCCAAGTACATCATAGCTTATGTCCAAATATGTTTCATATCTAAGGGAAACTCAATTGTATTATTAGATGCAGTGTGGAAGGCATAACCAAGTATGCTTTTTTCTGTCCCTCTCCAGAATTTTATATGTCCTGATAAATGATTATTATTAAAATTATATATTTAATTAAAATTACTTCAATGATTTCAGTACATAAGCTGAATAGGTGTGTGGGGGTGGGGGTGTTTTTTCTCCCTCCCAAATTTGCAGGTTGCATGAGCTCCTTCAAAACTATCTATCTGTCACAATATGACATTAAGTGTTGCAGTAGTGGCTGAGGTGTTGAAGACTATTTGAATATATTTATGCATAAGGGAAATGTTTGTCTTTACTTGACCTTGAGCACAGTACATAGAACACCCTAAATGATAGGAAAGTATGCAACATATAACCCAGTAGCCAGTAAGCCAACTGACAATGTCACCATAACACTGAGGCAATTAAGTGCAGCTTAAAACTAACATGATACTACTGGATGGGGATGGGCAAGGAACTAGTCACATTTTATTGCCAATAAAAGTAAAGTACTAAAAACATGCATATTAGATTAGAGCCTGTGTAATTGGGGGATATGGGTGACTTGAAGTACAGTAATGGGAACAGCGGTAATTTGTGTCATGATACACCATGTCACCCCCACTTGGAATTCCATTGGGCGATATTAATTCAAGCAGAGGTCTATGCCACTAATAAACCGAGTAAATTGAGTCAATTACAAATTTCATGCTTTTATGACTTTTGCTTTAGTTAGCTAACATCTCCAATTGAAAGCACTGCCCTCCAGAGATCTTGACCACTTACAAAGAACATATGTTTGTAGTATTATTCCCACTGTTCTTTTTAAAAACATTCTCACACATTGTACATGATAAAAAACATACACCTCAATATTTCTGTTCTCAGACAGCTTACAATTCATAATAAATAATTAACCAATGCATTAAAATAGTAAATAAACACATGAATGTAGCAGACACAGTGAAAGCAAGCAGCAACAGAAAAAAAAATATTTTTTTTTAATTTGGGGGAATAAAAGTTTGTTATCTGGCAACAAAAGGATCTGAATAGGCACTAGACAAGCTGTTTGGGTGAAAAGCATTCAAAGTATATACCATGTACTTGACTGAGTATACCATGACTGAGAAGGCCTCGTTCCTTTGCATCTTCACCTCAGAAGGCAGGAGCACTCAGAGAAGGGGCATTGAAAATTACCTCAGTAAGCATGCAAGTTCATGAGGGAGAAGGTGATCCTTCAGGTATCTGGGTTCCAAATTGTTTAGGGACCATAGAATCATAGAATAGTAGGGTTGGAAGGGGCCTACAAGGCCATCAGGTCCAACCCCCTGCTCAATGCAAGAATCCAAGTCAGGGATTTTTAATTTGTTTAATTTAATTAAAAGGTACTTTTAATTTGGGCCAACTAACGCGTCAGAGAGCTCTTTGTTTATTTTATTTTTTTAACTGCACAACAAATGCTGTACTCTTGCGAGTTAGTATCACAGCTGCTTTCAGGGCAGCTTATTTCTTTTCTTTACACTTGAGGGCTTTTCCGCACTCCCTCCCGCCCCCTTTGCGCATTTCTGCTGATAAGTGCTGTATACTTTTGTAAGCCGTGATTCAACGCCAGTAGCTGTTCCCATATAATGAAAAAGGGTGGGGACAACCTTGCTGCAAAGGGATACTTTTAAAATAAATAAATAAGGATTGATTGATATCGATTTCCCCCTCCCCAAAATAAATTAAAAGTGGCGTACAACAATAACATACACATAAAACCAAATCCACAAAATGCATTAAACAACCACCAGAAAATGCCAGCATCACAGTAGGACTTCTGTGTTTGAGAGTGGGGGAAACCAGTATGTCTAAATAATCATAGGATCATAGAATCATAGAATAGTAGGGTTGGAAGGGGCCTACAAGGCCATCGAGTCCAACCCCCTGCTCAGTGCAGGATTCCAAGTCAGAGCATCCCTGACAGATGGCTGTCCAGCCTCGTCTTGAATGCCTCCAGTGTGGGAGAGCCCACCACCTCCCTAAGTAATTGGTTCCATTGTCGTATTGCTCTAACAGTCAGGAAGTTTTTCCTGATGTTCAGCTGGAATCTGGCTTTCTGTAACTTGAGCCCATTATTCTGTGTCCTGTACTCTGGGATGATCAAGAAGAGATCCTGGCCTTCTTCTCTGTGACAACCTTTCAAGTACTTGAAGAGTGCTATCATATCTCCCCTCAGTTTTCTCTTCTCAAGGCTAAACATGCCCAGTTCTTTCAGTCTCTCTTCATAGGGCTTTGTTTCCAGTCCCCTGATCATCTTTGTTGCCCTCCTCTGAACCCTCTCCAGTTTGTCTGCATCCTTCTTAAAGTGTGGTGCCCAGAACTGGACACAGTACTCCAGATAAGGCCTAACCAGTGCTGAGTATAGGGGAACTAGTACTTCCTGGGATTTGGAAGCTATGCTTCTATTAATGCAGCCCCAAATAGCATTTGCCTTTTTTGCAGCCACATCACATTGTTGGCTCATATTCAGCTTGTGATCAACAACAATTCCAAGATCCTTCTTGCTTGTAGTGAGAAGGATCTTGTGTTGATGAGCCACGTATCCCCCATCTTGTAACTGTGCATTTGGTTTCTTTTTCCTAGGTGCAGAATTTGGCATTTATCCCTATTAAATGTCATTCTGTTGTTTTCTGCCCAGCGCTCCGGTCTATCCAGGTCACTTTGAATTTTGTTTCTGTCTTCCAAAGTATTAGCTATCCCGCCCAATTTTGTGTCATCTCCAAATCTGATCAGCCTTCCCTGCACCTCCTCCTCCAAGTCATTAATAAAAATGTTGAAGAGCACTTGGCTCAGGACTGAGCCCTGTGGTACCCCACTCGTTACCTCTCCCCAGTTTGAGAAGGTCCCATTGATAAACACTCTTTGAGTCTGATTCTGTAGCCAACTGTGGATCCACCGGATCGTTGTTTAATCTAGCTCACTTTGAGCTAGTTTGCTCATCAGGATATCATGGGGCACTTTGTCGAAAGCTTTGCTGAAGTCAAGGTATATGATGTCTACAGCATTCCCACGGACTACAAGGGAGGTTACTTGATCAAAAAATGAGATCAGATTCATCTGGCAGGACTTGTTTTTGACAAATCCATGTTGGCTTTGAGTAATCACTGCATTGTTTTCAAGGCGCTTACAGATGGATTGCTTTATCATCTGCTCCAGAATTTTCCCAGGGATTGATGTCAGACTGACTGGTCTGTAGTTCCCAGGATCCTCCTTTTTACCCTTTTTGAAGATAGGGACAACATTAGCCCTCCTCCAGTCATCTGGCACTTCCCCTGTCCTCCATGATTTCTCAAAGAGAATAGACAGTGGTTCTGAGAGTTCTTCTGCCAGTTCCTTTATTACTGTAGGATGCAGTTCATCTGGCCCTGGAGATTTGAACTCATTCACAGTAATTAGGTGCTCCTTGACCATATACCTATCGATCTCAAACTGCAATCCTGCCCCTTCAACCTGTACTTTGCCTTTGCCAGGGAGGTCATAGACCCTCTTTTGGGAGAAGACTGAGCCAAAGTAGAAATTGAGCACCTCTGCCTTTTCTTTGTCATCTGTTATCGTTTTGCCATCCTTATTTAATAGCTGAACAACCATTTATTTCCTCTGCCTTTTACTATGCACGTTGCTGAAGAAAGCCTTTTTGTTGTTTTTAGCATCCCTCGCTAACCTCAGCTCGTTCTCAGCTTTAGCCTGCCTGATGCCATCCCTGCAATTTTGTGCTACCTGCCTATACTCTTCCTTTGTTACTTGGCCTTCTTTCCATTTCCTATATGTGTCCTTTTTTGTTTTCAGATCCTCCCTAAGCTTTTTGTGAAGCCACATTGGCTTCTTCTGTTGTCTTCCACCTTTTCTTCTTGTTGGAATTGTTTGTGATTGTGCCTTGAGAATTTCCTTTTTTAAAAGCTCCCACCCATCTTGGACTCCTTTTCTCGTTAGCGTCGCTTGCCATGGGACCTTACTAATCATTGTTCTGAATTTATTAAAATCAGCTTTCCTAAAATCCAGGGTACGTGTTTGACTACACTCGGGTTTTGCTTCCCTTAGAACCAAGAACTCAAGTACAACATGGTCGCTTTCCCCCAGAGTTCCTGTAACTGCTACTTTATCCTAGGGATGTACAAAAGTCACTTACCTTTTCGAAGGGTGACATTCATGGTGGGGGGGAGACGCTCCGTCCCTCCCCCCGAAATTCTGGCGGGGGGGAGGCGCTCCATCCCTCCGCCCCGAAATTCTGGCCGGCCGGCTCCACTCTGCAGGGATTCTACGGAGCTGCCGGCTGGCTCTGCCAGTGGCCGGACATCCGGCCGCTGGCTAGCAGGGATGCAAATGGCGGCGGCCATAGCCACTGCCGTTTGTGTCCCTGCAGTGAGCCGTGATAGGCTACGTAAATGTTTATGTAGCCTATCACAGCTGATTTAAAAGAAAAAAAAATGCACGTATGCAAATGGTGGTGCCCATGGGCGCCGCCATTTGCGTTCCTTATTTTGGCACGTCTTAGTCTATGTAAACATTTACGTAGACTAAGACGGCGAAAATAAGGGGAACGCAAATAGCGTAGCGTCTATGCTATTTGTGTTCCCCTTATTTTCACCATCTTCTACGTAAATGTTTATGTAGACTAAGACGTGCCAAAATAAGGAATGCAAATGGTGGCGCCCATGGGCGCCGCCATTTGCGTACGCGCATTTTTTGGGTTTTTTTTTAATCAGTCGTGGTAGGCTACGTAAACATTTATGTAGCCTATCACGGTGTTTTTTAAAATCTAGCCGTGATAGGCTAAGTAAATCTTTACATAGCCTATCACGTTTTTTTGTTTTTGGGTTTTTTTAATTGGAAATGGCGGCGGTGGCAGCCGGTTGGAAGACCGGCCGCCGCTGCTGCCGCCGAACTGCCGACGCTGCCGCCAAGAAGATCTGCCCAAGGTAAGTCCCGTCCCGGGGGGGGCGGGGGGGGCAGACCGTTCCGCCACTGATTTCGGGGGGCCGAATGTGCTGGCATTCGGCCTCCCCGAGATTCGTGGCAGAATTCTCTGACATCCATACTTTATCCACTAAGTCATCTCTGTTGGTTAGGATCAAGTCAAGGATAGCCGATCCTCTAGTTCCTTCCTCTACTTTCTGTAGGAGGAAGTTATCCGCCACACAAGTCAGGAATTTCCTGGAGGTGCCAACAAATATCGGGGAAATTGAAGTCCCCCATTACTACTATATCATGCTTCCTTAAAACATTGGCTATTTGCTTTTCAAAAGTTTCATCCTCGTCTTCTCCTTGGTTGGGTGGCCGGTAGTAGACTCCGACCACCAGGTTCCTTTTATTCTTTGCTCCATTTATTTTGATCCAGATGCTCTCAATGGGGCTACCAAGCTCCTCCTCCTGTATTTCTGTGCAGAGATATGTATTTTTCACATACAGTGCAACCCCACCTCCCTTTCTGTTCCTCCTGTTCTTTTTGAACAAGTTATATCCTTCAATTGCTGTATTCCAGTCATGAGAGTCATCCCACCAAGTCTCAGTTATACCTATCAAGTCATAATTTCCCTCCTGTATTAAGAGTTCAAGTTCATTCTGTTTGTTTCCCATACTCTGGGGATTAGTATATAGACATCGAAGACCATGTGCTTCATAGTCTGGCTTTCTTCCTACATGTGTCTGAAGACTATTATTGGGCGCTATCAGAGCTGTTCTCTCCGTTACAGTGCATGCGCCTACGTCCATTGTTACCCCCAACATTACATCTCCCTTCCCCGTAGGATTCAGTTTAAAGCCCTCCTGATGAAGTTCTTCATGCCGTGGCCAAACACATTCTTCCCAGCCTTTGTGAGGTGCAACCCGTCCCTTGCCAATAGCCCATGGTCCCAGAATCCAAATCTCTCTCTTATGCACCACCTTCATAGCCAGTCATTCACCCGGAGTATTTTTCATTCCCTTTCTATCCCTCTTCTAACTACTGGAAAGATGGATGAGAAAACTATTCCAAAGTTCTTGAGTTTCCTTCCCAAAGCTTCAAAGTCTGACATGATTTCTTCGTAGCTCCACTTGGTGGTATCATTTGTTCCCACATGGATGAGAAGAAAGGGATACCTGTCAGTAGGCTTTATGAGTGCAGGCTACCTTTCAGTCACATCTCTAATTCGTCCTCCCGGGAGACAACATACCTGGTGAGTCCACGGGTCTTCGCAACATACTTGGGTCTTGATCCCATGCAGCAAGGAGTCTCCCACTACTACCACTCTTCTCTTCTTGTTGTTGTAGGCCTGGGTTTCATCACCTCTGTTTGACTGACCTTCAGCCTCTTGCTCACTCTCATGTAGGTTCCCCTGTGATTCTTCCTCTGCAGGCTGTCCTCCAGTCTCATCCGCAAGTACCTGGAATTGGTTCCTCAGCTCCACTGCTTCCCCTGGTGCAGAGTGGCGTCTAGTTCTTCTTCTCCTAACTGTCACCCTTTTCCAAGGAGTATCCTCTACTCCATTTTTCTTCACCTCAGCATTTCCCACTGCCTCATCTTGCTGTTGCTCTTCAAGCTTCTGGTCTTCCCTTTGCTGCTGTAGTTCCCCCATTCTGTCCAAGAACTCTTCGTGTTCTCTTATTCCCCGAAGGGTCGACAGTCGCTGCTCCAGTCCACTTACTTTTTCTTCCAGCAATGTGATCAACTTGCACTTGTTGCAGGTGTAGGCCATGTTGTTCTCAGGCAAGAAAACAAACATTGCACACACCTTGCAGGTCACCACTACTGGAGAGTCCTGTCCTTCCATTGCCTCTTTTCCCTTTTTGTGTCTAGCTTTGTGATTGTTCTATACTAGCCTGTGCCTGCTCCTCTACTCAGTAGAGGTTAAAAGCAGAGTCCCATTGGTGTGGAAATGTGTGTTACAAGACAAATGAATGAAAAAAAGTTACTTAAAAAATAAAATGAAATGAAAAAAAATGAAAAAAATGTTAGGGGCCTCCCCCTTGACCTCCCCTGGTCAACTCCTGTGTACTCTCCATGTTTGCTCGCTCTGGTCGCTCGCTCTCTGGGAGCTTGCTTGCTCCTGTAGTCCCTGGACCAGCTGGAGCAGCTTGCTCTGCTCTGCTCAGCTGGGAGGCGGGAAACAGACTGAAGCTTCCCGCCCACTCAGCTGCTGGGAGTACTCAGGCCACACACACCCAGTTCAGTTGGAGCTCTCAGAAGCACCTGGTGAGCTCACAGCCACTCAGAAGGATAAAGAGCAGCCCCCTGGGCTTCCTGCAGCCCACTTACCTCTTAGCCTCTGTCTCCTTTGTCTCCTTTGTCTCTTCTACCACTGCAACTCCCCTGGCCAACTCCTGTTTGCTCCCCCTGTTCGCTTGCTCTGGTCACTTGCTCTGTGGGAGCTTGCTTGCTTCTGTAGTCCCTGGACCAGCTGGAGCAGCTTGCTCTGCTCTGCTCAGCTGGGAGGCAGGAAACAGAAACCAGGGCTGTTTCAGTTACAAAACCAGGCCTGAAATCAGATTGAAATGGATCTAAGTAATCAGTCTCATCCAAGAGTGTCTGTAATTGTGTGGTAACCACCTATTCAAGCACCTTGCTCAGAAAAGTGATATTTGCAGTCAGCCAATAATTGCTATAGTTCTCAGGGTCTAGAGACGATTCTTTAGGAGTGATCCCACAACAGGATCCTTTAAGGTAGCTGGGGCTGTACTCTTTTGAATGGAGGCTTTAATAACCTGTCAATATTTTTCTGGCAGAGCTTCTATGCCTTTAAAATTGCATGACAGACAGAAAATTAACAAGTTAAACATTTCCTATTATTTAATCTGCATGACCAGAAAAGCTTTATCTGCTAATTCTGTGTGTACTGTAACTGTTAAAGGTAGGAACTTTGATGACCTTAGGTACAGCTCAAACATATTACCCTTAGGATTTTATAGCAGAAACCAAAAATCAAATGTTCTCAGATTTGTAGAACGGTAGCAATTGATAATCAAACTTTCTGGGATTCTCTATAATGTCTCACTGGGAAAATGTATACACATACACTACATCTTATTTCCCTTCCATTATAGCTCCATTTGCATGTGTATTTTACATTTATCTGAAGTGGATTGGAGGGAGAACACCTGGAAATTCCCTGCCATCTGAAGAGTTATCTGCTAAGATTTAGCAGCTAAGTTATTTCACAGCTCAATCTTATGTATGTTTACTCAGAAGTAAGTCCCATTGGACTGCAGCCACAGAAGTTATGTTCAAATGATACAATTTAAAATATTTATTTATAGACAATTCTTATGAATACCATTTATGAATGGAAAAATTAAATATAGCTTCCAATTGTATCATTTTTTTACCCATTTTGCCAAATGTGTGCATAGTTTTACTTTGATATTAAAATGTACATTATATGCAGACATCTTCAGACCTCAATGTATTATTTCCTAGATGTGTAGTTAATTAACCATTACAGTAAACAGTTTACCTTAGTGTTCTGTAGTAAAAACTTAAATACCTTTTTTCATAATCTACTTTGACTTTAACTACTAACTTCAATTATTTTGTAACTGAAAGATTTTTTTCAATTACAAAAAAGCAATAAATGAAGCAACATTGCACACCCTCATTTCAAACATAACCACCAAGTTTCACTTACATATTCCCTTTTCAGATTTGCCAGAGATCAAATTAATCAAAGGCATAGCACAAACCGTATTACAAATTTGGATCACCTTCCTGAACATCTGACATTTTTGCTTCCTATTAGAATTTTTTTCTGAAGTTTCACCAGAGCAGGTGAAAGCGAAATTTGTTGAAGTCATCTTTGATGGTTGCCATCTGTTATGGCCTGAAGTGTTACCATTGCCAATTAATGTGAAGCCTGTTGAATTAAATCCTTATGGTCATCACTTGGGAACACTGCAGTATCCCAAGAGATAAATCAGACATCAGGAATGTCTAGTTTTGTAGTATGTTGTCAATACAGAACTGGCCAATGAAAGAGAACAAATATTTCCTCAACTGGATAGATTGTTTTAAAGGAAACAGGTAAATAATTTTAAAGAAACATCTAGTTGTTTTAAAGGATAGTGAAAATTGTATATGCCATTTTGTCTCCCTATTAATGCACAGCTGCAAATGCTAATTCTGTAGAAGTTGTTATGTTAACAACAGATGCATCATTATTTGTAAGCATGGGATTGGTTTAAATGCAAGGGGAAAGACACTGAAACCGAGTTATGAAATAAATGAGATTTCCAGCTAGAACTGTACTTTGCATGTCTGGGACACACAGTAACCTTGGTATGGAAGTTGTGTACCCCTTCATTACACAGTCAGCTTATTTTCAAAAGCTTCTAATCAGATGTTCACATAGCAGTGAGCATGGAAAACATACAGATAAAAGGCGGGCATGCCTTTACATTTGCATGGGCAAATAGTAGTTTCAAGCCTTCCACACTGATTTTTCTGTTGACATTGTAGATGGGAGGTTTATGTGATCAAGGCCAATGACTTCGTTTTGAGAAAAATTGTTTCTTTTCTTGCAATGTTTAACAGACATTGGTGAAGATTAAACACAGACTCTTACATAATCTTTTCATTTAGATGGTAAGGAGAGACAGATAGACAGTGCATATGGAATTGAATTTGAAGGTTTCTAACTGGTATGTTCATGGCAATAGAAACCTGGAAAGAAATTGCTTTGCTGCTATTGCAATGTATGTTTGGTTTAAGTTCAGTAGGCTAACATGCTTTTTTCAAGTCTTTTCAGTAAAGTATCAGGTTTATAGAAAAGGAAAATATGCAGCAAATCTCATTTTACCATTGAAATGATTGACATAGTCAATGGGAAATATTATCTTTTCATGGAAACTAGGCCAAAGTAAGGTCAGTAGGATCCCACAGCATTTGCAGCCATGGATACTAATCATAATCTTTTAGGGAAAATGTCTTCATCTTTTAAGCAGCTACAGAAAAGGATATTAGGCACATCATGCTGTCTGATATTAGCATAGCACTACCATTCTCTGCAAAGTCAGATTGCTATACAATGAAATTGAGCAGATCAAAACACTTCAGTTAATCATTTTCCTGCCTTCTTTACTTTTTTGGAAGACCATTTCCTGTCAATTAACAATCTTCTAAATAACTCCCTTCTATGCTCACAAGGGACACGATGCTTTGCTTTACATAGAACATAAGAACAATATGAACATAAGAAGAGCCATACTGGATCAGACCAAGGGTCCAGCTTGTCCAGTATTGTGTTCACACAGTAATCAACCTAGGGATGGGGGAATTTCAGGGGGAAAAGGTGGTGATGGTGAGATTTAATCCTGTCCTTCCGTTGTCCTCATTTACACTAGAACAAAGAAAAAGCTAATCTTCAGCTACACACAACATGGTTAGCATAACATGTAGCTTGGCTCTTAGAACAAAACTTCTCAGCTTCTGTCCTCAAAAACCTCTTCTCTGCCTGAGTTTCATTGATGACATCTTTATTATCTGGATGCATGGGGAGAAGATGAAATTGTACCAGGACTTGAATAGCTTTCACCACACCATCAACCTGAGCCTAGGCTAGTCCACACAACAGGCTCATTTTCTGGATACTACTGTACAACTACATAATGGATATATAAGCACCACATTATATTGGAAACCTACTGACAGCTACCCATACTTACCTGCTTCCAGCTTCTATGAATAAAATCCATTGTTTACAACCACACCTTATGATACAAATGCATCTGTTCAGACTTGTTGGACATGTAAGGATTTAAGGCAGGCATCTTTCAGACTACAATATCCACTGTACAAAGTAAAAAAAATGACAGATTAACAGGGCCAGAATTGTACCCAGGCATAATCTGCTACAGGACAGACTAAGAAGAGAAAACAACAAAACACCACTTGTCACCTACATCAGCTAAAACCACTCAAATATGTCAACTGTGTACAGCCATCCTGGACAATGATACTTCCCTCTCACAGGTCTTGGGTGGTAAGCCTATACTTGTTTACAGATGGCTGCTAACCTAAAACACTTACTCACCAGCAACAACAGACCTCAAAACAGTGGTACAGACACAGGAATCAGAATTTTAAGTGATTCAGAATGGAGATATTCCTAAGAAGGCATTTGGAAGTTTTTGGAAGAAACTAAAATTTTGCCTTGATAAAGAGATTTTCTCAAAATGTGACAGGAAAAGTACATTGGTACAGCTGTCTTTTTAGGGCTGACCCTGTGATAGATCCCAATACCAACTCAGTCCCCATATCTACTCCATTATAGGACCTAATAATGTCATCCACAACATCAGGACTTCATACACTTGATCATCTTCCCATGTGATTTATGTCATCGTTTGCCAACCGTGTCATCTGGACCCCCCACTCCCCATAAAATTAAGTGAATAAGGCAGAGCAATTAAAAAATAAAAGCCTTGTCTGGAAGCAACCTAGGTGGAGACGTGGGAAATTTACACATCTCTAGACATCCCATACCTGCTGAATAGAGGGTGGGAACCATTCTCTTTGCCTGTGCCAATAGAGGAGAGGTAGTATTTGCTTGCATCCAGTCTTATGTACCAGTTCTATACTAGCTCTTTCAGGCAAAAGGGAGATTTTGGCCTTAAAGTGCAAGGAAAACACTCAGAAATGGTGAAGGAACTTGCTCTCTTGGCAACAAAAACCATTCCATGTAAAGGTATTTGATATGGCTGTTCCCACTTTATATATATATTAATATAGTAAGCATGTTGTTGTTGTTCGACTCTTCGTGATCCCATGGACCATAGCACGCCAGGCCTTCCTGTCCTGTGCTCTCTCCTGGAGCATGCTTAAGTCCATATTCATTGCATCAGTGATGCTATCTAGCCATCTCATCCTCTGCCATTCCCTTCTCCTTTTGTCTTCAGTCTTTCCCAGCATTAGGGTCTTTTCCAGAGAGTTTTCTCTTCGCATTAGGTGGCCAAAATATTTGAGCTTCAGATTCAGTATCTGTCCTTCCAATGAGCACTCAGGGTTGATTTCCTTTAGGATTGACTGATTTGACCTCCTTGCAGTCCAGGGGACTCGTAAGAGTCTTCTCCAGCACCACAGTTCGAACGCATCAATTCTTCGGCGCTCAGCCTTCCTTATAATCCAGCTCTCACAGCCATACATTACTACTGGGAAAACCATAGCTTTGATTAGACGGACCTTTGTTGGCAAGGTGATGTCTCTGCTTCTTACTATGCTGTCTAGGTTTGCCATAGCTTTCCTCCAAAGGAGCAAGCATCTTTTAATTTCATGGCTACAGTCACTGTCTGTGGTGATCTTGGAGCCCAAGAAAATAAAATCTGTCACTGCTTCCATTTCTTCCCCTTCTATATGCCAGGAAGTGATGGGGCCAGATGCCATGATCTTAGTTTTTTTAATGTTGAGTTTCAGGCCAGGTTTTGCACTCTCCACTTTCACCCTCAACAAGAGGCTCTGTAGATTCTCTTCACTTTCTTCCATTAGGGTGATATCATCTGCATATCGGAGGTTGTTGACAATTCTCCTGGCAATCTTAATTCTGACCTGTGATTCATCCAACCCGGCGTTTCTCATGATGTACTCTGCATATAAATTAAATAAGCAGGGCTACAATATGCAGCCTTGTCGTACTCCTTTCCCAATTTTGAACCAATCGGTTGTTCCATGTCTGGTTCTTACTGTTGCTTCTTGACCCTCGTACAGGTTTCTCAGGAGACAGGTAATGTGGTCTGGTACTCCCATCACTTTAAGAATTTGCCACAGTTTGTTGTGATCCACACAATCAAAGGCTTTAGCGTAGTCAATGAAGCATAAATAGACGTTTTTCTGGAATTCTCTTGCTTTCTCCATGATCCAGTGAATGTTGGTGATTTGATTTCTAGTTCCTCTGCCTCTTCGATACCCAGCTTGTACTTCCGGTAGTTCTTGGTTCGCATACTGCTGAAGCTAGGGTTGGTGGAGAATTTCTCCCCAAAACTTCAGGGGGCCGAGCGCCAACGTGTTCAGCCCCCCGAACAAGTTTCGGGGAGAAATTCTCTGCCCCCCCGCACCCCGCACCCCCCCGGGACAGGACTTACCTTTAGCGAATGTTCCTCCTGGCGGCGGGTCCGGCCGGCGGTTCGGCGGGTCTTCGTCCGGGGCGGGAGTGGCAGCCGGTCTTTTGACCGGCTGCCGCCGCCATTCCAATAAAAAAAAACAAAACGCCCCCGTGATAGGCTACGTGACGATTAACGTAGCCTATTACGGCTAGATTTGCAAAGTCAGCCGTGATAGGCTACGTAAATCGTCACGTAGCCTATCACGGGTGACTTAAAAAAAAAGCGCGTACGGATAATGGCAGCCCCCATAGGGAGCCGCCATTCCCGTTCCTTATTTGGTCGCTGTAGTCTACGTAAATCTTTACGTAGACTACGGCAAAAATAAGGGCAACGCTATTCTTTTCACCACCAGACACATCCACAGCTGAGTCAGAGTGTCCTTTCGGCTTTGGCCCAGCCACTTCACTCTTTCTGGCGCTACTTGGAAATACCCTCTGCTCTTCCCCAGTAGTATATTGGACACCTTCCGACCTGAGGGGCTCATCTTCCGGCATCATATTTTTTAGCCTTGTGATATGTTCCATGGGGTTTTCTTGGTAAGAATACTGGAGTGGGTTGCCATTTCCTTCTCCAGTGGACCACATTTTGTCAGAACTCTCTGCCATGACCTGTCTGTCTTGGGTGGCCCTGCACTGCATAGCTTATGGCTTCACTGAGTTACGCAAGCCCCTTCGCCACAACAAGGCAGTGATCCATGAAGGGGCATACAAACATTCAAATAAAACTGCTAAATTCCATGCAACAAATTCTTTAAATTGATGTTGTATGCAATGTAATCAATTAGGAACATGTAGCAAAACCTTTGGTGAGTGTGTTTAATTTAAATAGACAGGACTTTGATTTAAGAAACTTCACTGAATGACAAATGGGTTATCATCAAGTATCAGTGGGTTATCATCAAGTATCCTGACAAGCTTGCTTGCTTGCTTACAGGAGTGTGTCATGCAAATTAGGTTATTAAAAGCATGCATTCCTTTCAGTCTAGGTACTGAGGAGAAAAAAACTCTTGAGAAGTACTGATTTAGCTCACTCTATCCTTTTTGTTTCTTTAACTGGACAGCTCTGTTTGTCTGTATTTTCAAAGTATTCCATAGTGCTCTACCTCAGCAGTTCTCAGTTAATCAATGGCAGCTAGAGGTTAAGACCTCTGCTTTGAAAATGTACTTTGTAGATTTCATCTATGCGTTTGCCAACTTTTTCCCAATGTGCATGGATTTTGCTATGGAAAATGCTGACTTTTCCATCATGGGAGTGAGAGAACAATGCAAAAATATAGGACTTCGTAAAAGGGTTGCCGTTGTAGACAATAGTCCATACAGGACAAATGTTAGTCAAATAACCTGTTGTAAGTCGTTTTGAGGGCCTGCATTTGGAAAAGCACCCTTTCAGTTATAAATAAATCCATAAGACTATGGAAATGTTTCAAAACACAATAGGTTAAACAAAGGGATGGCAGATATTGCAGCACATGTTAAAATGGGCCACTGGTTGCGGAAAGTCTTTCAGAACATATGTTGCTTGTTTTTCAGCTTCCATTATGAAAGGTTATAATTTAATTTCAGTGCTAAATTAGTTAATTTTCAAAATACTGTAGGAATAGCATACCTTTTTCTATCAACATTAATTACATTAATTACACATTGCTTTTATATAACTTATCATATTAGCTATTCCAAAAATAAAATACCATTACAGCACATTTGTGTATTCAGTTTGTGTGTGGAGTAGCCTTGTTTCTGGTATATCTATATCTATACAATATATTCTGGTATATCTAGACACAGTCTCAACGGACAATTCTAGCACCAATATATTGTCAACACAAAGAGAAACCTTGGTATCAAGAAATGATTAGTACATGAACCAATATAACAGTGCTATGCTGTCTAAAATCTTACAATAACAGCAGAGCTAACGATTTGGTTCAATGTTATTGCAACATTAATTTTTATCCTACCTTTAATGATCTTTTTAAAAATTCTAATCGTTAATGATTTTATATGCACCAGTATACTGGCTTGTGAATCATAGGAGAAAATTCTGAAGCCACTTGGAAAATGTAGAGCCATTTCTAGATTTAAATTAAAACTGCAATAACTATTTACACTGAGTTTCATATCTGATCAATTTCTCAGACCGATTCAGAAAAAAAAATTGAGTTAACATTTGTCTAAAAAGAAATGTATGCCCAAAAGTGGCTTAGGAGCAGGAAAAACTCTGTTCACTTCTTTTTCTTATTTATATATCTCTTTTCTCATGGATAGCTTCATAAATGTAAGCAATATTTGAATAGGTTATGAGAAAGAAATGTACTGGGTTTGGAAGGACTGAAAATAGGTGTGTTCATTGTTTAGGACCTGATCATAGGCCCTGATTTATAATCCAGATGTTCAGATTTAGGACATCTGGATTATAAAACATGCCTCTGAAATAAAAACAAAGAAATAATAGATCCAATATTTTATCAACCCATCTGGTATGCTTAAAATTCTTCAATATTATTTCCTATGCCTAGTTTAGTGTACAAAACTGAGTGCCCCGGAACTCGAAGGCTTACAAGTATCCTATGCAGAGCAGGAGGCAAATCATGCCTCCTGATCTGCATTTAAGCTAGATGGGTGACTTCGCCCATCTGGCAGAGGCTTCGGGGAGGGAGAGGGAAGGAGGCTGGGGGGGGCTGTAGGATTTCTTGTATGGATGCCACCCTAGCCTCCTCCCCTCCCCACCCTTTTTCACCATCTCCGTGCTCCATTTTCAAGAGCTGAGAGGTAGCCTGCACAGTTCTCTCCACATGTCAGGATTCCTTTAGCCCCCACTTTATTTCAACACCGAAAACAAACACAGATGAGAGGCTTCAGTCTACACCTTTTAATCCATTACTTCACAGGGTCATACAGATGCAAATTCTCAGTGACTCTCAGTCTACAAAGGAATGCCTTCAGGGGAATTCAAAAGGAAGTTTTGAGAGTTGCCCACCATTTGAAGAGGAAGGCGGTCTCACTAGCCTAACTTAAGTGGGGGAGGTCCCTCTCTCATGAGGCTTCTGAGCGCAGCTTCTCATGCAAGGCCAATTGGGTAGACAGTCTAAGTTCTGCCCCTGCCTTCTCTCTTTTTGCTCTGTGCCTGCGCCTGGTGTCTATTAGATCTAGGATGTACGAAAGTCACTTACCTGTTCACGGATTATGTTGATGGTGGGGGTAGGCGTTCCATCCCTCCCCCCGGAATCCTCGCCGGGGGGGAGGTACTCCGCGCCTCCCCCCTGGAATCCTGGCTGGCCAGCTCCGCTCCACAGGGATTCTGCGGAGCCACCGGCCGGCTCCACCAGCAGCCGGACATCCGGCCGCTGGCTAGCAGGGATGCAAATGGTGGCAGCCGTAGCCACCACCGTTTGCGTCCCTGCAGTCAGCCATGATAGGCTACGTAAATGTTTACGTAGCCTATCATGTCTGACTTCTTTAAAAAAAAACAAGAACGCGCATACGCAAATGGCAGTGGCCACGGCCGCCACCATTTGCGTTCCTTATTTTGGCATGTCTTAGTCTACGTCAAGATTTACGTAGACTATGATGGCGAAAATAAGGGGAACGCAAATAGTGTAGCGGACGCTACACTATTTGCATTCCCCTTATTTTCGCCGTCTTAGTCTACGTAAATCTTGACGTAGGCTAAGATGTGCCAAAATTAGGAACGCAAATGGCGGCGGCCGTAGCCGCCACCATTTGTGTATGCGCGGGGTTTTTTTTAAAAAAAAGTCAGATGTGATAGGCTATGTAAACATTTACGTAGCCTATCACGGTTTTTTTTTTAAACCTAGCCGTGATAGGCTACGTAAATCTTTACGTAGCCTATCACGTCTCTCTTTTTTTTTTTAACCGGAAATGGCGGCAGCGGCAGCCAGTCGGAAGACCGGCCACTGCAGCCGCCGCTGCCGGAGCCACCGCCGGAGCCACCGCCACCCAGAAGATCCGCCCCAGGCAAATCTCGTCCCGGGGGGGCGGGGGGGCAGGCCGTTCCGCCACCGATTTCGGGGGGCCGAATGCACTGGCATTCGGCCTCCCCGAGATCCGTGGTGGAATTCTCTGACATCCCTAATTAGATCAGACTCCCCAAACCCTGCCTCCTTCTGTTTGCTGTCTCTCACAGGGTGACATCCTTATCCTCAGCCAGCTGGGCATCATCCTCAGCCAGATGAGCATTTGTAACCTGAGAA
This sequence comes from Heloderma suspectum, assembly GCF_057233095.1. Classification (NCBI taxonomy): domain Eukaryota; kingdom Metazoa; phylum Chordata; class Lepidosauria; order Squamata; family Helodermatidae; genus Heloderma; species Heloderma suspectum. Next base: position 73,672,051 of record NC_139460.1, on the reverse strand, counting down.
CCTGGCCCAGTCATGCCTGGACTAGCCTGGGCGTTTGTAACCTGAGAAGCTGGCCCAGTCATGTCTGGACTAACACCTCCCCCATGTCTGGCCGTTCTCCTTCTGAATCTGAACTACTATCCCACTCCCTGCACTCAGAAACACCCCTGACACTGTGCTGGCTATGAAGGGGATGGGGATGGGGCTCACTAGAGTTAGCAGTTCAGTGTGCTATAACTGATAGAGTGTGAACTTGGAACAGGAACAATGATGATGGCCTGATGATGTGGACAAGGTGATTGTAGCAATGTGTGACCTCTTGATCCCTGCCCCTCCTGGCTAATAAAAGCTAGCCTAGGGGGTATGACTGCGTGGGTCCAGGGTCCACTCTCTGGACCACTACTTTCAAACCAGAAATGACAGGACATAGGAATATAAGAAAAGCCTTGCTGGACCAGACCAAGTGTCCATCTTGTCCAGCATTCTGTGGCCAACCAGCTGCCTGTGGGAAATCCCCAAGTAGGACATGAGTGGAATAGCACCCTCTCTTGCTCATGTTTCCCAGCAACTGATGTACATAGGCATAGTGCCTCCAATACTGACAGTAGCATATAGCCGTCAGGACCAGCTGCCATTGATAGCCTTATCCTCCAAATATACCTGCCTGGACCCTAAGATCGGCTTCAATGGTCCTTCTCCAGCAACCCCCCTCCAAATGGAGGTTGGTGGCTACTAAGAGGGACTTTTCTGTTGTGGCACCCCAGTTGTGGAATGAGCTCCTCAGAGAGACTCTCCTGGCACCTACGTTGTGCTCTTTTGGGTGCCAGGTGAAGACCTTCTTATTTTACCAGGCATTTTAGTCTTTCAGTTTCTGTTGTTTTAAATCGGTTACTGTATTTTAAATCTTTGCACCACTGCTAGGGTTTATTTTGGTTGTTAATTTCATTTTATACTGTAGTTTTAAACATTTATATTATAGTTGTCTAATCTCCTTTTAAAGCCATCCAAATAGGGGACCATCACTACATAGAGCTGAATAGAAAGAAGAGAAAGGGGAAGCAGGATATGGAGTAAGGAAATACTAATTAATTAATTAATTAATCATCACATCTCTATACCACACAATAGCCGAAGCTCTCTGGGTGGTTCACAAAAATTAGAACCACAAAGTACATAATAAAAATAGTATAAAATATAAAAGCTTAAAACTACAGTATAAAAATACAACCAGAATAAAACCTAGCAGCAATACAGAGATTTAAAATACAGTAACAGATTTAAAACAGCAAAGTTTTAAAGTTCCCCACCTTTGCAGTGGGGAAAGGCTGCTGAGAGTCTAAACCTCAATAGGAAGTAGGGAAGTACGAATCCCCTACCTGCCAGTCTGCGGGGGGGGGGGGAGGCAATCCGTTCCTCCTCCCGGAATTCTCTTTGGTCGGCTCCGAAGGGACATCCCTGTTTTTTACATGATAGGCTATGCAGATATTTGTGTAGCCTATTGTGTTAATGAAAGCACAGATGCAAATGGTGTCCAGGATGCCATTTGCAGCTGTAAAGGCCTTAGTTTAAGGTAAATGCAGGCATTTACAGCTGCATTTACCTTAAACTAAGGCCTTTACAGCTGCAAATGGCGTCTCGAATGCCATTTGCAGCCACAGTCAGTCCCCTTCAGCCAGCAATATGGCATGGTGGCCGTATCGCTGGCAATGCGGAGCTGGAGGATCCGGCCAAAGAGAATTCCATGCGGAGGTGGGAGTAAGTCTTCCGTTCCGCCACAGACTCCGGGGGGAGTCTCACTGGAGTCCGACTCATGACTCATTGGAGTCCATGGCGGAATTCTCCGCCATCCCTAATAGGAAGTGATTTTCTGTGAAATGCTCGTGTAACTGTTTGCAGGATTCCATAATTTACCACGGTACTGTGTTGGATGTACTTCAGCACCCTACAGAGAATCACATTAGTAGAGGAACTCCTTGGGGGACTTGACTTACTGAGTTTGCATGATCACAGATCACCCTACAACTGCTCATGGGTTCTGGCTGGCATGTTAACCATGGCAACAAATCACCTTCACAGGGTTCACATGATACAGCAAGCCATGCTGGAGAGAGTAATTATGCAATCCCCCTGGCATGTGACCAGCGTGCCACCATGGCTTTCCCCCACCCTCCATGGCTGTGTGAACAGGCCCAAAGTCTTTCATATAACGGACTTAGACAGATGAAGCAGGGGTAAGTGGGTCTTGTGCACAGATACTGCCCATCTCTAATTTGTAGTCAAACCTGTTTTCTGTGTCATACAGGCTACATAATTTTAAAAAATAATATTTCAGTTACAACAGCGCTCAGTGCATTAGAAGGAATGCAACAAGCAAAAGTAAGTGTTAAGGCAAGTACTGTCAACTTCAAACTTGGCAAGTCAAGGTGAATGCAGCAATATTACCCATGATGTTTTCTTCCTCTTAGTGTTTTGATGATTTTATCATGAAATATTAAGCGAATGACATTAGCATTTACTTTGAACTTTGGGACACCTCTGAGACTGTCAAGGCTCATTTTACTTTTCATTGTACCTGCTTCTTATCACAATGCATATTTTTCCTTGCGGCTGTTCATTACTGGGTAAACAACAACAATGCCTACTTGGTACAATGAAACATTCTAAATCACTAGATTCTGTTTCTTGAAATGTTATGATCAGTTATATATATTTTTAAAAGATGGGGGGAGAGAGAAAAGGAGACAACTTGGTGCAGTATGATACATAGGAAACAGCCATTTTTATTTTAATTATAATTCCTAGAAGTGCTGATATTCAATATAAATGGTGTGGCAGATGCATACTTTCTGGCCATGTGAACTTCTCTATATAAACATGTCCAATCACCATTTTTTGCCACACAGAAACATAATGTCCAGACTCTTTTCCTCAGACCATGGACACTCCAGCATTGGAACTGATGAGCATGTAACTGTTAACATTTGTACAAACATAATATCGGTCAGGTGTGGAAATTGTAGAGATGCAGGCTAGTAGCCTTGTCTATAGTTTGAAGCAAATGGATCACTATTTCGATATGCAAATTGCAGGCACAAGGGCCTGATCTGGATTGGGTCCATAGTGGGAGGGGTGGGATTAAAGCTCCCTACCAACCTACACTAAGGTCCAATCCAGATCAGAGCTTCTTTACTTACATTAGAGTAAAAATGAAAAAAAAGATGTCACTGCTAGCTATGTCTTTAATGTCTGCTTTGTCCCTTAAATCCAGCTATACTGGATGTAAAGGGGACTGTGTGTGAGTTTACTTATCTTCTTGTGCTGGTTGATATAGACATCGCATAATAAGGTTGTCTGTTCACTTCCCATTGAAAAGCAAGTGCATGACAGATAGATATTGAGTTGGTTCATATGGCACAATATCCTACCATGGCTTACTGTACCTGTGATGGCTGTTGCGTCATGAATGGTGCCTATGAGCACTATTTTTGCATGGCTCCTGCAGGTGCCCAGCTTGCCATGAGTTGTCAAGTCATGTGAACCCAGGTGGTAGGGGTTGTTTGAAGGTTAGACAACCCTAAAATAACCCTACAACAAGCCATGGGTTATTTAACCCTGAAACAACCTCTGCCTACTGGGTTTGCATGAAACAAGCCATGGGAAGCCAAGCATGCACAGGTGCCATGCAAAAATTATGCCCGCAAGTGCCTGGCATGTGATAGCCCCTATGGGTAAATTAAGCCATGGCAGGCTGTTGTGTGAACCAGAACACTGTGGGTTAGATCCTAGGTTGTAGAGTGGATGACTGGTTGCACAATAGGCCTTTCCCACTGCCTTCTTGCAGCCCCCTTGTCAGAGGTTTAGGGGAAAGTCCTGAATGATGTGACTGTGGCACAGGCTGTGATAGGAGGGCAAACAGAATTGGTGAAAATCAGCACAAACTCCCACACACATGGCAGCCCACACTGTTCAGAAGGGTCCCTCAATTCTCCAGAGAAATGGCAGGGGAGTTGATAATATGCTGCAGTGGGAAAGCCAAGAAATCAAGCAGCCTTCTGCTTTTACAACTCTGGATCCAACCACATGGGTTTGTAATCATTTATCAAATGATAATTGGTGATACTAAACAGCTGTTTCCCATGTTCATATTATCAGGTGATAAGTATACTCACTGAAATAAGGTAGCATACAACCTTGTCCAAATAACAATTAAACCTCACCTAAATTTACTTAAATGGTTTGTAGATGAGACTGTTAAAGATTTCAGTGAAACATTCTAGAGTACTGTGGTAGATGATCCTGCAGCTGCATTTAGAGATTTTTTAAGGAAGTGACTATCAGTGTAAACATGGTGCTTAACATTGGTGGTCTAGCCTCACATAGTAACAGTGCGTGATTAATGATATTTAGAGACATGGATTTGTGTAATTCATGAATGTATTGAAAATCAGATAAATAGAAAGTGCTTTTAAAAGATACAAAAAAATGACACTAGGGGTTTACCTTTTTCAGCCTCAACTGTTTCTGAATGCTGTGGAGATGGGGAATGAGACATGGGTCGTAAGTTAGACATACAGCAGTAGCTCCCAATAAAATGTATGAAAATATATCTAATTACAGATGTATTGACATACATTCCCTTAAAACATTCCTTTGCTACTGAACAGTAGAATGTTTTCCTTCCTTGGTTCCTGAAGTGCTCATGACAGAATTCCTACTGATTCATTTAATAAGTATGCCTGTGCAGAATGTTAAGCATCTCCTTAAATCCTGTTTCCCTTTATAATACAGAGGAGAGAGAGAGAGAGAGAGAGAAACAAAAGCAGATATTTCAGGTTTCAAATGTAAACTAGAGAGCTTTCATTGTATAAAATAATCTTATAACTACATGTGCAATGTATTATACTTTAGAAGCCCATGTCACTGCTTCCTAAAACAAGGTTACATTAATTTGAAATTCTCCATACGCTCATACTTATTATATAAAATGTTTGGATTATGAGATATTTCAGGGACAGAAAATTGAGAGATGGCAAAGTAAATATCCTAGTCCTGAATAGGTCCTGTAGTAACAAAGAGTCCAACTAGATCATACCCATGGTTCATACAATCCAGAATCCTTTTGACCACAGTAGCTAATCATATGCCTTTAGGAAGCCCACAAACAGGACACAAAAGCAATAATCTCCAGTTTTCATATCTGGAACACATGGTGTGAGGGAGTGTTATTGTGAGCTTTCTACAGGCAGCTGCTTGCGCACAATATGAACAGAATGCTGGACTAGGTAGGCCTTTGGTCTGATTTAGCACGGCTCTTCTTATGTTCTTACTCAGGAGGCCATTTTATCATATGGAAGGAAAAAAGTCACTCATTCTTCACTGACAGCTTTTCTAGATGAGGCTGTTGAACCCGCTGTATCTACTTCCAGATTCGTTGTAGAATTAAGAACAGATCTCTGCATGATTATTTTCCTTTCCTGCCTTTTCATACTTTACAGTACATAATCTCTAGGTGGCACTGTGGTATAGTGGAATAACACAATTACACTGGTGAGGACTTGCGCTTTATTTCACATTGTCAAAAAATACCAGATTTTTCCCACTCCCAAAAAACCATCAAAAGTACAAGCAGCAAAACTGGATGGTGACATGGTAGCCATAATGTATACGAGGTGTTCATCACCAGAATCACTTCCATTACATGGACAGTCTCTATACCAATGTCAGCTCTCATTAGGAATATGCAAAGCTTCCATGTAAACTCTCCACACAACTGAGCAACTCCCACAGTTTACAATTACTGTGTGGAAACATTACCAAGTGGAAGCTTCCAGCTTGTCTATTCCTGACATCAGCCTGGATGATCTGGACATCAGATGAAAAACCTGACTTGGCACAGTATAAGCTCCCTGTGGGCCTCCTGACTTTAACGAGATCCCAGGCATCTCTGATATACATGGAGAAGATGCGTTCATCCCTTTTACAGTAGCAGAGTCTGAGGAACCCCCAGATGGAACCCCTGAGGACTGTTATTCACCTGTGGTGGCAGAGGAAGAAGTCCTCAAGTGCGCTGACCTCCAGTCCTCAAGTGTGCTGACCCCAGAAAGTGGAGGCACAGGCTGCCACATGGAGAAAAAGTGCATGCCCCAAGACTTGTAGTAACTGGACTCCTCATGTGTAAAGGTCCTCCTCATGAGCAAGACTCTTGCCAAAGTGCAGAGAACTTGCAGCTGAGCCTTGGGTGGGGCTCTGGAAGCTCTGGGTATATCAGCTTTCAGTTGTAACTTGATAGCTGCTGGATCAATGTCTTACTATCAGTTCTCTGAATCCTTGTTTCTTTCACTGAATTGCTACACTACTGACTTCTAGACTCCTGTTTAAATCTACTTCTTGGACTGTGTTTGACTGCTTACCTGTCTTTGGACCTTGGCTGTGCCTGAGACCTTCCTCCTAGAACTCCCCTCCTTGCTTGGTAATACTGAGCCTTTAACGATGGCCTGTTTACTGGCTGCTGCTGCTGCCCTGAACTGGCTCTTTCTGGACTGATACAACTTTGTATAACCTTTTTGCCTGTTCACTGACTTGACATTACATTTGCCCCTTAATTTACTGTAATGCTGAATCTGACCCAGCCACAGTAGGACACATCTAGGATGGGGGAGACCCCAGTCGCAGTCAGCCATGAAGATCACTGGCTGACTTTGGGCTTCACTAACTCTCAGTCTAACAGGACTGTTACGAGAAGGGATGCTGGAGAAATCCACCGTGGATTCAAATGAGGCCGGATTCTTTTGAATCTGGCATCAGGAATCTGCGGCGGATCAGCACCACTTACCTCCGCTCCAGGAGGATTGGAGGCAGAATGGCACTCGGCTGCTTCTTGCCGGTCAGAGCCGTTTGCCTCCTCCCTGCCGATTACCATTCCTTTTCTTTTTAAATGTTGATCGGCAGGATGTGCCCATAGACTTATACACAAATAGAGCCGTGAATCTTGTGTATAAGCCTATGGACACATAGACTTATATGCAAGATTTATGGCTCTATTTGTGTATAAGTCTATCGGCACATCCTGCCGATTGCCTTTTTTTTTTTTTTAAAGAAATGGTGATCGGTAGGGAGGAGGCAAACGGCTCTGGCTAGCAGGTGGCAAGGTAAGGGCCCCCCAAGCTGGGCTCCCCCCCCCAGAATCCTCGCAGAGTGGAGCTGCTCTGGAGGATTCTGGGGGGAGGAATAGATCGCCTCCCCACCACCACCAGATTCCCCACTGGAATGGATGGTGGGGAATCTGTACATCCCTAGTTATGAGGATAAAATGGGAAGAGATCCATGTATGCCACTGAGCTCCTTTAAGAGTGTCTTAAAGGCAGGATATAAAGGCCTGGCGTGCTATGGTCCATAGGGTCATGAAGAGTTGGACAAGACTTAAGGACTGAACAACAACATAAATGTAACAAATACAATAAATAAGCAAGCAAGAACTGCTTCATAGTCTATAGTGAAAAGGTGAAAAGTTTAAAGGATTAGAAATATAAAGCAGACTGAATCAGTGACAAGACCAAGCCTATGTTCAGGGTCATCAGCTTTTTTTCTGGGATATGTCACAAGAAAAGCTGGTAGAGTTTATGCTATATCATGGAATGGAGCTGCTCTTTTTTTTTCTAGTTCCATGTTTTCTTGTGTGAAAATAAGTTCTTTATTAAATAAATATTAACTTTCCCTGTAATATTCTGTCTGATGACTGCTCTCTGCCTTATGAAAGGCTTCGGTGTGTCTGTTGGCTGGGGTGGGAATGGGATGAATTTCATGAAGCAGGCTGGAGACCTCCCCGTGAGCCTGCCAGTTGGTCTAGTCACAGGGCACACTTGAATATCTAAGCTGTGAATTGTGCATGTGAATTGGCAGTACAAAAATGAGAACAAGAATATGCCAAGATGAGGACGGACATGGAAGAACACCTTTTCTCATTCTCCTCAAAATAAAATTGGTGGTGCAAATACACTCTTTAAAAGAGGTTGTAAGAAGAGAGAAATGTTAATGTTGCAGAAATGTCCTGAATTAACTGAAGGGGATGAGATATCCTGGAAGTGAAGGTCAGCAAAGACAAGAAGTGAGTAGAAGAAAAGGGAGTAGTTAAAGATGACTCCAGGTATGAGTAAGATCAAAGTATTTCTAGGAGTGACAGAATATCGTCAGTATGTGGTGACAGTGAGGTGAGGATGCTACACTCTTGAGTTGGTATGCTAGAAAAATAAATTACTAAGGGAGCAATCCTATCCAGATAGTCAGCAGCCTCTGAACTCAGAGGCTACCAAGTATCCAATACAGGGTGGGAGGAAAGTGGTGGCTCTGTGCTCTAGCTGCCCTGCATTTTTGCTAGACAATTTCACCATCTAGCAGGAGTACCTTGGAGGGGGAGGGAAAGAGGCTTGGGCGGCCATAGGAAACAGCATAAGGCAGCTGCTCCAGACTCCTTTTCTCCCCCATGAACACCCCTTTCTGCTTGTCTCCATGCTCTGTTTTCTGAGTATGGAGAGGTAGCTGGCAGGGTTTTCTCTGCACCAGCTACGAGGGGGATGGGAGCTTGGAGCCAGGAAACTGGAGGCTCCCCACCATGCTGCGTGGTGGACATAGGATTGCTGTCAGTGTTATTTTCTAACACAGTTACTAATAAGGTAACTGTTCACTAATAAATGTTAGGGTAACTGCTCACTGACCTAAATGTAGCACCTATTGATCATTTTAATACATATTTCAACTGGACAGCCAGTGTGGTGTAGTGGTTAGAATGTTGGACTGGGACCCAGGAGTTCCAGGTTCTACTCCATACTTGGTCATGAAGCTCACTCAGGGAGCAATCCTATGGCCACTAGTCAGCGGCTAGATGGCCATAGGATATCTGGTTTTCTGGGTACCGACCTCCCCACCACTTCTGTGCTGCTTCGCAGGCTGCATGGAACAGCCTTGCACTCTGTGCTCCGAAGAGGAGTGCAGAGTGGCAAAAATGGGGTGTTCCGGGGCGGGGAAGGCGGAAATGCCGGTACGACACATCCTATGTGTCATCTGGCAGCCTCCTCTCCAACTCTGCTTTCCCACAACTGGACAGCCAGAATTGGCTGTCTAGTCACAAATACAGGGCAGGAGTAGCACGGAGGGAATGATCCCCTCCCTGCTTCTCCTGCCCTGCATTGGATAGGCAATTGCCTATCCCCAGGATTGCGCCCTCAATGACTTTGGGCCAGTCACTGATTCTCACCCTATCCTACCTCATAGGGTTCTTGTGAGGATAAGATGGAGAGAAGGAGTACCATGTAAGCTGCCTTGGGGGTCCTTGCAAGGGGGGAAAAGGTGGGATATAAATGTAATTTAAAAATAAATGAATATATACACCTTTGAAATTGAGAAATTAATTAATCAGAATTAATCAGATGAAGGCAGTCACATATGTTTTTCATATGTCAAAACTGAAATACCTGCCTTCGAAACTGAATTGGCCCAGTGACTCAGATATTTCAGAAGCACTTCAACATGGCTGCTTCTATCATTTGCTAGTGCTGTCGCCTCTCCTGCTCACTACTATCTGTTTCTCTCACCCAACTGGAAAGCTAACAAAGTACCCTATGTAGCAGTACTTGAAGACAGTATGAGAAGATGGATGAAGTAGTGAATGACTGGGCTAACAGGGAGAAAAAAATTAAGGCCCCAGCCACTTGCCCTCCATTAGTCTTGGTGGTATGTCAGTTCAAGTTTGCAGACAGGTTCAAGTGTATAGTGAATACACTCTCAACTCTTTATCTTAGTTTTGTCTTATTGTTTTTGTAATTATAATCAAGAAATCATATGACCTTTTAAAAAGCAACATTTTTTCTATAAATGTGTATTATTTATTAATGTTTAAAAGTATATCATAGATTATTCTAAACGTTATTCCACTCTTACAAATTAAGAATCAAAAGTATATGTGTAGGTCTTTAAATGTAATTGAAAAGGGTGGGAGACTAAATTGGTGTTCTCTGTATCTGCAAGTGTGATTAAAAATACAATTCTATACAGACCCACTAGATCTGGACTTACTTCCCAGGTGAATACAGGATTACAGCCTTAATCACATATGCAAGTACAGAGAGCAAGAACTTTGAACTACTGTAGTAGGGGAAAAGTCAGATAACAGGTTTTTTTTGCTTCATTCAAATACAGAACTTTTCAAATAATATTTAAGACCACAGTAGGCAAAAAAAGCCTTCTTCAGGGTTGCCAAGTACATTTTGTCATGAGGTTCCTTTTTTTGGTGAGAGGAAGAAGGTAATGGAAAATAATCAGCATTTTTATTTTTTAAAATTTGGCCTTGGTGTACAAGCAGGACAAAAGCTAATAGAGTTTTGCCAAGAGAACACGTTGATCATAGCAAACACTCTTTTCCAACACCACAAGAGACGACTCTACACATGGACATCACCAGATGGTCAATATCGAAATCAGATTGATTATGTCCTTTGCAGCCAAAGATGGAGAAGCTCTATACAGTCAGTAAAAACAAGACCTGGAGCTGACTGTGGCTCAGATCAGGAGCTTCTTGTTGCAAAATTTCGGCTTAAATTGAAGAACATAGGGAAAACCACTAAACCATTCAGGTATGACCTCAATCATATCCCTGATGAATATACAGTGGAGGTGAGGAATAGATTTAAGGGATTAGACCTGATAGACAGAGTGCCTGAGGAACTATGGACGGAGGTCTGTAACATTGTTCAGGAGGCAGCAACTCAATCCATCCCAAAGAAAAAGAAATGCAAGAAAGCCAAGTGGCTGTCTGATGAGGCTTTACAAGTAGCTGAGGAAAGAAGGGAAGCAAAAAGCAAGGGAGAAAGGGGAAGATATACCCAACTGAATGCAGAGTTCCAGAGAATAGCAAGGAGAGACAAGAAGGCCTTCTTAAATGAACAATGCAAAGAAATTGAGGAAAACAACAGAATGGGAAAGACTAGAGATCTCTTCAAGAAAATCGGAAATCTCAAGGGAACGTTTTGTGCAAAGACAGGCATGATAAAGGACAAAGAAGGCAGGGACCTAACAGAAGCAGATGAGATTAAGAAGAGGTGGAAAGAATACACAGAAGAACTATACAGGAAAGATCTTAATGTCCCTGATAGCCATGATAGTGCGGTCACTGAACTTGAGCTGCACATTCTCGAGAGTGAAGTCAAGTGGGCCTTAGGAAGCATTAGTAACAACAAAGCTAGCAGAGATGACAGTATTCCAGCTGAGCTATTTAAAATCCTAAAAGATTATGCTGTTAAAGTGCTACACTCAATATGCCAACAAATTTGGAACACTCAACAGTGGCCGCAAGACTGGAAAACGTCAGTATACATTCCAATTCCAAAGAAGGGCAATGCCAAAGAGTGTTCAAACTACCGCACAATTGCACTCATTTCACATGCCAGCAAGGTGATGCTCAAAATCCTACAAGCTAGGCTTCAGCAGTATGCGAACCGAGAACTACCGGAAGTACAAGCTGGGTTTTGAAGAGGCAGAGGAACTAGAGATCAAATCGCCAACATTCGCTGCATCATGGAGAAAGCAAGAGAATTCCAGAAAAACGTCTATTTCTGCTTCATTGACTACGCTAAAGCCTTTGATTGTGTGGATCACAACAAACTGTGGCAAATTCTTAAAGTGATGGGAGTACCAGACCACCTTACCTGTCTCCTGAGAAACCTGTACGAGGGTCAAGAAGCAACAGTAAGAACCAGACATGGAACAACCGATTGGTTCAAAATTGGGCAAGGAGTATGACAAGGCTGCATATTGTCACCCTGCTTGTTTAACTTATAAGCAGAGTACTTCATGAGAAATGCCGGGTTGGATGAATCACAGGTCGGAATTAAGATTGCCGGGAGAATTATCAACAACCTCCGATACGCAGATGATACCACCCTAATGGCAGAAAGTGAAGAGGATCTAAAGAGCCTCTTGTTGAGGGTGAAAGAGGAGAGTGCAAAAGCTGGTTTGAAACTGAACATTAAAAAAACGAAGATCATGGCATCTGGCCCCATCACTTCCTGGCATATATAAGGGGAAGAAATGGAAGCTGTGACAGATTTTATTTTCTTGGGCTCCAAGATCACCGCAGACGGTGACTGTAGCCATGAAATTAAAAGATGCTTGCTCCTTTGGAGGAAAGCTATGGCAAACCTAGACAGCATAGTAAGAAGCAGAGACATCACCTTGCCGACAAAGGTCCGTCTAATCAAAGTTATGGTTTTTCCAGTAGTAATGTATGGCTGTGAGAGCTGGACTATAAGGAAGGCTAAGTGCCGAAGAATTGATGCTTTCAAACTGTGGTGCTGGAGAAGACTCTTACGAGTCCCCTGGACTGCAAGGAGGTCAAATCAGTCAATCCTAAAGAAAATCAACCCAGAGTGCTCATTGGAAGGACAGATACTGAAGCTGAAGCTCAAATATTTTGGCCACCTAATGCGAAGAGAAAACTCTCTGGAAAGGACCCTGATGCTGGGAAAGACTGAAGGCAAAAGGAGAAGGGGACGGCAGAGGATGAGATGGCTAAATAGCATCACCAATGCAATGAATATGAACTTGAGCACACTCCGGGAGAGAGCGCAGGACAGGAAGGCCTGGCGTGCTATGGTCCATGGGGTCACGAAGAGTCGGACATGACTGAACGACTAAACAACAACAACAATATGTCTTTAAAGAATGACATGTATATACATCCAGGCATTTATTGGAGTGTCTTTTTCATTGCTTTTAATACATATCTCTTCTTTTTCTTTTAGGACTAGCAATAAAATTGAGTACATAATTGTAAAAGCGCTTCAGGGTTCTCCGACCTAGAAGTATAAAACATTGACATACAGTTTTAAATACATATATAGTCCCACTTTCTATGTCAACATTGTGATAAGCATCCTGGTTATTTCTAGAGTTTGTTTCTTTAATTTTAACAGTAATTAACAAAGGGGCATTTTTCCATTTGTGAAATTAAGCAGGTATAATTTATACATTTACTTTTAAATAGCTAAAAGTCACATCTCCCTTCAGCAGTCAGTGTAGCTTTATTCATCTTAATGTTGATTTAATTTACTGGATTGCTCCACCTGGCTGATTACAGTTCCTTTAAAAAAACACCCCCCCCCCAAGTCAGGTGCTCTGAATGCATGGCATTACAGGCTTTCCCACAAGCTGTGTGCATCTATTTTACTGGAAGACTGTCACTGAGACCATATTCTCACTGGCTGTGCTGGGCTCACCAATTACTTTTCATAATATGTTGTCAGAATAAATTTTTTGTCTGAAAGTTTTGAACTAGTTCTTAACTCAAGGCCATCTCTCACATTATATTTTGTACACCAGTTCTGATAACTATGTATAAATATACATGCTTCAAGTCAAGGACATGCACATGTATAAATAGAATGTGTGTCTTTGGAGCCTGATTTCCCCTTTTAAGGAGGAAACCATACCTTTCCCAGCCCTTACTTCTAAGTATTTAAAGTCAGTATGCACCAATGTTTACACATGCATACCCTTCAGACTTCATGAGGGCCTCATGTATTTTTACCTCTCTGTAAAAAGTGTAAATGGACTGAGAACCAGTCTTGAGAACCAATAAGGTCTGGTAGTAAATTGAGTATTGGATGTGGACCTAGGCAATATGGTTTCAACTTCCTTATCAGCCATAGACCAGCTAAATTACCTTAAGAATAACCCAGTCATGGAGATGTTGGATCTGGCCACGATGACATGTGTCTTAGTTACTTCCCATTTGGACTACTGCAATCAATCTCTATGGGGCTGTCTTTGAAAAGTGTTTTGAAATGTCAGATGGTCCAGAACGCTATGGCCAGACAATTGACTAGGGCTGGTTACAAGGAGCATGCGACTCCCTTGTTAAAATGCTATACAAGAATATTTCTAATTTAAATTATACCTTGCCTTCTAACTAAATAGATTTTGTGCTTTCTCATCTAGCTTAAAAACCATTCTGGGTATAGTCACCTAGCTCTTACTATACCACTGGGACATTTGTTTTCCACTCACTCAGCTCCAATCTCTCTCTCTCTCTCTCTCTCTCACACACACACACACACACACACACACACCTTCTCCGCTTTATCTACAACTGCAGGTAGATCCAATGCATTCAAGAACTCATTATTCCACTCCTCCCTTCACTTCAGGAAACCTTATCTTGACTATGTATAGGTTGTAACTAAAAAAGACATGCCAAATGCCTTAAATATACATACATATAGCAGCCTGATCCGTCACATATCTTCCTCGCCTCCAAAGGTAAGAAAATAACTAGTGTATCCTGAATGAAAAATGGTTCAAACTCACAATATAGTATTATTACTTTTGCTTCAATTGTTTTTAGTACCAGTTTTTAAAAACATAAATCATAAAACCATATAAAAATTTAGACTGAAAACTGAATTAGATTGGCAGTGAAAAATTGTATGGCCAACACATCGATTCTAATTTGAAAGCATTTCTAGAGACAATGCAAAATGTAATTCTATTGCTGAAGTGAGACAAGGCCATTCTCAGACAAAACTAATATAGAAATCCTACAAATAATATTGTTAATAATCCACGGATATGTATAACTGATGACAATAGTGTTGACAGCATCATATTGGGGGGGAAAACATGGCATGATGGAAACATTACAGTCCACTACTAGAGCCAGAAAAGCAGCTTTAATGCTGTTAGAACTGCAACTACACTGATAGGACAAATTCATATGAGCTGACATCTCCGTAAATCAAGAACTTCATGGAATAACACTTAGATAATACATTATTACTACTGAGGAACCTTAAAATGGGAGGACTGAGTAGTCATAGTTACGAAAATATCAGTGACCAGTCTGACTGCTAATTGTTGCTACATAGGCCAAGCAAAATACATAATTTCACAAAACTGAAGCCAGTACTTCTGTGTATCCTCATGTGTATGCTTACCCTTATTTATTGGTAGGGAGGAGTGAGTATTTTGTCCAGTTCATTTTTTGACAAGAATGTACAGTACATTTTTTTCAAAAGCAGGGCAGAAAGATTTTAAAAGATTTTGAGATTTAAAAAAAAATATTTACTGTGGGAGAAAGCGAAACAGATAGATTCATACCTCCAGACAGAGTGCTTAGCTCTTAAAAGTCAGGGTTTGAATCCCTTAGTATTCAGCCATGTTTGTGGTGGCTCATTTGGGTCGTCACCTCTTTTTTCTGATAGGTTACCCATCTTTAACAGCTACATGGCTGGCGGGTACAACATGGTCCTCTGCATATTGGGAATAACTGTATGTATTGAATTTGGCTGGTGTAAATGGGTGAGAACTTTGTTTAGTTGGGGTTTTTTTTAAGACCTTACAGTGGTGCAGCTAGGACTGGACCTCAGGGCCAATGTCCAGGGCCTCATAGCCTGGGGTGGGGGGCTAAATGATGACCCCCAAATCAGTAGGTGATGGGGCAGTGACAAACAGGTCCTGCATTGCCATCTGGACTGGTTTGGGTATGCTAGGGCTGATGCTGTTCGACACAACATCCTTCTTATTAAAAACAACAACACTGAATTCACAGGGCAGTTGGCTAGGCATGTACATAGTTAGGGATACTCATTTTATAATTTTTAGTTTTAATATATATTATCCTTTTCTAGAACAAAATGATGCTTATTCCTAAGTAAATGTATTTAGTGTCAGGGCAGCCAAATGAGACTCCATTTTATTCCTGTAGTCATCTGATCTCGGCAGCTAAGCAGGGTCAGTCCTGGTTAGTACTTGGATGGGAGACCGCCTGGGAATCAGGCTTCCTGCACTGAGCAGGGGGTTGGCCTCAGTGGTCTTGTAGGCCCTTTCCAACCCTATGATTCTATGATGGTACTATAATTTAAATGAGCTTAAAACACAAAACTGCATATCCTCACTGTATTCCTTTAAAAAAAAATCAGGGTTGATAAACAGGTTTGTTTAGTCTTGCTATAACATATCATATAGAGGAATGTAGAGGCAGTTCAGTTGTAAAGCATGGGATGGCAGGGGGTTGTGGGGCAAAGAGGAATGCTAGTTGTGTGCTTCACAACTGAAGTAAGAGCCATGAAGTTTACTGAGTGATATTAGGCCAGCTACTTTCTCTCAAGTTATCGTGAAGATAAAATGGAGAAAAGCATGTATTCTACTTTGAGCTCTGTGGAGTAAAGGTGGAATATTAAATATATAAATAGGAACCTGTTTTCATATCAGCACCCAATCATGGGACATATGAAGTAAAAATGATAGAGAATTTAGCTGAGCGTGTGTAGAGTCTCTTCAGTCACAAATACCTAATTTCTTTACATCCTGGATTAGATGCAAGAACATCCAGGCTGGGAAGTCACATATAGGCAGTCCCACCAATTTCAGTTACTCATAGTTTGAAGCAAGTCCAATTCAGGTAAATGTGACTGACTTTCAAGGAAACATAATCAGGTATGGCCATATAAACGACAGTGGGACTATTACAGATAAATGACTAGGAAACTACAGCCTTTCATTCCAATCTAGCAACTCTTTGCACACGGGCCTCTGATGTGCTCATAGTTCACATGCTTGTAAGGAGCGTTCCATTCCCTCCATAGAGAAATATAACTGTCCTGGATTGCAAAGGCTGTGCAATGCACATTGATATCCCATGTGTGGATCAAAGCTTTTGTGTTCCTCAGCATAAAATATACTGGGTACTTTTAACATAAGTTCAAAACTACTATTTCACTTCATGAATATTAAAATACAATTCACTTTAATAAATAAGCAATGTTTTTTACCTGCACGGAGTCCTTGAAATGTCTACAATGTAAGAGGAATATTGTTTAATATTTCACGTCCTGTTATGCATATTTCTGTCAGATGGGTGATTTATGGTTTTCCAGTATTGCCAATTCAGAATGAACACAAAGAGGGCTATTTTGATCACTTTACCCTCATTATCTTTAATTACAGCCTCCTATATGAAATAGTCTTTTAGATGTATTAGAAATATTTTTATCTGAGGGGCATATTGTGAATACAGAATACTATTGTTTCTTGATTTACATAAAAGGGGCTTGGAGCTGTCATATAGCTATGCAAACAGTAACTAGCTTGTTTAGAGAAGGAAACAAAGTTCTTTAAGAATGATATTGTAAATACATCTACAATGCCACTTTCCATGGTTTTTGTGTTGTTAATGTAAACTATTTTCAAAACCTTTTAAAACTACTTGCATTACCCCTGAACCTTTAATTTGCACCTAGTGCATATCATTTAAATGAATTATTGTAGAAACTGCATGTGCATTCTTACTTCAGTAAGTGAGGAAAGACATCCAATGTAAAGACCAACGAATATGAAATATAACTGATGTGAAAAGAACACAGTGGTAGTATTGGAGGAACAATGATACTTCTAGAGCATTCTGACTATCTCTGTTCAGTCCCAATATTGATATTAATCATATTTTTTAATATTCTAGATATTTAGGTAATTTGTATAAAAGATAACATAGAGTGCAATTCTATGAATGTCTACTCAGAAGTAAGTCCCAATCAGTTCAAATAATCTTACTCCCAGGAAACGACATACAGGACTGCAATCTTATTGTATGTTGTTCTGAACAAATAGAATACATTGACATTTTAATTTAAATTTACAATTTCTCAAAAGTACTATATATATGTAGCAAGACACAAAAGACATGCTCAACCAAAATAATTCAGCCAAAATGTTTATTCCACAATTTTATTTATTTATTTATTTACCAACATTTATAAATTGCTTATATTAAACAAATTTCTAAGTGATGTACAAAAAAAAAAGTCTTCATACAGAGGGCAAGATTGCCTTCCTGGGAATGCTGTTGGTAAAGGTATGTTTTTAGTAGGGCAGAACCCTGCCTCCACAGGGTTGTTTCTTGCCTAATTTGTAGTGGTAGGGAATTCCAAAGAGTGGGTGCTATGACACCAAAGGCCCTATTCTGAGCCATGGTGGATCAAACCATTGAAATCTTTGGCATCACCAGGACGGTATCTCCTGATGACCTCAGCAACGGAGCAGGCCAGTAGGGGATCAGGACATGTCTTAAGTATCCTGGTCCTGAGTTGTTTAGGGCTTTGTAAACAAGTACCAGAATCTTAAGCCTGGCTCAGCAGCGTATAGACAGCCAGTGCAGTTCCCTTAGCATAGGTGTTACATGCTGGTGCTCCCATTACCAACCTGGCTGCGGCATTCTGCACCAGCTGCAGCTTCTGGACCAACCTTAAGGGAAGCTCCACATAAACCACATTTTAGTAAACCAGTTTTGAGGTTACCAGTGAATGGATCACAGTGGTCAAGCTATCCCTGCTCAGGAATGGCCCTAATTTTAAAAGTCTAGATTTACTAAACGTAAATTTACATGGGAGTAATTCCCATTTAACTTTAGTTTTAAGGAACTATACATTGGAGTGGGCTGTAGAATGATATTTAGTATAATTGAATGAGTGAAAATGTGTATGTTTCAACTTCAGACAATAGTAACATGTTTTAAAATTCAGAAGAAGTGTCAGTTTTACTTCTATATGTTTACTAGTATGTTCATTATTCAGTGCACTCCCACTTACCTTATTTTTCTTAGACTGTGTGTGCTTGTATGTGCATCTGTAAAAGAAAGAAAATAAAGACTGGATAGTTCTCAGTTCAACTTTAGAACAAAGGTTTCTAACAGAAAACAAAAGATGAAATATATAAGAAACATAGAAGAGCCATTGCTCCTTACATTCCAGTAGGGGGAACTAAAGGTTCACCATCTAACACTGCTTGGTTGGCTTACAGACCTGTGTGTATTCTGTAACCCACTGTCTAAACATCAGTGCTAACATCAAATAGCTACTAGCAATTCTGTGATCACACATGGTCTCAACGACACTTTTTACACTAAAGACATTGGAAGTATGCAAACACACACCTTTGATGCAGCAATGTCTTTACCTGAACATCTTAGTTCCAGGTGGGGTAGATTTAGTTCTACATCTTTTTGCAGTTGAATTTGCCTTTCCGTTATCTTGCTTTTTTCTCTTTTATGATTTCCCTCCCACACAAGATCTCCATGCGCAGAATATTTTTCTTCTCCCATTGCTGTACATGTGAGTCCCATGTGACACCATTTAAACTTTTCCCTATCCCAGGGTCACACACATTGCAAGAGTTTGAACAGAAGTCTGTTTAAAAGTTTAGAGAACTCAGTAGATTTAAAATGAAGAATACTGAGTTGTTTATAAAATACTGACATGGTATACTTTTATTTGTATTAGATACATTATTCAGACTAAATGGGTGGAGGGACAGAAAAGTAAAACAAAAATAACAGGTTTGAGCACGCTCCGGGAGAGAGTGCAGGACAGGAAGGCCTGGCGTGCTATGGTCCATGGGGTCACGAAGAGTCGGACACGACTGAACAACAACAACAACAAATTTAATCCAGATTTACTAAAGCTAATTTACACATTCTGCAAACCTATACATGTTTTGTCAGAAGTAAGACCCACTGTATTTAAAGCAATGTATTCCCAAGTGGGTAATTCTCATGGGATAACAATCACAATAGCTGGGTGCATGAAAGTTCCTTGGGAAGATTCAAAACAGCTTATCTGGCCATGGCTGGACGGTTCCATGCTGCCATTGCCATTTACAGGATTCAGATTTTGGCATGCTACTACTGTATATGACTACTATTGTTCATAGTGGCTGTTCAGAATGACCAACTCAACCATTCTGAGTTGGTCACATGACTGCTCTCCCACACACAGAAAACAGAATTCTGCCTGACTTATGTTCTTGAGAACATGCAGATTTTAACCTGGCTTGGGGGCATGCTGTTTTCTCTGAACAAGATCTCTGCATAAACTCAATAGGCAGTGTGGTATAGGATGGTCATCCTGGGTCATAGAGATTGCAAGACATTATGTTTCATTTGGCCTTGGTGGTCTTGCCACAATGACACCTATGGAATTCCAGGATGATGTATTTTGTGGTACTATGGGAAATTTCAAAACGTTCTCTATGTATACATGTATGTGTGTGTATCAAATACATCTCAGTTAAGTGAGACATATTCCCTAGTAAGCATGTATAGAATTGTTGCCTCAAATCTTGTATATGGCATCTGCAAATACATACCCTTTTCAGGCAGTCACAATGTGGCATATTTACACAAGATAGCTGTGCAAAATGGTCCTTATTATGTACCTCTATCATATTTCATTCTGAGGCAGGATTCTGGAACCTAACTGAAAAACTGCATTTATTTGCACACTTCCTTTGGAACAAGTCTCCCTGCACTCAGTGGAACCCCCTCTACTCAGTGGAACTTATTCCTGAGTAAATATTCATAACATCAGATTGCCGGTCCTGAAAAATGTGAAGTATTCAAGTAGAAGGGGACTTTGAACATGCACAGAATGCATTCTCCTCCCTACTATTAGCTGGCTGTCATCACCACACATCTAGAATTGGGCGATAGGGTTTTCTTCCAGAGCTAAGATTGACCTCTGCCTTTTAAGAAATCATGTCTTGATCACAAGTGAAATGGGAAGAGGTTAAAACTGTGGTCGTCTTTCAAAAGGCTCCCTGTGAGGGAAAAGAGGCGAGTAAGACTGAATAATTAGGGAAGAGACTTCCATGAAATCGCTCAGCGAGAAAATTACCTGCCCATTAAACGAGAAGCAATCATGTTAATGTTACCTATAGCCAACGGTGGAGAGGAAACAGGCTTGAGAGAAGAAGAGGCTGGGCGGCGGGATGATGCTCCCCCCGTCCTCTTTTTCAGTCCTTCAGCTGTCTCATGTTGTTTCCCTGAGTCCCGCCGCGGCCCCAGAGGAGACCATGAGCGTGGGTGTGGTGTTTTACAGTCGTTTAACGCGCACCCCAGCGCTTCCCTTTCTGACTGGAAGGGAAATTGCTTCCCCCCGCTTCCTCCCCCGTGTCTGTTCCAGCAACAGCAGTGAGGGGGAGAGGACGAGCCGGGGGCTGGGGAGAGGCCGCCTGGGCAAGCTGCGGCAGGAGGGTGCCGCTCTCGCTCCCTCCTTCTCTCTCACACACACACCCAGCCAGCCAGCCGCCCGCCCCGCAGCGCCTGACGCTTCCCGCCTCGCTGGGCTCCACTTCCCCGGCGGGAGCGCTTCCCCCCTTCACAACTACACGGCAGCGGCGGACGCCTCAGCGGCGGCCACCGTGTCCGCCACTGGCCCCCGTCCAGCCCCGGCGGTACGCTGCGAGTTCACTCTCCTCCAGCAGAGTCTCCCCGCACTGAGGGGGGGGGGGGCATCGCTGGGGTCGGTTGTCGAGGGGTGCGCGCGCGAGGGAGAGCGAGAGCGAGCGAGCGAGCAGCGCGCCAAGCGTCGCAAGATGTTGCTCGGGCGTCCCTCTTACGGAAGTTAAGGGAAGCTACTCTCCAGCTTGAAGCGATTTGGGAAAGGGAGAAAGGGAGAGCCAGAAAATGAAAAGCAGAAGAGTTGAGCCAAGCCCATGATTTCCCTTCCTCCTTCCCCGCCGTTTCCTCCGAGCGCCGAGAACTTTGAGGGAGGGGGGACACTTTCTAGGGAGCAAATCCGCTTTCAAGGTCTCTCTTCTCTGCCGAAGAATTCCCTCGGCTTTGGATCGCAATGGAGAGGCTTAGCCACACTTGAACAGTTCCTTTGCCTCCGCTGGATTGGTGGGAATTTCGGAAGCGGAGCCGGCGTGCGGAGCCAGGAGCGGAGGAACCCCCCTTTTCCCCTCCCCCTCACGCTGCTAATCTGCATGGAGCTCGAAGTGTCCCATTCAAGCCCTTTCCCCTCTGCTGCTTTGGAGTCTTCCTCCACATTTCCTTAGGTCCTGGGCATATCTCAACTTTTCGGCTTTTGGTACTCCTCCTCCCCCCCCCTTCTTTTTGACTCTCCCTGGAATTGGATTGCCTTTGAATATGTTAAAATGGGGCTGCTGACGCCATTCCTGCTGTTTGGATTTGTCCATTTTCAAGTTGATGGTAAGTTAAAGTGTTGTGTTTCACTGTCATTTCTTTGGATTTCTTTCCATCCTGACTTGGCAGAGACCACGGAGAAGAGGACACTTGGATTTTAGGCTCGAAATCTAGTGTGCTGCTTACGGGCTTTAAAAATTATTTGATAACCATTATAGGGGAGGAAGGAAATGATGGATATGGTTGTAATAAAACAAATTTTCTTTGCCAGTTTAGGGAAACATAGTTAATACATGTAAGCTATAGAGAGAAAGATAGAGTGGAGGGAATCAGCCACACTGGTAAATCTCTAGGAGGCACCAGCAGATTTTGAGTGCTACAGTTTTTGCCTCATGTTGAACTTTTTAGATAGAAAATCGACTGATAAAATGGGGTAACTGTGCCTTTGATTCAAGAGAGGTGAATGAGAAATTTGACACAATGAGGTTCTAAGTGCTGGATTTGTAACTCATGCATGCAGGAAAATGCACTAAGATGTGGAATGTGCTAAAAGGTATGAAAAAAATATGCCTGTGAGATGTGTCAGGCGGAAAGTAAACAAACTAGGGAATGAGAAAGTGGGTCATGTCTGTGGAAACCAATACAGTAGAATCTTTTAGCCAGCTTCTGCCACAGGGAGAAGCTAAGCTTCTACTGTTTAAAGACAATGGGGATTTTGAACAGGTGCTGTAGGTGTCTGCTCTGCTATAAAGGCAATCTCCCTTGCATAGGGTTTTGTCTTTTGTTCAGCTTGCTTAGCTTCCCTAAAGTAAACCTAAGATCTTCTGTTCACGGAATCTAAAAGCAGGTTAAAGAGAATTTCAGATGGGAATGTAAAAATCAACAACACGTTACTGGTTGCAGTGTTGGAAATGAAGGAAATTGAGATAAAATATTAGATTAAATCAACAATGTATATATATAGTTAGCAGGATGTACTTTAATTAATGGAAGTATGTGTATGACCTTGATGGAAATGTGGGTATGAATGAACATATGTATGCCATAGTCTAGAATGTACAACATACATCACAATATTTTGTGCCCACAAGCAGTTTATATGATGGGCATTAATAGTAAGCCTTTATCAACAGTGGTCATGGGAAGGCATGAAATGGTACCAGATCTTTGGCTGTTGTCCTAATTTGAAGGTTTGGCACAAGGGTTTTTTTGAAGGGTGGGGGGCCTAGCTTAATTCACAGGTCTAGGTTGTTTAGTGTTATGGCCAGGCTGTGGGAGTAAACTTAGTTCCAGTAGGAAGCCAGTGCTAAAAGCATTTAAGGTATCTGTATCAAAGAGAGGCCTCTCTTGTAAACATAGAGTGATATTGTATTACCTACAATTATTGCATGCAGTTATGGGCTGCATAAGTACCTATGCCTCCCTCCCACCACACCCCTAGCAACACAGAAAGCAATAGGAAACCCAGCTAAAAGCACGAGTGGGGGATATGTTAAGTAGTGGTTCATGAGATGTATAATGAATGTGTCATGCGATGTGCCGTACAGTTTCAGAAATTATGAAGCATTGTGAGTTACATAAGGCATACTGGAATTGTACATAAAACCTGAATGCATCAGGCTACAGAAATATAGTTATTAGCCAGTGTTTAAAATTGTAGGTAGCTAGAAGGAATACAATTAAAGTGCTCAGTGGAAGTGACAGAGTGAATCACAGGAGCCTGGTGTTACAGAATGTAATTAATGTACCAGGCTGTTTAGAGATATAGGGAACAAATGCAATTAACCAGCTTGCTGGAAGGACAGGAGCAAGCATAATTTATTCAAGTTTTCTTTCATGGAGAACACAACTTGCACCTCTTAAAACAAAAATAGCATCTTTCTGCCATGCAAGGCTGTGAGCAAACTTATTGGTCCATCCTTGAGAAAAATGATATGGACTTTTAAAAATGTGTTAAATGCTTTAAGAGAAGATTTTGGCTAGACTGTTAATCTCAATAGATGCAATCCTGAATCCTGACTGTGTGTAGGATAGGGGCAGTATTTTTTTGTAATTGTTGTTTTGAAACATATGTATGAAGAAAAAAAATACATATCTATCTCTTTGGCGTAATGATTAACTGAATGAAGTGTATATGATATACAATGTATTGTATATGATACAACATATGAACCTATGTTTGTCATTGAGTATATGACATGATCCTAAACTGCTTTAATGTGTGTGTTTGTGTGTGTGTGTGTACGTTAATATTCCAAATAAATAACAGTAAGTATGAAGGAAGCATAACTGAAGGGATCCTCTGTTAAAAGCCAAACCAGCTGGTTTCACTCCTTCAAATAAAAAATAGGTCATGTCTTACTCACAAGCTAAACCTCTAGGCTTCCTGTATCTCAGTAGCGATCCCTCAATATAATTATGATTTTTTTATTTTCTTGGCATGGATTCAAACAGAGAGAAACATCCATGACTGTTTGAGATGTAATGGTTATACTCTGCCTATTCTGTGAGTACACAGGGAGCCATGAGTTTTGTTCAGTGGTCCACAGGTAGTATTGCATGGTGCTATGGTTATCTTGCAGATTCAGATGGTCATTTTTCTTAATAAAGTGTTGTTCTTCCAGTGAATTCGTAGCACCTAGAAATTACAGAACACCATGAAAATAAAGCAATTCATGTTGTGCCTATGTGAATTTATGACAGTTCAGCTCATGTCCTTTGCAGCCAAATTATGGACAACTGTAATTCCAACATCGCACCATTCCACCCTACTAGCAAGCTTGGATCTGGTTCTGAAAATTAAGGAGTCCTTGTCATACCACATTGCACTCACCCAGTTGATGTACTGGTTTAAACTGCTGATTTCAAGTAATTTTTGTCAATGGCTTCTTTCTTTGACTATTCTGACTGGTGGTGGGTGAGGGCAAAGTGGAACATTTACAAAATCATAGCTTGTGCACCAATAGGACTCTAAAAGAACATTAAGTATGCTGTTATGTTTTAGGTTCTTGTAGATTCTATTGTCATGAGTGGAAGCTACAACCCTATTATCCTGAGTTGACATAGATATTTTGCATTTGCACATTGCTATGGAACAACACAAACCTTGTGTATTTTGAACAGTGTACAAAACAAACTATTTGAGCACAGATTCTTGTAGAGTTTTTTCTTACTTTCACAAAATGTGGCTCATGCAGATCAGTTGACTATCAGAGTACAAAGATTACATAAAAAGCTGGAATATATTTGTTCAAAGGGTATTTGTGCTGACAGGGCCTTGATCTCTCCTGTGGGATTTTTGTTATGCTATTAGTGAATAACCTTTGATTCTGTAGAATGTGCAAATTTTGACAGATTATTCTTAAAGTACTGTTTAAATTGTTTTTCCTCATAGTCTGTCTTTTTAAAAAAGTTTTGTGCTAAAGTCGTGTATAGGATTGATTCAATTAATTTCAAGGATGCAACATGAGGTGAACAATCAAAGTCAGGGGTAGGTGACCCAGTGCCTTCCAGATGTTTTGGATAAGAACTCCCACAATTCCCGACCATTGGCAATGGCTGGGGGTTATGGGAGTCGTAGTCCAAAACATCTGGAGGGCCCAGGTCACCTACCCCTGCTGTAAATGAATGTCTCTTCTGAATGTATACCAATTATGTAATATATTATTTCTAACTTACTTGCTGTTCTATGACCATAATAAAAACTGACTGATTGATTTGTAACTTGGTCTTGGAATAGAAAATATCTATTGGGGACATCTAGTTATAGTGGAACTGGAAGTATTTGAAGCATGTATGTGGCAGCTACAACTAGCATCCTTGGGATTCATAGTCAGTAATGGAAAAGTAGCTTTTTAGTTGAGCAAATCAATGAATCTTTGCACATAGCTGTCCTACACATAGTATCGTGTTTCTTACTATGCTCCAATCATACACACAGCAGTCAAGATTGGCTGAGGCTCTACCTTGTCTCTTTGGCTGAGTGGGTGGAAGCTCCTGAACCAGGAGCTTTTGAGACTCTTTAACTATCAACTGCAGATGTCATTCAGGTAGTATAATCAGTTGTTTGTGGTCAGCAAGTGAGGCATTAGAGCCAGGATGGAATGATGCCTTTTGGTCATCAGGTGTTTGCAGGGAGGAAATAGGAAAGTGAAGCTTTTATAGCAATAGGCCTTAGTATGAGGGCACTAGTTGCTCTTTGCCATGGGCAGGCAACCTGGTGTCCTCAAGATATTTTGAACTACAACTCCCATAATTTAATTTTATTTCATTTCTTATATTTCCATACCGCCCCATAGCCGAAGCTCTCCTGGCGGTTCACAAAAATCCCTGGCTATTGGCCATGCTAGCTGAGGCTTATTGGTAATGTAGCCCAAAACACCTGGAGGGAACTAGGGGGCCTACCCTGCTCTGTGCTGAGGTTGTATATATTTGTGGAGGAAGTTAAATTATATATTCTATATATGTTCTCTATGCTTATTTAGAAGAAAAAAATCTAATAGAAGTCAGTGGGCTTTACTTTTGAATCAATGTCATGTTGACAGTGGTATTCCATCAATGGAAGGGAACAGATTTCGCTTTCCTCCTGCAGCCCCCCGCTTATCCCTCAGATCTGCTCTGGTGGGTTGGGGGGCTCTCTGGATCAGATTTGGGCATGTGGGGGAAGCTACAGGAGGGAGGAGAGGCGAGGGAAGTCTCATCACGTGAACGGAGTTCTGTTCGTACAAAGGCTGGATCCAACCCATGGTTAGGAATAGACTGTTAGTCTGAAAGATCCATATGGGAAATGTGAAGGTTCTCGGAAAGAAAGCCAATATTTTTAATGATGGCTTTTGAACAAGCCAGTTAAACATCATTTAAAATGTTAATTCTTTAAAAAGAGCCTGTTTACCTGTCAGGACATTTGCTTGTTAGGACAGGGTTCTGCATATAGCATAGTTGTATAACTTAAATAACAAAAACAAAAAACCCTAACCCAAATCCTACAACTTAATGCATTTTATCTGTTCATTGCACACCAAATTGCTGTACAACTATTATGTACAGATGAATACTAATGGATTCAGCAAGCTCTGCCTCTGTCTGAAATAGGGCCCTTCTGTTGTCTTATTGCTGTTGGAAAGACTCCTCTGCCTTCGGTTTTCACCTGGGTTCCCATCCCTTATAACAGTTATGTAAAAGTGCCAAAGCCTTGATTGGCTGGCTATTTAGAAATTATATTGATGATTTCTTGCCAGCAGGCTAGCGTTTTGGAGCTAGTTTCTGCATGTTTGTAGGAATCTCTGTTTTGTTCTGTAGGAAGCAGGTGGTATTCATACTTGTCAAAAATTAAACACTGCATTTTGTTTGTTCAAGCAACAATACTGTTATGTCTGCATGTGAGTTAGTATTACAAAAAATCTAGATTGCTTGAAGTTTATTTGGAATAATTTATAACAGCGTTTATATTCTAGGTTCTTCAGTGATTAGTAAGCATTCTTTTTGAGTTTCAAAAGCATCTGAATACTTCCAGTTATGAAGATGAAACTATTTCCTAAGCACAGGTTTGGCAAACAGATCTGCACCATGTCCGAGTTTTACCATGCATTGTTCTAGATTTCTCTGTTCTTGCTTCAAGGTCTACTGACTGCTAGGCTTCTCTAACCAAAGTAAGTGTTTAGCAGCATTACTTCACTCTTTTGAACAACATATCCATTTTTAAATTAAAACTACTTTTAAAGCTAACCCACTCAATTGGCAAATTGAGCATTTGTTCAGGGACACTGGTGTGTAGAGAAACCTTTGGAGCCAGTGTTTCAGTTGTACATCCCAGTTCTGTGATGATCTGCAACACGTCAAGATTAGTTTTCTGGGGATATGAGAGGAACTTTTCTTGGTAGCATTTACTGAGGGTTTGATGCAGTGGGACCCTTGTGCAGGCGCCCCAGGCCCACCGGTCGTGCTCCTTCCAGAAATGCGTGTTTCTGCTCATTTTGGTGCTTGTCCCTGGAAGCTACATCACAGCCACCAGCAAAACCTTGGGCACCTGCACAAGGGTCCCATTGGATCCAACCCATGCTCTTTTCTCACTTGTCTTCCTCCTAGTACATGAGTTAATTGAGCAACTTGAGCCAGAAAAAGCAGCAGTAGTATGTGTAATGTATATCAAAGGATAGATAAAGAAGATCTGAGTGTTTGTATAGAGAAAATTGGCCATCCAAGCTGTCTCAAAGCCACTCGAGCCTCAGTGTAAGGAAAATCATGTATCCCTGCTCATGAAATATGGCATGTGTTTCTTGACATAAGTCAAGAAGGTGGCTTCCCAGCTCATGTACTTCTCGTGAAACAAAGATCTGAACTGTACTTCACAACTGACAATGTAAATACAATTTGTATGAAGCAGCCCTTAATGATGCAGGTACTAATTCTGTCACTCACCGAAGGTAGAAGAAGAAAAGTTTTTCTTTTCTAATGAAAAATCATCAAATACAGATGGAATTTCAGGAAAAATCTTTCTGAGACTGGTTTTAAATCTTGTTTACGATTAGAGCTTCCTAGTTGCTACATCTCTGAAGCTGTGGCAAACATGTTAGCACTTGTATGTTCCCTCTGCATCAGGTGCTTAAAATAGACTAAACAAAGGACTCTCAAAGGAATAGTATTTTGACCTAAAGAGCTTCAAACACTGTAGCGTGTTTTCTCTCTCTTTTTGAAACCTTGCTGTTAATAAGGACAATTTGCTTGTTTTTATATTTTATTTCTATAGGGTGAGGATGATTTTTTGCTTTTCTAAAGTAGTGAAGAAAGAATCCAGGATGAGAGTTTTGTTGCTGTGTCAACAATATTTTCACTAATTTGATTTTTTTTTTAAAGAACCTAATTACGATGTCTGATTATCTGTTCAGTTTATTTATTCTACTATTCATGAAAATGATTACTTTATCATATCCTGTGACTAAATAGAATGTTTTGTGCACAAGTTCAATGTGTGGCTAGCTAGATCTTCCAACCCCAAATATCGTAGCTAAGACTGATAAGAAGCTGGAACGTATGCAGAGCATAGGTTGCTACTTGGCTAGACCCACTCAGAAATATACCACATTACAATTTTAAGTACAAATTACTGCACGTGTTGTATTGTTAATGGATACAACATTTTGGTAGAGCATATTCAGCTTCTATCCTCTCACCCAGTGTGGACACTGACAACTGATGCAGGGGAAAAGCAAGAGCCGTGAAGGCCACTCTGGCAGAAGGTGTAACTTCTGTGGAGATTTACATGCTGTGTTAACACAGGTGGTTATTTCAGTTTAACCAACCTGATCTGTTAGGGAGCAGATAAAATGAAGAGGAAGTAGGGATACATGCTGTGATAATTTCACAGACACTGTGAAATAAGGTAAGAATGCTATTGGAGCAGGACTTCTCCTGGCTCTGGATAAAACTGAAACCACTGACAAAATGGAATCTGAAATTCTTTGGCCTCTAAGGGCTTCCTCAGAATTCATACACACTAACAGCCCCCCCCCCCCGCAATTCTCTATTATCACAAGAGATGCGCAAGACACATTTCCTTAAGGAGGTAATTATAGGCTTGCTAGCAGAGTGGTGCCTGCACCGCCTGTTTCCAGGGCGCCTTTGTCTATTGCAGAATTACTAGTTCCTGTCTAGTAAGTAGAGCAGAGGAATGTTTGGTATTATGGCTACAATTAACATAATATTCTTCAAGAAAAGGTGGGGAATATACTACTGTACATAATGAGTGTGTTAGCAGCACAGTAGAAAGATACGCATTTCTTGAATATCTTTTGCAGCAAGTATGGGCAACAAGTTGGGCATATGCAGCCCTCAAGCTTACTCTGTGCTGCCTCTGACACTCCTGGTACCTCTCATGCAGTGATTGCATACATGGCCACCCACGATCAAGCCGCTGCTCAAGTAATAACTCACAAGAGAATGTCAGGTAGGCAGTAATGTGCACGTGGAAGCTCAGAGAGACTGCAGAGCATGAAGGATGGAGCAGCATGCTGTCCCTTGGAATGATACTGTAGGCTCCACGCTCTGTGTTCTGGCCTTTGAGTTTGTGCATGTGCCTGCCTGTGACATAATAGAAGACCAGAAGAAGAACTTTGTGGATCAGACCAAAGGCCTACCTAGTCCAGCATTCTGTTCCCACAGTGGCCAACTGGTGCCTATGGAAAGCCCACAAGCAGGACATGAGTGCAATAGCATATTCCCAGTCATGTTTTCTAGAAACTAGTATTCAGAGGGAAGTAACATATAGCCATCATGACTAATAGCCGTTGATAGCCATAACCTCCATGAATTTGTCTAATCCCCTTTTAAAGCTGTCCAGGTTGGTGGGCATCACTGCATCTTGTGGTAACGAATTCCATAGTTTACCTATGTGCTATGTGAAGAAGTGCTTCCTTTTCCTGGTTTTCTGCCCCCCCTCCACCTGCCAGTATTCCATGCCAACTGAGCATGCTCACTCCTCAAGGAGCTGTTTGGATTTTCCTCCCTTCTCCTTGGTTTTTTTTTTCTAAAGATGTTTTGTTCTTTTGCAAAACAAGGCATTCCTCCAAGTCTGTGGATACCTCTCTCATGAGCATGTATGCTGTTGTTTTGGCTATATATGCATGGAGAATTGTGAGAATTGTGTTTGCTATTCTCTGTTCTCAGACAACAACTCTGAGAATTGTGTTTGCTATTAACATATATGTGTAGATTCCCTAGGACTGCCTTTTTCTCAGGCCCGTTTCCACAAATTAGAGTTGAAAAGCAGCAATTTTATTTTACTAAGTTCAACTCAACTGTTTGGGCCCTGCATTAAACAGCAATAACTGTTCATACAGAAAGAACTAGCTGTTTCATATGTGTAACAAAAGTTAAACATTCATGCATTGTATATGTAACTGTGCTAATGTGCACTAAATGAGTAGACTTTCAGTAAAATGCTTGTCACAAGTATACAGCAATAAGACAAAGAATAAATGGCCAGCAGCAAGATGTGGGCACAGTAAACTTTGCAGTGCAATACTATTAATCATTTGTCATTGATTACAGGGGAAACTGTGTGGAAAAAAATTAACCTTTTAAAACCAAAATGTCACGAACATGCGTCAGTTAGCATTTTGTTCTGGTGGACTAGAGGCAAGTGTTTATGGAAAGTACCAGAGCTACCTTCCTACTGCTGTGAAAGTGTCAAGAGTCAAGAACCAGTTATGAGATGTATTTTACTGGTACATCTGCCCTATAATCATGTATCTTCAAGCTATCATTCACTCTAGTTTTCTAAGAGTCTCATACTTCAGGAACCAGTATGAGGTCTTCACTAGGCAGTGGGAATACTGGAGTGCTCACTGCAAGTTAAATCAAAAGTGAAAGTAATTGATGCAAACAAATGGTTTTAAAATTGCCTCCAGATTGGTTGCTTCTGTGACTTACCTATCCAGTGTTGTGGTACTTTAACTTAGTTGGTTTGAATTAAATTATTTTAGAATTAAATCTAAGGTTTTCCAGTCACCTCCTTGAAATGCTTATACATGCATTCTCATTTGGAATCTATTCCTTAAAGCTTTTATGTACTGGTACATTTATCCCAGATTAGTCTGGATCACTGGCCCTTGACAATGCAGATCATAGCAAGTGTAGCACCAGCGCAGTTCGTATATAGTCACCATGGTAAGAATAGTGTATACTGCTGTGCGTCTGTGTACACCTGCTGCACTCTTTCCTGATAACATGATTTCATGTTCAACTTCCAAACCAAAAGTAGAGGAAATCATTGACTGGATGCGCTTTAGTTCCACGTTGACAGGGTTATTTTTCCTGTACATCTGGGTTTGTAGGATATTCTTGACAATTTACTTCCCTGATACAGATCTTCATGTATATGTTGAATAGCATTGGCGACAAGATGGTATCTTGTGGTAGGGATAGGCGAACGTGCAATGTTCATGCTCACTGAGGTTCTCTGAATTCTTTCTTGAAGCTTGTTTCACCTTGTTTGTGTTCCCAAATGCGAGTGTCTTTTCTTTTCTTTTTTTAGATTGGGAAAAATGCGCATTTTTAAAAGTATGTATTTTTCCCAATTGAAAATGCACATTTCCCTCCATATGCTAAAGCGTGGTTCGGGGGGGGGGGGATTTGCACATTTGTGCATGTGCACAAATGCACAAGTGTGCACTTGCACAAGTGCACACTTAGAAATGCACGGTTGGGAAATTCTGAAAATTTTGTGAAGGATGCATTCCTGTTTGCCTTTGGGGTTGCAAACTGGTCATGTTTGCATAATTTGCAAACAGGAACAGAATTCACATACATCCCTACCTTGTGGTAGAATGTTCAGATACCCCAATCACTGGTGCAGATGTTCCATATAGTTCAGTTCAGGGCTTAACAATTTCACTGGGTGGCTACATAAGGATACAGTGGAGCATCAAAATAAGCCTTTTTTTGTTGCCCTCACTGCCATGCAACAGACAGACTTATATGCTCTAGCATGTGCTTTGTTGCCTTCATGGCAAATTCTGTGCCAGACAGATTTAGCCATCATCAGGTCTGTTTCATTGCTCACAGTTCCCTGAATGCCAGGTGGCAGTATGGGCTCCATGAGACTGGGGAGGGTACTCAGGGGTGATCATGCTGAAGATACAATATTATCAATATTGGGGAAATACTGTGGACTACAATTGCAATGTCTTCATAAGTAGTCCATTTGTAATCTACCACAACTGGCTTTTAAGAAATAATCCCAAAGTTTGAAATCTGTCGATATATGTGTCTTCATGTGAGCATCCGAACTGTAGAATTATTCCACTGCTATTTTATTTTCCTAAGCACCAGAATATGAGATGCACCTAATAAGATCTGACAGCTTGTTTTTTTTTAAAATTCATCCCTGAGAAGAGAGAAACCTGGACTTTTAAACTCTGATTCCAAACAATCTATGTACAATCTATCTAGCTTTAAAACTCTGCCTTCGAAAATCTCCCATATTTGTGTTTGTACATCTTCAGTAATATTCAAATAAAAAGCTTTGAACGTAACAGTGGAAATCGCCAGGTTACTGACTTGAAAGAAAAAGGAAAGTATCTATTGACACAGATATTTGGTTCAAATGATAGTTAATGTCCACATTGACTAAAATTATTTGCTGTTTACTCCATCCATTTTGACAGATCAATCAATTTTTAGGATCAAATGCAAGAGAACATGTGTCTAGCTTTGTATGACCCCAAATTCTTCTGTTCCCCTTTTAGAAGACAACATGCCTTTTTCCCTAAGATATATTGGTTGCTAGGAGAGGTGCAGTGGTCTGGCATTCTCTTATCCAGCAGTAAAACCAAAGAGCATATTGAGCTGACGAGAGGAATAGCACAGTATGAGCCATGAATCACGAGTTGCCTTTAATATGTCCACTTTGTTCCCACTGTTCTTCTGAAAACTCTTGTTTTTAGTGATAGTGCTCCTTTTCATCATCTTCTATAAGCCATTCAAGGGAAGGGAAAAAACTGTGCTGTTGACAGTCCACTCAGAGAAACAAACAAACAAAAGTGTTGGAGAGTTATTCATCGGCCACATTAGTGACACTGCCTTATTTAAAGAATAGCTTTAGACAACTGCCTTTAAAACAGAGTGATTAATACCCTCTGTTTTTACCAAGGGGAAGGGACAAGTAGAAAGGTCTTGCTAGTTTTCAACTTAAATTCTGGCTGAAAATAACAGCACTACAACTGCAGATTTAAATTGAAGGGGAAAGGGCATTAGTATTCTTTGAACAATTTTACTTGTTTTTTTCCAAACTGCTTTATGCCAAAGTTTTCTCTCTCAACTCAAAACAAGCCATTTTTCATGAATCACTAATCTCTCCCCCTCTTCCTCTGCTGAAACCTCATTTATTTAAAGATTTTGAAAAAAGCATTACCTGCATTACAACAGATTAAAAATGTAAACATTACATTTAAAAAATCCAGTTAAAAATAATACTATAAAACACAAATGAAAAGCAGCAATGTCAACCATGAATTCCACTGTTCAGTCGTGACTCTGTCCAATCATTGCGCAGAAAAGAGAGCAACTGCTATGCCACATATAACTTAAAAAAGGGGCACTTCTGGTTACAGATGCCACCTGAGAATCAAGCAGCAGAACTGGGTTTGTAAGCTGCAAACCTGATCTTCATGACCCCATCTGGAACAGGGCTGTTACCAACTTATAGATCAACTAGTGTGCCCATCATGAACAACTCTGTTTTATTTGTATTGGACTTGTTTAATAGCCAATGCACCATCTCAAATAATCCATTACCACACTGGGATCCGGTAAAAGCATTCTGCTTTTGCTGTGTCCTACATTTTAGTGACATCTGTAGATTACTGCCCAACTGCTGAATATTGATTACTAAACTGTAAAACTGTATGGACAGTTTTTAAAAAGTTTTTTTTTTTTTGGTTTTTAAAACACACATTAATGAATTGGTATATATCCATAGCAGTGCATACATATGAAATCTGTGTGTGAGTGTATATGTGTGTGAAAATACAACTTTCTAGCAACTATACATAGACTTCAACAAAAGCAGACCAGATATCCAAATAAGTATCTATTTGAAAGTGGTGTCTATATGCCAACCATTCAAATGTTGAAAATGTTATGAGGTCCTCAGTCCATTGCATTATAGGAGCTGAACGTTTATGCTTCCACTGTTGTAATATCAGTCTTTTAGCTGTTAAAAGGGTGTGGGGAATCAATTTACGCTGATCATTAGTTAATTTCCATGAAGCAGTAAATAATTTAGAACAGCATCTATATCAGTGAATATTAAAGACTCTTCCAGTATAAAATCTAATTGTATAATAACCTCCTTCCAAAAAGAAGCAATTCCTTGACATTGCCAAAACATGTTTAAAAGAAGCATTAGCTGCATTGCATCACCAGCAATTAGCTGAATTAGCTGAACCATATTAAAGAGTTACTGTGGTGTCCAATAGACATGAAATACAATTTTTTGCTGAATAAGACACAGCCTGAGATCCATGGATGTGACAGGTATCGACACCAAAGCAGCGATCCACTGATTAGGTAGAATGGGACAATTCCTTATTCCATTTCTGCTTAAAACCCTGTATATCATATTTATTCACCAATAACAAGAATTTATAGAGATGGGTCTTTGCGCAAACAGCCTCAATAAGTGCTTCCAATAATGATAGAGACTCTGATGCTGTAAAAGCGACCAGGCCAAACCTGGATACCAACAAATGCTGCAATTGCAAGTATTGCCATTCAGCCATAGCTGGCAAGTCATATTTGGCATGCAGGATAGAAAATGACAAGAACTCATCATTGACAGCCACCAGTTGATTCAAAGTAAAATTAGCCTTATCTGTCCATGTCTGTCACAAAAACATGTTCTTACCGATTTTCAGATCTGGATGGGCCCATAAAGTCAATTTAGCATGAAAAAATGGATCAAAGTGTAATTGACGTGATATTAGACGCCACACATCCCTAACTGTAGAACTGCATGGACAGTTAATGTTACATGGGTGAAAAATTAATTCCATTAATCTGCATGTTTCTTCACAGCAAGCTATAAAGATGACCTTTTTGTGGTACATATTCATGAAGGCTGGTTCCCAATAAAGATCTAAGTACAGGCATGATTAAAGTTACAATATTCCAGTATCAGCTAAAACAGATTTATTGTGCTGAAACAATCATACCTGGCTACATTGATATCTCATTGTAGTTTCAGTTATGCTCAAGTAACTGTTCATGTGAACATGACATAAGAAAGACTTGCACTACTATGTCTTTGAGAAAGAGATTATGTAGACAAACATTGTCCAAGCATGGGATTATATAATTCATGGCATTATCTTTTTTCAGAAAAAGCTGAGTTAGAAGAATCATTTTTAAATGTTCTGGTAAGAAGAGACTAAGCTTTAGAAGCCAAAACCAAGAGTTTAAAAATACAGCATTGCTCTGATCTATTATTACTACATTTCCAAAAATACCTAATTTAGCAAGATGCAATTGTAGTGTTAATAATGTCCTCTTTTGAAATAGGTCGAACATTTTTGTTAGTATTTTCTAGAGATGGAAAGATTTTTATTCTTTGCTACTTAGTAAGCGTCACCAATGAGTAGTGAAGGTGTTCGGGATTAGAGAAAAAACACATCAGTGTGTTTGTGCCTGGATCAGGTACTCAAGTAATGTTAATACTTTACTCTAAGCTCTCATTTCCTCAGGGGAAGAAACAAAGATAATGTTTCCCATGTTGCTGTAAGAAGTTAGCCTTTTATAAAAACAACACTAATGTTGTGGAAAGACAAAGATCAATTAATTGGCTATGTCTATTTAGATCCTAAATAGGATGTAGACATATTCTTATTCAAACAAAACAATTTTGAATACATGCCTTATTGGAATCCAATATTGGACAAAATGTCTGTTGCTCTGCAAAGTTCAGTCATCCCAATCAAGTTAAGGGCGAATGCATGCAGAAATCGTTTCTTGTGCAAATCCTTGTTGGAAAATGAGTCACACATACAAGTGACTGTTGTACATGCAGCTCCTTACTCCAGTTTGGTCATCAGGGCTGTGTGTGTGCAGCTAGTTAGAAAATTGATGATAGCACTGAACCCTGTTTGAAACAGCTATATTCAGCCCTCTATGTTCCTCTCCGTCCTGGTTGAACAGTTGATTGGCACAATCACTGCTCTTTCTAAACATTTGATGTCAGAATGTCAAATGTTTAGAAAGAGCAGTGATTGTGCCAATCAACTGTTCAACCAGGATGGAGGGGTGAATATAGCTGTTGTGTGCATATGGACATTAACTGTTTTGGATTAATGTAAAGCTGACTTTATTTGGAATGGCCTGCATGCTACTGCAGTGCTAGTTGTTAGAAACGCAGGTGTGGTTGCATGTAAAGGCTTCTACGTGCATGGCTTGTGCAGACTCTTGAGCAGGTAATGCCAAGGACCATCTCTTGCTTGGTATGTATTATGTGGGCACAAGCCTTTACATATACCTGGGTATGTGTGAGAGCAGCTGAATAGGCAGCAGTGCCAATCCTGTTAAATAAATAGACTTTTGCAGCTTGATTCTTAGCATGTTTGGTCCAAAGTTAAAGCAACAAAGAGTCTTGTGGTGCTTTAAAGACTAAAAAATTTATTCTGACATAGGCTATTGTGGATAATAGCATGGACTATATTAGTGGACTAATAAATTTGTTAGTCTTTAAGGTGTTACAAGACTTTGTTATTTTTGCTACAATAGACTAACCCTTTGAAAATTACTCCACCAAGGTAAGTACCCCTAAATTCAATAGGAGTTAATCCCAGGTAAGTGTCAATGAGTTTGCCACCTAAATCTGGGCCTGTTCTACTGTTGATAAATGTGTGAAGGGTTTAATGGTAAAACAGTGCTGACTCAGCACCCTTGATGATGACAAATGTGCTGGCAATCTTTCCCAGCCCAGTCTTCCCCAGATCAGCTCAGTCTGAAGGGAGCTGCATCAACCCTTAGAGTTTTTGTCCATGGGGACGAGAACCATGGCTAATCAGGGTACATGTTTCCCTGGAGGAAATTCTGTGTATGCAGAACCGGCTCCCTTCAAATGGACCCAATCACACTGGCTGGGGGATGTTGTTTATAGGGAAGGTTATCCTCACATATTATTGCAGGTCCTTTCATGCTTTGGATACCCATGGGTTAATTTCTGAAGTGAAATTCAAATTATTTTGCAGTTTAGGTGGTCAGCCATAAATTGATAGATGAATGTGAAGTAGGTATCCTAGTACACACAGATAGATACAAGCTATTCCAATGGTCTCTACTGTTTTTTCTTGAGTGTTCAAATTCCTCAGAAATATTTTCAAGTTTACAGCAAAAGCATCTTTGTAATTGCCTAATCCTGCATTAATCTTACCCTTTTCTTTTATTCAAATGTCCCTACCCTTGAGCATTTTATATTGCATTTCTGCCAGTGAGCTTATGAACCTCTATAAGCCTCTGAGCTTCTTTTTTAATCTAGTGAAGCCAATTATTATTAAACTATTTGTAAACAAGCAGTGGATGCCTATCTTAAGGAATTTTAGTCAATTGTCATCATGCATAATATCGATTAGGCTTTGTTATGATAGCCTGTTCTTAGTGCATGTAGAAGTGATTAGTAAATAGCAATAACCTTGATTTTACAATATAAAATATTGCCGTAAACCCTAGCTTTGTAAGAGAAAAAAATCTACGCTTTGTAAGGAAAAAAGATTTTGCATGCAGAAGAGAGAGAGAGGTTTGTGTTTATTACAAATAATGCACATGGGGAGATGATTGGATTAAAGTACTGGCCTTTCACCTTGAAGGGCACAGTTCAAATTAAGCCTTAGGCCGTAAGTAAATTGAGATGAATAGGTTTAGCTTCATCCCTGGCGTAAAGTAGTCTATATCACAAAAATCACCATACATCCGTTTTTGCAAACTTGGCATAATTGGCATTCTCTTAGGACTGAGTTGGCATTGAGACTATAGCTTACTGCTGAGGAAGATGCTCTCTCCAGGTCAGGGTTAAGGTCATTGGCAAGTCTATGAAGAAAATCTTGTTTTGTCTGTATTAATGATCCATTCTGCCAACATTAGAAATGATGCTAAAGGTGCTTAAACCAAGCTACTTCTGTCTCAATTTAATTGGTTTAATATTAAAATAGATATATATGGTACTTGGATCTTTGTGCTGCACTTTGGCAAATCTCAAATATTCATCAACATTCAAAGAAGTACAGCCATTTAGCATTTCTTAATGGCAGTAATCTTAATGCTTCAGTGATTTTAAAAATCTCTGTGAATTCTAGGTATAGAAAGCATTTTAGGTTAGTACAGCACGTATTTTTTTTTTTAAGACTAGGTTAAATGTTAGGAACATGTTAGTGTGCTATCCCAGGAGGCACTGCTGGGCACTCTATTGCTTCCTTGGTTGTCACTTCCTCAAAGAAAATAATCTGTGTTACTCTTTTCTAGGGAACAGATTACTTTCTCTGTTATAGTCACCTCAGCTGGCTGGCAGAAAAGTAGAGTCAGGTTGTGTGTGTTTTTTAAAAAAATTATGTATCCATCTGTTGTAGCTGGATAACTTAATGCTTTAGAATAGGTTATTTTCCTGACTCCTGAGCTGGTATTTTGGCCTCTTAGAGTATCTGATATCTGTTTTTGTTGTTTGTCAATTCTAATAGATGCAAACACTGTCAGATAGGCATGCAGAAATCACAGTCTATGATAGCTGTGTAGATAATATGCATAACACACAATTGTCACTGAAAACTTGCCACTTATGAGCCCTATTGCCCTTTCATTTTACACATCCATCTTTGTGCCTAGGGAGTTCTTTCCTCTTGCCCCACCATTTTGGCGCAAGACCCTGCCATGCATCTACTGCAGTGTTTCGGGTGGGGCAACAGCTGCATAAGTTATTCATTCAACCTGCATGTGTATGTTTTTAAAGTATTCTGGCACATAAGTATTTATTGTGTAAGCTGATGGCAGTGGGTTTTTATATTGAGTCTGAATTAGACTTGTATAGAAAATATAAGGGTCATCTCCAGATATGGTACCAAAATTTGCTGGGCTCAGGTACAGAAGTGAGCTTCAGGAGCTTGGTAATGCTCTCTTCAAAGGAAAGGGAAGCATTCGAAGCCCTAGAATTCTTCTGCAGTTCAGATCAAAATCCATACTATGGAAAAGTTTCCAGCTTCAGCTAACCCCAGGAAAATGTTTCTCTGTTGCTTTGCAAGGGGCCTGATTTCAGAGTGCCCCTAGGAAAATTGGGGTTGGTGAGCAAAAGTCCATCCCATGACAGCAGACCCTTGTACCCCAAGGATTTTCCATGGGGTTGGCTTTTGACTTGAACTCCCAGTTTCCTAAGAGGCAGTTCTTCAAAGGAGGCCCCAGGGAAGCAAAAAGAGCTTTCTCCATGGCTGCACTTTTAAGACCTGGGTATTGGGGTAAAAGCTTGGCTCATTTCCAATCCAATCCAAAGGGAGTTTCCCTATCTCTAGTTATTTTCCCTTTCTGCCATTATGTTATATAGTCATAGGTACAGCATGCATCTCTGTGAGAGTACTCTGTCACCTTAGTGTAAGCATTTAGCTGTGCAATCCAAAACATATAAGAAGTCAGTCCAACTGACCTCAATCGGGCTTACTCCCTAGTAAGTGTGGTTAGGATTGCATTTAGTGTGGGAGTACCACTTCATGTAACTTTTTATGTTTTATATATATTGTGTAGATCACTTAGCCCAAACAAAAATTCATTATTTATTAACAATACTTATATAGCTCTTCTCATTTGAAAACAAATCCTGAAGCAGTTTACAAAAGAATGAAAACAAACAA
The DNA here is from genome assembly GCF_057233095.1 of Heloderma suspectum. Lineage (NCBI taxonomy): Eukaryota > Metazoa > Chordata > Lepidosauria > Squamata > Helodermatidae > Heloderma > Heloderma suspectum. The sequence goes on along the minus strand of NC_139460.1, from coordinate 73,631,731 downwards.
AAAAGACAACGCGCACACACAATAGTATCATGAGGCTGGTAGGAAGATAGCTCGTGGCTGGGGAAAGCCAAAGCAAACAGATATGTTCTCTTCCCCCCCCTTTTTTAATATAGTTTTATTTATTTTATCTTTATCAATGAAATAAACAATACCAAAATTACCAGCAACCTGATCAATACTACAATTTCCCAAAAATACAATATTCTGATGAGGACACCACAATAACAAAGAGAGAAGGGAAAAGAAAAAGAAAAAAAGGAAAAGGGAGGAGAAAAGGAAGTGAAGAAAAAAGATTATTTTCCCTTCCCTTCCCTCCCCTTCTCCCTCTCCCTCCCCTTTAAAGAATTAAGTTTAAACTCCAGTGCCCCCCGGCCCCCGATGCCATTCTGTTTTAAAAACTATATCTATAACCTTAACAATCTTACAGTTTAATAAACAACCTTACATTTCAATATCATATCATCAATCTTATATCAAAGAAACAGGTCTACAGTTCATTCCTAGAAGCCTATATGATTATTATTATTATTATTATTATTATATTATAATAATATTAATAATAATAATAATAATATAGTATTATATAATAATAAAACTTAATATAAACCTTCAACATTCAGTAATATATTTTATACTAGATATATTATCTATTTTGAAATAAATATAAAGAAAAGCAAGAAAAAACAGCTACAGCTCCTTGCAAGGCGGTGATGGAATTTTGGATTAAATCCAGCCTTTTGGCTTGCTGCATAAATTGCGAAGATAAAGTATTTATCAGAGTAAATAATTCCCCTATATCTTCTGTTCTCGAAACTTTTGACACATGGGGTGCGGGGGGAGTTGATGCCAGCCCCTTTCTTCTCCTTGGCGCAGACATGTTTCTCTCAAACAGATCTTACAGGTGCTCAGATGTTCTCAAATATTGTTAACATTTCTTAAATCATCCCTCAGAAGTTGTTGATATTTCTTAAAGCATATATTATTATGGAACATGTCAGTCCTGTTTTCTCCTATAAAATAGGAGTCTCCGTACAGCTTTTTGCGTTGGTAAAACTCTGGGGAGATAATCCTGGAATCTAGCCCCCCCACTATCTCGTGGGGATACTTTTCTCCAAGATGTTATCCATAGCTGCCTTGCCCCCCCTTTTAATTCCAGAGGGAGAGTAAAAGGTTTTTCAACCTTTTAAAAAGCTGTTTGAGAAAGCTCCCACGGAGAACCCATGGGGAAGCTGCCAGAGCGACATCAGTTCCAACCGGAAGTGCAAACAGATATGTTTTCAATAATCACCTAAAACACCCTAGTGTTGAGGGCTGGTGTACTTCAGAGTGGAAATCATTCCACTGGATGGGTGCCCCTGCAGAGAAGGCCTGTCTCTGTGTCATCACCAAATAGAAATCCATAAGCCATTCCACAGACAACAGGGTGTCTAATGAAGATTGTAATAGCCTAGGAGGTTGGTACAGGAGGAGACGTTTCTTGACATAACCTGGTCTAGGCTTGTGCTACCCAGTACCAATGGACTAGGATGCAAAGAATAGGAATTTATTTATTTATTAAATGGACCTTGGAAAGTAAAGATACTTTTCTTTATGCCAAATAGCAAAGACAGTTTCCATGTTCTGCTGTACTTTCACAGAAAACCAGTGGTTCCTTCAACTGTTCATTTCTCATATTTGAAAGGTAGAGTAGAAATTAAGTTGCAGTAGTTAAGGAATGTGGCAATAAGGAAGCTCCATATAAAGTTGCAGACAATACAATATTGCAGTTTCTTTTTACTGATTCATACCATTATTTCTACAGTTATGGATGCAGTGATAAATACTGCCATGGAATTTCTTCCATGGGCATAGGGATCAGTAGTTGGGGTGTGACAGTTTAAACAAGAAGTATTCTCCCTATTCTCCCATCTCAAAGTCTTCTGCTATAACCACTGTACATTTGTACATGCCACTGTAAATTAACCTAAGATTGAGTTAGTGGTGGCATAATAGAAAAATTATGCTTATCCATATGTCAATCCCGAGCAGCTTTAGGCTACAATTCTATAAACTCTTGTTTGATAGTAAATCCCATTGAATTCAATGGGGCTTACTTTCTGAGTAGACATGTATAGGATTGATCAGTAAGGCTGCAATCCTATGCATGTTGTTGTTTATTCGTTCAGTCGCTTCCAACTCTTCGTGACTTCATGGACCAGCCCATGCCAGAGCTTTCTGTCGGCCGTCGCCACCCGCAGCTCCCCCAAAGTCGAGTCCGTCACCTCCAGAATATCATCCATCCATCTTGCCCTTGGTCGGCCCCTCTTCCTTTGGCCTTCCACTTTCCCTAGCATCAGCATCTTCTCCAGGGTATCCTGTCTTCTCATTATGTGGCCAAAGTACTTCAGTTTTGCCTTTAATATCCTTCCCTCAAGTGAGCAGTCTGGCTTGATTTCCTGGAGTATAGACTGGTTTGATCTTCTTACAGTCCAAGGCACTCTCAGAATTTTCCTCCAGCACCTCAGTTCAAAAGCATCTATCTTCCTTCACTCAGCCTTCCTTATGGTCCAGCTCTCGCAGCCATAGGTTACTACGGGGAATACCATTACTTTAACTGTGCGGACCTTTGTTGTCAGTGTGATGTCTCTGCTGTTCGCTATTTTATCCAGATTTGTCATTGCTGTCCTCCCAAGAAGTAAACGTCTTCTGATTTCCCGGCTGCAGTCAGCGTCTGCAGTAATCTTTGCGCCTAGAAAGACAAAGTCTGTCACTGCCTCCACGTTTTCTCCCTCTATTTGCCAGTTATCAATCAAGCTGGTTGCCATAATCTTGTTTTTTTTTTAGGTTTAACTGCAACCCAGCTTTTGCACTTTCTTCTTTCACCTTCGTCATGAGGTTCCTCAGCTCCTCCTCGCTTTCAGCCATCAAAGTGGTATCATCTCCACATCGGAGATTGTTAATGTTTCTTCCAGAGATTTTAACTCCAGCCTTGGCTTCATCAAGCCCAGCACGTCGCATGATGTGTTCTGCGTGCAGGTTGAAAAGGTAGAGTGAGAGTATACAACCCTGCCATACTCCTTTCCCAATCTTAAACCAGTCTGTTGTTCCGTGGTCTGTTCTTACCGTTGCTACTTGGTCGTTATACAGATTCCTCAGGAGGCAGACAAGATGACTTGGTATTCCCATACCACTAAGAACTTGCCACAATTTGTTATGATCCACACAGTCAAAGGCTTTAGAATAGTCAATAAAACAGAAAGAGATGTTTTTCTGAAACTCCCTGGCTTTCTCCATTATCCAGCGGATATTGGCAATTTGGTTTCTAGTTCTCTGCCTTTTCTAAACCCAGCTTGTACATCTGGCAATTCTCGTTCCATGAATGGCTGGAGTCTACCTTGCAATATCTTGAGCATTACCTTACTGGCATGTTAAATAACTGCCAGTGTTCGATAGTTTGGACATTCTTTGGTGCTTCCCTTTTTTGGTATGGGGATATAAGTTGATTTTTTCCAATCTGTTGGCCATTCTTGTGTTTTCCAAATTTGCTGGCATATGGCATGCATCACCCTGACAGCATCATCTTGCAAGATTTTAAACAGTTCAGCTGGGATACCATCATCTCTTGTTGCCTTGTTATTAGCAATGCTTCTTAAGGCCCATTCAACCTCACTCTTCAGGATGTCTGGCTCTAGCTCACTGACCACACTGTCAAATCTATCCCCGATATTATTATCCTTCCTATACAGATCTTCCATATATTCTTGCCACCTTTTCTTGATCTCTTCTGCTTCTGTTAGGTCCTTGCCATCTTTGTTTTTGATCATACCCATTTTTCCCTGGAGTTTACCTCCCATGTTTCTAATTTTCTGGAAGAGGTCTCTTGTCCTTCCTATTCTATTATCTTCTTCCGCTTCCGCGCATTGCTTGTTTAAAAATAATTCCTTATCTCTTCTGGCTAACCTCTGGAATTTTGCATTTAATTGGGCATATCTCCCCCTATCACTGTTGCCTTTTGCTTTCCTTCTTTCTTGGGCTGCTTCCAGTGTCTCAGCAGACAGCCATCTTGCCTTCTTGGTTTTCTTTTTCTTTGGGACGTTTTTTGTTGCCACCTCCTGAACAATGTTGCGAACTTCTGTCCATAGTTCTTCCGGGACCCTATCTACTAAATCTAGTCCCTTAAATCTGTTCTTCACCTCCACTGCATATTCATGAGGAATATTAGTGAGCTCATATCTAACTGATCTGTGGGTCTTCCCTATTCTCTTTAGTCTGATTCTAAATTGTGCAATAAGAAGTTCGTGATCTGAACTGCAATCAGCTCCAGGTCTTGTTTTTACTGACTGCATAGATGTCCGCTACCTTTGGCTACAAAGGATGTAGTCAATCTGATTTCGGTGTCGACCGTCTGGTGAAGTCCATGTATAAAGTCGTCTCTTAGGTTGTTGGAAGAGAGTGTTTATTATGCACAGTGAGTTGTCTTGGCAAAATTCTATCAGCCTATGTCCTGCTTCATTTTTTTCTCCCAGACCATGCTTGCCTGTAATTCCAGGTGTCGTTTGACTACCCACCTTAGCATTCCAGTCTCCTGTAATGAAAATAACATATTTTTTTGGTGTACTTTCCAGTAGGTAGGTGCTGCAGATCCTCATAGAACTGATCTACTTCTGCTTCTTCAGCATCTGTGGTTGGGGTGTATATTTGGATCTGATGCTAAATGGCTTACCCTGAATTCGAATTGACAATCATTCTGTCATTTTTTGGATTGTATCCAAGCACTGCTTTAGCCACTTTATTATTAATTATGAAGGCTACTCCATTTCTTCTGTGGTCCTCTTCTCCACAGTAGTAGATCTGGTGGTCATTTGATGTGAAATGGCCCATTCCAGTCCATTTCAGTTCACTGACACCCAAAATATCTATATTTAATCTGGACATCTCCCCAATAACCACATCCAGTTTGCCCTGGCTCATGGCTCTTACATTCCAGGTTCCTATGGTATGTTGAACTTTAGAACATCGGATTCGTTGTTCACCACCAGCACCATTGGCTGCTAGCCGTCCTTTCGGCTTTGAGCTAGCTGCATCATCACATCTGGGACTAGTTGAACTTATCCTCTGTTCCTCCCCAGTAGCATTTTGACCATCTTCTGACTTGGGAGTCCCATCTTCCGATGGTATACCGACATATCTCTGGTTGTACTGATCCATTTAGTTTTCATGGCAAGAATACTGGGGTGGGTTGCCGTTTCCTTCCCCAGGGATCGTATTTAGTGTGACCTCTCTGCCATGACCTTCCCATCTTGGGTGTCCCTTCATGGTTTAGCTCATGACGTCATTGAGGTGCTCAAGCTCCAGCACCACGACAAGGTAACGATCTCCTTTGCTGAAGGATGAAGATGCATACTTACTTGGAAATAAATCCTATTGAATTCAGTGTGGCTTACTTCTGAGTAGATGTGTATAGGATAGTGCCATAGGTGTACTAATACCAGCATACTATTTTATCAAAATTATATTAAAGATAAATACATTTAATTACGGGTTGTGGGCACAGCTTGCACTAGTAAATTTCTGCTGGAACAAAAGTTACAAATCTACCAATTTCTGCTAATGTTCATATTACCAACTAGATTCTTTTATGAGTCATGTTGAGTAATTAGTCTACTTTTTGAATTGCTTGAAATGCCAGTTAAACTTAGTTTTGCTCTATTTATTCATAGGCAAATAATTTAATAAAAATATGTCCCATACTGGCAGCTACTGTATCATCTGTAGAACATATTGGCAAGCATGGGGAAGGGAAGCTGTGCTAAGCCCTAAGTAGCTAAAAGGGATTAACTTTACACAGAGGAGTTACTAATGAAGACATCACAGTTAAAACATTTTAAAAAGTACAGGATAAGAAACATGGGCTTCTACTCATGAAGACTTTTGGTGGATTTATCCTTATTTTTCAGTGTTTTTGGTCTTCCTTTTGAAGGTACTGTTTGGTTGTTTCTGTGGCAGTATCCAAGGTATACACGGATTGGGTAGATATGACAGGTATGTTGTCTGACTACTAGATCTCATTTACTGAGTGACAGGGTCTGACACACTTACAATGTAATCCTGTATATGTCTACTGAGAAGGAAGTCCCATTGAGTGTATAGGATTGCCCCCCCCTCCACACACACACACACTTTACAATATAAGAGCAGCACTATTCATTGTATGATTAGCTGAGTGTAATGCTTAGAATTTATAATAAAAACAGTTGGCAAAGAGCCACTTATTTTTGTGTGTGTGTGCAAAAGCTAGGTAAAATTGACAAGTTATGACATTTCTTATAAAATTAGAAATGAGAGATTAGTATTGCTGGTGTCTGTGAAATAAATAAAGGTTGGGTATTTTTGTTTTGTTTTACAAATGAAGTCATTCTTTTCTATAGATGTTTATAAAGAAAGTGCAATGCTGCAATGTTGCTGTTTCCAGTATCTCTGCAAACGAAGCAAGGCACCATCTACATGAGCCATTTGCCCTGGTGCTGCTTCGAAGGGAAGATCTTTGCGACAGATGTCGCAGTCGCTGCTTTGTAGCCCAATTGTGGTTTTCACAGAGGGATCTGGGTTTTCTCAGAGTCCATTTGCTGTGAAGTTTTCACTTGCTTTGGGTTCACTGCATGGGGCTGAGCTGTCTGTCCCTTCCTCGGGTTGAAATGGCAGCGTTGTTAGTGATGGTCTCTATGTGATGCCTTTTCGCCCCTTCCTGTTCCTCCTCCTTCACAGCTCCGCGGTTACAGAGGCATGAAGAAGTAGGCTGGTGGAAGCCGCGCTGATTGGTGGAAGGGAAAGCAGCCTGGGGTGGTGGTGGGGAGAGGGCAGAGGGGCAGACATGTCTACCGGGAAGTCACTCATTGCCTTCAGTTCCATGTCACTGCCCCTCTCAGGTATTGAGCCTGAGAGTGGAGACATTCAGCTACAAAGGAACACAGCTGAGAAACGCTGCATGCCTGTGGATTCGAAGCTGTGCAGTTGAGAAAGAGTGGGTGCCAGGGCAGATGATTTTCATAAACATGTACTCAGAAGCACCTCATTCAGCCTGTGTTTGTGCGGGGGGCAGGGGAGCCTGTTGATCGGGCAGTTAATAGACTATGTGCTACTCTCTCAATGTGGCGATTCCCCAAGCACAACATGTATATAGTAAAGGTTTGTATATGTGTATGGTGGCTGGTATGTGTCTGGAATGACTGACAGGTGAGTGTGAGGCGGGGGTTTGGCAGAATGTGGGCAAGAATGACAGTTTGGCAAGTAGAAGAAAGGGGGTGAGTGAGAGTGGAATGCAGTGTGATTGGATGAGAGCTTGTGCAGAAAAAGGTGGGGTGATTGCTTCTAGAGACTCAGATCAGTCTGGGAGGAAGGTAGATTGGATATAGCTAGAGAAGTCTGAGTTGAGATTGGGAGATAAGAGTGAGAACATCTAGGGAGATAGTCTGTGATAGAGAGCCAGATACTGTGAGAGAGTGTGCGAGAGGTTTTTGAACATAGAGCTAAAAGCAAGGGTTATATTGTGTAGTTTATAGTGTTGACTTATTTTAATTATCATCCCTGATATCCTTTTCTCATCCCAACCCAGTTCCTATTTCTAATCCTGTTGTACCAAATAAACCTTCTTTGTCTTAAATTTTAAAAGACAGTTTCCTTTTTTGTGATTAGGAAGGGTTTCATGGAATTAACCCCCTTATGCTGGCTGCTTGGTCTGTGTTACCAAAAAGAAAGAAAGCTGCTCTAAAAGGGTTATTGGTGGCAGTAATTGTGAGAGTGGTGAAGCATCACAATACACAAACAGAGGGTTGTGGATGAGAGCCTAAAAGTGGCAGTGTGAGGAGAGACATTGACCAAAGCACCTGACCTGGTGACTCGAAGTAGGATCGTGAGGTGGTCAAAAAGGCCTCAGGTCCTCACACTCTCTCTTCCCCCCCAGCTCTGCTCTCTCTGCCCTTCCCGGCTTGGGAAGCCCGCTTTAACACTCCCATCTACTGCCCCAGTTGTTAATTCGCTGAGCTAATACTGCACAGCTCCTACCGATCAAACAATGAAATCGGTGCCATGTAGATGTGGCTCTAGAGACCCAATGAAATTATTTTAATTGTACAGTTATCTACGCATACGGTTAGGGATGTACGAAATTGGCCTTACCTGGCTCCGCCGGGTTCTGCTGGGGGAGGGGGAGGCGCTCCGTCCCTCCCCCCAGAATCCTGGCTGGCTGGCTCCACTCCACAGGGATTCCGCGGAGCCACTGGCCAGCTCCACCAGCAGCCGGACATCCGCCGCTGGCTAGCAGGGACGCAAATGGCGGCGGCCATTTGTAAATATGTAAATATTTACGTAGACTAAGACGGCGAAAATAAGGGGAACGCAAATAGCGTAGCAGACGCTATTTGCGTTCCCCTTATTTTCGCCATGTTAGTCTACGTAAATATTTACGTAGACTAAGATGGGCCAAAATAAGGAACGCAAATGGCGGTGGCTGTAGCCGCCGCCATTTGCGTACGTGCGTGTATTTTTTAAAAAAAGTCAGATATGATAGGCTACGTAAAGATTTACGTAGCCTATCACGTTGTTGTTGTTTTTTTAATCCTAGCCATGATAGGCTACGTAAATCTTTACGTAGCCTATCACATCTTTTTTTTTTTTTTAACACTGGAAATGGCGGCGGCGGCAGCCAGTCGGAAGACTGGCCACCACTGCAGCCGCCACCGCCCGGAAGATCCGCCCCAGGTAAGTCTCGTCCTGGGGGGGATCCGCGGGGGGGGGAGGCCGTTCCGCCACAGAGTTCAGGGGGCCGAATGCACTGGCATTCGGCCTCACCGAGATCCGTGGCGGAATTCTCTGCCATCCCTACATACGGTATTGTAGATTTCATAGATTTTCACCTTGGATGTAAGCAGGACTACCAAATTCATGGAGAGACATCATTTGAACCTGTCCCCACATGGCTGATATATATGCACCACCCTGTTTCTGGTGATAGTGGCATTTTCTTTCTTATGGTATGGAGAGCGCACATATAGCACCTATGTAGAGATGCCGGTTCACACACTTTCACGTAAGCCCAGGTTACCTAAAAGCCTGGTGCCCCCTCCCCATCTCACGTTCCTTAGATGATTACATGAGTGCTTTTTAATTGAATCTTTTAACTTTTTTAAAAGATTTTAACTTTTCTTCCCCTGGGAAAAATGATTTGTACGAATTAGCTTATTATCAAAGTTTATGAATGTAATCTTGCATCCATTTACACATGATTAAGCTCACTGATACAAAAGAGTTGACCTATTGGGATCAGGATTCAAGCCTAAGTCTTTTTAATACAACCAATGTAGAAAGCACAACAGGAGTGCACGAGAAGCTGGACACATTCCTACCCTTCTAGCTTCAAAGAGAGAACACAGTAATCAGACAAGAGGAAGAGAGAGGAGCTGCAGGGTTGTTCTGTCTTTTTGTTTGTTTGTCTTTCTTATTTTAGGAATTGGGTCTTAGAGATGTAAGCTCTGAAGAGAATACAGGCAAGTGAAAATCTGGTCTGGCCAAGAAAGTGCTGGTAGTCTGAGAGCACTTGTACATGTAACAGTGTAATCCCATTTCCCAATTATGCTTGCTAAATATTTTGATAGCAGTGTTCAGTCATCCTGCAATATCAACAGCTTGATGATGATTCAGCAGCTGTTAAATGAAGCACCATGAGGTAAGGGGGAAGAAATAGGAAACCTAGCCAAAGGGTAAACATAAGAAGTGCTGTAGCCAAGCAAGGCATGAAGCTCAAGGAAACAGCAGGGTCCATGTTTGAGTTTAGGGCTCTCCATGCTGTGAAGGCTGTTTAAGTAGATGAAGTTGGACCTGGAGGGACTGACTGAAGTAGACTTTGTGGATCCTTTGGTTGAGTCCTTGTGGCTGCTGCCACTTAGTGATGTCATACATAATAAGATCAGATCTGTGTACAGAAAACCTGGAGCTCCCCCCTCCCCTTATACACTCAGATGTTGTCCCTGAATATATAGAGGGGGGGTGCGCATGTAAATAATTTTTAAGGCATAACTCTATTTGATGTCATGCTGGGCTAGTCTGTATGGTTGGCGGCGGTAGAGTGGCTTAGATAAGCCATGGTGGCTTATGAATATTCAAACTACGGTGGGTGGTTGCCGCAGCTTATTGTGTCATGTGAACCCAGGCAGGGTAGCTTGTTACTGTGGTTAACAAGTCATCCCAGAATCAAAGAACAGCTCATTGATTCTGGGTGGCTTGTTAACCATGGTAACAAGCCGCCCTGCCCCAGTTTACACAACACAATAAGCTGCAGGGGATCACCTGCCATAGCTTGAATATTCGTAGTGGCAGCTGGCATATGCCACAAGCTTCCATGGCTTATTTAAGCCATGCTGCTAGCCACCAACCATGCGAACAGCTGAGGAACAAATAGAAAAAAATCTCCTTAGACTTTGTACTGAGTATGTGCTCACAAAGACAGCTAAGGCAAACAGGAAATGGCCAGCACCAACTGCATACAACAGTAACAAATGACTGATTATCCCAGCCTCAAAATCAACTCTGAAGCTGGAAGTAGGGAAGAAGAGAGCCCCATTATTATATCCATGGTGTGCATAATTGCATTATTGAAGCTTCATGCTGAAATCTTTAAAGTTAAAAAGTGAGAATGAGAGACCCAATCTCTGTCTATGCATCAGGCAGGAACTTGCCTTTTTGCCTGGCGCCACTACCTAGCTACAGTCGCATATCATGACAACCCAACTTTTTTTAAAACCCTGGCTTGTCATGGATGAGTAGGAATGGGTTTGCTGGCTCCCGGCAGCTCAATCACTTCAGCTCTATGTGGGGAGAGCTGAACAACCCAGGGATTCTGCATCATAGGGTTGTTTATCACGACATCCAAACCTGAAACTCTGGGGGAGAGACAACTGAGAATTAGAACCCATGGTTAAACCTTGTTGTATGGCAAGGCCATACAACAAGGCAAATCAGTATTATCCCTCATATTGCAGATGGTGGAATTGAGGCTGAGATAGAGTGGCTTGCCTAAGGCCACCTAGTTAGTCTATGACAGATGCAAAATCCAAATCAGAGGCAAAATTCAAATCTGATTCAGCATGGTGAACTGCGTTATATAGTCAGGTTACTAGTATGTCTGTTCTGTTAATAATTCCATTAATTTCACCAGGTCTACAAATAAAGCAACCTTTGAACAAATTATTTACAAAATTTACTAAAACAACATTTACAAGAATTCAAAAGTACTTTCAGGTCCCTGTATGTTTGTTTGACCACTTATTTCTCAGGGAGAACAACAGCAGGAGGACTTTAGGGGAAGAAATGTTTGGAAAACAAAGAGTTCAACAGTCTGCTCTCATTCCACTGGTCCTCCACTCAGCTTGAATCCACTTAAAGCCAGTGATGTGGGTTTTCTGGAGAATTTTGAATTAGAACATTTGCATAGGAAAATTTGCAATTTGTATTGGATTTTTTTTCAAGTTTCCTAATTTGCATAGGGTCATTTGCATAGGAAAATCTCAGTTTGCATTGAAAATATTCTGATGCCCAAGAACAGGGGCGGGCAATTTGTAGGCCAAAAATCTGGAGGGCCACAACTCCTATTATCGCTCAACATTGGCTATATTAGCAAGAGCTGATAGGAGATGTAGGCCAAAATATCTGGATGCCCACAGGTTGCACACCCCTGCCCTTGAGAGATCTGATTTAGGATGTTCGTTTTACTTGTATCTAGTAAACAACAAAACTAAAAAAAAAAAGTACACCATATTATTTGCTCCAATTCACCACAAGTATTTGAGTTGAAATATTTGAGGACAATAATGAAAACACACTTAATGTGATTTAGATGTTATATTATGTAGAAATTTTACTGGAATACTCGTAAAAATTTAAAGACAATAGCATGTACTTCCCTTAGGGCACAATCCTATGGCCGCTAGTCAGTGGCTAGATGGCCATAGGATAGGTTGGTTCTCAGGAACCGACCTCAGAGCCAGGGAACCAACCTTCACCCCCTCCCGCGCTGCCTCATAGGCAGTGTGGAATGGCCCCATGCTCCGCACTCAGAAGAGGAGCACGGAGAGTGAAAATGGAGCATTCCTGGGGGCATGCCGGGGCAGGGAAGCTGGAAATCTGGTACGACACATCCAACATGATGTCCAGCTGCCACTTCCCACCCTCTGACTTCTCACGGCTAAACATCATCTGTCTAGCCGCAAATGCAGGGTGACTGAAGTGTGGAGGGGACGATTCCCTCCGCGCTTCTCCTGCCCTGCATTGGATAGGTGGCCTCCTGTAGGATTGCTCCCTCCCATTGTTTAAATTTAAGAAAAAAAACAAATGTATTAAACATTGTTGACACACTAATTTTAGCAACCCAAAGAAATGTGTATGATATGCTGACAACCACTTATCTATTACAACAAAATTCAATTCCGTTCCACTGAAATTGTCGGGGCACTTTCAGTTTCGCTGTCACTGTTTATTAGTTCCATTTCACTCTAAGTCATGCATGTATTTCAATGACATGTATGTACGCTAGAAATCAGCAACTGAAAAACATTAATTACAACGTTGAAACTGCCAAGCTTGCCTAATATTGTATTTGCAGTTGGCATACGTTCATTTTTACTAATGAACTTATGAAAAAAGAAAGAGGTAATCCTTCTTTTTTCCATTCAACTTCCAAAAAATGGTATAGTTTGTATGAAGGATCTGAATTCTTCATATGTCTATTCAGAAGTAAGTCTTATGGTGTTCAGTGGGACCTACTCCCAGATATGCATATAGAGGAATGCAGCCTAAGCTGAACTTGGCACCTATTGAAAGCTATGGGACAAGTTAGACTTGATAAAAGTCCCATTGATTTCATGTGAACTAAGTTCACCTAACTTACTCTGTATCCAATTAATTGTATATTAATTCAGCATATATCGAACTTTTAAAATATTTTTTCTGAATGTTACGTAGATCTACTTCTGTCTTGTTTCAGATGTTATTATGGGACAGCCTTGATCTACACTGGGAACTGGACAGGGGAGTGTATCCCTGTTTGTTCTACTGATCTCAGAAGGTAGTGCTGGTGAACACTTGTTCGATGCCATAGCGTTTGGCCTGTAGTGTCTCCAAGGGTTCCATCTTGCCTCCCCCCCTTTCTACTTAACATATACATGAAACCGCTGGGAGAGGTTGTCCAAAGTTTTGGGGGTTTGGTGCCACTAGTGAGCTGATGACACCCAACTAACTCTCCTTTCCATTGAGATCGAAGGAAGCTGCTCTAATTCTAAATCAGTGTCTGATGTCAGTATTGGACTGGATGAAAGTGAAAAAATTGAAGCTTACTCCAGATGAGACAGAGGTGTTCCTGGTTAATAGAAAGGCAGATCAGGGAATAGAGATTCATTCTCTGATGGATGGGGTTACACTGCCTTGAAGACTCAGGTTCACAGTTTGGATCTATTCCTGGAACTGGCCCTGAACCTGGATGCCAAGGTTTTGGTGGTGGCCAGGAATGCATTTGCACAGCTGAGGCTGGTGTGCCAACTGCACCAGTTCGTCGAGATGTCTGATCTGGCCATGGTGACCTATGCTTCAGTTATATCCCATTTAGACTACTGTAATAGGCTCTACATGGGGCTGCATGGTAAAGAATGCTACAGCCAGACTGTTGGCCGTTACAGGGAGCCCATGACTCCCTTGTTACAACAGCTTCACTGGATACCTGTCTGTTTTCATGCAGAATTAAAAGCGCTGGTTAAAGCCCTATAAGGGCTGGGACCAGGCTACCTGAAAGACAGCATTCCCCTATTTGAGCTTGCCTAGGTTTTAGGATCTTCTGGATAGGAACTTCTCTTGGTCCTGCTACCATTGGAAGCATGCTGGTGGGGACACAAGAGAGATTTTCTCCCAGGCTGCTCCCAGGCTCCTGAACTCTCTGCCAAGGGAGGCTAGGTTGGTTTGCTCTCTACTGTCCTTTTAAAAAGTGTTTGGCACTGGTGAACAAAATAAGATAGATTACTGTGCAGTCTTTATGCATGCTTATCCGGGAGTAAATCTTATTGCACTCAAGATGATTTCCTTCTGAGTAGACATATATAAGATCATGTTGTAACTCTGCATTCCTTTCTGGTGGATAGAAGCAGAAAGGAGAATGGTCAGAATAAGCATAGAAAAACTGCAGGAGTAAACCTAAAAGGAGCTAGCATATGCAATGTAGACAAAAGTGGGTTTACTTCAGGAATATAGTTTAAGTATTTGTGATGGGTGCCAAGACAGCACATCCATTTGGTTCTATCCACCTCAGCAGTATACAGTATCTCTTAGATTTTATTACATTCACCTGACATCCTCCCCAATAGTATGCCTAGGAAAAGAAGGATGTCACTGTTCTTTACAAATATATGGGAATGTGTATACTATCGACCCTGGACTTTACTTTTGGGTGAATAACGAATGTGCAGCTCTGAATTGTGAAAATAAATCCAATTTGAACTAAAATACATACACAGAAAAGATGAATGAAAACAATATCTAATAATGATTAAATGTGAAAATGCTACCTGATGGAAACTTGGAAGTGACATGAAATATCACGAAGGCTATACCTCTTCTAGCCCTAGTATAAAACACACAGATCCATTTTCTGTTTCCTTGTAATTGCATTTCATGTTAGATAGGGAGAGAATCATATGTCCAGTATTAAAGGGCCATTTTGCCTCTGTTTTGTGATAACTCTGATTTTTAAAAGCTTTTATTATCAGCTTCATTTTGGAAGAACACATTTTGGCTGGATGACATATTATAATTTTCTATAGATACCAGCAGTTGGGAGAATTGCAAAATAATGTTAGGAATGTGGAAATGTATAAAAGTAGCGATTTTACTCTGCAAAGAAGGTGAAAAAATAATGATACGACCTTCCAACATTCAAGTGAAGGCAGTTATACAGTTAATAATACAAAGTAATCTGGAAAAGCTTTCAATATGGCAGGGGAAAAAAGACTTTAACCTGAAATATCAGTAATCTAATCTCATGGATCAGGGATTATAATGCTTCAATAAAGTATTTTCATATTGTCCTAACTATGACCTGTATAAAATGGTAGGGTTGTAATATCTTTCCACTACTATGTGGTGGACATCACATTCCGCTCTAGTGAGAGTGGATGGCTAAATGCTAATTCTAATATTGTAATGTACTTCAGATAAAAAAAATTATATTGAATAATTATATTTGAAAACTATACAGAAGGTGGACTGTAGTATTACATTATGTGAAATCCACAGGAAAGTGAAATGCACATTTCAGCTCAGCACACTTGACTCACTGGGGGAACATAGGTGAGCTCTATTCCTCCTTAAGTTCACTACCTGTATAATCATGGGAGATAATTATGAACTGATTCACAGGGGGATTATGAGATGAAGCATAATAAAGATTATAAATATTTTGTCTGTAGAATCTACACAATGAGCCTTTTGAGATGTGATGTTAGACTTTGGTTTAGCATTATCTGCAAAAATCTACATGAGCATTGGGCTCGTGCAGATTTGTACACATAACATTAAATCATGAACCATCTCAATGGTTCAAGAGTATGATTTGATTAGGGAATGATATATCTAAGAGATCTAGATCGGGATATATTATTTATAATACATAAAGGGCTGGATTGTTAAAAGGATATCTATATATGTTGGAATAAGTGTTGGCAAGACCTTTTTGCTGAAGCGACTGTGTTGGCAGTGTAATTCCTGATGCCCAAGCTATCCTGACAGTGAAAACAATGCTGGAAAATAAACAGTTGGCCTATGTTTCTTGGGTAAAGACTAACACCAAACTTCGTTGCCAGAAAGCATCGAACTAGAAGACAGATTGTGGGTGCACAGGCCCAGCTCTACCATTAGGCAGAGTAAGGTGGTTGCTTCAGACAGCAGATGCTGAGAGGCACAGAGTGGGCAGAGCTCTTGTGTGCTATGTGACCTGCCCTTGACCCCTAAAGCTAGGCTGCTGCTCTTTGATGCAGTATAGAATGGTGCCCCATTGCCAGTGTTGAATTAAAAGCCAGTCCAGTTGGCTTTTGTACATGGAATGGGGGGAGGCGCCATCTTGTTCTTCACCTTAGGTAGCAAAATGTCTTGGACTAGCCCTGTGGATGTGTTAAATGATTTCAAGTAACTGTAGTGAGATACCATACATGCAAACTATCCTCAACATGTCTTTAATAATAGACCAAGCAATAATATACAAAGCAAGGCTATAGAGAAATGTAAATCTATGAAAATGAGTCTAGATGACCTGTGCTTTTTTAGTAGTATCATATGTCTTAGGTAAGTGGTCTCTGCTCAAGCAACATAGGGAGTTGTAAGCTCAGTTGCTTCTGATATTTCAAAGAGTGAAGTAGTGATAGCATGAAACAAGATCTGAGAATGTTGAAAGTAGTAGTTTTGCATGCTCTGCACCAAAGCCTCTCCCGATCCACCTCAGTTCTCCATCAAAAAGACTATGTTATGCATTTTTAAGGTATGATCAATGATAATGAGAAAGGATGGAGAAGGAAGGGCATGGAGACTGGGATTAGTACAGTAGAGAAGCCATGGTGGGTTGAGATGGGGATTACAGGACATTGAAATCCACTGACCACCAGGGAAATTCAGTTTGTGTTACAACTAACAACAATAAGGCAGGTAAAATTAGCATGAAAATAGCACATGTACTCATAGAGGTACGATAGAACAACTGGAGATTAATGTGACTAGAATTGTGAAGACAAAATGCTAGGTGATATTCTTTTTGTCTAGTAGACCTTATTTCTCCCAGTAGAGCTGAGATGTTAGTTAAAACAGATTCTTTTATCCTGCAAGCATCAAAGAAGTTCAGAATGGAAGACCAAAGAAAGGAGTAGCATAATTAATAGAAGGTTAAAGTAAGTAAGTTTATCAGATGATGACAGGAGCAAGCTGCAATGTTTTGATAAATGAGAGATGTAAAATTTGGCAATGAGAGATGTTACATCTTCCCACAAGCTTGGTCTAGAATACAGGATTCCAATGAGCTTCTCAATGGAAATGCTAATTCCATATGATTAATTTTTCTTTTCTGTCATTATGAATATTAAGTAACTTCCTTCCACTGTTGCCATTAACTTGTACAGTTTTACTTGAAGGATTTCTTTTAAGCAAGCATATGAAGCATAGCTCTTGAGGTGGTATGAATGTGCCTGTCCCAAGCTTAATTGAACAGGCACAGCCACAGCCTTAATTTATTATTATTTTTATTATTTATTTCATTTCTATACCGCCCAGTAGCCAAAGCTCTCTGGGCCTTTCACAAAAAAAATGGTTCTTACACAGTAGGGGGTGGGTTACAACATTTACAAATCAAACTGATAAACTACATTTCAAGTAGAAGGAGAAAAATAGATAAACCACATTTCAAGAAAAAAGTGGCAGCATCCATTCTTAATCACAAATGCTACCTGCCTTTAGCCCAGTTCCAGTTTAACCCAAGCCATTAAAAGCTAGTCCATAGGACAGAAGGGGAGAAAGGGACCCTGTAGAACAGGGGTGGGAAAGCTTTTTTGACATGGGGGCTCAATTGGCTTGAAGCAAGCATGCCAGCTGTGGAAAGGGCCACATTTCAAACTGTGTGGAGCTACCCCACTACTGTTATGTGGCCCCCTGACATGATTACCCAGAGCCATACACACAGGCATGCATACACACTCACACAAACTTGTATGCGTACACTCAGTTTTGTACACCCAAGCGCTCATGTACTCTTGCATAAATACATAATGCCCCCTCCCGAAAATGCCCTCCCTTCTTGCAATTTGGCTTTTAAAAAACATAAATGCAATGGGGAGGGGAAGCAGGGAAAGTCTCTTATCTCCAATCAATCATGTGGTTTTCTGGACCTAGGGGAGAGTGGGTGGAGCCTGTGGAGAAGGAGCATGGCCTGGGGGAGAAGTTGGTGGGCTGGATGGAGACCGCTGCAGGCTATATCTGGCTGATTGATCCGAGGCTCCCAGTTGCTACTGTAGAGGTTTTGAAATGGATTCAAGGAGAGTTGCCCAAATTCTTAACCAAAGATTCTAACTATAAATTCCCTTTGTATACTGGTCTGTTGTTAGGGTCCTTGAGCTGTCACAGCATACTGCTTTTTTCTTTATCGTTGTTAAGAATTTTTATTGCCTTATGAAACATAGATCACTATTCAAACTCAAACACCAACTTCCTTTGCGGTACTATTAAATCACCAGTTTGGCAGCTCACTTGCCTTTTTTTTTTTTAATTAGAAAGTGAACTGATAACAATAAACAATCTTGTCTATAGTGATCATGTAGTTCAGTTGACATTGCAGTTTCAGTGTGCTTTGATTCAAAGCAATGGAATCTGTTTCTTTCCTCAGTGTGCCATTTTCTTATATTGAAGAGAATGTATATTGTTCAGGAAATGTGTGTGATTATATCTTCATGAATAGATTATGTGCACATTCTCTGTGAGGCATGGCCGGCTGTTATGCACATTAGCTATTCTGCTTACATTACCACTGACATATATCCTGGTGTAATACACAAATAGGACAATTGTGCATTTATCCTGAGGGATTCTTTTTGTAACCTGTTCCAGGAAGGATCTGTTTCTCAGAAAGGCATTATATTCAAATTTGTAATATCTCACTAAAGAGAAGAAAATGCTTGTATTATTAGCAAAAAATCATTTCCTTATATTTACTTGCATGGCTGAAGGAAAACATAATGAGTTAATCAAATCCCCTGACTCAAACTGTTGCTGCACTATCATATTTAATGAGTAAAAATAACATTTATTTGTCCTTTCTCCTCAGCCATTGCCTCCTGTTCCTAATGCCCCATTTCAAAACCCATTTAGACAATTTTTAAATATATTAAATCTATCCCCACCTTGCTTTATCTAACGATTTTACCTCCCTTTGCTAGATTCCAGCTGACTCCTTCTGGCCTGCATCACTACAAGTACCTGGTGGTGATGATGTGGATATTTTCTTACTCTTGCTCTGTAGAATGGTTGATTACATTCGATTTCCTGGTAGAAAAGAAAGGTAGAATTAAGGTATCAAGGAGGGCGAGATTTGTTTTAGTACCTCAGAATTAATTGGCAACAATGCAGTCAGCTGGTCTGGTTTATAATTTTTTAAAGGGAAATGAGTAAGCTAGAAACTGTTCTCCCACAACCTGATGCAGTATACTATACAACCGCAGTTGAATAATTAATGCAAATTGACTTGGATCTGTGCATTATCACATGGACTAACAATTGCCTGAAAGCTATAAATAGAGAGTAATGATAGGCAGCAATGTACAGATTTGGAAAAAAAGTGTCAGTAGGTTTCATACAGGAATTTTGTTTGGGCTCGGTTTTATTTAACATCTTCATTAATAATCTGCATAAGCGGGTAAACTGCATGTTAATTAAATTCACAGATGACACTAAGTGGAGAGGTGTTATAAACACAGGGTGACCAGATTTTCTAAGTGGAAAAGCTAGACCACCTATCATTGCAGGCACACAGAGCAAGTAGTGCTTGGAGAAAGCACAGAAGGATTTGATGACTCATGATGGGAAAGAGGGGAAGAAGCAAAAAGACGCATAGCTATACCAAATGGTACTTTCCTTTTGGCACTTCAGCTTAGGTATTTATCATTCTGCACAAGCCACAAAAGTGTGTGTTAAAAATGGGGAAAAACTATTATGCCCGCATCTATCAAAAGGTATAAATGAGTTTTCAAGTGCACAGGATTACTCTTAAGTAAGTGTCATTAGAAAAACAGCTTTAGCAAAGGCTGCAGTCTAGATTTCCACATGCGCAGTAGGGAGATAAGTACATGTAAGTACCCAAAGGAATTGTGGAAGGTGCTGAATAATTTGAAATATTCAACATGGATTTTTTAATTGCCTGGATTGCAGTCCAGTTGTGCATGAATTTCCATGTGGAATGTTTTGTATTGCTCCTTTACATATGAGTAATATTTGTTAATGCACATGGAATGGAATTGTGGCAAATTTATATATTTTTTATTATTACATTTATATCCTGCCTTTTTCCTCTTGCAAGGAACCCAAGGCAGCTTACACAATCTTCTTCCTCTCCATTTTATCCTCACAACAACCCTGTAAGATACGTTTCAGCAAGATTACAGAAAGAACCCACAAATAAGGTTTTGCTTTGGAAATATGTATGACTGTGCTATTTATGTGGAGGCATTCACTCTTAAAGCTATAAAATGTCTTTTCTCCTAAAATCTGGATTTCAGCTGACAGTCTAGAGGAATCAGATGAAGCAAACAAATAATTAAGAAGAAGAATTCTTCTTATGGAAAAGAATACGGTACAAGACATCTATATAATATTAGAATGAGGAAGCATGTAGGGAATTCTGGTATTATGTCACTGCTGGGTGAGGTCATCCGTGGATATGGATTCTTTGTCATCTTAATCAAGTGAGGCTGTGGAGATGTTGAACTGTTGACTGTACTCTGTAACGGAGTGGATGAGAGGAAGCTGTATCCTACCACGACAGAGGCACTGTGGATAAGTGGTTCCTGGGTCTGGGAAGTGGGTGTACAGCCTGTCCTGGATGGGGTTGCATCCTCCTTGAAGGAGGTGCACATCTTGGGGGTGCTTCTTGATCCAACATTGTCACTGGAGACTCAGGTGGCATCGATGGCTCAGAGTATCTTTTACCAGCTTTGGGTGGTCCACCAGCTGTGGCCTTTCTTGGATAGAAATAGACGGGTTATTATAATCTGTGCTCTGGTAACATTTAGGTTCAATTATTGTACTGCACTAAACATGGGACTTCCCCTGAAGATAGTTTGGAAGCTTCAACTAATGCAGAATTCAGTTGCTAGAGTTCTGACAAATTTATCTAGGTGGAGCCAATTACACCAATTTATAAAGAATTTCATTGGCTGCCTTTTCGCTTCTGATCCCAATTCAACGTGCTGGTACTTACCTTAAAGCCCTGAACAGTTTAGGACCTGAAAGCACCTTCTTCTTCTTTATCAATTTATCCATGCATTATGATCTTAGGATAATACCCTTCAGATAAGTTCCATTAGCAGGAGAGTGCATTATGCATCTAGAATCCCTGTCCAAATGTCTGGAGACGGTGAGTGGCTGGATGGGGAGGAATAAGCTAAAGCTGAACCCTGACAAGACCGAGGTACTTCTGGTGGGAGACAAGAGGAGGCTAGGGGATGTTGACCTGGTGTTGAATGGGGTACGGCTACCCTTGAAAGACCAGGTCCGCAGCCTGGGGGTCATTTTGGACTCCCAGCTGTCCATGGAGGCTCAGGTGTCAGCTGTGAGCCGGACAGCACTGTATCAACTCCATCTGATACGGCGGCTGCGCCCCTTCCTTCCCGACCATCTGCTCCCATTGGTAGTACATGCCCTGGTCTCCTCTCGTTTAGACTACTGTAATGCGCTCTACGTGGGGTTACCCTTGAAGACGGTTCGGAAGCTGCAGCTGGTACAGAACGCAGCGGCTCGCCTGATTAAAGGCAGCCGCCGGCGAGATCACATCACTCCAGTGCTGAAGGAGTTGCACTGTTTACCAGTTGTTTTCCGGGCCAAATTCAAGGTGTTGGTTTTGACCTTTAAAACCCTATATGGTTCCAGCCCAGCCTATCTTAAGGAGCGCCTCCAGCAGCACCAGACAGGCCGCTTAACAAGATCAGCCTCGGATGGCCTTCTCTCTGTCCCATCAGCCAGGACAGCTAGACTGGTGGGGACGATGGAGAGGGCCTTTTCTGTGGTGGCCCCCACTCTGTGGAACTCCCTCCCTAGGGAATTCCGTCATGCCCCCTCTTTAATGAGCTTCCGTCTTGCATTAAAAATGTGGTTGTTCAGGCAGGCATTTGGGGTGGGTTAGGGTATTTTAGAAAATGTTTTTATTGTAGAATTTTATTGTTTTAAACTGTTTTATTGTATGTTGCACATGGCCCAGAGTGGCTGGGTGACCAGCCAGATGGGCGATTAATAAATTTAATAATAATAATAAATAAATAAATAAATAAATAGGAGAGGAGCTTTTTCTGTGGTGGGATCCCAGCTCTGGAATGCCCTCGTGATGGAATCACAATTGTTGCCAACATTGTATTCTTTTTGGTGCTAGGTCAAAACACTTTTATTTGCCCAGACTTTTTAAATTGACTGCATTGTTTTTAGCTAGGTGAATAGTTTTTTTCTGCCTTTCAGTGTTATTGTGATGGGGTATCTTTTTATTGTTTTAATATTGCATTGAGGAGTAGACTTTTATGTATTACTACCTTGGAACCCATTTTATGGATGGAGGAGCAGTTTATACATTTTTGAATGCATGAATTGAATATACAGTAGCTATGTGACAAAGCACAGGTATTGTGCCCACTATGTTCATAGTAACTGTCTTACTTCTAAAAGTTAATGAAGCTTGAATTGGTGTGTATCAAACATTTATGTAGTTTTCTCCAAAACCATTGAGCAATCCCTATTTGTTAGAATTTTGGCCTCTCCTCCTGAACATTTTCTTCAAGTTATTTTTACAACATCCATTCCTGTGCAATATTTGATTACCTGTTCCCTATATTTTAATGGCAGCATAAATTATGACTAAAAACTGTCAAAATATAGTTAGTTTCCTGCTCTTCTATATACTGAATATTTTTACGTTTCTGGAGCCTACATGACTGCAGAGCTCTGCACAAAGTTTTAATTTACAGAACCAAAAATGTTCACTTATCTGGGGAAGCAAGTTCAGTGACTATGATATGATATATCTATGTATGATATAGAGCAGCATTTAATAAACAGAAGATGTGGGAAATCCTGTAGATATGGACATGTTGTTTATCAAGACAATTGTCAAAATATATTTTTTTCAGTGAATGTCCAAAAATGCAGAGATTTGTACATAATTATGAGGGATGATGATGTGATTGTGTGATGGTTTCTCCTTATGAAAAATATTCAGAAACTCGTTCAGTCATACAAATAACTATAGTCATACAAGCAATGTCCAATCTTTTTATATGGAAGGATTGTTTGTACTCTCTCCTCATTTTCACCGTTAAGCCCTATAAGTATCTTTGCTGATTTAGCGGCAATACCACAGTACACTATCATGCAGTTTGCTGTTCAGCATTATCTAAGCCATCCATATCTCTATTTGTAAAGCTACAAGGTAGTTTTATTTTTGCGCCTTAAAAGGAAAGTGATGAAAGTGAAACACTAATGTGACAACCAACCGATAGGATAGTTTCTTCCCTTTTTTTCCCCCTTCTGTCTTTTTCACTTTCAGTTACTTTTCTCTAGAAATGTTATAGAGACAGCCAATTAGAGATGGACAAGACGGCCTTCATGCACCGCCATGTTTGTAACAAGAAGGGCAACAGTGGGAGTCACGTACCTATTGAGAACATTCTGTAGGCCACTGCTAGGCCATGATTAGCCTGACTGTGGAAGACAATTGTAGAGGCATCTGCTCAGTTAATTTTGAGAAAAAAATTACCAGATGGAGTCTGAAGATTTAAGTGATTAGAAGGTAGTAGATTGGAATACAAATTGGATTAAAAGAAATTAGATTGATATAAATCGAATTGAGTCACAACAGTTTGTGTTCTTCCTACCAAGGGGCAGTGGATTATGGGAGAAGCAGATGCTCCAATGAGATAGGAATTAATGTGGCTTTGACAGTCCATCTGGGAAGGGCTGACAATCGAGTACATCCCTAATCTCTCTCTCCATTTATCAATGCCATAATGTTAATTAGTACTTCATTCATTAAGTTACTTACAGAGGAAAAAATCTCACCCCTAGCCCCTCTCTGCTTGAGGATTTGTTATTGTGCCAAGAAACAGGAACCTCTCTGTAGCTGAGATAGCGACTGTTGACTTTTATGCTAGACCCATGTAGTTTTCTTCAAGCATATGACTGCTCTTGGCACAGAGGAAATTTACTAGGCTTTGTTTTGCAATGAATTTCTCTTCATAAATCTAGCTGCGTACTTACTTGAAGTCCTGTCTTGATCCCTAAAGCAAATCAATCCCCAGCTACTAGTAACAGCCCCCCTTTCTACCATTTTAATAAGGTATTGTATACTCTCTACTGTATATAGTTGAGTAATATGTTGTTTTATGGCCAAGATGTAACAATCACATTAATGATGAGAGGCAGGTTCTTCCCTAAGGGGAGAAACAAGAAAGATTTGTGCATGTGCATGAACACACTGTTGGAGAGAGTTATATTTGCTGCACCTGAAATTCATGACTGATGTTTGCTCTGGTCTGCTCTAATTCTGTAGACTAGGACTGACATCAACATAGCTGACTTTCTGATGTATTCTTTCATCTAAGCAATATGCTGCAGGACAAATACTTGTTTTGTAGTGCCTTAGAGTTGGACAACTCTGAGCACCTGAATGTAAAAATATAATTCACAGACTTTGCTTTGATAATCAACTGGTTTTCTGCTTAGAGTTTTCTACATGCTAAAATAAGGTGCTGAAAAAAGTGGCATTCTGCAGAGATGGGCAACTTGTGGCTCTCCAGATGTTTTGTCCTACAACTCCCATCATCCCTCACCATTGGATCTGCTGGCTAGGTCTAATGGGAGTTGTAGGCCAAAACATTTGGAGGAGTACAAGTTGCCCACACCTTCTAGAAGCATGAAAAGTTAGACAGCGTTTGGGTGTTTTCCCTCCACTGCAGATAACTTTAGGTAAAATATACCAAGGTTCAGCTAGGCTGTTCCTGCGTGACACAGGCAAAGCAAACAAGAGCTGCATGTTAGTGTGTGAACAATGGGAATACTTTAAAGAGGCACCCCCCCCAATAAGTATTTAATTAATTCCAGATTGCATTGAAATTACATATGGAATGTGGTCAATGCAAATTGAACTGATATTCTCTAAATGTATTCTTTTACTACATTCCTTCAGTGATGAATCATAAGTAGGTTCTTGGTAAGGTAACTCACAGTATTAAGATATGGAATACCTCCATCCTTGTATAGTATCATGGCTATTACCATAGAAAATGTATGAAGGTCTGACATTTTATTTTCAGAAAGTACAAATCTTGTATTTGGGAAAAAGTTGCATGTGTAGTGATCACCTAGTGTGTAAAAAGTAGATAGCTGTATTAAAATTATTTACAGATTGAAAGTGCTTCCTTATTTTTAAAGCCCAATAAAATATTTCCGGGAGCTCTAATGATCTTGTTTGATATAAAGAACAATAGTCTGCCATCAGGAATTGATTATTTACACTCCATCCTTTTCACTTCAGTTTTGTGCAACATATGTAAATTGTGGAAGTTTTAAATATTTTTATTTTTATTTGTGGGTGGAGGCAAATAGCGTGCATCATGCTTACTGAAAATAAGAAGTCAATTAATGTTTATGATCTGAAATGGTACCATCTGTTTCCCTAGCATATCCCTTTCACTTTAGTACTACTACTTTTAGATTTTATTCACAGATTTACTGCTGTGGTGGTAAACAGCATGAAGACTGCTTCACTATTCTGTCACCTCTCATTCCTGTGCCCTTGTGCAGTGCTGCTCACGGTGGAACAAAATGGATTAAATAAATCACACCCTAGACAAAAGCTTTTAAAGGAAGCTTTGTCATAGCAATACACTGAAGCACTATATACACTAGCTGCTTGGGATGGTAGTGTGCTGTGAATTAATGGAAGCAGAAAAGATTAAGCCAATAAAGAAAATTAGACAAAAATATTGACATAGAAGACACATCAAATGTGCTCTCTGAACAGTAAAACAAGATACTAATCTTAGAAAAAGTAGAAATTTTTTAAGTGGTACTATTGCCATTCTTCAGAGAAATCTGATGTGCTTAGTGAAATAGAAATTGTAACCTGGAACGCTAATCAAAAACTCCAGTGAGACACTACACCAGTGCCTTCAGTTCAAACTGAAGTTATTGCAAATGACATTCCTGGTATCTGCCAACCTTGACTGTAACTCAATGAAGCAGGAGAGCTGAGGAAAAATCAGTAAGTACTGTCTAAACAAGTGCCAAGAGTTGGCACAGTGGCTTGGTGTGTGTGCTCTGTCATCAGACCCAAGGGCATTCCATTTAATCCTGACTGCAGAAAAGAGTGTTAGAGAACTGAGAATTACAGGCCCAAAGGATAAATAAGTAGATTTACATATTTTACATACTGTATATTGAACAGGCATAGGGTGGGGGCAGGGGGGCAGCAAGAATAAGCATGGCTATGAAAGAGAAGAAGAAAGGTGGTGGTTCCAGATGTAATAAAGAAATTTAGCACTTAGCCCTAGGCATGGCAATATGGGGAAGATGGCAATATTAGCTCATCATCAAAGGAACGTAAGGAATGCCATGCTGGATGAGATCAAAGGCCCATCTCATCCAGCATCTTGCTTCCCACAAAGGCTACTAGATGCTTTTGGGAAGCTCACAACCACAGCATGAAGATAATAGCACTACTTGCTGTTGCTCCCTAGCAAACAGTATTCAGAGGAGGCATAGACCCTCTGAATCTGGAGGTATCATATAGCCATCCTATAATCAACAAGATACAAAAGACTTGAATACACTACCCTAAAAAAATCTTTCTCATTTTTCCCCTTTAAG
Organism: Heloderma suspectum; assembly: GCF_057233095.1. Taxonomy (NCBI): domain Eukaryota; kingdom Metazoa; phylum Chordata; class Lepidosauria; order Squamata; family Helodermatidae; genus Heloderma; species Heloderma suspectum. The sequence continues at coordinate 73,605,067 of NC_139460.1, read as the reverse complement.
CCTGCTTTCCATCGTACATTTTTAAGACATGAGCATTTTATAAATCAGACCCAGGACCATATCTGAAAATTTGTTCTGATCAGAGGTAATACATCTAAATATATGCTGAACTAGTGGCATCAGCCCCTTCATGGATCACTGCCTTGTTGTGGCGAAGGGGCTTGCGTAACTCAGTGAAGCCATAAGCTATGCCATGCAGGGCCACCCAAGAAAGAGAGGTCATTGCGGAGAGTTCTGACAAAATGTGGTCCACTGGAGAAGGAAATGGCAATCCACTCCAGTATTCTTGCCAAGAAAACCCCATGGAACGTATCACAAGGCTAAAAGATATGATGCCGGAAGATGAGCCCCTCCAGTCAGAAGGTGTCCAATATACTACTGGGGAAGAGCAGAGGGAATTTCCAAGTAGCTGCAGAAAGAGTGAAGCCGTTGGGTCAAACCCGAAAGGACACTCAGATGTGGATGTGCAAACACGGGCATGATAAAGGAAAAAGAAGGCAGGGACCTAACAGAAGCAGATGAGATTAAGAAGAGGTGGAAAGAATACACAGAAGAACTATACAGGAAAGATCTTAATGACCCTGATAGCCATGATAGTGTGGTCACTGAACTTGAGCCGGACATCCTAGAGAGTGAAGTCAAGTGGGCCTTAGGAAGCATTACTAACAACAAAGCTAGCGGAGGTGACAGTATTCCAGCTGAGCTATTTAAAATCCTAAAAGATGATGCTGTTAAAGTGCTGCACTCAATATGCCAATGAATTTGGAATACTCAACAGTGGCCACAAGACTGGAAAAGGTCAGTTTACATTCCAATTCCAAAGAAGGGCAATGTCAAAGAGTGTTCAAACTACCGTACAATTGTGCTCATTTCACACGCCAGCAAGGTGATGCTCAAAATCCTACAAGCTAGGCTTCAGCAGTATGTGAACCGAGAACTACCGGAAGTACAAGCTGGGTTTTGAAGAAGCAGAGGAACTAGAGATCAAATCGCCAACATTCGCTGGATCATGGAAAAAGCAAGAGAATTCCAGAAAAACTTCTATTTCTGCTTCATTGACTACGCTAAAGCCTTTGATAGTGTGGATCACAACAAACTGTGGCAAATTCTGAAAGAGATGGGAGTACCAGACCACCTTACCTGTCTCCTGAAAAACCTGTATGAGGGTCATGAAGCAACAGTAAGAACCAGACATAGAACAACCGATTGGTTCCACATTGGGAAAGGAGTTCGACAAGGCTGTATATTGTTGCCCTGCTTATTTAACTTATATGCAGAGTACATCATGAGAAACGCCAGATTGGATGAATCACCGGTTGGAATTAAGATTGCCAGGAGAATTATCAACAACCTCAGATACGCAGATGATACCACCCTAATGGCAGAAAGCGAAGAGGATCTAAACAGCCTCTTGCTGAAGGTGAAAGTGGAGAGTGCAAAAGCTGATTTGAAACTCAACATTAAAAAAAACGAAGATCATGGCATCTGGCCCCATCACTTCCTGGCATATAGAAGGGGAAGAAATGGAAGCAGTGTGTCAAGGGCTCCTTGGAGGCCTCTCTCAGTCTTATCCAGTAGCCAAGTCCAGACACAGACAAAGGGATTCTTTTCAAAGCTTTATTCCTCTTTTATAACTTAACAACTCTACCGTTAGCAACTAGATATGAGCAGCAGAATACCTATGCCCTAAGTTGGAAACATTTGGTCCCCGTATGAAAGGGAATTACTGGCAGACCCCTGAACTTAAGGACTAGGGAGTGTCCCTTCCCTTTTTCCTTGGATCCTTAGGGCGCAGCCGTTGTTTGCGCGCCAACCGGGCACTACGCCTCCTTTCTGCGCCCTCCATTTGGTGCCGCTCTCTGTGTCGGTGCCGCGCGTCCATCAAGTCTGCTTCCTGCGCTCTGTCACTCCCAGGACTGCTATCTAAGCTAGGAATGCTGGTGGGAGGAATCTCCATCAGCTCTTGGCCCTGGGAAAAAGGAGCACGCTCCTCTCCCAGGAGCGACTGCTCTTCCTCAGAATCAGAACTACTTTGGGATTCTATGGGCTCAGTGTCCACCCTGACACAGTGACAGATCTTATTTTCTTGGGCTCCAAGATCACTGCTGACGGTGACTGTAGCCATGGAATTAAAAGACACTTGCTCCTTGGGAAGAAAGCTATGGCAAACCTAGACAGCATAGTAAGAAGCAGAGACATCACCTTGCCGACAAGGGTTCGTATAATCAAAGCTATGGTTTTTCCAGTAGTAACATATGGCTGTGGGAGCTGGACTATAAGGAAGGCTGAGCTCCGAAGAACTGATACTTTCAAACTGTGGTGCTGGAGAAGACCCTTACGAGTCCCCTGGACTGCAAAAAGGTCAAATCAGTCAATGATAAAGGAAATCAACCCTGACTACTCATTGGAAGGGCAGATACTGAAGCTGAAGCTCAAATATTTTGGCCAGCTAATGCGAAGAGAAAACTCACTGGAAAAGACCCTGTGCTGGGAAAGATTGAAGGCAAAAGGAGAAGGGGATGGAAGAGGATGAGACGGCTAGATAGCATCACCGATGCAATGAATATGAACTTGAGTACACTCCAGGAGAGAGCGGAGGACTGGAAGGCCTGGCGTGCTATGGTCCATAGGGTAACGAAGAGTTGGACACGACTTAATGACTGAACAACAAGTGGCATCAGATGTACATTCTGCCAGACATTGGAAGGATTCGGAAATATTAACTATCTTAACGTGTATTGTTAGTAGGAATGGACAGATCAGGCTATTTTTACTCCATGACAGTTTCATATATGTTCTTTCATAAATCCATTGTGTTCCAGTTATACGGTAATCTCCATGTTTGCTTGTTTTTTTAAAAAAATCTGCATAAAATGCATATTTCTATACATTTTATATAATATGCTTTTTTATACTTCTTGTGATAAAATAAACTTTGTATGAATTTTATTGTAAAATACAGTTTCCTAGGCATCTTGATACATTTTTAAGCTGAATACTGCATTGCAAAATTCATAAGTGCAGAATTGGAAGGATAACTGCATTCTGATCCACACATTAATTCAGGAGATAGGAATCAGTTCAGTTCGCTTCCAGAGTGAACAAAATCCTTGATCAAAATACCTAATTGTGAAATGCTTTCAGTTCAAGGAACAATGCACAGGAATGTTGTATGTCTCCAGTTCAGTGAAGAACTAATGCTGGGCATGATCAGATCCTCAGAAGTTACTTCATATCTCCCTGGACTATCTGTTGTCTGCCACCTAGCATCCTGTACCACCCTGGATGTCTGTAGTAATGACTAACACTGACTTTTTCCTCTGTAATACTGTGATAGTGGACTATCACTACTGTGAACATAATTGTGTGAATAGTGATATATCACCATTTTCTTCTTAATCTGTTTGCACAAGATGGTTAGCTGATACTATTCATGGAAATCCTGGATATTTTAGTCTTCCTTTAGAGCAGGAGTGCAGAACCTGTGGCCTTCCAGACTTTGTTGGACTCCAACTCCCATAAGCCCTAGCTAGGATGGCCAATGATCAGTGATGATGGGAATTGCAGTCCAGGTTTCCTACCCCTGCTTTAGTGGTTCTTGCATGTTAAAGAATTTACCATAAAACAAGCCTGGATTCTTGCCTGGGTAACAGCTGTCTAGATACTTTAAGTACCCATACTCCTACATATTCCATAGTCTTCCTGCCTGTCCCCATTGCCCAACTGGAATTTCTGGCACTGAATTTCTTCCAAGTTGTCATCCATTCTGTTGGGACTTATATCTCCAGAACTCCATACTCCTGGTTGTGCTGACACCAACCTAGAATGTAACGTTTTGTTTCCACATTTTCCTACAATAGAGGATGGCTGTAGATTTGGATTCTATAAGTATATTGTTGCTTGGGTAGTCTGTGTTTATCATTGGTCACTTCCCTTATTTTAGGATACCTTAGGAGTGTTTCCTTCAAGTATATCCATTATTTTGTTATTTTGACTGGAAATGTGAAAGATATTTGTTCAAAAGTGTAGTGTTCCACTATACTTTTGAAGGTTTTGGATATGAAAGTTTGGATATGAAGGTTTGGATATGAAGGATATGAAGGTTTTATCAATGAAAATTAATCTGTAATGAACATGCAAGTCTTAACAAGTCATTTGGTTGTAATTCAAGTAATTTTTTTTCATTTGTTGGTGTGAATTACCAGTTAAATGCAAATAACTGATTTTCAGTTCTCTGCTTCACAAATGAATTGCCACTCAGTGGCGGTTGGTGAATAGTGGGGCTGGGGGTGCAGAGGATGGGCCACTGGCAGAGGCAGAGCTAAGAGGTTACCATGAGTGAAGCCAAGGGGTCACCATTTTACTGGGGAAACAAAGACAGAGGAGGATAAAAGTAGGCCATCCATGCATCATAGAAGCTTTTAAAGACATAAAGGCAGATTCAGATAATAAGTTCTCCTTTCAGTGTTCACGAGAGACACTCAGACAAACTTTCTCATGTATGTAGAATAGCCATCTGTACAAAACCATCTTTAGCCAAATGCTACATGTGACAATACCATATGTACCAAAAAAACGTACGTACACTACATGCTATTATGTTGTGAGATCTTTTATTGCACTTTCCATTTGTCATGTTTTGTCCCATCATACATTAATTGCTCAGGAACTTATCCTGGTTTCAAAGGGCTAGATTAATCCAGTTGATCATTCCTATGCGGTTGGTTTCCTCAGTGAACCCATTAGACAAGACAGTCTGCATTTGAAGCAAAATGCATCTCCCCCTCCTAGCAATTGTAATTTCACAGAAAATATATCCCCCTCCAAGTCTTTGACTACTAATCCCTGCCTCTCCTTCTGTTTTCCCTTCCTTTTGTGTATATTTCTCTTTAATAAAGAATTATTATTACTATTATTATTGATGAAGCATCTAAAAAAGCAGATACTATGCAATGACTTAAAAGGACAGAGACAAATTACCAACAGCCCTATGGTGGTTATTATAATCATCGGCATCATTCCAAAATCCACATTAGTGTCATCCTTTATTAGGCCAACCAAAAGATCACAAAAACTGTGCAAGCTTTTGAGATCTCCAGTTATTGTCATCAGGAAAGATGTTACAAAAAGCAGATGAAGAGGAGAGGGGAAAAAACCTGACTTGAGGTGAAGTCAGTGTTTGCATTGTCAGAGTCCCAAAATGGGAGAGTGGACTGGAGACATACAAATTAGGCTACAGCAGGTCATGTGAAGGCTACAGGTTGGACTGGAGCAGTGCAACTGCCCCTAGGGTTGCTGGGAACAAGAAATGGAAGATATGTAGACAGTGTGACATGAAAGGCATAAAAGTTGGCATTTTTAAACAACATGGGGAAACAGATTTAAATGCATAGTACACCCCTCCCCAGTGAATGTTTCCAGTCACAACCCACAGAAAAAGGGCTTAAACCACATTATTTTGGCCTAGTGTAAGCCAGTCACAGATCCCATATAGTGGTGCAGGAGGATTTTGATGTATTAATTGAAATTATTTTTATCCCATTCCCACATAAATGTATCTTTCAAAAGTGGGCATCACTTTGAAGCCAAGGCGATTTAAATTAATTATCAAGAGCGGTTGTAGTGGTCAGAGTGTGGTGTAGTGGTTAAAGTGTAGGACTGGGATTTGAGAGAGCTAGGTTCTAGTCCCCACTCGGTTGTAAAGCTCACTAGGTGACTTTGGACCAGTCACCGACTCCCAGCCTAACCTACCTCACAGGGTTGTTCTGGGGATAATATGGAGAAGAGGGCGACCATGTAAGTCAAGCTGCCTTGGGTTCCTTGCAAGAGGAAAAAATGGGGGACATAAATGTAATAATACATAAATGATGAACTCACATTACAGGGATCACAGTAAAAATCTATTTTAGCAGCCATTTCAAGCAATGCAATTTAAACTAATTATTGCAGCCATAAGATAAAACACCCCCCCCCCCAAACACGTAATGATAGGTATGGAGCTGCTGCTACTGTTGCTGGCTGCTCTCTGAAGCAAGGAAGGGGAGTAGGAGTATAAATAGAGCAGAAATGGAGGGCAGTGTAAACTGAGCAGAAACAAAAAGTGAAGAGAAGCAAGCCAAAGGAGAGAAATACATGCTGATAGGTGGAAGGGGAGGACCATATAGATGGAGCAAAGGTAGGAGGAGGAAAGAGAGCAGAGCCAAGATCAAAGGTCAATCGCAAACAGTAGAACAACAAAAGCATCAATACAACACACTTGTACAACAATCAGGAACGCAAAAACACAACCCATCATGGACAGAACTGGCTGCAATGCTCCCTCTCTAAGCTTAGACACCAGCACACTGCCTGACCACCTCTAGAGGCCCTACTAATTGCATTGCTCAGTAGTTCACGTTACTATTTTTCTTTACTTTCGTGTAAGCACTTGCAGTCCCTAACCAGAGTGAGATGATGGTGCTTTGGGACAGGAAGATTTAAGCTTCCTCTCCCACCCATTTTTTCCAAGACTTCCACACACTGGGGTGTTAAAAAAAGAAAAAAAAAAGTTTGATGGAGGCTTTTTACTTTGTTAATCTCCCCCCCCCCCAGCTGGGGTGGAACTTTGGGGGAAAAACGAATGGGTGAGGCACTTCTCTTGAAGCACCATAGTCCCAATCTGGATTGGAACCGCACATGCTAACTCAAATGTAAAGAAAAATAGTAGCCTGTGTAGTTTGGCGCTCTCAAATGAATTTGAAAAGAATTTACTTTTACTTACACACACACACACACACACACACACACACAACAATGCAGTTTACCAAGCATAAATTGTGAGTGGGGTGGGGTGGGGTGGGAGAACAAAACCCAACCCAAAGAACAAGGCAAACAAGAAAGCATTCAGGCAGCAACATACCCCCCTACCCACATTATTCACAAGTGAGTCCCACCAACTGAGGAGCAAGCAAGCACCAGCCACACTGTAGCCAGCAAGAAGAATGTGGGAAGGCTGGGGAACATGCTGCAGGCTGAGAAAATTTAAATTTTATAAAAGCAAGCAATTGCTTACCAGAAGCAGACCCATACCACCACTACCTCACTCTGAGTCAGCCTACTCATTTCTGCAAACTTGCTGGAAGCCACGCCTATAGGAATTTGTACTGGTGGATCCACAGCTCAGTCAAGCTGAATAGCTGATAATGATTTCCCCAGACGGACCCTCCACTGCCCATTCTAACCCCCTGCCCTATAAATTCCTCAGCTTGCTCTGATGGGCTGCTGCATCCCTATGACAGGCCTTTCCTTTGTTTATTTAATAAGTTCTGCTCTGCAACAAAGATTGCTGGACTAGTCACCCTCCTCCATATTCAGTGTTCTTCATGTATTCATGGGAAAGGTTGATTCCATGCATGTGCAAATAAAAAAATGAAGCAGAGGTGCCAGAATGCTTGGCAGGGGGAGCCAGCAATGCTGTGCACTGCCACCGAGGTAATAAAAGACAGGGAATGTGCCGAAGGGGGGACTTGGGTGGATGGGGGCTGCTTTTACAACTTTTTTCCTCATGGAGGGATGTGGAGGGGCATCGAACCCCTGCACTCTGATTAGCACTGCCATTTGCTATGCAAGCCATTTCCATTACTTACTTAGGATGGATTCAGATGACCAGCATTCCAACCATGCAGAGAGTGGGCTTTATGTTCATTCTTGCTCATCATCAACTGTATTGTACTAGCCATTGGCCTTGACAACTTCCAGATAGACTTTCCATACAACATTTCCATTACAAAAGTTGCAGTAAAATAAAAATGTTAAAAGAAAATGTATTTTACTCAGTAAAATAAAATCCTAAATTAAACTATAACAAGTCTATTATCTGTTATATCAAGGCATCCCTTACAATAACTACCCCTGATCCTTGCCATTTCTTTCCATTTAAGTCACACAAAGGTGAGAGTCTTCCTGTTTTTTTTTAAAAAAAGATGTCCTGATCAGAGAGGTTGTTAATTTAAACAATGTTTCCCCAAGAATGTTTTCCTTGGTTAGTCATAAAAGGGACATTTCAGTACATATTGAATTATATCCTCTATTTGATTTGAACCTATTAGTATCTGCCATCTAGCATAGCAGATGGCATAACCTGAAAGCGTTAGAAAAACACTATAAAAGGAGGAAAATGTCAAGTCTTTGAGATACCTTGTTCTTTGATGGTCCTTTTAAAAAAGGCAATGCTAGAGAAATTTAGATGCAGCAGTTAATACCATCTTCATAGAGCCTATCCCTTAGTAGATTTTCATAAATCCTTTCCCTTAGTTCTTTTTTGCCTAGACAGTCGCAAAATGTTTTGGGAAAGTGATATACTTGTAACAGATTATGAATAACTCCACCTCTATTTTCTAAGATACTTGAAAAAACATGTCCGTTTTACCAGCCATTCATCTGGTATGTTCATGAATTGATCAAGTTTCAATAATAACACACATATTCTTGTTTTAATCGAAGGCCAGGCTATCTCTACTTGAAAGATGAGAGCTGGGTCCCCTGGGGGATGTCCTAATAAGGGAATTTTTTATGTGGAATTCTGTTCATATCCATTGACAAATATACAGTTTGTTCCACAACCATCATGTATAACTCAATTCTCAAAAAGCCAGGTTGTTTAAAGGATGGAAACTGTAAAGCTCATTATTAGCTTAGATGTTTATTAAATGTTGTCTTCCAAAATGAAGAAAGCTAAAGAGGGCATAAAGGGATGAGGTCCTTGTTCTTATGGAGCCATACTCCAATAATAGGACTGAATTCCATAAGTGAAATGGGATAATACTACATTTTCATAGTTAGATACTTTCCCCAGATTCTAATACTGTCTTTTGCAGATGCTGTTACAGGTGTATGCACATGTGAGTGCTGTCAAGCATTAAGATTTTCCTAAAAGTTGTCTAGGTTTCAAATGTTTCAAAAACTCAATGATACATTCTTATTGGACAGCACAATTTCTAGTGTAATATAACAAACAATTTAATAATGATAATAAAAAGTACCATTAATTGTTAGAGGAAAGATCATCTCTCATACTTCCTGTGTCATCAGAAAGTTTTATATATATTCTTCTAAGGTAGTGAAACAGAGCAACAACAACACCTTCACACATCATCAATATAGTGAAAAATGCAAGTTTGAAAGATACATTGATGTTGATTTCAACTGAAAACTGTCTACTCCAGTTGCCTGTGGTTTTTATTGTTGGAAGGAAAAGCATAGTAGTTTCACCCTGAAGGCAAACCATCTGCTACATTTGGATTCAGAATGGAAGGAAAAGACATATCTGTAAGTTTCTTTGGAACAGGAAGGAAAGAGGTGGCGTGCTGACAGACCCTTACCAGTTCCAATGTATAATGGAGGTGGGGGAAAGGAGAGAAGAGTTCACTTCGTATGTTAGTTTTAGTTAATGGATTGCAGAATTACTGAATTTATGTTTGAACACAATGTGTGTAGTGGGATAGAAGCATTTCTCACATGCAAAATGCATATATTATAGGTATTTTTATATTGTCCTTCAATCATATTCTCAAAGTAGTTTACAAAAAAAAAGCTATTAAAATGTAAGTACAAAAAAAACTAAACTAAAAAGCCACAAAATCACAAAAGCTGCATAAAACAGCCATCAAGACCAAAACAAAAACAAAAACAAAAACCCTATCTAAAAAGCTGGGAAAGACAAAAAGGTGTTTGCGCTTCAGTTTCGTGCTCCTCATCTAGTCCTTTACTGCAGCCAATACACTGATTTTGCGCTTCCATTGCTTCCCCTGAATGTGATGAAAAGGAAGAATAGGGCCAGGTGTCATACTTATATTGATAACACCTCATCCAAAACCTCTGTATGACCTCACTCAGTATTTTTATGTAGTTATTAAATGACATGGCTGACAGAATAGATTCTTGTGGCACCCTATGGTATAAATGTCGAGGAGTTGAGCAGTAGTCTGCTAGAACCACCAGATTCCTTTTGGAATCATCTGTTGAGGTAGGAACAGAAACACAGTGACTTAGCCCTACTCTGGACAGCGTATCCCATGGTCGATAGTATCAAAAGCAGTTGCCTTTTCCCACCAGAGCTGCCAAAGCTGTCTGTATGCCCAAACCCAGCCCTAATCCATGAATGAAACAGATCTAGAAACCTAGTCTCCAAGTGCTTGGAGTTATGTAGCAACCACCTCCTCAGTCACCTAGCCCATGAAGGTAATATTAGGAAACAACCAATAATTGTTAAGATCTTTGAGTTCCAGAGTAGGTTTCCTCAGGTGTGATTGGACCATTGCCTCTTCTAAAGTAGATGAACTGTTAATCTTATTTTTCCTACCTCCATAGGAATTAATGAAGAGATTAGTTCCCATGGTAGCAGGAAAAAGCTGCTGGAGTCACAATTAAAAGAAGGAGGCTGAAAGCCCCTTCCTCATGGGTCATACATAGGGGCTGGCTTTCAGTGCCCACCCTCCAATTTTGCCTGAGATGAAGCTTCCAGGAAGGTCAGCATAAACAGGCAGGAGCAGGTTGCCCCTTCAAAGAGCGGATTGAACAATGAAACTTCATCTTGGCTGCTTTTTATATTTGAGGCAGCTGCTTGAAGAGGCCTGATTCTTTTTTGAATTGAGCAGCTTGTCACTTCTTGTGCATCCATAGTTTATTGGATAACTTCTACCCAGTCTTTAACATCCCATTCTTGGGCAAGATGCTCAAGTATGTTGTTGCATCTCAGCTGCAGATGTTCCTGGATGAGGCAGATTTTATTCATATTCATTTCACTCTGGCTGTAGGCCTGGTTATGGGAGGGAGACTGCTTTGGCTAACTTGATGGATGATCTACTTCAGGAAACGGACAGGGACAAATGCATCCCTGTTGGTTGTGCTGGACTTCTCTATAGCTTTCAATATCATCAAACACGGTATCCTTCTGCACTGCTTGGCTGGGATTTGGAGGCACTATTTTCTGATAATTCTGGTCCTTCTTGAAGTGCACATTTGAGAAAGTGGTGCTGGGGGCCATTGTTCAACAGCTTGGCCATTGGCATATGGTGTTCATCAGGGTTCCCTATGTTGTTTAAGATCTACAACACACATATACCCTGCTGCCACCAAGGCCTTAACTGCCCTCTGATTCCCTTGCTCCTGCCAAATCAGTTCCTCCTGTCACTGATTGTCTCCTACAGATTGCTTTTCCCTGCTGCAGTAAGAACAGTGTAACCTTTATCAGGATCATTGGGGGAGTGGATGGACAAAAACTCTCCACAGCCTCCCCTACAGATCCTCATATAGACCATTCTTTTCCCACCAGTGCTAGCAGCAAAGAGATATCTGTATCAGGATCACTGGTGTGTGCGCGTCAATGTGTGCACATGCCTGAGATGGTCCTTGAGCCTGAGAAGGATATAGGGCTGAAAACGTTTGTGCAACCCATATATGCATGAAACAGTTGGGAGAGGTCATTCGGAGTTGCTGGGGAATATAAGGGGGAGCCCCTTCATGGATCACTGCCTTGTTGTGGCGAAGGGGCTTGCGTAACTCAGTGAAGCCATAAGCTATGCCGTGCAGGGCCACCCAAGACGGACAGGCCATGGCAGAGAGTTTTGACAAAATGTGGTCCACTGGAGAAGGAAATGGCAACCCACTCCAGTATTCTTGCCAAGAAAACCCCATGGAACGTATCACAAGGCTAAAAGATATGATGCCAGAAGATGAGCCCCTCAGGTCGGAAGGTGTCCAATATACTACTGGGGAAGAGCAGAGGGAATTTCCAAGTAGCGCCAGAAAGAGTGAAGCGGCTGGGCCAAAGCTGAAAGGACACTCAGCTGTGGATGTGTCTGGTAGTGAAAAGAAAATCTGATGCTGTAAAGAACAATATTGTTTAGGAACCTGGAATGTCAGATCAATGAATCAAGGTAAGCTGGAGGTGGTCAAACATGAGATGGCAAGATTGAACATCGACATCTTGGGGATCAGCGAACTAAAATGGACAAGCATGGGTGAATTTAATTCAGGTGACCATCATATCTACTACTGTGGGCAAGAATCCCTTAGAAGAAATGGAGTAGCACTCATAGTCAACAAAAGGGTGGGAAAAGCAGTACTGGGGTACAATCTTAAAAACGACAGAATGACCTCAGTACGAATCCAAGGCAAACCATTCAACATCACAGTAATTCAAGTCTATGCCCCAACCACTGAGGCCGAAGAAGCTGAGGTTGATCGGTTCTATGAAGACCTACAACACCTTCTAGAACTAACACCAACAAAAGATGTCCTCTTCATCATAGAGGATTGGAACGCTAAAGTAGGAAGTCAAGAAATCACTGGGATAACAGGCAAGCATGGCCTTGGTGTACAAAATGAAGCAGGACAAAGCTAATAGAGTTTTGCCAAGAGAACTCGCTGATCATAGCAAACACTCTTTTCCAACAGCACAAGAGGCGACTCTACACATGGACATCACCAGATGGTCAATATTGAAATCAGATTGATTATGTCCTTTGCAGCCAAAGATGGAGAAGCTCTATACAGTCAGTAAAAACAAGACCTGGAGCTGACTGTGGCTCAGATCATGAGCTTCTTGTTGCAAAATTTCGGCTTAAATGGAAGAATGTAGGGAAAACCACTAAACCATTCAGGTATGACCTAAATCAAATCCCTTATGAATATACAGTGGAGGTGAGGAATAGATTTAAGGGATTAGACCTGACAGAGTGCCTGAGGAACTATGGACGGAGGTCTGTAACATTGTTCAGGAGGCAGCAACTCAATCCATCCCAAAGAAAAAGAAATGCAAGAAAGCCAAGTGGCTGTCTGATGAGGCTTTACAAGTAGCTGAGGAAAGAAGGGAAGTGAAAGGCAAGGGAGAAAGGGGAAGATATATCCAACTGAATGCAGAGTTCCAGAGAATAGCAAGGAGAGACAAGAAGGCCTTCTTAAATGAACAATGCAAAGAAATTGAGGAAAAAAACAGAATGGGAAAGACTAGAGATCTCTTCAAGAAAATCGAAGATCTCAAGGGAACGTTTTGTGCAAAGACGGGCATGATAAAGGACAAAGAAGGCAGGGACCTAACAGAAGCAGATGAGATTAAGAAGAGGTGGCAAGAATACACAGAAGAACTATACAGGAAAGATCTGAATGTCCCTGATAGCTATGATAGTGCGGTCACTGAACTTGAGCCGGACATCCTCGAGAGTGAAGTCAAGTGGGCCTTAGGAAGCATTAGTAACAACACAGCTAGCAGAGATGACAGTATTCCAGCTGAGCTATTTAAAATCCTAAAAGATGATGCTGTTAAAGTGCTGCACTCAATATGCCAACAAATTTGGAACACTCCACAGTGGCCACAAGACTGGAAAACGTCAGTTTACATTCCAATTCCAAAGAAGGGCAATGCCAAAGAGTGTTCAAACTACCGTACAATTGCGCTCATTTCACATGCCAGCAAGGTTATGCTCAAAATCCTACAAGCTAGGCTTCAGCAGTATGCGAACCGAGAACTACCGGAAGTACAAGCTGGGTTTCGAAGAGGCAGAGGAACTAGAGATCAAATCGCCAACTTTCGCTGGATCATGGAGAAAGCAAGAGAATTCCAGAAAAATGTCTATTTCTGCTTCATTGACTACGTGAAAGCGTTTGATTGTGTGGATCACAACAAACTGTGGCAAATTCTGAAAGAGATGGGGGTACCAGACCACCTCACCTGTCTCCTGAGAAACCTGTACGAGGGTCAAGAAGCAACAGTAAGAACTGGACATGGAACAACCAATTGGTTCAAAATTGGGAAAGGAGTACGACAAGGCTGCATATTGTCGCCCTGCTTATTTAACTTGTATGCAGAGTACATCATGAGAAACGCCGGGTTGGATGAATCACAGTGTCAGGGTGGACACTGAGCCCATAGAATCCCAGAGTAGTTCTGATTCTGAGGAAGAGCAGTTGCTCCTGGGAGAGGAGCGCGCTCCTCTTTCCCAGGGTCAACAGATGACAGAGATTCCTCCCACCGGCATTCCTAGCTTAGATAGCAGTCCTGGGAGTGACAGAGCGCAGGAAGCAGACTTGATGGACACACGTCGCTGACGCAGAGAGCGGCGCCAAATGGAGGACGCGGAAAGGAGGCGTAGTGCCTGGTTGGCGCGCAAACAACGGTTGCGCCCAGAGGATCCAAGGGAAAAGGGGAGGGACTTTCCTTAGCCCTTAAGTTCAGGGTCTGCCAGTGATTCCCTTTCAAACGGGGACCAACTGTTCCAACTTAGGGCATAGGTACTCTGCTGCTCATTTCTAGTTGCTAATAGTACAGTTGTTAAGTTGTAAAAGAGGAATAAAGCTTTGAAAAGAATCCCTTTGTCTGTGTCTGGACTTGGCTACTGGATTAGACTGAGAGAGACCTCCAAGGAGCCCTCGACACACAGGTCGGAATTAAGATTGCCGGGAGAATTATCAACAACCTCAGATACGCAGATGATACCACCCTAATGGCAGAAAGCGAAGAGGAACTAAGGAGCCTCTTGTTGAGGGTGAAAGAGGAGAGTGCAAAAGCTGGTTTGAAACTCAACATTAAAAAAACGAAGATCATGGCATCTGGCCCCATCACTTCCTGGCATATGGAAAGGGAAGAAATGGAAGCAGTGACAGATTTTATTTTCTTGGGCTCCAAGAACGTGGCATTTATCCCACTCATTACCTCTCCCCAGTTTGAGAAGATCCCATTGATAAGCACTCTTTGAGTCTGATTCTGTAGCCAACTGTGGATCCACCGGATCGTTGTTTCATCTAGCCCACTTTGAGCTAGTTTGCTCATCAGGATATCATGGGGCACTTTGTCGAAAGCTTTACTGAAGTTGAGATACATTATGTCCACAGCATTCCTGCAGTCCACAAGGAAGGTTACCTGATCAAAAAATGAGATCAGATTAGTCTGGCAGGATTTGTTCTTAACAAATCCATGTTGGCTTTGAGTAATCACTGCATTGTTTTCAAGGTACTTACAGGATGATTGCTTTATAACCTGCTCTAGAATTTTCCCAGGGATTGATGTCAGACTGACTGGTCTCTAGTTCTCAGGTTCCTCCTTTTTGCCCCTTTTGAAGATAGGGTCAACATTAGTCCTCCAGTCATCTGGCACTTCATCCGTCCTCCATGATTTCTCAAAGAGAATAGACAGTGGTTCTGAGAGTTCTTCTGCCAGTTCCTTTATTACTCTAGGATACAGTTCATCTAGCCCTGGAGATTTGAACTTATTCAAAGTAATTACGTGTTCCTTGACCATATGCCTATCAATCTCAAGCTGCAATCCTTCCCCTTCAGCCTGTACTTCGCCTTTGCCGGGTGGGGGTGGGGTGGGGTAATAGACCCTCTTTCGGGAGAAGAATGAGCTGAAGTAGGAATTGAGCACTTCTGCCTTTTCTTTGTCATCTGCTTTCATTTTGCTCTCCTTATTTAATAGCTGAACCACCATTTCTTTCCTCTGTCTTTTACTATGCATGTATCTGAAGAAAGCATTTTTGTTGCTTTTAGCATCCTACGTTAACCTCAGCTCAGCTTTAGCCTTCCTGACGCCAAACTTGTAATTCTGCACTACCTGCCTGTACCCTTCCTTTGTTGTTTGTCCTTCCTTCCACTTCCTATATGTGTACTTTTTCATTTTCAGGTAATCTGTAAGCTTTTTGTGAAGCCACATTGGCTTCTTCTGCAGGAATCCAAGTCAGAGCATCCCTGTCCAGCCTCATCTTGAATGCTTCCAGTGTGGGAGAGCCCACTACTTCCCTAGGTAATTAGTCTCTTGTGTGCCACATGTGGAGTAGGGAGCCCAAAGAAACTGTGGTCTCTTGTGTGCCACATGTGGAGTAGGGAGCCCAAAGGAGAAAGGCTGTTCAGCTTCATAGAATCATTGAATCACAGAATAGTAGGGTTGGAAGGGAACTATAAGGCCATTGAGTCCAAACACCTGCTCAATGCAGGAATCCAAGTCAAAGCATCCCTGACAAGTGGCTGTCCAGGTTCAGCTTGAATGCTTCCAGTGTGGGAGAGCCCACCACCTTCCTAGGTAATTGGTTCCATTGTTGTATTGCTCTAATAGTCAGGATGTTTTTCCTGATGTTCAGCCAGAATCTGGCTTCCTGTAACTTGATCCCATTATTCCATGTCCTGCACTCTGGCATGATTGAGAAGGGATCCTGGCCTTCCTCTCTGTGACAACCTTTCAAGTACTTGAAGAGCGCTATCATATCTCCCCTCAGTCTTCTCTTCTGAAGGCTAAACATGCCCAGTTCTTTCAGTCTGTCTTCATAGGGCTTTGTTTCCAGTCCCCTGATCATCTTTGTTGCCCTCCTCTGAACCCTCTCCAGTTTGTCCAAATCCTTCTTAAAGTGTGGTGCCCAGAACTGGACACAGTACTCCAGATGAGGCCTAACCAGTGCTGAGTAGAGGGGAACTAGTACTTCCCGGGATTTGGAAGCTATGCTTCTATTAATGCAGCCCCAAATAGCATCGGCCTTTTTTGCAGCCACATCACATTGTTGGCTCATATTCAGCTTGTGATCGACAACAATTCCAAGATCCTTCTCGCTTGTAGTGTTGTTGAGCCACGTATCCCCCAATCTTCTCCTTGATTGTGTGTGCCTGTGCATGTGTGTGTGTGTGTGTGTGTGTGTGAAAGAGAGAGAGAGAGAGAGAGAGAGAGAGAGAGAGAAGCACATATATAGACATACAGGAACACACATACTCAAACATAGAAACACAAAGAGAGGCAGAATGGGAGTGCTACCAACATTTTGTATGTAGCCATGCCTGCCCCTGTCCCCCAAGCCATTTTGTGACTGGCCATATTTCCATGGCAGCCATTTTGTGGTAATACAACTTTTTTTACAGAATTCCAAATGGGCCCAAGAAGATTGAGAACCTCTGAATGTTTCCAATAAATTATCTATGAGTGTCCTTCCATATAAGTGATGGCCACTTTTTATAGCAAGATATGTGTGACCAGGGGTGTAGTGGTGGCAGGTCACGCTGGGGCTTCACTTCTTCACTTTTACTGAAGCCAGCTCCCAGCCGGGTCACAGTCTGGGGAGGAGGAGGGAGCAGAGGAAGGGGGTGTGGGCGGCTGGTGGCTACCTCTCCTTCACCATGCACAGCCAGCCAGACAAAGGGGGCGAGAGAGGGAGCCTGAGGGAGCTCTGCAGCCTCCTCTCAGTGCCCCCTATTCTCCTCCTCAGCTCTCGGCTTCTGCACCCATCTGTTCCCATGCTGCCCTCATTGTCCTGCAGCACCAGCCACCCATTCAGAGCTGCTGCTGCTGGCCATGGCAGCAGCAGGGATGTGGGGAGGGGGGGTGCTGCTGCCATTGTTTACTTGTGGCAAGGCAGGCGGCTGGAAGAGCACCAGGCATGGGACAGGAAGAGCAGCGAATTTCCCTCGTCCAGAGAGCTTGCCTGGGCAAGTCAGCCTCACCTGGTAAAGGGTTAATTTACCCTCTTTTGCAGCCTGCCTTCTCTTGCTCTGAGAGAGAGAGATGGAGGAGCTGCCTGTCACACCTGAGACTGCACCCTTACCATCTGGTTTCGGGGAAGGATGGGAGCACGTGGATCTGGCTAAGTTGCTTGCTGGAGATGCAGATCCTTATCATCAATCCCGTGCCCCCAGCAAGCCCTGACAGTTGTAGAGCGACAGCAACCCAGCAGCCCTGCACCCGAGAACACGCTGGCCGACATCAGATTCAGATCTGTTGGGTGGTGGCAGCGGTGGCAACTGCCAAAAAAAGGCAGCAGGGTGTGGGGTTTGGGCATGGGAGGGCAGAGAGATGAAAGAGGAAGTCTATATGAGTGAAAAATAAATGAAAATAAATTTTAAAAATTAAATTAAAATGATAAGAAATACCTGGGAATAAACCCCATTGAAATCTATATGCTTATTTCTGAGAAGATATGTATGTGGATATTGGGAGCCCTGACACAGCAGCTACCTCGCCTGCCTCCACACAGCTCTGGGCAGGGGCTGCAGAACTTCTCCATCACGTCTCTCACCCAGCCTTTCCCAACCTTGTGCCCTCCAAATGTGTTGGACTGCAAATACTATCATCCCCCCTCCCAGACAGCATAGCCAATATGCTGCCTGGAGCCAATGGGAGTTGCCGTCCAGCAAATCTGGAGGGAGCCAGGTTGGGGAAGGCTGCAACCTGCTGCATTTCTTCTTGGCTGTTCCTGCAGAGGGTGAGGGCCTAAATTGCACATTCAAAGCAACCCGAATGGTCTTTAAATAAATGTGTTAAGTAAAGCAGCTTTTCTCTTGTTCTTCCTCTCCACACACACACACACACACACACACAGTCATTTCCTCCATATATTTGGAGAAAAAAAAATATCGTCATTGTCCATATCTGATGTATTATTTATTTAATTAATTGATTGGATGTATAGTCTACTTCATCCCAAAAGCTCAGGGCTGGTAACAATATGCTAATCAATCTACTTTATCTTTCCCTGTTGCTGGTCACCAAAAGACAGTTTGAATAAAACATGTCTTCAGCTGCTTCCAGAAGATGCATGGACTTTGGTTTTTACAATATATGTGGTACTTTACAGAGAATCATAAGCAAAACAGTCAGGTTTCTGCCCCTAGAAACTTACTATCTAAATTTAAATTTAAAGTTAATTTAAACTTAACTTTAAATTTAAAGTTATATAACTCTAAATTTAAATTTAAAGTTAATTTGTAATCCAAAGTTACATAGCTGTTCGAAACTTAATTTTTGGTTATACAAGCTATCATCATCATCATCACCATCATCATCATGTTCTCCTTTTTCCTCACACCATTTAGATATAATGTACCTTTAGGAAGTAAGGGTATGGAGATGTGAATGGCCTAGACCCTTGTCCTGCTCTTGAAAATATGCTCCCGTTGTTTTGTGCCTTTTATTGAAAAACACGCATAAAGCTGATTTACATACCCTTAACTGAGGGTCATTACTGCATCACCCTTAAAACTCCTGAAGCTTAAACTTGTTCTTGGCAGTTCTCCAAACTATACCCCAGTACCAGCAGCCAGAGCCAGCTAGAGCACCATCCTATCCCACTCCCACAGTTCCAGGGCAGGAAAGGAGAACAGGGCCACAACAATATACCAGCTCCCTCAGTAAGTGTGTTTAGGATTGGTGCCTTTTTGTGCTTTACAGTGGGGGGTGGGGGGTGGATACATTTTATGGAAAAGTTTCATATCTTGATGAACATGAAAAAGATGGAGGCAGATGGGTGGTGCAAATGAGAAGCAAGATGATGTCTTGTTCAGCTATTGAATTATTAATATTCATTGTAAGAGCTGGTTTCTGCCAGTTTTTAGGATTTATCACACAATCCTATGTATGTTTGCTCAGAAGTCAGTCCCACTATGTGTAATTGCCAATTGGGCTTTCTCCCAGGTAGGTGTGCATAGGACTGCAGCCTTAGCTGCCTTCCCAAGATCTCTGTAAATTTAATTCGAAATAAACACACATTGGAGTGCAGTGTTAGTTCTTGAACATTAATTTCTACAGTAAGTGGAATTGCCAAATGCAACCTGCTCTGTCAGCTCCAATTTTTGGTACAAGGTTGGCATGTACCTGGCAAACAGACCCTGGTGGAGGGAAGGGAAACGGAAAACAAAATCAGGTGGGGGGAGGGGAGAAAGAAGGTGTGTGTGTGTGTGTGTGTGTGTGTGTGTGTGTAGTTCAATCCAGCTGGGTGTGTGGATGTTTCTGTTGGGGGAGGGGAGAGATATAATGAAGGAGCTTAGGGAAGGCTAATGGGTAATGTTGGGGCATTACGGGAGTGTGCAAGGGGGCTGTTTAAAGGAGAAGGGATCTGTCCATGAGAGCTGAATTGAGAGGGTGAAGCTTCCATAGAGCATCATATTTTGAAAACCTAAAATGTTTGTGTTTGAGTGAGTGGGTCAGTGAAAAAGATTTTAACACCCCTGCATTTTTTCTCAGACGTCCAATTGAAATACCCCTGCCTTACTCTCAGCTGCACTGTTTTTGGATCCCAGTTGAAGGCTGTATATCTTACAAGGTTGTATAATCTTAGAAGGGGGCATGGCTGTGATTGTCATGAAGGGACCCTGCACTTCTGAATTTCCCACTACAGTACTGCGTGTGACTCCTAAAAATATAATTGTGCTGCATACTTGAACAAACATGGATATTTGTTGGATGTTAAGATGCATGACTCTCATTAATAAAATAATTTATAAACATCCTTTCTGCCTTTGAGATAATGCTATTGGCACAAATTAGCATGCTTTTATGAGGGGTAAAGGGATGTAAATTGGCAGTCACCTTAGCCTGCTTGTTTTAGTGCTGTTAACATACAACTAATCTCTGGCTTTCAGAAGTGACTACCAAGAAGGAGAAGATTAATAAATCAAATAAACTTTTGTCAAATGAACTACAAATGCATGAAGTGGGTTTTTTTTTAGCATGATAAATATTATTTTTTCTTTGATAAAGGTTAAGCATTTGGATTGGCAAGATGCACAGTGGTTTGCATTGTCTCTATCTGCAATATACATGTATTGTTTAACACAAGATAGTGTGGTTGTTTTCATTCATTTGTAAAACCGATTGAGAACAGTTTACAGTTCAGTTTGCAAGAGTAAGTTATGAATGAAGTGTTAAAACATTATCTCAATTTCTTGTTGTATTTACATGTGAAATCTTACTACTTCCATGTGTAGGTGCAGCTTTTTGCTTGTACAAAGATGTGTGAGGGTGTTGGGTTTTTCTTTTGGAATATCTTGCAAAAGTGTGATAAGAAGAGTGCCACAATTTTCATTCCTTTCAAATATGAGTCTTGATTGAGAATAGGTTAGCAAAAGCTAGGGCATTCATATCATGTTACATGTACCTTACAGTAAATTGCACAGGTTATGTTAACCCTGAGTCAGCAAGAAGATATGGACAAGACATAATTCAACTATCAATAAAAATATGATTCTTAGTTTTTTTAATAACGTTAGAAATATTTTAGGTGATTTGGAGTAGGTCCAATACTAGCAATCTAATATTTCTCCCTTAGAGTAGATTAATGTCCTCTGTATGTTGGACCAATTTACAGGTTTTTGCCATTACCCTGTGATAGGATCTGCATGGTCTTCCATCTTGTGCAACAGTCCAAAATACATGGAAGGGGTGTTGTTGTTGTTGTTCAGTTGTTAAGTTGTGTCCAACTCTTTGTGACCCCATGGACCATAGCACGCCAGGCCTTCCTGTCCTCCACTCTCTCCTGGGGTGTGCTGAAGTTCATGTTCATTGCATCGGTGATGCTATCTAATCATCTCATCCTTTGCCGTCCCCTTCTCCTTTTGCCTTCAATCTTTCCCAGCATGGGGTCTTTTCCAGTGAGTTTTCTCTTCGCATTAGGTGGCCAAAATATTTGAACTTCAGCTTCAGTATTTGTCCTTCCAATGAACAGTCAGCATTGATTTCCTTTAGGATTGATTGATTTGACCTTTTTGCAGTCCAGGGGACTCTTAAGAGACTTCTCCAGCACCACAGTTTGAAAGCATCAATTCTTCGGCGCTCAGCCTTCCTTATTATCCAGCTCTCACAGCCATACGTTGCTACCGGGAAAACCATAGCTTAGATTTAACGAAGCTTTGTCGGCAAGGTGATGTCTCTGCTTCTTACTATGCTGTCTAGGTTTGCCATAGCTTTCTTCCTAAGGAGCAAGCATCTTTTAATTCCATGGCTACAATCCACCATCTGCGGTGATCTTGGAGCCCAAGAAAATAAAATCTGTCACTGCTTCCATTTCTTCCCCTTCTATATGCTACGAAGTGATGGGGCCAGATGCCATGATCTTCGTTTTTTTAATGTTGAGTTTCAAACCAGCTTTTGCACTCTCCACTTTCACCCTCAACAAGAGGCTTTTTAGATCGTCTTCACTTTCTGCCATTAGGGTGGTATCGTTTGCGTATCTGAGGTTGTTGATAATTCCCCCAGCAATCTTAATTCCAACTTGTGATTCATCCAACCCGGCGTTTCTCATGATGTACTCTGCATATAAGTTAAATAAGCAGGGTGACAATATACAGCCTTGTCGTCCTCCTTTTCCAAATTTGAACCAGTCGGTTGTTCCATGTCTGGTTTTTACTGTTGCTTCTTGACCCTCATACAGGTTTCTCAGGAGACAGGTAAGGTGGTCTGGTACTCCCATCTCTTCAGAATTTGCCACAGTTTGTTGTGATCCACACAATCAAAGGCTTTAGTATAGTCAATGAAGCAGAAATAGACGTTTTTCTGGAATTCTCTTGCTTTCTCCATGATCCAGCGAATGTTGGCGATTTGATCTCTAGTTCCTCTGCCTCTTCGAAACCCCACTTGTACTTCCGGTAGTTCTCGGTTCACATACTGCTGAAGCCTAGCTTGTAGGATTTTGAGCATAACCTTGCTAGCGTGTGAAATGAACACAATTGTACAGTAGTTTGAACATTCTTTGGCATTGCCCTTCTTTGGCATTGGAACGTAAACTGACCTTTTCCAGTCTTGTGGCCACTGTTGAGTGTTCCAAATTTGTTGGCATATTGAGTGCAGCACTTTAACAGCATCATCTTTTAGGATTTTAAATAGCTCCTATTTAAAATAGAAACTTGAATACTATCTTCTCCACTAGCTTTGTTGTTAGTAATGCTTCCTAAGGCCCACTTGACTTCACTCCCTAGGATGTCCAGCTCAAGTTCAGTGACTGCACTGTCATGGCCATCAGGGACATTAAGATCTTTCTTGTATAGTTCTTCTGTGTACTCTTCCCACCTCTTCTTAATCTCATCTGCTTCTGTTAGATCCCTGCCTTCTTTGTCCTTTATCATGCCCGTCTTTGCACAAAACATTCCCTTGATATCTTCGATTTTCTTGAAGAGATCTCTAGTCTTTCCCATTCTGTTGTTTTCCTCGATTTCGTTGCATTGTTCATTTAAGAAGTCCTTCTTGTCTCTTCCCTTTTCTCCCTTGCTTTTCACTTCCCTTCTTTCCTCAGCTACTTGTAAAGCCTCATCAGACAGCCACTTTTCTTTCTTGTATTTCTTTTTCTTTGGGATGGTTTTAGTTGCTGCCTCCTGTACAATGTTACGAACCTCCGACCATAATTCCTCAGGCACTCTGTCTATCAGATCTAATCTACTAAAGCTCTTCTAGAAGATGATTTCATTATCCACAACACATGGAAACAACATTGGCTAGGAAACTGCCCTTCACAATGCCGAAGCTTGCCCTGAATCTTGGAAAAACCACCTGGATTTGACCAGCCCCGTGCGATATGGACAACCTTGAACCAAATTCGCATGGGTCATGGTAGATGTGCAGATGCCCTGTATAAATGGGGCAAAATTTATAAAGGGCACAATTCATCAAATTGTGATTGTGGGACTGAAAAACAAACTATCCAACATATAGTGACAGAGTGTCAAAACCGAGCCTACAGTGGAGACTTTTCTGATTTCCTGGCTGTGACAACTGAAGTAAAAAACTATATCTGTAACCTAGACATACGTCTGTAATATTCCTGTCTATATTTTATATTTTACATTTCATATTTATTATGCTCTGTGTTTTTATTGTAATGCAATGCAGATGTGCCATATGATAAATAAATAATAATAATAATAATAATCCCTTAAATCTATTCAACACCTCCACTCTATATTTATAAGGGATATGATTTAGGTCATACCTGAATGGCTTAGTGGTTTTCCCTACGTTCTTCAATTTAAGCAGAAATTTTGCAATAAGAAGCTCATGATCTGAGCCACAGTCAGCTCCAGATCTTGTTTTTACTGACTGTATAGAGCTTCTCCATCTTTGGCTGCAAAGTACATACTCAATCTGATTTCGATATTGACCATCTGGTGATGCCCATGTGTAGAGTCGCCTCTTGTGCTGTTGGAAAAGAGTGTTTGCTATGATCAGCGTGTTCTCTTGGCAAAACTCTATTAGCCTTTGTCTAAAAGGTTAAAACTCTATTAGTCTTTGTTAAATTCACCCATGCTTGTCCATTTTAGTTCGCTGATGTCAGGAGCCCCCTAGCGGCCTCTTTCAGTCTACTCCAATAGCCAACTCAAGACACAGACAAAAGGATTCTTTTCAAGGCTTTAATCCTTTTACAACTTAATGACTCTTTCAGATGCTAATCACCAGCAACTAAACAATGAACAGCAGAGTAGCCTATGCTCCGGGTTAGGCAGTTGGTCCCCGTTTGAAGGAGAATCACTTGCAGACCCTGAACTTATGGGCTAGGGAGAGTTCCTCCCTCTCTCCCTTGGGTTCACGGGACGCGACCGTGCTTGCGTGCCAAACAGGCGCTACGCCTCCTTTCCGTGCCCTCCATTGCTCGTCACTCCCTGAGTCTGCGTCGAGCGTCTAGTAAGCCCCCCTCCTGCACTCTCTCACTGCCAGGGTCACTATCTATCTCAGGAATGCTGGCAGGAGGAATCTCTGCCAGCTGCTGTGTCTGTGAGGGATGAGCGGGCTCCTCTCTCACGGATTGCTGTTCCTCCTCAGAATCAGAACTGCTCAGGGGTTCTGTGGGCTCAGTTTCCACCCTGACAGCCAATTCCCAAGATGTCGATGTTGAATCTTGCCATCTCATGTTTGACCACCTCCAGCTTACCTTGATTCATTGAACTTACATTCCAGTTTCCTAAGCAATATTGTTCTTTACAACATCAGACTTTCTTTTCACCACCAGACACATCCACAGCTGAGTGTCCTTTCGGCTTTGGCCCAGCCGCTTCACTCATTCTGGCGCTACTTGGAAATACCTTCTGCTCTTCCCCAGTAGTATACTGGACACCCTCTGACCTGAGGGGCTCATCTTCTGGCATCATATCTTTTAGCCTTGTGATACGTTCCATGGGGTTTTCTTGGCAAGAATACTGGAGTGGGTTGCCATTTCCTTCTCCAATGGATCACATTTTGTCAGAACTCTCCGCCATGTCCTGTCCATCTTGGGTGGCCCCGCATGGCATAGCTCATGGCTTCACTGAGTTACGCAAGCCCCTTCACCACAACAAGGCAGTGATCCATGAAGGGGAGGAAGGTACTGCCCTTAAATAAGGCTTTCTAGCCTTTTATAAGTAGACACCTCAAGTGCAGTTATTCTCCCTGCCTGGGAGAGTGGGAGTAGGTGTAGGAAGATAATTTTTCATGTAATTTTCTTTTTTTACTTAGCCTTGGATACTTTGACCACGTAGTGCATGCATCTCATGTCACATTGCTGTAAATAAATATGACTGTAAATAAATTTGAAACTTAAATCTAGATGTTATTGGGTGTTATGCAGCATATACAAAATCTTTGAGCTGTCAGTAGTTTGACAAAAATGTACTGGAAAATCTCCATGGTAATGGCACAAGCTAAATGTTTCAATTAAATACATTTTTCCCCTCAGTTGAATTATTCTGATATCTAACAAATACTTGTCATGGAAATCACAGAATTGTTCTGGTGGAGTACTTACCTCATTTTTATTAGTGATGGGAGCCTGCCTTTGGGTCAATTCTGAATTGACTGAAAGAGAAACAGGAGGCAGCTAATATTTGATAAGAGACAGGAGAGGCCTTGTAGGTCTCATCCTTAACTGACGTGGGCATTTCTTTCAAGGATGTGTAGGATTTGTAATTCTTTATGCCTTCTCATGTAGTTAATTTACTCCTCAGGTCAGACAAGTGTTCTGTGATTTCTGATTTGTTAGCACAAGGCATATAGCAAGCTGTACTAAAAGTATATGCAACTAGGAGAAAAAAATTGAAACAGGATCAAGATAAGGAGAGTTCTTCTTGTCAAGGGAGATCTCAGGATCTAGGGTCTATTCCTTTTTATGTTAACAGGTATCATGTTCTACAGAAATAATTATCTTGCATCTAGTATAGTATTCATACCAAATAATATAAACATCAGGTAAAAGAACCATGTGGGTTAGGTTATCATAGGTAAGGGGAAATATGTGAAAGAAGTATGGATAGAAATACATAGTTTTTCCAGTACGGTTTTGCCTACAGTATAATGCTTACATGAATAGGGAATTAATCTGGCAAGGAAAGAAATCTATGATCTTTTGCACAACAATTGTGTTTGAAATTAAGAACAAGAAAAGAAAGTTCCAAGTTAGGTATTTGCAGTTTGGACTAACATAATAAAGTCTGTTGACAACAGGATAAAGAGAAAGCTTTTGAATATAGAAATCCCGGCTGCTCTCTTGTTAAAAATATGAGATTATAATCAGAGTATCATGGTTCTCATTCAGTATAATCAGAAGTCCCTTTTCATTATTATCCCTACCAAGCCATATTGTCATGAAAGACTAAGTACAGAAGTATCTGACTGTTGTAGTAATTAATTTCTCCTCTTACTCATGAAACTTGAAGGTAAATTAAATTTAAAGGAAAACTTTGGCAGTGGGTTGTATTCCTCATTTGGAAGGATTGTGGTTTTTTCAAACTACAGTTTGCTAGTGATTTGAAGAAGCCAGGAAGATGTGTGAAAAGGGATAGTAGTAGTAAGCTGCTGAGATGGTTCTAATGGGTTTTTTTCTAATAAAAAAAAGAGGTGCATAGAATTTGGCACAAGAATTGGAACTTCAGTAGGCTTCAGATGCAGCTTTACTGCTGCCTTGGAGATAGCAATAAAAATATTGCTAGTAGTGGTACAAATGTTGTTCTTCTAGAGCCTCTGATATTCATCTAAAAGGCTACAATCCCAAACACACAAGGTGCAATCCTATGCAAATAGGTAGCCACCTCCGAACTCGGAGGCGACCACCTATCCAATGCAGGGCAGGAGAAGCATGGAGGGAATCGTTCCCTCTGCGCTCTTCCTGCCCTGCATTTTCGGCTAGACAGCGGAGTGGGGGAGGAGGCTGCTGGCCGACACATTGGATATGTCCTACCGGCATTTCCACCTTCCCCACCCCGGAATGCCCCCCAGAACACCCTGTTTCGGCCACTTCGCAGAGCTCACACTTCTTGTGAGCGCAGAGCACGGGGCTTCTCTGTGCTGCCTGCGAGGTAGCACCGAAGGGGGGGAAGGTCATTTCTCCGGGAGCCAACCTCGGAGTGTGGGCTCCGAGGTCAGTTCCCAGAAAACAAGATGTCCTATGGCCTTCTAGCAATTGACTAGCGGCCATAGGATTGCTCCCTTAGCATCTCAATTGAGTTTGGTGGGACTTGCATCCAAGTAAGCAGGATTGCCCTGTAAATCAAGCAATTGTATGTTTTGTTTGTATTGTGTATACAAGATAGGGATGTGGAAAGATTCTTATTTTGTAGAAAGAAGCATACTCTGAAGAAGAGGTAACAGATTATGAATAAGGTTTCTTGCAAACAGGGGTGTAGCGAGGCAATTTCCATTCGGTGCACAGAGACAAAAATGGGTGGGGGGCAAAAAGGTTGGGTGGTGGTCATTATAAAAGAGGTTTCTGGAGAAAAAGTTTTCATAGCTAATGACAAAAATAAACCCCAGTTTTATGCATTTTAATTGGGAATTATGACTTGTGAAGTCTACAAAAAAGCAAATAATTTAAAATACAATATTTTCCACATGCAAAGTAGTTGTGTAAACTAAACTCTCTGGGATGGGACTTGGAGGCACTGTTTTATAGTGGCTCCATTCCTTCTTGGAGGGGCAGACCCAGAAGGTGGTTCTGGGGGACTTCCGTTCAGTTCCTTGACCATTGGCTTGTGGAGTCCCTCAGGGTTATGTTTTGTCCCCCATGCTATTTAACATATACATGAAACCACTGGGAGAGGTTATCTGGAGTTTTGGGGTTCCATGTCACCAGTACGCTGATGACACCCAACTCTACTTTTCCTTTCCATCTAATTCCAAGGAAGCTGTTGGGGTGCTGAACCGGTGTCTGTTGGCAGTAATGGACTGGATGAGGGCAAACAAATAGAAGCTTAATCCAGACAAGACAGAGGTGCTCCTGGTCAGTTGAAAGGTAGATCAGGGAATACGGATCCAGCTTGTGCTGGATGGGGTTACACTCCCCCTGAAGGTTCGCATCTTGGGTTTACTTCTGGATTCAGCTGTGAGCCTGGATGCTCAGATTTTGGTGGTGGCCAGGAGTGCATTTGCACAGTTAAAGCTAGTGCGCCAGCTGCGCCCGTTCCTTGAGATGTCTGACTTGGCCACAGTAACACATGCCTTGGTTACATCCTGTTTGGAGTACTGTAACGCACTCTATGTGGGGCTGCCTCAGAAGTGTGTTCGGAAACTTCAGCTGGTTCAAAGAGCTGCTGCCAGACTGCTGACTGGGGCTGGTTACAGAGTGCATACAACTACCCTGTTAAAACAGCTTTGCTGGCTCCCAGTCTGTTTCCGGGCACAATTCAAAGTGCTGGTCATGTCCTATAAAGCCCTATACGTTTTGGGTCCAGGTTATCTGAAAGACCGTATTCTCCCCTATGAGCCTACTTGTGCCCTGAGATCTTCAGGGGAAGCCCTTCTTGCCATCCTGCCACCATCACAGGCACGCCTGGTGGGAATGTGGGAGAGGGCCTTCTCGGTGGCTGCCCCACGGCTCTGGAACTCCCTTCCCAGGCGAGAGCTAGATTTACAAACCCTCTTTGGCATTGGTCTTACTGCATTTGCATGATCTGAATGGTCTTCTTTATCTATAGCTTTCATTCTTGCTTCTTCAAGAATGCTTTGAAAACTGCCATCATTTTGCAGTGATGTAATTTCTTCTGAAACTGCTGCTATGATATCAAGGGCCTGGGAAATATCTAGGGATGTACAGACTGTGTAAAATCCGCTCCATGTGTGTTTTGTGGACTGTCAGGTGCCTTTCGTTCCATTATCTGCCCACATACTTATGTATTTACGTAAGTATTTACATAATTTATCCCAGCATGTAACATTTAGTGTATTGTACCCTATTCCATTCTATGTTTCCTCAGCAGAAACTTACGTATTTTTCTACGGAGTTATATGCATAAATTTTGGGAAAGTAAAAAAATCATCCAAAAGTCCACGGACTCCGCAGGGCCTGAGAGGGTAGCTCCACAGCGGATTCCTCAGGTTGGATTCTTAAAAATCCGAGCTCATTTTAATCCATCTCGAATTTCTCCTGCATCCCTAGAAATATCCACTGCAAATAACTGCAAAATAGCATTTGCTGGCTGTATCAATTTTAACAGTTTAACAATTTTAGTTAATTTTATTTTTTAATTTAAAAAAATAACAGAACACAGGATCATTCCATATAGTCCTGTATTCTGTTGCCACCAGTGCAATATAACACATGCAGCAATCTGCCTCGGTGGAAAGACTCTCTAAAGTGGAATTTGTGAGCAATGCACATTCTGGCTGTTTTCTACTCGGCTTCAGTTGCCCCACAACTGTGAGTTCAGCTTCCCAAAACTAACTACCCTGGTCTCCTTTGCCAGTCCAGGAAAGCAGTTAAGCAGTTTCACTTTAAAAATTAATTTAATACCTATAAACATCACTTGTCATAAGGAAATGCTTGACAGCTTGTCACATAGGAACTATATGTCTGTCTGAACTACAGGTGCTAGAATTAACTGTACAAGCACACAGTCTCTGTTCTACTGAAAGGCCCTGGGCCAGGCAGCTCGCGCTGCTTCGGACGCCTGAACCAGCAAATCGCACATACCCTATTTTGGTAGTACATAAGTTCATGTGAGAAAAGTTAAATAAGGTGAATTATAATAATAATTTGCATAGCTGGGTGGAGCAAATGATCTGAACAGTCTAAAACTGTTGCAACTAAGACTCTAGCCACATTATACTCTTCAAAACCATTTTGAAATTGAACCAGCTTGAAAGGATATATTTTTCAACTTTTTTTTTTTTTTAACGAACTAAAAAAGAAATGCTCCCACAAACCTGCACACACAATGTCCCAGCTCCTCATTGCTTGGGCTAAGGTAATAAGGTTCTCATTAGGCTTCCTGGGCCTTGGAGAGCCAGCTCACCTACCTCCGTGCTTCTTCTCAGGTCCTGCCCTGGACTAGGCTAGGCTGCTGCACAGTGTAGGCCCCAAAGCCTAGGCTTATCCACCAGATGCACTAATAATACCCACCACCTAGAGGCTGGCTGAGCACTACACGGGAGGGGGAGTTGCTCTGTAGTGCCTAACAATACTGCCCTTCCCGCATTTCCTTCCTCCAGTTGCAAACTCCATCCAACAAGATTTGTTGGATGGACTTCACACCTATCCATCTGAATGGGCCAAATTAACTCCAGTCGTGTCTCTTCATTTCCTGCTGTCTTTCTGTAGTAATGTTCCAGTTTGGGTTTTTTTGCCCCAACTTTGGGTGCATGGATTAATCTTATTTCTCTCAACATACATATTCCTACTTCATTTTACAGTTACTCACATGTAATTCTCATTGTACTGTGTCGTAACTAAAAACCATCTAATACTGATACAGAGACCAAATATTTGCTGTGTTTGCATTCCCTTGGTAACTTTGCCGTCCCACCTCTCTTTGGATGCCTAAACTGTATTATAAAAGCACAAGTGAAATTTTAAGTTGCTGCAATGCTAGAAATTTGGGGACTGAAGAAAAAATTCATTTAGGGAGGATAATTATCATTGGGGGGGGGCAATGCCCTCATTTCCCCCTCCCCTGTCACTGCTCCCCTGCCTACAAATGTTGGAAAAGTGGTATGTGGCTTGTATAATCTTCCATTTATGGTTGCTTTGTGCTTTGTTTTCCTTGGAACCGAGTTTATACATAAACATGTTACTTTGAACTGGAAGCAGCCTTTTTTTAAAACCAAGATTGTGCCTATGAACAATGCTACGTCATGATTTAGTGTTATTTTCAGTGGGCCATTCTCAACTAGGAACATGGCTAGGCTGCTACTGTTTATTGCAGCTCCATCTCCACTTAAAGCAGTAGCAAAGCTTTTTATTGACATTGCAAATACTGCAACCCTCTGCTGCCTGTAACTATCATGGCAAGCAACGACACATGCTCCCCCCGCCCCGAAAATTTCTCCCAACCTTCCTGGAACTTTCCAAGAATGCCTGCTACCACCCCAGTTTCATAGGAGATGAATAGTGTGTGCAAAAGTGTGTGTGTGTATGTGGGGTCCATTTTTGGCTCAGCACTATTTCGAACTAACTTTCAGTGTTAGTTCTAAACCATTGTACCTGTTAACAGCTACCTGACTGGTTTGGAGTGAACTGTATGCAAGAATATGTGTATGATGGTATAAATGTGGCATTTTAGGGACATAACAGTGCAATCCCATAAATGTCTGTTCAGAAGTAAGGCCCAGTGAGTTTAATGGAACTCCCAGGGCAGTATTATGGGATTGTAGCCTAAACTATTCTTAGAAGCACCTGTTTTATTTCTGTCAAAGAAATGTTTGCTTTAGATATGAAAACTACTTAGCTTTAAAAGTAACTTGCTGATTATGTCCTTGCACTTTGTCACTAGGATCTCGTCTTCGTCAGGAAGATTTTCCACCTCGAATTGTAGAACATCCATCAGATGTAATTGTTTCTAAAGGAGAGCCAACAACTTTGAACTGTAAGGCTGAAGGAAGGCCAACTCCCACTATTGAGTGGTACAAAGATGGCGAGCGTGTGGAAACTGACAAAGATGATCCCCGCTCACATCGCATGCTGCTCCCTAGTGGATCTTTATTTTTCTTACGAATTGTACATGGACGCAGAAGTAAACCGGATGAAGGAAGTTACGTGTGTGTTGCAAGGAACTATCTGGGTGAAGCTGTGAGTCGTAATGCATCTCTGGAAGTAGCACGTAAGTAACCCCCACACTATCCAAACTTCTTGAAAAATCTTGTAGTTATTTTGATTCACAGAAGTGATACATGCACCTTTTATTAAGCATTCTATTAACTTGTCGTTTCATATGAAGTATATGGGAATGCTTAAAGGAAAGTGTCTCCCTCTGTCTCTCTATGCATATCTATTCAGAGCAGTGACCATGCATAATGCATGATTTGTACTAAGATGCTTATTTTGTGCTGCATATAATCATGATTGGCACTAGCACAGAAGAAGTCTAATCTTTCCTTCAGATAGTTTCTTTTTGAAAATACAGTTAAAGTTGGTTTTGCTGCAGCTAATGTTAAAAGTATCCATCATTCAACATACAGACACTTGTCTATCTCTTTTTATCAAGACATCTATTACTTCTACAAGAGCAGTCATATTCTCATGCACTGTTGTAAGGCTCAGAAACTTCACAGTGTTTACACAGTGAACGAAATTCATTTTGGGAGTGGCATATGACAAGACATAAGAATTGGTTTTTAAAAAATTGACACCGAAGGCATCATAGATGTTTTGATAACCTCCACTTGCATTTTGGGATAGCCATTTTAGGACGGCAGATCAATATAGAATTATTCTATTTGTGCAGTGTACACACATAACACATAGTCTTAAGAACTGTTACCCAATTAAGTGTAAAAGGAGAATTAAGCACAGTGGCATTTCACCGTGTTACCTTGGAGTAGATTTGTTGTGAGTCGTGGATGTGATCAACTTGAAAAATATTCACAATATTGAATGAATTGTTAGAATACAAGCAGTGATTTGATTGAGCTTTTAAGCTAACTTCTGTAACTTGTTCTGCTTGCCATTGGTAATAGTTATGTCTATTCAGTACCATTGTATTAGAATTTTAATAAATGTTTAGTGTCTTTAAAGTGGAAGGCATGGAAACAGCTCTCACGTCAGAGTTGATTATTTTTTTTGTTAGTGTAAAGCTGAAATACAGGACAGAAAGAAGCACTTCAAAACTTAACTGGATTGTCTTGTTGATTCAGATAAGAAGGACATCTGATAACATTTTAGCACTACTTAATATGTACATATCTGTGACTTCAGATAATTTTTCCCAAATATGTAAAAGTGAAGCCTATTAAGACATACATTATTCTTGAAATTGAGCTTTTCCTAAAGCCATGCAACTTTCTTTATTGCTAACATTATTTTAAATAATTGTAAGTTTAGTTTTAATTTTTATTTAATTAATGAGTTCATTTTCTTTGATTTTTAAAAATTTAATATTTTGTAAGCTGGCCTGAGAGCCCATTATTGGACTATGTGGTGGCAAATAAGTACGAAAGCAAACAGCACAATTAGTGCTGGGCTATAGAAATCGTTACTTGTAGGAATGCCACAGTAACTTGGGAGGTTTGACTTCTGAAGCAGATGTTGTAGTTGTGTTAGTGTGGACAGTTAGTCCAAACTCATCTTCTGTCATATTCCTTCCAGCTTACTTGGTGAGAAATATAAACCTTTGTCTGGTTGTGCAAACTCTTGTAAAAGCTACCTGGGATCTAAGAGTAGAGAAACACATCCAAGTATCCACATCTGAACGTTTATCCAATTTCCTAAAAGCAAGGACACTTTGCAGTATTTCTGTGTTGTGATATTGACTATAGGGCATAAAAGTGGGGAAATCCATGGAATGAAGGACATGTTTTTCACAGCTGTAGTTAAGATGCTGAGGTTGCTTTAAGTGATCTCCATAGCATTGGTCTACATGGAGCAATCTCTGTGCAATAAATTGCAACATAGATCAAGGAAATTTCTCAACACAAACAGAAATGTTTCATGTGCACTAGATTTTAGGAATTCCACAGACACTTAGTGTAAATGTTCAAAATCCACTTCTCATATGTAATGTTGCATAGTATTTTTGATACGTTTTCTTTTTCATATATGCTTCAGATAAGTTTCATTTAACGTCCAGTTATAATGAATACCTTGATTTTGCACTAGATTATTTAATTTGGGCTGGTGAAAGAATGGGTAATGAGAGAAGTTGGGTGAAAGGATACTTACAGAATTATGTATAAAAATACATCTCTGAAAAAGATAATTACTATTTTGAATATTTCATCACAGTGTTCTTAAGGAGTTAAAATAGCCTTTATTGTCAATGCATGTGTTAATAGACTCACAGTTATTTAGCTCTTTGATCTAGTTGAATATAGCTTGTTTTTCGGTCTAAGGGGAAAAACTCACAACCAAGATGCAGATTGGTATCTTGAGTCATCATACCAGAACAACTGGATTTTTTAAAATAAAAGTATACTTTATAATATTTAATATTGCTGATCTCTTCTCCAGTGGCTACTGTGAGTCTCCAGTTACAATATATGCACTCTCCCGAGTTAAGTTTTTAACCACTGCATCTGGTGGTAGGTCATGCATGAACTAAAGTCAGATAAAAAAAGGTCCTTGGGGAAAAACAACAACAACTGGATTTCACTGTAGACAGCTTTATAAAAATAGAGATCAGAGAACATGAAATCCAATACTAAAAGTATAGAGAGTTTTTGAATGGCATCATGTTACCTGACAGTAGATTATTTTATGTTTTTATAACTTTGAAGTTTTGTAGTTTGAATTTTTCCAGTTAAACTCTTTGGGTCTTAAAGGGAAGATTCCTAGGCTTTTAAATTAAGAGGCTCTTTGTCTTTCCTTTAAGCCTAAACAAGAGTATGTTTATGTTAGATGCTCTATTAAGATTGATGAAACTGAATTACAAACTGACCTTTCTAACATAAAAGAATAACAAAGTGCTCCTATCAATAATACTGGCTTGGGTTCAAAGACTGTAATGGGGCTTTCCCATCCCCTCCTGCTCCTCACTGCATCAGCCTTCGCCTCCTGTGAAAATACACTCCGAAAATGAAGCCCCCTCTGTTCTAGAACTGTGCAGGATGTGGTATTTTCCAACACTTAAAAAAACCAAAAACATTTGTGTGTGTCTGTGTGTGTTGGGCAACCATGCTGGCTGAGGCATGCTGAAAACTGTAGGTCTTTTTCTGTCTAAACATGCATAGGATTGCATCCTTTCTTTTCTTTCTCTCTTTTGTTTATGTAGTTTGCTGCATAAACTAGACTGTTTTATTGTGCTCCTTCTCACCACTGTTGCTTTTGAGTAGGCATGTAGGTTTGGTGGATGCTTTGTGGCGGATAGCCAAAGCAGTAGATTTTTGGATGTTCTGGGAACTTCGTGCTGTGTTCCATGGGCTGCTTTTCTTTGTGACTCTGATTTATTATTATTAATATTGTTATTATTACCATCATCTCATGATGATGTGTGGATTCTCCCTCCCACTCATGTTCTTAAAGTCTGTTGATTAACTGTGTGACAGGAGTTGCTGCCAGAGCAGGAGAATGTGTGTCTAAAGAAGTGCTTTTGTATGGGCTGTGTTGGGTGATTGTCCCCTCTCCGCCTTCCCACATACTTGGCGCTCATGATTTCAAAGACACTTCATTCCATTTCCTTCTCTGTGCAACATGGGTTGTGGGTAGATCAAAAAGATGTGGCTGCAAAGGAGTACTTTTGTGTGGATTATTATTACTATTGTTGTTACAATGTGCAAAAGGATGGATTTTGGTTATTCTGAGAATTTGCTGCTCTATCTGACTATGTAGTCCAGAGTTGTTAGCTAGTCTGCTAGTGGATTAGGAGGGTGGGGGCATTTTGTTGTTGTTGAGGGAAATGCAGTTGGGGGCTATGACCTATTTAATGAAAAGAATTTAGTTCTAATCTATTCATACAATAATTACAAATTTAATGAGTTTGCTTTTAAAAGTTTTAAAATATAATAATTTAATGAGCAAACAAAATCATACATAAAATAACTTTAGGAACAGAAAAGCTGCTTTATGTTCCTAAAGCAGCTCTCCCCAATCTGGTGCCCTCCAGATGTTTTGGATGACAGTGCCCAGCATTCCTGACCATTAACCACGCTGTTGGAGGCTGGAGGGAGCTGAAGTACAAAATATCTGGAGGGCACCAAGTTGGGGAAGGCTGTCTTAAAGCAACAAAGTGACTTTAGATCTGTAAAGAGCGCAAAAAAAAAAAGTTTATTTTTCCATTTTTCCAAAATTTCCATTTTTTCTGACCCCCCCCCCTGAAAAAAAAGATTTTTTTTCCCATGGCCTCAGAATTTCCAGAAATTTTACATCTCTAGTCTTTTGCTTCCAGGAAAGCATGGAAGATGATTTTCACTAAAATATGTAGTGAAAAATCTTACTGCATTATTATTGTACATTTTTTACTGTATGCATCTGTGTGTGTACACAAATGTCATGTGTGAGTTCAGTATTAGGGACAGGGTAGGGGGTCACTACAGATGGCCTTTATCCAGCCTTGGCTGTGTGGCTCTGAGGCTATTATCATAGGACATCATCATTAGCAGTGATGGTATCATGATTTTCTGTAATTGTGTGACTGCTGTCCCCCCCTCCCCCCACTGTGCACTTATGATCTTAAAGTCACTTAATTCTCTCTAGAATGGGAGTTATATTTGCTGGAACAGGAAAATGTGGTCTCCAAAGGAGTGTTTTTGTGCGGTTGTGTGATTTCCCCACCCGCTCCTTTGCATGTTCATGTTCCTCAGTTTTCCCTATATGTCTTATCGGTTGCTGGCTGTTGGGGATTCAACGACTGCTCCTCCTCTTGCTCTGCCTCTGACCTGCTCTCTGCCCAACAGTCAAATTGGCTACCAGCCATCACTGTGTGAAGCTTAGTAGGACTTGTTCCCAAATAAGTACACAATTACATGGCATGCAGTATATGGGAAAATCTCCTTAAATTACTGTTGGCAGTAGAGAAATAATATGTTACTAGAAAAGTGGTGTCAGCACCACTTGTTTTGTCTTTCTTTAACTGCTGTTGAAAATGATTGAATTGCTACTATATCACCATTAATGAAAGGTATTAAGAGCCAAGTGACATGTTTCACTACTCGTGTAGCATGTAGCTGAGGCATGTCTTTTCTTTTACTCTAGTGTAAGTATGTGTGGCCTAATTTGGATCAGGACCAGCATGCTCTGGGAGCGGAGGATTAAACCTTCTCCCCCCACACACACACACACCATTTGCTTTCCGAAATCCCTCCTTGCTATGGGGAGTGGGGTTTAACCAAATGAAAAGGTCTCCATTGGTATCAGTGGATGCTTTTTTCTTATTTTCACCCCCCACCCCCATGATGTGGAATTTCAGGAAGCAAATAGTGGGAGGTGGAAGGCTTAATCCTTCTCTCCTGGAGCAAGGTGGTCTCGATCTGAATTGGGACCATATGCACTTACACTAGAGCAGGGGTGGGCAACTTGTGGCCCTCTATATGTTTTGGCTTACAACTCAAATGATCCATTACTATGCTAGCTAAAGCTGATGGGAATTGTAGGCCAAAACACGTGGAGGGCCACAATTGCCCACCCCTGCACTAGAATAAAACAAAAGACCAGCCTCAGCTACAAGTGACACCATCAGGTGTAGTTTGGCTGTCAGGCACATTCCACCAGGTATCAAGCTTTATCTTACTGTTTAGGGTTTCTCTCTATATATATAAACCACAAATCCTGTCCAATGAATTAAGAAGAGGACCATTTGTGATTTGCAGGCAACCACAGCATGGATTGTTTCCAAATATAGATGTATTGTAACAACGTTCAAACTGCTGCTTTTCAGAAATGTCAGATACTTCTGGTTTTCATCTATAAAACTGAAGAACATAGCATGCAGATTACATGCAAAATAGGAAGAGGGGAAATCAAATAAGAGGATATTTTCAGTCGCCAATTTTCTATACTTTACATTATACTTTCAAAATAGTAACCGGGATGTGGATTCTTCTAAAACTGTTATCAGCCCACTGAACACAGGCTATTCTTTGTTACTATGGTTGCATGGATATTATAAACTGAATTCCAACTACATGCTAGTACCCAGATATTGGCTTTGAAATGCTTCTACTTGTACAAAATTTTAACAATTTTAGCCAATAGTTACTCACATAAGTAACCTATTCATGGGGAGTGTAATGTCTGAGCAACAAAGTCGTGTAAGATTGTCCACCGGGGAGAGCAATCCAGTGCCCCCTAGACAGCATCTGGGGGACATAGGATATTTTGGTTTCCATAGGATATTTTGGTTTACTCAGACAGGGCTCTGAGCTCAGAGCCAGGAAACCACGCTTCCTACCTTGACCCCTCACAGCCAGTATGGAGAGAACTGCTACTGCTACGAGATCACAAATGAGAGCTCTTAGGGGGTGAAAGGGGATGTTTCCAGGGCAGGGAGGGGAGGAAACTAGGAATGTGGAGATACAAAGTATCTCTAGCCATTCCTAGCCTTCTTCCCGCCCTGAAGCCTCTGCTAGATGGGCGAAATCGCCCATCTAGTTAAAATGCAGAGCGGGAAGCAAGCATGTTGTGCCTTCTGCTCTGCACTGGATTCTCATAAGCCTCCAAGTTTGGAGGCTTACAAGTACCAAGGGTGGATCAGATTCGATTGTGCCTTTAATGACCCCCAAATCACAATTTGTGACTTTTCAATTCATGAAAGGCGATAAGCTCACCGATGTTGTTGCTCAGATGAGTAGACTGGTCAAAGGAAAAATACGAGTTTGGTTTATGTTTGGATGGGAATGGCAGATTTTTTTGTTATTTTAAATGAAGCTGCATATAAAATATATAGAAGAAAAAACTTTTGGTAAACATAGACTGGCACTTTCCTTTGAGTTTGCAAGATACCTTCATAGCTATAGGCTGCATTATCTTGATGTCACAAAAGCTTGAAAGTTGTATCTGCCAAATCTCCGGCTTTGATTTTTTCAAAGAAGAACATGTGCATTCTAAGTGTATTCTCCTGAAGAAAATCCGGGGAGTAAAAAAGTGAGGAGAAACAATGTGAGTTACCTTGAGTTTGGAAGAAATTGAAACTAGTACCTAGGCAAAACATAATAATAAATCCATAGGAAAGCCCAGGTGCGGACAAGAACATAACTGCAGTGATTTGGGGGGAGAAATCCTCTACCTGGCTCATTGCAAGTAGTGACGCTCCAAATGTTCACCCTGGCCTCGCTCAGGAACTAACATTTGGTCTTCTTAAAGGGCACTGTAAAAAAAGAGGCCTTGTCTGGCTTGGATCAATATCTGACCCAGGGAAGGGTTCTTAGTGTTCCTCCTCCCCCCTGTACCCCAATGATGCACAGAAGTTTTTCTAAGCCTGGCTCAGAGACTAAATTTTAGAGTTCTTAAAAGGGTACTTCAAAAGAGAGGTGACATTTTAAGCCCCTTGAATCCTTTTTTGGCTCAGGTCAGTATCTGGGTTGGAGAAGGGTTTCTGGCTCCCCACCTCCACCCCAAATGCATTGCTCTAAAAGCAATCTCCCCACCCTTTCCATAGCTGCAAGCAGGCATTATGTCAGTAGCAAGAGTAGAGAGAAGAAAGGAGGAAGGGTTGTGGTGGCGGTGGCAGTTGTTTTACATGTCACTCCTCTGTGGTCCTGAAATGCTGTTCAGTGTATAAGTGCAATTGTGACTTGCACTGTACCCAAATGCTACAGCATTGGCACTACTAGCCCTTGGAAGTACTTCTGGTCCCAAGAACCACTGCTATTTCAGTCCTTCACACTGCAGTCCTAACGGCACTCACTTACAACTAAGTAAAGGGAATGGAGGGAGCATGCTTTGGGTGCTGGGATGTAGGCAGGGAAGGGCGCATATATATATATATATATATATATACACACACACACACACACACAGTCATGGCTAGAAATATTGGAACAAGGATAACTGTTTTGGCAGTTGGCCTCTGTACACCACCACATCGAAGTTGAAAGGAAACACACCCAGATGTGTCAAACACAGCCAGTGGCATACACATATTTTGTTTCCTCAGCCTAATGATGGCCTCCTTCACTTGCATGGACACCTCCTTGGACCTCATGTTGGGAGTTCCAGTGAACAGCTACCAAATGCAAATGTAACACTCAGAACCACCTCCAGGCCTTTTATCTGCTCGATTGGTCATGGGGTACCTAGGAAACAGGCCACACCTGGCCATGCAGCTGCTTGTCAGCCATTTGTTCCATTACTTATGAGCCACCAACAGTGGAGGTGTGTGTATGCCACTGGCTGTACTTCCTGAATGGTTAGTGCCCCACTTTTGTCAAACTCCTTGAATTACAGCTGAAAGTGCTGACTTTGCTCCCATCTGGGTGTGTTTCCTTTCAACTTCAATGTGGTGGTGTATGGAGGCCAACTACCAAACAGTTATCCTTGTTCCAATATTTCTGGTCTGCTGTGTGTATGTGTCTGTCTGTCTCTCTCTCTCTCTCTCTCTCTCTATCAGATTGGTTCTGGAAATAGACTGATTTATTTCAAAAACAAGTATGCCAACTTCTGGATTATTCTGAGGACAGCCTCTGGGAATTTACCCATCTTTAATGACTAGAGCCCAGCCCTGTATTACAAATTATTGAAAGTAGCAAGAAAAGGGGTGCATGAAGCATTGAAGACAAATAGCAGCTTTGAGTAGGATTTTCAGCAGTAAAATGTTTCAGGGAAAGGGTAAACCCATGCCACAGTCCTAATCTGGATTAGGGCACTTGTGGCTGCTGTTTCTTTAAAAAAGAAGAGAGGTGTCTGTAATGTCTAGTTTGATCCTAAGTTTCTGGCAATTTTAAAGGTGGGTGCAGTACCATCTTCCTCCAGCATCCTCCCAATAACCACCAAACCCTTTACATTTTCTTAATCCTGACATGCTGTTTCTTTTCTGGAAATAAACGGCACAAAAAAAACCCAAAAACAAATATCAAAGAAAACCATAGCCATACTCATAATCTTATTTTCAGTTTGTTTTTCAAAATACTTTGTTTCAAAGGCTTATTGAACCATGGTGAGTAATGTTCTTATATAAGAAGCAGCATTGGAATAAATGGGAGCGTGTCCCATTGATTTCAGAGGAACATATTTCCATTCAGTTGGACTGTGGTGTGAAAATAATAGCTGGATTACTTGAAGATTTGGATACAATTTTTTCAAGCAAATAATTTAAATTTTAAAAAGAAATCAGTGAAGTATTTATTCGAAGGACAGGAAACATAAGGCTAAACCATATCCAAGGCTTCTCCCCCAGTCCCACCCTGCTATAACAATAATCTTATAGCCGTTTAACCTTATGGCAGTAGTGTAAAGTAAGCGGTATGGGCTGCCAGCTAGCATGTGGCCCTACAAGTCGTAAGTTACTTTCTTTCCCTTTATTGCAGTAAACTAGTGATGCTTATTTTCCTATTTCAAAATGTTTTGTCAAAAACATTTCACATGTCTTTTTAAAGTCATCTTCACACTTCTAAATAGGTTATGAAGTGCTCAGAACTGTGAAATAATTAAATTTTCAGTGATAGATCAAATATTCTTATGAGAATCCTGTCTTCTTTTAAAGTTTACGATTTCTACTTAAAGGTCATTTTCATTTTCTGTTACTCTTATTTTATTTAAAATTACGGTTATTTTTATTTTAAAAACAATTTATAGGAATTATAGCATTCCTATCTGGAACCATCTTAATGGATTAGGAACAATCAGTGTCGTCCTTAATGGGCTTAGGGCCTTTTATCAAGCATGAATTGATATACCTGGCCCTCTGATTGCTGAAATCCAATGAAAATGATCATGAGACACATCTTGAAGAAGGTACATAGATAGGATTTCAGTTTCAAGTACCAGGTTTCCACTTGGGAAGAGTAGAGAAAGCATGCAGGCCCTAGTACTGGTTGGGACTGCCTCTGATCCAGGCAGAGTTCATCACAGCACCAGAGATTGCAGCTGTAGCCCCAGGTGTTAAATGTGAGAAGCAGCTTGATCTATCGACCACTGTAAGAGGGGGCTCTGGCCTAAATGAAAATTCATGAAAAATTGATGAAGTCCCCAGATTATTTTTTCCCTTTCTGGTTTCCAGTGCTGTGCCAGTGTAGTGAGGAGAGATTAAATGAGGTGTTGAATGTTTTAGTGGCAAGAAGGTTGTGGTTCAAAGGTCAAAAGTCATGCAGAAACTGATCATTTCCCCCATCCTTTCTTATGAAACAAAACACAAGTCACTTATTAGCTGGGCTTTACTATGATTTTGGGGGGGGGGGGTGAATATTAAAATAAAAAGCACCATGTACAAATGTATAAAAGTTTGCTTTTTCCAGAGAAAAGGGGATTGATGCTGATATAAAAGAATGAAGGGGCTCTAGTTCTGATTCAGTCAGAGAACCAGAAGAGAAAATGAATTTGGTACCTGAAAGCTGAATTTTTGCCATCATCTTCCAGAGTTCCTGTGTGCACTGAATTCATTTAGAGAAAGAAAATGCTCTTGCATTATTTATAGGTCACAGATTGCTGAAATAGCAAGCTCTGGACTACTGTCCAAACATAATGATCCTGTTTGCTTTAAAACCAAAAGTAAATTGATGTTTTATCTGTGAGAGTAAGAGATTATAGAACTTGACTGAATTTAGCAACAGTATCACTCTAAAACATAAGCCAAATCTTTTCACACAATATGTCTAATCCTGTTTAATGTCCATCTAGTTCATAACAGTATAAGATTAGATGGTAACATATACCACATTATAGACTAAGTATCCTCTGAGTGCTGATAAAATTTGATCAAATGTACATAAAATCATGGTGTGTGTTTTATGAATAAAAACGTAGGATTACTTGTTTTTCTCAGAATAGAGAGTACTGGATACCAGCTGGGTAATTCTAAACAAGTTTATATATCTAACTGGAAAAAACCCCCTACAAACAGCCAAGGCTCAAGGGGCAGTATACAACAGTGTCATTCTGCAAAGTCAAATACCGCTAGCTGAATACTGCTGAATCTTTCCGGTTGTGCAAGTGTAATGTGCAATGTGTTGCACAATGTGTTGCACAAGCATAATGTACAACTGCTTGCGCAACCACGCTTGCACAAAAGTAACTTCAGTTGGATTCTTCTCTTGCACATAGGTCAGAACCTAGTTTCCCCTAGCACAACATCAGTTGTGCAAATGGAATGACAGAGCTGGATACTGCCCAAGGTTTCTCAAAATTTATGTTTGAGAAACTTTGATCCTGGGCTGTTTATAGATCTTTTTTCAATTACATATGTTGCAACAGGAATTACAGAAGGGAAGGACTGATGTTAAAAGCCTCTCCTTTCTGCAAGCCATATTAGCTCAGGCTGGAAGTATGAAGATGCATAGGAAGTGAAGCAGAAAAAGGATGCGGGTAGACTGGTAGGTTTGCCAACAAGGAATCAGTCAGGTAAA
This sequence comes from Heloderma suspectum, assembly GCF_057233095.1. Classification (NCBI taxonomy): domain Eukaryota; kingdom Metazoa; phylum Chordata; class Lepidosauria; order Squamata; family Helodermatidae; genus Heloderma; species Heloderma suspectum. Next base: position 73,561,971 of record NC_139460.1, on the reverse strand, counting down.
ACCCAGTGAGTTTTCTAAGTTGGGGAGTATAATAGGTGTAATGAGTTCTGCAGCTGTGGAATTAGATACAGTTAGAAATATTGCCCACATCTTTTACCAAATACTCCTTTACGTCTTTTGTAGTATTTAATTTACACCCACTTTGAACATTAAAGATAGGTCTGTGTATTTTCACAGCAGGCCAACTATGGATTTTCTGTAATGTCTGAAGGCAGAAGACACATATGAAGATATTTCCTCTTCAGACTTTGAGGAAAAGTGTAGTTGATACGCTGGGTGGAATTCTACATGGAATTGGAAAGCTGTTCTTAGTTGAAGATAAAATGTTAATGGATACAGAAAATGTTGGGATGTTCAGAGTCTCAGAGGAAAAAAAGAAAGCATGAAAAGTGTAGAATACATTACACTCCCCCCCAAGGGTAGGATTGGGGAATAAATTAAGCTATCTGGTTAGAGCTATGGACTGATTAGGGCGATTATATCCTTTGTGTACAGGTAGAAGCACCTGTAAGGATGAGAAAAGATCAGACAACTTGGACAAAGGAACAGAGACTGTAAGCCAGTATCTATAAAGGAGAAGGACTAATGTTAAGAAGGTGGAATGTTTTCTTCATGAAGAAGAAATATTCCACAGAGGAGAATGTGTAGTGGGCCAGATCTTTGGGCAAAGGGGTGGGCAGGACGAGTACAACTTCCATCAGACTTAGTAAAAGATAACATGATGTAATTGTCTCATTTTTTTTCTGCACTGCCAGGATAATATTAGCAACTAATGGCAAAGTAGATTCAGAGATAAGTGTTGTACAAATGATCAGTATGTCTGTCTGTCTATCTGTCCGTCCATCCATCCATCCATCCATCTATCTCACAACTGCAGATATTCATTGACCTGCACAGTATCCCTTAAACATTTGGAAGCAGCAAGACAGAATACAGTTTTACTTTCATTGTTAAATTTCAACACTGGAATTAGTTATCTTCTCTCAGAACTAGGTCAGATGATACAGGACCCTTTGCAGGTTACCATTCAAGAAAACATCAGTCTTATTACATCAACATTATTATTTTTATTTGCAAGGTATCAGTTTGCATCACCACTGCTATCACACACCACTGCACTAAATAGCCCAATAAAGTAGAAAAAACACTTGAATGAAGCTGTCCAGCTTTTAAAATAGCTCATCCTTTTCTGTCCAGATCTGGGGCCAAGCTACACTTACGTTTTTGTCTGCTTGCAATAACGTTTCGACGCTCGTCTTTCACACTACACAGGACCTGCCTCGAATTGGGACCGGAATTTCCCACTTCTGTGCTCCCGCTTCCAATATCCTGATATCCCGGTATTTTCCGTTCATGTGCTCTGCTCTTCCATGTTCATTACCTTATAAGGTCATAGTCCCCTCCAACACCTGTCCATATACGGCGCTGTTTGTATTTCCCTCCTGTCCAATCACAGCTCTAGATGCCCCCATCTGGTCTTCCGGCTACTGATAGCATAGCTTCCTTAGCACTGCAAGTTTTATCACCAACCAGCAGAGGGCTAGAGCTGCCGGCTCTTGTCTGATCTGGGAAACTCAGCTGGGTCTAGGGATGGCGGAGAATTCCGCCACGGATTTCAGTGAGGTGAATGCACTGGCATTCGGCCCCCCAAAATCCGTGGCGGAACAACCTGCCCTCCCCGCCTCCCACTGCGGATTCCCCCCAGGACGAGGCTTACCTGGGGCGGATGTTCCGGACGGCGGTGGCTCCGGTGGCGGGTCCGGCAGCGGCGGCTCGTCTTTCGACCAGCTGCCGTGGCCACCATTTCCATCCGGGTCTTTGCTGTGATAGGCTACGTAAGTATTTACGTAGCCTATACTTACGTAGCCTATCACGGCAAGCCAAGCAAAACCCCCACAAAAAACAGTGTACGCAAATGGCAGTGGCTACGGCGGCCGCCATTTGCGTTCCCTATTTTTCACCATTTTAGCCTACATAAATATTTACGTAAGCTATTACGGCAAAAAAAAAAAAAAAAAGGAACGCAAATAGCGCCCACTATGCTATTTGCGTTCCCCCTTTTTTTTTCGCCGTAATAGCCTACGTAAATATTTACGTAAGCTAAAATGGCAAAAAATAGGGAACACAAATGGTGGCCGTCGTAGCCGCCGCCATTTGCGTACACTGTTTTTTTTTTTTTTTGCCCAGCCGTGATAGGCTATGCAAATACTTACGTAGCCTATCACAGCTGCCTGGCTGGACGCAAATGGTGGCTGCTATGGCGGCCGCCATTTGCATCCGCAGCAGCCCGTCTGTGGCTGGAACTCCGGCTGCGGATGGGCCTGGCTGGCTGTGGAGCAGAGCTGGCCCAGCAGGATTCCAGGGGGGAGGACCGGATCGCCTCCCCCCCCCGTTGAGGATTCTGGGGGGAGGGACGGAGCGCCTCCCCCCCACTGCGAACATAGTCTGCAAAAAGTTAAGTGACTTTCATACATCCCTAGCTGGGTCAGCCCTGGTCAGAATTTTGGATGGGCCACTGCCAGGGAATCAGGCTTCAGGGGGTTGTTCTCTCCCTTCAAATGATACTAACTTTTACCTCCTTCTATCCCTGCTTTGGCTTTTTTAAAAAAACACAAAAAACTAAGGATCACAACTGAGTGCCTTTAGACACGCTGCCTTCCTCCACCCTTCCCCACCCATCAGCTTGACTGGTGCTGTAATGGTTTCTCGTGGCTCCAATCCTGCGCACTTACTTACTCAGGAGTAAGCCACATTGAACTCAATGGAACTTACTACTGAGTAGACATAAGATCACCCTGTAAGTGATTTTTTTTTTTTAATTTAAGGCATTATCTTAAAATCTTCAGATCTTCAAATCTTTGAAGAATAGGGCTTCTCCAGCCTGATGTCCCCACACACAAACATAAATCTGTTCACTGGGCAGTCTTTGAAGACACAAGCAGCCTCCCCGCCCGACCTGAGCATCTTCTGCCTCTGCATTTCTCAATCGGAGGGAGCAGAGGGTAAAATGCCTCCCTGCAATGAAGGGAGACACCTCTGATCCCCCACCCCACCAAGCTCAGAAGCAATGTCCTCTTTTGTTCCAGAGCACCCTATGGGGCTCAATGGGGCTTACTTGAGGCTTGCAGACTTACAGGGTGATCTTATGTCTACTCAGTAATAAGTTCCATTGAGTTAAATATGGCTTACTCCTGAGTAAGTGAGTGCCCAGGATTGGGGCCGCAAGAAAACATTACAGCACCAGTTAAGCTACCAGGAGAATGGGGGGGGGGAGGGGGGAAGGCAGCATGTGTACAGGCACTCAGTTGTGATCCTTCAGGCACTCAGTTGTGATCCTTTTTTTTTTTTTTTAAGCCAAAGCGGGGGATAGAAGGAGGTAAAAGTTAGTGTCATTTGAAGGGAGAGAACAACCCCCTGTTCAGTGCAGGAAGCCTGATTCCCAGGCGGTCGCCCATCTGAAATTCTGACCAGGACCGACCCTGCTGAGCTTCCAAGAGCAGACAAGAGCATGCACCTCCAGCCGTTTCCTTACTGGTGATAAAGCTTTGAGTGCTGAGGAACCTATGCAATGTCATCTCATGGTCTTCGAAGCTGCGCAGCTTTGAAGCTTCGAAGATGCTAGCAGCCCCCCCCCCCCCAAGCTGAGTGCTGGGTGCTGTCGCTGCTGCCCCTCTTCCTTGTGCTGGCTGCAAAGGGTTGGTGCAGGGAAAAGAGCATCGGCAGACATTCCCCAGCTTCTCGCCCTGGCCTCCAGCGCGGGGGGGGGAGAGGATAGGTGCCTCCTTCTTCCCTCCACCCACAACTGCTACAGCGGCGGCAGCAAGGGGCAAGCTCTCACCGGGCTTTGAGCCCCAGCAGGATGCTCGCACCATCCCTACAAACACACACACAGAGATAGAGGAAGAGAGGGACGGTGGGTGGGGACTCAGCAGAAACAGGGAGAGTTTCTGCTCCTCCAATGAGAGCCGCCATCTTTAAGAGCAGGAAAACAGCACAGCTCTCAAATGTGAACCAAGCTCGTGCATTCGATCAAGAACCGCAACAGGGAAAATGGATGAGTGTGGATAATTGTGTTTTAATGCGAATGCGTTTAACCCAACAGGACCCCGACCATTGCGATGGCGGGCACAATGTAGATCAGCCCGTGGACAGAAAATCTGGATTTTCTGACCACATTTCACATACAAAAGTGAAATAAGAAACAAAGAAAAAAAACCATGGAACATATCAATTTCAGGATGTTCCTTCCGCTTCATTTCAGCAGCATTTAATACCATGGTATTGAGACAGCCTGGGAGGCACTGTTCCACAGTTGTTTCTGGTCCTTCTTTGGTTGTTGGGGGACTCAGTTTAAAGCTTAATCCAGACAAGAATGATGCAGTCTGGACAGGAGTAATACAGACTCTGGAGCCTAGTTTGGATGGGTTTGTACTCACCTTGAAAAACCAGGTTTGCAGTTTGGGTGTACTTCTGGATTGGGCTCTGAACGTGGATATCCAGGTGGTGGCAGTATCCAGGAATGCCTTTGGACAGCTTAGTCTGGCACACCAGCTGTATCTGTTCCTGAAGAGGTTAGACCTGGCTATGGGTAATGCGTATCTCATTTACATCAAGATTGGATTATTGTAAGACACTCTATATTGAGCTATCTTTGAAGAGTCTTTAGAAGATGCAGTTGGTCTAGAATGCAGCAGTAAATACATTAGTGGGTACAAATCCATGGCATCATGTTACACCCATCCTGCAACATTTGCATTAGTTGCCAGTTTGCTTCCAGGCACAATTCAAAATGTTGGTGATTACCTTTAAAACCCTAAATGCCTTGGGTCCAGGATACTTGAAAAATACGGTCAGGATTGATTCTGAGCGAAGGGAGATAGTTAACAGCTCAGATTCAGAAGAGGAACAGCCAGAACTAGGGGATGCATTTTCACAAGCCAGTTCAGATATGGGTTGGCGTGCTTCTTAGGTTACTAACTCCCTGATGGCTGGGCCTGAAGCCCCCCCCCCCCGCCCCCCTCTGTGAGAAGCTGGGAGGAGGACGAGAGTGGGGCTGTGACCTAAGAGATGCTAGACTGCAGCACAGAGAGAAAAGGGAAACATCGGGGCGGAGCTCAGACAGTCGACCCGCTTAGTGATACGTGACGTAGGGAAGCATTACTGGAAGGGCGGGACATCCCTCCCTAAGTTTAGTCTAGCCAGCAAGCCTTGCTTCAAACTACAGGCAACTTTGGTGTTCCCATTTGAATCCCTTAGAGGCATTCCTTTGTAGCCTGAGAGTCTTCGAGGATTTGCATCTGTAATGAATCTGTAATGATAATGAATTAAAGGCATGAGACAGAAACCTATTGTCAGGAGTGCCCTAGCTGCCTCTTGCAGTCCCCTCCAATAGCGAACTCAGGACACAGACAACGAGGATTCTTTCCATGGCTTTATTCCTTTATTACTTCATGACTCTTTCAGATACTAATCACTAGCGACTAAGCAAGGAACAGCACTGGGGAAAGATAGCAGAGTAGCCTAAGCTCCAGGTAAGGCAGTTGGTCCCCGTTTGAAGGGGAACCACGGGAAGACTCTGAACTTATAGGCTATGGAGAGATCCACCCTCTTTCCCTTGGGTCCTCGGGACGCGACCGTTGTTTGAGCGCCAAACAAGCGGAGCGCCTCCTTTCGGCACCCTCCATCTGTCGTCACTCCCTGCGTCTGCGCCGAGCCCCTCCAACGCTCTTTCACTGCCAGGGTCACTATCCCAGGAATGCTGGCAGGAGGAATCTCTGCCAGCTGCTGTGCTTGTGAGAGATGAGTGAGCTCCTCTCTCACGGATTGTTCTTCCTCCTCAGAATCAGAACTGCTCTGGGGCTCTATGGGCTCAGTTTCCACCCTGACACCTATTTGTGTGTGTGAGTGCATAAGGAAAGAGTATTCCAAGGGAAACGTGACAAATACCCCCTCCCACACCAACCTGCCTGCTTCTGTGATCAACAGGAGAGCCCTTATCTGTATCCCACCTAGGGTGGAGGCATGGTAGATGGGGATGAGACACAGGACCTGCTCAGTGGTTGCAACATTATTGTGCCCTGCAAAGCCATGGGTGCCCCCTCCTATCTGTATGTCTTTAGCAATTGGTGAACACAGCTTTATTCTTGCAGGCTTCTGCTTGCTAAGTGTTTGCTTCGTTTAAAGGTGGTTTAATCTATGGTTTCTGTGTTTGTATTTTATTGCCTTTGTATTTTTTACTGCATATTTTATTTAATGTATCATTTTATATTGTATTGTGCTTTTAAATTTTGTGTCATGCCGAATACTGGGATAAATGTATAAATAAATAAATAATACAGTTAAGTGCCTCTCTATTTTTACAGTGCCATCCTATTCATGTTTCCTCAGGCGTAAGGCCCACTGAGTTCAATAGGACTAACTCCTAGATAAGTGTTTATAGGATTGCAGCCTCAATCTACTTTTAGAGCTCAGGGCACGCACAAAAGGAGAAACATAGAAAAAGGAGGACAAGTTGGTATTTAAAACATGTTTGTCAAGTTGTTGATTTTATTCTGGTGGTGTTAACCTCACTCACATTAGTTTCTTTAATCTTGAAGTTATTTCTTTGCCACCTTTTTATTTTTTAGGAAATGTTCTCACATAACATTTACACATCCCCCTTGATAAAGTATTAAAAGGTAAGCAACTTCCAGTGCACCATATAGAACTAATACACGTTCAAGTAGTCTCCTGTTCTGCATAGGTTGATTTCTGTTGGCTTCTATTCTGTACTCTTGGCATGCTCAATATTTTTCTAATTTTATTCAGTTGAGAAAATAACATAGCCGATCAAGATAGCACCACAACATTGTATTATTTAATGCATTTGCATTTCTACACCCATGTTCCCTCTGTCTAGAAACCTCCAAGTGCTATTTGAATATTAATTAAAATGCTGGCTATTGTTGGCATATGCCACAGGCATGTTGTACAATTTATGATGTCAGATGAGATTAAAAAAATCATTTGAAGCACCGCTTCAGACCATCTTCAAAATGCAACATGATCTAAATGCTAACAAAATATGTTGCATTCCTAATTATAAAAAATCACTGGAATAAAGTTGGTGAATGTTATACAGATTGCATTATTAGCAGTTACTGTGTTTACAGAAAGCTGAATGTTATCACTTAAGTACTGTGTTGCATTTTCTTTTCCTTTTTAAGTCTCATGAAATTAAAACTTCATCATTATTTTTGATGATGGGAGTCACTTCACAGTGTTTGAGACTGAATAATTATCTGATGCCTGTTCAGAATTCAGAGTGCAATGAGGCAGAAGTTTTAGTCCAGTAAACTAGCAGGCACATATTAGAATTATATAAAGCACCACTGCTGTTACCATGACTTCCATAGATATTTTTGACAGTATTCTCTTAAGCAGGTAGAATTGCAGTTCTTCAGTATTATTGTCACTAAATATTCTAGCACTGTCATATCAGAGTAGAGACAATGGCCATGATACATTAGAAAATAGTCATAATAATTTATCCCTTCATCTTGTTTGGACACTTGTTTAAACCAAGTTTCCATTTAGCATCTTTACCATATTACTTTTGAAATATAGGAACATTTATCTGTTTCTAGCCTGAAGAATTAAATACCACTTCATGCAAGTGTGGAACAAATGCAAATAATATGATATCTTGGAGGACCTATGACACATTATGACAATGTAATCTGGAGGTTATCATGACATGGATAACTGTGGCCAAGGTATCTCTGTTCAGGTACCAGTGTACAAGCCTAAGCCACTGAAAGTTGCTATGTGCTATGGAGGCCACGTGGGCCTCCAGTGAAAAAACTGAATCAATCAGAACCCCTGGACCATGGGCCTTGTTCAGACAACCTACTCATGAACAGAACCTCTTGTCAAGCTTAAGCTTCAATTGGCCCATTCCAACCCATACACAGGATAAAGCTTTTTTTCCCTAAGGCAAGATGCAATTTTGCATGCAGACTTGCACTCATACAATGGGATTTTTCCTTCCTGTCTTCCCCTTTTAATGGTGGGGGCTGGGGGAGTTGTACCAGAAAAAGGCTGGAAGGGGGAAAGTCACCCACCAAGGACCCCGTTCCCCCAAAGGTTTTGGGTGGGGTATTTGTTCCCCCATCCCGCCACTCTTCCAACCCTGGTTGAGGGTGGGGGGAAGCTGCATTGCCAGAAAAATGGCTGGAGAGAGGTCAATTTTCCATCAAAGACCCTGTTGCCCCAGAGGGAGTGCTCTCTGCCTCCCTAGCATGACCACAAGGAGAAGTTTGGAAGTTTTTGCTTCCATTTTTCTTAAACTGCATAAACTGTGGATAATATTAGTTGTGGTTTGAAGTAGGCTTTTAAACAAGCCTACTTAAAACCATGGTTTAGTTCAATGTTCAAACTGGGAACGAGTGTTCTCCCAAGGAAATAAATACAGTGGTTTGATTTTCCAATTTGTTTCAGCACTGTTTATAAGTTTGTGTGTGCAGATACAATTTTTTTTATTAATTAAATTTATATATCGCCCAATAGCCAAAGCTTTCTGGGCAGTCCCAGGATAGATAGATAGATAGATAGATAGATAGATAGATAGATAGATAGATAATTTATTAAGGCACCTCTCATTTTCCTTTGCACAATAAATGGCAAACACTTGGCAGGATTAGAAGTCTATCTTGTTGAGATGTGTGAGAGCCAAAATGCATTTGTGCCTATGCGCATGTACCACATGTTTATTTTTAAGTAGTTACTGGTCTAATCAAAGACTTTGTCACTGCTTTCCCTCTCCAATTTAGGTGGAAGTCTACATAGACTTAAAAAATGGAACTCCTAAAAAACAACCACCCTAGACTTCCCAATCTGGAAGATGCTGACATTTGATATAACAGAGTAAGCCAGACCGTTTGAACTTTTACATCTTTTTCCTTGTATAGAATCTTCTGTCAGTTGTTTTTTTCTCTTTTCTATCTTAATTAAATATTTTTTATATGCATAAAGGAAATCTCTTGTCAGTTCTGCCGATACTAGTGTTTGAGACAACTTCCAGAAAGGAAGCCACGTTAGTCTGTTCTAGCAAAAATAACACAGAGTCCCATGGCGCCTTATAGACAGACAAATGTATTGCAGCATGGTTTTTTGTAGGCTGCAGCCCACTTTGTCATAAACATGAACTGGTTTAGAGAGTTGGTAAAGATGGGGTGGGAAGGATTCGAAGATGAGAAAATTTAGAATTGGACCGCTTTCTTATATTAAAACAAAAGTGAGAAAATAGACAAACAAGGTTGGGAGCAATTGAATGGAGTATCTTAAACAGGTGCAATCCATTGTGCAACATTTTATTGCAAGTTCCACTTGTTTCTTTCCGGAAGGCATTCCAGAGCTGGGGCACTATCACAGAGTTGGGTGCCTTTCCAGAGCCACATAGGAAAATTGTGAAACTTTAGCCAGAAAGTTGGTGTTCTCAGAAAGGGGACATACCCATACATATAGGGTTAGAGTGAGTGCCTTTCTGCTCAGTGCTTTTAAACCATCATGTGAGCAGCAGCTTATTCAGAGCCCACTTTGCAGTAACATATTTACTGTGGTTGTCGTCGAGATTCTTCTTTTTTCTTCCCCTCCCCGTCTTTTTTCCTTTTTATTGGACCAGTTGTGGGGGGGATTTACATTTGAAGGGTTGTTTGATTCCTCCTCTGGTGGCTGGATTTCTGTGGTGCCGCAACCATCTTTCAAGCAGTATCTATGGGTATCTATGAGTACCATGGGTATCTATGAGTACCATTAATTCAGTTTCACAATGGCTTCGTTCAGAAAACACGATAACACACCTTGCTGAGAATGTGCTGTGTTCAGACAACACGCTAACCCATGATTCAACAAACAACCCACAGTTCAAAACAACCCACACTCAACCACTGAGCGTGGGTTAGCGTGTTATGTGAACAGCGCCAAAGTCTCAGAAGGTTAACTATTGTAGTTTTAAGGTATTTATCTACTGCTTTTTCAGCAATTCGAGAAAGTGATTTATGTAAAGATATTAAAACAATAAGCATTTCTCAAACTGCAGCATCCAATCCATACTTAAGGTCTAGGGGCCTTGAAATAACATTGCATGTTGAGAAAACATTGTGACTTGTAGGGCCCTGTTTTTTATAGATCAGCAAGTGAGTGAGCACATTAATAACCTGGATAGTGTGCCTGTTTTGGCTCTTTTCTACATGTGTATATGGTCTGCTGTGAACTCAAATGGTAAGAGAAGAGTGTGTGTATGTGATAACCTATTACAGTGTTACTGTTGTTTTAAATCAGAAGAGAGACATGAGTTAATGTCTGTGTGAAGAGAGTGAGAGACAGAATGCAGTCACCAGCACTGAGGGCAGGAGTTTGGGGCCGAAGGCCAGAGCCCTTCTCAGCAGAATGAGCAGGAGCGGCCCTAATTGCAGCATGGTTGGCTTACAACATTTTGAAGTAATACATATTACCATCTGATGAGGGACAGGTCCTGTAAGGCCATTAAGTCCAGAGTCTTTTTTGCCTACCTACTACGAAGAGCCATGAAGATGGACTATCTCAGCTGTGTGCCCTGGCAGGGTGGGTGGTGAGTGGCAGGCAGTAGGGGTACAAGTGCGCTGGCAGTGGAAGCAAGAGATGGGGAGTTAGAGGCCTGGGTTCCTACCTTCCCCAGACTCTTGAGAAAACCCAGAAGCTATGGGACCTATGAACATGGGGCAGTGATATAATTATACAAGCTAGAAATCTTTTTCCAGTTTTTCAAGGCTTCTGCCAAGGTTAGACCCATGCGGAAATCTTTGCAGCAAGCTATCTTAAGGGCTACAAAAATGTGATCGACAGTCTTAAAGAATCTTTTAAAAAGAGTGGCCAGCTTTTCAACCGATGGTGTTGCTAAAAACTGTTCCTGTCTCATGCCACATATTTTGGTTGCTAGATCACAGTGGTGCAGCTAGGCAATTTTAGACCCCAATTTTAGGGGGAGGCGTTAGACGCTCAGTTGTGAAGCACACAGTTAACATTTCTCAAATTCCATGCCATTACATGCTTTACAACTGCTTCCACACTGCTGATCTGTTACAGCAAACAAAATAACCTGCTTGCCAACCCCAATAAAAAAAGAAATACTCTGAGCATGTGTAATTACACATTTTTAAGTCAAATCATGGTATCGTCATGATTACAGGAATAAAATGGACCTTGCCTCTGCTTCCCTCATGCTAAACACATTTACTTGGGAATAAGCACGGCTTTGCTGAAAAGGATAATATATTTTTAAAGTAAAAATAATAAAATGAGCATCTCTAACCATGTAAATGCCTACCCTAATTAGATGATTAAAAAAAAAAGACGAAAGGATGCTGTGGTGACCAGTGTCAGCCCCAGTGGCCCCAGTATACCCATGCTGGGCCAGAAGCTGATGTGAGGCCAGTTTGCTGCTGCCCCTGTGATCCGTTGCTCTCGGGGTGCTCATTTGGTGGAGGGTCCTTGACTTTGGCCCCAGTGGCCAGCCCTAGCTGCATGACTGCACATGCAGGACTAATGCAAAGCTACTTAGAGCCTGAGAATCACTGAATTTTATTATAAATGTAACACAAGCCCCATAAGTTAGCACAAATAATATTTAAGTGCTATCTGTGCAATATGCATTTTTTATCACTTCTGTGCCAATATATTCTGCCAAAAAATATTTAAAATTGGGAAATCTTTTATTTGTAAAAGCACTGAAACAAGTAACATACCTCCATTATACAGTGGCCTAACTACGTTACATAATGCACACATTTTACAGCATGCCACTGTTACATAATTAATGATTGTTAATGTTCTTTAGAGATTCTCTTATACTAGTGTTGTATGTACTGCAATGAAAGTCAGGGTTTTAGACGGTGCTTCTTTAGCAGAAAAACATTAAGATGAATTTCCTGCAGATTTAAATTGATATATGTTCGAACCTGTCTAATTTTGTTGGGGGGGGGGGAATTTTATACATAGATCTGATGTGAATATGCCCTGTACCTGGGTTGGTTTAGAAAATACTTCTTCTAGAAAATGGAATTTAAAATTCCATCCATAAATAATGCTTTATAAAATTAGTTATACATACTGATTTTATTTTTCCTTTTCAGTGTTTTTCTTTGTCAGATAACAGATTTTTCTTTGGCATGTGTCAACTATCTTTGATATAAGACAATCTGTCTCAAAATGAACATCTTTAGGGAGGTTAAGGGCAAGCTGGGGGTATGCCCTTATTTCAATATATGTAGTATCAACAGCAGGATAAAAAAAAAAATCAGTGCATGTGTCAGCCATTCTTTCATCACCTATCCTAGAGTCCTCAGTTGAGATGACCTCTGAAGTGTCTGGTGTGGTGAGTGATGTACTTAATGAGATCCAGTGACACTGTGACCCCGACCCCTTGTGGCCTTAGCTCTCCTCATCCATCTTCTTAGCCCCACAGGCTGTGAGGCACTGTGTGGAAACAGGATTAAACAAGTGTGAATAAACAAGTTCAAGAGCTTTCTGTCATGGCTGCCAACACGGGACCGCAGTAAAGTGACACATTAATATCTCGGAGCTGCAGGACTGTGGTATGTTACACTGGCGAAATAACCACTTTCTCACTGTTTTCATCAAAATGCTTTTATTGTGTTGGTGTTGAGAAAGATGTGGGATTTGGCCTACCATTTAATTTTATTCATGCAGCCAGTGTCACATTCCACGCTGTAACAGGTAATAACATCAGTCAAGTCAAGATCCAGAAGAGGGCAAGCATCTTCTAGGGCAAAGCATTAAGAGTTTGCTTGATTTGTGTTTAAGATTTCTTAAGTAAGGGTAGTTAAAGATGGGATCATTCAATATATCTTGCTTCTGTAGTACCTTATGAATAATACAGACTTTTCGAATATGATTTTAAGATGTGTGTGTATAAAGGTAAAGATATTAAGATAAGGTACACTGCCAGTCTTTTGTGTGTGACTGTGGTTAAGGTAATGTCTGTCCTCTGTTTGACAAGACCTTCTGTTTACCCCATGGTCTTTTTTGATAAGTTAACCAGTTGGTGATTAAACATATTTATTTAGTTCAGTGAGTCAGAGCTATTCCAACAGATAGAAAATCACTCATGGATTATCAGTTTCAGTATCTCTGACATCTGGCCTTGGCATAGTCCATCATCTGAGAATTCATAACACATTCACTTGGACAATAACATGCTCAGCTACCTGTGTGATCATAGATCTAGATATTGGAAACATTTTGGTCACAATTAATAGGACAGATGTCACAGAAATTAGAAACGTATCAGCCTTATCTAAAACACCCTTTAGGAATTTCAAGCCATCGTTGCACTTGAAACTGAAACTTGGTTTTAGGTATAAATTACCAAAATTGGATTTCATATGCTCAGAGATTATAAATATGAATTTTAGGTTTAGAGAAAGCTCTTCTTTCCAGGGCTGATCAAAACTTGGAATAGGAAGATTGTTTATCTAAACTCTGAACAACTTATTCAGAATTTTCATCATGGTAAAGTAAGGCTGTAATCCTATACACACTTGCCTGGGAGTAAGCCTCATTGAACTGACTTCTACATAAATGCACATAGGATTGCACTGTAATAGTTGTAAAACAAAAATCACACTTCTGCATTCAGGGCAATAGGTATTTGCATTTGGATCTGGAAGTATGGTTGGTAGATGTTGTGGCTGTCATGAATTTCTAATTCAGGAAAATATTTGTCTATTTAAATCAGGGGTGGGCAACTTGTGGCCCTTTAAAGGTTTTGGCCTAAAACTCCCATCAGCCCTAGCCAGCAGAGCCAATGGTGAGTGATGATGGGAACTGTAGCCCAATACATCTGTAGGCCAAAATAAGTTGCCTAGTCTTGATTTAAACTTCCTATTTTATTCTAGAGTAAAAAAAATCAAAGTAATAAAACTAACACAAAATGTGTCATATCGAAAATGGGAAATAATAATATGAAATAATGATATAAAGGCATTCTTTATATTAGTATAATCTGCAAGATTGATACATTCTGTAGAACTGAAAATATGTTATGCATGCTATATTAGTTACTTCTAGAATACTAAATATGTATGTTATTTTTGCTATTGCAATACTAAATGAACTGCAGCCATTTATATTTAAGAATCAAATTGATTCCTTTCCTCATCCATGTATACTAGGACACTTCATTTTGGCTACTTTCTATATATTTATATCCTAGTCTCTGAGTGAAGTAATACTAGAATTTACTATTCTTTTCTGGCTAATATTTCAGTAACTATCAGCAGATTTACTACTATATACACATAATTCTAGGGGTCTTTGGGGGAGGAAACATAGTAACAGGGTCCAGAGGTCCTGCTGCCACTAATGAAGCCGCCAGCAAAGCCAGCAGCTTTTTAACTCCTTAAAAAAGGAAAAAGCGAGAGAGGAAGGTGCTGCCATCATGCTAAATATCTGCACCCCTAAAATCTTTTGGCCTCCAGCCCCCTGAAATCACACTTCCATTTGGGGGGGCTAAAATGCCCCCCCCCCATTGAGTGAACCAACTATTTTTTGTATGGAATCATATTTCTGATCATGGCTCTTTATCCATGATCAGAAAAAAATAGGCTTTTGTGTTGTGTCCTAATAAATATATTAAGGGACTATAAAATATATACGAGGCTCCAGTGCATATACTTTATTTTACACATATATAATTATCTTTTTTATAGTCATGTTTCTAAAAGATGTAATGAAATACAGGTCAGTAGGGTTTGGATCAGTCATGTACCTAGGTAATTTTAGACCCTTGACCATTGTCTTATGGGGTGTGGGGTGGAGGACTTTAGATGGCAACGTGTATTACTTCAGTTTCACATGTTAAAGTCACGTAAATCCTGGTACGTGACAATGGAAGATAAGTGTATCAATGGCCACTAGTCATAATGTCTATGTAGATTATCTAGATCCCTTTCAATCTGACTTCAAGCCTGGTTATAAAATGGAGACAGTTTTGGTTGCCTAGCTGGAAAATTGACACGGGCAGTGTATCTCTATTCCATCTGCTGTACCTCTTCATGGCTTTTGATACTATCAACCATGGTATCCTTCTGGCATCGTTTCAGAGTGGTTCCAATTCTTGGAGGGCTCGTTCCTGAAAGTAGAGCTGAGAGAATTCTGTTTGATCCATTGGCCTGTGGTATCCCTCAGCATCCCATCTTGTCCCCCATACTATGTAGCATCTACATGAAACTGCTGATGATACTGTCCGTGGCTTGGTATGAACCAATGTACTGATGACACAGAACTCTGTCCTTTCCACCTACATTCAAATAAGCTTTTCAAGGTCTGATTCAGTGTTTGATATTGATAATATTGCCTCTGAACATGGAAGCTCCTTTGCAATCATGACAAATAGCCATGGATAGCAAGCCATGAATTAGTCCACTCCCCTTTTAAAGGTATCAGTGACTGTTCAAAGCATAAGGATCACTATGTTAGAAAGTAAAACTGAAGAGTGGGAACAAAGAGGATGAGTAGCAGATGAACCTGTACAGTGAGAACAAGAAATGGTATGATGAGAAAGGAGGTGACAGAGAAGACAGATAAATAGGCTTAAACAGAAGACTAGGACTTTTAAAGTTGATGGGGAAAGAGACAGGAAACCAGTGCAGCTTTAGGGATAGTTGACATGATCATAGTGGCAGGGAATAGAGCTGATTTTTGGCAGAACATTTCTGAATTGATTGTAGTGGAGGGAAATGA
The DNA here is from genome assembly GCF_057233095.1 of Heloderma suspectum. Classification (NCBI taxonomy): domain Eukaryota; kingdom Metazoa; phylum Chordata; class Lepidosauria; order Squamata; family Helodermatidae; genus Heloderma; species Heloderma suspectum. The sequence goes on along the minus strand of NC_139460.1, from coordinate 73,546,191 downwards.
CAGGCAGAAGAATTAAATGGAGGAACTCAGAAGTGTTTATAGTACCTTACATTAATTTTCCCTAGATAGGGAATTGTCCTTTTGATCTCTAACCTGTAATCGTTCTAATTATTGCATCAGAAGTTTTTTAAAAAGTGTCTTACAATTGACACACTCGTAAATTAGACTGAAAGTGCACTCTGATTCTTTTGTCTATGATATGAAAATGCAGGGAAGCAAAACTACACATACACTTAGGTGACAATAGTTCTGTTCTCTCATTGATAGAAGCATGCAAGAATTATCATTAGATACTAGCATTTACATCAATTGTTACAATGTCAAACTTGCCATATTAATATTCTTAGTCTTCCATTTCAGTGAGTAAGTATAATACAGATCAATTTGAAAATGTGTTCCCTGAGTATTCATTGGCTCTTCTGCTTCATGCTCTTACTTGTCCCTCTAAAAAAGCTGTTAAATAGTGTAAATTGTATACATTTTAAAACAAATTTTAAAGCACGATATTGTGAATACAATGGGGATTCAGAGAAAAGAGGCCAACACCTGGGATGAGAAATGGCCACAATACTGTCACAAGTCATTAGAAGTTTGGCAAATTGATGGAAAACTTCTGAGATGTCCCTAATCTCTTGTTCCTTTTTCATCTGCACCTTTTGGGTCCTTGCTGCTATCATTTTCTCTTTTGCGCCTTTTGTCCTTTGAATCTTTTGATGAATTGCAGCTGACATTTCTGCCACGTTTCTTGGAGCTTGATTCAGGCTGGGCTTGGGAGGTATAGCAGCTTACCTTTTCCAGTTGCTGCTTCCACTATTGAAATTGCTTTTTCACCTCCTGCTTGCTGGCCAAGGGTGCTGCATTTTAACATTCACTCACCTCCTCAAGTCTAGAAGCTGCTGTTGGCACCGTTCCATTTGATGCAGCCTTCCCTCACAGGAAATAGATTATCATAATTCCCTGGCATATAGTGAGACATGAGCCAATATCTGTCACTTTCCCTAGAATAAAATGAGTAACAATATTGATACTTTCTGTTTTTGTTATGTTTCAGAGGCTTCAGCCATTCAGAACATGCACAGTCCTTATTACCCAGTATTTTATTTTGCTGCATACATGTTGTAAGTATTTCAGGTAGTCTTGTAATGGGTGACACCCCCCCCCCCATGTTGGATTAGACTGGAAATAAGCCAGGCGATTTCCCCCCAAATTTGTGAATGGTTCATCTCATTTAAGAGCCAAGCTGAATTTGACATAAGCCCTGGTGGCCCTTGGAAAGTTTAGTTTTCACAAGAATTACTGACATACTAGCGCTGCTGCTGCTACTCCTGACTCTGCAAGAGTGATTTACAGAGAAGAGTGAGACTGTTTGGAAGACTGGGGCTGTCTCAGTAGGTGGGTTGGAGGGGGAGGAAAGGAGGGTTATTAAGCTAGAAATTCCTCTCCAGCTTGGATTTTAATTAGAACCTAAGAAGAACACAGAGGACTTCTAACGCTGATCACCTTCAAGGCAAAAGTAACCTCTCCCCCCCGCCCCAGCTCATATCAAGGTCCAGGCCAGAGATGTGGGGTTTATTTTTCCACAGAAAAATTTCTGTTTCCTAAGTTCATAACAATGAATAGATGGCAATTACAAATAGAATATTAGGCAAACTTGGTAGTTTCAAAGTTGTAATTAGTGTTTTTGAGGTGATTATCCCTAGCAAATAGATGAGAGAATACATAGCTCATTGGAATACATGTATGTCTCAGTGTGAAATGGAACTAATAAGAAGTGACGGGAAAAATGAAGATGCCCCAACAACCTCGATGGAAAAGAGTTCAGCTCTTGAAATAGTTCAACTCTTTGTGGACATCAGCATATCATGTACAGTCCTTTCAGTTTTGAGATTTATTAGCGCAGCCTTCCCCAATCTTGTGCCCTCCAGATGTGTTGGACTACAATTTACAGCATCCCAAGCCAACCATGCTGGGAATTGTACTCTAACACATCTGGAGGGCTTCAGGTTGAGGAAGGGTGAATAGTGTGTCAACAGTTTTCAGTACCTTTGTTGTTTTTCTTACATTTAAACAATGTGAGGGAAGTCCATGCTTTTGTCTTTAAATTTTTGCAAGTATTCAAATAAAAAAAATCTTCACAACATAATATTTAAATCTCATAAAGGTCCCAGGGCATAGTCTGAAGGCACATGAGACAGCCACCTTGCTGAAGCTAAGCAGGTTTGGGTCTGGCCAGTGCTCGGAGGGGAGTCTATCTGGGAATCACATGCGGCCACCTTGAGTTCCATGATGGAAGAAAGGTGGGATATAAATGTAATAAATAAACAAATAAATTAAAGTGTGCTTTCATTTTTTTCTCAAATAGTTCAGGCCAAATACTTGTGGTGTAGAGTAAAAAATATAACATGGGGTACTTTTTAAAGCTTTGTTGTTTACTAAATACAAGTAAAATAAACATACTAAATTAGATCACTCTCTGGGAAATCCAAAAATTTTCTGATGCAATTACCCTATGCAAATTAAACTAATTAGCATAGGAAAAATTTCCAATTCAGAATTTTCCAGAAAGCTCACATCAGTGGTCCGAGCACAGTGAACTTCACCGGCATCTTCTTTTACCCTGACAAAATAATCAAGTGACATATCGCCAGAAACTCTGTCTTATGGATTTAAAATTGAATGTGGATGGGCTTGTAAGTTTTCTCCTAAATTTCCCTTCCAAGTTCCTAGACCTTCACCCAATATTATCATCTCTACTTTACAGTCAGTATGCATGTCATAGACTGAAATGGAAGCTATTCGTTATGGAATTTTCTAATGTCAAGAAGGAACAGCTTACTCAGAATCGTACTGCTTCTTTTTTATAAAACAAGATTTGGTGGGTATCAGTAGCAAAAGATTAAGTGAAAAGAATAAATAAAAAAACACTCTGACAAGTTTGCTAATGAATGAATTTCCCTATATTTATAATTGACTATTAAAATAAATAAACTTAACCACTTGATTTTATGGGTTCTGTGGAGCTGCTTGTAAGATGAGTAAAAATGGTAAATTTAAGATGCTGTATGAATATTGATTTCAAGATCATTTACAGAGTTCTGAAGATGATGGCACTGTATGGAAGAGGAATCTTTAATATAACCTCAATAGTTACTTTGCTGCTGTATGGCTTTATTGCTGAATCAAATAAGGTTGATTAGGCTTAGCCTATACAATCTGTTCAAACCTATTTCTTAGATTATTGCCGTTAAACAGTCGTGTTTGGAAAGATAAACTGGAATAAGTCAAGCAGTGTAAAGTTATTTCACAATAGGAAATTTTGGATCCATGTTAAAATCAGTAGTAAAATTTCCATTAGCATAGCTTGATAGAGCTTGCAGAGACCTGTAAAGGAATTGGAGTGCACAATTTATTATATTACAAGAGATTTGAGGCAAATGTCAAGGTAATATATTCAGAAATCAAATTTATTTGCTCTGAATCTGCATACTTCATTAAACATACATAGTTTCTTATTGTACATAGAAAACTAGGAAGTGTACATATGTGTACATTGAATAATATGGCATTCATGGGGAAAGAAGTTGGGACCAGTTAGAGGCCCTCACTTTGCTTTGAAGCAATCCCAGCTGCCAGTTTTTGTTTTGATTTTTAAATATACATAAAAAGTAGGAGTAGTAGGGCACTTTGATGGTCACCAAGAAAGATGTCCAAGGGCACACTGGGGCCCATGGGCAGTATGTTGCCTACCCATGATCTAGTCCATATAGCCTAATGGAAAAATTGTTTTAGAAAACTGTTCTTCAGGGTTGAAGCAGAAGCTGGTTGTGAGCTGTGCTGACTGGTTCCTTCTCTATCTCCCCCCCACAACCCAGTAAAATGACCTAGAAGCATTATCCTCCTCCCAATCCCAGTAGCAGTTGTGCACCTTTTCAGTTGGTGAAAAAGGGGAGAGATTCTCCCTAGTCCTTATATTCAGGGGTCTGCCAGTAATCAGGCTGTCAAGGGCTCCTTGGAGGGCTCTCATTCTAATCCAGTAGCCAAGTCCAGACACAGACAAAGGGACTCTTTTCAAAGCTTTATTCTTCTTTTACGACTTAACAGCTCTACAGATAGCAACTAGATCTGAGCAGCAGCATCCCTATGCCCTAAGTTAGAACAGTTGGTCCCCGTTTGAAAAGCAATTACTGGCAGACCCTTGAATATAAGAACTAGGGAGAATCCCTCCCCTTTTCCCTTGGATCCTCTGGGCGCAACCGTTCTTTGAGCGCCAACCGGGCGCTACGCCTCCTTTCCACGCTCTCCATTTGGCGCCACTCTCTGCGTCTGCGCCGCGCATCCAACCAGTCTGCTATCAGTGCTGGGTCACTCCCTGGACTGCTTTCTAATCTAGGAATGTGGGTGGGAGGAATCTCTGTCAGCTGCGGGCCCTGGGAAAAAGGGGCACGCTCCTCTCCCAGGAGCGACTGCTCTTCCTCCGAATCAGAACTAATCTGGGATTCTATGGGCTCAGTGTCCACCCTGACAGCTAGACAGCTGCAATCAGCTTGTCTAGCCAAAAATGCAGGGCAGAAGGAGCGCAGAGGGAACGATCCCCTCTGTGTTTCTCCTGCCCTGCTTTAGATAGGCAGGCGCCTCCGATTTCGGTGGCGGCCGCCTATCTGGATAGGATTGTGCCCTAACTGGTCTTTTAAAAAAATCAGTGAGGTGACAAATGCTTAGGTATGATGTATCTTATTTAACCTGCCTCAAGTGTGTGTGTGTGGGGGGCAGGGTAGGAGGGGATGGGGAAGACTGATAACTATGTCAACATTTGATTTATTTGGATGAAAGTCTTTTATTTCAGTTGTGATGCCAGGCTCACACTCGAGCTGAAAAATACTCTGTTCATTATAGTATGTCTGTGTACACCCTCAGTTATTTGAGCTTAATTACATGCTACAAGCAGACATACACTTCAAATTGGCCTTCCCAGTGGTTCTTTCTCCTGTGGTGTTTGAAAAGCCTGCTTCCAAGGGCAAATATTTCAAAATATGTTGGTTGAAAACCATTGGAGGTGAGGGAGGGTACAAAAAGAGTTAAGTGGTCCTCCCACCACAATTCACCCCCTCCTGAAGCAACTTTTCAGTAAATGAAAGGACCATCTATATTCAACTGCATGTGTTTGCATGTAACATATAGTTTGTTCTTTAAAGGTAGGGTTAAAAGTGGCCAAAGAGATGGATCATCTGCATGTCTCAACCATCTGGCACATGGAGGTCCTGAAGATACAGACAGCTAGAAGTACTATCTAAGAGCATGACAGAAAGACAAACAAGTATAGAACTGGAATTACAACCCATTCTTTTGCTGTCAGTCCACTTTGATAATATTACCCACTACATTTTGCCAGCGGGGTAATTTGCTTGGATTGTAAAATCTAAGAGGAGTAGCTGAGATCACCAGATTCAAATTTTGTATTATACAGCTTCTATCCAGTGTGCACATTTGACCCCCAAATGATGGAGTAAATGAAAGCTCTTATTTAAAGTAATGCAGTCAGTTCAAAAAATATTGTGCTAATAAAGTTATGCATTCTAATTGAAAGATTTATGGCAATCCATTTAGTTGTTACTAGGTTATTTGTGACAGGCAGATGCAGAGTAACCTGATTAGAGGAGGCACTGTGATGACTTGTAGCTGCAGAGGAGAATAAAGCTTCAAACCATTGTCATGGCCCATTCTCTGAAATGCATTCAGAAGATGATTTAAAAGCAGGCATGTGGTCATTAAATTTAAGTTTGCAGCTGCCTAGCTAGAGGTGGTTAATGTTTAAAACACCAACAAGAAATAGCGGAACGCACCTCTGGTCAGTTAACTTTTCCCTGACAAATCAGATTTGCAAATTCAGGAAGGGATTGTTAAAACAAACTACTATGTTATGAAATACTGTTTTTAAGAATACATACTAATAAATTTCGTTCTAACATAAAATACTCCAGTATCTTAAATATTCAAACATGAACATGTTTATACAGACACATACGTACACGATGTCTCTCATCTCGAGTGACACAATATAGCACAGACTATTATCTCTTGCTGGTAGTGTTTTCAGTTATTCTGAATATTTGTATACACTTAGCTTTACCTTATTTTTCTGGCTACCTTCCCTAGAGTTTCTAAAGAATTAGGGGGAAATCATCTTATCTCTAATCCTTTGTCTAGTATCTCCAGGTATTTGCATTCATTTATAACATATGACGGTTAACATTTTGGTGAAGGTAAACTTTTATCTTAGTATACAAGGGAACATAATATTAAAGCATAATCATCACGAAAATGGTATATTTATCTGTAGAAAACAGAAAAGGGATTTAAGCAAGTTTCTGGCTAAGTTATGACTCAGAAAGTAAAGTGGGTTTCTTAAAAAAAGGGGGGGTTGAGGGAAACACAGTGTATATTTATGTCAGTATTTAAGAGCTGGATTATTTATTTATTCATTTATTTTATTTATAGGAACATTTCTAGACCACTTTTCAGCCCTAACAAGGGCCCCCACGGTGGTTTTCAACAGCATTAAAAACCAATAAAACACTGTAAACATTAAACAGAATTCAGACCAGAAATATACAACCACAAGGGTTAGAAAAATTAAACCTTCAGTTTCATAATGAAAGATAACTAAAAGTCAGGTGAAATAAAATGTTATTTCTACCCTCTAAAAATTATTAGGGATGGGTCCAATCCAACTTCTTTCAGGAGGGAGTTCCACAGCCGAGGGGATGCTGAAGAGAAGTCCATGTCTCACATTCCCACCAACCAAACCTCTTTTGGTGCCTCAGAAGCTGACAGTAACCTATAGGTAGATTCATATGAGAGAAGGCAGTATTTTGGATCTTGTATCCTCAAGCCATTTAGGGTTGTATAGATAAGAACCAGCACCTTGAATTGGGCCTGGAAATAATTGGAAGCCAGAACAATTGTCGTAGGACTGGTGTATTATGGTCTGAAAAACTCATGCCAAAAAATATCCAGGCTGCTACATTTTGCACCACCTACAGTTCCCAAACAGTCTTTAAAGGCAGTCCTCTGTGGAGCATGATTCAGTAATCAAATCTGGAGGTGACAGATTCGTAGACTATAGAAATGTAGACTATAGAAATGCTACCACAGATGGCAGTACTCATGGCTGAGTTTACCCACCTTAAGTTATTTGTTTTGAATGCTGTGGATGAACAAAAACATCACAGTGTTGCGATGTCATGTCACATTACTTGTAATCCTGTAAGGAGGGAGTAGCCTGGCCACAGGGCATTTTCAACAGCATTTCTTGTGGTCCAAGTAAAGTTTTCCCAACTGGAATTGAAAAGAAGGAACTTGCAGCAGCAAGAAATAACAAATGATAAAGAGGACAAGTTGTATGAAAATGAAAATTCTTACACAATGTTGATTTATCATGATGGTGTAGATAACAAGTTCTGCGTGGAAAGTTCCTGGTTCCAGTTTTACCCCTCAGCCATGAACTCACAAAGCGGCCGCAAACTCCATCATCCCCATCTGTAATAAAAGATTAGTGAGATAAATATATTTGAAGTACTTTGGATTAGTTATGGGGAAAAGTATATAAATCTTAGAGTAACTTCTCATGTCAGCTGTACTTCTATGTCCCGGCTTGCAGAGCAGAGGGACAGAAGAGAAGCAGAACTATTCCATCACCTCTGCTGAGAAACCAGCTGCCTTTGCCTCAATTATCATCTTTGTTGTTGTTGTTGTTCAGTCGTTCAGTCGTGTCCGACTCTTCGTGACCCCATGGACCATAGCACGCCAGGCCTTCCTGTCCTGCGCTCTCTCCCGGAGCGTGCTCAAGTTCATATTCATTGCATCCGTGATGCTATATTTCCATCCCAGCTGCTTATTATAAGACCTGTGACTTTAAGAACTCATGTCTGAGCTTGCTATTTTTTCCTCCTCCCTCCCTTTCCCTTTTCCTTGTGTGTCATGTCTTTTAGATTGTAAGCCTAAAAGCAGGGACTGTGTTACTGATATCTGTAAGCCACTTTGGGAGTGGGATAAAAGTGCTTTAAATACACAGAACAAAAATAAAGATTTAAGAAGCTCTCTGCAAAGGGCTGTATGGGGACACTGGGCAAGTTGTATAGCTGCCTGTTATTTCAAGTAGTGGTGAAACTGGTTGGATCCTTTCTTAGGATAATAGTTCATTGTATGTAAGAATTTGTTTTATGAAAAAGAACATTACTCACATAACTTCAATAATCCTACATGTTGAAAAGTAAATATTGTAGCATATGTGTGTATGCGAGTGTGAGTTTGTGTGCATGAATTACGACACAGACTTGTTTCATTACATCAGTAGCAAATGTCTTGTTGTGTAATATATTCATTTATATCAGATTCTGAGTTATCCTCCAAGTAAATGCAATGGTCAAAGTTGTTGGGTGAAATGCTATGATATTGCTGCAACAATCTTATGTTTACAGAGAGATCCTTTAATAAGTAATAGTAAACAAATAGTATGGATTGGATACAGACTTAGTCATGCTTACAGTAGACCCATTGAAATCAGCGGTACTTAAGTTGGTCTTGATTAACTTGTATCATTGATTTCAGTGAGTCTTCCCTAAGTATGACTAAATTTGGATCGGACCTTCTATTTTTAGCTCAGTAGTTTTCAAGATTTTAACCTTCTGATATTAATTTCTGTATAAACTTATCTATCATAAGTCCATTGCAAAGAATTCTGAGGAGTGTTTTGAGTCACACACTTGATTTTTGTGGAGCCAGGCTGTAGTGAGTTTGACAAATGGCAAGGAGTCAGGTCACGTGTTGAAGTGACACAGTGTCCTATATGCTGTTTATTAAATGTATAAAGGCCCATCAAGTATTGAATAAAGGGCAGTTTTATTGTTTCTTAAAGTAGGCCCCCATATATTGGGCAACTTTGTAGGCTTCTCACACAGGGAGACTGGTATCAAATAGGCACCAAGCCACATGTAAACAGTTGCTAGCTGTCTGACGCTGATAAAAGTGTAATCCTCATGTCAACAGTTACGCAGCTGCTTAATTTTCCCTGTTTGTTTTACTTTTCTGTCTCACTGAAGAGATGAAGAGGGTGTCGTCCCCCCCCCCCCCGTGATGGAATGTTGGATTAGTTTAGTTATGGGGAGAAGTAAATTATTTCCCTGCCTGTGATGTTTTGTGCATGTTCTAGAATATCAGAAAAGAGTATAAAACATTGGGCTGAAGCCTAACTAATTTGGTCTTGCTCCTTGGGGAAAAAACGTGCACAACCAGCCTGGAGAACTTTGGGTCCTAGGAACAACGACTCGTATCTTGGGGACACAGATATACGTTCAGCTGTGGCAAAGGTCTGCTTTGTCAACTGAAGAGATGTGTGAGTTTTATTTGTGCTTTTATTCTGCATCCATTTTCTATCAATAAATTGTCATTCCTCTCACAAGTGGTCTAGTTTCATGTTGGTAATCCAAAGAATCTATTTTGACTGGGCCCTGAATAGATCAGGCCTCCAGATTAGTACACAGGCATCTCAGGCCTTTCCACTAGGGATGTCAGAGAATTCCGCCATGGATCTCAGTGAGGCCGAATGCCAGTGCATTTGGCCCCCCGAAATCCGTGGCAGAACGAAGCCCCCCCCCGAAATGGGCCTGGAACGGAGCACCTACCTGCTGCTGTCCGCACTGCATTGCAAATGCATTCGCTTCTTCCATAGGGCTGTGATAGGCTATGTAAATACTTATGTAGCCTATCACGGCTAATGCAGGGACACCATTAGCGTCCCTGCGGAAGCCGTGATAGGCTATGTAAGTATTTACATAGCCTATCACGGCAAAACTAAGGGAACGCAAATGGCGGCTACGGCGGCCACCATTTGTGTTCCCTTTTTTTTCCTGCCGTGATAGGCTACATAAATATTTATGTAGCCTATTACAGCAAAACAGAGGGGCGCAAATGACGTAGTGGCCGCCATTTGCGCCCCTCTGTTTTGCCATAATAGGCTACATAAATATTTATGTAGCCTATCACGGCGGGAAAAAAAGGAAACACAAATGGCGGCCGCCGTAACCGCCGTCATTTGTGTTCACTGTTTTGTTTTTTGCTGCTATAGGCTATGTAAATATTTACGTAGCCTATCACGGAAAAATACAGGGACGCTAATGGCGGCGGCTACAGCGGCCGCCATTTGCGTCCCTGTGTATTCTGCCCAGTGGCCGGATGTCCAGCTGCGAGCAGCCCTGGCTGGCAGCTCCGCGGAGTCGCTGCAGAGTGGAGCCTGCTGGGGAGAATTTCGGGGGGGGGCTCCCCCCCCACTGCGAATGTCACCCTTTGAAAAGGTAAGTGACTTTTTTACATCTCTACTTTCCACAATTCTTCATGGACTGAAAATTCACTGAGGAATATCTGATTATGTTCTAGGGAATCTCAGGGTTTCCTGATACAGTTTGAAAACAACTGAATTTTAAAACTTGATGGTATACTTAGAGTTGTAAGGACCAGATCTTGAGAGGATTCTTGTGCCTTTAGGACTTCTCTGGTAGAAATGTTCCACAACAAACCTGCATTCTTCCATCACTATAGAAATCTAATGTAAACCCTTTATGCAGTTCTTAAAATGCACTGGCACAGCCCAATGTTATAACTAGGTGAATTGCTTAGCCTGCTCTTGGGAATTGTCTGACCTTTGGAGATGCGTAATATTGTGTGCTTAAACTTGTGCTTGTGATTCTCCCAAGGCTCTTACAAGAATTCCAAGTTTGGGTGCAGTAGAGGATGTTACATTTGGCTGGCAATGGAGACTTTCCTTTAAAAGAATTACTCAGAATCTGATACATATTTATAACAGCCACTCACTAGTCTTTGACAATTTTATAATCTGAGATTTCTGTTATAACAACAAAGTATGAGGTTTTGAGTAGTCTGCGTCTGAACAAAGGTGATTTTATGGTCTTGGCAGGTTGTCAAGATTTACGCATGATTCCTAATCCCAGAAGTCTAAGGATCAAGAATGCTAGAGGGGGCTTTATCATTCACAGAGTTAGATCACTTTAACAATGTTATACAGTACATAATTTTGATTAGGAATTTTAATGATCCAGAGCTAGTGTGGATTAGGGAGTCAAAGGTGATGGAATTAAGACAAAGAACCATGTAGCATTCAGAGATTTCCTTAGCCAATGTAAAACTTTCCCAGCTCACCCTTAGTTTTTAAACACTTGAAAGGCAACCATCAGGACAAGAATTATCATGCTTGAATAGCAAATTAAGGGATAAGGTTCTTGCGAAGTTAGTTACATCAGGCTCTGTACAGCAAAGGTATGGATATTCAGCAAACAGATGATCCTCCACATAGGTAACTAGAGAACACAAGTAATTCTCTTATCCAAATTCCTACAACTACACTGTACACTGAAGAATCAAGTTATGTTCTGCTTTAAAGGTTTCAGGATTGTCTATGCTTTTCCTTTTTGTCCCTCTTCCATCTGTCCTTTGTGATCCCATACCCCCCCCCCGCAACCGTCATTAACAATTTAATGCACTCCTGCACCTTTACCTGGAAGTAAGCCCCACTGAATTGTCAATAGGAATTACTTCTGAGCAGACATGCATAGGATTGTATACTGTAAAGTAGTATCCACCAGGAACTTCTCCTGTGTAATTCCCAATGAAATTAATGGGAGTTCAGTTAAAGGCACAGGCCTGCATATAAGAACTTTCCAGTGTATTATGTCCTAATTTCTCTGTCCTCAAGAGGCACACTCTATAAATACTGAAAAAAAGAAGTTTGATTTAGTGATTTTGTTCGCCATGACTGCCACACAATAGTCACAAATAATAAAATGCTCTGTACTTTTCCTTTACCAGGTTCATGAGCCTTAAAATTAAATTTTTAAATACTCATTTTTCTTGGTGACTTAAACCTGCATCATGGTTTGAATATCAAAAGAGAGATTTTTCTTTAAAAAGATCATTTCCACAAAATCCTTGCATCTGTAATATACAGCCGCATCACTCAGTGCCCTTAGTGACTGCAGTTAATGGTTTTATATGCCCTCTTTTTCAAATCTGGGAAGTAGAAAGGAATAATTGAGTCAGCACCTTCGAAAAATCTTACAGGAAGAAATTGTGTTCATAGCAGCCATGTGCCACAGTTCTGCTCTTTCAATTATAAATGAAAAATGCTGCAATGGGCAAATTGTGACTGTTTACATCTTTACCTGTCAACACTTCTGAAACCTATCTGGCACCCTGTTTCCTAGTCTTCTCCCTGATCAAAGCAGGACCTGCTTACTCAGACTTTCATAAGATAATAACAACAACCTGGAGGCAGAAGATGCGGGGGGGGGGGGAGGGGAGAGAGAGAGATGGTCAAGGACCCTTGCTGCTAATTTCTCTTCCGATGTAATCAAATCAGTACAGCCACCCAGCCAGGACTCATAACCCTTAATAAGTCACTCTACTCGATTAAGAGAAATTGATTTTCCTCTATCGTGGATCATAGTGATTATGATAAATATTGTATCCGCTGCTCACTTTCTTTCTTCCCTGCCAGTGTCCATTTGTTTGCTGGCCGGCAGGTAAATGAGCTGGGTAGATGACATGGTGTCATTAACTGAGCTTGGTGTCAGCACACTGACAGCTGCAGAATTGAGTGGCTGTATAGATCAGTGCAGAAGCAGATTGTGAGGGTCTCGTGCAGCAATTACACACACTTGACAACTATAGTGACAGCTTTAAATGTGGGAAACTATGGGGTAGTAATTTGTGATTGCAGCTAGTTGGAAAAGCTGCAACAGCAGTGGTATGGTCATCACCTGATGGCAGTTGTTAGAGGCTAGGAAATGTGAGCAAAAGAAAAAGGGCCAAGGTGCAAGTTTTTAGGTGCATATCTCAGCCTAACCCATGTCTCTTTCTAATTCAGTTTTGTAGAGCACAGCATCTACTGATGGAGGTGTTCACTGTTACGATAGCATTGATCACAATACTCTCTGATTTGACTGGTGATACCAATGCATTGCTGGAATCTTGTATGCCCCCTGTTCATTAACTCATTAACCAGTGGTCTTCTAGTATTTCTGCCTGGTCCAAGCAGGATGTTAGCTGGCATAGCAACATCGATTAGTACTGCTATTTTAGTGACAGCCTCCAAGGCAAGTCCAGTGTTGTACAAACTCATGTGGTCAGTATACCTCATACCCATTAGTTGGTATAGATTTGACTTGTTAGCTCTTATTAAAACTAATGTATATTTTGATAGCTATATAGATGATTGATTTCTTTTGACTAAATCAACTGAGTTTCTTAACACAGGGGTGGGGAATCATTGGCCCACAGACAGCATGCAGCCCCAGGGGACTTCCTGTGTGTGGCCCCAATCCTCATTAGTCTCAGTCGGGGAGTGGAAACAGAAGCCTCTTTTTGCCCACCCAGTGTGGAAGTCAAGTGAGTTTCCTGAGCAGGGACAGAACAACAGATCCTTCCATGCAGGCCAATTATACAATGTCTTCTTTGGGAAATGAGTGAAAATTGTTGAGATGAAAATACTCTACCTTAGAGCAAATATGTTTTGCTATTTAGCAAAAATTAACTTAGAATCATAGAATCATAGAATAGTAGGGTTGGAAGGGGCCTACAAGGCCATCAAGTCCAACCCCCTGCTCAGTGCAGGAATCCAAGTCAGAACATCCCTGACAAATGGCTCTCCAGCCTCGTCTTGAACACTTCCAGTGTGGGAGAGCCCACCACCTCCCCAGGTAATTGGTTCCATTGTCGTATTGCTCTTACAGTCAGGAAGTTTTTCCTGATGTTCAGCTGGAATCTGACTTCCTGTAACTTGAGCCCATTATTCCGTGTCCTGCACTCTGGGATGATCAAGAAGAGATCCTGGCCTTCCTCTCTGTGACAACCTTTCAAGTACTTGAAGAGTGCTATCATATCTCCCCTCAGTCTTCTCTTCTCAAGGCTAAACATGCCCGGTTCTTTCAGTCTCTCTTCATAGGGCTTTGTTTCCAGTCCCCTGATAATCTTTGTTGCCCTCCTCTGAACCCTCTCCAGTTTGTCTGCATCCTTCTTAAAGTGTGGTGCCCAGAACTGGACACAGTACTCCAGATGAGGCCTAACCAGTGCTGAGTAGAGGGGAACTAGTACTTCCTGGGATTTGGAAGCTATGCTTCTATTAATGCAGCCCAAAATAGCATTTGCCTTTTTTGCAGCCACATCACATTGTTGGCTCATATTCAGCTTGTGATCGACAACAATTCCAAGATCCTTCTCGCTTGTAGTGTGGTTGAGCCACGTATCCCCCATCTTGTAACTGTGCATTTGGTTTCTTTTTCGTAGGTGCAGAACTTGGCATTTATCCCTATTAAATGTCATTCTGTTGTTTTCTGCACAGCGCTCCAGTCTATCCAGATCACTTTGAATTTTGTTTCTGTCTTCCAAAGTATTAGCTATCCCGCCCAATTTTGTGTCATCCGCAGATCTGATCAGCATTCCCTGCACCTCCTCCTCCAAGTCATTAATACAAATGTTGAAGAGCACTGGGCCCAGGACTGAGCCCTGCGGTACCCCACTCGTTACCTCTCCCCAGTTTGAGAAGGTCCCATTGATAAGCACTCTTTGAGTCCGATTCTGTAGCCAACTGTGGATCCACCGGATCGTTGTTTCATGTAGCCCACTTTGAGCTAGTTTGCTCATCAGGAGATCATGGGGCACTTTGTCGAAAGCTTTGCTGAAGTCCAGGTATATGATGTCTACAGCATTCCCACGGTCTACAAGGGAGGTTACTTGATCAAAAAATGAGATCAGATTTGTCTGGCAGGACTTGTTTTTGACAAATCCATGTTGGCTTCGAGTAATCACGGCATTGTTGTCAGGGTGCTTTCAGATGGATTCCTTTATCATCTGCTCCAGAATTTTCCCAGGGGTTGATGTCAGACTGACTGGTCTGTAGTTCCCAGGTTCCTCCTTTTTACCCTTTTTGAAGATAGGGACAACGTTAGCCCTCCTCCAGTCATCTGACACTTCCCCCGCCCTCCATGATTTCTCAAAGAGAATAGACAGCGGTTCTGAGAGTTCTTCTGCCAGTTCCTTTATTACTGTAGGATGCAGTTCATCTGGCCCTGGAGATTTGAACTCATTCCAAGTAATTAGGTATTCCTTGACCATATGCCTATCGATCTCAAGCTGCAATCCTGCCCCTTCAGCATGTACTTCGCCTTTGCCAGGGGGGTCATAGACCCTCTTTTGGGAGAAGACTGAGCCAAAGTAGGAATTGAGCACCTCTGCCTTTTCTTTGTCATCTGTTATCATTTTGCCATCCTTATTTAATAGCTGAACCACCATTTCTTTCCTCTGCCTTTTACTATGCACGTAGCTGAAGAAAGCCTTTTTGTTGTTTTTAGCACCCCTTGCTAACCTCAGCTCATTCTCAGCTTTAGCCTTCCTAACGCCATATTCTGTGCTATCTGCCTGTATTCTTCCTTTGTTACTTGGCCTTCTTTCCACTTCCTATATGTGTCCTTTTTTGTTTTCAGGTCATCCCTAAGCTTTTTGTGAAGCCACATTGGCTTCTTCTGTTGTCTTCCACCTTTTCTTCTTGTTGGAATTGTTTGTGATTGTGCCTTGAGAATTTCCTTTTTTAAAAGCTCCCACCCATCTTGGACTCCTTTTCTCGTTAGCGTCGCTTGCAATGGGACCTTACTGATCATTGTTCTGAGTTTATTAAAATCAGCTTTCCTAAAATCCAGGGTACGCGTTTGACTACTCTCAGCTTTTGCTTCCCTTAGAACCAAGAACTCAAGTACAACATGGTCGCTTTCCCCCAGAGTTCCTGTAACTGCTACTTATTATTTATTTATTTATTTCATTTCTATACCGCCCAATAGCCGAAGCTCTCTGGGCGGTTCACAAAAATTAAAACCAAACAACACACAATAAAACAATTTAAAATATATAGAACATTAAAACCACAATATAACAATACAACCACAATAAAACCTAGCAGCAGTGCAAGAGTTTAAAATACAGATTTAAAACAGCAAAGATAAAAATTTAAAAAGCTAAAATGCTAAAATGCCTGGGAAAATAAAAAGGTCTTCACCAGGCACCGAAAGGAATACAATGTAGGCGCCAGGCGAACCTCACTAGGGAGCTCATTCCAGAGCCAGGGTGCCACAGCAGAAAAAGCCCTCCTAGTAGCCACCCACCTCACTTCCTTTGGCAGGGGCTCACGGAGAAGGGCCGCTGATGATGATCTTAAGGTCCGGGCAGGCACATATGGGAGGAGGCGATCCTTCAGGTAACCTGGCCCCAAGCCGTTAAGGGCTTTGAATGTTAACACCAGCACTTTGAATCGGGCCCGGAAATGGACTGGCAGCCAGTGCAGCTGGAAAAGTACTGGCGTAATATGAGCTCGCAGGCCAGTCCCTGTTAACAATCTTGCTGCCCTGTTTTGGACCAGCTGAAGTTTCCGGACCGTTTTCAAAGGCAGCCCCACGTATAACGCATTGCAGTAATCCACTAAGTAATTGCAGTAATGCATTACTTTATCCACTAAGTCATCTCTGTTGGTTAGGATCAAGTCAAGGATAGCCGATCCTCTAGTTCCTTCCTCTACTTTCTGTAGGAGGAAGTTATCTGCCACACAAGTCAGGAATTTCCTGGAGGGGCCATGTTTTGCAGAATTTCCCCAACAAATATCGGGGAAATTGAAGTCCCCCATTATTACTACATCATGCTTCCTTAAAACATTGGCTATTTGCTTTTCAAAAGTTTCATCCTTGTCTTCTCCTTGATTGGGTGGCCGGTAGTAGACTCCGACCACCAGGTTCCTTTTATTCTTTGCTCCATTTATTTCAACCCAGATGCTCTCGATGGGGCTACCAAGCTCCTCCTCCTGTATTTCTGTGCAGAGATATGTATTTTTCACATACAGTGCAACCCCACCTCCCTTTCTGTTCCTCCTGTTCTTTTTGATCAAGTTATATCCTTCAATTGCTGTATTCCAGTCATGAGAGTCATCCCACCAAGTCTCAGTTATACGTATTAGGTCATAATTTCCCTCTTGTATTAAGAGTTCAAGTTCATTCTGTTTGTTTCCCATACTCTGGGCATTAGTATATAGACATCGAAGACCATGTGCTTCATAGTCTGGCTTTCTTCCTACATGTGTCTGAAGACTATTATTGGGCGCTATCAGAGCTGTTCTCTCCGTTGCAGTGCATGCGCCTACGTCCATTGTTACCCCCAACATTACATCTCCCTTCCCCGTAGGATTCAGTTTAAAGCCCTGCTGATGAAGTTCTTCATGCTGTGGCCAAACACATTCTTCCCATCCTTTGTGAGGTGCAACCCATCCCTTGCCAACAGCCCATCTTCCAGGAAGTATAGCCCATGGTCCCAGAATCCAAATCTCTCTCGTCGGCACCACCTTCGTAGCCAGTCATTCACCCGGAGTATTTTTCGTTCCCTTTCTATCCCTCTTCTAACTACTGGAAGGATGGATGAGAAAACTATCTGGGCCCCAAAGTTCTTGAGTTTCCTTCCCAAAGCTTCAAAGTCTGACGTGATCTCTTCGTAGCTCCGCTTGGCGGTATCATTTGTTCCCACATGGATGAGAAGAAAGGGATACCTGTCAGTGGGCTTTATGAGTGTACTTGTTATTGGGAAGGGAGTATTGTTCATGCATTTTATTTTTAGTTGGTTTTATCTTCCCCCTCTGCCTTAACCATTACCCAGTGCCATTGTTTTACACTGCTAATTATGGCAGGAGCAAGGAGATTGCAGTTTATTTCCTAGTAACTGTGTTTAGTAGGATGTGTACTTAGAGCACGCCTTTTCAGCTGTGATGTCCACTTTGTAGAATATCCTCTCCAGAGGGGAGAAGCCAGATTCAGACACCATACATTTTTGACATCAGGCCAAATCTTGGCTTTTTCAGAAAGTCCTTAGCTTAAATAGAAATTGCCTTTGTTTCCTGATTGGCTCTGTTTCACTGGCTGCTTGGATTTTTGTTGTTTTTTATTCCTGCTGGTTTCTGTTGTAGGTTTAGGTTTTCATTCTTCCATATTTAGCTTATTTGGGTGATTTATGTGTTTGACTTAATAATTGTAGCTACTTTGGTTTGTCTTTTGATGAGATAAGGTGGGACATACTTTTTAAAAAATCTTACTATTTCAGAGGGAATCTAACATTCAGTATAAGGCTGGCATGTGGTAGGCCTTTCTGGCCACAAAGTTCCATAGTTGTGTTGCAGGCTTTGAGAAGGCCCTGCCTCATGCATCTGTGATCCTCATGCAGGTCTATACAGGGCCATCTGAGAGGTTTTAATCTAGCTGAAGTCATTTTCCATCTACATAGATCTTCCAGGTCCAATAGACTACTCTGGCTGACCAACAGTATGCAAGCGTTGTATGGCAATGTGAAACAGCCCTTTTGATATGTGGCATATGGAGGTGGCTTATCCATATTTTGCTGTCTGCCAGGGGCAGGGGTCTTGGCAAGTAATTGGCAGACCATCATACATTATTTACGGGCTGCATTCAGCTTGGTGGGTCACAAGTTGTACTGGCTTGCATTAAATTGTGATAAGAGAACCATTTAGAAGCTACTTAAGTACTAGACATCCCAGTAGCTAAATAAATTTCCTTCTAAATAAAGTAAATCCATCCCACATAATATTGTTTTTAAATCAAAGTCTTTCTTCTTTTCAATAAGTTGTATAAATCACTAGAATAATCAATGAAGGTCAACGTTTTGTTCAACTTTAACAGGAAACCTAAAGCACTGTGTCACAATTCTTGGTTATTTTTGAGCATGTAGTGGTTGTTTATGTGAATTTGGTGGACCTGCTATATGTGGGTGAAGCTTCTGTCTTCAGAAATATGCCAACACATGATTGCACTATTGAGGATGTTTGAAATATGCTTAAATCCTCATTACTGACAGGACAGTGGCTCAGAAAATGTTGACATATTAGAGTTTTATCAACTGGGGATGATGAAAAGTGTTTGGAAAGTTTTCTAGTCCATTTTTCCTTGCTGAAAAATGGACTAGAAAACTTCCTTTTTTTCCCTGCCAGTACACAATGCTTAGAAAAGATGTATTGCCATCTTAATGTTTGCAGTTATTAATCATGGGCATTTTCCCCTTTTTTGCTGTTAAAATCAAATTATTGAAAATCCACATGCTGAAATAAAGGAGAATGAGATGTATATTTCCATGATCCAAGGAAATAGTAAAATTTTTGTTGAACTCTAGATAAAAAGCTGTCTATCTTATTACCTAACTGTCCTTTCATTTGTATAGTATATTCCTGACCAGAATGTAGCAATGAATAAGATATTTTACATGCAAAAGTCAGTGAAATGAGGTTATTTTAATGTGACTGATATGCAGAACTACTTTAATGTAGGAAACAATCAGGTATAAAGTCTCTGACCTGGTTTGCATGACACAACAACCCATAATAAAACAAGCCATGGTGGCTTGTTATAGTGGGTTGTCGTGTTGTGCAAACCCATTACAACGGCTTAAGTGAGGGTTGTTAACCATAGACAACCCATGCTGAGAACCCATGGCTTATTGTTGGCTGTGGCTTGTTTAAGCCATGGGCTGTCGTGTCGTCCAAGCCCCGGAATGTGGGTTGTACATAGCTTATTCCAAAAGGCTGCAAAGTCGTTTGGCAAGAGTGGCAAAAAAACCAACCACTCCGCTTGCCTCATGATCTCTCAAGCTGTTTCCAGCCGTCGCAATTGGCCTGGCAACAGCTGTGAAAGGGTTCATCCTACCTCCCTGCTCCCTTCTGCAGTTCAACAGTTCCCACGATTGCGGTGGGATGTTCCTTGCATGCAGCAAACATGCTCTTATCTGCGCTGAGCGACCTGGGAGGAAGGTGGCTATGCTTCCAAGTTTAGTTGTGTCTGTATCCAAACTGTCCCCAAACAACCCCACTTCTCTTCACATGTCATGTCGCCTGTCACCAGTGTCCATGCTCAGAGAAGCTTTGTGCTGCCATCCCACCTCAGTAAAGAGAACAATAGTAGTAATTGCCCAATACCTCCTGTTTCTCTGGGCATGGGAACCAGTGACTGACAGCTGCCTCTGGATGTGTTCGCTCCATAGCCACTTTTGTTTCACTTCGTAACCACGTTTACATTACTTCCTGCTACTGGATCTAGCTAAGAACCGCAATGACTAGGAAAACTCCATGCTCACCAGAATCTCAAATGGAGGACACAGACGACTACTCTGCCTCACTAATCTCAACCACTGTTGAGCCCTTCTCACAAGTGTCACAAGCCACTCAGTTAATGCAGACACCTTCTCAGGTGCAAACAAGGCCAAACCGAAAGAATACATGCCAGATTCTGGACTGATGCTGAGCTAGGCATATTAATTGACCTCTGGATCAGTCCAGAGGCACAGAAGGCCATACAAGCACCAGACATGACATTCTGTCCAGCCCTGTAGCCAGGGTGGGGCAATGGGTGCACCGCCTCCCTCAGAGCTGTGCTTTCCTCTTCACTAGAATTTATTTTGGAAAATTGTCCTTTTAATTTGTGACATGACAGACGATGACAGTTCCATTTAAAGAATGACAACTTGTTTTAAGAAGAGGAGCAATTTAAGAATAGGACCCTCTGAAAAATTCAGTGAATAAGGCGGGTTGAGTGTACAATGAAAGCCTCATCTGGAAGAGCCCCCCCAAATCTGCTCACTCAAGACTTTCCCTGACTGAGGGTGGATTTTTCATGATCACAATCATCATTTAATTACTTAAGTGATTCTGAAAAAAACCTATATTGTAGCATGGCCCTTGAAAAGTTAAATATTAGAATTTTGTAATATGGGCTAGAGTTAGACTCCACCACTTGGACTTTCCTTTGCTCTGTTTTTCAGTTTCAGTTGTGTTCTCTACCCATGGGGTGGAGGCTATGGGAGGGGGGCTGTTTGCCCTTTCCATGCTGCTTCAGCCCAATGGGGGCCAAACTGTTAACTTTCTGTTGTGCTGGGCACTGGCTTTCCTCTCTCTATACGGTATGACATCGCAACTTCCTCTCCACCAACCAGGATTCAAGCTGGTATTCCCTTCAGTGCTGACAGTGGCACAGGTGGTGGAACAAATGGGAAGTGAGATATGGAGTGGAGGCTATGGGTGCCAAACCCCTGGCCTCTGCACTTATGGCTTTCCCTCAGCTGTTTTCACTCAGGCATAAAGGGGCAGCTCTGACTTGGCATGCATAATATCTCACAGGTCCAAGCACTCAGGCTGTTGACAGATAGGTCCCAGAGCCCTGTGGTTCAACAGTCATATGTGCATTCCAGTGGGCTCCTGCCCTTCATCACTTTCCATGCATGTGCTGGTCCCTTTGCCCAAGGTGTGTTGTGGCTTGAAAGGGGGCTGGCATTATGGTTGAAAACATGATTTCTCAGCTTTTGTGTATTCAGTTCATAACTCAAAAACCACCACTGATATCACAGGTTTTGTTAGGAAGGGTGTGGAGACTGGTGTTCGTCAATACTGGAGTTGTAAGAGAAAATTTCTCCACATTTAGAACATGAGGATACACCAGCCCACCCCCACACACAATGGGTTTGCTCAGAACAATACCATAATCACAATAGATTCCCCCTCCAAGGTATAGTTCATGGTGGAGCTAGGTGCCTGGGGGTTAGGGCTCATGCCTGGGGTGGGTGCCTGGGGGTGGGTGCTCCAGGCTGGGGACAGTGATTTAGGAAGGAGCTCATGCCTGGGTCTGTTGCGTGGGTTCTCTTCCTAAGGATGGGTGTCTGGGGTCAGGGCTCATGCTGGGGATGGGGGGCTCGGGGTGGGGGCTGGAGGGGAGCTTGATTGTGGACTCCAGGCTGGGGGGGGCAATTGGAGGGGATGTTGGGGGGGCTGTACCTAGGTCTCTGCAGTTTAGGCTTGTGGCCAATCTAACTGGTGGGGTGGAAAGGGAATCGGAGCCAAGGGGGTCACCAAAGGAATCGGAGCCAAGCCTATTGCTACACAGTTCAACCTGCCAACCCCCACTCCCAGGCATCTCTCCAGAACAGAGAAAGTAGTTTGTGGCAGAGCTCACTTATTGAAAGCAACGGGGGTGGGGCGGAGAGCAAGAAACCCATTTCACATACAGGCAAACTGAGGCAGCAGCCAGTTGAAGTCAATGACTGCAAGACAGAGTGAGTTTGGGTTACATAATCATAGCATACTAAGTTCACAGAATCAACAGAGACCAGGCTTTTATAAAGTGGCTTAAACACCCCCCCCCCCATTTATCCAGATTATGTTACAACACAGAGAAAGGTATTTGTAGACAATCCCACTTCTCCAAGTTTTAAAGTAAAGGGAGATGGGAGACCAGGAAACCCATTGTATACACAGGCAAACTGAGGCAGCAGGCAATTAAGAGTCAATAACTGTGTGAGAGAGTTTGAGTTACATAAGCACAGGTGTGTGGTTTTTTTTAAGTGTGGCCCAGCAAACATTAAACAGAAGGAATTTAGCCAGGAATATGTGTTAACTTGCACCACCAAAAGGAAAGAAAGGATTTTTAAAACCACATGTTCACAATGTGACT
The DNA here is from genome assembly GCF_057233095.1 of Heloderma suspectum. Lineage (NCBI taxonomy): Eukaryota > Metazoa > Chordata > Lepidosauria > Squamata > Helodermatidae > Heloderma > Heloderma suspectum. Next base: position 73,523,596 of record NC_139460.1, on the reverse strand, counting down.
CAGATGCATTATACAGCAAAACAAAATGGATTCCAGGCCCACATTTACAAACAGTTTGACCCACCAACTGCTGCCCCCCTCTGCAAATGTATCTAGAGTAACAGCACAGATAAAGCAATTTCTAGCAGAACTGGCTTCTCCAACACTGAAAGCAAAGGGGCAGGGGGCGGGTAAAAGCACATTTCTCATACACATGCTTACATGGGAGTAAGTCCCATTGAATTCAGTGAGACGTACTTCTGAGTAACCTACATAGAATTACTGTATATATCCCATCAGAAGCAAATAATGCCAATGTGTATTCTGTAACAACAACAATGTGTCGTCTTAAGTTGCAGCACCATGAATTGAAAAGGATTTATATTAGGGATAGAATCCACCCACACCAAGTACTATACACACACACACACACTTAAGAATTTATCAGATTGCCAATCCCACACACACACACACCAGGCCCAAATACATTTTTACACACCAAGACAACACAAACTTAAATGCATTCCTCTAACCTTTATTTATTCACTCACAACCCCATGGAAACAAAAAAAGCAAATCAACCACCCTTCTGCAGGGGCAGGGCACAGCCCCTTTAATTCCCTCTCCTTCCCTTGATTGATTGACCTGGACCAAGCTGCTCTGCCATGGGGCTCCAGAGGGCCCCTATAAATCCCCCCATCTGCCTGCCACAGCTCAGTTCAAACATTCTGAAGCCTCCAACCAACTTCCCTCAATACAAACAAATTAGGGTGGGTGGGGGGAGATCTATCTGCCCCAATCTCACTGGATTTCGACCTCACTGCTAGTTATCCCATTGTCTCCTAGCCTGGCAAATTTGGCAGCTTTCCAGCCATATTGCATGCGACAGGCGGTTGGTCACGCCTTTTCACTCGTTTTTCTTGAATTTTCACACTCAAAAAAGTTTCTACCATAGCCTATGCACTAGAAGAACTCCCCACGGACCTTTATCTCAAAGGGCAACACTAACTTCCATCCATGAGGCCCTACTTGAGAGGTGAATCCTTTTTCCCTATAACATCCCATAGTAAGCTGTGTTATGCACTAAACCTACCTAATCCACTAGACAATTACGCAGCTATCTGTGTGCAAACTTTGGGGCAAATTGGATGAGGGGGAGCTTAGCTACGCTTCAAAAACTGAGTTCTTGCCCCTATGGGAAAAACACGCAAAATGGTGTTCCCATTCCCAGCCATAACTATGGGTAGCCTGACCAGGCCACCTACAATAAAGCTGAAGAATGAAGACAATATAAAGGCCCATAACCTGTACTCTTCCCCAGTAGGTTATGGGTGTTTATATTGTCTTCATTCTCTGCAGTGATATTCACTAAGGGCACAAATTATTTAGGTTTTGACTAACTGGCTATGAAAATGTGGACACTTGACTACTCACAAATAAGTCTGCAACCATGATTCTGCAAGTCTGCAACTGATGGGACTGCAACTCCCATCAGTCCTAGCCGGCATAACCCATGGTGGCCAGCAGCGCTACAGTACATGCTCCGAGAATGCCCAAAGAGAAAAACATCAACTATATCACAGGAGGGTGAGGACATCTCTATGCCTTCCTAAAATCCTGCATTTAAAACGGGGCTTTCTGCATCCGTTTTAAATGCAGGATCACAATGACTCCCTTTTTCACGTGCTTCCTTTCCCCCACCCCCTTCCCCCTCCTTCTCCCCGTATCTGAGTCTTCCATTATCTTTCATTGATCTCGCTCCTCTTCTTGCTGCTTTTACTCTTTTCATGGAGGAAACTGAAGCGGAACACAATGGGGTAATTTGATTTGCAATCTTTTTAAAAACGGAACAAAGGGCATTTAGTGCAGGAGACGCCTTGAATGATCACGGCAATGCAAAGTCTGAATGCAAACTTCCATGGAGGAGCAATCTCAATTGCAGGATAAAAGCTCAGTGTAAAGGAGCCCCAAGACTACCAGTGGAGAAAGCGTTTGGGCGACTAATGTCATTGTGGCGCTCTCTGTACATTCTTCTGGATGTTGAGAAAGACCTAGTGGCAGATGTTATGGTCATGTGCTGCAGTATTCACAACATCTGTGAATTGAGGGGTGACATTCTTCTGGAGGAAAACTCCCACCGTCCCGTACCAGGGGCTGAGAACAATCCTATCCCCATTGATCCCTAGTCCCAGCAGCCTGCTCTGCGCCCTCTGAATCCCTGCTGAAAAACAGTGTTGTGCTGTGAAGTGCGAGCACTATGAACAGCTATTGCTGACTTCAGCTGGGACTGTGATGCACACATTCTCCATGGCTACTACCACGAGGTACAGTGCATGCCTGTTAGTGCTTCCCCCCACCCCCCAAGCAAATGAAGCATTGCCTGCCTCCTATATATACCTTGAGCTACCTTTTAATAAACTGTCTTTTGAAATCCATGCCAGTTGTGCGTTTTTTTTGTCTAACATAAATGAGGGGAGCCCACAAGGGCTTTGGAATGGTAAAGGAATTGGACAGACAGGAGCAGGGTAGGGGGCATAGGTTGAAGACAGCACATGAGTGGAGTTAGGAGAGGTGGCTATTCCAGTGCCAGCAGGAAAACATTGCAGCTTCAGTGCTTATTGCTAGCCCCCACTTCACCACTCCCTGAGGGGGGAGTTAGAAGATCGGGAAGTAATGCAGTAGTGGTGCTTTGACATGTGTGGGGGGGTGGATGGAAAGGGGGAGGAGGGTCCGTGGGTGAATGAAAGGCCAGCGTGCCACTACTAGTGGGAAGGCAGCATGGCAGGGAGGAAATGGGGAGTCTGAGGAGGGGTAGAAAGCAGCATCGCAGCAGAAGGATAATGCAGTGATCGAGTCCCGCACTGACCAAGGGCAGCAGGGATGTTTTACCTCTCACACAAAGCTCCAATGGGAAGCAGGCGTCCCGGGTGTGTGGGGTGTTGTTCTGCTAAAACAAGTAATCAAGGAAAGGGTTTCATCAGGACAGTATGAGCACTCCTGGCAGCAGCCGAAGATGAATACATGCCCAGACATGAGTGGGCCAGTGGCAAACAGGTGAAGCCTTGCCAGCAATTGCCCATGCTTCTGCGTTGCACAGGCACCAGGGATACATGCTGGGAGTGGGCGAAGAGGATGGAGGAAAACAACCCATGGCCTGCAAAAACAAGCCATGCTGCACTCAGTTGTCTGGCAGCAGTACGGTGGCTTAGCTATGGGTAAAAACAACCCACCATGGCCTAAGTAGACCATGGGCTGTCGTGTCGTGTGAACTGGGAGTTGGTTGCAACTGCCACCCATAAGGAAAAAAAAGTAAAATTCACTTGTGTCCTTAACTGTTGCCCCTTATGTCTTGTGACTGTCTTCCCATTGAACAAATATGTGGGGAATTCCTGTAAACGTGTCTGAAATTCTAGAAAGATCACTTTGAATTTTTCAGTGGTTTCCTATTTTGATCCTTCTAGACTCTAGAATCAACAGGGAGAGAACTTCCCTCACCGTTGTTTGAAATATGATCCTTTTTAGCAGACAGGTAGTCCTAGCACCCAGTAGAATGCTGTGGTTTGTTGTTTAGTTTTCCATAGCATAAACCACAGTAACCAGTATAAACCAGATGAAGTTCTACTAGAATTTATACTGAGACAGAGTGTCATGTAAATGTCAGCAACAGGACATGACATGACCTTAAGGCATTGATTACACCTGTACTGAGACATACCCAAGAGCTGGATGTGTGAGCTGATGCATTCAAAGGAAATAAGTTTGCAGAAATTAATCTTTAGAAAGGTCACAATTATTTCACAGAACAGAAATACAAGACCTAAATACAAATAATTTGCAACATTTTTTTTCTTTTCTTCCGTTCTGCCCAAACCAAATTTAATGGAGGTTGAAATGCTTTGTACTAAGATGTAGTCGCCAGAAAAATAATTCCGTTGACTTGCAGGCCCTCAAAAAGTTAGCCATCTAGAAATGCTGAAACTATTTATCCTAGCATCACCCTTTACAGTTGAAACAATTCTCATAGTTTGACAATTGGGACCACACAGTGGTTTGGAACAATAACACACTGAAGAAGGAAAGAGAAGAAAAAGTTCATATTTGTAAAAACGCTAAGCATTTTTCCAACAGCATACTGAGGGCCAAAACAGATATTACTTCAAAGACAAAGCTAGCAACTAGGACGTTTTCATTTTTACTGTAGAGTAGGTACAGGGGACCTGATCCAAATTGGGGTCTCCATGCCTGCAATTTTCATTAGTGATCCATTTGCAAAATAGTGATTTATTTCCTTTATAGATCACTATTTTGCAATAGAAATTGCACGTGTGCCTCCCCCATCTGAATCAGGCCCTTAGCTGAGGGGAGGGGAGTGTTAGAGGGGTAAGGGTTACCTCCCTCACCCCCCCAGGCTAGGGAATCAACCTGGATCATCCCTCTGTGCTTACTCTAGAGTAAAAAAAGGGTGGGGATGAGACATTGATGCTTGCTACATCTTTAAAGTAATGTCAAGAGGTGATTTGGTACTTTTTGTACAATAATGATATCAAACTTTAACATTAGTTTTCAGTAGTAAAACCCAAGATTTTTAGAGGATTTGGAAGTGAAAAACATGCACTATATATATTGGAACAATAATCATGATAACTCACTAAAATAGATTATTGTGTTCTGATAACTTTTACTGACAAAAGAAAACATTTGTAGAAAGTTCAGTCCCCGTTCTGACCTCTATTCATCAATGGTATTGGAAATTTCTGATAGCAGAAACAGATACTTTCCTAATCATCCTCACTCTTAACCAGGACCTGGAGGGACTGTATCTATGAGTTGTAACCAGTGGGGGCTTTGTCTTAGTGGAAAGCACTTTCTCCTATTCTCGCCGCAGCCCATTATGTTTTGGAGGATTCCCCAACCCACAGGAGCAGCTTTTCAGGGAGGACAGGAGCATTAAGTGGGTAGGGGGATCCGTGAAAATTGGGTACCCTGACTTGTGTGAGTGAAAGCGCTTTGTGTAAAGGCAAAGTCACCACTGAATATAACCTGATGTGTGGGAGGAGAGTAGTGGTTACGGGCCATTCTCTGCAATTATATTCAGTAAAGGCACAAATTATATAGGTTTTGACAAGTGGGCTTTAAAGACTGGGACACTTGACTCCTCACAAATACGTCTGCAACCATCATTCTTCTATCACAGGGATGGGCAAATTGTGGCTGTCCAGATATTGTTGGACTTCAACTCCCACCACTCCTAGACAGCATCATCATGGCGATCACTCGTGACCGACTAAGATTGTCTTCCAGGGATAGAGTCTTACCAGTGGGTCTGTAGGTGGCTGTGAAGGCCAATTCTGGATCCACACAGCCTCCCATAGTGAGGACATAGGTTTCCAGGTGGAAGGCAATCACGATGAGGATTTGCTTGATGTGCCTTCCCCTGAGCTCGTTTCTCCCTTTCGCCCCAGACTCGTGCTTCTTCAAAGTCCATAGCGCCTTTAATATAGGCTGACCTCCAGTTGGAACGCTCATGGGTTAGAGCTTCCCAGTTCTCAATGCTTATGTTACAGTTTTTTTAGATTAGCTTTGAAAACATCTTTAAATCTCTTTTGCTGTCCACCAATATTCCGTTTTCCATTCATAAGTTGGGAATAAAGTAGCTGCTTTGGAGACAGCATAGCCCATGGTGGCGGATGATGTGACTTGCAGTCCAACAACATTTGCCCATCCTAGTTCTTCCGTGTATGTCACTGAACACCTTTCAGATTCTTAATAGTTACATAGGAGCTGTCAGAATTCCTACTTGTTTTATTTTTATTTGATTGTAAAATATTTAGAGAAAGTTATTCACAGTGGAAGTACTACTGATATTTTAATGACAATTTGCTTTAAAAACATGATAATAGATATTCTGTAGATATTCTGAACTGCTCTTCAAGAGGATAGAATTAGAAAGTTTTAGGTATAATTGTGAGGGGAAAAGCTGATAGTTTCCATTGATCTATTTATTAATCTGATACCTCTGCAAAGCACATGGCTTTGAAGATGGACAACAGCTACTTTAGTCAAGCTGCGTGGTTTTGCTACTGTTTTTCTTCAATTGTTTTGATAATTATGAACAAAGGTTAATTACTTGTGCTTCAAGACAGATTTTGACAGCATTGGATGTCAGCAAGTAAGGTACAACTACAGAAGACACACCTGTCAGTATTTGAAAATTCCTGGGTGTAGCTTAACTGTCTGCAAGTAAAAATATAACTGAAAAAGTTACAGAGGAGAAGACGGTGCTTCAGTATTGTTCCCTGTAGTGTTGTTGAGCATTTTTTTCTTTCAGTCTCCATGAATGAACAATTACATCCTGCTTGTTAAGAGTGTAGTGTGAAAACTTAAAGCAAATAAGAATGGTCCAGTTCAGAGATGCCTTTGTGAAATACTCATCAGCTGAACTGTAGATTATTCATTTTGGTTTTGCAAGAGATCATTTCCGAATGTGCAATGAAACATTTAGTAGGGGGACTGAAAATGGAAGAGCTAAGTGATCTTGAACATATGGCATTGTGCAAGAAAACTTAGACAAAATGGCAAATACTAGCCCCAGTCCACATATCCTAATGAAAAAAGGGTATATGAATTAATGTGAAGGTCTGCATATATATACCTGACCAACTAGTTGTTGGTGCTATCAGCCAGTGGTGCAGCTAGGTAATTTGAGCCCTGGACTTAATGGTATTATGCAGGGGGGCGGGGAGTAGATGGCCATTATATTACTTCAGCTGTGAAGCACATATTTCTCTTCTCTTCTCCTCTCCTCCCGCTCCCCGCCCATAGTCCATGCCTTACAGCTGCTTCTACATTCTTGATATTATAGAAAGAGAAAAAACTATTTGCAACTCTGATAAAAAATATATTCTGAGCATGTGCAGTTTCACATTTTAGATTCACTTAAACCATAGCACCACCATGACTACAGGAATACAATGGAATTTGCTTCTGCTGCTAAACACTTTGACTTGGGAATAAACACAATTTTGTTGTAAAAAAATGATAATACATTTTAAAAGTAAAAGAATAAAATAAAATGAGCATTTGTAACCATGTACATGCCCAGCCAGCTGCCCCCAGTCTATAGTTTTTTTCCCCCCAATAAGAAATGATGCTGTAGCAACCAGCCCCAGCCTCAGTGAATCCCAACATGCCCATGTCAACTGGCCTGTTTGCCACTGCCTCCATCACCTGCCACACTCTGGGAGGTCTTGGGGGCAGGGAGCTAGGATGTGGGACCTTGGACTTGGTCCCTGAGGCCCAGCCCTAACTGCAGCACTGCTGTCAGCTTTCACAGCATCAATCTTCTGTTGGGAAAGGCAAAGGAAGTTGATCCTGCTTTCCAAATAGGTGATCAAAGCTGACAGTTTCCAGGGTTAGTGTCTTATAGATAGAACAGGAGAGCATTCCATTGCCTCTAAAAGACTAACTAGAGCTCCTTTGTCAGTTGCAAGCTGGTAAGACTGAGCACTTGTTTGGTATCATATTGTGTGTACAGCTCCTATTCTGGAGCAATGGTCCACATTTGAAAACCTTCTTGCATGCATGGATTAATATTGCTGCGTTATCTTTATGCTATACTTCTCAGTTCCATACAGCACATGCCAGAACTGGTGAATGAAACGCCTGCAATCTTTCACAAAATGTGAAGCAACTTTGTTGTAAGACTGGGGGTAGATAATAATTTATGAAAAGTATCCATGTAGTTCATTAATAAAATACTGCTTAAGTTTTGTTTTGAATATTAGATAAAAGATATTTCTCTGAAACAAATAGCATCTCCAGATGAGGTACGCAGAATGCAAAATACAAAGTTAATGAATTCATTAGCACAACATCTTGAACGTATATCTCAGCTGTTTACAGAGACTTGAATGTAGAAATGCCCTCACCCCGGCGCCAGCTTGTCTGGACAAAAGGGGGGGGGGCATTGCGGGCGGGTGGGGTGACAAGACGTAGGGGCCTCTGATTGGTGCACCTCAGTGGCACCACCATGCAAGGAGGGGCAGGCTGAGTTGCCTTAAACTCAGCCCCCTTCCCAATCTCAGCTCTCGGGCATGACGCAGCTAGAGAGAACTACAGCTCCGCCAAGAAACAACGAAGGACACCTGCCTGCTGGAAACCGTTGTCGTCGTTCCAGCCACTTGAACTCCGCATGGTTTCAGCGCGCTCAAGGCCGCGCTGCCACGCCAGAGCTTGCCGCGGCTCCAGGATTGCTGGCGCTCACGGCAGGGTGCGCGCGCTCTGGCACACCTCCCTCGTGGCCGGCGCCTGCCCTGACGGCGGGAGCACCGGTGTTTGTGGCGGTGCGCGCTGAGGGCCCCGGCGCTTGCGGTGGCAGCGCGCCCACCCTCCTTCTCCTCGTTTCCTCCTTACTCCCGAGGGCTCAGCACGCCTGCAGCGGCTCCGGCTTTGCCAGCAGCTGCGGCGGAGGCGCATGTGCTCGGGCGCCGCCCCCCTTCGCTGCTAGTGTTTGGTCGCGCTGAGACTTGCCCTCTGAGCGCCCGCCCCCTTCCTTTTCCCTCCTCGGGCGGTTGCCGCGCACCTGCGCCGCCGCGGCCCCGGTGTTGCCGGCGGTCGCGGCGGGGACGCATTTGCGTGGGTGCCGCCCCCTTGGCCAGCACTTTTCGCCCGATGGGGGCTCCGGCGGTTTTGAAGGCGCGGGCCCGGGCGCGCCGCCTCCAGTGCACGCTCCCCTGCTGTGGCGCCCGCGCTCCCGGCAGCCGAACGCCCCCCCCACTCGCCTCCTTAGGCGGATTGCTGCGCGCCTGCACCGCCGCGGCCCCGGGGTTGCCGGGGCTCGCGGCGGGGGCGCGTGTGCACGAGTGCCGCCCCCTTGGCCAGCGCTTTTCGCCCGAGGGGGATGCCGGCGACTGTGACGTTGCGGGCCCGGGCGCAGCGCCTCCTAGTGCGCTCCCCTACTGCGGCTGCGCTCCCGGCAGCCAAACGCCCCCCCTGCTCGCCTCCTCGGGCGGATTGCAGCACGCCTACACCGCCTCAGCCCCAGGGTTGTCAGCGCTCGCGGCGGGGGTGCGTGTGCATGGACGCCGCCCCCCTCAGCCGGCGCTTGCCGCCCGTCAGGAGTGCCGGTGGCTGTGCGGGCGCGCGCCTGGGCATGGCACCTCCTAGTGCGCTCCCCTGCTGGGGCGACTGCGCTCCTTTATTAAAAAAAAAAAACGGGCAGCCAGGCGCCCCCCCCCAGGGTCGCGGCTCCGTGGGGCGAGCGCCTGCTTGACATGCCGGGGGTCCCAGGTTTGACCCCTGGCAGCTCCAGGCAGGGCTAGGAAAGAATCCTGCCGGAAAACCCTCGAGAGCCATTGTTGCCATTGAATGTTGGCACTCTTGGCTGGATGGAGCAATGGTCTGGCCCAGTATAAGGCAGTTTCCAACGTTCAACAACAACAAAACAACAACAACAACGACGCTTTGTTCTCGCTGGCGGTTGCACGGGCCTGGGCGCCGAGCACATTGGTGCCAGCTCTTGCTGCCTCCCGCGAGCACGGGGTGCTCACGGCGGCAGCACGTGCACCCCCTCCCCAAAATACACAAAAAAACTCGAAAATAAACAAAACAAAACAAAATAACTACCTGGGGGCACCCACGCTCAGGAGCGGCTCCCGTGGCCGCAAGCCCTTGCTGCTCCTCTTGGGCGCCGGGCTTGCAGCGGGCGGCAACTGCGCCCCCTTCAACGCCACTGTTTTGTAGTGGCTAGAGTGTTGGACTGGGACTTGAGAGTCCCAGGTTCTAGACTCCTTCCAGGGGCATCGTTAAGGCTGGAGCCCCTGCTGGGCATGCAGAAGGTCCCAGGTCCAGTCCCGGCATTTCCAGGTAGGGCTAGAAAACCCCTATCCGAACCCCTGCAGAGCCATTGAGTGAGCCACAGATTCTCCACCCCTGCCCTATAAGCTAATAATGTTAATGGCTAGACACACGGTGTCTTAAATGTGAACACATAGACACATACAGAGAGAGGGTCTATGTTTTGAGCACACCTCTCTAGCCGCTGCCAGACACCGAGGGTGCCCCCCCGTCTGGCGGTAGCAGCGGCAATGCCACCTGTTGCCCGGGGCGCCCAGTGACTAGCCCACTGGAACCTCCTGCTATGTGCTTTTACCCCTGCCGTATTTACTTCTAGGGGTGGTGGTTGGTGTGTTGGACTGGGTCCGGGCACCCGGGCCCCTTGCTTCTTCTTGCCGATGTCATGCCAAGCTTACCTCACTTTCTATATCATGCCCCCCCAAGAAGGATCAAGGTTGAAAGATCGAGAAGGGTTGGCCCCGGAAGAGTAGGGCCCCGCCTCCCCTCCCCAACAGTCCACTGCCAAGGCCCGATTCTGAGTTTGATGATGAAACAGACCCGGTTTTGGCGGCAATTCTTGCTCGCCTGGAAGCTGCTGAGCATTCTTCGGGGATCCTGTTAGTCCAGCCTAAACGAACGCGACAGCAGACCCAACGCTCACTACTTCTTTCTATTTCAGCTCGCCTCTGGGTTCAGTGCACCCGGACGCCATTGAGGTCTCCATCTCGCCTTCGCAGGTTCACCATGGCAGCATTACACCACTGTAGGCAGTCCACCTTCCTGCAGCATCTCCGTCAGCAGTGATCCAAGCAACATCCTCCTTCTTGGGGTTTCGCCCAGGTCAGGTGACACACCACAGCTGGAGGCGGTCTGCCCTCATGGGGCATCTCCATCAGGAGCACTACAAGTGGCATCGCCTCCCTTGCTCCCGGGGACCCAGACACAACTGTCCTGGATATGGATGAGATGACTGCAGCTCACCCCAGTTGTCCAGACGGGTGACCTTCAAGGCCGTGGGGTTGCCGCCTTAGCTTACCTCCCTGGGGCGGCTGTCCCTCCCAATGTCATCTCCCTATATGATGCCCGGGCCGCTTGCAGCTCCGCCAGTCACACCCCAGTAACTCCAGCCGCTTAATGCAGGATCTTACTGGGTTTTGCTGGATTAATTCAGGATCCCTCGCCTGCCCCCGCCCGTTCAGGCATCCACGTAAGGGGCATACCAGATCCCTATGCTAATCTGGCGAGTTGTATTGTCACCAGGGCTACTCCTTCTCGTAATGTCTTTCACCCGAGGAGGTGTGTGAATGGCTTGTTGAGGCCTCTCGCAGGAGGGCCACCATTGCCCCGCTCTGCGTAAGGACCTGTTGGACCAGGACCTTTCGCTCCAATTTTTGACTCCTTCCCAGTCGGGGTTGGCAAGAGATCTGGCAGTGGCCACTTTCACCAGGCGGTCTCCCACACTGGCCCTCGGCCTATGGCAGGTCTGCTGCTTCAGCACTGCTATCTGTGCTGGGAATAAACCCCCAAGGGCACATACTCCCAGGACACGTGCAGTTTCCGTCGTGAGTGCTCCCTTGTAGCAGTCAGCACTCATGCATCTCTTGTCCAATGCCCGGGGATGGTGAAGTCCCCCTTGAAAATGCCGAGGCAGTAGGAAGCTCTGGATGGCCCATGCCTAGTTAGGTTGGCGCCGTTACTCCGGCTTTAAGACACTACCCCAACTGGGGGAATGCGTCTTAACTTAGAACTCGGTTTATGCTAGGTTCTAAGCGGTTAACAAGGCAGTACTGGCAGAAGGGTTTTAGCCCCCCCCTTTTTCTCCACACCCCGTTAGCTACTCTAGGGATCTCCCTTCTCGAAATGGTACCCAGGAAATCCTCTAGGGAGTTATCCTGATTTGTAACCTCTCTTCCCTGAGGGCCAGTCAGTTAATCACAAGATCCCTGATCATCTCTGCTCAGTGCGACACACCTTTTCGATGAGGCAGCTGTCTTGGTCTGGGATCCCGTCCACGGGTCCCTGAGGGGCATGTGCTACATGGTGTCCAAAGACGGTGGTCAGTGTTCTGACCTAATGCAAGTATCGCTCCCCTTTCCTGTTACTTCGGTGCCCCTTAGCTCACAAAGGCTGAGGGCCTGTCTCCCACAGCAACATTCGGTGAAGCCAATCCGATACCCTTAGGTGTTATTCTCACTTCCCTCAGGACAACTTTCAGGTCTTTTAGGCACAGCTCCAAGCAGTTATACATCAGGCATGGCTTCAACTTAGTAGGTCTTTAATGGCTCCTTCCGGAAGCATGAGCCTCTCCTCAAAGCCGGACTGTGGACTCACATGGTTCCGCCGCTACCCCAAGGGGTTTCAGATTCTTAGGGCTGGTCCGATTGTGCTGGGGGTAGTGGCCTGTAGAGTGGAGACTGCTGCCCCCGCCAAGCACATTGTGGGATGATCTTATAGCCAAGTCAGTAACCCCCCCCCCTCGGTATGACAACATGACCACGTTATCCATTCTCCGTCCTCCTGAAATTGGAGGGTCATGTCATGTGTCAGTGTGTTCACACTCCAGAGTCAGTGTTACAACATCTGGTTCTGGATCCACCATGTGCCGGGTTAGGCAAACCCAATTGTCGATGCCTTCTCATGCAATTAGGTCGACATCTACCGGGCCTTAGCCCTGTGGGTGCTCCATTCCTAGGGATGTACGAAAGTCACTTACCTGGTCTCGCAGCTTTCTTCGCGGTGGGGGGGAGGCGCTTCGCTGCTCCCCCCGAAGTTCAGGCCGGGGGGGGAGGCTTCCCGCCTCGCCCAGCCGAAATTCAGGCCAGGGGAGGAGGCTTCCCGCCTTGCCCGGCCAAAATTCAGGCCGGGGAGAAGCGCCCCGTCTCCCTGGCCGCGAACTTCAAAAGAAAAAAAAAAACGCCCCTGTGATAGGCTACGTAACGATTAACATAGCCTATCACGGCTAGATCTGCAAAGTCAGCCGTGATAGGCTACGTTAATCGTCACGTAGCCTATCACGGGTGACTTTGAAAAAAAAAAAAGCGCATATGCAAATGGCGGCCCCCATAGGGAGCCGCCATTCGCGTTCCTTATTTGGTCCCTGTAGTCTACATAAATCTTTATTACGTAGATTATACGTAGATTATAGGGCTTTATCATTAGCCCTATGGGGGCCGCCATTAGCCGTACGCGCTTTTTTTTTTTTTTTAAAGTCACCCGTGATAGGCTACGTGACGATTAACGTAGCCTATCACGGCTGACTTTGCAAATCTAGCCGTGATAGGCTACGTTAATCATTACGTAGCCTATCACAGGGGCATTTTTTTTCTTGTAATGGCGGCGGCGGCAGCCGGTCGAAAGACCGGCTGCCGCCCCCACCCCTGACGAAGACCTGCTGAACCGCCGCTGGGCCCCGCCGCCGGGAGGGACATTCGTGAAAGGTAAGTCCCATCCTGGGGGGGGGGCAGGGGGGCAGAGAATTTCTCCCCAAACAACCTTCGGAGGATCGAATGCGTTGGCACTCGGCCCCCCGAAGTTTCGGGGAGAAATTCTCTCCCATCCCTATCCATTCCCAGATCTCATCCTTGCAGTACTATGGGAGACCGGGATACTGAAGCCAGGCATGCCAGCCTGCATTCCATGGCTCTCCATACAGGAGCTGCCTGTGACAGAGCAGGTGGGGTGTGCCGCGCATTAGGCAAAGCCTCAGTGATAGGATTCATGGCCATTATCTATAGATCATTGGCCACAATTTCACGCCTCCTTAAGGAACAACAGACTATTTGTGACCATAAGTCGCAAGCTGGCCATTTAGCCTTCGGCCCACAAAGGTGGGTTTCACTGACTCCATGTCAGATTTTACGTTTCGGCGTGCTAGATAGTGTTGGGCATAGATGTTGCTTGCTTTAGTAAATTAACCACCCTCTCTCTCCGGATACCCCTTTCGGGCTCCAGCAGTAATAGCCCTCCATTTGAGCTTTCCAATAAGACGTTTCCCTGTTCCACGTAGCAGCCTTAACGGAATGCAGGGTTGGTCTGGGCTCACAAGGCTGACTTATCCTGGAGGGCCTTGATTTGCTTCAAGGTACAGGTCTGGCCCAATGTAACCCATTTACATATTTGGTGATCAAACTGATTGGTATGGCAAGGGCACGGCAGTGGCCCACAGCCAAACGTAAGTCAACGGATTATGCTCTGGTGGCACCTTACAGGTTATGGAATGCCACAGGTCTGAGGAGGGGCCTCCGTTTTTATCAATTCAACGGTTTACTGTTGACTTTAGGGCAATGGTGCAGTTTCTGCATTAGCTTTACCCCGCTATGCCTAGGTAATTTGCAGTTCAGAACCCACTGTTGTTACATGGAAGCAGTCTCCATGGTAGCCGCTGGAGATTTCTCTCTCAGGCATGTTACGACATTTTGAAAATGGGGCTTCTCAGAGTTTCGGCCTGCGTTCGCAAGTTGTCTGCTTCTTCCTGATGCAATTTTCGCTTTGCTTGCCCTAATATGCTTATTCCTTAGACCAGCAGACTCGTCGTACGCCGGTACGGGTGCTCTTACATGGGCACGTTGTGATGTCTGGAGCCGCATGAAGGGTGTATGTCGTCTTCAAACTTCAGCTGCTGTCACCCCGTCACATTAAGATCCAGTGGCGCCATAGACGTGGCATACGGTGGGAGTCCCCTCCTCACTCTGTCCCACCAAAGTTTGTCAGCCTTCCTCCGCAGGTCCAGGTGCTGCACATTGAAAGGAATGACTTCGGCTGTAAGCCAGGCAAGGACCTGATCGAACAGGCCTTGGTTGAGATGCAGGTCGTCCGGCATACGTGGCCGGAAGTAGCCTATTGCAGCCCTCACTGCTCCCATGGATCAATGGGAAGGAATGGAATGACGTTGCCAGTAGCAGGGCACATCTGAAAGTGCACAGAGAAATGGCTTATGGCCATGTGAATGAGGTGAAGGATACTCTACCTGCCAGGGAAGTCTGTGGACACGGAGGGAGCATTACAGGTAGGACGGTGTCCGCCTGTCTCATTTAGTGAATAACATATGTCTGTCTGATCTGCAAAGGGGCCTGCGGGAAGTTCTTCTGTGCAGGTGGGGGGAGTTTCACAAGCTCTAGGCTTGTGACTCCTGTGGAGGCTAGGACGGGCAAAAACAGGGAAGTAGGGATGGTGTGCATGCAGAGGCACCTTATGGTGACAGGTGACGCCTGAGGCCCCCCGAACGGCTTGTGCGGCTCGGCGGGGGGATAAGGGTTGCCTGGGAGACCAACCCTACTCACTCACCCAGGTGTTGTGCGGCACTGGGTTGGGGGTGACACAGGAAGGTCTACCTCCCCCAGAAGGGGCAGTCCGGAGGGATGGCGAGGTCACTGCCACCCCTCAGGCTGGGTATGTTTTCGCCCAAGAAGTGCCAGCTAGCCGCTGACACAGTTAGATGCCCATCCTAGTTACCCCTTTGCAGCTATTTCAATAAATGTGGCCCAATTTTCAACCCAAGCTTGTTGTCTGTGTCTTCTTTAACCCATCTCCGCTCGCAATATATTTGCTGATAATATTTTTTGCTATATACTGCACTCAGTGACCTGGTTCACACTACATGACAACCCATGATGGGTTATCTCCCTTGTTTGTTTCAGGGTGATTATCGTGACATCTGAATTCAACGTGGTTTCCTCAGCGTGGTTTGTTATCCATTCACAAGCTGCCCTTAGAGTCCATGGCTTGTTGTTGGGTTGTTCAGGCTGGCTTGTTTTCACAGGGACTTGTCGTGATATCTGAACCCAGCTGAGTGGCTTATGCATATTTTGTCGGAAAGGGCTGCAGAGCTGCCTGGCAAAAACACCAAAAAATCCAGCTGCTCCTTGCAGTGCCCACTGCCCCTCCTCCTCCAGCAACCTCCTCCTCCAGTTTGGCACGTCATTTGACAGCAACTGGCTTTATCCACTTGGGAGCTGAGTTAGTACAGCTAGGCATGTATGCGTGATTGACTTACTTCTGGGTAAGCACATGTGCCCCCAATTCGGGACCATGGCAATTTGGGAGGAGGGATTTAAGCTTTTATGCAGAAATAAAAAAAGTGTGTGTTAAAAAAAGGAAAAAAAGTCTAATTCCCTGCAAGGTGGGGTGGATTTTGGCATGAAAACAGGGGGGGGGAATGCTTAAATCCCCCTCCTGAATTGCCATGGTCCCAAATTGGGGACACACACGCTTGCCCAGAGGCAAGTCAATCATGCATACACACATAGCTGTGCCAGCAAGAGATATGAACTATGAGAAGTAGCCAAGGAGGGTTTTTTTTAAGTGTTAAAGAAAGCAAATAAATAAAACTGTCAGCCACCTCATCCTAAAAAGTAAGGTAAGCCCCATCCCCACTTTGAAGATACAACATATATATGCCAATGAAGATCCTTCTCAAGGCAAGAAATGGGAGGGGGAAATCTCATCACAGCAGTATAGATGAGTTGGGCTGCAAAGGCCCCTGGGATACATGCTGGAAGCGGGTGGGAGGATGAAGGGGGAAGCAAACCATGGCAGTCTGCAAGCACCTGGTCATCTGTCAGCAGCAGCGTGGCTTAGTGAGTGATTAACCAGCCCACCATGGCTTGTTTTCAGCATGGCTTATTGTGATGTGTAGTAAAAGCCAGTATGCATTAGTTATCCGTAAATAAATCATAGAATCATAGGGTTGGAAGGGTCCTACAAGACCATTGAGTCCAACTCCCTGCTCAGTGCAGGAAGCCTGATTCCCAAGCGGTCTCCCATCCAAGTACTAACCAGGGCTGGCCCTGCTTAGCTTCCGTGATCAGATGAGATTGGGCACATCCAGCCCTTTGCTTAACACTTATGTTTTGAGAAACAGAATATGGTATGGTACTGGATCACTGATCGTACCATTTCACCTAAAGAACACATGAATTAACCTGTTTAAATTTCATCGATTATCTTCCATTCCCATCTATACTTCTCTTTCAATCATACACCTGCCATGAACACAGAAAAAGA
Source organism: Heloderma suspectum (assembly GCF_057233095.1). Lineage (NCBI taxonomy): Eukaryota > Metazoa > Chordata > Lepidosauria > Squamata > Helodermatidae > Heloderma > Heloderma suspectum. The sequence continues at coordinate 73,506,781 of NC_139460.1, read as the reverse complement.
GGGAATCAATGGCTTGCTTGGCAAATACACAGTTATTTTTGTCACTCTTCCCCTTGTCCCCCCTTTCGGTTATTCATTATGGTAATGGTACTTTGTGATGTGCAATTTCTGGATTTATGACCCATTCTCGATAAGCGTGAATACAGGCTGCATGTGCATCTTTGATAAGGTTCTAATTGGATAGCTGTGACCTTTCTGAATGTAATTCTGGGAGGAAGATTAAAAAGCAGTCCAGAAAGTGACAGGTTTGGGACAATAACATATGAATTCGGCTCTGCTGGCAGGCAAGAGATGTAAGCCATGATAAATTAGAGGCTGGCCAAGCAGGCTTGCTGAATGATTGTTCATTTCCGTTGCATCCTTGGGTAAAATCTAATGCACAAGTGGTGCCAACCATGCCATATTTTCCCTCTGTATGCATTACTTGCTTACTGGTTGCAAACACTGGAAAACTATGCAGTTAATGTAGCTTCACAGGGCACTGATGGTCACATACTAAATTAGCAACATGTGCATCCCTGTGATACTTTCCAGGACATTTGTATGTTTACTTTGCACATTATAAACATCTCAGTGATTACAGAGAAGAGCTATTTGCTCTCATTTACGTGGCCACAAACAAGAGAGAAAATTTATCCAGTGTCAGTCTAAATGAATCCCTGAGCTGAAACATTAGTTACCTCAGTGTTCTCAAGCACCCATTTCTGCTTATTCTAAGAATTAGATAAATGGACTAAGTTGAAGGGTATTGGGTGGGGGGCATCTGCTTAAAAGAAGCTGATGGGATCAGAAAACTGGTACAGCAGCTGGAAGAAGGAAAATATTTTTCAAAATACAAAATGATTTGTATGAAGGACATTAATGGTGGTAATTTGAATTAAGTATAAGTTAAGTATATTGAAATAAAAAAGCATAAAGTCACTAATGTTTCATCACTTTCTTACTTTTCCCCTTTCATCTGATATTTCTTCTCTTCCCAGAAGGTCTCCCCTACTGTTGTGCCTGGAAGATAAGCAACATTTGCAAGGAAAATTAAGCTATTCCAAAGTACACTACTATGGCTGGCAAAACAGTGCTTATTATCGACGTCTGCCCAATAAGCTATATCTGATTCTCTTTTACACTTAGACCTGTTTACACTATTCTGAGCATTAAATACCTTTAAAAGGGCTTAGGTGTAATTTGTACTCCTTTTAAGATTTCTAAATGCCACTAGAGAAGAGTAAAAGCATTTAGGGTAAATGAGAATTGGGACTGTTATCTAGACTCAGTTCCATATATGGCAATTAAAAGGTTGTAGTTCCCAGCAGCGCTGTTTCTTAGGTGACAAAAATATCAGAGTTAAAAGCTTTTCCCTGGTAGCGCCAAATATGCTAGCTCTGATGTGGCAAATCCAAGAAGATCAAAGTAAAAAAGAAAAGAAAAATGTGTACCTTTTGAGTAAACCATACCTGCTTGTAACCTATCTTCCTTCTGCAAGATTCAAATGAATATTTCTAGCTAAACAAAAGCATAATTAAAAAGAAAATATTATGAATAATTATGGATTTCTATGTGGTAAGGGTTGTAGTTAAGCAAGTTGCTGACTTAGACTCTAGTTTTCTATAGATTTGAAATAAGCCCTTTGGGTTTAATTGCATCAATAAATTTTGAGAACAAAATAGTAGAAGCAGGGCTGATCTGTTTCTAAATCCGCAGTCTTGATAATATTTGTGAGAGATTATACAATATTTATTCATGCTCTACTTCAGTGGTGTATGATTATCAAAATACAGTTAGATGTCTCTGAACACTGAGATCAGAAATGTGGTGAAATGAATGGGTATCACTCAAAAATTATAAGTGCCTATTCTACAAATGCCATTTATTAAATAAAACTTCTTCAGGAAATGTGCTAGTGTATTGCACCCTTTGACATTTATATTTCAATCCTGTGGAGAGGGAGGTCTGCCACTGGAGAAGGAGGTCCATTGCCAGAGTTTTCCTTGTTTCAGTGGTGGAAACCTCCACCTCCATCATTCCTTTGCTGTCAGTGCACCAGTGGTAATAAGAGAAAAGGGTGTGTCTGCTGGATCCAAAGATCCCTCATTCTCCCAGTATGCCTCCCCCGCAAAGGACAAAAAACTATACTACTCTGGAAGCTGGTGTGGCATATTTTCTTCCCACTGGAGGCAATGGGAAAGAAATGTTGCAAAACACATGCAAAAGGGGTGAGTGGGGTGTGCCCAAGCTGGTGTGAGCCAGCATGGCAAAGGAAGGGGTGGTTCCTCCTCTATGGATTATCACCTCCTCCCCAGCACTTTATGATTGCACTGTTAGTCTCTGATACTAAATGATCATCAGTTTTGACCTGACAAATAGAGACCAAATGTTATACAAACTTTTCAAAAAATATAGAAAACACATGTTAGAGATGTGATACTAAATTGGCCTAATGGGCCTAATCATCCTCAGTTTCATAAGTAGGCACACCACACAGTCATTGCACTTCACATTTCCTGTTTGTTACATCAGTGTAGCTCTATGTATAGACTGAAAGTTATTTAGTGAGATGCTGGAACTAAACATCAGTGATGTACTATAGCACCATAAATGTGTTAGCCTTAGTTGGGGGGGGGGGAGTAGTAGTATAAAAGCAGTATAAAAGCACCACCTTTTATATAGGGTCTTTCAGGCTCTGACTAAAATCCAGGTGGTTTGGGGCAGGGAAGGTGAGTACTATTTATTTTATTTAGTACATTTATATCTCTCCTTTCCCCTCTATCATAGAACTCAAGGCAACATAGAATTGGCTTCCAGGCACCCAGGCAGTAAGCATACCCACAGCTGTTTAGCTTCAGTTAGGTGGCTACATCATGTGGTCTCAGACCACACCTGAGTACTTTTTAAATAAGTAGTCCCCATAAGGATGAAGGAAATACCTTAACAATTGGCACTTAAAGCAATAATTATCTATCTGGAAAGAAATGTATTCCAATAGAAGGGACAATGGGTGTGAGAAGACTCTTGGGCATCTGCAGGTGACTTATCAGTTCCTCCCATGGAAATCTTGGGGTTTGTTTTTAATTTCTAGATAGCTGGGAAACTCAAAATATAACCCAAAAAGTGCTTGTATATTCCTGAGAGAAATAAAATAATATTAATATTCCCTTTCCTTGCATGACCAGCTTTTGTGTTTCTCATACAAACTGAAATGAATTCAGTGCTGACTCATAAAAAGTAGCTTGTGAATGTAACTAGGCTTCCGCCAGTGCTTTCTAAAGCATCTGCTGTAAACCTGCATTTTTATTGCATATGTTTAAATTAAAAGTTTTAACATTTCATGACTGGAAGATGGAGGGTTGGGAAGGAGAAAGGACGCAGACGAAATATGACCATACAGTTATGCTAGATTTCAATTTCTCCTACTTTCTTTGTCATGGTTGAAAGAATATTATCTACTCTTCATCTGAAGATATGCTTTTCTTATTAAAGGATCAAATTATTCTACATGAAAGGCTTTAACATGGAAAATACGTATCATGCAAAAAAACAAATCCATGTATTTTATTATGAAGTTCATCTGGCTAATCATCTCCTTATTTTCAAAGGACCGGGGGGTGGGGTAGTAAATATATGACGATTGCATGCGCCTCTATGTTGTGAGTTACTAATGAGAAAAACAGACTCTGTATCCCAGATGCATGCCAAGCTGCTGTCTATCCCAGTGCTTTAATGTTCCGGGGTGGAAAGGACAACATTTCTCCCCCAATCTGCAAACTCCCATGTGGCTGCTGTGTCGGGAGCCAGAAAAATCAAAGAGCCACCTACTGACCCTACCTATTGTCTGGCCTTGTTGTCTTCTATCAGTGGCATGCCACAATCAGCAAGATACATGTGTACCTCATGCTTGTTCAGGGTTTGGCAGACCCCTGTCCCTTGCACCTGTTTGCTTATGCATGAGCTGTGCATGTTTGAATGCAAAGAGCTGGGCAGGGGGTAGGACGAAGACAGAGAAATTGCTGTCAGTGGCTCTTCATTGCCAAGTAAAGAAGAGGAAAAAAAGACTGATGCTCAGCTTTGTAGAGCCATTTCTGTGTACTGTAAAATGGGAATAGATGCGGCAGTTAATCATGGTATATTAGTTAATAAATGAAGTGTGTGTGTGTGTGTGTGTGTCTAAAAATATTACATTTTTCCTCTTGCTTTCATGTGAAGCTTTCCTCTGTTATTGGGGTGTGTGTGTTTATAATTGCTGGTCATAAATTCTCACCATGGTTCAGTACTACATTATTAGTCTTTCATAAAACAATGGCTTTATCAAATGTTACTTTGGAAAAAAAAATCTGGCAAAATCAAGATGGATTGCTAATGGACACCTGTAATTGCTTATCCCTTCTGATATCCATATAGTTGTATAGTAGATGCCCTACAAAAAGGAAATGAAATCAAAGTGGAGAGATTCCTCTACTTCAGGGATGGGCAGACTTCAGGTTCGTGGGATATACTTGGATTTTTCTACAACCCTTCTACCAACTGGAGTCTGGTGCAAACACTTTGAATTAAAGAATCCGGAGCCCAGGAATTTGTTTTGAGTACCAGAAGTGAATGGAGCTTATACAGACACCTACTCCTGGTTGCCCCAAAGCTTTCTTCATTTCAGCAGTATAATTTAGGGCAGGAGGAAAGCGATTATTTTGCTGCTACTGTTAAATAATTGGGAGTCAGAAACCCTTGCCAATGTACTGTAAGCCAGAGATCCACCAGTAGATCCAGAACTACCTTCTGCCAACCCTCCTCTACTTTTATCACATATATTTTTGGCTGTGCTGTGCTGGAAACTGGTTGATCTAAGCCATGATATTGATAGTAGCTATTGATAGCGAGCATGTTAAGAAGGAAATGAAGATGCTTCTCCTACAGCTGTCGCCATTTATTTATTTATTTTCCTGCACTATGCGGGTTGAAAAAAAATGAACAGTCTTGAATTGTGTGACTAATTTCCTATCAGCAGAAGATTTCATTATTGAAATAAGGATATGTAATAATAAGTATAAACATGCCAGATGTGTGGAGTGGTAAATATTAAAGTTTATAGATTCATAAACACTATTTAGCTTTCTTGTTTTCTCACATCATAGAGCAGCAGTAGCTTACGCCCAATCATGATGAGCAATCTTAACTTCAACTTTATCGCATTTGGTGATTACTATGTTGGCAGCCCTTGACAATAATGGATTTAGAATCAGGGTGTTAATTCTCTTTTTTTGCCAAATATTAGCAAGCACTAGCAAGTTATAGATCTGACAAATGTGATAAGAAAAGTTAAAATTCTTCTCTTTTAAACTCTTTGGTTCTACTGAAACTTTTTGTATACATGGGGATGTATCACCCAAGCAGCACATTCAGAAATAATTCTATAAAACTAGGTCTGACTAGAATGTAAGGTTTATCTCATGAAATGTTATGTTGACAAGCTATATGTATGACACGGTCAAAAGGACAAAATAATTAAACGTACAACTATATACATAATTTCAAAAAACTGTTTTGGACAGGTTCCTTAAGAAGTCTCAATAATTGCTTGGGATTACTGTTTTGTTATTTGTGCAATTTATCAGTATTTTTCCAACAAGAATGTACATATCCCTCACATCGTCAACCCCTCCTTCCCTCCCTCTCCACCCACCAGCACACCCCAACATATCAATTATTTCCCCCTCTACAAGGTTGGAGTTCTGACCCAACCACTGGGAGCCACTGCAGAAACCTCTTTGGTTGCCGGGTGCTCCGACATTGGAGAGTTGATGCTGTGACAAAACCTCAGAGGGCTTTTTCCAATCAATCCTATGTCTCTGGGACCCTGTCTTGGGAACAGAGGATTAATCTCTTGGGGTTCAATCCTATGCATGATTAGATGGAAAAACATCCAACAACTCGCAGCATTACCCAGCCAGCCATGGTGGCTGGGGAATGCTGGGGGTTGTAGGTCTTTTTTCTGTTTAAACATGGATAGGATTGCACCCTTAATATATTAGCTCTGCACTCTGTTTTTAATATTTTCTCCTGGTCTAATTCTGCTGTCAGTGATGTTTTAAGTTTTTAAATGATTATTAAAGTTTTATTTTTTTTTAGTTTTAGTTATAAGTTGCCATGGGGGTGTATTTGGGCCAAAAGGCAACTAATACATTTTTAAATAGAAATGTAAAAATAACATGAATCTATGGTGTATTCATATTTAGAATACTGAACGTAGTTCTTGTGAACACATCCTCAAAAGGATTTCAGAGACCAGGAATTGGTACAGAAAAGGTCAACTAAAAGGTCAACTATGTGCATAACAAAAAGAGGCATAAAAAACTGTGGTTTTTCAGTTTAGCTTAGAAAACAGATGATGGAGGGCATAATACAGTTTAAGAACAGTATTGAACAGTCTTCCCCAACCTGGTGCTCTCCAGATATGGCACATATTTACCAGCCAGCATGCCCAAAGAGAGAGTAGACAGGGTTTTTTTTGTTTTTGTTTTTTTAAAAAACTGTCCAATGAAATTGATAGATTCATGGAAAACTATATTCATACTATACATAATTAACTTGCAGTATTAATTTCCAAAATTATGGTAATGATGGGTGTGTAGTGGTTATTCGTTTGAAAGCTCAATGTGAAACTTCTTTATTCAGAGGTAGTTCCACATGCCAGAAGGAGAGAGAAGAGAGTGGCTATCTTGTTTTGCAGTTCTTATAGTCATTGCCTTCCCTTTGGATGCTAATGTCAAAAGGAATTTACTACACTTCTTTCTTCCATGATGCTGCAAAAATAATGTCAAAAGAGAAATACCATTTCTCACAGGGAACTCTATCTGGACATGACAATGCAATGTATGTTTACATTTATTTTCAGAATCATAATTTTATTGTTTTGGTTACCAAGTCATATCAAAACTATGGACTTTTTACTTACATTTTTAGGACAATGGCAACAAAATGCATATATCAGATATTTGGAATCCAAGTGCACCTTACAGAGCTTGCAACCGTTTTTGTGCAGATAGTAGTATTTGGTATAGATTAGCTGAAGTGCCTTTGGGGATTAGCCTCTCTCAGTTTGCAAAGATATCCACGTACTGAGAATATACACAGAGGCTTTCATCACCTCCAAGCTGTAAAACAATAAATTTATCCAGAGTCCAATACTGGTCATTGGTTGTATATATTCCCACAGGTTAGTGCTGGTTTATGCATATTTCCAGGAAATTTAGCCGATTTGGCCATCATTAGTCAGCATCAGACATCCTATGCATATCTTTGTCTTCTTTACTAGGCTGTATTATATATAAAATAAACAATATATAAATAACCTTGTGTATGTGTGTGCATACATACCACATATACAAGTACCACACACTCTACTTAAAAGCAAATTGAGAATTGCTTTACATAGTATCAAGATTATTGGCTTGGTTAAATTCAGTATTCTTGCAAATGCAATTTGTATTAAACATGTTAGTGACTGAGTTTTCATGTGTTTTCTTTTTTCCCTTCCTGACCTCTCTATTTTGACTCTGTGCCCTTTCTAATTCTCAGATTACATTTTGTATATTTTGTCTTCATCTGATACACTTAACCAGAGAGAGAGGTAATTTGCAAACTAGCTGGAAAGTGTGTAAAAACAATAGAGAGTGCATCCTTGCTAAAATGTCAAAATTGAAGCTCTTTTTCTCCCCTCCATTTTTCCCTCTTCACTGGATGTATAATTACCTCATTGTTTCAATAATGTGTTGCAAAAATTAGAAGCGATAAGAAAAAAAAATCCATATAGAGAGACTTACTATAATGCTCTTTTAAAATGAAGAATTTAACTAAACCACTCTAAAGTCCCCTGCTGCGCTCAGGCGAGTTGAAATTAATTCAAGACGGCAGATAAAAATTTTAACCAGCCCGAGTGGAGATGACGGATGTGACAGCTCTCAGTTAAAATGTCTTTTAGTGGCAAATGCATGCATATTAGTCAAGTGATGTGACATAACTGTCCCGGGTGAGAGAAGATGAACCAATGACCATTTGCATTGAGAACAAAAGAAAATTCTTAAGGGTAAAGCAGAACTGGAAGGAGAATATAACTCACCATTCTCTATAATTTTGTCTGTCTCTAGCTTAAAGGAATTTAAGTGACTGAACCTTTTAGTCTTTTTTTCTGTCTTGTAGATGAATGAAATAAAAAAAGAATGGAAAAAATTAAAATGTAAACACATCTAACTTGCTTGAAAAGAAAACTGTGGTTGCAATCCTATGGATGCTTAGTTGGAAGAAAGCTCCACTGAACACAGTGGGACTTCACTCTGAATAAATGTGGATAGGATTGTTCATATATAAAAAATAAGAGAAAATGCTAAAATGCCAAGTCATTCATCTTAACAAAAAGTTAAGATTCACCACCACCATGGATGAATTTGTCTAAATAATGGTCTCAGATAAAATAACATGGCCCAATTTTACATAGAGCTGATCTAAAGTTCCAGTTCATTTTAAACAGGCAGCAAAAAAGAAAAAGGAAGGAAGGAAGGAAGGAAAGATATAAAGCTTAAGAGCAGTGTGTACTTCTAGGAAAGGAAAAGACTTGAAAAGGCACTATAGCCTCAGTAAGTGAGGCTTACTATGCTAAATTCATTTTAGATGGGCTTTGGGGAACAGATGCCTAGAACTCACTGTAGCTCCTAGTTACATTGGCCAGGGTAATTGAGTTTTGAGTATTATTCGGCTTATTTTCTTCATTACAATCAAATGGTATTATAATATTGTTATTTGGATGCACCTCTTACTGTGTATCTCAAGAACAGTCAAGGCTGTGTCTGGAACATATTCTTATATATATATATGCTTAGGATTTGGGGTTGGAGATACAGAGAATTCAGACTTTTTTCTTGTGTTTCTTCCTCTCTCTCATACACTCACACCCCTCAATATATTACAGTAGCCAAATGAAGTCTACAAATAAATATGCAGATGAACTGATGGGCAAAGGAGGGCAACATTTATCAGAAATTTAGCATACAAAGAGTACAAGAGTTCATGGCATAGGGATATACATCAGTTTTATATTCACAGATGTGTAATATGCAAGTTAAAAATCTGCTTTGTTTTCAAGATCTATACAATTTCATCTATCCTCTGCCACAAAATTGTTCTTTGTGTCTGATTATTAATCCTTTTAATTGAAAAAAAATCAAAACATTAAATGCAGTAATCTAGAAAAGAGTCAAAGAAGTAAAAAAGTAAAAATGCTGAACAGTTCAAAATGCATTGTAATAATTGCATTAATATTATAACAAGGCTATCTTACAACACAGCCCAAGAAATTTTGCTGCCTTACCCAGACTCCCCCCCGCAGTACCTTCCATTCCATACACAGAAGCTAACTGGAATGGCAGTTGGATCTTATTACTTCTACACTGGCAATGTGTGCAGGCCACGTGGCATACACAGCTTCTTCTCTAACACCTCGCTGCTGCTTGTTCACTGCTCTGCCTATGCCTGCTCAAACAAATGCTGTAATGCAGGAGTGGTGGCACCACCAGCATGCGTACATGACCAGAACAATGTGTACACTTGTGAGATGCCTGCTGGACTGTGTGGCATTGGCCAGTTCCTTTTGTGGGTTTGTTTGGTTCAGGGGTTTTCTTAACAGCTTTGTCTGTGACGCATGGGAGAAAGTGACTAGGTAAGACAGCCAAGAAAAGCAACAAGCAAGAATTTCTGCTGCCAGTGATGGCCTGGGGTGTGGGGGTGCTCAGAAGGAAATGAAGGAAGGACTCATTGTCACCCCTCAGAATCCACTACCTGATACAGCTGCCTCATTCTAGGCAAATGGTAGAGCTGTCCCTGATTTGTTACTTATTTTATTGTATTTATTATTTCATATATCCTACCCCTTTTCCTCTTGCAAGGAACACAAGGTGGCTTACATAGTCCTCTTTTCCATTTTATCCTCACAACGACTGGCCCAAAGTCACCCAGTGAGCTTCACAGCCTAGTAGGGACTAGAACCTGTATCTCCAGAGTCCCAGTCCAACACTCTAACCACTACACCACACTGGTTCTCTTCTACACTTTATAAATGTAGTATGACTTATTATCCAGGAGGTTTAATTGTTTTACAAATTAACAATACAAAGTTTGAGAATAGTTTCTTAAAAAGATCATCTCCATTACTGTCATACTGGAACAGCTAAAAAAAGGGGACCAACTAGTTTTGCAAGTCTTATTCAAAATGAATAAAGCGTCCTTTCTAAGTGATGATAATCTATAACAAGTTGGAATTGGATCAAGGAGAGAAAATTATTTGCCATACTTCCATACAGAAGAAGATGTTGCAGACCCAGTGTCACACCCTGTTCTGTGAGTGGAAGGGAAAGCAGGCAAAATAGTGCATCCACACTCCTTTTTTGCCCTTCCCTTCCTGTGACCTTTTCTGCTGCCCCCAGTTAGAAATCTTTTTCTCTCTGCCTGTCTCACCAAACCAGCATCTTTGGGTCTTGGTTATCTACTTTAGGTAGTATAGGAATTGGCTCTTAGATGTGGGGTTGGTAGCCCAAAAAGAAAAGAGACCACAAAGTTTCAAATAACAAAGTTTCAAATTGTACTGAAGACAAATATTCATAGGAAAAAGCTCTACATTTTTCTGTAAACTACTAACTTTCACCTTGTAATTAATAGCAGGCAGCAAGGCAGCTAAGTTTCCAGTTCAAGACTAGCCAATCACAGCTAGAAGAGACAGAGAGACAGCTAGAATAGGCCTAGTAGGGATTAAATAAATTAGATGGGACTGCATATATGAATAGATTGAGCAGTACTATTGAAATTCTTGGTTTGCCATGATTATATTAAGCTGAATGTGATTTTCCAGCTGGTTACTTCACCTTATATCCTGTGGCTGAATTGAGGAACTTATATGACATCATCAAATAATATTTTTACACCTGATATTTAATCACATTTATTTTCCTTATCAATTCAGAATGTGCCACTATATCCATTTATTCTCTACTTTAAACTACAAATCCTTCATCAGATACATATTTTGCATGAACAACAACAAATGCCGACAGTCAAGAAATTTTAGCAGTTTCAAATGGTTGAGTCATAGTTTGGGCATTTGTAAAAGCGGACACTTTTGATGATAGTCCAGTGTATTTGTTAAGATTCCCCGCCAGCAGTATTCCAGTGGCTGAGTATGCTTTAGGGTGTTAGACTGCAGCCACAGACCCAATGAGTCCCTGGTGCCTCCTGGCTTGATTTGCTATCTTCACTAGCAGTGTAAACCTATGCATATTTAGAAGTAAGTCTTCAGTGGAACTTATTCATCTTGCTTTTCATCTTCCACTTTTAAAAGATATTTAAGCATTTCATACTGAAAACAAAGCATAGGATTGCACAGGAATGCAATCCTGTGCCCTTTTTCCTGGGAATAAGCCCCATTAAATACAGTGGGACGTATGTCTGAGTACACATGCATAGGATTGTGCTTTTAATATTTAAGTTGAATTGTTGTAACATATTACATCATTGCACATTTTGCACCCCTGACCAAGTTGGTCCTGTGGCAGGGGCCCCTATGTCAAGTTGAGCTGAAGCAGTATAAATAGTTGAAGTCTGATGCCCTCCAGCTTCCTGAGAAAATTTTATTCCTTCTTTAAAAAAGCACTTGGGGTCCATACAAGAGGGTTTGAGATTACTCATTTCCTCCTTCTTTCCTTGCCATCTTTTGTGGAGTACAGCTGTATCTTATAAATATATTATGGGCAGGAGGCACCAGGATAGTCATGCCATATTAACTTATCAAGGCTATGCTAGCACTTGTACACTGAATCTTAGGAGCATCTGCCTCAATGCAGGAGATGAGAGTATAAAACACAGTTGTGTACATTTAAAAACAGCAACGCATAAACATTCTTACCTTGGCTGTAAGCAGAATTACATATTTGATCAAGGAAGATGAAGCCTAGTTGTGCCACAGCAAAGAATGGGGTGGATCCAGATTTAGGTATGTGCCACTGGGCTGGCTGAAGCATCTTCTCTGCCCCTTCTTACCCGGTAGCCACTCCAGCCCCTGAAAATTCTACACAGAGGGTCAGGGAACCTGCTGAAGGGCATTGAGCTCTGAAGTGCAGGATCTTTCTGTCAATGAGTAGAGCCCTTCCATCAATGGAAGCAGATCTTGGGTCCAACCTGGTACATATTTATTTAATCTCTCTCTCTCTCTCTCTCTCTCTCTCTCTCTCACACACACACACACACACACACACACACACAGGAGCTTTCTGGAGCTTGTTACTACAATTTTGACCAATGTGCTAATAGAACCTGAACAATTTTACCCCACTATGGAAAGTGCATAAGTCCATTCACAAAAGTGTAGGGCCCAACAGGGTCAGAGGCAAACAGTGTGGTCTGATGAGGATGAGGCTCAGTGCCCAGAGTAGGCAGACAAGAATGCAAAGGGCCAGACTGAGGCAGATGATATTTAAGACAGACTGATGGTCAGTTGCAGAGGATGGCAGGGGCAAAGTTTATTACAGTGCATGTGGACTGCCATGGTTGTTTGTGCAGCTGCCACAACCCCAGTAGCTCACCCTGTTTCCCAGAATTGCCGGTATTCTTGTGGTACAGCCACCTCTGGGAGGTGACTACTTCCAGTGGCAGGAGGAGGGAGAGTGCAGCCCTCACAGGGTTCCAGGAACCAAGTTTGGAGCATTGGTTATATGTGGACAGTACGGCCCCATTTAATTACTCAGGTCATCTACTCTGGTTAGGTTGAGAAATCTGAAGTACTTTGGGTGTTATAGGAATGACAATGCAGCACAGCAGAGATCTGCCTCAAAGGTCCTTCTACCTGAGAGCTCAGCTGGGAGCTCAGAGAGTAAGGTGTCTGGGCTCTGCTGCCAATTAAGAACCCTTGGTTTGAAAATCTAGCCTGGTAGCTTACGAAGAGTTTCATAGGCAACCTGTGTGACTTGCATGTTTCTCTGTTTCCTTATTTTAAAAGGCCACATTATCATTAGCAGAAGATATTCAATGCTGATTTTTTTTCTTAACTGCATTTACATTCTAGTAAATGTAATTAATTCCCTAAATTGTCCACTAGTACTCTGCCTTAAGTGGCCGCGGTGGCTTAGTGGTTAAGACGCTGAACTGCAGACCGGAAGGTCGGCAGGACAGCAGTTTGAGACCCGAGTGAGGCGTGATGGAGTGAGCTCCCGTCTTCAGTCCCAGCTCCTGCCAACCTAGCAGTTCGAAAGCAAGAAATTGCAAGTGGATAAATAGGTACCGCTTCGGTGGGAAAGGTAACAGCGTTCTGTGCACCTCGGTGTTCAGTCATGCTGGCCACATGACCACAGAAGCATCTTCGGACAGTGCTGGCTCTTCAGCTTAGAAATGGAGATGAGCACCACATCCTAGAGTCGGACACGGCTGGTTGGGAACACCTTTACCTTTTCTTTTTTACTCTGCCTATACTGAGGGTTTTTTTTATAACTGCTGGAGAAAGCTGACTGAAGGCAGTGGTTGGTTTAGATTAGTTGAGTGGGTGAGATATATGAAAAAAATGTAGAGTCTTAAAGTAAAACACATTCAAATAGTTTTCATTTTTTCTCATTAGCGCTTATGTACAGTGTAAGCCATGGCAGAGAATAGTAAAAGAAAAAAGCAACCGTCACTTGAGATAAGAAGTAACTCTAAGTATTGGGCATCTGTCTTATGGAAGAGCACTGTTTGTAAAGCTCCTAAAAAGTCAACATAACTATGCACACATTAAAGTATTGAACAAATAGTTTATCTTCACGGACTTGCTATCATATTCAGAGTGCATAGAACATGGAAACAGAGGGTTAAATTATCTATATCACCATATCTATATAGTGTAAGATAAGTTAGTTAAAAAAAATATAAGTGTTCAGACATTTTTCAAAGTGGGCCAAACACAGATGTTAAGCCGTTGCCATTTTGTATTATATTCTATATGTCTTCTTTTATTGTGCTGAAGTCTGTCTCTTTGTGTGGTTCATTTTGAAATGAATATATAGTAGGCAAACTGAAATCACCATATATGTATTCATAGTGTATATTCATTTTCATATTTTTCACCTGATTATGAGAAACCGTATAAAGAAACAATACACAATTATATTTTGTGCAGTTGAAGGCACACTTGGAAGAAGCCGATTATCTAGACCCATTTCAGTTGGGCTTCAGGCCTGGGCATGGGACAGAAACGGCCTTGGTCACCTTGGTGGATGATATGAGGAGGGCTCTGGATAGGGGTGAATGCTCCTTCCTTGTTCTCCTCGACCTCTCAGCGGCTTTGATACCGTTGACCATGGTATCCTCCTGGACCGCCTGGAGGGGTTGGGCATTGGAGACACCATATTAGGGTGGTTCCGGTCCTTCCTCTCTGGCAGGTACCAGAGGGTAGCACTGGGAGAGGAGGTTTCGGACCCGTGGCCATTCACTTGTGGGGTGCCACAGGGTTCCATCCTCTCCCCGATGCTATTTAACATCTATGTGAAGCCGCTGGGGGCTATCATCAGGAGGTTTGGGGTGCGGTGTCATCAGTATGCGGATAACACGCAGCTCTACCTCTTGTTCAAATCTTCACCAAGGTTGGCCATAGAATTCCTGTCCAAATGTGTGGAGATGGTGAGTGGCTGGATGGGGAGGAATAAGCTGAAGCTGAACCCTGACAAGACCGAGGTACTTTTGGTGGGAGACAAGAGGAGGTTGGGGGATGTTGCCCTGGTGTTGAATGGGTTACGGTTACCCTTGAAAGACCAGGTCTGCAGCTTGGAGGTCATGTTAGACTCCCAGCTGTCCATGGAGGCTCAGGTGTCAGCTGTGAGCCAGTCAGCGCTGTGCCAACTCCATCTGATACGGCAGCTGTGCCCCTACCTTCCCGACCATCTGCTCCCATCGGTAGTACATGCCCTAGTCTCCTCTTGTTTAGACTACTGTAATGCGCTCTACGTGGGGTTACCCTTGAAGACGGTTCAGAAGCTGCTGCTGATACAGAACACGGCGGCTCGCCTGATTAAAGGCAGCCGCCGGCAGGATCACATCACTCCAGTGTAGGGATGTACGAAAGTCACTTACCTTTCGCAGCTTGGCTTCGCGGTGGGGGGGAATCGCTTCGCTTCTCCCCCTGAAGTTCAGGCGAGGGGGGGGAGGTGTCCCACCTCGCCCGGCCGAAATTCAGGCCGGGGGGGAGGTGCCCCGCCTCGCCTGGCTGAAATTCAGGCCGGGGAGAAGCACCCCGTCTCCCCGGCCGCGAAACAAAAAGTGAAAAAAAAACCAAAACCCCCGTGATAGGCTACGTAATGATTAACGTAGCCTATCACAGCTAGATTTCCAAAGTCAGCCATGATAGGCTACGTTAATCGTTACGTAGCCTATCACTTTTTTTTTAACTTTATTTTGTAATGGCGGCGGCGGCGGCAGCCGGTTGGAAGACCGGTCGCTGCCCCCGCCGAAACACCTCCAAACTGCCGCCGTGACCCGCTGCCGAGAGGGACATTCGCAGGAGGTAAGTCCCATCCCGGGGGGGGGGTGGAGAATTTCACCAACAATTTCGGGGGGCCGAATGCGTTGGCATTCGGCCTCACTGAGATTCATGGAGAAATTCTCAGAAATTCTCCGCCATCCCTACTCCAGTGCTGAAGGAGCTGCATTGCCTACCAGTTGTTTTCTGGGCCAAATTCAAGGTGTTGGTTTTGACCTTTAAAACCCTATACGGCTCCGGCCCAACCTATCTCAAGAAGCGCCTCCAGCAACACCAGATAGGCCGCTCAACAAGATCAGCCTCAGATGGCCTTCTCTCTGTCCCATCAGCCAGGACAGCTAGGCTGGTGAGGACGAGGGAGAGGGCCTTCTCTGTGGTTGCCCCCACTCTTTGGAACTCCCTCCCTAGGGAACTCCGCCAAACCCCCTCTTTAATGAGCTTCCACCATGCATTAAAAACATGGTTGTTCAGGCAGGCATTTGGGGTGAACTAGGGTAATTTTAGAAATGTAACGTTTTTAATGTTGAATTTTATTGTGTAAACTGTTTTTATTGTTGTACATCGCCCAGAGTGGCTGGGTGACTGGCCAGATGGGCGATTAATAAATTTAATAAATAAATAAATAAATTTGTTTATTAATTAATTACATTTATATCCCACCTTCTTTCCTCCATAAGGAATCCAGGGCTGCGTGCATAATCCTCCTCCTTTCCATTTTATTCTCACAACAACCCTGTGAGGTAGATTTGGCTGAGAGTCTATGACTGGCCCAAAGTCACCCAGTGAGCTTCCATGGCCAAGTGGTACTAAAACCTGGATCTCCCGACTCCCAGTCCAACACTCTAGCCACTACACCATACTGGCTCTGTTGACTGCAATTACCATGTTTTTAAGATTTTAAATAAAACTGGGATGGATTATCTAGTAAATATATACTATAGGTTAACTGATTTATATATGGAGTTGTTGTTGTTGTTGTTTATTCGGTCAGTCGCTTCCGACACTTCGTGACTTCATGGACCAGCCCACGCCAGAGCTTCCTGTCGGCGGTCATCACCCCCAGCTCCCCCAAGGTGAAGTCCGTCACCTCCAGAATATCATCCATCCACCTTGCCCTTGGTCGGCCCCTCTTCCTTTTGCCTTCCACTTTCCCTAGCATCAGCATCTTCTCCAGGGTATCCTGTCTTCTCATGATGTGGCCAAAGTACTTCAGTTATGCCTTTCATATCATTCCCTCGAGTGAGCAGTCTGGCTTGATTTCCTGGAGTATGGACTGGTTTGATCTTCTTGCAGTCGCAGTCCAAGGCACTCTCAGAATTTTCCTCCAGCACCACAGTTCAAAAGCATCTATCTTCCTTCGCTCAGCCTTTCTTATGGTCCAGCTCTCGCAGCCATAGGTTACTACGGGGAATACCATTGCTTTAACTATGCGGACCTTTGTTGTCAGTGTGATGTTTCTGCTGTTCACTATTTTATCCAGATTTGTCATTGCTGTCCTCCCAAGAACAATGATTTCCTGATTTCTGATTTCCTGGCTGCAGTCAGCATCTGCAGCAATCTTTGCGCCTAGAAAGACAAAGTCTGTCACTGCCTCCACATTTTCTCCCTCTATTTGCCAGTTATCAATCAAGCTGGTTGCCATAATCTTGTGTTTTTTCAGTTTTAACTGCAACCCAGCTTTTGCACTTTCTTCTTTCACCTTCGTCATGAGGTTCCTCAGCTCCTCCTCGCTTTCAGCCATCAAAGTGGTATCATCTGCACATCGGAGACTGTTAATGTTTCTTCCAGAGATTTTAACTCCAGCCTTGGCTTCATCAAACCCAGCACGTCGCATGATGTATTCTGCATACAGGTTGAAAAGGTAGGGTGAGAGTATACAACTCTGCCTTACTCCTTTCCCAATCTTAAACCAGTCCGTTGTTCCATGGTCTGTTCTTACTGTTGCTACTTGGTCGTTATACAGATTCCTCAGGAGGTAGACAAGATGACTTGGTATCCCCATACCACCAAGAACTTGCCACAATTTGTTATGATCCACAGTCAAAGGCTTTAGAACAGTCAATAAAACAGAAAGAGATGTTTTTCTGAAACTCCCTGGCTTTCTCCATTATCCAGCGGATATTGGCAATTCAGTCCCTAGTTCCTCTGCCTTTTCTAAACCCAGCTTGTACATCTGGCAATTCTCGTTCCAAGAATTGCTGGAGTCTACCTTGCAAGACCTTGAGCATTACCTTACTGGCATGTGAAATAAGTGCCACTGTTCGATAGTTTGAACATTCTTTGGTACTTCCCTTTTTTGGTATGGGGATATAGGTTGATTTTTTCCAATCTGTTGGCCATTCTTGTGTTTTCCAAATTTGCTGGCATATGGCATGCATCCCCTTGACAGCATCATCTTGCAAGATTTTAAAGAGTATAGCTGGGATACCGTCATCTCCTGCTGCCTTGTTATTAGCAACACTTCTTAAGGCCCATTCAACCTCACTCTTCAGGATGACTGGCTCTAGCTCACTGACCACACCGTCAATTCTATCCCCGATATTATTCTTCCTATACAGATCTTCTGTATATTCTTGCCACCTTTTCTTGATCTCTTCTGCTTCTGTTAGGTCCTTGCCATCTTTGTTTTTGATCACACCCATTTTTGCCTGGAATTTACCTCCAATGTTTCTAATTTTCTGGAAGAGGTCTCTTGTCCTTTCCTTTCTATTATCTTCTTCCGCTTCTGCACATTGCTTGTTTAAAAATAATTCCTTATCTCTTCTGGCTAACCTCTGGAATTTTGCATTTAAGTGGGCATATCTCCCCCTATCACTGTTGCCTTTTGCTTTCCTTCTTTCTTGGGCTGCTTCCAGTGTCTCAGCAGACAGCCATCTTGCCTCCTTGGTTTTCTTTTTCTTTGGGACGTTTTTTGTTGCCGCCTCCTGAACAATGTTGCAAACTTCTGTCCATAGTTCTTCTGGGACCCTATCTACTAAATCTAGCCCCTTAAATCTATTCTTCACCTCCACTGCATATTCATGAGGAATATTGGTGAGCTCATATATCTAACTGATCTGTGGGTCTTCCCTATTCTCTTTAGTCTGATTCTAAATTGTGCAATAAGAAGTTTGTGATCTGAACTACAATCAGCTCCAGGTCTTGTTTTTACCAACTGCATAGATGTCCGCTAGGGATGTACGAAAGTTCCGCCACGGATCTCGGGGAGGCCGAATGCCAGTGCATTCGGCCCCCCGAAATCGGTGGTGGAACGGCCCGCCCCCCCCGGGACGGGACTTACCTTGGGTGGATCTTCCTGGCGGCGGCGGCGGCTGCAGCGGCGGTTCGGCGGCGGCGGCTGCAGCGGCCGGTCTTATGACCGGCCGCCACCGCCACCATTTCCAGGTTAAAAAACAAAACAAAAACAAAAAAAAGTGATAGGCTACGTAAAGATTTACATAGCCTATCACGGCTAGATTTTAAAAAAACACTGTGATAGGCTACGTAAAGGTTTACGTAGCCTATCACGGCTGACTTAAAAAAAAATAAAACAAACGCGCATATGCAAATGGCAGCAGCCATGGCCGCCACCATTTGCGTTCCTCATTTTGGCACGTCTTAGTCTACGTAAACATTTACGTAGACTAAGACGGCAAAAATAAGGGGAACGCAAATAACGTGGACGCTACGCTATTTGCGTTCCCCTTATTTTTGCCGTCTTAGTCTACGTAAATGTTTACGTAGACTAAGACATGCCAAAATAAGGAACGCAAATGGTGGTGGCTATGGCCGCCGCCATTTGCGTACACGCGTTGTTGTTGTTTCTTTAAATCAGCTGTGATAAGCTATGTAAACATTTACGTAGCCTATCACGGCTGATTGCAGGGACACAAACAGCGGCGGCTACGGCCATCGCCATTTGCGTCCCTGGTAGCCAGCGGCCGGATGACCGGCTGCCGGCGGAGCCGGCCGGCGGCTCTGCAGAATTGCTGCAGAGCACAGCCAGCTGGCCAGGATTCCAGGGGGGGGAGGAACGGAGCGCTTACCCCCCCGGCGAGGATTCTGGGGGGAGGACGGAACGCCTTCCCCCCCACCATCAGCATAATCCCCAAAAGGTAAGCGATTTTCGTACATCCGTAATGTCCGGCACCTTTGGCTACAAAGGATGTAGTCAATCTGATTTCGGTGTCGACCGTCTGGTGACGTCCATGTATAAAATCGTCTCTTAGGTTGTTGGAAGTGAGTGTTTGTTATGCACAGTGAGTTGTCTTGGTAAAATTCTATCAGCCTATGTCCTGCTTCATTTTGTTCTCCCAGACCATGCTTGCCTGTAATTTCAGGTGTCGTTTGACTACCCACCTTAGCATTCCAGTCTCCTGTAATGAAAATAACATCTTTGTTTGGCGTACTATCCTGTAGGTGCTACAGATCGTCATAGAACTGATCTACTTCTGCTTCTTCAGCATCAGTGGTTGGGGCGTATATTTGGATCACTGTGATGTTAAATGGCTTACCCTGAATTCGAATTGAGATCCTTCTGTCATTTTTTGGATTGTATCCAAGAACTGCTTTAGCCACTTTATTATTAATTCTGAAGGCTACTCCATTTCTTCTGTGGTCCTCTTGTCCACAGTAGTAGATCTGGTGGTTATTTGATGTGAAGTGGCCCATTCCAGTCCATTTCAGTTCACTGACAAAATGTCTATATTTAATCTGGACATCTCCCCAATAACCACATCCAATTTGCCCAGGCTCATAGATCTTACATTCCAGGTTCCTATGGTGTGTTGATCTTTAGAACATCGGATTCGTCGTTCACCACCAGCACCATTGGCTGCTAGCCGTCCTTTTGGCTTTGAGCTAGCTGCGTCATCACATCTGGGGCTAGTTGAACTTATCCTCTTTTCCTCCCCAGTAGCATTTTGACCATCTTCCGACTTGGGAGTAGGGATGTACGAAAGTCACTTACCTTTCCGTGAATTATGTTCATGGTGGGGAGGGATGCGTTCTGTCCCTCCCCTCAGAATCCTCAACGGGGGGGAGGCGATCCGGTCCTCCTCCCCGGAATCCTCAATGGCCGGCTGTGCTCCGCGGTGGCTCCACGGAGCAGCCGGCCACGCCCAGGCCAGAGCCATCTGCAGCCGGATTTCCGGCCGCGGAGGGCTCTGGGTAAAAAAAAAAAAAAACGTGTACGCAAATGGCGCCGGCTACGGCTGCCGTCATTTACACTCCTTATTTTTCGCTGTCTTAGTCTACGTTAATATTTACGTAGACTATTATTGGGAAAATAAAGGGGAATGCAAATAGCGTAGTGGGCGCTACTTGCTTCCCTTTTTGATTCGCCATCTTAGTCTACGTAAATATTTACGTAGGCTAAAATGGCGAATCAAAAAGGGATGCAAATAGTGCCCACTACGCTATTCGCGTTTCCCTTTATTTTCGCCCTAATAGTCTACATAAATATTTACATAGACTAAGACGGCGAAAAATAAGGAACGCAAATGGCAGCGGCTGTAGCTGCCGCCATTTGCGTACGCGTTTTTTTAAAAAACCGGGATGTGATAGGCTACATAAGTCTTTACGTAGCCTATCATGTCTCTTAAAAAAAAAAAAACAATGACAAGACTGCAAATGGCGGCAGTGGCGGCGGCCGGTCGGAAGACCAGCCGCCGCAGCCACCGCCGCCTGGAACATCCGCCCCAGGTAAGTCTCATCCCGGGGGTGATCCGCGGGGGGGTGGCAGGCTGTTCCGCCACAGATTTCGGGGGGCCGAATGCACTGGCATTCGGCCTCACCGAGATCCGTGGCGGAATTCTCTGACATCCCTGCCTGGGAGTCCCATCTTCCGATGGTATACCGACATATCTCTGGTTGTACTGATCCATTTAGTTTTCCTGGCAAGAATACTGGGGTGGGTTGCCGTTTCCTTCCCCAGGGATCGTATTTAGTCTGACCTCTCTGCCATGACCTTCCCGTCTTGGGTGTCCCTTCACAGTTTAGCTCACGACGTCATTGAGCTCAAGCTCCAGCACCACAACAAGGTAACAATCTCCTTTGCTGACGTACATATGGAGTATAATATGTTATTTCTTTGTAGTCCTTCTTTCCTATTCAGGAAGCTCCTCCTTTAGCAGGAGGTAGGTTATTGACCAAAATCACAGTCCAGAGGCGTATTTCCATTCTTCCTTAAGACAAATTCTTCCATTATCAGGAATGACTGAATGATGGTAATGAGCCCATGAAATCCATACTTGGAAGTTCATAATCTGTGGATTATTGACAAGTACTATGTCACCAACCATTAGATTCTATCCTGTTATTGAACTTTTTAGATCTCAGTATTGCTGCTCAGTCTATTAAGAATAATAAGGCACACTTCCTGTCCTCTCATGTCAGCTTGTTTATGGATTATGGAGCTCCATAGTCTCAACTATCACCACATTATTTTTGAAATAGCATTACTTCTAACTAGTTACCATTTTATGGATACTTCATTGAATACTCCTTTGCTGAAGCTACCAGGCTATTAGATATAGATCATGTCCAACATAGTGCTGTGAATAGTGTAGCAATTTGTGTGTGTGTGTGTCATAAATTTTAATTTCACTTCAGTAACAAATGTAAATAAATAACTCTGAAGGCAAATTTCTGACTGACCTGAAGAAAGAACAAGGACACAGGAATTGTTTTCCTGAATGTATCTGATAAGTAAGCAACCTTCAGGGGCTGACAAGATATTTTAAAAATGCAATTATTCCACTGCGTTCATAAGCATCAACACTGTAAGAATAAGGGCAGGAAGGAGAGAGCTTTTGAAACTGGTTTCTTGCTTATTAATCCAATATCTAATCAAAGGACATGTAAAAGATTCACAGACACTTTCCACCTGCTGCTTATTTAGCTATTAAATTTTTGTTTTTACACATCACTCACTGTGTCTCAAATGTATAGATGTATGAAATGCCAATTAAGATGTTTAGAAGCAAAGGCTGAAAGTTTACTATGGTACTTTGTGCATTGAAGCGTATTTTTATACTGTGTCAGACCATCTAACTCAGTATTGTCTATTCTTACTAGCAGAGGCTCTCCTGGGCTTCAGACCGGCATCTTTCTCAGCCCTACCTGTGGATGCTGGATATTGGATCCAGGACCATCAACATGCAAAGCACGTGTTGTACCATGGAGCTACAGATCCTCCCCAGCAGCGACACATACATTCTTAAACATAATTATAAATAAAGGAGAATGAAGAAGGGGTAATCTCTCTTAATTAACTACATTACCAGTGCAATTCTATGCATTTTTACTCAGAAGTAAGAGCCGTTGGGTTCTTGATCTATATCTAATAGATATGAATAGGCTTGCAGCCTAAAAGTGATTTCCTCTCCTCATTTTCCTTTATTTATAAATGTGTTTAAGAATCTTCTTGCTTTGTTATAAAAAACTGCAACAGTGAAGGAACTAGTGAGACACAGATGCAATTTATTTGGTTACTATTTTAGTGCCAGGATTTTCAGTCTAAGCTTGGAGTCACATTTTAACCCTGCTTGCATGATCCCTCCCTCCCTCGTTATGGCAGATGGATCATGTGAGCAGGGTGTACTTGCATAGGCTCTTACACTTTTCTGCTCCAATTCATACTGAAGGGTCTATGTATAGTAGGGGAAAATGCCTGAGTGTAAGGTTATCTTCTGTGAATTGTGAATTGCACCTAAGAAATGAGAAACGAAGTAAGCCTCTGAAACCAAAGCCTCTGAAACCAAATCTTGATAGGTATCTTGATAGATAAATCCTCTGAACTTTAGGATTACAATTGTTGCTGCTGCTAAAGAGTGTAAAATAGTATTTATGACGGCAAATAATTTGCAAAAATACTAGAATTACAAGTATTGACATCTTGGCAATGTTTTGCTTTGTTTCATAATATTAATTTCTTTGAAGGCTTTGTCTTAAAATGGATCTATCTGGTAGTTCTTTTAAACAGAGATATTGGTTAAAATACTTTAAATATTTCAAAGAATAAATAAACACAATGCCTACATTGTCATTACTCCATAATTAGCATTGACTCCTGCTTATAATAGCCTGCTATGTACAACGAGCAATTCATATCCTTGCTGTACCCAGATGTGGACATCATTTTATTTTATTTTTCTGGTCAATGAGAAATATCTCTGACATAACACATTCAAAAATATTCCTAAATACATGGGGGCTATACATTTATTCTTTTCCTTTAAACAGAGTTCTATCTAGCCCCTTAGGGCTAGTGTTGCTAGTTGCCAGTCCCCACAGTTTCTGCATGCAAAGACTGAAGCACAAAGCATGTAATCATCTGTATGGAGGTAAAGGCCCAGAGAGAAATTGGAGTTCCACTCAGCTAGTCTTTACCCAGGTACACCACAGAAAAATGATCTTTTTATTCTAAATTGGTCTTTTAAATCCTACTGCAAATACTCCAGTTAAATTCTCTACCATGGCAACCCATTTGATTATTAAAATGTTTATTTTTAACGTAAAGTACTATGAATACATTGCTTTGTGGACATCTTATAATACACAAAAAATTGTGTGGAACAGAAAGGAGTTTGTGACTAATAATACTATTACACTGAGGAGGGATGTAAATGATTTCTGTTAAGGTATTTTAATAAGGCAGCAAAATACATGTGGTATCAAGTAGAGGATACAAAGTATTCTCTCTCGTTCACTCTTAGAGGCCTGAAGGACAACATTAATTTGTCCTCTGCATGTATTCGTTTCTTAAAATAGCAGTTCCATTTCTCAGGGGGAAAATCTTTCGTATCCGTCTGTTTTGTTCCATAGCTGAAAAGTGCAAGGTGCATAAATGTTTGAAGATTATGCAGTTTAGAAAGGGCAATTCTAAATGTGACACATGTTTTAATTCACCTAGAACGTTGCTAGAATTTTATAATAAGCCTAGTCCTTGAAACTGTGCACATCATCATCTGCAGAATGTAATTTATTATACTTGCACAAAATATGATTGTGGCTACATCACAATCTATTCTGGTTGTCTTCTGCATGTTTTGGAGTTGAGGAGTTTGTCCTAGGTGTCAGCTACTTACACTGCTAGTCCAATCTTATGCATGCTTTCCTTTTTTACTGTTCAGATAGGGTTGTGACACTCAAGTGCTTCCCTCACAATATTTGGATAGGGCATGCTTTTCTGTCACATCCCTAGACTGACCTGGGAAAAAAAAGAAATCTTTCTTGCGAGTTGTGCTGTTGCTTAGTAGCCTGATGGTAATATAGAGGCTACTCTGTCCAAAGCTCAGGTAAGAAGACAGTGAGCAACAGAACATGGCCTTGGTCCAGATTGAATTGCCTGACCCTTCTGTCATCTTCTGCCCTCTGGTTTTATGATTCAGTGTAAAATTAGAAGAGTTCCAGCTCTTTCGTCTTCTCCCCCACTGTAGCTGACTATAATTATAAACTCCTTACAGTAAGGACTATATTTTTTTAAGTGTACATAGGCATGTCTTTCATGTAGCCGTGAACATGAAGTATGAATAGCAACAAGTGCAGACAAATATTTACAATTCAGTTTACAATAGTTTATAACTTTATTATATTGTCTATGGATGTTTTAGTTCTAAGATTTCTAAATTACCAATTGAGGAACCTTCTTTTCTAAAGGAAAGCTATAGGCAAGAAATACCATATATTATGTGTTTAGCAAGGTCCTACTCTTTATGGAAAGCACCACATTGTAAGTAGTGTGCTCTCTTCCACTATTCATTTTTTGTTCGGTTGTTAGCCATGCTCTACTTAGATTTCAATATAAATGTATTTGTGGGTCTCAGCAATAGTTAAGGTTGTCATTCCTATGGGAAGGACCATAGCATATATTTTGCATACAGAAGGTTCCAGATCCAATCCTTGGCATCTCTAGTTAGAAGAATCAAGTAGCAGAAGATGTGAAAGCTCTCTGCCAGAGACTTTGAAGAGTTGCTACCAATCAGAACAGGCAATACTAGGCTAGATGGACAAATAGTTTGGACAGGTATAGAGCAGGTTACAATGCTTCATGTTATCCAATGTATTCTAGGATTCAGTGACTTCATAATGAAAGATAACCAGTAAGTCACCTGTTTTCACCTGAAAAATCAGTAGCTTCACTGCTACTTAAATTTAGACTAACTTTGGATGTCTTCTGGTTTATTTACTTATTTATTAAATTTCTTAATCGCCCATCTGGGTGATGTACAACAGTACAATTTAAAACAGTAAAATTACACATTAAACATTATTTAAAAATACCCTAACCCACCCCAAATTCCTGCCTGAATAACCAGGTTTTCAGTGTGTGGCAGAAGCTCATTAAAGAGGGGGTATGGGAGAGTTCCCTAGGAAGGGAGTTCCACAGAGTGGGGGCCACCACAGAGAAGGCCCTCTCAGAGAAGGTTTCAGTCACTCTTTCCACCTAGCTCTCTAGGAGCTGACAGGAGGGAGCATCAATATGTGTCTATGCTTTACACCTTCAAAGGTTTATTCACAACTGGACAGAACCAGACTGCCACTGTGGAATAAACCGAAGAGCATACATGTAGGCCACTGTGTGGCAATTTATACCCATGCTAAACGATTGTTAAAGGTTTGGCAATGCATAGATTTTTCAACCACTGCACTCTTCATGTTAATAGGGGCTTTGCTATTTACTATTGTAATAGTAACTTTACCATGTACTATTTACTATGGTGTGGGACCGCGGTGGCTTAGTGGTTAAGACGCTGAACTGCAGACTGGAAGGTCGGCAGGTCAGCAGTTCGAGACCCAAGTGCTGCGTGACGGAGTGAGCTCCCATCTTCAGTCCCAGCTTCTGCCAACCTAGCAGTTCGAAAGCAAGAAATTGCAAGTAGATAAATAGGTACCGCCTCGGTGGGAAAGATAACAGCGTTCCGTGCACCTCGGTGTTCAGTCATGCCGGCCACATGACCACGGAAGCGTCTTTGGACAGCGCTGGCTCTTCGGCTTAGAAACGGGGATGAGCACCGCACCCTAGAGTCGGACACGACTGGTTGGGGACACCTTTAGCTTTACCTTTTATTTACTATGGTAATTTTATGTTTGCCTCATTACTCCACGATAATAGTAGTAGTACAATTTCACTACATTGCCTCAACTGTACATCTGGTTTGATACTATTAAAATCACGTACAATATGTAGTGAGTTTTCCTGTACCAATGATGTACCTCCCTATATGTGGACAGCATCACTATGAACTGTCTGGGATTTTGCTATTCTGAAGGAAAGAACTGGCAGATTGCTGTTTTATGAGCAGTTTGATATGGGAACAGATGCTCCTTTTATATGAAAGAAAGCACCTTGAATTGGGCTTGGAAACCTGATCCTAAACGTTTTAGCACAAAATACAACAGTGGGGGAAAGATTTCAGTGGGGAATAAAAATATGTTCTCTGCAAGCATCAAACACTGTTATAAGGCTCCTATTGCATGCTGGTTGGAACCCTGAAGAGGAGCAATACTGTTGGCAGCTGGGGATATACTGCAACATTTTGTGGCAGGTCCCTGGTGCTGGTGCTGCTGATGGTTTTTGTCCAGAGAAGCCTGGAATTCTGGCTGTTATTTCATCATCAGTCTTCCATAACACAGAATTTAAAAAATCACAGAGAAAATTTCCATGTATAATTTCCATATATGTCCATGGGTAAACATCTGTGCTTTTACCCATATTGTATTAGGTTTTTCTACATTTTAGGTGTTTGTGTCTTATGTCATCCCACACTTGAGGCAGCTAACGACAGTATAAAGTACTTTCATACCGTATTCTTTGAAATGCATGTTAAAAGTCAGGCATCATTTGCAAACAATGACTGTATTACACATTCCTGTAATAATAATTTCCAATGCAGCTGCCATTGCCCAAGGACAGATGCATGAACTGATACTGTAATACAGATTGGCTATGCTGGCTGGAAATTATGGGAGTTGCACATTTGGAGAGCACCAGGTTGGGGAAGGCTGCTGTAGTATATTGCCCATTTCATATTTTTTATAGAGATAGGCAACTGTATATGATTAGTTGGCAGTGGGTTTACACATCATGCTAAGACACCCTACGAATAAGCCTCCATAGGTTGGTTTTTTGCTTGCTAACCTGACAGATGATTGGGATTGCTGTGGCTTGTTTCCCCACTCAGCTCTCCCACCAGCTCCAGCATGTATCCCGGACATCTTTGTGGCAGAACT
Organism: Heloderma suspectum; assembly: GCF_057233095.1. Taxonomy (NCBI): domain Eukaryota; kingdom Metazoa; phylum Chordata; class Lepidosauria; order Squamata; family Helodermatidae; genus Heloderma; species Heloderma suspectum. The sequence continues at coordinate 73,479,042 of NC_139460.1, read as the reverse complement.
CCAAATTTATTTGGTCTATTTCTCAGTTTTTGCCACTCTGGTGGGCTGTCTCTGTAGTTGTTCCCATGATGAAGTTGCCCTGCTGAGTTCAGACAGCATGACAAGTCACCATGGATATCAACAACTCTAAAACATGCCATGGGTTCTCAGGGTGGCTTGTTCGTGAAAAATAAGTCACCTTGAAAAAACTGTGCCGGGTTTGCACACCACGACAACCCACCATGGGTGATCAGCCGTGGTGGGCTGTTGTGTTGTGTGAATCAGGTCACAGAGAAATAGTATGGCTTGGTGCAGTATACCAAATTGTTTTAGGTTGTGGTTTTTTTTTGTAAATAAGAACAGCCTTATTCTCTATAGATATTTTGTTAAATGTGTGCGTGGTGTATCTGTGTGTGCGTGCGCATGTGTGCGTGCGCGCATGTACGTTGAGAATAATGATCTAATGAGGGTTGATTTGATTTACATGATTTAAATTATGATTTAAATCGTTTCACTGAAGGACTCATTTTTAATGATTTAAATCACAAGTTTAAATCCCTAGTGAAGAAGATTCTATTTAATCATCATTTTTATTAAGAAGAACATTATTGTTTAGTATAACCTTAATAAATATTCAGAGATGTAGGTTTCATTAGAAAGTAGGTACATACTAAGCAATTATTTTTAATGGTTTTCAGATTAATTTTCATCAAAAAACTGGGATGATGATTTGGTCATTTTAGTACTAAAGCAGAATGAACTTATGAAGTCATTTAGGAGATGAACCAGCTCCAACTGTTCAATTAATCATGGTATTTTTGTCATGATGTGCCAGAAACACCACCATCAACAGGCTTTTAAACTGTACTAATAAGATTGTTGAAGAAGAATGCTAACCAGAAAAATAAACAAACAGCAACATTAACAAAACATGCACATGGATTTTTGTGGAGGGTACATGCAGCAGAAGTTTCCTCAGGAGTCAGGACTGCATGAATATGTTCCTTTCACTTTTGGTTTCATTGTCTATTCCCCTCCCCTATCCATTGCATTTATATCCAGATTCCTCTTCCTTGTTCAGATCTACTCCATCTCCCCAAATTCTCTTATTAATTGACCTTCTCTACCTTGCACTTAGAGAGAGGCGAGACCGTGTGTGTGTGTGTGTGTGTGTGTGTATGTGTGTGAGAGAGACAGAGAGAGACAGAGAGAAAGAGAGAAAGCATGTACTTCTGTATACCACCTGCAGTGCGGAATTGGACTGATCAGGTTATCTCCCATCTCCATAAACTGCTGTTAACATATTCATAGAATGTAAATAGAAATTGTATAGTTAGTATTCATTATGATATCTTTGATCTAGGCTTGTTTTTTACTAATTGTTTTAAGAAAAGTTCAAAATCTGATTTAATATTTTTAATCCATTTTAAATTAAAAAATCTGATTTATATTAAATAAATCCATTTTTTATTTTTTTATTTTTGAAAAATCATTTATTTTTATCAATCCTGGATCTAATCATACTGGAATAATCTTTCATAACTATGCTAAAATATTTAATTTTATATTCATAAAAACTGTCTTGTAGAAGTGTTATTGTTGCTATATAATAAATTTATGTAGATGGATAAACACAGTGCCTTCCTTTCTCTTCCAACCCCTTCTGGAAACACCAGCATTAAAATCTGGTGATGAAATGTGGGAATAATCAACAGACTGCATGCATGTTACAACCAAGAAGAAAGCTAGAGGCACCAATCATGTAAAAGATGATGGTAGTTAAGAAAATAGAATTTCTATGACATTCATTCCTGTGTCATCCTATTTGCATGGAAATAATGTTAACAAGAGATATCACATGACTATAATCAGAGTGGGAATTTCCCCTCATGGATGGAAGCCAGTTGCGGATGGTAATGAAACCAATCTGTAAATGAGTTTTTAAAGGGTGCAATACTTTATCACTGGCTCTGTTGTCATCACTCAGGCAGCCCTTCCCTCTTTGGAGTGCAATGCTATTAGTTGCAGATTAAGAGTGATGACAGAATTGAGTTCTAAGCACCCCCTTTGCAGTGTCAACAGGCCTTAATGATAACATAGTGCTGCTTTCCTTAAGGAGTTTCATGTCTTATTCAGTGTAAACGGGGAAAATGTGGCATTTTAGAACCAATGATGTGTTTTGCTATTGATGCTGTCACTATGGCCAGCTGCTGAGAGAAGAGCTGTTTGTCAGAACCCATTTTCCTTGGTGATTCATCAAGCAGTAGCAGTTCGAGCATATAGGATAAGAAAAGGAATAAATAACTAATAGGCTGGGATTGAACAACATGGTATTTTATGAAACTGACACCAACTCTGAAGCTATATATGGTGCCAGAAAAATGCTGTTTACATATATTTTGCCTAAATATATATTTAAAAGTTTGCAAATGAGTACTTCTAGTAATGTGTACTATATATTCAATGCAAAGATAGATCTGGGGCTAGAAAAAAATAGTAGTCCATATCACAATCAGTACAGATTTCACTATTACTTCTCTGAGAGGGTTTATTTCTTTATATAGAAAGACGTCATTTATACAAATGGAATGAGCAAGGAAATTAAGCAAATCCTTCTCTTTTACTAACAGAATTTCATTACATTACAGAAGATAAGTAATTTGCTTCATTTATGTATTATGGCAGCCTTTTTTTTACCCATACGCCTGGCTACCATAGGTGACAATGAACTGTATCAAGGTGCGTAAGCAGACTGCCAGAGGGCCATCCTTTTTCTAGTAGCTCACAGTGTTTTTATTGTGGGCACAGAGGAAGTAAAACAGACCAAGGCACAGGGTTGGCACAGAGTAACATCCAAGTAATTTTGTTTAGGATTTTCTTAGGGTGGAGAAATGTTATGTAGGAAAGGTATTTTAAAACAGCTAGTAAAGCCAAAATGGGGAAATTATTAGGCTGCCTGTGACACTTCTGTCACAGGTCATGCCCCAATTGCAAGGCTTCTGGGCCCAATTTTTGCCAGTCCTGTGTGGGAAAGAAGAAAGGAACCATACTTCCTTTTCACCTCTCTATTGTAGAATCTACAAAGAGGATCCAGTTGATCATATGTTAGAGCGTGTGTGGTGTGTGTGTGTGTGTGTGTGTGTGTGAAGGGACCTTTGGTGTATCCTGCTTCCCTCAATTTGCTCTTTCAATATTTTAGTAATTGTGGTCTCCATGCAATCCCAGATTTTACTGAGGGATAGTTCTCACATTTACTTTCACGTATGAGTTTTTTAAATAGTTTATCATGGTTGGTATCGAAGGCCATTCTCGATGGTATGTGCCTCTTGCTTCTGTCTTTTGCACTTTATCAGCTATAGGACTACATAAGCCTGCTTTGGATGTCCATTTGAGCAGATGAAGGTTTGGGCAGAGCTGTCCTATCAGTTTGATTTCCGTGAGGACACAGGCATGGTCTGCCCTATCCCTCAGCAATTTTTCCCTAGTTTGCTATCACCCTTCAGAGGTTTGAACATGATGTGAAGGAGGGATCATACAGAACATAAATAAACCTTTGGAGCAGGAAAATTTGACAAAATAATACATAGACATTCCTGACCTAGAGTGAGTAGAAAGCTGATAGAAAGAATTCTTTAAACTGTTACCATTTAGCCTTTTGAAAATATTAAGGAGACAAAACGCTTCTCCTGTGTCCTGTAATTTCTTACCTTTGACAGTGGCCCTTAAGGCAATTGTAAGGTGGCACAGACTGTGGCGGTTTGGGATCTATTGAGTACACACACACACACCCCTGGTAAAATCTGCAGCTTCAACCATGACATCAGGAATTGGATAAGGTCTCATGAATGAAATATTTGAGTTTAAACTTGTGAGGCCTCATCTAAATCCTTATGTCAGGTGTGGCATTCCTGCCTGGGTTCCACCTTTCCCCCAGCCTCCACCTCTGAAACTGAGAAACAACCCCCTCAGGAAACACCTGCTTTCATTTTGGGACAGCTGTACCCACTGTCCCACAAGCTTCAGCCCTTTTATTCTCTCTGGGTTCCAGAGAAACTCAATATGCTCAATTTGTTCTCTCAACCTGCTGCAGGACAAGTAACCAGGGAATAGATATAATAAAGGTAGAGTGAAATCATCAAACAACAAGTGGGAATTTGGTTTTTAAAAAATAAATGAAATGTATATAACACAAGAAGAGTTACATGTTGTTATTATTCATTAATACCTGGCCTTAACTTCTCTACCTACACTACCCCCTCTAAAATCCTGTACACAATCCCCACTAACTAGATGTTGATTCCACGATCCCTAAGGCCCTATCTTCTTTTTAACTGTCAGTTCATTCCTTATGTAACCCCAGAATCCTCACACACATACAAGCCCCCCCACACCTTTCACTCACTCTCTGGCATACTATTAACCCTATCTTACCTGGGTTAAATTTAACAGTATAGAAATATACATAACAAAACAGACAGATGTTACATCAGGTTTATTTGGTATTTCATTTTTTTAAGTTTTGTTTTTATTCTTGAATACAAAACAATAATACTGTAACACAAAAAAAGATGACAAAAATGGTAATACATTTTAGGAATATAGGAAGCTGCCTTATAGTGAGTCATACAATTTGTCCATCTAACCCAGTATTGTTTACGTTGACTGGCACTGGCTCTTCAGGGTTTCAGGTGGGATTCCTTCTTAGCCCTACCTGGGGATGCTGGAGATTTTGATTGGGACTTCTTATTCTACATGCAAAGCATGCATGCTGTGCCACTGAGCTACGGTCACTCCTTGTGTCTGTACACTCTAAGGTATTAATCTTGATTAATGCATTATGGCAAAAAGCAGATTAAATAACACAATTAATAGATGATAAGGCTAAGCAGAATATACAAAATGGATAACTTATGGAGGCCAACATTTCCATCATTTTCCATTCATCAGAATAACGGTAAAAACTATAACTTCTACAGACAAGGATAATCACCATCAGAATCTGAATATATTTTTATCACTTGAGTTGGGTAATTTGAATTATTAATAATTTACTACCTTACGACTATTGTAATTATAAAATCTTTGTATAAAAACATTGATTGCATTTTTTCCCAACCATAATGTGAACATTATACTTCGTTACTGTGTCTGTAAATAGAAAATAGAAAGAGATAAAAGTAGTTTATACAAATACTCCGCCATCAACAGTAATATTTACCTTATATTGTTAAAGAATAGTTGGATACCAACCTTCACGTCTGTGGAAACCAAGTCACACTGTTGCTTAATGAAAATAAATAAAGGTGGACAGGCCTTGACTATTTCTATCTATGCAATCTTTTTGCTTCTACTCACTTCTACTGAAACACCTTTTTACAGTATTTCAGAATAAGCAGTGGGACAACTGGACAACTTGACAGGGAATGTCCCTTAGAGCTAACTGGAGTACTTGTTCCAGATGCTTTTCATGCATACTAGGGATATCAGAGAATTCCGCCATGGATCTCAGTGAGGCCGAATGCCAGTGCATTCAGCCCCCCGAAATCCATGGCGGAAGGAAGCCCCCCCGCCCTCCCACCCTGCAAAAGGCACGCGAAACGGGACACTTACCCAGTGCCGTTCGCGCTGCTTTGCGAATGGCAGCTGCATCTGCGGCCACCATTTGCTTCATTATGGCTGTGATAGGCTACGTAAATACGTAGCCTATCACGGCAAAAAAAGGGAACGCAAATGGCGGCCGCCGTAGCCGCCGCCATTTGCGTTCCCTTTTTATATATATATATATATATATATATATATATATAAAATATATACGTAAATATATATATATATATACGTAGCCTATCACGGCAAAATGCAGGGATGAAAATGGCAGTGGCTGCGGCGGCCGCCTTTTGCGTCCCTGTGCAGCCCAGCAGCCAGATGTCTGGCTGTGGGTGGCCCCAGCCGGTGGCTCCGCGGAGTCGCTGCGGAGCAGAGCCGGCCAGGGAGAATTTCGGGCTGAGGGACGGAGCGCCTCCCCCACACCGTGAATGTCACCCTTCAAAATGGTAAGTGACTTTCGTACATCCCTAATGCATACAGACCCAATTTGTATGCAAACAACCACTGAAATCTATAGTTACTGTTTTTCATATCTGTAACCATTGTTTCTTTGTGGCAATCAAAGACATGGTGAGATCACAGTAAGCGAATTAAAGTATACCAGGAACAGTTTTTTCCCTAGAAACTGATTTCTCATTTTTTACATCTTTTTCTAAAACTCTCTCTCTCTCTCTCTCTCTCTCTCTCTCTCTCTCTCTCTGTGTGTGTGTGTGTGTGTGTGTGTATGTGTAATTCTGGGAAAATAAAACTTAAAATAAAAGAAACACAGTAGTAGTAGGAAACTACATTATTATCGTTATTATTTTGCAATACATCGTGAATTCTTGGTCAAATAGCACCCTTACATTATACTACCTTTTATCTAAATGGATACCATGTACAGCATAAAAATGCATATTTTTACAATAAATTTTATATATAGCGCACACAGACAGTGCAGTATAATTTATTTTGAATTTCTCTTGTACTATATTTATGCAGTTACTAATGTCTTCAGTGATAAATCCCAATTGTTATGGGAATCCTCTTAATTTAAAGATGGAAGGATTTGATAATTTCAAATTAATTTTTCTTCCTATTAACTGTGTTCCAGCTTAGACAACAGCCCACTTTGCAGAACATGGAGATATGTACCATGTGGCATACTGGTTCTGTGAAGTTGCCTTCCAAGTGGTTCAGGATATTTCAGCCACACCACTGCAGATGGTGATGTGTTGGCATGTTTGAAATATGATAGGCCACATGATGCTACTTATATTCCTCCTCAGCTTCTCCATATGTACAGCCCCTACTCGGAACAGATGCGTGTGTCAGGATTTCCTTAAAATGTTTTCATCTGGCTTAATACCAGGATGCAAAAACTTATACAACTAGTTGTGTGTCTATAAGAGAGCTTTGTTTTTGTGTGTTTTGGTGCACCCCCTCATCCCCAATCTTCATGGAAAAGCTGTCCCATTCTTGCCGTACAAATTCTTCTTTTTTATGATACACATAGTATCTTCTGTCCATAATTGTTAGTAAAACATCCAGGTACTACTACTCGTGTCCTCTAATATACTCTTTGGGAATGAACAGTTTTCTCAAAAAGCCTGTAAATGTAACGTACCTTAAAACCAAGTGATTACGATTATTATATGTGTGAGAGCTGACCATCTCCAATAGTGAGAAAATAGGGGGGATGAGGAATGAGTGGGGTAGAGGAAACCAGTGGAGGTCTAGCACTAGGTCATACTGGTCTACTTCTCTTCATCCTCACCTCCGCCCCATCATTTAAATCCACCTATGTACTTGGTGTAGAAATATAATAGAGGGATGACTTATGATGTAGTATAATGCCCATAGCTGTTAATTTTATAATGCCATGTTTTTTAAAAATCCATAATCAATTAAGAAAGGTAATTTATCTACAGTAAAATTCTTGTTTTGAATGATGTGCACTCCTCTGTGCAGTAATTTCCACTGACACATTTTTCCTCTACCACTTCCTCTCAAACAGTAATGTTAAAATGTATAAAGTTTATTAGTCGTGATAAGCAGTTGTTTTAGGTACTGCTCAGTTTAAATTTAAGTGGACACCTCTTTGTAGCTGGAAATTAAAATTAAAAATTAGTACCCTGGACTCCGAAGGGTAAAGTATTCAGGTGTAATTTTACTAGATACATTGACCTTCTGTTCAATATGTCATGCTCAGACATTTATAGACCTGATAAAATATCTTAAAGGTCATCTAATCCAACCTTTTGACTGGGTTCACATGACAGAACAACCCATCGTGGGTTGTTGTGTGAAATAAGCCATGGTGGGTTGTTGTGTTGTCCGAACTTAGACTGCTTCCCATACGGTGGCATGTTTTTGGCCAACAAGTCACCCTGACAAACTATGACTTGTTCTTGCGGTTGTTTAACCCATGATGGGTTGGCGTGTCATCTGAATCCAGTAATCCATCATGGGTTGTGGCGAATAGGCAGCAAGCCATTCGGTCAGAGCGGGAAAAAACCCTGCTGCTCCTCCCAAGCGATCTCACGCATGCCACAGTGACAGTCCCTCCACTGATGCCCAAGTGGCACTTTGGGGAGGCTTCACTCATTCGCCAACCCTGTTTTAAATTATTTTTTGGGACCCAACATTTGTGCAAATGGGTCCAGAATCCTGAGGAATTTGTACAAATATCTTTGTTTTTTTTAAGCTGCACTCTCCCCTTTTTTGCAGCTCTGTTACTGTGAAAGGGAATTTTTCCTGGGGACAAAAAACTTACACAAATATATTCCAGTCCCATTTGTGCAAATGTCAAGGCCTGAAGAAGAAAAAAAGGCGGGGAATGAAAATGGGGTTGCAATTGGAGCGGGGAGGTGGATGGGACAGGCAGACAAGATGCATTCTGCCAGAGTCCCCTGTGATACATGCTGGAGCCGGATGTAAGACAGGGTGGAAAGAGGGGGGGAAAACCCACAGTAAGTCCAATCATCTGTTGGGGTTACTGTGGATGGTTCCGCAAACAACCCACACTGTGCAGTTGTTCTCCAGGCTGGGCTGATGTGTCATGCGAACTCACCCATTGTATTCTTAGGTGGCTAGATATGTAGGAAGGCAAATTATAAACACACACACACACACACACACACACACATATATATATATTGTTGTTGTTCAGTCGTTCAGTCGTGTCCGACTCTTTGTGACCCCATGGACCATAGCACGCCAGGCCTTCCTGTCCTGCGCTCTCTCCCGGAGTGTGCTCAAGTTCATATTCATTGCATCGGTGATGCTATCTAGCCATCTCATCCTCTGTCGTCCCCTTCTCCTTTTGCCTTCAGTCTTTCCCAGCATCAGGGTCTTTTCCAGATATATAAATATCTGGAAAATATATAAAAAAAAGCTTGGCTTTCAACGAGTTTAAACTCTTTTCTTGGAAATGTTATGGAGATCAACAGGTTTGTATGTTATGTTAGATTTTGATCAGCTGCATCAGGATGTGTATGGTATCTTGGCATCAGGAGAGTTTGTCTTAAGATTTCAGTGCACAGACATTTCAAGAAGTGTTTACTTCACATAAGTTTGTGATTGTGGTGCTTCATCTGCTACATGAGCCTCCCTGTCTGTTTAGATCAACACATGACATCCTGTACCAAATACCAATGCCTTCTGAAGAAAGGTTAGTGCTAAGAAGAGCAGGACTGTTTCACCTTTTTCAGTTGCTGTTAGTTTCTGATTGTATTACATACTGTTCATTTTAATATTGTGTTCACATTTTTCTCACATCTTAGTGGTTTATTCTGTTCCTGGTACATGCTGAAGGGATATTAATAAAATAAAATAAAATAAAATAAGTGGTAAGAAATATTTTATCTGAAGTGGGTGGTGGTGATACAGAGTTCATGTGTTGTCCAATGTTCCCAGAAAGAACTGCAGAGAAAGGAACTCTAACCTTTTCTATCATACTTTATTGTTGTTGTTTTTACTGTAACTGTAAAATAAGCTTAATTTTCAGTGTTAAGGAAATGTATGTGGGTTTTAAAAAATGGACATAACATTTTTTAGTTTTGACAGCACTTACATTTAACAAGTGTGAATATATTTCTAAAAGGTTTGATTAACCTTTTGGCTTCTATACTTAATATTTGCATCATTCTTTTATGGAAGTTCCTGTGCTTCCCATCAGGGTTATTGGAATTTGGAGCCTTATCTATAATTGCCTACCAATAGGGGTGACATGATGTCTCTCCAGTGCATTAACTTTATCGTTCCGTGTAAAACATTAACACAGCAAAAATCTAAGCTTTTAAATGAGAGAATTGCCTTCATCTTGATCAACAAAATGAAATTTGTAATTCAAATGAGAAAAGTTAATGAACTTAATGCACGGGCCGGAAAAAAGGGTTGTAATGTGCCAATTTGGTCTTCGTAAGGATCCTTCCAAACATTCCCATTAAGGTATTGATTTTGTCCATTTAGCAAAGTGAAAGGACAATGAACCCCCCTAATGGTTTACACATTACACCATTAGTATCTAGACCATCCCCAGCAAAGGAAACCCATAATCATGTATGTTTAAACTCTTAGCATTTTTAACGCAAAACAGCATGCAGGTGATAATGTTGGTGAGCTCCTTTACAAAAACAACCACTTCATTTTTAACAATATAGCTCTTTGTTCACAAGAAGATACTGCACTTTGAACATGTGTAATGGTCCATATCACTGCAAACAATGCCTACCTTGAGGAAAAGCATGTAGATTATGTCCCAACATTTGGGAAGAAAATAATCAGTTAACGTGTACTGGGCTGGATTCTAAGAACCACGAACAGAAATACCTGCTAATGGTGTTACATAAATGAGCAAGAGTTCACACACTGGGTAGGTTCTGTAGCAATTCTCATTTTTACATTTGTATGAGAAATGCTGCAAGTGCAAGTAGTTTTGTTTTTCATGCAGTGCATCTTGTATCTGGACTAAGATGTAAAACAGCTTTCTAATGAACAGAAGACATGTCTTTTGCCTGTGGAAAAGATACCTTTGTATGCGATCACCTGTTTCTGTGGAGAGGCCTAAAAGTTGAGCCATCTTCATACATTCATTGAGGATGGAGGGGGTGAGACTGCATATCTTGTTCCTGCTCCTGAACTCTACACTTTCAGTGGAAAGTTGGAAATTTGAGTTTATACACGTGGTCCTCAATCCCATTCCCTCTTCTCCTCCTCACTTGCACTCACTGACTGTACCCTAGTGATTGTTTGAACAGGGCTTCAGTGTTAATCTTCAGTCAGCCATTATCTGCCCAACTTGGGTAAGTGAATAACATTCAGTTTAGACCAACAGACTGTATAGACCCCATGTCCCCTGACTTCATTCATTACTTTGTTGTGAAATTTGGGAGTAAAGGTAATCTAGGATACTGGATTTATCAAATTTAGGTAACAGGTTAGTACAGCAAAGAGAATTAAAATTGCTTAGTTCCTATAATAATCCTATATTGAGCAATAGCATACCATCTTGTGCTGTCTAGGAGGGAGAAGGGGGTGGGGGGAGATATCAAAGAATGTCAACAACTGCTGACTCCGCATTTTACTCTTGGCTGGAAACAGCATTGGTGACCCTGACTTCAGTGCTGCTTTGCAAATTGGCAAGAGCAGCCATCAGGCACAACTTCACTTTCCAGAGATATAATGCCTCCATTGGAGTACTCATTCACTGTCACTGAACAGTAAGAGCTTATATTTACTTCCTCATTGCAAGCATCCTGCATGTGTACTGTTACTAAACTACCAGGCTGCTTGCCCAAATGTGCCTAGCAGTAGTGGTAATATATAAACTGATGTGTTTAATGGGTAACAAATGTTGCACTTGTAGAAAGTAAATAAAGTGTACTGTGTTTAAATTGAAACCATTTCAAGTGTATATTGATTTTTTTTGTTTCTTTTTAAATGTTTTCCCTTTTAACAATGAAGTTAAATGTTAACTAATAAATATTCAAACTGGAAATGGGCTAAATAAATTGTGTTTAATCATCAGCTTGCCAGATCAGTGGGAAGAAATCTGTGTTCGTGTGTGTGCTCACACACCTAGAAGCAGGGGAACCCATTTGCTTTCAGAAGCAGAATTATATTAAAGGAAGAGAGACCAAGGAGCTATTTGAAAGTTAGCCAGCATTATATGCAGACCTTGAATCGTAGTATGCTTGAGCATACAGCAAGTCGCATTCTATTGATTGAAGTATGGTGGGATAAATGTGTGACTTCTGCCCTTAATGGAAGTTGATTGTTCAGGGATGTGCCAGCAAGGCTAGTCGATTCTTTAGCTGTTGTTTACTAGGGAGGACGATATCAATTTTCCAGAGGGATGATTGGTGGGATGTCAAGGCTGCTGTCACCCTTTTCTCGTCATCACTGACAGACAGCTGAGTGACAATTACGGTGATGGGACATTGTCTGCATTGGCATATACGCTAGAGGATAACTGGCAAACATAAAAAAGGCGGTAGTGCTTTAAGAAAAGATACAATCAGCAGTTGTCAAGACCAGTTACATATGTGATGTCTGAATAACAAGACCAGAGTGTCCTGCCCCAGCTCCTGAGATGCTCAAACATGGTACAATGTATGCCCCATGCTGTTTAGAAATTTGCCTTGAGAAACTTACAGGAATTTTACAGTTTACAGAAGAACTTACTTTGGAATTTTACATAAATAAAAATAAATGATTCACAGCACAATCCTCTATAGGTTTTTTCAAAAGTAAGTCTCATTCAGTAAGTAATTTCTGCCTTCCTGTGATTTCAGCCTCAGTCCGTTGAAGTCAGAGACCACTTGAATGTTAAACCCACATTGCTATCAATGGACAATAGAAGGGACCCAGTTCACCACCCCAACTGCATATGGTGGAACATAAAAATATGAATAGTGCTCAGTACTGCTCTAAAACTACACGGGGGTAATTGCATTTTGCAGTGAGATAATTACCTAAGGGAGCAATCCTATTGGGATAGGGAGCCACCTCCGAACTCAGAGGTGACCACCTATCCAATGCAAGGTGGGTGGAGCATGGAGGGGATCGTCTCCTCTGTGCTCCGACCACCCTGCATTTGCAGCTAGAGGGCCGATTTCAGCTGTCTAGCAGCGGGACCTTGGAGTGGGGCAGGGGGGAGGAAGGCCAGACAATGCATAGGAAGTGTCGTACCTGTACTTGCGCACACCCTGCCCCTCCCCACCTCCAGGAATGCCCCCTTTTGACCCTCTCTGTGCTGCTCTTATGAGCCTGGAGCCCAGGGACATTCCATGCTGCCTACAAGGCTGTGGGGGCAGGGGTGGGGAGGCAGTTCTCCAGGAACCGATCTTAGAGTGTGGGCTCCAAGGTCAGTATCCAGAAACTGACCAATCCTACGGCCATCTAGTCACTGTCTGGTGGCCATAGAATTGTGGCCTTAGCCTTTTGTTAAAGACAAAGTTATATAATATGGCTTTGTTGAGCTCTCATTCAACAATCTTACATTCACTATAGCTCTAAACCTACCTTGCTTCTCTGATACTATTTCCATTGGATGTATGGGGGTTGGGTTCCTTTTTCTCCAACATAAGCATGAGGCAGTGGGAGGGGAAGGAAAGAAGAAGCCAAAAAATAAATGGGGGTAGGTCTTCATTTACACTTCAGGGATTTTCAGAGAGCAAAGTTTGGGGAAACAAGCAGAGTTGTGGGGGGATGACACTGCTGAACTGTAGAGATATGAAGAGCAGCAGGAAAGGGCTTTTAGAAAGGCATCATTTTAGCACCCATTCAGTCAGTCAGTTTGGGGGCATGGCAGGATTAGTGGCAGAGGCTGATCTGGCAACCTAGTGCTGCTAAGTAGGAAACTTAGCAATTTTACTGGCAATTTTCAAAAATTGCTTTAAAATCATTAAGAGAACAATACTATAGCAGCTTCGTGTTGGAGGCTGCTGTCCAGAATTAAATTAATGGCTGCTATGGCAATTGTTGATTCCTGCTCCCCTTGTGTTAAAACTCTTTCCTCCCCCTCTGGGTAAAAACATGTTTTAACTCTCCCCTTTCCCCCACAAAAACAATTAAGTGAAGAGTTTGTCTTCTCAGTCTTTCCTTTTCGCCCCTGATACTCCTCCTCCCATTGCTTTTCAATGGACAGGGATGACCTCAATGCATAAAGAGCCACATGTATGTTTAAAGGGGAGGTGGGGGGACACTGTGGGTCTTTGTAGGGATCAACTTGCCTGCTTGCTGAGTTGCACAAAGAGAAGAGTGACACTGGGGATTTATGAGAATTTAGTTTTTGCTCGCAAAATATGCAAGCATGTCCTGTTTGAAGCTCTGAGTGCAAGCATGTGTCTGCTGAAAATGTTCACAAATTGCCAGACATGTGCTCACATTTGATTTGTGCAACTTCTCAGTTCATTTTTCTGCAAATGTCCTAATTTGTGTAAATTTCCACTGCAGACTGAATCAGCCCTGCTTTAGTTTGTGGAGGAAAGTTGCACAAATTTGGACATTTGGGCAAATGTCACATTTGGTCGCAGCTCAATTTGATTGCACAGAGCAAGCAGCGATTGCAGACGCGAACAGGAATTGGTCACGAGATGAGCGGCGAGACAATGTTCAGAGAATCCTAGTGATCTTGAAGATCATTCATTCACACATCCCCAACTGAGACTGACTAAGGAAGATGCTAAAAGCCAAAGCCATCTCCTGGGCTGGTTGTAAGTCAGGAGGCTGGATGGGAGCTGTCTGAGCCTGGTGGCCCATTCATCCTAATGGAGCAGACCCCCACTACAGTCAGCAATCAGACAAAGTACTCAGTTCTTGAATTTTGTATGTAGTTCTCAATTATTGTTGCTTGTTATTTATTATTTATACTGAATCATCAATGCACATTACATAGTTTTATAAGCAAATAAGACAGTCCTTGCCACAAAGAGCTTATAAATCTTTAGTTCAACGATGGGTTAACATTTAATCGCTAAACAATAGAGAGAGGTGAGGATAGAAAGTGAATAGGTACAAAGAATGAACATGAACAACTATAGTAGTACAAATTTAGTTCAGTGGGACAAACATTTAAGGAGTTAAAACAATAACCTGGTTCATTTCATGTCCTTGTACTTTCCTCTGAGAGGAAAGTAAAGGGACCCTTAAAGCAACTGGGTATTGTTGCTAATTTAATTAGGGAAAGTCAGTCTTACTGAACTGCACCAACTACACCATTCAAAAGTGAACTGTGCCTTTTGGTGGAAGTCTTACTGTCATAGTGAATAACGTTGCTAGAGGAGCAGAAAGCAAAACAGGCCACATTTCCATGTTATATCTTTAGCTCCAGCCCCCTGTTTACATTTTAATTCTGAAAGCAGTTTCTTACAAAGTTTTTCCTAAAGATAATCAGTTCACTCAGACATAGTCTTGCAAGTAGAGTTTTTATAGTCCACATATGCATCAAACTTTACAGGAAATGTTCCACTGATAACAATTCCCTGCTGTAGTAATGATATAATAATGTGACAAATGAAGTTGCCTATCTGACACCTATGCAGCATCACAAGAATTCCATCGCTTTTCAAGTTTTTCACTGTGGCTAAAAACTGCATTTTTTGTTTTCTTTGAGAGGTCTCTATGTTACAACATTTTAAAGGTGCTGTAATTTAGGTAAAATCCTGTGAATTTGTTTTTGTAATTTAGTTTCCCTTTTATAGCTGTGGTGTTCAGGGCAGACTAAACTATAGCAATATTGGTGATTAATGACGAAGGTTATTTTTGATGGCCTCATGAAAATGCTAAACAAAAGTGATATTAATTTCCTCTTTTAAGATACAAGCTAATTGATTTTATGCTGTGCTAATTAAAAATAGATGACTTTCCTTTCATAGGGCTGTGTCATAAATCCAAGGCCAGGCACAGCTCCTTAGGGGGCTGACCATCAACTGACCATTCCTTCAGAACTGAAAGAGTGGCCATCATATTTGTCAGCTGTATGGTAAAGAGTATATTTACTCTTCTCCTGGCAGGTAAATATTTGCAAGGCAAATAATAAATTCAACATTAATCAAAGCAGTAGCTATATTTGAGGAACTCTGAATAGAGTGGAGATGTCATGTAACAGAACAAAATAAAGACAGAGTGGTGGATTTGAGACAAAGAAAATGGCTGCTAGGAATTTATAGGTTTTTGTAAAGTGCTTTCATTGTTCTAAAAGGCTTCAGACATTTGAAGTAATGCTGGTCTGCAAACTGCTAATATATATGAAGTGTAACCATGGCACGCATACGTTTGCTTATATAAATACTGATTCTGGTACATTATCAAATTATTAAATAATATTTTCTAACATGAGTGTTCATAATTATTTACATTATACATTGCAAACATTTCATTAATACTCTTTGCCAGATACTAGTACTTTTGTGTCAATGCATGTCACAGTAACCACTTAATTTTTCTTATCAACACCGCACTTTTTAGATGAATAAACACACACATGAGCAGGACAAAACTGTGTGTTTGTGTGTGTGTGTGTGTGTGTGTGTGTGAGAGAGAGAGAGAGAGAGAGAGAAGCACATATATAGACACACAGACATAGAAACTAGGGATATCAGAGAATTCCGCCATGGATCTCAGTGAGGCCGAATGCCAGTGCATTCGGCCCCCCGAAATCCGTGGCAGAACGAAGCCCTCCACCCCCCACCCCGCGAAATGGGCCCTGAATAGAGCACCTACCTGCTGCCATCCGCGCTGTCTTGAGAATGATAGCCGCATGTGCAGCTGCCATTCGCTTTTTCCATAAGGCCGTGATAGGCTACATAAATACTTACGTAGCCTATCATGGCTAATGCAGGGACGCCATTTGTATCCCTGCAGAAGCCGTGATAGGCTATGTAAGTATTTACGTAGCCTATCACGACAAAACTAAGGGAACGCAAATGGCAGCAGCTACAGCGGCCTCCATTTGCGTTCCCTTTTTTCCCGCCATGATAGGCTACATAAATATTTACATAGCCTATTACAGCAAAACAGAGGGGCGCAAATGGTGTAGTGGCCGCCATTTGCACCCCTCTGTTTTGCAGTAATAGGCTACGGAAATATTTATGTAGCCTATCATGGCGGAAAAAAAAGGGAATGCAAATGGTGGCCGCTGTAGCCGCCGACACTTGTGTTCGCTGTTGTGTTGTTGTTTTTTTGCTGTGATAGGTTACGTAAATATTTTAGGGGTGGACGAAAGTCCCTTACCTTTCGCCGAAGCTTTTTCGCGGTGGGGGGGAGCGCTTCACTGCTCCCCCCGCGAAGTTCAGGCCGGGGGGGGAGGCTTCCCGCCTCGCCTGGCTGAAATTCAGGCCGGGGGGAGAGGCTTCCCGCCTCGCCCGGCCGAAATTCAGGCCGGGGAGGAGGCTTCCCGCCTCGCCCGGCCGCGAACTCGAAAGTAAAACAAAAAACAAAAACACGTCCCCTGATAGGCTGCGTGACGATTCACATAGCCTATCACGGCTAGATCTGGAAAGTCAGCCGTGATAGGCTACGTGAATCATCACGTAGCCTATCACGGGTGACTTTAAAAAAAAAAAAAGCGCGTACGCGAATGGCGGCCCCCATAGGGAGCCGCCATTCGCGTTCCTTATTTAGTTGCTGTAGTCTACGTCAATGTTTACGTAGACTACGGCGAAAATAAGGGCAACGCATAGCGCATAGCGTTGCTCTTATTTTCGCCGTAGTCTACGTAAACATTGACGTAGACTACAGCAACTAAATAAGGAACGCGAATGGCGGCTCCCTATGGGGGCCGCCATTCGCGTAAGCGCTTTTTTTTTTTTTTTAAAGTCACCCGTGATAGGCTACGTGACGATTCACGTAGCCTATCACGGCTGACTTTGCAAATCTTGCCGTGATAGGCTACGTGAATCGTCACGTAGCCTATCAGGGGACGTGTTGTTTTTTTTTTCTTTCATTGCAATGGCGGGGGCGGCAGCCGGTCGAAAGACCGGCTGCCACTCCCGCCCCGCTCGAACACCGGACGAACCGCCAGCCAGACCCGCCACCGGGAGGGACATTCAGGGAAGGTAAGTCCCGTCCCGGGGGGGGGGCGGGGGGCGGGGGGGCGGAGGATTTCTCCCCGAAACTTGTTCGGGGGGCCGAACACGTTGGCGCTCGGCCCCCCGAAGTTTCGGGGAGAAATTCTCCGCCATCCCTAAAATATTTACGTAGTCTGTCACGGCAAAATACAGGGACACAAATGGCGGCGGCTACAGCCGCCTCCATTTGTGTTCCTGCAGGCTGCCCAGCGGCTGGATGTCCGGCTGCGGGCAGCCCCGGCCGGTGGCTCCACGGAATCTCTGTGGAGCAGAGCTAGCCAGAGAGAATTTTGGAGGGAGGGACAGAGCGCCTCCCCCCCACCGCGAATGTCACCCTTCGAAAAGGTAAGTGACTTTTGTACATCCCTAATAGAAACACAAAGAGAGGCGGAATGGGAATGCTACCAACATTTTGTAAATAGCCATGCCTCCCTCACAGAGAGAGAATCTGTGGTAGAGGAACCACCAGTTCCTATCCACTGCTGGCATGATATAGCCAGGGCAGGAGGTAGAGGTACTTTTTTCTTTCCCTTCCCCTTCACACAGATATTTTTTTCCCCTGCTTCCCTCCTTTCCCTTCCATCAATGAGATAGAAATTAAATATGGCAGGTCCAGGGCTGATGTAGTTCTTGGCACTTGTGTCCCCTGACATACTGTTCTTAGCCCCACTATAGTTGGAATAGAAACACTGGCTGATCCTGGGAGACATCTGAATGTGGACCTCCCTTTCTAAAGTTGGAGAGGTAGGTCTGCAGCATTCGATGGCCTGTAAGTCACCATCCCTAGGAACATAAGATTGCTCCCTAACTTGGAAGTTTAAAACAAGCAAGCATCACTGTAGTCAAGAGAACTCTATGAGAGATATATTGCTTGCATTTCTCTTTGAATCCTTATTGAAACAATTGGACAATGACTATTCTGATTGAAGTCAGAAATCAGATGGATGTTTCTGCTAAGATTTGGCTTAACACTAAGCTTGTGGATAAGCGCAGTTATAATGTTTTGTGAGTGCTCTAAAATGGGCTAAAAATTTAAAAGTAAACTAAACTGCTCAACTTTCTGTAAAATCTCTACGCTAAAGATTTCCTGACTTACAAATTCCAGACGGTAGCTGAGTTCAGTTCATTAACACAGTGTTATGCTGTGAGGTCACATTTTAAAAGTGAGCTATAACACATTAGTAGTTACTTTCTCATAGAAATGATAGTTTTTGAAGTAATACATAATGAATTACTTGTAGATTGCTCGTATGTTTTTCTTGTCCACTGCCTAATTAGACTTGGACCATAGTGGATGCCTTGTCAGTGTCATTCATGCTTTTCAATAGAATTAAGTTTCTTGATAGGCCTGTAACTGAGTGACAGCTAAGTCCAGAAACCATATTTTTCCCCTTCTGGTATCATATTTTCAAAAAGTAATGTAACAAGTATCCTTTGCTTCAACAAATGACAAGATTGCTTGTTCTTTTAATAGAATATTTTTTATAGTTTGAAAATCATTTATATTTAGAAGTTCTACAGCATGTCAAACGCTCAGCAGGGATAATGCATTATTTCTACACTTTTCTTGAAAATGGAAAATAGAGGGCTTAATGGAAGGGGACCTGGGGAAAGACAGAATTTGCAGGATATTAGAGAAATTGTAGAAGGGGGTTTAGTTTTTTATTTCTGTGTGTGTGTGTTAACATAAAGAGGTAGATGTTTCACCCATTCCGGACAGTATAGTCTGTTGTTTTGTAAGCATTTCAAGTCCTTTTATACTCATTAGAAAACTTCATAATTGCATTTCCCTCTTAATTTATTTCTTTTCTGATGTAAGCTATACTGTGACCTGGGCACTACTTGCAGTATCGTATGGTCAAAGAAAAAAAATGAATAAATGCACTGCAATTCATATTTCATTCATTATTTCAGGCACATATGTCAGGTGCTATGTGGGAAGTCATGTAAAACTATTGTGATGTCAACCAAACAGTTGAAGTCTCACCATAAAGATGGGATATAGCTAAGTGGATGGGAGAATTCCAATTTTACTTTTCCTTCCTTATTGATATAGTCTTTGTCTCACTTGCCTTTCTCTTAGTTCCTGTTTTTCCATTCTTTCTTTATCTATCTGTTTTTGACATTTCTCCTCTCTTGTTTTCTTTGGTCACTGCCAGGGGCCACATCTGGCCCTTCCCTCACACCTTGCCACATCTCCCCTTCTCTCTCTCCCTCCCCCCCAAATTTTGTGGCATGGAATCTTCAGTGATCAGCAGTGTACAATGAATGGATAGGTGAGCTGTGCATTAGCATGTGACTGAAATATGACTCCATCCACTGATTTGTATTTGTGCTGGTATACTCTTAATTATCTTGTTTATTGGATATGATTTCAAGGCCATGGGCTGTGATTTTTTAAATATATTTTATTAATACATAAAAACAATATATAATGTAGCAGTATATAACATAATAATAACAATATATAACATAATATATTCACTAAGCTACTATTGATCTTTCACATCAAATCATCTAAAAATATTAGCTATTCAACCCTAAAGACCTGCATAGTACTACATATATAAATCCATCATTGAGTTAACACCAAATAGGATAAATAACACATAGCATCAAATATTACATGCCTTTACACCAATAATTTGGTGAAATAGCAAAGCAAGAATATATACTAATTCCTATACCATAATTATTTTCCCAGTATTCAATTAAAGATTTTTCACTCCTCCATAAATTTGGGATTCTTTTGTCTGTCATCTCTCAAGTTAACTACTTCACTCAATTTCAGCAACTGAATTCACCAAATTCAACTGCAATTGAACTGCAATTCACCAAATTCAATTTCAGTAACTGCAATTCACTAAACTTCAGTAAACCATTCTTTATATGTAATTCGTTTAGTATATTTCTAGTTCTGGCAATAATCATTTTTGCTGTCTTTACCAAAATAGATATAATTGGCTGGTGAATTGTTGGGATGTCAGATTGAAAAGTCTAATAACATAGTTTTAGGGTTAATGGACAAGTTGTGCCTACTTATACTAGCTACATACTCACATTATGGCCAAAATAAAAGGATTTTTGAAATTCAAAATTATATTGCTAGATTTACTGAAATTTCCTCTCTACACCTATGGCAAATGAGAAAGGGGAACGTCACAACTCTTCTGTTCTAACATATACCAAAAACTGGAATTGTTCACCATATTCCACCTTATTATCTTCTTTAATCTCATTGAATGGTAATATTTTACAATATTTGGACATAATATTCCACCTTGAGGTTTAGGTCTTTGTAATATTATTAAAGCTGTTCTGTGTTTTTTTATTAGCACATATAAAGTCCTCAAACACTTTTTCTAATGTTTTTGCCATGAAGCAAGTTCTTTATTGATTATCTCAATCGAAACATTTTCTAGAATGAACAAAAATCTAGGAAAGACTATCATTTTTATCAGAGAAATCCTGCTAAACCAGAAGAGCTTTAAATTATTCCATCTTTTAATCACACTTTTTGTATACTCTCATAATGTAAATAATTTACTTTCTTTGGTTCACTCAAATTAGTCGATGAAAAAAAATACCCAAATAGTGAATAGGGTTACTTTACCATTTTAAATTATATTGTTGCACTATTTCCTGTCTGTCTTGTTCTCAAACATGTATTTCCATCAATTCTGTCTTTAATTTATTTAATTTATATCCAGAGACTTGATGGTATTGAATTATTATTTGTAATACGTGATCCAGCAATTCCTTAGGGTCTTGCAGTGATAGCATAACATTACATCATTGGCAAATAAGCTTATATTTTAAGTACTGATATCCAACTTCACTGATATCCCTTCAATATTCTGATTTTTCCTAATCTTGTCCACACAAGACTCTATGCTTATTTATTTATTTGTTTATTTCTACACTGCCCCATAGCCGAGGCTATCTGGGTGGTTTACAACAATTCATAAAAATACACCAGCATTACAAAATACGACATAATAAAAACAGTCCAAAATTTTAACACTGAAAAATTAAAACAATGTAAACAGCTAAAAGCAATTTAAGTAGACAATATATTTCACAGTCTTCCCGTTCAAAAACTACAGACATAAATGTCCCATCATATACCATGGGAGTCGGGAGATCCAGGTTCTAGTCCCCACTCGGCCATGGAAGCTCACTGGGTGACTTTGGGCCAGTCACAGACTCTCAGCCCAACCCACCTCACAGGGTTGTTGTTGTGAGGATAAAATGGAGAGGAGGAGGAGTATGTACACCGCCTTGAGTTCCTTGGAGGAAAAAAGGCGGGATATAAATGTAATAAATAAATAAATAAATAAATAAATAAATAAAATTTATCTGGCACCGAAAAGATGACAGTGTCGGCGCCAGGTAGGCCTCAGTGGGGAGCTCATTCCAAATTTGGGGGCCACCACTGAGAAGGCCCTCTCACTTGCTGCTACCTTCCAAGCCTCTCTTGGAGGTGACACTCGGAGGGATGCCCCAGATGTTGGTCGTAGTGTCCGGGTATGCTAATGATAAATAAAAGTACAGAAAATGGATAGCCTTGTCGGGTCCTTCTTTGAAGACCAAACATGTTTGTTAGCTGACCATTAATAATTTTTGCTTCTAGTTTTTTTTATAAATTGCCCTTATACAGTCAGGAAAAGGTCACTGTATAGTATATTTTGGGGGAGTAGTAAACAGAAATTGCCATTCCATTCTATCAAAGGCTTTCTCTGCATCAAGAAAGAGCATAATGGCTTTACATTTATGTTCTTTACCCAAAAATAATAAGTGAAAGATCTATTCTAGTCCTGTCTGCTATTTTTGTATTGTAAAAAAATCCAGTTTGATCGGTATGCACATATCTACCAATTATTTAAACTTGGTGCCAGTATTGCTGTAAAGATTTTATAGTCTTGATTGAAAAGAGAAATCGGTCTGTAAGAATTTGGTAAAGTAGGATCTTTCTCTGATTTCTCTATTAATACTATTTTTGTCTCCTTCTGTAAGTTTGGTATCTGTTGTGAGTTTAAATATTCATTAAAAATAGACAATAGTTGAACTAATGTGTGCGCGCACACACTCATGGGAGGAGTGCAGCCCGCAGGGCAGGGGGTGGGGAATGGCTCCTGGACTTCTGAAATTGCCCATCACTGAGCTAGTGTCTAAGACTTTTTTATTGCTGAGGTCCCCCTGGAATGTTGGCATTTCCTAGTTTGAATCTATAACTGTGGGAAGGGCTCCATGGATCCACAGTAGTTGGATCTAGGCTTTGAGGCACAGTGCTGCTGGGCATGCTTGTATCAGCTTCCAATGCCTCAGTCCTGAGGCAGCACTGTTACCACAAAGCTCAGAAGCCCTCCCATTGCCATAGGTTTAGGAAATGGAAAATTGTAAAGGAAATCCTAAGGCAACACCCTTCAGCAGGGTTAAGGGCTGTAAGACCTTTTATTTTCCTGCCGATATTAGGAGTGGGCTAGGGCTTGGAGGCTCTTTTGCCCATTCAGAAATGGTCTGATTTTGAATTGTATTAATTTCAAATGTCCTTCAAATAAATCAATTTTAAATGGACCCATTCCAAATAAAATTCCATGTTTGCATGCATGTGTGCATGCAGGGACCCACCCATTACTTGTAGAGATGTCATGGGAATCTGAGAAGGGGGTGGAGTCTGATGGACTTTCCCCCGCTTTGCCTCCTGGATCTCATCCACCGAGCCACTGCCACTTACTGGACCTCCTTGCCGAGCGCCCATGTAGTGGCTGCCTGTCCCATTAGCAAGCTGCCATTTTGCATAAAAAATGGCAGCTTGGAGTTTTCCAGAGGTATAGTGGCGGCCGTAAAGAGAGGCCATTTATGCAACATTACAGGTATGAATGGTCTTTTTATGCCTGTGATATTGCGTAAATAGCTCCTTTACAGCTGCCATTTACATAACATTACATATCCAGAAAACCACAAGCCAACATTTTTACACAAAATGGTGGCTCGTTAAGAGGACGAGCAGCCCCGCAGCACTTGCCGGGCACTTGTTGGGTGCTCCAGCAGCTCGCATAGCAGCTCAGACAGCTCCTGGTGAAACCGGATGGAAGTGAGTCCATCCATGCCTAGTTATTTGTCACTGTATCATGACAAGGGCCTTTAAGGGTTTACGTCAGCAGATCAGCATAGAACTAGGAGACAGAAATAGTACAAATGTATTTAGCATGGTTTGCTAGTGGCAATAAAGTTTTAAAAGCGCGTCGTGAAGAGTGTGATGTGTACTTCCACAGTGCAGGGTTACTATGCACCTTTAGCTGTCACAGTGCAAACTGCATGTTATACTGTTATCTTTAGTGTAATTTCACAGAACTGAGCTATGAAGCTTTTATCTCATGCATGCTTAAAAGTAAAGTCAGTTTCAACCAATTAAAATTAATTATCTCAATCGCTAAACCACATTCTCAAGTCTAGAAATATATATCTATTATTGTAAACAAGTATGTGTTACATTTGTCAAGAAAAAGGAGGTGTCTGATGAAGTGTCTTACACTTAGTGGCTTGAATGTAGTTGAATTTGTAGAGTTGTATCAGTATGTGCATGTGTGTGTCTGTGCACATATGTGGGGGGGGGGATATTTAAATGGAGTTCTGTAGATTTCCAGTGCCTCAGATCCAAATTCAAGTTCTCATTTGCAAGAATCTGAAACCTTGAAAAACTGCATACAAAAAATCAGCACTGGAAAATAAAGAAATTTGTATAAATTATGTCTCTCTTTAGTCAAATGCATTCTGGGTCTAGATAATTCATTCTTGTTAAAAAACTATTCTGATCAGCAAAGTCCATAAATATTCTCTGTGTGGAGTCTCTGTGAAGAATGACTAATCTGTTATAAAAACAATGAACTAGTCTCTTTTCCTAATCTGTTTTCAACAGTTTTTTCTAGAAGACTTGAGCAAAAGATGTCTGCCTTTGGGGGAGGGGACTGGCATTTGTCGTTTCAAACTGATCAGAGCAAACATTCTTTCTGTTTTAGTTCTGAATTTGCCAAATGTTCCATGAAGCCTTGAGGCAATT
Organism: Heloderma suspectum; assembly: GCF_057233095.1. Lineage (NCBI taxonomy): Eukaryota > Metazoa > Chordata > Lepidosauria > Squamata > Helodermatidae > Heloderma > Heloderma suspectum. The sequence goes on along the minus strand of NC_139460.1, from coordinate 73,454,343 downwards.
AAGTGGAATAACAAGGTCTAACCGAATCTGAAATTATTCTCCAACAAATTGCTACAGGTTTTCTTTAGACTAATTAGGATGCTAGTTCAAGACATTCACAGGCAGCTCTTGTACAATGTCTGTCATTTATTAGCTTTCATAATATTTATTTAGCTTTTACCCTGCCCAATTCTTGAGCGTAGGGCAAGTAACAATGAGTAAATTAAAAGATTACACACAAACACATACACATGTCAAGGCCTAATTTCAGTCACTGAAACCATGCTCAAATAAGTGCTTGGCTTCATAAGCCTCCACAGTGCCCTTGGTGTTTTCAGGGTTGATTTCTGTGTAATGTTGCTTGTCCAACAGAGTGCCCATGAAAAAGATTAGATTGGGAAGAAAATCTTAATAGACTTTGCATAAAAGGCACATGAGTTGGAGCAATCTAGTCTCATGCTCATGAATCTTCCCTGAAACATTCATGTGATTTTTGCATTTGAATATACTTTTCCACTTATGGAGGAAAATGGGTATCCTCAAATTGGACTTACTTAGGCTTAAACTAGACATAACATGGGAGATGTGCGAATGCATATCCCGATATCTTTTCCCCCCCTTTAAACAGTGGGGCAATTTATACTGGGAGGAGTGGAGGGGAAGTCTAATCCCTTTTCCTGTGCCATAGCTTCAGTCCATACTTAGACAGCCTCCTTCATCTGATTTGGTAGAAAAGAAATGCATCAGAAGGTGCACATCTCCCATGTCACAGGACTTCTCCAGACTAAGGTTAAGACGAAATAACTTCCTGGCCATGTTTGGATGATCACAGCGGGGGAAGAAGCCGTCGTGGCTGCTCCCCTCACCTCTATGTGTGCCGCATGCATGACTTCCATTTGCATTATTCCCTGCATTGCAGTGCATGTTGGCATGTTGTCCAAACCCAGCATGCAGCGGGGGGAGGGGCATACCACTCTACAACCTCTACTGTACATCATGGGTTGTGGGGGGGGGATGTCTCCTTCCCACCGCACCGCACGGCGGGTTCAGATGACATGCCAACCTGTGCTGCAGCACAGGGAATAATGTTGTGTCATCAGTATGCTGAAGACATGCAGCTCTATTTCTCCTTTTCATCTTCTTCAGGTGAGGCTGTGGATGTGCTGAATCAGTGCCTGTCTGCGATAATGGGCTGGATGAGGGCTAATAAACTGAAACTCAATCCAGATAAGACTGAGATGCTGACTGGATGGAGGGTGTTCAATCTGTTCTGGATGGGGTAGCACTCCCCTGAAGGAGCAGGTCCGTAGCTTGGGGGTCCTCCTGGAACCATCTTTGTCACTTGAGGCTCAGGTGGCCTCAGTTGCATGGAGTGCCTTCTACCAGCTTTGGTTGTTGGCCCAGCTACGCCCCTATCTGGACAGGGATAACCTGGCTTCAGTTGTCTATGCTCTGGTAATCTCCAGGTTAGATTACTGCAATGCACTCTACATGGGGCTGCCTTTGAAGACGGTTCAGAAGCTCCAACCTGTGCAAAATGCAGTGGCCAGACTGTTAACAGGGACCAGAAGGTCCTAACATATAAGACCGACTCTGGCCTGCTTGCACTGGCTGCCTATATGCTTCCGAATTCAATTCAAGGTGCTAGTTTTAACCTATAAAGCCCTACATGGCTTGGCACCGCAATACCTCATGGCACGCCTCTCCCAAAATGAACCTACCCGTACACTACATTTAGCATCTAAGGCCCTCCCCTGAGTGCCTCCTCCAAGGGAAGTTCGGAATGCAGCAGTGAGGGAGAGGGCCTTCTCAGTGGTGGCCCCCATCTGTGGAACAAGCTCCCGATGAGGTCCACCTGACACCAACATTATTATCTTTTCAGCACTAGGTTAAGACCTACCTCTTTTCCCAGGCAATTGGCAGCACATAATGAGTTTTAGTCGATCCTGGATGTGTCTTTATTATGTCTGATAGTTCGATGTTGTTTTTAATTATATGCTGTTTGTGTATATTGTTTGTGTGCTTTTATGTGCTTTTTTGTAAATGGTTTTTACACTTTTTATATTGTATTCAATGTTTTAACTTTTGTAAACCGCCCAGAGAGCTTCGGCTATGGGGCGGGATAAATAATAAATGCAATAAATAATGCAAATGGCGGTTGTGTGTGAGGCACATGCGGAGGCAGGGGGAGCAGCAATTATGGCTTCTCCCCACTCCCCCGCCATGATCATCCGAACTCAGTCCCTCAAATGTTTTCCTTTTCTTCTAGGAGCTGCAGCTATGCTTCTTGCCCCTACCAATTATTTCCCCCCGTTAGCTGCACAATTCCAGAGCAAGGTTAAGAAGTGTTATTGTCACTATGGCATCAGAGAGCTAAAGGGAAAAAAGCACTAAGCAGTGGCAGGGTCCAGATCAGGGTAAGAAGACAGCTGTGAATAGATGTTGTAAAGGTAAGCAAGCAGAGCAACAGTGGATCTTTGATGAATATTTTGCTCCCAAGCTGCCTTTCATGGCGGAAATATTTGTCAGAATACAATTCAGCACAGTGGTAGTTCAGAAATCTAAAAAAAAAAATAAAAAAAATCCCACATGGAATTTGGAAATGATATCCATGTTTCTGACAGTGATCTTGGAGTCATTTCCCTGTAACATTTTCCCATGCTGCTCTGATACATTTAGATTCAGGAACCACATGGGTGCAGCCAATGCGGTGGTTTCTCTCCACCAAATAGTTGCCCAGATGGAGCAAAAGGTGGCATGGGAGTCATAAGGAACTACATAATTGACTTCATCTGTGCTGTTCCCAAACTGAAATGTTACCATTGTGCTTTAAGAAAGCTACATGGAAATATCCCACATATTTCTGAACTATTGAATAAATTGCCCCTGAGTCTCACAAGTGGGACCTACTGTATATCAAAATGTTGCAGTGCAGAGTGCTTCTTTTCAGTGTTCTAGTCTAGCCTTTCCAAACCAGGTGCCCTCCAGATGTGTTGGACTTCAACTCCCATAATTCCTAGCCAATTATGTAATTGCAGTCCAACACATCTGGAGGGGACCAGGTTGGGGAAGACTACTCTAGTCAGTCAGCTGTGCTGTCTTCCAGGATACTGCATTCTGTTCCACTTACCACCTTGTTTTCCATCCCCCACACAACAGTAAGTCAGCAGTTCATGGCTACTAAGTGTGCTCAGTTGTCAGTGATCTGTTTTGGGTCCTTCACCACCCTTTCCACCTTCCTTAAAGGTTTTTTTTTTTTGTATGTCTGCAAACTTTGGGGTTCCCCCAAGCCTGCTGATAAGGCTTATAATGGACAAAATATCTATGCAAGTTAAGAACACTTTGCAACCTAATTTCATGGTTGATTTTGGGGGGAAATGGTTCCTGGTGTTGCTTATATGGGTTGGTTCTAAGAAGAAATATGTAGGAGGCGTGCTAGGCATGCTAGACCTTATCCTATATTTAAGCTGTGTATGCCAACAAATTTGGAATACTCAACAGTGGCCACAAGACTGGAAAAGGTCAGTTTACATTCCAGTTGCAAAGAGGGCAATGCCAAAGAGTGTTCAAACTACCGTACAATTGCGCTCATTTCACATGCCAGCAAGGTGATGCTCAAAATCCTACAAGCTAGGCTTCAGCAGTATGTGAACCGAGAACTACCAGAAGTACAAGCTGGGTTTCGAAGAGGCAGAGGAACTAGAGATCAAATCGCCAACATTCGCTGAATCATGGAGAAAGCAAGAGAATTCCAGAAAAAGTCTATGTCTGCTTCATTGACTACGTGAAAGCCTTTGATTGTGTGGATCACAACAAACTGTGGAAAATTCTTAAAGTGATGGGAGTACCAGACCACCTTACCTGTCTCCTGAGAAAACTGTACGAGGGTCAAGAAGCAACAGTAAGAACCAGACATGGAACAACCGATTGGTTCACAATTGGGAAAGGACTACGACAAGGCTGTATATTGTTGCCCTGCTTATTTAATTTATATGCAGAGTACATCATGAGAAATGCCGGGTTGGATGAATCACAGGTTGGAATTAAGATTGCCAGGAGAATTATCAACAACCTCAGATATGCAGACGATACCACCCTAATGGCAGAAAGCGAAGAGGATCTAAAGAGACTCTTGTTGAGGGTGAAAGTGGAGAGTGCAAAAGCTGGTTTGAAACTCAACATTAACAAAACGAAGATCATGGCATCTGGCCCCATCACTTCCTGGCATATAGAAGGGGAAGAAATGGAAGCAGTGACAGATTTTATTTTCTTGGTCTCCAAGATCACTGCAGATGGTGACTGTAGCCATGAAATTAAAAGATGCTTGCTCCTTGGGAGGAAAGCTATGGCAAACCTAGACAGCATAGTAAGAAGCAGAGACATCACCTTGCCGACAGAGTTTCGTATAATCAAAGCTATGCTTTATCCAGTAGCAACGTATAGCTGTGAGAGCTGGACTATAAGGAAGGCTGAGCACCGAAGAATCGATGCTTTCGAAATGGTGCTGGAGAAGACTCTTACGAGTCCCCTGGACTAGAAGGAGGCCAAATCGTCAATCCTAAAGAAAATCAACCCTGATTTTCTGACATGACTGAACAACTGACCACAACAACAACACGGCCTAGGAGCCAATTACCTGATGGAGCGCCTTCTCCCTTATGTATCTGCCCAGATAGATAGAGTGGGGGTGCCCTTTTTATGGTGCTGCATTCGCCTGTAGTTTGATACACAACAACTCGAGAAAGGTCATTTTCCATACAGGCACCTGACTATGGAACTCCCTCCTTCTTCATATACTGGTGGCGCCAAAACTTACAAGCTTTCAGCACCAGCAAAAGACCTATTCGTTTATGCAGGCTTTAGATTGACTATTTCTCACTTTCAGTTTGTTGCATCGTGCAAACTGTTATTTATCTCCCCTATTTTTCTCCCGTTTATGTTTTTTTTTGTCATTGCTGTATTATTTTATTGTTTGTAACCGGCTTTGGGAAAGGAAAGGAAATGAAATGAAAATGAAAAGTAGATAAGAAACATTAACCAATATTTCATTAACCACACATTTCAAACACAGCAACCAATTTTCACTTATGTGTTATCTTTGTTAGATCAAATTCATCTAAAGTATACAAATTTGTATCACCTTCATCTTTTAAACTCGGTTGTCACTGTCAATGTTGTTGTTGTTGTTCAGTCATTAAGTCATGTCTGACTCTTCGTGACCCCATGGATCATAGCACGCCAGGCCTTCCTGTCCTCCGCTCTCTCCCGGAGTGTGCTCAAGTTCATATTCATTGCATCGGTGATGCTGTCTAGCCATCTCATTCTCTGCCGTCCCCTTCTCCTTTTGCCTTCAATCTTTCCCAGCAAAAGGGTCTTTTCCAGGGAGTTTTCTCTTCGCATTAGGTGGCCAAAATATTTCAGCTTCAGTATCTGTCCTTCCAATGAGCACTCAATGATTTCCTTTAGGATTGACTGATTTGACCTCCTTTCAGTCCAGGGGACTCATAAGAGTCTTCTCCAGCACCACAGTTCGAAAGCGTCAATTCTCTGCCTAAGCTGTGTATGGCTTTCTATATCAGCATAAGTACCTTGATCTTGGCTTGGTAGCTTATTGGCGGTCAGTGGCTGTCCCACTCAGCAGCCTAGCTGTGGCATTTTGTACTAGCTGCAGCCTCTCAGGTAGCTCCATGTAAAGTGCATTGCAATAGTCTATTCTTAAAGTATATACCACTCTCTTCCACTGAGAGATCTGTTAACTGGCAGTGACATTATTTCCCAGGAGTGCTCCTAGTACAGGCTGAAAGAGAGAAAGTCACGGGAATGCTGTGGGCATAATACATCTTGATTTCAGCAAAGCATTTTACAAGGTTTCCCATGATAGATGAGAGCCAGTGTGGTATAGTGGCTAGAGTGTTAGACTGGGATCTGGGAGATCCAGGTTCTAGTCCCCACTCGGCCATGGAAGCTCACTGGGTGGCTTCGGGCTAGTCACAGACTCTCAGCCCAACCCACCTCACAGGGTTGTTGTGAGGATGAAATGGAGGAAGAGGAGGATTATGTACACCACCTTGGTTCCTTAAGGAGGAAAAAAAGTGAGATATAAATGTAATAAATCAATCAATGATATCCTTGTTGACTAGATGGTAAAATGTGGGTTGGGTAATACAGTTAGGTGGATTTACAGCTAGTTGAGCAACCATAGTCAGCAAGTGCTAATTAGTGGCTGGCATCAAAGGTCTTGAGTGGAGTACCACAGAGCTCTGCCTTAGGCCCTGTGCTGTTCAACATTTTTATAAATGACTTGGATGAGTGTGTAGAGCGCTTGCTAATCAAATTTGCAGGTAACACTAGGGATGTATGAAACTCACTTACCTTTTCGCGGATTGTGTTTGTGGTGGGGGGGAGGCGCTCTGTCCCTCCCCCCGGAATCCTCGACCGGGGGGGGGAGGCGATCCGGTCCTCCCCCCCGGAATCCTGCCCGGCCGGCTCTGCTCTGCAGCGGCTCCGCAGAGCAGCCAGCCAAGGCCGTCCGCAGCCGGATTTCCGGCCGCGGACTGGCTGGTGTGGATGCAAATGGCGGCTGCCATAGCAGCCGCCATTTGCATCCAGCCAGGCAGCGTGATAGGCTACGTAAGTCTTTATCTAGCCTATCACGGCTGGGCACCCCCCAAAAAAACGGCGTACGCAAATGGCGGCAGCTATGGCAGCCGCCATTTGCATTCCCTATTCTTCGCCATTCTAGCCTACGTAAATATTTACGTAGACTTTTACAGCAAAAAAAAAGGGAACCGCAAATAGCATAGTGGGCGCTATTTGCGTTTCTCTTTTTTTTCGCCATAAAAGCCTACATAAATATTTACGTAGGATAAAACGGCGGGGAAAAAAAGAACGCAAATGGCGCCCACTACGCTATTTGCAGTTCCCTTTTTTTGCCGTAATTGCCTACGTAAATATTTATGTAGGCTAGAACGGCAAAAAATAGGGAACGCAAATGGCGGCCGCCGTAGCCGCCGCCATTTGTGTATGCTTTTTTTTTTTTTTTTACACCGCCGTGATAGGCTACATAAAGACTTATGTAGCCTATCACGGCTCGAAGGACGCCAATGGCGGCTGCAGCAGCACAGCCATGGCTGGCCAGGAGTCCAGCCAGAGCCGCCGCCGCCAGAACCGCTGCCGTCACCAAATCCGCCACATCTGCCCCAGGTAAATTCCATCCCGGGGGATTCTGCGGGGGTGTGGGGGGGGCAGGAGGCCATTCTGCCACGGGTTCCGGGGGGCCGGATTCTAAAGAATCCAGTGTCACTGGAATCTGTGGCGGAATTCTCTGCCATCCCTTGGTAAAACAAAGCTAAGAGGGACAGCCAGCATTGTAGAAGACAGGATCAAGATTCAAAAGGATCTAGACCAGCTGGAACACTGCGCCGAGTCTAACGAGATGAAATACAACAGAGATAAATGTGAAGTCTTCCATTTAGATACCAAAAACTCAAAGACTCAAGTATAGGATGTGGGAGACATCCTGTGTCAGGCAGCAGTACATGTGAAAAGGACCTAGGTGTCTTAGTGGATCACAAGCTGAATAGGAGCCAGCAGTGCAACACAGCAGCTAAGAAAACTAATGCAACCTTGGGCTGCATTAGCAGAAGCATAGTGTCCAGAACACGGGAAGCAATAGTTAGTTTCACTCTATTCTGTGTTAGTCAGGTCGCATTTGGAATACCATGTCCAGTTCTGCTGTTGTTTACTCGGTCAGTCGCTTCCGACTCTTCATGACTTCATGGACCAGCCCATGCCAGAGCTTCCTGTCGGCTGTCACCACCCCCAGCTCCCCCAAGGTCGAGTCCGTCACCTCCAGAATATCATCCATTACCTTACTGGCATGTGAAATAAGTGCCACTGTTTGGTAGTTTGGACATTCTTTGGTGCTTCCCTTTTTTGATATGGGGATATAAGTTGATATTTTCCAATCTGTTGGCCATTCTTGTGTTTTCCAAATTTGCTGGCATATGGCATGCATCACCTTGACAGCATCATCTTGCAAGATTTTAAAGAGTTCAGCTGGGATACCGTCATCCCCTGCTGCCTTGTTATTAGCAATGCTTCTTAAGGCCCATTCAACCTCACTCTTCAGGATGTCTGGCTCTAGCTCACTGACCACACCGTCAAATCTATCCCCAATATTATTATCCTTCCTATACAGATCTTCCGTATATTCTTGCCACCTTTTCTTGATCTCTTCTGCTTCTGTTAGGTCCTTGCCATCTTTGTTTTTGATCACACCCATTTTTGCCTGGAATTTACCTCCCATGTTTCTAATTTTCTGGAAGAGGTCTCTTGTCCTTCCTATTCTATTATCTTCTTCTGCTTCCGCGCATTGCTTGTTTAAAAATAATTCCTTATCTCTTCTGGCTAACCTCTGGAATTTTGCATTTAAGTGGGCATATCTCCCCCTATCACTGTTGCCTTTTGCTTTCCTTCTTTCTTGGGCTGCTTCCAGTGTCTCAGCAGACAGCCATTTTGCCTCCTTGGTTTTCTTTTTCTTTGGGACGTTTTTTGTTGCCGCCTCCTGAACAATGTTGCGAACTTCTGTCCATAGTTTTTCCGGGACCCTATCTACTAAATCTAGTCCCTTAAATCTATTCTTCACCTCCACTGCATATTCATGAGGAATATTCGTGAGCTCATATCTAACTGATCTGTGGGTCTTCCCTATTCTCTTTAGTCTGATTCTAAATTGTACAATAAGAAGTTCGTGATCTGAACTACAAGCAGCTCCAGGTCTTGTTTTTACCGACTGCATAGATGTCCGCCACCTTTGGCTACAAAGGATGTAGTCAGTCTGATTTCGGTGTCGACCGTCTGGTGAAGTCCATGTATAAAGTCATCTCTTAGGTTGTTAGAAGAGAGTGTTTGTAATGCACAGTGAGTTGTCTTGGCAAAATTCTATCAGCCTATGCCCTGCTTTATTTTGTTCTCCCAGACCATGCTTGCCTGTAATTCCAGGTGTCGTTTGACTACCCACCTTAGCATTCCAGTCTCCTGTAATGAAAATAACATCTTTTTTTGGCGTACTATCCAGTAGGTAGGTGCTGCAGATCCTCATAGAACTGATCTACTTCTGCTTCTTCAGCATCTGTGGTTGGGGCGTATATTTGGATCACTGTGATCCAGTTCTGGGTACTGCCTTTTAAGAAGGACATTGACAATTTGGAACATGTCCAGAGAAGATTAACCAGGATGGTGAAGGGTCTGGAAACCTATGAGGTCCTATGAGGAACTGTTGAAAGAGCTGGGTATATTTAACCTGGAGACATGATAGCAGTCTTCAAATATCTGAAAGACTTTCATGCAGAAGATGGAACAGACTTGGCTGTTATTCCAGAGGGCAGGACTAGAACCAACAGGAAATTTCAGGGAAGCAGATTTCAGCTAAACATTAGGAGAAACTTTCTAACAGTGAGTGCTGTGGAATGGATTGCATCAGGCAGTGGTGGGTTCTCCTTCACTGGAGGTATTTAAGCAGAGGCTGGGTGCGCACCTGTCAGGGATGCTGTAGCTGTACAATGCATTGCAGAGCCTGCATTGAATAGGTTGTTGGACTAGATAATCTCCAAGCTCCCTTCCATTCTATGATTCTATTGATTTGTTAGCATATGAACCATGACAAGTTGCCATACCTGAGAGCATGATTCTCAGTCATCCAAAGTGGCAAGCCTGTAAAGAAGCATCTACTAAGAACTGCCAGATATCTAAAAAAATATGACCCTGAGGGCTTGAACTGTTTGAGAACCTTTGGATCAGGTACACCCATACTAAGATCAAATTCTGTTTGTGATTTTAGATTTTGTGCTTGGCAATTCAGATTACTTCATTTTTTAAGCAGTAATGATTTACAGCCAACTGGATCTATTGCTTTCTCCTTTCTGCCCTGTCTCAGATTTTTCCACAGTGGTAGGGTATCTTTGCATTTTCTCATATGACAATGGAAAAAGCTATTGGTTTTCTTAATAAGACTGCATACAAATGTGCTTGTAGTTATATCTATGATTTACTTTATGATGCTCTACAACCTATATCATCAATCCACTAAAACATTACAATGGAAGGGTGAGAGAAAGAATAAGACTCTTTGGAACAGCAGTTCGGCAGATACAAAAACATAATATGGATAAGTTTATCTGTGTGAAAGTTGCAGTTGAGATAGACTGTGTTAATGAGATGAAGTTTCTTCACCTGGAGCCCATCTGTAATTAGATAAGGAATACTGACAGGAGTAGTGAGTAAGTGGCTGCCCTCCAATGACAACTATTGACTGAACATTAGGTTGTGCATGAAATGGTGATGCAGTCGATAAAAGCATCAAGCCTTGTTTGGTATAACCGTGCTGATTACTGTCTAATTTGCTGCTTGGAAAGGAGCCACAAATGTTTCTGCCCTATGCTTAGAGTTGATGAGAGTTGCTGCTTATGTTTAGTCTTGCATTTACTAGTGAACTTCCCATGATGAGGGCAATGCACAGTGCAGCATGGTGCAGAGCACAGAACCAAAGTGTAACATTTTCTGCTGGGCCAAAACTGGGGAAATGGTGTTGTATATCTGGATCCTGCCATTTTTGCCCATTCTTCTGGGCTAAATTACTTAAACTCTGTCAGGTTGGATGGGGACCATTGGTGAACAGCAATTTTCAAGTCTTGCCACAGGTTCTCAATCAGATTGAGGTCTGGGCTTTGACTGGGCCATTCTAAGACATTCAGGTTCTTGTTTTAAAACCATTCCAGTGTAACTTTGGCTGTGTGGTTAGGGACATTGTCCTATGGAAGGTGAACCTCTGCCCAGGTCCGTTGCAGACCGAAATGGATTTTCCTATAGAATTTGGCTGCATCCATTTTGCCCTCAAATCTGACCAGCAAAAGGAGTGAATATTTATGCAATCCAGACTTTTAAGTTTTTAATTTGTAAATTATTTTGTAAAATATGTAGATTTCCCCCCACTTCGACATCATGAACTATTTTGTGTAGATCAGTGACAAGAAATCCTAATTAAATCCATTTTAATTCCAAGTTGTAACACAACAAAATGTGGATAAGTCAAAGCGGGGTGAATACTTATGCAAGGCACTATAGAATCTCATGCCAATAATAGCCAATGTATATAGGCATTAACTGACAGGAAGTGGGGTTGTGCACCCTCCTACAGGGACATACCCATATCTCAAGAAGAATGTCCTCTATGCTATGGCTGGAATTGCATCTGACCCAACATTTTCTTTTGCACAAGATACTGACAAGCATACTTACACCATGTCAATAGCTAATGTATGTGGAAATAAATAAGGGACTGGGAATGTGCATCCCACAATAACCTTTGGGCCACATTTCACATTTCCAGGACAGCTTCTTCTATGAGATGGCATAGAATCACATCCAACCCAATGTTTTGCTTTGGTATAAGACACTTTCAGTCATGTGGGATGGCAGAAAGCTTATTGTGGGCCGTATATCCCCAGTTCCTTCTTCATTTATGCCCACATTGACTATTATTGGCATGGAGGTGCCATATTTGACTATCTTATGTGTCCAGACAAAATATTGGGCTGGAGGGGACTCTTTGCTAGAAGATTATGACAGTGACAATATCAGCCAGCAGGTGTTAAAACTGATATAGCAAAGGAAAGTTACAAGATTGGTTTAAGAAGTATTAGAGAGTTTTTTCCCATGCTTATTGTGCTGATAATAAAGAGACACAAATTACTCTATTAAATGTTAGAAAGATTCAAAATTTGAAAAGTTAATACACAAAAAATGGAGACCCCATTGGACCCCATAGAAGCAAAGATATTACAGTGTTATGGCTGTTACTTTTCAGCCATTTCCAGTAACATTTGGGGATGAATTATTATTTTTTGCAACTTTAAATATTGGCCCAGTTACAGGGAATAATTTTAAAACTGGCAATGCTAGTTTCAAATTGATGAACAGTGATGTCCTTCTACCTTATTAAGAGGCTGAGTATGATTTTTCTTTGCTCTTTTCTTTCACACTATTTTAAGGAGGATTCTATAATGCTTCACAGTTTTGTGCTTTTTGTAAAAAGTCCTAGGCCCCCATGTTTCACAACTTCCCAGACTATAATCTCATAAAAGAAATCTTCATGTCATATTCTTTTAGTAAGAAAAATAATCAATTGCATGGGATGGCAGTAGTAGTAGTATAAAGTAAATCTGTTTGCCTCTGGACTGCTGTTCCAATTTGAGGCAGTGACCAAAATTCCTATTAACCTTATTGCTCTTTCCAGTGAACAAGTCTTAATCCCCTTTTCCATCGATCAGCATTAATTAGAAGCTGCATTATTAAAGGTTCAGAAGAAGTCAAACATATTTATGGAGACAGTTTTCTTTCAATAAAAGAAGACACACACAATCACAATTGCTCTTCTTTAGCTGTTCTGGGAATACAGTGACTACAACAAAAAATCTTACTTGCCTGAATTATTACTGTTCAGTACTTTGAATGCAGGCTTTAGAATGTGTTTGTATTTGAGAAATTAGTGTGTTGCTGACTCTCAACACAATCGTATATGCATGCTGTTTTTAACACAGTAGGACTTAGCTCTGAATAAGAATGTGTAGGATTGTGCTGTCAGGCTAGTAAAAGCATTATGATTAGGGCATTATCTGGAAAGCCTTTACTGATATTTCCACTTCCTGTAAATAGTTGAAATGCAATATCACTCTTACATACTGCCCATATTAAAACCACAGCTAGGGTAAGAGGGGTGAGTACAGGAGCTGAACCTCTGTCCTTAGCTATCAGTCAGCTGCCTGTAAAATATACATAAAATGATGCAGAATTCGAGTTGTATTTAACTGAATCAAGTTGAAGTTCTATTCTTTTTTCATGAAAATTTACTTTCTGGATTTCATGTAAATTCAAAATTCAGAATTACTGGACAATATTTATGGTTCCTGATACCAGCCACAAAAACAAGGGCAAAGGAAAACCTTAGGGCCATACTCCAAAGTAACATGGTTGCCACATGTACTTTATCAATGTGTCTGGCCTGTTTACTAGGGATGTGTGAAAAATTCACTGCATCATGTTATTTTAATGGATTTACCCAATTCTCACCTTCTGGACCTGAATGAAGACCTGAATGCAATATGTAGTTGCAAATCTGTACTTTTTCAGGCTCGCAACATGTTCTGCAAAAAAAAACAAACAGTGTTTGACAACATGTGCATACTTGAAAAATGCACAAAGAAAAATGCATACATTTCTAAAATGTGCACACACTTTAGTCAACCAGTGCATGTGTCCAAAATTGTGTATATTTGAAAAAGAAAGATTGACAGATCTTTCCATCCTACTGTTTATGTAAAAATGGTGGGGTGGGGTGAATTATTTTTACATTACTTCTTAAAGAGTGATGTATCCTTAAAGTTCAACTGGAAAAAGTATAGTAAAAATGACATTTTGCCCTAAACAGGTTACAATTGTTTCCTATCAGGTTGTAAAAGAACACTGCCAACTGCCTGTAGATGAGCTAAGGCTTTACTTGGCAATAGGCCACTTATCTTCTGGAACAGAATGATTAGTCCCAGAGCTCCCTGTTGCCTGCAGTGGTTGTGACCAGTAATTGGTACATTTTTCTGGCAGGCTGTAATATTCACATTTTGCAGTTAAACAGTTTCCTTTTCTGGTGTAGTTTTGTTTTTATTTTGAAGTTAGTCTTATTGTTTGAACTGTATATTAGTAATATAAAAGTATATATAATTAAAATATTAATAGGGTTATTAAGACAGCCTTAAATGAGTGGAACTACAGTATAAGAGTGCTTGTGAGCAATCTCAAGAAACCAGTGCATAGCATGGAGTTAGTTATGAATATTTAGAGGCACATGCCAGGTTGCTTTATTCTCTCTGAAATCAATGAAATGTAAGTGTGCATAACAGTGCATTGGGTTGTGATCTTACGATGTCATTCACTAAAGAAGCACAGAATATATCACTGGGATGTTGCCAATATCATATATGAAAGTGGTAAGAGCTCTGTGTATTGTCAGAGGTTTGTCTGCTGTGTATGTAGGGCAGTGGCCCCCAAACTGTTTTGATCATGCATCCCATCAGTAAAACATTCTTGAGCATGCATCCCCAATATATGTATATTTATTTATAAATTATATACATGTACGACTGTATTAATATATTATGTACATTATAAAACATACACAAAAATAGAAAATAAAAAAGGATGAGATAAAGATGAAATAAATGATATTTTTAAAATAATAATTTATTTTATTTATTAACCGTACAAACCCCCTTTTGCTTTCCCCATAAAAATATTATTAATATTCCTTCATTATTTTTGAAAAACTTGGTTTAACAATTTGTGATATAGCAATTTGAAGGTCTAGTTCAAAATTCAGTTTATTTTGATACTTGGTTTTAATGGCTGTCATAGCTGACATAGCATATGTCTTCTTCTCGGCTTCATTCTGCCAAAGAAGAGTGGGAAGGGTTAATCTCCTTCCCATGCTCCTTCAGTAGGATGGCAGCTGCTCCGGTGCCAGTAACTGCGCCTTCCTCTGCCATGCCTGGCAGAGACTGCCCACAGTTGCTCTCGGTGGCCGGTGATTGTGGCAGAGGAAGGATAGGACTGGAGCTGAGAGAGAAATGCCATGGAATTTCCCTCTCGCCTCCTGTCCCATCCTGCTGCCTCTGCCCCTGCCATCACTGCACACGATGGTAGCTTGTCAGGGCAACAGGAGGCAGCTTGGTTGTCAGGCGGCTCACCTCCCCCAATGGATCATCTTGCACATGCCCTGGGGTCACAGTTTGGAGACCACAGATGTAGGGGAAGGGAGGAAAATGGACTAAAATTAGGCATTCTGACTTGGAGACTAGTACGCTTAGAGAAGGGGTCCCCAACCTTTTGGGCCTATGGGTTCACTTGTATTTTTGAGAAAGTATTTTGGTCACTGTGACGAAACACCTTTTGGGGGAGGGTCACAAAATAGTTGCCATTAGATGAGAACAATCACTAAATTTACTATTGCAACATAACATCCATTTCATAGGAAGTAAGCCCATTTCCCCAAGTCACCTCTAAATAAATTCTTCTAAATTATTTCTCCCAAATTTATTTTCCCAAAATAGGAAGGTCACCCAAAATAATTTCCGCCAAAACATACAATGCCTCCACACCCTACACTGTCAACACACAGAAAAACTCCACATTACTAACATACACAAACCCTTCAGACATTCCTTCATAAAATCCACTCTTTCCCTCTTAGGATCAGCCCCCAAAAGAACCACACTCCTCTCTCTCACTGTGGATCACCCATAAACTCTTTCTTTGTTTTATACACATATACCATTCATCCAACACATATATCCCTCCCTCTCCCCACCCCCCAAGGTCCCTCTCCAACAGTTCCCTGTTGGTTTTCACAACCTTCACTTCCCTCTGCTTTGCCTTTCTCAGTTATCTGCCTTGCTGGCTTTCTTAACCTCCCCAGCCGTCCCCCCAAAACCACAGATTATTTCTCCAGAATCCTCACTGACCTCCCCACCCCCACCCCAACTTACCCCAAACTAGCTTGCTCGCTCTTTCTTTCTTTCTTTCTTTCTTTCTTTCTTTCAGTTTTGGTGGGAAAGCAGCAGAACTCCACCCTCCTTTCCTCTGAAGAATGCTATAGGTGTAAAGGCATTCTGGGCAAGGGAAAGGAAGGTGGTTGGGTTGCAAGGGACAGAGATCTGCTGGCTTTCAGCTGCCTGCGTAATAATTATATGTGTGTGTGTGTGTACTGAGAGAAAGAAAGAGAGAGAGAGAGAGTAAAAATGAAAAAAATAATTAGGAAGGGAGGCCTTGGAGATGTCTGCTCTAAGCGTACTAGTCTCAGAATGCCAAGGGGGTGTTTAGGACACCGCGTTACTGAATCCAGATGTAGAACCATTGCACATGTAACATTTCCAAGAAATCACCCAACAGTGTAATTTGTAAGTAACTGGTCAGTATTTGAAAGCAAATTGCACTTCTTGGTTCTGTTACTGCATTACATAATGTTCAAAACTACTGTGAGATTTAGGATGTTAGATTCAAGGATTTTTTTTTAAGTGGTGCCTCCATTTAAACTGTATAATTGAGAGCCGCGCACACTCATGGGATTACAAATCACATAAATATGTTTAGGATCAAAGCTTGCCTATTTTACACAGTTAAAAACAGGAGAAACTTGAAGATAGAGCAATTATTTCAGAACACTGCTTTGAAATAAAAATACCAAATATAAGATAATATTGGTTAGGAACATATAAGTAAAGGTAGTTTGGTGTAGACACCAGAATTAACAGATGCATTGTGAAGTAAAAATGTTAGAAGACATTAATGAACATGAACAGATTAGTTTTATATGAATTCAGAGGGATCAGATAGTCTTCAGTCTTTTTAGTATCAAGATACTGGCCAATTCCTCGCTGAAGCGTGGCAGTTAAGAATCACTTCTCTATGCACTTCTCTTTTCCCAGGAGATCTCCTGTCTGTGTATTGATGAGGCATGATCCTGCACACTCTATGAGATCAGAAAAGATCAAAGGCAAATGTGACATGCCTTTAGGCCATGTGCTGAAATAAAGTCCCAACAACTCACAATGCAATTATTGTTCATTATGATTTCCTTTAGGGGAGTTTCTCATAGGGAATGCTGTAACCGAAAGGAAGGAGTTATCAAAGTGACTGAAAAAAGGTGAGTAGGGATCTGAGAGAAGGAAATAACAATTCTGAGAGAGGCCAATAATAATTCTTTTCTGCACTACAAAATAAGGTTTTCCAATCAACTCTATAACCTTATATTCTAAATAAATATATTATCACAAAAAGTTTATCAATTTTTCTGAAATCATAAATGACTGAAAGAATTGCTGCACATTATTTCTTCTTACTGAGATCATATAACAGTGTTTCATATTCAATATTTTTCAAACCCAAAATAATATAGGTAATTATGATCCGTTGATTGGGATTGGTTCAATGAATATTTACTCTAGAGGCATTCTTATTACTGGACACTTTATCTGGATCTCAAGAGAAAACCACATTAATTGTAAAGTGCATATTATTTCCCTTCACAGCTTACATCAGCTTAATTAAATATCTGAAACCAGCAAACCATGTTAGTTTTAAAATAAAGGGTTGTTGGCTGAAACTGAACATGTTAGCTGACACAGTTATATTTATCAAGTTAATTTATGACTTTTCTGTACAATCTAAGAAGTGAATGAGCCAAATCTTACAAACATAATGGAATGTGGGTTTCCTACATTTATACATTTGTGATCTGCAGGAACCATGTAAAACAGTGAAGGGGACTTTGTGTCTCCCATGTGTTTAGAAACACACATCTGCCCTTCATACTTTATGACTTGCTTACAGGAAACACAATTGTATTCCTCAAATATGGTCCTGACTTAATTGTATATTTGGTGTTCTATATGATCGAAAGTTTGCTTTTCGTGTCTTCACGATCTTGTAGTTCATCATTTTTTCTTCTTCATCCCTACCACTTTAAGGTTTTATTTTATGGGCTGGATCTAAACTAAGTTACTTGAACTTAGTTCCCATTGAAATCAGTAGCTCTTAGGTCACTGATTTCAATGGACCTAAGTTCAAGCCCACATGTGCAAGATAGTGAAAAATACTTAGATGGCAGTATTTCTTCAAATATATAGATGGTTACAGAATGCTAGTACCTAGGGGCAGAATCCAACAGTGTCATTCTGCAAACTCAGATACAGCTAGCAGAGCTTCATCAAATCTTTCCATTGCGCAAATGGTTGCACATCACTCTTGTTCAACCAGTTGAACAAGGGCTTGCACAACTGATTGTGCAAGCATGATGTAAAATCAATTGCTCAACCATTTGCGCAAGCAGTAGGGTTGGCGGAGAATTTCTCCACGAATCTTCGGGAGGCCAAGTACCGATGCATTCGGCCCCCCGAAAGTGTTGGGGAAATTCTCCGCCGGCCCCCCGCCCCCCCGGGATGGGACTTACTTTCGGCGAATGTCCCTCTCGGCGGCGGGTCCCGGCGGCAGTTCGGCGGGGGCAGGGGCGGGGGTGGCGACCGGTCTCCCGATTGGCTGCCACCGCCGCCATTGCAAAAAAAAAAAAGTAAAGAAAAAAACACACACACACACACACCCATGATAGGCTACGTAACGATTTACGTAGCCTGTCACGGCTAGATTTCCAAAGTCAGCCGTGATAGGCTATGTAAATCGTCACGTAGCCTATCACGGGTGACTTTGAAAAATAAAAAAAAGCACGTATGCAAATGGCGGCGCCCATGGGGCGCCGCCATTTCTGTTCCTTATTTTGGCACGTCTAGTCTACGTAAAGATTTACACGTCTAGTCTACGCTATTTGCGTTGCCCTTATTTTCGCCATAGTCTACGTAAATCTTTACGTAGACTAGACGTGCCAAAATAAGGAACGCAAATGGCGGTCCCCATGGGAGCCGCCATTTGCGTACGCGCTTTTTTTTTTTCAAAGTCACCCGTGATAGGCTACGTGACGATTTACATAGCCTATCACGGCTGGCTTTTGAAATCTAGCCGTGATAGGCTACGTAAATCGTTACGTAGCCTATCACGGGTGTGTGTGTTTTTGTTTTTGTTTTACTTTTTTTTCGCGGCTGGATAGATGGGACGCTCCTCCCCGGCCTGAATTTCGCTGGCGAGGGATGGGGCGCCTTCCCCCTGGCCTGAATTTCGGACGGGTGAGGTGGGGCGCCTCCCCCCCCTCGCCTGAACTTCGGGGGGAGAAGCAAAACGCCTCCCCCCCACCGCGAAGCAAGCTGAGGGACAAGGTAAGTCCCTTTCGTCCATCCCTAGCAAGCAGTTATGCATGCGTGATGCACAAGGGTTTGTGCAACCATGCTTGTACAAATGTGCCTTTAGTTGGCTTCTCCTCTTGTGCTAACAGAAACTAGGTTCTGAACTATGTGCAACATCATTTGTGCTAGTGGAATGACACAGTTGGATACTGCCCTGCAATTGGAACTTCTTGGTGTTTATTTTCCAGAAACTGAGAATCTTTCCTGGTATTCATATCCCTGTATAAATAGAATGCAGATGAGAACAAAATGTAAGCTAGTAAAGGAAGCTAATGGTTAAGGTTACCTTCCTGAGAATTGTACTCAGCAGTTCCACCAGGTCTGAGGGGAAGCCTGGCCAAGGTGCCTTACAGGGCCCTTCCATTCCCTTCTCCCCTCTGTCTCACCACTGCCCACTTTTTTTACCCAGCAACAGTGACAACTCCATCCCTCCTCCTCCTCCTCCTCCTCCTCTCCTGGCTGACTGGTTGGGCTGCTGCCTGCCAGCATGTGCTTTAAAATGAAGAACTGTGAAGGCCAGTTGAGGCTGAAGCCGTGCAACATTTTAATTTAAAATATTTATCTAAGTATGAGAGTAGCAACAAGCTGAACCAATCAGATGCTACTTTGGGGCCTATGAGAGCACTCATAGAGAGATGTGGGAGGATAGGGGTTTGTGCTTTCGTGTTCAAAAGCCACAATGCCTTGTGGCACCTTAGAGGCTCACACATTTACTGTGGCATAATAAACATTCATGGACAGGAGCCACTGTACAGAAAGTTATTGTGAAAGATGTTCCTTTTCATGTATATAACTGGAGAAAAATTGCACTTGCTGAGATAAAGGTACAGGAGCCCTGATGATCTCTGTTGCCTCTGATCCCCTTGGACCAGCTGGCTTTTTGCCCACACATGCTTGCCCTCCTGCTGCCTCCCTTGAATCTTTCTGCTTGAGTGTTTTTTTTAATCAAATGCCCTCTTCTATTATTTTTCCTGAAATCAAATGCCTTCCTCTAGACCTATTATTTCTTTTACAAATGTTTTCTTATAATTTAACATTTCCACTATGTATTCTGTTTTGGATAACATTTTTAGATGTACCAATCTTTTTTAAAAACAACGGACACTGAAGACATTTTAAAATGTATTTCTACTGTTTTCATCATGTAGAAAGATGGATGATAGACAATACTATAAAACTATGTGCTTCTTCCAAATTAGAGAAACATGGAACAACTAGAAGCTACATATTTCTTTAAAATAAAATATGCTTAGTGGCTGTAAGATTTTTTTATGACTGGCTTTTCTGTTTAAGGTATTTCATTTTATTGACACATTCTAGGCAAATAAACCCAGCCAATAAATAAATAAATAAATCCAGACATCATGAATCTCATTTGTTTCTAGCTGTGACTAGTGCAGAAAGGAATTAGATATGGATCTATATTATGCCCTCTTGTACCGAACTGTGAAATCTCAGAAGCCAGCTGAAGAGGTCTAATCTTCAGACAAACAACCTGATCTTTTTCCTAACGATAGGATTAATAACCTGTAGGTAAAGCAATGATATTTGTAAACACACTTCTGACTTTCCCCAGGGCTGTAGTTTCGAATGTAGTTCCCTTCTATATGCAAAAGGACCTGACAGGATTGTGACAAGAATTCTGACACTTGCTTCTTTACTGTGCCCTCAAAGTCAAGGTGAGGCAACATGCATGCTATTGCATCACTTACTTGGTTTGATGTGAAAGAGGAAAGATGTACCTTGGAATGAGGGAGACTCCACTGAAAAGTTGAACCTGCAGGCGGAGAGACTTTTATTATATAAAAACAGGCAAAAATACAAAAACAGCTACACTTCCTTAATTAATTAATTAATTAATTAATTTCATTTCTCTACCACCCAATAGCCGAAGCTGTCTGGGCGGTTCACAAAAATTTAAACCAAAAAGTGCAGGGTAAAACAATAGAAAATTTTGTTTGTTAATAGTATGCTGTTGCCACAAATGGAAGAAAGAAAATAACCAGCACCACCACCAGCACCAAGTGAATATCAGGTGCATAAATGGTTAGACAATATAATTGTTTGTGTGGCATGTACTTTTCCTTAATACTGGAAAAAGCATTTGAAAAGCACACACTGTACATTGCTCTTAAATCCACAAATAGTCCCTAGGCTGATAATGCTATTTTTATTATGCCTATCTCAGCTTGCCTGTAAACCAGATGTTGAAGCAATCAGACGATGTTTCACTTGCTTGAGATACTTATCACCAGAGGCCAGGAGTTTTATACATATATTTTACTGCAGTATACTTGACGTTTCCAATTCTTTGCATATGCTTTGCAATTCCTGCTGGTGCAAATTGGTACAGTGTGGGCAAAAAATATCTTACTTTTTGTCATAAAGCATGAAGATAGATGAGTATGCATTTTGTTCTGTGCTCTTTTTTCAAAGTACATACAAAAATATTATATGGCAGTATATAAAAATATCAGACATAAGCAAGAAATATTTCCCTTAAATGAAGGGAAAGTGGTATGGTTATTCCTGTACAATCTGCAGCTATTTCTGTATGGGAGCGGTGGGGGAGGGATGGGGAAGAAGTTTGTTCAGTTCAAATTTTAATGCAACCAACTCAATTGCCACTTCCTTAACCAATACACAAACCAAAACACAGTCATACTTAGATATTCACCGTTTTCTGAATTTTTCTTTGCAGTTCTCCAATAAAAAATCCACACAAAATGCATATATTTGTGGAAATAATGTTGTTGTTGTTCAGTCGTTCAGTCGTGTCCGACTCTTCGTGACCCCATGGACCATAGCATGCCAGGCCTTCCTGTCCTCCGCAATCTCCCGGAGTGTGCTCAAATCCATATTCATTGCATCGGTGATGCTATCTAGCCATCTCATCCTCTGCCATCCCCTTCTCCTTTTGCCTTCAATCTTTCCCAGCATCAGGGTCTTTTCCAGTGAGTTTTCTCTTTGCATTAGGTGGCCAAAATATTTGAGCTTCCGCTTCAGTATCTGTCCTTCCAATGAGCAGTCAGGGTTGATTTCCTTTAGGATTGAGGAAATAATGTACAAAATACATATTAGAGAAAATTGCTTGCAAAATGTGTACATTAGGAAAAATTGTGCACAAAATGCATATATTAGGAGAAATGTGCATGAACATATATACAATTTTTAATGCCAGTTCATTTTTTTTAATTGCAAGTTGGTAACTGATGTAGAAGCAAGATAAAACACACTTAGGTTTGGACAAATGAGAAATGAGTGAAATCAGAATTGACAGATTCGTCCATCCCTTTTGGGAAGAGGTGAATTTGGCTCTGCTCCCTTAACATGCTATTTTTCTATGCAGTCTCACATATTTTATTGAAATAATTTAATTAAATGTCAATAGCCACATTCAAACATTGTGCTAAATCATAGGTAATAAAAACAAAGAACAGAGAGGAGTCAAAGATAAAGCCAAGCCTTCATGCCTGTTCAACAGGATCAAGAATGATATTTTTGATGGATAAAGAGATGTACAAGGAGAGGAGGATTTGGGAGGAAAAATGACTTCAGACTTAACATTTGATCCAAGGTTGGCCTTCCATAGATAGAAGGCTTTTGATCCCATGGAGCATTTCCACTGGTGGAATAGAGGAGGTTTCTAACTCAATGGATTGGATCTAGCCTTTCCTCCCACCAGCGGGAGTGAACTCCATGAACACAGTACCACTCCAGACACTCTGGTCAGCAGTGGGAGGGAAACAATCTTTGTTGATTCTCCCATCTCCCTGCAAACCCCAATCCCCCCCCCCCACCCTCGATCTTTCTGGAGAGTTGGAGGACTCTTTAGAACAGCATGGGAAGTGGTGCTGGGGGAAGTGAGGAATCAGCAAAGTCTGCTTCCCTCCCACTGCTGACCAGAGTTGCCTGAGTGGTACTCTGTTCATGGAGTTCACTCCTGCTGGTGGGAGGAAAGGCTAGATCCAAGCCATTGGGGTAGAAATAACAAAGAAACATCCATTTATCGTTCTGTACTTTCATCAAAGTTTGAATGTGAAGTGCCCTGTTTCATTGGTAGTTTATTACACAACTGCCCAGAATTTTGACTGATTTTTGGACAACAAGGGTTCATAGTGAGGAAGTATTTTTTAGTGGCCTACCCATAATTGCAAAATTTATTTTTCTTGGACTATCCCAAAAATCCCATGTCTGAGCAATTTTCAAAAGAATTGCAAGACTGTTTTATGTAGATAAGCAATGGGTTTTAGTTGACGAGCCTGTTTGTATGCATATCTGTATGTTATAAAAAACAATAGCTAATAATCTTGAGCCCTTGGGAGTGGCTACAAATATAGATATATGAATGTGATATTGTATCTGCTGCTCTATCTGTGTTTCACATTTCTGATCATTCAATCAAGTCCAAGTAATTTTCTGTAATCAAAATTTATCTGTGCTCAGTCCAGCCTTTATGGGTGTCTAATTTTGACTTCTAAAAGCTACATAAAGAGAAAAAACCTAATATATTCATTTAATATTGTAGTACTAAAATTATATTTGTATAATTTTTTAACAGTAGTACTTTGGTTACGGACTATAATAAAGGATATTATTATTATATTATTATTATTACGGCATCAATAGAATGATAACTAGGATCTGCATCTAAACAAAAATAATAGAGATATGAGAACACTTTAGTAAGGAGCTCTAACTCCTACATTTTTCTCTAAATGATCCCTCAAAAGAAGCATACATTGGATTCATTTTTTTCAAAGTGGGACATAGTACTGTGTTGTGTAAAATCTATACTATAGTTTTGCTATAAAAATGGTTTTTCTGTTTTGTAAAATCAGAACATATGCTATAAAATCTTCTTTAGGAAGCTTTGCATTGATTTCCATTCGCAAATCTGCTTTGCAAACAGATGAAAAGCCTTCCCACTATTAAGTGGTAGTTCTGCTTGCAATCTGATTTGGTAGTCAAGGCTGCTTAAAAAAACAACCTAGAATGTAGTAAAGTGAAAAATACTGTAATTTGTATCACTGAGTGCTTCACTTACAGCAAAGAGTTGTGATTTCTAGTCTGTTCAACCAGAAATGTCTTAAGACGAGGATAATAGCTCTGAGAGCAAATACACAAAACCTGACCCACTAGCCTCCTTTTAGCTTTTATCTCCTGGTTCATTTTCCAGGAAAGACTTCTATTTTCCTCTCAGATGAAATATCATAATTCCTATTGAGACTAGCAGCCTGCATACCCAGCAATATTTTGAAGGCCTTTCATTCTCTTTCGCTGTTCTCTCTCTCTCTCTCTCTCTCTCTCTCAACACACACCCATCACTGTAGACAAAATCTGGATAGAAGAATGTCTGTTGTTGTTGGACATGTTGGAACCTTTGATCATCTCAGACATGTCAGAAAAAATTACAGAAGAGAAAGATACATGGCAATTTCTGCCTTTCCCTAAAAATTGCCACATACTTGACAAGTTGCTGTGAAACCTTTATGCTTCAGGAGTGGGTGAAATATTGGAAAATGCATGCAAAAAGGAAATCTTGTAGTCAGCTATACAACTCTTTTCTGGCTTGATAATTTTGTAAGGAAATTCTTCCAGGCAATGGAAAAACTCCTTTATAATGTCTGAAAACCCAAGGCAATAGGTATACTTATATACAAATGATTGTGTTTCTGGGAGAGGGAGAATACTTTTCTTGCAAAATTACCTCTAGACTTGACTATATGCAGCCATCTGAAATCCACATAAATTTCTGTGCCTCTGAAAGCTCCTTGTGGCTGCAACTTTATTTTATTATTTTATTAGTTTTAGACCATACCATATGCACTAGTGCTTTCACAGCACTCCATTCAGCATATTTCCAGTGAGATTGTAACTGAGGGACCCCATAGACTCATTCCCTAATATGGCATCGATCTTCACTATTTTTCAAGTAGGAGCCATTTTGGCTCCAAGCACTACCACTGAGGCCACTTGGGAGTCTTTCCCAGGCTGTTGGAGGCCTGTCCTCCTCTACCGCCTCCCCCCCCCCATCAAATAGTGACACTGGACACTGAACTCAGCTGGAGGCCTTTTCAGGTCTCTCCTTCCCCTCTACATCATCCAAGCAAGGCCTTATCAGTCAGTCACCAAATCACCAGACAGAAAATTTTGACAGTATCACTTGGTCCTTGCATAGGGATAGACCTTTTTCTCACCACTGAGAGAGTGCTCTGCTCTAATCAGTGCTGCAAAATCTCCCAGCATAGGTACACATTGCTCTTTATTTCACCCACATTCAACTTCCCTTCTACCTCCAGCACCTGTGCAGTGCATCACTGCAGTGAGCCAAAATCACGTTGCTCTTTGCGTTCCCCGCCCCCCCCCAACACAGTTAATTGGCTGATTGCTCCTGCATTCTACTACCCTCCCCATCTTATAGCCGATGAGCCCTGAAGCCTTCTCTGGTAGCCCAGATCTCAGCAGCTGGCCCACCGCTAAGGCAAACAACAAGGCAAAGGTAGAGAGCCTTTGCTACTACAAAAAGAGATAGTGAATGAGAGGGGCAAACAGCTGCACTTGAGGTGACTGGGAGCTGCCAGTTGCTCTTGACCCTTGCAGTGAAGAACACAGTAATACGGTATCTCATGTTCTCCAAAATGGTAAGTTTTGAAGTGCAGGTTTTCATCATGACAGTCACCACCCCTGAGAACAGTCCAAGAGTTCAGGCAGTGATGTTGTTCCATATCAATAAGCCAGTTCTAGCAGTTTTCATCTCCACCGGGAGCAGATCTTTTGTAGAGCTAATTGGTCTTACTGCCCATTCAAGACCATATAGGTTGCATTACAACATAGAACAATATATTTTTGTTGGGAAAATCCATTTCCCACCAACTACAGCAAGAACTGCCACTAAGTTCAGGAGGAAGAGGGAATTATCAGGGGTCATAGAACAGAATAGTAGGGTTGGAAGGGGCCTATAAGACCATCGAGTCCAACTCGATAGTCTGGGGGTGCTGCAGATGACATCAGTGTCTCTGCTTTAAAAAAAATGATGGTGCTGTGTCCCTGCAAATTCTGGCTCCACTACACCACTGTCCTTAAGGATCATGGCCTTTGTTCAATATAGTCTAGGAATATTCTTAGTGCCTGGGAATCTCTATGGAGAGGATTTTCAGTGAGGTAACCCATGTTCATCTGCTGCAAACAAAAAATCTTGTGGCATCTTAAAGGCCAACTAACACACTGTGGCATAAGTTTTCATGAAATGGAGTTCACTTTATGCTTGAACTGTTAGCCTCTGTTGGCAGGAAAGTGAAGGTTCAACTGAAGCTAAAATGTGTGTAAAATAAGTAGAGTGATCATCCAAAACAACCATAATTGGTGAAAACACAATCATCCTAGCATTGTTAAGGGAATTAACACCTATGGTGGGATAGGAAAATATTTCTCATATTCATGCCCATACTGATAGAATCAAACTTTGTTATTACTCCCAATTCAGCTCTTTCATGCTGAATCTCCCTTTGCCATTCCTGTGTAGAGGAATGGCAGTTCTATGGAGTGGAGCCACCTTCATCTAATCTCCTCACTAATGGGTGAGTTAAAGTATGGAACAGCTACTGGGCTACTGCATATGATGAGCTGTCACATCAGAGGATAGAGCAGGTCACAGCTGCCTCTAAGATCTCTTCCTAGTGATGATGTCCTGGATAAATCTTGGAATGCTGTGACAAACCATTGTGTCTGCACCTCCAAACCTGTGTGGTAGGACAGGCTACAAGACACCCTTTGTCAATATTCCTTAGAAGTAGGCTGCCGCCATCCATGTATTTATAACTATTATTGAATATCAATGTTTAATAACTCATAACCTGGATAAATGGAAATCTCAGAAGATTTCCCACCATTATGGAATACCATAGTTCCACTACCTTCAACTTTAAACCAGGGGGCTACATGTTGTTTCTTCCAAGGCTGCTTTGTACATTTCTACAAAGAAATCGTGGCATTCTTAGGAGTTGTACCCATTACTGAATTTTTGAGAAATCTAAGATATAGGTCAGTTTCAGAATACAAAAGTATATTTTTATTTATTTGGATATTTATAAACCACCCTTAATCAAAATATATCAGGGTGGTGAACAATTCATATAGCAAAAAATGGTGGTCAGATAACCATAAAACAATAGAAGACGATCATGATAAAAATTCTACAAGATCTCTTGGAGATATGTCTTGCTGGAAGTTTTATCATTTCTTTACTCATTTTTATAGAAGCAGTCTTATTGTAGTTCACATAACATTTTCATATGATAAATTGAAGACTTCTATAATTTCAGAGCAATTTTAAGTAGAAAAAAAGTAGTCCTAAAAAGTTCATAGCTGAAAAAAAAAGTTCAGCTATAAACTATGGGTCATTATCGAGTCACGTTTTCATGTGTGTTCAGTCACAGGGCTCACTTGTGAAGTTATCCCCATGAACTGGTGAGGCACAAGAGAAATACATATTTAAAGGAACTGGTAATTTATCACATACTTCCAATTTTTATCCCAATGTGCGCAAATGTGTTTGTGTACATTTTTCAAAAGTACACATTTTTAATGCATATTTTTCAAATTTATGCATTTTCAAACACATACTTTTTGTTCCGCGAATCACATCACAAGCTCAGAAATGTATGGACTTCCACTGCAGATTGCATTTGGGTCTGTGTTGTGTTCTGGGAGGTGTGAACTTGGTAAATGCTGTTCAAAAATGAACTAAACTGAATTTCTCATATATCCTTAAGCAATCCTTAAGAGAGGTTCCGCTGTTGGGCAGTATAGAATTGTAATAAAAACAACAACAACCAGATAATACAAATAGACAATGCCTGGTAGCCTTGGCACTGTAAGGACATGCTTCTTTTCCTCCACCTCTACACCATGGTCAACAGAACTTCCGAAGCAAACAGTATCTATTCAGCCATGATACACATAGTACAACTTTTTTGTTTTAGTCATGATGCAGGATTATGTTTATTAATGTATGAGCTGTAGTCCAAAGGAACTGTGCACATTCCAACACACTTAAAAATAATTAATAAAAAATATTGACCTCAAATCCCTTATGAAAGCTTGGGCTTTGATGAGGACTTTGTGGCTTGGCTTCTTCTCCTAAACATTATTTAATCAATTGAATGCCTCTGTGACCTGCATGCTGGCTATTGATTCAAACTCAAAAAATCCATCTCCAAAATTATTTGGAACATTTGCATTGCCATTACAGCAGAAAACATTCCACGTAGAATATTGACAAATAGCAAACATAATATGGTTCCTTCTGTACAGAGTTGCCAACTCTTCTGTTTCAGCAAAATACAGCTATCATAGGAGTGCCCTGCCCTGGCTGCTATATGGCCAGTGTTGATCCCAGGTCTGCTATTGTTGATTTGCTTCCTGCCACTTATCTGTCCATCTGACAAATTTTGTTACTACATAGTAAATGTTACATGCAAATGGATACATCTTTGGAAGTGAGAATATTTAGAGCAGACAAGTGGTGGGAAGAGATTTTTAGCCCTTTCTCTGTCTGCCATTTCTTTGTTCCAAACCATTGCCCTCAAGTGGCTTTTCCCTCCACAGCAGTTTAGTGGAGTGTTTCTCTTTGCAAACACATGACTGGAGTAGCCAGGTTATTTGAAGTCAAGAGGCAAGAAGACTTTTCTCTTGTTGCTGTTTCTCTTATCTATATTCCCTTCTCACTAAGTGGGAAAGGCTTATTGTTTTAAAAAGCAGTTTATAGCTTTCATCCATGAATTTAGATACAGTTAGTTCTTTGGAATATGTGAACAAAAATTATAAATGAAAGGTCTGAAGAAAGGACTTGCTATTTAGCAGATTCAGTTTCCATACTTGATTGATTGCAGGCAGATCTTCCAGAACTCCAATGTATCTCTTTCTGGTGCATAAGCTATGAAGATAACCAAGGAATCTATCCATTCTAGCTATTCGGTTTACTTCAGAAACATGAACTTGTTCATTCACTGTTACTTCTTTCACAAGTCTGAGGAATTGGACTCGATGGCCTTGTAGGCCCCTTCCAACCCTACTATTCTATGATTCTATGAATAAGTTTCATGACTAAGTTTTTTGAGATGAACAGAAATGTCCTCATTCATTTTAAACTTCTTATTTTTTACAGCATTTTATAGTATAGCTGTAAATTCTTCTCATTAGGATGTCAAAGAAGCTGACTTGTGAAAAAGGCAAAAAAAAAATGCCTGGGCAGTTTTTATATGAAAAATACGCTTATTATATAACAACAAGAAAATTAATAACTTCATTTACACAGTTGTATGGATTACTGAGATTACTCTAAAGTTCTGGGTGAAGGGCTATTACTGGTTTTTATATTGTTAATAATTAAAAATCAAATCAAGCTTTATTTTATATGAAAAAATATTGCTTTATAATGTATCATGGACATCCAAACGGTTTTCTCCCTCAAATGTGAAGGCCCACTTCCGGTAGGAGCCATGTTGCTCTGGCAAGCGTCCTGTGGAAGCTCAGCAGGTCGCCTCCTCAAACAGCTTTTAAAAGGTTGAAAAACCTTTTCATCTTCCCCTGGAATTAAAAGGGGAAGCTAGAGTACCATTTGGATAAGATCTTGGAAGAACAGCTCCTTTTGCAGAGCAGCAGAAGAGCTGGACTCTAAGGTCAGTTTTCCGGAGCGTCATCTACTCAAAGGTGTTTTGAAACTCCTATGCAATTAGGAGACTTCAGGGCTGAGAAGCTCCAAAAATATTTATGAATTAAAAATACCAACAAAATCTGAGGACCTGCAAAATCTTTTGAAGTGACTGTTTGTTTGTAATTATACTTACTTGCTTTCTCTACGGAAGAGGAGGATGGCAGCATCAAGGGGAAGGAAAAAAGCCGCGGGATTGCCGCCAACTCCCCCAACCCCTCCCTTGGCAAAGGTTTTTAGAGATGCCGGAGATGTAGAGGAGCTCCTGGCTCTGATAAAAACGTTGTCTTCTCAATTAGCAGAACAGGCTAGGAGGCTGGATACAATCCAGGATTCTATTACTAACCTTCAAGGGGCTGTGGATTTAATTAATGGCTCTTTCCAAAAGATGGAACTGAAGGTTAATGCTCTCCAGGACCAGGTGTTTGTGCAAGAGACAGCTATGCATGCCTCACATAATATCCTGTCTGTGAGACTTTCCCAACTGGAGGCATATATTCGTAGAGCGAATCTGCGTTTCCTTGATATTAAAGATTTACCTGCTGATAATAAGTCTGTCTAAATTCTTGGATAAATTTCTTCATGAGCTACTTGCTCTGCCATCTGATTATTTACTTGATATTGAGCATGCATACTGTGTTCTAGGCCCAGTTCGTGGCAGCAAAGAGACTGCATACTGCTATAGTTCAATTTGCAAGAGTTTCTACAAAAAATCATATTTTGCGCTTGGCAAGAGAACTGGGAGAACTTTTGAGGGGGCCAACATGAGACAAAGTTATGTTATTTCTGGATTACACTAAAGAAATCGCTGACAAAAGAAGGCAATATACCAAGGCAAGAAATCAGGCAAGATAAATGAATCTGCAATATCATATTAAATATCCTGCTCTATTTTGCATTCTTTTTGAGGGCCAGATGAAAAGGTTTTTAAATCATGAAATGGCGGAGGCTTGGCTAGCTGGCGTTCAAAGTAAGGCACGGGAGACATCTTCCCCAGCCTTGTGAGCTGGGAACTTTTCAATTATCATTGTACTGAGGATTTGTTTGGGTTATACGGTCCGGGCAGTATGCCAGTCCAGAGGATTGTTTACATATATCCCCTTTCTTACTTCCTCCTTTTTTACATTAGACATGATATACTGTATAATAAAATTCCTGTTTGTGTGTGTACAGATAAGTGTGTATATTTATATATAGATTTAGAAATGACACTATCTAAAATATAGATAGCATAAAATTTATTAATGATTTGTTATTATTATTACATATCCTTTTTAATTTCCTTCCATCATCATCATTATTATTATCATCATCATTATTATGAGACTTTGATTAGTAATATTTTTGGCTGGTTAAATGGTTAAGCTTTACTATTATAGATTAACTAAAGGGCAATACAAGGTTACTGGAAATGAATTGTAGGCCTGCTGCTCCCTTGCCATAAGACTGATGATATGATATTGAAATGTAGGGTTGATTATCTATGCTGTACTGAATTGTAATATTGGCAATGTTATAGGTATAACTTTTAAGTAGAATGATATTTGAAGTTTGTGTGTAATGGAGTTTAAATATAATCCTTTTAAGTAACTTTTTTATATTTTTTCTTTTTCTTCTGTTTTTTTTTTCTTTTTCCTTTTTCATTATTGCTGTGTCCTCCTAAGAATACTGTCCTCCTAAGAATACTGTAATGTTGGAAACTGTAGATATTGACTAGGTTGTTGGTACTGTTTATTTTATTTATAAATATAAACAATAGAATAAAAAGTATTTTTTAAAAATGTGAAGGCCCAGAATGAGGGCCTGGATGTGGTAATGGGCTGGATGAGGCCTAATAAAGGCACTCTGATAAGATAAAGGCACTATGGATAGATGGTTGTCAGGTTTGGGAAATCAGAGGTTTCTTTGTTTTGAATGGGGTGGCACTCCCCCTGAAAGAACAGGTGCACAGTATGGGGGTACTTCTAGATCTAGCTTTTTCACTACAGGTTCAGTTTACCTTGGTGGCACACAGTGTGTCTGGCCAGCTGTAACTGGTCTACCAGCCATTTCTGGATAAGAATAATCTGGCCATGGTAATCCATGCTCTGGTAACCTTCTGGTCGAATTATTGTAATGCATTGTATGTGGGACTGTCCTTGAAGATGATTCAGAAGCTTCAGCTGGTGAAAAATGCATCCATCAGAATGTTGACTGGGGTGATCAGATTTATGCAAATAGCACCAATTTTGAAAGAATTTCACTGGTTGGCTGTTGACTTCTTGGCTCAATTCAAGATGCTTGTACTTACCTTTAAAGCCCTACATAGCTTGGGATCTAAATAGCTAAAGGTCTGCGCCTCAGAACTTCCATTGAATTCCACCTTCAGGTGCCTCCTTTGTTATAGGGTTGGTGTTCACCAACAAAAGAGAGAACGTTTTTAGCAGTAGCACCTTGGCTATGGAACATCCTTCCTAGAGAGGCCTTGCTTACACCAGGTGCAATCCTTTTGGTGCCTGGCAAAAATGTTTTTGGTTATCCAGGGATTTTAATCTGCTGCAAATTGATTTTACGGATTTTACTTACTGTGATATTGCATTTGTTTTTTGTTGGTTTATGACAGGGATGCAGTACCTCTTCCAGCCTGTGGGCCACATTCCGTTTTAGAAAAGCTCTCAGAGGCTGCATTCCTGTGGTGGTTGGAGTTGGAGCCAAAGGCAAAAAGAGAAGGGCCAAAAATACCAGTATATTTTAGCTTAAAGCTCTTACTGCCAATACCTAAACTTTAGGAGAGGCATTTCAAGCTTTTATAATGGGGGGAAAAACTGCACAAATGCTGGGAAACCACCACATTTATCTATGCTATCACATATGGTTACACACATAGTCACATGACATTTGTGTGTAAATAAATGCTTTTTAAATAAAGTGAAATAACCTTACTTCTGAACTGTAATGCCAAGTGAAATAAACACAGTCTCTTATGTCCCTAGAAGGGGCGGAGGCAGCCTCTAAGAAAATAAATCAGATTAATGTTTATTGCTTACCAAAAGTTCCCCTTCAAACAACCATTGGTAACATCTATCTTTCAATTGCTTTTCTATCATGAAAATTGCATAGTTCCAAAGAACTTGAGGTTAGGGAGAGGTAAGGAGCATAAGGATCACTTTAAACATTTTCTTTTCTCCTTCCTACCATATCTAAAAAACTGAATTGATTTAAATGTCATTCTGTAAAATCCTCCATATGTATTACAGTCAAGAAAGTGTTTGAGTGCATAAAATCCGTGTGTGTCTGCACGTGTGTGGGTGGCAGGGAAGGATGCCGTGGTAGACATACACATCTTTCCCCCCCCCCCCATGCCTCATTAAATCAGAATTCTAAAGAGAGCCCTATCTTTTATAGGCAGAGCAGGTATTGTCCTGATGAGTTGGGGGCAGCCCACCAATTGGCAGACCCATTGGGTGATAAATGTCCTAAGGCCCCAAGGCTGACGACACATTTTTCATCATTAATCCAGCCCATTGTAAACTGGTCCACTCACATTGATTCCAACTAGGGGGCATCATCTGTTGTTAAAAGGGTGATGACTCGCTAAAAATGAAGGCCTGAAACTAATCAAGTATAGTTAGAGCCTTTGCTGGCAGCTTGCTTAGATAGCTGTAGGGTAATCGGAAAGCACCAGACATTTGGGCAGGCACTTTTCAGCTTTGTATGGGAATGCAGTAGGCCCCTTTGAAAACACATCATGTGATTATAGCTATTCTTGAATAAAATGCTAGTGTGAGAAGCCTTTTGTGATTTTTGTTCCTTTGCTGGATGCCTTTACAGTATTAAAATACAAAATAAAACAGTGGGATTCTGAAACATAAGGTAATGTGCAGAATTCTCTGCAAAATCCTTGCCAGACTGATTTGTCCGTTTGTTTCAATATTGCCTCTTACTTATCTAAAGGTTTTGCTTCACATGTGTGCAAGTAAACACAGGTGCCTGACTTGATGTCTTTGATGTTGCTCGTTAATTTATACCGGCTGAGAGGTTAAAAAAGTGAAGATCTCATTCTGTCTAAGAAGTGAAGCTGTAGATGCAGACTGTGGAAACCAAGTCTTCTGGAATATTATTCTACTCGAATAGGAAAGGGCATGATTTTTATTTGGTTGTTTTTCTTGTCTTCATATCACTTAGCATGGCCCTATCATAGATAAAAAATGATAATCATATTACTGGAGATTTCCCCTCAAGAAATTAACATGGCTGGAGGAGTTTTTTTTTCAAGATTTGAAACAGTTCATGTTGCTGAAGGGACCTTTTCCTGATAAACAACTTCCTTCCTCTAGGGCTCTCCTACTGAGAGTTAACATTCAGGAAGCAATACAACTTTAATTGGTAGTGTATGCAGTCATCAACCATTGTTAAAAGCACTGCCCAAAGAAAAGGTTATTACTGTGGCAGCCAGTGCTTTGCTAAGATTGTATTTTGGGATTCATGCATAAGGTCTCACTGCCTCATTGTAAGATTGATTTTAATTTTTTAATTTTTGTAAACCACCTCATTTTAATTTTTGTTAACCACCCAGAGAACTTCGGCTATGGGGCGGTACAGAAATGTTAATAATAATAATAATAATAATAATAATTTTGCATGACATGATTTTACCATGGCCACAGTGACCTTCTGCACCAATGTTGCATGCCAACATCATAAACAGTCCTGTTATATAAGTATTAATAGGAAGGTACGGCAAAAGACAATTCAGAATCAGGCCATCATACTCTCTTACTGCTCCTCCACTTTTTAAATTTAGGGTTAGGAGTTCAGTTATTTCATACATAGCAAGACAGCCTTAAATGCCAGATGTGTGTGTGTGTGTGGGGGGGGGTTGATAAACAAAAATACATATACTTAAACTATGTCTGGGGTTCATTTCAAGCTCTGCACTATGGTGGCAGCAGCAGCTGTTAGGATTTGGGGAAATTACAGTCACAGAAGGAGAGAGAGAGCTGCTAGCTGCATCTTACATGTCATCCTAACATTGATTAGAGCAGTTCTGTTAGGGATGTTGGAGAAATCCGCAACGGATTCAAATGAGTTTGAGTTTCTATGAATCCAATGTGCAGATTCCACAGCGGACCGGCTTTGTCAAGGTCACATGGATTCTGCTGACTTGCAGAACATTTTTTAACTTTGGGGGGGATTTTCACTTGCGCTAATCCACATTAGCGCAAGTGGAAAGAAATTCTTGTACATTCCTAACAAAAATCCAGTTCCGTCAATGAGTGGACAACAGAATGAAAGGGACTTGACAATCCACGAAACACTAATGAAACGGATTTAACAAAATCTGTACATCCCTAAGTACTGCTTACTTGCATACCGTAAAAATGCTGATGGAACTGTTTATAAATGTAACCAAACAGCTCTGCATGTTTTTGCATGGGATAGATGCTATTGTAGCACTGCTTGTGCCATAGTAGCTAAGGTGGTGTCTGTGTGCATGTGAGAGCGACTGAAATTGTAAGTGAACTTATTTAAAATTAATTGGACTTGCTTCAGTCAAGATTTTTGTCCTAAATACATGTTGTTGTTGTTGTTGAGTCATTAAGTCGTATCCGACTCTTCGTGACCCCATGGACCATAGCACGCCAGGCCTTCCTGTCCTCTGCTCTCTCCTGGAGTGTGCTCAAATTCATTTGCATTGCATCGGTGATGCTACCCAGCCATCTCATCCTCTGCCGTCCCCTTCTCCTTTTGCCTTCGATCTTTCCCAGCATCAGTGTCTTTTCCAGTGAGTTTTCTCTTTGCATTAGGTGGTGAGTAATTTTGGAAGAAGATTTGTATAAATGACTTAAGATTAACACCACAATGTGATGCGACTAGAATTCCTGAGTTCACCTCTTATTAAAACCTGTAGGGGACAATTACTAATTTTAACCATTTTTTAATTTTCTTTGTAAGTATTTTATACAAGCTGTACAGTGTGTCAGAGGATTGTGGAATGACTGCATTGTACTGCTCTAGCATTCAGTAGGAATGCAGGATACATTTCTGATTTGTCAAAAGTAATAATACTCAAATGCACAGTGTGCGAGACTTATTATAGCAACAGACCACAACTGCAACAACTTAGTCTGGGTTCGCATGATTGCAGGGGTAAAAGAAGCTATTGTGGCTTCTCCCCTTGCCCCTGTGTGTGCCACGCACATTCCGGTTGTTTATATAATTACAACCCACAATGTGCAGTAGGGGTTGTAGGGTGGGTATGAAGCCACCCCCTCTGTGCCGGGTTTGGACAAAATGCCAACCCATGCTGAAGCGCTGGTAATTATGTAAACAACCAGGATGGGGGGTGGGGTGGGAGAAGCCACAATGTCTTTTTTTTACTCCTGTGATCATGCAAACTCAGTCTTAGTGTAACGTATGTGATATGATTCTGATGTATAAACATAAAGGTGCATTGAGTACTTGGGGGGAGGTGGGGAGAAGACTGCAAGATTCTCTGACCTAGTATTGTAATATACATCTAGATGGTATTGCTTTTACAGTCTAATGGTAATTATTTTCATAGTCTACAGTAGTCTGATAAAATGCTTGTTTAAACCATGCATAACTTTTTAAAAGGAGAGGAGGACTGGGTTTGTTTTCCTGGACACAATCTGAAAATACAGTAGTTCAGTTAAGAGGGCTGTGATCTGTTCTACGAAAAATAGTACAAACATATAATTGCACTGCAAAGCATGAGTATTTTAAAACTTTAAAATAATATAATTTGAGGATAGTATATATTTGTCTATTGACTCCCTTCAATAAAACAGCTACTTGAATTTATCCTGTATTCAGTCAAATGAATTAACTATTACCCCACTCACACATTTAGAATCCACAAGAAGATTTTACCTCCCAAACCCCCCAAACCCAAAGAGCACAAAAAGTCAGCCAACTGTGAAATTACTGATCATCTGGAATTTTCCCCTAGTTTTGACTGTGTACAGTGAACTAGAATCGGCACATTTTCTGCAGTCTACAGCAGTTCTACCTCACAGTGTTTTATACCAATTTGCCACAGTTGATTACATGTCCATCTTAGTAGAGCACTTCTTTGAGCATGCTAGATGGTTTATAGCAAATTTCTAGTGAAAGTTGAAGGGAGGAAGAGAGATAATTTAGTAAGGTAAAGCTATTGTTAGATAATATACAGTTGTCATGCTGGTCCCTTAAACCATATATAGCATTAATAAACGTATGTAAATATGTTTATAGGTTATATATATATATACACACACACACACACACACACACTCAGAGAGAAAGAGAGAGAATACTATATTGCATTTATACTATTTAAAAAATTGGTTTCTTCCATTTTATAGCTGAAGAACAATGAGACACAGCAATAAATGACTACCTCAAGATTAGTCAGTGAATCCATGCCACAGAATTATTAAACACAAATAAAGAAGCAATAATTGTGCCTCTGAGGATCTGCCTCTGAGTACTTTCCATTCACCACTGAACACTGGCCACCACACACACAATACGCACACGTGTGCGCACAGAGAGAGAGAGAGAGAGAGAGAGCAGAAGAAGTGGATCTTACTGAGTGGTGACGTATTTCCCGTAAACCTTTCCCATAAAGGTTAAAACCCCAGGACCTCTCTCTGTGGCAATTTTAAGCATTGACTCTGCCTGCATTGTCAACAAACTACGACAAGACAACACATACATACTGTTGCCTGCTACAGAAAATCCACTTCTAATTCTCCCTTCAATTTCCTTCCAGAAACTGTTCTCAAAATAGCATCTTCCTCACAATACTGCACACACACCTCTTGGTCCACTCCACTTTCTTGTTATAGGCCTGCTTTCTTTGCTCATTTCAGCCGTCCTGTTTTTTGTTAAGAGATAACCAGAGCTCAGCCTAGGAGTCTGTTTTTAAAACCAGGACTAAATCTCTGCATGGTGCCTTTCAGTTACCACTGAACAATTGTAATCTTCTGACTTCCCACAATTGAGGAATAAAGGTAGTTTACCAGCCTAGTAGAAGAAGACAGTTTCCTTTTTTTAAAAAAAGTTTCAGCTTGATATTTTATGAATGCATTATGTAAGGCTGAAAAAAGTACTTCCCTTACTGATGCTCTTGCCTTCCAGCCCCCTCCCTTCAAACTCCCCAACAGTGGACTTAAGAAAAATAGAAAGAGCGAACAAATATCTAATTTACATGGAAAAGTAAATATTAATTGGAGACAGAGTATCAGGAAATGCACCTAAAAACGCAGTTTCTTTGTCTCAGCTCTCATAACTGCAAGTTGTATGAACGCTGTGGTTTTTGACATCACCATAAGCAAGTGGCCATCAATGATACAGAGCTATATATACAGTTCTATTGTATCAGCAAGCACAGTGCCACAGCAGATGTTTTTAATTATGTTTTCCTTTGTGGAAGGCAACTCTACTTTTCAGTAAAATGTTTGCCCCAGGTAAGTAAATTCAGAATGCATATGTACCTGGGGACTCATATCCTAGCCTTTGGGACTATTGGTTACACCTGTCTGAATAATGTAGTATGCACCTGTGCTATGTTCCCTTACCTGGAATCATTGTGACTTGAAGAATGTTGAAAATAACTTTTCGAGTACAATAGCAATTATAAGTGAGTTTTGTGTGAACTAAATTATGAGATTAAGAACGAAAAATAGGGTGGATAAATTGACTCTTAAGAAATAGAGGGCAGGAAGAGTTTTGAATAGAGAGAGAGTACATGACAGAGATTATTTACAGCAAATCCTGGATAATGGCTGCTCCTTCCAATCTGTAGTTGAAGGTCTGGAAAAGCTACATCCATGTGCAATATGCAGTGTGGGCAAGCCATTTGGGCTCAGTTCCATCTTCTCTTTGCTCTTGATAAGGTATGAAGTTGAGGATGCCTTTGAATTAAAACTCATAACATTTGTAAGTAATGTAGCAGATTTTTTCCTTGGTTATTTTAATAATTAAGTCATTTCTGCTTTATTTCAATTCATGCAGAGCTGTTGTGTTGGTCTGTTGTTGCTCTAGCACTTTGTAACAGACGTCCGGCCCATGAAAGCTTATGCCACAGTATATTTTAGTTTTGAGATCCCATAGGAGTCTTTGTTGGATGGTTGTGTGATAGTTGCTGAGAGCTGAATAGAAAGTGATTTATGCCCAGTGAGGCGTTCTAGTACAATACTGTTCATATAATTCAAGGAGTGGGTGGATGGTGGGGCTTGTGATGGCATTTATAGGGGATATTCCACTAAAGTGGAAAATATGTATAGCAACATAGGTATAGAGTATTCATATCTGCAAGTGGACAATTTACAATATAATATTCACACTGGTTCTTGACCTCTTAAGCATTCTACTCCAAGAGTCCATTATTCTTGACCCAATTAATATCAATAGGATGAAACTATTTAGGAATTAGGTTTAAATTGGTAATCAATCTTAGATTTGTTTATGAATAGTCCAAGACTTACAATTTGATTTCTTTCCCTCTGTAAATGTTTCCTGAATTTACTTGCATTGTAAAATAAACCATATTTTCTAGTTCATCTTAAAAAAACAACAACCCAGTGCATAATGAATGTCATTGTCTTCTGAAAAATAGTTCAAATATAGTTGTTGTTTATAGTTCTGATGTATTCTGAAAGTTTCATACAATCTTTTCTGTCCCCATCAAACAGAAAGCACAACAGTTTTCATTGTGATCTTAGTGCTTACCTGATAAATGGCTTGGATGAAAAGGGATTAGAGAGATAGTGTGCCACTACACACCAGATTTCACTGTACTCTTTCGCCTGTATTTCATTGCTCTTAAAGCTTTTAGTATTAATCTCTGTCCACTACATATGCCATTATTTTGGACTAACCCTTTCTGCTTTCCACATTGTCTTTGAATATTAAAGAGATAAAAATGTCAAAATATGTCAAGTTCAAATTGCTCATAGGCCATTTAGGAACTCCTAAGCAAGGTATACAGGAGATTCCCATCCTTTGTTTGTCCTCATTATGTAATATTCATAGGGATGCTGCCCCAGAACACAGAAGTTCCATTTAGCTGCCATTGCTTAAAGTTTTAATCCACGATTTGTTTGTCTCACTTCATAGGCTGAGTACTTTCAAACAAAATATGGAGAATATCCTTTCAATATTAGCCCTCTTTCATTTCTCATGAGGATTCACAGGAACTGCAAGACCACCAATTTAGCTGGCAGCTGAGGTTGCACAGTTCATGCAGCCCCCACAGCCCCTTTGTATCTGTGTTGCCCCTTAATGTAAGTAATGTATAAAGATGACTACTGTGTAAACTTGAATCTTGTGTTTTCGCAGTTGTGTACATATCTATTTATCTTATGGATACTGAGGGAAGACAGACATGTCACATTCAGGTGGGCTAGTTAATAGTTGGAAACATGGCTAGTATGAAATCTGGCGTTATTGTGCATGTAGGGGGGCACCATATCTTTTCCCCATGTGTGCAATGTAACATTTGAGGTAGATATATATAGACACATTTGGATGATACTGATTATCTGGACTCATTTCAATTAGGCTTTTGGCTGGGATATGGATAAGAGACTGCTTTGGTCACCTTGGTGAATGCCTTACCACCGAGAACTGGATGGGAGCCCTACTAGTCCTTCTGGACCTCTCGGCAGATTTTGATACCATCGGCCATGGTATCCTTCTGGACTGTCTGGCCGGACTGGGCCTTGGGGCATTGTATTTCAGTGGTTCCAGTCCTTCCGTTCAGGTCGTGTCCAGAAGAGACTACTGTACAGCACTATGGCCATTGGTTTACCGTGTCTCACAGGGTTCTGCTTTGTCCCCTATGTTATTTAACATTTACATGAAACCACTGGGTGAGGTGATCCAGAACTTTGGAGTGAGATGCCACCAATGTGCTGATGACACTCAGCTCTACTGCTCTTTGTTACCTGATTCCAAGAAAGCAGTGAACACCCTTGAACATTGCCAAATTTGATAATGGGCTGGATGAGGGTGAACAACCTGAGATTAAATCTAGAAAAATACAGAGGTGCTGTTGGTCAGTCGAACATGTGGATTAGGATTCAACCTGTTCTAAATGGGTTCGCTGCTCTCCCCTTGAAAGATCAGGTTCATAGCTTGGGAGTGCTCCTGGGTCCTACACTGTCCTAAGATTTTCAGGTGGCACGGTGGTGAGGAGTATGTTTGCACAACTATGTCTAGTGTGTCATCTGCGACCATTCTTGAGTCAGTCTGACCTGGCAACAGTTATCCATGCCTTGGTTACATCATGGTTAGATTATTGCAGTGTGAGGCTACCCTTGAAGAGCATCTGGAAGGTTCAAGTGCTGTCAAATGTGGCAGCTAGGCTGCTAACCAGTGTATGGTATTGGGATCACGTTATCCAAATACTGAAAGATCTGCACTGGTCACCAATTGTTTCCTGGGCTTAATTAAAGTTTTTAACCTTTAAACAGCTTAGGGTCTGACTATCTGAGGAACCGCCTGTTTCTGTATGAACCTGCTCAGTTATTAAGATCAGCAGGAGATGCTTTTTTGAAGACACCCTCGCTTGCAGACGCATGCTTGTCTGGCATGCAGGAAAGTACTTTCTTCTGCGTTGCTCCAAACTCTGGAACACTCTGTTTGGAGACGGGACTAGTTTCTACTCTCTCTGTGTTTAGGAAGGGAGGTCAAGCCACATATTTTTATCTTGGCTTTTAAAATTGCTGTTACGGTTTCTAAGGTTGTTTTTAATGTTTTCCTATATTTTCATGTGATTATGGTCATTATGTTCTGAACTTTTCCTAAGCTGCCTTAGTTGGCTTCAGAAAGGCAGTATAGAAATACAATCAATGAGTCAATCAACCAAGTACATCATGCCCTGAACTTCTGTAAGGCTCCCCACCCTATCTTTGGGCGATTGCCTCAGGTGTGAATGTGTAAATACATATATGTATTTATTTATGCCTACAGTGCACTGTACATCATACTGAGTAGTGGTACATTCCTTTGTTGTGTGTGTACATTGGAGTATCCCCAGGATTCTGGATCGTTGTGATAATTGACAGGAATAATATATGAACATATACTTTAAGCTGAGGTATATTTTAATTTGTTTAATATTAACTGTAATGTTTAATTTACTGACTGGAAAGAATTTTGAATGGTTTTACTTTAGCATGTTGTATGATTAAAATTCAGTGTCGAGGTGATTTTCAAAATAATGTTTCTACCTATCTATTTAGAACAACTACTGGAAGAGTAATATTCTTGGCCAAACTCTTCTGAAATCAAATAATGCCAGAATATGTTTTCCAGTGCAGAGTTGCCCATTTTGGTGTGCTTAATAAAGAAAGAGTAATATCTGTTCCACCATTAAGACAGTAATTCGTTTTTAGTTTTGTACACCCACACGACCAATTCATCTTTTCTTAAAAGACAAATTATTACATAACTTTCAATAACTATCCAGAGCTATATTATTAGTATAATGAGAACACTGTTTAAACAGAAGCATTTTATTGTAGATATCTTAGGTACATAATCATATGAACAGTAAATATCCCTGAAATGTTCAACATTACAGTTCTAACACAGTTGGTCCAGTGCCATTTTTTACTAATCAGTTAAAAAGATGCTGTGTTCTTTTACTCTCTCGCTTATCTTGTGCAGTTTACTTTCTGTTCTTAAATGTGAAACTGAAATAGAAGACAGGGCATAAGTTAAACTGAGAATGACACATTTCAGCAGAATCCCCATGATCAGGTATACCACCAGGCCTGGTGTCACCACCAGGCACAATGGGGATTTGGGGCCATGTTACATGAGGAGGGACTACAAAGGCTGATGCTTTGCCTGTTGCCCAGTTCCCACTACCACTTGAGATGCCAGAGGCAGCACTTCTTCAGCCAACATCCTCCCCTTCCCATTGGACTAGGCGTAAGCAGTTTCCTGTGAGATTCTTACTTGACAGCTGCTTGGATCCTGACCCATTACAGGAGTAGCACTGCCATCAATGTGGAGTAAGCCATGAGACTGGAAGCTGTTGGCTGCTCTATCTCAGCACTGCCACTGCCAGGAAGCACAAGTGGGGCGACCGGCAGTGCTGGGGAATGGCACTGATTACAGCCTGTACATGCCGCCCTCCCCCCCAGAGCTGGAACTCGGTGTGTTTGCCACTTAATTAGAGCACTTAATCAGTGATGTCAGTGTACCTAGACAAGGTTAAATTAGTAAAGAACTGCATAAAGTCTTAATGAAGTAACATAAACCTAAAATTGAATTTTGCTTGGCAAGTTGGAATATTTTTCATTTCTTGATCAGTTATGTTCTTACAATTTAAAGCCCTTCAATTATTTCTTTAAGTTAGATGGATAGATTAGATTCCAAAAAAAAAAAACAACCCATGCAAACTGTGTAATTAGCACAGACCCTTAAGAATATGATTTAATCTGATGGGTGGGTGGTTCTTGTTTTATAAATATGAAGATCCATTACATCTGGTATTATGAGCACTTAAAATTGGAGATCCCAAAGAGCTATTTTCCCCTATTTAAATATGCATGAGGTACTTTTTGTTTAGCTAATCCACTTCACTCTTGTCAACACTGCTTTAACTCCAATATATTTCTTACTTCTCCCACCTGTCTCTATTTACAGTCTTTGGTGCAAAGTTAGATTACAAAGAAGCTATTACTCAAGTATTTTAATGTTTCCTTCAAAGGCTTTTGCAACTTGCCACAAATGTCATAGGACACATACCTGATACTCTGTTGACAAATACGATGAATTAAACTGTGTTATTCCATTACCTCAAGGCACTGAATTTCATAAGAAGTCTTTATGAGAGAATTAGTCCAGCTCATTATTAAAACTCAAAGAAAGCATAGGTTTCCAGGTAACTCATATAGGCAAAATATGCTTGCAGAGGTGCAAGAGATGCATCATCCTTTCACCCTGAGCCTCAGATCATCACCAGAGGGCAGAAGTTGAGATAGCATGTGTTTGCTCATCCTTTCCTGACTCCCAGAAGCAGTAAGGGTTCCTTCCACTCAGATCCTTCACTCTTTTCTGACTCTGCCCAATACCCCCAGACTTTTCCCCAGTTCTAGACCCCTCTTGTTTAAAATAGGAGAAACCAAGGTGCATTGTAATCTCTTACAACATGGTACATTATGAGATTCCAAGGCTATGATGTATCCAGGAAAGCTCACAATACCTTTCCCTTTCCCTTTGTACTGTGGACTGCCTGCCATAGGATCCTGCCAGTTCCCTGCCAGAAGAACCTGCCAGTGACCACCTATTGCATTAATTTTCTCTGCTCTCATGTGCCATTTTTTCTTAGAGACCATGGTTTGTACATCATAACTATGAGAGTTATTTTTTTGACCCCGGGTTCCTGTGAACAATTGAGCATGCTGGTACATAATTGTTCCTGCTGCAAGAGGAAGTGGCTAAGCAAGCCAAGGACACTTGTCCCTGGATTGTTTGTTGTGATAGGCAGATTAGAAACTCTAGTTTATCTCTCCCCTGACAAGCCAGAGAAATAACCCCTAGGTGATTGTTGTTGGAGTGTCCCTGGCTTGTTTAGCCACTCCTGGTCACAGCAGGAGCAATCAGGCAGCATGTAGTAGCATGCTGCCATGTGTTCACAACAACCCAGTGTGTGTGTGTGTGTGTGTGTGTGTGTGAGAACTAGGCCAGAGACTTGGAACCTATGATCAATCTGCCCAGTATAGATGGATTTTTGCCTCCCCTAGCAGCCCTTCACACCTCATTTCACATAATTTAATAGAGCCACCCAAGCTTTTGGAGAGGCTTTTTGGGAGCACAAGGGGGTGCAGGGAGGAGTGAAGGACAGGATCTGAAACTTTCCTTCCATAAACTTCATTAAGTTCTCTGATCTTATGATCCAAGCCAATATGCTTATTATCTATCACAGGCAAATTTACATTATCAGTTTCAGAGGTGTTTTCAACTCAGAATTTATTTGAGTTGGATGTGTATATGATTTCATTTTTATAATTCCCATTTTTAAGGATTTCTAAGCCAAGGTCTGTAACATGGTCTGTAACATGGGTACTTGTTGAACCATTTACAAGATTAA
Organism: Heloderma suspectum; assembly: GCF_057233095.1. Taxonomy (NCBI): domain Eukaryota; kingdom Metazoa; phylum Chordata; class Lepidosauria; order Squamata; family Helodermatidae; genus Heloderma; species Heloderma suspectum. Next base: position 73,409,660 of record NC_139460.1, on the reverse strand, counting down.
GATTACAGACGCATATCCAAATTGAGGTGATTGAGAGAATTAACTTTTGCTGGGAAAATATGAAACTGGATACAGCCTTCGGTGTTAATATCTGTGACAAAGCTGGAACTATGCTTGCAGTTTATGATAATGATAGCTGTTTTTTAATAAATTCTACAGCTGTATGTAGTTCACCAAAGTTCTTAAATTGATTCCAATATCATTTAGTTTACGCTAAGTTTATATGAAACTTTTGAACATCTAAGTTTAAGCATTTGAGAGCTCCTGTTTAATTTTGAATTTTATGGTTAATTTTGTATTCCTGTATATGAATGTGTGAGTGTGTGTGAGAGAGAGTGGGAGTGAAAATCTTATCATCCATGTTCAGCCAGATTTAACTAGAGTTAGTTGCAGCAAGCCTGCTCCATAAATAGAAATGGCTGTCTTAATTTACCCTTTACAACTTTAGAATACAAAATATCACTGTAATGATAAATGTGATTTAAAAGGTAGGGGCTTGTCCTCTTGTAGATGAACATATTTTTAATAGGCATTTAATCCTTGTGAGAAGTGCTGGGTTGTGACAGCCCTTGAAGATGGATTCCTGTATTTATCTGCAAAAGGGGCACTGCACAGGCAGCTGAAGGATATGCTTCCCCAGCATATGTGCCTGAACTCTGACCTAGAGATATCACCTTTGCGAGATGAGTCTTCATGCCCATTCAGTCCTTGATCCCTTTGCTTCAGACTGCCATTGACTTTGCCAATTTACGATGGGACCCAGCATTGCTTGTTTCGTATCTACTGCCAAACTAGTCTTGAATGGTAATGACCTGGAGATAACCTCAACGTAGAGCGTCAAACTGGTGTCCTAGAGGTAAAAGGCTGTCATTGCAACATTTATCATACTAGCTGCACATACTTGCCTGTGGACATATATGCATGCGGTGTTGTTTCCTTTGTGACCATAATTATGTCCAGTCTATAGCCATTCAGGAAAGAAAACTTAGAAAAGCAGGATCCTAAAATGAACAAAGTCAGCAGACAACTTTCTTTCTTTCTTTCTTTCTTTCTTTCTTTCTTTCTTTCTTTCTTTCTTTCTTGTACAGAAACAGAATATAGGCCTTGCTGACATTTTCAATATGATTCTGATTCATACCAAAGAAGTATGGAGGCTTCTTGGTTGACCTTCTGTGTATATAATATCCTTTATTCCCATTAGGGTGAAACAGAGCCAGCTAATGCATTTGAGATTTTTTCCTCTTATTTTCCCATTATTAATTAATTCTAACTCAGTGACTTTCGCTAGCGCTTTAATGGTGTCAAGGCCCTTTCCTCCCCCATTCCTTTCCAACGCGTTTGAATAACACTGCCCATTTAGAACTTGCCTTAACCTCAGTGTGTTCAGGCAATTTGAATTCTTATTCTTTCTTCTTTTTTCTATCCACTCTTCTTGTTGTTTAATGCTGATTCAGCCATGCATTACCAGTCAACCTTATGTATAAATTCCGTAATAAATTAAATAAAGCTCTGTGTGGGTCAACTTAAGCTAGCCCGATTAAAAAATGATTTACTAAAGAGACAGTGGGAGAGGGACAGTAGAATGTGCTTCTAAATCAATTATGAGGCCATTCACTGCCAGACTGTTGTACATAATAGTGTATTAAAATGCATTCTATAGTGTAAAAAACTGACTCTCTCATTGAAAGTGAGTTAATATTTGCAATCTTATAATACTGTTTGAAAAGCTATAAACATTCAAATTTAATCCCTCATTTCAGGCTAAGTATATACAGCAAGCATTGTAATATCTAGATAAGTCTTTATATTATGCTTATGTCATTTTTATAGCAAGATGCTCACAATGTTAAAAGAGAATCGGGGGGGGGAGGTATTCTTATAACCCTGTGGTACAAAGGGAAAAATAGTTCCACTGGACTGTAAAAATAAAATTAATCTCAAAGTTCATTTTTGCATGTAAAATGGTACTTAACTGTGTTTGCAAATTATTACAGACTGTCTTATGTTTAGCATATGTGTATTGCTCTTAGGATCCACTGCTGTGAGCCAGTAAAGGAATATTGAATTGAATTGGTCTGGCTCCAGTAAAATAAATGAGACATGGAGGGAGCAATCCTGTCTGGATCCATGGTCGACTCTGAGCCCAGGGGCGGCCACCTATCCAGTGTAGGCAGGAGGAGTGGTGAGGAGCAGATTTCCTCCTCACTTCCCCCACCTGGCTTTTGCGGCTAGACAGCCTATTTTGGGGGACCTCAGAGCATGGGAAGAGCAGCTGGATGACATATAGGATGTATTATACCAGCATTTCCAACCTCCCCGCCCCCGGGAATGTCCCATTTTCACCTCTCTGCGCTGCTCTTACAAAAGCGGAGCGCAGGGCCGATCTGCCCTGCTTCCAAGGTGGCGCAGGAGGGGGGGTTGGTTCTCTGGGAACCAACCTCAGAGCACGGGCTCTGACAACCTATCCTATGGCTGTCTAACTGCTGACTAGAGGCCATAGGATTGCGCCCTAAAAAAAAGAAGATATAATCTCATTATAACATGTACCTAGTATAAAAGAAGGGATTCCAGTAACCATCTGGGGCAAAAAGCCTCTAGTCAGATAGCAGGCCATACTAATACCTCATGGCTATTTCACACATGAATGCATACCACTTGATTTCTTTACACATGATTCTTCTATGCTTGGTAATTGGCAGCTGCACGTGTGAATAGATTTCATAAAAAAGCCTTGAATTTGAGCTGATGAAAGTGATAACACAAGTTATACCTATAGTGAACTATGTGATGGACCTTTCACACATGCAAGTCACTGCTTGATTGCAATAATCCACTGCTTGATTGCAATAATCAGAGGTGGACCATAAGGAAGGCTGAGTGAAGGAAGATAGATGCTTTTGAACTGTGGTGCTGGAGGAAAATTCTGAGAGTGCCTTGGACTGCAAGAAGATCAAACCAGTCCATACTCCAGGAAATCAAGCCAGACTGCTCACTTGAGGGAATGATATTAAAGGCAAAACTGAAGTACGTTGGCTACATCATGAGAAGACAGGATACCCTGGAGAAGATGCTGATGCTAGGGAAAGTGGAAGGCAAAAGGAAGAGGGGCCGACCAAGGGCAAGATGGATGGATGATCCAGCTTTAAAGCTTTAAAGACCAGGGGAAGGGGCAAACGTGGACTATCTGCTCCTTCTTAGCTGCTATTCTCTTTTATCTCTTTTATATTCTTTTAAACTGTTGTGTATTTTATATCTTAATATTTTAATATGTGCCTGGGAGGACTATTGGACAACTCAGGGGGTGGGGGAGGTGCCATCATAACTGTGGTCACGGGCAGGGGGAGGTATGGCGTTGGGGGATTAACAGGCCAGCTGAGGAGAAGAGGGGCTAGACACCTTACAGCTGTCCCCTCTTCTGGTTCTTCCCCCAACCTGATGGTTCCTGGCAGCCTTACCAGTCTGCCCTCGGGTCTGGTGGTGCTGCTGCTGAATGCCAGGTTGGCCCAAAATAAGACCTCCCTCATCCATGATTTGATTGTGGATGAGGGGGCTGACCTGGCATGTATTACTGAGACCTGGGTGGGGGAACTGGGAGGGGTCACTCTCTCCCAGCTGTGCCCTCCTGGGTACTCAGTGCAGCACCAACACCGACTTGAGGGTCGGGGAGGGGGGGTTGCCGTGGTCTATAGGAATTCAATCTCCCTCTCCAGGCTTCCTGCTCATTCAAGTGCAGATCTTGAGTGTCTGTACCTTGTGTTGGGTACCCGGGACAGATTAGGGATTCTGTTGGTGTACCGCCCACCCCGCTGCCCAGACTCCCTGCCTGAGCTGACGGAGGTGGTCTCGGACTTGGTGTTGAGGACCCCCAGGATGATGGTCCTGGGGGATCTCAACTTCCATGCCGAGGCCACTGTATCCGGGGCGGCTCAGGACTTCATGGCCGCCATGACAACCATGGGGCTGTCCCAACATGTCATCGGCCCAACGCATATAAAAGGACACATGCTTGATCTGGTTTTCTCGACTGGGCAGGAGGATGGTGATCTGAAAGTAGAGGAATTAACATCTGTCCCTTTGTCATGGTCAGATCACTTCCTGCTGAGGTTTAGACTTCTGGCGGCCTTTCCCCTCTGCAAGGGTGGGGGACCTATTAAAATGGTCCGCCCCCGGAGATTAATGGATTCCGATGGATTCCAGAGGGCTCTGGGGGATTTTCCTGCTGGTATGGCTGGTGCTCCTGTCGAAGTCCAGGTCGCTCTGTGGAATGCAGAGATGACTCGGGCGGTTGACACGATCGTGCCCAAGCGCCCTCTCCCTCTGAGCAGAGCCCGGCCAGCTCCTTGGTATACACCTGAGCTGAGGGCAATGAAGCAAGAGGGGAGACGGCTAGAACGCAGGTGGAGGAAAACTTGTGCTGAGTCTGACCGAACACAGATAAGAGCCCACTATCGAGCCTACTCTGTGGCGGTGAGGGTGGCAAAGAGGCAGTTCTTTTCCACCAGCATTGCATCTTCTCAGTGTCGCCCGGCGGAGCTTTTCCGAGTGGTTCGCGGCCTGTTACATTCTGGGCCAGGGAGAGAGACGGTGGAACCCTCGGTAGCACGCTGTGACGAGTTTGCGCGGCACTTTGAGGATAAAGTCACTCAGATTCGTCATGAATTGGACACCACGATTAATGCAGTTCCATTGGTAGAGGCGTTCAGAGCACCGTCTGGTCCAGTTTTATTGGATGAGTTTCAGTTACTGAGGCATGAGGATGCGGACAAGGTGCTTGGCCAAGTCCGATCGACCACTTGTGTGCTTGACCCTTGCCCTTCATGGCTTATTAAATCAAACAAGGAGGGGTTGTCCGGCTGGGTCCAGGAGGTTGTAAATTCCTCCTTGAGAGAGGGAGTGGTGCCTGCCGCTTTAAAAGAGGCAGTAATGTAGACCACTCCTGAAAAAGCCTAACCTGGACCCAGAGGATGTTAACAATTATAGGCCAGTGGCCAACATCCCCTTCCTGGGCAAGGTGCTTGAGCGGGTGGTTGTAGGACAGCTCCAGGCACTCTTGAATGAAACGGATTATCTAGATCCATTTCAATCGGGCTTCAGGCCTGGTTTTGGAACGGAAACTGCCTTGGTCGCCCTGTGGGATGACCTCTGCCGGGAGAGGGACAGGGGGAGTGCGACCCTGTTGATTCTCCTGGACCTCTCAGCGGCTTTCGATACCATCGACCATGGTATCCTTCTGGATCGGTTGTCTGGGTTGGGAGTTGGAGGCACTGCACTACAGTGGTTCCGCTCCTACTTGGATGGCCGATTCCAGAAGGTGGTGCTGGGGGATTATTGCTCTGTGCCATGGCAATTGTGCCATGGGGTTCCACAGGGCTCTATTCTATCCCCCATGCTGTTTAACATCTACATGAAACCTCTGGGGGAGGTTATCCGGAGATGTGGGCTGAGGTGCCATCAATATGCAGATGACACCCAGCTCTACCTCTCTTTCTCATCAAAACCAGGTGAGGCAGTGGCTGTTCTGAACCAGTGCCTGGGCACGGTAATGGACTGGATGAGGGCTAATAAACTGAAACTCAATCCAGACAAGACGGAGGTACTGTTAGTGGGTGGTTCGTCTGCCCAGCTAGGTGATATTCAACCTGTTCTGGAGGGGGTTGCACTCCCCCTAAAGGATCAGGTTCGTAGTTTGGGGGTGCTCTTGGATCCAGAACTGTCACTTGAGGCACAGGTGAACTCAGTGGCACGGAGCACTTTTTATCAGCTTAGGCTGGTATACCAACTACGCCCTTATCTGGACAGAGATAGCCTAGCTACAGTTATCCATGCTCTGATAACTTCTCGTCTGGATTACTGCAATGTGTTATACGTGGGGCTGCCTTTGAAAACGGTCCGGAAACTTCAGCTGGTCCAAAATAGGGCAGCAAGATTGTTAACAGGGACTGGCCTGCGAGCTCATATTACGCCAGTACTTTTCCAGCTGCACTGGCTGCCAGTCCATTTCCGGGCCCGATTCAAAGTGCTGGTGTTAACATTCAAAGCCCTTAACGGCTTGGGGCCAGGTTACCTGAAGGATCGCCTCCTCCCATATGTGCCTGCCCGGACCTTAAGATCATCATCAGCGGCCCTTCTCCGTGAGCCCCTGCCAAAGGAAGTGAGGCGGGTGGCTACTAGGAGGAGGGCTTTTTCTGTTGTGGCACCCCGGCTCTGGAATGAGCTCCCTAGTGAGGTTCACCTGGCGCCTACATTGTACTCTTTTCGGCGCCAGGTGAAGACCTTTTTATTTTCCCAGGCATTTTAGCTTTCTAAATTTTTATCTTTGCTGTTTTAAATCTGTATTTTAAACTCTTGCACTGCTGCTAGGTTTTATTGTGGTTGTATTGTTATATTGTGGTTTTAATGTTCTATATATTTTAAATTGTTTTATTGTGTGTTGTTTGGTTTTAGTTTTTGTGAACCGCCCAGAGAGCTTCGGCTATTGGGCGGTATAGAAATGAAATAAATAAATAAATAAATAAATGATATTCTGGAGGTGACAGACTCGACCTTGGGGGAGCTGGGGGTGGTGACGGCCGACAGAAAGCTCTGGGGTGGGCTGGTCCATGAAGTCACGAAGAGTCGGAAGCGACTGACCGGATAAAAAACAACAACATCACGGCTGGGCAAAAAAAAAAGAAAAAAAAGATAAGTGACTTTCGTACATCCCTAATCAGAGGCCTGCTCTGATACTTTTTCATTATGCTTTGAGAATAAAGTCAGTCGGCTCCACAGCAATCTAGATGATACTGTTATAGCAGATCCAAATGAGGTGTCCAATGTCTCATTTGGCCATGTTTTGTGGGATCAATTTCAGTAAATGCGGCTTGATGATATAGACAATGTGCTTGTAGCTATGTGACCAACCATGTACCCTCTTGATCCCTGTCCCTCAATTAAGGCTAGGTGGCATGGTATAGCCGGGCGCATCCAGGCTGTGATTAATATTTTGTTGATTGAAGGAGTGGTGTCTGATGTCCTGAAGGAGGCAGTAATGCAACTGTTCTTGAAGAGGCTCATGCCTAGGGGTGGACGAAAGTCGCTTACCTGTCCTCGAAGGACGTTCGCGGTGGGGGTGAGGCGCTTCGCTGCTCCCCCCGTGAAGTTCCGGCCGGGGGGGGAGGCTTCCCGCCTCGGCCTGGCCGAAATTCAGGCCGGGGAGGAGGTTTCCTGCCTCGCCCGGCCGCGAACGCGAAAGTTAAAAAAAAAACAAAAACGCCCCCTGATAGGCTACGTGACGATTCACGTAGCCTATCACGGCTAGATCTGCAAAGTCAGCCGTGATAGGCTACATCAATCGTCACGTAGCCTATCACGGGTGACTTTAAAAAAAAAAAGCGCGTTCGCTAATGAGTAACGTAGCCTATCACGTTATTGCCGCCATTGCAATAAAAGAAAAAAAAAAAGCCCCCTGATAGGCTACGTAATGAGTAACGTAGCCTATCATGGCTAGATTTGCAAAGTCAGCCATGATAGGCTACGTCAATCGTCACGTAGCCTATCACGGGTGACTTAAAAAAAAAAAAAGTGTGTACAGATAATGGCGGCCCCCATAGGGAGCCGCCATTCGCGTTCCTTATTTAGTCGCTGTAGTCTACGTAAATGTTTACGTAGACTACAGCGACCAAATAAGGAACAGGAATGGCGGCTCCCTATGGGGGCCGCCATTATCTGTACACACTTTTTTTTTTTTTAAGTCACCCGTGATAGGCTACGTGACGATTGACGTAGCCTATCATGGCTGACTTTGCAAATCTAGCCATGATAGGCTACGTTACTCATTACGTAGCCTATCAGGGGGCTTTTTTTTTTTTCTTTTATTGCAATGGCGGCGGCGGCAGCCGGTCAAAAGACCGGCTGCCGCTCCCGCCCCGCTCGAACACCCGCCGAACCGCCAGCCAGACCCGCCGCCGGGAGGGACATTCAGCGAAGGTAAGTCCCGTCCCGGGGGGGCATGCGGGGTGCGGGGGGGTTCGGAGGATTTCTCCCCGAAACTTGTTCGGGGTGCCGAACACGTTGGCGCTCGGCCCCCCGAAGTTTCGGGGAGAAATTCTCCGCCAACCCTACTCATGCCTGGACCCAAGGATTTGTGACAGCTATTGCCCAGTCGTAAATGCACCATTTTTAGGTAAGGTGATTGAGAAGGTTGTGGCAGGGCAACTTCAGGCATTCTTGGATGAAACCGATTATATAGACCAGGGATCCTCAACTTTTTTGGACTTATTGGCACATTTGGGAATTTGAGAAACTTCTGTAGGCACCACCACAAAATGGCTCCCATGGAGGATGTGGCTAGTCATATAGTGGTTGCCCTGGGGACCTGGCTAGTCAAAAGACAAGTACTTAACTCAAGAAACAGTACAAACAGAAGAAGGGTCTGAACTCCAAAACCAATCCATATATTTGACCCTACAGAAGCTCCCCCCCAAAAAACATTTAAGATTGCAGTCCTATGCACACTTACATGGAACTCAATGGGAATTAATTCTGAGTAGACCTATATAGGATTGTTTGGCTCATCCTATCTACAGACACACTCCTTTCTCCACCCCCCAAAGGAAAGGAAAATGCTTCCAGCTCCAAAAGGAAAAGAAAATATTTTCCTTATCTCAACCTCAGGCTCAGCCATTCCATTTCCCACCTGTGCTCCAACCTCCTCTGCCATCAGAGCCCCCACCTGGGATGGTGCTGTGGCGTGTGTGTGTATGTGTGTGTGTGTAGAATGAGGGAAGGGGCTGGGAAGGGAGAAAAAAAAGGAAGGCTAAGGGCTGGGAGGATTTAGAAATAGTTAAAGTGATGAGAAAAAGAGAAAAGGGGAAGAGGAAATAGAAAAAGAAAGGGCAAGTTTAGAGGCTATGAGGGGAAGAAACAGTAAAGTGGTTGGGGAAAAAGAAATGTAATCTTAGAGACTAGGTTGTTTGTTCAGTCGTTCAGTCATGTCCAGCTCTTCGTGACCCCATGGACCATAGCACGCCAGGCCTTCCTGTCCTGCGCTCTCTCCCGGAGCGTGCTCAAGTCCATATTCATTGCATCAGTGATGCTATCTAGCCATCTCATCCTCTGCCGTCCCCTTCTCCTTTTGCCTTCAGTCTTTCCCAGCATCAGGGTCATTTCCAGAGAGTTTTCTCTTCGCATTAGGTGGCCAAAATATTTGAGCTTCAGCTTCAGTATCTGTCCTTCCAATGAGCAGTCAGGGTTGATTTCCTTTAGGATTGACTGATTTGACCTCCTTGCAGTCCAGGGGACTCGTAAAAGTCTTCTCCAGCACCACAGTTCGAAGGCATCAATTCTTCGGCGCTCAGCCTTCCTTACAGTCCAGCTCTCACAGCCATACGTTACTACTGGGAAAACCATAGCTTTGATTAGACGGACCTTTGTCGGCAAGGTGATGTCTCTGCTTCTTACTATGCTGTCTAGGTTTGCCATAGCTTTCTTCCCAAGGACCAAGCATCTTTTAATTTCATGGCTACAATCACCATCTGCGGTGATCTTGGAGCCCAAGAAAATAAAATCTGTCACTGCTAGGGATGGGGGAGAATTTCTCCCCAAAACTTCGGGGGGCCGAGTGCCAACGTATTCGGCCCCCCGAAGTAGTTTTGGGGAGAAATTCTCTGCGAAAGTCACCCGTGATAGGCTACGTGACGATTAACGTAGCCTATCACGGCTGACTTTGCAGATCTAGCCGTGATAGGCTATGTTAATCATCACGTAGCCTATCAAGGGGCATTTTTTTTAAACTTTTTATTTTGCGGCCGGGCGAGGCGCCTCCTCCCCGGCCTGAATTTCGGCTGGGCGAGGCGGGAAGCCTCCCCCCCCGGCCTGAATTTCAGCCGGGCGAGGAGGGAAGCCTCCCCCCCCGGCCTGAACTTCGGAGGGAGCAGCGAAGCGCCTCCCCCCCACCGCGAAGCAAGCTGCAAGACCAGGTAAGTGGCTTTCGTGCACCCGTAGTCACTGCTTCCATTTCTTCCCCTTCCATATGCCAGGAAGTGATGGGGCCAGATGCCATGATCTTCGTTTTTTTAATGTTGAGTTTCAAACCAGCTTTTGCACTCTCCTCTTTCACCCTCAACAAGAGGCTCTTTAGATCCTCTTCGCTTTCTGCCGTTAGGGTGGTATCATCTGCGTATCTGAGGTTGTTGATAATTCTCCCGGCAAACTTAATTCCAACCTGTGATTCATCCAACCCGGCATTTCTCATGATGTACTCTGCATATAAGTTAAATAAGCAGGGTGACAATATGCAGCCTTGTCGTACTCCTTTCCCAATTTTGAACCACTCGGTTGTTCCATGTCTGGTTCTTACTGTTGCTTCTTGACCCTCGTACAGGTTTCTCAGGAGACAGGTAAGGTGGTCTGATACCCCCATCTCTTTCAGAATTTGCCATAGTTTGTTGTGATCCACACAATCAAAGGCTTTAGTGTAGTCAATGAAGCAGAAATAGATGTTTTTCTGGAATTCTCTTGCTTTCTCCATGATCCAGCGAAAGTTGGTGATTTGATCTCTAGTTCCTCTGCCTCTTTGAAACCCAGCTTGTACTTCCGGTAGTTCTCAGTTGGCATACTGCTGAAGCCTAGCTTGTAGGATTTTGAGCATAACCTTGCTAGCATGTGAAATGAGCTCAATTGTATGGTAGTTTGAACACTCTTTGGTGTTGCCCTTCTTTGGAATTGGAATGTAAACTGACCTTTTCCAGTCTTGTGGCCACTGTTGAGTGTTCCAAATTTGTTGGCATATTGAGTGCAGCACTTTAACAGCATCATCTTTTAGGATTTTAAATAGCTCAGCTGGAATACTGTCATCTCCGCTAGCTTTGTTGTTAGTAATGCTTTCTAAGGCCCACTTGACTTCACTCTCTAGGTTGTCTGGCTCAAGTTCAGTGACTGCACTATCATGGCTGTCAGGGACATTAAGATCTTTCCTGTATAGTACTTCTGTGTATTCTTTCCACCTCTCCTTAATCTCATCTGCTTCTGTTAGATCCCTGCCTTCTTTGTCCTTTATCATGCCCGTCTTTGCACAAAGCGTTCCCTTGAGATCTCCGATTTTCTTGAAGAGATCTCTAGTCTTTCCCATTCTGTTGTTTTCCTCAATTTCTTTGCATTGTTCATTTAAGAAGGCCTTCTTGTCTCTCCTTGCTATTCTCTGGAACTCTGCATTCAGTTGGATATATTTTCCCCTTTCTCCCTTGCTTTTTGCTTCCCTTCTTTCCTGAGCTACTTGTAAAGCCTCCTCAGACAGCCACTTTGCTTTCTTGCATTTCTTTTTCTTTGGGATGGATTGAGTTGCTGCCTCCTGAACAATGTTACGGACCTCCTTCCATAGTTCCTCAGGCACTCTGTCTATCAGGTCTAATCCCTTAAATCTAATCCTCACCTCCACTGTATATTCATCAGGGATATGATTGAGGTCATACCTGAATGGTTTAGTGGTTTTCCCTACGTTCTTCAATTTAAGCCGAAATTTTGCAAGAAGCAGCTCATAATCTGAGCCACAGACAGCTCCAGGTCTTGTTTTTACTGACTGTATAGAGCTTCTGCATCTTTGGCTGCAAAGGACATAATCAATCTGATTTCGATATTGACCATCTGGTGATGTCCATGTGTAGAGTCGCCTCTTGTGCTGTGGAAAAAAGTGTTTGCTATGATCAGCATGTTCTCTTGGCAAAACTGTATTAGCCTTTGTCCTGCTTCATTTTGTACACCAAGGCCATGCTTGTCTGTTATCCTGGTGATTTCTTGACTTCCTACTCTAGCATTCCAATCCCCTATGATGAAGAGGACATCTTTTTTTGGTGTTAGTTCTAGAAGGTGTTGTAGGTCTTCATAGAACAGATCAACCTCAGCTTCTTCGGCCTCAGTGGTTGGGGCATAGACTTGAATTACTGTGATGTTGAATGGTTTGCCTTGGATTCGTACTGAGATCATTCTATTGTGTTTAAGATTGTACCTCAGTACTGCTTTTCCCACCCTTTTATTGACTATGAGTGCTACTCCATTTCTTCTAAGGGATACTTGCCCACAGTAGTAGATATGATGGTCACCTGAATTAAATTCGCCCATGCTTGTCCATTTTAGTTCGCTGATTCCCAAGATGTCGATGTTCAATCTTGCCATCTCATGTTTGACCACCTCCAGCTTACTTTGATTCATTGATCTTACATTCCAGGTTCCTAAACAATATTGTTCTTTACAGCATCGGATTTTCTTTTCACCACCAGACACATCCACAGCTGAGTGTCCTTTCGGCTTTGGCCCAGCCGCTTCACTCTTTCTGGCGCTACTTGGAAATACCCTCTGCTCTTCCCCAGTAGTATATTGGACACCTTCCGACCTGAGGGGCTCATCTTCCGGCGTCATCTCTTTTAGCCTTGTGATACGTTCCGTGGGGTTTTCTTGGCAAGAATACTGGAGTGGGTTGCCATTTCCTTCTCCAGTGGACCACATTTTGTCAGAACTCTCTGCCATGACCTGTCCGTCTTGGGTGGCCCTGCACTGCATAGCTTATGGCTTCACTGAGTTACACAAGCCCCTTCGCTACAACAAGACAGTGATCCATGAAGGGGTAGAGGCTAGGAGGGAGAGGGAAATAGCAGGGCAAAGTAGTAGACCAGGGAGAGAGAGAGGAAAGCGGTTGTGGGGAGAGAAATAGCAAGGTTAGAGCCTAGGAGTGGGAAAACAGAGAGGTAAAGAGATGGTGGTGAGAGGCTAGAGGCTAGGAGGGAGAGGGAAATAGCAGGGCCAAGTAGTAGAGCAGGGAGAGAGAGAGGAAAGCAGTTGTGGGGAGAGAAATAGCAAGGTTAGAGGCTAGGAGGGGGAAACAGAGAGGTAAAGAGATGGTGGGGAGAGGAATGGTGAAGTTAGAGGTTGGGAGGGAGGGGAAAATATGGCAAAGGGGTAGAAGGGACAGAAAGAGTGTGGAAAGGGATGGAGAAAAGAGAAATAGTGAGGCTAGAGGCTGGGAGAGAGAGAGAGCAAAGGGGAAAGCTCTGTGTGGGCCAGGAAGCAACTTTCTTTCTCTTCCTGCTTACTGAACAGCTGATCAGTGGCAGGTTCAGGAACAGGAAGAATCTAGTGCCCTGACTTTTTCAACTTTTTAAAATTAAAAATAAATGTTTGAAGAGGGCAGGAAGTGGAGAGCTTCAAGGGTGCCACTGTGTTGGGTACCCAACGTCTAGATCCATTGCAGTCTGGGTTCAGGCCTGGTTTGGGTACTGAATCAGCCTTTGTCACCCATTTGAATGACCTTTTTTGAGAGAGGGGCAGAGGAAGTGCAACCTTACTCCTCTTACTTGATCTCTCTGCGACTTTTGATATCATCAACTATGATATCCTCTTGAATTAGCTCCATGGGATGGATATCAGCAGCACTGTACTTCAGTGGTTCCATTCCTACCTACAGGAACAGTCTCAGAGAGTGGTGTTGGGGCAGTGCACCTCAATGCCCTGATGGGGTGTCACAGTGCACTATTTCATCCCCAATGTTATTCAGCATTTATGTGAAGCCAGTGGAAGCAGTCATCTGGGGATTCGGAACAAGGTATCATTAGTATGTAGATGACACCCAGCTCTATTTCTCTGTAATATCTGAATTCAGTGTAGCGGTCCAGATTTAAGTTATTATTGTTAAAATATAAAGCCCTAAAAAAACTTGGGAGCAGGTTACTATAAGGATTGTCTCACCCCTGAATTCAGCAGACACAAATTTTGTAAAATCCAGAAAAACAATAGACAGCAAAGATATAATTTAGATCTTTATTTTTCAGAGTGAAAGGGCAAATGAGTTGTCCACCCAGACTTGTAATCTCCAGCAGTCTTAATAGCCTAACAGGTATCGGATGCCCTGTGATAATATATAAAAATAGAAATAGTGGATTGCAATCTTTCTATACAACTCTCTTGAATAGCACCCTTTTAGAAAAATAACCATTGAAGTTGGTAATGATAATATCACTGTAAGAGTAAGGGAATGTTAATATATCAATAGGGATGGGCGACTCCCCCCCCCATACCCACTCTGCATGCTGCTCGCTGGACCCCCGCTGTTTACGTGATCTTGTTTGGCACCCTGGGAGAGCCACTAGATAGTCCGCAGATGCACAGTGTGCAATTGCTTTTCTTCCCATGAGCCACCATTTTGCGTACAAATCACAGGTAAGCTACTTACATAAATCATGATTTCTGCAAAATTATGGCCATAAATATTTATTTATTTTATTTATTGCATTTATATCCCACCTTTTTTCCTCATGCAAGGAACCTATGGTGGCTTACATTCTCCTCCTCCTCGCCATTTTATCCTCACAACAGCAACCCTGTGAGGTAGGTTGGGCTGAGAGTCTGTGACTGGCCCAAAGTCACCCAGTGAGCTTCCATGGCTGAGTGAGGACTAGAACTAGGGGTGGACAAAAGTCACTTACCTGTCGTCGAAGGCCGTTCGTGGTGGGGGGGAGGCGCTTCGCTGCTCCCCCCGCGAAGTTCAGGCCGGGGGGGGAGGCTTCCCGCCTTGCCCGGCCGAAATTCAGGCCGGGGGGGGAGGCTTCCCGCCTCGCCCGGCCGAAATTCAGGCTGGGGAGGAGGCGCCTCGCCTCACCCGGCCGCGAACGCGAAAGTAAAAAAAAAAAGAAAGCCCCCTGATAGGCTACGTGACGATTCACGTAGCCTATCACGGCTAGATCTGCAAAGTCAGCCGTGATAGGCTACGTGAATCGTCACGTAGCCTATCACGGGTGACTTTAAAAAAAAAAAAAAGCGCGTACGCGAATGGCGGCCCCCATAGGGAGCCGCCATTCCCGTTCCTTATTTAGTCGCTGTAGTCTACGTAAATGTTTTTACACAGCGACCAAATAAGGAACGGGAATGGCGGCTCCCTATGGGGGCCTCCATTATCCGTACACTCTTTTTTTTTTTTTTTTAAGTCACCTGTGATAGGCTACGTGACGATTCACATAGCCTATCACGGCTGACTTTGCAAATCTAGCCGTGATAGGCTACGTGAATCGTCACGTAGCCTATCAGGGGGTGTTTTTTTTTTTTTGATTGCAATGGCGGCGGCGGCAGCCGGTCGAAAGACCAGCTGCCACTCCCGCCTCGCTCGAACACCTGCCGAACCGCCGGCTGGACCAGCCACCGGGAGGGACATTCGGTGAAGGTAAGTCCTGTCCCGGGGGCGGTGCGGGGGGCGGGGGGGTGCGGAGGATTTCTCCCTGAAACTTGTTTGGGGGGCCGAACACGTTGGCGCTCGGCCCCCCGAAGTTTCGGGGAGAAATTCTCCGCCATCCCTAACTAGAACCCAGAGCTCCCAGCTCCCAGCTCTAGCCACTACACCACGCTGGCAGCATTTGGGAAAAATTAATTAGACCATTACTTTTTTTCCCCATTTTTATTTTTTGTTTACAATGTTGACAAAAGTATAAAACCATACACACAAATAATTGGACAAAGTATTATCCACAATTTAACAGTAGAGAATATAAGCACATTTGTTTAATTAGGTCATTACTAATTAGACCATTACACCTGTAAATGGGGTCTTTACAGCTGCTATTTTGTGGAATTTGCGATTTAGGTATGTAGCATAACCACAATTTCTACATTAAAAGGCACTCACGGGTAAGCAGGGATCCCCATGCTTGCCTGACTCAGCATGTGCCGACTAGGGCAAGCACAGAGATCCGCAGACTGGCGTCCGGGGCCTGAGCTGGTGAGAAATCACCACTTTACTCCCTGATATACTGGGTAGCTATGGTCAATGAAACAGGCTGGACATTGGCTAGAGTACAAATGGTGCAAGACTCGAAGCAAAGATGACTGAACACAGTCTAGAGTGCAAAACCGTGCCTATCTCGTGGCAGTGCAGGCAGCAAAGGCTTAGTTTGCTGCCTCCATTGCATCCTCAGGTAGCCATTCAGCAGAGCTCTTTTGGGTGGTCCAGGGGTTGTTAACACTCTCTACAGCAAATGGGACCCTGATCTCCTCAAGGGCCCTCTGTGACCTTTTTGCATTGCACATTGAACAAAATCTTTAGTCTCCGCAGCGAACTTGATGCTATTGTTAGCACAGTTCCAGTCAAGGTGTCTGATGCCACCATCTGCCCAATTTTGTGGGATCCATTTCAGTTGCTTCAGCCCGATAATGTAAACAGGGTACTTGCAGCAATGCGACCAACCACATGCCCTCTCGATCCTTGCCCCTCCTGGCAAATAAAAGCTAACCAAGGGGGTATGGATGGGTGGGTCAAGAGTGTGGTGAATGCTTCTCTACAGGAAGGGGTAGTCCCTCCTGTCCTTAAAGAGGCAATAGTGCAACCCTTCCTGAAGAAACCCACTCTGGACCCAATGGTATTAGACAACTATCACCCAGTTGCAAATACCCCTTTCTTAGGGAAGGTACTGGAGAGGGACGTGGCAGAATAACTGCAGGCATCTTGGAGAATACTGATTGTCTAGACCCATTTCAGTCTGGGTTTTGACCTGGTTACTGGACCAAATCATCCTTGGTCACCCTGATGGATGACCCTTACCGAGAGAGGGACAGGGGGAGTGCAACCCTGTTAATTCTACTTGAGCATTCATTTGCTTTTGATACCATTGACCATGGTATCCTCCTGGATCGACGCCATGGGATGGGCGTTGGGGGCACTGTGTTACAGTGATTCCAGTCCTACTTGCTGAATTGATTTCAGAGTAACATTGGGTGATTATTCCTCAACCCCTTCGCAATTGAGCTATGGGGTTTCACAGGGTACTATTCTGTCCCTAATGTTGTTTAACATCTATATGAAGCTGCTAGGAGCGGCCATTAGGGGATTTAGAGCCAAGTGCCATCAGTACGCTGATGAGACACAGCTCTGTCTCCCTGTGACATGTGAATCAGGAGAGGCTGTGCAAGTCCTGGATCAGTGCTTAAAGTCAGTAATGGGCTGGATGAGGGCCAGTAAATTGAAATGGAATCCTAGCAAGATGAAAGCCCTGTTGGTGAGTGGTTCCCAAATCCGGGAGATAGGCTCATTGCCTGTTCTGGATGGGATTGCACTCCCTCTGAAAGATCAGGTTCGTAGTCTGGGGGTACTCCTAGATCCATCACTGTCGCTGGAGGCCCAAGTGGCCATGGCGGCTCGGACTGCCTTTTACCAGCTTAGGCTGGCTCGCCAATTACGGCCTCTCCTGGACAGGGATAGCTTGGCCACAGTGGTACAGACATTAGTAACCTCAAGGCTGGATAACTAAAATGCGCTGTATGTGGGGCTGCCCTTAAGGCTGCTCCGGAAGCTGGAGCTAGGGCAGAATTCAGCAGCTCAGCTGTTGTTGGGAGCTGCCCCTTTTCATCATGCAACGCCTTTGCTGAAGAAACTGCCCTAGCTGCCTATTCGCTGCCAGGCCAGGTTTAAGGTTTTGGTACTAGTGTATAAAGCCCTGAACAACTTGGGAACAGGATACCTGAGCTCCCTTACCAATCTGCCTGGTCACGAAAGTTGAGGGCATGCTCCTGGTGGTTCCACATAGACCTGTGGCCTGATTGAAGTCCACCAGGAAAAGAGCCTTTAGTGTGGTGCCCCCCTTTCTTTGGAATGCCCTGCCCCTAGAGGTCAGGCAAGCACCGACACTGTGCTGCTTCCAGTGTGCCTCCTGAAAACTACTCTCTTCCAGGAAGCATTCCTTAATTGACCAGCCACGGTTTTTATTGGTATTCTGTTTTTAAAAGAACAATTTTAATACGTTGTTTTATTTTTTTTTATCATTTTACCTTTCATGTTCACCACTATGGAAACTGTTTTAGATGTGGAGCGGTATACAACAGTTGTAAATAAATAAATAAAATAAATTGTGTGAAATTGCTTCTTCATTCAACTTTATTCATAGAACCGTAGTCTTTTTTTTTTTTAACTCCTGATCATTGAGTTGTGAAAGAAAAGATAAATACTTCCCAAAGAAACTTCACATTGACAGAAAAATTTAGAAGAAGCCTTAGGCTTTGGTTTGAGCTGCTGTTTCCATTCACTTCCATCCAGTCTGTATAACTGCAGAGAAGCCAGGAGGAAAAAAAAGTGGCAAATGGAGGGGTTGGTGCTGAGCCATTATGTGACAATGCAACATTTGGGTTGGGTTTGGCTTGTAATAGCTTGGGGATTTTCAAACCTGAAGGGGGCATTGAAATTAAAATTCTCCTCCATTCCTAGAAAAATACATTCTTTTCTATAGTTTTGTGCTAACAGAAGCCCAATGATAATGTAACTATCCAGATATGCCTGAGAATGCTTTAATTTTAATTTTGCTTTGTATGCATATTGTGTTCCAAAGAATTACAGTTCTGTAGGTTTTTCAGTTTTTAAATGACAATTTTGTTTATTCCCTATGAAGATAAAGGTATAGTACATTGCTCACAACACTGAAGAATCTTCAGTGTTTAACCTTGGTTAGGTTCTGGTAAATGTTCATATGATTTGATGCGGGATATATCCAAATTAAACAATTGCTTTGTTTAGCAAGTAGATGTCCTTATAAGAAGAATGAACAGTATTAAGTGCTTTTCCCTTGGTGATGAGAACTATACCTTTCTACTGATTAAGGTAATTCTAAGGTTGTCCATTCACTGTTTCATGCTAGAATGCTTTTCCAATTAAAAAAATAAAAATAAAACGTAGAACCCGCTACATAAATATAATATTAACCTAGATTTCTCTAAGGACAAAAGTACATGCTAGATGGACTGCTAAAGTCAAAGTGGGAAATGATATTAAAATAATATTAGAAGTAGAATAGAATGTGTGGGACTGCTGTACAAGACCAACAGGTGTTGATTGGGAGGGGTATGAATTTTATATTTGATTTCATTTATATTAAGAGTCTAAGATAATCCTAAAGGATTTATTAGAGTTCTTAATGTGACCATATAATTCCTATAGAATATAACTTCCTGGGAACAGCACTGGGTAGGGAGAATACATTTTCTTCAGCTGAAAGAAGAAACAACTGATTTGAGAAGATACATAAATGTTGTTTTTTTTCAGTGTGATATTTGGGAATCATTGAAATGTTATGTAAACAATGTGAAATTTTGGAACTAATAGAATTAAGGCACAATCCTATGCATATTTAGACAGAACAAGTCCTACAACTCCCAGCATTCCCTAGCCAGCATGGCTAGCTGGGGAATGCTGGGAGTTGTAGGACTTTTTTCTGTCTGAATATGCATAAGATTGCGCCCTTATTCAGGTATTCTAATCGCAAACTAATTATTTCTAGGTCACGTAAGAAAACAACCAGTTTAAAACCTGAATTCATCTTCCCATTTAAGGAGCACACTTTACATCTATGGGTAATATGGTTCAGTTGTGATATCAGGTAACAGCAATAACTGAACTCATATTTTTGTAATTACTGACTCTTTATAAATCTACAGAGATGCTTGGATTATTAAAACCATAAATGATTATTAAAACCATAAACTTATTTTACAAATGTGCATCAAGTGAAATTACAAAGCTCCCTGTTAATCCCACACTAGTATGAAAGATTACTATATATAACATGTACTTTCTTTTAACTGCACTGTGGCTAAGTGGGATGCTAGAAATCCATAGATTGATCTGTATTCCTGCCTAAGGCTAATAATACAATGCCTTCTTTTTGTAATGTAATAGATTTACTTTTTAGAGTAGCCTCTAAACTAAAATCCCAATAGCTTCAATAATGAAAAATCCTTCCCTGCTGGCTTCTTTCCTCACATCACTTCTAAACATAAAAAGTGACAAACTCCTTTCGACTCTCAAAGATTGTTTTTCTCCTTGCTTATCTCCAGCTGTGCAAGAAACTTCAGTGCTGGTTGCCATTTCCTTGTTTGTTAATATTATACCCTGCTTGGAAATACATAAAAAATAATATTTATACGTATTTCATAGATACTTTGGACTACGTCAGTTAGTATTTCTCTTACTGTGTAGCAATATATTATTTCTGCATATATTTGTGTGGGGTACTGTTTAGTCCCTCTGTGCCTCTGTGTGTTCTCTCTGCTGAGAGTGATGGCCAGTGTTATGAACTTTCTGTAACAGGCAGTAAGTCTCCATATCCCATTGGAAGAAAGAGACACTATCAGTGCTGCTGACCAAGACAGCATTTGTTTTCACTATCTCCTGAACAATGTCAATATTTCAATGTGGCAAGCATGTGTTTATCAGAAGCTTGTATTCTTATCCACCTGCTGTGAGGGGATAAAAATTTCATGGTTTACACACTATCATTTAGCATTATAGAATGATGCCTTTGGTTTGTAGCCATTAATATAGTTTTATCGATAATTAATAAGGGTGTGATCCCTTTCTGACTGTATGGCAAATGATGAGGTAACTCCTCTCCCAAACATAAAACCAACACCTGAATAAAGATGGGTTTGGACTACAACTCTTATCATCCTCGGGATAATGGGAATTGTAGTCCAGCATATTTGGAGGACACCTGGTTGGGGAAGGCTTCCTTAATGGATCGGTCTCCAGTGTGACACAATGTGGCTATGGCACAAAAACATATATCCTCATGATTTTTACAAGGCACCATCAAATCAAACATCTTTATTAACAGATGTGTTCTGTGATTTGCTAGTGCTTTCATTGGCATCTAGAGCACCCTCTGATGGAATGGACACATCAGAACTGTCTACTTAAGAGCATCCCCCAAATAATTTAAAAATAAAAATGGCCATGGTTAGTTAAAGGAAAAACCCCTCTAGCATACAACAAGGGGTTAATATTAAACATGATTTATTCAATACACGTGGCCTGCTTTGTTCATTTGCCTGTTCCCCTTGCATAAAAAATTGGCATGTGTTCTTTTAATAAGGACTGCCTTCAGCCATAGTACCTTTGAGACATATCATGCCCTTATGACTTAGGAGGTTCTCTAATATTAATAAATAACTAATTATACCCAAGGTCTGCTCAAGTAGTGTCACTGTCACCACTCCCTGTTTGCCATACACCCCTGGCTGGATCAGAATCACCCTTGATATTTATAAACCTAGATGTGGTACCCAAGTCAAGGATAAAATGTCATGGGCGAGGACTGCAGGAAGGAATGTCTAAAATCACACCATAGGATTAATTAAATAATGGGTCTCATTTATTCAAAGAGGCAGGATTTACAGATGAAAACAAGGATCAACGTATATAGCATGTCCTCAAATGCAAAATACACACACTTGCTACAATCCCTAGCTGTATTAGCTCTAACCCTGGGGTCATTTAGAGGGTAGTAAAATCAGAGATATGTGTGGGACAAGGAGAGGCTTAGATCGAATTCGCCACACTGTTTCTCAGGCTAACTATCTGCTCCCAAACTGAGAAGTCCCAACTGTCAGCAAGGCTGGGCTCCTTCCTCCACTGTCCTTGATTCTATCATGGAGGAGGGGCCTCCCTCTTGACAGACAGATCATCAGGCCCAGCTGTCAAACTTCTCAGATGACTATGTGCAGAGCCCTTTGACAGAAGCCATTTAGGGAGCCTTGGTGTAGTTTGGCTTGTAAGGTAAGTGCATATGCATTCTGAAACCTTCTGCATTTTTAGCACTGATGGCCGCAGAACCAGCTATGTCTTCTCAGCTTCGTTTTCTTTCAATCTTGCATTGAGTTCCTCTTTACTAGACCCTTTTCACTGACTCTTCATCTCCACCGTCCCGTTTCCTTTCCTGTTTCCAATCCTTTTCACTTAGGGCTTTGTTCTTCTGGCTCTTCTACCTTGGTTTGTTACTTCTCCCAAAGCCTCCTTTTCCAAAACCTCCTTTTCTGCCTGGTTGGTCAGTTGTACCTCCTTCTATCCCCAGGCATGGGTCCTAACCCCACCAAATCCACTTCCTCTAGCCTGACAAGAAGTTGTTTGGTGGGCTGATGGGGGACTTGATTCTGCTGGGAAATAGGTGCCTGCAGATAATCCTCCATGCACACCCATTTCCCAGCAGAATCTGGCTTCTGCCAGTCCAGCTGAGTGTAACCTAATTAGTTCTCCTGTACACCTCAGCAGCTTTTGATACCATCAACTGTGATATCTTTCTGGACCATCTGTCTGGGCTGGGTTTAGGAGACATGGTTTTATGATGATTCTGGTCCTTCCTGGTGGTGCTGGGAGAGTTTTGTTCCATTCCATGGCTGTTGGCTTATGGTGCATCTGAGTGTCGGTCTTGTTCCCCATTCTTTGTATTATTGATTGATTTATCATAATTTACAATAGATATTGTAATTACAATAGGTATTACATAAAATAGATATTACAATTATTACAATTATTTATATTGCACTTTTCAGGACAGAAATCCTTCCAAGGTGGCTTACAAGTAAGGTAACCTTACATTAATAAAATCACAAACAATAAAAAAAAACCTCCTAAGGATCCATCCCACACAGCAGTTGATGGTAGAAGGCCCTATGGGAGAAAGGAGAGAGAGACAGTCCAACTGGAGCAGGGGCCTGAGGTGGGCTTTGCTTGCCTTTCTACCGCTCTATCTTATAATAACTACATGAAACTGACAGGGAAAGTCATGTGCAGCTGTGGACTGAAGTGTCATCAATATGTGGATTACACTTAGCTCCACTTTCATTTCCTTCTACTCATCCCAGTAAGGCTAGGAAACTCTTGAACTTGTGCCAGGATGCAGTTTGGGGTGGATGAAGGTGAATAAGCTGAGGCTTAACCCATGTAAGAATGAAGTACTGTGGGTGGGGAAAGCAGATGATCTGGGCAGAGGTTTGCGACTGGTCGTACATGGGATTACACTCTCCCTGAAGGACCAAGTATGCTGTTTAGGAGTTATCCTAGTCTTGGTCCTAACGGGGGAATCTCAAGTGACAATGGCAGCCAGAAGTATTTTTTACCAGTTTAGGCTGGTATGTCAACTGTGACCCTATCTGGAGGGAATGGACCTTGCTTCCATTATCTACATATTAGTGTAATCCAGGCTGAACTACTGTAATGTGATCTATGGTTCAGAAAGTTGTACTAGTACAACATGTGATGGTGCGAATCAGTTGGACCAGGTGATACCTTGATTTATTTATTTATTACAACATTTATATACCACTCCACATCTAAACAGATTTCAAAGTGGTAAACAATGAAACGGTATAAAACACTATATTAAGTTTTTAAAAATAGAATACCAATAACAGTCATGGGTAGTCAATCAAGGAAGGCTTGTTGAAATAAAGATATCTTCAGTAGGCAGCGAAAACAGCACAATGTTGTTGCCTGGCTGAATTCCAGTGGCAGGGAGTTCCACAGAAAAGGAGCCACCACATTGAAGGCTCTCCTCCAGGTGGATGCCAACCAGGCCATAGGTGCATGCAGAACCATCAGGACTATCCCATCTGATGACCTCAGTTGTACCAGTTCCACTGATTGCCAGTGTGCTGGCATTTATCTTTGTGATCAGGTTGCCTGAAGGACTGCCTTCATCCAAATCATCCTGCCTACACTTTCAGTTCATCCTCAGAGGACCTACTTGTGTGCATACCTCTGAGGACAGTTAGGCAGGCAGGCACAAGGGGAGGGCCTTTTCGGTAGTGACCCTACACTTGTGAAGATCTGTTCAGGTGGAAATACACAAAGCCCCATCATTGGAGGCCTTTAAACAGGCCTTAAACAACCATTTGTTTACAACTGTCTTCTCTTAACTAAGGATTTTATTGGCTTGCTATATTTATGATCTGCTGCAGTTTAAGTCATTTATCTGATTCTGTTTGGCTGAATGTTGTTTGCTATTAGTGTTGTTGCTGGTTTTTATTTGCAGTTTTCTAATTACAATGTTGTATGGTTTTAAAGTTGTTATGGATTATAAATTGAACTGATTCACACATAACTCTAACCCATGGTTTATTTAACCCATGGGTTGTTGAACTCTGGGTTGTCATCATGATGTGTGAATGCAGCTGTTCTAACAAACCATGGTTTGTTAACCATGAACAAACCAGAAAGACAACGCATGATTTGTTGTTGTGAACTTTGGGTTGTTTAAACCATGGGTTGTCAGGGCTGAGCAGCAGCAGGCATGCTGCCTCCTGCTTGTTTGTTACTTCCACTTTTAATTAACCCTGTGAGCTAGGTTAAGCTGAGAGTCAATGACTGGCCCAAGGTCACCAAGTGAGTTTCATGGTTGAGTGGGGTCTAGAAGCCGGATCCCCAGACTTCCAGTCCAATACTCTGACCAGTACACCACCCTGGGTTAAATAAACCATGGGTTAGCATTATGTGTGGATCAGATCATTGTGAATGTATATGCTGGAAACAGATTTGTGAGAGTTATTTGACCCTAAAGGCTGCCTTATACATATTTTAAATAAATAACATTTCCAATAGAATGATAAGCTACCCATAGTATAGATAACAACTTGGTAACAGGCCAATATGCTTCTCATTTTAATTTACTTTCATAATGGTGTTTCAGGTCCTAGCCTCAAATAACTTTTGTTTTGTGATCACTCATGGTTTGGGATGAAGGTCTTCCATATCATTCTTCAAATGTATTCTGGAGACAGTAGGCTACCCCATTAGAATCAAGTTGTGTATAAAATAGTGCATATCTTCATACTATTAATAGTCTATCCTGGATGTATTGTTACTGGTTTCTTTTTAAGGCTAATTTATATAGTCCGTATTTATATTACTTGGGCTTAATCCTTTCTCAAGAAATTGGAGCATTTCCATATTGCCACCTAGAATATTGTGTGTATGAAAATAGTTCCAATTATAGTTAATAAAAACCTTTTTTTTTAAGCTTCATTGGTTTGCTCTTCTAATGAAGTCAAAGGATTTATTAAGGCCTCAAACTGGCCTGCTTTCTCTGAGGATCTTTAGCTTTTCTGGAGCTTTGGGACTTCGCCCTTGCACCTTTAAAAATTAAATATTTAATATTTCTTTGTCTGTGCTAAGCATGAACCATATTTATCAATCATTTGGGTTCTGTGCCAAAATTCACTGGGAAGAGGTGGCTACTGTTGCTGGCCAAAATGAAATCTCTCACTTCCCTTTGACCCCAGGGATTATGATGGCATTACCATTTCAGCAGTCCCCTAGCATTGCTTGTGTTAGAATTGCAGTTTGATATTCTTCAGATCAATCCAGGCAGAGTCCTATTTTATTAATTTGCCTGCAGTGTGATTCTTCTTGGATGAACAATATACTTTTGAGTGACTTAGAATCCTATACCCATTTACCTGGAGTAAGCCCCATTGAATTCAGTGGGGCTTACTTCTGAGTATATGGATAGGATTGCACTATTAATGTACAGAAGGACTATTAGGAATTCCAGCAGGAGGATAATGCATATTATTTTCCTCTTTAAAAACAATCAGATTGGTGAAATCCATATAGGTCAAGTTTTTGTTCTACAGAAAGATAATATTTAGAATAAGAGTATTATCTTACTAACATGTATTTAACCTTCATAGTATTTCACTGCAGTCTGTGAGCTTTCCTGGCCCAGAACCCTTCCTGCTTTCTTTGATCAGTTGTAGTAAAACTGCAGAAGAATTTAGTATATGGAAAAAAGGTGAACATAGTATTTCCAGAGAACTTATTTTGAAGTTTTTAGAGCCATAGGTATCCAAAAAGAATGGTGTATGGGACCGCGGTGGCTTAGTGGTTAAGACGCTGAACTGCAGACTGGAAGGTCGGCAGGTCAGCAGTTCGAGACCCGAGTGCTGCGTGACGGAGTGAGTTCCCGTCTTCAGTCCCAGCTTCTGCCAACCTAGCAGTTCGAAAGCAAGAAATTGCAAGTAGATAAATAGGTACCGCCTCAGCGGGAAAGGTAACAGTGTTCCGTGCACCTCGGTCGGTTCAGTCATGCCAGCCACATGACCACGGAAGCGTCTTCGGACAGCGCTGGCTCTTCGGCTTAGAAACGGGGATGAGCACCGCACCCTAGAGTCGGACACGACTGGTTGGGGACACCTTTAGCTTTATCTTTTTATATATATTACATATATTGAATAAGATTAAGATCAAATTATAACTGCATGATATTTTTCAGCTGTTACCCCTTGTTTAAATCTCTTAGGGCCCAATCATATGCATGTTTAGACAGAAAAATATCCTATAACTCCCAGTATGACCCAGCCAGCATAGCTGACTGGGGAATGCTGGGAACTGTAAAACTTTTTTCTGTCTAAACATGCATAGGATTGAACCCTTAAAATATCTGAGGTATAACCTATGAAATGTTTATGGGAAAGCCTTCTGTACCTTTGCAAAGGCTTTATTTGCAAAACTTTTGCATTGCTGTAATCTGATTGGCTGAATATATGGGAGCTAGTCATAGCTATCCAACAATCAAGCCCATTGATGTTTTAGCAAAAACATTTTATCCGAACCTGGCATCCTTGGAAATAATGGTTAGGGTGAACCTCTCCTCGCATAGTAAATGCAACTTTAAACATTGGATTTATGTGGTTGTGAAAGAACATGGATGATCCAGACGTTCAAGCATAATCCCATGTTGAAAGTGAGTAATGTCTGTATTCTACCATTTGGGCTGTGGAGCGTTGATTATTAGCCTTGTGTTATCAGTCTGTCTTGCTGTTTCCATATTGACTGGTGGAACTGTTGATTTCAGATGTGGCTGATCTGATTAAATCTCCTTTATTTCACCTCCATAACACCTTTTAACTCCAAACAGTACATCTGTATCTTTATCTGACTCCATGGGCAACTCTGTTGTATATGATTTAACATAGGAAGTGGTTTATACTTTACACAAGAAAAAAAGGTCAACCTCAAAGACATTTAGAAATTGCATTGACATGGCAATAAATGGTTGGTGGTTTGGTAAACACAGATAACAGATCCAGCCCCAGTGGGGTGAGCTGTATACTTCTGTTTTGTTTTTCAGACCAAAGTTTTGGCAAAGGAAAATGTCACTACCAATGCATTATATAATATTGGACATACCGCGGTGACAATACACCAAGGGGCTGATTAAAACAAAGGACCTGCAGAGCTCAAAGTCATGATTTACAATTGAAAATGAACTCAACCTTCGTTACACTTATTAGCTGCATTGTGTTCACTGGCATTTGAAAGGTATCTTTTGGGAGTAACAAATGAAAGTTGTGTTGCTCAAGTAATTGTAAAGCTGTTCTGGGTAACCTGGCTTGTTTCACTGTATAAATACCAATACAGAGCTGTAAGGAAATGTTTCTCCTCTCAGAAAAATAAAACAGGACCAAACACTTACTAAGCTAAACAAATTTCATCTGACATGGCTTGTTTTCAGTAATGTGGCCAGAACTCACATGATTTAAACAGGAGAAATATGCAACAGCTAAGTGAAAAATAGTTTGAGAGTGTCACTGTAGACATCTTTATATAAAAATCACATCTAAACTGATTTAATGATCATTACAACACTTGTAAAAAGAAAGTTCTTCTTTGGCAATATTTTATCTAACATTTCTTTGGAGATCATAAGACACCAACGCTTGATGGCTTCTTCAGAGTAGAGGTCCAACATACAACAAAGCAAGTTTTAATTTGATAAGAATATTCGTTAAAATTGTTGGTTTGATCAGTTCAGGTACCCCTAGAGGTACTCTAATCCTTAGGCCATGTTAGAATTTAGGAAAAGTATGTTCCTACCAGCCACAGTTGTTAAAGGAAGTGAACAGAGCCATTCATTTTAAGAAAAAATAATGCAACAGTAGAATTATAAAAGACGTCAGATCCAGGAAGAAAGGACAGAATCTTCCCTTGCCTTCCCTGTATGCACATCCAATGTTTAATTTTTCAGCATGTTTATGTTTGTGTTATAATATAATTAGAAGGGCATGTGCAAGACTTCTAAAAATTGCTGTCCGTAAAGAAATAATGAACATCATTTCACAGTGTAAGGGACATTGAAATATATTCAAATTTATCAGCCAATTCCTGCTCTTCTTCCCTTTCTTCCCTTTCAGCTAAATAATTGCTTTGTGGGCTATGCATGGAAAGAAAATGCTTTGATTTCTAAAAGACACAGTCCATAATATAGTCTGCTAGTGCCAGGCTATGGATTTGTTTGTTTTTGATGAGAACATTTCAGATATGATTTGTTTAAATGCGTTTCTGTCTGCTCTTCCTCTACGTTTCACAGGGGTTTTTTTTATGTTTAAACCATTAAAAAAAAACCTGTTAGAAACTGGCCTAACTCAGGGGTGGGAAACCTTTGTTGGCCCAAGGGTCACCTTGCCTGTGTGGGTGGGACTAAAACATAAACATACAGATTTTTCCCACTTCAAGACACCCCCCTTTTTTTTCTTTCTCTTCCCCAGCCACTCTCTCTAACACTCTCTAATTCTTCTATCCACCTCCTTGCTTCATTTTCTTTCTTTCTTTGGTTCTCCACTTCTTTCCCCTCCTTTTGTTTTTCTTGTTCTCCTCCTGACAAATATTTTAAATTGTTTTATTGTGTGCCGTTTGGTTTTAATTTTTGTGAACCCCACAGAGAGCTTCAGCTATTGGGAGGTATAGAAATGAAATAAATAAATAAAATAAAATAAACTCCTCCGACAGCTGCCCAGGACTAACAAGCACTGAGCCCAGCACCTCCAAATTTCCAAAAGCGAACAGCCAAAGATTAGCAACAATTCCTGCTGTGGACAAACGAGGGCCTCTGGAACGCCACGAACAGTCCTCATTCATGCTCAGCTGTTAGGTCTTTGAAGCTTTGAAGTGCTCATTAAGAACATAAGAAAGGCCATGCTGGATCAGACCAAAGCCTATCTGGGCCAGCATTCTCTTCACACTGTGACCAACCAGATGCCTATGGGAAGCTCACAAGCAAGACACAAGTGCAGCAGCACCCTGTCACTCTTCCCCAGGCACTGGCATACAGAGGCGTACTTCCTCTGAAACTGGAGTTCACATGTAGCCATCATGACTAGTAGCTATTGATAGCATTATCCTACTTAGCTACTGTTGGAGGAGCTGTAGCTGTCTCCACTGGCTCCGGAAAGTAGTGATGATTGAAGGAAACTATAGATCATTGACAAATCTCTCTGAAGCTCTTTGCATATGGCTGGAGGGTCATTGAATGGCCACAAAGAAACTGGAATGCATGGGGGGAAATACAAACCACATTTGAGCAGTTGGCCAAGACAGAAAACAAACAAAAATAAAGACATCATCAAAGGTAAGCTGGCATGGGGAAGGGGACGTGGCCAGCCTGGAGAGCTTTGCAGGCCAGATTGGAGAACCCCAGCAGATCCCCATGCTTGTCTAGCTGTTCTTTGCTGTTTCTACATAGTTAGCTTATTTAGTGAAGAATTGTGTGTTACATTGGTGCAATTGTATTCAAACTTGTGTGCTCCCTTAAGTGATTAAAGGGGCAAAAAGGTGGGATAAATAAGTAAATAATAAAGACTAAACACATGTTGTAACCATCTTATTCATAAGACCAAAGTTAGAAGGTTACAGACTTAAGGTTTGTGTTAATATGCATGTTCCATACCACGTGATGGGGCAAGGATCGACAAAAAGGTTTCTTATCTGTGTATGTTTACTTTTTGAACCAAACATATTTTATGCCTTTATGTAAGGGATTCATAGTTTTCTTCCCATGCCATAAAACAGCAAGTTTAATGTGGAGTGTTGAACGTATTGATGAAGGAATTTATATTTGAATTAGTTGTATTTAATTCTCAGATTTGACTATATTGCAATTAGATTATTAAACACATTTATCAACACGTATTGATTGAAACATAATATTCATGTTACTTATAGCTCCTTCAATGTGTTTATGGAATAGGGCTCTCTCTATTTCAAAGCAGGAACAATCTCTGTTCAGTAGAGAATCCTCATGCATTCATGAACATTTATGTTTATGAAAGAGAACAGGAAGCCACTGAGCTGATAGGGCTTTCAATTTGTTCATTCAGAATTCAGAACTATGTAGGCACTGAGGCTTTGTCATCATAACTTTTTATTTATAAAAGTGCCTTAAGAGCATGTTGTTGTTGTTCAGTCGTTAAGTCGTGTCCGACTCTTCGTGCCCCATGGACCATAGCACGCCAGGCCTTCCTGTCCTCTGCTCTCTCCCAGAGCGTGCTCAAGTTCATATTCATTGCATCGGTGATGCTATCTAGGCATCTCATCCTCTGCTGTCCCCTTCTCCTTTTGCCTTCAATCTTTCCCAGCATCAGGGTCTTTTCCAGGGACTTTTCTCTTTGCATTGCTGGATGGTGAATGCTAGGAGTTTTAGGACTTTTTTCTGTCTAAACATGCTTTGGATTCTGGCCTAAATCTACTACATGCTGTACAGAAATAAAATGAACCTCTGCAGGGTTTTTAGGCTTACAATCTAAAAAAATACACACATGAAGCTAAACAAAGGGGGTCTTGGAGGGGAAAGTGGAAAGCTTTGTGCTAGTTGGGTCAGAGTAAAAAGAAGCAAGAAAAATTACAATGTTTAATGTACAAGCATGAAAAGAATCAAATCAATAGGAACACCAAGAACGAAATTCTAGAGCAATGTGTCAATTCCAAGCCAAGGAATTATGAAGCTTTTAGCTTGGTGACATCTCTAGAAGAGATATTCCTGAAATAATAAGGACCCAAACCATTTAGGGCTTTATAGGTAAAAACTAGCATCTTGAACTGAGCCCAGAAATATGTTTTCTAAATACAGAGATTAAACTTCCAGATGAAGCATTGAGTTACTAATACAAACATGATAGCATCATCATCATCATTTCTATACCTCTTCCAGTTCGGACAAATCCTGAAGCAGTATACAACAATCCCATAAAAAAATAGAACAATACAATAAATGCACAATAGTGCAATATTAGAGATTGTTCAACACAGCTCATGGTTGGGGAAAAGCCATAACGTATCATTGGCCATGTTTCAGATAGGATAAGCTAGATGCTTCAGCATCTAACTGCTACATTTAAGTCAGATGAATTTACTATCTTTACAAATACTTTGCAGGGCAAAATAAAATAAGAATTAATTGACTACTGTACTTTTAATAGCATGTTAGCAGCTTGAGTAATTTGGAAGAGTTTAGAATTTTGTAGAGTACTAGGTTTTTCAAAAAAATATATAATGCACAGATTTTTAATACTCATTTCTATACATTCCAAAGTGACAGTTTAAAAATGGTGAAATTGATAGCTAAAAATAAAGTGAAATACTCCTATGCATTTTGCATTTTAACAAGCCTGCTGTCTCATTGGAATGCACTGCCTTTTTGTGCTACAGTTTATTTTTGGAATTTAATAAGGCACCTGTCATATCTGCCTCAAGGCTAAAGAATATAAAGGGGGAGAAATCCAAAGTACTGTCATGTTTGAATGACATGGGGCCAATTTTAATTTTTTATGGGAGTGACTGAAATTAGCAGGCCTTAGTGGCAAAGATGTATTGCTGTGCCATCTGCTTTAAATACCCTGAGTTGATGAGCCAATAATGACGTTGCCCAGCGACATTCAATAGATAGATTGTTCTCTTTTTCTGGTGGGCTTTGTTGTTATGATCATGTCTGCTACAGTGCCATGTTCTTTCAGAAGTATATCTCATAAACCATATTTTTTGCATGTCCTTTACTATATAACGGCAATTTAGCTCTGATTCCTACAAGACTTTGGACATGAGTATTGGTAGGACTGGGATTATGGGATACATTGACAGGAATGGAAAAACCACCAAGGTAAGAATTGTGATGAAATTACAGTACATGTCCAGAGGTTGAAAGCAGAGGCCTTATTCAGACGTAATGACAAATTCATACTCCCCCCCCTCCCGCCCACACCCATTAGCATGAAGGGAGATTTAAAGCTTTAGTTTCTGGTTTTCTTCTAAACCATGGTTTGTTGTTGCATTCAGACTCAAGATGTGTGTATTCAGCAACCACCATTTGCCATTTCTGACTGTGACAACAAACTGCAATTTCTTCTAAGGAATGGAAGCTTTCAATCTCCTCCCCTCGCGTATAATAGGAGAGGAGGAGCATGCAAGCCTGAGGCTTATCCTGGTTCATGCATGCAACAACAAGCTATAACTTGTAGTCACATATGAAGCAAGCCAGAGTCCAATGCTTGCTACAAGAATATTTATTTAAAGCTGTTCCTTCTGAATACTTGCCACAAGCAGATTTCACAAAGCATTTCCCTCCCGTAAATGCCCAACATGACCAATAAAACACATATAAGACATTTATTTATTTATTTATTTATTTTATTGCATTTATATCCTGCCTTTTTTCCTCTTGCAAGGAACCCAAGGCGGCCTCGTCCTCCTCTCCATTTTATCCTCACAACAACAACCCTGTGAGGTAAGTTGGGCTGAGAGTCTGTGACTGGCCTAAAGCCACTCAGTGAGCTTCCATGACCAAGTAGGGACTAGAACCCGGATCTCCTGGCTTCCAGTCCAACACTCTCACCAGTACACTACACTGGATATAAACACATTTGAGCCTTGTGAACTGAGTGACTCACTCACATGAGGTAACAAAATTATTAGGGTACTTCCTGATAAACTAGATCCCTGTAATTTAGTATAGATGTAGCCCAAGACACCCCGATAGCTGGAAAAAATGAAGTGTCTCAAACAACCAGCGAACACCAGATATTCTCATTCCAACTGAATCAGTGATCAATAGTAGACTGATGTCTTTGGAAACCGTATTGGGTATTATCCAATAAGTTGCTACATTCAAGAAACCAGATGAGACAACTAATGAGCAGATGTCTAAGTCTGCAGGCACAACATGGCAAAGCAATAGCTTTGTAGACTAATGCAGGCTTCAGAGTAGGAATGCTTAGAGCAGTTTGCCACAGATCTGAGAACACATGTTCCTTTCACACCCTGTAATAGAGAGAGTCAGCAATAGATCACACATATTTGGGGGAAATTTCTGCATCTTTTCATAATTGATAATATCCTGCCTTTCAGCCATGTGACCAGCTGATTCATGTGTAACTCAAGTAGCAAGAGAGAGAGAAAGAGAGAGAGAGAGAGAGAGAGAGAGGCTGTATCTGTTGTGTTAGCAAGAGTCAAAGCAATTGGGGAGGCTCTCACCCCTGGTTTAATGGACAAGAATAGTTAGATGTGTCTGCAACAGTTGGGAATGTTTTCCCAATGACACTTACAATGGCTGGAAAGATGTAACTTCCTGCTCATGATGATACAAGTTTAGCACTGGATGAGATGCTTTTCAGCCACAGATTTTACAAACTTTATCCGTAATAGTTTGGGCTAGTACCTTTGTTAATTCCAGATATAGAAATGATCCAATGGTATCTTTGGCTCTGGCAAGCTGGCCTTCGTGGTGATGGACAGATGATCTTGCGAAGAGCGCTTCACTTCTTCCTGTCCTGCATAACTGGCAGGTTTCTGTTAACATGTGGGGAAATGAGTCCTCATTGACATCTGGAATTGCTGCCTGGATCATACTCATTAAAATGTTTCATGCAGGTATTAATTTCCTCATGAGCAAAAGTGAGGCTCACAGAACTGTCAGCCTTTTGTCCTTTGTTCAGTCTGTCTAACTTCCAACAAACCAAATGGCTTTGGTGACAAGGGATACTATTGATAACCTCCATGAAGACAGGCAAGTTATCACTACTTCCTGGAGGATTGACAGCTTTCTATGACATGCAGGCACCAGTATGCTTGTCTGGACGCCACTCTCTCACACACAATACACCACATTCTTTCTCCCTCTCCCTCTCTCTCCCATACGCACACACATACTTCAGGAAAGGCAAAGGTTTAGTGGAGTCTTCGGGAACCACTGCCTTCTGGCAGTTGTGGGGTGAGTGAAGATGACTGAGCCACAACTTTGAGGAGCACACCTCGAGGCAGTAGCTCAGCTGGGAGTTGCTGTCCCACTCCTTTCTTCCCAATGGGTGCGGTCTCGGGGAGGGGCATCACTGGAGGCCTTTGTGGAGGCTTGGAGTGGCAAATTTGGCTCCTGGTCTGGAAGGTCCCCACCCATGTCATAGAGGTTAGTGCTGATATCCAAAGACAGCTGATATCCAAAGACAGAAAAAACATGTATCAGGAGTCAGAGTGGTTACGTTTTTCTTCAAAGAGGGAATACTTGAGAAATCCACTTGTAAAAGTTGTTTCCACTTATTGCTTTTAATCCATACCTGCCAACACACTTCTACAAAGGTCAAACAGGCCATAGGTCAAGTAGTGCCTGTGATCAAATGATCCGTGGAAACATTCACCTTTACATAACTTTAGAAAGCAAATGCTTTACCCTGCTTCTTTGTACTTATTCCTTTGCTTTCTGCTTATAATGGAAGAGCTAGGAAATATGGCCATATTGTTAGGGAAGAATGGATTGTTCAAAGGCATATCTTTCAGATATATCAGATTTCTCTTTCCCTTCCCCTTTCCTCATGTTATACAGAAATATTTCCAGCTGCCTGTCTTGTCTAGGTATTAGTTTTACCTTTGAACCTTTTTAGTGCATAGGATCTCCTGATGGTGGTCAAGACAGAGTTAAATAACCGTATGGCTGCTTGCTACTGTGCTCTGTTAGCCAGTCACTTATGACCCTAGCAGATGGTTATGCTTTGCTATAAGAGACTATTTTTCTTTCTCTCCTAAGGGCAAACCATCCAACGTGTGGAAACAGTCTTTTTTCACACCAGAAATAAATATTTACAGTGGTTGTGTCTGTCTGAGCTCTCAGAAGGAAGATGCAGCACAGACAACACTGAAAAATATCGTTCATTGCAATGTTTTTAATTAAGCAACAATGGTAAATCCAAACAAGCTTAAACAAAGAAAAACCCATTAACTGCACTACACATCTCTTCAGAGCTGCTGCATTTACTTGCTTGAAATTTGGTGCTTACACTGACCATAATTGTGTAAACCTCATTCTGCTGAATTCAATGCAAATTTGAATCCGTACATTAGTTGACCATTTTTAAGAGCCACCAGCTGCTGATCATGAGTGACAACCCATGACATGCAATATGACTTATCTGTATGACTCATTCATTAAAAAAATAACTGGTAGAAATCTTCCTGCCCCGGTTTTTTCTTTATATCATAATAACAAGTGTCATATGGGTAGCTAGCTTGTGTGTGTGTGTGTCTGTATGTATATATTTATAATTAATTTATGTTCGTGATCGGAATGAACAGTTAGCCATGTTGTCACTTCTATGTTCTTGCAGTTGTAGTAGCATATCTGAAATCTTCATCATATCAAAAGAGTGCTTAGAAGCAGGGGAAAAAACCCCAAACCCAGATATAGTATATAATGGTTATTGATGTGTTCTTTGTCCAGATAGTCTGTATTTAAGAATAAATCCATGGATTTGGGCACAAAAATATTTTTTATGAAATATTTTATTTCATAAAAATATGAAAACACCATGTGATTTTAGACATGTCAAGAATCCTGACAAATTACAAAAGATAAGATCTACATGTTATGGCCAATCTGTAAGGGATGAAAGAAGTAATGCATACCGTTAGTAAGAGCACTTGAGATTTCATTCCTAAATTGGCCAATTCTCAAAAAACATGATAAGGTAAACGAAGTAGTGGGGTGAGTGGAAAAGCTTTGTTTGAGAGGCTCAGCAGTCTGGCTCCAGCATCTGAAGCCTTAGATGGATGTGTGTCATTGGTGGAGGCTTACAGAATAAGAAAGAGAAGCACCATTCAGAAATCTTTACAGAACAGCTAGTTTCACAAACAGCTGCCTGTTCCAATACAAGGAGTTCCGGGAATGAAGATAAGGAAGTTTCCTAAAATGGAAATTGCCAGAAGAAGAGATTGTGCTACTTACATAAAGAGGAAACTGGCAATTTAGATTCATTTTCCATTTTAGTTTTATTAATGTGGCAGTTGCTGCTGGAAGTACTGACAGAAATATATCTCCTCACACTGGCTGGTATACAGCAGAACGAGTTACATTAATAGGGTTTTGTTCTTTTTATACAAATGAAAGCTCCATTTCTAATGTGGTCACAGAAAGAGAGAGAGATATACCTCCTGAGCTGATGACACTGTGTTTTTGGCTAATGACTAGGCTTGGATTCAAAGCAATGCTTGAATGATTGGGGGGATGGGAATAGGAGAGACCCTTAATGAAATCCAGAAGCCCACACCTAACTCCACTAACTTTATCAAAATCATACTCCCTGAGTAGTGTGAGTAGTGAGGGGGTGTGGGTCCCCTGTAATTTGAGCACTAATCCAAAAATGCACTTACACAAATGGAAGGTGTTCCCTCAGATTACCATTCATTCATTCATTCATTCATTCATTCATTTATTTATTTATTAAATGTATGTACCATATCAAAGCAGTGATCATAAAATACAATGGCATCAACAATATAATAAGAAAAGCAACAATAAAACAATACAACATTATAATTTTGTAATACAGAATTAATCGGACAGGTCATGGCAGAGAGTTCTGACAAAATGTGGTCCACTGGAGAAGGAAATGGCAACCCACTCCAGTATTCTTGCCAAGAAAACCCCATGGAACGTATCACAAGGCTAAAAGAGATGACGCCGGAAGATGAGCCCCCCAGGTCGGAAGGTGTCCAATATGCTACTGGGGAAGAGCAGAGGGTATTTCCAAGTAGCGCCAGAAAGAGTGAAGCGGCTGGGCCAAACCCGAAAGGACACTCAGCTGTGGATGTGTCTGGCGGTGAAAAGAAAATCCGATGCTGTAAAGAACAATATTGTTTAGGAACCTGGAATGTCAGATCAATGAATCAAGGTAAGCTGGAGGTGGTCAAACATGAGATGGCAAGATTGAACATCGACATCTTGGGAATCAGCGAACTAAAATGGACAGGCATGGGCGAATTTAATTCAGGTGACCATCATATCTACTATTGTGGGCAAGAATCCCTTAGAAGAAATGGAGTAGCACTCATAGTCAACAAAAGGGTGGTAAAAGCAGTACTGGGGTACAATCTTAAAAATGATAGAATGATCTCAGTACGAATCCAAGGCAAACCATTCAACATCACAGTAATTCAAGTCTATGCCCCAACCACTGAGGCCGAAGAAGCTGAGGTTGATCGGTTCTATGAAGACCTACAACACCTTCTAGAACTAACACCAAAAAAAGATGTCCTCTTCATCATAGGGGATTGGAATGCTAAAGTAGGAAGTCAAGAAATCACCGGGATAACAGGCAGGCATGGCCTTGGTGTACAAAATGAAGCAGGACAAAAGCTAATAGAGTTTTGCCAAGAGAACATGCTGATCATAGCAAACACTCTTTTCCAACAGCACAAGAGGCGACTCTACACATGGACGTCACCAGATGGTCAATATCGAAATCAGATTGATTATGTCCTTTGCAGCCAAAGATGGAGAAGCTCCATACAGTCAGTAAAAACAAGACCTGGAGCTGACTGTGGCTCAGATCATGAGCTGCTTCTTGCAAAATTTCGGCTTAAATTGAAGAACGTCGGGAAAACCACTAACCCATTCAGGTATGACCTCAATCATATCCCTGATGAATATACAGTGGAGGTGAGGAATAGATTTCAGGGATTAGACCTGATAGACAGAGTGCCTGAGGAACTATGGACGGAGGTCCGTAACATTGTTCAGGAGGCAGCAACGAAATCCATCCCAAAGAAAAAGAAATGCAAGAAAGCAAAGTGGCTGTCTGATGAGGCTTTACAAGTAGCTGAGAAAAGAAGGGAAGCGAAAAGCAAGGGAGAAAGGGGAAGATATACCCAACTGAATGCAGAGTTCCAGAGAATAGCAAGGAGAGACAAGAAGGCCTTCTTAAATGAACAATGCAAAGAAATCGAGGAAAACAACAGAATGGGAAAGACTAGAGATCTCTTCAAGAAAATTGGAGATCTCAAGGGAACGTTTTGTGCAAAGACGGGCATGATAAAGGACAAAGAAGGCAGGGACCTAAGAGAAGCAGATGAGATTAAGAAGAGGTGGCAAGAATACACAGAAGAACTATACAGGAAAGATCTGAATGTCCCTGATAGCCATGATAGTGCGGTCACTGAACTTGAGCCGGACATCCTCGAGAGTGAAGTCAAGTGGGCCTTAGGAAGCATTACTAACAACAAAGCTAGCGGAGATGACAGTATTCCAGCCGAGCTATTTAAAATCCTAAAAGATGATGCTGTTAAAGTGCTGCATTCAATATGCCAACAAATCTGGAACACTCAACAATGGCCACAAGACTGGAAAAGGTCAGTTTACATTCCAATTCCAAAGAAGGGCAACGCCAAAGAGTGTTCAAACTACCGCACCATTGCGCTCATTTCACATGCCAGCAAGGTGATGCTCAAAATCCTACAAGCTAGGCTTCAGCAGTATGCGAACCGAGAACTACCGGAAGTACAAGCTGGGTTTCAAAGAGGCAGAGGAACTAGAGATCAAATCGCCAACATTTGCTGGATCATGGAGAAAGCAAGAGAATTCCAGAAAAACGTCTATTTCTGCTTCATTGACTACGCTAAAGCCTTTGATTGTGTGGATCACAACAAACTGTGGCAAATTCTGAAAGTGATGGGAGTACCAGACCACCTTACCTGTCTCCTGAGAAACCTGTACGAGGGTCAAGAAGCAACAGTAAGAACCAGACATGGAACAACCGATTGGTTCAAAATTGGGAAAGGAGTACGACAAGGCTGCATATTGTCACCCTGCTTATTTAACTTATATGCAGAGTACATCATGAGAAATGCTGGGTTGGATGAATCAGAGGTCGGAATTAAGATTGCCGGGAGAATTATCAACAACCTCCGATATGCAGACGATACCACCCTAATGGCAGAAAGCAAAGAGGATCTCAAGAGCCTCTTGTTGAGGGTGAAAGAGGAGAGTGCAAAAGCTGGTTTGAAACTCAACATTAAAAAAACTAAGATCATGGCATCTGGCCCCATCACTTCCTGGCATATAGAAGGGGAAGAAATGGAAGCAGTGACAGATTTTACTTTCTTGGGCTCCAAGATCACCGCAGACGGTGACTGTAGCCATGAAATTAAAAGACGCTTGCTCCTTGGGAGGAAAGCTATGGCCAACCTAGACAGCATAGTAAGAAGCAGAGACATCACCTTGCCGACAAAGGTCCGTCTAATCAAAGCTATGGTTTTCCCAGTAGTAATGTATGGCTGTGAGAGCTGGACTATAAGGAAGGCTGAGCGCCGAAGAATTGATGCTTTCGAAATGTGGTGCTGGAGAAGACTCTTACGAGTCCCCTGGACTGCAAGGAGGTCAAATCAGTCCATCCTCAAGGAAATCAACCCTGAGTGCTCATTGGAAGGACAGATAATGAAGCTGAAGCTCCAATATTTTGGCCACCTAATGCGAAGAGAAAACTCCCTGGAAAAGACCCTGATGCTGGGAAAGACTGAAGGCAAAAGGAGAAGGGGACGGCAGAGGATGAGATGGCTAGATAGCATCACGGATGCAATGAATATGAACTTGAGCACACTCCGGGAGAGAGCGCAGGACAGGAAGGCCTGGCGTGCTATGGTCCATGGGGTCACGAAGAGTCGGACACGACTGAACGACTGAACAACAACAACAACAACAACAAAACTGCACACTCTACTGTATGCTACAAACCATAGCTGTCTGGGTCACACAGGAAAGCGTGTGTGAAGAGGTCTGTCCAATGTCAATTACTAAAGTGTTCTAGAGCACTAAATGCTTTACTGTAAGTGTTCCTGAGATGAAAAGATTCCTTCCTCTTACTGCAGCTCCCTCTAAGACATCCTTAACTATTCCAGAAGGTCAGGAGCATGGAGGGGGGGGGGCTGAGAGGAGGGAGTGTGAAAGCCCTGACACATATGGGGAGTTCTGCACAGCTGTCTTAGGATCCAAACCATAGGACTGAAGCGACTTGCAACTTTATTTCCAAACGTGCATTAGCTGGGGTCTTGGGTAGTTTGAGACTGAAACATAGAAGGAGTCAGAATGGGAACTGAGCTGTGAAATAGTGGAGACATGCTACTAGAAACCAATATTAACATTTACAGTTGCACAACTTGGTATTGATGAAATTCTATTGACAGATTTCCATTACATGAGTCCAGATCTCTCTTCCTTTCCGTATCAGAATCACAGATTTCTAATTGTGTTGTTACGGTTCTTCAGTTTATTACTTCTGAG
The DNA here is from genome assembly GCF_057233095.1 of Heloderma suspectum. NCBI lineage: Eukaryota > Metazoa > Chordata > Lepidosauria > Squamata > Helodermatidae > Heloderma > Heloderma suspectum. Next base: position 73,369,524 of record NC_139460.1, on the reverse strand, counting down.
GTTACAAGGTACTGATCTTCAAGATTACTTGTTTGACATCTTATAGGAACTCTTATATGAGTTCATTTGTAGGGACACTGGATTCACTTAGGAAATAAAGAAATGTAAGGCAGTCTCTTATCTTTCATTTTAAAATTTACTTTTGGTTGATCTTCAGCTTCCAGTGGGAAATGCAGTCGATGTTTCTGTTTTTAGGTACACAATGTACTACTACTACTAGTACACACACACAGAGAGTCAGGGCCAGAAATATTGGAACAAGGATAACCAACATCATTTCAAACTTAAGGATCGCCTTCAATACCTGGATGAAAATCCTTTGCAGTCAATGACTGCCTGAAGTCTGGAACCCATGGACATCACCAAATGCTGAGTGTCCTCCCTCGAGATGCTTTGCCAGGCCTTTACTTCTGTATTTACATTCATAAAGCTGTCTCTTGACTGTAGATGTTGACAATGACATGGCCCTGACTGTATATTTCTGAATCAGTGCCTGGGCACGGTAATGGACTGGATGAGAGCCAATAAACTGAAACTCAATCCAGACAAGACGGAGGTACTGTTAGTGGGTGTTTCGTCTGGCCGGCTAGGTGATATTCAACCTGTTCTGGAGGGGGTTGCACTCCCCCTAAAGGATCAGGTTCGTAGTTTGGGGGTGCTCTTGGATCCAGAACTGTCACTTGAGGCACAGGTGAACTCAGTGGCACAGAGCACTTTTTATCAGCTTAGGCTGGTATACCAACTACGCCCTTATCTGGACAGAGATAGCCTAGCTACAGTTATCCATGCTCTGATAACTTCTCGTCTGGATTACTGCAATGCATTATACGTGGGGCTGCCTTTGAAAACGGTCCGGAAACTTCAGCTGGTCCAAAATAGGGCAGCAAGATTGTTAACAGGGACTGGCCTGCGAGCTCATATTACGCCAGTACTTTTCCAGCTGCACTGGCTGCCAGTCCATTTCCGGGCCCGATTCAAAGTGCTGGTGTTAACATTTAAAGCCCTTAACGGCTTGGGGCCAGGTTACCTGAAGGATCGCCTCCTCCCATATGTGCCTGCCCGGACCTTAAGATCATCGTCAGCAGCCCTTCTCCGTGAGCCCCTGCCAAAGGAAGTGAGGCGGGTGTCTACTAGGAGGAGGGCTTTTTCTGCTGTGGCACCCCGGCTCTGGAATGAGCTCCCTAGTGAGGTTCGCCTGGCGCCTACATTGTATTCCTTTCGGCGCCAGGTGAAGACCTTTTTATTTTCCCAGGCATTTTAGCTTTCTAAATTTTTATCTTTGCTGTTTTAAATCTGTATTTTAAACTCCTGCACTGTTGCTAGATTTTATTGTGGTTGTATTGTTATATTGTGGTTTTAATGTTCTATATATTTTAAATTGTTTTATTGTGTGTTTGGTTTTAATATTTGTGAACCGCCCAGAGAGCTTCGGCTATTGGGCGGTATAGAAATTAAATAAATAAATAAATAAATAAATAAATATGGTGAGAGCCAGTGTGGTGTAGTGGCTAGAGTGTTGGACTGGGAGCCAGGAGATCTGGGTTCTAGTCCCCACTCAGCCATGGAAGCGCAGGGTGACTTTGGGCCAGTCACAGACTCTCAGCCCAACCTACCTGACAGGGTTGTTGTTGTGAGGCTAAAATGGAGAGGAGGAGGATTATGAACGCCACCTTGGGTTACTCAAAGAGGAAAAAGGGTGGGATATAAATGTAATAAATCAAATAAATAAATAAAGGCATATTAATGCATTCATAAAATGGGTTATTTCTGCTATGTAATTTACTAGATTATTGTTGTCCTGTGTCTTGTTCACAGTTTTTGAAATTTAAACAAGTGTTCTGTATACTGTTTTAGAGATGTGTGTTTCATATAAGAGGAGTTGTTGTTGTTGTTGTTGTTGTTGTTATTATTATTATTATATCCCGCCTTTTTCCCTATACTGGGACTCAAGGTGGCCTTGCAACATTAAAACTGCTACAATTAAAACCTATAAATAGAAATATAACTGTATAAAAGTTAAAAATATAATTAAATCATCAATATTAAAATTGTAAAGATATTAAAGCATTAAAAGACAACTAGAACAACAAAAATGGTATCCATACGTCGCATTTTCCCAGATCCAGACTAGTTATACCCAAGGCCTGCTGGAACAAAGAAGTTTTTGTATGCCTGCGAAAACATATCAAGGAGGGTGCCTCTCTCGCCTCCCTGGGAAGGGAGTTCCAGAGCCTTGGGGCAGCCACCGAGAAGGCCCTCTACCGCGTTCCCACCAGGCATGCCTGTGATGATGGCGGGATGGCGAGAAGGGCTTCCCCTGAAGATCTCAGGGCATGAGTAGGCTCATAAGGGAGAATACGGTCTTTCAAATAACGTGGACCCGAGCCGTATAGGGCTTTATAGGACATAACCAGCTCTTTGAATTGTGCCCGGAAACAGACTGGGAGCCAGTGTTTTAACAGGGGAGTTGTATTCTCCCTGTAACCAGCCCCAGTCAGCAGTCTGGCAGCAGCTCTTTGAACCAGCTGAAGTTTCCAAACACTCTTCTGAGGCAGCCCCACGTAGAGTGCATTACAGGTATCCAAACGGGATGTAACTAAGACATGTGTCACCATGGCCAAGTCAGACATCTCCAGGAATGGGCGCAGCTGGTGCACTAGCTTTAACTGTGCAAGTGCACTCCTGGCCACCGCTGAAACCTGGGCATCCAGGCTCAGGGCTGAATCCAGAAGTACACCCAAGCTGCGGACCTGTGTCTTCAGGGGGAGTGTAACCCCATCCAGCACAAGCTGGATCTCTATTCCCTGATGTACCTTTCGACTGACCAGGAGCACCTCTGTCTTGTCTGGATTAAGCTTCAATTTGTTTGCCCTCATCCAGTCCATTACTGCCGACAGACACTGGTTCAGCACCCCAACAGCTTCCTTGGAATTAGGGGAAAAGTAGAGTTGGGTATCATCAGCGTACTGGAACCCCAAAACTCTGGACAACCTCTCCCAGTGGTTTCATGTATATGTTAAATAGCATGGGGGACAAAACAGAACCCTGAGGGACCCCACAAGCCAATGGCCAGGGAGTCAAACAGGAGTCCCCCAGCACCACCTTCTAGGTCTGCCCCTCCAAGAAGGAATGGAGCCACTGTAAAACAGTGCCTCCAAGTCCCATCCCAGCGAGGCGGCCCAGAAGAATACCATGGTTGATGGTATTGAAAGCTTCTGAGAGGTCCAGCAGAACCAACAGGGACACACTCCCCCTGTCTAGTTCCTGGCATAGGTCATCACCAAGGCGACCAAAGCTGTTTCTGTCCCATAACCGGGTCTGAAGCCAGATTGAAATGGATCTAGATAATCTGTCTCATCCATGAATCTCCGGAGTTGGGAGGCCACCACGTGCTCCAATATCTTGCCCAGAAATGGAACATTGGAGACTGGACAATAATTATCCAATATAGTGGGGTTCAGGGAGGGCTTTTTTAACAAAGATCTCACCACCGCTTCCTTCAAGCAGGCTGGAACTCTGCCTTGCCTAAGGGAGGCATTAACCACTCCCCTTATCCACTCAGCCAGTCCTCCTCTGGCTGCTTTTATGAGCCAGGAAGGGCAAGGATCTAGAACATACGTGGGGGCTAGAACATATCTAGAACATAAACCCCTCTCCAAGGATCCTGTCCACATCCTCAAGCTAATTGAAAATTGAAAAGTATCCAACAACACTGGACAAGCAGGGGCCAAAGTTACATCCTCTGGGTTATAGTGTCCAAGTCAGAGTGGATCAGAGCGATTTTGTCTGCAAAGTGCTGAGCAAATTGTTCACAGCGGGCTGTCAAGGGGTTTAAATTATCCCCTTGCGGGCTAGCGTGTAAAAGACCCCTAACCACTCGAAACAGCTCCTCTGGATGGCTCTTTGCAGATGCAATTTGTTGTTGTTGTTCAGTCGTTCAGTCGTGTCCGACTCTTCGTGACCCCATGCAGATGCAATAGTGGCAGAAAAAAATATTTTCTTTGCTGCCCGTATTGCCACAGAGTAGGCCTTCAAATAGGTTCTAGCCCGTGTTCGATTGGATTTACTCAGAGTTTTCTGCCAATGTCGCTCCAGTCGTCTTCTCACTTGTTTCATCACTGCCAGCTCCCTAGAAAACCAGGGTGCTGGTGCAGCTCCACTTCGTGAGAGAGGACGCTCAGGAGCGATTGTGTTCACGGCCCGGGTCATTTCTCCATTCCAGAGATCGGCCAGGGCTTCAACAGAATCGCTTGCCGAGGCAACAGGAAAATCCCCAAGAGCCATCAGGAAATCATTCGGATCCATCAGCCTCCTGGGGCGGGCCATCTTAATCGGCCCTCCACCCCTGCAGAGGTTCCGAGTGCCAGCAAGTCTAAACCCCACCAGGTAGTGATCTGTCCATGACAACGGAACTATAGAGAGTTCCTCCACTCTCAGATCACTATCACCCCATCCAGCACAGAAAACGAGGTCCAGAGTGTGCCCAGCAGCATGGGTGGGGCCAGATACCTTCTGGGACAGACCCATGGTTGTCATGGCAGACATGAAGTCCTAAGCTGCTCCCGACAGGGCAGCCCCAGCACAACAAGCCGAAGGGTCTCCAACACCAACCCCGAGACTACCCCGGCTAGCTCAGGAAGAGAGACTGTTGAGCAGCGAGGTGGACAGTACACCAACAGAATCCCTATTCTGTCCCGGGCACCCACCTTCAAATACATACACTCAAACCCAGCAGACTGCGGGATAGGGCACCTGGTAAGGGGGATTGAATCATGATAGACCACTGCCACTCCACCTCCCTGCCCCCCCGGTCTTGCCTGCTGCTGAACAGAGAACCCAGGAGGGCAGAGCTGAGAGAGATTAACCTCCCCAGCTTCGTCCAGCCAGGTCTCTGTAATACAAGCCAGGTCAGTGCACTCATCCAGGATCAAGTCCTGGATAGCAGTTGTTTACCATTCACTGACCTGACATTCAGCAGCAGCAGTTGCAACCCATGGGGTCTGTTGCCAGGGCCATCCAGGTAATTTGAATTGGAAAACAGTTTAGGGACAGTCAGCACGCTATTGTTACATACTCTGCCTTTAGAGTGTGACTGTCTCCCCCCTCCGTATCTCCCTCTGCCCTGTAGAACCGTAATGGCCGTTCCCTGGCTCCCAGCATCTCCCCCCTTCACTGGAAAACACATATTTAATGCAGGCAGTCCAGCAGGTCACACTGAGGCAAACAGTCCCCTTCATAAGAGTTCAACCTATCTTGCATAGGGTGGCACTCCCCTTGAAAACTCAGCTATGTAGTCTGGAGGTACTTAGGGATGGCAGAGAATTCCGCCACGGATCTTGGTGAGGCCGAATGCCAGTGCATTCAGCCCCCCAAAATCTGTGGCGGAATGGCCTGCCATCAACCCCCGCGGATACCCCCTGGGACGAGACTTACCTGGGTCAGATCTTCCGGGCGGCGGCGGCTCCAGCGGCAGCTTCGGTGGCGGCAGGTGTGGCGGCTGGTCTTCCGACCGGCTGCCACCACCGCCATTTGCAGTCTTGTCAGGTTTTTTTTTTTTTTTTACAAGACGTGATAGGCTACGTAAAGACTTACATAGCCTATCACGTCTGGCTTAAAACAAAAACAAAAACACGCGTACGCAAATGGTGGCAGCTATGGCCGCTGCCATTTGCGTTCCTTATTTTTGGCCATCTTAGTCTATGTAAATATTTACGTAGACTAAGACAGCGAAAATAAGGGGAACGCAAATAGTGTAGCGGACGCTATTTGCGTTCCCCCTTATTTTCGCCATCTAGTCTACGTAAATATTTACGTAGACTAAGAAGGCCAAAAATAAGGAATGCAAATGGCAGCGGCCGTAGCCACTGCCATTTGCGTACGCGCGTGTGTTGTTTTTTTAAGCCAGACGTGATAGGCTATGTAAGTCTTTACGTAGCCTATCACGGCTGACTACAGGGACACAAACGGCGGCGGCTACGGCCGCCACCATTTGCGTTCCTGCTAGCCAGTGGCCAGATGTCTGGCTGCTGGCGGAACCGGCTGGTGGCTCTGTGGAATCCCCGCGGAGCGGAGCCGGCCGGCCAGGATTCCGAGGGGGAGGTGCGGAGCGCCTCCCCCCCCGGCGAGGATTCCGGGGGGAGGGATGGAGCGCCTCCCCCCCCCAGCGGAACCCGGCGGAGCCAGGTAAGGGGAGTTTTGTACATCCCTAGAGGTACTCCTAGATTTGGTTTTGCTGCTAGATGTTTAGATAACAGGCTGGTTATGCCCGTTCCTAGAGAAGGTTCATCTGAACATAGGGATTCATGCCCTAATTACGTCAACATTCGATTACTTCAGTGTACTGTGTATGGGCTTCTTAAATGTCACATTGTAAGTGTCAGGGTTGCCTCTGAGCACAGGGAGTGGCTCAGTGGCTCAGATTCTGAAGGGGAATTGCAGGAAGTGGGGGAAGAAATTTCCCAGGCCTGTCCAGAGATAGAGACACAGACTCCTCAGGCTTCAAAGGCCCAGCTGGATGGAGAGGGCCTCTCTTCACACACCCCTGTGAGAGATAGCAAACAGGGAGAAGTGGGGCTTGGAGAACCTGAATTCTTAGATGCCAGGTGCAGACGCAGAGCCAAGAGAAAGATGGCAGGGGTGGAGTTTAGACGGCCGGCCCAATTGGCCTGGCGTGAACAGCAGCACTTAGAGACCTCACAAGAGAGAGGGAGATCTCCCACCCTTTACGTTAGGACAGTAGCCTGGCTTTTCTTCAAATGGTGGGCAACTTTCGTAGCTTTCCTGAAGGCATTTCTTTTGTAGACTGTGAGTCACTGACCATTTGCATCTGTATGACCCATTGAGGTAGTGGGGTAAAAGCTGAGAATTGAAGCCCCTTGTCTGCGTTTTAATTTGGGTTCAGAAGTTTACAGCAGGGACAAAAGGGAATCCTGACAGTAAGCATGGTGGAAGGAAGTGCAACTCAATGGTGTGTCATCTTCTACTATTTTTTAAATGACCAGAGACATTCTCAGCTGCTTAATTATTCCAAATAAAATGGGGGTGGGGGGAGAAGAATGATTAATAAAATCTTCAAAATAGTATCTAGGATCTTAATTCTGTCCCCTTTCTACATGTATATATTTTGTACTCCCCCTGTTCCTCTTCCAAAGAAGGTCATCCATCAGTGCGACCAAGGCCAATTCCATCCCAAAATCAGGTCTGTACCCAGATTGGAATGGATAAAAATGATCAGTTTCATTTAAGAGCATCTGCTGCTGAGATGCCACTACTCTCTCAAGCACCTTATCCTTTTTGTGACTGGGCAATAGTATAAATCTCTGGATTGAAGGAGAGTTTTTTTCAGAAGTGGTCAGTCACACCACTGCCTCGTTCAAGGTAGTGGGGGCCACACCATCACATAATGATGTATTCATAATGATGATCCAGCCAGGCAGTCCTCCACAGCTAGGTCAAAGAAGCCATGATGGGCAAGGGTCGAGAAAGCATGTAGTGGATTGCACAGGTGCATTTATAATCTTCCTGTGTTTTCCCACCGCTTCTTTACACACAAAAAATCTGTTAAGGAGAGAAAGATGGAATAGTTGCACAATAGCTTTTGATTAGTAATCCAAGGGGCCCTCTATCTGGAAGCACCCCTGGTCTACATGATACTGTACATTCTGAGTGGTCTAGATAAAACGTTATTGGGGTTGATGCAAATTAGTCCATTTGGCATTTATGACAGGCCTTGAGACATGGCTTTGCTCATATGAGCACAAATACCTGCCAAAGATCCATAAGCATGGCATCTATTAAAATAAGTTCTGGGACTAATATGATACATTCTATTAGAGAAAACTCTCGGAACTCTGATAAAATTGTCAATTAGTTTCCCTGTATCTTTATTTATGCTTATTCTCAGATTATCATACTAAGAGCTAATTCACAAGATCTAACATCAGGTCTGAGTATACAGCAAATCCTACCTTCACTATATTGTGGTCTTCTAGTGGGAAAGAAACTCATTAAAATGACAATTTAAATAAACATGAAGGTGAAATGAACATATTTACTTGGAATTTTTTTACTTCTGTTCTCCTTTTTAACAGTATCTCACTGGGCTTGTGCACCTCTGCCTGTCATCAAGTATTTACATATGTATGTCATATTAAATATGATTTTATAGTCAGAGGCTTGATGACCAGGCTTGTGAAGACTCCAATATTAAATCTTCAGTTCACCACCTCCTCTTTGAGTCCACTTTTGAGAGATGCCTCTCTGAAGACAGAGTGAGTTGTAATCTCAACATGTGCTAGAGCATTCACAGGACAAGTTACAATGCTAAAATCTAATTTCTCTTAGAAGAAAATAGTTGTTGTTTGGATCCAACACTAAACAGATTTTTTTTTAAAGTGCTACTGAAAACGTATGCACAATAATGAAGTCACTTGCCTCAAACTGGATTTGAAACATTTGCTCCAGTATGTTTTCCCCCCTGTTTTTAATGCAAAACTTCCTTTTGACAATTGCAGTTGGTAACTAGCCCACCCATTCTAAAACTGAACAGACTGGTCTAGAATATCTGATGTTAATAGTTCTGACAGCAATGAAATCACAATGCTTTTGTCACTTGCAATTTAATTTGGCACCACTATCTCTGCTACTTGGGTGGAAAATGTGCTTCCATTTGACCTGATCTAACTGATCCAGTATCAGAACCAGCATTTATGGCTACAAATGGGATGGGCATAGCAGCTGCAAAATCCAGATGCCAAGCTTCAGAGTTTATATTTACAACAGTGCCATCTGGGTCTCTGGCTAGTTCTTTTTATTGTCTCTTGGCTGCCTTAATAGCTGGCTTTACTGGGCAGTAGAACAGCCTGTGGGGTATTTTCTGGGTCAGATCATTTATAGGAGCCTCTTGTCATTTTTCATCCCATCCCCCCCGCCCAATTAATCATACTCAAATGACTGTGGTTTTGCTCTTTTTGTATATTAGTAGTGTGATTTGGAAACAGGTGCTTCTTATTCCGAAAAAGCAACCTCATATATTTTAGTATTACAAAAAAATGAAGTAACATTTTCTGTTCGATGGTTGCTTACACAACTTGTGTAAGAGCTTCCGAGCTGGCCTACAGATTCAGTAATATAGCCACTTAAAATGGATTGCACATGTTGTCTTTACAGCATCACTAACTTGTAGCATTGCTCTTTGTGGCTCTGATGCATAGCATGAAAGCTTGCTCCATCAGCAACTCATTTTTCTGGTGATAGGGATTACAGTGCACAATTATCACAGCAATTTTCTGTGACATTTCTTGAAGGCATCTTACTGAAAGTCCTCATTCACACATGCCTGTGTACCTGACAAACCCTGAAATATTGGACCTTTTTCAGAGGCTTGGTGCACACATGAAGAAATGGTTGACCTGTAGGTCTCATAGGGTATGCCATCCAGGTCTCCAGTCCCAGGAATACGGCTACACGCACAAAGTAGAGGTCCCTTGAGCATCCCTTATGACAAATTACTAGGCTCCCGATGTGGATGGGCTATCCTGCTGAAAGATGTGAGCAAAATGCAGCAATGGGCACTTCACAAGATATGAAGTTCTATCTAAGTAGAACTAAGGCAATGGATCTCTTTAGGCATCCAAGGCAGTCGAAAGGACACGGGCAAGGGTTTATTAATCCTCAGTTACCCACTGCTGGTTATGCCATAACTTTCTGTGTTACTACAACATTTAAAATTGGAATGGCAAAACATTACAAATGCTGTTGCTATTCTCAGAAACAGAGATTGATTGTAAGCTTGCTAATTGTGTTCTAGCACCACTCGGAGCATATTTTGTTAATTTGGTTATTTTATTGAATTTATATCCTCTCCAGACTCAAGAATTAAGGGCAGCTAACAATATGCTTATTTTATACTTTGTTTGTGGGCACTGAAAGCCAGTTTGAAATCTTTTACACCATTTCCAGATGATTCAAAAGCTTGAATTTGGCAAGTCACCAGGGGAAAATAATCCCCCAAAGCATGGGCCCCCGCTTTACAACCCCAGCCCATAGTTAGATGGTAGCATCTCCTTACCTTAGGTAAGGGATATAAAAAGTGTGGCTGGCCAGACCACTCTGCAGCTACCGCTGCTGTCAAATAATCAGAACGGCACCGCCTTGGGTTTCCTGCCCTATTCCTGGCACTAGAAAGGGAACACCTTCCTTATCTCTGATTCCTGATAAGGAAGGGATTCCCTTGCTAGCACTAGTAAGATAAAGCCCAACACATGCCTGAGGTTTCTCTTCTAGTGAGCATGTGTGTGTATGCATGCATGGGTATGTGCATGTTCAGACATGTGTGGCCTCCTGGTGTTAACCAGAGCTGCCCTTGGGGCCAAAAGGTTTGTGCATCCCTGCCTTAGGTACTGTAAACAAGGGCTAAAACAATGTAAAAATAGGCAAGATCCCCGCCCTGTTTTTTTTAGATGTGTAAAACCTAACTAAGCCAGTATTTTTGCTTGTGGTGTGAGTAGGGATGTATGAAAGTCACTTACCTTTTCGACGGGGTGATTTGCAGTGGGGGGGAGGCGCTCCACACCTCCCCCCGCCGGCTCCGCTCTGCAGCAACTCCGCGGAGCGGCCAGCCAGGTGCATTCGCAGGCGCCGTGTGGAGCCTGCGGATGCAAATGGCGGTGGCTACGGTGGCCGCCATTTGTGCCCCTGTTTTTTGGCCGTGATAGGCTACATAAATATTTACGTAGCCTATCACAGCAAAAAAAAACAGGGGCGCAAATGGCGTAAGAGCCGCCATTTGCGTTCCTGTTTTTTTGCTGTGATAGGCTACGTAAATATTTACGTAGCCTATCACGGCAAAAAAACAGGGGCACAAATGGCATAGCAGCCGCCATTTGTGCCCATGTCTTTCGCCATGATAGGCTACGTAAATATTTACGTAGCCTATCATGGCCTCCGCAGGGATGCAAATGGCATCCCTGCGTTAGCTGTGATAGGCTACGTAAGTATTTACGTAGCCTATCATGGCAAAAATAGGGAAGCGATGGCAGATGCAGCTGCCATTTGCAAAGCAGCGTGAACGGCACCAGGTAAGTGTCCCGTTTCGCGTGCCTTTCACGGGGTGGGGGGCTTCATTCCGCCACAGATTTTGGGGGGCCGAATGCACTGGCATTCGGCCTCACCGAGATCCGTGGTGGAATTCTCTGACATCCCTAGGTGTGAGCAGCCACAATTGGCTCCACTTCCATGGTGTATATAAGGTTAAAAAAGGGGCATGTATATACTTTTAAATGGGTATACAACATGAGACTGTAACATGTATCTATTACAGTAACATGTGAAACAATCCTTAGAGGTGATAGAAAAAATGGTGGTGGTGGGCACCCATTCTTTTATCCTTGAGGATAAATATATTGTGAAAATATGTGTTCCAAAAATTAAAGAAATACTTATTTCAGTTTTTCTTTTCTTTTTTTAAAGGCAGAATTTTCAGAAGTGAAATGTGTATTTAAAAGGTGCTGATGTCCTGACAACAAAGAGCTTTCACAATACAAAGGGTGTTTCTTTTTCAAATGCAGCCTTGAAAAGAAAAAAGGAATACAGCAGCACAATGCTGTCTGTTGTGGAACAGGCAGCTAAGAGAAAGTGGTTTTTCCTCCTTTTCATTTGAGGAGGGGCAGGCAGAGGGAATCATCTTTCTCTGTTAGAGACAAAGCTGCTACAGGAAAGTAATTTAACACAAAACCATGTGTGTTGTGGCAGCACAGTAGTAAGAGTAGTAAGAGACAATTAAAAAGAGTTTATATTACCTCATCAGGAAGGAAGACATCCTCTAAGCTTAGGGCACTTCCTCCAGGTGCTCTGATGCCAAAGAACACATTTCAGATCTCATCTAAAGTGTGAATGTGGGAACAGTTCAGAGTTTCTCTGAAATATCCTTATACTGATTGGCACAGTTTTTGTACTGAAAAGAATAGCTTGGGGGCTGCCCATATGGTAATCCAGTGCTTCAGTTTTGTACAGTCTGTCTCTAGATGGAAAATAAATTTCTTAACAAACTATAGTGGTTGCATACAAGTGTATCACTTGATAACTTCTCTGATGATTTAAGAAGGGATCGGGAATTCAAATAGGTTTTACTAGGATGATGTTTTGACTTCAGTGAGATTGGGAGGGAGTATGGGGAAACAAGCAAAAACGTAATCCAGGCAAGACAGGAATCTTGTTTGTCAGAAGTACAGCCAATTAGGGAATAGGAGCCTGTTCTGGATGGAGTTACTCTTCCCCTTAACAAGCCAGTACTGTTAGGGAATGCACCTGTATGCGGCCTTGCTCCTAGACAGACAGATGGTAGCTATGGCCAGAGTGCTTTAGCTCAGCGTTGCTGGTCTTGCCAGAGTTACATATGCCCTGGTCACTCATTTCCAGGTTATTCTAATGCAGCAGTTGGTGTAAAATGCAGCATCTAGACAGCTGACTGGAGCCTGTTTCTGTTATCATGATGTGACATCTTCAGTGCACTAACCGCATTGGTTCCCAGTTTTTTTCTAGGCCCAATTCAAAGTGCTGGTTTTAGCCTTTAAAGTACCATATACTTTTGTCACATTTTGGTGAAAACTACTGATGTACTTTATAAAGGATTCTCAGGGAAGGCAATCCTTCACTGATTTGCTAATGTTCTGAGAACCTTCCCCCACCCCCCGTTAGATACATTCTTATCAGCAACATTTTTTTTTTAACTTTCATTAGTATTTTTATTACATTTTCAAAGTTTCATAATTGCATTTTTGGTGGGTGTATAAATGTGTTGCGGACACATTTATACACCCACCAAAAGCATACAGTGAAATGCAAAAAAAAAACATTTTGAAGACCATATCACTAACAATATCAAGGCCAACAATAAAGAATTCTTTAAATATATCAGAAGCAGAAAACCAGCTAGGGAAGCAGTTGGACCGTTTGAGGACAATGGAGCTAAAGGAGTACTAAAGGAGGACAAAGAGATTGCAAAGAAGCTGAATGAATTCTTCTCATCTATCTTCACTGCAGAAGATATAGGACCTGTGCCTGAACTGATGTTTTCAGGAAGGGAGTCTCAGCAACTGACACAAATAGTGGTTACAAAAGATGAAGTTCTCAAACTTATTGATAAATTAAAAGCAAATAAATCACCAGACCCAGATGGTATCCATCCTAGAGTTCTCAAAGGACTCAGATATGAAATTGCTGATCTTCTAACCCAAATATGCAACATGTCCCTAAGATCAGCTTCTGTACAAGAGGACTGGAAGATGGCAAATGTAACACCATTTTTTAAAAGAGGGATCCAGGAGAGAACTGGGAAACTATAGGTCGGTTAGCTTAATGTCTGTTCTGGGTAAATTGGTTGGACACATTATTAAAGATAAAATTAGTAAACATATAGAAGGAAAAGCCCTGCTGAAAAAGGATCAATATGGCTTCCACAAAGGTAAGTCCTGTCTCACTAACCTTTTAGAGTTCTTTGAGAGTGTCAAGTAGAAATGTAGATGGGTGGTCTGGTAGACCTTGTCTACTTGGACTTCCAAAAGGCCTTTGACAAAGTCCCTCACCAAAAAATCCTGAGCAAACTTAGCAGTCATGGAATAAGACGACAGGTCCTCTTATGGATCAGCAACTGGTTAAAGAACAGAAAGCAGAGAGTAGGAATAAATGGTAAATTCTCCTAATGGAGGGAAGTAAATAGTGGAATCTCACAGTGACCGCACTATCATGGCTCTCAGGGACATTAAGATCTTTCCTGTAGAGTTCTTCTGTGTATTCTTTCCACCTCTTCTTAATCTCATCTGCTTCTGTTAGGTCCCTGCCTTCTTTGTCCCTTATCATGCCCGTCTTTGCACAAAATGTTCCAATTTTCTTGAAAAGATCTCTAGTCTTTCCCATTCTATTGTTTTCCTCGATTTCTTTGCATTGTTCATTTAAGAAGGCCTTCTTATCTCTCCTTGCTATTCTCTGGAACTCTGCATTCAGAACTCTGCATATCCTCCCCTTTCTCCCTTGCTTTTCGCTTCCCATCTTTCCTCAGCTACTTGTACAGCCTCATCAGACAGCCACTTGGCTTTCTTGCATTTCTTTTTCTTTGGGATGGATTTCGTTGCTTCCTCCTGAACAGTGTTACGGACCTCCGTCCATAGTTCCTCAGGCACTCTGTCTATCAGGTCTAATCCCTTAAATCTATTCCTCACCTCCACTGTATATTCATAAGGGATATGATTGAGGTCATACCTGAATGGTTTAGTGGTTTTCCCTACGTTCTTCAATTTAAGCTGAAATTTTGCAACAAGAAGCTCATGATCTGAGCCACAGTCAGCTCCAGGTCTGCTTCTCCATCTTTGGCTGCAAAGTACATAATCAATCTGATTTCGATATTGACCATCTGGTGATGTCCATGTGTAGAGTCGCCTCTTGTGTTGTTGGAAAAGAGTGTTTGCTATGATCAGCGTGTTCTCTTGGCAAAACTCTATTAGCCTTTGTCCTGCTTCATTCTATACACCAAGGCCATGCTTGCCTGTTATCCCGGTGATTTCCTGACTTCCTACTTTAGCATTCCAATCCCCTATGATGAAAAGGGCATCTTTTTTTGGTGTTAGTTCTAGAAGGTGTTGTAGGTCTTCATAGAACAGATCAACCTCAGCTTCTTCGACCTCAGTGGTTGGGGCATAGACTTGAATTACCGTGGTGTTGAATGGTTTGCCTTGGATTCGTACTGAGAGCATTCTGTTGTTTTTGAGATTGTACCCCAGTACTGCTTTTCCCACCCTTTTGTTGAATATGACTGCTACTCCATTTCTTCTAAGGGATTCTTGCCCACAGTAGTAGATACAACGGTCACCTGAATTAAATTCGCCTATGCTTGTCCATTTTAGTTCGCTGATTCCCAAGATGACGATGTTCAATCTTGCCATCTCATGTTTGACCACCTCCAGCTTACCTTGATTCATTGACCTTACATTCCAGGTTCCTAAACAATATTAGTCACTGAACTTGAGCCGGACATCCTAGAGAGTGAAGTCAAGTGGGCCTTAGGAAGCATTACTAACAACAAAGCTAGCGGAGATGACAATATTCCAGCTGAGCTATTTAAACTCCTAAAAGCTGATGCTGTTAAAGTGCTGCACTCAATATGCCAACAAATTTGGAACACTCAACAGTGGCCGCAAGACTGTAAAAGGTCAGTTTACATTCCAATTCCAAAGAAGGGCAATGCCAAAGAGTGTTCAAACTACCGTACAATTGCGCTCATTTCACATGCCAGCAAGGTGATGCTCAAAATCCTACAAGCTAGGCTTCAGCAGTATGCGAACCGAGAACTACCGGAAGTACAAGCTGGGTTTCGAAGACGCAGAGGAACTAGAGATCAAATCGCCAACATTCACTGCATCATGGAGAAAGCAAGAGAATTCCAGAAAAACGTCTATTTCTGCTTCATTGACTATGCTAAAGCCTTTGATTGTGTGGATCACAACAAACTCTGGCAAATTCTGAAAGTGATGGGAGTACCAGACCACCTTACCTGTCTCCTGAGAAACCTGTACGAGGGTCAAGAAGCAACAGTAAGAACCACACATGGAACAACTGATTGGTTCAAAATTGGGAAAGGAGTATGACAAGGCTGCATATTGTCGCCCTGCTTATTTAACTTATATGCAGAGTACATCATGAGAAATGCCGGGTTGGATGAATCACAGGTCGGAATTAAGATTGCCGGTAGAATTATCAACATCCTCAGATACGCAGACGATACCAGCCTAATGGCAGAAAGCAAAGAGGATCTAAAGAGCCTTTTGTTGAGGGTGAAAGTGGAGAGTGCAAAAGCTGGTTTGAAACTCAACATCAAAAAAACTAAGATCATGGCATCTGGCCCCATCACTTCCTGGCATATAGAAGGGGAAGAAATGGAAGCAGTGACAGATTTTATTTTCTTGGGCTCCAAGATCACCACAGACGGTAACTGTAGCCATGAAATTAAAAGACGCTTGCTGCTTGGGAGGAAAGCTATGGCAAAGCTAGACAGCATAGTAAGAAGCAGAGACATCACCTTCCTGGCAAAGGTTCATATAATCAAAACTATGGTTTTCCCAGTAGTAACGCATGGCTGTGAGAGCTAGACTATAAGGAAGGTTGAGCGCAGAAGAATTGATGCTTTCGAACTGTAGTACTGGAGAAGATGCTTACGAGTCCCCTGGACTGCAAGGAGGTCAAATCAGTCAATCCTAAAGGAAATCAACCCTGAATGTTCATTGGAAGGACAGATACTGAAGCTGAAGCTCAAATATTTTGGCCACCTAATGCGAAGAGAAAACTCCCTGGAAAAGACCCTGATGCTGGGAAAGATTGAAGGCAAAAGGAGAAGGGGACTGCAGGGAGGCAAACGGCGGCGGCTACGGCGTGGCTACGGTTGCAGCTGAGGCTATGTCCGGCTTCTGGCGGAGCCAGCTGGCGGCTCCGCAGAATTGCTGCGGAGCACAGCCGGCCAGCCAGGATTCCGTGGGGGGAGGAACAGAGCGTCTCCCCCCCGGCGAGGAATCTGGGGGGAGGGACAGAACGCCTCCCCCCCAACCATAAACAGAATCCGCGAAAGGTAAGTGCCTTTCGTACATCCCTATTCCCAACTTGTTCATAAATGATCTGGAATTAGGAGTGAGCAGTGAAGTGGCCAAGTTTGCCGATGACACCAAATTATTTAGTGTGGTTAAAACAAACAGGGATTGTGAAGAGCTCTAAAAAGATTTCTCCAAACTGGGAGACTGGGCATCCAGCAGCAGTTGTTAGTTCATAAGCAAGTAAGAGAAGCTTCTGGGATTCTTCCACAGGCCTGATAAAGACAGAAATACTTTTAATACATTGAATAAAATGGTGCAACATCAGAATGCCAGTTTGTCGGGCACACTTATTCTTTGTCAAAGATTATCAATACGTTAAAGTTTTATTATATTGAGGACATTATCCAACTGTCATTTCGCTAGTTCTAATGACATTGCACTAGCTGAAACTAGGTTCCAAACTATGCACAAGGGGAGAATCCAACTGAAGTTCCACTTGTGCAACCACTTTTAGGAGTGGGCCATATCCTCTGCTAGTGCATGCTCCAATAGCACAGTACAGAAGAGGTGGAGTTCTGTTTGCACTATTTGAGTTTGCAGTATAACGGTGTTGGATACTGCCCTTATTTAACAACAAATCTAGTTTGGTGCTTATGCAGCTGTACTACTCATGTACTTATAGCCAGAGTTAGTGCACCTCGCCTCACTTTGCCTCTTCATGATTGCCTTTGCATCTATGCCTTTTTTCAACTCCTTGCCTTTTATTTATGGTAAAACAAACTGTTTTAGACATTATTACACATTTTCCTCTATATCAGCTTGTTATTTTTCTCATGCAGTGTTTTTTTCCCCATGTTGTCTTAATTATTTTAAAAGAATAGGCAGGGAGAAAAGAGAACACCCCTTAATAAAATTTTATGTTTCATTTAGCTTCAGCTTTCAACACTTCAGAGACTGCTCAGTCCTGCATGATTGAATCTTTCAGGCCACATAAATGCATTGATTCGTATCCATACCTAGGTTGTCTATCAATGCAGAAAATGAATAAATGAATTCATTTAACAAAATACAAGGTTAAGTTAGGACAGGAACCTGATTTTATTGCTTTAAACAAGATGCTTTAATACAGGCCTGTGTCTAATTATTTCTTAAATGGACAATCTATTAAGGAAATAGTTATCTTTAAGTATCAATACATTTGGTAATAAATATAAACAGCTTCAATATTGTTAAACATAAATTATAGTTCCCTTACTCCCAGGATGATTTTAAAAGTTCCATTATATGCCTGATATCTTGTTTGTAAATTTTCAATTGATATTTCATTTAAATGAGAGGTCAGCAAGCCTATTAATGCAAATGCTGCTATGGAAGCTTTCATCTCAGTCAAAGGAGAACATAAACTTTATGGCAGCCTTTGTGGCATATACAAATACACAATATGAAACAGAAAATTACTGGGCACTACATCTGTTGGTATCATTCAAAGTCATCAGCAGCTTTGGTGCCATTCAAAGACATTACCAGCTGAAGTATGACCACTTGCAGGCAAAGTGAGTTTGGCAACTTAGCATTTATTTGTAGAGATGTACGGACTGTGTAAAATCCGCTCTGTGTTTTGCAGATTGTCAGGCACCTTTTGTTCCATTGTCCGCTCACAGGCAGATTGAAATATTTCTTTTCGTCATGTGGAAAAATATGCAAATAATTACGTAACAGGTTTTGTAAGAATTTACATAATTTATCTTAGTACGCAATGTTTAGTGTATTATCCCCCATTCCATTCAACTTTTCCTTAGCAGAAATGTTCGTATTTTCCTAAAAATAAATGTGCGTAAATTTCGGGAAAGTAAAAAAAGATCCGGAAGTCCCTGGACTCCGTGCAGCCTGAGCGGTTGCTCCGCAGCACATTCCACAGGTCAGATTCTTAGAAATCCGATCCCATTTTAGACCAACTCGAATTTCTCCAGCATCCCTATTTGTTCATAAGCGACTAAGTGAAACCTTTGCGATTCTTCCAGGTGTGATAAAGACGAATTCATGTTCTGCTTCCCCAAATGATGGCATAAAGAAGTACAAAGCAAAGTAGTTTTATATTGTATATATCAGTGTACTTATTTGTATCCATTATTCCTCACAAAATTTAAGTGTGTGCTTGTTTGCATGTGTTTGTGTCAAGTCCAGTTCTGTTTGTGGCACTTGGCATGGAGTTAACAACAGAAACTGCTTTTGATATTGGTACAAAAGAGATATTGACTGATAAAATCAAAAATACTACTGTATTTCTGCAAACCTGTATATGTATGGAAGAGATAGAGGGAACGTACTAAGAATGCAATTGTATACTCACTTACTACGGGGTAAGCCCCACTTGGTAGTAAACAAGCATAGGATCACACCATAAATTGCTAAACTGGTGCCTGGATTTGGTAATGGGCTGGATAAGGGCCAATAAACTGAATCCTGACAAGATGGAAGCGCTGTAGACAGATGGTTTTCCATTCTGGGGAATGAGTGTCCAGCCTGTTCTGTATGCAGTTGCATTCCATATCACAGTGCAGTTTTGCAGCTTGAAGTTCTTTATTCCTCTTGAGCCCTGGAGGTCCAGGTGGCCTTGGTGGTGCGGAGTACTGGGTTGCAACCATTTCTGGACAGAGATAATTTGGCCACATGATCCATGCTCTGGTAACCTCCCAGCTGGGGCCGCGGTGGCTTAGTGGTTAAGATGCTGAACTGCAGACTGGAAGGTCGGCAGGTCAGCAGTTCGAGACCCGAGTGCTGCGTGACGGAGTGAGCTCCCGTCTTCATTCCCAGCTTCTGCCAACCTAGCAGTTCGAAAGCAAGAAACTGCAAGTAGATAAATAGGTACTGCCTCGGCGGGAAAGGTAACAGCGTTCCGTGCACCTCGGTGTTCAGTCATGCCGGCCACATGACCACGGAAGCGTCTTCGGACAGCGCTGGCTCTTCGGCTTAGAAACGGGGATGAGCACCGCACCCTAGAGTTGGACACGACTGGTTGGGGACACCTTTACCTTTTTTACCTTTAACCTCCCAGCTGCATTATTGTAATGCATTGTATTGAAGAGTCCTTGAAGATGACTGGGAAGCTTCAATTAGTGCAGAATTCAGCTGCCAGAATTCCAATTGGTACAGCCAAATTTGTTCAGTTGTTTTAAAAATGCTTTGGCTGCCCATTTGGTTCTGGGACTATTTCAAGGTACTAGTACTTACCTTTTAAAACCATTAATGGCTTGTGACCCAAATACCTGAAAAAGCATCTCTTCCTATACCAGCCTGCCAGTACCTTAAGATCTTCTACGGAGGCACTTTTCTGAGTGCCTTATGTATCTAGGAAGGAGAGGATCCTTTTTGTGGTGATCTTGGAACACCCTCCCAAAAGGAGGATATGTGGCTCCGACATCACAGTTTTTTCAGTACCATTACCAAAGCATTTTAAATGGTAATATTGCTTTTGCCTGCTTTGTGTTTTTTATAGTTTTATCTGCTTCATGTTCTAATTGTTATTGACGTTTGATGGTACTATATAATTATATTCATCCCTTTGTACACCATCCTGCAATTCATGTGGATGAAGGGTGGTTTAGAAAGATTTTAAATAAGTAAATGTTATAGATGGGGAACTGGTGGTGACCAGTGTGGTCAAGGTCTCTTGATATGTTATAAAAACCAGAACCTAGCTTCCATTTTCAATTAACATATCTGATTTCATCCTCATAGGACTTGTAGTACCTACATTATAGATGGGTAGGCGCTGGGTTGCATCCAGATAAATGGGTGTGTTTGGGTACTGGTGGAAGTTGACTTCCCTGCCTTGTCCTCTTTCTGGCAGCCCCCCAGTCCTGAGGAAAGACTTCTCTAAGACTTGGAGGACCCTGCTGAATGGCCTGGGTTGTGGTACATGGACTGAGGGGAAAGGGGGAAATCTCCAAAAATCGGTCAGAGACCACTTCAGCAAACCGAGCTCCCACTTGCAGTGCCATTGAGGAGGATAACATTTTTTTAAGCATTGACTACCATCATGAAATGTGGTTAATTTAAAGATTGCAGTGTGATACATCACGTTACAAAGTCTTCAAGAATTAACATTGAAATATATTGCATCATATTGCAAGCTTCATATTAAAGACCCACATATTTTAAAGCAATTGGATAGCATAAAGCTGATCTACAATATAGAGTGAAAACACTAATGATAGTAAGCTAGTAATTCTGTATGCAATATCACAAAATACCATGAAGGAAGCTGAGCAGCAGTATTTTATTCTGAAAGAGAAGGTTAGACCAAATAACTACTCTGATTGGAAAAATGGGTCATAGAATGTAAGTTGCATTTGAAGATACATATTTTTGTTTTGAAAAAGAAATTGTACATGACCTATCCTATTTTCATCTTCAGCATAAGCTTAAGAAATAAGGACACACTTGTGATTTCATACAGTCTTACTGCATCTGCCTTGAAAGAAAATCCATGTGTGTAAAAGGCAGGTCATTGTGCAAGGGAAAAGTGAACACGAATAAATAAAGCAGTTCATTTGTAAGTGGGGTGATCCCTCTTGCTCATGCATTAGTGCCTGCGGTACAGAAGAGTAGTAATTTATTGATGCAGATGGCTATGTAAAGTGCATGCAATTTGTGAGGGGGCTTGACCCTTGACTGATGGGCCATATGTTGCAAAGCCCCAGAGGCATCATTTGACTGAATTCTCTTCCTCTCTCTGTCTCTGCACCTATGGTCCTTGTTCAGTCACCACATATTGAACTATAGTCTTTCTAACTCCTCCAATAAATCTCTAACTAATGGCTCACAAGGCCATACATTTAACTCTTTCATTAGAGAAGAGCACACTTGTTTCCTTTTCTCATACAGTGAAATATCTGATTATGTTAGTTATGATTTTATTAGAATAAAACCAGTCCATTTTCTGCACTATATTTAGAAGCATTATTTTTAGGAACAAATATCAGATGTGTTTTGCTGCAGTTAATATGATTCTAAGTTATATACAATTGAGTTAAAAGTCTTAAACACCATTATTGAAGTATGCTAGTGGAATCAGACTTCGTCAAACTCAAATTAGACCCATTGAAATAAATGAAACTTCAGTTAATCATGATTAACTGGTCCTATCAATTTCAGTGGGTCTATCCTATGTATGACTATGTCATATGATTTAACAACTAACAGTTTTTTTAAAATGACTTTTAAACCACAAATTATATGGCATATTTCATCCCTGATATAATCATGATGGAAATGTCTGTTAAAAAATGTATTTAGGAACATAGGAAACTGCCTTATACTGAGTCACACCATTAGTCTGTCTAACACAGTATTGTGTTGACACTGACTGACAGCAGTTCTCCAGGAGTTTTTCGTGCCTTACCTGCAAATGCTGAGGATCGAACCTGCAGTCCCCAGAAAATGGGAGAATTTTCCAAACTTACTTAGTGCAAAAACATTTGGTTAGATATACAGTCAGGGCCAGAAATATTGGAACAAGGATAACTGTTTTGGCAGTTAGCCTCTGTACACCACCACATTGAAGTTGAAAGGAAACACACCCAGATAGGAGTGAAGTCAGGACTTCCAGCTGTAATTCAAGGGGTTTGACAAAAGTGGGGCACTAACCATTTGGGAAGTACAGCCAGTGGCATACACACACACACGCATTGTTGGTGACTCATAAGTAATGGAACAAACCAACATCATCTCAAACTTAAGGGTAGCCTTTAATACCTGGATGAAAGTCCTTTGCAGTCAATGACTGCCTGAAGTCTGGAACCCATGGACATGACCAAATGCTGAGTGTCCTCCCTCAAGATGCTTTGCCAGGCCTTTACTGCAGCTGCCTTCAGCTGCTGCTTGTTTGTGGGTCTTTCTGCCTTCAGTCTTGTCTTCAGTAAGTGAACAGCATGCTCTATTGGATTGAGATCAGGTGACTGACTTGGCCATTGAAGAACATCCCACTTATTTGCCTTGAGGAACTCTTGGGTAGCTTTTGCTGTATGTTTTGGGTCATTATCCATCTGCAATATGAAGCGGCGTCCTTTCAGTTTGGCAGCATTTGGCTGAATCTGAGCAGAAAGTATAGCCCTATACACTTCAGAATTCATCCCGCTGCTTTTATCAGCAGTCAGGTCATCAATAAACACCAGTGACCTGGTTCCATTGGCAGCCATACATGCCCATGCCATAACACTGCCTCCACCATGTTTGACAGATGATGTGGTATGCTTTGGATCATGAGCTATTCCTTTCCTTCTCCATACTTTTCTCTTCCCATCATTCTGGTACAAGTTCATCTTGGTTTCATCAGTCCAAAGAATCTTATTCATGAACTGGGCAGGCTTTTTTAGGTGTTTGCTGACAAAGGCTAATCTGGCCTTTCTGTTCTTGAGCGTTACCAGTGGTTTACACCTTGTTGTGAAGCCTCTGTAAATGGAATCATAAAGCCGTCTCTTGGCTGTAGATGCTGACAATGACATGCCTACCTCTGCAATAGCATTCTTTACCTGCCTAGATGTTGTGAAAGGGTTCCTCTTCACCATGAGCAGAATTCTGCAGTCATCCACTTTTGTTGTCTTCCATGGTCTTCCAGGTCTTTTGCTGTTGCTGAGCTTGCCAGTTAAATCATTCTTTTTCAGGATGTTCCAAACTGTTGTGCTGGCCACTGCCACTATTTTTGCTATCTCTCTGATGGGTTTATTTTGTTTCCTCAGCCTGATGATGGCCTCCTTCACTCACATGGACAACTCTTTGGACCTCATCTTGGGGGTTCCAGTGAACAGCTACCAAATCATGCAAATGTAACACTCAGAACCACCTCCAGGCCTTTTCTCTGCTTGATTGGTCATGAGGTACCCAGGAAACAGGCCCCACCTGGCCATGCAGCTGCTTGTCAGCCATTTGTTCCATTACTTATGAGCCACCAACAGTGGAGGTGTGTGTATGCCACTGGCTGTACTTCCTGAATGGTTAGTGCCCCACTTTTGTCAAACCCCTTGAATTACAGCTGAAAGTCCTGACTTCGCCCCCATCTAGGTGCGTTTCCTTTCATCTTCAATGTGGTGGTGTACAGAGGCCAACTGCCAAAACAGTTATCCTTGTTCCAATATTTCTGGCCCTGACTGTAGACTTAGTCATACTTAGAGAAGACCCTTTGAAATTAATGGGGCTCGTTAGTCATGACTGACTTAAGTTCCATTGATTTCAGCAGATATACTGGATCCAGTGCCATCAAGCCTGAATCCAATATCAGAAACTATTTTCCTACCAGAACATTGATTGCATTCGTGCAAGTAATAGTTTTAAATAATTACAGTGTAGTTTTTATGAATGTCCAAATATAGTTTATAGTATAAATATATAAATATAAATGTTTGAAGTATGGAGTATATGTGACCTTTATTTATTTATACCTCACCTTTCTACCAAAAATGGCACTCAAGGCAGCTTACAAAAATATTTTAAATAGATTAAAACAATACAACACATTAAAATACAATAAAGACATAACAATTACAGAATAAAAACAGCACCCAAATTTAACAAACCCACTTACAGCCCAAAGGCCTTCTTTAATAAGGCGGCCTTTGCTTGCTGGGAGAAGGGCAGCAAAGAGGAAGCGACCCTAGCCTCCCTTGTGAGGGAGGTCCACAACCTGGGAACAGCCACTGAAAAAGCCCTCTCTCGCATCGCCACCAAATGCGCCTCTGATGGTGGCAGTCTTGAAAGAAGGGCTTCTCCAGAAGATATTAAGACAGTCCAAGCTTGTATGGGAGAAGTCGGTCATGCAGGTAGCCTGGTCCCAACCCATACAGGGCTTTATAGGTAATACCCAGCCCTTTGAATTCTGTCTGGAAACAGACTGGTAGCCATTAAAGCTGCTGTAATAAGGGAGTCACGTGCTCCCTGTAACTGGTCCTGGTCAACAGTCTGGTTGCAGCATTCTGGACCAGCTGAACTTCCTGAATATTTTTTTAACGCAGCCCCACATAGAGTGCATTACAGGAGTCCAAACAGGATACAACTAAGGCATCCTCTTAAGTGACAGCATTGACCATCTTTTACAGCATGGAGGACTTCAATACAGAGATACTATGCTACAAAATATGCACACAGCATTCTTTCACATGTATAGTTCCCAGTCTAGCTGGGTGTGTGTGCCGGATTAAAGATGTAATGTTAAGGATAATTAGAGCTGTATCCAACATTAGTCCTACTTAGAGTAGACCCATTAAAATGAATGGGATTTAAGTTAGAGTAACATTGGATACAACCCTGTATGATTTGTGTGTAGAAATATGGAAAAGCAAATACAAATGTATTTTGTGTGTGTGAAAAATTAATGTCTTTGAACCAGCAGGTAGCTCTCCCCTAGCAAATTTAAACTTGGTTTGATCTTTTTAATGGTGTTTTGGTTTTATTTTAACATAGAAGAACTGTTATAGTTTGATATGATCATCAGCTTCTAGCAGTTCACCTTACACTGCAAATAAAAAACTTTTCTCTTTTCAGGAAATTAGAGTTGAGAAAAATTCATGTGGAATATCTGTATTCTGTGTTTGAGCAGAACACATGAAACCTGAAATAAAGGTGGTGGTAATGCTACAGTGGGCCACGGTGGCTTAGTGGTTAAGACGCTGAACTGCAGACTGGAAGGTCGGCAGGTCAGCAGTTCGAGACCCGAGTGCTGCGTGACGGAGTGAGCTCCCATCTTCAGTCCCAGCTTCTGCCAACCTAGCAGTTCGAAAGCAAGAAACTGCAAGTAGATAAATAGGTACCGCTTCGGCGGGAAAGGTAACAGTGTTCCGTGCACCTCGGTGTTCAGTCATGCTGGCCACATGACCACGGAAGCGTCTTCGGACAGCGCTGGCTCTTCGGCTTAGAAACGGGGATGAGCACCGCACCCTAGAGTCGGACACAACTGGTTGGGGACACCTTTACCTTTACCTTTTTAATGCTACAGTAGCATTTTAGATAATCTCAAAACCTTCAGGAATTTTGCGCAAAATCAGTAGTTCAGCTTCTGATTCCATATAAATCAATGGGCAGAGCATCAAGAATAACAGAATATGAATCATAAGCATGGGAGATACAAGCTGTAGAAAAATGAAACTTTGTATCTTATGGGATGTTTCTTTTTCTATGCAGCAATTAAAATATATCATTATATTTAGGGATGTGTATTATGTATGTTTTTACGTCAGGCTTCTAAGAATTCTTCAGATGTTTCAACTGAGAAGAACCTCAATTTTTTTCTCTGAATTTTTCTGTAGGTGAAATTCAGTGGTTGCTTGGAGATGTTCATATCTTCCACTCCAACAATTTTTGCTAGTGTTATCACAGACTAGATTAGTAACTATTAGTATTGCCAGTGTCAATTCATGAGTCACCACAATTCTGTATCACTGGAATGCAAAGCCCTTAAAGAAATTATTTTTGAAAGGATTCCAATATGATTATATGAATACATTTCAATATTATCACAAATATTCCACTAGTATTGTAACATTAGTATTATTACACATTGTGAAATGTGTTAGTTCTGGTTTGTTTACTGTACACTGCACCAAGTGCAAATTATTATTTTTCTGATATTTTGCTTCCTAACATAAATGTTTATTTCTAGTGCTTTTCTTTTTCAGAAATGATCTAGAAGTAACTTGCTTTGATATAATGCTGTTGCTAGCCTTTTTGAAGCTGAGTGTTTTAAGACTGTAAAATATTTTGCATACCTAAAATTATATATGAATGATAAATTGTTGTCATCCGTAATGATAACTATATAGCCGAAACCTATATTGAAAATTAGGGCATTAAAAGTGAAAGGTTGTTATAGAAAATTCCTCAAATGATTCATTAGCTCATTTTACTATGCTTAGGTGCTGCAAAGTGGGGCATAAATTATTTACTGTCCTGCCTTGTAAAATCCAGGTTTGGAAGACACCGTCTTTAATTAAAAAATGGGATTGCCAGCTGAAAATCAGTCACACTGAAGTCTGCTTTGTATTCCTAACTTGTTTCCCTGTTTCTGTGTATGCAGAATTTGTTTAAATCCTATACATGATCTAAGTATAGACCATGTATAATAATTTAATTATATTAAATTTACAGGAAACTACAGGTAAGCTATAACTCTGAGGTTCTAGGCAGTCTAAGTAAACACAAACAATATTCAATTGGTAGGGTTGTGTTGCTGTTTTTTCCAAATATACAAATAACAGAACAGCTGGACTATTCTGTTTACTGTTCAGGTCTATGGGGATGTGTGTGGTTCACATCTAACCCAAACTCTGGTTTAGTGTTACATACAGAAGTTAGCATACCTCCTTGACTCCTAATACAAACATCATTGATTCATAATGCGTCCTTCAATATGAGGCTTTATTCCTAGGATTTTAATCCTAGCCTGAGAAGAGTCCAACTCTATCCGCCTCTAAATTCCATTCTCCTCCTGCCCACCCTCTTACCTGGCTGTTGTTCCACTGTCAGTCACCAGAGGAAGCAAGGCTGAAATCTCTGGCCCCTCCCTCCTTCCTCTGGTGCCTCTTCCTTTTTACTCTGGTGCTAGTAGCTCTGGGAACT
This sequence comes from Heloderma suspectum, assembly GCF_057233095.1. Lineage (NCBI taxonomy): Eukaryota > Metazoa > Chordata > Lepidosauria > Squamata > Helodermatidae > Heloderma > Heloderma suspectum. The sequence continues at coordinate 73,342,342 of NC_139460.1, read as the reverse complement.
TTCCCAGGGCTATTGTCAGTCATAGGTCATTCTATGGATGTAAGTAACCCTGGGAAAATTATATTTCCCAGTGCTCAAGGCAACAAGGTGTCAGGGAGAAAGTGGGTGAGTGAGGTGTCAGCTCTGACTCTCGGGTTTCCTTCTGAAACTAGTGGCAGAGTAGCAGCCGGTACAGGTGAGAAAATTTGAAAGTTCACAGGGGAGGAATTTGACCCTGATCGCTCACTCACTTCCTAGTTCCTAGCAAGCAATAGTTTGCTATTACCTCAAAACCTGCGAACTATAGTTTATGTTTTCTCTCTGGTACACAATTAGAAATTATTCTTTGAATATTTGCCTTGCTAACCCATGGCCTGGTTTATCACAGGTAGGTGTGTGTGGAGGTGAGTGCATGTAATGGTTTGATAGCTCATCATGACCAGCCCATTGAACTGGGGCAGGGCGGGGGGCATTCTGGGGGTGGGGAGAGCGGAGCTGTGTGTAAAACACATCCAATGTGTTGTACAGCAGCCTCCTCTCCTGGTGCCCCCCCCCCCCCGTGACTAGACAGCTGAAAACGGTTGGCTAGCAGAAAATAGCAGGGCAGGAGAGGTGCGGAGGGAACGATCCCCGTGACTCTCCTGCCTTGCTTTGCAAAGGTGGACACCTCCCGAGTTCAGAGGCGGCTGCTTATCTTGATAGGATTGCACCTAAAATAGTTGGCAAGCTGAGATTAGACCAAGTATAAGATTTCATGAAGGTCAACAAAACTAAAGTCAACTCGTGTGAAAACTGTGTGAGGTTGCCACAATATGTGACACAGGACTTGTGGAACTAGACAGGTTTGAGAAAGCGTTTCGTAAGATGCTTTGAGTATAACTATTTCTTTATGTACATCTTCAAAATCCAGTTCAAAAGCTGTGAAAACAAAACAGTGGCTGAATAAAATAATGAATTATAATAAAGGCTGAGAATTTAGTAAAACAGAGAGCATTACATTTCTAGGAGCACAGTTGTGCTTGACTGAACATATAAATTTTATGTACTCATTTGTGTCTTATATGCACATATTTGTGCTTGTTTATATGTCCTACTTTTCCAAGGCAAAAGGACAGATCTTCCTGCCACTCAGGCATATGTGGTGGGAGGCAAAGTCTGTGGGAAGGATTGGCAATAATTTGTAAAAGGAACGGCACTTATCCCATAATTAGTCATCCCTTTTTTGCTGACTTCAGCAGAGATGCTAATTTCTGTGGATCCCATTTGTTTATTTCAGCCAAAGGAATCCCAGCTGAATCAGACTTGCTCTCTGATTCTGTGAAGTCACACATTTGTTTTTGCTCAGTGCTGTTCCTCTGGGCCTCCTACATGGTTAAGCTATTTTCAGCACACAGCTTCTTACGGCCAGATTCATCTACCCCATCATGATGACTGTGGCCTTAAAACAAAGAGTGGGGAAGGAAAAAGAATGGAAAGCAGCACTAGGTTTCATAGAAAACAACAGAGCTTTGTTGTACATTTGTGTATATAATTTCACAAAGCAATAGAAATTAACATTGCAGGAATTAGCCTGAAATGTATTCATAAGCAGAGTACTAAGAGAAATGTATGTGTTTTATGTGTGTAGATATCGCCTACATTTCTTCCATCATTAAGGCAGTAAACATGGAAATCAAGGGAGTAAACATGGGGCTCCCCAGTGGTTTACACATCCAAGCACTGACCAGAATTAGATCTGTTTGCTTCAGCAAGGTGACAGTATCTTGTGCCCTCAGACTATACTCTACAGTGTTGTTCAGAACAAGCAAGAATATGACATATATGTATGTATGTACGTATGTTTACATTTCTATACTGCTCATTAGCCAAAGCTCTCTCAGCAGTTAAGAAAAACTTAAACCGTAAAATACAATAACACAGAAAAATGTAATTATAAAATAATAAGTTTAAAACAGAATAAAACCAAAGAAGTAACTGAGCGACTAAGCGGGGATCAGATGGGGATGACTCGCATCGACCTGCTCAACTATGAAGGAGGACAGAGGCTTACCACCAACCACATTTGTGTTGTGTCTTGCGAGCTCAGTGTAATATGAGAAGACCCTGTCCCCTGCTGCCAGGGCGGGAACAGTAGTGTCATGGTGAGAATAATTTTTTCCTAGCTATCAAGGTGAATCAAGATTTGTTGACCCCTAATTATAACAGGGGATAGGACTCTTGTTTTTGCCTTAAGGTTGGGGTTAAGTTGGGTTTCTTTTTACTAGTGTTATGTGATCTGTTAATCAGAGCACTATTATAGCTGAATTTAACTGTTAATATTAATGTTGTATAGATTGAGGAAGTCCCAGGCTTTTGATAACAACTTACTTTTGCTAACCTGTGAGCCCAAGCCATAGTAACATCTTTTCTTAGGCCTTTGAAGGAAAGAAGGGGGGAATTAAGACAGGCTGTTAAGCTTAAGGACCAGTATTGATTGTATGAATAATGCAAACTTATTTAGGTGAGCTGCTTGCTTGTTTTCCATTCCTTAATTGATCTGATTGACTTAATTTTGTGTTTCAAAAGTGTGCTTAGCAATATATCTAAATTATTATTTGTCTCTGAATCCTGTAAAGAAATATCCAACACTGGTATTCCTCACAAAAACAGTGAATGTCATTAGTCCGAAGTGGATTAATAGAAATGGCCAACATATTTCACAGAACCTAATTTTATTTTCTCTTTAGATTAACAAGAAAAAAAGCAAGTATCCTGAAATTTATATACAATACAATGGCTAATGTCAATGTAAAACAGATAATCTAAACTTGCAGCCCTTGGGCTGGTAAAGAATGATAGACGTGTGTTGTCACCTGGCAGGTTATTGATAAACTGTTTTGTGTCCACAGTCTAGGTGGATGTTTGGTGATAACAAGCACTTGAAATCAGTGTATATATGCATTCTGACTTAATTGTAGGATCACATATTTTTTGCCCAGTCAATGGCTTGAAGTCCCGTCCACTGTTCCAAGTATACAGTTACACCCTGCTTCTGGAACAGCCATTGATTAACACTGTTGTGCTAGCCATCTCGTTTCGCACATGCTGTGGCTGCACACTTCCTACACATATGATCCATTTCCTATATATTGAATACCTTTTCCAAACTTTTCCTGCTGAATACATTATATTAAAAAGGCATTTTTCATTAATAATAATACTGTGAATTACCATTTTAAAGATTCTCTCGGCTAATTTCTTTTTTTAAAACTTTTTTTTCTTTTCTAATAAAAATGGAAATGACTAGGATTATAAACACATTGTCTTTATGGTTTTAATTTTTGGAAACCACCCAGAGAGCTTCGGCTATTGGGTGGTATAGAAATGTAATTACCAAATAAATAAATGAGCGAACGAATAAACAAACATATAGCAGTGTTAAGGCTATATGTAATCTGTGGTTTATGATTTTTCCACTTCTGATTTGGAAGATCTGAACTAAGAAATACTACAGCCATAGGGTTAGCGGGTAGTCACACATGTACAGACGGTAGTTGCAGGACTCTTGAATGGCTAGTGAAGTGAGTGAACATTAACAGAATGGTAGCATGTTAGGTGTGTATGTGTATGCATGCGCACACACATGTCTATTCTTTCATTTCCACCCGAACAAACAGCTAATGTGGCTTGCAACAAAATAAAAAAAACTACATGAGAACCAGAAAACAAATGTTTTTTTCATCAAGTAGAAATTATAAAATTTGAGTAAAGTAAATAAAGCTAAAATAAATTGTAGAAAGAGGCAGCTTCAAACCCATTTTCCCAAAAGCTCTCTGGAAAAGAATAGCACGGATAAATTTGTCAGACATTCTTATCTCTGATTCCTAAAGATGAATAATTGTTTTTTTATTATCAAAGCACTGGAAAGATCATTTCTGATCACATTTTCACAAATATGTTCATGTCATTTCTATCCAAGTTGGTTGGTAAAAAAAAATATATTGTGTGTGTTTTTCAGAGTGAGCCAAAATAGAATTAAAATTCAGAGAAGTGGAGCAACAGTAGAAGAGACAAATAATGCACAGAGACAAACATTACTTTTGTGTGCATTACCTTTATTTCCACCAGACAACAATATTGGACTTACTTCTGAGTAGACATGCCTAGGATCATGCTGTCAGTTGCATGTTCCTGCTGTACATTTCCTATAAATTTATGCTGATAAAAGTATCTCCACTATATGTTTGTAAAGGTTAGCAAAGTAATTTGAGGTAGTACTTTGTTTTTAAACGTAAGGCCTACATTCACAGTGCAGAGGTATTCTGACTCTGTAATGGAAACAGTTCAATACATTAACCCAGGTTATATGCTCCAAAACTGGAGTTATATGTTCTTAAAAGCAAGCCCCAGACAACACTTTGGATATGGCAATTTGCATTAGCTGAAATTTCAGTGGCAGCCCCATGCAGAGTGTATTGTAATAATCTAATCTGGATGTGATCAATGCATATGTGACACAGTCCAAATCTGTTTTTTTCCAGGAAAGGGAGTGGTATTATACAGTTTTGGCTGATGCACTAGCTCTGCCCTTTCCTGGAAAAAGCAGATCTGACCCAGGGCACTTCTGCATTGCCAAAAAAAGATTTGTACCTCCAAATAATGGGGACAGAAAAGAATACTAATTTACAAAAAATTTGCATGATCTGATCCCTCCTATTTCAGATCTGATCCCTTTAGAAACTTCAGCTGGTACAGAACGTGGCTACCAGAATATAGGCTTGGATGTGCTATCTGTAGCATATCAGTCCTTTTTTGTGCAATCTTGCTACCAGTTTATTTCCAGGCATAATTCATAGTACTGGTTATTACCTATAAAGCCCTAAATAATTTGTACCAGGATATTTGAAGGGTCACATTCTCTTATGTGATGCAGTCTGCACACCAAATTCTTCATCTGAAGACTTGTTCCACATCCCACTGCAACTGGAGGTCCAGGTGGAGATGCATGCCACAGCCTTTTTGATTGTGGTGCCCAGGTTGTGGAACTAACCTTCAGAGGCCTGGTTAGTCCTCTTTGTGTTGGCTTTTAGGTGCTCTGGCCTTTTGTTGTTGTTGTTAACCCTTTTGGTTTATTTTAATATTTCCCTCTGGATTTTAGCTTTCCATTACATTCTATTGTTCTAAAAATTATATTGTTTTTAATGTGTGATTGTGAGCGATCTTGAGGGCACCTTTGTATGAAAACAGCAAGATAATTTTATATATAAATAAATAAAAGCAAAGGCAGGTAGCAATACCCATTTGAAGATATAGAGCTGTATTTTGTCGATTCTGTGAAAAGATAACTTAAGGGTGGCAACCGTATGCTTGTTTAGACAGAAAAAAGCCCTACAACTTTGTAGGACTTTTTTCTGTCTAAACATACATAGAATTGAACCTTAGGTCTTGTATATTCTATTTGTGACAGAAAACTCACTATACACAAAGCAGCTATCATTCTTTATAGATTCAGTTGTTGCTATATTTCCTGTTTTTGACTGATATGTCAAAACAACAAAGAGTCTTGTGGAACCTTAAAGACTAACAAATTTATTTATTCTGGCATATCTAAACTGGGGAACAATGTTGAATGGAATGAAAAGCAGAGCTCAGGAAAGTGAGTCTTAGTAGATAATTAAATAAATAGATGGTAGCCTTCTTTGCTGTTACTTTGTCCAGTAGGACTGGGATATAGTGTGGACAGGATAATATAGGTGGGGATATCTTTGGAATCATTGATACTAGCCTTATTTGAATGGTTTATGTCAGAAGTAAGTCCTTTTGAGATCAATCAGACTTACTCCCCGGTGTTTAAGTCCCAGGATTGCAGCATTAATTAAGTTGTGGCTTATATAAACACAGATAATTGTCTTTCTCTTTGTTTTCTCCCAGGACAAACTATCATTATTGTAGTAGTTTTTCAAATAACACTGTTCTAGAGGAGATACATTATTCTTGTTACAGAAATGCTGTTCCCCCCATTGAAAAAATATATTTGCTTGGATTATGTGTCAGTTGCAGTGAACCAGAAACCCTAATCATGTCCGTGTATTAGATACTTACGGGTCAAGCTTAGGTTTACTTAGGCTTGTTTTAATGGGTAGGCAGTACAATACACATGCCATTCTATATTCTGAACCTAAAGAGGACAATGGGGTTAAGGAAAACAAATGCATAGTATTTGTGGGTCAGCAAACAAATACAGTAAAAGTAAAATAAAATAGAAAAGACCCCTAATAAATGAGATAATAATCTACAACATCTCCCTAGGTCAAGAAAGTCACAAACAGTTAGTTTTCTTCTTTGCAATTTGGGAGACAAAAGTCCATCTGCCTAGGGTTTGGCTTCCACAATTGTTTCACTGAGAGCATATAAAGTTTTGGTATCTTTCCCTTGTCTTCGTTCTAGACCACCCAAGTCGTCTACTCATCCCTATTTCTGTGTTTTTCCTCCCCACAACTTTAACTTTTTTTTTCTTTTTGTTTACAAAAAGCTAGACATTGTATCTAATCTGCATAACCATACATGGTTCCTTAAATCAACCTCAGCTGATCCTTTGCTTCTAATTTAGTGTCCATTGTCATCGAAATAAGCATCTTTAAACATTCATATCAAAACATTTGGACATTAATGTATGATGAGAATTCACAAAATAATTTTGCTATGCTATGCATGCATTGTAGGATTGGTCCAATGAGCATTTCAAATTTATCATAATGTTTAATGACTACTCGCTGTGTATAAATGGAATCTGAGTCAAGAGTAAACAGAACATCACCCCATTAAATGAAGGATCTCTATTTGTTAGCAGTCAATAACTAGCAATGTTCAGTGAATATTATCCTTGTCAGCAGAATGTTTAAATAGATACGCTGTATTGGTTTTGCAGCATAATTTTGTGAGAAATATAAAATTTAGAACTTAATCAGTAATTAAGAGCCAGTCTGGTATAGTGGCTAGAGTGTTGGATTGGGAGTCAGGAGATCCGGGTTCTAGTCCCCACTTGGCCATGGAAGCTCACTGGGTGACTTTGGGCCAGTCACAGACTCTCAGCCCAACCTACCTCACAGGGTTGTTGTTGAGAGGATAAAATGGAGAGGAGGACGATCATACACCACCTTGGGTTCCTTAAGGAGGAAAAAAGGTGGGATATAAATGTAAGAAATAAATAATAAATAATAATAATTGAGTTAGAGGCAGGAGCTTTGCTCTCCCACTTACTCATTTTCCCTATTTCTAGAATACTGCAGCTTATATAACTTAGGGAGCAATCCTATGGCCACTAGACAGTGCCTAGACTGCCATAGGATATCTGGTTTTCCGGGAACCAACCTCAGAACCCGCACTCCGAGGTCAGTTCCTGGAGAACCGACTTCCCCCCACTTCCACGCTGCCTCGGAGGCAGCGCAGAACAGCCCCATGCTCCACTCTCGCAAGAGGAGTGTGGAGCGGCTGAAAAGGGGTGTTCCCAGAGGGTGTTCTGGGGCGGGGAAGGACGAAAAGCCTGTACAACGCACCCCATGTGTCATACTGCAGAGTCCTGCCCTGCTCTGCCCTCCTGCAGCTAGACAGCCGCAATCGGCTGTCTAGCCACAAATGCAGGGCAGGAGAAGTTCAGAGGGAATGATCCCCTCCGTGCTTCTCCTGCCCTACATTGGATAGGTGGTCGCCTCCGAGTTCAGAGGCGGCCACCTATCTAAATAGGATTGCACCCTTAATCTCTTATTTTTAATGAAAGAATTTTTAAAGATGAAGTTGCACTGAATTGTGAATCTCTATCTTAAACATGTAGGCTGCATATATTATTGAAAGAGAAAGAAAATATCTAATGAAGTATACTATGTGAATGGAGAAATAAAGATAACTTCTTTTTGCTATTTAACTGAGTCTAAAAGAGTGAAAAAGATTTAAAACTTCATTAATTGCTGTAACATTACAGGCCACCTGCACTTCAAAGAGTATGCATTTGAGCAGATGGATAGATGAATACACTATCAAAGATTTTCTGAATACTTGTTTTAAAAAATAGTTGATTTCTAAGCGACTGATGATCAGAGCATTTATTTTTTAAAAGCTCCTATTTTCTCTGAATATATGTAAAGCTATATTTGCATCTTTGCATTTTGGAGTTTATATAAACATTTCCTGAAGTATTCATGTAACCCACTGGTATATTTTTCGTTAAGAATTCTGAGGAAATATTCCTGCACATGCTCAGTAAAGGAGTGAGATAGGGAGTGGCCACCATTTTAGGCAGTAACCAGAATTGCAGAGTGGAAGAAGCTTGCTTTCTCCTTCCGGTAAGGCTCTGAACCTTTGAGACCAGTTAGTATGGAGTTTTCCTCCTGATATTTTTTAGAGTTACGGTATTTTCCCTCCAAAATACTATGAGGTCCTTGTTTGTTTATGTTCTTTTATATTGTATAAAGGCTGTTTAACAAGATCTGTGTTTATGGATCCTGATCCAATTTTGAGAAGATTGCTGCGGAGCTGGAGTGAACAGAGTAAAGACTTTTCTTTCTTTGTCCAGCAGAAAAACTCAAGCTTCAGAGACAAGTTTTATGTATATTTTTTTGTGGACTCAAGCTGAAACACCCCCAGAACTTTGGGAGGGCTGTGCTCTGTTTTATTGTTTTGGTGATAAGTATATGGGTATGCATGTAAAATTATTACTGTGCATTATTATTGTTTCAATTAAGATATTAACATATATGTTAATAGTCCCTGTACAAAGCCTATGCTGTGAGTTCCTGAAGAAAAGTGTTACATTAATATAAAGTTTGTTTTACATAATATGTACTTCATAACTTAATACCAGACCTTCTACTATTCCATGCATGTCGAGTAACATGGTGCAATACTGGAACATGCATTCAGTTTGAATTTCAGTTGAAACATTGCCAACAAAAAGAATCGCATGAATACCCACAATAAAGTGACAGTTAAAATTATACCTCATAATTTCACTCTGGCTCTCCAGTTGTAAAGACTTGGAATGGAATCTGGAGAATGGAAGAGCTGATGATTCACATGGCTGTTTTTGGTCTGTTGTTATGGCTTCATTTGGACGTAACACTTATCCATGGTTTATTGTTATGAGGAGAAGAACATAGAAACATAAGAAAAGTTGTGCTTGATCAAACCAAAGGCCTATCTATCCCAGCATTCCGTTCCAACAGTGGCCAACCAGAAAGCCCACAAGCAGGACATGAGTTCAATAGCACCCTCTCGTCCTGTTCCCAAGTAATTGGTTTGCAGAGGCATATTGCCTCTGATACGGGAGTGTTACAAAAACTGTGTTCGTATTCCTGGTAGACTATCCAATTGTTCACCAAGAACGAGAGGAGGCAGAGGTCTGGTCCAACACAATTTTATTCTGCAGAATAAGGCAGTCCTTAGGGCTAGGGCACCAAAGCAAGGACAGCAGTTATGCAGTGTGATTCGGAGGTTTATATACAAAGTGTTTGGATGGTGGCTCGCACCTGCGCTCTACTGATTTCTTTGTCTAGCTGGAAAGGAAGCAGGAGACAGGCATCGCCTTTTGGCACATCTTCAAGCATGCGCAGGAAGCTAGTCATGTACTCTTGCATGATACATTCTTGGCATTCTTGACTCCCTTGTTGTTGTTGTTCAGTCGTTCAGTCGTGTCCGACTCTTCGTGACCCCATGGACCATAGCACGCCAGGCCTTCCTGTCCTGTGCACTCTCCCGGAGCGTGCTCAAGTTCATACTCATTGCATCGGTGATGCTATCTAGCCATTTCATCCTCTGCCGTCCCCTTCTCCTTTTGCCTTCAGTCTTTCCCAGCATCAGGGTCTTTTCCAGAGAGTTTTCTCTTCGCATTAGGTGGCCAAAATATTTGAGCTTCAGCTTCAATATCTGTCCTTCCAATGAGCATTCAGGGTTGATTTCCTTTAGGATTGATTGATTGGACCTCCTTGCAGTCCAGGGGACTCATAAGAGTCTTCTCCAGCACCACAGTTCAAAAGCATCAATTCTTCAGCGCTCAGCCTTCCTTATAGTCCAGCTCTCACAGCCATACATTACTACTGGGAAAACCATAGCTTTGATTAGACGGACCTTTGTTGGCAAGGTGATGTCTCTGCTTCTTACTATGCTGTCTAGGTTTGCCATAGCTTTCCTCCCAAGGAGCAAGCGTCTTTTAATTTCATGGCTACAGTCACCGTCTGCGGTGATCTTGGAGCCCAAGAAAGTAAAATCTGTCACTGCTTCCATTTCTTCCCCTTCTATATGAAGTGATAGGGCCAGATGCCATGATCTTAGTTTTTTTAATGTTAAGTTTCAAACCAGCTTTTGCACTCTCCTCTTTCACCCTCAACAAGAGGCTCTTTAGATCCTCTTCGCTTTCTGCCATTAGGGTGGTATCGTCTGCGTATCGGAGGTTGTTGATAATTCTCCCAGCAATCTTAATTCCGACCTCTGATTCATCCAACCCAGCATTTCTCATGATGTACTCTGCATAGAAGTTAAATAAGCAGGGTGACAATATGCAGCCTTGTCGTACTCCTTTCCCAATTTTGAACCACTCGGTTGTTCCATGTCTGGTTCTTACTGTTGCTTCTTGACCCTCGTACAGGTTTCTCAGGAGACAGGTAAGGTGGTCTGGTACTCCCATCACTTTCAGAATTTGCCACAGTTTGTTGTGATCCACACAATCAAAGGCTTTAGCGTAGTCAATGAAGCAGAAATAGACGTTTTTCTGGAATTCTCTTGCTTTCTCCATGATGCAGCGAATGTTGGCGATTTGATCTCTAGTTCCTCTGCCTCTTCTAAACCCAGCTTGTACTTCCGGTAGTTCTCGGTTCACATACTGCTGAAGCCTAGCTTGTAGGATTTTGAGCATCACCTTGCTGGCATGTGAAATGAGCGCAATTGTGCGGTAGTTTGAACACTCTTTGGCGTTGCCCTTCTTTGGAATTGGAATGTAAACTGACCTTTTCCAGTTTTGCGGCCATTGCTGAGTGTTCCAAATTTGTTGGCATATTGAATGCAGCACTTTAACAGCATAATCTTTTAGGATTTTAAATAGCTCAGCTGGAATACTGTCATCTCTGCTAGCTTTGTTGTTACTAATGCTTCCTAAGGCCCACTTGACTTCACTCTCGAGGATGTCTGGCTCAAGTTCCGTGACCGCACTATCATGGCTATCAAGGACATTACTATCATGGCTATCAAGGACATTAAGATCTTTCCTGTATAGTTCTTCTGTGTATTCTTGCCACCTCTTCTTAATCTCATCTGCTTCTGTGAGGTCCCTGCCTTCTTTGTCCTTTATCATGCCCGTCTTTGCACAAAACGTTCCCTTGAGATCTCCAATTTTCTTGAAGAGATCTCTAGTCTTTCCCATTCTGTTGTTTTCCTCGATTTCCTTGCATTGTTCATTTAAGAAGGCCTTCTTGTCTCTCCTTGCTATTCTCTGGAACTCTGCATTCAGTTGGATATATCTTCCCCTTTCTCCCTTGCTTTTTGCTTCCCTTCTTTCCTCAGCTACTTGTAAAGCCTCATCAGACAGCCACTTGGCTTTCTTGCATTTCTTTTTCTTTGGGATGGATTTCGTTACTGCCTCCTGAACAATGTTACGGACCTCCGTCCATAGTTCCTCAGGCACTCTGTCTATCAGGTCTAATCCCTTAAATCTATTCCTCACCTCCACTGTATATTCATAAGGGATATGATTGAGGTCATACCTGAATGGTTTAGTGGTTTTCCCTACGTTCTTCAATTTAAGCCGAAATTTTGACTCCCTTATAAGGCACTATATCCTGCACTATATACCTGCTGGCACTATATCCTGCCAGCGTGGCAGTTTCGCAGCAGAAGTAGAACAGACATGGCATAGCTTATAGAATTATAGAATAGCAGACGTATTACAATTAAGATTTTCATAACAGGAGGTAATATATAGTCCTCATGACCAATAGGCATTGATAGCGTTATCCTCCATGGATATTGTGAGAGAGGGACAAAAATTCTCCCTACCCACTTTCTCCACACCATGTATAATTTTATACTCTTCTGTCAGCTCCCACCTTACTCATGTCTTTTCTGAACAAAAGAGCCAACATGCTGTAAGCTTTCCCCATGCAAGCATTACTCCAGATACTTGATCACTTTGGTTGTCCTCTTCTGCATCTTTTCCAGCTGTACAATATCATTTTTTAGGTGCAGTGACCGGAACTGTACAGTATTCCAAGTATGATTGCACCATAGATTTGTATAAAGGCATTATGATATTGGCAGTTTTATTTTCAGTTTCATTTTCTAATGATACCCATCATTGAATTTGCCCTTTTCACAGCAGCTGCACACTGGGTCCTTGTTTTCATTGAGCTATCCACCACAACCCCAAGATCCCTATCTTGATCAGTCACTGCTCACACCCCATCAGAATATATGTGAAGTTAGGATTTTTTCCCCCCAACGTGCATCACTTCACACTTATTACATTAGACCACATTTGCCATTTTAATGCCCACTCCCCGTTTCTGGAGAGATCCATTTGAATCTCTTCACAATCCCTTTTTGTTTTTACCAGCCTGACTAATCTGGTGCCATCAGCAAACTTAGCCACCTCAGTGAGCCTCAAGTTCACACACTTCCCCCTCTCCCTCCTCTGGCAGAGACAAAAGGAGAAAATAAAAAATGTCCACTTCCATTTTAGATAAACAGTAGTTTAGTGTTATGTCCTAATCTGTGCTTAATCTTAACTATAGATTGCTGAAAGAAGCAAGCTTCATAAACTAGTCTTTCAATAAACCATAGTGTTAAACACAGTTTTTCCTTATATAAACATCGCGGTAAGCTGTGGTTAATCTAAAATAGAAGAAAAAGTTTCTGAACCCATCATGGCTATACCACAGTAAGACAGGGAAAGGTGGGGGTGCACAAGCCCAAGGCTCGCTGTGACTTGTCCTCCTTAACACTAAACCATGGTTTAGCATTATCTACAAATGAGGCCCTGCTGGAGCTTGAGCACCTCAATGACGCCATGAGCTAAACTGTGAGGGGACACCCAAGACGGGAAGGTCATGGCACAAAGGTCAGACTAAATATGATCCCTAGGGAAGGTAACGGCAACCCACCCCAGTATTCTTGCCGTGGAAACTAAATGGATCAGTACAACCTAACAGAAGCAGAAGAGATCAAGAAAAGGTGGCAAGAATATATGAAAGATCTGTATAGGAAGGATAATAATATTGGGGATAGATTTGACGGTGTGGTCAGTGAGTTAGAGCCAGACATCCTGAAGAGTGAGGTTGAATGGGCCTTAAGAAGCATTGCTAATAACAAGGCAGCAGGAGACGACGGTATCCCAGCTGAACTGTTTAAAATCTTACAAGATGATGCTGTCAAGGGGATGCATGCCATATGCCAGCAAATTTGGAAAACACAAGAATGGCCATCAGATTAGAAAAAATCAACCTATATCCCCATACCAAAAAAGGGAAACACTAAAGAATGTTCAAAGTATTGAACAGTGGTACTTATTTCACATGCCAGTAAGGTAATTCTCAAGATCTTGCAAGGTAGACTCCAGCAATTCATGGAATGAGAATTGCCAGATGCACAAGCTGGGTTTCGAAAAGGCAGAGGAACTAGAGACCAAATTGCCAATATCTGCTGGATAATGGAGAAAGCCAGGGAGTTTCAGAAAAACATCTCTTTCTGTTTTATTGACTATTCTAAAGCCTTTGACTATGTGGATCATAACAAATTGTGACAAGTTCTTGGTGGTATGGGGATACCAAATCATCTTGTCTGCCTCCTGAGGAATCTGTATAACGACCAAGTCGCAATGGTAAGAACAGACCACGGAACAACAGACTGGTTTAAGATTGGCAAAGGAGTACAGCAGGGTTGTATATTCTCACCCTACCTATTCAACCTGTACGCAGAACACCTCATGTGACGTGACTAATCCAAGGCTAGAGTTAAAATCGCTGGAAGAAACATTAACAATCTACGATATGCAGATGATACCACTTTGCTGGCTGAAAACGAGGAGGAGCTGAGGAACCTTATGACGAAGGTGAAAGAAGAAAGTGCAAAAGCTGGGTTGCAGTTAAAACTCAAAAAAACCAAGATTATGGCAACCAGCTTGATTGATAACTGGCAAATAGAGGGAGAAAACGTGGAGGCAGTGACAGACTTTGTCTTTCTAGGCGCAAAGATTACTGCAGACGCTGACTGCAGCCAGGAAATCAGAAGACATTTACTTCTTGGGAGGAGAGCAATGACAAATCTGGATAAAATAGTGAAGAGCAGAGCCATCACACTGACAACAAAGGTCCGCATAGTTAAAGTAATGGTATTGGTATTCCCCGTAGTAACCTATGTCTGCGAGAGCTGGACCATAAGGAAGACTGAGCGAAGGAAGATAGATGCTTTGGAACTGTGGTGTTGGAGGAAAATTCTGAGAGTGCCTTTGACTGTCTGGTCGGTCCTGTGGCTCTGGAACCACTGGAGCATTCTAAGGCCTCCTGTGAAGCCTTGGCAAGGCACTTTGCAGATAAAATTGATCAGATTATGTGTGTTACTCTGCACGCTGTGGATACAGTTAGTGAGCAAGAGGTGGCCTGTGGCAAACCGGTTTTGTGGGATCGGTTCCAGCTTCTTCCTCCTGATGAAGTGGACAAGGTGCTTTCATCTGTAAGGCCGACCACCTGCTTACTTTATCCTTGCCCATCGTGGCTCATTATGGGCTGCAGAGAGAGACTGGGTGAGGGGATCAGGGCGGTGGTGAACGCTTCCCTTGAGGAGGGAGTGATGCCATCAGCCCTCAAGGAGGCAGTGATAAGACCGCTCTTAAAGAAGCCCTCCTTTGATCTTCAAGTTTTGACCAACTTTCGCCCAGTCTCAAATCTGCCATTTTTGGGCAGGGTGATTGAGCGGGCGGTGGCGATGCAGTTGAAGGCACACTTGGAAGAAACTGATTATCTAGACCCATTTCAGTCGGGCTTCAGGCTTGGGCATGGGACAGAAACGGCCTTGGTCGCCTTGGTAGATGATATGAGGAGGGCTCTGGATAGGGGTGAATGCTCCTTCTTTGTTCTCCTCGACCTCTCAGCGGCTTTTGATACTGTTGACCACGGTATCCTCCTGGACCGCCTGGAGGGGTTGGGCATTGGAGACACCGTATTGCGGTGATTCCGGTCCTTCCTCTCTGGCAGGTACCAGAGGGTAGCACTGGGAGAGGAGGTTTCGGACCTGTGGCCACTCACTTGTGGGGTGCCACAGGGTTCCATCCTCTCCCCGATGCTATTTAATATCTATGTGAAGCTGCTGGGGGCTATCATCAGGAGGTTTGGGGTGCGGTGTCATCAATATGCGGATGACATGCAGCTCTACCTCTCATTCAAATCTTCACCAAGGTTGGCCGTAGAATCCCTGTCCAAATGTCTGGAGACGGTGAGTGGCTGGATGGGGAGGAATAAGCTGAAGCTGAACCCTGACAAGACCGAGGTACTTTTGGTGGGAGACAAGAGGAGGCTGGGGGATGTTGACCTGGTGCTGAATGGGGTACGGCTACCTTTGAAAGACCAGGTCAGCAGCCTGGGGGTCATTTTGGACTCCCAGCTGTCCATGGAGGCTCAGTTGTCAGCTGTGAGCCGGACAGCGCTGTATCAACTCCATCTGATACGGCAGCTGCGCCCCTTCCTTCCCGACCATCTGCTCCCATCGGTAGTACATGCCCTGGTCTCCTCTCGTTTAGACTACTGTAATGCACTTTACGTGGGGTTACCCTTGAAGACAGTTCGGAAGCTGCCGCTGGTACAGAACGCGGCGGCTTGCCTGATTAAAGGCAGCCGCCAGCGAGATCACATCACTCCGGTGCTGAAGGAATTGCACTGGTTACCAGTTGTTTTCCGGGCCAAATTCAAGGTGTTGGTTTTGACCTTTAAAACCCTATATGGTTCCGGCCCAGCCTATCTTAAGGAGCGCCTCCAGCAGCACCAGACAGGCCGCTTAACAAGATCAGCCTCGGATAGCCTTCTCTCTGTCCCATCAGCCAGGACAGCTAGACTGGTGGGGACGAGGGAGAGGGCCTTTTCTGTGGTGGCCCCCACTCTGTGGAACTCCCTACCTAGGGAACTCCGCCATGCCCCCTCTTTAATGAGCTTCCGTCGTGCATTAAAAACGTGGTTGTTCAGGCAGGCATTTGGGGTGGGTTAGGGTATTTTAGAAAATGTTTTTATTGTAGAATTTTATTGTTTTAAACTGTTTTATTGTATGTTGTACATCGCCCAGAGTGGCTGGGTGACCAGCCAGATGGGCGATTAATAAATTTAATAATAATAATAAAATAATAATTGGACTGCAAGAAGATCAAACCAGTCCATACTCCAGGAAATCAAGCCCGACTGCTCACTTGAGGGAATGATATGAAAGGCAAAACTGAAGTACTTTGGCCACATAATGAGAAGACAGGATACTGTGGAGAAGATGCTGATGCTAGGGAAAGTAGAAGGCAAAAGGAAGAGGGGCCGACCAAGGGCAAGATGGATGGATGATATTCTGGAGGTAACGGACTCGACCTTGGGGGAGCTGGGGATGGCGACGGCTGACAGGAAGCTCTGGCGTGGGCTGGTCCATGAAGTCACGAAGAGTCGGAAGCGACTGAACAAATAAACAAGAACAAATGTGGCCTATGTGTTACATGTGTAAAGTACTGTTTGAATCAGTTTTATTAGCTTTATTGTTATACAGGATCCAAGAAAATCCAGTTGAAAAGTTAGTTTTGGTAAAAACAATTTAAAGAAGAATACGGAGTAATAGAGCCTGAAGCTCACAAGAAAATAAACAGAAAAATAGAATAAAATAATATTTTAGTGCAAAGGTGGGATATTAATTAATAAAGGAAAGGAAAAGGAAAACTATTAAAAATGGAGAGAGCCATCCTGTCATCCCTGGAGAGCATCCCAGGGACCATGGGATTATTTGAAGTCCCCCCTTTGACGCCGTAGACACTGCTACGACCTTAGAAGGGGGACTCTGGAATCTTATTCCTAGCCCTGCCCCCTTGCCTGCTGTCTTGTAGCAGCTGCAGAAAGAACCATGGCGCCTGCATTCTGAGGTCACAAATGCGACCTCAGAGGACCTTGGAGAGGTCTGAAAGGGGATATTGCAGTACGGAGGAGAGGGGAGAGGCCAAGATACAATAAATCCTATGCCCTCTCCAGCCCCACCCCGCCCCTGGTAGTGCGACTACTCTAAGACAGGCTCAGAGGCCAGTCTACAGGAAAATGTACAAAACAGGACAGACAGGCAAAATTGCCTCCGTTGCTCCTCCTGTCCTTTTGGCAGCAGCCCAGCAGAGTACTGGATACTAAGAAGCCTCTGAGATTGCATCCTAAATCTGTTCAAAGAGGCTAGCCAAATAACCAGCCCCAGAAGGCCATCTCAAAAAGTTACATGGAATGGTTTCAGTAATAGAGGAGTGACATCTCTCTAAGCAAGGATCCCTTTTTCTCAAAGGAAAGACAAAAAAGCAAACTAAAGTTTTGCAAACAAAAATTGAAGCTAACCAAAAAGTAAAAAGTGAGTAAAGTGAAGAGATACGGGTCAACTCCTATACTGAGGTGCGGTCGATTTGATCCCCTGACACCACCCAAAATGTTCTATTGTTTGATTATTTATTTTCTTTCTCCCCACCTTTCTCACTAAAAAGAACATTCTGGACTGGTGAATGACAGATCAGGGAGCAGAAACCTGGAAAGAAAGCTTTCAGTTGTTTTCAGGGACTGATGAGTTTTCAAGTCTTATTTAGGTACCAGTGTATATGTAGGGCTTACGAAAGTCACCCAGAGTAGCTAGACGTAGGGAGTACCACTGTTCATATCTTCTTTCATACAGTTTTATTGTCTTAGCCTTGCTTTCAGCTTTATCAGCATTTGTATTTTCTGGCTTTTCCACATC
The DNA here is from genome assembly GCF_057233095.1 of Heloderma suspectum. NCBI lineage: Eukaryota > Metazoa > Chordata > Lepidosauria > Squamata > Helodermatidae > Heloderma > Heloderma suspectum. The sequence continues at coordinate 73,324,408 of NC_139460.1, read as the reverse complement.
CCTGTATCAGGGAGATGTCTGCCCTCAAGAAAAACAAGCCTGCTTTGTATATCCATCCATGAGCCAAATGTTTCTCTTAATTAAGGTCCTTCCGCCATTCCATTCTATAGTTCCTATAGGCCTCTGTCTCCAGTACACCTGAACGCCCAAACACACATTAAAGCAGTATATATGGATAGTGATTTCCACAACTGTAGTAGTACTTTAGAGCTCTCCTACTCAGTATCATTACAAGGTGTACCTGTGTACCTTCCATTCACATACTATATTTCTCCATACGATTGTATCACCAGAGACAATTCTTATGGAAGCCAATATTACAAAATCACTTTTGGAATTGGCACACTTGAATTCCAGCGGGGTAATAACATTGGAATACACACTTAAGCATTTAACTCTTATTGAGGTTTTAATTTCATTGTATTTCACTTTGTCATCGTTGTCATCATAATCAACAAAAACGAATATTGATATCCTACTTTTTCTCTAAAAAGAAGCCCGAAGTGGCTAACTTCATCATCATACAAAACAAATATAATAGCATTACATAAAAGGAGATACAGAAGGGTTTTTTTGTCTCCTAGTCCTCCTTTGAAGCATTTTGCATAAGATGGACCTGTGAGCCCATCTAATGTGCACTCCCTGCCAAGGGTGCAGATGCAGGATGGGGGGCTGAGAGGCCTTTGGATCCAGTGGATCCATAGCCTTTCCTGGCCAGACCCCATTTCTTCTTTTCCAAGGTCAGAGTCTCGACCTTCGGAGGGAGCTGCCACGGAGCTTTCCATAGCAGCTGTGAGGGGCTTGGGGTGGGGTATGGGAGTGAGGCTGGGAGGCATATCCGTGCCTGCCAACCCCTGATTTAATCTGTTACGGTTACAGTAAAAACTTTAGTCCTGGATTTCCCCCCTCCTTTCTTAGGCTTGCAGGTTATAAATTTCATTAGCTTCAGTGCTTCCTGAGAGTTAAAGGAGATCTGTGTTGTTCCTGATGTTTTAAAACTATTTAGTCCATTGGACGGAAGAAGTACAATGTTAAATTAACAGTTTCTCTCTCCTAGGAAATAATTACACAGTCTAAACAGAAAGCAACCTTTCTTTACTATTAGCATTTCTGTCTCTACCAGCCTTTAGATTTATGCAATTAAGATGTTACATAAATGTTGCTCTTCACTTAGGCAACACACATAAGATAAATTAAAGACATTACATAACAACCCTCTCTTCCCTAGAGAGTTTGATAATCCAGAGAAAGCTACTTCCAAAGCAGAATTAAACCGAGCCACTTCTATTCGGTGCTTTGCCATACCACATCATCATTCATAGTTTTGTTATGTTCTTGAATGAATTTGCCTTACCCTCTCAAAATAATAGACAACACCCTTTAGTAACTATTGCTTTTCTAATTATATGAAAAACATAATCACTGGTTGCAATTATTGCCTATTTTCTCAGATAAATTGGGTTAAGCAAGTTATCAAGCAATACAGCCTTTGTTCCTGAGAAAAAAATCTATCGTTTCTACCTACAAGGTTCTAGAGGTTTGTAATAGTGATCTACTTGTACATATGAATTATTGGGTGTTTCAATTGCTCCAAAGAAAAATTGTATGCTGTTAGTCCCTGTTCATAGAAACCTATTCACATCTTCATTTCTCAAGTGTTAGCATTCTAAGAGATAATTATAACTACAGTCCTCCATCCACAAAAGTTTGAGAAATCTGAGAAATTTAAAGTGCTGGTTTTGACCTTTAAAACCTGAAATGGTTTGGGACCAAGTTACTTGAAGGACCGCCTTCACCCATATCAGCCTGCCCTCTCCTTAAGATAAGAAAGAGAGGCCCTTCTCATTTGCCCATCTGTGATAGCAGTTAGGTGGTGATCACACATGAGAGGGCCTTCTCTGCAGTGGCACCACAACTTTGGAAGAAGTTGCCATCATAGATCCTCTATGTTCTGTCATTGCAGGCTTTTAAGAAGGCCTTGAAAACATATTATTTTACCATGGCCTTCTCTTGATATGACTGCTGTTGTTGCAGTTATTGCTGTTGTTGTTGCTGCTGGTTTTATTGTTGGCTGTTATTGCTGTTTTTATTGCTATTTTATAGTATTTACATTCTTATCGCTTTTAATATTTTAACTGTTCTTATGTATTTTATTGCTGTAAGCCATGTTGGGAGGGCTTCTGCCCTGGGAGGGCTTCTGCCCTGAAAGGCAGCCGAGAAATGTTTTAAATAATTAAAATAAAAAAAAATTGTATGGGTAAGCTGATGGGAGAATAAAGAAAGCTAGGAGAGATGTTTTCTGCTGCATAGGGATAGAGCCCTATTCCATGTTTAGCTAGGGCAGTGTTTCAGTAGCATATAATGTTACTCCACTGCTTAATCTCTAATGGCAAAAAAAAGATGGTGAGGATCATTAAAGCAGGCTTTTGTGCTGCCAGACACTCACAAGGAAGATTTTGAAAGGGAGGAGCTAATGCCTGTCGTCATGTTATTGCAGTGCCACCTCATGTATGTGGATTGGGCAGAGACATTTTCAAAATCTTACCAGATTTTGATTTTCTTTTTTTGTTAAATAATTTTTAAAAACCCTCCCTTTAGGTGTGATTATGAGCTTTATAGTCACAATTGGCCCCTGCCTTTCATAATCATTTGATTTTTTTTGAACTTTTTTCTTTAAAATATTTGTATCATTTTACTGGCCAACACTTCTTGTGGAGGCGTACAGTACCCCAAAATATGATAACAACGAATCAGATTCAACAGTGACCTTAAATAAAAACAGCACCTGTTTAAAATGATATCAAATGCATGATTAAATAGTTTTGTTTTTTTTTAACTGGCTGAAACTTACACAGGGTGCTAAATGGACAGATATGTGGAAGGAGTTTCAGAGAATCAAGGCACTGTCTCTCTCTGCAAGTACTAGCTACCACCCACACTTCAGAAGGCAGAGGCACTCAGAGCCAGGCCTCCCATGAAGATCTCCACGATCAGATAGGTTCGTATTGGTGCAGGGAAACTCAAGCATAGGACCCAGGATTATTTAGAGTTTTTTAGATCGAAACTAGCTCTTTGAATTTTCCTGGAAACTATAAACCAGTGATATTCTTTAAGAACTCGCAAGACATGTTCCCTTTCTTAATGTACTAGTCAGCAGTCTCACAGTAGTATTCTGAACTGGTTGTAGCTTCCAAACAGCCTTTGAATGTAGCCCCACATAGAGCACATTGCAGTAATTAGCATAGATGCTAACCAGTACATGCTTAACTGTCAAATCACACTCTTCCAAGAAAGGCAACAACTGGCATACCGACTGCAGTTAGCTAAAGGTGTTTTGTGGCATCGCTGACAATTGGCCATCCATTTGTAAGGCCCTGTCTAATAGTTTGTTCAAGGACCTGGTCTTTTACCAGAAGTGAAACCTTTCTAGAACTTGGTCAATTTCCACTGTCTTGTCAGTCTATCACCAACCAACAGTACTTCTGTCTCATCTTGATTGAATTTAATTTTATTAGCACCCACCCATCCCGTTACTGCTTCCAGCCACTTCTTCAGAATATCCATAGTCCCCCAGGAAAGGATAAAGAGTCGTTAATATACTGATAAGAACTCTAAATACCTGTACAACTTCCCTGAATGGTTTCATGTAGATGCTAAACAGCATGGGAGACAAGACAGAGCCATGCAAAAACCCACAGCACACAGCCATGATGGGGCACAGCAGCAGACATCTAGCACCACTTTGTTGGAGAAGACTGGACCACCCGGAGCATGCTGTCCTCCAGTCTCATGGATTATAAATTTATAGGGTCCCAAAGGGTTTTTAAAAATTGAAGGAATATTATTTTCATCCAAAATGTAGTATGCAGTGAAAATTTATCACATCCAATTGTTTTGCTGAAAATTCATATTTCTGTGGTTCTTGTTTTAGTTAAAGCAGTGCCTAAAAGTGTCCTGGTTGAAGAGACATACTGAGCGTAAACAACACTTGATATATTTATGTAGAAAGGGCTAATCAATTGTTAATTTAGTATGGTAGCTACTTGACAACTACTGTTATTTGTAACTGTTTTCAATCAATGTCAATTACCCTGCTATTGTTCAATCATGTGACAAGAGCTCAATGACAAAAGTTAAAGAAATATTAAATATGTCATTGAATATATAGATAAGGTGTGTGTATGTGTATACACATACACACAGAGAGATGAAAATGTATGTTATTGCATACTTGAGCTTGTTGAGGTTCTCCAAGTTCCACCTGGAAGATCAGTCTGCCTTGTTCCAGTTCCTGAATGAATGCAAGCTTGTTCTTGTTTTTCAAATGGGAAAAGTGTGCATTTGGATACACAGTTTTAAAGTTCTCATCCAAATGTATATTTTCCCCCATTGAATAAAGCATAAAAATGCATATATTTTTCAAAACACACATTTTTAAAGTGCACATTTTTTTAATGAATGCATTTTGTGATCACAAGCTCGGGAATATGTGAGTTTTGCCTAAAACATGCGCTTGCATTTGCATGTGTGGGTGTGAACAGGGCAAGTTCTGATATTAAACCAACTGAAACAACATTCTGGTACATGCCACTATGCATTTCCTTCCAGCTACATTATGAAATTGACCAAGTTGTTCAGTGACATCCAGTTTACTTTCCTTCCAGTAATTTGTCCTGCTAGAAATGGAATGGTTAATTTTAAAGATAAGGGTAGGAATCTGAACGTTTCTCACAGACCTACATTCACCCCTGCTTTGGGAAAGGATTTATTTTTGCACTAGCTGTGGAGCCTCAATAGATAAGCCTCCTTTTTTCAGGTGGTTATAAGAGGATATTGTAATTTCCCCTTTATCATCTTTGGCTCTGCATGGGAAACCAACTTCATGCTGGCAAAAATCATAATTGCTGGGCTGTATACAGTGACCTGAATGACTTAAGTATGCTGTCTGCTGTTCTTCCATCTAATCAGAACATTTTACATGGGCTTATAGTTGCAATATGCAGGCACCTCACATGCAGAAAGCAACATCTCTGTGATCTTATTTGGAATGGGGACTGAACCCAAATTTGGCTTTCTAAAATGTTGAACTGTGAAAGAATGGCCAGTGGATTTATGAAGTGGCCTACTTCAGAAATAGGCAGGAGATTTGCTATCAAATGTACATTAATACCAATGTATTAGAATATGACTAAATATTGTAAACTACGTTCAGGTTCAGAAGTTGTTTCATTTGTTTGTTTAATAAATAAACAACAGCTTCGGAGGTTTACTATACAGATATTGGAAAAAATAGGATAAAAAGGTAAATTAAAGTAAAACATTCACAATAAAAGAGCAACTTAAAGCCATCAAGTAAAGTGCATGTCTCCAAAGGCTTGTCTAAATATAACTTTAGCTTGGTGTCCAAAAGAAGGAAGTATAGATGCCAAGCAAGCATCTCTGGAGGCATTCCACAATCTAGGCACTGGTGATAAAAAGCCCTGTCCCTGGTTGCCACCTGCCTGATTTCTGAAAGCAAGGCACATGGAGCGTGGTCAGATGCAAGTACACAGTCTCTAGAGCAGGGGTGGAAAACTTGTGGCACTACAGATGTTTTGGCCTACAACTCCCATCAGCTTTAGCCAGCATAGCCAATGGTGAGAGATGATTGTAGTTGTAGGCCAAAACATTGGAGAGCCACAAGTTGCCCCCCCCTCTCTAGATAATTTAGGGCTTTATAGGTCAACACCAATATTTTGAATTGTCCTGGATAACATTTTAGAACTAGTATAGATCTGGAATGGTATGATGTGTTCAAAGCAGTGAGTTACAAATAACCCAAGTGCTGTATTCTGTACTAATTGAAGTTTCCTAAAACTTTTCAAGGGCAGTTCCACATAAAGTGGATTGCAGTAATCTAGATATTTTAGCTGCTGTGAGTTCTGTTGTTTACTGTTGCTTGTTTAGATTGTTAAACTGTGAACAGCCAGAGAGCAGCATCACTTCCCTTCTCTGCTCCAACAAGCGAGGTGGCCCTCAGTCTTGTTGACCCCAAAGTGGCTCCCCAGAAGGGGAGATCCCCTTTGATGTTGCCCCTTTGGTGGTGATACCAGCAGAAGCAGATCTGCCAACAAGGCAGCATCCCCTTTTTTCCGCCCAGCTCCCGGTAGCTGAAGAAAGCAGGTGTTATGTAGGATATCTCTGCTGAAAAGCATGGAATCAGCATGGAAAGCATGGAATCAGGCCTGGCCCCTCTAGAAAGGAGAACTCCAGGCCCCAGAAGTGTCTCTGGAGCTGCCACAGGTAAACGGATAGGCAGTAGAATAGTAAACTGCACTCACAATCTAACTGAGCAAGGTGGTCTGTTCTTCTCCCTCTCCTAAGGAGTTAGGTTGGGGTGCTGGAACTGGATATACATCATGTTACATGAATAGATAAATATATCCTAGAAATTACCAAGGCATGGATAATTGTGGCAACATCATTTTTTTCCCTAGGTGTAGATGCAGCTGGCCCATAAACCAAAGCTGGTGAAAGGATTTTGGCTACAAGCACTACTTAAGCTTCCATAGAGTGTTGCTCTCTGCAGTGCCTTTCTATGTGGATGTGAACGGATTGCGGGTGGTATTACCATGAAATAAAAGAAAGATAAAGGTTATCCATTTATAACCCATCCACAGTTTATGGTCTTGGGGTGGGGGGGGGGGCAACAGGACAGTTTTTTAGTTTTACCTCCAGCCATGTAACCACTGCCTTCCAGAAACACCCTTGTTTCCTACTAATAAGAAACATTAGCAACCATTGGCTTGGATAAAGAGCAGTCCAATATGACTCTTGGGGACAAGTATACCACGTAAAGTGAGAATCATTAGATAGAGCAATGAGATTACTGCCTCAGAATGGTTTACCACATATATCATATATTTTATGGGGCTGCCAGCTCGCTCAACTTACAAATGTCAAACATGATTTAAAAGGTTATTACACTATCAAGATGGGGGAAGAGGATGATTTTCATCACCTAAATTTCTTTTTCATCCTTTAACATATATTGCATCTACTGAGTTCAATATAGCCCAATAACCTACTTTTATCTTTAATAAGAGTTTTATGGGACTCAAATTGGAAGAACAATTTCTACTTTATTTGTGTTAGACAATTTGATCATCTTCGGTCAGTGTGATAAATATTGCAAGTTAGTATGTGTAGTGCAGTTCTGAATATTGCTCATCCTGATGGAATTGATTTATTCATTGGAAAAGAAGTGTAAGTAAAAGCAGTTTATTATTATTATTTATTTATATAGCATCATAAGTGTTCATACCACTTCACAGAGTACAAGAGGAAAGGTCTCTACCCTGAGGAGCTTACAGTCTAAAATTCAACACAGGAAGAGCAAAGGAATGGGAGGGAAGTAGAAGCTGGGTAAATAGAGAAGCAATACGCAACTGTTTCAGTTATACATGCTTAGGCTTGATTACGGGCTCAGTTATAGTAGGGCACAGGAACTTGGGGTTTGAGGAGAAATTTGAGAGAAGAAAGAGAAGTAGCATCATGCAGCTGTTTGGGGAGGCAGTTCCAAGCAGACAGAGCAGAATGAGAGAAAGGGCAGACTCTTTTGAAGGAGCCAGAGGTTGTTGGACAGTAGAGGATATAAAAATGGAAATATAAGGGGACATGGAGGACTTTGAAGGTAAGGACAAGGAGTTTGTACTGGATATGGGAGCAAACAAGAAGCCAAAGTAGGGATGTCCTGATCAGAGTGATGAGAGAGGGGAATTATTTTGGCAGCAGAGTGCTGAAAAGACATGAGGGGACCAAACTGAGACGACAGAAGGCTAGAGAGAAGGCTGCAGTAGTCTAATGCAGAGTTGCACTTCTATTTTGAGACACAGTAGTACTTTACATGTCAGAATAGCCAGGTATGAAGCAGTACATACAAAACTGATCATCCTGTTTTGTAAGTTCCATATTAACTATTTAAAAAATAAAAATAAACAGTTTATAAAGAATAAACAGTTAGTTTTCAATATGTTTTGTTTTCTGTGTATTTTTCTTGGTTGTTTGCTTGCTTAATAGAGAGCTCTATTGGGGAATTAGTTTAATTTTACCATAGAACCATGTGGGTTGGTTAAGGCTTGTCTTAAACAAAATAATACATATAAGATGACTGACTATATAAGAACAGATGACTGGATCATTCATAACTCTACCTTTCTTCCTGAGGATAACCTTTTATTTAGCATCACATGTTGATACTTAATCAGAACTTAAGTATATTGTAAGTGTTGGCTGTTTTGTACTGGAGCAAATCAGTGTTGCTGAATTGTGCAGTATAGGGCTTCCACACTTAAATTCTGACCTCTTAGGAAGCTTTTCACATTTGAATACAAAAAGGCTGGATTCTTTGTTCTAGATACTCCCATTCCTCCAAATTGTTTTGTTGAATCCTTTCCTAATTATCTTTGCACGAAAGTGATTTCATCTCCCAATTACAGAGGGTTCAATACATCTAAATGTTCAGTGGACTCTACACACAGCAGTAAAGCAGGAATCAGAGATGCCACAGAACTGGCAGTAGTCCTTAGGTGGGATGTAAAGGACAAAAGGATTCCATCTCTGAAACATTGATACCATATTTTTCTTATCTCTTCACCCTGAAGCATGAAGTTCAATGCTGTGAGTTCACTCAGGTTTCCATGTACAATATCAAGATTAAATTAAAGCATGGGGCAAAAACATGTGGGGGGTGGGGGCTTAAAACAGCAGCTCAGCATGAAAGTGAACACTGACTTATTCCAAATTCAGTACCTTTGTAATGTTTGTTTCTCTGTCTCAGTGGGGATATGGGATTTCACATATTGCACTTGTAGAGATCTCAAGTTGCAGGGTTAGCTTTTTTCAGATGTGAAAACCATTACACTGAAAATAGAAATATCATGATACGAAAATAGCAATTCTCCCCTGCCACATTTTTCTTTCCTTTCCTTTCCTTGGAAAAGAAATCATATATCGTTGACTTAAACATAAAATTAAAAATAAAAGAACAGATTCCAATGGCTTGAGGTGGGGGATTGTATTTTCTAGGTTAGGAAAGTGTTTTATATTGCATGTGCATTGGTCAGCAGGAAACTACACATCTCAGTTTTCTTAGAATTTGAAATTGTACTTTCAAGAGAGCCAGCTGAAAAACATTTAAGACTTGAATAAGCTAAGTTTAGATCCGTATTTTCTTGACCCATCTCTGTTGGATTTCAAGGAATATAAACATTGAAACCCATATGAATAACAGGCCACTGAATTCTGTTTGGCCAAAGTAGCTCAGCGGTTCCCTTATTTTAAACAAGATACTTAAAATGTTGTGTAAATATCACATCATTATCAATATAGTATAAAATAGGTACATAACAGTTCCATTTCTATAGTGAATGAAGGAGGGAAGAAAAGTAGAGTATGTACCATGTAAACTACAGTAGTTTTCATTCAAAGTGCTTTAGGCAGAGGGCCAAGCTAGATGTGGTGGCAGAAAACATGTCTGCCCATTTATATATGAAGTGAAGGTTGAATGCTGAATTTAAATCAGGGGGGGTACCTTGGTAGATAAAGCCTTCTCTCAATCTACTACTCAAGCTCCACTTTTTCTCAGCGCACTTCTGATACCAATAGTGAGGCAGGGTATACAAAAAGTGACTGATGAAATATGGCATCCTGGTGGCAAAGCTCCAATAGTAAATGCAGTTTTTGAAAATGCTAAGGGCATCATTCAATGGGAGAACCTATGGATATAGAGGGTCTCCAGGATGCACTTGATATAATGGAAAGGGTAGCAAGTGCAGGGCAGGTGCAGAACAGAGTGTTTGCTGGAGGCGAAGTCATTCCAAGGCCATAGATGAAGGGCACCTGGAAGTAAATGAGCAAATGGATGTCCAGAGGCCCAGCATACTTTGTGCTCCCAGATTCTGGAAATACAGCTTTACCTTAGTGCCCATTGGCAAGTTCAGAATGATGTCCCTTAGAGAGTTTCAGTTGAGATCCCATCACAGAGACCACTGAGGATATGGCTTAGTGAAGAAACGTAGAATCATAGAATACTAGAGTCGGAAGGGGCCTATATGACCATCGAGTCCAACCCCCTGCTCAATGCAGGAATCCAAGTCAGAGCATCCCTGACAGATGGCTGTCTAGGCTCTTCTTGAATGCCTCCAGGGTGGGAGAACCCACCACCTCCCTAGGTCATTGGTTCCATTGTCGTATTGCTCAAACAGTCAGGATGTTTTTCCTGATGTTCAGCCAGACTCTGGCTTCCTGTAACTTGAACTCATTATTCCGTGTCCTGCATTCTGGGATGATCGAGAAGAGATCCTGGCCTTCCTCTCTGTGACAACCTTTCAAGTACTTGAAGAGTGCTATCTTATCTCCCCTCAGTCTTCTCTTCTCAAGGCTAAACACGCCCAGTTCTTTCAATCTCTCCTCGTTAGGGCTTTGTTTCTAGTCCCCTGATCATCTTCGTTGGCCTCCTCTGAACCCTCTCCAGTTTGTCTGCATCCTTCTTAAAAGTGTGGTGCACCTCCTCCTCTAAGTCATTAATAAAAATGTTGAAGAGCACTCGGGCCAGGACTGAGCTCTGCGGTACTCCACTCATTACCTCTCCCCGGTTTGAGAAGTTCCTATTGATAAGCAGCCTTTGAGTCCGATTCTGTAACCAACTGTGGATCCACCTGAGAGTTGTTTCATCTAGCCCACTTTGAGCTAGTTTGCTCATCAGGATATCATGGGGCACTTTGTCAAAAGCTTTGCTGAAGTTGAGGTATATTATGTCCACAGCATTCCCTCAGTCCACAAGGGAGGTTACCTGATGAAAAAATGAGATCAGATTAGCCTGGCAGGATTTGTCCTTGACAAATCCATGTTGGCTTCAAGTAATCACTGCATTATTGATTGGTAAGGCTGATTGCTTTATAACCTGCTCCAGAATTTTCCCAGGGACTGATATCAGACTGGTCTATGGTTCCCAGGTTCCTCCTTTTTGAAGGTTCTTGATATCTGGTATTGGACTCCACCTTGTTCAGGAAGCACAGCTTTTCCTGCATCTAGGATCTCCAGCTCATAGTACCTCAAGACACCACACTCCTTGCTGGCTGTTACTAATACAGTCTGGCACCTTTTCTTGTGACATAGTAGCCACTCAGAAGTAAGTCACGAAGGGGTTTACCTCCTTGTAGCATTGCAGTGTAAATCTGCTTAAATTTACAAATGAATGAAATAATCTAGAAGGGAGAAAAACATCATTTTTTGCTTTGTTTTTAGGTGATTTATGCATATATCACAGTATATCACAGCAAGCATCACCTTACAAAATTTGGTGTGAGAGAGCAGGAATGTCTCTAAAAAAACACTGTTGGCAAGGCATTAATTAGTGAGTGAGTGAGTGAGTTGGTTTTATATTAAAAATGATAAACATTGTTGGTGCGGGGGGAATCAGCAGATTATTTGGGGTCATCTTTTAATCAAACCAAATACGTTCAATTGATTGATATTAAATTAACTACCTGCAATCCTATGTATGTCTACTCAAAAGTAAGTTCCATTGATTTCAGTGGGGCTGACAAGTGAATGGGTATAGGACTGCAGCCTAAAAGTTGCTGTGTATTGTACTTTGAGTGTACATATTCTATGAAATATTGTTGTGGATTTTCTTTGCAAGCATTCTTAGGGTACACTGGTACTGTTAAGCATTCTGTCATGTTTTTTCAAGGCCAAACATCTTGTAACAAGCAATTAAAATATTCTCAGAAAACCACAGAAGTCTCTATTGGATTGTTTGCTAAGAAAAGACGTAACAAAAAAATACACTTGGCCTGTAGAGCTGATTCACTTCAGTAGAGCTGATTCACTTCACTTGCTGCTTAGAAACAGATGCATTTAATTTACTCACAAACCAAAGTTAAAGGAACTAATCATTGCTTAACACAGAGGGGGAAATTGTAAAAAATATCAGGCATAGAAAGTGGGTGTACTTAATACAAAGGGCAGTATCCAATTGGACCCAAGCACTAACATAGATTACATTGTGCTAGCATAAGGGATTTCTAGTGCAATGCCAATACTGTTAGCTGGCCTGAGTTTTCGGAGGAATCCTATTGCGCCAACGAATGCTATTTGCACTGAGCTAGAACTACACTAGCGCAATGTAATTTATGTTAGTGCTCATGTCCAATTGGTACTGCCCAGTAATCTGTATTCTGCTGCAGAAAGGACTGACTTTCAGATTCCTAATGTGGCATTGAAAACTTTTGAATCTACTACCTAAATGAGAATCAGGTTTGGATACAGACAACCAATTCACCATGCAGTTAATGTGGAGTTTTCCCACACTCCTTAAATATGCTAAAATTTGACAGACTTCAGCAATACATTACCATTGTGGTTGCCTGTGTGGTATTATTTGATTGCGATTGCTCTGCCTCTTGTTACTGACTTGTTCTCTTTCTGTGGAGTGAAGATCTATCCCTCCATGCATTGCAGCATTGTTTTGTCACTGCTTTCTGGTTCTTTATTGAGAACGGGATAGCATCAGAGTGGGGGTAGTACCACCAGAAACACAATATGCTTAGAACCTTGCATGGTGACATCATACTGAGTAACTTCTGGGTATGAAAACTTGGTGCAGTTATAGATAGGGGTGAATTGGTCACTGGTAATACATGTACAAAGAGAGCATGTGTTCAATATGAAAACAAAAGTATTTTCTAAACTTCTAAAGTAATCCTGTTAGAAACAGAATGCGTGTCTTTCTCCTTACCAAACTCTGAGTCTTTCAAGAACAGACCAAGTATTTGAGTGTGCATCAGACCTATGTAGCATCATCTGTTGTTGCAATGCCAGCAGACTGCAATGTTGCAACTGCCAATTCTAATAGATTCATGGAGTTGGAAGGGGCTGTTTAGGGCATTGAGTATAACCCCCTGCTCAATACAAGAATCCAGTTTAAAGTATTCCTGACAGATGGCTGGCTGTAAGCTTTGCTTAAATGCCTCCAGGTACAGAGAGCCTACTGCTTCCCCAGGCAGTTGGTTCCATTGTCTGACTGTTCTGACCATTAGGAAATTTTTTCTGATGTTCAACCAAAATCTGCCTTCCTATAACTTAAACCCGTTATTTCATGTCTTGGATGATAGAGAACAGGTTGTGGCTCTCTTCTGTTTGACAAGCCTTGAGGTACTTGAAAAGTGCTGTCATATCCCCCTCGGTCTTCCCAAGGCTAAACATATGCAGTTACTTCCAACTTTTCCTCGTATAACTTAGTTTCTAGCCGCCTGATCATCTTTGTTGCTTTTCTCTGAACTTGTTCCAGTTTATCTGAATCCTTCTTAAAGTGTGGTGTCCAGAACTGGACACAGTATTCGAGGTGAGGTCTGACCACCTCAGAGTAGAGTGGAACTATCACTTCCCATGATTTTGAAAGTATTCTTCTGTTGATGCAACCTAAAATTGCATTTACCTTTCTTGATTCATATTCAGCTTGTGATCGACTACAGCTCCAAGATCCTTTTCACACATACTACTGCGAAGCCATGCATTCCCTATCTTATATCTGTGGTTTTGATGTCTCTGTTAAATTGTATTCTGTTATTTTCTGCTCAGCCTCCTAACCTATCAGGATCATTTTGAATGCTGTTTCTGTCTTCTGAGGTATTAGCTGTTCCACTCAACTTTGTGTCATTTGCAAATTCGATAATCATTTTCCCCTCCTCTTCCTCTATGTCATTAATAAAAATGTTGAAGAATACAGGACCCAGGACTGAGCCATGCGACACCCCACTCAATACATCCCTCCAGTTTAATGAAGAACTGTTGATGATCACTCTTTGAGTATATCATTCTCCAGCCAGCTGTGGATCCACCTAGTAGCAATGCCATCCAACATACATTTAACTACCTTGTTAATCAGTATATCATGGAGTACTTTGTCAAATGCCTTGTTGAAGTCAAGATATATTATGTCCACAACATTTCCACAATCTGCAGAGGGAGCAATCCTATGGCTGCTAGACAGCAGCTAGACGGCCATAGGAGATGCTGTTTTCCAGGAACCAACCTCAGAGCCCATGCTCCCAGGTAGGTTCCCAGACAAACGACCTCCCCTCACATCCACACTGCCTCAGAGGCAGCGCGGAGAAGCCCCGTCTTCATTTATTTATTTATTTCATTTCTATACTGCCCAATAGCCGAAGCTCTCTGGGCGGTTCACAAAAATTAAAACCAAACAGCACACAATAAAACAATTTAAAATATATAGAACATTAAAGCCATAATATAACAATGCAACCACAATAAAACCTCCATGCTCACAAGAGGAGCGCGGAGCGGCTGAAAACGGGCAGGGCTGGGGGCGTTCTGGGGCAGGGAGAGCGGATCTGCATTGTACAGCAGCCTCCTCTCCCGTTCAGCCCCCCTGCAGCTAGATAGACGAAAACAGCTGTCTATCAGAAAAAGCAGGGCAGGAGAGGTGCAGAGGGAACAACCCCCACCCCGATTCTCCTGCCTTGCTTTGGATAGGCAGTCGCCTCAGAGTTCGGAAGTGGCCACCTATCTGAATAGGATTGCACCCTAAGGAAGTTACCCAATCGAAAAATGAAATAAGATTAGTCTGGCAGGACTCGTTCTTGACAAATCCATGCTGGTTTCTAGTGATCACTGCATTAGTGTCAGGGCACCTACAGAGCCCTTTATTTTATGCTCTGGAATCTTCCTAGGTATTGATGTTAGACTTACTGGTCTATAATTCCCCAGACCTTCCTTCTTGCCCTTTTTGAAGATAGGGACAACATTTGCCCTCCTCCAGTTCTCCAGTACTTCACCCACACTCCAGGATTTCTCAAAGATAATAGATAGAGATTTCGAGAGTCCATCTTCTAGCTCTTTCAATACACTAGGATGCATTCATCTGGACGTGGGGACCTGAACTCATTTAAGGCCCTTAGATATTCCCTGACCATCTCTCTGTTAACCTCAAGCTGCACTCCTACCCCTTCAGCCTCTTTGGCACATATGCTAGATGGGACACAGATACTCTTTGAGGAGAAGACTGAGCCAGAATAGAAGTTGAACAGTTCCACCTTTCTTTGTCACCTGTCAGCATTTTTCCATTTTCACTATGCAGCTGGTCTACCGTGACTTTTGTCGTCCTTTTACTTTTAACATATCTGAAGAAGGCTTTTTTGTCGTTCTTAGTATCCCTCACAAACCTCAGCTCATTCTGAGCTTTAGCCTGACACCATCTCTGCCTATCTGCCTGTACACTTCCTTAGTAACCTGTTCCTCCTTCTATCTCCTATATGTGTCCTTTGATTTTCAGATCACTTTCAGTTTGTCAATAAGGCTGATAACTTAATCTCTCCAGTCCTCTGATACATGTCTTAGCAACATGTTATATATTTTTCTTAGAAGACCTGCAATTTCACATTTAAGTTCTTTAAGAGCCCTAGGACGTACAGCATCTGGGCCTGCTGATTTATTTACTTTCAGTTTGTCAGTAAGGTTTTTGTTAAACCACAAATGGCTTCTTCTGTTCTCTTGCGGCTCAGCAGGTGGGGGCAGTGGCTCACTGAGCCAGGTTGGGGGCATGGGCAGGGGGGAGTCTGACGGACTCCTGGACCCAGTCGGGCGCCCACGCCTTCCGTATTCATAAATGATCTGGAATTAGGAGTGAGCAGCGAGGTGGCCAAGTTTGCTGATGGCACCTAATTATTTTGGGTGGTTAAAACAAAAACAGTGCAAAGAGCTGTAGAATGATCTTTCCAGATTGGGAGAATGGGCATCAAAATAGCAAAAGTGGTTCAGTATAAGCAAGTGTATAGTAATGCACATTGGGGCAAAAAATCCAAACTTCACGTATATGCTGATGGGATCTGAGCTAGTGGTGACTGACCAGGAAAAAGATCTTGGGTTTGTGGTGGACAGCTTGATAAAAATGTCAGCCCACTGTGCGGCTGCTGTAAAAAAGGCAAATTCCATGTTAGGTATAATTAGAAAAGGGATTGAGAATAAAACTGCCAACATACACTGCCTCTATATAAATCTATGGTGCAACCACACTTGGAATACTGTGTACAGTTCTGGTCACTGTACCTAAAAAAGGATATTGTAGAGTTAGAGAAAGGGCAGAAAAGGGCAGCTAAAATCATCAAGGGGTGGTGCAACTCCCCTACAAGGAAAGGTTACAACATCTGGGATTGTTTGGTTTAGAAAAGAGGAAGAATGATGCATGGTGTGGAGAAACTGGATAGGGAGACATTTTTATCCCTCTCTCATAATTCTAGAACCTGGGGTCCTCCCATGAAGCTGATTGATGGGAGATTCAGGACAGATAAAAGGAAGTACTTCTTCACACAGTGCAGTTAAACAATGGAATTCCCTACCACAAGATGTAGTGATGGGCACTAATTTGGATGGATTGGACAAATTCCTGGAGGAGAATGCTATCATTGGCTTCTAGTCCTGATGGCTATATCCTACCTATAGTATTAAAGGCAGGATGTCTATGTACACCGTTTGCTGGGGAACTTCGGTGGGTGGGTACTGTTGTACTCATATCCTGCTTGAAGGCAGCTAGTTGGCCACTGTGTAAACAGAATGCTGGTCTAGATGCACATTGGTCTGATCTCTTCTTATGTTCTTACGTTCTTATATCCATCAGTTGCCATGGGAGTCATGGCACCAAGTCTCAGTTATTCCTACTAAGTCATATCTTCCATCTTGAACCAAGAGTTCAACCTCATCCTGTTTATTTCCCATACTCTGAGCATTAGAATAAAGACATCAAAAGCCATGAACAGTGACCTCCCTGCATTTTTATCCAGAGGTTTAACAGGCTCCACTACAGCTGGTCTCCCAGTTCCTGCTACAGTGCATGAGCCCAATTCTGTAGACCTCTGGACTTTCGTCTCCATCTCCCGCAGGATTCAGTTTAAAGCCCTCTTGATCAAACTCACCATCCTATTCCTTGGGCAAACATATTATTTCCAGTTTTGTAAGGTACAGTCTATCTCCCTCCAGCTGTCCTTCACAAATAAGCTGGTTGCATTACTAGAAGAGAAGGTGAAAGGTTTGGAACACTGAGTGGCCACACTCCAATGTATAGGAGAGGATGAAGAGTTCTTGGACAGAACATAGGAGGCACTGCGAGGACGATGCAGGAGGGCACTCAGAAAGAAGAGCAGGATGAAAGGAAAAGCAACCTGCAAATGTATACCATGTTATCTTCAGGCAGGAAAACAAACATTCCCCATATTTTTCAGGGCACTACTGCTGAATCACATCTGTCCATTTTATCTTCCATGTGGGTCCTCCCTCTTTTCTATCAATGCAGTGGCCCTTTCTTCTTCTTATTCCCTTAGCTGCTCAGTTGGTGGGCCCTTCTAAGCACACACTGTCCACTTACCTTATGGGGAAATTTTGTTAGGGACTTCATCCACTGAATTTCACTGCCAAACTTCTGGTAACTGTCCTTGTTCGTTCGCTCAGGCCCTCTTCACACAAGGCTTTTATTGTGCACTCGTGGTCAGTCACTCATGGAACTTTGTAGGTCTTTTTCATGATGTTGTCAACCTCCGATGCCTCTCCTGTCATTTGTAAGCTTTATTCCGCCTTTTAAAAAATGGCTGAAAGTGCATAATAAATATAAACTGCCATCAAAGAGGTGGTGTATTTCCAGAATTGCGCAATATCGCAACACTACTATTGGCTGTATAAATGAAATATATGGAACTTGCCAACAAAGGAAACTGCCAAAAAAGTGGGGAGAAGCACTTGTATTGTGCAGAGTGTAATCCTGCAAAGACTCTGGAAGAAGAAGCCCCGGTAAGGGTGCGGGATTTTTGCTTCATGTAGAGATGCTGTCAGTGAGCTCACTCCCTGGGAACTGTCTGGGTTATATACCTTCTGGACCTAATGATGTAGCCTCTGCTGGCTCAGCAGGAAGCATTCCTCCAATCACACACAATGAGTAATCAAGCTGCTATTTCAGGATATACCCCTTTCAATCAAGCAGCTATTTCAGGACATACCCCTTGCAATCAAGCAGCTATTTCAGAACACAACCCTTTTCAACCCACACAGCTGAGCACACAGTCAGTCAGAGAGCACACAGCAGAGAACACGGCCTCTCAGGTTCACTATTCCCCTTGCATATACACATGTAGAACTCCTTGTCTTCCTCCTTTTGAGCTTTCTATATAACTCCATTTCTCTTCCACCCATAGAGCTCTGCTGCCAAACGCCTGTTAGCTCTCCCTGTTCACTCGCTCAGTTCTATGTAACTGTCATAGAATATGAATTCCTCCAGGTCATAATTCTTGGCTGTATTATGTGAGCCAATGTGGGTGTAGCGGTTAGTGTCCAAGTAGGTCTGGGAAGACCCAGATTCAAATTTCCACTTAGCCTGGCTGAAATAAATTCATAGGCTGGTATTAGTTTAGAACACTATCAAACGCTTATAAAACTCTCAATATATTCATCTACTAGTTTCAGTCCAATACAATTGTTAGTAAGTTAGTAAAAAAGGATACTTTTTCCCCCAGTCAATGTTTGTATTTCATTAACTTGGTATTGCCTTATCATCATTTAATTGGGTAGCTTTTTTCCTTGAGTAAACTTTCTCAGTCTAACTATGGATTTGGTGTTATCCACAATGGAAAACCATTGCAGTATTTTTCCCCTTCTTGTTCTGAAGAACTTCTCACATTCATCTGAATCTCTTTTGTAAAATAAAAGAGTCTACTGCCCAATAATGTTATCAAACACCACATAATTCACTTATGGAACCCATCATTGCAGTATTTAGTAGTGGCCTAGTGGCTTAAATGTTTTTTTTTTTTTTCATGCGATAGGCTGGTTTTTCATGCGATAGGCTACACAAATTAACAGGGACGCAAATGGCGTAGTGGATGCCATTTGCAGCCATAAAGCTGTTATATTAACCTAAATGCAGCCGTAAATGGCTGCATTTAGGTTAACCTAACAGCTTTACGGCTGAAAATGGTATAGTGGATGCCATTTGCAGCCAGAATTAGCCCAGCGATATGCCATGGCAATGGTGGCTGGCCGTATCGCCAGCGATGCAGACCTGGTGGCCGGCTCTGCAGGATCGCTGCATGGAGGAGCCGGCCCAAACAAATTCCAGAGGGAGGCGGAGGTGACTGCCCCGTTCCGCCACAGACTACGGAGGCTGGTTTCTTTGGAATCCAGCCTCATTGGGGTCCATGGTGGAATTCTCCACCATCCCTGTGCATGTGTGTGTATGAAAAATATGTGAAAAATACATATCTCTGCAATAGGGATGTCAGAGAATTCTGCCACGGATCTCGGGGAGGCCGAATGCCAGTACATTCAGCCCCCCGAAATCGGTGGCGGAATGGTCTGCCCCCCCGGGACGAGACTTACCTGGGGCGGATCTTCCTGGCGGCGGCGGCTCCGGCGGTGGCTCCAGCGGCGGTTCAGCGGCTGCGGCGGCCGGTCTTCTGATCGACCGCCGCCATTTCCAGTTAAAAAACACAAAAAATACAAAAAAGTGATAGGCTACATAAAGATTTATGTAGCCTATCACGGCTGACTGCAGGGACGCAAACGGCGGCAGCTACGGCCACCGCCATTTGTGTCCCTGCTAGCCAGCGGCCGGATGTCCGGCTGCTGGCGGAGCCGGCTGGCGGCTCCGCAGAATCCCTGCAGAGCACAGCCGGCCGACCAGGATCCTGGGGGGGGGGGAGGAACAGAGTGCCTCACCCCCGTCCAGGATTCCGGGGGGAGGGACGGAGCGCCTCCCCCCCCACCATCAAAATAATCCGCGAAAGGTAAGTGCCTTTCATATATCCCTACTCTGCACAGAAATCCAGGAGGATGAGCTTGGTAGCCCCATCGAGAGCATCTGGGTTAATATAAATGGAGCAAAGAATAAAAGGAACATGGTGGTTGGAGTCTACTACCGGCCACCCAATCAAAATGAAGACGAGGATGAAACTTTTGAAAAGCAAATAGCCAATGTTTCAAGAAAGCATGATGTACTAGTAATGGGGGACTTCAATTTCCCCAATATTTGTTGGGAGACAAATTCTGCAAAACATGGCCCTTCCAGGAAATTCCTGACTTGTGTTGCTGATAACTTCCTCCTACAGAAAGTAGAGGAGGGAACTAGAGGATTGGCTATCCTTGACTTGATCCTAACCAACAGAGATGACTTAGTGGATAAAGTAGCAGTTACAGGAACTCTGGGGGAAAGCGACCATGTTATACTTGAGTTCTTGGTTCTAAAGGAAACAAAAGCCGAGTGTAGCCAAACGCATACCCTGGATTTTAGGAAAGCTGATTTTAATAAACTCAGAACAATGATCAATAAGGTCCCATGGCAAGCAACGCAAACGAGAAAAGGGGTCCAAGATGGGTGGGAGTTTTTAAAAAAGCAAATTCTCAAGTCACAATTACAAACAATTCCAACAAGAAAAAAAGGTGGAAGACCAGAAGAAGCCAATGTGGCTTCACAAAAAGCTTAGAGATGACTTGAAAACAAAAAAGTACACATATAGGAAGTGGAGAGAAGGTCAAGCAACAAAGGAAGAGTACAGGCAGGTAGCACAGAATTGCAGGGATGGCGTCAGGAAGGCTAAAGCTGAGAATGAGCTGAGCCTGAGGTTAGCGAGGGATGCTAAAAGCAACAAAAAGGCTTTCTTCAGCTATGTGCATAGTAAAAGACAGGAAAGAAATGGTGGTTCAGCTATTAAATAAGGATGGCAAAATGAGAACAGATGACAAAGAAAAGGCAGAAATGCTAAATTCCTACTTTGGCTCAGTCTTCTCCCAAAAGAGGGTCTATGACCCCCCTGGCAAAGTCGAAGTACAGGCTGAAGGGGCAGGATTGCAGCTTGAGATCGATAGGTATATGGTCAAGGAACACCTAATTACTTTGAATGAGTTCAGATCTCCAGGGCCAGATGAACTGCATCCTAGAGTCATAAAGGAACTGGCAGAAGAGCTCTCAGAACCGCTGTCTATTATCTTTGAGAAATCATGGAGGACAGGGGAAGTGCCAGATGACTGGAGGTGGACTAATGTTGTCCCTATCTTCAAAAAGGGTAAAAAGGAGGAACCTGGGAACTACAGACCAGTCAGTCTGACATCAATCCCTGGGAAAATTCTGGAGCAGATGATAAAGCAATCCATCTGTAAGCACCTTGAAAACAATGCAGTGATTACTTGAAGCCAACTTGGATTTGTCAAGAACAAATTTGTCAAGAACAAATGAGATGAGTCTGATCTCATTTTTTGATCAGGTCACCTCCCTTGTGGACTGAGGGAATGCTGTGGACATAATATACCTCGCCTTCAGCAAAGCTTTCGACAAAGTGCCCCATGATATCCTGATGAGAAAACTAGCTAAAAGTGGGCTAGATGAAACAACGATCCGGTGGATCCACAGTTGGCTACAGAATCGGACTCAAAGAGTGCTTATCAATGGGATCTTCTCAAACTGGGGAGAGGTAACGAGCGGGGTACTTCAGGACTCAGTCCTGGGCCCAGTGCTCTTCAACATTTGTATTAATGACTTGGAGGAGGAGGTGCAGGGAATGCTGATCAGATTTGCGGATGACACAAAATTGGGCAGGATAGCTAATACTTTGGAAGACAGAAACAAAATTCAAAGTTATCTGGATAGACTGGAGCGCTGTGCAGAAAACAACAGAATGAAATTTAATAGGGATAAATGCCAAGATCCGCACCTAGGAAAAAGAAACCAAATGCACAGTTACAAGATGGGGCATACTTGGCTCAACAACACTACAAGCAAGAAGGATCTTGAAATTGTTGGCGATCACAAGCTGAATATGAGCCAGCAATGTGATATGGCAGCAAAAAAGGCAAATGCTCTTTTGGGCTGCATTAATAGAAGCATAACTTCCAAATCCCGGGACGTGCTAGTTCCCCTCTACTCAGCACTGGTTAGGCCTCATCTGGAGTACTGTGTCCAGTTCTGGGCACCACACTTTAAGAAGGATGCAGACAAACTGGAGAGGGTTCAGAGGAGGGCAACAAAGATGATCAGGGGACTGGAAACAAAGCCCTATGAAGAGAGACTGAAAGAACTGGGCATGTTTAGCCTTGAGAAGAGAAGACTGAGGGGAGATATGATAGTGCTCTTCAAGTACTTGAGAGGTTGTCACAGAGAGGAAGGCCAGGATCTCTTCTTGATCATCCCAGAGTGCAGGACACGGAATAATGGGCTCAAGTTACAGAAAGCCAGGTTCCTGCTGAACATTAGGAGAAACCTCCTGACTGTTACAGCAATACAACAATGGAACCAATGACCTAGGGAGGTGGTGGGCTCTCCCACACTGGAGGCATTCAAGATGAGGCTGGACAGCCATCTGTCAGGGATGCTCTGACTTGGATTCCTGCTTTGAGCAGGGGGTTGGACTCGATGGTCTTGTAGGCCCCTTCCAACTATACTATTCTATGATTCTATGACAGAGAGAGGTGTGGTGGGGAATCTGTTTTGAGCAGAACAAATGGGAAAGGAGAAACAAGTGGGAAACAATTACCTCTGGAGTAATTACAACATGCAGATGAAACAGTAGTAAAGTGGATGCTGCAAAGAAATTTCAGAGTAATGACATATCCGACATATCTGATTACTCTGAACAAAAATGTTCCCCTCCATTCTGCAGCCCTTCTGCACTAAGGACAAACTAGAAGGCTTCCATTTCCAGTCTTACTAACTCTTCATACTAACTTCCTTTAGAATTTGCAAGGAAGCAGCAAAAACTATATTCATGTGCCCCAAGCTGTTTTTACTTTTGTCACATTTTTATTGATTTATGTATCAGTTGTATAGAATATTTTAATTTATTGTTCATTCTTAAACTGTTTTAAGATAAGTTACCATTCTTCCTGTTTAACATCTGAAAGGTGATCCTAATGCTACCTGAGTGAATCCCTGATCTAATATGTCATCTGTAAAAATAATCTTGATTGTTGATATTTAACATTACATTGTTTGAACATTTTCTATTAGCAACATCATATGGCTTACAGAGAGAGAGAGGGAGGGAGAGAGAGAGAGAGCATTTCTTTATTTCATTCTGTAGAAAAAGACATAGACAAAATATTTGTAACTCAATTATTCCTGGCTAACAGAAAATACAGCAAGCTTTTTGCTTGCAGTGATAAAGAGTGCTGGAGAGTAATGAACACTTCTATCAAAACACTGATCTGATATTTCTTCAGTGACGAAATTGACTGATCAGCTCCTGTACTGCGGTTGAACATTTTCAGTACAAAATTTATGGAATACAAAATGTTTTCCCTGAGCGACATCATGCAGCCATAATAACTGATGAAATCGTAACTAGAAACTGATGTGAACAAAGTGTAATAAATTTAATCAAGCCCTGGCATGACAAGACCTCTGTATAACTAGGCATGAATTTCTTTGGGGTTTAATATTAGCTCAAAGAAGCCACCAGTGGGACCAATAGTCTTGGGCCTTTGTCCTGCTGAAGTTGAAGGTTTATTAAGAGCTTTGCCAGTTTTATTTGGCTCTTGGATTTTTATAGGTATCCTGATTTGAGATTCTACCTTTTTCAGTGCTCATTAGTTGTAGTGGCCTTTCTAAACTTGGCCTTCAGGGAATGAAGTGACTGTGACAGATGGTGAATGAAACAGAATTGCACTGGGACATTGGCTCTCGCTTTGTCTCCGTCTCACTCTGATTTCTTCTCCCTATTTGCTCCCTCCCTCCTCTTCTCCCCTCTCTGCATTCTGATGTTAGATTCCCATGCATTTGGCCCAGGGGAGAGACCAATTGCAGGAGCTGCTTTTACATCTCTTTATAGGCCACTTGTACGAATAGCAAATTCTTCCTCTAATGTGCATTTACTAGGCCAAATATAAAAGAAGTTGTTTTGCTTTTTACTTTTTAAAGGGGTAAAAAAGAATGTATTAACTATATGGCCCCTTTTAAGTGAAAAGTACAATAAAAATGTTTTCCAACCATTATTTCACAAGATCGTAAAATTGTAGAGCTAAGAGGCCAACTTCTGACTGTAGTTTCTTACAAGCACCCTTAGAAGAGCAGCTGTTTTCATCCAGAGGCCATTTTATACAATCAGCAAATCAAGTGGTAACATATTTGCTGGAATGTTGCCATTAAGGCTGTACATGTCAGTATGTAACATGTAAGAATCTCCCTTCACACTAAAGTTTAGCACATTTATAATAATTAGACTGGGCCCATTTCCGGTCAGTAGAACTCCCTGCCCCTCCTTGGGTGGAAATGAGAGCTCCCTATAGAAATCAGTGGACAAATCCAGGATTTTAGGGGATACCAATGTGTCTCCCCCACCTCCTCAAACAGAAAGTTGCAGCAAAAACAGGAGTTCCCATACTTTCTAACTGCAGATTGGGAGTCAGCCTCAGCCTGTCCCTCAACCTACAACATGGGAATAATGGACTTCATTGGTACTGGAATTTGCATAGGTAGAGCTATTTTCTAAATCAAGGGAGGGCAACATCTGCCCTGCAAGCATAATGTACTTCACAAAGGTTGCCCATATGGTCCCTGGAGCCTTCCTGAATTCCTCCAAGCCCCACCCCCTGGAAGAAATCTCCATTGTTATCATAGATCCATGATTGGAGATTACAGCATGGGAGTGACACAGTGGATTTGCCTGCGGGTTGCTTTCCCCATTGGGGAAGCAGCCGCAACTGAGCCACAGACTCAGACTCCAGGTCAACTGCAGTGGTTTTGCCTGCCCTGCATCCATTCTTCAATGGAAGAAGGCATGGGGCAGGCAAAGTGGCTTTGCAATGCATGGGTCTCCTCCACTGGGAAAAGATCCACACACAATGAAGCCAGTTCCTGGCAGAAGCATCAAAAGGATTATTTTCCCAATGCACCCACCAGGGACCTGAAGTTTCATCTGCTCTGTTTCTTCTCCCCAGTAGGAGACGGTGTGGGGTAGGGATGGCACAGGCACCTGATTGGGTCCTGGAGTCCAGCGGACTCTCCCCTGCCCTTGCGCTGCACCCACTGAGCCCCTGCATGAGCCCCCTCTGCACTCGCCAAGCCGCTCACACTCACCCCGGACCTGTCCACAAGTGCCGCTTTGTGAAAGAAAATGGCGATCGCAAATATGCACATTCTAGCCCTACACAAAATGGTGCCATATATGGCCGTTATATGCAAGATTACAGGCGTAATTGGGCCATTTATGTCTGTAATCTTGAGAATATCAGCCATTCATGGTGCCATTTTGCGTAAGACTAGATGTGCGCATATTTGTGATTGCCATTTTCTTATGCATAGTAGCGCTCACGGATGGGTCCAGGGTGAGTGCAGGCAGCTTGGCAAGTGGAGGGGGGAGCTCGATCGCGGGTCCAGGGGCACACGAGCCACGCCAGCACCTTGGTGGGTGCCCGGAGGACCCAAACTCTGCGGTCTCCATCCATCTCTAGTGTGGGGTAGACAAAGCAGCTTTGCTCTGTGTACATCTTCTCCAATTGGAGAAGACCAGCATGCAATGAAGCTAGTTCCTGGAGGGCATGCTTTGGGGGATCTTTGCAACATGCCTGCTGGAACCAAATTACATTAAAGGATGTCATTTAGCCCATGGAAGACGGGGTGAGTGGTTATCTGACACACACCCCATCCAGTTTTGGTTGCCTTCCTCTGTTCTAAACTGTTAGAATTTTTTTTAAAAAAAGATTTGTCATGAAATAAGATTCTAGTTATAAAGGACAGAAACATATTGGCGCCAAGTGGCAAATTATTGGTTTTCTTCATTTATTTGAGCTTGCTTGTGGGGTAGGTGATTCTTCACAAACTCAGGCCCCATACTATGGAAGTTTTAAAGGAAAGCACCAATACTTTGAATTGTGCTTTGACATAAACCAGGAGCCTGTGCAGTTAGTGAAGCGCTGCCAGCGAGATGTGTTCCCATCATCTGTTCCCAGATAGGAGCTGAGCAGCTTTATTTGGTATGATAGTTTCTGAATAGTTTACTGTAGTCTAATCCTTTATATCTCTGTGAGGAGAAGAAGAGTTCAGCCTTCTCTAGTTTTCTCTGCTCCTGGGAGACATTCTCTGTTCATTTTCTCTGTTCATGGGAGAAGATCCTTTATTCTTTATTATAAGATCCCCCCTGGAGGGGGGGTGGACCAATCAGTGTAGAGGGAGATATGGCATTGGGAGGAGGACTTGCGAGATAAGGGGAATGCAGCCCAGACAGCTAACGGCTGTGCCATGTTCCTGTCCTTTCTGCACCCACAGGTTTGGTGGTTGCCCTATCAGCCTGCCCTTGGGTGTCTAAATGCTGCTTTTAAATGCCTGATCAATGCATAATAAGATCTCCCTTATTCATGATTTAATAGTGGATGAGGTGGCCAATCTGGCATTCATAACCGAGACCTGGGTGGTTAAACAAGGAAGAGTTAGTCTCTCCCAGTTGTGTGCACAGGGGTATTTGGTTCAGCATCAGGGTCGACTTGAGGGATGGGGAAGGGGGCGGTTGCTGTGGTCTATAAGAATTCTCCCTCTCTCTCTCTCTTCAGGCGTCCTGTCCATCTGTCTACTAGTCTGGACTGGAGCGTTTGCATCTTGTTTTGGGCTAGCAAGACAGATTGGAGATTCTGCTAGTACTGCCCACCCTGCTACCCAGCAGTCTCCCTAGCTGAGCTGACAGAGGTGGTCTTGGATGTGATGCTGAGGTCCCCCAGGCTGCTTGGTTCAGGGGACATCAACATTAATGCTGAGGCGGGGCAGCTCAGGATTTCATGGCCTCTATGACAACCATGGGACTGACCAAATGTGTCATCAGCTCAGTACATGCAGCAGGGCACACTCTAGACTTAGTCATGGGGATGGGGATCTGAATGCGGGGGACTTTAAATCGGTCCCTTTGTCATGGTCAAATGACCTTCTGTTGAGGTTTATACTGACAGCGGCTTTTCCCTGAGGGACCTATTAAGATAGTCCACCCCCAGATGCTAATGGATCCAGATAATTTCCAGAGGGCTCTAGGGGGATTTCTAGCGCATATGGTTGGCGCTTCCGTTGAAACCCTGGTCAGTCTGTAGAATGCAGAAATGCCCTGGGTGGCTGACACGATCGCTCCTGAGCGCCCTCTCAGCAATAGAGCTCATACGGCTCTGAGGTGTTCCCCAGAGCTGAGAGTTATGAAACAAAATAGGAGATGGCTTGAGTGCAGATGGAGAAGAACTCCTAGTAGATGCAATCCAACACTGGTGTTGGATAAGGTATATTCTGGGGCAGTGAGGGTAACAAAGAAACATCATCTCATTGCCTCTGTTGAATCCTTATCCACTGGTGTTGGATAAGGTATATTCAGGGGCAGTGAAGGTAACAAAGAAACAACATCTCATTGCCTCTGTTGAATCCTCTGTCTGCTGCTCAGCAGAGCTTTTTAGGGTCATCTGGGGCCTATTACATGCTGGCCCTAAAGACGCTGTAGATCCATCTGAGGCCTGCTGCCATGTATTTGCTAGGCACGTCTAAGGTAAAGTCTGTTGCATCCACTGGGACTTCACAGCAGGCAAAACAAGTGAGGTATCCAGAGCACAGCATGGTCCAGTTTTCTTGGATGAGTTTTAGTTGGTACAGCTTGAGGATGTTGACAAGGTGCTTGGATAGGTTTGTGCAACCACTTCTGTACTGGATCCTTGCCCCTCTTGGCTTATAGAAACTAGCAGGGAGGGAACAGCTGGCTGGGCCAGGGAGGTAATTAATTCCTCCTTGGGAGTGGGAGTGGTCTTATGCTGTCTGAAAGAGGCAGTGCTGAGACCACTCCTGAAGGAATCCACTCTCAACTTAGATCTTAACAACTTTAGGCTGGTGGCAAATGTTCCTTTCCTGGGCAAGGTTCTTGGGCGGGTAGTGGCCAACGAGCTCCAAGCACTCTTGGATGAGACTGATTATCTGGATTCATTTTAGTCAGGATTCAGGTTGGGTTTTGGCATGGAAACAGCCTTGGTTGCCCTGTAGGTCGCCCTATGTCAGAAGAGGGACAGGGGAGTGTGACTTTGTTGATACTCCTGGTTCTTTTGGCAGCTTTCGATACCATTGACCATGGTATCTTTCTGGGGAGACTGCCTGAGCTTGGAGTGGGGGGGTACTGCATTGTAGTGGTTCCACTCCTACTTGGATGGCAAGCTCCAGAAGGTGGTGCTTGGAGAATATTGCTCAGCCATTCTCCAGTATGGGGCTCCTCAGGGGTTGGTTTTCTCCCCCATACCTGGCTGTGACAACGGATTGGATGAAGGCTAATAAACGGAAGCTTAATCCAGACAAGACTGAGATGCTGTTGGTAGGTGGTTCTTCTGAGACTTCTTTTCTGGGTGGGGTTACACTCCCCTTGAAGGAGCAGGTTCATAGCTTCGAGGTTCTCCTAGAGCTGTCAATGTCACTTGAAGCTCAGGTGGCCTCAGTGGCATAGAGTGCTTCTACTAGCTTTGGTAGACAGAATCTTGACAGGGATAACCTGGTTTCAGTAATCTATGCTCTGGTAACATCTGGTAAAGTGAGATTACTGTAATGCACTCTACATGGGGCTTCCCTTGCAGATTGTTCAGAAGCTGCAGCTTGTGCAAAATGCAGTAGCCATTAATAACTGGAACCAGAAGGTCTGAGCATATAATACCAATTCTGGCCTGCTTGCATTGGCTGCCTGTATCTTTCTGAGCCCGATTCGAGGTGCTAGTTTCAACCTATAGAACCTATAACACAGTTCGGGACTGAAATACCTGATGGAGCGCCTCTCCCGACCTGAACCTATGGTCAAAATCTGAGGCCTTCCTCCGAGTGTCACCTCCAGTAGAGGCTCAGAAGGAGGCAACAAGGGAGAGGGCCTTTTCAGTGGTGGCTCCCCCAATTGTGGAATGATCTCCCCATTGAGGCCCGCCTGGCACCAACACTGTCATCTTTTTGGTGCCAGGTTAAGACTGCCCTCTATTCCCAGGCATGTAATAACATATGATGGGGCATTTATGCCAGCTGTTTGAACAGGTCTAGTATTTTATTGAAATAGTTTCAGCTGTTTAAATTGTTTTTAAATTTTGTATATTTAAATATTTGTGCTGTATTTTATGTTGTGAATTGTTGTGAACTGCCCAGAGAGCTTCGATTATTGAGTGGTATAGAAATGATGATGATTGTCATCATCAGGACAGTAGCTTCCATTGATAGCAGCTTTGTGTGTGGGTGGAAGGCAGGGGAGATTTTCATTGGGACTATGATGGGAAGAAGGATGAAACATCTGGTTTTGCCCCAAGTGTGATGGACAGTGAGAGTGCACAATACAAGGGGAAACAACCTCTCCTCTTTCTGGCTGTCCATTGCTATTCATCAACCAGTCAAGCATTAAAGAAAGGTCTTTCTTGATTCTAGATAGTATTGATCAGTTTAAATTAATTCAGAAGTATCCTAATTAATCAGATATGCTGATGTTACATGGGTTATTGTGCCAGTGGGAAGCATTACAACTGATCCCAGTTATATTCAAAGGCAAAGCTGTATTGCAAGTAGCTACAAGGTAGTAAAGATCTGGCTGCACAATAGAGCTGTATAACTTATTTTCTCATCCATCCTGCCTCTTTCAATATTGTAATTACCATGGAGTTCTAAAGGTTTAGTGGAGTCTAGAGCCCCATTTGGGCATTTAATTCCCTTTCACAATTAGAATGGCATGAGGGAAAGTAGGGACAAGTGTGCTAGCTCTGCCATTGCCGATGGTAGGCTCCTTACACATCTAAATTGCAGAGGGAGCCTACATGAGTAGAACAGGTTCTCTGCTGCAGACAGTCACCCTCTAATTTGTGGAATATGATGGGGAC
This sequence comes from Heloderma suspectum, assembly GCF_057233095.1. Classification (NCBI taxonomy): domain Eukaryota; kingdom Metazoa; phylum Chordata; class Lepidosauria; order Squamata; family Helodermatidae; genus Heloderma; species Heloderma suspectum. The sequence continues at coordinate 73,294,534 of NC_139460.1, read as the reverse complement.
AGCAACAGAGGAGGCAGAACTAGCATACTCACCTGCACTCTCTCTCACACAGTTTTAACTGGGTGGGGATTAGAACACCCGAAGATGGCTAAGGTTCTTGCTACTTCCAACCTCTCTCTCTTTCCTTTCATTCTATATATCAGTATTCCAGCCTCCACTAAGAGTGGAATTTCCTAATCTGCGGTGTACCACTCTGCATTAACACTCAGATCACAGAACTCAGAGGGCTTAACTTTTTCAACATACGTTTGGTGCAATGCAAAGCTACACATATGCCTTAGCACTGTCCAGAAATGACTATTAAAATGAACCATCCAATATACTTTATAAGAAAATAAGTTTATCATTATAAACTTCATCAAAATCTGCTTGACCTAAGGAGGGCCTTTTCAATAGTGGCACCTCAGTTGAGGCTGCCTTGGCGCCTATGTTGTGGTCTTTTCAACATTCACGTGAAGACCTTTTTATTTCCCAGGGTTTTTAAGCTTTTAGGTTTCAAAAGTAATGTGTTAGTATGTTTTAAGATCTTTGTACCTCTCCTGGCTTTTACCGTTTTTTATACCAGCTTTTAAACTTTCTATTGAGTTTATATTATGCTTATTTTATTAAGCTATTATTGGTTTTAAGTTTTGTTTTGTGAACTGTCCAGAACCCTTCTGCTATTGGGTGGTACAATAATGTAAGAAAGGGAGAAACAAAGAAAGTTTTCTTGAGGAAGGAATGTGGCATTAGACAGGGAAGGAAGACTTGTTCTGCTACATTGAATGAGTAATTGCTGAATGGTGTCAGCTGATCAAATGACTATATTTCACAAAATACCACATCTGCTTGGTCTTATTGTGGTCAGGAGATTGGTGCAAAGGCTAGAATGCTTATGCATTTTTACAACTGTTATCTACATGCCAACTAAATTATATTGTTGAATCATGTGCTAATATTCCTGGATCAAAGAGAATAAAATTTGGTGGTGGCATGCTTTCTTTTTTATTATTTGCATTAATCTATGTGTACATTTTCACAGCTTTCAAAATGAGCACTGGAGGATTCTAATAACACTTTTAATGGTGTATTGCAGAGACCAAAGGCTAGCAACTATTTCTTGAATGTGAAAAGCAGCATTATCAATTACAGCCTAGTTCATCGTAGGATTCAAGGCAATATTATGGTATCTTTATGAATTCCACCATTTATTTATCTATTTATTTGTTACATTTATATCCTGCCTTTTTTCCTCTTTGAGGCAAGAGAAAACTAGTCATCAGGGCAGAGACAGATAGGGAGTTGACAACCTCCTATATACATCGAGTGGACTGACATTTGCTTAGCAGTAACAAGCTGCCACAGTGCGATGCCATGGGGGCTTTTGGACTTGATTTAAGAGTGCTGACACTAACAGCTTGTTATTTCATATTTTAGAACTGTCAGGAAGGCGACTGATGTCAGTACAAAATTATTGGATTGCTTTAGATCACAAGAAAAGGATGAGTCTATTGACAACAACAAATCAGAAATCGAATTAGTGACCCATCAATATTTATATGGATGATGGGACATATCTTTGTCAATATTTATAAAACTGATGATGAGACAGATCTCCTAATAGAAGAGCAAATACTTAGGCTATTGAGTAGTCCACTGTGTGCATTTTAATGTAAATCTGTGACAGCCTCTGAAGTTATACTTGTCCATCCAGAGCTATATTTTGTCTTCAAAGCAGCCTCTGCAACTTGTGCACCTTTAAAAGTGATAGATGGATGGAGAGAAGGAGAAAGAGGAAGAGAAAGAAAGGCAAATCTTATGTGTGTGGGTCTCCACAAGGCTGAATCATGTTTCCATCAAGCTCCCTATGGGTGCGCATTAGCTGAGCATTACCTGGGCTTCCCTGATGTATTAATGTTACATACATAGGATACGTTGACCCAATTTAAATGTCACGCTGGCCACATGGAATGCTGCACATAAAGGTTTTTAGTATAGCAACATCACTTTGAGGTGTTGACACAGGCTATGCACTTGCACTGAGATGGAATAAAGCTGCCAGTTCCCACTACTGTGCTACTCAATCAGCACCAGAGTCCATTATTAACTTACACATATACACACACACATACACACACACACATGTTCACAATTAGAGGTGACATTACTTGCAAAATCTTTTAGCAGCTTTTCGTTATTATTATTATTATTATTAATATTAATATTATATCCCGCCTTTTTCCCAATAGTGGGACTCAAGGTGGCTTTACAATGTTAAAACTTATATACTTAAAACCTATAAATATAAATATAGATACAAGTGTACAAAAGTTAAAAATATAATTAAATAATCAATATTAAAATTGTAAAAATATCAAAACATTAAAAGACAACCACCACAGCAAAAATAGTATCCATATGTCATATTTTCACACGTCTAGACTAGTTATCCCCAAAGGCCTCCTGGAACAAAAAAAGTTTTTACATGCCTATGAAAGCATATCAAGGAGGGTGCCACTCTCACCTCCCTGGGAAGGGAGTTCCAGAGCCTTGGGGCAGCCACCGAGAAGGCTCTCTCCCGCACTCCAACCAGGTGTGCCTGTGATGATGGTGGGATGGCAAGAAGGGCTTCCCCTGAAGAGCTCAGGGCACGAGTAGGCTCATAGGGGAGAATACAGTCTTTCAGATAACCTAGACCCAAGCCGTATAGGACTTTATAGGTAGGGGTGTTAGAGAATTCCGCCACCGATCCCAGGGGGGCTGAATTCTAGTGAATTCGGCCCCCTGGAATCCATGATGGAATGGAGCCCCCTGCCCCACCACCCCGCGAAACGGAGCCTACCTGGCTGCGGCTGCAGTGGCAGCAGCAGCAGCTGTTGCCGGGCTGCTGCGGTTGCAAATGGCAGCCGTCGTAGCGGCCGCCATTTGCATCCCTACGCCGGCCCGTGATAGGCTACGTATATATTTACGTACCTTTCATGGCTAAAGCAGGGATGCAAATGGCATCCCGTATGCCATTTGCATTCCCTCTTTAGCCGTGATAGGCTATGTAAATATTTACGTAGCCTATCACAGACCAGCGTAGGGACGCAACTGGCGGCTGCAACAGCCCAGCAGCAGCCGCAGCCGCAGCCAGGTAGGCTCCATTTCGTGGGGTAGGGGGCTCTGTTCCACCACGGATTCCGGGGGGCCAAATTCACTATGTAAATATTTACATAGCCTATCACGGCTAAAGCAGGAATGCAAATGGCATAGGGGACGCCATTTGTGTCCCTGCTTTATCTGTGATAGGCTATGTAAATATTTACGTAGCCTATCACGGGCTTGCGTAGGGACGCAAATGGCGTCCCCTACGCAGGACGCCATTTGCATCCACAGCAGCCTGGCAGCGGCTGGAGGCCCCGCTGCGGGTTGGCCTGGCTGGCGGCTCCGCGGCCTGGCCATGGAGTGGAGCCAGCCAGGCAGGATTCTGGCGGGGAGGAATGGATCGCCTCCCCCCTGTCGAGGATTCCGGGGGGAGGAACGGATCACCTCCCCCCACCTGCAGAACCCGGCGGAGCCAGGTAAGTGGGGTTTCGTACTATAGGACATGACCAGAACTTTGAATTGTGCCCAGAAACAGACCGGGAGCCAGTGAAACTGTTTTAACAGCGGAGTCGTATGCTCCCTGATTTAAGAGATCACTGAAACAGGTAGCAATGCAACTAATATTATTCTAAATATGTATTATGCCTGCTGTTGTATATCTGTTTCAGGAGCCAAAGCAATCACTCTGCCCAGTGATATTATACTAAACCCAAGTACACTGTAGTACTTAGTAGATTTCAGTGCTGTAATTTGGCTACCAAATTGATGGCTGAATTTTGTGCATTCACCAGTACCAAACTTTCATATGCAGTATACATTTTCCTTCAGTAAGGACTTTTAAAAGAGACATTGGCTTGTGACCTCTCTAATTCCATGATGTGTAAGATTATTATGGTTTGTTTCCCTTTGTTCCTTCAAGCCCATCACACAGGTCTTGGGGGCTTCTGATTTCTCTAATTCTGTCTCGGTATATACCAATTGAAAGCATTTAGTTGAGATTAAAGCAGATTGAACGACATAATCCCTTTGAGTGAGCAGCTTCAAACAGCTCAGACACAGCTCTTTGGGGACATGAACTAACTCAACACGAGCTAATTCCTGCTGCATCTCCCTTGTGGTGCATTAATCACCATCGTGCTATTTTTGTTTACTAGACTCCATTATGAATATATATTTTCAGTGCAAGAAAGTAATACAGGAATTTACAATGATGCTTCTTTACTATCATATTAAATGTTAACCTATATCAGAAAATGGATTCACATTGAAACAAAACAAAACACACAACATTGAAGATAATGATTGAAGCTATGCTGTGGTGACCTGGAGCAGAAGGGCAATAAGATGTAAAGAAATGGAAATAGGATTGTCTCACTTTCAGCAAAATAATACCACAAGACACTATGAGCCCTGTTGATAGCTATGCTGATAGCTATGCTGCTACAGCTGTTTACAGGGATAATGTAAATAGAACTGTTTAAAAGGAAAAGTAGGGATGATAAGATAATAAAAACGTAAATGAGTGCCATTGTCTTTTGTATTTGTTTCAACATATGTAAACAAATATGTCATATTCAAACGTGACTCGAGGTCTTCATTTGTACATTAATTATGAATGAGCCCATGTCGTGGTCATCAAATCCAGGCAGACTTAAACATAGTGGCTGGTTCTTATTTACTTATTTTAGCCACAGTGTGCTGTTGTGTGTGCGGGCAGCCATTTTGAATATTCAAGCCATGACTTTCATGTCATCCAGACCTGATGTTGTTGGTGTGGTTAACAAGCCACTGTCAACCCTAAAATAGCCTATGGATTCTGGGTGGTTTGTTTACCACGGCAACAACCAATCCTCACCAGGTTTGGACAACACAACAAGCTGCAGTCACAGCTTGAATATTCAAAAGTCACCTGGCACCCACTGTAGCTTAAAACATTATTAATTATTAATCATTATTAATTATTAAATAAGCCATGGTGGAGCTGCGGTGATCATGCAAACCTTCTGGGTACTGGGCTACAAAACAGGATCTTGAGTAGGGATGTACGAAAGTCACTTACCTTTTTGAAGAGTGACATTCACGGTGGGGGGTAGGTGCTCCGTCCCTCCCCCTGAAATTCTCTCTAGCCGGCTCCACTCTGCGGCAATTCCGCAGAGCCACTGGCTGAGGCCACCCGCAGCCGGACATCTAGCCACTGCTGGGCAGCCTGCACAGGGACGCAAATGGCAGCTGCCGTAGCCACCGCCATTTGCGTCCCTGTATTTTGCTGTGATAGGCTATGTAAATATTTACGTAGCTTATTACGGCAAAAGAGATGGGCGCAAATGGTGGCCACTACACCATTTGCGCCCCTCTCTTTTGCCATAATATGTAAATATTTACATAGCCTATCATGGCCAAAAAAAAGGGAACGCAAATGGCGGCCGCCATAGCTGCCACCATTTGCGTTCCCTTTTTTTGCCATGATGTTGTTGTTTATTCAGTCAGTCGCTTCCGACTCTTTGTGACTTCATGGACCAGCCCATGCCAGAGCTTCCTGTCGGCCGTCGCCACCCCCAGCTCCCCCAAGGTCGAGTCTGTCACCTCCAGAATATCATCCATCCATCTTGCCCTTGGTCGGCCCCTCTTTCTTTTGCCTTCCACTTTCCCTAGCATCAGCATCTTCTCCAGGGTATCCTGTCTTCTCATTATGTGGCCAAAGTACTTCAGTTTTGCCTTTAATATCCTTCCCTCAAGTGAGCAGTCTGGCTTGATTTCCTGGAGTATGGACTGGTTTGATCTTCTTGCAGTCCAAGGCACTCTCAGAATTTTCCTCCAGCACCGCAGTTCAAAAGTATCTATCTTCCTTCGCTCAGCCTTCCTTATGGTCCAGCTCTCGCAGCCATAGGTTACTACGGGGAATATCATTGCTTTAACTATGCGGACCTTGGTTCTCAGTGTGATGTCTCTGCTCTTCACTATTTTATCAAGATTTGTCACTGCTCTCCTCCCAAGAAGTAAACGTCTTCTGATTTCCTGGCTGCAGTCAGCGTCTGCAGTAATCTTTGCACCTAGAAAGACAAAGTCTGTCACTCCCTCCACATTTTCTCCCTCTATTTGCCAGTTATCAATCAAGCTGGTTGCCATAATCTTGGTTTTTTTGAGGTTGAACTGCAACCCAGCTTTTGCACTTTCTTCTTTCACCTTCGTCATAAGGTTCCTCAGCTCCTCCTCGCTTTCAGCCATCGAAGTGGTATCATCTGCATATCGGAGATTGTTAATGTTTCTTCCAGCGATTTTAACTCCAGCCTTGGCTTCATCAAGCCCAGCACGTCGCATGATGGTGTCCTTGCGTTAGCTGTGGTAGGCTTCGTAAGTATTTATGTAGCCTATCACGGCTATAATGAAGACACGAATGGCGGCCGCAGCCACCATTCGCAAAGCAGCACGAACGGCAGCAGGTAGGAGTCCCGTTTCACACGCCTTTCGCGGGGGGGGCTTCATTCCACCACGGATTTGGGGGGGCCGAATTCACTGGCATTTGGCCTCACCGAGATCCATGGCGGAATTCTCTGACATCCCTAATCTTGAGCCACTACTTGTCTGGGGAAAAAAATGTAGACTCCTGGGGCTCAAAGAGGTAAAGTAGCTCTTTGTCCACCTTTCCTACTGTGATTTGGTCTTTTCTTGTTCATATATAAATTAACCTTCCTGGCAGCAAACTTTGTGCAGAAAAGTACCTATTGTGTGTAGTTCACAGAATTTGACTTACTCCTCCTTGTTTATATTTGGTTCCCCAGGCCAGAAAATCTCCTGGTTTCTCGGTCTCATTAGTCTCACTATCTTGTCCTCTCTCTGCTTCTACTTAATCTGTATTTCTGGAATTCCAGTTTACCTGTCTGACTTACAATTTCATTTTGCCCCAGATACTTTGGATAGATGACCTCACTGGAAAAGGCCTGGCCCTGTGAAAAGTATGGTGTCATTGGGCGGCCCTGACCATAGAAAATATGGTACTGTCTGTGACATATCTGGAGTCCTTTAGAGAGGCCTTACTACTCTCTCTACCTTTGCACTCTACCTTTACACTTGGGTGACAGGATTAGTTGGGTGTCTAGTTACTTCTGCTTTACTGCTCGGACTAAATCCATATCAAAATTCAATTGTGGGGGGGAGCTGCCATCCCCTACTTGTAGGGTTCTGTGCATTAGATATTATGATGGAGGAAGCCCTAACTATCCCACTCCCCTAAAGGATGGATAAGGACTGGAAATTTACAGAGTTTTACAAAGTTATACCCCAGCTAAATTCCTTCTCTACAATACAAGAGAACCCTACAGTAGGAGGTGGTAGCTACTGTGGTTTTTATGGGAGGGTGTATAGTTTTAAGATACCTGCTTGCCAGAAGATGCAGTATGCAGTCCAGGGAGCACAGGTTCTTTGAAGCCCAATCTGAAGATCCCCTAATAAAGATTTGGTTGCAGAAAATTTGTTGTGAAATTGACATGTGGACATGACCAATTTTAGGATTTGTTTCATGATGGTAACTAGCACATATAGTAGGGAAGTATGGAATTCTCCTACCCAATGAACATTCAGCATCTGGAATGAAGCAAATGGTAGTTCAGATTCTACTTTACACAGAATTAGGAGCAATGCTATATCTTGAGCTTAGCAGCCCACAGGGATTTTTCAGAAAAACCTAGGTGAACCTATGTTCCACTGAAATCAGATAATGTGGTAAGATGGAGAAAGTAAACATTAAACATGTATTAAACATTTCCAGGATTGTGCCTGTAGCCCAGAAAATGCCACGTTATTGCTTTGCACATTAGCAAATTTCTGCTGCTTAAGCAACAAATGTAGATGGATATCCAAGCCTGAGTTTGTACATTAAATGCAGAGGCAGGGTGCTCCAGGGTAATGGTTTCTGAGTAGCCAGTTGCTGTTATTTCATTTTGTTTTTCAGAAAAAAGGACAGTACTGGAGGTTCCAGTCAAAGGTGACAATTCACTGCCATTAGAAATGCTATGGATTTTCTAGACAACATTCTGCTTCTTGTCTTGGGATAGATGGCTTACCATCAGAACAGATCTCCATATTCATTCTTTTTCCTTTACTAGAAAACATTCTTGTTCAGAAGTTTATATTTATTTGGCTGTCCCGATTACTGCACCAGTATTCAAAACAAGCATGGTTAGAATGGTTGACAAAGTAATGAAGAAACTGGACAAAACATACCTGTTCCCTGAATTGTTGTTTCTGAATAGCCTGCTGAGATTAATCATGTTTATGCAAGGTGTCTATTATTCCAAACCCACACTTGATTATTTTAGTTGTATCAACTGTCATGTCTGACATATATTGATAAAGCCCCATACATGCATTGTTTGTAGGAAAGGGTCTGTTTAGGGATCTATTAATAATGAATATCATCCATCTGTCTCTTGAAAATGAATTTTCATGATCCTATTGTTTTGTGTGTTGTGATAAAGCTACATAATAAAGGAAGGATTCACCCTACCGATCAGACCATTGGGCCATGAAAGCAATAGCTACCAGCCAATTTTATTTTAAAATTCTTGTTTATGGCCATCTTCTGCCTTTATGTATTCAGGATTCTCATATTATTTGAATGAGAAATCAGAATAGTTTGTAGTACTTCTGTTTCCTTTCAGGATGTTACTGTCGCAAATCTAAAAAAATCATGCTAGGTATAGTTGTAAGCTTCCATATGTCCTGAAGGAGCCTGGGGAGAACTGTAAAAGAGTGGGAAGTGGCTGAAAATGCCATATTATGCTGCTGTGTCCCCTACCCCAATATTTCTTCTGAAATCTTTTATTAGCTGAATATGTTTCAGAAGCCTTGGGAAGCTTAAATTTGCATGTCAGATGTTAAGTAACAGCATGGCTTTGGTGCTGCTGCCCTTAGCAAGATAACACAAGATGTAGTTTTACCCAAAAGGGGGAAAAATCTGTTTAATAGTTTGGCCATTTGGCACAATGTTCTTCTGTCTACAGTCTTGTTTCCTTCTTCCACATTTTCTTTTTTATGACAGGAATTATATGGAGAATTTTACATTTAGTACTTTATATAATATCTTGGTAACCACTTCTGTCAGGTATTTTACAGTATGCTTCTTATAATATTGAAAATATTTCTTTTACTTTCTGAAATAATAATATGTAGTCACTGCAGCAGGAGTACTTAAAAAAATATACCTATCATGCATTATATTATGTAAGACCAATGGCTGTAATCCTGCACACAGTTAGTTAGGCAGCAGGACTGCAAACTAGGAAACCCCATAAAGCAGATTCTTCTGGTTGCTTTGCCAAGATTAAGAGTTTTGTTCTAAGTGGGATCAGTGGGAAGTAGGGATGTCAGAGAATTCTGCCATGGATCTCGGTGAGGCCAGTGCATTCGTCCCCCCGAAATCCATGGCAGAACGAAGCCCCCCCCCGCGAAAGGCGCACGCCAAACGGGACACCTACCTGCTGCCGTTCACGCTGACTTGCGAATGGTGGCCGCGGCCGCCATTCACGTCATCACTAACACAGGGACGCCATTTGCATCCCTGCGGAAGCCGTGATAGGCTGCGTAAGTATTTACGTAGCCTATCACGGCAAAAAAAAGGGAACGCAAATGGCGGTGGCTACGGAGGCCGCCATTTGTGTTCCCTTTTTTTTTTTTTTTTGGTTGTGATAGCCTACGTAAATATTTACGTAGCCTATTACGGCAAAAGAGAGGGGCACAAATGGTGTAGTGGCCGCCATTTATGCCCATTTATTTTGCTGTAATCGGCTACGTAAATATTTACGTAGCCCATCATGGCCAAAAAAAAGGGAACGTAAATGGCGGCCACCGTAGCCACCGCCATTTGCGTCCACTGTTGTTGTTGTTGTTTTGCCCTGATAGGCTACTTAAATATTTACATAGCCTATCATGGCAAAATACAGGGACGCAAATGGCGGCGGCCATGATTTGCGTCCCTGCAGGCTACCCAGCAGCCGGATGTCCAGCTGCCGGCAACCCCAGCCGGCGGCTCCATGGAATCACCGCGAAGTGGAGCCGGCCGGAGAGAATTTCAGGGGGAGGGATGGAGCGCCTCCCCCCCACCGCAAATGTCACCCTTCGAAAAGGTAAGTGACTTTCATACATCCCTAGTGGGAAGTATGCAATGGGGCCACTGCACTCCTGCTCATTGTTTTGTGCCAGTGGGACCCATTGTGCAAGCTGCCTATGCAACGGGGGGGGGGGGAATTGGTGCTTCTTAAAGGAATCCCAGAAATTAGCAGAAATGCCTGTTTCCTGATCGCAACAGGTCAGCCAAGCTCCCTTCTGCAAGCTCTGTTGACCTGCCCTGTTTTGTTTCTGTTATATCACTAATTAAACAGTGGTTTGCTTATGTATGCTTCCCCCCACCCCACACTCCACACAGACAGTAATACGGTGAATCATTGGAAACAACAGTGATACAGTTTAAATAGAAATTTTTGGAGTAATTTTCTACACTGTGTCATAATTTTTAACTGGAATAATATCACTTTGGCTGACTTGAAATGGTGAAGACAAAAACCCTCCTTTACTCCTGTGAGTCTTCATATGATGGTAAGGATTTTTAGCAAGTCTAGGATCTTCCTTGCATTACATTTTGAACCAGTTATGTTAATCATCCAGAGTTGGATCCAGACTTAGACATATTTAAAGGAAACCCATTGAATCAACGAGACTGATTTCACTGGGCCTACTCTCAGTATAACCACATCTGGATTAAACCCAATGGTCAAGTAGTGAGTAGTATGCAGCAGCAACAAAATCCTTCAGGAAATAACAAAGCATTTATAGAGAAATTGTGGAATAGATTAAGTAAATCATTTAAGGCTCTAATGAGAGCAAGGTATGCATGCAAAGATCTTCCCACTTTGCATGATTCATTGCTCTTGCCTTTCCTTATTTCTGTCAAGAGGCACATCTAGAAGAATGCCTCATGCAGAAACATGGAATATAGTCCTTGGTAGTTGAGTTACTTTAATTTTATGCATTCTAAGGATAAAGCATTTCAGGACTAAGGGTGATGAGTTTTTCCAATATTAATTCAGGAGAAATTTATATTATAGTTATCAGAAATTTGGGCAACACCGGTCAGAATCTCTACCCTGATTTGTAAGATTTTCAGCGTTTCATATCCCAGGATGAATGGGATTCAAATTAACAGCTGAAGTCCTCAGCAAAATCTTTTAAAAATGTAAAGTGTTTGGGGTGGATTCTTGGAACTGTCTACAGACTAGAGGTCACTTAGACCATGCTAGAGAGGGATGTTGATTGAGTGAATTTAAGCTATCTCAGAAGTATTTTGTGCTTTGTATGATTTATGTTTTTTATACATATACATCTTTTTTCTTCTGTATTTGATTAGTCATTTAATTGTATTTTTTTTTCATTTGAAATAGTGTTTGTGGAACGAAGGCGAGGTAAACAGGTGGGGGATAGTGGGAAAAGGGAAATGAGGATTGTGTGTTTATCCAGAACAATAAAAAAGCAAAGAATAAATTGTTACTAAAGGAATGACTACATCCCATAACAATAGCTGGGAATGCAAGCTCTGGTACAATAAAGAGTAGTTTACTGGAAATGTGTATAAAGTGGTTTGAATTAATACTAAAGTAGAAGTTGTTGGCATTCGTGGTTATACTCAGAAAATAGCAGTGCAATATGCTTTTCATGCATTGCAGAAATTGCTTTTTTGGTGCTGCAGAATGGCTTTACTTTTATGGGCACCATATTTATTCTGCAGTCACTTGTCGGTAACTACCAAATGGGAGGGGCGATTGCTCTATATAGCTATGGTTACCATTTGTCAGATATACAAATTCTGTGTAACAGTCAACAACTATTGAATCAGCTACTTGATTACCTGTAGTTAGGTAGTGGATTGATGCCATCTAATCCCCCCACCCTGGAGTGTATCCAACCACATTCACCTAACCAGGGTTGTCCCTGCAGTAGTACCTGGGCTCTATCTCCCTTTCTTTCTCTAGCCCATTTTTGTATTCTTTTAGGCATGAATGGATGTAAATGTTTCCAGATAGGGCATATTTCTAGCTGAGGCAATACTACAAGACCTCTGGTGTGGCCTTAGGGCGAGGACCCGAGATTGTGCCCTGAGAAATGGTATTTATATATTATGGCCTGCCCCAATATATGCTTGACATTGTTATTTGCATTCCTCTGCTCAGTGCTGCAGTATGGGAGGGGACCATAAGTCAGTGACAGAGTATTTATTTTAAAATAAGAAGTTGGTGTGAAAAACCTCTTCCTAAGACAGAGAGCTGCTTATTGGCAGAGTATTTAATATCGGGTTTCAGACTATTCAATATTGGGTTTCATGGGCATACTCTGAGCACCATCCTATGGTCTATTATACTCTGGAGTCATGTCTGCATGGAAGTTATATATTGAAAGTATAAAGATCCCAGGGATAAAGATGTATGAGAAATTTTTTCAGTTTGTTTTTGATTAGGATTTACTCACTTTACAAATTTTAGACTGAACATGGTCAGGGGTGCAATCTGTGGTCCAAGTCCATACATTTCTGAGCTTACAATGCGATTCCCAGACCCAAAAAACGCATTCGACAGCATGCATACATTTGAAAAATGCATATGAAAAAGGTGCACAAATACACTTTAATCTATGAGAGAAGAATGCATACATTTCAAAGATGCACACAATTGATGTGTACGTTTTGAAAAATATGCACGAAAATACAAATGGATTTTCATGCAAAAACAAAAAAGGTAAAGCTTGCAAATCTGATACGGACTTGGGTTGGAACAAACTTCAAGATGGTGTGAAGGTTTGAGGCCTACAGAGGCAAGGAAAAGAAAAAGGTCAAGCTTAGAGGCCGGGGGGGGGGGGTTGGGAGAGGGTATCCCTGAGAGGAATAGTTTCATTTACCTGGTTAGGTTTCAGTTTAATTTCTCCAGTTAAGTGTCATTTCTTCAAGTTTGGAACAATATTTTCGGTTTTGAGGGAGGATGGTATATAAAGAGAGAGTCAGAAAGACCAGAGCAGTAAGAACAGAGTCAGGAAGACTAGAGCCTGAAGAGGGAGCAGGAAGAAGCAGCCTGGAGAAGTCTAAGTACAGCTAGGGTAAAGGAACTTGTGTTTTGCAACTTTTATTTTCTCTTCAAAGCCTTTTGTATCACTCAGCTCTATTGTGTAAAAACCTTTAGTTGCAATTTGCTTGCTTTAATTTACCAGTAAACTGTTGTAGTTAACCCCTGTGTCTAGAGTGTCAAACACCCTAAACCCACATTATTGGGAAGGGGAAAGTTTAAAAGACAGAAGGTGAGACTCTTAAGGAGGCAAGAGATCCTTAAACAGTTGCTCAGGGGGTCCAGGTCAATGGTGGAACCCTGAGAGATGGAATTTGGAGAACTTTGGCAAGCTCAAGTTTTGCTGATTCACACATTCCTAGTCTCAAACCAGGGATGGCAGAGGATGAGATGGCTAGATAGCATCACCGATGCAATGAATATGGACTTGAGCATGCTCTGGGAGAGAGCGCAGGACAGGAAGGCCTGGCGCGCTATGGTCACGAAGAGTCGGACACGACTGAACGACTGAACAACATATATATATATATATATATATATATATATATATCCAAATATGATTTGAACAAGGAAACATTTTAAGGCTGATCTGAAATGCCCATGCCCTATTTGTAACTCCCTTGCCCATTTCGGGGGCAGGAGGGGCATCTCAGTGATTTTGGGAGAACTGATACATTTTGAGGCCAGGAAAGGCACAATATTTACTGACACTCTTCTTAGAACCTCACTGCTGCTGACTGCCTTCCTTAGTTCCCCATCTTGCCATCCAAATTATGCCATGATATGATTTAGCATCATTTTGATGGGTATTAGGGGGAAAATGAAGCCCCCATTGGTGGCTACCTAAAATGGTGGCTGTCACGTTTTCCCAAAATGCCCCTTGGAATTATGCCATGATGTAATGTTGTAATCCTGAGGACATTTATGGGGAATTAAAGATGATGGCCAGCAGCAAGGAGCCAGGGGGGTGCCAGTGAGTCTTGTACCCTCACAATTCATCCCCACTCTCCTGAAATGTGAAAGAGAGAAGGCAGTTTTGCCCCTTTCACCTCATACTCCTACCCCTATTTGGGCCTATCGTAGACAGGCCAAACCTCCACTTCAGAACCTGCAAACTTCCCAAGACCTGTAAAAGCCTAAGCACTGTTACAGCCTGCCCGTCTTGAGAGCCTTTGGCTGATCAAGCACCATAGACACAGCAAAGGGAGAATAACATTAATTTCCCATGAGCTCTGGAGGTTCATCATTAACAATCACCCACTGTTGCCCCATCCATCAGCAACCCCCTAGTTGTGCTACTCCCAACATCACCTGAAATACCCACGAAGGCAGAACAGAAAAAGAGCCCTGCTGGATCAGACCAGAAGTCCATCCAATACACTGTTTCCATTAGTGGCTAGCTGGAAGCAGGGCAGGAAGACAATATTATTTGATTCCTATCCTGCATGAATCCATTAAAAATGGATTCATTACCACTTTGTGCTGTTCACTATTCTATCAGTCTGTACTATTATAGCAAGCAACCACCTTTGGTTATTTTTTCTGCTACTGTAACATTCCCATGTCCACAAACCTGTTCAAGAACAGTCAGCAAAGCACAGACTGACTTGCACCAAAATAAGGTACCATGACCTACAGAGATGAGGCCCAAATAGGCTGTCCAAAGGCACTAGTAGAACTGCCACATAGCTACTCCCTGCGCTGTCTGCCTGCTCTGAATGATGACTGGCCCCACCTTTCATTATAAGTCTCACAAACCTCCAGTCTTTTAAGATTTTGAACAATATGAGCCCCAAAGCTCATACTTGGAAGCCCAACAAAGCTACCACTTTTATCTCTCCCAGCAATGAGCCCTCTTCCCACAGGTTTAGATAGGAGGGAGGCAGAGTTCACCCAGTACTGTGTCATGTATGCTCTGCAGATATATAGATTTGTTTGGTGATGATATAGCAACCAAAATTACCAAATAAATACAGTATATGATTGTATGTGTTCCCATTTTGATATATGTGTGTGTAGAGGGGGATTTCCCACCATCCTTGCCTTTTTCCCATTATGATGAACATTTGCAATATAGCCCAGGGACTCTCCCACACACAGAGACACATATGCACACATAAAACAAAACTTAGATGGCATTCCTTACAAAGGATAAGCAGGTTTTTCAGAGGCTTAAGGATTCTTATCACAAAATTATTTAGACTTCCAAGGCACTCATGGAGCCTGTTTAAAGTATGAGACATCTCTTAATCCCTTAAAGTCTCTTTGTCCACTGGTAGTGAGGTACATCAGTGTTAGTGGGAACAAGTCCTGTTTCTCTCATTCATTGTCAACAATAGTCTGGCCGTCTGTCAAATTAAACTTTGCTGTAGAAACTGACAGGTGAACAGCCTTGAGGGTTTTAGAAACTGTAGCCTTGCAACTGAATTTCAGGGATTCTCATTAGAAATCGTAAATTACACTGACTGTACCGAACCTTTGCCTTGTGTGGCTGACTCAATTTTCCCACTAACATTTGCTAAACATGCATTTACCATCTGATATAAAATATCTAAAGGTAGAAGTTCCTAGAGGTCTCCAATGTGTAAATGACATCTAACGTAGTGGGACAATTTTAGTTTGTAGTCAGCTGCCTTGAGGTTAAAAACTCTTTAATGAGTTGACGTGAAGCCTTTTACAGCTTATTTTGGATGACATTTTGAGGACACTTGCAGTTGGTAGATGGGAGAATAATAAAACCAGGCTACTTTTCTCCATATAGTATTATTTCCCAAGAATTGTCCATCCATCTTTTGGCAATTCTACATGTAACTGAATGATTTTTTAGAAGATAAAGGCAACAGTTATCTTTCAAAACAAAAATATTGGCTATGTAATAATAAACTGACATTCCCAATGACATGTATATGAATGTGTGTAGTGGAAACTGTATGTTATTTTTCAGTATCATTTCTGGAAAGGGTTTTTTTTTGGGGGGGGAAGTTACTTCAGACTTCTTTAGTACTCATTAATATTTTATGAAATCGCAACAAATAAAGTTGTAATTATAGCCTTTTCGTGTTCCAAACATCTTGTCATGAAAAACACTTATATAGCATTTGTATTTCTGCCATTAAAATTTTTTTGTGATCAAGGTCACAATTATTCCCATTTTTACAACTGAGCAAGAGAAATTTCAGAAATGGTGACCAGCTCAGCACAAACAACAAGTTAATGTCTGAGCTGAAAAATTGGCTGGGTTCACACAACATGACAACCCACATTCAAGGCTGAGTATGGGTTGAGTGTGGGTTGTCATTGAACCATGGGTTGTTATTGGAATGTGGATGGTTGTGTTGTGTGAACCCAGCCACACTAACAACTATAGTTTGTTAACCATGAACAGCCCATGAAGAGAACCCATGGTTTGTTGCTGAATTATGAACTATGGGCAGTTTGTGGTTATCAAGCCATGGTTTGCTAGCGCAGCTGGCTTCACACAGCAAAACAACCCACAGTTCAACAAACCACCCATGGTTCAACAACCCAAACTCCACCCACATTCAACCTTGAGTGTGGGTTGTTATGTTGTGTGAACCCAATCATTAACTCAGCTCTTTTAATTTCATGCTCAACATATCTTCACTACGCTGTGCAAAACATTCTTACAGCATGACATCCAGAATCTCTTCATATGCTAATTTAAATTTCTTACGACAGTATTCTATGCTGCCCACATGTCAGTGGAACCCAGTGCTAGCGCAGTGGGGAGCTAGTTCTTCATAAAGGAACTGAAAATGAGCAGAAATGCTCATTTCCAGAATAGGCCAGGTCAGCGAAGCATCCAGAAACAAACATTTCTGCTCATTTCCAGGGTTCCTTTATGAAGTGCTAACTCCCCATTGTGCTTGCAGTAGATCCAGCTGGTGAAATGGAATGAACAGGACCCTAGCGTCAGTAAAGGATACAGTCTTGGTCTACTTCTTACCCTAATTTGACAATGGTAGCTTGTAATGAGCCTGAGAGAGGGAGAGAGATATAGTACATAGTAGCTGGTTGAAATTAAACACAGCTGGACTGGGTAAGAGCAGGAGTGGGAAAGCAGAGGCATATGATGAGTAGGAGGGGCAGCTTTGACTTTAGAAATCCAAGTCTTCTTAGGCTTATTAATTGCAATTAATCATATGCTGCTTCATCTTATTGCTCCTTGTACTGCTCTGTATTTTGTAGTTTTAAACTGTTTTTAATCGTGTATTTTAAATGTATTTGTGTTCTTATTGTAATTGAAATGGTTTTAATAGTGTTTTAATAATCTATTTAAATGTATTTTAAATATTTAATGTATTTTATTTTAATGTATTTTAAATATGTGAACTGCTTAGAGTGTTTTTTTATATTAAGCTGTATATAAGTATTATTAATAAATAAAATATAATAAATTATAAATAAACAACAGAGAGTATGGAGGAAGGGAAAGAGAAGGAGGAGAAATGCCAGGACAGAGAATGATTGTGATGGGTAGCACTGAAAGCACCAGGGGAGAAGAAAACTATTAGGTGATATGTAGGGGAGGGATGACCGGTCCTCAACCCTCACTTATGGTGAACTGGGGGTCCTTGTTCCAAGAACAGAGTTTAGGGTGGTGCCAGCCCCATTTGGTTGGGATTTGTGGCGAGCCCCACACAATTATTCTTATCATGTTACTGAAATATTCATTTCCTTATTATACATACCCACTCAGAAATGCAACTGTCATTTCATTTAAAGGCTGGTGTAATGGTATAGTTAGTCTCACTGAAATTTTCATTTTTTTTTAACAAGTAGTATACATCTGTAATATGTGTAGGTGTTAGGGTAATAATACTTTTATACTGAGATATCTCAATAAATATGTTGGCTTTAATCTACATTAAGTTATTTGCACTTAAATTAATTGAATTTGTTAGTTCTTACTAATTTGTTCCATTAATTTAAATGCCACTCAGTTTTGGCTAACTTTTCTGGACTGGGGTCATGAATATAATGTTATCTACTGTGAAATGTGTAAAACACAGCAGTAGGAAGATTCTTTTATAATTTAGCTGTTGCGCCTTATAAGAACTAAGCTTCTTGCATACAACATATACACTACAAATTAGATATGTTAAATATGTAGCATCTGAAAACCAACTGTATGTAAGAGCTGTCAGGTTTTGGCATAGCATCACCTTGTGGTCAAAGGAAAAAGTTGAGTCCTGACTGAAAGCAGCTCCAAAATGGGTATAGTCATGGGGTTCATCCTTCTCTTATTCCATTCACATTGTAACATACAGATACAGGGCTGAGCAGTGACTGGTGGTGGTATTCCACCACAAAACACATTATTTGATTTTAATTACCTGACAACTTCTGATATTCAACAGGTTACTACTGAATATAGGAGAAGATGCTCTTTGTTGTGTTAAGATTCATTTTTCACGATCATATGCCATAGTGTTTGGTTTTCATGATGTTAGAATGTAAGGGGCAGAAGTCATTTTTGTAGTGAATGTAGTTTGCTCTTCCAAATCAAAATCATCATCCTTCTCACATTTTTTTTTCTGCATCCCCTGTTCTGAGCCAGGGTAAAGGGCAGTATTCCTAGTATCGCCAACTGCCTTGTATTGTATAAAGCATTCCTTGTTGTAGAAGCTCCCGCACTTCTTCCCAGACTGGAACCCTTACGTGCCCACACTGAGGAATATCAGTGTCTGCTGCTTCAGAAGATGCCTTGTCTTTATACCTGTATTTTGGTTTCACATTGATTGGGTAATTAGTATTTCCCCAGAATATATTGTTAATCTGGTATTTAAAGTTAAACACTAGATTAATAACATACTACAGTAAGATTTCAGAAATTTTCTAATGTCCTTCCTGAGACCCAAATTCACCTATTGTTAGTGGTATATCTGAGCTCATCGTATATTCTCCCAAAGAGGACATCCCTTCTTTGGTTATTTTGGCCTAAAACCAATACAGAATTAATCTTACTTAAGTCCACTGAAATCAGTGGGTTTAAGCATGCCTAAGTCTGTGTTGGATTTCGATCTATGTCCCTATTTTATTTAGTCCCTTTTTGAATTAAAGCCCAGATGAAAATGCAGTGTAAGCCAGCATGGTGTAGTGGTGAGAGTATTGGACTGGGAGCTGGGAGATCCAGGTTCTAATCCCCTCTTCGCCATGGAAGCTCACTGGGTGACTTTGGGCAGTCACAGACTCTCAGTCCAACCTACCTCAAAGGGTTGTTGTGAGGATAAAATGGAGAGGAGGATGATAATGCAAGCTGCCTTGGGTTCCTTGCAAATGAAAAAAGGCGGGCTATAAATGCAATAAATAAATAAATAAATTAAACATCTTAGTTTTATATCTGTCATCCTATTTTAGAGTTGTCACTTCAGTTCATGTATTTGCTATTGTGACTGAGTTTTCCACAGTGGACACTGGCTAAGTGAATGCTAATGCAGAACATTACATGGATGGTCAGCAATCTCTCAGTCCAATATAAAACATGGTAGCAAAATAAATCTGTGCTCAACTAGATGGTAAACATCTATCACAATCAAAATTACTGCATTTGACTCAAAATGGTCCCATTTATTTATTTATTTCATTTCTATACTGCCCAATAGCCAAAGCTCTCTGGGCGGTTCACAAAAATTAAAACCAAACAACACACAATAAAACAATTTAAAATATATAGAACATTAAAACCACAATATAACAATACAACAACAATATAACAATACAACCACAATAAAACCTAGCAGCAGTGCAGGAGTTTAAAATACAGATTTAAAACAGCAAAGATAAAAATTTAGAAAGCTAAAATGCTAAAATGCCTGGGAAAATAAAAAGGTCTTCACCTGGCGCCGAAAGGAATACAATGTAGGCGCCAGGCGAACCTCACTAGGGAGCTCATTCCAGAGCCGGGGTGCCACAGCAGAAAAAGCCCTCCTCCTAGTAGCCACCCGCCTCACTTCCTTTGGCAGGGGCTCACGGAGAAGGGCCGCTGATGATGAAAAATATTTAAATAAAATATTACTGTGTTAATAATATTAGAATGATATACAACTACACGTGACCAGGTCAAGGATACTTTAAGCAGCTTGTAATTTACATATATTTAAATTAGTTACGGGACTATTTCTGTAGCAAAAATCCTTGCATGATATCCTTGGCATTTATATCCAAGCAAATCAAATGTGTGTAACTCATGTGTGGGAACTCATGCCCAAATGAAAGAGATGGAAAAGGAGAGCAATAACTTCTTGTTACTGTTAAATCAGCTTTCCAAAGTTAGTGCCCCCAGGGTGTTTTGGACTACAACTCCCAGCATTCCTGACAATTGGCCATCCTGGCTGGGGCTGATGGGAGTTAAAGTCCAAAACATCTGGAGGGCACCAGCTTGGGGAAGGCTGAAGGAAAAATTATTTGTTATTTCCCACAGTTCTAAGAAGTGACTGCATTAAAACTATAATGATTCTTAAATTATCTACTTTAACTGTTTAATAGGCAGAAATGAATAATAAGGATTTAATTATGATGTTCATATATAAGACGGTATCTTGCCAATGTGTGTATGCATAGAAGGTACATGGCAGATTCATTTACACATGGGATGGACTGATTCAGGCTATTCTTTACCGTCAAAAAAACGCAGTGGAATCAGGCAAATCACCATATTTACAGGCTTCTGATTTCCAGTATAACGGGAAATTCACACATTACTTTAGGTGTGTGCAGGACAGGAAGGGCATGCTGTACTTTCTACACCACAGGAATTGGAGCACTGACCTGGTGAGTGTCCAAAAAGTTTTGTAGTAGTCAGTTCTTACAAAGGAACAGATAGCACTTGCCAGATCCCTACTATCCTGGTTGTGAATAAACTGCTGAATACTCAATAACTGAATGACAGTAGTGAGATTGTTGGTCAAAGCAGAAAGAATGCTGGATCCAAGACCACCCCTAAACAATGCATTTCATCTTTAAAAGACAGACATCAGTCTTAGGATGTTCTCTTTCTCTTAGAGTACAAGCATTCCCAACCACCAGCACTTTTGTCTTGATTGGATTCACTTACAAGCTATTTAACCTCTGTCAGCCAGTCTTTCCAGGCATTCACTTAGGACAGCTCTTGTGGGGCGGGGAAGAGCTGGGTGTCATCAGCTTATTAATAAATCCTCATTTTGAACATATGATGATCTTTCCCAGTGGCTTTATATGGATGTTAAATAACAGCAACGACAAGGGAGATCCCTGAAAGGCAGAGGTTTTATCACCAGCTTTTGACCACGGCCTGTCAAAACCATTGTGATACCTTCCAGAGTTCTGCCAGATTTTACAAGTGATCCAACAAAATTGGTATTACAAGCTACTAAAGAAAAATAAACCTGATAGGTGATAGCTGTAGAAAGTCTCCTCCACTACTAAAGGAGGCTAGTTCAAATATGTCTAATTGCTTCTTTCTTCAAGGATGTATTTTCTTCCTTGTTGATAATCCTTTCTGGCTAATATGGCAAGCCCAGTCTGGCTTTCACGGCTGAGTCTTGCGGTATGATTTGAAATTTGTGTCTATGAGAGAGTTATAGGAAGTTTTCAAAAACATTTGCCAAGAATACAATTTTTTAATTATTTTTTTTGCCAAGTAAAGTTTGCTTTATAGTACACCAGCTATCCTTTTGGAATAACTCTTTTTTAGTTGAGCCAGGAAGCAGCACTCACCTTGGGCAAGGCAGAAGAGCTGTGAGAAATTGAGACAGTCTCTCCTCCTGTTAGTATTATTCTTGGTTGACAATCACTGTCTCAATGAAACTGTGAGAGCAGCATGGCAACATAAGGAGCATTGCTTGATTGCTTAAGCAGTGGAAATGCATTTTCTACCCTCCCCATTCAGAATAGGGACAATGTGAGGGCAGTGATGTCTCTACATAGCCAAAGCTGATTGCCTATCTGGCACCTTGACTTCATTGTCAATACTATGTGATCCCTGTTTTCTTGGGATCATGCAGTAAAGGTGAAGAGGAGATTAAAAACAGTACTAAAGGAGCAGCAGCAGAGGGGAACATAGTAGCTATGACTCATCACAGACAGACTTCAAAAGATACCTTTGAGAGCGTTTGGGAGGCTTTTTGTGCCAAAAACATTCACAAGCGCAGCCTTACTGATCAGCCCAAACAGGTCTGACTCTTAGAGAGGATTCAGAAATTCTAAGTAAATTAGATTGGGAATCAAGGGAAGCATAAGCATGACTGTCCATTTAGAATGAAGCTCTGGGTTGAGAAGGGTGGGAATTCAAGATCTGGACATAGAAAGAAACTGAAACTTTTGAAAATAAACATAAGAGCTTTGGAGGCAAAGCCGTTTATTTTGTTTGTTTTGTAAGAAAATGAAAAAGAACATTAAGTTGAGGAGAAATGAACAGAAATGTCAAAATGAACGTGGTATAAAAGCAGAGGAATATGGACCTGTCTTGTAATGGGATGATCTCAACTGGAAAAGAGTATAGAAGTTAATTTGAATACATTTCCATTAACAAAAGGATAGATGTTATATCCATTACAACCATTTTAAGTCACCCCCAGCTGGCCAGAGAGACAAATATCAGCCACTTACAGCCAGTTTGAAATGATGGATTATTCTGTGGATATTGAATAGGGAGCACTCAGAGGCTTGTTGGCTCAATCAACCATTCAGTTAGAACCAGGATGATTAGTAAAATCATCACTGATAAGACGTGATCATTGCAAACTTAATAAAAACTAAAATGATATAAACTCTTTTTAATAATGGCTTTTTTACATTTGTAAGAAAACACTGATTTGAATCCATTCTGCTTGGCTTCCCAATATCAATGCCTCCCCCCACCACTTTAGGGATTTCTGCTCTATTTTTACTTAATGCATAGCTTCATTGGCAAACTTCCTTTATATCCTCAAAGCTCACCTTTATATCCTTCCATCTTTCATGTGTTTGGTTTTTGTGTTTCATTCACAAGTGACTTGGACATCTTTGTTATGTCTGTATTCCTCACTTCTACTTGGTCTCATTTTGGGCGTAGAACGGGTGTTCCCTTCATTAATCTTAGTGGACATGCAGTCCAATCCTATGTATGTTTATTTTTAGGCTGAAACCTGTGTATGCTTGCTTTGGAAAATGTCACATCGTTGGCTCAGTGGGAATTGCTTCTGAATAGAAATGCTGAGAATCTCAGTGCACATCTCTTTCCTTTCTTTTCTCTGCCCCCAGTTTCTTCTTCTCCCTCTACTACTCTGGGAAACCTATCTTAGCAATATTCCTCCCTTCAATTGAGAGACATTTCTCACTGGCTTCAGTGCTTTATTGGGATTTTTACATAGAGACTATATAATAATTCCAATATATTTGCTAAACATTCTTTTAAATTGACTGGGGAATTAAGGTACAAACCATGCTTTCCAGTGGAATAGGAAGCATTTCCAGCATGAGCCCAGGACCTGTTGTTTTCCAGTTCTGGAAATATGGGCTTGGGATGGGGATGAATTTTCCTTCTATTCCCTGATTTGGAGGCCTTAAAGCATGTGAAGTAGAGTCTAGCACAGCCCCAGACTGCACTATATCTGCTCCCTTATCTTGCTGTCCCTTCAGACAGGTAAGAGAAGGGTTTGCTTATGTGTCTTTTGACTTAGTCCTCTCTGAATTGGAGTTTTTACACCCTAAGATATGGACCATGACCCACATCCCAGGGGGAGCATGATCTGTATTCTCTGATGCAGAAATAACAAAGTAAAAACAAAAACAGCAACCCTTCCCTTACTCACTGGAGGGACATCAGGAGTTTTGCACCCCAGGAGAGAAGTCAATAATGCAACAAGAAACTGTTAAAATACTGTCCCCGAATAAAGTGAATTGTGCAAGCCATTCTGACTTATACATTCCAGTCTGGTGTACTGGTTGAACAAAACCGGCTGGTTTTTGCCAGTCCCTAAAATGGACCAAATTTCAGAGGATTTCCACTGTCAAATTGCTACTGAGGATCTTTCTCAGTATGTTCATATGTATAGTAAGATTGTTCTCCTTTATTTCATTTAATCAAAAATCTGTTTTTTCATGTTCACTCAACAGAGACTATTATGGATAGCTGCTTCCTCTTTTGTTTTTTCACACTATGAATAATAGTTTTATTTAGTGGCAAATGAAGATGCCTCAAGTTATGAGGTTTTCATAAACAGATCTGAATTGTTCAATTTCCTTCTGGTTGCTTAATTTTCATCTTTGGTTCATTGCCTGTTTATATTCAGATAAAAAAATCCATTTATTTTATTTTATTTTTTAAATTATGCCCCTGTGTTACTTGTATCAAAACTGGCAGGATTGTTGAATTTCATTAGATGTAATAAAACAACTGTTCACATTGTTCATGTATTTTCCGTTTCACAACTATGCTGCTGTACTGAGTGGAAAAGAAAGCAAAATTATAGAGTAGATGTAGGTTTTCTTAAATGAGTGCATGCCACATTCATGTTAAAATATAGTTTTTGATTTGCCAACATAGATGAAATGTTCCTTTTAAAAAATAGATAAACCAAAGGCACTAACTTTTTCTTTATATTTCTATTTCCCTCTATGTACTCGATGGATTTCTGATGTGGCTTCCTGGTAATGACCTTTGTGATCTAAAACCATCTTTCTATAAATCCAATAGGTAAGTAACTGAATCACTGTACAGCTATTATTATGGTGGTACCACATTCAATTCATTTTGAGGTTTTTAATGAAGTGGGAAACAGTCCACTAAATCTATAACAGAGTGGCTGAATTCGCACAAAATGCTAAAACGTGGTTTAGTATTATGAGGACAAGCTGCAGTAAGCCTCAGCCACTCCTCATACACACTCCTGTAGTGGAACTGGGAAAAGATTGGAAGCTTTTGCTTCCATTTTAGCCTAACTGCTACTTGTTGCAATGTCCAAACCCAGACAAACTGCAGTTAGTTTTAATTATGATTAATGGAGACAAGCAAACAATAAAGCATGCTTTATGAGGCCTGTTTTTACTAACCATAGGTAAAACTAACCTGTGTTGAGAGTTCAGACATAATGCTGAAACTGGTTAATCTAAAATGAAAACGGAAGCTTCTGATCTCCTTGCAGCCATGCAGGACAAAGAGTAGTTGAGGGGAGAACGCGTGAGCCTGAGCCTTGCTGTGGCTTCTCCTTCTAACAGTAAACCATGGGGTGGTATCCAATGATGTCACTGTTCTACTAACATTGTTCTGCAGTGTAATTTATGTTAGTAGATTATGTTCTACTAACATAAATTACACTACACTAGTATAAGGGACCTCTAGCGCAACACCAATAGTGTTAGCTTGCATGATAATTTTCCTGGGCAATCCTATTGTGCAAGCTAACACAGTTGATGTTACAGTAAAGGTCCCTTATGCTAGTGCAACGTAATTCACATTAACGGAATGACATTGTTGGATACTGCCCCTTGTTTTGCATTGCATGTGGATACAGCCAGACAGTCTCTATATTGGTCTTATTAAAATAATATATCTTACTTTAAGTAATTTCTTTAATGCTGAGGATGTTAGTCAAGACTCTCTTATTAGGTGAAACTGGACGTAAAGAATTAATAACATTTCTCAGAGTCATGACTGCAACCCTTAGTGACTACCAAACTGTTTCACACAAGGGCAGGTCTAATTGTCAAGATGACAATTTAAAGCTTTTTGATATCTTACAAGCTGAATTAAACTTTCTGTCCAGGGCTCCTAGGAAGTACATTCAGTTGAAGCAATATCTTGTTTGTACATTTGATCCTAAAGTTAACAGGGCTTCAGAATATGTCTCCCCCACCCCATCTTTTTCTGTCCCTGTGTCTTCTGAAAAATGCCAAACCCTCACAATATTAACTTAAAGGGTTTTTTTCCCCCAGAAATCAGACTAAAGTAGACTTAGATGTTGTTCACAGCCAATGGGATGTGAAATTAACAAGACCAAGAGAGAAGACACAATAGGAAAATGTTTTTCAATCTATCAAATTACCTACCTTATATTTACAGCTCCAGTTTATCCACTAAAACATATTGTGAGAATATTGTTGATCCCTAAATTATATCACCTTGTCCTTCATGATAATGGTGCCTGTAGATGTTGCCATGATCTTAATGCCAGTATGGTTCACATGTTTAGGAAGTGTTGGCAGGATGCGAGAACTAGGATTAATCTTACCATACCTTCATCATTAAAATTGTAACAATTTACTCTTAGGCTATACACCATTTTATTGGCACTGCTTAACAATCAGGTGTTTCGGATTCATAAAACTGCTTTGGTGACTAAAAAGGGGGCACCTTTATCAGCTGAAGCTGGTATACCAACTATGCCCTTATCTGGACAGAGATAGCCTAGCTACAGTTATCCATGCTCTGATAACTTCTCGTCTAGATTACTGCAATGCGTTATACGTGGGGCTGCCTTTGAAAATGGTCTGGAAACTTCAGTGGGTCCAAAATAGGGCAGCAAGATTGTTAACAGGACTGGCCAACGAGCTCATATTACGCTGGTACTTTTCCAGCTGCACTGGCTGCCAATCCATTTCCAGGCCCGATTCAAAGTGCTGGTATTAACATTCAGAGCCCTTAACGGCTTGAGGCCAAGTTATCTGAAGAATCGCCTCCTCCCATATGTGCCTGCCTGGACCTTAAGATCATCCTCAGCGGTCCTTCTCCATGAGCCCCTGCCAAAGGAAGTGAGGCGGGTGGTTACTAAGAAGAGGGCACCCTGGCTGTGGAATGAGCGCCCTAGTGAGGTTCGCCTGGCACCTACGTTGTATTCCTTCCGGCACCAGGTGAAAACCTTTTTATTCTCCCAGGCATTTTAGTATTTTAGCTTTCTAGTCTTTTAGCTTTGCTGTTTTAAATCTGTATTTTAAATCTCTGCATTGCTGCTAGGTTTTATTGTGGTTTTATTCTGGTTGTATTGTTATGTTGTTCAGTCGTGTCCGACTCTTCATGACCCCATGGACCATAGCACGCCAGGCCTTCCTGTCCTGCGCTCTCTCCCGGAGCGTGCTCAAGTCCATATTAATTGCATCCGTGATGCTATCTAGCCATCTCATCCTCTGCCGTCCCCTTCTCCTTTTGCCTTCAGTCTTTCCCAGAATCAGGGTCTTTTCCAGAGAGTTTTCTCTTCGCATTAGGTGGCCAAAAGATTTCAAGTATTGTTATACTGTGGTCTTAATGCTTTTATATTTTTGTATTGTTTTACTGTGTGCTTTTTGGTTTTAATTTTTGTGAACTGCCCAGAGAGCTTCAGCTATTGGTACAGAAATGAAATGAATAAATAAAAATAATAAATAAATAAATAAAGTTGCGATATTGGAAGTTCCATTTTTTTCCTTTTGGTGGACTTCTGGGTTAGTGATATGCTGGCTCTCTGTGCTAAAGAAAAGAGCAGTTAGAATGGATCGCACATCCCTGAAATCTTCACCATAATTTTCTCTGGTTGTTTTTTTTTTAGTAGTGACTCCATTGTTTATTTATATTTATTTATTTAAGCATTTCTAAGCTGTCTTTAAGGGTAAAGCCCCCATATGTATTACCTGAGTTCTGCTGCCCTTTTGCTCTCTCCTCCCACAGTTTCCTTTTTCTTCTGTTTCATCTCCTATACTTAGCGTTTTATCTTCCCTACCTCTTACTATATGTGGCTTCTTGTACTAGTAGGCTACTGTCTTTTTTCTTTCTCCTCCCTCAGCTCTTTGCCCCCTAGGATGAGGAAGACATGTGGACTGGTTATTGGGCCATCACTATTGTTGTTTGTTTATATTTTTGTTACAATTAATACAAACCTTAATGAGAAAAAAGTGTGGATCTGCCCAGTGTGGAACTTGAAGAAGATACATAATGAGTTAAAAACACCAGAAGAACTTCAAATGTACCAGTGACGCCTGTTCTCATTATATTTATTTGATATGTTGTTGAGCCTTTTCCTGAAAGAAATGTGGCAAACCTGACCTTAGCCTCATGGGAGATGAACCTTTCGTTTTCTGCTCTGCTGGTTGTTCAGTCACACTGATTCAGTCTTTAGGGTTAAACTGAGCAGCTACGTAATGGAGAGAGCATTTCATCATTAAAGAAGTGACATTTGTGCAATGTGTAGACGGAGAAAAGGAAACAGGATGGCTTCAAAATTTAATTAACAAACCTGTGCTTTATCTAGTAGATTTAAGAACTATGCTGTATCTGTGGTCACTTTTTGGTACATATATGTTGTTCCATAGCTGTTTGAAATCAAAGCTGTTATAAATTTGTTAAAAGAATTATAATGATGGTCCTTGGCAGTTCATTGTAAAAGTGAACAGATAAAGCTATCTGACATGTGAAGTGGCATTTCTATAAACATTTGTAATGTTACTATGCTGTGTGTAGAGTTGTCATCCAGTAAGTAAATAAAAACAGAATGGCCTGGTTCAGACAATAATACGTTGGCTTAATAAGCTGAAATATGAATTAGCCTCATGCCTGTGCACTCATCCCCTTCCTTTCTCCCTTCTCCATGCACTGTGATTAACGCTGCAAGACCTCAAGTAACCATAATTTCCCATTACATCCAAACCGGTTACCAGATTTGGAACAAGCCAAGATCTTAAACCAAATTCAAATTGTGGTTTAATATCCTGGCTTGTTGCAACCTGGTAACTATAGAAATCAAGCTATCAAGAGAGATAAGCTATGATAACTGGTGTTCAGATCCTCTTAATGACCAGTAAATGGTAACTTTCAAATGCTATCACTTCTTCCAGAATTGAGCACCAGAATACAGCACTGGTTTTCCTCATTGGCCTGCTTCCATAATGCCACTGCTCATGTATAGTGGAGATGTAATGCTCAGCCTAACTATAGTTAACACATTTGGAACAGGTTGTAGAATCACATGTCCCTTTACTCCAGCCCTTATCCCCGCACATACAAATCCACACTTCTCCTAACAACCTTAAGCATGGAGAACAGTTATATCTGCACATACCTTAATCATGTTTAATACTAACCAGAGCAGTTTGTAAACTCTGGTTATAATGAAGTGGATTTGCAAAGCAGAGGGAACTAGGTTCGCATTAAGCATGGTTAAGGAGGGTGTAGATGTAAACCTTAACCATAACCTGTTAGGGGAAGATCAGGACAGTTTGCATGGAAGAGAAGAGGGTGTGATCCTATAGTGTGCTCTGCATCTCTACAGCCACCTGAGTAAGGATGCTATGGAAATTAGATGTTAAGCAAGGCAGTATATTAGCTCTAGGGCTGCCACCAAAACTCATAATTCATTAGTTATTAGGTTTAATCTATTCATCTTGTAATTCCAAAATGTATAATGAGCCCAGATTCTGATACAACAAATGTTAGTATTTTTGTAATTCAAACTGATGGCTTATAAGTTAATTTACATTTTTTGCTCCAGCACAGTCTGCATGACTAAGCAACAAAACTCTACCATTTTGTGTATGCTCTGATGTCGAGTGCCATAACTCTTAGTTGCTGAAAGGAATGCAAGTGTCCCATTTGCAAAGCACATTGTGTAGAAGGATTTTACTTTAATACTTTATTTATTCCTTGCCCAGAAGTTTAGGTATGAAACCATACAACCACCAAATACATTTGAAGAAATAGTTACGTTGATTAGTATCCACTCTTTTTTCAACATTTCTTTCTCACTTGATATTGGGGGGGGGGGTTGTTTGGCTCATGACCAAACAAATAAAATTTATTACTACTACCACAACTACACCATATTTGGAAAATCTGTAGTGGGCCTCCATGTTTTTTGAAACCCCCATAGACTTTGTCAAGGGCATTTGGCCTGCAGCATGGCTCTGTGTGCAATTTTGAGTTTGACTAGACAGTTTATATATCTGAGAGCTCTTTAAGGTGTGATTTTATGTGTGTGTGTGTGTGTGTGTGTGTGTGATCAAATGTACTTCCACTGGTGACCGAACTGGTATGTCCATTGGTATTGTTAACAACTTTACAAGGGGTGATAGAAAACAAAAGATTATTTCCTGCAAAATTGTGACAGCTAAACTCACATGGAACACTGTAAAAATGGGCTACTGTTAAGTATTATTTTGCTGGTTAACACCATTGGGAAATAAAGCGTCTGTCTATGTATTTAATATATACAGACAGGCAGAGAGAAAAAGGCAAGTACCACATTCAGATGTGGTACCATTGCTCAGTGGTGTTTTCATGAAAAACTGACACTGTTACAGCATTGTCAGCAGCAGCAAGAATCGCTAGGGATTGAACAGCTGGATGCTTTATAATGTTTTATGTTGTACATAAGGACGCCATGTTTTCCATTGTCAGAGTGTAAAGGAAAATGAAAGCCCTGGGCGTCATTAAAGTCTTGAAAGCATAGGATGTGTCAGTTCTGTTCCCTCAACACCTAGATTGAAAGCTCATTGTGAGGTCACTTAGAAAACAAAAGCAGGCATCCTTGCATAGTATATTAATATGCATTAAGTTCTTAGTACCTTTCTATTAAGATTATGAGAAACTTTGTCCCAGATGTTCCTGTTCTTTTAAAAGTAGTGGTGGGGGAATGTACTTTTAATACTGACTGTTTCTGAGTTACTTTTTCCCTTATACTGCAAATTAGATTTCTGTACAGATTGGATGATAGATGCAATCTATTTTGATCCAACAGAATTAAAAAAAAACAAATTTATAGAAGTGTTCATTTTATTTAGCTCAGAGAGTTTGTTTTTATTTAGCTCACTTTTGCTTGGCAATGGAACTCAAGCTGACATACAATTCTGCTCATGTCAAAGCTTAGCTTCAGTAACTTTGCAAGGCCATGACAAGTGATGTAGATTGATTTTGGCCCCATTTGATATTCCATATTAGGAAAGGCTACCTTGCTTTTGGATTGACACCTGCCATCAGCAAGGAATGGGGCAGGCGGACAATAACTTTTACAGACTGTTTGGTTAGGGAAGGAAGCAAGAGACATGAAACCTAACCTGAATTAGTATTTACTGTGCGTTATTGAGAAAAAGCAGTCACTGTGCGTGGTCTCTCTTAACCATGATCAAAGACGGAAATGGGTCACTTGGAGTCTTCATTTTAAAGCTTGTGTCAGTGGCTTGATTGTATCCTGGTTTTAAAAGCAACAAAGCAAATTAAAAGAATTGAAGGAACAAAAACAGTACACAGTAGACATTTTGACAACTGAAGTAAATATTACATATAAACCCAATCATTTGAAAACCACTTGAACACACTTAGGCTGCAATCCTATACCCAATTACCTGGGAGTAAGCCCCATGGAATTCAGTGGGACTTGCCTCTGAGTAGATATGGATAGGATTGCACTGTTAATGGTGCTTTTCCCTTTGGCATGTTAGAAACAGATTTACAGGCACTCAGAAACATTTAAAATTATTTGTTAATTTTTAAAAATTGCAGGACAGATTAGTAGTTCCCAAAATAGTAACATATTCTGTTATTTCATAAACAAGTCGCAAAACTGCAGACGTGAGAGACTCATTCTAGTTTCAACTACACGAAGATGGGCTAGTAGATATATACATTTGGATTCAAAGTATCTCCCCGCTTTCTCTCAACACTCGGAAAAGAGGAGAAAATGGCTGATATGCAGCAGAGCACACAGCAGGAGAATGAGAGCATGGTATTTTACACACAGTAAAAAACTAGTTGGGCTAATAAGTAATAACTGTGATCTGGGTACCGTTCTTAAATGAGCAATAAAAAAGACATTCACCATGAAAAATTAACAGTGTTATGGAGATGTTGGAAGTGATTTTCAGTGTCTTACGGAGGGAGTATGAGAGTGATGAAGGATTCGAGCCTTTGTGATCAGGAGATCGTAATTTTCTCCAGTTCTACAGGACACACTATGCTTAGCAATGAAAGTGTGTGTAATAAAAACTGAGGCTGAAATATTGCCTCTAGCATCCAGAACTTTATTCCATTTATATTCTCAAAGGAATATACTCGTAAGATTAACCCCTTCAGGTACTGAAAATCACCAGTATTTGGCACTGGTTATACAATTTACAGCACAATCCTATGCATGTCTACCCTGAAATAAGTCCCATTGATATCAATGGAGCTTACTCCCAGGTAAATGGATATAGGATTACAGCCTTAGTTTATTCACTATTAAAAGCTACACTACAGTAATACATGACCAATACTAGCCGAAAATGAATAACAAAACATGAAACTGGGTGCTCTTTCACTCCTGAATTCTGATCCTCACATTCTGACAGCCATTCAGAAATCCACATGCTTTCAATAAATCCACTTAAGAGTCACAAACAAGCATAATGTACTGTTGTGACATCTCTTGCATGCTAAAGTATCTGCCTTCTCATGGTAACCTTTTTGCATCAAACCTTCTATACTCTTGCAGTATTCAACACTTATGTACCAACCACACATGTGAACAAAGCACGTGTGCACACAAGACACACAGCTTCCAATCCACATTAAGAGAAATCTCTAATATGTCCTGTCACTTAGCGCAGAGTGGCTTTTCACAGATATCTGCCTCTGTCCATGCAACCTGACAAATCCTATATACTAATAGAAAACTCATTTTCCAAACGTCACCAAAATGATTCCATTCTCTTACAAGAGGGAGATACCAGCAGGGGGAACACTGAAGTTTGCAGACATACATATATATTATATATTTAAAGAATAGGGGGGAAATGCCATGAACAGCCCAATGAGGACTGACCATGCCCACTGGACGCAGAATACTGACTGTTGAGGTGGAAAATGGGGGAAGGGGGAATGGAATGAAAAGGGCATGGCTGGAACCCTGAACCGAATTACTCCACACTGTAAAATATTCTTGCGGGTCCTACTTTATTGCCAGGACAAGGCAGAGGGTTCACTGATGATATGGCAAAGTAGGACATGGGGTGTACTAAAAAGAAGGCCATCCAATGGCTGTTCATTGCATTGTTTCCTTCCAAATGGCCCTCTACAAAACATTCCTTCCCTGACCTTTCCATAGGAATAGCTGTCCTTCCAATAGCCACATGAGTCAAGTGTCCTTCCAAATGGCCATGGGAATGCATTGGATTGAGACCAGCAGTCCCACAAATCCCTACGTGAAGCAGCATGAGCCCCAGTATTGCAGAGTGCAGTGAGGGAATCCCTAAACACCCCAAGGTGTCCACTGTCCTGGCCTCGCTATAGAAATGTGGGAGTGGGCAGGAAGGCTGAAAGCATGTAAATGATCGAAGAAAATTTGGGGAACCCCCCCAGTGACTAGAGATTGTTGAGGAATTCATTCGTTGCTAATTCCCAGACAAACATGCAGATCAGAATGCTGTTATCCTTTTGATTTTGCACTTCTCTGTGATCCAGTTTTTGTCTAGAAAAAATACCAAAATATGTATAAAATATGTTTAAGAATATGTATTTTGTGAGGAAATATGTTCAAAAATACATATATAAACACTATTTTTTGTGCAGGTGTGTGTGTGCATTTTATGAGAAATCAGGATGGAACAAATTTATGCAGATTAATGAGGAATCAGGATGGAACACATTTATGAATGAATACATGCGAAAATGACATGGACTGGATATAGACTGAACCATTCCTATCTGTAAATCTAGCCCATTTAGAGATAGTGCCTAAAGGCACTATAAAAAAAGTATATGCCCCTTGTTTAATACATTCCAGTGGGCATAACATTTGGAGACAGTCCCTAAAAGGTTCTGTGGAAACAACTATTTTCATTTTGAGGTGGTCCCTAAAAACAACCAATAATTTCCTATGGCATTTATTTGGAGATGGTCCCTCACACAGGCATAACCTTTTCTTGTATTGTGTAATTTGGTCACATGAAAATGGAGATGTTTTCAGTGTATTTTCCTGGTTGACTTTCAGAATGTGCATTACATATGGGTAACTGAATTAATAGTGGAGAGTTCAATTCAATCAGAGAGGGAACAGCAAGAATATATCATACCAGCGAACCCTTTTGTAAATATATGTGGAAATTTTCGCACATCTAGGCTTACACATACTGAGCAGGGCTTTTTAAAAATACTGACTTTGATAATCAGCAGCCCTCATCACTTGCAAGAAACTTTATAAACTCTGAAGTCAAACATGAGTCTGTAACCCACTTGGGGGAAAGTGGCTGGAGAAAGTTGCAGCAGAAAAGCAGTAGCCAGAGGAAAAAATCATGTGTGGGAAAGGGTTCAGCACCACCTTCTCCTGCTGTCTTACCACTACAGTTCAAGCCCTAACTGAAGCTGTATTCCTTTCAGGAAGTGCCTGTCAGGGTTTTATTAACGTGTGTCTGTATATAATGTTTTTCAGAAAGTCTGCAGCTGTGATGTGATGGTGCATAGGGGACTTCTCTTCTGCAAAGTCAGTTTATTAAAAAAGAAAATATGTCTGAATTGGGGCCATATTGTTTAAATGGTAACAATGGGTTAACTAAAGACCCCACATTCAGTAGCTTTAGAAGGAACACACACACACACACACACGTACACACTCCAACTGCATGTATAATATGTGGTATCTAAATCATTAATAAATACTTAACATTTCATTTTACTAAAAGTATAATTAAATGAAGATATGCTATAATCTCATAACTTTTATAAAGATATTAATTAATCATAGGGAACAAAATAAAGTGACCAGCAAACATATTTCCAACCATGCTAATTATTGTATGTGCATATTAATTGATTTTAACTCCTTTCAATTTACTTTAGATTCTCCCACACTCAGAAGTTGTGGTCATACTATAAATTGTTTGTAATAAATGCTGTAATTTTGTTGTTGTTGTAAGCTGTCCTGATAACTTGGTTATAAGGAGGCATAGAAAAGCTGAATGTATATATCTGTTGAATTATTGTAGATGCTTTACTTTTGTGTTCTATACTTTCCATAATTCCATTAGCAACCTCCTCTATGTAAAGCAATGGTGAATATTTCCGTGACTAGCAACATTAGCAGAAAAATTGCAAACAGGCATCAAGAGTATCATGTCAAGTGAATTATTTCTTTCTGATAGAGTTACTCCCTGGAGAAAGGGGGCAGCTCAGAAACATATATTGTGATTGCATGTGCTACAGAAATTATAGCTGCCAGCAGCACCTCACTTCAGGGATAAAATTCTCAGCATGGGAGAGAAAAGGTCATGTAACCCACCCAGAGGCTGGCTTTGCCCCACCTCTAGTGCTATCATATATATATATACACACACACACGCACACTCACAAAGAGAGAGACAGACAGACAGAGAGTTGTAAGATACAGAACAGTAAGAAGCAAAGACATAAAATATCCCTATACATTAACTTTGTATGATACAGTCAGAATCACACTGTGTTGTTATACATTGTACTAGTACATCACAAGGAGAATAGTAGATGTACATATTTTGTATAGTGCAGAATAAGTGGCCTGTGTGCATGTGAAATGTTTGTACACATATGGACATAAATATTGAGCACATAGTGAATATAACACTTATGATTTACCAAATATCTGTTACATGTGTCATTCAGCAGCGTCCCTCCCCTCTCTGTGCTCCTGCGACTTGACAGCCGCAATCAGCTGTCTAGCCGAAAAAGCAGGTCAGGAGAAGCACAGAGGGAATGATCCCCTCCGTGTTGCTCCTGCCCTGCTTTGGATAGGCGGTTGCCTCTGAGTTCGGAGGCAGCCGCCTATATAGATAGGATTGCTCCCTAAAATTAATTAATGTATTTTAAAGATCAAATAACCCTGAGGTGTACCCCCCTAGGATCCCCTTAGTATGCATGCCAAGTTTCCAGTGTCTAGGTTTCACACTCTTAGCATTTTGGCAGACAGACAGACATCCTCTACATAATAACCATATAGATAATATGATTATTATGTATAATAAATGCAGTACCATGTTCTTGGGCCTGCATATTTCTTAGACCTTTACAATTAATTACTAGTCACTGGGAAGTTACAAAAATGACCACAAAAGTTTAAGGAGAATTTACATTTACCTGCAGATTAGCACACGGCCACTATTTTGAAATGCAAACTTGAGAGTGTTTCCATGCTCCAAAGTTAGCAGGTTTTGGATACCTTCATCAGCTATATTGTCTGAGTGGAAAACACTTTCAAACTCTTCTGATGCTATTTTGCCCATGTCAAACTGTATTTTTCTTAAACTATTATTCTCTATGCAAATGTTTTGGCCACTATAAAGGAGGTCCATCCCCACCAAATGGAGTTAGGTGTGTGGTTACAAGAGAGAAGATTGTGGTGCCTTGTTTAGGAATCCTCTCCCCAAAGAGGCTTGCTTGGCAACTACACTGTTTAAATTTTGATGCCAGGGAAAGACCTTTATTTTCTCCCAGGCATTTTAGATGTTATGGCTGTTCTGTATATTTTATGTTGTTTTTCCAGTGTTACTATTTTTGTATTGTATTTTATTCTTTTAGCTTTATACAACCTGCCCTGAGAACTTGTGTTATTGGGTGGATTAAAACTATAATAAATAATTATAAATAAATACATTTACATCTTAGCATCTTTTCAAGTGTTGACAATATTTTCCATGAATAAAAGACACTGGTGCTTACTGTTTGTTTTGTTGTTTGGCTGTAGTGCAAACAAGAATTTTTCCTAAGTGAAATAAAGGAGTAGAGATAGGACATGCATATAGATAGGGGAGACAAACTACTGTTTCAGTCATCAAGCCCATTTCAGATGTTCTACTTCTACACTACACTACACAAAGAAAGAAAGTGGGGATGAACACACCAGCTCCACCATTCCCCATCGCCATCCTTGTCAGTCTCCATGAGTTAGAGGGATAAGTTCTGCAGCAGGGAGACTTTTCTGGTTGCATATCCTCCCTGTGCAATGTATGATCCTGGTATCAGCATTCTAAATGTGGAGCCTACAGAAACAGAGAAGGCTCCGCACTTCAGAAGTTATCCCTTGAACCAATGCAGGGCAGTGTGGTTGGCACTGGAGGGCAGAGTTAGTGTGCTTATCCTCACTCACACCTCACCCCTTGTGTGTTGATTCTTCACAGAAGTAGAATGCCTAAATAGAGCTACAGTTTGAGTAGTAACAGTGAAAAAAACACTGGGTTGTATTTTATGTTAGTCTTACTTAGAATAGAGCCATTGAAATGAATGGGACTTAAGTTAGACTAACACTGGATGAAAATAAAGGCATTAGAACTGCAAGGTGCATAAAAGTGTAAAGCTGAAAGGGAAATGGGGTTTAAAAAAACCTCAACAATTTTCAGGTGGGGATTTGGGAACCCGAAGTACCACAGCAATAGCAGTATTTTGTTTTCCTGAACTGTGTGGCTGTAAAAGCTGTGTTAGGCCGAAGTGTGCTTTTTCTCAGAACAGTGGGTGTTACAGAGATTATTTTAGTGGGAAGCCTGTAGAAAGATGAAGGTGCTTCCGTTTCCCTCTGCTGATTAGCAAAGGCCCAAATGGCAGGTGTGATAAACCTAGTCTTGATAGCCCCCTTTCCCTTCAATTCAAAGACTTGAGATCATAGGGTACATTTTTTTCTCCAAACAGGAACTGGCGTTTTCCTCTGAATTCTTCACAGATCAGACATTTATTCTACTTATGGCTGTGTCTCTACTTTTCTCTATTTCATGGTATATACAGAATGTTTTAAGTATTCTGGGAGGCCCTGCCAGCCCATAAAATCATTATCAGATTTCCAGTCTCTTGTGCCTCACTTAGATCTTCTAACGTATATTGCAGACCTGTTTTCAGCATAGCTTCTCGGCATGAGGAGCTTTTAAATGATGGCATCTAAATGTCCTGTATCCATTTCATTTCACACTGTGACTATTTTTGCATCTTTCTGACATTTGTAGTCCCCTTGAGGCAAATACTACAGCACTGCATTATGACCTGCAGCCCTCACAGTTGGGGAATCACAAATTTATTGTACCTACGACTTATTTTAAAATTGTCAGCATTTAAGGTTAGATTTAAGCAAAGCTTTTCTGAATTGCATGACTAACAGTACAAGAGTATGCATGTTAACTCAGAAGTAAGTCCCATTATGCTACTCTAAGAACGGTGTGCATAGCACTATAGCTTAAGCATTACAACAGGAGTGGGCAACACATGGGCCATGGGCTGCATGCACCTGCCCCCCTGCCCTTCCCATTCAACCCGCACAGACTGCTGCTGCATTACTGAAATTTGTGGGAGCAGCAAAACAAATGCTGATTTGCCACTGATTTTCAGCAGCAAACCACTACAGAACATTAGACTGGCAAAATTTAGCTTGTTTACTATTTCCCATCTTCTTACTGAGGAACCCTGTTCTGATAACCACTGTTCCGATAACAAGCTGAATATGAGCCAACAATGTGATGTGGCTGCAAAAAATGCAAATGCTGTTTTGGGCTGCATTAATAGACGTATAGCTTTAAAATCACGTGAAGTACTAGTTCCCCTCTACTCAGCACTGGTTAGGCCTCATCTGGAGTACTGTGTCCAGTTCTGGGCACCACACTTTAAGAAGGATGCAGACAAACTGGAGAGGGTTCAGAGGAGGGCAACGAAGATGATCAGGGGACTGGAAACAAAGCCCTACGAAGAGAGACTGAAAGAACTGGGCATGTTTAGCCTTGAGAAGAGAAGACTGAGGGGAGATATGATAGCGCTCTTCAAGTACTTGAAAGGTTGTCACAGAGAGGAAGGCCAGGATCTCTTCTCGATCATCCCAGAATGCAAGACACAGGATAATGGGCTCAAGTTACAGGAAGCCAGATTCTGGCTGAACATCAGGAAAAACTTCCTGACTGTTAGAGCAGTACGACAATGGAACCAATTATCTAGGGAGGTAGTGGACTCTCCCACACTGGAGACATTCAAGATGAAGTTGGACGGCCACTTCTCAGGAATGCTTTGACTTGGATTCCTGCATTGAGCAAGGAGTTGGACTTGATGGTCTTATAGGCCCCATCCAACCCTACTATTCTATGATTCTAACCCTGCTCAACTTTTAAGGAATTACAGGGTTCCGTGGAACTCAGTTTTAAAACCAATGCTATTATGTATTGTGTTACAGAGAGCTGATGCAACCAAGGGGATACAAGTGAGTCTTTCCCTATCCCACCAGATTATTGCCCAAATTGTGTATGATATAAATATTACACGGTTTTGAGGTTTTCCTCATAGTACACCTTATGACTAAGCACAAATGGACCAGGAGAGGAGGAATAATCTTTTCTACTCCCCTTTATCCCTCTTTTCAATTCATGGCATATTGTATGATGAAGAGGAAACTTGGCTTGCCAGAGATCTGAGAACTGGAGGGAGAGAGCTCAGAAGGAAAGGGCCATGAAACCAGCTACAATATCCTTGTTATTTGCGTGTGAGTGATTATTGTACAATGATTATGAATTTCAGATCAAGTTGTGCACTATCCTTCCTATGAGAGGCCTCATTTCAATAAGAAGTTCATAATGCAGCATGATAATAATGGTGCAATAGAGTTATTATGCTGGGTTTTTTGTTCTTTGTTTAAAAAAAGCAAATTGAAATGCAAATTGAGATACATGGAACTTTTCCTATTCTCTTGAGTGACTTATACCCAACACTCTATAATACTAAATGCATTGTTGTGAAATCAGTGGGATGTCTACCTCATGGCTGTGATCCCCATTTCTTGAATTTAGGCATGGAAGACACCAGTACACATGCTTTGGGCTTTGTCCTTAGTGTTCTCAATCACTAGCGGCTTGTCAGTTTACACAATCAAGCTAGCTTGAATCTGTTTCCAGAGAGGACTATGGACAAAGCCCTGCAGGAGGTATTTTCTGAGCAGACCCTGAAATCATGGTCAGTGTATTTGGGATTCACTACCTATTTTCCACATTTCAATAAGACCTTAACAAGTACTTCCTAAAGGAAAAAGCTTGTCATGTCTTTAGCTAAATCTGCAGAGTTATTTGTTTACGAAATTTGATGACTGGATACCTTTGTACAAGAAATTAGTAGTACTATGTGTACTTTAATACAGTTGTCGAGGTCAAAAACAAATCATTTCACAAAACACCACTACCAATGTGTTACTTAGTTTTTGTGTGTGTTTCTTTTAAAATTTAATTTTCTTCTGGTCACTAGAGAATTGCCAGCAAACAGAAATATAAAGCTATTTCAGCAGAAATACTATAAACTGTGCAATATGATCCACTACTGGTTTTCATAAGAGGAAAATAGCACTATTTTGTGAAAGTATGGAACAGAAGCTTGGCTCCATTCATGTATATGTTAGATACATTTTTATAGATGATCTTTCTGGCTTTACAGATAATAAATGCCAAGTTCCAGATTGATCTGGGCAGGAATCAGGTTTCTTAAGTGCATTATCACAGCTCTTCCATTTGTGGCCTTTTCCTACCGCAGTAACTTGACTATAAATCAGGAAAAGACTTCAATGCACAATGGAAACTGCAAAAAAAGCCCCAAATCTGTATTTGTTTTGCTTTCTCTTTACTGTTGGTGAGCTGTGTATATTGGGAATTTCTTGGCTACAGCCATGTCGATCTTCTGAGCATGCACAGTTGTTATACTCTACATCAGCCTTCCCCAACCTGGTACCTTCCAGATGTTTTAGACTTCAACTCCCATGAGCCCTGGCAGCATGGCCAATGGTCAGGAATCCTGGGAGTTGTAATCCAAAACATCTGGATTTGGATTTGTTGGGGAAGGTTACTCTACATGCTGTAGTAATACTGTACATAATAGGCACAGGTATATTGCCTATATCCTTCAGCAGTATTTCTTGTTGTTGCTTTAAATTTTCACTTATTTACAAGATAGTGATACTAATAATAAGTGCATTCCAAAAAATACCAAGGTGGCAATAGCCACCCCTCCACAAAAAAGATGCCCAATTTTTCCTTCGAACAAAACATATGTATATGCAGAAGACAACCCATATGTCAATTGTTAGCATGTGGTTTGCCCGCATAGGGTACCAAATTCCATCCCCTACATCTTCAGTGAAAGGATCTCACACAGAAGGCTTGGTATTGCCTGAGATGTTGGGAAGCTGCAGACAGAATAGATAGTGCTGGACTAGTTAGATCAATGGTCTGATGCAGTATATATAAATTCATATTTAAAATCATCCATGTAGTTAAAGGTTTGAAGCAAAGGTAAGTAGTAGTAGAAGCAAACTGATGAGTCCAAGCTGGCTTTCAAGCTGATTTAATGGCTTTTTGTGGTAAAAGTGTTACCAGACAATGACTTTTGCCCTCAGTATTCACCTCAAAAAGTTGATTGTTCAAAGTCAGAGCATTTTACTATATTACAGTAGTCTTGTTAACTTGAGCAATGATTTGCAAGAAAATTGAATGCTTTGAAAGACTAGAGAGACTTTTTAAGGGCTTTCTGAAGTATGTGGATGACTATACTCAACTGAAGGAAATTCATTTGTGGTGCATGAAGGATTGAGGAGCCTTACAAACCGTTTGGGGGTTTGAGAATAGCACACATGAACACACACAAAGTAAATGATGCAACAATTTGGGTTGTGTGTCTGTATGTTCCTATTTTCTGTGTGAAAGGCTTTATTAACTAAAGTTTCAGCTTCAGACCAGTGGTTTGATGCAATTTTGACAACATTTGTCTATTTAATTGATATAATCCTCCTTGTTCTATGTAAACAACCCTAATTATCAAAATTTGGCATCTGTCCCTTGTATAACAGTCAAATCACTTGACTATTTAGCATTTTTCCTTTATTACTTTAATTTTATTTGTTCACACATGGGCTTTTTATTTGTTATAGCACTATAGTAATCCTCCCCTGCTAGACCCCATGATTTGAATCCTGTTTCAAATATCTTTTTATGAAATAATCATAGAAACAAACAAAAACATTAAATATGCATTGCTTTATTAAATATTATGAAAATGTATGCAAATGATAAATGAGGCATGATTGATTTGATGCAGTCTAGGTGCATTTCTTGGAATCTGTGCCAAGAAGTAGACTTTATTCCATTGCCTTTGTTCTCCTCTAATCCAGAGCGTCACGAAAATATTCAGTATCGCCAGATACAGAGATTTAATTTCCAGAAAGACAGATGAGTTTCAAAAAGCATCTATGGATATTTCTCGTTCAAAGTGGCATGTATCAGCCCCTCACTTGAATGGAGGAAGTCCATATTTCTCCTCTCTGAAGAGAAGCGGTGTTTTTCTTGCTGCCACTAAAGGGAGTCCTCCTTTGGGACCTTGTTAGATGCTTTCATGTGAAGACCATTTGACCCAGCTCTGATTAGTGAGCAAGCTTAGAAGGCAAGAGTGGTTGGGGGATGCCTTTGGCTAGTGTCCTCCCTCCTTCTTGAGTAGGCGAAAACTCTCAGTGGAATATATTAGGGATAATAACAGGGTAAAAAAAAAGGTAGTTGAAAGAACTGAGCTAGATAGTGCTTCTTTAAACACACACACACACACACACACACACTTTAAGCTTCTGTTCTTTCCACAAACAAAGGTGTAGTGTGCATTAGTACCACCATTTTTATCTCCCCGTTCAATAATGATCCGTGTATATTTCCTATGGAACTGGCATTAATTAATACAGGTTTCTAAAATACAGCAGGCACTTTCACTATATAATGTATCATTGTTTAATATAATAAAACAACCTTATTGAACTAAAACGTGAGAGGAAATATTAATATGTTGCAAACATTTATATGTTTTGTTTCTTAAAACAATTCTTGTTTCTCAGAAGGATTCATTAATACAGGTTCTTCTGATTTACAGAGTTTGTGAAGATAGACCTGCAATTGTTAACATGCCAAAACGAAGACTCTAGCTTCTTTCAGATGTTATTGAAATTTGTAGAGGGCGGAATGGAACTGCCCACACCTAACTTCCCATGTTCACTTATCAGTACAGATAGAGAAAAGTAGGTGGAGAAAATTTTGGATCAGGAAAGCTTTTACAGTTGGAAATGAGTGTGATCAGTGAATGGGTTGGGGGAAGGGCAGTAATTAGGAATGGAAAAATGACTGGAATGATCCATCTTTCCCTTGCCTGTCAATCTTGATGGGCCAAATGCTGTAGAAACCTAACATCACAACTTGGATTTTCCAACTGAAAGAAACCATTACTAATAAAAGCTGGAGTGTTACGTAATTATACGTGGTACCTTTGCAAAATATTGATACATTACAGAAAACCCAACTTTGTCGGTGTTGTGTTGTGTTTTGCTTTGTTTGCTTAAAGAAGATATGTTGGTTCTGAATTTATAACATTCCAGTTTTGTATGATTTAAATAAATTACATACATTAAAATATAAAATATATTTATAGATAAATGAACTAATACTATGTAAATGTGGCATGGAGTATACCATCAAGGGTGAGCTGTTCCACCTTCTCCCCCCGCCCCCGACTTTAAAAGCAAGGCTGGAGCTGCAGCTTGGGAAGCTCTGCTTTAGGGGGAGGCGCTGTTGCAACCAAGGCATTTTTTTCTCATCTGCTCTGCCCATTTCCCTGCCTGGGAAACCTTATAAGGAGCTCTGAATTATTCCAGCTCTACTTTGGCATTTTTGCTGATGGGCTTTTGCTTTTGGATATGTAGGAAGTGTGTTCAGGCTGCAGGGTTTTTAGTTGTTTTTAGTTTTAAACAGCTGTTGTGATATTTCTCCTTTAAAGTTGTATTTGATGTATTGTTTGAATATTGTATTTGTATATTTTTGTGAGCCGCTTTGGGGGGCTTTTGGCCGAAAGAAATAAAGTATAACGTAACATAGAAGCAATATTTATGTACATTACCTTGAAAATCCTAAAATACTGTATTTTTCACTAGAATCTAGAGTCTAAATGTACAGAAAACTAAAACAAAACTCCTTTTGGGTGTAATATTTTGCCTTTTAAAAAAGCTACTTTCTTTTGCTGCTTTCTGTATTATTCTAACATTTTAAGTATAGTAAATGTTTGTCAAGTGTAAATGGCAGTTCTCCATTATGTGTTTGGTTTTCATTTAAATATCTTCTAAAGCCCTCTCAGTCCAGTGAGCAATTCGGCCAGAACATACAATGACACCACAAGTGAAATGAGGCAGTGATCCGGAATGGGCACCAGTCACCAGTGAAATTACACTGTCCCTCAATGAATGGCA
Organism: Heloderma suspectum; assembly: GCF_057233095.1. Lineage (NCBI taxonomy): Eukaryota > Metazoa > Chordata > Lepidosauria > Squamata > Helodermatidae > Heloderma > Heloderma suspectum. The sequence continues at coordinate 73,250,208 of NC_139460.1, read as the reverse complement.
GTTTGTCATTCATGTGAAGAAAGTGAGGTCCCAGAGAAAGTTCTCAGTTCCTTAGACATTTCCAATAAGTAGACAGATATTGGAATGGGTCTTCTAAATTAACATAAGCCTCTCTTATCATACCTATTTAATAAAATTCTAATATAAGAGAGCATGCTATGGGTTAGAAAAACTCTAGGGAATTCTGTAAGGGGGGGGATGAAGATGACCCTTCATTTAAATTGAAATAATGTTGGGTTTCTTCAAATTTTAATACTGTGCCAAGCTCCCTCCCAAATAGTGTGGATAGAATCTAATCTGCATACCAGGTTGTATCACATTTATCTGTATATGAGATTTCCTTGATCTTTCTCATCCCTGGTGTGAAATAGGAGATGGATTATGGAAGTAGGGAGATTCCAGGTAAATGTTTTTATTATTTATTTGTTTATTTCTTAAATTTGTATCCTGCTTTTCCACCAAATGGTGCCCAAGGTAGCTTTGTTGTTCAGTTGTTCAGTCGTGTCCAACTCTTCGTGACCCCATGGACCATAGCACGCCAGGCCTTCCTGTCCTGAGCTCTCTCCCGGAGTGTGCTCAAGTCCATATTCATTGTATCGGTGATGCTATCTAGCCATCTCATCCTCTGCTGCCCCCTTCTCCTTTTGCCTTCAATCTTTCCCGGCATCAGGGTCTTTTCCAGAGAGTTTTCTCTTCACATTAGGTGGCCAAAATATTTGAGCTTCAGCTTCAGTATCTGTCCTTCCAATGAGCAGTCAGGGTTGAATTCCTTTAGGATTGACTGATTTGACCTCCTTGCAGTCCAGGGGACTCGTAAGAGTCTTCTCCAGCACCACAGTTCGAAGGCATCAATTCTTTGGCGCTCAGCCTTCCTTACAGTCCAGCTCTCACAGCCATGTGTTGCTACTGGGAAAACCATAGCTTTGATTATACGAGCCTTTGTCGGCAAGGTGATGTCTCTGCTTCTTACTATGCTGTCTAGGTTTGCCATAGCTTTCCTCCCAAGGAGCAAGCGTCTTTTAATTTCATGGCTACAGTCACCGTCTGCGGTGATCTTGGAGCCCAAGAAAATAAAATCTGTCACTGCTTCCATTTCTTCCCCTTCTATATGCCAGGAAGTGATGGGGCCAGATGCCATGATCTTAGTTTTTTTAATGTTGAGTTTCAAACCAGCTTTTGCACTCTCCTCTTTCACCCACAACAAGAGGCTCTTTAGATCCTCTTCACTTTCTGCCATTAGGGTGGTATCGTCTGCATATCGGAGGTTGTTGATAATTCTCCTGGCAATCTTAATTCCGACCTGTGATTCATCCAACCCGGCATTTCTCATGATGTACTCTGCATATAAGTTAAATAAGCAGGGTGACAATATGCAGTCTTGTCGTACTCCTTTCCCAATTTTGAACCACTCGGTTGTTCCATGTGTGGTTCTTACTGTTGCTTCTTGACCCTCGTACAGGTTTCTCAGGAGACAGATAAGGTGGTCTGGTACTCCCATCACATTTAAGAATTTGCCACAGTTTGTTGTGATCCACACAATCAAAGGCTTTAGTATAGTCAATGAAGCAGAAATAGACGTTTTTCTGGAATTCTCTTGCTTTCTCCATGATCCAGTGAACGTTGGCGATTTGATCTCTAGTTCCTCTGGCTCTTCGAAACCCAGCTTGTACTTCTGGTAGTTCTCGGTTCGCATACTGCTGAAGCCTAGCTTGTAGGATTTTGAGCATCACCTTGCTGGCATGTGAAATGAGCGCAATTGTGCGGTAGTTTGAACACTCTTTGGCGTTGCCCTTCTTTGCAATTGGAATGTAAACTGACCTTTTCCAGTCTTGTGGCCACTGTTGAGTGTTCCAGATTTGTTGGCATATTGAATGCAGCACTTTAACAGCATCATCTTTTAGGATTTTAAATAGCTCAGCTGGAATACTGTCATCTCCGCTAGCTTTGTTGTTACTAATGCTTCCTAAGGCCCACTTGACTTCACTCTTGAGGATGTCCGGCTCAAGTTCAGTGACCGCACTATCATGGCTATCAGGGACATTAAGATCTTTCCTGTATAGTTCTTCTGTGTATTCTTTCCACCTCTTCTTAATCTCATCTGCTTCTGTTAGGTCCCTGCCTTCTTTGTCCTTTATCATGCCCGTCTTTGCACAAAACGTTCCCTTGAGATCTCCAATTTTCTTGAAGAGATCTCTAGTCTTTCCCATTCTGTTGTTTTCCTCGATTTCTTTGCATTGTTCATTTAAGAAGGCCTTCTTGTCTCTCCTTACTATTCTCTGGAACTCTGCATTCAGTTGGATATATCTTCCCCTTTCTCCCTTGCTTTTCGCTTCCCTTCTTTCTTCAGCTACTTGTAAAGCCTCATCAGACAGCCACTTGGCTTTCTTGCATTTCTTTTTCTTTGGGATGGATTTCGTTGCTGCCTCCTGAACAATGTTACGGACCTCCGTCCATAGTTCCTCAGGCACTCTGTCTATCAGGTCTAATGCCTGAAATCTATTCCTCACCTCCACTGTATATTCATCAGGGATATGATTGAGGTCATACCTGAATGGTTTAGTGGTTTTCCCTACGTTCTTCAATTTAAGCCGAAATTTTGCAACAAGAAGCTCCTGATCTGAGCCACAGTCAGCTCCAGGTCTTGTTTTTACTGACTGTATAGAGCTTCTCCATCTTTGGCTGCAAAGGATATAATCAATCTGATTTCAATATTGACCATCTGGTGATGTCCATGTGTAGAGTCGTCTCTTGTGCTGTTGGAAAAGAGTGTTTGCTATGATCAGCGTGTTCTCTTGGCAAAACTCTATTAGCCTTTGTCCTGCTTCATTTTGTACACCAAGGCCATGCCTGCCTGTTATCCCGGTGATTTCTTGACTTCTTACTTTAGCATTCCAAGTAGGGGTGGACGAAAGTCACTTACCTGTCCTCGAATCTTGTTCGCGGTGGGGGGGAGGCGCTTCGCTGCTCCCCCTGCGAAGTTCAGGCTGGGGGGGGAGGCTTCCCGCCTCGCCCGGCCGAAATTCAGGCCGGGGGGGAGGCTTCCCGCCTCGCCCGGCTGAAATTCAGGCCGGGGAGGAGGCGCCTCACCTCGCCCGGCCGCGAACTCAAAAGTTTTTTTTTTTTAAACACCCCCGTGATAGGCTACGTGACGATTGACGTAGCCTATCACGGCTGACTTTGCAAATCTAGCCGTGATAGGCTATGTTAATCGTCACGTAGCCTATCACGGGGGCGTTTTTTTTTTTCTTTGATTGGAATGGCGGCGGCGGCAGCCGATCGAAAGACCAGCTGCCGCTCCCGCCCCACACGAACACCCGCCGAACCGCCGGCCGGACCCGCCGCTGGGAGGGACATTCGGCAAAGGTAAGTCCCGTCCCGGGGGGGTGCGGGGGCGGAGAATTTCTCCCCGAAACTTGTTCGGGGGGCCGAACACGTTGGCGCTCGGCCCCCCGAAGTTTCAGGGAGAAATTCTCCGCCATCCCTAATTCCAATCCCCTATGATGAAGAGGACATCTTTTGTTGGTTTTAGTTCTAGAAGGTGTTGTAGGTCTTCATAGAACCGATCAACCTCAGCTTCTTCGGCATCAGTGGTTGGGGCATAGACCTGAATTACTGTGATGTTGAATGGTTTGCCTTGGATTCGTACTGAGATCATTCTATCGTTTTTAAGATTGTACCCCAGGACTGCTTTTCCCACCCTTTTGTTGACTACGAGTGCTACTCCATTTCTTCTAAGGGATTCTTGCCCACAGTAGTAGATATGATGGTCACCTGAATTAAATTCGCCCATGCCTGTCCATTTTAGTTTGCTGATTCCCAAGATGTCAATGTTCAATCTTGCCATCTCATGTTTGACCACCTCCAGCTTACCTTGATTCATTGATCTGACATTCCAGGTTCCTAAACAATATTGTTTTTTACAGCATCGGATTTTCTTTTCACCACCAGACACATCCACAGCTGAGTGTCCTTTCGGCTTTGGCCCGGCCACTTCACTCTTTCTGGTGCTACTTGGAAATCCCCTCTGCTCTTCCCCAGTAGTATATTGGACACCTTCCGACCTGAGGGTCTCATCTTCTGGCGTCATATCTTTTAGCCTTGTGATACGTTCCATGGGGTTTTCTTGGCAAGAATACTGGAGTGGGTTGCCATTTCCTTCGCCAGTGGACAACATTTTGTCAGAACTCTCTGCCATGACCTGTCCGTCTTGGGTGGCCCTGCACGGCATAGCTTATGGCTTCACTGAGTTACGCAAGCCCCTTCGCCACAACAAGGCAGTGATCCATGAAGGGGTGGCATGATGGTATAACACAGAGTAAAAAGAACCCCAGAATGCACATGTAGTGTTCAGAATCTGCCAGTGTGAATGTCTAGAATGTTTTAAGCAGTGTTTACTAGAGATGCTGGTGGACTTGAATAAGAGCTCCATATCCTGGCACCTTCACCCCACCCATTCTCAGTAGTAGCAAGCACCCCTGCAAGCCAACCTTTCAAATCCCCCCCCCAAAAAAAAACAGGTTTCCTGCCTTCTCTTCAGTTGCCTTCCAAGTACAGATGGGAGAAGCAGAAGGAGTGTGGAAAGAGACTGAAGAAGAAAGGATTTTTTTTTACCCTTTCCCAATTTCTCCTTGATGTGCTGATTAGCAGCACATTGAGGAGAAAAACCTGGAGGCTGATGGGAGATGGATTTCTCTCTAATGCTGCTGCAGCAGGCCTAAAAAGAACATCTTCTAACAGCCATCAAAGAAGAAGAAGGGGGAACTCCCTCTTTAAATTCTCCATGCACTCCTGCTGTTTGCATCACCACTGCTAGCACTTGGCTGGTCAGTGAAGGGAATGGGTGAGTGTATTTGGTGGGGGTAGCAGGGATTGGATAGACAGGGTGAGTATTTTTCTAAGCACACTGTTTTGACTTGGAAAAATTATCCAGCCCTCCCAGTTTTATATCATTGAGATCTCAAAATTGATTTTTTTAGTGAGCAAAACATCTTTTAATGTTGGTTTTCATACTGAAATGTGAAATGATTGGGATAGCCTACACTGTACATCCAGTATGTAGGGATGTAGATGGGGGAGGGCTGTCAGAATTGCAGTGAGAAATGTCAGTCAAGTCAGTTTCATGAACTATATTGCGAATTTCCATTTTGGTTTTTTTTTCAGTTTCTAATATGCAAACATCCCTTCAGACTGTGAATACCAGATGATATAACCATGGAAAAGATGGATTCATATTTGAATGTATTTATTTCTGCATTATTATTATTATTATTATTATTATTGCTATTATTATTTGTAAGTCTCCCCTTTTTATTTCTGCTTTCTAAAGGCACATTCAAGAATAATTGTTTTCCTCAGTGCAGTAACAGAATTATGTGGGTGGGTAGAATTGAAACCATTTATGGGTCTTTTCCAGGCCCATTCATATTTATATTATGGTGAATGTGGTATTAACAAAGTTCATGTTCTGTTCATGTGGCAATTTGCCAACAAACTAAGATACACTTCAGGTGTTATTTGGTGTGTGTGTTTATTTGTGTGAGAAATATAAAAATGACAGTTAATCTATTTAGCATATCTCATCAACATGCACAGCATATCCCACAATCTTTTCAAGGAATTAAAGGGAATTCAAAAGAGAGATTATAGTGTGTAAACAATGGCAGTTTAGATATCTTGCCTACTGGCCTAAGGTCCCTCCATAGATCCTGCCGAGTTTACCTTCTGTATCAGTAGTTAATTAAGGTGAAACATGAGGTAATTAGGGCTAATCCGAGTGCTATCCTGCTGGCCTATTGCCTCTCAGGCCATCCCCCAAACCAAAATCCTTTTTCACAGCTTGTGAAATGGTGCCTTTCTTTGAACACATTTTTAAAATTGATGGCCATGTTTATTATAAACATTGCACCTAATTCTTGGGATTAGAATGTCCCTGATGAAGCACAAAAGAATATCTCTATCATATATCAAATATTCCAAAGATTAAAAATAGCATTGTTTAAAACACACACACACACACACACACACACACTTAAGTAGAATGTTTTCTCCCTGTAACTGACAGGATTTAAGAAATGATGTTGTTACCTCTGCTTGTTTTCGGCAGCCTTCATGAAATTGTTCATTTATTCTTTGCGATTTTTTAGTACAAAACCGAGTGACAGTCCTTGAACATGCCTGGTAAACATAATGCACATGTTGAAAGAGGCACTTCTTGTAGTTCTTGAAGGAGTCGCCAGAGAAAAACTTCACTTGTGCTTAATTTCAGGATAATAGCAGACTTCAACTGCAATCCTACACACACTTACCTGGGAGTAAATTCCATCAAACTCAGTGGGCTTACTTTTGGGTAGACATGTGTAAGATTGCACTGCTTATTAAGCAATATAATGAGGTTTGTTCGTTATACCTCAGAAGTGCCCAGTAACCCAAACTCACTGGGTGGTGTACAAATTAAGAACTTAAAATACAACGTACCAATAAAACACTGGCAATAAAACAGTTCAGATAAAATCAAGATACGTAATAATGCAAGATACATTTCATGTGAGCTATTTAGGTAAGGCCAATCAGAAGGAATGGTTTTCTATTAGCTTTGTTATACCCCAGAAAAACAATAAGAATTAAGTCCTGTGCTTAGAAGAAAAGTGCTGAGTATAGCAAGAGTTCTTTCTGACTAAGCACACATAGGATCAGGCTTTTAGCATTTAAGGGTGCGATCCTATGCACATTTAGACATAAAAAAGGCCTATAATTCCCAGCATGTGACAGCCAACATGGCTGGCTGAAGGGACACTGGGAGTTGTAGGACCTTTATCTGTCTAAACATTCATAGGATTGTACCCTAAATGGATTATCTAAGCTCTTCATTTAAAACCAATAATACAATAAGCAGTAGTTCCAGAATATATGTTTGTGGAGTTAGATTTGAACCCTAACAGGGGATAAAACACGAGTCACAGTTCTGATTATTATTATTTTCAATTAACTTGCTCATATTCAGTATCATTTTCATATTATAATAAAAACAGAAATTCTAAAAACTGGTCAAATCCTGAATTTGAATTTATAGAAAATAAGTCCTGTGGCTTATTACTCAGATTCTTTTTGGACTCATACAGGAAATTGGTAAGTTCTTTCGGGGCCCTGGATAAAGGCTCAAATAGATGGCTCCTTTGGCTCCTCCTCTTTGAACTATGCTGAAATCCTCCTTGCAGCTCTGCCCCATTTCTTTTGTGGGGTAGTTCAGAAGCTGCACTCTTGGTCTAACAATTTGAGAAGAGGAAGGATTCATGAGTAGTTGCCTAGTAACTGCTGGACATGGTCCTAATGACTTTCTGGCGGATGGGATCTGTACACTAGCAGCAGGGACACCTGGCAGCTGTCTCCATGCCATATTCCCAAGGTCTGGCATGCTGAACCATTGTCCATTTTGTCCAATGGGCCTTGATAGTATAGCCCTACATTAGACATCAGATATTGTTTTTGTTTAATTAGAACCAAATGCAGGTTTGCTCAATATGTATTTTATTCTGCTAGTGACAGTTAGTTGTTCTTAAGTGTAAGCATTAATGTTCGCTTAATCATATTTTGATTACATTGATCCTCATTTCTTGAGAAGAATGAAGTGGGCTTTTAAGAAGAATTGTGTAACATGTTTTGGTGGTGGTTTGTGCTAGAAAACAAATGAGGCAGAATCATTGCTGCTCATCTCACTGCTTCTGTTTCAGAATCTTTATGTCTAAATTGAAAAAGCTTGTGCTTAATTGTGACTTCTGTCTCATTCCCTATGCTAACTAACCAAATTTCTGTGCTACCCAACAGAGCCATTATGGCAGCCCAATGCACTACATTATAGTTTCAGGTTTAAAACAAAGGGAATTTCTTAGATATTGGTTTTATTCCTTTAATAGTCTACAGCTTTTAAAAATGAAGGGTAGGTGGGGCATTCCCTCTGCATAAATGCAAAGAGGATTTGCAGCATGACATTTAGAAACACATTGTATGAGGTTTGCTATTGATCCCCCATGGTGGGGATGAGTGCTCAGAGAGAATAAATGGGCCACTTTTATGAGGCTCCTTGTCATCATGGATTTAGCTGTTTCATTTGCAGATTCCTGTAAATGTTTATTTGATTCATAGCCGGTAATTTTCCATTGGATAGAGAATCGACATATCGTCAGCAAATGACTGTATGTCATTAATACTTTCAAGTGGCGCCTGAAAATGTTCACGCAGTTGCATTGATTCAAACTGTCTACTATGCCATACTACCCGAGCTTATGGTGCAGTGCTGTAGAAATCACTGTCAGATAAAAAACAGAAAGTAATGGCGCTTGGTTATGAACCAAGTTAACATAGACACTAATATTTGACATTACTGTTGTGTCACATGAGTATGAGGGAGGAAATGTGTTATTTATTTTGTACTTGTCATTTTGAAAGGTATGGTTTTAATATTTTTCAAACAGTAGGAATAGCATTCTAAACTGCTTGAATCTGATTTTTATACCTCCATGGTGAAACATGATTGTCAGTTATGGACATATTCCTGAATACATCCATTTTTGCATACTGCTAAGAGCCAAGGGGTTTCATTATTTATTTCTGCTGGGGCACATCTCATCAAACAGCCACATCCCTTCCAAAAGTATAACATAGTAAGTCCCATGAAGGTAACAGGGACAGTTGTTCAGAAACAGGGTTCAGGGCACAGGACTAGAATTGGAACATATTATGGGCTGGAGCATAGGGCAGCAGAAGAGAATCTGTAGGCTGGATTCAACCCTTCTCTGAGCAGGTGATTGGCACTATTGAAGCCAATCAATTTGACTAAGGCTGTGCATATGCAGCCTCTCCCCATTGGGAATTCCCCAGTGTTTTACATGTGAGAATATTGCATGGGAGGGCACAGACAGAGCTGCTCCTAGTGTCCATCCCTTACCCCTGGAACTGCTGTTCTGAAGCTAGAGCCTGAGTATCTTCTTGATATGATGAAATATCTTTTTATTCAGCCAGGTGGTTAGTGGCAAGGGTGAGAAAAGTGTTCCAATTCATTCTCAAATCAATGTGAAAACATGGATGAAGATGGTATATCTTCCTAAAAAGAAATAAATATGGTGTGTGAGAGAGGGGGGGCGGGGAGAGAGAGAGAGCAGGGGAAAACGAAGTAGACTTTGATTATATTCTACAATGCTCCATTTGTAACAATACTTACTTGGATTTTCATAAGAGAGCTAAATAGGCTCCCCACCCCTCTATTTTCCTACAAAAATTTTAATTTAGTAGAATACACTAGCTCTGGGATAAAAGCTCTGCTTACATTTTGTCTCATACCTCTTTCTGTGTTTTTGTATGTGGCATATTTTGAGGTTTTGTGGACATTTAAATTTAGGAAATTTCATTTGTTACACTGCCTTCTCTAATGGCCAGTGTGGAATAATTTACCAAAGGGATAATAAGCTTCTTAAATTAGACTCTCAATTAGTATTCCATTTTTCCTGTGTTCTTTAGGTCTTCCCATTGTACCTGCAGGGAGATACCTGTAACATCCCATAGCTGTTTTAGTAAAATACAGTTGATAACTCATCCAACCTGTTGTATGTTAGACAAATGTGGCTTAATTTAAATGCAATGAGTGTGTGAGGTGCATAGGAATAGGTGATGAGTCAATACATAGAATCCACCTTTGATCTTTCCTACCCTTAGTAAGGGAATAGTCTTATAAACTCCAGTAATATGTTTTGGGATATGTAAAGTACTCTGTCATCAAAGTGCTCTCCATTGTCCTGACTTTATTCCAATACTTAAACAACTGTTATTCACTGTCAAAATACACAAGATTTAAAAAAAACATATAGCTCGGCTCTTCCCTTTTCAATAGACTGTCCCCAGACGCTCCCAAATGTCAATAGTTATCTCACTGGAATATTTTGCATAAACTCTTGAAATTCAGAATAACCTTTTTCTAGCCCAGCTGTAAAAAGGGAGAGTCAGCAGCGATAGGCCCTGACATTTCCCGCACTATACTGGTATGGGCCTGATTTGTACGTATCACAAAGAAGTAGGTGATGTGTTATGTCCTTTTCATTTTCCTAAGGAAATACTGCAGCAGTTTACCAACAGCCAGAATGTATGTACATATGTATTAACTAATCACATCTGTATCCTTTTCCCAAGAATCTCAGTGAACATATGTTAATGCCATCTTATCCCCACAACAAACCTGAAAGAGAGTGACTGGCCCCAAGTCATCCAGTAAGTCTCATGGGTTAGTGAGGATTTGAACCCACGTCTTCCTGGTCCAGGTTCAACATTCTATATAATACAACCACATAGGCTTTGAAGAAACAGTTCTACACTAAATCAGCTAAGTGATTTGACAGAGATAAGGAAAAGAAAAGCAGGTTTATGTTCTGTTGAGTCTGGAATACAAAACTAAGGCCACATAACTAGGAAACCAAAAAGCTTTGAGAACATAAATATGCTGTAGTAGATATTATGCCCAACCCATACAAAACAATCTATTCTACACAAATAGTGTGTTTTCCCTATTGTGCTTCAAGCTAGTAACTTATTTTTTATGCAAATAGATGGATGTTGATTAGATTCTGCAGGAGGGGGGAATAAAGATGATTTTACAGAAGAATTAAACATTCTTTCATTCACAGCTAGAGCTATACACTTTTCAGATTTAAAATGGGATGAGAGCTGCCATGCTGTGCCACCTGTCTTGTTTTAAAATGTAGGGCATCAGACATGCATGCATAGCTACTCCTGTCATTTTTTCAGTGAAAAATTAAAACTAAGCAGCTTGCAGTGCTGTCTTGAGTTTTCCAAACAAATGAAAAGCACCAGTGTGAACAGGGTTAAATAAAGTCAAAGGGAATTCTTGCATATGCAGTGTTTCAAGGCTGCATTTCTAAATAATAGTGGGGGAAGAGAGTACGAGAATTTCATTCCTGTTCACAAATCACCCAAACATGTCTTGTTTGGAACCCCGAAAATGAGCAGGAATGCAATTCTTGAGAAATTTCCCCAATTTCCCAGACTTGTGTTTGAAAGTGCGCACTTGTGCACTCCCCCCCCCCATCTTAATTTTCATGCTTTAGCCTGTGGGAGGAAATGTGCATTTTAAAAAATGTGTATTTTTTAAAATGCACTTCCCCCCCTTTGAAAATGCACATTTTCCCAATCAGGAAAAAAAAAGATGCTTGTGTTCGAGAATGCAAATGGGGTGAAACAAGCTTTGAGGAAGAGTTTGGAGAATCTCAACGAGCTCAGACATTGCCTATCCCTAAGTAATAGACAAAAATATTGTAATCCATGATGGGAAATTGCATTAAAAAGTCAGCTGTCTTGACATTCAAATTGGAAAAAGGGGTTAGAATATCAAGAATAAAAAGGGAGAAGATTCAAGTAGTTACAGTATGGTGACTGAAGGGATGTGCTTTCATCCACAGATATATGTGAGTTCAGAAGCTCTTTGTTTTTGTTTTTCTTTGTTTTTCGAAGGCTAGAAGTAAAATCAATGGATTCCCTTTCAGTCTAGATTGGAACTTTGAAAACATTCAGTGAAATGTGAAAAGTAGCTTCCCTATATTTGATCAATTTTATTTATTGCCAAAACAAAAAGCTCAGCACTACATAGAGAGAGAACAACAGCTGTGAAAAGTGTGTTATCTTGTTGGTTGATGCTGTGCAAAATAAATATTTATAAAAACACATGTTTTTAATTGCACAACAGGAAATGTGAATATGATACTGTAAGAAAGCAAACAGATCCCACCTACCATATCCCCATATCCACATCTGGTCAGAAGAAGGGGAAAGAAAGAAAACAACATGAAACACATTAAAAAAAAACAACAACAAGATTTATATTGTAATATGTTCCAAATTGCACCAGGTCTTTGTTCTGTGGCTTCAGGATTTTTCCTCATAGTCTAATATACATTCAAGAATCCATCAGATTTCATAAGTCTCGGGAACAGATTTATATTAATGGGTCCTCTACCACTGCTGTCAGAAGTAGCCACAATAAACTAAACCTCAGCAGGAAATGGTCTGACCACCACGACAGTCAGGTTAACATAACTCCCACCCCTGAGATTAATCTACTGATCTATCAGGAACACCAGATCTGGCATTACCTCTTCTTTTTCTGCAATGCTGGGACAGATCTGTGGTTGTCATGGCAGCCATGAAATCTTCAGCAAATCCATCTAAGGAAACCTTGGCATGAATATTGAGGTTCCCCCCAACAACAATACCGGTGTCCTCAACATCCTCAACATCAAATCCAAGACTACTTCCAACAGCAAAGAGACTGTTGTGACCAGGGTGGCCAATAGATCAATAGAATCCCCAATCTTTTCTTAGGCCATCACCAAATACAGATGCTCAAACTTGCATCCTGACTGAACACGTCTCCTGGAGAAGGAGATGGTATCCCTATACACCACCATGACACTCTCTCCATGGCCTTTGAGCATAAGTTGGTGCTGTACTGAATACCCAGGTGGGCCCAACTGGGAAAAGTCAACTCTGCCCAGTTCATCCACTCAGGTCTCAGTAATACACACCAGGTCAGCCTCTGCATTCACAATCATGTCATAGATGATAGACGTTTTATTATGGACCATTATGGCATTAAAAAGCAGAACCAGAAAACCCAAGGACATGTTCATCCAGGAAAGGACTGAAAGGGGGAATAGCTCTGATATATCTCACCACACTTGCCCCTCCCTGATTTACTGAAGTGTCAACTCCATCTCTTTCTCTGTCGGTCAATACTGTAATGTGGGTGCCCCTTTTTTCTCAGTGCCATACCTATTTTCCAGCCACATACTAGCTCCAGCTAAGTAACAGTTGTTCTCAGCAGAGAATTGATTAATTAGCTCAAAAATATTTGATAAATTGCTAAATAAAGATTTAAATTTTCAATAAAGTGCAGTCTAATGGCAATACATTTTTAAAATGCCAAACAGCGTTAACAATGCAGACAATTAAATAATTACTATTTAAACAGGATTCATTGTCATTCTTTATAAAATGCAGGGAAATCAAATTACCCAATTAGTGAAATCAAGTTACCTGAACCAGTCTAATTGTTACCTAGATATGAAGAGTTAGGGGTTCATCACATGGAGCTTTTATCCTGCTTTTGAGATGGCCCTCTCTCAGACGTTTGTGGGCTCTTTAGATGATGCCTTTACCCTCCAGGGTGTCTCCCATCATTTCCTCCAGCCTATCTCGTGTTTTCCCCAAATGCACAAAATCTGGTATTTCCAGCCCACGGAACTCAAGCGCCATGACCTCCCTGTGAAATTCTCCAATAGCAAAAGAAACCGCTGTGTCTGCCTGCTGCGGGCATTTGTTTTCAGTTCTTGGGGGCGGCCAGGATGAGATTTGACAGGAGCGAGGGCAAGAATTGCCTTTGCATTGCATCTCCTGCCTCTGCATTTCTCAACTGGAGGGAGAAGAGAGTAAAATGCCTCCTTGCAATGAAGGGAGACACACCTGATCCCCCACCCCACCAAGCTCAGAAGCAACATCCTCTGTTGTTTCAGAGCACCCTATTAAGTTCAGTTGGGCTTACTCCCAAGTAAGTGTGCTGAAGATTGCAGACTTATAGGGTGATCTTATGTCTACTCAGAAGTAAGTCCCATTAAGTTCAACACGGCTTACTCCCACATAAGTGTGCCAAGGGTTGCAGACTTACAGCACAATCTTACATTTTATGTCTACTCAGAAGTAAGTCAGAGGTTTCCTGGGGGCTGCAAGAAAACAGTACAGCAGAAGTTAAGCTACGAAAACAATACTCCCCCCCCTCTTTGCACACATTCTGGGGAGAGAGGGAGGCACTCCATCAGTTCAAACCACGTGGCTGTGGCTGCCATGTAAAGGAGTCCTTCCTAATCCCACAAAGAAACCGAAAGCAGGAAGCTCTGGAAAGGATGTGTTTTTTTGCGGGTTTTTTGCTTAATGTAGAAACACCCTTAGTAGATAGTAGGGCCTAACCGAGATTGGAATGCCTACAGAAATCTAGTGCCCTTCCCTCATATGTCCTGTTCAGCTACATGGTGTAAAATATATTTATATTATTCAGCAAAATGAGAGAACAGGATTCATTTGATGTTTTAACTTAGAGCAAACCATCTCTGAAACATAGAAGCAAAAACACTGGAGGAGAAAGCAAAAGCAATTAGCATCAAATACCATAATGGGTCCAGATATAGTCAGCCAGAATCCTTTGCCTATTTGTTTAGATTTCTTGATCCTGTCGTAGGTTTCTTGATTCCATCTGGCTTAAATTGTATTAATATTTGTATTAATTTTATCTGTGTGTATTCTTGTTGTTAACTAGCCTGAAGATTGGTATTAGTTCTCCCTTAATTTACAATGCACCATTTTAGAAATATTGACCTCTTAAAAAAAAGAAAAAGGAAGAAAACTGAGCAAAACCCAGTCTTGTTTTACTAAAGGAATGATATACTGATTCTATCTGACAGTGCTTTGTCCACAGATCAATATGAATGGACAGTATAGACCAGTTAAGAATGAAACAGGGTCAAAAAAGGTCAGCAAACGAACAAGGCATTTGAAATTATTGGGTAAATGAAATGTACATATCATAAAGTAGACCTGACAGTTGTTTATAAAGAACAGTGGCAAGTGGCAGTCATAGGAGGCGCCTTCTCCCTTCTTCTCTATATATGCAAATAAGCTTCCAAACACAGCTCCATTCCCTCCCTTCCATGCAGTTCCCTGTCCCAAATGCAAGCTGGGTTCCCCTCCCTCCGCCAAATCACAATTGTGATGAGATCTTATTTCTCTCATCCCCCAAATACAAATGACTTGCATATCTCTCAAGAATAGGGATGTACGAATTGTGTACCTTCAGTGCTGCTTGACTTCTGCAGTTTGCGGCCAGTGCTCCGTTCCACCGTTCACAAGCCCCCAGAATTCTCCTCTTTTTTCCCTGCTCTGAAAATTATGAAGATATATCCATACCAAAAACTGTAATTCTGGTGCCCAGCCATCTCTGTGAGTCTGCATAACTTCCATAAGAATAGCTATTTTTCGTAAATATTTTTTTTAAAAAAATTGAAATCCTCTGTCTCCATTTACTTTCAGCCAAAACACTTCCTCTTCCTAGGGGCTTCCCAAAAGAAGGCTGTCTTAGGTGTGCCTGAACGATAAACTCTTAGTTTAAAGCAACGCTGTTTTAAAGAAAGAAAAAACCTTTTAAAATGCTCATGCCAGTCCTGGAGCAGCATGGTCATTTTAAAAGGTATTTTCTTTCTTTAAAACAGCGTTGCTTTAAACTAAGAGTTTATCACTCAGGCACACCTAAGACAGCCTTCTTTTGGGAAGCCCCTAGGAAGAGGAAGTGTTTTGGCTGAAAGGAAATGGAGACGGAGGATTTCAGTTTAAAAAGAACACCCACAAACAAGGCGGTGAGCCCAATTCATTTTTTAAAAAAACTTACGTATTTATTATCGGAATATACTACACTGTGTTTTTATTTATGAAAATTTTGCAACTCTTTGAGGAAAAAAAAGTAGGAATGTATGAAAGTCACTTACCTTTTTGCGGAATTGATTCGCGGTGGGGGGGAGGTGCTCCGTCCCTCCCCTGGAATCCTCGACGGGGGGGGGAGGCGATCCGGTCCTCCCCCCCGGAATCCTGCCTGGCCGGCTCCGCTCCGCAGCAGCGCCGCAGAGCAGCTGGCCAGGGCCGTCCGCAGCCAGACTTCCGGCCGCGGACGGGCTACTGCATATGCAAATGGCGGCTGCCATAGCAGCCGCCATTTGCGTCCAGCCAGGCTTGGCAAAAAAACCACAATGGCATACATAAATGGCAGCGGCTACGGCAGCCTCCATTTGCATTCCCTATTTTTCGCCATTTTATCTTACGTAAATATTTACGTGGGTTATTATGGTGAAAAAAAGGGGAACACAAATAGCGTAGTGGGCGCTATTTGCGTTCCTTTTTTTTCCGCCGTAATAGCTTACGTAAATATTTACGTAGGATAAAATGCAAAGGAGCCGCCGCCGTCCGGAACATCCGCCCCAGTGCATTTGGTCTCACTGAAATCCGTGGCAGAATTCTCCGCCATCCCTAAAAAAAAGCCACTTGACTGCTGGCTCTGCAGGACCTCATGGTGCCGTTCCACAGAGGATTCCGTGGCACGGACTGAAGGGAATTTGATTCCATTTTAGTCTGTGGTGGAATTCTCTGACATCCTTACTCAAGAATAGATCTAACACAGGCCATTCTTCCTTCTTATTTTCTCTTTCATTTTCATGTTTCTCTCTCCCTAAACTGTTTGGATCAACAAGTGAGATTAAAAACTAGCTTAAGGGCACAGTCCTATGGGGATAGGCAGCCGGCTCCGAACTCGGAGGCGACCGCCTAGCCAATGCAGGGCAGGAGAAACACTGAAGGGATCATTCCCTCCGTGCTTCTCCTGCCCTGCATTTGAGGCTAGACAGCCGATTTCTGCTGTCTAGCCGCGGGAAGGCAGAGCAGGGGAGGAGGATGCCCGGCGATACATAGGATGTGTCATACCAGCATTTCCGCCTTCCCCGCTCCGGAACACACACACCCCGGATGCCTACAAGCCAGCACGGAAGGTGGGGAAGGTCGGTTCTCCGGGAACCAACCTCGAAGTGCAGGCTTTGAGGTCGCTTCCCAGAAAACCAGATATCCTATGGCCGTCTAGCTGCTGACTAGCAACCATAGGATTGCTCCACCCATCAATATAATGTAATGGTTACATTCTAATGTTTTATTGTGCTATTATATTGCTTGCTTCCATGGGTTTATACAGATAGGCTACTCACTTCTGCCCTGTAGGGATGACTGCTTCTTCTTCAGATGCCATAATTTGCAAGCTTCTGGTGGTGTCTGTACTAAAGCATTTGTAGTGCCTAGCCATTTCTTTATGCAAAGCTGAAATGGCAAATAGCCAGTCTTTGATGTGATGACCCACATTTGTTGCTGCTGCTGCTACTGCCTTTAGTTGTGTCATGAAGGAGAGTTTGTGGGACAAGGGAGCCCATTACCTCTCCCATTCATACTAAAAAGCTTTTCTGGGGACAATTTATTTTATGTTTTAATTGGGCTGAAGGAAAGAAGTGCATAGAAAGAAAAGCTCAGGATGATAGCTACCCACTGTCAGCTGTGTGTTGTGAAATATCCTGCTTTAAAAAATTTGATTCACTTTTTCATATACAAAAACAAAAAAAGTTTGTAAAATGTTAATCAGCAAATTATATTAGTCCCTGTTATGAACTTTATTGTTATTTATTGTAATATATATATATATATATATATATACACATACACACACATATACATACATATACATACATACATACATACATACACGTATAAAAGGAAGTGTTTGTTTGGACCCGAAAACCATACATCCAGTCGTTATAAAACTTTCAGGATTTGTTCTACTTCTACCTGGGATGTTTTCAGCCATAGTGAGAATTCCGTCCACCATCTTGAAACAAAATGCTGGCCATTCAAAATTGTTAAACATTTATTTTAACAACCCTGACAAGACCGAGGTACTTTTGGTGGGAAACAAGAGGAGGTTGGGGGATGTTGACCTGGTGTTGAATGGGGTACAGCTACCCTTGAAAGACCAGGTCCATAGCCTAGGGGTCATTTTAGACTTGCAGCTGTCCATGGAGGCTCAGGTGTCAGCTGTGAGCCGGACAGCACTGTACTAACTCCATCTGATATGGTGGCTGCACCCCTACCTTCCCGACCATCTGCTCCCATCGGTAGTACATGCCCTGGTCTCCTCTCATCTAGACTACTGTAATGCACTTTACGTGGGGTTACCCTTGAAGATGGTTTGGAAGCTGCAGCTGGTGCAGGATGCAGCGGCTCACCTGATTAAAGGCAGCCGCTGGCATGATGGTATCACTCCAGTGCTGAAGGAGTTGTACTGAGATCGGCGAGATCACATCACTCCAATGCTGAAGGAGTTGCACTGGTTACCAGTTGTTTGCCGGGCCAAATTCAAGGTGTTGGTTTTGACCTTTAAAACCCTATATGGTTCCGGCCCAGCCTATCTCAAGGAGCGCTTCCAGCAACACCAGACAGGCCGCTTAACAAGATCAGCCTCGGATGGCCTTCCCTCTGTCCCATCAACCAGGACAGCTAGGCTGGTGAGGACAAGGGAGATGGCTTTCTCTGTGGTGGCCCCCACTCTGTGGAACTCCCTCTCTAGGGAACTAGAGCCACGCCTCCTCTTTAATGAGCTTCCACCATACGTTGAAAACTTGGTTGTTCAGGCAGGCATTTGGGGTGGGTTAGGGAAATTTTAGAAAATGATGTTTTAATGTGTAGTGTTATTATTTTAAAACTGTTTGTATCATTGTATGTCACCCAGAGTGGCCGGGTGACTGGCCAGATGGGCAATTAAGAAAATAAATACATACATACGTACATACGTAAAATATTGTTTCAAAACCATTTGATTGATTTCAACTAAACTTCGCATTAGCACTGCAGTTAGCAGATTTTAACCATACATTTTAACCATATTTATTATCTATAATCATAAAAGAGAATTTGCCTCTGTCCATCTTTCTGTCTGTCCGTCATTGCCATAGTTCCAAGACCATGAAAGCTTAACACCTGAAATGTGGAATGTATACTAAGGGGACCCTAGCAATGTGCACTTCAGGGTTATTTTGTTTTTAAAACACATAATTCAATTAATTTAAGTGTGTCCAAGTGGTTGAAGCCTGCAGTTAGATTTTCATCCACTAGGGGCAGACTTCACTAACTAGCACATACAGTTCGAAGCCACAGCAGATTAGTAGGTCGAGGGACACAGTTATATGCCTGACACTCCCCCTACTGTGGAAAAGCCCCCCCTCAGGGACAGCCCCCTCCTCAGGGGACTGTAGGGGTGCACCATAGCAGGGGCTGTGTCTAGGGGTGTCAGTGGGCATGGATTCACTCAGATGGGGCAAGCACAATATGTCCAACTCTGACAGTTGTTACGTTTGCTTCAGTGTATCAACTAAGGGCTGTTCCAAACCGTGTGAAGCTGGGTCCATTCACTACTGCATTTTTCGCAAGTGAAAAATGTGCATTTTCCTCATTGGAAAAAAAGGCATTCATGTTTGAGAGTATAAACAAGGCAAAATGAGCTTCAAGGGATAATTCAGAGAACCTCAACAAACTCGCATGTTTGCCCATCCCTACCCTTCTCCCCTGCCAAAAACTCAGACACAGATACACATATTTCAGCAATCTTAAAATTGGGTGGGTGGCAGGGTTTCCTGTGGCAATTGGGATAATTTTTTCACTGTAATGTCCCTAGAGAGTTGGGAATGCTGGAAACATACAAAGATACTTGGGTTGATAAATGGATATGAAGACAATTTTACTTTGAAAGTATTTAAGTATACTGACTAGCGATGGTGCTAAAGTTAGTAATTACTGATGACCTGTTTGGAATCTGAATGTGTCCTGCTTGTAATGTTCAGTAGCATTAGAAAGGGAGTGCTATTTTCTTTATTTTCTGCCCAAAGGAGTGCACCATGATTGGAATGCCATTGGGGACGTGATGGAACCCAAATTTGGAAGAAACTGATTTCTTCTTAAAATACCTTGGTTCATTAAGCCCAATTTCAACCAAACCAAGTGTTGTTTATTGATTACTAATACTGAAAGCAGTTCTTGGGAAATTGCATTTAAATTGTTATTAAAACCATATTTTACAATGAAAAGAAGATAAGCCTCTTCAAAAAAAATCTCACTGAGGTTTTTGTTTTGTTTATTTTGGGTTTTTTAACTGAATCCCTTCAGAAAATCTCATTTAATTTTAAGCTAAAACTGAGCTGGCCTCTATCCATGGGAAGCATCAGTCAACCCTGAAGTTTATTGGCTATTTGAAGTCAAATGCATATTATATTCATTCTATATTTTACCTGCCTTTGGGATAAAAAATTAAATTATTTTTATTTTATTGTTGTGTGTGTGTGCTTAATCTTTTTGCATTTGTATGCACAATGTTCTCTGCAATTTGTATAAACAGCAAGGTAGCTGAAGGAACAGCCATTAATATTAGTCTTTTACAAACATTTCCTCATTAACTATGTTGGATATATCCCAAATAATGTATTCATTAGAAACTGAAATAATATAGGCTGAAATAATCATTTCAAAATGTGTCTCCTCTGAAGTTTGGATTTAACGCAACAGTTATTCAATGCTACCCTTTGCATACAAATTGTTATTTGGTACATAAAATTAGAATAGGCTTTTGGCCATGATCCACGTGTGTGTGTGTGTGTGTGTGAGAGAGAGAAAGAGAGAGAGAGAGAGAGAGAGAGAATGTGTGTGTGTATACACATCTGTTCAGCATCTGTGAAAAAGGGTATGTCAGTTGGTGAAGGGGATAGAAAAATGAATAGTTATTCATCATCCTGAATCAGCCTTTTATATTTTGGCTAGATCTGTTTTCTGCTAGTGCCAGCAGAAAAGCCCAGCATGTCACTGTGCCAGAGAAGCAGTGGTCAAAAACTACTCATAACGATACATGGCACTGCATCTCTGTTGCCTATAAACCTAGGATGCAGTTATGGTATAACAATGATAGAACTGTTAATGCTTTTTAATAGATGGAAAATAAGACTTAAGAGAGACTAATCAAATATAAGGATGAATGAGAAATTTATTTCAGTTAGTTTTTGACCAGGATTCATCCAATTTGCACTTGGACCCAAATGTGGATCTGCACTTTGGCATCCGTATTATTTCCACATTTGCGATGCAATTTGCGCAAGAAAAATGTGTTTGAAAAATGGGCACAAATACAGATTAGTCAATGTATGAAAATGCATACATTTTAAAAATGTGTACAATTGATGCATACATTTGGGAAAACGTGCATGAAAATGCATACAATTTTTTGTGCTAAAAGAAAAAGCTCACATGAATTGGGACGAGCTTTAAGGTGGAAATTAGAGAATCTCAGTGAGCTTGGGTTTTGGTGATTCACGCTTCCCTAATCAAATATGAATGACTCATGTGTTAGAAACAATAGTCACTACCAAATGTGGTGTAGCAGCATTGTGGACAGCTATTGTATGGCACAGGAGTGAGCAATATCAAAGAAATGTAGTTGAGGCATGTTAAAGTTGGGGCAGTACACTTGCATGCCACCACTGGTAAGAAAAATGTCGCTGCCTTCCTCTTTTCTTAAAAGTGCCATAATATTCATTCCAGCCGTACTTCAGATGATGAAAATAATAAGTGTGTTTTACTACTGGTGACACTGGTCATACAGATGGGCCTCAGATTACCCTATTAATTTCAACGGACTTCCAAAGTTTTTGGTTTAGTGCCAATGACAAACAGGTATGTCTGCACTTCCTACCCTGCAAGTTAGTATAGGCTGCAAGACACCCTTTGTCTCTCTTCCACAGAGGTAGCACCACTACCAATCACATGTATTTTTGACATCCCTCTTCCTGCCCAGGTGGATTTTATATGTGGAGAAGGATAGGCTCCCTTTTCTGAGCTTTAAGCTCCTTAACAACCAGCTTAGCATGTTTCTACCAAGCAGTTCAGCATATCAGTGAAGCCAACCCAGAGACTAGGCAAGAGAATCAAATCTACTCCAGTTTCCAATTCATTATATTTACTAAAGAGCCAAGCAAAGTGAGGTTCAAAAATCATCTGTTGCTTTTAAAGGTAAAATGAACCTAAGAATGAGCTAACTAAAAGGTATCAGGAGCCTCAGAATAACTCACCAAAACAGCTTTCAGGTGGGGGAAGTTTCTGAGGCTTAAGGTTGTCTTCACTCTTTGCCAGCCAGCCAGAGAAAAAGGAAAATCTTAATGACTATTTCTATGGGGCCTGGTGGCTCTCAGAGAGGGAAATTCAAACTGACCAATCACTAGCTTGGGAAGACCTAACATGTACCCTCCAGGTGAATCTGTAAATCTGTAAATGAAAATACTATGTTATAGATTTACAGTTATTCCCCCTATTTGCTTAGCAATTTCTGTACTACATTCTATAAAGCTCTTTCCTTTTATACAGGTTTTTTGGCTGATTTGACTCACTTTAACCATTGTAGTCTCTCTCAGTTTATATTTCTTGTATGTAATGCCCAATCTTAGCGTCTACTGTCTACTGGCCTCTAGGGCAGATTTGCTCAAAACTTATGGCTGTAGTAAATTTTCCCACTGTGAGCACAAACTCTGTTTGTAAGAAGATAATATTTACCGGGTTGATATTCCACTTCAATCAACTTTTCTGAATGTATTGTAGCTATGAGCTATGCAAAGGAAACCCATCTTAAAGTCTTTAATGTAATTAATCGCTAAGTAAAAGAAAATGACATTTCACCCAAGCTCTGATGGTGATCTTGAAATGGAGAAAAAAATCAGGGAGGCGACCATGATTGAGCTATGATTGCTCATTTTGATTATCATTATAATGGGCAGTATCCAACAGGGCACTTACACCCCTGACCCGCTGCTTGCATAATGGTGATTTAGCACTTCTGGAGCAACCTGAAATGAGCAGAAATGCTTGTTCTTGGAAGGAGGCAGTTCAGCAGCATTCGCATAAGGGAGCTCTGCCAATCTGCCTCCTTCAAGAAATGAGTATTTCTGATCGTTTCAGGGCTAGGAAGCACTAAATCTCCTTTGCATAAGCAGTGGGTTCCACTTGTGCAATGGAATTGGCAGGACCCACCGCCTGTGGAAGGGAATTGGCAGGGCAGAAAGGAATCAGTGGGGGCGGAAGCACCCCACTGGATTCTCCCCATTGACTGAATACATTTATATTCAGAGCATGATAAGAAAAAAATCTGTGCACAGATTGTGCCTTGGAGTTACTTATGCAATCATCATAGATTTCCCAACTGGGCAAAGCTTGTTTCTGACCTCCCTCTATTTCTGAAATACCAGGTGCTGGTGAGGGATGTTGCTTTCAGTCCCTTCTTATGCCTGGTGTCTGTTGCTGGTAGGCCACTGGACTAGATGGAACTCTGGTCTGCTCCTGCATATTTCTTCTTATATTCCTATATCTTAAAAAAGGAAAGAAAATGTATGTCTTTGAGGAATTTATTTTAGTAAACTTCTAGAGTTCCATACCAGCATGTTCAGTGTGTAACAAAGAATGAAGAGAGCAAGAAAAAGAGACTGTTTGTTAAATCTTTATTTTAAATTAATCCTTCGAACTACCCTGGCCAGGGAGAAATCCATCAAAGTGAGCATAGAGAGGCTGAAGCTTCTAATATTAACTGCTAGCTAAGGAAGAGGAAACACCTGTTGATCTTTCTTTCTCTGATCTATTTAGCACAGCAGCAGTTCATGACATTTCCTGACTGCTGCATGAAGAGGAGGGAAGGGTAGATGGATACTAATGTGGACACTTTTTCCAGGTATATTCTAGGTTGGGTGCGGGGCACACAGTCACTGCCAGATTAAGTGGGCTAAAGTTAATGGATTCAGGTTTGACTCCATTTACTTTATAGGGACTCCATATGCTAAAGAGAGCATGAGAATCAGAGGGTTTATGTTATAGTGAAATTTCCACAGCACTGCCGTTGTCTGAAATGCTGCTTTTCCCTGTCAATGCAGCAAGTAAATGCCGTGACTTTGGCAGTGGTATGGGCTATAGCAGTAGTGGAAGAGGATTACAAACAAATTTGGGAAAGGCAGGAGGTAGCTCCCAGGCCCCTAAGACAGTTAAGCATTCCCGTGGTGTTACTTTCTGTTCTCTTGCTGCTACTGTCTTACTGAGATAGTGCCTTTGTACTAGGGATGTTAGAGAATTCCGCCATGGATTCAAATGAGGCCGGATTCTTTGGAATCCAGCCTCAGGAGTCCGCAGCAGATCAGCACCACTTACCTCCACTCCAGGAGGATTGGAGGCGGAATGGCACTCGGCTGCTTCTTCCACCAGAGCCGTTCGCCTCTTCCGCGCCAATTGCCATTTCTTTTTATTTTAAAAAAAGGGCAATCGGCAGGATGTGCCCATAAACTTATATGCAAAATAGAGCCGTGAATCTTGCATATAAGTCTATGTGTCCATAATAGAGCCATGAATCTTGCGTATACGTGTCTGTAGGCTTATATGCAAGATTCAAGGCTCTATTTTGCGTATACGTCTATAGGCACATCCTGCCAATCGCCATTTAAGAAAAAGAAAAAGAAATGGTGATCAGCGCGGAGGAGGCGAATGGCTCTTGCTGGCAAGGTAAGTGGCCCTATAGCCGGTGCGGCTCCACGGAATCCTTGCAGAGCGGAGCCGCTCCGGAGGATTCCAGGGGGTGAGGAACAGATCCCCTCCCCCCCCCGGATTCCCCACCGGAATGGACGGTGGGGAATCTGTACACCCCTACTTTGTACAGGATGATCACTTTGTTTTCAAAATGATATTTATCTAGAACAAATTGGGGTTGTAGAATATGGGAGAAAATCTTCAGTTCTCTGCTGCAATGTGGGAAGAGGGGAAAAAGGCAGAATTATGCCTGTTATGCCTTTCTTCAAACATGACATAGGAGAACCAACTGGTTTTTATTATTTGCATAGATATATGGATCCTAGGGGAATTAAAATGGAAAAAGTTGTGATTCTAAGTGCAAGTTTATATAAGTCTTAGAAAACTGTGGCTGATCTGATCTTGTTGCTGTTCATCATTGAGTGGTATACCTTCCCTATATTCCCAAATTCACTACACAATTACCCACTGTGCCACACAAAGCAATTCATATTCAGCACTCTTCATTATTTTGGGATAGCTTCAAATGAGCAAAAGAAATAAATGGCTAAGAGCGCAATCCTGTCAATTGCTCCCTTGATGATTGGAAGCCCCCAAATGTGGAGGCTTCCAATCATCCAATGCAGAGTGGGAGGAGCGACAGAGGCAATCTACATCTCTCTGACCTCCCACCCTGCATTTTGCATTAGACAGGCTTTTTTGCCTGTCTAGCTGGGGCGCTTAAGAGGGGGAGGGAAGGAGGCTGGAGAGCCTCAGGATAGTTTGTATCCTGGCCTTTCCCGTCTCCTCCCTTCCCCGCCCACTGAAATGCCCCTCTCAGTGGTTGCATTTCTGACCTTGGAGAGCAACCAACGTGGTTCTTTCCATGCCATCTGCAAGGGGTTGGGGTGGGGGTCAGATCTCTGACTCCCCCTTCTGAGATTGGAGCATGAATCTTGAACAGGGGAATCCGAATAATCCTGTGGCCTCTCAGAGGAAGTCTAGCGGCCATAGGATTGCTCCCTCCACTTGCTATTGTTACATTGGGCTCAAGATGGCCTGAAATCAGGCCAAGAATTATTATTTTGTTCAACATATTGGGTTCCCATGCTCTTTCAGATAAAAGAAATTTCCTACGTACGTAAAATTATATTTAATATATTTATTTATTACATTTCTAATCTGCCTGATAACTAATAAGTTCATGGTTATGCAGAAATAAAAGATCTAAAATCAGATCTTACCTCAACCCTAAAGGTGACTTTTGGCTAGATATGATAAAGTACTGTACTTTAATACTAAAGATGGCTTTTAATTGAAAAGTACAAGTGAACCTACAAAGCAAGGTTATCATTGATTGCTAGAATTTCATATATGCACTCTGGCAATCACAGGAGCTTTGATTCATCCTTGACTTATTCTAGCATCTTAAAAAGACATAGAATTGTTTAATAGAAAGGGAATAAAACTGAAGTACTAATACAAGAGATGAAATAAATAGTACAGATGAAATGGTAAAATTTAAAGAGAAAAAATAGCATTTTATTCCCTTTTTTTTCAAGTGCTGTAATACAAAAATCTGCAATCTGATTTATTTTTTAGTTTTCCTGCTTGTCTTTTCTTTCTAGCTATCTGTATTGGGGGTATTAGATGCCCAACTGCCATTTAATTTAAATAGGAGAAAACACATTTTCAAACACAAAAATAGCATAAAGTGACTAATTCTCATAAGGAGAGTAGGAAAGAAGCTGGCCCTTATTTTTTGGAATTAAGCATTTCATTTATCAACCATCAATATAAGATTTTCTATATAAGATGCTAATAATTACTCAAATCCACATTCTAATCATAACTGATTATTGTCACCGGTGAAATTGTGTATGTCTTCAGAGGTCAGAATCACAGAGGTATGTATAGTAAGAGATAAATTGTATGGGCTGGATGCCCAAGGGATGGAGGGACATCAACATTGGAGCCCTCTATCTATTCTAAGCCCTGCCAAGCAGGGCCGGAGGAGCAACGGGCTGTATTTTCAGCACTATTTAACTGAACCAATTAACAGGATAAAAGCAGTAAAGTTTGAGACTGAGAAGGACAGGAGAGGAAATGTGACACTGGTGTGGTTAACAGTTGACTGTGGTAATATTGCATTGTATTCCAAGGACAAGAAAGAGCTTTTTGCAGGTATCAACTTCCAAACACGTAAAGGTCCTCCAGGAACACACGGGAGTAGCTCCATCCCCTTACTGACCCTGAGCACGCTGGCAGTGCTCTCGAGCCAGTGCACAATCGCTCGAGCGTGAAGTAGGGGTGGACGAAAGTCACTTACCCGTCCTCGAAGGACGTTCGCGGTGGGGGGGAGGCGCTTCGCTGGTCCCCCCGCAAAGTTCAGGCCGGGGGGGGAGGCTTCCCGCCTCGGCCCGGCCGAAATTCAGGCCAGGGGGGAGGCTTCCCACCTCGGCCCGGCCGAAATTCAGGCTGGGGAGGAGGCTTCCTGCCTCGCCCGGCTGCGAACGCGAAAGTTAAAAAAAAAAAAAAAACGCCCCCTGATAGGCTACGTGACGATTCACGTAGCCTATCACGGTTAGATCGGCAAAGTCAGCCATGATAGGCTACGTGAATCGTCACGTAGCCTATCACGGATGACTTAAAAAAAAAAAAGCGCATACGCTAATGGCGGCCCCCATAGGGAGCCGCCATTCGCGTTCCTTATTTAGTCGCTGTAGTCTACGTCAATGTTTACGTAGACTACGGCGAAAATAAGGGCAACGCAAATAGCGTTGCCCTTATTTTTGCCGTAGTCTACGTAAAGATTTACGTAGACTACAGCGACCAAATAAGGAACGGGAATGGCGGTTCCCTATGGGGGCCACCATTATCCGTACACTCTTTTTTTTTTTTTTTTTAAGTCACCCGTGATAGGCTACGTGACGATTCATGTAGCCTATCACGGCTGACTTTGCAAATCTAGCCGTGATAGGCTACGTGAATCGTCACGTAGCCTATCAGGGGGCGTTTGTTTTTTTTTCTTTCATTGCAATGGCGGCGGAAAGACCGGCTGCCGCTCCCGCCTCGCTCGAACACCCGCCGAACCGCCGGCCGGACCAGCCACCAGGAGGGACATTCGGTGAAGGTAAGTCCCGTCCCGGGGGGGGGGTGGGGGGCGGGGGGGGTGGAGGATTTCTCCCCGAAACTTGTTCGGGGGGCCGAACACGTTGGCGCTCGGCCCCCCGAAGTTTCGGGGAGAAATTCTCCGCCATCCCTAGCGTGAAGGGGAGTCTTCACTGCATGCAGGGTTTCCAGCATGGGGACAGGAAGCCTGATAGTTGTAGAGGGTTTGAAGAGGCTACAGAAAAGCCATTATATACACGATGTGGCATTGATAAGATGTTGCAGTACATGATGGATTCCATTTGAGGTGGAATCTGGAGTACCACTTTGTCTCATACTGTAATTTAAGAACACTTAACTGAACTGTTCATAACAGAATGGAGATGGTACCATTTGACTCATCTGCCTGCTTCATACATTATATTTTTTAACATAGTGACACCAACCCTAGGAATATAATAGAAGGGTGGTATAAAATTCTATAAACAAACAAACACTGCTTGTTTATTTTATCTGACTATTTAGTGCAAGTGAATTAGCGCACATAAATAATATGACTTAACATCTCTGCAGCACCTATCATGCTAGAAAAGATTTTCCCACTTCTTTCAGTGCTCTTGCAGAACTGTTCTCACATTGAAGTAAATTAGAAAGTGTTGCTTGCTTAGGAGCTTCATGTGTGCATTGGAGCTTCTGTATTGATAAGAAGCTGCAGATTATGCCTGACCTGTTCCAGTTATATTAATACATTTTGAGAATATGACCTCATTCTTTAAATGTTCCATGGGAGAACTCCATAGGGCTTCCAGTGCAGATAATAAATAGTGCTTGTGAGGTCTGCAAGAGGGGTTTGCACAAGTTCCCTACACATATTGCTGCTTCTCTGTTTCACCTTTTTTTGTCACTGCTACTGCATTTTTACCTGGAAATACAAGAAGGAATATGTTCTGAGGCATTGTGCCATG
This sequence comes from Heloderma suspectum, assembly GCF_057233095.1. NCBI lineage: Eukaryota > Metazoa > Chordata > Lepidosauria > Squamata > Helodermatidae > Heloderma > Heloderma suspectum. The sequence continues at coordinate 73,221,874 of NC_139460.1, read as the reverse complement.
GTAAATGACATGTTCAGCTTCCCAGCTAATACATATTCAATGAGCCTGAAAATATTCAGGCTGAGTTCTGTATACCAGTTGCTGAGGAACACAGGCAGGAGGGTGCTAGTACACTCATGTCCTGCGTGTAGGCTTCCCACAGGCAGCAGGTTGGCCACTATGTGAACAGAATGCTGGACTAGGTAGGCCTTGGTCTGAACCAGCATGGCTCTTCTTACGTTCTTATGCAGTGTAATACCACAAAGGCATAATATTTATTTATTTATTTATTTATTTCATTTCTATATCGCCCAATAGCCGAAGCTATTCACAAAAAATAAAACTAAACAGCACACAATAAAACAATATAAAATATACAGAACATTAAAACCACAATATAACAATACAACCACAATAAAACCTAGCAGCAGTGCAGAAATTAAAATACAGATTTAAAACTGCAAAGCTAAAAGTCTAGAAAGCTAAAATGCTAAAATGCCTGGGAAAATAAAAAGGTCTTCACCTGGTGCCGAAAGGAATACAATGTAGGTGTTAGGCGAACCTCACTAGGGAGCTCATTCCACAGCCGGGGTGCCACAGTAGAGAAAGCCCTCCTCCTAGTAGTCAGCCGCCTCACTTCCTTTGGCAGGGCCTCACGGAGAAGGGCTGCTGAGGATGATCTTAAGGTCCGGGCAGGCACATATGGGAGGAGACGATCCTTCAGATAACCTGGCCCCAAGCCGTTAAGGGCTTTAAATGTTAATACCAGCACTTTGAATCGGGCCCGGAAATGGACTGGCAGCCAGTGCAGCTGGAAAAGTACTGGCGTAATATGAGCTCACTGGCCAGTCCCTATTAACAATCTTGCTGCCCTGTTTGGGACCAGCTGAAGTTTCCGGACCATTTTCAAAGGCAGCCCCATGTATAACGCACGACAGTAATCCAGACGAGAAGTTATCAGAGTATGGATAACTGTAGCTAGGCTATCTCTGTCCAGATAAGGGCATAGTTGGTATACCAGTCTAAGCTGATAAAAGTGCTCCGTGCCACTGAGTTCACCTGTGCCTCAAGTGACAGTTCTGGATCCAAGAGCATCCCCCAAACTATGAACCTGATCCTTTAGGGGGAGTGCAACCCTCTCCATAACAGGTTGAACATCACCTAGCTGGGCAGACGAACCACCCACTAACAGTACCACCGTCTTGTCTGGATTGAGTTTCAGTTTATTAGCCCTCATCCAGTCCATTACCGTGCCCAGGCATTGATTCAGAACAGCCACTGCCTCACCTGGGTTTGATGAAAGAGAGGTAGAGCTGGGTGTCATCCGCATATTGATGGCACATCAGCCCACATCTCCGGATAACCTCCCCCAGCGGTTTCATGTAGACGTTAAACAGCATGGGGATAAAACAGAGCCATGTGGAACCCTATGGCACAATTGCCATGGCACAGAGCAATAATCCCCCAGCACCATCTTCTGGAGTCAGCCATCCAAGTAGGAGCGGAACCACTGCAGTGCAGTGCCTCCAACTCCCAACCCAGACAACCTATCCAGAAGGATACCATGGTCGATGGTATCGAAAGCCGCTGAGAAGTCCAGGAGAATCGACAGGATCGCACTCCCCCTGTCCCTCTCCCAGCACAGGATCCCACAGGGCGACCAAGGCAGTTTCCATTCCAAAACCAGGCCTGAAGCCCGATTGAAATGGATCTAGATAATCCATTTCATTCAATACTGTCTGGAGCTGTCCTGCAACCACCCGCTCAAGCACCTTGCCCAGGAAGGGGATGTTGGCCACTGGCCTATAGTTGTTAAAGTTCTCTGGGTCCAGGTTAGGCTTTTTTAGGAGTGGTCTGATTTTGTTGTTCAGTCGTGTCCGACTCTTCGTGACCCCATGGACCATAGCACGCCACCTTTTTCTTCCACCTGCATTCTAGCAGTCTCTTCTCTTAATATGATTAAAAAACCATTTAGCTATCATTTGAAAACCAGGATAAAACCACAAACTTGTTTTCATTGCTTTCCTTCGCCTAATTTGGAAAACTAGAGACTCAAATAGTTATCATTTGATATAGATTAACTCATTTGCTGATGTGAGAGTGTGGTACACATACTCTAGTTATTTGATGGGTATTATACTAACTGCACTAGCAAACTAACATATCAATGTCAGTGCAGTAGTAAACAACAACAGATCCATAAATTTGAATAAATTTAGTAGGGATATAAATGTGGCGAAGAATAGCAAGATCCTGCTGGATGCTCACAGCAGACATTTTATACAGGGAAAGCTATTCCCATATGCCCCCAAATAGGCATTAAAACCAATGTACCTCTTCTTTGACATCTGTTAGAACAGAATGAGTCCATCTGAAATCCCCCGAACACACTCTCACAATGACAAACTGTAGTAAATGAAGCAAAATGATTTTGGGAAATGGGAATGTGTAAACAAGCCGATCAGATGTCATTTACTTTCCTGGATTATTGTGCTGTTTTCCAGGATAAGCTTTTTTGTGTTGTTTAATTTCCCCCACTTTTTCCTTTATCAAAGCTTGAATTTTTGCTACAAATTGCAAATATCTTAAAACATTTGCTGAACTGATTCTGCTGCTTTCACATTATTCAAATTTATATTGAAGAGGCTAACATACCAAAGTGTTAGTCTTAACAATTAAAGTTCCACTATCTATTATTGTATGAATGTGCAGGTGAAGGCATTGAGGCTAGATGTGACTAATAGTAAATTGGTTTTGCATTACAGAGCCTGAGAAATGTGTACCTTCTGGAAACACTGCTTTGTAGCTTTAGGGCTTTCTTTTGTGATCTTGAAGAATAAAGGTAGTAGAGAAATGGGATTTAACCTGCAGGTTTGTGGCATATGATTAGGATGTACGGGTTTTGTAAAATATGTTCTATCTGCATTCCGTGGATTATCAGGTGCCTTTGTTCCATCACCCACTCATTGACGAAATCAGATTTCCCCCCAAATTTGCACTTGTAAAAATGTGCAAATCCCCTCCAAAATGTGCAAATCCCCAAAATGTGCATTTTAATACTTTAGCTTATGGGGAAAATGTACATTTTAGGCCAGGTTTTTTTTTACATATGACTAGATTTGCATAAAATTTGGGAAAGCAAAAAAAAAAGGTCTGCAAATCTGTGAAATCCATGTGAATCTGGAAAAAGCTGGGCTGCTGCAGAATCCATGGGATATAGTCATAGAAATCCAGTGTCATCTGATTCCATTGCGTATTTCTCTGAGATTCCTAGATATGATCAAGCAGCTGCCAAAATACATTACATACAAATGATCAAACTATGACAGCAAAATATAATATTGGAAACAGTGCATAAAAAGCACTTAATCGATCATCTCTTGCTGTAAATACACTTCTCATCTTTCATGTATGTATCATATATGTCTGTGAATAGATTTATAAGTGCTAGGATTTTATGGTATATGGGAGCTACTACAATATATTAAAGTTTTACCCCTAGGCCAGTGGTGTACAACCTTTTAGCAAATGTTTTACTAGTCACATCCAAGTATAAGTGATACTGTAGTGCAGACAACAGTAAATATGTATTCCTAGCCAGTGTTTTGGGGTAGATTTTCTCTATTCTTCCGTGTAGGAGAGCACCACAGTGATAAAGAGACAGGCTGGATGCTTGGTTTGACTCTATTCCATAGCTGGGCTCACAGGCCATCTGACGCCTGTTAAGAAATGCCACAAAGCACGAATTCCCATCACCAATACTGCTTGAGGCATCTAGGTTGCAGGTTGGATGACCATATGCTGGGTGAGAGAACTCAAATGCAGCATAAAAGACATTGGCCTGTTTTACATGTTATGCCAATTCATGGGTTGTTTAACCCAGGAATAGGCAGGGCGGCGCTGGAGTGAGCGACTGCTCTTCTTCCCACACACTCAGCTTCCTCGTTGCATCAGCTATCATAAACAACCCAGGAAGTTAAATTCTGGGTTGTTTGTCTCTCAACAACCCAAAATTCTGGGTTTACATGTCACATCAAACAACCCAGGAACACGGCATTCCTGGGTTGCTTATGAAAACTGATGCAAAGCAGAAGTGGCGAGCAGTTGGGGGGTGCGCACTCACTCACTGCCACATGGCCCAAGCTAACTATAGGTTGTTTAACCCATAGGTGGTTGTTACATGAGAACCAGACCACTGTTCAGCTTGTGCTACAGATAGAGCAAACAAAGGAGAATATGGGATGGGTTTGAGGAGGGATATATATATATATATATATATATATATATATATATATATATAATGTCACTTGTGGGTATTTCTCCCCTTTTATTCCATGCTGTTTGTATTGGGCCTGACCAATTGTGTGGAATGTCATAGCTGGCATTGTTTTATTTTTATTTATATTTATATATATATATATATATATATATATATATATTACTTTCCTGATTTTTGTTGACAGTAAAACATTTTCAGGCTTTCAGGAATATCCCAAAATATGGGACAAGCCAATAAAACCACAACAAAGGGCAACTTCTGGGTCAGGATTATTTGATGCTGCTCTGGTTTTTGCTGTGTTTTATTACCTGCCACTAGCTGAAAAAATGGTTCAGTAGTGGTAGTCTAACCTAAGGGCAAAAATAGTATCAGAATAATTAGAGGTGGTCGAGAGACAGGGAAATATGCTCATGTGCTCATTCATTCATTCATTCATTTATTATATTTCTATACCACCCCATAGCTGAAGCTGTCTGGGCGGTTCACAAAAGAAGTCATATAATAGTCATCAATTATTGTCTTTTGATAGTACGGCATAGCTACAGCCTGCTTCATCTAGTAGTTCTTTGTTCCTACAAAATAGGGTGGGCAACAGAAATATCACTTTCTGTGTCACATATTGTTGACAACACATGTACTTGGTGTACATATGCTCAAGGTGCCTCTGTTCATGTTTGCTTTCATATATTCAGGGCTTTATTTTTCTTTCCTACCATGACAGCTTGAGATGTCAGAAGAATTAATCTACTAATTAAATAATGAAGATTTGGAAAACAATAAGATTGCTAAAACCATTATATTTATATTATATTAAACAGAGGAGAAACCTGTTTCACTAGATTGATGGCAGGATTGGGATACACTTGTAACCTCCTGGAGAGCAAATTGCAATTAGCCATCGACTGATGTACTTTATGATCAATGTTTATTTGATATGTGTTGATAGCTACAGCCTTTTTGATCCCTTCCATATATTACCTTCCTCTTTCATTTGTTAGTTACCATTCTGTTTGTAATATTTTCCTTTAAAATCAATCAAAAAGCCCCAAACTTCAACAGAAATTAAATCTGAGAGGCCTGGGTAACTCTGCATTTTGTTTCTGTAGTCTAGACCTATACCCACAGGAGTAGCTAAGACATTGCCTTTGCTAATCCTTAAGAAATCCTAGAATTTCCATTTGACACTACAGGAAAGAAAAGGCATATTATGCAAGTATCTTAGTAATATATGAACTGAATCATTTGTACTTGGAAACTAGGTAGTCGGCAAGCCCCAAACCACACTACTTGGTGCAGAAGTGACAAACCCCTTTAAAGTACCAGCACCTCCACAGGTGGAAAAGCAGTTTGGAGAGGGATTATGAAAGCCAAAAATTATCCCCCCCCTTCCTGTTTAAACATTCAGACCCACAAAATTGCTTTTGGTTTAAAAATAAAAAGTCAGAGAAAAGCTACAGTTGACTGTGTCTTGTCTAATCCAGGCATCAGAGAGCCAGTGTGGAGTTTTGCTTAGAATATTAGACCTTAGGGCTAAAACACTCAGTGCTTGAAATCTGTCTCTAGCAGCTATGCCCTTTTTCATTTTTACTCAGGAGTAGGCACAGGAAGCCTGATTTGGATCAGGACCCTAGTGTGGGGTGTAGGGAGGCCTTTATGATCTGGACTGAGGCTCCTGTGTCTACTCTAGAGTAAAAATGAAGCCGCTAGGTAGCTGTTTGTTTGACCCTTGGATCCAGGAGACCCAGGTTCAAACATGTGATAAGTGATGAAGGTCACTGGGTGATATTGGGCTAGCTGGCTTAACCTGCCTCACATGTTGTGATGGAAAAAATGGGATAATCCCATGTAAACCTAGTACTGAGCCAGACTAGGCCCACAATTTCACCATCCCATTCACAGGTGACAAAGTTAGGGGCAAATGTACCAGTGGCGGCAGTAGCAGAACTTATTTCTATGCCATTTTCCCCCTAGAAGATCCCTGATTATCCCATCATTCTCCCAAATAGCTAATGGAATATAAACCTGTGTCTGGGTTATACTACAGGTTTGGGCTCACATGACTGATTGCTTCTTCATGCAACAAATGGGCTCCACATAGAAGTTAGATGTCAGAGAAACGATTTCTAGCCTAGACTCTTCTCTCACGTTCTCGTTTTCTGTGTGTAGGAATGTTTTGTTTTCTAGGGGGAAATTCTGCCATGTGAACCCCCTCCTGCAATCTGAAGCAGTAAAGTCCAGTCACAGGTTTACCACCTCATCTGCTCTTGGTGAGAACTGGACCAGAGATGTGCAGCATCAGGAGGCACACAATACTTGCACTTCCGTCTCTCCCTGAATCTGTTTTATGTTGGAAACTGTTCTAAGAGATGGATAGGACCACAAAAAATATTCCTGAACATGAAGGGTGTAAACATCTTGAGTTTATTTGAAATCTAAATAAGGAGCTTTTATTTCTTTCTACTGCGTGAATCTTAGAACTCAAAGTACTTCAAATTACAGAAGGCATTTAGCTTAAATGGATGAGATAATTACTGCAGCAATGTACAGTCCTTGTTGCTGACCCACACTTGTCATGGAAGGATGGAGCAAATAGGAACAGATGGCAATGTGTATATTTTCTTCATTACTATAATGGTTATGGAGGTCAGAAAGCCACTGAAGAAGAAATCATAGAGAAATAGTATGAGCCTGAGAAGCATAAAGGACTATGCACCACAAAATTGCCTTAGGCTTTTCCTTTGAAAGATCTCAGTTTGCTAAGCACCAATCATTTCTGTAAACTATCATTGGGCTTAAACTGGTTTCCTGGGAGACATCCCATTTAAACAGATTTCCCAATTAAGCACAGGATGTAGGACTGAAAAACCAGTTCCCTCCTCTATTAGTTGGTGAAGTGTGATGTGTTTGCTCAGTGCTTACATGGAGAGATTCTATGATTCTGAGAGAACCATAAACTGTGTTTACAAAATGGTCCTCTATGGCTCACAACAGTGGTAACAATTCCAGGTCTCTTCATGACCAAACTAGCTCGTTACCATTCCTATGCCTAACCCTAGGCAAATATAGAAGAGTTTACAAAGTGCGTCTGGCTCTGCTTCATGGCACTCAGTCTCATTACATGGTCAAAGGACAATATTGAATTATGAACTCAAGATTGACAGCATCATCTTATAACATTACGAAAAAGTACAGACATTATTAGATCGCCTAGTCTATCTTCCAGAGAAAGATTGCTTCCTATACTACATTTTATAATGATTTGTTCAATCTTGATATCAAATGTCCCCAATAATTGTTCTCTTACTCTCCTTCTGAGTAACTTGGAAGAATCCTCATGCCCATTAGTCTAATCTTAATATTAATGTCATCCTATTATCCTTAATAGCAACTTTCTGTGGAATCATAAGTCACTTGTTCCCAAAGTGTTTTGTTTTTTTTAATAAACCCCCAACCAGTGGAAGTGTTTGTTTTTAGGGCCACTCCCTTTCCCCTGTATCTTTAGTTAAAAGTCAGCCCCCTTCATCTCTTTTGCTGACCCCACTGAGGTCTGAGTTATACATGAAACCAGCAGACTTGTATCTTCAAAAATGGTTCTGCAGTACACCATTCACATGCAAAGCAAGGAGTAGGGTGCAGTTTGAAGTAGAAGAACACTGAACCCTCTTGCTGTTATCCCTCCCCCTACAGTCCCAGGTTCCCAGTCATGCTCCAATACCAAAAGTGAGTAAACCTGGCTAGGAGAAAAATTCCCACGGAAGGGGCTGTAGGAGTAAAAGCCATTGATTGGGGAGGGTTCCGCATCTGTGAGTTGTATGCCACCTTCCACTTGTACAGGTGAATGAAATAGGCCCATGTTTAAATATCTGCAGCCATTTCATGTAGTTTGAGTCTGACTTAGTAGCTTTTGAATATGCTCATGACCCATAGCTAGGGTCCAATTTAGTAGCTTTGGGGTGTTTGTTTTTGTTTGTTTCCAGAGAGTTGGAGGTGATAGGAGAAAGCCATTATTCTTCACGGTGTATGTGGTCATATCTTTTGTCTCACTATTGTTGTTGTTCAGTCGTTCAGTTGTGTCCGGCTCTTTGTGACCCCATGGACCATAGCACGCCAGGCCTTCCTGTCCTCCACTCTCTCCCGGAGTGTGCTCAAGTTCATATTCATTGCATCGGTGATGCTATCTAGCCATCTCATCCTCTGCCGTCCCCTTCTCCTTTTGCCTTCAATCTGTCCCAGCATCAGGGTCTTTTCCAGGGAGTTTTCTCTTCGCATTTGGTGGCCGAAGTATTTGAGCTTCAGCATCTGTCCTTCCAATGAGAGGTCAGGGTTGATTTCCTTTAGGATTGACTGATTTGACCTCTTTGCAGTCCAGGGGACTCGTAAGAGTCTTCTCCAGCACCACAGTTCGAAGGCATCAATTCTTCGGCGCTCAGCCTTCCTTATAGTCCAGCTCTCACAGCCATACGTTACTACTGGGAAAACCATAGCTTTGATTATACGAACCTTTGTCAGCAAGGTGATGTCTCTGCTTCTTACTATGCTGTCTAGCTTTGCCATAGCTTTCCTCCCAAGGAGCAAGCATCTTTTAATTTCATGGCTACAGTCGCTGTCTGCGGTGATCTTGGAGCCCAAGAAAATAAAATCTGTCACTGCTTCCATTTCTTCCCCTTCTATATGCCAGGAAGTGATGGGGCCAGATGCCATGATCTTAGTTTTGTTAATGTTGAGTTTCAAACCAGCTTTTGCGCTCTCCTCTTTCACCCTCAACAAGAGGCTCTTTAGATCCTCTTCACTTTCTGCCACTAGGGTGGTATCGTCTGCGTATCTGAGGTTGTTGATAATTCCACCAGCAATCTTAATTCCGACCTGTGATTCATCCAACCCGGAGTTTCTCATGATGTACTCTGCATATAAGTTAAATAAGCAGGGCGACTTCATGGATCACTGTCTCACTATTATCTCTGGTCAAATGGGGTTTTTTTTTTTAGTTTTTTGAAGGACCTTGCTTGAAAAACTTGTAAACCATGTTTAAGCAGAGACTGTCATAGGACAAAATATGGCTCTGTTGTAACACATTAAATTAAATTAAGAACTATAGTCTATCTGTGTATACATTTAAAAATACTAAATCTGACCTATGTCGGTGCTAGATAATAGCTGAGAGCTTCAGCTATTGGGCAGTGTAGAAATGAAATGAAATAAATAAAGTATATATTTCATTGCTTATACATTTTTCATTGCTTTTACTTTAATAAATTGTTACTGTCTAATTTAGTGAGGTACTTCAATGTTGCAGTGAAGTATCAGCTCACAGCATTCATTGTATTTGTTCCAGCACCATTCACCAGGGACAACTCTTGCTCTTCTTTTCTAACTCTCAGTGCAAAAGCCAGCAATGATAGCTGTAATAGATAAAATCCAGCAACCATGATGGAGTGACACATGGTCTGAAGGGACTTGTTTGCCAGTATTCAAAGATCTGGCAACATATAACTGCAGTTGTAGTCTTCTCCATTTTTCAGTTCTCTTTTATAGGTAAAGTCTCAGCAATGCATTCCTTTTTGAGAGTACTTCTTTTTGATGATAATTATTTTATATTAATGATAATGAAACTGAGTTGAAAAGTAATAAAAGAAAGAAAGAACCAACATGGCTTCCGCAGAGGAAATTCCTGTCTCACTAACCTTCTAGAATTCCCCGAGGGTGTCAATAAAGATGTGGACAGCAGTAGACATTGTTTACTTGGACTTCCAACAGACTTTTGACAGAGTCCCTCACCAAAGATTCCCAAGCAAACTTAACAGTCATGGAATAAGAGGATAAGTCCTCTTATGGCTCATTACCTGAATGAACAGAAAGCAGAGAGTAGGAATAAATGGTACATTCTCCCATTTGAAGGATGTAAATGTGGGGTCCCACAAGGATCTGTGTTGGGACCATGCTTTTCAACTTCTTCATAAATGATCTGGAATTAGAAGTGGGGCAAAGTTTGCTAATGACACCAAATTATTTACTGGGGGGGGGGGTTGTTGTTGTTTTTTAAAGCATTGTGAAGAGCTCCAAAAGGATCTCTCCAGGCTGGGAGAATGGGCATCAAAATGGCAAATGCGGTTCAACATAGGCAAGTGTAAAGTGATACATTCTGGGGCAAAAAATCCAAACTTCATATATAAGCTGATGCATTCTGAGCTAGCTGTGACTAGGGATGTCAGAGAAATTCCCTGTGGATTCAAATGAGGCCGGATTCTTTGGAATCTGGCCTCAAGAATCCACAGTGGATTGGGACAACTTACCTCCACTCCAGGAGGACTGGAGGTGGAACAGCAGTCAGCTGCTTCTTGCCAGCCAGAGCCATTCGCCTCCTCCCTGTCCCTGCTGATCTCCATGTCTTTTCTTAAAAAAAAAAAGAAAAAAAAAGCAATCAGCAGGATGTACCCATAGACTTAGACACAAAATAGAGCAGTGAATCTTGCGTATAAGCCTATGGACACATCGACTTATATGCAAGATTCATGACTCTATTTGTGTATAAGTCTATGGGTGCGTCGCCATTTTTTTTTTTTTAAGAAAAGACTTGGCAATCGGCAGGGACAGGGAGGAGGCGAATGGCTCTGGCTGGCAGGAGGGAAGGTAAGCGCCCCCCAAGCTGGTTCCCCCCCCCGGAATCCTCACGGAGCGGAGCCACTCCAGAGGATTCCGGGGGAGAGGAACAGATTGCCTCTGCCCCCCACAGATTCCCCACCGGAACAGATGGTGAGGAATCCGTGCACCCCTAGCTGTGACTGACAAAGAAAGAGATCTTGGGGTTGTAGTAGACAGCTCAATGAAAATGTCAACCCAGTGTGTGGCCGCTGTAAAAAAGGAGAATTCCATGTTAGGCAGGTGCAATTAGGAAATAAATTGAAAATAAAACCACAAATGTCATACTGTCCTTACATAAATCTATGGTTCAACCAAACTTGGAATACTGTGTACAGTTCTGGTCCCCACACCTAAAAAAGGAGAGCTGGAAAAAGTGCAGAAAAGGGCAACTAAAATTATCAAAGGGATTGAGGAACCTATGAGGAAAGGTTACAACATTTATTTATGTATGTACAGTATTTGTATACTGCTCTACATCCAGAGTCCTCTGAGTGGTGAACAGCAAACAGGGTAAAGAGTAAAAGCACCATGTTAAAACAATTTAATGTTTTCAAAAAAGAAACAGTTCTGATACGACCAAGTTTACTAAACATCTGGGACTGTTTAGCTTAGAAAAAAGGTGAGTGAGAGGAGACATGATAGAGGTGCACAAAATTATGCATAGTGTGGAGAAAGTGAATAGGGAGACATTTTCCCCCTTCTCTCATAATACTAGAACCTAGGGACATCCCATGAAGCTTATTGGTGGGAATTTCAGGACAGATAGAATGAAGTACTTCTTGACACAGCTAATCTATGAAATTTGCTACCACAACATGTAGTGAAGGCTGCCAATTTGTATGGCTTCAAAAGGGGATTAAACGAATTAATGGAGAATAATGGTATCAATGGCAACTAGTCCTGCCAGCTATATACTACCTCCAGTGTGAGAAGCAATAATAGGCAATAAGCCTATGTATTCCAGTTCCTGGGGATTACAACTGGGAAGGTGCTATTGCACTTATGTCCTACTTCTGGGTTTCGTATAGGTAATTGATTGGCCACTGTGTCCAGAATACTGAACTAGGTGGACCTTTGGTCTGATCCAGCATGGCTTTTCTTAAGTTCTTAATATTCTGTCTGTAGTGCTCACTACCATATGTTGCAGAAATCATCAATCCAATTATACATACAAAATGTATTAGTTGTGCTTTCCCCCGAATTTAGTAGCTTCATTCAGAATAGATGCTTCAGAATAGATGCAGTTCAGAATGATATGAGGTGATGCACTTTCTAATTTGAATGGTAACACTTAACAATGGCACAGACCAGCTAGTTTACTGGTTCACTGCTTTTTTCATCACCATGAAATCTATAAACTAGGGACTACTGTCAGGGATTTGTTATAACAACATATTGCACATATAATACACTGTGGAGGATTGGGAACATACTGCAGGCCCGTCTACTCATATTCATTTAGTTACTTCCTTTTTAGTGCAAATCATTGTTTGCATCTGAACTGGCAAACCACGGCAAACTGGCAAATCATCTAAACTGGCAAACTGTGGTTTGTTCTAAGCAGGAAGTAAGTAACTGAATTCTAATTTAGCCAACAATGAAAAAAGTGCAGGAAAGGAAGGAGCATATCAGTCAGTGGTTGGAAGCAATGGTTTATAGTTACATGTCAAATGACTGGTATTATGAGTGTTTCAACATAGCATGTACAAAAACACATTTTCTGTTACATCATTCAATATGTTATTCCTCTTCCCAATAACCCAGGCACAGTAGCAATAACACAGATGGAACACTTTGTTCTAATAAAGGTGTCATATCATCAGGCTAGAAAGAAGGAGCTTTTATGGCAGACCAAAAATATAATGATTAGCAGGACAGGCCTACAAAGCCTATAAATGGTGTCAAAATAGCCTTGTCACTTTTAGCAGAAAACTGAATCCCTTTCAAACCGATTAAGGAGAAAAACAAACCCAAAATAGTTGCCTTTAACACTGCTGGAGCAAAAGCCATATGAAAGTACTACTACTGTCAAAGAAAATATATCTTGCAGTGAAGCTCAAAATGGTAGTGTTTGATAGAAAAAGCTATTCACTTCCAGCAGAGAGTTTAATTAAACAGGCCAGCACAGGTAGCTAATACATCTAAATGCTGATGTAAAGCACAGCAGTAGTAGTTTCTTTTCCCCTCCCATTTTCCTTCTCTTATCCTTTCCTCTTTATTTCATGAGAACGTTTCAATGATTTGCATAGAAAGGGATTTATATTAACATTTTCTCCAAATGCTTCAGACCTTCAAAAAGATTACCATTTTGATGCTGCAACCAGCTCTTACTACACCAGTACCTGTTTTTTAAACTGATTTTCCTTCCATCAGGGTTGGACAGATCAGTACATTTCTCGTCCATTTCGGTTGTGCATACGTTCATTCATAAATCTGTTACATCCCACTTGGGATTAATCTGCAATTTAACTAAATCTATACAAAATATGCATTAAAATATGTATTTCTATACACATTTTTAATGTATTTTCTCACAAAATATGCATTTCTAAATTTATGTTCTCTTGAAGTATGCATTTCTAAATATATTTTATACTAAAATAGAATATTTAATTTGCAGTTTTGTACATTTTTGAGCCAAGAAATGCATTGCAAAATTTGGAGTAGAGCAAAATCTGAGGATTTATTTATTTTTTATTATTAAATTTATTAATCGCCCATCTGGCTGGTCACCCAGCCACTCTGGGCGATGTACAACATACAATAAAACAGTTTAAAACAATAAAATTCTACAATAAAAACATTTTCTAAAATACCCTAACCCACCCCAAATGCCTGCCTGAACAACCACGTTTTTAATGCACGACGGAAGCTCATTAAAGAGGGGGCATGACGGAGTTCACTAGGGAGGGAGTTCCACAGAGTGGGGGCCACCACAGAGAAAGGCCCTCTCCCTCGTCCCCACCAGTCTAGCTGTCCTGGCTGATGGGACAGAGACAGAGAGAAGGCCATCCGAGGCTGATCTTGTTAAGCGGCCTGTCTGGTGCTGCTGGAGGTGCTCCTTAAGATAGGCTGGGCCGGAACCATATAGGGTTTTAAAGGTCAAAACCAACACCTTGAATTTGACCCGGAAAACAACTGGTAACCAGTGCAACTCCTTCAGCACTGGAGTGATGTGATCTCGCTGGCGAGCCGCCGCGTTCTGTACCAGCTGCAGCTTCCGAACCGTCTTCAAGGGTAACCCCACGTAGAGTGCGTTACAGTAGTCTAAACGAGAGGAGACCAGGGCATGTATTACCGATGGGAGCAGATGGTCGGGAAGGAAGGGGCACAGCCGCCGTATCAGATGGAGTTGATACAGCGCTGTCCGGCTCACAGCTGACACCTGAGCCTCCATGGACAGCTGGGAGTCCAAAATGACCCCCAGGCTGCGACCCTGGTCTTTCAAGGGTAGCCGTACCCCATTCAACACCAGGTCAACATCCCCTAGCCTCCCCTTGTCTCCCACCAAAAGTACTTCGGTCTTGTCTGGGTTCAGCTTCAGCTTATTCCTCCCCATCCAGCCACTCACCATCTCCAGACATTTGGACAGGGATTCTACAGCCAACCTTGGTGAAGATTTGAATGAGAGGTAGAGCTGCGGCTTCACATAGATGTTAAATAGCATCGGGGAGAGGATGGAACCCTGTGGCACCACCGCCCTGATCCCCTCACCTAGTCTCTCTTTGCAGCCCGTAATGAGCCAAGATGGGCAAGGATCAAGTAAGCAGGTGGTCGGCCGTACAGATGAAAGCACCTTGTCCACTTCATCAGGAGGAAGAAGCTGGAACCGATCCCACAAAACCGGTTTGCCACAGGCCGCCTCTTGCTCACTAACTGTATCCACAGCATGCAGAGTAACACACCTAATCTGATCAATTTTATCTGCAAAGTGCCTTGCCAAGGCCTCACAGGAGGCCTTAGAATGCTCCAGTGATTCCAGAGCCACAGGACCAACCAGGCTCTGGACCACTTGGAACAGCCTCCTGGGACACCACTCTGCAGACGCGATGGAGGCAGCATAATATTCCTTTTTTGCTGCCTTCACCGCCACGTGATAGGCTGAAGATATAGCTCTAGCCCGTGTCTGATCGTCTTTGGAGCGAGACTTCCGCCACCGGCGCTCTAGCCGTCTCACCTCCTGTTAAAGAGCCATTGAACCATGGTGCAGTCCGAGCCCTGTTCAGGGGGAGAGGGCATTTCAGAGCCACCTGATCTAATGCCCCAGTGATTGGGGCATTCCAGCCACCCACCAGGGTCTCAACCGAGTGGCCGTTGGCGTGCCCCAGAGAATCCCCAAGCGCGTTCAGGAATCCATTTGGATCCATAAGACGCCTGGGGCGGACCATTTTAATGGGTCCTCCACCCTTGCGGAGGGGTTGTGGAACTGAGAAGTCCAACGTCACCAGATAGTGATCTGACCATGACAAGGGGGTGGTGGATATACCCCCGACTTCCAGATCACTCCCCGCTTCTCCAGAAACAAACACAAGGTCTAGTGCATGACCGGCTACATGGGTGGGCCCAGTTAGAATATGGTGCAGCTCCCAGGAGGCCATGGTCTCCATGAAGACCCGAGGTGCTCCTGTGAGGATGGCCTCCGAATGTACATTGAAGTCCCCCAACACCAATAAGTTAGGGGACTGTACACACACATCAGAGACCACCTCAAGCACCTCGGCCAGGGAGTCAGTCGTGCAGCGGGGTGGATGGTACACAAGCAGAATCCCCAGACTGCACTTCAGGCCCAACCTCCAGTACATGCACTCAGCAACCTTGGTCTCCTGGAGAGGGGGTCTGGTGAAGACCAAGGACTCTCGGTAGATAACAGCCACTCCCCCTCCCCGATCCCCAGCCCTCGGCTGCTGTGCATACGAAAATCCGGCTGGACACATGGCTGCAAGGGTTGGAGCAGCAGCCTCGGCCAGCCAGGTCTCCGTAATACATGCCAGGTCTGTGCCCTCATCCAGGATCATGTCATGGATGAGGGAGATTTTCTGGGTAACAGACCTGGCATTGCAGAGCAGCAAACGAAGGCCAGAAGATGGGGTCACGCCTCCCCCAGCCATCCTTTGGCTCTGGACAGGCCCGGAGCAGGGGACAGATACTACACATTTCTCCCTTGTTCCCCTTACCTGGCATGGCCTGCCCCTAGCGCTCCGCCAGCACCTGCCACCCAACCTCGGTATGTTCTGGCCCCCAACACTCCCCCCACTGCCTCCATCAGGTGGACACATGCCCCCTCGCTCCCGCCTATCAGGCAGGCTACCCACCCCTAAAAACACAACAAAATCACCCAGAAAAAAAAACAAAACAAACAAACAAAAAACAATTAAAAATCCCCTTAAAAATAATGCCAGACAGGAGTCCACAGGGAGGCCTGGTGGTGGTGGTGGTGGCGGCGGCGGCAGCAGGCCCAGCAGCAGCAGGCATGCCTCTTCCCCGGTGGTGGTGGTGGTGGTGGTGGCTTCTCCTGCAGGCCCTGGCTCTCCCAGGCCACGCCACCTCACCCAGCCAGCTTATGTAGCCCCTCCAGGGAGGGGCAGATGGAGCAGCACAGCTGGCTCGGTACCTGGGGGCCTGGTCCTGCAGGGACTGGCGGTCTGCCAGGCAGAAGTCTATAGGGAAGGCCTGGTGGTGGTGGTGGCGGCGGCGGCAGCCACACCTCTTCCCCAGTGGTGGTGGTGGCAGCTTCTCCTGCAGGCCATGGCTCTCCCAGGCCACCTCAGCCAGCCAGCTTATGTAGCCCCTCCAGGGAGGGGCAGGTGGAGCAGCACAGCTGGCTCAGTACCTGGGGGCCTGGTCCTGCAGGGACTGGCGGTCTGCCAGGCAGAAGTCTACAGGGAAGGCCTGATGGTGGTGGTGGTGGCGGCGGCGGTAGCGGCGGCAGGCCCAGCAGCAGCAGGCACGCCTCTTCCCCAGTGGTGGTGGTGGCTTCTCCTGCAGGCTAACTGCACATTAGTTCAGGAGGTACAAATCAGGTTGGTTCACTTCAAAATGCAGCCTGAATGGAATCCTCGAGCATCCCTACCGCCATTCTGATTTGCCCTCCAATGCTACCATAATGTTAGAGTTTCTTATGTGCTTTACCTTAAGAACATTATCTGCTATTGTAAGAGGTCTGAATATTTTGTATTTGGTATGACTTTACTTAGAATAATTTTATTAATAAACAGTCAGGACCAATTAAAACATGAGGGTCCCCATAAGGAAACATCTAGAAAACATTTACCTTTGTGCTTCATATGACAGCAGTAACATGTAAAAGGTGATTAGCCTGGGTTACTTGTGCACAGGTGTATAGGTTCTATATGTGAGCACAACAGTTGCATAGACCATATGATGCTAGTGTGCAAATGCTGCACATCTATAAGCTGTGTACAGGATAGGTGCCTTTTAATCATGATGACTTGGATGCTAACTTCCCTTCCATGAATGAAACAGAACTTTCCTGTCTACTCCTCCCTGCAGTCCACTGCAGCCACCAAAAATCTGCTCCAAAGGCAGGAGTCAGCAACATCAGAGGGGCTAGGGGTTGATTTTGACTGCCTGGACACCACTGTGCAGCACGTACACACCTCTGCCATCGAAATGGCCACCGTGCAATCAGATTGCTGCTGAATTTCAGCAGCACAGTGACAGAAAAGCTGCTTTTCCACGTTAAAACCATATGCAGGCAAATTGTTTTAAAGGGGGGGGGGCATATGCAGGCTGCGTGCTGCCCAGCCCTGTCTTAAGGGATGGAGGGTCCTTGGGAATAGTTTGGGATATGGTGCAATAATCTGCAGGTTGTAGTGAATTAAGTAAAAATTGCCATTCTCATTATGCAACCAGAAGAGCAGCTAATAGAATTAAACCTGCTGATGGATTTTAACTCACTCTGATCTCCGAGTTAGAATTCATCAAGTGGTTTAATTCTATTGCCAAAGGTTTGAAGTGGAATAAAGGTCTTTTATCACACCACCTTTGTTAACCGTCTTACCTAGTGCCAGGATGTTTGTGTAACAACTACTACACTGCCAATGACCAGTGTTAATGTGACTGTCACTGTCAGGAATTTCTGCATTTAATTTCATTCTGACCTCACTGGTTACAGTTTTACACACACACCACACTCACCATATGTACTGTATATAAACTTGAAACTCTGTATAACACCCCATGCATCTGTTGAAATTGTTTAAAGTCCACAAAAGCTTATGCCAGAATATATTGGTTAGTCTTTATGATGCCACAAGATTTTTTGGAGTTGTTTGCTGCATGGCTACCCTCTGGAAATAGTCATGAGAACATTGGATTTCTACTCCCTCCATCTTCGACTCACTTGTTTGTGTTGAAACAAAATAGTGCAGTTTTACTACAAATATATTACTAGGAGAATTCTGTTTTCATTGTGGTTCATCGTATAAAGTAGCCTGGCCCCCAAGGAGACATAGAAATGTAATATGAAACTATCCACAAATCATCGTAGGCCTTCTGTGATTGATTGTCCAAAATGTTCTTGAATGGGTCATGGGCCCTTTTTAGGGTCTTGGAGTGGGAGAAGTCTTTAAAACCTTGATTGTTGGACCTAGACATGTGAGGTTAATCCAATGGATATCAGTGAGGATAAATACATGTCACTGAATAACACATTTTATTTCTTTATTTAAAGCATTTATGAGCCACTCTTCAGTATAAGCTCCCAAGGCAAGAACTGTAATATATATTTATGCTTGTGGAGAAATGTTAGATTTTTATTTCCAGGATGATGTAAAATACTTAGAAGTTAATAAATACAGCTGAGTTAATGAATTTGAATTACTCTTGATCATCACAATTGATAAGATATTTTTGTCTCAAAACCAGTAGTTAGCAAGTTGGTTCCTGAAAATTAGACAGTAGACAAGACAGAGAAAAGGGTTCCCAGTTTGAGTATTACAATATATCTACTATCCATGGTTTCATATTAACATATTCATAACTATTGTATATATAAAATATTGCAATTAGATATAACACCGTGGTACATAATATATTTCTCAAATGGTTTTAAGTGCAGAATGTATCCTACCTCCCTCTGTTAATTCTTCATAATTATAGGGGGGCAGGGGTTCTTTCCAACATTATGCTACCTTAAGCATAAACTAGAAGGAGTTGAAATCAGTAAATAGCAGGATCCAAAGAAGTTTCTTCGATGTGGAATGTTAGACTAAATTCTATATTTGTATTTGTAATAGAGGAGATAGACAGATACATGCATGCATACATAATGGATATAGATATAATAGGCCAAAATTCAAAGACCTACTTTATCTATGACTAAATTAGCATTTTGCCCAGTGGGTTGTGTTTTTTTTTTTACCTTTTCTTTTCTTTGAACAGCAGATCCCTCTGACATATCACAAATTGCTTTTGAAAGCCCTTGTCTTTTCAAAAGCAGTTTTCCATGGGGCATGGCAGGATGCAAGGGAGACCGCTGTTTGAGAAACAACACTGGCCCAAAGCTTTGTCTACCAAATGCACCTAGTTACAGTACATGATTTTTTATTTTTTTTTTTGAATGATGACCATAATGTTTATGGGACAGGAAAAAATTCTAACCAAGTATCAGACACTAATTAAACCAACTAATCAATTAAAAGTTGAAGGTATAGAGAAAAATGAACATACTTGAGATTAATGTTGGCAGGTTTTCAAAACATTCCAGCCCTTATTTGTATACCTGTGTACCACCAATGACTGAGCTCTGATTAGAAATTGCACTTGTCCACTTCATAGCTTTTTGGATTATATTCTTCTCCGTGAGCCAATTTATATATATGAAGAAGTGAAATCATTCTTACCAGTGAGCATTACCTTATCCTTTCTTGAAATTGCTGTGCTAATTTCCCGTTTGAATTTGTCCTTTAGAATTTCCCAGTCCTCTTTATCCTTCAGAGCTATAAACAGGCTTTGTGTTATTTCTCAATTTCCCTTCCTCTCAGCTGATTTCCTCATTTAAACCATTATTAAGTATATTGAACACTTATCCCAATACTGATCCCTGGAGTGTTTCACTCAACTTCTTTCCACTCTGAGAAGCAGCCATTAATTACAACTCTTTGTTTCCTATCACTTAGCTAATTTTTAATCCACAACAGGATTTTACCTCTCTACCCTGTGGTTATTTTCCTTAATAGTCTCATCAACAGCTTTTGACAATCCAAGTAAATTACTTTTAAAAGGCCCTCTTCTATCCTCTGTTTTATTAACTCTTTCCAAGATCTGATGTCTCAAAAGAGGCAGGTTTTTCCTTTCAAAGAGGTTTAACCTTATCAGTTTATACTTATCCAAGCAGTAGGTTATTCTACCCTTAATTATGTTCAGATGCAACTTTCCCCAAATTAGGACTGAGGTGCTCATCAGTCTCTAATTCTAGTGTTTACTGTAATATTGGCTACTATATACATCTTTATATATTGTTCATGCTATATTTGCATTTAAGGCCTATTTAAATTCCTCAGGCATGGTGATTTCCTTGACTTGGAATTCCCATGATGTCCCCTAATCTTTCCTTTAGAGATTTGCTGTAATGCTACAGCACACTTGTATCATACAATGTAACAGAGGTATCTGCTCCATCTTTAATCATAAAGATTAATGCAAATAAGCCAATTCTTTTCCCAGCAGTCCATTAGTCTTCTCTAATAGCACCCTTCACCTTTTGTTGGCCTGGAAGTTTCACTTATATTGAAACCTCACAACTTGATGTTTTGCATTCCCCTACTGGCAATTTCAGTGTCCTTGTAAAGTTCGAAACTTTCGTTGTGAAAGGCAAAGCTCTTGGCAAAAATGGAGGCCAGCAGAGTAGTACAACAGTATTTTATATTACTGATAGAAGTAAGCCCACTCACCAGGGAACATACTGACCTCTTAGGTAGAGGTTCACTTAAAATGTGAAACAAATGTTTTACTTATTTATTACATTTTTATGCTGCCCAATAGCCGAGGCTCTCTGGGCAGTTCCCAATTAAAACCATAAAACAGAAGTTGAAAAGACATAATATAAAACTTCAAAAATTTAAAAATACTATGTTAAACCAAGGTAAAACCCAGAAGCAGTTACAGCTTGGGGGAAGCCTGTGTGAAAATGTGTGTTTTCAGAAGGCATTTAAGGGAGCAATGCTATCTAGAGAGGTGTCCGCCTCTGAACTCGGAAGCGACTGCCTATTCAAAGCATGGCAGGAGAAGCACGGGGGGGATTGTTCCTTCCACGCTTCTCCTGCCCTGCTTTTTCGGCTAGACAGCTGATTGCGGCTGTCTAGCCGTGGGAGGACAGAGCAGGGAAGGAGGCTGTCATAAAGGCAGTTACTGTCAGGGTGGACACTGAACCCATAGAATCTCAGAGTAGTTCTGATTCTGAGGAAGAGGAGCCGCTCCTGGGAGAGGAGTGCACTCATCTTTCCCAGGGCCAACAGCTGACAGAGATTCCTCCCACCGGCATTCCTAGCTTAGATAGCAGTCCCAGGAGTGACAGAGCATGGGAAGCAGACTTGCTGGACGCGTGACGCCGACACAGGGAGTGGCGCCAAATGGAGGGCGCGGAAAGGAGGCGTAGTGCCCGGTTGGTGCGCAAACAACGGTTGTGCCCACAGGATCCAAGGGAAAAGGGGAGGGACTCTCCCTAGCCCATAAGTTCAGGGTCTGCCAGTGATTCCCTTTCAAACGGGGACCAACTCTTCCAACTTAGGGCATAGGTACTCTGCTGCCCATATCTAGTTGCTAACAGTAGAGTTGTTAAGTTGTAAAAGAGGAATAAAGCTTTGAAAAGAATCCCTTTGTCTGTGTCTGGACTTGGCTACTGGATTAGACTGAGAGAGGCCTCCAAGGAGCCCTTGACAGTTACGATCTCCCTGCCCCGGAATGCCCCCAGCCACGCCCCTTTCTGGCAGCGCCATACTCCTCTTGCAAGTGTGGAGGACAGGGCTGTTCCACGCTGCCCCCAGGCAGCGTGGAAGTGGGGGGAGGTCGGTTCTCCAGGAACAGCTGCTGTCTAGTGGCCACAGGATTGCTCCCTTAAAGATGTTATATTTTCTGCCTCTCACACTGCACAGGGGAGGGTTTCCAGAGGGTGGGTGCTGCTACAGAGAAGGCCCACTATTGAGGTTCTTCATGGCAACATTCCATTCGTTTTGGAATGACCAGCAGGACCTCCTCTGAAGATCTTAAGTGTCATCTGGGTAGGCGGTCTGCTAGGTATCCTGGTCCCAAGTTGTTTAGAGCTTTATATGATAATAACATAACCTTGTACATGGGTTGGTAGCTAATAGCCAGTTTTCTTGTTCTGAAACTGGATGCTGGATAGAATGCTCATTAACAATTGGGCCTAATTTCATGCAGCCCGTTGCAAGTGATCATTAAGACCTCTGGTCTGCAAGTGATCATTCAGACATCTGGTATGATTGTTGTTTTATCAGCAGCTTGCCTGATGAAGGGGGAGAGAGAAGAGAGAGAGGAAGGGTGTGGCAGAAAGTGGTAAAAGGGCTGGACAGGTCCAGCCAGTGAGGGGGCCAACCCAGTTTTGGCTCTGGCTCGTCCTACTGCCAGCATTCAGCTCCCAATTAGGGATGTTAGAGAGTTCTGCCACAGATCCCAGGGGGGCTGAATACCAGTGAATTCAGCCCCCCAGAATCCGTGGTGGAATGGAGCAACCTGCCCCACCACCCCGTGAAAGCCCCCCGGAACGGAGCCTACCTGGCGGCAGCTGCAGCTTTGGCTCCGGCAGTGGCTCCGGTGTCGGCGGCTCCAGCTGCTGGGGGGTGCTGTGGACGCAAATGGCGTCCTGAGTAGGGGACGCCATTTGCGTCCCTATGGTAGGCCGTGATAGGCTACGTAAATATTTACGTAGCCTATCACGGCTAAAGCGGGGACGCAAATGACGTCCCCTACGCCATTTGCGCTCCCGCTTTAGCCGTCATAGCCGTCATAAATATTTACGTAGCCTATTACGGAGAAAACGGAAACGCAAATGGCGTAGGGGACACCATGTGCGTCCCCGCTTTAGCTGTGATAGGCTACGTAAATATTTACGTAGTCTATCACAGGCTACAATAGGGACGCAAATGGCGTCCCCTACTCAGGACGCCATTTGCGTCCGCAGCAGCCCGGCAGCGGCTGGAGGCCCCGCTGCTGGTTGGCCTGGCTGGTGGCTCCGCAGCCTGGCCGCGGAGTGGAGCTGGCCAGGCAGGATTCCGGGGGGGAGGAACGGATCATCTCCCCCCCCATCGAGGATTTCGGGGGGAGGGATGGAGCGCCTCCCCCCCACCGCGGATGTCCCTGGATGAAACCAGGTAAGTGTTTCATACATCCCTACTCCCAAAACATTTCACCCAAAGGAATGCAGCCCTCAATAGACAAAAGGGGCCTCCCTTATTTGTATGTGCATATGTAGCTTGGGCCAATGTCAGCTGGATCTACACTTACTGCTTTTTTTCGCTTCCAATGAGGTTTCACCGCCCGCCTTTCACATTCGATGAAGCACTGCAATGGGGAAAATGGGTGAGTGTGAATAATCACGTTTAAATGCGAGAGCGTTTAACCCGACGGGACACCGAATTCATCGTGATGGTGGGCGCAATGTAGATCGGCCCGTCATCTTCAGCAGCAGTTTCCAGTTTTCTCTATGAGCAGTTCCCAGACAAATTAGTTCTCATAAAATGTGGAGATGTTTTAAAAAATTGCTTTTCCTTGTTTCTTATACTCAGGTGAACAAATATGAAGGGGTTAAAGTGACATCCGAAGTATAGATAGTGTTCAGAGAAGGGAGCACTCACTAGTAAATCTAATTGGTGCCAGTCATTGGCATAATAAAAACACCACAGAGAGTTTAATTATATGAATTACAATATATAAAGTACAATAAATATCCTTTAAAATATAACATCTGTGGTCAATAAGTCCAGATCTGTGTGCCCAGGAACAGATTTATCTCACTTCTGTCTCAGCAAAGCAGTAGCTCCAGATGATTGAACTATCTTCAGACTTCAATCAGTTTCTAAACTTAAAAAAACTGTAAAATTAGTTTATCCTATAAAATAATTCAGCTTAAACTACATTAATTCAGTATTTACATTGTGCAAATGGTTTGAAATTCTGTATTGGTGCTGCATCATAGTCTTCACTGCACTGCTTTTGTCTGTCTGAGAAGAGCCCTGCCTAATTATTTGTTATTTTTCCAGATAGCCCTTGGTTCTTGCTCACACACTGAGTAGAGATTACACTGTCCTATTAGTCCTTTTAAGGGCCAACGTATGCCAGCAATGCCATGTGTGAACAATCTGCAGGCACTATTAGCACTGCTTGACTAGCTCTTGATAACACTCACCATGAAGTCAATTAAAGACGTCAGGAGGTGGGCCAGACTGCTTTCTTTTACTAACAACAATCCTTAGGGGGTGTAGCACAGGGATTTGGAGGACAGGTGATGCTAGAGTTTTCAGTAGGAGCAAGAAAAAAAAAATCCAGATTGCCTCTCTCTATTGTTTGGCACACATTCCTTTCATTTTCCCACTTTCTCCTATTTAAAAACAGGTTTGACAGATTTTCCACTTTGTAGGAAGCTGATGTAAGCCAAGTGACTTCAGTTCAGATTAAGGAAAATAGAAACATGAGGCAGGAGCAAAGAAGTCTAGAGTTTCAATTATAGAAATTGGCAAGAAATACCAACTTTTATTTGGTGCCACAGTGCTTGATGTAAGTACTATATACTCAGTGTATCCTTCTATCTCTATGTTAAAAATATTTGATACTTTACAAAATGTGGTGTGTGGATTATACTTCTAATTGTTCTAAAATTGCCATAGCAATGTGGTTTTTCAAGCAATGAGCTGCTGTGCCTACTCATAAATAAATGTACATATAAATAGATGTGGCAATGGCACATTTTTCACTTTGCAGCTTCTTGTTTGAACCCTTCCCCCCACACAAAATCTTTAAACATGAATATGTGCATACTTGTTTGTGCAAAGGTTAAGATCTAGTTTCAAAACAAAAAGACCACCATATTTGCCATAGGAATTTCAGGAAACCTACAAAGAGTAGTTCCAGAAGAAAAGGGACAAGGGCAAAGAAGCAACCCAAATGGATAAAAAATCTAGGAACATAGGAAGATGCCATATACCGTGTCAGGCCATTTGTTCATCTAGTCCAGTATTATTGATGCCCCACCGGGGGATGCTGGGAATTGAACCTGCAACTTTCTGCATGCAAAACATGTGCTCTGTCATTGAGCCAGCCCACTGAACCACAGCCCTTGAAGTCTGCTGGTGTAGACATAATTTCTAGTGGGATTTCTTCACACATTTAAGGGTCATGAGCTCAGAGTGAGCATACACGTTTATATGTGTGGTACTGCCACTAACAGAACCAAGATTTTTGGTCCCGCCAACCTGCCTCCTCCAACCAAGGAGGTTGGTTGAAGGACAGCCCAACCTGCCTCCTTTGGGGCTTCCCTTAGGGAGCACTAAATCTTATTTGTGTAAGCATAAGATTCATTTCAGTTGGGCCTCAGGCCTAGTTTTGGAATGGAAACTCTTGGTTGCCCTGTAGGATGACCTTTGCTGGGAGAGGGACAGGGGGAGTGCGACCCAGTTGATTCCCTTGGACCTCTCAGCAGCTTTCAATACCGTCAACCATGGTATCTTTCTGGATAGGTTGTCCAGGCTGGGAGTTGGAGGCACTGCACAGCAGTGGTTCTGATCCTACGTCAGTGGCCGATTCCATAAGGAGGTACTGGGTGACTATTGCTCTGTGCCTTGACAGCTATGTTATGCGGTTCCACAGGTCTCTATTCTATTCCCCTTGCTGTTTAGTATCTACATGAAACTGCTAAGTGAGGTTATCCTGAGGTGTGGGTTGAGGTGTCACCAATATGTGGATGACATCCAGCTCTTTCTTTCCTTATCAAATCCAGGTGAAGCAGTGGCTGTTACCTGGGCACAGTAATGGACTGGATGAGGGCCAATAAACTGAGACTCCATCCAGACAAGATGGAGGTACTGTTAGTGGTTGGTTTGTTTGCCTGGCTAAGTGATGTTCAACCTGTTTTGGAGGGGGTTGCACTCTCTCCCTAAAGGATCAGGTTTGTAGTCTGGGGGTGCTCTTGGACCCAGAACTGTCACTTGAGGCACAGGTGGAGTCGGTGGCATGGAGCACCTTCTATAAGTTTAGGCTGATATACCAGCTTCGCCCTTATCTGGACAGAGATAGGGTACTACAGTTATCCATGATCTGATAACCTCTCGTCTTGATTACTGCAATGCATTTATATGTGGGGCTGCCTTTGAAAACAGTCCAGAAACTTCAGCTGGTCCAACACAGGGCAGCGAGATTGTTAATGGGGACTGGCCAGCATGATCATATTATGCCAGTACTTTTCCAGCTGCACTGGCTGTCAGTCCTTTTCCAGGCCCGATTCAAAGTGCTGGTATTAAAATTCAAAACCCTAAACAGCTTGGGGCCTGGTTATCTGAAGTATCATCTCCTTCCATATGTATCTTCTCCGGGAGCCCCTGCCAAAGGAAGTGAGGTGGGTGGCCACCAGGAAGAGGGCCTTTTCTGCTGTGTCACCCCGGTTGTGCAGTGAGCTTCCTAGAGAGGCTCACCTAGCGCCTACATTGTGCTCTTTCCTGCACCAAGTGAAGACCTTTTTATTTTCCCAGGCATTTTAGCGTTTTAGTCTTTTAGCTCTGTTTTAAATCTGCCGTTATATTTTAAATCTCTGCATTTCTCCTCGGTTTTATTCTGGTTGTACTTTTATACTGTAGCTTTAAGCTTTTATATTTTATATTGTATTTTATGCTGTATTTTGTGGTTTTAATTTTTGTGAACTTCACAGAGAACGTCAGCTATTGGGTGGTATAGAAATGTAATTAATAAATAAATGGTGGGTCCTACTTGTGCAACAGAATTGGCAGGATCCAATGCTTGCAGAAGGGAATTGGCAGGGCAGAAGGGAATCAGCGGGGGTGTAAGCGCCCCGTTGTACTCTGCCCTGTGATCTAGCCATTTAGAGCCAAATCACGTAACCATATTGATTATTGCCATTACATGGTAGCTACTAGTCATTAATTCCTCACACATTAGCTCATCTGACATCATGATTTTTTACCGTGTACTGGGCTGGGTATCAGTGGAAGGAAACTCGGATGTGATGGGATTGTCATTACATGAATTAATCCGCTCTTAGGCTGTCCACCAACAAAATTTTGGAACCTTACCATGTAATAATATATATTATTAGCAGCAGCAATGTCCAGATCATACATTAGTGTGTATTCTTATGTTGCTCACACTCAAGGATGCCCAGATGTTCAGTATTTTCTGTTGGCCTTCTACTTTGTATGATATTCTCTTTGATTGTTCCACACCAGTTCATTTTCTTGGTTATGTTAACTGCTTCCTATTTAAGATTTAAGTCTGTTCTATCTGTTGCATGTCGCAAACATGCATATTTTACACAATTGATAATCTAGTTCGGGATCATAATCTTGCAAATCATTTGAAAACAGCTGTTATATGTGTATACAACATGAAGCATGTGTTCCTCAGACTATGCAATGATGCCCTGCCATAAATATCAGTTAAAAATTGAGCCTCTAGTTCGTTTTGTCTTCCCAGGGTTTGTTCCTAGCTTTTCAATTTAGACTGTGCTTACATAGGGAAAAGCTAGTAAGTATAATATGCAATTACTTGTTTTCAAATGTATCATCTATCTTCTAGTTTGTATTTATGGTATCTCATTTAACCTTGGCTATTGAATATATGGAAATACAATGGAGAGAGTTTTCAACATTAATACTTATTATTCCAATTACTTACTTTCCATCTGGCTTATTTATTTCCAGGCATCTCACACTGGGCTTGAGAGAAATGACATAACTTATCTACAGGAATGTGTGATAAAGATAAAATGAGAGATTGTTTACTCGGTTAGAGAGGAACATTATTTGTTTTCTTTTCAAAAGGCCCAGAAAATGAAATGTGAAAGATTATAGAAATAGAAATAGAAATCTCTACAAAGAGAGAGAAGGCATTTTTAAAAACACATCAGCAGAGATTTTGGAAATATGACCTGATTTATTGTATAATATAACAATGTTTAGGCCTATGGAGTAAGATTCCATATAAAACTAATCTATCTTTCTTCTGCTTCTTATTTTCCTAAAGTTCAGGACCCACAAAAACTTGGTAATATACATCATCTGAATTTGTCTGTATTTATCAAAGAAAAAAAAAACTTCTAACCCCATGTATACATAGAATATTTAGCCAATTATAATTTTATTTTCTTTATATTAAGCTACTGGAACCATAATTCTAAATTGTATTTAAAGACATACATAGTGTTGGCCACACACCATGCCCACATTCATTTGCAAGAGTGTTGTTGCTACATCTTCTCCTGGCATTGACTGTTGCTGTAGTCCAGGGATGCAAAATATAGCCTGCAGACAGGCCCACAGACCCCGGAATCTATCACTGCTGGAAAAAGGAGGGAGGGAACAGTGAAATGCTCTAGAAACAGATTCTATGGTTCCAACCATAAAAGTCTCATTCCTATAGGGATGCACAAATCCCTTACCTCGTTCCGGGTGGGGGCATCCGTGGTGGAGGGGAGGCGCTCCGTCCCTCCCCCCCCCCGGAATCCTCCCCAGACAGCTCCACTCCGCAGCGACTCCATGGAGCCACCAGCCAGGGCTGCCCGCAGCCGGACTTCCGGACGCAAATGGCGGCCACTGTAGCAGCCGCCATTTGCATCCCTGCAGAGGCTGTGATAGGCTACGTAAATATATACGTAGCCTATCACGGTCTCTGCAGGGATGCAGATGGCAGCCGCTACGCCATTTGTGTCCCTGCCAAGCCATGATGGGCTACATAGCCTATCACGGCAAAAGGCAGGGACGCAAATGGTGTAGCGGCCACCATTTGTGTCCCTGCAGAGGCCGTGATAGGCTACGTAGATACTTACATAGCCTATCATGGCTTGGCAGGGATGTAAATGGTGGCCAGTGTAGCGGCCGCAGCCCAGCAGCAGCCAGAAGACCACCCAGAGCCGCTGCCGCCACCACCGCCACCAGGTAGGCTCCATCCCGGGGGGATCCCGCGGGTGGTGGGGGGTATTGCCCCATTCCGCCACGGCCTATGGCCTCACTGGAGTCCATGGCGGAATTCTCCAACATCCCTACATTCCTATAGCATCCCTGGAGTGCTTGAAGGTTCCTGCCTACTTCCTTGATGCTCCAGGAATGCACTAAGAAAAAGACTTTTATGGGAGGAACCATAGATCCCTTCCTAGAGCATTTTTCCTCCCTTTTTGCCCATTGGAACAGATGTTCTTGCTGCAAGACACATACGTGTTGCTGCTGGCGTGTTTGTGTGTGTGTGCAAATGAGAGAGGTTGCTGTAGCCCAGGGATGCAAAATATGTATGTATGTGCGTGCACACGTGCATCCCCTGCCAACCCAGCAGCCCAATGTGGCTTTCAGGGCCAAAAGGGTTGTGTGCCCCTGTTCTAGTGACTCATCGTTCATGTAAAGAGTAGGCTACAGCAAGAGTTAATAGTAGCCTGGGATTGTGTGGTGGTGACTTCCATTACACAAGATGCACCGGCATGACATGGTGTTAAGTAGATACGTTGGAGAAATCCACAACTGATTCAAATGAGTTCAGAGATTTCTGAGAATCTGACCTGTGGATTCCACAGTCAACCGGCTTTTTCCAAGTCATGCAGATTCTGTGGACTTGTACAATGATTTTTCACTTTGGGGGTGTGGGAGCTTGCACACATTTTTTGCTAATCCGCATTAGTTAATGTGCATTGGCATTAATGCAAATTAGCGCAAGTAGAACAAAATTCTGCCCCCCTCCCACACACACTTCCGTCAGTACGTGGATGTCGGGACGAAAGATGCCCGACAATCTGCAAAACACGGAATGGTTTCAATAGAATCCATACATTCCTAGTGTTAAGTGCTCTCGAACTTCAACATTGCTGCTGGCAGAAGATGGACTCCCAGAGGTCAATAACAAGCAGTGTACACACATTAATCTATTATGAAGTGGTTTGAACCAGGCTGATATTATTTCAATGAGGCTTTGATGTTAATTTATTTTATATAGGAACTACCTGATCTTCCAGCCTGCTGCAGAAGCACACAAATGTCAGTGAACCAGCTTGATCAGGTGAAATAAATGTTTAGTTGCTGCCATACTGCCTTTACCTTTACTATTAATCTAATTCTACACATTTTATTCAAAAGTAAGTCCCATTGCGTTCAGTGGGCAAGTGTGCATAGGGAACATAGGTGACTGTGTTATATGAAGTCATACCATAGGTCCAATATTGTCTGCACCAGAGATGGACAGAAGGTAGATCTGCATCAACTGGTAGATGAGGCATATATTAGAAATTGGGAAGTGGAAATGTCTCAGCGTTAGAGCCACATGCATAGCATGTATAAAGATAAGAGGAAGCAGGATGAGAAAGACTGCTCTGAGTCTTAGAGAGCTTTTTATTTTCCTGCTAAAAGGAAAAAAAGGCTAAAAGAAACCAATAATGCCCTCTCCATCTTTCCTTCACACACCTCCATCTAAGTTGCTGATGGGCAAAGGAATGCAATCACATAGCAGTTCTGTAGTTTGAACCATAGCTTTGGCTCGCAAACATTGGCATCTGTAGTAGAGAATCTTCCTTGGCTCTGATGATGGCTGCACTTTCTCTATGGTACTTTCTCACATGCAAGTTGTATTCTTCTGCTGGACCTCCATTAGGATGGTGATTTTAAAAAACTCCCAACTCTTTGGAATATCATTTTAATTAACCTCAGCACACAATTTGAAAACTATGTGCATTTTACAAACCATTATATAGAACCAATACAATATCTCTCACAGACATGAAAAAAAATGGAAAACAAAACACTTTCAACTGAAATGTTAATTCTGATACGTAATTTTGGTAGCTTGAAATTATTGATGCAAGAGACATGCAACAAGTTATGTGTCAGAATTCTAGACCATAGCTTTCAAATTAGGATAGACTGTTTCTCTAGTGAGCCATTGTTCAAGTAAGGGTAGAAAAAGGCCAGAGTAGAAGTTCATTAGAACAACAGAGATGACCTTAAGGACAGAATGAATTTAACATTGAAAAAAGGAGAAACTGAGTAAAATAAAGCTTGACAGATTTGCCCATCCATAGTGTACACCATGGGAAATCCTCCTTGAAATTACTTTCAAGTCTCTTAAAAGCTGATTCTCATATCTATGCCTGTCTGCCTACAATGAAAAGGGAAGGTTCAGCCTTCTGTAATCCCTGCTTTACTCAACAGGCATAAGGACACCTTTCATTCCCAGATATGTCCAATGGGACATGGCCTGATTTCTCTAGTATCTGTCCTTGGTAGACACTTGATTTTAGCCTTAAGGCCAGGAAATAATATGTATACTTTTCCCCTGTTTTCCCTCCTGGAGAGTCTACTGGAGTTGCTATTTTTCAGAATTTAGATGATCCCTCAAGACTCTAGAAATTAATCTCTGCTTCCTAACTGTGCATGTATGCGAACACTAAGACCAGAACGATACATTAGGAGGCACATACCTGCTGCTGAAAATATTAGCCCTGTATCATCTCCTTTTCCTCTCCCCCTGATACTAACTAAACACAGGGATCATGGCACTGCAAGCTTCCCTGCCCCAAAGGAGTGTGGCTACGGAAGCCTGGGTGGTTTCAAAATGCTGCAAATCAGCTGGCAGCTGAGACAAGCTAGGAAAAAATGGAGACAAAGGCAAAGACTTCGATTAGGAACAAGACTGGGGTGTGGTGGGTGTGAGAAATAGCTGTGCTAATCACCTGGAAGCAGAGGCAAGCAGGAAGAGAAACTGAGGAGGCAAAGGCAAGAAGTGCAGAGGGGCTGATTTCTGTCACTGAGGAGATTTTTTTAAAGCCTACTGAAACTGTAAACTTATCTATGTGGGAAGAGAGGGATTGACAGAAAAGACAGCCAGAGCAGGTAGAGGGGAGGTGGGCAGGAAAAGGCAAAAAAGTTTATCGTAGGGAGGGCAAATAAGAACTAGACGAAGAAGAAAGGGAAGGACATCAGGGGGAAGAAGTAGAGAAGGAAGCATAGTGCAAAAGTTAGTATAGTGTTTCAAATCCAGTTCAAAGGGAGACCACTGACACTCATTTGCCCAAAGGCCCAGAAAAACCTGCAGCCGGCCCTGCCTCCCAACTTTCCTGACCATTGGCTATGCTGGCTGTGCTGATGGGAATTGAAGTCTGAAATATCTGGAGAGCACCAGGTTGGGGAAGGCTGCCCCAGAGCAAAGGACCTATTTTGAAACTATATGAATTGTTGTTGTTTAGTCGTTAAGTCATGTCCGACTCTTTGTGACCCCATGGACCATAGCACACCAGGCCTTCCTGTCCTCTGCTCTCTCCCGGAGTGTGCTCAGGTTCATAGTCATTGCAATGGTGATGCTATCTAGCCATCTCATCCTCTGCTGCACCCTTCTCCTTTTGCCTTCAATCTTTCCCAGCATCAAGGTCTTTTCCAGAGAGTTTTCTCTTCGCACTAGTTGGCCAAAATATTTGAGCTTCAGCTTCAGTATCTGTCCTTCCAATGAGCAGGGTTGATTTCCTTTAGGATTGACTGATTTGACCTCCTTGCAGTCCAGGGGACTCGTAAGAGTCTTCTCCAGCACCACAGTTCGAAAGCATCAGTTCTGCGGCGCTCAGCCTTCCTTATAGTCCAGCTCTTACAGCCATACATTACTACTGGGAAAACCATAGCTTTGATTAGATGGACCTTTGTCAGCAAAGTGATGTCTCTGCTTCTTACTATGCTGTCTAGGTTTGCCATAGCTTTCCTCCCAAGGAGCAAGCGTCTTTTAATTTCATGGCTACAGTCACCGTCTGCGGTGATCTTGGAACCCAAGAAAATAAAATCTGTCACTGCTTCTATTTCTTCTCCTTCTATGTGCCAGGAAGTGATGGGGCCAGATGCCATGATCTTCGTTTTTTTAATGTTGAGTTTCAAACCAGCTTTTGCACTCTCCACTTTCACCCTCAACAAGAGTCTATTTAGGCCCTCTTCGCTTTCTGCCATAAGGGTGGAATCATCTGCGTATCTGAGGTTGATGATAATTCTCTCAGCAATCTTAATTCCGACCTGTGATTCATCCAACCCGGAGTTTCTCATGATGTACTCTGCATATAAGTTAAATAAGCAGGGCGAAAATATGCAGCCTTGTCGTACTCCTTTCCCAATTTTGAACCAATCGGTTGTTCCATCTCTAGTTCTTACTGTTGCTTCTTGGCCCTCATACAGGTTTCTCAGGAGACAAGTAAGGTGGTCTGGTACTCCCATCTCTTTAAGAATTTGCCAGAGTTTGTTGTGATCCATACAATCAAAGGCTTTAGCTTAGTCAACGAAGCAGAAATAGACGTTTTTCTGGAATTCTCTTGCTTTCTCCATGATCCAGCGAATGTTGGCGATTTGATCTCTAGTTCCTCTGCCTCTTTGGAACCCAGCTTATACTTCCGGTAGTTCTCGGTTCACATACTGCTGAAGCCTAGCTTGTAGGATTTTGAGCATAACCTTGCTGGCATGTGAAATGAGCACTATTGTACAGTAGTTTGAACACTCTTTGGCATTGCCCTTCTTTGCAATTGGAATGTAAACTGACCTTTCCCAGTCTTGTGGCCACTGTTGAGTGTTCCAAATTTGTTGGCATATTGAGTGCAGCACTTTAACAGCATCATCTTTTAGGATTTTAAATAGCTCAGCTGGAATACTGTCATCTCCACTAGCTTTGTTGTTAGTAATGCTTCCTAAGGCCCACTTGACTTCACTCTCGAGGATGTCCGGCTCAAGTTCCGTGACCGCACTATCATGGCTCTCACGGACATTAAGATCTTTCCTGTGTAGTTCTTCTGTGTATTCTTGCCACCTCTTCTTAATCTCATCTGCTTCTCTTAGGTCCCTGCCTTCTTTGTCCTTTATCATGCCCGTCTTTGCACAAAACGTTCCCTTGAGATCTCCGATTTTCTTGAAGAGATCTCTAGTCTTTCCCATTCTATTGTTTTCCTCAATTTCTTTGCATTGTTCATTTAAGAAGGCCTTCTTGTCTCTCCTTGCTATTCTCTGGAACTCTGTATTCAGCTGGGTATATCTTCCCTTTTCTCCCTTGCTTTTCACTTCCCTTCTTTCCTCAGCTACTTGTAAAGCCTCATCAGACAGCCACTTTGCTTTCTTGCATTTCTTTTTCTTTGGGATGGATTTAGTTGCTGCCTCTTGAACATTGTTACGGACCTCCATCCATAGTTCCTCAGGCACTCTATCAGGTCTAATCCCTTAAATCTATTCCTCACCTCCACTGTATATTCATAAGGGATATGATTGAGGTCATACCTGAATGGTGTAGTGGTTTTCCCTACATTCTTCAATTTAAGCCGAAATATTGCAACAAGAAGCTCCTGATCTGAGCCACAGTCAGCTCCAGGTCTTGTTTTTGCTGACTGTATAGAGCTTCTCCATCTTTGGCTGCAAAGGACATAATCAGTCTGATCTCGATATTGACCATCTGGTGATGTCCATGTGTAGAGTCGCCTCTTGTGCTGTTGGAAAAGAGTGTTTGCTATGATCAGCGGGTTCTCTTGGCAAAACTCTATTAGCCTTTGTCCTGCTTCATTTTATACACCAAGGCCATGCTTGCTTGTTATCCTGGTGATTTCTTGACTTCCTACTTTAGCATTCCAATCCCCTATGATGAAGAGGACATCTTTTTTTGGTGTTAGTCCTAGAAGGTATTGTAGGTCTTCATAGAAACGATCAACCTCCGCTTCTTCGGCCTCAGTGGTTGGGGCATAGACTTGAATTACTGTGATGTTGAATGGTTTGCCTTGGATTCGTACTGAGATCATTCTATTGTTTTTGAAATTGTACCCCAGTACCACTTTTCCCACCCTTTCGTTGACTGTGAGTGCTACTCCATTTCTTCTAAGGGATTCTTGCCCACAGTAGTAGATATAATGGTCACCGGAATTAAATTCTCCCATTGTTGCAGAACTCAGAGTCAGAGAGACCACGGAGTGAAGGAAAAAGAGTTCTTCTTTATTTAACGCACGGGCTTAAGGCTGGAATCACTTCCAAAGAGCCAAAAGCCCCGATTTATATCAGCAAATTGTTTTTATAGACATTATGACACATATGCAAAATCTCCCCCGCCCCTTTCTGTGTGGGTTTGCAGTATTCAGCATTTCCTCTCCTAACACCATTGTTTATAATACAAGAAATGGGTTATAGGGTAGCCATGATAAGCAGAGAACAGCAGAGAACATGATACACATATCACTATGACCTTAGCCTTTGTTGACAAGTTAAGAGATTCCTGAATCTCGTCAGCTTACAAACATATATTTCAGAGAGCAAGAGCTCAGCAAGAACATGAAGCATGAGACTGCATGAGGCTACTTAGTCTGACTCCCGATATGGCTGCTACACCATGCCTGTCCATTTTAGTCCGCTGATTCCCAAGATGTTGATGTTCAATCTTGCTATCTCATGTTTGACCATCTCCAGATTACCTTGATTCATTGACCTTACATTCCAGGTTCCTAAACAATATTGTTCTTTACAGCATTGGATTTTCTTTTCACCACCAGACACATCCACAGCTGAGTGTCCTTTCGGCTTTGGCCCAGCCGCTTCACTCTTTCTGGCACTACTTGGAAATTCCCTCTGCTCTTCCCCAGTAGTATATTGGATACCTTCCGACCTGAGGGGCTCATCTTCCGGCGTCATATCTTTTAGCCTTGTGATACTTTCCATTAGGGATGTATGAAAATCACTTACCTTTCGGGGATTATGCTGATGGTGGGGAGGGAGGCGTTCCTCCCCCCCCCTGGAATCCTGGCTGGCCAGCTGTGCTCCGCAGCGATTTTGCGGAGCCACCAGCCGGCTCTGCCAGCAGCCGGACATCCGGCCGCTGGCTAGCAGGGATGCAAATGGCAGCGGCCATAGCCGCCGCCATTTGCATCCCTGCAGTCAGCCGTGATAGGCTACGTAAATGTTTACGTAGCCTATCACGGCTGATTTTTTTAAAAAAACGTGCGTACGCAAATGGCGGCGGCCATGGCCGCCACCATTTGCGTTCCTTATTTTGGCACGTCTTAGTCTACGTAAACATTTACGTAGACTAAGGCGGAGAAAATAAGGGGAACGCAAATAGCGTAGCGTCTACGCTATTTGCGTTCCCCTTATTTTCGCCGCCTTAGTCTACGTAAATGTTTACGTAGACTAAGACGTGCCAAAATAAGGAACACAAATGGCGGCGGCCATGGCCGCCACCATTTGCGTACGCGCGTGTTGTTGTTTTTTTAAGTCAGCCGTGATAGGCTACGTAAACATTTACATAGCCTATCACGGTGTTTTTTTTAAATCTAGCCGTGATAGGCTACGTAAATCTTTACATAGCCTATCACGTTTTTTTGTTTGTTTGTTTGTTTTAACCTGGCAATGGCGGCGGCAGCCGGTCGGAAGACCGGCCGCTGCCGCCGAACTGCCGCCGGAGCTGCCGCTGCCGCCAGGAAGATCCGCCCAAGGTAAGTCCCGTCCCGGGGGGCTGGGGGGCAGGCTGTTCCACCACCGATTTCAGGGGGCCGAATGCGCTGGCATTCGGCCTCCCTGAGATCCGTGGCGGAACTTTCGTACATCTCTACGTTCCATGGGGTTTTCTTGGCAAGAATACTGGAGTGGGTTGCCATTTCTTTCTCCAGTGGACCACATTTTGTCAGAACTCTGCGCCATGACCTGTCCGTCTTGGATGGCCCTGCATGGCATAGCTTATGGCTTCACTGAGTTACACAAGCTCCTTCACGACAACAAGGCAGTGATCCATGAAGGGGCTATATGAATTACGTTACATTTAAGTTAAGGAGTTTAGGTTTGCTTTCATTAAGAATAATACAAGCAAGAATTAATTGATTTAATTGTATGAATTGTGTAAACTAATAATATAGCATTATGCAGTTTTCAGTATTGTATATAGATACATAAGGCTTCCCATGATGCAACTGTATATAATGTTGTGTATAGAGTTAAAAACCTGGTGGTTTGTGGTGCATGCCAGATGGCTTTGGAATATTTAGGCTACTACCATGGCTTGTCATGTTGTGTGAACTCATCAGGGTGGGTTGTTGGTTTACAAGCCACCCACAACCCTAAAACAGCCCGTGCCAACAAACCACCCTCGCCGGGTATGCATGAGATGACAAGCCACAGTTGTGTCTTGAATAATCAAAATAGCCACCTGTACACGCTGCTAAGCCCCACAGGTTAATTAACTCACACTGGTTTAGCATGACGTGTAAACCACTGTGTCAATAATCCTTAATGGACAAACTAATGCTGCAACTTGTATTAAAGAATTCTCCATTAGGCATACCTATAATATTCATGTGAAAGCATTGGGACATCTGGCATACCGTATTAGTGGATTTTTTGGTGTGAAAAATTAAACAATACTATTTCTACATTACTTGTCACCTAATACCGTAACCGAATTATAAGACTTAATACTGGTGTTCTCTAATTTACAAAATTAGAAAAGGAATATATACCATTCTTACTTTTTATTTAATGTTTGTGCAAGTAAGCATGGTTTAAACTAAAATAATTTAATCTTGTCTTCTGGTCTGTCTGTCCCACCCAATTCCATGAGTTGGATTGATGCGGCTACTTTTCTTAATTGGAAAAACAACCAGCAATAACATAAAATTATTTTTAGAAATGCATTTTTAATTACTGAGATGCTTAATTATTTAATACCATCTAAAGTGTCCTGTGAACCTTATCACTATGCAAATGTATTCAGTTTTGGAAACAATTAAATGATAATAAAGCATTATTTTTTTCTTTTATCATATATTACCGTAATGAAGCTGTTACCTCTCAGTGTGCATTTTAATGAGTTTTAAGTAACATTTTAATGAGCTCAACATTACCATAAACCCAAGGATTAGACTAAATTGAATTTACTGGGAAAAGGAAAGGTTCATTAAGAGTTAATTATATTGTTTAAGAAGGAATATTATTCATTTTATGAAGTCCCCACAGTTAAGAGTCCACCAACATATCTCTGCTTACTAATAGATGTAATAATGTTGTTATTACATTGACATGACACATGGATTTATTCACTATTATTCTTCTGTGGATTTAATAAAGTAGTGTATTGTTTGTAAACAGTATAGTTAATAGTATAACAAATGTGCTCTGGCATATCTTCTTATACAAGAGAATAGATACAACCACTTTAGAATTAATGCTTCTTGTTTTTGTTGTATCGCTGTTTTATCACATAAGCAGCAGTTCTATATGATCAAGAAATGAATAACAGGCTACAGAGTTTTGTCCTCAAAACATTCTTAAGCATTGCCTATTGGTGTTCCCAAAGAACAGTACCTAGGATCCAAATTTTTACCCATATGTTAGACCAACTAAGCTGAATAAAATAGAGTTAGAAGGTTACAGTCCTTGGACTCTTATTTTTGCTGCTTGATGTGTTTTGTGTAGCTTGATAACATATTGTACTCCTCAGACAACACAGATTATCAGAGAAAAGTCATAATTTATATCCTTTTGGATCCTGTCTTTCAGATATTAAGCATTTCTTTGCTTGCCCTTGAAGAATATTGCTTATTGGCTTCTCAGCATGAGAATGTTCCTTTTGAAAATTAGGACTAAACCCTTAATAGGATTCTGTGAAACCAATGGAAATCCCAAATGTAAAAGCTACAATTAAATTAGTATTGTATCTGTTCTCAAAGAAACTGAAGAGTCACCCAGCATACTGCCAGAGATATTATAAACACATGTGCATATGTGTGCACACACGTGCGCATGCACACACTTAGATTTTCTAGTATTTAAGGCACCATTCCCATTTTTGTACTTTTCTAAGTATGGGAAACTCCATAAAGCTAGCTGATATAATTGTGTGCCTGAATATACAATGCAACTTGGATTTGTACCAAGTTTAAAATCAGTGTCACCACCACTAATAAAGGAGGCTCATGTGGTATCCACTCTTCCTAGATGAGACAGAAGGAGAGAGAAAGCAGAACCATGGAGGGGAAGATAGAAATGATGTCCCCTGTACCATTCAGTTTTCCAGTGCTATTATAAGCCCTTTATAATAGAACATTGCCCTCTCATCAAAATTCCTCCATATAACAATATGATTTTGGCTTGTTCCAACTTTTCCCACATCTTCTGCTAGCGAAATAATTTCCTCTGACTTCCTTCTTTGCCAGTTGCCAAATAGCCATGCTGAGTTCTTCAGCATTCAACTACTACTTATTTTTTATTATTAAAAGTTAAATAAATGTACAGAAAAGTGCACACAAATAATGTAAACATAATTTATTGTGCAGTATGTTATATGTTGTGTTACATATATGCCAAACCGATATGATTGCTCATAGGCATTTTCTGCCATTGACTGGAGCCCAAACTATATCTTGGTACAACCATGAGCTTTAGGAAATGAAACTCCAAGGGCAATGACTAGAGCAAAAGTGGTAAAAAACTCAAAATATCCAACAAAATGCAAGTTAGAATCCACGTTAGAGTCTACTTCATGATGTTAATGGTAGAAAAGTATTCTCATTTCACCACCACTGGTATGTGCACAATGTTGCTTAGTAAAGCTTTCTGGAATCAATTTCAGTCACTACTCCAGGAGGTAGTTAACCATTCATTGGCCCTGTGATATGTTTAGTTATTACTTGGTGTAAATTTAGTCCTGTTTAGCCTCAGAACCTGTACCAAGTGGGTCAGAAGCACCCCAGTGGGTAACCAGGCTACTCCCAACAGGTAAACATCACCACAGAACGTCACTACAGACAAGATTGTCACTTGAAACCATATTTATGGCTTTATTGCTGAAAATTCAGGAGAAATGCAAAACAAAGAAAATAGCGTGGTGGTTATATGAGTGTTAGAGATTCTCTCTCCAATTACAGGGAAAGAGAATGCAACAAAAACAGAAGATAAATCAAAAGAATTGCAGTTGCCGAAGCTGGTACTATGAACTTGGCCAATAAGATAACGGCTTGAGCGTCTAACATTGTTATGACTCTTCTTTCCAACTTACTCCTGTTTACTACTTGCAGTTCAAAGCTAAACGAAAACAATTCAACCTATGCGTTAACCCTCCCGTGGCCTCCTCCTGCTTCTTACTTAAACACAAAACTTGAGCTTCTAACATTGTTATGACTCTTCTTTCCAACTTACTCCTGTTTACTACTTGCAGTTCAAAGCTAAACGAAAACAATTCAACCTATGCTTTAACCCTCCCGTGGCCTCCTCCTGCTTCTTACTTAAACACAAAACTTGAGCTTCTAACATTGTTATGACTCTTCTTTCCAACTTACTCCTGTTTACTACTTGCAGTTCAAAGCTAAACGAAAACAATTCAACCTATGCGTTAACCCTCCCGTGGCCTCCTCCTGCTTCTTACTTAAACACAAAACTTGAGCTTCTAACATTGTTATGACTCTTCTTTCCAACTTACTCCTGTTTACTACTTGCAGTTCAAAGCTAAACGAAAACAATTCAACCTATGCGTTAACCCTCCCGTGGCCTCCTCCTGCTTCTTACCTAAATACAAAACTTATGTTGAAGCATTACTAAGTCCCTCTAGGCATAGGAAGAGTAGAGGAAGGAGTTGGAGTGAACAGAAAACTCAAGACTTGGGAATGATTCCAGTTGTCACCCCTGAAGATGGGATTCCAAATCCCCTCCTCAGATATAACCTCCAGTCCCAAGCTTAGAAAACACTCCAAGTTCCAAACTCAGAAATAACTCTAAGTCCCAAACTCAGAAATAACTCTAAGTCCCAAAGTCTAAGAGTCTAAAAAGGTCCATAGTTACCTAAATCCGTGGGTCTGGTGGCACGGCAGAAAGAGGGAAGTGGAGGAGCAGCAGCAGGAACAAAAAAAACCACCCCGGAGCTTCCATTCCCTGGGCTTTTGTACCCCTGCTCTGGTCAAAGGTGGGGCCCAAGGAGCAATGAGACAATTAGCCTCCAATAGGAAATGGGGTGCACATTAGAGCATTTGCTCACCAATCAGAAACAAGGTGTCCCATCTATCTCCCTTAATTTCATGTGTCTGGGGAACGTGTCTGGCACCATTACAAACGGGCTACTTTGAAATGTCCCAACGTATGACCCAAAGTCTACCATATGGGCATGCTATCTTGATTGACATATTTCTCTTTGGTATATCTTCTTTGAACTCCCGGTCATCTTTGGCCATTTTTGGTCATATCCACCCAAACACCTCCTCCTAGTTGTCTTGTTGCTCGTGCTCAGGACTACACTTCCCCGCCCAACTAGCATCAAGTAGGGACATTCTCTTATCAGCAGGTGTATACCACGAGAAGTCAAAACAGTACTTTTCCTCCTCTCAGTAGGCATCTGAGCTGAAAAATCTCAGTTAGAGTCTCAGTTAGTGAAATAACATCATTTAGTATAGAATCAAAGTTCACGGTCTTCTCACCCAGGGGTCAAG
The DNA here is from genome assembly GCF_057233095.1 of Heloderma suspectum. NCBI lineage: Eukaryota > Metazoa > Chordata > Lepidosauria > Squamata > Helodermatidae > Heloderma > Heloderma suspectum. Next base: position 73,180,343 of record NC_139460.1, on the reverse strand, counting down.
AGCCTGGAATATAAAGCTGGTTAAAAGTCTGGGGTCTTCTAGGGGCTCTTCTTGTAGGCCTCTCCCAGATTAAATCAGCCATTTTTATTCTTTGTTAACCCTTTTCAGTACCAGATTAACACTTGGGGGGCGGGAGGAGAGAAGCACTGGTATCTATCCTGACTTGGATGCTAGTTTTTCAAGTATGAGATTCCAGGACCTTCTCTTATCATGGTTGCTTGGATTAATTTCATTTGTTGCTGCCTGAAAGCAGAAATGATGTCCTTGGAACAGTTCATTCTACTACATGTGTTCTATGCACTTGTCCTACTCAGCTAGTTTTAAGGCTAACATCCATCCAAATAAATGCCTCCTTAATGGACAGAATGGTCCCCATGCCAATAAACAAGGCTGTGGTGAGATCTCTGTTTAAAAAGCCCATCTTGCATCCTGCAAATCATTGGCCAGTCTCAAATTTGCTACATTTTAGCAAGGGTATACAACTTGTGGGCATGGATCATCTTCAGATTCTTTTAGATGAAACTGGTTATCCAAATCCATTTCAATCTAGTTTAGTTATACTGTTAGGACTGAAAGCTCCTTGATCACACAGGTAGACAATTTTTAGTAAGAGAGAGAGAGACAATTTCCTGGACCTTCCAGTGGCATTCGGTACCATTGACCATGGTATCTTTTCAGACTACCTGGTAGGCTTGGAGGTCACATACTGGGAGTTCTGCTCCTATCTTGATATGATGTTTACAGAAGGTGATGCTAGAGATGCTCCACTTGATGCTACAAGGTTACATCTTGCCCCCTGTGCTATTTCATGTCTTCATGGAGATGCTGGGAGAGATCATGAGCAGATTTGTTTGATGATATCCAGTTGTAACTCCTGTATTCCTTAGACCCTGATGAGGCGGCAAGGTTCTTATGATAATGAGTATCTGGAGCCAGTAATTTCTGGATGTTGAATTGAATTTAAGCTCAATTCAGATAATATGAAGTTGGTGATAGGGTACATAACTAGTCAACTTGGAGCTAGGTATTTCACCTGTCCAGAAGGATCAGCTTCACAACTTGGGGGGTTTCTTAGACCCAGCCCAAGATGTTTCTATGGCCAGTAGAGGAGTGCTCCTGTCTAGTGTCCCAGCCAACCACTCATGCCTTATTTCAGGATACCAGTGTGATTGTAGAACGCATACGAACTATAGACATTCTTCAATGAAAAGGGTAATTAAGCAAGCACACCATAGTGCTGAAAGTTTTGTGAAATCTCAAGATTTAAAATGGTTTAGTGATGTGAACAGGCACAATATACTTCTTTTTCTGACACTGCTGTAGAAACTACAGCACTACAAAGCCTTCAAGCATTTTTGAAAACCAGAATAAAACACAGAGTTATCTAACATTGCTGTTGTCTGATTTAGCCATCTGTTTTGTAAGGAAGGCAAAATGTATTCAGCAACATTAGAAGAAAAAGCTGTCCATTGTGGGCTTGGAAATATTTTTCAGCATAATCCCAAACATTCCATTGTCACATACATAGTGCTTGTAAAATGATTTTAAATTGGTCTTTAGGAAATCTACATTTACCCCACCACCACCATCACTACCACCAAAAAAAGAAAAGAAGTGCTTTGAAATGCTTATTGCTTTCCCTCACTTGCTCGGCTGTCAAAACAAAACTGACGCCTTTGAAGATTTATGGCCGATGTGTAATGAGATTGCTGAATGTTAACTGCAGCATTCAGAATTCATTAGTGACAAAAAACAAAGGGTGGTAAGGTTACTGGGACTTCAGTACAGTGTAGATAGGTCATATAACTTTGTTTTCAATTTCCTAGTTTACTCATAAATATTTTATATTCTGGATTAAAAAGACCTTCACTCCTCATGTCATCCAGCAGTCAAATAAAATCTTTCAGGAAAATATGGATATGTCAGTTTGCATTCAGTTAAACACAGTGAATTACAAGAATGTACACGATGCTCTTCTCTCTGTCTTATTGGCTTGGGAAAAATAAAAAGCAGACAGTAATAAGAAAGCATTCACACAAATCTCTTTGTGGAAGAGAGGAAGTTATGTTTCCTTAAATCACTTAACTGTTGATGACAGATTTCTCAGACTGACTCCCAGTAGTTATAACTCATGATTGCAACACCTGGTACAACACAAGAAGATGAAAGGTCGGGAGAGTGTGGAATCTTCTCTGAAGTAAGGCAGTTAATGGATAGGGCTTGGCAAATCTGTGAGATCTCCCTGGTGTTTAATCGGATTGATATTAGTAATTTTGCTAACAAATTTATTTTACAGAATTGGCAGCTGAAAGTACAACTAAATCATTCAGTCACTGATACTTTAATCACAGTGAAAATTGTTTATTACAAAAGCTGTCCCCCACGCACTCTCATTTAAGTTCTAGCTAGAGACAGATTTTGTGATAAATAGTAGCTCAATTCATATTTATCACATCACTCCTTCTAATAGTGAATTCAGCTGCTTAGTGCTGACAGGAGAGTAGCCAGGAGAGGGCCACTGAGACATCAGAGGAAGGTGTCAGAATGCTTAGAGCAAGGGGGAGGAGAACTTAATGGGGGCGGGAGAAGAAACCCAACACCCTAAAAACATCCCAATGAGGACAAAGCATATTCAGTGGCCATGGGGGTAAGGGGGAATAGGGTGAGGCAGATTAATGTCTATGGGGGTAAGGGGGAATAGGGTGAGGCAGATTAATAGAATGGAGTATCCTGGAACAGTTAATGGCTGACTGGCTGGAACCAGAACAGAGGCCCTCCATGCTACAATCTTTTAGTTAATATATGGAATCCCAAATCCAGAATAAATGTATTGAGCTTGTTTCTTATTTAGATGTGGATTTGTATTCTCAGGTAAATTACATTAGGAATAGATTATTTAAAAACAACAATGACAGTTAATTGAGTAATGTAATACATAAGACTGAATGAATGTGCCCTCTCAACCCTTGCCCCTCCTGGCTAATAAAAGCTACCCAAGGGGTATCACCAGGAAGTGGAAGTTGCATCTTTATGCAAAGGGGTAGGTCACACTGTCCTTAAGAATGCAGTAGTGCGACCACTTCTGAAGAAACCCACTCTGGACCCAATGGTATTTGACAACTACCGCCCAGTCACAAATACTGCTTTCTTAAGAAAGGTACTTGAGAGGGTCATGATGAAGCAACTACAGGCACTCTTGGTGGATACTGATTATCTAGACCCATTCCATTGTGGGCTTTGACCTGGTTACAGGACCAAATCAGCCTTGGTCACCCTTCATCAGGAGAAGGACAGGGAGAGTGCAACCCTGTTAATTCTGCTCAGTCTCTCATCACCTTTTGATACCATTGGCCATGGTATTCTCCTGGATCAACTCCATGGTCTGGACATTGGAGACACTGTGTTAGAGTGGTTCTGGTCTTACCTGCGCGGTGGATTTCGGAGTGTAAAATTGTGTAACTATTCCTTAGGCCCTTGGAAATTGAGCTGTGGGTTTCCACAGGGTACTATCCTGTACCCAGTGTTGTTTAACATCTATATGAAGCTGCTGGAAGAGGTCATTAGGGGATTTAGAGCCAAGTGCCATCAGCACGCTGATGAGACACAGCTCTATCTCCCTGTGACATCTGAATCATGTGAGTCTGTGTGAGTCCTAGATTCACTGGTGGGATGGATGAGGGCCAATAAACAACAGCTGAATCATAGCAAGACAGAAGCCCTGTGAGTGGGTGGTTCCCAAGTCTGGGAGATGGGTTCATTGCCTGTTCTGTATGGGGTTTGTGCTGATCTTCTGTTATACCATATCCTCCATTTCTTCCTGTTTTTCTTCCTGAGGGGGCAACAAGGTTGACCGTTGTTTCATATCTTTCTAATATTTTTGTTTGTTTGTTTGTTTGATGTACTCCCTTTCCACTAAAATTAGCAGATCAGACCACCTTATCAGTTTCACAGAGAAATACCTATAAACTTACAACCAAAGCCCTATTCAGATGTTATATATGTGTGTAGGGCACTCACACATCGAAGCAGGAGTTGGCTTCACTGCTGGAGCTGCTTCCAGCTTACATGCCCAGGATATCCCTATGCCTGGCATCCATATGCTAAGGGAAGACATCTGAAAAGATGCAGATATCTGAAAAGAGTGGTGATTCAGTATCCCAGTAAAATTCTCCCCCACCCCAAATAATAAGTCTAGCTGCTATTAACTCAGGATGTGGAGGCAGCTAATGAATCACTGAGATATTTGATGGTAGGTTTACTCTTACTGGTAAAGCTGCAGCAACCAGGCACTCATATAATTTTGCTTACTTAGTCACCCCTTGGGATTCCAAGTTATGGAAAGGGGTAAGGACTGTCTGAAGGACAACAGGATAAATCACAGATAAAGGTATATTATAATGCCAAACTACCTTGTCCAGGATGGCTCAGAACTTCACTGCTCCCATGAGAACCAACATGTCAGGAGGATGAGTCTGATTGAGCACAAGTTAGTTATCCATTGGTTATCTAATTAATAAGGCCTCTCAGTAGTCGCAAATATTTTGGTTTCTTTAGTGACTTGTATTGTTCAGGTGATTGTTCTTTCTGATGTACTCTGACACAATATTAGCACCAAAGATGCAGTACATATAAATTTGCAGTGTGCCTAATATTTCATGCGGCAATATCCAACAGTGTCATTCCGCAAACTGAAATAGTGCTAGTGGAGCTCTGCCAAATCTTTCAGTTGCGCAAGTGGATACCCGTTATGATTGCACAACCAGTTGTACAAAAGGTTGTGTAAATGGAATGTGCAACTGGTTGCACAATGGGTTACAGAATGGGCTGCTCAAGAGTTATGCGCAGTTACACAATGGATTGCACAAGCAAACTGCTCAACCACTTGCGCAAATGTAACTTTAGTTGGATTCTTCTTTTGCTCATAGTTCAGAACCTAGTTTCTGCTAATGTGATGCCCATGCCATTAGTGCTAATGGAATGACACAGTTGGATACTGCCCATGGAAATCTGTTGATTTTTCTGTAACTACGTGCTGATCTGTTAGGATTGTGCACAATTTCCTACAACAAATAGTGGCTGAGATGAAAAGTGGTGGCTCAAGGAATATTGTGTGACATAAGATACAGGATGTCTGGTGCCTTCACATTCTCCTGAAAAATGCCTTGAGAGGGGCACTGAAAGTACCTGAGAGGGAATTATGCTGCATAGTGGCTGGAAGCTATCCACTTCCTAAGCTCTCTTTTCACACAAGTGGAAACAAAGCAAAGTGGTGAGATTGCTAGAAAGGAAGAAGCCACTGTGTTTGAAATGTGGCAATCAACCTAGAAGCAATGTCTATCATTTTATCATATATAATGAAAATTTAGTTTCTCAAAATTAGAGGCCAAGGAAAATGAATTGTTAGGTGCTAAACTTGCAACAGCACATTAATGCTGACATAGTGAAGTATAATATATGTAGCCTTATTTTTAATAGGTACAATGTAATGAGATAAAAATGCACATTTTATTTTAAATATTGATGTGTGTGCACATGCAGGCACACATTTGTGTGTGTGTGTGTAGGAATTTAGGAAGCAATCGCTGTAGAATCTTTGTGTAGACTGAAGGAGAAACCAGGCACTATAGGAAAAGAATGCAAATTATTCCAAACCTCTTGACAGACCTGTACTTCTTCCTTCTAGCTTTGACCATAGGCTAGGGGCTCATGGGATATGGATCAGATTGAAAACTAGAGACAGACAGATGGTTATTTGTAATCATCATGTAAATGTAAATCCTATTAAAGTATGTGTGTGTGTTTTAAACACACACACACAATATTTTCTTAGGGCCCAGGAGCTTCTATAGTAAGAGGAAAGATTAAGCCATGGATATATAGATTAGAATAATTTTGACCCATCTATTCACTTTGTCATAAAACACCCAGACTCCTTTAAACAAATTCACAGAGCCATGGGAAAAGGAATAAATGAATTGTCTATAGAATTCCTAGAGTTTATAGACACTACTTTGACCTCAGTTTGGATTGGTAGGTGTTAGTGAAGAGTTGCCTTAGTAGCAGGCCTGTAATTCCTACTATAGCAGGTGCTTTAATTGCAAAAGTTTATCTTCATACTACTATTGTGAAATGAAGTCTCAAATAGTCAGTAAACCTTTACATAGTTTCCAAGTTTACTTTACTGAACTTCAAATGTGATCTGGTACTTAGAAGCATTTGTGTTTGTTTAGCAAAGAGACACCTAGAATGTCACAATTAACATTTTTCTGGACTTTGTTGTATCATTGTATGTATCCTGTAAGCACACTATTGTATCCTTTTTGATCCATCCAGTATGGGGTGTGAAATAAATGGTTCGGGTGCGTCATCATACAGCATTACTTGTTGTATTGTATTTACAAGCATTAAATCTCTGTTGCATAAGTGGCCCCACTGGATACTGCCCAGAATGTTGTTTTATCCTTAAAAAAAAAATGATTTGGTTAGATGACAATCACTTATGTAGGTTTTTGAACTTTACATTGTAGGCTATTATTGATCCTAATGACTTTATGTGCAACTATATTATTTTACTAGAAAAGGGAAGGTTTCAATGAAGGCATTTTTTAAACCTGCAAATGGTGTCATGCTTAATAATGTCCACCAGGTATTTTATTTATATGGCATTCTTGGGGTATATTTGACCCCAGCACTGGATTGGTACAGTGTATTTTTCTGTCAGTGGGGGGTTGAGGAATCTTGAATTGATTGTCTGACTACACTCAGCTGAAAATAGTGGAACTGCTATCAGTCCAGCCATGTCCTTGTCCTCATCTCCTATCATATGTCAGAGTTTCTATGAAGAGATTTTGGAACTGTATTTGATATGTTGATAGGAATTCTTGCATTTAAGGATCTATTTTTTTATTCTTGAACATTAGTCAACTGACCAATGGAACTTGGATCCATTAATCTGTGGATCCAAGTTCATAGCTAACAGTGAGCTTCTTCTGAGATGTTCCGATTTTTTTTACCATCATTCTTCAGAGAGTATACTCAGTTGCATTGTCTTTTAAATGAATATTCATTACATGCTTTCTGTATATTTTTAATCATTGCTCTAGTTATGATATTTTTATTTAGGGATTGTCTTTTCTCCTTTCTGATAATCATTTTTCTAGTTATGTTATTTTTATTTAGGGATTGTCTTTTCTCCTTTCTGATGGAGCAAAATGTAGATGAGACATAATGATCCCAGCCTGGTTTATAAGCCAGCCTGGGAAAAAATCTCAGGGACTACAGTGAGCAGAAGGTGATTGGTTAGGTAGAGTCAGATGGCCATGGAAAAAGCAGGAAAGGCTACTTATTGATAGTAAGATGAAGTCTTAACTGCAACAGTTAAGCACGGAAACAAGCATTTATATAATGAGGTCAGGTAGATTTTGCTTTTAGTATTATAATGTCTTGGAGTTGGTTTCTGACTTTCTGGGTAATTTTAATTGCATATAGAAATGGCATTTAAAACCACACTGGTACAGACATGACCTTTCGTCCCTATCCAATCATACTCACCACTCACTACAATGGCAGGCCAACCCCACTCAGTGAGAGTTTACTCTGGAGATTGTGCGGTCCCAAGGCACACACCTTTCTGATGTCCTGGGAACTCCAACTGGGACTTTGCTATGCCTACTTTATATACATTTGCTTCCAGTCACTGAATCACCCCACAGATGCTTCCTGTTACTGCCCCGCCATTTAGACGTTGACGCACAAGTCAGTCAACTGTCTTATTGTTGATGGTGCAATGCCTTTGGGTGGGCTGACCACAAGCTTGCTATTTGAGTTTTTATTCCACAGGATGTTGTAACTGCTGACACTACAGTTGCTGACTCTGGTCTGCAAGGGCCTCTTTACTCAGTCTCCAAAAGTGCCTATGGCATGATTTCTGGGACCCCCAATATTTCATAGCTCATAGTCTTGCTGGAACCCATCAACACTCACACGACTTCTAATATCTTTCACCTAAAATGTGATACATAAAATAGATACATAGAATGTGATACATAAAGGGTACTACATAGAATCAAATGTGATACCCAAAATGTGGTGCATTGTCTCACATATTATATTTCTTGCTTCTATGTTATGTTTCTATGGTATATTCTGTGTTATGGGTCCACTTGCCAGAACTAGCTACAGTGATGTCCAATAAATAATACCTTGTATACCTCCTTACATTTATATGGTGTAATGTTTCGAGTGTTGGACTGGGCGCTGGGAGATCCGGGTTCTAGTCCCCACTCGGCTATGGAAGCTCATTGGGTGACTTTGGGCCAGTCACAGACTCTCAGCCCAACCTGCCTCACAGGGTTGTTGTTGTGAGGATAAAATGGAGAGGAGGAGGATTATGTATGCCACCTTGGGTTCCTCAGAGAAAAAAAGGCAGGATATATGTGCAATAAATAAATATGTTAGAATTTTATTATTCTATTTTATCTCCAGAATTAACTTGCTTTTGCCATTTTTGTCATTTTCTCCTTCATTCATTAATGAGATTTTTGAAGTGTATGTATATAATTTCTGTCAGTCCAGTATACATTTTTGGGATATGTCTTTTGGCAAGACATTTGAGAGAAGAGGGTTCTGAAGGATCCTCTTAACTCTGTAAGATATGCTCCTTTAGGAAAAGTTGAGTCCTTTCCAGAAAGATGATTGTGCCAGTTTCGTTATTTTTATTTTCTGTGTCTAGACATTGCATACATAGACAGCTCTTTTATATTAGAAACTAAATTAACTTTTAATTAGTTTCTCCCCCTCTTAGGATTTACCTGTGTGTCTTGAAATGCTAAAACGATAAGCAGAACCCTATATCTGTAGCTGAGAGTCAGATTTATATGCAGGCTCAACTCAGCCCATTCAGAGGCTAATCCTTGTGCATTTAAATTTTATCCTTGAATGTAACACACAAAAATGGGAAATGTGCAGTTCAAAATGTTAAAACAGAGCACATTTTATTAACAGCAAAAGCAGTAAATTAAATCGGCTTATAAGCTGACAGTGAACGATTTTTGCTGCACTGTTCCAGGCTGCTCCTTTAGTAAGATGCAGGGTTTTCTTGATTTCTCAGAGGACCCTTTTTCCATTAAAGGTGAGAACTGTATTAAAGCAGTAATGAGGCTCTTACTTAGCTGAACTACAAAAGAGGAGATGCCCTAAATTTTAGTAGCTCATTTTGGAGCTATTTTCAGTTTTGTGTTGGTAAGGGTGACAATTAAGCTAGAGACTGGGACATGAATGGAAGAATAATGATGAAATGACTATCATTTCTGTACACCTAAAACTAATCTGTTGCGACATAATTTACATAGGAAGATTGTATGTGTTACTAACAGCTAGCCTAGCTGTATTTTTCTCCCTTTTGATTTTATTTCACAGTGCCTGCAAAAAAGTAAAAGACATAGCTGCAAACATATTAAAAGAGAATTTTATTTATTAATTAATTTATTAAATTTATTAATCGCCCATCTGGCCGGTCACCCAGCCACTCTGGAAGATGTACAAAGTGTATAATAAAACAATTTAAAACAATAAAATTCAACAGTACAAACACCATATTTCTAAAAATACCCTAACCCACCCCAAATGCCTGCCTGAACAACCATGTTTTTAATGCGTGGCAGAAGCTCATTAAAGAGGGGCCATGGCGGAGTTCCCCAGGGAGGGAGTTCCACAGAGTGGGGGCCACCACAGAGAAGGCCCTCTCCCTCGTCCCCACCAGTCTAGCTGTCCTGGCTGATGGGACAGAGAGAAGGCCATCCGAGGCTGATCTTGTTAAGCAGCCTGTCTGGTGCTGCTGGAGACGCTCCTTAAGATAGGCTGGGCTGGAACCATATAGGGTTTTAAAGGTCAAAATCAACACCTTGAATTTGGCCCAGAAAACAACTGGTAACCAACTGGTAACTCCTTCAGCACTGGAGTGATGTGATCTCGCCAGCGGCTGCCTTTAATCAGGCGAGCCACCGCGTTCTGTACCAGCTGCAGCTTCCGAACCGTCTTCAAGGGTAACCCCACGTAGAGCGCATTACAGTAGTCTAAACGAGAGGAGACCAGAGCATGTACTACCGATGGGAGCAGATGGTTGGGAAGGTAGAGACGCAGCCGCCGTATCAGAAGGAGTTGGTACAGTGCTGTCCGGCTCACAGCTGACTCTTGAGCCTCCATGGACAGCTGGGAGTCCAAAATGACCCCCAGGCTGCGGACCTGGTCTTTCAAGGGTAGCTGTACCCCATTCAACACCAGGTCAACATCCCCCAACGTCCTCTTGTTTCCCACCAAAAGTACCTTGGTCTTGTCAGGGTTCAGCTTCAGCTTATTCCTCCGCATCCAGCCATTCACCATCTCCAGACATTTGGGCAGGGATTCTACGGCCAACCTTGGTGAAGATTTGAACGAGAGGTAGAGCTGTGTGTCATCCGCATATTGATGACACCACACCCCAAACCTCCTGATGATAGCCCCCAGCAGCTTCACATAGATGTTAAATAGCATCAGGGAGAGGATGGAACCCTGTGGCACCCCACAAGTGAGCAGTCATGGGTCCAAAGCCTCCTCTCCCAGTGCTACCCTCTGGTACCTGCCAGAGAGGAAGGACTGGAACCACCGCAATACAGTGTCTCCAATGCCCAACCCCACCAGGCGGTCCAGAAGGATACCGTGGTCAACGGTATCAAAAGCCGCTGAGAGGTCAAGGAGAACAAGGAAGGAGCATTCACCCCTATCCAGAGCCCTCCTCATATCATCCACCAAATCGACCAAGGCCGTTTCTGTCCCATGCCCAGGCCTGAAGCCCAACTGAAATGGATCTAGATAATCAGTTTCTTCCAAGTGTTCCTTCAACTGCATCGCCACCACCCACTCAATCACCCTGCCCAAAAATGGCAGATTCGAGACTGGGCAAAAGTTGTTTAGAACTTGGGGATCCAAGGAGGGCTTCTTTAAGAGCGGTCTTATCACTGCCTCCTTGAGGGCTGATGGCATCACTCCCTCCTCAAAGGAGGCATTCACCACCACTCTGGTCCCCTCACCCAGTCTCTCTCTGCAGCCCATAATGAGCCAAGATGGGCAAGGATCAAGTAAGCAGGTAGTCAGCCTTACAGATGAAAGCACCTTGTCTGCTTCATCAGAAGGAAGAAGCTGGAACCAATCCCACAAAACCGGTTTGCCACAGGCCTCCTCTTGCTCACTAACTGTATCCACAGCACATGGAATAACACTCCTAATCCGATCAATTTTATCTGCAAAGTGCCTTGCCAAGGCCTCACAGGAGGCCGTAAAATGCTCCAGCAGTTCTGGAGCCACTGGACCAACCAGGCTCCGCCTCCGGACCCCTTGGAACAGCCTCCTGGTACATCACTCTGCGGACTCGATAGAGGCAGCATAATATTCCTTTTTTGCTGCCTTCACTGCCACGTGATAGGCTGAAGATACAACTCTAACCCGTGTCTGATCGTCTTTGGAGCGAGACTTCCGCCACCGGTGCTCTAACCGTCTCACCTCCTGTTTCAGAGCTCTTAACTGCAGATTGAACCATGGTGCAGTCCGAGCCCTGTTCAGCGGGAGAGGGCGATTCAGAGCCACCCAATCTAATGCCCCAGTGATTGCAGCTTTCCACCCACCAGAGTCTCAACTGAGTGGCCTTAGGCATGCTCCAGAGAATCCCCAAGTGCATTCAGGAATCCATTCAGATCCATAAGACGCCTAGGGCGGACCATTTTAATGGGTCCTCCACCCCTGCGGAGGGGTTGTGGAACCGAGAAGCCCAACGTCACCAGATAGTGATCTGACCATGACAAGGGGGTGGTGGATATACCCCCGACTTCCAGATCACTCCCCGCTTCTCCAGAAACAAACACACAGTCTAGCGCATGACCTGCTACATGGGTGGGCCCAGTTGCAATAGGGTGCAGCTCCCAGGAAGCCATGGTCTCCATGAAGTCCCAAGATGCCCCTGTGAGGATGGCCTCTGAATCTACGTTGAAGTCCCCCACCACCAATAAGTTAGGGGACTGCACACGCACATCAGAGACCACCTCAAGAACCTCGGGATGTTTGGAATGAAACAATGAAAGCCCTTCTAGCAGCATTATGTAGGCCTAGATCTTGGCGCTCTTCAGAACATCATCATCATCACTGTTGTTGTTGTTGTTGTTATTACAAAAAGAATAATAATCCTGCCACTGTAAGGGTAAAACTGCATAGCTGTGTGACATCTCCATTTGCCCATTTGGTTTTAAAATAACTGCTGTGGAGATAGGTGCCAGTTGAGAACCGAGAACAACAGATTTTAAAAAGGTTACAAGCAAAGTTTCCTTAATGAAAAGAGTCCAAGGTCAGATAGGGATGTACGGACTATGTAAAATCTGCTCCATCTGTGTTCTGTGGATTGTCAGGCACCTTCCATTCCGTCATCCGCCCACAGATGGATGCAAATTTTTTTTTCATCATGCAGAAAAATACAGAAATAATTCCGTTAATATTTACGTAAGTATTTACATAAGTATTCACATAATTTACCTCAGTACATGACATTTATTGTATTGTCCCCCCCTTCCATTCAACACTTCCTCAGCAGAAATGTGCGTATTTTTCTATGGATTTATATGCGTACATTTTGGGAAAATAAAAAAATCATCCAAAAGTCCACAGGCTCCATATGGCCTGAGGGGGGTGCTCCGCAGTAGAATCCACAGGTCGGATTCTTAGAAATCCAAGCTCATTTTAATCCACCTTGAATTTCTCCAGCGTCCCTAGTATCAGAACAGCAATAATTCTATCAGGGTTTTTCTTCCCCAGAAAGTCACACTGGCCAGATGTCACTTGGCAGGTATGGCTGCAGAATAAAAGGGGAATTCTGTGTGTAAGTGTGCATTTATATGAGAGGTGCTTCTATGAAATGCATATGTAAAGTAAATATGATAAGGAAATATATATGATAAGAAAAGGTCACCTATGGAGTTATCTTTATTTTTGTTATAGTAGCTGATTCTGGATGGATTTTTATCATGCTCCCAAATAAATGTTGATCTAGGAAACTTTTTGTTCACCTGCATGTTAATATATTTAATAGAGCTGTTTGTTTTTTTCTTTCTCCTTCCATATTGTTTCTGTCAGTGCTACGGGATGATTTCCGGCAAAACCCTACAGATGTTGTTGTGGCAGCAGGTGAACCGGCTATTTTAGAGTGCCAGCCTCCTCGAGGACATCCTGAGCCCACTATCTACTGGAAAAAAGACAAAATCCGAATTGATGACAGAGAAGAGAGAATCAGCGTAAGTCTGTCCTGCTGAAATGGGAACTTAAAAACATTATCCAGCTTGCTAAAAAGTGAATCATACTGCAGATTTTCAGAAAAATTAGAAAACATAATTACCTTGATGAGATAAGAACATTAATCATAGAGGAACTAGACCCTTTAAAATTACTGTAGCATAATACTACAAATTGTTTTCTAGTAAGATTCCTCTATAATTGATGGCAATTGTGGTGAAAACCTTAGCGCTGTAGTTTGTGGATTTAGGAATTGAACATAGTTTTGCAGCTCAGGCCCATAAATAATGCTGCTGATTTTAAACATATTCAAATAGTTTAATCCTTTAGAAAAGTTAGATCGTTGTTCAAGACATTGCATTACATAAGTCTGATAGAAACTCTGTTTTGAAAGAGACCGTTCTTCAGTAAGATCCATCTTTACACAAACACAGGAAAGGTGACCAGAAAGTTGCTTTTACCATTAATTTTCTAATCAAAGTGTTCCTGTGATCCTTGTGCCTAAAATCACACAATAATTGGGAAAGAATGTCAAGGAGCTGGGAACACCAAAAAGTCCCCCATGCCCCTTCTGTTTACTTCATGATATAAGAGTTGTAAAGTACTTTATACAAAGCTATTTAAGTTAAATACTACTACCGACATTTTTCTAGATATATGAAATACAGCTTATAGTATGCTACAACTTACAGGCATATTTTTTATTTCTTTACAATAGATACGAAGTGGAAAGCTTATGATTTCAAACACAAGAAAGAGTGATGCTGGAATGTACACGTGTGTTGGCACAAATATGGTGGGAGAACGGGACAGTGATCCAGCAGAGCTGACTGTCTTTGGTAAAGGAACTTCTGAGCTATATGCTTGCTTTTCCTCTTGAGCTGCAGGGACAAAATACTAAAGATTAATTAAGACTAGCAAAGTATAAAATCAATACTGTGAAGGCTGAGTCATATAATTACTTTTGTACAAAAACAGCATCTAAAAATTTACAGTGATGAACAAATCTCATGAATTCTAATTTGTCAGTAGAGTTCTAAAACAAAACAGCATTTTTTTCTGGAGTGCATGATTTAAACCCAATCAGAGATTATTGGGTAAATGCAAACACTCAGGAACCTTAATCCAGTGTGATAATGCTGCCTGTCACAAAATTATCAAATATAATTGAGACACCTTTAACACAGTTGACAGATTGTGCTTCAGAGAGTTTCAGAGTCATCTAGCTTGTTTAAATTATTTCTTATTCCCCATGGCTGGTAGATCAAAGCTTTTGTAAAATTGCACAAAAGAACTGAGTCTGTAGATAGTCTCACAAGATCTTTATTAGTATAGATGTTTTCTATCACATTGTTCCCTTCCAAAATGTTTGTCCATTTAAATTTGCATAGCAATTGGGTTTCTTGTACTGATGACTAAATCAAAAGCTAGACAATGTATAGGTTGGTGGAGTCTCCAAGTTGAACAGGTCAAGCAATTAAATTAATCAGAATCATTTCTCCCATGAGAAAAACTAAATAGGTAGAGGGGATGCTGGAATGATCTTAAATCTAAATCTATCCTATTAACAAATGGATAATAGATAGTATTATAAAACCTTACTGTAGCAGAACTCTCGGTGGTCACATTTCTATACATAATTAGTATGGTTTCTATAGGTACTGGTTCAGAGGGTCTTGAACAAGGTCAAAGAAAATCAATAGGAAAAAAAGTCCCTCAATCCACTGAGCAGATTTTGTGGGCCTGTTGGGACTACAGAGGGGAGTGGGAATTCCTCCTCCCCAGAAGCTGTTCCATTGGTAGAAGTGGTTCATTGGATTCAACCCAATAAGCTCCAAGAAACATGGACACAACATTGAACTGTTTCTATGAAATAGCCCATATGTTAAAAGATATCTAACATTACCCTGTCAAAGAAGTTGGGCGGGGAGAGCAGCAATAGTTCAATGAACAACTAACCTCACAATAAAATACGGTGATGTTTCACCATGTTAGAAGCTCAGATTCCTAATTACTTAAGTCTGTGTTAATAATGTTATTTAAGCAGTATGGCCTGCAATAGAAGTGTTGAAGTTAACCCTAATAATTGTGCGGGGGGGGGGGTTGCAGGTAGTCTGCCCTAGGGTGCGACCCTATGCAAGTTTAGATAGAAAAAGTCCTACAATTCCCAGAATTCCCTAGCCAGTATGGCTGGCTGGAGAATTCTGGCAGTTGTAGGACTTCTTTTTATCTAAACATGCATAGGATGGTGCCCTTAAGCTCCTAAGGCACTTGAACAGTCTACCTTAAGTGTTTAATGTTTATTTAAATGCCTTCCTCTAGAAATCCAGTCCTGCAAATGTTGGCCATGCACCTAACATGGAAACAGTACAGGAAATTAAGTTTGGCTTGTGTGGGAAACTGAACGTTTAATAACATGTCTGGCAAGTACACCGAAAGTGCTGAATAAGGTAGAGGAAAGTTAATTAATCAGGTGCTGATTAGTCATTCTTCTCCCTTTAAAACACCTGTAAGACAGTTTTGTGCATACCTTATTTATTTATTTATTTATTTTCCATACTGATTTTCAAACTTTTCCAGGATTCAGTCCCTCATTTTGGTCTTGAAATGTTTTCTTCTAATATCTAAAATCAATTTTACTGTGTCACTCATAACTGATCTCAAGCTCCCCATACAGTGGATTTAGCTTGAGGCATAGCCTCTGGTGAAACTGAGTAGGAGTAAGTAGGGTGGTTACCAGGAGTCCAGTGGGAACAGTAGGGAGGCAAGGACTAAAATTTTACATTCACGATTTTTCTTAAATAGCATTGGAATTAAACTGTCAATTAGTACAAACAAATGCAATGAGAAAGAGGAACTATGCGTACACATATTTAAGGAAAATACAGTTTTTAGAAGCTTATACCATGATATAGTAATATCCAGTACAAATTGAAACATTTTTCCTGTGTGTTAACAAGAAGCATTTTCATTTTGCATTCTATTTGTTCCCAATTCTTTTTTTTTTTACCATGTATGCAATTATTCAGGGAAATATTCTTAGTGTTTGCTGTAAATATGGAAATTCTTTCCCCTCACTAATCCAGTATCTATATCAGCTACAGAGAGAGAGCTTCCTGTACTTGAACTGCTTTGATGTATGTTAGAAATGCATCAAAACATCTAATTTACATCTTGGTCCTAAATCATTTGTTTTATCCAGATAAAGCAACAATAATATATGCAGTTACTTTTTTTTAAGGTCTTAAAGGTATTTAAACATGCCACAGATTAAGTAAAGTTTTGCTAATTGGTTTCTTGGGGAAAAAATCTCCACACAGTATCAGTGTTAAGCCTGCATGTATCCTTCCTCCTTGCTAAAAGGAGAAAGTAGCAAGTAAATCTAGTATAACAAATTTATTTAATCATTGCTATCTCCTCAGCAAGCACACAATCAAAAAACCCCAATTCTTCCGAGGGTGCATGAGCGGTCAGAACACACCCTTAATCTTAGATCTACTACTTCATTGTTTACAGTGGATCATACCCAATAGTGGCTTTGCACTAATGGGAGGGGCTTCTGTTTGTGCGAGGCAGGCGAATAAACCTGTACTTCAGGTCTTGCTCCTCTGTGCCTCCCTGTTCCAGGGGGTCTCCCAACCCTCCAGAGCAGTTTTCAGAATCTGGGGGTGGGGGGGGCACTGAAAAAATATGCTACCCTGACCAGCTGCCATTGTGTGCAATGATGGCGGCAGCAGTAGCAGGATGGGATGGGAGCTGAGAGGGAAGCTCCATGGCATTTCTCTCTTTGCTCCAGTCCTAGCCACTGGGAGCAACTGCCCCAGTCTCTGCCAGGCATGGCAGAGGAAGCCTTAACCCTTCCCACTCTCCTTTGGTAGAATGAAGCCAAGAAGTGTGTGCTATGGAGACTGGGTAAAAGAATGATCCATAAAATCAAAGAGGAATACTCATGATTTCATATGATTTTTGCAGAGCAAATCCCCCAAACCACCATCCAATCACACAGCATATCTGCCTCCGTGGAGTGAATCTGCCACTCGCGGGCACAGCCATGGCACAAAAACAGGGGGAAATGGCTCCCCCCATTACCCGGAACAAGATGGCTGCCAGCGTGTGTTCAGAGAGCCTAGGAGCTGGCAGTGGCAGCAGCCCACCCTCACTGTCAGGAGTCGGCCTCCAACCAGGCACCCTCCCCTCCTTCCAAGGAAGGGAGAGAGCACAGCTGGAGGGTGACTCCTGCACTCATGCCTGTCCACGGTTGCTGGGATGCGACGGGCAGCATTTTCCCTGGCAGCACCTTCCCTGGCAGTGGCTTCCCTGGAGGCACCAGCAGCAGTGGCAGTGGCAGCTCCCTTGGCAGTGCCCCCCCCCCAGAACAAGGACCCAGGTAAGGAGCTGGGGGCTGGGCAGCATGTGCGGGGGGGGGGGAAGCGGGATTCAGATGTCTGAATCCCATTTCAGCTTCGTAGGCCGAGGCGGGTTCCCCCTCCCCCCTGTAAATCAGCCCGAGCCAAATCGGGCCCGCCTTAGAAGCCCTGAAGCAGCTTCTGAGTTGGATCAGGGGGTCCATGCACAGCCCTATTTGTAATCTCACTCTTTTTCTTGAGGTGTATGAAAAAAGACTATCTGGAAAACCTATCATTTCTTATGTTAAAGGATGGCGGTGTATGTACATATTTAAATAAGGGAGAAGTAAGTAGAAGAGGTAAATAGGAGGGCTAAGGAGGACTATCAGCTTCCAAAACCAGACAAGGGTTTTTCTGCTGATCAAGGTGGGAGCAGTTTCTGAAAACCTTATGTTATTGTATTCAGTAAAGTGCATCTAAATTCTCTCTTATGTCTCTCAAGTCTTATAGCATAACGTAAGTCTCTGTAAATTTGTTAATTCAATAGCTAGCCACATTATAACTGCAAGCAAAGTTTATTCAGAAGTTATAAAGGTCATATAACAGCAATAGTCTAAACGACTGATGTGACATATAACTGTGACCTATTTTATAGCCATCTTCAAAGGCTTTTAATATTTCCCACAGAAACAAAGTCTGGGGTGAGGGTTCTTTATTTACTCAGCTGAAGCTTATAAAACAGCTATATTAAACATGTTATATACACCTCTGTTTTTAATTTATGTGTTGAATACTGTTGACAAAATTACAATTTTAATTATACCACCCAAATTTGTGGGCAGAACTTTTTAAAAACTCATATTTTCCAAAAAATCTGCTATGAAATTAGCTTGACTGAATGATATAAGAAACATAACAGAAAGCTGCATTCTTTTGTCCCCTGAGAGATTAACATTATAAGCAAGTTATGCAGGTGATTCAAATCCAGTTAATCTCACATAAAGAATGCTAATTGCATTGGCAATGGCATTCACTCTGATCATTCTATGGAAGTATAATTAACATTCTTTGAGTGATATGTGGGCAGAAAACAACATGGGAAATTATGTATTCTTTCCTGACAAACATTCAGAAAACTGCAGAGAAGATGCAAAATGAAAACCATGGATTTTGATTCGCACGTCCTCAGTTTCTGTAGTCTGCATTTCTGTATTTGTTTTCTTGCAAGCTCTTTTTTGTTAAAGAAAATAGAACATTCTATGTCAGCCTTCCCCAACACATCTGGAGAATGGGGAAGGCTATATGTTTTGTCTTACAGAAACATGCATTCACTTCACCTCATGGTTACAGGAAAACTTGCATAAGCAGCTAAAACGGTAGCAATCAGGAGGCAAGACTTTTGCAAGCCCATCTTGTGTCCCAGAGATAATATAAACAAACACATTTATCATGCAATAACTAAAACTATTGTTGATTGCTTGATCGTATGAAATAGATATGGCAAATTCTTAGTTTTTGCCCATTCATCTTTAGTTTTACTGATTTTAAATTAATTATTTTTCAGTCAACTGTTAAGCAGAAATGTTGATCACTTCTTCAGTTATAAATAAAGAGTATGATTTAGTCCACAATAGTATACCATCTGCATAGGATTCCCATACGCTCACGAAAGCCCTATTTCTCCCCTCATTTCAGAACACAAGTAACTTGTACTGAGAGGAGCAGTACAAGCAGTATTTGCAGATATGGGAGACAAGCACAACCCTGTCATTCTGCCTAATGACTCCCAGCGTGAGGGTGGAAAATAAGGTTCTGTTGAGTATACAGGCTCAGCGCTGGCCCTATCGTAGGCAGAATGGGGCAGCTGCTTCAGGCAGCTGATTTTTGGACTTCATGAAAAGGCAGCATACTGGTAGCTTTTTAATAAATTAATGTTGTATTTTTACTGCCATGGCGAGGGAGAGGTGCTCGTGGGATTTTTTGCCTCAGGTACCAAAATAACTTGGCCAGCCTTGGATACTCTGCGCCTTGACAGGTAGAATGGTGGGGTCAGGGGCGGTGCTAAAGTGGTTTTGGCTATTCTGCCTCAGGCAGCAAAATGTCTTGGTCTAGGCCTGTACATATATACTGTGGACTGGATTCTTTTCAAACATTTGAAGAGGAATGTAACTGACTTTAATGTGGAACTCTTGTTTTCAAGAACGACCCACATTTCTCCGGAGACCAATAAACCAGGTGGTTTTGGAGGAAGAAGTTGTAGAATTCAGGTGCCAGGTACAGGGAGATCCTCAGCCAACAGTGCGTTGGAAGAAAGATGACAGTGACTTGCCAAGAGGAAGGTAGGGAAAACATTAATTGTTGTTCTCCTTTCTGGTGATTCTGATTGGTGTATTTGCTCACATGAAATGCTGCTAATCAGGAAAAGGGGTAAAGAAGCTTTATTGCCTGTTGAACACATGCTCTCATAGTACATAGTGGGGCACGTTCTTGCCCTTAGGCTGACAGATGTAAAGGAGGACAGAGCTCCTTAAACTTCAATAATTTTATAGAAGTGGGACTTTCTGCAGGTGCAGTTGAAGTCTGAATCAGCTCCCAGTGAGTAGCCACTGGTGTAGACAGAATGCACTCAAGCGGTTGGTTAAGAACAGGCTTTTATTGGAGATATAACAATCTTACATCTCAAGGTAAGTTGGCTGAGGTCAGCCTCATGGTCAGCATCACTTGCAGGAGGAAGAAGGAAGAAGATAGAAAAATAGAGGAAGGAGACAAGGGGGATGTAGACCAACATCCCAGAGATCCCCTCCTATCTCACTCAGGTACATATTAACCCTTCAAGTTCAGGTTAAGTGACACATGGCCCTAATACTGCCAGCACCCCTTCTCAAGGGCAGTGGGTCACTGCACTAATCCCAATGGGTCGTTGCATCAATCCCATGTCCTTCAGGTGGTGCTGGTGCAGTTCCCCCAGCAAAGAAGTGTCACCATTTCTTCAGGCAATACTTCAGTTCAATCACTTCTTGCTCTGCTAAGTCTCTTATCAGGTGATGCCTCACATTAATGTACTTTTTCCGTGGTCTTAGCTTCTCACTCGATGCCAGCTTTAGGCATCCCTGATTGTCCATGTAGTACTGTGACTTGGGTATTCTCCAGTCCCATGTCAGTGAATAATTGTCTAAGCTGAATCACTTCCTGACATGCACTGGTTGCTGCCACGTATTCTGTTTCTATGGAAGACATGGCCACAACTGCCTGCTTCTTACTAGCCCAACTGATGGCCCCACCATTGTATGTGAACAGGTACAGGTTTCCTGATGTGGACTTGCAGTCCGACTCATCACCCACCCAGTCTGCGTCCTTGAACCCAATCAGCACTGCTTGTGTGAGGCTGGGCAGTTTGAGTTTTGTATGTTCAGTACCCTTCAAGTAGCACATCACATGCTTCACTCCGTTCTAGTTGTGTTGAGATGGCTTGGTTGGCCACTTTCCTGCTCAGGATGCCCATGGCTGCAGCTATGTCTAGTCTGGTAACTGTCACAATCAGTAGCAGCTTACCAATCACCTTTTGATACTGCTGATTATCCATCAGTGGAACGTCGTCATCTTGCCCCTTCAGGTGATCTCTGGACATGGGAGTCTTGGCCCCCTTCGCCTCTACCATTCCAAACTCCAGCAGCATCTCCTCAATCTTTTGTCTTTGACTAAGGAGGAAGTTCCCATCATCCCCCTTCTTCACCTGTATACTCCAATAGTGTGCTAGTGGACCCAGGTCCTTGATTTCAAAGTTCTGCTTCAGTCTAAGCATATATTTTCCATGCCATTGCTTTCCTGCTCATAGCACAGGACGAGATCATCCACGTACACCAGTATATATGCCCACCTGTCCCCCTGGTATAGAGGCAGGAGTCTGCTTTCCCCTTGGTGAAGCTCAGATTTACCAGGACTCACTCTATTATTTTTTTTCATTCCAGGCCCTGGCGGCCTGCTTACGTCCATAAATGCTTCTGTGCAATTTGCATACTTTCCTTGCCCCTCCTGGATCTACAAACCCTGGAAGTTGTATCATGTACAGGTTTTCCTCCATTTCACCATATGAATGCTGTTTTAATGTCTAGATGCCTAACTTGCATCTCCCTGCTGGCTGCTATGCTCAGCATTGCTCTAATGGTGGTGTGCTTCACCACCGGGGCAAAAGTTTCGTCATAGTCCTCCCCATACTTTTGAGAGTATCCCTTTGCTGCTAACCTGGCTTTGTAGCATTCTGCTTCACCACCTGTGTTGCACTTCACTTTGAAGGTCCACTTGCAGCCAATTGCCTTGTGATTGGGGGTGGGAGAGTTCAGTCAGGGTCCAGGTCCCATATTCGTGTAGTGAGTCCATCGTGTAGTGATGTCCAGAAGTGATGTCCATTTTCGTGTAGTGAGTCCAGAAGGCATGTGCTGCCTTCTTCCAACTGTCTGCCTCATCCTTGGGCAAGGAGGCAGTGTCTTCCCAGCTAGCTGGCTCTTTGATCTCCTACACTCTGGCTGAAAAGTAATAGTCCCTGTTCCTGGCTGGTGGTGTGTCTTTGGTGGCCCTCTCTGTGACCTCCTGGGTTCCTGCTGCTCTGTTTCATTCAGCTTGGGCTCCCCAGTGTCACCGGCCTCACTGTCGAAATTAGGTGTGTTGGCTGCCCTCTTCCTTCCTCGGGCACCATGGGCTCCTCTGCTCTGCTCTCAGATGTGCTTCGGTTCAGCTCTATCAGCTCCATAGTCCCGGGCCTTGTAGTCTTGTCACATTGCACACTTCAGCTGACTGTGATGCTGCAGTCTTGGGGAATAAGGATTCTGTAGCCTTTACAGTAGAGATTGTATTCCACCAGGACCCCTTCGATGGCTCTGTCAGCCAGCTTAGTCCTTTTCTGTTCAGGACCATGAGCATTGGCCTTACATCTGAACATTCTCAGCTGGCCCACCATTGGCTTGATTTCATGCCACAGTTCAAAGGGTGTTTTAGTAGTGGCCCTGGCTGGCAATCGGTTCTGTATGCAGGCCACTGTAGACACCTCCTCTCCCCAGAACTTGAATGGCAGATTTGCATCTGACAGCGTGCTTCTTACCATGTCTAGGAGTGTTATGTTGCACCTCTCAGCCAGGCCATTCTGTTCCGGCGAGTGGCCATTCTGTTCCATCTTTTGGTGCGCGGTGCCTTGGGCCCGCAGATACACTTCCATCTCCTTTCCAATGTACTCTCCTCCATTGTCAGTATGAATGGCGCCCAGTGTCTTATGGAATCTGTTCTTTGTTGCTACAACAAACTCCTTCAGCTTGCTCAATACTTGATCCTTACGCTTGATGATATACACAGTTGTGAATCTGGAATAATCGTCAATGAAGGTGAGGAAGTACTTACCCCCTCCAGGAGTTACCATCTCCATCAGTCCACAGAGGTCAGAGTGGATGAGCCCCAATGGTTCTTTAGCTCTGCTCTCGTGTGCCTTGGGCAATAGGGGTCAAGTAGACTTGGTCTTGATGCAGCACATACAGCTCATTCTTGACCTGCACACTGGGATCTGTAAGTCTGCTGTGAGTTCCTTGGTCACCAACTCCTTCACTGCCTCTATGCTTCTATGCCCTATGCATCTGTGCCAGAGGTGGATGCAGCTGTTGTGGGATGTGTGGTCTGCTCTCTTGGCCTCTTCTCTGCTGCCAGCAATCTCATACATAGAGTTCCTCACCCTGGCACTTCCCCACGACCTTCCTTCTATGGAGATTTGGCATTCCTCCCCTTTGAAAAGCAGGACAAATCCATCTGCTGCAAGCTTTCTTACTGAGAGCAAGCTCCCCTCCAGGTCCGGCACAACCAAGGTGTCTGTCAGTTTTGTCTTCCCACCATGCGGTGGTGCTATACAGTCTATAGTGCCTTCTCCCATTCCAGCTGTTTTTATCCGTTCCCATTAGCCAGGTAAACATAATCTTGCTTTAGGTGATCTAGTTCCTCAAAGAACTGCCTCTGACTAGTCATGTGGCTGCTTGCTCCTAAGTCCAGTACCCAAACCAGGTTGTGCCTCTGAACTCTGGTTACTTCAAGGCAAACCACTCTGCAGAAATACTGCTGCTGTGGCTGGTCGTTTACTCTGCCTTGCCTTTCATTGCTCTTTGGCTCCCTCTTGTGGCATGTTTTCAGGACAGTCTCTCATGAAATGTGTCCTGGTCCCACATTTGTAGCATTCTTTTGTCTTTGCCTTAAGGGCTTGTTCTGATTCCCTTGCGGCCTTTGTCTCTGGCCTAGCCTATGCCCTCTTACATGAGGCGTCAGCCATGTTTTCCATCTGCGATTCCACTCACTAATCAGCCTGGCCTTTACATAGTCCAATTTTAGCTCGGCTTTGGGGCGCGCTTCCAAGGCTGCTATGACGGGTTCATAGGAGTCATCTAGGCTGCCCAAAATGATGGCCACAACATCCTCCTCTGGGGTTTCTGAGCCAATTGCCTGCAACTCTTAAAAAACTGCAAGAATGCATTTATATGGTCTGGCAAGCTGGCTCCTTTCTTGAGCCTCATTTTAAACAGCTTCCTCTTCAAGAAAGGCTTTGTATTAATGTTGGTAGGCTGGTGCACTTTCTGCAAAGCCTCCCACATTCTCTTAGCTGTCTTCTCATTTCTAATGTGGAGCAACTGGTCATTTGGACTGATATAGCAATTGCTGCCCATGCTTTTGTGTCCCTTTTGTCCCAGTCCTGGGGGTTTTCTCCAGTACCTCCCATAAGTCCTCTTTCACTAGCACCATTTCCATCTTGAACTTCCATATCTGGTATTTCCCAGTGCCTAGTTTTTCCGTAACTGCATGTATATTTCCTTCAGCCATCATTCCACCCTCCGAGATTTTTCTCTCTCTTTGTCTGTCCAATTGGCAGTACTCACAGGTTTCCAGGTGATTCTTTGCAAAAGCCTTTTTCTTCTTTATTGGCTACTGGGCCAATAACCTGAAGTCTGAATCAGCTCCCAGTGAGTAGCCACGGGTGTAGACAGAATGCACTCAAGTGGTGGTTAAGAACAGACTTTTACTCGAGATATAACAATCTTACATCTCAAGGTAAGTTGGCTGAGGTCAGCCTCATGGTCAGCATCACTTGCAGGAGGGAGAAGGAAGAAGATAGAAAAGTAGAGGCAGGAGACAAGGAAAAGGCAGAACGACCTCTTAGAGATCCCTTCCATCTCACTCAGGTACATATTCTAGGGATGTCAGAGAATTCCGCACCAATTTTAAATGGGATCGAATTCTGACAAATCCGGTCCACGGAATCTTCCTCGGAACAGGGTGGCCCAGTCGACCTGGAACAGAGCTCATGCAGACCCTCCCTTTTTTTGTCCACCAAATGGCAGATTTTACAAAAATAATCACGAAAATAAATCCATCAATCGGAAATGGAAGAAGAGCGCGAACGGCTTTACCCTTTTTACGATAATAAATTGGCTTTTTCCCTGTGACCCGAGGCTTTCTGTCACTGGGGCAGATCTCGAAGTCCATGGAAATCCTCCATCTTTTCTGTTTATTGTCTGTGGAGGTGAGGTCCGGTCAGGTCAGGTCCGGTGAGGTCAGGACAGGTCCAGTGAGGTCAGGTGAGGTCAGGACAGGTCCGGTTAGGTGAGGTCAGGTGAGGTGAGGTCAAGTGACCAGAAGTTACATGGGGAATCCCCACGAAGGGCTTTACCCTTTTTACGAAAATAAATAGGCATTTTCCCTATGACCCGAGGCTTACAGAGATCGACAGCAGGCGCGCAAAAAGGATTTTTCAGTGGTACTTACGGAATTATTTAAGTGAGTTCAAGGAGCCAAAAAACCCGAGGGAATCCAGGGCATGCAGACAGCGGAACGGGGCGGCCCTCAGCTCTGAGGATTCCTCGTGGAGCGGAGACGCTCTGCGAGGATTCTGGGGGGAGGATCGGATTGCCTCCCCCCCCCCCGCAGATTCCCCACTGGAATGGATGGTGTGGAATCCATACATC
The DNA here is from genome assembly GCF_057233095.1 of Heloderma suspectum. Classification (NCBI taxonomy): domain Eukaryota; kingdom Metazoa; phylum Chordata; class Lepidosauria; order Squamata; family Helodermatidae; genus Heloderma; species Heloderma suspectum. The sequence continues at coordinate 73,154,704 of NC_139460.1, read as the reverse complement.
CCTAATATTAACCCTTCAAGTTCAGGTTGAGTGAGTCATGGCCCCTTCCATCAGCAGCTTGTCATGGTAAAAATGAGAAAAGCTGTACCCACTGAAATTCTATTTACTTCACAGCCATGAAAGGAATGGGAGCCCTGTCCTCTGTTGCATCTGGTAATTCTGTGTACAATTCTTGGATATTATGTTTTGACTAAGAAGTCCTGACTAAGACTAAGAAGCAATAGTAGATATTCACAGTGAAATGCACATTGTAATATTGCTCTATAAACCATTGTGACCTTTTTTGAAAATGGTGCATCCAAATCCTCACATTTTGGATTTCTACATATCTTAATAATTAAAATATTAATTTTAAAATTCAGTACTTGATATTTGAATCTGGGTGCTGAGAAAGATTTCTGTTTGAGAGTAGATTTGAAAATGGTGGTTGGTTGGTTGGTTAGTTGGTTGGTTTGCTTGTTTGATATGCCAGTTTTCCACTAAAAATAATGCTCAAGGCAGCTAATATTAATAAAATATAAAAAGTAACATAATTAAGACATAATCATGTCAAATTAAAACACATAAGTTAAAAACACATTAAAACACATTGGTTAATAATACAAACAAGACAGCTTAACAACCAAAGCCTGCCTGAATAAAAATGTCTTGTTGTTCAGTCATTAAGTCGTGTCCGACTCTTCGTGACCCCATGGACCATAGCATGCCAGGCCTTCCTGTCCTCCGCTCTCTCCCGGAGTGTGCTCAAGTTCATATTCATTACATCGGTGATGCTATCTAAAAAATGTCTTAGCCTGTTGTCAAAAGGACAATAAAAATGGGGGCTGGCCTGCCTCCCTTGGTGGGGAATTCCAGACCCAGGGAGCAGCACCAAGGAGGCTGTCCCTCACGTTCCTGCCAGATATGCCTCCAGTGGTGGCAGGGCAGAGAGAAAGGCCTCTCCCAAGGCAGGCTTATGTCATAGCCCAGAAACAGACCAGTAGCCAGTGAAACTGTTGTAACAAGGGAATGGATCCTTTGGAGAAAACGTGCTTATTTGGATTAGAATATAATCTGTTCTTCCTCTGAAATGTATTGTAGATCTTACAGGATTATTCAGTATTTCTAACTGAGGGTTCTATTAAGTACAACTACTGTAATGCGGAGGAGAGGCTACATATTGCAGAATGAAATGCATCACAAAATTCTTACAAAATTCTAAAGATTAAAGGAAACTTTAGAATTCATTTTTAAACATGATCTTCAGCCTTATTTGACTATAGGAACAAATCCATAAGAGAACTCGTTTGCTTTTCTGTAGACAAAGTTTGAGGAACATTGTTAATGCTTTTAAGGATTGGGGCTGGGGAATGCTGGGAGTTGTAGGCCTTTTCTCTAAACATGCATAGGATTGCGCCCTAAGTGTTGTTGAAACTTACAGAATTGTGCTGTTCCTTTGCACAGTATAATCCTGTGCTAGTCTTATAAACGCTGACCTAAACGATTGACAAATAGGTTCAGCTGAACTGATAGAACTGCATATTGTTAGGCCTTCAGATTTAGTAGTATTACATTAAAGAGGCTGAAGGCCAAGCTACACATGACATAAAATGCACCATCTACGAAAGAGGGAAAGTTCTTTCTCAAAAAAATAACTTCTCAGCGGCATCCTAGAGCTTCAGGCATCTCTGCAAAGTAGCTTGTGAATGTGGCCACAGGAAATTAATCTGTTTAATAAGACTGATTCAGACACTTATGTGTACTTCCTTATGGCTGGATCCCATACTTCTTTGCTAATATCTATAAAGAAGACAATGATTTCAGGGAAAGGAACTAAGTCATTTACCTGCCCCCACATTTTGGTTCTTTACATTCTTTATCGAAATAGCAAATGGTATGAATCAGCCACAACACAACATGTAAACATATCCAGTATTACTATGCCAGTAACATACATATATTTACTGTATCATTTGCATCTACAATTATAGACCATGAAGAAATGTCAACAAATTAGTAATCTGTTATGGAAACATAGTGGCATTAGAAAAACAGGATATAGTTTATATAGTGCAGAATTTATGCTGAGTTGTTGCAAGCTTTTATTATAGGACCTGTCTATTTTGAATCAGTGTCCCAAGACTGAAATGCATTGCAAATCAAGGGTAAAGGCACCTGTATATTTTATTTAATTGCTCTAAACATTCAGGATCAGTCCAAACCCACCATCCTCTACAAAGACTGGAGAAGCGGTTAATCAAGTAGGACTCATGTCAAACTACTGAAGGTTGAACAAGAAACTGTTGGATTACTAGCTTGATGCCCATGGCTGAAATAATAGTTTTTACTAGTGAAACATGTTTTATAGTTTAAAGAATAGTTTTAAAATGGAAGCCAGAACATTCCAAAAGCACTGCGTCAAAGTGGTTTGAATATCATTCTCAAAGAGTTTTGAAAATGTAAACTGAACAATACGAATAGTGCACCTCTTCAAATGGCTTATCAATGTGACTAGTTTTCTCTTTGATGCATGCTTGACTCAAATAGGACTGACACATTTATATTGAAGGGCTGTGAGATCCCTAAATGATGGAGTGCATCAGTAATGACTTCTAACTAAATATGGCCTGAATCAGATCTTGAATCTTCTGCTTTATTTAGACTTGTATACGGAGCCATTGTTACTCTTTGAGATTCTGCGGTGTGAGGGATGACATTTCTTTGGCTTAACATTTAATAAAATTTGATTAGGGTTTGTGCAGCATTTCATGTTTTCAAATTTCTAGCAAAGCCTAAGAGACCAGCTGCATAGCCTGTAATTATGTAGCAAGTGATACAGGATTTTTTTTCCTAAGGAAGTGGAAAGATTTTCAATTACAAGTTAAAATTTATGACACACTGTAATAACTGTTTAAACCTTTTACATGGAAGAAGATAGCAGTGCCAGCTCTTGTGAGACTGAAGCTACTGTACTGAATGAATGCATTTGTCAGTTTCCTTAAACATATCTAAGTATATGTCACATGGTTCTTTTTTGTATTCCTGCTCTGAGCAGCTGGCTCAGTTCAGTAAATACATCTTTAATGAAATTACAATCTGTACTTGTATGTTCCATGTACAGACGTTTTCTGATTAGATGAGTATTGGGCTAAGGAATTGAAAACGGCAAGCCAACCATGCCATACCAGCAGGAAAGAAGTATTTGTTTAGATGATTCCTCTGCAGCGCAATAAGGTAGAGGAACATTAAGAAGCACTTCAAAATGAAAGAAGTGTACACTTCGTACAACGTAGTATCAAACTGTAATGTGTTTGTGGGTTATTATGCAAAAAGACCATTGTGGAAATCCTAAAGAGCAGAATCGTGCTTTCATTATGTAAAAGAAGAAACATTCAATTTTTGTTTTGTTTTTCCAACAAGATTGAATAAAATTTGATATATATATATTTAAACACACAACCAGCACACATTGATTTCTTCTTCCCAGGAAAGGTTTAAACTAAACTGGGACAGAATTTTATGAAGCCTGCACGTATAAAGAAGTAAATGAAATGTTCCTATCTTTAATGATGCACAAAATCCTGCATTAGCCTGTTCCTATCCCTAGAGCAGAGAAAAACCATTCCAAATATTTTCCTCCTCATTTGAATAATTCAGCCTGGCTTTTCACCAAAAATGTATCTTGGTATTGCTCTTGGCTCCACAGTTACAACAACTGAAAGGATGTCAGCAGTAACCCAGGCAGTATCCTCAGTTTCAAGTCAACAAGGTTTTGAACTAATTATATAGATGGAGCCAGAGGGGTTCTCAGGACAACACCGGGTTGTTCTAGCATCCTGTAGTTTTAGTGATGCATATCATCCAAGGGGAGATGGGAGTCTTGCTTACCTTTTGCGAATTCTCCTACTTACATATTTCATGGTGATAGCATGGGAATTGTGGGTTGAGTTCTGACCTAGGGTAATGGTGTATCAATCATACCACTATGTCTCTAGAAGCTCAAGTCAACCTGGAATACATTCAGCAGTACCTCCCACAGACTAAAAAGGTGATGTAAACTGACAGTTGGCTTGAAAGTGTTTCAGCTGATGCTATATCCTTTTCTGGAAGATATGATCTAGCTACCGTCATTCATTCCCTAGTCACCACAAAGACTTATTATAGCAATGTACTCTATGTGTGTCTGCCTATACACTGTTTGGAAGCTCTAGAATACAGTTACTGTACTGTTGTGATAAAAACTGAAATATAATTGTAAAAATAAATAAGTCATTTAGAAATCAGATCGTTGCGCACAGTGTGCAGCCAATGCAGAAATAACTTACATTAGAGGAGGGTTCACTCAAACTCACTCATGCATTGAAAGAATGTTCTGAGAGGGTCTCAAGTTCATGATTTGTAATCCCTGCTGCTGATAACTGTACCAGCCATGCTCCCCCTTGACCGTGCTATCAGTGGCCATGTGGCCATATCAAGCCCCACAAGCATACAGATCTGTGAACACAAAGATCCCTCCACATGAGCAGGGGGATTCTCAGCCAATCTTGATGCTCTTTCATGGAGAGTGTTTAGGGCCCCTTTGCTCAACCCCCAAACATCCAGCTAGTGGGATGTGTGGCTGACATGCATGTTGGTGGTGATGGGTGAGGCTTTGCAGCACAGTCCCACAATCCCCTCATGCTCCTGAGGGGATTGCATTCACTTGAACCCATGTGACAAGGTTCAAGTGAACACCCCTTAGATCATGATGTAAAGAACATGTTCGGAATACAGAAATAAGATTGTATATGGAGCAAGACTATTGGGCACAAACCTTTAGTTTCCTATTTAATATGAGCCCTGAGAATCCACTTCAGTACCTCAAATTTCTTTCAGAAAGTAGATAAGAAGCTGTATATATTTTTTTGTTTCTGTTTAATGCTAAGGATACATTACAAAAGAACATTTACATTCTGTGGCTAGAATGCTTAGGTATTTAACTGACGTTTCTACAAGACACAACCAAGGGGAAAATGACCTTTCAATGAAATATGAGTTAATAATGCTATAATGCTACATGCTTAAGTCAAGTTAATCACTGTGCAGATTGTAACTAAATGCAGCCCTATGTGTATTGCAAATTAATTAGAAGTAAGACTTTTCTTTCTCTGGCATGAGGGATCTAATCTTTGGTTACATCAGCAGATTTTCAATTTTAATTAATAACAATTAACCATCTTAAATGAAGGGACAGGAGGGAAAAGGTGGTTTCTAATATTAAACATAGCACTTCCAATATCATCTCTTGCTAAATCAGTCATGTTTTCTAGTTTCCTGTGCTACCCATTAAGGAGAGATTAATTCCATTTATGAGAAGCACAGGGAAGACAACAGGATGTTCTTAACAGCTTGTCAATGAAAGGGAAAATTTAATGTATTATTTGTATGCTCATTTACATCTGGAGAGGTTATAGGCAGTCTCTAGATTATTTCTTTATCTAGTTTTTAATAAGAGTACATTACTGCCACGTGTTGTGCTATTTGAATTTGTTTGATTTACTAAATATGAAGTTGGGAAATGGAGTGGCAGCAATCCTCACATTTCCAGAAGTACTATACAGTGAATTAATTCTGACATGTTCTGAGCATTACAGGGCTAGAATACTTGCCATTTGATATCTTTTCTCTATAGAAAATAAAGCTTAGACCACTTTATTTTGTTTCCAAAACAATTGTGGTTTATTACTTTGCTAAAACCAAAACAAAGTTCTATACTGATCAGCAAAAGTTATGTTCATTTCTTGTCTCATTCCTGGTTGGTTTTGGACCATTAACCACTTGCTCTTTTGAAAGCCAACAGATTCCCGACGTCTCCCATTTTCTTCATTTCAGTGTCCTATGTTATATGCTGAGACTTTTGTTATGTGCTGACATGCCCTGAGACTTGAAGTTCCAGTGCTTGAGGGATGAATTACAATATTGAAAAAGTAATACAAACTGTCAGATATATGTGCCCCAAATTTGATGCAAAGATTTCCTTTCTGCTAAAAGGATGGAGAGGGTGTTCAGTTTTCACAGAATTACTTTTATATCACATTAGTTGTCAATGCCTGTGAAGATGACAGTTAGCTCCAACTATTATACAACAAATTATTTTATGTAGTCAGTCTGTGCTTATAATTTCTAAGCCTTTGCTAAGGAGACGAGCCATGAATCCTCATTAAATTCTGACTTATTTGATGGAGATAGGATTCCGAAACAATGGTATAAGTGAAATGGTAAGGGGTTGGTGTCAGTTTCTACTGCTCTGTGCCTATCTTTAGTTATCATATTTATCATATTAATTTGTCATATTTATTTGTGTTCACCACGTTATCTGTAATCAATTTTCACTTTTTATGAATTAAAAAAAAACGTTTGCTTGCTCACATTTGTACAACAGAGGAATAAACCTGAGCTTTGCTTCATAAAGAATTTTGTTATTGATAAAGTGTAGATATTAATAGCTGTATTACACAGGTTTCAGACTGGAAAAGTCTGAACACATTCCAAGTGTGACTTTGGAACTTCAGACAATTTCATACATGGAAGAAGCAATCCCATGCCCCCCAGACAGCATCTGGGAGGGCGGAATAGGATAGTTCTGTTTCCTAAAACAAAGTGCAAGGATGGGGAAAAGGGAGTGTTTCCAGGGGAGGGGAGGGGCGGGGCGGGGAGGGGAGGATACCAGGGCAGCTGCGCTATGACCTATCCTATGACTGCCCCAGATCCTTCCCTCCCCCTCCAAGGCACTGCTGCTAGACAGGTGAAATGGCCCCTTGAGCAGAAATGCAGGGTGGCTTGAGCCTCGCTGTCCTCCCAGCCTGCATTGGACACTTGGCACCTCCACATTCGAAGGCCTCCAAGTTCGGAGGTTCCTGGGTATCCACATAGGATTGTGCCCTAAGTGTAACTGTAAATTTTTTTATTGATTCAGTGTCTTCCACCCAGCCATTAAAAACAACAACAACTGTGTATGATGGCTTAAGATACGTTGGATATTTGGGTCTTTCCTTTATAGTGCTTCAATCATTACTTTAAATGGATTTTAATTACAATTTTCTTTCTAGCAAACCATAAATGTTTGAGCCAAAAGATTCCATAATATGTACTGTAATAATAGCAAGTGTTGATAAGTTCTTAATCCTTTAAAAACTATAACTAGCTGAGGCACAAAATCTATTACCATACATAATTTTGTGTGATAACACAAAACAAGGAATAAACTACAGCGGCGAACCCCTTAGGATTGTCATATATTTCCAACCTAAAATGTTATTAGATCTTAATCTAACCCCATAATCCTAGACAAAGAACCATAGTTAACCTGATTAAACAAATGACACACAAACATGATGCTTTTTCAACATTTATTTATACACAACTGAGTCAGCATTCAATATCCATGTGTGAAAACGTATGTGAACCTTTAGATTCAGTACCTGGTGGCACCCCCTTGAGCAGCAGTGACTTCAACTTAGGGATGGACGGAACACTTACCTTCTGTTCCGTTCTGTTTCCGCTGGGGGGGGCACTCTGTCCCTCCTCCCAGAATCCGCGACGAGGAGGGAGGAGAGCCAGTCCTCCCCCCCGGAATCCTGCTTGGCCGGCTCCGCTCTGCGGCCAAGCCGCAGAGCCGCTAGCCAGCTCCAGCCACCCGCAGCCGGACATCCAGCCGCTGGGCAGCCCTACAGGGACGCAAATGGCGACTGTCGTAGCCGCCGCCATTTGTGTCCCTGTATTTAGCCATGATAGGCTACGTAAATATTTACATAGCCTATCACGGCAGGGGGGAAAAAACCCAGCATATGCAAATGGCGGTAGCCGCCGCCATTTGCGTACGCTGGGTTTTTTCCCCCCTGCCGTGATAGGCTATGTAAATACTTACGTAGCCTATCACGGCCTCCGCAGGGACGCAAGTGGTGTCCCTGCATTAGCCATGATAGGCTACATAAGTACTTACGTAGCCTATCATGGCTATGAAGAGGAGGAAGCGAATGGCGGCCGCAGGACGGCCGCCATTCACAAAGCAGCGCAGATGGGAGCAGGTAAGTGCTCTGTTTCACGTGCCTTTTGTGGGTTCAGGGCGGCGGGGACTTTGTCCCGCGCACCTTTCATGGGTTGGGGGGATGGGGGCTTCGTTCCGTGACAAATTTCGGGGGGCCGAATGCACTGGCATTCGGCCTCACCGAGATCCGTCATGGAATTCTCTGACATCCCTACTTCAAGTAAGCGTTTCCTGTAACTGTTTGTCAGTCTCTCTCATTGGTTTTGAAGAATTTTGTCCCATTCCTCCTTATAGAACTGCTTCAATTCAGTGACATTTGGAAATTCAGTGAAATAAATAACCATTTATGCAAATGGCAGCTGCAAAGGGGCCAGTTACACAACACTGTAGGCGTAAATAGTCCGTTTCTGCCTGTAATGTTGTGTAAATGGCAGCTTTACGGCCTCCATTTGTGTAAATGGTTATTTACAAAAAAGGTCCAGCCACCATTTTTACACAAAATGGTGGCTTGAGGAGGGAGCGGGTTGCTGCATGCTTGCCGGACTCAGCACCTGCTGAGTCGGACAAGCAAGGGGATCCGCAGACTAGCATCCGGGGGGCTGAGCCCATGAGAAATCACTGAGCTTTGAGCCCCAACCTGATGCCCATGCCATCCCTAATTCCCACCACCATGCTTAACGGTTGGGATGAGGTTCTTCTGTTTGAACTCAGTGTTTGTTTTTTGCCAATAATGTTTCTCACTGAGGCCCAAAAGTTCTACCTTTGACTCATCTGTCCAGAGAACATTGTTCCGGAAGTTTTGAGGATCATCTATTTGATCTTTAGTGAACTTCAGACAGGCAGCAATATTATTTTAGAGAGCATTGGTTTCCTCCAGCTATCCTTCCATGAACACCATTCTTGGTCAGGTTTTTCTGATCGTTGTGTCATGAACATTCATATTAGCCAAGGCGAGAGTGGCCTGCAGATCCTTGGATATTATTCTGGGTTCTTTTTTACTTCCTGAATGATGCACCGATTTGTTCTTGGAAGGACTTTGGTAGAACAACTGCTCCTGGGTAGAGTGACTGTGGTCTTGAACCTTCTCTATTTGTAACTGTCTGTCTGACAATGGAGTGGTGAAGTCCCACATTTTTAGAAATGGTTTTGTAACCCTTTATAGACTGATGAGCACAATAACTGCTTTTCTGAGGTCCCCAGAGATGTCTTTTGATCATGGCATGACATGTGTCCACACAACCATACGGTGAAGACCAAATTCACAAGGTTTCTGATCCTTTTATAAGATGAGGTCTCCCAAGCTCGCCCCTGAAGATCTACCTAATTACTAATAAAATTATGTTCTCTCAGTAATAAAATGATTTAAGCCATAAAATCAAAACATACAAGTAATACACCAAATAAAACAACCACAGTATAAAATCAGGGACAGTTTCTCTTTAAGGGCAAGGAAGTCACCACCCTGACAGAATGCCCAGCACATTCTCTCTCCCAATCCCAGACCTCATGTCACTTGCACTGGGCTCCAAACCAAGCAAGATTTTCACATTCTCTTAGCCCTCCTCCTCCCTTCTTGCTTGCTGCTCTTCTTGTTGCTACAGTGCATGCATTAGTATATGTTCTGCTAAGACCAGGTCAAATCTTAGTCCTTGGACAAAGGATGGACAAATCCACAGACGGTTGAGAACAGGCCAAGGTGAGAAACATAATGGCATAGTCCAAAAACCAAGGTCTTAGGAGGAGCCAGGATCAAAAACAGCATAGCAGCCCAGAAGCAAGCACAGTCCCAGAAGCAGGGTTCAAGGACTCAGTAGCACAGGAGTTCAGTCAACAAGTAAAGTAAGCCTTGTATTGTTTCAGTAGCTACCAGACCTCAACTGAAGTCTTATATAGCCTGGTCTCCTGGACCTTGCCCAGGTCCAGCTGCAAGCACTTAGTTCTGCTGTCTAAAGAGCCTTTACTCCAAGGAGCTCCCTACTCACAAATAGTTCTGTACTTTCGGCTTTCAGGCACATGGTGCCTTTGCCGAGTGCTACCTGAGCCTGCACTTTCTGGTGTCTCTGGGGCAAGGAGGCAGTTCGACTAACTCAGAAAGAGGTTCTGGCACAGGTGAGCTGGGGACACACCCCAAGGTTTCTTCAAGGCATTCTCTGGGGACAGGCCTGGTGAGGTCTCTCCCTGAATACTGCTGTTTTCTTGATGAGTTGAGAGGCTCAGACTGCCTGCCCCATGGTCCCCTGGCTCTGGGAGCTTTGGGTCCTTGTCTGAGGAGGCCTCGGTTGGGCCAGGGCCAGGCATGAATGTCCGCCACCTGTAGCTCACCTCATCATGACCTGTCCTTTGTGCACATAGTCAGTGGCGTCAGGCAGGGTTTAAGGTAGGCAGAGTGTTCTTCCCAGTCTCTCTCCCACATTACCCTAGTTTGTCCTGATTTGTTCTCCTCACAAAACACCAGAAAACATAGCATGATGGAGAAAACAAAATGGTCACTGTAATGAAAACAAGGCCTACAAAGGCTGTAGTTTTTTTTCCCCTTCCCCCTCAAAATTCTAAATCCACAGCTGGTAGAGTCAAGGGAGGCATCTGCATCTGCGCAGATTTATGGTGTGTCCCATTGACTCTAATTACTTGTAAAAAAAAGAAAAGAAAGAAACTTTAAAAAATAAATATTTCATCAACCATAATAAAAGAAGAATAGGAAACCTTCAGTGTTTTAGGTTAAAAAAAACCCTTTGGTTTCTTCAGAAACCTTGTGCAAAAAAGGTGACCAATATAAATTCTCAATGTCACTTTTGAAAGAGGGAGGTTTTTTTCGCTTTTTCTCTTTAAGCTGCTCCTTCTCCCTCAAATATTGACCAATAATCCTGAAACTTTCATGGTATGTAAAACCAACACTTCTTCCTGTCACCTGTAAATTTCAGAACGATCAGTGAAACTGTTTCAGTTTTATGAAGGTTAGAACACACACACACATACCCCACACACTTACACACTTATCATGGTGAAATCCTCCTTTTTAACTGATGGGATTTAACAATAGCCATCACTACACTTATGCCTAGAATCAGTACAGAGGAAGGTTGGACATTGATGATTTCAGGTCACATGAGACCTGAAATCCATACTATCTGAATAGTGGATGGCCCCACTCCTTGTCCAAGTTACTAGAGGAATTAGATTGTAACTTTCAAGCTTGATTTACCCTGGTCAGCTAGGTCTCTTCTAGCTCACTTCCTCAGGGAAAATGGAATCTTTTGAGCCAAGCACCTGCAAGAGGACACACAAAATGCCAGCACAAATTTGCTGTGCAGCAACACGTGTATTGTGGTGCACCTGGCTGGATGTTCGCAGATAGTTTTGTTGTTGTGCACTGCAACACAGGAATTGTATCAGGCCCACTATGAGATATCAACAGCAGCAAAACTAGAGAAGAAAAAGACTGTTATAAGAAACAGTAGTGTATTTTTTCTTCTACCTACCTTATGGAAGTTTTCAAAAGCAAGCATGAATGCAGAAATTCTTGTGTGATTCACTTGTGCAGTTAATGAATGTTTACCTCAAGTGTTTACTTAAAACACGTGTAGAAAAGAGTCGAAACAGCCTTTTGACTTTGGCAAATGTGCCTGTAGCTCCAGAAACCATTTGATATTGTCAGACTTGCATTCCAGAAACAACTTCTGTATTTCAGTGACATTCTTAATTTCTCTGGGACATTTCCACATATTGCAATTGATTTATAGGCCCTAAGGGAATTTTTAGGATCAAGGTGTCACTCACTTTAATAGGGTCAGGAATTCCATTCAATTTTTTTTAAACTCCACTATTTCATGATACTGTAAAGATATAATTATTTTATCCAAATTATATTTAGATATTGTAGATTAACTTGTTTTGTTTTATTCATTATCAGACCTACAGATGGTAATAGTTTTGACACAATTACGTTTTCTAGTTTTTTCTCCAAGAAAAACACAAAGCTCTTTTTCTTCACTTTGTCACAGCTGGTTACCAATCAATCTCAATTCACGCTACAGTGATGATAGCACATGTTGTCCAGGGGCCAAATCTGATTGGGCTGCATTTTTCAGCAGTGCTTCATACTGGGGGGGGGGGGGAGTGTCTCTGTGGCAGGGACTGTCAGCACACTATTATACAACTGTAGTTAATCAAACCAACAACAAAGACTGTATTCATATAAGCCAGAGACTGCCAAACTTCAAAATCAAAATCACCCCATTTCTATAAGATTTTGCTATTCAGTAATGTTTTTTTCATCTGTTCTTGCTTAATGAAAGACAGACATAACTGCAGCCTTTACTTCAGAACTGGAATAACTGTATGTGGCATTTAACAGTGGTTTCTTACAACTACATATTTTCAGCTGAGGGTTTAGAACAAGCTATAGAGCCTCAAAATTAAAGTTATAACTGTTACAAAACTTTTTCAAGAGAACTAAACAGCATTGTTGTATTTATTCAGCATTATCATGCCTATACATTTACATTTGGGACTCAATAAGTCAAACATTTTTATTTTTTACAGCAGATAAAAAAGCTGAAATTTGCCACACACACTTAGTCCAACAAACCTGGTTACTGGAGTAAACAGGGGCAAGGATTACACCTCATGCTTGAAACCTGGTACACGAAGGGCCAATTTGGATGATACTTAACTTATTTATTCTATTTTGCAGTGGGAAATGAGCAAGGAAGGGAACATGTAAGTACAAGGACTATGTCTGGTTTGTGATTGGTGAGCTCCCCAGAGTTTGAGCCAGGCCCCAAATCATCAGATTAAATCTTACATTGGAGTCTATAGACTACAAAGTAAGAAAATGGACATGTCGCTTTCCAGAACCACTATAGTGCAAAAATAGTGGTCCTACGCATAGATCCTTATAGATTCTCATGGTTTTTACAAGGGATTTCCTGCAGAACCAACCATTAAGTTATAGGTTATCTTTAATAGATATATAACCTGGTTTGGGGAGATAAAAATCCTCAGAAAGCATATTACAACTTAATTAAAAATATAAATTACATAATTAAGATGCAAAACCAATATTAAATACATAAATCATTAAAATAGGATATAACAAATAAAATAGCAGATAAACCCCTTAGTTAAAAACACAATACACTAAAATTAACCAAATGCAGACTGGAATAAATAAATCTTTAAAATCTTCCTAAAAGACAGTAATTTGTTGTTGTTCAGTCGTTAAGTCGTGTCCGACTCTTCATGACCCCATGGACCATAGCACGCCAGGCCTTCCTGTCCTGCACTCTCTCCCGGAGTGTGCTCAAACAAATTCATATTCATTGCATCGGTGATGCTATCTAGCCATCTCATCCTCTGCCGTCCCCTTCTCCTTTTGTCTTCAATCTTTCCCAGCATCAGGGTCTTTTCCAGGGACTTTTCTCTTCGCATTAGGAGGCCAAAATATTTGAGCTTCAGTTTCGGTATCTGTCCTTCCAATGAGCAGTCAGGGTTGATTTCCTTTAGGATTGACTGATTTGACCTCCTTGCAGTCCAGGGGACTCGTAAGAGTCTTCTCCAGCACCACAGTTCAAAGGCATCAATTCTTCGGCGCTCAGCCTTCCTTATAGTCCAGCTCTCACAGCCATTACAAGGCTAAAAAGACAATAAAGAGGAGGTCATACACACTTCCTGCGGGATGGGCTTTCCAAAGATGTGGGGCCACCAAAAGAATGGCGCCTGTCCTGGTAATCACCAATCTCACAGTTGGTCAGACAGGGCTGCATATACAGATCTTAAAGCTCAGCTAGTTCTAATCTCCACAATTGGGTCTCAAGTGATTATTGCCTGGTTTTGCGGAATATTGCAACAACAAAAAATCTTCTAACTATTAATTATTCAAAATCTAAAGTTGTGGTATTTTCTAAGAGGAAGGTTAGATATTCTTGGGCCCTGGATAATCATAAACTTAATCAACTTGATTCTTGTAAATATTTGGGTGTCTGGTTTCATGAGGCTGCTACCTGGAGAATTCAGGGAAGACTTGCAAAGATCAAGGTTGAACAAAATGTGAGAACTATGGTCACTTTTTTTTTTCTTTTACAAAGGGTGGCCAGTTGGTTCCAGGGGCCATCTGCACCTTTAAAGGTAAAATTTATCCCAAATCCTCTTTGGAGCATCCATCCGGGTCCTAGTTATTTTGAAGGAGTTCAGTCCCACTTGCTCAGGTCTATATTTGGTGTGCCCAGGTATTTGCTGGTTGTATTCTTAATTTTTCTTAAAGAGAGCCAGTGTGGTGTAGTGGCAAGAGTGTTGGACTAGGAGCTGGGAGATCCGAGTTCTAGTACCCACTCAGCCATGGAAGCTCACTGGGTGACTTGGGGCCAGTCACAGACTCTCAGCCCAACCCCCCTCACAGGGTTGTTGTTGTGAGGATAAAATGGAGAGGAGGAGGATAATGTAAGCCGCCTTGGGTTCTGTGCAAGAGGGAAAAAGGCGGGGTATAAATGCAAGCTCCCTTCATGGATCACTGCCTTGTTGCGGCGAAGGGGCTTGCGTAACTCAGTGAAGCCATAAGCTATGCCGTGCAGGGCCACCCAAGACGGACAGGTCATGGTGGAGAGTTCTGACAAAATGTGGTCCACTGGAGAAGGAAATGGCAACGCACTCCAGTGTTCTTGCCAAGAAAACCCCATGGAACGTATCACAAGGCTAAAAGATATGACGCCGGAAGATGAGCCCCTCAGGTCGGAAGGTTTCCAATACACTACTGGGGAAGAGCAGAGGGTATTTCCCAGTAGCGCCAGAAAGAGTGAAGCGGCTGGGCCAAAGCCGAAAGGACACTCAGCTGTGGATGTGTCTGGTGGTGAAAAGAAAATCTGATGCTGTAAAGAACAATATTGTTTAGGAACCTGGAATGTAAGATCAATGAATCAAGGTAAGCTGGAGGTGGTCAAACATGAGAGCGCAAGATTGAACATCGACATCTTGGGAATCAGTGAACTAAAATGGACAAGCATGGGCGAATTTAATTCAGGTGACCATCACATCTACTACTGTGGGCAAGAATCCCTTAGAAGAAATGGAGTAGCACTCATAGTCAACAAAAGGGTGGGAAAAGCAGTACTGGGGTACAATCTCAGAAACGATAGAATGATCTCAGTACGAATCCAAGGCAAACCATTCAACATCACAGTAATTCAAGTCTATGCCCCAACCACTGAGGTCGAAGAAGCTGAGGTTGATCGGTTCTATGAAGACCTACAACACCTTCTAGAACTAACACCAACAAAAGATGTCCTTTTCATCATAGGGGATTGGAATGCTAAAATAGGAAGTCAAGAAATCACCGGGATAACAGGCAAGCATGGCCTTGGTGTACAAAATGAAGCAGGACAAAGGCTAATCGAGTTTTGCCAAGAGAACCCGCTGATCATAGCAAACACTCTTTTCCAACAGCACAAGAGGCGACTCTATACATGGACATCACCAGATGGTCAATATCAAGATCAGATTGATTATGTCCTTTGCAGCCAAAGATGGAGAAGCTCTATACAGTCAGTAAAAACAAGACCTGGAGCTGACTGTGGCTCAGATCAGGAGCTTCTTGTTGCAATATTTCGGCTTAAATTGAAGAATGTAGGGAAAACCACTACACCATTCAGGTATGACCTAAATCATATCCCTTATGAATATACAGTGGAGGTGAGGAATAGATTTAAGGGATTAGACCTGATAGAGTGCCTGAGGAACTATGGATGGAGGTCCGTAACATTGTTCAGGAGGCAGCAACGAAATCCATCCCAAAGAAAAAGAAATGCAAGAAAGTGAAGTGGCTGTCTGAGGAGGCCTCAAGTAACTGAGGAAAGAAGGGAAGCGAAAAGCAAGGGAGAAAGGGGAAGATATACCCAACTGAATGCAGAGTTCCAGAGAATAGCAAGGAGAGACAAGAAGGCCTTCTTAAATGAACAATGCAAAGAAATCGAGGAAAACAGTAGAATGGGAAAGACTAGAGATCTTTTCAAGAAAATCGGAGATATCAAGGGAACATTTTGTGCAAAGACAGGCATGATAAAGGACAAAGAAGGCAGGGACCTAACAGAAGCAGATGAGATTAAGAAGAGGTGGCAATAATACACAGAACAACTATACAGGAAAGATCTTGATGTCCCTGATAGCTATGATAGTGCGGTCACTGAACTTGAGCCGAACATCCTCAAGAGTGAAGTCAAGTGGGCCTTAGGAAGCATTACTAACAACAAAGCTAGCGGATAGGGATGGCGGAGAATTCCGCCACAGATTCCAGTGAGGCCGGATTCTTTAGAATCCGCCTCCCCCGGAATCCGTGGTGGAATGGCCTCCTGCCCCCCCGCCCCCCTGCGGAATCCCCCCGGGACGGCACTTACCTCGGGTGGATTCGGCAGTGGCGGTGGCAGATTCGGCGGCGGCAGCTGGTCTCCTGGCCAGCCGCGGCAGGGCTGCTGCTGCCACCATTGCTGTCCTTCCACCGTGATAGGCTACGTAAAAATTTACGTAGCCTATCATGGCTAACGTAAAAAAAACAACAACGCAGCGTACGCAAATGGCGGCGGCAATGGCAGCCACGATTTGCATGGCCTATTTTGTGCCGACTTGTCTTATGTCAATATTTACGTAAGAGAAAACGGCGAAAAAAAGGGGAATGCAAATAACATAGTGGACGCTATTTGCGTTCCTTTATTTTTCGCCGTTCTGGCCTACGTAAATATTTACGTAGGCTAGAACAACGAAAAATAAAGGAACACAAATAGCGTCCACTACGCTATTTGCGTTCCCCTTTTTTTTCACCGATTTATCTTACGTAAATATTGATATAAGATAAGTCAGCGAAATATAGGCCACGCAAATGGCGGCTGCCGTAGCCGTCGCCATTTGCGTACGCTGCGTTTTTTGTTTTGGTTTTTTTATGTTACCCGTGCTAGGCTACGTAAATTTTTACATAGCCTATCATGGCTGTCTAGCTGGATGCAAATGGCGGCCACTATGCCGCCATTTACATCCGCACCAGGCTGTCTGCAGCTGGAAATCCAGCTGCGGAAGGCCCTGGCTGGCTGCTCCGCAGCCTGGCAGCAGAGCGGAGCCGGCCATCGATGATTCCGGGGGGAGGACCGGATCACCTCCCCTCCCCATCGAGGATTCTGCGAGGTGGGACAGAGCAAAGGTAATTGACTTTCGCACATCCCTACTAGCGGAGATGACAGTATTCTAGCTGAGCTATTTAAAATCCTAAAAGATGATGCTGTTAAAGTGCTGCACTCAATATGCCAACACATTTGGAACACTCAGCAGTGGCCACAAGACTGGAAAAGGTCAGTTTACATTCCAATTCCAAAGAAGGGCAATGCCAAGGAGTGTTCAAACTACCGTACAATTGCACTCATTTCACATGCCAGCAAGGTTATGCTCAAAATCCTACAAGCTAGGTTTCAGCAGTATGCGAACCGAGAACTACCGGAAGTACAAGCTGGGTTCCGAAGAGACAGAGGAACTAGAGATCAAATCGCCAACATTCGCTGGATCATGGAGAAAGCAAGAGAATTCCAGAAAAGCGTCTATTTCTGCTTCATTGACTACGCTAAAGCCTTTGATTGTGTGGATCACAACAAACTCTGGCAAATTCTTAAAGTGATGGGAGTACCAGACCACCTGAGAAACCTGTACGAGGGTCAAGAAGCAACAGTAAGAACCAGACATGGAACAACCGATTGGTTCAAAATTGGGAAAGGAGTACGACAAGGCTGCATATTGTCGCCCTGCTTATTTAACTTATATGCAGAGTACATCATGAGAAACGCCGGGTTGGATGAATCACAGGTCAGAATTAAGATTGCCGGGAGAATTATCAACAACCTCAGATAAGCAGACGATACCACCCTAATGGCAGAAAGTGAAGAAGATCTAAAGAGCCTCTTGTTGAGGGTGAAAGTGGAGAGTGCAAAAACTGGTTTGAAACTCAACACTCAAAAAATGAAGATCATGGCATCTGGCCCCATCACTTCCTGGCATATAGAAGGGGAAGAAATGGAAGCAGTGACAGATTTTATTTTCTTGGGCTCCAAGATCACCGCAGACGGTGACTGTAGCCATGAAATTAAAAGACGTTTGCTCCTTGGGAGGAAAGCTATGGCAAACCTAGACAGCATAGTAAGAAGCAGAGACATCACCTTGCCGACAAAGGTCCGCATAATCAAAGCTATGGTTTTCCCAGTAGTAATGTATGGCTGCGAGAGATACTGAAACTGACGCTCAAATATTTTGGCCACCTAATGAGAAAACTCCCTGGAAAAGACCCTGATGCTAGGAAAGATTGAAGGCAAAAGGAGAAGGGGACGGCAGAGGATGAGATGGCTAGATAGCATCACCGATGCAATGAATATGAACTTGAGCACATTCCAGAAGAGAGCGGAGGACAGGATGGCCTGGCGTGCTATGGTCCATGGGGTCACGAAGAGTCGGACACAACTTAACGACTGAACATAAATGCAATTAATTAATTAATTAATTAATTAATTTGAAGCTGGTCTTAATTCCTTAAACTGTTTGGCTTGGATATATTCCATCCATTTTTGACTTCATTGCTGTCTTTTGCTTACCAGCAATTTTGCTTACCGGCAATTTGTATCCCAGGTGAGGTGATGACAGACTTCTATAAGTCTGTATGGAAGAAGGAACTGGTGCAGAAAGTTGTTTCAGTGGGGCTGTTTCCTTTCATATTTCTTATCTAAGAATTGGGAGAAAGCCACATTTATTGTTAAACAGAAGCTAATGGATATTGATACTCAATACGATCAATAGGATCCATGCTCATTTAGGTAGTTGGGTTTGCCAGGTCCAAACTGTTTAAATTGGTTATCCCCAAATATAGGACATTTTTTTTCCTCTGGTTCAGTGCATTGTTCTACCCTCTAATCTTTTAGACGGTACATATAATAAAATTCCATTTAATAACAGATGTTGCCCCTGCAACAATGAAGAAGTGGATTCTGTCCTGCATGTCTTCTTCAATTGTAGTTTTTATAAAGGAGGTAGAAAACTCCCTGGAAAAGACCCTGATGCTGGGAAAGACTGAAGGCAAAAGGAGAAGGGGACGGCAGAGGATGAGATGGCTAGATAGCATCACTGCTGCAATGAATATGAACTTGAGCACGCTCCGGGAGAGAGCGCAGGACAGGAAGGCCTGGCGTGCTATGGTCCATGGGGTCACAAAGAGCTGGACATGACTGAACAACAACAACAACAGAGAAACTTTGATTTACCCTATCACACAATCTTTTCCTGGGCGATCCTTAGTGCTGAGTCCATGCTGATTATTTTACTTGAGGGTTCTAACATTTTCATTTCAGAGAAAGTTATTACATTTTTAAATGTAGCCATCTGGATCAGACCCTCCATGATTATTTTATGACTCTCCTGTTAACTTTTATATATTACATTTTTCAATACATATTCTATATTTTTATATTCTTGTATTCTATATGTGGTCAGTAGGCCGTAAATAATAAACTACTATGAGTTCTTGTTTGACAGGGCTTCAGGTACAGATCTTAAAGCTCAGGCAGGTTTGTATGGGTGTAGGCAGTGCTTCAGATAACCTGGTCCCAAAGGCTACCAGTACCTAAAATGAATTGGACCTGGAAATGAATTGGCACCCACATAACTGGTGCAGAGTAGGTGTACCATAATGCCTCACTCCTATAAGTGTTCTGGGTGCTGCATTCTGTTCCAGTTGTAATTTCTGGACTGTCTTTAAGGGCAAGACCACATAAAGTGCATTAAAGTAATACTGTGATATGCGTGTTCGCTAGGGTTGGGCGAACTCACCTCATCCCACCTTGCGCGCCGCTCTCTGGACCCCCACCAGCTGCCCGACCCTGCTTGGGGCACACAGCACACACCCTCCTGCTCCCTCACTGAGCCACCATTCTGCATAAAAATGGTAGTTTGGCCTTTTACGGAAAGGTCGATCGCAAATTGGGGGGTTGGACCCAATGGCCTTGTAGACCCCTTCCAACCCTACTATTCTATGATTCTGTGAAATGGCAGCTGCAAAGAGGCCCATTTACACAACGAATTGCAAGCATAAATGGCCTAAATAGACTATTTACGTCTGTAATTTTGCATAAATGGGCTCTTTACAGCTTCCATTAGTGCAAAATCAGCCTTTGTATAAAAGCCTGAGCTGCCATTTTTATGCAAAATGTTGGCTCAGAAAGGGATTGGGGATTCCCATGCTTGCCCGGCTCAGCGCACACCAAGTTAGGCAAGCACGGGGATCCATGGACTGCTGTCCAGGGGGTCGAGCCACCAAGAAATCGCCAAGCTTTGAGACCCAACTGGACGGCCATGACATCCCTAGTGTTCACTGATTTTATTTTAGTTTTGGAGTAGGTCCCTTGAAAAAAATCATGAAGATCCATGAGGATCCATGCCTCGGATCCATGCTTTAGCACCATGGTGGCAATGGAAGCATAGGATCTGTGATTTTTACACACATCTTCAGCTGGAAACTTCAGCTAGTCCAAAATAGGGCAGCATGATTGTTGTCAGGGACTGGCCAATGAGATCACATTACTCCAGTACTTTTCTAGCTGCACTGGCTTCCAGTCCATTTCCAGGCCCGATTCAAAGTGCTGGTATTAACATTCAAAGCCCTTAACAGCTTGGGGCCAGGTTATCTGAAGGATTGTCTCCTCCCATTTGTGCCTGCCCGGACTTTAAGATAATCCTCAGCGGTCCTTCTCCGTGAGCCCCTGATGAAGGAAGTGAGGCGGGTGGCTACTAGGAAGAGGGCCTTTTCTGGTGTGGCACCCCGGCTGTAGAATGAGATCCCTAGAGAGGTTCACCTAGGGATGGCAGAGAATTCCACCACGGATTTCAGTAAGGCCGGATGCACTGGCATTCGGCCCCCCGAAACCCGTGGCAGAATGGCCTCCCACCCCCTGCCACTCTGTGGAATAGCCCCGGAATGAAATTACCTGGGGCTTCAGCGGCGGTGGCGGCTCTGGCAGCGGCAGCAGCAGCTGGTCTTTCGACCAGCTGCCGCAGCCACCATTTGCGCCTTGAGAGGCTGCCGTGATAGGCTACGTCAGTATTTATGTAGCCTATCATGGCAAGCCAAAAAAAACAACAACAGCGTACACAAATGGCGGTGGCTACGGTGGCCGCCATTTGCGTTCCCTATTTTTAGCCGTTTTAGCTTACGTAAATATTTACGTAGGCTATTACAGCGAAAAAAGGGGGAACGCAAATAGCGTAGTGGGCGCTATTTGTGTTCCCCCTTTTTTCGCCGTAATAGCCTACGTAAATATTTGCGTCCACAGTCCGAGTTCGGAGGTGGCCGCCTGTCTCGATAGGATTGTGCCCTAAGTGTTCTTGATGGCATTACAAGGAAGGAGAATGAAGTTTTAGTTTGCTCTGACTACCATTGGCTCTGGCTCTGGATAACATTACCAGCCCCACCTTCTGCCCCACAAGTCACCACTGGCATAATCAACTATTGTTAATGACTGAGTGGTTAAAAGATTTAAATCCTAGCTTTCTACATTCTACAAATGTACACAAGGCAGCTATCATCATTGTAAACCAATAAAAGCATGATAATAAAAACACTAATATCAGATAAATACCACAACTAAAACAGCATCAGACAAAAACACGTGAAGGCTTTATCCTCCCCATTCTACAAGAACTAATTCAAATAGAATTGTTTTTTCCCAACTTACACAGTTCATTATTATATAATTTCCCCATTATGTTCATTATTACATAGTGGGGACTAGAATCTGGATCTCCAGTCCAACACTAACCACTACACCACACTGGCAATCATTTCCGCTGCCAGTAGGAGAGACTGAACAGTGGTCTCTCCCTGGATTGTTTAGTATGACATCAAGACCTGTGCTAAGTGAGCAACTAGTTTGGGCAACACAGAGAAAAGCCCCTATGTTGGCCGTTTACCTTGCTTTACGTAGCAGGGACTCCTGTAGCAGGGATGTGTGATAAAGATCTCAACATACAAACAGGATTAGTACCAACAGTGATAAAACCTGAGTATTTTTGTCAAAGGGAAGTCCTGGTGCGGGGATGGAGGTAGAATTACAAAAAGAAGAAGAAGGCATTTCGAACATTTATTTTTAATCAGGACACAAGAAGATGCTTCTTCTTTTTCTTGTTTTTACACATACTCTGCACTGACCTCTGTGGAGGAAGGGTGAGTTAAAAATATTGTTTGTTGTTGTTGTTGTTATTGTGGTGATTTTCAGTGCTCTTCACTAATGTTAGGAGTTGGTCTGGCTCATAGTTACTTAAAATATCTATTTCAAGAGGTGAAAGGGGCTGTCTGAGCAAGAGGCAACAAGGGTGAGCAGGGGCTTTTGAACTTCTAATTCCTTGTGTGCTGAGCAAATGCTGTACTCTATATTGAATTAGGTGTAGGTCATATAGATTGAGTTGACTGTAGTGTTCTACTTAGAGGAGCTAAACTGGATATGTCTTTCATTTTCTTGCCTCTCAAGCCACTTGAATGTGTAAATGTAACCTCCTATATCACAGTAATCCTTTGCTGCAGGACAGCATATTCAGAGCCAATTATTTTCCAGCCTCTTATTTGCTTGCTTCACCTGTCGTAGATTATCACTGAACCATGATGACTTGTGTGGGCAGTGTGAGTAGAACAGATGACTGTGGGGCACTACATCAATTCTTTAGGAGACCAGATGGTTGCAACGTCCCGTGAGTCTTACTATACACTGCCTGTTTGTTAGATAGAAGGTCTGGAAGCTCACTGATAATGTGGCAGGCTAGAATGCCATGAGCTGGTATTCTTGCTCAAAATACCTGCTGAACTGACCACTCTGAAAGCACATTTACTTTACAATGTTCATACTGGTACTTAAGATAGTTGTGGCTAACTCTCTGTTCTGGCATGCCACATAAATAGCAGTGTGCATCAGCTTCTGCACAATTGCATGATTGATAGGTGTGAAAATAAAGTCTGCAGAGGTTTACAAGGCAGCTGGCTGGCAGGCCAGGATCAGCACTTCAGTGAGAGGAAGGGGGAATGAATCAGCTGAAGCCCAAAGCTGATGTCAGTGGCCCAGATTGTCTGTATTTAAGTTCAAGTCACTTATGCCCTTCTAACTGGTCATATTCCAGCCACTTTAATGTACTTTTAGGAGAGAGCTGGGGATCATGATGTGAGTGAATGCCAAGTTTTAGCTTGGTCAACAGGTTTAGATCTGTCTATCTATCTAATCTACTGGTTTAGATTTATTGATTTATTTAGAATTATTGATTTATTTATTATACCTATAATATCTGCACCTTATTGATCTATGTTTGTGTCCTCTAAAATACAGAATTAAGGGATCCTTCTCATTATTTTTAAAACAGTTCTATATTTTGTCTGATGCAATGAGTGTAGCTTATTTTGTTCAGAAGAGTCAATTTATCCTCATATTTCTCACAGATCTTTTGTTTACTGTGTGTGTTATAATTAGCATGTTCCCCTTATCACAAAGGATAACTTCAACTTTGTTAGGAGACTATTATGGAGCTGAAATGTTTCAAAGGCATTTTCCATTATAACGGAAGTAAAATATGGAACTTAGAGGCAGAGTAAACCTAGGCTGTCATATATTGATAACTGATGCATGTTAGCTCTGTTTTATCATAGTGCTCTAGATCAAGGGCAGAGTGACTGATATTATTAATAAAGCCTTGATACCACATGAACATAGCAATACTAATTTTATGGCTGTAAAGTTTTTAAGTAATGCATGGTGCAATAAAAGTGTCATGAAGATTAATGTTCAGTGGAATTATCTAATTCCACATAATAAATTATCTTCCAGAGATGTATCCCAAGATAGAATAAGTCTAGTATAGTCCTGGCGAGAAATTAAGCTGAGCAGTGATTTTCACCTTCTCTGTTTCAAATGCAGATATGACATCAAAGATGACTACACCTTGCGTATTAAAAAGGCAATGAGCTCAGATGAGGGGACCTATACATGCATAGCTGAAAACAGAGTTGGAAAAGTTGAAGCATCTGCTACTCTCACAGTTCGAGGTGAGTCCTGAAGTCTTTGGAAAAGACTACAATGTGTATATTGTGCTTCTGTTTTCTGAAACAATACAAATCTGATCATTTTGGGAAGCATCTGTCTAAATAATTGAGGTTAGGTTTTAAAAATATATTAAAAGAACTTCTGGATTTTTTTTTTCTTACTATCCTTCACTTTTTTCTACTGACGTTAGTTGGGTAATTAATTGAAGATTATAGTTTAGGACAACATTCCCAACCTAGCACCGCCAGATGTTTTGGACTGCAACTCTAATCAACCTCATCCAAAGTGGCCATGACAGGAGTTGTAATGCAAAATTTCTGGGGGGTGCCAGGTTGTGGGAGGCTGATTTTGGATATAAACTGCTGTCATACTGAGAAAATCCAAGCAGAGGATTTCTCTAACTCCAGTATCTTTCAGTGAACATGCTAAGGGGTTGAACATAGGGCCTTGTACTTGCGAAGAATACACTCTATCAGTGAACTACAGGCCCATCCCTTTATAACAAGGGTGGATAATGTGTGGCCCTCCGGGTGTTTTGTCCCTTAACTTCTAACATCTCTTACCATTAGTTATGCTGGCTAGGCTGATGGGAGTTGTAGGCCAAAACGTCTGGAGGGCCAAAAGTTGCCCACCCTTGCTTTATAATGATTAAAAAGGGAATTGTGTGCCTTTAATTTCTAATACAAGAGAGGCTACTCAGAAGAGCATTTAAGCTCATAAACTCTGCGTTTACATTAGAGAAAATGATCTGAGGCTTAGAAAATATGACCCTGATCAGTGTCTGAATCATCTTAAATACTTGGATTTTTTAAAAGCTTGTTTTTAGTTTATTCTTTTTGGTTTGTGTTTTGCTATCTATGATGATTCCAATATGCTCATAGTTGACCATGTTAGGTACAATAATATACCTGGATTTATCATTATTCTCCAGTTTATGTGCTTGTAGAAAGTTATGTTGCCTGCCTTTAACACATCACAGATAGAAAAAAAAAGGCCCACAGTGGCAGAAAGATATGAAGTCCCCTTCTTCAAAGTAATGGCAATTAAGTCTTCTAAGGGGGAATGGATGGATCCAAACTTGGCTATATTTCTGTGCATAACAACTGACCTTGAAGAAGCAACCATAAAGAAAATATGTGATGGTTTTATTTCCCTGAGTAAGTTAGAATATGACAGAAACATTCATAGCAGTATCTTCAACTGGTTGCTGAGAACATTTTATTAGGAAGAACTTACTTAATGAGTAGGTGCTAGCTCAGTGTACATTATCCTAACCTCATGAGTCATGGAAATCTCTTGGGACAAGAAACCTCTTGGGACAAGTTATTTTCTGTGTCATGTAGAAAATGGAAGAGGACAAGAAGGATGAAGGAATTCTTTGAGCTTAGAAGTTCTGAAGTGTGTGCGAGATGCCTATACAGAAGAAGGGATAGGATGAGTGTAGTGAATAAATGCAGGAGAGGAAGAGGAGTGAATAATACATTTCCAAGCTAGAGAGATAAAAATGGAAAAAGGAGATTGGTAGCAGAACAGAGGTATTGGGGAATATATCTTTATGGAGACCAAAGGGTGCCTTCACTGGGAATAGGTTGTAGATCAAATATTTACTCAAGAGGGTCCCAGAGCATGGTCTTAAGACACAGGAGGCAGCCTGAAGCTAAGCAGGTCTGGTTCTGGTCAGTGCTTGAAAGGGAAACCACCTGGGGACCACATGTAGCCACCTTGATGGAAGAAAAGTGGGATATAAATCTAATAAATAAATAAATAAATGAATCTATCTGTCTTGCTCTCTGATGGTTTCTTTTTAGAGCAGAATTTCTGGTGGAATTTTATTCATTCTCCTACGTCTGGTTAGGGATGTATGAATCAGCAAAACGTGAGCATGTCGAGGTTCTCCAAATTGCACCTTGAAGCCCATTCTGATCCGTCTCTGTATCAGATTGCAAAATGTTTTCCTTTTTGCACAAAAATCCATACATATTTTTATGCACATTTTTCAATATGTGCCGCCGCTGCCACCACCACCAGGCCTTTCCTGTGGACTTCTGCCTGGCAGACCGCCAGTCCCTGCAGGACCAGGCCCCCAGGTACCGAGCCAGCTGTGCTGCTCCACCTGCCCCTCCCTGGAGGGGCTACATAACCTGGCTGGCTGAGGTGGCCTGGGAGAGCCAGGGCCTGCAGGAGAAGCCACCACCACCACCACCAGGGAAGAGGCATGCTTGCTGCTGCTGGGCCTGCTGCTGCTGCTGCTGCCGCCGCCGCCGCCGCCGCCACCACCACCAGGCCTTCCCTGTGGACTCCTGCCTGGCATTTTTAAGGGGATTTTAATTGTTTTGTTTGTTTGTTTTATTTTGTTGGGGGGGATTTTGTTGTGTTTTTAGGGGTGGGTAGCCTGCCTGATAGGCGGGAGCGAGGGGGCATGTGTCCACCTGATGGAGGCAGTGGGGGGAGTGTTGGGGGCCAGAACATACCGAGGCTGGGCGGCAAGGGCTGGCGGAGCTCTAGGGGCAGGCCATGCCAGGTAAGGGGAACAAGGGAGAGATGTGTAGTATCTGTCCCCTGCTCCGGGCCTGTCCAGAGCCAAAGGATGGCTGGGGGAGGCGTGACCCCATCTTCTGGCCTTCGTTTGCTGCTCTGCAATGCCAGGTCTGTTACCCAGAAAACCTCCCTCATCCATGACATGATCCTGGATGAGGGCACAGACCTGGCATGTATTACGGAGACCTGGCTGGCCGAGGCTGCTGCTCCAACCCTTGCAGCCATGTGTCCAGCCGGATTTTCGTATGCACAGCAGCCGAGGGCTGGGGATCGGGGAGGGGGAGTGGCTGTTATCTACCGAGAGTCCTTGGTCTTCACCAGACCCCCTCTCCGGGAGACCAAGGTTGCTGAGTGCATGTACTGGAGGTTGGGCCCGAAGGGCAGTCTGGGGATTCTGCTCGTGTACCGTCCACCCCGCTGCATGACTGACTCCCTGGCCGAGGTGCTTGAGGTGGTCTCTGATGTGCGTGTACAGTCCCCTAACTTACTGGTGTTGGGGGACTTCAACGTACATTCGGAGGCCATCCTCACAGGAGCACCTCGGGACTTCACGGAGACCATGGCCTCCTGGGAGCTGCACCATATTCTAACTGGGCCCACCCATGTAGCCGGTCATGCACTAGACCTTGTGTTTGTTTCTGGAGAAGCGGGGAGTGATCTGGAAGTCGGGGGTATATCCACCACCCCTTTGTCATGGTCAGATCACTATCTGGTGACGTTGGGCTTCTCGGTTCCACAACCCCTCCGCAGGGGTGGAGGACCCATTAAAATGGTCCGCCCCAGGCGTCTTATGGATCCAAATGGATTCCTGAACGCGCTTGGGGATTCTCTGGGGCATGCCAACGGCCACTCGGTCGAGACCCTGGTAGGTGGCTGGAATGCCGCAATCACTGGGGCATTAGATCGGGTGGCTCCGAAACACCCTTTCCCCCTGAACAGGGCTCGGACTGCACCATAGTTCAATCCGCGGTTACGAGCTCTGAAACAGGAGGTGAGACGGCTAGAGCGCCGGTGGCGGAAGTCTCGCTCCAAAGACGATCAGACACGGGCTAGAGCTGTATCTTCAGCCTATCACGTGGCGGTGAAGGCAGCAAAAAAGGAATATTATGCTGCCTCCATCGCATCTGCAGAGTGCTGTCCCAGGAGACTGTTCCAAGTGGTCCGGAGCCTGGTCAGTCCTGTGGCTCCGGAACCACTGGAGCATTCTAAGGCCTCCTGTGAGGCTTTGGCAAGGCACTTTAAAGATAAAATTGATCAGATTAGGTGTGTTACTCTGCACGCTGTGGATACAGTTAGTGAGCAAGAGGCGGCCTGTGGCAAACCGGTTTTGTGGGATCGGTTCCAGCTTCTTCCTCCTGATGAAGTGGACAAGGTGCTTTCATCTGTAAGGCCAACCACCTGCTTACTTGATCCTTGCCCATCTTGGCTCATTATGAGCTGCAGAGAGGGACTGGGTGAGGGGATCAAGGCGGTGGTGAACGCCTCCCTTGAGGTGGGAGTGATGCCATCAGCCCTCAAGGAGGCAGTGATAAGACCGCTCTTAAAGAAGCCTTCCTTGGATCCTCAAGTTCTGAACAACTTTCGCCCAGTCTCAAATCTGCCATTTTTGGGCAAGGTGATTGAGCGGGTGGTGCGGTGCAGTTGAAGGCACACTTGGAAGAAACTGATTATCTAGACCCATTTCAATCGGGCTTCAGGCCTGGGCATGGGACAGAAACGGCCTTGGTCACCTTGGTGGATGATATGAGGAGGGCTCTGGATAGGGGTGAATGCTCCTTTCTTGTTATCCTCGACCTCTCAGCGGCTTTTGATACTGTTGACCACGGTATCCTCCTGGACCGCCTGGAGGGGTTGGGCATTGGAGACACTGTACTGCAGTGGTTCCGGTCCTTCCTCTCCAGCAGGTACCAGAGGGTAGCACTGGGAGAGGAGGTTTCGGACCCGTGGCTACTTACTTGTGGGGTGCCACAGGGTTCCAACCTCTCCCCGATGCTATTTAACATCTATGTGAAGCCGCTGGGGGCTATCATCAGGAGGTTTGGGGTGTGGTGTCATCAATATGTGGATGACACGCAGCTCTACCTCTCATTCAAATCTTCACCAAGGTTGGCCGTAGAATCCCTGTCCAAATGTCTGGAGACGGTGAGTGGCTGGATGGGGAGGAATAAGCTGAAGCTGAACCCTGACAAGACCGAGGTACTTTTGGTGGGAGACAAGAGGAGGCTGGGGGATGTTGACCTGGTGCTGAATGGGGTACGGATACCCTTGAAAGACCAGGTCCGCAGCCTAGGGGTCATTTTGGACTCCCAGCTGTCCATGGAGGCTCAGGTGTCAGCTGTGAGCCGGACAGCGTTGTATCAACTCCATCTGATACAGCGGCTGCGCCCCTTCCTTCCCGACCATCTGCTCCCATCGGTAGTACATGCCCTGGTCTCCTCTCGTTTAGACTACTGTAATGTGCTCTACGTGGGGTTACCCTTGAAGACGGTTCGGAAGCTGCAGCTGGTACAGAACACAGCGGCTCGTCTGATTAAAGGCAGCCGCCGGCGAGATCACATCACTCCAGTGCTGAAGGAGTTGCACTGGTTA
This sequence comes from Heloderma suspectum, assembly GCF_057233095.1. NCBI lineage: Eukaryota > Metazoa > Chordata > Lepidosauria > Squamata > Helodermatidae > Heloderma > Heloderma suspectum. The sequence goes on along the minus strand of NC_139460.1, from coordinate 73,125,487 downwards.
CCAGTTGTTTTCCGGGCCAAATTCAAGGTGTTGGTTTTGACCTTTAAAACCCTATATGGTTCCGGCCCAGCCTATCTTAAGGAGCGTCTCCATCAACACCAGACAGGCCGCTTAACAAGATCAGCCTCGGATGGCCTTCTCTCTGTCTCTGTCCCATCAGCCAGGACAGCTAGACTGGTGGGGACAAGGGAGAGGGCCTTTTCTGTGGTGGCCCCCACTCTGTGGAACTCCCTCCCTAGGGAACTCCGTCATGCCCCCTCTTTAATGAGCTTCCGTCATGCATTAAAAACGTGGTTGTTCAGGCAGGCATTTGGGGTGGGTTAGGGTATTTTTAAAAAATTTTTATGGTAGAATTTTATTGTTTTAAATTGTTTTATGGTATGTTGTACATCGCCCAGAGTGGCTGGGTGACCAGCCAGATGGGTGATTAATAAATTTAATAATAAATAAATAAATAAATAAATAAATAATCAATTGTGCACACTAAAATATGCTCATTAAAAACGTACACAATTGATGTGTACATATTGAAAAACATGCATTTTTAAACTGCGCGCGTTTATCCCATTGATTAAAGCATCTTTGTGCACATTTTTCAAAAGTATGCATTTTTTCATGTGCATTTTAAAAATGTACACATTTTTTGAACATTTATTTCCGAACATATCAATAGTGCAAGCTCAGAAATCTCTGGACTTTGACCACGATTGTACTGGGGTCCGCATTTGGTTCCTGGAGGTGTGAACTGGGAAAATTCTGGTAAAAAATTAACTGAAATGAATTTCTCATGCATCCCTACTTCTGGTGTCTGTGTTTTTCATAACTAAGTGTGAACTTCTTTGGCAAATGTATCTTTCAATTCAGTTGGTATGGTTCCAGTTAGAGGTGCTATTATTTCGTTACAGAATCCCCCAATACACTAATCTCATGAACGGCTAGAGACTGAATACATTTTTCCTAAATCCTGCACACACATTGAACCATTTGCAAAAGCATAATGCATGTGGAAATCAGCCTTGAGCGGAATCAGAATAGCAACCATATTAAGGCAAGCACTAGTGTGAATCCACTCTGAAAATGCTATGCTAAATATCTATAGGAAGCTCAGGTAGATGTATGTGTGTTCACATGTTGACATGCAATGCACACATATATCCTTATACACGCACATATGTATTACAAATGGATATCACACAGACACTATTTTACAATTTATCAGTGTGTGCTGTAGGTTCCGTAGAGCTGTGAAAGGTTAATAAAAACATTTTTTGCTTTATCAGTGGTCTTTCTCTTTTATACACATTTAATCGGATGATCAAAGTCTCTATGGATTGCTTTATTAGAACAGGGGTCAACTGACCTAAGACGCCAGCTTCCATTTCCATCATTTAATGCATAGACACTGTTCACTTTAATTTGATGAATCTGGAGCAAAAAAGAAAGGGGGAGTTAACCTAGTGGCTTCATAAGAGGTGGAGGAGGTGGGGACTTGTTCAGATATCACAAAAGAGAGAGCTTTTGTGGTAATCCGGCTGCTAAAATATTACTGTTAATACTCACTTTGGATAATAAGTTACACTGCAAAGGTTTTCTCCTTTAATCTGCAAAACAAGTTCACAGACTGCTTGTCTTTGCTGAATAGATTTCCATTTTCTAATTTGAGAAAAGCAGGCAGAAGATTTCCATTTGGGGGGGAAATAGGATCCTCCCACTCCCTTTTTTGTGTGTGGAAGTGATAACATTAGTCACTGATTAGCTACATTCCCTCATAACTTCATCTACACCACACATTATAGAGGCAAATAATTTCCTTACACTACAGGTTAACATAGCTATATGAGTAGTGAGTAGAAAAAAGGGGACAATGAATCTGTTGAACTCACTGGAGCTTGAACTAGAGCAAATTAAGGTGAAAAAAAGGAAAATGTATAAATTAATTGATTTTCCTACATGAAAGAAGATTTCTCATTATCTTCCTACCCTGGCTTTCTAATTTCACTAGCTATTGGTATAGTGTTTATTCAGTACAGTGGAAGACGGTGCTACATTGCAAATATATGTAAAACATTTGAGACATAAAAGAAATTAGAAAAACCAGGGATATAAAATTTGAAGTCAGGAGTCCAGGCTGAGTCCAATAGAAGTATGTAGTCAAACCCCCATTTTCACAGAAATCATGCACCATGTGTGTATAATGGGGATGCTGCCATTTGAACTTTCATTCTCTAGAAGACTTTATTACATTATTATGTCATGTTGAAAACTAATTTTAAAAAGAACTGCAGTAATGTGCCCAGTTACATTCATGCCAAGCCTCATCCTCTGCTTTTTAACTTAAAAAGTAGATCCCATTCTATTCAGCTGAGCTTACCACAAGTAAATGTGCATTGGGTTGTAATATTGATTACCTGTGTAGCATTTCTGCCTGTCATCTAAGTCCTTGGTCAGTTACTCTTCATTTCTGGCTATTCTAGTAATGTATAATTATGAACTGTTCTTTATGAACAGCTTCACTAGGCATTTATGTAGCATCCACCCCATTGCTTTGCCCATGCTTTAGCCCATAATTAACAGTTACCTTGTACTGAATGGCAAGATGGACCCTTCCTTTACAGTAGGAGTGGGCAAATTGTGGCCCTCCAGATGTTTTGGGCTGCAGCTTCCATCATTCCTCACGATTGATTATGCTGACTAGGGCAGATGGGAGTTGTAGGCCTAAACAAGTTGCCCACCTCTGCTTTAGACACAAAGGGTGGAAACAGAACTTCCCATCAGCATTCTAGAAACAACTATAAAATAGCTATTCTCTTCGTCATCTACAAAGCTACTGGCTGTGTAAATGGAATTTCTTGCTGTACCAGAGGCTCCCAGTTTCTAATGGTTCTCTGGCCAAGTTGCTGTGGTCAGGATACCAGGTGGTTATGGTGGAGTTCTCCATGGCAGATAGGGGCAACAAGTAAGACATACTTCTGTTTTGTTTAGCCTGCTTTCCTTTCTTCTCAAACAGTAGTACTGAGCCCAATCAGCAGGATTTGCTGAAGGAGCAATGTAGTGGAGACACATCCCTACTAATTTCTGTACTGTCAAAGACCCTTGGATGACAATGGAGTCAAAGGAGTACCAAAGGAGGACAAGGAGATTGCAGAGAAGCTGAATGAATTATTTTCATCTGTCTTCACTGCAGAAGATAAAGGACAGATACCTGGGCCTGAACGGATGTTTCATTCATTTCATTTATTATATTTCTATACTGCCCCATAGCCGAAGCTCCCTGGGCGGTTCACAAAAATTAAAAAAAAACATTAAAATACATTATATAAAATATAAAACCAGTCACGTAATGGTGATGGTGAAAACCATTTTCAGAAGGGAGTCTGAGGAACTGAGGCAAATAGTAGTGACAAAAGATGAAGTTCTCAACCTCATTGATAAATTGAAAGCAAATATGTCACTGGGCCCAGATGGTATCCATCCTAGAGTTCTCAAAGAACTCAAATATGAAATTGCTGAACTGCTAACCAAAATATGCAACATGTCCCTAAGATCAGCCTCTATTCCAGAGGCCTGGAAGATGGCCAATGTAACACCAATTTTCAAAAAGGGATCCGGGAGGTTCCGGGAAATTACAGGCCAGTTAGCTTAACATCTGTTCTGGGTAAATTGGTTGAAGGCATTATTTAAAATAAAATTAGTAAGCATATAGAAGGACAAGCCCTGCTGAAAAAGAATCAACATGGTTTCCGCAAAGGTAAGTCCTGCCTCAGTAACCTTTTAGAATTCTTTGAGAGTGTCAATAAACATGTACACAGAGGTGATCTGGTAGACACAGTTTACTTGGACTTCCAAAAGGCTTTTGACAAAGTCCCTCACCAAAGACTCCTGAGCAAACTTAGCAGTCATAACAGGACAGGCCCTCTTACAGATCAGTAACTGGTTAAAGAACAGAAAGCAGAGAGTAGGAATAAATGGTAAATTCTCCCAATGGAGGGAAGTAAATAGTGGGGTCCTACAAGGATCTGTATAAGGACCAATGATTTTCAACCTGTTCATAAATGATCTGGAATTAGGAGTGAGCAGTGAAGTGGCCAAGTTAGTGGATGACACCAAATTTTTTAGGGTGGTTAAAACAAAAAGGATTATGAAGAGCTCCAAAAGGATTCCTTCACACTGGGAGAATGGGCATCTAAATGGCAAATGCAGTTCAGTGTATACAAGTGTAAAGTGATGCATGTTGGGGCAAAAAATCCCAACTTCAAGAATAACCTGATGGGAGCTGAGCTAGCAGTGACCGATCAAGAAAGAGATCTTGGGGTTGTGATGAACAGCTTAATGAAAAAGTCAACCCAGTGTGCAGCAGCTGTAAAAAAGGAAAACTCCATGTTAGGCATTATTAGAAAAGGAATTGAGAATAAAACTGCCAATATCAAACTGCCCCTATGGTGCGACCACACTTGGAATACTGTGCACAGTCCTGGTCACCACACCTAAAAAAAGATATTGTAGAGCTGGAAAAAGTGCAGACAGGGGACAACTAAAACGATCAAGGGGCTGGAGCATCTCCCCTATGGGAGAAGGTTTGTTTAGCTTAGAAAAAAGGAGGATAAGGGGAGACATGATAGAGGTCTACAAAATTATGCATGGTGTGGAGAATGTGGATAGGGAGACATTTTTCTCCCTCTCTGAAAATACTAGAACCTGGGGTCATCCTATGATGCTGATTGGTGGGAGATTCAGGACAGATAAAAGGAAGTACTTGTTCACACATCACATAAACTATGGAATTCGCTACCCCATGATGTAGTGCTGGCCACCAATTTGGATTGCTTTAAAAGGGGGTTAGACAAATTCCTGGAGGAAAAGGCCATCAGTGGCTACTAGTCTTGATGGCTATGTGCTACCCCCAGTACCAGAAGCAGTGAGCTTATATACACCAGTTTCTGGGGAACATGGGTGGGACGGTGCTGTTGCGGTCATGCCCTGATTGTGGGTGCCTGGTCAAAAGGTGGTTGGCCACTTTATGAACAGAATGCTGGACTAGATGGACCCTTGGTCTGATCCAGCATGGCTGTTCTTATGTTCTTAATGTCATCTACTTCTACCTGCTGGATTCTGTTTTTAAAATTCTTAAATACTGTAAGTTATAACAGCCTTCCCCAGCCTGGTACCCTCTTCATGTTTTGAACTTCAGCTCCCATAAATTCCAATCGGCATGGCCAGTGATCAGGAATGCTGGGAATTGTGGTCCAAAACATATTGGAGAGGGCTAGGTTATAGGAACCCACAAAAATAAAATGGGAAAAATTTGGCTCACATCCCAGATTGAATTTACCTTGGAAATCAACACTTGAGAAATGTCCATTGTTGAAATGCATTTAGTTGAGCCAAAGAAAGTGTAAAAGGATAAAACTTCCTTTCCTGTACCATTAAACTCAATAAGAACTTAAAGCAATCACAGTATTTCAGACACAATCCTAGGTTTTTAAACCTTTTTTTCGTTTTGTATCGTCACTCTCTTGACATAAATTATGTATTTTAAAAAGAACATAATGGCACTTGAATCACATTAATAAAGCTCCTGCCTTGTATCACTAAAGCTGCAATCCCATGAATATTAACTCATGAAATCAGTGGGTTTCCTTCCTAGAAAATATGCATAGGATCAATCTGCTCAATAGGACATTTCCTAAAGGTACAAAAACAAGAGAAATTAGTTTGGACTCCTGAATGCTCACTTAAAAGCTTTGCAGTAGGAATGCTTTAATTTCACAAATCCAATTATGCCAGCTACAACTTCAGCTCACCTTTCCAGTCATTGCCTTTGTATCTTTTTTCGCCTGAACTATGCAACCGCCACTCTCTCCTGTCAATTTCCTTGGGTTGGGTTACATCAAAAATGCCATGCAAGAACACAATCCTAAAGAACAATTGCCATAACTAGAAGTGTATTTGTATTGGACATGGGCAATGTCAGTTTCTGCCTGGCTGTCAGGAGGTCGCTCCCTGTTGCCTTCTGAAAGCCTCAGGTAGCCGGAATCAACACGCAGACAATAGGGCTATTTTCCAAGGCTTTATTCCCATTCAACCTAATGACGATGCTATGCTAATTGCTTGATCCTACGAGTAAGACTTAAGAGGGCTGCCTACTCCGAGGTTCTAACCTTAGGAATCAGTTGATCTCTGTTTGAAGGGGAAAGTGAGAAACCGCTGTACTTATGAGCTAGGAGGGGAGAGTCCACCCCTTTCCCGTGGGGCACACCACTGTTGCCGACGCACCAAGTGGGCTGAGCGCCACCTCTCAGCGCCCACCATCTCGCGCTTGAGGGTGCACCAGCGCCTAGCATCCAGAAACTGCTGTTGCTCTGCCCTCTCCCTGCCAGGGTCACTATCACTCTCAGGAATGTGCACCAGGAGGGGCTCTCCCCCTGGCTGCTCCTCTGAAACGTGTGCGGGATCCTCTCCCGCAGTTTCTAACTCTTCCTCAGAATCAGAACTGCTTTGGAGCTCTCTGGGCTCCTATCCAACCCTGACACTGGCATTGGTATACTTTATTAGTACTCTGTTCCGCTATAATCTTCCTCAAAGATCTGTCCACAGATGGAAAAAGGATACTGAACTAGTTTAATGGTTCTTTTAGAAAACGTAGTAAATACATTTAATTTTAAAACCCTTTGGTCTGAAAATGTCATTTCTTAACTGCTGGTTGTATACTGGCAAATGTCCAGTTTTGAAAGTAGTATGTCAGATGCTGAAAAGCCAGTTCAAAAGCTTAAGTAAGGAAGAAGGTTAAAAACATTGAATTCATATTATTTGTTTGTTTGTTTACTCTACTTGATATCATTATCATCAACAAGGACAATAGACACTACTTGTTTTTGCAGTCTACAAAAGGGGAAACTGTAGTCAAGGGTCTTACCACTGCAGAGAGTGTACTGAAGAGAAAAACAATAGTTAAAGGGTTTTGTTTTGTATGAAAATTGGGAAATGGATATACCAAAAGATGTCACAACACATGGAGTTGTTTTTAAAAGACCTTGCCTCTGAATCTAATGAAATGAAATTAAAAAATTAAGCAAGTTAGCAATTTTGTTGTTGTTGTTCAGTCGTTAAGTTGTGTCCGACTCTTCTTGACCCCATGGCCCATAGCACGCCAGGCCTTCCTGTCCTGCGCTCTCTCCCGGAGTGTGCTCAAGTTCATATTCATTGCATCGGTGATGCTATCTAGCCATCTCATCCTCTTCTGTCCCCTTCTCCTTTTGCCCTCAGTCTTTCCCAGCATCAGGTCTTTTCCAGGGAGTTTTCTCTTCTCATTAGGTGTCCAAAATATTTGAGCTTCAGCTTCAGTATCTGTCCTTCCAATGAAAATTAATTAATAAAATTAGGCCTGCTTCCTCTCTGCCATATTTAAAGTACTGTGCAGTCCAGAGCTCTCCTTTAAAACATGCTGAGTAAAAGCAGGGCTGACAGCATTACCCTCCTCACCAACCCAACAACTCTAATATAATGACAGGCTACTGCTAGAGTGAAATCACTTGTTGCAGCAACTGCTTTCAATCTTAGTATCAGTCTGAAGCATAAATAACCTGTCGATCATTCCACATTTTCAAAAGAAACTAGAAGTTATCTCAGCAGCAATTTGGGAGGTTCTGAGTTGAAATCCCTATGGTCATTCAAAGTTATGTGTTATATTTTCATCAGCTCTGTCAGTGACTGGAAAGGGGAATGTGAGCTTTTGTGTCTATTACTGAATGAGGAAAATGGTGCCTTGGGCTTTTCTCCAAACTGTGCTGCAATTCTGACCATCCATGCTTAAAACTCAATTGGTATTTAAATCAGACAGTGATGCTTCCCTTTTATTGGATTGACATTTGGTAGTCTCTGAGTTTGGATGATGTATTCATCAAGGTGTAGAAGTCTGGCCCAATGTAAAGCTACTTCACTTCCATCAAGCATTAGCAATGGCATTTGATGATGGCATATAAACCTATCAAAGGTGTTGCTCTGATAGTTGGTTCCAGACAGATTTTTAAAATGCTAAACAGGTCCTTGCATTCAGTAAATACAGTTTTAATTATTCTAATTTAAATAATAGAAAGGGCATTAAACTAAGGCTTATGTATGTGAATTTGGTGTTCAACTGAGTATCCATAGTAAAGCATAACATTACACAGCATGCATTCTGACAAAATTTCTTTTTTTTTTCTTTAATTTTGTTATGTTCTCACCACACCATTATAATGTCTCCAGCTCGCCCCGTTGGTAAGTAACCATCCTTCTATCCATGTTAGCATGGCTTCATACAGTTCTTCATATTTCATTTTGTAACCATGTAGGACTGTTTATAATAGTTATTGACTATTACATATCTAATAGACAAGGAATATGCTAGAAAAGATTATTACCTTGTATCTGTTCTGGCACTTAATTATCCAATTAGTAACTTGATTATACTTGATTGATAATGGACTTTGATTATCTAGTGCTCCTATTTATCCAAATAATTTTGTGTCCTCTGTTTGGTATAACCCTTGTTTGAATAGTGATCCTATTTATCTGAATCACTGACTATCAAAATATTTTGACTATTGTTTGGATAAAAGAGGCTAGACTTGGTAATGTTGTTGGTGAGGATGTATGTTTGGCTATTGGCCAGGGTCCAGCTTACGGATTTAAAGCCACATTGAAATCTATGCAAAGAACAACTATTGACATAAGTGGGCTTCAGATAAACCACCAAGAGAAAAAAAACAACCAATGGAGTAAACAAAAAAGTATGTATTGATGCAACATATTTGGACCCATTCATATAATCCTTCATCAGTAAAATTTAAAATCATGATGTTTTTCTATTAGATTGGGCTCACTCTTCAGTCTCCTGTGTTCATTATTTACAATTTTCCTGATGAAGAACCATACAAAAGGATCCAAAACACATTGGATCAATAAATAATTTTTTGTTTACCCTATTTTTTCCTCTTAGAGGCCTATTTTGGGGATCCTGTTTTCTTGGTTTTAGATAAACTCCTTCAGTATTGTATTTTTCCTTACATAAAAAGGTCTGAAAGTTCTGTATCTATATTTTAAGTATGATCTCTAAAATAACAGCTATTGAAAACTATATTCCTACAGGATCAAATTAATAACCACTAATATTAAATCTACCAATGTTGCTTTTATTTTCTGGTTTACATTTGAACTGATTTACATTTACATGTACTAAATTTACATTTGAACTGTTTGGGTTGAACCTAGTGTCCTGCATGTAATGTTTAGTAGAACATCTATGGGTAAAATCCAACCTATGTTTTACACAGAGTAGACCCTTTGAAATGAATGAGGCTCAAGTTAGTCATGACTAAGTTAAGTTCCATTCATTCCAATGGGTCTAGACTTAAGTTATATTTTACTCTATGTGGTGTTCAGTGGAGAGGTAACTCTAGGTAAGTATACAGAATTTTCAGCACTTTTTTGAACCTTAATTATACTGGTCAGCAGTAGTATTAAATCTGATATATCATGAAGATTTTGAAATCACTACTTTTATTTTACAGTATTTCAGGTAAAAATAAATTAAAATAAATCTTTAACTAATATGTTGAATATGATTTTCTCCCAATATACAAATCCTTTGGGTATATGTGGTGCAGGGTGATTGTAGTGTTGTTGATAGTTTCAGATATTTAATTCTTTACCTGTACTTGTCATATCTTTTTTTTGAACAGGCGTGAAAATTTAAGCTTGAATTATTTCTGTCTGTTTGGTCAAAGCAAGCCATTCCTAGCATATGGTACTAAGTGTACATATGCAAAGTCAAGCATGGTTCTGCCTGAGGTAGATGGCAGCTGGTGAATATAACAGCTCTGTACCAGATTCCCATTAGCAAATCAAAACATTATGAGTAATAACTGTATTGCTCATCTCTGAAATAGCTGTTCTTTTTATTTTAAGCTTTTGAAAAGATTTCCTACAGGAGTTTACAACAGATGGGTTCTGGAAGCAGGGTATTTATTCCTATTTAGACCATTTACTTCTGTTATTGCACTCGTCAGATGGGTTTTCCAGATGAATAAGTTAATATTTTCAGGAAAAAATGTTTTTGCTGTGTTTCACTGATGCAGTGCAAAGAGTTTGTTCTAAATACAATGAGTGACAATTTAATGGGGGAAATTAATCTAATCCATAGTTTTGTTATCTCATGAGAAAATCTAATTGGAAGAGGTAAAATGCTTCAAATATCCAGTGTTAAAAATACCCAGTGTGTTAGTTTTCCAAAAATAACAGTGATTATTCTACCAGGTGTGGAAAGTATAAACAATTAGAAAATATTCCAAAATGAATATAAGCGATTTTCAACACTGACCACCAAAGATTAGTCCACACAAGCGAGTATTAAAGCACTTTAGAAAATACCAGAACTTCAGTCCATTTTGCCAGATGTCTACTCTGACTAGCAGAAACTCTCCAAGGATTCAGGCAGAGATCTTTCCAACATTGGAACTTTGTTCATGCAAAGCCTAAGCTTTGCCCCTCTCCTTTATTAATTATCCTGAATGCATGAGAGATGTATTAATATTAATATGTATTAATCTGTAATAAGACTCTCATCATAATTATCCTTTCCTATTGAGAGGGAGACTATACTTAGGATGCAGTCAGTGAATGCCAAAAGGACTTCCCCATTGTTGACTATGGGATATCTCAGCTGTAATTACACCTTGTGTAATTTTGTCTTCTACAGCTGACAGTAGCTTTTGGCTGTGCGCTGTTCCTTGGCTTAGAGATTATATTATTTCTAGTACATCTAATAAAATAAATTTGACCATTCTACACAGACATAAGACGAGGTAACTCTAAGCAGTCTGTCTGTTAAATTTATAGCATTTTTGTCCCAGTTTCTAAAAGTGGGGGGCGTGGGAAGTTTGGTCTTGTAGGTAGGGCTGCTTAAGCAATGGGACATTAAGGTGCACGTCAAGACTTAGATCCTTCCTTGAAAAATAATCAGATACACTCCCACTGGTGTTACCATGTGTCTTCATTCACATGCACACATGAACTTGCATGAATACACATGTAATGATGGATGCAAGGCTAAGCAGATCTTTACAAGAGGTGTGGTGTGCATACAGTAGATTTATGCCCTGTGTTTAAATCAAGCAGGGAACAGGTATTTCTAAAGCGGGAAAATTAGCTCAAACACCATTAAAGTCCAAAAATATAGCCTTGGTTTTTAATAGATGTTTTAACACCACACATGCGCACACACAATTACAAAAGACAAAAAAGGTTGATTGGCATATCAACCCCTAGCACGTAGACCAATATGTTAATTCTAATAGGCCTAACATAAAGATAGAGAAAGACAAAGATCAAGGAAGTTAGCATTTGCCAAATAAGGAGTGGACAGTGGCACTATGAAAATGGCAAGGCAGGGGATTGGGAGGCCATGTGACCTCCCTAGCTTGGGTACTGGTGAACCATGGAGGCAGAAATGAGTATATTAATTTATGAGGAAAGGAAAAGAAATAGAATATAAGTGGTTATAATTACCTGACTTCAGAGTAAGGGTAACCCAAAGACCTCACTTTCTGCTTGGTTACAAATAGTTTGAAAAATGCTATGGGCCCAGACTACCCTCAGGTTTCTCAGGTTTTAGTTTCAGTCAAAAATGGGGTGAAAACCTCAAGCAGAATTATCAATAATGTGTTACACCATGTTATCTATAAAGGAAAGGCCTTTGGATGGGCAATAATGGGGAACCAAACAGAGGCTTATTCATTATTTATTAGGGGGACCAGACTCACCATTATTTGGTGTGGGGGGGGGGTTAAAAGAATTTAGAATAGCAAGCCTTGAAAATAGGCCTTCTCCTTAGGTTTTAAAAGGGTAGTTTAAAATGGTTATGCTTTTATGGTTTTTAAAGTTGCTTTTAGGGCACAATCCTATCTGGATAGTCGCCAGCCTCCGAAATCATAGGCTGCCAACTATCCTATGCAGGGTGGCTGGAGCACCCTCTCCTCCATGCTCTGGCCACCCTGCATTTTTGCCCAGATGGGCAATTTTGCCTATTTAGGTGCAGCTTCAGGGAGGGGGAGGGAAGGGGCCTAGAGACCTGATAGGAAGCTGCATAAAGCAGCTTCTGCGGTCTCCTCCTCTTCCTGTTCCCAGGACCACCTCCTTTTCCCTGCCTCAGAGACATAGCCAGTGCAGACAGAGCTGCACTGGCTACAAGGGGGCGGTGGTGGGGAGCAGTAGTGTAGTGGCAAATTCAGAAGTGCAGGGTCCCTTTGTGACAGTCACAGCCACGCCCCCTCACAGCCACGCCCCCTTCTAAGATTATACAACCTTGTAAGCTATACAGCCTTCAACTGGGACCCAAAAACAGTGCAGCTGAGAGTAAGGCAGTGGTATTTCAATTGGACATCTGAGAAAAAATGCAGGGGTGTTAAAATATTTTTCACTCACTCACTCAAACACAAACATTTTAGGTTTTCAAAATATGATACTCTGTTGAAGCTTCGCCCTCTCAACCCAGCCCTCATGGACAGATCCCTTCTCATTTAAACAGCCCCCTTGCACACTCCCTTAGTGCCTCAATATTACCCATTAGCCTTCCCTAAGCTCCTTCATTCTATCTCCCCCCTCCCCCTCCAACAGAAACATCCACACACCCAGCTGGATTGAACTACACACACACACACATGTGTAGTGGTAAATTTGGAAATGCAGGAGCTCATTGTGACAGTCTCCAAGGGCAGTCCAAAAATTTCAGGCAGCTGTGTCCATCCATATCAACAAACCAGTTCTAGAAGTTTTCATCTCCACCAGGAGCATGTCTTTGGTAAAGCAAATAGGTCTAAATTGCCCATTCCAGACCAAGTCATCCCAGATACTTTGTATTCCAACATGGAACAATATATTGTTGCTTGGAAAAGTCATTCCACCCACAGCTACAGTGAGGATTGCAGGTAAGCTCAGAGGGGACAGGGAATTCTGAGGGGGGTACCAGATGACATCAGAGTCCCTGCTAATGAAACAGTGCTGGGGATGCGTCCCTGTGAGCCCTGCCTCCACTACACCACTGGTGGGGAGTGCGGTTTCTGGACATTGAGGATGGAGTCTTGGCTCCAACCTCAATTGCCAGAAACCAAACAATCCTACGGCCCTCTAGACAGTGTCCAGCGGCCATAGTATTGCTCCCACCCAGTGCTTGTATTTTATTACTGTTTATCTTCTGCATTTTTTGTAAATTGACTTGGTTGGCCTCAGAAAGGCAGTATAGAAATACCATAAATGAATAAGCTGGAGAGCTTTGGTAGCAGCTTCTCAATACTCTAAGCTTCCTACTTGACCGCTGCCAAAACCTACAACTCATGCAGAGGTCTCAGCCCAGCAAGGCATCAAAAAGGGAAGTAAGTAGCATAAAGATTTTGCTGTGTTGTGCAGGGAACCTGGCTCTGGACTCAGTGGGTGTTTTACGAGGGGGTAAAGTTTTCTCTCTGGATATACAAGGCAAATTTGATTTCTCTAGTCAAATCAGGCAACAAAATGGTTCAGGAATAAAAGCAGGAGACTCTGGCCCTGAAAACATGAGATAGACACCAGAGTAACGTGGATTTTTGTGCTAGGAAAGGATAAGAAGGAGCAAGTGAACTCCGGGTTCTTCTTAGAGCTGAGTTAAACCTGCACACATCCTATGCATAAAGGAAATTTCTTCTTATTCAGAGACTAATCCATTAGTATTTCTGATTTTTATTTATTTATGCTTTGTATCTGATGGATTGGATGAGGATAACTAGAGATTCAGAACAAGGAGGTTTCAGAAACAGGGTTGGCAGGATTGCACAGTTATGGAGAAAAAGTAGGTTGCTAAGTTAATGTATCTCAAAGCCAAAAGATTTAAACAATTAAACTTTCAGTCTTTGTGCAGGCAGTAAATTAACTACAATTGGAAGGGACTATCAGAACGTATTTGTTTTAGATCTTGCAGCCCAAAGGCACAAGAGTTCCATCATGTATTAAAGATCTCATTAGATACACCATTTCCTTTGAGGTAAACACTGTGTTAATAAATCATGAAAGTCTCGAGTTCCTATTTTTGAACAGTAAGTTTTCCAAAGAAATTTTAATTACATTTCACAAAGGTCAGTTTTAGATTTAAATAAACATTGTTAATTTTGATGTTGTCATTCTGATCTTTTATAAGTTACATTCAAACAAAGGAATTTTTCCTTTAAGTCATTACTAGTCAATTAATCCCTCTATGAAAAACTTGATGAAATATTTTTAAAGTATCTGATTTTTCTTTTAAAAAATACACACATGTACAGTTCACATTAAATTATTTTGACTGACTTCTGTATTCTAATGCATTGAATGAAAACTGTCAGTGCTAAATTTGTACTTTCTTTTTTACTCCTTACCAATTAATGCAGTGCTTACTATGACACCTTTTTTTGCTGAGCTAACTTTTACCCATCTAATTCAGGGTCACATGTTTATGAGAACAAGAAGGAGTAGCTAAAGTGATTTGGTGCAGCTTTTGCCCAGCTGCTGCTTTTCAGCCCATGTGCCTGAGCTTATTTTTAGTATTCAGTAATACAGATGTGTTGAAAAACTAGGTGGTTTTCATCATACTGGAAGAGTACATTGTCATGCTAGCTATTACTACATAAAAACTGTAGTAAAATTCCTTTGAAATAATTCAAAACATTTGTGGTAAGACTACTTTTAAAGATTCTTTTAAAGACCAAAGTACAAGTTACAAAGTAAAGGTATCTCTTTATGAATGTTACCTAAAAAAACTATTCATTCAGGCACAAATGGACTTCTGGAAAGAGAGAGAGAGTTCCAACGTTTCCACCTTGAGTAACATACCAATGCATACAACTCTTGTCTTTCTCCCTCACTTTTAATTTCTGCTGTAGAATACAATTCTCTGCTGTAAAAACAACTGTGAACATGATGTGATTAACCTTAGGGTCCCATCCCCTCATCTCAAAATCCACCTTGTACTTGGCCTGTGCTTTCTATTTATGTTCAACCATCTCATTTCCATATCAGCTTATTCGCCCTCCCAAGCTGCTATTAGCATAACAGAGCTTTAGCATGACATTGATTGAAGCCAGTGCTTGCTGAATGCAGTATCAAAGCATAATTTGCCAGAAATCAAATCTAATTTACTGTGTACAGTATTTACATTGCTTTTAAACTGTGTTTCTAGGAAAAAGTATTCCAGACCTCTTAATTTTAATTGTTCTTGGTTGTTGTTCTGTTGTTTTTAATCTAATTTTCTGAAAAGCATGCAATATATTTGCTTTTAGAACCATTGTCTTTGACTTGCAAATGTCAATTAAACATAGATGTCTTCTGTTCTGTTTTCTGTGACCCTGTTAATGTTGGACCAGAAGCAATGACTGGCACTTGCTTGCTAGTCAAAAGTGTTACTTATTACACTGTAAATGTTTCTTTCAACAGTTATTTTAATGTGATGGAGTTTTAGATGATTAAATGTATGCAATCTAGTTCAACCAGCATTTCCAACCGCTGTAGATTCTACAGTGATCTTTTATTGTGAAGGCAACATGCTTCACTTGACTGTCCTTTACATGAGTGCACGTCAGCCTTGCCCATTCTTGAGCCCTCCAGATGTGTTGGACTGCAACTCCCATAATGCTGGCTGGGAATTATGGGAGTTGCAGTCCAACACATCTGGAGGGTGCCCAGTTGGGGAAGGCTGCTTCATGTGATTTACTGATTCAGGCATTTAGACTCCAGCCTCTGTTTTTCCTTTAATTTTCTGACCTTAGGTCACTCATTAATTAGCCATTTCATGCCTAAACTGTCCCGTCCATTAAATAAAGCTCTGGAAAAGAGCTCATGATGTTTATTACCAACTACTTGCATATATGATAAATAATGCAACTCCAGTTACAGTAACATCAAAGGAGGAATCAAGTGCCATAAATCTGAACACATATGACTAAGAATATTGTGACCACACTTACTATCACCAAAAGAAAGAACAGTGCCACCTCATACAGCAGTAATACCATTTTTTTTGGTTTGGTTGAAAAATGTGGATTCATCCAGTATGCCTTTTCCAAGCATTTCATGCTTCAAAATTTGATGTATAATGCTTCTGGAGATCAAATAATATTGATAATGTCAAGTGAAGAGTAATGCTGTAGAATCTCCCACTTGGTCATCTGTGCAGTGTTGCAATTTGTTAGGGCCCTGCAATTAATTGAGATGAAAAGTGTAATAGAATATATATGGAAAAACATTTGAATATTTGGGATTAACTAATGTCCCCCACTCCATTCTGTTATTCTGTGGACTGGATCTAACGTACATCCCACTCTTCCTGCCTTCCACTTTAACTTGGAGAACTTCTAAAATTAATTTCAGAACTGGTGCTTGCAAAGTTTTCCACCATTTTCCATTTGCTTGCCTTTTTCTCTCCTTACAGATTACACCTGTAAATAGCACATATGTGCTCTATTAAAACATGTCACAGAAAGGAAACTTGATGCAATCATTCATTTCAAACAAGATTTATTTTTGTACTGTGATTTGATCAATACAAATATGTGCCCATGTGCACTGATTAAATCACAGCACAAAAAGGAAACTTGATGCTACCAAGAGGTGATGTCAGGTTTCCTTTTTGCAAGATGTTTTAATCAATGTGTTCATGCATATCAATAATCTGTAAAAAAAAGACACATGCTGAAAAATGCAGAAAATTGTATATGTGCAGCATTCTGAACTAATCCGGAAACCAAGAACAGAAGAATGGTTGATTGCTAACATATCAGTGCTAATGAGTAATTTGCAACTTCAAAATCCTAGAAAAAAATGGAGAGTTAGGGAGAATTTTATATATATCTTTATTTAAACTATGTGGAGACTTTGGTATATTTTCTGACCTTGCTTTCAAAAATTGCACTCCTTTGTCTATAAAACAACTTTTGGCTACTTTCCTGTCTTTAGAAAGTGTGACTCTCTTGGTGTGTCAAAGATTATGTTCTCTGAAATGAAAAAGTATTATCATAGCACTTTCCCCTTTTGAAAATTTCATATATTTGCTAAGAATTTTCATCTCTTAATATCATATTTTCACTTCTCACATCATAGCACCTCCACAGTTTGTGGTAAGGCCACGTGATCAGATTGTTGCCCAGGGGCGAACAGTGACCTTTCCATGTGAAACTAAGGGAAATCCCCAGCCAGCTGTGTTTTGGCAAAAAGAAGGCAGCCAGGTGAGTTGTCTAAATGTGCATTTATGCCTTTTTTTTCTCTTCTTCTATATCATTATAGTACTAAATTAGATAAGTATGTACAAATATTCCCATACTAAAAACAGTGAGCTTTTCTACACGAGGCATTTATCATGCGTTCGTCATTCCTTACCCACAGTTGTTTATAGGTTCTTTAGACAATGTTGTGACCCTCCAGTTTCACTTCTGTTTTTTAAGAACATTTTCCCAGGGGATTTTAGAGTGGGGAAAATGGGGTATTATTTCTGAAAGCAAAAGCAAATGCATTTTCCTACTTGTGTAATTGCATTATTCCATTATAGCAAAGCACCACCTAGATGTTATGTAGTGGGAAAGCAGGAAAAGAAAAACTCTTTGTGTAGCGCTTGGATCTCGATGCTGCAACTAAACCAAACATAGATACAGAAGATTAACAGCTTGATGTAGAAAAGCTCAATATTTTAAAAGCAGAGATGTTCACTTAAGTTTAGAACATTAATAATCCTTCACTTTTCAAGGATTTTTACTACCGCTCTTCACTGGCTTCACCATTACCACCACTGCCATGTTTCAGCTACATAAACACTGATGGAATTTGAACTGTGGTGATTGACTAGGAAAGAGATCTTGATTGACTAGGAAAGAGAACTGTGGTGATTGACTAAATGCTCAATTAAAACATTGTCCCTGTGGCTAATGTGAAAAAAAAATGTATTTCATGCTAGGAAAGGGAATGAAAATATAGCTGAGTATTTCAATGCCTTTATTCCAGTCTATGGCGTTGCCTCACTTGTCATACTGTGTTTCGTTGCGTCATTTCAGCAAGGATATTGTAGAGCTAGGGAAAGTGCAGAAAAGAGCAACCAAAATGGCCAAAAAGCTGGAATAACTTCCCTATAAGAAAAGTCTGAAATGGGTGGGGGTGTAGTTTAGAAAAGAATGACTAGGGGAAGACATGATAGCAGTTTATAAAACTATGCATTGTGTGGAGAAAATAAACAGGGAGATCTTTTTCTCCCACTCATGTATTATTATTTATTACATTTCTATACTTCCCAATAGCCAAAGCTTTCTAGGCAGTTTACACAAGATTACAACCTTAAAATACAATATAGAAACCATTTACATACAGAACATTTTAAAATACTCAACAATAAAAATCCCAGGAATGGTTAAAACCTTATCCTATGCTGTCAAATGCCTAGGAGTAGAGGAAAGTCTTATCCTGGCACTGAAAGGATAACAATGTTACCACAAGGTGGACCTTGGTGGAAGGAATATTCCACAGTTGGGGACTAATACTAGAGCTTGAGGGCATCCAGTGAAACTGATTGGCAAGATTTCTACAAAATGAGGTGATCACCGCTAGTCTAAATGACTTTAAAGAGGCATTAGACAAACTCAAGGCATGTAAATCTAACAATGGCTACTAAGAAAGGAAAAGTTCCTCCTGTGCAAGCACCGGGTCATTACTGACCCCTAGAGGGACGACTAAGCATGATGGCATATGGAACCTTCAGGTTCAGAGGAAGTGAATACCACTGAATACCATTTCCTGGGGAACAACAACAGGAGAGGTCTATTGCCTTCATGTCCTGTGTGATAGGCTACGTAAATATTTACGTAGCCTATTACGGCCAAAAAACAGAAACGCAAATGGCGGCCGCTGTAGCAGCCGCCATTTGCGTCTGCAGGCTCCACACAAATGCCTGCGAATGCACCCGGCTGGCGGCTCTGCAGAGTTGCCGCGGAGCGGAGCCGTCCAGGTTAGGATTTCGAGGGTAGGTGCGGAGTGCCTCCCCCCCGCACCGCGAATCACCCCATCGAAAAGGTAAGTGACTGTCGTACATCCCTACCTGTGTGTCATCTTTCCAGAGATATCGTGATGGCCTCTGTGGGACATAGGATGCTGGACTAGATGGTCCTTTTGCTCTGATCTAGCTTCTTTTCGACTTGTGTTCTTAAGGCTTCAGTCCTCAACACATACCTATTAGGGAGTAAGCCCCATTTAACACAGTGGCACTTGTTTCTGAATAAACATATGTAAGATTCTATTGTTAATGTTTCTTTTAGGAATTTGTAGGGGCAGACAGTGTTGTGATATGGGAAGGTCTCAGTAAGCGTGCTTGTCTTCAGAAGTCTATATGCTTTGTTTAAAAAGTACAGGTTCTTGGGGTGGGATGAGGAAGTATAAGCAACAGCTGAGGCATATAGTATAGATTACATTCATAGGAGCAAGTTAATGCACAGGAAGAGCATTTTGCCCCCAGGACTCCATGGCTGGGATCCAAAGAACCATGAAACTTGTTCCATGAGTTCAACTTGGCTTTATACTTGTTTTATCTTCCACATCATAAACTGTTTTTGAAACTGAGGGGCAGTTGGTGAACTAGCAGAGGCCCCGCTGTTGAAAGAAAAACAGTGGCTAGTGCATGTACTTTTTGAAGCCTGGCCCATAGCTGCAATTATAAATCCCATTGCAGTAAATGGAAGTAAAACAGCATAATAATGAGCAGGGTTGCAGCCAAAGTAAGTAAAATACGTCTGGAGACATATTAAGAGGAAGCTTCTGTCCAGAGAGTTATATTGTAAACGGGGTGCAAGGAGCTTGTCATTCAGCTTTATTTGGGGAGGCAGAAAATAATAGCTCCAATTAGAGAAAGTAATCTGTTCTTCTGATGTGAAACAATTATATTGGTTATAAGGTTGAAATGTCGATGGTATGTATGCATGGTTCTTCATATGCAATGACTTCTTTGTATGCCATTATGAAATATGCGGAGTTAAACATTTCCGTCCTCATAGACGACAATGGAGAGTCCGTGCATGAGCAGAACAATGGATTGCAACCATTCTCTCTCCTTTAATCTTAAGGAGCTCTAGGCCTTTTCTCATATCAGTATCCCAACTCCTTTCGCTAATGATCTTTGGGAAATTCAACAGTCCACAGTTGTTATTCTTGGAACATGCATAACTACTTATTTCCTAATCCTCCATTCCCCCTATGTTCTAAGATCTCTATAAATATAATTTCAGTGGTAGCAAATTCCCTGAAAATTACTAACTCCAAAACGTTGCAAGGATTTAAACTGTTTTTAACGCTTGGACCCTTTTGATCTTATATCACGTGTCAGTTAAAGACAAATTACAGTGGAGCAAACCTTAGCCCAATAAAATAGTCAGAATAGATACTATTTACATTCTTAATAATAAGAATGGAAATAATTGCTTGCCATATAAAATGATATTTTGTTACTGGATTTAAACTTACCTTCAAGGTTTTGAATTAGTTTTTTAAATAAGCCCTACTAGATTATAGTAGATTTAAATAACTATATGGTTCCTTCTGTTGTCAAGATGTTTTAGTATATTGATTATAGAATATGAATATATCAGGTGAACCATTTGTTTCCAACCTATTTCCAACCATTACACTGCCTGTACTGATTGACTAGAGAAAGGAGATTAGCCTTGTTTTCCAATACCACAGCAGCCCTTTTCCGCGAGGGTGGGGCAGTAATATGGGACTTTTAACCCTGGGATGACATTTTTGGTTATCTGTGATCAGCCTCCACCTACATGATAGTGTCCTTGCAACATTACCCCAGTTGTGATTGAGCCCATTAGTGGATAATGAAGCTAAATCCTTGTGCTGTTCTATTAGAATGACCAAAGTCCAGGATCCAGAAAAGTGATTCTGTTTTGAAGCACTGAAGACATTTGGCATGTTTAGTGGAATTTTTTTTACTCTTTTTTCTTTAAACATCAGGGCTACCACCACCCTGTGTGATATCACAAACTTTTGAAAGCCCCTTCAGCTTTAGTCTAGTAGGGATTATTTAAAACTAATTCAAAATCTCATAGGTAAAGTATGTATCCCAGACAGGGGCCCTGCCATACTATCTAAAATGTGCTAATATCTGTATCTGGTTTTCTTAATGTAATTAGAGGATTGTATTCCCGAATGTACATCATCCAGAATTCACTAATTTCCATTAGTCACATAATAGGCCAGTTTGCACAATCACCACAGCCCACTGTGGCTTGTTTAAGACACAGTGGGTTGCGGTATGTGCTAGCAGCCATTTTGAATATTCAGACACCATAGTTTGTTGTGTTGTCCAGACCCAGGCAGCAGGAGTTGTTTGAGGGTTAAACAACACTCAAATAACCCTACAATAGATGTCAAAGTTGTATGGATACTTATTTAGATATACAGACTGCTTATATTAATGTATATATTTGAACTGGAAATGTTGAATCCTTTCCCCCACCTCTTTGTGTTCTTTTTTGCCCCTATCAAGAGAGATGCTAATGATTACTGTGTATTGATATATTTTATGATATTTTTCCCTGGGGGTTGTTTTGCTTTTTTTAATTATTGTTGTTATTGTTGTATTGCAAATAAAGAGATGAGAGAGAAAGGAAAGGATAGTGAAAGACACTATTTTGGGAGACACACAGTGACTGAGTTTGGATGACACAACCCTCACATAAGCCATGCTCACCAGGTTTGCACAGCACGACAACCCCGGAGCAGGGCTGGCATATTCAAAATGGCAGCTGCTCATGCTGCGGCTTCATTGCTAATTCAGTGACCCATGGTGGGCTGTCATATCATGCCTTTCTGAAGCTGAATTGTGAACAAAGCCTCATGGAGGTCCAGCTTCGGTTTTGGTCATAGAATCATAGAATGAGAATAGCAGAGTTGGAAGGGGCCTATAAGACCATCGAGTTCAATCCCCTGCTCTATGTAGGAATCTAAGTCAAAGCATCCCTGACAGATGGCTGTCCAGCCTCATCTTGAATGCCTCCAGTGTGGGAGAACCCGCTACCTCCCTAGGTAATTGGTTCCATTGTCATATTGCTCAGGAAGTTTTTCCTGATGTTCAGCCAGAATCTGGCTTCCTGTAATCTGAGCCCATTATTCCGTGTCCTGCACTCTGGGATGATCAAGAAGAGATCCTGGCCTTCCTCTCTGTGACAACCTTTCAGGTACTTGAAGAGCGCTATCGTATCTCCACTCAGCCTTCTATTCTCAAGGCTAGACATGCCCAGTTCTTTCAGTCTCTGCTCATAGGGCTTTGTTTCCAGTCCCCTGATCATTTGTGTTTCCCTCCCCTGAACCCTCTCCAGTTTGTCTGCATCTTTCTTAAAGTGTGATGCCCAGACCTGGACACAGTACTCAAGATGAGGCCTGACCAGTGCTGACTAGAGGGGAACTAGTACTTCATGTGATTTGGAAGCTATACTTCTGTTAATGCAGCCCAAAACAGCATTTGCATTTTTTGCAGCCACATCACATTGTTGGCTCGTACACCTTCAGAGTTGTACGAGTCACTTCAGAGGGAAGCCTCCTTTTCCCTGAGAAACACCAGTAATGGTCTGAAGAGGACTGATTTGGCTCAGGCTTTGGCCAAATCCAATGTACATCTCTGGTAATTGGGAAAACACAGGGGCTTGGATACAGCATTTCCTCCTGCCACTGGGAGCACTTCTTGAGCAGAATTCTGATCAGAATGTTCCAGCCAACAGGATGGGGAGAGAAGCTATCTTCACTGATTCCTCCATCCCTGTACAATGCCCAGCATCACTTTCCATGCTTTTCTGACAGCTCCTCCGACTTCCCAGAACAAAGTTTGAGGGGTTGGTGAAAGCAGTGAGAATTGTCTCCTCCTCCATTCTGCCAGCACAAATGCTGCTCTGGATCAGAAGCCTTCTGTGGTAGGAGCCCTTTCATCCACAGAAGGCAGATCCTGGATCCAACCTAGTGACCTCTCAGGGTCAGAATTTTTGAACACAAGAGCAATCAAATGATGTGACAGAAGCCCTGTTAATTCAGAATCCAGCACTTTTTGAGATATCAGTATTCAACTTAGGGTATTAAGTTCCTAAGACTTTAACAGATACAAGCACATAGATTCTACATGGTTTATATTGGTAAGTGCTATTGCAGCAGTAATCTCTCTGGATGTTTACATTAAATACAGTGCAACCCAACCCAATTAAAAAAAAATACATTATTGTAAAACATGTTGGTATTTTCAGGAGCACTTCTTCCTATACTATGTGTATACAGGATTGTGACAGTGTTTCATCAAAAGCTTATAATAAAAAGAGTAGGAAGACTTGAAGCTTTTTAAATGTCTTTTGTCCAGGCATTATTCAAGAAGCATCCTTGAGAGTATGTTTTCCTTTATACTCTAGGAAACCCCTTGTATTTTAGCCTTTTAATCATTAGTGATTATCTATTTACTCAAATATCTGATCAGGTACTGTATGGGCTCCAGTTGGGAGCTATACCTGTCACCATTATTTGATCTTTGGGGAATTTGGGTATCCTAGCATACTCAAATTTCCAGCATAGGAATTAATGTGGGTTGTTGTTGTTCAGTCGTTCAGTCGTGTCCGACTCTTCGTGACCCCATGGACCATAGCACGCCAGGCCTTCCTGTCCTGCGCTCTCTCCCGGAGCGTGCTCAAGTTCATATTCATTGCATCCGTGATGCTATCTAGCCATCTCATCCTCTGCCGTCCCCTTCTCCTTTTGCCTTCAGTCTTTCCCAGCATCAGGGTCTTTTCCAGGGAGTTTTCTCTTCGCAATTAATGTGGGTATTCCCAGAATATCCAATTCCCGGAATATCAGCATAGGGACAAGTTTTCAAGAGTCATCTACACACTCATACCATTTGATTTTTCCAGAGGAATGCTGACTAGATTGGCCATACTCCTTTGCTAGTTATTTTTGTTTTTGCTTTATTGTACAAGATATAAGTATGTTCAGGCTATAGTTCGGAGTACTGGGTATATAGGTTTTAAAAAAGTGGAATATTATTGGCTTCACTATGGGAGAAAATTGCTTCAAGGGGAAAATATAACTCCATTTTTGAAATTAAATCAAGAAGAACGGTTAGCAAACATTTTAAAAACCTTCTTGTAAAAGGGGCTTAATAACATGGTAATGTTTATGTAAAGTGGGCTTATAGTGTCACACTTGAATCTAATAAAGTGGACATCCATCATGTTATAATAAAGAGAAGAGCTTCTAATTAAAGTAGGACATCATTTGCAGGATTAAAGTCATTTAGCGTAATTGAAAAGTGTTAATACCCTATTTTATCCTCTTCCATTGGTATTACTTCAAGGGTAAAACATTTTAAGGTGAAAATGTGTCTTGTGTCTTTAATTGAATGTTATTACCTACCGATTGTAACATGCTGAAGCTGTTTAATTACAAACCTGCAGAATTAATTACAATATTGAGACCCAGATCCCAGAGGGTTATAATGTTCTCTCTTTTTTTGGCAAATAAAGGTAACATAAAAATTGATACCTCAGTTGTTTATAATCAAACCTTGAAACATAGCTCAATGTGATTCATTATACCCACATGTTTTTTCTTAATTGAGCTGCAGTGAAGCAACAGAGGTTAACCAGGTTAATGTTTCCATCCTAATATGAAATTTTCCAGGCTTTGTAGTGAGACATCAACCTATTAAATATTTTTAAAAGTGCAGTCACTGTATTTTGTCATCAAAATCAAGAGCATGATACTTTAGCCTTGCCTAAATTTGTATGTGGCAAGTACTCTAATGTTCTTTTCTCTATCAAGTTGTCATTTGAATTTGCCAAGGTGTCTTTCCTTCCTCATCAAGGAACCCATTTCTCTTTTGTAATGCTTCTATGGTGGTGTTTAGTTCAGCTAGTTATGTTAACTTACTGTTATAAATTACAAGGCACCCTTCACTTTGGACCTGTTCCTCCATCCTGTCTTACTAAGTACAGCCCAGCTGGAAGGGAGGAGAACAGTTCCCCCTAGATTCTTCCTAGTGCCAGTTTATGCATCAGCAGCTGCTCCTTTGTATTTAGTAGCCATTTCCCAAAAGCTTGCAGTCAGACTCCACAGAAATGCACCAGCGATGCCAGAGAATGCATACACTTCCTTGACTCCATTCTCTTATAAGCAAAATTTGGGTATAGTGTATGTGTAACTCTACTGAAGTAAACAGATTCAAACCAAGAATAAAAGTGGTAAACTGCCTGTTTCAACCCTTATTACTCCTAGTATTCTTCAATAAGCAATATACTTTATTTAAATTATATAGTTCTCTGACAATGTGTTACAGGTTCAGCCCTTAGTCCCATATAAAATCCTATTTAATAGCATGCAAAATCAAAGTGTCCTGAAAATCTTGTTTGCTAAATGCGAAGGATAATTATTTAAATTCAGAAGTGGAAAATATGTATGTATGTATGTATGTATGTTATTTATTTATTTATTTCTATACTGCCCAATAGCTGCAATTTTCTGGGTGGTTCACAAAAATTGAAACCACAAAGTGCAACATAAAACAATATAAAATCTGAAAGCTTAAAGCCACAATATAACAGTACAACCAGAACAAAACCTAGCAGCAATGCAGATATTTAAAATATAGATTTAAAACACCAAAGCCAAAAGATGATGATGAAGATTTATTACATTTCTGTACCACCCAATAGCCAAAGCTCTCTGGGTGGTTTACAAAGATTAAAACATTAAAAATACAGTATACACAGATTAAACCCATTTACATTTTAAAAAACACACAAACAGACAATATACACAAGAGAACATATATCTAAAACAACTTCAAACAAGCAATTTCAAGCAAACAACCATAACCATAAGACAATACAGAACTGATTAAAACTTACCACATTCTGGCAGATGGCTGGGAGAAGAGAAAGGCCTTAACCTGGTGCCAAAAAGATAACAATGATGGCGCCAGGCAGGCCTCATTGGGGAAATCATTCCATAACAGGAGGGCCACTAATCAGAAGGCCTTCTCCCTTCTTGCTGTCCTCTGAGCTTCCCTCAGAGTAGGCAGCCGGAGGAGGACCTTAGATGTTGCATGGGTAGTATATGGGTAGGTTCGTGTCAGGAGAGGCGCTCCGTCAGTTATTGTGGTCCCAAGCCACGTAAGGCTTTATAGATTAAAACCAGCATCTTGAATTGGGCTCAGAAACATACAGGCAGCCATTGCAAGTGGGCCAGACTCGGTCTTATATGTTTGGACCTTCTGGTCCCCTTTATCAATCTGGCCGTTGCATTTTGCATGAGCCGAAGCTTCTGAACTGTCTTCAAAGGCAGCCCCAGGTAGAGTGTATATTACAGTAAGCTAAAATGCTAAAATACTGGGAAAATAAAAAGGTCTTCACCTGGCACCAGATGGAGTACAACATAGGCACCAGGCAAACCTCTCTACAGAGCACATTCCACAGCCGGGGTGCCACAGCAGAAAAGGCCCTCTTCTTGGTAGCCACCCACCTCACTTCCTTTGGCATTGGCTCATGGAGAAGAACCACTGAGGATAATCTTAGGGTCCAGGCAGGCACATATGGGAGGAAGCAATACTTCAGATAACCTGGCCCCAAGCCGTTAAGAGCTTTGAATGTTAATACCAGCACTTTGAATTGGGCCCGGAAAGGAACTGGCAGCCAGTGCAGCTGGAAAAGTACTAGCGTAATGTGATCTCGTTGGCTAGTACCTGTTAACAATCTTGCTGCCCTAGTTTGGACTAGCTGAAGTTTCCAGACCATTTTCAAAGGCAGCCCCATGTATAATACATTACGGTAATCTAGGGATGTACGAAAGTGACTTACCTGTTTGCGGATTCTGTTCACGGTGGGGGAGTACACCGTCCCTCCCCCCGGAATCCTCGATGGGGGGGAGGTGATGCAGTCCTCCCCCCCGGAATTCTGCCCAGCCGGCTCTGTTCTGCAGTGGCTCTGTGGAGCAGCCAGCCAGGGCCATCCGCAGCTGGATTTCCGCATTTGCATCCAACCAGGCAGCCATGATAGGCTACGTAAGTCTTTACGTAGCCTATCATGGCTGGGCAAAAAAAAAAAAAAATGGCGTACGCAAATGGTGGCGGCTACACCAGCCGCCATTTGCATTCCTTATTTTTTGACGTTTTAGTCTACGTAAATATTTTTGTAGACTATTACGGCGAAAACCAAGGGGAACGCAAATAGCGTAGTGGGCGCTATTTGCGTTCCTTTTTTATTCGCCGTTTTAGCCTACATAAATATTTACATAGGCTAAAACGGTGGAAAAAAAGGAACGCAAATAGCACCTGCTACGCTATTTGCATTCCCCTTATTTTTCGCCATAATGGTCTACATAAATATTTACGTAGACTAAAACAGCAAAAAATAAGGAACGCAAATGGCAGCCGCCATAGCCGCCGCCATTTGCGTACGCCGTTGTTGTTGTTTTTTGATGGCTTGCCATGATAGGCTACGTAAAGACTTACGTAGCCTATCATGGCAAAGACCAGGATGTAAATGGCAGCCACGGCAGCCGGTCAAAAGACCAGCTGCCGCCGCCGGACCCACCGCCGTCCGGAACATCCGCCCCAGGTAAGCCTCGTCCCGAGGGGATTCCGCGGGGGGGGGGCAGGGGGCTGTTCCGCCATGGATTTCGGGGGGCCGAATGCCAGTGTATTTGGCCTCACTGAAATCCGTGGTGGAATTCTCTGCCATCCCTATGGTAATCCAGATAGATTATCAGAGCATGGATAACAGTAGCTAGGCTATCTCTGTGCAGATAAGGGTGTAGTTGGTATACCAGCCTAAGCTGATAAGAAGTGCTCTGTGCCACTGAGTTCACCTGTGCCTCAAGGGACAGTTCTGGGTCCAAAAGCACCCCCAAGCTATGAACCTGATCTTTTAAGGGGAATCAACCCCCTCCAGAACAGGTTGAACATCACCTAGCCGGGCAGACAAACTACCCACTAACAGTACCTCCCTCTTGTCTGGATTGAGTTTCAGTTTTTTGTATGTATTTATGTATTCGCACATTTATATCCCACCTTTTCTTCAAGAAGCACAAAATCATGGTTTATCATGGTTTCTCAATACATGGCATACCTGGTTTCTCATATGAGCCCTCTGAGGTAGGTTAGGCTGAGAGACTGGCCCAAAGTCACCCAGTGAGTGTATAAGGAGCTAGCGGCCTAACCTGACAGCCTCTTATGTTGCATAATTACTTTTACTTGTGATTTCTAAATTTTGTTCTGTGTGGCAAACTCTATAATTTTTAGTAGAGCATCTCAAACAATCCACAAAAATAATGATACAGGCATGAGCATCACATATATCTGTATTTCATCAATGGTGAAAACCATGTTTTTCAATAAAACTATGTGTCCATTTCTATATGTGTTATGTCTGATTTAGGCGCAATCCTGTGGCCGCTAGTCAGCAGCTAGACAGCCATAGGATAGGTCGGTTCCCAGGAACCGACCTCGGAGCCTGCACTCCAAGGTCTGTTCCTGGACAACTGACCCCCACCCCCTCCCGTGCCACCTCATCAGCAGTGCGGATTGGCCCCACGCTTGTAAGAGCAGCGCAGAGCGGTGAAAATGGGGCGTTTCCAGGGGCAGGGCAGGGCAGTCAGAAATCCAGTATGACACATCCTATGTGTCGTCCGGCCACTGCTTCCCACACTCCGAGGTCAGCTGTCTAGCGACGAAAGCAGGGCTGGTGGAGTACGGAGGAGATCTGCTCCTCACCACTCCTCCCACCCTGCACTGGATAGGCGGTCACCCCTGGGGTCAGAGGCGACCATAGACCTTGATAGGATTGCTGTCCTCAAGAAACTTACCTGGGAATAAGTCCCATTGAACTCAATAGGGCTTACTTCTGAGTAGACTTGCATAGGATTGCATTGCTGCACAGCAAACTCCTTTTAAAGGGTCAACCACTTTTCTTTTAGCAAGTCATGCAGCACCATATTATTTGTGCATATTTCTTGTGATAGATATTACTGTGCCTTCGGCTTACAGACTCATGAGTGACTCAACTTTTGTGCTGATGTGGTCTGCATTGTCTTTGCAGAATCTTCTCTTTCCAAACCAGCCTCTCCAGCCCAACACCAGGTATTCTGTGTCACCAACAGGAGATCTTACTATTACCAATATTCAGCGGTCTGATGCAGGCTACTACATCTGTCAAGCCCTCACTGTTGCTGGAAGCATTTTAGCAAAGGCTCAGTTGGAAGTTACAGATGGTAAGAAATAAGAATTGTGTTGTGTTCTACATGTACCACAAAATAATTTGGGGACTATTAAGTATGGGCATCTGTGATGGAAAAACCACTTTCTGGGATATATTTTGATACCCCAGCTATTTATAAATTAAACTGGCATTGGCTTGTCCCTCGCCCATTGCATCTCATTATTATTGTTGTTGTTGTTGTTATTTCTCTACCCTTAAATGGAATTCCTAGGGCAGTAAATAAAACAAATTTAAAATATACGAAATGAAAACATACACAAATATACTAAAAACATTAAAATCACTCAGAGAAGCATAAAGACAACAAGTTCAGGTAAGAAAAAAAAAACCACTTGAATTAAAAGGTCTGAAAAAATAAAAACTTCTCAAAAAATAAGAACACAAAAATGAAATCAGTATAGGTGCCACACAAACCTCCCCAAGGGAGAGCATTCCACAAGCGGAGCACCATCACTGAGAAGGCCTTTTCCCCAGTAACCGCATACCTCATGGTGCGGAGGAAGGGGCCTCTTAGGAGGATCTTAGTGTACAGACAGACACATGTGGAGACAGGCAATCCTTCAGGTACCCTGGCCCCTAGTCTTAAAGGGCTTAAAGGTCAAAATTGTTTTTTTTTAATTCGGCCCCACTTAGGAATCTAAGGGCTGAATTCAGAATGAATTAATCAAAGGTAAACAACACATATAGCACATTTCAACTATCTAATCTGGAGGTTACCAGAGTATGAATAACTGGAATCAGTTATCCTGTCCTCTGATTCAGAAGCTGACTGATAAACGTCCAGCTAAGTGGTGATTGTTAAGGAACATCTGTGTCTTGACAGAGAGTTATTAATTTCCTACCCCATATGTCTTAAGTAATTTATTACTCTACTGGAAGAGCCAGCTTTAAAGCTAACTTCCCCCAATGGCTGGTCCTAAATCTGCTAGTGCCGCTAAGACCAGCCCTCAGGGCTGACTGTCCAAGAAGTCTAGAGTAAAATCCTCTGTCCAAAGAGAAGATTTTCCCATAGTGGTTTGTGGGGTGAGGGGAGGGAAATCACCAATCTCAGGGAAAATGCTGACCATCATGATTCATAGCAAGATGCAAATGTGCTAATTCTTAGCTTGGTAACATTTTAAGTATAAAGTCCCCATCAGCAAAACTACTATCAGTGAAAAGCCAGAATTAAACACTTTTATTTATTATCATCTTTTGGTTTCTAAATTGTTTTCTCATTAATGCGTTTACCAGTAAAAATACTGGTAAAGTATTTCTCTGGTATTTAAATGCTCTAAATTTGGTACATTTCCTCAAGTTCAATCAAAACACCACATGCCTAGTTACTTAGAAAATATTACTGTTTTGAAGTGTGTGTTCTGTAGATGTTGGCAACACCCCATATATGGTACAGTGATTAGGGCTCATAGACCTGCACCTATGGTTAGGGGTGGACGAAAGTCACTTACCTTTTCTCGCAGCTTGTTCGCGGTGGGGGGAGCGCTTCGCTGCTCCCCCCGCGAAGTTCAGGCTGGGGGGGGAGGCTTCCCGCCTCGCCCGGCCGAAATTCAGGCCGGGGGGGGAGGCTTCCCGCCTCGCCCGGCCGAAATTCAGGCCGGGGAGGAGGCGCCTCGCCTCGCCCGGCCACGAACGCGAAAGTAAAAAAAAAACAACAAAACGCCCCCTGATAGGCTACGTGACGATTCACGTAGCCTATCACGGCTAGATCTGCAAAGTCAGCCGTGATAGGCTACGTGAATCGTCACGTAGCCTATCACGGGTGACTTAAAAAAAAAAAAGCGCGTACGCGAATGGCGGCCCCCATAGGGAGCCGCCATTCGCGTTCCTTATTTGGTTGCTGTAGTCTATGTAAATGTTTACGTAGACTACGGCGAAAATAAGGGCAATGCAAATAGCGTTGCCCTTATTTTCGCCGTAGTCTACGTAAACATTTACGTAGACTACAGCGACCAAATAAGGAACGGGAATGGCGGCTCCCTATGGGGGCCGCCATTATCCGTACACACTTTTTTTTTTTTTTTAAGTCACCCGTGATAGGCTACGTGACGATTCACGTAGCCTATCACGGCTGACTTTGCAGATCTAGCCGTGATAGGCTACGTGAATCGTCACGTAGCCTATCAGGGGACGTTTCCCCCCCCCCTTTTATTGCAATGGCGGCGGCGGCAGCCGGTCGAAAGACCGGCTGCTGCTCCCGCCCCGCTCGAACACCTGATGAACCGCCAGCCGGACCCGCCGCCGGGACGGACATTCAGGGAAGGTAAGTCCCGTCCCGGGGGGGGGGGCGGGGGGCGGGGGGGGCGGAGGATTTCTCCCCGAAACTTGTTCGGGGGGCCGAACACGTTGGCGCTCGGCCCCCCGAAGTTTCGGGGAGAAATTCTCCGCCATCCCTACCTATGGTATACTCTCTTAAGTAATCTTTCTTGAGCCCAATTCCTACCTAGAAGCTGGGTTAGTTTATAGGGTTAGCAAATTAATTCAAGGAGGAGATTTTTAGGCAAATTTCACAAAACCCAATGTAAAATTGTACATTCAAACTTCCTCAGGTTATGAAGCATGTGACATTGTCCTAGGCCACCATTAATATAACCAATTATATTAAAATATAATCATATATATTTAATAGGTCAGAATTTAAAGAAGGTCTGAAAATATATTCCTGATTGCAGGTTTAACTTCACTGAAACATGTTACAAAGAAGCAAATCCAAGTCCATATGGTATTGGTGATATTATAAGAAACCCTCGAGCCATTGTATTTCATACCCAAGTAAATAAATGAGCATACGTTGCTTTAGTACTTAGAAGTGTGACCTGACTAGGAATGTATGGATGGAAGCCATTGGTGAATTCTTGCAATGAAGAAAGTAAATGGAAGTAGACCAGGCAGTTTAGCAAGAAAGGTGGTTATGCGACATGAACATTTTGGTTTAAAAAAGAAATCAAAGGTATTAATAGCTACTATTCGTGAGGTATTTGAGTCTTTGCAGTTCTAATGTAAGGTTAACGCACACTCTTATATAGGAATACATTTGGCAAAAATCCTAAAATATTAAGAGGTAATAATAAAGCAAGTGTATAAGTAACAATCCATTTTAATATAAATGTTCTATATTTTATCTTTTTCCAAAAAAGAAAAGAAAAGAAATTTTGTGGGGAAAACCCTCATCTAGTCTCATTCATATATATCTACCCTAAATGTTGTTACTGCTAGTATAAGGATCATCCTCGTGTAATTTGGACTGTTAATAGTACAAAAATAATGAAAAATTGAAAAAATAATTAAATTAATGGTTAGTACTTCATTGCATTCTAAGACCTTAATATTCTGTCTTAACTGACTCATTAAATACCTCTTGACAGACTTTGATGAATTTTTACCATTAAAAATTGTCTGTTACATACAGATGTGCTTTTACATGCCCCTTAGAGACCCAAATGCTTCATGAAAATATGAAAAAAAAGGCTAATTCTGAATAATCTGGCTTTTCACAAGCGCATATTCATCATGAATGACAGGTAGAGAGGTTCAGCAGCACGTTATGGTGGACTGAACATGGGTTGATTCCTTTCCTTTGTTTTCCCAAAAGATGATAGTATTTTTATGACAAGGAAAGATAATTCCTTTCTTATCCTTGCATCTTTACAAGAGTGCTGCTAGCGTCTGGAGATTACAGCCTAACCTTCGCTCAGTGACCTCTTTAAGTCTTCCCTTTCTTTCATTCTTGATGACAAAATGATGCATTTTCATACAATTCAAATTTACATGTAGATTAAAAGGACATTTAAAATTAATGGAAGAGCAGTATTTTCTTAAAATCTGTCTACGGGGCTGTCTGGTTCAGTGCCATGGTTGTGATTGGAATAAACAGAGCACACAAATATTGGCCAAGAGGACATTGAGCTGTTAATGTTTGCACCTGCTGGTGCTGAAAAGATTTACTGCAACAGGAGCTGAAAGGAGCAAGTCAGGTTCAAGGATATCAGTGATGAGATTCTTCTTTCAGACAGTCAAGGCTTCTGGTCTATCTTATTCTCTAGCAAGCATCTCTGTGCATAAGAGAATTAATGACCTCTCCTTGATTTTCATCCATCTCTTCAAGTAGTTATTAGTAACATTAAGTGATGTACCTGCATCAAAGGAAAACTTGTATCCAATTTCTTACATGCGTATTTGTTAAGTTTGTATTCTATCCTTTCTCCAGTGAATTCAGAGCAGCATACCTACATTCTATCCTACTTTTATGCCCATTTTTTTAAGTACATGATTTTTGTTAACACTAATAAGAAAGGCTACTTTCCAAGGGGGATATCTAGCTTCTTACTGCAAATTAAATATTGGCACATCATCATCACTAGTGGTAGTCATATTTTTAATTATTAGGTTTATGGTATTTGGCTGGCAATTTTAGTTTTTCTTTGTAGCCCAGAATTTTTCTCTTTGTTTAATGATTTAATAATAGAGGCGACTTGCCATTTTCATGCATTTGAATGCATTTTTGTTTGCTCTAGAGCAATTTAAGTCCAATTGAAATGGCAGTACAGAATGAAAACATATGACATGAGCAGAAAAAGAAGTGTTTAATTATACCATATATAGCTGTGTTTCAGTTGTTACATTTTGTAGTTTGTAGTCTCTGTTGGAAATATTTTTAACTCAAGTGTTCATATGAGAATACTAGCTGTGTTAAAATGTGCTGAACTGAGTGATAATTTTGCTGATTATAGATTGTGGCAAGAGCTTTCTATATATTTGAAATTCTGATATACTTTCTTGAAAAACCACCATATGAACCACCATACACTCTGTCTCTCACACACACAGAGGCACACACACACAGCACACTCTCTCATGGAAAAATAAAATCATTTAAAAAAATTAAGTCAGTTTGGGCAATTTTCTTCAAAGGAAAACTAGGTAAGCATCTCAGTCTTATAATGATACATTATGCAAATATACTAAAAGCTTCAAGGTACCTGTCAGCATGAGTTTAATATAGAAAATTCAATCATTAACTCTATACAGTTTAGCTTTTTCAGTGCACTTGAATATTAAAAGCCTATCTCAATTTCCTCTAACTTATTCATTATTCACAGTTGTTGGCAGAATATATTGTTGTTTTCTGCACTTTTTGCCCTCTAGACATACCAGTAATTGCTCTATATGTAAGTAAACCTTACTTCATATTTAAAACTTAAGAGTTTTTAAAAGGCTTATGAGGTTTCCTTTATTGGTTAGTATATGAACACTTTTTTCCAAATGATTTGAACAACTAATTTAAAATTTAATTTACTTCTTATAATTTATATTCTCCTGTGTGTGTTTCTTTAATTCTTGTATACTGGAATCTTTGGAGCAGCAGTTGGCAACTCGTGGCCCTCCAGATGATTTGGCCCAGAACTCCCATCAGCCATAGCCTGGATAGCCAATGCTGAGGAATAATAGGAGTTGTAGGCCAAAACATTTGGAGGGCTACAATTTGCCCACCTCTCCTATGGAGGAATATTGGGATACAAATGCAATAAAACATATCTTTGTAGACATATGGCTCTGAAATTCAATCTGTAGAAGTTGTGAAACACACACAGCTTAGAAAGCAAAGAGTATGAACATAAAGGAAATTCATGTTGATATAAGGCAAATATTCATTGGCTTGTTTAGCTACTTACTATGAGTGAAACTTCATATAAGCAGTCATTTTCAAAATGTGTGCATGTGTTGCATGCTGCTATATGGAACACGTTTTGCTATATGGTGAAGTGCTTCTGTATATAACTAAAATATTCTGACAGAACCTCTGTAAATCTAAAGATATTGCACAGAGGTTGTACAAGTTATAGTTATGCAGCTAATATAGTTGTTCACAGATCACTGGAAACCCTAAGTGTTCATTTAACCTTTAGCCTTAGTGTCTTGGAAACCTGTTGTAGTTTTTCACCCATAACATCCTTGAAAATGAAGATTCCTTCTGGCCAGGAGACTTTCAATTACTTTATTGATCAGTTGCATTTAAAGGATTATGATCTACTCATTTGGATGGTAAAAACTAATTAGATGCCAAAGATGCCGTCTTTTTAAAAATTGGCTTTGACAATACTAGCTGTGCAACTTATCTCAAAACTAATGTCTTCACAAATAAGTAAAGATAAATGGCTATCATTATAAATGGAACTTAGACTTTCTGTTTAAAGATAAAGCTGTAGCTGTTGCTTACCTATATAACCCATGGTGGGTTCCTATAGGCTTTTCTGTATTCGCCTTAACAGATTTGCTCAAGGTATCTTGATGTACAACAGTGTAAACCAGCCATATCATTTCTTTTGTGTTGTGTTGTTAAATTCCAAGTAAGATACTCCGTAACTCCTTAACTATATGAACAATGTCCAAGAGAAAAAAAATTAAGTTCAGTATCAAGATTGTTTAATCTAAAAATAGTAGCTTAACACTCTCTGTTTTTTCGATAAGTGGGTAGTAGAGGACTATGCATGCGAGGATTACCTATGGTTTACGGTGTTCGCTGATCTGAGAGTTCTACACATATCGCGGTAGTGCAGCAGAGAGAGAACACATACTTCAGTAAGAGACATTTTGATTTATTTTAGAACTTTTCTACAGGCCAGTTCGGATGTCCCAGCAACGCATTATTCTTTAGCATTCGGGCTTACCTGGAATGCGCAAGCATGCTAGTGCATGTTGCTGGATCACTTCCGCTTGGCTCCTCTTTCAAGTGGGAGCAAAGAAACAAACCAGGGGACCTCCATCCAAACTGGATGCCTGGTGTGTTCCTCTCCTAACAAGTCAGAATCATAATAAACCCTGTCTTATGATTCTTGCTTGTTAAGAGAACAACAAGCCAGAGATCCCAGTTTGGGCATAACGCTAAACAGATCTTGGACATAGGTTCCCTGGTTTCTTTAGCCTCTTCTGCAGCCAAGAGGAGCCAAGCAGGAGTGATCAAGGTGCACGCATGAGCATGCTTACTTATTTACAATACCCCAGAATCCGAAACAATTCTGGTTTACCTGTGACATGTGAGCCTACAATATACCCAATTCAGAAATTGGTCTAATTTTGTTCCATTCAGTGCTGATTTCCATTGGCTGCTATTGCACCCTTGAAATTCAAAATACTTCCATTTAGATTATGTCTGAATAATATGAACATATAAGTAACTGAGGAAATTTACAATGTAGTTATATTTAACACCAAGGAACAATCTAATTTCACTTCTATAATATGTTTGTCTTTTTAGTAATGTAGGAAGCAAAAGCTATATTTTTCTGCTTACCAGATGGCACAGGGAATATATTCAGCAGCAGAATTGTTTATGAAAAACTGTTCTTGCAAGAAAAGTGAACATGAGCATCTCCCTCGTCTTTGAGATATCCCACTGGTAGCAGAATGAACCATACATGCAGCTGGGCACTTACAAGTTATGGAATCATTTATAAAGTAACTCAAGCATACAGATGTTTAAGTTTAAGAGAGAGATTAGGATTTATAGTTTTAAAAAGATTATATGTATAAGCAGTTAGACAGTTTTATTAAATATGAATAATTCCTCACTGCAGTGCAGTTCATTCAATTAACAGATTAAAAAGGTGTTTTGTGTGTTATACTTAGAAATTATATTTTTGTTGAAGAATGCGTTGAAGAATAACTAGAAGAAAAGTCAGACTTATTCAGCTCTTAATTGATTGGCAATGACTGGCAATTGTGTTACTATTTTTTCTAGTGGTCAAGTCTAGGGAATAGCAGCTCAGTGACCAATGAATTTTTTCCTTTTTTTTATTTGAATGCCATATTTTTTAAATTCTACACCATATTAGAACCAGGATTTTTTTTTTAAAGCAGGTTAATATTTGGGGAGCAAGGCTGTTTGAGAAACACAAGTCTAAATTCCCTCAGTGCTCATAGAATTATAGGTTTTGTTGTTGTTTGATGTTTTTATGGACCCAGTTTTAGGGACGTCTGTTGCTGGGAAATCTGGTTCTTTTTTGGTTCGACGGAATTCAGCGGCTTGTATAACTCAATTTGTGACTGTGAGCTGAGCTACAAGCTTTTCTCTGAACTCTGGGAACTTTTTTGTACATATTTTTGGGAGGCTTCCACAGTTTGCACAGATTATGGCCAAATTTGAGCAAATTACACAAACTCAGCTGTAATTTGTGCAAATTCAGCTGTAATTTGTGCAATTTGCTCAGAAATTTGCACAAATTGTGGAGCCTTCCCCCCTTCCCCAAATGCACAAAATGCCTGGAAAATCCACGAACTGGCCCAACTCACTGCAGACTGAGTTGGGCAATGAAGCAAGAACCGGAATGAAGTCCAGGGGGCTGAACCTAGGAAAACCTGTTGAACTCCACCCCCCAAACAGATGTCTCCAACATCCCTACACAATCTACATGGGGAATTTACTGGGGTGTTACTGCGCCTCACACATGTGTGTGACATATGATGTTACCCCCAATCTGTATTAATCCCGGGTTTTCTTGCCATAAAAACTGCATTTCGCATTTTCCCTGTGTTTTGGGACTCAGTATGTCCTCAACTTGCAGTACTGTGCTTGAGGAGAAGAGAGTGGCTTCAGTGGACTGGCTGGCTGAGGAGGGTGGCGCTGCGCGGAGGAACAGAAAGCTGGACTCGACAAGAGTTGGTTAACTCTCATGGAGCAGAGGAGTTAACCCCTTCTTGTTGGCTCCACCCTCCTCTGACCAGTACTTGGCTTTTAAAAAAATAATATTTGCTAAAAATAATATTCACACCTGCAGAGGTGTGACTCTGTGAATAATACATCTCACATTGCTCGAAGTTCTGGGTGAGGAAGGCTGTTCATGGCTCTGCTCAGCCTGGGCAAAACAACAGCAGCTTTGGGGAGGAGAGAAGCCCCACCAGCCTTCAGTTGCTTTCCTGTCTCTCTCACCCCCTTCCCCACCAACAGCTACTCTCCCTGCCACCTCTCTCTCTGCCTTGCCCAGTGAACTGAAGAGAGAATGCAATGCTGCTTCCCTTCTCCCCTCCCCCTGCCTTTGTAAAAATAAAGTTTGGAATGTTGTTTCAAGCCTTCCCAATTCTTTCCTTTGTCATTTTTATTTCCTTGCCTCAAGGAACAAGTAGCTGAAAATGCACTAGTATACATGTCTGCTCAGAAGTAAATCACATTGTCTTGAATGAGACTTACTCCTGGGAAAGTCAGCACATTGCATTTGGGATTACTTTAAAAAAAAAGAGAAAACCTTCACTCCTTCACACCATCAAAGCTGTGCATAAGCTTAATGGATGTGAGGAGGAGGAGAAGGAGATGTGGGACACTGCCTACATATAACCAAATTAATGCGGTTAAGATTACGTTTGCCTCATGAAAGCAAGATTTATATCAAGTCTACACCACATTAATTGGCTACTTGTGCCACAGGAGGAGTAAATGCAAATTCAAGAAAATGTATTTTTAAACTGCATCAGTGTCAGAAGTCTCCGTGTAGATTAGGCCCTAAATATATTTAAATGAATAAATAAATCATGGTTCTTTAGGGTGGTATGGGTTCTCTTCTGCCATAGGTGAAGAAAAATAGTTGGTAGTGCTATTCACGATTCACTTATTTATACAGTTCTCATTCTTATGCTTGTGCAAGAAGTTCTCATGCAAGGTGTAAAAAGCTGTTCCATAAGGAGAAAATTTATTCCGGATACATATGACACCTTTCAATCCAACCGCATGTTTTTACACAACTGCTGATGTATGTGCTGATTGGTATTAACCTTTTTACTTGATTTTCTACAGATAGCTTGATTATTTTTAAGTTTTATCCTAGTCTTTCTCCAGAAATCGCAGTGACTCACTGAATATTTTCATACTTAACTGTTTCTGTATATTGGTATTACAACATGTTTAATGTTTCATTCTCTAGAGAAAAAAAATTCAGGATGTTGGCATCTATACTCCATCATAAACATGGCATAAGATATGTAGTAGTACAGTTTAACTCAAATTTGTTCTTATTCAGTTTTAACAGATAGGCCTCCACCCATCATTCTCCAGGGACCTGTAAACCAGACACTGGCAATAGATGGAACAGCTTTGCTGAAGTGCAAGGCTACTGGTGACCCAATGCCTGTTATCAGCTGGTTAAAGGAAGGATTCACTTTCCTGGGCAGAGATCCAAGGACATCTATACAGGACCAAGGAACCTTGCAAATTAAACCTTTACGAGTGAGTATAATGTGCTATAATAACATGTTTACCATCCTGAAATCAGGAGACTAGTAGTTAAATGAAAGCCATTTAATTATTCATTGAATATAATTCAAGCACCCACATACTTAAATAATCCATGTTTTGTGGATTGTGGTTGTACAACTGCTGTCATTAAAGCACCTTTCCAGTGAGAAACTTCTGCTCATGCAAGACAAATTGTTATTCTCATCTATGGAAGGAAAAAGTACCCCATGCACTAAGAACTCAGAGGGGCAGTAGTACCTTCCTCCCATGTTTCAAGCCACATTCTCAGGAGCATTTATCTCATTGTAAGATATAAAAAGGAAAATGTAACACATGCTTTTAAAATACATTGCTTTGTCGCTATTTAAGCCTGAATTAAACTCAAGAGCAAATATGTGAAATGTTCCTGTCGCCCCTCCTTCTCATTCCAACTGAGAATTCTCGCCCTCCCTGCAAAAAACAAAACTGGTTTCCTTGATAGAACTAATAGGTCCTGGATTGCTGCCTTATGCTATTATTTATTGACTGATTTGATTTGTACCCTGCCTTGCTACCAAAAAATGGCACTCAAGGTGGTTTACAGGCATAGTAACAATTGATTAAAACAATACAATACATTATAATACTATAAAAACAATACAGAACAGAAAATTTAAAAGCACCCAACCCAACAGACCCACTTACAGGCCAAAGGCCTTCTTAAATAATGATTTTGGCCTGCTGGCGGAAGGACAGCAGAGAGGACGTGAACCTAGCCTCCCTTGGGAGTTTCACAGCCTGGGAGTGGCCACCGAAAGGCCCTCTCTCAAGTTGCCCTCAAACACACCTCTGAAGGCAGCAGTCTCAAAAGTAGGGCTTCTCCAGAAGATCTTAAGGAGTGGACAAGTTGATATGGAGAAGGCGGTCTTTCAGGTAGCCTGGTCCCAAGCTGTATCAGGCTTTATAGGTCATAACCAACACTTTGAATTCTGTATGGAAACAAACTGGTAGCCAGTGAAGCTGCTGTAACAAGGGAGTAACATGCTCCCTGGAACTGACCCTGGTCAATAGTCTGGCCACAGTATTCTAGACTGGCTGCAGTTTCTGAACAGTTTGCTCCAGGGAGTGGAAGGGCTGCAGGGGAGGGAAGGAGCTTGCATTCCAGAGACTGCATCAGCCACTGTGTGAAACAAAGCAGTAGCTTAATCCATTTGTTTCTATCTCCTGCTCAGCAAATTTAGAATCATGTTTTATTCCTATTAAAAGTAGATGCTATAGAAAAGATGACATCAGCAGTTTTATCATATTGCAAGAGAAGATTGGGGATATCCTGCAGTATGATGCGATGGGAGGGACCATACCTCAATGGTAGAGCACATGCTTTGCATGCAGAAGGTTTCAGGTTCAATCTTTGTTGTCTCCAGGTAGGGCTTGAAAACCCCCTGCATGAAACCCTGGAAAGCCTCTGCCAGTCAGTGCTGAAAATACTGGGCTGGATGGACTAAGAGTCTGACTGAGTATAAGGCAGAGCATATTCCTACCAGTATATGCTGTCTGGTTGGTAACTGTATAGCCAGTGGCAAATAATTTATACAGAATGCATACATTGTAGAGATATAACATACACATATAAGTATCTATACAACTCAGAAAGTTAACTATAGATATTGCATTCACAGTTAACATTTAAGTGCAAGTACTGTTGTGTCAGCACTAGAGTGCTAACACTTACATTTATTATCACGCCTTCTTCCCAACCCCCACCTCATAAATAGGCAGCTTTAGTGTACAAAAATGAAAGGCTATTTTGTTTCCTGCCACTATCTCATCAGAGCTCATAAATGAATTGTTAACCTCCTTGTAACAAAATGGAATTTATTAAAAAAAATGTATGCTAGCTTTCCTTGAGTAAACAATTTATCCTCCCTCTTAAGGCTAAAGGCAGATTTGGGCCATGAAGGTTAATGCGTTTTTACTGTAGAGCTGGATTAAGAATGCGCTTGAATAGTCAAGATTCCCCAGTAGTGTTAGAAAGCAGCAATTAAAGGTGGGAGCTTGGTGATTTCAAACAAACTTTCAGAGCACTGATGATGGGCTTCTGGCGAGAATCCACGTGCCAGAAGCTTGTAGGATACCTGACTACATCCAGCTATAGAAACAGCCTAATGATAAAGTTCAGTCATGCAAGTCCATTAATCGCTTTGTTAGAGACCCATGATCTATAAAAGAGACTAAAATAAAATGAAGCTCCCCCCATTTAAGATTGAAAGAGAATATCAACAAAAGTACATAGGTTTAAAGCATTCAGACTGTGCAAAAATGTTCCTTCAAAAAATTGGCACTTCTGTGTTTTAGCTGAATTTTATGCTCAGTCTGAAAAACCTAGAAAAATGTGTGAGTATGACATATTGGTTTAAAAAATCTGGAAATCTTTATGAATTTGAACCAGAAGATTTAATTTTGCACTTAAATACATGTTGCCCTCAAATAGGTTTCCTGCAGTGCCTATGTTTAACAACCTTAATTCTGTAGGGTAGGCACATCCTCAGGGAGAATTAGATCATCTTCTTTAAAACATTCAAAAATAACTTCACCTCTTCTCTCATATTGGATGTCTGCAAACATCTATTTTCAAGAGAAAACATACTGTGGTGAGCATGGTGAGGAGAATTTTACCACATATTATCACTTGATCTGAGAAATCTAAGGAAGAAAGTGAGTAATTAAAAAAAAACCACCTTAACTTAGTGGATGCTCATCAGATTACTGGCTTCTCACATTGTTGAATGCCACTGTGATAAGTACCACTCCATAAACAGTCATCTGTATTTGCCCAAAGTCTTCTTTTCTTTACTACTCTTAGGGCCAATTGCCTTAAAAAAATTATTTTCTCCATCTTTCTGTGTGAGTTAACTAATCATGATCTGCTGAACTCTGGTCATGACTAAACAGCAATTAGCTTATATACATAATTCCACATGCATTTAAGGGAGCAATCCTGTGGCCACTAGACACTCTCTAGGGGGCCGTAGGAATTTTTGGTTTCTGGGAACTGAGGTCGGAGCCAGGGCTCTGACCCTGGTTCCCAGAAACTGTGCTCCCTGTCCCCTCCCTCTCCCCCTTGTAGCCAGCGCAGTTCTCTCTATGCCGGCTACGTCTCCATGCTTGGAAACGGAGTGCAGAGATGGTGAAAAGGGGGCAGCCCTGGGAGCAGGGAGCAGAGGAGACCATGAAAGCCACATTATGCAGCTTCCAATGCGTCACGTGACCTCCCCCCCTGCTCCGAAGCTCCCTGGCTACACAGGTGAAATCGCCTGTCTAGCCAGAAATCAGGGCAGCCAGAGCACAGAGCTGAGGATCACCTTCATCCTCAAGCCACCCTGCATTGGATAGTCGTCAGCCTCTGAGTATGGTGGCTGATGATTTTTTTCCATAGGATTGCACCCTAAGTTGATTAGAATCACACTTAATAGGTCAATCTCAAGTTGAAAGAATAATGGTTATTTAATTATGATCTGGCTATTGTTTTGTTCTCAACAATGAGTTGGTAAAACTGTAGTAAAGGTAATTATTTAGTTCTTCAAAAGCGTTATGGATTTTTGCGTTTTTACAATGTTACATTAATCCACATATTTTGTTCCCTTAATTATGGCTTCAGAAACAAAAATATGTATTTGATGCATAATTCCATACTAATTACAGGTTGCTAAAACTGCATCTAAATCCATATTCAAAGATATCCATATTCAAAGAATCCTGTGTTCCATATTCGAGACAGGGATTTATACTGGTTTGTATTTTAGCTAGGTTCAGGTTCAGAAGTAACATAGTTATTTTTGAGTTTCCATTAAGATTTGACTCTCCTTCCATGGAAGGCAGAAAAGTGACCTCATTGCCTCCGCCAATTTAGGAATAAATGAAACCACCCTTCTTTGCAGTATATTGCTGTAAAGCAATTCAACACAAACCTGCAAAAGGATATGAATGACTACCTATACCCAAAAGGGGGCCTATAATTGAAGGACATTAATTACTGATAGCAGGTGCCTTTATGGTCAAATAAAATGTTGGTTTGACTAATTTGGTGCGGGGGTAAGCAACCAGTGCCCTCCAGAAGTTTTGAGCTACAACTCCTATAATTTCTGACCATTGGTCATATTGGCTAGCACCGATAGGAGTTGTTATCCAAAACATCTGGAAGGCACTTGGTTTCCTACAGCTTGTTTACTGTTTGTTATGAAACAAGTAGAAAAAGAAACTACAGAAACATACAGAGCATGCAAACACATACACACAGTCTTTTTTGAAAATCAATAAACCATTGTGGCATTAAAGCCACCCCTACCTACATTTGTAAACAGATATTCTTCTCTTATCATCAGTGTCAGCTTTCCACCTGATCTCCACCTGTTTCTGGAATAACATACATGGCAGGATAAGGGCTTTCATGAGTCACTCCATAGTCAACCAACTCCTGTTTTTCATTGATCTTCCAACCAGTTCATGGTCTTAATCAATACTATTAAAACGTTTTCCTGAAAAAAAGAGAAAAGCATGATGGACAGGAAGACCAAAGGAGGTCAAATGAACAAACTAGAAATGCCATTTTTAAGCAAACATTTGTAACTTCCTTTCCTGAAAAGTCTAAATGTCTAAACTACAGCACTACTCAGATAAAGATTTATTTTAGTGTGAAAGGCAGTGAAATTCAATCAAAAATAACTGTAATTGTGGCAAGAGAAAATGCTGTCTGTTTGGGGCTTAGCTATGCACTTCTGGTAGGGGAAAATATATGGAAGCTTTAATAATTTGTGATTTTTTATGTTGGTAAAGTTAATGTTTTCCTACATTAATAACTGTAAATAAAATGAGATGACCTAGAAAGGCTTGATCCTCTGCTACAGCCTTTCAGATCTGGAGTGTGTAGGACCAAGGAATCCCAAAAGAAGAATAAGGAACTTCATGATATAATTAAGGGGTTGTTGTTGTTTTGCTTTTTGGCTTTGAACTGCTCTTTCTCCCTCAAAATGTCACCAATCAGGTGCCAGAAAGAAGTGTTCATTGAAAATTTCAGGACAATTGGTGAAATTTTGAGGGAGAAAGAGCAAACCATTTCTACTGTATAAAAGTTAGAACACACACACACACCCCTAGATCATCATTTGACAGAGCAGAATGTTCAATTTACTGATGGGTCTTAACATA
Organism: Heloderma suspectum; assembly: GCF_057233095.1. Classification (NCBI taxonomy): domain Eukaryota; kingdom Metazoa; phylum Chordata; class Lepidosauria; order Squamata; family Helodermatidae; genus Heloderma; species Heloderma suspectum. Next base: position 73,080,766 of record NC_139460.1, on the reverse strand, counting down.
ATTGTCTCTGCTGTGACAGTTGTTATAATAATGAAGAAATGTTACAACAGCAATGCACAGATTTAAAGTTTTCTGTTGCGTTGCCCTTGTCTTCTGCCCTCTTAATTAATTAAATGAAATAAAACATTGCCATATGAAATTGCTTTCTCTTTGAAATTGTTATCCAAAACTAATGACATAAATAACATGATAAATAGTAATTTGTGGGGAAACTTGAAAACCTATCAAGGAGGATTAAGGAATTACAATTTACTACAAGATATCATTAAATTATTGTATATGAAATATTTGGTTCCATTTATTTGGATTCAGAGTGTAGTCTAATCCCTCTTAGTCTGCAACAAGAAACATTTAGAAAAATTACATGAACAGATTATGTAAAGGAGTTAATAATGTCCTCAACCATTTCTATGTGTTTAGATATCTGACACTGGCACATACACTTGTGTTGCCACAAGTTCAAGTGGGGAAACATCTTGGAGTGCTGTGCTAGATGTGACAGGTAAGCCATAACTATCTATTTTTGGAACGAAATGAACATGTTTGTATTGTGAATAAGCAAAGCAAAAATAAAGGAAAAAAGTCGGATAGTTCAGCAGATAGTTAATTGAATACCATCCAAAGACCAGTCTGCACAATTTTACTCACCAAGCCAAAAGCAGCACCCCAGCCACCTGTGTTGACCTTTTCATATCTTGATAATCGTATTGTCTTTGCTGCCTCCCTCAAACTGCAAACACAGAGGGAAGGGAGTATTAAGACCCAGCAGTCCATGATTTCAGTATGTGAGCTGCATTCATCTTTGTGGACAAGTTGGGCAAGCGTGCCTTAAGTCATTCTGGAAGTTTTTGTGCCTATATAGATCTAGGTGAAGAAACCATTTTTTTCTTGATTGTTTCGCTGGAATTCCTCACCATACTTGAAAACATTCTGGCTATTAAAAAATAAGAGTTGACAGACCAAGTAGTACCTGTTCTTATTTTATGTGTTGCTTTGTTTGTTGCCATAGCTCAGTGGTAGAACACATGTTTTGTAGCTAGAAGATCATAGTTTTAGGGCACAGTCCTATCGATTGCACCCTCAGTGATCAAAAGCCCGCAAACCGAAGGTGTCCAATCATCCAAAGCAGGGCAGGAGTAGTGGCAGAGGTGATCTTTGCCTCCCCATCTTCCCGCTCTACAGATTTTGCTAGGCGGGCCTTTTTTGGCCTGTTTAGTAAGAGCACTTCACAGGGGGAAAGGAGGATGAAGAGGCTCAGGATAACTCATATCTGGCCTTTCTGATCTCTTCCCCTCCCTGTCCAATGGAATGCCCCATTTCCCTCTCCTCCTCCAAGGTCATTTTTATGACCTCAGAAGACAGCCAGCTGCGAGGGAGTGGAGGAGGGTGGTCAGATCTCTGACTCCCCCTTCCGAGGTTGGAGTTCTGTTTCCGACCTCAGAAGGGGGATTCCAAACAATCCTATGGTCCCTGGAACGTTTTCCCAGCAACGGTAGGATTGCTGTCTCCATCTGCCTCATAACCAGTGAAATAATATTGATAGCAGGGCTGGGAAACACCTCAAGCTGAGACCTTGGAGAACCACTTGAGTAGACTGGATAGGATTAGGGATGGGGGACAAATCCATTGTTTGCATTTTAATGCAAATTGACCTAATTTCACACTTGCAAACCTATACATGAATTGAAATTCAGTATCCTTTGAAATTCACAGTTCTCCAAATTTTGTGATGGAGCTATCCAAATTTAAAAATGCATACAAAAATGTATATATTAGGGGAAAGTGCACACAAAAGTGTGCATAGTAGTAGAAATAACATTTAGAAATTCACGAATCTAGGGCACATTTGTTTGAAAAGTGCATACAAAGATGAGTGCATTAGGGGAAATGCACACAAAAACGCATACAAATGTTCATGCAGGCTGTTTAAATAAAATAAAATCTTCAAACTGATGTGGAAATGGGATGGCTTACAGAATGTGAGACTGGAAAAAATCAGAAACTACAGGAAATGGAAAATGACAGATTTAGCCATCCCTAGGTTAGATGGACCCGTGGTCAGACTCAGTGTTTCCTTTAATAGGGGGAGAAGCTTCGGCTGTTGGGCTAAGACGTATGATCCCTCCCAGTAAAAAATACTTATATTAGCATACCAATGTAAGGCGTTGCAGCTTACAGTGTAGATAATATGTTAGCTCTTTTCACACAGAGCACACACACCTCACCCTATACTCTTCTCTTAGCTCATTTCAGATTGGGCTATTGCACTAGCCTGACTCAGGTGCTGAGACTGTGCATTCAGTGGTCATGAACAGAGTTAGAATGGCAGCCTTTGCTCCTTCCCCTCTGCACATTCTTTGAACTCCTGAACACAGCCCCTGTGTTTACAGCTGTATGCACAGAGGACTCTGTCCACATGAGCAAGACCCCTACTAGTGACTGGGTTCCTACTCAAATGGACAAAGCCCTCCACACATATAGCTGTACATGCAGAGAATTCATTTAGATGTTCAGTGAAGGGGCAGAGGGAGAGGGGCAGAGCCTGCCGTGCTTTCCCTACACACGTTGAACGTACAATCTGAATGCCTGAACAATGCTACTGTGTGTTTTAAATATGTTTTTGAAACTTAGTTTTTACGTTTTGTTTATTTAATAAAGAGATAGTGTAAAATCTTACCATTTGTCTCCTACAGAGTCTGGGGGAGCAGCGGTCAGCAGGAATTATGATTTAAATGACCTCCCTGGCCCACCATCCAAGCCTCAGGTCACTGATGTCACTAAGAATAGTGTCACCTTGTCTTGGCAGCCAGGTACCCCTGGAAGCCTACCCACTAGTGCATATATCATTGAGGCTTTTAGGTATGTTAAAAATCCATCTTCTGTGTATGTTGACTTAATTATGGACATATCAATGTTTGAGCAAACTCATTTTAAAGACTTATTGATATCAGACAGTTAAGACATGATGATTATGTGTATGCTTAAAGTAAAATAATTTTTTAAACATCTCAGTTATGAATACGTACCATGTGTTTCTAAGGAATTATGAAACACACTTGGTTGGTTGGATTTCCTGGAATATATGATGCCTGTAGATTCAAACCAGGATTCTTACTAGTAACCGGAATATTCTCAGTTATCATCTAAGTAAAACATCTAAATTCTTCATTGACTGCCTTTTGTTGGGCTGGCATACATTCATCATTCATTCATAACATAAATCCTGGAGAAATGAAATTATGCTCTCTAAACTCTGCAAAGTTGCCTATTTTGACCCGGTAATAAACAGTTACATCCTATCAGACTCTCCTGTATTAAATACGTTATAGCAAAATGAAGGCATATTCTTTAATCTGTCTCTAGAACTGTCCAGTTCAGTAATTCAGCAAAGGAAATAATAGAATCATAGAACAGTAGGGTTAGAAGGGGCCTGTAAGACCACTGAGTCCAACCCCCTGCTCAGTGCAGGAAGCCAAGTCAAAACATCCCTGACAGATGGCTGTCCAGCTTCAATGTAGTCACCCAGTATTCTTCTTCTTTTGCAGATGTGCTTTTGGACAGGTGAATTTTGCATGTAAACTTTGAGCAAGGAGGGCAAGATAATTTAAAAATGTTTTATATTTTATTAAAGTTATTATTTTAGCAGGTTTGATCTTTTCCAAGGTGTGTGTTCAAGAAGGTGCCACTCCCCCACACCCCATTTCTATTTTCAGGTATTTTTCTCATGGGCTATAACATATCAGCAAAGCAGTAATTTGTTATCTGTTTCGCTTTGGTTTTGTAGTTGATTTATTCGGATGAAACCATCAGAACTATTTAATTGTGTTAATACTGCATTATAAACTTATTTTCTCTCAGTTACTTTTAGCTGTATATTGAAACTTATCTCTAAGCATTTTCTACCTTTGCATTGCTTTGATCTATAGTCTCCTAATATATTTTAATTGCAGTCAGTCAGTGAGCAATAGCTGGCAAACTGTTGCTAACCATGTAAAAACGACACCTTACACTGTGAGAGGACTTCGTCCAAATACGATCTACCTGTTTATGGTGAGAGCTATCAACTCACAAGGTTTGAGTGACCCCAGCACCATGTCAGACCCCGTCCGAACCCAAGGTAACTTCATTCTGTTTTTCAGGTAACACGTTTGCAGTTACAGTAATATATACGGTAGCTGTGCTTTCACTTTGACACACATACTCAATATGTCTTGATATCCTAACATGACTAAGAAATAAAACCCCAAACTGGGCTACGCTCAATGAAAGAGTGGAGGGTATACAAATACAGAACACAAATGGTAGAAGTAAGCTAAACGTTTTCATGGTATAAGGAAGTAGTGAGGTACCCCAAGGATCTGGGATCAGTGTAATTTAAATTCATATATGATTTGGAGTCAGGGATGAGCAGTGAGATAGTTAGATTTGTAGAAGACATCAAATTGTCCAGAATGGTGAAATATTAAGAGCTATGAAGAGCTCCAAAAGGACCTCCACAAACTGGGTAAGAGGACAATAAAATGACAAATGAACATTTATTTATCTTTCATGGATTTCTTAACTGCTCTTCAGTGCAATAATTAGCAGGGTGGTATAATTCAGTGGACATTACTGTAAAGTAATGCATATTAGTAAAAGAATTCATAAGCTTGCATATACACAGATGGGATCTAAACTATATATGACCATAGAAGAAACAGATCTTATGGTTGTGGTAGACAGCTTCATGACAATGTCAATTCAGTGTGCTACAGCAGTGAAAATAGCAAATTCACTGTTGTGAGATATTGGCAAAGGGATCGACGACAGTTAAGTGGGCAAGTACACAAGAGAGGACCTTTTCCGCAATTCCTTCACATCACTGGAATAGGTCGCCATCCGGGTGTGGGGGGGGTTCCATTAGGACTCATAATAGCAAGCTTTTAGGAAGGCCAGGAAGGCCTACTTGTTTTGTCTGCCATTTTCCTGATTATGTTTTATTGGACTGTTCTAGTTTTTTAGCTGCAATTGTGTTTTAGATTTTAGTACCAGCTGGATAGATGTTTTATTGCTGGTGTATGTTGATTTTCTTATTTTTTGTTGCTTTATCATTTCGCTGCTTTATAATTGTATGGGTTTTTATTGTATGGGTTTTTATTACTTAAGCCGCCTTGGGAGGGCCCTTCCCCTTAAAGACAGCACAGAAATATTTTAAATAAATAATTAAATTTGAGAGCAGTTTAGACAAGGCCAAATGCATAGAAGTGTCAGGATTCCCTTTTTGCTCGCTGAGAACTCCAAGAGCCAAATCAACACTCAGACCAGAGGCTGCATTTCCAAGGCTTTAATTCCATTTACCCTAATGAGGCATACAGATGCAACTTGCTAGAGACTCACAGACTACAAAAGAAACAGCCTTCAGGGAGTTCAAAGGGAAACTACCAAAGTTGATCTCCATTTGGGAAAAAGGCGGCAAGCTCTCTTAACTTAAGGGGTGGGAGGGGAAGATCTCCCCCTCTCCCGTGACACCTCTAGGCGCAGCTGTTGACGCCAAGCCAATTGGGCAGCGCGCGGGAGTTCAGCCCCTGCGATTTCCCGGTTGTGCCTGCGTCTGCGGCTTGCATCTAAGAGTTCAGATTGTTCTTCCCTCACCTCCCCCTGTTCACTGTCACTCCCAGGGATGTGTGAAGGGGGAGGGGAGCTCTCCGTGCAGTTGTGCCTCTGAAGCCTGGGAAAGTTCCTCCCCCACATGTTACAGCTCTTCCTCAGAATCTGAGCTACTCTGACACTCTATATGCTCAGAGGCAACCCTGACAAGAAGCCAGCTGCTGGCTTCTGTCCCTTTGTCATTCAGACTTTCCCTGCAGGATACCCTGGGGCAGAGATGGATGGATGGTGGAAGCAGTACATATCTACATGTTGAGTATACATGTTTTCTTGCAGGACTCCTATGCCATTGCAAGGTGAAAATGATGTGGCATTGGATCTAGTGTTGATGATGTTAAAACTGAACCCAGCCCCTTTCCTCTTGGTTCCTTTCTCCTAGAGAGACCCTCCAAGCCCTGTCCAAAATATTGATGGGCACTTAACTAGTAATTAAAATAATGATATGTCAATAAACATATTATTTTTATGGACATAATATGCAGGCAAAACCACAAACCAATTAGAACATCTACTCTTGCCCCAATTTTTTTTTTAATATCAGAAAGCCCATTGAAATGTTGTTTGCACTGCCAGATAACAAAGCAGTCAGTAAACCTATTCAGGAGATAGGAAAACAATGTCAGTAAACACATGAAGAGGGGGACTGCGTTAGCCGCACCTCTCTTTCTCATTGCTTTCATCGCGCTCTACACATGGAGGGTGACATTGTGAAGAAGAGAGTCTCCTATATCCGTGGGGGCTCACAGATCCGTAATGGTGGAAAATCAGTGTTCCGGATCACATGGCATTATGCCTGAATAGAACAAGTGTCCTGCTGAATTAGATATTTTGTGTATCTGAATCTATTATGAATTTCATATATGTCTACCCAAATTATAATGAGAAGTTATTTTGATCACTGTAGTTTCTGTATATTCATTCACAAAATCCTAAATGGAAAAAAAAAATATTTAATTCCTGCTGCTACGTTGATATTTTAAATAGATTCAGAGAAACATAGCTGATCTGCAACATGTTTTCTTGTAATTTGTCCATTACTGCTAGGATTCTAAACCATAACATTACCATATGTGAAGGAAGAGGGAAATCAGTTCCCTCTGCCATTTGCACTGTTTCATGGGAAAATGGGCATGCACTGTTGGCTCCATGGATACACTGTACCCACACACACATGCACAAGCCTATATAAAGGCTGCCATACAGAGAATTGTATGGGGTGCAGTTGTATGTGAATTACTGCATTTTTCGATGTTGTCTGTTATCTCTGTACATCAGGCTTCCACATATCTAGTGCACCAAATGTGTGTGCTGAAGCCCAGTTTCCACACACAGAGATTTTATTCACTAGATGAATAGCTGTCAGTAGCTCTTCTCAGATGTTCTTTGAAGGTTTGGTGGAGCTGAATTGCACACAGTGTCCCCGTTCCATTCCCCATGTGTTTGAAGGTTGGAGGAATGTCTCAGATTTATCATTCTCCACTGAGTGAATCAGAGGAAGTGTACTAGGAACCAGTCTCCGTTGCCTCCCAGACCCACCATGAGTGCCTCTGCATACTGGCTTTAATGTTGTTAATACCATCCAGTTCTTCAAGAAGGGACCACATTTTGCGCCAGTTTGTCCAATTCTACGTGGCAGACAGACAAAAGATTTTATTTCATTAAAACAGTTCTTTTCTTTACGTTCCAGTATGTTGTAGTTTCTATTTTCCTTAGCTGTCTGCCAGCCACATGTGCTCCAGCATGTATAACAGTGACAGCCTTTGTGGTATCCTACAGTTTAGTGGAATTAAATAATGAATTCAAATTACACTTAGCATAATGTTTTGATGTGATTTCAAATGGTGCTCTCATCTCACCCAGCCTCACAAAGAAAGCTGACATCCAGAGGAAAAAGCCTATTCACGCTAGCCATTACAAAGGAAAGAATCAGCTAAAAGCACTGATGCATGATATCAATTGCAGTAGATATCTATGACCACAGGCTTTAATGTATTGAAATAACTATAGAAAATGCCATTATGTATTCTGGTTCCTTTAATACTAACAAGCTACAAATTAAGGTTGTACCTTGGTAATGGAAGGGTTCTTATTGTCAGATCTCCTTTCCTCCTCCATGTGGCTGTATTTTTTATTGTTTTCTTCTTGGAGCTGGTGTGAGGTTTACATTGGGTTGTTGCAGATTTTACTGGTCCCTACAAAAATACATTGGGTCTAATGATAGGTGACCATTCAGGTCTCTGCCTCACCAAATAATTTCCACCATTTTCACTACAAAAGCATGATAATCCTTCCCAATCCCACTGTTGGACTATCCTTCTGGTCCTGTTGGTCAAGTCATATTCTATGTCAAATTCATGTCTTCAGTCCAAACAAGAATTGTATATTCTTACCCATACTTTAAATAATAAATGGTTGCAGAGAAAGATAAATGGATAGTAATAGAAATTTAGTGGCTCAGCAAAGTTACCATTAATAAAATGAATGTACTCCCAAGGTGTTTTGTCTTGGAAAAAGTGCCAGTTATAATACATGCAAGTAGGCCCTGCCTACTAAATAAATGATAATAAAATTATTATTTTATTTATTTGTTTGTTTTGTTTTGTTTTATTTACTGCATTTTTATCTTGCTTTTCAGACAATTATTGTATCCCAAAGTGGCTCACATCAATTAAAAGAGAGAGACAGGCCCTGCCATCAGGCTTACAAACTAAAATGACAAGTCACACAAGGGAAGGGGATTGGAGGGGGAAAGGAAGAGGAAGGAGATCAGTTTTTCAAGGCCAGAACAAGATGGTGAGCCACATTGGGCCAGGCTGATCTTGCTGGTGTTCTTGCTTGAATGAGACTCTTGTTCCTTAGGCCAATAGATGGGGCCAGAGCATTCTTTCTATTACTTCTGCTGTCCCTGGGCAATTGTCAGTTGGAGCTGAGTGTTCTTCCCGGCAGAGAGAGGAAAGTTAGCTCCCTGCAGCTGCTCCTTCTCTGGGCAAGAGATGGGCGAGTTGGTCTCTCCCTTGGTTTGATGTAATTCCTAGGATGCAGAGGTGTAGCCCAGTATCCCTAGGTTTCCTGGCTGATTGCAAAAGCCAGAATGTGCTTCCCTTCTTCTCTCCAGTACCAAGGCAAAATGTTGTAGTGTATAGTTCAGGGTTCCAGTCAGTCAGCCATGACTTCTACCAGGATTCTCTATTCCCTTCCCTTTTTATCTAGTTTTCGTCTTTTCTTTTTGGCTTTGGGAACATGGAAGGCGCAATCCTATGGACACTAGACAGTGGCTAGATGGCCATAGGATATCTGGTTTTCTGGGAACCGACCTCAGAGCCCACGCTCCAAGGTCGGTCCCTGGAGAACCAACCTCCGCCCACTTCTGTGCTGCTTCCGTCCTCCACATTCGCAAAAGGAGCGCAGAGCAGCCAAAAAGGGATGTTCTGGGGTGGGGAGGGCAGAAATGCCTGTACGACACATCCAATGTGTCGTACAGCAGCCTCCTCCCTCACGCAGCCCTCCCACAGCTAGACAGCCAAAATCGGCTGTCTAGCCAAAAATGCAGGGCAGGAAAAGCACGGAGGGAACAATCCCCTCCATGCTTCTCCTGCCCTGCATTGGATAGGCAGTTGCCTCCGAGTTTGGAGGCTGCTGCCTATCTGAATAGGATTGCGCCCTTAAAGTAGTTTCTCATTGTGAACCAGGAAAAGACCTACCTAGACAATGATGTGGCTTTCTCTATACCTTTTTATATCTCTGTCTGTCTTCCTCTGGCCTTCTTCTCCAGCCACTCTATTCCATTCCCCCTTCTACCATGCAACATTCCATGGTCACAGAGTCCTCACTTGGTTGTTTTGTGGGTTTTGTCCCCCTTACAGCCTTTTCTTAAGATTTTTGTACCCTGCAAACCTTGGGGTTACTCAGAGTCTGCTGATGCTTCTGTGTTGTACCACTTGGATGGTGCAGTTTTGGCTACATTTGTGCCACACACAATAAGACTTGAATTGGAAATAGAGGAAATAATACAAGCATTTAAATTTTGGTAGAAAAAGTTACCAAATTTTATTTGGGAAGGTAAAGAACCATATGTTTCTTTGGCAACTGTCTTGAATCAAAACCAGAAAAGCAGCGTAACCTATCCAAACATGTCTGTATTATTTGCCATTAGACTAAAAATTATATATAGAGGGCTCAATTCAAAGGATAACTTAAATGGTGTAATATAGAACAAGTTGTAAGATCGCATTGTCTTCCTATTTCCCAGATTTACCCAGGTAAATGTCAAAAGCCAGAGATAATGTCTTATTCTAATCTATTTATACTTTCTGTGTTAGAAGCCTCATATAAGATTGAATGTTCTCATTCTGCATATATCTTCATTGACCTCTTCTATTTTTAATTAATGGTTTTAATCACACAGATCTTCCATATGGGTAAACATGAATTTATGAGTTATAAGGGTATATTTCTAATGACCAGTTGGGCTTATCAGATGGTAATTCAAAAATGGTGTAGAAAGCAGTCAGTCAATGATTCCGGTATTTTCAGCTTAGCTGAATTTCAGCTTAGGTTGGAATTTTGAATATTCTGAAGGCATGTTATCTAAAACCTATTGTCAGCAGTAGTCTGCTAACTACCAGTATGAAGACATAACTCCATAGAAGACATGTCTTGGGGGCCCCCAAAACCTGGAGCTGATCAAAGTGCACTGTTCTGCTCTGCTATAGTGTCATGGGCTCCAGCCTTTCAGCAGCCCTGACAGGAAGCAAAACGAAGCCTGTTGTTAGCTCAGTTATTTATATATTTCGCTTGAAGTTGTCTGACTTTGCCATAGACCAAGCCTTGCAATCCTTCACCTTGTTTTGTTCATTTGTTTATAATTGCCCTGTAATTCAATTTTGTCAGTCCAATCTCTACTTTGAATTCAGTCCTGTCTGCCTGTTTTCTACTAATCTACCCTAACACCCCCTAGTCTTATATCACAGCAAATCTTCTGACAGGTATAAGCAGTAGTCATGTAAGCTACTTTGGCTTTTCATTCTACTCACAGGAATAATCTACTTAAACATGAGCTGGGAGTTAATTGTTGCTGCTGCCAGCTGCAATGGTGGTGAGAAACTGATTCTTCATCACACATATAAAATTCATGCTACAGATATGATGAACTTTCATGTGTGAGCCAGACCTTTGATGGGAGCATAATCTATGGGAACTCAGAAGTTCTTCTTTTCAGCTATTTACTGCCCTTCCAGCTCCCAATGGAGTGAGGATACTAGCATTGCTCAGCAGCAAAACAGAAGGCAGTATCCAGCGCTGCCACTCCACTTACACAATTGATGTAGCACTAGTGTAAGTTACCTCTAGTGCTACGCCAATAGCATAAGCTGACACAGCAGGTTTCTAGGGAAACCTGTCATGCCAACTTTCACTATTGGTGTAGCACTAAAGGTAGGGATGGCGGAGAATTTCTCCCCGATACTTCGGGGGGCCGAGCGCCAACGTGTTCGGCCCCCCAAACAAGTTTCGGGGAGAAATCCTCCGAACCCCCCCCGCCCCCCGCACCCCCCCCCGGGAAGGGACTTACCTTCGCCGAATGTCCCTCCCGGCGGCGGGTCCGGCCGGCGGTTCGGAGGGTGTTCGAGCGGGGCGGGAGCGGCAGCCGGTCTTTCGACCGGCTGCCGCCACCACCATTGCAATAAAAGAAAAAAGAAAAAAACGCCCCCTGATAGGCTACGTGACGATTCACGTAGCCTATCACGGCTAGATTTGCAAAGTTGCCCTTATTCACGTTGCCCTTATTTTCGCCGTAGTCTACGTAAACATTTACGTAGACTACAGCGACTAAATAAGGAACGCGAATGGCGGCTCCCTATGGGGGCCACCATTAGCGTATGCGCTTTTTTTTTTTTAAGTCACCCATGATAGGCTACGTGACGATTGATGTAGCCTATCACGGCTGACTTTGCAGATCTAGCCGTGATAGGCTACGTGAATCGTCACGTAGCCTATCGGGGCGTTTTTGTTTTTTTTTTAAACTTTCGCGTTCGCGGCCGGGCGAGGCGGGAAGCCTCCCCCCCCGGCCTGAACTTCGCAGGGGGAGCAGCGAAGCGCCTCCCCCCCACCGCAAACGTCCTTCGACGACAGGTAAGGGACTTTCGTCCACCCCTAACTCAAGGTAAATGTAAAGGTGTCCCCAACCAGTCGTGTCCTACTCTAGGGTGCGGTGCTCATCCCCGTTTCTAAGCCGAAGAGCCAGCGCTGTCCGAAGACACTTCCGTGGTCATGTGGCCAGCATGACTGAACACCGAGGTGCACAGAACGCTGTTACCTTTCCCACCGAGGCGGTACCTATTTATCTACTTGCAATTTCTTGCTTTCGAACTGCTAGGTTGGCAGAAGCTGGGACTGAAGATGGGAGCTCACTCCGTCACGCAGCACTCAGGCCTCGAACTGCTGACCTGCCGACCTTCCAGTCTGCAGTTCAGCGTCTTAGCCACTAAGCCACCGCGGCCCTAGAGGTCGTTTATGTTAGCACTATGTCAATTTCATAAGTGGAGTGGCAGCATTGGTTACTACCCAGAGTCTCCTTCTGCCACACTGATACATACTCCACTTAGCATATGGGATTCCTATTTCTCTTTTGAGATAATAAGTGAGTTAGAGGGAGAAGGAGGCATTTTGATAATGAACACGATGCATTGTATCCTGTAGCAGTTCAGGAATTCTACACAGTTGATGGTTGTCAGGGTTGGATTGGTGCCCAGAGAGCCCCAAAGCAGTTCTGATTCTGAGGCAGAGATAGAAACCATGGGAGAGGAACATGCGTGCTGTTCAGAGGCGCAGCCAAGGGGAGAGCCCCTCCCGGTACACATTCCTGAGAGTGTTAGTGACCCTGGCAGGGAGAGGGAGGTGGAATAGCAGTTTCTGGACGCTAGGTGCCAGCACAGTGTCAAGCGGGAGATGGTGGGCACTGAGAGGAGGCTCTCAGCCCGCTTGGTGCGATGGCAACAGCAGCGCCCCGATGTCCCACGGGAAAGGGGTGGACTCTCTCTTCCTAGCCCATAAGTTCAGAGGTTTCCTGCCTTCCCCTCCAAATGGAGATCAACTGATTCCTAAGGTTAGAACCCCTGAGTAGGCAGCTCTCTTAAGTCTCACTCGTAGGATCAAGCAATTAGCACCTGTAAGCATCATTAGGTTGAATGGAAATAAAGCCTTGGAAAAGAGCCCTATTGTCTGCGTGTTGATTCTGGCTACCTGAGGATTTCAGAAGGCAGCCAGGGCGACCTCCCAACAATGGTGTTGCTATGTGAATATCCTGCATATATTTGAGTAATCATAATTGGGGTAGCAAATCTGTGTGTGTGTATGTGTATGCACGCACACGCGTGCATACATTCATGCATGTATGTGTGACTTATGTGATAGCTTGGGTTTTTCTTCTGTACACTTTGAATCACTGTCAAATGCACCAGGATTAACTTAAATAACATTTTATAGAGAAACATGCTGTGCACAGTATTTTTTTTCCCCCAGTTTCTACAATGTATTGTCTTTTATGGCTTCAGATTGTAATTAAAAGAGGCATATTAATAAAATCCTGATATAGTATTGCAACTAGTGTACCCAATGTTGGTTGGGGGAAAGTCATTTGCTTAAATCATACAAAAAGCTGACCTGTAGGTTTATGGAACATCAAGATTATTACTACCTGAGTGTTTCAAAGCATTTACGTCATGCAATAGATGTTACCATTAAAAAATGGAAGAATGTGTCTCTGATGGTTATTAAATAGTTAAATAGTGATATATATTTCATATATAATAGAAAACATTGTTGGTTTACAAATTCAAAGTGTTTCATCCATGCTTTGTTAGGTTCACAATTCAATTTCATCTACTGCATTATTTAAAAATCAAATAATTTCAGTAAAGATATTTAAATCAAGATTCTTAAGCTTTTATCGTCATCATGAACTGATTCTTCTTAGTGACTCTCCTCATTAAGATAATGTGTGTGTGTGTGTGTGTGTGTGTGTGTGTGTCCATGTATGCTTGATCCTGCAGATATCAGCCCACCAGCACAAGGCGTGGATCACAGGCAGGTCCAAAAAGAGCTTGGGGATGTCATTGTACGACTACATAATCCTGTTGTGCTGACCCCTACCACAGTTCAAGTTACCTGGACGGTAAGATTTGTGTGAAAATGCGCAATGAAATCTCTAAGCTTTCTTTTCCTTTTTAAATTCTGTTTGGCTGTTTCAGGTAGACAGTGAGAAGGAAGCCATGCAAGGGCTTCCCTATCTACTGTTTGTTGTATACTGACAGTGCCATCCTATTCACACTTACCTGGGGCTAACTACTGTTCAACTCAGTAGTGCTTATGAGTAAACATGTATAGGATTGTACTGTGAGACCCTCACACATGTACAAAAGATTCAAGTAAATGAAAAAGCAATGTATTGATATAGTTACATCATTCTTTAAAAGATAGGCAGGTTCTGTTGTCTTGTTGCACAGCACATCTTAACTATATGTTTACTTTTTATAATAATAGTATTAGCAGAATGCATTCTTAAACTTGAAAGCAAGATTCTTCAGTGTAGACACCCTGCTGAGTGATCAGAATTATACAGTGATATTTTAATGTTTCTCATCCGCCCAAATCAACGCAGTGGGTCTTCTTCCCGCAAGACTCCGTTTCCTAATGACCTTTATAGTAATAATCTCTTGTTTTCCTGGAGGGCATTCCCTGATGATCCAAGCCAAACACACAGAATGGGATTTGATTTTGTACTATGAGTGCCAGTGGTGTCAAATCCACTATCATCTTGGCATTACCTGCAACATTTCTGTTAAAACAGTGAAGTGAGTAGATTATGTGCTGCTAAAGATAGATCTTCAAAATGTAACGTTTATTTTCCCACTACTTCAGGGAAAGAATTTGTAACCATAGAAGCAGAAAATTTCTGGGCTTCTAAATGAGTAGTAGTTCTGTCCTTCAGGCAATTTCCTTCAGGAAAAAAAAGATCATCACAGATGGAAAATCTGAGAAGTATTCACCAAGGCAGCACAGAGTGCTAGAAGGCGGATCTTTTTGTAAGATGAATTCTGCTGTAGGGATGGAAGCAATGAATACTGAATTTTCATGTTTATTTAAGCCATGCATAGCCTAAATGTATCAGAGCATCTATTACATAGATGCAAGAAAGGTCTAACGGTATGATACAGTCATGGCTATCTCGTATCAGTTAGGGAATCTGCACTCGGACCTGGATTAACACCACACACATTTTATTATTCTCACCAGGACAAACAGAATATCTTCCTAAAAATGCTCCAAGTATTTGGGCAGCATGTCCTGTGGTTAGACCACCTAAATTAGCAGGTGTACTAGAGGTAACAGCAGAGGGCACTAAGTTGCTTACTCTCAGTGAGCCCTAAACATTGGGTCAGGACGCTTATCCCTGAAATAGATGATTTGGGCCTAGTGTGATGGCAAATTTCATTATGGGCACAATCCTATGTATATTTAGAGAGAGAGAGAGAAATCTCCCAGCTCCCAGCACTAGTGGCTAGGGAATGCTGGGAGCTGAAATACTTTTTTCTGTCAAAACATGCATAGGATTGTGCCTTAAGTTAGCAGAGTTCAGTCCCGTTACTTGTTAAAAGGATATTAAACAGATTTGAAGGTCAATTTGTAGAGGTCATTTGCAACACCAATCTTGAGAAGTCTGCTGAGAAGGAATTTTGCCCCATAAAAGGAAATATATGATAGAGAGAACCAGCTTAAAGTGAACTGAACGAAGTCTCCCTTTTGCCACTGCTTTTTTCCCACAAAGGAGAGGGGGGGGGGTTTCCACAAAGCAAAATAACAATTATTATGATTACTAATTCCAATTTACATGCTAGAGGAGAAAAGCAGTGACCCACTACCATCTAGGCAGTACACAATACCCACTAGAGACATGTGAAAATTGCTTCAGGGAGGAAACAGAAGAAGAGGAGAAAAGCCAGAGCAGCTAATTAAAAAGTTTCCAGCATCCAGGACAAAACCAATTAATTAACATCCATATTATCCTGAGAGTGAAGCCAGGATTATTAACTTAACATAAAGACCTGTACAACTAGCTGACAAATGCCAGATGAGTAATGACACTTTGTTTTTATCTTTTGCTGTTTGGAATTTGGTTTGGCAGATGACAGGCAAGACTTTTGGCATTCTGACTGCTGGCAAACAACTACCTGCCACTCCCACTTTCTGTTCTTCTCTTTTATTTCTATTAACAGTTACTTGAAACCCCTCACCTCTGTTATAGAGTCAACTTTTACAGTCTAAAAATAGAGCAACCTTCTATAATACAACAGTATTGCATGAAGTCAATGAGGTAGGAGTGAAAATATGTTTAAAATTGCAGGATGTTTAAAACTGAATCAAGCAGGGAGGTAGATTATTTATATGTAAAGCAAATGCTGCAGTTGTAAAGTTATTTTTCAA
Source organism: Heloderma suspectum (assembly GCF_057233095.1). Classification (NCBI taxonomy): domain Eukaryota; kingdom Metazoa; phylum Chordata; class Lepidosauria; order Squamata; family Helodermatidae; genus Heloderma; species Heloderma suspectum. Next base: position 73,064,641 of record NC_139460.1, on the reverse strand, counting down.
TATTTAATAAATTCCTATAATTAGATTCTGTTATTTGTTTGTTTATTTTTTTATTGCACTTTTAAACTGCCCTATAACTTAATATAGGCAGTGTACAATACATTGAAATACATTAAAATATAAAATACAGGCAATAAACAATGAATAAAAGCAGCACATAATGAAACCAAGATAAAGCCAGCAGCAAAGAATAATAAAAATACTACAGCACATAAAACCAAAGTAAAACCAGCAGTAAAACAAACAGGCTATGATCCAAAAGCACTAACAACAATTCCTAAATGCCTGGGAGAATAAAAAGTGTCTTTGCCTGGCACTGAAAAGACCAGCATGTAGGTGCTAAGTGAGCCTCTCTGGGTAAGGTTTTCCACAGATGTAGTTAGGGATGTCAGAGAATTCCGCGACAGAGCTTGGCATTCGGCCCCCCGAAATCGGTGGTGGAACAAAGTCCCCGCCGCCCCCACCCCACGAAAGGCGCTCAAAACGGAGCACTTACCTGCTCCCATCCGCGCTGCTTTGCTAATGGCAGCCATCCTGGCCACCATTCGCTTCCTCCTCTTCCTAGCCGTGAAGTACGTAAATACTTACGTAGCCTATCACAGCAGGGGGGGAAACCCCAGCGTATGCAAATGGCGGCTACCACCATTTGCGTACGCTGGGTTTTTTCCCCCTGCCGTGATAGGCTACATAAGTATTTACGTAGCCTATCACGGCAGGGGGGGGAAAAACCCAGCGTACGCAAATGGCGGTGGCTACCGCCATTTGCATACGCTCGGGTTTCCCCCCCTGCTGTGATAGGCTATGTAAATATTTACATAGCCTATCATGGCTCAATACAGGGACGCAAATGGCAGCGGCTACGACAGCCGCCATTTGCATCCCTGCAGGGCTGCCCAGCGGCCGGATGTCCAGCTGTGGGTGGCCAGAGCCGGCCGGCGGCTCCGCAGCTTGGCTGCAGAGTGGAGCTGGCAGGGCAGGATTCCAGGGGGAGGGACAGAGCGCCTCCCCCCCATCGAGGATTCCGGGGTGAGGGACGGAGCGCCTCCCCCCCACCGCGGAGCCAGGTAAGGGATTTGTACATTCCTAGATGTAGTACAACCAGTGCAAAGGCCCTCTCTCTTGTAGCCACCCACTTCACCTCATTTGTTGGGTGTACCTGGAGAATGGTCTCATATGATGATCTTAGGGTCTCGCTGGTAAATACAGGATGAGATGCTCCTTCACGTAACCTGTCCCCAAACTGTTTAGGGCTTTAAAGGTTAAAACCAGCAGTTTGAATTGTGGGCTGGCCACCAGTGCAGATGGCAAAGTACTGGCATAATATGATCACATTGGCCAGTCCCAGTTAGCAGTCCAGCTGCCCTATGGTGGACTAACTAAGGTTTCTGGACCATTTTCAAAGGCAACCCCATGTATAACACATTGCAATAATCCAAGCAGGATGTTCTTCTTTTTCTTTCTGTGCCGTATCACTGGACATTGGCGATCACTCTGGCCTATATAAACATATTTACTGCTGTTCAAAATAAAGAAGTAGATGTCATTCCTGTCCACTGTTAATCCAAACAGGATGTTACCAGAACATAAATGTCACAAGGCTATCTTTGTTCAGGTAGGGTCGTTGTTTGTGTATCTGCCTAAATTGATAAAAGACATTCTGAACCACTGAGGCTACCTATGTGTCTAGTGATAATGGTGGATCAAAGAGCATCTCCTTTAGGGGGAATGCAGTGCCCTCCAGAGTGCCACTTAATTGGACAGATAAATGAAGTATCTCCATCTTCCCTGGATTGAGTCTCAATTTATTGGCCCTCATCCAATCCATTACCCTGCCCAAACACTGGTTCAGGACATCATCTGCCTCACCTGTATTACATGAAAAGGAGAAGTAAAACTGGGTGTCGTCCGCAGTGGTGCGTGAAAGCTCAGCCCACATCCCTGGATAACCTCTCCCAGGGGTTTCATGTAGATGCTGAAAAGCATGGGGAGCAATACACCTACAGCACTATCTTCTGGACTTGGCCAATCAAGTAGGATTGGAACAACTGCAATGCAGTGCCACCACATCACAGTCAGAAAGCTTATCCAAAAAGATACTGTGATCAGTCATATTGAAAGCTGTTGAGAGGTCCAAGAGAACCAAAGGTTTCACTCCCCTGTCTTGCCCCCAGCACAGGTCCTCCCACAGGGGACCAAGGCAGTTTCCATTTCAAAACAAGGCCTGAAACGATATTGAAATGTTTAGATTTTTATTTTATCTAAAAGTAACAAAGAATACTGTAACTTCTGGTGGCACCTTAAAGACTTTGTTATTTTGTCTTAAAGACTTTGTTGTTTTTGCTACAACAGCCAAGCACGGCTACCCATTTGGAAAAAGAATACTGTATTACAGAGGTATAGAACCATTTTTCTCTCAAGACTGCATTCCCCTGGGGGTAATGTGTCTGGGACCACACATTATCTTGACCCATTTCAATCTGGCTTCAGGGCTAGGGTTAGGTGCCCCGATTGATTACCTTTGACAGAAAAGAGATGGATGAGTGCATCACTGTTGATTTTCTTGGACTTCTCAGCAACTTTTGATACTATTACTGTGGTATCATGCTGGCTCGACTTTGAGGGTTGGAGGCATGCTGAGACAGTGGTTCCACTCCTACCTACCGGATCATTCCCAGAACAATCTGGAATTGGGCATTGGGGAACTTCTACATGACCCCATGGCAATTGTACTGTGGCATCCTGTAGGGTTCTATTCTTCTCCCATGGTTTTTAATATCTATATGAATCTACTGGGAGAAGTCATCAGGGATCTGGGGTGAGATGTAACCAGTATGCTGATGACACCCAGCTCTATTTCTTCTTGTCATCTGAATCAGGTGATCCTATACAGATGCTGGATCAATGCCTGGAAACAGTAATGGGTTGGATGAGAGGTAATAAATTTGGACTGAATCCTGACAAAATGGAGGTCCTGTGGGTGGATTGTTCTTGTGTCTGGGAATTGGTAGAAAGTCTGTTCTGGATGAAAGAGCAGGTGTGAAGTCTGGAGTATCTCTTGATCCAGCCTTGTCACTGGAGGCCCAGGTGGCCACAGTGGCACAGAGTGCCTTTGCCCAGTTTTGGCTGGTGTGCCAGCTATTGTCATTCCTGGACAGAGATAGCTTATCCACAGTGTCTTGTGCTCTGGCTTACTAATGTTTGCAATTTAGTAATGCATTTTATGCCCTTGAAGATGATCTGGAAGTTACAATTGGCACAAAATGTGGTAGCCAGGATGCTGACAGGGACAGCTGCCTGGGATGATACAACATTGCTCCTCAAGGACCTGCATTGCTTGCCTATCTGTTTCTGGGCTGAATTCAGGCTGATAGCATTGGCCTACAAATCCCCTTCATGGATCACTGCCTTGTTGTGGTGAAGGGGCTTGCGTAACTCAGTGAAGCCATAAGCTATGCCATGCAGGGCCACCCAAAACGGACAGGTCATGGCAGAGAGTTCTGACAAAATGTGGTCCACTGGAGAAGGAAATGGCAACCCACTCTAGTATTCTTGCCAAGAAAACCCCATGGAACGTATCACAAGGCTAACAGATATGACACCGGAAGATGAGACCTCAGGTCGAAAGATGTCCAATATACTACCGGGGAAGAGCAGAGGGAATTTCCAAGTAGCACCAGAAAGAGTGAAGCGGCTTGGCCAAAGCCGAAAGGACACTCAGCTGTGGATGTGTCTGGTGGTGAAAAGAAAATCCGATGCTGTAAAGAACAATATTGTTTAGGAACCTGGAATGTCAGATCAATGAATCAAGGTAAGCTGGAGGTGGTCAAACATGAGATGGCAAGATTGAACATCGACATCTTGGGAATCAGCAAACTAAAATGGACAAGCATGGGCAAATTTAATTCCGGTGACCATTATATCTACTACTGTGGGCAAAAATCCCTTAGAAGAAATGGAGTAGCACTCATAGTCAACAAAAGGGTGGGAAAAGCAGTACTGGGGTACAATCTCAAAAACGATAGAATGATCTCAGTACGAATCCAAGGCAAACCATTCAACATCACAGTAATTCAAGTCTATGCCCCAACCACTGAGGCCGAAGAAGCTGAGGTTGATGGGTTCTATGAAGACCTACAACACCTTCTAGAACTAACACCAACAAAAGATGTCCTTTTCATCATAGGGGATTGGAATGCTAAAATAGGAAGTCAAGAAATCACCGGGATAACAGGCAAGCATGGTCTTGATGTACAAAATGAAGCAGGACAAAGGCTAATCGAGTTTTGCCAAGAGAACACACTGATCATAGCAAACACTCTTTTCCAACAGCACAAGAGGCGACTCTACACATGGACATCAGCAGATGGTCAATATCAAAATCAGATTGATTATGTCCTTTGCAGCCAAAGATGGAGTACCTCTATACAGTCAGTAAAAACAAGACCTGGAGCTGACTGTGGCTCAGATCATGAGCTGCTTCTTGCAAAATTTTGGCTTAAATGGAAGAACAAAGGGAAAACCACTAAAGCATTCAGGTATGACCTAAATCATATCCCTTATGAATATACAGTGGAGGTGAGGAATAGATTTCAGGGATTAGACCTGATAGACAGAGTGCCTGAGGAACTATGGACGGAGGTCCGTAACATTGTTCAGGAGGCAGCAACAAAATCCATCCCAAAGAAAAAGAAATGCAAGAAAGCCAAGTGGCTGTCTGATGAGGCTTTAAAAGTAGCTGAGGAAAGAAGGGAAGCGAAAAGCAAGGGAGAAAGGGGAGGATATACCCAACTGAATGCAGAGTTCCAGAGAATATCAAGGAGAGACAAGAAGGCCTTCTTAAATGAACAATGCAAAGAAAGAAAACAGTAGAATGGGAAAGACTAGAGATCTTTTCAAGAAAATCGGAGATCTCAAGGGAACATTTTGTGCAAAGACGGGCATGATAAAGGACAAAGAAGGCAGGGACCTAACAGAAGCAGATGAGATTAAGAAGAGGTGGCAAGAATACACAGAAGAACTATACAGGAAATATCCTAATGTCCTTGACAGCCATGATAGTGCGGTCACGGAACTTGAGCTGGACATCCTCGAGAGTGAAGTCAAGTGGGCCTTAGGAAGCATTACTAACAACAAAGCTAGCGGAGTTGACAGTATTCCAGCTGAGCTATTTAAAACCCTAAAAGATTATGCTGTTAAAGTGCTGCACTCAATATGCCAACAAATTTGGAACACTCAACAGTGGCCACAAGACTGGAAAAGGTCAGTTTACATTCTAATTCCAAAGAAGGGCAATGCCAAAGAGTGTTCAAACTACCGTACAATGCGCTCATTTCACACGCCAGCAAGGTTATGCTCAAAATCCTACAAGCTAGGCTTCAGCAGTATGCGAACCAAGAACAACCGAAAGTACAAGCTGGGTTTCAAAGAGGCAGAGGAACTAGAGATCAAATCGCCAACATTCGCTGCATCATGGAGAAAGCAAGAGAATTCCAGAAAAATGTCTATTTCTGCTTCACTGACTACACTAAAGCCTTTGATTGTGTGGATCACAACAAACTCTGGCAAATTCTTAAAGAGATGGGAGTACCAGACCACCTTACCTGTCTCCTGAGAAACCTGTACGAGGGTCAAGAAGCAACAGTAAGAAACAGACATGGAACGACCGATTGGTTCAAAATTGGGAAAGGAGTACGACAAGGCTGCATATTGTCGCCCTGCTTATTTAACTTATATGCAGAGTACATCATGAGAAATGCCGGGTTGGATGAATCACAGGTCGGAATTAAGATTGCTGGGAGAATTATCAACAACCTCAGATACGCAGATAATACCACCCTAATGGCAGAAAGTGAAGAGGATCTCAAATGCCTCTTGTTGAGGGTGAAAGAGGAGAGTGCAAAAGCTGGTTTGAAACTCAACATTAAAAAAACTAAGATCATGGCATCTGGCCCCATCACTTCCTGGCATATAGAAGGGGAAGAAATGGAAGCAGTGACAGATTTTACTTTCTTGGGCTCCATGATCACCGTAGATGGTGACTGTAGCCATGAAATTAAAAGACACTTGCTCCTTGGGAGGAAAGCTATGGCCAACCCAGACAGCATAGTAAGAAGCAGAGACATCACCTTGCCGACAAAGGTCCGTCTAATCAAAGCTATGGTTTTCCCAGTAGTAATGTATGGCTGTGAGAGCTGGACTATAAGGAAGGCTGAGCACTGAAGAATTGATGCTTTCGAACTGTGGTGCTGGAGAAGACTCTTACGAGTCCCCTGGACTGCAAGGAGGTCAAATCAGTCAATCCTAAAGGAAATCAACCCTGAGTGCTCATTGGAAGGACAGATACTGAAGCTGAAGCTCAAATATTTTGGCCACCTAATGCAAAGAGAAAAGTCACTGGAAAAGACCCTGATGCTGGGAAAGATTGAAGGCAAAAGGAGAAGGGGACGGCAGAGGATGAGATGGCTAGATAGCATCACCAATGCAATGAACATGAACTTGAGCACACTCCAGGATAGAGTGGAGGATAGGAAGGCCTGGCGTGCTATGGTCCATGGGGTCACGAAGAGTTGGACACGACTTAACGACTGAACAACAACAACAAAGCCCTAAATGACTTGTGACCCAGGTATCTGAAGTAATGGCTCACCCTGTACCAACCTGCCTGTTCTCTGTGGGGAAGGCCTGTCTTGGTATCCCACCACTAGAGGAAGTACATCGAGTGTTGACATGATGACCTTCTCTGTAGTGGTGCCATGACATTGGAATGCACTCCCACAAGAGATATGTCTGTCCTCAGTGTTACTATCATCTGGCTCCAGCCTAAGACCCATTTGTTCAGCTAGGTGCTTGTAAGTGCTTAGCTCTGCTGCTGAGTAACTGGTTTTTATTAGAGTTTTATTATTGTTTTTTTACTGCTGGATGTTTTAATGTCATTGTTACCTACTCTGGGATTTTCTATGAAAGAAAGGATATAGATGGAAATAAATGAATAAATGGCTTTCTTCAGTGGCAAACTATCAGACCAATTCACAAAACATTTGCCTCCTGCTTCATCATGGATCAAAGAGACCCAATATCAAGGGTTATATGTATAGTTAAAGTGGATATTGTAACTGGCTCCTTTATTCAGACTTGTAGGGACTAAATGAGCATTATGTATTCAGATGTTGAAATCTCAAGGATCACTCCAGTTGCAACCAACTTCAAGGAAATAATTTCCACTAACAGTTTCCATGTCTCACTGGCTTGTTCACTCTGCATTAACTTTGCCGGAGCAACACCTGGAGCCAATCTTGTACGGGGATCTGAGTAGCAACTATTCAGTGCCAACTGCTGCTACTTCTGTTCTGCTGGTCTAGGTGGTCATATTGCATATCTAGACTTTGCACTATCGTACAGTGTCTGTGTATGTAACATACAGATATAATTGTTACCAACCTTAAGATATGCATCAGTCATAAACTATGGCCAAAATCCAGCATATCCAAGAAGGCTTTCTTAAATTGGGCTATGGGGAAGGGGAAGAGCTTGTGCAAGTGAAGATCAGTCCCTCCTAGGGATGTACCAATTGTGTACCTTCCGTGCCACTTGACTTCCACAGTTGCAGCCAGTGCTCCGTTCCGCCATTCACAAGCCCCCATAATTCTCTTTTTTTTCCGCTCCAAAAATTACGAAGATAAATCCGTACCGACAACCATAATTCCGGTGCCCAGCCGTCTCTGTGAGTCTGCATAACTTCTGTAAGAATTGCTATTTTTCATAAATATTTACGTTTGTGGGTTTTTTAATTGAAATCCTCCATCTCCATTTACTTTCAGCCAAAACACTTCCTCTTCCTGGGGGCTTCCCAAAAGAAGGCTGTCTTAGGTGTGCCTGAGCGATAAACTATTTGTTTAAAGCAACACTGTTTTAAAGAAAGAAAAAACCTTTCAAAATGACCATGCCGGTCCTGGAGTGGCATGATCATTTTAAAAGGTTTTTTCTTTCTTTAAAACAGCATTGCTTTAAACAAATAGTTTATCACTCAGGCACACCTAAGACAGCCTTCTTTTGGGAAGCCCCTAGGAAGAGGAAGTGTTTTGGCTGAAAGTAAACGGAGACGGAGGATTTCAATTTAAAAGGAACACCCACAAACAAGGCGTTCATTTTTTAAATTCATTTAAAAAAAACCTTATTTATTATCAGAATATACTACACTGCGTTTTTATTCACGAAAATTTCGCAACTCTTTGCGGATGATGGGGAAAAAGCCGCATGACTGCTGGCTCTGCAGGACCTCGTGGTGCTGTTCCATAGAGGATTCCGTGGCACAGACTGAAGGGAATTCGATCCCATTTCAGTTCGTGGCGGAATTCTCTGACATCCCTAAGTAGGTAACACATTATAAAGTCCTAACTTAATACAGTGTGATCTAACCACTAGTTGTCTATACTGTCCTGTCAGATGGTAAGGGAAACCTTACCATCCCTCTGCTGGCCTGGATTTTTGCTCCGGTCCACCAAAGCAATTAAAAAAAAATAGTTTTCCAAGTGATCACATGGTAAATTAGCACTTAGTAACAATTACCTGTGCTCAGTCTGTTAAGTGATGAGGAGGATCTTGCCACACATTTGCACCTGATCAGAAATCTGATCTAATATTCTTCTCAACACTTGGCAGGACAGTGCAGAAGACCATACCATGGTAACTTACTACTTGGGCAAAAATAATTTCTATTTACCCTAAATCTCAGGTTCACTGTTCACATGAGATTCTGTATTGTGAGCAGTAAACCCGACTGTGGCAGTCTATAAGTCTTTTCATAGCCAAAAAGTTATACTGTTACTTGGATGACAACAAATGTGACAAACAGAATTACTAACAAAGTCAGGGTCATGTTTCTTGCACTTACATAAGCCAAAATTAAAATCAGACACATTCATATCTATCATGTGTCAGTGTTCACTTAATTATGGAACAGCATGGATAACATGTGGCCTGCCATTGTCTCAGTATAAGAGAAATTATAACTTGTCTTAGATAATACATAATAGTCACTGAGAGCTACATATGATTAGTTGATTTGATTATAAAAACCACCAAAAGTGTTGAATAATTTGAAATAGTGGATGAATTTGAAAACATTTGTTTTAATGGTAGTTTATGAACAAGAAAAAAAGGGTTTACACACCCAATGTTGTATTTTTTTATTTCTGGCTTATTTTCATTTATTTATTTTTGCTCAGCTGTAGTTACAATCTGTGGCAATTTAAATGTATGTTGCATTATAATTTTTAATTAGCCTTATTATTGTCTCAATAAATATGCCACTGAGAAATTCTGGAGACATTGGACATAACATGGAAATTAACTTCCATTTCCTAAAGATATTTGTTTATAGAAATATAACGCAAAAATAAATAAAAGAATTTCACCATAAGCCAAAAGTCTGAAATTGGTTATTCATAAATGCATCTCGTGATCAGATTTGGGTCATGTAGAATCTTACAGGTAGGCCACTGAACTTTGCCTAGTGGTGTCAGCTATTGTAAAGCTTATATGGAATAGTTAAGAAAAGCTCAACAAAGGAAAAAGGGCCCAAATTATCATTATGGTGTTTGGCCATACAAAACCAATCCCCAGCCCCCCTTAAAATTGGCTTCCCTGTCACACTCTGCCTTCCCACAGCAGAAAGGAGAAAGAATACAAAGCTGCTTTGTTTTGTTCTCTGGTTGCTGATTCAGATACCGAACTACTGGGTTGTAGAGGAATGCTGCTACAGGGAAGGAAGAAAAACTGGATTTCTTTGAAAGAGAGGGAAATACTTTTTTCTCCTTCCTTATGTTTTCTGGTTTTGAAAACAGATTCTTGTTGGGCTATGTTGGGGCTTGCCAGTGAAGTAGGGGCTGTTTAGTTTTTAGAAAGAGTCCTGCAAGGGACTCAGGCTTATGGGGAGCAACACCACCTGCACTACTAGTAGCACTTCTGTGGTGGAGGCAAGCTGCCACTTGCTGGATGGAAAGAGAAAGGTACTCTGCATGGCACTTTTATGTATTTTTGCTGGCTAGTAAAAATAATTTTTGGCTACTAAGTCTGGATATAACTGCAGACCCCTGTAGTGAAGTAAAGTGGAAAAGGCAGTGGAACAAATGGGGATGAAATATTTTGTGAAAAATAAAAGAAGAAGAGGTGAAGAAGACGGGGCTTGGGAATAAGAAGGATGCATAAAAGAGCAAAGTTACACCAACTCAGCCATTGGGGAGGGGTGTGCCTTAGTGGTAGAGCACCTGCTTAGCATGCAGAAGGTCTCAGGTTCAATCCCCACCATCTCCTAGTAGGGTAGGAAAAACACTTGCTTGAAACTCTGGAGAGCTGCTGTCAGTCAGTGTTGACAATATTGAGCTAGATGGATGACTCAGTATAAGGCAGCTTCCTATGTAAAAATAAATCGTACTGAAGTAATAGATGTGAAGCTGCAGGATGACAAGGGAGATAATTGTGTAGAAAAATCGGGAGGTAATGAAGTCCTACACATAGCAGCATACATGGAAGGAGAAGATACTCATTTCCTGTCCTTCTCAGGAACTCAGCCTTTAGCAGCTAGAACCAGTTTTCAAGTTACCAGTGGCAGGTTTAAGCTTAAATTGGGTGGCCTAAATAAGCACCTAAATTCATGCAGCTTTGTGAATATTCTGTCTTGGTAGGAAGGTGTGTGTGTGTCTGCACGCGCGTGCATATGCATGTGATATAATGTAATATAAGGATGCAAACATTCAGGTGTCCAGTCATCCCAAGCATTGTTTTTGGCAACTGGGCTACTGAAGTGAGCAGGAGGCAGGTTTCCCTCATCTACATTTGCTGCTATGTGTGGGACATGACCACCTTTTCCTCTGACTTTAATTTTGCACCCCTCTACACCAAGCAATACAATACATGATTGTGGGTGGATAGTAATATTTTAACTGCCTTGACCCAGATGTTGTAATACAGGAAGGCTTCACGAGTCAATTTATCAGTCAAACCCAAATATTAATATGTAAGGAAGAAGCTAAATAAACCTTATCTTTTATTATTGCATTATATATCATGGATTCCATAGGTTGCAGCTACATATAACAAACTATTCAGAGGAGTTAAAAGTGTGTTTTTGTAGTAAACACTAGGTTCATAAAGTCTTTATGTCCATAAAACATTTAATTAATGAAACTCAAATGTGTATAAAAACAATTTGTCCTGATTTACAGACTCCCTTCATTTGGAAGCAGCTGCTTAATGTTCTTCTTAAAACACAGCTTGATTCCTTCAGTATTAACAAGCTATTATTGTGAGTTATATCCCTCTTTCAGTGCATAAATTCCCTTAAAGTGTATCTAGAGAAGTTTATAAAATGCAGGCTTAACATTGTTGTAACATATGTTGCAAGGTTTTTAACAATGGCAGTTTTGATGAAACACGTTTATTCCTTGATCTCATAAATTTGGTTTCAGGTTCTTGTTTAGCCTGTTGAGTGTTTTTTCCTGTCACAAGAATTTGATCCCACATTGAAGAAGTTAATGAGCAGTGTAAAGAGAGTTTAGTAAAGGTAATTGATATTGGGAGGATGGTTTAGGTCTTTAGCCTTGCACTCACTTACTCTAGATATTGCCCAAATCAATATAACTCTAATTCTGGAAAATCTTTGAGCTTAGTAAGCTATCAAGAGAGTGAAGCAAATCCTACTTGTCGAATCTTGACTTTCAGGCTAGAACTATGTCTACACAAATAGTCTGAATGTGCCACATATTCTATTTTGCACTTTGCTTGTCCACTGCACAAACACTTTTTATTGTTCTTCAAAACAAAGTGACATATTTGTGCAAACATATGTGTAGCTCACTTTCCATGCATGCCAATAACAGAAGGAGAAAAGTGCTTGTGGCCGCAGTGCAGTCAATCTGGCCCAGTTTTATTTTATAATACAGGGTTGAAGGGCTGTATTAGACAATTGAATTCTCGGTAGATGGTAACTTGGAGGAAAGGAAGTAAAAATTCCTTCATCTGATGGTAGAAATGTTTATCTTAATATTATTTCAGGTTGATCGCCAATCCCATTTTATTCAAGGCTATCGAGTCATATATCGCCAGACATCAGGACTACCCTCTCCTTCTGCATGGCAGACCCTAGAGGTTAAAGTTCCCATTGAGCGTAGCGCTGTCCTAGTCAACTTGAAAAAAGGGGTTACTTATGAAATTAAAGTTCGACCATATTTCAATGAGTTTCAAGGGATGGACAGTGAATCAAAATCTGCCCGTACCACTGAAGAAGGTAAGTAAAACTACTAAAATAACTGACTTACATTTTGGTGTGTCAGTTGCAATGATCTAGTGTCCAATGTTGCTCCAAATATGCGTATGGAGCTTTGCATAACCAGGGGCTATGATGTTTTTGTTGAAGCTCCACAGTGGTCAATTGTAGTCTCTGATACCTTTGAGAATATATGTAGTCTGTTTACTTTGTTTTAATTCATTATATTTCTATTCATAATAAAATTACCAGTCATGACTTAAGAGGATGGGTCTTCTAATGGATCAATAACTGGTTAAATAGAAGTAAGCAGAGAGTAGGAGTAAACAGACTGTTGAAATGAAGTGAATGGTGACATCTCTAAGGATTTGTATTGGTACTATTGCTTTTTAACGTTTCACAAATGATCTTGGATAGCTGAATTTACAGGTAACAACAAATTATTCAGGATTGTATAAGGCCAAGTGGACTGTGAAGAGCCTCAAAGAACCTCCAAATCAGTTGAATGTGTACAACAAAAAGGCAAATTCCATGTTGAGGTTTACAAGAAAGGATTAAAAATAAAACAACCTGTATTGTAATACCTTAATAGAAATCTGTGCCAATTTGGAATGCTGTATATAGTTCTGGTTACTCAATCTCAAAAAGATGTCATAGATCTGCAAAAAATACAAAAATGGCAACTAAAATCATCAAAGGATGATGCAGTTCCCTACAAAGAAAAACTAAAGCACTTGGGGCTCTCTAGAAAGGAAAGAACATGATAATGGTTTAATAACTGTACATGGTGTTGAGAGTCAGGACAGACATAAGAAAATCCTTCTTAACAAAATGCAACATTAGGGATGGCAGAGAATTTCTCCACGAATCTCCGGGAGGCCGAATGCCAATGCATTCGGCCCCCCCAAATTAGTGGAGAAATGGTCCACCCCCCCGCCCGCCCCCCCGGGATGGGACTTACCTTGGCCGAATGTCCTGGCGCTGGCGGCTCCCAGCGGCGGTTCGGCAGCGGTTTGGCAGCAACGGTGGCGGCCGGTCTTCTGACCGGCTGCTGCCGCCGCCGCCATTTCCCTGTAAAAAAAAAAAAAAAAACCTCAAGCAAACGTGATAGGCTACGTAAAGATTTACGTAGCCTATCATGGCTAGATTTTCAAAAAACACCGTGATAGGCTACGTAAATCCTTACGTAGCCTATCACGGCTGACCTTGGGGGAAAAAAAAGTGCGTACACAACTGGCGGCGCCCATGGGCACCGCCATTTGCGTACGCGCTTTTTTTTTTTTCAAAGTCAGCCGTGATAGGCTACATGAGGATTTACGTAGCCTATCACGGCTGACTGCAGGCCAGGGACGCAAACGGCAGCGGCTACGGCCGCCGCCATTTGCGTCCTGGCCAGACAGCAGGATTCGCGGCCGGAGGGACGGGGCGCCTCCCCCCTGGCCAGAATTTTGGCTGGAGGGACAGGGTGCCTCCCCCCCAGCCAGAATTTCAGCGGGGAGGGATGGGGCGCCTCCCCCCCGCCAAGAATTTTGGGGGGAGGAACTGAGCGCCTCCCCCCCACCGCGAAGCAAGCTGCGGGACCAGGTAAGGGACTTTCGTCCATCCCTAAATCTTATGGAATTCATTGGCACAAATTTGCTGATGGCCTAGCTTAAATGGTTTTAAAAGAAAAGTACTTAGATAATTTAGTGAAGCATACATTTATTAATGGCTTTTTACCACAGTACCTAAATCAGGGGTAGGCAACCTGGTGCCCTTTGGATGTTTGGGACTACAGCTCCCATAAGCATACAGCATGGACAATGGTCAGAGATTATGGGAGTTGTAGTCCAAAACATCTGGAGGGCACCAGGTTGCCTACCCATGTTGTAGATGAAACCAAATTCAGAGGAAGTATTCCTATGCATGCCTGTTGCTGGGAGGCAAACTGCAGGAGAGGTCTTCCAGTTCTTGAAGACATCTGAATGGCAACATTGCAAACAGGATACAGGACTAGATGGAATCTTTGTCTGTTTCAGCATGGCTGTTTTTGTGTTGATATGGGGTGAAGGTCTATATGCAACACAAAAATCAGGAAATAATATAACCAAACAACCAGTAAACAGTGAACCAGTAGGATGGGAACTTTTGCTCGTGTATCCTTTTGGTTGTTAATTTACTTCATCTCACTCTTTCCAAATAATGTGAAATTAAGAGCTCTTCTCTTTCGGTTCTAATTCTGTAGATTACTTGAAGAGTCAGCAGGCCTTCCCTGGGGGGAGGGGGGCAAACGGGGCAGTTTGCCCCAGGTCCATACAGCAGGGGGGGCCCTGGGCAAGTATTATTTTATTTTAATAAAATGCAAACCATTCACATGAACCAAGGCAAGGAGAGTTTCTTCTTTTTTTAATTTCAAAAAGCATACTCATACATGCTCAGAATGTTCCTGCTGCTCTAGAGCCTTTCCCTGGATCAGAAAGGCTTTGGAATCTGCCTGGTGCCCAGCGCCAGGCAGTGCTAGCCCCCTAATTAAGAGAAGTGCCACAAAAAATAGGGTCAGCTCAGGCTGGCCAATCAAAGAGGACCCCTCTTTGACTGGGTACTTTGGGCAAAGGAGGGGTACTTTTGGGTGATGGAGGGAGGGGTTACAGAGCAGAAGGCTGGCTAATTGACTGGCCAGTAAATGGCTGGCTGGCCAGTCAGTGGCCAATCAGAGCCACTTGTGGGTGTGTTGGGCGGTCCAAGCACAGTTGAATGGAGTGGGTGGAGTGACTGAGGCACAGTATCTGCTTTATTTCCACTCTACCCTTCTTCACCGGGGGCGGGGGAGAAGAGGAGAGACCAGATCAGGCCATTATTGTTTATTTTTTCATATTTATGCCAGTATGTTCTTCATTTAAAAATTTTTCCAGTCTCTGTTTTGGGTGTCTGGAGAAATTCATAGGTGGTGCTGGGTTGTAAAATGCAACAAAAATCTTTATTCCATCTTGTTTATACCATCTTCCCCCACCCCAACCCCCCGCTCCCAGTGACTGGGGGGAAAAACCATTATGTGGCCTCTGCTAGAAATCACTTTATCTGTGTTGCTATTCTCGATAAACTGAGGTGGGAATGGGCTGTGGTGGTCTGAACTTGTTTCAAATTGGGGCCTTTTTGTGTGTCTTCCATTATACTTGCCTTAAGTAATTAATTGGCCTCCATTTTGTGGTGCTATACAATACTTCTCTGTCTGTTTTTGCCTTTCCCATCTTTTGGTGGTGCAAAGTAATGCTTTAGAGCATATACTTAGGGATAAATGCCTCCTGTTTTGTATTTGCTGTTTTTAAAAATTATTATTTTAAACCCTGTGATTATGTAACTCAAACTCAGCATTGACTTCAATTGCCTGCTGCCTCAGTTTTCCTGTGTGTGAAATGGGTTCCCCACCCTCCCCTGCTTCCAATCATTGATAAGTGATTTCTGCCAGGAATTGCTTTCTCTGTGCTGCTATTCTGGATAAATTGGGGTGGGGTTGGGTTCTGAACTGCTTTTAAATTGGAGGTATTTTTGTCCTCCCTTATGCTTGCCTTAAGTAATGAATTGAGGCCCATGCCTGGCCTCCATTTTGTGGTGCTATACAATGCTAGGGATGTCAGAGAATTCCACCACGAATCTCGGGGAGGCCGAATGCGCTGGCACCCCCGAAATCGGTGGTGGAACGGTCTGCCACCCCCCGCCACCCCCCCGGGACGGGACTTACCTTGGGCGGATCTTCCTGGCAGCGGCGGCTCTGGCGGCAGTTCGGCGGTGGTGCGGCGGCGGCGGCCGGTCTTCCGACCAGCTGCCGCCACCGCTATTTCCAGTTAAAAAAAAAAAAAACGTGATAGGCTACGTAAAGATTTATGCAGCCTATCATGGCTAGATTTTAAAAAAACACCGTGATAGGCTATGTAAATGTTTACGCAGCCTATCATGGCTGATTTAAAAGGGAAAAAAACCACGCGTACGCAAAGGGCGGCGCCCATGGGCGCCGCCATTTGCGTTCCTTATTTTGGCACGTCTTAGTCTATGTAAACATTTACGTAGACTAAGACGGCAAAAATAAGGGGAATGCAAATAGCGTAGATGCTACGCTATTTGCGTTCCCCTTATTTTCGCCTTCTTAGTCTACGTAAATGTTTGCGTAGACTAAGACGTGCCAAAATAAGGAACGCAAATGGCGGCGCCTGTGGGCGCCGCCATTTGTATACGTGCGTTTTTGTTTTTGTTTTAAAATCAGCCGTGATAGGCTACGTAAACATTTACGTAGCCTATCACGGCTGACTGCAGGGACGCAAATGGCAGCGGCTACGGCCACCGCCATTTGCGTCCCTGCTAGCCAGCGGCTGGATGTCCGGCCGCTGGCGGAGCCGGCCAGCGGCTCTGCAGAATTCCTGAGGAGCGGAGCCGGCCGGCCAGAATTTCAGGGGGGAAGGACAGAGCGCCTCCCCCCCCGGCCAGAATTTTGGGGGGAGGGACGGAGCGCCTCCCCCCCACCTCGAATCAATTTCGCTAAAAGGTAAGTGACTTTCGTACATCCCTATAAAATGCTTCTCAATCTGTTTTTTTACCCTTTCCTTCATTTGGCGGTGGAAAGTAACACCTTAGAACACACCGTTCTGGCTAAATTCCTCCTGTTTTCTATTTGCTGGTCAACATCATTGTTTTAAGCCCTGTGATTATGTAACCCATACTCAGCATTGACTTCAATTACCTGCAGCCTCAGTTTTCGTGTGTGTGAAATGGGTTCCTCTCCCCTTTTCTTCCAATCATTGATAAGTTTCCCTTAGAACACATATTCCTGACTAAATGCCTCCTTTTTCTACTTGCTGGGCCACACTTTTAAAAAAGCCTGTGATTATCTATACCCAATATTCAAGAGCAACTTTTCAATCATTTTCAACTTTTTTCCTATAAAGGTCACCCATTATAACAACTTCTGGTCATAATCCTTACTCCACATTGGCTGGTTATGTGGTATACCTCGTAGGCCTTCTTTCAATCATAGGCATTTTCACTCTGAAGTCACAATTAGTGTAATGGCTCTTGCACTCTTGACTGTGCATAGCATTACAGTGGTACAAGGTGTAGTATTTTATTTCTTGTTTTGAACAGAACTATCAGCTCATGTTGTTTTGTATTAATATTGTATTCTGTTCCAGGCTTCTGACAAAAACAAGTTGAGGAAGCAGCTCAGAACTTGGTTCTGGAATACTTCCTGGCAGTGGTTACTATGCCTCTGAAAGCTCTGTGTGCATAGTTCTTCTGGGAGTAGTGAATAGAGGATAGGGGTGGCTGTAAGGGGAGGAGGACGCCATACACCTGTTCTCCCAGCAATTTTAACTGAATGAAAAATAGTATATTTCAAACATTTTTCCACCAATATTACCTTTAAAAATTGTCAATTTGTAAGAGATAAACAACATATATTTAAACATGAAAATACTTGGCCCAGTAATGGAAGGGACACTGCTCTCCAAACCCACTTTAACATTAGGTCTGAAATATTTTTAATTACCTATTGAAGAAAGATTAAAGGTACTAATAATTGTTTATTAGGTATAAATATTTTGATATTTACTTTTTAATTATGAAGCTATTTATATGTATACTACAGTTATCTGAGAAGCTGTGACTTTTTTACGGGACGTATGGTCTTTCAATCATATATAATTTCAAAATGATTGTAATGTTTGTGTGTGACAGGGCCCCCTGAAAATTCCATTGCCCCGGACCCCCAGATTCCTCTGGGCGGCCCTGAGCATCAGTGACATTTTAATTTTGTTAATTTGTTTCATCTCACTGTTTCCAAATAATGTAAAATTAAGAGCTCTTAAATGACAATAATAAGAGTCTTTCTCTTTCTGTTCTAATTCTGTAGATTACTTGAAGAGTCAGTGACATTTTAATTTATGGTCACGGTTTTCTGACAGTGTTTATCAAGTCATCTCATATGATAAAGACTACTTCTTTGTGGAGCAAAGAGTTTTAGGAATGTTCCCTGCCTATAGATATATTCAATTTACAACCCCAAACCTGTTGTGTAGATTAATGTAACCTTCAGCCACTCTGCCTCTTGGTGTCTCCTTCTGTACAACAAAAAGCTGTAACAAATTGTACTGTCAACAGTTAAATGTCAAATGCTGTGTGTGTGTGTTTAAAAAAGCCCACAAAATATATGCTTCTGGAGCAGATGATTTATAGGCTTACTTGGAAAAAATACTGCTTTCACAAAGTGTCATTCCATGGCCATTTTCTTCCGTTCTTTAATTATCTTTGTAATTATCTTGGGTTTATGCTTTTTCAGGCATAATCCCAAATAGATTTTTGTTTTAATGAATATGGTTCACTTCTCAGAGAAAAAGGGCAATCTTTTTAAATGTGTCATATTTCATGCGCTGATGCATTATTCTGCTCTGGGAAATACCTTTTTAATAGGGGAAAAATCTATGTTAAAAAAAACTTTTGAGGTATGATGTGAATATTATAGCTTTTTCAATATTAAATTGTGTATTTCTAGCAAGGCAAATAGTTAAAATGTGTACCTCATTTTTCACTGAATTGAAGAAATGTTTCTTCTGGGGCCTTACTCAAAAAATCGGTTTTACCAGGTATTTCCCCCTTTTCCTGAAGACCAGACATTTGTCACAATTCAGTATCCATTCATCTCCTACCTTTTTGGCCTTGTGAAAGTAACAAATGGAATTCTGTTTGGTTGTGTCTGGAAAAGATGAGCAGCAATTTGGGTGCTTTAATATCTGTGGGAAGGAGCTGAGCACTGGAATAATTGACCTGTCAAGAATCAGGCATGGTGTTCTCCACAAGTCAGCAGTAAGGGAAATGAGAAAACGGTTTAAAAATGTTATTTTTCAGTGTGGTCCATTTAATAACTGCAACACTGTCAGGCAAGTGGTTTAATTTATATTATGGTGTCAGATTTTACAGTGGTATTATTGTACAGATGAAGACAGAACAGTTAGATATTACATATTACAGAGACATATTAATGTGCGTATATTCATATAGGCAAGCATGTAAATCAAAAGGTTTAGAAATATGTCCTGCTCCCACCATCACATTTTAAGCAATAATTTTGGTCAGTGCTGAACAAGATATCTGCAGAACAGTTTCCTGTTTATTTTCTAGCCTTGTTTGCTCACACACCATCTCGAACATTTTATGACTAGAATATATATCATATAATCATTTTGCTATTTCTTCAATTGCATGGTGCAGCAAAGCCACCAGCCATTTGCCAGGTAGGTTTAGTGGAAAGATGAGAGTAGCTGATGGGTTTCATAATCTATCTCTAAAGGATATTCTTGGATGTTGAGGTTAGCTTGATAAAATCTACATATTAAAATCTCTCTCCGAGGCCTGCAACAACATATTGCAGTATGGAATGCTCCTGTGCAGTATTCCTGACAGTCAGTCATGCCCTCCTTCAGGATTCAACTTTTCACTTCCCCTCCCACCAGGTTTTAATTCCCCCTGCCCCCGTGCCCAGTCAGCATCCCATGACTACTGAGCATGCCCAGCCCTCATTGGGATGCCTTATTGGTTTCCCCTCCCCACTTAGTTTTTTTTCTAAATGTTTTTTGAACTTCTGCAAAATTTAGTGTTCCCTCAAGTCTGCCTATACCTCCTCTCGATGGATGATTTGGCTACATAAGGATCCATACTGACCTCTGAACTTGGAATGATACTGCTCCTTCCTCTTTCACTGATGTTTGCAGTCCATGGCTGTGATCTAGGACAAATTCAGGACAGATAAAAGGAAGTACGTTTTCACACAGTGCATAGTTAATTAATGGAATTCGCTACTACAGGATGTAGTGATGGCCACCAACTTGGATGGCTTTGAAAGGGGATTAGACAAATTCCTGGAGGAGAAGGCTATCAACGGCTACTAGGCCTGATGTCTATATGCTATCTCCAATATCAGAGGCAGTATGCCTGTGTACACCAGATGCTGGGGGAGGGTGCTGTTGCACTCATGTCCTGCTTATGGGTTTCCTGTGGGCCTCTGGTTGGCCACTGTATGAGCAGAATGGTGGACTAGATGGGTCCTTGATCTGATCCAGCATGGTTCTTATGTTCTTATCTAGAGATATCCATTTAGCCATACAAAACAGCTTGCACATGAACTGCAATGCCTCCTTTCTTTCCTTGTCTCTTAATATCTGGGGCACTACTGCTAAGAAAGCAAAGGCAAAAGTTATGCTGTGTGTAGAAAACCAACACAAATTTCTCTGAGTCATAGCCCATGTACCTTTATGGTAGTTGGAGAGCATAATCAATATTTCTAAGGTGCTTAAAGTGTACAAGGTAGGGTTCTTCTCACAGGCTTACTTCCTAACTGTCAGGGATATTGAAAAATGATGTTAAAGCTAAAGCAGCTCAACATTACGTTTGAATGTGTATGTCTGTCACTTTCCTTCTGCATGAAAAAACTACATGAACGAGAGTCTGGTAATCCATGTAAAACAGGGATGGGCAACTTATGGCCCTCCAAATGTTTCATGCGTCTACATATTTAGGCTGGTTTCAAGCATTAACTTTTTCTCAGATATTACCTCCTTTTACAACGTGTAACAAAGTGAGGTTCTTTTTCCCAATTTGTTATCTCTCTTTGGTACAGCTCCAAGTGCCCCTCCACAATCTGTTACTGTTCTGACGGTTGGAAACCACAACAGCACCAGTATCAGCATTTCTTGGGACCCTCCACCTCCAGATCACCAAAATGGAATAATTCAAGAATACAAGGTAGGATTGAAATACAGCAGGAAGGAAACATCTAAAAATGTTGTGCATGATTTGTATTAATAGAGATAATAAATAATTTCTGGAGCCCCCCCCCTTTTTTTTTGTTCTCTACATTAAGCATCCCCACAACATTGCTGTGGAGTAGCTCATTGATATTCCCATACACAGATGTAGGAAGTGTGAGAGAATGTCTTTCACAGACAGTTCACTGTAAAAAGTGTTCTTCAATTGTTACTTTCCTTATATATCTCTGGGCCAAACTATACGTTATGTTAATGTGCAGCCTGTACCTATGCTTCTGTTTTTACTTTGATTACAGGTTCAGGAGGGAAGGAGGGGTAAAATTGTTACCAGGGATATATGGGGAGAGGAGGTTTATCTCTTCTTTATCAAGTTTGACTGGAACTGAAATCCACCCGCACCCCCTACACATGCGGCTACAATACTTAGGAAAGAAGTCTCCCCTTCCCGCACACTGTGTTCCAAAAAAGGATCATCACCTCCATACGTCTGCAATTAATAAAAATAAAAAGTCAGATTTAACTACACACTGCATATTAAGCATAATGTGTAGTTTAGCCCTCAATTAGGTAGGATAGTGTGAGAGGTGCTCACTATTTCAACAGGGCTGAACAGAAAGTTGCATCTGGAAACCCAAATGCTGTCTGCTGCCCAAGGTGTGTGTATCTTGAAATAACATGATATCTCAGAAGCAATCCTTTTTGTAGAGTTGAAAAAAAATCTAAATAGCAGAAACACACGTGAGGCATGTGATATGCTCTTTCACTGAGAATTTCAACATCCTGGAATTAAAAGGGGCATGTTTGATACCATGGAAGAAGGTAAGTCTTCTGATAAATCTTGGGTTCATTTTTGAAGTAACAAATTCAGTGTTGTTGATAGAGCCCAAGCTGCAAGAGAGTTTCAACCTTCCTTTTAGCAATATTACTGTTCTAAAAAGAAGCAATTCCCTCTAGAAACATGCAAGAGTTTGCATTCACCAACTGAGGCTTTAACTTTTTTTCCTAGCAGTCCCCACTGCTGCCTTTAAAACTGTTTCTGAAGCTCTTCAAAAGAATTGTGATCAGACCCAGCTTTTGACATTTTCACACCTGAAGCAAAAAAATCAAAATGACAGCAGGCCCCTTCCGCCCAGCTTAAGACTGGAGCTCATTGTGTTTTAACTACACAGAGAGAATGGAGTCAGAGGTAGAGAAATAGCAAGCTACTCTGGAATCTCTTACCCAAAGCAACTACTTCATGTTGCTTTACAGTAAGATTGCCCACTCATAGCTGGGGGAAGGAAAACTACTGTAACAAAATATATATAGTCCCACTGGGCATGCAGAGAGCATTGTAAAGTTAATAGGCATATGGCCACAGTTGTTAGCAAGAAGTCACCATCCATGTGTTAAACTGTCTCCAGGGCCATAACCACACATCCAAAAAATCCCAGGCCACAGGTTGTTAGAGCTAATCATTTTCCTTGTTTCTTATTGGCCATATTGGCTAGCATGCCATAAACTTAAAGATAATAAGTTGCATTCAGAATTGACTTTCTGTAAATGGAAGGGCTACTTCTGTTGGTAGTGTAGGGATGTGCGAAACCCCCTTACCTGGAGTCCGCGGGGGGAGGCGTCTCTCCCCCCCAGAATCCTTGCCGGCTGGTCGGCTCCGCTCCACAGCAAGTCCGTGGAGCGGCTGGCCGGCTCTGGCCGCTGACGGACTTCCGGCCTCTGGGACGCAAACAGCGTCTGGCATAGCGGACGCCATTTGTGTCCCTGCTCTTTGCCGCGATAGGCTACGTAAAGATTTACGTAGCCTATTACTGCAAAGAACAGGGATGCAAATGGCGTCCGCTATGCCAGATGCCATGTTCTTCACAGGACAGCAGCGGACGGACTGGACTGGCCAGTGGAATGTAGGATCTGTTCTGCAGCAACTTCACAGGGTGGCAGAGGTGAGTGGTCCGTTCCGCCATGGACTCCGAGGGGCCGGATTCTTTAGAATCCAGCCTCATTGGAGTCCGTGGAGGAATTCTCTAACATCCCTATGGTAGTAGGAACTGGGATTCAGTGGAGTTCCTCTGCTGGAGGAAGGGTGCAGGGTGCTCATTTTTTATGGTTCCTTCCCCCTGCAGCCCTGAGCACCACCTTACACACTGTTCTGGAGGGTCACAGGTTTTCAGGTGCAGAGGGGGCTGCCATGGAGGCAAAAATCACTCCCTCTTCCATCTGTGGGATTATCCTGTTCATGGACTTCTGCTCCGCACAACTCTGGATCCAACCTAATATTAATTAGCATACATATAGATCTATTAATTCTATTTTTTTGAAGTTTTCTGATTAAATATAGGTATCTGCATGTTTTTTTAACAAGGATATTCTTTTTATTCTCTTGAAGAGTATGCTAAGCATTATAATAGGTGATTGTATATATTTTGTTGATTTAACCTTTTACATGGATAAACATGCCTACATCAATGCATCATTTTCTTTTCTAGTATGGAAAACACAAGATAACTTTTTTTCCCCCTGAGATTGGTGAATGCCCTTGACATGTGGTGTTTCTCACTGTGCTGATTTGGGCATATTTCCTATTTTACTGATATTTTGTATAACCACATTGAACCATCCTCTCCCTCCCTCCCTCTACCTCTCTCTCTCTCTCTCTCTCTCTCTCTCTCTCTCACACACACACACACACACCCATTACAAAGGTTTGTATATTCTTTAGGCAATCAGAGAAATTCTGCTATCTGTCAATCCTCTGAGTATATATATATAGCCTGATCCAGTGCCTCCAGTATAAGCAAAGACCCCACTGTGGATATTCCACTTTATCGTTTTCATAAGAAACAGGATCACTCTGGACAAGAATAACACACAACACCACTTACATCATTTGACAAGCATCACCTTCCTTTGGTACTATAATTTCACAGATGAATACATGATTTCTTGAGGTCCCTAGAGCTCAAGCATTCTGGACTATTACAGTAATTGAATATCAAGTCATTTTTACTTTTAAAAAGTCCTGCAATTTTGTCATTGTTTTTCAAAAACACATTGTGTGTTTTTTTTAAAAAAAACCCACACACGTATAAATATAAGAAACAAAGAAATGCCTTGAAATAATCTACTCTGTATCACAAAGTAATGGTTTGTATTATAACACATACTGGAAATGTTAAGGTGCTCTTTGTGTATTTCTTAAATGGTAGCAAGAAGAAGAAACCTGGAATATAGAACATGAAAAACAGAAAGTAAATTAATAGTACAGCTACAAGAACTCCTTCCTTTTCATGTATTAGCATATTTTTGTATATTAATATGTGAATTAATCATGTCTTTAAGATGACAGTCTAAAATATAAAGACTAAAAGATATAATTACTGAACCCTTATTCTTATTGAGTTTTTGGTGTCTCTTTAACTCTTCAGTACTAGCCAGGTTTTTAGGAGGTTCAGTCCCAGTTTCCTTACCTTTCACAGATATTCTTTGCAACTTTGATTAAGACACTGTTGCCAGACTGCTTCCATTTCATCCTGACATGTTCATTTTGTCTGTCTATACCTGGCAAGGGTGAGCAGCTTAAGGCAAAGTTGCATGGTTGTCACGACCAGCATCCACCCCCACTGAAATAGAGAAGGACCTAAATGCCCCAGAGCAATGGGACTCCTGGATGAGCTAAGCCAGTCTCCCTGTATCCAAATGCAATCAAGGCCACACCCTGTCACCCATTTACTGACAATACCAAGCGTCATGCCCTGTGTGCCTTTGTTACCATCCAATAGGGATGTACAGGAATTTTGTTTCAGATAACCAGAACTTTCCCTATTCTCAACCTCAAATATGAATAGGAGGACATTTTTCAGAAAAAGCTTGCATATTCCCAAACTTGCAATCATATTCGAAAAATCCATTTTTAAAAAAATATGCACATTTTCACACTTTAGTCAATGAGGGGAGTGCGAACTCTGGAAAAATGGGCACAGAAATGTGCACTTTCCCTGTTCGAATGTAAAGAAGAACAAGTTGCAAACAAAAACGGGAGCAAGATCAACTAAGCTTCAAAGTGGACTTCGGAGAATCTCGGCAGGCTTGAGCATCCCTGGTTCTTCCTTCCCTGCCATCCAGTGTAGTACACCCATCAAGAATCTCTCGCCACTTTTCAGAAATCAGATGGATTCAGTATTTTTTTATATCAATAGAGGGCTAAATATGTTTAGAATCTAGATGTGAGAAGTCACACCATGTAATATGTAGTAGTCCTATTGGAGTCAGTGTACTTTAGAATCTATTGTGTGAAGATATTTGATATCTCTGAGGGGCAAATTAAACATTACCATTCTCTGTTACTACCTTAGATAAACATTAATCTAACTACACATACTGAGAACATTTCTGATTTGAAATGTTTATTACAAATCTCTCTCTTTCTTGGACATTTTTTATCTTGATTTCTTTTCTTTCTACTTTCCTTATGTATCCAGTCTGTATTCTCATAAAAATAGGGCCTTTGTCCATTCTGTAGTAATATTATAAAGAGTAAAGATAGCTATTCTGGTCCATGAGAAGAAAACCCAAAATCGACAGTTGGGCAATACCTTTATTAGGGCCCACCAAAATGCCACCAAAGTGTGCATGTTATTATGTATTTATTATTCAAATTTATATACTGCTATCCACAAAGTATCAAAGTGGTGAGCATAAAATATAGTGACATAAAACAGCAATAAATATAACAATAAAAACAACACAATACAAAGTAATCGGGAGTAAAAACCACACACTCTACTGTGCACTACAGACCACAGCTGGCTGGGTCACAGTTCAGGGAAAGCCTATGTAAAGAGATCAGTTTTAAGAAGACGTCTGAATTTCAGAACTGTGGGGGGCCTGCCTAATGTCAATTCGTAAAGTGTTTCAGAGAGAGAGTGCTTCAACACTAAATGTTCTGCTGCAAGTGCTTCTGAGGTGAACCTCAGGAGCATGTGGCACCATCAGAACTGGTATTGCCTAGCTGTGGATTCTAGTAATATTAAGTGCTTTAGAATAATAAATCATAATAACTACATAAATGGATTTATAGATATTTCAAGCCTTCACTAAAAATTCAAATGAATATAACCAATTAGATTTACGAAGTATATGTATTTTTATGGGATATGGCTAATACCCTGTATTGTTTCTCAAATGAGGGTAAGAAATTGTTTCTTCAAAATTTTATCTCCCTATTGTAGATCTGGTGCTTGGGTAATGAAACAAAATTTCATATCAACAAGACCGTAGATGCAGCTATTCGATCTGTAGTGATTGGAGGCCTCTATCCAGGTATTCAGTACAGAGTAGAAGTTGCAGCCAGTACCAGTGCTGGAGTAGGAGTGAAAAGTGAACCTCAACACATAGTCATTGGTAAGTAATTATCTCTTTCATTTTTCTGTTTCTATAATGCCTTTCACAAATCTCAGTGGAATATATAAAAAGCAGCTATGTGCTGCATTACTCTTTCTCTTTAGAAAAAATTCCAAAATGAAAACCAGTGAAATGGCTCTTATTTTCCTGAAATATATTAAAAACATAGATTAGTCCATTAAATTAATGTTGCATTATGAATACATCACTTAAGCAATTCACTAAATTTATAGAACAGCTGACTAATGCTTTATCATCAGCTGATTAAGATTGCTAGATTATTCTTGTATTTATGTGTCTGGTGCCCAAGGCCACGTTTAAAGTTTGTTTTCTGAACACGTGAGGTTTAAAGTTTATCAGCTATTCTAAGCAGATGGCCTATTATATCTTATGCCAAAGCACAAGAAGTCTTGAGTCCAAATAGAGGGAAAAGCTGGTAATGTCATCTATTTCCTTTGAAATGTCTGTTTCTTGTTAGTAGTTTCCACGCATAATTAATTTCATGATCTGAGGCAAACCTAGAACCTTACCCTTCTGAGAAACATCTCAAACATAAATAAAGAAATAAAGAAATCCAAGAGGGAATGAAATATGCAATACAGCTGCAATCAGCTGTGCACTACATTGCTGTGGAGACAATAAAATAAAATCTGTCTGTTTTAAATAAGAACCAATCAGTACAATCAGAATAATAACATGGTAGAGTTCTTTTGGGACTCAAGGAGGGCGTTTCATATTTAAATGTTCCTTCATGTAAAAAAGCCCCACCTACCTGCACTTAGAAAAGTAGCACCTCAGAGAGAGAAAGATTATAGCCTAGCCTTTGCTCTGATGAGCAAGTAGTGTTTTTGGCAGTGCATGAATCACAGTGCTAATACAGACTCTATACTGAAAGCCTACAATCTGGCAGCTCCTTGAATTTACATTAGAGAGCTGTTGGGTGGGCAAGGGATGATACAATACATGATAGCCGCATTGTTGGAGAGATGTAAGAACAAATGGATAGAGTGGACTTAAGAGGCAAGGCAGACAAGAGAAGCTGACGAGAGGGAAGTGAATAAAGCTGACATCATGGAGAAGGAAGACACTCACCCCACCAACTATCACCACATCCTTCAAGATGTGCAGTATTGAAAACAGGACCAAGTCAAAAGGATGAGGCATGTGACTAAATTGGGGGAGGGGCTGTAGCTCAGCGGGAGAGCCCCTGCTTTGCATGCAGAAGGTCCCAGGTTCAGTCCTCAGCATCTTCAGGTAGGGCTGAAAAAAGGGCCTGCCTAAAACCCAGGAAAACTGGTCCTAGTTACTGGGCTAGATGCACCAGTGGTCTGACTCAGTATAAGGTAGCTTCCTCTGTTGCTAACCAGGACAGCAATAGATCATGCTGTTGAAGGGGCTCTGTTCAGAACAGAGTGGGCATTCAAATGACTGGGACTCAAAAGACAGAGACAGAGAATGTAGCATATTGTTTCCTCATAAGCTTCTCTTACTTCACTTAAGAGTTAACTTATGCATAGACTCCATCGCTGGTGTAATAATATGAGAAACAGCTGTAAACTTTCATAGTAATAGGTGCAATCGAATCTGATGTGTCTAATTAATTTTTGGTGCAGCAAATTAGTTTTGTTCTTCATTACTTTCCAATGGGAGGAAGACATTATATTTCATTATATTTTTGTCTGCAGAAACAATGGAGCGTTACAGGTCACACATATCCCTCGTCTGTATTCTAATTAGCTGAACTGACAGCATTGTTATAGAAACACCTGCAGTATATGAAGCAATACACTGATACTTTCCCTGACACACACACGCTTACACTCACACACACACACACACACACACACAGAGAGGAATATAAAACTTCTGATTAAATATAACATAAAGAAACGGTAAATTAATAGGATGTTTCTCCATATCCTAACACTTACATTAATTCTGTTGAACATCAATGGGAAACGAACATCCATATTCATTTATGTTCAGCTGCTGAAATCACAAAGCATATGTTATTCTGACATTTAAATGAATTATTACTTTTGCACATGTAATTGCAAGGCACTGAAGAGTAGAACAAGCTGCCGGGCTGCTAACTCAAAAGTACACTGACCTAATTTGAAAACCAGCCTTCCCAAGGAAGAGCCTGTGGGAGGCTTTGGAGTCCTCTGAAAACTTCCTTGAAGGTGTTTTCTTTTCTGCAGTTAAATGGAAAGGGATTCTGAACTCATAGGAATTGCAATTGGTGCAGTTTTAAGGTGCACTGCACACAGGGAATAAGATGCCATTCCATCATCAGGCTAGCATGGGTGCAGGCTAGAGGAATGGAAAAGGGTAATGAAAAAGAAAGCTAATGGTACTTAGAGCCACAGTCACTACTCAGCAGGCTGTCAGGACAAACCTAATGCATTCTGCAATGTGGACACTACAAATTATAGTGACTCCTTTGTTCCAGCCATGTGCAATTCCCTCTGGGTTTCAATAATTTCCTTCTCTGTCACATACCATAAGCAGCAAGAGGTTTTCTGTATCCACTGAAAGGCTTCAGAACTGCTCCATGGATTTTCACCAACAAAGTGTCATTTGAAAGCTTATGGCATCCAGGCAACACTAAAGCTGTTCAATTTAGCACATTGCTCATTTACCTTGGAATTCCTATTCTGAGGTCTGGCTGTTGCCCCTTAGCTGCCTAGGCTGCCCTGCTTTTTTCTGACATCACAGCAGTTAAGCCAATGCCCAGCCTGAAGTTTTAATTTTTGTGAACTGCCCAGAGAGTTTCAGCTATTGGCGGTATATAACTAAGTAAGTAAGTAAGTAAGTACCATGCCTGTCAAGCCTCACTGAAGATCAGGACATCAGAACAAATTAACCACATTGTACTGGAAAGATATTCATTGACCCATGGTCTGTGAATGGACTCATGTTATAATATTGGGTTGTATCCAATATTGGCGATCTATCAATGAAATGAAACCCGCTGGTAGAACTGATTGTGACCCCCACACACACACCCCAAATCTTTCTGGAGAGTCCCCCAACCAGAAGTCCCATTGCACAAGCAGACGTCCACTTGTGCAATGTGGGTTTTAACCTACTACTTTAGCTTCATATGAAACTTTTTGCTTTAAAAGTAGTATTTCATCCCGGTTAGAAAGTTTGGCAAAGGGGCCTACAATTAAAATGTTGAATTCTTATGAAGCATCACTGATTATCATAATATTTGTTTTAAAACTGAATGATTTAGAGACTGAATTAGAGAGTGGAAAACAAAGCTTAATGTTTTGCATTTGCTTGGCTAATTGAAAGAAGAGATGCTGAAGGAGAATAGTGATGTATGTTCCATATTTTGTAAAGGCCAATTACCAAGAGATATTAAACACTTTCGCCTGAAACCAATATTTAGTGAGAGCGCTAGCCAGATTTCTGTATACTTCAGTAGCTTGCGCATTCACAAATCACTGAGTGTATTTTCAAGAAATGTTATTTAAAGTTATAATAAAGCCCTTCTACTCCAGTGCTATGCTTCACTGTGCCGAAGCCTATTGATCTTCAGTGCTGAGCCATGATAGCGGCACTATCATCGGTAGTGTCATATATATTCCAGCTCTTTCTGTTTGCCAGTAACTTTTGGAGAGTTACTATACTTGTTGGTCTTCAGAGTTTAGCTTTTTCCCAGTGTCCTTAGAAGTTAAACATTGTGGTGGGGATCATCTATGCATATACTAACAGAGTAATCCTGCCAGTGGAGCTCGAAAGGGAGAATAAGTGCTTTGTCCAAAATCCTGATGGACTCAACTTTTTCTCCCCCCCCCACCCCCCTCTCAGGTTTTTGCCCTCTTTACTCTTATGATTTTTCTCCTATTGGTTGCGGTGTTGCATTTCCTCCAAGTTCGGTTGTGTGTTGGGAATTCAGTTCAGCCCTAACAGGCCCTTGGAGCACCCTCTTTTTTCCTCTACTGACAACAGAGCTTCTATGTTAGAGTAGCAAGGGCCATGGAAATATCCATAATGACTGGGTTGTGGCTTGTGATGTCTCTCTCTACCCTTGAAGGGGGAGATCTGACACCCTCCCAGGGACCATAGGATTGCAGTCTAAAGCACTGTGTGATGCACAGCCTGCCATTTCACACACTACAACTGCTAAGATTTCTTTTGACCTGCTTGTAATATATGGTTGGCAATTATATTTTTCTAGTAAACCTTTAACCAAAATCCTTTTCTGGCTTTTAAACTGGTGGATGGCAAATGGTAGCTGAATTAATAAATTCTGCATACAGAGGTAACGAGAACCCTTGAGCCATGTGTAATATGGTGGGGGTGGTGACTAACACAGTGATCCTTCCTTTGAGAACAGGAGTGTTACAAATTATCCAGTTTTCTTCTGCAAAATCTGGGAGGGTATGTCACCATAGGATCCAAAGATACCACTACAATGCCTGTGGATTCTTATACAGGTGCAGTGCTGCAACTAGAACTTTTTATAGTAGTAGTTTGTGATCAGCAAATGGTTAAAGGTGGATAGTTCCTTAGCTGCTGTGGCACAAGCCTCTCCTTGCACCTTGCAGGTATGATTCATTTACATTTCCAGGGTGAATCTGTGACTTGAGATGTAATATGAGAATTAGATAATACAAACACTGCTTTTGCTAGCCTCAAATAGGCTGAGTATGTCTTAAGGCTGTAAAGTCTAATGAAATAAAATGGATGCAAATGTTGCTAGGATTTGATAAGTATTTACAGAAGGCATCTTTCTCTGCTCTGGCAATGAATGGATAGGATTGGGAAATAACACACCTAGCCTTCAGTCATTTGCAACTAGGTTAACAAATGACCTAATTTTTATTTACCTGAGGCTTGAACAAATGTGCTGACATAGCATTGGCTTCATTCCAGAAAGCGAACTGCTCCCTTAATCATTCTGAAAACAAAAACATGTTTTTTCAAAGCAAGGCACACGATACAATTTTTTAACCTTTTGCACTGTGGTCATTGCTTTCATACACATTCTAAAGCCTGGATTTAAAGAACAGAGAATTATTTAAGGAACTATTTGCTGTCTAAAGTAATAGCAATATGACACTGAATTACCTAAGGGATTCAAGTATCTTATAGCTTGGCAACTATATTTCAATAAATTATGGGAATATAGCTCATTGCACATCAAAGACTGTAAATTGTGTCATTTTTAAAAAGCTATCTAATCAGAGCTAGCTTGCTCCAAAGTGCAGGATTAATTTGCTGGGCAAAGAGTTTATTTTTGATATTAGACATTTTAATGACTACAGAATTGTTTGTATTCATTGGCAGAACATGGAAAGGAGCGAGCCTAATTTTGCTGAGCCATTCAAATGGCTACTTAATTACAGTATATGCCAGTTTGGTGGCCCCACATTTTGCCATTTATTTGCTAGCAGCTTTTTAGTCTTGGTGTTTGGTCCATTTACTTCACTAAAGGGAAGAAATGAACGTCTAGAGAGAAATAGTGATTTCCAAAACAAGATCAGTCAGTATATGCTTTCTGCTACATATTATCTGCGTTGCACATTAGGGGGTCTATAACTATTATATGATTAATTTGCACACTGGAACATTTTTTTTTTTTCTAAAGAAGGATTTTGTATATATCCAGACACCAGCTGTAGAAGGTTCACACAAATATTTTTCCCATTGTTTGACTGCAGTCTTTTTTCTTTTGTAAAAATCAATAAAATAGTGTGATGGGAAAATATGTTGATGTCCTAGCTGTGCAGTCAGTTATATCTTGCATTAGTGGCCTAACCTTACACTATGTACTTGGAAACTTTAACTTTATATTGGCTTGGATCCTAAATTGCTCCTTTGATAATGTAAGGGGGGCAGTGTCAGCCAACTGCTCTCCATCTGCACCTAGCCCCCACAACACATGCAAGATATCCCACAGCACTCCCAAAGGTCCCCCAACCCTCAGGAACAGATTTTAAGGGGCACAGGAGTCTGCAGAGGGAAAGGGATGCAGGAAAGCTCTGTTACATGAATATGACTCCTATTCCATTCATAGAAGGAAAATTAGGATTCAACTACTTTTACAGTACTATAGGTTGTAATTTTAAAAAAACAACACCTCCATTTGAATACTGTATTCCGGGGTGTACAACCTGCAGTCCAGGGACCACTTGCAGCTCCCTGCCTCCCCAGGGCCCTTACTGTGGCCTCCCAAGCTGGGGGGTGGGGGCTGGCCTCCCCCTGCCAATTTAACTCCTGCCTGTATTCTCCACTCACCCTCAGAGCTCCTCATAAAGATTGTTCTTTCTCTACCACTGCTAGTACTGAGGAAAGAGTGATCTGTATCAGGATCACTGGGAAGTGTGTGCATGCATGCGTGTGCAGCCCACAACCCTCAAACTGGCATCATATGTGGCCCTTGAGGCTGAAATGGTTGTGCACCCTCACTCTATTCCCACATGCCTGTTTCTATTATATGCAATGGCTATCCAACCTCTTTGTTTTCAGAAGTCATATTCTATCCTCCTAAGAGGGAGCTGGGGGCACAGAAAGAAGGTTTTGTCACACAAAGCGATGGTTTCGTAAGTGTTCAAGTTCCATAAGAAATTTGGCACCATCTTGCCATAAAAACGTCATAGTTACGCAATGTGTATAATGGCTTTAACAATTGTTCTTAAGAAATCTTACAATTTCTGCTGTAAGGCATAGTTAGAATTGTCATCATCTTTGTCTTTAATCATCTATAATGCTCTTTTTTTTCTTTTGTTTTTTACCAGGAAGTCGTAATGAAGTCGTCATCACGGAAAACAACAACAGCATAACGGAGCAAATAACAGATGTTGTTAAGCAACCTGCCTTTATAGCTGGAATTGGTGGTGCATGCTGGGTAATACTGATGGGTTTCAGTATCTGGCTGTACTGGCGCAGAAAGAAGAGGAAGGGCCTCAGCAATTATGCAGGTAAAAACAGGAACTGTTTTATATATATATTCAGCAAGAACATTGCTAGTTGATGAAACAATGAGTGGAATGGGTGAATGCTATATGCTTGCTCATTATGCTGCTTAAGAACAGGGATATGAAGAGCTTTGAGTGCATTGCTCTGCACCACATTTCATCATTGCTACAAGAAAGTTGTTTAATAGTCTCATAATGAGTACATCTGATATAAGACACCAAGAATTTTAGGTGCACTTTTCCATTTGGGTTCTGTTGTAGAAGGAAGTCTACATTGTAGAGGCCCATAAATCCAGCTAATATGTTTGCAAAGGTGAACAAGCAAGTATGCAACTAAATTGGCACTTATATAGCTAAAATTACTGTAAACAAAGTCCTATAGTATTTTCTGTGTGAAGCAATTAATTTTGCGGTATTCACAACTACTTCCACAATCAGGCAGTTGTGACTAAATGTAGCTAGATGAGGGCCAATAATGATTTTTGTGCTTGGAAGTTAAAATAGTTAATCTATCCCACTTTAGACCATGAATGACAAGTGATATAGAGAATGTATATACTTTGTACTGCATTGTCCCAATGTTGTATTTATTAAGCAGTAGAGTTCACCCAAGTGAATAGTAGTTATTCCTTTATTTGGACCCTTCGTCACTTCATTTGATCACACTGGACATGATTCAAAGCCCTATTTGTGAAACAGCCTTCTTGTTTTCTTCATTTAAACACAACAGTCCAGAGACACATGTGAGGCTCCCAGATGCGTGCAAGATGCATTTTCATGTTCATAAAAGAAATGGAGATGCATAGGCATGGACTTTGGAAACTCTCAGTCCTCTGATTTTCACTGTGTTCCATTATTTTGGATCAGATAAAGTTCTGTATCCATATTCTGAAAGCAACGTAGGAGGATGTTGAGAGAATATTTCTCACGTTTAAAGGCTGTGCTAGGGGATGCCAGCTGGCTGGGGCATGCTGGGAATTGTAGACCTTTTTTTCTGTCTAAACATGCATAGGATGGTGTGCTTAGGGAGCAAACCTATGTGGAGAGGCAGCTGCCTCCAAACTCGGAGGCAACTGCCTATCTAACGCAGGGTGGGCGGAATGCGGAGGGGATTTGCTCCTCTGCACTCCGGCCATCCTGACTCGTGGCTAGAGGGCCGATTTTGGCTGTCTAGCCACAGGACATCAGAGAAGGGCGGGGGAGGCCAGACAATGCATAGGAAGTGTCGTACCGGCACTTCCACTCTCCCCTCCCCAGGAAGGCCCACTTTTCCCCACTCCACACTGCTCTTCCTAGCGCAGAGCCTGGGGACAATCCACACCACCTACAAGGTGGTGGGCAAGGGGGCAGGGAGTTACTTTTCTGAGAACTGACCTTGGAGCACAGGCTCCGAGGTTGGTTCCTGGAAACCGAACAATCCTGTGGACATCTAGCTACTGCCTAGCAGCCATAGGATTGCTCCCTAAGTGACTTATTCCAATCTGGTCCTGTGCTTAAAAACTAATTATAATTCACAGATGAGTTGAAACCAACACAAAAGCAAAAGGGCGCTAAAAAAAGTTTTTACCCTTTGTGTATGGTCTGGAATGAAACAGAAGCGCTAAGCACCATGCTTCCCATGGCAGTTGAATCAGAAAACTCTTTTTGCTCTGTGAATTTCTGTAGAATTCAGCCACCAACTTTGGTACATTATTATTTCCAAGAAAGAAAACATCTCTGATTATTTATGTACCCTTGCAATTTAAATTGCTTTTGGTTGTGTATGCCATGCAAATCTGACTCTAGAATCCTATTGGTTTCTTCTTAATTTTATACAGTGAGCCCAAATGATGATGGTGGTGAAGCTACATCATTCATAGATGGTGCCGTCTGCACATGTTTTCCTTCATTTCTTTTAATTAATGTGCATATACATTATGCTAGCTTCTGCTTTCTCTGCTATTTTTTAAACAAATCATCAAGCTCTGTTTAGAAGTTAGATATATCAAGATCAGTGATACCGAAAGCTGCAGTGTTTTGTCACCTCCTTATGTTAGAAAACTATTATTAAGACATTAGGGGTTTTTGAGCTGCACTCCTTTATGTTAGATGTTCATAAACATCAGATGTGCTAAATACATAACATGTCTATTCCTTTATTGCTAATGAAATATTTCATATATTGAATTGTTCAGCCTCTGTGTTATGTAAAACAGCATGTTTCTGTGAATAGTCTTATATCATCTAACAATCTGTAATTTTACCATATATGTAAATATGTGGTACAGAGAAATTTCTCTTGGAATACATAGAAAATTTGGTTCCTAGCTAATCATATGCCATTGGTCAGCACCCAAAATTGTGAAAAATCTAAGTTAACAGGTTTATTGCACCCCTCCCCCCATACTTATGTATATGGTATTGGCACTTACGACATTTGAAGCTGTGTGGCTAACTGTTGTATCATTACACGGAGTTGTCTGTTAATTGTCAGATGTTCATTCGCTTGACAGTGAAAGCTTATAAGGCATTAATTACATTTCAAAGCTGATCACAGCATCTATGAGATAGACTGCATGTCCATATTACTGGTTACTATTTGATATAATTGTCAGAAATTGTCATTTACCTCTTTTCAATCCTTAATTTCTCATGGGCTGCTGGCTGTTAGCGCTTAAAGCTGAATTGCTACCTGCACCTGATCTTAAAGTACATACATAAGTCATTTTTGAAGGACACTCATGCCCTTTAATTGGCACTTCTTAACAGGGTTTGTAACTCCTAATGTATCTACTTTTCTTGTTTTGCAGTTCAGTCGTTCACCTTCACCCCTTCAGGTACTGTCCATTAGTCTGTCTCTTACCCCAACAAGATACAAATGCAGCATATAGTGGTTGAATCTCTTCTAGTCATTCAGATCATACAAAGACTTAAAACCCAAGTGCAAGAGGAAGCAGAATTGCACATCAATTACACTAATGTGATATTGACTGTACCAGTGATTCCAGCAGAAGGCTACCATGTACCACAGTTGATATGCCTTTCCTTACAATTGTGCACAATTCCCACTCTTTCAGCCCTTCTACTTCATGCTGTTTGAAAAGTAATTTGTAGGGCTTTGATTGCAGTAATATGACTATCTACAGGAAGATCTTAATCAAAAAGGGTCACAAGGATCTCCATGCTTCGCTTGAAGACCTGTGCAGAACTTATCCTAGCTTCTTGCTCTTTGTAGAGTCTTTCTCAACATAAAACATCTGCCAGACATGGCTCAGAAATTAACCTATATGCCCATGCATTCTATACCACCGGTTGAGCTATTAACTGATATGTACACAACCCATTCTAATGCAACATATTCACACAAATCTCTACAGCTTTCATGCAAACCAAAAATATTTGTAAAGCCAGAACTAAAAATGACTTCCTTTTTACCATTTCTTTAACAGACCTAATATAAGGTACATAATTATAGTGAGGGTGGTTAAATTGATGTGAATAAATGAACTGTGGCTGAAATAACAGATTGTAACCCAGTGTAAGTGTGAACAAGGAAAATCATAAATGTAGTTAACAGCCACCATTAAGGCCAATAATTATGCTTTAGTTATCCTTCTAAATTACCGTTCAGGGCCACATGCAGTGTCCTGGCATCCCAATCCAGCCCTCCAGGATTCCCCATGCGGCCACATCCCCTCCTGCTGGCTCCACCCCCATTTCCCCAACCACCAATTATTCGGTGGTTTCCTAACTTTTCCCATTCTAAAATGTTGGAATGCCTCTCCTGAGGCTTCGTTACACACAATAAGAACTTTAAGTTAAAATATGCTGGTATTTTTGGTGGTTTGGGCCATACCCCCTTTGTCTTTGGCCCTTCCCACTATTGGAATGCGGCCCCCAAGAGCTTCTCCGACACTGAATGTGGCCTTTGGGATAAAAGAGATTCCCCATCCTGAATTAAGGCTTGTATTAGTGTGGCCAGGTCTGACCTCAGCAACATATGTAGCAAGCACACCAGCCTCACATGTGCAGCAGACATGTGCTGCCACAGCTGCCAGGAGTCATCCAGGTGTAAAGCCGAGTCCAGAAACACCCCCCGACTGCGAGTCTGATTCTTCAAGGGGAGTACTATCCCATCCAATACAGGTTGAATCTGTATTCCAGAATCTGCCTCCTTCCTCACCAGGAACACCTCTGTCTTGTCTGGATTAAGCCTCAGCTTGTTAGGACTCATCCTACTCATTATTGCCTCCAGGCACCAAATCAGAATGTCGACAGCTTCCTTGATGTTAGATGAAAAGGAGAAATAAGAGTTGTGCATCATCCATATATTGATAACAATGCACCCCAGATCCCCAGACAGTCTCTCCCTGTTGTTGCATGTTGATGTTAAATAACAAGATTGATCCTTGTGGGACACCATAAGCTGATTGCAAAGTCACCAGACAGGAACCCCCAACACCACCCTCTGGAACCGATCTTCAAGAAGAACCGAAGCTGAAAGCCACCACAAAATGGTACCTCTTAATCCTAGGCCTGCGAGGCAATCCAGAAGAATGCCGTGGTCAATGGGTATCGAACACTGCTCAGAGAGCCAGCAGAACCCACAGGGGCTGTAGCTTGCCCCATCAAGGGAGGGAGGAGGGAACCAGCTTTCCTCACCACTGCCACCTAGTGGGTGTATTTATCCCCTGGCTACATCTGCTAAACAGCCCTTCAACCTCTGGAGCTTAATTAGTGGCCCAGCCAACTCAGTACTAGGTAGTATGTTATGGCACTTAACAAGGCCTCAGGAAAAGTTATTGCAAAATAACTTGGAAAAATTATTCTAAAATTACCTAAAGATAAATAAGGCAAAAAGATCAGCGGTTATTCAGAAGATATTTGTAGAAAGAAAAGGTAACAGTTTTGGACTGTTGAACACAACAATTTGAACAGTTGAACAGAAGAGCAATTTAAAATGAGCAGACTTAAACACATCCAGCTAAATCTGGATGTCATTTAAATCACCCCTAGACTGTTTCCCTACACCAACCAATACTAATTAATAAGGCAGCTTCCAGCTCTCTCAAGCCAGCTTCTCTAGACTGGATCTACTCCATGGCTCCATTGTGTTTTCTTTCTGTAATAATCTACAGAGCTGGATCCAGGTTTGTGAGGGCCCTTGGACAAAATACTCTCAATGAGCCCCTTCCCTCAGTGAATTTTGAGCCTCTTCTCACCCGTATTGTCACCCGCTGCTATTGCTCTTCCTCCTTTTTCTCATCATTGCTACCACTTGCTTGCTAGACAGGCAGAGAGCCACTGAGCAAGTCCAAGGGTCGTTAGAAAATCTCCATATGTTTTAGACTTCAACAATTCTTGACCATTGGCTATCCTGGAGGGGCTTCTGGGAGCTGAAGTCCAAAACATCTGGAGATTTACCTTCTGCTCATCCCTGAAGTAGGCAGTGACATCTCCTGCTCCCTTTCTCATCATCACTGTTGTTTGGGCCAGAGTGAGAAGCAGGTAAACAAGCAGGTTGCAATGGTGAAGAGGAGGAGCAACTCCATGGGCGGACGGTTTACCTGCCGTTCCAGGGGGGAGGTGTCCACAGGGGGGGAGGCGATCTGTCCCTCCCCCCCCCGGAATCCTGGCCAGCCAGCTCCGCTCCGCAGCAATTCCGCAAAGCCGCCAGCTGGCTCTGAAGTACCAGCGATACGGCCGCCATTGCCATATCGCTGACTGGGCTGATTGACTGCAGACGCAAATGGTGTCCACTACACCATCTGCGGCTGTAAAGGTCTTAGTTTAAGGTAAATGCAGCCATAAATGGCCACATTTAGCTTAAACTAAGACCTTTACGGCCGCAAATGGCGTAGTGGATGCCATTTGCGTCCGCAGTCAATCAGCCCAGCCAGCAATATGGAAATGGCAGCTGTATTGCTGGCACATTGGAGCCGGCTGGCGGGGAGGATCCGGCCGACGAGGATTCCTCCAGGAGGTGGAGGTAAGTCTCCCGATCCTCCACAGACTCTGGAGGCCGGATTCTTTTGAATCCGGCCTCACTGGGGTCCATGGAGGATTTCTCCCCCATCCCTAACTCCATGCAGCTCTTGTCAGTGGGCCACTGCTGGGGTATGAACTCTCGGCAGATGCCCGACCATGCCTGTTACTGATACCAATCCTGGTGCTCTAAGTTCAGTTCTGGCTCTGTTAGATTCTGTATTCTCCCAATTCCATATCATGATCTTTCTACTCCACTAATTCTATTTTTCAGCTTTTCTTATAGACAGTTATTTCACTCCCCTCCCCCCAATGTTTTAGTCAATGCAGTCCTGGTTAAGTTTCTATTTCTTCTTAATTGCCAGAATCCTAGGCCGAACCTTTGATCTTCCTGTGCACTTATTTCCTCTCTTAAGTCTTAGATTCCTGGGCTGGACCTTTGACATTCCTGGGCTGAGCAGCCTCTAAAACAAAAAGCGACCATTTTATAACCCCAAGAACCCAGGACAAAATGGATGCATGTTCCATTTCTTCACAGGGGCATACTTCCATTGCCCAGGTCCCGTCATTTGGTGTTTATTTTGCCCAGGTTAATGATGGAAATGGCAAGACTGATGATATAGTTTCATGCTGCCAACACCTGTTGTGCTGGAATGTAGTTATTTCAGAACCTGCATGATTTATTTATTTATTCATTCATTCATTCATTCATTTACTGCATTTCTGTACCACCCTATAGCTGAAGCTCTCTGAAGCTCTCTGAGGGGTTTACAGAAGTTAAAACATTAAATACAATATTAACAGTTTAAAAGCCTTTTACAAAAAAGCACATAAAAGCACACAGACAATATACACAAACAACATATAACTAAAAACAACATTGAACTTTTTGACTGACACAAACAAAGCAAGATACATTGTTAGAAAATATCAGTGGTACACTTGCAAACACAGTCATGAATAAATGGCTTTGCAGCTGCCATGGAAGTATGAATTCACTCTATTTTTTTACACTTCGACAAATGTAAATGAGCAAACCTGCATGAAAACTTGTGCCACCTGTGTTACCACCTCTCACCCCGCTTCTCTTGCATGAATGCTCAACTTGACTAATTTTATCAGCCAAAATTCAAACAGTTTTCTAGAAAGTGCCTCAGATTTAAGTCTTCCTTTTGTCTCAAAGAAGGGTCATGCAAAAAGAGTGCTTCTTCTAACTGTCATTGGTCGATCCTGATTTGCTGTGTGGAAATGCCACATTTCTCCTTCAAGCCATGCCCTTACGCCTGTCTCACATTGTTATCAAATCCTCTTTTCCAGTATTAACTTGCCTCTTCTCACTTCATTCCAAATTAAGTCTTTCATTCTCCATACACCCCATGACTGCCTTACCAGCCTTTATTGAGCTAATTTAAAAGATCCTTTTACCTTTTATGTCCAGGCTGCTCCTCTCTTGGCCTGTCAGGGAGCCCCACCTCTCCTCTCTCTGTCAGCTGCTTTCTTCAGTACCTGGCTTTGAGAACTCTCTCCCTTTCGGCTGCTTCTCTTGCAAATCTCACCAGGAGGCCACAATTGCCTGCAGAGAGAGGCAGCTGGCAGAATGTGGAAGTGCCTACCATAACAGTCTTGACTTGTGTCCTTGCAGTTCCCCATAACAAGGTATGGAAACTCAGGACTGTCTTTGCCAAGGACCCTTGGTATGCTTATTTGTGAAAGAAAAGGGGGGGGGTCATGTATATTAGTTAGCAAAATGTGGCACGGTATAAAATCCATTATAATCAACAATTATAAATAAGATGTGCTTATTATTGCACATCTGGAAACCTGCAGGGTGCAGCAAAATGCTCCTCTCTTTCAGGATTAGTAAATCCATCAGAGTTTCAATTATGTTCATTAATACTGACATAAGAGAGACTGGAATCTAATACAGTTTAAAAGTACACTGATGGATAACTGTAAAGTTCATTGGGATGTTTTGAAGAAGTAAAGTGAGGTTTCTAAGTGTAAGAATGTTCCAAAGCAATAAGGCTCAAAAGTCAGTCTTGACTACCAATAGGCCACTGTGGAGAATATTGTACTGGGAAAACTGGATAGTACTATTGATAGACTCCTGAGCATTATGGCCTAAAGTTACATTCCTAGTTCTTAGCATGGTCTTAGCAAGCTTATGTTCTGGTTTGTACATTCAGCCTTACATTCTGGTTCGTATTACTGTGCTAGAGGAGTTGCAGTTTCTTTTATAACACAAACCAAGCTTTTGCATGAGCACCCAATCATGCAGAGGCTCATTAGTTTCTTTCCTTTCCTCCCCCACTTTTTTCAAACAGGTCAATATCACAGGCACTCATGCTTTGTTCAAGCTGTGAACAAGAGGGCCTTGTTCACATTAGAGACTGTGAGGTGGTGGGACGGGCTGAGGGAACTGAAACTTTACATTCCCATCTTGTCAAAGCAGGTGTTGCAAGATCATAATTGCTGAAGCAGAGTCACATAATTGCTGAAGCAGAGTCAAATATTAATTATTTACTTTTCACCTTTCCATTTGTAGAAACCACAGCTTACAGTAAAAAAATTAAATATATAAAAACAATACATAATAATGAAAAAGAAAAGGAGATGATACAGAAGGATCACCAGGGATGGGATATGAATTATCAGTAGCAGAAGTATAGGACCAGCAAGATCTCAATCTGAACATGCTAGGTAAAGGGTGAAGAGGGGACATGTTTCAGAAGCAAGGCCAGAGAGAAGAGGTAATAAAGTTACTGCAGTAAACTAAGGGCTGCAAACTTGACATTAATTTAATTGTGTGGTTAGCAGCCATTCCTATTCTTAGAGATAGCTCAGTGCCCTCTTGAGCACTAGAGTCTCAGTCAGGGTAACGATGTCATTCTCTATTTTAACCCTCATTCTCATCATAGATATATGTTCGCCCATACAAGGACTGACAGAGACTTGGTTCACATGTAACAAGGAGCCACCACAGGTGAATTTCATTGCAGAGGTTCTCATGGCGGCTGCCGCCATTTTGAATATTTGAGCCACAGTATGGGCATACCATAGCTTGCTATGTGCAAACCTAGTGAGGGTGGGTCGTTGCAGTGGTTGAAAAGGGTTGCGAGTAGGTTGTTATTAACCACCCCAACAACCCACCCTCACTAGGTTCACATGTTATGACAAGCTACAACACACACACACACGCCCCCCGCCCCCCCAGTGGCTCAAATATTCAAAATGTCAGTTGCTGCCACAGCGAGAAGCTCCATGGGGAAATTCACCCGTTGTGGCTTCTTGTTGTGTGTAAACTGGCCCATAGACTTTGTTTTCTAAGAAAATCTCTATAAAGCAGGAGCCTTCACCAGCCACAGTTAACAGGTATTTCTTCCCCAATTAGAGGTGATATGGATGGACAGGAGCTGACCATCTGTAGACAAAAGAAGCAGAGGCTCAGTTTGTCCTGCTTTGCAGATTTGCTTGTATACTTAGACCTGCATAGTTTGTCCACACTGAAGTGAAGTAAACCACTGCAGCACTGAAGTAGTGGTTTGCATGTGTGAATGAGCCATCATAAATTAAACCACAGTCACATTATTTCAGATGCAATAATTTTCAGTAAGTTAGCTCACTCACTTGACTACAGGCTATCAAGTGATAGCAAATCAGGAGAGGTTCGTGTGTTCCAGCTGTATTAAGCAGCAACATATTTGAACCTCATCGCAGAGTAATGCGAAGAAATCCTGTGTGCAATATGGTATAGCTGAATAATTATATATACCTACCAGGATAAGATAATCTTCTGAGGCCTCCTCTCTGGATGTCACCACCAAATAAGATGTGATGAGTGGTTTCTAGAGAGAGGGACTTTTCAGTGCTGATGTCTCGATTGTGCAATGCCCTTTCCAAAGAAGCTCACCTGGCATCTCTGGTCTTTTTGGCACCAGGTGAGGACCTTTTCGTTTTCCCAGGCTTTTCAGTCTTACAATCTTTCAATGCTTTTTAAATTATTTGCACTAATATTTTCTGTTGTTGGTTTTTATTTTGGTTTTATGCTGTTGCTGGATTCATTTTGTTTTAAATTTCTTGCTTGTAATTTTTATGGTTTTAAATATGTACTGTAAACCACTCAGAGAACCTAGGTTGTTGTATATAAATATTTTAAAGAAATACATAATAAATAATAAAATAATGTGCTACTCTTGGGTTAATCATGGCAAAATATGGCTTAGGTCATCCTTTCCTAACCTGGTGAGCACCAGATGTTTTGGACTACAATTCCCATAGGCCCCAGCTCTCATAGTTAATGGGAGCTGTAGTCCAAAACATCTAGAGAGCATCAGGCTAGGGAAGGTTGGCATGGGTGGATCTTAATGGGGACAAGTGGTTCAGGCCTGCTCCAGGATCACATATGGAAGAAGAGGACTAAGCACTTGGCTGGTACTCTTTCTGCTCAATTATGAGTGCAATTAGGTCTGTTATAAAGCCTATTGTTAAAAAAGGATTTAATCCAATGTGCTATATTGGATGTAATAGACACCAATAAATTATAGATTCATTAGGATTTTTTTTGTTTTATTTTCAATATCCTTTGCAACAGCAGGATGATCATGAGCTCTCTGTCTCATCAATCCCACAATCATCACTATTGATAATAATAACCTAGGTTTTGACTGAAATCATGCTTTTCTGTCATTGAAGGAGTAATAAATCAAATTGTACCAGTTCTAAATATTTAATTTGGCGGGAATTCCTGATCATCAGCAAAGCAAAAGCCTGGGATATCAGTTCCTTTGTTCATTAATGTTTAGTTCACATGCATTTACCGTTTCCTTATTTAATGTTTCATGACACAGAGACAGTTTTGCCATATATGTCTCCATTTCTTTGATACCATCTGCAAGCACCACCTCAGCGCACAAACAAATACAACTCATGCCGATACTGAATTAAACACTAATTTCCTGTTTTTCATGTTCAGCTTCCAAATTCCCCAGGTGCAAACATACACTTCAGTCTTATACATGGTCCAAAGAAAGGTGAGCTGGCAGAAAGCACGTATCTCCCTTCTAGACGGATATCCAACTTTTAGACTCCATAAGAATGATAGAATGTAATTCATTTCCTCAGATGAATCCTTCTATGTGCTGTAG
Source organism: Heloderma suspectum (assembly GCF_057233095.1). Taxonomy (NCBI): domain Eukaryota; kingdom Metazoa; phylum Chordata; class Lepidosauria; order Squamata; family Helodermatidae; genus Heloderma; species Heloderma suspectum. Next base: position 73,020,156 of record NC_139460.1, on the reverse strand, counting down.
TACCTCTTTACACGTAACCATCCTGTCCCCTTCTTATAAATTCATAGAAATCTATCTACTGAAACAGGGAAAATGTAATGTGTCTTTCATGTGTCGTCAATCTCCTAAGTGCAGGTGCATCCATTTGTGGGAACGTAAAGGTGTTTTCATGACTGGATATACAATTAATCTGAATCAAAATTGTACATTTTTGCTTACAAGTAGTAAGCATTCGCACCCTTGATGATTAAAGATTTTTGTGAAACTGAGTAAACGTAAACAAGTTTAAAATGTTTAGCTAAACATTTACCGCACAAGTCCTAACAGTAGTAGACGAATATAAATTATTTGACAGAATCATCCAAACACAGGCAGAAGATTTGATAGAATTTTTATACACTGATTATCCGTTCTGAGTTAATGCTTATTAAAAGAGGATTAATCTATATTCATATTTGAGGAACAGCTTATCAGAAAAAGGAATGAGACTTGGCTGGCAACATTAAAGTTCTCATTTGTAGTGGGAAAATGTGGCCTACTAGAGATAGGCATACAGAAAGCCTTCCTGCCTCAAAATGTCAGCTGAGTGTTTATTTCTATTTTTTTTTAGTCCTAGCCAGCATGAAGATTAGGTTTAACCTTGCCAGATAATATTTGTAAATAGTTGAGCTACTACCGTAGTATACCATGTGTGTAAAAAAAATTCCTTCAATTTGTGTGTATGTGAAACTTAATTATGCATGCTATTTTGTAACCCTTGCATCTCAGGTTAACAAAGATTATTTAAAAACCTTTCTTGCACACTCAGTAAATCCCTATGTATTATCATATTTTAAAAACTAGTTGCTCCCTTTACATTCTGATTGGTCTTCAGCATTTTTAAGCTGTGTAAGATCCATCACTAATGAAATAGGGTTTTTTTTTACACTTTCTTTGTGAAAATAGATAAAGACACACAGATGGAATAATGATGGGGCGGGTATGTATTCCACTTCCCTTTTGGTCTTCAAGTTGTCCCCGCATCTTTTTGAAAGTTGTATCCCTGAATTAAATTAGGTTGGCTGATGATTTTCTTTTTACATATATATCCATAAGATCATTCAAATGTGTTCCCCTTCAGCATTTTAGGCTTGTTTTGCAATTCCAAACTTCAACAAAAACATACAGCAACAGTGATAAACATAATGCTTAGTTTGGCAGCCTAATGGTATCATTTGTGACTTTAGTTGCCCATTATTGTTATTATCATCATCATCATCATTATATCCCGACTTTTTCCCAATACTGGGACTCAAGGTGGCTTTACAACATTAAAACTTGTACAATTAAAACCTATAAATGGAAGTATACAAAAAAAATAATTAAATCGTCAGTAGTATTAAAATGGTATAAAATATCAAAATGTTAAAAGACAACAAGAAATATAATATCCATCTGTCATATTTTCACAGGTCCAGACTAGCTATCCCCAAAAGGCCTGCCAGAACAAAAAAGTTTTTACATGCCTGCAAAAGCCTATCCAGGAGGGTACCACTCTCGCCTCCCTGGGAAGGGAGTTCTAGAGCCTTGGGGCAGCCACTGAGAAGGCCCCCTTCCACGTTCCCACCAGACGTGCCTGTGATGGTGGTGGGATGGTGAGAAGGGCCTCCCCTAAAGATCTCAGGGCACGAGTAGGCTCATAGGGGGGAATACGGTCTTTCAGATAACCTGGACCCGAGCCATATAGGCCACACAAACTTTCCCCAGAATGCTGGTCCTTTAGGAGTGATGTTTTCTTGTTCTCTTATCCAATCATTTCTATTGGGTTGGATCCTGATTTAGGTGTGTACAATAAGGTTGGCAGAGGCGGATTTGCCCCTCCCCATGGCAGGCTCCCAGAAATGCTGCACCAAAGATCAGAGGTGTGGGGGCGGCTGAGGGGAAAGGAGAGATTCCCCCAAATTGGGTGGTGGCACCTTCCATGAGCAGAATTGTATGAATTCCTGAAGCTTTGGAAAAATGCACTGAATGCATGAATTATTTTAGATATCAAGAGATAATTGGGGGGAAGGAGATACTAATTTCAATATTATAAACCTTTTCTCCTCTTTTACAAACATATACATGGAAAGAAAACATTGACAATTGTCACTCTAAGCAGATAGCAATTGCCACTCTGAGGATTTGATCAGTTTCTGTATATGAAAGTCACCATGAAGTTCCATTCTTCTCTAGCTATTTCTTCCTATAAGCATAATCTTATTAGGGATGTCAGAGAATTCCGCCACGGATCTTGGTGATGCTGAATGCCAGTGCATTGGAGCCCCCAAAATCCATGGAGGAATGAAACCCCCTGCCCCCCCCACCCCTAGGGGTGCACGAAACCCACTTACCTGTCCTCGAAGCTTTTCGCGGTAGGGGGAAGGCGCTTCGCTGCTCCCCCTGCAAAGTTCAGGCCGGGGGGGAGGCGCCTCGCCTCGCCCGGCCGCGAACTAAAAAGTAAAAAAAAAAAAACGCCCCCGTGATAGGCTACGTGACGGTTAACGTAGCCTATCACGGCTAGATCTGCAAAGTCAGCCGTGATAGGCTACGTAAATCGTCACGTAGCCTATCACGGATGACTTAAAAAAAAAAAAAAAGCACATACGCAAATGGCGGCCCCCATAGGGAGCCGCCATTCGCATTCCTTATTTGGTCGCTGTAGTCTACATAAATCTTTACGTAGACTACGGCGAAAATAAGGGCAACGCAAATAGCGTTGCCCTTATTTTCGCCGTAGTCTACGTAAAGATTTACGTAGACTACAGCGACCAAATAAGGAATGCGAATGGCGGCTCCCTATCGGGGCCGCCATTATCCGTATGCGCTTTTTTTAAAAAATTTATTTAATTTATTTATTTATTTCATTTCTATACCGCCCAATAGCTGAAGCTCTCTGGGCGGTTCACAAAAATTAAAACCAAACAACACACAATAAAACAATTTAAAATATATAGAACATTAAAACCACAATATAACAATACAACCATAATAAAACCTAGCAGCAGTACAGGAGTTTAAAATACAGATTTAAAACAGCAAAGATAAAAATTTAGAAAGCTAAAATGCCTGGGAAAATAAAAAAGTCTTCACCTGGCGCCAAAAGGAGTACAATGTAGGCGCCAGGCGAACCTCACTAGGGAGCTCATTCCAGAGCCGGGGTGCCACAACAGAAAAAGCCCTCCTCCTAGTAGCCACCCGCCTCACTTCCTTTGGCAGGGGCTCACGGAGAAGGGCCGCTGATGATGATCTTAAGGTCCGGGCAGGCACATATGGGAGGAGGCGATCCTTCAGGTAACCTGGCCCCAAGCCGTTAAGGGCTTTGAATGTTAACACCAGCACTTTGAATCGGGCCCGGAAATGGACTGGCAGCCAGTGCAGCTGGAAAAGTACTGGTGTAATATGAGCTCGCAGGCCAGTCCCTGTTAACAATCTTGCTGCCCTATTTTGGACCAGCTGAAGTTTCCGGACCGTTTTCAAAGGCAGCCCCACGTATAACGCATTGCAGTAATCCAGACGAGAAGTTATCAGAGCATGGATAACTGTAGCTAGGCTATCTCTGTCCAGATCAGGGCGTAGTTGGTATACCAGCCTAAGCTGATAAAAGGTGCTCCGTGCCACTGAGTTTACCTGTGCCTCAAGTGACAGTTCTGGATCCAAGAGCACCCCCAAACTACGAACCTGATCCTTTAGGGGGAGTGCAACCCCCTCCAGAACAGGTTGAATATCACCTAGCCGGGCAGACGAACCACCCACTAACAGTACCTCCATCTTGTCTGGATTGAGTTTCAGTTTATTAGCCCTCATCCAGTCCATTACCATGCCCAGGCACTGGTTCAGAACAGCCACTGCCTCACCTGGTTTTGATGAGAAAGAGAGGTAGAGCTGGGTGTCATCCGCATATTGATGGCACCTCAGCCCACACCTCCGGATAACCTCCCCCAGCGGTTTCATGTAGATGTTAAACAGCATGGGGGATAGAATAGAGCCCTGTGGAACCCCATGGCACAATTGCCATGGCACAGAGCAATAATCCCCCAGCACCACCTTCTGGAATCGGCCATCCAAGTAGGAGCGGAACCACTGTAGTGCAGTGCCTCCAACTCCCAACCCAGACAACCTATCCAGAAGGATACCATGGTCGATGGTATCAAAAGCCGCTGAGAGGTCCAGGAGAATCAACAGGGTCGCACTCCCCCTGTCCCTCTCCCGGCAGAGGTCATCCCACAGGGCGACCAAGGCAGTTTCCGTTCCAAAACCAGGCCTGAAGCCCGATTGAAATGGATCTAGATAATCCGTTTCATTCAAGAGTGCCTGGAGCTGTCCTACAACCACCCGCTCAAGCACCTTGCCCAGGAAGGGGATGTTGGCCACTGGCCTATAATTGTTAACATCCTCTGGGTCCAGGTTAGGCTTTTTCAGGAGTGGTCTAATTACTGCCTCTTTTAAAGCAGCAGGCACCACTCCCTCTCTCAAGGAGGAATTTACAACCTCCTGGACCCAGCCGGACAACCCCTCCTTGTTTGATTTAATAAGCCATGAAGGGCAAGGGTCAAGCACACAAGTGGTCGATCGGACTTGGCCAAGCACCTTGTCCGCATCCTCATGCCTCAGTAACTGAAACTCATCCAATAAAACTGGACCAGACGGTGCTCTGAACGCCTCTACCAATGGAACTGCATTAATGGTGGTGTCCAATTCATGACGAATCTGAGCGACTTTATCCTCAAAGTGCCGCGCAAACTTGTCACAGCGTGCTACCGAGGGTTCCACCGTCTCTCTCCCTGGCCCAGAATGTAACAGGCCGCGAACCACTCGGAAAAGCTCCGCCGGACAACACTGAGAAGATGCAATGCTGGTGGAAAAGAACTGCCTCTTTGCCACCCTCACCGCCACAGAGTAGGCTCGATAGTGGGCTCTTACCTGTGTTCGATCAAACTCAGCACAAGTTTTCCTCCACCTGCGTTCTAGCCGTCTCCCCTCTTGCTTCATTGCCCTCAGCTCAGGTGTATACCAAGGAGCTGGCCGGGCTCTGCTCAGAGGGAGAGGGCGCTTGGGCACGATCGTGTCAACCGCCCGAGTCATCTCTGCATTCCACAGAGCGACCTGGGCTTCGACAGGAGCACCAGCCATACCAGCAGGAAAATCCCCCAGAGCCCTCTGGAATCCATCGGAATCCATTAATCTCCGGGGGCGGACCATTTTAATAGGTCCCCCACCCTTGCAGAGGGGGAAGGCCGCCAGAAGTCTAAACCTCAGCAGGAAGTGATCTGACCATGACAAAGGGATAGATGTTAATTCCTCCACTTTCAGATCACCATCCACCTGCCCAGTCGAGAAAACCAGATCAAGCGTGTGTCCTTTTATATGCGTTGGGCCGATGACATATTGGGACAGCCCCATGGTCGTCATGGCGGCCATGAAGTCCTGAGCCGCCCCGGATACAGCGGCCTCGGCATGGAAATTGAGATCCCCCAGGACCATCATCCTGGGGGTCCTCAACACCAAGTCCGAGACCACCTCCGTCAGCTCAGGCAGGGAGTCTGATGGGCAGCGGGGTGGGCGGTACACCAACAGAATCCCTAATCTGTCCCGGGTACCCAACACAAGGTACAAACACTCAAGATCTGCACTCGAATGAGCAGGAAGCCTGGAGAGGGAGATTGAATTCCTATAGACCACGGCAATCCCCCCTCCCCGACCCTCAAGTCGGTGTTGGTGCTGCACCGAGTACCCAGGAGGGCACAGCTGGGAGAGAGTGACCCCTCCCAGTTCCCCCACCCAGGTCTCAGTAATACATGCCAGGTCAGCCCCCTCATCCACAATCAAATCATGGATGAGGGAGGTCTTATTTTGGGCCGACCTGGCATTCAGCAGCAGCACCACCAGACCCAAGGGCAGACTGGTAAGGCTGCCAGGAACCATCAGGTTGGGGGAAGAACCAGAAGAGGGGACAGCTGTAAGGTGTCTAGCCCCTCTTCTCCTCAGCTGGCCTGTTAATCCCCCAACGCCATACCTCCCCCTGCCCGTGACCACAGTTATGGTGGCACCTCCCCCACCCCTTGAGTTGCCCAATAGTCCTCCCAGGCACATATTAAAATATTAAGATATAAAATACACAACAGTTTAAAAGAATATAAAAGAGAACAGCAGCTAAGAAGGAGCAGATAGTCCATGTTTGCCCCTTCCCCTTGTCTTTAAAGCTGCTGCCCCCTGCTGCTGCTGCTATTTGCTGCTGGGATTGTGGCTGCTGATGTCTCTGGAGAGGCAGGTGGGTAGATCTTCAGGTCCTACGCGACTCCAAGTGCGACGCTAAGTGCGCACTTAGCGTCGCACTTGGCGCAACGCCGAGGCGCTGCCTCTGGCAGCCCCGCCTTAAGTACCTGTGGGCGGGGGCAGAAGCAGGCTCAGGCTCAGGATCCACCTGGTGCAGCTGCTGGCTGGTCCTCCTTCCCCAGGCTCCTTCCCGAGCAGCCTCTGGCAGCCCCGCCTTAAGTACCTGTGGGCGGGGGCAGAAGCAGGCTCAGGCTCAGGATCACCCAGTGCAGCTGCTGGCTGGTCCTCCTTCCCCAGGCTCCTTCCTGAGCAGCCTCTGGCAGCCCCGCCTTAAGTACCTGTGGGCGAGGGCAGAAGCAGGCTCAGGATCACCCGGTGCAGCTGCTGGCTGGTGCAGCTGCTGGCTGGTCCTCCTTCCCCAGGCTCCTTCCTTTAAAGTCACCCGTGATAGGCTACGTGACGATTTACGTAGCCTATCACAGCTGACTTTGCAAATCTAGCCATGACAGGCTACGTTAATCGTCACGTAGCCTATCACGGGGGCGTTTTTTTTTCTTTTATTGGAATGGCGGCGGCGGCGGCAGCCGGTCAAAAGACCGGCTGCCACTCCCGCCCCGGACGAAGACCTGCTGAACCGCCGGCCGGACCCGCCGCCGGGAGGGACATTCGCCAAAGGTAAGTCCTGTCCCGGGGGGGGTGCGGAGAATTTCTCCCCGAAACTTGTTCGGGGGGCCGAACACATTGGCGCTCGGCCCCCCGAAGTTTTCTCCGCCAACCCTACCCACCCCACGAAACGTGCGCAAAACAGAGCACTTACCTGCTGCTGTCCATGCTGACTTGCGAATGGCGGCTGCAACTGTGGCCGCCATTCGCTTCCTCATTATAGCCATGATAGGCTATGTAAATAATTACATAGCCTATCACAGCTAACTCAGGGACACCATTTTCGTCCCTGCGGAGGCCGTGATAGGCTACATAAGTATTTACGTAGCCTATCATGGCAAAAAAAAAAAAAAACAGCCAACACAAATGGCGTTGGCTACGGCAGCCGCCACTTGTGTCCCCTTTTTTTTTGCCGTTTTAGCCTACGTAAATATTTACAGAGGCTATTACGGCAATAAAAAAAAGGGGAACACAAATGGCAGCCACTATGCCATTTCCGTTCCTTTATTTTTTTTGCCATAATAGCTTACGTAAATATTTACGTAGGCTAAAATGGCAAAAAAAAGGGAACTCAAATGGCAGCCACCGTAGCCGCCCCCATTTGCTTATGCTGGTGTCTTGTTTTGTTTTTTGCCGTAATAGGCTACGTAAATATTTATGTAGCCTATCACAGCAAAATACAGGAACACAAATGACGGCGGCTACGGCAGCCGCCATTTGCATCCCTGCAGGCTGCCCAGCAGGTGGATGTCCAGCTGCGGGCGGCCTTGGCCGGAATCTCCAGAGCCGGCCGGCCAGAGAGAATTTTGGGGGGAGGGACGGAGTGCCTCCCCCCCACCGCAAATGTCACCCTTCGAAAAGGTAAGTGACTTTCGTACATCCCTAAATCTTATAAATATGCTCCCTAACAAATGTAAGATAAAGTCAACCACTGAAAACAAATATTGCATTATAACTCAACTTCATCATATGGTTACTTTTTATAAGGGATTGGATCCAGATTTAATCACACTTAACGTAAATCCATTGAAATAAATGGAGCTTAAGGTAGTCATTGTTGTCGTTCAGTTGTTCAGTCGTGTCAGACGCTTCGTGACCCCATGGACCATAGCACGCCAGGCCTTCCTGTCCTGCGCTCTCTCCCGGAGTGTGCTCAAGTCCATATTCATTGCATCGGTGATGCTATCTAGCCATCTCATCCTCTGCCGTCCCCTTCTCCTTTTGCCTTCTATCTTTCCCAGCATCAGGGTCTTTTCCAGAGAGCTTTCTCTTCGCATTAGGTGGCCAAAATATTTAGGGATGTACGAAAGTTCCACCACGGATCTCGGGGAGGCCGAATGCCAGTGCATTTGGCCCCCCGAAATCGGTGGCGGAATGGCTCGCCCCCCACCCCCCCCGGGACGAGACTTACCTTGGGCAGATCTTCCTGGCGGCAGTGGGGTGGCGGCGGTGGCTATGGCAGCCGGTCTTCCAACCGGCTGCCGCCGCCGCCATTTCCAGGTTAAAAAAAAAACAAAAACAAAAAAAGTGATAGGCTACGTAAAGATTTACATAGCCTATCACGGCTAGATTTTTAAAAAACACCGTGATAGGCTACATAAATCTTTACGTGGCCTATCACGGCTTACTTTTAAAAAAAAAGCGCGTACGCAAATGGCAGCGGCCATGGCTGCCACCATTAGCGTTCCTTATTTTGGCACATCTTAGTCTACGTAAACATTTACGTAGACTAAGACGGCAAAAAGAAGGGGAACGCAAATAGCGTAGATGCAAATAGCGTAGATGTAGATTTGCATACGCGCGTGGTTTTTTTAAAATCAGCCGCGATAGGCTATGTAAACATTTACGTAGCCTATCACGGCTGACTGCAGGGATGCAAACGGTGGCGGCTATGGCCGCCACCATTTGCGTCCCTGCTAGCCAGCAGCCGGATGTCCGGCTGCTGGCGGAGCCGGCTGGCGGCGCCGCAGAATCGCTGCGGAGCACAGCCGGCTGGCCAGGATTCCAGGGGGGAGGAACGGAGTGCCTCCCCCCCTGCCAGGATTCCGGGGGGAGGGACAGAACGCCTCCCCCCCACCATCAACATAATCCACGGAAAGGTAAGTCACTTTCGTACATCCCTAAAAATATTTGACCTTCAGCTTCAGTATCTGTCCTTCCAATAAACAGTCAGGGTTGATTTCCTTTAAGATTGACTGATTGGAACTCCTTGCAGTCCGGGGGAATCGTAAGAGTCTTCTCCAGCACCACAGTTCAAAAGCATAAATTCTTCGGCGCTCAGCCTTCCTTATAGTCCAGTTCTCACAGCCATATGTTGCTACTGGGAAAACCATAGCTTTGATTATACGAACCTTTGTCAGCAATATGATGTCTCTGCTTCTTACTATGCTGTCTAGCTTTGCCATAGCTTTCCTCCCATGTAGCAAGCGTCTTTTAATTTCATGGCTAGACCGTCTGCGGTGATCTTGGAGCCCAGGAAAATAAAATCTGTCACTGCTTCCATTTCTTCCCCTTCTATATGCCAGGAAGTGATGGGGCAGATGCCATGATCTTCATTTTTTTTAATGTTGAGTTAATGTTGAGTTTCAAACCAGCTTTTGCACTTTCCACTTTCACCCTCAACAAGAGGCTCTTTAAATCCTCTTCGCTTTCTGCCATTAGGGTGGTATCGTCTGCGTATCTGAGCTTGTTGATAATTCTCCCGGCAATCTTAATTCCAATCTGTGATTCATCTAGGGATGGACGAAAGGGATTTACCTCATCCCACAGCTTGCTTCGCGGTGGGGGGGAGGCGCTTCGCTTCTCCCCCCGAAGTTCAGGCGAGGGGGGGGAGGTGCCCTGCTTCGCCCGGCCGAAATTCAGGCTGGGGGGGAGGCGCCCCATCCCTCGCCACCGAAATTCAGGCCGGGTAGGAGCGCTCCGTCTACCTGGCCACGAAAAAAAAAGTAAAAAAACACACACACACCTGTGATAGGCTACGTAATGATTTATGTAGCCTATCACGGCTAGATTTCCAAAGTCAGCCGTGATAGGCTATGTAAATCGTCACGTAGCCTATCACGGGTGACTTTGGAAAAAAAAAAAGCTCGTACGCAAATGGCGGCTCCCATGGGGACCGCCATTTGCATTCCTTATTTTGGCACGTCTAGTCTACGTAAAGATTTACGTAGACTATGGCGAAAATAAGGGCAACGCAAATAGAGTTCCCTTATTTTCGCCGTAGTCTACGTAAATCTTTACGTAGACTAGATGTGCCAAAATAAGGAACGCAAATGGCTGCGCCCCATGGGCGCCACCATTTGCGTACGCGTTGTTTTTTTTTCCCCAAAGTCAGCCGTGATAGGCTACGTGACGATTTACGTAGCCTATCACGGCTGACTTTGGAAATCTAGCCGTGATAGGCTACGTAAATCGTTACGTAGCCTATCACGGATGTGTGGTTGTTATTTTTACTTTAATTTTTTTTTTTGCAATGGCGGCAGCGGCAGCCGGTCAGGAGACCGGCCGCTGCCCCCGCCCCCGCCGAAACGCCACCGAACCGCTGCTGGGACCCGCCGCCGAGAGGGACATTCGCCAAAGGTAAGTCCCATCCCGGGGGGGGTGGCGGGGGGCTGGCGGAGAATTTCCCCAACACTTTCAGGGCGCCGAATGCGTCAGCACTAGGGATGGGGGAGAATTTCTCCCGAAACTTCAGGGGGCCGAGCGCCAACGCATTCGGTCCTCCGAAGGTTGTTCGGGGAGAACTTCTCCGCCCCCCCCGCCCCCCGCCCCCCCGGGATGGGACTTACCTTTCACGAATGTCCCTCCCGGCGGCGGTTCAGCAGGTCTTCATCAAGGGCGGGGGCGGCAGCTGGTCTTTCGACCGGCTGCCACCGCGGCCATTACAAGGACAGTAAAAAAAAAAAACCACCCCTGTGATAGGCTACGTGACGATTAACGTAGCCTATCATGGCTAGATTTGCAAAGTCAGCTGTGATAGGCTACGTTAATCGTCACGTAGCCTATCATGGGTGACTTAAAAAAAAAAAAGCACGTACGGCTAATGGCGGCCCCCATAGGGAGCCGCCATTCGCGTTCCTTATTTGGTCCCTGTAGTCTACGTAAAGATTTACGTAGACCATGGCGAAAATAAGGACAATGCAAATAGCGTTGCCCTTATTTTCGCCGTAGTCTACGTAAATCTTTACGTAGACTACAGGGACCAAATAAGGAACGTCAATGGCGGCTCCCTATGGGGGCCGCCATTTGCGTACACGCTTTTTTTTTTTTTTTCAAAGTCACCCATGATAGGCTATGTGACAATAAACATAGCCTATCACGGCTGACTTTGCAGATCTAGCCGTGATAGGCTACATTAATCGTTACGTAGCCTATCACAGGGGCGTTTTTTCTTTTGAAGTTCGCAGCCGGGGAGACGGGGCGCTTTTCCCCGGCCTGAATTTCGGTGAGGCGGGAAGCCTCCCCCCCCGGCCTGAACTTCGGGGGGAGCAGCGAAGCGCCTCCCCCCCACCGCGAAGCAAGCTGCAAGACCAGGTAAGTGACATTCGTGCACCCCTAGTCGGCACTCGGCCTCCCGAAGATTCGTGGAGAAATTCTCCGCCAACCCAAGATTCATCCAACCTGGCGTTTCTGATGATGTACTCTGCATATAAATTAAATAAGCAGGGCAACAATATACAGCCTTGTCGAACTCCTTTCCCAATTTTGAACCAATCGGTTGTTCCATGTCCGGTTCTTACTGTTGCTTCTTGACCCTCATACAGGTTTCTCAGGAGACAGGTAAGGTGGTCTGGTACTCCCATCCATCTTTAAGAATTTGCCACAGTTTGTTGTGATCCACACAATCAAAGGCTTTAGTGTAGTCAATGAAGCAGAAATAGGCGTTTTTCTGGAATTCTCTTGCTTTCTCCATGATGCAGCGAATGTTGGCGATTTGATCTCTAGTTCCTCTGCCTCTTTGAAACCCAGCTTGTACTTCCGGTAGTTCTTGGTCCACATACTACTGAAGCCTAGCTTGTAGGATTTTGAGCATCACCTTGCTGGCATGTGAAATGAGCGCAATTGTACGGTAGTTTGAACACTCTTTGGCATTGCCCTTCTTTGGAACTGGAATGTAAACTGACCTTTTCCAGTCTTGTGGCCACTGTTGAGTGTTCCAAATGTGTTGGCATATTGAATGCAGCACTTTAACAGCATCATCTTTTAGGATCTTAAATAGCTCAGCTGGAATACTGTCATCTCCGCTAGCTTTGTTGTTACTAATGCTTCCTAAGGCCCACTTGACTTCACTCTCTAGGATGTCTGGCTCAAGTTCAGTGACCGCACTATCATGGTTATCAGGGACATTCAGATTTTTCCTGTAGAGTTCTTCTGAGTATTCTTTCCACCTCTTCTTACTCTCATCTGCTTCTGTTAGGTCCCTGTCTTCTTTGTCCTTTATCATGCCTGTCTTTGCACAAAACATTCCCTTGAGATCTCAGATTTTCTTGAAGAAATCTCTAGTCTTTCCCATTCTGTTGTTTTCCTCAATTTCTTTGCATTGTTCATTTAAGAAGGCCTTCTTGTCTCTCCTTGCTATTCTCTGGAACTCTGCATTCAGTTGGGTATATCTTCCCCTTTCTCCCTTGCTTTTTGCTTCCCTTCTTTCCTCAGCTACTTGTAAAGCCTCATCAGACAGCCACTTTGCTTTCTTGCTTTTTCCTTGGGATGGACTGAGTTGCAGCCTCCTGAACAATGTTACGGACCTCCGTCCATAGTTCCTCAGGCACTCTGTCTATCAGGTCTAATCCCTTAAATCTATTCCTCACCTCCACTGTATATTCATAATGGATATGATTTAGGTCATACCTGAATGGTTTAATGGTTTTCCCTATTTAGTGGTTTTCTTCAATTTAAGCTGAAATTTTGCAATAAGAAGCTCATGATATGAGCCACAGTCAGCTCCAGGTCTTGTTTTTACTGACTGTATAGAGCTTCTCCATCTTTGGCTGCAAAGGACATAATCAATCTGATTTTGATATTGACCATCTGGTGATGTCCATGTGTAGAGTCGCCTGAATTAAATTCGCCCATGCTTGTCCATTTTAATTCACTGATTCCCAAGATGTCGATGTTCAATCTTGCCATCTCATGTTTGACCACCTCCAGCTTACCTTGATTCATTGATCTGACATTCCAGGTTCCTAAACAATATTGTTCTTTACAGCATCGGACTTTCTTTTCACACCAGACACATCCACAGCTGAGTGTCCTTTCGGGTTTGGCCCAGCTGCTTCACTCTTTCTGGCGCTACTTGGAAATACCCTCTGCTCTTCCCCAGTAGTATATTGGACACCTTCCGACCTGAGGGGCTCATCTTCCGGTGTCATCTCTTTTAGCCTTGTGATACGTTCCATGGGGTTTTCTTGGCAAGAATACTGGAGTGGGTTGCCATTTCCTTCTCCAGTGGACCACATTTTGTCAGAACTCTCCACCATGACCTGTCTGCCTTGGGTGGCCCTGCACGGCATAGCTTATGGCTTCACTGAGTTATGCAAGCCCCTTCGCCACAACAAGGCAGTGATCCATGAAGGGGCTGTGATCCATGAAGGGGAAGGTAGTCATGGCTAACATAAATTCTCGTGATTTCAGTGGTCTAGTCCAAGTATGACCATACCTGGATCTAACCGAAGAAGCTGAAACCAAAGAAGAATGATAAATGTCCCTTTTCTATGGTTATTTTCTCATCAAAAGCAATTAAAACATCAAAAGCGTAGGAAGTGCTTTCAGCTTTACCTGGCACATTGCACCAATTGGTTAACATGAGAAGAAAGGGAGTCATAGCTCCTGGTTGCCATAATAAATTTCAATACCTATCATCAAGAAATAAGATATTATACTCTCTCCACTCCCTTTATCTTTGGGATTGTGTGACTGTACCAGTACAGTATCCTACTGTTTCCCTTATAGAAACCAGGATGGATCGCCCACTGTGGTCATCATATCATTTCTCAACGTTCTGACCATTGGCTTCCTTCATGTGGGAGTGCTGGTTGCTATTAGGAAGTAGATATCATGTCCCAACATAGAGAAAAATAAAAACAAAAAAGTACTATTTTGGATTTTTCTGATAATCATGGACAATAGTTGTGTGTGGATGGCATTTCAGTTGTTTCTGTAGTGATCTGGATTAATCTCTAATGCCCAAGAAACTCAGCCAGTTCTTTTAAGAAGCAGAATGAACCAGAAATGCTATGCTTAACCAAAGGTGCCATCTTGAAATGACAGTCTGGGACACTTGATCGCATTTCAATGTAGTGTAAACCAAATTATGAGTTCTCAGTTAAACAATTCATATGTAGGAGTTGAACCCCACCAATTACGTTTATATATATTTAATTTAACATCATGTTATTTGTTGTTTTCACAGATCTAGTATGTCTTGTGAAGTGGAACAAGATGTGACAAGGGAAATGGGAGAATCCAATGTAGTTATTAGTCACATATTTTCTAACCATGTCAGCTACAATCAAATAACCAAACAAGCTAGCATTCACTTTTCTTGCATGTTGTTGTAAAATATCCATTTGGTTTAGCAAGAGCTTATCTGTTTTAGCAAGGTTGTTGCATGTTTGGTAGCATATGAAAAAGCAACATGATATAGTGATAAAGATATTTGTGAACATGTCATTTTGTATTTAATATTTTACACACTTATACTTTGATTCTATTTGTGTTAACTCATTTCCAAGGAATTATAGTAAAATATTTCCATGCAATATATGTCTATTGTGATTTTCTAGTAACGATAATTGCCCATACTGTGATGATGGGCAATTAATCATCAGTTTCTAAGTTCATTCTATAAGGGATCCCAAAGGGGTCCCCTTTGTCTCATTGTTAAACGTGCATTGTGAAGCCACTTGTGGAACTGATAACATGGCAAAAATGTAATGTATCACCAGATGGCTAGAGATACATTTATATGTCAATGTGCTGATCATAGCATTTCCATCTTGAATCTATACAGTTGTTTGACTGAGATTGTGAGGTGTGTGGCTACAACACAAGAAAGAGCTGCTTTGCATTAAAATGTATAAGCATTTATGTATTAACGGGAAAGCTTTTGTGTGTGTGTGTGGGGTGTATGTATGTATACACACACCCTGCTGATTGCCTAAGGTAGTTGATAGTTTGAGTTAACCTGGTGAGTTCCATTATGCATTGAAGTCCTTTGTACAAAGGACCAATTCCTACCCTTAAGACTAAATTCTTCTGTGTGAATGTTGAAGTAGTAGGAGAGAGAGCCATTGTGGTGTATGTGACAGGGTGATGAAAATGAATGGGGAACCTTAGGTTCAAGTGTTCAAATCTCATCTCAGCCATAAAGTTGGCTGATCTTGGACTAGTCACAGTTACTCAGCCTAAACTACTTCATGAGGTTGTTGCAATTATAAAAAGGGAGGAAAGCCCATTTCATTTCCCTAGAGCTTCTGGTGGAAGGGTACATGTGCAGCCTCTGTCCAGTTCCCCACTTTCTCTATCTACTTCAGTGGTTTCTTTCCTGGGTCGTCTTTAGTCCTTAACAGCTGGTACTGAAACTTCAGGTTTCACCTCAGTTTGGGGTGTCTCCTCTTTATGGCTGGTACCAGAGTTTGCATCACTTTCAGCCACAAGAAC
Source organism: Heloderma suspectum (assembly GCF_057233095.1). Classification (NCBI taxonomy): domain Eukaryota; kingdom Metazoa; phylum Chordata; class Lepidosauria; order Squamata; family Helodermatidae; genus Heloderma; species Heloderma suspectum. The sequence continues at coordinate 73,004,562 of NC_139460.1, read as the reverse complement.
ACAAACTTCTAGGGCAATTGTTATTTGAGGAAATAATTCAGAGGTTCCAATACCCAACCTCTGCCCTATGGAGAATACTGTGACTACATCTAACCATACAATCCATTGTGCTGTTTTAAAAAGGGTTTCTGCAACCTTAGATAATAACATAGAAATTGTTGAGGTTATAAGCAATTCAAGTTTTCAAGCAATATTTTACAGCAAGTTATCTTTAAATTCATAAAGATAACTTGCTGTAAAATATGTATATTAAGACTTTGTTTTGAAAAGCAGTTATTAATTTGTATCTGAGATTACAGGGCAAGAACTGATCTTGGTACTTAAGTGTTTATATCCTGCAGTGTTTATATCTGTTCAAGGCACTTCAGGTGTTAATAAAAGGGTGTTACAATATGAGATAAGAATTTACTTGTATTTTATATGTTTCTCCCATTTCATTTTCAACAAGATTTTCACTTTTACCCTTTTTGTGATTACAAGGATATACACACAGGTCACAGTTAATTACTTACTGAAGTGCTAACATGCTAAAGAGAGGAAAATTTCATTTTAACTTAGCTTGCAGTATGTTTCCACAGAATCTGCACAATTCAGGAGCTTTTGGCTCCGTTCGTTTTGAAGCCAAAGGTCTATTGATTTTAGAAATTTTTCTCGAAACCCATAATATCAAGGGATCAGAAATAAGTTGTCTTTTGGGACTGTAACACAGATTGATTTAAATCAATATTGTCTAGAGGAAACCAGGACATACGGCAGCTTTCTCTTTCCTGTTTATGCTTCTTTATATTGTTTAATGCATTACCTTGTGTATTATGACATTGCTTGATGTAAATTACATGCTGTGCCTAATGGACTTTTCATACTCTTTTGTGTTTGAAAACCCAACCAGTCACTTTTCAAAGAGGAGATGGAGGACTTATGAGCAATGGAAGGTATGCCTGCTAGTAAAAAGTTCATATTCAGTTTCAGGTTCTGTCATATTTAAGGCCTATCATATTTAATTTTTGATTAGGAACTTTAAAAAAGAGTAATACACAATTAGTTGTAAGAGCGACAATCCAAGGAGGAATTAAATGGCTCAGACCAGATTTTAATGATCTGTTGTACACTTGAGGGGAATCAAGTCCAGATGTTTCATATCTCCCAGATGCCCAAGAAGAAATTAGTAGAAAGTATCAGAAGGAATGTGTTCATTTGTTTTCAGGATGTTTATTGCATTAATTAGGCATTAGTAAATGAAGTCGCTGTTGTTTAAGACTCCTCATTGGCTCCCACTAAATTGCTATGAGTGAACAATTACACACAATCGATCACAAAATAAATGATTCATGGAAGATGAATAGGTTGTAGATTGATAGAACTGGATTATACAACTTTGGCTACTCAATTGTAATTGATAAAAGTTGATAAGAGGACCATATATCCTCATTTATTTTCTCTGTGCCAATATGGAGATTGTAATTAGGCTCTGGTAATAACTTCCAATCTCCTACTTAATCAATATTTTAGCAAAAAAAAAAAAAAAAGATTAGGTCTAGTGAGACTTCATAGATGTGGCAAGAATGCAGCTGGATCTTCTTATTGCCGTTTCCATAGAAACCCACATTTCTATTTGGGATTGTGCCAGAAGGGCATTGGGGGAGGGGGGAAATACAGTGGTTAATAATGTTAAGAAATAACGTAAGAAGAACCCTGCTCGATCAAACCAAAGACCCATCTAGTCCAGCATCCTCTTTTCCACAGTTGCTCTTTGTTTTTAAGTGTGCAAATAATCAGGTACAGCTTCAGACTCGCTGGTTTCATGTTTTGTTCCCCATCTTTCTCCTGTTTTATCTCACCAGATGTTAGAAACATACTTGGTGAGCCATATTCTTTGAATTGTACTTAACTCATAATGACTGGTTCCTTTCAGTTAAAATGTGCTCAGTCTTCAGTTCTCAAAATCTGAAATCAAATTATATTAATAGGAAAGCCTGTTGACACAGATAAAAATGCTGTTTTGAACTTTCCATTAATTCCACTCAAACCTGCTTGCCTCTAAAACCATGCAAGAATGCTCAAAGGAAGAGCTAGCAGATTGTGAATGACAGACATAGATTTGGGATGCAGGAAGTGAAGGAATAGGTGCCCAGAGTCCTGGAAATGGCTGATACAGAACAGTCACTTTGAGTGATTGTTCCCTTGAGGTGGCAATTTATCATTCATCCCTAGTTTAGGATCCTTCAATGGTACAGCCTACTCTTTGTTTTCAAGAGAGACAACAGAGTTCATTTGTTTTCTAGCAGACTTGTAACTGATGCCTTCTCCTGTTTCCACAGACAGAACATTTGATTTGTTTGTATGAAGTCCCAATTAACTGCTGAAGCTTTTTATATCAAGAAAGGTTTCACAATTTTAATACAAAATACATTTTAAAATCTCATAAACTGTGTTGTGTACTCTGTTGTGAGATATAAGTAAAGTCTCCTCAATTACAATTGCACTGAGTTTTCTCACAGATGTATTTTGTTGTTGATTTTCTTCAGTCGACCAGGCCTGTTAAATGCAAGTGACCCCAGTTATCCTTGGCTTGCAGATTCTTGGCCTGCCACCAGCCTGCCAGTAAACAACAGCACTAGTGGGCCAAATGATCTTGGGAATTTTGGTCGTGGAGGTACGTTTGTTCATAGTGTTTCTCAAGAAAAAGTTGTAAAATGTTTGCAGGACAGCATACATTCTTCCCCCCACCTCCATTAAATTTTATTTTGAAATAGTTTGAATGTCCTTTTTGTTGTAGAGCACAAAAAGTAGGCATTCTGGGTGCATTCCCTGGCCAATTGGAATCAATGCAAGGAAAACGGGGCGGGGAAGATGGGGAAAAAAATACCACTTCTCCGTCCTTTCCACCCTGCTGACAATTGCTTGGCTGGGCTTTGGATAAAGAGGTTCCTCCAACTTCGGGTCTTCCTGCATCTGCCAATAGGATTGCTCCATTATTTATTAATACTATATTTTCTTTTCCTTTTTTTTTGTATTTTTGTATTTCGATATTCCTTTTCCAGGTGATGGACTTTATTTATGTAAAGTAACTTCCCATGGAAGTGTATCAAATAGGGCTGGGCTAAACATTCTACCCAGGCAAATTCTGTGGCTTTTGCAGGTCATTCTAAGGCTGGGTTCTCCAAGACACTTCTTTTGGTATCCACCAAGCTCCATGCCCCTCCTGATTTTTATTTTATTTCTTAAGGTTTTTAAATTAAAACTTTTCTTTTAACTGGGAGGCTGACTTGCTGCAAGGAAAGTGCTGCCCTCCAGCACCATCTTTATTCAGGTTGGAAATAGTGGTTTTGTGTTTTAGAACTCAGACCCCACAGCCTTCTGCTTAGGTTTTGGGGCAAATTACTTTTCTTTTAGTCTTACCAGTTTGGCTTCTGGAAAATTAGTGTTCTTTGACCACTCCATGGAGTCATGCATTGATAGATTTTTATGGGGAGAATGGTTCTGTATTATGAGTGGATCCACTGTTTTAATTTCAGTTGCAGCTGAATGTGGGAAGATATAGAGAGAGCAACTATAAAGTGATTTATAGCATGTTCATGAAGCTTTCACTTAATTATTTGAAGATTTGAAAGTGCTATTACTGTCTTTCCCAATGTGGTGTCCTCCAGATGTGTTGGACTACAACTCCCATCACCCCCAAACAGCAGATTGAGGAATGATGTGCTATCATATACATCTTATAAATCTAAGTTACAGAAATGCTGAATTGAAAACCAGCATCCCACTGTTTATAACTCAAAAGTTTTACCATAATATTTTGGGAAGAATATTAAAAGGTTATCATATAAATGTGGTGTTCATCATGGACTTTAACCTGCATTATCATGATGATGTTGTTTCATTGTTATCATTGTACGTTTATTCTGTGTGACTAAGGGCTTCTCTACATGGGGCTTTTATCCTGTGATTGAGATTGGTCACTGACTGAAGTTTGCGGTACCTTTACATGGTGTCATCAACCTCCAGTGCCTGTGTTGTACTTTCCAAGCATTTCAGCAGCTTAGTTTGAAATGGAAATAATGTAGCAACAAAAAGATGCATTTTCCATTTCTCCGTGAAAAGAGGAAACCCTGCAATAAGAGGAACTAGACCACAGCGCCATCCAGTGGCTGTATAAATGAAACATATAGAACTTGTGGATAAAGGAGGGGAAAGTGGGGGGGAAAGGAAGGGTATGTAAAGGATAATCATAATCCTGGAAAGAGTCCAGAACCCAAAGCCCCAGTAAAATTGTGGGACAAAAAGTCCTAATTTTTGTTCACTGTTATATACGGCATCTGAAGGGCCAAAGGGTGTTGAGGATTTACCCTTCTGAGGCTGTAGACAGAGCTACAACCTCGGAGGTGAGAATTTGAGCAGGGATTTCTCCTCTTCATCCACCCCAGCCTCTCTTGGCTGCCACAAAAGCTCTGCAGCAGATCCCTTTCCTGAGGTTGGAGCTCCAACCTCAGAAAAGAGAAGAGATATGGGCAGCATCTGTGCTAGTGGGCAGGGAAGGGATAGGCCACGGATCTGCTGGATGCAATGGCTTCTCTATCTATGCCACTGGTAGGGGTGAACGAAAGTCACTTACCTGTCCTCAAAGCTTTTTGTGGTGGGGGGGAGGCGCTTCGCTGCTCCCCCCACGAAGTTCAGGCCGGGGGGGGAGGCTTCCCGCCTCGCCCGGCCGAAATTCAGGCCGGGGAGGAGGCTTCCCGCCTCGCCCAGCCAAAATTCAGGCCGGGGGGGAGGCTTCCCGCCTCGCCCGGCCGAAATTCAGGCCGGGGAGGAGGCGCCTCGCCTCGCCCAGTCGCGAACTCCAAAGTTTAAAAAAAAAACAAAAACGCCCCCGTGATAGGCTACGTGACGATTAACGTAGCCTATCATGGCTAGATCTGCAAAGTCAGCCGTGATAGGCTACGTAAATCGTCACGTAGCCTATCACGGGTGACTTTAAAAAAAAAAAAAAGCGCGTACACAAATGGCGGCCCACACAGGGAGCCGCCATTCCCGTTCCTTATTTGGTCGCTGTAGTCTACGTAAAGATTTACGTAGACTACGGCGAAAATAAGGGCAACGCAAATAGCGTTGCCCTTATTTTCGCCGTAGTCTACGTAAATCTTTACGTAGACTACAGCGACCAAATAAGGAACGGGAATGGCGGCTCCCTATGGGGGCCGCCATTATCCGTACGCGCTTTTTTTTTTTTAAAAGTCACCCGTGATAGGCTACGTGACGATTTACGTAGCCTATCACGGCTGACTTTGCAGATCTAGCCGTGATAGGCTACGTTAATCGTCACGTAGCCTATCACGGGGGTGTTTTTGTTTTTTTTTCTTTGATTGGAATGGCGGTGGCGGCAGCCAGTCGAAAGACCGGCTGCCGCTCCCGCCCCAGACGAACACCCGCCGAACCGCCGGCCGGACCCGCCACCAGGAGGGACATTCGCCAAAGGTAAGTCCTGTCCCGGGGGGGGGGTGCGGAGAATTTCTCCCCGAAACTTGTTCGGGGGGCCGAACACGTTGGCGCTCGGCCCCCCGAAGTTTCGGGGAGAAATTCTCCGCCATCCCTACTGGCAGTGCAACTCAGTTAGACAAGCTCAGAGACCTGTCTAGCTTAAAATCCTGCAGAGGAGGATGGAGAGGCTGAAAACCCCCTGTTGCTCCTCCTGCCTTGCCAGCAAAAGCCCTTAGAGCATAGGATGATCGGAAGCCCCCCTAGGATTGCGCCCTAAGTTATCTAGGTAGATGGATGAATGACTTTCATGATTCAACACACAAGGAAATTACCATATATCATGTAAATGTATTTTATCTGTTTGTATGATTTATCTGTAATTTAGGTGTAATTTTTTTTTCCAGAGGAGCTGTCCTTCATTTTCAGCAGTTTAGTATCAACATAATTGGCTGATCATTTGATTCTCTTTAACACTGTTAAAATCTTGACATATTCCAAAACGATTTATTCACATTTCTCTCTTTTTACTGTCAGGAGGGGATGTCTGGCTTAACTTCAAAAATCAAACTGGATAGTGTTTTTTAAAAAGCACCACATACCTCAAAAAAATAATTATCTGAGGATAGCTCAGTATTCATTCAGTAGGTTTGTGCAATCTTCACAAGGGGTGCACGTGATGGTGGATGGGGGGTGAGCAGAAGGAGATTTTTTTTTCTGTGATTTGTAGTCACTCCTTTCATCATTTTCTGGGAGCACAGACAGTTCATTGGCTCTGACATGAAATGAACAATTGAAAAAATTCTTCAGGACAGAAATATTCCAAACTTCACTTTCACAGCTGAAGGTACAGAGGAAAGATGGTTTTAGGCAGTGAGACATGAAGGACAAGTGGAAATTTTGTCACAGATGCTGTCAGCAAGGCAATGGTTGTACATCATCTTCCCTTCATTGGCTCATGGACCCTGTCTCAGCTGAAATGCAAACATGCAGAATAAAACATTTGTTTATCATATTAAAATCTGGGTAGTTTGGGGTTTCCATGTAGTGCCATTTTTTTTTCATTCCCTTGTTTTCATCATAGATGTACTGCCTCCAGTGCCGGGCCAAGGGGATAAAACCGCTACAATGCTTTCTGACGGAGCCATTTATAGCAGCATTGACTTCACTACGAAAACTAGTTACAACAGTTCCAGCCAAATAACACAGGCAACTCCATATGCCACAACACAAATACTGCATTCCAACAGCATCCATGAATTGGCAGTTGATTTACCAGACCCCCAGTGGAAAAGTTCAATTCAGCAGAAAAGTGACCTAATGGGATTTGGTTACTCTCTACCTGATCAGAACAAAGGCAACAATGGTGATTCTAGTTCTTATTTTTCTTATAAGAGTTGTTTGTAAGAATTTTCTATGCATGGCTACAGAATTCTAGTTTGTCCTCGCTTAGTTCCCATTTCCCTTAATAATAACATACCTTGCATGTATCCTGTACCCTTACATATGCAGCTAACTGTATTGTGCTATAATTTCAGTTCACTTCATTATTTGCCAACGTCACAGCCTACCTACGCTCCACTGTGCTGCCATTAGTATACACTAGGTTAAATATTTTCCACAGTTCTACCACATCAGCTGTTTACCATCTAACTGCATGTTGTGCATGTGCTTTAAACTAATCACATGATGGCACTGTGACCTTTGCCCTTTAACCTTTAGCCTTGCTTTACATCCCTGACTACCGATTGGCTGAGGGATTGTCTAATAGAATGCCACACAACCAGTCACAGGATTTCAGCACCACCAGCTCTCACAACAGCTCAGAACGAAGTGGCAGCCTCTCAGGTTGGTTTCAATGCAATATGTGTCAGGAGAAGTGGTTATGCTTGTAAGCAGCTTTTTTTTTTTCTGTTCCCAATTATAGCCTTGAAAGAGTGATCACTACACGAAGTGTCTGTGTTCAAATATTTCAGTGTGTCTTTCATTTAGACATTTGTGGATGTATTGCTATTGTCTATAAAACCATGACTTTGATAAAGAAAAGAAACAACGGTGTGCATTTTTTGCCCTAACTGAACAAGAAACCCATTTAGAGATAATAAGAAAATATATGTAGCCTTTGTACCCTGTGTATTCCAGCATGATTGGAAATCTTATTTTGTAACTTTCTGGCACAATGCTGACTTTATTCGTAAATCAATCTCCACTTTATAGTACTGGCTTTCTCCGAGGAGCTTCATGATGAAGTTAATATTTTGGTTGTATCATTGCTGAACACACACACACCCAAATTCCTGGGAGGCTTCACAATATTTCTATTGTACATCAAGACATCCATCCATAGCAATATACTGGAACCCAAAGATAAGCTTCTCATGACAGTGGCTTTTAGAAAGTTTCGGAGCTGCATACAAACATAAGATATGGGTATTATGCTGTATGCTGTATTATAATTATTACACCACGCCACTGAGGAACAGGTCACCTGGTATTAGAAACTGCAGAAAACAATTTGGCTGTGTCAAATTATAGTGTGCAAAATTATGCCATTTCAATAATACTTTTTAAAAATCTGGTATGAAGCTCCTTTAGTAACCTCTATTTTGCCATGCCAGCTCCATTTGTTTTTACTGCTTTATTGTCTGCTGTATTTCCCTATATCCCTTAACTCTCCAACCCTGGTGCAACTTTCAGCTCTCTTCTCCTACTGAAATGTTCTTCTGTATAATTACCTACTTCCCTGTTCCTTGTTATGTTCTTCGTCCTCAGGGCGCAGCACATAGCTGTGACTGTGTGTCGCCATTGTATTGGTTCTCCCCTCAAACGTTAAATACATTAACTGAAATTCTCCTCCTATTGATCTGCCTCTCATTTCTTGAGTTTTCACTGGTTTGTTTGTTTAACAAGTCCTTTTCCAGTCCTCTACAGTATGTGTCCTTTTTCTCTAGGGGAAAAAAGACCACTAAATTGGATGGTTTTAAAGTATTACAAAAAGGAGTCTATCAATACTTTTTAATTGAATGCCCCAATACTGTTCTAGTAAGAAACCAGTTACATTTACAATTCACATTTTTTAAAAACAGCGACACTTGGCCTTCTGAGTAAGAAGAGAAATAAACTTAAATAGTAAAGTTTTTGGTTGTGTCCTTGGCAACTCTGTTCCAGAGAGAGAGAGGGAGATTATGCAAAACAGTATTATAAATACACTGGGATCTGCCATTTGAAAGAGTTTTCCGTGGTCTATTATTTTTTCTAACAATGACTGCATGGAGGCTTAAAACAGACGTGAATAAATCAATAAATATAGTTTTGATACAGCAAGTACATCTTAACTTTTATTCAGCTTATGCTTCATTGTGACTAAGCTGTATGGAGTGTGTGAAATAAAAAGAAGTAATTCTGGGCAATTATGCAGACTATTTTCATTCCATTCCACCCTATTATTATTTATAACCTTATGACAACTATAACACGTTGCTGCTGATGTTGCTAAGATAAAAATACTCTTTCTCTCTCTCTTTTTGAGTGTGCCATCTGGAATCATAGCTCTTTCAGGAAATGTAAATACTCAACTTTGTTTCTTCATACTTCTATAATGTGTCTTGATTTCAGGTGGGAAAGGAGGGAAGAAAAAGAAAAACAAAAATACTTCCAAGCCTCAGAAAAATAATGGGTCTAACTGGGCCAACATTCCTCTTCCACCCCCTCCAATACAGCCTCTTCCAGGCACAGAGCTAGAACACTATGGGCTGGATCAGCAAGAAGCAGGGTAATGTATTTTTTCTCTTTTGACCCAACTTGGAATTCAGTATCTCACAACTATGCTATATAATATGTGAAAGCACCAATCTGATTCTGTTGTTTGGATAGGAAGGGACTGGTATGTGGGGACAAGATGTTCTTTCTGGTGAATTTTAACGTAACAGTCTTATAATAGAATTCTCTGAAAATTCCCTCTCTCCATTAAAAAAAGAACTGATTCCTGGAACAAATGGGTCTGATGCACATTTCTGATGGCCTGGAATCTTTCTCTAGCCTTCAGAAGATGACATTCTCCAGGTAGAGTCAGGGGAAGAGAAACAGTTTCACACTTTTCAAATTTGGAAGAGGGAGAGAGTGATGCATGTCAGCTTGAGCTAGCTAAAGCTGAAGTACAGTTTTGCAGGTAAGAAACAGTAGCTCCCTAAAACCCAGCAGCATGGACATGATGTAAGTCTATGCTGCTGGTTTTTAGGAGACTGCTTGCTTCCTATAGGCTATACTTATATACTTGCAAATAAAATAAATATTACAAAGACTGCAAAAGTCTCCAGTGCTCGCTCCCTCGCTTCCTCTTTCTCATCCAAAGGAAACTGCGGCCCTTGGTATTTTCATAAGAACATAAGAAGAGCCATGCTGAATCAGAACAGGGGTCCATCTAGTCCAGCATTCTGTTCATACAGTGGCCAACCAGCTGCCTGCAGGAAACCCACAAGCAGGACACTACTTAGGGAGCTGATTGAGAACACACCATCTCTTTCTCTTTTATTAACTCACATACATAATGGTGGATTTTACCCCACCAAACATTAGGAATGCCGGGAGTGGGGAAACACTGTAGTACTGCAGCTTTAATTTGAAACACGGGAGGAATAGGGGTAGAAGAGAGGAAGTCCCTCCCCCCATCACCTAAGAGTTAAGTGGGAGTTGTAGTCTCCAACACATCTGGAGGGCACCAAGTTGTGGATCTTTGGCTAATTGTTTCTACTTGTCCTTCACAGTTTGTCCCTCCTTCCATCTCCTGTATACATCCCTGGTTTCCAGCCATCCTGGTTTCTTTAGATACCTCCCACTTTTCTTGTTCACCAGAATAATTTGCAATTGTTCCTTCAGTATCTCAGATTTAAGAATCGCCCACCCATTTTGAATTCTTTTCTCCTCGAGTAATTCTACTGATGGGATTACACCCAGTGTTTCTTTAAACTTCTTGAAATCAGATTTTCTAACATCCAGGCTGCATGTCTGATTACACTTAGCTTTCCTTATTCTCAATATCATGAATCCCAAGATGATGTGGTCACCTCCACCCAAAGTCCCCACTACTTTCACTTTATCAACCATTTCTTCCCTGTTAGTGAGTGTCAGGGCCAGGATAGTTGACTCCCTTGTCTCTTCTTCCACCTTCTCAAAGGTGTGTGAACACATTTCCATCATCTTTAAACTTTTACAAATAGTAGCCATTAGGGCCTCTAATCTGCATTTGGGACATGGGTGGAGGGTTGTTTTAAGCCCTCTTCCCTCACTTTCCCACTGAAAATCTCCCCAAACAGCTTTTTTGCCCCAACCAGAGAAAATATATGGGCAAACACACTGTTAACCCCCTTCCCTCACTGTCCCAATCTAGATTGGGAGTCCCAGGGCTGCAATTTCCCACCCCCACCATCCCAGTCTGGATCAGGGCCTTGCTATTTGTAAAAGTTTTAAAACTGATAGAGATGCATTCACGCATCTCCGCCAATATGTCTAGTTTGGTCCTGTGTACCCTCTTCTCACTTATTAACTCACAAAAGCTGCCACAAATCATTGAGATATCCACCAAAGTGGGTTTAGATGCAGCAAACATCTTTGTAAATGGAATCTGGAGAGAGCCAATGTGCATTCAAAAGCACTTGGGATACATGCAGAACTCCTTGAATCCCGGGCCACCAGGGTGAAAAGTAAATTGTATGATTCCACTATGTAAAATTCATCCACCCTTGTTAATGATTAAAAGGTAAAGGTAAAGGTGTCCCCAACCAGTCGTGTCCGACTCTAGGGTGCGGTGCTCATCCCCGTTTCTAAGCCGAAGAGCCAGCGCTGTCCGAAGACGCTTCCGTGGTCATGTGGCTGGCATGACTGAACACCGAGGTGCACGGAACGCTGTTACCTTTCCCGCCGAGGCGGTACCTATTTATCTACTTGCAATTTCTTGCTTTCGAACTGCTAGGTTGGCAGAAGCTGGGACTGAAGACGGGAGCTCACTCCGTCACGCAGCACTCGGGTCTCGAACTGCTGACCTGCCGACCTTCCAGTCTGCAGTTCAGCATCTTAACCACTAAGCCACCGTGGCCCCATTGTTAATGATTAGTTCTCTCTTAATCCAAGAATCAACCAGTTTCCAAGATGTTTGGAATGTGAGAAAAATGTTTTCCCTAGCTGAACTTCCATGGTATAGTCCTCAAACTGCTTTGCTAATAGAAGCCCCATTTGCCCCTAAAAATTGTGTCCCAAGAAGGCACTTCAGAATTGGGTCTATACAAAGAAAGAATAGATAATTTAATGCAAGAGTTTAATTATAATTACAAAAAAAGGGTATCTGCACTTTAATGTATTTGCAGTTTTCAGCCCAGATAATTGTGCAATAAAAGACAAATAACTTCCATATATTTTAAAGACACCACACTGATAAATAAGACAGGTAAATTGATGCATTATCTGTAGAGAAACCTTCATGACATAGGTCTTGGCTTCTCAATTGTGTATAGTATCTATTATTTGGTTGAGAAAATTATGTTTGACACCAAGACAACACTGGTTACTTAAAGCTAAGTAATCTGTGATACTGACAGCATACTTTCAAGATTCACACAACTCAGCTTGTCTTTCAAATTACACTTTCCAGTTATTTAAAATGTTGCATTGATAATGACTGCTGTTTTCCTTAAAGTACAGCTTTATCAGAGGAAAACTTAACTTGAAAAACCAGATCCCTAGGAAAAAATTGAGCACAGTTTGCATAGTGGGAATAAAGCTTTGCTATTTTATTCTAGTAAATTATTTGGTTTATAAATACAAAAGGAAGAGTTAAAATGTGCAATTAATATGTGGAAATAAAATGCAAACTCATATTTATGTTGCATTATCTGCATAATGATTCACGATTCAGGCATTCACGATTCAGGAAAGTGGGGAAGGCAGTCAACACTATACTGCCAGACCTTTCACCTGAACTCCCTCTTCCTTGTCACAGTGTGATCAGAGCATTCTGATGTCAGTGACTGATCCTGACCGGAGATGGGAAGACAATCAGTAGTGAGCAGTGCATAGCACCATGTGGCTTTCCAGTTTCAGCCACAATGGCTGAAAACAGCTGCCACCAGCAAGGCCCCCTTCATTCCTTTCCTTGTGCCCTATACTGTTGCTTGTTCTTCATCTTACCACCAGGCTTCTCTTATTCCAAAATGCAGGGTGGATGCTAGAGGTTCCAAATTGTAACATTCCAAATGCAAGTATGTGTTCTGCTGAGCAAATCAACCATGTTTTTATTCAAAAGCAAAAGGATGTGCAAAAGCATAAATACCGGAGTCACAGTGCTGTTCCCAGAAAAAGATGGCACAACATCCTTACGTTTCAGCATGATGGAAATTCTTTCTGTATAAAGAAATATTTAAAGAAATAAATGTAAATGCATACTCATCGCCAGGGAACACTTGAAGAACCTTTGAAGACCAAGGTTGACAGTAGAACAAAGAGGAACTGAGGGAGGAACATTGCAAGGAGGGGCAAGGGCAGGAATGGCAGTTATTTGGGCAGGAAAGGGCTGGAGCACCACCCCCCCCCCCAAATACTCCTGCGCAACCCTATTCAAGAAATGCCCTAGATGTTTGCTAGCATTTAATGTTAAATGGCCGTAGATATGTTCTTGGGTTATCAATATTTGATATGAATAATATGGGCTTGCGCAAACATTTTCACATATATTTTTTTATTATGCACAAGTGAACTTGGCTTATTCTTCCGAAAAAGCAAATACTCCAAACACTATGGGATTCATTTCTTTCCAATTTTGTTTCCCTTAGCCTACAGTTGCTGCATAAACACATAGTAAAACGCTATGCATGCCTATTTCATAAATGGGACTAGCTGGATCTGCCAAGCCAAGCCAGGCTGGATAGATTTTCTGTAGAAATCTCCAGCCCTGGGCACGATACCTGATTTCACAGCAGAATTCCACATAAGTATTTTATTATAACAAACTTGCTAACCACAGTCTCTTACTTTTCATAACTGCAATCCAAAGTGGAATATTTATTTAGAAGTGAGTCCCATTTCTTCAGCTGAATTTGCTTTTAAGTAAGGGTGCCTATGACTAGGTTGCCAACAGGGCAGTTGATATATTGACAAGATTTGATCAGCCTCCAGTATCCTTTTATCCATAATGCCCACATTTGACTTTAGACATAGTATGAATTCGTTAACATAAATAACAACAGAATACATAGTAAATGGTACTGAAAATCCCACTTTCATTGTTTTTATGCTTTTGTCTTGCAGAATTTTATAAGTTTTAGAATGAAATTTACCAATGGACTTTTACTAGAGATCACTGTTGACTGGGCCCCTTTTGCCCTTTATCAAAAAGATAAAATGTAAAATCTTGGTTTTGCTGAAAAAAATGGTGAAATCTGTGCCTGACCTTTGTAGAGCCCGGCTTTATTTGGCTTATAAAAATTGCTTAGTTGTGCTAATAAAAAAGATGGATTATCCATTGTCCATATAACTTTATAGTTAGAACTCCATGGCTTAAATTGATGAGACAGATCCTAAATTGAAATAATTTATATTCTAGGTACGACAGTGATGGTTGGTGCCCACCATTACCAGTCCAGACATACTTGCATCAGGGAATGGAGGATGAGCTTGAAGAAGAAGATGACAGGGTTCCTACACCTCCTGTCCGAGGAGTTGCCTCTTCCCCTGCAATCTCCTTTGGACAGCAGTCCACCGCAACACTAACGCCCTCTCCACGAGAAGAGATGCAACCTATGCTTCAAGCCCACCTTGATGAACTGACCAGGGCCTATCAATTTGATATAGCAAAGCAAGCATGGTAAATGTGACAGTGACCTGGTATTTGGGAAATGAGCACACCAGAAGTGATATAATATAGAGTGTAACATTCAGGGTTGACCATGCCTAGCCTTGAAGGATATACCTGTGCCTTTAGTAATTAAACAGCAAGGAGATTTTGGCAGATGTGGATTCTGTCCCCATGGCAGCATCATGACAGGAACTGCCAAATTGCCAGCTATTGAACAAAGGAAGCTTTCTCAGCTTCTAACAGCTGTATAGAAGAGTGGTGTCCAACATCTGTATGTTCTCCCATAACAGTGGTACACAGTGATGTATTTTACTGAACCCATTCCTTGATCATGTGTTAAAGTAATGTTTAAAAAAAATACATGAATGTTTTTAACATCAGCTCAGTTTAGCTTTTTTTCTTCAAGATAATTTTACTATTTAAAACTTTACTAAAATAAGTGAGTTAGGCACTATTACACTGTACTTACTGGAACATCTAGCTTAATGAAGACAAGTATCTAATCACACATAAAACAAAATTACACATTTCCTGTGTAATTAATGGCTTCCATCAGGATCTTATAGTGTTACTTACCTTGATAGGGAATTTTTAAAAAATCCCACAAATCAACGTTTTCTGAGATAAATCATGCCATATTTCACAGGATATTAGGAAAGAAACCCCAGGATGATTTTTATGTAATAAAACTCTTTTAGAACAGGCTGATGCTCATTGCTACCTTGAGGATGAAATGATGGAATGCCTGGGGAAGTTGCGGCATTGACACATTTAACCTCCCAATTCTGCTGTACCAGTAATGCAGGAAGATGTTTTAAAATATACATATCAGAAATTATATTAATACTAGTTCTGGTATTCAAAGGATGAAGAATGAAATACCAAACTGATCCAACTGTGAGAGACCCTGCTCAGGGACTGAAAATAACAAAACAGACTTCTATTACAGAATAGAAAGTCACAGGCATTTTGGAGATCTCTTAACATGCTGAAACACTCTTTTAAAAGTAGTACAATTTCAGCAAGCCAAGAAATGACTGAGAATGTGAACTAAAGTAAAACTACTTGCTGAATGGCATAGTGCCAATGAAAAAAGGGGGAATATTTCCTGACATACAAAGGCCACAACTTACACTGAAGAGTTATTATAGGTCAAAGAGGCTTGTATGAATTTTCTGCTGATGCCAAAGCCAGCTGTTTTCCTTGGACAATTTTCAGTACTCCAACCTCGTTTGCAAGCTGCAGCCAAACGACAGAGTACTTAGGCCACCTCCTCCATGGGATATAGCTTGTTTATAGAACAAGCCAAGACCAAGCATCAGCTAATTTGGGTCTAGGTTAAATGTATAATGGTGCCAGGCAGGACACAGATGCATGCCCTGGCCTGCTTTCAGCCTGTACCTTACAGCTGTTATGCTTCCTGTGGTGGCATACGAACTCCAGGTGCAACTTTTGGTGTCAGTTACCATCATGAATCTCATTCTGTAATCTGTGTTTTTTATACAGAGAACTGTGCACCCAATGTACACTATATCTGATCAATTAAGTGTGCCTTAGTACAGTACTGTCTCAAATGACCCTAACCAAACGCACTTCTGTTAATTTAATAATATAATATATGGCACTGGAGTTGCCATTCTTCATTTCTTTTAAACTAGCAGTAGCCTGGCATTCAAAAACATGTTTACATGGTCTATTTTTGTTTGTTTATATGTGATACTTCTATACCATCACATATAATATGTTGTTTGGTTTTAGTTTTTGTGAACCGCCCAGAGAGCTTTGGCTATTGGGCGGTATAGAAATGAAATAAATAAATAAATAATAAAACCCCTAAGCAGTTCACATATAAATATTAAAATCATATTTAAAATGCATTATTAAAAACAATTCCAGTTACAATAATAGTACAAAGCAATACAAGGAACAGTAAGATGAAGCAGCATGATTAATTATAATCAATTACATTGTGGAGAACATATTTGGGGAACATGCAGAAATTAATGTAGACTGAACCATAAGCAATGGAAATAAGCCTGTCTCTACGCTTTTCAAATGCAAGTTAAAACTAGGATTAAAGCATTCCACAGTGGTAATTCTGGAAACAAGTTATGTGGTTATAGCAATGTTTGGATATGCAAAGGTCCCATCCATCACAGTCATTTATTTCACAAGACTCAAAGGAAAAAAATGCTGTCTTAAGAAATAGTGAATATATTTCCCAAAGAATGAGCTATAACATTTTATGAGGACTGATCTGTGAATGAACACGTACAAGTGAGGTTATTGTTAGAAATCTGCCATTAAGGGAGATTTTGTTTAGAGAGATCTTTTTATATGTATCTTCTGTAAACCACAGTGTGAAGTTTGACCTAGAGATAGCCTTGCTAACAAGCAACATGCCTGTCCTAGGCAACTCTGTAGTAATGGGCCTCAGAACAGAAGCCCAGTTAACAGCACAAATATCTTTCTCTTAGTCTAGCATCCACGTTTATGCCCAGCATCCAAGGTGGAACTGTTCCCATACCCAACATACTTTCACACAGGAATTTGAATGTTTATATACCCTGTCAAGCCCTGGCCCTGACCACATCCTCTTGACATCTCTGTAGACTAGCTGACTGGATCACGTGAGACTTTTGTAAGTCAGTAAGGGTGCAATGTTTGTTTAGGTAGAAAAATGCATGTTTAGGTAGAAAAAAGTCCTGCAACTTCCCAGCATTCCCCAGCCAGTGAGACTGTAAAGTTGTAAAACATTTTCTGTCTAAACATGCATAGAATTGCACCCTAAAGGAATGAAGAAGAGAATTGAATGCATAGAATTGCACCCTATGCATAGAATTGCACCCTAAAGGAATGAAGAAGAGAATTGGGGTGTTCAGACTGAACACCCCAATTCTCTTCTTCAGTAAAAGGAGCCATTGTGGCTTCTCCCCCCACCCCTGTGGGTGCGACTGTCATTTGCTTAATTCCCTGCAATGCAGCGTGGGTTGCGGTTTTGTCTGAACCGGGTGTACGGCATGGCAAGAATGGCTTCATACCCACCCTACAACCTCCACTAGAAGTCATGGGTTGTAGGATGGCTATAAAGTGTACCCTACAGCGCACTGGGTTCAGACGACACGCCAACCCATGCTGCACCACGGGGAATTATGTAAATAACGGTCACACATGTGGTAAGCACGGGGGTGGGGGGAGAAGCCACAATGGCTTCTTTTACTGACATGATTGTCCAGACCCAGTCAATATATCTCAAAAGAGTCTTCTTTGGGGAAACTGACTCAGCCTCATTGGTTACCAGGAGCTACTTGGTTACTTGGTTATTAGGAACATGCAAGATTCTTTTAGGTGCTACTTGAGAAGATTGAGTCAGTTGCCCTAGTCCTATGACTCAAAAAATGTTGGGACTTATTAAATTATTTCTGTTGCATCTTTGAGGTCTCTGCTGTCCTTCCTTACTTCCTGTAGATCAGTAGTCCACAGAACAGTATCACACAGTTTATATTTTAGTATTTTTACTCTGGTAGTTCCTGGAACAAAATGGAAGGCTGTATTGTTGACTTATTCTGTAATCTTGAGGCAAGAAAATGGCCTCAACAGTTTTGGTTAAAGCAGCTCAGAAATTAAGCCATTCTAAATATGACCTACCTAAAATAACTAACAAAACTGGTATATCAATGTTCTATTTGTTTTAGAAGTCATTTCTTGCTCTCCAATAGGAATAAAGTTAAGAAAAAATATTCTTTATTTGCAGTGCACATAAAATTATGTGGCTTTTGGCCTGTTCATCTGATTTCATCTTTTTAACGTCATAAATACATCCAAAATATACTTAGGGAGCACTCCTATGGCCGCTAGATGGCAGCTAGACAACCATAGGATATGGTGTTTTCCAGGAACCAACCTCAAAGAACTGACCTCCCCCCACTTCCACGCTGCCTTGGTTGGAGGCAGCATGGAACAGCCCCATCCTCGTCCTCTGCGCTCGCTAGGGGTGGACGAAAGTCACTTACCTGTCCTCGAAGATTTCCCGCGGTGCGGGGGAGGTGCTTCGTTGCTCCCCCTGCGAAGTTCAGGCCTGGGGGGGAGGCTTCCCGCCTCGCCCGGCCGAAATTCAGGCCGGGGGGGAGGCTTCCCGCCTCGCCCGGCCGAAATTCAGACCGGGGAGGAGGCGCCTCGCCCGGCCGCGAACTAAACAGTTAAAAAAAAAAAATGCCCTCGTGATAGGCTACGTGATGATTAACGTAGCCTATCACGGCTAGATCTGCAAAGTCAGCCGTGATAGGCTACGTAAATCGCCACGTAGCCTATCACGGGTGACTTAAAAAAAAAAAAAAAAGCACGTACACAAATGGCGGCCCCCATAGGGAGCCGCCATTCCCGTTCCTTATTTGGTCGCTGTAGTCTACGTAAATGTTTACGTAGACTACGGCGAAAATAAGGGCAACGCAAATAGCGTTGCCCTTATTTTCGCCATAGTCTACGTAAACATTTACGTAGACTACAGCGACCAAATAAGGAACGGGAATGGCGGCTCCCTATGGGGGCCGCCATTATCCGTACGCGCTTTTTTTTTTTAAAGTCACCCGTGATAGGCTAAGTGACGATTTACGTAGCCTATCATGGCTGACTTTGCAAATCTAGCCGTGATAGGCGACGTTAATCGTCACGTAGCCTATCACGGGGGCGTTTTTTGTTTTTTCTTTTATTGCAATGGCGGCGGCAGCAGCCGGTCGAAAGATCGGCTGCCGCCCCCGCCCCTGACGAAGACCCGACGAACCGCCGGCCGGACCCGCCGCCGAGAGGGACATTCGGCAAAGGTAAGTCCCGTCCCGGGGGGGGTGCAGGGGGCGGGGGGGTGCGGAGAGTTTCTCCCCGAAACTTGTTCGGGGGGCCGAACACGGCGCTCGGCCCCCCAAAGTTTCGGGGAGAAATTCTCCGCCATCCCTAGCGCTCGCAAGAGGAGCACGGAGCAGCCGGAAAGGGGCATGGCTGGGGACATTCTGGGGCGGGGAGAGCATAGGTGCTTATACAACACATCCTATGTGTTGTACAGCAGCCTGCTTCCCCACTCCGTGCTCCTATGGCTAGACAGCTGCAATCAGCTGTTTATCCGAAAAAGCAGGGCAGGAGGAGCACGGAGGGAACAATCCCCCTCTGTGCTTCTCCTGCCCTGCTTTGGATAGGTGGTCACCTCCGAGTTCAGAGGCAGCCACCTATCTCGATAGGATTGCTCCCTTAGAGATTTACTTCATTGATTTCTCTGGAATTTCTTATCCACAGTATTTATGTTTCTAGCATTATTTTAGAAATAATGCCACTGTTTTTGCTTTCTTCTAGGTGTATTGCCCCAGTTGGCATACAATGTTGTAAAGTCCAGGGTAACAATTGACTATACATTTTTCAGAAGTATGTCCCCCATTCCTTACAATACATCTATTTCACATCGCTTTGCATTTGTGATATTCTAAAGCATTGTCAAAAGCACCTAGAAGCCCAACTGATTTGAGTTGGAGTGTTAAATCACATGCTTAAATTTCACCAGTTGAAATAAATGGGACTTTAAAGGGATTTATATTGACCAAATCATTTTATGGCTTTTAAAATTTGCTGATAAGCATATGCCTTTTCTTCTTTGTTCTAGGCACAGTCAAAGCAATACTCAGCCACCCCAGACCCCAGTTCCACCATTAGGATATGTGTCTGGAACTCTAATATCAGATTTAGAAACAGATATTCCAGAAGATGATGACGAGGATGATATTGAAGAAGAAGCTATAGAAATCACAAGGCCATTGAGAGGACTAGAGCACACTCCAGGCTCCAGCATGGACAATCTAGACAGCTCTGTGACAGGTAGGCAAGCCAAACTTACAATAAACCCCATTTGTGAATGTGTAAAATATGTCATAAATAAAATAATTGTAAGGGCATTTTATTCTGCTCTATTTCTGTTGCATTTAAAATGTGTTAATATGAAGCACAACAGTTAAAGACGGATTTGAAAATGCTTTTGCTTTGCTGTAAACGATAAGAAAATTCATGAATTTTAAAAAGCTTTAAAGACATGAAAGAAAAGTCAATTATATCCCAGCTTTCATGGAAAGTTCACTCTACTGGGAAAGCAAGTCTATTACACGTGGGGCAGGGAGTAGAAGAAAAGAACTTTTGACTTTAAAAAATGATATATTTTGTATCTCAGGAGCAACATGAAAAACCGACATTATCTGTAAAAGACTTCTAGATTTTTATTTTCATTTTTTGGGCTGTTTAAATTGATGAACAAAAAGAAGTAAAACAACTGTTTTCCTGAATAACCTCAGAATGCTTAGTTGCAGAATCAAAGGACTGAAATGTGGTGACACATTCATTTTGTGCTCACTTCATATTGCTGGATTTAATCATTGTTCCCTTTCAGCCAAAAACCATTTAATTAATCAGCATCTTTTGCTGTAGTGTTCCTTATTCCTCGCATGCCTGGAGAAGTTACAAACAGAATAATCAAAGTTAAACCTGGAAAAACTAAGCTTGTCCAGCGTGAATTGGTAATAAAATTGATCTTTGTAGAAGATAGACAGCCACTTCATTTTGTGAGAAAGTGCTGTTTTTACACGGCTATCATGACCTCGTTCTAGGCCTCTCATTTCAACTGATGTTGCACCTGTACTTAACGCCCTGTATCAAGGTTGCCTGAGGTCCACTGAAGCCCAAGCATGCATGGTCTATATAGCTCATTAAAAATATTGTACATCTCTTCAGTTGTTGATCTTTATGTGACAGTACTAATTTCTGAATATATTTTCAGGATATTTCTGCTCACTGAAGACATATTAATGCAGTTTCATTTAATGTTTGCCTTCTTTCTGTGTGCCTTGCAAGTTGTGATGTGTATTTTATGCCCTTATCTAAACACTGCAGCTATGAAAACACATTGCAGTTTCTACTGTCAGAGGTGGGAATATGACAGTAATGAAGCATCAGTACCTCTGTTTCCCTCTTCTCTCTCTTGCTGAATTAAAGGAAGTGGTGCTTCATCCCACTTTCCAGTTTTCCTTCCTTTGTGCTCTGGGGCCAGCCTGCTTGCCAAGCTAATTAAGATTTAAGAACTGTAGCTTGACTGCTGTGATTTGAAATCCAGATCCAACTGAAGGCTTGTAGTTACAAGTTTAAATCTCTGAATTCAGAAGATTGGCTTATTAGCACAAAAAGGATTTTAAGCCACTTTGCCCAAATTTGCTGGTATCTCTAGTATAATCTTCTTCAGACTGTAATTCTGCATATTTTTTAAATACTCTCTAGCAAAGCTTTCCACTAGCAATCCAAAGAAGTTCTTAGTTATAATACATCTTTTAAAAAACACTGCTTGTTATGTATTGTCCCTTTGTATGTAATATGTCAGTGTTGATAGAGGTTTTTATTTTTTTAATGGACAGTTTGCAGATTTACATTTCTACAAGTCACTTCCAATCTGGCCTTCCTAAAAATGTACAAGTATATCGCTTACAATTTCTGCTTTAAAAAAAAATGAACCAGGCAAGCCCTGAATTAACATACTTTTAAAAATGCTACCACTTTGTTATTATGCCAAGATCTTAGAGCACACAGTGATGTGTTTGGGCCATAGAATCATAGAATTGTAGTGTTGGAAGGGGCCTATAAGACCATCGAGTCCAACTCCTTGCTCAATGCAGGAATCCAAGTCAAAGCATCCTTGACAAGTGGCCGTCCAGCTTCATCTTGAATGCCTCCAGTGTGGGAGAGCCCACTACCTCCCTAGGTAATTGGTTCCACTGTCTTATTGCTCTAACAGTCAGGAAGTTTTTCCTGATGTTCAGCTGGAATCTGGCTTCCATTATTCTGTGTCCTGCATTCTGGGATGATTGAGAAGTGATCCTGGCCTTCCTCTCTGTGACAGCCTTTCAAGTACTTGAAGAGCACTATCATATCTCCCCTCAGTCTTCTCTTCTCAAGGCTAAACATGTCCAGTTCTTTCAGTCTCTCTTCATAGGGCTTTGTTTCCATTCCCCTGATCATCTTTGTTGCCCTCCTCTGAACCCTCTCCTGCTTGTGTGCATCCTTCTTAAAGTGTGGTGCCCAGAACTGGACACAGTACTCCAGATGAGGCCTAACCAGTGCTGAGTATAGGGGAACTAGTACTTCCCGGGATTTGGAAGCTATGCTTCTATTAATGCAGCCCAAAATAGCATTTGCCTTTTTTGCAGCCAAGGTATTAGCTATCCCACCCAATTTTGTGTCGTCTGCAAATTTTATCAGCATTTCCTGCACCTTCTCATCCCAGTCATTAATAAAAATGTTGAAGAGCACTGGGCCCAGGACTGAACCCTGCGGTACCCCGCTCGTTACCTCTGCCCAGTTTGAGAAGATCCCATTGATAATCACTCTTTTGAGGCAAACAACAACAACCCTGCACAGTCCTTACTGAGCTTTAGTCTTTACATATGAATTAGTTTAAGGTGCAACCCTATGCATGTTTAAACAGAAAAAGTCCTACAAATCCCAGCATTCCACAGCCAGCCATGCTAAACTTGCATAGGATTGTGCCCTAGATATCCTCTTACGTGCTCCCCTTTGTCTTCTTTAATAACTATAAGAAAGCATGATCATGCCCTGTTTTTATTAGTGATACGTAGATCAAGCGCAAGAAAGAAAACATGTTTCTGAAGCATCTTTTCAAAGGATAATGTTATTGAAGTTCAAGCTGGGGAGGAAGAGTTAGCCACTAGCATTATCACGAGGTATTTACAGACCTGTATGGTCTGAGATGCAGGACACTCAGAATATCACAATCTCTGTTACAAAAAACAAAACAAAAAATCCCTCTCATTTTCCTCATTTGACTTTTTGGAATTTCTGCTGATTTGAATAACTTAATTCAGTGCTTTCATTTTAATTTCAACATGATTATTCATTCCTTTAATAGATCAAAGACATTTCCTTGCCTCTGATCATTCAAATGCATCATATGTCAGCATTTATTTAGTTGACCAAGAATACGATAGGCAAGATTCAAGAGCATCACAGGTTAATTCCTCTCTATATATTTTTTAGAAGTTACAAGTTGAAGCCAGAGAAGAAATTGGGAGTGAGCATTAAGATTCTGATGACACACGTCCTCAAATATGAAGTCTTCCACCTCTTTTTGTGGTGAAGGGATGCACCCCTTTTACTACAAAACGAATCTGTTTGCAGAGAACTGGTGGGCAGAGGACTTCAGTCTGCCCACACCACTCATTTTTGTGTGTGTTGAGGACGAAGCAACCTATATTCATGTCCTGCTTACCAAACAAAATTCTCAAACGCACACATGGGCTCTGGACTAGTGGCTGCATACTGCCTGCTGCTATCTGGGCTATTTACTAATGGCATGAAGTAAGTTCAAAGGTCAACCCCTAGCCTGAATGGTATTTAACGTTGTGCGTCATTAAGCCCCCTACTATTTTCTTCGATGACAAAGACTTCTACCATCGGGAGAGACCCTGCCCTGGCGTTTTTCCAATTTAGGCCCTTACTCTGTCCCATTTGTCGAACAGATAAAAGAATAAGAGTAGAAGATGATGCCTGAAGATGTAATGTCAGAAGGACCACATGCAACTGTAAGACAATGAACTAACAGCAATTATGTCCAAGCCTTAATTCAGGGCAAATAATGCAAGCATCAATGATAACTGTAACATGTTTTATAAGGACAAAGAAAGAAAAGTGAATATACGCTAGGAAGCAATTAATTGTGTTATCTGATCCTTGATAATTCATACAAGCCATACAGTGCACAACACTAAATTTCCCAGCTCCAAACATAATATAGTTTGTTATGCATTTATTTTAAATAGATAATCTTGCCTTTAAAAAAATTCAACGGTGCCAGCAATTTTTAAAAAATGAAAATAGAACTATTAATGCTAAATGCCAGTGATAGACAGATAGAACAAAATAAAACTACTAATAATCCAATTCGTTAACATAAATTCTTAAAAGCTTCCCTCAATAAAAACATCTTGCTCTGGGTAGATGATAGTTGCCAAAACATGCATTCCAGAGTGTTGTTGGCCACAGCTAGGGATAGGCAGATCTGTCAGTTTTGCTTTCTTCCACATTAAAAATGTTTAACAGTGCAATCTTATACACGTCTGTTGTTGTTCAGTCATTAAGTCATCTCCGACTCTTTGTGACCCCATGGACCATAGCATGCCAGGCCTTCCTGTCCTCCGCTCTCTCCCGGAGTGTGCTCAAGTTCATATTCATTGCATCGGTGATGCTATCTAGCCATCTCATCCTCTGCCATGCCCTTCTCTTTTTGCCTTCAATCTTTCCCAGCATCAGGGTCTTTTCCAGGGAGTTTTCTCTTCGCATTAGGTGGCCAAAGTATTTGAGCTTCAGCTTCAGTATCTGTCCTCCCAGTGAGCAGTCAGGGTTGATTTCCTTTAGGATGGACTGATTTGACCTCCTTGCAGTCCAGGGGACTCGTAAGAGTCTTCTCCAGCACCACAGTTTGAAAGCATCGATTCTTCGGTGCTCAGCCTTCCTTATAGTCCAGCTCTCACAGCCATACGTTACTACTGGGAAAACCATAGCTTTGATTATACGAACCTTTGTCAGCAAGGTGATGTCTCTGCTTCTTACTATGTTGTCTAGGTTTACCATAGCTTTCCTCCCAAGGAGCAAGCATCTTTTAATTTCATGGCCGTCTGCGGTGATCTTGGAGCCCAAGAAAGTAAAATCTGTCATTGCTTCCATTTCTTCCCCTTCTATATGCCAGGAAGTGATGGGGCAGATGCCATAATTTTAGTTTTTTTAATGTTGAGTTTCAAACCAGCTTTTGCACTCTCCACTTTCACCCTCAACAAGAGGCTCTTTAGATCCTCTTCGCTTTCTGCCATTAGGGTGGTATCGTCTGCGTATCTGAGGTTGTTGATAATTCTCCCAGCAATCTTAATTCCGACCTGTGATTCATCCAACCCGGCGTTTCTGATGATGTACTCTGCATATAAATTAAATAAGCAGGGCAACAATATGCAGCCTTGTCATATACATTTCCCAATTTTGAACCAATCGGTCGTTCCATGTCTGGTTCTTACTGTTGCTTCTTGACCCTCGTATAGGTTTCTCAGGAGACAGGTAAGGTGGTCTGGTACTCCCATCTCTTTAAGAATTTGCCACAGTTTCTTGTGATCCACACAATCAAAGCCTTTAGTGTAGTCAATGAAGCAGAAATAGACTTTTTCTGGAAGTCTCTTGCTTTCTCCATGATCCAGCAAATGTTGGCGATTTGATCTCTCGTTCCTCTGCCTCTTCAAAACCCAGCTTGTACTTCCGGTAGTTCTCGGTTCACATACTGTTGAAGCCTAGATTGTAGGATTTTGAGCATAACCTTGCTGGCATGTGAAATGAGCGCAATTGGGCGGTAGATTGAACACTGTTTGGCGTTGCCCTTCTGTGAAATTGGAATGTAAACTGACCTTTTCCAGTCTTGTGGCCACTGTTGAGTGTTCCAAATTTGTTGGCATATTGAGTGCAGCCCTTTAACAGCATCATCTTTTAGGATTTTAAATAGCTCAGCTGGAATACTATCATCTCCGATAGCTTTGTTGTTACTAATGCTTCCTAAGGCCCACAACTTCACTCTCTAGGTTGTCCGGCTCAAGTTCAGTGACTGCACTATCATGGCTATCAGGGACATTCAGATCTTTCCTGTATTGTTCTTCTGTGTATTCTTTCCACCTCTTCTTAATCTCATCTGCTTCTGTTAGGCCCCTGCCTTCTTGGTCCTTTATCATGCTCGTCTTTGCACAAAACATTCCCTTGAGATCTCCAATTTTCTTGAAAAGATCTCTAGTCTTTCCCATTCTATTGTTTTCCTCAATTTCTTTGCATTGTTCATTTAAGAAGGCCTTCTTGTCTCTCCTTGCTATTCTCTGGAACTCTGCATTCAGTTGGATATATCTTCCCCTTTCTCCCTTGCTTTTCGCTTCCCTTCTTTCCTCAGTTACTTGTAAAGCCTCATCAGACAGCCACTTTGCTTTCTTGCATTTCTTTTTCTTTGGGATGGATTGAGTTGCTGCCTCCGGAACAATGTTATGGACCTCCGTCCATAGTTCCTCAGGCACTCTATCTATCAGGTCTAATCCAAATTAATTTCTACTGAGTTAAATGGGACTTACTCCCTGGAAAATATGTGTAGTATTGCAGCCAAAGTTTCAAGTTCTTTCTCCCAAATATGAAGAACTTTGCAAATTTTGATAAATTCTTATAAAAACTTAACTTAGGCCAAATTGCAATGTTGCGCAAACACCATTTCCATTTTATCTAGATTATGTGTCATAATGGCTAGCAAGCCTTTACTTCTGTGGTGTGTGCTTAATAGAACTGCAAATACAATAAAACCATCTACATACAGAAATTTATTAAATATTGGGTTTATTTCAAACATTAAAGTGCTATTCTGTAAAGATTGTAATGCCCGATTTGTTACATTGCTGTGAGCAAACTGGCACTTTTCACTCAATGTAGCACAGTGTCCCCTTCATGGATCACTGCCTTGTTGTGGCGAAGGGGCTTTCGTAACTCAGTGAAGCCTTAAGCTATGCCGTGCAGGGCCGCCCAAGACGGACAGGTCATGGCAGAGAGTTCAGACAAAATGTGGTCCACTGGAGAAGGAAATGGCAACCCACTCCAGTATTCTTGCCAAGAAAACCCCATGGAACTTATCACAAGGCTAAAAGATATGACGCCGGAAGATGAGCCCCTCAGGTCGGAAGGTGTCCAATATGCTACTGGGGAAGAGCAGAGGGTATTTCCAAGTAGCGCCAGAAAGAGTGAAGCGGCTGGGCCAAAGCCGAAAGGACACTCAGCTGTGGATGTGTCTGGTGGTGAAAAGAAAATCCGATGCTGTAAAGAACAATATTGTTTAGGAACCTGGAATGTCAGATCAATGAATCAAGGTAAGCCGGAGGTGGTCAAACATGAGATGGCAAGATTGAACATTGACATCTTGGGAATCAGCGAACTAAAATGGACAGGCATGGGCGAATTTAATTCAGGTGACCATCATATCTACTATTGTGGGCAAGAATCCCTTAGAAGAAATGGAGTAGCACTCATAGTCAACAAAAGGGTGGGAAAAGCAGTACTGGGGTACAATCTTAAAAATGATAGAATGATCTCAGTACGAATCCAAGGCAAACCATTCAACATCACAGTAATTCAAGTCTATGCCCCAACCACTGAGGCCGAAGAAGCTGAGGTTGATCGGTTCTATGAAGACCTACAACACCTTCTAGAACTAACACCCAAAAAAGATGTCCTCTTCATCATAGGGGATTGGAATGCTAAAGTAGAAGTCAAGAAATCACCGGGATAACAGGCAGGCATGGCCTTGGTGTACAAAACGAAGCAGGACAAAAGCTAATAGAGTTTTGCCAAGAGAACATGCTGATCATAGCAAACACTCTTTTCCAACAGCACAAGAGGCGACTCTACACATGGACGTCACCAGATGGTCAATATCGAAATCAGATTGATTATGTCCTTTGCAGCCAAAGATGGAGAAGCTCCATACAGTCAGTAAAAACAAGACCTGGAGCTGACTGTGGCTCAGATCATGAGCTGCTTCTTGCAAAATTTCGGCTTCAATTGAAGAACGTCGGGAAAACCACTAAACCGTTCAGGTATGACCTAAATCATATCCCTGATGAATATACAGTGGAGGTGAGGAATAGATTTCAGGGATTAGACCGAATAGACAGAGTGCCTGAGGAACTATGGACGGAGGTCCGTAACATTGTTCAGGAGGCAGCAACGAAATCCATCCCAAAGAAAAAGAAATGCAAGAAAGCAAAGTGGCTGTCTGATGAGGCTTTACAAGTAGGTCACGAAAGAAGGGCAGCGAAAAGCAAGGGAGAAAGGGGAAGATATACCCAACTGAATGCAGAGTTCCAGAGAATAGCAAGGAGAGACAAGAAGGCCTTCTTAAATGAACAATGCAAAGAAATCGAGGAAAACAACAGAATGGGAAAGACTAGAGATCTCTTCAAGAAAATTGGAGATCTCAAGGGAACGTTTTGTGCAAAGACGGGCATGATAAAGGACAAAGAAGGCAGGGACCTAACAAAAGCAGATGAGATTAAGAAGAGGTGGCAAGAATACACAGAAGAACTATACAGGAAAGATCTGAATGTCCCTGATAGCCATGATAGTGCGGTCACTGAACTTGAGCTGGACATCCTAGAGAGTGAAGTCAAGTGGGCCTTAGGAAGCATTAGTAACAACAAAGCTAGCGGAGATGACAGTATTCCAGCTGAGCTATTTAAAATCCTAAAAGATGATGCTGTTAAAGTGCTGCATTCAATATGCCAACAAATCTGGAACACTCAACAGTGGCCACAAGACTGGAAAAGGTCAGTTTACATTCCAATTCCAAAGAAGGGCAACGCCAAAGAGTGTTCAAACTACCGCACAATTGCGCTCATTTCACATGCCAGCAAGGTGATGCTCAAAATCCTACAATCTAGGCTTCAGCAGTATGCGAACCGAGAACTACTGGAAGTACAAGCTGGGTTTAGAAGAGGCAGAGGAACTAGAGATCAAATCGCCAACATTCGCTGCATCATGGAGAAAGCAAGAGAATTCCAGAAAAACATCTATTTCTGCTTCATTGACTACGCTAAAGCCTTTGATTGTGTGGATCACAACAAACTGTGGCAAATTCTGAAAGTGATGGGAGTACCAGACCACCTTACCTGTCTCCTGAGAAACCTTTACGAGGGTCAAGAAGCAACAGTAAGAACCAGAGATGGAACAACTGATTGGTTCAAAATTGGGAAAGGAGTACGACAAGGCTGCATATTGTCACCCTGCTTATTTAACTTATATGCAGAGTACATCATGAGAAATGCCGGGTTGGATGAATCACAGGTCGGAATTAAGATTGCTGGGAGAATTATCAACAACCTCTGATATGCAGATGATACCACCCTAATGGCAGAAAGCAAAGAGGATCTAAAGAGCCTCTTGTTGAGGGTGAAAGTGGAGAGTGCAAAAGCTGGTTTGAAACTCAACATTAAAAAAACTAAGATCATGGCATCTGGCCCTATCACTTCCTGGCATATAGAAGGGAAAGAAATGGAAGCAGTGACAGATTTTACTTTCTTGGGCTCCAAGATCACCGCAGATGGTGACTGTAGCCATGAAATTAAAAGACGCTTGCTCCTTGGGAGGAAAGCTATGGCAAACCTAGACAGCATAGTAAGAAGCAGAGACATCACCTTGCCGACAAAGGTCCATCTAATCAAAGCTATGGTTTTCCCAGTAGTAATGTATGGCTGTGAGAGCTGGACTATAAGGAAGGCTGAGCACCGAAGAATTGATGCTTTCGAACTGTGGTGCTGGAGAAGACTCTTACAAGTCCCCTGGACTGCAAGGAGGTCAAATCAGTCCATCCTAAAGGAAATCAACCCTGAGTGCTCATTGGAAGGACAGATACTGAAGCTGAAGCTCCAATATTTTGGCCACCTAATGCGAAGAGAAAACTCCCTGAAAAAGACCCTGATGCTGGGAAAGACTGAAGGCAAAAGGAGAAGGGGACGGCAGAGGATGAGATGGCTAGATAGCATCACTGATGCAATGAATATGAACTTGAGCACGCTCCGGGAGAGAGCGCAGGACAGGAAGGCCTGGTGTGCTATGGTCCATGGGGTCACGAAGAGTCGGACACGACTGAACGACTGAACAACAACAACAGCACAGTGTAGGGTCTTTTGGCCTATTTGGAAGTTTCAGTTTTAAGCATGAAGGGGTTAGTTATCATCTTTGCAAAGGCAAGGTAAGACTCAAGGCCAATTCACACACAGCATTTCCTAGTTATAAGCTCAATCCCACAGTTTTTATTTGCTATACTTGTTGCTCACTCCTCTTCAAAAGAGTTCAGAACAGCATCTTCTCATCCAAGAAGTAAAACTAGTTCTGCTCCTTTATCTTTAGACCTTTCTCAGGGCCATTTGGACATCAACTGTTTTATATGCAAGGCTACTTTCCTTATGTGTCATTGTGTCTATATATTGCCTACCATTCACAAGAGATCTGGGACTGTTAGGTGAATAAGTGGCATGTTAAATGGCTCTTACAGAATTAGAATGTTTAATTTCAAGGTAACTAGAAATGAAGAATCCAGTCTAAGTTCTCAAAAGTTTCATAAAATCAACTTTCCTTTTTGTAGCTAATCAAGGCATATTTGGAAACACGTTTAAGACATAATGTAGCATAGATTCTGTGTAGGACATACTACTGTGAAATTATCATTGGATGCAATAAAATGAAATCCCTGCTGACATTACTAAGGAAGCAAATATGGCTGTAAAGCATAGTTTCATATATGAGAGCTAATACACTGTGTAAAATCATGTTAAAAAAGGAATTTTGTTGTTCAGTCGTTCAGTCGTGTCCAACTCTTCATGACCCCATGGACCATAGCACGCCAGTCCCCCCTGTCCTGCGCTATCTCCCGGAGTGTGCTCAGGTTCATATTCATTGCAAGAATACAAAATGAAACACATGTTAATGCTTGGTAATTAGACCTTTATTTAAACCATACATCATACATCAGTGACAATATCCCAATTAAATCTAAACATCTAAATATGAAGTGGAATCTTCTTTTCCATTGCAGAATATAATAAACAAAATGCATGCCATTTCCAAATATGGGTGTGTGTCTGTATGACACTTTTTATAAATGCAAAGATCATCAAAATATTTATAAAGGATTAATGAAAAATGAATTCATGCCACTTAGCCAAATTTATTTCTGTTTGAAATTTCAATCTTTTCCTGCAGTCTTCTCTTTCCCCCACCCCCTCTATATTTCTGAAAGGCACAAAATTTTCTCAAATTTATTCAAGCTGTTAGTGTGCACATAGAACATTAAGTAGTTGTTCAAATGTTGCTGAGCAGTAAAATACTATGATAAACTGTTATCTTGCTGTGCCTCCATTACATCTTCAGCACTAAAATGAATTTATGATCAGTCATCAATTCATTTACATGTCATTTTCTGCTAGATCTATCCTTGCTGATGAACACGTATCCCTACATCCATTAAGCTGGAGTAAAATATCTGCTTTATAATATGACCCTGCTAATTGTTACATTACCATTTTTATGTGATACAAAATCTAGCAAGTTCCTCTTTCTGAAGCATCTATGTATGCCATGAGCACATTCTGTCCACTAAATGAAATATGCCAAACTGCCTGAAAAATGAGTACTTAAAAATAAAAATAAGGGACCAATCTTATGGCCACTAGACACTGTCTAGAGGGCCATAGGATTGTTCAGTTCCCAGAAACCGTGCTCTGCAGCCCCTCACAGCTGGCGCGGTTGCCTCCACACCAGCTACGTCTCCACGCTTTGAAATGTAGTGCGGAGAGAGGGGAAAAGGGGCGGTCCACTGTCTGGTTGGGGAGAGACTGCAGAAGCCACTTTACGTAGCTTCCTATGCACCGTGTGGCCTCCTTCCCTCCCCCTCCCCAAAGCCATGGCTAGACAGCCGAAATTGGCCATCTAGCCAAAAGCAGGGCAGCCAAAAGAGGCAAGGATCACCTCAGTGCTCTGGCTGCCCTGCATTAGATACTCAGCAGCCTCCAACTTTGGAGGCTGCCAACTATCTCAATAGGATGGTGCCCTAACAGATTTTCAACGCTTGTATGTGCATGTGTGTGTACACATGCATGTGCAAACTACTATAACTTTCACGTGCAATTCCAATATAGTCTTTAGAGAATATTATGGTGGCACAGTTGTTTGGGCATGGACATAGCAATGCTGTATCTGGTGGGCAAAGGGAAAAGCGTGACTCATAGAATCATAGGGTTGGAAGGGGCTTATAAGACCATCGAGTCCAACCCCCTGCTCAATGCAGGAATCTAAGTCAAAGCATCCCTGACAAGTGGCTGTCCAGCTTCATCTTGAACGCCTCCAGTGTGGGAGAGCCCACTACCTCCCTAGGTAATTGGTCCCACTGTCGTATTGCTCTAACAGTCAGGAAGTTTCTCCTGATGTTCAGCTGGAATCTGGTTTTCTGTAACTTGAGCCCATTATTCTGTGTCCTGCATTCTGAGATGATCGAGAACAGATCCTGGCCTTCCTCTCTGTGACAACCTTTCAAGTACTTGAAGAGCGCTATCGTATCTCCTCTTCTCAAGTAGGGATGGCAGAGAATTCTGACACGGATCACGGTGAGGCCGAATGCCAGTGTATTTGGGGCCCCGAACTCCGTGGCGGAACAGCCTGCCACCCTCCCGCGGATAGCCCCAGGACGAAACTCACCTGAGGCGGATCTTCCGGGCGGTGGTGGCGGCTCCAGCGGCTGGTCTTCTGACCGGCTGCCGCCACCGCCGCCATTTCCACTCTTGTAAAAAAAGAAAAGAAAGAAAGACGTGATAGGCTATGTAAAGATTTACGTAGCCTATCATGACTAGGTTAAAAAAAAAAAACACGACGTGATAGGCTACGTAAATCTTTACGTAGCCTATCATGGCTGGGTGGGTTAAAAAACAAACAAACCCCCGTACGCAAATGGCGGTGTGTATGGCCGCCGCCATTTGCGTTCCTTATTTTTGCCCTCTTAATCTACATAAATATTTACGTAGACTATGACGGCGAAAATAAAGGGGAACGCAAATGGCGTAGCGGGCGCTATTTGCATCCCTTTTTGATTAGCTATTTTAGCCTACGTAAATATTGAGCCAAAGCAGGAATTGAGTACTTCTGCCTTTTCTTTGTCATCTGTTCTCATTTTACCATCCTTACTTAATAGCTGAACCACCATTTCTTTCCACTGTCTTTTACTATGCAAGTATCTGAAGAGTTTTTGTCGCTTTTAGCATCCCTCGCTAACCTCAGCTCGTTCTCAGCTTTAGCCTTCCTGATGCCATCCCTGCAATTTTGTGCTACCTGCCTGTACCTTTCCTTTGTTGCTTGTCCTTTCTTCCACTTCCTATATATGTGCTTTTTTGTTTTCAGGTCACATCTAAGCGTGTTGTGAAGCCACATTGGCGTCTTCTGTTGTCTTCCTTCCACCTTTTTTTTCTTGTTGGAATTGTTTGTAATTGTGCCTTTAGAATTTGCTTTATTAAAAACTCCCACCCATCTTGGACTCCTTTTCTCATTAGAGTCGCTTGTCATGGGACCTTATTTATCATTGTTCTGAGTTTATTAAAATTGGCTTTCCTAAAATCCAGGGTATGTGTTTGGCTACGCTCGCGTTTGCTTAGGGATGGCAGAGAATTCCGCCACGGATCTTGGTGAGGCCGAATGCCAGTGCATTCGGCCCCCCGAAATCTGTGGCAGAACGGCCTGCCACACCCCTCCCCCCCACGGATCTCCCCCGGGACGAGACTTACTTGGAGCGGATCTTCCGGACGGTGGCAGCTCCGGTGGCGGTGGCAGCTGGTCTTCCAAGCGGCTACGGCCGCCGCCATTTGCGTTCCTTATTTTTGGCCGTCTTAGTCTACGTAAATATTTACGTAGACTATGACGGCAAAAATAAGGGGAACGCAAATAGCGTAGCGGATGCTATTTGCGTTCCCCCTTATTTTCGCCATCTTAGTCTACGTAAATATTTACGTAGACTAAGACAGCGAAAATAAGGGGAACGCAAGTAGCGTAGCGGACGCTATTTATAGACGCATATTTATGGGCGCATTTGTGTACGCGCGGGTTTTTTTGTTTTTTTAAAAAAAAACAAAAAGTCTTTACGTAGCCTATCATGGCTGACAACAGGGACGCAAATGGCAGTGGCTACAGCCGCTGCCATTTGCGTTCCTGCTAGCCAGCAGCCAGATGGCCGGCTGCTGATGGAGCCAGCCGGTGGCTCCGCGGAATCCCCGCGGAGCAGAGCCGGCCAGCCAGGATTCTGGGGGGAGGGATGGAGTGCCTCCCCCCGCAGCGGAACCTGGTGGAGCCAGGTAAGGGGAGTTTCGTACATCCCTACATTTGCTTCCTTTAGAACCAAGAACTCAAGTATAGCATGGTCACTTTTCCCCAGGGTTTCCGTAACTGCTACTTTATCCTCTAAGCCATCTCTGTTGGTTAGGATCAAGTCAAGGATTGCCAATCCTCTAGTTCCTTCCTCTACTTTCTGTAGGAGGAAGTTATCCACCACACAAGTCAGGAATTTCCTGGAGGGGCCATGTTTTGCAGAATTTGTCCCCCAACAAATATCGGGGAAATTGTCCCCCATTACTACTACATCATGCTTTCTTGAAACATTGGCAATTTGCCTTTCAAAAGTTTCATCCTCGTCTTCTCCTTGATTGGGTGGCCAGTAGTAGACTCTGACCACCAAGTTCCTTTTATTCTTTGCTCCATTTATAATAACCCAGATGCTCTCGATTGTGCTCCCAAGCTCATCCTCCTGTATTTCTGTGCAGAGTTATGTATTTTTAACCTGTAGTACAACTCCACCTCCCTTTCTGTTCTTCCTGTTCTTTTTGAACAAGTTATATCCATCAATTGCTGTATTCCAGTCATGGGAGTCATCCCACCAAGTTTCAGTTACTCCTCTCAAGTCATAATTTCCCTCCTGTATTAAGAGTCCAAGTTCATTCTGCTTGTTTCCCATACTCTGGGAATTAGTATATAGTAGGGATGTACGAAACACTTACCTGGCTCCGTTCTGGGGCATCCGGGGTGGGGGGGAGGCAGTCTGTCCCTCCCCCTGGAATCCTCCCTGGCTGGCTCCGCTCCGCAGCGACTCCACAGAGCCGCTGGCCAGGGCCAGCCACAGCCGGAATTCCAGCCGCTGCTGGGCTGCTGCGGCCGCAAATGGCGGCCATTATGCGATTTGCGTGGCTGCCAAGCCGTGATAGTCTATGTAAATACTTACGTAGCCTATTACAGCAAAGAGCAGGGGCGCAAATGGCATAGCGGCTGCCATTTGCGCCCCTGCTCTTTGCCGTGATAGGCTACATAAGTATTTATGTAGCCTATCACAAAGAAAGGCAGCCACGCAAATGGTGGCTGCTACGATGGCCGCCATTTGCAGCCTCAGCAGCCCAGCAGCAGCTGGGAGACCAGCCAGAGCCGCCACTGGAGCCACTGCATCCGCCACCAGGTACGCTCCATCCCGGGGGGATTCTGAGGGGTGGCGGGGGGGAGGCTGTTCCAACCCAGATTCCGGGGGGGGGTGGATTCTTAAGAATCCGGTCCATGGCAGAATTCTCTGACATCCCTAGTATATAGACATCGAGGACCATGTTCTTTATAGTCTGGCTTTCTTCCTACATGTTCTGAAGACTATTGTTGGGCGCTGTTAGAGCTGCTCTCTCCGTTGTGGTGCATGAGCCTTCATCCATTGTTACCCCCAACTTTACATCACCCTCCCCCGTAGGATTCAGTTTAAAGCCCTCCTGATGAAGTTCTTCATGCTGTGGCCAAACACATTCTTCCCAGCCCTTGTGAGGTGCAACCCATCCCTTGCCAACAGTCCAGTGTCCAGGAAGGATAGCCTGTGGTCCCAAAATCCAAATCTCTCATGCCGGCACCACCTTTGTAGCCACTCATTCACCTGGAGTATTTTTCTTTCCCTTTCAATCCCTCTTCTAACTACTGGAAGGATGGATGAGAAAACTATCTGGGCCCCAAAGTTCTTGAGTTTCCTTCCCAAAGCTTCAAAGTCTGACGTGATTTATTTGTAGCTTTGCTTGGAAGTATCATTGGTTCCCACATGGATGAGAAGAAAGGGATACCTGTCAGTGGGCTTTATGAGTGTAGGCAATAGGGATGGCAGAGAATTTCTCCCCGAATCTTCGGGGGGCCAAGCACCAACGCATTCGGACCCCCGAAATCGGCGGTGAAATTCTCCGCTGCCCCCCCCCGGATGGGACTTACCGTAGGCGAATGTCCCTCCCGGCGGCGGGTCCCAGCAGCAGTTCGGCGGGCTTTCGGCAGGGGCAGGGGTGGCAGCCGATCTTTCAACCGGCTGCCACCGCCGCCATTACAGCTGAAGTAA
Organism: Heloderma suspectum; assembly: GCF_057233095.1. Taxonomy (NCBI): domain Eukaryota; kingdom Metazoa; phylum Chordata; class Lepidosauria; order Squamata; family Helodermatidae; genus Heloderma; species Heloderma suspectum. The sequence goes on along the minus strand of NC_139460.1, from coordinate 72,968,224 downwards.
AAAAAAAAAAAAAACCCCGTGATAGGCTACGTAACAATTAACGTAGCCTATCACGGCTAGATCTCCAAAGTCAGCCATGATAGGCTACGTTAATCGTTACGTAGCCTATCACGGGTGACTCTGAAAAAAAAAAAACGCGTACACAAATAGCGTTGCCCTTATTTTTGCCGTAGTCTACGTAAATCTTTACGTAGGCTACCGGGACCAAATAAGGAACGCAAATGGCGGCGCCCCATGGGGGCCGCCATTTGCTTACGCAGTTTTTTTTCTTTCTTTTCAAAGTCACCCGTGATAGGCTACATAACGATTAACGTAGCCTATCACGGCTGACTTTGCAAATCTAGCCGTGATAGGCTGCGTAAATCGTTACGTAGCCTATCACGGGGTCTTTTTTTTTTTTTTTTACTTTCGTAGTTCGCGGCCGGGGAGACGGGGCGCTTCTCCCCGGCCTGAATTTCGGCCGGGCGAGGCGGGAAGCCTCCCCCCCCGGCCTGAATTTCGGGGGGAGAAGCAAAGCGCCTCCCCCCCACTGCAAAGCATCCCTGCGAAAAGGTAAGTGACTTTCGTACATCCCTAGTAGGCAAGCCTTCAGATTCCTTGTCATTGCTGCTGCTGTCATTGAAGGTCATTGCTAATGCCAATGCAATTATTTAAACAGTGGGCTCTCATGCAGCTACAATGTTTCTCAGAATCCAAATTAACAGGTGTTTGTCCTTCTTTCAACCCTTGCACCATAGCTGAAGCTACAATTTTCCATTTTTACAATCCAACTTTGACCACCTTAGGCTAATCTACTTTAAAGTATAGGATTGCCTAATATAAAACAGACCACAAACATAAACAACAAAAAGCTGACCACTGCCAACGTAGAAATTGTTCAGAAGTGCTGGCAGAGTGGAATTTTTCTGTGTGAACAAAGCTTTATGAATCTTCTGGCTGATGACAATAAGAAGCATTTCAAACCCTAGTACATTACTTGTACATTTGTCTTGACTGACTTTGATACTACATTGGGATCTAAATGTATAAAGGAATCACTGTAAATGTTCAGGCTGCAATTATGGCATATCATCACCTCATAATGGAGACAAAAATTCAAGTTACATCTATTTTGTTGAGATGACTAAGACAAATAGGAAAAGTAATAATCACTTAAGTGAAAGTAAAGTTATTGGCTTTTCTTTTCTATGGAAATCATCAAAGGACTTTACTTTGAGAGAAAATGAAATTTAAAATTTGATTATGAATAGTAGTAATTTTTATAATTGGCTTTCATATATGTACCACAGAACTGAAGAATAGTTCAGATTAGACTATGTCAAAACTATGTCCCATTTAGTGTAGAAGGCAGCCATATATTATGAGGCTCTTGCAGTCAGGCTGGCCAAAATACAGGACCTTTATTCAGCTCCTTGCAACCTGCAGTAAATAACTGACAGTCCATGTACAAGCAAAGGGCAGAATCTGAATGGTCTGTGCTAGTGATGACATCAATTATGATTGTAAGATTTACAGTGCAATCTTATACCCACTTTTTGGGAGTAAGCCCCGTTAAACTCAGTGGGACTTACTTCAGAGTAGACATGTACAGGATTTCATTGTTAATTTATTTTCCTCTAGATCAGAGGTGGCAACACACTAACAGTTTAATGGTAGCATGTGTGATTGAGTGTAAATAGACAGATAGATAATTAAAAACACTTGTATGTAAATAAAGGCCATTACAGTAACTCAGAGCTGATTCAGGTTCCGTAACCGCATGTGGTAGAGACCCAGGGAGACTGCACTGTCTCAGAATATACGCATGGGAGTGCACATGAAAATACACCACTTGATTCTGATGTAATATGTTCCTAGGCTGACAGTAGTGGGATGTTAAAAATAATCCCCACATGAAAACCATGGATCTTTCCATTTGTTTTTAAATCTTGTTTCTGTCATGGTAAGTTCTGCTGTCACAACTTTTCTCTCTCTTATGTTTAGTGGAAAGACAAGATATAAACAAAACAAACAAATAACAACTAAATTTAAGACAAAAGTCCTCTTGTATGAAGTGGAGAAGTACATAAGAAATAATTCTAATTCTGCTTCTAAAGTAGAACCACCGTATTTAGAGAAAAATGCTACTGTTTGAAAGACAGAGTGGTATAGCTGTTAGGGGTGTGCATAGGATTCAGATGAAGCCCGAGCAGAATCAGGCCCCTGACACAAAGCAGGCTTCCCGCTGAAGTCACCATAGCCAAAACCAGGCCAGAACGAGTCTTCATTACTGATTCGTACTTGGAAACACATTTGGTCTCCTTTCCAAACAGTATCTTTAGGTTTAGTTTATCTAAAACACTGATGAATAGGAGGAGAGGGGATGGAGGGAAGGAGGTGTAGTGACTGACAGGTTCACCTTCTAATCCTAGGGCAGGTTTTACCAGGAGGTCCAATCACTGTGCTTGGGAGTGGGTGGGGGCCAAGGATGAGACCATGAGATGGCTGTTCTTCCACTGGGTAGTATCCTATAGGGGCTGTGCATACGCAGCCAGCCCCACCAGGCCCCTACCGTGCCTCCAGGGGCAAGCCCTGACATGTGCAAAACTGCACATTTCTCAAAGGGACAGGTCACGCTCCTTTTGGAAACGCACGTTTTCGCATGTGCTGGGGCTTGCTCCCAGAAGTGCACTATTGTGGCTGCATACAGTGGGGGCTGCATATGGACCTGGGCTGGTGAGGCTGTCTGTGCACAGACCGGGGCCTGTAGGGCTGGCTACACACGCACGGTCCCTATAGGATACTACCCTCTGCCACCAGGCTTCAGTATGAAGAAAGCCTTGAACTGGTTTTAATCATCAAAGCTCCCTAGCCCCTGCACCTATCATTCTGAAATTTTACAGGTTTCTTGCCAGGAAACATCTCTATGACTTGTGCCATTTTCATACTAATTGCCAAAGAACCACAGGGAGAGGAAAGGGGAAGTTTCCCCCCATCAGAATCTGAAAACTCTCCTTCTCCATAAACAGTTGCACCTAGGGATGTTAGAGAATTCCGCCATGGACTCCAATGAGATTCTTTAGAATCTGGCCCCCCAGAGTCCGTGGTGGAATGGACCACCCACCTCTGCCACCCCTCGAAGTTGCCCTGCAACAGATCCTACCTGCAACCAGCTGATCCAGTCCATCCACTGCTGTCCTGCGGAAGAAAATGGCGTCCAGCGTAGCGGACGCCATTTACGTTCCTTCTCTTTGCCTTATATTTATGTAGCCTATCACGGCAAAGAACAGGGGCGCAAATGGCGTCCGCTATGTCGGACGCCATTTGTGTCCCAGTGGCCAGATGTTCGCCAGCAGCTGGATGCGGCCGGCAGCTCTGCGGACTTGCCATGGAGTGGAGCCGGCCAGTGAGGATTCTGGGGGGGTGGGTGGATCGCCTCCCCCTCCCCATGGACCCCCTGTGGACTCCAGGTAAGGGTTTTTTGCACATCCCTAGTTGCACCTATCCTTCTGAAACTTTGCTGGTTTCTTTCTTAGGGACACCTCTAGACTATTTGTCACTTTCAGAACAATGGTCCACAAGAAAAACCTGTGCCTGTTCCCTGAAAACTCTGAGGTTCTACCCCCTCAGAAGGGACAGCTATCTCTGCAAATTTCATGTAGTTCTGCCAAGAAGTACAAAAGTTTGGGGGAGCTCATTCTAGTGCATGTGTATATGCATAGCACAACAAAGTGTACATGTGTTTTCTGACTTTTGGTAGGCGTAATCCCTCCTAAGGGGCTACTATGTCTGCAAATATCATCCCATTCTCCAGGAGAGAAAAAAAGATTGTAATCATTTTTTTTAAATTTCCAATGGTAGTCTATGGAAGGCACAGAGCCTTCCATTTCCAAATCTCAGTTCAGGTTCAGTACCTGAGTAGAAGCACGTGGGATCTGAATCAGTCCAAGCAGAATCGGGCCAGTTTCTGAAGTGTCTAATCAGGGGTCAGTCAAATCTAGTGGTCAGTGCACACCTATAATATATACATGTTGTTGTTACATGAGCTTGTTAGCTCCAAAAAGCAGAATGCTATATTTGAACAAAAGTAATAGCAGTCTTTTATATCACCCACAAAAATCTGGTAATACTAAAATCTACAAGCAAACATTTGAATCCAGTCCTTACTCCCTCCTTTATTTATAACTTTTGATTGCTACAGTGCCTTTTATTATATGGAAAAGTAACAACAGAATTCATCATTTTCAAATAGTTGATTTTGTTCTAGATAAAGTGCTTACTGCTGCTTTCAGCAGAAGAAAACAATTACAGCTGGCGGAAAGCATGTAAATTCAAACTAGCTATTGGAAAATAGAGTGAGCTGCATTGTATGGGAAAGGCACCTGCATAGAACTTGTTTAGTCACATTTGAAAAAGGCACAGCTGATCCAAGAGAAATGTCAGTACTTCTTATCCTACTGTTACCCTGTGACAAAATTAATTCTAGAATCACCTAATTGAGATTTAAAGCAAATTTGCAATTCATCCTTGTCTCCAAGTTTGAAGGGAAACAAAACAGAGGGTGGAATCCAACATTGCGCAAGCACACTTCCGCTGGCTCAGTTGGTGCAGTGGGACTTCCCCATCCAACCCTGCAGACTCCTGTGTGCGGTCCAAATCTGCTCTGGAGGGTTCCCTAACCCTCTGCAGCAGATTTGGAGGTCCTTGAAAGGCATTTCTCTAGTGGTTCCCATTTCGCTAGTGGATGACCAGCATTGGATCCAACTCAGGGTTTTGACAACACTAGTAAAATGTCTCAGAAGGAGTTCTATACATCCATAGGATGTCTCCAAATGTTTCCTAAAGTGAAATTTGGAGAGTGTTCGGAGGATTCCAACAAGTCATCAGAAGACTTTCAAGGGAAACAAGAGTATTCCTGATTTGGAATATGGAAGTTTTGTTATTACAAACCATTACTTACTGACAACAGTAGTATTACATAGTGTGATGAGTTTCAGTAGTCTGAGTTTGTTGCAAAATATACCTTCTGTTCAGTTGAATAACATTTTTCTGTAGCTTTTTAACAGCAAAAACGATGAAAGTGAGAGCTCTTACTGCTTAAACCCATTCTAATTTCCCTCCCTTCTTTTCAGTCCCTTATCAAAACTTGCCTCTTAGACAAAGGTTTTCCTGGGCTTTCATATTCTTACTTTAGCCACCCACTGTTTGTGCTGATGGAAAGGTACTGCCAGTGGTAGCCAGTAAAAAGCCCCAAAATGGGGCATTCTAGGGGCAGGGCAGGGCAGGGCAGCTTTGGATGCATTGGTTCCCAAGCTGCTCCATTCTCCAGCTTGGAGCTGTTGTAGGAAAATGCCCTCCTTTATGCCCCAATGAGAGGGAAAATTTAAATCACCCTGCTCCACCAGAGGAAAAGACAGGGAAAAACCAAATACCGTCAACCTTCTGCCCTGGCCAGTGGGAGCCGACAGGGATGTGGATGAAGTGGTAGACCCACCTCATCGCTTACCATTGTCTCACCTAGGATCTCTATGTTAGCCACAAGCTGTCTTAAGTGATTTTTAATATAAACCAGGAAAACAACTAATGATTGCTTAATATACAAACAATTTTTCCTGTTACCTCCTTAATTATATTCTTTTCAAAGGAGAAGAGTTTCTAGCAGATATGAAGTTTGTTTACATGGGCTCCAGCATCTGACCTTAATTGGCACCATACTTCATCTGTATATCATTTGAAAGCAACTTACTTTTAAATTGATGGCCATGAAAATATATTCCCACAAATCTTCCGTAACATTACAGGTCATCTTTTTTTTCCTACTCTGTTCAACATTTCTGTTCAGTTAGAATTTCTGTCTTCAAAATATTCTGATAGTATTATGAAAATAGATCCTTAAGGACAAACTATACGTGACATGAGAGATCCATAAGCAGAGGTGTCTTTTTCTTTGATTAAATGAAGCCACAGAGAAGGAAGGGAAAAATTGAAGCGGGGACTCCATGATGAAGGAGGGAATCTCTGATAAAACCTCCCCAACACAGATATTAGCCTCAGAGTCAGGAAAGATAGGTAAATACTAATTCCTGTCTTTTCTCCTCTAAACAGCTAATACGAGCTTTAAGTTGTGGGAAATAGTGCAGAGGGAAGGAGTTAAAGTGGCTCTCTCAGTGCTTTGAGCCCCAACCCAATTCATAAACATACTCCACCTACAATGTTGCTTTTAAACAAAGAAAAAGATGGCAGAGATCCAGTCACAGATCTCCTACGTAATATGTAGTTTAAGTCTTACTTTTAAGCACTTTAGTTTGTATATTCCTTTCTATCTGATTTTCTAGGGATGTCATAGAAGTCCAGGAATGGGGTAGAGTCCGGCAGACATCCTTTTGCTCAGCCCCTCGGACATCAGTCTGTTTAGTCCCATGCTTGCCTTACCCTGACTGGCTGTGCGCCGAGTTGGGCAAGCGCTGGGATCCCCGCTTACCTGCAAGCCACTATTTTGCGGAAAAACCTGGGTAAGGTTTTTACGTAAATGGCCATTTGTGCAAAATGGTGGCCGTAAATAGTGCCATTTACGGAATATTGCAGATGTAAATGGTCTACTTAGACCATTTGCACCTACAATTTTGGGCACATGGTGCTATTTGTGGCTGCATTTTGCACAAAATGGCCATTTACATAAAAAGCTTACCTAGGTTTTCTGCAAAATGGTGGCTCGTGGGTAAGCGGGACACTACGCACTGTGTGCCTGTGGAATATCTGGTGGATCGCGCTGTATGCTGAGCAGGGTTGGGCAGCCAGGTACGCAGCAGCACGCAAGGCGATGGTGGGTGAATTCGGCCATCCCTAGATAGTTCCCAATTTGCCTTCAGCCATGAAGATCATATATCAAAGTCTTCTGTTTAGATGGCAATTTCTGGGGCTTGATAGCTTATTGTGATTTTTCAGTTGTGCAGTGCCATGCTTTCTCCTGCTAGAACACTTTACAACCAGTAATAGTTTTTACACACATCAAGGCAGACACTTAAAAGAGTAGGTCAGGATGGTCTGATATTTGTTTTGTCAGTATTGGCTAATGGATTGTGGTACTGGTGTAGCAATCATACTGCTAGGAATTTTACAAGGCCTTGTACTGAGGCTTGGTGTTCCTGTGCACCAATTCATAATATTGCTTCTTGGAGTCAAGGTGTTAATATAAATGTTCTGTCTGTGTGTGTATAAGAAACCAGCTGTTTCAGTAAGTTGTGCAGTCACTAACAAAATATATGGGTAAATGTATTAAGATGACAAATATCACCATGTTCTTTTTTAGAATTTTTGTTTACTGATATAAACACAGGGTGAGATCCAAAGGAACATGCTTTATGTGAGAGAGCTATGAACACATTTAGCACTTTGTTTTCTGTTGGGGGGGTATTTAACTGAACAGCAATGCTTGTCTCTTCAACTGTGGAGACAAGGAGTAAAATTCAGTATGTCTGTTTGGGTCTTTCCCATGCACATGGGTGTTTTTCCTGGTTGTGGCCACGGACCCCATTTTTACCATCTATACCTGTTTTCAGTGTTAAGTGTGCATGTTCACCAGTTGACATACTTACTTAAAGTGATGCATATGGTCACATTTCTTGGTGATCAAATCTAGCAAGGTGTGTTTTAATTAACTGTCCTTTGAGTTTTTATCTATATTCTATTATTTATTCTCTTTTCATTTATATTGTTATTACATAGTAATCCCACCAGCTAGACTTTTTCAGTGGTCCCTGCGTATACCTTTATTTTTTAATGGACTGTTTCAAAAGGGGCTATTTTCCAGCTTGCCTTTGCTGTTATCTTGACTTACCTACATCTATGTCAGGTAGAGTCCATTTGTAAAGTAACAACTTCATTTGTGCCTTTGGCACGCAGAATCAAGTAGTCACTCTTTTTTGCACTTAACCCACTTTCTGCCTGTCCGTTCTCTGTAGATCCTTTCGGGGGGGGGGGAGGTCTTGTACCTGAGAGTGCACAAATGTGTGTTTATTACAGCCTGCCACTATATTGATGGTGACAGATTTGGTCATTCCAGCACTGCAAACTATGCACTGGGATCTAGATTTAGGTACACATAGCTGGGCTGGTGGAAACGTACTTCTCTACTCCTTGCTTCCCATGGCAGTCCCTCCAGCCCCCTAAACATGTTACACAGATGGAGACCATGCTGAATAGGGTGAGTGTGGTGCAGAGGGGGAGGACCCCCAAAATCAGGTGGGGGCACCATCCATGAAAAGGTCCAAAGAAGGCAGATCCTAGATTTATCCTAGCATTTATTGTACTATATTTCTAGTTTTAGTCTGGAAACTATTATACAAAAAAATATTAGTAAACATTGTGATCTATGCAACAGTTTGGCTGAAAATGATGGTTTCAGGATTCAGACTCTCATGACATGTAAAGCATTAACAGAGCTCTTTTACCTTTAATAATTGTGTGGAAAAACGAATTTCACCAGACGCAGGTTTTCATGCTATAGACAATCTTATCTCAAAAGTGGTCATAACCTCTTACCCTTAAGGTTATGAGGCTGGCATACATTTTTATTATTGATGTTAAGCATCTGAATTTTTATACAATCCATCAACCAACCAGGAAGATTCCATTCAAATGACTAGGTGTGTCAGTATTAAATAATGTGTCATTGCCCTTCCCAAATTTAGTTCATATGACCCTTACCTGTGTGACACAAACCTAATTGTAATAAAATTGTGGAATGAAGTGATTTAGGGATGGATCCAGCATCTGCCTTCTGTGGCTGGAAGGGCTCTGCTCACAGAATGTGCCTTCACCTAATTTTCAGAGATCCCCCTTCCCCCTAGCACTTCCTGGACTCTTTCTAGTATTTTTATGGGGCTGGAGGGGCTACCATGGAGGGCGGGCAAGGATGTCTGCTTCCCCCAGTCCAGTTCCACATGCTGAAATCTGGATCCAGCCCTTAGTATCCTGTTTAAAAATTAAAATTTGGAATACAAGGGAAATGTCTGATATAGTCTATAAATGTTTTCTTATTTTGAGTTCTGGAATTTAATCTATTAGCTTTAAAATTCTAGATAAAATACTGACTTACTCTGAACTTCTCTATTAGTTGAGATCCATAGTGGCAGGAAAAACTTTGGTCAATTTTAAACTGAATTTCCCTGTTCAGTGGATTCTTCAGTATGTTTTGAAGGTGGAGGGAAAAGAGAGATTTTAATAGCCCTTTGAAATTTACATAAACAATTAAGCTATTCCATGTGTACTACTCACTAGCCCCCTACATTTGTTTTTAGGTTCACTTGTAAATGGATGGGGTTCTGCGTCTGATGAGGACCGTAACTTTTCTAGTCATAGATCTAGTGTAGGTAGCTCCTCAGATGACTCCATCTTTACCAGCGGCAGTTTTGCACAAGCTCTGGTTGCAGCAGCAGATAAAGCTGGGTTTAGGCTGGATGGAACCAGCCTATCAAAAACAGGTTTGTAGACTCAAAGCTAATGCTTTTTGCATGACACCGGGGTCTCTCCCTTTTCTTTCTTTCTTTCTTTCTTTCTTTCTTTCTTTCTTTCATCCTTCCTTCCTTCCTTCCTTCCTTCCTTCCTTTTCTCCTTCTAAGAAAAGTGAAATCTCAATATGAATATACCTAACATGCATATAATAAGCCAGATGGGCTTATATTTCTGCCTATTTAATAATAAAAAGAGTACTTCAAGAAAAACAAAGCAATGCATAGCACAGACTTTTTATCACTACTCTTGACTCCACTATAGATTTACTGACGTGCACTGCCTTTTAATACTGCCTCAAAGAGACTACTAATTTTTGCCATGCAATTTTTGATGATTTATCATTTGCAAAACCTTTTCACAATCAATAATATTTCTTGTGAAGAACTGCTCACTTAGCTTTTATCTCCATTACTGCTTCTTTCTTGCACCTCTCCTGCCAAATGTATTTTCTGGGAAGACTTTGTAAGCATGGGGTGAGTTGGTGAAAGTTTATCACTCTTAACAATGCAACAGTTTAACAGCTTTATTAAATGGTTGCCTTTAAAGGCACTTAACCCAGTCGTTTATTATATTTGACTGTGGGATTATATCTCATGGATAGTAGAAGATGTATTAGGAAAATCAAGATACATTTGGAACAGTAGTTCTCGACTACTCTTGGACCTGTTTATGCATTATAGATGCCACATCGAAGCCTGTATGGTAACATGGCTCATATGACAGGTGTTACCATGTGAACTGCTTGAAGAAGAGCATACCACATGGATCAATATATTTTGACAACATCACTGCAGTGACATTGCGAAAAACTGAATAATCTATACAGTGAGCTGCTGCCCATGACAATCACATAAGAACTACCATATGGAATGGTTAAATGACCTTCCTATGATGGCTGCAAAGTATAAACCATTCTGACCATTAAATGTACTGTCTGCTTCCTAGGGATGGCGGAGAATTTCTCCACGAATCTCCGGGTGTCCGAATGCCAACGCATTCGGCCCCCCAAAATTGTTGGTGAAATTCTCCCCCCCCCCGCCACCCCCCGGGATGGGACTTACCTCGTGAGAATGCCCCTCTCGGCGGCGGGTCCTGACGGCGGTTCGGCGGGGGCGGCGGCCGGTCTTCTGACCGGCTGCCGCCACCACCATTGCAAAATAAAAAAGGAAAGTAAAAAACACACACACACACCCGTGATAGGCTACGTAACGATTTACGTAGCCTATCATGGCTAGATGTCCAAATTCAGCCGTGATAGGCTACGTAAATTGTCATGTAGCCTATCAGGGTTGACTAAAAAAAAAAATGCGCGTACGCAAATGGCGCCCATGGGGCGCCGCCATTTGCATTCCTTAGTTTGGCACGTCTAGTCTACGTAAAGATTTACGTAGACTACGGCGAAAATAAGGGCAACGCAAATAGCGTACACATTTAAATAAATAGTGTACATTTGCGTACACGCTTTTTTCTTTTTTTTTTCAAAGTCACCCATGATAGGCTACTTGATGATTTACGTAGCCTATCACGGCTGACTTTGGAAATCTAGCCGTGATAGGCTACGTAAATCGTTACGTAGCCTATCACGGGTGTGTGTTGTTGTTTTTTACTTTACTTTTTTTTTCGCGGCCGGGTAGACGGGGCGCTCCTCCCCGGCCTGAATTTTGGCGGCGAGGGATGGGGCGCCTCCCCCCCGGCCTGAATTTCGGCCGGGCGAGGCGGGGCGCCTCCCCCCCCTCGCCTGAACTTCGGGGGGAGAACCGAAGCACCTCCCCCCCACCGCGAAGCAAGCTGCGGGACCAGGTAAATCCCTTTCGTCCATCCCTACTGCTTCCTAAGGGCAGACTTTTTAGTATCCAATAATTTATTATTTTATTATTCATCATTATAATGTTGGCCATAATCCAACTTTTCCTGCATTTGCAGCTCATATTGCTGCATGTGCAGGATGTAAGTCTACAGGATATCTATAGAGTGCCTTCCACTGACTGCAGGCGTGGTAAAATCGCGCCAAGTGCACTGCTGTGTGTTCAACCACTTCTTTGAGTGGAAGCCTCATTCATACCTTCATATGGATGAATACAGCTGTCTCCTACTCTTCAGAGCCCTGGTATGCAGCCTACGCCTGTAAATATTACAAGTACCCTGGAAAGAACCAGTGCACTTGCCACAGAGAACGTTATAGACACCTTTATAGACATGGGAGCCCCTCCCATGTGGAAGATGATGGATTGCACCTTTGGATTTTTGCCTATGTGGAAAATAAAACTTTCAATCCTGGGAGAAAACTGATATGTACATTCCTGTGGATTATATATGGAGCTGTCAGTATCTTTCCTTCTTCATGCTTTCACTGCATTTCCCCTAAGACTTGCAAATTGCTCTTACAGTTACAAGGGTTTTTCTCTTGCTCATCTTTTGGGATGTTTTTGCTCATGAGTAACTCTGGCTGATGAGTTACTAAGCATGGTCCAGTGTGAAAAAATTAAATGAGCTAATAATAAACCCTGCATTCAAGAACAATAAATGACTAGTAAATTACAGTATTGTCCAGAACTCTTAAGAATGCTTTAACATTAGATTATCGACAACAAATCTATGGATTCTGGTAGCACAAATATCACTTCCATTGAATTTGAAACTAGACCTTCCTCAACGCTTATTAAAAAAATTATGGAAGCATGGCAAATCCCACCTAAATTTGTAGAGGAGCTACAAAAAATATATCATAATTTCTAACTTTTTATTAGCGATATAAATACATTAAATATATGAAAAACAGTTCTCAGCAGGAAAAACAAAGCCCAATCATATATATTCTGACTAGAATCGAAACACTTTGCTATATTTGGATTGATATAATCAATGCATATAAAATGAATGGGATAAGGGTTTCTGCAGATGCACACTCCATTAGTATAGAAGCAAAGATAACTATTCCATACAATATTAACATTTGCATGCATAAAAATATTGAAATATGGAGAACCCTTAACTGAATTAGCCTGTTCTTGAATGGTTTGGGCTCCAGAATAAACAATTAACTCCTCAAACATGCCTTATGTGGTTACTTATAAATATACAATGAACACTGCATCCAGGATATGTCTTCCATTGATTGAAGTGCTCTGCCCATGGAAGTCATCTCCACCCAAGTTGGGGGGATCCCCCTTCCCCTCCATACTATACCCCATTCATCAGGGCCACTGACCCTCTGTGTAATTTTCAGCGGTTGGAGTGGCTGCCATGGGGAGGAGGAGATGGAGAAGTTCACTTTCAGCAGCCCAGTTGCATGTGCCTAAATCTGGATTCAACCCCATATGTTGGATATAACTGGGTAAAAAGAATACAAGAGGAGAAATACATTCTCAAAAGTGCAAAAGATTAAGATTTGATACAGCCCAATATGTTATGGAATAAGCTCCTTCTTCAGGAGCAATCTTACACTGCAAACAAGCTAAGCCAGCTCACAGAATGGATGCTATTTGTGTGCCAGTTTTTGGTGGAAAGTAAATAAAATAAATAACACCATCAGGGAATCTCAGGGGTTGTATTAGATTGTCATCTTTCACACCTTTAAGAACCTGTTTCTGTCCTTGCATTCTTTTTGGTTTGGTTGCCTCCTTTTTGATTTTTTGCTGGATACAACTGGGAAGAAAAAAACGTAATCACAGACATATGTGTTTTCTGTGCAGAAAAGACTGTGAGTAAATGTTGCTTCCAAGAGAAAAAATATGTTTTACTTCTATGTAGCATACAAAATAGTGGTGATGGACAAACTGTCTTTCAGTTTCTTAGCTCAATTCAATGCCGAGTTTGTCACTTTGCTCATGAGGTCTTCTATAAAAGTAGTCCTCATGTGAAATGTCCCAATTAAATAAACTAAGGGATGTTAGAGCAGACATGCAAGAAGAACTGGTCCATCAGCACAATAATATTTTGATTTCAACTTTTTATTTTTAGGCAAACCATATTCGTCCTCTCAGAGGCCTCGGCCAACCAGCCCATTTTCTACTGACAGCAACACCAGTGCAACACAGAATCAGAGTCAAAGGCCTAGGCCTACCAAAAAACACAAGGGAGGCAGAGTGGACCAGCCTCCATTGCCTCACCGTAGGGAAGGAATGACAGATGGTAAGTTCTGGTTTGGTCATTTCCATGGTAATTGTAAAGTGGTGCTTCCCACAATAGCATACCAAAATTACATTAAAAAATTACCTTAAAGAACATTTGCTTGCCACTTTCAACTCAAGTAGTAGGCCCTGGTTATTTTAGATCTATGTCAGGGCTACACATAATGGCTGGGCTTGGTATGCAAGTGTCAGAATCTACTAGCCAGCTGTGAACTCCATTCCCATGATAGCTGATATTGTCTGATGAAGTGATGTAACTCAGATTTTATGAAGGTTGATTTTTATTTTACTTTTAACGTCAGATTCGTTACACAGCTTTTGACAGGGTTTTATATCTTTCAAAATTTTAAGATTAGTCTTTAAGTCACAGACACATATACATATTTTCTATATCAATTTAAATATTAAACAACATTTACATTGTTGTTTCTGGTACAACCACAAAATCTGGGGAAACTGTGGAATTTGGCCAGTAAGATGCTTATTTTTTTTTGTCCAATAAATTTTATTACAAAAATAAAGGGAGAATGTCCCTTTTTCAAGTTTTTCAAGGCGCCCTGTGGCACCATAAAGACTAATCTCTGTTGTGACATGAGTTCATAGTAGGGACAGATGAATCTGTTGGGTTCAGTTTCTACAACCTCCAAACTTTTTGAAGCACAAGTCTGTTGCATCCCATTTCTGGATCAGTTTCCGTATTTTTTTTGAAAAAGGTCTGCACAAAAAATTAGACACTTTTTAATGTATTTCTCCTAATATGTGCATTTCTTCTAATGCAAACAATAGGAGAAATGCATTAAAATGCAGACATTAGCTTTAAAAATCACACATTAAAATGCATACAAGTGCATGTATTAAAATGCATACATACATTTTTGTACACGTTTTCCTAAGGTATGCAGTTTTTATACATTTCTCTGAATGTATTTCTCCCTAATGTGCACATTTTTGTATGCATTTTGAACAGTGTTAAACAATTTGGAGATATGCAAAAATGTACTCATAGCGTGGTGGGTTATGTATTAGTTTGGGAAGTGTGAATTATGTCAGTTCTTATAAAAATGCAAATATGGGAATTTCTGTCCCATCTCTAGTTCATACACTAGAACTTCTAAAATGCTTGTTTTTCCCCCCAAGATGGGGTTTGGAGAAGCTACATTGGGATATTTGTATTTTAAATCAGAATTCATGATGAAACCAATTTTTTGGCATATTAGCCCTTAGAATGGTATATTGGTTCCTCCTTCATATCATGACAAATGATCTGATCCAGTCATGACACAAGCAGATATCACTTTGTTCTTAATGCCTAGAGAAAAAATAAAAAACTTGGCAAGATACAAAACATCCTTTACATGCATTGTTACAGTATGTTAAAATGTCCAAAAGATCCAAAGGTTTTGTTTACAAAAAAATGAGTAAAGGTTTCTGTTCAAAAGGCGGATATGAGAAACCTGGTCTACTCCATTTCTAAAATACTGCCTAACTTCCAACTACATACATTGTATTTAGTAAAACTGCAATCATATATATATATATATATATATATATATATATATACTTACTTGGGAATAAACTCCAGTGGCCTCATTCGTAGGGACTTCTGAGTGAACATTCATCGATTCAGCCTGTAAAACACATTGACCATTTGTTTAACAAAGTCTGTTCTTCAGCCAGCAGAAATCCAACCTTTAAGCTGCAATCCTATACACACGTACAGAAGTGTATGTCCTATTGAATTCAATAGCACTTACTTCTGGGTAGATATGTATAGGATTGTGATATTAATTACAAATGCAAACTATCTCCCCCCCACACACACACACATTTATTTATTTATTAGTTTTGTATACCGCCCAACTGGCAAGTGCCCTTGGGGCAATTTATAATCATAAAGCTAAACAACAAGAACAAATAACGAAGATAAATAGAAATAATAATACAACAATACAACTGTCAAAATAATATATTAATTATTAAAAACAGTTTAAAAATTGAAAACATTGAGGAGCCAGCAATAAAATTAATAAAGCAACAAATTAGAGGTTAAATGCCAACTTAAAGAATCATAGAATCATAGAAGTAGGGTTGGAAGGGGCCTATAAGAGTCCAACCCCCTGCTCAATGCAGGAATCTAAGTCAAAGCATCCCTGACAGATGGCAGTCCAGTTTAACGCCTTCAGTGTGAGAGAGCCCACTACCTCCCTAGGTAATTGGTTCCATTGTCGTATTGCTCTAACAGTCAGGACGTTTTTCCTGATGTTCAGCCGGAATCTGGCTTCCTGTAACATGAGCCCATTATTCCGTGTCCTGCATTCTGGGATGATCGAGAAGAGGTCCTGGCCTTCCTCTCTGTGACAACCTTTCAAGTACTTGAACAGCGCTATCATATCTTCCCTCAGTCTTCTCTTCTCAAGGCTAAACATGCCCAGTTCTTTCAGTCTCTCCTCCTAGGGCTTTGTTTCCGGCTCCCTGATCATCTTCGTTGCCCTCCTCTGAACCTTTTCCAGTTTGTCTGCGTCCTGCCCAGAACTGGACACAGTACTGAAGATGAGGACTAACCAGTGCTGAGTAGAGGGGAACTAGAACTTCACGTGATTTGGAAGCTATACTTCTATTAATGCAGCCCAAAATAGCATTTGCCCTTTTTGCAGCCACATCACATTGCTGATGATCTTAACCTGGTGTCTAAATGTATTCAATGAAGACACCAGGTCGATCCCTGGAAAGGTAATTGCACAGATGGGGGGCCACCTCAGAGAAGGCTAGCCACTTGTTGCACCACTGTGGGCAGCAACACCCAAAAAAGAGCCTCCAAAGACGTTCTTGGCAATCAGACAGAAACATATGGTAGAAGGCACTTCTTCAGGTAGACTTATCCCAAATGATAATATTATCATTTAGGTCTGAATTAGGATGCCCATCAAAGAAAAGGGGAAGAATATCTAGCATCTACTTGATTATTTTCCTCACTCACTTTTATTTCTCTTTATTTTTTTTATGTAGTTCCTTGCAGTTCAAGATTGTAAGTGGGAATGTTAAAATTTAATGACTGCAAAAAGTTTTCAGACAAAAGAGAGGCTCAAGTTCCATTGTCCATTCCCCAAACCTTGTTTTTCAAGCTGGATTCCCTTCTTGCTCTAACTGATTAACATCGAGAACATACAGTAACTGAACAAGTATTCTCCTACTACATAGTGATTGCTTAGGCTTCTTTTATCTCCATACTTTTTGCATTTGAACTAATAATCACAAAAAATAGTAAAACTTAAAAGCCTTGTTATCACCTCATTCACTCACCAGAACAGGGAGGGCTTCTCACTGTAATCACTCTGGTGAGTGGATTTGTCAAAGCCTGATCTATGTGATATTCATTTATATAAGTACCCAACAAAATGGAGTGTTTTTCTCTCTAAAAGAGCAAGGAACACACAACACACCATACAGATGTGCTTGTGCTGGGCTGATTGTGAGAATGGGACAATAAACACACCATCTTTTGTCACTTTAAGACTCATACAACGAAGGGTTGCAATGCTTTACGCCTTTCCTAGCAAAAGCGCACATCTCATTAGAAAAAACTGAGACAGGCTTCAAGCTTTTTCATACCACATTTCCCCTAATGGTGTGTATCCATTTCGTGGCAATATATGCAGTTGTCAACTCCCCTCATGTTACATGTATATGACTACCCAACTTCCAGCAAGGAAACTATACATACACATGCACTCACACTCAAGTAGGGCCAGAACATTCACAGCTTCCTTGCCATATGGGTACACACATTTCCTAACTTCTCAATAGGGTTGCCAACACCTTGCCAGGAGATGATGCCTATAGCATTCAGTGCAACTGCTAGTTACTGACCAAGCCTGTGAGTGCTCTGATTTCCACCATATGTATCTACGTGTTCTTTCATTCATCATTTCCATTCACCTGCTTTAGCCAGGAGGGCTATCTCCAGGCAAGTCCTAGGCAACACTACTGACAACAGGTGATCATTATAGTTACAACTACAATGACCTCTTGCTTATGGAAAGCACATAAAACACTATAATGTGGATCTGAAGAAGTTAGTTTAAGGAAATTCACAGAAGGAAAGTTGCCCATCCCCTTCTCCCCCCTGCAGCCACTTATACCCCCAGCTACACCTTCTTGAACAACATGGAATAGGACAAAGCGGTTGCTAGGGGAGGGAGCAATTACCCCAAATCTCCCTCCAACAGCAGCCCTGCACATCCTACCCATATTGTTCAGAGAGGACTCTCAACCCTCCAGAGAGGCTTTATGGATGGAGGTGGGGGGAAGGGGCAGAGGTGGCTGCACCAGGGAGGAGGCACTGGGAAATGTTCCTTCCATTAACTACCTGAACAATGCAGTCCTATACATGTCTACTAAAAAGTAAACCCAACTGAGTTCAATGAGACTTATTCCCAGGTAGGTATGTATAGAATTGCAGCCTAACAGTGCAATCGTATGCATGTCTACTCAGAAGTAACTCTACTCCCAGGTAAGTATGTATAGGATTGTAATCTAAGGGCTCTTCCAGATGGAGGGCTCCTAGTACCAACAATCATTGTTCTTCTGCTGTAAACTACAAGCAGAATGGCCATGGATTGCTGCTACGTGCCACTACCTTATGTCTGCATTAGTCGATGGAAAATGACAGGATGTAGCCAAAGCTCTCCCTTCCCTTCACTACTCCATTCTTTGTGTGTTGTTGTTTTGTTTCTTCCATGCAATTCTGGAAGTTCAAAGTTTTGCTGCTGTACTTTTACTCCTGTGTAAGTGTGCAGCTCCAATTTGGATTGGGACCATGGCATTCCAAGAGGGGAGAGTTAAGCCGTACCCCTACCCACCCATTTTTTCTCAAAATTATAGGCACACAAACACACCCTGCTGGGAAGTTTTTTAAAAGTCTCAAATGGAGGCTTTTTTTAATCCCCCCTCCCTGCATGAGGATGGAATTTAAGGGGGGAAATGGGAAGAAAAAGGTTTAACGTTCCCTTTCAGAATACCATGGCCCCAATTTGAGTTGGGGGCACGGGCTTATACAGGAATAAAAGCGCAGCAGTGAACCTTTGAACTTCCAGAATTGCACACTTCTGCGGAAGAAACAAAACAAAAGAATTTCTGCACAAATATTACTTCTACCCCTCATAGTTGCCTCACATACCCTCATTTAGTTTGTTGCTATTTCTGAAACAGGAACCCAGCGTGTGGGGGGGGCAGGGGATAAAGCAAAGAAATATTTGCTGCAGAAGCAGCTTCAGCAGAGGTAGAGAGGAGAAGGTGCAATTGACTTCCAGGGTGACGGGGGAATGTTGCTGTTTCCCCAGCCTGAAGCCATGAAAACACACTCCCAGCAGCATCACATACATGTCACAGAATTACACCCACAAAACACCACAAGCACTGAAAATCAGGCAGCCACACCACTGTTTTTTTGCAGATCATGGCATGCCAGAAAAAAAATTAACAAATATTCCCTGGTGTAAGAAAAATGGGAGGGGGGGGGACGACATGGGATGACACTGGACAACTGCAGGAGACTGACAACATCATGTGGACAGCCAAAAAAATCCTTCAAACAAGGTAAGCGGATAAGATATTAAAAACCCTGCCTGGAAGAGCCCTAAGTTAACTTAACTTGGGATCCAAGCCATTGTATATTTTCAGTTTATATAGAGAGTAAATTGCCATAACATCTTTTTACAACAATTAAATCAATGCTGCTTATATCTATTTATTTTCCTGACATAATAAATGCTAGGGATGTATGAGAATTTCATTTTTGCTTGTAAAACATGTGAGCATGCCCTGTTCGAAGTCACAAGCGCAAGCACAGTTCCGCCAAAAATGTTTGCAAATTGCTGGACGTGCGCTCGTGGTTGATTTGTGCAGCTTTCCAGTTCGATTTTGAGCCAATTAACTAATTAGCACAAATTTCCCCTCTAGCCTGAATCAGACCCACTTTAGTCTATGGAGGAAAGTTGCGCAAATTTCACGTTCAATCGCTCGATTTGTGCAATTTCCCTGTTCATGCAGAGCAAGGAGCAATTTCAAACGCAAACAGGAATCGGGCACAAGATGAGTGGCAACTTAGACAATGTTTGGAGAATCGTGGTGATCTCAAACATCGCTTGTTCACACATCCTTAATAAATTCTTTTTATAGGAAACATTCATTAACTATTTTACACTGGAATTGGAAGAAACATTGAAAACAAACATAAAATTAAATGTATTCCACAAATATATCCCACTGTTCGCAGCTTTCTATTAAAAAAAAAATAGCCTGAAGGTGCTTTCTGCTGATATTTCCTTGTAATGTATCTCTTTAATTTCATTTTTTTGCATTTTCTATTGCATTTTGAATTTTGTATTTATATCGCATATGAGAATAGCCAGTGTTTCTCCTGCTCCAACATCAACCATCCTTTCACAATCAACAGCATTAAAATTTATTAGATTGATGACTGTATAGAATGAGGGGCATTACAGGACTCACTTATATAATGTTGAACTTTGGTTTATGTGTGAATTATCACATAGTATGTTTCATGAGTAAAGAAGTAATTTCTTTATTCATTATCTCCTCCTCTGGGTATCTTCTGCAATTAAATGAAATTTCCATTGAAGTGCACTGGTAGGAGGGTTAGCAGCATTAAGCTCCTTTGAAAAGTCTATACTAATAACTATTGTTTTCAGTCACCATGGGTAGTCTCTCACACTGTTCACAGTAATCCAAGGTGAGTCAAATGGGAACACATTTAGCTTTTGTTGAGGTTGTTGCTGTCACAAAATATCAGAATCTCCAGCTCTCTAATTACAGAATTGGGAGAAAAGCCACCACTCTCCAATAATATTACATTATTTTACCAATTGGCTTGCAAATTTCTCTTTCTGGAACTATGCTGTCATCATATGTAGCTTCTGATGACTTGGCTGGCTTCCATTCAAAGCAAAGGGCTGCCAGCTAAGGCTAGGTGTTCCAGAGAAATATGTTTTTACTGAGTGTTTGAACCCTGGGGGAATGGAACCTCACTGGAATAGAACAACAAAAGACAGTCATGTACAAGTCCCCCCAGCTTTATGACCACATCTTGTGGTTTATAGTCAGCTAGGATTCATCATTCATAGGAAATACTCTGCATCCCTTCATGCCTACCTGAATGGCAAATTATCAATTTACTTTTGCCATCCACTAGGAACTCAGTTTATTAGCTCCTCCATCCTTGCCTACCTTCATAAATCAAGTCCAAAAAGCTAATCAGTTACCACTTGATTTAGATATACTGAGAAAAGGAGAGAAAGTTGAAAGAACATTCCAAATCCACTAAAAGTCCAACATAAATTTATTTTAATAATATGCAGTGTTAATAGGAAATGTCTGATAAGATCAGTTGAAGAAAAGAATGAACAGGCACTTGAACAAGGAAGAACAAAATGAAGTCATATGATCCTCTTTACTCCTCAATTCTGTGTGAATGGGAACAAGATTAATGACTGAATTGCCAAAGAGTAGCTATCCAATAAAACTATGATTACTGTCAAAGACGTATTCTCCACAAATCCTTTTGGCAATTGTCAGGAGATGCAAGGGCTCAAAGCTTTGTGTCTGTATGCAGCTGCCCCATGTAGTGAGGCTGTGCTGTCTAGAAGAATCCATTGACCAGCCTGGGTGGGCAGGTTCAATCTAGGGACAGGGGTGGGCAACTTGTAGTCCTCCAGATGTTTTGCCCTACAACTCCCTCCAGCTGTAGCCAGCATAGCCAATGCTTAGCATTCATGGGACTTGTAGGCCAAAACATCTGGAGGGCCAAAGGTTGTTAAGCTACCTAGGCAGATGCTGCAACACACAGTCCAGTAGCTTGGGACCATGAGGGGAATGGGAGGAGATCAGCCCTTTCACTCATTGTCATGGTCCCAGTGAAAGTCCCCTCTCCCTGAAGCCGCTATTTGCATCAGAAGGCAAGCTCCCATTGAGTCTCCAAAGGTATGCAAATGAACAAGGAAGTCAATATGTGGGATAGGTGTGGGGAGAGTAAAAACAGCTCCCTCCATAACACCCTATACATTTTTCATTCCCCAGATATCTGAGTTTCACGAATGTACAGCAGCTGTTCCTTTCTCCTCTACCCTATTTCTGTATACCCTAGGCATGGGCTCTTGTTAAGAAATGTCAGTATGCACCAGGCTATACATGGATAGAACCAGCAGATTCCTTTGATTCCTGGAAAAAAAGTGATGTCACATTCATGATTACTTGTGGTTCACATTGTGGTATATTCACCTGATCCAGTAAGCAAAGATGGTCAAGATTATCATGGACAAAGAAAGCAGTTCTCATACACCTGTGAACTAGCCTATTAAGAGCATTGCTATATCCCTAATTCAGAAGACAAAAGAACCAAAAGGTCATGCACAATAAATATTCACACGGGCATGATTCAGGGAATTGCAAAGCTTATATTCTAAGAGGAGGATTTAGTGAGCGGTTGTATGTAATAATCTTGCATGTTTATTTTGAAACAGCATGGGCAGAATGTTGGAATGCAACTAAGAAATGTTTTAAAAAATGTGAATTACTAGTGCCTCTTCACCATTGCAAGGTCCAAAAATAAAAGAAAACAACACTTACATATACCTTTTAAAAGCTGCAATTTGAAAAAAAAAAGTGTAGTATTTTTAAATATTTTAAATCTAAAGAAAAAATAGATATTAGTAGCCTTTCACAAGACCCACTTCACACACAAAATTGCACACAATTATTCTGGAAACGTATTTGTCAGTATTTTTTTTAATAAATGATAGCAGTATCAATTAGAAATATGACAGCTGGCTATATTTAGACAACTATATGCTTGAAATCAGCACAAGCTAACAAATTTTCATTTGTTGAACTACTGCTGAAGATTTTTTTTGGTCAGAATTTGTTGTCTGAACATATCAAAGCAATTTACAAATTCACTGAAAATTGAGTGCACATTAACGAAGATCTGGGGAAAAAACTTTCATATGAAGCCACCTTTATTTATCTGGTGGGACAGGTTCTGTCTGGAATGTGGTCTGTATTATGGAAATATATATATTTTCCATTAGGGATTTGGAAACTATTTCATAACAAATGTAGGATCCAAAATGAAACAGAACCCAAATCAACTGATACTGTAAGTGAATTTCGTTACTTATTTGTCAGGTGCAGCTCAACTAAAACAATTCTTCAGGTGAAGAACCTAGTACATTAGTTAAAATAAAAGGCATTTGGTAGTGGTCTACAATCAGTGAAATATGTAGGATATATATATTTCTGACTGACAAGACTTTCAATCCCTTACTTTTTGCTCTACATCATCAAGCATAACTTACATGTCACTGAAATGTTAAGTCTATTCACATTTTTTAGATCTTCCGCCACCACCAGACCCACCCCCTGGTCAGGGTTTAAGGCAGCAGATAGGCCCTGGCCAACGTGGAGGTTCGACAGAGAGAAAAGGAAGCTCTCTTGAACGACAGCATACATCCAGCATAGATGAAACAAAGAGCTCTTTGGATCGTCAAGCTAGAACGTCACTAGAGTGGCAGCGGCAAACCCAGGAATGGATAAGCTCCACAGAACTTCAAGGCCAGCAAAAGCAAGCATTTGGATCAGGTGTGTAGCTGCACCTCTCAAAGCAGCTTAGGCAGTTTCCTAAATATATTCCATTATAAGATCCCCTACAGGCAATCAAGGTCAAAGCTTACAATGGAACATTGAAAGGATTGCTACTAACATTTGACCTTCAGTGTTTGCTCCTGCAATGGTGAAGCTTTTGAATACACCTATACTACTAAAATTCTGAATGCATGCCTTTGGGAATTAATAATGCTACTATATTCAGCAGGGGGAAAATGTATTTGACAGCTTATGTGAGGAATACATACATAATGTGTGGAACACACATTGGTTGTGAATTTTCGTTATCTCCTGGAATTGAATTTTTGCATGCATACAGTGCACCAAATGCCCTTACCATCCACCTGTATTAACAGCATTCTCATCAGTTTACTCACACGTATGACTATGTTGCCCTGTACTATGCTCAAAGTCAGTTTGATCTCTTGATTTGTTTTGGGATTTTTTTTTAAACAATGAACTTCTCATTGGTAAACTCAGAGCCTTATTTATAAGGCAAAAACTCATAATAGGCTGGATTTATCTGTTTATTTTTGCAGCTTTTATACATTCCTTTTGTCAGTTTGATTTCAAATACTGATAATTTCTATTTCAGCCCTTCTACTCAATAATATTGGTGGAATGCCTTCCATATCCATAGCTCATTGCCAAAGAAATAATGAAGAGAAATAGTGACAAAACAGCATTCTTGTAGGAGGATAAAGGCATGCATACTGTTTTGTTTTGTTTTTGTACAATCCTTTTAGTCTGCAAAAAACCCCACCTGCTAACGATTGTCCATTGACAGAATGAGCATCTTTTAATAGCATTATAAGAAACACAATTAATTTATTATTTGAAGATTACTAGTGTGAAAATATAAAATAGCTTTAAAACTGTAAGGCTACAATCCTATATACATTTACATAGGAATAAGTCTCATTAAACTCAACAGTTTCAGCAGTATGGACAATTGATGTATTATTGCTCTGAATGGTCCTTATTCATATAACATGATTATTGGCCTTCTAGTAAGTACATGCACTAAATAATCATGAATTAGTATTTATCTTGTTTATTCCGAATATGTAATTGTAGACTATGGAGACCACAGACTATTAAGTACTGCAAAATGCATGGTTATTGAAGATTTCTACTTTTCCCCCGAAGTTTTCTGTGAACACAAACATGCAAGAAAATAAAAAATTACAACTTGGACTTATAGTAGGGAAAATAAGAAGAGTAAACGTGTCACCCTTTAGAAGACTTGTCGCCATGAACAGCAAAGCAAATGTGTTTCAATTAGAGGCAGTCTACTCATGTCAGAAAACTCACGTTGCCAATCATGCATGTAGTGCACATAGCCAATATTAGAATCCAAGATGGCTATCTTAAATTCTTGTTCTGTTCAATATTTCAGCCCACACTAGTTAGGAAATTGTAGTGACATCACCAATTTTTTTCTGTTTTAAGGAGGTTGAATATCAGTAATTTATGATGATTGTAATAGTAGCAATAAACAATAACAGAAAGAAAAGAGAAGGGTTATAACTTAAATAGAACAAAACCTATTTTTGAAAATCAGGGATATCATGTGCTACAACACTATCAGAAACAAAAGAGGCTTCTAATAATAACATTATGTTTCTGTTGTTACAGTCTTTGGCCTCTGTGGAATTATAGAAATCCAGTATTGTCAGCCCCATTTTAGGAAGGAAGGAGATCAAGCATAGTATTTCTGTCACTATAACCATTTTGAAATCAAAGTTAGCTGCTGTGAATGCACATTTATGTTCAGATACCCAAAATGTTTGTAAAATTGCTACATCAACTCTATTCTGTTTCATATTACCTTGACACAACACATCCAATGAAGATTGCTGAAAAGAGTCTCAACAAATGTTACAATGGAGCAATAGCACCGTAGAGTCACAAGGCATACAAGAATCTACAAGATGCATCATAAATCTTTAAATAAGTTTGTAGCAGAAGTATACCTGCTGGAAATAAGCAAAGCATTAGTTCAATCCATGGCAGTTGTTGAATTCGACATATGGCATGACTTACTGGTATGAGAGTATTAACTGCTTTCATTTCAAAACGTATATCCAGAACTTGAACAGTATCATTCATTGGGAAATAAGCACACTCGTCCTGCTTTGCATTCCTCATTTCTGAATGAAGCAGCTATGCTTGGAAAGGTGAACAAGTACATCATAATCTAACCCTTTCCTCAGTGGTACAGCTATGTAATTGTAAAGCCTGGGCCTAATGATCTTACGGGAGCAGTGGGTGGGTGGGGACTTCAATGTCCATGTCTATTACTTCAGTTGTGGAACACTGCACATAACTAACATTTCTCTTTCCTGTCCAGACACCATTCAATGCTTTAAAACTGCTTCTACGTTCCGTATATGTTAGATTCTCACAATTGGAACAAAAACAACAATAAAACTTGAATCCTATAAAAATACTCTGAACTTGTGCAATTTTGCATTAAATTCACTTAAATCATAGCACCATTATGACAACAGGCATAAAATGGACTATGCTTCTGCTGACCTAATGCTTGCATCACCTGCCACTCTCTGGGTGGTCATGTGGGGGGCCTTGGGCTGCAGGAACCTGTACTTTGGCCCTGTGGGCCAGCCCTAGCTATACCCGTGCCTTTGCTTGAACTGGACCACCACACAATTGATCAAAATAAATTGTTGCTTCCATTGTTATCTCTTGCACTCTTATAGCACAGTGATACTATTTTCCTTTAAATATGTTGTTGGGAGCATTTTCTGAAAAGAATCTGCTTTCTGTCTTACAGTCTTGAAGTCCTGAGGTATCAACACACTGGCCAATTGCTGTTTAGTAAATCATGATGAGATGAAATCTTTCTGTTTGAATTATTATTTCTTCAGTCTCTTCTGGCCAAGTACATACAAGGTCATTCACTTTGAAGTACTGCTCCTGATCAAAAGTTATGATTGTGTGTTGACCGAGTCATCCTGCAGTGGTATGCTATTGCATGATGATAGTCCAAGTCGGATCATTCCTCTTTGAACTGCTACAGTTTGCATTGCATATGTTTGCTTTCCCTCTAATGCCACCTCCAAGATGTTGATATTGTCCAATGAAAGCTAAACAAATAGACCAGGAACATGTGGTCTGAATATAATAAACTGTGACATATGGTATGCTATATCCTGCAGTATGGTGATTTGAGAGCTTTTGAGATCTGGGTTCATTAGCAGGTCTAACCCAACATGTTTTGAGATTGGTTTCTTGCTCACTGATTGCAGGTAAACCATATCCTGACATTGTTCATTATGTATCTGTATATATTTTGTGTACAACTTTCAGCATCTAGGTAATCCTGGTCTCTTTCACAATCAAACAGAATAATATGTCAACAGCTAGCAGGACCATCTTTGTGAGTTTGATCAGCATTCGAGTTACTATCCCTTCATGCCCACTGTAACATTCAAATCTACTTTGATTTTGAGTGCAGCATACAAGTTTGTTTAACCAACAATTATTTTCTGTACTGCAAATTAAAAGGTTCCACATCATTTATGAAGAGATGGAATTTAACCTGTTCTAGATGGAGTTATCTTAAGGATAAGGTTTATAGTTTGGGAGTACTGTTAAACCCATCCCATACTCTAACTCTAAAGTGGCATCAGTGGCATAAAGCATTTTGTACCAGCCTAGGCTTGTGCACCAATTACAACTCTTGAGGGAAGGAGCATGGCATGGTTATCCATGTCTTAGTAACATCTAGGCTTGACTCCTGCACTGTGTTGTACATGGGACTACTTTGAAAGTTTCTCAGAAATGTCAGTTGTTTCAAAACACAGCAACTAGGCTACTGACTGGCACAGGTTATGAAGATTACACTTATCAGGTTTGAAATAGGTTCATTAGTTCTCAGTGTGTTTTGGGTGCAATTTAAAATGCTGAACTTAAATCTATAAAGCCTTATTCAGCCTGGGACCGGGGTAGATCAAGGACTGGTCCCATATAAACCTGTCCTTCTCTGAGTTCCCATTCCTGTGGAAGTGGTGGCTGAAAACGGAACATGGTTTTGTGGTGGCATCCTGACTATGAAACAGCCTTCTTTGGATCTATATGCCTGGTGCTTTTAAGTTCTAGAGAGCAGGTTAAAAAATTGCTATTCGTCTAGGCATTTTAAACTTAGTATATTGCTTTATGGTTTTGCCACTTTTAGGATTTTTGTGTTACCTATGCCTGGGTTTATTATTTTAGTTACTTAGTTTTATTTTAGTTATGGCTGTTTTAATTTTTTAGGGGGCAATCCTACTGGGATAGTTGGCCACCTCCAAACTTGGAGGTGGACAACTATCCAATGCAGGGCTTGTGGAACCCAGAGAGGATCTTCTCTTCCATGCTCCAGCTGCCCTAAATTTGTGGTAAACAGCTGATTTTGGCTGGGGAGCTGTGGAGCTCAGAGCGGGAGGGGGGATGCCACACAGCACATAGGAATTATCATAACAACGCTTCTGCAGTCTCCTCCCTGCCCCCGGGAATGCCCCATTTTTGCCCACTCCACACTGCGGTTATGAGTGCGGAGATGGGGAAAAACCATGCCACCTATGAGATGACGGGGGAAGGGGCAGGGAACTCAGTTCCCCAAAACCGAAAAATCCTATGGCCGTCTAGACATGGTCTAGCAGCCATAAGATTGCTCTCCCCATGTATGTGTTTATGTTTGGTTTATATATAATATAAGCTGCCTCAAAAATCCTTTTGATGAGAAGGGTATAAATATATAAAATAAATAAAATGTATATGTGAAGTTACAACTGCATGAACAGATTTACCTGCTGTCGCACTTTGGAACACAAGGAGCAGAAGACTTGCATTTCTTTGTCACTGAATGGCTGTCCTATAGGAGTCTGAGGTTCTTGTTTCAGTGTTATCAGAGGATGTTCATTAGATTTACCTTCTACTAAATTGCAACATCTTTCAAGGCTGTATACATTTTCCATGCACAGATGGCACCCAGTTCATCAGTGACTTAATGCCATTCTCTAATTTTGAGAAAGAATTATCTTCTTGTGCAGATGGGAACAAGAATTATTTTTTTCTTTCCTTCCACCTGCATTCAAATGGTAACTTGCCTCAGCAGTTATTAGATCTTCAGTGACACAACATTCTTCTTTGCCAGCTTGTGCCTTCTATTGGGCAATTCAAATGAAAACATTTGATCTCATTTCTTCACATTAGAATGTTTTTGACAGAATATGCATGAACTCCAAGGAAGAACAGGAGTAGATTAGCTTGATTTCTTAGTACTTTCTTTTACTTGATGTTGATGGTATGCTTTCCCTTTCATCTTCTACCTTGACTGAGTGCCTTAACAGGCTCTCAATATCTCTTTCCTGTGTAAAAGAACTAACAAACCCTGTGCCATGTGAAACTCATGAAATATTGCAGTGCAGAATCAACATGAAGTAATACTTGTCAAGAATACTGCCATAACAATGTTTAATTCAGCAACTGTCCTACCTTGAAGAAGTGCCTCATTGCAGCAGCTGTGTTTTGGTTAATAGCTGACATACTGTGAACATACGTCAATACATATGATGCATCTTTTAGACTCTGTATCATATTTTCCATATCTTGTTGGACTCAATGATGCTATTAGCTCCATTGAAGAGTTTCTTTACAAGCAATGAGGGCAAGTTTCTTATTAACAATTTTCATCAGATGTTTTCATGCTCAGATAATTTGAAACAAAACAACTGAATGGCAATTTTTCAAACTTTTTGGATATGTTACAATGAACACAACTGAAATTTGTGGCAGCTGTCTTTGAATCAAATATGTCTATAATGATGAAAATAGTGGGATTCTTCTCTTTGGTCCACACAATGTTGGTTTTGTAATTGGAATTAGTTTTCTAACCTTAGTAGGGGCTGACGTATTGGCCAAAATATGAATTTATGATTTGGATTCCTATCTGGGCACTATGTGAACTACTTGCCACATTGAGTTTTCTTACACAGGAAGGCATAGATAAGAGATTTCTGACACAGGGAAGTGAAACATGCTTGTCCCTTACGGCAATGAGCTTCATATGTCATCAAAATCTAGAATTCAGTTTATATCATGCTTAGAATAGTCCTGATATGTTAGTTGCTAGAGAAACACCAAACCAACTGACTTGCTAGACCTTGTTGGTATTCAAACCTCTTACCATACAGGCATGGTCTGCGCGCATGCACGCGCGCGCACACACACACACACACACAAAGAGACATCAGAAGACATTTGGGTGCCTGAGTCAGAAAATTCAAATTGCACCACCCAGGGTGGTAACAATATAAGAATAAACTGAATAATTGTCAGTTTGCTTTCCTATGCTGCACGCGCGCACACGCACACACACACACACACACACACACACTTTGCATCTGAAGCAGGCTGCCTGATTCTGCCTAATATTAGGGTTGGTCCCGCCATAATTCAGCTTGGCATGTGTAATGAGCTCCCAAATTCAGTATCCAGCATTTCCATTGAAAAGGATTTCAGGACTGAGAGATACATCTGAGTGAAACATTGGACAGCTGCTTGCTTAGACAGTACTGGGCTAGATGAAACTATGGTGTGACTCAGTAGAAGCCACCTCCTATGTTCATATTCTATCAAGCACCTCTAAGAACAAAAGAACAGGACAATCTTGGCAGAAATCAATACCTAGAATATGATCCAGCCAAAGTTAAGCACTTCCACATTCCATTGATGTCAATAAAGAATTAGATCATCCACTGAAATCAGTACAAGTGAAAACTGCTTAAATTGGGCTGGAACGTACCTCTAGTTTGTAAGAGACCCTGTAGACCCTTGTTCATAGATAGTGAATGTGGCCCTGTCACAGCAATCAAGTCTCAAGGACAGAAATCGTTTGTCAAGATTTTTGTTACATAATATAAGCCAATGAAGTAATTTCCCATGTGCTTGATATCCTTGGAAATAACACCAGGAAGCTAATTAAATTAGCTGATTCTCTAGTTCTTTATCTTAATTGATTGAAGTAATGTTACCATAATTTTAATGGAAAATAGGAATAAGCATTTTTGCTAGCTTAAAGGAAACTATAATCTTGGCCTTATTGTTCTGCAAATTGTGTATGTATTTATTTAATTAAGCAGTCTATGATTCATCATGTTTTTTCCATAATGAATCAATGTTTATAATTAATACATCCCAATGTATAAATTTAGATAAAAATATTATTACATTTGAGTTCCAATATGCACACATGCAATAGTTTCCTACAAAAAGTCACTCCAGATTCAGTGGGAAGAAAAAAATGTAAACTAGTCTAGCCTTTTCTGCATATGCCAGGAATTGACAAAGCATCATACAACAAGATACACATAAATATTCATGTATCTTGGTGTGTAAATATTGGGGCATATCTTGCACTGCTAGCTGAAACTTTCAACCATCTGAACTACTTATTTGAATATTAAGTAGTAATATATTTAATGGGGCTCAAAAGAGTAGTCACATTGAATCAGTTTTCATCCTAGCTATGATTTTATTTAAATCTAATGTTATGGAAGATAATATGTTTTAGATTGCCAAACAAACCTAGGCAAAACATCCCTACATTTTTGGTGGGATAGGTCCCTCCGGTTTTTTTAGAATCAAAATTGATCCCTCACCCCACCCCAATTTCAACAGGAATTCTGGAGTTAAGTCCCAAGTCATACATTCTGTGATTCTGTCCTACTCATTGAGCAAGGGCCATGTCCACAACTTAGACAAGGATAATTTCTTTATAAAATACTAGTACAGATAGTTTGCATTCTGCAAGCAAAGGTACATGTCATTGGCTACTATGAGAAATCCTCCATCCCCAAACCCTAATGCAGTATCTAGCATGTGAAAGGGAACAAAACTCTCTAAAACAGCCTAACATTCCCCATGACCTGGCTTGTTGTGTGCTGATGTGCTGGTCTCTGTTACAATGTAAACATCATAAAAGAAACCACCACTGCAATGCAGATGGGTAATGTTGGCTTGTAAATGTCATGGCCCAAATCTTGAGTGTTAGATGTCAAAAATGTCCTGTTTTCAGACTTCTGTAAGAGAGTGTTACATAAATTCCCTCAAGTATTGAAATCACATGTGAGGTGTGTATTATGTACACATATGTAATCCATATATGATGGCCATGTCCCCACCGGTTGCATGAACACACATAGGACTCCATCAAACCTGAATCCTCACTGGCACAGGATTCACCTTGGTAGAGGTGCCAGACATATCTATGCAGGCACATGCATAGAGCCTGCTGAATGGGGCTCTATGGTGGGGGCAGGTCCTGGTGGGCACATGACCCCACAAGCCCGTTATGCACACTTTCAACGTGTGAGGGGTTTGTGTAAGCCTTTCCTATGGTCTTGGACCATTTATGTAGCAAATTGCAGCTTTGTGGTTAGTATGGCAATACTATAACCAATGTATACTTTATTTCTCCCTTTTTGAAGGAGAGAGGTACAGAGGTACCTCTCAGACATTTCTAGTAATCATTGAGGTGGCAGAGAGATACAGCTCCCCATTTCGAAGGAGGCACCTACAAATTTTTAGTTTTCAGCGTTTTCTCAGTTAGATTGTGTATAAGATTAATAGATGTGTAGAATTACCCAACCATACTGATGTTCAATAAGTGAGTCAGTCCCAAGTATCTCTAGTGTGTGTGTGCGTGTGTGTATATATAAATATAATATGTCCCCATTCCCCCCATTACGTTTGCAGAAGAGGCACTGGTGCCATATAGCAAGCCTAGCTTCCCGTCCCCAGGTGGTCACAGCTCTTCAGGTACAGCATCTTCAAAAGGATCAACTGGACCCAGAAAATGCGAGGTCATACGAGGAGGTCATCAACGCAACACCAGTGATCTCATTGATGTAGGATATATTGGATCGAACAGCCAAGGACAGTTTTCTGGTGAATTATGTAAGCCTCATTTGAAATGCGGTAAAATAAATGCTTTTTTTTTTTAATGGCTAACATTTCTGCAGCTCAGGGATTGGCGAAATGCTTACCTTTCCATTCCACGAGGGGGTTGTACGAAGGGCACCATTAACAACATGACTTTAATGTACAACATGCTTTTGTTCACTGGACACATATTTAAGGGAGTAACAGCACAATACTAAGAATATTTGCCTGGAAGCAAGCTCCACTGTTGTCAATGGGGCTTGATTCTAGGTGAATGTACATAGGATTGCAACCGAAATGTTTGTGTGAATGGAAATATGCTAGATTCTTCAAGCAGTGAGAAGTCCAAGGGAGCACTACTATGTTTAGTTTTCTTTGGAGGACACAGCACAAAGTGTATTTGAATTATCTTGTAATTTATTTACAAATATACAAGCAGAACACTTTAGGAACAGAAAGCCCAATATCTAAACTTGCATCAGCTGTTGTTTATTCAGTCAGTCGCTTCTGACTCTTCGTGACTTCATGGACCAGCCCACGCCAGAGCTTCCTGTCGGTCGTCGCCACCCCCAGCTCCCCCAAGGTCGAGTCCGTCACCTCCAGAATATCATCCATCCATCTTGCCCTTGGTTGGCCCTTCTTCCTTTTGCCTTCCACTTTCCCTAGCATCAGCATCTTCTCCAGGGTGTCCTGTCTTCTCATGATGTGGCCAAAGTACTTCAGTTTTGCCTTTAATATCATTCCCTCAAGTGAGCAGTCTGGCTTGATTTCCTGGAGTATGGACTGGTTTGATCTTCTTGCAGTCCAAGGCACTCTCAGAATTTTCCTCCAGCACCACAGTTCAAAAACATCTATCGTCCTTCGCTCGGCCTTCCTTATGGTCCAGCTCTCACAGCCATAGGTTACTATGGGGAATATCCTTGTTTTAACTATGCGGACCTTTGTTGTCAGTGCGATGGCTCTGCTCTTCACTATTTTATCAAGATTTGTCATTGCTGTCCTCCCAAGAAGTAAACGCCTTCTGATTTCCTGGCTGCAGTTAGCGTCTGCAGTAATCTTTGTGCCTAGAAAGACAAAGTCTGTCACTGCCTCCACGTTTTCTCCCTCTATTTGCCAGTTATCAATCAAGCTGGTTGCCATAATCTTGTTTTTTTTGAGGTTGAACTGCAACCCAGCTTTTGCACTTTCTTCTTTCACCTTTGTCATAAGGTTCCTCAGCTCCTCCTCGCTTTCAGCCATCAAAGTGGTATCATATGCATATCGGAGATTGTTAATGTTTCTTCCAGCGATTTGAACTCCAGCCTTGGCTTCATCAAGCCCAGCACGTTGCATGATGTGTTCTGCATACAGGTTGAATAAGTAGGGTGAGAGTATACAACTCTGCCGTACTCCTTTCCCAATCTTAAACCAGTCTGTTGTTCCATGGTCTGTTCTTACCGTCGCTACTTGGTCGTTATACAGACTCCTCAGGAGGCAGACAAGATGACTTGGTATCCTCATACCACCAAGAACTTGCCACCATTTGTTATGATCCACACAGTCAAAGCCTTTAGAATAGTCAATAAAACAGAAAGAGATGTTTTTCTGAAACTCCCTGGCTTTCTCCATTATCCAGAGGAGATCGACAATTTGGTCTCTAGTTCCTCTGCCTTTTCTAAACCCAGCTTGTACATCTGGCAAGTCTCGTTCCATGAATTGCTGGAGTCTACCTTGCAAGATCTTGAACGTTACCTTACTGGCATGTGAAATAAGTGCCACTGTTCAATAGTTTGAACATTCTTTGGTGCTTCCCTTTTTTGGTATGGGGATATAAGTTGATTTTTTCCAATCTGTTGGCCATTCTTCTGTTTTCCAAATTTGCTGGCATATGGCATGAAGCCCATCTCAGGAGAATTTTAGCAGCATTCCCAAGCCTCAGCCAACTCACAGTTTCTTCTTTCTGTCACTGTCCATGTTCAAGTTGCATAAACTTCCAGATGTATCTCTGTTCCACCACCAAATTCTAACAAGAAATACATTCTAAGGTTCAAGTTATCAAGGAACATCATCAAGCCTTTTTATCAAGTCTCTGGGCACCCATCATGTTTGTAAGGCAAAACCATAGTGAGAGACTCATTCATGTTAATTAAGGCAACCAAACCATGGCTATATATTCAGAATTGCTAAGATTAGCCATACTTTAGAACCTAGGTGGCTTTTCTTTAGTGTAACTTGCTAAAAATAGAGTGTATCTGAGATATGTCTTAGCTGTAATTGACAAGCTAGCAAGTACTGATACAGAATCTGCTTTACTTACTTTCATAGTATCCCAGTCAACATTTTCCTTTTTTTTTTATTTTGCAGTGTTCCCCTTCAAATTGGGTCTCTTTTTTTATTCCACACATAATTCTGCCTCTAAACTAAATGTTAAAAAAAATCACTATTTAATTTATTTTCCAATATTGTGAAATACACTAATATGCTACTTATACAAAATTCATATGAAAACACGAATATGTTAGTAGCACAGAAATGATATCTTAGAAAAATAAACAACAGAAGACCTCATGGAATTACAGCTGACTGCATATGTACATGTCGGTGATGTCGCCCATGTTGCACAATCAGTGGATATTGAATATTGCCCAAGGATTCAGCTTCTCACAACTAGTTTTCACCCTCATAGTAAACATAGCAGTCATACCACTGAATGCTCCTCAGACAA
This sequence comes from Heloderma suspectum, assembly GCF_057233095.1. Taxonomy (NCBI): domain Eukaryota; kingdom Metazoa; phylum Chordata; class Lepidosauria; order Squamata; family Helodermatidae; genus Heloderma; species Heloderma suspectum. Next base: position 72,933,271 of record NC_139460.1, on the reverse strand, counting down.
AAAAATATCTCCTCCACATAGAACATTGATTAGATTACAGCTCTTCTCCATGACATCTACAGTCAGGGCCAGAAATATCGGAACAAGGATAACTGTTTTGGTAGTTGGCCTCTATACACCACCACATTGAAGTTGAAAGGAAACTCACCCAGATGGGAGCGAAGTCAGGACTTTCAGCTGTAATTCAAGGGGTTTGGCAAAAGTGAGGCACTAACCATTCAGGAAGGGCAGCCAGTGGCATACACACACACCCATCATTGGTGGCTCATAAGTAATGGAACGAGTGGCTGACAAGCAGCTGCATAGCCAGGTGTGGCCTGTTTCCTGGGCACCCCATGACCAATCGAGCAGATAAAAGGCCTGGAGGTGGTTCTGAGTGTTACATTTGCAATTGGTAGCTGTTCACTGGAACTCCCAACATGAGGTCCAAAGAGGTGTCCATGCGAGTGAAGAAGGCCATCATTAGGCTGAGGAAATAACATAAACCCATCAGAGAGATAGCAAAAACAGTGGGAGTGGCCAACACAACAGTCTGGAACATCCTGTAAAAGAAGGAATTAACTGGCAAACTCAGCAACAGCAAAAGGCCTGGAAGACCACAGAACACAACTAAAGTGGATGACCGCAGAACGCTGTTCATGGTGAAGAGGAACCCTTTCACAATATCTAGCCACATCAAGAACACTCTTGCGGAGGTAGGCATGTCATTGTCAACATCTACAGTCAAGAGATGGCTTTATGAATGTAAATACAGAGGCTTCATAACAAGGTGCAAACCACTGGTAACGCTCAAGAACCGAAAGGCCAGATTAGCCTTTGGCAGCAAACACCTAAAAAAGCCTGCCCAGTTCTGGAATAAGATTCTTTGGACTGATGAAACCAAGATTCACTTGTACTGGAATGATGGGAAGAGAAAAGTATGGAGAAGGAAAGGAGCAGCTCATGATCCAAAGCATACCACATCATCTGTCAAACATGGTGGAGGCAGTGTTATGGCATGGGCATGTATGGCTGCCAATGGAACCGGGTCACTGGTGTTTATTGATGACCTGACTGCTGATAAAAGCAGCGGGGTGAATTCTGAAGTGTATAGGGCTATACATTCTGCTCAGATTCAGCCGAATGCTGCCAAACTGATAGGACGCCGCTTCATATTGCAGCTGGATAATGACCCAAAACATTCAGCAAAAGCTACCCAAGAGTTTCTGAAGGCAAAGAAGTGAGATGTTCTTCAATGGCCAAGTCAGTCACCTGATCTCCCCCCAATAGAGCATGCTTTTCACTTACTGAAGACTGAAGGCGGAAAGACCCACAAACAAGCAGCAGCTGAAGGCAGCTGCAGTGAAGTTGAGGGAGGAAACTCAGCATTTGGTCATGTCCATGGGTTCCAGACTTCAGGCAGTCATTGACTGCAAAGGATTTTCATCCAGGTATTAAAGGCGATCCTTAAGTTTGAAATGATGTTGGTTTGTTCCATTACTTATGAGCCACCAACAATGGGTGTGTGTGTATGCCACTGGCTGTCCTTCCTGAATGGTTAGTGCCCCACTTTTGTCCAGCCCCTTGAATTACAGCTGACAGTCCTGACTTCGCTCCCATCTGGGTGTGTTTCCTTTCAACTTCAATGTGGTGGTGTACAGAGGCCAACTGCCAAAACAGTTACCCTTGTTCCAATATTTCTGGCCCTGACTGTATATTTCTATATACAGGATATCTTTTTCATATAATGAAACACTGAATTATGTGAGCTTCCACCTGAAGTCTGGAATACTACAGCCCAGACACAGATTTGCCATCCCAGTGAGGATGAGGTCATAGCTGAACATTTGTAGGGACCCTTCAAAAACAATGTCAGTGGGGCACTTGTAGTTCCTTAGTTTCCTCAACAAAAAGGAGACAATAGAAGTAGTAAAGTTCTGGTCCCTTACCTCTACTTTCCAAGAGATTCTCATGCTATGGTGTGTCACTGAGATAAAAGGTTCCTCCCTTCTATAAGGAACTTCCTGATTTGGAGCTCCAGTCACTGGGGAAACTATTTAAAATACAATCCTAGCTTTCAATTTGCCTTTAAAAAAAATTAAATACAACCATAATAGAATGCTTTTTCATTTACTTATAATAGTTCACATTTACCAAAGTTATCACTCTAATCAATTAGAAATTTAATGTTTTATGGTCTATTTTTTACAATATATGCATGACTGATACATGTATAAAAGTTAAAACGAAAATATCTTAAACATAATCATGTTTTTGTTCTTTGTTTAACAGAGTAGTTGAACCAAGGCATCTCGAGCTGCTGTCAAGGGCCATCAAGGTCTGAACTCATGGAAGTGATGACACTAAAACAGTGCAATGAACATTTTCTTTATTTATGTACTTACTATTAAAAGAACTGTAAATGCAATGTAAAGACACACAACCACACATATCCCACAGATACTCTACCTGTATTCTTCTCTTTACTACACCTTCCACCTTAATCTATTTCTTACCAAGCATATTATAATGAAAAAATCACCCTCCAGGATGAAATGGATTTCCCTTGTATATAATTTCTTTTTATTGCATTGCTATGCAAGCTCACCATCTTTTTAGCTATGTTCATATTATTGTCTGTTCTTATTGGTCTGTTGTATTATATGTGAATTAATAGGCTGTGGTGCCATATAATAACTTTTAATTGTGTAACTTTTTATGTTTAAAGTTTGCACTGCAATTTTTTTGTTGGTGATAAGCACAAAACTCTTACTCCTCGTGACATGAAGAAGAAAAAAAGACTGAATGTGAAAGGAGTCTATGTACTGTAAGCTATGTTGGATAATGCTGGATGTAATGAATTATGTTAGGTGGTTTTCCATTTGGGTGTAGAATTAGGAAGATGACTGGCAAAACTGATGTTAGCAAAGGCTTATTGGGACATCCGGGACTGAATCCTGTCCGAAATAACAAGCAACGTGTTGCTTTTACCATTTTAAAAAGGGGTCAAATGATGGAATTGTGAGTTTCAAGACCAGATTAGAACATGAAAGCCTCCTCTCTTCTTAGTATCAGTTTTCAGTTGAACTCGCTACAAAGGAAGGAAGTTAAGGTGTTTCACTAAAGCTGTTTTTAAATATATTACAGCTTTAAAGAATTACTGATTTGCTCTCTCCTCCAGGAAACACGAACCATATGAGCTAGCAAGAGTTAAAGGTGCAATTTATGATTGAGATATCCAAGCTGCTTCCAAAAAAAGCCAGACTATCTTAGTTCATCTTTCCAATACATGTACAGTACAATAGAAGGTGTAGAGCCGCATCACTTGAAATTCATGGCATAATTGTTTTTATGCAGTCTATACATAGTTTTGTGTTGAAATTTGTGTTGAAATCTGAAATTTCCAGAAACTGAAACCCAATTAATTTGTACTTAAACCTTGGGTTAAAATGTTTGAAACGAAAGCAATGGTAAACTTCTGCTCTGTTTGAAATTAATATGACTTGCACATTCACTACATTATTGGAAACTGGATAGAAACAACGAAAAGAAAACATCTTTGACCTATTTTTGATGAGTAAATTTCAAGCCTCTTCTTATGAAAACATGATGCATGTTTATACACTTTTTGAATAAACCAAACTCTCTGTAACTGGACATTAACAAAAGCATCCTGTCTCATCATTAGTTCTCATGACTTTCTCCAGCTTCACTACAGTATTTTTAGTTCTCTGTTAGAAATACTGTACATGTATATCAAATGCATTAAATATTTTATTTAAAGTTTACATCATAGAGCTTACTTCATTCAGTCACATCATTACTATAAACTTTCATTTAAACACATCTTACGTACGATAAGTCCATGTTGTTTTATACTTTGCCTTGGTGCTCACACTGCTGTCAAGCGAAGTACGCTTTTAGAATAAGCAAATAAATCTGCTAAATATGTGTTGCTTTTTATTACATTACATTGGAATTGTTGATAAGGTAGCACATTTTCATTACCAACTGTAAATCAGCACTGCAAATATCAAATTTTCTCATTTGTTTAATATCAGGGCATTGGCAAACCAAAAAAAAAATCAAGGGAAAAAATATTTTTTGCGTTTATGTGACCTAGGAATTTATGTAATATTCCTGCTTACTAAAATGCTGGATATAGTTAAAGCCATTATTTTTAAATGTACAGAAGCATTCAACAAATGTATAAAAATTATTTCTTTCCTTTCCTGAATTCAGTATATTAATGTGAAGAGATAGGCACCATGTTCCAGCAATAGTAATCTAGATAGAGAAATAGGTTTGCGCACACAGATCCATGTAATGGAGATGCAATAAGCTTCTTCTAAGGGAAGATAAATCCCCACACCTCCAGCAACCTCCCCAAGCATCTGGTACAGCTATGTTCGGGTTGGAGCACAGTTTCCATACCCTTGCAACATCAGATTGGTGCTAGGAGGCGCTTCTGAATGAAATACCTCACAGCACCAGTTAGCTGTTAGAGGAGAATGGGAATAAGGGCATTTGATTCAGGGCTTCTCCACACTAGGCTTTTTATCCCACAACTTTACTGGGGCTTCTGCTTCTGGATTCTTTGCAGGATTAAAATCAGCCATTTAAACGCACTTCCACTCCCCCCAACCCCGAGGGATTTCCTTTATCTGCAAATTCTATATGTTTCATTATACAGCCACTAGATGGCACTGTGGTTAGAACACAGATCTGTCATTACACATTGAGATTCCAATTGCTATTTTTAAATAGCTCATTACCACTGTTACAAACAAAGCCACAGAAATGGTCACAAAGCATGGGAGAGGCCCTGGAGGGTGATGACGTCTTGTAAAGGAATTGCAAACTTCTGTGAGTAACCAATCTTGATCACAGGATAAAAGCCTCATGTGGAGAAGCCCTCAATCTCTGTGTCTCATTCTCCCTCTTGTTTATCTGGTGATCATTTCTGTGATTGGCTTTATTCAGAAGCTCCTGATAGCACTGATGGTTACTGAGAGGCTGAGTTAGACGGAGGTCTAGAGGCTCCGTTCCACAGGTCCCTGAGAGTTGCCCATGACTCAAAAGGAGTTTCTGCACTCTACATGTGCCTCAGGTTTTGCTGCTGTGAGTTTATTATTATTATTATTATTATTATTATTATTCAGGTGGGTTCATATAATCTAAGTAGCTGTGATATCTTTTGTGGAAAGCAGTATATAAACTTGGGTAATAAAGAAAAAATATTTCCCACACCATGATTTAGACTAAGATATAGGAACTCTTAGTCTCTTGAGAGTGTTTCAGCATGTGCTGAAATTGCAGAAGAAGGTGTAATTTTAAAAAATAAGGACATCCAAAAACAAGTTCGCTCATGACTTAACACCAATTGAGCTATTCCCAGATATCACAGGACAGTGATATCTGGGAATGTCTGGCACCACAGGCTGGGGAGGGGGGAGGACTACCTTTCAGGGGAAACCATCAGCCAGAAGTGATCACTTAAAGTCATTCTAACTGTACAGTGGCTTTGGATTTGGAGCCAATTTACATGTTATATTGAACTAGCAGAATTGTAGTCACTTCTGTAGTTGCACTCATGCCACTCTGGCACTCTGGCATCTATATTGTCCACTCATGATAAGATGGACTGCATAGCTTCATACCATGCTAGAAATGCCCACCCTGTTAGGTAGTATGCCAGGAGTACAGAACATAATCATGCAACCTGGCTTAACCACACTGGTGAAAAATGGATATATTACCCAGAATAGATGTGAGCAACTACTGAGATGGCTGCAACCACACTGATCCATGTACCAAACATTGCTACTGATCCAAAGTACAATACGTAAGTGGTAGCGCCCTTACAGGCTTGTTTTACCTCTAGAATGCATGAAGTATTGTAAACCTTATATATGCAGGAAGACTTTAAGGGTACATTGAAACATGTGATGCCCTATGTGTAATCTGATGTTGTACATGCCCTTGAGGTACATACGGTCTTCCTGAATATTTTAATTGGCTCTCAGAAACCTGTGCTGAGCTTTGGTGGAACACCTTATTGGCCAATTTGTCTTCAGAATTCAACCTGAGTAAAAGTAGCCATCCCAGGTTCCTTCAGATATGTGTCTTCATATTTTCTTGGCAGGTTTTGTGTCAGTATTAAACTATTGCAGTACTATATCACTGTCTATTCTTGGCTACAATATAATTCTCTTTATTAGTGTTTTTTTTAACAAGATCCTATAAAAAGGACATTTTAATGTATAGCAAATATCCATTATTTTACAAGGTGAAGCTTTTCTCTTTTTCTCTCCCTGTCTGTCAGTGTACTTCAAATGATCACAAAACATATTTTTTAAAATGTAGTGTAATTTACCATTTTTTAAAAAAACAAACAGTTTTTTCCTTTTTATAATTGCAAATATTTCTTGTGCATAATGTGTCTAAATGAAAGGGAAATAGTGGCAGCACTTAGAACTGTTTTCTAATTTTTTTTATAAAATTGTTCATTGACAACAGTTTGTTCAGTCACAAAAAAATTATGACCTCTTAATGTGTTTCATGTGTTAGTGAAGCAAAGTTTAATGGGCATAAAGTTGGTTAATCGTAATGTTGAGTGTTTATTGTATATTTACTGGGGGGGAAATAAAACTTCCACATTTCAAATCTATGTTAAAGAAACTTGACTTTACCACTCACAATATATGATGATTATATAAACCTGAATTGGGAGCAATCAAGTAATTATAAAACATGCTATACTTTTTCTTCTGTAACATTGCACTTACAGGTAGACTGCCCTTAGAAGTCCTATTGGGACTTCCTGTGCTCTCCAAATTGTCATTAATTTCACTGACATTCCACAGCAAGCAAACAAGGACGAAGTGGGATCCTGTTACAAATCTCATTAGTATAATCTATAAATATGACAAAAGAGTTTTTATACTGTCTTTGCAAATGCTGACCAAAAACATGGGGGGGGGGGGAGAGAGAGAGAGAAGGGGAAGCATTGTTTTACTGTGCTTATTTAACCACATTATGTTATGCTAGGGTTGTTTCTAGAGAGAAGATAAATGATCTGAAACCAGTAATTAAGTGAGCGTGAGCGTCCGGAATGATTGTCGGAGGGGATGTGAGATGGAAAGGGCCAGGAGGCAAATACATATGTATATACTGAAAGCCTGCTTTATCAACCTTCACAGTCATCTAGTACAAAATCAGTGAGAATGAAAATCAGCTACTTTAACCACCTGAAGGCTGATTTAGCAAGGGACAGCTGTGCAGACTACCCCAGGAGGAAGCTCTTGAATGCCCCTCTGTGCCACATTTTCCACAGCGGACTTGACGTGCTTTGTGCGTGCTTGACTTTTCCACCATATCATGTCTACAGACTATCATTCTAGGCCCCAGAGCTCTGATGTATGAATGTGTTTCCCTGCCTACAATGGTTTCGTCTTCATTCCTAACATGAATGCACATTTTATTTGTTTTTTTAATTTACTTAAACTACCCTTACACTGCACAGATAACAGGGTGATGTAAAAATATATTTAAAACAATAAAACACCCCAAAACACCATCATCATCACTATCAGATGAAAGCAACTGATACAATAAAACAGACAATGCCTGGATACACAAAAAGGGTTTGAGCTGGCACTGAAACAAGTGCAGTGGTGGTGCCAGTCACGCCTCCACAGAGAGGGTATTCCAAAGGTGGGGCACCACGACCAAGAAGGCTCTCTCCCTTGTTGGAACATAATGGCTGCATTCAGACCATTATGTGGGCAAAACAAGCCATTGTGGCTTCTTTCCCAGCCCCCATGCATGCTGGGTACGTGACCATGATTTGCATAATTACCCACGATGCAGCACAGATTACCATGTTGTCCGAACCCAGCACAGTGGACAGCGACAATAGCTTCTTACCCATGCCACAACCCCTACTACAAGCCATGGGTTGTGGCATGAGGAAGAAGCTACCCACACCGTGCACTGTGCCGAGTTCAAAGAACGCAACCAGCATTGCATCATGGGTAGGGATGTCAGAGAATTCCACCACGGATCTTGGGGAGGCCGAATGCCAGCGCATTCAGCTCCCCGAAATTGGTGGCGGAACGGTCTGCCCCCCCGCCCCCCCCCCCGGGATGAGACTTACCTGGGGCGGATCTTCCTGGCGGCGGCGGCTCCGGCGGTGGTGTGGCAGCGGCGGCTGGTCTTCCAACCGGCTGCTGCCACCGCTGCCATTTCCAGTTAAAACAAACAAACAAATAAAAAAGTGATAGGCTACGTAAAGATTTACGTAGCCTATCATGGCTAGATTTTAAAAAAACACCGTGATAGGCTACGTAAATGTTTACGTAGCCTATCATGACTGAGTAAAACAAAAAAAGCACGTACACAAATGGCGGCGCCCATGGGCGCCGCAATTTGCGTACGCACGTGTGTGTGTTTTTTAAATCAGCCGTGATAGGCTACATAAACATTTACGTAGCCTATCACGGCTGACTGCAGGGACGCAAACGGTGGTGGCTACGGCCGCCGCCATTTGCGTCCCTGCTAGCCAGCGGCCAGATGTCCAGCTGCTGGCGGAGCCGGCAGGCAGCTCCGCAGAATCCCTGCGGAGTGGAGCCAGCCGGCCAGGATTCCGGGGGGGAGGGACGGAGCGCCTCCCCCCCGGCCAGGATTCCGGGGGGAGGGACGGAACACCTCCCCCCCAGCATCAGCATAATCCGCGAACAGGTAAGTGACTTTCGTACATCCGTAATCGTTGGTAATTATGCAAATTGCAGTCATGTGCACAGCATGCACAAGAGCAACAGAAGAAGCCACAATGTCTTCTTTGGCCCCCGCATTCGTCCAAACCTGGTCAATGGATGGGTTTGCATAATCATTTTTAGCCACGGTGGCTTAAATAAGCCACCGTGGTTTGCAGCATGTGCCAGGCCCATGGCTTGTTTTTTAGGGTTGCGGGTGCTTTGTTAACCATGTCAATAACCCACCCTCGCTGGGTTCAGACAACACAACAATCTACAAGTGGTGTTGGTTACAGAATGCATTTCCAGCATCTGCCACAAACCATGGTGGATTATTTAAGGCACCATGGCTGAAAATGATGGTGCGAACCAAGTCAATGTATCTTAGGTACTTAGACAAAAGCCTCCTCTGATAATCTTCAGTTCTGAGCAAGCTGATATAGGAAGACCTGCTTCTGCAGATATTTGAGTTCTAAGCCATTTAGGGCTTTAAAGATAAGCACCAACTGCTTGAATTAGACTCAGAACCAAATAGGCAGTCAGTGTAGCTCCTTTAGAATCTCTATAATACAATTCCACCTGGCTGTACCGATTACAATTCTGGCTGCCACATTCTGCACTTGCTGAAGCTTCCGTTTCGTCTTCAAGGGCAACCCCACATACAATGCATTACAGTAATCCAATATGGATGTTGCCAGAGCATGAACTACTGTGTCCAGACTCTCCCTGTCCGGGAACTGTTGTAGCTTGCAAACCAGCTCAAGCTGGTAAAAGGCACTCCTAGCCACCAAGGACACCTGAACCTCAAATGACAATGTTGGATCAAGGAATATCCCCAAGCTTATTTACTCCTTCAGGAGGAGTGCAACCTCATCTAGAACAGGCTGCCCACCCAATTCCTGAACATGAGAACCAACTATCCCCAAGGCCTCCATCTTGTCAGGATTCAGCTTCAGTTTACTGATCTTCTTTCAGCCCATGACTGACTCCAGACACCAGTTTGGCACCTGCACAGCCTCACCTGACAAGGAAAGATAGAGTTTGATGTCAGTCTACATATAGATGTTGAAGAGCATAGAGAATAAAATGGATTCTTGTGGGACCACGCAGCTCAAATGCCATGGGGGTTGAACAAACTCCCCCCCCCATGCCTTTTTCTGAAACCAACCCTGCAGGTAGGAGCAGAACCACTCAATTTGCAGGAGACTGACTTGTATATGATCTGATGGAAAGGTGTATCATTTGATTATTGATATGTAGCATCTTAAAAGAAAAAAAAAGTGGGACAGGCAACAGGAGCAGTAGTTTCTGTTCCTGGGTACTAGGAAATCTACCTATTCTCATCATTATACACACGGGGTCTGCAGTTTTTCCCTGGGATATTATTGGCTGTGTTCTTGTGTGTCCTTTCCTGCACACTACCAAACATCAAATATTGTAGAAGTGACAAAGGAAAAAAGAAATGCTAAGGTAGGTGAATGACTGCAGCTCCTCTTTCCTGTCTCTGCCCTGTACCCCCATGCTACACAGGACAGTTTAAGAGAGTGGATTAGTATAATATTTAGCTGCCCTTTTCAGCCTTCAGAAACTCCTATAAGTTACAAACATCTGTGAGCAGGAAAAATTGCAGGAAGCCTCATAGACTTATGAATAGAATTTAAATAGGAAAATATCCAAGAGGTGTAATGGTGCTGCAGTAATCATAGGTTAGAGAGTCTGCCTTGAGCCTTATGCAGCCATTCTCCTGATGGTGTGTAGGGCAAAAATGGAGATGGGGGCATGGGCATGCATGTTAGCATCCCCAACATTCCTGTGTGCCTGGCTGCCAGACTTTGCATGTTAAGCATGAAGGTCTGAAAAGGGCTCTGAAAGTGGGTTCATCTGAATGCACTGACGGAGTTCCAATGATCACAAACTCTGCCTTATCAGGGTTTTTGATCATGGGAGTTCTGTAAGCACATTCAGCTGAACATGCTTACAGAGCCATTCCCAGAGCTTTGTGCTCAATGTGCCAAGGTCTACCTGGTAGCTGAGTGTGCGGGGATGTTGGGAGTAGGAGTTAGGTGCGTACCCATATCCCCCTCCTCACTGTTGCCCTATGTGCTAGCAGGCAAATACACAGGGTTTTTAAGTTCTATAACTTTCTTTTTCACCTGTTCAGCTTTCTACCAAAGTGGGAACTAAATGCACTTTTCTATGTAACATATTAACTTGCTCTACAACTGCTCAGAGTTCTTTGGGGATTGTGTTTTTGTACCTCTGAGCACAGCCTTCAACTTTTCACAAATGAAACTATGGAGACATGGAGGTAACACTCCAGTTCTAACACCAAGGACAATTGAGTTCCCAAGCGTACACACACACGCACACTGCTAAAGGATCTACTCCTCCTGCTGTATACATTTACTCCAGAGTAGCCTGCCCTCCATTTTAAACCTGGGGGCTTTTGTTCTTTTGATTAAAAACATACTTGAAAAGTATGATTGTGTATAATGTTACCAACAGTTCAAAACATACTTCCATGGATGAAATATGGCAATTGTCAGGGTGTGTGCACTGTAGTGTCCATGCACCTGTGTTTACATTCATGAGCACTATATGTATCCATTTTTCAAGCATAGATGCTGGGGAAGGAACTGAACCCTGAAGAATGATAACAACTGTAGCAACCGACACTAACAAAAATGTTAACCAGACATCTCAGCAGCAAAAACAAGGACAATGCTTTACCAGGGACAGAGAGCCAGTCTTTCAAATGCTGCAGCCTTACTGAGGCTACACTGGGTTTAATATGAGTTCCACTGAGTTTAGTGGAATTATTCTGAATAGACTGCAGCCTATCATTTCCATGTTTACTCAAAAGCAACGCCCCTGGTAGCAAGGAGATTTAGCTTCTATGTAAGTATTTATAATTATTGTTAGGCCACCTTTAAGGTTGAGCCCCTCCCAGACATAGGATCTCAGCTTAACGGTCCAATCCCATGCATGTCTTCTTAGAAGTAAACACCATTAAGTTCAATGGGACGTATTCCCAGGGAAGTGTATATAGGATTGCATGCTTAATCTACCTTATATCTAATCTATTTATATATAGAAACGAAAGTGTTTGTATGCCCTTGATGGACTCGAAAACTGTACATCTGATTGTTATGACTTAGGACGTAAGATTTCTTCTGTGTCTATCTGGGATGGTTTTAGGCATAGTGAAAATTTTGTCTGCCCTCTGGTGCTCAACCTACACATTTGCAAGGGCAAAACCAAGGGGTGGGGAAAGGGGGCAAGTTGCCCAGGTAACAGAAGAAGAACGTTGGCAGTTGGTGTGTGGGGGCGGGGGGAGAGAAGGAACCGTGTGGAAAAAGGGATTCATGGCTGACAGAGAGGGAAGCTCAAGACAGTCTTCAGGAGACCAGGAGGAAAACACATTAATTATAATTACTTTAAATGTGTCCTTGTGGTTGAAGCCTGCCTGCAGTACCATATTCAGTCACTACATGGCAGACTTTCTTATTCAGGAGATAGTTTTGCAGTTCATACAGTTGGAAGGCAGGAGGCAGCAGTCTGAGGGAAAGAGTTATACGGCTGCCCCCTCCCCTCTTCTGCTGGACAGCCCCTCCCCCGGGGAATGAAGTGGACAGACCCCTCCCTCAAAGGTCTGTGAGGGTCACCATGGCAGAGGCTGTGCCTAGGGGTCAGGGCAGGCATAATGTGTCCAACTCTGGCAGCTGCATAAGTTTGCTTGAAGGTGCCCCTGTATCAAACTAGATCCATCCACGAGAAGCCAGATCCATGTGCTAGTCTCTTATACATGTGCATAGGACTTCAGCCTTACTTATTAATACTTATTTAGAAGTAAGTCACATTGAAGCCAGTGAGATTTAGTTTGAAGAATTATTTGTGCTGCGATCCTTACCTGGAAGTAAGGATACCAGTGGAACCTACTCGGTATTTGACTTTTGTATATTGGGTCTATATGCCTAAACACAGAATCGTATCAAGAGGGAGCAATGGAATTATATTTGCTTTCATGTATACCATATATGGGCATGTGGTCCAGAGAGGCCTCCTATATGGCCTGCCGTATACCACTGTACCTTGAATTCAAAACTGCACTGCTGCCCAAATCCCCCAGCCCCACATTGTTGTGATTGTGCTGGGGAACAGGGGCATGTGTAAGGATGACTCTCCACACATACCCTCTTCACCAGAAAAACTGCATTCCTGACAGCCCATGAAACAGCTCTTTGGCAGGCTGACTGAACTGGAGAAGAGGTCACATGAGGAAAGTCATCTGCACATGTCCTTTTCCCCAGCACAATCTTCATCTAGATTGCAGGGGTGGAGAGGCTTTAACCTCTCACCCAGTGATCCTGATTAAGATTGCTGAAACAGTCATCTTCCCTGCAAATAGCAGAAACAGCAATCCTGATGATTAGGGAGGAGAGGTTAAAGCAATAATAGACCTCCAGACACCTTTCTTGGCACCCACCAACATGTCCTCCCTCTCTCACTAAAAATAACAACCACAACCACCAGAACAACACATTTTCTTACCAGCAGCAGGACTGATGTGAAATAGGGTTCTGTTGGTGCTGAAAACTGTGGGTTCAAAGGACTTGTTTAGTGTGTTGTGGCTCGGGTCCCACCTCTACCTTGTACTCAGACTTTGGGGCAGGTTTGTCCAAAATGGTTTTTGTTCTTTGCCACACCTCCCATGGCAGCGATTTTGTATTGGTTCCCAGGACAAGTTGCTCAAATTGCCAAATGTATTCATTGGTCCAGAAAGCTTGCCTAACCCTGTATTAAAGCATTCCTCCCCACCCAGGGATCCTATGGGTATGTAGGTTTGTGTGGACAGGGGGTTCTGTAGTGTGTGTGTGTGTGTGTGTGAGAGAGAGAGAGAGAGAGAGACAGACAGACAGACAGACAGACAGAGTCATGGTCCCACCCACTAGCCTCATCCACCTACTAGCCTCCTCCAATATGGCCCTTCAACACAAAGAGGTTGCCCACCCCTGATGTATACCATAACTGGCAGTAAGTAGAATACAAGCCAACAGTCTAAGAATGGCTTTCCTTTCTACTTTGTATTATTCTTATTTTATTCCTGGCATATAAAATACGGAGAATGTCAGTGGCAATATCTATCAAACTGCAGAAAATGCAAACTACAAGAAATGTATGTGAATCACATAAAGCTAAAATAGCAGGTCACTCAGAAAGCAGTTGCTAAGGGAGGACATGGGAATGTGTAATACTTTGTCAGTTTTAATTTAAAGTTTTGACACAATATGTGGTCCAGATGTGCTGAAAGATCACAGAGCATAAAGGCTGATTCACACAACTATTTTTTACTTGCTGAAGTTAATACATTTTGACATTTTCTCTGCCTATCTGGCATGCTGGACTCATCTTGTGAATGCTTCAACGCATGTCCAGATTGTGACATGCCATGTCCTGGTTCAACTTGACTGATTTGTTATGATTTATTTAGTTTCCATGCAACCCACCTTGGCTCCTTTGAAACAGAGAAAGGAAGGAATACACACTGTGGTAAATAAATAAAATATTTTAAAACCTTTGGCAGGGTTCTAGCCCTCTGGCAGGTTCATTTCTTGACTCATCAAGACCAACAGGTACATTTTCTTGAGAAATTCCCTCACTTGGGTCATGGCTTAAATATTTTCTTTGGCCCCCAGAAGCTAAGTGGGAGGACAGCAGCTTCACCTCAGATGACCTAGGATTCTTGCCTTCACTGCCTGCTTCTTTAGAAGGGGAATTCTTCCACAAAACCCTATCACTCTGTCAGGGAAACATACTGTATACAAAAGTGGTTTTCCCAAACACAAAAAGCTCCTCAAAGTAATTTTTAAAGCTACAGCAACAGGACAGGTCAGTGAAGCTCCTGTAACTATTCATTGTATTTATATCTTGCCCAGCCTCAGGGGATTCCGAACAATGTTTTAGCGACACAACAGCTCTGTGAGATGGACTTCGCTATGAAATATGATTTGCCCAACACTTTGAAATGAATTTCATAGAGAGGTGGGATGTGAATCTGGATGTTCTACATCCAAGCCCAGTATTAGTGCCATTGCACTACACTGGTCTCCTTTCCAATCTGTTTGGGTGGAAGGAAAGCTATTTCTAGGGGATATGGCTGTGCCTTATCCACCATCTTCTTCTTTCAGGTCCTGATAGATATGGATTAACTCCTGCTTACTCCCTGAAATGCATTTGACCCAATGCTGGCAGCTAAGCCTACCCAGCTCACCACCAAACCTATTGCAGCTACAACCAATTCAGCAGGCCATTAAGAATATCATGCAGCCTGACATCAAGGTGGACACCATCCAACTAGAATAACTCTGATATTTTAAAGGAAATGTCCAGATGCTGCACCACACAACCATGCATGTTATCACTATAGGGTTGTATCGGGATTATTTATGCTGGATCAACTTTCCCATCCCCTCTTTCCCAGGGCAGCCTTCCAGCCCCCTGAAAATGCTACACAGTCAGGAGACCCTGCTAAATGGGGTGAGCTGGTGTGTACGAGGTCCCTGAAAATTGAATTGGGGGACCTTCTGAGAGCAGAACCCTTCATCTTGCAGAAGGCAGATTCTGGATCCAATCCATAATATAGTTTAATAAAGCCAAGCAAGATGGTAACATCATGCAAAAAAAAAAAGTTCCCCTAGGAAATACAGGTAATACAAGTTTAGGAACTTTTAATGTACATATATGCATATAGTTCTGATTTTCCCTGTATATTATTTAGACTCCCCTACTCCTAAAGCCCAAGGAATTAACTAGGATTGTGTTGTCACAGCACATCTATGGCCTGATTCTTATATTATCCTGGCTGCATGGTTGCTGCTGGGAACTTGAATATTTATTTATTTATTGATTGATTTCATTTCTATACCGCCCAATAGCCGAAGCTCTCTGGGCAGTTCACAAAAACTAAAACCAAACAACACA
The DNA here is from genome assembly GCF_057233095.1 of Heloderma suspectum. Classification (NCBI taxonomy): domain Eukaryota; kingdom Metazoa; phylum Chordata; class Lepidosauria; order Squamata; family Helodermatidae; genus Heloderma; species Heloderma suspectum. The sequence goes on along the minus strand of NC_139460.1, from coordinate 72,917,555 downwards.
CAATAAAACAATTTAAAATATATGGAACATTAAAACACAATATAACAATACAACCACAATAAAACCTAGCAGCAGTACAGGAGTTTAAAATACAGATTTAAAACAGCAAAGATAAAAATTTAGAAAGCTAAAATGCCTGGGAAAATAAAAAGGTCTTCACCTGGCGCCGAAAGGAGTACAATGTAGGCGCCAGGCGAACCTCACGAGGGAGCTCATTCCAGAGCTGGGGTGCCACAACAGAAAAAGCCCTCCTCCTAGTAGCCACCCGCCTCACTTCCTTTGGCAGGGGCTCACGGAGAAGGGCCGCTGACGATGACCTTAAGGTCCGGGCAGGCACATATGGGAGTAGGCGATCCTTCAGGTAACCTGGCCCCAAGCCGTTAAGGGCTTTGAATGTTAACACCAGCACTTTGAATTGGGCCCGGAAATGGACTGGCAGCCAGAGCAGCTGGAAAAGTACTGGCGTAATATGAGCCCGCAGGCCAGTCCCTGTTAACAATCTTGCTGCCCTATTTTGGACCAGCTGAAGTTTCCGGACCGTTTTCAAAGGCAGCCCCACGTATAACGCATTGCAGTAATCCAGACGAGAAGTTATCAGAGCATGGATAACTGTAGCTAGGCTATCTCTGTCCAGATAAGGGCATAGTTGGTATACCAGCCTAAGCTGATAAAAGGTGCTCCGTGCCACTGAGTTCACCTGTGCCTCAAGTGACAATTCTGGATCCAAGAGCACCCCCAAACTACGAACCTGATCCTTTAGGGGGAGTGCAACCCCCTCCAGAACAGGTTGAATATCACCTAGCTGGGCAGACGAACCACCCACTAACAGTACCTCCGTCTTGTCTGGATTGAGTTTCAGTTTATTAGCCCTCATCCAGTCCATTACCGTGCCCAGGCACTGGTTCAGAACAGCCAGTGCCTCACCTGGTTTTGTTGAAAAAGAGAGGTAGAGCTGGGTGTCATCTGCATATTGATGGCACCTCAGCCCACACCTCCGGATAACCTCCCCCAGCGGTTTCATGTAGATGTTAAACAGCATGGGGGATAAAATAGAGCCCTGTGGAACCCCATGGCACAATTGCCATGGCACAGAGCAATAATCCCCCAGCACCACCTTCTGGAATCGGCCATCCAAGTAGGAGCGGAACCACTGTAGTGCAGTGCCTCCAACTCCCAACCCAGACAACCTATCCAGAAGGATACCATGGTCTAGGCAAGTATCATTCCACATGATTATTATCTATCCAACTTTGTGTAATCAGTCTCGGCTGAAAATGATAGATCTTTCATGTAACCCAGCACCAGTCATTAGCAATGCAGAGTAGACCCACATGATCCAAGCTCATGGATGCACATGGCCCCAGTTTCCTACTGTGATAATATTAGAATTGTGATTATTACTACCCTAATTCAAAAGCACCACCATATAACTTGATTTCTACAGCCTTGAGGAAGGGCTTCAGCTCAACAGCACAGAGCATGTTTTGCAGGCAAATGGTCCCAGGTCCAACCCCTGGCATATCCAGCAAGGACTGGGAAAGACACCTGTCTTAAGCTCTTGAGACCTGCTGCCAATCCATGTAGAAAATACTGAATGAGATTGATCAATAGTGTGACTCTTCATAAGGTAGTTTTCAATATTCCTATTACTGCTTATGGGATAAGGTATATTCTGAATGGCTTGGGCCCAATATAACTAAGAATGTGTATTATGGGTCTCATTGTGATCTCTCAGACTGACTGAGAACACTTTGTTTATTGTGCTGTCGATGCACAGGTTAAGATAGGTTTTTGAAGCCTGAGCCGCAGATGTCTTTTGGAATCAGTAAAGCCTTTTTAATTTGTACTGGATTTTCATGGACACATTAAACAACTAATTTGTCAACGTTTGCTGTCTCATATTAATTTCATCCATTTAGGTTAATTTACATAAATGCAGTTTGAAATAGGACAGGGGCTATTCCTGGGGCCCTGAAGAGGGCCTAGAAGATAGTTGTTTATTCGTTCAGTCGCTTCTGACTCTTTGTGACTTCATGGACCAGACCACGTCAGAGCTTCCTGTCAGGTCAGCCATCGCCACGCCTAGAAGATACCTGGTCCATTAAGCTATGTGTAGGATGTGGTTCTTGCTGTAAACTGCTGAATGCTGTTCGCCCAGATCATGCCAGTGGAAAGTCAAGGACACGAGGGCATAAATGACAGAAATGGAAAGTCCCAAATTTATAGGCCTAATAAGAACCTAAAGAGAGATGCCTGGATAGATAGATAATAAATAGATTAGATGGGCAGATAGACAGATAGATGGCAGATTAGATATAGAATGTATATGTAATAAATAAAATGGATTAAGGAAAACATCAATGGGGGAGGAAGGATTATTCTAGGTCAATGACATCATATCAAGTTTAGTGTGCACGACCAAAGCATGATGCTGTCCCAAATATGGAGTTTTTTATTCTAAGCTTGCTTGCTATGAATATTCTTATCTCAAAGATCCAGAAGGTAAGGATACTTATCTCAAGATGAAATGGTTTGTAAGGAGTGAGTAACATGTAATCCATGGGCTGCATACAGTCCCCTTCGGCCATTTTTGTGTCATAGAACTTCAATATGCTGATGATAACGTGATCTGTGCACATTCAGAGGAAGATCTCTAAACTAACCTAGACATCTTTGCAGAAGCATATGAAAAGCTCGGCCTCTCGCTTAACGTCAAAAAACCAAAGTGCTTTACCAGCAAGCACAAACCAGCCCCTCTGTAGTGCCATCAATCCAGCTTAATGGTGTGACGCTGGAAAATGTCGATCACTTTTCTTATCTTGGCAGCTTCTTATCTCCACAAAAGCCGACAAAGACGCTGAAATTCAGCATCACCTGAGCTCTGCAAGTGTAGCTAGGGATGGCGGAGAATTCCGCCACCGATTTCAGTGAGGCTGAATGCCAGTGTATTCGGCCCCCCCAAAATCCGTGGCAGAACAGCCTGCCACCCCCCCACCCACCATGGATCCCCCCCAGGACAACACTTACCTGGGGCGGATGTTCCGGATGGCGGTAGCTCCAGTGGCGGAGGCGGTGGCTGGTCTTTCGACCGGCTGCCACAGCCGCCATTGCAGTCTGGTCTTAGCCGTGATAGGCTACGTAAGTCTTTACGTAGCCTATCACATTTGGGTAAACAAACAAACCAAAAAAAACGGCATACGCAAATGGCAGCGGCTACAGCGGCCGCCATTTGCGTTCCTTATTTTTCACCATTTTAGTCTACATAAATACTTACGTAGTCTATTAACGGCAAACAAAAAGGGGGACGCAAATAGCGTAGTGGGCGCTATCTGCGTTCCTTTTTTATTCGCCGTTTTAGCCTATGTAAATATTAACACCCACTAAGCTATTTGCATTCCCCTTTTTTTTCACCGTAATAGTCTACATAAATATTTACGTAGACTAAAACGGCGAAAAATGAGGGACGCAAATGGTGGCCACCGTAGCCGCCGCCATTTGCGTACGCCGTTTTTTTTTTTACCCAGACATAACGTGATAGGCTACATAAAGACTTACGTAGCCTATCACAGCTCCTTGGCTGGATGCAAATGGCAGCCATTACAGCAGCCACCATTTGCGCCCGCACCAGCCAGTCCATAGCCAGAAATCCAACTGCGGATGGCTCTGGCCTGGCCGGCTGCTCCGCGGAGCTGCCGCAGAGCAGAGCCGGCCGTCGAGGATTCCGGGGGGGAGGACCGGATCGCCTCCCCCCCATCGAGGATTCCGGGGGAAGGGACAAAGCGCCTCCCCCTCCGAACAGAATCTGCGAAAAGGTAAGTGACTTTCGTACATCCCTAAGTGTAGCATTCTCCCAAATGAAGTGTAGAGTGTTCAACGATCAGGACATTCGCAGGGAGACCAAAATGAAGGGATGTACAAAATTGGCCTTACCTGGCTCCGCCGGGTTCCGCTGGGGGGGGAGGCGCTCCGTCCCTCCCCCCGGAATCCTGGCCGGCCGGCTGTGCTCTGCAGGGATTCTGCGGAGCCGCCAGCCGGCTCCACCAGCAGCCGGACATCCGGCCACTGGCTACCAGGGACGCAAATGGCGGTGGCCATAGCCGCCGCCGCTTACATTCCTGTAGTCAGCCATGATAGGCTACGTAAATCTTTACGTAGCCTATCATGTCTGACTTAAAAACAAAAACAAAAACAAAAACGTGCGTACGCAAATGGCGGCGGCCATGGCCACCGCCATTTGCATTCCTTATTTTGGTCCATCTTAGTCTACGTAAATATTTACATAGACTAAGATGGCGAAAATAAGGGGAATGCAAATAGCGTAGTGGACGTAAATATTTACGTAGACTAAGATGGGCCAAAATAAAGAACACAAATGGCGGCGGCCGTAGCCGCCACCATTTGCGTACGCGCGTGTTTTTTTTTTTTTAAGTCAGACGTGATAGGCTATGTAAAGATTTACGTAGCCTATCACTTTTTTTTTTAACCTAGCCGTGATAGGCTACGTAAATCTTTTACATAGCCTATCCCGTCTTTTTTTTTTTTTTTACATGGGAAATGGCAGCAGCGGCTGGTCGGAAGACCGGCTGCTGGAGCCGCCGCCGGAGCTGCAGCCACCTGGAAGATCTGCCCCAGGTAAGTCTCGTCCCAGGGGGATCTGCGGGGTGGCGGGGGGGTGGCAGGCCATTCCGCCACAGATTTCGGGGGGCCGAATGCACTGGCATTCGGCCTCCCCGAGATCCGTGGCGGAATTCTCTGCCATCCCTACCAAAATGCTTGTTTACAAGTAAGTACTACCAACCTTACTGTACACCTGTGAAACATGGACCACCTATAAACGCCACCTCCAACTTCTCGAAAGATTTCATCAACACTGCCTCCAAAAATTTCTGCAAATTACTTGGGAAGACAGACGGACTAATATCATCATATTGGAAGAAGCAAAGACCACCAGCGTTGAAACAATGATTCTCCAACATCAACTTCGCTGGACCGGCCATATTGTTCAAATGCCTCATCATCGTCTGCCAAAGAATCTACTTTATTCCCAACTTATGAATGAGAAACAGAATATTGGTGGACAGCAAAAGAGATTTAAAGATGTTCTCAAAGCTAATCTAAAAAAATGTAACATAAGCATTGAGAACTGGGAAGCTCTAACCCATGAGCGTTCCAACTGGAGTTCAGCCTATATTAAAGGCGCTATGGACTTTGAAGAAGCATGAGTATGGGGTGAAAGGGAGAAATAAGCTCAGCAGAAGGCATGTCAAGCAAATCCTCATCGTGATCGCCTTCTACCTGGAAACCTATGTCCTCACTGTGGGAGGCTCTGTGGATCCAGAATTGGCCTTCACCTACAGACCCACTGCTAAGACTCTACCCATGGAAGACAACCTTATTCGGTCATGAGTGATCGCCATGATGATGATGGCCCTTCTCACAAGGGCTGAAGTGGAACTTCTTAATGCTTTAACCTTTAAAGGCAGTCCCTGATAGGATAGAGTGTATCTGTGGAGAAACTTAGTCTGTTTCTGGAGCTGTATGACCAAAAAAAAGTCAGTTCTGCTTCTCCAAGCACTAAATCAGTAGTCGTGGAGTGTTTGACTGAGTAAACTGGGGAAGGTCTTGGTGTGGGTGCACATTTACACTGGGAAGTGCATATTTAGACAGGTATTCCTTCTAGCTTTTCGCTGCATGAGTGGTGAGCAGTACCTAGCGAGGGCCCTGTTACTTGGGCTCTAGGCCATTCTTTCTTTGATGTCTTTTCACATAGACCCAATCTCTCACTTCTAGGCTGTGATGCTGCTCACAATTGGGTGCAATGGATGTGCTTCTTCAAACTCTGAATGAAAATTTTTAACACATTTCATTAATTTCTTACAAAAGTCTATGGTCAATGAATGAGTGTGGGGAGAGTCCTCATATTCGGGAGGTGAGGACAAAAATTTAATTGACCTGCCAGTGATAACTTCATATGGAGACAAGTCATGTTTTCTGTTTGGGGTGGCCCTCACAGACATCAGGGCTATGAGTTCTGCTATTTGAGCTGAAGCAACTGTTGGTAGTGGGCTGCTTTCAATGAGCTCAAAGGGTGTCACAATATTGTACCAAAGTATGGAACAAAATTACCAGTTTGGTCATGCATACACGACTCATCAACAAAGAGTTCTCAATCAGGGTTTTTTGAAATGGAATGTCAGATAAGTCAGGACAGGACAAGGTTTGAATAGCTTGCAAGCATGGGCGAGGAATTCTTTCCTCAGACGAGAGTCAGTATAGATAGCAACAGTTTTTGACTTTAGAACGATGAGCTCAGCTACTTGAGCGGAGAGGCTAGCTGATTCAAAGCACTCTTAAAGAGTTGTAACAGCATAGTCAGAAATACATCTGCACAGGCTCAGAGATTAAACTATACAGCAACAGCATAAACAAAAGCAGCAATTCACTATGCACTTCTTGTATCAACGGAACAAAGAACATATTCTTAAGTGACTCACTAAACTGAACCTTCCAGTTTTGGGTACATCCTGACCCATAAATGATTTGTGGTTATCAGTTCTACACACAAAGCAACTCCTCTCACGCCCTGTGCGACTCTCGCTTAACCTTCATTAGCTCGCTGTGCTTTGCAACATTTCTGTTACACTCTGGTTTTCTACAAGCCTCTACTCCAGCTTTCCTCAACCTGGTGCCCTCTACACTTTCTGTCTACTTGCTTCTCACTGGTGACTTTTAGCAAAAATTTACACTTACGTTGGCTATATAAAAAATCCCATTTTTATCATAACAGTTTCAGCACATATAAGAGCCATGAAATGAGTGGATGACAGCGAAATCCACAAGTTATCAGGATCACATTTAATTTCAGCTCAAAATTTTCTTAACAAATCTCTTCTTAATAAATTTACAGGACTATGATCCATTAGTATAAAAGCATGGTCTGTTTTAAAGGGCCCTACAGACACCATGACTTCTTTAATAAGAGGTTGATCATTTGGAATCCCATCAATTCCCATCACCTGCTCTCAGCATCCCAAGAGGGGAAGTTCCTTGGTATTTAACATAAAAAAACAACTGGCACCAGTATCAACTAGACAAGAGTACTAATTTTAACCTTGATTTTCAAAAACGGGGCATTCAATTTCAGTTTCCAACAGTTGGGTGTCAGGGCAGGCTTTTTTGTGGAACTCTCCCTGAGACCATCATTGCCTACTTTCTTCTCCTTCTGCACTTGCTCACCATTCAAACTTATCTCTTTTTCCTTAGGTCTGAGGGGACACTCACGCTTCCAATGCCCTGCTTGTTTACAGAAATTACAGATGTCGCGGGCATTTTGAGGCAGCTGCCGAGGCCCCTGTGGCTGGCCTCCTCGGCTTCTTCCTCATAGGGATGTTAGAGAATTCCGTCACGGATCCCAGGGGGGCAGAATTCCAGTGAAATCAGCCCCCTGGAATCCGTGGCAGAATAGAGCAGCCCACCCCACCACCCTGCGAAAGCCCCGCGAAACGGAGCCTACCTGGCTGCGGCTCTGGCTGTGGCTTCAGTGGTGGCGGCTCCAGCTGCTGCCTGGCTGCTGTGGACGTAAATGGCGTCCTGAGTGGGGGACGCCATTCGCATCCCTATGGTAGCCCGTGATAGGCTACGTAAATATTTATGTAGCATATCACGGCTAAAGCAGGGACACAAATGGCATCCCCCACCCAGGACTGGAGGCCCCATTGCGGGTTGGCCCCGCTGGTGGCTCTGCGGCCTGGCCATGGAGCGGAGCCAGCCAGGCAGATTGCCTCCCACCCCCGTCAAGGATTTCGGGGGGGAGGGACAGAGCGCCTCCCCCCCACCGCGGATGTCCCTGGACGAAACCAGGTAAGTGTGTCGTACATCCCTACTTCCTTACCCAAGTCCTCTCCCTCGCATCTTGTAAAATCTTCCCTCAGAAATTGCTGCAGCCTGCATTTTCACACTATCTACTGACTCTTTCTTTCTTTCTGTGTTTCTTTCTTTCTTTCTGTCTTTCTTTCTTTCTTTCTTTCTTTTCTCTCTCATCACTACCATTAAAAACATGCGTTGCTAAACTCAAAATTTCTGACACAGACCTCCCTTGCTATCCTGGAACATGATGAGTAAAGTGCTCTTTAATGTCTTGTGGATTAAATGGGACATGATTATAAGTGACAAATAAGCTGGTTCTGGTGGGTTTGCCAAAAGCTCCATCTCCACCTGGGACAGCGGGGGTTAAAATTGTTATAGTGGAACTCAAAAGAGGATACAAACCAGATGGGGCAGAGGAGGCTAAATCACCAGGCAGAGCCGTTAGTGGGGAGCTAAGGCTTTCTGGGGCAAAAACCTTTCCCCCTTGGCTCTGTTTATAAACCTCATTTGCCCACAGATACCAATAATCCATCTGGCCAGTAAATTTTATCTCTAAGACTAGTCTTAAATCTCTTAAAACTTGTTGGTTAAAGGATCCTATATTTGGCTAAGAGTGAGATGTTACTGGCCACTCTTCCATACAAAGATGACACATATGCTTTTTAGACAAGCCAGCAATACCAGACAGAGTATTCCATATTTTCAACATTACAGCCAGAAGTGACCCCGAAGGGGCACTGCATTTATTTCCCATATCAACAGGTTAATAACTTCTAATACACGTATTTAAAATCCAGTACCAGAATACAAATAACAATTAGAGCTATTAACGGGATACTCACTGTGCACAACCAGAACCAGACCAAGATCCATTTACCCTTTTAAAAAAGGACTGACCTTATCGAATTCCCTCTGTCCCCAAACTCCTCCAAGTAATCCGAAGGTGAACTCACCTAGTGCTGGCTGGGTGTTGGTGAGGCTGGGGAGACAGAAGGAGTGACGAGCTATGCCAGGTCCTGCCACTGTTGCCAAATTGTGGTAAGGGGGGCAAAAGACCCCTCGGTTCATTGGCTACTGATGGTCCAATAAATCAACTAGACACGGGTAAGCTTCTGGATCAGACACGTGTTTATTACGAGGCTCACAGGCACTCTGTCAGCAAAGGGGCAGAGAGCCCTGAATATTCAGTGGGGCAGGCTTTTATACAGTGAAATACGTCACATATAGGGAAGAACTCTAGCCATGTTCTATCAGACACATTACTTGCCTTGGAGGCATACACACACTGTTATCTGAAACAGAACTGAACGTTCCCTCTCTGGACAGGGTGGACGCTTGCCAGGTGCTGATACTGAGTTGTCACATGGAGTTATAATGGTTATCAGCGACTCCCTGGGGAAGAATCCATACTCCGTAACAATTCCCAGAGCAAACTGCTGACAGGCTGTAATCTGTTTTGTATGGACTGAGGGGCCAAGACAGGGTGAACTAGTGAACAAAGACTTAACACAAACGCAAGCATCTGTTGGCCATCATATGCAGATCTGCATGGCCATTCTGGGGTATACACAACGCATTAGGGGTGAGGTTAAAGGATTCTTTCCACGCCATATATCTATGCTATGCTGCACTTAGCACCCAATGGCAAAACAAGAATCTCCACTTGGACTTCACTGGCAAGTTGTTCCTTCTTGGAGAGTACATGGGATCTACCCAACAGTCCCAGCAGTTTGGCTGTGATCCATATAGAAGGGTGGCACTGGCAGGCCCACCTTGACAACAGACCTCCTAAGTGGGTGGGGAGGACATTGACCCCAGCAACCAGTGCAGCTGGAGTGATGACCGTTTCTGGAGACACTGAACCAGACTAGCCACTCCCTTTTACTGCCCTGAATAGAAAAGGGTCTGAATCTCTTGCCAATAGGCATCAAGGGCCCAAAGGTACCTGTGCATACAGGTATGCATATTTGTGCATACAGGAACAGCTAGATTAATATCAGGATTATTAATGCATACATAAACTGCTGACTTAATTTAAGAATGTAATAATACACATTTTGGAACGCATATACACATTAGTGCTGCCATGCCATGCTCTTCATTTTTGAATGCTGCCATCTGGAAGAGTGAAGTGTTTTGCAAATAGTACGTTAGATTCCAGTCTTTCACTTTTTTAAAAGCCTATCTGCAGCCATTCCCCAGGTCTGCTTCTGCTTCTGCTTCAGTGCAGTGTTTTTCTACCTGAAATGGCAACTTCCCTTCTTGATCCCAGAAAATCAGGGATCCAATAGTGAACACAATGACTTCATGGTGCCACATAACAAATCAGATTTTGGCTATCTGGCAATATCCCTAAGGGCAAATGAAGGGCACTCACTGCCCTTACCCTGAAGGACGGGGAAGAAAGAGCATTCCCCCATTGCTAAAGTAAGTAGGCCAATCCTCTGTCTTTCCACACTGTTCTACCAGTTTCATTGGTTGTGAGTGCTGCATGCCAAAACGTTTGCCCCAGTTCTGGTGTGCATAACTCATGAGTAGCAGAGGACAAATGTGCATAGGGATGTGCATTTACATTAGAATTTGAATGCACAGCCTATTAAAAGTAATGCAAACTATCAACATCAGTATACACAGCCTGCTTCTTCTCAATATGAGAAACTGAATGAGCTAAGTGACAGCTGGCCTCCTTCCCTCAAAATGTGTATATATCACCCCCATCCGGCACACATTTTGCAAAGAGTTTTCACCTTTTGCAAAGACCTGCAAGACATCTCCCAAAACATGAGGCTGTTGTTTTTGCAGAGAGCAAATGTTTGCAGAATGCACCTCTAATACAGATTGCTACTGGAAACTAGAAGTTTTCAGAAGGAAGAATCAAATGGTGTAACCTTTCTTGGTCTGTAGAGTTTCTCATCACAAACCTGACTCCTGCATGTTTACAAAAATGTACACAGGGCATGAGTTATAGCAGATCAAAGGCAGAACAATATTTTCCTTTCTGTTCATTGACATTTTAAGGAGCTATTGCTGGAAAATGACATCTGCCAAAATAATCCCATAAAATGTTTCTCATCACTAGTAGTGATGCTACCTAGAAAGCCAGCGAGTATATCTACAGGCAAGTATGTCTATGGAGCAAGAGGGATTATGGTGCTTTGGCAACCCATTTATCATTGTGTCCTAAGAATTCCTCACTGCATCTGATTGCTTTTGTAGAAGAGAAAGTTTGACCAGCATATAGATATGTTGGGGGAGGTATTCCAGGTTTAAGAAATGAAGAGGCCTTTAAACAGGCTCAGAGCAAACATATTCAAAGCAAAATGCACTTTTAGTCAAATATCTGGATGCAAAGAACGTCTACATTCTGAATAAGGATTTTTTGTGCAACAGATCACATAGAAAGTGAATACGAAAAAGGCAATTGCTGGAAATTAAGACCTGACAGAGAAGTTGATTTCACCATGTTTGCAACAGAAAAACCTACAGGAATGCCAACTGGCCAGAAGAAAATGGCCCTGTCCTGTCCTCTGCCTAATGCAGGTTTGCCATGTAGAAATGAGCAGCTAAAGCTTTTTACGGCCTTGAGATTAACATTGTTGTCTGCTAATAATTGCTGCATATCAAATTACTTTTTAAAAAAGCTCGGGGTGGGGGGTATTCAACATTGCAATCCTAAAAGCCAAGTAAATCCTGGTTTATTTTGCTTCTAGGATCCTCAGCATTTTGAACTGGTCCCTGTAGCTTGTTCTATAATTATGATCATTCTTAGCTGCTTATGATTTACCAGCTTTCGCAAAAGTACAGAACATTTCTTTCAATCACTTATTAAATCACAAGTACAGCAAGTATGACTACCTTTACAATAAAGGGAACATCAACTTAATGTCCTGGGACTTCCTTAGTGCAGGATCAGACACTGTAACAATGCATCTCATATACACTGTAGGTCTTCCAGACTTAAAACAGTAACTTCTGGTACAGCAGCTTCACTTACATATATATTGTTGAGACTGGGCACTTTGGCAAAATGTTCTTTCCTTTTGCACTGTCTGCACTGAGCCTCCCTTGGAGGGCAGTTAGCATAATTTGCTATATGTTGTGTTGAGCCACAGCGATAGCATGCTGCCTGAGCACATTTTGAGGGCTGTGGGCGCTTATTTGTGCCATCTTTAAACTTGTCCAAAGAACTTGGGATTTATTGTTTTGAAAGGCTACACAGCCTGCACTGGTTCTATCTTGCCTTTGCCACTGCCACTGCAGTTTCTATCTGGCTGGCGATTGCCATGGCTTTCTGCAAGGTAAGAACAGTTTCCTCACAAGAGGCGTTCCCTAATGTGGGGCATCACTTGTCTTCTCTACCAACTGATCCCAAATCATTTCCTCTGCCATATCTCCAAAATTACAACTAACAACTATTTCCATCAATGCAGCAATATATTGGTCTGTAGTTTCTCCTTGTTTCTGTCCCTGCTGGCTACATTTATAGCATTCCGCACCACAGTATTAACTTTCAGCACAAAAAAGTCCCTTAAGGCGGCCAAAGCTGTCTCATGTTTATCATCCACAACAGGTAAATTATAAAAGATTCTATGAGCTTCTGCTCCTAAGCAATGCATGAGTAATGCATGCTTCCTTGCATCTGAAAGTTCCTTATCATGAATAGCCAGCACATAGGTATCAAACATTCTAGTCTAAGAAGTAAATGGAATTACTGGCTCACCCAGAGTTTGGAGGAAAGGTGGTGGAAGAGTCAAAAGTAGAAGAGCCAGCTATCCCACATTCGTCACAAAGTTGTTGCATTGCAAAAATCCCAAGACACCAGCGACAGCTACTTAAATGCTTCTTTATGCTAGGCTAGGCCTTTTCTCAAAGTGAAACCCAAGCGAACAGTCTCCCTCTCCAATCCTCCTGACTCCTCCCTTTCACTTCCTCTTCCACCTGCTCTTTTCCATGCCTCTACTACATTCCCAACATGCAATTCACCTACCACAATACCACAGCACCTAGTGAGCTTCACTTTACCCTTCTTTTGAGTGGCTTTGGGGGCCAAATAAATAGAATGGGCGGTGGGCTTTGGGGGCCAAATTAATAGAAGATTGGACCATAGCTACTGACCTGAGCACTGGAATAGTGTTAGCTCATGTGTTATTCCTGCAGGTACAAGTTCTGGTGGGCAATGCTGAAGGGGCCCATTTAAGTACACCGTTGTTTTACCATATTCTGGGCTCTTAGGAGGGAAAAACCAGCATTATGAATCCAAAGCTGAGATATGACATATAGATAACAAACCAGTTTTGTTGTTGTTTATTCGGTCAGTTGCCTCCGACTCTTTGTGACTTCATGGACCAGCCCACGCCAGAGCTTCCTGTCGGCCGTCACCATCCCCAGCTCCCCCAAGGTCGAGTCCGTCACCTCCAGAATATCATCCATCCATCTTGCCCTTGGTCGGCCCCTCTTCCTTTTGCCTTCCACTTTCCCTAGCATCAGCATCTTCTCCAGGGTGTCCTGTCTTCTCATGATGTGGCCAAAGTACTTCAGTTTTGCCTTTAATATCATTCCATCAAGTGAGCAGTCTGGCTTGATTTCCTGGAGTATGGACTGGTTTGATCTTCTTGCAGTCCAAGGCACTCTCAGAATTTCCTCCAGAATTTTCCTCCAGTATCCTTGTGTTAATATGTGTACTGGCTCAACATGCACGTGGCCACAGACAAGTACCCTGCACACATGTAAGGGATCCTTTAACTCTGAGTCACTGAGTGACTCTTGGAAGTGGACATCCTAGTACTGGAAGAATTAGAAAGCTGGAGAGACCAGATTTTTAAAAAACAAATATTATACTGTTTGTTAAAAATTAACACAAGAAAAATTCAGCCATTTGTTTAAAAGCACTCTTAGCAAGTGCAGAGATGAAATAATGTCTTAACAAAGAAGTATAACATGTGTTGTACAATTTTCTAAGGATTGTTTATGCTTATATAAATATAGGAGGGGAAGCAGGGGAAAGGAAAATGGACACAGTTATGGTCCAATTGGGGGATTTTATAGTGACAGTGTTGTGAATGAAAAAAGTGATTTTGGGGTGCACAGACTGAAGCAAGAAAGGGAGAGATTTAAGGCTGAGTGGAAAGTGTTTGTGGTTATACGAAGAAGGCTAAGGAAGGAAATGTGAAGGAGAAATAGCCTGGTGGTGGTTTTCTCAAGGCAGTCAGATTCACTTAGCATTGTATGCACTTAGATTTTGGGGGAAGCCGTCATTCTCAGGTTACTGAGAAGAAGGATACTTCAGAATTGTTCTCTAATAGCCAAAAGAAAGGTCACTCCTTCTCTGCTACCACATTTTCAAATAACTAGATGAGGATGAAAGCAATAACTACTTAAAATACCCTCTCTCTTGGTGCTCATGAATTGAAATACTTTTCAAAAGTCAAGGATGGAGAAGCAGGCTCATTGCAGCCAAATCTCCCTGGAGCCAACAAAAACTTAGCAAAAATATAGAAAAGCTTGGCAAAATCTTAGGAAAAAGCAGAGAAACAGAGTTCCAACTGGCTAACTGACCAGTTGAAAAGGCAGTAGTGGAGTGGTTAGTAAAAGAGATATACCTTTCCTTTAGTCTGCACAAGCTGCTGCACAAAGCATAGCAGCCAGCTGGCTCTTCAGGAATGAAAAAGGAGGGTAAAGAGAAAGAGAAGCCCAGTTCACACATCACAGTGACAACTCCTGGGTTGTTTAACCCAGAAACTGTAGGGACAAGCACAAGCCACATGCTCATCATTTCTGCTTTTAACGCCCCATTCCTGGGTTGTTTCATGTTGTTAGAACCAGGAAATTCTTGGCTGTTTATGGATTCAGCAACTCAGAGTTAATCCAACAAACAACTCAGAGTTAAACAACAAACCATAAGCAATTCTTGGGTTAACCCTGCATTATTTAACCCAGGGGTGGTGCTAGGTACCTAAAAGATCCAGGGCACAAGCACAGGGCAGAGGGTCATGAGAGGTGGGGCCAAGGGGTCACAAGAGGCAAAGGACTGACCTATAGAACTACAACAGAAAACATTCATTTGAGCCCATGTTTTCCTGCTTCACCAGCAGCAAGCCATTACACACCATCAAAAATCCACCTCTTGACACAAGCATCCTCACCACTTTAAGATGATGAATGCAAAACAGTGAGAGACAATCCACACAGCCACACAAAATGATGATGGTGATGATGGCGATATTCTCAGAGAAAAGCAGTCTTTGGAAGCCAGGAGCACCCCACTGCAAAATGGGACAACGAGATGAGGAAGAGGAGAAAAAAATGATAATTAATAACCACCCCAGAGCCACATGCAAAAGCATCCTAAATGCTGGTAAGCATGGACAGTAGATTCTGAGCAACCAAACACACATCTCTTTTCATGATCATCCGTCTCTCCATACCTCAGAACAATAGCAAGAAGCAGTGCACACAGCATTTTTTTAAATCAGTTTATAAATAACAACTCTTGGTTACTCAGGAATAAGCATGATCACAAGTTCTGACTGCATCAAAAATCCACCCACCCCACAAGCATACATTTCTCTGGCTGTTGCTGTGCTGAACGTTGCTGCTGAGGTGCAGTAGCACATACAATTTTTTGGTCTTTTTTGTTATCCCTTTTGGCCAAGAGAACAGGCCATTTTACAAGGACTGACTTAAATCAATCAATATTCCCATAAGGCTACCTCCTCCACTGGCACCGCTGCCACCACTGCCAATGCCTCCTCCTTCTCCTGCTCCTCCTCCAGCGGTGCTCTTGAAGCTCACCTGAAGTCTTGCAAGACCTTGCCCAAAATCTCACGATGTCTCACCCAAGATCTCACAAGACTGCAGGTGACTTTCTTGCAGCTGGGAAGAAAGAAGGTGGAGGCGGCGGCCACAGATGGCTTCCCGGAGATGTGGAAACCCAAAGCAAAGGTCTAGGGAGCCCAGCCCCATGGATGTACTCAACCTGTTACCTTGGATTTAACCCCTAAACAACCCAGAGTTTCCAGGTTTGCATGTCACAAAACAATGCAGGAACAGCTTTAATTGAAAGCAGAAACAATGAGCATGTGGCTCACATGCTACACTCATCCCCACAATTCCTGCAAATCGAGTCACTGATTACAATATTGCTCTTGCAGCATAAAGTGAGGCTTCTTTTGTGGTGTGGCGGGGGGGGGGAGATTCTTAAGGTTCAATGGGTTGTATCCAACAGTGTCCTTCCACCTTCCACCAGCAGAACAGCAGTTCTAATTCTCCTTCCCCCCTGCAGCCTTCTGTGCACACTTGAAATATGGTCCTGAGGGCCAAGATACTCTTGGAAAGGAAAGGAAAGGAAAGGAAAGGAAAGGAAAGGAAAGGAAAGGAAAGGAAAGTTTCCTCCTGTGCAAGCACCGAGTCATTACTGACCCCTAGAGGGATGCCATTTTTCCTTGGCGTTTTCCTGGCAGACTGTATAGTGGGGTGGTTTACCATTGCCTTCCCCAGTCCTAACTACCTTTCCCCCAGCAAGCTGGTTACTCATTTTACCAACTTCGGAAGGATGGAGGGCTGAGTCGACCTGAGCTGGCTACCTGAAAACCAGCTTCCTCTGGGATCGAACTCAGGTTGTAGGGAAAGTTTCAGTTGCATTACTGCTGCCCTCCCCTAATTTTATTGTTTCATTCTATTTCCATATCTGTAAATATGTTGTCTGCTGGTAACTGCAATTTGCATGTTTGCCAGTATCACTATTTCCTATTGTTGTTGTTTTAAAAAAAGAATAGTAACTTCATTCCAGAGCTGCACTTTGTTTCCTCACAAGAGAGCCAGTGTGGTGTAGTGGCAAGAGTGTTGGACTAGGAGCTGGGAGATCCGGGTTCTAGTCCCCACTTGGCCATGGAAGCTCACTGGGTGACTTTGGGCCGGTCACACATTCTCAGCCCAACCTACCTCACAGAGTTGTTGTGAGGATAAAATGGAGAGGAGGAAGATAGTGTAAGCCGCCTTGGGTTCCTTGCAAGAGGAAAAAAGTCGGGGTATAAATGCAATAAATAAATAAATAAGATTTCTGTTTCTGCATAGACTAGAAATCACATAATCACCCAATATCAAGAGTGCCCTGGCACTGTTTAAAGAAATATAAATGGCTGTTAAAAAAGGAAAATATTGAGTATTGTATATAATATTCAAGTAAGCTGCTAACACAGAAAATAAACGTATATATTTTAAAATGTGAAGTGAAAGGACTTAGGTACCGATATCAGATGCTCTGCCAAATTCTAGGCCTAAACAAGAAGACAGGGTGTATATATATTTCAAATGGCTTAGAAGACATGTTCCATGTCAACTAGCTAAATGTTAGGTGAGTGATTGTGGATTATAGATTTGGTCTTGGCAAGCTACTCTGCAAACTAGCCCTATTAGAAAATTCGGCACTTGATATCCATAGTATGCCTTACAAATTACAGAGCTTAACAATCAAACAGAAAAGATGTCCATGTATAATCTCTGTGTGAGTCAAATTATACTGAACTTCAATAAATTACTTTGTTCTGGCTAATAGTAGCCAAATGCTAACAGTTGCACTAAATTATGCTTGGAGACAAGCAATCACTGCATCATATGATATTAGTTATTGTCATCTGTAATTGCTGCATTGGCTAAGATGAGGCACAATGTTAGCTATGCCAGTACAATGGTGTGACCAATGTGTTGCATGGACAGTGTGAGCTGGCACAGGGCATTACACCAGCGCTGCAATTTCTGCAATCTCTGCAGTTGACACTACCCTGGCCAGTATGCTGTTACATCAAACAGAAATATAACTTTATTTTGCAGATGAACTGAAGTATTGTCCAGCAGAAAATTCATAAGCAAAAAAGGGGGGACTGCAAAATACAACCCTCTCTGTACCTTAAATTTCCTTTCTTCTGGCCCTGTCTGCAGTCACATTAATCATGGCCATTTTGTTGCAGAGCACATAGGCAGAAGATAGGAAATAGTTGCCTGGTTGCCTGGGCCATCCTTCCCTAACCTGGTACCCTCCAGATATTTTGACCCTCAGCTCCCATTAGCCCCAGTGAACCTGGCCAATGGTCAGAATGCTGGGAGTTATCATCCAAAACGTGGGAGTGGGAGGTTGGAGAAGGCTGGTCTAGGCAATTTGAAAGGTTTCCCTGTCTTTCTGTGCTGTGCAGGAGACAAGTTGGCTAAGCAACTGCCCTCCAGTGCAGTGTTCTGTGGCACTGATCTGGAATGAACAAAATGGCTGTTTAGATGGTTCTAGGGATGAGTCTGTCCCTGTCCCCACACCATCCCTGCAGCTAAACTGAAATGGAGGGGGCCACTTCATAGCAGGCAATCAAGGCTGCCAAGTTAAAACTTAAGTTTTGGTTCAGCAAAATTATTTAACCATCTACACAGTCATTGACATATCATACAATTTCCTATTCCTTCTCTTCCATTCCTCACTTCCTCTGTGTGAGCTTCTGTTAAAGTGACAATCACAATTCCTATAGCAATCACAGTTCCTCTAGCTAGGACAGTATAACCATATGTGACATGCTGGTGCCATGAAAAACTGTTGTATGCCATGGAATTGAATAGAGAGCAGTCCAGGTCAGAACCAGCAATGCCTAATATTTAATAATTTTGGGACTACATCTCGCAGGGTCCAGAGTAGTGTAGATTTGGGCAGCACAGGATCTCTCTGTAACAGTGGCAGTTCGAACATATGGGGACCATTTACATGGGAAGTTTACTCTGGTGCGACTGCAGCTCACAGTCATGCATGTCACAGGACATCATTTCCACTCTGCAGCAAAGCTGTCCTTTCCGGCCGAAAACCTGCATTTTTCCCAAAAGCATTTTGTGCCACATTTTTCCTTTAACCTGGCTTCCATGTGGTTCCAGTGGAGTGTGCCCAGTATCCTCAAATTAAATGCAGCTTCCTACATGTGATTTGGGGGTGGGAGGTGATGTTTCATGGCCAAGAAGACCGGGGCAGGTAGCAAACCGATTATCGGCTAATCATGGAGAAAGAGGTGTTGGCTAAACATATCTACTCAGATGTAAAGAGCAGAGAGGGGGTGGGAAGCCATTCTCCCAGGCTTACAGATGAGAAGAGCAGAGGGGAGTAAGGAAAGTTGCACTCATAAGTGTTTTTCCAGACATGCACAAGAGTGAATGATTGGGGCTTTGGAAACATGTCTTCTCAGATGTAAGGAGCAGAGGGGAGCAGAGACAAGGGTTGGGTGCCCTTTTCCATAACAGCAAGGAGCAGCGAGAAGGGATGGAAGTGCCCTGTTAGGAAGAAGGGAAACTTGCCATCACTGCTTTGTAAACCTAGTCAGATGTAATTAGCAGAGGCAAGAAAGTAAGCAAAGGGGGTGGTGAAGGAGTGCTGTAAGGAGCTGCTGTTCTGCCACCTGCCTCCATGCCATCTCCTTGCCAGTAGAGCTCCTCGTGCTCTTTGGTGCCACTGGCTTCTTTGTGCTGGTGGTGCTTGGCAGGGTGTCTTCTATTTCACTGAGCACAGGATAGGGAAAGGGACAAGGTGCAAGAAATCTCTGCTCTTACAGGAGAGGGAAGAAATGAAAGGAGTTAACCTTCAGCTTCTCCCTATGCTGACCAGACCATTGGGGGGTTGGGGGGCTGGAAATACCTCTGTATCTCCACACCTTTGAATATGATGAATAGGTCTGGTTCTCTCTTTTCTCATTTTTTAATTTCTTTGTCTCAAGGAACAACGAGCTGGCATGGATAACCATGTCTACTCAGAAGTAAATCACATTTTTTTCAATGAGGTTTACTCCTGAGAAAGGCAGCAGGTTGCTTTTGGGTTCCCTTTGTGAACAAAAAAATCTCCACGCACCATAGTACTGTCCCACCACCGAAGGCTTGCTGAATGGCAAAAAAACCCAAAGGAAATGTTGATTTCCCCTGCCACAGAGAGTAGTTTTTCACTCATTCCTTCAATGCCCTTCCCCTTCCTCCACCCCACCTTTCTGATTCTGTCCTTTCTTTGCCTCAAGGAACAACAGCTGAAACCATGCTGCTGCCCAGAAGTGAATCACACATTCTGTTCAATGAGGCTTACTCCTAAGAAAGTCAGCAGGTTGCTTTTGAGTTAAAAAAAATTGCCACTCTTTCTCACCAAGCTTAATGAATGTAGGAAGGAAGGAAGGAAGGAAGGAAGGAAGGAAGGAAGGAAGGAAATTTGTTGATGATGTGTCATTCTGTCATGGGACTCCACCCACATATGCATCAAATACTGCGGTTTCTACTCCTTACGTTTGCCCCAAGACAGCCTTTTCCCCCCAGTATTCACTGCATTAGCTAGCTGGCAGCGTGTGCCATGCAAGGTGCAAATCCAAAATAGTGAAAAACCAGTTTTACATATAACTGTCTCAGAAAGAGTTTCCATGTGGATGGGGCCATGGTTAAACCACTGTGGTTATGAATACCTGTTGGACTGGCTTGTAAGAATTAAACTTGTTCTGCAAACCCTATGTAACTTAAGACCACAGCATGAACCCATATTGAAATCACGATCTTTCTAAACCACTGATTTTCCCAGTCCTTCTAGTATCTCAATAAAACAGCGAGACTTATTTAGTAAAACAATTTTCTTCCAAACCTATAACGCATATGAATATTGAATGAGACTATATGGATATGTACTCAGCATGTAACAAAGATTCGCATTCAGAAGGATTAAGGATGGTAATAAACCTGGCTACTCAATTGCTGCGTTGTCAAGATGATAACTAATGAAACCACATTGAAAAAAGCCTTCCAAAAGCGATTTATATTTATATTTTGTCAATGGAATGCTCATAAAGCCAGACTTCATGAACCAATAAAGCCATTCAAGGGATGTGTGAATTCCAGAATTACCTATTAAATGGGAAAAATAAATGTCAAAGGTATTTGTGACATTGTGCATTTGGTGTCACTGTCTGATAAATTTGTTAGGCAGACTAAAGGGATTAAAATGGTCGTTACTTAGACGCGGATTAGTAATAAATAAGCCAAAGCTTTTTGCTCAGGCCT
This sequence comes from Heloderma suspectum, assembly GCF_057233095.1. NCBI lineage: Eukaryota > Metazoa > Chordata > Lepidosauria > Squamata > Helodermatidae > Heloderma > Heloderma suspectum. The sequence goes on along the minus strand of NC_139460.1, from coordinate 72,896,645 downwards.
TAGGTGAACAATGGCACTTCAAAAATGAAACACTGGCAAACTGCCCAACTCCTCCGGGAAAAGAGGCGCAGCATCCCTTTGTAAGCAGTCAGACTACAGAATGGATGCGTCTTCCCAATACATTAAGAACATCACAACAGGGCAGATAGAATGGAACAATTAAACAGTGATATTGTACAGTGGGGGTAGCTGCTCTGCTCCAATTTTTAACTGTATTTCACGGGGTTGGGAGTTCTGAAATTCAACTCTATGCTCTGTGCATTATTTTTTCCACAATATTTAAGGTAGATCACAAGCTACTATTACTATTAGGCATAGTTATAGATAGAGCATATTTCACATTATTTCAATTGTGTTTTGTCCTAGTTGCTGCTGCTTTGTACCATTTCCCTTCTTCATTGCCACTGAACTGGCAATGCCTTGCAATTTTGTTGATGACATCACAGTGCTATGTCTGATCTGATGTGATGACACACAATACCATGAGTTTCTAGAGCCAATAGGATTAAGTAGCAGCAAGGACAAGGGAAGCTGAGGAGGGTGAGGGCAAAGAATGAAAAGAGCTCTGAGAAGCAGCAGTAGTGAAAGGAACAAAAGGTTACCAGACAGTGTCAAAATAACACAAGTGTTTGATGAGCAAAGTATTTTTTAATAATTTGTTCAGCTATGAAATTATTGAAATTACATAATATCCAGTACAGTGCTACCTAAGGATGTGCAGATGTCACTGATTTCTTTGAGGGGGGAAACAACCCTCAGTAACCCGTGGCCTGTAATTAGCCAAATGGTGCCTGGCATGCGCAGCAGCAGCTTAAACAAGCCACCATGTTTAAGCTGCGGCGATTGTACGAACTGGGCCAATAACTTTGGCCCTAACTCTGCAGTCCCACCATGTTGTTGTAATTTAAAAAAAGAAATTACAACAATGTGGTGGGACTGCAGAGTTAGGGCCAAAGTCATTGGCCCAGTTTGCACGCTCGCCGCAGCTTAAACATGGTGGCTTGTTTAAGCTGCTGCTGCACATGCCAGGCACCATTTGGCTAATTACAGGCCACGGGTTACTGAGGGTTGTTTCGCCCCTCAAATGGGTTTGGGCGGTACAACAAGCTACTCTCAGTTGGGTACTTAGGCAAATGGCTTGTTTAAGCCGTGGTGATCGTGTGAACGGGGGCAACTGAATTCTGATCTGATCTGAGTCCCACTAAAAGGTCTGATTGTTGTGTGGAAGAAGCATTATCTGATCCACTACCTCTCTTGTCCCAGCGTGTAAAGTTATTATCGTTCTACTTAACTATGTGTGGTCTGTTTGGACTAATATTGTCTAGCTACAACCTAAAGATTTGTGATGTCTCATCATGGGAACACAAGCGCATGTTGTACATTCTTTTCTAAGTTGGGGAATTCTCTGTGTACACATCCACATTGCATTCGTGGGGCATTCCTTAACATATACAGATGAGCTGGAACAACCCCTGTGACTTTGCAGCCTCATTTGCAGGCTGTGAAGGTGGACCCCTTTTTTGGTAATGCTTTAAAGCCGAGTAAACTTCTCACCCATAGCACAGGGTGAGATGCATTTCTCTTTTTCCTGTGTCATGCTGCAGCCTTTAGCTATAGTGCTGGAAGGTAGGTAAGAATACTCCTTTTGCCTACAACTACAAGCCAAACCACTTATCATGCTAATTGCATAGCTTGTAGCTGAGGTGTAGCTTTTAATTTACTGTAGTGTATGCATACGTGGCCCCAATTCAGATGGGGATCACTGCACACCAGGAAGGGAGGATTAAACTTTCCCCCCACCATTTGCTTCCCTAACCCCCGCCCCGGGGGGGCTATTAACGAAAAGGGAAAAAATCCATTGGTGTCAATGGAGGCTTTTTCCTTTTGTTAATACCCTCCATGAGAGGAAATAAAAAGCTAACCCTCCGCTACACACTAAGCAATTAAAGGAACATGTTGTTTGTTTCTGGGTAACACCCTTCCTGTGCTATGCTGTAGCCTCATAGCACAGAGACAGAAGCTCTACTATGCTGAGACAAAATAGTAGAGAGGGAAATAGTAATGGCTTCTAACCGCCACAGAAGAAGCAAAATAAAGTTAGGTTGTGGGAACTGGGTAGGATTTCATGCCATACAACTCCCCCGCCCCCTTGAAATAATTGTCACTGATACTTCGCCCTAGTCTTAATATTGAAGGCCCTCGATATGGAACTCTGTGTGTGAACTAGAATTCTGAATCAGGGTGAATTAATTTAGAACTGCCACTCTACTTTCAGAGTCATTTTTGTAAAAGTTGCAGCATAATAATTTTTGGAAAATTGTGTATATGCATCTCCAAACTGTGACTTGAAAAAGTGAAGCCCTTCAGTTAAACAAGAGATTTAAAAAAAAAATCTTCATCATACTTTGCTTTCCAAGATGTAATTCCAAATCTACATAACAAAGATTGGTTTTGTTCTATAAGTAAGCCAAAACCTATTAAAACTACTCACCCTTTACAAAACAATAAAACAGAATGGCATAGTATCAAGGGAAATGTTGTTGTTGTTGTTCAGTCATTCAGTCATGTCCGACTCTTCGTGACCCCATGGACCATAGCACGCCAGGCCTTCCTGTCCTGCGCTCTCTCCCGGAGCGTGCTCAAGTTCATATTCATTGCATCAGTGATGCTATCTAGCCATCTCATCCTCTGCCGTCCCCTTCTCCTTTTGCCTTCAGTCTTTCCCAGCATCAGGGTCTTTTCCAGAGAGTTTTCTCTTCGCATTAGGTGGCCAAAATATTTCAGCTTCAGCTTCAGTATCTGTCCTTCCAATGAGCAGTCAGGGGTGATTTCCTTTAGGATGGACTGATTTGACCTCCTTGCAGTCCAGGGGACTCGTAAGAGTCTTCCCCAGCACCACAGTTCGAAAGCATCAATTCTTCGGTGCTCAGCCTTCCTTATAGTCCAGCTCTCACAGCCATACATTACTACTGGGAAAACCATAGCTTTGATTAGACGGACCTTTGTCGGCAAGGTGATGTCTCTGCTTCTTACTATGCTGTCAAGGTTTGCCATAGTTTTCCTCCCAAGGAGCAAGCGTCTTTTAATTTCATGGCTACAGTCACCGTCTGTGGTGATCTTGGAGCCCAAGAAAGTAAAATCTGTCACTGCTTCCATTTCTTCCCCTTCTATATGCCAGGAAGTGATAGGGCCATTCTTGCACAATAACAGTTGCATATTGGCAAATAATGCTTGCATAGTTGCATCTCAAATATTAATATTTTATACAGTTATTTTGAAGCCAAGAGCCACATATTATACAACCAGCAGATATAAAGACAACTCCAGGCTTTATCATCTATCACACTACATCATCCAATAGATGTATTTGAAATTATTCAATTTTCTGTCATTCTACTGTTCTCTTAAAAGTCAAGGGAAGCTATTGGTTCTACAGACTATGTCATTGTCTTCCCAAGCCAAAGAAAGTGAAGACCAATTTCAGTGCCCAAAAGATCTAAGTACTGATGTACAAGCTAAGCATGTGCTATCAACTGCTTTACAGTGTGAGAGCACAGAAGGGGGATCCTGTTAAAAAGCAAAGGGTGCAGGCAGGTCAGTGGGGTGCAATAATCTGGATGAGCTGAAACTAAAGTGTAAATGAATGGACCTCCAGATGGTGATGAAAAAAAGATGACCACCAGTGGAGCCACTACACAAGCAAATGGAGGGGAGCCCAAGCCTTTAAGTGAATTACTCCCATCAGAAAGTCCTTTATGAAAGACAATAATAGTGGTACATTAAAAACATGTCACAAGATTTAAGAAAACAAATTCAGTGAGGCACATGATAAAACTAACCTGGCATGTTTGCATGAGATAATGTTTACAGCAGTACACATGAATGAAAATGCTGTGCTATATTCTCCAGGACCTCTAATGATGCCAGTAAAGCTGATTGGTCAGCCTCACAAATCTCTCCATTTGTCATTAAATAGATGAATCAAGTTTTGTTTTGTGTTGTGTTGGTATTCAGGATTAAATGCAGCATTGCAATGAAGTGCTTTTATATTATTATGGAAGTATAATGGTGAAGAATATGGCCTAATTTGTAATACACACATACACACACACACGCATCCCTGTCCTCTCTCTCAAAATAATTAAATTTATACAATTTTAGGTCTCCGCTTCTACTTGTTTAATCTCGCAGTCGCATACCCAAACAGAGAGAGAGAAACAGAAAGTTCTGTTTATTTCCCATCTGAATTACACTCCTAATTGTTGGAATATGGACAAGGAATGTATGTGATGGTTAGTCTTCCAATCCAAACTTCCCAGGATTCAGTCTTCATGGAAACAGATATAACGCTGGTTTGCACGACATGGCAGCCCACCATTTTGCAGCCATCATTTTGCATATCCAACCCCCGCTTGGGGGTTGTCATGTCATGCAAATCCAGGAAGTGTGAGTTATGCGAGGGTTAAACAACAGTCAGAACAGACAAGGGTTGTTCTCATATAACCCATGCTTGCCTGGTTCACATGATACAACAATCCCCAAGCAGTGGTTTCATGTGCAAAGTGGCACCTGTGGCGCGTCATGGATTAAATATCTTTTGACAAGCTGCGCCGTGTCTTGTGAACCAGAGACACAGTCAAGCAGAGATTCCAGGCAGGCAACAAGGTACATTGTTCTTAATTGTGGAGGATTTATTGACAGAGTTGATATTCTCTGAAGGAGGAATGCAAATTACAGTTCCAAACTGACCCTATTTGTACCCTGGCAGAAATCCATTACATGGAGTTTTAACTTGGCTCTGTGTAGTATGTATCAACAAGAATATGTCTTCATTGATGCTTCTTTCTGCTAAGAAAAATAAAGTAACCTCCTTCCTTGGAGAACTGCCCAGCCCCATCTTACACAGAGTTGTGTCTGCAATCGGACATTTCTGTGTGTTTGTCAAGACACAGTACTGAAAGTTTTATCTCTAATAAACATTCAGAGCTGCTGAAACAACCCATTTTTCTGGGGTCCAATTTGCTGAAGCCCTTGCAATTATGTCAAAGGCTTCTTTTTTAAGTTGTGCAAGCCTAGTGTTTAATATAGCAATTTTGTTTGTTTGTTTATTTATTTCTCAAATGTATATATTGCTTTCCACAGAGTTATCAAAGCAGTGAACATACACTATCATTAATATCAAAAACAACAATAAAATATAAAACAATAAAACTTCACACTAAAAATACTAATCAGCAGTAAAACTACCCATTCTACAGTGCACTACAGATCATAGCTGGCTGGCTCACACATCAGGGGAAGCCTGTATGACGAGATGGGTCTTAATAAGGCATCTGAACATCAGAACTGTGGGGGCCTGTCTAGCGACAATGGGTGACGCATTCCAGAGGGTGGGTGCTGTGACACTAAATGCTCTACTGCAACTACTATTTAGGCAAACCTCAAGAGCATGCAGGACCATCAGAAGTGCTCACTCTGATGATCACAAAGATAGTAACCTGGCTGCACATTGTTTGGGGCTTTAGATAGTAACAATAACACTTTAAACTTGGCCTGGTAGCTTATTGGCAGCCAGTGCAGTTCTTTTAGCAAAGGTGTGACATGCTGTTGGAAAGAGGACCCAGTTAGCCTTGCTGCTGCATTCTGCACAAGCTGCAGCAGCTTCCGGACCAAGCCCAAGGGTAGCCCCACGTAGAGTGCAATACAATAATCCAGTCTTCAGGTTACCAGTGCCTGAATCACCGTGGCGAAGCTATCATGGTTCAGCAGTGGCCATAGCTCATGAAGCTGGTAAAAACACACCTAGCCACCAAGGCCGCTAGAGCCTTCAGTGAGAAAGACGAATTTAGGAGTACCCTCAAATTATGCTCCTGTTCCTTCAGAGGAAGTGCAACCCCATCCAGAATAAGTAACTGACCTATTTCCCAGGCCTGTGACCCACCTACCCAGAGTGCATCTGTCTTGCCAAGATTCAAACACAGTGTCTTGGCCCTCATCCAGCCCACATCGTGTCCAAACACCAGTCCAGATCCTGCACAGCTACAGCTGTTTTAGATGTTATAGAGCTAAGGTCAGCAACATCCGGCCCACAGGCATAATCCAGCCCATCCTAAAACCTAATCTGGCCTGTGATTGAGCCCAATCCAGCCCACGGAGGGTTGAGCACCCTCCATGGGTCCTGCCCCCCCCCTTCCCAAGTCCTACAAACTTGGGAGAGGAATCTCTATGCTATCTTCGATCAGAGATGACAAAGGGATCCCCCTCTGCATGGCTCATTCTCAGTCAGAGGCCAGCGGTGCAAAGCCTTTGTTATCTCTGATCAGAGATTGGAGATAAGCTGGGGAATCTCATCCGGGGTTTGCAGAAGCTGGCTGTTTGAAGCCCTGGCTGAATCAGACTGCTTCTTCCCACCCTGAACAGACTCTGGGATGAGTGAGTGGGGCGAGAAGGAGGCACTTGGCTGGTGTCTGCAGAAACTGGCTCTTGCAAAGCACCAGCCAATTCACTTTCATGCCTCTCTCTGTGTGAAAAAAGGGTGCCATGGCCAAATAACATCATGGGAGGGGGTGGGGCTTTGGGGCAAGGCCCATCCCCCTTGATGTTATCCAGCCTACCAGGCTTGGTCCAGATGCCAATCTGGCCCCTGGACTAAAAGTGGTTTCCTCCCCTGTTATACAGCTGTTTATCTTCCGCATATTGATGACGCCTTGCTTCAAATCCTCGGATGACTGCTCCCAATGGCTTCATATAGATGTTGAAAAGCATTGAGGATAAAGGAGTGCCCTCAGCACCCCTTGGCACCAGTGCCAGGGGGCTGAGGTGAACTCCCCAACATGACTCTTTGAGACTGACCGCACAGGTAGAAATGGAACCACTGAAGTAAAATGCCCCCAATACCCATCCTATGAAGCCTATCTAAGAGGCCAATGGTATCAAAAGCCACAGATAGATCGAATAAGAGGAGCAAGGTTGAACTCCATCTATTCTTTTCCCACTAAAGGTTATCCAACAGGGCAACCAAGGCCAATTTGGTTGCCCTGTGGGATAACCTTTAGTGAGAAAGGAATAGAAGAACAGAGGAAAGGAATTGTCCTTTACACAACAATATTAATCCTGGTTCATACCTCATACTAATTATCTGAACTTTCTTTTATGTAGTCTATTCATTTCATAACAAATTGTGGCAAGTTCTTGGTGGTATGGGGATACCAAGTCATCTTGTCTGCCTCCTGAGGAATCTGTGTAACGACCAAGTAGAAACGGTAAGAACAGACCACGGAACAATGGACTGGTTTAAGATTGGGAAAGGAGTACGGCAGGGATGTATACTCTCAGCCTACCTATTCAACGGTCAACCTGTAAACAGAACACATCATGAGACGTGCTGGGCTTGATGAAGCCAAGGCTGGAGTTCAAATCGCTGGAAGAAACATTAACAATCTCAGATATGCAGATGATACCACTTTGATGGCTGAAAGCGAGGAGGAGCTGAGGAACCTTATGACAAAGGTGAAAGAAGAAAGTGCAAAAGCTGGGTTGCAGTTAAACCTCAAAAAAACCAAGATTATGGCAACCAGCTTGATTGATAACTAGCAAATAGAGGGAGAAAAAGTGGAGGCAGTGACAGACTTTGTCTTTCTAGGTGCAAAGATTACTGCAGACGCTGACAGCAGCCAGGAAATCAGAAGGTATTTACTTCTTCGGAGGAGAGCAATGACAAATCTTGATAAAATAGTGAACAGCAGAGCCATCACACTGACAACAAAGGTCCGCATAGTTAAAGCAATGGTATTCCCCTACTAACCTATGGCTGCGAGAGCTGGACCATAAGGAAGGCTGAGTGAAAGAAGATAGATGCTTTTGAACTGTGGTGCTGGAGGAAAATTCTGAGAGTGCCTTGGACTGCAAGAAGATCAAACCAGTCCATACTCCAGGAAATCAAGCCAGACTGCTCACTTGACGGAATGATATTAAAGGCAAAACCGAAGTACTTTGGCCACATAATTAGGGATGGCGGAGAATTTCTCCCCGAAACTTCGGGGGGCCGAGCGCCAACGTGTTCGGCCCCCCGAACAAGTTTCGGGGAGAAATCCTCCGCACCCCCCGCACCCCACACCCCCCCGGGACTGGACTTACCTTCGCCGAATGTCCCTCCCGGCGGCGGGTCCGGCCGGCGGTTCAGCAGGTGTTCGAGCGGGGTGGGAGCGGCAGCCGGTCTTTCGACCGGCTGCTGCCGCCACCCTTGCAATAAAAGAAAAAAAAAATGCCCCCTGATAGGCTACGTGACGATTAACGTAGCCTATCACGGCTAGATTTGCAAGTCAGCCGTGATAGGCTACGTCAATCGTCACGTAGCCTATCACGGGTGACTTTAAAAAAAAAAGCGCGTACGGATAATGGCGGCCCCCATAGGGAGCCGCCATTCCTGTTCCTTATTTGGTCGCTGTAGTCTACGTAAAGATTTACGTAGACTACAGCGACCAAATAAGGAACGCGAATGGCGGCTCCCTATGGGGGCCGCCATTAGCGTACGTGCTGTTTTTTTTTTTTTTAAGTCACCCGTGATAGGCTATGTGACGATTGACGTAGCCTATCACGGCTGACTTTGCAAATCTAGCCGTGATAGGCTACGTTAATCGTTACGTAGCCTATCAGGGGGCGTTTTTGTTTTTTTTTAACTTTCGCGTTCGCGGCCGGGTGAGGCGGGAAGCCTCCTCCCCGGCCTGAATTTCGGCCTGGCGAGGCGGGAAGCCTCCTCCCCGGCCTGAATTTCGGCTGGGGCGAGGCGGGAAGCCTCCCCCCCGGCCGGAAGTTCGCGGGGGGGCAGCGAAGCGCCTCCCCCCCACCGCAAACATCCTTCGAGGACAGGTAAGGGACTTTCGTCCACCCCTACACATAATGAGAAGACAGGAGACCCTGGAGAAGATGCTGATGGACTTGACCTTGGGGGAGCTGGGGGTGGTGACGGCTGACAGGAAGCTCTAGTGTGGGCTGGTCCATGAAGTCACGAAGAGTCGGAAGTGACTGAATGAATAAACAACAAAGTCTATTCATTAATTTTTAAACTATCCTACCAGTTTTCAAAGAACTGATGGTGGCTTACACTAAAACACTTAAAGAGCCATGTTACTAACCAACCTACCCTAGATTCATCTTTTTTCAGCATAAAAACAATCAGGGTTGGAACCAGATTTAGTTGTTCTTAGAGTAGAGCCATTGAAATAAATACAACAACTTAGTCATGACTAATTTAAGGCCCACTAATTAAAATGGATTCTAAACATGGCTAACAGTGCAATCCTATGCATGTCTATTCTGAAGTAAGCCCTAGTCAGTTCAATGAGGTTTACTCCCAGGTAAGTAGGTCCAGCCTAAATCTGGATCCAACCTTCCATCAGCCCACCCACAAACATGCTAAAAGACAGCATGTGACAAATGACCAAGATACTCTAAGGGACAGAGTTCACCTTGGTGTAGTAGCTTGTCATCTGGTTGGACTTACAGTTCTTGTTGTAGAATTGCAACACCAAGTTTAGGGAAATCTTGACAGTTACTAATTCCATAAGATTGGTACCACCAAGTTCAAACTACCATTCCTGGCCACTGGAACATAGGAAGCTGCCTTATTCTGAGTCTAGTCCAGTAGTGTTGCCACTGACTGGCAACAGCTCTACAGGGTTTCAGGTATGAAGTAATCCTTCCTAGCCATATGTGGAGAGCTGGGGAGCTTTTGCACGTAAATTATGTGCTCTGTCACTAAGCTAGTCCCTTCCTGACCAACCTGATTTCACAGGTCCAAAACAACACTTTCCAACTCGATCTTTTTTGTTTCAGTGATTTTTCTACCGGATCCCAGAGGAGAAGTGATAATAAAATAGGGTAAAGAAAGAAGTAGTCCAAGAAGGTCTGGACGTGTACATCAACCTCATACTTAATCAATATATCCCACATTGAAAGATTAGAGAGTGGGCAAGAGTGACAGTTCAAGCAGACAGAAAGGATTTCTATGTGGGTCCTTATTACCACCTCATTTAAACTAAACAATGTAATTCCTTCTGTCAGATGTCCTGTAGGTCATTCAAATAAATTTGTGTACATGCATCCTTATTCACTTCCACAAAATTTATTTATTTACTACATTTCTATACCACCCAATAGCTGAATCTTTCTGGGCGATTCACAAAATAGAAGTTGACCATAAAATACACAAATATAATACAACAAAATATAAAATCTAAAACAAACTAAAACAGCCACAGAATAAAACCAGGGTAAAAACTTCAGAGTACAACAGTCATACCAGAATCTAAAAACACATTTTTAAAACTGAAAGACTTTAATGAGCTTCCGTCGTGCATTAAAAACGTGGTTGTTCAGGCAGGCATTTGGGGTGGGTTAGGGTATTTTAAAAAAAAATTTATGGTAGAATTTTATTGTTTTAAATTGTTTTATGGTGTGTTGTACATCGCCCAGAGTGGCTGGGTGACCAGCCAGATGGGCGATTAATAAATTTAATAAATAAATAAAATAAAAATAAATAAATAGCCTGGAGAATATAAAGGTCCTCACCTGGTCCCAAAAGACTATACATAGGCACCAGGGAGGGCATTCCAATTCTGTAACTGGGACATCACTACTGAAAAGGCCCTCTCTCTAGTACAGGGGTGGGCATCCTTGGGGGTTAAGAGTCTGCAGAGCCTATTCCTAGAACATGGCCTCACCCCATCCCCATCACTTTGCTCTTGAGATTTTTATTTTTAAATTAGGCTCATGCTGCGTGTTTCAACCATTCCTCTTGACCTTATGTTTTTCACAAACATAGGAGAAAGAAGAACAGCTGGAACTTCTGGAATGAACAGTTGTAAAAATTATAGAACTCCCTTTGCAACGATGTGATGAAATGAGGGGAATGAAAGAAATACCTTCTTCCAAATTTAGGTGGGAGAAGGACAGTCCCCTCCCATATAGAAAGAGGGCTTAGGTTTGCTTATCTGGCCGAAAGCCATAGCTTCCCAGAATTATTTAAAGAAAGATTGGCTATGAAATGAAATAAAGGCTCAATTTCCAGGAGACTTACTTTTAAGTCATATCCAAGACTTTGGTCTGTTTTACAACCCTTTGTCTTTCTTCCATTTAGAGTTTGAAACTGATTGACAGATTCACATGAACCCTCTCTCCCATATACTCCTAAGGCATGTGGAGGATCAAAGGCAAGAGCAGCAGATAAGGGCAGTTTTTCTCACTTCAGGCATGGGTTGATTGCTCTCAGCCTCTGAACACTTGCTGTTAATAAAGGGGAAGATCTCCACCTCTGCAAAGAAAGACATAATTTTCCTTTGCTGGGAAACATTGCTAGGAATAGATGAGGCATTGCTAGGAATTGTTGAGACACGCTCAATAAAATGTAACACATGTCCAAAGAGCCACAACAATGATGGTGGTGGGTTCCAGAATCCAGTCGCTTTCTTGTGCGCAGATACACTCGCTTTTACAATGTGGCTAAACTGGTTGTTGTAAAGCCCTTGACTTGGAGGTCTGCATCTGGGTTCCATATCTACAGATGTCTCAATCCTGCTGTAGGAGTTTCAGCTACAGGTCTGACTGCAAGCAAATGCTTTACTTATTAGGGTACTTAGTGAAGTATGTTCCACAAGCCATTACTTAAGTGATAGACAGTGAACTGGAATGTTGTCATGCAAATTAGTTCATGCTCAAATGAAAAGGGTGTTTGTTTAAGTATTTAAATGAGGTTGCATTCTATCAGCTGTTTCACTTTATATCTCCAGTGAAGCAGACAATGGGCATTTAGCTGTAGCATACAGTGTCAACCCTACTAGTCATAGGACCAGAGCCACTTAGTGCCATCTCAGCAGATCAAATTATGTCTGGACTGCATTGATCTGTAGCTATCAGCTGGAAACAGCACTAGATGCTCATTTCATTAAGCAGAGAGGATGACAGAGCAGAAGTAAAAATATAAATGGTTGGATATGTGAAAATTCAACTTAAAATCTTGCAGTTCCTTTAATAGAATGCTGGAAGAAAGTTCACATATGAAGATGGTATGTCCTTTATGGTGTAATATGTAAAAAGGAATGTGGCTATATGTTGTTTGGTTTAAATATTAGCCTTGAAACAAAAATGCTTCTACACTTGGCTATATACTTTCTCACATGAATACTCATTATTAATTGTTTGCTGTTTTTAGTTTGCATGGACCAGATTCTCATCAGAAAGAAATTGGCTGCAGATATTCATAGAGACATGCTGGTTTACTCCAGTCAAAAGTGATATAGCCAGTTATTACTCCTCTAATATGATGCACACACTTGTTCCTTGTTTCCAAAGGAAATAGTTATTTTCCAGAATATAATAGTCAACATGGAGCTTGACACTATTTAAATTCTATTTACAATAATATTAGAACCTGATCGATGTTGCTATATTTTGTAATTTTCAATTTTCATTTTTCTCATTTCAAGACAAGGCAATTATATCATTTTTTGCTGCAGTTGATTAGCAAGAACACAGATCCAAGTCAATGTCAGTTGTGTTTGTACAATTACATTTATACAGCAGAACCCGCGGTTATGTCTGCCACTCTTGCCAGTAGTTACATTTCCCCTGCTATGGATGACTGTTACTTTGTAAATATTATTTTACCACCCAATCTTGGGAAGTGCTAAGTATACATAAATCTCCATTACAGCTCCTTCCTCCATCCCCCCGCTATATGTAACATGATGATGTCAGCTTAGTCCTGACCTCATTATTCATGTGAGTAGCTGTTTCTTTCATGGAAACAAGATATGCCATTAAAAACTACTTTAACATTTTTGTTGTTTGGGAAGTTACCAAAATCTGTGGTTAAAAGGAAAAGACGGACTTTTGTCCATGTCAGATGTTGCAGTAGTCACACTGTGGCCTTTTCCACATACGAAGGAATTTGTGTGAAGTGATTTTAGTAATAACTGCAAAATCCCCTTAAAAATAGTTGTTTGAGTCAGAGTTAAAATAAGCTCAAGTGAAAAGTGGAAGGGAGACACTTACTCCACTTAAATGAATTCCCTCATATAACTATGCCCATACTGTTTCATGAGTATGTCAATACATTTCAAGCAACCCTAAATTGTGACTTTTTACATTATTTTTTTCATAAGAACATAAGAAGAGCCATGCTGGATCACACCAAAGGCCTATCAAGTCGAGCATTCTGTTCACAGTGGCCAATGAGTCACCTGTGGGAAACTCACAAGTAGGACATGAGTGCAATAGCACCCTTCTACTTGTGTTTCCTACAAGATGTACATAGGTATACTGTACCTCCTTTGATATTTGAGGTAGCATCATGACTAGTAGCCACTGAGAGCTTTATCCTCCATGAATTTGTCTAATGTCCTTTTAAAACCCTCCAAATTGGTGACCATCACTACAGAGGTTTCCCTGAATGTCTTTCTGTATCTGAATATCTAAAGTAAGGGATACCAGTCTGTCAATTCGATTTCACCAAGTGTGCTCTTTACTAAACCACCCTAACCCCAAAACAAAGGCAGTCATAGCTGAGAGTTGGGAATGGGAATGGATTCCTATGCATGCATGAAGGAGCTTTCTTACACGTTAGTCATACCAGCAAATGACCCCACAGACTAAGGAAGATTTGAAAGGATTTAGAACTACATCAGACATTAGTTTATTTTCCTTGGTCTTCTGATTGTGGCTATATTAGTGTGATTTCTGTTTAGGTAGATGCACTTCAGATAAAACAGTGGAATTTTGTGTCCTGTTTGAAAACATGTTAGGTAGACATCGTGCTTGTTGTCTACTCTAGGGGTGGGCAGAAGATAGATCTCCAGATGTTTGGGACAACTCTCAGAAAACCCTGTGAGCATGGCCAATGGTCAGGAATGCTGGAAGTTGAAGTCTAAAACATCTGGAGATCTACTTTCTTCCCACCCTTGGTCTAGTTGTTAGAGGCTATGTGCATGGGACATTTAACAACTAAACTATAACAGTTAGGAAAACTTTTTTAAAAATGGAATATTTCTTCATTTATTTTAATAACATTAGCCTCCTTTTCAACTTAAAACGTTTCCAAAGCAGCAAACAGAATATATATATATATATATATATATATATATATTAAAAATGGGCAGAATATAACAGGGCACTTACGCCCCTGCCAGTTATAACTTCCCGCCAATTCCATTGCGCACGCAGCCCCTACTGCTTACACAACAGTGATTTAGCGCTTCTGAGGCAACCCAAAATGACCAGAAATGCTTGTTTCTGGAAGGAGGAAAGTCAGTGCAGCTCATATACGGGAGCTACATTGACCTGTCTCCTTCCAGAAACAAGCGTTTCCACTCAATTTGGGGCTTCCCTTAGGAAGTGCTAAATCTCCCTTGCATAAGCAGTGGGTCCTGTGTGCAGTGCACAACAGAATTGGTAGGATCTCCTGCTTGTAGAAGGGAATTGGTGGGGCAGAAAGGCACTAGCAGGGGTGTGTAAGTGCCCCATTGTATTCTGCCCATAAAGTGCTACAGAGATTTCAAAGTAGGAGATATTTTAAGAACACCCAGTTTTCTGTATAGAAGCAAACGTACAGCAAAATCTATGTTTATCTTTTATTTTCTTGCCATTTTTTATCAGTTTTCTTTGCGTGATGATATGTTCCAACAAAATTAAAATATTAAATGCTTGGGGTTTTTTTAGTAAAGTGTTTCATAAATAATTTTCTCTTAATATGAAAGGTTCCCCAACCTCTTTATAGCAACTAAAGCTGCAGTCCTATATACATCAGTTGGGAGTAAGCCCCAGTGAACAGAATATGATTTACTTCTGAGTAGTCATGCATAGGATTGTACTGTAAGTCATAAATTTATAGTTTCATATTTAGCCAACCATTATCACTTGGAGCTGCATATTGTTATATATTATTTTCCAGAGCTTTTTTTTTTTTTTACTATTAATGGATGCAGTACTTTCTCTATTGTAGTTTATATAGCTTGTGAAGATAACATACTATGATCTTTTGTCAGGAGGACTGACTTCAGATGTTATTTCTACAAAAAAATAACTTGCAAGGGACATGATTTACTTACATAAGTGGATTTTATGTCATCTGTGTTGGAGAGTTTGTATGACTTATTTAAATCTCTATTTTCCCAGCAATCTGTCTGTGGAGTAAAACAAAGGAAAAACTGAATGCTGGAATTGACTAACATACTGAAAGCATTAGGGAAATGAAAACTGCCTTGTTAGACAAACACAACAGCAGAACCCTGCACCACATGAATCCAAAGCAACCACCTGGAAAAGAAAGGGAGGAAAGCTGGGGCCATTCAAACAGACTTTGAAAACATTTTGTCAGCAGGGGACTGCAGTAATTTGGCTGCAGCAAGAAATTATTACATGCAGATGCACTGATGGTGCAGAATGTAAAATATTTACTTTATATTTTGTTGGCATTAATGAGTTAGTCCCAATGTAACCGGCCTTTAATTGTGACCTTAAAAACAGTTGATAGAGAAGTTTTTCTTCCATCAGATTTACTTGGAATAATGTATATATGTACAGTCCTGCACTGAAATGGAAAACCTGTGTATGTGTGTGTGTGTTTCAAAAGAGCTATGTTCAGGATATTAGATTCCTGCCAGTACTTGGTCCTGAATATTTTCTTTGAACTTTTTAACATTTTGAGTCCAATATACCAAAGGGATCGGCTTTTTCCTTTTCCCCTTATGATTCTAAGCCACTTACCTAGAAGTAAGTTCCATTTTTATCATTGGAACTTTTATCAGCAGAAAAAGAAATGGCTGCCAACCAAACAGCACTTCACATGAGCAAATTACTGGGGTAATTCACTTTCTTTCAGATAACAACAGCTCCTCACATTGTATCAGAAGCTTCCTTTGAAATCCTTTAGCATTTCAAAATTAGCCTGGCAAGCAGAATCCAGAGCTGTTATTAGGAAAAACATAGTGGCATGTTCTGGTACTAAACAAATGTCTAGAATTCATAATCGAGAAGCTGAAGCTGAAATTGAATTCAATTCAAGATGATGATGTATTTCCTCAATCAACAATATTTCATAGATGGAAATAGCCATGCTTTAGCACCCTAATTTTCATATCGAAGTTTACTACCCAATCCCCTCACTCTGTTACACATTGCTGAAAGGTCTACGTGTTATATGCTGAATCTTTTTACTTTTGTAATGGCTGATTTAATAAAATCTAAGATTGTGTTTGTTCTTTTGAATAAAGGTATATACTTGTCATCTACAATATGTTAGCAGCAGTTCAGATTAACTGAACATCAACAACAGCAGGGCGTGAAATGGCATTTGTTTGCATGTGCACTAGAGGCAAGTTGGATCCATTTTCTATTCAGAGATTTTAACTTCTCCATACTTCGGGGAAAACTTCAACTCTGAAGAATAACAGCTCTAGCAACTCAATACTATAAATGTTAATAAGGAATTTCCCAACCACCTTTCCAAGGCAAAACAAGATTTTGCATGGGGCTTCCTCTAAAAACAGTTTTGAAGCTTAAGCTAGTGAAGATTGCTGCTTGCCCATCTCTTAGGTGATGCAGGAAGACAGGAAGAAGTTTGGTCAGTGTTAGGCAAACTGCAGGGCCTACTAACATAGAACTAGCATGCAAGCTAGAGATATAGCCCCACTTGGCCCGATTCACACACAACACGAAACCATGGGTTTATATTATTAGAACACGCTGTAGCAAAACTTTGACTTGTGCGCTCCCTCTCACGTCTCCTACTCCTCCTACATGTGGGGGAGAAGATTCAAACCCCCACTTTCAGTTTTGAACAAACTGAAGTTTTCCATTATGTCTCAAATTTTGTGGTAAAGGCACAGAATTCGGCATATGCAAAGGGTACCCCATGGAACTCAAACTATGATAGGGAAGCATTCCTAATCAGCTGGATCCAGACTTACTTAAAGTAGACCAATTGAAAGCAATGGCATTTAAGTTAGCCATGACCATTGATTTCACTGGATCTACTTCAAGTATGACTATATCCAACCCAATATCCTCAGAATGGCAGGGAATTTTGTAACTAGTTAGGGAGTAGTTATAAATAATGCGATATCTTTATGTTCCATTTGTATTTTTATACCAGTGTAAAGAACACTAGCTAGGCAGTAATTAAATATGTAACAGTGATGTAATATAATACATTACTACCATGTAATAATACAGTAGATAAAAATGGTTAAAGTTAGTATTTATATTTAAGTTCACTTGACATTTTGAAACATTCTCTGATCTTGCACTCATGGCTGCACAGTAACCCTCACAAAAACATAACCCTCTAAGTGGGTGATGCAAGCTTTCTTGCAGCCACAACACATCAGCTCATAACAGCTTACTACAGCGTCTGGAAGTTTTACCCAGTTCTGTCTGTAATGGTTATCTATTAGTGACTAGATCAGTCAACTGAAGAAGAAAGTCTGGGTTGCAGCATGTGCCCCCAAATAGCCACCTTCATATACTATGGGACACCAGGCCCACAGAACCTGAGTTACCAACTACTGTCCAACCAGTTATAAAATTGATCACTGCTGATATTTATCTGAGACATTCCCTGTTGTTCTTAGGAATGTTACAAGTGGGACCTGCAACAAAAGGTTGCAGGGTGGAGTGATCCTGTTCAAGGTTCTGGTCAGCCATGCCCTATGTCTTGCCTAATATACAGTTCCTTTGCTTTATCTGACAACCTTTGCCCTGTCACCAACTGTTAAAATTAAAGGATTGGTGTAACATTAAAAAATAGTAGTAACAGCATAATCTAAAGCAATTTGGCTTGTCTTGGTGTTTGGGGATTGTTGTTGTTTTGAGAGTCTGTGTGGTGTCATGGTTAGAATGTTGGACTGAGACTCGGGAGATCTGGGTTCTACTCCCCACTTGGCCATGAAGCTCACTGGATGACTTTGGGCCAGTCAGTGATTCTCAGCCTAACCCACCTGACAGGGTTGTGGTGAGGATATAATTCAGAGGAGGAAGATCATGTACTCCACCTTGGGCTCCTTGGCAGAAAGGCAAGATAGAAATGCAATAAATTAGTCAATCCATAAATCCATGCTGAATTATCCCAACATACACATATTTGAGGCAGATAACTTATATTTATGAAAAGAGAGTATAGGGCCATAATTGCCAGGTCACCTGCAAGTTGAAAACATAACTACTCTACACAGCCATCTATATCAACCTGTGAAATGTTCGGTTCTCCTGAAGATGTAATTGCTAAACCAGGAGACTCCAAGCCATTCCATTCCCACCCCCAATAGCCAGCATGTTCAGTCCTCATTTGGCTGTTTTTGGTGTCTTTTCTCTCCTCAGGGTTCATTTTCTAAGGGTGCAATCCTATGGCCACTAGACAGTGGCTAGACAGCCATAGGATTAGTCGGTTTCCAGGAACCGCCTTCCCAACCCCTCCCCTGCCACCTCATAGGCAGTGCAGATCATCCCCACGCTCTGCGCTTGTAAGAGCAGTGCAGAGCAGGGAAAAGGGGGCGTTCCTAGGGGCAGGGCAGGGGGCATTCCCAGGGGTGGGGCAGGGGGCGTTCCCAGGGGCGGGGTGGGGAGCGTTCCCAGGGGCGGGGCGGGGGGGACATTTGTAAGTGCCAGTATGATACTATGTGTCATCTGGCCTCCCCACCCAGCGCTCCAATGTCCTGTGGCTAGACAGCTGAAATTGGCTGTCTAGCCATGAATGCAGGGCAGCTGGAATATGGAGGAGAGGATCCCCTCTGCACTCCTCCCATCATGCATTGGATGGGCGGTCGCCTCCGAGTTCAGAGGCGGACGTCTATCCACATAGGATTGCTCCCTCCAGTTCTTTTTGTACTTCTGCAAAACATGGAATGCCAAGCCTGCTGATACCTCTCTCTTATGTGTGCTGTTTTGGCTACACAAGAATCCATACTTCGAGAATCAGTTTCCTATTAGGATATAATTGGGCTTTTTAACAAATTATGCCATTGCAATATGTTAATTATTTTCCCCATTTTTGGCCAAACTGTTCTCTGAAAAGAAATCGGGAAAAAATAAACTAATTGAAAGAAAATCAAGTAAACTATAAATCTTTATGCCTGCCCACAAATGCACACTTGGAAACATTTTAGTAGAGTCCAGAGTGATAAGTAGCTTGTATTTAAAGCAAACATTTGTCAATCTGTTCACCATGAGCATGGGCAGGACAAGGGAGAGTGGTTGTGAAGAGTGGTTCTCTTCATAAGAGAAAAGTGTAAAATATTTCATTCAAATGGTGTATAATTGCCAATGGTAATCCACTGCTGCTTCAATTATTGACCTGGTTTACATGTCACAACAACCCACATTGGATTGTCAGTCTTGTTTGTTTCAGGGTGGCTCGTTTTGATGTGTGAACCAGAGCAGTTTCCTCAGCATAGTTTGTTAACCACATACAAGACAACCTGAGAACCAATGGCTTGTTGTTGGGTTGTTCAGGGTGGTTTGTTGTCCGAGTGGCTTGCTGTGATGTGCAACTGCGAACCCAGCATGATGGCTTGTACATGGTTTGTTGGAAAGGGATTAGGGATGTTGGAGAATCCTCCATGGACTCCAATGTAGGGATGTCAGAGAATTCCGCCACGGATCTCGGGGAGGCCGAATACCAGCGCATTCAGTCCCCCAAAATTGGTGGCAGAACGGCCTGCCACCCCCCTGCCCCCCCAGGATGAGACTTACCTGGGGCAGATCTTCTGGGCGGCGGCGACTCCGGCAGTGGCTCCGGCGGCGGCTCCGGCGGCTCTGGCAGCTGGTCTTCCGACCGGCTGCAGCCGCTGCCATTTCCAGCTTTTTTTAAAAAAAGACGTGATAGGCTACATAAAGACTTACGTAGCCTATCACGGCTAGGTTTTTTTTTAAAAAAGTGATAGGCTACATAAATGTTTACGTAGCCTATCATGTCTGACTTAAAAAAAAACAAACAACGCACGTATGCAAATGGTGGCAGCCGTGGCTGCCACCATTTGCATACGCGTGTTGTTGTTGTTGTTGTTTTTAGTCAGACGTGATAGGCTACATAAACATTTACGTAGCCTATCATGGCTGACTGCAGGGACGCAAATGGCGGCGGCTACGGCCGCCGCCATTTGCGTCCCTGCTAGCCAGCGGCCGGATGTCCAGCTGCTGGCGGAGCTGGCTGGTGGCTCCACAGAATCCCTGCGGAGTGGAGCCGGCTGGCCAGGATTCTGGGGGGAGGTGCGGAGCGCCTCCCCCCCGGCGAAGATTCCGGGGGAAGGGACAGAACGCCTCCCCCCCACCATCAACATAATCCGCGAACAGGTAAGTGACTTTCGTACATCCCTACTCCAATGAGGCCGTATTCTAGTGAATCCGGCCCCCCGAAGACCGGGGAGGATCGGATCTCCTACCTCCTCCTCTATCGCAAAGTCCTTGCTGGCGGATCCTGCCTGCCGCCGGCTCCGAAGCCCCAGTGGTACAGCCACCCAAGTCCACGGAGCCTCTGGCTGGGGCCGCCCACAGCCAGACTTCCGTCTGCTGCTGGGCTGCAGCTGCAAATGGTGTCCGGAGTAGGGGACACTATTTGCATCCCTTCCCTTTGCCGTGATTGGCTACGTAAATATTTACGTAGCCAATCATGGCAAAGGGCAAGGACCCAAATGGCATCCCCTATGCTGGACGCCATTTGCGGACACAGCCTGGCAGCAGCCAGCTGCAGAACGAAGAGGACAGACCCGGACCGGCCGGCACCAGGTAGGGTCCGTCCCGACCTTAGTTCGCGGGGTGGTGGTGGGGAGCAGTCCGTTCCGCCATGAATTCTGGGGGGGCAGATTCTAAAGAATCCGGCCTCATTGGAGTCCGTGGCGGATTTCTCCGCCATCCCTACCTCTGAACTCAGAGGCGGGCAACTATCCAACGCAAGGTGAGCACAGCATGGAGGGGATCTCCTTCTCCATGCTCTGGCTGCCCTGCATTGTGGCTAAACAGCTGATTTTGGCTGTCTATCCAGTGCACGTCAGAACGGAGGGGGTGAGGGGGAGGAGGCTGGACAGTGCATAATGATGCTTCTGTGGTCTCCTCCCAACCCCCGGGAATGCCCCCTTTTTGCCTGCTCCATGCTGCGCTTCTGAGTGGGGAGACAGGGACAAATCATGGTGCCTATGAGGTGTTGGGGAGGGGAATGGAAGTGAAGTGATGCCCTGGCTCCAAGCTCGGTTCCCAGAGAAACTGAACAATCCTATGGCCATGGAGATACTGTCTAGCTCCCTAAAATAATCAAGGAGCTGGATCAACTCCCCTATGAGGGAAGGTTAAAACAGCTGGAATTGTTTAGCTTGGAAAAAAGGCAAGTAAAAAGGCAAGGGGAGTCATGATAGAGGTGTACAAAATTATGCATGGTGTGGAGAATGTAAATAGGTAGACATTTTTCTCCTTCTCTCATAATACTTGAACCTGGGGTCATCCCATGAAGCTGATTGGTGGGAGTTTCAGGACAGATTAAAGAAAGTACTTCTTCAAACAGCACATACTTAATCTATGGAATTCACTACCAGAAGATGTGGTGATGGTCACCAATTTGGATGGCTTTAAAAGGTGGTTAGACAAACTCCTGGAGGAGAAGGCTACTAGTCCTGATGGCTATATGCTACCCCCCAGTACCAGAGACAGTATGCCGATGTACACTAGTTGCTGGGGAACATGGGCAGGTGGGTGCTGTTGCACTCATGTCCTGCTTGTGGGCTTTGCGTTGACAGCTGGTTGGCCACTGTGTAAACTGAATGCTGGACTAGATGGACCTTTGGTCTGATCCAGCATGGCTCTTCTTGTGTTCTTATAGAAGTGCCAGATTTATTTTAATGGAGATGTTTTCTTTTTAAAATTGTGATTGTACTTTTAGTTTGATGTACAAGGTATTGTCATCATATATATTTCCCTCTGGCATTTGCTTTAAAGAAACTAGATTATCAGGTCCTAAACATCTGCAGTAACAGATCTTTCTATGCTATATTAGGATACGATCTCCACACACTAGTGCAATATCATGGTGTGTGCTATTAAATTGGTGTGGATGTTAGAACACCCAACCTACATAATGATATGCGAAGACTTGCATAAATGGTTTTGTTCTGGGAAGTGGGTAGGGGGAGGGAGGAGAAATAAGCTACCAAAAGCTGGTGTACTGTTTTGAAACCTTTCATTGAAAAGGATGTTTTTGATAACCCAAAGAAAAAAAAATGTATGCAGAGATGCACTACCTACAGGCTTATTATAAAATCCTGACTATGCAGTTAAGATGCAGCTGCTAGCAATTCATCACCTAACTTCTCTTCATTCCTATTGGCGGATTATTTTAGAATTATGCTAGCAGATGCAAAACTTCCTGTGCTTACATGCCACAGTTTTTACTGATTAACAGCTTAAACCATATAGTTTTATTTTTACATCTCTTCTTTCCTCTATTTTCCATTATCTTTTAAACTATATATCACAAGCAAAACTCTTTTCTTTCAAAGTATAGTGTATTTAGGAAGTTGATGGTGCAATTTACCTATTCAAGTGGATGCCTGCACATAGGAAGATACTGGATTGAATATAAATAGTATGAATAAAAATGCTTTGAATTGGGGAAGTGGATAGTGGTTGTGGAGCAGTTTGCTGCCTGAAAATCTCTTTGTTCTGTTTTCATATTTTTCCTGTGTCTACACTCTTTCTTCAGGAAATAATAATAACATGGGAATTTCCTCATGTTCAATGTAGCCAACTGACTGCCAGTTAGCCATGGAAGGGGGCTCTAACAGCGATAGTGCCTACTGCATGCATCTATCTAGTATTAAAGTACTGTAGTGGGTATTAGCAATATACCTTCATCTCTCAGGAAGCATCTCTTTGGGTAGGTGTATTGGCCCCAGGAATGTAGCCAAGCCATTTATAGTGTTAGAGGGGCCCAGAGATCCATAATGCTTGCTTAAGTTCATTATTGTTGCAATTCCCTTGCTAGTAAGCCTCTGAACATGTGAAGATGATTCAGAGGGCTGCTAGCATGGCCTAGCACATTCCATACTAATGAGTGAGAGTGTTATCAAGCACTCTGCCTGGGAAGCGAAGTTTGTTTACAGGTGGCTGAGCTGAGAACCAAGTGCTGTTAGTTTATGCTGGGAATGAATGCTAGGGGGTGCTTGCTGCTGTTATACTGTTAACATGTATTGTATAAAACCCATTTGACCCAATGGCTCATGGTTCAGAGAAGCTGTCTGATCCAACCACCTATGTGATGTAAGTTACTCAATAAAGTCTTCTTGTAACTAAACCATTGAATCTGATTTATCACTATCTTGGCACCTCTAACCTAAGAGTTCAACGCCTATGGCCGGGGCACCGGTGTCTTTTACCCTGGCACTTTATCTGCAGGTCCAATGCCTTTTTTGCTTCCATTTAGTTAATCTTTATGTTAAATGGTCGTAGCCCATACAACAAACACTTCTTGCTTGCAGGGTTGCCATGGGGTAAGGGCACTTCCTGCTCCCTGGGCTCCATCTCAGATCCAGTCTTCCTCACATTCTCCAGATCCTGCTCCAGACCTCACCTTGCTCTGGGTTTCTCCCCATGATTCAGAACGTTCTATTTCTAGACATTACCCAGGTATCAGAATGTTTTGCAACCTTGGGCTGTAGCAGAAAAATGAACAGTATACAGAACTGACATGTAAACTGAACATAAACTGGGACCACTGAGATTCAAAAGGTGCTATTTATGCTTGCGGGAAATTGCTGCACAGCCAGAAGTTTTGTTCTTTGGAATTCTGCTTGCTGCTGCAACCCCCAAAGCCTGCAAGTCACTGTACTTTTTTGAAAAGATACTTGTCTGCGAAAACTGAACTACAAACATATGTTAGGTATGGCACCAAATTTCAGAAGGGGGAAGTACTGGAAATGAATTCCCCAGTTCAACAAAAATGAATTATGGACTAATTATGAGCTGTGCCAAATGCCCCTCCAAAGTTTGTATCCATGTGTAATTCGCTTGCCTCAAAACCAGACTTCCTTGTTCCCCTTCTTCCTTTCTTTTTTGTGAGGTGGGAGGAGAAGGGAAACTGATCTCAGAGAAAGCTGGGGACAGAAAGGGTCAATTTTAAGTTCCCACTGTGATCTGAAACACAGAATGGAGGCCTTCAGGCATGTTCAAAACTGAGAAAGGAACATAAGAAGGTGTATTAAATCAGACCATGATCATTCTATCTAGTTCAGCACTAACTGGCAGCAGCCAGATGCACTGGGTGGGGGCTTTTTAATCCTTTGTCCCCCGCTGCAGTCTTAATTGTGATCAGGTGGAGCTGTGCTTATGATTTGCACTGGACAAAAAGTTCCCATTTGCACCCATTTGTGTTGGAGTAGATAATACTGGGCTAGACAGACCAGTGATATTACTCTATAAAGCACTTCCATAGAAATTTGAAGTGAGAAACTGCAAAATTCAAGTTCCTTATGTTGAAATGTTTCAGTATAGTAATTTTGATTTCATTTCTCAAGGGCTAAAATGGACCATGCATGATTCTTTCACCATGTAAAGCTCTTGTTATAACTCCCCATCTTCCTAAAAATTGCACAGGTGAGAGACATCAAAGTATCCCAGGTCATAGTTTGAAGGCACATGAGGCAGCCACCTTGCTGAAGCTAAGCAGGTCTGGGTCTGGTCAGTGATTGGAGGGAGACCACTTGGGAACCACATGTAGCCACCTTGAGTTCCACAATGGAAGAAAGATGGGGTATAAATGTAATAAATGAATGAAATTTTGATTTGGCAGCTCTGCAGTTGCATGAAATTTATGAGTGAATCATAAAATATCCATGCATTCAGACCACAAGACTTAAGGGTCAGGACCTAAGACATGGTAAGTTAGCTTATATTATGACATTGGTGTTTTAGGAAGTATTAACATAGAAGTTGAAGTAGGATCGTAAATGTAAGATTGATAGGAGAGCAGTGTGGTGTAGTAGTTAGAGTAATAGAACTGGATGAAGGAAGCCTGTGTTCACATCCCCACTTAGCCCTAATGCTCATTGGATGACCTTGGACCAGTTATTGTCTTTTTCAGTCTTACTTATCTTTAGGGATGTCAGAGAAATCCGCTGTGGATTCAAATGAGGCCGGATTCTTTGGAATCCAGCCTCAGGAATCCTCAGCAGATTGGGACCACTTACCTCCGCTCCAGGAGGACTGGAGGTGGAACGGCACTCAGCTGCTTCTTGCCAGCCAGAGCCGTTCGCCTCCTCCCTGTCCCTGCCAATTGCCATGTCTTTAAAAAAATAATTAAAAAATGGTGCTCAGGAGGATATGCCCATAGACTTATATGCAAATAGAGTCATCAATCTTGCATCTAAGTCTATATGTCCATAGGCTTATACGCAAGATTCACGGCTCTATTTTGCGTATAGGTCTATGGGCACATCCTGCCGAATGCCATTTTTTATTTTTTATTAAAAAAATTAAATAAAAATAGGCAGCGCAGAACAGCCCTGTGCTCCACACTCGGAAGACAAGCATGGAGTGGCAAAAATGGGGCGTTCCTGGGGGCGTGCCGGGGCGGGGAAGTCAGAAATGCCAGTATGACACACCCTACATGCTGTCTGGCTGCCGCTTCCCGCGCTCCGAGGTCCCCCAGCTAGATAGGCAAAATTGGCTGTCTAGCCATGAATGCAGGGCGGCTGAAGCACAGAAGGAATGATCCCCTCCATGTTTCTCCTGCCCTGCACTGATAGGCGGTTCCCTCCAAGTTTGGAGGCGGCCGCCTATCCTGATAGGATTGCGCCCTAAGTTGTTGATTTTTGAAAAATTGTGTCAAGTTGAATCTTTTACAAAAGTGTTTATCAGTTTTTCTACTTTTTTCTCTCTTGATTGTTGTCATTTTTTTTAAGTAGGAGGTAGCATTTGGTATATGGACAAACACAAATATTTAAATATATTTCAACCTTCACCCGAGTTTGTTTCTTATTTTATTTCTCTCTTTTACTTAGATTTGTAGATCAGCTGTGCTAAAGACTGCATAGCATGTCACCCTTCAGAATCTCTTCATGTGTTGAACAGATAGATGGACTCTGCTGCTGCTCAACCAGTTGAAAGAAATTTGGAAAAATCCCATTCTTTGGCTTATGACAGGGCTGTTTCTGTAACAGCAGTGGCAGCTTCTGTAAACAATGAATGATTTTCGCATTTGACATAACTATGGGGCAATGAATTGCTCACGGATGCTAAACTTGGACTTCATTTTTGTTCAGAGTAATAAGTTCAGCTTCTGTTTGTAGATCCTGCTAATTTAGGACCACCACATGGCAAAAATGAAATGTGCCTCCAAGTTTAATGGGAAGTACAATTATATGGATCAGCTTCCTCTCTCTCTCTCTCTCTCTCTCTCTCTCTTCCTTTTTGATGCAATAGACAGATGCAAGTGCTGAATTTAGAGAGCAGCTTTAATAAAGGCTTTTTGCTTGGACCCTACAAGAGTCATTTGGTGATGGGGCAGGAGGATAATATATTTTATTGTTTGTGGTCATTCAGTTCTTCACCTCATCTCTTTCAAAAATAGAATACTAATTATCTTTGCATGAAACACTTTTGCAATAGACTTCAATTTTCTCTAGAAAATCTACTACAAACTTAATTTCAGTGATTAATCTCTGATGGACTTCCTTTTGTTGTTCTGTGTAACAGGCTAATGATTATTAATACCACCTGGGCAAAGGAAATTATCTAATTAACATTAGAGCATCAAGATGACCATGCATTTGATGGTTCTTGTGGGCCAACACAGCTGTCCAAAAAGAAAAAAAGAGGAATAATTATGCTTGTTATCACCAATAACTTATTATTTAAAATAAATAATGCAAAGATGTACTTCATCATTATTGTCCATTCCTATCTGACACATGCATGCTTGCTGCATAAGCAGATGGGAAAATAGTCGACACAGGTTACAAGAACTTGTGTCTCTGTTGTTTCTATTGTTTTAATAGAGACATTTTCTTGATTCTGCACACCTTGTAAGAATGAATCACACTGACAATCAGGCATGGAAACAAAAGTATAAGAAATATTTAAACTGTAATATCCCTAGCACTAGAGTACTCTGAGAAAGGCATTTTAAAAATAGAGAAACAACTCTATTATAATAGATAGAATGTGATCCATTTCTTTGGTTTTGCACCCAAATCTATGTGAATGACCACTGAAAGAGATGATTCTTTCAGTGCCCATTCACATAGATCAGCACTGAAAGACAGAATGTGGACCTGTTCACATGATGCTTTGAGAGACCATTGTAAGTTGACTTTTTTGTCAGCCTCTGCTGACCCCTCCCGAGTTCAGTCATCCCATCACTAGCTCAGTCTGGGGCAAAATGGCTAAGTCAACATCTGCTGGTTAAAAAAAACAAGAGCAGTGACTTGGTCACTAAAAGTTGTGTACATAGATTGTGACCCTAGGCGCTGTAAAATGCCGGTGTGTCTTTTCAACACATCTTGATTTTATAATTGAATTTTATGTGGAGTGGAATTCATTTGGAGCTAGGCTGTCTGACAAAGTTGAGCATAAGAGGCAAGCAGTTTAACATATTAGCATCTTCTAATTCTCAGCTGTAGGAAGACAGACTGTACATTCTAAATATAAATAAATAATAGACATAAAAGTAAAATGTGACTCACAATATAAAATGCTGTAATCACATTTGTTGAAATTAAAACTGTTCAGGGTAATAGTGCCTGACTGTATTGGTTACTTTAAGGATGTGCTTACAAAAAAGCTTAAAACTGCTTCTTAGGCTGCAATCTATTTTGCAGCCATCCATGCCTCCAAAATCCTGTAGACATTCTCTTCTAAATGCCGAGTTACTGTATATGTGGGCCCCATTAAGCAATAAAGGGACAGCTCTGTGTGCACAAAGAGATGTTATGTAGAAGAGACTGTTCTGTGGGTTCCCCCCACCATCGAGGCAACATGGGTGACTACCAGGGAGAGAGGATCTTCTCAGTAGTGGCACCACAATTATGCAATGCCTGGTGCCGACTTTGTTTTTGTTATCATTATAGTACCAGGCAAAGACCTTTTTATTTCCCCAAGGCGTTTAATATTTTATGAGCTTTGGGACTATTTTATCCTGCTTGAGTTTTACTGCCTTATTAGTTGTTTTTTAAGTTATTTTAGCTACATTTCATTTTTACTGAATATTTTTGTAAACCACCCTGATATATAAATATCCCAAATAAGTACATAAATAAATTTGTGTTCAAAACTGGCTGCTTCTCTGATGTGACAGAAGAAACCTACACATAAAGGAGCTGTGTATACGTATTAGAGCCTGGAAGCCATAGCAAATTTCTGGTTTTGAGTGTAATCACACTCACATACTGTCAAAATAATATAACATGTATTTTTCATTGCACAGCATTGGTTTTAGTTATGATGCTTTAAACACCATTTATTAGCCTTATTGCATTTATACAGGTCCTTTAAGTACAGATGCCCTACTGTCAGCCAACAGATGACCAAAATGCTGTATAAGAGGGTTTGATATGTCCATTTATTGTAGCATTAATACTGAGTGTTGTTGTTGTTGTTCAGTCGTTCAGTCGTGTCCGACTCTTCGTGACCCCATGGACCATAGCACGCCAGGCCTTCCTGTCCTGCGCTCTCTCCCGGAGCATGATCAAGTTCATATTCATTGCATCGGTGATGCTATCTAGCCATCTCATCCTCTGCTGTCCCCTTCTCCTTTTGCCTTCAGTCTTTCCCAGCATCAGGGTCTTTTCCAGAGAGTTTTCTCTTCGCATTAGGTGGCCAAAATATTTCAGCTTCAGCTTCAGTATTTGTTCTTCCAATGAGCAGTCAGGGTTGATTTCCTTTAGGATGGACTGATTTGACCTCCTTGCAGTCCAGGGGACTCGTAAGAGTCTTCCCCAGCACCACAGTTCGAAAGCATCAATTCTTCGGTGCTCAGCCTTCCTTATAGTCCAGCTCGCAAAGCCATACAATACTACTGGGAAAACCATAGCTTTGATTAGACGGACCTTTGTCAGCAAGGTGATGTCTCTGCTTCTTACTATGCTGTCTAGGTTTGCCATAGCTTTCCTTCCAAGGAGCAAGCGTCTTTTAATTTCATGGCTACAGTCACCGTCTGCAGTGATCTTGGAGCCCAAGAATGTAAAATCTGTCACTGCTTCCATTTCTTCCCCTTCTATATGCCAGGAAGTGATGGGGCCAGATGCCATGATCTTAGTTTTTTTAATGTTCAGTTTCAAACCAGCTTTTGCACTCTCCTCTTTCACCCTCAACAAGAGGCTCTTTAGATCCTCTTCGCTTTCTGCCATTAGGGTGGTATCGTCTGCATATCGGAGGTTGTTGATAATTCTCCTGGCAATCTTAATTCCAACCTGTGATTCATCCAACCCGGCGTTTCTCATGATGTACTCTGCATATAAGTTAAATAAGCAGGGTGACAATATGCAGCCTTGTCATACTCCTTTCTCAATTGTGAACCAATCGGTTGTTCCATGTCTGGTTCTTACTGTTGCTTCTTGACCCTCGTACAGGTTTCTCAGGAGACAGGTAAGGTGGTCTGGTACTCCCATCACTTTAAGAATTTGCCCCAGTTTGTTGTGATCTACACAATCAAAGGCTTTAGCATAGTCAATGAAGCAGAAATAGACGTTTTTCTGGAATTCTCTTGCTTTCTCCATGATCCAGCGAATCTTGGTGATTTGATCTCTAGTTCCTCTGCCTCTTCGAAACCCAGCTTGTACTTCTGGTAGTTCTTGGTTCGCATATTGCTGAAGCCTAGCTTGTAGGATTTAGAGCATCACCTTGCTGGCATGTGAAATGAGTGCAATTGTGCGGTAGTTTGAACACTCTTTGGCGTTGCCCTTCTTTGGAATTGGAATGTAAACTGACCTTTTCCAGTCTTGTGGCCACTGTTGAGTGTTCCAAATGTGTTGGCATATTGAGTGCAGCACTTTAACAGCATCATCTTTTAGGATTTTCATGAAAAACGAAGATCAACCTCAGCTTCTTCAGCATCAGTGGTTGGGGCATAGAGTTGAATTACTGTGATGTTGAATGGTTTGCCTTGGATTCGTACTGAGATCATTCTATCGTTTTTGAGATTGTACCCCAGTACTGCTTTTCCCACCCTTTTGTTGACTATGAGTGCTACTCTATTTCTTCTAAGGGATTCTTGCCCACAGTAGTAGATATGATGGTCACCTGAATTAAATTCGCCCATGCCTGTCCATTTTAGTTCGCTGATTCCCAAGATGTCGATGTTCAGTCTTGCCATCTCATGTTTGACCACCTCCAGCTTACCTTGATTCATTGATCTGACATTCCAGGTTCCTAAACAATATTGTTCTTTACAGCATCGGATTTTCTTTTCACCACCAGACACATCCACAGCTGAGTGTCCTTTCGGCTTTGGCCCAGCCGCTTCACTCTTTCTGGCGCTACTTGGAAATACCCTCTGCTCTTCCCCAGTAGCATATTGGACACCTTCCGACCTGAAGGGCTCATCTTCTGGCGTCATATCTTTTTGCCTTGTGATACGTTCCATGGGGTTTTCTTGGCAAGAATACTGGAGTGGGTTGCCTTTTCCTTCTCCAGTGGGCCACATTTTGTCAGAAGTCTCTGCCATGACCTGTCCGTCTTGGGTGGCCCTGCATGGCATAGCTTATGGCTTCACTGAGTTACGCAAGCCCCTTCGCCACAACAAGGCAGTGATCCATGAAGGGGAATATTGAGTGTATCAGGTAGCAATGAATGAATACTTTGAAATATCAAACTTGGATTAATAAGAATTTTGTTATGACAAGCATTTGTACTTAGAAGTATTTGCCCAGTTGTTTATACAGCTAGAAACATTTTTTTATCATGGTTTGTTTGTGCCTGTATATAGGTAACTGTATATACATGTGATCTGTATGTATTCCTTGCTTGTTTATTGACCTTCCCCCACTCTCCCATGGCAAGTAGTTGAAAGCTAAGCCCTAAATATTTATTTATAATCCTTCAAATTAATTATTTGAACTACATACTCGACTGTAGTAATGAAGACTAATGCAGTGGTAGTGTGGTCTCTGGAGGATATAAAGTTCAGATTAGCCTAGTGATGTCGATAGGACACCTGTGATAATGGCAATGTGACACTGTTCCTCAAATCTCCACATGGCTTCACACACCTTCTTTACAGCATCAGCTCACTTGCCATATCTTGAAGCTCTCCGTGGTCTTTTCCCATTCAACCTTTAAGCCTGCATTTTCCAGTGATCTTTATCCTCCAATTCTACTACCCTCAGCTGCCCACACATAATCTGTGCTCCTAAGGCTCTACACTCTTCTCTTTTCATAAAACACCCCTAGTTTTATGCTTCCTTTAATCAGGGTAGGAGGCACTCTTCTGGACCCTCCAAGATCCCAAAAGAGGAATATAGACCCTGATGAGACTTTGACTTCTATCTCTCAGCCATGGAGTGAATAGTTTCATAGCTTGATGAGCTTTCAGCAGCCACACAGCCAGCACCTCAGAAGCAGGAATAGGCCTTATAAAGCCTGCTTCCTGGCTCTTGTCTGAAATCTCATTAGATCTTTGACTCAACCAAGTCCCATAAAATGACAGCCTGTAGAGCAGGGGTAGGCAACTATGGGAAGTCCGGGGGGGGGGGCATTTTCACCTGCAAGATTCCCCCACCCCACAGCCTGCACTCCATAGGGCACTGAATATGCTGTGGGGCACCCTGGAATCCTTTTTAAAAAACTGATGTTTTGCTGCCAAAATTAAGTGGGAAACCACTACAGAGGGCTAACAGGGTCAAATTTATCTTGCAAATAATCTAAATTTGACCCTTTTAGTGCCCTGTAATGCTAAAAGCACCATTTTGGGGATAATTTTCCCCCACCACTGAAACTGGTGGTACAGGGGGGGGGGCATATATGGACCATAGGCCTTGTGTTGCCTACCCTGCTCTAGAGCATCCTTTGAGGCTTGCGCTTTTTCATTAAACCTTGGGATTGCCTTCTTTTCCCTCCATGGCAAATTCCCATCATGGAAAATATTCCCTCTCCCTTGAGTCTTATTATACATTTCTCATTACAACAACTGATATCCAGAGTCTGTGGCAGACACCTATGCAAAACTGCAAAGCAGACACATTCAGTGCCTGTACTTGTATCACTTTTAGGCCATTATTTTTTAACAATGAATACCTCATACAAATGAGAAATGCTTCTCACATGCCCACAAACTTGAAACTGTTATGAAGATGTTGAGGCCTTATCATATTTTCATTTTCCCTTTTACGGTTACAGTGTAATGATGCATATAATGTGATAATGTACAATGCAGATGGAGTCATCTTTAAAAAGATGGTGTAATATTACAACAACACAGTGTGTTGCTTTGTGACAACCAAGGTGGGAAAATCACCATGTTAAAGGTGATTTATTAGGTTTCTTTTGCAAATACAATCTGCCAGAAAATATTTAATCTGGAGGGAGTTATAGAAAAAGAAAGGAAGGACTAAGAAAATATTTTGGAGCTGAGGCTAATTGGAAGGGGGCATAGAGAGGGGAGAGAATGGGTTAATGTAAATATTTTCACTCCTTTACATTCCTTTATTTTTGTTAATGGGTGAGTCATGTTTACTCAAAGACATTCTGAAAGATCTTTTAGTAGTGCAGGCTTAGTTTTGGTTTTCCTATTGTGGGAGGAGGAACATCATAAGGCTTATTTTGTAGCTCTCTAACAAATCACAGATAAGTCTCCCTAAAATAACTGGGATTGATTGACGTTGTGAGCTAGGTGTGTAGCAAACTGCATACTTACATGTAGTTCTTGATTTTGTACAATATTAGAGTGAACAGTGAAGCTGATGAGCCAAGGCCCCATCAAGCCAAAATATTATGTTTTCTACCCACTTCTTCAGTAACCTCTGCAGGTCACTACTGAGGTTAAGAACTTGCAACTCTATAACAGGCAGGGGTCCTATTGCTGGTGTTTGTCCTTTCAGGGTTTTTCATACTAGCACTGCATACTGATCCATGGATCACTGACATCGTTCTGCTGATGTTTAATTCTTGCCCTAGTAGTTTTGAACTTCAGGGGGAGCCTTCTTAAAGATCTTTTGCATTAATGCCTGGTTGTGCAGTCCTCTGAGTCAGCAGATCAAATATGCTTGAAGACAGTTCAGCTCTAAGCCATAATAAACTGTTCCCAACCATCTGCCATCTGAGAAAGGAATGTAGGCTTGAGATAGGCAATAGATTTTTCTGAGAGTTCAAGGTTGTAGGATAGAGCCTTTTTTTGCCCATGATTTTTGCATGCACTGATTTCCACAAATATCTAACTGCGATCTCTGATCAAATATATTTTTATATTGCTTTTCAAACAATGTGCCATTTCTTTGACACAGAGGAAAGAAAGTATAATCTTTTCAGTGTGTGACATGGAATTCAGGAAAATGTAATTATGTGCCCCAGAAAGAGTTATGCAAGGGCCTGTCTTCATGGGTGATTTGCTGTGAATTGAGACTGTTTGGAGGTCTTTTGTGGCAGATGACATAATGGCCAGGCTGCAGCCACCCCAGAGTTTACCTGTGGGGAAGCTACATTTTTGCAGAGTACTTTTACTCCGTTGTTTTTCTTTCATTTGGCACGCCTGCACTTCAGCTGCTGTGTGCCCATCCCTCCGCTATAAATTCGGTATGATCAGGGCATTCCTAGGGGTGTGTATTTCACCTGGCCGTGTCCTCAGTAACCTAGGTAACTAAGATAACTCATCTGCCTTTCTAACACTTCAAAGCCCTAGAGCGCTCTTTCGAGCTTTCAGAATTGCCCTGCACTTCCTTTTCACCAGTGGGAGTAATTAACCTCAGTGATTATGCACTTCTGTTTGTGTTACTTTGCTTCTCCGATGTTGCGTAAAGTTGCTTCTCTGATGCATAAGAGCAGTAGCGATCTGGCGAGGTCTTAAGATCACGGGAGCCTGTCTTTGCAAGCAGGGAGAAAATGCCCAGAGAAGGAGAAAGGGTGTGTGTGTGTGGAAGCTATAACTCTACAAGTTTACTGGAATGGGGTGAAATTGGGGTGGGTGAATGCTGTCAGGGGGAACCTTAAGATGCTGCACTAGATAATCAGGATTTTGGCTTCTTCAAGGAAATCTGCGCACATTGGGAAAAGGGGGGAGAGGAATAACTCCATGACAGTTTGCTGGAATGGGGTTTGCACTGGTGGGGACTGGGGAGGTCTCATGGGGAATGAGTATTTAGCCTGCCTTTTAGCACTGTTTCTAGCCTTCAGAATTGTGAATTAGTTACTCTCTATTCATAAAATGTAGTAGCAGGGGGGAGCCTGGACAGGAGCAAAACAAGCCTTTCTCATTGGTTGAGCAGTCCCTGCCAGGTTGATGATGTTCAGCTCTATTACCCCTGCCCCACCTGGAAGTATGTTCCTTTCCTTTCAAACACTGTGTGACCTGTGAAAACCAGATTTTTAAGGTACGGTACACTTGGCTTCTCTTGCTTCATGTTTTCCTGATGGATCAAAGCCAATTCCATGAAAATCTGGATAATACTCCAACACTCTTCTCATTCTGTTGTTGCGAAGATCCCCCCCCCCTTTACCCAAAAGGTCCAAGATTCAAGCCCCAATATGTCAAGGTAGGACTGGAACCTAGAGAACCACTACCAGTCATTCCGTAGACAATATGAAGCTAGATGGATGCTATGGTCTAACTAGGTATAAGGCAGCTTCCTATGTTCTTGATAATAAGTGGCATGAATGGCAAAAGTAGCATGAATATTATCAGGCTTCACATACATCTACATGAAAGCATGTTCTTCCTGGAATATGGTGGAATGACCCACCATACAATTACAAAAAATACTGAGGTTCTAGTACAATGACTCCATACAGTGACTTCGTACAATAAGACTAGACTACAGGAGATCCATGATTGGATATCTAGTTTGTTTGTTGTTGTTGCTAAGTGTAAATAAACCTGCAGGAGGGTATTGCA
The DNA here is from genome assembly GCF_057233095.1 of Heloderma suspectum. Classification (NCBI taxonomy): domain Eukaryota; kingdom Metazoa; phylum Chordata; class Lepidosauria; order Squamata; family Helodermatidae; genus Heloderma; species Heloderma suspectum. Next base: position 72,861,577 of record NC_139460.1, on the reverse strand, counting down.
ATTCAAATTAGGGCTACGGTCCTGGGGAAGGAGAAGAAACCCCTTTCCCTTGTGCAATTCTCCTGATCAGAATTGCTTCTCCAGTAAAACATACAAGTCTCATGTGTTAACTTATTGCATCCCATGGGGCAAATAGCATTTCCTGGGGAGTGTTTTAGATCAGCAAAATGGCATGGGCAAAAGGGTTCATTACCTTCCCAGCTTCCCTCAACATCATGAACATAAACATAATCCCCCCCCCCCTTTGTGGTAGCTTAAAAGATAAAGACCTTGGGAAATACCATAACAAATCTCTCATGGCACATTTAAGTTGGCTGTAACCTGACTCACTACAGAGCAGCAAGGAGCAGGGGTAGTCCATCTGAAGACTGCATTGTTGCTTCATGGCTGCCCAGACATATATATGCTTTTTTTCAACTGAGTGGTTATGAAATTGTCATTTTGCCACTATTTGTCTCTTTTCCTTTTGAAAAGAAATATAATCATCCTTTTCCAAAATAAAAAGGGCTGATATGATTATTACAAAAGAAAGAAAAATCTATACATTCGCTTGATGCTATTCCAAAACCAAATGAAGTTAAATGTAAGTTACGCTTGAGCCCTGAGCGGGACTAAAATTTCCAGCATTGGCAGCACCCCAAAGGCTGGCTGCTGATATGGAGCGCAGAAAGGATGTAGGAATTGGCTTGTTGATGTTCCCTGAGTAATGGCTCCCAAGGAGCCTGTATCTCATCTACAAAAGGACACCATCTGTTGAAAAGGGTGCTGCCAATCTCTAAATTTACTCAGAGTATTGCAGTTTTTCAGTCCTGTCCTTTCCTATACTGTCCTTCAAATAATCTTCATTGTGTTTTAACTTAGAAATTTCTCATAGTCATAGCCAAGTTCTCAGGATGAAAAGTTATTTAAAATCAATACATAGGCCCCTTCACATGCTCTTCTTAAAGATGCATGTTTGTGAATACTAGGTATGTACTTAAATATCCTTTAGAACAATACCACAGAGTTTTTAAAAAAATACATTTTTGAATTTTGAGATGTAGTGAGGTAGAATATGTTTACAAATATTGTGAAGTTATATGAGTAGATTATATTTAAAGAATGACTGAAAAAGCAAAAGAAACCAGAAATTATGCAAAGAGATTAGAAGTAGAGGCAAATATGTGACTACATTGTAAACATGCTGGGCAGAATCCACCCAAAATTGAGCAGTTGGATCACTTAATGTGATGTTAAATATGTGTTTAAATATCTTCCACTGAAATCAATCAGATTAAAGTGCTTAGTTTTGGCTGGATTATGCCCATAATTTATCACTGTTCAGACTATATTGTAGAAAGTATATCCTAGAGTATTGTGTTTTGGAATACTCTAATTTACCTGGTGGCCATAAGGATATAAAATTATCCCCAAAAATCTACTGGTTTAAAAGACCAGACTTAAGGCTGATCTTTTTCATGTTGGTCCAAGCTCCAAACAGCCAAAAAATTGAAAGCTAAGGCTGTTGCCTTAACCAACATGCCCTGTGATCAGCGATGATGTGCAATGTCACAAATTATGCTTGCTTACAATTTACCTCAACGCATCCACACTTTCCCTGGAGGCTGCCCTCATGGGGGATTTGCTGCGAATTGGGAGCATTTCAAGGTCGTTGGTGGCAGATGATGTCGTGGCCAATCTGCAGCCATGCTGGAGATTTCCTGTGGAAAAGATGGTTTTCTGAGAGTACTTTTATTTGCTTTTATTTATTTAATTCAGGTTCTCTACTCTTCTGGTGCTGTGTGCCCCTTGCACATTTACTTCAGCATAATAGCCCTGCTCAGGGGTGTATCTTTCACCTGGCCATGACCTCACTGAGCCTTTCCAGCCTTCAGAATCATCCTGCATGTCCATTTCTCCAGGAATTAGCCTCCATGATGATGCACTTCTCTGATGTTTGCATTACTTCACTTCTCCATTGTTGTGTTAAATCACATCTCCGGTACTGTGTAAAGTCTCTTCTTTGATGTTATGTAAAGTCGCTTCTTCAATCTGGCAAAGTCTCAGGAGTCTGTCAATGCAAGCAGGGATAAAGTGCCCAGAGAAGTAGAAAGGCAGTGTGTGTGTGAGCAATAACTCCAAAACATATTGCTGGAATGTGGTGCAATTGGGGTTGGGTGGGCTGTACTCAGGGGGAGCCTTCAGATGCTGCACTTGACAACTGGGGATTTTGGCTTCTCCGGGCAAAAAAATGTGCACATTGGGAAACAGGGGAAAGAGGAATAACTCCACAGCAGATTTCTGGAATGCGGCAAAATTGGTGAGTGGGGGGATGCTCTCATAGGGAGCCTATTAGTTGTTCTCCATTCATAATAATGGAGTAGGAGGGGGGAACCTGGACATGGGCTGGGAAACAAGTGTCTCTCATTGGTTGAGCAACCCCTGCCAGTTTGATGATGTTAAGTTCTACTTCCCCACCCGGAAGTATGTTCCTTTCAAGTGCTGTGTGACCTCCTGAAAACTGGATTTTAAAGATACGGTACACCCAGCTTATCTTGCTTCGTGTGTCCCTGACGGACCAAAGCCGATTTCTAGGGATGTACGAATCACTTACCTGTTCCGGTCGGGGCATCCGCTGGAGGGGGGAGGCGCTTCGTCCCTCCCTCCAGAATCCTCAACGGGGGGATTGATTCCTCGATGGCCGGTTCTGCTCTGCGGGGATTCCGCGGAGCCGCCGGCCGGCTCCGCCAGCAGCCAGACATTCAGCCGCTGGCTAGCAGGGACACAAATGGCGGCTGCTGTAGCTGCCGCCGTTTGCGTCCCTGTATTCAGCTGTGATAGGCTACGTAAAGACTTACATAGCCTATCACGGCTGGGTTAAAAAAAAAAAAAAGCACATGCAAATGGCAGTGGCTACGACCGCCGCCATTTGTGTTCCTTATTTTTGGCCGTCTTAGTCTACGTAAATATTTACGAAGACTAAGACGGTGCTATTTGCGTTCCCCTTTATTTTCACCCTCTTAGTCTACGTAAATATTTATGTAGACTAAGACAGCCAAAAATAAGGAACACAAATGGCAGCGGCTGTAGCCGCAGCCATTTGTATACGCTTTTTTTTTTTTTTTACCCAGACATGATAGCTATGTAAGTCTTTACGTAGCCTATCACATCTATGTAAAAAAAAAAAGACGAGACTGCAAATGGCGGCGGCGGCAGCCGGTTGGAAGACCAGCCACTGCCGCCACTGCTGAAGCTGCCGCTGGAGCCGCCGCCATCCGAAACATCCGCCCCAGGCAAGTCTCGTCCCGGAGGGGGGATCCACGGGGGGCGGGGGGGTGGCAGGCTGTTCCGCCATGGATTTCAGGGGGCCAAATGCACAGGCATTCGGCCTCACCAAGATCCATGGCGGAATTCTCTGACATCCCTACCGATTTCATGAAAATCCATAATGAAACTCCAATGTACTTCTCATTCTGTTGTCGTGAAGATCCCCCCCTTGGTCTTTAGCATATTGCCAGCATGAGTAGTAGCCACTGATTGTCTTCTCCTCCATGAATTTTTTCTAATCTCCTTTAATAACTACTGATCCTGTAATGATTAATTTCTAGGGGACAGTGATAAGATATTTCCTCTATTAATTTGTGTAATCCACTTTTAAATCTAGAAGGGCTTTAGCACAACTTGTGACAACTAATTCCATAAATTATTACTGCGCGAAGACATAGGTTCTTTTGTCTGTTCTAAATCTCCTACCATTCAGTTGCACTGGATGACTGAGTTCTGGTTTTACAAGAAAGGGAGAAAAAAATTCTCCCTATCCACTTTCTCTATACCATGCACAATTTTATAAAGCTGTATTATATACCCCCTTAGTCATCTTTGTTTGGAAGTAAACAAAAGGAAGGCCACTGTAGGGAAGGCTAGTTTCAACCAACTACTAGGATGTTCCTTGATTTTCCATTTCACACTCTGGTAACCTCCCATTTGGATTACTGCAGTATGTTATACGTGGGACTGCCTTTGAAAACAGTCAAGAAACTTCAGCTAGCCCAAAACAAGGCAGCTAGAAGGGAGACTGGTTGATATGATCATATTATGCCAGTACATTCCCATCTTCACTGGCTACCAGTCAGTTTCTGAGTCAAATTCAAAGTGCTGGTTTTAAACTTTAAAGCACTAAAGGCTTCTGGCCAGGTTACCTGACGGAGTGTCTTTTTCCATATTTACCTACCTGGACCCTAAGGTTATAATCTGAGGCCCTTTTCCAGGTGCCTTTGACAAATGAGGCAAGGTAGGTAGCTACAAGAAAAGGCCTTTTCAGTGGTGGCACCCCATCTGTGGAATGCCCTTCCCAGGGAGGCTCACCTGCCACTTTCATTTGGGTTTTTTCAATGCCAGGCATTTTAGGAAGTGTTTTCAGTGCTTTTAAATTTTCACATTGTTTTATCCTTGCTGTTGGTTTTACCTCTCGTTATATTTAATTATTTACTGGTGGATTTATCTTGGCTTTTATCTGACCTGTTTTATTCCGATTTTGTATTTTTACATTTTCAGTTTGATATGCTGCCCGCAGATCTTAGGTTACTGAATGGTTTAAAAATGTAATAAATTTGTCAAAATCAACATTTTAACCACTGCTTTTTCAAGCTTATTCAGCATCTATCAGCATTTAGCTTCTACCAAATTAAAAGCCGCAAGATATCATCCAATTTTACCTGCTGTAATTTTCAACCCAGCCAGAAAGACCTGACATAAGAACAACTCCAACAGCACAATCTTAGACAAGTTTACTCAGAAATAAGATCCACTATATTCAGTGAAGCTTATTCCCAGATGAATGTTGACAGGATCACAGCCCAAACCAGATGTGATAAATTCAGTTCATTGCAATGGCATCATTACTATAAATTTTATTCTATGGCACATATTATAAAAAACTAAGATCTAAAATTGTGGGGTTTGTTAAAATTTCTACCTTTTTTGTCTAAATGTTGAAGGCAATGATCTTGAGAATGTCCAGAAGAGCTTCATACATTCTCTTTATACGTTAATGTTACATTTCCTCTTACTGTATATTTAACAACCATCTATTTCAAAGGTAAATATGGTAGTGTCGATATTTTAATATGCAGGTCTATTTGAAAAAGTGTATAACAATTGACTGAAGGGCTGTAGCTCTGTGGTAGACTGCTTGCCTTGAGTTCAGAAGGTCCCAGGTTCAATCCCTGGCATCTTTAGGCAGGGTTAGGGAAGAATCCTGCTGAGATTCTGGAGAGCCACTGCCAGCCAGTGTAGACAGTACTGGGCTAGATGGACCAAGGGTCTGACTCAGTATAAGGGTAGCTTCCTATGTTTCTCTAATTCTATAGGACCTACAATTATGTATAATTCCTTGTATGTACATACAATTCTGTAACATAAGCTTTAGATTTAACCTCATATGCCCGAGACTTCAGAGAAGTGTGCATTTTTGTTATCTTTTATTGTAACTCTATTTGTATTTTTTCTTGTACCCTTTCCGCTCATTTCTCACCTCCCTACCATGCAAAGACATCACTTCAGTACAGCTAGAAATGTTCCATATTGGATTCTTAGCCTCTTGTCAGTCTCACATCCTACAATAAGCTGACTGGGTTACAGAGGTCATGTTCACAGCCTTCAAGATGTCTCAAAGACCTTGGGATATCAGTCAGTGGCTAAAACAGAACGTTCTAAACAATTTACTTTTTGTAAACAGAGCATAAGCTGAGAATGTGTGTGACATTTTATTTTCAATTTTGCTTTCGATGCTGGATTGGAGCTTGTGGATGATTTTATTGTTAGAATGCCTGTCTTTATTATGTTTTCTAGCAACATTTCCCTCTTAATTGAAGAATGATGAACACATCTCTCTAATGTTTATTATTTGAATGTGGGTCCACCATGATATATCACCAGTGTTCTGTTCTGGTCTCCTAAAGGGAAAACGAAACCATCTGTATGTAGCTTTGTGGTTGGATGACTTCTGTTATCGTTGTTTGTTTGTTGACTGTTAAATACAATTTTGTATTTATCATGGAATGTGTGCTGGAGACACTGAAATTTGGCGCACATCCTTTGGGTCAGCTGGCCAAAATGATTTACAGCTCTTTCTTCATGACTAGCTTCCATTAGTCTTAAATGCAAAGTCAACATACATTCATGGGAGACCACTGCGGATGTGTTAGGATTTCTGTGTGTTACAGTTTTAATTGTACCAGGGGACAATTACCTCATGTGTCTCACAAACAGCACATTATGAAGCAGAGATTATATTCTGTTTTTCACAGTCAATCTGTTTAGCTGAATGTTCAAAAAAAGGACTGAAAGAATATCCAACAGCAAACATTTCCAGTTATAGAAAAATGCCAAGCTGCAGTTCAAAATATTTATTCTCCTCCAAACAAACACCAAATTATGTTTCTAAAGCTCCTTATTGAAATCAACTGCTACCATAATATCCATATTTGAGCAATACCTTTATTAGGCCAACAAAAAGTCACAAGATAGCGTGCAATTTTGAAGTTCTTCAGCTATGGTAAACAAAGCAAAGGGGAGGGGAGGAAAAATGCTGGGCTGATGTTGAAGCTATGGATTCTGCATTTAGTCAAATGGAATATATTGTGGGTGGGGGGAGGTAGCAGACCTTCAAATTAGTCTCTCCTAGGTGCTGTGATGGTTTCCAGTTGAACTGTACCTAAGGCTGCTGGAACGTATCACAAGGCTAAAAGAGATGACACCGGAAGATGAGCCCCTCAGGTTGGAAGGTTTCCAATATACTACTGGGGAAGAGCAGAGGGTATTTCTAAGTAGCGCCAGAAAGAGTGAAGCAGCTGGGCCAAAGCCGAAAGGACACTCAGCTGTGGATGTGTCTGGTGGTGAAAAGAAAATCCGATGCTGTAAAGAACAATACTGTTTAGGAACCTGGAATGTAAGATCAATGAATCAAGGTAAGCTGGAGGTGGTGAAACATGAGATGGCAAGATTGAACATCGACATCTTGGGAATCAGCGAACTAAAATGGACAAGAATGGGCGAATTTAATTCAGGTGACCATCATATCTACTGCTGTGGCCAAGAATCCCTTAGAAGAAATGGAGTAGCACTCATAGTCAACAAAAGGGTAGGAAAAGCAGTACTGGGGTACAATCTTAAAAATGATAGAATGATCTCAGTACGAATCCAAGGCAAACCATTCAACATCACAGTAATTCAAGTCTATGCCCCAACCACTGAGGCCGAAGAAGCGGAGGTTGATCGGTTCTATGAAGACCTCCAACACCTTCTAGAACTAACACCAAAAAAAGATGTCCTCTTCATCATAGGGGACTGGAATGCTAAAGTAGGAAGTCAAGAAATCACCAGGATAACAGGCAGGCATGGCCTTGGTGTACAAAATGAAGCAGGACAAAAGCTAATAGAGTTTTGCCAAGAGAACACGCTGATCATAGCAAACACTCTTTTCCAACAGCACAAGAGACGACTCTACACATGGACATCACCAGATGGTCAATATCGAAATCAGATTGATTATGTCCTTTGCAGACAAAGATGGAGAAGCTCCATACAGTCAGTAAAAACAAGACCTGGAGCTGACTGTTGTAGTAAAAATGTAACCTAAAAGCCATTGTATGTGCCTTAAGCACCACGTAGCATTGTAAGAGCTGCGCATGCCTGGAATGAGCAGACAGTAACCCTAAGATAAGGTTGCTAAGCAAACCGCTGGCAACCAATCAAAAGTAACACGCTGGCTGAGGAATGCAAGCTAAGTGATAAAACTGCAGCGCGGGGGTTGCCAGGGGTCGACTCTGCTTTTGAGCGTGAGCTCCTTTGTCGAACTGTTTGCAAACAATAAAATCGAGTTGGACCCAGCCTGAAGTTGACTCTCCTCTTTGGGGCAAATTGGACTAGCCTCCAGGGGGCGAAACTAGCATTTTGTGCAACAAACTGGCGAGCCAGTCAGGAGTCCCTTGGACCACCCTGGGGTCAAACGACAGAACCGGCAAAGGTGCCTGTGGGGCGCGCCGGACCGCCTTTGAGGTCTGCCACGGCACCAGAGAACGGGGGTCGGGACACCAAGGAGGTTAAAGGCGTGGACTCCATTGATTGAGTCAACCAGGCTGAACGGGTCTGAAGAGACGGCACTAGGGTGTTGGGCAGAGTAAGTACTTGATTTCTCTTCTGTCTTTCTGTTTGAGTTGCCTTCGGAGCGTCTGAGGTTTGTCAGACTCTGTGTAAACGTCTGAGGTTTGTTAGACTCCGTGTAAGTGTCGGAGGTTTGTCAGGCTCCGTGTATGGTTTCAAACAGAGGTAGGCATAATGGGGGCGGGTAGCTCCCGTTTAGAAAGCTCTGCCACTCCCTTGGGATGCATGCTAAAGAACTTTAGCAAAGTCAAAGAAAGCTATGGCACTAAGATGTCAAAAGGCAAGCTGGTTACACTCTGTCAATTGGAGTGGCCGTCATTTGGAGTCAACTGGCCAGATATCGGCTCCTTTAATGAGGCCACAATTAGAAAAGTGCATGTTATAGTTGTAAATGATGGGCACTGGGATCAGTATCCCTATATAGACTCATGGTTGAGTTGCGCTTTGAGCAACCCTTCCTGGGTGAAACAATGTAAAGGAGAGATGTGCAAACAAATGCTGGCTGCAGACCCTCGGAGAATGAAGGGAGGGAAGGGAAAGCCAATCTTAGAGGGAGAAGACGAGATAGACTTGGCGCAAGGTTTGAGGGGGCAGGATCGTGATCATGCAATTTCGCCTCAACCTCCAGTAGAAAGTACCCTAACGGTGGCCACAGCCTCTCAACCCCGGCCAGCCGGGTCCACATCGCAAAGTCTCTCTCAACCACCACCCTATGATGGAGAGTATAACGTGACTCCCTCGTGCCCTGCCGACTCCTCTTCTGACCAAGTCCCAAGACAAGTGGCCCAACCCAGCTCACCAAGACCCCTGCGGGACCCATCCCAGTTAGCAATACATTTTTCTCCTCTGGCTGAGCCAAGGGCTACCCGAAACCCGCACCCTAAATACCAGTGCCCGATGCGAGAGGTAATGACAGGGGAGGGGCAGACTGCATTTGTATATGTGCCCTTCAGCACCGCTGATCTGTTCAATTGGAAAAATCAGAATCCTTCCTTTAGAGAAGACCCTGATAAGATGCAAAGTTTATTTCGATCTGTGGGGCAGACGCATCGTCCCACATGGGCAGATGTGCAGATGATGTTGCAAACCCTACTAACATCCGAGGAAAGGCGCCTAGTGCAAGGCACCGCTAATAGGATTGCTGAGGAGCGAGTAGCAGGAACTACTAGGGACCCCCATGAATTATGCCCCCAAGTAGACCCTGAGTGGCGTCCCAACGACCCCAGGGACCGAGAGCGGAGTCAGGACTATTTGGGAATAATAGCGGAGGCATTGGGGAGAGCTGTGCCACGTGTGACTAACTTTTCAAAGTTGTATGAAGTCCGCCAAGAGAAGGATGAAAATCCCTCTGTGTTCCTAGGACGGTTGTTTGATGCATTTAGGAAGTTTAGTGACCTAGATCCTGAAGCCTCAGAAAACCAGCGCATGGTAAATACAATGTTTATAGGGCAAGCAGCACCAGATATAAGAAAGAAGCTGCAGAAAGCCGAAGGAGCCGTGGGCAAGCCACTCTCCGAGTTGGTAGAGATTGCATATAAAGTGTATGGCAACCGAGAGCAAGTAACAGAAAGAAGGGAGACAAAACGCGGCGAAAAGCAACTGGCGATGCTAGCAGCTGCCTTGAGTGGCAGCTCAGGACGCATAGAGCCTCAGCAGAGGCAAGAGGGGGGGCAGAAGAAGGGAAAGGGCCGCCCGAGGTTTGACGAATGTGCATATTGCCGAGAGAAGGGACACTGGAAGAAGGACTGCCCGCTGAGAAGGCAGAGAGAGAAGAGCCAGGGGGAGGGGCGCCAATTGAGAGCAGACTCCTCTGAGGAATGTAGCTGAAGGAGACCGGGATCTAAAGCCACCACCCTACGAGTAAGTACTCGGGAAGATCCCATGGTAAAGATAAGGGTTGGTGGCAGAGACTATGAGGCTCTGGTAGATACTGGAGCCACCTTTTCCATGATCCCTGCAAAACCCCCCCTCGCCAAAGAAAGCGGACGACACGTGACAATAGAAGGAATTGAAGGAAGAAAGGCTAGATTGCCTGTATGTGAGCCCCTCCTCACAAAGATCGGAGACAATAGACTAGAACATGCCTTTGTGGTCTCACCCACATGTCCGGTTGCCCTTCTGGGGCGGGACTTGCTGACGAAGCTGCAAGCTGAGATCTTCTTTCGTGGGGATCAAATTGTAGTACAGCTACCAGTGAAGCAGAGCTCAAATTACCAGATGGCCCTCCAGGCAACTGAAACTGTGTCAAAGGCCAAGGGGATTGAGCTCTTAGAAAATGTTGACCCGTGTGTATGGGCAGATGGAACCCCAGCTCGGGCAAAGTATGTAACACCAATCAAAATTCCCCTAAAGGAGGGAGAGCTGCCTGTGTGTGTGAAACAGTATCCTTTGAAGAGAGCTACTCGTGCAGGCTTAAAACCGCTTATTGAAAAGTTTAAGAAGTATGGCTGGCTAGTAGAGGGCTCATCCCCCTTTAACACCCCAATATTGGGGTTGCTCAAACCAAACAGCGCCTCCTACAGGCTGGTGCAAGACCTGAGAGCCATAAACAAGAAAGTTTTAGTGGATCATCCCCTGGTTCCGAACCCCCACACCATTTTGACCCAAGTTCCAGCAAATGCAAGGGTGTTTTCCGTCCTAGATTTAAAAGATGCTTTCTTCTCTATCCCACTGCACAAAGACAGCCAGAAAATATTTGCATTCGAATGGGAAGACCCAGATACTTATCATAAAACTCAATTGTTATGGGCTGTGTTGCCCCAAGGGCTCGTTTCAGCCCCCCACATTTTTGGATTAGCATTGCAGAAGGATTTGGAGCAGTGGAAAGACAAGCACCAGGAGGTGGCGCTGTTGCAATATGTTGATGACCTGTTGATAGCGAGCCCTAGTATGCAAATGGGGAAGAGAGCAACAGAGTCTTTGCTGAACACCTTGGGAGAAAGGGGGTACAAAGTATCACGAGAGAAGGCTCAGATATGCCAACCAAAGGTCACTTTCTTAGGTTATGAAATTGAAATGGGAACAAGAGCCCTGAGCAAAGATCGAATTCAAGCTATACAAAATATGCCTGCTCCTAAAAGCCCAAAGGAGTTACGAGCCTTTCTAGGTCTGACAGGGTTTTGCAGAATGTGGATTCCTGATTATGGGGGAAAGGCTAGGCCCCTGTATGAGTCTCTTACCAAAGAGGGCCTCGCAAGTTGGAAATGGACTAAGGAAAATCAGCATGCATTTGAACTATTGAAGACTGCCCTCTCACAACCTCCAGCACTCATGATTCCAAATGGGCGCAAGCCCTATAGATTGTACGTGCATGAGAACAAGGGAGTGGCCTCGGGAGTCTTGACTCAACCAGTGGGCCCGACATGGAGGCCTGTAGGCTATTACTCCAAGGTCCTGGACCCTGTAGCAAAAGGGTGGCCAGCATGTCTGAGAGCCGTTGCGGCCACTGCTACCCTTGTAGAGGAGGCACAAAAGATTGTCATGGGAGCTAACATGGAGATACACACCCCACATGGTGTACCCCAAATCCTTGGAGCAGAGGGAGGAAAGTTCTTAAACCCTTCCAGACAATCTAGATATGAGATCTTTTTGTTATCTAATCCAGGCCTCACCTATAAGCATACCACGGCCCTGAATCCAGCCACCCTTCTGCCAGAACCAGGACCCCCATGTCATGATTGTCTGGAAGTGTTAACACAAACAGTATTGATTCGATCTGACTTGACAGATGACCCACTTGAAAATCCAGAAGAAGAGTTCTTTGTAGATGGCTCAAGCAATGTAATCGATGGCACACGACATACAGGATGCGCCGTGGTAACGCTGACTGAAACTATGTGGAAAGAGAAACTCCCCGCAAGTTGGTCAGCGCAAGCAGCAGAACTCACTGCCTTGACACGTGCACTAGAATTGGGGAAGGATAAAAGAGTGAACATATTTACAGACTCACGCTATGCCTTTGCCACCGTACATGCCCATGGACTACTGTGGAAAGAACGTGGGTTCATCACAGCCTCTGGACAGAAGATTGCAAATGGACCGCAGATTGTGACACTACTGGAGGCTCTCCAACTGCCAAAGGAGGTAGCTGTGGTGCATGTAAAAGCGCATGGCAGAGCCACAGATGAGCACCAGAGAAGGGGAAATGCGAAGGCCGACATGGCAGCCAAAGAAGCAGCGCAGATGGGAGGAGAAGTAGTGTTTCAAGGCTTAGCCCATGAGATACCCCTCCGCTTGGAAGATTATAAAGCAAAATACACCCAGGCTGATGATAAAGCTGCCGAGGAAAACAAGGCCACAAAAAATCCCCAAGGGTGGTGGATAGTCCCAGGAGGAAAAGTCATGCTACCCCGGTGGCTGGCAGAAGAAGTGGTAAAACAACTTCATGCGAAGACCCACATGGGAGGCACCGCAATGGGAGACTTACTTGTTCGACAGGTTGTGGCACCGGGATTGTATGTAGAAGCCCAACGAGTCGCAGCAAGATGCCCCACCTGCCAGAAGGTAAATCCAAAAGGGGCCCGAGTGCCACCGCCAATGGGAGGACGACAGTGGGCGCACTACCCTGGACAGGCCTGGCAGATTGACTTCGCAGAGCTTCCAAGGTCAGGCCGACACCAATATTTATTGGTACTGGTGGATCAGCTAACGGGATGGGTAGAGGCCTACCCTACAAGGACAGCTACAGCATCAACAGTGGCACGCTTCCTGCTCCAGGAGCTGATACCTCGGTTCCTGTTGCCTGAGTCTATTGAGTCGGATCAAGGGAGCCACTTTGTGGGAAAGATAGTGCAAGAAGTGTCTAAAGCTTTAGGCATTAAATGGAGACTCCATACCCCATGGAGGCCTCAGAGTTCAGGTCAGGTGGAGCGCATGAATAGGACATTAAAGACAATGATAACAAAAATTTGCATAGAGACCCACTTAAAGTGGCCCCAGGCGCTCCCACTGGCTTTAACTCGCATTCGTAGCACTCCACGTAGAGGGATAAAATTGTCACCTTTTGAATTAATGTTTGGAATGCCTCCTAGGGTTCTGCCAGCAGGGTGGAGGGAACAAGTCACTGTCGATTTGGGAAAAACTGAAATTGGAGAACATGTTATTGCCTTGCAGTCTGTTTTGTCATCCCTTCACAGGTTTGCTGCACCATTCCAGAGCCTACCGCTGGATGTTCCAATCCACAACTTCCAGCCGGGGGACCAGGTGCTGCTCCAAAAGTGGAAAAAGGGCCCCCTAACTGAGAGGTGGGAGGGACCATACCAGGTGTTGTTGGTAACCCATACAGCTGTCAAGCTCAGCGGAAATGACAGGTGGACTCACTGTTCCAGAATAAAAAGGTATAACCAAGGTGAGGACACCAGCTCCCAGGGCGTGGTCACTCCGGAAGCTGACCTCCTCTCGGAAGAAGAAGCCTGCAAGCAGCGGGATAAAGACAACTGGCATAGTTATCCTATTTCAGAACTGAAATTAAGATTATGTAAAACAAGGACCAAAGATTAAGTATGCAGCAGCTGTGTCTGTTAGTAATAATCCTAAGGCTAAATCTAGCTGTAGGAGAAAACAGCATGCTGTTTCTAGCTGAAGCTGTAGCCAGATACTTGAACCTCTCGAACTGCTGGGTCTGCATACAGGCCGAAAATGAGGGAAAGGTAAGCACATGGATCCCTCATCCTCTGAACCTGACTGAATTAGTACACACCGATTATAGAATACATAAACAAACAAATGTTACTTGGGAAGATGATTTTATCTTAAGTCAAACTCCATCATGGGAAGTACGGCCTCAGTTAGGAGAATGGTGCTTCATGCAAAACAGGTCTGACACACATACACACTTTGTAGGAAATAGCAGCTGCAGGAATTATATAGTAAAGGGAGGTGCATGGCATAACAACCACACCTCAAAGAGAACTTTTTGTGCAGGATATGCAGATTACATCACCCTTCGGCCCGAGGTTTCAAGGGTGATAGGTGGCCACAAGTGTGTGTTGTGGTCAATCCCTCATAGTAGCTCACAATCCTTGTTCTATTGCATTCGAAACCAGACAAAAGATCAAAATGCTAGAGCATGCTATATGAATGGAACTCTAAGCCCACGTGGAGATTCAACCCTATATTTGGGATTTTACAATCAGTATTTGGATCCCCAAAAATATGGCCTAGCAGACAAGTCTTGGCCTGCTTTGACTGGCCATTATTGGATCTGTGGGACTCACGCATTCACCCAGTTGCCTGCCAATTGGACTGGCGTGTGTTATCCTGGGATATTAAGGCCCCCATTTACGCTGTTGCCTCAAAGGGCCTCAGTACTGCACCGACTATACGGAATAGATAAAAGATCCCTGAGCATGGAAGACTTGTCTGCTACACAAAGATGGGGAAATGATGAGTGGCCGGCAGAAAGGATAATAAGGTATTATGGGCCTGCCACTTGGGAACCCAACGTGGTGGGAAGAGAACCCACGTACCTTACTAACCGCATAATCCGGCTTCAGGCAATAGTGGAAATCTTTGCAAATGAGACTGCAAGGGCCATAGATTTAGCAGCCACACAGCTAACCCAACTCCGCAATGCTGTCACCCAAAATCGGATGGGGCTTGATTACGTGTTAGCAGCAGAGGGGGGCCTTTGTCAGAAGTTTAATTGGACAGACTGCTGTTTGCAGATTGATGACAATGGCGATATCCTTAGGGATATTGCAACCAAAATTAGAAAAATAACTCACGTCCCAGTACAAACCTGGAACGGGTGGAGTACTGACTGGCTGACTTCATGGTTGCCGAACTTTCGCTGGTTGAAGACTGGATTTATGATATTCTGCTTAGTTATGCTAATTTTGTGCTTATTACCCTGCATACTTCCCTGCATTATAGCCCTAGTCAAACGTACAGTAGAATCTGTAGTCAGCAGGGAAATGTTTGTACATTACCAGAGATTAGCGAAGGCTGAAGTAGACTAAGTGTTATAAGAAGAAAGCATCTTGAGGGGGGAATTGTAGTAAAAATGTAACCTAAAAGCCATTGTATGTGCCTTAAGCACCACGTAGCATTGTAAGAGCTGCGCATGCCTGGAATGAGCAGACAGTAACCCTAAGATAAGGTTGCTAAGCAAACCGCTGGCAACCAATCAAAAGTAACACGCTGGCTGAGGAATGCAAGCTAAGTGATAAAACTGCAGCGCGGGGGTTGCCAGGGGTCGACTCTGCTTTTGAGCGTGAGCTCCTTTGTCGAACTGTTTGCAAACAATAAAATCGAGTTGGACCCAGCCTGAAGTTCACTCTCCTCTTTGGGGCAAATTGGACTAGCCTCCAGGGGGCGAAACTAGCATTTTGTGCAACACTGTGGCTCAGATCATGAGCTGCTTCTTGCAAAATTTTGGCTGAAATTGAAGAACGTCGGGAAAACCACTAAACCATTCAGGTATGACCTAAATCATATCCCTTATGAATATACAGTGGAGGTGAGGAATAGATTTCAGGGATTAGACCTGATAGACAGAGTGCCTGAGGAACTATGGATGGAGGTCCGTAACATTGTTCAGGAGGCAGCAACGAAATCCATCCCAAAGAAAAAGAAATGCAGGAAAGCCAAGTGGCTGTCTGATGAGGCTTTACAAGTAGCTTCGGCTATTGGGCGGTATAGAAATGAAAGAAATAAATAAAGTATAGAAAATGAAATAGCTGAGGAAAGAAGGGAAGCAAAAAGCAAGGGAGAAAGGGGAAGATATATCCAACTGAATGCAGAGTTCCAGAGAATAGCAAGGAGAGACAAGAAGGCCTTCTTAAATGAACAATGCAAGGAAATCGAGGAAAACAACAGAATGGGAAAGACTAGAGATCTCTTCAAGAAAATTGGAGATCTCAAGGGAACGTTTTGTGCAAAGACGGGCATGATAAAGGACAAAGAAGCCAGGGACCTCACAGAAGCAGATGAGATTAAGAAGAGGTGGAAAGAATACACAGAAGAACTATACAGGAAAGATCTTATTGTCCTTGATAGCCATGATAGTGCGGTCAGTGAACTTGAGCCGGACATCCTCGAGAGTGAAGTCAAGTGGGCCTTAGGAAGCATTAGTAACAACAAAGCTAGCGGAGATGACAGTATTCCAGCTGAGCTATTTAAAATCCTAAAAGATTATGCTGTTAAAGTGCTGCATTCAATATGCCAACAAATTCAGAACACTCAGCGATGGCCACAAGACTGGAAAAGGTCAGTTTACATTCCAATTCCAAAGAAGGGCAACGCCAAAGAGTGTTCAAACTACCGCACAATTGCGCTCATTTCACATGCCAGCAAGGTGATGCTCTAAATCCTACAAGCTAGGCTTCAGCAGTATGCGAACCGAGAACTACCGGAAGTACAAGCTGGGTTTCGAAGAGGCAGAGGAACTAGAGATCAAATCGCCAACATTCACTGTATCATGGAGAAAGCAAGAGAATTCCAGAAAAACGTCTATTTCTGCTTCATTGACTACGGTAAAGCCTTTGATTGTGTGGATCACAACAAACTGTGGCAAATTCTTAAAGTGATGGGAGTACCAGACCACCTTACCTGTCTCCTGAGAAACCTGTACGAGGGTCAAGAAGCAACAGTAAGAACCGGACATGGAAAAACCGAGTGGTTCAAAATTGGGAAAGGAGTACGACAAGGCTGCATATTGTCACCCTGCTTATTTAACTTATATGCAGAGTACATCATGAGAAATGCCGGGTTGGATGAATCAGAGGTCGGAATTAAGATTGCTGGGAGAATTATCAACAACCTCCGATATGCAGACGATACCACCCTAATGGCAGAAAGTGAAGAGGATCTAAAGAGCCTCTTGTTGAGGGTGAAAGAGGAGAGTGCAAAAGCTGGTTTGAAACTCAACATTAAAAAAACTAAGATCGTGGCATATGGCCCTATCACTTCCTGGCATATAGAAGGGGAAGAAATGGAAGCAGTGACAGATTTTACTTTCTTGGGCTCCAAGATCACCGCAGACGGTGACTGTAGCCCTGAAATTAAAAGACGCTTGCTCCTTGGGAGGAAAGCTATGGCCAACCTAGACAGCATAGTAAGAAGCAGAGACATCACCTTGCCAACAAAGGTCCGTCTAATCAAAGCTATGGTTTTCCCAGTAGTAATGTATGGCTGTGAGAGCTGGACTATAAGGAAGGCTGAGCGCCGAAGAATTGATGCTTTCGAACTGTGGTGCTGGAGAAGACTCTTACGAGTCCCCTGGACTGCAAGGAGGTCAAATCAGTCAATCCTAAAGGAAATCAACCCTGACTGCTCATTGGAAGGACAGATACTGAAGCTGAAGCTGAAATATTTTGGCCACCTAATGCGAAGAGAAAACTCTCTGGAAAAGACCCTGATGCTGGGAAAGACTGAAGGCAAAAGGAGAAGGGGACGGCAGAGGATGAGATGGCTAGATAGCATCACCGATGCAATGAATATGAACCTGAGCACACTCCGGGAGAGTGCGCAGGGCAGGAAGGCCTGGCGTGCTATGGTCCATGGGGTCACGAAGAGTCGGACACGACTGAACGACTGAACAACAACAACAAAGGCTGCTGGGATGAAGAAACAAACCATGGCTGAAACCTCATTTTTAAAATGTAAAATCCAACTGTTAACCAGATCTGTCTCCATTCTTAGGCGAAACATATAGGTTCCTTGGTAGGTGGAAAACAGTAGTAGAGAGAAACTAGACAGTTGTTGTATTAACAAAGCTGGACATAATTTTAGATGGTGTACTAGGTAAAAAACAACACCACCAATACAGGCCAGCAGTGCTAGGGACAGACTTAAGTGCAACTAATAGAAACTAATGTGAATATCCACTACCTCTCCACATAGTTCATCTTAAGACTGTGGGCTGGTTTGCACGACATGAGGGTGGCTAATAACTCACAGTGGCTTGTTAACCAACCCTGTGTGTACCAGTTGCGTGCCAGTTGATTTCCTATATTACCTCACCAGGCATGGCTTTTCTTGTTGTCCAAATCCAGTAGATCTGACTTGTTGGGGTGGTTAACAAACCACCCAGAACCCATGGCCTGTTGTAGGGTTGTGGGGTGGTTTATTAATCACCCCAACAAGGCACCCTCGGATTCAAGGCTCCTTCACACTGAGGTTTTATCCTGCGATTGAGATTGCTTCTTCACAGAAGTTTGCGGGCTCTTGACATGACACCGTGATCATTCAAGGCATCTCCTGCACTAAATGCCCTTTGTTCCATTTTTAAATAGATCGCAGATAAATGAGCTATCAAATTATCCCATGGTTTTCCACTTCAGTTTCCTCTGTGAAATGAGTAAAAGCGGCAAGAAGAGGAGCAAGATCAATGAAAGATAATGGAAGACTTAGATATGGGGAGAAGGAAGGGGAAGGGAAGGGGGAAAGGAAGCACATGAAAAAGGAAGTCATTGTGATCCTGCATTTAAAATGGAAGCAGAAAGCTCCATTTTAAATGGTGGATTTTAGGCTGATGTAGAGATGCCCTCAGACAACATGAGTTGGCAACCTGTCTGGCCCCTATGTCATCCTGCAGCCTGTTTTCACTGTGACCAACTAGGTTTCCAGGAAAATTCAGAGTAGTGTTCAAGGCAAGTGTTTAACCATATTCTGTGTAGGCTTGTGTAAAGAGACTCCTTCTCTGAGGCAGGCTACAAGCAGTTTATCAATGGTCAATTCTCTGCTTTGCCTAAGTGAAGAAATTATCATCACTGTAAGATTCTTCATGGACCCAGGGCAATATAGGGAAAAGGACAAGAATTCCATATTTAATAAACAAACAAAATGTTAGTTTTACTGAACTAACTTCAGTACAAATAAATATGCATGCTGAAAGAGGGCCTAACAGAATATTTCATGGCTGGTTACCAGAGACTCAACCAGAAGCACAATCTGCTACACCTGCTGAAATTCCCTGTTCTACACAACTACCAAAGGTTGGAGGAGCGCTGTCTTATTTTGCCATAAGTAAAAGCTGAGACAGAAGTCCTCCAAATTCTGCTAGAACTCCTAGAAAATGTGGAGTCTGTTTTTAAATATTATGCCTGCCTTTAAGCTTTCTAATGGCAAAAACATTAAGGAAGAGAAGGCAGAGGCAGCGATAGGGGTGGGGGGAATCATGTCCTCTGTTTTGTGTAAGGTAAGAATGATCGTATTACCATGGAATTAACAAAACATGCTAACATTTTTTTTCAAATGCCTAAATTAGTTGTGGTTGCCTTAACATGTTTAACTATTAGTACAGATATTCTTAGGGGCATCATTCCAGTATCTAAAAATAGTGCTGAGAAATTTTGGGTTGTTTTTTTCACAGAAGTTGAATGGTATGCTCTCTCTCTCTCTCTCTCTCTCTCTCTCTCTTTATATCTATCTATCTATCTATCTATCTATCTATCTATCTATCTATCTATACACACACACCTAAATTTACAATTTAACTGGTCTTTTTTTTATAAGATGGAAATAGTGTAATAATAATCTTCCAGAAATATTAAAAATGCAATTTATTCAAATATAACTTTTTCAAGGGTAGGGACCTTTCACGCACACAAACATGCATGCGTACAAACTCTCTTCTTTTTTCTTTTCTTCATTACCTCCCCCTCACTGAAATGCATGAGTGCATACACACAGCACCATGCTTCCCTGTTTGATTGCATGTGCAAGGCAGCTCCACAGGGAAAGCAGCTACTAGAAGTTAAGTAGATAGGCACAATACTTTTGCATGCTCTCTCTCTCTCTCTCTCTATATATATATATATTTACCTACCATTCCTTAAAATACTTTTGTTGAGACATACAGAGTTGGTCACAGATACTTTGCTATCACAGCTACAATTAGGGATGTACGAATCCCTTTCCTGGTTCCAGTCAGGGCATCCCCTGGTGGGGGAGGGGAGGTGATCCATTCCTTCCCCCAGGATCCTCGATGGGGGGAGAGGCAATCAAGTCCTGCCCCCCCCGGAATCCTGCCCGGCTGGCTCCGCTCCGCAGCCATGCTGCAGAGCCGCCGGCTGGGCCGATCCACAGCAGGGCCTCCAGCCGCTGCTGGGCTAGTGCGGACGCAAATGGCGTCCTGTGTAGGGGACACCACTTGTGTCCCTACGGTAGCCCATGATAGGCTACATAAATATTTACGTAGCCTATCACGGTAAAGGCAGCCACGCCAATGGCGGCCGCTACGCCATTTGCGTGGCTGCCTTTACCATGATAGGCTACATAAATACTTAGGTAGCCTATCATGGCTGCCTGCAAGTACGCAAATGGCAGACGCTACAACGGCCGCCATTTGCAGCCACAGCAGCCTGGCAGTGGCTGGCTGGGAGACCCAGGTATCTGCCCCAGGTAAGCTCCGTCCCGGGGGGATTCCACGGGGGGAGGGCGGGAGGTGGGAGGCCGTTCCGCCATGGATTCTGGGGGGGCGGATTCTAAAGAATCCAGCCTCACTAGAGTCTGGAGCGGAATTCTCTGACATCCCTAACTACAATACACCACTGCAAACAGTTCCAAAGGTTCCAGTTGCACAGATCAAATTCCCAAATAAGCAGGAGCTCCCTTATTTACCTTGGTGTGGGAATAAGTATCACACACCACAGAACTGCTTTCTCAGCATAGTGAAAGAGGAAACCTGATTAATAATCTCACAAGACAAAATGGCTACCATGGTGGGTGTGGCCAGTCACAAAACACCCATTTAATTGAAGGCAAACCGGTGAGGCTCAGAGACAAGTTGCTTGTCAAAGTAACTGAGGGGTCCTCTACATTAAAGTAAAAACATTTTACTTCTGTTTCTGTGGCTTGTTGATTGGCTCTTTAGGCAGTGAATGAGACCAAATGTCCTTTCTCAGCAGTGCGCATATCACTGTATGAAAAGCAGCGCTATCTAGTGGCTGAAAAATAGCAGTGCATTGCATGGTTTATTCAAATCCGATTTAGAAGAAGTTTAAATTGCAACACCTTATGCCGGTGATAGCGTGAGAGGGGCCATGGATGCGGACGTCGTTGTCTAAGGGCATTTCTACACCAGCCTAAAATCCTGCATTTAAAAACGGGGCTTTCTGCTTCCGTTTTAAATGCAGGATCACAACTGACTCTCTTTACATGGGCTCCCCCCCGCTCCCCCGTAACTGAGTCTTCCATTATCTTTCATTGATCTCGCTCTTCTTCTTGCTAACTCTTTTCACAGAGGAAACTGAAGCAGAACACAATGGGGTAATTTGATAGCTCATTAGCTGCAATCTATTTAAAAACGGAACAAAGGGCATTTAGTGCAGGGGGGTCATGGAAGGGTTACGGGGTCATGTCAAGAGCCCGCAAACTTCTGTGAAGGAGCAATCTCAATCGCAGGTTAAAAACTTAGCGTGATGAAGCCCTACAAACTTTTGTGAGTGGCCAGTCACGAGCATGCAGTAAATAGCATGTGTATAAACACCCTGACTGCAAGGCTGCAATCCTATGCATGCTTATATGGGAATAAGTACCAGTGATCTCTGTGGGGCTTACTTCTGAGTAGGCCTACATGGGTTTGCTCTGCATATTTCTCTTGGGCGGTCTGATGCAAATCAAGACAGTGCTCCTCCAACTTTGACAGTCATGTAGAAGAGGGAATTTCAGCACGTGCAGCTTGTCTTCTTTTGCCATCTGGCCATCTTGTCTCACAAATGTATTCCTGCCTTCATCTGCCTTCATTCCTAAGGCTGCATTTCTATGCACACTATACATTGTGTGCACTATACATTGTATACATTCCCCCCTCCCTTTTTTTTTACCCCTCCACCACAGGGGGTGGAATTTTGGGACAAAAACAGGTGGGGAAAATGTCTGTGTCTCCCCCGCCTTCGCTCCCAGAGTGTCATGGGCCCAACTCTAATCAGGGTTGCGTGTGCTTACACTGGAGAAGAGAACCTATCACACATAGTTCCAGTATTTAGTTTGGCCCTTACACAGGTGTAAGTACCACTGAACTGAGTGGGTCTTACTTCCTTATATAGGATTTGCTCTGTGCATCCCATCCACATCTCTCTTTCTCTCACACACACACGCTTCGTAACCTCACTGGTTCTGCTGTTACTACTGTTAGGGGGAGAATCACTGGGACTGAGAAGAAATTGCAAAGACCAGAAGCAAGAGGGGAAGGAAAAGTGGGGAGAAAGAAAAAAGTGAGAGTACAGTCGAAGGAAGGGAGAGAAGAGTAAAAGCAAGGGCAGGGGCCCTCAAATGAAAATTAACAGCTAAACGAGCAACAGAAATCAATGGAAATGGGAAGGAAGAGAAGAAACGGAAAGGCAAGAGGAAAGACAACAACAAAAGAAATAAATTGCTTCTTTTCCAGCCATCCCTATGCTCCCACCTTCTCTGTTTCCAGCCCTCTCTCCAGCTGCTGATACTTTTCCTGCTCCTCATGACCCTAGCGTCTCTATTTCCAGCACTGCCTCCAGCGGCTTCTTTTCCTATTGCTCAGGCCTACCTTTTCTTCTTCCATAGTGTCACACTAGCTTGGCACAGCTCAGCTATTAAGTATAATGATGTATCCGGTTATAGGAAGTAACGTATTATTTAGAAATGCTTACAGGTATGGGAAAACTTGGAATAGATACATTACTTCATCTGACTCTTTAAACATGAATACTTTGTGACTATCATATTTAACATTTATACTGTGTAAAAAATCTGCCTGCACAGGTTGCTTCTATTATACAGTTGCCGCACAATTTTACCTACATTAAAGACTGAGGTGTACTTGAGGATTCATCACATATGAGGAAATCTGAATGAAGCTAAAAGAGTTTTGACAAGACTAGCAAAATGTATCAGGAGTCAGGACAGCTCTACTCCTGTATATTATTAGAGAGCCAGTGTAGTGTAGTGGTGAGAGTGACGGACTGGGAGCCGGGAGATCCGGGTTCTAGTCCCCACTTGGCCATGGAAGCTCACTGGGTGACTTTGGGCCAGTCACAGACTCTCAGCCCAACCTACCTCACAGGGTTGTTGTTGTGAGGATACAACGGTGAGGAGGAGGATAATGTAAGCCGCCTTGAGTTCCTTGCGAGAGGGAGAAAGGCGGGGTATAAATGCAATAAATAAATAAATAATAAAATATTAGATATACTTGTGTTCCAGTCTGCGCATTATTCTCCTGACACTCTTCTAATACAACAAATATTTCCCCAAGTTACAAAGAACAGTATCTGTAAAGAATTTCAAGTACATTCAACCTCACTTTTGGAGGAGTTTGTCCAAACGGTATTGCAGAGAACTTTTCAAGTGTCACATTGCAACCTTGTGTAATGGTTTAGTGCTACATGATTCAAAAATGACCTTTTAAAGCATAAAATGGATGAATAATGTGTGTTTTCAGAGAACCTGTTGTTCTTATCTGTAATTAGTAGAAAACCTTGACTTGTGTATTTGATTTACTGAGTTGAAATGCTTTCTAGTTTATGGCTGCCTGCAGAGGTTCTTCCCTGCAAAGTTCACTGGCGAGCAGTTTGGGTGCTAAATCTCACTTTTGTCAATGAAATCCCTTTAGGAGGAAAGATTTATGTTAAGCTGCTTTGTACTTCCATCCTCACAGGAAACTATAACCAGGTTTCTCTCTGCACCTACTTCACATCAGAGTAGCTGTTGATAGCCTTAGTCCCCCACCTTTTCCCTTTTGCTTGTCTTTTGTCTGTTTTCACAGTCCTCTTTGCTTTATAATCACTCACGCTCATTTATCACTGGCTTACCCTGGTCTGCCTACACTATCTTCAATTTTTGTCATGATGCACTGGTACATTACAAATACAATTAAACCTTTTACGATATTGCAGCTTTTGGCTATTGCATCCCAGCTTCAAGGTTGAAAGATTTCTGATATTACCACTGATATCAGTTCTTTCCCATTTATCGGCAGTGTCCGGACTAATGCAGAAATGTTGCATTAATTAAAGGAAGCATCCAGTAATGCTGCTGTTTTTGCCAGTCTGACACTGAATTGAAGCCTGATGCCTGCTCATGTTTTAAGAGCCATTCATCACACATGTCATCCCAAAGCAGCCAGCTGTCTGAGCAAAGCCTCATTTGCATTTCATCAACTACTACAGTCTCCCTCTTCTTTCCCCTCCATCCTTTGTATATGGAGCTTTGGTTTTTTTTAAAAGAGCCTAGTCTTCAAAAAGCAGCTTAGCAAAAATTAGTATTCCATTTAGAAAGATGATTTTACTTTAGTTCAGAGTTCTCAGCACTGATCCTGGGAAAATGTGTCACACAAACCTATGTACACAATCTGTCTATATAAAAAATATTTATTGCTTTATGGAATAAGGCACCAACTTGGCAAAGCATGGCTAAATCTGTGCATTCAGTGGTTTGAAATAATTAAATTTTATTTTTGAAGGATTCTAAATAGGTCTCTTATTCAAAAATATGGTCATCTATAGAAGACTTTGTATTACAAAGTTTGATTCCTTTCAGTCCTAAGCTAAACTGCCTATTGTGTTGGGTATTTACCACTCTGGTTGCAGCAATGTGAGCACTGCAAGCTTTAAATGCTGTTTAGCTCATGTCAGTACCATTCAATCCTATGAAAGTTTACTCAGGAGTAAACCCTGCTGAGTTCAATTGGGCTTATTCCCAAATAAGTGTGCTTAGAGTTGCCTTGTTAGCAAATATCCAAATCTATTGTACAAAGAGATTGTATTTTCTCATTTTTATTGGATTGTGATATTTTAATAAAGTGCTAAAAGCTTCCATCCGTGCCTAATTTATATAGAAATTCTGCATACAATGTTCTTTATTTATGTAAATTAATAATATATTCAAATATATAATTTGTAAATATATCATTTTAGAAATCGGAATCTGTATGCACGAGAGAGCATTGCAGGGATAGATATGGAGAGGTAATTCTGCTTTCATAAATGCTGAGGCATTTAACTAAGCCCTAAGATACAAATGTTCCAAGCATTACTCATTGTGAGGGGAAACTCCCCTTTGATATAGCCCTGCCTTGCAACGTGATATATTAACAGAGTTTTTACACATACGGACTTCCCTTTCATGACAGTGGAGGGGGCAGCTCCAGATGTTCATCTTTCCGTGCATACAGTATATGAGCGCTCATTTCATTTCCATAGGAGATTGCTGGTTTATGGTTCAGGGCCACAATACAAGTTTGTTAATCCTAGTAAAGCCAATGTGAATTGTACTACATATCTATGTGGAAGACTGTAGCACAGGTATGGAGAGGTTTGGACATGGACAATTGAGCCAAAACTTTGCAGAGTCAGTGAGGGAAGATAGAGCTGTTTCACAAAAATATAGTGAAAGAGGAATACTCTGTCATTTGGGAGGTGTATAGGAAAACTTTAGATTTTACACAGCTGAATTATTATGATGCTGAAAAGTGTTAGAACACATGTATGTATTTATATCACATGAGCTCTTATTTGATTACATATCACTTCATTAATCTCCACAGCCAGCCCAAGACAATTTGCTGCCTAAGGCAGAGGATAAAATGGCACCCCCTCTGATTCCAGACATACAGAAGCTGACTAGAGTGATAGCTGAATCTTGCTTCAACACTTCCAGTGGGACAGTACACCTGATGACAACAAGCTAGCTTAGGGTGTGCAGGTCAGGCTGTATAGCATCCACAACTCTGACATTCACCCCCCCCCATACACACACATGCACACAGCATCTGTCACGTGAAGTGGCTGCCCCACTCTGCCTAATGGTAGGGCTGGTCCTGTAATACTCAGCTGAATGTGTGTACTGGCTCTAGTAAAAAAAAAAATAATGTTTGAGTTTGAGATTCTGTGAAGCTTATATGTATGTTATTTGATCTGTGATGACTCTCACACACATACAAGCCATCATTTGATGCTACATTAATCAAGAGATGACATGCATGTGTGATCAGGGCCTAAGACACTTGCATTTCTGATGAAACCGTCTGGTTTTCTCTGTTCTTTTTAACATTGTAAATAACTTGTCCAATGGGCATAACAGTAAGTGATACAAGTGTATGTATTGTCTTTTGTACTCATGCAAATCCAAAGAAGCACTAAATACAAGTAAGAGTGTGAAGATAGTGAATATGTTTACTTCTAGCAAAATAGTCTGGTTCATAAGGTTGTGTGGTATATTGATGGCAAGACTTGCAAAACCTGCAACTGTCAAGATCCTTGATAGAAGGGAAGGAATACTGTGAGATAAATGTGGTTAAAGTATTAAGAAATAATTATAGCCAGTCTGATTTTTAATGTTTGTAATATATTTTAATATATATTTGCACATTTATAGTTATCTCCTGTACTACTAAATTGTATTAAACTGCTTAACAGATTATAACTTTAAATTAATGTAAACATTTCAGAAAATATATGTGTGTGTCCTTGGCCCTGTTGATGGACAGACCAAGATCCAGTGGACAATCTCACCAGCTGAAGGAAGTGTGAGGTAATTTTCTCCAGTTCCCCCTCTACCTGCACCTCCCACCCCCAATGATCCAGAGGGCACAAGAGACTACAGGGTGAAGGGTGGGAAGTTGCCTCTCTCCTTCTGCTTGTGGGAGCATCCCATGAGTGACTCTCCTCTCAGGTAGGGAACTAGGGATGTTGGAGAATTCCGCCATAGACTCCAGTGAGGCTGGATTCCCCCCGGAGTCCGTGACAGAATGGGGCAATCCCCCCCGCTACCCCGCGGAATCCCCCCAGGACAGAGCCTACCTGGCGGCGGCGGCTCCGGGTGGTCTTCTGGCTGCTGCCGGGCTGCGGCCGCAAATGGTGGCCGCTATGCTGGCTGCCATTTGCGTCCCTGCCAAGCCGTGATAGGCTACGTAACTATCTACGTAGCCTATCACGGCAAAAGGCAGGGACGCAAATGGCGGCCGCTATGCCATTTGTGTCCCTGCCTTTTGCCGTGATAGGCTATGTAAATATATATGTAGCCTATCACGGCCTCCACAAGGATGCAAATGGTGGCCGCTATGGTGGCCGCCATTTGCGGCCGGCGTAGCCCAGCAGTGGACAGAAGTCTGGCTGCAGGTGACCCCGGCCGGAGGCTCCGTGGAGTTGCTGCTGAGTGGAGCTGGCCAAGGAGGATTCCAGGAGGAGGGACGGAGCGCCTCTGCCCCACCGCAGATGCCCCCATCCAGAACTAGGGATTTGTACATCCCTACTCTCAGGGGATGCGTCCACCTGCAGGAGCAAACTCATTATCTCAGCATTATTATTTTGCATATGAAAAACTAAGAGAGCAATCCTATGGCCACCAAAACAGCATCTCAAGGGCCACAGGATGCTACAGATCTCATTCTCTGAGGCCAGAGACAGAGCTCTGACCTTGGAGGATATTGATTGATTGATTGATTGATTGAATTTCTTAATCACCCATCTGGCCAGTCACTGGGCCACTCTGGGCGATATACAGCACTACAATTTTAAAACAATAAAATTCTACTTTAAAACATCATATTTCTAAAAATACCTCAACCCACTCCAAATGCCTGCCTGAACAACCACTTTTTTAATGTGTGGCGGAAGCTCATTAAAGAGGGGGCATGGCGGAGTTCCCTAGGGAAGGTGTTCCACAGAGTGGGAGCCACCACAGAGAGGGCCCTTTCCCTCATCCTCACCAGCCTAGCTTTTCTGGCTGATGGGACAGAGAGAAGGCCATCCAAGGCTGATCTTGTTAGGGATGGCGGAGAATTCCGCCACGGATCTCGGTGAGGCCGAATACCAGTGCATTCAGCCGCCCAAAACCCGTGGCGGAACGAAGCCCTCCGCCCCCCCGCCCTGTGAAAGGCATGCAAAACGGAGAACTCACCTGTTGCCGTTTGCGCTGCTCTGCGAATGGCGGCCGCATCTGCCACATCTGCCGCCATCTGGCTTCACCATTTTAGCCGTGATAGGCTACATAAGTATTTGCATAGCCTATCACAGCTAAAAAAGGGAACACAGCTAAAAAAGGGAACTAAAAAAGGGAACGCCATTTGCGTTCCCCCCCCCCTTTTTTTTTTTGCTGTGATAGGCTACGTAAATATTTATATAGCCTATCACGGCAAAAGAAAAGGGATGCAAATGGCAGCGGCTACAGCGGCCGCCATTTGTGTCCCTGCTCAGCCCAGCAGTGGCCGGATGTCACTGCGGGCTGCCCTGGCCAGTGGCTCTGCAGAGTCGCCGCGGAGCGGAGCTGGCCATTGAGGATTCCGGGGGGAGGGACGGAGCGCCTGGTCGGGAAGGTAGGGGTGCAGCCGCTGTATCACATGGAGTTGGTACAGTGGTGTCCGACTCACAGCTGACACCTGAGCCTCCATGGACAGCTGGGAGTCCCAAATGACCCCCAGGCTGTGGACCTGGACTTTCAAGGGTAGCCATACCCCATTCAACACCAGGCCAACATCCCCCAACCTCCTCTTGTCTCCCACCAAAAGTACCTTGGTCTTGTCAGGGTTCAGCTTCAGCTTATTCCTCCCCATCCAGCCACTCACCATCTCCAGACATTTGGACAGCGATTCTATGGCCAACCTTGGTGAAGATTTAAATGAGAGGTAGAGCTGCGTGTCATCTGCATATTGATGACACCGCACCCCAAACCTCCTGATAATAGCCCTCAGCGGCTTCACATAGATGTTAAATAGCATCGGGGAGAGGATAGAACCCTGTGTCACTCCACAAGTCAGCAGCCATGGGTCCGAAACCAACTCTCCCAGTGCTACCCTCTGGTACCTGCCGAAGAGGAAGGACCGGAACCACCATAATAGGGTGCCTCCAATGCCCAACCCCTCCAGGCGGTCCAGGAGGATACTGTGGTCAATGGTATCAAAAGCCGCTGAGAGGTCAAGGAGAATAAGGAAGGAGCATTCGCCCCTATCCAAAGCCCTCCTCCTATAATCCACCAATGTGACCAAGGCCGTTTCTGTCCCATGCCCAGGTCTGAAGCCCAATTGAAATGGATCTAGATAATCAGCTTCTTCCAAGTGTGCCTTCAACTGCTTCGCCACCACCAGCTCAATCATAGGGGTGTACGAAACCCCGCTTACCTGTCTCCGCTGGATTTCGCAGGTGGGGGGAGGCGATCCATTCCTCCCCCCCGGAATCCTGCCCAGCTGGCTGTGCTCCACGGCCAGGCTGCGGAGCCGCCGGCCGGGCCAACCCTCAGCAGGGCCTCCAGCTGCTGCCAGGCTGGTGCGGATGCAAATGGCGTCCTGTGTAGGGGATGCCATTTGCGTCCCTACGCCGCCCCATGATAGGCTACATAAATATTTACGTAGCCTAACACGGCTAGGGATGGCGGAGAATTCCACCATGGATTTCAGTGAGGCTGAATGCACTGGCACTCAGCCCCCCGAAATCCATGGTGGAACGGCCTGCACCCCGCCCCCCCCCCCACGGATTCCCCCTGGGACGAGGCTTACCTGGGGCGGATGTTCCAGACGGTGGCACTCCGGCAGCGGTGGCTGGTCTTTCGACTGGCTGCCGCGGCCGCCATTTCAATCCTGGTCATTGCCATGATAGGCAACGTAAGTATTTACGTAGCCTATCACGGCAAGCTAATTTAAAAACACACACAAAAATGGCGTACGCAAATGGCGGCGGCTATGGCAGCCGCCATGTGTGTTCCCTATTTTTCGCCGTTTTAGTCTATGTAAATATTTATATAGGCTATTACAGTAAAAAAAAAAGGAACTCAAATAGCGCCCACTACACTATTTGCATTCCCCTTTTTTTTGCCATAATAGCCTACATAAATATTTACATAGGCTAAAATGGCGAAAAATAGGGAATGCAAATGGTGGCCGCCATAGCCGCCGCAATTTGCGTACGCCGTTTGTTTGTTTTTTTGATTGGCTTGCCGTGATAGGCTACGTAAATACTTACGTAAATACTTATGTAGCCTATCATGGCAGCCTGGCTGGATGCAAATGGTAGTCGCCATTTGCGTCCGCAGCAGCCAGTCCGCGGCTGGAACTCTGGCTGCGGACGGCCCTGGCCGGCTGCTCTGCGGAGCCACTGCGGAGCGGAGCCAGCCAGGCAGGATTTGGGGGGGGGACCTGATCGCCTCCCCCTCGTCGAGGATTCCAGGGGGAGGGACGGAGCGCCCCCCCACTGCAAAAAGAATCTGTGAAAAGGTAAGTGACTTTCGTACATCCCTAAACACAGCTAAAGCAGGGACGCAAATGGCGTCTCCTACACCATTTGCATTCCTACTTTAGCTGTGATAGGCTACGAAAATATTTACGTAGCCTATCACGGTGAAAAAGGGAACACAAATGGCAGCCGCCGTAGCTGCCGCCATTTGCGTTCCCTTTTTTTGCCATGATAGGCTACGTAAATACTTACGTAGCCTATCACAGCCTCTTCAGGGAGGCAAATGGCGTCCTTGCGTTAGCCGTCATAGGCTATGTAATTATTTACGTAGTCTGTCACGGCCATTCCAAAGATGTGACCAAGGTAGGCTCCATTCCGGGCCCATTTCGTGGGGGGGGGGCGGGGGGCTTTGTTCTGCCACGGATTTCAGGGGGCCAAATGCACTGGCATTTGGCCTCACCAAGATGCATGGCGGAATTCTCTGCCGTGCCTACTCAGTCACCTTGCCCCAAAATGGCAGATTCGAGACTGGGCAAAAGTTGTTCAAAACTTGGGGATCCAAGGAGGGCTTTTAAAAAAGCGGTCTTATCACTGTCATCTTGAGAGCTGATGGCATCACTCCCTCCTCAAGGGAGGCGTTCACCACCACCCTGATCCCCTCACCTTGCCTCTCTCTGCAGCTCATAATGAGCCAAGATGGGCAGGGATCAAGTAAGCAGGTGGTCAGCATTACAGATGAATGCACCTTGTCCACTTCATCAGAAGAAAGAAGCTGGAACCAATCTCACAAAACCGGTTTGCCACAGGCCGCCTCTCGCTCACTAACTGTATCCATGGCACACGGAATAACACTCCTAATCTGATCAAGTTTATCCGCAAAGTGCCTTGCCAAGGCCTCACAGGAGGCCTTAGAATGCTCCAGCAGTTCTGGAGCAACTGAACTGACCAGGCTCTGGACCACCTGGAACAGCCTTCTGGGACAGAAGCACTCTGCAGATGCAATAGAGGCAGCATAATATTCCTTTTTTGCTGCCTTCACCACCACGTGATAGGCTGAAGATACAGCTCTAGCCCATATCTGATCGTCTTTGGAGTGACACTTCCACCACCGGCGCTCTAGCTATCTCACCTCCTGTTTTGGAGCTCGTAACCATGGATTAAACCATGGTGCAGTCCAAGCCCTGTTCAGGGGAGAGGGCGTTTCGGAGCCACCCAATCTAACGCCCCAGTGATTGCGGCATTCCACCCACCCACCAGGGTCTCAACCAAGTGGCTGTTTGCATGTTCCAGAGAATCCCCAAGCACATTCAGGAATCCATTCAGATCCATAAGACACCTGGGGCGGACCATTTTAATAGGTCCTCCACCCCTGTGGAGGGGTTGTGGAACCGAGAAGTCCAACGTCACCAGATAGTGATCTGACCATGACAAGGAGGTGGTGGATATACCCCCGACTTCCAGATCACTCCCCACTTCTCCAGAAACAAACACAAGGTCTAGCACATGACCAGCTACATGGGTGGGCCCAGTTGGAATAGGGTGCAGCTCCCAGGAAGCCATGGTCTCCATGAAGTGAGGACGGCCTCTGAATGTACGTACATTGAAGTCCCCCAACACCAATAAGTTAGGGGACTGTACATGCACATCAGAGACCACCTCGAGCACCTCGGCCAGGGAGTCAGTCGTGCAGCGGGGTGGGCGGTACACAAGCAGAATCCCCAGACTGCCCTTTGGGCCCAACCTCCAGTACATGCACTCAGCAACCTCGGTCTCCCAGAGAGGGGGTCTGGTGAAAATCAAGGACTCCTGGTAGATAACAGCCACTCCCCCTCCCCGATCCCTAGCCCTCGGCTGCTGTGCATATGAAAATCTGGCTGGACACATGACTGCAAAGGTTGGAGCAGCAGCCTCGGCCAGCCAGGTCTCTGTAATACATGCCAGGTCTGCACCCTCATCCCGGATCATGTCATGGATGACATATGTTTTCTGGGTAACAGACCTGGCATTACAGAGCAGCAGACGAAGGCCAGAAGATGGAGCCACGCCTGATTGGGGATCTCCCCTCACCTCCCATTCCCTCCCAGACACTACAGAAAGCTCTGTGGCAGCTCCTTTTTATTATTTATTGTATTTAAAACATTTCTTGTCCGCCTTTCAGGACAGAAGCCCTCCCATGCCAGTTTACAGCAATAAAATACATAAAAACAGTTAAAATATTAAAAGCGATAAAAACAACAATAAAAACAACAATAAAACCAGCAACAACGATAATGGCCAACGATAACGATGACCTTTTCCTGAGTTGTGGCCTTGGAAGGGGAGGAAATGGGTTGTTTTCAGGGCAGATGAGGAGGTAAGAGGCCATGGATCTAGCCTAAGATTGTCTCTTCTGATGGCCAGCAACTCTGTGGGGCCTTGAGCAAAAGTCTTTCACATCACATCCTACTTTTTTTCAAACGGAGATTTGGGAGATTGACCCTGAGACCTTCTGCATCCAGAACATGTGCATTGCCACTGAACCATGGTCAGTAACTATATACTGTTTTCTGATAAAATCCTTAAAGCAGTTTTTAAAAATATATACAATTAAAAAACAATACAGTCACACACATAAACAAACAAGAAATCAAATAGCAGAGCAGCAAAGGCATAAATTCACAGCAACATAGTAAAACTAGGCCTGGAAATATAAGAAAACGTTTGTCTCTTGGTACTAGGCAAGCCCCCCAGAGAGGGTGTTCGAAAGGTGGGACACAACATTCAAATCGGCCCTCCCCAGTACCCACCTGACTGACCTCCACAGGTAGGGGCATCTGAAGAAGGGCCTCAGAAGATTATGAAACATACAAAAATATTGATACACCAGTTTGGAGTACAATAGATGTGGATTAATTTTGCACACAAATTCTTAAGACCCTGATTAACATTAGGCGATTGTACCCCCTAGGCTAGGGGTGGGCCAGGGGCCATTTTTGGCCCCAGACACCTCCTCTGTGGGCCACACACCACCACCACCACCACCCATGTGTGCCCTAAAAATAAAAATAGTGGCCGGAGCACTACATAGTGCCAAAGGGTCAAATTAACTTGTTTGCAAGCTAAATTTGACTGTTTGGGCACTCCATAGTGGCTCTGTAGCACTACAGACACCATTTTTCTTTGTCTATTAATTATTTATTTTATTTTATTTATTTCATTTATATCCTACCTTTCTTCCATTGTGGAACTCAAGCTGGCTACATGTGGTTCCCAGGGGGTCTCCCCTCCAAGCACTGACCAGACCCAGACCTGCTTAGCTTCAGCATTGTAACTGCCTCATGTGCCAAGTGCACAGTAAGCCCCATTGGTACTAGTAGAAATGAGGGAAACTAGGCATATCTGAGACTGAACCATCTCCTGATTTCTTGGTGAGAGTTGGGCTATGGCATTATATATAAAGGCTGTTGTTAGAACTGCCTAGGAATGAAAACAGAGGCCAAAATTGCAACTGCACAGGTTGGGGTTGCAAGCTTTGAGGGAGCAGAGGTCTGCTCTCTTTTATAATTTAGTAATTTGTCTTTGTGGAGCAGATGAGGCAGAAGGGGGCTCTGTTTTGGGATTAGAGTTCAGCACCTTGGATAGCTCCTTTAGAGTTCTGGCTAGTTCTGACTAAAATCCAGAATGGATTTACAGCCCCACCGAAATCAGAGCCACCAGCCTCTGGCCACCACCATTTGCGTTCCTTATTTTTTGCCGTCTTAGCCTACGTAAATATTTACGTAGGCTAAAACGGCGAATCAAAAAGGGACACAAAAATAGCACCCGCTACGCTATTTGCGTTCCCCTTTATTTTATTTATTATTAAATATTTACGTAGACTAAGACGGCAAAAAATAAGGAATGCAAATGGTGGCAGCCGTAGCTGCTGCCATTTGCATACACAGGGTTTTTTTGTTTTTACCCAGAGCCCTCCGCGGCCAGAAATCCGGCTGCGGAAGGCTCTGGCCTGGGCCTGGCCGGCTGCTCTGCGGAGCTGCCACGGAGCACAGCCGGCCGTCAAGGATTCCGGGGGGAGGAATGGATCGCCTCCCCCCCGTCGAGGATTCCAGGGGAGGGATGGAATGCCTCCCCCCCCAATGAACATAATCTGCGGAAAGGTAAGTGACTTTCGTACATCCCTAAAAAATGGTTTCAGAGGGCTATCTTGATTTTTAAAAATGTAAGAACTAGGGATGGCGGAGAATTTCACCACGGATTCCAGGGAGGCTGAACGCCAGCACATTCGGCCCCCCGGAATCTGTGGCGGAGTGAAGCCCCCCCCTGAAATGCGTGCGGAACGGAGCTTACCTGCTGCCATTCGCTGGTGCTTTACAAATGGCGGCTGCATCTTCGGCCACGATTCACCTCCCCACGAATGCCGTCATAGGCTATGGAAGTATTTACGTAACCTATCACGGCTAACGCCATTTGCGTCCCTGCGGAGGCCGTGATAGGCTATGTAAATATATACGTAGCGTATCACGGCAATAGGAAGGAATGCAAATGGCGGCCGCTGTAGCCGCTGCCATTTGCATCTGTGTCTTTTGCCTTGATAGGCTACCTATATATTTACGTAGCCTAAGACAGCAAAAGACAGGGGTTCAAATGGCGTAGCGGCCGCCGTTTGTGCCCCTGTCTTTTGCCGTGATAGTCTACGTAAACATATACGTAGCCTATCACGGCAAAAGACACGGATGCAAATGGCGGCGGCTACGGCGGCTGCCATTTGCGTCCCTGTGCAGCCCAGCGGCCGGATGTCCTGGCCAGCGGCTCTGCGGAATTGCCATGGAGCGGAGCTGCCCAGGGAGGATTCCGGGGGGAGGGATGGAGCGCCTCCCCCCCACCGCAGATTGCCCGGTGCGGAGCCAGGTAAGTGTTTTGTACATCCCTAGTAAGAACAACCACTCTAAACTAAGCCCACAAATAAAGACAGAAGATAGCATTAGTTCTTTCAGACTTACTACATTTCATTTACTGATATAAAATGAGCCACACTATTGATATGGGCAGCTCAGGGTATGTCCTCCCCCCCATTGGAAATGCCTATGCCCTTGTGTGTGTCTAAAACAGCTTGCGCATGTGTGTGTTTGTACACACACACATGCGCATGTAATGTGAGGCTCTTTGTGAAGATTAATAAAGAAACAAGTATTTTCTATGCAGTACAATCTGCTAGACAAGTTACGGTCCCTTCTTCAAAGAGTTGTTTTACCTAAACCACAAATGGATCTAGGACACCTAGAAATAATGGAAGACATCAGTGGGGAGTGGTCATCAAATGGAATGTGCTACGGAAATGCTCTCACTTTAAAAATATATGTAAGAGATCTGCTGACTGTGTAGCTGCTTTAGTAAACGATGTATGAAATGAAAAGGCTTTCTCAACCCAGTGAGATTTCAGCTAGCATTCTGTGTGATGTACTATCTCCTAAGAGCTTCTAAAAAAAAATCACTTAGCAATTTGAAAATTACATTTGAAATGTTGGCTCTTTTATTTAATAGTTTAGTGTGTCCTTTCAGGAGCAGGCCACAACCCTTAGAAGTGTTAACCAACATGAAGGCATGTGTAGCTTGGGATGTAACATTTCCAGCTATCAGTCAAAGCTCAGCCAGGAAGAAGTTCACTCGGTGGCCTGTCTCTGTCTAAAAGCCTGGCCATGCATTGGTAACCTCATATTTAGATTACTGTAATGCACTTTATGGTGCTTGGTCCAGAAGCTGCAGCTGATGGCCAGAATGCAGTGGCCAGGATGTTGAGTGGGGAACCTGGCCATGCACATATTACACCAGAGTTGAAGTAACTGCCCTGGCTACCTATTAGCTAACAAGCCTAGTTCAAGGCTTTGCTGTTGGCTGAAGCCCTGAACAACTTGGGACCAGGTTACCTGGCAGATCACCCTCCCCAATAAGAACCAGTGCGATCATTAAGATACCTGGAGGAGGACTTGCTAATTGTACTGCAGCCTGCAGATTCCCATCTTGCAGCAACCTCGAAAATGGCCCTGCCGACGGCAACACCCACTTTATGGAATGCCCTCCCCTCAAGTATTCAGGAGGCTCCAACTGTGACATCCTTTAGAAGCCAGTTAAAGACCCATCTCTTTTCCCAGGTCTTTACTGATTGATTGTGCTGCTCAGTTTGTTGGTTAATTACCGCATTGTGAGTGCACATGTTTTAAACATTTTATAAGTTTTTAATGCTTGTTATAAATTTTTTATTTTAATGTAAACAACACACACACGTGTGTGTGTATGTATGTGTGTGTGTGTGTGTATATATCAATAAATAATCTACTGAACAGAATTGTTGTGGGATAAATGAAATGGGAGTTTGAGAGTTCCCCTGGACTCGGCGCTAACTGGCGAAGTTCAGGTGGCAGCCATGGCCAGGAGTGCTTTTTACTAGCATTATCTGGTAATCTAACCACTTCAGTGACATTCAGGCTGGATTACTGTAATGTTCTCTACATGGGACTGCTTTTAATGTCAGTTTGGAAATTTCAACTGGTACAAAATGCAGTCACTTGGGTACTGGTAGGTGCTAAGCAGTCAGATCATATGACACCTATACTGAACCAGCTGCACTCTGAGATCAACTTCAGAGGCCCTGCTTGTGTGCCTGCCTCTCAAAGCAATCAGGCTGGTGGACACAAGGGATAGGAACTTCTTGATAGTGGCCTCTGCTTGTGCAACTCTGTTCCAATTGATGTCTGCCAGGCCCCATCATTACAGGCCTTCAAGTGGCCCTGAAAACATATTTATTTACCTTGGCCTATAACTGAGTCTAGTCTTTATTGGATACTGTGATATACACTTCAGAGAGTCATTACCCTTCTCTGGACACCGGCACTGCTGAGGGTCAGAAGGTAAGCTAATTTTAACTGGGAATTGAAATGCCCTACTGATGTTACTGAGTGTTAACCTGCAGTCAAGTAACCCAATGGATGGTTTACCTGCCATCGCCTACTGAATATTTTATTTTATTTATTTTATTATTAAATTTATTAATCGCCCATCTGGCTGGTCACCCAGCCACTCTGTGCGATGTACAACATACAATAAAACAATTTAAAACAATAAAATTCTACAATAAAAACATTTTCTAAAATACCCTAACCCACCCCAAATGCCTGCCTGAACAACAGCGTTTTTAATGCACGACGGAAGCTCATTAAAGAGGGGGCATGACGGAGTTCCCTAGGGAGGGAGTTCCACAGAGTGGGGGCCACTACAGAAAAGGCCTTCTCCCTCGTCCCCACCAGTCTAGCTGTCCTGGCTGATGAGACAGAGAGAAGGCCATCCGAGGCTGATCTTGTTAAGCAGCCTGTCTGGTGCTGCTGGAGGTGCTCCTTAAGATAGGCTGGGCCGGAACCATATAGGGTTTTAAAGGTCAAAACCAACACCTTGAATTTGGCCCAGAAAACAACTGGTAACCAGTGCAACTCCTTCAGCACTGGAGTGATGTGATCTCGCCAGCGGCTGCCTTTAATCAGGCGAGCCGCCGCGTTCTGTACCAGCTGCAGTTTCCGAACCGTCTTCAAGGGTAACCCCACATAGAGCGCATTACAGTAGTCTAAACGAGAGGAGACCAGGGCATGTACTACCGATGGGAGCAGATGGTCGGGAAGGAAGGGGCGCAGCCGCTGTATCAGATGGAGTTGATACAGCGCTTTCCGGCTCACAGCTGACACCTGAGACTCCATGGACAGCTGGGAGTCCAAAATGACCCCCAGGCTGCGGACCTGGTCTTTCAAGGGTAGCCGTACCCCATTCAACACCAGGTCAACATCCCCCAGCCTCCTCTTGTCTCCCACCAAAAGTACCTCGGTCTTGTCAGGGTTCAGCTTCAGCCTATTCCTCCCCATCCAGCCACTCAATGCCTCCAGACATTTGGACAGGGATTCTATGGCCAACCTTGGTGAAGATTTAAACAAGAGGTAGAGCTGCGTATCATCCGCATATTGATGACACTGCACCCAAACCTCCTGATGATAGCCCCCAGCGGCTTCACATAGATGTTAAATAGCATCGGGGAGAGGATGGAACCCTGAGGCACCCCACAAGTAAGTGGCCACGGGTCCGAAACCTTCTCTCCCAGTGCTACCCTCTGGTACCTGCTGAAGAGGAAGGACCAGAACCACCGCAATACGGTGTCCCCAATGCCCAACCCCTCCAGGCGGTCCAGGAGGATACCATGGTCAACGGTATTGAAAGCCGCTGAGAGGTCGAGGAGAACAAGGAAGGAGCATTCTGGGCCCTATCCAGAGCCCTCCTCAATATAGAGCAGTCAGACTCTCTAGTAGCTTGGCTAAGAGACTGAAGGCAAAGCTGTGGGATGAAATACTAGTTTTCAGAATCTCCCTGGAATGAAGCACATCAACTATGCTTTAAACCAAGGGTGGGCAACTTGTGGGCCTTTGGTCTACAACTCTAACGGTACCTCAACTTGGCTCTGCTAGTTAGTGCTGATGGAAGCTGTAGGCCAAAACATCTGGAGGACCTCAAGTGGCTAACATTTGCTTTCAATGAATGAATAAATAAATGATTTAGTTGTGTTAATAAATTTGATTTATTAACAATAAATCAAATTTATTTGATTTAATAAACATAGAACATAGTATTGCCGGGAAATTAAATAAACAGAAGTTATTTTAGCTACTAAACTGGCTTAACCTTTAACATAAGCAGGCAACTTCCTTTATTTGCTGCAGGAATAATGGAACCTGGAATCAGCACTTTTTCTACCTTCCTGGAGGCCATGGACCTCACATAGCGATCCCAGCTAAATGAAACTGAAGAGCCTTTGCCCAGATCTTGGTCAAGCTAAGGATGGATGGATCTGTGAAGTTCAATTTCACAGAGTTCCTCTTTCCCCCCACTTCCTGTCTGCTCTGTGCTAGTTCCACACAGATCTGTGTTTTTTTTTAAATGCATGCATTAAAAAAAAAGTATGCATCTTGTGTACATTTTTCAAATTGTATGCATTTTTGTGCCCATCCACCCATTGACTAAAGTGTGTTTGTATGCATGTTTGAAACGTGTGCATTTTCTTTGCAGAATTTTCAAATGTACACATTTTATCAAATGCATTTTTCCTGTTCCACAGAACGCATCACAAGTCTGGAAATGTATGGATTTCTGAACGCCAAGTATAACCAAGATGGGGCCAATTTCTGGGTGGTGCAGATTGGGGAATTCTGTTGGCAAAACTTGACCGGGCAAATTCCTGGCATATCCCTAGGTCAAGCACTTGCAGAGCTTTGCCAGTGAAATTGACATAGTGCTCTACTCAGGAGATTGGTGAGAATGAACTAAAGTTCAACCTTGATTAACCACTCAGGAAGGGTGGCAAGAAGGAACATTAGGGCCTTCTTGACTGAGTGGAAATAAAGGTCATTTTTTTTTTTTAAGGGCATTACAATGTAGCACCTAACGTCTCAACTTTCTGTGACAGATGCCATTATGTGTATGGTGTGATCTGGTGTTACTTGTTAATTCTGAATGTAATTGTTAATTCTGATTTTATTGTTTTGTTATTGTCACCATTGTTTTATTGTGTTTTGTGGTTTAGAAATTTGTACACCAACTTGGAAGGGTGTTTCCTTAAAGGCAGCTCATAATATTTTAAATGAAATGAGGGCGCAATCTTATCAGAATCGTCAGCCGCCTCCAAACTTGGAGGCGGCTGACCACCCAATGCAGGGTGGGTGCAGCATGGAGGGGATCCTCTCTTCCATGCTCTGGCCACCCTGCATTTGCAGCTAGACAGCTGATTTTGGCTGTCTAGCTGGGGACATCGGAGCTGGAGATGGGGAAGCTGGATGGTGTAAAAGAAGTGTCGTAACAACGCTTTTGCGGTCTCCTCCCCTCCCGCCCCTGGGAAGACCACCTTTTCACCTGCTCCATCTCCAGTCATGAGCAGGGAGATAGGGAAGAACCATTCCACCTACAAGGCAGCGGGGACAGGGCGGGGAGCTCAATATCTGGGAACCAAAAAATCCTATGGCCATCTAGACACTGACTAGTGGCATGGGATTGCCCTCTGAATATAAAATAAGAATCATAAAACATTGAATACACTTAAAAGTAATATAGAATTATTGCTAAATCTGCATTTCTTCCTCTTTGCAACATTTGTATTAATTTCCCTACTACTTTTTAACATTTGAAATGGTTTTATTCTAAAGGTATATCAAAAGTTCAAAACCATTACATATTCCAGCCCAGGGATGAGCTACTGTATTTCCTACATCTGAATTGTTGCGAATCGATGAAGTCTAAATGGGTTATACTTGTAAATGACTTTCCTTTGAACTGGATTATTTCAATTAGACTTCAGTATTGGGAAACATGCTGCTAGGGCCCTCTGAGATGCTCTTGGCCCTGCTGGAAGATGGCATGGCTGGACCAGAAATGATGCCAATGTACAGACATGCTTACTCTGATCCCAAATATAGGATGAGTAGTAGATTGTTGTATTTGTCATCTCTCTGATGCTCTTGGGACAGGGCAGAATAAAGGACATTGGACCCACCTGAGCCATGCCTACATAGCTGCTGAAGCAGCAGTCTGAGACAGCAGAAATGGCTACTTCAGCAAGAGCAGTAGCCATCGCATGGCTGAGGCCCTAGCCCTGGGGCTGTCTCCCCAAGGCCATCTCTGCATCATCAGATCCAGACTTCTTTGAGAAGAACATTATGTGCAATACATATTCGTGTGTGTAATAGATATTAAAGCAGAAATAGATGTATCTAAAGCAGATATTTTTCAGCATCTTCTATTTTGCCTACAAAGAGCAATAAAGAGCCAACAATAATCTACCAATAATATAGCATAAGTAGATCAAATATTACAGCTGAGGGCCAAAACAGACATTATTTGAATGTTATATGACAAATGTGTATTATACATTTAAGGTGCAATCCTATGGGGATAGGCAGCCGCCTCCGAACTTGGAGGTGACTGCCTAGCCAATGCAGGGCAGGAGAAGCGTGGAGGGGATTGTCCCCTGCATTTTGGCTGTCAAGCCACGGGAAGGCAGAGCAGGAGAAGCGGCTGCCAGACAACACATAGGATGTGTCACACCAGCATTTCCACCTTCTCCACCCCAGAACACCCCCTACAATGCCCCATTTTTGCCGCTCTTCTTCTGAGCACAGGGCCATTCCAAGCTGCCTGCAAGGCAGTGCGGGGTGGAGGGGAGGTCAGTTCTCTGGGAACCAACCTCGGAGTGTGGGCTCTAAAGTCGGTTCCCAGAAACTGACATATCCTATGGCCATCTAGCTGCTGCTGACTAATGGCCATAGGATTGCTCCCTCCATGTCTGGGTTATTTTCCTCTCCATTTAGAGTAGCGTGGATCAGGCCCATAGAGAGTTAAAGCCACCACCCCTCCCCACCCCCACTAGGGTCCCAATCTGGTAATGTCTGTTTAGGTTCTCTGGCAAATTAGTATCACTGTTTTATACTATTGCCCATTTTATTGTTATTGTATAAGAATGATAGTGTAGCAGCCATATCGGGGGTCAGACTAAGTAGTCTCATGCAGTCTCATGCTTCATGTTCTTGCTGAGCTCTTGCTCTCTGAAATATATATTTGTAAGCTGATGAGACGCAGGAGTCTCTTATCTTGTCAACAAAGGCTAAGGTCATAGAATTGTATATCTTGTTCTCTGCGGTTCTCTTCTGTTCTCTGCTTATCATGGCTACCCTATAATCCATTTCTTGTATTATAAACAATGGTGCTAGGAGAGGAAATGTTGAGGACTGCAACCCCACATGGGAGGGAGAGGAGGAGCCCGTTTCCTATGTGTCACAATATCTATAAAAACAATGTGCTGATGAAAATCAGGGCTTCTGGCTCTTTGGAAATGATTCCAGCCTTAAGCCTGCGCGTTAAATAAAGAAACTCTTTTTCCTTCACTCCGTGGTCTCTCTGACTCTGAGTTCTGCAACAATAGGAAGTAACAATGTAAAACAAAAACAATGTAATTTTATATGAATAGACTATATAAACCACATCTAGGCCTTACAAACATCTTTAATGTGTACAAAATGGTTTGAGGGAATGATAGGACATAACGGAGTCAAGGTAGAGTTTAATATGAGCAATTCTCAGTCAACATTTAAAAGGGAAAAATGCAGCCACTTGAGGATGGCCTAATGCTGACTTAGCGCCCAATTTCTTAGCTGAAGAAATAAGAGGAGCCACTAAAATGGTGACACAAATTGATGGTAATAAATTAGTACATTCATAAAAGGGCTTCCAATTTTAGCACTAAAAGCACACCATTATACGCAGCATAATGTAATTTAAAAGGCATACTGATAAGTGGTGGTATTCAAATCCATTTCTGTGCCCTTTTGTGTTCTTATCTACCCCAGGCCAGCAGACAATCCAGCATTTCACTAACCTTTGGCACTCTACCATCAGCAATAAAATGTGAGCTCCTTTATATTCCCAGGGCTTCCTTAATTAGCATCACCTGTGGTATGCTCTATGTGAAGCTGCATCAACAGCAGAACACACCTGCTTTAGTGCCTGCAGGTAGAATAAGGTTCAATGTCTTAGGGCTCCTGGGAGTCCCATCTGTGTGCCCTGAAGCAATGCTAGGCTAGAACTGTGGCTAAATATCTATCAACTCCAATGATCCCCTAATCCTGATAATTATTGCCTTGATGAAGTGAAATGATAAATAATGTTCTGTTATAAGCCTCCTTCAAGTTCCAAGGAAACTATTTCCTTGTCTTTAATTTGAGAGAAACTATTTTGGGTGCCAGATAGAAGATAATAGAACATTTCAGATATTCATTGTCTAAAGCATTTGAAATGTTAATTATTATGCTATTTGCATAATCACTTTTTAATCTACCTTTCTCATTTGGAAGTACATTTGTAATGACATTTGAGGCAATTTGTCCTTGTAGATATATATAGATAGATGGATATGGATTTAGATATATGTACTAATTTATATACCTATATATTCCAGAGGTTATATCTAGCTAGCTATTAATAGAACAAATGTGCATATTAGGAGTTGGGAGCAGTAGCTTTATAAATGAATCATAAAAACCATGATTGTAGATCTGTAAAGAAACATGCAACCAACTGACAAACATAAAGAATGAAGGTTAGCATTGTTTTTGTTTTATTATCATTCTTCTGTTTCATTTTTCTGTAGAATTTATTTTACTAAGACACATCACAGTTATATTGCATGTGAGATTTGGAGCTTCCTCGATGTCAAATTATTATGTTGTACCACAACCTTTTATACTGTGGACCTCAACAGACCTTACTTTCAATGTGCGCCTAACCAATGTGCCTTTTTTCATTTTTACTCAGAGTAGGTGCAGGGGCCCAATCCAGATCTTAAAAGCCCCCCCCACAAACACACACAACCACTAGAGTCCTGATTCAGATTGGGGGCCCTGTATTTACTCTAGATTAATAAATGAAGGGGGGAAAGACATAGCTGCTAGACACACTTTGAAAGTAATGTCTCTTTTCGCCCTGTGCCTGGCATTTGCACAAGAAAAATGGTGAACACATTCTTCCTTAAGCAAATTAGTACTTTTCAAAGGCTTTGTGCAGTACAATGATCTATTAAAGCATGTGCAATTCAATCCTATGAATGTGTGTGACTAAAGAACAAGCAGAGAGAACAGGAAATTGTGTGTGAGAGTAAAAAACCAAAGTCTTCTGTCTCACTAAACAATAGATAACAAAATAGGTTGTCTCATTTCTGCAGGAGAGTGACAAGACAGCAAAGTAATACAATATTTACATCTGAAAGATCAGGTATCCCTTTAATTCAGCACCATCAATATTATCTGATACAATTCCAGAGAACTAAAACTTTAACCTTTAGAAATGAGAGCTTTTCTACACAATGCATTTATTGAGCACTCGCCATTCCTTATGGTTCTTTACAGGTTCTTTACATGACGTTGTGACCGTCCAGTTTTGCTTATGTTTTTTAAGAGC
Organism: Heloderma suspectum; assembly: GCF_057233095.1. Lineage (NCBI taxonomy): Eukaryota > Metazoa > Chordata > Lepidosauria > Squamata > Helodermatidae > Heloderma > Heloderma suspectum. The sequence goes on along the minus strand of NC_139460.1, from coordinate 72,817,349 downwards.
ACTTTCCTGGGTTTTTTGTGAGCAGGGAAAGAGAAGGTATTATTGATTGACTGATTTGATTTGATTTGTATCCCAACTTTCTACCAAAACTGGAACTCAAGGCGGCTTACAAGCACTAATAAAACTTGATAAAAACAATGATAAGCAAATACATTAAAACACAATTAAAAACACATCAATAACAGAGTAAAACAGCATCCAGCTCAACAGACTCATTTACATATCAAAGGCCCACTTGAATAAAGTGGTCTTTACCTGCTGATGGAAGGACAGCAGAGGGGGAGTGAACCTAGTCTCCCTTCACAGGGAGTTTCATAGCCAGGGAGTAGCCACTGAGAAGGCTGTCTTTCACATTGCCACTAAACGCAGCTCTGAAGGCAGTAGTTTCGAAAGAAGGGCCTCTCCTGTAGATCTTAGGAACCAGGCAAGTTCATATAGGAGAAGGCAGTCTTTCAGGGAGCCGGGTCCCAAGCCATATAGAGTTTTATAACCAGCACTTTGAATCCTGCCCAGAAACAGACGGGTAGCCAGTGAAGCTGTTGTAAAAGGATGTTGTGTGCTCCCTGTAATCTGTCCCAGTCAACAGCCTGGCCATAGCATTCTGGACCAGCTGAAGTTTCTGAACGGTTTTCGAAAGCAGCCCCATGTAAAGCGTGTTACAGTAGTCCAAATGGGATGCAGCTAAGGCATATGCGACCATGGCCAGATCAGATGTGTCTAGGAGCGGATGCAGTTGGTACACTAGCCTCAACTGTGCAAACACACTTCTGGCCATTGCCAAAACCTTGGCATCCAGGTTCAAGGCTGAGTACAGAAGTACACCCAAACTGTGTCCCCGAGTCTTTAGGGTGAGTGTAACCCCATCCAGCAGAGGTTGAATCCCTATTCCCAGATCTGCCTTTTGACAAACCAGGAGCACCTCTGTCTTGTCTGAATTAAGCTTCAATTTGTTTGCCCTCATCCAGTCCATTACTGACAACAGACACTGATTTAGAGCTGGAACAGCTTCCCTGAATTTGGATGGAAAGGAGAGATAGAATTGGGTGGCATATGGCACCAGCATACTGGTGGTAGCAAACCCCAAAACTCTGGACAATCTCTCCCAGTGGTCTCATGTATATGTTAAATAGCATGAGGGATAAGATGGAACCCTGAGGGACACCACAGGCCAAAGGCCACAGTCTCAAACAGGAGTCTCCAGCACCACCTTCTGAAATTGCCCTTCCAAGGAGGACTGGGGGCACTTTATAACAGTGCCTCCCAGTCCCATCTCAGACAGATGCCTCAGAAGGATACCACAGTCAATGGTATCAAAAGCCACTGAAAGGTACAGCAAAACCAACAGGGACACACTCACTCTGACCAGTTCCTGGTGTAGATCATCCACCAAGGAGACAAAGCAGTCTCTGTCCCATAACCATGCCTGGTTTCCTACTTGTGTAAGTTGTGTAACTGCATTATTCCACTATAGCATAGTGCTACCTAGAGATTATGTAGTGGAAAAGCAGAAAAGTTAAAGCTTTTATCTCAATTCTGTGACGAAACTGGAAGTAGGTACAGTGGGTTAACAGTGTCATGTAGAAAAGCTCTTAGGGCATTATAAATTGGCAGGCAAACCAGCCACTATCCAGTTATGATTAAAAGGCTTGGATTCAACTTAGGCCATCCAGAGTCTGATCGTAAGCAACTGGTTTCACACAAGATGTGCAAACTGTGTGTTAAATACATGGGGCTTTTCAAGCATGGCTGCCCTGTCCCAACAGTAATCGAAACTCCATAGAAGTCCATTATTTGAAGAAAATAATGACATAGTTTTGCCAGAGTAGAGGGTTCTGGGGTGACTGGAAACATCATACAATACTTTAGCAGCAGTCCCCTTCTTCTTCACTCTCCTGCATTGTGTTCTTTCTTTTTCAGTTACTTTTCTCTCCTGCTTTCCCTTTGCCCTCAAAGGTACCTGCAGTCCTAGGAGCTGCAGAGGGCACAGTCCACTGGCATCTCAGGGAGGATGTGAGCAGCTGCAAAATGCACAGATGCCTTTGTTGGCTCGAGTGCTACAAGTGAACTGCCAAAGAGCTGCATGTAGCTCCTTAGCCACAGTTTAGCCATATCTGCAATATTTCTCAAGAAGCAATAGCTGCTTCTTTCTGAATCCCAAACATACTAATTAAACAGAGCCTGAATGTGAGCAAAACCCATCTGTGAAGTCTCTTCAAGGAAAAGGAAAATAAATGAATGAATGAATGAATGAATACATAAAGGTTATTGAAGTACAACTTCCTGCAACACAATGGGTTTGCGTGGGTGAGGCTGTAGTATGTGCGGGGTGTATAGGCTGCCATTTTTCATATCCAACGCTCACTTAGTTGTTGTGTTGTGTTGTGTGAACCTGGTGAATGTGGGTTATGCGAGAGTTAAACAACCCTCACATAACCCTAGAACAGGCCACGCTTGCTGGGTTTGCATGACACAATAACCCCCAAGCAGGAGTTGGATATGCAAAGTGGTGCCTGCGGGCACTGTGGCATATCGTGGGTTATATAACCCACAGTGAGCTGCACTGTACCATGTGGACCAGGTCAGTATTTTGCCTCTAGTTGTTCAAGTCTCTGATGACCCTGAGGAAGTGGAGAATAACTCAAAGATGTAGTTAACAAAAAGGCATTATTTCCTGAAGTGGGCCATAACTGAAAGCTAATGGTACATGGTAGCAAAGCCTGGGCTAGTAAAAGGGTTGCCTTGACAAGGAGACATGGGCAATCTCAGCTGATGATGCTAATATGTGTTTGATATGTGTGTGTTACATTCACACACTACATTTTTGGAGCTACTTGTAAGATGTTTATTTGTGTACAGTGATAGTTTATCATAATGTATAAAATGGCCATGAGGTATGAAATCAAAACACAAGACAGCCTCCATAAATCTATCCAGTTCTGTCTTGCAGTCCAAGATATTGGTTGGATACTGATTTTCCTGAAATTCTCTATAATAATTTCATCTATTTTACCCAACCTATGCCCTTATTTGTCTCTCCCCTCCGCCCCCATTAAAGGCTTGGAGAGCAGGCATTTGGCACATGAAAGGTTATCCCACTAGCACTGCTGCCAAACATTTTTTTTAATTAGTGGCAAGACATGTATATTGAAAAAGATATGCAATGCCGAAAGGAATCCTGGGGTCCTGATAATCCAAATCTTTATTACTGAGTAATGGAACATGATACCTGACACCTCCGATTCATGGATGTTGCCAAGTCAAGGGCATAAATAACAATAGTGGGATTAATGTCACCCCTACTGCTACTGAGCATTAACATAGCAATGGTCTAGTCCCCCATACTGGCACAAACTAATTTTGCCTAGCAGGAGAACCCAACCTCTTTCCACTAATGTGTTCATCAGAAAGAAAATTGATACTGCCTCATACTTCACCACTGCTTTATAAACCTAGGAATTACTCATTTTAATAATTTTAAAGTTCTAGTTTTGAAACTTTAAGAAAGAAGAAAACCCTATGTTTCTTTTGTGTTTGATTAAAAATGGGTAGTGCATACACGATGAAAACATTTGAACTGGAACTTGAAATACAAGATAGAAATTCTGAACTAGAGTAAAAATGTTCTGTTACACTTTCCCATAATGAGTGTTCCAGTGGATATGGTGAAGAAGCTCATGTTAAATTCAACTGGATAAAATAGTGCCTTATATACAGAGAAGATAACCAGCAACAAAATTGTATAAATGTGTGAAGAACAAAATGTGTATACAAAAGCAAGACACAAACTATATAGAAAAATAAAAATGTTTACATTAAATTGATTTTTTCCTTTCTAAAATGACAAAGATAGCAATAACATTTGTCTCCTCCCTATAACATATCTGGGAATACTGAAGTGTCTCTAAGTGTGATTCAATGACCGGGTTCGAAAAATCGCCACAGTTTGTCATAGCTTATTTAAGGCATGACAAGCCACAGTGCCTGCGGGTGCCATCCTGAAAATTCAAGGCATGGCTTGCTGTGTCATTGGAACCTGGTGACCCTCACATAACTCTAAAACAGGCCTTGGTTCTGCAAGGGTTGTTTAACCCTTGCACAACCCACCCTTGCCACGTTTGGATGTCATAACAAGCCATGGTTGAATATTCAAAATGGTGGGGTATTTGATCGTGCGAACAGGCCCAACATTTCAAAGACTTAAGTGGTGTCTATGTGCATGGTGCACACAAAATTGTACTTGTTGATTTTAACATGCTTAACACAAAACTCAAATCTTTGTTTCAACATCCTGGCTGTGATCAAACCTCAGCTGAGGTCCACTGTATATAAACACTGTATTCTGGGTGAACAGGGGCCACCTTATTCATGGATTGGGTAGCCAGTGAAGTTGATATAAAAGAGGAATCACATGTTCCCAAAAAAACAATTGGGAGTCCCATTTTATTCCTTAATTTATTCATTTGATTTGAGAGGGCGCATCTCTTTTCATCTTACTTCAGACTTTGTCTGAATTTGGAGGGAGGCACTTTGGCTGGACCCTTGAAAGGAAATGAAAGGGGTAAAATGATTTAGGCCCCCCAGACTAATTTGTAGGCAGGGGAGAAGCGACGGCTTATATGATGAAAGGGATTCCTTCCTTCCTTTTAACATCTTTTTTCTTTTTAAAACACTTTTTAAAGCAGGTATGTTTGCCACGGGCTTTGGAAGTGCAGCAGCAGCAGCAGCAGCAGCAGGAACCTAGCTACCACCACCATTTTCCCATCCCAGACTGCCTCTGGGAAGGACAATTCAGGGTTGATAAATCGCAAGCCCCCAAACAATACCAAAACAGCCACCTCCAATCTGCCATCTGCAAATCTGGGACAATCCACTTTTCCAGGCCATCCATTAAATTTCATGGGGTTGTTAATCTGCGTTTTCAATATAAGCAACCAACACCCAAGCATTGGCACTATGGTCTACCTTAGCTGGCCTAACCATATATATGAAAATAGTGTTTGGGGATTCTTTTTGCATTCTTTTTAGATATGCAATGGTGTTTTTACTTGGACATATACCAGCCTTTCCCAATGTAGTGTCCTCCAGATATTTTGGACTACAACTCCTATCAACCCCATCCAGCAAGGCTGACTGTTATTCATCATCATCATCATCATCATCATCATCCAACCAATAACAAACATTCCTTGGGCAGATCACAAACAGTTAAAAGACTAAAATGCAATACAGTTAAAATATAAAATGCAATGCAAATATTTAAAAGAATAAAATTCAATACAAACAACAAACAGCACAGGAATAACAGCCATAAAAATCATGTAGGGGTATTTCTACATGAGGCTTTTATCTTGTAACTTTACCAAGGCTCCTGCTTCCAGATTCTTTGCAGGATTAAGATCAGCTCCTTTACATGTGCTTTTTCTGGAGGTTTTCTTTCTCTGCCTTTCTATATGTTTCATTATACAACCACTAGATGATGCTGTGGTATAGTGGAATTGTGCAATTATATTAGGCTCTCATTCCACCATTTCTAAATAATACCAGACTTTCCTCATTAGGAGAAAAAAAAATCACGGTTGCAAAGTGCGGGAGAGGCCCTGGGGGATGACGATGTCATGTAAAGAACCCATAAGCTACCATGAGTGAGCAATCACGAGCGCACAATAAAAGCCTTGTGTAGAAAGGGTCAAGTTCTCTAAAATGCTTAGGATAAAAGAAAGGTATTTGCCTGGTGCCAAAAGGATAACAGTGAAGGTGCCAGGGGAGGGCATTCCATAAGTGGGGTGCTACAAATGAAAAGGCCCTCTCTCTTACAGCCATCTGCCTAGCTTCCTTCAGAAAGGTCATGTGGTGACTTTCTTGCTTACTGCTAGGATATATTGTTTAAAAGGCCATTACTTGCCTTTTAAAAGTGGGTATCCAATGGGTATCCCATCCATGGCATTATCTGAGGGCAGATGATGCTGCCACCTTGCTGAAGCTAAGGAAGTCTGGGTCTGATCAGTGCCTGTATGGGAAGACTGCCTGGAAACCCATGAATGCTGCTTTGAGTTCCATAAAGGAATAAAGGCAGTATATAAATGCACTAAATAAATAAAATATCATGATGCATTTTCCATTGCTGACTAAAACGTGGATCATATTTGCATATCCTGGACTTAAAGAGCTAACTGTGCAGTTCAATATATGAATGTCAGCTGGAGATTCAGATGGGCCACCTCATGCATTTGGAGAATGTGTGAGGGGGAGCTGGGATTTTGTAGGCTAGTTCTGCTCCCGCTGCGAGTGTGCCCAGTGGCCACACCTGCCAATGTCCGCATGTTTGGTGTGCATGAGAAGGGACTTATGTGTGAACTAACATGTGCACCTACAGCTCCTCCACATAAGGAAGAATCACGGGCTAATCAGGATCCCCCTTGCATGGAGAAGCTCTGAGTGCATGTATCAGTACACTCATAGTGTCCCTTCTGACACATGCTTAATGGACAGCCACCAGGTGTGTCAGGGCCAGAGTACTTTAAACATGTGAGAAGTGTTGTTTGAACCCCCCTAATGTGAGAAAGAATGCCTGTTTTAATGATAGAGTACTGCAATATGGTGAATTCTAGCAATACACATCCCAGTGAATACAATTCTAGATGCCTAAGTCACTATTGTAGTATATCTGTGGCCTTAGCCCTAATTAAGTGAGGAAAATAAGGTGAGGCCTTGGCCTAGTGTGGGTTGGTCATCATCTTCCATGTTTTCTTTTATGGCAACAGCTTCTCAGAAGAAAAACTGTTAGTTACCACTGCAAGGGGAAAAGGAGACATGCTGAAACCCAATACTGGTGACACTGCTACCTTCAATAATGTAGAGATGTTAGAAAATTCCACCACAGACTCCAATGAGGCCGGATTCTAAAGAATCTGGCCCCTCAGAGTCTGTGGCGGAACAGACCACCCACCTCTGCCACCCCGTGAAGTTGCCGCGGAATGGATCCTACCTGCCACCGGCCAGCCCGGTCCATCCGCTGCCGTCCTGCAGAAGAAAATGGCGTCCGGCGTAGCGGACGCCATTTGTGTCCCTGTCCTTTGCAGTAAATAGGCTACATAAATCTTTATGTAGCCTATCGCGGCAAAGAGCAGGGACGCAAATGGCGCCCACTATGCCATTTGCATCCCAGCGGTTGGAAGTCTGCCAGCGCCTGCAGCCAGCCGGCAGCTCCGCGGACTTGCCATGGAGTGGATCTGGCTGGCGAGGATTCTGGGGGGGAGGGACGGATTGCCTCCCCCCCATGGACCCCCTCAGACTCCAGGTACGGGGGTTTCGCACATCCCTACAATAATGATCCAAAGACCTTGGTGAGAGTCTGGCTGAAGTGAGCATAAGCATTACGAGATTTGCCTCATCTGCTTCTTCTCTGTAGTTGCTGGATAGTCCAGACTAATTTGTAAATTGAAACCCTTTCCCACTGCCTATTGGGCCTTACTCAAAGATACAGAAGTCTGCAGGATCCAAAATTGTCTTGTCTGCTCATTTCCTCCCTGCCAACAGCACAAAGATTCTCCTTCCTTGTATCTGTACATTTTTGCCCTGTTTATTGGTCTCTCCTTTACTCATCGCACTGGTATTTGTTACCAATCATTTCTTAAGACCTCTGTGACCACTTGCGTTTTCTGTTTCTCAGCCCACTGCCTATTCTGATCTTTTTTTTCTTTAGTCACCTTGCCACTAGGCTTTCTGTCCCAAAGCTCCCCTATCTTACGGAGTTTCTTCTCACTATACCTTAACTTTTAGACAGCTGCTATTTTCTGCTAGTGTCTATGTGAACGTTCTGTGGTTCAAAATTTCAATCCCAAGGAGCAAGAATGAACATTCTGTGACATCACAGGAGCTCAAGCAACGCCTGGAGAAACATCTCCTCTGCTGTCACATTTGGGGAAGGAGATAACATTACAGATTATAACAAAAATGACTGTCCAGAGTTACGGTTGAGGAATTGGGTGGCTTGCAAAAACTGTCAAACAGAATACTGCCTAGAATATAGTTATGGTTTAAATAAATATATTTATGAAAAGACAGTTAATTTCAATGTATAGTTATTGGAAATACTATCGGGGCTGGCCTTAGGGGTGGGCGAGCTGGGCAGTCACCTGGGTGCTGAGCTGAGGGGGCCACCAAGCTGAGCTCAGTGGTTGTGTTTTTTAAATGTACTGTCTGCAGTGAACTAGGGTGGCAAAAAGCAAGTGTCTGTAATATTCTTTCCAAGATTCTACAGGATGTATGGATGCTAACTACAAAAGTGATCTTCCTTCAATTAGCTTTAAAGTAAGTGTCTTTTTCAATTTCCACTTTGATGGAGGGGCCTGCTTATTAACTAGGCCTGCTGCCCAACTGTAAGGGGGTCTAAACCAATCACAGCAAGGTGAAATCTTTCTTTATGACCCGGCAGCAACAGAGATAAGATTGGCCAGGCAGGCTTATGATTGGCCCCAGCCAAGTAGCCCCAGTTACAGAGTTTGTTGGAAGAAGAAGGAAGAGGGAAGGCTTTCAGGAGGGAGTCTGTAGCAGAGACAGAAAGTTCAGGCCTGCCAGGGAAAGAGTTCAAGAAGTGAGTGAGTGAACAGATTTCCAGGCAAATTGCCACTGAAGAGTAATTTCCATGGCATTTACCATAGGGAGAGGTACAACCAGAAGAGCTGTGAGACTGAGCCCCAGGAAGCCGAGAGAAGCTCTGCCAAAAGGGGTTTCGGATTTGAAGGAGGTACTCAGGAGAAGCACAACCCAATCTCTATTCCCTTATCCCCATATAAGAAAAAATAAAGCACATCTATAATTCTGATTGATCCGAGGGCGAGGAGGAGCTGCTGGCAAGAATTCTCAGATGTAGTCCATGCATGCAATAATTCTCACATGTGGCCCCGAACTTTGTACACACATGCATGGGTCCTTGTAGGGGGTAGCAGCTGGGCCCCAACATCACACATATACCAGGCCCGATAAACCCTCTGGGTAGCCGGGCCCTGAAAAGCTGACCACAGGGGTGGGGGCACTAAAGGCACTCCTGGACAAGGGCACTATTTATCCTATGGCCATCCCTGAATACTATCAAAGTTGTTACTGATTGATATGCTGTTGTCAAATACTATATTTAAGTTCTGATCCTTATTCATTTCAATAAAGTACTGTGTGTTAGTAAGCAGGATAGCTATATGTTCAGTGGATGCAGATTACTGCTCTGAATAATTATGCTAAGTAGAACAGGATGTACCTGTTAATGATGTTGATGCCACATTTATTTTTGCCTTGTCCCAGACCTGTGTATTATAGAAATAACAGTGAAACTGTTGGTAGGGTAGTACTTTATTTGATTAAAGTACGGCCTTAGCATACTGAGAAACATTCATGTTACAGTGTAGAATTCACACCTCTGAGTTGAACCTAACTGCATCAGAAATATAATGCTGGTAGAAATTACTATTAACAGTGCAATCCTATACATGTTTATTCAAAGAGAAGCCCCACTTAGTTCAGTGGTAAGTGCGTATAGGACTGCAGCCTTAATTAACTTCAAGAACGTGTGAAAATCTTAATGGAAAATATGTTTACTATGGTTGCGATCTTTATTGCTATCGGGCTTCACATAAGTATGGCCATAATAGGAGAAATATCTGCATGCTGTGTTTTGCATAACTCCAGGGTACAGCTGTCTAGTTTTCCACCCAAGTGAATTCCCTTGGTCCTCTGCCTGCCATACTGCCCCTATGGTTTGTTTGTTCTATTGTTTTTCCAATGGAGTGATACATTGCCGTATCTTTCTGTGCTGCAGCTGAAGTAGAACCATCCATCATCCCAATCATTGCAGCAAAGGACCTTATGGACTGGGAGTAAATTATGAAGCTATGAGAAGAGAGAGACCAAGGGAGAGAAAGAGAGAGATTATTTTTTGCAGAAACAGCTATTTTCTCCTAGTGCCTGTCTCTACATATTATTCCTTCCATGTCTGAGATCACGTACATGAGGCCAATGCAGTGGCAAAAAAAAAAGTTTCATTATTTTAGGTATAAAATAAATCTAATCAATCCAAATACACTTAACATATATAAGGCTGGCTTGTCTCTTGCTTGCATTTGACTTTGTATTTCAGTTGCGGTTTCCTTGTTAATGCAATGCAAATACTGAACCTAAAGAAATAAATGCTCTGTCAAGATCCATACTGAAATTGCAATTGATGTGTTTTTCTGTTATAGGTTCATTCTTATACTGATGACTAATGTGCTTCCAGATAGTGGGTGCACCATATGTGTGTGTGTGTGTGTATGTATGTATGTGTATATATATATATATGTGTATGTATATATATATATATATATATATGACCAGTTAGCACAAGTAGCATCTTTTAATTGGTAATCATCTTCATTCCTAGAAATAACCCAGAAATGTACAGAAGTTATAACTCTTGTAGATATCAATAAGGCTACTTATAATGCTATTGATTATTAACAGGGTGTAGATCACCATGGGGCTGCGGTGGCAGATGTGGCCGCCATTCACAAAGCAGCACGAACGGCACCAGGTAGGTGCTCTGTTTTGCACGCCTTTTGTGGGGTGGTGGGGCAGGGGGGCTTCGTTCCGCCATGGATTTTGGGGGTCCGAATGCACTGGCATTCGGCCTCACTGAGATCCGTGGAGGAATTCTCCGCCATCCCTACTAATCACCCACCCGGCCGCACCTTGTCATGTTTGAACCTGGGCTGCATGGCTTGTTGGAGAGGGAAACAACCCTCAAATAACCCAACAACAGCTTGTTTCACCCATGGTGATCATATGTACCAGGTCACTGCCTGGACCCCATAAAACTCTGTGCAGGCGGCAGGGCAATGGCAATTGCATGTTAAAAGCTTAATCTGGTAACACCCTTCATCTGAAATCAAAGCAAGAAAGATCCCAAGAATAATAGAGAGTTCTATTCAAACTAAACTAGCAAGATACTGCAGAATATGAATATTTTAAAAATTGGGTTGTCTGTTTAGAATAGACACACTGAAATCAGTGGGATTTAATTAGTCATGCCTAAATTATGTCCCATTGATTGTAATGGATCTTACCTGGTTCAGTATCTACATTTCCCAAGCTTTTAGTGTTCAGTTTTATTACAAATTGCATCTGTTTCTCCCAGAAGATCTGCTCTAGTTCAGAACATTAAATGATAGTCTGCAAACACATGAGTGATGACTAGAGATAGCAATAATCAGTGCTATTGGTCATTGACGCAATAGTTAACACTGTTCAGTTCTACTGCAGAACTGAGAAAGGTGGAGGAAAAGGAAACCAAAATGATAAAGGATAAAAATAAATTCCTAATATGAAACATTCATTTGTTTTTGAGCTTTTTAGTTAAAAAAAAAATAGAAACGGATAATATGCAGTGCAATTCTGTGCAGGTTTAGCCAGACGTTAGTCACAAAATTTTAGTGTAAAGGGGAACATAGCAGAAATGCATAAAGGTCTGAATGGTATGGACAATATGAATTGAAAGCAAATTTATGGAATGTATTATTTGCTAGGGAGGGAGAGAGGCGCTTGTGGGATTTTCTGCCTCAGGTGGCTGCTATGTACCATTAGTTGGGGTGGCATTTGCTGCTTGGTCTCAGGCAGTAAACTGGGCTAGCCCTGGGAAGTGGATTTAGAAGAGACAAAAGAAAGTACATCTTCACACAAAATCCACTACATAATTAAATTATGGAATTTGGTGTTCCTATGTAAGGTAATGGCACTTCTTAGATTGCTTTAAAGGGGGAGTAAACAAACTGGGGGGCCAGGTCTATGAACAGCTTTCTAAACAGAACCTCTGTGTTCAGAGGTAGTCTGCTCCTAAATACCAGTTGCTTTGGGGGCTGGGGCAACCAACATGATGCTGCTTTTGAACTTCCTGACTGGATCCTGGTAATAGGATAATGGATTAGATAGACCTGTGGTCTTACCCAGCAGAACTTTCCTTATGTTCAAATCAAAGCTCTTCTTGGGCTGAAAAGAAATTAATTCAGTTCCAAAATTTCTCTGCAAAATTTGATGATGATGATGATGATTATCCTGCCTTTCTCCCAATATTGGGACTCAAGGCGGCTTTACAACATTAAAACTTGTACAATTAAAATCTATAAATAGAAGTATACAAAAGCTAAATTTTTATTAAATCATCAATGGTATTAAAATTGTGTAAAATATCAAAACATTAAAAGACAACAAGAAATATAGTATCCATCTGTCATATTCTCACAGGTCCAGACTAGCTATCCCCAAAGGCCTGCCGGAACAAAAAAGTTTTTACATGTCTGCGAAAGCCTATCAAGGAGGGTGCCACTCTCGCCTCCCTAGGAAGGGAGTTCCAGAGCTTTGGGCCCTCTCCCGTGTTCCCACCAGAATATTGAATATTGAAGAATATTCTTCAAGTTTCACTAAAACCTGGAATATACCAAATAACTGACAACTATTTTTGACACACAATTGTATTTGATATCTGAGTGTTCATATTTGGCAGTATTTGGGTGTTTGATAGTACCCAAAGCAGGTAGGTAATAGTGGTTTTCACTTGTCCTATGATGAGGGAATACTTTCGAAATTTACTTGTCTGCCAAGGAACCTCTGTATGTCTGGCAGAGACACCCTCCCCTCCCATACACTCCAGAAGATTTGGGAACTTTTTGGTTAGCAGCTGGTGGGGTGGAGAGACAAACCTTTAAGGACTGGAGGGCCTCCAACTGCTGATCAATAGCTAAAGGTTTAGTATTTGGTAGCAGAATTTTATCATTTCAGAACAGTCTTGCCTCATTCACAGGGTTGGCCCAAAACATTTTGCTGCCTAAAGTGAAAGACAAAATTGTGCCCTCCCTATTTAATTTACAGAAGCTGACTGACAGGCAGTTGAATCTTAGCTCAACACTGGTGATGGGATAATGTTAGGGATGTCCGTGGTGTAGCAGCCATATCGGGGGTCAGACTAAGTAGCCTCATGCAGTCTCATGCTTTATGTTCTTGCTGAGCTCTTGCTCTCTGAAATATATGTTTGTAAGCTGACGAGACACAGGAATTTCTTATCTTGTCAACAAAGGCTAAAGTCATGGTGATATGTATATCATGTTCTCTGCTGTTCTCTGCTTATCATGGCTACCCTATAACCCATTTCTTGTATTATAAACAATGGTGCTAAGAGAAGAAATGTTGAGGACTGCAACCCCACACGAGAGGGAGAGGAGGAGCCGTTTCATATGTGTCATAATGTCTATAAAAGCAATGTGTTAATGTGCCTCGGGGCTTTTGGCTCTTTGGAAGTGATTCCAGCCTTAAGCCCGCGCGTTAAATAAAGAAAAACTCTTTTTCCTTCACTCCGTGGTCTCTCTGAGTCTGAGTTCTGCAACATAAATGATGCCGTGACTCGGATTGTGGCAGGCGCTGAGACAGAGAGGTGGCAGTTGCCTGCTCTTAATCACTGCACTGGGAGGGAGGGCTCAGCGCATGCCTCCCTTTCTTGGCGCCACCGACCTTTTTGTCGGGTGAATGGGAGAAAGCCTGCGCCGGGACCGCCCAAACGGCAGCGAGCGGCAAGGGAACCTTGGGAAGCGGAGGAAGGAACTTGAGCCCTGCCCATACTGCAGCTGCAATTGAGTTGAAACCCACATTGGAAGCCTTCAGGAGAAAGGCAAGTATATGAAGTAAAAAGAGGGCCCTGCCTTTAGGAAAAAGGCCACTGGGCAGAAAAAAAGAGGGCCCCGCCTTATGAAGAAGGTCAGTGTTAGTATACGTATACAAAAGGTGACCCACCCGATTGGGGGTGGAGGGGGGACTTGATCACTCCCCCGAGCAGGCACTAATACTCAGCAAGGCGCTGAGGAAACTGCTTCGCTCTAGTGGGAAAGTGGGTGGCAGGGACATATGAATGAAGTGGTGAAATTGATGATTGTGTGAGTGGCTACTGCGGTTTCTGTTGCATACCGTCGACCGTCCGGGTGCCCAGGCCAGTAGGAAAGTGCGTGGTGTAAAAATTCCTCTTGTGCCGGTCAGTGAGACCCCTTACTCACTGACCAATCCCCTTTCCTCCATTGTGTCCGTCTTTATCTTAGGAGGGAGGCTATGGGAGGTGGGGGAAGCAAGACTTGCACCCCCTTGAGATGTATGTTAAAAAAAAAAAGGAAAAGGATTTTTTTTAAGAGGATTCAGAATAGAGAGAGGAAACAGCAAAAAGCTCAAGGTTGAGCTGAGAGAAAAAAAAAAGAACAAGATCTGAGGCTGTTAATTAGAGAAATGTTGCAGGACAGCCTGGCTTTTAACGAAGCGTGGGAGTGTGAGGCCGAAGAAGTAGCCGTTAGCCTAGTGCGCCGAGAGGGGGGGCAGGAGAATTGCCCACAATGTTCTGAGTTGTGCAACATCATCACCTCGCTTAATTGAGATGAAATCCCTAAGAAATAGAAACTGAAAATGAAGACCCAGAAGATAAAGGCGCAAAATGGAATAAAGGTGAAGAATCAGCCCCCAGGGCACAGGCTAGACCCCTCTTCGAGTAGAAAGTGTGCCATAAGACTGTCCCAAGGCAGAATAAAGCGGAAAGACCACGATGAAGATCTCTGTCAAGGTAGCCGTGTTTAGCTTTGAACTGTCCTAGAATTTCATAGAGCCTGTAGACCATCAGCTATATGATTTCTGAAGAGCATAACAGTTAAGCTTTTGCCGTGGGATTCCCTGCAATGAAGAAATCTCACTAATTTAAGTGTCCAGTGTTAAGACTGCCTGAGTGTGTGTGCTGAAGAGACCGAGAAACCAGACAGCATGTTCCTAGCCAAGCCAAAATCACGCTACTACCATGCTCCTGGAAGCTGCAATAAACTGTGTAAGCTTGGAGACCCAACCTGATTGAGAAGAAGATATTGGAGTAACTGCCTTAAAAAATGGTGAGATCTGTGTAGCTGGCTGGCTGACGCTGTCAGTGATGTTACAACTTTAAATTAAGACTGTTTTCCTGTTTGAGACCCCAGCAAAGAAAGCTAACCTGAGTTATTTGTTGCCCATGCCAAAGCAAAGATTTGGCTGCCCTGTACCTCATTGTGTCCTGTTTTAAGCTTGGGATTTACAAATACAGACAAACTGTGAAGCTTGCCTTTGAAGTCCTGCAAATCACCCCACCGCCTCCCCGAAGAAGATTAATGGCTGCCTGAAAAATGCAAGTATAAGGCGATGCCCATCACCCCCCAGCGTCCTGAGTTTCGGCACTTTGCTTTCGTGTACCAAGTAGAAGAAGAGAAAAAAGGTGTGTGTGTGTATGTGTGTGTATGTGTGTGTGTGTGTGTAATATTATAAATCCCTGGCTAGCTTGTCTAGTGATAGATAGCCCCGAGAGCTTCCCCCCTTTCCACAGTGCTGTGAGGCTTTTCAAAGACTTGAACTCTCATTGCTGTAGACTGTGCGTCTGTGTTTTTAGTCAGCTCAGTGTACAACAGGCTGAGTTGATCTATGACTTTTAGATTTCCTTCTGCTAGAACTCATGCAGCATAAAGTTGCCGATGCAAAAATGGTGACCTAGAACTCTTTGCGTGTGTGAGTATGCCCATCCCTTGATTTTGATGAGCCCTGAGCATGCAGCCAGAGGAGCAGTATAATTGCTGGATCTGCTCCATCATGCCTTACCATGCAAAAAGTGTTTTCCTTGTGTTAAATTGCAAAAAAAGTTTGTTGTGTATATTTTATGATTTCTTAGATATCATAAAATATATGTGATATTTGCAGATTAGTGTTAGTTGCAACTCCAAATGATACTGAGTGTGGTTCCCAATGGATGACAAGTAGAGAAAGACAGAGACAAGTAGAAAAGACAGAAATAGAGAAAGTGGCAGACAGATAGAGAAGGGGGGAAAAAAAGAAGAAAGAGAAGGCAAGAGGCAAAGAAAAAAAACGTTTGTAAAGAAGAAGCGTGGCCATAGTTGCCCCCAGGGTGAATTAGAAGCAGCTGATTGTGCCTGGAGCTTATTACCTGGGGGTAAAGTAGCCACAATAATGTAATAGTTCTTTAAGATGAGAAAATGTAACTAGAAGGAGAAGAAGAGCCTATCCTAAATGTGCATCATTGGGACTAGTGTAGGGCAGAAAAGTTTAAGTGAGTTTAACTTGAAAAAAACACATGAAGAGACAAGGCTGGTGCATAGAAAGGAAAGTTTTATGTAAAAAGTTTGAAACATGATCTGCAATACAGGCAGATCATCAAGAAAAAGAAAGCAAAAGAAAGAGAGAGAGATTTCTCTTCCCATACTAAATGAGTGAAAGTGTTATCAAGCACTTTGCCTGGGAAGCGAAGTTTGTTTACAGGAAGCTGTGCCTGAGAACCAAACACTTCTAGCCTATGCTGAAAATGCTTGCTAGTGTTGTGCTGCCTCATGGGTAACATGTATGGTATAAAACCCATTTAGCCCAATAGCTCATGGTTCAGAAAAGCTGTCTGATCCACCCATTGGGTACGCCTGTGTGCTGTAAGTTACCCAATAAATTCTCCTTGTAAGTAACCCCCCCCCCCCCGCTGGAATCCCAAAACACAAGCGGGGCTAGAGTGCCTCACCCAGTATCAAACCCTGCTGTTAGAAGCCATGAAGGCAGGTATGAAGAAGTCAGTTAATATGACCAAGGTGTCTAAAGTGCTGCAAGGTGCCACCGAGGCCCCAGAGCTAGGGGTGCATGAAAGCCACTTACCTGGTCTCGCAGCTTGCTTCGCGGTGGGGGGGAGGCCCTTCGCTGCTCCCCCCGAAGTTCAGGCCGGGGGGGGAGGCTTCCCTCCTCGCCCGGCCGAAATTCAGGCCGGGGAGGAGGCGCCTCTCCTCGCCCGGCCGCGAAATAAAAAGTTAAAAAAAAAAACACAATGCCCCCGTGATAGGCTACGTCAACATGACGATTAACGTAGCCTATCACGGCTAGATCTGCAAAGTCAGCCGTGATAGGCTACGTTAATCGTCACGTAGCCTATCACGAGTGACTTTAAAAAAAAAGCGCGTACGCAAATGGCGGCCCCCATAGGGAGTCGCCATTCGCGTTCCTTATTTGGTCGCTGTAGTCTACGTAAATCTTTACGTAGACTACGGCGAAAATAAGGGCAACGCAAATAGCGTTGCCCTTATTTTCGCCGTAGTCTACGTAATCTTTACATAGACTACAGCGACCAAATAAGGAACGCGACCGTACGGGCTTTTTTTTTTTAAAGTTACCCGTGATAGGCTACGTGACGATTTACGTAGCCTATCACAGCTGACTTTGCAAATCTAGCCGTGATAGGCTACGTTAATCGTCACATAGCCTATCACGGGGGCGTGTTGTTTTTTTTTCTTTTATTGGAATGGCGGCAGCGGCAGCCGGTCAAAAGACCGGCTGCCGCCTCTGCCCCTGTCAAAGACCTGCCGAACCGCCGCCGGGACCCGCCGCCGGGAGGGACATTCGGGAAAGGTAAGCCCCATTCCGGGGGGGGGGGGCGGGGGGCGGAGAATGTATCCCCGAAACTACTTCTGGGGGCCGAATATATTGGCACTCGGCCCCCCGAAGTTTCGGGGAGAAATTCTCCCCCATCCCTACTGTACTTGAAGCGTCTTTTAGATGCCTATCGCCAATATACCCCCCTTGACCCAGAGGCCCAAGAAGACGTGGACAAAGAATTAAAAAAAGACCCAGCAGAGGCAGAAGATTCTTAAGAAAGAACCAGTGTGCCCAGTGTAAACAAGATAGACATTGATGGCATGAATGCCCAAATAAAATAAATCAAATACACAAAGGAGAAAACCAAAGGAGCCAGATTGGACGAGAGAAAAGACAGCTTGAGAGGGGCCGTGACATTGACTGTGAGGGGCCGTGACATTGACTTCATAATTGACACTGGAGCGGCATCAAGAGCAAGCAAACGTTAGCCTTAAACAAGAAGTCCAAACACTGGGCAAAGTTCTTCAAGCCCAGCATCGCTTTGTCTTAGAAAATAAGCCCCCAATTCCCATAACAGAAGTTTATCCTTTCCAACCAGAAGATAAAGTATGGGTTAAAAAGTAAAAAAATGACCCTTTGACTCCCAGATGGAGAGGGCTAAAAACTGTTATACTTTCCACCCCCACAGCTGTGAAAGTAGCTGGAGTTAAACCCTGGATACATTGGACACGAGTCAAGAGAGCAAGGGGGGGGGGAGTGGACTGTGACCAGAAATCCTAAAAATCCTTTAAAAATTATTCTGAAAAAGCAGTAAGAAGACTCAGGCTAGACCTTACTGTGGGCACACTGGGAGACTGTCCATCCTGCGTACGGTCAGACCTGCAACTGGGGAAAATTGAAGAAGGGGACTAGACCCTACTGCAGCTAGCCAGGTGAATAGCTGCCCAGCGTACGGTCAGATCCCAAAGAAGATCAAATATGCATGTTGTAGTGTTAGTGGTGTTGTATTATAGTTCCTCAATAAGGTGCGAAAAAGGGGGGTCTGCCCCTGGAGGAGAAAATCTGTCCCAGCGATTCGCTGATAATTACTGGCTTCACTTAGCTAACTTCACTGGAGTAAAGCATTTTTGTTTACCAAAAGATATACCTGCAAACAGGCTTATTAGCTCTTGCCTAATACCTGTCTGTAAGCATCCTGAAAAAATTCAAAACGAGACTATATTAAGCAATTTTAATATAAACTTGACTTATTCCCAAAATTCTGACTGGGGCATAGTTACAAAAATCTTACCCCCTACAGAGTTCACTCTACATACTCCCATCGTAGCTGGAACAAATGCCACTTGTGCACAAATAATTAATTGTCAAAAATCTTCTGGGAAATGTAAAGCTATCCCTGGCCCCCCCTTCCACTGTAATGAAATTCAAGACGTATCTTTTAATTATGCACATATACTTCTGCCTCATGAATGGTTTTGAACCTGTGGTTCCCGTACCTGGTCATTCATTCAGCCAACTTGTCTGATAACCACCCATGTTGCCTTAGCCGCCTGGTGCCAATTCTTCCCCCGTGGCCAGAGAAAATCCGTCGACAGCAGCCTAGAGCACTCCAACTAACTGAAAATTGTAATAGCCACCTACAGCTATGCTCTGACTCAGAAAAATTGGCATTGTTGCAGAACCCAGAGTCAGAGAGACCACGGAGTGAAGGAAAAAGAGATTCTTTATTTAACGCGCGGGCTTAAGGCTGGAATCGTTTCCAAAGAGCCAGAAGCCCCGATTTACATTAGCACATTGGTTTTATAGACATTGTGACATATATGAAATGGCTCCTCCTCCCCCTCCTGCATGGGGTTGCAATCCTCAACATTTTTCCTCCTAGCACCATTGTTTATAATACAAGAACTGGGTTATAGGGTAGCCATGATAAGGAGAGAACAGAAGAGAACAGCAGAGAACAAGATATACAATTGTATGACCTTTGACAAGATAAGGAATTCCTGTGTCTCGTCAGCTTACAACAATATATTCAAGGGAGAAAGAGCTCAGCAAGAACATGAAGCATGAGACTGCATGAGGCTACTTAGTCTGATCCCCGATATGGCTGCTACATTCCCCCCTTAAATGCATAATTTCATTACAATTATAGCATTACTGATAACTATACAAAGCTTTTTGTAACATACATATTACTTAGCCTCTTGTTGGGCTATTAGAGCGTAGGGGCAGCAGTTTTACTAGCTGAGACATAAACCAGATTGGTTAAACAGCGCATAAGACAAGGAACGCAGAGACATAACAGAACTTTTATGAACAACACTGGTAGAATTAGGATGAACAATGCTTCAAGCCAGCTAAGATCTGGAAGCCAAGGGGTTAACTAATTGAGCTAATTGTTTTGTCTTATTGTTTTGTTAGCTACTATATTGTGCAGCTTGTTGATCTGTTTATCTACAGCATTGCCATTATTAGTTAAGTTAAAACAACAGAGCTTTTGGTGTGTCTCACAACTTAAATGATGAAGAAGGAAGAGGTAATCTATACCAGCTCTATTTTCTAGAACTGCACCTTTTAGATCACGCAACTCTTTATTTAACAATGACAATGCTCGTGAGGTGGCATTTATGCTTTTGGCTAAGCTGCAAGCTAACCAGTTGTTCTTTAGACCATTAGCCAAGGCTAAACCTGGAACCCTAACTAGTGACATTGCTAAGGCCAATTTTTCTGAGTCAGAATATAACTGCACATGACTATTACAATTTTTAGTTAGTTGGAGTGCTCGAGGCTGCCATTGACGGATTTTTTCAGGCTACAGGGGAAGAATTGGCACCAGTTCAATTGGCGGCTGAGGCAACATGGGTGGTTATCAGACAAGTTGGCAGGAATGAATGACCAAGTGCGAGAATTACATGTCTAAAACCATCCATGAGGCAAAAGTATGTGGGCATTATTAAAAGATATGTTTTGAATTTTATTACAGTGGAAGAGGGCCAGGGATAGCTTTGTATTTTCTGGAAAAATTTTTGACAATTAAGCATTTGTGCACACGTAGCATTTGTTTCAGCAATGATGGGGGTGCGTAGAGTGAACTCTGTAGGGGGTAGGATCTTTGCAACTACGCCCCAATTAGCATTTTGGGAATAAGTTAAACTTACACCATAAACTCTTAACATGGTATCTTTTTGAATGTTCCCAGGATGTCTACAGACAGGTATTAGGCAAGAGCTAATAAGCCTGTTTGCAGGTATACCTCTTGGCAAACAAAAATGTTTTACTCTCGTGATGTTAGCCAGGTGAAGCCAGTAATTATCAGCAAATCACTGGGACAAACTTCTTTTTCCAGGGGCAGACCCCCCTTTTTGCACCTTATTAAGGAAACACAATGCAACACTACTAACACTACAACACGCATGTTTGATCTTCTTTGGGATCTGACCGTACGCTGGGCAGCTATTCACCTGGCAAGCTGCAGTAGGGTCTAGTCCCCTTCTTCAATTCTCCAGTTGCAGGTCTGACCGTACGCAGGGGGACAGTTTCCCGGTGTGTCCACAGTAAGGTCTAGCCTGAGTCTTCTTACTGCTTTTTCAGAATGATTTTTAAAGGATTTTCAGGATTTCTGTTTACAGTCTACTCTCCCCCTCTCGCTCTCTTGACTCGTGTCCAATGTATCTAGGGTTTAACTCTAGCTGCTTTCATAGCTGCGGGGGTGGAAAGTATGACAGTTTTCAGTCTTTCCATCTGGGAGTCAAAGGGTTATTTTTCCCTTTTTAACTCATACTTTAACTCTTGGTTGGAAAGGATGAACTTCTGTGATGGGAATGGCTTATTTTTTTTAAGACAAAGCGACGCTGGGCTTGAAGAACTTTGCTCAGTGTTTGAACTTCTTGTTTAAGGCTAACGTTTGCTTGCTTTTGATGCCACTCCAGTGTCAATTATGAAGTCAATGTCACTGCCTCTCTCAAGCTGTCTCCCTCTTCGCCCATTCTGGCCCCTTTGGTTTTCTCCTTTGTGTATTTGATTTATTTTATTTGGGCATTCATGCCACTAATGTCCATCTTGTCCACACTGGGCACACTGGTTCTTTTTTAAGAATCTTCTGCCTCTGCCGTGTCTTCTTCTTTTCTTATTTCATCTATGTCTTCTTGGGCCTCTGGGTTGAGGGAGGTATACTGGCGATAGGCATTTGAAAGACGCTCCAAGTACGCTCTGGGGCCTTGGTGGCACCTTGCAGCACTTTAGACACTTTGGTCATATTAACTGACTTCTTCATACCTGCTTTCATGGCTTTTAACAGCAGGGTTTGATACTGGGTGAGGCGCTCTAGCCCCACTTGTGTTTTGGGATTCTAGCGGGGGGGGGTAACTTACAAGGAGGCTTTATTGGGTAACTTACAGCACACAGGCGTACTTAATGGTTGGATCAGACAGCTTCTCTGAACCACGAGCTATTGGGCTAAATGGGTTTTATACCATACATGTTACCCATGAGGCAGCACAACACTAGCAAGCATTTTCAGCATAGGCTAGAAGTGTTTGGTTCTCAGGCACAGCTTCCTGTAAACAATTTTGCTTCTCAGAGTGCTTGATAACACTTTTATTTATTAGTATGGGAAGACAAATTTTTTCTCTTTCTTTTTGCTTTCTTTTTCTTTGCTGATCTGCCTGTATTGCAGATCATGTTTCAAACTTTTTATACAAAACTTTCTGCTCCATGCACCAGCCTTGTCTCTTTATTTGTCTTTTTTAAGTTAAACTTACTTAAACTTTTCTGCCTTACACTAGTCTCAATGACACACATTTGGGATAGGCTCTTCTTCTCCTTCTAGTTACATTTTTTTTCATCTTAAAGAACTATTACATTATTGTGGCTACTTTACCCCAGGTAATAAGCTCCAGGCACAATCAGCTGCTTTTAATTTACCCTGGGGGCAACTATGGCCACGCTTCTTTTTTATAAATGTTTTTTCTTTGCCTTTTGCCTTTTCTTTTTTTCTCTTCTCTATCTGTCTTCTACTTTCTCTATTTTTTCTTTTCTACTTGCTTTTGTCTTTTCTCTTTGTCATCCATTGGGAACTACACTTAGTATCATTTGGAGTTGCAACTAACACTAATTTGCAAATATCACATATATTTCATGATATTTAAGAAATCATAAAATATACACAACAAACTTTTTCTGCAATTTAATACAATGAATGGAAAACACTTTTTGCATGGTAAGGCATGATGGAGCAGATCCAGCAATTATACTGCTCTTCTGGCTGAAAGCTCAGGGCTCATCAAAATCAAGGGAAAGGCATACCCACACACACAAAGAGTTCTAGGTCACCATTTTTGCATCAGCAACTCTATGCTGCATGAGTTTTAGCAGAAGGAAATTTAAAAGTTATAAATCAAACTTAGCCTGCTGTACACTGAGCTGACTACAAACATAGACACATGGTCTACAGCGATGAGAGTTCAAGTTTATCAAAAGCTTCACAGCACTGTCCATGGCAAGTCTTTGACAATTTAAAATTTTAGTTCATGTGCAGAGTGTCTCTAAAAAGCCCAGATGATGATGGAGGCAAACAGAGAAGGCTCTGGGCAATGAAGATGCGATGTTTCCAGCAAAGGCTCTCTACTTTTGCATCAGTTTAAAAAGGGAAAGTGTGGCCCTACACCCCTTCTGACAGACAAGGGCCTTTAACTTTTTAGCAAGGCCTCTGTCTAAACAGAGCGGCACAGCTCAGCTCTCTAGCCGTGACACTTTAACCTGGGCAACTCCTCTGTAAATTTTATTTTACTTCTGTCAGGTTCTCTCACAGACATTTTAAAAACTTACTCTTTTTTTTTTTTCTTCTAACCTGGTACACGAAAGCACTGAAACACTGAGTGCCGAAACTCAGGACGCTGGGGGGTGATGGGTATCGCTTTATACTTGCATTTTTCAGGCAGCCATTAATCTTCGGGAAGGCGGTGGGGTGATTTGCAGGACTTCAAAGGCAAGCTTCTCAGTTTGTTTGTATTTGTAAATCTCAAGCTCAAAACAGGACACGATGAGGTACAGGGCCACCAAATTCTTGCTTTGGCACGGGCAACAAATAACTCGGGTTAGCTTTCTTCGCTGGGGTCTCAAACAGGAAAACAGTCTTAAAGTTGTAACATCACTGACAGCGTCAGCCAGCCAGCTACACAGATCTCATTGTTTTTCAAGACAGTTGCTCCAATATCTTCTTTTCTTCTCAATCAGGTTGGGTCTCCCAGCTTACACAGTTTATTGCAGCTTTCAGGAGCATGGAAGTAGCGTGATTTTGGCTTGGCCAGGAACATGCTGTCTGGTTTCTCGGTCTCTTTAGCACACACACTTTGGCAGTGTAACACTGGACACTCAAATCAGTGAGATTTCTTCATTGCAGGGAATCCCACGGCAAAAGCTTAATGGTTACGCTCTTCAGAAATCATATAGCCGATGGTCAGTAGCTACAGGCTCTATGCAATTCTAACACAGTTCAAAGCTAAACACGGTTACCTTGACAGAGATCTTCAACATGGTCTTTCCGCTTCATTCTGCTTTGGGACAGTCTTATGGCACACTTTTCACTCGAAGAGGGGTCTAGCCTGTGCTCTGGGGGCTGATTCTTCACCTTTATTTTCTATTTTGCCTTCATCTTCTGGGTCTTCATTTTCAGTTTCCATTTCTTAGGGATTTCATCTCAATTAAGCGAGGTGATGATGTTGCACAACTCAGAACGTTGTGGGCAATTTTCCTGCCCCCCCTCTCTCGGCGCGCTAGGCTAACAGCTACTTCTTTGGCCTTACACTCTCACGCTCCCACGCTTTGTTAAAAGCCAGACTGTCCTGCAACATTTTTCTAATTAACAGCCTCAGATCTTGTTTTTTTTCCTCTCAGCTCGACCTTGAGCTTTTTGCTGTTTTCTCTCTTTATTCTGAATCTTTTTAAAAAAACCTTTTTCCTTCTTTGTTTGACATACATCTCAAGGGGGTGCAAGGTTTGCTTCCCCCACCACCCATAGCCTCCCTCCTAAATTGAAGACAGACACAATTAGGGAATGGGAATTGGTCAGTGAGTAAGGGGTCTCACTGGCCGACACAAGAGGATTTTTCACATCACGCACTTTGCTACTGGCCTGGGCACCCGGACGGTCAACGGTGTGCGTCAGAAACCGCAGTAGCCACTCACACAATCATCAATCTCTCCACTACATCCATATGTCCCTGCCACCCACTTTTCCCACTTTTTACCAGAGCGGAAAACGGCTTCCCCAGCTTCCTCAGCTTCCTACTGAGTACTGGCGTGCTAGGTACTGGCGCCCACTCGGGGGTGTGATCAGGCCCCCCTTCTACCCGCAAGGAGTAGGTTCTTTTGTATACGTATACCACCAACACTGACCTTCTTCATAAGGCGGGGCCCTCTTTTTTTCTGCCCAGTGGCCTTTCTCCCTAAAGGCGGGGCCCTCTTTTTCCCATATACTTGCCTTTCTCCTGAAGGCTTCCAATGTGGGTTTCAACTCAATTGCAGCTGCGATACAGGCAGGGCTCAAGTTCCTTCCTCCGCTTCCCAAGGTTCTCTTGCTGCTCGCTGCCGTTTGGGCGATCCCGGTGCAGGCTTTCTCCCATTCACTCGACAAAAAGGTCGGTGGCGCCAAGAAAGGGAGGCATGCGCCGAGCTCGTCCTCCTGGTGCGGCGATCAAGAGCAGGCAACTGCCACCTGTCTGGCTCAGAGCCTGCCACATCCGAGTCACGGCACCATTTATGTTGCAGAACCCAGAGTCAGAGAGACCACGGAGTGAAGGAAAAAGAGATTCTTTATTTAACGCGCGGGCTTAAGGCTGGAATCGTTTCCAAAGAGCCAGAAGCCCCGATTTACATTAGCACATTGGTTTTATAGACATTGTGACATATATGAAATGGCTCCTCCTCCCCCTCCTGCATGGGGTTGCAATCCTCAACATTTTTCCTCCTAGCACCATTGTTTATAATACAAGAACTGGGTTATAGGGTAGCCATGATAAGGAGAGAACAGAAGAGAACAGCAGAGAACAAGATATACAATTGTATGACCTTTGACAAGATAAGGAATTCCTGTGTCTCGTCAGCTTACAACAATATATTCAAGGGAGAAAGAGCTCAGCAAGAACATGAAGCATGAGACTGCATGAGGCTACTTAGTCTGATCCCCGATATGGCTGCTACAGCATTAGCAGTGTCGTTAGTTGGAGTTCCAGGTTTAGCCTTAGCTGATGGTCTGGAGATCAACCTCTGCTGGGTCTTTTTTTATTTCTTTGTCCACGTCTTCTTGGGCCTCTGGGTCGAGGGGGGTATATTGGCGATAGGCATCTAAAAGACGCTTACAAACATATATTTCAGAGAGCAAGAGCTCAGCAAGAACATGAAGCATGAGACTGCATGAGGCTACTTAGTCTGACCCCCGATATGGCCGCTACATTCCCCCCTTAAATGCATAATTTTATTACAATTATAGCATTTCTGATAAGCGAATGCTCATAATAGTCTGCAAAGCACAATACAAACCTTTTTATAACATACATATCACTTAACCTCTTGTTGGGCTATTAGAGTGTAGAGGGTGGCAGTTTTACTAGCTGAGACATAAAACAGATTGGTTAAACAGCGCATAAGACAAGGAATGCAAAGGCATAACAGTATCTCTATGAACAACACTGGTAGAATTAGGATGAACAATGCCTTAAGCCAGCTAAGATCTGGAAGCCAAGAGGTTAACCAATCTAGCCAATTGTTTTGTCCCATTGTTATGTCAGCCACTATATGGTGCAGTTTGTTGATCTGTTCATCTACAGCATTACTGTTATCAGTTAAATTAAAACAGCAAAGCTTTTGGTGCATCTCACAACCCAGATGATGAAGAAGGAAGAGGTAATCTATACCAGTTCGATTTTCTAGAACAGCACCTCTTAGATCACGCAACTTTTTATTTAATAATGACAATGCTTGTGAGGTGGCATTTATGCTCTTGGCCAAGCTGCAAGCTCTTTTTCCTTTTTCCTTCACTCCATGGTCTCTCTGACTCTGAGTTCTGCAACAGTGGAATCCGCCACAGACTCAAATGAGGCCGAATTCCATTGAATTCGGGCTCCCAGAGTCCGTGGTGGAATGGATGTACTCACCTCCGCCTCCCGGACCCACGTGGACCGAATCCTCCCTCCTGGCGGCTCCATTCAGGAAGCGATCCGGACGCAAATGGCATCCATGACGCCATTTGTGTCCCTGTATTTTCTTGTGACCGGGAGAGAGCGGAGGACAGGAAGGCCTGGCGTGCTATGGTCCATGGGGTCACGAAGAGTCGGACACGACTTAACGACTAAACAACAACAACAACAACAACAACAACAGTTTTCTCGTGATAGGCTACACATTTGAATTTGCATAGATAGTTGCATAGCCTATCGCGTTAAAAAGGCAGGGACGCAAATGTAAGGTCTCAAGGTAAGGTATTCGTACATCCCTAGATAATGTCCTCCACTGCACAGCATACCTGAGGAGGGCAGCAGACTAGTTTAGGGGGTGCAGTCAGGGTATGTGGCAAAAAGTTCTGTCCTCTAACAGAGGAGAAAGGCTACTTGGGCCTCTGAAGGAACTGTCACTACTGGCTCCCCCACTGCCTAGCACTTGCCACCTGAAGCAGACATCTCACCCTATGGCCCTGCACATTCAACACAAATAGGATGCTGCTGTGGTGTTCATGTCAGTGAAAGTCATTCTATGCAGGATGCAGAGTAGCAGCATGCTTTAAATTGGCTTAAAACTTCAACTTAGCTGACTAGTGAAGTTGGTATAAAGCCTATATGATATATTGCTTTAACTATCACAACTTGAGAACAAAATCAAGTTCTGCATAAGGCCCTCTGAAAATGGGCAGGCCGTCAAAATACAGAATACTGAAAAGGTCAGGTGGAAACGGCATAGGACTATATTTCATAAAATTTAGGCATTGCATTTCAGAAACCTTATTTGTGTGACAAAAATTGTGACAAGAACACAGGTTGGCATAAAATCAATATACTCAGTCAAGGCCTGTAATAAATAATAGAAATGAGGAACAGCATAAATTTAGCGAGTTTTCATTACAAGTTAAAGTCAGTCTAATTTCCTAGGTGAGCTCTAGGAACTGCATAATTTCCAAAGAAAAATCAAGCCAGAATATTTCTTTCTTTTTTCCTGAAAGGTGCTAATACAAACTTCAAAGAGAAAAATATGTTTACTGCGTTCATATACACCAGGGGTGATGCAGTTAGGCAGTTATCAGTGTCTGGAGGGTAGATGTGGAAGAACCATTAGATCAAGAAAAAAGAAAAAAGTCAAACCACAAAACATTACCAGGGCAAATGTACTGTTCTAGTCAAATGTCAAGTCTACTGAGGTGGAATGCCCTCTGCCTGTAAAAATGTGAGTGGTCTATTATATAGCAAAAGTGGGAAAAACCAGTATCTGAAAGCGATTAGGAGTGTGTGACCATTATCACAAATAAAAGAAGCAGAACAGATGTAGTCTGCTAGATGGAAGGGCAGCCAAACTTTGGTAAGGAAAAGTTGTTTACTCTGCAACAATATAGAGCTTCAGATTTGTATTGAAGTGCATTTGCTTGTTCAGTCAGTAGACCGAATGTTTGATGCTCCCCTGTGCCATTAGTGTAGGCAGGGCAGTATGTGCATGCATGTGTGTGTGTCTGTGTGCATGCGTCTGTGTGTGTGCGCGCGCTTGGAACCTGCCAGAAGGCTTAGAGTTTCATCATGTGAGTATATTGGGGTGGGGACCCTCCAGCACATTGGTGAATTCCATCTGGCCCATGGCCCGTGGCATGCTCCTACTCCCCCCCCCCGGTCTTCTCCTCAGGAAATACCTGGTGGGGTGGGTGCATTGGGTGCCACTGCCCAAAGGTGTTCTGTGACGTTTGAGAAACAACACCCAACAGCATGTGCTCCCCTTCACCTGATCTTTCCCTCAGAAATGAGGTTAGATGCCACTTCTTGAGGGTTCTCCGAGTGCCTTCAGGAAACTCCACCCAACATCGCAGACTTCCCTCTACTGAGCCTTGATTCTTTCAGGATTCGTATGAAAGAAGAGTAGTTAACAACATTGCTCAATTGATATTCCAGGCTAAACACACAGTTGAAAGTGCATTCTTTTCCTGCTACCACAAGACACAGTGATGACCAGCTAAGATGATAAAAAAACAAACATTCCCAAGGGATAGGTCTGGCAACAGCTATCAGCCTTCATCAGAATAGAACCTCCATGTACGGAAGCACTCTACTTACATATAACTGAAGCTGGAAACAAAGAGGCAATTGTCATTATTTTTATGCCTTGCTTATGAACTTCCAGAAGTTATAAGAATATCAGAAGAGCCCTTCTGAATCAGATGAAAGGCCTATCAAGTCTAGCATCCTGTTTCTCACAGTAGCCAACTGATGCCTCTGGGAAGCCGACAAGCAGGACAGGGCTTGGTGCTCTTGGAAACATACTGCTGGAGTAGACAGAACTTCATCTGATCCAACAAGGCAAGTCTTATTTCTTATGTTGCTATTGAATCTTTGTGTAACTATCAGAAATCGTTGATGGACCAGTGATTCCCATTTCATGGAAAAATATTCCATACAAAAACTCGAAAATGTTCAACTACATCCAATTCGTATCAGTAAAACATACCCTTGGGATGATTCATTTTCCAGTAACAATTAATGGATCAGCTTGCAAGAAAACAGATGATGCTTAAATCTGAGTCGTGATAGATTCAGTTTTGTTCCAGCAAAATTTATATATGCAAGATGTAGGTGCCTTAAAGCATATATTATGAGTACTGGGAATCATAGAGATGCTTTTCCTTAATTATGCAATTTTGAATTTTTTACTGCTATCAAGAGAGTTTGGCAGAAGTATTGCCCTCCTGCTCCCCCTACTGGATCATTATGATACGTTTGCTATAATTACTGTTTGCAATGTTACAAATTACACATTTAATCCATTTAAAATGTTTTTGATATATATTTAAAGTTAGCATGTAATTTGTAATATATTAGGGAACAAGAACAGCATGTAATTAATTTGACTGAACAGTGTGTAATTAATCTGAAGAATTTGCTGCCACACACTGTGGTGATGGTCTCCAGTTTAGATGGCTTTCAGTAGTAGTAGTAGTAGTATTGGCTCCCTGTCATGATAGGTATATGCAACCTCCAGGTTCAGTAGCAGTGTGCCACTGAATCTCGGCTGCTGAGAGCAACCAGAAGAGGGCTATTGTCTTAATGTCTTGCTTGTAGGCTACCCAGAGTTAACCCATGGGCAACGGAGGGAAATAGGATGCTAGACTAGGAGGGAAATAGGATGCTAGACTAGGAGGGAAATAGGATTCTAGACTAGATACACATTTGGACTTTTTTTAGGTATATAGTATCGCTTGCGAGTTGGGTACATGTAATGTGGAATGGTAGCTTCAGTTGCATGACAGCTTCAGTTGCACAGACTCCATGTGTCTGTTCCAGTGAACAGACAAATCTGGGACTAATCACAGCATATGATACTATACCATATGCATATTGCCTAAATGTGTCTGTTAAAGGTGTGGCCCTTAATTGAGGTAATTTCCCGGCATTCTGGAGCTTGAGTGAACATGAAAGCCCTTAACACAACATGTTAAACTGAATGGTTTTTTGTTTATCGAATTTCTTATATGCTGAACATTGAGTGTTGCTTTAGTGTTCTAAAGTGAGTACCAAACAAGCATGAAGAGTTTGCAGAGAAGCTAAATTAATTATTTGCATCTGTCTTCACTACAGAAGATGTAGGGCAGATACCCTAAATGAATATTTTCAGGAAGGAAATCTGAGGAACTGAGGCAAATACTGATGTCAAGAGATGAGGTCCTAGACCTTACTGAAAAATTGAAAACAAACGTATCACTGGGTCCAGATTATATCCATTTGAGAGTTCTTAAAGAACTCAAATGTGAAATTGCTGATCTCCTAACAAACACTGATAACATCTTCCTAAAGTCAGCCTCTGTACTAGAGAGATTTATTAAACTGGGTTTCTAATGTTTAGAGGTATGTAGAGAGTGTAAACATAGAAAAATATCTTAGATGTATGTAAAGAATTCTTATAACCCGCAGACTTGTCACAACATATGGGAATTACTCTTAGCATTCTCTTAGAAGACACAGACTCACACTCACCAATGTATCAAAAATATTGAAACATTATGAACTTTCAACTACTGATAAGGATTATTCTCAGATGTTCTAGCCAGAAAACGGTGAATATTAACCACAGACTATGAGCGCTATCAGACTTTAAGACAAAGGGCTCCAGGTACTCTTTTGTAAATGGAAATGCTTTAAATACGTTGGGATTCCTGTTTGAACATGGAATTTTAAGCTGCTCATAAGGTCAGTTCACACTCAGTCTGGATTATCCATATGGCACGGTTCAGGAGGGAGCTGTGGGAACATGCTTCCTTCCCCCATTGTGCATATAAACTTGAATGAGAACTAGGGCTTTCATATGTAAACATCTCAGTTCCTCCTGTGCAAACACCGGGCCATTACTGACCCCTAGAGGGACGCTGCTTTCGCTGGCGTTTTCATGGCAGACTATAGTGGGGTGGTTTGCCTTCCCCAGTCGTGACTACCTTTGCCCCAGCAAGCTGGGTACTCATTTTACTGACCTCGGAAGGATGGAAGGCTGAGTTGACAAACAGGCAGGGAAAGGGACTTTTAGGAGGCTAGAAATAAACTGCTTCCTTTGCAGGATGTGAGCGGGGACTAAATAAGGGAGGCAGCTGCTGTGGTAGCTGCTACAGCTGCATTACCTGCAGCCACTTGGGATATCTGAAAACAGAACCCGCAGGTTCGGCAGGGAGAGCAAACTCCAGCCAAACATGCTTTATCTGCCAGTGCCACCCTGGTGTCCTGTTGGCCTCTTCTGTGGCCCAAACATACTTGCTCAGCAAGGCAGTCGAGGGAAGAGCTGTCTGATGCTTTACTGGCAGCCTTGAACAGCCACTCTGTTGCAGCATCTTGTTTTTGTTCATAACATTTTTCATATGCCTGATGCAAGTGACAAAACTCCACTGCAGTACCTTTGTTGCTCCCCCTTTTCTTGCTAAAACTCAGCAGAGGCAAGTGAAAACTCTGCAGAGGCTTGTGAAAAGTTAATGCCATCTGTGCAAGGCAGAACTCCAAAGTTTCAAGTTCCACGTAAGCTTTTAGGCTACCCTTGCTTAGACACACCCCTGTCATGTTGTGAGACCCTGGCTCATGCCCCATAACAATGGCAACTGTATTGTGCTGGGAATTAATGGAGATTAAGTGTATAACTCATGTTCAGATTTGCCATTCCTGAACAGTCTCTCTCTCTCTCTCCCCCCCCCCCCCGCCTTGTGGCACTAAAATCCAAACATCTCAATCCATTATGCTATATTATCTAACATCATGAATGTTCTTAAAGATATTCCTTAAAATGAGACTGCTCATTTGTTTAGCATCAGGACTATCCACCTTCCACTCGCTGGATATTATCTCAAATGGATCTGTGCAAGCACTGGGAACATGTTCAAGCTTTCTATTGAATCTACACTGAACCTGTGGGAAGCAGCAGAGGAAACAGATAAACATTAGGATGACAGAATGGCACAAATGTGCTATCATGCCTGCAGTGAGAAATGTTACCCAGGCCACTAGGCAGTATCCTGCAGTGAACTAACTAAAAATGTTATTTGGGATAACTCTGCACAATAAATCAATGCAACATTTTGCTTTCATCAAGGTGCAAATTACTTAATTTAAGAAAGTCAGTATGTTGGCATGCTTTAATTGTTGCTTTAGTGGAGGAAATCAGCATAGAAAATGAAAAATGAAGCATTTACATGTTCATAGTTGGAAAGTAGATCTATCAGCCATGCCACAGTAATTTTATTGTCATTGAAAAATGCTCAGCAAGTCCCTAGCTGATAGACAAAACATCCATTTAATAAAATGCACTGAC
Organism: Heloderma suspectum; assembly: GCF_057233095.1. Lineage (NCBI taxonomy): Eukaryota > Metazoa > Chordata > Lepidosauria > Squamata > Helodermatidae > Heloderma > Heloderma suspectum. The sequence continues at coordinate 72,784,898 of NC_139460.1, read as the reverse complement.
CACAAAGCATTACTGTAAATTCCATATCATTTTCAATAATATCTCTGCTTTTACTCTATGTCTATGATCATTATCTGTAACCATAAATCATGGTTAACCTTTAAAAAGGCTCCAATCAATGCACATATTTCTTCTCCATACTTTTGCGTGGTCAACAGCAATTTAAATCACCTAAGTATATCATTTTAAAAACCTGTTAAGAACTGATACAAACTCATGTAACATCTTGGCATGTAATGGAACTATAATGGTTTACACCAGTGGAGCTTTTACATGTGTAAAATTAGGATATTTTATACATGTAATCTACAAATTTCTTGACAAATGTCAATAAATGGTTTGATTTGTTTTAGGGGAGAAAATGTACCTATCTAATGTATTGGAATATGGAATATATAGAAATGGCTCAAGACCAACTGAACATTATCTTATACTTTATGTAGAAAAGTAGTGTGAAAAACAAATCAGAAAATGGTTAAGCTGTTGTTAATACAATTTAGAGGCAGTTCACATTTATGGTGGCATTCCCACAGGCACCTTGTAGTTCACAAATATCAGCACTGCTATTTGGCTGCTGTAGATAAACAATCATGGAAGAGAGAAAAAGGAGTTTTTCAATGGCACAAATCATGATGGCCATGTATACATAAAGGCTAGTTCTTACGAATATATGACAGCAGCTCAGCTGTGACCTTGCCAATAGCTCTCACACTCACATGTGACCACTGCAAAAGTGAACCATGCCTCAGCAAATAGGAAACAATCTAAAATATGGATAAATTGTAGATATGCGTTCTCCATTGTTCACAACCTTTTGCTATAACTTAGTTATATTCCCCAGGTCAATATGACATAGGAGAGAAAAAAAAAACACCCTGCAAACCCATGCCAATTTGCCTGCCAGAGGAAAAAAATACCTAAGTGGCCCAAGAGAATTTTCAAACCTTCTGATAGATATAAAAGATGATTAATCACAAAGATTAACCTCCTGAGTAAATGAAAATGAACTGCAGTACTGAATCGCTGTTGCATGGTGCCAGGCTTTCCGTGGCTTGTCGTGGCATGAGAACCAAGGCAGCAGGGGTTGTTTGAAGATTAGACAACCCTCAAATAACTCATTTGTTTTAAGGTTATTTGAGGGTTGTCTAACCTTCAAACAACACCCGCCGCCTGGGTTAGCATGACACGACAAACACTTCCTGTCTATTTAAAGCTTGGTGTCTATGGGCACTATGCAAAAATGGCACTCGTGGCCACCTGGCACAATGCAGCTGCCCCTACGAGTAAATTAAGCCATGATGGACTGTCGTGACATATGAACAGGCCCAATGTTTGGTCCTTGGTTAAATGCGGAAGGGGGAAGATTAAGAGGAGTAATGTTCCTAACTTCCAGGGGAGGGTGTGTAGCTCAGTGGTACAGCACATGCTTTGCATGCAGAAAACTGCAGGTTCAATCCATGGCATCTCTAGGTAGAGCTGTAAAAATTACTACCTGAAACCATGGAAAGCCACTGCCATTTAGTATTAACAATACTGGGATAGGTGAACCAATGGTCTGACTCGGTATAAGGCAGCTTCCCATGTTCCTAAAAACAAGCACCCTGTGTGCATGATTATTTTATTAATCACCTTCATAGTTTATGGCAGTATTCTTCAAAAGAGCTTTATACCTGTCACAGATTCTTATATACGTTATTACGTTATAGCTAATTTCTATAATGTCTTTTAATGTTTTAATTTTTTTAAAGGTGCTATGTGCTCCTTCAAAACTGTGTACATTAACAACAACAAAAAGATGGACAGAGAAATAGCTCTATGGAGTGTTTTAGCAACTCTCTGCCAGTCTTAGCAGTAAAATCTCAGTCATTCTGACAAGAATGCATCATTAAAATACGTATAGATATATACCTATGATGAAGAAACAGGGCTAAAAATGACCAACTTAACAGCATCATAGATCAGTGTGTGATCTGACAGGGACCCTTAAAAATATTTATGGACTCTAATATCACCCATTATACCAGTAGATATGCTATGGAGATTTTCTGGGACTATTTTAAATAATGCACCTTCCACATAAGCCTTCCAGGCAGTGGCTTATTATATATCAAAACCCTAACCCCTTTTTATATTCATTACTTTTTATAATAAAAAAGGAGGTTCTAACTGAAGTATTCCTTTTTTCTAATAAAAGGCAATGAGGATAAAAATAAACATGACTATCTCTGTTTGGGCCACTTTCTGTGTGGCTGATTGCTCAATTACTTGATTATCACTTCTTTTCATGGGCTGCATGCAGTTGTCAAGTCACTTACTCCAGGATAGTTCCCACTGATGTTAATGGAATGGGAATTTGTTATATTACAAATGTCCACACAAACAATAAGGTCCCCCTGAGGGATGATTCTGCAGGGTGACTGGCACTAAAGGTCATATAAAGGTGAAGTCAGACAGAACATTTAGAAGGAGCAGGTTCTTCATACACTGGTGTGAACCTGGCTTCACCATTTACATAAAATATCTGTCAAATGCTAGTTCAGTAAGGGGCTCACAGACAGACACTCTAATAACACTTCTGGTTTCCCAACTGAATGTGACTTCTCAACTCTTCGTAACACTCAATGACCCACACATGACCATCTTCAGTTAGAAATCAAAACTGCCACTAGAGCTTGAGTCTGTCATGCCTTGTGTAAAACTACCCCGGAAACTAAATGGAAGATGAGGGCTCCAACAAAACAAAGTCATCTAGAGCCTTTCACTTCCCATTTGTTTGGGACTTAGCAGAGTGGTATGTGTGAATTAAATATGGTGAAAATACTTCTGATCCAGTTTCACCACTCTGTAAATGTTGCATCTGACTTCCGCTGAGTAGAATGACCACACAAGACAACTTGAAGCAGGCATATTTGTCTTACGAAATGTTGCAGTGCCCTTCCCATCCAATACATAATTCAGTGTTTTAGAAGGAAAAGGTAAGTTGGTTTACAATAATAACTGCAATGCACTTGATTATGTCAACATAATTGCACCAACATGTCAGGAATCTTGGTTACAACAATACACATAGCACCAATTGTGCTTTCACCTTGGAAAAGTTTTCACATGAACAGAAGCTTAATCCGTTTTTATATTTTATTTTTAAATTTAGTATGACTATTTAGATGTATCTTGTTGTGCACAGATATTTTTCATTAAAAGAACATCAACAAGGGAGGTGGGGAGGCAAGAGAGATCAAGCAAGTAAAACGAATGGACTTCAAACTAACAAGGGGGTAGAAGGGTCTCACTTGAAAGAGAAAAGAGCAGATTATTTACCTATGCAGAATTAATTAAAGAGTAGGATGACTGAATTTGTTACTCAAAGTGATTATAAACCAGTTTACTTATAAGAGCCTAATCATTCAAGAGTGAAAATGTTCAACTTCTACTGTGAAGATCTTTAATATTTTCTGTTTCTTTTGTTCTAATTTGCAGTCCAAATTGCAGCGTAAAGGCAGGATTTAATGCAATTCTGCTAGACTCTAAAAGGAATATGTTTCATTTCTTCAATGTGCTTACAGTTCTTGTTAGGACATATGGAACTAGTATACCCTTCCTGCATACTTGATTTTCATTGTTTATTAAAATAATTTCCCCATTTCCGTACTTCCTTTAAACCACTGCACTGGACTATTGAACGTGTACCCAGGGCTGGTCTGGTCAACCTTTTTGGACTTGAGGGCTGCATGCAGTGCCTGATGGTGGGTCAGGGCTGCACACATAATGTAAGAATGTAAGAAGAACCCTGCTGGATCAGACCAAGGGTCCATCTAGTCCAGCATTCTGTTCACACAGTGGCCGACCAGCTGTCAACCAGGAACCCACAAGCAGGGCTTGAGTGCAACAGCACCCTCCCACTCATGTCTCCCAGTAACTGGTGTACATAGGCTCATGGCCTCTGGTACTGGAGGTAGCACATAGTCATCAAGACTAGTAGTCACTGATAGACTTTTCCTCCAGGAATTTGTCCAATCCACTTATAAAGCCATCCAAATTGGTGGCTATCACTACGTCCTGTGGTAGTGAATTTCATAGTTTAATTATGTGCTGTGTGAAGAAGTACTTCCTTTACATGTGTGTACATGTGTGTATACATACACTCCCCTCCTTGCTGTTGAAATGGGATTGCTGGGGAATGGGGAGGTTAAAGCATCTTTCATACCTCAGCTGTCCCCTCTGAGACCACTGTTTCAACTATTTCAACAGTGATCTCAGTGGAGAGGAAACAGCAATCTCATCAGTGCCAGGATCGCTGGTGGGGGTGGGGGGAGGTGAAAGGCTCTCCCACGCCACTCAGCAGTGACCTCCAAGACCACTGCTTTCCTGCCACTATTAGTTCTTACGCTGAGGACTTGACAGTTGTTCTTTATTTAATATATGTCCGCCTCTACTATGCAAGTGTCGTCTTATGTCTTCTTATGCCCTCTGAGGCTGACCTTTGGGATTGAAAATGCTTTGACTCTAAAATGCATCAGGACACTTCAGATTTTGAAATTACCATTCCAGATCCAGTGATAGATAGATAGATAGATAGATAGATAGATAGATAGATAGAACATACAGACATGTATTAATTTTTTACAGAAATGGAGAGCCACCAATCCATGACAAAAACAAGAGGAAAAAGATCTAAAGGGGGTACAGGAAGATGTTCCTTACTTTCTTGGGCTATTTACTTTTATTCATAAGAATAAAGCAAGTGACTATAAATCAGGTTTGAATTGTTCTATAATTGTGCTTTTCAAAGTAGATAATTAAATGGCTATGTCTCTGGAAAGGTCAACATGTTGGGCTAGCATATATTCATCTCCCCAAGGCATTTGCCCTTATTAGCCATGAATCAGTGTTTCATGAACTGAGCCTTTTGGATTCATCTCACAAAGCCTAAAATTATAAAAAATCATGGAGATCTACTTTAGTTGCTTAACTTTATTACTAATTAACCCTCATATATCCCTTTGTGATATAACTGAGCTACCAATATTATTGCTACGGTTTAGTCAAAGAGAAGATATGTTAGATTGCTCATTGCTGAATGCCGTTGCATATATTCCACAATGAGAATCCTTTCAGATTAACTCAACAGAGCTGACTGAAAATGGGGGAAAATGTTATTTGTAATTATAGATATTCTCTTTTGCGGATGTATATTTTTTTTCACCACTACTGCCACAATGGTTGCATCCTGTTGGTCAAATGGAAAATCTTTAAATAATGTTTAATATGCTTTATATTGTTTGTGGTGTATGGACATGTGCTCTTTTGGAGCTTTAAAAGAATAATATTCATTATTTGTACACTAGTTATGTATATGACAGGCACAATGCAAGCTTTGTGGAACTGGTGGCAGCTTTGTTGAGTAGCTTTAGAACAAGAAGGATTCCGTTATCTCTTCTTTGCCCTGCAGCTCTTAATCCAAGCTGTTGTTTCCATGATACAAGACAGGGCCAGGCTCACTAAGACTGAGCCAGAAGTATTTTCTTACCAGCTGAAACTGGACAATGGCATTCTTAGCCACTGCAGCCACCTGGTCATCCAGGAACAAAGCTGGATCCAGGAGCACCACCAAACTGTGACCAGACAATGGTTCAGGATCTCCACAGCCTCCTAGGCACCAATTGAAAAGGAGAGACAGAGCTGGGTGTCATAGAAAATTCATGGCAACCAACTGCAAAACCCCAGGAAAACTCCCAGCAGCTTCATGTAGATCTTAAATAGCATTGTTGACAAAATGGAACTTAGGGAGCCAGTGAGCCAATGGTCAACAGGTAGAGCAATAGTCCCTCAACACCACCTCTAGGAATGTCCCACCAGATAGGACTACAGCGGAGGAGGGAACCTCGTTTAGTCCAGTGACCAGATTGCCCCCTGGACAAAGCCCAGCAAGCCAGATGACACCAAGGGAGTGCAAGTCAGATGAAATCAAGGGGGCAGGACCCTGGTCTGAATCCCTGACCCCTGTCATGACATCATCGGCACTATGACACCACTTCTTTTAATGTGCAAAGAGAGACAAGGAGTTCCCTGCTTCTCTCAGCATGAGAAGTGATTCAGCTGGTGCACTGAGAGGTGCAGCAGAACCAACAGGGAAGCACTTTCTGTCTAGTTCATCTATCTAGTTCATAAGTGATCTATCAAACTGGGTCTGAATTCAGCTTGGAAATTATCGGTGTCAGAAAGCCCAGAGTTGAGTTGTCATCAGTTTCTCTAAAACACTTTCTCGGAAATGGTAAATTAGAGATAGGACAATAGTGATCAAGGATGGTGGAGACGAAATAAGCCTTTTTCAGCAAAAAGGAAGCAATAAGGACAGATAAAAGGAAGCCGTTCTTCACACAGCACGTAGTTAAACTATGGAATTTGCTACCACAAGATGAAGTGATGGCCACCAAATTGGATGGCTTTAAAAGGGGGTTAGACAAATTCCTGGAGGAGAAGACTATCAATGTCTACTAGGCTTGATGGCTATATGCTACCTCCAGCATCAGAGGCAGTATGCCTATGTACACCAGTTGCTGGGGAACATGGATGGGAGAGTGTGCTGTTGCACTCACGTCTTGCTTGTGGGTTCCCTGTGGGCAGCTGGTTGGCCACTATGTGAATAGAATGCTGGACTAGATGGACCCTTGGTCTGATCCAGCATGCCTCTTCTTATGTTCCTTATGTTCTTAAGTTTTACAGATGTTTTCTTTAGTAGAGTTGGGACTAGGGGTGTACGGATTCCCCACCATCTGTTCTGGTGGGGAATCTGTGTGTGTGGGGGAGGCAATCCGTTCCCCTCCCTCCAGAATCCTCTGGAGCGGCTCCACTCTGCAAGGATTCCGGGGAACCGGCTTGGGGGCCACTTACCTTCCCTCCTGCCAGCCAGAGCCATTCGCTTCCTCCCTGTCCCTGCCGATTGACATGTCTTTTCTTTAAAAAAAAAAAAAGCGATTGGTAGGATGTGCCCATAGATGTAGGCGCAAATAGAGTCATGAATCTTGTGTCTAAGTCTATGTGTCCATTGGCTTATATGCAAGATTCACGGCTCTATTTTGTGTATGAGTCTATGGACACATCCTGCTGATCGCCATTTTTTATTTTTTAAAAAGGACATAAGTGACTTTATCAGGATAGTCACAGTGGGTCTATCTACTAGTAACAGTGGGCTATCAAGGTTCTTCTACCTTAGGGATTAGCATAAACCCCTTCCCTGTCAGAATCACTCCACTGTCTGACACTGTGCCAATGCAATGATGGCAGAGAAGTGTCATTTCTTTGCTGCCATCACCACCATGGAATAGGCTTTAACATCAGCTAGAATCTATATTTGGTCAGATTTATCTCATGCCTTTCTCCACCATCACTGTAGCTATCTAGCCAATTGTTTTATTGCCCCATGCTTCTCAGAAAACCAATAAGCCTAGATTCTACCCATTGAAAGAGTGCACTTAGATCAATCATGTAAACTACCTGGACCATTTCCCCATTCAAGAAGTTAATTAGGACTTCAACGCAACCGCCAGCCCTGGAAAATCCCCCAGAGCATTCAGGAGTCCATCTGCAACCAAAAGTGTCTGAGGGCATACTATCCTAACAGGTCTCCCACTCTGCAGAGGTTAGGAACACCAGTATCTTTAATCCTATCAGGTAGTATCTGTCCATGGTAATGGCGTTATTTCAGACTCCTCCATCCACAGATGTAGGAGTTTAGTATCTTTCAGCCCAACAAACACCAAATTAAGCCAACACAATGCATGGGGCCAGATCAGTGCTCGTTCCAGGTTTTGGTGGGTCCTTGAGATAGATGCCCCCAGTGGCCCCCTTCTCTAGTGGGCTGACCTCCTTGTCATTGCCACCATCAGTGTCCTTTCCCTTTGGGCCCAATCCACACATCTACCCAAAGGGAGAGGGTAACATGAATAGAGGCTTCTGGTCCTTCTCCTTGTTCATTTGTTTAGAGGGGACAAGTGAACAGCCAGCAACAGAAGGACAAGGAGGAGGAGGAAAAATAGGGTCAGAGGTCACCAGGGATTGCAGTGGGCTAGCTTGGGCTGGCGCCCAGTAATGCTGACCCCTGACACTGGCCTTCAGTCAGACATCAGTTGAAACAGATCCATGGTTTTGTCATGGAAGCCATGAAACCCTGAGCCACTGCTAACCAGGGACCCTCAGCATTAGGGGTGTACGAACCCCACTCACCCATCCGGTCCAAGGCATCCGCAGGGGGGGCAATCTGTCCCTCCCCCCAGAATCCTTCCTGGCCGGCTCCGCTCCACGGCGAGTCCGCAGAGCCACTGGCCGGGCCTGTCCGCAGCCGGACGTCTGGCTGCTGCCACACAAATAGCGTGCGGCGTAGTGGACACCATTTGCATCCCTGCCCTTGGCCGTGATAGGCTATGTAGCCTATCACGGCAAAAAGCAGGGATGCAAATGGCATAGCGGATGCCATTTGTGTCTAGGGATGTACGAAAGTTCCGCCACGGATCTCAGGGAGGCCGAATGCCAGCGCATTCGGCCCCCCGAAATCGGTGGCGGAACGGCCCCCCGCCCCCCTGGAACGGGACTTACCTGGGGCGGATCTTCCTGGCGGCGGTGGCGCGGCGGTGGCCGGTCTTCCAACCGGCTGCCGCCGCCGCCATTTCTGAGTTTTTTAAAAAAACAAAACCTGATAGGCTACGTAAAGATTTACGTAGCCTATCACGGCTGAGTAAAAAAAAAACAAAAACGTGTATGCAAATGGCGGCGCCCATGGGCGCCGCCATTTGCATTCCTTATTTTGGCACGTCTTAGTGTACGTAAACATTTACGTTGTCTACGGCGAAAATAAGGGGAACGCAAATAGTGTAGCGTCTACGCTATTTGCGGTCCCCTTATTTCCGCTGTAGTCTACGTAATTGTTTACGTGGACTAAGACGTGACAAAATAAGGAACGCAAATGGTGGCGCACATGGGCGCCGCCATTTGCGTATGCGCGTTTTTTTTTTTTACTCAGCCATGATAGGCTACGTAAACATTTACATAGCCTATCACGGCTGACTGCAGGGACGCAAACGGCAGCGGCTACGGCCACCGCCATTTGCGTCCCTGCTAGCCAGCGGCCAGATGTCCGGCCGCTGGCAGAGCCAGCCGGCAGCTCCGCAGAATCCCTGCGGAGCGGAGCCGGCCGGCCAGGATTCGGGGGGGAGGGACGGAGCCCCTCCCCCCCTGCCAGAATTTTGGGGGGAGGGACGGAGCGCCTCCCCCCCAGCATCAGCATAATCCACGAACAGGTAAGTGACTTTCGTACATCCCTATTTGTGTCCCTGCCCTTGGCCGTGATAGGCTACATAAATATTTACGTAGCCAATCATGAAAGGAGCAGGGGCGCAAATGGCGTAGCGGATGCCATTTGCGTCCCTGCCTTTCACTGTGATAGGCTACATAAATATTTACGTAGCCTATCACGGCAAAGGGCAGGGATGTAAATGGCATCTGCTACGCTGGACGCCATTTGCATCCGCAGCCCGGCAGTGGATGGCTGCAGACGGCAGTGGATGGACCCAGCCCGGCCAGTGCCAGATAGGGTCTGTCCCTACTGGACTTCATGGGGGGGGGGGAAGCAGTCTGTTCTGCCATGGACTCCAGGCGGCCGGATTGTTAAGAATTTAATTCTAAAGAATTTAGATTCTTTAGAATCTAAAGATTCTAAAGAATCCGGCCTCACTGGAGTCCATGGAGGATTTCTCCACCATCCCTACTCAGCATGAACATTAAAATCTGACCAGAGACCTCTGCCAGTTCAGGCAGTTGGGTTGCAGCGTGGGCAGTATACCAACAAAATCCCAACCCCAATGACCAGATGCACGCACTTAAAATATACTGGACTGGGTATTTCAGTACATTCAGAATCACATTCAAATGTGTATTCCCCTCCAGCCAGTGCAACTAATCAACAGGAATGCACTGGCCTGATGACGTAATAAGTACTGGTTTGCACAACAGTTTTTTCAAGAGCAGATGGTGGAATCAAGAACATGCATGTGCATAAGTTGTTTGGAAAAGCAAGGCTAGCCAAGGCACCCTGGACCCTGTGGATATTCAAGGGTGGTGGGAGGCACAGCAGAAAAAAATTCCCAGTGGAAATAAAGGGACAGATTTTGCATATCTTTAATTTAAGGCAAAAAAAGGTATCATATGTTAACCAGCACTTGAACTGGTGATGTGAACATTGCATAAATTTAAGCCCAAGGTCATAAAACAATGTAAATGGCAAAAGCATCAAAGAAAAAGTTGGCATGGAACGTAGCTGCTTGTCTACCCAATTAAGCTGGAACATTAAAGTTCAACACACATACTGACCGTGTGTGTGTGTGTGTGTGTGTGTGAGAGAGAGAGAGAGCATTACATATAGATTTTTAGTAACACACTAGGCAGCTATTTAGATAGCTGCGTAACTTGTCCTAAAATTTATTTATTTATGTATTGCATTTTTAATCTGCCTGATAACTAAAGTGGATTACAAACAGTTCAAAAATTAAAATCCCGTAGAACAATTAAAAATATAAAATACAATACAAATATTTAAAAGAAAATAGAAATATAAAATACAATACAAAACAAAACAAGAAACAGCACAGGAATCAATAAAACAGCCATAATAATCTAGAACCTAGAATTAACTAAAATGTTTAGGCTGATAAGCACTTTTTAGATCCCATTGATTCAGATGGAAGAGATTTAATCTGAAATCAATGTGACCTAAACATGCTTGAGTTTAGATGGATTTACTCCTATGGTTTAAGGGGAAATTAAATAACAAACAAGTGGTGTAGACAGAAAGAGTGTATCTGTATTCTAAAATGCTTTAAAATCAGTTTTGTTGGAGGTTGTCTTTTACATGCAGGTGACCTTTGCTCTGTTGCAAGAAATGATTCCCACAGAGATTTAGCATATTTCAAATTCAGCCAGATAGCAGGTAAAATGAAGTGAAGTTTTGAAAATAGCTAAACCTGGTTTTCTTAGAATAGTTCCTACATGAATTGAGTATGTCATGACAAGTCTGTTACTTCTGTCCAGAAGTACATCAATCTACTTGTTGAAAAGAAAAAAAGTAAGATGTGACTAAATCTTTGAGAAAAAAAATACATTCACATCATTTATTATTGTCTATTCAACTGTGAAAACTAACAGCCTGAAAATATTTACTTAGGCAGCAATCATATATACACTTAACTGGATGTAAGTCCCAATGAACTCAATGTTAATTCTAAGTAGACATGCATAGGATTGCACTGTTAGTGTTTCCAAAAGTAGTTTATTCAATGTTCCAGGAACACCAGGTCAACAACACTGATGATGTTCTTTTGAAAGGTTGCCTTGACATTCTCTCCTGATACCAGCGCACATGCTAAAAGCACCCACACAATGTGCATTCTCTAGATCTTTGACGGCTACAAGAAATGTCCATTTCTGTACCCCTTATAATTGCACCAAGTTAAATGGGGTTTACTTCATAGTAAGCATGCTTAGGGCTGCAGTATAAATCTGCTCGTTGTGAATGTAAAAGACACATTTTACATAGTTTGATTTAATGACTTTCTTAGTGTCCTTCCTATTGCTGTTTTATAAACATTCTGAGATGAAAGATATTGTTCCAAATCCATATATGGTTTGAAGATATGGCTGTCTTAAGTAGCTTTCATTCTAATGACTTTCTCAGGTCTCCCAAGGGTACAGAAATGGACATTTCTTGTCGTAGCCATCAAAGATAGAGAATGCACATTGTGCGGGTGCTTTTAGCATGTGTGCTGGTATCAGGAGAGGATGTCAAGGCAACCTTTCAAAAGAACATCATCAGTGTTGACCTGGTGTTTCTGGAACATTGAACAAACTACTTTTGGAAACACTTCCACAAAAGAGATCCTCGCAAATTCTAACATTGTGGAGCATATCTTTTAACATAATAACTCACTGCTTCCCTGACTATTCAACCATTTGGAAATTCTGTCTGTCTGTCTGTCTGTCATTCTGTCTGTCTGTCTGTCTGTCTATCTATCTATCCTCATTAGTAAATGTATGTCCCACCTTTACCATTCATAAGAAATGCCCAAGGTGGCTAACTTCATTTACATAAATAATTAAAAACAATCAAATTATAAAAACTGTTGAAAAACACAGAAGAACAGCAGATAAAACACAATCAAGAGGAGGCCCAGCACAGTAAGTTGAAACACTGGCTGAAGTCCTTCTACCAAAAAAAAATGCAGATGGGATTGGAACCTCAGTGGGGAGGGAGCCAGATACATCTTCCAGGGTGCCACAACAGAGAAGACCCTTTCATGGTTCCCACTAACTACATTTCAGATGATGTTGGGATGTGTTGTAGGGCCTCACCAACTGACCTGGGCAGGCAGCCAGTGTCATATTAAAGGAGACCATCCATTAGATATCCAGATACTATCCATTAATACGTTTAAAGGCAATAAACAGCAGTTTGAATTTAGTACAGAAATGGACTGGTAAAAAGTAAAAACAATATCAAGGCAGAATCACATGATCAAAACACCTGGCTTCAGTCAGACTTTTTGCAACTATATTTTGTACCAGTGGAAGTTTCTGAATTGTCTTCAAAGGCAGCACATTACACAAATGTAATGCGAGCAGAGATGGGGCAATCAAGAATCAGACAACAAAGGCTTGGATTAAAATTGAGCCACATGTATTGAAATATTTTGCAAAGGGGAAACCTAGGACGAGCACTGACTGTACCAGCAGCTAGCTGGCACTTTTATGGGCGAAAACATATCCAGCCTGAGGGGTGGCGTGTCAACCTTGCCGCCCCTCCAGACTGCCCCTTCTGGGGGAGGTAGACCTTCCCCTGTCACCCCCTCCCAGGCCGCCAAGCACCTGGGTGAGTGAGGTGAGTCAGTCTCCCAGACAACCCTTATCCCCCTGCCAAGCCGCAGAACCTGTTCTGGAGGCCTCAGGCATCATCTGTCACCATAAGGTGCCTCTGAATGCTCACCATCCCTAATCTCTCTTAGGGATGTCAGAGAATTCTGCCATGGACTCCAGTGAGGCTGGATTCTTTAGAATCCGGCCCCCGGAGTCCGTGGCGGAACAGCCTCCCCCCCGCCACCCCGTGGAATCCCCCCAGGATGGACCTACTTGGTGGTGGATGCGGCGGCGGCAGTGGCTCTGGCGGCGGATGAAACAGTGGTGGTGGCTCCGGCTGCTGCCAGGCTGCTGCGGCTGCAATTGCAAATGGCAGCCATTGTAGCGGCCACCATTTGTGTCCCTACACTTGCCTATGATAGGCTACATATATATTTACATAGCATATCACGGCTAAAGCAGAGATGCAAATGGCATCCCCTACGCCATTTGCGTCTGGGCTTTAGCTGTGATAGGCTACATAAATATTTTTTTACGTACCGTCATAGCGGCCGCCATTTGCCTCCATATACATATGGACATACATATAAGTACGTATATATTTACGTAGCCTATCACGGGCTAGCGTAGGTACGCAGATGGCGTCCCCTACACAGGACGCCATTCGTGTCCGCAGCAGCCCGGCAGTGGGTGGAGGCCCTGCTGCGGATCGGCCGGGCCGGCAGCTCCACGGACTGGCCGCGGAACAGAGCTGGCCAGGCAGGATTCCAGGGGGGAGGAGTGAATTGCCTCCCCCCACCTGCAGACCCCAGCAGAGCCAGGTAAGTGGGGTTTCGTACACCCCTAATCTCTCTCTTCTTTGCCCGTCCTAGCCGCCAACTGAAATGTGGCCTATGGTAGAAAATTAGACCATATTTACCTAAGGACACACCCTACCCCATTAACAGTGTGAAGTAGGCAAAAAGACACACAGTCAACGCCGATCAGACTGTGAGCCAAAAATTCCTGCATGGCTCCCCAAAGGGCAACTGGTTGGCAACCACACTGCTTAAGGGAGTGTGGGAGGGAGCCACGTGAGTAAGAGACAACCATGGGAGGGACTTGAAGCATAAAGAGGCTTCACTGGCCCCTCACCTTTGAGTGGAGCCTTCGGGGATGCCCCCACCCACTCGCAACGCCCCTCCCCCACGGCCAGGCAAGTTGGATGTGGGGGTAGGGCACTTGCGAGCAGAGATGGGGCAATGAAGAATCAGACAACAAAGTCTTGAATTAAAATTGGGCCACATTTATTGAAATATTCTGCAAAGGGGAAACCTAGGATGGGCCTTGACTGTACCAGTGGCTAGCTGGCACTTTTATGGGCAAAAACATACCCATAAAACTCCCCCCACCTGCGCTGAAGAACTTCCCGCAGGCCCCTTTGCAGATCAGACAGAAATATGTCATTCCTTACATCAGACAGGTGCACGCCATCCTGTCTGTAGAGCTCCCTCCTAGTCCATTGGATTTCCTGATGAGTGATGATCCCATCACCATGTTCGTATAGCCCCCATGCTATTTCTCTGTTGACTTTCCGCTGAGCCCGTTCAATAGCTCCATTATTCTGAGCATTCCCATTAAATCTTGGTAGGGATGTACGAAAGTCACTTACCTTTTTGCAGGGGTGATTCGCGGTGGGGGGGAGGTGCTTCGCTTCTCCCCCCGAAGTTCAGGCGAGGGGGGAGGCGTCCCGCCTCGCCCAGCCGAAATTCAGTCCGGGGGGGGAGGTGCCCCGCCTCGCCCGGCCGAAATTCAGGACGGGGAGAAGCGCCCCGTCTCCCCGGCCGCAAAAGAAAAAGTAAAAAAACAAAAACACCCCCCCCCGTGATAGGCTACGTAACGATTAACGTAGCCTATCATGGCTAGATTTCCAAAGTCAGCCGTGATAGGCTACGTTAATCGTCACGTAGCCTATCACGGGTGACTTTGGGAAAAAAAAAAGCGCGTACGCAAATGGCGGCGGCCCATGGGCGCCGCCATTTGCGTTCCTTATTTTGGCTCTTCTACTCTATGTAAAGATTTACGTAGACTACGGTGAAAATAAGGGCAACGCAAATAGCGTTCCCTTATTTTCGCCGTAGTCTACATAAATCTTTATGTAGACTAGATGTGCCAAAATAAGGAACACAAATGGCGGCGCCCATGGGCTGCTGCCATTTGCGTATGTGCTTTTTTTTCCCCCAAAGTCACCCATGATAGGCTACGTGACGATTTACGTAGCCTATCACGGCTGACTTTGGAAATCTAGCCATGACAGGCTATGTAAATCGTCACATAGCCTATCACGGGTGTGTTTTGTTTTGTTTTTTACTTACTTTTTAATTTTGTAATGGCGGCAGCCGCTCGGGAGACCGGCCGCCGCCCCTGCCTCCCACGAAACGTCGCCGAACCGCCGCCGGGACCCGCCGCTAAGAGGGACATTCGCTGAAGGTAAGTCCCATCCTGGGGGGGGCGGGGGGCCAGCGGAGAATTTCCCCAACACTTTCGAGGGGCCGAATGCCTCGGCGCTTGGCCTCCCGAAGATTCGGGGAGAAATTCTCTGTAGGGGCGGACGAAAGTCCCTTACCTTTCGTCGAAGATTGTTCGCGGTGGGGGAGAGGCACTTCGCTGCTCCCCCTGCGAAGTTCAGGCCGGGGGGGGGAGGCTTCCCGCCTCGCCCGGCCGCGAACTCGAAAGTTTAAAAAAAAACAAAAACCACCCCCGTGATAGGCTACTTGACGATTAACGTAGCCTATCACGGCTAGATCTGCAAAGTCAGCCGTGATAGGCTACGTTAATCGTCACGTAGCCTATCACGGGTGACTTTAAAAAAAAAAAAGCGCGTACACTAATGGCAGCCCCCATAGGGAGCCGCCATTCGCATTCCTTATTTGGTCGCTGTAGTCTACGTAAATGTTTACGTAGACTACAGCGACCAAATAAGGAACGGGAATGGCGGCTCCCTATGGGGGCCGCCATTATCCGTACGCGCTTTTTTTTTTTTTTTAAGTCACCCGTGATAGGCTACGTGACGATTAACGTAGCCTATCACGGCTGACTTTGCAGATCTAGCCGTGATAGGCTACGTTAATCGTCACGTAGCCTATCACGGGGGCGTTTGTTTTTTTCTTTCATTGGAATGGTGGCTGCGGCAGCCGGTCGAAAGACCGGCTGCCGCTCCCGCCCCGCTCGAACACCCGCTGAACCGCCGGCCGGACCCGCCGCCGGGAGGGACATTCGGCGAAGGTAAGTCCCGTCCCGGGGGGGGGGTGCGGGGTGCAGGGGGGTGCGGAGGATTTCTCCCTGAAACTTGTTTGGGGGGCCGAACACGGTGCTCGGCCCCCCGAAGTTTTGGGGAGAAATTCTCCGCCATCCCTAATTCTCTGCCATCCCTAAGCAAGGAGGACCACAAAATGGTTATCTCCGGCCAACTGTGCCGGATCACCTAGAAATTGGCCAAGGTCTGTTCAATCAGGTCCTTGCTTGTAACATGGCCCAAGTCAATCCCCGCTAAATGCAGCACCAAAACCTGTGGGGGAAGGCCAACCAAACCTTGATGGAATAGTGTGGGAAGGAGTCATTCCCACCACATGCCACGTCTACCAAGCCACTTGACAGTAGCGCGCTGGGATAGTCCAAGCTGTGATCCGCAGCCAGACATGGAAGCCCTCCAGGCAGCCCAGAACACCATACTGTGCCCGCATATGAGCACCAGCACATGTCCATTCCATCAATCTAAGGAAATAAGAACATTGAGGACAAGAAAAGAGGTGACGTATCACAAATTGGTAGTAAAACCCCGAACGTACATCCGGAAGGCCCTGGAGTGCCATCTGTCCAATGCCTTCACCTGATCATGTGAAAAACCCAAAGAAGCAGCTGTGGAAGCTGCTCCAGTACAGAATGAATGCGTCCAAAATCGGAAATTACCTAGGCCGAGGGTAGACTGCTGATTTGGTAACGGCCCAGAATTGAAATTTCATCAACAGGGAACTGTTGGAGTGACAAAATAACAGGCCGTCCACCAATCCACGAAGACCTAGAAAAACCTCTAATGCCTCAGAGGGCATATCTTCTCGATTTGAGCTTGACAGAGGGACACCGTCGTGCCCCTGCCACACTGGTCAGTTTTAGATCTCCGGACGTGGAGATGGATGATATCTGAATAGCCCTCTATGTCAGAATATCTCAAGGCCCTTCCTGACGTATCCCTTTTGGATGCCCAGACTAATTCGGAAATCCTAAGGACCCCGACAAAAGCCGTTAAAAACCCTGCCTGCTAACACCTCCTTATCATTTTTGTCCTGCACCAATCGTTCCATGGCCAGGACAGATTTCTGATTTCTGAAGAATAGCGACTTATGGTTACCCTGGAAAAGGGATCCTAAAACTGAGCGTGAAGCCCTGCTCAAGATAAATGGCATCCTCCTTGCATGGGTAGCGCCACAAAAGCTGTTCAAGGGGCCCAGTCTTAACCAGCTCTCTACAGGCCAGATGCTATCAGGGGCATGGCCACATCTTCTGATGTCATTTGCTTCCTGCATGACATATGAGGTGGATGAACCACCCAGTGGTTCACCCACCCAGGACCCGGCTTCCACCTGGCATGTTGGCCATGGTGGCTTCACCTGCCCGACATCTTCTCCCATTGGGTGAGGACACAGAGCAAGCAAATCCTAATTGTCTGGACACCTTCTTTTTGGACTACATGTTGTCCCAACAGGGGTGGTGTGCAGTGCAGGAAGGGAAGGGACTCAGCTGGCACTTGGACCAGCTCCTCTAAGCATCAGCCAAGTGTGCAGCCACTGCTTCCCCAGGGCAATCCCCTTGTTATAGCTGATCTGTGCAGATACCCTTTGCATGCTCGCCCTCTCATTGTTTACATCAGTTTTGTGTCATCACAGCAGGACTTTTGGGGACAGAGGTCCAAGGTCCCACCCACAAGAATATGCCAGGAGTTGGGGCAAATGAAACAGGGCTTGGCTTGCCACATTTTGAAGTTAGTTTTGAAATACACCTTACCTTAACACTGTTGTCCAGAGTCTAAAATTACCTCACTGCACTACTGTACATCAGACATGTAAAATTAGGATGCTAGATCTAAATGTCAGCAGTTTATCCAAATGAGGCATTTGGAAAGAAGCATAACAGAATGTCATCCTTTGCCTCCACAAAATTGGTTGAGGGAGAACATGATAGAGATTTTAAAAATCAAGCATGTATGGTGTGAAGAGAAGAGATAGGGAAGAATTATTCACTGTCAAAATAAATCTGTTTTGGGTACTAAGCCTTGTGTGACGCAGAGTGGTAGGCGGCAGTATTGCAACCGAAACTCTCCCCATGACCTGAGTTCGATCCCAGCGGAAGCTGGGTCCCAGGTTGCCGGCTCAGGTTGACTCAGCCTTCCATCCTTCCGAGGTCGGTAAAATGAGTACCCAGCTTGCTGGGGGAAAGGTAGTCACGACTGGGGAAGGCAATGGCAAAGCACTCCGCTATAGTCTGCCATGAAAACACCAGCGCAAGCAGCGTCCCTCTAGGAGTCAGCAATGACTCGGTGCTTGCACAGGAGGAATCTCCCCTTCATGGATCACTGCCTTGTTGCGGCGAAGGGGCTTGCGTAACTCAGTGAAGCCATAAGCTATGCCGTGCAGGGCCACCCAAGACAGACAGATCATGGCAGAGAGTTCTGACAAAATGTGGTCCCCTGGAGAAGGAAATGGCAATCCACTCCAGTATTCTTGCCAAGAAAACCCCATGGAGCGTATCACAAGACTAACAGATATGACACCAGAAGATGAGCCCCTCAGGTCAGAAGGTGTCCAATACACTACTGGGGAAGAGCAGAGGGAATTTCCAAGTAGCGCCAGAAAGAGTGAAGCGGCTGGGCCAAAGCCAAAAGGACACTCAGCTGTGGATGTGTCTGGTGGTGAAAAGAAAGTCCGATGCTGTAAAGAACAATATTGTTTAGGAACCTGGAATGTAAGATCAATGAATCAAGGTAAGCAGGAGGTGGTCAAACATGGGATGGCAAGATTGAACATCGTCATCTTGGGAATCAGCGAACTAAAATGGACAAGCATGGGTGAATTTAATTCAGGTGACCATCATATCTACTACTGTGGGCAAGAATCCCTTAGAAGAAATGGAGTAGCACTCATAGTCAACAAAAGGGTGGGAAAAGCAGTACTGGGGTACAATCTCAAAAACGATAGAATGATCTCAGTACGAATCCAAGGCAAGCCATTCAACATCACAGTAATTCAAGTCTATGCCCCAACCACTGAGGCCGAAGAAGCTGAAGGTTGATCGGTTCTATGAAGACCTACAACACCTTCTAGAACTAACATCAAAAAAAGATGTCCTCTTCATCATAGCAGATTGGAATGCTAAAGTAGGAAGTCAAGAAATAACTGGGATAACAGGCAGGCATGGCATTGGTGTATAAAATGAAGCAGGACAAAGGCTAATAGAGTTTTGCCAAGAGAACATGCTGATCATAGCAAACACTCTTTTCCAACAGCACAAGAGGCGACTCTACACATGGACATCACCAGATGGTCAATATCAAGATCAGATTGATTATGTCCTTTGCAGCCAAAGATGGAGAAGCTCTATACAGTCAGTAAAAACAAGACCTGGAGCTGACTGTGGCTCAGATCATGAGCTTCTTATTGCAAAATTTCGACTTAAATTGAAGAACGTAGGGAAAACCAATACACCATTCAGGTATGACCTAAATCATATCCCTTATAGGGATGGCGGAGAATTTCTCCCCGAATCTTCGGGGGGCCGAGCGCCAACGCATTCGGCCCCCCGAAATCGGCGGTGAAATTCCCCACCCCCCGCCCCCGGGATCGGACTTACCGTAGCCGAATGTCCCTCCCGGCGGCGGGTCCCGGCGGCAGTTCGGCGGGCTTTTGGCAGGGGCGGGGGCGGCAGCCGGTCTTTCGACTGGCTGCCGCCGCCGCCATTACAGCTGAAGTAAAAAAAAACAACAACCCCGTGATAGGCTACATAACGATTAACGTAGCCTATCACGGCTAGATCTCCAAAGTCAGCCGTGATAGGCTACGTTAATCGTTACGTAGCCTATCACGGGTGACTTTGGAAGAAAACAAAAAAGCATGTTCGCAAATGGCGGCCCCCATGGGGTGCCGCCATTTGCGTTCCTTATTTGGTCCCTGTAGTCTACATAAAGATTTACGTAGACCACAGCGAAAATAAGGGCAACGTAAGTAGTGTTGCCCTTATTTTTGCCGTAGTCTACGTAAATCTTTACGTAGACTACCGGGACCAAATAAGGAACGCAAATGGCGGCGCCCCATGGGGGCCGCCATTTGCGTACGCGCTTTTTTTTTTTCAAAGTCACCCATGATAGGCTACATAACGATTAACGTAGCCTATCACGGCTGACTTTGCAAATCTAGCCATGATAGGCTGCGTAAATCGTTAAATAGCCTATCACGGGGTCTTTTTTTTTTTTTTTTTACTTTCGTAGTTCGCGGCCGGGGAGACGGGGTGCTTCTCCCCGGCCTGAATTTCGGCCGGGAGAGGCAGAAAGCCTCCCCCTCGGCTTGAATTTCGGCCGGGCGAGGCGGGAAGGCTCCCCCCCTCGCCTGAACTTCGGGGGGAGAAGCGAAGCGCCTCCCCCCCACCGCAAAGCAAGCTGCGAGACCAGGTAAGTGACTTTTGTACATCCCTAATCCCTTATGAATATACAGTGGAGGTGAGGAATAGATTTAAGGGATTAGACCTGATAGACAGAGTGCCTGAGGAACTATGGACGGAGGTCCGTAATATTGTTCAGGAGGCTGCAACTAAATCCATCCCAAAGAAAAATGCAAGAAAGCAAAGTGGCTGTCTGATGAGGCTTTACAAGTAGTTGAGGAAAGAAGGGAAGCGAAAAGCAAGGGAGAAAGGGGAAGATATATCCATCTGAATGCAGAGTTCCAGAGAATAGCAAGGAGAGACAAGAAGGCCTTCTTAAATGAACAATGCAAAGAAATTGAGGAAAACAATAGAATGGGAAAGACTAGAGATCTCTTCAAGAAAATCGGAGATCTCAAGGGAACGTTTTGTGCAAAGACGGGCATGATAAAGGACAAAGAATGCAGGGACCTAACAGAAGCAGATGAGAATAAGAAGAGGTGGCAAGAATACACAGAAGAACTATACAGGAAAGATCTTAATGTCCCTGATAGCCATGATAGTGCGGTCACTGAACTTGAGCCGGACATCCTTGAGAGTGAAGTCAAGTGGGCCTTAGGAAGCATTAGTAACAACAAAGCTAGTGGAGATGACAGTATTCCAGCTGAGCTATTTAAAATCCTAAAAGATGATGCTGTTAAAGTGCCGCACTCAATATGCCAACAAATTTGGAACACTCAGCAGTGGCCACAAGACTGGAAAAGGTCAGTTTACATTCCAATTCCAAAGAAGGGCAATGCCAAAGAGTATTCAAACTACCGTACAATTGCACTCATTTCACATGCCAGCAAGGTGATGCTCAAAATCCTACAAGCTAGGCTTCAGCAGTATGTGAACCGAGAACTACTGGAAGTACAAGCTGAGTTTCGAAGAGGCAAAGGAACTAGAGATCAAATCGCCAACATTCGCTGGATCATGGAGAAAGCAAGAGAATTCCAGAAAAACATCTATTTCTGCTTCATTGACTACGCTAAAGCCTTTGATTGTGTGGAACACAACAAACTGTGGCAAATGCTTAAAGAGATGGCAGTACCAGACCACCTTACCTGTCTCCTGAGAAACCTGTACGAGGGTCAAGAAGCAACAGTAAGAACCAGACATGGAACAACCGATTGGTTCACAATTGGGAAAGGAGTACAACAAGGCTGCATATTGTCGCCCTGCTTATTTAACTTATATGCAGAGTACATCATGAGAAACGCTGGGTTGGATGAATCACAGGTCGGAATTAAGATTGCCGGGAGAATTATCAACAACCTCAGATATGCAGATGATACCACCCTAATGGCAGAAAGCGAAGAGGATCTAAAGAGCCCCTTGTTGAGGGTGAAAGAGGAGAGTGCAAAAGCTGGTTTGAAACTCAACATTAAAAAAACGAAGATCATGGCATCTGGCCCCATCACTTCCTGGCATATAGAAGGGGAAGAAATGGAAGCTGTGACAGATTTTATTTTCTTGGGCTCCAAGATCACCGCAGACGGTGACTGTAGCCATGAAATTAAAAGATGCTTGCTCCTTGGGAGGAAAGCTATGGCCAATCTAGACAGCATAGTAAGAAGCAGAGACATCACCTTGCCGACAAAGGTCCGTCTAATCAAAGCTATGGTTTTCCCAGTAGTAATGTATGGCTGTGAGAGCTGGACTATAAGGAAGGCTGAGCGCTGAAGAATCGATGCTTTTGAACTGTGGTGCTGGAGAAGACTCTTACAAGTCCCCTGGACTGCAAGGAGGTCAATCAGGCAATCCTAAAGGAAATCAACCCTAAGTGCTGATTGGAAGGACAGATACTGAAGCTGAAATATTTTGGCCAACTAATGTGAAGAGAAAACTCTCTGGAAAAGACCCTGGTGCTGGGAAAGACTGAAGGCAAAAGGAGAAGGGGACGGCAGAGGATGAGATGGCTAGATAGCATCACTGATGCAATGAATATGGACTTAAGCACGCTCTGGGAGAGAGCGCAGGACAGGAAGGCCTGGCGTGCTATGGTCCATGGGATCACGAAGAGTCGGACACGACTGGACGACTGAACAACAACAACAACTAAACTTAGACACTTTCAGCCACACTAGTTTATTATATTTGTGCCTTGAATGTACAATACATTTCTATTTATTGAAACATTTTTAATAGTATGTTTCTTTACAAATACACTAGTGATAGAAGATTTATGTCTACAAAATGGTGACAATCTAAATCTCTTCTGTGTTGCTTTTTCTGGTGCATCACTCCCTTTTTCTGGAACATTTTAGAAGACAAGTTTCACCAGGAGAAAAATTCTCAAAGGCTGAGATTTTCTGTCACAATATATGTGAGTTTACTGGGTCTGGAGCATAGTCAAAAACCACAGAATTGCTTTCAGACTTATCAGTCAATCATATACCTGTCCACCAATCTCACTCGCAGATTGTGGTACACCTATAGGTGATTAATATAAGTGATTAATATATATATAATCTCATAGTCTATACTGTCTTTTTTCAAACTGATGTTATTTAGTAGGAATAGGTGAATCAGTTTCCCTTTTCCCCATATTTGAATTTTAAAAATCTCAAGTTCTTCCTCTCATGAATATAAACATTATGAATGTTGATACATACTTATAAAAATGAACTGAAACCAAATTGCCACCCATCTGCACAAGCCAAATTCAAGAGGTACAGCAATTCCCAGCATGGAGGGGCCCATGCAATGGAGGCTGGTGGCTCCAGTTTTGGTGGGGCTGTAAATCCATTCTGGGTTTCAGTCTGAACCAGCCAGAACTCTAAAGGAGCTATACAAGGTGCTGAACCCTGACCCCCAAATAGGTTCATTACCTTGGATAGCTCTTTTAGAGTTCTGACTGAAACCCAGATTGGATTCACAGCCCCACCGAAATTGGAGCCACCAGCCTCTACTGCTCCGATATTGTTGTATCTGCCTGCCAGAGCCTGTCAGAAGAATGAGGTAGCAACCCTAAGTTACACCACAAACATGGTTGAATATGTAAGGAATTCAAAGCAAGACTTTTAAGAACTCCGCACTCAAAGTCTGGATGGATAAATCTGCAAGTTTCAGTTCTTCCACATTCAGGTTTTTTTCTTTAATCTCAAGTTCTTTTTGTCCCCAATATGGAGAACTTAGGAAATTTTGGTAAATATCAAAACTGAACTGAAACAAAATTATCACCCATCTCTACTGTTCAGCATCTTTCTCCCAAAACATGGTCAAGCTGTCCAAGGTTTTTAGCTTCCAGAATCCTAAACAAATGCCCCATGTGTGAGCTGTTTCATAGAAATGTTTTTCAAACCACATGATAACCTCCTTAGCAGCAATCATGCTATCAGCATAAATTATATTAATGTTTGATTCAGGTCTATTAATGGTATCAAAAAGGAAAGTGCACTCCAGTGGCTTATAAGTGGTCCCTAGAGGTTTCATTCATAGACTTGAAAGAGTGCAATTCCTTCCTTATTCACATAGTACATTTTCATTAAAGGGAGCATTGCAGGAAAAGGAGGAAAGATAGTGTGAGAATTGGTCCTTAGTGATGATAGGATATTTCCTGCTTCTAGTTAATTAATATATATTTTAACACAGCAAATAAATAGTTTTGTGTGACCTTCCTATGTAGCCAAACAAATCCTTATATATCCACTGAGGACCAGAATTTTCAAGTGCTAGCATTAGAATCTAGTAATAAAAGAACCCCCTTCAAAATAAGGGCTGATTTACATAACCGCTTTCTTTCCTTGATAAAGTCAGTTTATTTTGGATGCATTGCAATATTCAAATTACACATGGGGCCTCTTAGCTATTTTGTTAAGCTTATGAGGGATGTTGAAGAAAAACAGGGGTGGGGCTTGTGGAGCTAATTCAGGGGGCCCCCACCTCTCCCCCCAAATGTCTAACACTGGTGCATTTATCTGTTTTTGCGCACTGAAGTAGCTTGTGAATGCTCAAGTCATGTCCACCTCATCCTGATTCAGCTCACCTTTCAAAGATATTCCAAGATGCAGAGTAAATTATTTCAATGCTGGTTTGAAAGAGATGAAGTGCTGTTCAGAACAAGACAGGATATTGTGATGATGGTATACCAAAGAACATGCTTTGCTTTGCAATGCAATTGAAAACAACAATCCTGGAATAAACATGACAGCATTCAAAACTGAGTTTTAAAAATGATTTCTCGTCAGATTCAGGTACTGCATAAGCAGTGTGTCAGTGACCTGGTTCAGAGTAATCCCATTGGGACATATTTGCAAGTGTCTGTGTCAAGGAATTAGAAAAAGAAACAGATGTTTTCTATCAAAAACTAATGTTGAAGAGCTACCATTACTCCTTTCCTAAGCACATATTCTAGACTGTAATCATGTACTCCCTTCTTTTGCTTTAATAGATGCAGCAGAATGTAATAATTCATATTCTGGGTTGTTGACACAGCTTGCTTCAGCTGTTTGCAGAGTAAGTTGTTTGTTCACTGAATCTATGAACACGTCAGCACTCTGTAGACAAACAAAAAGGAGCTGTTGGTTTTGACAGTGGTTGCAATTGTCTACCACCCTCCAAGGGACTTTGAAAACCTGTAATAAGTGTACAGAATCGCATGCAGTAAATTTTTTTACTGCTGCTAACTTTGACACTCTTATTTCCATTAGGAGAAATAACAGACTCCCTACAATTTCCTTTGTGCAGGCAAAGTAAAATATGGGCACAATCAATCAAAATCTGAATAGGGACTGCACAGAGTATGACCAGGGATTTTATGTCTTCACCATTTGCTGGAAACGATGCTTTTCAAACAATTGTGCTATTTTAAGATATCAGCTTAAGAAAAAGCAGCCAAAAAATTATTTTCTGACTAAATCAGCACCCCAGCTTCACAGTCATTGGCAACATTTAATAAGTACTGCTTCTATGCAGTCCCCAACTAGTTCCATAGGGTTCACATGAGAAAAACATTGAAGAGTTGTATAAATATCTAGAGTTCATGAATGGAATGGAAGTAGAAGTGGTTTGTCAGTGAAATATCCTCATGTATTACAATGATGTCTCAATAAAGTGGTTCACAGGATCATACCTTTAATCCCTTGGAATATAATATTTTCTATTCTTGTACTCTAAAATTACAGGGTTGGAAGGAAGGTTTTTGTTCCACTCAAGGAAAAATCCTTTTGTGTATGGAATCCTCCTTCTATGAACAGAAACTATCTCTCTGAATGAAACAAAACCTTTGAATTCAACCCAGTTTCTCTGAAAAATAGCATATAATGTTGTCTTCTTCTTTTGTATTTATATTTCAATTACTTAAAATAGCTATTTAGATGTAAGAGAAAGGTACTTGTTTCTTTTTTAAGACAGTAAGAACAATGCTCAACAAGAATTGCCCATGGTGTTCTCTCTAGAGAAAGAAATGGGTTTGGGTGCTGTTTTTAATAATATTTTTTTCTGTAATTGTTATGTTTTTATTGCATTTTAATGTATTGTTTTAATCAGTTTTAATTGGTTCCATAAGCCACCTTTAGTGCCATTTTTGGTAGAAAGGCGGGGTACCGTACAAATAAAATAAAAATAAATAAGGGAGCAATCCTATGTGGATTGACAGTCGCCTCTGACCCCAGGGGCAGCTGCCTATCCAGTGCAGGATGGGAGGAGTGGTGAGGAGAAGATCTCCTACTCCCCCCCCCCGCCCTGCTTTCATGGCTAGACAGCCGATTTTGACTGTCTAGCCGCGGGACCTCAGAGCACAGGAAGCGGTGGCTGGACAACACGTAAGATGTGTCGTAGTGGCATTTCTGACTGCCCTGCCCTGCCCTGCCCTGCCCCCAGGAATGCCCCATTTTCACTGTTCCGCACTGCTCTTATGAGCACAGAGCGCAGGGCTGATCCACATTGCTCTTCTGAGCGTGGAGCAAGGGGGCCAATCCGCGCTGCCTACAAGGCAGCTCAGGAGGGAGTGGGGGTCAGTTTGCTGGGAACCGACCTCGGAGAGCGGGCTCCGAGGTCAGTTCCTGGGAACTGACCTATCCTATGGCTGTCTACCCACTGACTAGCGGCCATAGGATTGCACCCTAAATGTCTTACAGCAGATGTTTATAATATCTTTGTTGAAGTGTTAATTTAGTACCAGTAGAACCAGATGGGTCAGGAACAACACAAGTGGAAGCCTCCAAGATGCACTGTAAATGTATAGTTTCTTAGGCCCAACATGTTTTGAGTAAAGATGCTTTATCAAGAGTTCTGATGGAATCTTTGTTTGCAACAAGTACATATGGAATGAACGGTACACACAAAGCATATTTATTCAGAAGCAAAATGCTATTGAATTTCAATGGAACTTAGTCTATAGCAAGTGTGCTTAGGAATCCCGCCCGGAGTGCCCCTAGTGAAGAGCCTAATAAACCACACAATGCACCTGGCAGGCTTCTACTGTTGTTGGTTTTGTGTAGGTGTCCTGTCTCCTTTGCCGGTTGGGACTGGGTCATGCTGTCTCTGATTGAATCTTGTATTCATTTCTGCTTTGCATGGAAATGGGGCACACCTATTATTATCTCAGGCATTTTCTTAGGATTTTGGCTACACTGTGTCAAATATTTTTTTAACAAAGGAAATCACTCTGTATCCCTTTATAAGAAGACTATTTTCTGCATCTCCTAAAGTAGTTTCTACCCTATAAAAACCTATTTGTTTGTATTGAAGGATAATATGCAATCTGTAAGATAACATGCAATCTGTATTATACTGCAAATAATATAATAGGACACACATGCACCACGCACGCACATGCTAGTGCTACCTTACAACAACCGTCCGGAACCTCAACAGGCACAATATCTTTGGTCTTAACAATTGGATTGCTTTTAGTTAGAAAGCACCACATTTTACATAGATACAGTATCACTATCAGCAACAGCTAATTAATGTCTCTATTGATGCTCTTAATGCTAGAGTTCAGAAATTACTTGTGCTGCACTCTTTACCAGCCAAGGATACTTCAGTGGTTGCAAGCTTGAAGGGGTTAATGTCGGATGAATGATCCCAACATACTGTAATTGCTACTGATTAGTTTTATGTTGTAATGAAGCAATAATGACCAAAATGCAGGACATTTCTAGGGGATTCATGAGTGGCTGGTTTTGCTTCAGGCCATTAACCCCACTCATTAATACCTCTGGAAGTGCATTGTGCAAAGGTTGTTATTGTTAATAACAGGAACAGTACAAAAACAATTGCAAACACTGTAAAATTAGCAGACAAACTCAGAACATTTTCAAGTTTAATAATACAAAGCAATTTTTTTCCCCAGAAGTAAGAAGACTTCTGCAACCTAAACCTACAAGGCATATTTATGTCAGAATTTGTAAGCAGTTTGATACAACTATTTCTTTTTCTTTTCCTAATGTTTAATTGAAAGTCCTAAAATACAGAGGGTAAACCATTCCTTTTGCTCCAGCCACATTCCAAGCAAAAAGATGGTGCAAAATATCTTGAATTTGGTGGGAGGTGGATACAGTTGAATTATGAAGAGACGGAGGTATGAATTAAGAGATGTATTCTTAATAACAGGGTCCTGGTTGTCCCCAAGTGGTCCCCCAATACAAATAACCTGGATAGCCTTGGGAGCAGTCCCCCTGGGTTGAAAATACTGTTGGTGAATGCCAGGTCGGTGAATGGTAAAACAGCTGCCATCCAGGATCAAGTCCTGGATGAGCATGCCGACCTGGCATGTATAACAGAGACCTGTTAGATGAAGCTGGGGGTGTTAATCTATCTCAGCTTTGTCCCCCAGGGTTTTCTGTAGTACAGCAGGCTAGACCTGGGGGGCAGGGCGGAGTTGCAGTGATCTATCATGATACTATCCCCCTTACCAGGTGCCCTGGACCACAGTCTACTGGGTTTGAGTGTGTTTATTTAAAAGTGGGTGCTCGGGACAGAATAGGGATTCTGTTGGTGTACTGCCCACCCCGCTGCCCAACAGTATCCCTTCCTGAGCTAGCCAGGATGTTCTCGGCGGCGATGATGGAGTCCCCCTCGGCTTCCTGCTGGGAGACTTCAACATCCATGCTGAGGCTGCCCTGTCGGGAGTGGCTCAGGTCTTCATGTCCTCCATGACGACCATGGGTCTGTCCCAAGTAGTTTCTGGCCCCACTCATACAGTGGTCACACTGTAGACTAGGGATGTCAGAGAATTCTGCGACGGATCTCGGTGAGGCCGAATGCCAGTGCATTCAGCCCCCCGAAATCCGTCGCGGAACGAAGTCCCCACCCCTCCAACCCACGAAAGGCGTGTGGGATGAAGTCCCCCCCACCCCACGAAAGGCGCACGAAACGGAGCACTTACCTGCTCCTGTCCGCGCTGCTTTGCGAATGGCGGCCGTCCTGGCCACCATTCGCTTCCTCCTCTTCCTAGCCGTAGCCTATCATGGCGGGGGGGGGGGAACCCAGCATATGCAAATGGTGGCAGCTACCGCTATTTGCGTACATTGGGTTTCCCCCCCCTGCCGTGATAGGCTACGTAAGCATTTATGTAGCCTATCATGGCTCAATTCAGGGACGCAAATGGCGGCGGCTACGACAGCCGCCATTTGTGTCCCTGCGGGGCTGCACAGCGGCCGGATGTCCAGCTGTGGGTGGCCGGAGCCAGCCGGTGGCTCCGCAGCTTGGCTGTGGAGCAGAGCTGGCCGGGCAGGATTCCGGGGGGAGGGATGGAGTGCCTCCCCCCACCGCGGATGCCCCTGTGTGGAGCCAGGTAAGGGATTCATACATCCCTACTGTAGACCTAGTTTTCTATGTTGAGCAGGATGACGGTGATCTGGGTGTGGAGGAACTTTCTGCTGTTCCGTTGTCAGGGACAGATCACTACCTGGTGGGGTTTAGACTCACTGGAACTCAGTGCCTCTGCAGGGGTGGGAGACTGATTGAACTGGTCCACCCCAAGAGGCTGATGGATTCAGATGGTTTCCTGATGGCTCTTGGGGATTTTTCTGCTGCCTCAGCAGGCAGTTCTGTTGAGGCCCTGGCCCCTGGCTGATGTTTGGAATAGGGAAATGGCCGGGCGGTGGACACAATCGCTCCTGAGCGCCCCCTCTCACAGTGGAGCCAGACCAGCACCCTGGTTGTCTGGGGAACTGGCGGCGATGAAGCGAATGAGACGGAGACTAGAGCGACGTTGGCGGAAAACTCGGAACGAGTCCAATCGAACACGGGCTAGAGCTTATCTGAAAGCCTGCTCCGTGGCTGTGAGGGCAGCAGAGAAGTCTTTCTTTTATGCTATCATTGCATCTGCAGGGAGCCAGCCAGCGGAGCTGTTTCAAGTGGCCAGGGGCCTTCTACATCCTGGCCCATGTGATAAAAATTCTGACCACTGGACAGCCCACTGTAAAGAATTTGCTCAGCTGATAAAATTGCTTGGATCCATTCTGACATGGATGCTGTAGTTGATGCAGATCCTGTGGATGTCACTTTGGCACCTGCCTGTTCAGTGTTGATGGATTCTTTTCAGTTTGTGCAGCTGAGGATGCAGACAAGACCCTTGGAGCGGTGAGAGCCACCACATTTATGCTGGATCCTTGCCCCTCCTGGCTTATTAAAGAGGCCAGAGGAGGACTGCTTGAGTGGATAACAGGAGTGATTAATGCCTCTTTGGAACAAGGTATTGTTCCATTATGCTTAAAAGAGGCGATTGTGAGACCTCTGTTGAAGAAGCCTTCCCTGAATTCCACCATACTAGATAACTATTGTCCAGTCTCTAATGTAACATTTTGGGGCAAGGTATCAGAGCATGTGGTGACTGCCCAGCTCCAGGGGTTCCTGGATGAAATGGATTATCTTGATCCATTTCAATCTGATTTCAGGCCTGGGTATGGGATGGAGACAGCTTTGGTCGCCTTGGTGGATGGCCTACGCCGGGAACTGGACAGGGGGAGTGTGTCCCTGTTAGTTCTGCTGGACCTCTCAGCGGCATTCGATACTATCGACCATGGTATTCTTTTGGGACGCCTCGCTGGGATGGGGCTTGGGGGCACTGTTTTGCAGTGGCTCCATTCCTTCCTAGAGGGGCAAACTCAGAAGGTGGTGTTGGGGGATGCCTGTTCGACTCCATGGTTGTTAGCTTGTGGGGTCCCTCAGGGTTCTGTTCTGTCCCCCATGCTATTGAATATCTACATGAAACCGCTGAGAAAGGTTGTCTGGAGTTTTGGAGTTCGGTGCCATCAATATGCTGATGATGCCCAGCTCTACTACTCCTTTCCACCAGATTCCAAGGAAGCTATTTCTGTTCTTAACCAGTGTTTGGCATCAATAATGGACTGGATGAGGGAGAACAAATTGAAACTTAATCCAGACACAAGACAGAGGTGCTCCTGGTCAGTCAAAAGGCAGATCAGGGAATAGGGATTCAACCTGTGTTGGATGGGGTTACACTCCCCCTCAGGTTCGCAGTTTGGGGGTGCTCCTGGATTCAGCCCTAAGCCTGGATGCTCAGGTTTCAGCAGTGGCCAGAAGTGCTTTTGCACAGTTAAAACTAGTGCACAAACTGTGCCCGTTCCTGGAGATTTCTGATCTGGCCACTGTGACACATGCCTTAGTTACATCCCATTTGGATTACTGCAAGGTGCTCTACGTGGCGCTGCCTATGAAGAGTGTTCAGAAACTGCAGTTGGTTCAAAGAGCTGCTGCCAGACTGTTGACTGGGGCTAGTTACAGGGAGCATACAACTCCCTTGTTAAAACAACTTCACTGGCTTCCAGTCTGTTGCTGGGCACAATTCAAAGTGCTGGCTATGACCTATAAAGCCCTATATGGCTTTGGTCCAGGTTATCTGAAAGACCGTATCCTCCCTTATGAACCTGCCCATGTCCTGAGATCTTCTGGGGAGGCCCTTCTCTCAGTCCCACCACTGTCACTGGCACGTTTGGTGGGAACCTTGAACCTTCTCGGTGGCTGCCCCACAGCTGTGGAACACCCTTCCCAGGGAGGCTAGGATGGCTCCCTCCTTGATGTGTTTCTGGAGGCAGGCTAAAACATTCCTGTTCCAGCAGGGGTTTGAGACATAGTTGGCACCTGGGGGTAAGCTGCTAAAATGTTGTTTTAAAATGCTGTTTTAATGTTTTAATATAATTTTAATTATATTGTTGTTTAATTTATATTTTAACTTTTGTATATTTTCATATGTTTTAATTGTATATGTTTTAATTTTTGTAAGCCGCCTTGTGAACCAGTACTGGGGAAAAGGCAGGGTATAAATAAATATAATCATTATCATCATCATCATCTCATGTTAGACTTCTCTGTTGGGAAAAGTTATAATAATTAGTCACAGTAGACTTCAGGTGACCACCAGAGTCCACAGCCATGCAGTAGAGAAACCATTATATTTAATTGCATATTGCTTTCATGTTGTGCATCACTCATCCCTAAGATGATGTTAAGAATGATTATATTTGCATGAATTCATTTTGTATGGAAATAATGAAGGAATCTTTCCCTTTATCCCCTTCAAGTTAAAGAAATTAAAAACTGATGGCAGAATATTTTATAGTAAAAAAATTCAACCAAGCACCTGTGGTTATAGTACTAGAAAAGCACCTTTTAAAAAATGAAGAGGGATAACAGCTATGGGAGAGCACTGGAGAGTTATAGTGTCTTTGTCATTTCATTTGTACATATTGGAAGCAGTCCTATGGCAAATAGCGCAGTTGCTAATCTTGTATCAGGTCCCACAAAGAGAGCCAGGATGCTTCAGCTTTAGCCAGCCTACAGCTCTCCTTGCTTTTCTCCCTCCTCCTCCCCCCTCCCCTGCTTCTAATTTTCTTGAAATTCAAACTGCAAAGTGTCTTCTTCTCTTGTTATCCCCTCACTGCGGAACACTGTTCTCAGATCCCATCCCTGCCAATGACCTGGTTCACGTGATCAAAATAAGCCCCTTCAGAGTAAATGGAGAGACGTTCATACACCCTTAGTTTCTACATTCTAGTGGTTGTTGTGGGGCTATTGGAGGGTTGCTTCCCCCTCCAACAAGCCATGCTGCCCAGGTTCAGGGGACACTACATGCCATACCTGGGCAGTGATTATGGAAATCGCACCGTGCATGCTCCCAGCATGTGCTGTGATTTCAATGAGCTACCATGGCTTATTTTAATTGTGTGAACCAGCTCAGTGAGTTGCTCATTCAGGAAAGCAACCGCTAGAAGTTAGAAACTAGGGATGCATGAATGTCTCTCTATTTGCTCCAAAGGGACTCAGTCCTTTGCTTGCTGGGCTTTGATTTTGCACAAAGGATCGATATTTTACAGGCACTTTGGACAGCCCACAGTCACCACCACGCCTTCAATTGGCCCCCATCTGATACCATCCAACTACTCAGAGCAAGCGCTTCTGCTTGCCCTCTGAAATACAAAATCATAACCATTTTGTAGGCCTACCGAATATCACCTTGTCAACATATTATCATTTATATTGTTATGACTACTGGACAACATTCCTGTACTGCCCCAGGATTCATATTGTTCCTAAATATAATGGGTTGGATCCAGACTTAGACATACTTAGATCCATTGAAATCCATGGAACTTAATAGAGCCATCTTAAGTTCCATGGATTTCAATGGTTCTATTCTAAGTATGAATAAATCTGGATCCAACCCAATAGCTGGACAGGCTGTGGATATGCATCATTGCTTTACATACTGCTGAGGAAGACCCATTGTGTCAAAACCCATTCAATGTTTTACACAATTGTTATGAATTCATTATCATATCATATTATACTATTAGATTATCCCATGTATTGTTAAAACCTTTAAAAAATTAGTGTGTGCTGCATTTCCTTTGGGGAAGTGGTTGGTGGCTGTGGTGGGAAGAGCCAGAGCCCAAAGCAGGCAGGGATGCCCCCTTTCTCTCTTTCTGCTACCCCATTTTCTCCACCCCCTTTCTTATCTTCCTTTTCTTTCTTTCTCTCTCTCTCTTTCTCTCTCTCTCTCCGCCCCCTCCTCACACACACACACACACCCATTCACATAGATCCATCCATCCACAATCATCCCTATTCATTTCATACCCATACATCTTTCTGTGCTGGGCAGGGAAAAAGAGATATCTCTTTCTCCCAGCCCAGCATGTAAACCCAGCAGTCTGCCAGTGGAGGCACAGATTACAGTCTGCTGAGAGGGTGTAAGACCAGGTCTGGAGAGCAGAGGCTGCAGGCAAGATGGGTAACCTGCTGTGGGGCTGGGATCTGGTCAGTGGGCTAATGGTTCCTCACCCCACTCATTAGATTATTTGGTTTATTGTTAATGTTTGTTGCATATGGACCATTGCTATGTATTTTTGTTTCACTTACACATTTTTGTTGATTTATATTAAATATGTTTATTTTGGGTTTCTGTTTCCTTAAGTTCCTTGTTTGCTGCTTTGGAGTGTTGTTGATAATGTTAATGTTAACTCTTTCACATCTTTACTTGGAAAGTTACAATAGGAGACCTATAGTTTGCATATGAAGGATTCTTTCTGTTAAATTAGATATACCAAGGTTACAGGCCTAAAAACACTTAGTAGGGACGAAGCCCCATCGAAAACAGTGGGACTTACTTCTGAGCAAACATAAATAGAATTGTACTGTTATATGAATAAGCATGCCTTGTCAGGAAAATTAAGTGCACTTCTCTTGCTACGTAGAAGAAAAATTAAAATAATGACAAAGATAAATTAAGGATGGTTAGAACCTGGACAATATTGCAAAGGTTGTTGATGCTTCAGATGTTTTTGTTGGGTTTTACATGATATATTGGAAGCTAGTAAGCTCTGTAGGGGTGAGTTTACAAAACTGCAAAGGTTATAGTTCTCCTGAACTCTACTTTATTTGAAATCTTAAACAGGATATGTAAATATTTGTAAAAAGATTTGATTCATTAAATGTTATACTGGTTTTGCATTTTAGATCTCTAGCTCACGAGCTGCTTACTTTGGACTCCTTTCACAGAAGTAAATGGGACTCCATATATATATATATATATATATATATATAATATACATGCTCTAGCACTTCAGTGGGCCAACACCTTTCTCTGCCACATAACATTATAGCAAAACAGAGTGATTTTTGACAGCCTATTATCTTTTTGTGGTTTTGCTTATTTCGCGCCTCAGGTATTATATAAAAATGGTTCTATTTGGTTTATTGAGAGGGTTACTTTTGGTAGACCTGCACAGCAACTTCTTATCAAGAATGAAGCATTTGACCTGGACACAAGTATGCCACAAACACTCAGTCAGAAGGTCCAGGTTCAACAAATTCCAGTTTTCTTCCCCTCCAGCCACAGCAAGCTTTCCCCAGCACAAGTATGCATTTACAATATACTTTTATGGACCAATATGGTGTTTGCGAAAATTCCTTCAGCTGAATGTAATGTTTTTGTACTGTGTGTATGTTACATGCCATTACTGCACATCATTTTAGCATCAGAGTGTCATAAATTAAAGGAGAACATGATGCAGCAACTCAGTGGGGTGATGCTGACCTTAAGCCAAGGAAATCTAGTAACAAGAGCTCAGAACGGAATGCTAAGCCAGAATCAAAGAAGGCTACTAGAAGTCTGAAGATGTGAAAAGAAAGGCCCTAACTGTTGGCACTTAATGGAATGCTGGTTCTGGGTATGTCTGAAACTCTCTCCTTTCCAAGCTCTTCCTTATGTGACTTGGACAGACTGCTTTCCTTACTTACAGTGTCAATTGGGCCACTGGGGCGGGATGCAGGGGAGGGGGAGGGATGAACAGATTTCAAGTCTTTCAAATTCTCCAGGTCCCTTCCAAGCATCATTACTGCAGGTGGTCTCTCTCCAGCCTCTCTCTCACCCCTGAAGGACCCAGTCTCTGTACCTGAAATAGGTCAACCTTGTTAACTTTCAATTCCAAGGACTGGCACTCTCCCACACAGTTGAATCACTTCTGCTTGTGTTTCTGCTTGCCTGCCACAACACATTTTCTTCTCCTTGTGGAGTGTGAGTTCAGAGAGAAAGACACAGAGAAGGAAGGAGAGAGAGAGTTTCCCTTCTCCTTTTCTAATGTTCTCCGGTCCAGATCAGATGATCAATGAGAAAACAATCCTCAAACATGCTATTCTAAAAGCTGGCCATGTCATTTTATATAATGTATCTCACAGGTAGGGCTTGCTTGTCTGAGAACTATTTATTAATACAAAACTTGAAGCAAAAACACATGGCAACAGTTAACACAAAAAATGGCTTTACGTAAACACAAACAAATATACAGCAATTACAGTAAAATAGTCACAGTATACAATTACAGTAAAATAGTCACAGCAGATCTAAGCACAGAACAAGCCCTCTAGCTCACGATACACAAAAAGCAGTGCACAAAAATCTAGTAGCAACACAGCCTCAATAGTAGTGAAAGGGGGGACTTTCCTCTTGATCCTCTTCTGGAACTTAACACTGCTCTGAGAATCAGTTCAACTGGGGGAGAAAGTTGGAGGAGCTGGGAAGAAGGAAGTGAAGAGTAGAAAGTGTCAGGGAGATAAATGCAGACCCACCACCACTGGTCCAATGTCCTTACTCAGAATGTAACAACACTGAACGGGGGATCTCCCGCTCTTAGGACCTTTTTAAAGCCTTTATTTGAAAAGTATGGCAAATCACCATTGTAAGATTACAAAGGAACCAGAAAAAATTACTTGTCTAGTTTTCTGGTTTTTGGACTAATGGCCAGAAAAGTAGCAGGGCCTGATTGATCT
Source organism: Heloderma suspectum (assembly GCF_057233095.1). Lineage (NCBI taxonomy): Eukaryota > Metazoa > Chordata > Lepidosauria > Squamata > Helodermatidae > Heloderma > Heloderma suspectum. The sequence continues at coordinate 72,748,553 of NC_139460.1, read as the reverse complement.
CCTCCCATATATATATATAGGGAGTTTACCTAAGATACACAGTGTGTGTGTGTACTGTATCTCTTACATAAACTTGCAGCTTTTGTGCTGGCTTCCATCTCCAAATCCATCAGAAATCACTGTGCTCCACCTCCCCAAATCTTTGATTTCAAGAATTACCAACCCCGTACTGTGGTAATTTTTCTGTACTCAGGAACATAATACATTCAAGAACAAAAGACTGAAAAACACCACGAACATGTGAAAATTAAGTCTATAATTTCCTGGAACTGCAATGAAACTAAACTACGATCTACCATACCAATATCAATTATTATGCACTTCCAACATAGTCCTTGATAATAAAAATGTTGCTTAAGGCTAAGCACATTTGTATAGAAATAAGAGCCATTGTAATCAGTGATACGTATTTTAGTGTAAACATTGTTAGGTTTGATATGCCTATGTCAGATGAACTGGGCAACTGATGTATTAGACATGTGAATGTATATTTCATAAAATATTTTCAAAGAACTTTCTAACATAATAATTCTTAAATAATTGAAGACTGACTTGCCCAAAGACAGATGTTGACTCAGTCACCAAAGTCTGTTTCCCAACGCGTTGCCTGTAGTCAAGTTCATTATACAAGATTAATTTGAATATCTATTTTATATCTCCTAATACCAATTCATACAAAACTTCAATTGACTTTAAAGCCAACAGCAAGAGCTTCACTTGAGTAAAGAATATATAAATATACAGACATGTTACACTGTATTTGTTAGCATGGACCCTCTAGCAAGCGTCAGCTGCCAGATATTTATAGCTTTGAATCCTTCACGAAAGAAGGATGAATTGTGTAGAAATATAAAATGCATTTGTATTATAGGAAAGCTCAATTTGGGGGTACATGATCTTATATAGTTACATACATTTACATTTATTAACCATTTGGTGCATCTTCAGGTTTAATCTGTAAGCTGCTTTGAGAGCCTTTAGGCTATAAAGAGGGCTAGAAATTTTGAAAAAGAAATAAAAACATAATAGTTCCCTTGATAACTGTTGCGAGCGGAGACGGGGTAATAAAGAGACAGATGCAAATGCTTGGGTTAAAAATGGTGCCACATTTATTGACATATCTGCAAAAGGGAAACCTAGGATGGGCACTGACTGTACCAGTGGCTAGCTGGCACTTTTATGGGTGAAAACGTACCCAGCCTGAGGGGTGGCGTGACAGCATCACCGCCCCTCCAGACTTCCCCTTATGGGGAGGTAGACCTTCCCCTGTCACCCCCTCCTGGGCCGCCAAGCTCCTGGGTGAATGAGGTGAGGTGACTCGGTCTCCCAGGCAACCCTTATCCGCCCGCTGAGCCGTGAAACCCTTTCTGGAGGCCTCAGGCATTACCTGTCACTATAAGGTGCCTCTGAATACTCACCATCCCTAAGCTCATTCTCCTTTGCCCGTCCTAGCCGCCATCTGTAATGTGACTAGGGATGTACGAAAGTCTTAGCTGGCTCTGTGCCAGGCAATCGGGGGGGGGGGGAGGCACTCCGTCCCTCCCCCTGGAATCCTCCCCAGCCGGCTCCACTCAGTGGCGGCTTCATGGAGCCACCAGCCAGGGCCAGCCACAGCCAGAGTTCCTGCCATGGCCGGGCTGCTGCGGCCGCAAATGGCGGCCATTGTAGCGGCCGCCATTTGCGTCCTTGCAGTCAGCCGTGATAGGCTATGTAAGTATTTACGTAGCCTATCATGGTAAAGGCAGCCACGCAAATGCCATTCAGTTCAGGAGGCCTCAAGCATCACCTGTCACCATAAGGTGCCTCTGAATGCTCACCATCCCTAAGCTCATTCTCCTTTGCTCATCCTAGCTGCCACCAGGAGTGACAAGCCTATTGCTTGTCAAACTCCCCCCACCTGCGCTGAAGAACTTCCCGCAGGCCCCTTTGCAGATCAGACGGAAATATGTCATTTCCTGCATCAGACAGGTGCACGCCATCCTGTCTGTAAAACTCCCTCCTGGTCCAGGTGATTTTCTAATGAGCGATGATCCCATCACCATGCTTGTATAGCCTAGGGATGAGAGATAATTTCTCCCCGAAACTTCGGAGGGCCAAGCGCCAACGCATTCGGTCCTCCGAAGGTTGTTCAGGGAGAAATTCTCCGCAAATAGCGTTGCCCTTATTTTCGCCGTAGTCTACGTAAATCTTTACGTAGACTACAGGGACCAAATAAGGAACGCGAATGGCGGCTCCCTATGGGGGCCGCCATTTGTGTACGTGCTTTTTTTTTTCTTCAAAGTCACCCGTGATAGGCTACGTGACAATTAACGTAGCCTATCACGGCTGACTTTGCAGATCTAGCCGTGATAGGCTACGTTAATCGTTACGTAGCCTATCACAGGGGCGTTTTTTTGTTTGTTTGTTTTTTCTTTTGAAGTTCGTGGCCAGGGAGACGGGGCACTTCTCCCCGGCCTGAATTTCGGCCGGGCGAGGCGGGAAGCCTCCCCCCTGGCCTGAATTTCGGCCAGGCGAGGAGGGAAGCCTCCTCCCCCTGACCTGAACTTCGGGGGGAGCAGCGAAGCACCTCCCCCCCACCGCGAAGCAAGCTGCGAGACCAGGTAAGTGACTTTTGTGCACCCCTAGTATAGCCCGAAGGCTATTTCCTGTTCCACTTTCTGACGGGCCCTTTCCATGGCCTTCTGGGTCAGAACATTCCACACTTCATTCTTGTGAACACACAAGACCAAATTACAGTTATCCCCAGCTCATGGTGCCGAATAACTCAGAATCGGACAAGAATGAGGTCCTTGCCTTCACACAGCCAGGTCATTCCCCCCTAGATGCAGCACCAAAACCTGCAGGAGAACCTGCACGTCACATTGATGGAATAGAGTGGGGAAGGCACTCTCACTGCATACCATGTCTGCCAAGCCCCTGAACGCAGGCACACTGGGACAGTTTGAGCTGGGATCCACAGCTTGACCTAAGACCACCGACCATCCCCGAATACCATGCTGTGACCACATGAGCACACGCATGGGTTCACATCCATTCCATCAATCTAAAGGAGATAAAGGAGAACAGCAAGTAACAGAAAAGGAGAAGCAATTCCTTGGCATCAAGGAAAAGCCCACATGTAAATCCTGAAGGCCTTGGGGTGCCACCTGCCCACCGCCTTCACTTGATCCTGTGTCAAAACCTGAAGACGCAGCTGTAGGAGCAGCCCCAATGGTGAAAGAATGTGTCCTAAATCGGATTTCCTAGTACTCAATGCCAGCTTAATAACAGTCCAAATTTGATATAATTAAATGGGGGGGAACCCATCCGAGAAAAAAGACTGGGCTATCTGCCATGCCCTATAGAAGCAGAAAGCAGCTAATGTCCTGATGGGGCATAATTCCTCTATCAGCATAGGGAGAAGGAACACTTCTGCACCCTAGTTAGTCAGTTTTAAGTTTCCTGAACCAAATCCGGACAATATCATACTGCACTTGGGTGTCAAGTATCCCAGGGCCCAATGGTTGGATCACATCTGGATGCCCCGGCCAGCTTGACATTTCTGAGGGCCCAAAGCCGTTAAGGCGGTCAGACTCAACCGTGACACCTCAGAGGTAGAGTTGCTAGTTAATGGCCACAATCCCTGGAGTCGTAAAGGATATCTGGGGAAAGGGGATGGCTGGAGTCCTCAGTTGCAGGTGACGTCCTGCCCTGGATGGCATTACGAGCACAGAAGCCTGCATCCTAGCGGCCACAGGGAGTGATAAGCCTAATGCTTAGTCACGCTCCCCCCTCCTGTGCTGAAGGACTTCTCGCAGGCCCCCAGCCAATGAAACAAAGTTTGTTGTTGACAAATTGGACAGGTGCTGTCTATAAGGCTCCCCCCGTGTCCTAGTTATTTCTAGATGAGAGATGATCCTGCGCTATTCTGATATAGCCCAATGCCATCACCCAGTTCACTTCCCGACGGGCCAAACATTCCTCCAATTAATTCGAGGAAGCAAGCAGGAACAATGATGGTTATTCCTGGCCAACTGTGCCGTATGGCCCGGGAATCAGCCAAGGCAGACAGGATGAGATCCTGGCCTTTCACACCAACAGGTCATACCCTCCAAGATGCAGTGCCAGAACTTGCAGGGGGAACACGCACCAAACCATGATGGAATGGATTGGGAAAGAGGCACCCGCACTGCATGCTGCATCTGTCAAACCACTAACACCTGTGCACTGGAACAGTCTGCTCTGGGATCTGCAGCCTGACCTATATGCCCTCCAACCAGCCCAACACCGTGCTGTGTCCATACATGAGCATGCACACATGCGGGTTCATGCCCATTCCATTGATCTAAAGGAAAAATAACAGTGAGGACAAGAAAGAGATGCTGATCAGTGAAGTCCCACACCCTAGGAATGGAGACAAGACAATGACTTGTAAATTACTGAGAAGGCTATAACTGCTGCAGCTGAATGTGACAGCAAAAGCCCAGGTACAGGAGGCTCTTGTCCTGTGAGCCATGAAGTGCACGATGGCTTACCCAAGACTAAATGCATGATGGTCTCTGGAAGTACCAGCATCCGGGTATCATATGAGGGGCTCGGTTCCAACTGGGAATACCAAGGCCTTGATCCATTACTTTCCATTCCCCGGATGGGGGGAGAGAACATCTACCCACTCCCCCCTTTGAAACTTCTTGGTAGCTGGCAGTAGACAGCATCAGAGCAGAGGTGATTGTACCAACAGTTGGAATTCTGTGTTTACCGACCATAAGAATCAGGACCTCCCTCCTTAAGGGTGAATGGGATTGTACCAATGGGCAAAGGCACATATACCCATCTATACCCCAGCCCCATGTAATGTGCGCAGGTAAGCACATGTTGCGCAAGTATGAGACATATCACACCTAATCCTGACTTACTGTGGCAAATGTATAAATAGCAGGGATGTCAGAGAATTTCTCCATGAATCTCGGGGAGGCTGAATGCCAGCGCATTCGGCCCCCCGAAATTGGTGGAGAAACCGTCTGCCACCCCCCTCCCGCCCCTGGGACGGGACTTACCTTCGTCGAATGTCCCTGGCGGCGGCGGCTCCGGCGGCGGTTCGGCGGCGATTCGGCAGCAGTTCGGCGGCGGCGGTGGCCGGTCTTCCAACCAGCTGCCGCCGCCACCATTTCCAAGTAAAAACAAACAAACAAACAAACAAACAAGCAAACGTGATAGGCTACGTAAATCTTTACGTAGCCTATCACGGCTAGATTTTAAAAAAACACCGTGATAGGCTACGTAAATCTTTACGTAGCCTATCACGGCTGACTTTGAAGAAGAAAAAAAAAGCGCGTACGCAAATGGCGGCGCCCATGGGCGCCGCCATTTGTGTTCCTTATTTTGGCACGTGTAGTCTACGTAAACATTTACGTAGACTACGGCGAAAATAAGGGGAACGCAAATAGTGTTGCCCTTATTTTTGCCGTACTCTACGTAAATGTTTACGTAGACTACACGCGCCAAAATAAGGAACGCAAATGGCGGCGCCCATGGGCGCCGCCATTTCCGTACGCGCTTTTTTTTTTCTTCCCAAAGTCAGCCGTGATAGGCTACGTAAACATTTACGTAGCCTATCCCGGCTGACTGCAGGGATGCAAACGGCGGCGGCTACGGCTGCCGCCATTTGCATCCCGGTAGGACTAGAAGATTCGCGGCCGGAGGGCCGGGGCACCTTCCCCCCGGCCAGAATTTTGGTGGGGAGGGACAGGGCGCCTCCCCCCCGGCCAGAATTTTAGTGGGGAGGGACGGGGCGCCTCCCCCCCACCAGAATTTCGGGGGAAAGGACAGAGCGCCTCCCCCCACCGCGAAGCAAGCTTCAGGATCAGGTAAGTGACTTTCGTCCATCCCTACTAAATAGCCTGGAAGGATTCTGCCACTGCAGGCTGGGAGAGGGCAGGTGCAAGGGAGGGGGTTGATCCTGTGACACTAACACTAAAGTTAACCCAGCACTAGGTGGAATAAAACTATAAAAGATTTAATAATACCAATGTGCCCTGAGTCCGTAATTATTGGCATAGAGGATCTGCAAGCCTGCTCAGATGTCACTAAGCCACGTACTATGCCAAGTGACACGGGATGGCTTGGTCCTGTGGAGCTGCAGATCTCGAACTCAGAATAGGAGCTGCGCTGGAGGATGTGTGATGTCATCTGGATGCGCGAATGACAACAGATGACTTGATCCTTCAAGAGCTGCTGCATGAACCTGCAGAGTATCTGTGCTGGAGAAAGCTTTGATCACAACCAAGCATGCTGCAACAAAAATAATAAGCTACTCTGGGTCTGTCTCAAAGTTTGGTTTGAGCCCGGAGCCCCCAACCACTGGAAAATAATTCTGTACTTACATATGTACATGGCATTCAGGTCACCCATACAATTACAGACCAGGCACGACCCTGTTAGAGCAAATGTTAAAGCCGCTGCCCCACAAAATGAACAAAGAACTACCCTTACAACCACTCGGTGAGGTAGGCGAGGCAAAGGGAGAGAGATTGGCCCAAAGTCCCCAGTAAGCTTCATTGCCAAGTGGGGACCAGAACCATATCTCCAAGTCCAGTACAACACTTGAACCACTGCACCAAACTGGCACTCTAAGCTGCTAGGGAGGTGTGAAAACAAGAGAACACAAACCCACAGAGCTACTGGACTCTCCACACAGGGGTTGGCAATGTCTTCAGCAATGCTGAAGAAGAGACATCGACTGCGATGGTGCCGCCACCAATCAGGCCGCCGCCACCACCACCCCTCCTTGCCGATCCTCAGCCCAGGAGGAGACACGGCACCGGGAGACCCTGCCGCCACTGATTGGGCCGCGGCCACCGCCCCTCCTCTTCGCAGCTGCAGGGCGCGTGCTACATGCCCAGCAGACGCACGAGTGAGAGGCTAATGGGAGGGGCGTGGAGCATAAATGGCCCCTCCAGCACCTCCCTTTCCTAGTGGCGCCATGGGGTTCTGCCAATGGTGGCCTGTGACATCTGCCACCCGCCTGCAACACCCCCCCCCCACGGCCAGGCAAGCCGGATGTGGGGGTAGGGCATTTCTCATATGCCTTTACGATGTATGTGATGATTTCTGGTATGTTATCACATCATTCTGTTTTATGACTGCACCAAATATTCAGAAATGTACTTTAACACATTTAATCCAGGCTAGTCAAACAGACAGTTGCTTTAACCATTTGCTTGACTACTGTCCAAACAACAGAACAATTGTCTTGCTGGGTAGGACCAAAGATCCAACCATGTCTCTGGGAAGCTCACACAAGCAAGATGAGAATGAGAGAATTTCCCCTTTTGTGGCAGTGAAATCCATAAACTTGTGGCAGTGAATTCCATAAGTGAATTATGCCTTGTTTGGGGGGTGGGGGTGGGGGAACAGACCATTTTTGTGGGGTAAGTCCTGAAACTATGCCAATCAACTTGATTAGGTGGCCCAAAATTCTAATATTATGAGGCAGGAGAAAAGTTTAGTTCATGAGTTTAGTTATAAAACTTGTGAAATGAAATGTCATTTCACATTTACTATAAATATGTTATTGTTGAACATTTACGATAATTTGGAAAAGGGAGCCCCCCTGGCAATCACCTGAGGATTGTTACCTTAAGTTTGCATGCACCTGTGCTTCTCAAAACCCAGTCAATTGTACTAGACTATGCCCAATGGAAATGAACATAACATGCTCTACTATGGGAGCCTGATCATCTTAATCACTTCCAAGTGTTTCTTATCACTGCTGATGCTCCATGCGGTTCTCCAGTTCTGCTCCTAGTGCTTTTCCATTGATTACACCCCTGTTTCCTGCCTAAATCTTGCCACTGTTATCTAGATGTTGCTTTGATGTATGGCCAGTTGCCTGCCATTGTACTGTAATGGCTTGTGCTGGTCTTCCACTTTCCTATGCTACTTACTCAACCAGTTAGAGGTGGATGGCAGATTCGCCTCATTGCTCTTTTCCCCAGTTTTTCAGAAGTAGCAGAATGGTGATTGTAATCACATTTCCTATGATAATATCTTTTCTTAACAGTGTTGTTTATTTGCCCAGTCGCTTCTGACTCTTCGTGACTTCATGGACCAGCCCACGCCAGAGCTTCCTGTCGGCCGTCACCACCCCCCGCTCCCCCAAGGTCGAGTCCGTCACCTCCAGAATATCATCCATCCATCTTGCCCTTGGTCGGCCCCTCTTCCTTTGGCCTTCCACTTGCCTTAGCATCAGCATCTTCTCCAGGGTATTCTGTCTTCTCATGATGTGGCCAAAGTACTTCAGTTTTGCCTTTAATATCATTCTCTCAAGTGAGCAGTCTGGCTTTATTTCCTGGAGTATGGACTGGTTTGATCTTCTTGCAGTCCAAGGCACTCTCAGAATTTTCCTCCAACACCACAGTTCAAAAGCATCTATCTTCCTTCGCTCAGCCTTCCTTATGGTCCAGCTCTCGCAGCCATAGGTTACTATGGGGAATACCATTGCTTTAACTATGTGGACCTTTGTTGTCAGTGGGATGTCTCTGCTCTTCACTATTTTATCCAGATTTGTCATTGCTGTCCTCCCAAGAAGTAAACGTCTTCTGATTTCCTGGCTGCAGTCAGCGTCTGCAGTAATCTTTGCGACTAGAAAGACAAAGTCTGTCACTGCCTCCACGTTTTCTCCCTCTATTTGCCAGTTATCAATCAAGCTGGTTGCCATAATCTTACTTTTTTTGAAGTTTAACTGCAACCCAGCTTTTGCATTTTCTTCTTTCACCTTCATCATAAGGTTCCTCAGCTCCTCCTTCCTTTCAGCCATCAAAGTGGTATCATCTGCATATCTGAGATTGTTAATGTTTCTTCCAGCAATTTTAACTCCAGCCTTGGCTTCATCATGCTCAGCACGTCGCATGATGTGTTCTGCGTACAGGTTGAATAGGTAGGGTGAGTATACAACCCTGCCGTACTCCTTTCCCAATCTTAAACCAGTCTGTTGTTCCGTGGTCTGTTCTTACCGTTGCTACTTGGTCGTTATACAGATTCCTCAGGAGGCAGACAAGATGACTTGGTATCCCCATACCACCAAGAACTTGCCACCATTTGTTATGATCCACACAGTCAAAGGCTTTAGAATAGTCAATAAAACAGAAGTAGATGTTTTTCTGAAACTCCCTGGCTTTCTCCATTATCCAGCGGATATTGGCAATTTGGTCTCTACTTCCTCTGCCTTTTCTAAACCCAGCTTGTACATCTGGCAATTCTCGTTCCATGAATTGCTGGAGTCTACCTTGCAAGATCTGGAGCATTACCTTACTGGCATGTGAAATAAGTGCCACTGTTCGATAGTTTGAACATTCTTTAGTGTTTCCCTTTTTTGGTATGGGGATATAAGTTGATTTTTTCCAATCTGTTGGCCATTCTTGTGTTTTCCAAATTTGCTGGCATATGGCATGCATCCCCTTGACAGCATCATCTTGCAAGATTTTAAACAGTTCAGCTGGGATACCGTCGTCTCCTGCTGCCTTGTTATTAGCAACGCTTCTTAAGGCCCATTCAACCTCACTCTTCAGGATGTCTGGCTCTAACTCACTGACCACACCGTCAAATCTATCCCTGATATTATTATCCTTCCTATACAGATCTTCCGTATATTCTTGCCACCTTTTCTTGATCTCTTCTGCTTCTGTTAGGGCCTTGCCATTAGAGATGGCGGAGAATTTCTCCCCGAAACTTCGGGGGGCCGAGTGCCAACGTGTTCGGCCCCCCGAACAAGTTTCGGGGAGAAATTCTCCGCCCCCCCGCCCCCCGCACCCCCCCCGGGACGGGACTTACCTTTGCCGAATATCCCTCCCGGCGGCGGGTCCGGCCGGTGGTTCGGTGGGTGTTTGCCCTGGGGGGGGCGGCAGCCGATCTTTCGACCGGCTGCCGCCGCCGCCATTGCAATAAAAGAAAAAAAAAAACGCCCCCGTGATAGGCTACGTGACGATTAACGTAGCCTATCACGGCTAGATTTGCAAAGTCAGCTGTGATAGGCTACGTCAATTGTCACGTAGCCTATCACGGGTGACTTAAAAAAAAAAAGCGCGTACGGATAATGGCGGCCCCCATAGGGAGCCGCCATTCCCGTTCCTTATTTGGTTGCTGTAGTCTACGTAAAGATTTACGTAGACTACGGTGAAAATAAGGGCAATGCTATTTGTGTTGCCCTTATTTTCGCCGTAGTCTACGTAAAGATTTACGTAGACTACAGCAACCAAATAAGGAACGTGAATGGCGGCTCCCTATGGGGGCCGCCATTAGCGTACGTGCTTTTTTTTTTTTAAAGTCACCCGTGATAGGCTATGTGACGATTTACGTAGCCTATCATGGCTGACTTTGCAGATCTAGCCGTGATAGGCTATGTTAATCGTCACATAGCCTATCATGGGGGCGTTTTTGTTTTTTTTTTCAAATTTTCGAGTTCGCGGCCGGGCGAGGCAGGAAGCCTCCTCCCCGGCCTGAATTTCGGCCGGGCGAGGCAGGAAGCCTCCCCCCCAGCCTGAATTTCGGCCGGGCGAGGCGGGAAGCCTCCCCCTCCCGGCCTGAACTTCGTGGGGGGAGCAGCGAAGCGCCTCCCCCCCACCGCGAACAAGCTTCGAGGACAGGTAAGTCACTTTCGTCCACCCCTACTTGCCATCTTTGTTTTTGATCATACCCATTTTTGCCTGGAATTTACGTCCAATGTTTCTAATTTTCTGGAAGAGGTCTCTTGTCCTTCCTATTCTATTATCTTCTTCCACTTCTGTGCATTGCTTGTTTAAAAATAATTCCTGATTAGGGATGGGGGAGAATTTCTCCCCGAAACTTCGGGGGGCCGAGTGCCAACGTATTCGGCCCTCCGAAGTAATTTCGGGGAGAAATTCTCCTCACCCCCCGCCCTCCGCACTCCCCCCGGGATGGGACTTACCTTTCCCGAATGTCCCTCCCGGCGGCGGGTCCTGGCGGCGGTTCGGCAGGTCTTCGACAGGGGCAGAGGTGGCAGCCGGTCTTTCGACTGGCTGCCGCCGCCGCCATTCCAATAAAAGTAAAAAAAACCCCACGCCCCCGTGATAGGCTACGTGACGATTAATGTAGCCTATCACGGCTAGATTTGCAAAGTCAGCCGTGATAGGCTACGTAAATCGTCACGTAGCCTATCACGGGTGACTTTAAAAAAAAAAACACGTACGGCTAATGGCGGCCCCCATAGGGAGCCGCCATTCATGTTCCTTATTTGGTCACTGTAGTCTACGTAAAGAATACGTAGACTATGGTGAAAATAAGGGCAACGCTATTTGCGTTGCCCTTATTTTCGCCGTAGTCTACGTAAATCTTTACGTAGACTACAGGGACCAAATAAGGAACGCGAATGGCGGCTCCCTATGGGGGCCGCCATTTACGTACGCAGTTTTTTTTTTTAAGTCACCCGTGATAGGCTACGTGACGATTAACATAGCCTATCATGGCTGACTTTGCAGATCTAGCCGTGATAGGCTACGATAATCGTCATGTAGCCTATCACGGGGGCGTTTTTTTTTTACTTTTTATTTTGCGGCTGGGCGAGGCGCCTCTTCCCCGGCCTGAATTTTGGCCGGGCGAGGAGGGAAGCCTCCCCCCCCGGCCTGAACTTCGGGGGGAGCAGCGAAGCGCCTCCCCCCCACCGTGAAGCAAGCTGCGAGACCAGGTAAGTGGCTTTCGTGCACCCCTATTCCTGATCTCTTCTGGCTAACCTCTGGAATTTTGCATTTAATTGGGCATATCTCCCCCTATCACTGTTGCCTTTTGCTTTCCTTCTTTCTTGGGCTACTTCCAGTGTCTCAGCAGACAGCCATCTTGCCTTCTTGGTTTTCTTCTTCTTTGGGACATTTTTTGTTGCCGCCTCCTGAACAATGTTGCGAACTTCTGTCCATAGTTCTTCTGGGACCTTATCTACTAAATCTAGTCCCTTAAAACTATTCTTCACCTCCACTGCATATTCATTAGGAATATTAGTGAACTCATAACTAACTGATCTGTGGGTCTTCCCTATTCTCTTTAGTATGATTCTAAATTGTGCAACTGAACTACAGTCAGCTCCAGGTCTTTCTTAACAGACTTTATAGAAACATGGTAGTGTAGTATTTTATATGTGGGCAGCTAGATGGTATTTGGACGTCTGTGAAAAGCTGTAACCTAGCATTTTTGTGCTTTTTTTTTTTTTTTTACTGTCCCTGCTTATTTTGTTGTCTAGTTTATCTTTCTCTAGAGTGTAAGAAATTCACTGATTTAAGAGGAATATATTACAGTGTCTTCCCTTCTGTGGAAATCTGAACATTCAGAAAACAATCAAATGTAAATGATTCCTACCAAAAATGTAACTTTCAAGAGAAAAATGATTTTGCTGTATTACTTTAAGATTTATGGTGGTAGAGTTTAGCATGTATTATTTTTAAAATTAAATTATATGAATAATGGCCATCTCTGTTACACATGACTCTATAAAAGGTGTTCAATAAGAGACTGCTATTGCTTTTAATTAATTTCCTGTGATAAAGCTTACAAATGGTGGCATTTTTCCATGGCATGTTGAACCTACATAATAGGCCATCATTCTAGCAGGACTGTGCAACTATTAACAACAAGGTTTGCTATGCTCACTGGGTTTCTGCTATTAAGATTTTTAATTTAACTATAAATAATATTGACAACACATATCGAGGAGGATCGAATTAAAATTCTACCCCAAAATAATAACCTTGGGCCGATTAAGAAATGGCAACCAATTCAATCATTAAACAGGAATTGAATTTCAGAGGCTATGGCTCCATGATTAGAAATACCTGAACTGGTTTTAATTGCTTTTTTAAGACTGTGGAAAACTCTTCCATCGGAATAAGTAAAACAGATAGTGATGCTAGGAATTTTCTGAGTTCCAAATGGCACAGCTAGTCTTTAGATTGGCCCATAAATACTTCAGTCTTCAGTATTTCTGGTGAGAAAGTAGTTTGCAGTTTAAATCACAGGTGTCCAATGAAAGTTCTAACCTCCTGTTTATTTGTATGCCCTTACATGCCTTTAGCTGCAGAGTGTTGAACATGTCAGTGAATTTTAATATTCTCTTTAATGGGATATGAAACCAGAAATACAAAGTAAGGATTTTCTTGATTATTTAGAACAGGCTCAAATAATCTCTAGCTGCAGGTCACAGGGTAATAGCTAAATGTTGGAAAACCGCAGAACTTCTAACACTTAAGTCTTGATACATGGAACTTAAGGCAATGAAGGGTATAGATATATGACTAGAATGATGGTGCAGAAAAACTTGGGCCTATTCTAATCAGACGCAGGTTAAAGCTCATCTTAAGACCTATTCCATGGCAGCGAAGTCTTTCTTTTCTTCCTCTTGCATCAGAACAATCTTGTCTTGTGGCATTATTTCATGTGGTAAAAAAGCTGCTACATTCTGCCCCCGAAGGTGGTGAGAAGGAACCATCTGAAGCCTGCTGTGACAAGTTTACAAAAACATTTTCAGACAAAATTGCTCAGATTCACTCCGACTTGGACTCCACATTGAATTCAGACTCTAATAAATGATTGAGGCAGCAACTTCCCGAATTTTGATGGATGAGTTTCAGCTTGTTCAGACTGAGGAGGTGGACAAGTTGCTTGGAGGAGCCAGGCTCCTTAGACCCCTGTCCATCCTGGCTTGTAAGGGTTGTTGTGTGTGTATGTGGCCAATTTGGTGGTGGAGTTTGTTATAGGGATGTACGAAAGTCACAATTCACAATTCGCAGATTGATTCGCGGTGGGGGGGGAGGCACTCTGTCCCTCCCCCCGGAATCCTTGACGTCCAGCCAGGCTGCCATGATAGGCTACATAAGTATTTACGTAGCCTATCACGGCAGGAAAACAACAACAACAGCAAACGCAAATGGCGGCGGTTACAGCTGTTTCGCCATTTTATCTTAAGTAAATATTTACGTAGGCTATTACGGCGAAAAAAAACGGGGAATGCAAATAGCGTAGTGGGCGCTATTTATGTTCCTTTCCCCCCCCCTGCTGTTTTAGCCTACGTAAATATTTACGTAAGCTATTACGCCTTGGTGGATGATATGAGGAGGGCTCTGGATAGGGGTGAATGCTCCTTCCTTGTTCTCCTCGACCTCTCAGCGGCTTTTGATACCGTTGACCACGGTATCCTCCTGGACCGCCTGGAGCGGTTGGGCATTGGAAACACTGTATTGCGGTGGTTCCAGTCCTTCCTCTCTGGCAGGTACCAGAGGGTAGCACTGGGAGAGGAGGTTTCGGACCCGTGGCCACTTACTTGTGGGGTGCCACAGGGTTCCATCCTCTCCCCGATGCTATTTAACATCTATGTGAAGCCACTGGGGGCTATCATCAGGAGGTTTGGGGTGCAGTGTCATCAATATGCGGATGACACTCAGCTCTACCTCTCATTCAAATCTTCACCAAGGTTGGCCGTAGAATCCCTGTACAAATGTCTGGAGACGGTGAGTGGCTGGATGGGGAGGAATAAGCTGAAGCTCAACCCTGACAAGACCGAGGTACTTTTGGTGGGAGACAAGAGGAGGCTGGGGGATGTTGACCTGGTGTTGAATGGGGTACAGCTACCCTTGAAAGACCAGGTCCGCAGCCTGGGGGTCATTTTGGACTCCCAGCTGTCCATGGAGGCTCAGGTGTCAGCTGTGAGCCGGACAGCGCTGTATGAACTCCATCTGATACGGCGGCTGCGCCCCTACCTTCCCGACCATCTGCTCCCATCGGTAGTACATGCCCTGGTCTCCTCTCGTTTAGACTACTGTAATGCGCTCTACGTGGGGTTACCCTTGAAGACGGTTCGGAAACTGCAGCTGGTACAGAATGCGGCGGCTCGCCTGATTAAAGGCAGCCACCGGCGAGATCACATCACTCCAGTGCTGAAGGAGTTGCACTGGTTACCAGTTGTTTTCCGGGCCAAATTCAAGGTGTTGGTTTTGACCTTTAAAACCCTATATGGTTCCAGCCCAGCCTATCTTAAGGAGCGCCTCCCTCCAGCAACACCAGACAGGCCGCTTAACAAGATCAGCCTCAGATGGCCTTCTCTCTGTCCCATCAGCCAGGACAGCTAGACTGGTGGGGACGAGGGAGAGGGCCTTCTCTGTGGTGGCCCCCACTCTGTGGAACTCCCTCCCTAGGGAACTCCGTCATGCCCCCTCTTTAATGAGCTTCCGTCGTGCATTAAAAACATGGTTGTTCAGGCAGGCATTTGGGGTGGGTTAGGGTATTTTAAAAAAAATGTTTATGGTAAAATTTTATTGTTTTAAATTGTTTATGGTGGGTTGTACATCGCCCAGAGTGGCTGGGTGACCAGTCAGATGGGCGATTAATAAATTTAATAAATAAATAAATAAATAAATAAATATTAGGGCGAAGAAAAAAATAGGGAACGCAAATGGCGGCCGCCGTAGCCACCGCCATTTACATACGCTGTTTTTTGTGGTTTTTCGCTTGGCTTGCCGTGATAGGCTACATAAATACTTATGTAGCCTATCACAGCAAAGACCAGGACGCAAATGACGGCTGCAGCAGCTGGTTGAAAGACCATCTGCTGCTGCTGCCGCCGCCGGAGTAGCCGCCGGCGGAACATCCGTCCCAGGTAAGCTTGCAAAGACTCCGGCCTCACTGGAGTCTGTGGCGGATTTCTCCAGCATCCCTACTTTGCTCAGCTTTGGTTGGTGCACCATTAAAGCTGTCTTATACTGAGTCAGACCACTGGTCTATCTAGCCCAGTGTCGTCAGCACTGACTGACAGCAGCTATCGAGTGTTTTAGGCAGGAATATTTCCAGCCTACCTGGATATGCCCAGAATTGGACCTAGGACCTTCTGCACACAAAGCATGTGCTCTGCCACTGACCCTTAGCCCCTCCTTGTTGTGTCCCTTCCTGGGGAAGCTGTATCTGGCCACAGTGATCCAGGCCTTAATCATCTCATGTCTAGATTACTGTAAGGCACTCTATGTGGGGCTGCCCTTGGAGTGTGTCTAGAAACTTCGGCTAGTGCAGAACACGCCAGCCAGACTTTTGTCTGGTGTGCATTTTACAGCTCATATAACACCAGCCTTGAAACAGCTGCAGGGCCAACCCTGTTGTGAAGCCAGGTGAGGCTGAGGCCCCTCATCAGGCAGTGGAGTGGGAGGAGCAGCAAATTACCCTGCTCCCCCCTGCCCCCACCAAGAGGGCCTGCTGCCACTGCCCTGCCATGTCCCACAGGTGCTCTGGAGAGCCCTGCCAGCTGCTCTCCTGCCATGGCATTTGCCACAGCAAGAGAGTAGCTGGCAGGGCTTTCTGGAGCAGCTGCCTGCACTCTGTTTTCCTCATCATGTGCCTTCACCTTTGGTGCTGTGCAGCTGGAAGAAGCAGCTGTGGGGCTCTCACAAGACCCCTGCCACCAGAACAGGTGATATATATGGCAATGGCAAAGGTAAGGAGAAGGGCCATGCATGAGAAGGGGAAAGGGGCACATGATGGGGAGAAGTGGGCGCAATATGGTGGAGGCAGCAAGAAGGGGTGGGAGAGAGAAGAGGCAGCAAGAAGGGGTGGGAGGTGGCAGCGGCGGTGAATGTTCTCTTTTGCCTCAGGTGGCAAGAGACCTTGGGCCAGGGCTGAACAGCTGCACTAGCTTCCAATCTTTTTCTGAACTCAATTCAAGGTGTTGGTTCTTACCTCAATGGCTTGGAGTGAGGGTATTTGAAAGACTGCCTCCTCCCTTATGAGCCTGTCTGAAATTAGTGTATGAAAGTGACTGCATTGTCCTTACACTTTGCATTCTAGAATCTGATTAATTAAATAAAAATTAAAGGCCAAAACTGTAAGTGGAGCATATTAACAAAACCAATAATGGGTTTTCAAGGAACTTACGAACACATTAGCAGTGGAGTTGCTTCCATGCTAGAGCTCATTCGTGTTGCTGAGGCATTGCTTTTTAGTAATCAACTGGAAGCAGAATTAAAATTAAGGTTCCACATAACATTTAATAGTATCCATCAGTGCCTTTCCCCATCCCCATGTAATGGTTATTCAGAAGACCCATTCAGGAAAGGTCCTTTCCAATAATAATTAGAAGTTTCCAGATCATTTTATTGCTATCTGTTGATCATGGGTGGGGAATTAGTGATAAATAGCAGGTTGATTGCCCTTTGAATACCTGTCATAATTGTCCCAATGTCACTTTCTGTTTTCTGGGGACATTGATTACTGGTTCCTCTATTATTGTTTTCTCTCTTCTATTGTGTATCATCATATATTTTGAATACTACTATCATATATCTTGAGGTAATACAGCAGAACCAATGTCTTCCTGAAAGATGAATTTCTGATAGGGATAATTTACATTTGATTGCTTTCTGAATGTATACATTTTCATGAAAAGGGAAGATGTGGCTTATTCCATTTAAACTAGTGGAGCCCATGTTATATTTTAGACACTTTTAAATTGTTTCTGTCCCTCCAAAAATGCAGCTTCAGCCATTCTCCCCTACCTGTTTCAGCAGTTCAGCAGGTTTTTTGGGATGAGAATTAACAAACCAAAGTGTTTGCATTGTGGGAGTGCCTCAACACATATGAATAGAGCTGACTTACAGAGCTACACTGCACCACCCTGACATGTTGCAGTGGTTCGAAGATTCAAAGTTGATGCCTGAATTAGAAAAAATAACATCGCGGAGAAGCCCCGATTCTTTGAGGATAACGCCTTAATTAAAAAACACACATCCGGAGCGGGGGATAGGAGGGGGTACAACTTAGTCTCATTTGAAAGGATACAACAACCCCCTGCTCAGGGCAGGAAGCCTGATTCCCAGGCGGTCGCCCATCCAACTACTGCCCGGGGCTGACCCCACTTAGCTTCTGAGATCAGACAAATGCACTCACATCCAGACCTTTGCTTGTTGCTCAGGAAATGGGGGCTGCTGAGGAAGCTATGCGATCAGTAGCCGGAAGAAGACATGGAGCCGTCGAGAGCTGTAATTGGACAGGAGGGAAATACAAACACTGCCGTATATGGACGGCAGCTTCAGCCATTCTCCCCTACCTGTTTCAGCAGTTCAGCAGGTTTTTTGGGATGAGAATTAACAAGCCAAAATGTTTGCATTGTGGGAGTGCCTCAACACATATGAATAGAGCTGACAGGTGGGGGAGGGGACTACGACCGGATATGGTAGCAAAGGCGGAAAATCAGAGCACATTAAGGGGAAATGCCGGGATATTAGGGTATTGAAAGTGGGAGCACGGAAGTGGGAAATTCCGGTTCCAATTCGAGGCGGCTACTGCGTAGTGTGAAAGGCGGGCGGTGAAACCTCATTGGAAGAGAAAAAAGGCGGTAAGTGTAGATCCAGCCAACATCATTGTTACTAGGATCAAACAGTGAGTTTTAAACAAACAAACAAACAAACAAACTCTGCCCGCTTATCAGCAAATGGGCACAAAGATAAGATTTGCGGAACTTTATGGGGTGGGTGTGGGTGGGGAATTAGAGCCTGGTGAAGCCACTTTTTAATACCAAACATTCAGCTCAGCTGTACATTCAGTTAAAAGTACTGGAATGGGACATTGCTGTGACTAACTTAAGTCTCAGTCTGATCATACTTTGGTATAGGGATATCATGAGAAAAGTCAAACATCCCTGCTAAATTTCTACAAGGAGAGTTTGGGTGGGAAGCACTGCCCACCTCAAGTGGGCCACCTGCCCTGACTCTGTTCATGTGCACTCCCCTGCCATCCTATCCCCCCTGCGGAGAGGGGAGAAAACCATAGAACTCACATCTCCCCAGCAGAAAATGTCGATGATGTAAAAGTGTTGAGATGCTGAATTATTGTCCTTTTGCTTTTGAACAAAGTTTTGGGGAAGGCAGGGGCATCGTAAGAGAGCTCTTCCATCCAAGGAGCCATCTGGTTGCCAGAGCTGCCTCCTTCCTCCTCCTTCCTGGCTGTGAATGGTGGACCAGGAAGGACAGGAAGGTTTCCCCCCGCCCCTTTCGAACGAGATTCACGTGTTGCTGTGCAGCTGGCTGAAGTGGATAACATCTGGACAATACAAACACCCTATTTTGTTTTGCTTTATTTTCTTCCATTCTGTGAGGACTGGCCACCTACCATACAGTAGAAAAATAGATCCATAGAATTCTAGCAGGCATTTGTTCAATGTACATTTGGATTCATTAAATGTTAGATTAGAAGCTCTCCAGCAAGCAAATATCATGTCGGCACATCAATTGTATACTGCCTGAGCTTTGCCAAAAAGAGTAAAATGTCATCACTGCAGTTAAGAACACTGGGATTGTGCTGAAATATCCTCCAAATTATTTTTTGAAAACATTTCAGCAGCTGAGCATTTTCCAAGCATTAATCTCATCTGTTTATGTGAATTTGATTCAAGGGCATGCTTCCCAGCTAGCCATACACAGTACAAGCCCTGTCAACTTTAAAATAACAAAACATATTTATATTTGTTGATGATTTGGCCCTACATATATAGTTACATAGCTAGTCTAGTCTCATCTTATGAGGAAAGCTATACAGTGCTGTGCCATAGAAAATACTTTCATGGCAGCAGTTGTTCTTTTCATCTGAAAGATTAAGACAAATGAAATTTCTTGGGCCAGTTTCATTTGATGCAGGAGTATGTATTTTGAGTTATTCTTCAGAAGCCTTTATCAGCCATTATTTAAGATATCTTTTAATAAATTTAATTTGTATACAATTAATTATATATTGTAACACCCAGTCATATAGTTTTCAATGCACCATACTGGCTTCTTTTAAGGCAAAGATAAAAACGTAAGAATATCTCAATAACACAATATTTTGTATGGTACTCTTCATTAAATTACTTGGCATTCTGCTTTGATGGAAGGCTCATTCCCTTAATATTATCTTCATCCTGCTATTTCTTGCTACTTATAATGTGTTTTGTGTGGAGGTTGAGGGCTTCCCTGCATGTCCTGTAAATATAGATGTTCTTTCTATCTGGGACAATGCTTTTCACCATGTACACTGAAGGAGAACCAGGTGTCTGTGCATTTCATTGAGAACACAAACTGATTAACTGAAGTCTCTTGAACAAGTGTGCTTATGCTTGTGTAAGTGCCCATGTGTGTGCACTGAATCACAGTTGGTCCTCATGGGTAAGTCCTTTGCCACAAACATGCTTGAATCCAGCCAGATATAAATGTTTGGTTATATTATGTGAATAAGCCTGGGAAATGAAGTTTATACTGGGATGCTCTTGTTCACTTAACACCTGAAAAGTAAAGGCCACTTTATATTAATTTGTCAGGTGATGAAAAGTGAAGTATCAGAATAATAAAATCAGTATTTGACTTCACTGCAATTAGTCACCATGAAATACAGAAAATATGATAGTCAAAACATTTGTGCTTGAAGAAAGACTAGATAAAAACACACCACCGGTCTTTAGTATGTTTACGGCTGTGCCTTTCTTTCTTTCAAATATCTAATTTTACAGGAATGAGGGATGATATGCCCAGTTCTAAGCACTTCAAACAAACAAAAGAGCTCTGAAATCAATGGACAAAGTAATGGAGTATTCTACTCATTCTCTAGGGGAATCGTTACTTTTAAAAGGTTTTATTGCCTTTGCAGTTTTTCTGTCCCTTCGCCAAGTGGATTAGTTTCCCACCTAGTTTGTAATTTGTCACGCTGAAACCTGTTATAGTTTGTCTGTATTGTTCCAAGTTCCATAGTATTAACTCACCGTCATTAAGCTTTAAACATTATCCACATTTCCACATTTCATATTATTGGAAATTTAACCTATAGTTTTGGCACACCACGTAATGGATTGCAGCACATAAAAGGTACACCACAGAATGGAATCTATCTGTGTGCTAATGTGATATCTCAGGTGCATGAATTCTTTTACTCCTAATGGTCTGAATGAGTACCTATTTAGGTTCTGAGCTTGTGAGTGAGGATTAAGAAATAAGGGGGTGGGGCTGGGTGGGAAAGGTAACACCTCATGCAAGATTGCCTGTAATTTATTTTGGGTTCTTATATACCAGCGGAAACAGTTGCTCTAAAATCTGACCCAAATTTTTCATTATTTCCTGTGGCCTCTTCCAAATCATATTCATTTTAATGTTAATTTAAGTGATGGTTTTGCAAAAAAAATAAAAATAATGTAGCATTCCTATTGACCACATAATAGAGTAACAAAGATGCTTTCCTTGTTCAGGTCAATTATATTGATTGTAAGCATGACATTTCCAAAAGTAACTCACTATTTTCTTCAATTATAATAAGTAAGACCATTTGCCTGATGTCTCAGATTTAGGAAAGGAATGCAGGAAGCCAAGGCTCTTGCATTTATGTCATTATTAATTCATTTTTTGAAATCTAAAATGACCAGGAATTCATATTTTGTTTCACTTTGCATTAAAATTTAAAATGACTTTCCCAACTGTCTTGCCTTTTTTTGTTAATCTGAAGTTTCTTTTAATTGAGAATAAAGTGGCTATTTTCATCTTAGGTCTGTAAGACCCCATTTTCTTCCATTTTATTTCTGTAACCTATTGCAGTGTGTACAGTCATATTTCCCCACTAACTTTTATTAAATTATGGGGCATATCTATAGAATAAGAAGGATACATTTCATGGGAGGTGGAGGAATCTGAGCACAGGAAGTTGCCAGGCAAACAACCTAAGTTAGTTCTGCAAACTCTGACTAGCAGTGTCTCAGACAGAAGTCTCTGCCAGCTCTGCTACTTGAGTCCTTTTAACAGGAAATGCAGAGACTGAATTTGGGACTACATGCAGAGCATGTCCTCTGCCACTGAGCTGTGGTCAGTGGTAACACCTCATGCAAGATTGCCTGTAATCCCCTAACAAGGATTACTAGAACTGCAAAATTATACACACATACCTGGGAGTAAGTCCCATTGAAGTTAGTAGAACTTCCTTCTGAGTAGTCATGCATTGTAAGAGATCTTAGGCCAGCTTTCTAGCTGCCTTATGAAACTGCAAGTGCATGCATGGAGTGAGCACAGGAAATAAAACTGAAAACAAAATAAACACTGTCGAGGTTAAGGCTACATGTTCTGGATGTTCTAGGGTAGCTTCTAGTCTTGTCAAATGACAGTGCTTCCACAAATCCACTTTATCATAGGGACACTGAGGATGGGCAGGGGTGTGGGGAGCGTCCTCGTAGTAATTCAGAACTTGGCACAACATGATACAGCCTCCCCTTTTCCTGTACAACACTGAAGAGCAAGTAGATATCACCACTCATCTCCACTCTTCATATTTTCCTTTCATGCTTTGCATTATTCACTTTGTATCAAATAATTTCATCATTAAATGTGCCTGTTTCAGTCTTGTATGACAAGATTCAGTTTTACTTCCTGCATTATACAAACTTATTTCCTTCCATATTAAAATTTCCAGTGGTTGATACGAATCTAAGGATAACTGGGGCCATCTAAATAGCCTGTGAATCTTTGCCAATGAGAGATCATATTCTTGCTTCTGTACAGAAATAGTTTTTTAGCATTAGTAATTGGAAACCACCCTATTAGCATGAGTTACTGCAGCTGTGAAACAGTGCCAGACTCTGGTAATACAATTATGGATGGATGGGCACTGCCATGAAATAAACCAGGGCCCTCTCTTTTAAACTATCACTTACAAAGGTATTATTTTTATGTAAGTTTCACATGTCACATCTGGAAAAACTCAAGTTGTCTTGCTAAAATAAATATAAGAAAGATTAAATCCATTCTCTATCAGTCCATGATTATTCGTATACATTTTTGAAAAGAAATTCTATTTTTTTCTGCCACTTTTCTTTCAGTTATTCTATAGAAATAATCTCATGCATTTTTTGAGAGCAGATCTAGAGCAAATGCATGGGAAAACAGAGCACAATTTATTTGACAGCAAAATCCTTATACTGGAAAATGCTTATAATAACACCCTCCATTAGAGTAAAATAAGATTCTTGCTTTTTTTAGTCACATCTAACTTCCATCTCTCCTCTACCATCCACTTCCATACTAGACCATGGTCATCCTGAACCAGCACACACAGAATGTTTTTAACCTTCTGAAAACCATATAAATATCTCACAGCAAAGGAAACAAAAACCATATTAAAACCATGAACACAATAAATGGTGTCCTATTAAAGAAGACAATAAATATGCCATGGATTCAAACATTCAAAATATATTCAAGACAGGAATCATTTGCTGTATTGTAATTTTTGTCAATAATAAAAAAAATCCACCCAAAACTTGTGATGAGCCAAGGTTTTAAAATGTAAACATACTAGACTGTAACTTTTATACCTCCCAACCCCGCTGGATAATTAATTCAGTGAACCCTGTAACTGGTCAAGACAGATTTTACAGCAACTTTTTTTATATAATTGACCGTGTATTATTACAAAGCTTGAGCAACAGCCTTGCTCATTCATTACCTTAATTTTAATACTAAAATCTTTCATATACTGAATTGATTAGATCATTTTGGTGTTGGATATTCCAGATATGTCGAAGTACTTGCACAAGGTAAAGCTGAAAATAATGCCTTTATGCTTTCAGAGTGATTTGCTACACATTTTTCTGGTCTGGTTCCTGCATTGCTATTCTGCCTATGGTTACTTAATGTATCACAAAAGCAGTGAGCCACTCATGTTGGAACAATATTTCTAAATGCATTAATACTTGATAAATATGAATTTTGGTTTAATTTATGAGTGGAAAGGCAAGTGCTGGACCTTGATATAAATGATACATGAATAACCAAGGTCAAAAACCATAATACACTTTTCTGTGTAGAGCTTAAGATAATAATTCATAATCAGCATGGTTAGAGGTCAGATGGAGGTCAAATGTTGATAGGAGGAAATAAACAGTAAATGCAGGTGTTAATACAAATATTGAAACAATGAATAGTATGCCAGTAAACATGTTCAGCAGTTCTCCTAGAGTTTAAGTTTGTGAAATTCAGTTGTGAAATACACTTCTGTTAGTATAACTGACTGAGATCCATGATCAATTACGTGCTTAGAAAGTATGAAAGGATACACCTGTTTCTATCATTCTCATAGGGCTGGCCCAAGATATTTTGCTGTTTGAAGTGAAAGATAAATGCCACCGCCCTCTGCCCCCACTTCCACATACAGAAGTTGACCAGAGTGATAGCTGAATCTTATTTCAACAATAGCCATGAGACAGCATTCTCCATCACACCTGAGGTCAGCAAGGGGGTGCAGAGCAGGCTGCATAGCCCCCACAGCTCTACCCTCCAACATCTTACTGTTGCCCCCATCCCACCTCTCACCTGAGGTGACCACCTCACTTGCCTAATGGTACAGCCAGCCCTACCCTCTCACGTAGTCAGAATCTACCTAATCCTGAGTTAGACCATTAGTTCACCTAGGCCAGTGGTTTTCAAACTTTCTACTATCAAGGAAGTAGATAGTTGAACGTTTCTACATAAACCCATTTGAAAAGGTTTCCCTCCATATCTGCCACTTTGTGTATTACTGAGGATTCTATAAAATACAAATGAATTCAAGGCTGCATGACTCCAAAGTGGCATAATATTTTAGCTGTTCGATGATGGACCTTTGAGCCTCACTATCACTTTGCTTAAACTGAAAGTGTACACTAGAAAACACCGAATGTTCTTTAGTGTTGGGGAAGATTGGTAATGAAAGATGAGCTGCCTTCCATTGAGGAACCACTGATAAGCTTGACAAGGCATCCCAGTTTCATTAGAACCAGTGGTGTTGTTGAGGGGCAAAACAGGGGAGCACAGTTCTAGAACTTTTTTCAGAGCAGGAGTGAATAATTCATCTGATGGAAGACCACCTGGGAATCAGGCTTCCTGCATTGAGCAGGGGGTTGGACTCAATGGTCTTGTAGGCCCCTTCCAACCCTATGATTCTATGATTCTATCTGCTAGAGTGCCAGGGTAATTGGTGGATTTTCCTTGCTCTGGCAAGTGAATGAGGTGATAACAAGGTTTTACGTTTTATGATTGTTTGTGGCATTAGCATAGAAGAAGTCAGGAAATGAGGTCACCTTACTATTATATGTCTGGCTGCTGATCCTAATAAATTGGATATTATGTTCTATTCTGCTGCTCTTTTGGGTGTGTGTGTGTGTGTGTGTGTGTGTGTGATTTTTGGACTCTCCTTACAGATGAGCCTTTGAGGCTGTTATGATGAGTTCCTGAAAAAATTACCACTAACTACTGCTCAGAAATGTTTGAAATCCACTAGGCTATCCCACTACTGTCTACTCTGTCTAATGGATGCTGGCTATCAAGGATATCAAGCAAAGGTCTGTCCCAGACCTGCTAAGCCATTTCTTTTTTAAAACTAGAATTGCCAAATACAGTAATAGGATATTCTGTATTGAAAGCATCTGCTGTACCACTGAACTCTGGCTCCTCCAGTTTTAATTTTAAGTGTACTGGTAGACTTTTCAATTGCTGCAAAAGAAATGTAATTGAATGCATTCTTGAGAGTTCTAATTCAAATAATTAAAATGTATTCCTGTTTTGTCTTGTCCATTCTTATGGTTGAGCACCTGCTTACCCCCAAAATTATTTGGGATACTTGCGCATCCAAGCTGAACAACATAATGTGAGAAGATGCATGCTGAATCAGACCAAAGGCCTATGTAGTCCAGAATTTTGTTCACATAGTGACCAACCAGCTGCCTGTGAGAAGCCCACGAGCAGAACATGAGCACAATAGCACCCTCCTACTCATGTTCCTCAGCAAAAGACATACTTCCTCCGATACTGGAAGTAGCACATAGCCATCATGACTAGAGGCCTCATCCTTCATGAATTGTCTAATGCCCTTCTAAAGCCATCCATGTGGGTGGCCATCACCATACCTTGTGGTAGCAAATTCCATAGTTTATGCTCTGGGTGAAGAAGTACTTTCTTTTATCTGTCCTGAAAGTCCCACCATTCAGCTTCATGAGAGAGGAAGAAAACCTCCCTATCCACCTTCTCCAGACCACACATAATTTTGTACACCTCTATCATGTTTTCCAATACAGACTGGATGCAAACTATGACAAAGAAGTTAAATTATCATTGAGTTTTCTGAGTGTTCAACAGAACAATCCAAACATTTTAAATATTCTTCTGATCTCGATGCTGTTAGTATGAGCAATAGACACAACAACCATACTATTGGCATAATTTAGCTCATGTAAAGAAATTCAAGTCCCATTGATTTCATTGGTGTAATTAAACAAACATTTATTTCTCTCTAGCTGAAATAAATGGATCTTAAAAGTACACAAGAACCACTTACAATTGGCCCCCCGTAGATGCCACACACTGCGTGAAACTACTCTGCTGGCACTTGGTGCCTGTAGAATCCCCCACTGTCCACATTCCCCTGGTATCTCCAACCTGAAATTATACATAACAGCAGGGATTCCCCTGTTGGTGAGACACCATGCAAGGGAATTAGGCCCATGGGCTCCGGGTTCTTCACCCTTCCTCTAGCTGAAATAAGTGGAACTAAAAAGTATACCACTTTGCCTGGATTCTTTCACAACACCATAAAATATATAGTGAATGTGCTCATATTTTTATATAGAAAGATGCTTTGCATTCCATATCCTCTTGAATTTCTACTCTGTATAGGTCTTTGGTATTTTTATTGCTCATTTCATTTCTTGCAAAATATTCTAATTTCCTATCCACCTCTATGTCAATCTTGCAAGCAGGAAGTGTGGCAATGATTTTAAATAATTCTGTATAAAATACAACTGAATTCAAGGCTACATTCTGTATAACTCCCAAATGTCACAATCCTTTTAGGTTAGACAACAAAGACACCCTCTGTCTACTGTAATGTTTCCATCATGACTGAGCTGAATCAGTGATAAATTAAGGCTATAGAGTTTCCTAGGACATGAAACATTCAAATAAGCTATGGAAAATTTGACGAACAAGGGTAGAAGCAAACGCTGTAAAAAAATTACGCCCATCTTAACATGCAGATGAATCCATAGTTCATAGCTATGAGAAAAGAGGTAATACATACAGAGTAATGATATTTCTAGGAGGAAATATACACAAAGTAAAGACTGGTTTAGTAAAGTAAAGACTGCCCCTTCATGGATCACTGCCTTGTTGTGGCGAAGGGGCTTGCATAACTCAGTGAAGCCATAAGCTATGCCATGCAGGGCCACCCAAGACGGACAGGTTATGGCAGAGAGTTCTGACAAAATGTGGTCCACTGGAGAAGGAAATGGCAACCCACTCCAGTATTCTTGCCAAGAAAACCCCATGGAATGTATCACAAGGCTAAAAGATATGATGCCAGAAGATGAGCCCCTCAGGTCGGAAGGTGTCCAATATACTACTGGGGAAGAGCAGATGGTATTTCCAAGAAGCGCCAGAAAGAGTGAAGCGGCTGGGCCAAAGCCGAAAGGACACTCGGCTGTGGATGTGTCTGGTGGTGAAAAGAAAATCTGATGCTGTAAAGAACAAAATTGTTTAGGAACCTGGAATGTCAGATCAATGAATCAAGGTAAGCTGGAGGTAGTCAAACATGAGATGGCAAGATTGAACATCGACATCTTGGGAATCAGCGAACTAAAATGGACAGGCATGGGCGAATTTAATTCAGGTGACCATCATATCTACTACTGTGGGCAAGAATCCCTTAGAAGAAATGGAGTAGCACTCATAGTCAACAAAAGGGTGGGAAAAGCAGTACTGGGGTACAATCTCAAAAACGACAGAATGATCTCAGTACGAATCCAAGGCAAACCATTCAACATCACAGTAATTCAAGTCTATGCCCCAACCACTGATGCCGAAGGCAAAAGGAGAAGGGGACGGCAGAGGATGAGATGGCTAGATAGCATCACCGATGCAATGAATATGAACTTGAGTA
The DNA here is from genome assembly GCF_057233095.1 of Heloderma suspectum. Lineage (NCBI taxonomy): Eukaryota > Metazoa > Chordata > Lepidosauria > Squamata > Helodermatidae > Heloderma > Heloderma suspectum. The sequence continues at coordinate 72,720,623 of NC_139460.1, read as the reverse complement.
CACTCCAGGAGAGAGCGCAGGACAGGAAGGCCTGGCGTGCTATGGTCCATGGGGTCATGAAGAGTCGGACACGACTGAACGACTGAACAACAACAAAGACTGGTTACTATCAGAATACTTTGGTTTATTTAATTCATAAACTTATAAACAAGTAACATGATCTAGTCAGGGGAACCAGGGTGCAAAAAGAGTTTTCTGCCCCTGGAATATTCTCATCACCAGCACAAGAAACAGATGTGTGTGTGTGGGGGGTATCTACATCAGTTCTAGTACTGTCCCCAGTCTAAAGATATAGCAGAAGGTAGCACATCCACAGGGCTGGCCTTGCCATTAGACAAAGTGAGGTGGCTGCCCCAGGAAGCAAAATGCTGGGTGAGTGGGAGCAGTGGTGACAAATTCATGGAGGATAAGGCTACCAGTCTTAATAGCTAAATGTGACCTCCAGTATCAGAGGCAGTATGCCTATGAACATCAGTTGCTGGGGAACATGACTGGGAGGGTGCTATTGCACATATGTTTTTCTTGTGGCTTTCCCACAGACAGCTGGTTGGCCACTGTGTGAACAGAATGCTGGACTAGATGGACCTTTGGTCTGACCCAGAATGGCTCTTCTTATGTTCTTAGGTGTTGACTTGGCCTGCTCTGCTGCACCCCCTAATTTAGCCTGCTGCCCTTAAGTGTGGTAGAACACTGTCCCATTACCAGTATTGTAGTAAGATTCAACTGCCAGTCTGATTGGCTTCTGGTACATGGAATGTGGCAGGAGGAGGCATCATCCTTTGGTTTATTCAGCAAAATGTCTTGGGCTGACCCTGCATGTCTGCTGCAGCACTCATGCCCTGCCTCTACAAGTATGACACCATACCTACTTTCTTCTTGGGCCAAATAAAATGTAATCACTCAGTTCCATTGCACATTTTGTTAAAGGCCTAATATAATTTTGGCAAATGGTGCAGTGGTCAAATGGTGCAGACATGGAAGCCAGGTGGAGCCTGTCTGTAAGTGGCCTCCATTGCCCTGAAAACGCTTCACTTAATTCCATAACTATGGGTCTCTGTCAGTGGTGAGGTGAAAATAGTCTGAACGTACACAAAGGCAGAATTCTTTCTTGCTAACGTTTATATCCCACCTTTCTGCCAAAGAACATAAGGGATTAAAATAATGACTTATATTTTATGTTTTCCTTTATAATTTATCATACATTTTAAACACGACAATAAGTGAATAAAATATTCACTTATAATCCAAAAGACATTTGCGTATCACCGTAACTAAATTTGCTGAAACTTAAATGCTAAGTTAAGATCTACACAGCAAGGGGAAGATGGGATAAATTAAGATCTACTAAATAACAATTATTAAGTGTGAAAAGTTGAAAAAGGCGGCAGGGATATACTCTAGGTGTTGCCGGAGGCAAGCTAAAACATTCTTATTCCAGCAGGCCTTTGGGACATAGTTGGAACCTGGGGGTAAGCTGCTAAAATGCTGTTTTAAAATGCTGTTTTAATGTTTTTAATATAATTTTAATTGTATTGTTGTTTAATTATATTTTAACTTTTGTATATTTTCATAGGTTTTAATTGTTTATGTTTTAATGTTTGTAAGCCACCTTGTGTCCCAGTACTGGGGAAAAGGCGGGGTATAAATATAACAACAGCAACAACAACAACAGGACAATGAATTCACTATGCATTGTCCCCTTAAGTACAGCCCAGACCCCCCCTCCCTCTCTTCTCTTGGGCTAGGAGGAACCTTGCTGCAAACCTATATTTCTTGAGCCCTGCCAGGAACTATTAATAAACTTGTTACATTACCATCATCTCCATGAAGCCTGAATCCAGTAGGCAAGGTTCAACAGACAACTAGGGATGTTGGAGAATTCCGCCACGGACTCCAGTTAGGCCAGATTCTTTAGAATCCAGCCCCCCAGAGTCCATGGTGGAATGGACTACCCCCCTGCCACCCCCGAAATCCCCCCTGGAATGGACCTACCTGGCGGCAATGGCTGCAGCAGCTCCGGCTCTGGCGGCGGCTCCAGCGGTGGCTCCGGGTCGTCTTCTGGCCACTGCCAGGCTGCTGCAGCCGTAAATGGCGGCCGTCGTAGCAGTCGCCATTTGTGTCCCTGCCAAGCCGTGATAGGCTACTTAAGTATCTACATAGCGTATCATGGCAAAAGGCAAGGCCACAAATGGCGTAGCGGCCACCATTTGCGTCCCTGCCTGTTGCCGTGATAGGCTACATAGATACTTATATAGCCTATCATGGTTTGGCAGGGATGCAAATGGCGGCCGGTGTAGCAGCTGCCATTTGCGGCCGCAGCCTGGCTGTGGCCAGAAGTCCAGCTGCAGCCAGGGAGGATTCTGGGGGGGAGGGACGGATCACCTCCCCCCCCCTGCGGACTCCAGCGCACCAGAACGGATCGCCTCTCCCCTACCGCGGACCCCAGGGGATGGAGGTAAATGGGGTTTCGTACACCCCTACAGACAACACAGAGGTATTTCTTTCTTATTTGTTTTGGAATAACAAATGAGCAATAATGTAGATTGTATTATCGTTGCTATTTTTATTTTGATTATATCTGAATTTTATGTTTCTAATTGTTTAGAAACATAAACAAGTAGCTTAACACCTGATACAACAGAACAATGTTTTTGCAGTATACTTTTATAAAATTGTATACGAAATACCTGTTGCATTACGGCATTATCAACAGAATTCTCTTTCTTAGTAATATCAAATATTCTAGCACTGTTAACCTTCTTGGGACCTAAAATGCGAGTTCCCCAATGACATTCATGAATCTTGTATACATGACCAGCTGTCTCTATTTATGAGACCACTGCTAGCATGCCGGCAGAGGTCAAAATTAAATTTTCATACAGAGGTACACTATGCCCACATGGTAGTAAATTGACCTAATGTGATCATAAAATGTTTAAAGTGTTCATAGAAATCTTTAGATGCTCAAATTAATTTCAGGCTGCACCGCACACTCTTGCATCTACCTAACTTCTGTGTACTTGTTTTTTTTAAGTATTTTTCCCATGATATAATAAATGCTGCAAAATAACCCTGAAGCACCTAACCAGCAGCATAAATCATGATATCTTTGTAAAAGGAAGGTATAATTACAGCAAAATAACAGTTCGAAACTGCTTACAATTTACTACTTGCCTTTGACAAATAGTAGAGAAATAATTGCCCAAAGACAACGCATAACATTGATTTAGATGACTTGTTATACATATATTGTGTATGCTGTGGAAACAGTGCTCTTTCCAAAAGAAGCTGTTCACAGTGCCAACACATTATTTTGTTCAAGTTTATAAGAGTACATATTTATAATTTTCCATTTTGCTCTTCAGAATCCTTTTCAGATACATCTTCAGATTTTCTTTGACTATCCATACAAATGCTTCATCCCACTGAGCTGTATTTTAAATACCATTTACCATTTTTCATCACAGATGCACTTTAATACCTTACAATTTTGATGAAAATATGTAGCAGGTAAGTGATGCAATGAATATGAACTTGAGCACGCTCCGGGAGAGAGTGGAGGACAGGAAGGCCTGGCGTGCTATGGTCCATGGGGTCACGAAGAGTTGGACACGACTTAACGACTGAACAACAAAAAGTAAACCAAGATCTTTCATGTTAGTTATGCTGCTGCTGCTTCTTATGCTTGGTTTTTTGTTGTACCATTTTGCTGGCGGGTATTAGCTTCTAGGTGATGTAACAAAAACATATGTTATACTATAGTGGCTTAGATGCAAAAATAAGTTAAATTCCGGAACTTAATGGAAGGAAAGTTTCCCATCCCCTCCTCTCCCCCAGCAGGCCTCCCTCCCCATGTTTCCTTGGAGGGTTGGGGAGTCTCCTCCTGAACTATGTGGGGGGTAGACAGTTCTTACGTTCTTATCAAACAAGCATGAAATAAAATGTATACTAAAATTCATACAGAAATATGGAATGATAAGAAGCCTGATCCATATGTAGCAACATTTCAGCTGCTTATACAATGATACTCATGTTACAGGCATTGGTGTCAACTAGGTCTTTTCAATTCCATGCTTGACATTCCACAGAACTGTATAGGTCTTATGCAAATGCTTATGTTGGCCTTTGTAATGCCTTCTCCTCTGGGACAAGGCAGGAGCAGGGCAGAAGTGAGGGGAAACAGTGTTCTGTGGGAACTTCCTGCGACTCAGGACATATTCATATATGTGTGCATGCACACACACACGCACATATGCATGTACACATGGATATACACACATCCAAAACTTCCTGTTTGAAAGAAGATTGCAAGTGAAAGCTACCACATGAAGTGTCAGGGAACGAAGCCTCTCACCAGCAATTTTTGATGATCCAGATATCCGTCTCAGTGAGGTCAGTAGTACAAAGCTGCTTTAAATCAGTATACTCCAACTTGCAGAAAATGGCTCAAATCAAGTCCATTCTTGAATCTGCAATCTACACAAGACAAATGATGGTTATTTACCAGAAATAAAAATGAGGAGAATCTTGAATAGATGAGTAACCAGAGGTCTGAATAAAACCTCCAAAAGGAGAAGTGAATTTTGGGAGAAACAATCACATTGTCAAGCAATAGTTATATTCCAGCAGAAAGTTCCAGGCAAGTCATTTGAAAGTCATTGAACACAATCCAGAAAAACGTTAAACAAGCCAAATCCTGTTGAATGTAAATGCTTAACAGTATGCTTATTAACACTTAGGCATACTTAACTTTTCCTCAATGGCCCCAGACAGTCATTCTTTAGGAGAAAGAATGTGAAAACCTTAAGTCTAAAATACTTGTTGTAGCCTAGATTTGACTAGCAGGTAGGAAAATGAATAACACTTCACAGTATTTTCCAGTAACTACAGAGCCTTGTATTTGAAAATTATTAATAAAAAAAAAATATTACAATTTTAAAATAATTCTTAACATTCACATTATCTTTAATATTCACAAAAGGTACAGCATTCCCTTATTCAAAAAGTGCAATAATTGAATATCTAAGATTACCTTATTACTTGTTTTGCAATGCAACTGTTCACACAGGCTTGATTCCTTACTCACTGAAGTACTTCTTTTGTTCTTAGGAGGGGCTGTGATCCAGGGGAGGCCACTGCTCATGGCAGGGGGAGGGGAGGGGAGACTATTTCTGTTGGTTTTCTCTTTCCATTAAAGCCTCCTGTACCACATCCCATGCTCTCCAGGGGCTTCTCCGAACCTCCAAAGCAGATTTCTGCACGGCGCAAGAGCTGGAAGGGCAAGGAGGAATTGGGCAACATTACTTCCCTGCCCCCCCACCATCCCATTCCATGAACAGGACTCCACTCACTGGATCTCTGGATCCAACCCACTGTATTGTCCTTATTCTGGAAAGGAAATGTGACGCTAGAGCACTATGTGGTTCCGTAAGTATGCTGTTGGGCTAGCACAAATGTGTCTTTGCCTAGGAAATGATTTTTATTTCTTTTTAGCATTATGAAATATACATGAAGGAAAATTAAGCTGAGCCGCGGTCAGCTGGTACACCACACTGTCCTGATGCAGTGGTGCCTTGCAAACACAAGGCCCTTTTCAAGACAAGGCTTTTAACCCGCCACTTTACTGTGGCTTCTGCTTCCAGATTCTTTTTGGGATTAATATTGGATGCTCTGCACATGTTTTTTTCCGGATTTTTTCCTTCACTGCCTTTCTATATATTCCACTACATAACCTCTAGGAGGAGCTGTGGTACAGCGGAATTGCACAACTACACTAGTGTTTAGGGATGGGTAAATGGCCCAATGTCTGATCCTGGGGGGGTCTGCCACAGGGCAATTTGGGCTGCTTGGGGCCCCACAGATTTCTCCGGAGCCCTGCCACATCCACTGGAGTTGGTGAAGTGGCTCTCCAGCTTTATAAAAGATGCGATAAGTGAATGGCGGCTGCTATTAGCCTATTGTGGGAACATTGCAGCTGTAAATGGCATATTTTATACCATTTGCAGCCATAAAGCACTTACTTTTACATAGATTGCAGCTGTTTATGGCTGTATTTATGCAAAATTAAGTGCTTTATGGCTGCAAATGGCATACAATATGCCATTTACAGCTGTAATTTTCCTGCAATAAGCTAATGGCAGCCGCCATTAGCCTATCACATCTTTTAGAAAGCTGGAGAGCTGTCCTGCAGGAACTCTTGCATACACATTGTGCAGCCATTCTGCCGCTGACTCTAGAGGTCAGATTCTTTGGAATCCGGCCTCATTTGAGTCCGTGGCGGATTTCTCCAGTATCCCTGTTGTTGTTGTTCAGTCGTTCAGTCGTGTCCGACGCTTCGTGACCCCATGGACCGTAGCACGCCAGGCCTTCCTGTCCTGCGCTCTCTCCCGGAGCGTGCTCAAGTCCATCTTCATTGCATCGGTGATGCCGTCTAGCCATCTCATCCTCTGCCGTCCCCTTCTCCTTTTGCCTTCAGCCTTTCCCAGCATCAGGGTCTTTTCCAGGGAGTTTTCTCTTTGCATTGTTTAATTCTTGCCACTCCCCAAAATGCTAGATTTTCCCTAATCAAAATAACTCCCACAAAACCACTTGGAAAGCATGGGGGAGGACCTGCAGGATGACAGACGTTGTCTGAAGTGCCTTCAAACTACCGTGGGTGAGGAATAGTGAGCGCACAATAAAAGCCTCTTCTAGAAAAGCTGAGAGGCTCTGATGTGCATACAAGGAACTCCCCTTCTTGCAAAGTACCTTATTTTAGTTTGAGGAAGAGGAATGATGATGATGATGATGCAACATCAGTGTGCATGGAATTTATAAAGTACAAGAAGATAGGTCCCTCCCCTGAATTGCTTACAATCTAACATTTGACATAGGGGAAACAAGAGAGGAAGCAGAAATAAGTGGATGTAGTCGTAAATTATAGGATTAGTTACAGTAGAGCCCTAGGGAGTTGGGCTAAAGTTGTCACAGAAAAAATGTTTTTTTTAAGAGGGATTTGAAAGAAGGAAGGAAGCGGGTTATATCCCCTGGACTAACCCTTTATTAAAGTGAACAGTGGAGCCCTCATACACAGGAACTTCATGTTTGCATAGAAGCCAACAAAGACATGCATATTAGGACAACACTGTTAATTTATTAAAATTATTTTTCATGTTTTCCACTTTCTTTTTTATGGTTAGACTTAACGTAAAAATCTAATATTACTCAGAGTCAAAAGATTAGTTTGCATTAACATTTTTACAGTATAATATACTATGCACAAATATTAATAACTAAGAAATAGTCTCAATTTTAATTAGACAAAAACATAAGTCATAAAATACCTCATGATTCCTGTGGAAAACTTCACCAGTTGTTGATACCATTAAACTTTCCATAATGAAAAAGGGAAAATATTTGTGATAATAGAGAAAATCAGTATCACAGGATGGGAAACTATGGGTGAGGGGTGGGGCAGGATGGATATGACCTTATTCTTCAATTACTAGAGAGAGTTAATCCCCTGAATGCAAAACCATTGTTGTAATAATAATCATAATAATACAAATTTAGATTGGTCTCTATACCAGAGCGCATTTCAGTTTGTCCAAAATCATAGAACACAATAATATAAACAAATCAATAATTACACATCAAATAAACTACTAATCAAAATTTTAACTACTTACAACCAATCAGTTAAACCACCCAACCAATTTGAAACGTAATTGCAAACCAATTGTCCTTGTCTCCATACAACGGTTATGGCTCTGACTTGAAAAAATAAGTTTTCAAGCCTCATTGCTTCTTCGCTTTGGCTGTGTTGTGTGTGTGTGTGTGTGTGTGTGTGTGTGGTGGGGGTGACTGGGTGCCCACTCAGGTTCAGGCCATTTAACTGGCCATATTTGCCCTTGTTCTTGTCAGCCAGTTTCAAGATCTGGAAGGAGCACATGAAGGTCTCATCAATGCTCAAAATTGTGCCTGTGTTGTTGAACTCACCACAGTAGTTTGGGGTAGAAAATAGCGTCACCAGCTGCCGTTTGGCAAAAAACTCATATCCATCTTCTACCACCTGATGTGCCTGTCAGCTCAAGTCCATATCGTGTTTGTGTGGGTATTTGGCGATGACTTCTGAGCCAAAGGAGACCCCACAGTCATTCTCGCCCCAGCCCTGCATATTTTTGTCAGGATCAGACCAGAGCAGGTCACAGAGCCTCATGAACTGTTGGACTGAAGTTCGGGAGACAGTCCTCCATAGCAGCAGAAGATCTTCTCATCAACTATGGCAGTGATAGATGATAGGCAGGCAGTTGAAGCAGTCCATGAAGGTCTTCCACAGCTTGATGTTATAGTGCCTTTTACATTCATCATAAAAGCCATAGATATGGTTGATGCTCACACACTCAGGGTTGCTACGCAGCAGGAAGAAGTTCTTGGTATATTTAATCTTATAGGCCAACAGCAGGCAGATTGTCTCCAGCGACTGCTTCCTCCAGCCACATAGTCACCCAGGAAGAGGTAGTAGCTCTCTGGGGGGAAGCCCCCATACTCAAAGAGTCAGAGTAGGTTGTAGTACTGCCCATGGATGTCACCATAAATCTTGAGTGGGGCTTCCAGCTCAAGCAAGATGGGTTGGCTCAGGAAAATCTCTCACAAATTCAGGCACAGACCGTGTATCTCATTTTTGGTCAGCTGCACATTCTTGCCTGGGCACAAACCTTGCACTTCCAGGAGGGGCCCAATGATGGAATCCAAATTGAGTGTCTCGCCATCCGACATGGCAGCACTCTTGGGGAGAGGAAGCTTCGGCCACCAGGGTTCCTCCCACTTGATGTGCCTTCCTCCTGCCTTGCTTGGTGGTCCTAACCTAGGTGTAGTGTTGTAGGTGAAGTGTTGATTGCTCTATAAATTAGCATTACCGTGCTGTCTTTTCTCACGAACATTCCACTATATCATTATTTATCTATCTGATTCTGTTGTTTATTTCTCCATTGCCTGGTACCACTGTTCAACAAGATTTAATTAAATTTACCAGCTGTTTCATTCATTTGCTTCCTTTTTCTACATCCTTCCAATTCGCCTGTAAACTAATTTTTGGGACCTGTCTAGTTGTATGCGTTCTTATCCAACATGTGGCACATGAGAAGGAAAGGACAGTTGGTTGTGAAGTCACTTTTTTTTTCAAATACATGTTGCTGTACTGTTGTTGTGCAGTCTCTATGAATCATATGCCCTGATTAATGCCTTTGAGACCAGACCCAAACAAGAACTGACATCAGAATATGTCAAAGGCAAGCTGATAGAGGAGTGCAACTGCATAAAGTAAAACTGGGTTGGCAAGGAGACTGAGAGACCAGAGATGGCTCCCAAGGCAGGCGAAGACACCAGGCAGAGTACAGAAGCCAGGGCGTACTTTCACTGCAAGGAAGCTGGACACCTCAATCTGGCAGGTACCTGGAGTCACCAAGGAAAAGGCCACATCCCTGACCTAGAGGGAGGCCTGTTCTTAGTGAAGGGCCTAACCAACAACAGCCTCTCAGTGCATAAATGAAACCACAGATCTGAAGTGCAGTGGCTGCTTGAAAGTTACTCAGAAAAGCATACCTTCAGGTTAGTGTGTTGAGACTCAGGGGCAACAAGCCACATGACCAGCAACAAATAATTTTTTCCACAGAAATTGATTACTGTATAAAAGACAAAGACTTCACAATCAGTGGGAAGAGCATTGCCATGGATGGGACTGGGCAGGAATTTTTAAGTGGTGTCACATCTGGAGGCAGACACAAGATCCTCTTGAACGATGTCTTGTACGCGCATGACCTAGAGGGAGGCCTACTCTTAATGAAGTGGCTAACTTCTGTCTGTTTTAAGAAGTTTTATGAATGGGGGATTCTCAGATGATGGCAAGAAGATTACAAAAGAACAGGGCGAGAAATCAGATATTAAGTATTCAGGCAGTGACAGGGGAATGTATATATAACACTCAAAAAATCTGTAAGTAGTTTGCAGTCTTTTATAAGTCATTATATGACACTTCCTCGCCTTCCCCAGCACATATTCAAAATTTGCCACTGTTAGGGGAGGAGGATAGATGGCTGATGGACTCTCTTATTCTAAATGAAGAGGTCAGTGAGGTAATTAAAAATTTAAAGGAAGCAAAATTGCTGGGCCCAGATGGACTCACTACAAATTTTTTATAAAACTTACAGGGACACGCTGACACCCTATTTAACTGCAGTATTTAATGATGTCCTAGGAGGGGCACCTCTCCCATCAACATGGAGACAGTCCCACGTAGTGGTAATTCCAAAACCATACAAGGACCCTGCTCTGATTGAATAATATAGGCCAATCTCTTTACTAAATGTAGATTATAAAATTTTCACAATGGTACAAACCAGTTGAAAACCTTTATAACAAATTACATACATCTGGACCAAATGGGAATTGTCCCCAAACATCAAATATCCAACCCAATTACGAGACTATAATATATATAATTATTATATATTATATAAATATAATTGAATACAGTAAAACAACGGCATCCCCATTAACCATTTTGGCATTAGACATATTGAAGACTTTTGAGTGAGTAGAACCCGCATTCCTAATCAGCACGATGGACAAATCTGGGTTTGGCACAAAATTTAAGCACGTTCTACATCAAACCTACTCTTATTCAGAAGCGAAACTGAGAATAAATAATTATGACTCAATTCCAATAACCATCCGAAGTGGAACAACAAAACAAAGATGCCCATTGTTACCACTCCTATTCGCATTGGTATTACAACCTCTAGCAGACAAAATCCGTAAAGAACTAGATCAATATGGGGTGAGCATAAACTCACATCCCCATATGATAAGGCTTTATGTGGACGACATGGTGTATATACAGAACAGCCAATAGCAGCTTCAGTCAATTAAATTAATTCTGGCTGATTTTGCACAAACGGCAGGCCTACATGTTAATTATGCAAAATCAGAGGCCATGTTTTTCAGCACAGCACCAAAAATACAACACCAATTCTCTGATATGATGGAGATCCCAGTGTTCCATACTATGTTTCATTATCTAGGGATACAAGTTACCAAAAATTTAAACAACCTCTACAAAGCAAACTATGGAAATGTCTGGAAAGACATCAACAGGCGATGGAGGTTAATGAAGCTCTCCATTATGGATAGACTGACAGCAGTAAAGATGACAGTCCTCCCTCACCTTATGTTCCTCTTCTGAACACTCCCAGTTTATATCCCTCAGAAGCATTTAAATAAATGGCAGAAAAAAAATTAATTCTTTTATCTTTGCCACAACATGCCCAAGGATTAGAGCAGCCCTACTCCACCTGCAAGCACAGCAGGGGGATTGGGGGATAGCGAACTGGCAAATCTATTATGATGCTGGTCAACTTCAGCAAGCAATCCCAATAATTTTAAAAGATGAGGGAAAGCAATGGGTTTCAATGGAAAATATAGAGATAAAGGGAATATCGTTAAGCATTCACCTACTGCTAAAAAATGAAACTAACCTTAGGTGCCTAGTTGAAAATAGGTTTACACAAACCACTTGACAGAGCTGGACAAGGTGGGCAGCAAAATTGTCCCCAGGGATGTCGCCACTACTCCCAGTAGAAAGTCACCCTAATTTCTGTAACAAAGCTAGGACACATAATTTCGCTGAATGGAAAGAAAGAGGGCTCCATTGGCTGTACCAATTTTATGAGGAGGGTCAACCAATAAAAATGGAGGCTTTAAAAGAAAAGTTGGACAATGTAACATTGCCCTGGCTTTTGAGTTGCCAACCCTGGTCCTTTATGTGTTCCCCTATGGTGAAAAATGAGGCCACTACATGCCTAACTCTGTTTGAAAAAATAATGGTAGGGAACTCAGGAGAGACCCAGAGATTTATATCTGTAACATACAAACAGTTCCTGCATTTCACATTTGATTTACCCTCTCCACAAAAAACTTGGTGGGAAACAAACTGGAACTTTAAAGTAGGTGACTATGACTGGCAACAGCTATGAGATAAGCCTCCATATCAGTATCAGCCCGAACTAGAGATACGTCACTGAAAATAGTCCATGGGTGGTATCTGACTCCAAGGCATCTCTCACTTATTACACACTCAACTTCTCCTCAGTGTTGGAAGGGGTGCCCGGAGTCAGGAACGTATCTGCACATGTGGTGGGATTGTGCAGAAGTCCAACCATTCTGGCAGGCAGTGGCAGCAGAGATTGGCCATATTACAAACCAAAATATCCCACATATGCCAAGTTTAGCAGTATTAAATTTGTTTACAGAGGAGGCCAGTGACTTAAACAGTAAGGAGCTGGTTACTCATTTACTTGTAGCTGCCAGATCCACGATAGCTAGGCTTTGGAAGGGATTCACCTTCCAGGGATTAGATTATTGGTATGCCATGGTCTGGCAAATTGCCATAATGGAAAAAATATCACACAAGTTGAAGGTGGCCAGGGGTCAAAGCAAACATGATTCATTCCATGCGATATGGTTTGACTTTATTGCATATACGAACAGAACAGAACATCAGTATTTGATTCCCTCACACTATAAAATCCTATGGCTTTTATAAGGAAGAAAACAGATGAAGAATAATCCTGACTCTGCCTGATCAAATATCTAGTAGCACTGACAAGAATTACCTATGACCTCTGTATGCCCATTAAGATATAACTGTATGGTAAGAAGATGCAATCCTGATGGAATTTGTTTTATTTTACGTTTCCAATAGTTTCCATTTTGGTTTAGTTTAGTTTTATTTTGCTTTGTTAATATTACTGAAATTCAATTAAAACAATTGCATTAAAAAAAGTGGCTAACGAACAACAGCCTCTCAGTGCACTTCCATGGGAAGGAGTGCATCATTCAGAAGGGGGAGAAAGCCCTAGCTAAGGAAATTGCAGATCACTGCCTGAACAGGCTTGTGACTGGGGATGAGGAAGCCAGAATAGCTGCCCAAATTCCTGCAACAAGACAAGTGCATCCACCTTTGGCTCAGAGGCCTGGTGCTAGGGGTGTATGAAACCCCACTTACCTGGCTCCGCTGGGATACGCAGGTGGGGGGAGGTAATCCGTTCTTCCCCCCGGAATCCTAGACAGGGGGGAGGCGATCCAGTCCTCCCCCCCCCAGAATCCTGCCCAGCTGGCTCCGCTCCATGACCAGTCCGCGGAGCCGCCAGCCAGGCCAATCCGCAGCGGGGCCTCCACCCGCTGCCGGGCTGCTGCGGACGCAAATGGTGTCCTGTGTAGGGGATGCCATTTGCATCCCTACGCTAGGCCATGATAGGCTATGTATATATTTACGAAGCCTATCACAGCTAAAGCAGGGACACAAATGGCATCCCCTACACAGGACGCCATTTGCATCTGCAGCAGCCCAGCAGCCCAGCAGCGGACGCAGTAGCCTGGAAGACGACCTGGAGCCGCCGCCGGAGCCGCTGCTGCTGTCGGAGCTGCTGCCAGGTAGGTCCATTCTGGGGATTTTGGGGGGTGGCAGGAGAGGTGGTATTCCATTCTGCCCCGGACTCCAGGGGCCCGGATTCTAAAGAATATGCTTATATCAATGAGTCCTCTGTCAGGTCTTTGTTTGCAAGTTCCTTTATTGTCTCAGGGTTCTGTGCACCAGGTAGGGATGTTGGAGAATTCCGCCACAGACTCCAGTGAGGCCGGATTCTAAAGAATCCGGCCTCACTGGAGTCCATGGTGGAATTCTCCAACATCCCTACCTGGTGCACAGAACCCTGAGACAATAAAGGAACTTGCAAACAAAGACCTGACAGAGGACTCATTGATATAAGCATGCCCCACACAAATGAAAAGCATATGCCGCATCAAAGCCAAGGCGACTCACACACTCTGCTACCCAAGACCAACCAAAAGAGAGCCAAATGCCCACTGAAGTTCCCCACAGTGACCTGGACCTGGACCAGCCACCTGGATTTGTGGATCCAGAGGGACAGGGATCGTATGCAAGCACAACAAAAGCATCTATGGACAGTCTGCTAGGGGCTGGTATGAGAAAGCTAACCAAGTTCTTACACAGCAAACGTTGGAACTCTGGAAACTCTGGGTCATCTCCAGGGGGTCAATTGTCCCGCCTTTCCCTTTCCTGTGGATGCCCCTGAGCATGGATAAAAATCGGAATGCCTATCCTCATAATGTGACAGCCATCTCTCCTTTTCCCTTATGTCCTCTTTCAGTACTTTCCCAGCTGCTGTGGGTGAAAGCATAGGTTTTATGGTGCTTTTACATACCAGCATTAACAGCCCAATCCTATGAATTTTTACCATGGGTGGGGTGTTAAACCACAAAAAGCTGGAGTACATAAGGAATGCATCTTCCCTTGTGATTCTGGACTGGCAGGGATTGTCCTTTCAAGCAACATCCCACCGCTTCCCAGATGGGCAACATTCCTGTGTTTTCCCCCCACCTCACCTCACTTGTGGGCTGAAAACAACTCATTGGTTCACTTTAAATTAAAATGAACTCAGCCAAGAGCCCAACAAGGCATATGGAACAGGTTGGGAAGTCAGTGATTTCCATAGTCACAGTCAGCAAGGGATGCTTTACAAGGCAGGCACTCCCACACAAACTACCAAACCAAAGGCCTAACAGGCTGAAGTGCTGCCTGGCTGGGCCTGCCAGAAAGATGGCCTCATCACCTCTTTCAGGTCCACATTCTACCATTGCATTGCAGCCACTCTCATCTAAGCTTAATGGAATCCTGTTGTTGTTGTTGTTCAGTCGTTCGGTCGTGTCCGACTCTTCGTGACCCCATGGACCATAGCACGCCAGGCCTTCCTGTCCTGCGCTCTCTCCCAGAGCGTGCTCAAGTTCATATTCATTGCATCCGTGATGCTATCTAGCCATCTCATCCTCTGCCGTCCCCTTCTCCTTTTGCCTTCAGTCTTTCCCAGCATCAGGGTCTTTTCCAGGGAGTTTTCTCTTCGCATTAGGTGGCCAAAATATTGGAGCTTCAGCTTCATTATCTGTCCTTCCAATGAGCAGTCAGGGTTGATTTCCTTTAGGATGGACTGATTTGACCTCCTTACAGTCCAGGGGACTCGTAAGAGTCTTCTCCAGCACCACAGTTCGAAAGCATCAATTCTTCGGCGCTCAGCCTTCCTTATAGTCCAGCTCTCACAGCCATACATTACTACTGGGAAAACCATAGCTTTGATTAGACGGACCTTTGTCGGCAAGGTGATGTCTCTGCTTCTTACTATGCTGTCTAGGTTTGCCATAGCTTTCCTCCCAAGGAGCAAGCATCTTTTAATTTCATGGCTACAGTCACCATCTGCGGTGATCTTGGAGCCCAAGAAAGTAAAATCTGTCACTGCTTCCATTTCTTCCCCTTCTATATGCCAGGAAGTGATGGGGCCAGATGCCATGATCTTCGTTTTTTTAATGTTGAGTTTCAAACCAGCTTTTGCACTCTCTTCTTTCACCCTCAACAAGAGGCTCTTGAGATCCTCTTCGCTTTCTGCCATTAGGGTGGTATCATCTGCATATCGGAGGTTGTTGATAATTCTCCCGGCAATCTTAATTCCGACCTCTGAGTCATCCAACCCGGCATTTCTCATGATGTACTCTGCATATAAGTTAAATAAGCAGGGTGACAATATGCAGCCTTGTCATACTCCTTTCCCAATTTTGAACCAATCGGTTGTTCCATGTCTGGTTCTTACTGTTGCTTCTTGACCCTCGTACAGGTTTCTCAGGAGACAGGTAAGGTGGTCTGGTACTCCCATCACTTTCAGAATTTGCCACAGTTTGTTGTGATCCACACAATCAAAGGCTTTAGCGTAGTCAATGAAGCAGAAATAGACGTTTTTCTGGAATTCTCTTGCTTTCTCCATGATGCAGCGAATGTTGGCGATTTGATCTCTAGTTCCTCTGCCTCTTCGAAACCCAGCTTGTACTTCCGGTAGTTCTCGGTTCGCATACTGCTGAAGCCTAGCTTGTAGGATTTTGAGCATCACCTTGCTGGCATGTGAAATGAGCGCAATTGTGCGGTAGTTTGAACACTCTTTGGTGTTGCCCTTCTTTGGAATTGGAATGTAAACTGACCTTTTCCAGTCTTGTGGCCACTGTTGAGTGTTCCAGATTTGTTGGCATATTGAATGCAGCACTTTAACAGCATCATCTTTTAGGATTTTAAATAGCTCGGCTGGAATACTGTCATCTCCGCTAGCTTTGTTGTTACTAATGCTTCCTAAGGCCCACTTGACTTCACTCTCTAGGATGTCCGGCTCAAGTTCAGTGACCGCACTATCATGGCTATCAGGGACATTCAGATCTTTCCTGTATAGTTCTTCTGTGTATTCTTGCCACCTCTTCTTAATCTCATCTGCTTCTGTTAGGTCCCTGCCTTCTTTGTCCTTTATCATGCCCGTCTTTGCACAAAACGTTCCCTTGAGATCTCCAATTTTCTTGAAGAGATCTCTAGTCTTTCCCATTCTGTTGTTTTCCTCGATTTCTTTGCATTGTTCATTTAAGAAGGCCTTCTTGTCTCTCCTTGCTATTCTCTGGAACTCTGCGTTCAGTTGGGTATATCTTCCCCTTTCTCCCTTGCTTTTCGCTTCCCTTCTTTCGTGAGCTACTTGTAAAGCCTCATCAGACAGCCACTTGGCTTTCTTGCATTTCTTTTTCTTTGGGATGGATTTCGTTGCTGCCTCCTGAACAATGTGACGGACCTCCGTCCATAGTTCCTCAGGCACTCTGTCTATCAGGTCTAATCCCTTAAATCTATTCCTCACCTCCACTGTATATTCATAAGGGATATGATTTAGGTCATACCTGAATGGTTTAGTGGTTTTCCCGATGTTCTTCAATTTAAGCCGAAATTTTGCAAGAAGCAGCTCATGATCTGAGCCACAGTCAGCTCCAGGTCTTGTTTTTACTGACTGTATGGAGCTTCTCCATCTTTGGCTGCAAAGGACATAATCAATCTGATTTCGATATTGACCATCTGGTGACGTCCATGTGTAAAGTCGCCTCTTGTGCTGTTGGAAAAGAGTGTTTGCTATGATCAGCATGTTCTCTTGGCAAAACTCTATTAGCTTTTGTCCTGCTTCATTTTGTACACCAAGGCCATGCCTGCCTGTTATCCTGGTGATTTCTTGACTTCCTACTTTAGCATTCCAATCCCCTATGATGAAGAGTACATCTTTTTTTGGTGTTAGTTCTAGAAGGTGTTGTAGGTCTTCATAGAACCGATCAACCTCAGCTTCTTCGGCCTCAGTGGTTGGGGCATAGACTTGAATTACTGTGATGTTGAATGGTTTGCCTTGGATTCGTACTGAGATCATTCTATCATTTTTAAGATTGTACCCCATACTGCTTTTCCCACCCTTTTGTTGACTGTGAGTGCTACTCCATTTCTTCTAAGGGATTCCTGCCCACAATAGTAGATATGATGGTCACCTGAATTAAATTCGCCCATGCCTGTCCATTTTAGTTCGCTGATTCCCAAGATGTCTATGTTCAATCTTGCCATCTCATGTTTGACCACCTCCAGCTTACCTTGATTCATTGATCTGACATTCCAGGTTCCTAAACAATATTGTTCTTTACAGCATCGGATTTTCTTTTCACCGCCAGACACATCCACAGCTGAGTGTCCTTTCGGGTTTGGCCCAGCCGCTTCACTCTTTCTGGCGCTACTTGGAAATACCCTCTGCTCTTCCCCAGTAGCATATTGGACACCTTCCGACCTGAGGGGCTCATCTTCCAGCGTCATATCTTTTAGCCTTGTGATACATTCCATGGGGTTTTCTTGGCAAGAATACTGGAGTGGGTTGCCATTTCCTTCTCCAGTGGACCACATTTTGTCAGAACTCTCTGCCATGACCTGTCCGTCTTGGGTGGCCCTGCACAGCATAGCTTATGGCTTCACTGAGTTACGCAAGCCCCTTCGCCACAACAAGGCAGTGATCCATGAAGGGGAATGGAATCCTGCCCCAGGTTTAATGTACTGACCTCCCCTGGCTGGGCCTCACCCGCCCATGTTGTGGGGGACTGGAGAATAGAGATAGATGGGTACCATAGGGCTCAGTCTTGGGCCCAGTGCTCTTCAACATTTTTTTTATTAATGACCTGGATGAAGAGGTGCAGGGAATGCTAATCAAATCTGCAGATGACACAAAATTGGATGGGATAGCTAATACCCTGGAAGACAGAAACAAAATTCAAAGTGATCTTGATAGGCTGGAGTGCTGGGCTGAAAACAACAGAATGAAATTTAATAGATATAAATGCCAAGTGCTGCACCTAGGAAAAAGAAACCAATGCACAGTTACAAGATGGGAGATACTTGGCTCAACAATACTACAAGCGAGAAGGATCTTCTTGGAATTGTTGTAACTCACAAGCTGAATATGTGCCAACAATGTGATGTGGGCGCAAAAAAGGCAAATGCTGTTTTGGACTGCATTAATAGAAGTATAGCTTCCAAATCACGTGAAGTACTAGTTCCCCTCTACTCAGCACTGGTTAGGCCTCATCTGGAGTACTGTGTCCAGTTCTGGGCACCACACTTCAAGAAGGATGTAGACAAACTGGAAAAGGTTCAGAGGAGGACAAAAAAGGCTGAATCTACACATAGCAGTTATACCCTTATCATACCGTTATCATAACTATTGGTACACATGACACCAATGGGCACCAATAGTTATGATAATGGTATGATAACGGTATAACTGCAATGTGTAGATTCAGCGAAAGATGATCAGGAGGCTGCTGGAAACAAAGCCCTATGAGGAGAGACTGAAAGAACTGGGCATGTTTAGCCTTGAGAAGAGAAAACTGACAGGAGATATGATAGCACTGTTCAAGTACTTGAAAAGTTGTCACAGAGAGGAAGGCCAGGATCTCTTCTAGATCATCCCAGAGTGCAGGACATGGAATAATGGGCTCATGTTACAGGAAGCCAGAGTCTGGCTGAACATCAGGAAAAAATTCCTGACTGTTAGAGCAATACAACAACGGAACTAATTACCAAGGGAGGTGGTGGACTCTCCCACACTGGAGGCATTCAAGATGAAATTGGACAGCCATCTGTCAGGGATGCTTTGACTTGGATTCCTGCATTGAGCAGGGGGTCTTATAGGCCTCTTCCAACCCTACTATTCTATGATTCTATGGGGCAGGGGTGCACAGCATGAAGTGCTGTTGCTGCTTTCAGAATGGAACTACTTTGGCATGGACGAGCCTGGTTGTGTGGCTGCCTCCTACTACCTCTTTGACTGGAATCCAGGGAGGGGAGTTGCACCCCCTTGCCCCTATGAGCATCTGCCCATGGTGAAGCACCACCATGCAGGAACAAGGGATCATTGAGGTCAGAGATGGTCACAGATAACGCTGGCAAAACTATTGCTGAGTGAATGACAGCTTTTGTCTCTTGAAAGGAATTACATTTGTAGTGTGATCCTCCACGTGCCATTGAGCAGGAGTGTTGGAAAAGCAATGGCAGGAGATCACACTAATAGAAAGCTTAACTAAAGGTTAATCTGCTCTTAGAGTGTTAGAGATGTAATAGGAGGGGTCACCCATGGTGCAGAGCTAATCCGCTCCCCTGGATACATGCAGAGAACACTGCCTATTGGCAAGGTGGAACCAAATAAGTCTGGGAAAGATTGAAGGCAAAAGGAGAAGGGGACGGCAGAGGATGAGATGGCTAGATAGCATCACCGATGCAATGAATATGAACTTGAGCACACTCGGGGGGAGAGCAGAGGACAGGAAGGCCTGGCGTGCTATGGTCCATGGGGTCACGAAGAGTCGGACATGACTTAATGACTGAACAACAACAACACTTTTAACCAGGGCATCTTTTGTACAGAAAATCCCGTTCTTGTGAGTCTGTGTTTGTGTCTGCCTTTTGCAACCAAGTAAAGTTTGTTTTGGCAAGCCTTCATTTTGTGGGCTCAGTTGTTCAGCCACTCTTGCTAACACCTGTCTTGTGCAATACTCACCCAGAATGCCATTTCAGGGTATGATGCTAGACTGTGCTGGAAACTGGAAACTAGTTTCCATATGTTAAGAGAGATGCCTGGTATAGTTTTTAATGCATATGATTTGTTTATGTGTGCATGGCAGTCATGGTACAGGCTACATCAGACCTTAGGAGTAAAGTGTATATGAAAGATGGGATGAAAGAGTTGTTTTTTGTAATACCAGTATAAATCATGGAAATCTATAATTGATTCAGAAAGGGCATAGCAGAGGTATCACTCAGGATGTTCAATAGAGCCATTATACAATTGTAAAGGAATAGTTGGCTCTCTTGATTCTGCTCCTAACAGAATCATGATGTATGAATAATGTTTGTTTTTTTCAGCAACAAAAGAGCAGAAATAGTATAGTAAAAAAGAATGGTGAGCAGCAGAACCATGACCAAGCCATTCCCTGTGTCTGCTGAACAGTCAGACTCTTGAAAGAACAATTTTGCAGTCTGCCAGTGAGCTTTTGCCAGAGTATGTCTGACAAACCAAGGAGCGCATTCTCTGACATGTAAAAAAATTATTGATTCTGCCAGTATGCTCAATCAATTTCAGCACGCATGACAAACCACGAGATTCAGTGCATACAGGGATAAGCCATTAAGTTTCTCTCTCTCTCTCTCTCTTTCTCTCTCTCTCTCATGCAGTTTAAATTATTTTATTCATACAGTCAAAATATTTGCTTATTCACACAGGTTAGTAACAGTGTTTAAATTAAGTGAAATACATTCTAAGATGATAATACAAACATTTATTAAGAATAAAGCATATTACAAGAGAAGGAGGCATTATTCTTTCCTTGGCCTCTAGTAAGACTATATTTGCCAAAGTGTGACTTAGGTGCTATGAGAAGTATTTTTTAAGTATTGGACTATATTTCCCTTTTAGCTGAAACTGAACCAGTTATAAACCTTGTGATATGAGGTACCTTGGTGTAGAAATTCCGGGAGGGGGACACGACAATCTTACCTGCCACTGAACTCTAATATCAGACCTCTGAAATATCCAAAGCCTTTCCAGCATGAGCCAGGGCAAAAGAGAAGCACTTGTAGTTTTTCCTATTTCCACATTGTTGTTTAGATATTTCTCTTCCACTGCAAATAATGGGAGGGAAATTATTTATGCCACTCCAGGGCTGGTGTAAATTCCCCGCTTGTTGGGAGCATGTCCAGAGACTCGGATGGCTTTGAATCTCATCTGCCCACACCATGCCCCTAATCCACCTTCCTTTTTCTTCTCCCAACATTGGCGCTCCCATGTCAGGGAGGTAAGGGGTGCAGATATTTTTGTGGGGGCTGGGAGGGGAGATCCAAGGTCAGATCTTCCACTCCAATGGTGGACCTCTCTGTCCAGTCTCAAAGGGGAGATCTGAATGATCCTATGGCCCTTGGGAACCCTCCCAGAGATCATAGGATCACAGCTTTAAAAAGTTTTTAAAAACTATGAAATCTGTTCATAGGTACAAAATGGTTTTGACTCTGGAAGGCTCCTTCCCTCTCTCAAACAGTGTCCCAAGACCTCAGTGAACAAGTAATTTGGGTTTTGAGGAAGGCTTATGTATTAGAAATGGTATGGTTCTCACACTATGATCCACATATGATGAACCAAACTTCAGATTGTGCTGTAGGCATCAGGAACCTCTTGCGCTCCCATGACTACCATTTCTTGCTCTGGAAAAACAGGTCCTAAAACTTATGTCAATCGGCAACATGAGCTCCTGATTCATATCTGATGGCAAATAATACTCAGTTATTTTTCAGTCAAATCCACAATTTAGAGACTTAGGTAAGGTAGGCTTAAAATAACCACCAAGAGGTTGTTCTTAAACAGGAATTGGGCAGCTTTGTAGACCTTGCTAAAAGGTGTTCAGCCTAGAAGATGCAGATGTTCTATATGAGTTCTTTCATCATAATGCAGAGTACATGCAAATCCCTAGGAAATCCTTTGGAGGATGCAGTCATTAATTTAGCTGAGAAATATCATTACTACTCAAGCAAAGCTTCAGGGGCTTTCTCCTCAGAAATCTGAGAATATTTGGAGAGGATATGATTTGTAAATCTGCAGGGTATGAAGGCATAAATACAAACCCCACGCAAGGATAAATGATTTTTTATATCATCAGGCCCCTCCCAATAACAGTGCTCCTGTCACGTTTCCCTTGGGTCCCCTCTTTCCTGATACACTCACACACACAAATAGAGAGCCTTCAGTCTCAGACCTTTAATTCATTATCAACAAGTTCATAACAGATGCAAATCCTCGAAGACTCTCAGGCTACAGAGGAATGCCTCCAGGGGATTCAAATGGGAACACCTACATTGCCTACAGTTTGAAGTGAGGCTTTCTGGCTAGACTAGGGAGGGATGTCTTGCCCTTCCAGTGATGCTTCCCTACATCACCTGTCACGCATCTCTAACTGGGTCAACTGTCTGAGGTCCGCCCCTGACGTTTCCCTCTTAGCTCTGCATTGTAGTCTAGCATCTCTTAGGTCACAGCACCCACACTCCTCCTCCTCCTCCTCCTCCCAACTTCTCACAGAGGGGGGCAAGTGGGGGGCTTCAGGCCTGGCCATCTGGTAGTTAGTAACCTGAGATGCACGCCTACCAATATCTGAACTTGCTTGGGAAAATGCATCCTCTGGTTCTGGCTGTCCCTCTTCTGAATCTGAGCTGCTAACTATCTCTCTGCACTCAGAATCAATCCTGACAGCTCCCAATACCCAAATGATTAACTTTCTTCCATATTCTAGAGTATTTTTCCACTGTAGCTTGGGCAAATATATTAATTTAGTCCATATATGGCTATGTTCATCTAACTCCTTCCTCTTGGGCCCATTTCCTCAGTGGCTGCAAGAAGTGATGATGTAGACCTTCTCAACATTTAACAGTTCCAGCTTTTTTTAAAGATCAATTAAAAAAACCTTATATATGGAATAGAAAGCCTCTTGTCAATACGAAAGAGAATATGTGATGTTCTTATTAAACAACAAGAAATTAATAAGCACATATATTAAGGGTGAAATCCTATGGCTGCTAGACAGCAGCTAGATGGCCATAGGATTATTTGGAAGTTCCCAGCGCTCTGAGGTCAGTTTGCAGAAAACCGCCTCTCTGCCCCCGCCCCTGGAGCCTTGTAAGAGGCGCGGTTCTTCCCTGGCTCCGTGCTCATAAGAGCAGCATGGAGTGGGGGAAAGGGGGGCATTCCTGCGGGTGGGGAGGGGCAGGGATGGCAGAAGTGTTGTTACAATGCTTCCTATGTGCCGTCCAGCCTCCCCCCAACCTGCTCCGAACCGCTCTGGCTAGACAGCCAAAATCGGCTGTCCAGCCACTAATGCAGGGATCCCCTCCATGCTTCACCTGCCCTGCATTGGATGGTTGGTCACCTCCGTGTTCGCAGGTGGCTGACTATCCCCATTGGATTGCACCCTAAATTAACTTTATATATCTGCTTTTCCGTTGCTATCAAAATATAGTTAATAGTATTCGTCTACCTCGTCAACGTATGAGACACATATGTAACAAATACATTAGACCAAAATGTCAGGGGCTTGGCCAACATCATGCTTTTTCCAGAATCTTTAACAGCACAATCCCGTGCCCATTACTCAGAAATAAGTCCCACTGAGTTAAATGGGGCTTACTCTCAGGTAAGTGTATGTAGGATTACACCCTAACTGCAATCCTTACCTGTGAGTAAATCCCATTGAACTTATTTCTGAATAGACATGCATAGGATTGTGCTGTAAGTGTGTTTTTACACATCAGGTTGGAACAAACCATTGAAACCTCTCTTTCAGAATACATGCGCCATGTGTAAGTATTGACAATATGGATAGACTGCATAATTCGTAATCTAATGTACATTGTTGTCCATCTAGTGTTTCCATTTGCACTAATCGGCTTCACAAAGCATCAAATAAAAATAGTATTGTAACATTATAATCTTGTAAGTATCTTGCTTAGGACAAATTCTGTGTGTGTGTGTGTGTGTGTGTGAAAAACTTTAATAGGATTAATATAGTTCACATACAGATTGTTGAACTAAAGCTATAGGATGGTATAACATGACATTTTAATGTTAAAAACCAAAAGTGCTTTTGAAAGGTTTATCTATACTGCAACATAGGTTGGCAAGGCAATGAGGGTGATTTTGGATGGGATTCAATTGTAGAGGTACCTAATATAATAATATTAATCAAAATATAGCAAGATGTGTGGAAAAAAATATCCATTTGAATTAGTCAAGTGAAGGTTAGGGTTTGGTGAAACTTACCTGATTATTATTTTCTGATTATGATGGCGGCATTCATTCATCCTCATTTTCTGTTGTTCTAGCTCCATACTTTTTCAAGTGCAATCAGACATGAAACACAAAATATTTTTTCAATAAGCCACTGAAGCTACTAGGAGTGTGAGTCACTTTGATATGAGTGGGAACAGGGTCAGTGACTACTAAGCTCCGAAAGCCTGATAAGAATATTAAATCTAACATTTATCCTCAGTGAGTGTCTGATGAACCATACCTTGCTCTGCTGACAGAGTTCACTAAAAACACATTACGATAATCACTGCAGTGTTCTATAAAATGTTGGGAGACCAGACCACAACAAAAGGGATGACTCATTATGTTGTTCACCAGGAAAGTACATTATTAAAATGAAAACATTTTGCCCTATTTATAAACAAGTAATTAGAGTCAATTGTGATAATTCCAGTGAACTTACATGGAAGAAAAACGAGTATTATCTATTTGCTACCATGCATCCCCACTCATACATCACATGACTTCACATGTGTATATGTGTGACAATGACTGCGAAAATAAAAGGATATTTGCCCCAAAGTGTGGTACACACAAAGCAGACCATGCACTGTGCTTCAGCAAAGTGGAGGAATAATTTCAAGTGGAAAAAATTAGCTCAGGAACAAACTGTGAAGAATAAATATTACAAGCTTTATTTTACCACAAATATCTTACCGAAGAGAAAAATTACTAGTTTGCAAAAATAGCATTTAGTATGATGAACCTAAAAATGAAGCTTTTCCTTAGATCCTGACTACTTCAAGGAAAATAACAAACATGGATTTGTGCAAGGGAACTGGGGAAGAAGACAAATGAGGAAAACTAATTAAAAGCTAGAACCCTACCTTACTCACCCTAAGTGGGTGATTCCACTTAACCTGACCTACCACCCCAAATGCGTTGTTTGTCCACCTAACCATTGGACTCAGAGACCAGGTTTGCATGATTGCCACAAGCACAACCCTGAATATTCAAACTGTGGCTGCAACTTTTTGTGTTAACCGAACCCAGGGGCCATGGGTAACGCAAGGGTTAACTAACCCTTGCAGAACACATGGCCTGTTTTAGGGTTATGTGAGGATTGTTTAACCCTCACATAACCCATGGTCCCTGGGTTCAGATGACATGACAAGCCACGATTGCAGCTTGAATATTCAAAATGGCCACCAGCCGGTGCTGCAATCCACCATGGCTTACATAAGCCATGATGGGCTGTTTGATCATCCAAAGCAGCCCATCATCAGCAACTCTGACGACACTGTTCCTACAAAGCACAGAATTCCAGTTGCTGAACTCAATGAGCTCACAGGGTGGGCTGTGTCCAGCGTGCAACCTGGCTGGTTGCTTCTTCATTGGGTGAAGCATACCAGACTACATGGATCTATTTGGTTGAACAAAGCAGCAAGGCAGTTGAAATTAAAGGGAGATAACAGAACTCTGCCCCTGAAACTCTGACCCTGGCTAGGCACCAGAAGTAGGGAGAGTTCTAGGAAAGGATCATGGGCCTGAGAACTAAGAAAACTCCAGCCTGGTCTTGGAACTATGCAGAGAGAGAGAGAGAGAGAGAGAGAGTCTGTCCATACTGAGTCCCATGAATGAAAGCAGGAAGAAAGAATCAGCAATGGATGTCTAAACTCAATTATAGACTTCAAAACAAAGGGTGCAAAAGGATCAATAGCTGTGGGACTAGACTCTGAATAAGAACAAAGGAATCAATAGCATGAATCCAGATATTTTGTACTATAGCTCCCGTCAGCACTGCCAATGGTCTGGGATTATGAGAATTGTTGTCCAAAACATCTGGAGGGCACCAGATAGAGGAAGGCTACTCTGGGAAATGAAAGGAAATTTCAAGAGGATCCTTGCTACTTGAGAAGTTCATCAAGATGATGTCAACCAAAATATAAAACAAAAACTACATATGTGCAGAATGGTGACATGGATGGGCTTCTCTGTAACTCCTTCCCATCTCACCAGCTCCCACCAGTTTATTCACATTACTGTTAAGAAGTAACTGTCTGTTAATGTTGGGAATATTGCAACCTTGTCTGCAAGTTACAGGAAGGGGCAGTGTTGCAGTTAGTTAGTTAATGCATGTGAGTTTAGCCTTAGGATATCTCTAGCCTACAGTGTGGTTTGCTCCTTTTGCTCCTCCCCTCCCCCCCCCCGCTGACTTTTCTCCATTGTTGGGAGCAGTTGAATTTGTTCGCTTTCACTCTTGCCAGTGTTACAGAATACAAACAAATGGACTGCGCTAACTCTGTTTGAAACTATATGCTGTATCTGCATTTTTATGCAAGAATATTGTGAGTAAACCATTTACCTTTCTCCGCTAAAGAAGGGTGGGGTCTCTCTCTCTCTCTCCCTCTCTCTTTCTCGTCTTGTATGCATGTGGGACTGATAAATGCTCATTCTGTTTCACCTTTCAGTTTTTCTCTGTTAACTGCCTTTTTAACAGGAGGCAGCAATACCAAATAATTCCCATCAGTGAACATGGTCCACTCCTTTGAAAACATGGATTATTTTTCCTGATGGTAATTACTCACTGCTCAGTATTCATATGTAGTGTTAATGTTCACTGATATGAAATCATAGTGTGGCCTTGTTTTTGTTTGGTGTTTTATGTTTCATCACAGGCTGAGGAAAGGGGAGTAGGCTGGGTGACATCAGAGCCAGGACTTGTTGGGGTGTTTATACAGTAAGTAGACAGGCTGCACAAGTAATAATGCCCCGCTCACACTCCTAGGACTAGGCTCTCACTCCTACATTGGTAGAGGTGAATAAAAGTAATAGATCTTTTCCAGAAGAGTGTCAAAAGAGTTCTTGGTTTAAGGATCTCAAGAGGGGGGAAAAAGGCTGGAGCTAGGTTCCACCTTTTCCAACAGATTGAGATCACTACCAACCATCATAGCCAATTTAAATTAGCATGACTACTTCTGAACTGTGTGACCTCAATGTTTAGTTCCATCTCATCTTCTTTAAGAATCATTTTTAAGAGTTGCAAAAATTATTTAAGTAATTTAACAGCAATGGTGATAACCTCAGGACTAGAAATACATTTAAGAGCCAGTGTCACATTTTTAGAAAGCAAACCTGAAGAAAGCTGAAGAAAATAATTTCAAATGCTAGATTCTACCATCAAGTCTTTAAGTTTGTGGGCTAGTAGGCAACTAGGCAAGGAACTACTATTTTAGAAATCGTGAGGTTAAGCTGCTTACGACAGTACTGAGAAAACTGCAAAAGCTGACAACAAATAAATAAAATACCTAAAATCTACTTAACATCATTTTTGATGTGCGTAGAAAGAGTTTTAAATCTATATTCTTGCTACTGTTGTTTCTGAAATATTCTGGCTTCTACACACTGACATTTTAACACAGTGGAATGATTTCATTCTATAGTCTGCCAAAATTCTGCATTTTGCAGGGTTAGGCATTGTTTCCCATGCATTCCTTACTTCTTTTCATGCACTTTCTCCTAATACTGAATAGCCTTTTTCCAGTTATAAATTCATAATTGCTACCTCAAATATTGCATGTATCTCTGTAAGTCCAAGATCTCTATTACCTTTAGGCAGCCAAAAAGTAAATGCTGAAATACTGCATCCTTCCAAACCTTCATACAACATGACTCTCTATTCATTTTGTTTGAGTTTGGATCAGGCTTAGTGGAATGGAGCATGCAATGCAAATATCCTCTTGCTGCACCAGTACAGAACTCATTACTCAGGCATTATGCATGCAGGCATTATGTCAGCTCAAAGAATGGAAATGCAACACAGAGAACATTTTTCTTTCCAGTGTTTTTCCTTCCTTTTGAATTATATTCAATACCATCAATATGCTTCTCCTTTTTGGCTTGTTGCCTTTCAGCCACCTTCTGTCCTTTCTCCTTTCTTCGACTACCTTGTGGTAGATGCCTAATGACATACACTTGCTTTTATAGCTAATAGTTTATGCAGGGAGCAATAGGTTTGACTTCACAAAATTCACAGAATTCACAGGATTCTTAGTGTGCCTCAGTCATCACAATTAAGTGTCTAAAGAGGCAGGGAGGGGACAAACTCTTCCACAACTCTGGATATTAAAAACAAGCGACTGCCTACCTAAAAGCAAAAAAAAGTTACATGGACAACTTCTCCAAAACACCCACCCCCTACAAAAAATGTGTTGATAATGTGATGCTGCAGGGAAAAAACAGATTGCTGATACGAAGGTTCCATCAAAACAATAGCAGTTTCTGAACCTTCTCTTCCAGGACAGAAAGTGAACCTTATCCCAGCAGGAAAGGTTTGCGTTTGCCCTTATTATTGTCA
Organism: Heloderma suspectum; assembly: GCF_057233095.1. Taxonomy (NCBI): domain Eukaryota; kingdom Metazoa; phylum Chordata; class Lepidosauria; order Squamata; family Helodermatidae; genus Heloderma; species Heloderma suspectum. The sequence continues at coordinate 72,691,997 of NC_139460.1, read as the reverse complement.
TCTCAGTCTTTCACAAGGGAAATTATTTTTATATGCTGAAAATGTCTTGTTTAATTTTTGCAAACATTTCTATCAAGAGGCACAATAAGGTCACCATAACAGTTAGATTGTATGTAGTATTCTCCTACAACAGTGTGACAAGAACAAAGGAAAAAACCGGTGGGTTTTTTTTTATATCCTGGAGAAAAACTGAAGAATAATTCTGATACCTTGTGTCAGAATGTTCCAATACAATGCAAACAAAATATTGGATAAACTGTGGTGCATTATTAACCTACAGCCAAAGGGCCAAACTGCTGTGATGTGGTAGATCTATGATTGGATTTCCCAACATTATTTAGATTCCCTAAAAGCAGATGTGCATGTGCTTACTTATATGCTTATATAATTAAGAAAAATTGAAATTCTTCATTTGAACTGTTATGCAGTTAACTTGCTTACTTGCACATGATCTGAATCATGTAGTTTAAGCTTTTCCACTGTGCTGTTTCTGCAATTTAAGGTCTCTCTCTATCCCCTGAAATTTTTATTGGTTGCAGATGGGGGGAAAACAGGTGCAACATGGGTACCAGTCTTTTTCTACCCCTACCACCCGCCCAGCAAATGGTGGCTTGGTGGTGGGGGGAGAGATTTAAGTGAAGGAAATGGCACAGGGAGGATATTTAAATGTCCACTTCCCCAGTGTTGAGTTATGACCCTAATACAAATTGCACACACTCGGTTGGACACCTGGAGTTCCAACATGGATACACACTGTTCCGTTCTACCTCCTGTTCCCCTACCTCTCATGCACCTGGTAGCTCATCAACTCAGCATTCCTGTCTTGAGGTGCTGCTATTAAATGCCAGGTCAGTCTGCAATAAGACTGCACTCATTCACAATTTAATTGTGGATGAGAAGGCTGATCTGGTATAAATTACTAGACTTGGATGGGCAAACTGGGTAGGATTGACCTGACTCAGCCTTGCCTACCTGGGTATTCAGTGCAGTACCAACATAGCTGTCCAGCTCTTTTGGGTGGTTCATGGGTTGTTAACATCATAACAGACCCCTGTGGCTGAGTGGTTTCCAAGTCCAGGAGATAGGCTTATTGCCTGTTCTAGATGGGGTTGCACTAGGGATGGTGGAGAAATCAGCCACAGACTCCAGTGAGGCCGGATTCTTTAGAATCCGAACAGACTACTCCCCCCCCACCCCGCGAAGTTCTGTCAGGATGGACCCTACCTGCTGCTGGCCGGGTCCGGGTCCGTCCTCTTCAGTCCGCAGCCATCTGCTGCTGGGCTGTGGACGCAAATGGCGTCCAGCATAGCGGACGCCATTTGCATCCCTGCTTTTGCCATGATAGGCTACGTAAATATTTATGTAGCCTATCACGAAAAGAGCAGGGACGCAAATGGCGTCCATCACGCCAGACGCCATTTGCGTCTGCAACCTGGCAGTGGATGGAAGTCCGGCTGCAGACGGGCCCAGCCAGCAGCTCCGCAGACTCGCCACAGAGCAGAGCTGGCCAGGGAGGATTCCGGGGAGAGAGACGGATCGCCTCAAACCAGACCAGTGAGTGGGGTTCGTACACCCCTAGGTTGCACTCCCTCTGAAAGATCAGGTTCATAGTCTGGGGGTAGTCCTGGATCCATCTTTATCACTAGAGGTTCAAGTGGCCATGGCATCTTGGAGTGCCTTCTACCAGCTTTGGCTGGTATGACCTCTTCTGGATAGGGATAGCTTGGCCACAGTGGTACAGACACTAATAACCTTGCCACAGTTTGAGTAGTAGATGGGAATTAAAGAATTCTTACCACACAAGCCAGCCCACACTTGCAAATACCTGATTTATTATTCAGTCAGAAAAACAGATAGCTGCAGTGGATCTGTCCTCATGCACGCAAGTATGGAGATGAAGACTTTCACACGGTGCTATGCACTTTTTATACCTGACATTCATCACAGGCCACCCATTCCATGGCTCCCCCTCCCATTTTCCTGTGACCTTTAGACAATGCAATGCAACTCTATGAGGATCAACATACGGTGCTTTCCAGTTGCATAGCAAATAGCTTAACCACAAATCTGTGGTAAGAATTTGCAAGGGCAAAATTCTAAGCAAAGTTTTTCTAGCACAGCCTTTTACAGAGCTGAGAAACAGGCTCACTCAAGATGGAGGTCCAAACATAAAATAATTGATGCCCTCTACCTTCCATCGCAACCTCAAGAGTAGATTACTGCAACACGCTCCATGTGGGCCTGCCCTTAAGGTTGGTCCAGAAGCTGCAGCTAGTGCAGAATGCAGCAGTTTGGCTGTTGTTGGGAGCTGCCCCTTTTTAGCATGTAACACCTCTACTGAGGGAACTACACTGGCTGCCTATTTACTACCGGGCCAGGTTTAAGGTTTGTTATTGGTGTATAAAGCCCTAAACAACGTGAGATCAGGATATCTGAGAGATCACCTTCTCCCTTACCGGCCTGCCCACTCACTGAGGTCATCAGATGAGGCACTCCTGGTGGTTCCACATGGAACTGCACTCCACTTGGAGTAGACCCTTTGGTGTATCAGCTCCCTTCCTATGGAACGTCCTGCCAGTTGATGTCAGGCAGGCACCAACATTGTTTCATTTCCGGTGCCTGCTGAATACATTTTTATTTAAACAAGCCTTCCCTGACTAACCACCCAAGTTTTATTGGCAGAATCTGATTTTAAAGGTGTTAGTTTTGTATTATTAGTATTAGTATTTCCCTTTTATTGTTCACCACTGGGATATTTTATTGATGTAGAGCAGTATCTAATTGTGTAAATAAATAAATATCCTGTATCCTATGTTGTTCAGACCTAGCAAACTGAACTTTAGGACCCCCTCCTGTTTAGCTTTTCACTCGGAAAAGATTGCTGGGGATGAAAGGGCTTTTCTTCCTATACCTTGACAACAGTAAACTTCTAGTAGTACAGGAAAACTTTAACTGTTAAAAGAGTTACCACAGCAAAAGCTGTTCTAGTTAGGGATGTCAGAGAATTCCTCCACGGACTCCAGTGAGGCCGGATTCTTTAGAATCCGGCCTCACTGGAGTCCGTGGTAGAATTCTCTGACATCCCGGAATCCGTGGTGGAACGGCCTCCCCCCTCCCACCACCCCGCAGAATCCCCCCGGGATGGAGCTTACCTGGCAGAGGATGTGGCAGCTCCGGCGGCGGCTGTGGCAGCGGCTGTGGCGGCTCCAGCTGGTCTCTTGGCTGCTCCTGTCATAGCGGCCGCCATTTGTGTGGCTGGCTTTGTTCGTGATAGGCTACGTAAATAGTTACGTAGCCTATTACGGCAAAGAGCAGGGGCGTAAATGGCAGCCGCTACGCCATTTGCGCCCCTGCTCTTTGCCGTAATAGGCTACGTAAGTATTTACGTAGCCTATCACGGCAAAAGGCAGTCACGCAAATGCTTACGTAGCCTATCATGGCTTACTGCAAGGACGCATTTGCGGCCGCAGCCGGAACACCAGCTGCGGCCGGCTCTGGAGTGGAGCCAGCTGGGGAGGATTCTGGGGGGAGGGACGGAGCGCCTCCCGCCCCCCGCAGATTGCCTGGCACGGAGCCAGGTAAGGCTTTCATACATCCCTAGTTCTAGTGCTTCGCACCTGAAAGCCCCTAGTCCATCAGAAAGATATGTTGAAGTCAGAGAATTAGGTTCATACGCTTTAACGTTTGGTACAGGACAATCCTAATCTTGCAAAATTGGGCTGTTGAAAAAATACAAGGATGCTGGAAACCATACTGTCTTACTAGCCATGCAAGTTCTTCCTCCTCTACTTGACTCCTCTAATTTGGAGGCTGAATCTGAATCTCAGTTCAGAAATCTGAAACTTCATGCCTGACTATTATTGGAAGCTTCAGGAGGGTCCAGAGAGAAGGTCCTTGATAGAGGCACCCTGACTGTGGAACTTCCACCCCACTCATGTATGGGTGATACCAAGATTTACAAGCTTTCAGCGCCAGCTAAAGAGATATTTGTTTATCCAAGCTTTTGATTAAATTTACCCCTCTCTGCTTTTCCTGCACTGTGTTATTTTCCTGTTACTGTTCTCCCTTGTTTGATTTCGATTATGGTGTTATTTATTTATTTATTATTAAATTTATTAATCGCCCATATGTCTGGTCACCCAGCCGCTCTGGGCGATGTACAACATACAATAAAACAGTTTAAAACAATAAAATTCTACAATAAAAACATTTTCTAAAATACCCTAACCAACCCCAAATGCCTGCCTGAACAACCACGTTTTTAATGCACGACAGAAGCTCATTAAAGAGGGGGCATGACGGAGTTCCCTAGGGAGGGAGTTCCACAGAGTGGGGGCCACCACAGAAAAGGCCCTCTCCCTCGTCCCCACCAGTGTAGCTGTCCTGGCTGATGGGACAGAAAGAAGGCCATCCGAGGCTGATCTTGTTAAGCGGCCTGTCTGGTGCTGCTGGAGGCACTCCTTAAGATAGGCTGGGCCGGAACCATATAGGGTTTTAAAGGTCAAAACCAACACCTTGAATTTGGCCCGGAAAACAACTGGTAACCAGTGCAACTCCTTCAGCACTGGAGTGATGTGATCTCGCCGGCAGCTGCCTTTAATCAGGCGAGCCGCCGCGTTCTGTACCAGCTGCAGCTTCCGAACCGTCTTCAAGGGTAACCCCACGTAGAGCGCATTACAGTAGTCTAAACGAGAGGAGACCAGGGCATGTACTACCGCTGGGAGCAGATGGTCGGGAAGGAAGGGGTGCAGCCGCCGTATCAGATGGATACGATGGAGTTGATACAGCACAGTCCGGCTCACAGCTGACACCTGAGCCTCCATGGACAGCTGGGAGTCCAAAATGACCCCCAGGCTGCGGACCTGGTCTTTCAAGGGTAGCCGTACCCCATTCAACACCAGGTCAACATCCCCTAGCCTCCTCTTGTCTCCCACCAGAAGTACGTCGGTTTTGTCAGGGTTCAGCTTCAGCTTATTCCTCCCCATCCAGCCACTCACCGTCTCCAGACATTTGGACAGGGATTCTACAGCCAACCTTGGTGAAGATTTGAATGAGAGGTAGAGCTGCGTGTCATCCGCATATTGATGACACTGCACCCCAAACCTCCTGATGATAGCCCCCAGTGGCTTCACATAGATGTTAAATAGCATCGGGGAGAGGATGGAACCCTGTGGCACCCCACAAGTAAGTGGCCATGGGTCCGAAACCTCCTCTCCCAGTGCTACCCTCTGATACCTGCCAGAGAGGAAGGACCGGAACCACCGCAATACGGTGTCTCCAATGCCCAACCCCTCCAGGCGGTCCAGGAGGATACCGTGGTCAATGGTATCAAAAGCCGCTGAGAGGTCGAGGAGAACAAGGAAGGAGCATTCACCCCTATCCAGAGCCCTCCTCATATCATCTACCAAGGCGACCAAGGCTGTTTCTGTCCCATGCCCAGGCCTGAAGCCCGACTGAAATGGGTCTAGATAATCAGTTTCTTCCAAGTGTGCCTTCAACTGCACCGCCACCACCCGCTCAATCACCTTGCCCAAAAATGGCAGATTTGAGACTGGGCGAAAGTTGTTCAGAACTTGAGGATCCAAGGAGGGCTCCTCCTTGTGGTTGTTGTTGCTAATTTCGTATTATTTTACTATGTTTTATTACTTGTACCCTGCTTTGGGATTATTTTATGATGAAAAGCGAGTAATAAATTTCTTAAATGAATAAATTTGGATTCCACTTTGGAGGAGAACCACTTCAACTTGAATCTGTCTTGAATCTGTCTGAATCAGCCGAATTTGGATCAGGATTCAGCCAAATCTGAAGCCCACCCCTAAATATGATGCATCAGAAAGGTGGGAATGAGTTAGGGTCATTCCTCAATTACAACTATCTTTGGTAAATTCTTTTCCCATATCATACTTTGAAATGGGACAATGTATAAAGCAAAATACTTGGAAGATCCCATACCCCTCACATATGGGTATCTACTTTCAGCTCTTCCCTTCCCTGTTGACAGCCTTCCCATGTGTAGAGAGCTGCACTCACAGGATAACTGTATGTACCTAAAGCGATGTGCAGGGAACTGACTGGATTGTCACCTTGATGAACTGAGAAATAATTAAGAAAAGATTTAGTGCCATGGCTACTGCTAGTATATGGAGGTTATATCATCCAATCTGTGTTTCAATTATTAAAGGTTGGATTTGTGAGTTTTTTATTTTAATTCTAAAACAATAAAATAATTTTACATTTTAACTATCAGTCCACACCTTAACATTTATTTAAACTATGGATATCATGCCTCTTCTTTACCATTTGAGGTGGCTTACAACTTAGCTAGCATACAACAAAAAACAATGAAAGAACCAGCAATAAAAACAGTAGTGGGTGAGACAATACAGTCCTATAAAAAGATCAACATAAATAACAGTTCTGCCTCTGCAATTCAGCTTCCAAACTCCTGGGGGAAAACAGTGTTTTATATTTCTTCAAGTTAACAATGAAATTCATCTTTAGGGATTCTAAAGCCTCAGAATGTCTGCAGAAAGATGCCTTGCTCCTTTCAGCCACAGCGCTAACATCTCTGTGTGATGGATTTTTTTTGTTAAAGATCTTGAGCAGTGGTGGGCTCTTGTAACGAGGGATGCTCTCTGAGAAAAGCCCTAAGCCAAACTGGTACATATCTTGTTAATTATAGGAGATATTATAAGTATTCTTACATTCTCTTTTATGTATCCTGACAAAGATGCCCATAAACCACAATGGCAGATATTTTGATGACTTAAAAAAACAGCACTTTATTTTCATCTATTGATAATTATAATTGCAGTTATTAAGCAAGACAATTTCCAAAGAAAATATAGTTTTATGTCACAGTCAAAAACTTTTAAAAAAATGTGTGCATGAATATCTTAAATTTGCTTCCCTATTTATTGGCTATTTCCACTGTTTCTATGTTGTTTTCTCACAGTTATTTTATTTATTTATTTATTTATTTCATTTCTATACCGCTCAATAGCCGAAGCTCTCTGGGCGGTTCACAAAAAAAAAAAAAAAAGTTAATTCATCTTGTTTTTTTTTTTTCCAGCTATCAGCACACTGTCGCACTATTCATACATTACACTGAATGTGTAGAGGGAATAGCTGGATTGTGCATGACATCTCTGCTCTATACAGAGTAGGGAGCCTAACATATTCTTAATCTTATATGCACAGGACTCTTTCTGCATCATTGGGAACTCTGAAAAAACAGTTGAATTAATCTAAAGTCTATTCCAGGGGTGAAGAATGTGTAGCCCTCCAGATATTTTGGCTTTTAAATCTCATTGGCCCTTGCCAGCATAGCCAATGGGAAGGACGATGGGAGTGGTAGGCCAAAACATCTGGAGAGTCACAAGTTGTTGCCTACCCCATGGTCACACATTAAACTCACAACTTGGAGGGTGGGAGCAGAGGCACAATGCACAACTCTCTTCCTCCACCCTCCATACATTCAGGTTCATGTGAATATAGTGCTCTTTTGGCTGTGAATTCCATATTGATTATTAATCGTATAAAGAAGTACTTTATTTTGTTTGCCCTGGAACAGCTACAAATCAGATTTTATTGAATGATCTCTGTACCCAGTTTCTCCACATAGTTCATAGTTTTAGAAACCTCTATTATGTCACCATCTTTTTTGATAACTAAAAGACCCCTCCCCCAATTAACCTTTTCTTGTAATAAAGGTATTTAAGGACAATAATGCTAGTTAACTTTTTTGTAACTTTCAATGTCTCTCAAGAATTAAAATATTTATATATTATATTATACATACTTCATTTTCTACATATATCCATATATGTAAGTATACTAGATAAGGGTATGTCACCACACTTGCTTGGAACACATGACTCTATACACATCTGGAGACTAATTTTCCATGTTCATGGAATAACTGCTTCCAGAACCCAAATGATTGCATGGGAATTTAACTCAAATGTGCCATGAGAACCATTTCTAACTACAGGCCTGGCTCTGTTTACTAGGGGACAGGCTGCTGCTGACTGGTAGAACTGGCCCAGAAACTAGCAACCTTTTAAATGAGACACAAGAGTACAGTGTAAGTAACTTGGGATTGTTTCACCTTAGGAAAGGAATGCACACAGAAAGTACTCTGGGAGTAATGGAAACAATTTTCTCCAGAAATGACTTTTATTGAAAAAGAACAACAAAATAGCAATTTAAGGGTTAATGTACAAAGGGTGTCCCAGAGACAGGAGGGTGAGATTAAAGGGTGAGGAGAGTGAGGGCATAAAGAGGGAGATTACTGCTAGCCAGAGAGGCTGCACATTGGATTGCTTGTTTCTGAACAGAGGACAGGAGGGGAAATTTCAGTGGGAATTGAAAATTGGCAAGAGAGAGGGAGTTGGAGAGAGAGAGTTATACCTTTCCTTCCTTATGTTCTTATGTTCTTTCCAAACACAGGAGAAGAGCATAGAGATTGTTAGCATCAAGGCAAAACTGAAAGAAGGTAAAAAGCAGACACTTTCCTCTGCTGCGCCAAGGCTTTACTAGACACAATTAGGAATGGACAAATCTCCCAGTTTTGGTTTCTCTCGGTTTCAAAGTTTTCCAAATTGTTCACTTCATCCTAATCTTTGAGAACTTTTCCAACCTTAAGCTCAGTTTGTTCCTAATTTTGAGAATTTTGAAAAAGTTTCCATGAAAAGGTGTATGCATTTTTATGTGCATTTCTCCTAATACATGCATTGAGTGCCATTCTTTGGCAGAAGGCAGGATATAATCAAATAAAAATTTGAAAATTGTACACAGTTTTGTCTAATATATACGTTTTTTGCGAACAGTTTTCCTAATACAATGTACTTTAACATTTTCAGTAATATATGCACTTTTCTCTAATATACACATTTTGTATTCATTTTTAAATTGGAAAACTGCATTGCAAACTTCAGAGAAGTGCAAATTTCAAAGGGTAATGGAGTTTCAGTTCATGTATTGATTCAAAAGTGTTAGTTTAAAAAACAAAGGTTATGAAAGAGTAGGGTAGTTCTGAAAGGGCAGTTTCCAGGTACACAAAAGGAATGTCTTGTTTCTTCTTAACAACAGAAGGAAGTCTAGGCTTAAGTACTTCTTTAAAGGACACTCAAGTATCTTTGCAGTTAATTGATACAGCGTTGATTTGATTAGATTAGACCTGCAGAAAGACTGGAATTTCTTGGTTTCAGGAGGTTCCACGTTAGTGTGGGGAGATGTGGACACTCCATTGTCCATTTCAATAGAGGTATTGGGGGGGGGGGACTATCAAGTGCACTTTCTCCTGATTTGCTAGATCCTTATTAGCCACACAAAATGGTGGTGGAAGAGTACATTTCAGCAACAGGTATCCTCTTGTGTTTACTGGCACTAAATATTAAATCATGCTGTCAGCGTATTTATTTTCAGCAACTAGTAATCACTGGCCATGTATAAATTCCCTTACTTTTCCATACTTTTTCCCATTCCCAAAATGGGAAGATTTTGTTGTATACAACATCTGTACTTTCTTTGAACTTCTAATCTCTCCTTATTAAAACATTGATGCACAACTTGGAAAGTTATTGTGAACTGCATTTTGCCCTGTTTACATCCCATGAGGCTAATGGGATAAGAAAAAGTAACTTTCTGTTTGGGCAAAACAAAAAGATGAGCTTCAAAATGCTGTGAGTGGTAAAACTCTATATCTGATTCAAACTAAGTCAAGTCCACATCTATCAGAGATCCAAAACTGAGAAATTATAGAGTCCCAATATTTAGCTAAAATCATTCTTTAAAACATAGAAATCTTAAAAACTGAACTCCTTTGCTTTATGTTTGAAGGGAAGTATTCTATTCTTTTTGGCATCTTACCCAAGGCAGTGTAATCCAAGAAAGGCAGTTGACTTACATAAGATGTCAAGTTCTAAAGTGCTTCTCCGCTAGAATTCTGGAAAGCTGATTTGTGCCCTTGCTCTAGGGAGCAGTTATGCTGTGCTGAATAGAACAGGGACTAGGATTAAAATTAGCATTCAGATAAATAACTCTGTGCATGGATTCCAAGCAACAGATTGTTCCCCTCTTTTTTTTCGACAGGGTCAATTTAGCTCTGTCACATCTGTCAGTGTTTATATTGAGCAAATAATAAGGAACAAAGGAAATGTAGTCCCATCTGTAGTCAATTATTCCACGTTTTCTGGTCCTGTTCCGTTTATATAGATCACTCTCATAGAGTTAAGCCAAAAAGTAAATTATTATTGCTTAGAATGCATTAACTCCAAAAGATCAAATGTTCAATTTATTGTGGTCACACAATTTTAGACACGTGTAATATATTTGTATTTTCTTGATACAGACATTATACAATATGGTGTCTTTAATTTAGGCAGTAGCAGATTTCACAGAAAGGGCTATGTGTATCAAAAATCATTGCTCTCCCCAAAGGAAACACTAACCTTGTACTCAGAAGAAATTATTGTCATGTAATTTCTTTTACACCAGGAGAATTCCTGCATCAGTTGCTGGCTTTGCATGCAGTATACGTGCACAGTCCACAAGTAACATGAGGTTTTGCATAATTATACATACACTCCATTTGTAATTATGTTGGAACATGATGAATGACAATAGCAGCCCAATTTGTTACATGCAGCCCTAATTGTACTGAAATAAATAAATAGGTAGTCATTGATGGGAGTTGATGCTTGGCACCCCAGTGCTCCAGGCTGGCAAGCAAAGATCACGCTGTACCTAGCCTTACACAATACTGGACATATTGTTATGCTATTCAAGACAGATAGAGCTCCGACCTCAGAGGAGATCCACTCGTGGATCTCTCTGCTCCCTCCCCAGCCCCTCCCAGCTCCGTGGCAGCTCCTTACCAGTGGTTGGAGCTCCAAACTCAGGAAGAGGACAGAGAGGTAGGGGGCATGCTGGTAGGTGGGATGGGGAGGGGAGAGAGAAGGAAGGAAGCATTGAGAAGATAAGGACTCAGAACCTACCACAGAATCATCATATTTAGAGTCTTAGACACAGCAAAATTGAGGCACATTATCAAAGTAGAAAGTTTACAAGAATTGTTTATGGAACTAAGGAAGGTTTCAAATATAATGCACATGGTGCTTATGTGCCAGATACTAATTTCCCTTTGTCAGGCATAGAGATAGTTTTATCCTGCTATAAAAATCTTTAATTCCAGAAGATCAGTCTTATGCACAAGGCAATAATCATAATCATTTTATTCTTTCAGTTCTATTAAGATTAAAAACACTACCAAGCTGCATAAGCATAGACTCTACAGCACTTACTATTTTAAGGCTAATTTACTTTTTTAATTAGAAAGCACAACAATTAATCGGGAGAATGCGACAATTTCTGGCCACAATAAAAACATCTGGCATCTGACTTGATATAACTTTGTACTTATACTGTCAGCATGGCATCTCAAAATAACTCCTCAAGATAATATGTCCTGTTTTCATATGACTATATCATAAAACTGTACTTACACTTTCTTATAGTTATGGCTACCAGCTCAGTAAGCATGTATTTTATAAACTTAACTCTAAAACTTATGTATGAAGCTTTGATGTACGGTATTGTATACAATTTATGATTTTCATTGAAATGGTTCCCACATATTGTGGAATGTATCCATAAATTACATTGTGCTTCTCACTTTAAATCAAACAGTTGAGCATGTAGCACATACAGTAGTGTTTCAGACACTTGGGGAATATCCAGACTTAAGCAAGTTTTATTTATTCATTCCTTTATTAGATTTCTATCCCATGTTTCCATTACAAATGGTGCTCACAGTGGCTGATAACAATAAAAGAGAAGATAAAATACAAAATTAAATTATAATTGAAACATAAAAGCAAAGAAATCAAAAACTTCAATAAAATGAAGAAATAAACAGCACCCATTTAAAACCTATTTCAGAAAAATGGAAGTCAGCTTAAAGACAAAACGAATATCTGAATAAAAATGTGTTTGCCCATTGGTGGAAGGACATAAAAGATGGAGCTAGCCTGGCAGGGAATTCCAGGCCCTGGGAGTAGCTACCAAGCAGGCTCTCCCTAGCGTTCCACCAAACGTGCCTCAGATTATGGCGGGACAAAGAGAAGCACGTCTCTTAAAGTTCTTAAATATGGGCAGGCTTAATGTTTATGCCTTCATCCTAAGGTACTATACGTATTTTATTTTCTAACAAAATTATCTGCATTTTTTCAAACTATAATTCCCAGGATTATTTGGAAGCCATGGTGACTAACATGGTGTAATACCAATACTATATATATATATATATATATATATAGCCTCAAACTTAGAGCTATCTGTGTTGTGCCCATGGGTAAAGATGTTCATTTTTACATCTCACTGTAGCCTCTTGCCTGTAGTCTGGTGAGCTTGGGGCACTGCTTGCTGGGAACTGTCATTTGGAAACAGGAAACAGAAAGAACTAGGAAAGAAGAGAATTGCATGGATCTAGGCTGTTTTATACAGCACCTCCAATGTTACGTAAGTTGACACATCTTACTGTGCGATAGTTGTGATACAATATGAATTTGTTCTCAAATTTACAATAGCTGTTTTAGTCTGTAGCAGCAAAACAACAAATTCTCTGTTTCTATCACACAGCTTCTTGCAATTACTTATATAGCTGTAGAAAAAAAAATCTGTACAGATTATTTCATAAAATAACTTTAACAGAGCAGTGGGGAATTCACTGGGAAATCCCATTTCTAGCACTATATATAGAAAATTTAATCTTTCACTGGGCAATCCCACCTCTGGAGTTTCTTTCTTTCTTTCTTTCTTTCTTTCTTTCTTTCTTTCTATCAATGGCTACATTTCAGGGCCTAAGAAACTCCCTGCTACCATACTCAAAGCCCCCCAAATTGACCCGTTCCCACTGCCACCAATTCTCTTGGAATACTTTAAAATCCCCTAGTAGCTTGGTATAAAAAGGTGCAGTGCACCAGAGATGGGCACCAGGAATAAAGTGTTGTTCAAATTATAGGATGGGAATGCTTAAATGTACTTAAATTAAATATTCTATATTACCACACTTAATAAGAAAGGTTTCCCTGCTAATAATCTCTCAATAGCTTTCCCCTCCAGATCCAATTTCCCTAAATTCTACCCCAGTCAATCCCTCGCAACCAGGAATGGATACTGTACGGCAGTCTTCCTCTGCCTTCAGCCCCTCCTCCTGCCTCTGGCTTCTGAGATGATGACACTGTAACAGGGATCACTTCCTGAAGCTCCTTCTGGTCAGATCTCTGACAGAATCGCCTTGGTTGGTTCTGGGGCCTACTACCTGCCTGAAGTATCACCACCTCACAACCCGGCCTCCTGCTCTACACAGCTACCAGCTCTGGATTCCAGGGCTCCATCTACATGGCACCACTTTCACCCTTCACTCTTTATTTATTTTATTTATTTTATTTATTTCATTTCTATACCGCCCAATAGCCGAAGCTCTCTGGGCAGTTCACAAAAACTAAAACCAAACACACAACAACACACTCTGTTGCAACTGCACAGCATTCCAGCTTTGAATTAGCTTCTGCTGGGATATGTTCACGATTTACTGTATGCTTCCCTAACAGACTCCGCCGTGCCCTTTCCCCCCATTATATTTTAATGCACACCTGTGCAGTCCCGTGAGTGTGGGGGTGCGATACTTCAGTGGCTGTTTTGTATTTTAGGGGTTCTGTTATGTCTGTCCATCCCTCGTTAGGTAAAAAGTGGGTGTTCTGTGCGCCTTCTAGGGATGTTCAAAAGTCACTTACCTGTTCGTGGATTATGCTGATGGGGGGGGGCGCTCCGTCCCTCCCCCCGGAATCCTCACCGGGGGGGGAGGTGCTCTGTCCCTCCCCCCCGGAATCCTCTGAGGCTGGCTGTGCTCTGCGGCAGCTCCGCGGAGCAGCCAGCCAGGCCAGGTCTGGCCAGGCCAGAGCCGTCCGCAGCCGGATTTCCGGCCGCGGAGGGCTCTGGGTAAAAAACAACAACAACAACCACATACGCAAATGGCAGTGGCTATGGCGTTCCTTATTTTTACGTTCCTTATTTTTGCCCTCTTAAACTATGTAAATATTTACGTAGACTATGACGGCGAAAATCAAGGGGAATGCAAATAGCATAGCGGGTGCTATTTGCGTCCCTTTTTGATTCCCTGTTTTAGCCTACGTAAATATTTACCATTTGCGTATGCGGTTTTTTGGTTTTTTTTTAACCCACCCAGCCATGATAGGCTACGTAAAGATTTACGTAGCCTATCACATCATTGTTGTTTTTTAAACCTAGTCATGATAGGCTACGTAAATCTTTACGTAGCCTATCACATCTTTCTCTTTCTTTCTTTCTTTCTTTCTTTCTTTTTTAACTAGAGTGGAAATGGCGGCAGTGGCAGCCGGTTGGAAGACCGGCTGCCACTGCCGAAGCCGCCACCAGAGCCGCCATCGGAGCTGCTGCCGCCCGGAAGATCCGCCCCAGGTGAGTCTCATCACGGGGGGGATCGGCGGGGGGGTGGCAGGCCGTTCCGCCACTGAGTTCAGGGGGCCAAATGCACTGGCATTCGGCCTCACCGTGATCTGTGGCGGAATTCTCTGCCATCCCTAGCGCCTTCATTTCCATGCCAACTGTTTGTCAGTTTCCTATCCTGAGACTCTCATGATGGTTTTCACTCACAAGGTGTGAGCAATATGTGCCTACCCATTGCTCCAAAATGGTGGCCGGAGCAAAGTTGGTCCTCTCCCAAGACCTCCCCAGCCCTTGGGCACCGAGTCATAAAGCAAGCACTGCAAAGGTACAAAGCTGAAAAAAATGTGCGAAAGTGTGATTAAATAAATGAAAACACCTCTCTGTGGCTCGGTAACTGCGCAGCTGCGAAGGGACGGGGGGATAAAAGGGCGTCACAGAGCGACGCAAGCACTACGCACACCTACAACATGCCCACTGCAAAATGCAAAGCTGGTTTGGGGAAGGGACAGACGCCTCGCAACCGCAGGAAACCCACAGCAAACAAAAAACATTGCAGCAAAACGCCTCCTTGGAAATCTGCATTTTCTGGGGGGAAACCACAGATGGCTGCAAAGTGGTGACTACGTAATCTGTCCCAAAGGACCTCGAGTCGCTGCTGCCCTAGAGTAAAGGCTCGTGTAGATGGGGCCCAGGTCTTCTTCCAGAAGATTTCTCTGTCTGGCCTTCTCTTATCCCAGCTCTGATCAATATTCCCTTCAGCTAACAGCAAGGCTGAATCTACACATAGCAGTTATACCGTTATCATACCATTATCATAACTATTGGTACACATGACACTAATGGGCACCAATAGTTATGATAACAATATGATAACGGTATAACTGCTATGTGTAGATTCAGCCCGAGTAATCCCACCTCTTTGTCATCCACCCTCAAACTGTCCCTGTCTTTAACAGACTGCTCACTGACGGTTTTAAAACTCCTGGCCAATCATGTTCCCCATGGAACTCCCAACTGTCAATCATCTTTGTTGACCCACCTGACTAATCAGCACAAAGGTAACTTCTCCCTCTAAACATTTCAAACTGCTTAAAGCCTCCCTTTATTAACCACCATAACCCAGGCAAATGCAGCTGTTTAAGGCTCCACACACAGTAGCAAAGTTAGGCTTCTGGCCTACTCAGATACACTGTAGTCTCACAGAGGTCACACAACGTATTTTAACATCACATGCCATAAGGAAACATTTATATACATAGCATTTCTCCACAAGAGGTTAGGTTAGGTTACCTTTTGTATCAAAGTAGGATATTGGAGTAAACTTATATTGACATTAGGTTACCTCATAACATCTGCTAAATTTCTAGGTTAGTGGAATGTTCTTTGATAAAGGTAATGTGAACTAGAAGTCTTGCTTATTCTCAGCAAATAGGTCTCAACTGTGTGATTATTCTGATGTTGTTACAAAAGCTCCCTACACTAGCCCCATAAGAATGAAAATGCCACATGTTCTATCTATGTGGCAAGTTAATAACGAGGAGAGTGTGGATATTGATGGATATAAGCAGCTGCCCTTTGGGAACTGGGGCAAACCCACAATTTCTTCTCACAAAGGTCAAACAATCACCATCTAGTATGAAAAGGTCATGACCAAGATCTCTCCAACCGAGAATTTAAAAGAAACATTTCCATTCCTGTGTTCATTTTTCATTGTTAATAAATAGGGCAGAAGTGTGTAATAGTAAGAGGTACAGATTATACACACTTTTATAATGATTAGTTGTTTCATCCACAATTGGTTCCCCAATAACAATGAATGAAAAGTCATTTTAATGAATAAAGTAATTTATTTATGCTCACATCCTTAGGATGTGCCGCTAAACTTAAAGTGATTATTTCGTAGACTGCAGAACCAGCTATTGCTTTCTTACTAATTGTGATACAATCCCGTCTGTTTGTGATACGTATCGCTTTGAGAAGAGAAAAGAATCATGAGGTTAATTTCTGCTTGCATTTAAACTGCTGCAAACATGGATTACATCTGCAGAAACCCGCAATTTATACCAAATGTCTATCTTTAAGTGTCAAACTTCTGCACCACTCTGTTCCATGAAATAAAAATCCAACACTTAAATGTCAAAAGAAAACACTAAATGGAAATACTACCACTTCAGCAAGATAAGTAAATGGGTTCAGGCATATTTTGAAGTTAGTGAAGCAATAGGACCATGACCTAAAACATTCAGTATCCCAGGCCAATGAGCAGCCGACCTCTTCAACAGGAAGAAATGTGAAATTTGGAGAGTTGATGAGAAAAATGCACATGTTCATGCACTATCAGCACAAAGTTATTTAGCACAATTGTTCCTGTAATTGCAGTACATTGCGAATGTTCAGTGTTCAATGGTCCTTGAAACTCATACTTCCAATTGGGTGATGATGGGTTCTGCTAGTAACATACACTGAGCTGTGAAGTATTACTTCCTGGAATTTTCAATCTGAAATCTGTTTCTCACCACCATCCCATGTCTACTGTTATTTTTGTTTGGGTGTATTTTGCTGCTCCCTCTTTGTCTTCTATTAATTGAGGAACTTTTAGTTACAAACAAGTTCCAGTGTCTGAATTCATATGTCTGAACTGATGGCTGGAGTGTTTTACAGTTACGTATTATACTAAAGTCTTGCAAATCTCTGTTTTTGATTGTTGGAAGCATACTACACAACATAAAAGATCAGCATTTATATATGAGCAAAACAGGTTAAGGCTACCCGAAATGTCCTAGTTTTAGAAAACTGATAGAAATACTTTTATGGTAGCCTGAATAAAATAGCAGAACAAAAAAACCCATCTCCCCCCCCCCATCTTCTGTGTCTTTATTTGTAATAGTGACAATAAATCATAATAAAGTAATAGACTACTATTGTGGAATTTTATCTCAATTTATGGCAGACAAGGGTTAAAAAAAATAGCATAGAGGAAAAGAAGGCAAGCCCTCTGTTAACTTGCCGTCATATCAGCTAGTGCAGATTAGCATGTGATACCTATATATCTGAATGGTTGCATTTTACACCACAACTAAATACAAAGCAAATCAAGATAGTATCAGACTGAAACAAAATTCCATTTCCTGAAATTCAAATGTTATTCCCACTAACTGACACATTTCAGTGGAAATATCCACTGTTAACTATGAAAAATATGCCTATTATTATGCATGAAATACCAATGTATTGCATTATGCTTATATTATTGGAAATCTATACTTTAATACTAGTATAAAATTAGAAATACATGCCTGTAAATCAAATACAAAACTCTTAAATCTATGCTAGTGCTGCTTACCAGGTGGTCTTCGTACTGAGGTGTGTTCTTCTGTTTACATGACAACAAGCTCCTGTGCTATCATATAGCAATGTAGAGGAGACTGGTGTGTTCTACAGTCTCTCATGAATTTTTAAGCAGCTCATGCTTATAAGAACATTTTGTAGTTTCATGGAGAGATCTATGCTTACTACGTGGTCATATCCAAAGTGATCATTTACAGCTGTTATGCGTTTATCCTTTTATTATTTTATCCTACATTTCTTCCAAAAGGAACTCAAGGCTGATGTCAAACATCCAGTTTTAGTGGCTTCAGCAGCAGCTTCATAGCACTGTCCTGTACTATATTGCTCTATTCTGTTGGTAACTTATTGTGACTGGAGTTGTGCATTGCTTTGGCAGTGTATCCCTCCATGCACGTCATGTCCAGAATCTGACAGATGATACAAAAGTCTATGTCCACTCTGTCTTCCCTTTGTTGCTGCCACAATACCTAATATAAGTACAGCCTTCTTAGAGAATGAGATGCAGCAGAGGACTTTCCAGTGTGTGGTGGCAATAGTAACAAAATTTAGTAATCCCTCTTTTTTTCCAGGATGCAGAAGTACACTGCATTAATAAGCACCACTGTAGTGTGCTCTTGGTGGCAGCTCTTCATCCTGCTCAAGGACTTGATGTTGTCAGGTGAGAGATATGGACCACTGGTACTGGACAACAGGTTCCTGTCCAGGCAGTTTTCAAATTAAACACAAGCTTGGTACCAGTGCATGAAACATCAGCAAGGTACTAGTGTAAGAAAAAGCAGCCTTCCCTTCCCAGTTTGAGAAGATGTGGTAGAAACTAATTTTCTATTAATTTCAACTTGCAAGTAGGAAGAACTTCCTGATTCTGGAAAAGCTTAACATTTTAGAAGCAAATTAATTTGATGTGTGCAAATAGATCAGTGTCATTTTTAAATGGGATCATTTTTATGACTTCATGAATAAAGTACATGCCAAAAATAGGAGTACAGTAAACAGGTCTGGAACTCAATCCATTAAAAGCTTCAGATGTTTTCTCACAGATTAATGAGTTTATTGATGAGTGCAGCATCAAATGTGCATGTTGTTTTTTGCATAGTATATTTTTCTGTTTTATGAATGTTTATAATTTTGGTTACTTTTGTATGATACAGAGGGATCTTATTTATATGGTTGTATTATTTTTATATAACCATACTAAGTATATTCTCTTTGTACATTTTATATGATTTGTCTCTAGTCCAAATCTATGCATGTGTAGTATTCATTCATTCCACTCAATAACCAATGTTCTTTGGTTGGATTACAAACAGCTAAAAGACTAAAATGCCATACAGGCAGTTAAAAATATAAAATACAATACAAATGTTTAAAAGAATACAATACAATACAAAACAAAACAAAACAACAGCACATGAATAGATAAAACAGACATAAAAAGCAAGAACTATGTCTCCAAAATGCCTGGGAGAAAAGAAAGGTATTTTCCTGATGCCAAAAAGATAACACCAGGCAAACACCCCTTTGGGGAGGGCATTCCGTAAGTGGGGTGTCACAACTGAGAAGGCCCTCTCTCTTGTAGTCACCCCCCTAGCTTCCCTCAGCAGGGGCTCCCAGAGGAGGGTCTCTGAAGATCACTTATGGGTCTGAGCAAGTAGTGACTCCAGAATGCATGCACAACTCCAGCTGGTCACACTGGCTGGAGAACTGAACAGCATAGCACTGTTTATGTGTACAGTTACCCACCCAGCTAGGGATATGCACATAGAAACTTACATCCTCCAGCAGAATCAAGAGTTGGTGACCCTTTTTTCTCCATTTTTAGAAATTCAGTGCACCCATAGTCTTGCCAAACACACTGCTGAAAATGCAAACTGACCTTCAGATTTGGATCCACGATGTCATAATCCATCCCAAGGACTCCTATCTACCATCACCCATATACAATCTTGCCTCCAAACAACATTTGTTACATTTCCTAATGATCAAAGACAATAATTTAGTTTAAGTAGTATCATAGTACTTACTAGATAATGGTGAAGAGTATTATATTTCTCTGACATTACATAGTCTTTGTTTACACTTTAATGGCAGTAATGAAGACGGATTAATGCTATTCATTTACTAACACTGACAAGATTAGCTTATTCTTGTTTCTATACTTTATTATTCTAGTCATTTCTCAGCATCATATAGAGGTAGAGCAAAATAATTAAATACAAAAATGGAGTAAATGCTAATAATTTCAATACAACATAAGGTAGAAATTTAAATCTAAAAGGCCATAATCCACTACATCAGCTAACCTCACTTACATTCTATTGAAATCTATGGAGTTTTAAGCATGGCTACCTCCATGCCTGATTGTGGCATTTACTTATATTTAATGTGAAATAAATGGAATAGCAAGCTGTATTGTCAAGGGGGTAAATACTATTTAAAAATGTGACTGTCAAATGAAATTTTTACAGTCCTAAGAGTTATGCTATATAAGCTCCAATATTTAGTTTGGTTTATACCTGGAATCTCCAGTTAAATGATCTCACTGATGCCAATGAAGACTGTTTCTCTTTTGTTTCCTTTCAGCAAAGTTCACACAATACGCTAACCCACCCAGTGTAGGTTGTTGTTGAATGGGTTATCATGATGTCTGAACGTGGTGGATTTTCCGCAGAGTGAGTCATCATATTGTCTGAACACAGCACTTTTTCCATAAGGTGGGTTATCATGTTGTCTGAATGCAGTGCATTTTCTGCAGGGTTGCTTGTTAACCGTGCAGTGTAGCTGGTTAACCACCCTGAACAACCCACAACAAGCCATGGTTTCTCAAGGTGGCTTGTTCACGAAAAATCAATCACACTGCATGGTTAACAAGCTACCCTGCGGAAAATGCGCTGCATTCAGATAACAAAGCGTGCTGTGTTCAGACAACACGATAACCCATGGTGGGTTAGTATGTTGTGTGAACCCAGTCTCCCCTCTCACTGTGTGATCTGAACTGAGGGTCCATACACTTACAATAGACTAAAGCAAAAGCTAACCCTCAAGTCCATGCTTGAAAATTAGTGTAATGTGTAGTTTGCCTCTCAGGTGTCCAGATCCAGAAAAATTATTATGAACCAACCAGAGAGCATTGGCTATTGGGTGATATAGAAATGTAATAAATAAATAAAATTATGCCTGGGACCTTGGTGAGCCAGTGCTGGACGGAATAGACCATACTGGGCTCAATGGATCATTTGTCCATCTTTTCCATTCTTAATAAAAGGCAACTTCAGATATTCATTTTTTAGATTAACCATTGGTTAAGGAATTTACTTCTTTAGATTTCTTTACTTGGAAAAAATGTGCCATTTAGGTTCAGTGTGCACATTATATTTATCACATGGAGGCCACCTGAAACAACCTATGTGTAATGATATATAACAGGGGTGAGGAAAACGTTTATTATGGTCCAGCTGACAAGATATGCTTGAGGAATTCGATCTTCATGAATTCCAGTGTAAACTGACCTGCTAGACTAATGGGCTGAGTGGAACATAATAATCCTTGGATTTTGCACCTCTCCAAATTTTGTGATGCAATTCTTGGCTCAAATAATGTACCAAAACATGTTCAAAAATATGACTTTTGTATAAAATACATTTAGAAATGCATACATTTAGATATAATACATTTATAGATATGTATTTTGTGAGGAAATATGTTTAAAATACATATATAAGTGTGCATTTACATACACATTTTCACATTGATTTTTTAAAAATTACATATTCATGCAGAAATATGATGGAACAGACTGGTGAAAGAAGAAATACAAAACCAACACAGAAATAGAGTGATCTATCTAAACCAGACCATGGGCTGCCAACGGGAAACATTTCCAGGTGCTGTGGCTTGGGGGAGAGAGAGAGAGAGAGAGAGAGAGAGATTTGCAATTATAGCAAAACGAACCAAAAGGGGGAAAAACAACAACATAAAAAAGCATATCCATTCACAACAGCTATTCACAACATCATTAATTTTTTTAAAAGAAGAAAAAATATTCAACACTTCTATTTCAAATAAAAAAATGTTAATATAAGAAGTCCATATATCTTAAAATGCATCTAGATTAAATTGATGGCTGCAGGATATACGTTGTGCAGGGTTCCCAAACTGCATGGAAGCCTACGTGTGTACAACTGTATGCACGAAAGCCTCCCTGCTGCATGCACTTGCGCGGTACCTATGGACACCTATGGGAGGAGCTTCATTTGGTTTGACTATGAGGAGTAGGGCTACTCATTTTGGCCCCATTCCTGCTCACATAGTGAGTCTACCCACATTTAATCATGCCTGAATAGTGCTCAAGTTACTTGAGCAACTGCCTTCACCCTTCCTACACATTGAGATCTCTGAAAGTAATCAGGCTAGTGGGTACTATGGAGAAGGCTTTTTCAACCTTAGCTCCACATTTGTGGAGATGTAATGACAATTCCAGTTGGGATTTGATATTACTGATCTTTCAGCAGGCATTAAAATGTATTTGTTTATTGCTACCCTTTCATAATTTTAAGGATTTTCTTTAGGCTGTTGTAATTGTGATGGTGTTGTACTTTGTGATCTCTGGTTATCTGCCTGATGGTTGTTTTAATGTTAACGTTACCTCTGGCTGCCATTGCTTAATTTTATTGTGAGTGAGCTCTTTGTATATTGTTACAAATAGTTTAATGTATATAATTTTCTAAGCTGCCCTGTGAGAAAATTTTCTAAAAGGCAGAATATACATTTATTTATTTATAAATTTATAAAATTTATAAAATTTATTAATTTATTTATAACAAAATAAAATTGTTATTTATTTTATGTTTTAAAAGCCTTTAGAAAGGGCTTTCTAAAGGCCAGGGCATTTTATTGGGCACTCATCATTCGCTACTCACGGTTGTTTACAGGTTCTTTAGACAACATCATGACCTCCAGTTTCTCTTCTGAGACTAATCAGCACTTCTGGTGAATTTTTTCAGAGCAGGGAAAATGTGGCATTTAACTGTGAAAGCAAAAGAAAGTGTGATTTCCTCTTGTGTATTTGTGCTGTTTTGCACAGTGCCACTTAGAAGTTATGTTATGTAGCAGAAAAACAGGAAAGAAAACACTCCTTGTGTAATGCTCAGATCTCTATTGTGCTACGAAACCAGAAGTGGATACAGCTGATTAACAGCCGATTAACAGCCTCAAAAGCTCTAAAGGGAAGTCCACAGGTTCCATCATCATCATCGTCATCGCTCTGCTGCTCTGTTGGAACCATCAGGGCAGCCATACAGAGCAACAAGAGCATGACAGAATGGTGCTGGGAAGCCTTTTCAGATCTAAAAACCAGCTGCCACTTGTTTTTATTCATAAATCTGGCAACCTGACCAGCCACCTGCTGTCATGCAGCCAGCTGGGTATGGCCATAGCAGCAGTTATTGTGGCAGTGGCACCACTGGAGAAGAGGTGTGAGCCGAGGCAGACTGCTGAGCACTGCAGCAGTAAACGCAACTGCTTCAGCATTTCTCTGAGTTCTGTTGCTGTTAAGCTCTTCTCAGTAGCTTAGCTGTAAACGGCCCGGCATGACTAGCCAAGTTGTTGGGACTCCGATGGACTGATAGAGTGAGCAGGAAAGAGTCAGAGCGCAAACGTAGAATTAGCAGTAGGGATGGTACATAGTGGATGCTTTTCATGGTTGGAGCAGTAGCAGAGGTAATAAGGTCAATGGGTGTGATCACACCCCTCCTGTCACTAACAGTAAAAGGAATACATGGATGGGACAGAATGGATCAAGTTCACTGCTCTCCCCTTCTCGCATTTATTTATCCAAAGCTGTAAACAAAGCCTGTGCATCTAGAAATTGTAGACACATAGATTTTCTACATGTCATTGGCGCTTTCTACATGTATAGGCTCTCTACATATATTTTGCAGGACTGTGTTTGTAGCTTTGGACAAATGCATGGACAGGTGGCCCCCTGTCCCCATCCACACATTCAAATTCACAGATTAATATCCCAAGCTCTCTGAATACAGATTCTTTGCTGATCCTGGGGCTCTGGTTTAAAAAAAAATCTGGTAAAACTAAAGTCTGCCGACCCTTGGTGTATAGCATAATCCCCTCCAGCACCACCGTAATGATTCTTAGACTTCTGCTTTGCAAGGAGTTATTTCAGCATCTGAGCATAAGGCTTTTATTTAAAATAGAAGCACATGGTCTGGAAAAGCAACAGTTCCTAAACGTTTAGATTCAAATTTGAATTAGCAGTTAACCTTCAACGACTCCTCTTCAATTTCTACTTAAAGGGTTTGCCAGAAATACCATCTACTCTAACCTTTTGTGCTGTTCTTCGAGGCAATTCTGTGGCAAAAGGCTTCTTGAAGTCCAAATAGATTATGTCTGTTGCTTCATTTCTGTCAGCTGTCATTGTCACTCCCTTGAAGAAGTTAATCAGATTTGTTCAGCTTGACCTCCACTTTAAATGGCTTTGACCTGTCTAAGTCTGTACCTGTTAAAATGTTCTCTACTTTTGTCCTTACTCAATGATTGTGAAACCTTCTTCTGTACTTTGCTTCCATTCTAAATATAGATGTCATGCATGTTTCCCGCGTGTTTCTAATGTATTATTCTTATTATCTTATCAGTAAGGAATTAAACATCCCTACCATTGGTTCCTTCATTTCATCTTTTTGCATTATAGGATCAAGGACATTAATCTTTCAACATTTCTTTGTACACTCCTTTCTTGTTTTTCTCACAACTTCATTTTTTAAACGGTTTCTTCTGAAGGTTCTTCCCACATGTACCTTTTCACCCATATTTACTACCTGTAAAAGCAAACAAGTTCAACACCAATAACATTTCTCGAAGTTTCCTATAAAATAGCAAGTTTTTAACAGTCAAAAGTTCATACTTTAACTATTACAAATGGCTTTTCTCTCTGGATTTGAAAATATTTGAAGCAATCTAGAATCATTGCTTCAGCCACCATTGGATAAAACCACTTATTATTTTTCCTAACATTTTAAATAAACAATTTTACTTTTTCTTATTTACGGTATAATCTTATATACTCCATTTATGCTCGTTGAAAAGTTGTAGAATACCAAGTCTCTTCACCAGCGTATCTTGAAGATATGCAGAATCTTTACAGGTGTATTACTAACCTTACACTAGGAAAAAACAGGCACCAGTGCAGGGCAAGAAATGGTGGCATTGGGGCATGTCCAAGAAGGAATGAGACTTAGTTCCTAAGGGCTATGAGACCTTGGTCATGCTCCTAACAATAGCATGATCTTACTCTGGTAAAAAAAGAAAAGAAAAAAGAAGTGATATACATTGAAACACTTCCATTAAGCTCAGTGAAGCTTAATGGAAAAAAACGATTCTTCCTCTCACTCCACCAATAAAACAGTGTCAGAGCAAAGGAATCTGACTAGCCATACAGTTAGTCATGGCACATTGCCAGAAGTATATATGTATGTCTGCCCTCCATATCTCAGATTATTTGGTGTGTAGCATGGCCTAAATATCACTCTGGCCTTTTCGGGCATTTTCTTCTCAGAACCCTTACAGTCATATCACCTCCACAGGGTCCTCAGCTTCATTTCTGCAACTGGGGGTGTAAAGGACAAATCTCACCCATACAAGTAAGCTGTGCGCACGTGCACATGTGGCAGGGGTACCATGCTTCAAACAGTGGCCATTACAAATCTCTTCCATATTATCCTGTCCAGCAGAGTATATGAAAATTATGAATTGGGCAAACAATCCCCCCCGGCCCCCTCATTGAATAGCTAGTAGCAGTGTCTCCCACACAGAAGATACAGGGTAAAGTATGCACTGTGCAGAAGTGGGTGGCCATGAACCCCTGGATGCAAGTAAGCTCTCTGATGATGAGTGTGAGGTACTCCATTCCAACCATTGCTAGTGCTGGAAACACACCTGATCCATTTTGCATTCAGGCACACAGATTTCCACTGCAACAGAAGGGATAGGTATTGGCTGTGACTGTACAACCTCCTCAGCAATGGTAAGAAGACTGAGGCAAGGGCACTGGAATAGCATCTACGTGTCAGTACTCTCCTTTGGTCGATCTCTCACAGAACTGTCTGAATATATACAAATATTTGTTCCAGTTGCTGACTGTCATTACTCATTGCTGTCCTTGTGCTTCTTTTGCTCACCACAGGAAGCTTTCCAACATGTGCAGAGGCAAGGTTCATAGAATCATAGAATAGTAGGGTTGGAAGGGGCCTACAAGGCCATCGAGTCCAGCCCCCTGCTCAATGCAGGAATCCAAGTCAGAGCATCAATGCAGGAATCTAAGTCAGTTCCCCACTGCCAGTGTGCAAGGCAAACCACAAGTGGGGACTAACAGTAGTGAACAGCATGTTCTTCAGTGCTGTTGCCACCTTTTTTGTTCTAGCTAGTCTTCTATACTTTTGCAAGCTTCTAGGGAGATAGTTACGTAAGAGGTGAGACTATTATTATTATTTGATGGAATTTAAAATTGCCTGTCAAGATTATCCTCCCAAGGTGGTATAGAATAAGTCAACAAGTTTTAACTGTAGGTGTCTCTTAAGTCTTAATCCCTTCATGATTTGTTTACAGGCCGTATGTTACTGGCATATCATTGTACTTTGGCCTGCACCAGTGTTTATAAAGTTGTACAGACAGTTTTTTTGTGTTCATATTTCATTTTGCTCCAATTTGCAATTAATTATGTTTGTTTAATTATACTTGACTTTTTTGATATTAAAAATAAAACTTTATAGTACATTGTTATAGAAGATAGCCTAATTCTTCTAAAACAAAGCTTTCTGGACATAAACTCCTGACTTTGAATTATACTGAAACCCGTTGTTACTCATGGAATCTGTGTGTCAAGAGCTTTCCAATGCAGTGTGTTTTGTGAGAATCGGTTAATGGGAAGGCAGTCAAAAAGGGATGACCAGCCAACTCCTGATTTTGAATTATATATATAAGATAAATTCTCTAGTAAACTATCAGTGTTCTGTTATACCAACCCTCCTTTCTTCCCTGATTATTGGACAAATGGGTAGTTATTCACAGGCTGTGTGTATGAGTGGTATGAAGAGATTCAATTCTCATCTGCAGGAATTCCTGGAGCATTTCAGATGCTCAGTTCTGCTGCCACCACCGCAGTTGATGCTTTGGAAAGCACTGTAGCATCATTGAGTGTTTGGGCGGAGGTGTAGGGCCATGTCATGGAGCATTATCCCCATCCCATATATGGATTGGCTTAGTCTATGCATGGTTAACATTAGGTATTTTCAGCATGCTTCTCCAAGATTGGTAGTAGTCAGTGGCTTTGACAACGAATCTGTGGGGGTGTCTGTTGCTCTTTCTGTGTTGTTTAAAGTATCTTGCTGTCAGCTTTGCAGTAGAGTGTATAGGATGGATCCCAACAAAGCTACACCAATTTTATATCAATATTGGCAGCCGCTTAGGGATGATGTGAGACTTTGTATGAGCCTGATTCAGATTCAACCCAGGAGGTTTGAAACACTCAAGTCCAACCCAGATGTGAGCCGTCCAATCTCTGAAGTAGGGATGATTTAGGAATATGGGGAGCCACATTCCAGAGCAAACTGACTTGATTCACAGCATCTGAATTAATGTGCAGATTGAAACATGGTCAACTCCAGCAGTGCTGGCTCCAGATTTTTAAGGGCCCTTGGGCAAGACATCCTCAATGGGCCCCTCCCTCAGTGAGTCTCCTGTCTCACCACCATTGTCACCAAATGCTATTACTCCTAATCCTCTTTTTCATCATTGCTACCACTTTCTTGTTTGGCAAGCAGAGAACTGGTGAGTAAGTGGGCAATGGCATCGATTGCTTCTCCTTCCCACTACCACCTCTGTCTGGGCCAGAGTGAGATGCAGGTGAACAAGCAGATTGCAATGATGAAGAAGAGAAACAACTCCACCAGGCTCTTGCCAGTGGGCCCTGCTTGCCAGTGGGCCCTGTCCTTGGCAGGTGCCTGACTATACCATTCCTTGACACCAGCCCTGCACTCTGTAATCCACACTCCTCTTGAATTCTATGAGGTGATCTAAGGGCTACATTTTGCTTGGAGCAGGGACATGGTATGGAAAAAAGAAAGCTGTCCCCATGGAAGCAGCCATTTTTTTTTCTATACAGCATCTCTGGGAAGGAAGGCATGTCATCACATGCTGTCACTCTCAGGAGCAATTTTGGCCTAATGTTCACTATGTGCAGCTGGTGAACTGCCATCAAGTAAACTAATAGAGCTGCTTCACTCCATTAACTTGTATGGGGTGAGGGAAAAACCCTGCAGGGGCAAGATCAGGGAATGATGGTAGGGAGACCCAACTTACACTGGTCCTTGATGTGATTCAGGACCCCTTTCCTCATTAATGAATTCATGGCCCTTTCCCTAATACCGGTTTTCACCGTGATTTTTTTTTTTTTTACATCTCCATAGGAACAAATGGCCCAAATAGTTCCAATAAGGGCTAGAAACAGATGCTGAGAAATAAAATTACTGGATGAAGGTGGGTCTCCAAAAGATACCCTGTGGGTCATATATAGGGGAATGGCCTTTATCCTGCACCTCCTGATTTCATCCCCACAGCATTTTTTCCTCAATTCAATTCTTAGGAACTAATGATTCTACTAGTTTCTACGAGGGCAGGAAATATGATGCATGTGTGGAGAAATTGTGCAGGACCTGAAAGCCAGTGCCTCCACATGGGTTATCTGTGTGGGGCTGGCTTTTCCACAATTTTGCCCCCATTATGCCCAACCCCAGCATCCCCATAAAAACTAAAGTTTTACTTCAGTTCCTTCGGAAGCAGAAAAACACAAACCTTGAATTTGATCAGATTTTGTTAAAGAACTCAGGTAAATTATGAGGTAATCTAAGTAGAGCTTTTGGAAGTTTGTCCATCTGTAGCCAATACTATTGGATTTGACTATAGGATTGCTGTGTTAAATTTAGCCCAGAGCTCAAAAAGGTGCTTTTGAGTGTATTCAGGAAATTTGAAACTCTGACTTCAAAGTATTTTCCAGCTCCTTTTGGACAGAGACTTGGTTAAATTCCAGGCAACAAGTAGTACAATTTAATGTGAATGTGCATTAAAATAAATCAGGCAATTATGTCACAAGAAATATTCTGTATTTTTGATTCAGTATTTAGAGATGCCAGTAGCTTACAAAAAATACAGTGTTGACTTCAGGAAGCTTTGGTTCAGATCTGTGGAATATCTATTCTTCTCATTAATTTTGAATTGCAGGTGTTCAGCAAAATGTGTCTCTTGTTGTACCTTGTTACTTTAGAAATAGAGAGTCCCTTGCGCTCAATGGCACTTTTCTAGCCTAATAGTTCTGTGAAGGCTCCAGTATTTTAAAAGCATTTATGACCTTTGAAGTTTATCCATCTTCCTTCTCTACAGTGGTTATAGTTAGCCTTTGGGCGCACATGCAACATGCTCAAGAAATTAGATTCTTAATGTAAGCCATATTAGAGAAGTGCTGAGAGTTGATCAGATTGCCAGAGGTCAATTTTGAACTCGATTGTGAATTGCTGCCCTTTAGCTAAGCCAGTAAATTTGGCAAATAGAAATTTCATGGTGATGGAGGTGATCAGAAACATAGGGCTGAATCATAATAGTATAGAGAACTTGGGCCTGCAAAGCACTTAAGCCAGTGCTTAGCTTTAAGCATCTGAAGAGTCTGGTTAAAATGGTTCTAATCATGTGTTCTGTGCTCCCCCTGCTGGTTTAGCAGCAAGTAATTTCTCAGATAAATGCCCAAAGCTGGCCTGATAAACTTATTGTAGGAGGTAAGACAAAATTGTTGAGGCATCATATATACATCATATGTATATTTCTCTGACTATGATTCAGTTACATAACTTACACATCCAAATTCTCTCAATAGTTAGTGAGCTTCTCCTTTGGTTGTTTTACTCTAATTGCCCCACAAGCATACCCATAATATACTATGCAGTGTAATCACTGTTTTCCTCTTAAATAGTGATTTTGTTGTATTGTTGTGTGTATTCTTCCTTTTTGTAGCCTGAATTTTTAACTTTATTTCAAAATAAAATTCTATGACTTTTGGGAAAAACATGTGCTGTGTACAATAAACAATTACAAATAACATACCTGTTCTAGAACAAAATATACATTTCTGGGTTTGGATATTGTTTATATAGTTGTTTTATTCTGATAAACTTTAGCAGAAAAACAAGTATAGGACTTGGTGGAAGACTGACATCAAATTCTAGAATCTTCTCTGTGCGTATAAGCTGGAAGATGAAAAAACTGAAATAAGAACTATGCTAGTCACTTTTATCAAGGTGTGCAAAATAACTTGCTTGGGAAAAATAAAGTTCTTCTGCCTTTACCCTATAAAATTACAGAACAATGGTAGTCTAATCAATAGAATGATACTGCAAATGTTACAGGAATTAAACCATTATAAAGCCAGTAGAGCTGGAGACGAAGGCCCATTAATCTTTCTTCCCTTTGGTGGCTTTCTCAAGAGGTTACCAAAAAATGTACAGCAGAAAAGTTTCTGTAAGACATTTGTAGTTAGAATACATCCACTAAACTTGTGAGTACTTCTAAATAGCAGAAAATGCTCACATAATGAGATAACACCTCATCAAAAGGCTGTATCTTATCCTGAGTTCTTTTAAACAGCAGCATTTTTCTGCACCTGGATGTTATGCACTATAGAGAAAGGTTTTAATTTTATTTCAAGCTCCCTTATCAAGCTATCATTTTACTCTCTGGATAAATTTTACGTTGCTTTAGGGTTTACAGCCAGAACTTAATGGTGAAAGGGCTGTGACAAGGATCAGAGCCAATCTTTTAACTGTTAGAAATGATAATTAGTCAGTTTAAAGATTTTTTTTTTCTTACGGAAATCTTAGGAAATAATGTATTCCATCTACAGAAATCAGCCAAGGAATAATGCAAAAATTGAACTACATAAATTATTCACTTGGTTCCATTTTAGAAGGGAAAAATAGACTGAGGGAACATTTTCAGCAGTAGTCTGCAAAAATTAAACCTGCAACTCCATTTATTTTTAATGGAACTTTTGTGCCTAATTCTTCTTGATAGGTCACATTGAAAATTCCATCCTTGCTGTTTGTGTGTGGCTTCCTACCTGAGATTATGGCATAAATAAATCTAAGCTGACAATTCATATTTATTTTGGCTTTGTTTACACAATGAAGGATTCAGAGCTGTTTCAAGGTTTTATCCTAGACAACATCCCTATATACATGCAGCAAGAATTCCAGAGCAGTTCTGCCACATACTTTTTTCTTACCACATCAGTTAATCCATGGACAGCTGTGTGTAATTACATAATTTACTGTCTGCATGGCAGGATCAAAATCCCCACTATTAATAAGATTGTTTATGGGTTGTTGTTTTTAAAAAAGGGCAAATACTGATTTTTGCGAGGGGTTCTTGACATTTTTATATTTTCTCTCAGCATCTGAGTCACTCCTTAAAGGGGTAAAGAAATGTGAAGCTGAAACAAGGCAAAGGGTTTTATTGTAGGAAATCCCTGTCATGTAAACCATGTAGGCCACAGATAAAAACATATCTTAAATTATTTTGTGCAGAGGTCATGATGTACTTCTAAGGCTATTGGAAGGCAGTGAATTTTACAAGGGCGTGGCTGGGAAGAATTCAAATATGAGCAACAAGGCATAAATGAATTCTTACACCCATTCAGGCAGGTACTGTGTTCCTAGCACCATTTGATATCATTCATGTATATCCCTCCCTCAAGGTCCTTAAAAGGGTGGACATTTCTGCATGTACCTAGCTGTCTTTAAGATAAGCAGGCTCAAATAAAAAGGATAAGAGAAAATGTACATCTTTATCATTATAAAAAATGCTTAAAAAGTGGAAGAGGAAGATTTACATAGATATATTTTTGTAAAAATCGATCAGCCACAGGTCATTTTCTAACCATTATACAACAATTCTTTCATTGTCTCTCCATAACACCTTCACACGTATTCCCAACCTTCTTTGCCCTATTCCTATTTATCAGTGAGATGTCTCCCACTTGCACAAGACTTCATAAGACAGCACAAATACATCTCACCTCCATTCAGCTTATGGTTCCTCGGACCAAGCCTATACATGCAGACAAACAGAAAATTTCTTTCTTTGATGAAGATGAAAAGCATTCTATATAGTCCATAAAAGACAATGCTGCAACAAAATTACTTGTTATTAGCATACCTATTCTTATAGAGCACAGAATGCATTAGAATGCCTCCATTCGGAGAATGACCTATATAGTTTAAGGACTGAAATATTTGGTGAAAGATCACCAAATTCACCGAGAGATGAGAAACTGGTCTTCCACAGTCCTGTCCATGTATTTAAAGTAGGGATGTCAGAGAATTTCGCCACGAATCTTGGGGAGGCCGAATGCGCTGGCATTCGGCCCCCCGAAATTGATGGCAAAATGGTCTCCCACCCCCCTGCACCCCCCCCCCGGGACGGGACTTACCTTGTGCGAATGTCCCTGGCGGCTGCGGCTCCGGCGGCGGTTCGGCAGCTGCGGCGGCCGGTCTTCTGACCGGCTGCTGCCGCCGCCATTTCCAGTAAAAAAAAAAACACACCAAAAAAATGTGATAGGCTACGTAAACATTTACGTAGCCTATCATGGCTAGATTTTTAAAAAAATACCGTGATAGGCTACGTAAATGTTTACGTAGCCTATCACGGCTGAGTAAAAAAAAACAAAAAACACCGTGTGTACGCAAATGGCGGCGCCCATAGGCGCCGCCATTTGCGTTCCTTATTTTGGCCCGTGTGGTCTACGTAAACATTTACGTAGACTACGGCGAAAATAAGGGGAACGCAAATAGCATAGACGCTACGCTATTTGCGTTCCCCTTATTTTCGCCGTAGTCTACGTAAATGTTTACGTAGACTACACGGGCCAAAATAAGGAATGCAAATGGCGGCGCCCATGGGCGCCGCCATTTGCATAAGCGCGGTTGTTTTTTTTGTTTTTTTACTCAGCTGTGATAGGCTACATAAACATTTACATAGCCTATCACGGCTGATTGCAGGGACGCAAACGGCGGCAGCTATGGCCGCCACCATTTACGTTCCCAGCCAGCCAGGATTCGCGGCGGAGGGGACGGGGCGCCTCCCCCCCGCCAGAATTTCGTGGGGGAGGGATGGGGCACCTCCCCCCGGCCTGAATTTAGGGGGGAGGGACGGAGCACCTCCCCCCACCGCGAATCAAATTTCGGGCAAGGTAAGTGACTTTCGTACATCCCTAAAAAGAGGTGGTTACATAGCGTTTTTCCATAAGAGGGTTTTGTTCTGCAATCACACTGCCTCATTCATGGAGTTTTACAGGATGTTCAGATGTCAATATCTTCAACTTGTAAACCTCCTGTATTTTCCCAGTGCTTTTTTCATCTTTTTCTTATCACAGAAAATCTGTTGAGAAAGAAAAGATAGAATAGCTGCACAATGCCTTCTGATTCATAGCGCTAGAATCTCTATGTCTGAAAGCACTCGAAGGCAACTGCAAGTTAAAGAAAGTTCATGCTACTCAAAAGGACTGTTTTTTTTAAAGGAAATTTAAAGGAAACGTATAACACATGCATCAAGAATATTTTTTGGTTAGAATTAACTAATTGGTGGGTTCAACCCCCCCTTTTTTTTGTAAAAATGAACAAACAAATACATGTTTTATAATAGCCAATATACTAGAGAAGTGAAGAAGAAAACTAATTACAAATTTAGTTGGAGCAAATTGTACTCATTCATTATATAGCTACAAAATCAACCGCAATCTGGCTTCTTGACAGATGTTAAAGACCAGCAGCTGTAGAAACAGTCTTATAGCTATATTAAAGTTCCACACCTGCATGAGAACAGTCATTCATCTATTCTGAGAACTTTGTCCTTTAACTATAACACAAGATTTTATTTTGGTAAATGTGCTGTACTACTGTTTCCTGAGTAAATAGTGACAGTAATTAAAGCTATTATGTCTCCTCTAGGCAAAGTGAACACCCGTAATAAAGTTGGGGAAAATATAGCCCACACACTTTAATTGGCTAGATTTGTAATTCTTCTACTGTATAAGATGAAATGTTGGTGAATGAAGAAAGAGGTAGTAAATTCTTGTTATTGCACAGGAAATTGCTTCAGCACTTAGTTTTAAATGCAGTTCAAAGTGAAATCTTATTAATAAAAAGAGCTCATGACAGGAAAAGTTTATTCCAGTAAGGCATAATGGGATTTCACTGGATTTTATTATATGAGTTTTCTGTACTATCTGTAATGTAAATAATCATTGATAGATATAAAAACAAGGATATATTTTCCCAGTGCAAAAAGCAGGCATGGGGGATGGGGTGTTCTGAATCATGACTATATTAGATCACAAATGGTTAAAGCCTCCTTACTCTCCACACCAGGATCTAGATGGGGAGAGGCGGGACATGTGCACTTATTTTTTTTAAGCCATTCATGCCATTGCTAATTGTGTGAATGACATTTCATCTAGTCTGGCCCTCATTTTGCTACATCTAACAATGTAAGTTCACTTCAGAGTCTGGACTGGCAATCCATAAAGTCCTGCAAGCTATATTATGTGTCCAGCACAAAGCTGTGCCTTTGGTAGTGGGATACACTTAGGACTAGGCAAAAGGAGCTATCAGAAGGCTTTTAACCCCCTCCAGTTCTATAACACCACTATGCAGTATACATGCTGCCCAGAGCACTAGAAAGTGAGTACTGGTGAATATTGCTGCTCTAGAACTGTGTCAGACCACAGCAATGGAGAAAGTGAGTAAGATATTTCCTTATGCCCACTTTAAGAGTACCATTGGATCTTATGCACTTCTTCTGTTGCAAAGCTTAAGCACAGGATCAGGCTGCAATAAGAAAATGGTTTTGGAAGTATTTATCTTGATCCAGGGAACAGGATAAACTATAGAATACTTCACTCTTTAATTTAAAGAGGAATGCCAGTGAATTACACATCTTCAAAAAATGCTTTCCAGATGCACAGAACAACCAGCTTTCTCAACATTTCAGTGTCTTTCACAGGTTCTTGGTGCATTGCAAATCCTGGTTCTACTATATACAGAGACACAAAGACCACTGATATCATAATGGCTAGGATTTCACATTGGGCTGCAATCCTTAAAGACACTTAGTAGGGAGTAAGCCCCATTGGATACTGGGATTTACTTCTGAATAACTACGCATAAGATGGAGTCCATGATCTCCCTTCAGAGGGACTCAGTTCTGTTCTTTGATAAACACATCTGCATATGCAGCTAGAAACTCATAAAACAATAGCCCTTATGTACGTATTTATAAGCAGAATCAAAGTTCTAGCTTTTAAAAACTTCATCTTGAAATGCTGAATTACAAGGACAAGGGTGTCTTTCAAGATAATTACATTCTGAAGTGCATTAAAAAATATTTCATTGTCCCAACTGGAATGATTTATACAACTGTTGAATTTATAGCCCTCTGCTACTGTTTTCTTTGCAAGATTTGTGGACAATGGAGGAAACAATTCATGCTTTATAGAAAGAATTATACAAGTAGGGAAAGGGTAAAAGTTTAAATGTCTTGGGAATATTGATAGTTACATTTATGATATAATTAAAGAATACTGAAAAGTCTTGTTAGCTCAACAGAGTTAACTGATGGGATCGAAAATAATAAATTAGATACTGATCTTAATAATACCTCCCATTTTGTTTTCCTTTCCATAGAAAGTTGACATACTTTACAAGCAGTAATAAATTTTAGTGCTTAAAAAGACTCCTAAGCAGCCATCACATCCTGATGAAGTATATAGATTTTGTTTCCTTGGTTGCATGGTTTATCGTCACTTACTTGTTCTGCTGAGTGTTTTTTTAAAAATAAATATACATCATTGTGTAAGTTATCTAAAATTAGTAAAGTTGCAGGTGCCCATAGCTTCACATATTGTACATTGCATCTCACAAATAGACACAGTTTACCAGCTTTAGGGAAAGAATAAATAAAGGAGAGGGGAAAATTAGGGGGAAACAGTGGCATATACATGACTCCTTCCTTGTGCCTATGATGTATTCAGGCACAGTGATTTAATTGTGTAGAGCCCAGCCTCCAGCCTTTCCCATCTCTCTCTTCCTTTGGAGTAGGTGAAAACTTGCTGCAGGCCTGTGTTTAGATTCCAGACAGGAAGTTGTATAAAACTCTAATAAACTGGTTACTTTACCAACACTTTTGTGAAATCTGAACGCTTTAATGAAGATGCAACAGACAACACTGTGACTAGGTTCACACAACACGATAACCACACTCAAGGGTTGAGCATCGGTTGTCATTGAACCATGGGTTGTTGTTGAAATGTGCGTTAATGTGTTATCTGAACCCAGCCATGCTAGCAAACCATGGTTTGTTAACCACGAACAACCCATGGTTTGTTGTTGGGTTGTGAACTGTGGGTTGTTTGTGGTTAACAAACCATGGTTTGTTATCGCAGCTGGGTTCAGACAACATGATAGCCCATGTTTTAACAACAACCACAGTTCAACAACAACGACAACGAGGGTTGGACTTGATGGTCTTGTAGGCCCCTTCCAACCCTACTACTATTGTATGAACCCACACTCAATCCATACTCAGCCCTTGAGTGTGGGTTATTGTGTTGTATGAACCCAGTCTGTATGGCCCATTGGTTTATTAATGTTAAAAAGAACAGTAAAGTTACTTATCCTTGTAAAATTAAAAACTGTAATGAAAAAACTTTGTGAAATTTGCCACACTGCAAACCCCTTTGACCATTTTAAATGTGCTCAATTGTACTTCCTGTTTTCATGATTTGTTGATTCTAAGGGCCAAGTCATACTCCACGTATGAGGTTTTTCCCCAATATATATTGGCTATTTTTAATTTCTGGACTGACTGCCCATGTTGTCATCTGAGCATTCCACTATCAACTAAGATTCTGATTTATCGCAGCATGGTAACTGCTTCCAAAAGGTGATTTACAGTGACACAGAATTCATAAAATTAGAGCTCACTTTGGAGAATGCATGCCACATGCGCAGATTATATACTGGCTGACAAAAATTTGCATAAATGGAAAGTAAGCCCAAAAGTGAATTGTCAATAATGTATCATTTCCCAGTTTATACTAGCACAAGAACACAATCAACATCTAATTCTAACATTTTTGGAAGCTGATTCATACATTACTGACAGTGACATGGAATTAAGCTTGTGGAACGTTCACATCCCTCTGAAACATTTGTTTTGAAAACCACATGGGTTTTTGTAACATGGTCCCTTGCCATCCAAATGTCACTCTCTTGGGTTGGCTGATAATAGATTGGTAAAATAATATGATGCTGTTAGGCCTTCCCAAATGTCTCCTAGATACAAGTATTACCAAAATGACATCAAAAGAAAACATGGGGATACAGCTTTCATGTGATTGGGGATCACATGGGGATACATGTGATTGGGGATCTCATGGGGATACATGTGATTGGGGATCTCATGGGGATACAGCTTTTCATGTGATCATTTCATGATACAGCTTTCATGGGGATACAGCTTTCATGTGATTGCCAGTAAACTGTTACCCCATGTTTAAATGTTTACTAAGATTAAGGTCCCCATACTGACACGATGATTGAAACCCACTATATTATGTTCGTAGATATAAACTACCACAACAATTGGAAAGGGAAATAAAAGGGAGTATCAGCAGTTCACATTACACAACAATTAGAACCACTGGATATTTTCCATTCACTTCAATGGAATGCAGTCATACTTGCTTTCATTCTTTGAAAGATATTTTAAAAAACTATATACTGAATGCTATACCAATAACAAATGCAAACCATAGCATTATGTCAGCTAGCCAAGGACAGTATATCGGTGTTCTAATAAAATACTCCAGACAAGGCTGTAAAACTGTACACCTTTGCATTCTCTCCAACCCACTCAGAGTCTTTCAAGTGAGATGGGGAAAGGTGATTTGCACATTAAAGTCCTGATCTGTTTATTCATGTGAAATTCTAAAGGCTTCTGAAATAGGAATATTCAGTTCAGTGACACAATGATAATAATTGTTTATAACAATAGAGCTTTGTATTGAAAACCACAGCTATCGCTTTCCAGAAGACACAGATGTTGTTTTCATTTGTATCCATACAGCTGCTTCACAATCCCTTTGTATAAAGATAAGAACAGGTGGAAGACCCTGTTGGACATCACCATCTTCTTTCGTTGCA
Organism: Heloderma suspectum; assembly: GCF_057233095.1. Taxonomy (NCBI): domain Eukaryota; kingdom Metazoa; phylum Chordata; class Lepidosauria; order Squamata; family Helodermatidae; genus Heloderma; species Heloderma suspectum. The sequence goes on along the minus strand of NC_139460.1, from coordinate 72,653,847 downwards.
GTGTCAGTGATAAAAATGCTGAGCAAACAAGTTCACCTTTTAAAAACGTTTGTGAAACAATATCACTCCCTCTTCCTTTTGCTTTCAAAAGAAAACATACTTTTTGATGAGATGAACAAAGCCTACTCAGTTCTCCCAGAGTCACAGTTGTTCTCAGTCCCATGGTAACTGCCCTTTCTGTGTCTGTGTTGGTTGTGAGCCAGAATAAACACAGTAAAGATGCATTTAATTATTTGTGTGTGTGTGTGTGTGTGTGTGTATAATTTCCTCCAAAGGAAAAGGGAAAATGCCAACTACTGTTAAATTATTACTATGCATTAATCGTTCACAATGTGATTGGAAAATATTGGCAAATAACTCTGAGAATGGGGTGCTTTATGACCAGTTCCTTCGTGCCATATACATGGTATATGATGTGTTACTTTTGGATATCATTAGCATTCACAGCTCTTTTAGGATCTTGCTGTCATTTATCACTGAAAATGATTCAAAACACTAAATCCAAAACAAAGATTTCTGTTCTGTGAGAGTTTCTATTTCCTCTAGCCCCATTTTCGTTGAGAATAATGTATGCTTCGATTAGGTTACAATTCATGTAAAATAACTCCTCATCTTATCCTCTATTCATACTTGTGTGAAGTAGTAGTTTCATGATGTAACCCAAATACAGATAAGAATGAAAATAAATATTTTGCTTATTTACCAAATGCTGCCAAGATAATGTTAAGGGCTCCTCACTTCCCTGAGTGTTAACTGTGAGGATTGTGCTACTAGGTTTAATTTCCTTTGGATAAGGGAGCACTGGAGATTTATGATGTCTTTGGAATATTTTTTTATTTTCCGATATATAAACAGAGCTTATTGGAAGCAAATAAACTTTATTATTTAAAATAAATAATAAATAAGCAGGCAACAAAACTGCTTGCTCTTATATGAGGCTACCTAAGAGCAACTGCTAGCGTAAGTGCTCTCACTTTTCTGTCTTGTTTCTCTCCAAATTTTAAAAAGTTGAACTTTTTTTTAATCTCGTCCACTTCCCCTCCTACTAACTGAATGATGGCATCTAGAGTTGTTTCCAAAATTCTCACCCTCTGGATTTCTCCCCTGAGTTCTAAATTACTTAATCTTGTCTCTGAAACAGAACTGATGTATTAGGAATCTTCTATTTTATTTTTTAATTTCTGAATGTTGAACAGAATATTCATTCTTTGACATAGCTTTCTGTTTCTTCCATTCATTTTATCATTTTCTATATATTTTTTAATTATTATTATTATTATTATTATTTATACACACTAGCCAAAAAGGCAATCTTGCTAAAAGTTCAAGATTGCGTCAAGATTTGTTTTGTGTGTTGTTTTACCAGTGCTCAGGAGCACTTTGCATACAACAGTAAAACATCATGCAAAAAGAACTTCAGTGAAATCATATATATGATCCCATTAAAACTGCTTTTTTTGCACATCCAAATTGTTAACACAGAGAAATAGATGAAAAATAAGTACAATATTGAAAGTTATATCAAATTATACATGCTCTGGAATTTTAGAAACTCTCCTAGTTAAACTAGTATTAAGGAGGATTGAAATGCAATGTAGAGTAAAATTCTGAAAAAACAAAGCAATCAAGAAATCTAGAGCCACATTGTACAGACAGGGAAGAAAGACAAGGAAAGAACTTCAAGTTCTAGCCATAAGGAAGATTGGTGTGCCAGTCAAAGTCGTAACAGCACAGCCAAACTTGTAACAGCATCATTCTCCTGAGTATGTGATTACCATCGCTTGAGAGGAAGAGCCAGGATGAGCCACTTGGTCCCACCACATCCTGCTTGTCTCTCTCTCTCCCTGCAGCCCTTGCCTAATATTTGAAGCTGAACTTTTGCAACAGGGACCTTTTTCTACTCAAGCCACCTCCTACGTGATTTAGAAACTTGACCTTCCAAGTCAATGGAATCGTGCAGAGAGCCTAGTTGAGTAGAAAAGTACTGCAGATTTTCAGCTCTTGACACATAGAAGGTTTCATGAATAGAAACATGCATTGCCCCTTTCTCCTCCTCACATGATGGTAATCATGTATGGTCCGTGGGGGGAAGGGAAGAATACCTAAACAGGGCTCCTTAAATATGCTTTTCTCAGTATTAATTTGGTATTTGTCTTGACCAAAGTACAGTTACTCTTGGATCCTGCCACAGCCAAAGTCTGGCTATATTTTGTTCTCTCTGTATGTTGCATAGATTCCATAGATTCATAGATTTATGCATAGATTCCACACCAATTCAGTTCTGCTGTTAGGCAGACATTAGCCCCTTCAGGCATTAACCACGTTCTATGATCAAGGTTAAAGCCCCTAGTAAAGAACTATTTTTAATTCCTCACAACAATCCATTAACTTGTTGAAATTTTACAAAAAAACATTGATTATATCTCAAAGGCCACCTGACTTATGGAGTGATTATACAAAGTTATATGGAAGTGGGGGAGTGGAAGCATAAGTGGCTGTTCTTTCATGCTTTCTATGTAACATCCAAAGGTCCAGATAAATGTGCATCTCGTGCATTCCTTTGTAGAAATGGTTGAGTATCTGCTTCGGATGATGGAAAGAGACTGTCCAAATACTGTTTTAGATGTTATCAGTTATCAGATAGCAAATTTCCATATGTGAGAGGGGGAGAAGCATTGCAGTGGCAGGATCCAGCTCCAGTCCACACATGTTCGTTCCAATATCTGAAACAAATTACATAGTTTGGGGGATGGAGCCTGCCACTGCAGTGCTGTCCCTCTGCCTATGGGCATTTCTTACCCACAAACCAACTTTGGTGTAGATTTTATTTATTTGTTTGTTTATTTATTAATCACCCATCTGGCCGGTCACCCAGCCACTCTGGGCAATGTACAAAGTATATAATAGAACAGTTTAAAACAATAAAACTCTACAGTAAAAACACCATATTTCTAAAAATACCCTAACCCACCCCAAATACCCTAACCCACCCCAAAACACCCACGTTTTTAATGTGCAGCAGAAGCTCATTAAAGAGGGGACATGGCAGACTTCCCTAGGGAGGGAGTTCCACAGAGTGGGGACCACCACAGAGAAGCCCTTCTCCCTCATCCCCACCAGTCTAGCTGTCCTGGCTGATGGGACAGAGAGAAGGCCATCTGAGGCTGATCTTGTTAAGCGGCCTGTCTGGTGTTGCTGGAGGTGCTCCTTAAGATAGGCTGGGCCAGAACCATATAGGGTTTTAAAGGTCAAAACCAACACCTTGAATTTGGCCCAGAAAACAACTGGTAACCAGTGCAACTCCTTTAGCACTGGAATGATGTGATCTCACCAGCAGCTGCCTTTAATCAGGCGAGCCGCCGTGTTCTGTACCAGCTGCGGCTTCTGAACTGTCTTCAAGGGTAACCCCACGTAGGGATGGCGGAGAATTCCGCCACGTATTTCAGTGAGGCCGAATGCACTGGCATTTGGCCCCCTGAAATCCATGGCGGAACGGCTTGCCCCCCACCTCCCCGCGGATCCCCCTCGGGACGAGACTTATCTGGGGCGGATGTTCCGGGCGGCGGCGGCTCCAGCGGCGGCAGTGGCAGCTGGTCTTCTGACCGGCTGCCACAGTGGCCATTTGCAGTCTGGTCTTCTTTTTTTTACCCAGACGTGATAGGCTACGTAAAGATTTACATAGCCTATCACGTCTGGGTAAAAAAAAAAAAAAGGTGTACGCAAATGGCAGCGGCTACGGCGGCTGCCATTTGTGTTCCTTATTTTTCGCCGTTTTAGTCTACGTAAATATTTACGTAGACTATTACGGCGAAAAAAAGGGGAACGCAAATAGCATAGTGGGCAGCATTTGCGTTCCTTTTTTATTTGCCGTTTTAGCCTACATAAATATTTACGTAGACTAAAACGGCGAAAAATATGGAACGCAAATGGCGGTCACCGTAGCCACCGCCATTTGCGTACACACTTTTTTTTTTACTTTGCTGTGATAGGCTACGTAAATATTTACGTAGCCTATCATGGTTAAATACAGGGACGCAAACGGCAGCGGCTATGGCAGCCGCCATTTGCATCCCTGCTGCCCAGCGGCCGGATGTCTGGCTGCGGGCAGAGCTGGCCAGCGACTCCGCAGAATCCCCGCAGAGCAGAGCTGGCCGGGCAGGACTCCGGGGGGAGGGATGGAGCACCTCCCCCCTGTCGAGGATTCTGGGGAGAGGGACGGAGCGCCTCCCCCCCACCGCGAAGCAGATCCGCGAAACGGTAAGTGACTTTCGTACATCCCTAACCCCACGTAGAGTGCATTATAGTAGTCTAAATGGGAGGAGACCAGGGCGTGTACTACCGATGGGAGCAGATGGTCAGGAAGGTAGGTATCAGATGGAGTTGATACAGCGCTGTCTGGCTCACAGCTGACACCTGAGCCTCCATGGACAGCTGGGAGTCCAAAATGACCCCCAGGCTGTGGACCTGGTCTTTCAAGGGTAGCTGTACCCCATTCAACACCAGGTTAACATCCCCCAACCTCCTCTTGTCTCCCACCAAACGTACCTTGGTGTTGTCAGGGTTCAGCTTCAGCTTATTCCTCCCCATCCAGCCACTCACAGACATTTGGACAGGGATTCTACGGCCAACCTTGGTGAAGATTTGAATGAGAGGTAGACCTGCATGTCATCTGCATATTGATGAAACCGCTAGGTATGTCAGAGATTCTGCCACGGACTCCAGTGAGGCTGGATTCTTTAAAATTCTTTAGAATTTTAGAATTAAAATTTAGATTATTTATTTGCGTCCCTGCTTTAGCCGTGATAGGCTATGTAAATACTTACATAGCCTATCACGGGCTAGCGTAGGGATGCAAATGGTGTCCCCTACGCTGGACGCCATTGGCGTCCGCAGCAGCCTGGCAGCAGGTGGAGGCCCTGCTGCAGATTGGCCCGGCCGGTGGCTCCGTGGACTGGCCACGGAGCAGAGCTAGCCGGGCAGGATTCCGAGGGGGAGGAACGGTTCCCTCCCCCCCGTCGAGGATTGCGGGGGGAGGAACGGATCGCCTTCCCCCATCCCCGGACCTCAGTGGAGCCAGGTAAATGGGGTTTCATACACCCCTAGAAACCGCACCCCAAACCTCCTGCTGATAGCGCCCAGCAGCTTCGCATAGATGTTAAATAGCATCAGGGAGAGGATGGAACCCTGTGGCACCCCACAAGTGAGTGGCCACAGGTCTGAAACCTCCTCTCCCAGTGCTACCCTCTGGTATCTGCTGGAGAGGAAGGACTGGATCCACCTCAATACGGTGTCTCCAATGCCCAACTGCTCCAGGCGGTCCAGGAGGATACCGTGGTCAATGGTATCAAAAGCCGCTGAGAGGTCGAGGAGAACAAGGAAGGAGCATTCGCCCCTATCCAGAGCCCTATCCAGATTTAAAGTCAATGGTCTCTTTGCCTTTAGTGTAGATTTAAAGGCAGTGGTCCCTTTGCCTTTGCAGTGGGGTTTCAGAGGGGGAGAAATCTAGGGACAAGTGTGATGCTAGTGCAAGATGTCTTGTCAGCTCTTTCATGGCCACGGGCAGTGCTACTCACTAGACAGGGTGAGTACCTCCTGCAATAAGCCCCCTGCCAATCAAATAAACAGCAGCAAAATCAATCACTGGATGCTGTGGCGGTGGTGGCAGCTGCTGCGGTGGTGGCAGCTGCTGCGGTGGTGGCAGGTGCGGTGGCAGTGGCTGCTGCTACAGCAAAGGTGGTGGCAGCAGCTGCTGTGGTGGTGATGGCAGTGGCAGCTGCTGCGGCAGTGGCAGTAGATACTGCAGCAGAGGTGGCAGCTGCTGTTGCCGCAGGACTCAAAAGGATCAGAAAGACATGAGCAGAGTCTCCTGTGTGGAGAAAGTCTTCCTGGAGGCTGTGCTCCTCCACCAACTGGCCTTTAAAAAAAGGTGAATGTGTGTGTGGGTGTGTGTGTGGGAGTCCTCTGAAAAGTGTTCTGCTCAGTAGCAAATCAAACAGGGATGAGGTGGCAGCGTGCTGGGATGGTCACCTCACAGTGATGCAATGCAGCTGCCTAACCCTAAACTATTTGCTGGCTCAGCCTGGCTCTTGCTCAGTGGCTAGTTTAAGCCAGCCAGAGTCAATCGGAGGAGACTTTATGGACTTGAATTGTTAATCTCAAAACTGCCTTATGTCTCTATGTGGTCCACTGGTAAAAGGATTCTGTGTGTTTCAACCAGGATGGAAAACACTTCTGAGAATATTTCCCAAAACAGATCCCCTTCCTTTTCCCAGTGCATTACATACCAGGTCAAACCAAAGGGCAGTGCCTACAGGCGCTACCAGGTCAAACATGTAACCATGACCATTACTTGACCTGCTGTGCCTAATTAGAATGCCTGCAGACTCCTCTTCCCACATTCCACCTTGGAACTAGTCTGAACTTGCAGGAAAAGTGTGACTTCACAATGTGGTCAGTGCTTTTCGTCCCCATTCCCACCCTCACCCCACCTGAGCCAATCTGCCTTTTACAACGTCTTGCCTGATGAAGAGATCTAGACATTTTGAAAGCTTTAACATTTTTTTTCCTGAACTTTTACTTGTCCTAATAAAGTTATTACAACAATTGGGTCTTAGAATTTTGCTTATGGTCAACACAGCTGCCTTTGGTATTTTGAGTGATCTTTCTCAAAGATCATTGCTGTTGTCTTTTAAGAAGTGTGTCCCTCAATGGTCAAAATTCATGTAAGTACAAAGCATATTCCTCAGTGGACAAATTTCCTATGGCATTGTTTCTCACTTCTCTTATGCCTTAGAAAACTCCTATGCTGCATGGACAGCCAATGATTATTTCTTTAAAAGCTCCTCTGCCTTTGTTTCTATATTGCAGCATGTTATGTCTTAAGAAACTCCTATGCTGCATAAGCGCTTTTATGCTCCTCTGCTTTTGTTTCTCGAGCACAATTTGACCCCTTGGCTTTGCCAATGGTGACCCCTTGGGTATACATCTGTCAGTGGCTCACCTTCTGCCCTCCCAGCCCTTGTGTATTATTCATCACATTAGATCTAGATCACACATTAGGATATATTTGAGCGATTTAAAAAAATCTCACAATGTGCATCTTATGTTTTATTGATGGTCTATTTTTCTTCATAACTGTGCTTTTTCCAGGGAAGACTGCTCAATTATAACATAGCTTTTTTTTTCTTTTTTTAAAGTTGCATTTACATTTATTTGTTCTTTGGTACTCGTGTGTGTGTGTGTGTTTGTGTGTGTGTGTGTAAAGGGGTACACTTTGGCCCCCACAAAGCCAAAAAGTTTGTGCACCCCTGTTATTAAATGTGTGGTCTGTTTGCTTTTGTACTATAAAGGCCACTTATAGCAGGCACATATGTTTGTGGGCTGTCTGCCTTTAATTTAAAAAATGCAGCGACTAGTTTGTAGACAATTTTTGCGACATAGCTACATTAGTAACAGGAATCTTTTACCGAAATCCAAACTGAATAAGGGTGCAATCCTATGTATGCTTAGACAGAAAAAAGTCCAACAACTGCCAGCATTCTTCAGCTAGCATGCTGGGAATGCTGGGAGTTTTAGGACTTTTTTTCTGTCTAAACATGCATAGGATTGTGCCTTAAGACACTTAAAGCCGGAGTGCTACTTTTCTAGCTTACTTCATTGACAGTATGTTTAGAAACTGCAACAATAACTCCAGTGAAAATAATTTATTGTAATTGGAAGGCATGGGGTTTGCTTATGTCTGAAAGAATGCTACTGAGCATGAGTCATCTATACCTCAGAAGAATGCAAAGATGTAAAAACAAATTTTGTTTGACACCTGGATAAGTGCCTTGAGGCTATAAAGCTGATGGCCTTTGATTGGAATTGCATTAGTAAAAAACTGTTGTAGACTGTGCTGAGAACAGGTTGAATATGACTGTTCGAGGTATTTCTAGAATATGGAAAGAATAAATAGATGTCAAAGTCTTGACGGGTGCGTCAAACAGATAACTGTAATTATTTCAGTCTCAAGGACACTTAAAAAAACAGGAAACATTTTGGTCTCTCTGTTGACACTGACAGTTTGTAAACTTGTTCTCATTGTTCTTAGGGAACTCACTGCTTAAAAATCACATGGAAATTGTATGGCCAAGCTTCAGGCTGCTAGAAAAGATTTCACGGTGAATGCTATAGTTTGGGGCTTTGGATTCCTATAGGCAGATAGGATTGTATTACAGAAGCCAGTACACTCTTTTCTTAAACATTAGATATTTGAATCTGTCCCATCTTTCAGTCCTTCCCCCATCCCTCAAAAACGAAGTTGCCCGATCAGCCCACCCTTTGATCTATTGGTGCTGCTTTTGAATGTCAGGTTGGCCGATAAAAAAAATTACTATCCATGACTTGATTGTGGATAAAAGGGCTGACCTGGGGTGTATTCCTGAGACCTGGGTGGATGACCTGGGTGGGATGGATCTGTCTCAGCTTCGTCCACGTGGGTACTTAGTGCAGCACCAACCTAGATTGGAAGACCAGGGGGCAGGGGGAGTTGCCGTCATCCATAAGGATTCCATCTCCCTCATGAGAAAACCCATCCATCGTAGCACCAGTTTTGAGGGTCTGTATCTTGTGTTGGGCCAAAGAAACAGAACAGGTATGCTGCTGGTGCACCAAATCACCCCGCTGCCCAGCAGTCTCCCTGGCTGAGGTGGTCTTGGAGGTGGTGCTGGAAAACCCTAGGACTGCGGTTCTGGAGGACTTCAACATCCATGCTGAGGCTATCCTGACAGGGCCCACTTGGGACTTCATGGCAACCATGACAACCATGGGGCTGTGTCAGTATATCACTGGCCTGACACATGTGGCAAGACATACCCTGGATCTGGTTTGTGTGTATGTGTGTGTTTATGGATAACTAGAAAGAGTCTGCCCCTAGGAACGTGCCCCAATGATCCTGTCATCTACATGAACCACACTGGTTAGATTACTAAAGGTTGGCTACCAGCTCCACTTTTTAACAGGTGCCGAACTCCATTTTAAACAGACTATTAATTTGACAACCCAAGCTGAAAGACATGTATGTTGAGTTTTCTGTCATATACAGAGAGCAATATGTGGATCTGTGCTACCTGCTTGCCTCATGTTTTTCTTTGCTAATGCTAAACTAGAGGTTGGAGGTTACTAAGGCCAGGGGCCATAGTGAAAGGGGGTCAGATTCATCTTCTGATCTACCAAATGAAAACAACTTATTTTCCATATTTTTTTCTTTGCTCCTTTCCCTTTGCTCATTGCCCCTGTGGAAAACCACATAGATTATCCCACCAGTACCACCAAATGGGGGAAAACAACATAGATTTTCCCGTATCTACTACCAAATGTGACAAAACACCATGGGCTGTCCTATGTTCTCTTTTCAGAAGCATTATGGTTTAGGTCTATGGAACTCCCTGCCATAATTTTTTAATATTAGTTAAAAATTAGACCTTACACATAGGGAATGCTGTCTCAACATAAAAAAAAACAACAACCCTAAAACCTCTGCCACCAAAATAAGTGCTTTGTATCTTATGGAATGCAGTAGTCTCGTTCCAGTGACACTGGCTCATGTCTCCAGGAGAATGGAATTTTGCCAATCAGATTTATTTTCCCTGGAGGAAGGTGGGATTCAAGTTTCTCAGGATATGCACCAGATGCCTAGGTGAAGTACCCAGAGCCCAAGAAAATGCAGTAGATTCATTCTGAAACACTTTGAAATGCTCTGAAACTAAAGGGACTCTTGAACAATGTAAAGTTGGGGGATTCTCTTTGGTATCTCATCTTTGCCAAGTGCACAGAGGCATTTCTCTAACTGATCTTGCATTGTTCTATTATGTGGCATTTGTAATTGCTTCTTTTCTCTTAAATTACATCTTTTGTTTGTTTTCACCCACGTTCTTATGAATACAGTCTACCTTGTTTGGTAACTTGTTTTCTTTAAAATTGTCTGAAGGAGACCCAGAAAAGAAAGTGGGACCAAGTCCGTCCCCCCCGCGTGTGTTTCTTTATTTTTGATGTCTCGAGAGCCACATAAGACTGTAATGGTAGCAGATGTTGAGAAATAATACTTTCCAGTAGGCTAAACTTCTGGGCAGGATTAGACTAAGGGCAATATTCCCATGAAAGGCAAGATGGAATTCAAAAGCAGTAAAAGGGTTTTTTAAAGGTTAGGAAAACTTCACAGAGCCACAATACACTTTTCCTAGAACTCCTAAATGCTTAGATCTTGAATAGGATGAAATCTTCATACTTCCTGCCATTGCTGTGAGAAGGTGAGGTAGCTGAGCAGTACTGTGAACTTCAAGGTCTCTTGTCATAACTTCCCATAAGTTCCTTTTCTTTACTGAAATGGACAGGCATGGGCGAATTTAATTCAGGTGACCATCATATCTACTATTGTGGGCAAGAATCCCTTAGAAGAAATGGAGTAGCACTCATAGTCAACAAAAGGGTGGGAAAAGCAGTACTGGGGTACAATCTTAAAAATGATAGAATGATCTCAGTACGAATCCAAGGCAAACCATTCAACATCACAGTAATTCAAGTCTATGCCCCAACCACTGAGGCCGAAGAAGCTGAGGTTGATCGGTTCTATGAAGACCTACAACACCTTCTAGAACTAACACCAAAAAAAGATGTCCTCTTCATCACAGGGGATTGGAATGCTAAAGTAGGAAGTCAAGAAATCACCGGGATAACAGGCAGGCATGGCCTTGGTGTACAAAATGAAGCAGGACAAAAGCTTATAGAGTTTTGCCAAGAGAACATGCTGATCATAGCAAACACTCTTTTCCAACAGCACAAGAGGCGACTCTACACATGGACATCACCAGATGGTCAATATCGAAATCAGATTGATTATGTCCTTTGCAGCCAAAGATGGAGAAGCTCCATACAGTCAGTAAAAACAAGACCTGGAGCTGACTGTGGCTCAGATCATGAGCTGCTTCTTGCAAAATTTCGGCTGAAATTGAAGAACGTCGGGAAAACCACTAAACCGTTCAGGTACGACCTCAATCATATCCCTGATGAATATACAGTGGAGGTGAGGAATAGATTTCAGGGATTAGACCTGATAGACAGAGTGCCTGAGGAACTATGGACAGAGGTCCGTAACATTGTTCAGGAGGCAGCAACGAAATCCATCCCAAAGAAAAAGAAATGCAAGAAAGCCAAGTGGCTGTCTGATGAGGCTTTACAAGTAGCTCACGAAAGAAGGGAAGCGAAAAGCAAGGGAGAAAGGGGAAGATATACCCAACTGAACGCAGAGTTCCAGAGAATAGCAAGGAGAGACAAGAAGGCCTTCTTAAATGAACAATGCAAAGAAATCAAGGAAAACAACAGAATGGGAAAGACTAGAGATCTCTTCAAGAAAATTGGAGATCTCAAGGGAACGCTTTGTGCAAAGACGGGCATGATAAAGGACAAAGAAGGCAGGGACCTAACAGAAGCAGATGAGATTAAGAAGAGGTGGCAAGAATACACAGAAGAACTATACAGGAAAGATCTGAATGTCCCTGATAGCCATGATAGTGCGGTCACTGAACTTGAGCCGGACATCCTAGAGAGTGAAGTCAAGTGGGCCTTAGGAAGCATTAGTAACAACAAAGCTGTGGTGCTGGAGAAGACTCTTACGAGTCCCCTGGACTGCAAGGAGGTCAAATCAGTCCATCCTAAAGGAAATCAACCCTGAGTGCTCATTGGAAGGACAGATACTGAAGCTGAAGCTGAAATATTTTGGCCACCTAATGCGAAGAGAAAACTCCCTGGAAAAGACCCTGATGCTGGGAAAGACTGAAGGCAAAAGGAGAAGGGGACGGCAGAGGATGAGATGGCTAGATAGCATCACGGATGCAATGAATATGAACTTGAGCACGCTCCGGGAGAGAGCGCAGGACAGGAAGGCCTGGCGTGCTATGGTCCATGGGGTCACGAAGAGTCGGACACGACTGAACGACTGAACAACAACAACAACACAACAGCATTGTATTCTTTTACTTCACTTTATCATAGATGTTTTTCTTATAGGAAGGTGGGAGGGGTCAAGTGCCTCAAGTGTGGTCTGTGGGTTTTTTGTTGCTGACTTCTATTCATTCACACAATAAAATATAAGAAGATTCATTGTGTTAAGCAGTCAGATTCATAACATTATCTAATCAGATACAGGAAGATTCATGAACTTTAATCAGATAATGAATGGGTTAGAGGAAGCAATATTTTAGTGTTCTGTCCACAAATGGTTTGGCTTTTATTTAAGACATGGAAAAAATATTTGGGTTACGATGACATACAACCTATATTTACTGATTATAGCCTAGTATAATGGAAATAGCATTATGTAGTAATGTGTTGAATTCATAATCGTTGTTAGAGGACTTACAAAATAACTTATAGTTGCTTATCTTCTTTGGTTTCTGGGACAAAGAACAACTGTCCAATAATGCAGGAAACTGATGTAACTTCTTGTCTTCATTTGTATGAATAAATCTAATAAATAATACAACCAATAAACAAATTATTTAAACATACGCGTGGAATCATTTGGACCAATAAATCTATCTCAGTGATGAAATAAAAAATTAGAAAAGATTTTTTTGAGGGTTATGTTGAAGTTCTTTGTTTCAAGTGATTGATAAAAATATGAAGAGATGGAAGAAATTCCTGTATGTTGTACATTTTCATTTTGTATTATATGAAAAGGAGTAAAACCTTTGCAAGTGAAACATATTTAGCTTCAAACATTAGGCACGTTACAGAACATATATTTCTATCTTGTCATTAGAGCTGAAAAATGTAGAGAGTGTGAATAGGCAGAAAAATGCACACATATGCCTTAATATACTGCTGTATCTTCATGTTCTGCTACCATAGGTAGGACAATAATGGCATATTACCTTTTGAAAAACATATAACTTCAGGCCATTCAAGACAGTCAGCTGTCATGATTTAAAGATTATAATGTACTATTCAGTCCACACATAATAGATTGTGGGGGAGGAGGGAATAGCCCTACTGTAGGAGTTTTGAATTTTTATTTTTTAAAGTAAAACTTTCAAAATGGTATGGGAATAGGAGACAGCATTGTGTTTCTCATCACTAGTGGTATTATTGACTATATTCAGTAGCGGCTGTGATACTTGTGCAACCATATATCACACAGCCCTTAAAACATTGATAGATATGCATGTTAGGGGAATAATAACATTTTCTCACTATCACAATATTGTGCTTTGAACAATATTGTTCAAAACACAATAATGTGTGCTTTGTGATATCCCCAGAAAATGTGGGAAAAGTGCTATCCCCAGAACTGAAGTGTTGAATTGAGGGGATGTTCTGGGTTTCTTTCTTTCTTTAGGCATTTTCTATACCTCACCTCATCTAAAAAATGGATTCCAGGATGGTGTATATACAATTTCAAAACACAATATAAATTAAATATCATAAACAATAAAATTGAGAGGTGACGAAAAAGAAAAACATTGAACAAGCTAAAACCATACAATTAGTTTAAAATGCTTGGGCATATTAAAATGTCTTGACTGGGTGCCAAAAAGCATACAATATCAGTACGTGTAACCTGGATATGTGGGAATCCAGGTTTATAATTTTTATATATGGAGAAAGATAGACCCCTGCTCCAGAGCCTCCTTTAACTCCTTCAGAAACAGTTTTCAGAGGGGTAGCTGTGGTAGTTGTGAGATGGCCAGAGCTTTGGCTATTGGGTGGTATAGAAATGTACTAAATAAAAAGTCTGTTTCAGCAAAAACAGTTAAGGTGTCTGGTGACACCTTAATTTCTAACAAATATATTCTGGCATAAGCTTTCGTGGACACTGTCCACTTCATCAGATGCATGAAGTATTAACGCCAAACTGGCAAAACTATATACACATGCTGGGTGGGGTGGAGAAGGGAGGAGAGATGTAAACTGTGTTGTCAGAGGATATTGATATACAAAAATACAGAGAGTTATGATTGCCTTAGCAGTTGCCTTTCACAAAACATTGTTGGCTGATAAGCCATCATTGCAAGGATGAGCCGATTAACATATACTGTATGATTTTTTAAAAAATTGTCCTTATTCAAGGCACAGGAAATAGAGTTGAATCTCTTGATGAATTGTACTTCAGCCATTTCAGGTTGAGATCTGTCTTTGAAATTCCTTTGTTCAAGAATGTCCACCTTAAAGTCATTCACACAGTATCTCAGGTCAGGAGGTTGAAGTTTTCTCCCACAGGTTTCTGAACATTGCTATTTCTTATATCAAATTTGAGGTGATTTATACTGAGTCTGGCCTGTTTGTCCTATGCAGAATGCTGAGTTACAGGTTAAAGATTACAAGTTGCTTTGCTGGTTAATACATTAGCATATTTGCCCAGGAGTCATTTACCCACATGGGTAGGCCAACATCCAGGCTAGGTAAGACAATTTTCCATTTTCCAGTTCAACATGTTTACTAAGGAACCAAGAGAGAGAAACTGAGAAATAGTCAATTGCTTTTAAAAATAAAATGAAACATCAAACTTGCTCACTACCATTCAATTATCAGGATTTTAAGATTAAGTCACCAAAGACCTTATGGTGGGGTGGGGGTGGGGCACGTGCAAGAACTCTTCAGTGTTAACCCCTTATTCTAGTTGAAAGTCTTGTTAATTGCTGGAAACTGCATGAACAACATCAGCTGCTTTGTTAGTGCATATAGGTTCATTAATCCCTTTTTGCTGATTGGTGTAAACAACATGACCAAACTGACTAAAGACCCTTTTGTTTAGGAGGACCCACTTGTTTGGGATTAATTCTCCTGATAGTTCCTTGCAAATATTTTCTGGGATTGTTGTCCCCCATCCTGATCTGAAACCCTCTCTTGTTTGGGGGGTGGAGGAGGTTGAATTTCCAGGCAGGTCTACAATTCCTAGGAAGCAAAGAGAAATGCAGTAAGACACTTACATACAGCTCCCTCCATCAGTGTGTTTGAGTTTTCCTAGGTTTGGCCTCCTGGACTTCATTTCTGTTCCCACTGTGGTGCCCAATCAGTCTGCAGCACGTTGGGCTAGTTCTCAGATTTTGGGGGCATTTTGTGCATTTTTCTTTTGTAGGTTCCACAATTTGTGCAAATTTCTGAGCAAAATGTTCAGACAATCCTCAAACTGGCCTGACTCGCCACAGACCGACTTGGGCATCACAGCAGGAACAAGAACGAAGACTGGGGGACATTTTAAAAAATGCATCAAAACGGTTCCTGGAGTTCAGAGAAAAGCCCACAACTCTGCTCACAAATGTAAATCGAGTCGTACATGCTGCGGAATTCCGTCACGCCAAAAAAGAACCGGATTTTCCAGCGACGGAAATCCCTATATAGCTTGTAACTACTGAGCTGATTCTGAATCAAGCCAAGAGAAATGTAATCACTAATCATCACTCCAGTATTACAAATGAATCCAGAAGCTGAGACCATAACATAGTGGCTTGCCTCAGGCCACCTAGTGAGTTTGTGATTAAGGTAAGATTTGATTTTGAATCAAGAATGTACCACTTACACATGCTCCAGCAGCTCAAGCAGGAAATGAGCAACAAAAGATGGCATCAAGAACATTTCTTGCATGAAAATAACGGATTAAAGCCTTACAGGAAAAACATACTAGCCTAAATTGTCCTAAAGTAAATATTTAGCCCTTCTCTCTACACATACGTTCCTTATTCATTGACAATATTACCATCTTTCCTGTTGAGCAGAAACATAGCTTGGCTTTATCTCTCCTCCATATTTAGTCTGTTGTCAAGTTGTGTCATTTGTCTCTTTACAATGTTGCAAAAATATTTCTTAGTCCCCTTAGCAAAACCTCTGGTCCATACCCTAGTCATCCCTTGCCTAGACTACTGCATTCTTCTTTCAGGTTGCCTCACTTTGGTCCCCTCACATCTACCCAACACTCTGCTGCCAAAATCATTTACCTCTTTCATTGCTCTAGTCACGTGACACCCTTACTTAGACCTCTACACTAGTTCCTCTCTACTCCCACTTTGAGCACAAGCTTCTTGTCCTTAACTTCAAAGTCCTCCATATCTTGCTCCTCCTTTTCTCTTTTACATCCTGATACATCCTTGCCTGTGCCCTTTGCTCCTTCATCTCCACCTTCCTCCCCTGTCAAAAGCTGCTGCCCTTTTTCCCTTGCTGCCCCATGTGCTTAGAACTGCCTGTGTAATGCCACATTTCTTACTTCCTTCAAATCCTTCCTGAAAACCCACCTTTCCCATGAAGCCTTTGGCACAACCATTTCATTCCCATGTTCTTCTTCAACTGAGCTTGTAGCTAAGCTTAAGCACATGTAACTAAAACAGTTGCAGATTGCTTCTCTGTTTAACCCTGCCTCAACTTCCTTACCCTTCTTTTGTTTCCCTTCTGTCAAAGTTTGGATTGTAAGCTCTTCAAGGCAGGGACCTGTCATTTTGTACTCTGTAAAGTTCCATTGCACACTGATGGTGCTATTCAAATAATAAATAAATAACAACAGATTACTAAAAAAAAAAACCCAACCAAGCTGCATTTTCAGCCACAACACAAAACTTTTCCTGGTGGTCTTGGACATAAATTACAAAGTAATATTGTGGTTGTCTGCCACAAAATTATAGACCTAAAGTCACTAAAATTCAAGACCTAGTAAATGAGACTATTCTTTCTTGTCATTCCCCCAGGACCACAATGTTATTACATAAAAGGAAACGGAGATGTAGGACATATTGGTTCTACACCTAATCTTCAAGAACTATTTATGTATTTTATAAAGAGCAAATCACCCAAGGATTGCCTCTCTCTGAAATGTTGCTGGTTAAATTTAGTCAGTGAGGAAATATGCTTGCAATATTCCTATTCTGTATAGCACACCAACATCTAACCTTTTTCAATTTTTATTGTTTTTATTTTCTGTAAGGCATTGTTTGTGTTTAGTATAAATTCTGTACTTATATTTTTCATTAGATTAAAAAAAATAATTAAGGTGTTTCTTAGGGGGTGATACATAGGCCATTTACTGAGTCCCTTCTATGCCTCACTAACAGCCTGTTCCTATGGAGCCTGTTTTAGCTGCAGCATCACAAAAGGAGTCCCCCCCCCCAGTTTTCACTTCTGCAGCTAAAGTCACATTATAAGCATAGCAAATGAAGCAGCACAGTCAAAGAAAAAACACTAGAAAAACCTAATCTTGAATCCTGGGGCAATCGCATTTTTGCCCCACCTCGTGTGAGTGGCTTGCATGGCATAGTAGAACCAGATCTTTTTCAAGACAGTCATTAGAATTTTCACTCTTAAGATACGTTACATTGCTAAAAATGAGAATTGGATTCTCTGTCCAGTATTTATTCACATAGTTGGTGAAGAACAGTCATTGGAGATGCAAGCTTCTTGTAATAGCTTCTGGCATTTTTCAGTTTTTATATGTGAGATAAATTTTTCAATTTCCAGTCTTTGGCCTTTCTGATGAAACTGCTCACTAGGGTGCTTACTGTAGCAATTCTGTATTGTCTTTGTTTAATACAGACACCTATCCCTTAGGAAGCAAGTGGATTTCAATTGCTTATTATACACAGCCCACTGAGCAGACATCCAGTGGTGATTTTTGCTCAGCATTAGCCTCAACTTTAAAAAAACCCTGGTAAATATATTTTAAAAAATACCCTCCAGTCCTGATTGACAATACTACAAGAGGTTGATCTTTGAGGGCATTTGCAATTGAATAGTATCTTGCTGATGACTATGGATTCCTGAATCCCAAATTCCCATGTACAATAATGGAATATCAATATATAGGCATATCCAATTCTCAAGCTTCTAATAACTGAAATTCATTTTTTTTACTCATTTGAGAGCAAATAGTATTTTCCCAGTTCTAATATTTAACAATTCCTGCAAAGTACACCGTAAATGAATGTGGAGATGCAAGGTATGCAATATCTTAATGACTATTTCACTGCAATAGGGAATCTCTTCCATGTACTCCTCTTCCAGTTTCCTTTAAGGTTATATTTTTCATCCACCTTAGGGGAACACTTTAGTTCCATTAATGTGTAATAGGAGTCCACAATTATAGATATAATTTCCAAATTTTTTAGGCTTCATATAAATTAAAACTCAGTAATATTATTCATCACATGGATTCTGAAGGAGCACATCTGTGGATAGTTTGTACCTGGTAGAGGCAGAGCTGTTGTTGCTGGTCAATTAGTCTATTACATTTCTATGATTCTAGCAGTCTTCATTCCTAATAATCAGTCTAAACCAAATCTGTCCATAACCTAAATTACCTCATGGGATACCTGCAAGGCTAAAATGCCTCTCTAGGCGTCTATCACTCCCTCTAAGAGTGAGCTCAGAGCCTTCCCACCAATAGAAATGTAGCCAAAACAGGGCCACTGAGAAACAAGAGGGACGCATCTGCATGCTCGCAAAAACTCTAAGAGTTGCAGAAGTAAAGAAAAATCTAAACTGGCCTAGACAACATAGGGGGACACCCACCCACCCAGCCCAATGAGGCTTGAGTATGCTCAGTGCTTACCAGGACCCATGGAAAGTTGAATGTCAGTTAGAAAAGAAAAACAGAAAACTGCAGGTAGGGGAGAGAGTGGGTTGGCTTGCTTAAGCCCCTTGCAGTTTATAGTATTGTTATGCTCCTGCAGCCCACTTCTGAGAGGTGAGAAGTTTCAGGGGCTTCAGCACTTACTCAGACTTCAGTTTCCTGAGAAGGAGGATGCTGGAGACTTGTGTCGTTTCTTTCATAAAAGATTTATTTCAACTGTGCTCAAGATGAGGTTCCACAACATTACCAGTCCAACAGTTGCGAGCGGAGATGGGTCAAAGAAGACGCAGACAACAAGCTTGTGTTGAAAATTGGGCCACATTTATAGAAATATTTGCAAAGGGGTAACTAGGATGGGCATCTAACTGTGTCAGCGGTTAGCTGACACTTCTTGGGTGAAAACACACCCAGTCTGAGGGGTGGCAGTGATCTCGCCATCCCTCCGGACTGCCCCTTCTGGGGGAGGTAGACCTTCCGGTGTCACCCCCAAGCCGGTGCCGCACAACACCTGGGTGAGTGAGTAGGGTTGGTCTCCCAGGCAACCCTTATCCCCCCGCCGACCTGCACAACCCATTTGGGGGGCCTCAGGTGTCACCTGTCACCATAAGGTGCCTCTGCGTGCACACCATCCCTTCTCCCTTTCCTGTTTTGCCCGTCCTAGCCGCCAAGTGGAATGTGACCGATGATATAGACTGTATTCCCTTACAGGACACACTCAACCCGCATAACAGTGTGACTTAGGCGAAAAAGACTCACAGTCCTAGGCCAATCTGGCTGTGAGCCAAAAAATTCCTACATGGCTCCCGAAGGGGCAACCGGCAAAAACCCACACTGCTAAGGGGAGGGTGGGAGGGAGCTGCGTTGCGCCAAAGAGCTGAGATAGGGAGGGGGGTCGAGTTTAAGACAACTCGGCCTGCTCCTCCCCGACTGGTGGTGCGACTGGGGTGCACCAATCAGAGGCCCCTACATCTTGTCACCCCACCCGCCCGCAATGGCCCCCCCCTTTCAGCCAGACAAGCTGGCGCCGGGTAGGGCATTTGCGAGAGGAGATGGGTAAAAGAAGACGCAGACAACAAGCTTGGGTTGAAAATTGGGCCACATTTATTGAAATATTTGCAAAGGGGTAACTAGGACGGGCATCTAACTGTCAGTGGCTAGCTGACACTTCTTGGGTGAAAACACACCCAGCCTGAGGGGTAGGGATGGCGGAGAATTTCTCCACGAATCTTCGGGAGGCCGAGCGCCGAGGCATTCGGCCCCCCGAAAGTGTTGGGGAAATTCTCCGCTGGCCCACTGCCCCCCCCCGGGATGGGACTTACCTTAAGCAAATGTCCCTCCTGGCGGCGGGTCCCGGCGGAGTTTCGGGGCGTTTCGGCGGGGGCGGAGGCAACGGCTGGTCTCCCGACCAGCCGCCGCCATTACAAAATAAAAAAGTAAAAAACAAAAACAAAAACAGACACCCGTGATAGGCTACGTGACTATTTACGTAGCCTATCACGGCTAGATTTCCAAAGTCAGCCGTGATAAGCTACATAAATCGTCACGTAGCCTATCACGGGTGACTTTGGAAAAAAAAAAAAGCGCGTACGCAAATGGCAGCGGCCCATGGGCGCCGCCATTTGCATTCCTTATTTTGGCACATCTAGTCTACGTAAAGATTTACGTAGACTACGGCGAAAATAAGGGCAACGCAAATAGCGTTCTCTTATTTTCGCCGTGGTCTACGTAAATCTTTACGTAGACTAGACGTGCCAAAATAAGGAACGCAAATGGTGGCACCCATGGGCCGCCGCCATTTATGTACGCGCTTCCCCCCCCCAAAGTCACCCGTGATAGGCTACGTGAAGATTAACGTAGCCTATCACGGCTGACTTTGGAAATCTAGCCGTGATAGGCTACGTTAATCGTTACGTAGCCTATCACGGGGTGTTTTTTTTTTTTTTTTTTACTTTTTCTTCCGCAGCCGGGGAGGCGGGGCGCTTCTCCCCGGCCTGAATTTCGGCCAGGCGAGGTGGGGTGCCTCCCCCCCCGGCCTGAATTTCGGCCGGGCGAGGTGGGACGCCTCCCCCCCCTCGCCTGAACTTTGGGGGGAGAAGTGAAGCACCTCCCCAGCACCGCGAAAAAAGCTGCGGGACAAGGTAAGTCCCTTTCGTACATCCCTACTGAGGGGTGGCGGTGATCTTGCCATCTCTCCGGACTGCCCGTTCTGGGGGAGGTAGACCTTCCGGTGTCACCCCCAACCCAGTGCCACACAACACCTGGGTGAGTGAGTAGGGTTGGTCTCCCAGGCAACCCTTATCCCCCCGCCGAGCCGCACAACCGGTTCAGGGGGCCTCAGGCGTCACCTGTCACCATAAGGTGCCTCTGAATGCACACCATCCCTACTCCCTTTCCTGTTTTGCCCGTCCTAGCTGTCACAGGAGTCACAAGCCTATTGCTTGTGAAACTCCCCCCACCTGCGCAGAAGAACTTCCCGCAGGCCCCTTTGCAGATTGGCCAAAAATAAGTCATTGCCTATGTCTGACAGGTGGATGCCGTCCTGCCTGTAAAACTCCCTCCTAGTCCAATGGATTCCTTGGTGGTTGATGCAACCGTCACCATGCCCTGACAACCCACGTGCCAGTTCTCTGTTCACCTTGCGCCGGGCCCGTTCTATGGCCGCATTGCTCTGTGCCCTCCACATGATTCTCGGGAGCATTGAGGACCATAATATGGTCACCCCCGGCCAGCGATTTGGGATCGTCCGCAGATCGGCCAATGCCTGCTCAATCAAGCCCTTTCCAGGCTTGTAGCCCAGGTCGTTCCCTCCTAGGTGTAACACCAGGACCTGTGGAGGGTAACTGACCAAACCTCGTTGAAAGAGTGTGGGAAGAAGACCGTCCCATCGCATACCCTGTCGGCCGAGCCATTGTATCGCCACCTGTTGGGGAAACTGCAGCCGGGATCCGAAGGCCGACGTAGAAGCTCTTTGGGCAGCCCAAAAAACCATACTGTGTCCACAAATAAGCACCCGTACCAGCGTCGGTCAAATCCCATTTAAATAAAACATTGGGGAAGGCGAAGAGAATCATCATGAAGTATCAGGCAACTTGCGAATGTAAGAGCGGAAGGCCCTGGAGCACCATCTCCCTACCACTTTCACTTGCTTGGAAGAAAAACCTATGGCTAGGGATGGCGGAGAATTTCTCCCCGAAACTTCGGGGGGCCGAGTGCCAACGTGTTTGGCCCCCCAAACAAGTTTCAGGGAGAAATCCTCTGCCCCCCCGCCCCCTGCCCCCCCCCCGGGACGGGACTTACCTTCCCTGAATGTCCCTCCCGGCGGCGGGTCCGGCTGGCGGTTCGTCCGGTGTTCGAACGGGGCGGGAGCGGCAGCCGGTCTTTCGAAAAAAAAAAAGTCCCCTGATAGGCTACGTGACGATTCACGTAGCCTATCACGGCTAGATCTGCAAAGTCAGCCGTGATAGGCTACGTGAATCGTCACGTAGCCTATCACGGGTGACTTAAAAAAAAAAGTGTGTACGGATAATGGCGGCCCCCATAGGGAGCCGCCATTCGCGTTCCTTATTTGGTCGCTGTAGTCTACGTCAGTGTTTACATAGACTACGGCGAAAATAAGGGCAACGCTATTTGCGTTGCCCTTATTTTCGCCGTAGTCTACGTAAACATTGATGTAGACTACAGCAACTAAATAAGGAACGCGAATGGCGGCTCCCTATGGGGGCCGCCATTCGCGTACGCACTTTTTTTTTTTTTTAAAGTCACCCGTGATAGGCTACGTGACGATTCACGTAGCCTATCACGGCTGACTTTGCAGATCTAGCCGTGATAGGCTACGTGAATCGTCACGTAGCCTATCAGGGGACTTTTTTTTTTTTACTTTCGTGTTCGCAGCCGGGCGAGGCGGGAAGCCTCCTCCCCGGCCTGAATTTCGGCCGGGCGAGGCGGGAAGCCCCCCCCTGGCCTGAACTTCGCGGGGGGAGCAGCGAAGCGCTCCCCCCCACCGCGAAAAAGCTGAGAGAAAAGGTAAGTGACTTTCGTTCACCCCTACATATGGCAGCTGTTGTAGAGGCCGCCCGAATATGGAATGAGTGAGTCCCGAAACGATAATGCCCCAGACCCAGTGTGGTCAAGGCTAACTTAGTGACTGCCCAAAATTGGAACTTTGTCAGTGGTGAATCGTCAGCATGGCAAAATAGGGGACCCTCCTTCGCCCCGCGATGCTCAATGAAAGCCTGCAGGGCCCTGACAGGGCATAACTCGTCAGCCTGGGCCTGGTTAAGGGTCACCAATGCTCCCTTGCCTGACTGATCGGTTTTTGAACGTCGAATATGGAGGTGAATCAGGCTAGAATGGATCAGGATATCGGAATACCTCAAGGCCCTCCCGGTGGTGTCGGATTTGGATGCCCAGACCAGTTCTGAAATCCTAAGGGCCCCGAAAAAGGCTGTTAAGGCTGCAGCGTGAAAGAGGGAGGCTTCGTATGGAGAAGAGCAAATGGAGGGCCACAATGCCCGAAGCCCTATAAGAATAACTGGCGACAAAGGATGTCTGGAGTCTGGCGGGGTGGGAGACATCCGTGCCCAGCCTTGCACAGCCTTCCTGATTCGGAAATCTGAGGTGAAGTCCTCCACCCCTCGCACTTTGGCCCAGAAGGCCAAAGAGGCGAGCTTCCCCGAAATGGTCCTAGCAGACAGTCCCTTCTTATGCAGATGTACGCAGAATTGTAACAAGTGGTCTACAGGTAAGGGCCACACATCCTGCAACTGAAGTCCACACCTGAAGGCGCTAAACTCCCTACCTGCTCTCTCGTAGGCTGCTCTAGTGCTGGGGGCTATAGAATTCAGGATAGCGTGTTCGACTTGAGAGCGCCAATCTCCCACAGTTCGTCTGTCATGGGGTCTGTCAGTGGACGTGCCCACGGAGCCAACGCACGGAACCGGTTGATCTGGTTTCGTGACAAAGCATCAGCTACAGGGTTCCCCAGACCCGGCACGTGGCGGGCATGGAACCATATGTTGTGGCGTAAGCATTGGTGGGTAAATGCTCTAACTATATCCATGACCCTTTGGTTTTTGGAGGATAATGTATTAATGACGTGCACCAGCCAAATTGTCGCACCAAAAAAGAGCGACAGAGTTGGCCATCAAGTCTGCCCAAATATGTACAGCCGTGTAAATGGGGAAGAATTCCAGGAAGGTGAGGTCACGACAGATACTGCCAGCAGCCCAGCTCTCTGGCCACTGGCCCAGGCACCACCAGTCTCACCAAATTAGCCCAAAACCAAAGGTGCCAGCCGCGTCAATATTTTCCCAGGTATTTTCAGGTATTTTCTGATACCTGAATTCTGATACTGTCAGGTATTTTCCCACCCCATTGTTCTTACCAGAAAAAAAATCCATTAAGAAGGAAAAGGCAGGTTAAGTGCACAGTGTCCTTGCCTCCATCTGGAAGCACCCTTAATGGCTAAAATCACAAAGTGGCAGGGAACAGGATTGGCTCCCACTTGAACAGTTTTCCCACATCCAGCTCTTTAGATTTTTCTACATAAGCGAAAAGCTGTTACTTATTCCAATGGGTAAGAATGCTGTGCTTGGGGAAAACACTACAGTGAGGGCAAAATCTGGCCTGCCAGCCACCCCAGATACTTGAGGATTAGGCCACCACCAACAGTGGCATCATGGTGAGGAGCAATGCTCTCTTCTTCCTCCTAAAAACCACACAGAAAATAAGCTTTTTTTTCTTATTTCTCCCTCCCAATCGTTGGTTCCTGTAACATGATTGATGGCTCCGCCCCATCCCTCCACTCCTTCACAGCAGGAGGGAAGTCAGAAGTGATCTGGATAGCAGGCTATGGGAGCTGATCCCCTCCTTCCTCTGAGGGAGAGAGAGTCTTCTCGGTGGCTTACCCCAAGGCTGCTGGTGCTACTAGTCCTTCTCTGCTAAATATGTCAGTGTGTGATGGAATTAAATGCAGTATAGTGCTTGCACTACTGAGTTTGAAGGGTATACCGATTTCTGGGTTCCCAACTGCAGAAGTAAGAAATCAATTAATGTCAATGCACCAAGCCACCCCCTCCCCCCCGGCCAGGCGACCACTTCACAGGGGACACTTTCATAGGGATGTCAGAGGATTCTGCCACGGATCTCAGTGAGGCCAAATGCCAGTGCATTCAGTCCCCTGAAATCTGTGGCAGAACGAGGCCCCCCTGTCCCACCACCCCGCGAAAGGCATGCAAAACGGAGCACTTACCTAGTGCCGTTCGCGCTGCTTTGCAAATGGCGGCCGCATCTGCGGCTGCCATTCACTTCCCCATTTTTGCTGTGATAGGCTACGTAAATACTTCCGTAGCCTATCATGGCAAAAAAACAGGAATGCAAATGGCCGCTGTAGCCGCCACCATTTGCGTCCACAGGCTCCTCACGCCTGCGAATGCACCTGGCTGGTGGCTCTGTGGAGTTACCATGGAGCGGAGCCGGCCAGGTTAGGACCGCAAATCACCCCCTTTGAAAAGGTAAGTGACTTTCGCACATCCCTACACTTTCATTAGACCCGGCTTGCTTCTCCCACCCATCCTGGTGGCTCTGTGGAGTTGCCACGGAGTGGAGCCGGCCAGGTTAGGACCGCGAATCACCCCCTTCGAAAAGGTAAGTGACTTTCGCACATCCCTACACTTTCATTAGACCCGGCTTGCTTCCCCCACCCATGCTGTTGTTGCTCTTCCCCGTTATTCTGGCTTCCTAACAACCCTGCAAGGTGGGCTAGGAGAAGAGATAGTGGCTGGTTAGGTGGGAGGGAGTACTATGGAAAACCACCTCAGCATTACTGCCTTATCTAAAACAACTCCACACCCCAAAAGGAAACTATTAAAAATTACCATTCCAAGCTCTGCATGATGAATTTATTCAGGGGAAGAGAAAAGGCATTTTTAATACCCATTGAAATCCTAACTGTCAAGCCTTTCTCCTGCATGGCTGAGAAGGGAGACTCCTCCATCACTTGGGAGGAAAAAACCCATCAAACTGGTGAGCAAAAGGGAGAAGAAACAGTCAGTGAAGTCAGTGGGAGAGGGAAGTTCCAAGTAAATGCATTGAAGGGGATGCACTCCTATGCATACCTACTCAGAAGCAAGCCACAGATTTCAATGGCACTTACTCCCAGGAAAGGAAAGCCTTACAGCCAATGAGTTTACTCAGAAGTAAGCATTGCTGTGTTCAAGGGAATCTTGGAACCCATAGTAGAATGGGAGAGAGGCATAAACGGTCACTGAAAGCCCAGTGGTCAGTGAATTGCCTCCCCTTCCCACCAATTTGTTGTCATGACAATGTTATTCAACACCGCCCAGCAACACCCCCTAGCACACGCCCACACAAAGCAGGACAAAGCACTAAAGGGGAAATACACAACAGGGAGGAAATGGTGATTTCAGTCGCAAGCACAGAAAATGCTGAGTTTTCCCCATTCTCAGATAACATGGAAAGAGGGAGTGGAAGTTGTGAGATAGCAGCAGGAAAGCAGCAGCGTCATCTAGAGCTCCCGTGAAAACCAGTGATTAAAGAAGAACGATCCTGCTAAAAAAACTCAGGTGTGAAGACAGCCTCAGCCCTCCCTCAGAAATCCCAACAGCAGATTCAGCACTGAAGGGGAACATTGCCTCTTTCACCACCCTGTGTGAATGGGGCTGAGAGCAGTGGGGGTGCATTTTTTATTTCCTCTCCACTGCATGGAAGCTGGGTACCATGTGGGAGAACTGTGGGCAGGCTCTGATCTTCTCTGGTAATGGCCATAATGAACAGAGGGGTGGACAGCGGCAAGCCTGGGTCCCCTACTCACCAGAGGTCCCAGTTTGCACCTTGGTGTGGGTGGTAAGATAGGAAGGCTCTGAAGGAAGGGGTCCAAAGCTGCGGCCAGCTGCTTATGGCCATGCCTCCTGCAGCCCAATCAGAAGCACTGGCTGGGCTTGGGGGGGGGGGCGGCTGAAGGGATGACCTGGAAGGACGGGTTTTCCCTCCAGTCTGCTCCTTGCCTACTTCAAGAGGCTGCAGTTCGGGCCTCCTCCCCACTCTGCTGCCTCGGACTTGGAAGAAAAACAACTCAAGGGGCCCAACGGGAAGGAGGCCATATGCACAGCTGCTGTGAGAAGAGGGGGCAGCTGAGCGAGGAGAGGAAGTGGCAGAGAAAGAGAGTTGAGGTTCCTGCCTGGACCAGCACTGACCAGCCCAGTAAAAGCAGTGGAAACAAGGTTGGAGCTGGTCATGGAGGGCATGTGGGGGTGTGCCTTCTTAGGAAGGGGAGACAAACAGGGACAATGGAGAATAGGTAAGAGAGGCAGCCTCCTGGGGCAGGCTACAGTTGGTTGCCACATGGGGGAGGAGCCCCAGTGGCTTGAACTGAGGCACAAAGAGACATTTGGTAGCCAAAAAGCCCCCCCCCCATTTCCCACTTCCAGTGAGGCCTACAACAGGGCAATTGGATGTTCTCAAGGAGCCCAGGGCAAAGCCTAGGGCCCATTCCACCCACCACCCTCCCCACTCTGGGGACAGGCAGAGTATGCTGCCCCCACCCTTGCAAACCTTTGTCAGGGGAATGCTTATCTCTCCCCCATTCCTCTCTAGTAAGGTCCCAGAGTAATTGGTTGTATTCACCCAATGGGTGGGAGTGAAGCCTAGGGCCAGCCCCACCCCCTCCATGCATCCCATAAAAGTATTTATATATAATAATGATAAGGAAGGCTGGGCTACCTTCTGATTATAGCAGTAGGAGTAGGCTTTATACCATAATAACAATAATGTTAGTAAAAATAATAATAATGAAGGCTGGGCTACAGGCTCAGAGGAGCAGGTCGGTGCTAGATTTAACTTTAGGCCATAGTAATGGCAACGATAGTAATAATAACGATAATAATAATGAAGGCCAGGCAATAGGCTCAAAGTTGAGCAGGCCAGTGCTAGGCTCAGCTTTATGCCAGGCTATTGCAAGGTGGCAAGAAGGGCCACCTTCCTGCGCATCAAGAAGGGCTACCCCCCCACCAACTCCCCTCCCCCAAAGGCCATAAAGGGGACAAGCCTTTAGCAAATGCGGAATGGAGGCAGAATGCTGTTGTGTGCATGTTACTGGGTGCAACTATGAGTACCATAAAGGGAGGACTCCCAGTAAGAGAGGCACACATGATTCGAGGAGCTACTGGAAAGTCTTAGCTCTAAGGGGCATGAATATAGAACTAACAGTTGACTTTTATCAGGCTCTCAGTTAGGGGAGGTATGCCCCCAAGAAGCAAAGCACAAGTGTGGAGAAACGCCTGGCTAGGTCCCCACCAAGGATGAGTGGACAAGATGGCTGACCCAGAAGAACCTGAGCAGCATCACCAGCAAGGCAGCGGGCTGCAGTCAAGAATGCACCCCAGGCAAGAACAACAGTGAGTACCCGCCACAGAGAAGCAAACCCTGAAGCTGAGGCCCACACAGCACTGAAGGACATATCCGAAACCCTGACTCGGGTAGCAGCATGTATGGAGCAATTTAGCCCATAAGCACAGCAGGCGCCAGTGAGTCAGGGACCAGCAGTGGCGCAGCTAGGGATGTTAGAGAAATCCACCATGGATTCAAATCCGCAGGAATCCACGGCGGATCGGCACCATTTACCTCTGCTCCAGGAGGATGGAGGTGGAACGGCACTCAGCTGCTTCTTCCACCGGAGCCATTCGCCTCCTCCGCGCTGATCGCCATTTCTTTTTTTTCTTCTTTTTTTAAATGGCGATCGGTAGGATATGCCCATAGACGTATACGCAAAATGGAGCCGTGAATCTTGCGTATAAGCCTATGGACAGATAGACTTATACGCAAGACTCATGGCTCTATTTGTGTATAAGTCTATGGGCACATCCTGCCAATCGCCTTTTTTAAAAAAAGAAAGAAAGAAGAAGAAATAGTGATTGGAGTGGAGGAGGCGAATGGCTCTGGCCGGCAAGGAAAGCGGCCCTATAGCTGGTGCGGCTCTGTGGAATCCTTGCAGAGCAGAGCCGCTCCAGAGGATTCTGGGGTGGGGGAGGATCAAATCACCTCCCCCCCCCGCATGGATTCCTAACTGGAACGGATGGTGGGGAATCCAAACCAAGCAGAAGGGATGCACGGATGCAACTACAGCAGTGTCAGCGGAACCGGCCAGTGAAGAGCAGCAGCGAGTCAAGCAGCCAAGAGTTGGAGGCAGTGACCAGGGAAGGCCATCCTGCCAAATGAAGGAGCAAGGCAAAAAGATGCACCAGACGTGCTGCCAAGAAGCCAAGAGAAGGATCAGATAGTG
Source organism: Heloderma suspectum (assembly GCF_057233095.1). Lineage (NCBI taxonomy): Eukaryota > Metazoa > Chordata > Lepidosauria > Squamata > Helodermatidae > Heloderma > Heloderma suspectum. The sequence continues at coordinate 72,624,964 of NC_139460.1, read as the reverse complement.
GGGGGATCTTCAGGTGAGACCTCCTCATCTGAGGGGGAATCTCCTGAACCAGCAAGGAACTATTGGGTGGTCGATGCCCACACCCCTGGCCTACCTGGGTGGGCCTTAAGGAGGAGGGTTAGGAAGCCCCCATCTGGCTCAGGTCCAGAAGAAGTATGGGCTTCTAGCCAGGGTGCTACTGATGCGGAACCAACATCCTCCACATACAATGATGAGGAGGATCCCTCGGGCATAACCCTCCCACAAAAAATTAGAGAACGGATTTTGGATTGCTATTGTGTAGATGTCTTCTCCCTACTAAAACCAGAGACAGAGGAAGGGAAGGGGGGAAAGCAAGAAAAAGAGAGGTAGTAAAGGGGACAAGAAAGAAGGAGCTGAGAGGACATTTAATAATTGGCTGGTGGGCTACTCAACGGGGTAGTGGGGCTGGCATTTGGTTAATCACCAGACCTAGCTGGCGAGGGCTCTGCCATAGATTATGATGATGAGGCATTCTGAAAAAGATCCTCCCACAGCCCTAAAGCCTGGTGAAATCTCCTGAACGATAAGCTATGGCTTGTTATTGTGGGCCCTCATATAAGGGATAGACCAAAATTTGCTGGGAATACAGTCAAGGGAAATGCCAGAGGTCCTGCTGCAAATTCAATCATGATTGTGATAGCTGCATGGGCCCACATCCTAGACTCTCCTGTCCTGGGTGGTGGGGGCAGAGTTCCTTTCGACGCAACCACCCTGCCAACCTACCTGTCAGTAAAAGAGAAGGAAATGCACCTGGAAACCAGGCACCCCCAACTTCCCAGAGAAAACAGTGGGGCAAAGGAGAGGAAGAAAGACCTGGGGCGGGCTAGCAACCCTATATGCCCAGAGGCCTTGTTGCCAAAGTTACCCCAACAGGGGAGTGGCCTAATACTTGTGGGAAGGTTTCACCCAAGGATTCCAGATCCCCTTCATGGGAGAACGGGTCAACACAGACTCAAACAATCTCATAGAATCATAGGATTAGAAGGGGCCTACAAGACCATCGAGTCCAACCCCCTTCTCAATGCAGGAAGCCTGATTCCTAGGCGGTCTCCCATCGAAGTATTAACCAGGGCTGAGTAGGGGTGGACGAAAGTCACTTACCTGTCCTCGAAGGACGTTCGTGGTGGGGGGGAGGCGCTTCGCTGGTCCCCCCACGAAGTTCTGGCCGGGGGGGGAGGCTTCCCGCCTTGGCCCGGCCGAAATTCAGGCCGGGGGGGGAGGCTTCCCGCCTCGCCCCGGCCGAAATTCAGGCCGGGGAGGAGGCTTGCCGCCTCGCCCGGCCGCGAACGTGAAAGTTTAAAAAAAAAAAAACGCCCCCTGATGGGCTACGTGACGATTCACGTAGCCTATCACAGCTAGATCTGCAAAGTCAGCCGTGATAGGCTATGTCAATCGTCACGTAGCCTATCACGGATGACTTAAAAAAAAAAAAAGCGCGTACGCTAATGGCGGCCCCCATAGGGAGCCGGCATTCGCGTTCCTTATTTAGTCGCTGTAGTCTACGTAAATGTTTACGTAGACTACAGCGACCAAATAAGGAACAGGAATGGCGGCTCCCCATGGGGGCCGCCATTATCCGTACACACTTTTTTTTTTTTTTAAAGTCACCCGTGATAGGCTACGTGACGATTGATGTAGCCTATGACAGCTGACTTTGCAAATCTATCCGTGAGAGGCTACGTGAATCGTCACGTAGCCTATCAGGGGGCGTTTTGTTTTTTTTTTCTTTCATTGCAATGGTGGCGGCGGCAGCTGGTCAAAAGACCGGCTGCCGCTCCCACCCCGCTCGAACACCCACCGAACCGCCGGCTGGACCCGCCGCCGGGAGGGACATTCGGCGAAGGTAAGTCCCGTCCCGGGGGGGCGGGGGGCGGGGGGGCAGAGGATTTCTCCCCGAAACTTGTTCGGGGGGCCGAACACGTTGGCGCTCGGCCCCCCGAAGTTTCGGGGAGAAATTCTCCGCCAACCCTAGGGCTGAGCCTGCTTAGCTTACGAGATCAAATGAGATCAGGTGCATCCAGGCCTTTATCTCAAATCTCAGTTCACAACATGCTGTAGCTGGCAGAGGCTGTCAAGGCCCTTGGTCCTCTCCGTTCGCAATCACACACTCCAAGGCACCAGGCTTCAGGCTCACTACTTCATTAGTTAGCTACCAGGTTCTTTACAAATGCAAATCCTTGGAGACTCTCAGGCTACAAAGGAAAACAGCTGCTCCACACAATTACGAATATCAATAGAGGAGCCAAGCAGGAATCGGAGACGTTGCCGGCAGTTCGAACAAGAACTTACCAGCCCAAATAAGGGGGGATGCCCCTCCCTTACAGTTGTGCCCTCCTATGGAGGCTATCATGCATAGCCAACCGGGTGGAACGTCTGAGCTCCGCCTCTAACTTTCCACACTTGGCTCCACGCCAGACTCTAGCATCCTTCAGATCACACCCCGCACTCTCCTCCCCCTCCGAGACCTGGCTCATGGGGGGGGGGGGCTTCAGGTCAAGCCACCTATATAGAAACCTCCCCCAGTCCTGGCTGTTGCCATTCTGAGTCTGAGCTGCTAACTATCTCCACACACTCAGAATCATTCCTGACAGAGGCAAAAATAGCCAAGAAATGTGCAGCAGGTAGAGTGGCAGGCCTCTTTCCCACCTCTCCCCAACCTCCAAGTCTCTCCACTGGGAATGGTGCCAAAGAAAACACTTTGGCAGGAGCACTCAGCCAGGGGACCGGACTTTCAGGTTCACTCAGATGCCTCAGGTAGCCTTGGTTTGAGGGTTTATTACCAGGGCCAGTGGTGTGCAGAGAAGTGGCTCAAACACTGGGCAAACCAAGGCAGAGACCTGACAGTCTTGGAATTATTTCCTATTGTGGTGGCTGTGTGTATATGACAGGAAGAGTTCAGGAACAAGAAGGTGTGCTTTTGGTGTGATAACCAGGCTGTCAGGAGTGCCCTAGCTGCCTCTTAAGGACCCCACCAGTAGCCAAAACAAGACGCAGACAAAAGGAATTCTTTCCAAGGCTTTATTCCTTTACAGCTTAATGACTCTTTCAGATTCTAACTGCCAGCGACTAAGCAAGGAACTGCAGTGGGTATCTTAGCAGAGTAACCTAAGCTCCATGTATACAGTTGGTCCCCGTTTGGAGGAGAAAGGCAGGAAAGCTCTGGAACTTATGGGCTGAGGGGGAGACTCCCCCCCTTACCCATGGGGCATCAGGACACTGCCGTTGCTGTAGCGCCAAGCGGGCGGAGCACCTCCTTTCTGCGCCCTCCATGTCGTGCCTCTCTCTGCACTGGCGCCTTACATCTAGCAATAACCGATCTCCCGCTCTTTCACTGCCAGGGTCATTATCTCTCTCAGGAATGCGAGCAGGGGGGCCTCTCCCTACAGCTGCACCTCTGAGAGACGAGCGGACTCCTCTCCCACGGGTTGTAGCTCTTCCTCAGAATCAGAGCTGCTTTGAGGCTCTATGGGCTCAGTTCCAACCCTGACACAGGGGGTGGTTAGGGTAATCAACAAACAGACTTATCAGTAAGGATGTACAAATCCCCTTTACCTGCCATCCACGGGGTTCTGCCGGGGAGGGGGGGAGGTGATCCATTCCTCCCCCCAGAATCCGTCCAGGCCAGCATCCGCTACGCCATTTGCGTCCCTGTTTTTGGCTATGATAGGCCTGTTTTAGGCTGTGATATTTGCATAGCCTATTGCATGAACAGGGACGCAAATGGCGTAGCAGATGCCATTTGCGGCCGTAAAGCTGGTCGATTAGCCTAAATGCAGCCATAAATGGCTGCATTTAGGGTAATCGACCAGCTTTATGGCCACAAATGTCATCCGCTATGCCATTTGCATCCGTGGGACTGACTTACACAGAGATACAGCACGGCAATGGCTGCTGGCCATATCGACTTTCTCCAGCCCTGCGGAACTGGCGGCCGGCTCCGCAAGGTTGACGTGGACAGGGATCCGACCCGGACAGATCTAGGGATGTCAGAGAATTCCGCCACGGATCTCAGTGAGGCTGAATGCCAGTGCATTCGGCCCCCTGAAATCCGTGGCGGAATGAAGCCCCTGCCCCCCAACCCATGAAAGGCGCACAAAACAGAGCACTTACCTGCTGCCGTCTGCGCTGACTTGCGAATGGCGGCTGCCCTGCGGCCACCATTCACTTCTTCATCATAGCCGTGATAGGCTACGTAAATACTTACATAGCCTATCACGGCTAACGCAGGGACGCCTTTTGCGTCCCTACGGAGGCCATGATAGGCTATGTAAGTATTTACATAGCCTATGAAGCAAGCCAAAAAACAAACAAACAGCGCACGCAAATGGCAGCAGCTACAGCGGCCACCATTTGCGTTCCCTATTTTTAGCCGTTTTAGCCTATGTAAATATTTACGTAGGCTATTACGGCGAAAAAAAGGGTAATGCAAATAGCGTAGTGGGCGCTATTTGCGTTCCTTTTTTTTCACCGTAATAGCCTACGTAAATATTTACATAGGCTAAAACGGCTAAAAATAGGGAACGCAAATGGTGGCCGCCATAGCCGCTGCCATTTGCGTATGCTGTTTTTTTTTGGGGGGGGGGCTTGCCATGATAGGCTACATAAATACTTACGTAGCCTATCACGGCAGCTTCGCAGGATGCAAATGGTGGCCGGAACTCCGGTTGCAGACGGCCCTGGCTGGTGGCTCCACAGAGCTGCCACGGAGCGGAGCTGGCCCAGGGAGCATTCTGGGGGGAGGGATGGTGCGCCTCCCCCCCACTGCGAATCCAAGCTCTGCAAAGGTAAGTGACTTTCTTACATCCCTAGACAGATCCTGCAGGGAGGTGGAGGTAAGTGATCTGTTCCGCCACGGACTCCAGGGGGCCGGATTCTTTAGAATCCAGCCCCACTGGAGTCCGTGGCGGAATTCTCTGCCATCCCTTCTTATCAATCTGACAGGGTTATGGGTCTGGTGAGAAAATTTGTGCTTGTTTGCTTGGTAGCTAACATCTCCTTTTCAGCATGATATGTGCCAGGTGTAGACAACAACATAGCAGATGCACTGTCTTGGTTTTAGGAAGAGAGGTTTTGAACTCTGGCACCAGGGGTGAGGTCCAATCCAGAACCATTCCCAGAAGAGCTATGGGCACTTGGGAACTTGAAATAATGCAGGGAGTATTCAGCTCAATCTCTCAATCCACATTCCATTCATACACAGCAGCATCCATAGTCTTCCTAGCATTTGCAGCAACCAATGGGGCTAGAAGCAATTGGCCAACCACTGAGACAATTACTCTGCAGTTTCTGGCATCCCTTAGGGCTACAGGGCTCACAGAACCATGGCCATCCACATGGCAGCCATTTCATTTTTTAGCAAAGCGCAGGGTTTTCCAGACCCATGCTGTTCCTTTCGGGCACAGCAAGCTGTGGAGGGATGGCGCAGGACTACCCTAATTAAGCAAGACACTAGGAGGCCTATAACCTTCTCCCTCCTCACCTGTTTGCTGAGAAGGGTCCCAGCCATCTGTTGGTCTCCCTTCGAGGTAAACTATTCCAAACTGTTTTCGGGGCCATGAGGGTTGGTGAATTGGTCACAGCATCCAAAAAGGTATGGTCACATGCTTTAAGGCAGCATGACATCTCACTCTAGCCAGGTTGGGTTAATATTCATATACGGCAGTCAAAAACCAAGCAAAAGGGGTAGGGGGCCAACATTTGCCTAAGGGAAACAAAAAGGCCCATGCCCAGTACAAACTACCCATGCCTAAATGGCTATCCGGCCAGATAAAATAGGCCCATTCCTAATCCATGCAGGTAGTTTTCCTCTCACCAGATACCAGTTCACAGGAGTCCTCTGGGCTTGCATCTCAGCCATGGGGCTACCACCAAGGGATTTCAGAGCTCACTCTTTCCAAATAGGTGCAGCTACATCAGTGGCAGAGATGGGGATGTCAGACGTCTGGGCAACTGGAAGGTGGAAGTCCGCGGTATTCAAATCTTACATCAGACCTCACTGTGTGCTTACCAGCAATCTCTGTGTTTAAGCCGTAGGTCCAAAATTCTGTGGGCACAGCATCGTCCACTGGGCCCACAAGTACTGCCTGAAAACCAAGTGGGGTGCCACATAAAGCTGGAGGAAAGAGTGAAGGTCATGTGGCTGGGTAGACAGGGGATGCTATGAGAAGGACTCAATCCAATGCTGTGCCAAGAAGCTGAGAGGCAAGCCCCACCAGATCTGGTCATCATACAGTTGGGAGGAAATTACTTGGGGTGGCACAAGGGTTTGAACCTCACATGCAAGGCAAGGCAAGACCTGGAAGAGATACAGTGCCAATTCCCTGACACCGACATCATATGGTCTAACCTGTTGCAATGGCAGGTGTTTGTGTGTGTGGGGGAGCATAGATCCAGGAAAAGTGGAAGGAGCCTGGAAGAAGGTCAACAAGGCAGTGAGCCACTGTATGAAGGAGTGGGAAGGCCATACCGTTCAGCACCTGGACATCACCTTTAATCGTCAAGAGTTGTTCCATCCTGATGGAATTCACCTCTCGGACTTGGGCCAGGAGGCATGGCTTCGCAACGTCCATAGGGCATTCCTGAATCGGTTGCAGCAGCATGAGGTGGGCGGTGAGGTGGGTGGAAGCAGTGCCAGCCTCTTGTGGCAGATGGCATTGGGTTGGAACCAAGTCAAGGGGAAAGGGTGTACACACCCCACTCCCCAGCGGAAGGGGAGTCCTTGGGGGTGGGCCACAGGGTTCCAGCCTAGCTCGGAAGCTGGAATGCTGGTGCCACTGCCAGGGGAGGGGGGGGGGAGACATGTGAACGGCCCATGCTGTAGCATGGTCAACCCCATGCTCTGGCCCAAACCTCCCCTTTAGGGCCAACCAACACTTGGGCTGGGATGTGAATCGGTCAGCAGGTGGTCTGGCTGATAATTGGATCCAGCCCCATACCATGGCAAACTCTACACTGTAACCAATAAAGTTGTGGCCAGTTTATTCCTCAATATTGTCTCTCTGTGGTTATTGGTAGACCTTTCTGGACAGCCACCCAATAAGCACTCTGGACGCAATAGGGAAATGAGAAATTGGTGAACAGGCTAGAATTGTTAATTCACCTTCTCCCATCTGTTAAATCCCAGCTATTTGACACTTTGACCACCATACCACCACCACCCCTCTCTCTCAGTGATAAAACAGCTCAAAGTCCCACTGAAGATTTTTTGTGCCTGAAGGAGTTCTCTGCCAACCAAGTGCAATTTTAAATTGGAACCTACAGCCATAAATGATTTAAGAATTACATCACAATGTGAAAGAAGGTGGGATTTAAACCAAATAGGATCACATCCACAAAGAGGAACATGACAGATCACTAAGTTCAAATTTCATTCTAAATCTAAATTTGGTCTAAATTAAGAATGAATTAAATTTCAATATTTGATTTAAAGCTTCATGGAACAGCCACGTTAAATTGCTTTTAAAGCTGCACAGAGGGCACCTGGACCTTTACATAAAATGAAAGCATATGGAGAGGAACTGATCCTACAGAGAAGACATTCCCATATGGTATAAAAGCAGGAAATTCTTCCTAGATTGAAATATGGATCATCTTTTAAAACAAATTCCAAGCTCAGACCAAAAGCAAAAAAAAAAAAAGGGAGCGGGGAGTTTGTTATATTTTTATTTATTTATTTATTTATTTATTTCTATACCGCCCAATAACTGAAGCTCTCTGGGCGGTTCACAAAAATTAAAACCAAACGGCACACAATAAAACAATATAAAATATATAGAACATTAAAACCACAATATAACAATACAACCACAAAAACGTAGCAACAGTGCAGGAATTATACCAGTGGAGCAAAGCATATGTTCCAGATAAATGCTATAAATAGTAACAGCTGGGTAATCCTATGGGACATATCTGCATAAAGAAAGGGAGCAATAGCAATAGGCAATATATATGTGTGGAATTTTTTTTCCTATTGCCTATATCCATCTAGTGACAGCACATTTTCTGCTTATCATATGCGCTAAAATGCAATGTTTGGTTCAAAATAAAGCTAATTTGCATTGGCATAGAGACTTAACTCACTGGTGTATTATTACTGTGTAAGCAGGTGTAGAAGCAACTGCAAATAAATGCTTGCTGATGGAATCCCAGCAGGGTTTCTGATGAGTTTTCATTTTGTTGAACCTTACCAAGGAAATTGCTGTGTAAAAAGCTTTGCTATTAGTTCTTTGCCTGAAAAATCATTTAGCTACACCTGGCCAGATTCATGGCAATTATACTAACTATGCATAGAGGAGATACCAAAAATCTAAACCACCTTTTCAAGCCATGATCTGAGATCTGTCAGTATAACAGTAGAAAAATACTTGGCAATGAAAGCTTATGCACGCAAGGGGTGGGGGAGTGAAAATGTAACCAAAATCAAGTACCCTGTATTTATTGTATAGTGTAATAGACAATATTTTAAAGTGTGATTGTTTTTTGTTCCAAATAATATGTAGTGATTATTTTGTATTTGTTTAAAAGTGCTTAAAACATAAATAAAAATATTATCTATGTTACAATTTATCATTAATAGATGACAATGTAGGTGTGTAACACATAGCTAGCAGGAGGCATGACTGCAATCCAAATGAACAACTAAGCTTTGGACATTTTATGGAAAAAGGTTCAAATGGGTACTAAAACCATCTAGAAAAATGAATCTTGTAACCAATCAAATATATTATTTTGATTTCCTTTGGAGTGATGAAAGTACCTGTTCAACCAGTTAGTTAACTTTACCACTATAAATAGCAAAAAGAAACGAAGCAACATGAAGTATTCATACTCTCCTAAGGAAATACAGCCCTGTCCATGTGTTACTCACATGAAGGGCTTTATCTTATTGAAGGAGAAGTGGAGCTGTGCTGTTAGCCCTGCTCTCGATATTGTGCTTATGTCCTGTGATATCCGTACATGGAATGCAGTTGTTTGAACTGGAGCCTCAATGCACGAGCAGCTGTTCATGTGTAGGGGCTCTACATGATTGGGACACCCCCACAATCAGGTATGCTGATCACATGGACGAGCAGCTGCTCCTTTGCAAACAACTGCACTTAACGCATGAATGGGGCTGAAATTAGGGATGGGGGAGAATTTCTCCCCGAAACTTCGGGGGGCCGAGTGCCAACGTATTTGGCCCCCTGAAGTAGTTTCAGGTAGAAATTCTCCAGCCCCCCCGCTCCCCGCCACCCCCCCCGGGATGGGACTTACCTTTCCCGAATGTCCCTCCCGGCGGCGGGTCCCGGCAGCGGTTCGGCAGGTCTTCATCAGGGGCGCTGCCATTCCAATAAAAGTAAAAAAAAAAAACACGCCCCCATGATAGGCTACATGATGATTAACGTAGCCTATCACGGCTAGATTTGCAAAGTCAGCCATGATAGGCTACGTAAATCGTCACGTAGCCTATCTAGGGATGGCGGAGAATTTCTCCCCGAAACTTCGGGGGGCCGAGTGCCAACGTGTTCGGCCCCCTGAACAAGTTTTGGGGAGAAATTCTCCGCACCCCCCGCTCCCCGCACCCCCCCGGGACGGGACTTACCTTTGGCGAATGTCAAATTCAGGAATTCACGTTCCTTATTTGGTCACTGTAGTCTACATAAAGATTACGTAGACTATGGCGAAAATAAGGGCAACGCTATTTGCGTTGCCCTTATTTTCGCCGTAGTCTACGTAAAGATTTATGTAGACTACAGCGACCAAATGAGGAACGTGAATGGCGGCTCCCTATGGGGGCTGCCATTTGCGTACGCGCTTTTTTTTTTTTTAAAGTCACCCGTGATAGGCTACGTGATGATTAACGTAGCCTATCACGGCTGACTTTGCAAGTCTAGCTGTGATAGGCTACATAAATCGTCACGTAGCCTATCACGGGGGCGTTTTTTTTTTTTTACTTTTTATTTCGTGGCCGGGTGAGGCGAGGTGCCTCCTCCCCGGCCTGAATTTCGGCCGGGTGAGGCGGGAAGCCTCCCCCCCCGGCCTGAATTTCGGCCAGGCGAGGAGGGAAGCCTCCCCCCCCGGCCTGAACTTTGGGGGGAGCAGCGAAGCGCCTCCCCCCCACCGCGAAGCAAGCTGCGAGACCAGGTAAGTGGCTTTCGTGCACCCCTAGAAAAGAGGCAATGGAAGGACAGGACTCTCCAGTGGTGGTGACCTGCAAGGTGTGTGCAATGTTTGTTTTCTTGCCTGAGGACAACATGGCCTACACCTGCAACAAGTGCAAGTTGATCACGCTGCTGGAAGAAAAAGTAAGTGGACTGGAGCGGCGACTGTCGACCCTCCGGGGAATAAGAGAACACGAAGAGTTCTTGGACAGAATGGGGGAACTACAGCAGCAAAGGGAAGACCAGAAGCTTGAAGAGCAACAGCAAGATGAGGCAGTGGGAAATGCTGAGGTGAAGAAAAATGGAGTAGAGGATACACCTTGGAAAAGGGTGACAGTTAGGAGAAGAAGAACTAGACGCCACTCTGCACCAGTGGAAGCAGTGGAGCTGTGGAACTGATTCCAGGTACTTGCGTATGAGACTGGAGGACAGCCTGCAGAGGAAGAATCACAGGGGATCCTGCATGAGAGTGAGCAAGAGGCTGAAGGTCAGTCAAACAGAGGCGATGAAACCCAGGCCTACAACAACAAGAAGAGAAGAGTGGTAGTAGTGGGAGGCTCCTTGCTGCGTGGGATTGAGACCCAAGTGTGTCACGAAGACCCGTGGACTCGCCAGGTATGTTGTCTCCCGGGAGGACAGATTAGAGACGTGACTGAAAGGTTGCCTGCACTCATAAAGCCCACTGACAGGTATCCCTTTCTTCTCATCCATGTGGGAACAAATGATACCACCAAGTGGAGCTACGAAGAGATCACATCAGACTTTGAAGCTTTGGAAAGGAAATTCAAGAACTTTGGGGCCCAGATAGTTTTCTCATCCATCCTTCCAGTAGTTAGAAGAGGGATAGAAAGGGAACGAAAAATACTCCGGGTGAATGACTGGCTATGAAAGTGGTGCCGACGAGAGATATTTGGATTCTGGAACCACGGGCTATACTTCCTGGAAGATGGGCTGTTGGCTAGGGACGGGTTGCACCTCACAAAGGATGGGAAGAATGTGTTTGGCCACAGCATGACGAACTTCATCAGCAGGGCTTTAAACTGAATCCTACGGGGAAGGGAGATGTAATGTTGGGGGTAACAATGGATGTAGGCGCATGCACTGCAACAGAGAGAACAGCTCTGATAGCGCCCAATAATAGTCTTCAGACACATGTAGGAAGAAAGCCAGACTATGAAGCACATGGTCTTCGATGTCTATATACTAATGCCCAGAGTATGAGAAACAAACAGAATGAACTTGAACTCTTAATACAAGAGGGAAGTTATGACCTGGTAGGTATAACTGAGACTTGGTGGGATGACTCTCATGACTGGAATACAGCAATTGAAGGATATAACTTGTTCAAAAAGAACAGGAGGAACAGAAAGGGAGGTGGGGTTGCACTGTATGTGAAAAATACATATCTCTGCACAGAAATACAGGAGGAGGAGCTTGGTAGCCCCATCGAGAGCATCTGGGTTGAAATAAATGGAGCAAAGAATAAAAGGAACCTGGTGGTCGGAGTCTACTACCGGCCACCCAATCAAGGAGAAGACAAGGATGAAACTTTTGAAAAGCAAATAGCCAATGTTTTAAGGAAGCATGATGTAGTAGTAATGGGGGACTTCAATTTCCCCGATATTTGTTGGGAGACAAATTCTGCAAAACATGGCCCCTCCAGGAAATTCCTGACTTGTGTGGCGGATAACTTCCTCCTACAGAAAGTAGAGGAAGGAACTAGAGGATCGGCTATCCTTGACTTGATCCTAACCAACAGAGATGACTTAGTGGATAAAGTAGCAGTTACAGGAACTCTGGGGGAAAGCGACCATGTTGTACTTGAGTTCTTGGTTCTAAGGGAAGCAAAAGCTGAGTGTAGTCAAACGCGTACCCTGGTTTTTAGGAAAGCTGATTTTAATAAACTCAGAACAATGATCAGTAAGGTCCCATGGCAAGCGACGCTAACAAGAAAAGGAGTCCAAGATGGGTGGGAGCTTTTAAAAAAGGAAATTCTCAAGGCACAATCACAAACCATTCCAACAAGAAGAAAAGGTGGAAGACAACAGAAGAAGCCAATGTGGCTTCACAAAAGCTTAGGGATGACCTGAAAACAAAAAAGGACACATATAGGAAGTGGAAAGAAGGCCAAGTAACAAAGGAAGAGTACAGGCAGATAGCACAGAATTGCAGGGATGGCGTCAGGAAGGCTAAAGCTGAGAATGAGCTGAGGTTAGCAAGGGATGCTAAAAACAACAAAAAGGCTTTCTTCAGCTACGTGCATAGTAAAAGACAGAGGAAAGAAATGGTGGTTCAGCTATTAAATAAAGGATGGCAAAACGATGACAGATGACAAAGAAAAGGCAGAGGTGCTCAATTCCTACTTTGGCTCAGTCTTCTCCCAAAAGAGGGTCTATGACCCCCCTGGCAAAGGCGAGGTACAGGCTGAAGGGGCAGGATTGCATCTTGAGATCAATAGGCATATGGTCAAGGAAAACCTAATTACTTTGAATGAGTTCAAATCTCCAGGGCCAGATGAACTGCATCCTAGAGTCATAAAGGAACTGGCAGAAGAACTCTCAGAACCGCTGTCTATTCTCTTTGAGAAATCATGGAGGATGGGGCATGTGCCAGATGACTGGAGGAGGGCTAACGTTGTCCCTATCTTCAAAAAGGGTAAAAAGGAGGAACCTGGGAACTACAGACCAGTCAGTCTGACATCAATTCCTGGGAAAATTCTGGAGCAGATGATAAAGCAATCCACCTGGAAGCACCTTGACAACAATGCCGTGATTACTCAAAGCCAACATGGATTTGTCAAAAACAAGTCCTGCCAGACAAATCTGATCTCATTTTTTGATCAAGTAACCTCCCTTGTAGACTGTGGGAATGCTGTAGACATCATATACCTCAACTTCAGCAAAGCTTTCAACAAAGTGCCCCATGATATCCTGATGAGCAAACTAGCTCAAAGTGGGCTAGATGAAACAACGATCCAGTGGATCCACAGTTGGCTACAGAATCGGACTCAAAGAGTGCTTATCAATGGGACCTTCTCAAACTGGGGAGAGGTAACGAGTGGGGTACCGCAGGGCTCAGTCCTGGGCCCAGTGCTCTTCAACATTTTTATTAATGATTTGGAGGAGGAGGTGCAGGGAATGCTGATCGAATTTGCAGATGACACAAAATTGGGCGGGATAGCTAATACTTTGAAAGACAGAAACAAAATTCAAAGTGATCTGGATAGACTGGAGTGCTGGGCAGAAAACAAGAGAATGACATTTAATAGGGATAAATGCCAAGTTCTGCACCTAGGAAAAAGAAACCAAATGCACAGTTACAAGATGGGGGATACGTGGCTCAACCACACTACAAGCGAGAAGGATCTTGGAATTGTTGTTGATCACAAGCTGAATATGAGCCAACAATGTGATGTGGTTGCAAAAAAGACCAATGCTCTTTTGGGCTGCATTAATAGAAGCATAGCTTCCAAATCCCGGGAAGTACTAGTTCCCCTCTACTCAGCACTGGTTAGGCCTCATCTGGAGTACTGTGTCCAGTTCTGGGCACCACACTTTAAGAAGGATGCAGACAAACTGGAGAGGGTTCAGAGGAGGGCAACAAAGATGATCAGAGGACTGGAAACAAAGCCCTCTGAAGAGAGACTGAAAGAACTGGGCATGTTTAGCCTTGAGAAGAGAAGACTGAAGGGAGATATGATAGTACTCTTCAAGTACTTGAAAGGTTGTCACAGAGAAGAAGGCCAGGATCTCTTCTTGATCATCCCAGAGTGCAGGACACGGAATAATGGGCTCAAGTGACAGGAAGCCAGATTCCGGCTGAACATCAGGAAAAACCTCCTGACTGTAAGAGCAATATGACAATGGAACCAATTACCTGGGGAGGTGGTGGGCTCTCCCACACTGGAGGCCTTCAAGACGAGGCTGGACAGCCATCTGTCAGGGATGCTCTGACTTGGATTTCTGCATTGAGCAGGGGGTTCGACTCGATGGCCTTGTAGGCCCCTTCCAACCCTACTATTCTATGATTCTATGATTGTATGAATATACAAAAACAAAATAGCCCTGTGGAGATAATTTATATTGCCCAGGAAACGTGCATAATTCCCTCTTTGTGGACGGATTAGGTGCACATTCTCTATGAGACATAGTGAATGTGAGCAATGGCCAGTTGTTATGAACATTAACCCTTCAACTCATGCTACCCCATCATGTATATCCAACATCTGCCTTTTATTGACAGAAGGACTCCGCTCACAGAAGTTGCTTCCACCAAATTTTCAGAGATTCTCTCTCCCCTCTCCCCCTCCCGAAACTGCAGCTCACCCCATTTAGCTGGGCCTCCTCTGTACAGCATTTTTAGGAGTCAGAAGGAACTGCTGTGAGGAGGAGGGAGCAGGGAAGTCCACTTACATCAGCACAGTTGCAAGTGCCTAAATCTAGATCCAACCTATAGATAGATGATATATAGATAGTTATAGATATATATTCACAGTTCTGCTCTTGCATACATTCATGCATAAAAAGACACCTAACTTCTATTTAGCCCTCGCAAGAGGAGATGGAATGATAATTTACTTATGAAGAGGGTTTTGGAATGGTTCCATTTAATTTCTTGCCTATATCACAGACCTGCTCTAAATCCCTCTTCTTTAAACTAAAACTCATTTTTACTATCTCTTGCTGCAATTAGGAACACAAGGTATATTTTAGACCTTGGAGTATGGTTTTAATTTTCCCTTACAGTATTTAAGCCACTTACATTGACACCTTTCAGAGTCTATTTCTCTTTTTTAAAAGTCCCCTGTGGTCGTTCCCTGTCTCTCAAGTGAGCATTATCTCAGATTTATCTTTACTACCACAGGAAAGGAGATGTGGCCATACTTTGTCAGTGCCAGACAATGGCTGCCATTGTTCTTGTTCTCCATGTGTGGAATATTATTGTTGTTTGCAGTTGAATTCAAAATGTGCAAAAAACAATTAAATAAAAATTCTGTATTAGTCCACCTGCATAGCCTTAGTTGAGTTTTCTGAGTTTGCCAAATATGCAAATCCCAAGCTGGAAGGCTAACACAAATCAAACTGGTTCCCACAGTGCTGCTTTGAACAATTCTGAATATTCCTGTCATGTTGCATTTCACATAGCACAGCCATTACACATGGAATACATTTAGACATTTCTGAGGTGAATGTAATGGATGTGATGATATGGAATTAGAAACTGTTTGGAACACTTGCTGCCTGGAAGAACCATTTTTGTTGATATTCAGAGATATAAAAATTAAATTAATTTCTCAGCCTGTCTGTTCCATACAGATCGTAGTAAAAGATATAAAACATTTTTTCCCGTCAAGATAATAATGCCTTTTGGAGAGCTGCCTGCTAAAACATTGCTTAGCCTGGAGATCTACAAGCAATAATTCTCCTCTCCCCCTGCAAATATCTTTCTGAATTGAGGTTGTTTGCTTTCTTAAGCCTCTGTAAAATACATGAAAAGGGACTCATATTTGCATTTAGTTATTATCATCTGCCTGTAAGAACATTACATTCTTACCCAACAATGTCTGGAGGACATATACCTTAAAATGTCCATGGTTTAAAGAGCCTTCAAGACAATGGGTTTGATCAAAAGGCACTGTTCCATGAATGGAAGGAGTCCTTTGGTCCACAAAAGGACTTTTTCTGTTCCGATAGGCTTCTGTAAGGAGTCCAAGGAGGCAATTTTGACCAGTTCTCTCTGCGACCCCCGCACCACATCCCACTGCCGCAGAGGGTTCATCAGCTCTCTAGAGTACAGGTGGGCAATTGTAGGAGGTCTAGGGGCCATTTTCACCCCCTAGACCACCCCCTACAGGCTACTATGGAGTGTTAAAAGGGTCACATTTAGCTTCAGGACACGCTAAATGGAACCCTTTTATTTCTCTGTAGCGCTAAAACCAGCTGTTGGTATAGATATAGATATAGACATAGACATAGACATAGACATAGACATAGAGTCCGAATCAGACTAAAGAGAATAGGGAAGACCCACAGATCAGTTAGATATGAGCTCACTAATATACCTAATGAATATGCAGTGGAGGTGAAGAATAGATTTAAGGGACTAGATTTAGTAGATAGGGTCCTGGAAGAACTATGGACAGAAGTTCGCAACATTGTTCAGGAGGCAGCAACAAAAAAGTCCCAAAGAAAAAGAAAATCAAGAAAGCAAGATGGCTGTCTGCTGAGACACTGGAAGCAGCCCAAGAAAGAAGGAAAGCAAGAGGCAACAGTGATAGGGGGAGATATGCCCAATTAAATGCAAAATTCCAGAGGTTAGCCAGAAGAGATAAGGAATTATTTTTAAACAAGCAATGCACAGAAGTGGAAGAAGATAATAGAATAGGAAGGACGAGAGACCTCTTCCAGAAAATTAGAAACATCGGAGGTAAATTCCAGGCAAAAATGGGTATGATCAAAAACAAAGATGGCAAGGACCTAACAGAAGCAGAAGAGATCAAGAAAAGGTGGCAAGAATATACAGAAGAGCTGTATAGGAAGGATAATAATATCGGGGATAGATTTGACGGTGTGGTCAGTGAGCTAGAGCCAGACATCCTGAAGAGTGAGGTTGAAAGGGCCTTAAGAAGCATTGCTAATAACAAGGCAGCAGGAGACGATGGTATCCCAGCTGAACTGTTTAAAATCTTGCAAGATGATGCTGCCAAGGGGATGCATGCCATATGCCAGCAAATTTGGAAAACACAAGAATGGCCAACAGATTGGAAAAAGTCAATTTATATCCCCATACCAAAAAAGGGAAGCACCAAAGAATGTCCGAACTATCAAACAGTGGCACTTATTTGTTATTTCACATGCCAGTAAGGTAATGCTCAAGATCTTGCAAGGTAGACTCCAGCAATTCATGGAATGGGAATTGCCAGATGTACAAGCTGGGTTTCGAAAAGGCAGAGGAACTAGAGACCAAATTGCCAATATCCGCTGGAGAATGGAGAAAGCCAGGGAGTTTCAGAAAAACATCTATTTCTGTTTTATTGACTATTCTAAAGCCTTTGACTGTGTGGATCATAACAAATGGTGGCAAGTTCTTGGTGGTATGGGGATACCAAGTCACCTTGTCTGCCTCCTGAGGAATCTGTATAACGACCAAGAAGCAACGGTAAGAACAGACCACGGAACAATGGGCTGGTTTAAGACTGGGAAAGGAGTACGGCAGGGTTGTATACTCTCACCCTACCTATTCAACCTGTACGCACAACACATCATATGACGTGCTGGGCTTGATGAAGCCAAGGCTGGAGTTAAAATTGCTGGAAGAAACATTAACAATCTCCGATATGCAGATGATACCACTTTGATGGCTGAAAGCGAGGAGGAGCTGAGGAACCTCATGATGAAGGTGAAAGAAGAAAGTGCAAAAGCTGGGTTGCAGTTCAACCTCAAAAAAACCAAGATTATGGCAACCAGCTTGACTGATAACTGGCAAATAGAGGGAGAAAACGTGGAGGCAGTGACAGACTTTGTCTTTCTAGGCGCAAAGATTACTGCAGACACTGACTGCAGCCAGGAAATCAGAAGACGTTTACTTCTTGGGAGGACAGCAATGACAAATCTGGATAAAATAGTGAAGAGCAGAGACATCACACTGACAACAAAGGTCTGCATAGTTAAAGCAATGGTATTCCCCGTAGTAACCTATGGCTGCGTGAGCTGGACCATAAGGAAGGCTGAGCAAAGGAAGATAGATGCTTTTGAACTGTGGTGCTGGAGGAAAATTCTGAGAGTGCCTTGGACTGCAAGAAGATCAAACCAGTCCATACTCTAGGAAATAAAGCCAGACTGCTCACTTGAGGGAAGGATATTAAAGGTAAAACTGAAGTACTTTGGCCACATCATGAGAAGACAGGATACCCTGGAGAAGATGCTGATGTTAGGGAAAGTGGAAGGCCAAAGGAAGAGGGGCCGACCAAGGGCAAGATGGATGGATGATATTCTGGAGGTGATGGACTTGACCTTGGGGGAGCTGGGGGTGGCGACGACCGACAGGAAGCTCTGGCTTGGGCTGGTCCATGAAGTCACAAAGAGTCGGAAGCGACTGAACGAATAAACAACAAAAAATAGAGTCCGAATTCAGTGGCGGGTGGCGGGAGCATGCAGCCTGCGTTTTGTCCACCCCTAGTCTAGAGCAAGTTTTCAGGGAACATAGGGGGCTACAAGAATAAGAGGATGACACCCAAGAAGGGCTGGATGAGCCTGATCTCATCTGATCTTGGAAGCTAAGCAGGGTCAGCCCTGGTTAGTACTTGGATGGGAGACCGCCGGGGAATCAGGCTTCCTGCACTGAGCAGGGGGTTGGACTCGATGATCTTGTAGGCCCCGTCCAACCCAATGATTCTGTGATCTAAGAGTGCCCCATTTAGAGTGGCCATGTGTCCTCTGTTTTCCATATAGTCCACTATTTAAGGTCCAGGTTCCAAATTTTTCTTCCAAACCCATCAGTGGGGCAGGAATTCTAGGCACTCATTCACATCTCTCTTCATCTCCAGATAAGAGAAGGCCTAACTACCACTCCTTTAACTCTCTTTCTCCAAGGTCCAGCCATAATTCAGGTGATCAACCACCCCAAAGAAATTAATTAGGGGTAAATTGACTGACCCCTTCATGGATCACTGCCTTGTTGTGGCGAAGGGGCTTGCGTAACTCAGTGAAGCCATAAGCTATGCCGTGCAGGGCCACCCAAGACGGACAGGTCATGGCAGAGAGTTCTGACAAAATGTGGTCCACTGGAGAAGGAAATGGCAACCCACTCCAGTATTCTTGCCAAGAAAACCCCATGGAACGTATCACAAGGCTAAAAGTTATGACGCCGGAAGATGAGCCCCTCAGGTCGGAAGGTGTCCAATATGCTACTGGGGAAGAGCAGAGGGTATTTCCAAGTAGCGCCAGAAAGAGTGAAGCGGCTGGGCCAAAGCTGAAAGGACACTCAGCTGTGGATGTGTCTGGTGGTGAAAAGAAAATCCGATGCTGTAAAGAACAATATTGTTTAGGAACCTGGAATGTCAGATCAATGAATCAAGGTAAGCTGGAGGTGGTCAAACATGAGATGGCAAGATTGAACATCGACATCTTGGGAATCAGCGAACTCAAATGGACAGGCATGGGCGAATTTAATTCAGGTGACCATCATATCTACTATTGTGGGCAAGAATCCCTTAGAAGAAATGGAGTAGCACTCATAGTCAACAAAAGGGTGGGAAAAGCAGTACTGGGGTACAATCTTAAAAATGATAGAATGATCTCAGTACGAATCCAAGGCAAACCATTCAACATCACAGTAATTCAAGTCTATGCCCCAACCACTGAGGCCGAAGAAGCTGAAGTTGATTGGTTCTATGAAGACCTACAACACCTTCTAGAACTAACACCAAAAAAAGATGTCCTCTTCATCATAGGGGATTGGAATGCTAAAGTAGGAAGTCAAGAAATCACCGGGATAACAGGCAGGCATGGCCTTGGTGTACAAAATGAAGCAGGACAAAAGCTAATAGAGTTTTGCCAAGAGAACATGCTGATCATAGCAAACACTCTTTTCCAACAGCACAAGAGGCGACTCTACACATGGACGTCACCAGATGGTCAATATCGAAATCAGATTGATTATGTCCTTTGCAGCCAAAGATGGAGAAGCTCCATACAGTCAGTAAAAACAAGACCTGGAGCTGACTGTGGCTCAGATCATGAGCTGCTTCTTGCAAAATTTCGGCTTAAATTGAAGAACGTCGGGAAAACCACTAAACCGTTCAGGTATGACCTAAATCATATCCCTTATGAATATACAGTGGAGGTGAGGAATAGATTTCAGGGATTAGACCTGATAGACAGAGTGCCTGAGTAACTATGGACGGAGGCCCGTAACATTGTTCAGGAGGCAGCAACTCAATCCATCCCAAAGAAAAAGAAATGCAAGAAAGCCAAGTGGCTGTCTGATGAGGCTTTACAAGTAGCTGAGGAAAGAAGGGAAGCGAAAAGCAAGGGAGAAAGGGGAAGATATACCCAACTGAATGCAGAGTTCCAGAGAATAGCAAGGAGAGACAAGAAGGCCTTCTTAAATGAACAATGCAAAGAAATCGAGGAAAACAACAGAATGGGAAAGACTAGAGATCTCTTCAAGAAAATCGGAGATCTCAAGGGAACGTTTTGTGCAAAGATGGGCATGATAAAGGACAAAGAAGGCAGGGACCTAACAGAAGCAGATGAGATTAAGACGAGGTGGCAAGAATACACAGAAGAACTATACAGGAAAGATCTGAATGTCCCTGATAGCCATGATAGTGCGGTCACTGAACTTGAGCCGGACATCCTAGAGAGTGAAGTCAAGTGGGCCTTAGGAAGCATTAGTAACAACAAAGCTAGCGGAGATGACAGTATTCCAGCCGAGCTATTTAAAATCCTAAAAGATGATGCTGTTAAAGTGCTGCATTCAATATGCCAACAAATCTGGAACACTCAACAGTGGCCACAAGACTGGAAAAGGTCAGTTTACATTCCAATTCCAAAGAAGGGCAACGCCAAAGAGTGTTCAAACTACCGCACAATTGCGCTCATTTCACATGCCAGCAAGGTGATGCTCAAAATCCTACAAGCTAGGCTTCAGCAGTATGCGAACCGAGAACTACCGGAAGTACAAGCTGGGTTTCGAAGAGGCAGAGGAACTAGAGATCAAATCGCCAACATTCGCTGCATCATGGAGAAAGCAAGAGAATTCCAGAAAAACGTCTATTTCTGCTTCATTGACTACGCTAAAGCCTTTGATTGTGTGGATCACAACAAACTGTGGCAAATTCTTAAAGTGATGGGAGTACCAGACCACCTTACCTGTCTCCTGAGAAACCTGTATGAGGGTCAAGAAGCAACAGTAAGAACCAGACATGGAACAACCGATTGGTTCAAAATTGGGAAAGGAGTACGACAAGGCTGCATATTGTCACCCTGCTTATTTAACTTATATGCAGAGTACATCATGAGAAATGCCGGGTTGGATGAATCACAGGTCGGAATTAAGATTGCTGGGAGAATTATCAACAACCTCCGATATGCAGACGATACCACCCTAATGGCAGAAAGCGAAGAGGATCTAAAGAGCCTCTTGTTGAGGGTGAAAGAGGAGAGTGCAAAAGCTGGTTTGAAACTCAACATTAAAAAAACGAAGGTCATGGCATCTGGCCCCATCACTTCCTGGCATATAGAAGGGGAAGAAATGGAAGCAGTGACAGATTTTACTTTCTTGGGCTCCAAGATCACCGCAGACGGTGACTGTAGCCATGAAATTAAAAGACGCTTGCTCCTGGGGAGGAAAGCTATGGCCAACCTAGACAGCATAGTAAGAAGCAGAGACATCACCTTGCCGACAAAGGTCCGTCTAATCAAAGCTATGGTTTTCCCAGTAGTAATGTATGGCTGTGAGAGCTGGACTATAAGGAAGGCTGAGCGCCGAAGAATTGATGCTTTCAAACTGTGGTGCTGGAGAAGACTCTTACGAGTCCCCTGGACTGCAAGGAGGTCAAATCAGTCCATCCTAAAGGAAATCAACCCTGAGTGCTCATTGGAAGGACAGATAATGAAGCTGAAGCTCCAATATTTTGGCCACCTAATGCGAAGAGAAAACTCCCTGGAAAAGACCCTGATGCTGGGAAAGACTGAAGGCAAAAGGAGAAGGGGACGGCAGAGGATGAGATGGCTAGATAGCATCACGGATGCAATGAATATGAACTTGAGCACGCTCCGGGAGAGAGCGCAGGACAGGAAGGCCTGGCGTGCTATGGTCCATGGGGTCACGAAGAGTCGGACACGACTGAACGACTGAACAACAACAACAACAACAAATTGACTGAAGAGGAACAATTGGGGTGAACTGAGGGTGGGGATTTGGAGTGATCTGGGGAAAATACCTGAAGAATGAGGAGTGCTTTGGATGAGAAATTATTTGGCTTGCCTTCCAAGAAAATTAAATCCTAGTATTTCTAACTGTGCATATTTGCATATAAATTACACATAAAATGTGGATATTTGTGTCTTGTCCACTTTTTGGTGATATAAATCCTCTTTTTTGTTGATGTAAATGACCTAGGCCTTTTTTTTTTTTATGTCCTAGCCTCGTTTCATGAAGACATCTCTGCTCACAGAACTCTGAATCCAACCCACTATGTAAGCAAATCCTTCCACTGTTGTCCAGAAAAGGTTTAAATTGTAGATCGTTGTGATAACAGGGAAGCCTATAGTTGAAAGTGTAACTTTTCTGTAAACTGAGAGGAACAGGTATGTAGAATTGGGCAACAACAAGTCCAGATTTGAAAAACCTAATACGAAACAATTTTTAATTTCAAAAATCCATGAATAAAGTAAAAAATTGAGACCTAATAAAGATATTGCCTAACTGTGGATTTTGGATTTTCTTTTCATGGATTTTCTTTTGGGGGGTGGGGTTACTCATGGACCAGTACATCTATCTTAGTTTTTAATTTGTTCATAACATTATTCCATGTAGAAGTCTCCTATCTGAAATAAAACCTGACACTGTCTAGTTAATTAAACATCTCAAGCTGTAACGCTAAAACAATAGGATTTTCTTCAACTTCTACTACTTTTTAGCATTGTAATCAGAAACAGTCCTGCTGAGTTTTCACCTCAGATATAGAGCAGACTAATATCTTCCAGTCATTAGTGTCCTTTCACTGCTCTCCAAGCAGTGTATGTGGATACTGAAGGGAAGAGCCCAGAGCAGGTTGAAAATATTTGGAACTGTTGTAATAAAAAGTCAGAAGTATTATCTGAGTAAAGATACCACTTCTTCTGAAAAAACTTAAATTGTCATGAGGTCAGGTGGGGCTGTGCAGGTGCTGGACCAATGTCTCAGCACTGTAATGGACTTGTTGAGGGCCAATAAACTGAAACTGAATCCTGAAAAGATAGCATCTCTGAAGATTTGTGGTTCCCAGGTTTGGAAGTGACCTGCTCTGGATTGATTGATTGATTGATTGATTAGATTTATTAGCAGCCCATCTGGCCAGCTACCTGGATGGGTTGTACAGTGCAGAAGAAGCAGATACATAGCTTGGGAGTATTCCTAGATTCAGCTTTGTG
Source organism: Heloderma suspectum (assembly GCF_057233095.1). Classification (NCBI taxonomy): domain Eukaryota; kingdom Metazoa; phylum Chordata; class Lepidosauria; order Squamata; family Helodermatidae; genus Heloderma; species Heloderma suspectum. The sequence goes on along the minus strand of NC_139460.1, from coordinate 72,601,665 downwards.
ACTGGAGGCACAGGCCACAAGGTTAAATAATTTGGAACCCATGTACGTAAAACCAGACCAGTTTGGTTTCATTAACAGCAGACAGAGGGTAGTCCCATTCAGTAGACTTCTGAATGTTATACACTTCTGTTCCAAAAGTTAAAATGAACCATACAGCATTGTCTCACTGGATGCCTCAAAAGCCTTTGACAAATTAGAATTGTCAAAGTGAGGCAATGGGGTTGGGTCTGAAATTCATGAATGTCCAACAAGCCTTATATACTTCTAATCAAATCTTAATAAGCCTTCATTAGATGATGTGGACTCCAAACCTATACTCATCCAGAGAGACAGGGCTGCCTCTATCTCCTCTATTATTCACCCTTTCAATAAAACCAAAGACAAATTTCATAAGAGAAGAGCAAGCAATTCATGGAATAAATATAAATGATCAAAAATCAGCCCTGAACCTATTTGCAGATGATGTTGCATTTACTCTTGCATATCCTAAAGGGGACTTGCCCAAAAATTATCTGTAATTTCACAATTCGGGAAAATGTCAGGACTAACCACTAATTATGAGAAGTGAATAATATGGATATTTATTTATTTATTTATTTAAAATATTTCTTGGCTGCCTTTCAGGAGGCAGAAGCCCTCCCAAGGCAGTGTACACTTTTTAAGTATGACAAAGGCAGAACAAAACAAGCTTACTAAAATTCAGGTATCCCGACTAATGAAAAAGCTATTAAATATTTAGGAAATAACATCCCGAGCAATGTAAAAAATACAAGCAAATTAAGCTATAAACCATTTTACAGGCATATAGTGAATAAACTCAAAAGTTGGGAAAAACTAAAACTGACCTGGCTGGGCAGAATAGCTCTAATAAAATTGCCTCCAAATTGCCTTCTTATACCACATCTTCCCAACTTATCTTACAGACAAATACATTGGCAAATGACAAAAGTGACTAATGAACTATATTCATGATAATAAAAAAGCAAGGCTTGCTAAAAGCACTTTATTATTTATTTATTCATCTGATTTGATTTGTACCCTGCCTTTCTCCAAGAAAAATGGCACTCAAAGCAGCTTACAATCAGAAATTAAAACAAACATAAAACAATGAATTAAAATACAACAAAAACACAGCAAGAACAGAATAAAAATAGCACATACGCCAACAGACCCGCTTATACATCAAAGGCCTGCTTGAATAAAACAGTCTTTTTCTGCCAGTGGAAGGACAGCAGAGAAGAAGCACACCTAGCCTCCCTCAGCAGGGAGTTCCGTAGCTTGGGAGTAGCCACTGAGAAGGCTCTCACATCGCCACCAAATGCACCTTTATATAGGTGCTACACAACTGGGGGCCTGGGAATCATAATTTACAACTTTATTTTGATGCACCAAAGATGCTCCTCTCCTGCAGTGTTATTTGGTCTAGGGCTGCCCCTGTGTGTATCATAAGTAAGCATCTCTTATAGTGCACCTGTTCTTTGCTTGTAGCACATTGTGGCCTAGATTGCACAGGTATGGGGTTGCTGATGCTGTCTTTGGTTAAGGGGTCACCATAAGATGGCATTTTGGTCACTTTTAACCTTGATATTATGTATTAAGAGCCACATGACAAGAGAACTGCATGACGTTCCATCCAATCTTCCAAACACAAGCTGGACATACCACATTTTGTGTTAGCCCTCTTCCTATTTTACTCACATAAACAACTGCAAAATATACCTGAAATTGTAATTACACACTTTTCTTTTTCAAATTCCATAGACTTTACATGTACCAAATACTGAGTTGGTTCCAATCTATGGTCTATCTCATATCTTAACATATTAGTACTAATTTGGACATCAGAAACGGAAAAAAAAATGTAGTAACAGTTAAAGCACTATGCAAAGCCCTCATGTCTTCCATATGATGATCTTATCATCCCAGTATGTAGGCTGCTGCCCATGCAAAATGTTAATTATAAAATGTTCCAGAATATAAATTCTCAACTGCACAAAATACAAGGGACAGTTTTTGCCATAGTTTTCCTCAGTCAATCAATTCATATTCCAAAATGTTTTAAGAATATTTAAAATGTATGGGCTGGATCCTCCCATGAGCAACAGGACTTCTGCTTGCATGATGGGACTTGCCCATACTCTCCTTCCTTCTGCAGCTCCCTGTGTGCGTGTGCCCCAAATCTGTTCTGGGGGTCTCCCAAACCTCCAGAGCAGATTTGAGGGGCTGCACTGGCAGAACAACACCATTGGATGCAACCCCATGAATTAAAACATATAGAGGAGGATTCTGCATAAAAATGCTGTTTTTAAAATGTTTTAAAATGAGGGAAACAAATCAAAATAAATACTAATGTAACTGTAGGAATAAATGTATTCATGAAATCTAAAATGTCCCCTTAGGTACTCCTTACACAGATGCAAGAAGTTGGAATAAAATAACTTCATCTATTAATAAAACTGTTATAAGTAGACAGGAAAAGGCAGATATAAAAAATAAAAGCTCTGCAGTCTACTGAGTTTCTTTCAAGTATTTTTTTTTATCAGTCCAATGTTTAAAGCCTAATTTTCAAAGCATCTCCAAAGGCACAAGGCAAAGCTTCAGCGCAAAACAGTTTTATAAAAGGGTTGAATAAAGGGGTAATGTTAACATATTTGTTCCTAAACCCAGAGTTTAGGAACAGAACAGACATTCTTTGTCTAGCCTAAAGTCTTCAAAAATGAGCACAGTCAATTATTCTTCCCAGTGTTAAGAAATCCCATGGGGCTGCCTTATGACCCCCTTTTGCTGAGTTACAAAATACTCATATTACATAAGCATGAAGACCACATGTATATAAATAGCATTTTCCCATTCTAAAATACACGTAAAATTTGTATGATGGGGCAAATTGGACAGGTAAAAGACAGAGGTATAGCAGCCTAATGCCCTTTCACACTCTTCCAGGCCAGAGCCTGGGCCAGATCTACACTTTGCGTCATATCATTACGATCCCATCATGGTAACGCTATATCCCTCTTGCGCATTTATACCTCGTAGAACATAAAATGACATTTTTTGCGGTATTTTGTATAATGTGGAATAAAAAGCAGGAAATAATACTACAATAGTGGTATACAGAATATGTAATGTGCCCCAACAGTTATCAGTGCACTTCAGTACTGCTGTAAAGAAGTTGTGTAGATGTAGCCATAGAGTGGTAAGTGCTCCAAAGATTGGGCTGCTAAGTGGAGGCCTGATTATTAAACACCAGAAGAGGCAAAATCCAGGACAAGCAAAGTCTAGGCAAAACCCAACATTTTGGCAATCCCCACTATACTATGTCAGCTGTATCTGTTTGTTTCATAATCTGGGGAATAACCTCTCTGTTTCGCTCCACCAGTCTCTCTGTTGGTGCCCCAAGGACATTCAGAGTGACCAAGCAGTTTCTGCTAGCCATCCAATGAGCCCATGAATTCCTTAGCCTGACCAGACTAGCAGTGGCAGAGGATACCACTTTGAGTTGGCTCCACAAAGTCTAAGACAGAGAACTGCAGAGCGGTGTCAGCTTAGCTAGCCTGATCAGCCCAGGAACCCTCTGATGTGAATGTATCAGCAGCAGTGGTGGCAGCTGTTAACTTCTCCAGAGTGAGGTAAGGCAGCAAAGAGCCTTTGCACTGGAGCGTCATCTGCTCCTGTTCAGTCCAACAGAATCCAAGCATAATTCCCAAACACAGTATAAGGCTCTGACCCAGTTCACACTATCACTGCAGCCACAGGTGAGTTGCAGTGTGTGCTGTGCAACTTTGAATATTTAAGCCTAAAATAGCCCATGGATTCTGGGTGACTTGTTAACCATGCCAACAACCCACCCTCACTGGGTTCGGACATCACAGCAAGCCGCAGTTACAGCTTGAATATTCAAAATGGCCACCCACATGCGCTGCAGCCCACTTTTTGCATCTTGAATAAGCCACGATGGACTTCTTGATCATGTGATCCAGTCCATCAGTTGATGTGGGGGAAGTGGGCACCTGGTAACCCACTTTCCCTCCCAGTGCAATCCATGCAATACTTGCGCTTCCCTAGTTGCCATTACTAGCATGTGCACACTTGGTAATGTCCTGGTGACATGAGGAGAGTCTACCTGTGCTAGCTACAGGGGAATGAGGATGGATGGACTGCCAGATTTGCTATTAGTGTATAGATGGAAATGATTTTGTGGGTTATAACTTCTTAGAATGTTTATACTTGCTGATAATTTGATGAAAGGTTCCTGCCATTCTATTTTCTCTCTTGGAGTTATACTTAATATAAAATCTACTGTGGTTTATACTACAATTATGCTGCCTCAAGTATTGTTGTTTTTGTTGATTTTTCTACATAATACTACATAATGTTTTATGATGGAGAGTGGAGTATTCCATGAACAGAAATATTTCCACTAGATTTATGACCCATTTATATGAGGCCAATAAATTGCAATAGCATGTGGAAGAACAATGGAGCAAAAAAGAAACCATACTAATGTCAAAGTGATGGATTTCAATTGTAAAGAATATGTGTAAGAGTAAGATAAAGACATAATATCTTAAGGCACTTTCCTTTTGATACAGTTATATATGATACTGCATATACACAGTGAAGTCCCTAATCCTCTAAAAAGATAATACTATGCAAAGGCATTTGCCTTTGCTAAATGAAGACAGAGGTGGGGAATGCAGTGGAGCATAGTGCAGCTGAAGGGCATAATGTACAGTACCTACTTCCCCAAAGGGATATTCCTGTAAGAGTCTCTTCTTTCTAACTGCCTACTACCTAAAGAGACATCACTGAACTATAGTGCTCATCACAGGGGTAGACATGATAACGCTGACCTCTCATGTTAAGAGCAGACACTATGAGCCAGTACTAGCTCTCAGATTAGTAAACTGGTAAGGAATTTATTATTCTGACAAATAGAGCTGAGTGTAACGTGGCCAGTATGTCCAAGATTGAACTTACCATCTTTCCTCTCAGGCCAGCCTTTCCTTGATCATTGCCTGCATCCACGTCTTTTTGCTTATATTGCTCTGTAGGACACAATGTGCATCAATGACCTATATAAATAATTATAATGAGTAAAACAATTCCTAACCACATCTTTACTGATGAGCATTCATTTTGCCGTGTCATTGACTCTCTCCCCTGTGAGGTCCCAGTTTGTCCCTGCTCTGCTTTGTTGTTGATCTGAAATAACAGGGGCTTGGAAATCCATGGGATCACCTTGCACCCTCCCATAACTCATCATCCCTACAACTTGTCATTATGATGCATGGCCTGTTAATATATTCAATCATCAAAAAACCTGCTGGTTTAAAAGACCAGACGATAAGGCTATCTCACATTGGTCCAAACTCCACAAAGCCAGGACATTGGAAGCTAAGGCTAATGACTTATCTGATGTGCCCCATGATCAGTCATGATGTTGTGCAGTGTTGCAAATTGTGCTTGCTTACAACTTACCCTCCATGCACCCACACTTTCCCTGGGTCTTTCAGTCCCAAATCCAGATTGGAAGGATGGAGTGCCTGGGACCAGCAAAGGTGCTCCACGTTGTCCTGGTCCTGTATTGACTTATGAAGCATCTGAGCCTTACTGTATTGCTAGAGGAATCCTACTGTGAGGTGACCCATCCCTATTCATTGTTTACACCAGCAGCTTGCAGGATGGGTTGAACAGTGAGAGGGAGCTCTCTTCTTGCACTCCTCACCACCCTTATATTATTTTTATGTGTCACTACAATGTAAGCCTGTATTACATTGTAATTCAAGTTTTTTTATTCTGTTTTTTCTATTGCACCGACAGGAATGAGACAAAAAAAAAAATCATTCAACACCACACCGAGATTTCCAGCAGCAGGCATGCTGCAAGACTTTTGGGGTTGCTTTCTAATGCAAGATGTTTGGTTGTGACAGAATAGGTTTGGAGTCCGAAAGGGAAATATTCATTCTCTACCATATTGAGATTTCCACTAGCACGCATACTGTGGGATCTTGCTTTGGATCTTTGCTTTGTTGCTTTGGATCTTGAGATGCTTGGTGAAGATAAAACAATGTGGTGGTATGGTGGTGTAGATTAAAACAAGTGCTTAGTGGAAGGTTTTAACACCCTCTTCCAGCACACTACTTATTGGTTTCAGGCAGCATCTTCCCAAAATCACTTCACCCCAGAAAAGATGTATGGGTTCAGGTTTGTGAGTTCAATTGCCTAACTTTATATTCTATGTAAGTCTCTGTAAGTACCTTTTAGTAGGGAGAAGGCACTGCTCTACAAACATACTTCAATGTAATGAAAGTAGCGACTGATTTCTGCTCAAAATAACCATGTTCCCCACCCCCATGCTACCCAGTTCCACTTTTTCTTGGCATCTCCTAATAATCTGAAACAATTTCCCCTAACCCCCACCCCAACCTGCTTTCACATTTCTCACCATTACTGGCAACATCATCAGTCATACTGTTGCTAGGAATTACAGGTACAAGTATCACACACCATTATTAGCAGTAGTACTGCTCTCAGCCCAGCTACAACCATCTCTCCCTATAAACTGACCCAGTAAAGATATTGGTCAAATCACAGAATACTGGTGTGAGTCACCTCACAGCAGGATTCCTCTAGAAATACAGTAAGACTCAAATCTTTCATAAGGCAATACAGAACCAGGACAATGTGGAGCATCTTTGCTGGTCCCAGGCACTCCATCTTTCCAATCTGGATTTGGGACTGAAAACCCCAGGGAAATCGTGGGTACATGGAGGGTAAGTTGTAAGCAAGCACAATTTGTGACATTGCACAACATCATGACTGATCGCAGAGCACATCAGATAAGGCATCAGCCTTAGCTTCCAATTTTCTGGCTTTGTGGAGTTTGGACCAATGTGAGATAGCCTTATCGTCTGGTCTTTTAAACTGGCAGGTTTTTTGATGATTGAATTTCCTTGGTTGTTGAAAAGCAAATGTCTCCCCAAGGTGTACACACACACACACACACACTGCTCTGTCTGTCTGTCTGTCTGTCTGTCTCTGTATTCCTCTCTGTGTGTCTTTGCAATCAGGCACAGTGTTTCTGAACACTGAGGTCCTAAATCTAATGTGAATATAAGAAGACCCATGCTGGATAAAACCAAGGGTCTAGCATTCTGTTCACACGGTGGCCAACCACCTGCCCATGAGGAACTCACAAGCAGGACATGAGTGCATTAGCACCCTCCTGACCATGTTCCTCAGCAACTGGTGTAAATAGATTCCATAATTTAACTACGCACTGTGGGAAGAAGTACTTCCTTTTACCTGTCCTGAATCTCCCACCAATCGGCTTCATGGGATGACCCTGGGTTCTAGTATTATGAGAAAGGGGGAAAAAATGACAAGAGAAGACTGAGGGGAGGTATGATTGTGCTCTTCAAGTACTTGAAAGGTGGTCACAGAGAGGAAGGCCAGGATCTCTCCTCAGTCATCCCAGAGTGCAGGACACGAAACAATGGGCTCAAGTTACAGGAAGCCAGATTCCAGCTGAACACCAGTAAAAACTTCCTGTTAGAGCAATACGGCAATGGAACCAATTACCTAGGGAGGTAGTGGGTTCTCCCACAGTGGAGGCATTCAAGATTAAGCTGGACAGCCATGATCTGTCAGTGATGCTTAGACTTGGATTCCTGCATTAAGCAGGGGGCTGGACTTGATGGTCTTCTAGGTCCTTCCAACCTTACTATTCTATGATTCTATGTCTCCCTATCCACTTTCTGTAACCATGCATAAACCATGCATTAAACACCACTATCATGCAGCGGAGACCAGTGGCCAGTCTGAATGGTGGGATGTACGGCAAGTCAGCAGAAGCATACCCACGGGATCATGACAGGCAGAGCCAAGAGCTCATGAGAGGCAGAGCCAAGGGGATCAGTGGATGAGGAGCAGTCTTTGAATCCTCGACCAATACCACAGAAGGAGAAAACTGAGGCACAAAACGTGAAAGGAGGGGTTCACATAACCACACAAAAGTATTCCTTTGCATCTACATTCTCCTGTTCTAGCAATAACTTCCATTTCACAGAGAATCAGATGACTTTAAGATGATGAATGGGAGCAGAGAGTCCACACAGCCATAATAACAATGATAATACTTAAAATAAGATGTGATACTTTCAGAGCCACATAGAAAAGCAGCCCTTGGAACATAGGAACAAGTTCTGAAAGCCTCCCAACATCCATGCTTTTGTTTTGAAAGCATCTAAAAATCCATCACAAAGCACCCACCAGAGCAGGCCTACTCAGAAACATCACAGTACAAAATGTATGTATGTATGTACTGCCCAATAGCAGAAGATCTCCAGATCATACATATCTTACTTGTAAGGACTGGGCTGCTCAGAATGAAGTATAGGCATCCCTTTGTATGTAATGATGATAATGATGATTATATCCCTTGGAAGCCAGCAGGAACCCTTTGACCCCACCCCTTTTCACATATAGACAAAAACACCCCAACACATAAAATTAACAGTAAAGATCATACTTAAAATGACATGTATTATTTTGCATGTTATTCTCAGAATCACACAGAAAAACAGCCTTTGGAATGCAGGAACAAATTCACACCCCTGCCTCACCAATCCAATCGTATACAAGTGTTTGCCAACCCTGATTAAAAAATAATAGTACTCTGAACATGTGTAGTTTTATACTGTAAACTCACTTAAATTATATCACAACTATGACTGAGGAAATAAAATGGAGCTTGCTTCTGCTATCCTTTTGCTGAACACGTTTACTTCAGAATCAGCACCATTTTCTTGTAGAAAAAGATAATCTATTTCAAAAATGAAGTGTTTATTTTTTTTAAATGTCCATTTGCATAGTTTTGTATTTTTTATCCTGTAAGTTCTTATCCTTATAAGTTCTACCCTTAAAGGCAGCCTAAAAATTCCATTCCCTCAGACTGTGCTGAGAGAGATGAGAGTGAGAAGCAGCACCATTCCTACTGAAAGACTGGCTGGAGAGTGCTGGGAGTTGTAGAACTAAACATGCCTAGGATTGTAACCTATTTTTTCCCGCCTCATCTCTCCCTATTCTTTTTCCCTTGTGTGTCATGTCTTTTTAGATTGTAAGCCTGCAGGCAGGAATTGTCTTCACTTACTGTTTATTTGAGTTCAACATGCATGTGGTTTGTTGGTTTATAAACTTGACTTGACCAAAGTCTTGATAGCATGTTTGATTTGATGATGCTCCTTTCGCACTGTGTTCTTGTATGCACCATGCAATGTGTAATGAGAAACAGCTACACCACATGGCTTCTCCATCTCAGCTCTGTGTTTCCTCCTCCCTCCCAATCCCCTTTCCTTTTGTGTTATGTCTTTTAGAATGTAAACCTGTGGACAGGGGCGGTCTTATTTCCTATCTTTGCAAGTAACCTTGGGAGACTTTAGAGCTAAAAGGCCGAACAAAATGCAATAAATAAATAAATAAATAGGCTTGCAGACCATTTCAATCTATATCTCTCACTCAAAAGTGGTTTTGAAAAAGTGACTGGCAGTGTGGAAGCTTCTGCGATAAAAATTCATGAAAATTTCTGAGTGCATGATATGGCATACTTGTGATTCTGTTGTACAAAGAATCCATTGTAACTGGGAAGTTTGCACTTTTCTTTTGGTTTGAAGCCACAGAAATTGCTTTGAGAAGATGTGAAATTACTGTCCTTATTCTGTATTTGCCTGACTTAAACCAGAAAGTCATGGGGGGGGGGCTTTAAAAGTGTGTTGAAACATCAATGCCTTGCAACATCTTCCCATCCCTTCAGCCAAGTTGATTCCTTTCTTTATTATGGGATATGGAATACTTGGAATGTGCCTTTTTTCATAGCAGCTGCACACTGGGTTGACATTGTCATCAAACTGTCAACCATAAGCCCAAGAACTCTGTCTTGGTCAGTCACAAGCATGATACAAGTGAAATTGGGATCCTCCCCCCCCCCATGCATCACTTTACACTTGCTTGCATAGATCTGCATTTGCCATTTTCATGTCCATTCAGCCTCACCGAGATCCATGGCGGAATTCTCTGACATCTCTACTTAGATATGCTTAAACTTCCACCAATCCAAACTAGTTAGCAGCATGGTCCAAACTTTTAGAGAAAAGGAAGAGTGTGAGGGTGTGTGTGTGAGAAAAGGAATCTATAGCTACCTCTGCAGATCCCAAACAGAGGTCTGATGTCCAGGCTTTCGTGGACCCACAGGAAGGTTGAAAGAGACCTTCCTGGAATCCAGAGTGTAGAACTCAGCAAAGTCCAGAAAGGGAAAATTAATCCAAGTCAAGAGTGAAGACAGTATTTTAAATTGAAAAGTGTTGTGAAGGCCATGTTTCACCACTGAGCGAAATAAAATAGTGGGCAAAAACTACACCAAGCTTCTCAGGCTCCGTGTGCATGGCTCAGAGAAACTGGCTTGGGGAAAGATAGCCCCAAATAGTCTCAAAGCCAAAAGAAAACATGTTCAAAAAGAGAAAGAGGACTCTTCTCCTCCCAGAAGGGAGGCAAGAAGCAAAAAAGCTCTCGAAACAAATCAAAATCTGCTAATACAGTTCAAAGTTAATGAGAGGTAAATAACTTTCGACCGGCTGCCGCCGCCGCCATTCCAATAAAAGAAAAAAAAAAATGCCCCCGTGATAGGCTACGTGACGATTAACGTAGCCTATCATGGCTAGATTTGCAAAGTCAGCCGTGATAGGCTACGTAAATCATCACGTAGCCTATCACGGGTGACTTTAAAAAAAAAAAGCGCGTATGGATAATGGCGGCCCCCATAGGGAGCCGCCATTCCCGTTCCTTATTTGGTCGCTGTAGTCTACGTAAATCTTTACGTAGACTACGGCAAAAATAAGGGCAACGCAAATAGCTTTTTTACAACGCAAATAGTTTTTTTTTAACTTTTTAGTTCAAGGCCGGGCGAGGCGAGGCGCCTCCCCCCCCGGCCTGAATTTCGGCTGGGCAAGGCGGGAAGCCTCCCCCCCCCGGCCTGAACTTCACGAGGGGAGCAGTGAAGCGCCTCCCCCCCACCGTGAAAAGCTTCGAGGACAGGTAAGTGACTTTCGTGCACCCCTATGCATGATGTGTTCTGCGTACAGGTTGAATAGGTAGGGTGAGAGTATACAACCCTGCCATACTCCTTTCCCAATCTTAAACTAATACGTTGTTCCGAGGTCTGTTCTTTAGGGATGTCAGAGAATTTCTCCACGAATCTCAGGGAGGCCGAATGCCAGCGCATTCGGCCCCCCGAAATCGGTGGCGAAACGGTCTGCCCCCCCGGGACGGGACTTACCTTGGGCGAATACTCCTGGTGGTAGCGACTCTGGCGGCAGTGCAGCAGTGGTGTGGTGGCGGCGGCTGCGGCAGCCGGTCTTCCGACTGGCTGCCGCCGCCACCATTTCCAGTAAAAAAAAAAAAGTGATAGGCTACGTAAAGATTTACGTAGCCTATCATGGCTAGATTTTAAAAAAATACCATGATAGACTACGTAAATGTTTATGTAGCCTATCACGGCTGAGTAAAAAAAAAAAACCGCGCGTACACAAATGGTGACGCCCATAGGCGCCGCCATTTGCGTTCCTTATTTTGGGACATGTAGTCTACGTAAACATTTACGTGGACTACGGCCAAAATGAGGGGAACGCAAATAGCGTAGCGTCTACGCTATTTGCGTTCCCCTTATTTTCGCCATAGTCGACGTAAATGTTTACGTAGACTACACGTGCCAAAATAAGGAACGCAAATGTTTACGTAGACTACACGTGCAAAATAAGGAACACATTTGCGTACGCGTGTTTTTTTTTTTACTCAGCCGTGATAGGCTATGTAAACATTTACGTAGCCTATCACGGCTGACTGCAGGGACGCAAACGGTGGCGGCTATGGCCGCCGCCATTTGCGCACCCAGTCAGCCAGGATTCGGGGGGGGAGGGACAGACCGCCTCCTCCCCGGCCAGAATTTCGGGGGGGAGGGATGGACCGCCTCTCCCCCCAGCCAGAATTTCGAGGGGAGGGACGGAGCGCCTCCCCCCACCGCGAATCAATTTCGTGAGAAGGTAAGTCACTTCCGTACATCCCTACTGTTCTTACCGTTGCTACTTGGTCGTTATACAGATTCCTCAGGAGGCAGACAAGATGACTTGGTATCCCCATACCACCAAGAACTTGCCACAGTTTGTTATGATCCACTAGGGATGTCAGAAAATTCCGCGACGGATCTCAGTGAGGCCGAATGCCAGCATATTTGGCCCCCAGAAATCCGTCGCGGAACGAAGCTATTTGCGTTGTCCTTATTTTCGCCGTAGTCTACGTAAATCTTTACGTAGACTACAGGGACCAAATAAGGAACGCGAATGGCAGCTCCCTATGGGGGCCGCCATTAGCTGTACGCGCTTTTTCTTTTTTTTTTTAAAGTCACCCGTGATAGGCTACGTGTCGATTAACGTAGCCTATCACGGCTGACTTTCCAAATCTAGCCGTGATAGGCTACGTTAATCGTTACGTAGCTTATCACAGGGGCATTTTTTTTTTTACTTTTCTTGTAATGGCGGTGGCAGCAGCTGGTCGAAAGACCGGCTGCTGCCCCCGCCCCTGACGAAGACCTGCCGAACTGCCGCCGGGACCCGCCGCCGGGAGGGACATTCGTGAAAGGTAAGTCTCATCCCGGGGGGGGGCGGAGAATTTCTCCCCGAACAACCTTCAGAGGACCAAATGCGTTGGCACTCGGCCCCCCGAAGTTTCGGGGAGAAATTCTCCCCCATCCCTACGTAAATCTTTACTTAGGCTAAATCGGCGAATCAAAGGGAGACGCAAATAGCGCCCACTACGCTATTTGCGTTCCCCTCGATTTTCGCCGTCATAGTCTATGTAAATATTTATGTAGATTAAGATGGTAAAAAGAAGGAGCGCAAATCGCGGCGGCCGTAGCCGCCGCCATTTGCGTACGCATTTTTTTTTTTAAACTCACCCCCAACCATGATAGGCTATGTAAAGATTTACGTAGTCTATAACGTCTTTTTTTTGTGTTTAACCTAGCCATGATAGGCTACGTAAATCTTTACGTAGCCTATCACATCTTTTTTTTTTCTTTCTTTCACAAGCCTGGAAATGGCAGCGGTGGCAGCCGGTCGGAAGTCCTCCCGCCACCACCGCCGCCGCCGGAGCCGCCGCCGGAGCTGCTGCCGGAGCCACCACCGCCCGGAAGATCCGCCCCAGGTAAGTCTCATCCTGGGGGGGATCTGCGGGGTGGGGGGGGTGGCAGGCCATTCCACCACAGATTTCGGGGGGCCGAATGCACTGGCATTCGGCCTCACCGAGATCCATGGCGGAATTCTCTGACATCTCTACTTAGATATGCTTAAACTTCCACCAATCCAAACTAGTTAGCAGCATGGTCCAAACTTTTAGAGAAAAGGAAAAGTGTGAGGGTGTGTGTGTGAGAAAAGGAATCTATAGCTACCTCTGCAGATCCCAAACAGAGGTCTGATGTCCAGGCTTTCATGGACCCACAGGAAGGTTGAAAGAGACCTTCCTGGAATCCAGAGTGTAGAACTCAGCAAAGTCCAGAAAGGGAAAATTAATCTAAATCGAGAGTGAAGACAGTATTTTAAATTGAAAAGTGTTGTGAAGGCCATGCTTCACCACTGAGCGAAATAAAATAGTGGGCAAAAACTACACCAAGCTTCTCAGGCTCCGTGTGCATGGCTCAGAGAAACTGGCTTGGGGAAAGATAGCCCCAAATAGTCTCAAAGCCAAAAGAAAACATGTTCAAAAAGAGAAAAGAGGGCTCTTCTCCTCCCAGAAGGGAAGCAAGAACCAAAAAAGCTCTCAGAACAAATCAAAATCCGCTAATAAAGTTCAAAGTTAAGCAAATGGTAAAAAGCAAGCAAGCCAGATTGGAACAAACACTGTTGTCTTTTTCACAGGATGCTACTGATTTCTTTTATCCCCTGATAGCCCTCAATTATCTGCTTTTTAATTGGCTCTTTTCTTTAGTTGCAAACTGGAAAATTTGGTTCTGAATGACTCAGGAGCCGGGGCAGATAGGGATGTACGAATCCCTTACCTGGCTCCGCGCAGGGGCATCCGCAATGGGGGGGACGTGCTCTGTCCCTCCCCCCGGAATCCTGCCTGGCCGGCTCCGCTCCTCAGCCAAGCCGTGGAGCCGCTGGCTGGCTCCGGCCACCCACAGCCAAACATCCAGCCTCTGGGCAGCCCTGCAGGGATGCAAATGGCGGCTGTCATAGCCGCCGCCATTTGTGTCCCTGTATTGAGCCATGATAGGCTACGTAAATATTTATGTAGCCTATCACGGCAGGGGGAAAAACCCCAGCGTACGCAAATGGCGGTAGCAATTCTGGTACTGGTAGGCCAGTAAACAGAAGCAGTGGGGTCTGGTCACACTAAGGAGATTGCTTGTCTGTGTACATATACAGAGGACCCAGAAACTCAGTTAGCAGCTGTTCCTGTGCTGCTGCTTTTTCTCTACGTCATTTGGCAGTTATTCCCCTCCCCGCTCCCCCAACATTCTGAGTGCTGGCTTATAAAATCTCATTATACTAATAAAAATTATTTTAAAATGTTTTAAAATTGATCTTTTAAAAAATTCAATTCTACCAATGACAATAGAAAGGGAATAGGAAAACATACATGTTTTTCATATATAGCTTCCAGCTTTCTGGCAAATGGACACAGATGGTTGCCAACACATGTTTTCAGTGCCTAGACTGCATAACTATTTATTTTATTTTTCTGTTAACTGCCCTTTCTCCATCAGTCTTTAACCAATCTTCCTAAAATTTTCAGGTTATGTAACATAGGGATGTCAGAGAATTCCACGATGGATGTCAGTGAGGCCCAATGCCACTGCATGTGGCCCCCCAAAATCTGTCATGGAACGAAGCCCCCGGCCCCCCAACCCACGAAAGGTGTGCGGGACGAAGTCCCCGCCACCCCCACACCACGAAAGGTGCGCGAAACGGAGCACTTACCTGCTCCAGCCTGCGCTGCCTTGCGAATGGTGGCTGTCCTGCGGCCGCCATTCGCTTCCTCCTCTTCATAGCCGTGACAGGCTACATAAATACTTACGTAGTCTATCATGGTTAATGCAGGGACACCATTTGCGTCCCTGTGGAGGCCGTGATAGGCTACGTAAGTATTTACGTAGCCTATCACAGCAGGGCAGAAAAAACCCAGCATACGCAAATGGCGGCGGCTACCACCATTTGCGTACGCTGGGGTTTTTCCCTCTGCCGTGATAGGCTACGTAAATATTTACATAGCCTATCATGGCTCAATACAGGGACGCAAATGGCGGCAGCTACGACAGCCGCCATTTGTGCCCCTGCAGGGCTGCCCAGTGGCCAGATATCCGGCTGCGGGCGGCCGGAGCCAGCCGGTGGCTCCGCGGCTTGGCCGCGGAGCGGAGCCAGCCGGGCAGGATTCCGGGGGGGAGGACCGGATTGCCTCCCCCACATCGAGGATTCCGGGGGGAGGGACGGAGCGCCTCCCCTCCACCACGGATTGCTTGGCATGGAGCCAGGTAGGTGTTTCATACATCCCTAACGTAACATAGACATTTTTGCCTGGCACACACAATTTTCAGGAAGATTGATGAAATTCTTTTGATTTTATTAAGGTTAGAATAACCCACCCCCTGATTTTAATTTAACATGGCGGAATCCTTTTTTGACTGATCACCTTATCTACTGGAGGCACAACTGTGGAAAAAGTAACAAACAAATGGAAGAAGTAACAAACTTGAGCGATAGGAACAATCACATTGGAATAGAACAATCATTCATACATGATAGCTCAAGTCAAAACCATGACCTGAATTAAGCCAGTTTCAATGACTACCCTACCTTTTTTAGCTTGTACCTGGAGGTCTTCTTTCCTCCAGTTTACATTTATTTAAATAGCTTTAATACAGAAACCTTTGGGAGCAGTCATTGTCTTTCTGGTAGTGCTACCCTCCCCTGCATTCTCTTTTGGTCTAACATTTACCTTCGAGGAGTAAAAGCAACTAGAGTTGAAACACAGGAACAGAGAGATCTGCCAGTTTGAACATTCTGTGATATCTAGACATGTTGGAATTGTTAGTTATTGATTTGGCTTTGCAACATCACA
This sequence comes from Heloderma suspectum, assembly GCF_057233095.1. Lineage (NCBI taxonomy): Eukaryota > Metazoa > Chordata > Lepidosauria > Squamata > Helodermatidae > Heloderma > Heloderma suspectum. Next base: position 72,585,498 of record NC_139460.1, on the reverse strand, counting down.
GGTCACACTGACAGCAAAAAAATCCTTTATTCTTAACACAAAGCACACAGTAAACAGCCAAGCTTATTGTTTGAATGTTTGCTGTACACATATTATATAGGATTCAATTATAATAAACAAATTTAACTGCAAATTGCCAAATGTCGTTGCCATTTGAATTCCTTACTATTTCTCCTTTATATCTTCCAGATTTTGCAATAACGTCATCCTGATGAAGTGCCTTAGGCAGCAATTCATTAATAAAGAACAGTCTAAAGAAACACACACAACTGAATGAGAAAGGTGAAATCAGAAAATAAAACCATATGGATCCTATTCTAACAAGAACTGTAGCTTCTTGCAGTTCTTTCATATATTCATAATCTGCTGATCCCCACGAGTCCTTGGGTTTTCTGTTATACCCTCTAGCAGTTGACAGATGAAAATGGGTACATATACTGTCTTCAGCAAGTTATCTGCTTCCACGGGGTCTAGCAACATGTTCCTGTGCTCCAAGGAGATTTGAAATAGCAGCTTCAAATATATACCCTCTTGCAACGTTGAAAGCAGATTTTTTACATTTAGATGCTACCAATTATCTGTAAGTCTATGATTTTAAAAGGAAGCCTTCTTAGGAATTGTAGGGGCCTCCATGAGGGTTGAGGAGAGAGAGAAGCATCTGTATACACTTTATGAAATAGCTTGCCACCCACATGAATGCATGGGTGGTAACTAAAACTAGAGAAAACAGTAGCATAGGCTGGCTACTGGGGTAGTGGAACATGTTCTGATCTGCTTGTGAACTCTTATCACATCTTAAATTAAGATTTCACCACACTGCTCTAAGTGGTAGACTTAATCAATGATATATACATATTTGAAGAGTATGATCTGCTCATCACATACAAAGGTCCACAAAGATTGAAAGATGGGTTCAAAATGGCTACTTTTTATAGTAGTTGGTATGGTGCATTGTTGTTTTTACTGCTACTGATTAGGTTTGTTGTTGGTTTTCCATTCCAAATATACAGAAGTATATCATTACACTTCATTATTATCAAAGGAAGTTTCAAGTCACTGTGGTAGTAAAGATGGGCTTTAAATGTTCAGATTTGTTTTAAGTGTAAGCTGCATTGAGCTGGATTTTTTCATAGTTCTTGGTATCGCATCTTTCTATGATATCTCTGAAGCCAGAGTGGGCTGTCATAATTTTGCGAACCTGGCCCACAACACTCCAGATTGCAGGAAGAAGCTCAATTGACTGAACGTATCCACATGAAAGAAAAAATACCTGTGCACTCAAAATTAGCTTCGCAGGCTATGATCTTTCTCCCTGGCATCTAGTTTTCTATGTAGAGGGATTATTTATTTATTTATTTAATTTCCATATTACTGCAATAACTTTATTTATTCAACCAAAAGACCACAAAAAGTCAGATTTTCCCCCTCCCCTATTTCCCTGTCTTCCAAACCCTTAAAAAAAATCTTACCTGATGAAGACATCTGGATATCTTTAAAGCCTGCATATATTTTGGGCAAGCTTTTGAGCTGGCCTAATAAAGGCATTAAAGTAATAAAAATTTTGGAATTTTTCTTATGGTCAGCATGACTACATTTGTTTTCTTTTTTCTTTATTTATTGTTCATCTAAATGTATTTATTAATGGGAGCCTCCATCTGGAGTGTGAAGTGGTGTTGTTTATTCATTCAGTCGCTTCCGATTCTTCGTGACTTCATGGACCAGCCCACTCCAGAGCTTCCTGTCGGTCATCGCCACCCCCAGCTCCCCCAAGGTCGAGTCCGTCACCTCCAGAATATCATCCATCCATCTTTCCCTTGGCCGGCCCCTCTTCCTTTTGCATTTATTTATTTATTTATTTCTATACCGCCCAATAGCCGAAGCTCTCTTTGCCTTCCACTTTCCCTAGCATTAGCATCTTCTCCAGGGTATCCTGTCTTCTCATTATGTGGCCAAAGTACTTCAGTTTTGCCTTTAAGATCATTCCCTCAAGTGAGCAGTCTGGCTTGATTTCCTGGAGTATGGACTGGTTTGATCTTCTTGCAGTCCAAGGCACTCTCAGAATTTTCCTCCAGCACCACAGTTCAAAACCATTTATCTTCCTTTGCTCAGCCTTCCTTATGGTCCAGCTAGGGATGGATGGAACACTTATCTTCCGTTCCGGTCTGTTTCTGCTGGGGGGGGGAGGCGCTCTGTCTCTCCCCCTGGAATCCTCGACGGGGGGGAAGGCGCTCTGTCCCTCCCCCCCAGAATCCTGCCCGGCTGGCTCCACTCCACGGCCAAGCCGCGGAGCCGCCAGCCGGCTCCGGCCGCCCGCAGCCAGACATCCGGCTGCTGGGCAGCCTGCAGGGACACAAATGGCAGCTTCCATAGCAGCTGCCATTTGCGTCTCTGTATTTAGCCATGATAGGCTATGTAAGCATTTACGTAGCCTATCCCGTCCGGGTAGGTTAAAAAAAAAAGCATTATTCCTTATTTTTCACTGTCTTAGCCTATCATGTCAATGTGCCTATCATGTCAATGTAAAAAAAACAGACCTGATTGCAAATGGTGGCGGCAGCAGCCGGTCGGAAGACCAGCCGAAGCCGCCGCTGGAGCCGCCACTGTCCGGAACATCTGCCCCAGGTAAGCTTCGTCCCAGGGGGATCCGCGGGGATGCGGGCCGGTGGCAGGCCATTCCGCCACGGTTTTCGGGGGGCTGAATGCCAGTGCATTTGGCCTCACTGAAATCTGTGGCAGAATTCTCCGCCTTCCCTTGGTCCAGCTCTCGCAGCCATAGGTTACAACGGGGAATACCATTGTTTTAACTATGCGGACCTTTGTTGTCAGTGTGATGTCTCTGCTCTTCACTATTTTATCCAGATTTGTCATTGCTGTCCTCCCAAGAAGTAAACGCCTTCTGATTTCCTGGCTGCAGTCAGTGTCTGCAGTAATCTTTGCGCCTAGAAAGACAAAGTCTGTCACTGCCTCCACGTTTTCTCCCTCTATTTGCCAGTTATCAGTCAAGCTGGTTGCCATAATCTTGGTTTTTTTGAGGTTGAACTGCAACCCAGCTTTTGCGCTTTCTTCTTTCACCTTCATCATAAGGTTCCTCAGCTCCTCCTCGCTTTCAGCCATCAAAGTGGTATCATCTGCATATCGGAGATTGTTAATGTTTCTTCCAGCGATTTTAATTCCAGCCTTGGATTTATCAAGCCCAGCACTGTTGCATGATTAGGGTTGGCGGAGGATTTCTCCCCGAAACTTCGGGGGGCCGAGCACCAACGTGTTCGGCCCCCCAAACAAGTTTCGGGGAGAAATTCTCCTCCACCCCACCCCCCGCACCCCCCCGGGACCGGACATACCTTTGGCGAATGTCCCTCCCGGCGGCGGGTCCGGCTGGCGGTTTGTCGGGTCTTCGTCCAGGGTGGGAGCGGCAGCCGGTCTTTCGACCGGCTGCCGCTGCCGCCATTCCAATAAAAGAAAAAAAAATGCCCCCGTGATAGGCTACTTGACGATTAACGTAGGATATCACGGCTAGATTTGCAAAGTCAGCCGTGATAGGGTACGTAAATTGTCACGTAGCCTATCACAGGTGACTTAAAAAAAGAAAAGAAAAGCGTGTATGGATAATGGCGGCCCCCATAGGGAGCTGCCATTCCCGTTCCTTATTTGGTCGCTGTAGTCTACATAAATCTTTACGTAGACTACGGCGAAAATAAGGGCAACGCAAATAGCTTTTTTACAACGCAAATAGTTTTTTTTTTACTTTTTAGTTCGAGGCCGGGCGAAGCGAGGCGCCTCCCCCCCGGCCTGAATTTCGGCCAGGCAAGGCGGGAAGCCTCCCCCCCAGCCTGAACTTCGCGGGGGGAGCAGTGAAGCGCCTCCCCCCCACCGCAAAAAGCTTTGAGGATAGGTAAGTGACTTTTGTGCACCCCTATGCATGATGTGTTCTGTGTACAGGTTGAATAGGTAGGGTGAGAGTATACAACCCTGCCATACTCCTTTCCCAATCTTAAACCAATACGTTGTTCCGAGGTCTGTTCTTTAGGGATGTCAGAGAATTTCTCCACGAATCTCAGGGAGGCCGAATGCCAGCGCATTCGGCCCCCCGAAATCGGTGGCGAAACGGTCTGCCCCCCCCGCCCCCACGGGACGGGACTTACCTTGGGCGAATCCTCCTGGCGGCAGCGACTCCGGCGGCAGTGCAGCGGTGGTGCGGCGGCGGCAGCTGTGGCGGCCGGTCTTCTGACCACCATTGCCAGTAAAAAAAAATGCCGCCACCATTTCCAGTAAAAAAAAAAAAAGTGATAGGCTACGTAAAGATTTACGTAGCCTATCATGGCTAGATTTTAAAAAAATACCATGATAGACTACGTAAATGTTTATGTAGCCTATCACGGCTGAGTAAAAAAAAAAAACCGTGCATACGCAAATGGCAGCGCCCATAGGCGCCGCCATTTGCGTTCCTTATTTTGGGACATGTAGTCTACGTAAACATTTACGTAGACTACGGCCAAAATGAGGGGAACGCAAATAGCGTAGCGTCTACGCTATTTGCGTTCCCCTTATTTTCGCCGTAGTCGACGTAAATGTTTACGTAGACTACACGTGCCAAAATAAGGAACGCAAATGTTTACGTAGACTACACGTGCAAAATAAGGAACACATTTGCGTACGCTTGTTTTTTTTTTTACTCAGCCATGATAGGCTACGTAAACATTTACGTAGCCTATCACGGCTGACTGCAGGGACGCAAACGGCGGCGGCTATGGCCGCCGCCATTTGCGCACCCAGTCAGCCAGGATTCGGGGGGGGAGGGACAGACCGCCTCCTCCCCGGCCAGAATTTCGGGGGGGAGGAATGGACCGCCTCTCCCCCCAGCCAGAATTTTGAGGGGAGGGACGGAGCGCCTCCCCCCACCGCGAATCAATTTCGTGAGAAGGTAAGTCACTTCCGTACATCCCTACTGTTCTTACCGTTGCTACTTGGTCGTTATACAGATTCCTCAGGAGGCAGACAAGATGACTTGGTATCCCCATCCCACCAAGAACTTGCCACAATTTGTTATGATCCACTAGGGATGTCAGAAAATTCCACGACGGATCTCAGTGAGGCCGAATGCCAGCGTATTTGGCCCCCTGAAATCCATCGCGGAACGAAGCCCCCACCCCCCAACCCATGAGAGGCGCACAGGACAATGTCCCTGCCGCCCCCAGCCCATGAAAGGCGCGCGAAATGAAGCACTTACCTGTTCCTGTCCGCGCTGCTTTGCTAATGGCGGCCGTCCTGGCTGCCATTCGCTTCCTCCTCTTCCTAGCTGTGATAGGCTACGTAAATACTTACATAGCCTATCATGGCTATCGCAGGGATGCCATTTGCATCCCTGCGGAGGCCGTGATAGGCTATGTAAGCATTTACATAGCCTATCATGGCAGGGGGGGGGGAAACCCCAGCGTACGCAAATGGTGGCAGCTACCGCCATTTGGGAATGCTGAGGTTTTTCCCCCTGCCATGATAGGCTATGTAAATATTTACGTAGCCTATCACAGCTCAATACAGGGACGCAAATGGCGGCGGCTACGACAGCTGCCATTTGTGTCCCTGCAGGGCTGTCCAGCAGCTGGATGTCCGGGCAGGATTCCAGGGGGAGGGATGGAGCGCCTCCCCCCCTGTCGAGGATTCCGGGGGGGGGGAGGGATGGAGCGCATCTCCCCCACCGCGGATGCCCCTGCGTGGAGCCAGGTAAGGGATTCGTACATCCCTATGATCCACACAGTCAAATGCTTTAGAATAGTCAATAAAACAGAAAGAGATGTTTTTCTGAAACTCCCTGGCTTTCTCCATTCTCCAGCGGATATTGGCAATTTGGTCTCTAGTTCCTCTGCCTTTTCGAAACCCAGCTTGTACATCTGGCAATTCTCGTTCCATGAATTGCTGGAGTCTACTTTGCAAGATCTTGAGCATTACCTTACTGGCATGTGAAATAAGTGCCACTGTTCGATAGTTTGAACATCCTTTAGTGTTTCCCTTTTTTGGTATGGGGATATAGGTTGATTTTTTCCAATCTGGTAGCTATTCTTGGGTTTTCCAAATTTGCTGGTATATGGCATGCATCACCTTGACAGCATCATCTTGCAAGATTTTAAATAGTTCAGCTGGGGTACTGTCATCTCCTGCTGCCTTGTTATTAGCAATGCTTCTTAAAGCCCACCATTCAACCTCACTGTTCAGGATGTCTGGATCTAACTCACTGACCACACCGTCAAATCTATCCCCGATATTATTATCCTTCCTATACAGATCTTCCGTATATTCTTGCCACCTTTCCTTGCTCTCTTCTGCTTCTGTTAGGTCCTTGCCATCTTTGTTTTTGATCACACCCATTTTTTCCTGGAATTTACCTCCTATGTTTCTGATTTTCTGGAAGAGGTCTCTTGTCCTTCCTATTCTATTATCTTCTTCCACTTCCGCGCATTGCTTGTTTAAAAATAATTCCTTATCTCTTCTGGCTAACCTCTGGAATTTTGCATTTAATTAGGCATATCTCCCCCTATCACTGTTGCCTCTTGCTTTCCTTCTTTCTTGGGCTACTACCAGTGTCTCAGCAGACAGCCATCTTGCCTTCTTTGTTTTCTTTTTCTTTGGGACGTTTGTTGTTGCTGCCTCCTGAACAATGTTGTGAACTTCTGTCCATAGTTCTTCTGGGACCCTATCTACTAAATAAATCTAGTCCCTCAAATCTATTCCTCACCTCCACTGCATATTCATTAGGAATATCAGTGAGCTCATATCTACCTGATCTGTGGGTCTTTCCTATTCTCTTTAGTCTGATTCTAAATTGTGCAATAAGAAGTTCGTGATCTGAACTACAGTCAGCTCCAGGTCTTGTTTTTACCGACTGTATAGATGTCCGCCACCTTTGGCTACAAAGGATGTAGTCAATCTGATTTCGGTGTCGACCATCTAGTGAAGTCCATGTATAAAGTCATCTTTTAAATTGTTGGAAGAGAGTGTTTGTTATGCATAGTGAGTTGTCTTGGCAAAATTCTATCAGTCTATGTCCTGCTTCATTTTGTTCTCCCAGACCATGCTTACCTGTAATTTCAGGTATCGTTTGACTACCCACCTTAGCATTCCAGTCTCCTGTAATGAAAATAACACCTCTTTTTGGCATATTATCCAGTAGGTGCTGCAGATCCTCATAGAACTGATCTACTTCTGCTTCTTTAGCATCTGTGGTTGGGGCGTATATTTGGATCACTGTGATGTTAAATGCCTTACCCTGAATTCGAATTGAGACCATTCTATCATTTTTTGGATTGTATCCAAGCACTGCTTTAGCCACTTTATTATTAATTATGAAGGCCACTCCATTTCTTCTGTGGTCTTCTTGTCCACAGTAGTAGATCTGGTGGTCATCTGATGTGAAGTGGCCCATTCCAGTCCATTTCAGTTCACTGACACCCAAAATGTCTATATTTAATCTTGACATCTCTCCAATAACCACATCCAATTTGCCCTGGCTCATAGATCTTACATTCCAGGCTCCTGTGGTGTGTTGAACTTTAGAACATCAGATTTGTCGTTCACCACCAGCATTGTCGGCCGTTAGCCATCCTTTCGGCTTTGAGCTAGCTGCGTCATCATATCTGGGGCTAGTTGAACTTATCCTCTGTTCCTCCCCAGTAGCATTTTGACCATCTTCCAACCTGGGAGTCCCATCTTCCGATGGTATACCGACATATCTCTGGTTGTATTGATCCATTTAGTTTTCACGGCAAGAATACTGGGGTGGGTTGCCGTTACCTTCCCCAGGGATCGTATTTAGTGTGACCTCTCTGCCATGACCTTCCTGTCTTGGGTGTCCCTTCACGGTTTAGCTCATGGCATCATTGAGGTGCTCAAGCTCCAGCACCACGACAAGGTAATGATCTCCTTTGCTGGAGCATCAAAGTGGTATCATCTGAATATCTGAGATTGTTAATGTTTCTTCCAGAGATTTTAACTCCAGCCTTGGATTCATCAAGCCCAGCACATCGCATGATGTGTTCTGCGTAAAGGTTGAATAGGTAGGGTGAGAGTATACAACCCTGCCGTACTCCTTTCCCAATCTTAAACCAGTCCGTTGTTCCGTGGTCTGTTCTTACTGTTGCTACTTGGTCGTTATACAGATTCCTCAGGAAGCAGACAAGATGATTTGGTATCCCCATACCACCAAAAGCTTGCCACAAAGTGGTACAGTCCAGAAAACAGTTTTATCAGTGTGTCTGCTACTTGTGAGAGTTTGGTCTTAGTCTAACTAAAATGTCTACTAAAATTAACAAGACCTTCATTGTGTGCAATTTCTCACTACTGTATATATGCTTTAAGTTGATTTACTTTTAATGGTTCAACTAATCCCTATTTCCATTGCTTTGCTTTCCCAGTTTAGTCCCAGTGTGAGCAAATTGTTCTGAGAAGCACACAATTCTGCCGGTAAGAAAGTAAGGTCTCACTATTACTTGATCAAATTGATTGGAAAACAAGATGACATAGCAATGAAAAGAAGATCTGTAACATCTTACAGGCTTCCAAAAATGTTGCTGTATTATCTGTGATGACCTTTGACTTCCTTAATCACCTTCTTCTGATCCTTATCCTTCACTCCAAATACTATACAAGTTTGAGCTAATGGTTATTTCAAAGTTACAGGATCAAGCTTTAAGCCTAAAGTCTGTGACTGTGACACAAGATAGTACTATATATGTTTTTATTGCTGTGTTCTGTGAAGAAAAACACAGAGGGCATACAATATATGCTCTTCTAAAGGAATATGCACTTTAAGTTTTGATAGTTATGTTGTTCTCCTTTCTGCAAATGCTTAAATATATTACTTCTCCAATTTCTATTCTGAAGATGTCCTATTTGAATGAAAATCTCTGAAATCTGAGATTCAAGTGTAAATGAACATCTTCTTAGCTTCCCCTCTATCTGAATTTTGTAGGAGAAGGTCAAACCCATCAGAACATCAGATGACAAAAAAAAAAAAATAGAGAAAGGCATTAGGCTTTTCCCAACTAAAATGAAAGAAGGAAGTATGAAGCATTTGTTTTGTTTGTTTTAATCCCAACCTTCCACCAGTTTCTAAATTGGCTCACATTACAATAAAACATCACCATGAATGAAGCATCAACCAGTAGAAGATCAGATAAGTCATGAATTAAAATATTAAAAATTAAAGGTTGCCAAAAGCTTGAAAAAAACCCTATATTTGAAGTTGGCCCCTGACAGCGGGAGTACTGAACAGAGCCTCAGCAGAACACCTTGGCAGGTTCATATGTGAGTATGCAGTCTTTTAGATATCTCTTTAGGATTTTAGAAGTCAAAACCTTTTGAACAAGAAACAAATTGGGAGCAGCCAGCACAGATCATTAAGCACTCCTGATTTTCTCCACAGGTCCAGTTAACTGCATGCAGCTGCATTCTGAACCAACTGAAGTTTCTGAATGCTCTTCATTGGCATCACCACATATGATATATTGCAGTAGCTTACAATGGATGCTACCAAAGCATCTGTATTGTGACAAGGTCAGATTTCTATGCTAATAATACAATTCAGCAAACCATATTCCAGTGCAACACAGGGTACCAACCTATGGAACAGGGAGGATGAGTCTGTGTATGCTTGAATGGGAGGCTTGGCTGCAGTCAAGCTTATTCATGCCTGCCTACTAGTGGTGCAGTGGAGTCAGGACTCACAGGATAAAAACGCAAGGACGTTTTGATTTGCGGGGATGAAGACATCATCTGCCTCTCCCTCAGGCTTCCCTGTTCCTTTTGAGCTTAGATGCAATCCAGACAGTAGCTGGTGAAAAATGTCTATTACAAACAGCGATATATTGTTATGAGCTATCCCTGTTGTAATGCCAAGTGTTTTGGGATGGCGTGGTCTTGAATGGGCAATTAAAACCAATTAGCTTGACAAAAGACATATATAATACGGGATGGGGGGGATCAACACAGCTGCCTGAATTTGTGGACTTTCCTTGGGGGTATGGCTGTGGGGAATGTCATGAAGAGTGCCTGTACTTCAGAACTTACCACTGTACCACGGCTGCCTATCCAGCATTGAGAAGCTGTTTTCAGGGCTAGAGGCAAATCCACTCCTTGTGGCACACCTGACATTAAGATTACTCGCCACTACAATGGAAGATTCAGTCATGCGTGCCAGGAAGTTGTGCTTCAATATCTCACAGATAATTAATAGAGGTTATGAAAGCAGGCTTATCTCCATTTTTCCTGTTAATGCAATATTCCTAGTAACATGTTTATGAACCACTAAGCAGTTGCTGGCTATCATAGTGGGTAGGATATGGAAAAGCAGGAACAGAGGGATGATGGAATATTTTCCTTATTGAACTGAATTACAGAATAGCAAAATTACCCAATAGTATTCCAAACCCCAATAAAAGTATACATTTTAAACAATTAAAAAGAAAATGAGCAATGGTGGCTTCGGACTTGAGCTGGGTAAGCAGCTGCAGTCTTTGGCATGTCCACGATTATGCACACATTGTATACAATTCCAGAGCTTCAGTAACTCAGGTGCTACACGCATCGAGTTGGTTTGCATGTTGTGACAGCCCACCAGGCTGCGACATGTGCAGGGAGCGTGTGGCTGCTATTTTACATATCCAACCCCTGCTCATGAGTTGTTGACCCGTGCAAACCCAGCAAATGTGGGTTATGCAAGGATTAAACCAGTCTCACATAACCCTAGAACAGACTGGGCTCCACAGCTCCCATGATGAGCCACGCCATCTCATGAGAATCAGGTCACTGTGAAATATATCCCACTGACCATGTTGTTACTAAGCAAAAATAATTTGTATTACTTGTGTGTTTTTTTAATATGTTTTATTAAGTATGTATATATTGTTTTCAGTTAGCAGAAAACAGAAAAGCTGTATCAATTTCATTAAAAATATATTAATAGAATTCTAATGCACAAGATGAAAACTGAATTTTATACAGGGATTAAATAAAACTTTGCATAAAATTGATATCAAAATGTTAAATTTCACAATTCAAATTTCTGTATTTAATCCCACAAATTTCTCTTGTAACCCAGTGTTTCAGATTGAAAAATGCAGATTTTTGTCGTCAAAGTTTGACACCTTTAATAAATGCATACAGCAGAGGTAATTCCTCAGCCAGAGCAGGTAGGATGGCACCTACCCTGCCGCTCTTTCTCCCACGTCCCAAGCAAACAATCACTCACTTCACGGTTTTGTATGATAAGTCATTTGCCTGGCTCCCTGTTCTCACCAGCAAAAGACACTGTGAATGCAATTTCTTCATGCTGTCATCACCTCTAGAAACAAAACCACTTCTGTTTATACTACATCACACTGCCTGGCTGCCATTTTCCCTTTGTTACTATGGGACTTGTTATCTAGACCTGCATAGCAGTAATGCTGCTTTTATTTATTTTTAACAGTATGGGCAAACTGAGACACCCACAGCCAATCAGGTTGGCAAGGTTCTGCTGCTAAGCCAACCAGCCCAGGGTGTGGGAAGAAAGAGGGAAGTGGTGTGGTTCCTTGGCTTGGCCACCCTGAGTTATGAACCTTAAAACAGCCTGACGAGCAGAGAGATGGGCCAGTGCTGGGCTTTGCTCCAGGGAAACACCATCCCAGGCACAGGGATTCAGATGGTGGTGGTGTCACAGTCTGCAGGCACTGCAGTGCACCCTTTCAAGCATTGTTTCCTGCTGGGTCTTCTTCCATGTGCTCTGCTGCTTTTGAATACATCCAGTCCCCTGCTCCTCACCCTCAGGGGATGCCCCACACAACAGCATTCCCTCTGCATGGGCAAACCATACATGATCAGTTCCCCTTGGAGCCAAACATGAGTGACTGTGTAAGTCTGTTTTCACCTGCTCACCCAAAGCCTGCTCTACAGTTGAGATATTTTGTACACTTTTCCATGTAATGGGTTGCAGCTGTGGAGAAGTCAAAAGCAGATTCAAAGGAGTGTTTTTGTGTTGTTGTATGGATCAGAAATCCCCCCCCCTGCTTTGTACTCATTAACTCGCATGCCTCAGTTTGCCTTTTCTATGCAATGGGCTGCCACTATGGAGCAGACAAATGTGATTTCAAAGAATTGCTTTCATGTTGTTGCATTGCTTAAGTGTCCTCAGGATCTTTCCTACTCCAAGGGAGTAGGATGGGGAGAAAATTAGATCTATGTGGCTTCACCTACTGTGACCCCTGGCTCCACTTGCTATTAGCTGTCCTGCCCTCTTAAAAACCAAATTGGAATACATAAATTATCCGATATATTTAATGTTGTCACAAGGTCAGAATATCTTCAATGATGATATTAGTTCAGATTAAATGCCCTTTTACTGGAAGAGTGTACCTGAATAGCTCTATCCAAATAAGAATTTGGATATCTTGCATTTTCCAGTTCTACAAGGTCAAACAGATTATGAAATTCAAGCTGTTTTTGGCTGCTCTATATTTCATCACAAAATTCCTATGAAGAGGGAAGCACCAGAACCCATCAAAACACCATCAGTTAGACTGGAGAGGCTAAGAATGGAATACTAATTTTTATATCTCAATTACATATGCATGGGGAAAGCACTTTGAGGCTGAAATAAACAGCACATATCTTAAGCATACTTGTTTATTTGCTCTTCCAAAAAAGAATAAAATGGGGAGAAACCTCTAATGAAGTGACGATGTGAAGGTAGCTTTGAGAGGGAGGGAAGGAGGGAGGGAGTTAGTTAATTAGGCAATATCCTCTTGAATCTTTGAGATAAACTCTAGGTCAAAAGCATAAAGATTAGCATAACATTCATATTAATATGTTTCAGAATCAGATACAGTAGAGGCATACACTTGGAAATCTGTAATCACAGGCATCTAATTTTCAGAGGGGTTTTGGGTGCTCATTATGGTGATGGATGACAGCACTGAAAACATCAACAGTTTCTCTTTTTTTTAGTTCTGCCCTGCTTCGTGTGCTCTTTGCTTATGGGTCCCATGTATGGTGTTTTACTGCATTATAATTTATTTAGCTATTGTAGGAAGCAGAACCAAGATAGTTCTTAGGTTATGTTTTATTTTGTTTTATACATATTTTACTGCATTACTCCTTGCCTTCCAGCCACTTAAATAAATGCAAGTTAGTCATAATAACTAATATCCCATGGCAATCAGTTTCACTCCAACAGACAGGTCACCTGGGGGGCTGATGGTACCTAAACACCTCTGGGATTGCTATGATATGATGGCACTCCAGCAGAAGTGGTGCTACATCATGATGCTGAAGGGCATCTCAGCACAGAATACCAATGGGAAAGGATGGCAGCACAAATAGAATGAACTCACAATGGCTTTTTTGTTCTCTAAATGTTATGCTGCATACCTAAATTAGTAGGGAAAAGCTGAATGCCAGAAAAAAAAACCCCTCACTACTATATTTGCAAGTTCGTGCACTTCATTTTTTTAAAGCAAACACTTTATTTAACTTCAAACTCTGAAAAAAGAACTGGGAGCAAAGTTGACCCCTAATTTGTACCTTTGACATTTTATGTTAGGATAAAATATGAACTATGGTTAGTATGGCCTTTTTGCATCTGTGAGCAGAAGCATCAGATCCTAGTTTTACTAAGGAAAGATCCCAGGTTCTTTCCCCCTTCTCATAACACTCTGTTGTTAGCTACTTTGCACATGACATGAGACAAATGAATACTCAGTGGCTTTGATCCCTGGAACCCAAGTAAAAACACCTTCAGGTCAACCACTTGTTAAAGGCATTGACTGTGTGGCTGACTCCTCCATACTTCCTTCAAAAAAAGAAGAAACAATATGGGATGGAGTAGCAAAGCTGCAGCTTCAGACAGCAAAGCTATGAAGAATGAATTTAATATGTACGGTAAAGCATGTAAACACACTGTGACTTTGAGGAAGTAATTACAAATATAATTTGACCGAAGACAATGAAGAGTTTACTTAAACTGTTTATTCTAGAGTACACAACTGCCTTTGATGGTATAACTCCAAAGACATCTGAGAAGCATACTTACATCCCAGCACAGGAAGCTGTTTTATACTGGATCAGACTATTTCTTCTGTCCATTTAGCTGGACTAGCAGCAGATCTCAGGGTCTCAGGCAGAGGCCTGTGACATCACTTGCCACCTTATATTTATTTAAGCATTACCTATGCTGCCTTTCAATATGTTTTCCCAAAACATATTTAAATAATACTAATATATAAAAACTAAAAGCAGCAAATACATCTTAGATCAGCAAACTAATATCAACAGAATACACTGCAACAGTTTAAAACCATTTTAAATAAATACAGCTGATTTCTTTACCCCAAAGTATGTGTGTGAGAGTGTGTGTGAGTGCATCAGTGTGCCTAAAAGAAAACAAATGTACCTTTCAAGCAAGAGAGGTAGTTCCACTAATATGTTTGCATGCAGAAGGTCCACATTTGATTTTACCCATGTGTTCTACCAATAACCTATGGACGAAACTTTATGCAGCCATCAATTTTATTCATTTTAATGTGTTCTACTCATACATTAGGACACATATTTTAGAGACAATTTACACATTACTGATGTGGTGTCGTTATCACTCGGTCTCTGATTGCTCCCATGTGGCCACAACAATGTGTAAATATCTTCCATCCCTATGATTCCAATGTGTTGCATGATTATATACTGTTCCTAGAGGGCCCACCCTGTGCCAAGGAAAATTCCTCTTACCTAACACTTTGGCCCAGTTTGCATGAAATGAAGGTGATTAATAAGCCACTGTGGCTTGTTAACCACCCCCATGCATGCTGACTCATTTCCCTAATTACCCTCGCTGGGCGCAGCTTGTCACTATATGTGAATGCAGCAAGGGTGGGTGGCTGTGGTGGTTAACAAACCAGCCAACAACACTACAACAGAATGTTGGTTCTGGTCAGCACATGCCCAGCACATACAGGGGTGGTTAATAAGACACTGTGGCTTATTAACCACCCACACACATGCAAACCCAGTCATTGGCAGCATCAGTCGCAATAAAAATATAATAAATAAATAAATAACAATGACCCACAATATAGTATGTCTTGCCTAATGGCCTATGAAGGGAGGAACAGAGGAGTTATTAAAGGAGTTAATAGTTATGCAGCCACCACGATTCCGGTCCTGTTCAGTTGGATGATAGGGAAAGCACCCAAATAAACATTTGTGCTGCATATCATAAGTGACAGTTTAAAAGTTTCTTCTCATATCTTCTTATGGTGGTGAAAAATTTTTTTTAAATAGTCCTTAAGTTCTCATTCTCAGCAATAACAAAAATCCTTGATTCCAAACAGCCTAGCCCCTTCTCATGAGGAGTAATTTATTTTCTGCTCAAAAGCTAAATGGTGTTTCGATCAATTCTATCGTTCCTGATATTTACCCTAATATCATGCTATGACTCCATAGTTTCATATAGTTTGGTCCCAATACTTAATATGAATAGCATCCTATTTTATAAATCCATAACAAAAATACAATCTCAGTCCATTTTTCCCAAAATGTAGAAATGTTTCTTGCATAATTTTTACCTTAATCATGTCCCCTCCTTTTCTGTGTATTACATTGACTATTTTTTCATCTTTCTGAAATTTGGTAGATCATTGAGTCTGACTTAGAACTTATTACACAAACAGATAAAATGCCAATTTCCATCACTGTGATACGAATAGGAGAAAGTTGACATTATGCAAATAGCATAGTTGGACATGTTAAATGGTGACAACACCTTCCTTCTTTTATCTTAACAATTGCTCCATTGTATTGATTGAATGGAGCACTAAAGCAAACATATAGCTGTCCCTGTTACCCCAATTTCTTCAAAAGAGAGAAAGCTGCACATGCAAATAAACCTGAGTGCAGAGCTGCCTCCTCTCTACTGGATTGGAATTGAACAAAGGAGCCCTTGAAGACAAGTCAGCATCATGTGGACTACTTGTGGAACACTGGCTGAAAGTCATGTGTTCTGTGGATTCATTTTCATTTGTCAGAAGCATCCCTGTGGCTATACTACACTATAGGCTGTATATACAAACAACATGGGAAGTCTGCAGCCTGCATACCCTGTTTGGAGGCTTCCTGGAGACACCTGGTTGGCCACTGATGTATGCTGGATTAGTTCCAGAGGGGTAACTGTGTTAGTCTGTTGCAGAAAAACAACAACAGAGTCTTGTGTCACCTTAAAGTCTAATAAATTTGTTATGGCATAGGCTTTCTTAAACATTTTAGTCTTTAAGGTGCCTTAGAAGTCTTTGTTGTTTATCATCATCATAGTCATTATCAAGTAAACCACCTTTCCATATCTGGCACCCCCCCCAGCCCCCCCAGCTAAAACAGTTACCCCCCAAATTTGCAAAATAAAAAGAAACAGAACAAACAGCAGTAGGCAAACAAACTAGTCAGTTGGACTGAAGGCAAAATGGAAGTAGTAGCCATCAGTAGTCATGATGGCTCCAGTATCAAAGAAGCATACTCCAGAGGCAGTATGCCTCTGAATACCAGCTGCTGGGGAACACAAGTGGAAGGGTGCTATATTGCACCCATGTCCTATTTGTGGCTGCTCCATAGGCATCCAGTTGGCCACCATGGAAACGGAATGCTGGGCTAGAGAGAACTTTTGTCTGATCCAGCATGGCACTTCTTATGGTCTTCTGAAAGAGATGTGTTTTCCATCCTCCCAGAAGGCCAATAGAGAGGGAGAATTACAAATCGCAGGGGGATATTCATCCCATGGCCTCAGGGCAGCTGACATAAAGACCCTGCTTCTTCCTGTGACAGTTCACACCTTGCATAAATATGGTGCTCAAGCAGGTCATCAGAAGAGGATGAAGATGACACGAGGAACAATATAAGGACTTACATTCATATGCAGAACATTCCAGACACATGACTATAGTGTGCTTTATAGAGATGTGTTCTAGAAAGTGTTTATCACTTTAAGTCTTAAAGTTTAAGAGAAACAAGCCATTATGCAGGAGGTGAGCAGTAAAAAGGAAGAGTTAGTTGCTCACTAGGACAGAGTATACCTTTTTAAAATAAAATTATGTTAATGTTTGACAAAAGGTTTCTGAGCAGTTGCTCACAAGCAATGGTATACTGGCCACATTATAACCATTATGTAGTTGTTGGTGTACAATTTGTATTGAACTCTTCATATGGCATAGACAAAATAAAATCTCAGGAGATTCAGACAATTGTAAACAAAGCTAGGCCTAGACCAAATGGCACTTAAGGGAAAAAGAGTCTCTGGTGCCCTCGCCATTTGTTAAAGTTTCAGATACCTTAATTTTAATTGCATTTGTAGCCCATTTAACAACTTTGATTCATGATCTGCATGCACAATTTATCGCTGCCATATAAAAAGATAACTTTGCCTGTGGGGGGATGATCAAAATCACTCACATCATTTGTTAAAATGAGAACTGATGTTGTAGATTTACCAACAATTTCTTTTTAAAACAACCACCATGAAAGTAAGGCTGGCCATGCAAATCAGTGTTGCCAGTTTTACAAGTGATGATGAACTGCTTGCACTATTTGTTTCAGCTGCTGAGTAGACAAGTGGGTAGATAGCCAGGGACAGGTGCCCCCTCAAGCCTGGCACCCCAGTGGGTTGACCTGATCGTAAATTGCTCAACACTGAGTAGACAAAGTGGTGCCAAGGACATAGCCACATGGAGAGAATAACAGGTGTTCTTTCCATCCACAGGCATAGACAACTTTTTAACAATAGCAATTTGCATGAGGCATTGTCTCCATGGCTGTATCCTTAGGCCTTCTTTGACTGTTCCATTGGGAGCCATTTAGAAGTATGTGATGTAGCCTGTAGAATACCCATATTTCTTCACAATCTAAAACTTTTCTTGAAAGATGCATTTGTAATTCTTTTTTATTACAAAATTACTTAGTTGTGTTGGAATAAATCCAGAAATACAACATACAGTCTATTGTCAAAGTATTTTCCTTATGGAGATGGTGATAAAGAGATATAATATCCATTTATTGTTGTTGTTGTTGTTCAGTCATTCAGTCGTGTCCGACTCTTCATGACCCCATGGACCATAGCACGGAATGCCTTCCTGTCCTGCGCTCTCTCCCGGAGTGTGCTCAAGTCCATATTCATTGCATCAATGATGCTATCTAGCCATCTCATCCTCTGCCGTCCCCTTCTCCTTTTGCCTTCAATCTTTCCCAGCATCAGGGTCTTTTCCAGGGAGTTTTCTCTTCTCATTAGGTGGCCAAAATATTTGTCATTCAGCTTCAGTATCTGTACTTCCAATGATCAGTCAGGGTTGATTTCCTTTAGGATGGACTGATTTGACCTCCTTGCAGTCCAGGGGACTCGTAAGAGTCTTCTCCAGCACCACAGTTCGAAAGCATCGATTCTTTGGCACTCAGCCTTCCTTATGGCTCTCACAGTCACAGCCATACCTTGGTCCTGGGAAAACCATAGCTTTGATTATACGAACCTTTGTCGGCAAGGTGATGTCTCTGCTTCTTACTATGCTGTCTAGGTTTGCCATAGCTTTCCTCCCAAGGAGCAAGCATCTTTTAATTTCATGGCTACAGTCACCGTCTGCGGTGATCTTGGAGCCCAAGAAAATAAAATCTGTCACTGCTTTCATTTCTTCCCCTTCTATATGCCAGGAAGTGATGGGGCCAGATGCCATGATCTTCATTTTTTTAATGTTGAGTTTCAAACAAGCTTTTCCACTCTCCACTTTCACCATCAACAAGAGGATCTTGAGATCGTCTTCGCTTTCTGCCATTAGGGTGGTATCGTCTGCGTATCTGAGGTTGTTGATAATTCTCCCAGCAATCTTAATTCTAACCTGTGATTCATCCAGCTCAGCATTTCTCATGATGTACTCTGCATATAAATTAAATAAGCAGGGCAATAATATACAGCCTTGTCGTACTCCTTTCCCAATGTGGAACCACTCGGTTGTTCCATGTCTGGTTCTTACTGTTGCTTCTTGACCCTCGTACAGGTTTCTCAGGACACACACAGGTAAGGTGGTCTGGTACTCCCGTCTCTTTCAGAATTTGCCAAAGTTTGTTGTGATCCACACAATCAAAGGCTTTAGCATAGTCATTGAAGCAGAAATAGACGTTTTTCTGGAATTCTTTTGCTTTCTCCATGATCCAGAGAATGTTGGCGATTTGATCTCTAGTTCCTCTGCCTCTTCGAAACCCAGCTTGTACTTCCAGTAGTTCTCGGTTCACATACTGCTGAAGCCTAGCTTGTAGGATTTTGAGCATCATCTTGCTGGCATGTGAAATGAGTGCAATTGTACGGTAGTTTGAACACTCTTTGGCATTGCCCTTCTTTGGAATTGGAATGTAAACTGACCTTTTCCAGTCTTGTGGCCACTGTTGAGTGTTCCAAATTTGTTGGCATATTGAGCGCAGCACTTTAACAGCATCATCTTTTAGGATCTTAAATAGCTCAGCTGGAATACTGTCATCTCCGCTAGCTTTGTTGTTAGTAATGCTTCCTAAGGCCCACTTGACTTCACTCTCTAGGATGTCCGGCTCAAGATCAGTGACCACACTATCATGGCTATCAGGGACATTCAGATCTTTCCTGTATAGTTCTTCTGTGTATTCTTTCCACCTCTTCTTAATCTCATCTGCTTCTGTTAGGTCCCTGCCTTCTTTGTCCTTTATCATGCCTGTCTTTGCACAAAACGTTCCCTTGAGATCTCCGATTTTCTTGAAGAGATCTCTAGTCTTTCCCATTCTATTGTTTTCTTCGATTTCTTTGCATTGCTCATTTAAGAAGGCCTTCTTGTCTTTCCTTGCTATTCTCTGGAACTTTGCATTCAGTTGGATATATCTTCCCCTTTCTCCCTTGCTTTTCACTTCCCTTCTTTCCTCAGCTACTTGTAAAGCCTCCTCAGACAGCACTTGACTTTCTTGCATTTCTTTTTCTTTGGGATGGATTGAGTTGCTGCCTCCTTAACAATGTTACAGACCTCCATCCATAGTTCCTCAGGCACTCTGTCTATCAGGTCTAATCCCTTAAATCTATTTGTCACCACCACTGTATATTCATCAGGGATATGATTGAGGTCATACTGAATGGTTTAGTGGTTTTCCCGACGTTCTTCAATTTCAGCCGAAATTTTGCAAGAAGCAGCTCATGATCTGAGCCACAGTCAGCTCCAGGTCTTGTTTTTACTGACTGTATGGAGCTTCTCCATCTTTGGCTGCAAATTACATAATCAATCTGATTTCGATATTGACCATCTGGTGATGTCCATGTGTAGAGTCGCCTCTTGTGCTGTTGGAAAAGAGTGTTTGCTATGATCAGCATGTTCTCTTGGCAAAACTAGGGATGTCGGAGAATTTCTCCACGAATCTCCGGGAAGCTGAATGCCAACGCATTCGGCCCCCCGAAATTGGTGGGGAAATTCTCCGACACCTCCCCCCCGGAATGGGACTTACCTCGTATGAATGTCACTCATGGCGGTGGGTCCCGGCAGTGATTCGGCGGCAGTTCGGTGGCGGCCCGTCTTCTGACCGGCTGCTGCCATTTCCAAGTAAAGTAAAAAAAAAAAAAAATGTGATAGGCTACTAGGGATGTACAAAAGTCACTTACCTGGTCTTGCAGCTTGCTTCGCGGTGGGGGGGAGGTGCTTCGCTTCTCCCCCCGAAGTTCAGGCAGTGGGGGGAGGCTTCCTGCCTCACCCGGCCGAAATTCAGGCCAGGGAGGAGTGCCCCGTCTCCCCGGCCGCGAACTTTAAAACGGGTGACTTTAAAAAAAAGCGTGTACGCAAATGGCGGCCCCCATAGGGAGCCGCCATTCGCGTTCCTTATTTGGTCCCTGTAGTCTACGTAGAGATTTACCTAGACTACGGCGAAAATAAGGGAACGCTATTTACGTCGAAAGACCGACTGCCGCCCCCGCCCCTGACGAAAACCTGCCGAACTGCCGCCGGGACCCGCCGCCGGGAGCAACATTTGTAAAAAGTAAGTCCCATCCCGGGGGTTGGAGAATTTCTCCCCAAACCTTCAGAGGACCGAATGCGTTGGCACTCGGCCCACCGAAGTTTCGGGGAGAAATTCTCCCCCTTCCCTATTAAGGCTACGTAAAGATTTACGTAGCCTATCACGGCTAGATTTTCAAAGTTAGCCGTGATAGGCTATGTAAATCTTTACGTAGCCTATCATGGCTGACTTCGAAAAAAAAAAAAGCGCGTACGCAAATGCTTTCCTTATTTGGAAATAGCGTTGCCCTTATTTTCGCCGTAGTCTACGTAAATCTTTACGTAGACTACCCATGCCCAAATAAGGAATGCAAATGGTGGCGCCCATGGGCGCCGCCATTTGCATATGCGCTTTTTTTTTCAGTCAGCCGTGATAGGCTACGTGATGATTTACGTAGACTATCAATCTTTACGTGGCCTATCACTTTTTTTTATATATATATACTTTACTTTTTTCTTTCGCAGCCGGGGAGACGGGGCGCTCCACCCCTGGCCAGAATTTCGGTGGGGAGGAGCGGGGCGCCTCCCCACCCGCCAAGAATTTCAGGGGGAGAACCGGAGCGCCTCCCCCCCCGAAAAAAGGTGCCGGACCAGGTAAGGGACTTTCGTCCATCCCTAGGCAAAACTCTATTAGCCTTTGTCCTTCTTCATTTTGAACACCAAGGCCAAGGCTTTGTCCTGCTTTATTTTGGACACCATTTTGAACGGGATAACTTTGCCTGTTATCCTGGTGATTTCTTGACTTCCTACTTTAGCATTCCAATCCCCTATGATGAAGAGGACATCTTTTTTTGGTGTTTGTTCTAGAAGGTGTTGTAGGCCTTCATAGAACCGATCAACCTCAGCTTCTTCAGCGTCAGTGGTTGGGGCATAGATCTGAATTACTGTGATGTTGAATGGTTTGCCTTGGATTCATACTGAGATCATTCTATCATTTTTGAGATTGTACCCCAGTACCGCTTTTCCCACCCTTTTGTTGACAATGAGTGCTACTCCATTTCTTCTAAGGCATTCTTGCCCACAGTAGTAGATATAATGGTCACCGGAATTAAATTCGCCCATGCTTGTCCATTTTAGTTCGCTGATTCCCAAGATGTCGATGTTCAATCTTGCCATCTCATGTTTGACCACCTCCAGCTTACCTTGATTCATTGATCTTACATTTAGGGATGGTGGAGAATTTCTCCACGAATCTTCAGGAGGCCGAGCGCCGAGGCATTTGGCCCCCTGAAAGTGTTGGGGAAATTCTCTGCCGGCCCCCTGCCCCCCCGGGATGGGACTTACCGTGGCCGAATATCCCTCTCGGCGGCGGGTCCCAGCAGCGGTTCGGCGGCGGTTCGTGGGGGGCGGGGGCGGCCGGCCTCCCAACCGGCTGCCGCCGCCGCCATTACAAAATAAAAAAGTAAAAAAACAAACAAAAAACACACACCTGTGATAGGCTACGTGACAATTTACGTAGCCTATCACGGCTAGATTTCCAAATGCAAATAGCGTTCCCTTATTTTCGCCGTAGTCTACGTAAATCTTTACGTAGACTAGACGTGCCAAAATAAGGAACGCAAATGGCGGCGCCCATGGGCCGCCGCCATTTGCGTACGTGCTTTTTTCTTTTTTTCTTTCCCAAAGTCACCCGTGATAGGCTACGTGATGATTAACGTAGCCTATCACGGCTGACTTTGGAAATCTAGCCATGATAGGCTACGTTAATCGTTATGTAGCCTATCACGTTTTTGTTTTGTTTTGACTTTTTCTTTCGCGGCCGGGGAGACAGGGTGCTTCTCCCCGACCTGAATTTCGGCCAGGCGAGGCGGGGCGCCTCCCCCCCGGTCTGAATTTCGGCCGGGTGAGGCGGGGCGCCTCCCCCCTCGCCTGAACTTCGGGGGGAGAAGCGAAGCGCCTCCCCCCCACTGCAAAGCAAGCTGCGGGACAAGGTAAGTCGCTTTCATACATCCCTACTTACATTCCAGGTTCCTAAACAATATTGTTCTTTACAGCATCGGATTTTCTTTTCACCACCAGACACATCCACAGCTGAGTCTCCTTTCAGCTTTGGCCCAGCCGCTTCACTCTTTCTGGCACTACTTGGAAATACCCTCTGCTCTTCCCCAGTAGTATATTGGACACCTTCCGACCTGAGGGGCTCATCTTCTGGTGTCATATCATTTAGCCTTGTGATACGTTCCATGGGGTTTTCTTGGCAAGAATACTGGAGTCGGTTGCCATTTCCTTCTCCAGTGGACCACATTTTGTCAGAAATCTCCACCATGACCTGTCCGTCTTGGGTAGCCCTGCACGGCATAGCTTATGGCTTCACTGAGTTACGCAAGCCCCTTCACCACAACAAGGCAGTGAGTGATCCATGAAGGGGCATCCATTTATAGAAAATGCAATTAATGAGTTGTAACTAATATTATTTTAATATATTTATGGGAAGACAAAGACAGAATAAGTGATAGAGTATTCACCATATGGAGGCTACTTCAGGGAAAAGGGAGGACAAGCATGAGCAAAAGAGTCAGCAATTTATAGTGAAATATAGATGCTAATTAAAATAGTCAAAAGAAATACCCTACAGCAATGGTTACAGGAACTTCATCCATAAGTTGCTTTATTTGAGGCATCGGCAGCTCAGACAAAAACATGAAATCAATGCAGTGCAATCATATGTATTTGATTAATGAATGGCTTCTAAATCATCTGCTTATGTTAAAAGGCTTGAGATAAAACCTCTTTGTTCTTGTTCAAATAAAAAAACATGTTAGCGGAGTCTGATTGCAATCCACAGTGTTCTGCTAGCATAAGTCAGTTCAGCAGGGCTTGCTGAACTCCAGCAAAGATATCTGGAAATCAGGCTATGCCTTTGAGGCTTTTTTAGTTTTGTTTTTTTTAAGAAAGTAGTGGAGAAACTAAGGGGGAAAGCCCCTCTTCCAATCAGGGAAGATCATTTTTCAGCAACCTCATCATATTTTAGTGAAAGATGTTTCAAAATGATGAAGCTCCCTTCACAAAAGAAAACCTCTCATGAATATTCATTTGCATTCCAAGAGAATTTGATTGTCTAATTCTCCACTCCCTCTCTAAAACAGAATTAATGACCTTAAATAGTTTCCTCTGACATTCCCTTTGTCCTCAGCTAGGTAAGTAATTTACCATTCTGGTTCTTCACATGCACGCACGCACACACACACAAAACCTTATCTGAGCACACATGGTAGTAATTTTGCTAATCTTAGCATTTTGTTTTTATGGTATAATTTTATGCATTTTAAAACAAGAGAACACATTATTTCTGAGAGCTGCTTCACACATTACAAAGAAGCATTGAAAGAAGAACAATAAATGAGTGGTGTTTCTACTAGAACATGAGTAAGTGGAATTTGTGGACCTCACCAGTTGCAGGATGTGAGCTCCACACCACAGGCCATCTCAGACTCACGGATCATGTAACAGTGAAAGCCGTTACAGAACTCTCTTCATTTTCATGGAACAAGTGAAGTGCCTCAAATCTCAGGGGTTTTATGTGTGTATTTTTAAAACCTAGACAGGGCTCTAAAGAACTGTATGGAGATCCTTTGCATAGAAGCAAGAATAGAATAGTAGTAGGGTTGGAAGGGGCCTACAAGGCCATCGAGTCCAACCCCCACTCGATGATCCTTCCTTCCTATGATTCAAGAATAGGATCATAGGAAGGAACATAGGAAGCTGCCTTGTACTGAGCCAGACCATTGTTCCATCTAGCCCAATATTGTGGATACTGACTGGCAGCAGCTCTCCAGAGTTTCAGGGAGGATTTTTTTTCCAGCCCTACCTGGAGATGCCAGGGATCAAACCTGGGGCATTCTGCATGCAAAAGTTCTACCACTGAACTATGGGCCTTGTCCAAGGATCATACTCCATGCATGTTACTATCTATGAGGACCAGTACAGAGAATAATATCATAAGCAAATGTGATGAGAAAAAGAATGACCTTAACATTTCCATGGAAGCAAAGCTTCCTGGTGACCATGTATGTTTTTTAGTCTATGAACAGTTTGTTCCATGAGGCGCATTTTGTTTTTCCTAGAGAAGAAGATCAGAAAATTAAAAACAGGTGTTGGGAAAAGATCCAATGGGTTGTACATTTTAAAGGCATTAATAGACCTATACTGTCTACTTGCGCTGTAGATTAATGAAGTTGAATGGTCAGCTATGCTGTACGCCCATCATTTATAAGAAGTTAGTGGCCCAGCTTATGGTCAGTGCTTAGAAAAACAAAGAAAATTAGAACAGAAATGAATGATTGTGGAGTTATACATCTGAAACTATTTGATTTATTATTCTGGTAATACTAGTGCTGCTGGATGTTGCAGATTTGCAATGTACCGATCACTGTAATATTCTTACATTTTAGCCTATTCAAGGTAAGATTTGCTTGTATTCTTTGCTATTACAGATGCATAAGTATTATGCAAAATGTTCCTAGGATAATTTGCACAATGGGAGTTCATTATTTAATGAAAGTGCTTCTTATTTTTAATTACAGCATTTAAGTTCATCTCATTGTCAAGTGGAATACAGTTTTGTTGATTTGAGACTGGCTTCTGAGATTCTTTAAAAACAACCTATACACAGTATTCCTTGCATCAGTCCTATATCTATAAATTTCAAATGTGAAATGCATAACTACACATGACTCAACTTCATTTTAGTAACATTACATTTTGGCTTCATAAATGATACAAACACTACAATGGGGTCCTCTGCAACTCTCTTAAACCCTACCTTCATCAGTATTTCTTGCATTATAAATGCCTTTCAAAGACAACAAGAATGCTGTAGAAATTATTTAAAATATTCAAGACCTTGGGCATTTGAAAAGCAATATTTTATACCATGTGGCCCAGTGGATGTCGTGTTGCCCTTGGGCCTGGGAAATATCACTATCCAGTGAGGAAATCACTGGGATACCTTGGGCAAGTAACTCTCATATATCGCTCATATATAATTTCATACATTATGTGCTAGTGTAGGATTTGTTTTTTTGCTTGCTGGTCCAGGTTGGCTGAATGACTAGTCGGGGTGGGATGGGGGATGCCTAAACCACACTTACCTGCTCATGAGGCTGCTTGAAGCGGGGAGGTCAATGTAAATTAGGTTGACAGGTGCAGTATAAGTTTTAAGGGAAGGAACACAGAATGAATGTGCAGTGCCAGTGAGCACCCTGAGGCATCGTCAAAGATGATGGGAGGTTTCCTCAGGCCTGCCCATTTCAAGGCCCTGAGGCTTGAAGAGGTGGGGCTACGTCCTCCACTTGGCATTTGCCTGATTCACCCAAACAAAGCAACGAAGCCCAGGGAGATGGAGCAGCAGGCCCTCCTTGGCACTTAAAGGTGCAGGCTATGAGGGGCCTTGGGTAGGTGAAAGGCTCACCATTGGTCCTGAACCTGGAGAGCTTACCCCAAAAGACTAAGATAGCAGGAGAAAAGCTGCTCTATCACACTGACTGGTTTGTGCGATCACGGAGGGCAAAATAAGCCATGGTAGCTTATTTCCCCCACCATGCATGCTGGTTGCATGCTGGTTGCATGCTGGGGGATGTACATAATTATTCTTGCCAGCTTGCTGTGTTGTGCAAACCTGGTGAGTGTGGCTTCTTGCTGTGGTTAGCAAGCCACCCTGAACCCTACATGGCTTATTTCCCCCTCCATAGTCATACGAACAGGCCCACTCTGATAGGGAACCCATACTGGAGGACAGGAGTTATTTATGTTAGGTTTATTTGCAGATCTCTTAATTGAAATGTGTTTAATAATGTTGTTGCTCTTTTAAATCCCAACAAACTTGTATTGTCTCTTTTATCTAGGATGACAGGTACAAACCACTTAGATGCTACATATTCCACTTCGTTTTTCCCCTTCGTTGGTTTATGGAAATGAATGAGGCAACCTGTACACTAGGAGCTCCTTGTACATATTGGAGCACAAAGGGCGATACTTCAGGAATAAATTATTTCTGATGAAAAGCAATGAAATGGATCACCATTTTATATACAATGAGTGTTATTAATTTCCACCCAATGTACCAGAGGAATGAACGTTTTGACTCTAGATATCCCATATCATGGTTCTATCAAAGTGAAAGGGGCAAGTGTCCCACCCAGATAAGTAGTCTGCCCTCCCCTCCTCTCCTCTCCTCTCCTCTCCTCTCCTCTCCTCTCCTCTTCCCTCCCCACCCACCACTTCCTTTGATAGATCCCTTAGGCTACTTAAAATAAAGGCACTTTTCACATACAAATTATAACTGAATAATAAATATGGAATTGAAATAAGGCTGCAATCCTGAATACTTGAAAGGTAGCTCAAATTCAATAGGGCTTACTTCAGATAAAACATTGTTGTAGATTTGGGGAGGGTTGGAAAGAAAGGTGTTAATTGAGCCAGAATGACTGCTGATTATTTCTGAATAATCATTGGCCAAGCTACATCTGTTGCCATGGAAATTACAGGTAAATGGCCAAGGAAGGGCTAGGAAACCCACTAGAGTATTTGGCATAGCGTCCCCAGTTAAGGGTGTAATTTAAGTCTACATTATTTGCATGTGTCATGTCTGACCCTGACATTAGCCCAGATGACCCATCAAAAAGCCTGAGCTGGCAGAGCATATACTCCCTGTGGGGGGCCCTGATGTCACCGAGACCCCAGGCACCTCTGGCATCAGTGGAGAAGATGCACCAGGCCCTTTTACATCTCTGGAATCTGAGGAACCCCCAGATGGGATCTTTGAGGACTGTTCCTTGCCTATGGCAGCAGAGGAGGAAACCAGGTGCCCACTCAGCCCTTGATCATGCCAGAATTTGGAAGCACAGAATTAAAGAATTATAGATCAACTCATGAGTAAAGGTGTTCATGAGGACTCCTGCCAAAGTGCAGTGGACTTGCAGCTGAGCCTTTGCGTGGGGATCTAGAAGCTCTGGCTATATCAGCTTTCTTTCATTTGGAACTTGATAGCTGCTCAAATAATGTCTTACTACCAGCTCTAGTGGCTTGAATCCTTGTTTCCTTGATCTTGCTCCATGACTGAACCTTTGTGCTGCTGACCTTTGGACTCTTGTTTGATTCTGCTTCTTCTACTACATTTGTGTCTGACTGCTTACCTGTGCTTGGACCTTGGCCATGCCTCAAACCTTTCTCTTGGAACTCTCCCTCTTGCCCAGTACTCTTTTCTTTCCTTGGAACTCTCTTTCTTGTTTTTGACCATTGCCTGTTTACTGACTACTACTCCTTTCTTGAAGTACCCTGAGTGATGCCACTCCAGCCATCTCTCATTTCAAAGTACTGCCTCTGGAATCTAGGACACATGTAACAATATGTTTAGGGTAGGAGCATTTTTATAACTGTTATTTTTCTTTCATAAATCTAACATGTAGAACAAAGCCTAGCCCCCACAGTTTTCCCCTTCTGTTCCTGTCCCACAATATATTTTTCTGGTCCCACCAGAGGGGGCACAACTGGTTGTGCTGTTCTAGTCACTCCTACTTTTCCCTTACTGTACATTTCTTCAAAGCACTTAAATGAATCAGAACATAATACCTTGTTCTGATTCACAATTTTATTACACATTTTGTGTTGTAATTAGCACTTTTGTTGAGCAAAGGATCCTCTTGTTTTTAAACAGTTCCCCCCCCCCTCAGTGAATACTATAGAAGTAAAGAAATTGAGTGGCCGCGGTGGCTTAGTGGTTAAGACACTGAACTGCAGACTGGAAGGTTGGCAGGTCAACAGTTCGAGACCCTAGTGCTGCGTGACGGAGTGAGCTCCCGTTTTCAGTCCCAGCTTCTGCCAACCTAGCAGTTCGAAAGCAAGACATTGCAAGTAGATAAATAGGTACCGCCTTGGCGGGAAAGGTAACAGCGTTCCATGCACCTTGGTGTTCAGTCATGCCAGCCACATGACCACGGAAGCGTCTTCGGACAACGCTGGCTCTTCGGCTTAGAAACGGGGATAAGCACCGCACCCTAGAGTCGGACACGACTGGTTGGGGACACCTTTACCTTTTAAAGAAATTGAAACTATAATTATAAAAAAAAAAGTTCCACCTTCATGTTTTCACATTACCATGTTCTACACCTGAGCTATAACAAAAGGTAATTGCATCCAGACTGGTATATATTTCAAGACTGCCAAAATTGCCCATTTCTGTGTCTCTGTGTCTCTTTTCTGTATATTTTAAACATATTGGCAATTTGCAAAACTATTTAAGTGATGACATTATTATAAACCCATAAAATGTATATTTTGAACAGACAGAGCTACAAACCATAACTGTATCCACAAAGAGGAGTGTACAGACACAGTATAAATATTATGAGAATAGGTGAATGCCTGCAGAGTCTATGGAAAACCGATAAGCATTCCAGCTGGGAGGCCAGTTTCCCCAGGATGACTGATATACATATCTTTTTTTCACAGTATCAAATGTCATCTTTGCCATCTTCTGTATAATAATGCCCTTTGGATATTGGACTAAGAATCTTAGCTGGTATCACTATGGTATCATTTTCTGAATGCTCCATATTCCCCTTGGATAATCTGTTTCACCAGGATAGAGATAAACAATATGTAATGCCATTTAGTGTCTTCATAGATTTTTTTAAAGGGAATTCTCTCCTTTTATGGAATTATTCTTTATCTGTCCAAGTACACAATAAATCATTCCACTTTTTTGCTGCTAGATTACATTGGAAATGGGCACTTATTTTGAAACATTTGACTTCATTAACTGAATATTACATGCAAGAGAAATAACCATACACCAACTCTACTGATAGAATGTTACTAGATCCATTTATGCAGCTGGCGGAAACTATAAGATCATTCTTATATTGTCTTGAAGACAGCAAATTTACAACAGTGGATTGCTAACTTGTCTTTATTTTGACTAGACAACAACAGCACAATGCATTTGACCTTGGTTAAGAACTGACTGAGTGTATGGGTTAAAGGATACTGGTGGCCAAAGAAAACAAAGAAATCCCTGGCTCGGTCTACTTTTTGGACTTGTTTTCATAAGGCAAGTAAAGAAATAAAAACTTCAAAGCAACACAAATATACATTTCGTGGAATACTTAGTCAACAAAATATAGTGGTAGTTTGCATGTCCTGATATACATGATAATAATGCCAAGTACACTGCAATGCTTATTATTATTATTATTATTATTATTATTATTTTAACATTGGACTCAAGGCTTCTTGTAATTTCTTAATAATGTTCCATTGTTATACAAACAGATTTCAGAGCATTATTGTAAAGATGTTACACTTACATTAAGCTGACAAGAGGCAAATTTAAGAGATGGGTCTTATCTCAAGTTACTGACTTACATTTTAATCCTCTCTTAGTGTAACTAATAACTCAAGTACAGTACCAAGGATGCAAGGCATCTAAGAAGGCAACTGATAGCATAGGGAACTCAACAAAGAAAAGGGCAACCAAGGTCACACAAATGACTAAGGAAAAATGAGGGAAAAGAGCCTCCTAAAGCTTTTTTAAAAAGTATTGTAGGAAAAAGTGCAAGAAGCAGACATCTGATCTATTGTAGGAAGATTTCAAAACATTTAAAGACCCTGTAGTTTTGGAAGCAGTCTCTGCTTATATGGCCAGTGCCACACATTTGGTTCCTGGCCATATGATGGATAAAAAGGATTGGCACATGATAAAATGGAGGAAGCTGGGACATTAAAGAAAATGTGATAATTTTTTAAAATAATGATTATCCACTACACTTGGGTGAGCTTCAGAAGTCACTTTTGATACAGTGCGAAGGTCTTCTGTTGAGCGGGAAAATGAGTTATATAACCAGGGCAGTGATGAAATGCTGCATGTATTTTGGTCACAAAAGAACAAACCATCACAGGGAGGGGTTTTAGTTCAGTGACAGAGCACAAGCTTTGCATGCAAAAGGTCCCAGGTTCAATCCCTGGCTGGAAGACTTTACCTGAAACCCTGGAGAGCCACCAGTCAGTGTTGACAGTGCTGGGCTAGATGGACCAATGTTCTGACTGAGTATAAGGCAGCTTTCCATGTTCCTAGCTGATAATCAGGTATTTAGACACTAGACAGTACAAAATCACTGTACTATCTGACTTGGGCATAATTTACAAAACTAGATTCAGGTATGAAGTCTTGTTCATTAGTCCATTTCCGGGCCCGATTCAAAGTGCTGATGTTAACATTCAAAGCCCTTAACGGCTTGGGGCCAGGTTACCTGAAGGATCGCCTCCTTCCCCAGACCTTAAGATCATCCTCAGCAGCCCTTCTCCATGAGCCCCTGCCAAAGGAAGTGAGGCGGGTGGCTACTAGGAGGAGGGCTTTTTCTGCTGTGGCACCCCGGCTCTGAAATGAGCTCCCTAGTGAGGTTCGCCTGGCGCCTACATTGTACTCCTTTCGGCGCCAGGTGAAGACCTTTTTATTTTCCCAGGCATTTTAGCATTTTAGCTTTCTAAATTTTTAGCTTTGCTGTTTTAAATCTGTATTTTAAACTCCTGCACTGCTGCTAGGTTTTATTGTGGTTGTATTGTTATATTGTGGTTTTAATGTTCTATATATATTAAATTGTTTTATTGTGTGCTGTTTGGTTTTAATTTTTGTGAACTGCCCAGAGAGCTTTGGCTATTGGGCGGTATAGAAATGAAATGAATGAATAAATAAATAAATAAATTCCAGAAAGATACACAAAATCCATTGGTGAACAAACCACCAGAAACGACTAGTTAAAATATGTACGCAGCATCAGAACTGTATTCACAATACTATTAAATAATGGATAGTTAATTTCAATGAACAATGATAATTATAAAGATCCAGTGTTTATTCTAGACATAGGGCTAAACTGTACTCTAAATTACTCACACTTTAAAACAAAAAAATGCTTAAACCAGTCAATTTTATTTTGAAGAAAAGCAGGCCTCTATTCCAGAATGTGTTACTGATCTAGATAGGGGACCATGCCAGTTTCCTGCAAAAATTGCCCCTACTGCTATTTGCTCCTGATAATTATGTTTACTGCAAAGTGCAAACTCCAGCTGTGGAGGCAAATAGCATCAGGAAGTGGTGTGAAACTGTTGTGAGACCCTGATACAATATACGGATGTCAGAGAATTCCACCACGGATCTCAGTGAGGCCGAATGCCAGTGCATTCGGCCCACTGAAATCTGTGGTAGAATGAAGCCCCCCTGTCCCCCCACCCTGTCAAAGGTGCATGAAACGGGACACCTACCTGCTGCCGTTCGCGCTGCTTTGCGAATGATGGCCACGGCCACCATTCACTTCTTCACTATAGCCGTGATAGGCTACGTAAATACTTACATAGCCTATCACAGCTAACACAGGGACGCCATTTGCGTCCCTGCGGAACCCGTGATAGGCTGTGTAAGTATGTACGTAGCCTATCACGGCAAAAAAAAGGGAACACAAATGGCGGCAGCTATGGCGGCTGCCATTTGAGTTCCCCTTTTTTTTTTGGCCCTGATAGCCTACGTAACTATTTATGTAGTCTATTACGGCAAAAGAGAGGGGCGCAAATGGCATAGTGGCCGCCATTTGCGCCCATCTCTTTTGCTATAATAGGCTACATAAATATTTACGTAGCCTATCACGGCCAAAAGAAAAAGGGAACGCAAATGGCGGCCGCCGTAGCCGCCGCCATTTGTGTTCGCTGTTTTGTTTTTTGCCGTGATAGGCTACGTAAATGGCCACTGCCATTTGCGTCCCTGCAGGCTGCCCAGCGGCCAGATGTCCGGCTGTGGGCGGCCCCGGCTGGCAGCTCCGCGGAATCGCCATGGACTGGAGCCGGCCGGAGAGAATTTCAGGGGGAAGGACGGAGCACCTCCCCCCCACCGCGAATGTCAGCCTTCAAAAAGGTAAGTGACTTTCGTACATCCCTAGATACAGATTAAGAACATTTTCTGGACTGGGGCCCTGCAGGCCTGCTTTTCCTTTAGAATACAAGTGCCGGTTATAATGTACGTATACAGAGCTACTCCTTGTTATGTTACTTTTACATTCTTTACTACACAGAACACTATATTATTTATTACTGTGGGTTACTTTGGTTATATTATAACCAAATAGAATATTTGGTTATAATACATTACACTGTGGGTTATATTATTTACAATGAGTTTATTACTATAGCAAGTGGTTTCTGGTAGTTTGGTGTCTTTTGGCTGCAGCCTAGGTGGGTTGGATCCAGACTTAGGCATATGTAGAGTAGACCCATTGACATCAGTGGATTTATTTTAAGTATGAGTCAGTCTGGATCCAAAGCATTATTTAGTAAGAGACCTCTGGAAATATAGAACTGTTTCTTATTATATGCTGGTGAGGAATTGTAGCTTAGTGGTAGAGCATATGCAGAAAGTCTGAGGTTCAATCCTTGGCATATAGTAAAAATATGTCAGGCCTGGGAAAGACTTCTGCTTGAGACCGGAGAGCTTTGGAGTAAAGAGTACTGAGCTAGATGAAGTAATGGTCTGAAAGTTTCATAAATATTCACACTACTAATGTGACAAATTATAGGGTTGTGCTTGTACCCAATCCCTTGCGAAGAGAAAACTCTCTGAAAAAGGCCCTGATGCTGGGAAAGACTGAAGGCAAAAGGAGAAGGGGAAGGCAGAGGATGAGATGGCTAGATAACATCACTGATGCAATGAATATGGACTTCAGCATGCTCCAGGAGAGAGCGCAGGACAGGAAAGCCTGGCGTGCAGTGCTCCATGGGGTCATGAAGAGTCGGACACGACTGAATGACTGAACAACAACAACAACCCAATCCCTCCGCTGATTCCCACTTTTTAGTGATTAGTGATTCCCATTTTTCTCTTCAGTTTCCTGTCTATCTCTTCACCATATCTGCTCCAGGTATGATGGATTAAGGGGAGGTGGGTTGGGGGGATGCAAGAGAAAGGGGAAATATGCAACTGCAACAACAACAACAACAACAACAACAACTCCCTTCCTGCCCACAAAAGCTTCCCCTGGATCTAAGAGCCTTCCGTGAGGAGGACACAATTGGATACAGGCCATAGACAGCTGTGAAGTCATCTGGCTTTGGCTCCATACAAATTAAGAGTGTCTAGGAAAAAGTTTTACTGGGGTAGGAAATCCTAAAAAACTAAAAGGAACTGTATGGTGCATTCTGAAAAATCTGGCTGAAAAGGACATAATATCCAAGCATTTAACTTTTTTTTTTTTTAATCGAGAGTGAAAACCAAGGCACTGACTGTGACAGAATGAAGTCTAGCAAAGACCGCTGTTCAGATTCTCAGGCTTACAGATTAAATCCTCAAAGAGTTTAAGCTTAAAAGATCCCAGTATTTCTGTTGAGATGCCAGCTGTCAGATCTATGTCAGGATATTTCTTGATGGAAGCCATGGAAAAACATAGTTTGGTCACAGAGAAGGAATTTTTATTTAGATTATCTGGTGAAACTTCCTTAAAGTAATTAACTGGAGCTAAAAGACCCGTAACTCTATCATATACAAGAAAGAAGTGGGTACATAAGCTTTCTAAAATACACATTTTCAAATGAATGTAAACAAGTGATTTGACAGAATTTTAAAACTATGAAATTGGGGTGGGGTGGGGAAATGAATTATGACCCTTCCTTCAAAACATTGTGCAATATATGTTATGTGAGGTGTGAAGTAATGCTGAACTGACTGGTAGGCTTATGCTAGACAGTCTTTTCTATCTTGGTCCCTATCTTTAATATAGAGATATAAATACGTTATTTATGTATGTAAAGCTCTTTAATTATAAGGAGGATTTAAACATTTTCCCCAGGATATTTCTAATTCTTCAGTGCCCCCTTGCCCAGTAAACTTTCCTAAACATTTTATAAGGCTAAGTAGAATGAGAGAGCCCCCTTGGGAAGGAAAGAGGGCAGCAAATTATTGTTATATGTTTGGGGTCAATCTCAGTTACCTTCCAGGGGTCCCTTACAACTCAGTGCCTCTGATTACAAAGAGATTTAGGATTCCCCGTTACACACACCTCTGTAGCTCTTAAGCTCCTAACATCTTGGGCCGCATCTGGCAATGGAATGTGAAGTGCTTTCATGTTTAATGTGGATTTTCATGAAATCGGCTTTGGTACATCAGGGACACATGTAGCCAGAAAAACAGAGTATGCAAGACCTTAAAATTTGCTTTCTTTCTTTTGAAAATATTTTTATTTATTTTATTTTTATAAATGAAATAAACAATACCAAAATTACCAACAACCAATTTCCCAGCAGTACAATATTCTGATGAGGACACCACAATAACAAAGAGAGAAGAAAAAAGAGGGAAAAAAAGAAAAAAGGGGGGGGGAAAGGGAGGAGGAAAGGAAGAAGTGAAGGGGAAAAAAACCCTCCCCTTCCCTCCCCCTCTCCCTCCCCCTCCCCCTTAAAGAATTGAGTTTAAACTCCAACACCCCCCAGCCTCTGATGCCATGACATTCTATTTTAAAAACTATATCTATAACCTTAACGATCTTACAGTTTAATAAACAACCTTATATTTCTATATCATATCGTCAATCTTATATCAAAGAAACAAGTCTACAATTCATTCCCAAAAGTCTATATTGTTAGTAATAAAACTTAATATAAACCTTCAACCATCAGTAATATATTTTATACTAGATATATTATCTATCTTAAAATAAAAAATATAAAGAAAAGCAAGAAAAAATAAACGATGAAAGAGAGTAAACCAATATAAATATAATAATTTATCTTTGGAATTAGCCTGGATCATGTAGACTAAACACAAACAGTTAACAAAGCTTGTTTAAAGATTCCAGTTCATGGGTTGTAGCAGAATTCTCACACATTTTTACGTTCAGCCATGCCTCTGCCGTTTCATGATTTAGAAACTTCTTCATCTGACCTTCAGACACAATACAAAGTGTAGCAGGATATTTTAAGTAATATTGTAAATTCATTTGTTTTGCCATATTCTTTGCTTTGATTAATTGCCTTCTTTTATTTGCCACCTCTTTGATGTAGTCAGGAAATAACATAACTTTATCTTGTTTCCAGGAAAGGCTTCCAGCCTCCCTTACCAAACACAGGATATAATTCTTTTGCAAATTGAGCTATGACTGTGTAATCAGTCCCTTTAGCATTTGGCACATGAAATGCCTGCTCAATCTCAAGTAAATAATCAGATGGAATAGGGAGTATCTCATGCAAAAGTTTATCCACAAAAATAGGCAATTTTACATCATTAGGTAGATTTTTAATCCCAATAATATGTAGGGGTGAACGAAAGTCACTTACCTTTTCTCGCAGCTTTTTCGCGGTGGGGGGGAGCGCTTCGCTGCTCCCCCCGCGAAGTTCAGGCCGGGGGGGGAGGCTTCCCACCTCGCCCGGCCGAAATTCAGGCCGGGGGGGGAGGCTTCCCGCCTCGCCCGGCCGAAATTCAGGCCGGGGAGGAGGCTTCCCGCCTCGCCCGGCCGCGAACACGAAAGTAAAAAAAAAAAAAAAAAAAGTCCCCTGATAGGCTACGTGACGATTCACGTAGCCTATCATGGCTGACTTTGCAAATCTAGCCATGATAGGCTACGTGAATCGTCACGTAGCCTATCAGGGGACGGTTTTTTTTTTTCTTTGATTGCAATGGCGGGGGCGGCAGCCGGTCGAAAGACTGGCTGCCGCTCCCGCCCCGCTCGAACACCGGACAAACCGCCAGCCGGACCCGCCGCCGGGAGGGACATTCAGGGAAGGTAAGTCCCATCCCGGGGGGGGTGCGGGGGGCGGGGGGGTGCGGAGGATTTCTCCCCGAAACTTGTTCGGGGGGCCAAACACGTTGGCGCTCGGCCCCCCGAAGTTTCGGGGAGAAATTCTCCGCCATCCCTATTAATATGTACATTGGATCTTTTCGTGAAGGCCTCCAGTTGAGAGTTTCTATCAGATATGTTTTTAAAACAAATCTGAGTCGTAGTTTCATTTTCTGCCACTCGGTCTTCAAGCTCCTTAATTTTCGTAGGGATGGCGGAGAATTTCTCCCCGAAACTTCGGGGGGCCGAGCGCCAACGTGTTCGGCCCCCCGAACAAGTTTCGGGGAGAAATCCTCCACCCCCCCGCCCCCCGCCCCCCCCCCCGGGACGGGACTTACCTTTACCGAATGTCCCTCCCGGTGGCTGGTCCGGCCGGTGGTTTGGTGGGTGTTCGAGCGAGGCGGGAGCGGCAGCCACCATTGCAATGAAAGGGAAAAAAAAAAAAACTTCCCCTGATAGGCTACGTGACGATTCACGTAGCCTATCACGGCTAGATTTGCAAAGTCAGCCGTGATAGGCTACATGAATCGTCACGTAGCCTATCACGGGTGACTTTAAAAAAAAAAAAAAGTGTGTACGGATAATGGCGGCCCCCATAGGGAGCCGCCATTCCCATTCCTTATTTGGTCGCTGTAGTCTACGTCAATCTTTACGTAGACTATGGCGAAAATAAGGGCAACGCTATTTGCGTTGCCCTTATTTTCGCCGTAGTCTACGTAAACATTGACGTAGACTACAGCAACTAAATAAGGAACGCGAATGGCGGCTCCCTATGGGGGCCGCCATTCGCGTACGTGCTTTTTTTTTTTAAAGTCACCCGTGATAGGCTACGTGACGATTCATGTAGCCTATCACGGCTGACTTTGCAAATCTAGCCATGATAGGCTACGTGAATCGTCACGTAGCCTATCAGGGGACGGGGTTTTTTTTTTTCTTTGATTGCAATGGCGGGGGCGGCAGCCGGTCGAAAGACTGGCTGCCGCTCCCGCCCCGCTCGAACACCGGACGAACCGCCAGCCGGACCCGCCACCGGGAGGGACATTCAGGGAAGGTAAGTCCCGTCCCGGGGGGGGTGCGGGGGATTTCTCCCCGAAACTTGTTCGGGGGGCCAAACACGTTGGCGCTCGGCCCCCCGAAGTTTCGGGGAGAAATTCTCCGCCATCCCTAATAATATGTACATTGGATCTTTTCGTGAAGGCCTCCAGTTGAGAGTTTCTATCAGATATGTTTTTAAAACAAATCTGAGTCGTAGTTTCATTTTCTGCCACTCGGTCTTCAAGCTCCTTAATTTTCGTAGGGATGGCGGAGAATTTCTCCCCGAAACTTCGGGGGGCCGAGCGCCAACGTGTTCGGCCCCCCGAACAAGTTTCGGGGAGAAATCCTCCACCCCCCCGCCCCCCGCCCCCCGCCCCCCCCCGGGACGGGACTTACCTTTACCGAATGTCCCTCCCGGTGGCTGGTCCGGCCGGTGGTTTGGTGGGTGTTCGAGCGAGGCGGGAGCGGCAGCCACCATTGCAATGAAAGGAAAAAAAAAAAAACTTCCCCTGATAGGCTACGTGACGATTCACGTAGCCTATCACGGCTAGATTTGCAAAGTCAGCCGTGATAGGCTACATGAATCGTCATGTAGCCTATCACGGGTGACTTTAAAAAAAAAAAAAAGTGTGTACGGATAATGGCGGCCCCCATAGGGAGCCGCCATTCCCGTTCCTTATTTGGTCGCTGTAGTCTACGTAAATGTTTACGTAGACTCCGGCGAAAATAAGGGCAATGCTATTTGCGTTGCCCTTATTTTCGCCGTAGTCTACGTAAACATTTACGTAGACTACAGCGACTAAATAAGGAATGCGAATGGCGGCTCCCTATGGGGGCCGCCATTCGTGTACGCGCTTTTTTTTTTCAAAGTCACCCGTGATAGGCTACGTGATGATTCACGTAGCCTATCACGGCTGACGTTGCAGATCTAGCCATGATAGGCTACGTGAATCGTCACGTAGCCTATCAGGGGGCGTTTTTTTGTTTTTGTTTTACTTTCGCGTTCGCGGCCGGGCGAGGCGAGGCGCCTCCTCCCCGGCCTGAATTTTGGCCGGGCGAGGCGGGAAGCCTCCCCCCCCCGGCCTGAACTTCACGGGGGGAGCAGCGAAGCGCCTCCCCCCCACCGCGAACGGCCTTCGACGACAGGTAAGTGACTTTCGTCCACCCCTAAATTTTCGTCTCCATTTTTTGCCATAATGCATTAATTAAATCTACAGCTCTTTGCAGGGCTGTGATGGAATTTTGGATTAAATCCAACCTTTTCACTTGTTCCATAAATTGCGAAGATAAAGTCTTTATCAGCGTAAATAATTCCCCTATATCTTCTGTTTTCGACACTTTTGACACAGAGAATGTGGGGCGAGTAGATGCCAGCTCCCTTCTTCTCCTCGGCGCAGACATGTTTCTCTCAAACAGATCTTACAGGTCCTCAGATGTTCTCAAATATTGTTAATGTTTCTTAAATCATCCCTCAGAGGTTGTTGATATTTCTTAATGCATATATTATTATGGAACACGTCAGCCCTGTTTTCTCCTATGAACAGTACAGCTTTTTGCGTTGGTAAAGCTCTGGGAAGATAATCCTGGAATCCAGCCCCCCCACTATCTCGTGGGGGTTACTTTTCTCCAAGATGTTGTCCAGAGCATGCCTTGCCGCCCCCTTCAATTCCAGGGGGGAGATGAAAAGGGTTTCAACCTTTTAAAAAGCTGTTTGAGAAAGCTCCCACAGAGATCCGTGGGAAGCTGCCAGAGCGACATTGGTCCCACCCAGAAGTCAAAATGAGCTTTCACAGGTCACACTGCACATTGATCCTCCTTACTTTGGGGTCGTGTGAGCCGACTTCCACCAGTTGCACTGAATGTCATCAAACAAACATGCAGGTGCTGCTGAGGAAATGAGAGGCTTGTTCCCTGCTCCTGTCCACGCTCCCTTGCTCAAGGGAGTTTGGAAGAGCTGAATCAAGCCCCCGTAGTTTAACCCCACACTTCTCCGCTCACATCTATCATTGGGATATTGTGAAAGATTAAAGACCAAACTTGCACTTCTATGAACGGAGAAAACAGGTTGCATTCTATGAATGGGTCAAGTCGCTTTCCTAACACATCAGAAATGCAAGACAGCCCCTTTAAGAAGGGAGAAAACAGGCTGCATTCTATGAATGAGTCAAGCCTATAATGGGGAAGCAGCTCTGCAGGGGTGGTGGTGGGAGGGGCTTTGATTTTTTCAATGGGAGAAAGATGATACAGAGGCGGAGGGCAGGCTGCTCAAGGAGGTGGTGGGGAGGGCAGGCGACAGCAGAATGTCAACTCCTTACAGTGCCCCTTTGCCACCGCTTTGGCTTGCTTTCTTGCCTCTGCTCCTTACATCTCAGTAGACCTAGCAGGTTATTTGCTCAACCCCTCTCTCCTGGCCAGGAACAGCCAGGCACAGATACACCCCTAGGCATGCCCAGCATGCAGGATTTAATTCAGATGAATGGGGCACACTGCAGCTGAAGCATGTAGGAGCCGCATTTAAGGTAAAATATGTGCTAAAACGACTTTCAGAAAATGCAGAATGGCCACAACGTCATGTGTCCCCAACAACCTTGAACAACCTGCAGTAAATTACACATGTAGATTGGCTCCAGGAAAACCCTAGATGGCCGAGGGGGAGCAGGAGTCTGTTGGACTGGTAATGCTGTGGACCCTTATCTTAAGCTCAGTGTGAATGAACCTTTTATGACAGAAACACCACAAGTCTCCAGTATCATCCTTCTCAGGAAACTGAAGTCTGAGTAACTGCCAGAACCCCTGAAACTTCTCACCTTTCATAGGTGGGGTGCATAAACAATATCAGATCTTGGCAGAAAAGACTGGTTGGATGGGTAGACCTGTCAGGGATGAGCCCCAACCTTTGCAGATGTCTGACAGCTCTGATTCTGATTCTGAGTCAGAGTTGGAGCTGCTAGATCAAGCATGAGGGGGAGGGTCTAGACATTGGGAGAGATTCTTTTGAAGGCCTTGACAAACAGATGGCCCAGGCTCAATCCCTGCCCCTTCCCCCCACTGTAGGAACTCAAGTTTCTGAGAAGGAGGAGGAAGAGGGGTGTGACTTGAGAGACTCTAGGGCATGTCACAAAGCTAAGCGGGAAAAGTTAGGGGCAGGGCCCAGAGAACCAGTCTTGGAAGCCAACATAGGAGGGAGCCACCCTAAGGGATGGGCATCCCTGCGAAGCAAGCTGGGCTGTGAGGTTCATAGCCAAACTGCCCGCAACTTCTCTACCCCTTGGTTTAATCTCCTCTGCTTAGAGATTGTTGATTAGTTGTTACAGCCTGGGGCAGCTTGAGAGTTTCTTTGAATCTGCATTTGTAGAGAGGCTACTTTCTAGCAAAATAAAGTCATATTAGCCTGATGCTTTGTCTATTGTGGTGTTGATTGTGAAGGGAAAGGATTATCCATTTGTGACAAGACCCACTCTTGATCCACTCATATTGTAATAAAACAAGATCAATGCTTGACCCAGACTTCGCTAGTTTAGATTCATGTTGTCACAAGCATTCAAGTAGACTATTCAAGTTGAACCGTTGCAAGTGGAAACAAGTTGACCATTGTCCGCTATACCATTTGCGTCCCTTCTCTTTGCTGTGATAGGCTACGTAAATATTTACGTAGCCAATCACTGCCAATGGCAGGGACACAAATGGCGTCCCCTACACCGGGCGCCCTTTGCGACTGCAGACCGGCCATGGCTGGAGCCGGGCGGCAGCTCTGTGGACTCCCCATGGAGTGGAGCTGGCTGGGGAGGGTTCCGGGAGGAGGACTGGATCACCTCCCCCCACCTGCGGACTCCCCCACGGACCCCAGGTAAGGGGATCCGTACATCCCTAGTCACGTCTCTAATCCGTCCTCCTGGGAGACAACATACCTGGTGAGTCCATGGGTCTTCACGACATACTTGGGTCTCGATCCCATGCAGCAAGGAGTCTCCCACTACTTCTTCTCTTCTTGTTGTTGTAGGCCTGGGTTTCATCGCCTCTGCTTGACTGGCCTTCAGCCTCTTGCTCATTCTCATGCAGGTTTCCCTGTAATTCTTCCCCTGCAGGCTGTCCTCCAGTCTCATCCTCAAGTACCTGGAATCGGTTCCACAGCTCCACTGGTTCCCCTGGTGCAGAGTGGCATCTAGTTCTTCTTCTCCTAACTGTCACCCTTTTCCAAGGAGTATGCTCTACTGCATTTTTCCTCACCTCAGCATTTTC
The DNA here is from genome assembly GCF_057233095.1 of Heloderma suspectum. NCBI lineage: Eukaryota > Metazoa > Chordata > Lepidosauria > Squamata > Helodermatidae > Heloderma > Heloderma suspectum. The sequence goes on along the minus strand of NC_139460.1, from coordinate 72,543,371 downwards.
CACTTCTGCTTCAGCTTGCTGTCGCTCTTCAAGCTTCTGGTCTTCATTTTGCTGCTGTAGTTCTTCCATTCTGTCCAAGAACTCTTCATGTTCTCTTATTCCCAGGAGGGTCAACAGTCACCACTCCAGTCCTCTTACTTTTTCTTCCAGCAGTGTGATCAACTTGCACTTGTTGCAGGTGTAGGCCATGTTGTTCTCAGGCAAGAAAACAAACATTGCACACACCTTGCAGGTCACCACCACTGGAGAGTCTTGTCCTTCCATACCCCCTTTCCCTTTTTGTGTCTAGCTTTCTGATTGTTCTAGACTAGCCTGTGCCTGCTCCTCTACTCTGTTGTTGTTGTTCAGTCGTTCAGTCATGTCCGACTCTTCGTGACCCCATGGACCATAGTACGCCAGGCCTTCCTGTCCTCTGCTCTCTCCCGGAGTGTGCTCAAATTCATATTCATTGCATCGGTGATGCTATCTAGCCATCTCATCCTCTGCCGTCCCCTTCTCCTTTTGTCTTCAATCTTTCCCAGCATCAGGGTCTTTTCCAGGGAGTTTTCTCTTCACATTAGGTGGCCAAAATATTTGAGCTTCAGCTTCAGTATCTGTCCTTCCAGTGATCAGAGTTGATTTCCTTTAGGATTGCCTGATTGACCTCCTTGCAGTCCAGGGGACTCGTAAGAGTCTTCTCCAGCACCACAGTTCGAAGGCATCAATTCTTCGGCGCTCAGCCTTCCTTACAGTCCAGCTCTCACAGTCACAGCCATACGTTGCTACTGGGGAAATCATAGCTTTGATTACACGAATCTTTGTCGGCAAGGTGATGTCTCTGCTTCTTACTATGCTGTCTAGGTTTGCCATAGCTTTCCTCCCAAGGAGCAAGCGTCTTTTAATTTCATGGCTACACTCACTGTCTGCGGTGATCTTGGAGCCCAAGAAAATAAAATCTGTCACTGCTTCCATTTCTTCCCCTTCTATATGCCAGGAAGTGATGGGGCCAGATGCCATGATCTTTGTTTTTCTAATGTTGAGTTTTAAACCAGCTTTTACACTCTCCACTTTCACCCTCAACAAGAAGCTCTTTAGATCCTCTCTACTTTCTGCCATTAGGGTGGTATAGTCTGCGTATCTGAGGTTGTTGATAATTCTCCCGGCAATCTTAATTCCGACCTGTGATTCATCTAGGGATGGGGGAGAATTTCTCCCCGAAACTTCGGGGGGCCAAGCGCCAACGCATTCGGTCCTCCGAAGGTTGTTTGGGGAGAACATCTCCGCCCCCCCTGCCCCCTCCGGGATGGGACTTACCTTTCATGAATGTCCCTCCCAGCAGCGGGTCCCGGTGGCGGTTCGGCAGGTCTTCGTCAGGGGTGGGGGCGGCAGCCGGTCTTTCGACCGGCTGCCGCCGCCGCCATTACAAGCAAAGTAAAAAAAAAAAAACGCCCCTGTGATAAGCTACGTGACGATTAATGTAGCCTATCACGGCTAGATTTGCAAAGTCAGCCATGATAGGCTACGTTAATCGTCACGTAACCTATCACGGCTGACTTTGCAGATCTAGCCGTGATAGGCTACGTAAATCGCCACGTAGCCTATCACGGGGGCATTTTTTTTAACTTTTTATTTCGCAGCCGGGCGAGGCGAGGCGCCTCCCCCCCAGCCTGAATTTCGGCCAAGCAAGGAGGGAAGCCTCCCCCACTGGCCTGAACTTTGGGGGGAGCAGCGAAGCGCCTCCCCCCCACCGCGAAGCAAGCTGCGAGACCAGGTAAGTGACTTTCGTGCACCCCTAGATTCATCCAACCCGGCGTTTCTCATGATGTACTCTGCATATAAATTAAATAAGCAGGGCGACAATATACAGCCTTGTCGTACTCCTTTCCCAATGTGGAACCAATCGGTTGTTCCATGTCCGGTTCTTACTGTTGCTTCTTGACCCTCGTACAGGTTTCTCAGGAGACAGGTAAGGTGGTCTGGTACTCCCATCTCTTTCAGAATTTGCCACAGTTTGTTGTGATCCACACAATCAAAGGCTTTAGCATAGTCAATGAAGCAGAAATAGACTTTTTTTTCTGGAATTCTCTTGCTTTCTCCATGATACAGCGAATGTTGGTGATTTGATCTCTAGTTCCTCTGCCTCTTTGAAACTCAGCTTGTAGTTCAAGTAGTTCTTGGTTCACATACTGCTGAAGCCTAGCTTGTAGGATTTTGAGCATAACCTTGCTGGCATGTGAAATGAGCACAATTGTATGGTAGTTTGAACACTCTTTGGCATTGCCCTTCTTTGGAATTGGAATGTAAACTGACCTTTTCCAGTCTTGTGGCCACTGTTGAGTGTTCCAAATTTGTTGGCATATTGGGTGCAGTTCTTTAACAGCATCATCTTTTAGGATTTTAAATAGCTCAGCTGGAAGACTGTCATCTCCGCTAGCTTTGTTGTTAGTAATGCTTCCTAAGGCCTACTTGACTTCACTCTTGAGGATGTCCGGCTCAAGTTCAGTGACTGCACTATCATGGCTATCAGGGACATTCAGATCTTTCCTGTATAGTTCTTCTGTGCATTCTTTCTACCTCTTCTTAATCTCATCTGCTTCTGTTAGGTCCCTGCCTTCTTTGTCCTTTATCATGCCTGTCCTTCCACAAAACGTTCCCTTGATATCTCTGATTTTCTTGAAGAGAGCTCTAGTCTTACCCATTCTATTGTTTTCTTCGATTTCTTTGCATTGTTCATTTAAGAAGGCCTTCTTGTCTCTCCTTGCTATTCTCTGGAACTCTGCATTCAGTTGGATATATCTTCCCCTTTCTCCCTTGCTTTTCGCTTCCCTTCTTTCCTCAGCTACTTGTAAAGCCTCATCAGACAGCCACTTTGCTTTCTTGCATTTCTTTTTTCTTTGGGATGGATTGAGTTGCTGCCTCCTGAACAATGTTATGGACCTCCATCCATAGTTCCTCAGGCACTCTGTCTATCAGGTCTAATCCCTGAAATCTATTTGTCACCTCCACTGTATATTCATAAGGGATATGATTTAGGTCATACTTGAATGGTTTAGTGGTTTTCCCTACATTCTTCAATCTAAGCCAAAATTTTGCAATAAGAAGCTCCTTATCTGAGCCACAGTCAGCTCCAGGTCTTGTTTTGACTGACTGTATAGAGCTTCTCCATCTTTGGCTGCAAAGGACATAATCAATCTGTTTTCAATACTGACCATCTGGTGATGTCCATATGTTGAGTCGCCTCTTGTGCTATTGGAAAAGAGTGTTTGCTATGATCAGTGTGTTCTCTTGGCAAAACTCTATTAGCCTTTGTCCTGCTTCATTTTGTACACCAAGGCCATGCTTGCCTGTTATCCCGGTGATTTCTTGACTTCCTACTTTAGCATTCCAATCCCCTATGAGGAAGAGGACATCTTTTTTTGACGTTAGTTCTAGAAGGTGTTGTAGGTCTTCATAGAACTGATCAACCTCAGCTTCTTCGGCATCAGTGGTTGGGACATAGACTGGAATTACTGTGATGTTGAATGGTTTGCCTTGGATTCGTACTGAGATCATTCTATCGTTTTTGAGATTGTACCCCAGTACTGCTTTTCCCACCCTTTTGTAGACTTTGAGTGCTACTCCATTTCTTCTCAGGGATTCTTGCCCACAGTAGTAGATATAATGGTCACCGGAATTAAATTTGCCCATGCTTGTCCATTTTAGTTCACTGATTCCCAAGATGTCAATGTTCAATCTTGCCATCTCATGTTTGACCACCTCCAGCTTACCTTGATTAGGGATGTCAGAGAATTCTGCCACAGATCTCGGGGAGGCTGAGTGCCAGCGCATTCAGCCCCCCAAAATCGGTGGCAGAACGGTCTGCCCCCCCCCCGGAACAAGACTTACCTGGGGCAGATCTTCCTGGCGGCGGCGGCGGTTCGGCGGCTGCGGCTGCGGCGGCCGGTCTTCCGACCGGCTGCCGCCACCGCCATCGCCATAACGCCATAAATCTACGTAAAAAGATTTACGTAGCCTATCACGGCTAGGTTTAAAATAAAAACCGTGATAGGCTACGTAAATGTTTATGTAGCCTATCACGTCCGACTTTTAAAAAAACAACAACGTGCATACGCAAATGGTGGTGGCCACGGCCACCGCCATTTATGTTCCTTATTTTGGCACGTCTTAGTCTACGTCAAGATTTACGTCCGCTACGCTATTTGCGTTCCCCTTATTTTCGCCGTCTTAGTCAACATAAATCTTGACATAGACTTAAGACGTGCCAAAATAGGGAACGCAAATGGTGGTGGCCGTGGCCACCGCCATTTGCGTACGTGCATTGTTGTTGTTGTTTTTAAAGTCAGACATGATAGGCTATGTAAACATTTATGTAGCCTATCACGGCTGACTGCAGGGACGCAAACTGCAGCGGCTACGGCCGCCGCCATTTGCATCCCTGCTAGCCAGTGGCTGGATGTCTGGCTGCTGGCAGAGCTGGCCGGCGGCTCCGCAGAATCCATGTGGAGCACAGCTGGCCAGCCAGGATTCCAGGGGGGAGGAACGGAGCGCCTCCCCCCCGTCCAGGATTCCGGGGGGAGGGACGGAGTGCCTCCCCCCCACCATCAACATAATCCGCGAAAGGTAAGTGACTTTCGTACATCCCTAACCTTGATTCATTGATCTTACATTCCAGGTTCCTAAACAATATTGTTCTTTCAGCATCGGACTTTCTTTTCACCACCAGACACATCCACAGCTGAGTGTCCTTTCAGCTTTGGCCCAGCCGCTTCACTCTTTCTGGCGCTACTTGGAAATACCCTCTGCTCTTCCCCAGTAGTATATTGGACACCTTCCGACCTGAGGGGCTCATCTTCCGCCGTCATCTCTTTTAGCCTTGTGATACGTTCCATGGGGTTTTCTTGGCAAGAATACTGGAGTGGGTTGCCATTTCCTTCTCCAGTGGACCACATTTTGTCAGAACTCTGCCATGACCTGTCCATCTTGGGTGGCCCTGCACGGCATAGCTTATGGCTTCACTGAGTTACGCAAGCCCCTTCGCCACAACAAGGCCGTGATCCATGAAGGGGGCTCCTCTACTCACTAGAGGTTAAAAACAGAGTCCCAGTATTGCGCATTTCTGACTAAACATCATCACATTTTTCTGGTTAAGCCTCTCACTACCTGGATGGTTTCCCATTACCCTTTGAGAATAACATAATGTTAAGATACATATGCAAAGGGTTGATGGGAAATGATGTTTTATTTAGGAGCCTTGCAATGGCAGCAGCCCTAGAAAGAACTTCATTTCCCCATCAACCCTTTGGGCTCTGCTTGCCAAAGTTATTGTCATCTGAAAGGCAGGCTAGGGATACACTGTAATTAGCACTCTATGGTAATGTCAATCTCACGAATTTGCTCAGCGAAATGTTGCAAGAGAACTTGTATGAAGTCTACATACGAATTAGACTGGAGGAAGAACAAAAAACATGAAAGATTTCAGTCAGACGTGTTTCGAGCACTGAGTGAGCACCTCAGTGAAAAAGATGTTATGGGAATTTTTAATTTGGCCCTTAGTGCCTTCTGCCAGTGGAAATGATGCACAGAGCATTGGTTTTCTACTAGGGATTCTAGGACTGGTAGTTCCAGTCTCCAGTGGAAAAGATGCTCTGCTGTGGCCACCTGTCACCTTCCCTTCCCTGCCTCAAGACCTTGGGTCAAGAACAAGGGAAGGCAGTGGTCTTTGTGATCCCTTCTGAACATTTTGTGAGCATTCAAATCAAACTTTTGCAAAGGCCAATAGAGTCATATCACACTAGTATTTTGTAATTGTACTGGCTCCAGTCCATTTCCAGGCAAAATTCAAAGTGCTGGTATTAACCTTTAATGCCCTGAACAGCTTAAGGCAAGGTTACCAGAAGGATTCTATATATACATGCTGGACTCAAAGATCATCTCCAGAGGCCCTTTTCTGGGTGCCCCATCAAATGAAATCAGGCTCGTGGCTACTAAGAAGATGGCCTTTTCAGTGGTGGTGCTCCAGTTGTTGAATGCCTTTCCCATAGAGGCTCATCTGGTGCCTATGTTGTGGTCTTTTCAGTGCCAGGTGAAGATCTCACTCCCCTTTCAGTTCATGTTTTTGTGTCTTTTAGACCTTGGGAATAAAAATTGCTGGTTTTATTCTGATGTTGTTTTGACTTCTTTTTAATTCTATATTCATGTTGTGTTTTTTATATTTTATATTTTATGTTTTTAATTTATTTATTTTATTTAAAATATTTCTTGGCTGCCTTTCAGGGCAGAAGCCCTCTCATGGCAGCGCACAGCAATAAAATACATAAAAACTGTTAACATTAAAAGTGATAAAACATAAAAACAATAATTCCCCCCACCCAATACACTGCCCAGTGAACTTGTTGTTAATGTGTGCTATAAATATGCTTTTAATAAAATAAAATAAAGAATATAGCTTGACAAATACATCGAGGATAGGTTTATTAACAGCTATTAGTCGTAAGGGCTCTTTAGAGCCTTCAAGTTCAGAGGCAGTGTGCCACTGAATACCATTTGCTCAGGAACAATGGCATAAGAGAACTACAACTCCTACTTGCAGGTACCCAGAGGCCACTGTCATGCTATTTCAGAGAAGAAGCCAGGCCAAAAAAGGATGCTTAAAAGAAGAGCAACTGTATTGCCCAGCATAGTCTAGAATAGCAGCATAGCTGATTGCCTCAGCTTGGACACAGAGCTATCTATAGGTAGACTAGTAATATAGCAATTAAACTCCCCCACATTCCCCTACCCCCTCCAGTTACTTTTAGCACTATATACATCCTACTTTCGAATTGTAAAATGTGTCCAGTTAATGATAGTTCTCAAAACCAATAGTTTTCCTGCATGGAGGGCTGGTATTTCTGGGCAATGGGGTACCAAGCACCTGACTGTGGCTACATTCTCCCTCCCTGCTACTGCATCAATAATTAGATGCCACTCCACCACTGCTGCTTGCACATGTAAAGGGACTCAGTGGTGATCCTGCATTTAAAACGGAAGTAGAAAGCCCCATTTTAAATGCAGGATTTTAGGCTGGTGTAGAAATGCCCAATCTCTCTCTCTTTCTCTCTCTCTCTCTTTTTCTGAAGGCAATAGTCAGCTCAAATTGCCTCTTTGGAGCAGCTGTCAATGCACAGAGCCTGCCCTCAAATGTTCTGTATTTTCTCCTCCTATTTACCTTGCTTAAACCAGAAAGCTTTGTCCTGCCATTGCAAAGCTTTTAAGTATCTCCTAGGTGGGGTGGGGTGGAGGAGAAGGCTCAAGATATTAATACCTTTTAAAAGAGTTCAGATAAAGTGAGAAGTGAGACACTCTTTTCCTAGTGATCTGTTTCATGATTCAATAATATTATGCATATTGAATTTTCCTAGTTTAATTTTCCTGAAAGCAACTGGTTTCTGTAGGATTAATCTCAACAAGTAACCTGTGTAGGATCAGTGCTTTTCAATATCAGTGATCTGATATTTTGCCTAATCCTATGTATGTGTACCCCAAAATAACTCTCACTGAGTTCTGTGGGGCTTACTCCCCCAAATCAGTGTCTATAGGATTGAAGCCTCACAACATCGTAGTGGTGATGCTTTACTAACCTTGCAATCCTATACATGTCTACTCAAAACCCCACTGAGTTCAGTGAGACTTACTTTCAAGTAAATACGTGTAGAATTTCAACATACAGGTTTCAGATAATGAGCACAATCCGAAGAAAGTGAGGTGTGCATCAATCCTAAAAAATGGTAAAGGTGACCCCAGCCAGTCATGTCCGACTCTAAGGGGTGGTGCTCATCTCCATTGCTAAGCCAAAGAGCCAGCGCTGTCCGAAGATGCTTCCATGGTCATGGGGCCGGCATGACTGAACACCGAGGTGCACGGAACACTGTTACCTTTCCCGCTGAAGCGGTACCTATTTATCTACTTGCAATTTGAATTTCTTGCTTTTGAACTCCTAGGTTGGCAGGAGCTGGGACTGAAGACAGGAGCATCAATCCTACTGGGACCCAAAAGAGAAATGTGGGTTCAAATGACTGCTTTTGTGTTGTTGTATTGATCAGAGACCACCCCTACACACCTGCTGCTTTGAATTCATGCTCTAGTTGGCTATGCCTACTGCAGCTCCTTGGTTTTGCCCCCCTTTAGCTGCCTTATGAGCCCCAGTAGGCACCAGCTTTCACTGGTTTCCTATCAGCCACTACGCAAAGCAAAATGCAGGACTAGATGGGCCTTTGGTCTGATCAAGCAGGACTCTTATGTATTTATATAACTTATGGGTTTAGAGAATAGCAGGAGGGAGCAGAATTTGGTAGTGGTGCTGTCTTCGTTTTTCAGTCAGTGCTTGGACGGAGGAAAGAAGAGATATAAAACGCAGCTCTTTTGAACCATATACCAACGAGCTGTGAAAATGTTCGCAGTACGCTGCTGTGGTTTGCAAGATTTATCTTTTACAAGGAAGTAACCATGTAAAACAAAAAGAACCCCTAAACTGGCTCTGATATAAAGTAGTGATACGCTAAAATGCTCAGCTGATAGCTGGAATAGATAGACAAAGTTCAAGACACCAGAAAATGAGGCACCAGTACTTTAACTCTAGTTTACAGCTACCAAAATTCATTGCTCCTAAGTTATTTTGAAAGAAAGCATTTCTTAGATCTGTATCAAATCAGCTGAAATTTGCTTCAGAGTAAACAGCATTTCTGTGAACATATTCAAATTGGAAATGGTTTTCCACTCAAACGCAGTATACGACCCCTGCAGTATAAGCAGTACGGTAATCACTCAGAAATGGTTCTGCTTACAGTGTGCAGTGCTGTTACTACAGACATGTCAAGACGGAATGTTTGTTTTTTTTATACCACCTCTCTGAAGACAACCAAGGCAGTTTACAAAAAAATTATAATCACAAGATAAAATAAAATAATAGTAAAAAACTAAAAGCAACCTTAAAACTGTCACTTGAGGCACAGGTGAACTCAGTGGCACGGAGCACTTTTTGTCAGCTTAGGCTGGTATACCAACTACGCCCTTATCTGGACAGAGATAGCCTAGCTACAGTTATCTATGCTCTGATAACTTCTCGTCTGGATTACTGCAATGCGTTATACATGGGGCTGCCTTTGAAAACAGTCCGGAAACTTCAGCTGGTCCAAAATAGGGCAGCAAGATTGTTAAGAGGGACTGGCCTGCGAGCTCATATTACGCCAGTACTTTTCCACCTGCACTGGCTGCCAGTCCATTTCCGGGCCCGATTCAAAGTGCTGGTGTTAACATTCAAAGCCCTTAACGGCTTGGGGCCAGGTTACCTGAAGGATCGCCTCCTCTCATATGTGCCTGCCTGGACCTTAAGATCATTCTCAGCAGCCCTCCTCCGTGAGCCCCTGCCAAAGGAAGTGAGGCGGAGGAGGAGGAGGGCTTTTTCTGCTGTGGCACCGCGGCTCTGGAATGAGCTCCCTAGTGAGGTTCGCCTGGCACCTACACTGTATTCCTTTTGGCGCCAGGTGAAGACCTTTTTATTTTCCCAGGCATTTTAGCATTTTAGCTTTCTAAATTTTTAGCTTTGCTGTTTTAAATCTGTATTTTAAACTCCTGCACTGCTGCTAGGTTTTATTGTGGTTGTATTGTTATATTGTGGTTTTAATGTTCTATATATTTTTAATTTTTTTATTGTGTGCTGTTTGGTTTAACTCAGAGAGCTTCGGCTACTGGGTGGTATAGAAATAAATAAATAAATATTAAGAAACCATCATAACAATGCAAAAAGCCAAGTTAAAAAGATGTGTCTTGACCCCGTTCCTGAATGTAGAGAAAGTGGGGATCAGTTGTAGCTCCTGTAGGAGTGTGTTCCAGAGTTTTGTAGTGACACAAAAGAAAACCCTTTCCCATGTGCCCAACAAGCAGGCCTCTGTAGGGATGTACGAAACACCTACCTGGCTCCGCACTGGGCAATCCGCGGTGGGGGGAAGACTCTCCGTCCCTCCCCCTGGAATCCTCCCCGGCTGGCTCCGCTCCATGGCAACTCTGTGGAGCCTCTGGCCGGGGCCGCCCACAGCCAGACACCCAGCCACTGGGCTGCACAGGGACAAAAATGGTGGCTGCTGTAGCCACCACCATTTCCATCCATGTCTTTAGCCGCAATAGGCTATGTAAATATATACGTAGCCTATCACGGCTAAAGACACGGACACAAATGGCGGAGGCTACGCCATTTGCGTCCCTGCTAGGGATGTACGAATCCCTTACCTGGCTCCGTGCAGAGGCATCCGCAGTGGGGGGGAGGCGCTCCATCCCTCCCCCCGGAATCCTCCCTGGCTGGCTCCACTCCGTGGCAGCTCTGCAGAGCCACCATCCGGGGCCGTCCACAGCCAGAGTTTTGGCTGTGGCCGGGCTGCTGCGGCTGCAAATGGCGGCCGTCATAGTGGCCGCCATTTGTGTCCTTGCAAGCAGCCGTAATAGGCTACATAAGTATTTACGTAGCCTATCATGGCAAAGAGCAGGGACACAAATGGCGACCGCTACGCCATTTGCGCCCCTGCTCTTTGCCGTGATAGGCTACGTAAATACTTATGTAGCCTATAACGGCTGCAAGGACGCAAATGGCGGCTGCAGCAGCCTGGCTGCAGCCGGCTGGGAGACCAGCTGCCAGTGCCACCGCCACATCCGCCCCAGGTAAGTTCTGTCATACGGGGATTTTGCGGGGGGGCGGGAAGCCATTCCACCATGGATTCCGGGGGGCCAGATTCTAAAGAATCCAGCCTCAGTGGAATCTGTGGCAGAATTCTCTGCCATCCCCAGTCCCTGCCCTGAGCCATAATAGGCTACATAGATACTTACGTAGCCTATCATGGCTTGCCAGGGATGCAAATGGCGGCTGGCATAGCGGCCGCCATTTGCGGCCGCAGCCCGGCAGCAGCTGGAGCTACCACTGCTGCCGGAGCCGCCGCCGGAGGCTGCGAGGCTTTCATGGGGTGGTGGGGCGGGTTGCTCCATTCCGCCACCAATTCTGGGGGGCGAATTCACTGGAATTCGGCCTCCTTGGGATCCGTGGCAGAATTCTCTAACATCCCTAGGCCTCTGCAAGTGAGGGTGTCTTCAAAAGCGCCTTTCCTATTGATCTTAATAATCAAGCAGGTTCATACAGAGATAGGCTGTCTCTCAGATAGCCAGGCCCTAAGCATTTAGACCAGGGCCCCCCAACCTTTTTCAGCCTGTGGGTGCATTTGGAATCCTGACAAAGTGCCATGGGCACCAGTGACAAAATGGCCACTGTGTAGGCATGGCTACTCACAAAATGGTCACCATGGAAGGGCTACTCACAAGATGGCCACTATTGGGGGGTCAGGGCTGGGTCAGAAAGATGACAAAACTGCAAAATAATTCATATATGAAATAATTTACTAACAAATAAATAAAACAGAAATACAAACATCCAAACATTATCAACAAATAGTTATAACAGAAATTTTAAAAAGTCCAAACATTCCTGCCATAGAAATACAAACATCCAATCTTGCCAGCACAACCATAACTTGCATAGAAGGATCAGAGGCATGGATCATCATGGTTTTTATGGGATCTCCCTCAAACCAACCTGAAATTGCAAGCACCATTCATGTCAACCCAAAACATGCAGATAGGGTGAGCAAGCAGGTAGGAAATGCCCCTCTTTGTGTGTGCTCCCTTCTCAGATGGAAAAGACCCCAGCCCACTTGATCCCATCCCCATACTGCTGGCTTGCATTCAAGGGGAACACTTACGTTTCCCTTCCAACACAACCGCTCACTGCTCACGCCTGGTCCTAACAGGCACAGAATGGGAGTAAGGATGATGTAACCTATTACTTTAGCCAATCAGAGAGCAAGGAGCCATGTCAAAACTACAATTAGAGGTCCATAGAGTTAAAAATATAGGGCAACCAGGAAGTTTGCAGACATGCCTTGTATACATAGAAATCACCTTGAGGGCACCATGAAAGGCCTTGTGGGTGTACCTGTGCCCTCGGGAGCCCTGTTGGGAACCCCTGGTGTAGAGCTTTATAGGTTGAAACTAACACCTTGAATGGAGCCCAGAAAACAATTGGCAACCAGTGCAGATCTTTCAGGCTTGGGATATTTTAGTTATTTTTTATTTTTTTATTTTCTTTCTGTACCACCCAATAGCCAAAGTTCTCTGGGCAGTTCAAAAAAATTACAAAGCACAATAAACATAGTAATATAAAAATGTCATGATAAGATCACAATACCATGGGCTGGTTAGCAGCCTAGCTGTTAGATTTTGCACCAACTGAAGCTTCTGGATGTTCTGCAAGGGCAGCCTTATGTAGCGCATTGCAATTGTCTGCCGTTGATGTAACCAGTGTGTGTATAATGGTTAGAATGTTGGAATGGGACTTGGAAGATCCAGGTTCTAGTCCCCACCCAGCCAAGAAGTTCACTGGGTGACTTGGGCCAGTCACTGACTCTCAGCCAAAACTACCTCACAGGGTTGTTGTGAGGATAAAAAATGGAGAGAAGGAAGATCGTGTATGTCAGTAAAAGGTGGCATACACGATCTTGGAGGTAAAAAGATAACTTGGAGGTAAAAAGGTGGGATATAAATGTAATCATCATCATCATCTGCTACAACAACAACAACAACAACAACTGGATAACTGTTGCCAAGTCACTTGGAAATGGTTGCAGTTGGTGCACTAAATTTAATGGTAGAAAGACGCTCCTCATCACTGCAGCCACCTGAAGATTCAAGGGGCAACATAGGAACCAGAAGTACTCCCAAGCTATAAACCTGATATTTCAGGGGAAGCATGACTCCATCCACAGCACAGGTTGAATTCCAACCTGGTGAACACACACACACACACACCTTTAAACGTCTGACAAATGTGCAAACATTTTTTCTCAGTGATCTTTCTACCCAAAGTTTGTCCAAAATATAAAGTGGGGGTGGAATCTGAATGTAAGTTTTATTGATTATAGACAAGGGACACCACATAGTTATCTAACGCTACAATTGTAAAGCTGTTAGTTTTTGATGGCAAATCTTTAGAAGCACAAGAATTCATAGCAATATTCCTAACCTTTTTTTTTTCTCCAAGTGTCAGAATAGGCTAGAATTGTCAAAGATCGTTCCATGCCAGAACAGGAATTCTTTGGAAGTCATGCTTTCCATTTTATCATAAGGATAAATACATACATACATACATACATACATACGCCCTTCGGCACGTCATTGGAGGGGAGGCAATTTCTTTCCCGAAAAGGTTATAAAACAAAACATGGATCCTATATTTAAGTTCTGATTTCCACTGTGCCCACAGGCAGAGATGGATATTATTGAAATGATTAAGTTTGTTTAACTGTTAAGCACAGTTATAAACAATTTGTTAAATAGGAGGGGAAAAAATTATTGAACTCTGGAACCCAGACTCTCTAATCCAGTGCTGGAGGCACATGAAAATACATCCAGATATATGGAATATTAATGTTTGTAGTTTTATATTAGGCACTTAACAGTTGAAGAGGGCAGTTTCATAGTAATGTGATATACCAGCTTAAATGGCGTCATTAAAACAACTTTGCCTCTGGTTTCTGGCCTTTTTTGTTTAACTGTCATAAATACAGAGATCACCTTAAATCCCTCCGTTTTCACTCAGACACCTGCACTGGCATGTATTCATAAAACTCTCATATCACATTGTGCAACCTCCAGCTTGCTTTTATTAAAGGTCTTCTGGAAGATTTTCTTCAGAGAGCCACTGTCTCACATACACCCAAGTTAATTAAAATGCTTTATTGAGATGCGCAACATGGACCCACTAAACAGTGTCAGGCCCTGTGTGACCTAGTGCCTCTGTGTTTGGGGTAACTTGTTATTGCTAAACTACTCCTTTCATACCCTCCCACATTCTTTCATTGTGATTCAGCAGAACTGCTGGGCCATTCATTAGTGTTTGGCTTTTTGAGAGCTTTTCTAATTCATGTTTTTAAATGCCAGACCAAACCACAAGGCTCTTTAGACCCATAAACTACAAAATAAAATTTGTGGCTCAATTTCCATTTGCCTAAACTTCATCTGTAAACTGTAATGAGGACGTGTCTGCTGAAGACATCTGTTTCAGTGTGGCATCCTTTCATTTTAATGGCAAATAATAGAGTTCAGCTTCCTAAGATTAGAGGTTATAGGGTAGGCCTTTGAGCTGGCTTGGCTTCGTTGTTGAAATGTAGTGCCAGCCAATTTAATATATGCAACAGAGACCAGCAACTAGGTGCTTTGTTCTCCTTTTTCATAGCACTTCCCTCTCCCCCCCTGCCCCCGCCCAAATAGCATGATCCTGTCTAAATACTTTGCTCTATAGCGTTGTTGAGCCGGGTGTCAGTATCTGCTTTTATGGAGTTGACAATAATATTATTTCATTTCAATGAAACATGGGGTAAATGAGGAGGAATCAGAGCTAATTATATGGTTGAAAATATATACTGGTTCTGAAAGGGAATGTGGCTACAGAAATCTGTCTCTGCTGTCTAACCTTGTGTAATATCGTCCTTGGCTTTGTTGAAACCAGGTTTGTTTCATATGTACACTAATGTTTCTTTGTCTTGCCCAGAAATGTAAGGAGACCATAAAATAAGAGTTGTTAACATATTTCTTTCAAATTCTGTTTGTCCAGATGTATTTAACGGATATTTAAAGAAAGAGGCATGTACACCCATTTGTGATGTCCATTCTTTAAGTGTTTGCGAATGGAAATATCAGTGTATTTTCCATGTTTCCTACAGAAATCTTAATATATGGAACTGCTCCAGAAAGCAGCCATGCAATGCGAGTCTATGCATGTTTACTCAGAAGTAAGAAATAGTAATTTAATAGTGCAATCATACATGTCCACTCAGAAGTAAGTCACATTGAGTTCAAGTGGGTATAAGTTTGCAGCATACATAGGATCATACAGCTTTCCAATATGAACTTCTCAAATTTTCTCTTGTTTTTTCTCTTCATACCCTAAATTCATAATTATAATATACAATTTGTTAATAGCATTTATTATAATTCCAGGATAAGGACTTTATCTAAATATTGGAATAATGGTGGCAATCCTGAGGGGTGTGTGGAAGGGAGTGATATTGTTATTTCATTCAGTCTTTTACAAAAAGCAATCCATCTAGCAAACCACTAAGTAGAACTACAAATGCACTAGGACATGCACAAATGAAGCTGTAGAAAATCATTCAGTAGAGATTCAAATGCTATTGAATAAGCCTGTATAAATCAGGTCTATAAAATCTGAGCAGATAGCTCCGTCAAAATCAATCTGTCCTATTTGTTAGCTGACTAAGCAGGAAACTTATAAATGTAGGCGGGGGGGGGGAACCTAACAAGGTTCTGTTCAATCTTGCTACAGATGGTTAGGCAAGTAACAAACACAGGTTTGTTACGAAGCTGTGAACTGCACTCATTGGGACTGTGTGTTTTTCAATGAGAAGCACTGTGCAACTTTGGAGAACACAATCTATTGCCTCTTTCAATAGAACTGAACGAGAAGCAACGTGGGGCTTTGGAGAACACAGTCTATTGCCTCTTTCCGTCAGAATTTGGGACTTCTATACCACAACCGTTATTTAGGTGCAGAACATGTCTGGCACAGGAGGAGGAAGTCAGCTTGCAAGGTGGAGGACAAGATCACTTCTGTCACAATTTCTCTCTCTCCCTTGAGTAAGATCTGAAGAACTTTAAATCAGATTTTGGTGGGAGGAAGTTGGATTCAAACCTCTGAAGTGGCTCTCAAAGGTTTTTTTTTAGGGGGGAGCTCTTTCTGCAATTTATGCTCTTGCAACCCCAATTCAAAGGGAGAGTTCAGTTGAACCCCCTCACATGTTCAAAGTAGGGAATGCTCTCCTCTTTGGCCATGTGCCCTCTGGAATCTGATATCTTTCACATTGTCCTACCTACCTAGGGCAGTGGTGATCCCATGGGTGGCACACTGTCTGACCATCTGAGACACAATAGCAAATGGTTGTAGAATCATAGAATAGTAGGGTTGCAAGGGGCCTACAAGGCCATCGAGTCCAACCCCCTGCTCAATGCAGAAATCCAAGTCAGAGCATCCCTGACAACTGGCTGTCCAGCCTCATCTTGAAGGCCTCCAGTGTGGGAGAGCCCACCACCTCCCCAGGTAATTGGTTCCATTGTCGTATTGCTCTTACAGTCAGGAAGTTTTTCCTGATGTTCAGCCGGAATCTGGCTTCCTGTAACTTGAGCCCATTATTCCATACCCTGCTCTCTGGGATGATCGAGAAGAGATCCTGGCCTTCCTCTCTGTGACAACCTTTCAAGTACTTGAAGAGCGCTATCATATCCCCCCTCAGTCTTCTCTTCTCAAGGCTAAATATGCCCAGTTCTTTCAGTCTCTCTTCATAGGACTTTGTTTCCAGTCCTCTGATCATCTTCGTTGCCTTCCTCTGAACCCTCTCCAGCTTGTGTGCATCCTTCTTAAAGTGCGGTGCCCAGAACTGGACACAGTACTCCAGATGAGGCCTAACCAGTGCTGAGTAGAGGGGAACTAGTGCTTCCTAGGATTTGGAAGCGATGCTTCTATTAATGCAGCCCAAAATAGCATTTGCATTTTTTGCAGCCATATCACATTGTTGGCTCATATTCAGCTTGTGATCTACAACAATTCCAAGATCATTCCAAGTGAGCAGTCTGCCTTGATTTCCTGGAGTATGGACTGGTTTGATCTTCTTGCAGTCTAAGGCACTCTCAGAATTTTCCTCCAGCACCACAGTTCCAAAGCATCTATCTTTGTTCGTTCAGCCTTCCTTATGGTCCAGCTCTCACAGCCATAGGTTACTACGGGGAATACCATTGCTTTAATTATGCAGACCTTTGTTGTCAGTGTGATGTCTCTGCTCTTAACTATTTAATCAAGATTTGTCATTGCTGTCCTCCCAAGAAGTAAACATCTTCTAATTTCCTGGCTGCAGTCAGCGTCTGCAGTAATCTTTGCACCTAGAAAGACAAAGTCTGTCACTGCCTCCACATTTTCTCCCTCTATTTGCTAGTTATCAATCAAGCTGGTTGCCATAATCTTGGTTTTTTTAAGGTTTAACTGCAACCCAGCTGTGTTGCAGTTAAACCAGGGAGGTTACCTGATCAAAAAATGAGATCAGGTTCATCTCGCAGGATTTGTTCTTGACAGATCCATGTTGGCTTCAAGTAATCACTGCATTGTTTTCAAGGTGCTCACAGATGGACTGCTTTATCATCTGCTCCAGAATTTTCTAGGGATGTACGAAAGTTCCACCACGGATCTCGGGGAGGCCGAATGCCAGTGCATTCGGCCCCCCGAAATGGGTGGTGGAACGGCCCCCTGCCCCCCCCCGGGACGGGACTTACCTTAGGCGGATCTTCCTGGCGGCGGCGGCTCCAGTGGCGGTTTGGCAGCAGCAGCTGCGGCAGCCAGTCTTCTGACCGGCTGCCACCGCCGCCATTTCCAGGTAAAACAAACAAACAAACAAACAAAAATGTGATAGGCTACGTAAAGATTTACGTAGCCTTTCACAGCTAGATTTTAAAAAAACACTGTGATAGGCTACGTAAATGTTTACGTAGGCTATCACGGCTGATAAAAAAAAACCAACGTGCATACGGAAATGGTGGCGCCCATGGGCGCCGCCATTTGTGTTCCTTATTTTGGCATGTCTTAGTCTACGTAAACATTTACATAGACTAAGACGGCAAAAATAAGGGGAACGGAAATAGCGTAGCGTCTATGCTACTTGCGTTCCCCTTATTTTCTCCGTCTTAGGCTACGTAAATGTTTACGTAGACTAAGACGTGCCAAAATAAGGAACGCAAATGGCGGTGCCCATGGGTGCCGCCATTTGCGTACGCGCGGTTTTTTTGTTCTTGTTTTAATCAGCCGTGATAGGCTACGTAAACATTTAGTGCTGTAGTGTTAGCTTGTAGTGTTGTTGATCCACGTATCCCCCATCTTGTAACTGTACATTTGGTTTCTTTTTCCTAGGTGCAGAACTTGGCATTTATCCCCATGTCATTCTGTTGTTTTCTGCCCAGCCCTCCAGTCTATCAAGATCACTTTGAATTTTGTTTCTGTCTTCCAAAGTATTAGCTATCCCGCCCAATTTTGTGTCATCTCCAAATCTGATCAGCATTCCCTGCACCTCCTCCTCCAAGTCATTAATAAAAATGTTGAAGAGCACTGGGCCCAGGACTGAGGGATATCATGGGGCACTTTGTCAAAAGCTTTGCTGAAGTCGAGGTATATGATGTCTACTGCATTCCCACAGTCCACAAGGGAGGTTACCTGGTCAAAAAATGAGATCAGATTTGTCTGGCAGGATTTGTTCTTGACAAATCCACATTGGCTTCGAATAATCACTGCATTGTTTTCAAGGTGCTTACAGATGGATGGCTTTATAATCTGCTCCAGAATTTTCCCAGGGACTGATGTCAAACTGACTGGTCTGTAGTTCCCAGGTTCCTCCTTTTTACCCTTTTTGAAGATAGGGACAAAATTTGCCCTCCTCCAGTCATCTGGCACTTTACCCGTCCTCCATGATTTCTCCAAGAGTTCCTGTAACTGCTACTTTATTCACTAAGTCATCTCTGTTGGTTAGGATCAAGTCAAGGATAGCCAATCGTCTAGTTCCTTCCTCTACTTTCTGTAGGAGGAACTTATCCACCACACAAGTAGGGATGTACGAAAGTCACTTACCTTTTCGAAGGGTGACATTCGCGGTGGGGGGGAGGCACTCCATACCTCCCCCCGAAATTCTCTCCCGCTGGCTCCACTCCACGGAGATTCCATGGAGCCGCTGGCTGAGGCCGACCGCAGCCGGACATCCTGCCGCTGGGCAGCCTGCAGGGACGCAAATGGCGGCTGCCGTAGCCGCCGCCATTTGCGTCTCTGTATTTTGCCATGATAGGCTACATAAATATTTACGTAGCCTATCACAGCAAAAAAAAACACAAAACAGCGGACACAAATGGCGGCGGCTATGGCGGCTGCCATTTGCGTCCCCTTTTTTTGCTGTTTTAGCCTACGTAAATATTTACGTAGGCTAAAACGGCAGAAAAAAGGGGATGCAAATGGCGGCCGCTGTAGCCACTGCCATTTGCGTCTGCTGTTTTTTGTGGGTTTTTTGCCGTGATAGGCTACGTAAATACTTACATAGCCTATCACAGCCTCTGCAGATAGGCTACATAATTATTTATGTAGCCTATAATGGCTATAATGAGGAAGCGAATGGTGGCTGCAGACGTGGCCACCATTCGCAAGTCAGCGTGGACAGCAGCAGGTAAGTGCTCCGTTTTGCGCGCCTTTCATGGGGTGGGGAGGTGGGGGGCTTTGTTCCGTCACAGATTTTGGGGGGCCAAATACATTGGCATTTGGCCTCACCGAGATCCGTGGCAGAATTCTCTGACATCCCTAAACAAAAGTCAGGAATTTCTTGGAGGGGGCATGTTTTTCAGAATTTGTCTCCCAGCAAATACTGGGGAAATTGAAGTCCCCCATTATTACTACATCATGCTTCCTTGAAACATTGGCTATTTGCTTTTCAAATGTTTCATTCTTGTCTTCTCCTTGATTTGGTGGCCGGTAGTAGGCTCCAGCCACCATGTTCCTTTTATTCTTTGCTCCATTCATTTTAACACAGATGCTCTCAATGGGGCTACCAAGCTTGTCCTCCTGTATTTCTGTGCGGAGATACATATTTTTAATGTATAGTGCAACCCCACCTCCCTTTCTGTTCCTCCTGTTCTTTTTGAACACATTATATCCTTGAATTGCTGTATTCCAGTCAAGAGAGTCATCCCATCAAGTTTCAGTCACACCTATCAAGTCATAATTTCCGGATTAAGAGTTCAAGTTCGTTCTGCTTGTTTCCCATACTCTGGGCATTAGTATTTAGGCATTGAAGACCATGTGGTTTATAGTCTGGCTTTCTTCCTACATGTTTCTGAAGACTATTATTTGGCGCTATTAGAGCTGTTCTCTCCTGATTAGGGATGGCAGAGAATTTCTCCCCGAAACTTCAGGGGGCCGAGCGCCAACGTGTTCGGCCCCCCGAACAAGTTTCGGGGAGAAATCCTCCGCCCCCCCGCCCCCGCCCCCCCCCCCGGGACGGGACTTACCTTCCCTGAATGTCTCTCCCGGCGGCGGGTCCGGCTGGCGGTTCGTCAGGTGTTCGAGCGGGGCGGGAGCGGCAGCCGGTCTTTCGACCGGCTGCCGCCGCCGCCACTGCAATAAAAGAAAAAAAAAAAAGTCCCCTGATAGGCTACGTGACGATTCACGTAGCCTATCACGGCTAGATTTGCAAAGTCAGCCGTGATAGGCTACGTGAATCGTCACGTAGCCTATCACGGGTGACTTAAAAAAAAAAAAAAAAGTGTGTACGGATAATGGCGGCCCCCATAGGAAGCCGCCATTCGCGTTCCTTATTTAGTTGCTGTAGTCTACGTAAATGTTTACGTAGACTACGGCGAAAATAAGGGCAACGCTATTTGCGTTGCCCTTATTTTCGCCGTAGTCTACGTAAACATTTACGTAGACTACAGCGACTAAATAAGGAACGCAAATGGCGGCTCCCTATCAGGGCCGCCATTCGCGTACGCGCTTTTTTTTCTTTTTTTTTTAAGTCACCCGTGATAGGCTACGTGACGATTGACGTAGCCTATCACGGCTGACTTTGCAGATCTAGCCGTGATAGGCTACGTGAATCGTCACGTAGCCTATCAGGGGGCGTTTTTTTTTTTTTTTTTAACTTTCGCGTTCGCAGCCGGGCGAGGCGGCAAGCCTCCTCCCCGGCCTGAATTTCGGCCGGCGAGGCAGGAAGCCTCCCCCCCGGCCTGAATTTCGGCCGGGCTAGGTGGGAAGCCTCCCCCCCCCCGGCCTGAACTTCGCGGGGGGAGCAGCGAAGCGCTCCCCCCCACCGCGAACAAGCTGCGAGAAAAGGTAAGTGACTTTCGTCCACCCCTACTCCTGATGAAGTTCTTCATGCTGTGGCCAAACACATTCTTCCCAGCCTTTGTGAGGTGCAACCCATCCCTTGCCAACGGTCTATCTTCCAGGAAGTATAGCCGGTGGTCCCAGAATCCAAATCTCTTGCGCCGGCACCACCTTCGTAGCCAGTAACTCACCCAGAGTATTTTTTTCCCCTTTCTATCCCTTTTCTAACTACTGGAAGGATGGATGAAAAAATTATCTGGGCCCCAAAGTTCTTGAGTTTCCTTCCCAAAGCTTTGAAGTCTGATGTGATTTCTTCGTGGCTCTGCTTGGAAGTATCATTTGTTCTCACATGTATGAGAAAAAAGGGATACCTGTCAGTGGGCTTTATGAGTGCAGGAAACCCCTCAGTCATGTCTCTGATCTGTCCTCCCAGGAGACAGCATACCTGGCAAGTCCATGGGTCTTCGTGACATACTTGGGTTTTGATCCCATGCAGCACAGAGTCTCCCACTTCTACTACTCTTCCCTTCTTGCTGTTGTAGGCCTTGGTTTCATTGCCTCTGCTTGACTGACTTTCAGCCTCTTGCTCACTCTCATGCAGGTTTCCCTGTAATTCTTCCTCTGCAGGCTGTCCTCCAGTCTCATCCTCAAGTACCGGGAATCGGTTCCACAGCTCCACTGCTTCCCCTGGTGCAGAGTGGCGTCTCTTCTTCTCCTAACTGTCACCCTTTTCCAAGGAGTATCCTCTACTGCATTTTTCCTCACCTCAGCATTTTCCTGTTCTCCCTCAGCTTGCTGTTGCTCTTCACGCTTCTGTTCTTCACTTTGCTGCTGTAGTTCCACCGTTCTGTCCAAGAACTCTTCATGTTCTCATATTCCCTGGAGGGTTGACATTCGCTGCTCCAGTCCTCTTAATTTTTTTTCCAGCAATGTGATCAACTTACACTTGTTGCATGTGTAGGCTATGTTGTTCTCTGGCAAGAAAACAAACATTGCACACAACTGGCAGGTCACCATCACTGGAGGGTATTTTCCTTCCATAGTCTCTTTCCCCTTTTTGTGTCTAGCTTTCTGATTGTTCTAGAGTAGCCTGTGCTTGGTCCTCTACTCACTGGAGATTAAAAACAGATTCCCACTGGTATGAAAGTATATGTTACAAGAAAAATAAATTTTAAAAATGTTTTAAAAAATGTTAGGGGCCTCCCCCTTGACCTCCCCGGCTGAACCCCCCTGGTCAACTCCTGTTTGTTTTCTCTGATAGCTTGCTGTCTGGGAGCTTGCTTGCTTGCTTCTATAGTCCCTAGACCAGCTGGAGCAGCTTCTTCTGATCTGCTCTGCTCTGCTCTGCTCAGCTAGGAGGCAGGAAACAGTAGGGATGGCGGAGAATTCTGCCATGGACTCCAGAGTCCATGGCGGAATGTTCTCACTCACCTCCACCTCCCACCGGATCATTGCAGAGCCGAATCCTCCTCGCCAGCGGCTCCATTCCACAAACGATATGGCCACCATTGCCATCCATATCGCTGCGGATGAGAAACAGGAAGGGATCCGGATGCAAATGGTGTCCACCACGCCATTTGCGTCCCTGTTTCTTCTTGCAATAGGCTAGGTGTCTGTATTTACATAGCTATTTACGTAGCCTATTGCATGAAAAAACAGGGACATTTTTCATGAGATAGGCTACATAAATAGCTATGTAAATACAGACGCGTAGCCTATCGCAAGAAGAAACAGGGACGCAAATGGCATAGCGGACGCCATATTCATCCAGATCACTTCCTGTTTCTCATCCGCAGTGATAGGGCACGGCAACGGCAGCCGTATTGCTTGCAGAACGGAACAGGCCGGCGACTCTGCGGACTGACTGTGGAGCGGAGCCAGCCAGTGTGGATTCCGGGGGGGAGGAACGGATCACCTCCCCCTGCTGTGGACCCCCCTGTGGAGCCCAGGTAAAGGGATTTGTACATCCCTAGGAAACAGACTGGAACTTTTTACCCACACAGCGGCTGGGAGTACTCAGGCCACACTCCCTCAATTCAATTGGCGCTCTCAGGAACACCTGGCAACAACCGGATGCCCGGCTTGATGTGGGTTGTCATGTCTTTGTTGTTGTTGTTCAGTCGTTCAGTCATGTCCGACTCTTCGTGACCCCATGGAGCATAGTACGCCAGGCCTTCCTGTCCTGCGCTCTCTCCTGGAGTGTGCTCAAGTCCATATTCATTGCATCGGTGATGCTATTTAGCCATCTCATCCTCTGCAGTCCCCTTCTCCTTTTGTCTTCCGTCTTTCCCAGCATCAGGTTCTTTTCCAGGGAGTTTTCTCTTTGCATTAGATGGCCAAAATATTTGAGCTCCAGCTTCAGTATCTGTCCTTCCAATGAGCACTCAGGGTTGATTTCCTTTAGGATGGACTGATTTGACCTCCTTGCAGTCCAGGGGACTCGTAAGAGTCTTCTCCAGCACCACAGTTCAAAAGCATTGATTCATCGGCACTCAGCCTTCCTTATAGTCCAGCTCTCACAGCCATACATTACTACTGGGAAAACCATAGCTTTGATTATACAAACCATTGTCGGCAAGGTGATGTCTCTGCTTCTTACTATGCTGTCTAGGTTTGCCATAGCTTTCCTCCCAAGGAGCAAGCATCTTTTAATTTCATGGCTACAGTCACCATCTGCGGTGATCTTGGAGGCCAAGAAAGTAAAATTTGTCACTGCTTCCATTTCTTCCCCTTCTATATGCCAGGATGTGATGGGGCAGATGCCATAATTTTAGTTTTTTTAATGTTGAGTTTCAAACCAGCTTTTGCACTCTCCACTTTCACCCTCAACAAGAGGCTCTTTAGATCCTCTTCGCTTTCTGCCATTAGGGTGGTATCATCTGCATATCTGAGGTTGTTAATAATTCTCCCGGCAATCTTAATTCTGACCTGTGGTTCATCCAACCCGGCGTTTCTCATGATGTACTCTGCATATAAATTAAATAAGCAGGGCAACAATATACAGCCTTGTTGTACTCCTTTCCCAATGTGGAACAAATCGGTTGTTCCATGTCCGGTTCTTACTGTTGCTTCTTGACCCTTGTACAGGTTTCTCAGGAGACAGGTAAGGTGGTCTGGCACTCCCATCTCTTTAAGAATTTGCCACAATTTGTTGCGATCCACACAATCAAAGGCTTTAGCATAGTCAATGAAGCAGAAATAGACGTCTTTCTGGAAATCTCTTGCTTTCTCCATGATACAGCGAAGGTTGGCGATTTGATCTCTCGTTCCTCTGCCTCTTCAAACCCAGCTTGTACTTCCAGTAGTTCTTGGTTCGCATACTGCTGAAGCCTAGCTTGCAGGATTTTGAGCATAACCTTGCTGGCATGTGAAATGAGCACAATTGTATGGTAGTTTGAACACTCTTTGGCATTGCCCTTCTTTGGAAGTGGAACGTAAACTGACCTTTTCCAGGCTTGTGGCCATTGTTGAGTGTTCCAAATTTGTTGGCATATTGAGCGCAGCACTTTAACAGCATCATCTTTAGGATCTTAAATAGCTCAGCTGGAATACTGTCATCTCTGCTAGCTTTGTTGTTACTAATGCTTCCTAAGGCCCACTTGACTTCACTCTCGAGGATGTCCGGCTCAAGTTCAGTGACCGCACTATCATGGCTATCAGGGACATTCAGATCTTTCCTGTATAGTTCTTCTGTGTATTCTTTCCACCTCTTCTGAATCTCATCTGCTTCTGTTAGGTCCCTGCCTTCTTTGTCCTTTATCATGCCCGTCTTTGCACAAAATGTTCCCTTGAGATCTCCGATTTTCTTGAAGAGATCTCTAGTCTTTCCCATTCTGTTGTTTTCCTCGATTTCTTTGCATTGTTCATTTAAGAAGGCCTTCTTGTCTCTCCTTGCTATTCTCTGGAACTCTGCATTCAGTTGGGTATATCTTTCCCTTTCTCCCTTGCTTTTCGCTGCCCTTCTTTCGTGAGCTACTTGTAAAGCCTCATCAGACAGCCACTTTGCTTTCTTGCATTTCTTTTTCTTTGGGATGGATCGAGTTGCTGCCTCCTGAACAATATTACAGACCTCCGTCCATAGTTCCTCAGGCACTCTGTCTATCAGGTCTAATCCCTGAAATCTATTCCTCACCTCCACTGTATATTCATAAGGGATATGATTGAGGTCATACCTGAATGGTTTAGTGGTTTTCCCTACATTCTTCAATTTAAGCCAAAATTTTGCAATAAGAAGCTCATGATCTGAGCCACAGTCAGCTCCAGGTCTTGTTTTGACTGACTGTATAGAGCTTCTCCATCTTTGGCTGCAAAGTACATGATCGATCTGGTTTTGATATTGACCATCTGGTGATGTCCATGTGTAGAGTCGCCTCTTGTGCTGTTGGAAAAGAGTGTTTGCTATGATCAGCATGTTCTCTTGGCAAAACTCTATTAGCCTTTGTCCTGCTTCATTTTGTACACCAAGGCCATGCTTTCCTGTTATCCCGGTGATTTCTTGACTTCCTACTTTAGCATTCCAATCCCCTATGAGGAAGAGGACATCTTTTTTTTGGTGTTAGTTCTAGAAGGTGTTGTAGGTCTTCATAGAACCGATCAACCTCAGCTTCTTCGGCATCAGTGGTTGGGGCATAGACTTGAAGTACTGTGATGTTGAATGGTTTGCCTTGGATTCATACTGAGATAATGCTATCATTTTTGAGATTGTACCCCAGTACTGCTTTTCCCACCCTTTTGTTGACTATGAGTGCTACTCCATTTCTTCTAAGGGATTCTTGCCCACAGTAGTAGATATAATGCTCTACCTCTCATTCAAATCTTCACCAAGGTTGGCCATAGAATTCCTGTTGAAATGTCTGGAGACGGTGAGTGGCTGGATGGGGAGGAATAAGCTGAAGCTGAACCCTGGCAAGACCGAGGTACTTTTGGTGGGAGACAAGAGGAGGCTGGGGGATGTTGACCTGGTGTTGAATGGGGTACGGCTACCCTTGAAATACCAGGTCCGCAGCCTGGGGGTCATTTTGGACTCCCAGCTGTCCATGGAGGCTCAGGTGTCAGCTGTGAGCCAGACGGCGCTGTATCAACTCCATCTGATATGGCGGCTGCGCCCCTTCCTTCCCGACCATCTGCTCCCATTGGTAGTACATGCTCTGGTCTCCTCTCATTTCGACTACTGTAATGCGCTCTACGTGGGGTTACCCTTGAGTAGTTCGGAAGCTGCAGCTGGTACAGAACGCGGCGGCTCGCCTGATTAAAGGCAGCCACCAGTGAGATCACATCACTCCAGTGCTGAAGGAGTTGCACTGGTTACCAGTTGTTTTCCAGGCCAAATTCAAGGTGTTAGTTTTGACCTTTAAAACCCTATATGGTTCCGGCCCAACCTATCTTAAGGAGCGCCTCCAGCAGAACCAGACAGGCCGCTTAACAAGAACAGCCTCGGATGGCCTTCTCTCTGTCCCATCAGCCAGGACAGCTAGACTGGTGGGGACGAGGGAGAGGGTCTTTTCTGTGGTGGCCCCCACTCTGTGGAACCCCCCCCTAGGGAACTCCGCCATGCCCCCTCTTTAATGAGCTTCCGTCATGCATTAAAAACGTGGTTGTTCAGGCAGGCATTTGGGGTGGGTTAGGGTATTTTAGAAAATGTTTTTATTGTAGAATTTTGTTATTTTAAACTGTTTTATTGTATGCTGTACATCGCCCAGAGTGGCTGGGTGACCAGCCAGATGGGCGATTAATAAATTTAATAATAAATAAATAAATAAAAATTTTAGTTCGCTGATTCCCAAGATGTCGATGTGCAATCCCTCAAACAACTGCTGCTGCCTGGGGTCACATGACATAACAACCCATGGCTAGCTGGCCATCCGGCACAATGCAACAGCCCCTGCAGGTAAATTAACCCAGGGTGGGCTGTCATGTCATGCGAACCAACTCAGACTTTTGAAGAATGTTTGGCTGGAATTCCATAAAAAAGGCCTTACAGTGACTGCTCCCAGATCTGGAACTTCTGGCCTTTTTGATGTCCTTCCACTAGCAAGCAAAGATGTTATTAATCAGACATGTCTTTGGTCTCATAAGCCCACTTGTTTTGCCACTTGTAAATATGATGCAATATATTCAGCTGGCTGTTTTTATCAGTTTCATTGATTTTATTGATGTATTTGATTTGTTTTATTTTTATACTTGATTGTTATTTTGTATATTACATTGTATTTTACTGTGGTTAGGGTTCATTTGGTGGAAAGATGGCTTACAAATTTAACAAATAAATGAAGAATAAATGTTGATATCATCCAGCAGGGTCTATCTTCATATGTTAATGTGCAAATAATGTACTAATACATAAATTAAAAAGTAAAGTCTAAAGGTATGTTGTTGTACCTTAAGATTCAAGATTGCTACATCTCAGAAACATGGTATTCATTTGAATAAATTCATTAATTTGAACTCTGGTTTAGTGGTCTACGCTTTATTTGAAAATATCAGTTGTGAACCA
Organism: Heloderma suspectum; assembly: GCF_057233095.1. NCBI lineage: Eukaryota > Metazoa > Chordata > Lepidosauria > Squamata > Helodermatidae > Heloderma > Heloderma suspectum. Next base: position 72,515,910 of record NC_139460.1, on the reverse strand, counting down.
AAATTTCACTCTTTGATCACATCTCACCATTTAAAATGTTTCATACACCCCAAACCCTGAAAGACCTGACATTCTTCTTCTGTGTCACCCATAGGTGCACTATTTTACTTTATATTGGATCTATTTCCACAATGAAGCAGAGTATACTTTAATGTTTTAAAATCTGCTCTGCTATTCTTAACTCTTATTCTAATATTAGCTTTAGTTAAATGTTAATGAATGAACTTTTATAGAAACCAGCTGCAGAAAATTGCTATAGAACTGCAGAAAACACAATTTGCCACCAAGTAAGTCAATTTTAGTAGATCCCTGTTGTGTCTTATACTAAGGAAGTTATGATCCCTATATGAGCCATGCAATATTCTTTCAAGTAATAAAGCTAATATTTTAAACTTCCTTTTTGTGAACATTTTATTCATTTCTCTATTTGTAGAATTTTTCTGTAATGTTATCATTGTTCTGCTTCAGTGAGCCCATAAAGCACAGAAAATGCTCAACATTTTCTTACTACCTTTCAGATTTCTAACCTTCTAGAATATCATAAGCTCAAACATATCTCTATTGAATAATCAACACAAATGTTTTTCAGTGTATCTATTATAAGGGCGCTTATCAACCAGAGAATAAGAAGCAGCTTTGAACATTACTGATGGCTGGTACATACATTACCACTAGTAAGGCCTGGAAATATGGTGATATAGCTGGTATTGATCCTGGTAACATTAGAAGTAACCTAATGATGTGGGTGGATTTGGCAGTGCAGGCAGGCAGAGCATGACAATGCTGGCATAGGAAGTAATCATTTTGCTCAATTGCCATGCAGAGGCAATTTGGGGAGAAAGGAGGTTAATCCTTCCCTCCCCAGCTGTGGACCCCTTGTTATTCCCCCCTTGAAAACTGCCCCGTGTGGCAATTAAGATGAGAAAAAAATTTCCTTGGCACCAATGGAGACCCAAGGCTCTGGGCAATAGATCTGGGGCCCTGGAAAATAGATTCAGGCCACAGCCCCATGGACCTCGGCCTAGCAACACCCCTGGCTGGTATATACATTACCAGGAATGCCAGGAAAGCTGTGGTGATATAGCTGTTCTTGGTAGCATCAGCTACCAGGTAGCATTAATGTTCCAGGTAGCATCAGAAGAAAGCTAATGATAGGGTGGACCTGGCAACGTGGGCAGGGCAGGAAAATACTGGCATAGAATTAGAAAGTAACCACATTGCTAGGAGTAATGTATGAGCAGCTGTGTCACAGCAGCTCCTACCATTGCTAATAATATATGAACGTCACCAAGGAACACAGGAAGTATAACTTATTTATAGGGGTGGATGAAACTCACTTACCTGTCCTCAAAGTTTTTCGTGGTGGGGGGTAGGCGCTTCGCTGCTCCCCCCGCGAAGTTCAGGCCGGGGAGGAGGCGCCTCGCCTCGCCCGGCCGCGAACTCAAAAGTTTTTTTTTAAAAAAAATAAATGCCCCCATGATAGGCTACATGACGATTAACGTAGCCTATCACGGCTAGATCTGCAAAGTCAGCCATGATAGGCTACGTTAATCGTCACGTAGCCTATCACGGGTGACTTTAAAAAAAAAAAAAGCACGTACGCAAATGGCGGCCCCCATAGGGAGCCGCCATTCCCGTTCCTTATTTGGTCGCTGTAGTCTACGTAAATCTTTACGTAGACTACGGCGAAAATAAGGGCAACACAAATAGCCAATCAAATAATTGATTGGCTATTTCTTTGATTGGAATGGCGGCGGCGGCAGCCGCTCAAAAGACCAGCTGCCACTCCCGCCCCGGACGAACACCCGCCGAACCGCCAGCCTGACCCGCCGCCGGGAGGGACATTTGGCAAAGGTAAGTCCTATCCCGGGGGGTGGTGCGGGGGGCGGGGGGGCGGAGAATTTATCCCCGAAACTTGTTCGGGGGGCCGAACACATTGGCGCTCGGCCCCCCGAAGTTTCGGGGAGAAATTCTCCGCCATCCCTACAAATGGCTTGTCCTGCCTGCCCTTTGTGCTTAGTATGCAAAGTGAAACTCAAGCCTCTTTCCCTGTGAAAATATGTGCATGTTCTAAATGAAGGGAGAAACTGCATATCTCACATTAGAAAAAAATATGAGACATTACAGAGAAGTGTGGAAAACAGGAAGCATAAATAACTTATGGAGCCGCCGTCGCCAGGAAGATCCACCCAAGGTAAGTTCCGTCCCAGGGGAGGCAGGGGGGCAGACCGTTCCACCATCAATTTCAGGGGGCCGAATGTGTTGGCATTCAGCCTCCCTGAGATTCGTGGCGAAATTCTCTGACATCTGTAGCCATTTGCACCCCCTCTTTTAGCAGCATTCAATAACATCCAAAATGGAAAATCACCCTGGTTTCATTATGATAATGTGGAGATATAATAAAGTGCGAAAGTCACTTACCGTTTCGCAGATCTGCTTTGTGGGGGGGGGGAGACACTCCGTCCCTCCCCCCAAAATCCTCGACGGGGTGGAGGTGCACCATTCCTCCCCCCTGGAATCCTCGACTGGCCAGCTGTGCTCTGTGGCGGCTTCTCAGAGCAGCCGGCCAGGCCCAGGCCAGAGCTGTCTGCAGCTGGATTTCTGGCCGCGGAGGGCTCCGGGTAAAAAAACCAAAAAAACCAACCGTGTACGCAAATGGCGGCGGTTATGGCCGCCGCCATTTGTTTTCCTTATTTTTGGCCGTCTTAGTCTACATAAATATTTATGTAGACTATTACGGCGAAAATAAAGGGGAACGCAAATAGCTCCCACTATGCAAATGCCATAGCCGCCGCCATTTGCGTACGCGTTTGTTCGTTTTTTAGCCTGCCGTGATAGGCTACGAAAATACTTACGTAGCCTATCACGGCCTCCGCAGGGACACAAAAGGTGTCCCTGCATTAGCCGTTATAGGCTACGTATGTATTTACGTAGCTTATCACGGCATGAAAGAGGAAGCAAATGGTGGCCGCAGGGCGGCTGCCATTCGTAAGTCAGTGCCGATGGGAGCAGGTAAGTGCTCTGTTTTGCGCTATTTTTGTGGGGTGGGGGCTTCGTGCTGCCTGACTTTCGTGGGTTGGGGGAGGCGGGGGCTTCGTTCTGTGATGGATTTCGGGGGGCTGAATGCACTTGCATTCGGCCTCACCGAGATCCGTCGCGGAATTCTCTGACATCCCTAAATAAAATACATGAGCATCCTTAGTTATCATAAGCTCCCTTTATGTTTTTCGCACATGAAGGAGCAAGTGATGTTGAAAAGGGCTGTGAAGTCATGCCTCTCTTCCCCACATGACAAATTGGCTGGAATTAGGGGTGTACGAACCCCACCTACCTGGGTCCGCTGGGGGGTCTGTGGTGGGGAGGTGATCTGGTCCTCCCCCCCGGAATCCTCCCTGGCTGGCTGTGCTCCACGGCAAGTCCGTGGAGCTGTCTGAGGCTGGACTTCCAGCCATGGCTGGTCTACAGACGCAAATGGCATCCGGCATAGCGGAAGCCATTTGCATGCCTCCCTTTGGCCGTGATAGGCTATGTAAAGATTTACGTAGCCTATCATGGTAGAAAGGGAAGGAAGCAAATGGTGTCCGCTATGCTGGACTCCAGTTTGTATCTGCATGGGGCAGCCGACGGACCTGGCCAGATCTGGAGCCGGCGGTGCCAGCTTGCCAGGTAGGATCCAGCTGGGTCGGACTTCGTGGGGTGGCGGGGTGGGGTGGTCCATTCCACCATGGACTCCGGGGGGGCTGGATTCTAAGAATCCGGCCTCATTGGAGTCCGTGGCGGAATTCTCCGCCATCTCTAGCTGGAATGATGTCACATGTCAAATGGCTACACTGAGTTTTTTTCTTCTTCACTAGAATCAAGCCTCAAGTCTGCCAGGGAAAACTGTAAGCTTGCCTCCTACTTGGATCTTTTAATATATATATGTGTGTGTATATATATATATATATATATATATATAGTGCCGCAGTGGCTTAGTGGTTAAGACGCTGAATTGCAGACCGGAAGGTCAGCAGGACAGCAGTTCAAGACCCAAGTGCCGCGTGATGGAGTGAGCTCCCGTCTTCAGTCCCAGCTTCTGCCAACCTAGCAGTTCGAAAGCAAGACATTGCAAGTAGATAAATAGGTACAGCGTCGGTGGGAAAGGTAACAGCGTTCCGTGCACCTCAGTGTTCAGTCATGCCGGCCACATGACCATGGAAGTGTCTTCGGATAGCGCTGGCTCTTCGGCTTAGAAATGGAGATGAGCACCGCACCCTAGAGTCGGACATGACTGGTTGGGGACACCTTTACCTTTATATATATATATATATATATATATATATATATATATATATATATTTCTAAGGAAGCCAAAAGATGTAGTGTGAGAGACAGAGAACAAATTAAACTTTAGGAAGGAGACACTGCCTTATGGCTGTTATTTGCCCACATGTTGATATTTCCACATCCTGTGAGTTGAGAGGTTCAGTATGTAATGTCTCATTATCTCATAGCCCCACATAGGGGCTAGCACTAAGTGAGCTTCAAAAGGACAAGCACAAAGGATTGATGTTTTGCGCATATTTCAAACAAGCAAGTACAAACACTCATAGGAGCTCAAACCACTCCTTGTTGCTGTCATCACCTCTCCCTCTTCCTGCCCTCAAACTTACCTGGGGCAGGAGTAGGGATGGGGGAGAATTTCTCCCCGAAACTTCGGGGGGCCGAGTGCCAACGTATTCGGTCCCCCGAAGGTTATTCGGGGAGAAATTCTCCTCCCCCCGCCCCCCCGGGATGGGACTTACCTTTCACGAATGTCCCTCCCGGTGGCGGGTCCCGGCGGTGCTTTGGCAGGTTTTCTTCAGGGGCGGGGTTGGCAGCCGATCTTTCGACCGGCTGCTGCCGCCGCCATTACAAGTAAAGTAAAAAAAAAAAAACGCCCCTGTGATAGGCTACGTAACAATTTACGTAGCCTATCACGGCTAGATTTGCAAAGTCAGCCGTGATAGGCTACGTTAATCGTCACGTAGCCTATCACGGGTGACTTAAAAAAAAAAAAAGATCTTACGGCTAATTGCGGCCCCCATAGGGAGCTGCCATTCGCGTTCCTTATTTGGTCCCTGTAGTCTACGTAAAGATTTATTTTCGCAGTAGTCTACGTAAATCTTTACGTAGACTACGGCGAAAATAAGGACAACGCAAATAGCGTTGCCCTTATTTTTGCCGTAGTCTATGTAAATCTTTACGTAGACTACAGGGACCAAATAAGGAATGCGAATGGCGGCTCCCTATGGGGGCCGCCATTTGCGTACGCGCTTTTTTTTTTTTTCAAAGTGACCCGTGATAGGCTACGTGACGATTAACGTAGCCTATCATGGCTGACTTTGCAGATCTAGCCGTGATAGGTTACGTAAATCGTTACGTAGCCTATCTCAGGGGCGTTTTTTGTTTTCTTTTGAAGTTCGTGGCCGGGCAAGGCGGAAAGCCTCCCCCCCGGCCTGAATTTTGGCCGGGTGAGGCAGGAAGACTCCCCGCCGGCCTGAATTTCGGCTGGGCGAGGCGGGAAGCCTCCCCCCCAGGCCTGAACTTCGGGGGGAGCAGCGAAGCGCCTCCCCCCCACCATGAAGCAAGCTGTGAGACCAGGTAAGTGACTTTCGTGCATCCCTAGGCAGGAGAAGGGGGAGATTGCGGTGTCAGCGGGTACTCTAGTTCTTCAGTTCTTTAATAGTCTCTTCTCCAGGCTAAACATCCCAAATTACTTATGACCACACCTAGTTCCATCTAAAGCATGCTTCCTATATGATTGATTGAATTTATATACAGCCCAAGTGGCTGATGCTCTCAGGATGGTTTACGACCATAAAGCAACAACAAAACAAAACAAAAAATCCCCAAACAACAATAAAACAAATGAAATAAAAAATACAAAACCAAAACAATAAATACAACAATGAAAATATCAAAATGTTTAAACATTAAAATATTAGAAATATTAAAGAGCCATCTTAATAATCAGAGCACCAGATTAGAAATTAAATGCTTGCTGGCAGAGGAAGGTCTTAACCTGGCATTTAAATAGATACAATAAAGATGCCACATGGGTCTCCCTGGGAAGGACATTCCATGCCACTGTAGAGAAGGCTCTTTCCCTGGTAGCCACCTATCACACTATTGTGGGTGGCAGTACCAAGAAAAGAGCCTCCAAAGGTGACTTTAGCAATAGGGCAGTTGCTTGATTGGGTCATGTCTACAGTCTTGAGGGTAGTTATTACAGCTGTTACAAAAAATGGAACCATGTATAATCAGAAGCTCCAGAAGGGTATATGCAGGGTATAAGGGTCTCTGCTCCTCCACTGAATCTTTCATATGGATGTCATGTGTGAAGAGGTTCATTATATTTCCTGAAGCAGCTGTACTGTAATGTGTTCCAGAAAAGATTGGGGCAGGGCTTTTCTCTGTAATTTCTACCATTGTTTACTCTGAAAGTGAGATCTGGAAGGTTCTTCAGAAGATCTCCTTTGCAATCAACCCTAGACTTATCCAAAACTTAGGGAACAACAAAGTTGCAAATCCATAGTAGTCAGGATGGGAAATATGCTTGGGTGTATTCTATCACTTTTACAATTGTATAAATGCTCAGTTATATTAGTGCTTAGCCTTAAACGTCTAATTTATTACGGATGGGCATATTGGAATTAGAGTCTGTATAGTTTACCTTTTTCCAATGAACTTCATGAATGGTATGACTCTTTTCCAATAGAGAGAGGAAACAAGGCAGAATAATTGGCCGCGTTCACACAATCACTTCAGCTTAAACAAGCCTTAGTGGCTTAAGCTGCAGTTCATGCTCGGCGCCATTTGCCTAATTACCCACCCAGGCGCAACTTGTTCTGTTGTCCGAACCCCAAAACAGGATGGCCTATTTGATGGTTGTTTTTCCCTCATGCTGTGCCACCTTGTTGTTGTTCAGTCGTTTAGTCGTGTCCGACTCTTCGTGACCCCATGGACCATAGCACACCAGGCCTTCCTGTCCTGCACTGTCTCCCGGAGCGTGCTCAAGTTCATATTCATTGCATCGGTGATGCTGTCTAGCCATCTCATCCTCTGCCGTCCCCTTCTCCTTTTGCCTTCAGTCTTTCCCAGCATCAGGGTCTTTTCCAGGGAGTTTTCTCTTCGCATTAGGTGGCCAAAATATTGGAGCTTCAGCTTCAGTATCTGTCCTTCCAATGAGCACTCAGGGTTGATTTCCTTTAGGATGGACTGATTTGACCTCCTTGCAGTCCAGGGGACTCGTAAGAGTCTTCTCCAGCACCACAGTTCGAAAGCATCAATTCTTTGGCGCTCAGCCTTCCTTATAGTCCAGCTCTCACAGCCATACATTACTACTGGGAAAACCATAGCTTTGATTAGATGGACCTTTGTCGGCAAGGTGATGTCTCTGCTTCTTACTATGCTGTCTAGGTTTGCCATAGCTTTCCTCCCAAGGAGCAAGCGTCTTTTAATTTTATGGCTACAGTCACCGTCTGCGGTGATCTTGGAGGCCAAGAAAGTAAAATCTGTCACGGGCCAGATGCCATGATCGTCGTTTTTTTAATGTTGAGTTTCAAACCAGCTTTTGCACTCTCCTCTTTCACCCTCAACAAGAGGCTCTTTAGATCCTCTTCGCTTTCTGCCATTAGGGTGGTATCGTCTGCATATCGGAGGTTGTTGATAATTCTCCCAGCAATCTTAATTCCGACCTGTGATTCATCCAACCCGGCATTTCTCATGATGTACTCTGCATATAAGTTAAATAAGCAGGGTGACAATATGGTTCAGACAATATGACCAGCCTCACTCAGGCAGGAAAGTAGGCAAATGACATGTGGCACGCATCATAGCTTAAACAAACCACCATGGCTTGTTTAAGCCATGGTGATTGTGCAAACCTGGTCACTGACCTGATTTGCATGTTCACAGCAGCCCGCCATGGCTTATTAGCCATGGTAGGTTACAGCACCCATGGGTGCCAGTTTGGCAATCCAAGCCCCAACTGCGGTGGCTTCTCATTACGTGTGAACCTGGTGAGAGTTGTTGGGGTTGTTGAAAAGCCACCCAGGACCCATGGGCTGTTTTAGAGTTGTGGCTGGCTTGTCAACCACCCCAACAACTGTCCCCTTCACCAAGTTTGCACATAACGAGAAGCTACACTGAGCCCCTGTTGCATCCTGAATATTCAAAATGGCAGTGGCTGCCGCATTGAGAAACCCCATGGAGAAATTCACCCATGGTGGCTTCTTTTTACATGTGAACTGGGCCATCATATCATGAAGGCATTCTATCTTTGAGAAAGGTAAGTGGCAAGCAAGAATGTAAGATCAAGTTAAGGAGACGAGAAAGGGTGAACTTCAGTCTTCAACACATATACATTCTTCAAGAACATGGACCCATTCTTAAGACTTATATGTTTTAAACACTGAGGAGTACTCTCTGGGTATATTTAGATTTCCTTTTTAAATAGTGTTGAAAATTATCACAGGATATATAATCCAATTCCTATTAAAATCATTGATGTGAGTTAGATTGATTGTAATAGAAATATTTGGCCGCCAGTATAGTTTTACTGGAAGTTTACTTAATGTAGCAAAAGCACCTTCCATTGTACTTCACAACTGCCAAGCAAGAATACCATTTACACACATTCCATTGTAATGTTCATAGTTTAGACTATCATCCTAAGAGACATTATCTATGTGTGATTTATTCCCTTCTGAATGCGTTTGTCAGTTTAAAGAAAAATATTTTCCTTTCTTTTGTTCTGCAGATTTTAAAAACGGCATTAAACTGTTTAAAAAGACATTATATCCTTCTTTAGTTTCACTTACTGGTGGCGCTGCCACTACTGAGTTTTATTATGCAAATTGCTGCAATCTGGTTAGTTCCTTCCTCTTTTTTTTCTTTACAAAAGGGGGCTGCAAGTGCTAATCAAAGTGTTGCAATTTCCATATTAATGATGTTTTTATAATGACACTTACTTGATATGCAATGTGAACTGAATAGTGACTTTTTATTCTTCTTTAAAGGAGACAATAATAAAATTTTGATTTTTATGTAATGAAGTATGTTTGTTTTGAAACTAACCGCAATTGTCCAGTATTGTTGCATTTTTTTCTTTCACTATGTATAATATTGTAGACAGCAGTTGTAATTTAAACACAGCAGCAGGCCATACACATAGACTTTTCTTGCTAGAATAAAGCATTTATTACAAAAAAGAGATTTGCTATAGAGGCAGCAGTGCACAATGCATATTTTCCGATACAAAATTAGTGTAGACCTGAAATAGACAACAGACTTACTCAAAAGTGTTCCTTCTGAAATCAACTGGATAGTCTTCCTAGTAAACTAAATTATAGTGCTTTAGATTAAGTATGATTTAATTTAGGCAGAAGCTCCTTTTCATTCCCTCAGGAAATAGAATTAGAATAGGCGTTGTTTGGGGACTGAGCTGGAAAGTCCTCAGGAAGTCTCAAGAATCCAGGTTTCTTGAGCTGTAAGGGTTTAGGTTTAGGATACATTGTGAATGCTTCTAGACATGATGAGCCAAATAGGAATCACTAGCCATAGGGAGTCCATATTCATAAATATCTCCGTGGTGAATGTAACAAACTAGTTCTTATGACAAGTCATATAAACCACTGTGGTATGGTAGCCACTTCCATATAGAAAGGTTCTCACACTACTAACACCTACAACTGGGAATCATGTGAATTAGGCAGATTATGTTGATGTTGTTTCCCATGAAAGTACTAAGAACCCCTAGGGAAGTGTGGCACTGGCATGGGAAATAATCACATCTTGTTCCACATATCATCTTGTTTCATCTTGTCATCTTGTTTCACATATTAGTGGTGTGTCATGGAACCCAATCCCATGGAGGCAGCAACTACACTGTCTTGGTAATATAAAGGGGAAAACAGAGGGCTAGTTCAGACAATACTTGAAATGTCTGATTTGGTCCTACATGTAGAGCCAGCATGTGACAACCCTACCTCTGCCATCCCTGCGGGGGAAAGCCCATCTGAACGTAGCATGCATACACACAAAAATCCTACATGCTTAGGCCAAAATTACATGGTAAATTCCCAAAATTATATCCAGAAATCAACTGAACAATCTTGGCTTATACATGCAGGATTTTAAAGGCACACTCAGGTGTATCTCTGCTTGGACAGCCAGGGCTGGCAGACGCAGGGTTGAATGTGCACATTCCACACATATGGCCAGGTCAGGCATTGTAGGTATTGGCTCAGATGCAATTACCCATGTATTTGTTTCCAGGGTAGAGAATTTTTGTGGGTTCAAACCACTTCCATAACTTTTAGAATGTATGTCTTTGTTCAGCCTAAGAATTGGGCCTATATCATGTGCTGTATAGAGACCATGGAGGCATTTCTGTAGACTCACCTAAGTGGAGGTAGCACTTGATGGCTGTTCTTTCTGTGTTGTCAGAAAAATGCCAGTAGGCACTAAAACTACAATTACATATCTAACTGAAAATTTTATTATCTACTACTTTTCATAATTTTTAAACCCATTCTTTATTAAAATGTTCAGTATACAATATTGCTAATATATACTGGATCTTAGGTGCCACTGAAATCAGTGGGACAAGTTTGTCATGACTTAGGTTCATTGATTTTAATGGAAACTATGTTCAACTAATTCAGTCTGGAATCTGGATCCAACTCATTATGTGCTCATTTGAAGGCTAGGGGGGCATGTGGCATTAGGGTAGGATCCTCAGGTGTAGTCCTGCCTCTTCCATGCTTCATGTGTTCCTTCCATGTGTACACATGGAGGGAACACATGAAGACTTCTTTTTTAAAAAGTTTCTCCTGGGGAGAACTTACTTCTGGGTTGCTAAAATTACATTATCAATTTCTGTCCTCAGTTATTTTCTGAGAAATCACTAAGGTTCCATATTCTCTCCCTACTTTGTGCCATTAAAAATGTCCCAAGGAGATAATTTTGCATCCATTTTACCCCATAGCGAATAACAACATGCTCTAATGACTTCTAATGACACCTCTAATATCCTTCTATTACAATGAAGTCAGTTCACCTTATCTTGCTTATATGTCTATTAGGGATGTATGAAAGTCACTTACCTTTTCACGGAATTGATTCACAGTGTGGGGGGGGAGGCGCTCCGTCCCACCCTCTGGAATCCTCGACGGGGGGGAGGCGATCCGGTCCTCCCCCCCGGAATCCTGTCTGGCCGGCTCCACTTTGCGGCGGCTCCGCGGAGCAGCCGGCCAGGGCCGTCCGCAGCCGGACTTCCAGCCACGGATGGGCTGCTGCGGACACAAATGGCGGCCGCCGTAGGCGGCTGCTATGATAGGCTATGTAAGTATTTACGTAGCCTATCACGACTGGGCAAAAAAAACACTAAACAGCGTATGCAAATGGCGGCAGCTATGGCAGCCGCCATTTGCGTTCCCTATTTTTCGCCGTTTTATCCTACGTAAATATTTACATAGGCTATTACAGCGGAAAAAAAGGGGAACGCAAATAGCGTACTGGGCGCTATTTGCGTTCCTTTTTTCCCCGCCGTAATAGCTTACATAAATATTTACATAGGCCAAAACAGCGGGGGGGAAAGGAACGCAAATAGCACCCACTATGCTATTTGTGTTCCCCCTTTTTTTTGCCGTAACAGCTTACGTAAATATTTACGTAGGATAAAATGGTGAAAAATAGGGAACGCAAATGGCAGCCGCCGTAGCTGCCGCCATTTGTATACGCATTTTTTTGCGGTTTTGGCTTGGCTTGCCATGATAGGCTATGTAAATACTTACGTAGCCTATCACGGCAAAGACCAGGATGCAAATGGCGGCGGCGGCAGCTGGTCGAAAGACCAGCTGCTGCCACCAGAGCCACCGCCGGAGCCACTGCCATCCAGAACATCCACCCCAGGTAAGCTTCGTCCCGGGGGGAATCCGCGGGAGGCGGGGGTGGCAGGCCGTTCTGCCACAGATTTCGGGGGGCCGAATGCCAAAGCATTCGACCTCACTGAAATCCATGGCGGAATTCTCCACCATCCCTAGTCTTGATTATGGACAGTTGCACCTCTTTCTCCTAACAAAAATACCAGCAAAGGAAAGATCAGCCTGTCTACAGCTATTAGTCAGTAGACCAACAGCTGCTGGGAAACTGGCTAAACTCCTGTTTTCCAAATAGAAATCTGCTGCAACTGTAAGTTGCTCTAGTGCTTAGACAGCCACTGGCCAAAGGAAAGTTGCACACCTTTGTTCTCAATATGAACATCAGCAAGAGGAATATCATTCTGGTTTTTAAAAATGCATAAATGTATATGTTTGTGTAACCTACCCAATGTCTTTGGTAGAATCATAGAATCATAGAATAGTAGGGTTGGAAGGGGCCTATAAGACCATCGAGTCCAACCCCCTGGTCAATGCAGGACTCCAAGTCAGAGCATCCCTGACAGATGGCTGTCCAGCCTCGTCTTGAATGCCTCCAGCGTGGGACAGCCCACCACCTCCCTAGGTAAATGGTTCCATTGTCGTATTGCTCTAACAGTCAGGAGGTTTTTCCTGATGTTCACCTGGAATCTGGCTTCCTGTAACTTGAACCCATTATTCCATGTCCTGCATTCTGGGATGATGGAGAAGAGATCCTGGCCTTCCTCTCTGTGACAACCAGTTTCAAGTACTTGAAGAGTGCTATCATACCTCCCCTCAGTCTTCTCTTCTTAAGGCTAAACATGCCCAGTTCCTTCAGTCTCTCTTCATAGTGCTTTGTTTCCAGTCCATTGATCATCTTTGTTGCCCTCCTCTGAACCCTCTCCAGTTTGTCTGCATCCTTCTTAAAGTGTGGTGCCTAGAACTGGACACAGTACTCCAGATGAGGCCTAACCAGTGCTGAGTAGAGGGGAACTAGTACTTCCCAGGATTTTGAAGCAATGCTTCTATTAATGCAGCCCAAAATAGCATTAGCCATTTTTGCAGCCACATCACATTGTTGGCTCATATTCAGCTTGTGATCTACAACAATTCCAAGATCCTTCTCACTTCTAGTGTTGTTGAACCACATATCCCCCATCTTGTAACTGTGCATTTGGTTTCTTTTTCCTAGGTGCAGAACTTGGCATTTATCCCTATTAAATGTCATTCTGTTGTTTTATGCCCAGTGCTCCAGTCTATCAAGATCACTTGGAATTTTCTTTCTGTCGGTATTAGCCATCCCGCCCAATTTTGTGTCATCTACAAATTTGATCAGCATTCCCTGCACCTCCTCCTCCTCCAAGTCATTAATAAAAATGTTGAAGAGCACTGGGCCCACGACTGAGCCCTGCAGTACCCTGCTCATTACCTCTCCCCAGTTTGAGAAGATCCCATTGATAAACACTCTTTGAGTCCTAGGTAATTCTGTAGCCAACTAGCCCACTTTGAGCTGGTTTGCTCATCAGGATATCATGCGACACTTTGTCAAAAGCTTTTCTGAAGTCGAGGTATATTATGTCCACAGTATTCCCACAGTCCACAAGAGAGGTTACCTGATCAAAAAATGAGATCAGATTTGTCTGGCAGGATTTGTTCTTGACAAATCCATCTTGGCTTCAAGTAACCATTGCATTGTTTTCAAGGTGCTTACAGATGGATTGCTTTATCATTTGCTCCAGAATATTCCCTGGGATTGATGTCAGACTGACTGGTCTGTAGTTCCCAGGTTCCTTCTTTTTGCCCTTTTTGAAGATAGGGACAACATTAGCCCTCCTCCAGTCATCTGGCACTTCACCCATCCTCCATGATTTCTCGAAGAGAATAGACAGTGGCTCTGAGAGTTCTTCTGCCAGTTCCTTTATGACTCTAGGATGCAGTTCATCTGGCCCTGGAGATTTGAACTCATTCAAAGTAATTAGGTGTTCCTTGACCATATGCCTACCAATCTCAAACTGCAATCCTGCTCCTTCAGCCTGTACTTCACCCTTGCCAGCGGGGTCATAGACCCTCTTTTGGGAGAAGACTGAGCCAAAGTAGGAATTGAGCACTTCTCTTTTCTTTGTCATCTGTTATCATTTTGTCATCCTTATTTAATAGCTGAACAACCATTTATTTCCTCTGTCTTTTACTATGCATGTATCTGAAGAAAGCCTTTTTGTTGCTTTTAGCATCCCTTGCTAACCTCAGCTCATTCTCAGCTTTAGCCTTCCTGACGCCAAACCTGCAATTCTGTGCTACCTGCCTGTACTCTTCCTTTTTTGCTTGTCCTTCCTTCCACTTCCTATATGTGTGCTTTTTTGTTTTCAGGTCATCTCTAAGCTTTTTGTGAAGCCACATTGGCTTCTTCTGTTGTCTTCCACCTTTTTTCTCATTGGAATTGTTTGTAATTGTGCCTTGAGAAATTCCTTTTTTAAAAACTCCCACCCATTTTGGACTCCTTTTCTCATTAGAGCTGCTTCCCATGAGACCTTACTTATCATTGTTCTGAGTTGATTAAAATCGGCTTTCCTAAAATCCAAGGTACACGTTTGGCTACACTCGGCTTTTGCTTCCTTTAGAACCAAGAATTCAAGTATAACATGGTTGCTTTCCCCCAGAGTTCCTGTAACTGCTACTTTATCCACTAAGTCATCTTTGTTGGCTAGGATCAAGTCAAGGATAGTCAATCCTCTAGTTCCTTCCTCTACTTTCTGTAGGAGGAAGTTATCCACAACACAAGTCAGGAATTTCTTGGAGGGGACATGTTTTTCAGAATTTGTCTCCCATCAAATATCGGGGAAATTGAAGTCCCCCATTACTACTACATCATGCTTCCTTGAAACATTGGCTATTTGCTTTTCAAAAGTTTCATCCATAAGATTATCACCTGTTCCTAAAACTTACCTTCATTCTATTAGACTTAGACATATTCACATACCCAATTTCAACTTTGGTAATTTGAACAAAACTACCACTTCCAAATTACCTTTGCACCAGGTGTCAAGAGGCAATCTGTTATTTCACTTGTCAAAAACACATCCAGAGTTCTAATAAAATACTTTAACCTTTGATAGTTTGCCCATAGTAATTCAATCAATCATCCCCCACCCCTGGAAAAAAAATGTTTTGCTAACTGCGGTTGGGTTCCAGTCCACACATATGTTAATGGTTAAACAATGTACAGGACTGAGCAACAGTCTGGTGTCTACCATGAGCAAAAGTTGCACTGTGAAAGAAGTATAATATCTGGAGCTTCACCACATGAGGAAAATCCTGCATCCTTACCAGGGTTTCTGCTTCTAGATTCTTTGCAGGATTAAGATTGGCTCCTTTACATGGGCAGACATGTGGTTTGAATCAGGGAATATCTTTTTCAGAAAGTTATATATGTTTCATTTTACAGCCAGTAGATGGTGCTGTGGTTATAGCAGAACTGCACAATTACACACAGCCAATATATTGGATCAGCATTCCTTACTGGGTTATCTCTGATCTTCCTAAAAGTGGGATAAAGGTCAGAAAGTGTGGGAGACACCCAGGGATGGCGGAGAATTTCTCCCCGAAACTTCGGGGGGCCGAGCGCCAACGTGTTCGGCCCCCCGAACAAGTTTCGGGGAGAAATTCTCTGCACCCCCCACCCCCGCACTCCCCCGGGACTTACCTTTCCCGAATGTCCCTCCCGGCGGCGGGTCCGGCTGGCGGTTCGTCGGGTCTTCGTCCGGGGCGGGAGCGGCAGCTGGTCTTTCGACCAGCTGCCGCCACCGCCATTGCAATAAAAGAAAAAAAAACGCCCCCGTGATAAGCTATGTGACGATTAACGTAGCCTATCACGGCTAGATTTGCAAAGTCAGCCGTGATAGGCTACGTAAATCGTCACGTAGCCTATCACGGGTGACTTAAAAAAAAAAAAAAGCGCGTACGCAAATGGCGGCCCCCATAGGGAGCCGCCATTCACGTTCCTTATTTGGTTGCTGTAGTCTACGTAAATCTTTAC
Organism: Heloderma suspectum; assembly: GCF_057233095.1. Lineage (NCBI taxonomy): Eukaryota > Metazoa > Chordata > Lepidosauria > Squamata > Helodermatidae > Heloderma > Heloderma suspectum. The sequence continues at coordinate 72,499,953 of NC_139460.1, read as the reverse complement.
GTAGACTACGGCGAAAATAAGGGCAACACTATTTGCGTTGCCCTTATTTTCGCTGTAGTCTACGTAATCTTTATGCAGACTACAGCGACCAAATAAGGAACGCGAATGGCGGCTCCCTATGGGGGCTGCCATTTGCGTACGCACTTTTTTTTTTTTTTTAAGTCACCCGTGATAGGGTACGTGACAATTTACGTAGCCTATCACAGCTGACTTTGCAGATCTAGCTGTGATAGGCTACGTTAATCGTCACGTAGCCTATCACGGGGGCGTTTTTTTTTTTTAACTTTTAATTTCGCGGCTGGGCGAGGCGAGGCGCCTCCTCCCCGGCCTGAATTTCGGCTGGGCGAGGCGGGAAGCCTTCCCCCCCGGCCTGAATTTCGGCCGGGCGAGGCGGGAAGCCTCCCTCCCTGGCCTGAACTTCGCAGGGAGAGCAGCGAAGCACCTCCCCCCCACCGCGAAAAGCTGCGAGACCAGGTAAGTGACTTTCGTGCACCCCTAGAGACACCCTGGAGGTTGACGACATCATGCAAAGGACCTGCAAACTCCCATGAATGACCAATCATGCATGTGCAATAAAAGCCTAAAGTAGAAATGCTTTTCATCATGTGAATCCACATCCATATTTTGCACAACATACTTTTGGAAAATTCACCCAGAACATCCTTGATTGTGGTAGGCATTTGTCCAGTTCATCTGTTTAATTTATCAGCTATCGTGGAATGCTTGCCTGCAGCACAGCCTTTACCTAACATTTCAAATAAAAGACTGTAGTCAGACATTTCTAAGGGAAACAAATTCACTGAATCACATTATTTGTTACTTATTATCGAGCATCAAATGGCTCACCAAAGTTCTTTGTTGAAATATCTGAAACAGGCCATCAGAGTCAAAATGATATAGAGCCCTGCAATTCTGTATTACAGTTTTTCTGTTGTCATGCAGCAACTGTGGCTCTGAAAGGAAAGGATAAACTCCAGCAGGGTTATATTTGTACCTGGTGGATTTGTTCTGCTTTCAACAAAATCAGCAAAAGAAATGGAGGAAAAACAGAAGGTTACAAAGCACCTCAGGAATGTATGCAGTGAAAGGTGTCAGCAAGAAATTCAATGAGAGGAAATAATGGGGAAAATATGTCTGATATATTGCCAACAGTGCAATATTTAGTTGTGCTATTATGCTAGGTGATACTGACAAAGTAATACATTCAGTGCCAAGTTTGATGTGGCACCAGATGCCCTACCCCTATGTCCAGCTTGCCTGGCTGTGGGAGCGGGGTGTTGCGGGCGGGTGGGGTGAGCGGACGTGCCAGGCCACCATTGACGGAAGCCTCATGGCACCACTGGGGAGGGCACGGGTCAGAGAGGCCTTTTTACTCTCCACGCCCCTTCCAACTGCATCTAAAGGGGATGGCCCAGTCTTTTTCCTCGGATGGTTTCCCCCCATTTAACTATATCAATTTTGGACTGTTACTAAGCTGGAATTGAGTACTCTCAGTCTAGTAAATCTGATTTAGGACACATTCTTTCAGCACTGGGGCTGCTCCGACAGCCGCATCTTTGGTTTTTTTCAATGGATCAAGTGAAGGCAGTGGGCAGGTGGCACTCCAAGGCCTTCAGGACTTACATGTGGGCTTTTCCTTGAGAAGAATAGCCTCTCCTTTTCTTTTACTTACTGTTCTCCTTTATCTCCTTTAGATCAGTGGAATGAATGTGAACCCGTGCATGTGATCATGTGGTCACAGCATGGTGTTCTGGGATGGTTGGAGGTCTTAGGTCAAGCTGTGGATCCCAGCTTGGACTGTCCCAGTGTGCCCGTGTTCAGGGACTTGGCAGACGTGGTATGCAGTGAGGGTGCCCTCCCCACTCTATTCCATCAACTTGAGGTGCATGCCCCCCCACAGGTTTTGGTGCTGTATCTAGGGGGGAATGACCTGGCTGTGTGAAGGCAAGGCCTTGGCCAATTCCGAGTTATCTGGCACCGTGAGGTGGGGATAACGATAATTTGGTCTAGTGTTCACAAGAATGAAGCGCGGAACGTTCTGACCCAGAAGGCCATGGAAAGGGCCTGTCAGAAAGGGGACTGGGAAATAGCCTTGGGGCTATACAAGCATGGTGATGGGATCATCACTCACCAGGAAATCATCTGGACAAGGAGGAAGCTTTACAGACAGGATGGTGAGCACCTGTCTGATGCTGGGATTGACATATTTTTGTCGGATCTGCAAAGGTGCCTACGGGAAGTTCTTCACCGCAGGTGGGGGAGTTTGACAAGCAATAGGCTTGTCACTCCTGGTGGCGGCTAGGATGGCCAAGGGGGAATGAGCTTAGGGATGGTGAACATTCAGAGGCACTATTATAGTGACAGGTGACACCTGAGGTCTCCAAAATGGGTTTTCCAGCTCGGCGAGGGAATAAGGGTTGCCTGGGAAACTGACTCACCTCGCTCACCCAGGAGCTTTGCGGCCCAGGAGGGGGTGACAGGGAAAGGTCTACCTCCCCCATAAGGGGTAGTCCTGAGGGGCAGTGTAAATAAACGTCCCAAGGAAAAAGAAAACCAAGAAGGCAAGATGGCTGTCTGCTGAAACACTGGAAGTAGCCCAAAAAAGAAGGAAAGCAAAAGGCAACAGTGATAGGCGGAGATATGCCTAATTAAATGCAAAATTCCAGAGGTTAGCCAGAAGAGATAAGGAATTATTTTTAAACAAGCAATGCGCGGAAGCGGAAGAAGATAATAGAATAGGAAGGACAAAAGACCTCTTCCAGAAAATTAGAAACATCGGAGGTAAATTCCAGGAAAAAATGGGTATGATCAAAAACAAAGATGGCAAGGACCTAACAGAAGCAGAAGAGATCAAGAAAAGGTGGCAAGAATATATAGAAGAGCTGTATAGGAAGGATAATAATATTGGGGATAGATTTGATGGTGTGGTCAGTGAGCTAGAGCCAGACGTCTTGAAGAGTGAGGTTGATTGGGCCTTAAGAAGCATTGCTAATAACAAGGCAGCAGGAGATGACGGCATCCCAGCTGAATTGTTTAAAATCTTGCAAGATGATGCTGTCAAGGGGATGCATGCCATATGCCAGCAAATTTGGAAAACACAAGAATGGCCACCAGATTGGAAAAAATCAACTTATATCCCCATACCAAACAAGGGAAGCACCAAAGAATGTTCAGACTATCCAACAGTGGCACTTATTTCACATGCCAGTAAGGTAATGCTCCAGATCTTGCAAGGTAGACTCCAGCAATTCATGGAACGAGAATTGCCAGATGTACAAGCTGGGTTTCGAAAAGGCAGAGGAACTAGAGACCAAATTGCCAATATCCACTGGAGAATGGAGAAAGCCAGGGAGTTTCAGAAAAACATCTATTTCTTTTTTATTGACTATTCTAAAGCCTTTGACTGTGTGGATCATAACAAATTGTGGCAAGTTCTTGGTGGTATGGGGATACCAAGTCATCTTGTCTGCCTCCTGAGGAATCTGTATAACGACCGAGTAGCAACGGTAAGAACAGACCATGGAACAACAGACTGGTTTAAGATTGGGAAAGGAGTACAGCAGGGTTGTATACTCTCACCCTACCTATTCGACCTGTACGTAGAGATGGACGAAAGTCACTTACCTGTCCTCGAAGCTTGTTCGCGGTGGGGGGGAGGTGCTTCGCTGCTCCCCCCGTGAAATTCAGGCCGGGGGGGGAGGCTTCCCGCCTCGCCCGGCTGAAATTCAGGCCGGGGGGGGAGGCGCCTCGCCTCGCCCGGCCACGAACTAAAAAGTTAAAAAAAAAAAATGCCCCCGTGATATGCTACGTGACGATTAACGTAGCCTATCACGGCTAGATCTGCAAAGTCAGCCGTGATAGGCTACGTTAATCGTCATGTAGCCTATCACGGGTGACTTTAAAAAAAAAAAAAAGTGTGTATGCTAATGGCGGCCCCCATAGGGAGCCACCATTCCCGTTCCTTATTTGGTCGCTGTAGTCTACGTAAATCTTTATGTAGACTACAGCGACCAAATAAGGAACGGGAATGGCGGCTCCCTATGGGGGCCACCATTATCCATACGCGCTTTTTTTTTTTTAAGTCACCCGTGATAGGCTACGTGACGATTTACGTAGCCTATCACGGCTGACTTTGCAAATCTAGCCATGATAGGCTACGTTAATCGTCATGTAGCCTATCATGGGGGCGTGGTTTTTTTCTTTAATTGGAATGGCGGCGGTGGCAGCCGGTCAAAAGACCAGCTGCCGCTCCTGCCCCGCACGAACACCCGCCGAACCACCGGCCGGACCCGCCCCCGGGAGGGACATTCGCCAAAGGTAAGTCCCGTCCCAGGCGGGGTGCGGGGGGCGGGGGTGTGTGGAGAATTTCTCCCCGAAACGTGTTCGGGGGGCCAAACACGTTGGCGCTCGGCCCCCCAAAGTTTCGGGGAGAAATTCTCCGCCAACCCTACCTGTACGCAGAACACGTCATGTGAAGTGCTGGGCTTGATGACGCCAAGGCTGGAGTTAAAATCGCTGGAAGAAACATTAACAATCTCCGATATGCAGATGATACCACTTTGATGGCTGAAAGGAAGGAGGAGCTGAGGAACCACATGACGAAGGTGAAAGGAGAAAGTGCAAAAGCTGGGTTGCAGTTCAACCTCAAACAAACCAAGATTATGGAAACCAGCTTGATTGATAACTGGCAAATAGAAGGAGAAAACGTGGAGGCAGTGACAGACTTTTCTCTTTCTAGGCGCAAAGATTACTGCAGATGCTGACTGCAGCCAGGAAATCAGAAGACGTTTACTTCTTGGGAGGACAGCAATGACAAATCTTGATAAAATAGTGAAGAGCAGAGACATCACACTGACAACAAAGATCCGCATAGTTAAAGCAATGGTATTCCCCGTAGGAACCTATGGCTGCGAGAGCTGGACCATAAGGAAGGCTGAGAGAAGGAAGATAGATGCTTTTGAACTGTGGTGTTGGAGGAAAATTCTGAGAGTGCCTTGGACTGCAAGAAGATCAAACCAGTCCATACTCCAGGAAATCAAGCCAGACTGTTCACTTGAGGGAAGGATATTAAAGGCAAAACTGAAGTACTTTGGCCACATCATGAGAAGACAGGATACCCTGGAGAAGATGCTGATGCTAGGGAAAGTGGAAGGCCAAAGGAAGAGGGGCCGACCAAGGGCAAGATGGATGGATGATATTCTGGAGGTGACGGACTCGACCTTGGGAGAGCTGGGGGTGGCAACAGCTGACAGAAACCTCTGGCGTGGGCTGGTCCATGAAGTCACGAAGACTCGGAAGCGACTGACCGAATAAACAACAAATTTATTTATTACATTTCTATACCTCCCAATAGCCGAAGCTCTCTGGGCAGTTCACAAAAATTAAAAACACAAAGTACTTCATAAAAACTATATAAAATATAAAAGCTTAAAATTACAGTATAAAAATACAACCAGAATAAATCCTAGCAGCAATGTAGAGATTTAAAAAACAGTCACTGCCTTGTTGTGGCGAAGGGGCTTGCGTAACTCAGTGAAGCCATAAGCTATGCCGTGCAGGGCCACCCAAGACTAGGGATGGCGGAGAATTTCTCCCCGAAACTTCGGGGGGCCGAACGCCAACGTGTTCGGCCCCCCGAACAAGTTTCGGGGAGAACTCCTCCGCCCCCCAGCCCCCCCGCCCCCGCCCCCAGGACGGGACTTACCTTCGCCGAATGTCCCTCCCGGCGGCAGGTCCGGCCGGCGGTTCGGCGGGTGTTTGAGCGGGGCGGGAGCGGCAGCCGGTCTTTCGACCGGCTGCCGCCGCCGCCATTCCAATAAAAGAAAAAAAAAATGCCACCGTGATAGGCTGTAGTCTACGTAAATCTTTACGTAGACTACGGCGAAAATAAGGGCAACGCAAATAGCGTTGCCCTTATTTTCGCCATAGTCTACGTAATCTTTACGTAGACTACAGCGACCAAATAAGGAACGTGAATGGCGGCTCCCTATGGGGGCCGCCATTAGCCGTACGCGCTTTTTTTTTTTTAAGTCACCCTTGATAGGCTACGTGATGATTTACGTAGCCTATCACGGCTGAGTTTGCAAATCTAGCCATGATAGGCTACGTTAATCGTCACGTAGCCTATCACGGGGTTTTGGGGTTTTTTTAGTTTTATTGGAATGGCGGCAGGGGCAGCCGGTCGAAAGATCGGCTGCCGCCCCCGCCCCTGACGAAGACCCGACAAACCGCCGCCGGGACCCGCCGCCGGGAGGGACATTTGGGAAAGGTAAGTCCCATCCCAGGGGGGGGCAGGGGGGCAGAGAATTTCTCCCCGAACCTTGTTCAGGGGGCCGAATACGTTGGCGCTCGGCCCCCCGAAGTTTCGGGGAGAAATTCTCCGCCAACCCTATGTTAAAGTGCTGCACTCAATATGCCAACAAATTTGGAACACTCAACAGTGGCCGCAAGACTGGAAAAGGACAGTTTACATTCCAATTCCAAAGAAGGGCAATGCCAAAGGGTGTTCAAACTACCGCACAATTGCGCTCATTTCACATGCCAGCAAGGTGATGCTCAAAATCCTACAATCTAGGCTTCAGCAGTATGCGAATCAAGAACTACTGGAAGTACAAGCTGGGTTTCGAAGAGGCAGAGGAACTAGAGATCAAATCGCCAACGTTCGCTGGATCATGGAGAAAGGAAGAGAATTCCAGAAAAAAAAAGTCTATTTCTGCTTCATTGACTATGCTAAAGCCTTTGATTGTGTGGAACACAACAAACTGTGGCAAATTCTTAAAGTGATGGGAATACCAAACTACCTTACCTGTCTCCTGAGAAACCTGTACGAGGGTCAAGAAGCAACAGTAAGAACCAGACATGGAACAACCGAGTGGTTCAAAATTGGGAAAGGAGTATGACAAGGCTGCATATTGTCACCCTGCTTATTTAACTTATATGCAGAGTACATCATGAGAAACGCCGGGTTGGATGAATCACAGGTCGGAATTAAGATTGCCGGGAGAATTATCAACAACCTCCGATATGCAGATGATACCACCCTAATGGCAGAAAGCAAAGAGGATCTCAAGAGCCTCTTGTTGAGGGTGAAAGAGGAGAGTGCAAAAGCTGGTTTGAAACTCAACATTAAAAAAACTAAGATCATGGCATCTGGCCCCATCACTTCCTGGCGTATAGAAGGGGAAGAAATGGAAGCTGTGACAGATTTTACTTTCTTGGCCTCCAAGATCACCGCAGACGGTGACTGTAGCCATGAAATTAAAAGACGCTTGCTCCTTGGGAGGAAAGCTATGGCAAACCTAGACAGCATAGTAAGAAGCAGAGACATCACCTTGCCAACAAAGGTCCGTCTAATCAAAGCTATGGTTTTCCCAGTAGTAATGTATGGCTGTGAGAGCTGGACTATAAGGAAGGCTGAGCGCCGAAGAATTGATGCTTTCGAACTGTGGTGCTGGAGAAGACTCTTACGAGTCCCCTGGACTGCAAGGAGGTCCAATCAGGCAATCCTAAAGGAAATCAACCCTGAGTGCTCATTGGAGGGACAGATACTGAAGCTGAAGCTGAAATATTTTGGCCACCTAATGCGAAGAGAAAACTCTCTGGAAAAGACCCTGATGCTGGGAAAGACTAAAGGCAAAAGGAGAAGGGGACGGCAGAGGATGAGATGGCTAGATAGCATCACCGATGCAATGAATATGAACTTGAGCACGCTCCGGGAGAGAGCGCAGGACAGGAAGGCCTGGCGTGCTATGGTCCATGGGGTCACGAAGAGTCGGACATGACTGAACGACTGAACAACAACAACAAAGCAGATTTAAAACAACAAAGCTTAAAGACTAGAATTCTAAAATGCTAAAATACTGAGACAATAAAAAGGTCTTCAACTGGTGCTGGAAAGAGCACAAGGTAGTCTAGTATTCTAGTCTAGCAATCTAGCCTAGCATTCTCTTCCCACAGAATGCAATCTAGTCTAGCTGCATTCTCTTCTGGTCTTAAAGCCTATAAGCAGGATGTGAGTGCAATAGCACCCTCCCTGTTCCCCAGCAATTCAAAAGCATATTGCCTCTGATGCTCGAGGTAATATTTAGCCATCATGACTAGTAGCCAATGATACCCTTATCCTCCATGAATTTGTCTAACCTCCTTCTAAAGCTGTCCAAGTTACATCTTGTGGTAGCCAATTCTATAGTTTAACTATATACTGTGTGTGAAGTATTTCCTTTTGCCTGTCCTGAATTCCCACCATTCACATTCAATGAATGACCTTGGGTTCCAGTATTGTGGGCCGCTTTCTCCACACCATGCATAATTTTATATATTTATACTATGTCCCCCTTACTTACATGTTTTCCTAAGCTTAAATGTTGCAAATGTTGCAACCTTCTACATAGGTTACAACAGCTCCTTGATTTGGGTTGATCAACTCCAGCCCCTTGATAATTTTGCTTGCCCTTTTCTGCACTTTCTTTAGCTCTATGATATTCAGAGAGCTTCGGCTATTGGGCGGTATAGAAATGAAATGAAATAAATAAATAAATAAATATTCATTTTTATGTGTGGTGGCCGTAACTGAACACACTATTCTGAGTGTGCTCACATTGTAGATTTATTTATTTAATTTTAATTGGAATATGTTTATGCCAAAAAGCATAAATAAATTAGACAGTCCTTGCAATCTAAAAAGACACAACACACAAAGGAAAAGGAATGGGGAGGAAAGAGGGGGGAAATTAAATCTTTCAGCAGGTCTGGTGGAATGGCTCTGCTTTCCCTTCTCGTCGTCTCCTTCTCTACAGCCTGCTGGAATGGCTGGTGGTGGTGACAATTGAGGGAGGAGGAGGCTTCATGAGGAAAGCCTTTCAGCAGATACGCATAAAGGCCTTATGATATTGCCAATTTTATTTTCAGTTTTGTTCCTAATGATGCCCATCATTACATTTGCCTTTTTCACAGCAGCCACAAACTGGGCTGACGTTTTCATCAAGCTGGCTGCTACAACTGCAGGATCCCTTTCTTGGTCAGTCACTGCCAGCTCAGAGCCCATCAGTGTATTATGACTTTTAACACTTTTTGCACCAATGTGCATCACTTTACACTTGCTTACATTTAAGCACATTTGCTATTTTAATGCCCATTTCCCCAGTTTCAAGATATTTATTTTTTAATTTAAATTATTAGCTGCTTTTCTGGATCAAGCCAATGTACATAAAATGTACAAAAAATGATGTGCGCAACTAAATAGAAGCATGATAATGATTGCTTTAGATCACACAATTCACAAGGGAAGGCATTAGCAAAAATATGTGTTGTGGAGGAAGGAATCCTATGTCCCTTAGACAGCCTCTGGGGGACATAGGATTTTTCAATTTCCTGGCCCAGCACTCTCTTACACAGGGCTCCAAGCCAGGCAGCCAGGAAACTGTGCTCCTTCCCCCCTCCCCTTAGTAGCTGGCACAGAGAGAACTGTGCCATCTGCGGTAAATGCTGCATGGAGATGGGGGAAAGGAGCTGTTCTTGGGGGCAGGGAGGGGAGGAGACCAGAGTGGCTAGCTTACACCTTTTCCTATCACTGTCCCAGCCTCCTTCCCTCACCTTCCCCGAAGTCTCTGCTAGACAGGCGAAATAGTCTGTCTAGCTAAAATGCAGCATGGGAGGCACAAGGCTACTCTCTGCATAGGACACTTGTAAGCCTCTGAGTTCGGGGGCTTACGAGTACCCAGGGAGCAACCCATAGGAGTGCGTTCTAAGGCCTTCTTGAATGTCAGTACTGAAGAACTGAGTGGAAGAGAGTTCCCGCCCACTGAGAAGACCCTGTCTGGTGTGCTTGCCAGCCTAACAAATTTTACCAGCGGGCACATGAGCAATTCTTAGATTATACGAAGGGTCAAACGGGTGAATACAGTTCTTAAAGTAACCTGATCCAAAAGTGTTTAGGGTCTTAACAGTTATTACTAACACTTTGAATTGGGCCTAGAAATTGGGCCTTGCAACTGGTACAAAAGTGGTGTCACATGTTCAGGCTCCCATTTATATCCAGGTTGCCATATCTAGCACCAGTGGAAGTTTCTGAGATCCCTTTGCAATACTTTGCAATCCCTTTTTGTTTTAACCACTCTAAATAACTTGGTATAGACAGCAAACCTCACTTCACTGATCACCTCACTGCTCACCCCTAAGTTCAGATCATTCGTGAACAAATAAAAACTCACTGATCCCAAAATGGCTCCCAGAAAATGCAGGTTGCTTACCTGTAACTGTAGTTCTTCGAGTGGTCATCTGTGCATTCACACATATGGGGCTCTGTGCCTGCGCTGAGCCTCATTCAGAAAGCTTCTATAGCTCAGGAACATTTTGGTAGGAACCCTCCCCCACTGTCCACTGTGCATATCCCAGCAGGTTCCCACCCATTCCCTCAGTTCCTTGAGACCGCCTAGTAGTGCAGCCTCAGATCTGAGGAAAAAGAATGCCTCAATAGCAACATCAAGTCTGACATTGACAGTGAAGCAGGGATGGTGGGTGGGTTGTGTGAATGCACAGATGACCACTCAAAGAATGACAGTTACAGGTAAGTGACCTGCATTTCTTCTTCGTGGTCTCTGTGCATCACACATATGGGCGATTAACAAGCTCACTTATTGGTGGTGGGTAGGTGTCTGATAACAGCACGGCTCACCCAAAAGCACAGTCTGAACATGTGTTGGCATCAAGTTTGTAGTGCTTCACAAACGTTGACAATTTAGACAACATCGCTGCCCTGCATAAATCCAACAGTGGTAAGCCTTTGGTAAAAGCTGTAGACATGGCTACTCCACAGGTGGAATGCGCTCCAATGTGAGAAGGGCGTTCCAAGCCAAACAAATCATAGGGCAGACCAATGGTTTGCATGATCCAAGAAGCCAGTCTTTGGGAGGAAACAGGAGAGCCCTTCTTGGGATCACCATAACAAATGAAAAGGTGCTGCATGGTACGGAACAGTGCCATCCTGGATTTGTAAAAAGCCAATGCCCTCTTGACATTGAGAGCATACAACTTTCTCTCCAGGTCAGGAGAAGGGTCCCGGAAGAAAGCTGGTAACAACAGGGTTTGGTTGACATGAAAATCAGAGAACACCTTTGGTAGAAAGTCAATGTCCGGTCTCAGGTCAACCTTTTCCTTGTGGAAAATCATGTAGGGATAATCCACTTGTAAGGCAATGTATTGGCCCCAGAAGCATAGCCAAGTCATTTATAGTGTTAGAGGGGCCTAGAGATCCACAATGCTTGCTTAAGTACATTACTGGTGCAATTCCCATGCCAGTAGGCCTCTGAGCATGTGCAGATGAGTTAAAAGGCTCATAACAGCCTTCTCAGTGCATTCCTTACTAATGAGTAGAAAGTCTTATCAAGCACTCTGCCTGGGAAGCGAAGTCTGTTTACAGGTGGCTGTGCTTGAGAACCAAACACGTCTAGCCTATGCTGGGAATGAACGCTAGGGGTGCTTGCTAGTGTTGTGCTGCTTCACTGCTGACATGTAGAGTATAAGACCCATTGTACACAATGGCTCGGGGTTCAGAGAAGCTGTCTGCTCCAACCATTGGGTACACCTGTGTGTTGGATCCAATAAAGTACTCCTTGTAAGTAAACCTTTGAGTCTGATTTATCACTATCTTGGCATCTCTAAATTAAGAGTTCGAAGCCTATGGCCGGGGAGACACAGGCACACATTTCACTAACTTGCCTAGATGACATGATGGCGACCAAGAAGGCAACTTTCCATGATAGCAGGTGAAGGTCTGTCATGGCCAGAGATTCGAAGGGCTTCGAGAGGAGGGCGTGCAAGACAACAGAGAGACTCCATTGAGGAACCAGAGTGTGTACTAGAGGTGCCAAGTTCTTTAGACCCTGCAGAAACTGGCAAGTAATAGGGTGAGTAAAGAGGGGGAAAATCTGAATTGATCCTCTGTAGCAAGAAAGAGCCTCCAAATAAACTCATATGGATGAAAGTTTCAAACATTTTTTAAACAAACTATGCAAGAAGAAAAGAACATTCTCAACCGATGCCTGAAGAGGATCAAAAGCATGAAGATTAGCAAACATCAGAATAACTGATATCTGGCCATCATGGCCTAAGAATTTGCCACACGGAGTCTGAGGGCTGCCAAGGAATACATTCTCCGACCCAGAAGATCCAATCTCCTTCCTTCTTTATCTACAGACGACGCATGAAGTTTCTGTGACCGTCCTTGTGCCGACTCCACAATGATGGAGTTGGGTTGTGGGTAAGGTTGGTGGAGAATTTCTCCACGAATCTTCGGGAGGCCGAGCGCCGATGCATTCGGCCCCCCGAAAGTGTTGGGGAAATTCTCCGTTGGCCCCCCGCCCCCCCCGGGATGGGACTTACCTTCGGCGAATGTCCCTCTTGGCGGTGGGTCCCGGTAGCGTTTCGGCGGCATTTCGGCAGGGGCGGGGCCGGTGGCCGGTCTCCTGACCGGCTGCCACTGCCGCCATTGCAAAAAAAAAAAAGTAAGTAAAAAAAATCAACACACCCGTGATAGGCTACGTAACGATTTACGTAGCCTATCACGGCTAGATTTTCAAAGTCAGCCGTGATAGGCTACGTAAATCGTCACATAGCCTATCACGGGTGACTTTGGGGGGGGGAAAAAAAGCACGTACGCAAATGGCGGTGCTCATGGGGCGCCGCCATTTGCGTTCCTTATTTTGGCACGTCTAGTCTATGTAAAGATTTACATAGACTACGGCGAAAATAAGGGCACACTATTTGCGTTGTCCTTATTTTCGCCGTAGTCTACGTAAATCTTTACGTAGACTAGACGTGACAAAATAAGGAACGCAAATGGCGGTCCCCATGGGAGCCACCATTTGAGTACGCGCTTTTTTTTTCCCCCCAAAGTCACCCGTGATAGGCTACGTGACAATTTACATAGCCTATCATGGGTGACTTTGGAAATGTAGCCGTGATAGGCTACGTAAATCGTTACGTAGCCTATCACAGGTGTGTGTGTGTGTTTTACTTTTTTTTTCGCAGCCGGGTAGACGGGGCGCTCCTACCCGGCCTGAATTTCGGCGGCAAGGGATGGGGCGCCTCCCCCCCGGCCTGAATTTCGGCTGGGCGAGGCGGGGCGCCTCCCCCCCCTCGCCTGAACTTCGGGGGTAGAAGCGAAGTGCCTCCCCCCCACCACGAAGCAAGCTGCGAGATGAGGTAAGTCCCTTTCGTCCATCCCTAGGCGTGGGTGCAAATACAGGAATGCTGCATCCTATTCCTGCACGTGATGGAGGGACTCAAGGCACTTTGATGTTGGTGCCATGGATAATGGAGCCTTCCAGAACTGTTGAATGGTTTGAAGGAGGGTTGGGAGGAAGGGAACCAACACTAGTTTTGACAACTCCGTATGGACCGTGTCGAAGACAGGATCCTGCACATGCTCCTCTGGCTGCTGTACTTCGATGCCCAATGAATGGGCCATCCTGCTGACCTGCTCAGCGAAGTTGAATGTATCCTCTGAAGGAGATGCTCCCTCCCCTGACCCCACTATGTCAACCAGAGATGGGATGGAAGGTGGTACGGACGAGTATGAGGAAGAGCCTGATTGGTAGTCATCAGCTGAGTCATGCTGCAAGGATGCTTGTGGCACGGGAGCCGCAGGTGGAATCAGGTGCAATACCAATGGCGGAGTTGAGTGAACCAGTTTAGAGGCCCTTAACTGGCTCTGCAGCAGCTGACACCTGCAGTTGATATCAAGGCAAAGCTGCCCTCACATACCTTGGGCAATCAAAGAAGTATTCTCAGTCCTGAAACGTATGCCAATCCTCAAAATGGTAAGGCCTCTGTGGAGGGCAAGACCATTCTGAACTCCTGTCCCCATCCCCATGAGGAGATCTTGACCTCTCTCTATAATGGGACTTGTAGTGACATTCCCTATAGGGAGAACGACAACACTCAGTCCCAAGGAGACGAGAGATGGTGGCATGATGCATCCTGCCTCATTGGTGACTGACAATCTCCTTGTGGAGCAATTTCTCGGTCCCAAGAGACTGGCGGAGGAGGGGAAAAATCCAAGATTTCACCCTCTGACGCCGTAGACACTGGCTCGATGACAGGAGTGGTTGGTATCGGTGACAATACACGAATTAGTGAATCCAACAAAGGAGGAGGTGCCAGAATCTTCAGCGTGGAAGTTTTTTCAGCAACCTTCTTTTTTCTTTTTAAGGCCATTCGATCCCAGCTTTGGAATCTTTGCCTTTTTAGTGATCTTTCTCACAACTGAGGGTACTAAAGAGTGCCCCAGAATTGGAGGATCAACCCATTTGGTGGAAGTTGTAGGGCAAGGGGACATTGGCTTGTACAGAGATATAGTCACCCCTGTCTTGTCCTTCACAGATGACCTTGCAGCATTTTTTGGATCCATAGCCAACAACGCCCTCCTCCACAGTTCTGCCTTGAGTCTGTCTGGTCTGTTCTTTCGTGCCTGTTTAGTAAACGATTGGCACAGAGAGCAGTTGTTGTTGTTCAGTCGTTCAGTCGTGTCCGACTCTTCATGACCCCATGGACCATAGCACGCCAGGCCTTCCTGTTCTGCGCTCTCTCCCGGAGCATGCTCAAGGTCATATTCATTGCATCGGTGATGCTATCTAGCCATCTCATCCTCTGCCGTCCCCTTCTCCTTTTGCCTTCAGTCTTTCCCAGCATCAGGGTCTTTTCCAGAGAGTTTTCTCTTCACATTAGGTGGCCAAAATATTGGAGCTTCAGCTTCAGTATCTGTCCTTCCAATGAGCACTCAGGGTTGATTTCCTTTAGGATGGACTGATTTGACCTCCTTGCAGTCCAGGGGACTCGTAAGAGTCTTCTCCAGCACCACAGTTTGAAAGCATCAATTCTTCGGCGCTCAGCCTTCCTTATAGTCCAGCTCTCACAGCCATACATTACTACTGGGAAAACCATAGCTTTGATTAGACGGACCTTTGTTGGCAAGGTGATGTCTCTGCTTCTTACTATGCTGTCTAGGTTTGCCATAGCTTTCCTCCCAAGGAGCAAGCGTCTTTTAATTTCATGGCTACAGTCACCGTCTGTGGTGATCTTGGAGGCCAAGAAAGTAAAATCTGTCACTGCTTCCATTTCTTCCCCTTCTATATGCCAGGAAGTGATGGGGCCAGATGCCATGATCTTCGTTTTTTTAATGTTGAGTTTCAAACCAGCTTTTGCACTCTCTTCTTTCACCCTCAACAAGAGGCTCTTGAGATCCTCTTCGCTTTCTGCCATTAGGGTGGTATCGTCTGCATATCGGAGGTTGTTGATAATTCTCCCAGCAATCTTAATTCCGATCTCTGATTCATCCAACCCGGCATTTCTCATGATGTACTCTGCATATAAGTTAAATAAGCAGGGCGACAATATGTAGCCTTGTCGTACTCCTTTCCCAATTTTGAACCAATCGGTTGTTCCAAGTCTGGTTCTTACTGTTGCTTCTTGACCCTCGTACAGGTTTCTCAGGAGACAGGTCAGGTGGTCTGGTACTCCCATCACTTTAAGAATTTGCCAGTTTGTTGTGATCCACACAATCACAGAGAGCAGGCGTCAGGTAAATGGGCTTCGCCCAAGCAAAAAAGGCAGAGGGAATGAGGGTCAGTGGGGAGCAACTTACTCCCACACTTGAGACAATTACGAAATGTTGCTTTTGCAGCCGTAAGAGACACCGCAGCTGCAGAAGACAACAAAAACAACGAAGGGATTTTTTTTTCCTTTGGTGGAAAGATGACAAAGACAGGGGAGAAGAACAAACAAGTTCTCAGCAGCAGCAAAGAAGTCACTAGCAATTCTCTTTCTAGCACAGAGGAAGCTCCAAAAAAGACTATCCACTAGGCGATCAAAAAAAAAAAAAAAAAAGAGGGAACGAGTGGGAACCTGCTGGGATATGTGCAGTGGATGGTGGGGGAGGATTCCTGCCAAAATGTTCCTCAGCTATAGAAGCTTCTTGAATGAGGCTCAGTGCAGGCACAGAGCCCCACATGTGTGATGCACAGAGACCACAAAGAAGAACTAGTACATATTGATTGGTTTGGTCTGACTAGCAGTCATTTAAGGGTTAAATGTTACTTGCTACCCAGTTGCATGTGTATATTCTTAAAATTTAAAACAGTACACAGAACACTTGTTTTTCCTTTGTTTGTTTGCTCTCATGGAAATTTGCTCCATGTTTGTGTTTCATATTTTTGCTGTATTCAAGGTGATGTGTTAAAACACAAGGAAATGCTTTATTTTTTACTAGTTGCCTTGTGCCTGATTCTTTCATTTACTAAAAAAGGAAATATACATTGTTCATAAATTGAAATTCAAAGTTGTTTTTTTCTTACTCATCACAATCTTATACCAAAAAGTCCTACAGAGCTTTTGTATGAAGTAAAATAGAATAATTTGAAGTAAATATCTCATACCTACAGACTGTTATTCTTTAAAATGGAGAGGTAGAGAAATGGAGCAAAATTTGTCATAGTTTCACACATGGAAGAAAGAGAGAAAAGAACCATATGAGAGAAATAGTTAGCCATTTGACAGTCTTAAAAATTGCCCTAATTAAGAATGGGAATATGAGACACTTCTAGCCACTCCTAGGGCCTTGAAAGGACTGGCATTCCATCTTCTAGTTCTATATTATGAACAAACCTGGCGTCTTTTTGACCTTGTGAATTCAGCTTGAGACAAGCTGAGTTGAAAGCCTTAAATCAAGATCCTGTCAGAATGTGATGATTCTTATAAGAATGATAACCTGCAGATAAGGCAAAATGAAATTTAGTTGGCTCTTGTAATGGCTTGGACCAACTCTAGGAATGGAAATGTCAATCATGTGGCCTTCTTCCAAGGTTAAATCAGAACTTGTGCTTGACTCAATAGATTGGGTCCCTTGGCTATTGCTTCCCTCACATTTGGCACAAAAGAGGGCAGAAGAAAGACCTGTTAACAGGAATGGATAAATGACCAGAGAAGATGAAATAGATTTTTTTTGTCCTGTATATTTGAGAGATGTGGAAGAAACTGTTAGGAGCAAAAAACTGTCTTAGTCTGGGAACTGGTCTAACACCATAGGGACCTGCTGCATGCTTTTATCTTCCCAGATATTGACTAGGGTAGTGACATTACTTTGATTTTTTAAATTCCCTGTTAAATTAGATTTAAAAAAAGTTTCCAGAAATGCTGCATTCAACAAATTTGGCAGTCCCATTGAACATTTTAATTCTTTGCATATCGGTACTATTCAATGTACACTGCCTAGATCAGGGGTGGGAAACAGTGGTGTAGCTAGAGATGAATCTTGGAGCCAAAGTCCAGGGCAAATGACTGCCCAGAGAGCTGCAGAGTATAGGGGCAGTGGTCATAGGACCACTAGGACTGACACTTCTTGCAGCAGCATTCTTTTTGTGTTCATATTTCCTAAAACATTTTATAGTCAGGGGATTACCAGCTGGGTCTGTATATGGTTACAGATACTCATTTTGTTCTTTTTATTCTAAAATATATATTATCCTTTATCTACACCAAAATGGTGCTTATCCCCAAGTAAATGTGATTATCATGAGGGCAGCAGAAGCAAGTCCATTTTATTCTATAGCATCATGATGGTGCTAAGATTTTAGTTTAAAATGTGAAACTGCACTTGCTTGGAATATTTCTTCCTTTTTTAATATCAGGGCTAGCAAGCAGTTTTTTGTTTTGTTTTGCTCTAACATACCAGGAATTTAGAAGCAATTGTAAAACATGGAATGGGGATAGCGGTGGAGTGGGAGAAATGTTAGTTGCCTGCTTCACAACTGGACAGAGATAGCCTAGCTACAGTTATCCATGCTCTGATAACTTTTCGTCTGGGCTACTGCTATGCATTATACGTGGGGCTGCCTTTGAAAACGGTCCAAAAACTTCAGCTGGTCCAAAATAGGGCAGCAAGATTGTTAACAGGGACTGGCCAGCGAGCTCATATTATGCCCGTACTTTTCCACCTGCACTGGCTGCCAGTCCATTTCCAGGCCTGATTCAAAGTGCTGGTATTAACATTCAAAGTCCTTAATGGCTTGGGGCCAGGCTATCTGAAGGATCGCCTCCTTCCATATGTGCCTGCCCAGACCACCTTAGAATCATCCTCAGTGGTCCTTCTCCGTGAGCCCCTGTCAAAGGAAGTGAGGCGGGTGGCTGCTAGGAGGAGGGCTTTTTCTGCTGTGGCACCCTGGCTGTGGAATGAGCTCCCTAGTGAGGTTCGCCTGGCACCTACATTGTATTCTTTCTGGTGCCAGGTAAAGACCTTTTTATTTTCCCAGGCATTTTAGAATTTTAGCTTTCTAGACTTTTAGAGTTTCTGTTTTAAATCTGTATTTTAAATCCATGAATTGCTGCTAGGTTTTTTCTGGTTTTATTCTGGTTGTATTGTTATACTGTGGTTTTAACGTTTTATGTATTTTATATTGTTTTATTGTGTGCTCTTTGGTTTTAATTTTTGTGAACTGCCCAGAGAGCTTCGGCTATTGGGCGGTATAGAAATGAAAAACTAAATAAATAAATACCTGAAGTAATACACATGCCCATCTAAAGAGCCCACCTGTTAGATCATTAAGCACAGGATCTTAAATTCCCTAGCTGCTACACTGGTGGGCAAGTTGTGGCCCTCCAGATGTTTTGGCCTGCAGCTCCCATCAGCCCTAATATAGCCAGTGGTGAGGGATGATGAGAGTTGTAGGTCAAAATATCTGGATGGCCACAAGTTGTCCACACCTGGCCTAGGGAAATTTATTTTATGAGGTGTTCAACAACTATAATAAATAAATACTATCTTTTTTAAAGCATTCAAAATCACTCCTTAGAAGGTTTGCAGGATTGGTGCTGCCATCTTGAATTACAAGGGCATACACAGTCAGTAAGAAACCTAGGCAGAATTTTGTACTGCTTTTTTTTTTTTAGATTTCCCGCTTCTCAACTCAATGGATTTATATTGATGTATTTTAAGAGGCCTTTATAATTATTTTACCATTGCCACTTAACTATATTTGCATCTGTTCCTTTGCCCTCTCTACACTTCACCAAGATGGATTTTAATTGCATATCCAACTGTTCCTAAAATAACCAGACTTCCTAGCACCAGATCCCTCCCTTCGCAGATAATAAAATTCCAATTAAACGTATTAAGCCATTTCATATTTCCTCAAACTTACTTATAGCTATGATTCACCCTGTTCAGATTTCTTCCCTTGGCCATCAAGAATATTTTAAACCTAATGATATTTTATCATAATGGGTGTTCCTCTAATCCAGCCATATTTATCAAACTTCGTGCATTTTCTAGGACTTCATCCAAAATAGCCTCAAACCAAATGCTGCAAATAAGCCATGAAACAAAACAATCCTGAAGTGCTTTTCAAAAAGACATCCTTCCTCTTCATTTTGCATTCAGTTCTAGCCAAGTTAACATCTGACTAATTAAAGTACTGCCAGGAATTTTAAATATCCTGAGTGGGTTTTTTGGTTTTGTTGTTGTTGTTTTTTATGCGTTTCCCCATTATTACAGATTTTTATACTAGTGGCTCTGAACGTGTAAACCATATCGGTTTCCAATAATCAACATGTTACGTCTGGTTTGTTTGTTTTTTTAATGCCAGTGTTCTTTTTTATTGAGCATCTCCTTTACAAGACCACTTTCCCCCAGTGTTTTGGGAGTGTGCAGACTTGTATTTTAGGGTGTCACATGCACCCACACACACAGCAGTTTATTCTTTATATATAGAATTAGACAACTGAACAATAGTACATGCATGAGGTAGCATCTTCAAAGATTAATCACACATTCTTTTCTACAAACTCCATTCACCTTGCTGTCTCTTTAGGCAACCTTTCTTCTCATTTCTTAATCCCTTCTCTCCCCAGCACTGTGTGATGTTGCCCCCAGCCAAATCGGTATTTTATTTCCATCACATTCACTTGTCAAAATTTTGTGACTGGTCCTTCCATCTCTATAGTCAGAACACTGAACATGTGATGAAATCACAGCAGCCAAGCCATTGGTTGGGAGAGGCTCACAGGTGACAGGCAGCCAGTTTTAGGCCATTAAATATCTATGATTTAGAGCTATTTTTGCATGATGCCTATTTCCAGCATTCATACCATATGTTGCTACAATTTCTATGACCTGGTTTTATTCTCCCACATTTACGTTATCTTTTCACTTTCAAGTCTAAAGTTAATCCTGCAGACATCCCTATTACAAGAAATGTACACATCAGAAACAGCTGTGTTGAGTCTGAGACAGTGACCAGCCCTGCCAGTATAATTCAGGATGTAATCCAGAACTATTAAAATCAGGCCATTTTGTGACTGATCTGGACTACTCATCTGATTTCTCATCAGTATTCTGAGCACACTTAAAAGGAATTCATCCCTGAGTTTTTTGGTCAATTTATTGCTCCTATGTGTGTGGAAACCTACCGTTAGCACATTTTTAAAAGAACTGACAGCTTTGAGGAGATAATTCTGTTCTGTGATCAGCAGAGACATTTAATAACCTTCAAATCTCTCTGTGAAATTTGTCCTGTAGCTTTCCACAGTCAACACCTATAGTAAATTACTATAAATAGAAGTACCTCCTCTTTTAGGAACCTGTTGTGACTCTAGATGACAGAAACTGATAAGGAAATTCTATGAGACATTTAGGAACAATTCACATAAATCTGGTTGCACCAGTCAGCTTGCAGTGCATGGCTATGCAGTCATCGTATCTACTTCACTGCATGCCCAGAAAGAGATTTATATACTCTGTGACATTGTGCACATAGCTGATCACACACACTCTGGGGATCTCATCTCACATGAAACAGACACCTGCTTTACTGTTCATCAAAAGCTCCCAGTGTGTCCATGAGTCATGTGAATTGGACCTTAGTTTTTACTGAATAAAAGAAACCACAGTTGGTCATTTCAAAATATGTAGTTTAATTTAAGCATGCAGCATGTATTGCAGAGCAGCAATATCATCTCCCCCCCCCAAAAAAAAAGCAGTGATATCCCATTTAATTGCATTATGCATGTTCAAAGATTGGACTCTTTGAAATAACACACTTTTTTTTTCCTCTGTGGGAGGAGCAACACCTACAGGAAGACAGTGCAGATATATGGGTCTTTATGGTAAAAATGGTGATTGGGAACCAGCAATGTGCATCTTTAAGAATACAGCTGTTCAGTATAACAAAATAATGTGCTACAAATGTATCTGAATTCAATGGCCAAATGTGTAGGAAGTATTATTCATTATGGCTTCCCCGCTACCATTCCTGTTTTATGAGTCTTTGTTGATTCAGTTGATGGAAGGGACGTTGTACATTCTTTTTTTTTAGAACCCAGGTGTGTGTGTGTGTGTGTGCGTGCGCATGTGTGCGCATGCAGGAGTGGAGGAAGAGAATAAAAAGAGACAGAGTGTTGCCAGGGTTATTTTTTCTGTTTTACATTAGAATTCTGGAATATTAAATGATATTATTACTGTGCATCTATCTGGGGGCATATTACCTAATTTTCAGTTCCTTCCAGACAATGAACCATGAAGACTGAAGAGATGACACAGACACATCATGTCCTTCCTCACTTCATGCACTTCATGCCCCTTGAGTGACGATACTTTGCACAAGCTTTGCTGAGAGGATTAATGGCAGATTTGACTCTAGGAAATAATTACAGGGTTTGACAAGACATTTGAGACTTTGGTGATAAAAGAGACTGAAGGTTTCAGTGAAGAAGCAGGATGCTGACAGGCTCAACATGCTCATTATGGAAATCCTGAAAGAGAATGAAGATCTAAAAATAAGCAAGATATTGAAGCACATATATTATACATTAACCACACTGCAAGGTCTTGTTATCTCTGTGCTAATATCATTCATATCGTACTAACTGAAGTGTGGGTCTCTTTGAAAAACTTAGCGCACTCCTCTCTTTCTTATTTACATGCTTCCTTTTCTTTCCCTTTTTTGGAGGGAGAAGGTGAAGCTGCAGAGAGAGAGAGAGAGAGAGAGAGAGCATATAATGAATTCTGCCTGTGCTGTTTCTCCTCTGATGCAGGTCCTGAGACTGTGTGCTCGTACCTTTGTTAGAAAACTAGTGATAGAGTCTCAGTAGTACTTGAAGTATGTGAAGAGCTATCGTGTAACGTTGCTTCTGAGGGTAGAACCTGAACCAAGAAGTTAAAATTATGAGAAAGAGAATTTCAGCTAAACATTTGGAAGAACCTTCTGACAGTACAAGCTGTTCGACAGTGGAACAAACTATCTTGGAAGGTGGTGGACCCGCCTTTGTTAGAGGTGCTTAAGCAGTGGCTGGGTGGCTACTTATCACGAATGGAGGTGATTACTTGCATCAGCAGGGGGCTGGACTAGATGATCTTTGAGGTTCCTTCCAATTCAATGATTCTACGTACGTTTAGATCAGAGTATTTTATCTGAATGTAAAATAAAATACATAGATAACTAGCAGATCAGGGAGAAGGCTGTGCTAAAACACTTCCCCTCACATTTTACTCATAATCTTCAGTGCGCAGGCTGCTGTTTCACAAGGGGTTCCCTATCTTCAGGTTGGAGAGATATAGTCCAAGGATGGTGTCTTAAACCTGGGGCCTGATCCAGCCAGGGCCCTCATTACACAGATTCGAAGGTATCAATATGAGTCAAGTCCACTTGTGTGAAAGAATAATATAGTTTATTGATGGGAAATGGATGCAGATTATAAAAGCAAAGAAAAACCTTACACACGTCCTCAGCTTGAAGCTAGAGCTGCTCCAGTTACCTTGAAGCAACAGGCGTCCTCTCAGAGGCTGTTTATCTGAGCAGGTGGTGTAGCTTCCCCCTCTCAGATGAAACAGGTAACAGGCCAATTTGTCCAGGATTATATGGGGCTTGTCTCACTGAGTTAAAGACTGTCACAAGACACACACAGAAGGAGGAGAAACGGGGTCCTTTCTCTCTGTGAGAAAGAAAGTTTCTCACAGCAGCGAAGGAAATTCTTATCAGCTGTCCAAGCACAAAATGTACAGGACAGCTACTGTGCATAACGTAACTTTGGTGTTAGTAGCAATAAGTGCTGACCTTCACTATAGTTTTGTTCAAAGAAGAAATCTAGTAAACCACCTAATATACAGAGCTATACAGTTCTCTATATACTGCAAATAGCATATAGAATGCTATGTAAATTCACACTTCACTCCTTGCCATTCTTCCGAAACCAAATCCAATACAAATGGCTCAATAGCACACTATTTTGGCACATTTGAACAGGTCTTAGTAATGACGTCTTATTATTTGCTCCTGTCTTTTACAGCCAAATGTAACTCAAATCAAACTGTAGTAGTTAATTTCTGATAGTTAAGCCCAAAGCCCCCAATGAAGTCTAAGGCAATCCCTATGCACACATATTTGAGAGTGTCAGTTCAGCAATGCTTACATGATAAACATGTTTAAGATCATGCTGCTTATGTAAATAAGCAGATGAAATGTTTTGAGCACAAAGTTTTACTTTGTAGTTACATCACAGATAAACGTCTATCGAAGATTCTTTATTAGACTTTACGTTATAGATAGATTATTCAGAAATACACCAATAATTTCTTCAGAAAGAATTATTAGCCAATCTCTACAATTCATTTCGATGAAAATGTTAAGCATATGGAGATGATTTATATTAAGTTAAGCTTGTTTACATTCCTTTGATTTCAGTGAAAAAGTTAATAAAGTGCTTAACTCTCCACAGTTAAAAATCAATGAGTTCTAAAACTGTTTAACTTTCCTCCTTGTCCATCTATCTGTCTGTCTATCCATCCATCCATCCATCCATCCATCCATCCACAAAATACATATTAAATAGATTTCTCCAAACCAAAGTTTGAAGGAATAGAAAAAAGCAGTTAAGGATGCTGTTATATTGGCTATGACATGGATGCAGCAGGCAATTACGCAAAGCCAAAAACTTGCAGCTTTTCATTTAGAACAAAATGAAATAAGGGTTTTTATTAATAACATTAGAAATAAGGACCATCAGTAATTAACAGAGCAATCCTATAGTCCCTAGGAGAGTGTCTCAGGGACCATAAGATATAGTGGATTTCCCCTCCCAAGACCATAGAAACAGGCATGACCTCAGCCGCTGTGGTGCTTTCCACATGGCTGGGAGGGAGGGGGAAACCTCCACTCAGATTTCCCCCTCCCAGCCATGTGGAAAGCACCATGATGGCTTCACTTCTGAGGACACAACATCCTCAAAAGAATTCACGGAAGGTGGAAAGGGGGCATTCTGATGGACAGGGAGGGGAACAAAGAGACATGGATCTGCAAGAGCCAGGAGCCTTTCCCATCTTCAGGCCCCATGCCCCACTGAGTGAGCTGGACAGACTCTTGCACAGCTCTGATCAACCATGGGTTAACTAATTGGGTCAATGTTGTGACAAAAGGCACAAACCAACATGGAGTAGATTTTCAGAGTAGACTGAGTGGATTGAAGGGGAGAACAGTACTCTTTCTGACATGCTGCTTTTCCCTGAAAATGCTTCTCCCCACCTGCTTTTTTTTCTGAGCAGAGGTTGCTTCTGTTCGCTGATCCCTACAAGGAAAAACACAGCTGAGGAGAAGTGATTTGAGGGAGGAAAGCCAGGGCTCAGCTCTCTTCCCCACCTGCCATGCTGTGCTTTAAAGTCCCACTACCCCCGCTTTGTGGGATTATGGCAGCAACTCAACCTGACATATCGGTCTGCCCCGTCACATCTATTTTGTTCATAAAGAATATTATAGGAATTCAAAGCAACATTTGTCATTTAGACATTTATATAAGAGGGAAAATGTCTGTGTTTGCTTTTATTCTAGCTGGAGAAAAAAAATTCAAATCCAAATCATTTATTCAAGAAGAGCAGTCAGATGCAATACCGCATACATTTTAAAAATGTGCATAATATAATTACAACTGGAAAAAAATGGTATGTCTCCATGAATGGTATCAACGATTGACAGCCTATGAATGCATCATTTTTTAAAAGTTATTAATGAGCTTCCAGGATACTTCTTGATGCAGCTTTGCTATGTTGTTGAATTATTAGATCATCAGCAACCTATAATAAATAATGTATCCTCAGTCATTCCATGGGATATTTATCCCTATTTGTCTACATATCTCCACATGTATGCAGTCTTTTTAAGAAGACAAGAAAATTTTCCAGCATAATAAACAATCTTGCATTGATTTGCAAAGGTTTTCAGATCAGAGATTACCTGGAGTTCAAGAAACAATGAGGGCATTAGACTGTTCTCATCTATTGCTTTATACAGTATAATAGTGAATTGTTTGAATAATATGCAAATAAAGACTGATTTAATAGAATCAGTTCAAACCACTTTACCTTTATGTATTATACATAAAGCAATACCTTTTACTTTTTTCTATTTAACATAAATAAGAACCCTTATGAAAATCCTGCTTTAACATATACAAGGATGACAAAGTTAAAAAGGTAATTGCTTTGACTGTTTGTGGATGAGCTCTAAGCAGGAGATTTTGATTATAGGAAACTGGCATCATTTGGAGAAGAGATTTTGACAGAATGGAAAATGAAAATGTACATTTGTGAAGAGATTTTATGTGGCTTTTGAGTGAATGGCAAGAAAGCAGCTGAAATGATAAGACCTAAATATCTACAATTTTATATACATCATGATAATATAATCTTACAAGGTGGGACTTGCAATTAAATTTTACAGTGTATCTCCAGCCACTAACAGGAGTGGTCCTGTTCAGGGCTCCTATCCAGCCAGTCTTGTAATGCTATACAGGCTCATTGGGTAATGGGGTAATTTCAGAAGCGGAAAAGGAAGAAGTACATATACTTCCTTTTACACATCCTGAAATATACCTCTCCTGTGCTATATAGTCATAAAGGGCTGGGTTTGGAATTGCAAGCCAGTCCCCAAACCTGAACACTTTATTGGTGTATCAGGAATGGGGGAGTTTCTGGAGGGCTGAGGTGGATGGGCAGGGAAAGGGTTTCATTTTTCTGTTTTCACTCTTGAAACTTTTCTGTATACCACAGGGAGAACTCATCCCCCAATCCCTAATCAGTCCTCCAGGATATTATGTGTTTGGGAGCTCAACCAGATGAACTTCCTCCACCCCTCTATTGTCTGTCTTTCTTTTCCAATTGACACCCTCAGTGATCCATGGCTGAATCCTGGAATCCACTGACAGGTCCTTGTCAGATCACCTTGGGAGTTCTAAACTTTGTCATTTCATTTTCAGACTATATGTAGAAAACAAAGTCTTATTTGTGGGTGCCTTGTTTCATTTCCAGATAAAAGATGAATGAATTATTTGCATCTGTCTTCACTGCAGAAGTTGACGCGCA
Source organism: Heloderma suspectum (assembly GCF_057233095.1). Lineage (NCBI taxonomy): Eukaryota > Metazoa > Chordata > Lepidosauria > Squamata > Helodermatidae > Heloderma > Heloderma suspectum. Next base: position 72,473,558 of record NC_139460.1, on the reverse strand, counting down.
GACACCAATGCCTAAAATGCTATTTTCAGGAAGGCAGACTGAGGAATTGAGGCAAATAGTGAAAACAAGCAATGAGGTTCTAGACCATATTGACAACTTGAAAGCAAACAAACCACTGGATCCAGATGGTATCCATCCAGGAGTTCTTAAAGAACTCAAATGGAAAATTGATTTTCTAAACAAAATATGTAATTTTACATATCTGTATTATGTAATTTTACATATTTGCAATATGTAAGGTCAGCCTCTGTACCAGAGGAATAGAAAGTAGCCAATAAAACTCCAACTTCAAAAAATGGATTGGCAGGGGGTGGGTCATAGAATCATAGAATAGTAGGGTTGGAAGGGGTCTACAAGGCCATCGAGTCCAACCCCCTGCTCAATGCAGGAATTCAAGTCAGAGCATCCCTGACAGATGGCTCTGGTCTTGAATGCTTCCAGTGTGGGAGAGCCCACGACCTCCCTAGGTAATTGGTTCAACTGTCGTATTGCTCTAATAGTCTGGAAGGTTTTCCTGGTGTTCAGCAGGAATCTGGCTTCCTGTAACTTGAGCCCATTATTCCATGTCCTGCACTCTGGGATGAGTGAGAAGAGATCCTGGCCTTCCTCTCTGTGACAACCTTTCAAGTACTTGAAGAGCGCTATCATATTTCCCCTCAGTCTTCTCAAGGCTAAACATGCCCAGCTATTTCAGTCTTCCTTCATAGGGCTTTGTTTCCAGTCCCCTGATCATCTTTGTTGCCCTCCTCTGAACCCTCTCCAGTTTGTCTGCATCCTTCTTAAAATGTGGTGCCCAGAACTGGACACATTACTCAAGATGTGGCCTAACCAGTGCTGAGTAGAGGGGAACTAGTACTTCCTGGGATTTGGAAGCTATGCTTCTATTAATGCAGCCCAAAATAGCATTTGCGTTTTTTGCAGCCACATCACATTGTTGGCTCATGTTCAGCTTGTGATCTACAACAATTCCAAGATCCTTCTCGCTTGTCGTGTTGTTGAGCCACGTATCCCCCATCTTGTAACTGTGCATTTGGTTTCTTTTTCCTAGGTGCAGAACTTGGCATTTATCCCTATTAAATGTCATTCTGTTGTTTTCTGCCCAGCACTCCAGTCTATCCAGATCACTTTGAATTTTGTTTCTGTCTTCCAAAGTATTAGCTATCCCGCCCAGTTTTGTGTCATCTGCAAATCTGATCAGCATTCCCTGCACCTCCTCCTCCTCCAAGTCATTAATAAAAATGTTGAAGAGCACTGGGCCCAGGACTGAGCCCTGCGATACCCCACTCATTACCTCTCCCCAGTTTGAGAAGATCCCATTGATAAGCACTCTGAGTCCGATTCTGTAGCCAACTATGGATCCACCAGATCATTGTTTCATCTAGCCCACTTTGAGCTAGTTTGCCCATCAGGATATCATGGGGCACTTTGTCGAAAGCTTTGCTGAACTCGAGGTATATTATGTCTACAGAATTCCCGCAGTCCACAAGGGAGGTTACTTGATCAAAAAAACAAGATCAGATTTGTCTGGCAGGATTTGTTCTTGACAAATCCATGTTGGCTTCGAGTAATAATCACTGCATTGTTGTCAAGGTGCTTCCAGATGGATTGCTTTATCATCTGCTCCAGAATTTTCCCAGGGATTGATGTCAGCCTGCCTGGTCTGTAGTTCCCAGATTCCTCCTTTTTACCCTTTTTGAAGATAGGGACAACATTAACCCTCCTCCAGTCATCTGTCACTTCCCCCGTCCTCCATGATTTCTCAAAGATAATAGACAGCGGTTCTGAGAGCTCTTCTGCCAGTTCCTTTATGACTCTAGGATGCAGTTCATCTGGCCCTGGAGATTTGAACTCATTCAAAGTAATTAGGTTTTCCTTGACCATATGCCTATCGATCTCAAGATGCAATCCTGCCCCTTCAGCCTGTGCTTTGCCTTTACCAGGGGGTCATAGATCCTCTTTTGGGAGAAGACTGAGCCAAAGTAGGAATTGAGCACCTCTGCCTTTTCTTTGTCATCTGTTATCATTTTGCCATCCTTATTTAATAGCTGAACCACCATTTCTTTCCTCTGTCTTTTACTATGCACATAGCTGAAGAGAGCCTTTTTGTTGCTTTTAGCATCGTTCGCTAACCTCAACTCATTCTCAGCTTTAGCCTTCCTGACGCCAGCCCTGCAATTCTGTGCTACCTGCCTGTACTCTTCCTTTGTAGCTTGGCCTTCTTTCCACTCTCTATATTTGTCCTTTTTTGTTTTCAGGTCATCTCTATGCTTTTTGTGAAGCCACATTGGCTTCTTCTGTAGTCTTCCACCTTTTCTTCTTGTTGGAATTGTTTGTAATTGTGGAGGATCCAGGATGTTATAGACTGGTTGGTTTAATGTCTGTTCTGGGTAAATTGGTAGTTATCTTTAGTGTTACTAAAGATAAAATTATCATGTACATAGAAGGAAAAGTCTTGCTGAAGAAGACTTAGCATGGCTTCTGCAAAGGTAAGTCCTGCCTCACAAACCTTTTAGAGTTCTTTGTGAGTGTCAGCTAACATGTTGACAGAATGATCTAATACACATTGTTTACTTGGCCTTTTAAAAGATCCCTCACCAAAGACACCTGAACAAAATTAGCAGTCATGGGATAAGAGGAGAGGTCCTCCTATGGATCAGTACTTGGTTAAAGAACAGAAGGCAGGGATGCGTAATAAATGGAGAATTTTCACAGTGGAGGGATGTAAACAGTGGATTCCCCCAAGGATCTGTATTGGTAATGGTGATTTTTAATTTGTTCATAAATTTATTTATTTATTTATTTACTTATTTTATTTAAAATGATTTTAGACTTCCTTTAAGGGTAGAACCCTCTCAAGGTAGCATACATGATAAAAACAATACAAAAATACACACAAACAAATAGAAAAGCAATAAATATTCAATAAAATATGATAACAAAAAGGACAGGAAATACCTCTAAAAGGATCTTTCCAAACTGGGGGAAAATGGCATTAAAATGACAACTGCAATATAAGCAAGGGTAAAGTGATGTACATAGGGGCAAAAAATCCTACCTTCACATGTACACTGATAAGGTCTTGGCTGACAGTGACTGACCAGGACATGGATCTTGTGGTTGGAGTGATAAAAGGTGATAAAAACATTGAACCAATGTGGGGCTCCAGTGAAAAAGCCAAATTCCATGTTGGGTATCATTAGAAAAGAAATCTAAAATAAAACTCCCGATATGATAACACATTTATACAAACTCTGGATGTGAGCAAAGTTAGAATATTGTGTACAGTTCTGGTCACTGCATCTCAAAAAGGATATTGTAGATCTGGTTAAATGCAGAAAAATGCAACCACAATGATCAAAGTGCTGGAACAACTCCCCTATGAGGAAAGGTTACAACATGTGGTATTCATTCATTCATTCATTCATTCCATTCCATTCCATTCTACTTATATACTACCCAATAGCTGAAGCTCTCTGCGTGGTTCACAAAAATTTAAACCAAAAAGCACACAGTAAAACAATATAAAATATAAAAACATTAAAATATTAAAACATTAAGACCACAATAGAACAATACAACCAGAATACAACCAGAATAAAACCTAGCAGCAATGCAGAGATGGCTTGGCAGCCAGTGCAGCTGGAAAGGTACTGCCATAATATGAGCTCATTGGCCAGTCCCCGTTAACAATCTTGCTGCCCTATTTTGGACCAGCTGAAGTTTTCAGATCATTTTTAAAGGCAGCCCCACATATAACGCATTACAGTAATCCAGACGAGAAGTTATCAGAGGATGGTAGCTAGGCTATCTCTGTCCACGGTCATAGTTACCAGCCTAAACTGATAAAAAGTGCTCCATGCCACTGAGTTCACCTGTGCCTCAAGTGACAGTTCTGGGTCCAAGAGCACCCCCAAACTATGAACTGATCCTTTAGGGGGAGTGCAGCCCCCTCCAGAACAGGTTGAATATCACCTAGCCAGGCAGACGAACCACCCACTAACAGTACCTCCATCTTGTCTGCATTGAGTTTCAGTTTATTGGCCCTCATCCAGTCCAGTACCATGCCAAGACACACTGATTCAGAACAGCCACTGCCTCACCTGGGTTTGATGAGAAAGAGAGGTAGAGCTGGGTGTCATCCGCATATTGATGGCACCTCAGCCCACACCTCCAGATAACCTCCCCCAGCGGTTTCATGTAGATGTTGAACAGCATGGGGTGTAAGATAGAGTCCTGTGGAACCCCATGGCATAATTGCCATGCACAGAGCAATAATCCCCCAGCACCACCTTCTGGAATCGGCCATCCAAGTAGGAGTGGAATCACTGGTAACAACCTTTCATCTAAGAAAAATGGTGAGTACGGGGGACATTAAACAGATATATAAAATTATGTATGGTCTCGAAAAAGCAGATAAGGAGATGGTTTTTTCCTTCTAAAGCAAATGGATCACTATTTTGCAATATAAATTGTGGGTGTGAGGCCTCCTGATCTGGTTTGCGCCCACAGAAGAAGGGGGGCAGGGAGATTAAAACCCTCCTATCTCTGATAGGTAACCTGATTTGGATCAGGCTACCTGTGTCTAATCTAGAGTAAAAGTGGAAAAAAAAGACATAGCTACTAGCTAGTCTTTAAAGCAATGTATGTTTTGGCCCTCACACTCCCATCTTTAGAATGTATGAAGCTGCTCTGAAACAGAAGGTTCAAGTGTATGTTCTATGTAGGTCATGTAAGCCAAGAGAGAGATATTTTTATAAAGAAGTCGGCCATGGAACCAGGAGAGTATTGATGAGTGAAACAGTACAAAAGTAGGGGGGAAGAAAGTGACCAACAGGTGTACGAAGGCTAAGGGGTACATTTGTGGCAGGACACATCTATAAAGGAGACCCCACTATTCCTCGGTATTTTTTCAGGTGCTTCTGTATTCTTGTTCTACAATAAAATATGGTTTTAAAATAAAACATTATGTCTCAGTAAAACTGGACTGCTGTCTTCTCTATGACGACCCTGTCTGGCTGAGCTGCTGGAATAAGATTCAAGGTATCCAAACTATATTATTACCATTTTTGTATCATTTTGTGCATTCCATACAGTTCATTGTGCATTCCACACATTAAAAAAAGCCTGCAGAGAAGGCAACAAAGGACTGTACATAATGTGTGAGCTTGGCTTCAATTCCTCAAACATTCGCTATTAGGACTGCCATTGAATGCAAGTTAATTCATTCCAACCTTTCTTCCAATGTGATCAAATCACATACCAAATGGGATTGGAATATAGCACTTCCCAAGTGTTTTGTAATGATCTAGGCATTTAAGATGAGCCATTATGAAGCAATCAATTACAAGTGCAAAGCAAATCCTTCTGAAATGCTCTTCAGCAAAAACAAAAAACCAACATCCTGCAAAGTAACTATTTTAATTCCCCCCCCCTTCTGATGTGACAGTTGCTGTCTTTTACAAATATTTCCAGAAAAAGCAGCAACCTAGCCTATCTGCAATGTGTAGGTTGCATCAAAACCTCATCTGGTCAGCTCCATCTATTTGTCACCTGCCATATAGTACATGAAATTTGTTTACAGCCAGCTGAGAAAAAGATATATAAACTAGCCCACATGAGGAAGATGTTGAATTTACAGACAACTGACAAATGAGCTTGGAATGAGAATGTATATGAGAATAGCCTAGAGTGCGCCATTATGCTATGACATGAATATATGACATCTACCCCCAGCTGATGCTGGAGGCAAATGAGCTATGCTACATCCAGCAGAGTAATTTCTCACGCTTGTGGTTTCTCTGTTCATTTTTCTTTCTGAAACAATATATATTAAAACGTACCACTTGCAGCGTGATCCTAAGACTTGCTGCATTGGCAAATAAACAGCAGCTCAGAGCAAGCACCCTGCTGGTTCGTGGTGCTGGGGTTGTCAGTTCGAAGCCAGCTGGAACCTCTGACCAAGAGGTGAGGAAGGTGGGACCTTTGGGGAGAAGGAGACACATCTGAATGGTAACGCTCATTTTTTGCACAGCCCAGGTTCATTCCTTGCATCTTTGCTTAAAGGAGATCAAGGAACAGGGGTGAAAGCCCTTTCTTCCTGCAGAGTAATGCCAGTCAGCGTAGATGGTGCTGGGTTAGATGGATCAGTGGCCTAAGTATAAACAGCTTCTTATATCCTTATGCTTAACAGGGAAAACACAGATTATTGGACCAGTGCAACATAGCAAATGTGTCATCATCTTGGGAGACACATGTGTGCAAAAATGTACAGAAACCAAATCCAAATACTATAAATATGCATATTTATAGTATTAAAGCAATGCGCTTACTAGTATTACAGACAAGGAAGGAGAAATATGGCTTATATTATACATCTTAAATGTCAGCATTATTTGAGAAACAATAATCATTAAGGGAAGAATGTTTGGGACTTAACATTTTGAAAACAAATTTGGATTGGGAAACCTGATGTGTTTGTTGTTGTTCAGTTGTTAAGTTGTGTCTGACTCTTCATGACCCCATGGACCATAGCACGCCAGGCCTTCCTGTCCTCTGCTCTCTCCCGGAGTGTGCTCAAGTCCATATTCATTGCATCGGTGATGCTCCCTAGCCATCTCATCCTCTGCCGTCCTCTTCTCCTTTTGCCTTCAGTCTTTCCCAGCATCAGGGTCTTTTCCAGTGAGTTTTCTCTTCGCATTAGTTGGCCAAAATATTTGAGCTTCAGCTTCAGTATCTGTCCTTCCAATGAGCACTCAGGGTTGATTTCCTTTAGGATGGACTGATTTGACCTCCTTGAAGTCCAAGGGAGTCGTAAAAGTCTTCTCCAGCACCGCAGTTCGAAAGCATCAATTCTTCGGCGCTCAGCCTTCCTTACAGTCCAGCTCTCACAGCCATACATTACTACTGGGAAAACCATAGCTTTGATTAGACGGACCTTTGTCGGCAAGGTGATGTCTCTGCTTCTTACTATGCTGTCTAGGTTTGCCATAGCTTTCCTCCCCAGGAGCAAGCATCTTTTAATTTCATGGCTACAGTCACCGTCTGCGGTGATCTTGGAGCCCAAGAAAGTAAAATATGTCACTGCTTCCATTTCTTCCCCTTCTATATGCCAGGAAGTGATGGGGCCAGATGCCATGATCTTCGTTTTTTTAATGTTGAATTTCAAACCAGCTTTTGCACTCTCCTCTTTCACCCTCAACAAGAGGCTCTTTAGATCCTCTTCACTTTCTGCCATTAGGGTGGTATCGTCTGCATATCGGAGGTTGTTGATAATTCTCCCAGCAATCTTAATTCCGACCTCTGATTCATCCAACCCGGCATTTCTCATGATGTACTCTGCATATAAGTTAAATAAGCAGGGTGACAATATGCAGCCTTGTCGTACTCCTTTCCCAATTTTGAACCAATCGGTTGTTCCATGTCTGGTTTTTACTGTTGCTTCTTGACCCTCGTACAGGTTTCTCAGGAGACAGGTAAGGTGGTCTGGCACTCCCATCACTTTAAGAATTTGCCACAGTTTGTTGTGATCCACACAATCAAAGGCTTTAGCGTAGTCAATGAAGCAGAAATAGACGTTTTTCTGGAATTCTCTTGCTTTCTCCATGATGCAGCGAATGTTGGCGATTTGATCTCTAGTTCCTCTGCCTCTTCGAAACCCAGCTTGTACTTCCGGTAGTTCTCGGTTCGCATACTGCTGAAGCCTAGCTTGTAGGATTTTGAGCATCACCTTGCTGGCATGTGAAATGAGGGCAATTGTGCGGTAGTTTGAACACTCTTTGGCGTTGCCCTTCTTTGGAATTGGAATGTAAACTGACCTTTTCCAGTCTTGTGGCCACTGTTGAGTGTTCCAGATTTGTTGGCATATTGAATGCAGCACTTTAACAGCATCATCATTTAGGATTTTAAATAGCTCGGCTGGAATACTGTCATCTCCGCTAGCTTTGTTGTTACTAATGCTTCCTAAGGCCCACTTGACTTCACTCTCTAGGATGTCCGGCTCAAGTTCAGTGACCGCACTATCATGGCTATCAGGGACATTCAGATCTTTCCTGTATAGTTCTTCTGTGTATTCTTGCCACCTCTTCTTAATCTCATCTGCTTCTGTTAGGTCCCTGCCTTCTTTGTCCTTTATCATGCCCGTCTTTGCACAAAACGTTCCCTTGAGATCTCCAATTTTCTTGAAGAGATCTCTAGTCTTTCCCATTCTGTTGTTTTCCTCGATTTCTTTGCATTGTTCATTTAAGAAGGCCTTCTTGTCTCTCCTTGCTATTCTCTGGAACTCTGCATTCAGTTGGGTATATCTTCCCCTTTCTCCCTTGCTTTTCACTTCCCTTCTTTCCTCAGCTACTTGTAAAGCCTCATCAGACAGCCACTTTGCTTTCTTGCATTTCTTTTTCTTTGGGATGGATTTCGTTGCTGCCTCCTGAACAATGTTACGGACCTCCGTCCATAGTTCCTCAGGCACTCTGTCTATCAGGTCTTATCCCTGAAATCTATTCCTCACCTCCACTGTATATTCATCAGGGATATGATTTAGGTCATACCTGAACGGTTTAGTGGTTTTCCCGACGTTCTTCAATTTAAGCCGAAATTTTGCAAGAAGCAGCTCATGATCTGAGCCACAGTCAGCTCCAGGTCTTGTTTTTACTGACTGTATGGAGCTTCTCCATCTTTGGCTGCAAAGGACATAATCAATCTGATTTCGATATTGACCATCTGGTGACGTCCATGTGTAGAGTCGCCTCTTGTGCTGTTGGAAAAGAGTGTTTGCTATGATCAGCATGTTCTCTTGGCAAAACTCGATTAGCTTTTGTCCTGCTTCATTTTGTACACCAAGGCCATGCCTGCCTGTTATCCCGGTGATTTCTTGACTTCCTACTTTAGCATTCCAATCCCCTATGATGAAGAGTACATCTTTTTTTGGTGTTAGTTCTAGAAGGTGTTGTAGGTCTTCATAGAACCAATCAACCTCAGCTTCTTCGGCCTCAGTGGTTGGAGCATAGACTTGAATTACTGTGATGTTGAATGGTTTGCCTTGGATTCGTACTGAGATCATTCTCTCATTTTTAAGATTGTACCCCAGTACTGCTTTTCCCACCCTTTTGTTGACTATGAGTGCTACTCCATTTCTTCTAAGGGATTCTTGCCCACAGTAGTAGATATGATGGTCACCTGAATTAAATTCGCCCATGCCTGTCTATTTTAGTTCGCTGATTCCCAAGATGTCGATGTTCAATCTTGCCATCTCATGTTTGACCACCTCCAGCTTACCTTGATTCATTGATCTGACATTCCAGGTTCCTAAACAATATTGTTCTTTACAGCATCGGATTTTCTTTTCACCACCAGACACATCCATAGCTGAGTGTCCTTTCGGCTTTGGCCCAGCCGCTTCACTCTTTCTGGCGCTACTTGGAAATACCCTCTGCTCTTCCCCAGTAGTATATTGGACACCTTCCGACCTGAGGGGCTCATCTTCCGGCGTCATCTCTTTTAGCCTTGTGATACATTCCATGGGGTTTTCTTGGCAAGAATACTGGAGTGGGTTGCCATTTCCTTCTCCAGTGGACCACATTTTGTCAATACATTACTACTGGGAAAACCATAGCTTTGATTAGACGGACCTTTGTCGGCAAGGTGATGTCTCTGCTTCTTACTATGCTGTCTAGGTTTGCCATAGCTTTCCTCCCAAGGAGCAAGCGTCTTTTAATTTCATGGCTACAGTCACCGTCTGCGGTGATCTTGGAGCCCAAGAAAGTAAAATCTGTCACTGCTTCCATTTCTTCCCCTTCTATATGCCAGGAAGTGATAGGGCCGGATGCCATGATCTTCATTTTTTTAATGTTGAGTTTCAAACCAGCTTTTGCACTCTCCTCTTTCACCCTCAACAAGAGGCTCTTTAGATCCTCTTCACTTTCTGCCATTAGGGTGGTATCGTCTGCGTATCTGAGATTGTTGATAATTCTCCCGGCAATCTTAATTCCGACCTGTGATTCATCCAACCCGGCGTTTCTCATGACGTATTCTGCATATAAGTTAAATAAGCAGGGTGACAATTAGGGATGGCGGAGAATTTCTTCACGAATCTTTGGGAGGCCAAATACCAATGCATTCGGCCCCCCGAAATTGGTGGTGACATTCTCCGCCCCCCCCCCCGGGATGGGACCTACCTCCCTCGACTGTCCCTCTCGGCGGCGGGTCCTGGCGGTGGTTCAGCGGCGGTTCAGCGGGGGCGGGGGCGGCAGCCGGTCTTCTGACCGGCTGCCGCCGCTGCCATTACAAAGTAAATGTAAAAAAACACACACACACGTGATAGGCTACGTAATGATTTACGTAGCCTATCACGGCTAGATTTCCAAAGTCAGCCATGATAGGCTACGTAAATCGTTACGTAGCCTATCACGGGTGACTTTGAAAAAAAAAAAAGCACATACGCAAATTCGCGTTCCTTATTTGGTTCCTTATTTGGTCCCTTAAATCTATTCCTTGCCTCCACTGTATATTCATCAGGGATATGATTTAGGTCATACTTGAATGGTTTATGGTTTTCCCTATGTTCTTCAATTTAAGCCAAAATTTTGCAACAAGCAGCTCATGATCTGAGCCACAGTCAGCTCCAGGTCATGTTTTTACTAACTGTATAGAGCTTCTCCATCTTTGGCTGCAACATACATAATCAATCTGATTTCGATATTGACCATCTGGTGATGTCCATGTGTACAGCCGCCTCTTGTGCTGTTGGAAAAGAGTGTTTGCTATGATCAGCATGTTCTCTTGGCAAAACTCGATTAGCCTTTGTCCTGCTTCATTTTGTTTACCAAGGCCATGCTTGCCTGTTATCCTGGTGATTTCTTGACTTCCTACTTTAGCATTCCAATCCCCTATGATGAAAAGGACATCTTTTTTTGGTGTTAGTTCTAGAAGGTGTTGTAGGTCTTCATTGAACCGATCAACCTCAGCTTCTTTGGCATCAGTGGTTGGGGCATAGACTTGAAGAACTGTGATGTTGAATGGTTTGCCTTGGATTTGTACTGAGATCATTCTATCATTTTTGAGATTTTACCCCAGTACTGCTTTTCCCACCCTTTTGTTGACTATGAGTGCTACTCTATTTCTTCTAATGGATTCTTGTCCACACTAGTAGATATGATGGTCACCTGAATTAAATTCACCCATGTTTGTCCATTTTAGTTCGCTGATTCCCAAGATGTCGATGTTCAATCTTGCCATCTCATGTTTGACCACCTCCAGCTTACCTTGATTCATTGATCTGACATTCCAGGTTCCTAAACAATATTGTTCTTTACAGCATCGGATTTTCTTTTCACCGCCAGACACATCCACAGCTGAGTGTCCTTTCGGCTTTGGCTCAGCTGCTTCACTCTTTCTGGCACTACTTGGAAATTCCGTCTGCTCCTCTTCCCCAGTAGTATATTGGACACCTTCCGACCTGAGGGGCTCATCTTCTGGCGTCATATCTTTTAGCCTTGTGATACGTTCCATGGGGTTTTCTTGGCAAGAATACTGGAGTGGGTTGCCATTTCCTTCTCCAGTGGACCACATTTTGTCAGAACTCTCTGCCATGACCTGTCCATCTTGGGTGGCCCTGCACGGCATAGCTTATGGCTTCACTGAGTTATGCAAGCCCCTTCGCCACAAAAAGGCAGTGATCCATGAAGGGGCTGATGTGATTACCAATTATTTATATTCCAATGCAACACTGGGTAATTTTAATATATATTAGCATACTGTATTTTATATTTTAGTAAGTTCTTTGTTCCCCATTCTGTTGTTTTGTATATTGTCAATATTTTTATCTTCCCTAGTCCTTGATTTGGGGTTAGGGGTCATAGGCTCAAAATTCAATGGTGATAGAAAGGAAGGTTAAGAATTTACTGTTCAAGTCTTTTGTGAATGAAAAATTGCTGTCATCGGAGAATGAAAAATCCTTTCTCAATTTATTTCAAGCCAAATAATCTGGTTATTATTATTTTTCTTTGTTGCACGTGCACGTGCATGTATGCACGCACACACACACATATACATGGAGGATTCAAAATGCTGATTTCCCTTTTTAGATCTTAGATTTGAAATCTGAAATGTTACTTCTTCTGAAGGCTTAACTGGATTACTTAAATTGAGAAGATTCCTGAAACTACATTATGCATTCTCCTAGAACAATTTATTTCTTTATTTTGTTATACAATTAACTTGAATGAAACTGAGTGTTATGCCTTGAAAACAAAGCTAAATTAAACGTTAATGCAGTAATCCATCAATTACAATGACGCAACTAATGGCTCAAAATAGCTTTGTACGAACATTTCAGGATGGATTAATAATATAATGAATGTTATGTATTCACAATTACAGAAGGAAATAAAGTATTGCCTTAGTTAATCCCTCATTTTCATTGATGGTAAAGTGGTAAAGCAACAATATGAATATTCATGGCAATTTCTTATCATGTGGGACCTATACAGAGTAAAGCAAACATTTATCAGCCATTACAACTTAGGAGTATCTGAGGAAACCAGCACTTCTGGCTGATCTCAATTTTTCGATGTTACATTCACTTTCAAAATAGCATTGTTATACTTGGACACTAGTGGACAAATTATAGATGTGTAAGAATGAATTGATTCTAAGGGTCAATTTAAATACTGCAGCATCTCTAGGACAGTGCAGAAAAACAATTCCTTGTAGTGGCTCTCCACACAGCAAACAACATTTGAAAGCCCATTACAACATACATAATTACATGCATTGTCTCCACAGCTGTGACAGCTGCCACTAGGGATGTGAGCTGCTGGTGTGAAGATGCTTCACACAATTGGATAAACATATGTGGTAAAGGGATTTCAGGTACTGCACCAACTCATGGTGCATTGCCACCCAGAAGAACTTTTCAGAAGCCTGCATGTGGGTGCTGTAATGTTTCAATCATTCTTAAGACTAAATCCCTGTGCAGGCATTCGATTGCGACACAAGTAAAGCAAAAGTGGGGTGGGGGTATGCATGCAAACCCCACCTCCACTGTCCCCACACTCTCAGCTGCTAAAGGGGCCGGGCTTCGCAAAAACTTGGTAAACACATTCTGCAAACTAGGACAGCTGGGCACGTGGGGACATTGGTGGCACACCATATTCCCTCCCTACTTGTTGCGGATATGTGTTTTAATGAATAAGTGCTACAAATAACATTATACTGAAATGTTTCGACAGCATTACCATTACTTATGGTGGCATTCTATATTTAGCTTATGCTGGCATTTTCAGACAGCAGTCCTTTTGGGGCTGAAAGGCGATTCGTAAATTTATAAATAAATTATAAATGTGTTAGTATTTTAGGTGTCACAATACTCTGTTGTTTTAGGATCTCCTGGCTCCCAGTCCAACACTTTTACCACTACACCACACTGGCTCTATGGAGGAAAAGTTGTTTAGATGGTAGTGGTCCAGTTTGCAAGTAATGACTAACTAAGGCTTAAACATGCATGCTTCCATCATGCATTAAAAACATGGTTGTTCAGGCAGGCATTTGGGGTGGGTTAGGGTATTTTAGAAAACGTTTTTATTGTAGAATTTTATTGGTTTAAACTGTTTTATCATATGCTGTACATCGCCCAGAGTGGCTGGGTGACCAGCCAGATGGGCGATTAATAAATTTAATAATAAATAAATAAATAAAACAACCCTTAATTATTTGTGCCTGTGTAGCAGCGAGCGAGGGCGATGCCTCCCGTGTACTCACCACTTCCACTTTGCATCAGCTCTTACTTACATGGATGCAATATGTGAACTCAGAACTCTGGGTTGTTGAGGACCAAACAACCCAGAGTTTGAACCCATGGTTTGTTGTTGGGTTAAAACTCTGGGTTGTTTGTTCCTCAACAACCTAGAGTTGTGGGTTCGTATGTCACATCAAACAACTCAGGAATGAAGTGTTCCTGGACTGTTTATGTAAGCTGATGCAAAGTGGAAGTGGAGAACATGCGGGAGGCTACTTGCTTGCTTGCTCTGGTGTGGCCTCACTAATTCATGGGTTAAGCAACATGTGCATTGATGTTACATGTGAACCAAGTCAATGTGTGTTATTTCACTGACCTCAAAATGTGGTAAGCCAGCCCTGCTGTGTTTAGGGGCCCTCCTGGTCATTGGAGTCTTGGATTCCTGCCCTGATGGTACCACTGAGCAGGATAACATTTAGGCTGTAAAGTTATGTTTCAGTACATCATATCAGAATCTAGGGCAATCTGGAGCCAGATACAACACTACCGCCCTCACATCTGCATTGTGGTGGGGGTCAGCCTGCCAATACAGTTGATGCTATTTCAGCAAACAAACAAACAAACAAACCCTTAGGAAAAAAAAGAAAGAGGCTATGCGACAACCCCTGCCAATGGTGAGCCCTACCTGTTAGAAACTGTTGGAGAATTTCTCCTCCTGCTGGAGAAATTAAGTGAAACTGCCCGCCCCCCCCCCCAATTTCTCTGCAAATAGGGTGGAGAACTTTGAGAGGCCATTTGTGCACAGCTCTAGTTTATTATTTCAGTAAGGAGGTTGGTTTGCATGAATGGGTTGGGGACTGTTAAATATATTGACTGTATTCAGAAATGGGGATTTAATGCTGAGGGAAGTAGTGGAATGCTGGTGGTCCAAATCAGGTTCCATAGTTGTTCCACTTCTTTGGTTCATGGTAGGGATGTCAGAGAATTCCTCCATGGATCTCAGTTAGACCGAATGCCAGTGCATTTGGTCCCCTGAAATCCGTGGCGGAACAAAGCCCCTCTGCCCCCCCATCCCGCGAAACGCGCACGAAACGGGACACCTACCTGCTGCCGTTCGTGCTGACTTGCGAATGGTGGCCACATCCGCAGCCGCCATCGCTTCATCACTATAGCCGTGATAGGCTACATAAATACTTAGGTAGCCTATCATGGCTAACGCAGGGACGCCATTTGCGTCCCTGTGGAAGCCGTGATAGGCTGCATATTTACGTAGCCGATCACGGCAAAAAAAGGAATTGCAAATGGTGGCGGCTATGGCAGCCGCCATTTGCTTTCCCTTTTTTTTGGCCGTGATAGCCTATGTAAATATTTACGTAGGCTATTACGGCAAAAGAGGGGCACAAATGGCGTAGTGGCCGCCATTTGTGTTCCCTTTTTTTCCCACTGTAATAGGCTATGTAAATATTTATGTAACCTATCACGGCAAAAATATCCGCGGAGCAGCCAGCCAGGCCCAGCCAGGCCAGAGCCATCCGCAGCCGGATTTCCAGCCGCGGAGGGCTCTGGGGAAAACAAACAAACAAACTGCGTACGCAAATGGTGGTGGCTACGGCAGCCACCATTTGCGTTCCTTATTTTTGGCCATCTTAATCTACGTAAATATTTATGTAGACTATGATGGCGAAAATAAAGGGGAACGCAAATAGCATAGCTGGCGCTATTTGTGTCCCTTTTTGATTCACGTTTTAGCCTACATAAATATTTACATAGGCTAAAATGGTGACTAAGATGGCCAAAAATATGGAACGCAAATGGCGGCGGCCATAGCCGCCGCCATTTGCGTACATGGTTTTGTTTTGTTTTTAAACCCAGCCATGATAGGCTACATAAATCTTTACATAGCCTATCATGTCATTTAAAAAAAAAGAAAAGAAAAAACTGCAAATGGCAGAGGCGGCAGCCGGTCAGAAGACCAGCTGCCACAGCCGCCGCCACCAAAGCCGCCGCCAGAGCCGCCGCTGCCGCCGCTGCCTGGAAGATACGCCCCAGGTAAGTCTGGTCCCGGGGGGGATCCGCTGGGGGGCGGGGGGGGTGGCAGGCCTCACCGAGATCCGTGGCAGAATTTTCTGACATCCCTAGCCATATCGCTGACAGCTTTCATATGGTGTAGACTCAGTAGAGACACATCAGCATTTAGAGGATCCCTCAAACCCACCATGACCATCATCATATCAAACCTCTTGGTAGGGTTGGCGGAGAATTTCTCCACGAATCTTCGGGAGGCCGAGTGCCGATGCATTCAGCCCCCCGAAAGTGTTGGGGAAATTCTCCGCCGGCCCCCTGCCCCCCCCGGGATGGGACTTACCTTCGGCGAATGTCCCTCTCGGTGGCGGGTCCCGGCGGCGGTTTGGCGGCGGTTCGTCGGGGGCGGGGGCGGCGGCCGGTCTCCCGACCGGCTGCCGCCGCCGCCATTGCAAAAAAAAAAAGTAAAGTAAAAAACAAACAAAAAACACCCGTGATAGGCTATGTAACGATTTACGTAGCCTATCACGGCTAGATTTCCAAAGTCAGCCATGATAGGCTATGTAAATTGTCACGTAGCCTATCACGGCTGACTTTGGGGGGAAAAAAAGCGCGTACGCAAATGGCGGCTCCCATGGGGCGCCGCCATTTGCGTTCCTTATTTTGGCACGTCTAGTCTATGTAAATCTTTACGTAGACTAGACGTGCCAAACTAAGGAATGCAAATGGCGGTCCCCATGGGAGCCGCCATTTGCATACGCGCTTTTTTTTTTTCAAAGTCACCCGTGATAGGCTACGTGACGATTTACATAGCCTATCACGGCTGACTTTGGAAATCTAGCCGTGATAGGCTACGTAAATCGTTACATAGCCTATCACGGATGTGTGTGTGTGTGTGTTTTTACTTTTTTTTTCACGGCGGGGTAGACGGGGCGCTCCTACCCGGCCTGATTTCGGCGACGAGGGATGGGGCGCCTCCCCCCCGGCCTGAATTTCAGCCGGGCGAGGCGGGGCACCTCTCCCTCCTCGCCTGAACTTCGGGGGGAGAAGTGAAGCACCTCCCCCCACCGCGAAGCAAGCTGCGGGACGAGGTAAGTCCCTTTTGTCCATCCCTACCTCTTGGTAAGTGAATGATTGCAAATAACTAGCTATAGCCATTTTATGTTGTGTTGTGTTTAGGGTTATGACATAATGTTTCCCATGTGGAAGGAATATTTAGGCATGGAGAATAGTCCCCACACAATTTTATTTGGGAATATGAATAAAGTAGGGTTGTACAAAACGACTTCCCTGTTTCGTTTTGTGACATTTCACTTCATGTCCACTTCAGGGAGAACTAGATCAAAGAGGAAAGCTAAGAGGATTTCCTATGCTCTTGCCCCCTGAAGTTAGTCCTTTATTCTAGGGATGGCAGAGAATTTCTCCCCGAAACTTCGGGGGGCCGAGCACCAACGTGTTCGGCCCCCCGAAGAAGTTTCAGGGAGAAATTCTCTGCACCCCCCCCCGCACCCCGCACCCCCCCCCCGGGACGGGACTTACCTTTCCCAAATGTCCCTCCCGGCGGCGGGTCCCGGCGGCGGTTCGTCGGGTCTTCGTCAGGGGCGGGGGCGGCAGCCGGTCTTTCGACTGGCTGCCGCCGCCGCCATTCCAATAAAAGTTAAAAAAAAACCCAAAATCCGTGGTGGAACGAAGCCCCACCACCCGCGAAAGGCGCGCGAAACGGAGCACCTACCTGGTGCAGTTTGTGCTGCTTTGCGAACGGTGGCCGCATCTATCTCCATAGCCACTGCCATTTGCATTCCCTTTTTTCGCCGTGATAGGCTACGTAAATATTTATGTAGCCCATCATGACAAAAAAAGGGAATGCAAATGGCGGTGGCTATGGCGGCCGCCATTTGCGTCCCTGCGCAGCTCAGCAGCAGCTGGATGTTGCTGTGGGTGGCCCCGGCCAGTGGCTACGCAGAGCCGCTGTGGAGTGGAACCGGCCTGCGAGGATTTCTGGGGGAGGGATGGCCCCACCCCCTTCCCCTGGCCCCACACTCTGATCATTTCGTGGTTTCCTAGCTTTTATGTAGTCCCCCCCCCATTCTAAAAAGTTGAAATGCCTCTCCTAAGGCTTAGTTACTGACAGTAAGCATATTTTAAGCTAAAATATGCTGGTATTTTTTTAGTATATTGGGCCCACTACTTTGGCCCTGTCAACCACTGGAATGCAGCCCACGAAACCTTGACTGAAATTAAATTTGGCCCTCAGGCTGAAAGAGGTTCAACATCCCTGATCTATAGCAGTGGCAAGAAACTATCCCAGAATCTATCCAATCTAAGCAGAAACATGAACAATACTCCCTCTGACTTCCATAAAGAGAGGCCCTGATTTTAGCCCTATTCAGGTGTCCCCCCTCAAGTCATTTAACAATGCATGCAACAGAGAACAGAACTCTGCCACTGTCTTCCCATCCATACCTAAGGGCTGCACATTTATAGAGGAGGGGAGCCTACAGAGTCAAGGTCACATCATGATAGGAGCCTACACGTGTAAAGCCGACTCTCCTATACAGATGTGCCCCCCTTCCCCCATGTGTGTATGGCAGAGGCTTGCAAGGATGGGTTGGTGGGTGCAGGGCCAATCCTGCTCTCCCCCTCATACAATTGTATGAATTATTAATTGCAATTGTTAACTGCATGAAGAAGTGTGCCCAAATTGGGCTGTTTCACCCCAATTAGACACCTTAGATAACACAAGCTTCCTACCCCGCCGTCACACTGTGCCCAATTTGGCAGTGGCTGGGCTTTAAATATTCCACTGTGCCAACTGTGATGCTTAGCAGGACTCCACAGCCTTTAAGCATCTCTATATCAGCCTAAAATTCCGCATTTAAAATGGGGCTTTCTGCTTCCATTTTAAATGCAGGATCACAATGGACTCCTTTACATGTGCTTCCTTTCTTCCCTCCTCTTTCTCCCTTCTTCTCCCCCTTCTCTGAGTCTTCCATATGTTTCATTGGCCTAGTTCCTCTTCTTACGGCTTCTCCTTTTTCACGGAGGGAACTCAAGTGGAACATAAGCGGGGTCATTTTATAGATCATTATCTCTGATCTGTTTAAAAATGGAATACAGGTCATTCAGGGCACAATCCTATGGCCGCTAGTCAATGGCTAGATGGCCATAGGATTCGGCTTCTGGGAACTGACCTCAAAGCCCACAGTCTGAGGTTGGTTCTCGGAGAACCGACCTGCACCCCCTCCCACGCCACCTGGTAGGCTGAGCAGATTGGCCCCATGCTCGGAAGACTAGCATGGAGCAAGGGAAATGGGACATTCCTGGGGGCAGGCCAGGGCAGTCAGAAGTGCCAGTACGACACTTCCTATGCATCGTAGGCCCCTTCCAACACTATAATTCTATGTCGATGTCTGGCCTCCCCACCCCACACTCCAAGATCCCACAGTTAGACATCCGAAATCGGCTGTCTAGCCACAAAAGCAGGGTGAGGGGAGTGCAGTGGAGATGCACTCTTCACCACTCCTCCTACCCTGCAGTGGATAGGCGGTCACCTCTGGATTTGGAGGTGACCGTCGATCCCCATAGAATTGCTCTCTCTGTGCAGGAGATGCCCAGGAGGTTCGTGACATCATCTAAAGGGCCCGCAAACGTCCGTGAGTGAGCAATCTCAATAGCAGGATAAAAGCTCTGTGTGAAGGAGCCCTTTGATTCTTAGGAGATCTTAGGCCCTTTTCATAGGATCTCACATCCAATGGGCCCTGCCTATCACTATCTTCCAAGAATTGTGAAAATTGGGAGTATATTTATTGAGGCCCCAAACTCCGTCCTGACATGCTGTCACCATCAGGGCTGAATTATCCATTAGGTACAATAGGCACAGTGCCTAGGCCTACGAAAAAGTCTAGGACTTATGAAAACTTCAATTCAATTAAAGCAAATTATGGTTTGATGGAGCAGTTTACTCATACAGGTATAATATGTCTTAAGTAAATCTAAATGAAACACTAAATTTGTGGCTCTCTTTGTTAGCAAAATGACAGATTACATCTTCAAATTTAATTTTTTTGCAAAAGCTCATTCCCAGTTGACAGTACTGCAAGTGAAGATAGTTGTTTCTGTCCCATAGTTGACCTAAGATAATGTTTTAATACATTTCAACTTTGAAAATGAGCAGCATCGCCCCTTTCTCCAGGGCTTCTGCCCTTTCTTTCCCTTAGAAGAGAACTCGAGGTCTAGTCAGAGAACAGGCTTTAATTTGTTTGTTCCAGGGTATGTGTATCACATAGAGAAAGGAGGTAATTTGGGAGGGGGCCGTTCATTTGTTCATGGAGAAGGGGGTTGCATCTCCCGAAAGTTGAAGGAAAAGAGAATATTTCAGCCTTTTCTGGCTGCTAAGCAAATGTGCTCACCAGCTCCATAATGGGATGAAGAATACCTCCCTCCCCTGGGCAAATAAAAAGAAACTTTCCTGTTTCTTCGCTGTGGAAAAAGCTTGGTTATCTCCTTACTTTTAGCCATGTTCAGTTTTGTTTAAAAACTTTCAAGTCTTCTGCACCTGAAATCCCCTCTGTTAAATGTCGCCCATTCCCAAGTGAATTAGCATTTTAATGCAGCCTCAGGCTGCAGCTCAGTACTCACCCGAGGGTAAGTCCCATTGAACCCAGTGAGGTTTACTTCTGAGTAGACATGTATGGGACTGCACAATAAATCACATAACCTCACCTAGGCACATAACCTCACCTAGGCAGATAGTGGAAAGGTAGTGGTCCAAATCAGGTTTCTGAAGTTTTGCTTCTTGGTTTGTTGGGTTGTGTCTAGGTGAGAAATCTAACACAGCTCCATGCAACCACTCATATCATATTACGGAGCACTCTCCCAAGTGAGATCCACTAGGCACCAACATTGTTATCCTTTTGGCACCAGGTTAAGTCTTCTACGTCTCCTAGGCATTTGATGAGGTTTTAACTGCTCTTGGGGGTTTTATTGTTGATTGCTGGCTGTAGTTACACCCCACATAATACTGTGTTATAATAGCACTTCTCAGATACTAAGGAATAGCAGATATGGTGTTCTCAGTGTTGGAGATCCAAATTAACGTAGGAGATTTCCAGTGGCTTCAACTGTCATCTGAATAACACAATTCTTTTCCATTTAATTTATTCTATATAGTTACATCTTCATCCTGCTTTCCCATGGTAAAAAGTCTGGTTATGTGCATTTTTCATTGGTTTTCTTGTGTGATAACTGTAAAGACATGATTGTTGGTAGTGCAACATGTAACAAGGGAAGAATAAGATGAATTTACTTATGCCAAGGAGCATGCATGTGTTATGACAAAAAAGTAAAAAATGCATAGACCCCATGAAATGGCATGCCAGAACCATTTCACTACTTTAACAAGTTAAATTTAACCTTTACAAGAGTGTTTAATGATTCTGTGGTTTTCAGGCAAGGTAGTACAGTATGCACTGCAGGGAGCATCCTTGCTCTATTATAATTTCCTTATGACATGTTGTCATAGTACCAGATATTGTACCAATGTAGGAAGACACAGCCCTTGGCCTAAGGGTCCTATCATCTCCATCACACAAATAATAGAGTTCAGACACATGAAATATCAAGGGAAACATGACATTTTAGGTTCTGCCATATGGGAAGATAAAACTAAGCCCTGCATCAAGCTAAGGAGGTAGTCATGTCTACTGTACTGAGGTTCATCACATGTGCTTTGAGTTTGTTTTTAAAACATACATAAGACATAAGTCATTCCAGCTGCTGCAATACGAAATTATTTATTATTTATTATTTATTTATTTTTTATTATTAAATTTCTTAATCGCCCATCTGGCTGGTCACCCAGCCACTCTGGGCGATGTACAATATACAATAAAACAATTTAAAACAATAAAATTCTACAATAAAAACATTTTCTAAAATACCCTAACCCACCCCAAATGCCTGCCTGAACAACCACATTTTAATGCACGACGGAAGCTCATTAAAGAGGGGGCATGACGGTGTTCCCTAGGGAGGGAGTTCCACAGAGTGGGGGCCACCACAGAAAAGGCCCTCTCCCTCATCCCCACCAGTCTAGCTGTCCTGGCTGATGGGACAGAGAGAAGGCCATCCGAGGCTGATCTTGTTAAGCGGCCTGTCTGGTGCTGCTGGAGGTGCTCCTTAAGATAGGCTGGGCCGGAACCATATAGGGTTTTAAAGGTCAAAACCAACACCTTGAATTTGGCCCGGAAAACAACTGGTAACCAGTGCAACTCCTTCAGCACTGGAGTGATGTGATCTCTCCGGCAGCTGCCTTTAATCAGGTGAGCCGCCGGGTTCTGTACCAGCTGCAGTTTCCGAACCGTCTTCAAGGGTAACCCCACGTAGAGCGCATTACAGTAGTCTAAATGAGAGGAGACCAGGGCATGTACTACCAATGGGAGCAGATGGTCGGGAAGGAAGGGGCGCAGCCGCCGTATCAGATGGAGTTGATACAGCGCTGTCCGGCTCACAGCTGACACCTGAGCCTCCATGGACAGCTGGGAGTCCAAAATGACCCCCAGGCTGCGGACCTGGTCTTTCAAGAGTAGCCATACCCCATTCAACACCAGGTCAACATCCCCTAGCCTCCCCTTGTCTCCCACCAAAAGTACCTCTTTTGGTCTTGTCAGGGTTCAGCTTTAGCTTATTCCTCCCCATCCAGCCACTCACCGTCTCCAGACATTTGGACAGGGATTCTACAGCCAACCTTGGTGAAGATTTGAATGAGAGGTAGAGCTGCGTGTCATCTGCATATTGATGACACTGCACCCCAAACCGCCTGATGATAGCCCCCAGCGGCTTCACATAGATGTTAAATAGCATCAGGGAGAGGATGGAACCCTGTGGCACCCCACAAGTAAGTGGCCACGGGTCCGAAACCTCCTCTCCCAGTGCTACCCTCTGGTACCTGCTGGAGAGGAAGGACCGGAACCACCGCAATACGGTGTCCCCAATGCCCAACCCCTCCAGGCAGTCCAGGAGGATACTTTGGTCAACGGTATCAAAAGCCACTGAGAGGTCGAGGAGAACAAGGAAGGAGCATTCACTCCTATCCAGAGCCCTCCTCATATCATCCACCAAGGCGACCAAGGCTGTTTCTGTCCCATGCCCAAGCCTGAAGCCCGACTGAAATGGGTCTAGATAATCAGTTTCTTCCACTGCACCGCCACCACCCGCTCAATCACCTTGCCCCAAAATAGCAGATTTGAGACTGGGCGAAAGTTGTTCAGAACTTGAGGATCCAAGGAGGGCTTCTTTAAGAGTGGTCTTATCACTGCCTCCTTGAGGGCTGATGGCATCACTCCCTCCTCAAGGGAGGCATTCACCACTGCCCTGATCCCCTCACCCAGTCTCTCTCTGCAGCCCATAATGAGCCAAGATGGGCAAGGTTCAAGTAAGCAGGTGGTCGGCCATACAGATGAAAGCACCTTGTCCACTTCATCAGGAGGAAGAAGCTGGAACTGATCCCACAAAACCGGTTTGCCACAGGCCGCCTCTTGCTCACTAACTGTATCCACAGCGTGCAGAGTAACACTCCTAATCTGATCAATTTTATCTGCAAAGTGCCTTGCCAAGGCCTCACAGGAGGCCTTAGAATGCTCCAGTGATTCCGGAGCCACAGGACCGACCAGGCTCCGGACCACTTGGAACAGCCTCCTGGGACAGCACTCTGCAGACGCGATGGAGGCAGCATAATATTCCTTTTTTGCTGCCTTCACCACCACGTGATAGGCTGAAGATACAGCTCTAGCCCGTGTCTGATCATCTTTGGAGCAAGACTTCCGCCACCGGTGCTCTAGCCGTCTCACCTCCTGTTTCAGAGCTCGTAACCGCGGATTGAACCATGGTGCAGTCCGAGCCCTGTTCAGGGGGAGAGGGTGTTTCGGAGCCACCTGATCTAATGCCCCAGTGATTGCGGCATTCCAGCCACCCACCAGGGTCTCGACCTAGTGGCCGTTGGCGTGCCCCAGAGAATCCCCAAGCGCGTTCAGGAATCCATTTGGATCCATAAGACGCCTGGGGCGGACCATTTTAATGGGTCCTCCACCCCTGCGGAGGGGTTGTGGAACCGAGAAGTCCAATGTCACCAGATAGTGATCTGACCATGACAAGGGGGTGGTGGATATACCCCCGACTTCCAGATCACTCCCCGCTTCTCCAGAAACAAACACAAGGTCTAGTGCATGACCGGCTACATGGGTGAAATTATAAAACAGAAGGCTGCCCAAATCCAAATCCTTATTCCCAAACCACTGAACGATCCGCCCTTGTTTACGGGCAGAACAGTTTAAGAAGCTATAACTTCTGAAAGGCCAAGCATTCCTAAACTACATCTCTTGTCCCTTAATCATTTAGGGTTCAATCCTATGGCCGCTAGTCAGTGGCTAGAGGGCCATAAGGTAGGTTGGTTTCTGGGAACCAACCTCCATCCCCTCCCGCGCCGCCTCGTAGGCAGTGCAAATTGGCCCCGTGCTCCACGCTTGGAAGAGCAGCGCAGAGCGGGCAAAAATGGGGTGTTTCTGGGGGCAGACCAGGGCAGGGAGGTTGGAAATGCTGGTACAACACATTTCATTTGTCGTCCGGCCACCAGTTCCTGTGCCCTGAGGTCCCACAGCTAGACAGACGAAATTGGCTGTCTAGCCGTGAAAGCAGGGTGGGCGGAGTGAGGAGGAGATTTGCTCGTCATGACTCCTCCCGCCCTGCACTGGATAGGTGGTTGCCCCGCGGAGTGGGAGGCGACCATCGATTAACATAGGATTGCTCCCTAAGAAAATGATCTCGGAAATACAGTAATTAAAAGGAAAGTTATATTAAGGATTCTGTCCAAAAATGCTTGCCTCCAAGATTATAATTATACAAGCAGTTTGGTTGGAATTCTTTATATAACGTCATTTTCTGTGTCCTTCTTCAAACTCTGGTCAAATGACTTTTGCAAGTTTAGGAACATAGGAATGTGCCTTATACAGAATTAGGCTATTGATCCATCCAATTCAGTATTGCCTACACCAGGGATGGGCAATCAGTTTGTCCTCTAGGGCTGCATACAGTTATGGGTCTTTAGGGTCAAGGGCTGCATGCTGGTAGTGACCAAAGCTGAAGGTGCCAGTAGGTGGGGCCAGGGCCAAAATTGTCCTACCCATTCATTCTCTCTCTCTCTCTCGCACGCACACATGCACACATGCACTCACACTAACTCCTCCCACTGTCTCAGCATGCAGGGATGGGGAGGTTCAGGCAGGAGGTTTAAGCTGTACAGCCTCAGTTTTAAAACCTAGTTCAAAGCAGCAAACAGAACTCTCTCCACCCTCGTACCAAGGATAATCTCCCCTTAAGCAAGTCCCTCTTCTTAATTATTTTTGTTTATCTACTTACTGAAGCAAGATTTGATTTATTAATTGTAGAGGTAAGGGGAAGTTGCTCTAAAAACGATAGCCCTGTAAACAGCCTTCAGCTTTGGCCACTACCAGCATGCAGCCCTTGACCCTAAAGACCCATAACTGTATGCAGCCCTAGAGGACAAAACGATTGCCCATCCCTGGTGTAGGCAATACTGAATTGGATGGATCAATAGCCTAATTCTGTATAAGGCACATTCCTATGTTCCTAAACTTGCAAAAGTCATTTGACCAGAGTTTGAAGAAGGACACAGAAAATGATGGGCATGTTTGAGCTAAGGAATATGACATATCTTGTGTGTGTGACTTGTATCAATTTAGAGAGCGTTATTTGTATACAGAGGTTTTGACATGTGGATCAGGTGTGGTAAGCACAGTGAAGGCTGCTTTTGGTCAGGTCAGATACTCACATTTAGTCCTGGAAACATCCCAACACTTATATGGCAGCTTGTTGAAAGAACTGTGGATAGCAGTGGAAAAGCTGCCTTCCACTGCACTTGTCATGGTCTTTTTAACTGGAATAAAACCAGCAGCTATAAATATTGTATATGCTCATAATGATTGACAAGTTGATATCTTTTTATAGCCATTGTCACAGTTTTGGCGATAAGAAGATTCAGAGATTAGGGCAGCAACAAGAGAGTTCAGCAGAAATAGGATTAAAGGTTTAACTTGAAATTTAAGCTAGAAACAGCTTGAGAATAAGGTTTTGTATGAATAATTTTATAAAAATATTCAGCAAAATTACACTCCTAATTATTATGTCTGAGAGTCAGGATTTGTACCATAGATAACTTTTCACCTTTACTTTTTAAACACTGATGTTATTTGCCAAATTATTGGTTAAATCTTGATAATGTGCTATCCAGGATTGCCAAAAAAAATTGTGTGTCCAGTGTCTCCACACATCATACTGAACCATCTACAAACTTTAAGTTCTGACAAGAAGGGGTCTCCATCCCCATAGCCAGAGATGAGAAACTGTGAAGTCCTTAAGCCTAACCAAAAGGCAACCTTTGGGAAGGCTGTTCAGGCTCAGCATTGGAGCTGTGCAGTTGCTAGGCTAGCCACAAAGAGCAACTGTTGCTTGACTAAGCAATATCGCTACTGTGTAAGCCCTGTTGTGGAACGTACCTTGAAATTTGTATAGAAAAGTTTGGCAGGTGGAATTGAAGGGACTGATTTTAGTCCTGTCTAATCCTAGTGCTGTCCTAACGGAAATACAGGGGCAAAAACCAAAGACAGAGGTGTCAGTTCTATTTAGTTAATGATATGTCTGTTGTAACTTTTACCTTTTGTAAACCGCCCAGAGAGCTTCGGCTATGGGGCGGTATAGAAATAATAATAATAATAATAATAACAACAACAACAACAACAACAATAATAATAAATGTCAAAACAGTAGCTGAACACTTCCCCAGACATATGCTATAGTATATAACCAAAAGTAGGGAAGCACCCTTGGAAAACCCTGTGCTACTGGCAGGAAGCTGGGAATGGAAATTGTTCAGCCCACACTGAACCCAGTAGTTAGTTACATAAATAGAGTAGGAATGACCATGGCTCAAGCTCTGGAGTGCAGAGACTTTAAAAACTATACATTTCATGTGCACAATCTGATCCCTGAAAACAAATGTACAGGCCAGTTACTGTGAACACTTGCACTGAAGTCAATAGAAATACTACAGATTAATTATTCCATTTCATGAACTGCTGCTTGGACACAGCATTCATGAGTCTCCGTACAAGCTCTAGGTAACATTGCATTGGCTCTCCTTCTTCTTCTTCTTCTTCTTCTTCTTCTTCTTCTTCTTCTTCTTCTTCTTCTTCTTCTTCTTCTTCTTCATTTATATATATCCTGCCTTTTCCCCAATACTGGAACTCAAGGTGGCTTTACAATATTAAAACTTGTACAGTTAAAACATATAAATAAGAATATACAAAAGTTAAAAAATATGATTAAAACCTCAATAATATTAAAAGTGTATAAAATATCAAAATTTAAAAAGACAAAAACAATATAAACAATAGTACATCCATTATATTCTCACAGGTCCAGAGTACCAATCCCCAAAGGCCTGCTGGAACAAAAACGTTTTTGCCTGCCTGCAGAAACATACCAAGGCGGGTGCTACTCTCTCCTCTCTGGGAAGGGAATTCCAGAGCCTTGATGCAGCTTCTGAGAAGGCCCTCTCCTGCATTCCCTTCAGCCAGGCGAGCCCATGATGTTGGTGGGACTGCGAGAAGGGCCTCCTCGGAAGATCTCAGGGCACAAGCAGGCTCATAGGGGAGAACGCGGTCTTTCAGATAACCTGGACCTGAGCCGTATAGGGCTTTATAGGTCATGACCTGCACTTTGAATTGTGCCTGGAAACAGAGCCAGTGGAGCTGTTTTAGCAGGGGAGTTGTATGCCCCAGTCAACAGTCTGGTAGCAGCTCTTTGAACCAGCTGAAGTTTCTGAACACTCTTCAGAGGCAGCCTCACATACAATGCATTACACTAATCCAAACGGGATATGAATAAGGCAAGTGTCACTATGGCCAAGTCAGACATCTCAAGGAACAGGTGCAGCTGGAGCACTAGCTTTAACTGTGCAAATGTACTCCTGGCCATCGCCAAAACCTGAGCATCCAGGCTCACGGCTGAATCCAGAAGTAGCCCATGCTCAATTGGATTCACTCCAAGTTTTCTGCCAACTTCGCTCTAGTCATCTTCTCACTTGTTTCATCGCCACCAGCTCCCTAGAAACCAAGGTGCTGGGGTGACTCCACTTCCTGAGAGAGGATGCTCAGGAGTGATTGTGTCCACGGCCTTGGTAATTTCTCCATTCCAGAGATCAGCCAGGGCTTCGACAGAATTGCTTGCTGAGGCAACAGGAAAATGTCCCCAAGAGCTGTCAGGAAACCCTTTGGAACCATCAGCCTCCTGGGGCAGACCATCTTAATCAGCCCTGCACCCCTGCAGATGATCCGAGTGCCAGCAAGTCTAAACCCCACCAGGTAGTGATCTGTCCATAACAATGGAGCTATAAAGCGTTCCTCCACACTCAGATCACTATCACTCCTTCCAGCACAGATAATGAGGTCCAGAGTGTGCCCAGCAGCATGGGTGTGGCCAGATACCTTCTGGGACAGACCCATGGTCGTCATGGCAGACATGAAGTCCTGAGCCACTCCCTTCAGGGCAGCCTCAGCATGGATATTGAAATCCCCCAGCACAACAAGCTGCGGGGTCTCCAACACCAACCCCGAGACTACCCCGGCTAGCTCAGGAAGGGAGACTGTTGAGCAGCAGGGTGGGCAGTACACCAACAGAATCCCTATTCTGTCCTGGGCACAACCTTCAAATACCCCCCCCCAAACCCAACAGACTGTGGGATAGGGCACCTGGTCAACAGGATCAAATCCCAATAGACCACTGCCACTCGACCTCCCCGCCTCCCAGGTCTTGCTTGCTGCTGGACAGAGATCCCTGGAGGGCAGAGCTGAGAAAGATTACCCCCTCTCACACACACACACTTCATCCAACCAGGTCTTTGTAATACAGGCCAGGTCAGTGTGCTCATCTTCCCCACCCATGATGTAACGCAGCTACAAGATCCTGCATCTCTACTGGGATTAGATAGTCAAGCCTCGCAGAGCATTCCTTAGTCACTGTTATGTATCACACTGCAGCCATATGATGTCTTTCAGGTGTATTAACAGCTTTGTTTCAAAACTGGGAAAGATTTGCACACTCTGCTTCCATTTCAAGGCCTTGTAACCTGCTCCAGTTCCGGTTGTACAAGTTGCTATTGACATTACTACAGCTGAAACCAGCCTTTGTCACAAATAGTGGTGCCAACTGAAATTGAATCTAATGGACACATAGCAAGCAAACACATGTCATCTTTGTTTATACTGAAACCTCATGTTGGACTTTGGGCTATAGATGAAACTGTGTCATTCAGCTTCTGAAGAGGCACTTGGTTATTTCTAAAAGTGCTATAGGTCAGTGTAGGAAAATATCAAAATCTGTTACAGCTTCCTTGTACAATCTTGCCTCGAGGTTTTCCTGACCCTGGATGCTGTGGCTGAGATGTTTAATGATAAAAGAAATTGGGACAGACTGTGATAACTGCCTTATATACAAGGGCAAGGACAAATAGCAGATGCTTGTACACAGATACCACATACTTTCAGTAATATCTCCACAGCCGTGAGAAATTATGTTCCAAGGCTGCTAGTTTAACCATAGATCTCTAAGGAAATTATTGGGAGGAAAATGTTTTGGTTTTCCCAGAAAGATTGGAATAACTTGAGGGAATTTTCGTACTTGGCAGCAAAACTGTTTTTTTCTTCAGAATATTCAGAAATATTCAGAAAAATATTTATTTTTCATTACATATTTTGTGAATCAGTCTGCGATCTCTATATGGAAATAAAATATATGGTTTTGTTGTCTTTTGCTATTTTAAAAATTTAGAGTACATGTTAAATCTACTGAGAATGAATTCAGCCTGAATGGCTGTATTTTCTCAGTTGATTCTCCAATATTGACTTCTCTTGAAGTATGGTTTTATCTCTAGACACCTCTAGCCATTATTTTACTTTAATTCAGATCAAACAGTTTAAGACAGAAACATGGCTCAGTAGAATAATCCACAGCACAAACATATAAGTTACAAGCTTTTCCAGGGATGCCTTGATTTTCTTTTCCCTAGTCATAAATGTTAGGTGAGAGAAGCAACCTGTTCAAGTAAACTTCACTTTCTGTCAGTTACTTGTTCCACAATTCTGATTTGCTAATATATTGTATTTTCATAAAGATAAATCTTTGAACAACACATGCCACAGTCCTCAAATCCCCTATTAGTTCAGTCTACACAGTCTAATAGCCCACTGCAGGCTGTGGCGCATGCCCGTGGCCATTTTGGATATTCAAGCCACGGCTTGTCATGTTGTCCAAACCCAGGGATCATGGGTTTTTGTTGTTCAGTCGTTCAGTCATGTCCGACTCTTTGTGACCCCATGGACCATAGCACGCCAGGCCCTCCTGTCCTGCGCTCTCTCCTGGAGTGTACTCAAGTTCATATTCATTGCATTGGTGATGCTATCTAGCCATCTCATCCTCTGCCGTGCCCTTCTCCTTTTCCCTTCAGTCTTTCCCAGCATCAGGGTCCTTTCCAGAGAGTTTTCTCTTCACATTAGGTGGCCAAAATATTGGAGCTTCAGCTTCAGTATCTGTCCTTCCAATGAGCACTCAGGGTTGATTTCCTTTAGGATGGATTGATTTGACCTCCTTGCAGTCCAGGGGACTCGTAAGAGTCTTCTCCAGCACCACAGTTCGAAAGCATCAATTCTTTGGCGCTCAGCCTTCCTTATAGTCCAGCTCTCACAGCCATACATTACTACTGGGAAAACCATAGCTTTGATTAGACGGACCTTTGTTGGCAAGGTGATGTCTCTGCTTCTTACTATGCTGTCTAGGTTTGCCATAGCTTTCTTCCCAAGGAGCAAGCGTCTTTTAATTTCATGGCTACAGTCACCATCTGCAGTGATCTTGGAGCCCAAGAAAGTAAAATCTGTCACTGCTTCCATTTCTTCCCCTTCTGTATGCCAGGAAGTGATGGGACCAGATGCCATGATCTTCGTTTTTTTAATGTTGAGTTTCAAACCAGCTTTTGCACTCTCCTCTTTCACCCTCAACAAGAGGCTCTTTAGATCCTCTTCACTTTCTGCCATTAGGGTGGTATCATCTGCATATCGGAGGTTGTTGATAATTCTCCCGGTAATCTTAATTCCGAGCTGTGATTCATCCAACCCGGAGTTTCTCATGATGTACTCTGCATGTAAGTTAAATAAGCAGGGTGACAATATGCAGCCTTGTCGTACTCCTTTCCCAATTTTGAACCACTCGGTTGTTCCATGTCTGGTTCTGACAGTTGCTTCTTGACCCTCGTACAGGTTTCTCAGGAGACAGGTAAGGTGGTCTGGTACTCCCATCACTTTCAGAATTTGCCACAGTTTGTTGTGATCCACACAATCAAAGGCTTTCGCGTAGTCAATGAAGCAGAAATAGTCGTTTTTCTGGAATTCTCTTGCTTTCTCCATGATGCAGCGAATGTTGGCGATTTGATCTCTAGTTCCTCTGCCTCTTCAAAACCCAGCTGGTACTTCCGGTAGTTCTCGGTTCGCATACTGCTGAAGCCTAGCTTGTAGGATTTTGAGCATCACCTTGCTGGCATGTGAAATGTGCACAATTGTATGGTAGTTTGAACACTCTTTGGCATTGCCCTTCTTTGGAATTGGAATGTAAACTAACCTTTTCCAGTCTTGCGGCCATTGTTGAGTGTTCCAAATTTGTTGGCATATTGAATGCAGCACTTTAACAGCATCATCTTTTAGGATTTTAAATAATCATCTAACAGCATCATCTTTCCCTTTCTGTTGTTTTCCTCGATTTCCTTGCATTGTTCATTTAAGAAGGCCTTCTTGTCTCTCCTTGCTATTCTCTGGAACTCTGCATTCAGTTGGGTATATCTTCCCCTTTCTCCCTTGCTTTTCGCTTCCCTTCTTTCCTCAACTACTTGTAAAGCCTCATCAGACAGCCACTTGGCTTTCTTGCATTTCTTTTTCTTTGGGATGGATTTTGTTGCTGCCTCCTGAACAATGTTACGGACCTCCGTCCATAGTTCCTCAGGCACTCTGTCTATCAGGTCTAATCCCTGAAATCTATTCCTCACCTCCACTGTATATTCATAAGGGATATGATTGAGGTCATACTTGAATGGTTTAGTGGTTTTCCCTACGTTCTTCAATTTAAGCTGAAATTTTGCAACAAGCAGCTCATGATCTGAGCCACAGTCAGCTCCAGGTCTTGTTTTTACTGACTGTACAGAACTTCTCCATCTTTGGCTGCAAAGGACATAATCAATCTGATTTCAATATTGACCATCTGGTGATGTCCATGTGTAGTGTCGCCTCTTGTGCTGTTGGAAAAGAGTGTTTGCTATGATCAGCGTGTTCTCTTGGCAAAACTCTTTTAGCTTTTGTCCTGCTTCATTTTGTACACCAAGGCCATGCCTGCCTGTTATCCCGGTGATTTCTTGACTTCCTACTTTAGCATTCCAATCCCCTATGATGAAGAGGACATCTTTTTTTGGTGTTAGTTCTAGAAGGTGTTGTAGGTCTTCACAGAACCGATCAACCTCAGCTTCTTCGGCATCAGTGGTTGGGGCATAGACTTGAATTACTGTGATGTTGAATGCTTTGCCTTGGATTCGTACTGAGATCATTCTATTGTTTTTAAGATTGTACCCCAGTACTGCTTTTCCCACCCTTTTGTTGACTATGAGTGCTACTCCATTTCTTCTATGGGATGCTTGCCCACAGTAGTAGATATGATGGTCACCTGAATTAAATTCACCCATGCCTGTCCATTTTAGTTTGCTGATTCCCAAGATGTCGATGTTGAATCTTGCCATCTTATGTTTGACCACCTCCAGCTTAACTTGATTCATTGATCTGACATTCCAGGTTCCTAAACAATATTGTTCTTTACAGCATCGGATTTTCTTTTCACCACCAGACACATCCACAGCTGAGTGTCCTTTCGGCTTTGGCCCAGCCGCTTCACTCTTTCTGGCGCTACTTGGAAATACCCTCTGCTCTTCCCCAGTAGTATATTGGACACCTTCCGACCTGAGGGGCTCATCTTCTGGCGTCATCTCTTTTAGCCTTGTGATACATTCCATGGGGTTTTCTTGGCAAGAATACTGGAGTGGGTTGCCATTTCCTTCTCCAGTGGACCACATTTTGTCAGAACTCTCTGCCATGACCTGTCCATCTTGGGTGGCCCTGCACGGCATAGCTTATGGCTTCACTGAGTTACGCAAGCCCCTTCGCCACAACAAGGCAGTGATCCATGAAGGGGGATCATGGGTTATGTGAGGGTGAAACAAAAATTTCCATTGGGTTTAACCCATTGGGTTAAACAACCCTCGTATAACCCAACAACAGGCCAGGCTACAGCTTGAATATTCAAAAAACGTCTGGCATGCGCCATGGCTCACTGTGGCTTAAGCCATGATTTGCAAACTGAGTCATTGTGTTATAATCCTGCAGAATTCTCTTTACTTCTGTGGGATTATTTCAGAGTAAGTGTTTTAATAACTGTAGCCTAAAGGTGGTTTTGAGTGGTTAATTAGGTAGTTCTTTCAGATTCACCAGAACAAAGCCAAGCTGCAACAATGGAAATTTTTACTAACTGATGAAATCGTTGGACAGCTGTTCATTTTTCATCTTATCTGCCCTCAAGGATATTCTGTTATAATAATCCTAGTCTGATTTTGTAGTGAACATCCATGTTAAACTGTTGTACAGTTTAGACAAGACAACCTAAGATAGTTAAGATTGTTGTCAACAGAGACAAGGCAGCTTCAAAGCTTAATGATATGCACAGAAACAGGAGACATGAGTTACATTTTATGTATTTATGCATATAGTTAACATCTGAAGCTACTCTTAGTTCAATATGTTGTGTACACTCTACAGGGAGTAAATGAGAAATTCATGTAATAGTAGAACAGAAATCGTAAGAGATAAAACAAACACAAGCTTGTGGCCCTCCAGATGTTTCAGCCTACAACTCCTGTCAGCCGTAGCCAACATAGCTGTTGGTGAAGGATCATGGGAGTTGTAGGCTAAAACATCTGGAGGGGTACATGAGATTGGAACAGAACAGGCAGAGCAGATTAAGGAATGCAACGGAATCAAGTAGTGATGAACCACACAATCTCTTCCACTGGCACTAAAAGCTGGATGAGTGATGCCCAAGTCTGGGAGACAGGGTTATTATTGTCTGTTTAGGATGGTGTTGTACGCCTTCTGAAAGAAGAGGTCTGTAGTCTGGGGAGTACTCTTACATCCTTCTCTGTCCCTGGAGGCCCAAGTGGCCATGGTGGCTTGGAGTTTCTTCTACCATTTTTGGCTAGTACACCATCTATGCCCTCTCCTGGACAGTAACCACAAGATTGGATTACTGCAAAGCACTCTCTGTGGGGCTACCCTTAAGGTTGGTCTGGAAGCTGCAGTTAGTGCAGAATGTAGCAGCTCAGCTGTTGTCAGGGGCTGTCCTTTTCTGCATGTAACTCCTTCACTGAGGGAATTGCACTGGCTGCCTATTTGCTATTTGGCCAGATTTAAGGTTTTGTAATTTTTGTATAAAGCCCTAAACAACTTCGGACCAAGTTATTTGAAAGTTCACCTTCTCCTTTATCAGCCTGCCTGGTCACTGGTTGGATGGGGTCTGTTTAGAGTCCACTCGGAGTATATTGGCTCCCCCTCTGTGGAATTCCCTGCCAGTTGTTCTCAGATAAGTGCCAATGTTGCTTTCAGCATCTGCTAAAGACATTTTTATTTAAGCAAGCTTTCTCTGAATGACCAGTCATGGTTTTATTGTGTAACTGGATTTTAAATGTTTTTCATCTTTTATGTTTTGATACTTTTTGCTTTACTGTTCACCACTTGGGAATCTTTTTTAGATATAGAGCAGTTTATAAATTCTGTAAATATAAACAAACATTTATTGGGAATTTAGTGCAGACTTTCAGGGAACTGTAATACCTCAAATGCAATGGTTACCTGTTGAAATTATGGCCATACCATATTATGCCTGCACATGCAAAATCACTGCCACAGGGAGAAGGCTAGGCTAAATTAGATGCTTTCTTCCTGGATGTATGAGTCTTCCACATTCAAAGAGCTTTTCAAGTGGAGGTGTCTCAAGTCTCACATATGTATTCTAGAAGTGGTATGGTATGGGTCTATGCAGGACATAGCATGGAAAGAGTAGTGGAAATCAAACACTTCAAGGAGGGTCACTAAGGAGGAGAGTAGCCTGAATTTTCTGGAAGCAAATCGGGATCTAAAAGTCTGAGAGAAAAGACTCTTGGGCAGTCAACATACAGGCCATCATTACTATAAGAAACATTCTCTGAAGAGTTTGATCCTTACTATTGAATTGCAATGTAATACAGGAAATTAGTTTTACATTTCTGGTATAGCTTTCTGGGGAAATCTTAAACTCTGCTTAAACCTTGCTGGTCATAATATCTACCTCCCCTTTCTTTAAAATTATTGGTAATTTTATACTTCTGAAATAACAGTTGTCTGTCCTTTTTAAAGATCCTTTAAAATGTTTTATTGTGTGAAAATATAAGCCATCTTTTGAGAAATATTAACAGAGTAAAACTACAAACTTCATTATCTTAGATGTTATTGCAGTAGAAGGGCCATCATTTCCACTGGATCATCCCACAGCACTCCTTTAACATTTAAAGTCTCATCACCATGTGAGCAAGGCCAATCATGTAAATTTTCACCATATATTTGTTGTTCATCTAGGATCAGGGTAACAATTAGGTGGTAAGAGACCCCACAATTACCTGACCCCATGGTGGCAGGTCCTTAAACAGTACACTGGTATTGTGGGATGTGCCCATGTAAAACTGGCTCCTTTGCTGGTGCTGTAAAGGGTATCCTATACCCAATACACATTGCCATGACAATGCCATATAGAAATGGTGGATTGGATACAGATTTAGATGCATGCAACTGGGCTGGTGGAAGCAGACTTCCGCACTCCTTACATCCCAGAGCAACACCCATCCCCTGTAAATGCTACACAGAGAGTAGGGGGACCCTGCTGAATGAGGTGAGCTGTGATGTGTTTGTGGGGAAGGGGGTCCCTGAAAATTGGGCAGAGGCACCTTCTGTTGGTGGAAGGCAGATCCTGGATCCAGCCTGTTATATATAAACACTATCTTCATCAGCCCTTATGGCCTAGTAACAGTGAAAGTAATACAGGTGGCTTTATTCATATCGTATATTATATATTATATAATATTCATAATTTGGGTTCAGGATTTTTTCAGCTGTGAAATGATTTGCATTGTCCAAAGCAACAGCACCTGTGCTACTCAACATCATTGTTTTTTGTATTGCTGTCAGTACTGGCCCTGGCACAAGCGTGACTGGAAAATGTTTCCAGCATGAAGTAGGACACCACCCTTCTTGGAGTCTGCCACCACTCTGTGTTTACTCCCTGGCTGGTGAGTTGTAGAGGCAGCTTGCCACTTTGGAGACTTGAGGTAGAGAGGGGAGAATGGCCAGCCAAGCCTCCTGTCACTGTGGAGATGAATCAGCCCATTTCTTCCCAGTCTCCTTAAAGCAACAGACTTTCTTAGAAACCTTAACCTAACTCACGGAGTGTAAACCTGAACAATAAGGCTGGTGAGGGATATAAGCAGCCAAGCTTTAATATTCCAAATGGTAAGATTTTTTTTAAAGATTTGAGTTATGAAGGTATGAGTGAGAGAGGGCTAAGTAGTAAAAAATAAACAACACTATCATCAAGATAAATTTTGGCAAGTTTAAAAGGTTCTACATTTACATGCATGGATCTTCCAGGTGGTCAAGAACATAAGTAGAGCTATGCTGATTTTGTTTATTTCGTATCCAGATCAAACTTTGCTCTGCCAAGATGTAGCCACTAGGGATGTCGGAGAATTTCTCCACGAATCTCCGGGAGGCCGAATGCCAACGCATTCGGCCCCCTGAAATTGGTGGGGAAATTCTCCGCCACCCCCCCCCCGGGATGGAACTTACCTCGTGCAAATGTCCCTCTCGGCGGCGGGTCCTGGCGGCGGTTCGGCGGCGGCAGCCGGTCTTCCGACCGGCCACCGCCGCCGCCATTACAAAGTAAAAAAACAAAAACAAAACGTGATAGGCTACGTAAAGATTTACGTAGCCTATCACGGCTAGATTTTCAAAGTCAGCCATGATAGGCTATGTAAAGATTTACGTAGCCTATCACGGCTGACTTGGGGGGGGGGGAAAGCGCGTACGCAAATGGCAGCGCCCATGGGCGCCGCCATTTGCGTTCCTTATTTGGGCACGGGTAGCCTACGTAAAGATTTGCATAGACTATGGTGAAAATAAGGGCAACGCTATGGGCGCCGCCATTTGCGTACGCGCTTTTTTTTTTTTTTCAAAGTCAGCCGTGATAGGCTACGTAAAGATTTATGTAGCCTATCACGGCTGACTTTGAAAATCTAGCCGTGATAGGCTACGTAAATCTTTACGTAGCCTATCACGTGTTTTTATTTTTTACTTTACTTTTTTCTTTCACGGCCAGAGAGGCAGGGCGCTCCCCTCCGGCCAGAATTTCACCGGGGAGGGACGGGGCACCTCCCCACCCACCAAGAATTTTGGGGGAAGAAACGGAGCGCCTCCCCCCCCACCGAAAAAAGCTGCGGGACCAGGGAAGGGACTTTCGTCCATCCCTAGTAGCCACTGCCACAGCTCTGTCATTAACTTGCTGCAGATTGTCAACAGTACAAGACTCCAGCAGTAATCGACACACCATCAGATGCGCTGGGTCTTGGATTTCTCCACATTCACATAATACATTGTCATCAGCCAACAGCCCCCACTTAAATAAATTCATCTTACACCTTGGTACCTTTACCCTCATCCTGTTCATCGTCCTCCAAACTATATAAGGGAGAGTATTTCCAGCGGCCATTTCTTCCTTCATTAAAATACTCGTCAGTAATCTCATTCCTCCATTTACTTATTTGATTCTGTTCTTTGGTCCCCTCTAGGATATTAGTTCTTGACATAAAAATAAGGGCAACGCTATGGGCGCCGCCATTTGCGTACGCGCTTTTTTTTTTTCAAAGTCAGCCGTGATAGGCTACTTAAAGATTTATGTAGCCTATCACGGCTGACTTTGAAAATCTAGCTGTGATAGGCTACGTAAATCTTTACGTAGCCTATCACGTGTTTTTTTTTTTTACTTTACTTTTTTCTTTCACGGCCGGAGAGGCAGGGCGCTCCCCTCTGGCCAGAATTTCACCGGGAAGGGACGGGGCGCCTCCCCACCCACCAAGAATTTTGGGGGGAGAAACGGAGCGCCTCTCCCCCCACCGAAAAAAGCTGCGGGACCAGGGAAGGGACTTTCGTCCATCCCTAGTAGCCACTGCCACAGCTTTGTCATTAACTTGCTGCAGATTGTCAACAGTACAAGACTCCAGCAGTAATCGACACACCATCAGATGCGCTGGGTCTTGGATTTCTCCACATTCACATAATACATTGTCATCAGCCAACAGCCCCCACTTAAATAAATTCATCTTACACCTTGGTACCTTTACCCTCATCCTGTTCATCGTCCTCCAAACTATATAATGGAGAGTATTTCCAGCGGCCATTTCTTCCTTCATTAAAATACTCGTCAGTAATCTCATTCCTCCATTTACTTATTCGATTCTGTTCTTTGGTCCCCTCTAGGATATTAGTTCTTGACATAAAACACTTTCTAGATCTAAGTCAACGAATTGGGGGAATATATCCGCTCAAAGGGTGACAAGAATCAGTCTCTTGCTTAGTTCTTTCGGTATCTGCTTCTACTTCTCTTCTAATCTTAGGTGGGGCAATGACAACAAGAGAATATTCAGCTATGCTGAATCAAACCAAAGATCTGTCTAATCCAACATACTATTCACACATTGGACAACCAGCTACTTGTGGGAACTCAAATAGGACATGAGTTCAGTGGCACCCTCCAGCTCGTATTCCCCAGCGACTGGTATACAGAGGCACACGGCCTCCAAAACTGGAGGTGATGAATAGCCAACATGACTAGTAGCTGTTGATAGTCCTATCCTCAATGAATTTGTCTAATCCCCTTTTAAAACCATCTAAGTTGGTGGCCATCACTACATCTTGTGGTAGTGAATTTCTTGGTTTAACTTTGCACTGTGTGAAGACCTTCCTCTTTTCATCTGTCCTGAATATCCCACCATTCCACTTCATGGGATGAGCCCAGGTTCTAATCTTATGGGAGACAGAAACAACTAGGGAAGAAGACAAAAATGAGTAAAAATCACCTCACCTATATGTTGGCTGGCAAAAGGGTGGATAAAGGAGCACAAACAATGGAAAGCTGACTTGGGACAGCCCAGGGAGATCTGCTGTTATGAGCAATTATTGCTTTGTCTAGATGCGGGGGTGGGGGTGGGGTGGGGGGAGGTGAGAAGCAATGCCATTTCCTGGCTGTCATGCTAGCCAGTTTGATCACCCAAGTCTCACAAATGAACAGGGGAAATATGTATGGGCTTAATCTTGAAGGAAAGGACTCCCTGATCTAGGGAATTCTTAAAGGGACAGGCAGGGTTTGGATAGGCCTTTGTAAGAATGCTACTAGCTGTTTCTTTGGTAATCATCAATGTCCTGAAGCAATCCTCATTGTTAGGAAATGGTTTATGGCACTATGGGGAGAAAATTAAAGAGCCCATTGAGTGTGGATTCTATTCCAGTGCTACCTATGCAGATTTAGCTGGCTTGATTTTACTTTTCACCAAAACACTCAGGGAGAAAAAAGGCTTCCAAATGAGTAAGTTAGATAGATAGTGAGCCAGCCTCCATGTTGTTGTCAAAGGACATTATTATTGGGTGAAATCTCTGGGTATTTATTTCTGTTTTTATATAGAGTCAGTATAGGTCCGCATAGTTAAAGCAGTGGTATTCCCCGTAGGAATCTATGGCTGCGAAAGCTGGACCATAAGGAAGGCTGAGCAAAGGAAGATAGATGCTTTTGAACTGTGGTGCTGGAGGAAAATTCTGAGAGTGCCTTGGACTGCAAGAAGATCAAACCAGTCCATACTCCAGAAAATCTAGCCAGACTGCTCACTTGAGGGAATGATCTTAAAGGCAAAACTGAAGTACTTTGGCCACATAATGAGAAGACAGGATACCCTGGAGAAGATGCTGATGCTAGGGAAAGTGGAAGGCCAAAGGAAGAGGGGCCGACCAAGGGCAAGGTGGATGGATGATATTCTGGAGGTGACGGACTCGACCTTGGGGGAGCTGGGGGTGGCAACGGCCGACAGGAAGCTCTGGTGTGGGCTGGTCCATGAAGTCACGAAGAGTC
The DNA here is from genome assembly GCF_057233095.1 of Heloderma suspectum. Classification (NCBI taxonomy): domain Eukaryota; kingdom Metazoa; phylum Chordata; class Lepidosauria; order Squamata; family Helodermatidae; genus Heloderma; species Heloderma suspectum. Next base: position 72,433,396 of record NC_139460.1, on the reverse strand, counting down.
AGAAGCGACTGACCGAATAAACAACAACAACAACAACTGTATTATAGATGCCTCATAACAGAAGTTCTCTGGGTATCTCACAAACAAACAGAATATTAAAATACAATATAAAAGCCATTAAAATACAGTAAAGGCCATTAAAATACAATATAAAAACTATTAAGGCCAAAAGCACTATTAAAAATGTACATTTTTAAATTGAAAGGTGCAGGTTAAAAAAAATACAAACAGTCCTATGCATGTTTTCTCAGAAGTAAATTTCACTGAGTTAAGAGGGGTTTTCAGCTGGTGCTGAAAAGACCATAAATATGGCATCAGGTGAGCCTCTCTAGACTATCCGTTCCAGAACTAGGGTGCTTCAACCAAAAGGCCCCCTGCCTAGTGGTTACCTGCCTCATCTCATTTGGTAGGAACACACAGGGCGGGAAGAACTTAAGGTTTGGGTAGGTACATATGGGAGAAGGCAATCTTTCAGGTTACTTGGTCCCAAGCCATTTAGGGCTTTAAAGGTTAAAACCAGCACTTTAAATTCAGCCCAGAGATTGGCTGGGAGCCAAAGTGGCTGACAAAGCACAGGTGTAAAGTGTTCAAAATGCCCAATGCCAGTTAACAACTTGCATCCCTATTCTGGACCAGCTGTAGTTTCTGAACTGTTTTTAAAGGCAGGTCTATGTAGAACTCATTGCAATGGTCGGAACGGAATAGTTTGTTATCAGAGTATGATTGTCCTTTGGTGCCATGTTACTTCAGTATTATAATATAATGAAAACTGTTTACCATTAGTTGTAAATGGAAAGTGCTTTTTGAATTGAGTAAGAATTGAGAGTTGCCACTTTGACCTTATGTGCTTTCAGCAGGCTCTTTTTTTATCATGACTTTAAACAATTGAATTTTTCCCCTTCAGCAACAACAGACGGTGAATAGTCTGGTAAATAAGACAGAATACAGCTGGTTTCATTAGCAAGTGTCAAGATCGCTATCTATTTTTCTTCCTTTTGTTATGCAGCTATATTTTACTTGCTATAGGGAGAAAAATTAAGTTGTTTCTGGAAGAGATGTTAACAGGGAGGAACTCAACTATAATTAATAGCCATTGTATATCTCTGTGCGATTCAACATTAAAACTGTTCCAGCTGCCAAAATACAAGCCTAAATGACTTCTATACTTTCAAGGGTATGCAGACGGCATATACAATGAATGAATCCAGATCCACAATCAAGGAGAAAAGGAGGTTTGAAAAATGCAGGCTGTCATATATACATAAGTACACACCCCCCTCTGAAGTCAGACTGTACTTCCAGGACAGGAACAGCTTGGGATACTGATCATTCTCCCAATAGCCACCAAGGGATTTACATTCCAGCATATCACGCTACTTCAGGGAATGTGGCTGAGAATAGTGAAACCTGAAAACATTCTAGGAAAGAGAGTTCCCTACCACTATAGTCAGCCATGTCCCATGTGTGTAAAATGTGCTCTGTAGCAAACCTTAACACCTCAGAGAGAAAGGCACATGAAGCATATGCCTAGGTAATGCTTGAATAGCCAGTGATAGCAAACCTCAATATAGAAACATGTTTTAAAGCACACAGAGAACCCCCCCATCAAACCAGAACTTCCAGTTTAGCCTTGATTAGCAAACCATAACCGTTACTGATTAGAATACAATAAGAAAAACACGTTTTAATTGCTTTTAACATGCATTAAAAGATTTATTGTAATTGTCCCCTTCTTTTGCCCTTACTGTATTTTGTAGGCCCTTCCTCTCTGTCGTTTGAGCCATGATATGTGGGCAGTAAATAATAGTTTCCATAGTAATCTATGTATTGGTGGATATGCACATAGCCTTCACTAGGGCGAACAGAATTTTTAAGAAAAACCTTTAAAATGTTACAGGCATTGCTAAGGGGTGTGTGTATGCATGTGCATGTGTGTTATTCATCACCTCTCTTACTGTGAGTGTGATCGACCAGGTATGGCAGATGTAGTTAATCAGTTGCAGCAGTACTGAGAGCTTATGTCAGCTTTCCCCAGGTACTGCCTGAAGTGCTCGACAAAAATCCAAAAGCAAGATCATCACCCTGTTCAAGCTTTGTCTTCCACAGCTAGACAAAATGGGCTATTAGTCCTGTTAGTGACACTGTCGGTTCCTAATCACATGGAGAACCTATGCGCATACAGCTATGTGCCTGCAGGTGCCCCTTATCAGATCTTCCACTCCCTGGTCAGGGGTGTACGGACACTAAGGCACAGTAATATTGGGGGAAGTGCCAACAGGTGTGGTCCCCCTCCCCCTCCATGTGTTTACATACCCTCAAGCATTGATAAAACAGCCCAGGTAATCCCTGTGCAATAGAACTTAATAAAACCTTTATGGTGTTTTTTAAAACAATTAGGAACATGTATAACTCATCTTTCCACTGTCAAAGCAGTGCTCAAGGTGGCTTACATCACCACATTAAACACAAAAAACAACAATATTCAATGGAACAGGCTTAAGATTTCACTTTTCATTCGTTTCGTATAACCAACTACTCACATGGTTCAGCAGTATGGAAAGAATCTCAATTTGAATCTCGCAATCCAGATTCAAGAAATCCCACGATCCATTTTTCGGGGGGGGGGGGGACCATTGTGGAAGAGTTACCATGTGGTTAAGGTTGTCTTCTGGAGGCACATTCTAGGAAACCTGTGAATTAGCATTTTCTGATAGCTGAAATAAGAGATATCCGGAATATGGTATATAATTTTACCATATGGAAATTATTTCACAAGAACACATTGACTGTGTAAAAATTGAAGAAGAAAAGTCACCGCATGGTGACTTACTGAAAAGTTGATCATGGGAATCAGTCTTCAAACAAGCTTAGTGCCAATTTTGTATCCATCCATGTTTAAATTCCATTAATACAAGTAACAATGCAATCCTATACATGTTTATTCAGAAGTAAGCACCACTGAGCCTGGTGGGCCTTACTACCAGGTGTGTGTTTATAGGATTGCTGCCTAAAGTGCACAGAGAGCTTCTGTTCACTTCAGTGAACCAAATGCCTATATCAATTAATTTCAAAAATAAGCAGGATATAAACAATTTATGCTGTTTCTCCACCTATAAAACTCTTATCGATAGATTCTCCTGGGAATTCAAAATATTTTCACTTCTGTATTCTGCCCTATCCCGCAGGAGAAGGCATCTTTCAGTTCTGGATGTAGTGTTATGGTACAAAAGTGCAATAACAACTCCACAAAAGCCACTCATCATTGCAACCATGAAACTTACTTAGCTAAAATAATAAATCATCACATGAATTTTAAGATCTTCTGCTGCACTGAACTAGAACCTCTGCCAGTCTCTCTTTCTGCCAATCACTGGAGGAAGGGATTTCCTGAAAGCAGAACTGATTCAAGCACAGCATGGAAGCAGAAAAATCCATCTACAACGCATTTAGTAATGTTAATGTTGTTTTGGAAATGACATTTAAACCATGCATGATGTCATCTGATTTGCAAAAGGAGAACATTATGAACTGCATAGAAATGCCTGTGTAACAAAACTTTGCATGGTTTATCTTTGTAAATAAAAACAACTTCAGGAGAAGTGTCAAAGAGGTATTTAACCCTTTCTGTACGTGCCGTTTTCCCACTACAACTCTGTTCTCCAAGCTGCTTTTTTCCCTGCAAGCTTTCAGTTACAATTTCCCTTGGAACTTATCAGAAAGGAACACAACTTGTGTGGGGCAATTTGCAAGGGAAAAACATCCAGCAGGGAAAAGGATAGGTTTCCCATGCCATCTATCCATGCAAAAATGCCTTCCTCCTGATGCTGCACCCGTGCGGCTTCCAGAAACATAGGCTTTTCTATCATATGGTTATGTATGTCACTAGCAACACACTCCATAATGCTGTGGGTGCTGCTGGCATGGAGAGCCAGTGTGGTGCAGTGGTAAGAACGTCAGTCTAGGATTCAAGGTTCAGATCTCTACTCAGCCATGAAGCTTACAAGGGTGACTTTGGGCCAGTCACCATCTCACAACTTAATTTACCTCACAGGCTTCTTGTGATGATAAAGGTGGGGAGAAAGATGGTTGCCCTCTTCACTGGGTGAAAAGTGGGATATGAATGTAATAAATGAATACACGTAACCATGCAATTTGCTCTAACCATATGGCTGAAAGTTGAATACATATCAGGAGTGGCATTGGCAGCAGCCTATCAGACAGAAACAGCTGAATCAATGGATGTGATATAAAACAATTATAAGATTCACGATTCAGTACATGTTATTTTCCCAAGATTGCTCCTTAACACAAGCCTACAATGACATTTACATGAGTAACCTTTGATGGATCAAACCTATTAGATTTTCTTCAAGGTTTTCTCAAATTGTAGGCTTCATTGACTTTAGTTTCATGTATTTAAATCAGAAATAATAATAAAAAAACATGGCAACTGTTTTATCCTTTTTCACTTATTTTTCTTAGGCAAATATATGCAAAGGAAAATAAGGAGTCACAGCCAGGCAAATACTAGCAGTGATGTTATGCTGTAAAACAAAATATCTGCCTAGAGCAAATTTTCACAGCTGAGACATAAAATCTTTGAAAGGCAGCATTTATAATGAAGATTATGACAAAAACATTACTTGAGTTGGACTACAGTCACTCCAGTCACTGAAAACTATACTGCACAAAATTGCCCTGGAAGCCAAAAGACTCAAGTGAGAAGAAGTGCATGTAACCATAATATCAAACCCATCTGCTTGATTTTGTGGGATCAGTTTCAGTTCCTGCGGCCTGATAATGTGGACAAGGTGCTTGCAGCAATGCGATCTCTGCCCCTCCTGGCTAATAAAAGCTAGCCAAGGGGGTATGACTGGGTGGGTCCAGGGAGTGATAAATGCTTCTCTGCGGGAAAGGATGGTCCCTGCTGTCCCTAAGGAGGTAGTAGTGTGACCACTCCTGAAGAAGCCCACCATGACCCAATGGCATTACACAACTACCGCCGAGTCGCAAATACCCCTTTTCGAGGGAAGGTACTTGAGAGGGTTGTGGTGGAGCAACTGCAGGCACCCTTGGAGGATACTGATTATCTAGACCCATTCCAGTCTGGGTTTCGATCTGGTTATGGGACTGAAGCAGCCTTGGTCGCCCTGATGGATGACCTTTATCAAGAGAGGGACAGGGGGAGTACAATCCTATTAATTCTGCTTGATCTCTCATTGGCTTTTGATACCATTAACCATGATATCCTTCTGGACTGACTCTGTGAGATGGGTATTGGAGGCACCATGCTACAGTGGTTCCAGTCCTACTTATGGGGCCAATTTCAGAGAGTAACATTGGGTGACGTTTCCTCAGCCCCTTGGCAATTGAGCTATGGGGTCCTGCAGGGTACCATCTTGTCTCCAGTGTTGTTAAACATCTATATGAAGCTGCTGGGAGAGTTCATTAGAGGATATGGAGCTAAATCAGTAGGCTGATGCTATGCAGCGCTATCTCCCTGTGACATGTGAATCAGGAGAGGCTGTGCAAGTCCTGAATCAGTGCCTAGACTCAGTAATGGGCTGGATGAGGGCCAGTAAACTGAAGCTGAATCCTGGCAAGACAGAAGCTTTGTGGGTGAGTGGTCCTGAGTCTGGGGGATAGGCTCGTTGCCTGTTCTGGATGGGGTTGCACTCCCTCTGAAAGATCAGGTTCATAGTCTGGGGGTACTCCTAGATCTGTCATTGTCGCTGGAGGCCCAAGTGGCTGTGGCAGCTTGGAGTGCCTTTTACCAGCTTTGGCTGGTTCACCAGCTATAGCCTCTCCTGGACAGGGATAGCTTGGCCACAGTGGTACAGGTATTAGTAACCTCAAGACTGGATTACTGCAATGTGCTCTATGTGGGGCTGCCCTTAAGGCTGGTCTGGAACCTGGAACTAGTGCAGAATGCAGCGGCTTGGCTATTGCTGGGAGCTGCCCATTTTCAGCATGCAGCTCCTTTGCTGAGGGAACTGCACTGGCTGCCTATTTGCTACCAGGCCAACTTCAAGGTATTAGTGTACAAAGCCCTAAACAACTTGGGACCAGGATTCCTGAGAGAGCACCTCCTTTACCAACCTGCCTGGTCACTGAGGTCATCAGAGGGCATTTTCCTGGTGGTTCCACATGGACCCATGGCATGGTTGGAGTCCACCAGGAAAATAGCCTTCAGTCTGGTGGGCCCCTTCCTGTGGAATTCCATGCCTTTGGAGGTCAGGCAGGTGCCAACGTTGTGTTCCTTCAGACGCCTCCTGAAGACATTGTTATTTTGAGAGGCCTTCCTTGCGTGACCAGCCGCAGTTTATTAAATTCTACCTTACTGGAACGTGTCTTTTAAAAATTGTTTTTAACTGTTTTAACCTGGTGTTTTATTCTTTTATCTTTGTTGTTTACTGCTCTGAAATCTTCTGATGTGGAACAGTATATGAATATAGTAAATAAAATAAATAAACTGTGTATGCAGGGGGAGAAATTTTAAACTGTGAAGCGGGGATTTAGAGACAAGAATCGAATGACATTAATCCAACCCACTGAGCTAAATCTTCTTAGCCATCTACACAATATTTCTGATTGCTTAATTAACCAATGGGACATGACAGAGTGTGAAGTGTGTTGTGTTAATTCTTACTTAGTGCATTAGGCACAAAGGCAGAGGGCAAGTACTGTCAACGCAGCCAGGCTTAGATTAATAACCCACAGTTTGTGCACTGCTGCACTGCATTACAATTAGGAAATGATCGTATTAAAAATATTTATATTGTTAATGAAATCACGAAGCTGAGATGTGGCTGTTACCAGTATTGGTCTAAGCTGCAGAGCAGTGAAGGGATCAGCTCAGTCCTTTTGTCATATATGTATGTTGTGCTGATTTATCAGTGAAAGAAATATAGCCCCTTCTCTCACACATATACACACAAGCATTCTGAAGAATCTCAATTTTGATTTTTTGTTATTTATTTATAATTTATTTTAATAATTTATTTTAACAATTTATACCCTGCATTTGCATTAGCCATAAGGTAGCTAACAAGGTAAGATAACAAAAAGTTAAACAATAAAAACAGTAACAAATGACAAAACAGCAGATTAAAAAGCAACAGTAGCTGGCAGCTAAGAACCCACTTTTAGACTCCACAGAAATTTAACATCTGCTGTTAAATCCATTTTGAAGGAGAATGACCAACCATCAAGTGTTATTAATTTAAGCCTGATAGAACAGGATGAACCACCTGATGTCTGAAAGATAGAGACAGTTTGCATGACACAAGAGTGGTTAATAAGCCACAGTGTCTTGTTAATCACCCTGTGCATGCTGGTTGCAGGCTGGCCGATGTCCCTAATTACCATCACTGGGTGTGGCTTGTTGTTACATTTGAACCCTGGGAGGGTGGGGTGGTTAGCAAACCACCCAGAACGCATGGTCTGTTGTGGTGTTGCTGAGTGGTTTGTTAACCACCCCCAGCCACCCACCCTTGTCAGGTTCCGACATAACAGCAACCAATGCCCGGCAAGGGTAATTAGGGGAAAGAGCTGGCTCAAGTGAGGGTGGCTAGCAAGCCAATATTGCCTGTTAACCAGCCTTGTGTTGTGCAAATCTAGTCATAGTAAAGAAGGGACCTTGTAAACCTACCTAGGGGGAGAATTCTGGGGAAGTGTCAGCAGTGTCAGGGTGGAAACTGAGCCCATAGAGCCCCAGAGCAGTTCTGATTCTGAGGAAGAACAGCAATCTGTGGGAGAGGAGCTCACTCATCTCACAAGCACAGCAGCTGGCAGAGATTCCTCCTTCCAGCATTCCTGAGAGAGATAGTGACCCTGGCAGTGAGACAGCGCTGGAGGGGGGCTTGCTGGATACTCGGTGCAGACGCAGGGAGCGACGACACATGGAGGGTGCCGAAAGGAGGCGCTCCGTTAGTTTGGTGCTAAAACAATGGTTGCGTCCTGAGGACCCAAGGGTAAGAGGGAGGATCTCTCCATAGCCCATAAGTTCAGAGTCTTCCTGTGGTTCTCCTTCAAATGGGGACCAACTGCCATACCTGGAGCTTAGGCTACTCTGCTATCTATCTCCAGTGCAGTTCCTTGCTTAGTCGCTAGTGATTAGTATCTGTAAGAGTCATAAAGGAATAAAGCCTTGGAAAGAATCCTTGTCGTCTGTGTCCTGAGTTGGCTATTGGAGGGGACTGTAAGAGGTAGCTAGGGTGCTGTGCTCCTGACAAGCAGCTTGGGGGAAACTCCAAGGTTTGCAGAAGTACAAAAAAAAACCTTTAGAAAAAAACACTAAGGTGGGAAAAAGAAATAAAGCCATTGAGAAGTGAGCATGCTCAGTGGCCACAGAACACTAAATATCTGTTGTGGGGGTGGGGGAGTGGGGAGAGAAGGTAATGGAGCATCCTGGAAAAGGGTGGCTGACTGGAACCCTGAACAGAAGCACTTTTTACTCATTTTGTTTATAGGTCCCACTTGTTTCATCCGTTAGGGTATTCCCACCCCCGAAAGTAGAATTCTAGATCAGAACATGTAGATGACCTTGATATGGCTTATGGCCAAAGGTACTATACAAAATTGAACAAAAACCATGAAATAAAGCACATTTTACTGAACCTTTATTTCATATTGAAGCTCTGGGGCAAGCCAGTCGACGGCAGATCTATCAAGCCCATATGCCTGTAATACTTACACTAGTCATAAAAAGGAAGCGGCATGATTAGGGCTCACTATGACATTAAAAACTCAGACTGTCAGTTCCAGAAAATGAAAATTTTATTTATGGGAGCTGTGAGTCCCAGAAATTATATGCATTATTTTGGCAGTCCAGCTGATTTATGGTGCAGGGAAAGGAATTAGTATTCACTCAAAAGTAGTGAGAATATGTATTTTTGCAGTATAACCTGCTGCAGTGAAAGAAGAAAAAAATATTTCTGTAATAACTGGATATCAAAGAAGTATCGACACCTAAAAGGGGGGCGGGGTGATATTACTATTGCACATTAGTAGCTGTTGTACACTTAGTTAAAATAAAACACACCAAATATATTCTGTAAATACTAATTTGTTTACATACAGTATTATGTTTTCATAATAGTGATTTTTCACCTTATTGTTTTGTCAATAAATCATAGACAAAACTTAAATTTGTCTTATAATCTTTACTGTCCGGAGTTATAAAGAGATGTTGTCTTTTCTTTATATTTTTAATGGCTAGAGATCTGAGAGATTAGCTAACAATCACAGCATATGGCAGAGAATTGATATTCAAAAGAACTGAATACTTGGTTCTACCATTAAAATAAATGAGAGCTATTTGTACTTTGTAGCTTGAAAATTAAGCCATAGCTGCTTTGCTATTGCCCTATACCACCATTACTTACCACCAATTTCCTGCTTTTCATTTATCATCCACAAAGGCCAAATTTTTGTTCACTTCTTGTCAGATGAAACCTGTGAAGTGTATACTAGTACAAAAGTGGTAAAATTATGTACTGTTAGATCATTCAGCTTTTTTCTTTATAATGTCCCTGTTGCAAAAACAATAATAAAAAAGCTCTTTAATGCCAGTTAAAATAGTTTGATAAACTTTGTTATTTACTGAAAGAGTTTAGTATTTTACTTTTAAATATATATCTCACTCATATGTATGATGCAGTTCAGTTTCTTTATTATTGGAGTACTTTCATGGGAACCAATCCATTCAATGAGGAAAATACAACCCCGAATTCCTTGGATTAATAGCAATCCCTTTGGATCACTGAAGTGTGGAACATCTTTTTTCAGTCTGCCAAATGCAGAATGCAGTTCTTGAATCTACTTTTTAAATTGAATGGAAATTACTGCAACATATTTCTTCTGGTGTGTGTGTGTGTCTGTCTGATAATCATTTTCATGATATCCTTTCCCATTATATTTTGTTATGATGCAGTTGTGATTCGGATAATATTCAGTCATAGAAGCTGAAGTGTAACACTGGGCCATATGTTGGAGGTATATTTTGGCTCTAACTAGGGATGTACGAAAGTGACTTACCTTTCGCAGATTATGTTGATGGGGGGGGAGGCGTTCCGTCCCTCCCCCCGGAATCCTGGCCGGGGGGGGAGGCGCTCCGTTCCTCCCCCCGGAATCCTCGAACGGCCAGCTGTGCTCCGCGGCAGCTCTGCAGAGCAGCCGGCCAGGCCCAGCCCAGCCAGGCCAGAGCCGTCCGCAGCCGGATTTCCGGCCGCAGAGGGCTCTGGGTAAAAACAACAACAACAACAACAACCGCGTATGCAAATGGCGGCGGCTACAGCCGCCGCCATTTGCATTCCTTCTTTTTGGCCGTCTTAATCTACGTAAATATTTACGTAGACTATGACGGCGAAAATCAAGGGGAACGTAAATAGCGTAGCGGGCGCTATTTGCGTCCCTTTTTCATTCACCGTTTTAGCCTACGTAAATCTTTACGTAGGCTAAAACGGCGAATCAAAAGGGGACGTAAATAGTGCCTGCTACGCTATTTGCGTTCCCCTTGATTTTCGCCGTCATAGTCTATGTAAATATTTACATAGATTAAGATGGTAAAAAGAAGGAATGCAAATGGCGGCGGCCGTAGCCGCCGCCATTTGCATATGCATTTTTTTTTTTTAAACTCACCCCCAACCATGATAGGCTACGTAAAGATTTTCTTTTCACGTCTTTTTTTCTTTTTTTTTAAACCTAGCCATGATAGGCTACATAAATCTTTACGTAGCCTATGATGTCTTTTTTTCTTTTTCACAAGCCTGGAAATGACGGCGGCGGCAGCCGGTCGGAAGACCGGCCGCCGCCGGAGCCGCCGGAGCCGCCGCCACTGGAGCTGCCGCTGCCCGGAAGATCCGCCCCAGGTAAGTCTCATCCCGGGGGGGATCCGTGGGGGGGCGGGGGGTGGCAGGCCATTCTGCCACAGATTTCAGGGGGCGAAATGCACTGGCATTCAGCCTCGCCGAGATCCATGGCGGAATTCTCTGACATCTCTAACTGCTAGTTTGTAGAAATTCTATCCCCTAAATTGGAGACAGGGAGTACAGTCAACTACAGAACATTCATACTATCCCCATCCCCTGCAATCTTGCCCACTGATAGCACAATCCTATATAATTCTTCTCAAAATTAGGTTGTAGGAGTTAAAAGGTTATATGATTGCAGCTTAATCTGGTGATTTATAAAGGCAAAGTGTGAAATATATCACTGACCAGTGCTGTTTCACCTTGTTTCTGTGCAGAAATCTCCAGGAGAGCTCTATGCAATGTCTAGAGAGATTGGACATAATACAGATTTTTGGCAGCAATGTGCTATAGATTTTTGGAAGCATTTCAGTGAAGACATGATGAAGTAGAGAGAGTAAGATAGGTAACATGTCCTATATAGATAGGGATGAACAATCCCACCAATAAGATTATGGTGAGCTGCACCAGGCACTAAGTTATTCAGGCGAAGACATAATATTATTTTATGCATACCGAGAGTATATTGCCATTTGACCCCTTAAACTGGCATGCATAATTCTTTTGGACAAGTTGGTGTTCCAGTTTATTATATCCTCGAGGACAATACAAGAAATAACTTTTCTGTTTCATTAAATGTGGCACATGTTGTTAAAAGTTATATTCTTGCACATTCTGTATTTATGCTGAGCATGAGTAAGACTATAGTAATCATGTGTTTCTTTGGCTTACTCATTATGCAGGGCATGTCAGTCAGCAGAACAAGTTCACAAAAAGACCAAGAGCTATGAAACGCTTGGGTAAAAAATAGGAAGTTATTATAGGCCAGTGGCTTTCAGGCTTACAGTCAAATAAAGTAAAACTGGAAAAAAACCTTCTCAGTGACAGCAGTCTAGCTATTCCCGAGAGGTTACAGTTTAAGGCTAGGCCATCAAACCCTGGGCAAAATTTCCATATTACTTGCAGCTTAAGAAGAAAATATGCCTTTTCCAAAGGTTTGTGCAGTGCCTTTTCAGCAGTAATTTCCTTTGCATGATGAATTGCGCTATAGGGTCTATTAGACACTCATCTTTGTGAAAGGCCACAAGGGTTACCCTGATTGGATTACCACCTGAATTCCTGGATGTGCAACAGGATATGTAGTATTTCTCTCAGAAGGTTATTGCTTCCTCTAAATTGCAGTGGAGTCCTGGGCCCCATCTACATGGGGCTTTTACTCTGGTTCTACTCCACCCCCAAATCGATAGTATCACTGCTCTCCATTTTATTTATTTATTTATTTATTTATTTTATTAAATTCATTAATGGCCCATCTGGCTGGTCACCCAGCCACTCTGGGCGATGTACAGCATATAACAAAACAGTTTAAAACAAAAACATTCTACAATAAAAACGTTTTCTAAAATACCCTAACCCACCCCAAATGCCTGCCTGAACAACCACATTTTTAATGCACGGCAGAAGTTCATTAAAGAGGAGGCATGGCGAAGTTCCCTAGGGAGGGAGTTCCACAGAGTGGGGGCCATCACGGAAAAGGCCCTCTCCCTCGTCCCCACCAATCTAGCTGTCCTGTCTGATTGGACAGAGAGAAGGCCATCCGAGGCTGATCCTGTTAAGCAGCCTGTCTGGTGTTGCTGGAGGTGCTCCTTAAGATAGGCTGGGCCAGAACCATATAGAGTTTTAAAGGTCAAAACCAACACCTTGAATTTGGCCCGGAAAACAACTGGTAACCAGTGCAACTCTTTCGGCACTGGAGTGATGTGATCCCACCGGTGGCTGCCTTTAATCAGGCAAGCCGCCGCGTTCTGTACCAGCTGCAGCTTCCGAACCATCTTCAAGGATACCCCATGTAGAGCGCATTACAGTAGTCTAAACGAGAGGAGATCAGGGCATGTACTACTGATGGAAGCAGATGGTCGGGAAGGAAGGGGCACAGCCTCCGTATCAGATGCAGTTGATACAGTGCTGTCTGGCTCACAGCTGACACCGGAGCCTCCATGGACAGCTGGGAGTCCAAAATGACCCCCAGGCTGCAGACCTGGTCTTTCAAGGGTAGCCATACCCCATTCAGCACCAGGTCAACATCCCCCAGCCTCCTCTTGTCTCCCACCAGAAGTACCTCGGTCTTGTCAGGGTTCAGCTTCAGCTTATTCCTCCCCATCCAGCCACTCACCGTCTCCAGACATTTGGACAGGGATTCTACAGCCAACCTTGGTGAAGATTTGAACGAGAGGTAGAGCTGCGTGTCATCCGCATATTGATGGCACTGCACCCCAAACCTCATGATGATAGCCCCCTGCAGCTTCACATAGATGTTAAATACCATCGGGGAGAGGATGGAACCCTGTGGCACCCCACACGTGAGTGGCCACGGGTCCAAAACTTCCTCTCCCAGTGCTACCCTCTGGTACCTGCCAGAGAGGAAGGACCAGAACCACCACAATACGGTGTCTCTGATGCCCAACCCCTCCAGGCGGTCCAGGAGGATACTGTGGTCAATGGTATCAAAAGCCGCTGAGAGGTCGAGGAGAACAAGGAAGGAGCATTCACCCCTATCCAGAGCCCTCCTCATATCATCCACCAAGGCGACCAAGGCCGTTTCTGTCCCATGCCCAGGCCTGAAGCCCGACTGAAATGGGTCTAGATAATCAGTTTCTTCCAGGTGTGCCGTCAACTGCACCGCCACCACCCGCTCAATCACCTTGCCCCAAAATGGCAGATTCGAGACTGGGCGAAAGTTGTTCAAAACTTGGGGATACAAGGAGGGCTTCTTTAAGAGCAGTCTTATCACTGCCTCCTTGAGGACTGATGGCATCACTCCCTCCTCAAGGGAGGCGTTCACCACCTCCCTGATCCCTTCACCCAATCTTTTTCTGCAGCCCATAATGAGCCAAGATGGGCAAGGATCAATTAAGCAGGTGGTCGGCTTTACAGATGAAAGCACCTTGTCCACTTCATCAGAAGGAAGAAGGTGGAACTGATCTCACAAAACTGGTTTGCCACAGGCCACCTCCTGCTCACTAACTGTATCCACAACGCACGGAATAACACGCCTAATCTGATCAATTTTATCTGCAAAGTGCCTTGCCAAGGCCTCACAGGAGGCCTTAGAATGCTCCAGTGGTTCCAGAGCTAGCCTAGCGTTTCTTGCCCTAAATCCAGGTTTTTTCAAGCTCATTTTGTGTCAGATTTTCCTGTCACAGCAGCCTCAGTGCTGTTCAGGAGCCTGTGTGACCTCAGCTGGCTTCGGCGTGGGCTGGTAGAAGCGGCGTTGTTTGGAGGAAGGGAAAGTAGCATGGGGCAGGGTGTGGGGAGAGCAGAGGGGTAAACATGTCTACCTGGAAGTAACTCATTGCCTTCAGTTCCATTTTGCCAGCCCTGCTGTTCTGAAGCTGTGCAGCTACAAAGGAGCACAGCTGAGAAAGGCTGGCTCAGTCGCTGCCTCTCACTTTAAATAGTCATTGGGCTTGGAAGTGGGGGTCAGGGGCGCCAACCCTGCTGTTTTGAAACTGTGCAGCTACGAAGGAGCACAGCTGAGAAACGGTGGGTGGCTGTTGATTCGAAGATGCGCAGCTAGGGATGGCGGAGAATTTCTCCACGAATCTCCAGGAGGCCGAATGCCAATGCATTCGGCCCCCGAAATTGGTGGTGAAATTCTCCGCCGCCCCCCCCCCCGGGATGGGACTTACCTCATGCGAATGTCCCTCTCGGCGGAGGGTCCTGGCGGCGTTTCGGTGGCGTTTTGGTGGGGGCAGCGGCGGCAGCTGGTCTTCTGACCGGCTGCCGCCACCGCCATTGCAAAGTAAAGAAGGAAAGGAAAAAAAAAAAACACCCGTGATAGGCTACGTAACGATTTACGTAGCCTATCATGGCTAGATTTCCAAAGTCACCCGTGATAGGCTACGTAAATCGTCACGTAGCCTATCACGGGTGACTTTGGGGGGAAAAAAAGCGCGTACGCAAATGGCGGCACACATGGGGCGCCGCCATTTGCGTTCCTTAGTTTGGCACGTCTAGTCTATGTAAAGATTTACATAGACTACGGCGAAAATAAGGGCAACGCAAGTAGCATTCCCTTATTTTCGCCATAGTCTATGTAAATCTTTACGTAGACTAGACGTGCCAAACTAAGGAACGCCCCATGGGCGCCGCCATTTGCGTACGCGCTTTTTTTTTTTTTTTCAAAGTCACCCGTGATAGGCTACGTGACGATTTACATAGCCTATCATGGCTGACTTTGGAAATCTAGCCATGATAGGCTATGTAAATCGTTATGTAGCCTATCACGGGTGTGTTTTTTTTTTCTTTACTTTTTTTTTTCGTGGCCGGGTAGACGAGGTGCTCCTCCCCGGCCTGAATTTCAGCAGCGAGGGATGGGGCGCCTCCCCCCCCTCGCCTGAACTTCGGGGGGAGAACCAAAGCGCCTCCCCCCCACCGCGAAGCAAGCTGCGGGACCAGGTAAGTCCCTTTCGTCCATCCCTATGCGCAGCTAAGAAAGGGTGCTTGCCAAGGCAGATGATTTTCATGAACGTGTACTCAGAAGCACTTCATTGAGCCAATGCTTGTTTGGGGTGGCGGGAAAGCCTGTTGACTGGGCAGCTAATATACCTCAAAGACAAGGTGCTAGTTGCTCCCCCTGCTCGCTGACTCCGCGCTCTCAGCGCCTCTTGCAGTCCTGCTCATTCTGCTCAGTCGCCAGGTGGCAGCGGCTGCCTGCTTCCCTGCCCACCACATAAATGTCTGTGTATGTGGGCTATGTGGGGTTTGTCATGAATGTCTACTCATAAACAAAAGTCCTCCGTTGCACTTTGTTGAACACACAGGGGAGGGGGAGCAAGCCTCCACTCATTGGCTGCCGTGCACCTACGCAATTGCTCATGTTCATTTCTACTTGTGGTGGGACTCGCCCACCCCACCCCCGCTAATGCAGCTTCAGTTCCCATATACACTTCAAAAGCAGAGGAATATGGCACTCTGTGTACCATGGAAAGAGCTAATCGATTCTGTGAAAATGCAGATTTTGCCCAAATTGCTTCACAAAGTGTTTCCATTTAGACTGCCCCAAGGTAAATTTGGACATCTTTCTCCATTGCTGCATATATGAGGCAAAAAATCCTGCTAAGTGAAAGTTGGTGATAATATCTAACTTCCATCATTCTAATGGGAGGAAAGGCCTTCTGAGGAAAGGCCAGCAGCTGGGTAATTTGGGCAGCTGATCTGGAGAAATAAAAAAAAATTAGTGAGAGACAGGTAAGGACCATTCTGTTTTCCTCATTAGGGGTTCTTCAGTGCCAGCATGAGCAGTGCCAAATAGAGGTGTATGAAACTCCACTTACCTGGCTCCGCTGGGTTCCGCTGGGGGGGGAGGCGCGCCATCCCTCCCCCCGAAATCCTGGCTGGCCGGCTCCGCTCTGCGGGGATTCCGCAGAGCCGTCGGCCAGCTCCGCCAGCAGCCGGACATCCGGCCGCTGGCTAGCAGGGACGCAAAAGGCAGCGGCCGTAGCTGCCGCCGTTTGCATCCCTGTATTAGCCGTGATAGGCTACGTAAAGACTTACGTAGCCTATCACGTCTGGGTTTTTTAAAAAAGCGTATGCAAATGGCAGTGGCCACAGCCACCGCCGTTTGCGTTCCTTATTTTTGGCCTTCTTAGTCTACGTAAATATTTACATAGACTAAAACAACAAAAATAAGGGGGAACGCAAATAGCGTAGTGGGCGCTATTTGCGTTCCCCTTTATTTTCGCCGTAATAGTCTACATAAATATTTACGTAGACTAAGAAGGCCAAAAATAAGGAACGCAAATGGCGGCGGCCGTAGCCGCCACCATTTGCATACGCGTTTTTTTTTTTAAACCCCAGACATGATAGGCTACGTAAGTCTTTACGTAGCCTATCACGTCTCTGTAAAAAAAAAAAAAACCCGATAAGTCTGCAAATGCCGGCAGCCGGTCAGAAGACCAGCCGCTGCAGCCACCGCCGCTGCAGCCACTGCCGCCCGGAACACCCGCCCCAGGTAAGTCTCGTCCTGGGGGGGATCCACGGGGGGGCAGGGGGGCAGGCCGTTCTGCCACAGATTTTGGGGAGCTTAATGCACTGGCATTCGGCCTCACTGAGATCTGTGGCGGAATTCTCTGACATCCCTAGTGCCAAGGTAGTTCTAGGAAAGTTACTGAGACACGTTATGAGAGGAGCTAGTAGGCCAGAGACTGGGATTGAAATGTATTGCTCAAGGCTCCCTAGGATGGGATAGTTACATTTGTTTTCTTACGAGCTTCTCAGGTTTAACACATTCACTATACAGTCAGACCAGGTTGACTCTGAAGCAGTTTTTGTTTTTTTGTTTTTGACTGGGCTGTGTTGTATAGAAAGATCTGACATAAATCCCCAATAATTTCCATTTAAAATTGCTTTCCAATCCATGCATCATGGTTGCAAGTATTAAGAGTGCTGGCAAAAGAATGCAGCATGGAACTAACTTCTTTAATTCCCCTGGCCTTTTCAGAAGTCTCTTCAGCACGCATATTTATTATAGATTGGACATGACCAAATACTAACCCCAACACCTTGATCATTAGGGCTTAACAAACTATAAATAGATATTTTAAACTAATTATATTACATTTAAAGGCTAAGAAATGGTGTGTAGAGTGCAATAGCTTTACATTGTAAAATGTATCATGCAAATCTAATTTCCAGTTGCCACCTCTGAAAAGATTTACGGATACTGTAAGCAGTAGTATCTCATTGTTGGGGAAGACCAGAGTATCATTGCAGAGATTCAAGTGTCACTGACACAGCATATATAATCTACAGTTTACCTGTTAACCTTGTCTATAACACTGAGGATATATGGATATATGGAACCTTGACTAATTATTTCATCAATACTAGATCCTGTTCCCCACCTCCTGCTTCAACTGTTGTCATACAATGTGTTATAGTGACCTTTAGCTCCCTTCTTCCCTCAGCAGTAGGATGTTCCAAGGGTCTTCTTCTTGAGGAAGAGAGCATACTGAAGATCAGTATTTTTCTGAATATTTATTTGCATTCATATTGAGCATAGAGATGCAGGCAGTCATTAGGCAATTCTAGCAGCATTGGTTCTCCCAAATTAGACAGCTTTCCCTGGTCATAAGAACTACCTTGCTAGATCAGACCAAAGGTCTGTCTACTCCAGCATTCTTTTTCTAGCAACAGCTACCCAGATGCTTCTAGAACCCCTGGTGGTTCTAAATGGACCTCTGGCCCGATTGGAGTCCACCCAGAGAAGAGCTTTCAGTGTGGTGGCCCCCTTTCTTTGGAACTCCCTGTCCATGGAAGCTAGGCAGGTGCCAACACTGTGTTTCTTCCAGCACCTCCTGAACAGCTACGGTTTTTAACGGCATTCTGTTTTTAATAATGTTAATATGATGTTTTAAACTTTTATCTTTTTGTTGTTGTCGATGACCACCCCCCACTGTTGTGTGTGTGTGTGTGTGTGTGTGTGGCCAGGCCTGTCTGTCCTGCCACCTGGAACCACAGTCTGTTTTGGAACCCTGTGTCTTATCCAGGTGAAACCTACTAATCGAAGGCAAAGCAGTTCAAGTAGCCACTTTACTATGGCAAGGCTTGTGGGACTGATTCCTTCCAGATTTGTTTGGCTGGTATGCTATTTCTTGGATGAAGTACTGGACTTGACTGACTCAGGTGATGGAATGAAAAGAAGCATCTTATGATGCTAGATCCATGCTGGATCCAGCATCCTGGATTTGGGGATCTGCATGGATTCTGCCCTGTGAATTATACTGCCTGTGTGAATTGTGGCTTTCCAACTATTATTTTTCACCTTTTCATTTGTAAACAAGCTGCTTTTCATAAAATATAATAGAAGTCCTTGGAGGGAATCAGTCCCATGTGGCTGCAATCAACATCCTGTTGCTTGGGAATACAACACGACATAAAATATGAAGCATGATTGTATGATAACAATAAATTGTTAGATGGTTCTCATGATCGCTGCTGCTGTGGTTTGTTGTGTCATCTGAGCTCAGACGGCAGAGGTCATTTGAGGCTTAAATAACCCTCAAATAACCCTACAACAGACCATGGGTTATTTGAGGGTTGTTGAACCCCCAAACAACCTCTGCCGCCCAGGTTCAGTCAGACAACCATGGCAACACTTCTCCAGGAGTTGAATATTCAAAATGTCTGCTGGCCCACGCTGTAACCCACTGTAGCTAAATAAGCCACAGTGGGCTGTGGGGAATTTGCAAGCTCAGTTATACAGTTGAACTGACCAGAATTCTAATAATAATTATCTATCTTGATTAATAACTACCAATGTTCTTTTTAACACTTAATAACAGAATTATCAGGATAAAGAATGTAAAGACAAGAATTTATAATTTTTAGTTTTCATAGACTCTCTGAAAAGACAGTATTGTTGTTGTTGTTGTTGTTATTACCCCACCTTTTCCCCAGTACTGGGACACAAGGCAGCTTACAAAAATTAAAACATATACAATTAAAACATTTGAAAATATACAAAGGTTAAAATATAAATTATTATTTATTATTTAGCACATGGCACACATTGCCAGGGAGTCTACAATGTTTTTACACGGTAGATGTTCTGGCACCGGTAGTTGCTAGTCTTTGTTGCACTGATGCACCACAAGAGGGCGAGCTAGCTTTTGCATCAGCTGGCCAGCAGCATTCTTAGGGAAGTCGGCTCATCCGGGCTTTTTCTCCACCACTCCTCCGCCGATTGTGTCCAGGAAGATCCAGCACTGGTTCCTGCTCCCCGCATAGGGTGCTGCCAGCGTTTTCCCCCACCGAAATGGGGGTACCTATTTATCTACTCACAGATGGTATACTTTCAAACTGCTAGGTGGGCATGAGTTAGGGATGAAATGACAGGAGCTCACTTCCATCACATGGAGCTGGGCTTGAACCGTTGGAGTGTTGACCATTTCTGGCTGGCAAACTCCAGCATCATTAAGCCACTGTGCCACTGCATCCCCCAAAATATAAATTAAACAACAATACAATTAAATTATATTAAAACATTAAAACGGCATTTTAAAACAGCATTTTAGCAGATTACTCCCAGGTTCCAACTATGTCCCAAAGACCTGCTGGAACAAGAATGTTTTAGCCTGCCTCCAGAAACACATCAAGGAGGGAGCCATCCTAGCCTCCCTGAGAAGGGTGTTTCACAGCTGTGGGGCAGCCACCGAGAAGGCCTTCTCCTGGGTTCCCACCAAACGTGCCAGTGAAAGTGGTGGGACTGAGAGAAGGGCCTCCCCAGAAGATCTCAGGACACAGGCAGGTTCGTAAGGGAGGATACAGTCTTTCAGATAACCTGGACCGGAGCCATATAGGACTTTATAGGTCATAGCCAGCACTTTGAATTGTGCCCAGAATCAGACTAGAAGCCAGTGAAGCTGTTTGAACAAGGGAGTTGTATGCTCCCTGTAACCAGCCCCAGTCAACAGTCTGGCAGCAGCTCTTTGAATCAACTGCAGTTTCCGGACACTCTTTATAGGCAGCCCCACGTAGAGCACCTTGCTGTAATCCAAACGGGATGTAACTAAGGCATGTGTCACGGTGGCCAGATCAGACATCTCCAGGAATGGGCGCAGTTGGCGCACTAGTTTTAACTGTGCAAAAGCACTCCTGGCCACCGCTGAAACCTGAGCATCCAGGCTTAGGGCTGAATCCAGGAGCAACCTGAAACTGCGAACCTGAGTCTTCAGGGGGAGTGTAACCCCATCCAACACAGGCTGAATCCTTATTCCCTGATCTGCCTTTTGACTGACCAGGAGCACCTCTGTCTTGTCTGGATTAAGTTTCAATTTGTTCTCCCTCATCCTGTCCATTACTGATGCCAAACAGTGTTAAGAACAGAAATAGCTTCCTTGGAATCTGGTGGAAAGGAGTAGTAGAGTTGGGCGTCATCAGCATATTGGTGGCACCGAACTCCAAAACTCTGGACAACCTCTCCCAGCAGTTTCATGTAAATATTAAATAGCATGGGGGACAGAACAGAACCCTGAGGGACCCCACAAGCTAACGGCCACAGTCAAACAGGCATCCCCCAACACCACCTTCTGAGTTCGCCCCTCTAGGAAGGAATGGAGCCACTTTAAAATAGTACCACCAAGTCCCATCCCAGCAAGGCATCCCAGCAGAATACCATGGTTGATGGTATCGAATGCCACTGAGAGGTCCAGCAGAACTAACAGGGACATACTCCCCCTGTCCAGTTCCCAGCATAGGTCATCCACCAGGGTGACCAAAGTTCTGTCCCATACCCAGGCCTGAAACCAGATTGAAATGGATCAAGATAATCTATTTCATCCAGGAACCCCTGGAGCTGGGAGGTCACCACATGCTCTAATACCTTGCCCAAAATGGTACGTTAGAGACTAGATGATAGTTATCTAGTATGGTGGGATTCAGGGAAGGCTTCTTCAACAGAGGTCTCACAGACGCCTCTTTTAAGCATAATGGAACAATACCTTGTTCCAAAGAGGCAATTAATCGCTCCCGTTATCCACTCAGGCAGTCCTCCTCTGGCCTCTTTAATAAGCCAGGAGGGGCAAGGATCCAGCATACATGTGGAGGCTCTCACCGCTCCAAGGATCCTGTCCACATCCTTGGGCTGCACAAATTGAAAAGAATCCATCAACACTGAACAAGCAGGAGCCAAAGTGAAGTCCACAGGATCTGCATCAACTACAGCATCCAAGTCAGAATGGATCCGAGCGATTTTTATCAGCAAAGTGCTGAGCAAATTGTTCACAGCAGGCTGTCAAGTGGTCAGAATTAATAAGTACCCAATAAGCACCCACTAGTAGTTTTTGTAGGTCAAGACTACAGCACTGTTTAAAGCAGGGGTAGGCAATTTGTAGCCCTCAAAATGTTTTGGCCTACAACTCCTAACAGACCGAACCTGCATAGCCAATGGTGAAAGATGATGAGAATTGTAGGCCAAAATACCTGAAGGGCAACAAGTTGCCCACTCCTGGTTTAAAGGGAGGGGAAAGTCTTTTCACTCATAAAACAAGAAACTTGCAAGTAGGGGTGGACGAAAGTCCCTTACCTGTCATCGAAGGACGTTCGCGGTGGGGGGGAGGCGCTTCGCTGCTCCCCCCGCGAAGTTCAGGCCGGGGGGGGAGGCTTCCCGCCTTGCCCCGGCCGAAATTCAGGCCGGGGGGGAGGCTTCCTGCCTCGCCCTGGCTGAAATTCAGGCCGGGGAGGAGGCTTCCCGCCTCACCCGGCCGTGAACGCAAAAGTTTTTTTTAAAAAAAAAAAAACGGCCCCTGATAGGCTACGTGACGATTCACGTAGCCTATCACGGCTAGATCTGCAAAGTCAGCCGTGATAGGCTACGTCAATCGTCACGTAGCCTATCACGGGTGACTTAAAAAAAAAAAAGCGCGTACGCTAATGGCGGCCCCCATAGGGAGCTGCCATTCGCGTTCCTTATTTAGTCGCCGTAGTCTACGTAAACATTTACGTAGACTACAGCGACCAAATAAGGAACGGGAATGGCGGCTCCCTATGGGGGCCGCCATTATCCGTACACTCTTTTTTTTTTTAAAGTCACCTGTGATAGGCTACGTGACGATTGACGTAGCCTATCACGGCTGACTTTGCAGATCTAGCCGTGATAGGCTACGTTAATCGTCACGTAGCCTATCAGGGGGCGTTGTTTTTTTTTCTTTGATTGCAATGGCGGCAGCGGCAGCCGGTCGAAAGACCGGCTGCCGCTCCCACCCCGCTCGAACACCCGCCGAACCGCCGGCCGGACCCGCCACCGGGAGGGACATTCGGTGAAGGTAAGTCCCGTCCTGGGGGGGGGGCGGGGGCGGGGGGTTCGGAGGATTTCTCCCCGAAACTTGTTCGGGGGGCCGAACACGTTGGCGCTCGGTCCTCCGAAGTTTCAGGGAGAAATTCTCCGCCATCCCTACTTGCAAGTACAGTACACCATGACTTTCTGAAAGTTATTCCACTGGTTCTTGTTCTCGGTTTAGATTGCTTTACTTGTGTGGATAGGTTCAAAATTTCTCTCTCCTGTAGGAAGTCAGACCTCTTTAGTAGTAAGATGTTGTGAGATGCTTTTTTGTACCATTCCATTGCTTGCATTGGCCTATTTCATAACTTCAGGTAATTTGAAGATGAAGGGGAAATATTTCAATGCAAGAACTTTTCAGGGAAGAAATACCTACACTATACATTTTAAATGTCTAATGGCTTCCTGTCCAAAATATTTATATAACAACTCTTAAAATCATACTGTCTATGCCTTGGAAACAAGCACTTCCTAAACATATTTGATTTCATTAAACAATTGCTTTTTAGTACAGCTTTTGGGTTGGATCCAGACATAGTTGTACTTAGAGTAGACCTTTTGAAATAATGATAAACTTAAATCCCTTTTATTTCAATGGGGCTGTTCAGACGTAATGGTGGCAAATTGTGGGTTAATCTGTGCCAGGCATGTTCAGCAGCCTTTTTGAATAATCAGCCCCCAATCAGGCTGATCGGGGGTTGCTATGTGATTTCTGAATCCAGACACTATAGGCTCATTGTGGGTTAAACAACCCACAGTTAAACTAACTACTAATTATAAGTTAACTGTGGGTTGTTTAACCCATGATTAACGTATAGTTAATCTAGGTTCAGGTTCTAGGTTCTAGGTTCAGGTGTTACATAGCAACCCCTGATTGACCCGATAGGGGGTTGAATATTCAAAATGGCTGCGGTATACCGCAACAAATCATAGATCAATTAACCCATTATCTGTCACCTTTACATGCGAACCAGCTCAGTGAGTCAGCTCTAAGTATGACAAATCTGGATCCAACCTTTGTATTTAATTGTGGTTTCTAATCCTTCCTACCGCTGGAAGGTTTGACTAGAACTGTGTGGTGATCCAACATAAGAAAAGGGGCTAGGAGCTAAGGCCAAGCATAAAAATGAGTTGCCAATAAATTTATTTATTTATTTCTATACTGCCCAATAGCCGAAGCCTTCTGGGCAGTTCACAAAAATTAAAACCAAAAAGCACACAATAAAACAATATAAAATATAAAAACATTAAAACATTAAAACCACAATATTACAATACAACCAGAATAAAACCTATTTTTTAACCTAAAAATAAATGGATGTATTCACTGTACCACTCTGGTGTGGGCATGATATACTAGAATTTGAAGAGCTGCCCAGAAGTGTTCACCTCAGACCAAAGTAAAATAATAATAATAATAAAAAATGCTATGCCTACATAAGGATTGTGCCCCACTCCTCATTCCAGGTCCTGTTGTGAATAGCCCAGGCAGATTCAAGGTGCAGAAGATATATCATACATGCTGAACTAAACAAAGAAAGAAAAGAACACGACACAGCCAAAACATGTTTCAATCCCATTGATTTCAATAGGTTAAATTTAAGCCTATGTTTAATGGTCCCAATGGGAGAGTTTAAGTCAATGTGACCTGAATGTGATCAACTTTGATTGATTTGTGCTCAAAGTAAATACAGGTTCTGGTTTTTATTGTTTGTTATTATTTTTATTATGATTATTTAATTTTCCATACTTTTTAAGTGGGGTCAGCATCAACCCATTATATGGAAACAGGTCATGACTTTTTTGTTCTTCATTTGTAAGCAAGGAAGAGTTCATCACATAGGATAACTTATGTAGAATTAAATTGGAAACTTGTGTCCGTTATTGCTGTTCAGTCGTTCAGTCGTGTCCGACTCTTCGTGACCCCATGGACCATAGCATGCCAGGCCTTTCTGTCCTGCACTCTCTCCCGGAGCGTGCTCAAGTCCATATTCATTGCATCAGTGATGCTATCTTAGCCATCTCATCCCCTGCCGTCCCCTTCTCCTTTTGCCTTCAGTCTTTCCCAGCATCAGGGTCTTTTCCAGAGAGTTTTCCCTTCGCATTAGGTGGCCAAAATATTTGAGCTTCAGCTTCAGTATCTGTCCTTCCAAGGAGCACTCAGGGTTGATTTCCTTTAGGATGGATTGATTTGACCTACTGGCAGTCCAGGGGACTCGTAAGAGTCTTCTCCAGCACCACAGTTCGAAAGCATCAGTTCTTTGGCGCTCAGCCTTCCTTATAGTCCAGCTCTCACAGCCATACGTTACTAGCTTTAGCTTAATTATAGAATGGTATGTGAATCACACCCCTTCATGGATCACTGCCTTGTTGTGGCGAAGGGGCTTGCGTAACTCAGTGAAGCCATAAGCTATGCCGTGCAGGGTCACCCAAGACAGACACTTCATGGCAGAGAGTTCTGACAAAATGTGGTCCACTGGAGAAGGAAATGGCAACCCACTCCAGTATTCTTGCCAAGAAAACCCCATGGAATGTATCACAAGGATGAAAGAGATGACGCCGGAAGATGAGCCCCTCAGGTCGGAAGGTGTCCAATATACTACTGGCTGGGGAAGAGCAGAGGGTATTTCCAAGTAGCGCCAGAAAGAGTGAAGCGGCTGGGCCAAAGCCGAAAGGACACTCAGCTATGGATGTGTCTTGTGGTGAAAAGAAAGTCCGATACTGTAAAGAACAATATTGTTTAGGAACCTGGAATGTAAGATCAATGAATCAAGGTATGCTGGAGGTGGTCAAACATGAGATGGCAAGATTGAACATTGATATTTTGGGAATCAGAGAACTAAAATGGACAAGCATGGGCGAATTTAATTCAGGTGACCATTATATCTACTAGTGTGGGCCAGAATGCCTTAGAAGAAATGGAGTAGCACACATAGTCAACAAAAGGGTGGGAAAAGCAGTACTGGGGTACAATCTCAAAAATGATAGAATGATCTCAGTATGAATCCAAGGCAAACCATTCAACATCACAGTACTTCAAGTCTATGCCCCAACCACTGAGGCCAAAGAAGCTGAGGTTGATCAGTTCTATGAAGACCTACAACACCTTCTAGAACTAACACCAAAAAAGATGTCCTCTTCATCATAGAATGGGAAAGACTAGAGATCTCTTCAAGAAAATCGGAGATCTCAAGGGAACATTTTGTGCAAAGACAGGCATGATAAAGGACAAAGAAGGCAGGGACCTAACAGAAGCAGATGAGATTAAGAAGAGGTGGAAAGAATACACAGAAGAACTATACAGGAAAGATCTGAATGTCCCTGATAGCCATGATAGTGCGGTCAGTGAACTTGAGCCAGACATCCTAGAGAGTGAAGTCAAGTGGTCCTTAGGAAGCATCACTAACAACAAAGCTAGTGGAGATGACAGTATTCCAGCTGAGCTATTTAAAATCCTAATAGATGATGCTGTTACATTCCAATTCCAAAGAAGGGCAATGCCAAAGAGTGTTCAAATTACCATACAGTTGTGCTCATTTCACATGCCAGCAAGGTTATGCTCAAAATCCTACAAGCTAGGCTTCAGCAGTATGTGAACCGAGAACTACTGGAAGTACAGCTGGGTTTCGAAAAGGCAGAAGAACTAGAGATCAAATCGCCAACGTTCGCTGGATCATGGAGAAAGCAAGAGAATTACAGAAAAGCGTCTATTTCTGCTTCATTGACTATGCTAAAGCCTTTGATTGTGTGGATCACAACAAACTCTGGCAAATTCTTAACGAGATGGGAGTACCAGACTGTCTCTGTCTCCTGAGAAACCTGTACGAGGGTCAAGAAGCAACAGTAAGAACCGGACATGGAACAACCAATTGGTTCAAAATTGGGAAAGGAGTATGACAAGGCTGTATATTGTCACCCTGCTTATTTAACTTATATGCAGAGTACATCATGAGAAATGCTGGGTTGGATGAATCACAGGTCGGAATTAAGATTGCTGGGAGAATTACCAACAACCTCAGATACTCAGACTATACCACCCTAATGGCAGAAAGCAAAGAGGATCTAAAGAGACTCTTGTGGAGGGTGAAAGAAGAGAGTGCAAAAGCTGGTTTGAAACTCAACATTAAAAAAACGAAGATCGTGGCATCTGGCCCCATCACTTCCTGGCATATAGAAGGGGAAGAAATGGAAGCAGTGACAGATTTTATTTTCTTGGGCTCCAAGATCACTGCAGACGGTGACTGTAGCCATGAAATTAAAAGACGCTTGCTTCTTGGGAGGAAAGCTATGGCCAACCTAGACAGCATAGTAAGAAGCAGAGACATCACCTTGCTGACAAAGATTTGTATAATCAAAGCTATGGTTTTCCCGGTAGCAATGCATGGCTGTGAGAGCTGGACTATAAGGAAGGCTGAGTGCCGAAGAATTGATGCTTTCGAACTGTGGTGCTGGAGAAGACTCTTACAAGTCCCCTGGACTGCAAGGAGGTCAAATCAGTCAATCCTAAAGGAAATCAACCCTGAGTGCTCCTTGGAAGGACAGATACTGAAGCTGAAGCTCCAATATTTTGGCCACCTAATGCGAAGAGAAAACTCCCTGGAAAAGACCCTGATGCTGGGAAAGATTGGAGGCAAAAGGAGAAGGGGATGGCAGAGGATGAGATGGCTAGATAGCATCACCGATGCAATGAATATGAACTTGAGCACACTCTGGGAGAGAGCGGAGGACAGGAAGGCCTGGCGTGCTATGGTCCATGGGGTCATACTCACGAAGAGTTGGACACAACTTAACGACTGAACAACAACAACAAATTTGAATCACATATTCCTTGGTAGTGACTTTCATTGCTAGACAAAACAGAAAACATAACCCTGCTCCCTTTTTTTAAAACATGATCTAGCCATAGATAAATCTAAAACAGTCGCTTGTGTACTGCTTTACTGTTCCGCTCTGAGTCTAAACCTGTCTTTTCATTGTTTTTGAAGGGAAATGTTAAGCAGAAGAAAAACTTGGAACTGATTTGTCTGATTGGTTCCAGTATCTATAGACCTCAAGCTATGTGGCAACAAATATTATTGAGGGTAATCTGAAGCCTGGATTATCAGATTTTGAAAAGTTGATGTTTAAAAATGGATAAAAGAAAATGCTTGTTCCTATGATTTATGACATTATTTTGGACAAAGCTGGAGGCATAGAAATTCTTGAATTTCTCCCATTCAAAAAAAATGGGAAAATTCACTTGGCAGTGAGAATCAGTGTGGCAGTATCATTTTTATTAAAGGACCAGCATTGTCTCCATGTATTAATATTAAGGAGAACTCTTACAAAGTTCTGTATCATTGGCACTTACCGTGCCTTGCATAAGTATTCAACCCCCCTGACTTTTCCTTGTTTTGTTGTGTTACAACATGGAATTAAAATGGATTTATTTGGCATTTTTACCATTGGATTTACACAACATGCTTAACACGTTGAAGGTGCAAAATATTTTTATTGTGGCACAAAAGTTAATTAAATAGAAACAAATTGGTATTTGTTGGTTGGATAAATATTCACCCCCCTGAGTCAATACTCTGAAGAAGCAGCTTTGGCAGCAATTACAGCTGTGAGTCTTTTTAGCCAAGTCACTACCAGCTTTGTGCATCTTGACCCTGAAGTTTTTGCCCATTCTTGGCAAAATTGCTCAAGCTCTGTCAGGTTGGATTGGGACTGCTGCTGAACAGCAATTTTCAAGTCTTTCCACAGATTCTTAATCAGATTGAGGTCTGGGCTTTGACTGGGCCATTCTAAGATATGCAGGTTCTGGTTTTTAAGCCTCTCCAGTGTGGTTGGCTGTGTTTAGGTGAACCTCCACCCCAGTCCGAGGTCCCTTGCAGACTGAAACAGGTTTTCCTCTAGAATTGCCTTGTATTTGGCTGCATCTATCTTGCCCTCAGTCCTAACCAGTTTCCCAGCCCCTGCCGATGAAAAGCATACCCATAACATGATGTTGCCACCACCATGCTTCACCGTGGAGATGGTATTCTCAGGTTGACGAGCACAGTTGGCTTTGCACCACACATAGCATTTTTCAGTATGGCCACAAAGTTCAATTTTGGTCTCATCAGACCTGAGACCTTTTTTCCACATGTTTGCTGTGTTTCCCACATGCCTTTTGACAAAATCCAAATGGGATTTGATATGGGCTTTTTTCAGCAATGTTTTTTTTCTTGCCACTCTCTTAATAAAGCCCAGCTTTGTGGAGTGTCCGGGTGATAGTTATCCCATGGATGGTTTCTCCCATCTCAGCTGTGGATCTCTCTAGCTCCTTCAGAGTTACCATTGTCCTGTTGGTTGCTTTTCTGACTAATTCCCTCCTTACCAGGTCAATGAGTTTTGGTAAATGGCCTTCTCTAGGCAAAATCATGGTTGTGCTGTATTCTTTCAATTTTGTAATAATGGATTTAACAGTGCTCTGGGGGATGTTTATAGTCTGGGACATTTTTTTATAACCCGACCCTGATTGGTGTTTCTCCAGAACTTTATCCAGTACTTGTTTTGCTAGCTCCTTGGTCTTCATGATGCTGTTTGTTAGTTATGCTCTCCAACAAACTCTGGAGCCTTCCAGTAACAGGTGTATTTAATCTGAGATCATGTGATACTTGAGTATCACATGATCATGAGATACTCAGACCACACAGGTGGTCTCCATTCAACTGATTGTGTGACTTCTGAAGGCAGTTGGTTGTGCTACAGCTTATTTAGGGGTGTCACAGCAAAGGGGGTGAATACTTATGCAATTCAGACTTTTCATTTTTTAATTTGTAAATCATTTTGTAAAATAGGTAGATCCCCACTTTTACATTATGGACTGTTTTGTGTAGATCAGTGACTAATCCTAAGTAAATCCATTTTAATTTCATGTTCTAATACAACAAAATGTGGAAAACTCAAAGAAGGGTGAATACTTATGCAAGGCACTGTAACCCCAGTATGTCTAAATAAGATTTATAAAAATTAAAAAAGGACAATGCTTTAGATATATACAAGGAAATGCCAATTTTTGGCATATCAGGTGGTCTTGTCTCAAAACTGTTATCTTCCGGGAAAAGATCAGATATATCATTCGCTTAATGCTTGGATATATTATCTCATTAAATATATTGGTTATGCTGTTAAAGAGGAAATAAAAGAATCATATTATGAGCAGGTTTGGAATTTGTTGACAGCTGCAAAGTTACTTATTGCCACAAAGTGGAGAAGTAATGAGGTTCCATATGTAAAAATGCTGTTATCTAACATATGGTATGTTGCTGAACTTTCAATGAAATAAAAGAAGAAAACTGACAGGAACTGTTCTTGAGAACTGGTGTCCATTTTTTTTTTTTATGGAAAGAAATTTGGTGTGATATGCTATGTAGAGATTTATACGGGCAGAGGCTAGCCTATCGCGTGAAAAATCCCAGATGCAAATGGCGTAGCAGATGCCATTTGCAGCCATAAAGCCCTTAGTTTAAGCTAAATGCAGCCATTTACGGCTGCATTTAGCTTAATCTAATTGCTTTCTGGCTGCAAATGGCATATCAGATGCCATTTGCATCTGGAGTCAGTCAGTCCAGCCAGCGATATGGCAGTGGCAGCCGTATCACTGGTGCTCCGGAGCCGGCCAGTGGCTCCATGGAATCTCCACGGAGTGGAGCCAGCCAGCAAGGATTCCAGGGGGACGGACAGATTGCCTCCACCCCTGTGGACCCTCCCGCCGGAACGGCAGGTAAGTAATTCGTACATCCCTACCTATGATGGTCATGTATTTTGTGATGGTTGTTACTTGAGATTTAAATGTTAGATGTGGAAAGAATCCTTTAACCTCACCCTTAATGTGTCATGTGTAGCCCAGAGTAGCAACACAGTTATAAGAATGCAGCTGGCTTCTGCATAAGGTGTCCAACAAATGAATTGTGTTTGTGTTAAGTCTGAACCAGAGTTCCTCCATGTTGTACAGAATCTCACCCTTGTTTGAGTCTCAGTCTGTATGTAGCAGATTGCAGCCTGTTAGCAAAGTGTCCTGGGAATTACTAGGGAGTAAGTTCCTCTCCAGGGAGTGAGGTGATAAGCATTGTACTCTGAGTCAACAGTATCAGTAGTTGGCAGACTTCCATGCTGTTCAGAGAGAGAACATTCAGTTCCTCTCCAGATGACCGTGTGTTGTGTACCTCCAAGTAATGTGTAGGGATGTCAGAGAATTTCGCCACGAATCTTGGGGAGGCCGAATGCCAGTGCATTCGGCCCCCCGAAATCGGTGGCAAAACGGTCTGCCCCCCCCGGGACGGGACTTACCTTGGGTGAATCTCCCTGGCGGCAGCGGCAGCTCCAGCGCCGGTTCGGCGGCGGCGGCTGTGGCGGCTGGTCTTCCAACCAGCTGCCGCCACAGCCATTTCCAGTAAAAGAAAAAAAAAAGTGATAGGCTACGTAAATCTTTACGTAGCCTATCACGGCTAGATTTTTAAAAAATACTGTGGTAGGCTACATAAATGTTTACGTAGCTTATCACGGCTGAGTAAAACAAAAACAAAAAAATGAGCGTATGCAAATGGCGGCGCCCATGGGCGCCACCATTTGCATTCCTTATTTTGGCACGTCTACTCTACGTAAACATTTACGTAGACTACGGCAAAAATAAGGGGAATGCAAATAGCGTAGCGTGTACGCTATTTGCGTTCCCCTTATTTTCGCCATAGTCTACATAAATGTTGACGTAGAATAGACGTGCCAAAATAAGGAAAGCAAACGGCGGCGCCCATGGGCGCCGCCGTTTGCGTACACACGGTGTTGTTGTTTGTTTTTTTACTCAGCCGTGATAGGCTACGTAAACATTTACGTAGCCTATCACAGCTGACTGCAGGGATGCAAACGGCGGCGGCTACAGCCGCCGCCATTTGCAGACCTGGCCGGCCAGGATTCGTGGCAGGAGGGACGGGGCGCCTCCCCCCCCGGCCAGAATTTTGGGGGGAGGGACATGGCGTCTCCCTCCCACCTCGAATCACATTTCGTCAAAAGGTAAGTGACTTTCGTACATCCCTAGTAATGTGTCTAATAGAGCATGGCTAGAGTTCTTCCCCATATGTGACGTATTTTGCTATATAAAAGCCCGCCCCACTGAACATTCAGGGCTCTCTGCCCCTTTGCTGACAGAGTGCCTTGCCGGCCATGCAATAAAGCACTTTCAGATCCAGAGTCTTACCCGTGTCTAGTGTGCCCCATTGTCCGGCTAGACAACAAACATGTGAGTGTGTTCCGCTCTTACACCATACGTAGTTTATTCACAGGTTATTCATGCTATTTATTTATACATTCACTTTCGGTTTATGTGATTTTGGCAATTGGTTGTTAATGCTACTCTGTTTTATTAATATCTACTTACACCATCTAAATAATGTTTGTATTATATATACTATTTATACAAATGACGTCTATATTAGATGTAATAATGATGTTGTTTGTTACAATTTTTATGAAATGTATTTAGATTAAGTACAGTAGTTATAATATTGGTTTGAGTGATGTGATGCAGTATTATGGGTATGTGATGTTTGCTTGTAGTATATGATGTGGATTTTTTAAACTGTTTTTAAAAAACAGGATGGCTATGATCCAAATATATTTTGGAATATGAGTTGTTGTATTCAGAAGTTTACATGGCTATATATATGACTTGGGATTTCACAGGAGCTTTTCTCCCTCTAGACCAGAGTGAGGATTTTTCCATGTATATGTTACTTGAGACAGGCATCTCTTTAAACACCTGAAGTCTACTTTCCTGTGTTCAGCGAATAAACCCTGGGAATTACTCTGGTGCTACGGAGGCCTCCTCCTTCTACAGCACTCACTTTATTCTCCTGGATCTGGATGACAGACTGCTGTTGGTCCTGTAGAGCTGGCCTGGAAACTAGCATGTCTATCAAATTTGCAAGAGCACAGCATGTGTAAGTTTAGGAACTTTAGTCTAGGTAGCAGAGTGACCTTATCAAGTACGCAGGCAGGAGTCACAGACAAGGGTAGAACATTTCCAGTAAACAAGAGTTTCATTGGTAAAGCCAAATAAAGGCAAATAGCAAGGTAAATTACTGAAGGCTTGTCCCAGAAAGAAGGGGAAGGGTGAGAAAAGGAGATTAGTCTGCATTGAGCCAAGAGGCACTGTACAGTGATGCTTTGGGGGAAAGGATCAGGAGAGTTGAAATGGAAATGGAAATGCTGGAGAAGCAGAGAGAGAAGAAATCACAGGGTATGGAAGACAAACAAGGTGTTGAGATTGTATATCCATCCATACGATCTGTCCAAAAACACAAAGGGAAGAGTGGGAAGCCTAAGCCTTCAGATCAATCCAGAAGTCAGGAAGAGCAGCCCTGGCCATGGCAAGGCTTTACTGGGCAAGGATGAGGGGGTGCAGAGATGGGCACCCAAAGCCAGGAATTCCAACAGTAAGTCTGCTCTCCTGAAATCGCGCTGAGTTTACGTTTTCGAGACCAGAAATACGAAAACTAGAGCGGCAGCTGGAAGGAAGATTTCCAGGTGCACAAAAGGGGAGGATGATTACCTGTGTTTTTTTGAGGATGGTTGTTTCTAGGTGGGTTCAGAGTTCAGTAGGCCAATTGGTGAGTGGCAGAGTGTTGCCTTGATTACATTAGAAAGAGGAGGAGATTTGGCTTAGCACTTTCAAGAGTTCCCATGCCAGTTTATAGAGGATTGGAACAATTTTCCATGTCAGTAGTAGTGGTGCACGAAACCCACTTACCTGGTCTCACAGCTTTTCGCGGTGGGGGGGAGGCGCTTCGCTGCTCTCCCCCCGAAATTCAGGCCGGGCGGGGGGGAGGCTTCCCGCCTCGCCCGGCCGAAATTCAGGCCGGGGGGGAGGCGCCTCGCCTCGCCCGGCCGCGAAATTAAAAGTTAAAAAAAAGAAACGCCCCTGTGATAGGCTACGTGATGATTAACGTAGCCTATCACGGCTAGATCTGCAAGGTCAGCCATGATAGGCTACGTAAATCGTCACGTAGCCTATCACGGGTGACTTTAAAAAAAAAAAAAGTGCGTACCCAAATGGCAGCCCCCATAGGGAGCCGCCATTCGCGTTCCTTATTTGGTCGCTGTAGTCTACGTAAAGATTTACGTAGACTACGGCGAAAATAAGGGCAACGCAAATAGTGTTGCCCTTATTTTCGCCGTAGCCTATGTAATCTTTACGTAGACTACAGCGACCAAATAAGGAACGTGAATGGCGGCTCCCTATGGGGGCCACCGTTATCCGTACGCGCTTTTTTTTTTTTAAGTCACCTGTGATAGGCTATGTTAATCGTCACGTAGCCTATCACGGCTGACTTTGCAAATCTAGCCGTGATAGGCTATGTTAATCGTCACGTAGCCTATCACGGGGGCAGTTTTTTTTTTCTTTTATTGGAATGGCGGCGGCGGCAGCCGGTTGAAAGACCGGCTGCCGCTCCCACCCCGGACGAAGACCCGACGAACCGCCGCTGGGACCCGCCGCCGGGAGGGACATTCGGGAGAGGTAAGTCCCGTCCCGGGGGGGGGTGCAGGGGGCAGGGGGGTGTGGAGAATTTCTCCCCAAAACTTGTTCGGGGGGCCGAACACGTTGGCGCTCAGCCCCCCGAAGTTTCGGGGAGAAATTCTCCGCCATCCCTAGTCAGTAGATGGTACTGAAGGGACTTGCAAATGCATCCTATTTTGATTTGTTAGCCCTTGCCATCTAATGTTTCTGTAAGGTGATAGTGTTGGAATAAAATTGTGAGCTGGTGTTCTTTGGTAACATATATTTTCTAATGCAATTAGAGGAGGGGCATGTGTTGCAAGAAGACAAACAGCTTGTATATTACATTGAATTGCCTGTTAAAACGTTTTTTTTTCTGTTCATTTTCCACATTTCTCAAGTGATCACTGACTCAACAACCAGCCACTGGTATGTGGTTCTTATCTCACATTTTTTGGCTTCTTATTGATTTCTTTTTTAAACTTGAGTTAATGCTGTGTGGACCAATTTTTGTCAACAAAATAAGCTATAAAAGTTTTTAAATCTGAAGTAAGTTTGTTCATTTCCTTAGCTGTTTCAATGTGGTGGCTTTCCACCTCCACACTATAATATCTGGCATGCACAGACCTCTTCCCTATCACATAGAGAATAACTTCATCAACTGCAGAACCTAACAGGAACACCTGGTGCTAGTATAGAAAGTCTTAACATGGTTTGTTGAAGGCTCATGTTAACTGGGTGCTAGATGATAAGGTGACTGGAAAGTCACTGGGCAGAAGGAGCTGGGACTATAAAACCTAGTATTTAGGCCAGTGTTGAGTCACAATTCATGTAAATGAACACTGGCTGAACATTATGAGAAACCTTGTAACAGCAGGAGCAGTTCAACGATTAGCTGGGGAGATGGTAGGTTCTTCCTCACTAGAGAAGAAGACTGGACAGCCATCTGTTGGGGATGCTCTAGCTCAGGATTTCCTGCATCGAGCAGGTGGTTGAACTAGAGTCCTCTCCAACCCTTTGAGAAGTTTAGTGTGGCAAGAAGATGTGGGTTGACACTTGCTACATGGTGAGATTATGTTTATTTTTGATCCTGGAATCAGATTGCCATTAAGCATGGGTTAATGGTAATATTTCAGTTGAATTATTTTTTCATTATTAGCTATGAATGTGCTTCCTAGGAATTTATGCTCAGTGTGAAATGCAACTTGATTGAAACACCTCTAACATAACATACTAATTCAGGTATTCTAACATAACATGCTAATTCAGGGTCCTAATTCAGGTATTGCATTAGGTCAATTTTCCTAACCAGTTCTGGGTGGGGTTGCACTCCCTCTGAAGGAGCAAGTTCATAGCTTGGGGATGCTTCTTGCCCCAACCCTGCTCCTGGCATCCCAGGTAGAGGCAGCGGTGAGAAGTGCCTGTTATCACTTTCAGCTGATATGCCAGCTATGCCCATTCCTGGAACATGTGGACATGGTAATTGTGGTGCATGCGCTGGTAACCTCCAGGCTTGATTTCTGTAATACGCTGTACTTGGGACTGCCTGTATATTTAGTTCGGAAACTTCAACTGGTACAAAATATGGCAGCCAGGTTGGTCTCTGGGACATCGCTTGGAGACCATATTACACCAATTTTAAAATATTTACACTGACTGCCAATGTGTTTCCGAGCAAAATATAAAGTGTTGGTTCTTACCTTTAAAGCCTTACATGGTCTAGGTCCAAGGTACCTTAAGGAACGCCTTCTCGCCTACGTCCCAGTCCGCCACCTAAGGTCCTCTGAGGGCTATCTGCTGTGGCTGCCTAATGTGAGACTGGCAGCCACACACAAGAGGACCTTTTCCTTTGCCGCCCCTCAGTTGTGGAATGACCTGCTGGTTGAAATGCACCTGCTGACCTTGTTGAAGGTTTTTAAGCAGGCATTAAAGACACTGTTATTCCGTCAGGCCTTCCCTTTTTAGAACTCTTATTCCTTTTGCTGACTTTTGTATACTATTTTTAAACAGTGTTGTTCTAAGAGGTGTTTTATTGTTGGATTTTTAAAAAGTTTTTAGTTCAA
Source organism: Heloderma suspectum (assembly GCF_057233095.1). NCBI lineage: Eukaryota > Metazoa > Chordata > Lepidosauria > Squamata > Helodermatidae > Heloderma > Heloderma suspectum. The sequence continues at coordinate 72,397,006 of NC_139460.1, read as the reverse complement.
AGTTGCTTTTAGTTATATGTTGTTTGTATGTTGTCTGTATATTTTAGTTATATGTTGTTTGTATATAGTGCCTATATGTTTTTATGTAAATGTTTTTAAACTTTGTATATTATATTTTAATGTTTTAACTTTTGTAAACCTTCCAGAGAGCTTCAGCTATGGGGTAGTATAGAAATTCTGATGAAGTGGACAAGGTACTTTCGTCTGTAAAGCCGACCACCTGCTTACTTCATCCTTGCCCATCTTGGCTCATTATGAGCTGCAGAGAGAGATTGGGTGAGGGGATCAGGGCGGTGGTGAATGCCTCCCTTGAGGAGGGAGTGATGCCATCAGCCCTCAAGGAGGCAGCGATAAGACTGCTCTTAAAGAAGCCCTCCTTGTATCCCCAAGTTTTGAACAACTTTCGCCCAGTCTTGAATCTGCCATTTTGGGGCAAGATCATTGAGTGGGTGGTGGTGATGCAGTTGAAGGCACGCTTGGAAGAAGCTGATTATCTAGATCCATTTCAACTGGGCTTCAAGCCTGGGCATGGGACAGAAATGGCCTTGGTTGCCTTGGTGGATGATAGGAGGAGGGCGAATGCTCCTTCCTTGTTCTCCTTGACCTCTCAGCGGCGTTTGATACCATTGACCACGGTATCCTCCTGGACTGCCTGGAGAGGATGGGCATTGGAGACATCATATTATGGTGGTTCCGGTCCTTCCTCTCTGGCAGGTACCAGAGGATAGTACTGGGAGAGGAGGTTTCAGACCCATGGCCACTCACGTGTGGGGTGCCACAGGGTTCCATCCTCTCCCCAATGCTATTTAACATCTATGTGAAGCTGCTGGGGGCTATCATCAGGAGGTTTGGGGTGTGGTGTCATCAATATGCGATGACACGCAGCTCTACCTCTCATTTAAATCTTCATCAGGGTTGGCTGTGGAATCCCTGTCTAAATGTCTGGAGATGGTGAGTGGCTGGATGGGGAGGAATAAGCTGAAGCTGAACCCTGACAAGACCAAGGTAATTTTGGTGGGAAACAAGAGGAGGTTGGGGGATGTTGACCTGGTGTTGAATGAGGTACCCCTGAAAGACCAGCTCTGTAGCCTAGACTCCCAGCTGTCCATGGAGGCTCAAATGTCAGCTGTGAGCCGGACAGCGCTATACCAACACCATCTGATACAGCTGCTGTGCCCCTACCTTCCTGACCATCTGCTCCCATCAGTAGTACATGCCTGGGTCTCCTCTCATACTAGATTACTGTAATGTGCTCTATGTGGGGTTACCCTTGAAGACAGTTCAGAAGCTGCAGCTGGTGCAGAACGCGGCGGCTCGCCTAATTAAAGGCAGCCACTGGCGTGATCACATCAGTGCTGAAGAAGTTGCACTGGTTGCCAGTTATTTTCCGGGCCAAATTCAAGGTGTTGGTTTTGACCTTTAAACCCCTATGCTGTTCCGCCCCAGCCTATCTCGAAGAGCGCCTCCAGCAACACTAGACAGGCCGCTTCACAAGATCAGCCTCGGATGGCCTTCTCTCTGTCCCATCAGCCAGGACAGCTAGGCTGGTGAGGATGAAGGGGAGGGCCTTCTCTGTGGTGGCCCCCACTCTGTGGAACTCCCTCCCTAGCCAGCTCTGCCATGCCCCCTCTTTAATGAGCTTCTGCCACACACTGAAAACTTGGTTATTTGGGCAGGTATTTGGGGTGGGTTAGGGTATTTTTTCAGTCAATCCTAAAGGAAATCAACCCCGAGTGCTCCTTGGAAGGACAGATACTGAAGCTGAAGCTCCAATATTTTGGCCACCTAATGCGAAGAGAAAACTCCCTGGAAAAGACCCTGATGCTGGGAAAGACTGAAGGCAAAAGGAGAAGGGGACGGCAGAGGATGAGATGGCTAGATAGCATCACGGATGCAATGAATATGGACTTGAGCACGCTCCGGGAGAGAGCGCGGGACAGGAAGGCCTGGCGTGCTATGGTCCATGGGGTCACGAAGAGTCGGACACGACTGAACGACTGAACAACAACAACAACAAGGGTATTTTTAACTAATGTTTTAATGTAAATTTTTACTGTTTTAAATTGTACCATTGTACATCGCCCAGAGTGGCTGGGTGATCGGCCAGATGGGCAATTAAGAAATTTAATAAATATATATATAAATGAATGAATGAATAAAAAATACATCATCATCATCATCATCATCATCATAAAAAATAAAGCTACAGGAGTTGTATGTATCAGTCCATACACTACACAGCTTGCGTTCTATTTTATTGACATCAGCTTTGCACCTTGAAAATGTCTGTTTTTCTACTTCGTGGTTTTTAATACTCTGGCTTCAAAGTAGTAAGTATGTTATTCGGTGGCATCAGTTTTTATTAGAAATTGACAGATGATTCAACAAATAGTATAAGGAGAATTCTGTAGTCCATTTAAATGTGCCATGACATAAAATTAGGTGCCCATCGGTGAGTCGAAAGTACTTCTCAGTGATTAAAATAAAAAATTGATAGTAATTAATGATGTTGTGCATCTCTGTATACACAGTATCACTAAATGTGTTAATCTGACGTCTTCTAGACTTGATTGTGCTTGTACTTATTCCTGTCTCGTCTTAAACACACTACTTATCCTTTGCTTTCACAAGAATAGGGAGTGATATATTATATTCTCCACTGTCTGTTGAGGGAAAATAGATACTGAAAAAGTAGTTACAATATTCATGCATCTAAAAAAAAAGCTAGAAGCAGTTAAGGTATTAAAGAGAGATAATGAATCCCCAGAAAGTCTATTTTCCTCTTATTGTAATACAAATTTATTTCATTTCAATGGACAGTTAATAAATGAAGCTCTTTGAAGCTTACTGAAAATACCTTTTGGATATAATCATGAAGCAAACTGACATAGTGCTACTGCTATTAGGTATGGCATATATGGATATGTGTGTTTTCAAACTGCTTGACATGAAATTTATTCCAAAATATGTTTAGTCTAATTGTTCCAGTAATTTGGAATGTTTTGATGTCTGTACCATAAAAACTATTATTCAGCTCTGTGTGTGTACTATATAAATGTGTGCACATTTATATAGTATTGCACATTTATATAGTATTTGGAGGCACAATTGTGCCACCAATAGATAAGGTAATCAGTCAAAAAAGGGTTCTGCGATGTTAAAAGAAAATCAGGGGTGGTTGAGTTATTCTAACCTTAATAACATCAAAAGGGTTTCACCAATCTTCCTGAAAATCACACATACCAGGAAGAAATGTCTATGTTACATAATCTGAACATTTCAGGAAGATTGGTTAAAGACTGAAGGAGAAAGGGCAGTTAACAGAAAGATAAAATAAATACTCATTTATGCAATATGCAATATTGGCAACCATTTGTGTCCATCATTTGCCAAAAAGCTGGAAGCTATATATGAAAAACATGTATGTTTTCCTATTCTCTTTCTATTGTTGTTGGTAGAATGGAATTTTTAAAAAATCAATTTACTTATTTTTTAAAATAATTTTTATAGGTATAATGAATCCCTATGAGATTTCATAAGCTGTAGGGATGCATGAAAGTCACTTACCAGGTCTCGCAGCTTGCTTCGTGGTGGGGGGGAGGCGCTTCGCTGCTCCCCCCGAAGTTCAGGCTGGGGGGGAGGCTTCCCTCCTCGCCCGGCCGAAATTCAGGCCGGGGAGAAGCGTCCCGTCTCCCCGGCCGCGAACTTCAAAAGAAAAAAAAAACGCCCCTGTGATAGGCTACGTAACGATTAACGTAGCCTATCACGGCTAGATCTGCAAAGTCAGCCGTGATAGGCTACGTTAATCGTCACGTAGCCTATCACGGGTGACTTTGGAAAAAAAAAAAGCGCGTACGCAAATGGCGGCCCCCTTAGGGAGCCGCCATTCGCGTTCCTTATTTGGTCCCTGTAGTCTACGTAAAGATTTACGTAGACTACGGCGAAAATAAGGGCAACGCTATTTGCGTTGTCCTTATTTTCGCCATAGTCTACGTAAATCTTTACGTAGACTACAGGGACCAAATAAGGAACGTGAATGGCGGTTCCCTATGGGGGCCGCCATTAGCCGTACGCTTTTTTAAAAAAAAATTTGAAGTCACCCGTGATAGGCTACGTGAGGATTAACGTAGCCTATCACGGCTGACTTTGCAAATCTAGCCGTGATAGGCTACGTTAATCATTACGTAGCCTATCACAGGGGCGTTCTTGTAATGGTGGCGGCGGCAGCCGGTCAAAAGACCGGCTGCCGCCCCCGCCCCTGACGAAGACCTGCCGAACCGCCGCCGGGACCCGCCGCCGGGTGGGACATTTGTGAAAGGTAAGTCCCATCCTGGGGGGGGCAGGGGGCGGGCGGAGAATTTCTCCCCGAACAACCTTCGGAGGACCGAATGCGTTGGCACTCAGCCCCCTGAAGTTTCGGGGAGAAATTCTCCCCCATCCCTAACTGGCACTCAGAATGCTGGGAGAGCGGGGAGAGGAATAACTGCTTACAAAGCTGTGGTCAGGCCATGGAACAATGGAGCAGTATGAGAAAAGGTTACGTTTGTTACTCCCTGCAGCTAGCAGCTCCATGAGTAGGGATGTTGGAGAAATCCACTGCGGATTCAAATGAGGCCGGATTCTTTTGAATCTGGCATCAGGAATCTGCGGCGGATTGGCACCACTTACCTCCGCTCCAGGAGGATTGGAGGCAGAACAACATTTGGCTGCTTCTTGCCGGCGAGTGCCATTCACCTCCTCCCGGCCGATCGCCATTTCTTAAAAAAAAAAAAAGGCGATGGGCGGGATGTGACTTATACTCAAAACAGAGCCGTGGATTTTGCGTATAAGCCTACGGTAGATAGGCTTGGGGGCCGCTTACCTTGCCACCTGCCGTCCAGAGTCATACGCAAGATTCACGGCTCTATTTTGCGTATAAGTCTATGGGCACATTCTGCCGATTGCCTTTTTTTTTTTTTTTTTTTAAGAAATGGCGATCAGCAGGGAGGAGGTGAATGGCTCTGGCCGGTAGGCAGCAAGGTAAGTGGCCCCCAAGCCAGGCTCCCCTCCCCCAGAATCCTTGTGGAGCGGAGCCACTCCAGAGGATTCGGGGGGGGGGAGGAATGGATTGCCTCCCCTCCCTCACGGATTCCCCACCAAAACGGATGGTGGGGAATCTGTACATCCCTATCCACGAGTCTGGAGTGTTCCCATGTACCCTGATCAGGCCTAGAGTAACATCAGCTGCCTAAAGCAATGAGAAACTGTCCCTGAAGGTTTCTGCCCCCCCATCTCATTCAGAACCAAATTTTCCAGTTTGCAACTACAGAAAAGAGCCAATCAAAAAGCAGAAAATTGAGGGCTGTCAGGGGATTAAAGAAAGCAACAGCTTTCCTGTGAAAAAGGCAAGAACCATGTTTGTTCCAACCTGGCTTGCTTGATATTTACCTCTCATTAACTTCGAACTGTATTAGCAGATTTTGATTTGTTTCGAGAGCTTTTTTGCTTCTTGCCTCCCTTCTGGGAGGAGAAGAGTCCTCTTTCTCTTTTTGAACATGTTTTCTCTTGGCTATGAGACTATTTTGGGCTATCTTTCCCCAAGCCAGTGTCTTTGAGCCAGGCACATGGCGCCTGAGCAGCTTGGGATAGTTTTTGCCCTCTATTTTATTTTGCTCAGTAGTGAAGTATGGGCTTCGCAACACTTTTAAATTTAAAATATTGTCTTCACTCTCTACCTGGATTAGTTTTCCCAACTTGGACTTTGCTGATTCTAGGAAAGGTCTTTGATAACCTTTCTCTGGGTCCACGAAAGCCTGGTCTTCCGATCTCATAGCTATACATTCCTTTTAATCCCCCCCCCCCCCCGCCATCCCTCTCTTCCTTTTCTCTAAAAGTTTGGGCCATACTGCTATATAGCTGAAAGCTTCAAACACTGCATTTAGCTAGTTTGGACTGGTGGAAATTTAAGTACAGCTAAGTACAATTGAAATTGCTGCTGGGCCTACTAACATTGTTTTGAGCCTAATAGCATTGGGCCTACCAACATTAAAAAAAAAAAAAAGGCCTTAGCAGGAGTTAAACTGTAGTGTACTTTGCATAGTATACATATGTATTATCTTTGTAATCATTGCATGCTTCACATTTTACTTCTGTATATGATGTTCTTCTGCATTTAATTTTCTTTATAAACCATTTGGATCTTAAGACTTCTTGTGTGGCATGATTTCATTTGTTTAACAACTTAAAAGGGTATTCACTGTTTTCCTGCTTAAGTTTTAAAATATATTTTCAAACATATTGAACTTTACATTGCTTTTTAAATAGCTGGGACTTGTACTGGGACCAATGCTTTTCAACTTGTTCGTAAAGACAGTGTGGTGTAGTGTTTAGAGTGTTGGACTGGAACCTGGGAGATTTGGGTTCTAGTCCCCACTCAGCCATGAAGCTCACTGGGTGGCTTTAGGCCACTTACTGACTCTGAGCCTAACCTGCCTCATACAGTTCTTGTGAGGATGAAATGGAGGAGGAGGATGCCCATGGAAGCTGCCTTGGATTACTTGCAAGAGGAGAAAGGGCAGGATATAAATATAATAATAACAAATGAAATGGTGTTATTATAGCGTTGCCCTTATTTTCGCCGTAGTCTACGTAAATCTTTACGTAGACTACAGGGACCAAATAAGGAACGCGAATGGCGGCTCCCTATGGGGGCCGCCATTTGCGTATGTGCTTTTTTTTTTTTTTTCCAAAGTCACCCATGATAGGCTACGTGACGATCAACGTAGCCTATCACGGCTGACTTTGCAGATCTAGCCGTGATAGGCTACGTTAATTGTTACATAGCCTATCACAGGGGTGGTTTTTTATTTTCTTTTGAAGTTTGCGGCCGGGGAGACGGGGCGCTTCTCCCCGGCCTGAATTTCGGCCGGGCGAGGCGGGAAGCCTCCCCCCCCAGCCTGAACTTCGGGGGGAGCAGCGAAGCGCCTCCCCCCCACCGCGAAGTAAGCTGCGAGACCAGGTGACTTTCGTGCACCCCTACATTCCATGTATTTCATATTCCATAATTAGGAAAGGAATCAATTTGGCTGAGGGGGTGGGAAAATGCAGAAAAGTACTGATGTTTCAACATACTCCTAAAGTCACCATCCCCCCCCCCCCGATATTCTGGTTCAAGTCAGGCAAATACAGTATAAGGACAATAATTTCACATCTTCTCAGGTACATTTCTGCAGATTAAAACCAAAATAAAAGGGCAAACTTCTCAGTTACATAGGATTCTTTGTACAACAAAATCAGAAATATGTCATATGCACTTAGAAATTTTCATTAATTTTTATCACAGAAGCTTCCAGTACTGCTAGTCACTTTTTCAAAACCACTTTTGAATGAGAGATATAGATTGAAATTGTATGCAAGCCTATTTATTTATTTATTTATTTATTTCATTTTAGTCTGCCTTTTAGTTCAAAAGTCTCCAAAGGTGACTTGCAAAGATAGGAAATAAGACCTCCCCTGTCCACAGGCTGACACTCTAAAAGGACATGACACACAAGGAAAAAAGAATAGGGAGGGATGAGGCGGAAAAAAATTGGATGCAATCCTAAGCCACGTTTGGGTAGGGTTGTACGAAAATCACTTACCTTTCGGGGATTATGCTGATGGTGTGGGGAGAGGCATTCCATCCCTTCCCCTGGAATCCTCGCCGGGTGGGAGGCGCTCCGTTCCTCCCCCCCGGAATCCTGGCCGGCCAGCTGTGCTCTGCAGCGATTCTGCGGAGCCGCCAGCCGGCTCCGCCAGCAGCCGGACATCCGGCCACTAGCTAGCAGGGATGCAAATGGCGGCGGCCATAGCCACTGCCGTTTGCGTCCCTGCAGTCAGCCGTGATAGGCTACGTAAATCTTTACATAGCCTGTCACAGCTGTTTTTTTTAAAAAAACAAAACGCGTGTACGCAAATGGCGGTGGCCATGGCCGCCGCCATTTGCGTTCCTTATTTTGGCATGTCTTAGCCTATGTAAACATTTACGTAGACTAAGACGGCGAAAATAAGGGGAATGCAAATAGCGTAGCGTCTATGCTATTTGCATTCCACTTATTTTCGCCGTCTTAGTCTACGTAAATGTTTACGTAGGCTAAGACATGCCAAAACAAGGAACGCAAATGGCGGCAGCCATGGCTGCCGCCATTTGCGTATGCGCGTTTTTTTTTTTAAGTCAGCCGTGATAGGCTACGTAAACATTTACGTAGCCTATCAAGGTGTTTTTTTAAAATCTAGCCGTCATAGGCTACGTAAATCTTTACATAGCCTATCACGTTTTTTTTATTTTGTTTTTTTAAAAAACCTGGAAATGGTGGTGGTGGTGGCGGCAGCCGGTCGGAAGACCGGCTGCCACAGCCACCACTGCCGAGCCGCCGCCAGAGCCGCCAGAGCCAGGAAGATCCACCCCAAGTAAGTCCCGTCCCGGGGAGGTGACGGGGGGGTGGCAGGCCGTTCCGCCACTGATTTCGGGGGGCCAAATGCGCTGGCATTCGGCCTACTTGAGTTCTTTGGCAGAACTTCTGTACATCCCTACGTTGGGGCAGGAACAAGTTCTACAACTCCCAGCACTCTCCAGTAGGGATGTCAGAGAATTCCACCACGGATCTTGTCGAAATCTGTGGCGGAACGGCCTGCCCCCCCGCGGATCCCCCCCGGGACGAGACTTACGTGGGGCGCATGTTCCGGGGGGCGGCGGTGGCTGCGGCGGCTGGTCTTCCAACCGGCTGCCGCCGCTGCCTAGGGATGTACGAAAGTCACTTACCTTTTCGCAGGGGTGCTTTGCGGTGTGGAGTTGGCGCTTCGCTTCTCCCCCCGAAGTTCAAGCGAGGGGGGGGAGGTGTCCCGCCTCGCCTGGCCGAAATTCAGGCCGGTGGGGAGGCGCCCCACCTCGTCTGGTCGAAATTCAGGCCGGGGAGAAGTGCCCCGTCTCCCCAGCTGCGAAACAAAAAGTAAAAACAAACGAGCAAACAAAAAAACCCGTGATAGGCTACGTAACGATTAACGTAGCCTATCACGGCTAGATTTCCAAAGTCAGACGTGATAGGCTATGTTAATTGTTACGTAGCCTATCACGGGTGACTTTGAAAAAAAGAAAAGCGCGTACGCAAATGGCGCCCTATGGGCGCCGCCATTTGTGTTCCTTATTTGGTCCCAGTAGTCTACATAAAGATTTACGTAGACTATGGTGTAGTCTACGTAAATCTTTACGTAGACTACCGGGACCAAATAAGGAACTCAAATGGCGGCACCCATAGGACGCCGCCATTTGCGTACGCGCTTTTTTTCCCCCCAAAGTCACCCGTGATAGGCTACGTAACGATTTACATAGCCTATAATGGCTGACTTTGGAAATCTAGCCGTGATAGGCTACGTTAATCGTTACGTAGCCTATCACGTGGGTTTGGGTTTTTTTACACTTTACTTTGTAATGGTGGCGGCAGCAGCCAACGCCCCCAGCGAAAGGCCGACGAACTGCCGCCGGGACCCGCCGCCAGGAGGGACATTTGCCAAAGGTAAGTCCCATCCTGGGGGGGGTGGGGGGGCAGAGAATTTTACCGCCGATTTCGGGGGGCCAAATGCGTTGGCGCTCAGCCCCCCGAAGATTCGGGGAGAAATTCTCCGCCATCCCTACTGCCGCCACCATTTGCAGTCTAGAGGTGTGTTGTTGTTTTTTTACAGAGATGTGATAGGCTACGTAAAGATTTACGTAGCCTATCATGGCTGGGTTAAAAAAAAAACGCATACACAAATGGCGGCGCCTACGGCTGCCGCCATTTGCGTTCCTTATTTTTGGCCGTATTAGTCTATGTAAATATTTACGTAGATTATTATGGCGAAAATAAAGGGGAACGCAAATAGCATAGCGGGTGCTATTTGCGTTCCCCTTTATTTTCGCCGTAATAGTATATATAAATATTTACGTAGACTAAGACGGCCAAAAATAAGGAATGCAAATGGCGGCAGCCATAGCCACCACCATTTGCATACACAGTTTTTTTTGTTTTGTTTTTTTACCCAGAGTCCTCCGCAGCCGGACAGCTCTGGCCCGGGCCTGGCCAGCTGCTCTGCGGAGCTGCTGCGGAGCACAGCCAGCTGTTCGAGGATTCCAGGGGGGAGGAACGGAATGCCTCCCCCCCACCATAAACATAATCCGCGGAAAGGTAAGTGACTTTCGTACATCCCTACTCTCCAGCCAGCCTTTCAGTAGGAATGGTGCTGCTTCTCACTCTCATTTCCCTCAGCACAGTCTGAGGGAATGGAATTTTTAGGCTGTCTTTAAGGGTAGAACTTATAAGGGTAGAACTTGCAGGATAAAAAAAATACAAAAGTATACAAATGGACTTTAAAAAAAAGAAAGAAACATTTTATTTTTGAAATCGATTATCTTTTTCTACAACAAAATAGTGATGATTCTAAAGTGATTTTGTTCAGCATCAGGATAGCAGAAGCACGCTCCATTTTATTTCTTCAGTCATCGTTGTGATATAATTTAAGCGAGTTTAAAGTATAACACTACACATGCTCAGAGTACTATCATTTTTTAATCAGGGTTGGCAAACAATTGTACACCATGGGTTGGTGAAGCAGGGGTTGTTCTTCTATTCCAAAGGCTGTTTTTCTGTATGATTCTGATAGGGATGGCGGAGAATTTCTCCCCGAAACTTCGGGGGGCCGAGCGCCAACGTGTTCGGCCCCCCGAACAAGTTTCGGGGAGAAATCCTCCACACACACCCCGCCCCCCGCCCCCCCCCGGGAAGGGACTTACCTTCCCTGAATGTCCCTCCCGGCGGCGGGTCCGGCTGGCGGTTCGTCCGGTGTTCGAGCGGGGCGGGAGCGGCAGCCAGTCTTTCGACCGGCTGCTGCCCCCGCCATTGCAATCAAAGAAAAAAACAAAAAACCGTCCCCTGATAGGCTACGTGACGATTCACGTAGCCTATCACGGCTAGATTTGCAAAGTCAGCCGTGATAGGCTACATGAATCGTCACGTAGCCTATCACGGGTGACTTAAAAAAAAAAAGCGCGTACGCGAATGGCGGCCCCCATAGGGAGCCGCCATTCCCGTTCCTTATTTGGTCGCTGTAGTCTACGTCAATCTTTACGTAGACTACGGCGAAAATAAGGGCAACGCTATTTGCGTTGCCCTTATTTTCGCCGTAGTCTACGTAAAGATTGACGTAGACTACAGCAACTAAATAAGGAACGCGAATGGCGGCTCCCTATGGGGGCCACCATTCGCGTACGCGCTTTTTTTTTTTTTTTTAAAGTCACCCGTGATAGGCTACGTGACGATTCACGTAGCCTATCACGGCTGACTTTCCAGATCTAGCCGTGATAGGCTACGTGAATCGTCACGTAGCCTATCAGGGGACTTTTTTTTTTACTTTCGTGTTCGCGGCCGGGCGAGGCGGGAAGCCTCCTCCCCGGCCTGAATTTCGGCCGGGCGAGGCGGGAAGCCTCCCCCCCCGGCCTGAATTTCGGCCGGGCGAGGCGGGAAGCCTCCCCCCCCCGGCCTGAACTTCGCGGGGGGAGCAGCGAAGCGCTCCCCCCCACCACGGAAAAGCTGCGAGAAAAGGTAAGTGACTTTCGTTCACCCCTAGATTCTGAGAATATCATGTGTTATTTTAATTATGATATTTATCACTGATTTTATGGTTTGGAGTGTTTTTGTGTATGTGTGAAAAGGTGGTGTGGGGTGTTGCAAGGGGTTCCGGCTGGCTTCCAAGGGATATAGTCATCTTTACGTACAAAGGGATACCAATACTTTCTCCTGAGCAGGCCAGTCCTTACTTCTTACAAGTAAGATAAGCATAATCTGGAGAGTTTTGGCTATTGGGCAGTACATACATACATACATACATACATTTGTGCTGTGCTGCTTCTGAGTAGGCCTGCTCTGATTGATGCTTTGTGATGGATTTTTGGATGCTTTCAGAACAAAAGATTGGATGTTGGGAGGCTTTCAGAACTTGTTCCTATGTTCCAAAGGCTGCTTTTCTATGTGGCTCTGAAAGTATCACATCTTATTGTAAGTATTATCATTGTTATTATGGCTGTGTGGACTCTCTGCTCCCATTCATCATCTTAAAGTCACCTGACTCTCTGTGTAATGGGAGTTATTGCTAGAACAGGAGAATGTGGATGCAAAGGAGTACTTTTGTGTGGTTATGTGAACCCTCCCCTTTCATGTTTTGTGCCCCAGTTTTCTCCTTCTGTGGTATGGGTTGAGGATTCAAAGACTGCTCCTCATCCATTGTTCCCCCTTGGTCCTGCCTCTCATGAGCTCTTGGCTCTCCCTGTCGTGACCCCTTGGCTATGCTTCTGCTGACTTGCTTTCTCTCCCACTGGTCACCAGCCTCCACTGTATGATAGTGGTGTTTAATGCATGTTTTATTCATGGTTACAAAACGTGGATAGGGAAACATAACATAATAAAATCATAGAATAGTAAGGTTGGAAGGCCCTATAAGACCATCGAGTCCAGCCCCCTGCTTAATGCAGGAATCCATGTCTAAGCATCCCCAACAGATGGCTGTCCCCCTTAATCTTGAATTCGTCCAGTGTGGGAGAACCCATTACCTCCCTAGGTAATTGGTTCCATTGCCATACTGCTCTAACAGTCAGGAAGTTTTTCCTGATGTTCAGCCGGAATCTGGCTTCCTGTCACTTGAGCCCATTATTCCATGTCCTGCACTCTGGGATGGTTGAGAACAGGCCCTGGCCTTCCTCTCTGTGACAACCTTTCAAGTATTTGAGGAGCACTATCATATCTCCCCTCAATATTCTCTTCTCATTTTTCTCCCTTTCTCATAATACTAGAACCCAGGGCCATCCCATTCAGGAGATTCAGGACAGGTAAAAGGAAGTACTTATTCCCACAGTGCATAGTTAAATTATGGGATTTGCTTCCACAAGATGTAGTGATGGCCAATAATTTGGATGGCTTTAAAGGGGCCTTGGACAAATTCATGGAGGATAAGGGTATCAAGGGCTACTAGTCATGATGGCTATAGCTATCTCCAGTATCTTGATGCAAAATTTCGGCTTAAATTGAAGAACGTAGGGAAAACCACTAAACCATTCAGGTATGACCTAAATCATATCCCTTATGGATTTCAAGTGGAGGTGAGGCATAGATTTAAGGGATTAGACCTGATAGACAGAGTGCCTGAGGAACTATGGACGGAGGTCCGTAACATTCTTCAGGAGTAGGGATGTACGAAAATCACTTACCTTTTGGGGATTATGCTGATGGTGCGGGTGGAGGCGTTCCGTCCCTCCCCCCGGCATCCTCGCCGGGGGGGGGAGTCGCTCCGTTTCTCCCCCCCTGGAATCATGGCCAGCAGGCTGTGCTCCGCAGCGATTCTGCGGAGCCGTCGGCCGGCTCCGCCAGCAGCTGGACATCCGGCCGCTGGCTAGCAGGGACGCAAATGGCAGCGGCCGTAGCCACCACCGTTTGCATCCCTGCAGTCAGCCGTGATAGGCTACGTAAATCTTTACGTAGCCTATCATGGCTGACTAAAAAAAACCAAAAAAACTGCGCATATGCAAATGGCGGCGGCCATGGCTGCTGCCATTTGCGTTCCTTATTTTGGCATGTCTTAGTCTATGTAAACATTTACATAGACTAAGACGGCAAAAATAAGGGGAACGCAAATAGCGTAGCATCTACGCTATTTGCGTTGCCCTTATTTTCGCCGTAGTCTACGTAAATCTTTACATAGATAACCCGGGCCCAAATGAGGAACTCAAATGGGCGCCGCCATTTGCATACGCGCTTTTTTTTTCTTCAAAGTCACCCGTGATAGGCTACGTAACGATTTACGTAGCCTATCATGGCTGACTTTGGAAATCTAGCAGTGATAGGCTACGTAAATCGTTACATAGCCTATCACGTGTGTAGTTGTGTTTTTTTTTTTACATTCGCTTTGTAATGGCGGCGGCGGCAGCCGGTCAGAAGACCGGCCACCGCCACCGCCCCCGCTGAACCGCCGCCGAGAGGGACATTCGAGGGAGGTAAGTCCCATCCCGGGGCGGGCGGGGGAGTGGCGGAGAATTTCACCACCAATTTCGGGGGGCCGAATACATTGGCATTTGGCCTCGCCGAGATTCGTGGAGAAATTCTCCGCCATCCCTAGTCTGATGAGGCTTTACAAGTAGCTGAGGAAAGAAGGGAAGTGAAAAGCAAGGGAGAAAGGGGAAGATAGATCCAACTGAATGCAGAGTTCCAGAGAATAGCAAGGAGAGACAAGAAGGCCTTTTTAAATGAACAATGCAAAGAAATGGAGGAAAACAACAGAAAGGGAAAGACTAGAGATCTCTTCAAGAAAATTGGAGATCTCAAGGGAACGTTTTGTGCAAAGACGGGCATGATAAAGGACAAAGAAGGCAGGGACCTAACAGAAGCAGATGAGATTAAGAAGAGGTGGCAAGAATACACAGAAGAACTATACAGGAAAGATCTGAATGTCCCTGATAGCCATGATAGTGCGGTCAGTGAACTTGAGCCTGACATCCTAGAGAGTGAAGTCAAGTGGGCCTTAGGAAGCATTACTAACAACAAAGCTAGCGGAGATGACAGTCTTCCAGCTGAGCTATTTAAAATCCTAAAAGATGATGCTGTTAAAGTGCTGCACTCAATATGCCAACAAATTTGGAACACTCAACAGTGGCCACAAGACTGGAAAAGGTCAGTTTACATTCCAATTCCAAAGAAGAGCAATGCCAAAGAGTGTTCAAACTACCGCAAAATTGTGCTCATTTCACATGCCAGCAAGGTGATGCTCAAAATCCTACAAGCTAGGCTTCAGCAGTATCCAAACCAAGAACTACTGGAAGTACAAGCTGGGTTTCGAAGAGGCAGAGGAACTAGAGATCAAATCGCCAACATTCGCTGGATCATGGAGAAAGCAAGAGAATTCCAGAAAAATGTCTATTTCTGCTTCATTGACTACGCGAAAGCCTTTGATCGTGTGGATCACAACAAAATGTGGCAAATTCTTAAAGTGATGGGAGTACCAGACCACCTTACCTGTCTCCTGAGAAACCTGTATGAGGGTCAAGAAGCAACAGTAAGAACCAGACATGAAACAACTGAGTCGTTCCAAATTGGGAAAGGAGTACGTCAAGGCTGCATATTGTCACCCTGTTTATTTAACTTATATGCAGAGTACATCATGAGAAACGCCGGGTTGGATGAATCACAGGTTGGTATTAAGATTGCCGGGAGAATTATCAACAACCTCCAATATGCAGACGATACCACCCTAATGGCAGAAAGCGAAGAGGATCTCAAGAGCCTCTTGTTGAGGGTGAAAGAGGAGAGTGCAAAAGCTGGTTTGAAACTCAACATTAAAAAAACGAAGATCATGGCATCTGGCCCCATCACTTCCTGGCATATAGAAGGGGAAGAAATGGAAGCAGTGACAGATTTTATTTTCTTGGGCTCCAAGCTCACCGCAGATGGTGACTGTAGCCATGAAATTAAAAGATGCTGGCTCCTTGGGAGGAAAGCTATGGCACACCTAGACAGCATAGTAAGAAGCAGAGACATCACCTTGCCGACAAAGGTCCGTCTAATCAAAGCTATGGTCTTCCCAGTAGTAATGTATGGCTGTGAGAGCTGGACCTTGTATGTCTGTGAGAGCTGGACTATAAGGAAGGCTGAGCGCCGAAGAATTGATGCTTTCGAACTGTGGTGCTGGAGAAGACTCTTATGAGTCCCCTGGACTGCAAGGAGGTCAAATCAGTCAATCCTAAAGGAAATCAACCCTGAGTGCTCATTGGAAGGACAGATACTGGAGCTGAAGCTGAAATATTTTGGCCACCTAATGTGAAGAGAAAACTCCCTGGAAAAGACCCTGATGCTGTGAAATACTGAAGGCAAAAGGAGAAGGGGACAGCAGAGGATGAGATGGCTAGATAGCATCACCGATGCAATGAATATGAACTTGAGCACGCTCCGGGAGAGAGCGCAGGACAGGAAGGCCTGGCGTGCTATGGTCCATGGGGTCACGAAGAGTCGGGCATGACTGAACAAATGAACAACATCTCCAGTATCAGAGTCAGTATGCCTATTTACACCAGTTGCTGGGGAACATGGTCAGGAGGGTGCTATTGCACTCATGTCCTGCTTGTGAGTTCCTCGTGGGCAGGTGGTTGGCCACCGTGTGAACAGAATGCTAGACTCTTGGTTTTATCCAGCATGGCTTTTCTTATATTCATATTAGAGATAGGACCTCAATGTTCAGAAGCACTGTACCTCTGATTGCAAAGACACATGCAGAGAAATATAGAGACAGACAGACAGACAGACAGAGTGGTGTGTGTGTGTGTGTGTGTGTGTGTGTGTGTGTGTGTACACCTTGGAGAGACATTTGCTTTTCAACAACCAAGGAAATTCAATCATCAAAAACTTGCCAGTTGAAAAGACCAGATGATAAGGCTATCTCATGTTGGTACAAATTCCACAAAGCCAGGAAATCAGAAGCTAAGGCTGATGCCTTATCTGACGTGCTCCGTGATCAGTCATTATGTTGTGCAATGTCACAAATTGTGCTTGCTTACAACCTACCCTCCATTCACCCTCACTTTTCCTGGGCTGCTGTCTGAAACCATTAAGTAATGTGCTGGAAGAGGGTGTTTAAGCCTTCCACTTCCACTAATCACTTCTTTTAATCTACAACACCATACCACCACAATGTTTTATCTTCACCAAGTATCTCAAG
The DNA here is from genome assembly GCF_057233095.1 of Heloderma suspectum. Lineage (NCBI taxonomy): Eukaryota > Metazoa > Chordata > Lepidosauria > Squamata > Helodermatidae > Heloderma > Heloderma suspectum. Next base: position 72,380,263 of record NC_139460.1, on the reverse strand, counting down.
ATCCAAAGCAACAATGGGTAGGTCCTGCAATATGTGTACTAGTGGAAATTTCAATATTTTTTAGGATCAATATTTTCCTTTTGTATTCCAAATGTATTCTGTCACAACCAAACATCTTATGTTAGAAAGCAACCCCAATAATCTTGCAGCATGCCTGCTGCTGGAAATCTCGGTGTGGTGTTTAATGTCTAGATCTGCATTTGCCATTTTGATGTCCATTTTTCCACTATGAAGTGATCCTTTTGAAGCTCTTCGCAATCCCTCTTTGTTGTAACTGCCCTAAATAATTTGGTGTAATCAGCAAACTTGGCCACCTTGTTGCTTAGTACTAGTTCCAGATCATTTATTATTATTACTACTATTATTACTACTACTATTATTATTACATTTGTTATTTTTACATTTATATCATGCCCTTTTTCTTCTTGCACGTAACTCAAGGCAGCCTTCCCCATTTCATCCTCACAACAACTGTGTGAGAAAAGGAAGGTGGGGGAAGTATTAAAAGTAATGTATAGCTACCCTTGCAGATCCCAAGCAGAGATCTGAAGACCAGGTTCCTGTCTCCTCGACAACGGACGGAGAATGGAGAAGTGCTCACTTGCATATTTGTAGAAGCCACTTTTGGTCCAGGCAGGGCTCCACGACAGTATACATTGGACCATTCTAAGTGGCTTCACATAACTTCCGGGGGGGGGGGGGGAGAGGTTGGACTAGATGTCATCTGAGTAGGGATGTATGAAGTCACTTACCTTTTCGAAGGGTGACATTCGCAGTGGGGGGGAGGCGCTCTGTCCCTCCCCCCGAAATTCTCTCCAGCTGGCTCCGCTCTGCGGAGATTCCATGGAGCCACCGGCTGGGGCCACTCGCAGCCAGATATCTGGCCACTGGGCAGCCTGCAGGGACACAAATGGCGGCTGCCGTAGCCGCCGCCATTTGCGTCCCTGTATTTTGTCGTGATAGGCTATGTAAATATTTATGTAGCCTATCATGGCAAAAACAACAACAACAACAGCGAATGCAAATGGTGGCGGCTACGGCGGCTGCCACTTTCATTCCCTTTTTTTTTTTTTGCCATGATAGGTTATGTAAATATTTACGTAGGCTATCACGGAAAAAAAAAGGGAACGCAAATGGCAGCTGCTGTAGCTGCCGCCGCCATTTGCGTTCCCTTTTTTTGCCGTGACAGGCTACGTAAATACTTACGCAGCCTATCACGGCTTCCGCAGGGACACAAATGGCGTCCCTGAATTAGCCATGATAGGCTGTGTAAGTATTTATGTAGCCTATCACGGCTATAGTGATGAAGGGAATGGCAGCCGCCGAGGCGGCCGCCATTCGCAGAGCAGCGCGAACGGCACCGGGTAAGTGTCCTGTTTCACGCGCCTTTCGCAGGGGGGGGGGTTCGTTCCACCACAGATTTTGGGGGGCTGAATGCACTGGCATTCAGTCTCACCTAGATCCATGGCAGAATTCTCTGACATCCCTACTCAGAAGTCTTTCTTCTCCAAAGGGAGTGAGGCAGGTGGCTACCAGGAAGAGGGCCTTTTCTGCTGTAGCACCCTGGCTGTGGAATGAGCTCCCTAGAGAGGTTCACCTGGCTGCTACTTTGTACTGCTTCCAGCACCAGGTGAAGTGCTTTTTATTCTCCCAGTATTTTAGCATGTTAGCTTCCTAATCTTTTAGCTCTGGTGTTTTAAATCTGTATTTTAATTATCTGCATTGCTGCTAGGTTTCATTCTGATTGTATTGTTATATTGTGGTTTTAAGCTTTCATATTTTATATTGTTTTATGCTGCACTCTGTGGTTTTATTTTTTCTGAACTACCCAGAGAGCTTCAGCTATTGGGCGGCATATAAATAAATAACTAAATAAATAAATGTCCCCGAACAGAAGCAGGGGGATATTTCTGCAGATGGAGAAAGCCTAGCTGTGCTTTCTTTCTTCTGAATGACTGAAGGCTATGTCATACAGAGGGCAGAGAAGACTAGTGTTCCCACTCTTTTGCCCCCATATAAATGCAACAACATTTGAAGGGGAAATGTCTGCAAAACATGTTGTAAACATGGGCCATGTAACCTTGGCCAACTGCCACAAACAGGCATGTGTTTACAGGTTTGCAGAATAATGTGTCTCATTCAAACAGGAACATGCAGCAGATAGTGCAGGCAAGACTTTTCTGTATCATGTTAAGTAGTCATAAAACACTGGCCATGAAGAATAGGAATAAATCAACAATATTATAATAAATGGAAGTAAATATTGGAGTATCCCCAAGAATCTGTTCTTGAAGTGGAGCTATTTAATAGAAACTTTCAACAGCTTTTACAGTGGTTTGATTATGGTTAGTTTTTTTGCAGTAACAAACTTCTTTAGTTCATTGATAGAGAACATAGTCTTGGAAACAAAAATGAAAATGCCTTAACAGTAAATGAAAAAAATGAATAGCTTTCTAAAACTTCTAGAGCCCTGGTCGTTATTTTTACAATGTCCACAAAGTTTAAGTTACCATATTACTGAATTTGTTGATCAGCCATCGTCCACTTGCCTGCTATAATCAGATACGATCGCGGAGGTTTTCATTGCCTTAAATCCACAGGGAACTTATTGTACATACATGTCTGCTTTCAAATGGATGGAGACCAGAAGCAGGAAAATGTCAATACTAAAGAGATTCCATTGCATTTCACAATACTGCTGTTGCAAAATAACTGCTTAGATCTGAGCAAAAATCCAATAAATACAGTTTTATTGTCATGCTTCAAAAATATTAAAAGCAATTGCCTCCACTGCCTTATACGGAGTCAACTGCTGAGTAGGCAAAGTGCTTACTATCCCAGTATGATTAAATTGCTGACTGGCTTGGTAAATTAAACCTATCTTCTCTGGTATTTGTAGTTCTCCTTCTATGTTATTTACCCAGGCAAGAGACTGCGCTAAAGAAGGCTGTCTGGAAGCGGTGCCTCTAGCAGTTTAACTTACAGTGATTCACAATGACTACTGAAATTAGGGAGGTAACGCTAATTCTTGTCCTGTGCTTGCTTAATTTTGTTCCTGTTCAAGAATGTCCACTATATAAAATTTTATCCTATTATACAGCTTCAATTATTATTATTATTATTATTATTATTATTATTATTATTATTATTATACAGCTATATTTTTCACATGTAAAGCATTCTTTTTTGTCATTCTCTGTATATGCTATCATGCCTTACAATTCTTCTCTGTCTTGTGTGTTTGTATCATTGTAAAATTTAGGAAGAACACCGTGGGGGAAAATACCATTTCAAATTTTGTTTGCTTTTGGCTCTGTCTAAACAATTCATTTCCCCCCCTAGTAATCAGTACACTCTGGCTCTTGAGAATTTGCCTAGAAAGGTAGCTTTTTAGAACCAGTTGCTGCATTTTCCTTATTGTACCCTTACTGGTAACAGTGGCTATGTTTTTTGTTTGTTTGTTTGTTTGTTTATTTATTTATTTATTTATTTTAAAGACAAAATGAGAAGTGGTTAAAAAAGTACAATGATCATCAGTTTTAATAATAGAGTGACTTGAAAATTATGTGGCATTTGGGAAAGAAGTGAAGGCCTGAATAAATGTTTAGTGGCAGAAAGAGAGTGAAGTATCATTAGCAATGAGGGTGAAAATAAATAATGTGATGGGTAAAGTAGGTAAGAACAAGTGTTTTCTGAGGCCTTTTTGATTACGTAGAATGTTTTTGTATTGTTGTTTTTAAACCTTGAGTAGAGAACCTTACCTTCCAACTTATATAGTGCTATTTGCTGGTAGTGATGACACAATAAAGCATCCCATTGGTTTGGTAAACAGCTGGTACCAGGGCAGATAAAGAGGCAATGGTGCAGATGTACAAAAAAATGGAATTTGAATTTTGGTTAGGGGATAGAGAAGGCCTGGGGATAGAGAAGTTAGGCCTGGGAGGTCACCAAATGAATGTGTAGACCAAGAGAGAATTCCCTGAGAGGGTATATGTGAAGGCTGGATAGCTTTGACCTATAACAATATCTGGCCCCCCATGCGACCTCACTAAGACTGACAACCTTGTTGACTCAAGGGAATGTTGGCTAAGGTGAAAGTGGAATAGATGCCATGATGAAACAATGGAACCAGGATGAATCAAGGAATGTGTTATTTCTCCTAATTTTTCTTATAAAATGCTAGCAAAGCTGTAGATAGTGAGGAAACAGCAAGGCTGGTAATTGTCACCTGAAAGCTTCTAACAAGCTAAGCGTAGCCAAAACATAAATCTTTCCTCTAGGAGAGAGATAAGACCAGTTCCCTGAGAATCTTGCCTCCTTCTAGCCAACAGATTTCCAGTGAAAGGATCTGTAACTAATCACCTGATTTGGATAACCCCACAAGATATCATGTGTAAGCTTGTGGATTGCAGGCAATAGTTATGTGGCTTAATAGTTTTGTACCAAAGGTTGCTCATACACCAAGCAATTCAGTTTATGAGATTTCTTCCCAAACACCTTAGCATTCAGTTACATGGTCTAAAGCTCCAACTTCAGCATGGCAGCCAAGAGTCCTATGACCTCTGCCTACACAGACCCACTATGACATCAGACCAGACTAGAATAACCATATGCTTCATTGACTTTTTTAAGAACATAAGAACACAAGAAGAGCCATGCTGGATCAGACCAAGGGTCCATCTAGTCCAGTATTCTGTTCACACAGTCGCCAACCAGCTGTTGACAGGAAACCCACAAGCAGGACATGAGTGCAACAGTACCCACCCACCCATGTTCCCCAGCAACTGGTGCACATAGGCATATTGCCTCTGATACTGGAGGAAGCATATAGCTATCAGGACTACTAGCCACTGATAGCCTTCTCCAGGAATATGTCTAACCCCCTTTCAAAGCTATCCGAATTGGTGGCCATCACTACATCTTGTGGTAGCAAATTCCATTGTTTAACTATGCCCTGTGTGAAGAAGTACTTCCTTTCTCTGTCCTGAATCTCCCACTAATCAGCTTTGATGACCCTAGGTTCTAGTATTTATTTATTTATTTATTTATTTGGGGGTGTTTTTACCCCACTCTTCAGCTGAAAAAGGCTCCCAGAGTGGCTTACAAAGATGAATATTAATACAGTTCCTGCCCTCGATCTTACAGTCTAAAAGACATGTCACAAAAGGAAAAGGGATTGGGAGGAAGGAGGGGAAGGAAAGCAAATACACCAATGACTGATGTATAGGACCAGGTTGGTCTCCCCTCTGCGATGATGTTCATCCTGGGAGGAAGGAGGTGCAGCCCCCCAGTGGCCCTCAGTTCTCTAGCTGATGGATGAGGCCCGAGTCTGCAGTCCCAAGGAAGTGTCAGTTGGAGCTGCGTGTTCTTTCTAAGCCCTAGCTGTGTCTTAGGAGGACACCCCTTGACACCTAAAGAGCAAGAGGGGAAGAGGACAGGCATTGCACTGTCTCCGAACTCAGGGCTGGGCTGGGCTGGGCTGGGCTGGGCTTGCCCCATCAGCTAATACAAGAATGCCCACACAGCTATTGCCATTGCAGATCTCCTTCTTGTCAGTTAATAACGTTGTGGCCCCTAGTTTACCCAGTTTACAAGGTCTTGCTTCCTCAGTTCTGGCTGTGGTTGCAAGAGAAGGCTGAAGGGTGTGTGTGCATGATAGCACTCTTCAGCTACCAGATGGCCTGCCACATAGAAGAGGGTAAAGACTAGAATTATGAGAGGGGGAGAAAAATGTCTCCCTATCCACATTATCCACACCATTTATAATTTTGTACCTCTCTGTCATGTCTCCCCTTATCCTCCTCCAAGCTAAATAATCCCAGCTGTTGTAACCTTCCCTGAGTTGCTCCAGCCCCTTGATAATTTTAGTTGCCTAAACTCTGCACTTTTTCCAGCTCGATAATAGCCTTTTTTAGGTGTGGTCACCAGAACTGTACACAGTATTCCAAGTGTGGTCGCTCCACAGATTTGTAAAAGAGCAGTATGATATTGGCAGTTTTATTCTCAATTATTATGCCTCACATGGAATTTACCTCTTTTTTTTTTAAGCAGCAACACACTGGGTTGACAGTTTCATCAAGCTGTCCACCACAACCCACGACTTTTCTGAAACAAGAGAAGTGGCTGTAATCAGGAAAACAATTGGGAGCACACCTGGCCCCGATTCTTTGTCCTGGGGAAAACAGAATTTAGGACAGTGACAAGTGTGCCCATCAGTACTTCCCCTGATCGCAGCCCCATTCCCTTTTATCATATAAGCCAGTGACATGTATGCTTCTAAGTTCTTTGACTGATTTGGAGACAGAGAAGGATCTCCTATCAGAAAAACTATTGATGGGAGAATTTACAGAGAGGTAGCCATGTTCATCTGTTGGAGCAAAAACAACAAAGAGAGTTTATGTCACAATACATTGGTTAATTCTTGAAGGTGCCACAAGATTCTTTGCTGCTTTTGTTAATGGGAAAGCACACTTAACTCTCATCCTAAGACCTTGGAATCAACAGTCTTCCCCGAGGTTTCCAATAGCAGCCCAACAAGTACTATAAAATACTTCAATATATAGTATTTTAGTAAGATATCTTCTGATTCTGAAATAAGTAGAACTAGGCCTGATTTATCTTGGAAATATTCAAGGCATTGCTGACAATAATTCACAACCAGTGGGCTACTATGAAAATACAAAGTCTTCAAATGAAGTTGAAATGGTTAAGAGTCAGAAAAAAGGTGAAAATAATGTTTTTGCAAAACCTGTTAGCACCAAATATGAGATTCCCATGCTATATCTTAAGACGTTCCAAAATAAAATATCACACATGCACTTTGTCTTCCATTCAATAAGGCAAGGCTGGTGGCTAGCAGCATAAAAGAGATATGTGAAAAGATATGAATTAAAAATCATTTTGTATTTCACATGTTTCTGCCTCTGGTAATTTTAGTCAATGTCTCATTAAATGATTGTGGCACTGCATAGATCAGTAGAAATATAGTAATCCATATGATTGTGCTTAACAAATATATATAAAAGTATGTTATACACTTCCTAGCTAAAAAGAGCAGCAATAAAGTTGCAGAATTATTTTAACACAGATTGCTGGTGTTTCACAGTGCACATGAAAGTACAAAATAAGACCAGTCTCCTTGCATTTGGTAACGGGGAAGAAAGGTAATTGAAAGTAATTTGAAAGAATGCCTGACATTTCAAATACACAATAGAACACAGATTTGTTATATATTAAGCATAATCACACCAGTTAATAATGAAGTCCAACTCTTACACAAGCGGGGATTGTAACATGTAAGGTGATTTGCAAACCACCTCTAACTTACATTGAAAACTAAGTGGCCTCAAAATGTGAACTTGTCTCTGGCTCCATTTTGAGTTGGATCCAGTATCCTTTGAGCTGGGCCCAATTCAAAATGGAGAGTGCACCCTTCCTCCCTGCGATTCTGCTCTTTCTGCAGTCCCACACCTTCTACAACCAACAGCAAAAAAGACTTACCCTGGAAAGGGGTAAGACATGGCAGAATGCTATGCTTTCATGGACGGGAATCCCCTCATCATGGAGCAAAATGTCCTACTGATGATCATAGGGGATTATTATAATTACAAGTCCCATGATGTTGTCAAATAATGCACAATCAATATAGATGTGGTGAAGTCCACTGGCTTAAGATGGCTTTAAAAGGAGATTAGACAAATTCATGGAGTATAGCTTTCTCAACTGCTACTAGACATAGTACCTACATCAGGCCTCTGGGTTTAGACACAGTATAGTCCTGAAAACTGGGTGCTGGGGGCAAATGACTGTGGGGGACTGTAGCCTTCATATCATGTTTATAAGCTCCCCAGAAGCAACTAACTCACCTCTGTTGGAATTAGGGGTGTACGGATTCCCCACCATCTGTTCCGGTGGGGAATCTGCTGGGGGGGGAGGCGATCCATTCCTCCCCCCTGGAATCCTCGAGGAGCAGCTCCACTCTGCGAGGATTCCACAGAGCCAAGGTCCACCCCGTTCTGCCGTCCGCCTGCCCCGGATCCCCCCCCCCATTTTTTTGGCTCCGGAACTTACATAAATTCTTTCATAATTCCGGCTGAAAAATCCTTTCTGCGTGCCCCAGGTCTCCGTAAGAGTAAAGCCCTTTGTGGGGATTCTCCATATAACTTCCGGTCACCTGACCTGACCTCACTGGAGCTGTCCTGACCTGACCTGACCTCACCAGAGCTGTCCTGACCTCACCTGACCTCCACAGGCAATAAACAGAAAAGATGGAGGATTTCCATAGACGACTCGGCCCCAGGGAAAGAAAGCCTCCGGAAAATGCCTCGTAAAAAGGGTAAAGTCATTTGCGGTCTTTCTTCCTCCATTTCCGATTTATTTTTTTATTTTCATAATTATTTTAGAAAAATCCGCCCTTTGGCGGAGAAAAAAAAATTGGGTCTGCATGAGCTCCAGTCCGGGTCGACCTGGCCGCCTCAGCCGCCCTGTTCCGAGGAGGATTCCACGGACCGGATTTGTCAGAATTCGATCCCATTTAAAATCTGGGCAAAATTCTCTGATATCCCTAATTGGAATAGGATACTGGACTAGATAGACTCTTGTTCTGATCCAGCAAGATACTTCTGATGTTCTTAATGAACATCAGAGTACAGAAAGAGATCTACAGCAGTGTAACTAAGAACTGGTCAAGGGGCAAATGCAATATTATTCAATTCAGCAATAGTGCATATTTGTTTAAGAAATTATTCTAGTGTCAAATTCAATTACCTATTTTATTGTAGGTTGGGGTTTCAGAGGCAAGAGCCTACTTCATCAGATCCATGCTGAGTTGCAATACATTGACAACATTGCCATTGTATCTTCAGCTCTTAACCCAAATTGGGTAGGACTGGAGCTCTATTCAGGCATACAGTTGCAATTCCAATCATGTGCGGGGGACAGCAGAACCATGCTCACTGGCCTGTCTCCTCTGTGGTGTCTTCCCCTGCTGCCTTCTTTGCATTGGGAAGGTCTAAAGCAGGGAGCTGGCTCTACATAGGTAGGCTTCCTGCATGCCTTAGAACCCTGACTATGCAGGGTACTAAATTGTGCAAGGCACACACTAGCTTCGCCACTTCACACCTTCCCTACTCCAGCGCGTGGAGAGTAATAGAGCCAGACAATGAGGACATGATAAGAGGGGGCACATCACACCTTCCCTACCCCAAAGAGTGTAGCGTAATAGAGCTGGGCAATGAGGACAAGGGAGAGGTCCCTAACATTTTTTAATTTTTTATTTGTTTTAATTTCTTTTTCTTGTAACACACACTTCCATACCAGTGGGATTCTGTTCTTACCTCCAGTGAGTAGAGGACAAAGCACAGGCTATCCCAGTACAATCAGAAAGCTAGAAACATAAAGGGAATAGAGACTATGGAAGGAAAGGACTCTCCAGTGGTGACCTGCAAAGTCTGTGCAAAGTTTGTTTTCTTGCCTGAGAACAACATGGCCTACACATGCAACAAGTGCAAGTTGATTACACCATTGGAAGAAAAAGTAAGAGGACTGGAGCGGTGAGTGTTGACCCTCCAGGGAATAAGAGAAGACGAAGAGTTCTTAGACAATGGTGGAACTACAGCAGCAAAGCGAAGTACAGAAGCTATAAGGGCAACAGCAATCTGATGCAGAAGAGGAAAATGCTGAGGTAAGGAAAAATTAAGTAGAGGATACTCCTTGGAAAAGGGTGACATTTAGGAGCAGAAGACCTAGAAGCTACTCAGCACCAGTGGAAGCAGTGGAACAATGGAACCATTTTTAGCTACTTGAGGATGAGACTAGAGGGCAGCCTGCAGAGGAAGAATTGCAGGGGACCCCGCATAAGAGTGAGGAAGAGGCTGAAGGTCAGTCAAGCAGAGGCAATGAAACCAAGGCCTACAACAACAAGAAGAGAAGCGTAGTAGTTGTGGGAGACTCCTTGCTGCGTGGGATTGAAACCCAAGTATGTTGCGAAGACCCATGGACTTGCAAGTAGGGGTGTGCAAAATACTTACCCTGTTCTGGCCAGGAGTCCATGGGGGGGAGGCGATCCGTCCCTCCCCCCCGGAATCCTCCCTGACCGGCTCTGCTCTGAGGCAAGTAGGGATGTACGAAAGTCACTTACCTTTTCGATGGGGTGATTTGCGGTGGGGGGGAGGTGCTCTGCACCTCCACCGAAATCCTAACCCAGCTGGCTCCATGGCAACTCCGTGGAGCCGCCAGCCGGGTGCATTCGCAGGCACCGAGAGGAGCCTGCAGACGCAAATGGCGGTGGCTACGGCGGCCGCCATTTGCGTTCCCTTTTTTTGTCGTGATAGGCTACATAAATATTTACATAGCCTATCACTGCCTCCGCAGGGACGCAAATACTTAGGTATGGATGCAAATACTTAGTCATAGCCTAACACGGCAAAAATAGGGAAGCAAATGGTGGCCGCAGACGTGGCGCCATTCACAAAGCAGCGCGAACAGCACAAGGTAAGTGTCCCATTTTGCTCACCTTTCGTGGGTTGGTGGGGCGGGGGGCTTCATTCCACCACGGATTTCGGGGGGATTTTCGAGATCCGTGGCGGAATTCTCTGACATCCCTAGCGGCAAGGCCGCGGAACCGCTGGCCGGGGCCAGCCGCAGCCGGACTTCTGGCCGCTGCCAGGCTGCGGCCACCATTTCCATCCCTGCCAAGCTGTGATAGGCTACGTAAGTATCTACGTAGCCCATCACGGCAAAAGGCAGGGACGCAAATGGCGGCTGCTACACCATTTGCGTCCCTGCCTTTTGCCGTGATAGGCTCCGTAGATACTTATGTAGCCTATCACAGCTTGGCAGGGAAGCAAATGGTGGCTGGTGTAGCAGCCGCAGCCCAGCAGCGGCTGGAAAACAACCCGGAGCCGCCGCTAGAGCCGCCGCTGGAGCTGCTGCCGCCGCCGCTGCCAGGTAGGTCCGTTCCGGGGGGGATTTTGGGGGGTGGCAGGGGGGTAGTCCATTCCATCATAGACTCTGGGGAATCCAGCCTCACTGGAGTCTGTGGTGGAATTGTCCAACATCCCTACTCGCAAGGTATGCTGTCTCCCAGGAGGACAGATTAGAGATCTGACTGAAGGGTTGCCTTACAGTCATAAAGCCCACTGACAGGTATTGTCAGGATTACCCTGTTGCCTACTGAATACTCCAATAGCCAAATCAACACTCAGACAAAAGGGCTGCTTTCCAAGGCTTTAATTCCATTTACCCTAATGAGGCATACACATGCTAATTGCTAGAGACTCAGAGAACTACAAAGGAACAGCCATCTAGGGGTTCAAAGGGAAAGTACATCAGTTGATCTCCGTTTGGGAAAAGGGCGGCAATTTTCTGAACTTAAGGGGTGGGAGGGGAAGATCTCCCACTCTCCCATGACGCTTCTGGGTGCAGCTGCTGACGTTGAGCCAACTGGGCTGAGTGCCAAAGCTCGGCTCCTGTGATCTCTTGCTTGTGCCTGCGTCTGCGCCTTGCTTCCAAAAGTTCAGGTTGTCCTTCCCTTTCCACGCCTTGTTCGCTGTCACTCCCAGGGATGTGAGGGGGGCTCCCCCTCCAGCTGAGCCTTTGAAGTCTGAGGAAGTTCCTCCCCCACAAGTTGCCTCTCTTCCTCAGAATCAGAGCTGCTTTGGGACTCTATGGGCTCAGATACAACCCTGACAGGTATCCCTTTCTTCTCATCCATGTGGGAACAAATCATACTGCCAAGCGGAGCTACAAAGAAATCACATCAGACTTTGAAGCTTTGGGAAGGAAACTCAAGGACTTTGGGGCCCAGATAGTTTTCTCATCCATCCTTCCAGTAGTTAGAAGAGGGATAGAAAGGGAAAGAAAAATACTCCGGGTGAATGACTGGCTACGAAAGTGGTGCTGACTAGAGAGATTTGGATTCTGGGGCCATGGGCTATACTTCCTGGAATGGACTGTTGGCAAGGGATGGGTTGCAGCTCACAAGGGCTGGGAAGAATGTCTTTGGCCACAGCATGAAGAACTTCATCAGGAGGGCTTTAAACTGAATCCTACGGGGGAGGGAGATGTAAAGTTGGGGGTAACAATAGACGAAGGCTCATGCACCACAACGGAGAGAGCAGCTCTAATAACTCCTAAAAATAGTCTTCAAAAACATGCAGGAAGAAAGCCAAAGTATAAAGCATATGGTCTTCACTGTCTATGTACTAATGCCCAGAGTATGGGAAACAAACAGAACAAACTTGAACTGTTAATACAGGATGGAAATTATGACTTAATGGGTGTAATTGAACCTTGGTGGGATGACTCCCGTGACTGGAATACAGCATTGAAGGATATAACTTGTTCAAAAAGAACAGAAAGAACAGAAAGGGAGGTGGAGTTGCACTATATGTTAAAAATACATATCTCTTCACAGAAATACAGGAGGACGAGCTTGGTAGCCCCATCGAGAGCATCTGTGTTAAAATAAATGGAGCAAAGAATAAAAGGAACCTGGTGGTCGAGTCTACTACTGGCCACCCAATCAAGGAGAAGATGAGGATGAAACTTATGAAAAGCAAATTGCCAATGTTTCAAGGAAGCATGATGTAGTAGTGATGGGGAACTTCACTTTCCCCAATATTTGTTCGGAGACAAATTCTGCAAAACATGGCCTCTCCAAGAAATTCTGGACTTACGTTACTGATAACTTCCGCCTACATAAAGTGGAGGAAGGAGCTAGAGAATCGGCTATCCTTGACTTGATCCTAACCAACAGAGATGACTTAGTGGATAAAGTAGCAGTTACAGGAACTCTGGGGAAAAGTGACCATGTTATACTTGAATTCTTGGTTCTAAAGGAAGCAAAAGCCGAGTGTAGCCAAACGCGTACCCTGGATTTTAGGAAAGCCAATTTTGATAAACTCAGAACACTGATAAGTAAGGTCCAATGGCAAGTGACTCCAATGAGAAAAGGAGTTCAAGATGGGTGGGAGTTTTTATAAAAGGAAATTCTCAAGGCACAATTACAAACAATTTCAACAAGAAAAAAAGGTGGAAGACAACAGAAGAAGCCAATGTGGCTTCACAAAAAGCTTAGAGATGACCTGAAAACAAAAAAGCACACATATAGGAAGTGAAAGGAAGGACAAGATACAAAGGATGAGTACATGCAGGTAGCACAGAATTGCAGGGATGGCATCAGGAAGGTTAAAGTTCAGAACAAGCTGAGGTTAGCGAGGGATGCTAAAAGCAACAAAAAGGCTTTTTTTCAGCTCCATGTAGAGTGAAAGCCAGAGAAAAGAAATGGTGGTTCAACTATTAAATAAGGATGGCAAAATGGTAACAGATGACAAAGAAAAGGCAGAAATGCTCAATTCCTACTTTGGCTCAGTCTTCCCCCAAAAGAGGGTCTATGACCCCCCTCCCGGCAAAGGTGAAGTACAGGCTGAAGGGGCAGGATTGCAGCTTGAGATCGATAGGCATATTGGCAAGGGACACCTAATTACTTTGAATGAATTCAAATCTCCAGGGCCAGATGAACTGCTTCCTAGAATAATAAAGGAACTGGCAGAAGAACTCTCAGAACCACTGTCTATTATCTTTGAGAAATCATGGAGGACGGATGAAGTGCCAGATGACTGGAGGAGGGCTAACGTTGTCCCTATCTTCAAAAAGGGTAAAAAGGAGGAACCTGGGAACTACAGACTAGTCAGTCTGACATCAATCCCTGGGAAAATTGTGGAGCAGATGACATGCAGTGATTACTCGAAGCCAACATAGATTTGTCTAGAACAAATCCTGCCAGATGAATCTGATCTCGTTTTTTGATCAGGTAACCTCCCTTGTGGACTGTGGGAATGCTGTAGATATAATATACCTCGACTTCAGCAAAGCTTTCGACAAAGTACCCCATGATATCCTGATGAGCAAACTAGCTCAAAGTGGGCTAGATAAAACAACGATCCGGTGGATCCACAGTTGGCTACAGAATCGGACTCAAAGAGTGCTTATCAATGGGTTCTTCCCAAACTGGCGAGAGGTAACAAGCAGGATGCTGCAGGGCTCAGTCCTGGGTCCAGTGCTCTTCAACATTTTTATTAGTGACTTGGAGGAGGAGGTGAAGGGAATGCAGATCAAATGTGCAGATGACACAAAATTGGGCGGGATAGCCAATACCCTGGAAGACAGAAACAAAATTCAAAGTGATCTTGATAGGCTGGAGCACTGGGCAGAAAACAACAGAATGAAATTTAATAGGGATAAATGCCAAGTTCTGCGCCTAGGAAAAAGAAGCCAAATGCACAGTTACAAGATGGGAGATACTTGGCTCAACAACACGACAAGCGAGAAGGATCTTGGAATTGTTGTAGATCACAAGCTGAATATGAGCCAACAATGTGATGTGGCTGCAAAAAAGGCAAATGCTATTTTGAGCTGCATTAATAGAAGCATTGCTTCCAAATCCTGGAAAGTACTAGTTCCCCTGTACTCACTACTGGTTAGGCCTCATCTTGAGTACTGTGTCCAATTCTGGGCACTGCACTTTTAAGAAGGATGCAGACAAACTGGAGAGGGTTCAGAGGAGGGCAACAAAGATGATAAAGGGACTGGAAACAAAGCCCTATGAGGAGAGACTGAAAGGAACTGGGCATGTTTAGCCTTGAGAAGAGAAGACTGAGCGCTGTTCAAGTACTTAAAAAGTGGTCACAGAGCGGAAGGCCAGGATCTCTTCTCCTTCATCCCAGAATGCAGGACATGGAAAAATGGGCCCAAGTTACAGGAAGCCAGATTCCAACTGAACATCAGGAAAAACTTCATGTTAGAGCAGTACGACAGTGGAACCAATTACCTAGGGAGGGTGAAGGCATTCAAGATGAAGCTGCTGGACAGCCATGTGTCAGGGATGCTTTGACTTAGATTCCTGCATTGAGCATATATTGGTTGGACTTGATGGTCTTATAGGGCCCTTCCAAATCTACTATTCAGTGATTCTGTGACATGAAAAGAAGGGGTGGCACCAGGCTTGACTTAGGAAAACTTGAAGAGAGCTTTGGCCAATATGCAAATTAAACTCCCCCCCCCCCAAGTTTGGGTGTGTCTGAGAACATCCACATATGTAGGTGGATTCCTAATTATTCGATCTTGTGAACTTCAGCTGATGGATTCATGTATGGTATCTCTACCTTAATGATATATACCTTTATATTTTTATCTCACCTTGCACTCTCTGTCCACCTCATCTCTTGACCTATGTATGTAATATCCAGCACCTGAATCGACCTCTGCTTCTGATAAGAATGCTCATGCCTACAAAATGCTCATGCCAAAAAATAGTTATTAATCGTTAAGTTGCTACAACACTATTTGTTGATTTTCATGTAACAAACTATTATGAATAGTTTTCTAGAATGGTTTAAGATAGTTTTTAGGTTAGTTCTTATGAAAGTTTTTATTTGAACAATTTGTAATTTTGCATGTCTTGTTCATTTCAAGGATCATAGAATGTTAAAAACATACCATACAAAAATAGTAGATTCTCTAACTTTTATACACTATTAGTATTTTCTCAGGAATATGTTGAGAGACCAAGTAAACATTTCATGGCTTTGAAAAGTCTTTGCTGCTCTGATTTCCCTGTCAATGAACAATTGTTTATTTATCTTAGTAATGCAAGAGCAGTCTTCTTTCATGCTTAGGTCTGTGTGAATTCTCTAAAATCAGCTCAAGTAATTTCCAACAAGGACTCCCGAAGTAACATTTTTAAAAGATCAGACTGCACAATGCATTTCAACAGCGCCTTACATGTGTATGTTTCTATAATTTATTAAACATTTGTTTAATGTTTCTATAATTTATTAGATATTGAAATAGTGATGTAGATATTAAAATCTGTTGGCTTTAATGTGTACTCAAAGTATTATTTTAAACAAATTTAAAATCATGTTAACACATTTTTCTAATGCCGGTTTAGCTACCAAAGTTTCTATATCATCAGTCATTTGAAATTTTGCTCTTAACATCCAAAAGTGAGGTATATTTTTCCCATGTGTTTAACATGTGCACAGACATGCACAGTCTCTCCTATCTATATTAGATGTACACTGAATCAACAGAATCCGAAAATAAAAATGAAAGCAACAATGTTAAGGAGCTTATTTCTACTTGCTGACCTAATTTAAAGCAAGAGCAGATCCCAAAGCCTATATGGAATATACAGATTGTCAGCAATTCCAGTTAAGATGGGCATTTTATTTTTAATTGTACTGGTAATGCAAATGGGAAATAGAAAACTGATGAAAACCAAAGGCAGCACTAGATGTGGAGAAAGTGTTTTAAGATGCAAAAACCTTCTCAAGGCATGTGATGACTGGAGATGCCTGAAACCTGCCAATCTCGATTTACAGTGTACTTAATCGTTCTGAACTGTTTCAGACAGTTCTTGGAAAAAGCTTGGCTCTTGATGACTGGCCCATACAAAGAGCTTTCAGCAAGCCCACCACTATCGTAATGCTGGCCAGACTATAACTGTGCCACAAGGAAGCTGGAAAATGCCCTTTCTGCAGAACGGATAACTCAAGAAAGTTAGTCAGACCACACATGATATGCTTATTATCAAGGAATTAATTATGCAGAATATTTCCCCATATTTCAACAGCATATCCCAGCCTTGGATAATAGCCTTGAATTGCACAGAGAAATAACACATTATATAACCAATAAAATGTGGCAGCAATAATTAGAAAAATACTTTGATGTATGTCATGAAAATTTTTATTTGGGTTTTATATTTCCATATGTTTGGGTTTTCTTGGTGGTCGTGATTCTGAATAATGCTGACTTTCAAAATTTGGAAATAAACTCCTCCAGTTCAAAAATTTCAGCCCAATTACAAACCAAGCTAAATGCCCTCCCAAGTTTGATCCAGCTCATAATTAGTTCAGGTCACTGCCAGCAGTCCCCACACTTTTCTCCTGTTCATTTCCCTCTTCCCCAACTCCAGCAAGATAGGATTGATAAAGGGAGGAGAGAACCCAGCAGAAGTGGAGAGCTTGCTGTAATCTCTTTGTATGGTCTTCATGACCTTTCAGAGCCAACCGTTTCCCAAAAATTGGATTAAATGGGGACTGAAGCTTTTCCAAAGAGAGAGGGAAGAGCAACTGTTGCCTACCTACAGCCTGAGGTAGGGATGTCAGATAATTCCGCGAATGGAATTCCCCTGAAATCCATTGCAGAACGAAGCCCCGCCTACCCCAACCCACGAAAGTCGGGCGGGATGAAGCCCCCCCAACCCATGAAAGTCGTGAGAAACGGAGCACTTACCTGCTCCCATCGGCGCTGACTTGCGATTGGCAGCTGCCCTGCGGCCGCCATTCACTTTTTCTTCACGGCCGTGATAGGCTACGTAAATACATACGTAACCTATCACGGCTAACGCAGGGACGCCTTTTGCATCCCTGTGGAGGCCGTGATAGGCTACGTACGTATTTATGTAGCCTATCACGGCAGGCTTAAAAAAAAAAAAAGCGTACACAAATGGTGGCGGCTATGGCGGCTGCCATTTGCGTTCTATATTTTTCGCCGTTTTAGCCTACGTAAATATTTATGTAGGCTATTATGGCCAAAAAAAGGGGAACGCAAATGGCGCCCACTATGTCATTTGCGTTCCCCTTTATTTCGCCGTAATAGCCTACGTAAATATTTACGTAGGCTAAAACGGCAAAAAATACAGAACGCAAATGGCGGCTGTAGCCGCTGCCATTGCGTACGCATTCTTTTTTTTTTAAGCCTGCCGTGATAGGCTACGTAAATACTTACGTAGCCTATCACGGCTCACTACAGGGACGCAAGTGGCAGCGGCTACAGCTGCTGCCATTTGCATCCCTGCTGCCCAGCGGCTGGATGTCCGGCCATGGGCGGAGCCAGCTGGCGGCTCCGTGGAATCGCCGTGGAGTGGAGCCGGCCGAGCAGGATTCGGGGGGGGGGCGGAGCGCCTCCCCCCACCAGCGGAACCCGGCGGAGCCAGGTAAGCAGGGTTTCGTACACCCCTAGCCTGAGGGAAGAGTTTGGCTTGGTATCACTCAATCTCTTGCTTGCCAGAAAGAAAGAGCCCAGTCAGGGAGACGTGGTAACTTGCACTGGCTACCTCCTTCAGCAAGCACCATGCACTTTTAAGAGCTGAGGGATTGAACACCCCAAGATGACCAGTTGCATGTCCTCTCCTGCTTGACTACCCTCTAAGAACCAGAATAGGCACTGTCTTGCTTGAAAAATATATTTGCCTGGACTTGATAAGGACAGCTGGAGTGACATTTGCTTCTTTGTGGTCTCCATCAGAGACCAAAGCCATATTTCTCCCCATTGTGTAGCCTTAAAAATATGAAGGAACATGACTGGTGCTTCTTGGTGGGTGGGAGCCTCTGGGGCAGATTGGAGGTATCTTCTGTGGCACTTTTCCTACTCCACTATGCCCTGGATTCTTGGCTCATTCCACCCCTGCAACTGTGCACAGCTGGCTGATGGTATGAGATGCCCATGCCCATGGCATGGAACTAAAAATTTGGGGTATGCCCCCCCCCATAATTTTTCCCCATATGAGTGAATGATTGCTATCATTGCTACCTCCTTTGCTACTTTTCTTCTTGGGGGAAAGGTATAGTGCTGCACTTGAAGTCACTGTTGCAGTGAGGGTAAAACCAGTCCTTCAGCACTGATCAGAAATATCTGATCCCACAAGGGGAGTAAAGCATCTCTAAGGGCAGAGAACAAAGGAATTCACAGTGGACCCGGGGCCTTAGAATAGGATTGGTATTTTGCCAGCTCCAGTCTTGATCACCTTATGACCCTTCCAACCCTAACATTTATGGTGCTAAGATTAATTGCTTTGTTGTTATTCACTGTTTGATTTACAATATAACCTAATTAGTTTGTTTGCATTACTAGAATGCTAAAGCTCCTAAAAAGGGTCTGTAGGTAACACAAGAAACTTGACAAGAAAGGATGATGTATTTGAGAATGTTTTTAATAAATAATGTGACAAAAATTACGTTTATGATTATTGAATCCTTGGTATGCAAAATTATGGCTAAAATATGAGGTTTCTTACATGAACATAATGAAAAACATTAATCACATGGGTTGTTCCCTCAGTACTGCACACCCTTTCTATTGTAACCATTTCTTAAAATTAGCTAAATGAAATTTTTTAGCCCTCAGTAAGTACCAAAACACTCCTTTCCCCCTCCCCCGCTGAGGATAGGCCTGATAATTGTCCATAAACAAACACACAATTTTCCATTAGCACCGATGACAAAGAAATTATATAATTACAAAAGAGATCATAAGAATCTACAGACAGAAGACATCATTCTGTAATTTCAAAAGGAACTAATGGCTCTATTTCAGTTTCAGTGGAAATCCAATGTCGAGATAAGCCACAACAAACTTGAAAATTTAAGTCCAGGAAATGGGAAAAGTGTTCTGTTTATGGCCCATTTTTAGGTTTGTTACCTTTATCATCTGTCAGCATTCAAATATTCCCAATACAAACATAGAGCATTAATAAAATATGAAAAAAACAAACAAAAGCATAGCATCTTACAGTAAGACAAAAACGGTTAATAGTTACAATGTTTTACAAATAAAGTTTAGTGATTGTGCTTTTAAAACCAAAAAAAAAAAAAAAGGATAAACAGTGCATTACAAAAAACCCCAAAACATTCCCCCCACCCCAAAAGAACCCCAAGATCAAAACATAACTTCTTTAAGTGGCACTTCTTCTTTAAGGTGAATTGACACTATAAAGTAGAGGTCTGAGATCTGGGCCAGTCATGATGATGATGTCCTTCCCAATGATGCTTAAAAATGTCCATTGCTTTCTTTAAGTTGCATTTTCAGTAGCACTGATTGAGTATTTGATAAACTTAATTCATGACATAACTGCCAAGTTCTCATTCACATGCCGTCTTCCTATCCTAAAGAACATTTGCAGTAATGAATGTACCTTGATGATGAAATGAGTTAGAATCTAGATAAATTAAAGTACTATGGGGTGAGGGTGAGGGGTTGAAAAGCAAATATGTATTTACAGTATGAACCACCCTAACCCAAATCGTATGAAGTTGTATTTTGGGGGCAAAGGGATCTGACTGCTGGAAGAAAATACAATGCCATTTGCATCAAGTGCAGCTTATAACAGCATTGCAAAGTTTGTTTGTTTTTTTAAAAAAACAACAACTCCTGCATAGCTACCATTCTTTGCAACTTGCTACGGTCTAATCAATGATAGTCCGTACGTAGGATTATGAACTGGTTTGGTGACATATCTGTATTGTACTGTCTGCACTGCCCCCAGTGGGAGCACACTAGGGGTCCCCCTCCTGCCCAAAGATGGAAGCAGCAGCTAGGATAGCACTGGAAAGAACAGTTTAATTGCTCGCATGGACAGAGAAAATGTGGTATATTTAGCCTAAGGGAATAAACAAGGGATGTTCATTATGATTAGGGTTTTGAAAAAGAACATTAAAATAATGATTAGCATTCTGATAGTATGAAAAAAGATGAAAAACTGTATACTCTGATTGCACTGAACATTATTTCTGGCATCAACTATCATCAGACTTGAGGCATCTTAAGTGATATCTTTCTGATTAGATTTCAAAAATGTGTTACAGTACGTATTTTCTTCAGCTTTCATTTTCCTGTAAAAAACAACGACACGTGGCTATTATTTCACTTTCTCACTCAAAATATGTTTATATACTATTCTTGAAAATGTGCATATAAAATAATTTTGATCATACCGCAGAAGGATATGATTGAAGCAGTAGTTAAACAGTGCCTAACATCTGACATCTATAAAAGATGCGATTCTATCTTTTAAAAAAATCCATGTAATCAGGGATCACAACAAAATACATCTTTTTCATTATGACTATGGCTATGGTATAATGTTTTGAATTCCATATATTTATTTGATGACTTATTTTTATAATAATAAGATATCCTGTGCATTGTACTCATACACAATTACTGACATAAGCTGTGTTCAGCATTTTGTCTCATATTTCACTTTTCACACTTTATATCAAATATAGATATACCAACAAAAATGTGTAAAGATGTTAAAAGTGTGGTGCAGCTTAGCTCAGATTATGGTTTGAAGATGAAATAAATATGAAATGGTAGTACAATTCCAATTATGTTTATCTGATGAGGCCAAAAATCTAGAGTCTATTTAAACTAACCAATTAAAGGACAAAAGAAAATTAGCTTTGAGGGATAAACATTTGTATTTTCACAACATATTTCCATTCCTCTAATGATTGTTGAGACTCACATTACCTGCAATTCTTCTTCTTCTTCCTCTCCTTGCTCATATGTTCCAAATACCTGCATTTCTGCAATATTCCTTCGACCTAGATTTGCTTGCTCTGCCCTTTGTCTACTTCCTGATCCTCTGGATGACATGGAGCTTGACGAACTGGGATCTCTAGTGTTATTTGATGTTGGAAATGTAGGTCTACAATATGGCAGAATATCCTCTATGGAGAAAATTACATGTGTGTTAATGTTGCTATAGACAAATGCCTGCTACAATGCACTGTGTATTCAAGTTCATAATGATACTCAATAACGGTATAACATTGGAGCAATGGAAATGGCAAATATAAACTATACTTGTTGAGGAGAAACTCACTCTTCATTCTCAGTAGCACACATGGCATAGCTTCTCCACTGGGCAACCTGCAGCTGACAGACCACACGTGTCCTATGGAATACCAGGGATCCTTGCCCCCTTTTCTCCACTGCCCAGCTGATCAGCCCTCAACTGGGCTGCAGGGAACAGATTGCTAGATGTGGCATATATTTAACTGAGACTGAAACAAAGGAGACTATGATAATAAGGCAGGTGGTGGATCAAAGGAGTTTAGGGAGTTGAAGGAAAGATGTGGAGGAAACAGAGATCAAGAGAAGGGAAGTTGGGGGAGAGGAAAGTAGGTGCCAGACATCTATGGAAAGAGGCATATGAGGCAGTGAATGGAAGCAAGTGGGGCAAAACAAAGATAGGTCAAAGGGCTTAAGAGAGGAACACTGAAGGAAATGGTAAAACAGAAAGGAAGGTGGATGGTACAAAATCAGCAAGGAATGGAAAGGAAGTTGAGAATTGGACTGCCACGTGCCTGCCAACTCAACATCATTAGATGGCCAGAGTCCCATGGACATTCTCACAATTTGCTGAGTATCATTAGTGACAAGGTTCACAGAATGTAATGTGAAAATGATCTAAGGTACATCTCGCCTCTTCGGCTCTGTGATTCCAAGCTTCTAAAGTAGTATTCAAAAGTGGTTTTGTTTGGCAACTCTACATTGTTTATGAATATGGAATGTGGTTGATTTTGCTAATATACAATTATGTTAATTCTATAAAGTTGATGGGTGGATGTTTCAGCAGTAATGACAGGAGAACATATCTATTATTATTAACATGGTACATTAACAATATCATGTTAATATTAAGACAACATGAACGTTTTCAAAAGAGGTTAGCCATTTTAACCAAAATAGTTAAAATACTGAGTATGTTAAGTACTAATGAGAATGGGTGAATATATAGAGGGTATACATACACTTGACCCTTTTGCTTAGGGAAGGGGCTGTGGCTCAGTGGGGGAGCCCCTGCTTTGCATGCAGAAGGCCCCACATTCAATACCCAGCGTCTCCAGGTAAGGCAGGAAAAACGCTTGCCTGAAACCATGGAGAGCTGCTGCCAGTCAGTGTGGACAATACTGGGCTAGACGGACCAGTGGTATGACTCAGCATAAGGCAGCTTTCTTATGTTCCACTAGGTGCTCACTGAATGCATGATGAGGGAGCAAGACTGTGTCTGCTGATCATGCACCCAATACATGCCAGCTGATTGCACCCTCTTCGTGGCTGTGCACTCAGTGTACTGTGAAAGGGCTCATGCAATTACTGTTTAGATGGATCGACCTATTTTTTGTCCATGTCAATTTTGCATGTGTTCATTCATAAGTTCATTCCAACCTATGTGCAATTACAAACAAAAACAAAAATGTGTTTCAATTCGTATTGAAATATCTATTTTTGAACATATTTAATCTAAATGTACATATTTCTAAATTTTACCCTAAAATACGCATTTTAATATATTTTGCTATGAGTTTGGAGCTTAGAACTGCATTGCAAAATTTGGAGAAGTGCTATAATTGGACAATAATTATATTCTGATGTAAGTCTGGCAGGGATGGATCACATCAGTTTGCTTAAGAATTTTCAAGGATGAAATTCCTCAAGCATACCTGTTGTGCACACATACACCTTCTTTCAGAGTAGCGCCAAATGTACAGCTGCTAGAGAAAGCATGGGCAGAGGGTATGAATCTGTTCCCAACTGCTCACTGAATGTGTGTGCGTATGGGAGTCATGTACGTAGGACTGTGATAATCGCTTTCAGGTATGTGCCACTATGGTTTAAAATAGGTGGAAATGAACCGTTATTCGTGCCAATGAAGTTAGAAGAGACCATGGAAAAAAAAAACAAATGGGATTAAGAAGAAATTACATGCAAGCCTAAATCCTCTGAAATCAATCACTCAAGCCTCACTGATTTCAATGCAAATTAAGGTTAATTCATATCTCCTTCTGTTAAGAGTTCTCTTTTTCCTTTCATAATCAGAATATGTGAACTCTGCAATGCATGAGCCAGGAATTCAAGGATATGGTTCACACCAACTTTTATTACCAGGGGAATGTTTAAAATATGAGTGGGTAACATGTGGCACGCCAGATGTTTTGGCCTACAACTCCCATCATCCCTCACCATTAGCTATGCTGGCTAGGGCTGATGGCAGTTGTAGGCCAAAACATCTGGAGGGCCACAAGTTGCCCATTCCAACTTGAAAAGGTATGGAATAGATCGTGGAAGTTGCTGCAGCTGAAATCCATGAGTTTCTGGAGTTTCAGACATTACACAACTGATGTGAATAGTAGATAGTGTGAAAGGGGGAGGGGTGAAGTATGGAAATAGCATAATGTAAAGTTAGGAATTTGCACACCTAACTATACATTGTGCCCAGTGGTCATGAACCACCAGGTTCACTCATGCATCTTGACTTTGGACAAGGGCCTTATACCAAGTCAGGGCATTGGTCCCTCTGGCTCAGTAGTGTCTGCTACAACACTTGACTGGCACCAGCTCTCCCGGATTTCAGACAGAGCCTTTCCCAGCCCTACCTGGAGATGCCAAGGACTGAACCTGGGACCATCTGTATGCAAAGTATGTGCTCAACTACCATATATTTTAGATTCTTATCAAGCTAAAACTTATCTAGTCCTCAAAACTAGAGGGCTGTCACTTCTTCTTAAGGGCAGTGATTCCAAAATAAATGTAGATATGTTAGTAACAGTTGATTTTATGAAGTAAAGATTTCATATTGACATACAGGCAGGGAGTGGAAAAGATATAATAGGTTACCTGTTAATGAAGTTTCTAGCCCTATAATTCTGTGAGTTGTAAATCAATACCCAGAGGTTTCCCCTAATATTTTAACATGTTTTTTGAAGGTGATAAATTTCTTATACATTAACAGTGTTTCCAATTTCACCAGCAAGGTTTACCACCTGCTTTATACCATTAATATATAAATTGAAAAGCAACAACTGCAGCACCAATCTTGGAGTCTCTTGCTAATGACTTCTTTTTATCGTGACCCACTGTCATTTACAGTGACCTCTTGCTTTTGTGCCCATTTAACCAATTTACTACCCAATTTCTATTCTGCTGTTTCATGCCCAGGTTAGCTAGTATCAAGGGCAGGCCTGCTTCTTTGATGACAGTTTTTACAGAGGCCTATATGGATACCTTCACATACATTCTCCTATAAGTCCTTACTAGCCACCATAAAAAAAGAGATTAGGTTAGTCTGGTATGATCCATTTATGGTTTTTATAATGTGGTCTGGCTTGATATTTGTAGTCTGTGTCCAGAAGCCAGACTATTGTTCTTTTGTTATTATGTTCTTCACATTTTTAGAAGGGGTTGATTGAGCTTGCCTTTGCTGTACCTTTTGCTTTTAGGATTGTGAAGAAAATAATTTCTTTACTTTCAGATAAAAAGTAAAAGGCTATGATGCAAAGAAAGTGGGTTATATATGTGTTACAATAACCCTATGAGATGCAAACGTACAGTGCTATATGGAGATATAAAAGAAATTAGATTTCTGAAGGGAATTTGGCTTTATTTGCTTAAGGTTTCCCCTTATATTTCCTCCTTGATGAATAGTTTAGTGTTCTATGTTTGTTTTGTACTATGATATAATTAAATTTCAGGAGGTAAAGTTTTATGCCTGTTATAGGTAGAGAGACATCCCTGCTAAGCTTTTGTGTCAGGGGGATATATAGTTTGATGGCTATGGTATGACAACTTTATTAATAACTAAAGAAAAGTTTTAATTAACACATGCTAAAATATCAACTCACCTTGGAGAAGATGTGTTTTTGCTGGTGCACCATCTCGTCTGGCTGCTTTGTTTCCTCGTGGTTTGTTATCATTTTGCTGTTCCTGTGATTCTCGGCGCTCACCTGAACCTGTCCGCATGTCGGAATGCTGACGGCCATTGGCTCCTTCTTTCCCCTTATAGCCTGTTCCTTTTCTTTCCACTGCTCTTTCTGTTCTTGGTTCTATAGAAGATAACTTTGGCAACATGACAGGCCGTACTTCCAGTTGAGATTTGGACTGGGCAGTGGGAGATTTTATAGCAGGAGGTGGCACTGGTGGAGGTGGTAGGTCTGTGATGGGGAAAAAGGGTGGGGGGAATCACACAGCAAATTTAATATTACTATGAATTCCATTTTCCATAGTATTTCCATACCTTTTGGAAGCTAAGGTTCTTCAGACACATTTCCTCTCCTTACATTAGAAATTCCCAAGAAAACTTCCAAACGATCACAAATATTTAGCTTTACAATTGGCATTTTAAAAAGTCAGCTTCTATCTGAAAGGGCTGCAGGGTGGGGAACTATATCACTCCCCCTATTTTCAAAGTTCAGACGTGAGTGTGGATCCTTACAAGCCAAAATGGCACCACCAACACACAAGAGGGAGATATCAGTAAACTTGAAGGAATCCAAGGTTTGCAGAAAAGAAAACCTAAGGAGGGAAACTTCCCCCAAACAGCCCAATGCGGACTGAGCATGCTCATTGGCCATTGAATACTAAATGACTCCGTTGGGGGTAGTGGAGAACTGAGTGGTAGGGGGATTGAATTGAGTATCCTGAAGGAGTGTGTGGCTGATTGACTGGAATAGGAACACTCCACACTGCAACATTTTGTTGCAGATCCAACTGGTTTCTTTTTTATTTTCTATTCTAGTTTGAAATATGCAACCAAAAGGTTCATGCCTCCCTGTTGATTGTTTTTAAAAGTTAAAAAAAGAAGAAAAATGGTACAAAGCTGACCCACCCTTGTCACACCCCGGAAGCTTTTCTCCCAACCCCAAAACAATTTCTGGGATGAATCATATATATCATTGTTGTTGTTGTTCAGTCGTTCAGTCGTATCTGACGCTTCGTGACCCCATGGACCATAGCACGCCAGGCCTTCCTGTCCTGCGCTCTCTCCCGGAGCGTGCTCAAGTTCATATTCATTGCATCCGTGATGCTATCTAGCCATCTCATCCTCTGCCGTCCCCTTCTCCTTTTGCCTTCAGTCTTTCCCAGCATCAGGGTCTTTTACAGAGAGTTTTCTCTTCGCATTAGGTGGCCAAAATATTTCAGCTTCAGCTTCAGTATCTGTCCTTCCAATGAGCACTCAGGGTTGATTTCCTTTAGGATGGACTGATTTGACCTCCTTGCAGTCCAGGGGACTCATAAGAGTCTTCTCCAGCACCACAGTTGGAAAGCATCAGTTCTTCGGCGCTCAGCCTTCCTTATAGTCCAGCTCTCACAGCCATACATTACTACTGGGAAAACCATAGCTTTGATTAGACGGACCTTTGTCGGCAAGGTGATGTCTCTGCTTCTTACTACGCTGTCTAGGTTTGCCATAGCTTTCCTCCCAAGGAGCAAGCGTCTTTTAATTTCATGGCTACAGTCACCGTCTGCGGTGATCTTGGAGCCCAAGAAAGTAAAATCTGTCACTGCTTCCATTTCTTCCCCTTCTATATGCCAGGAAGTGATGGGGCCAGATGCCATGATCTTCGTTTTTTTAATGTTGAGTTTCAAACCAGCTTTTGCACTCTCCTCTTTCACCCTCAACAAGAGGCTCTTGAGATCCTCTTCGCTTTCTGCCATTAGGGTGGTATCGTCTGCGTATCGGAGGTTGTTGATAATTCTCCCAGCAATCTTAATTCCGACCTCTAATTCATCCAACCCAGCATTTCTCATGATGTACACTGCATATAAGTTAAATAAGCAGGGTGACAATATGCAGCCTTGTCGTACTCCTTTCCCAATTTGGAACCACTCGGTTGTTCCATGTCTGGTTCTGACTGTTGCTTCTTGACCCTCGTACAGGTTTCTCAGGAGACAGGTAAGGTGGTCTGGTACTCCCATCACTTTCAGAATTTGCCACAGTTTGTTGTGATCCACACAATCAAAGGCTTTAGTGTAGTCAATGAAGCAGAAATAGACATTTTTCTGTAATTCTCTTGCTTTCTCCATGATGCAGCGAATGTTGGCGATTTGATCTCTAGTTCCTCTGCCTCTTCGAAACCCAGCTTGTACTTCCGGTAGTTCTCGGTTCGCATACTGCTGAAGCCTAGCTTGTAGGATTTTGAGCATCACCTTGCTGGCATGTGAAATGAGCGCAATTGTGCGGTAGTTTGAACATTCTTTGGCGTTGCCCTTCTTTGGAATTGGAATGTAAACTGACCTTTTCCAGTCTTGCGGCCATTGTTGAGTGTTCCAAATTTGTTGGCATATTGAATGCAGCACTTTAACAGCATCATCTTTTAGGATCTTAAATAGCTCAGCTGGAATACTGTCATTTCTGCTAGCTTTGTTTTTACTAATGCTTCCTAAGGCCCACTTGACTTCACTCTCTAGGATGTCCAGCTCAAGTTCAGTGACCGCACTATCATGGCTATCAGGGACATTCAGATCTTTCCTGTATAGTTCTTCTGTGTATTCTTGACACCTCTTCTGAATCTCACCTGCTTCTGTTAGGTCCCTGCCTTCTTGGTCCTTTATCATGCCTGTCTTTGCACAAAATGTTCCCTTGAGATCTCCAGTTTTCTTGAAGAGATCTCTAGTCTTTCCCATTCTGTTGTTTTCCTCGATTTTTTTGCATTGTTCATTTAAGAAGGCCTTCTTGTCTCTCCTTGCTATTCTCTGGAACTCTACATTCAGTTGGATCTATCTTCCCCTTTCTCCCTTGCTTTTCGCTTCCCTTCTTTCCTCAGCTACTTGTAAAGCCTCATCAGACAGCCACTTGGCTTTCTTGCATTTCTTTTTCTTTGGGATGGATTTCGTTGCTGCCTCCTGAACAATGTTACGGACCTCCGTCCATAGTTCCTCAGGCACTCTGTCTATCAGGTCTAATCCCTGAAATCTATTCCTCACCTCCACTGCATATTCATAAGGGATATGATTTAGGTCATACCTGAATGGTTTAGTGGCTTTCCCTACGTTCTTCAATTTAAGCCGAAATTTTGCAAGAAGCAGCTCATGATCTGAGCCACAGTCAGCTCCAGGTCTTGTTTTTACTGACTGTATGGAGCTTCTCCATCTTTGGCTGCAAAGTACATAATCAATCTGATTTCGATATTGACCATCCGGTGATGTCCATGTGTAGAGTCGTCTCTTGTGCTGTTGGAAATGAGTGTTTGCTATGATCAGCGTGTTGTCTTGGCAAAACTCTATTAGCTTTTGTCCTGCTTCATTTTGTACACCAAGGCCATGCCTGCCTGTTATCCCGGTGATTTCTTGACTTCCTACTTTAGCATTCCAATCCCCTATGATGAAGAGGACATCTTTTTTTGGTGTTAGTTCTAGAAGGTGTTGTAGGTCTTCACAGAACCGATCAACCTCAGCTTCTTTGGCATCAGTGGTTGGGGCATAGACTTGAATTACTGTGATGTTGAATGGTTTGCCTTGGATTCATACTGAGATAATTCTATCATTTTTAAGATTGTACCCCAGTACGGCTTTTCCCACCCTTTTGTTGACTATGAGTGCTACTCCATTTCTTCTCAGGGATTCTTGCCCACAATAATAGATATGATGGTCACCTGAATTAAATTCGCCCATGCCTGTCCATTTTAGTTTGCTGATTCCCAAGATGTCGATGTTCAATCTTGCCATCTCATGTTTGACCACCTCCAGCTTACCTTGATTCATTGATCTGACATTCCAGGTTCCTAAACAATATTGTTCTTTACAGCATCGGATTTTCTTTTCACCACCAGACACATCCACAACTGAGTGTCCTTTCAGCTTTGGCCCAGCCGCTTCACTCTTTCTAGCGCTACTTGGAAATACCCTCTGCTCTTCCCCAGTAGTATATTGGACACCTTCTGACCTGAGGGGCTCATCTTCCGGCATCATCTCTTTTAGCCTTGTGATACGTTCCATGGGGTTTTCTTGGCAGGAATACTGGAGTGGGTTGCCATTTCCTTCTCCAGTGGACCACATTTTGTCAGAACTCTCTGCCATGACCTGTCCGTCTTGGGTGGCCCTGCACGGCATAGCTTATGGCTTCACTGAGTTACGCAAGCCCCTTCGCCACAAGAAGGCAGTGATCCATGAAGGGGCATATATATCATATTAGCACATATCATATTAGCACATAAATCATATTTTAATAATTATGTCATTGTAGGAAATATGGTATTATGGACCAAGTGATTTCTCCATACAAATCTTGCATTGCAAGAGCTATCATCTCCATAGGTGCGACTGTAGGTGTGAATTGCATATTCAGCCAAAAAATTAAATATAGTATTAGGATAAGTTCAAGCCAACAAAAATGACACTTAAGAATGCTCAGGAAATGAAAAGTGGAGCACTGAAGCTCCAAGGGACCTAATAATAATAATTCTTCATGCTATTTCTTTGTTCCTTCATTAATAATTAACATCTCTGAAATAAAAAAGAAAGCTAGTAACAGCATGCACCAGTAACATAAAGTAAAGAAAGCTTTCAAAAGCACGCTAGTAAGATCCAAGACTGCTTTGCACTGAAAGGACTGGAAGTTGAGGACAATATACATCAAGGAAGCAGACTGGGAGCAAGCAGGGTCTTTGAGAGGCGTGCTTGTAATGCATTCATCCATGTGCTTGTAATGCATTCATCCCAAGTGCATCTATTGCACAATGAGGTAGAGTGAAATTTTAAAATACATGCTTCTGCAATTTGTAATAAATATATCCCAAAAAGGAAATGAGAATTCTTTCAAAATCTCAGAGCAGCTGTGCCTTCCAGTTAATGGGTCTATCAGGTATTTTCTTTCAGCCAACATGTACAATGGGAAAATAGAGCCAGTGGGAACAAATGCACTAATTCAAATGAAAAGAACTTGGATATAGTTGGCCATACATGTATCCAGAAATGTAAGATGGGCCAAACAAATAACAGGTGACTAATCTAATGAGATTGTGGCAAATTATCTACAGCACTAGTGGCTGTAGAGTTTTGCTGCTTTGGAAAGAACAGTTATCTATTTTATTTTAAACAAAAAATAAAGTTTATTACATAGTTGATGAAAGAAAATTAAATTGCCTTTCTTCTATAAGAGACATAGTACAATGCAACATATGTTGGATCAGCGCTTCCCAAACCCTCAAAAATGGAAATTCTCCACTGCTTATTCTCACACTGTATCTGAACATACTTCATCATATTGCCTAATTTTTCATGACAAACACACACACTGAGCCACATGGGTCCACATAATTGCCTTATGTGTGTGACTATTGCAACCATGTGAGCAAAGCCAATCGCACTGGCCTTTCCCACCCTAGTGACACTCAGCTTAGCATGGGCATGTGAAGTATACCTGTTATTTTATTCCAATGTAATCATGTTCTAACAATTTGGCAACATTACAGCCATCCTTCCTTGTGAAGGCAGAAATAAATGTAAAATCAGGCCAACTTGACAGGCAACAGCATCAATATAGAAGCCTCTTGAAATCTGAAATGCCATTTGTGTAGCAGTTGCTCATTGCAGTAAATTGTTCATATGCAGTGATCCAACTGCAGCTTCACAGCTTGCTTCTGAACCAATACATTCTTCCTGGCAGTTTTTGGCACATGCAATTTCAATTGGTCTCAAATAGTGGCAATTTCATATGAAGTGGACCCCACTATATTTGAAGATATGGATGGATTAACAGTCACAGGAGCAGAAACATATACTGGGCACTTTCTGTGGAAACTATTGATATAGGCCTGTCTTATAGAAATAACTGCCAACAACTGAGAATGCCAAGAGTGAGACTGGCCCTATGTGCTGACCCATTCCTACCATTTGAACACCTATTAGTGTATAGCCGCAGCTGCTGTCCTTGTACCTTCTGGCCTTTCCAGTCTACCTACTGTGATATAATGATGCTGTGCATGCACACACACAATAGCCATTGATTAGAAATTGATAGAATATGTTCAAAAAATGTTGCACTGCTATAAAGTCAAGGGCAGCAACACCAGCAGCGCATGTTGATGGTCATGGCTGAAAATTAAAACTGACAGTGAGAGCACATAAGATCAAACAATTTAAATCTTTTAATTCCTGCTGAAAGGGGTTAAGTTGCCCTACTTATAGATTTTTAAAAACAATATTGCAGACTTTTTTAAACAATAAAAATAAGTAACTGACACTACTAACTGTAGGCTCAGTTAGAGCTTAGAGAATAATTATTTTTATTATATAAGTAACATTTGAACACCTTAGCTAGAATCCAAAGTGTTGTTAGGAAATTGGTCTTTTACTGGGAAGTTGGGCCTTAGAAGTGGGTTGTTTCCCTTCCTAAGCTTTTCCAACTTAAAATTTTACCCATCACAACCACAATTTTGTTTATTATTTAAATTAGGGTTTTTGGAGAAACAGAAAGATGGGAAAGAGAGAGAGGGAGAGATTTGAGCATTATCAAATGCGAAACTACAGAGTTCCTTCTAGTAATTTTCAGAGGAGTAGCTGTGTTAGTGCACCAAAAACAAAGGGTCTTGTGACACTCTAGTCCACAAAAGCTTATGCCATAATACATTTGTTAGTCCTTAAGGTGCTAGAAGACTCTTTGTTGTGTTTACTTTTAATAATTATGTAGAAGAGGGAATTTTAGCATTTGTTCTTCTCTCCCTTATGCAGTAATTTACCTGTCCCAAATCCATCTTTTATACAATTTTAAAAGGTAAAATTCCCTCTTTTATGCAACTCAAAAAGGATATTGTAGAGTTGGAAAAAGTGCAGGAAAGGGCAACTAAAATGATCAAGGGGCTGGAGCATCTCTCCTATGAGGGAAAGTTACAACAGCTGGGATTGCTGAGCTTGGAAAAAAGGAGGACAAGGGGAGACATGATAGTGTACAAAATTATGCATGGGGTGGAGAATGTGGATAGGGAGACTTTTTTCTCCCTCTCTCATAATACCAGAACCTGAGGTCATCCCATGAAGCTGAATGGTGGGAGATTCTGGACAGGTAAAAGGAAGTACTTCTTCACACAGCACATAGTTAGACTATGGAATTTGCTACCACAAGATGTAGTGATGGCCACCAACTTGGCTTTAAAAGGGGGTTAGACAAATTCCTGGAGGAGAAGGCTATCAATGGCTACTAGTCCTGATGGCTATATGCTACCTCCAGTATCAGAGGCCTATGTACACCAGTTGCTGAGGAACATGGGCGGGAGGGTGATGATGCACTCGTGTCCTGCTTGTGGGTTTCCTGTCAAAGCTGGTCGGCCACTGTGTGAACAGAATGCTGGACTAGATGGACCCTTGGTCTGATCCAGCATGGCTCTTCTTATGTTCTTGTGTTAACTACTAAAGGAACAAGAGCTCTACCCTTTGTAGCTGACCATACTAGGGGAAGAAATGGAAACACAGACGTGCCCTGTAAATAAATTAAGAGTAGTTCTCATATTGCAGATGAGGGTTAAAGATGGATCCTGAATGTTAAAAGGCTGAAAATTACTGTGGCAAGACACTTAAAGTTCTATAAATCTCAGTGAAATCTGAACTCCCAAACTAGGGCAGCAACCTTTATGTTTAAATGGTATGGTTTAATGAAACTATCATTTTGCTCAGAAATATATTTTAAGGGATACTGTCTATCAAATGCTTAACTGTTTCAGAATTTTGAATATATTTAAAATATCTTAGAGACCATCTGCACTTATTAGACTAATAATAGACAACCAACAACGGAACCACCTGTATGGAGCTCTTCCTACTGACAATGGCTTGCTCATTCATTTTAACAGAGGCAGATGAAGTGCATATTGACCTGTACATGCATATTATGTACTCTTTCAACACACAGATACACCAAAATCACACAGGAACTCAGTGAGAACACCTGAGAGCCCACATAATTCTAGTTCAGGGTATATAATGTTTTTGTAACTCAATGCAATTTTTTAATTCTTCATCCTAAAATGTAACCATGTGTATATTCGAGTGAACAGTGATTAAAATGAATGCTGATGGTGTTTAAAGGGACTCAATGTCAAAACATTTTGTTAAAAATGCAATTTGGTATTTGCCAGTAATGACCGCCACAAAGTGATATGCTCTTTATAGAAAGCTTTATCACAACCTGCAGAGAAGGTAAAGAAACTTTCATTACAGCATATCATTCCTTGCTGAGAGGAATCCTTCAAATAAAAAAAGGAAACTTTTCAGAGGTCAACACTATTTCACCCCTGCGGTATTTATTTAACAGCTCAAATCACAGAGAAAATCCAGAATCAATCTGCCTCGTCTGCTGCAAACTGGCACACTTAGTTATTAAAAAAAGAAAATGGAGGCCTCCATGGTGAGAAATAAAAAATAAATCACAGAGTGACATCAAACCAATAT
Source organism: Heloderma suspectum (assembly GCF_057233095.1). Taxonomy (NCBI): domain Eukaryota; kingdom Metazoa; phylum Chordata; class Lepidosauria; order Squamata; family Helodermatidae; genus Heloderma; species Heloderma suspectum. The sequence continues at coordinate 72,346,246 of NC_139460.1, read as the reverse complement.
ATGGAACTCAGAGGTAACTAGAAAAGGTCAGCTGTGCTCAACTATTTCATTTATGCACGTCTGCATATTGCTGCTGCATTGTTGCCTGCTTAAAGAAAAACAATTAACAGATGCTATTTTATAGCATGTCCTGCAGGGAAAATATTCCATATGTGCCTTTAAAAAAGTGGCTGTAATTTTCCACACCACTCTAAATGAGAGATTATAGGAACCATGGGAAATATAAGGGGCGGAGGGAGGGTAGCAAATCAATCCAACCAGCCAGTTTAAAATTGGAAAAGGAAAATGCAAATACTTATTTAAAATACTTTAAAAGTGATCTCATTTAAAATACATTTTCAGTCTAAGATTAGACCACATGGTAAGTTTTCTGCTAAGCATTGTAATCAGTATATATATTATTTCTAGTTTGTAAGTGCTTCGAATTGCTCTACTACATGTACTTCATTTTACATGTAAAGGCATACAGAAGATCACATTCCCCTTGAACCAGTAGAAATGGTTGCACCCAAGATCCAATAATGTGCTGTAACAGTTTGAACCCTAATATTCTCAGCAGTCCAGTCTCTTTATAAAGTTGTGGACTGCAGTTCTCATAACAGTATATGCCCTTTGCTTCCTTCAGTGCTAAACTGAATGAATTTTAACAAACCATCTTTTGAAGACTATACAGCCATAAATTAATACAAGGAAATCCAAAACCTATAGTTTAGACTCATTTTCTTAATTCAAGTATATAAAATGGGCTAGGCAAGGATGGAAACGGGGAAAGTGCATGTATTTTAGCAATGCTTTTTGTATGTATTAGGCTTTCTAGGAGAAGAGTTAAGATTTTAACTGCTCTAGCTGTTCAGTGATGATTTGGAGTATCTGTAATATATTTTTTGACCTGTGCTGCCTGCAGTAAAAGCATACAGGAATTGGCTGTGACTGTGTTGAAAAATTGAACGGACAAGAAGTGGATCAGATCGTTGTCCTTGAATTTAAGGCCCATTCATCTACAAATGTAAACTTATTTTATACTAGTTTAAGGTGCCAAGGATCCCCCCCCCCCAATCTATGGGATCTGGCATTCTAGATTTACAATTTCATTATTACATTTATAATACCCCCCCACACAATGTATAATAAAAAAATAATTAAACTGTATCATAAAACCAAGAAACATAGGGGCAAAACCAATACCATTCAATAAAACTTGAGGGCAGCATTAAAAATAAAATTGAACAGTGATGTAAAATATTATACAGTATTAAAAGCCTGTTGAAACAGAACTGTCTTTACTGTCTGTCTCACTTCCCTTGGGAAGGAATTCCACAATCAGGGTGTTGCTACTGAAAAGACTCTGTCTTGAGTACCCACCAACCTGGCATTACTAGGTGTTGGGACATATAATAGGGTCTCAAATGATGACCGTAAACTGTGGGCAGGTTCATACGGAAGGAAGCGGTTCTTCAGATATCCTCCTGGCCCCAAATTGTTTAGGGCTTTGTAGGTCAAAAACAGTGCCTGAATTGTGTACTGAAACAAATTGGAAGACAGTAAACTGTAAAAGTTGATCCAAGAATGGTATAATATGGCTGGTCTACAAAGCTCACTCCTGACAAAAGTCAAGCCACTGCATGTTTCCCAAGCTGTAGCTTCTGAACACTTTTCCGAGGACAGTTCCATGTGAAATGTGTTACAGTAATGTAAACAAGAGGTGAGATATGAGTAACTGTGGACAGATCTTCATCCCCAAGAAACGATGCAGCTCGTATACTAGAGGAAGCTGAATAAAGGCACTCCTGTCCTCTGCTGCCATATGAGCTTCCAGGAGCAGTATCAAAACCAAGAGCACATCCAAGCTGCATACTTGATCTTTCAGATATACCCTTTCCAGAACAGGTTGTACCCCCAGTCCCGAGTTAGGTTGTCTACTGATCAACAGGACCTATGTCTTGCCTGGATTGAGGTTCAATTTGTTCAGCCACAACCAGTCTGTCAGTTTATCCAGCCAACCACTTAGGACTTCCACAGCCTCCTTGAAATCAGTTGAAAAGGGAAGATAGATTTGGGTATCATCAGATTAATGACAGCCAACCTCAAAACTCCAAAGGACCCTACAGCCTCCTTGGCATCAAGTGCACAGGGGGGAAATAGGGCCCTAAGGAACCCCCAGATCAGAGGCCAGGAGGTTAAGCAATAGTCTCCAGCACCACCTTCTGGGAACACTCAGCTAAATAGGAATGGAATCACCGTAAAATGGTGCCCCAAAGTCCCTATCAGCCAGACATCCTGGGAAGATACCATGGTAGGTGGTATCAAATGCTGCTGAGAGGTCCAGCTTTTATTTTGTTTTATTTTAATTACTTAATTAAATTTCATTTCTATTAGGGGTGCACGAAAGTCCCTTACCTGTCCTCGAAGCTTTTCGCAGTGGGGGGGAGGCGCTTCGCTGCTCCCCCCGCGAAGTTCAGGCCGGGGGTGGGAGGCTTCCCGCCTCGCCCAGCTGAAATTCAGGCTGGGGAGGAGGCGCCTCACCTCGCCCGGCCGCGAACTAAAAAGTTAAAAAAACAAAAACAAAACGCCCCCGTGATAGGCTACGTGATGATTAATGTAGCCTATCACGGCTAGATCTGCAAAGTCAGCCGTGATAGGCTACGTAAATCGTCACGTAGCCTATCACGGGTGACTTTAAAAAATAAAAAAGCGCGTACGCAAATGGCAGCCCCCATAGGGAGCCGCCATTCACGTTCCTTATTTGGTCGCTGTAGTCTACGTAAATCTTTACGTAGACTAAGGCGAAAATAAGGGCAACGCCAATAGCGTTGCCCTTATTTTCACCGTAGTCTACGTAAAGATTTACGTAGACTACAGCGACCAAATAAGGAACGGGAATGGTGGCTCCCTATGGGGGCCGCCATTATCCGTACGCGCTTTTTTTTTTTTAAAGTCACCCGTGATAGGCTACGTGACGATTTACGTAGCCTATCACGGCTGACTTTGCAAATCTAGCCGTGATAGGCTACGTTAATCGTCACGTAGCCTATCACGGGGGCGTTTTTTTTTTCTTTTATTAGAATGGCGGCGGCGGCAGCCGGTCGAAAGACCGGCTGCCGCTCCCGCCCCGAAGACCCGCCGAACCGCCGGCCGGACCCACCGCCGGGAGGGACATTCGCCAAAGGTAAGTCCTGTCCCGGGGGGGGTGCGGGGGGCGGGGGGGGTGCGGAGAATTTCTCCCCGAAACTTGTTCGGGGGGCCGAACACGTTGGCGCTCGGCCCCCCAAAGTTTCGGGGAGAAATTCTCCGCCAACCCTAATTTCTATACCGCCCGACAGCCAAAGCCATACTGCCCAACAGCTGAAGCATAATCAACAGGCATGCACTTCCCCTGTCCAATTCCTGGTGTAGGCCATCTACCAAGCCTGTTTGTATCCCTAGACCAAGCCGGAAGCTTGAAGCCTGATTGAAAGGGATCCAGATAATTAGCTTCATTGAAGTAGGGACATTGGAGAATTCCGCCACGGACTCCAGTGAGGCTGGATTCTTTAGACTACCCCCCCGCCACCCCCCGAAATGGACCTACCTGGCGGCGCCGGATGCGGCTCCGGGTCATCTTCTGGCTGCTGCTGGGCTGCTGTGGCCGCAAATGATGGCCGTTGTAGTGGCTGCCATTTGCATCCATGCCTTAGGCCATAATAGGCTATGTAAATACTTATGCAGCCTATCACGGCCTAAGGCACGGATGCAAATGGTGGCTGGCGTAGCAGCCGCCATTTGTGTCTGCAGCGTGGCAGCAGCGACTGGAAGCCCGGCTGCGGCCGGGGAGGATTCCGCGGGGGAGGGATGGATCGCCTCCCCCCCAGTGGATGCCCCAGACCGGAACCAGGTAAGCGATCCGCTCACCCCTACATTAAAGGAACCCTGGAATTGGGATGGTACCGCCAGCTCCAAAAAGGCAGATTTGAGACTGGTCATTGGGGTAGTGGAAGCCAATGATGACTTCCCTTTAGAGGGAATGGAACATGTCCCTCTCCCAAGGAAGGATCTATAACATCCACCATGTACTCTACCAGTAATCCACTAGCAACTATAGCCAAGATATATGTGGGTCCAAGAATCATGTGGTTACTAGGCTCTTCCCTTCAAGCAACTTGTCCACATCCTCAGGTAATACATACTGACATTCATCCATCAAACTGGGCAAGCAGTTATCTCAGTCAACTCACTAGAGTCTCTTTCCAATGAGGAGCCTAAATCAGAGTGGATGCAAGCAATTTTATCAAAGCGTCTTGCAAACATGTTCCAGTGAATTTTGACTCATCCTCATTATCTCAGGGACCAGAGTGTAATAGTCCCTTAACCACCTGAAACAACTCTGCTGGATCACACTTTGCTGACAGACTGAGGTGTTCACACAACACATCAGCCTACCATGAGTTATTTCACTGTGAGGCCACAGTGAGATGTGGTATGTGTGCAGCTGCCATTTTGAATATGCAACTCCTGCTTGGGGGCTTGTTGAGTTGTATGAACCTGCAGAGTGTGGATTATGTGTGAGTTAAACAACCTTCACCTGACCCATGCTTGCTAGGTTCGCAGAACACAAGAAGCCCCAAGTTGGGTTGCGTATGTAACCTCGTTGTGGGTTAAATAACCCATGATAGGCTGTGGCATACCTTCTGAACCTGGTCTATGGAAGCAAAGGAGAAAGATTTTTTTGCTGCTCTCACTGCTTTAGAGTAGGCCCTAGAATGGGCCCTAACCTGTGTACAGTCAGGTTCAGCCTGAGATTTTCTCCAACATTGCTCTAGTCTTTTGCTGACGCACTTCATTTCACTAAAGTACTTGGAAAATCAAGATGCTTGTCCTCTGCATCCCACCAAAGGACATTTAAGAGCAATTATGTCAGCTGCCCAGGTTGTTTCCCTGTTCCACAGATCAACAAGGGCTTCAGCAGAATTGCCAGCTCTAGTGGCTCCTTCAAAATCCATCAGTCTCTGCAGGCAGACCCATATAATGGTCCCTCGCCCTCTGCAGAGATTATAAATCCTATTAGGTAATAATCTATCCATGACAACAGAGTACTTTCAAATTCCCCTATCCATAGATCACTCTTCATCCTTACTAGTGGGGGACTTCTTCTCCCCAGCATTGCCACCACATATGGAGGTGCAATCCCACCAATGGAAATTTATAGCAAATGCTTATATTTCAGAGCCTGAGAAACTCTCTGCCCAAGCTGACCCTTTTCTGCTGCCACCAGTTCTGTCAGAATACTTTAAAACATACTAGGAGCTGGTATAAGAGGCTTAGGCATGAGATGGGCACCAACACTAGAAGCAAGATGAACTATTAAACAAGTAATTTATTAAAGGGATATTTTGTACATAAGGGATTACTAATATTATTTTGGGGTTTTCAAAAGACCACTTAGTGACAGTACTAAAGGACTCAAGAGACACTGTTGCTGCTACAAGCCTCTCAGTGACTTCTTTTACCCCAGGCCAAATTCCCTAAACCTCCACCTCAGCCAAATAGCTTCACAACCAGGTCCAGCTCTTGAGTACGGTCTTCTTTGACTTCCTCTGACACAAATCTTGTTGTATTTCTGGCTGCTTGTGCCACTTATCTGGGTTTTAACTGCCTGGTTGTATAATCTTCTTCTGGCAGATCTTAGGGCAGCCTCCTGGCATAACACAACAGGCCTACTCAGATGCATCATTGCAAAGATACAAAGGCCACACAAAGTAAACATTATATAACAACAGTTATATACAGGGCATTTCTTCACACTAGAAAACACCAAGTCACAGGTATGCCCTGCCATATGTGTAGGGCCACCAATTAACTGAGAGAGGCCGACGGCTGGTATGGAAGTCATGAAATCCTGCACCAGATAGACTGGTGGTGAATTTACTCTAGTTTGACTTGAAAATAGGCAAAGTGTACTAGCAGACTACCTGGCTTCAAAATTTCAAATACCAGAAATATCAGAGGGGGTCTACCATGCAAGAATCCAGGATATAACTAATACTGATCTTAACCAGGAAGCCATGAACCATTTTATTGTCCTTCAAATATGCCTGTGTGCACGCAGCAATAGGACTTGAGGAACCACAAGAAATGACAAAGAGGTTATTCCATTGTGAAGTGCGGGAGGGCAAAGTTATTGGTATTTATTGTTACTCATTTGAAATTGAAAGAAAATTCGTTAATATATCATTGTTTGTCTGAATCCTTTAATTTCACACTCAGATCTTTATTTAAACGAACCCGTGGCCCCAGCTGCCATATATGGAACTCCCATCAATTCAGACATACATAGACACAACCCCTCACCCACCCCACAGATGGCTCCTAACTGGCTCCCCCAGCCCCTGCAGGCTTCCTTCCCTCTTGTCCCCCACAGCTCTCTTTACCACCTGCTAGCATACCAGACAGGAGTCCTTTTTTATTTTTCCCAATTTTCTTGATAGATGGGCACACTGCAGAGGAAAGCATTGGCCTACAACCATCCATCTTCATTTCCTAAGAATGTCTCTGAGCCCCAGAGGCATTTATGGAAAATGAAGATGGCAGCAGCTGAAGGCCCTCACTTTGCTATGAATTGACTGCAGCTTCTGGTAAGATCTGTTATTTTTTCCCCAAAGTGGAATGGGCATCAAGAAAGGTATCTGTGGGTGCACTGGTGCCCATAGGCACCATGTTGCCTACCCTGGACTAGAGTGTACTGAGCTAGGTCCTATCTACACGAGCCTTTTACTCCGGGGTGGCTGTGAGTTGAGGTCCCTCGGGCCAGATGACACAGTTGCCGCTTTGTAGCCATCCATGGTTTTCTTCTGGAAAATGTGGATTTCCAAGGAGGTGTTTTGCTGCGATGTTTTTTGTTTGCTATGGGTTTCCTTGCAGTTGCGAACCGTGTGTCCCTTCCCCAAACGAACTTCGCATTTTGCAGTGGGCGTGTTGTAAGGGTGTGTAATGCTTGCGTCATTCTGTGATGCCCCCATCCCTTCGCAGCTGCGCAGTTACATTGGCACACAGAGGCAATTTTTTTTAATTTAATCACGCTTTTGCACATTTTTGCAGCTTCGTATCTTCACAACAGTTGCTTTTGGACTCAGTGCCCGAAGGCCGGGGGAGTCTTGGGGGAGGACCAACTTTGCTCCAGCCACCATTTTGAAGCGACGAGTAGGTACGTACCGCTCACGCTTGTGAGTGCAAACCATCACGAGAATCTCAGGCTGGGGAACTGACAAAGAGATGGCGTGGAAAGGAGGGACCACAGAACACCCACTTTTTACCTAACAGGGGACACAAAGATGCAACAGAACCCCTAAAATACAAAAAAGCCACTGAAGTATCGCACCCCCATGTTCACGGGACTGCACAGCTGCACAACAAAGTATAACGGGAAAAAAAGGGTGCAGCAGAGTCTGTTAGGGAAGCCCGCAGTAAATTGCAAGTGTATCCCAGCAGAAGCTAATTTGAAGCTGGAATGGTGCACAGTTGCAATGATGTGAAGGGTGAAAGTGGTGCTATGTAGACGGGGCCTTAGACAAACCAATGGTCTTGCTCTTCATAAGGCAGCTTCATATGCATTCCCTTTATACTATTCCCTTTCTTGGACTGTCCAGGGTCCCTGTGAGAAGTAAAATCACCTGATCTAGTAGAGGCTTGACTTCCCAGAGGGAATCTATTTTGCTGAACCCCTCTTCTCTCTCTGCTCTATGCCAAAGAATAGTGGTGAGTTTCTGCTTAAATCTAGAAAAGAGGTGGGGAAACAGCAAACCTGTTTGGATGATTGAAAAGCATTCTTTTGTGTGTGTGTGTGTGTGTGTGTGCTAAACTGGAGTCCAGGCTGGGCCCCACCATGTATAAGCAATTGTCTATGATTCAGCATTATGGAAAAACTGAACTGTTTTCAGGGGGATGGAGTGCCCCCTACAATGGATTGGATGATGTCAGGGGTGTCATTGGGGATAGCAGCAGGAGATGCCTTCTGAGGGAATTCCTTCAGGGGGGAGGCTTGGAGCCTAAGGCCTACCCCATGGAGGAACCCCAAGAGACAGATTGGGGTGCTCTGCAGGCTGGATTAGGGCTGCAGGCCAGAGGTTCTGCACCCTTGTATTAGAGAATAACTTTCTTCAGTCTCGTAAAAAACTAAAATAGCTATACTGAAGTATTGCCCATCTATGGATTTTAGAAGGTTCCATTCCCTCCCAACCACTACATGATTTGACTTCAGTTTACTTTTTTACCTAATGCACCAGCTAAAATTAATCTCTAGCTTTGCTAATATAAAGACTGTCATGTTTCTCTTTAGTTTGGCTCTCTGCCTACTGAAGAACCTTTGCGCTTTGCCCAGGGCGAGAGTTACAGCCTGCATTATGATGTCAGAAATGGGGGTCAAGTATTGCTTCTTTGTCCCAGAATTGCAGGTATTATGATACCTGCAATACCTACCAGTGATTAACTCATTTAGTCTGCAATTTCCATTTTGAGTATGGGTCTAAACTGTAGACCTCATGGCTACATCTGGCCTAATTTCTGGATTTTTTTGTTTCTTCCCCTGTCCCATTTTTTGTCCCACCTAGCTTGATGAAGAGTTCTGGAGAACTCGAAAGCTTCCACAATCTTGTGAGGCATTTTGATTAGTCCTAGTAAAGCTATTGCTTAACTGTGGAATTTGGATTCCCCCCCCCCCGCCCCGTGCCCGCCTGTCTGTATTCTAGAGCAGATTAATTAGAACACACTGGTTCAAGGAAAAACATATGTAATTATAATATGTGCTAAATTAAGCACATGCTTGAGGGTACAGAGTATATATGGATGAGGTTTGTCAGACCAGCTGCGGTTTTAAACTACAGTGCTATGCAGTCTAGTTTGGCATAAAAACTTTTAACACAACATTGTCACCAAATGCAACTCACTGTTATTTATTTCTACTGTAAACAACAACAACAACAACATAGAGCTCCTGACAAGATTTCTTTTCTGGTATTCTAGCACAGATGGTTTCATATGAAGGTTTGATGATTAGTCATTTTTTAATGTATGAGCTCTCACATAAAACTAATAAAACCTGTTAAGACATCTATAAATTCTTACAAATGGCTGTAACAGGAGTTCCATAAATATACACTTCCTGGTATAGTTTTAGGATTTATATCATGTATTCTCCCTTCACACACAAAAATGAATGAACAAAAAAAAAACAAATAAACAAGCATGCAGAAAACTGCTTTAATAACCTCTTGAAATCAGATAATATTCTGATAGTTCAGTTTCAGTGACAAAGGAAGCCTGGGCAGAAGCCAAGAGGCCCAGGTGCATTGTGTCATGCCAGTATTTAATGTAGTCTAATATCAGATAGATGTTAGAGAGAAAATACTCAGAATAAAGTACAGATAATAGCATGGACAACCACTCATTGCAAAATTACTTTTGCTCATCATGCTGTGCGCTTTGTATTAGATTTTTCTGTCAAGTGGCAGGAATCACGGGGAGAAGTGGCTTGAAAACCCCTTCTTGTAACCCTGGATAAGTATCTATAATATTAGGCTTTCATATGATAATGGCAAATGATGCCCCTCTTTGAAAAATTTCTGACTGGTAATGAAAGTCCTAATCAGATTGTTGTTGTTGAGAACCAGGAGGTGGGGAAATGATGCCTCTGCAGCCACCCCCACCCAGTTTAGTGAATTCAGAAAACTTGACAAGATGGGTAAGTCTTTGGGAATATATCTTACATGAATTTCCAACAAAGCCCTTTGGTTGTTTTATGAAACTGAAAGGTGGTGGTTTAATAAAAGCTGGCCCTCCTGAGGCATTTTCATTAAAGGCTCTCTCTAGACAACATCACAATGTTTGCATTATCCCTCTATACTCCCGAGAGAATACAAGCATTACCTTTTCAGCAGGAGTCGATATTGTGTGTGAAGGCATGAGAGGAGATGATTAGATTTTGCCTTTTGGTGCACAAAGTAACCGCGTGGAACAATACTATGGTTAGGATTAAAATTCAACGATTTTGCTTCCTGCTATTTGAATGCTAAATTGTTTCTGTGATGGGAAAAATGACATTATGGAGGATTTATTTTAATGAAGATTTTAATCTCATGCATGCATTATTTTCACTGTTGTACCCATTTGCAGTGCCTGCTCTCAAACACAGTGATAGTTCCTAGCTGATTAGGGTATTACAGAAAACAAATGCACTTTTTATGGAAGCATGTCCAGGAGAATTCAGGACAGACTGAAAACAATGTGCTATGTTGAATTGTATCGCATCAGGAAACACCAGCCCCTTAGTATAAGCTTAGCAGAAATATTGTATACACACTAGAAGGGTGTACACCTCAAGATAGTGCTTACCATCTGTGTAGACTTCTCTGCGCAGGTGTCCTTGCTGGTGCTTTTGCTTTTTGGCAGGTCGGACCTTCTGAATTACAGCAGCACTCATGTTGCTGTCCGTAGAGACAGGGCTGGTGGGTCTCGGGCAATGTGAGGCATGATAATGTCTACGGCCTGGAAAGAAAGAGGTACACAGACTTACTTCAATTTGTTGTTACTTATTTTCTTTTACTTTCTCATCTTTCCATTCTGTAGATAAAAATATTGTTATATAATTAAAATTACTAACATTACTTAGGTTTAATGTTTCGTTAGTTGAAAAAAACAAACCAAGACAATATTAACTGGGAACTGCTCCAGAGCAAGACGCATCTAGATTCGCAGAAATTGTGCAAGATCACCCGGACATTTCAGCATTCAAGCGATGAGCTGAAAATAAGAAGCAGCCATTGTGATGCAACTTAAAAAAGGTAAAGGTGTCCCCAACCAGTCGTGTCCAACTCTAGGGGGTGGTGCTCATCTCCATTTCTAAGCCGAAAAGCCAGCGCTGTCCGAAGACGCTTCCGTGGTCATGTGGCTGGCATGACTGAACACCGAGGTGCACGGAACGCTGCTACCTTTCCCGCCAAAGCGGTACCTATTTATCTACTTGCAATTTCTTGCTTTCCAACTGCTATAAAGATGTATCTTTAGTGGATGGGAATTCAGGTTTTCATATATTTTGCTATTAGGGATTTTCACAATAGTAAAATCTTGTAAGTTAAGATGTTACTCTTTAGTAATTACTCTACTACAACGGTCTCCAACATTTTTGAGCACATTTGGAATTTTGAAAAAGTCTCCTGGGCAGCTCCATAAATAGGCTTCTGTAGGGGGGTGGGGAGCCAATCACAAAACATGGAGCAAGCACCCCCTTCTCTCTCTGTGTATGCACATGAATGTGCACGCTGTGTGTGTGCTTCTCTCTCTGGCTCCACTTCTTTTTCTGGCCCTTTTTTTCACTCTCTCTTCCTCCCCCACCACCACCCTCCCCCCACCAATGAATGAAGCAATTTTTCCATTCAGTTGCATAGATCAAGGAGATGATAGCCTGCTAAAAATTGGCTGGTGGGTGCAGGGGGAGGGGGAGGGGGAGAAAAGCCAAGGACCTGTTGTCCCAAGGGTCCATGGTGGAAGGTGGGCTTCTATACCTCCTCCAACCCTCTCTCTACAAGGAGGACATTCCCCCCTCCCTAATCAAGTGAGTGGAGAAATCATTCCATTCACTTGAATAGGAGCGAAAAGCTCCTCTGCAGAAAATCAGCTGGAGGGGAGGCAAAGTCCATCCCCTCCAAGGACAGTGGGGTGTGGGCTTTGCTGCCCCTCTAGCCAATTTTTGACAGGGCACCTTCCCCCCCCCCACACACACACACACTTATGCAAATGAATGGAGAAATTGCTCCATTCATCTGCAGTGGGGGGAAATAGCTTGGCAGGTGCCTCAGCCTGACCTTGCATTGGGGACCTCAGTATTATTTCTTTATGGAGCAAAGTTAGAAGGGAGGGAGAAAATATGTATATGGACCATGTTCTTCCTTGCTGTACTCCTTCTTTTGTCTTCTTCCCATGACATTATTGTTTTGTTTTTTATTGTTTCCATGGTGTGTTAGTATATTTTGGTGTCTCATGTTAACTTTTGTTCATTGGAGCCTAGTTAATACTTTACTGAACACATATTTTAAGTTTCAATAAAAATACAGTTGGTTGTTCTTTGTTTTTTAATGGTGCACTGGGAAAAAGTTGAGAAGCACACAAATCTGTTTTCCTGGGCTGGAATGCCAAGGGACTGTTTAAACGTAGTTACCTCTGCCCGGCTTGTGTGGCTAGCTTGGGTAGGAAAAATCACATATGCATGTGTGTACTTTTAAAAAGTCTTCATTTGAGTTGGAAATGAGGCACAATTAAAATAAGGACAAAAACATGGTGGGTTAGCGGCAACATGTATCTCTTGATTGTAAGTGGTTATATGTTAAAGGAGATTTTTTTTAAAAAAGTCTTTACGTTAGATATGCCATTTTAGTGTGTACACAGGATTTACAGATGCACAGTCCAGGAGTAATTGTCACTAAGGACATTTTATAGCTTGTCATAAATTTAATGGAAATCCCTGACCAAATATATGATGACCATCAACAAACCTCACCTCCCACAGCATCCTGCATTTGACGCCTTGCTACTTTAAGACCAGCATATTCCGCTGCTGCTGCAACAGCCTGTGCAAAATCCGCATCTGTAAAAAAGGATCCATCTGAGGAGCTAACACTAGACCGTCCACTTGAAATGTTGTCATCTTCTGAGGCTGAACCCCATCCATTGATCATGGAACCTGTCACAGAACTCTCCAGATCTCCCACACTTGAGGCAGGGGTCTGCTCAAGGCCACGCAAAAGAAGCCTTCTATTTTGCATCTTGGCAACTTCTAGGTCCACTTCATCCTCTTCCTCTTCCGGTGCATCAGTATCCATGTCTGATACAAGAGGTCCCGAAATGTAACCATAGGTATGTGGTGGAGAAATAGGCCTTGGAGGTGGAGGAGGACTCACAGGTTGACGCCTGTGAGCAAATAAATAGTTAAAAATTGTTATATAATAAAAATATATTTATAAATATCTTTATTATTTGATATTTTACTTTTGAACTTTTTTATAACTGGAAATGGTTGACAACAATACAAAGGAGAAAAGTAATTCACCTTCCTTAATTACTGATGTGGATCTTAAAAACTGATATAGAAAATACTATGCTGAATTCAACATTTTCAAAATCTGAGTGTGGTTTATCAAATATCTACTCCTATAATTTAACAATTGAAGGACAACGATATTTTGCTAGCATTGTTCCAAAGAAAAAATAATTATATTGGAGAAGGACCAAGTAGTTATTGCCTTTAAGAATAGTGTTAGACAAACTAAGTGTTTGCCTCCAATTCATCTGTGCCACTCAAGAGTTGAAGGTGAATGCTCAAACTCTCAATGGGATTCTCAGTGTGGCTTTAATGCCTGAAGGGCACAATGCCAGCTTTCTCCTATCTGTTAGCCTTCTCCATCCCCTAAGGAAAAAGAAGGCTCATCTTGGTGAAGAGGGAGAGGGTAACAGTCAGGGAGGACTACAGTTAGGATGGGAGAACTAGCAATTTTGGAGCTCACCTAAATTCTCTGAAAATCTCTTGGAAGCTTGGCATGGCTCGCTCCTGTTTTAGCTTTTGACCTCTTTTTCAGCTTGCTTGAATGGGAAAAGTGTACATCTCTTTGCGTATTTTTTTTAAAGTGTGCACTTTCCCCCCATTGACTGAAGTGTGAAAATGCATATTTTTCAAAAAGTGCACATTGTTTTTTAAAAAATATGAATTTTTGAATATAATCACAAATTAAGGAATCTGCGGATATTTCTAGAAAAATGCATTCCTGCTTGTGTTCGGAATTGCGAACTGGGCATATTTGCATGATTTGCGAAAAGAAACAACATTCGTGTGCGTCCCTAGATTACAGATCCTCCTAGTTAGACCACTGTAATATACTGTATGTGAAGCTGCCCTTAAAGACAGGTTGGAAAATTGCAGCTGGTTCAAAAATCACTAGGATTCTAAATAATGCAGCCAGTTGGGAGCATATGTCTCCTGTTCTGAAAGAACTGAACTGTCTGCCTGTGCATTTCTGAGCCAAGTTCGAGATGTTGGTGCTGACTTGGTTTGTCCTGCTTGGTTTGGAAGTCAGGTATCTTAAAGATTGACTATGCTCACATGAAACTACCTGGATATGATGATCTTGTACTAAGGCCCATCTCTAGGTACCTCCACCATCAGAGAAGGTGGACTGTGACCAAGGAGAAGGCTTTTCCAGTGGTGGCAGTCCAGTTATGAAACTCACTCCCTAAAGAAGCATACCTGATGCCTATACTTAAGATGCCAGGAAAAATGTTTTTATTTTCTTCAGAGGTGGTGGTGGGGCAGGAGGATTTGCAATGTCATTCAGAGTGTATTTTTCCACTGAAGGAAAGGCTCACTGTTCTTGTCCTGTCATTGCTGGATCCCTCCTCTACCTGCTACACACTCCTCCTTCCCCAGGGAGTGGCCTTTTTGTACTGGAGGAGGGAGAGGGGTAGCAAGTTGAGAAGATCAAGTTGGGTGCACACAGAATCAGGCAGGTGCTGTGCCAGCCTCAAGTCTGCTTGCTATTATTTTACCAATGGTGCTCTGATACTGCTTCAAATGTTCACTGCATCCCTAACTAAGAACATAAGAGGAGCCTTGGTGGATGAAGGTCTGTCTTGTCCAGGACCTTGTTTCCCATCATGGTCAATTAGATGCTTCCAGGAAGACCACAACCAGGGCATGAGGTCAACAGCCTTTCCGTTCTGTTGCTTCCCAGCAAATGGTATTCAGAGGCATACTGCCTAGAAATCCAGATGTTCAATATAGCCATTACGACCAATATCCAATTTGCTAGTGATTTAGCCAACAATTATACACTCCAGTATCTGTAAAAAATATGCATTTGATCTGAAAAGTCATATAATTATCTTTGAAAACCATATTTTTTATATTTGTATTATGGTTTATCAAGTGTCTGACTTTATCTGTCTTGGCTAGACATATATCTTTTGAGTAAAAAAAACCACAAACTTCTTCCAATTGTGAATGTAGGAATGACACTGCTGGACAAAAGATCCATCTAGTCCAGAACCAGAAGTCCAGCAGCAAGGCATGACTTTAAAAGCACCATAATGACACACAAATATAGCTTGTGTGTATGTCTTCTAGCCCAATGTGTAAGAAGTTAAATAATTTTTTATGTCTTAGTTATTTATTAACACTTTATTGCACTTCTCATCTGAAACAAATCCTGAAGCGTTTTACAAAAGAATAAAAACAAACAAAAGCTACACACACACACACACACACTACTATCATGATGCAAGTACGAAGATATCTCATGACTGAGGGAATGCCAAAGTAAACAGATACGTTTTCAATAAGCACCTATAACATGGCAGTGTTGAGGCCTGATGTACCTCAGAGGGGAGACAATACTATAGGGTGGGCACCACTGCAGAGACTGATGCTGCAAAATGGAAATTCGTAGGCTGTGGCACGGACAACAGGCCTCACCTGAAGATCATAGTGGTCTTGGTGGTTGCTATAGGGGGAGATGTTCCTTCAAGTAACCTGGTCTTGAGCTGTATACTAATGCCAACACCATAAACCTAGCTCGGTAGCAGACTGGCAACCAATGTAGATCCTTTAGTACAGATGTAATACGTATGCAGGAAGCTACCCTGCTTCCTGTATACCTACCTGCTGCATTCTGCATTTCCTGCAGCTTCCAAACCAACCTTAAGGGCAGCACCACATAGGGTGCATTATAGTAATCTAATATTGAGGTTACCAATACATGGATCACAGCGGCCACACTATCCCTGTCCAGGAATGGGTGCAGAATTTGTTTCTGAACTTTATTACTGAATAAAATTACTTCTGAATGTATTTTGTTAACGTACCTTCGATCTTGTGGGTGTTGCAAGTGGCCTATTTCCTCCTGGCAATCTTGTAGCATAGGCTGGAGTTCTTCTTGGGGGGAAGGAGTTAATGTGGCAGTAGACTGATGGCTGTAGGACACTGCTGCTGGAGATGAGGCTGCTCCTCGAACTGGTGGTGTGGGGCCTCGTTCATCTTCTTCCTCTAGTTCATCCTGCTGTAGATACATTCTTGCTGGTGGTATTGGACATGGGATTTCCTGGTCATAGCTAAGAATTAATTTAGGAATATAAAAATAGAACACATTCACATATGTTTGGGTTTAATTCTTTCTTCTTTCTCGAATCCTTTCATTCAGTTAATTAAGCGAACTTAGACCATTGGGTTGGCAAAATATTTACTTATGAATCATTCTTTTATCTTACCTTTCATTTACAGATAAACTGTATTCTTCACTATTACTATGGGGAGGAGGATGTACAGGGGGAGGTGGAAGTAGGTCTGTCCAGTTCATACCAGCCTGCTTTGACGCCTTAGGGGTTCTAGCACCTTTCTTGTGCCCTTGACTCCCTATGAAGAAATATATTTATTTCATTATACCATAGCCCCTGGAATAAATTTTTGATTACTCCTTTAAGGTACAATCTTCTAAGAGATTTAACCATATGACTAGGTGTTGATTGGATGAGTATTCATTCACATGCTTAGGTCACTCAGAAAGAACATTCAGTATTTCAGACAAAGCTTATGACAAATTTTGACTTCTGCTGAACTTAGTAAGATTCTGAATATTTAAAATGACACAGAAACGGACAACATACATAACTTAAGAATAGTTTTTTCAATCCAATATGTATTTTATATATATTTTGCTGTAGTGCATTTTAACAAAGAAATATGCAAACACAGAGACAGACACACACAGAGTGCTAATAACTTGGAATAATAAATGGCTAAAACACATTAAAGTCATAAATGAACTTTACAAGCAATATAATTAAAGCAATTTTCCTACAGTTATTAATTGCACTATAGATTATCATCTAAAACAAATGAGCTGTAGATATATTCTCCAAAGTATCTTTCTGTTATTTAATTACTGGAGCCTAATACACAATATGATAGAGATACAATCTACTAAAGTTCCACTGTTGCATTAAGTCAATGAATATACGTAATTTGTACTTGTCCACTGAAATGTTTTAGGCACAATGAAATTACTAAATTTATTCCAAATGGCAGGTGCAGTTGAAAATAATTACTGGAAGAACTAAAATAACCCACAATAAAAGCAGCAGAAGGTATGGCATAAATGCTTTCAGCTACTCTTCATGGAAAATTATGGTTTACAGTAGAATGGTACAAGTTTTAGCCATCTGAGCAGCTTTGGAAAAAAGACCAATTATTTCAGGTACGGTTGCATTTGGAGTGGAAATTTGACATGAGATGTAATCAGAACCAGCACTTGAGAGACACACTGCTGGTTTGTATACTTCTAGGCATGCTTAATTATTTCCAATTCCAACAGCGGAGAATGTTTTAAAAGCCTGACTAGTTGAAACATTTTATACAGGTTTATTTATTCACTTATTTTATTCGACGATTTTAGTCTGCTCTTCAGCCAGAGCAGCTTACAAATATCAATAATAAAACAGTCCATGCCTTTAGGTTTATAATCTAAAGGAATTGGGAGGGAGGGAGGAGGAATAAAGCAAACTCAAGCACCAGTTATCCTAATGCATGTACCTAAGTGCTTCTGAGGTTGCACTGGGCCGCTTTTCCAATCTCTCACAGTACATTGAGTGTCATTTCTGGGAATGGCTTTTACTACAGTACAAGGCTGTGGTAGGAAGAGGGCTCTCCAGACCTGAAAGCCACATTGGGTTTCTGTTGGGGTGGTGGGGGCTGTACGTGTGTGCACGCACCTGCATTCACCTACAACACACACGCTACTCACACTGTGTTTGTCTTGTAGACATTCTAATACTAAAAAAACTTTCAGTTTAAGATAGGGGTGGGCAACTAGTGCTGCATTTCCTTGGAGGCAATCTGTCAAGGGCTAGGTTCCCCTTATGCTCTCCCTCACACAAATTATGCCCGTATATACACCATTCACACCTACTTACTCACAGTTTTAACTGTTCCCATCCCTCTGGTGCTGCTGAAAAAAAGGGGGAACACTCTAAGAACGGGCTTTATGGTTCTTGCCATAGAAGCCTAGTTCCTAGAATGTCCCAGGAAGCAAGCAGGAACCTTCGAGCATGGCTTCCTAGACTGCCTTCCCCCCTTTTTTTTATGGCAGTGACAAATGCTGGGGGGTCTTGGGCCCACATCTTTTGCACCTGACTTATGATGATATATTAACCTTTCCTAGAAGCCAGGGTCTTGGACCATCATTTGAACAAACCAAACCTCTATTGGCCTCTCCGTAATTAAACCCACAATAGAGACCCTGAAACATAGTAAGCCGGCTGTCAATTTAAATGTCAAAATTACAGCTGTGCCAAAATTTCATGGAAAAGAATTTTCGGTCTGAAAAGAAGCTTTCAGGAACCATGAAATCTTTATCAAGTCCCCCCAAGCTTATTTTTCACCTGTTTGTCCCTGTTTGCTCCCCATGCAGGGTTGTTCTTTATGTCCTTACTGCTAGCTGTGTGATCCCAGACAATCAGGGATCATGTAGCCACTATGATGACTGCTGAGCAGACAATCAGTTTTATCTATGGTAAATGAACCCCTCACCCTGACCTTACACTGAATAGAGGGAGTAAAGAATGATTGTGTGAGCCCCCAGCTGCCTTAGCAACTGGATGCCACTTCATGACTTGCCATGCTGCACTGGTGGATTATGAAACTGACACATAGTATGGAAACACATAATTAAGGAGATCATCGTGCCGAATAAGACTTTGCACATCTGTCACTTACTGGAGCAGGAACTGCATCAGGAATTGGACCCATCTGTTGGTTGCTTGAGCAATGGGCCAAAGCATTCTCTGTTCCCACTGTGACAAATGTGGTGTGCTTTGTACCTTGTCCTTAAATCACCCCTCCAAATAGAAGGTGGGGAATGTTTATGAAATTCTGACCACAGATTTGGCTTAGCTCTATCCAAAACTTTGGAGAAACGTGCAAATAGTTGATACCACATTACAGTAAGTTAGCACACCAAAGTATGGTAACCACATGATGACATGGCATCATTTCAAGTATTACTGAAGGGCTTATATTTTCCAAAATGTGCTCTAGACTCCTACTCACCAGATGTACTGCTTCCTCGATCTGAACTATTGTAGGACCCTCCTGTATTCTGATCATAGGTTTGGTTGTATGGGATGGTTGGAGCATTATCATTTACTCTGTAATCTGTAGGTTTAATAAAACAAGATTATATTTCCCTCAAGTACATAGTCATCTGTGCACTTCCAGGTTAGCAGAGTGCAGACCAATATTTCTGCAAAAAAGAAAACAAAGGCTTTGCTGGCTTGCCCTAATTTAAATATTCATCTTTTTTATCAGAAAATTTCAGAGAAGTTATTTGTGTAGAGTACATGATCTTATCTTCAGCAAAGGAGATCGTTACCTTGTTGCATAACGTCGTGAGCTAAAGCATGAAGGGACACCCAAGACGGGAAGGTCATGGCAGAGAGGTCAGACTAAATACGATCCCTGGGGAAGGAAATGGCAACCCACCCCAGTATTCTTGCCATGAAAACTAAATGGATCAGTACAGCCAGAGATATGTTGGTATACCATCGGAAGATGGGACTCCCAGGTCGGAAGATGGTCAAAATGCTACTGGGGAGGAACAGAGGATAAGTTCAACTAGCCCCAGATGTGATGACACAGCTAGCTCAAAGCCGAAAGGACGGCTAGCAGCCGATGGTGCTGGTGGTGAACGACGAATCCGATGTTCTAAAGATCAACACACCATAGGAACCTGGAATGTAAGATCTATGAGCCAGGGCAAATTGGATGTGGTTATTGGGGAGATGTCAAGATTAAATATAGACATTTTGGGTGTCAGTGAACTGAAATGGACTGGAATGGGCCACTTCACATCAAATGACCACCAGATCTACCACTGTGGAGAAGAGGACCACAGAAGAAATGGAGTAGCCTTCATAATTAATAATAAAGTGGCTAAAGCAGTGCTTGGATACAATCCAAAAAATGACAGAATTATATCAATTCGAATTCAGGGTAAGCCATTGAACATCACAGTGATCCAAATATACGCCCCAACCACAGATGCTGAAGAAGCAGAAGTAGATCAGTTCTATGAGGATCTGCAGCACCTACTGGATAATATGCCAAACAAAGATGTTATTTACATTACAGGAGACTGGAATGCTAAGGTGGGTAGTCAAACGACACCTGGAATTACAGGCAAGCATGGTCTGGGAGAACAAAATGAAGCAGGATATAGGCTGATAGAATTTTGCCAAGACAACTCACTGTGCATAACAAACACTCTCTTCCAACAACCTAAGAGACGACTTTATACATGGACTTCACCAGACGGTCGACACCGAAATCAGATTGATTACATCCTTTGTAGCCAAAGGTGGCGGACATCTATGCAATTGGTAAAAACAAGACCTGGAGCTGATTGTAGTTCAGATCACGAACTTCTTATTGCACAATTTAGAATCAGACTAAAGAGAATAGGGAAGACCCACAGATCAGTTAGATATGAGCTCACTAATATTCCTCATGAATATGCAGTGGAGGTGAAGAATAGATTTAAGGGACTAGATTTAGTAGATAGGGTCCTGGAAGAAGTATGAACAGAAGTTTGCAACATTGTTCAGGAGGCGGCAACAAAAAATGTCCCAAAGAAAAAGAAAACCAAGAAGGCAAGATGGCTGTCTGCTGAGACACTGGAAGCAGCCCAAGAAAGACGGAAAGCAAAAGGCAACAGTGATAGGGGGAGATACGCCCAATTAAATGCAAAATTCCAGAGGTTAGCCAGAAGACATAAGGAATTATTTTTAAACAAGCAATGCGCGGAAGTGGAAGAAGATAATAGAATAGGAAAGACAAGAGACCTCTTCCAGAAAATTAGAAACATCAGAGGTAAATTCCAGGCAAAAATGGGTATGATCAAAAACAAAGATGGCAAGGCCCTAACAGAAGCAGAAGAGATCAAGAAAAGGTGGCAAGAATATACGGAAGATCTGTATAGGAAGGATAATAATATCGGGGACAGATTTGATGGTGTGGTCAGTGAGCTAGAGCCAGACATCCTGAAGAGTGAGGTTGAATGGGCCTTAAGAAGCATTGCTAATAACAAGGTAGCAAGAGATGACGGTATCCCAGCTGGACTGTTTAAAATCTTGCAAGATGATGCTGTCAAGGGGATGCATGCCATATGCCAGAAAATTTGGAAAACACAAGAATGGCCAACAGATTGGAAAAAGTCAATTTATATCCCCATACCAAAAAAGGGAAGCACCAAAGAATGTCCAAACTATCGAACAGTGGCACTTATTTCACACGCCAGTAAGGTAATGCTCAAGATCTTGCAAGGTAGACTCCAGCAATTCATGGAACGAGAATTGCCAGATGTACAAGCTGGGTTTTGAAAAGGCAGAGGAACTAGAGACCAAATTGCCAATATCCGCTGGAGAATGGAGAAAGCCAGGGAGTTTCAGAAAAACATCTCTTTCTGTTTTATTGACTATTCGAAAGCCTTTGACTGTGTGGATCATAACAAATTGTGGCAAGTTCTTGGTGGTATGGGGATACCAAGTCATCTTGTCTGCCTCCTGAGGAATCTGTATAATGACCAAGAAGCAACAGTAAGAACAGACCACGGAACAACGGACTGGTTTAGGATTGGGAAAGGAGTACAGCAGGGTTGTATACTCTCACCCTACTTATTCAACCTGTACGCAGAACACATCATGCGACGTGCTGGGCTTGATGAAGCCAAGGCTGGAGTTAAAATCGCTGGAAGAAGCATTAACAATCTCCGATATGCAGATGATACCAGTTTGATGGCTGAAGGCGAGGAGGAGCTGAGGAACCTCATGATGAAGGTGAAAGAAGAAAGTGCAAAAGCTGGGTTGCAAACAGAGGGAGAAAACATGGAGGCAGTGACAGACTTTGTATTTCTAGGAGCAAAGATTACTGCAGACGCTGACTGCAGCCAGGAAATCAGAAGACGTTTACTTCTTGGGAGGACAGCAATGACAAATCTTGATAAAATAGTGAAGAGCAGAGACATCACACTGACAACAAAGGTCCGCATAGTTAAAGCAATGGTATTCCCCGTAGGAACCTATGGCTGAGAAAGCTGAACCATAAGGAAGGCTGAGCGAAGGAAGATAGATGCTTTTGAACGGTGGTGCTGGAGGAAAATTCTGAGAGTGCCTTGGACTGCAAGAAGATCAAACCAGTCCATACTCCAGGAAATCAAGCCAGACTGTTCACTTGAGGGAATGATATTAAAGGCAAAACCGAAGTACTTTGGTCACATCATGAGAAGACAGGATACCCTGGAGAAGATGTTGATGCTAGGGAAAGTGGAAGGCCAAAGGAAGAGGTGCCGACCAAGGGCAAGATGGATGGATGATATTCTGGAGGTGACAGACACGACCTGGGGGGAGCTGGGGGTGGCGATGGCCGACAGGAAGCTCTGGCGTGGGCTGGTCGATGAAAGTCACGAAGAGTCGGAAGCTACTGACTGAATAAACAACAACAAACATGATCTTATTAAGAGTGAAATCCAGGATGATGAGGACTATTATCTTGGGACTTAAGCCCCACAAGGCCTCAACTCATGCTAGTTGTCTCCAGGTCACAGCAGGGGAGAGTCACATGCTATAACTTGATATAATCCATGAGTACAAACCAAGCTAATGTCCAGTTGAATATGCAAAAGAAAAAAAGGTGAATTCAAGCTTCAGGTGGGAAGTTATTAAATAATGTATGATTGTTGTGAGCAGTGCTTGGAGTTTTCAAATGTAATGGTGGCATATGATAGTCTAAATAAACATGTAAATAAAAATTAAATATAGTGGGTGTTAAGGAGCAAGAAAGGGAGGACACTACCCACAGCTTGGAATCAATAAATGTTCCATCAAGCTAGTTGTATATGCCTGCTTCTTATTTCTATGTGTTCATATGTACTGCACAGGATGTTTTCTTAGTCCTCTCCACTGGGCAGGATAAAAATGCTATAAATAAATAAATAAATAAATGTATAATAAATAAGGATAATGAATGCATCAGGCCTACAAAAATCCCCACTTACAAAGAATTCTGTTGTATGAGACATGCTTCCTCATTAGCTGCAGTGGCAGTGACAGTTATATTCTCTTCCTAAAGCTTTGGATAAACAATTAAATTATAGTTACATTTTTTAAAACCCAAGATTTAAAAAACTTATTTTATTTTCACAGAATATTCATCAGATAAAACAATGCATTTTTACTGAAGAATATTTGTAATGTACAGGAATGTTACCAGGATCTGACTTCCATTTCATGGACCAAATAAAAGGACGTCATAAACAGAGTCATTGGATGTGAAATAGGAATGATGGAGCACAGTGCAGAACTCATCAAAATGGTTATTTTTTATTACACAGACTAGAGGTAAATTGGCAGAAGGATAGTTCTGGCTTAGAAAGTAATGCAGAGAGAATCCAGTCGATATTTGGTGTAGATACACTTCATGACAGCATAGAGCATAGAAAAAAGGAAAAGGGGTTGAAAGGATAAATCCCATGTCATAAGAATATTTTGTCTAACATTTGCTCAGCCCTCTTAGATTACATTGTCCTACATGCCCCATCTGTTTACATATAGGATAAACAATAAATCAACTCTCTACAATATGTACATAGAAATGTATTCAGACAATGATTTAATCAAGGTCTTCTATAGTATAGATATAACGCTGTAACACATTAATATACATGACTATGTTTATACCACACGCACGCGCATGCACACTCACACAGATAATATATAATACACAAACACCTCAAACTCTATTTTAATTAATTAGAAGCAATTTCTTCCTGGAAATCTAAGTTCTGAGCCAAAAACCCAAACAAATTCATAAAATATACATTAAAATGCAAGGCAAAATATAATTAAAAACTGTCACCACTATAACCATCAGCTATACATTCATGTCAGACCTATGTGGCCTCTGAACCACTCTATGGATAAGTAGGTCAGGTACATGTCCTTTACCTTTTCAGTATCACTAGGTGACCATGCAAGCTACAACAATGTGTTCAGAAAGTTCAAAGAGAATAGGGCCAGCTCCTAGACCAGCATTTTGCATATCAGGTTATTAAAGTAAATTGCAAGGTAGCTGAAGAAAATCCCACACATTACATTAGAGAAATCTGCCTTTAAGAATAGAAAGCACATCCTGATGTTTCATGTTAACACTGAATTCATTTTCAACCTATGGATCTAGAGCAACAATTTTAGTCCAGAAGTGAAAGGATATGTGAATGCAAAAAATAGGGCTAAAATTAATCAGATCAGTCTGCTTTCACCTTTCGTATCAACCATAATACAATCTTACAGATTTTTATATGCAACATTCCAGTCATTTACAGGGATATGTAGGTTTAGTCTCCATTCACCATTAGAAGAATAGGGTGACCTATTTTAAAATTTGAGTGCAACGCTTATACCTTGCATCTGCTTTATGAATTAAAGATGTGGTCTTAGTACCAACCAATCATGTTATTATTAGATTTAAATTAAGCTCAAAGCCATATAAAATATATTTTATGTAATTCTCTTTTAAGACACAGCTGTAATTCTCTTTTAAGATACAGCTGCTTATTTTGTTAGAATAAATTCAATCTTAGAAGATTATTGTAGTGTTAATTAACTCTTTGACACTGTTAATTGGGAATTTCTAAATCTACAAAGGAACTTAGATTGCACCACAGTGCTTGGTTCATCGTGACAAGTTCTACACTCCAGTTACCAATTATCGAATCCAGAGATGGTCTAAATCACTCTGGACAGACTGAAATATATGTAGTCCTTTTTGTTTATACAAGCTGAGAACCCGAAAGTAAAGACTTAAGGATTCTCCAGTGCATTGGGGTGGGTGGTAGGGGTGGGTGGATGGGATTAAAACTTATTTACCTTTGTTTAATTTGTTTTGTTCCATAATGTTGTACTGAATTGGTGCAACCTCTTGTTTCTGCTGTGCAGATGGCTTCCAGTGTTTTTCGTTTGAATCGCCACTGCTACTGTTAACATTATTGCTGATGTTTGACTGGATGAGCTGAGTAGTTGCATAAGGTGTAGGCTGCCCTGGTTGGTTGACAAATCTTCCATCTTTTAGATTTGGGCTATTGAAAGTTTTCATTTCATTGATTTTGTTGCTTAAGTCCACATCACCATAAACTGTTGACTCAGGTAGCATCAGGTTTGTTTGCTTGTTCTCCAGCTGATTGTTGTAGTTTGCTATACAATCAGCTATCCACAGCAAGAAGGAAAAAAGGGAGAAATTATGTTCAGATACAACACATATTTTTATGCATTAGTTGCTTTAAAGGTTTTTTTTGTGCTTATTGATGTACTTTGAGTTTCTGAAGCAGAAATTGATTTGTAACAATATGGTTGCAGTGAATAGAAGTTATATTAGAACTTGAGCTGTAGTAAAAGGACAATTTAGTTTCATGGCTCTAAAACTATATGGTATATATCCTGGTCCCCAACTCTTCCACTTCTATTGTTCTTTCCGGGAAAGTGATCTTCTTCCTCTCCCAAGGCCTTTGATGGCAGCATCTGCCCCCTGGTCTTAAATTTGCAGCTAAATACTGTTAGAGTTGTATCCAGTGTTAATCTAACAGTCCGATACATTTCAATGGGTCTACTGTAAGTAGGACTAACTTTGGATACAATGCTTAGACTAAGAGGCATTTATGCTCTAAGAAAAACCTGTAGCACAACACTGTTCATTCAATATCCATAAATGGAAGTGATTCTGTGATTCAGCCAACATTTCACTCCATAAATCAAACTAAAGGATTCTCAGAACAAAACACAGAAGTGTCTAATTCTGCCGAATGTGCATAAGTGGGATAGCATCTCATAAAATAGAACAAATGGGGCTTAGTAATATACTAGTTTGTGGGGCATCTCTGCAAAAAATACAGGAGTGTATTGGATGTCTGCCATCACTTTTAAATATCACATAGGATCTACTATACTCAAGAAGCCCTTGATTAACTTACTTTCTCAAGGAAGTTAAATTCCTGATTATAAGACTTAGGCAGGAATAAGGAATGCTCAAAGGATCTAGAACGGGGGTCCGCAACCTTTTTGGACCCATCACATTTGTGAATTTAAGTAACTGCTGTGGGCACCACCACAAAATGGCTCCCATGGAGGATATGGCTAGTCACATAATGGCTGCTGTAGCAGCCTGGCTAGTCTAGAGGTAGTTGTGGTGGGGGAAACAGTGAGGCTATAAAGGCTGGGAGGGAGGGGGAAATGAAAAGACTTGCTTCCTGGCTTGCCCGATCTTCTTCTGTCCACACAGACCTTGCCCCTTTTCTCTCTCTCCCTATCCCCTTTCCTTACTATTTATCTCCCTTCCCCATCCCTAGCCTTCTTTCTCTCCCTTCCTAGCCCCTAGCCTTGGTCTTTCTCTCCCACTCATCCCTTTATTGTTCTGTTTCTCTCCACTCCCAACCTTTAGCCTTGCTATTTCTCCCCCACCCCCACCCCTTTGCCTTGCTTTCTCTTCCTGCCCACTGAACAGCTGCTCAGGAACCGGAAGGAGAACCCGGCACCCTAACATTTTCCAGCTGTTGTTTTTTAAGGGTTTTTTTGAAGGGGGCAGGGAGAGAAGAGCTTTTGGGGTGCCACTGGAGGTTCCTGCAGGTGCCATGTTGGGGACCCTGTGATCTAGAATATGTGTACCTGCCATGGGTCAAAGTATCACAATAAATGGCAATAGGATAACTTTGGGCAGTGGTATGCCTGAACCAGTATATGGTGTAAATAAGCACGAAGCAATGCAAATTATGTTCAAAGAAAGTCCTTTAAGGCGCAGTCCTATGCATGGTGAGACAGAAGAAACGCCTACAACTCCCAGCATTCCCTAGCCAGCATGCCTAGCTGGGGAATTCTAGGAGTTGTAGGACTTTTTTCTGTCTAAACGTGCATAGGATTGCACCCTTCATAATAAACAACATTTACCTGGACGACTATACGTAGTGAGGTTGCTGTCACTGTTTCCATTGCCTGATGTACAGCAGTTAATAGAGCAGTCATTGTGATTATTCCCAGTATTAGGCCACGTATCTGCAAGCCATGGCTGAGTAGCAGGTTCATTGATGTTTAAAAGACCTGGCCTTCAAAAGACAAGAGTAAATAATTATAAAAAGTTGTACTTAAAAATATGACCTCCCTATACTTAAAAAAAAAAGTAAATATTTTTTTAAAATAAAAGATGGTAATCCTCATGGTGAATCTGGAAATGTGAATGGCTTGCTGCATGGGGATAGCTGCCATAGGGTGTGATTTAAAGTAGCACCCATGTGCTTGTGACATGAGCTCCTCCCTGCTTCTTGTGCTCTGCTGGTAAAGCCCTGTTCTCAGTCCCTTCGTTGCATGTTGTGATCAGGGGACTGGAAACAAAGCCCTACGAAGAGACTGAAAGAACTGGGCATGTTTAGCCTTGAGAGGAGAAGACTGAGGGGACGTATGATAGCGCTCTTCAAGTACTCAAAGGTTGTCACAGAGAGGAAGGCCACGATCTCTTCTCAATCATCCCAGAGTGCAGGACATGGAATAATGGGCTCAAGTTACAGGAAGCCAGATTGTGGCCGAACATCAGGAAAATCTTCCTGACTGTTAGAGCAATATGACAATGAGACCAATTACCTAGGAAGGTGGTGGGCTCTCCCACACTGGAGGCATTCAAGATGAGGCTGGACAGCCATCTTTCAGGGATGTTCTGACCTGGATTCCTGCATTGAGCAGTGGGTTGGACTCGATGGCCTTGAGAGCCCCTTCCAACCCTACTATTCTATGATTCTACTTTCCCATGCCTTAAACACTTTAGCTGCTAGTTATCTCTGTGCATTATATTCTTTAAACATAATCTTAAACAAGGACTTGCCTATGCCGTGCTCATCTTTCCTCCCAAGCCTTCCTTACCCTGGTTACTGAATCCATTCAGTGGCATTACTACTGCCTACAAAGCCTTCATTTTTTAATGCCTGTCCTTCCTTTGTTCCCTATAATCTTTTGCCAGATCATGTCATTTATCCCTATTTGTTGTTCAGTCGTTCAGTCGTGTCCGACTCTTCGTGACCCCATGGACGATAGCACTCCAGGCCTTCCTGTCCTGCGTTCTCTCCCAGAGCGTGCTCAAGTCCATATTCATTGCATCAGTGATGCTATCTAGCCATCTCATCCTCTGCCATCCCCTTCTCCTTTTGCCTTCAGTCTTTCCCAGCATCCGGGATTTATCCCTATAGAACACTGCAAAAATCTACCCCCGCTCTCTTTTTGCTCTTGGCTAAAATGAGCCTAGTTCATGCTCTGTTCATCTCTCACTTTGACTAATGCAACCTTCTATTTTCTTGCCTATCTGAAAGCAGTTTGTTGTGAACAGCGTAGCCCTTAAAGTAAGTGGAAGTAAGTAGTTAAAGCTAAAAGGTAGTTCTGCATTTGATAGAACTACCTGACAACTGACATGCTATAAATAAAAATATTCACCTAAAATATAGATGTTCAAAGTCGTAATAATGTCAACCCTCTTATATTTCAAATTGAGATGCATCAGCAACTACTTGCAAAGGATCCAGTATACAACTGACAAAAGCTTGAAAGATTCAGAAAGGTGTTTTGTTTAAGTTTCCACTCTATATATTCCTTTCTCCCATTTAACACAGGTGCTTCTGTTGCATGATTTACCATCAGGATAACGAATGAAACAGATAACTAGGCACTTACATTCCTCTGGGATTTATTTGCTCATATAAATATGAAGTGAATACTATTATGCAAAGGAATGAATAATGGACTATAAAATGCAGCAAAAATAGGTATTCTCTCATGGTAGCAGAGAGAAATCTTTGAAACTGAACTTGAACCAACATCTCTCTTGACCTATCTGTACCTACTGTACTATCTCTTTCTGTGTACTTCCATATCTCTTCCTGTAAGGAACATCAAAACAACTTCTTACAGGCAAATGCTTACTGTGAATGTCATAGTTCTAGCTACAATGGCATGACTAGCAAGCATACACTGCAGAGCATACATGCTATTTATAACTTATTTCTCTGCAGGAAGAGAAATGGTATACCATGGCATTTGAGACAGGAAGCTATCTCCAGTGGTTATCTGTAAAGCTATGCCATGTCTGTTTTTCCTCCCTGAAGAAACTGGAACTCATCTGTATAAAATGCAAACTAGAGGGATAAGGTCAAAGGACAGGAAAAGCAACTTTCTAACTTCATCAGATCAGGGGAAGAAGGATTTCATGGACACATGTCAGATAGCACCATTGCTGGAATAGCAAGTGACATGAAAACTTGACAAGACAAAAATTTACAAGAGGAAGAGAAGGAAGTAGCCACAACGCCATATCCACAGAATATTCATGAAGCATTTTGTGCAACTGGCCACAGAAAACCATTTCCAGTCACTCTCCACGGAAAGTATTTCTAATTTTAATTTTGATTTCTAATTGATTTAGCTGGCACTAAATAAATAGTAGTAGTAGCAAAAAGAGGAAGGAGGGCTCTCAGTTCCCCAAGGATGAAAGGCATCTATCTACTACAACCAAAAGGCAAATAGAATAGGATAGAGGGTTGGTGGCAGGCTATTAAGGGAGAGAGAGGCATTAATCTTCCAGACAGATGTTGCATCCTGACAAGGGTCTGTCTACTTGGAATCCAAATCCATGTGCCTTAAAGACTACGACGTTGATTATGGCACTTGTGTATTAGATACATTGGATGAAGTGAACTCTAGTCCACAACAGGTTTCCTGGTTGGTGTGTGTTGTTATAGAAGGACTAGGAGAAAGCTGAAGAGAAAGTGAATAGCTAAGGCCTGAATATTAAGCAATTTTTTTATCTGGGGGTTAACCATACATGGCTGGTAACGATCAGGTGTAGGGAGCAGATGGCTGTGTTATGCTAGGAAGCTGCCCTAAGATCTGCCAGAAGAAGGTTATACAACCAGGCTGTAAAAACCCAGATAAACATCCAAGCAGCCAGAAATACAACAGGAGGAACTTCAGTGACAGAGAAACACTGTATCCTAGAGCTAGACCTGGCTGTGAGGGTATTTGCCTGGAGTGGAGGTTTAGGACATTTGACCTGAGGTAAAAGAAGTCATTAAGGCCTGAGGTAAAAGAATTCATTAATGGCCAAAATTGGCCATCTAGCTGAGAATGCAGGGCAGCTGGAGTGAGGAGGAGAGGATCCTCTCCGTGCTCTTTCTGCCGTGCATTGGATAGGTTGTCGCCTCCGACTTCAGAGGTGGCCATCTATCTGCATAGGATTGCTCCCTCCAAGAACTGGTGGCAGCAGAAAAGGGCTAGCTTGGGGAACCCTGAGTTATAGTGGCAGAGAATTCCTTAGGCTCTGAAATGTAAGCATTTGCTGTAAATAAGAACCCACATAGGTGGGATTGCCCACTGAAGAAGCAGTTTCCCCAGAGGTGGTAGCATTGCTGGGAGAGGGAATGGCCCTGCTAAAATGAGATGAATCCATGATCTGGGGGGATTTTGCCACCGCCCAGTTTGCTGAAAACCAGGCAGGGAGGGAGTTAATTGTAGTACATAAGGGATAAAGGAGGAAGTATGTGAGCCTGAGGCTCATTCCAGGCTCACTCATGTAACATGAAACCATGGTTTGCTGTTACCTCTGAACCAGGTCATTATAAATGCAAGGACTGTTACGTATTCATTTTTTATTTATTACATTTCTATCCCGCCTTTTTTCCTCCTAAGGGACCCAAGGTGGCATACATAATTCTCCTCCTCTCCATTTTAATCCCACAACAACAACCCTGTGAGGTAGGTTGGGCTGAGAATCTGTGACTAGCCCAAAGTCACCCAGTGAGCTTCCATGGCCAAGTGGGGATTAGAACCCAGATCTCCCAATTCCCGGTCCTACACTCTAGCCACTACACCACACTGGTTCTCTACTTACAGCCCAGCAAGATGAATGTAATTTTATGCCTTTGTTCAGGTTTGTTTTAAAGACAGGTTGGGTAGGCATTGTATTTAAGCACTACCCTAGTAGCCATAGGTGACCAGGAATTTAATGCAGGTGAGTGCATGAAGCTCCATGTCAATGAGTGAGCAGGCTGGTGGAGAAGGGATGGAGAGTTCTCTCCCATCTTGATGCCCAGCATAACAACCAAGTGGGCTGCTAGAGGATAGAAAATCCTTCCTCTGTGCCCAGCATACAAATATAGCTCCCCTCTTCCAGACTCAACAGGGTAGCAAAATGGTTTTTTTCTGGCTAGTAACTTTAGGGGAGTTATTTACAAGGCTGGTTTGGGTAGTTGAAATGATATTGGCATGCCATGGCATGGGGCTGGAGAGCACATGCTCTGCATATAACATATATCAGGTTAATCCTGACCTTGGCATTTTGGACTTCATGTTACATAAATAGCATGGCTAGGAAAAAAATTTGCCTGACAGCCATGGGCAGTTTGAGGTAGGTAGACCATTGGGAGGTTCCTTATTTTCATGCTGCCTACACCATTCAGCTTGCCTATAAAGAAGCCATCAATGAAACACAAGTACCATTTGTAAGAGAAGAGAATTATTATCATCCCGAAAATGGAAGTGCATTCGTTTCTCAGAACATGGTAGCCTCATTTATCTGTACTTTTTCTTTACAATTTCCAGTTAGTAACGGCCATTGTTAAATTTTATGTTTTTGGTGTTTAAAAAGCACCTAACAGGTAACTGTGTTAGTAGCATGTTGTCCAATTAAGCATTTTTTTAACAATCTCTTTTTTATCTTTTTGAACAGGACAGTTTAACTACTTTTACTCTCTTTAATCATCCCTTATACCAGCAAAACATGTAGTTTGAAGTTAAAGTACTCCCTCTGCTGTTTGTTTTCTGAGATGCATCTTTGCCCACAAACCTAAACTGAGAATGCTGCAGTTCATTCTGTTGCATTGTATTTTGGAACCAGAAAGACACACATTATTACCTGCCTCCACTGCTTACGGCTTCTCCACCTCTTTGATACGTTACTAAAATATAAAATTAAAAAACAACAACAAGAGTACAGTAGTTAATTATTTTACGTGTTCATCTTGGGTTTGTGAAGGAAAGCTACGTAAATGGCTATTTTTGTTTGGTTTCCTTGTCTTCAAATTACTGTTTGTATAGCAGTTCTTACTTCAGCAAACCCATATATTATATATGTAATACTTAAGCATAAACTATCATAGTGCCACCTAAATACCACCATAGTTTTAGGATATATTATGTATGTAGTACTTGAGCATAAAACTTAATAGTGCCACCTAAATTCCACCATAATTTTAGTATATTTATTTTTGTATAAAGCAAAAAGTAGACCAGCAATATTGTTTGCTGTATGTGTTGTATTTTACAAAATCAACTGTAAAATACAATAGATAAATGTTTCAAAATGTATTTATAAACAGGGAAGTACTTAAAAAGAATCATGCCTGAAAATGTGTTTTTAAACAGGCATAGTCCCAAATAAACTTACTTTAGCTTCCACTCCTAGGTTAAGCAAAGGGTTAAGAAAATTATCCTCAGTACAAATGGCTATGGATTCTACAGCTATGTATTTCCCAAACTAGGAATGTGTTTTAAATGGAAGCCAAATCCTGCTCCTTAGAAGAATTCCAAAGTGGGGGTCTGCAAGGCAGAGATAACTGCTTGCAGTGACTACAATAACAGGATTAAAATGTAGCAGCCAATGGTATGTGGCCTTTTGCTGAAAGTATTGTTAAAGATGAGGGTCTGTTACCATTTACATTCAGTGGAACAAAACTAGTTGGAATCTGAATTATGGAACAGAAAAGTTTTAAATTTTAAATACAGCCTGCATTTCGAACTACTCCTTGTCAAACCTTCCTGTTATCTGTTATGCAGCTATCACTTACTGTGTGTCAATACTGATTCAGATATTTTAGTCTTCACAATTCTAAATATTTTTCTCCTGTGAGAAATGTGACAATGAGCCTAAACATGTTTAAAGTTAATAAACTTTAGCAATACTAATCATGTGAGTAACTTTATGCATGTTTATTTTCTCTGCAGAACACAGGGGTCGAAAACATGGAATCTGATAACAATCTGAGGAAGTGTAGACCAAAGCTCATACAATTTTCAGATTAATATTAGGTCAAACATAAATGAGAAACAAGGTGCAACATAATTTCTAAAAGTTGAAATAGCTACTTTTAAAGATCACAAAGATTTTCATAAACCTGAATTAATCCATTATAGCTTTTTCTTCTTAGGGAATTTGGAATAACTTGGTCTCTCCATCAGTAAAATTAATACGGGATTCATAATAACTAAATAATTTAAGTAAGAGGTATGTTGTCTAGTCTAGTGCTAAGTAATAAATCACTATAAGGAATGCCTATATACCTGCAAAGGTTATTATTAAAATTACAATATTCTGCAGAGATGTGCTATACTGGACAGGGAGCAAATCTTACAGGGGAGTTTGGCATGATTATTGGTCAATTTTTGGTAACTGTTGTAAATATTCAAGATTAACTGGCACACATTTAGTTTATATGCTTCAAGATCAGTGTGGTCAACCCAGGCAGAGTATAATAACCCATGCTAAATTTCAGGTAGGACACCAGTTAAAATATAATACCAGGATTACTTTGCTTTTACATGTCTTCCTACTACTGGCAGTTCCTACAACACGGTGATTTCAAATCTAAGAAGAAGAAAAGTTCCAGCGTTGTGAAATATATATAGTGAGTCATGAACATCTCCTACCCCCACCCCTAACCCCCTTAGATGTCCTTCTATTTAAGTACTAAGCAATGTTCCAACAAGATTCAATTGAAGGGTATGCTGCCTTCCTTTATGGAGTCTTTTGTACTTTAACAGCACATTTTGTAAGAGGAGAATATTAGTGGACAACTTAACAATAATGGGGGTCAACAGAATTAGTGAAAAACAACCATACTACAAATTGCCATCGAAGACTATAGGATATCATGTAGCCTTCCAAAGAATATAAAAACTTGTACTTCAAAAAGCAGCGCTAGAGCTATAAAATAGACTAAAGGACGCTATCAGTGTGGATACTCCACTTTAATTAACATTGCTGATACTCCCTACTATATATCATTGTGCCTGGTTATATAAAGCAAGATGAAAAAGAGAAAGTCACACAGGCACATGCCAAATGGTCAAGGGAAAAGTGCAAATATATACCTGTTGGTGTGAAGGTAAAAGACGGGACTGAAAAATCAAAACACAATAAAAACTGGTTATTAAGCTGAAGAGAGAAAGGTAGATCACATAACATTAGTATAAATCAAGGCAGTAACAGAACATAAAGCAAGGGTGAATATGTCCAGACATACTGATATGTGAATAAAACCAAATTTGTGATTTTAAAAAGTAGCTTGTCTCCTCAGATACCATTTCTGAAGAAGAATGACATTGTATAGTATACTCTTGAGAGAAATAGAGTGTGGTTTAGCCTCTGAATGACCTTCACTTTAGTGCCTTATGTTTTGCTGCAAATCCATGTGCAAACAAAAATCCTACACTATTTAACCATCTAAAATAAAGACTGATAGTTACTTCTAAAAGTATTATGAAGATTTTGCTTGACTGTTATTTTCACTACATCAAGCTGTGAAATGCTTGATAGAATAGATCAATATGGGCACTTCAGTATTTAGTAAAGGATCAGAAATTATTAGGAGTAATGTTTAGTTTAGTTTATTGCTCAACAGACAACCAGGCTTTTGCATTTAGGGGAACAAAAACCAGAAGGGAGTCACCTGGATGAACTGAAAGCAGAAAGTGAACATGTTCTCAAAGGTGTAAAAGGGAAACTTGTTCATTTAAGCCCAATGCATTTCAGAGACAAAACGCTCCTTTGTCAGGGGCAATCTTATAAAATGCAAATGCTGCAAACAAAGTATGCCAGCTTACTAAGGTGGTGGCTGTCCCTCATACAACACTGCATCAAGCAGTGCAATGCTTGATAGAATAGATCAACATAGGCCCTTACGTATTTAGCTAGTCGGAAATTATTAGGAGTAATGGGCAGTATCCAGTGGGAGGAGTGTTTTTGCTCGATTTGGGTTGCCCCTGGAGGCACAAAATTGTAAAGAATCGGCAGGGGTGTAAGTGCCCCATTGGATATTGCCCCATGCTTAGTTTAGTTTATTGCTTGATAAACCAGGCCCTTGCATTTAGGAATAATGAAGAACTATAAAAATAGGGCAATTTTATCTGACTTGCAACCTAAACGGTGTTACATTTTATTGGAAGAGCTGCTCAGGGTTATATAATTTTAAAAAATTGTATTTTAATAAAGAACATAGGGCACACATAATAACTACAATTTTTAATGCAGTTTTTGGGGTTGCTTTGTTATTTTCAACTAATAACTCAGCTAAAGTAAAGTAATCTTTCTTGACTGATCAGCTTAAGAATTTAAACAGAAAATGTTCTGAATAGAATAATTCCCTCAGAAAAAACCTTCACTCTCACAGCCCCTATAGATCTTAATTGAATCAATAAGACCTGTAATCAAATAGCAGACCTCCAGTGTAACATCTACTTCATTTTTTTTAGCACACATTTCCTATGCTGTTGGAACAACAGAAAATATTTTCTGTATTGCTAATGGGAAGAAGGAAGCCATGAATGCTCCTTAATTCTAAGCAAAACAAAGAAATGTGAGAAAAGCAGCACAGTACATTCTAAATGCATTTTGGCCTTGGAATTTAGGTTAGCAGGCTGGCCACAAAGGGATGATGGAATGGCTGAGATATAGATGCACCAATAGCTTGTTTTTTGTTGCATGTAAGTCTGATTTTTGTATTTGGAACAAGGCCCTTAAGTCTCTAGGCGGCAAGAAAAGCCTAATTTAGAACATGGAGCATATGTGCTTCTGTTCTTATCAAGCCACTTTATTTGCAGGAATATTGCACTGAACAAAAAATGAAAACCTCTAATCAGCTGAAGCACTGTCCTTCATTTGTAGGGTGCTGTTTTTATCTCAGGAATTCTATTGTGATTCTCCTTCACATAGGCTCTTTTCACATAGCCAAAGGAATTTAGAGTCATTAAGAATGAAAATACAGGGCCATGGCAATAAAGCTTTCACACAAATACACAAAATGGTGCATTTAAAATAAGGGTTACTCATGAAAGACTTACTAAAGCATCTCCACATTAATTTGCAATAACAAGGACTTGAGAAAAGATGAAAGATCCTTGTCACTTTCCTGTGAACTACATACTCAATATAGTTTTGTTTGTAAGAAAATGAGCAGAGGCCAAATCTAAGTGAAATCTTTATATC
This sequence comes from Heloderma suspectum, assembly GCF_057233095.1. Lineage (NCBI taxonomy): Eukaryota > Metazoa > Chordata > Lepidosauria > Squamata > Helodermatidae > Heloderma > Heloderma suspectum. The sequence continues at coordinate 72,309,852 of NC_139460.1, read as the reverse complement.
TTAGAAGCCAACTTAATTATCAAAGCCTAGATTAATAAAAATGCTTAATATGCCCACTGGCACTAATGGACGCGTGAATACTGAAATATTTTAGTTGTCAAAGCCTCAGGCTGAATGCTCAAAAAAGAAAGAAAAGGAATTAATGAAGTGCACTGATCCTCATTTTTTATACTGACGTCTCTGACTTGATACTCTGAATATTGACAGATTATCTTATGATTTCTTCAAGATGGTGCTTTCCCTTCAAGTGTGTTTAATAATTTTGCCTTTTTTTGTTTTTTGAAAGTTAATGAAAATTTGTGGAGTCATCTAGAGAAATGTGTAACACACACACGACTGCAAATAGGATAAAATAACAAGATACCAGCATTTTAAAAATTGCATGCTGTGGATTTAGCTCCACTTACATCCAGCTAACAGTATTAGTCTAACAGAACTTTGTACAAAACATCACATGGCACCATGCAATTAGTAAAGCTAAAACAGAACTGGTTAAAACAGCATCACTTAACTTGCCCAGAGAAATAATAACCAATACAAGTTAATTACAGTCTCAGCTTCATTTTATCTGCAGCGTGATATTACTGGACCACGATGTTTCACTAGTTTTGTCACTTCCATTTTGCCTAGGAAGTTTTTATTTTAAAGACTCTACATCCTGGGAGACACTGTGTTTCCTAAGGTACAATCCTATGCACGTTTGGACAGAAAAAAGTCCTGCAACTCCCAGAATTCCACAGCTATTTATGCATATGACTTTTTTCTATCTAAACATGCATAGGATTGTACCCTTAGTGTTCAAACCTCAATAATTTTAAGTTGAGTTGAAAGAAATTGTTACTATAAGTTCTACAGCCCAGGCCACATTACCTTACTTCATTTAATGACCAAGGTCAGAATTTTGACTGGTGAAAGATTTTTAGACTGTAAGCACATAGGGCTGGGGACATTTCTTTGCTGTGTCCAATGCATAGCATAGTCTGTGTCAAAGATGTTAAACATTAGCAATAAAGGCCAGGAAGAAGGAGCTGGGTCCTTTGCTGGATTAGGTTATTAACATACCAAAAGGGCAAGAACGTCAAAAAGCTTCAAGTCTAAGGTTGTTTTGAGCCCTGATCTAAAAACCAACTTGCATGAAGATTTTTCAGCAGTTACTCCCCTGTTTCCAAATACATTCTAGTTTAAGGAAGTAGCCATCCTGCAATTTCAGGTATCCTTGGCTGCTATTGTACCTTTAGGATCATGCCAGTCTGGCTTCCTCCCTCAGTACAGTATTGGAAGATGGGAGTTCAGTTCACTTCATCAGTGTGGTAAAGGCACTAAGTTCCATCTCCCCTCTGAGATAAGTCTTGGTGCTTATTCTGTGGCACTGGTTAGGGATTGGTTGTGACCAAAATGATAGAATTCCCACAACATAATGTTGGCAGACTCCATAATCTGGGAGCAATTAGTACACTTTTCATTAACGGTATCCAGTATTTCCTGGTTTTAATGTACTTGTGAGGCTTGGGAGTGCTCCTAATCTCATTGCACCATCTGGATCTTCAAACTGTGGTGGTATCCAGGAGTAATTTTAGCACTTCCATTCAGTGATAAGGCTGTGACCCTTTATATGCACTTTAAACATAGACTGCTATTCATACATTATACCACTGAGGCTAGACTATGGTAATATGTTCTATTTGATCTGCCCTATATCTTAGTCTAGAAGCTTCAGCTAGTGCAGAAGCACATCTTCATAAGAGTGGGTTGTGCTGTATCAGTGATTCATAATCAGCATTGGCTTCCTGGCACAAATAAAAATGCTGTAAACATTGGCCTATAAAGCCACTAACTGTAGATTCAATAAAAGATACTTAGAAGACTGTCTTCTCTCATCTGTGCCACCATAATACGTCCAATTATCTAAGAGTACCTTCTTGATATGATTCTCTTTGTTAAATCAGGACAGGTAGGATACATAAGCAGAATTCTTGATAACTGTTGCATAGTAAATATAAATCCTTCCTTACAAATGCACCAATACTTAAATACCTTTCAATATGTTTTATAAAACCATTTAATATGGGCTGGGTTTTGCTTAAATCAGGAGAGAGTATAGGTGGTTAAGTTTTTTTTAAACTGTATTGAATATCACAGTTCTTAAGTTGGATTTTCATTTATTGTTACCAACTCCGTGTTTTCTAGATTGGAGCAAATATAACAGATTTTAAAAGGGCACTACAAAATACCTTTTCTGATACCAGCATAAGTACTAGCGAGTCCATTTCGCTTCTTTCGGTGGCGGTATAACCAAATGCTGAAAACCATCAGGATAATCCAACAGGCAGCACCAATTCCAGCAATGAATGCTGGCTGTTTTACAACATCTGAAATCTGCTGGGCTAAACTGACTTGGTCTTCTGGTGACACAGGATTTCCATGAGAATCTGAAAGAAGATCCCCTGAAGTTTACTAGTGTAAATACTGAATGAGTTATTCTAAAGTTGCTTTATGTCTCAAATAAAAACATCTCAATTCAATTGCAAGAAATTGTGAAAATTGCAACTATTCATAGTCATGGTTAATTAGTGAATATCACAGCAGAGATGTGGACCAAGCCAGTAAAAAGGCAACACATTGTAATAAAACCTGAACACTGTGGTTATACTCCACATTCCCCTCCTTGCTGGGGACTGAACCATAGCCTGTTCATCAGCATCAAAAACTGGATAAACATAGAGACAGCATTGTGACTTAAAATAAGTTGTTTTAAAACAAATAATTAAGCTACTAATAGCATTTGTTTTCTTCCCTTTATATCTCCAGAGTTTCATTATTTTATATATCAAGGCTGAATAACTATTCTTGTAAGTAGTGAATGCCTTCTATGTGTTACTGGGCTGTATATTTATTATTATTATTCCATTTAATATTACAGATGCTTTCATGTTTTCTGACCCTAATAGCTCTTGGTAATCTGAAAGTTCAATAAGCAGTCCAATTCTTATCCCACACTACCCAAACTCATTTCTGTGTTCTAAGTTCATAATGTTCATAGTTATTTGTACAAGATCAAGTTGGGTTGCTTTACATTTTATGAAAATCCACCATAAAGACCACCCAAATAACCAGATGGGATTAACTCAATGGCCTTATAGGCCCCTTCCAACCCTACTATTCTACGATTCTATGAACTATTTAAAGTTTTCTGTGACTAATTACTTTAAACTGTCACTCTGCATCGTATTTGTTATCTTATAGCAGTTGATGCTATTCTGAAATATAACTGCACCATTTTATTTCTGTCACACTCAGCTATAATCTTTACAGTATTATGTACTAAAAATGTATCCCTTTCATGAAAAACACACTTCTCCATTATCCACACTTTTCATTCATTTTTTAAAAAAGAAAACGTTACTTTGCTTTATATTTTCAATCATATTTTTGTAATATAATTTTCCTACTTTCCCATTAAAATCTCTTATCACAGAAAATAACTCGACAATTGAAAATTTAATGGAGCAGAGAGAGATTTTTTAGACAAATACAGTGACAGCATAAACCACATCCCCATGTGTGATTACGTACACAGTTCATGCAGTGGGTGCCTCAAATGTGTAGAACACAACAGAACCCCCCTTGAACCTTTACTGCTCTGATGACTCATATTTTGGGATACTATTTATGAGCTAATTAGCATAATAAGTCATAATATCATTCAGCCAGCCACTTCAGGGTGTGTGTTTTTTTGCATGCTTTCATACACTTTAATGTAGCAGCAGAATCATGAGTGCACACCTTCCTGTGGGCACAAGTATAAAAACGTCAAGCCTATTTGGTTTCATCAATAAGACTCAAAGTAAATTTGATTATTCATCAGTGCATAATCTTCAACAAAAAGATCTGCACTGAACACTATTGAAGAGCCTGGTATGCATCATGTCTGCATACATCCTGCATATAAGTGTTTGCTGTTTTATTACCATCTCGGTTTTTATTATACTAATTTTATTGATGTATGCTGCTTTGGGAGGGCTCCTACTCTGAAATAAGTCTAGAAATACTATACATAAATAAAAATCCAACAGTTTTAATTTAGCAAATACCTCCTTTCCAAACAACGAACTGGCAATAGAGGGGAAAATACTGCTGAATTAGAAAGTAGACAACACATCAGTACACTCAGGCAATCTTTAACTGCTTATGAAAGAATAACTGCAATACAATTATACATGTATATGTAAACATACCCAAGTCAAAGAAACAAAGATAGGACATGTGACTGCACAAAGGCTTTATGGTATATTACTTGGATTGTTTGAAACATTAGAACACAATTTGTATAGAGTATTCAACAATTTTGCAACAGAGTTGGGTTATATTCACAATAGATAGCAAACTAATCTGGAAACTGTACAAAAGTTCCAAATTGTACTGCTGTAGCCACCCAGGGCATCACAGAACAAAAACAGTCTCCTGCAAGAGCATCAGTGGGCCTCTGTACAGTCCACTGAAGGGGTTGTGGATTTAAATAGAAAGAACTTCAGGGAGTGCAGATACTTGTTCTTGCTGGCAGATCATCATGAAAGCCGTGTTAATTAGTTCACAAATCACATCTCATAATGGGAGCTGTTATAGCAATAAAAGTTCAAGGAGGGTTGCTTGTATTCATTTCACTTGGGATGTCTAAGGAATGAATAATAAACTTAACATAATTATTGGAGTGAAGCTTCTCAGAAATGCATGATGTGTATTCACACAGGTTAATATGTTTATGAGAAATGCTAACTTTTTATGCTGGAAAAATGATATGACTCAAACCCTGTCTGGGGTACAATGCCGGAAGAGCCACAGGAAAGAAACTGACAATCAGTTATTTAATGCTTCATCTACTGTTATCTATAAGTGCACCCATATGTACATAATTTAGCAGTGACCCTGCTGTGGAAGAGCAGTCACTAATTTTTGGCAAACGTGCAATCCTCTCCTAGATCAGCCTTGAGGGTAGCCATTTCTTTCTGTCTGATGCTCTAAGGGCACAGTACAGTGTGCACTGGCTGGTGCTTGTGACAATAATGAAGCCACTTTTCCCTCTCACTCCTTAGAGCAGTTTTCCAAAAAGGCATGTTTGATTGAAAAAACATGAAAATATTAACTTATTTTTTAAACAAAGGGAGGCAGTCCATTTGAAACACAGGCTGGGGAGCAGGGGAAGAGGAAAACAGGTGTTGAATTTGGAGAAAGTATGAGAGCCATTTGAGGAGCAAAGCTGGAAGGAAGTGAAGCACATGCTGCAGCAGGACTGCCCCCCCCCCCACCCAGCATATCCTTCTTTGTAGATACATCTATAGGCACTCTATGATTATGCAAGGAAAGGCGAGAGTTAATACCAAGTGAGTTCTTTTCCTGCAGATGATGACAGGAAGGTGGAATACAGTGGCAGGAAGAAAGGAGGGAATGAGTATTTCAAATTGCCCTGTCTCTGAGCAAGCAAACAAGTTTCTACTGCCATTGCTAAAGCCTTTCATGTTACACTGAAATCCTGACACTCTCTCACAGCAGAGCCAATGGCCAAGTAGGAAAGTCAGGCATGCACTCAAAAGATCTTGAGGCTGAGGTTCTGTCTTACAAAGGCAGTGCTTGCCCGGATAGAATTCAGCAAGGCACTGGTGTTAGGGAATAAAAAAACCAGACACACACCAATACAGCATGCTGGCTTGGAGAGATGAATGGTGAAGTTATTTCACCAACCTGAAAAGAGCAGCATCAATGGATCAAACTAGATTAGACACTGGGAAATGCACAATCAGCCTTCCAACAGCTTATTTCTACTGAAATGCAGATGTGGGGAGGCTGTGAATCTGGAGTAGAGGCGGTGTGTGTATGTGGCTGGGTGAATGGCTGGCTTGGGGAGAAACCTTTTCTCTCAGGCTCTCATGAAAATAGATTTACTGAAGGCGCAATCCTATGGAGACAGACGTCAGCCTCTGAACTCAGAGGCTGGTGACTATCCTATGCAGGACAGCTGGAGCACAGAGGCGATCTTCTCCTCCATCTATGGCTGCCCTGCATTTTCAGCTTTTTGTGCATCTAGCCAGGGACTTCAGAATGGGAGGCTGCGTGGCGCATAGGAAGCCTCGTAAAGGGGACTCCTCCCCTCCCTGACCTCGGGACTGCCCCCTTTTCACCCTCTCTGCACTCTGTTTCCAAGCACGGAGATGGGGAATAACCATGCCAGCTATGAGGGGGTGGGGGAGGGGAGTGCGGTTTCTTGGAACCGAAAAATCCTATGGTCCTCTAGACAGTGTCTAGTGGCTATAGGATTGCTCCTTCTGATGCTTTTCCCAAACCATGAGGGGAAAAGACACAAGGTGACACCATAATTAAATGCTAGGAAGGTAGAAACCAGTGGCAAATATGCTCAGCTTCATAAAGTAGTTGACAGCATTTAACTATCCAATCAAGACTCGGACAGCAAACAACCAGGTGGGATAGGAAGAAGAGCTTCTGCAATTTTTCTAGAATATCAAGCTTCTTTGACAGAAGCAAATTTAGTGTAGTCAGTGATGCTTTGCTACAACTGATTAGAACAAAGAAGAATATCTGGATCACATCAAACCCTGCTGCCACATCAAACCTTAAATATAAAAATAGCGAACAGAATCACAAATCCCTTACCTAACTGAATAAACTGTGGCTCACTTTTCACTCCAGCTCCAGCTCCAGTACTTGCTGCCACTTCCACACTATATCGAACACCAGGAACTAGGGATGGAATTACTACAGAAAATGTGGAACCATCCACTGTCTTATTTATGTGGTACCGACTTTCATTGCCAAGGCACCAGACCTATAAGGAATAAAGCAATGGTCATGTGCACAAGCTTTAAAAGAAGAGATATGAATAATGATATGAAATGTGCCATATGGTATTTTCTGCTGTACACAGCAAGCTGAATTTAGCTAAATTAATAAATCTGTTGATAAAGCTGTTAACAAATTGATATAAACATTAATAAAAACAAACCGTGTGAATAAGGTTGCTGAGTGTAACCTGATGATATACAACAAATCTTTTTCCCCCCTGCTATTTTTGAACATTTAAAACAATCCATATGAGTGGAGCAAAATTTGATGTTCTAAAACTGTGGGAAACAAATTAGCATATGCCTTTCCAGACCTCCCTGACACCAGTTCACTGGAATTTTACCGCTTGCCTAGTATGTAGAGAATATGATCTAGAACATTCTAAACAGATCCAAAAAGGGATTGACAACAATATATATTATTGAAACTGCCCCCCCACACATTAAAAACACCAACATTAAAAACACCGACAGAAAATAAGCAACAATATTAACGACCAATATTATGTATCACAATCCATCCACAAATAGTTGTAGCAAAGGCAAGTTGAAAACGACAGGCTTTGTACATGGCCAGGCAGACAGGCATCCCTTGGGAGGGTGATCTATAAACTTGATGTCACAACAGAGAACATTCTGTGGCATTTCCAACTCACTATACTTTTAATGGAGAGGAGATAGAGGGCAAGACCAACAAGGTTGATGTCACTGTTTCGGCAAGTACACATGGAAAAGGACTCTTCTTACTGTATACTGGTTCTGGCCATTTAAAGCTTTAAAGATCAATAACAGAACTTTGAACTGAACCTCGAAACAAACTGGTAGCCAGTATAGATGATATACCCTTGCTGCTGTATTTTGCTCCAGCATAAGGGGGTGTTTGGACGATCACATAGGGAGAAGAAGCCATCATGGCCACTCCCCCTGCCCACGACCGCCATTTATATACTTGTCTGCGCTGCAGCATGACTTGGTGTGTCATCTGAACCTGGTGTGCAGCAGAGTGGGGATGGCTTTGTACCCGCCACCCTACAACCCCTACTACATGGCATGGGTTCTTCTCCCTACATGATTGTCTGAACCCGGTCTAGGTCTCAAAGTTCTCCTCAAAGGCAGCTCCACATATACATTATGCCATCATCAAAGACAAGTTCCTATTCATTATTTCAAGGCTTTATGCTAATAGCAGTGATGGAAACATGTGTTCCTCCAGATGTTGTAGAACTGCAGTTCCCATCATCCATCACCATTGGCTATGCTGTCTAAGGCTGATCAGAGTTGCAGTCCAGCAACATCTGGAGGGCCACATGTTCCATGTCCCTGTAGCAGAGCTGGGGAAAAGATCTGTGAAAACTTCAGATCTTTGTGCCTTTTATTTATTTTTAGTTTACAACCTTTATAAACCACTGTACATCTGAAAAAATAATTCCAGATGTAGAGTGTATATAATAGCTGAGTGGTGTGCAATAACATGTCAAAATACAGAAGAATAAAAACTTTATAATCAAATTGCACCAATTAAACAGTGGCTAGTCTTTTGCTCAGGAAATGTTTGTTTAAATAAGAATGTATTTAGCAATGAAAAGAGCAGCATTGGCATCAACTGGCAGAGAGTTCCACAGAAAGGGAACCAATACACTAAATTTTAGTGACTAAAAGCTCTTCTCCAAGTGGACTCTAAATGTACCACAGGCCCATGTGGATCGTCTTAACCTGTTCTGGTGCCAGCATCCTAGTAGAACTCTGGCCCGTGGGCTGGATATAACACACAGGACTTCCCCATCTGGCCCACTAGCCTCTTCCCACACCCAACTCTCTCTCCCCAGATGGGAAAAGCTGTTATCTCCAGCCAGCTCTGCTTTTTCTCGCTGTGTGGTGCACTGCGCAGCAGGGGAAGGCAGTGAAATGCCCATGGAGGGAGAGATCACCCTCTTCACCCATGGGCAGTTTGCTGCCTTTCATTGCTGTGTAATGACAAAGGGGAGCCCCTTGTCACCCTGAAAGCACAGAAAGGCAGCAACCTGCCCATGGGGAAGAGAGTGATCTCCTCCTTTATGGGCAGTTCACTGTGTTTCCATATGTGTACGTGCGTCTGTGTGAGAGAGAGGGGCAGTGGGGGGTGAGAACGGGGTGAATGGTGTGTGTGTCTGGGCACATGTGCTGGAGCTACCTGCCATTTGTATCCATTTAAAAAACACAGCATCCAATGTAAATAAAGTCTGCCATTATACTCTTACTGTGTTGGCAGGGCACACTGTGGCTAACGTTGGGGTATGTCAGCACTGCAAAGCAGTCCATGGTTGTTATACTCATATTGCTGGAAGGGTGAGTAGTGTATGATGGGAGGGGAGCATTGGCAGAAGGTAGACTGGGATCTAGTGGCACATCTCAAAGTGATCTACCTTCTGCCAGTGCAGAAACCAAGGGTTTCTGACTCCAAGACGACAGCAATAAAACAAGTCTTCCTCTAAGGTAAAAGTGTCCCCAACCAGTCGTGTCCAACTCTAGGGTGTGGTGCTCATCTCCATTTCTAAGCCGAAGAGCCAGCGCTATCCAAAGACACTTCCATGGTCATGTGGCCGGCATGACTGAACACCGAGGTGCACGGAACGCTGTTACCTTTCCCGCCGAAGCGGTACCTATTTATCTACTTGCAATTTCTTGCTTTCGAACTGCTAGGTTGGCAGGAGCTGGGACTGAAGACGGGAGCTCACTCCGCCACGCAGCACTCGGGTCTCGAACTGCTGTCCTGCCGACCTTCCGGTCTGCAGTTCAGCGTCTTAACCACAAAGCCACCGCGGCCCCTTCCTCTACCCCTTTTTAAGTCTTTTTAAGTCTTCCTCTACCCCTTTTTAAATTAGACTGCAAAGATGGAAGAAAGCTTGGGGTGAAAAGCAGGAGTGGCTTTTTGTGTGACAGATCTGTGAGCTCAGTTCTGGTACTGAAAACAGATTCCTGGGATGAGCATGGGATTAACTCTAGTTTCTGAATTCTAAGAGTTTATCTCCCACTCCTGTTCCAAGCCACTATTTTATACCTTGCTCCAGTTGGTAGACCTGGCCCTTGGCGTTTTAGTAAAAAAAACAAAGATAGATCCTGCAAGCCTGAAGTCTGCCTGCCCTGGTGTATGACACAGTAGTGTAGACCAGAGTTGTTATCTAGTATTCTAGTGGGTTGGGTTTGTTTGTTTGAGGGAAATAAAGTCAATGGGAAGGGTCTGTGAAGTATTTAATGGAAAGGAAGATACTTTCCTTCATTAAATACTTTCTGGATTTAATTTCCTTGTGACTTCACTGTTTACCATCCCTCCCCACCCATCCACGGTCCACCATATGTATGGTATATAAAACTGAAAATCCCCATAATATTCCATGCATCTGATGAAGAGGGCTACAGTCCACAAAACCTTATGCCAGCATAAATTTGTTAGTCTTTAAAATGCCACAAGACTCTTTGCTGTTTTTGCTGTAAATAAAGTTTTTGGGGGTTGATGTTCATGCAGAAGGTAAACACATAAGCGTGGAACACATGAGAAACAAGAGATGTTTGTCAAATTTTGAATGTTTAATATAAGTTATAAGATTTGGTGTCAGTCTTCAGGCTCCCTTCCCAGGGTCTCTGAAAGATAAATCTCCAAGTGGGGTGCTGGATGCATCTTGTTTCTAGTGTACAAGCATGTAAATGAGTGCACACAGTAATGCGATGCACAAATGGCCATTTTACATGCTAGGGAGGCTTATTACAGACATAATAAGTGGCTGTAAATTAAACCTGAATTCTATGACTTAGGGCCAAAATAAATGGTCTCCTAATTGTGCATAGTGTAGCTATGTGTGATCATTTTCCTTACTCTCATGTAAGTGCACATGGCCCCAATTCAGATTGGGATCATGGTGATTGGGTGTGTGTGTGTTAAACCTTACCCTACCCAATTTTTCCTGAAAAACACACTCCCCTCCTGGGGTGGGGGATGTTAAAAGTAAATCCTCCATTGACGCCAACGGACACTCTTTTTTTTAACACGTGTTAAAAAGATGTGTGTGGAATTTTAAACTTGCCTTTAGCAGTTTACATTAGGCATGTGTGAATATCTTACTGTTCACTTGTACTTTTCAAGTGTTCATAACACACACACATCCTTAAGGGGATTTTCAAGTTTTTGATATGAACACTCAAAGGCACAATTTAACCACTACTTCTCTTTCCTGTCAGTTCCTTCTTTTCCCCGAGCCAAAAAAGTCCCTTACCTTGGGGAAGGGGAGTAACAGGGAGATCACGGGTCCCATGTATACAGAAGTGGTTCCATGGGCCTCTCCTTGACGGCAAATGGCTACAAGCTTCATGATGCCTGGCAGGAAATGATGATCCATACGTCATTTGCTATCAAGGAGACATCACCTGTTACCTCCTTCCCTTCAAGCTAACACTTTTGTTGGCTTAGAGAAGGGGGATGGGCTGCATTGGAACCAGTGGAAACAGGATGCAGGCATAAATTCAAATCAGGCCCTGCTCAAAGGGGAGCTGTACCTGATTTTATTTGGTGCATTCTATTTGGGGGTGAAGGTGGGGCTTGCACAGAGATGTGAAAGCCCAGGAAAAAAACAAAAAAGGATTGAAAAACCGCCCATTTTTTTTTCTGAGGACCGTTTTTGTTTTTTTCCGAAAAACTGAACAGCTTTGGATTATGAAATATTTTTCTTTTAGAATTTAAAACAAATTATTTATATATTGTTAGGACAGATACTGAAGCTGAAGCTCAGATATTTTGGCCACCTAATGAGAAGAGAAAAGTCACTGGAAAAGACCCTGATGCTGGGAAAGATTGAAGGCAAAAGGAGAAGGGGACGGCAGAGGACGAGATGGCTAGATAACATCACCGATGCAATGAATATGGACTTGAGCACACTCCGGGAGAGAGCGCAGGACAGGAAGGCTTGGCGTGCTATGGTCCATGGGGTCATGAAGAGTCGGACATGACTGAACGACTGAACAACAACAACCCAGTCTTTACTCCTCCAAAAATGATTTATAACAACTTTGTCATAAGAACACTTTCATAGCAAGACTAGAGATGTACAATGTCTGAAAATAATGATGCCATGGGGAAATTTTTTTTAATCTTCTCTGTAAGATTCCCAGGATAGTTAGTTCTTTCATTCCTTATTAAAATTATTGATCTACAGGATATTTTACTGATAGACGTTTATGCTCAGTTTCCCAATATGTGAGTAGAGTCACCACCGTGCATTCTTGACAGCAAATGGGTTTTGTTCTATAGAGTCCTGTGTTTCTGATGCTGTAGCAGTCATTTAATGTAGTTATAATTTATTCATACAAGTATTACAAATTTACTAACTGAGTTTACTCTTGAAAGTTTTAAAATATAATGAGAATTTTATGAGCAAACTAAGTCATACATAAAATAACTTTAGGAACAGAAAGGCTGCTTTATGTTCCTAAAGCAGCCCTCCCCAACCTGGTGCCCTCTGGATGTTTTGGACTACAGTGCCCAGCATTCTTGACCATTGTCCATGCTGCCTGAGGTTGATGGGAGCTGAAATCCAAAATATCTGAAGGGCATCAGGTTGGGGAAGGCTGTCTTAAAGCAACAAAGTGACTTTATATCTGTAAAGAGACCTAAAAAAATAAGTATAGCTTATTTTTCAATTTTTCCAAAATTTCCAATTTTTCTGAACCCGTTGGGGAAAAAAAGCAGTTTTTTCTCCCATGGCCTCAACATTTCTGGAAATTTTACATCTCTAGGCTTGCATTTTAACTCTCCTTTTAAAAAATGTGTACTATTCCTACTCTAAGATTGCATGGCTTAATTTCAGTGAGACAGGATTAGAATATTTTACTAATGAGCTTATTTTAAGGGTTTGTTCTCAGGTGTAAAAGGAAATCCAAGATGCGAATAAGAAAGTCTGTGATAAAAGGGAAAGAAAAGGTGGTCCGCGGTATCCATTTTGACAATGCTAATCAGCTATTGGAGAGGCATGGGGTTTCCCTGGATTCACACACATATTCTTGGAAGAATAGATCAGCACTGAAAAGGCTAATAGCACTGACTATTTGCTCATCAGTATGTAGAGTGCTGGATGCATCTCGCCTCCACCAGTATCTGTACCAGATTTAGAAGGGAACCCGTGCTTGTAAGCATTTTTCCCTATGAAGATAATTCATGGTGGGTTTGGTGATAGCAAATGAAGGTTCTTTATGTTACTATATAACTTAAAATATTTAAGATACTGCAAGTTGAACCCACATTAGAAATATAATAGATATATTTTATATTACATGTATATTAACACAGACACATATAATGATGGAAATTATTCATATAAGTAAATGTTCCTAACGCTATTTCTGAACACTTCGTCAGCCATAATCCAATTGTTCAGTATTTTTTCTTTTCATTAAAACTAAAATGGTTAATTTCCTATATTTCTGTAACATGCTAAAATTGTGAATTACTTGTTTTTCAACTTAGCTGTGTCATACTATACTTTTACACATATACCATTCCCATTTAGCTTATTACTGTGATTCCAGCAAGAATGTAAACAGCTCAAGGGTGAATTTTGACTACAAAGTTTATTTTATAGCCATGTGATTACACATTGGAATTTTTAGTCTTATTAATATAGTTTTATCTTAAAATTCTAAGTGAACAAAATAACAACACACAATGGGCTATACTTTTATTGTGCTTTGATTTTTACCACCAGATGGAGCCAAGTAACCACAAACAGGTTCTATCAATTCAGTACTAGCTTGCCGGGATAGAACTTTATGTTACCTTGTATTCCTGAACCATTCCATTCTGTGTGTCCTCTGGGGGAGGCTGCCAGGTTATTACAATTGCAGTGCTGTTTCCATCATTCTTGGTTACTGAAACACTTTGCGGAGGAGCACTTGGAGCTTGTTTGTGGAAAGAAGCATGACTGTGATTAAAATAGTTTCTCCCCCCCCCCAGTATTATTCTTAAACAGAATTGAAAATACATGACAGCTACCTCAAAACATATTCTGCAACACAAAAATATAATTACAACTCTTTCAAGAAAAAATACATGAAAAATACATGAAAAAAATATAGCGATGTGATTCACAGAATTTGGTCTTGCAAATTTTGCCTTTGACAATTTTTGTGTGGATGTGATTTCAAACAAACTGCAAAAGAAAATGAGGTAATAAAGACAATGTGTGATTATCTGAACACCTCAAATAAACAAGAACTAATTGAACCTCAAGTCTCTGTAATTCAAGGGAAAGAACATCTAAATATACTATGTTAAACAAGGGCCAACTCAAGACAACTTCTGGGGCTTCATGAAATCTCTGTAGGCACTATTTTGTTTTCCTATACAAACCTTCTGAGAGGGACAGAGGCAGATGTGTGCAGATGAGACATGTCATCTTGGGAGGTGTGTTGCCTTCTTAGATCATGTATTCAAGATGTGATGGAAATAGGGTTGGCGGAGAATTTCTCCCCGAAACTTTGGGGGGCCGAGCGCCAATGTGTTCGGCCCCCCGAAAAAGTTTCGGGGAGAAATTCTCCGCACCCCCCCGTCCCCCCTCGGGACGGGACTTACCTCTCCCGAATGTCCCTCCTGGTGGCGGGTCCCGGCGGTAGTTCGTTGGGTCTTCGTCAGGGGCGGCAGCCGATCTTTCGACCGGCTGCCGCCGCCGCCATTCCAATAAAAGTAAATTAAAAAAAACGCCCCCGTGATAGGCTACGTAACGATTAATGTAGCCTATCACGGCTAGATTTGCAAAGTCAGCCGTGATAGGCTACGTGACGATTTACGTAGCCTATCACGGCTGACTTTGCAGATCTAGCTGTGATAGGCTACGTTAATCGTCACGTAGCCTATCACGGGGGCTTTTTTTTTTTAACTTTTAATTTCGCGGCCGGGCGAGGCGAGGCACCTCCTCCCCGGCCTGAATTTCGGCCGGGCGAGGCGGGAAGCCTCCCCCCAGCCTGAATTTCGGCCGGGCGAGGCGGGAAGCCTCCCCCCCCGGCCTGAACTTCGGGGGGAGAGCAGCGAAGCGCCTCCCCCCCACCGCGAAAAGCTGCGAGACCAGGTAATTGACTTTCGTGCACCCTTAGATGGAAAGGCTACCGGGACCTCATAAAACCAACTGACTATTATCCTCTCCTTCTGATCCACGTGGGAACAAATGATACAGTCAGAAGAAATGTTGAGTAGATCTGCAAAGTCTATGAGGTTCTGGGTAGGAAAGTGAAGTACTTGGGGACACAGTTAGGGTTTTCATCAGTCGTTCCTGTCGAAGGTCAGGGCATTGGCAGAGAAAGAAGGATGCTGAAAGTGAACAGCTGACTCCACAGATAGTGTTGTCTGGAAAGGTTTGGTTTCATGGACCATGGCCTACAATACCAATATGAAAGACTCCTTGCAGATGATAGGGTGCATCTCATGGCAATTAGGAAGATGGGTAGAAACCTCACAAACCTGATCAAGAGGACTTTAAACTAACTCATGGTGTGTGTGTGTGTGTGTAGCAAAATACCAGAGCTAATTACTCAGCCAAGTATTACAAAGAAGAATACAAAGGACAAAGGAGGAGACAAGATGGTGGAGGTGGATTCCAGTAATTTTCAAGTAAATACGGCAGGGAAACTGGGAAGGTGCAACACCCTTAGCCTCAATGTCTATATACTAACACATGGAGCATTTTCTCCCACAGAAACAAACAGGATGAACTTGAAATCCTAATGCAAGATGGTAAGTACGATCTGATAGGTATCACTGAGACTTGGTAGAATGAGACTCATGATTGGAATATAGGCACACTGAAGGGTGTACTTTGTTCAAAAGGAATAAACCTAAGAGAATGGGAGGAGTAGCACTATATGTAAGGAATGTATATACCTGTGCAGAAATTCATGATTCTGAGAATGCAAGCCCTGTTGAAAGCATTTGGGAAAAGACAGAGGGAGAAACAAGAGTGATGTTGCTGTGGCAGTTTACTACAGACCTCCCAGCCAGCTGAAAGTCATGGATGGTGCTGTCCTGGAACAGATGACAAAACTTTCACAGCAATAGTAGAAATAGGGGATTTCAACTATCCTGACATCTGCTGGAAGTCTAAGTCTGTAAAGAATGCAACATCCAGTAAGTTATTGATCTGTCTTGTTGACAAGTTCATATCTCAGAAGGTATATGAAAGTAAGAACATAATAAGAGTCATGCTGGATCCAATCAAGGGTCCATCTAGTCCAGCATTCCGTTCACACAGTGGCCAACCAGCTGTCAACCAGGGACTCATAAGCAGGACATGAGTGCAACAGCACCCTCCCACCCATGTTCCCCAGCAGCTGGTGTACATAGGCTCACTGCCTCTGGTACTGGAGGTAGCACATAGCCATCAGGACTAGTAGCCGTTGATAGCCTTCTCCCCCAGGAATTTGTCCAACCCTCTTTTAAAGCCATCCAAATGGGTGGCCATCACTACATCCTGTGGTAATGAATTCCATAGTTTAACTATGTGCTGTGTTAAGAAATACTTCCTTTTATCTGTCCTGAATCTCCTACCAATCAGCTTCAGGGGATGACCCCAAGTTCTATTATTTTGAGAGAGAGAGAAACATGTCTCCCTGTCCACATTCTCCACACCATGCATAATTTTACAATTATGCATGTGCTTTACAAGTACAAAGGGATCTGCTGTCCTAAACCTAATCCTAAAAGGAAAATAAAAGGTAGATGAAGTGAAAGTGGCAAGAACATTAGGGGAAAGTGTCCATGTCATCTTGGAATTTGTGATAGAGAGGGCTATGAAAACCGAACTTAGTTCGGCATGTACCTTGGACTTTATGAAAGCCAATTTCAAAAAATTCAGAGAAAAGTTGGGTGAGATGCCATGGCTAGAAATCCTGAAGGAAAAAAAAAAGAGTTCAAGAGGGATGGGAGATCCTGAAAACTGAAATTCTGAAGGTACAGTGAGAAACTATTCCCATGCGAAGGAAAAATGGGGGACATTTAAAGAAGCCTGTGTGGTTGAACACAGAGCTCTAATGAGCTGAGACTCAAAAGGGTAATATACAGGAGATGGAAGAAGGGATATATGACCAAGGACGAGTACAATAGATTTCCCCAAACCTGTAAGGATGGGGTCAGGAAGGTGAAGGCCCACAATGAGCTGAGGCTAGCAAGGAATGCTAAAAACAAAACAAAACGCAAAGGGCTTCTTGGATATGTTAGGAGCAAGAAGATCAAGGAAGAGGTAGGTCCACTGCTTAGGGAAGGTGGTCAATTGTTAACAGGTGATGGAGAGAAGGCAGAACCACACAACTCCTATGTTCCCTCAGTCATCTCTCACAAGGGGAATTGTGTTCAATCTGGGACAAGTAGAACAAATGATATCTGCAGGCATTTGCAGCCCAGAGTAAGTAAGGACATGATTGAAGAGCACTTACCTACTTTAAATGAGTTCAAGTCTCAAGGGCCAGATGAATTATATCCCTGAATGCTGAAGGAGCTTGCAGCTATTTACACTGTAATCTTTGAGAACTCCTGGAGAACAGATGAGGTGCCAGAAGACTGGAGATGGGCAAATGTCAGACAAATCAGCCTGACATCAATAAGAGACAAAATTATCAAGCAGATGATTAAAGGGTTGGTCTGTGAGCATGTAAAAATGCATTCATTACTAGGTGTCAACATGGGTTAGACAGGAATAAGTTATGGCAGACCAATCTTATCTCCTTTTGTGATAGTTACTGGTTTGGTAGATCATGGGAAATGCTGTGGACATAGTATAACATAGTGTCAGCAAAGCATTTGACAAGGTTTCCCTTGATATCCTTGTTGATGAGATGGTAAAATGTGGGTTGGGCAATACTACAATTAAGTGGATCCACAGCCGGTTGCGCTACTGTACTCAATGCGTGCTAATTAATGGCTTGGCATCCTCCTGGAGAGAGGTCTTGAGTGGAGCGCTGCAGGGCTTTGTCTTAGGCTCTGTGCTAACATTTTTAGAAATGACTTGGATGAGGGTGTAGAGGGGTTGCTCAACAAATCTGCAGATGACAAGAAGCTAGGAGGGATACCCAGCACCATAGAAAATAGGATCAAGATTCTAGACAGGCTAATAAGATGAAATTCAACAGAGATAAATGTAAAGTCTTGCATTTAGGTACAAAAAATCTAAGACCCAAGTATAGGATTGGTGAGACCTGGCTTAACAACAGTACATGTAAAAAGGACCTAGGTGTCTTAGCAGATCAGAAACTGAATATGAGCCAGCAGTGCAATGCGGCAGCTAAGAAAGTGAATGCAATTATGGATTGCTTTAACAGAATATTGTGTCCAGATCACGAGAAGTAATAGTTCAGCTCAATTATGCATTAGTGAGGCTGCATTTCTGGGCACCTCATTTTAGGAAGGACATTGACAAGTGGGAATGTGTCCAGAGATAGTCAAGAGTCTGGAAACCAAAACCTATGAGGAATGGCTGAAAGAGCTGGGTATATTTAATCTGGAGAAGGGAAAATTAAGGGTAGACATGATAGTGGTCTTCAAATATCTGAAAGGCTGTCATGCATAAGATGGAGCAGATTTGTTCCCTGTTGCTCCAGAGGGTAGGACTAGAACCAGTAGGTGGAAAACTGCTAGGAACTAGATTTTGGCAAAACATGAGGAGAAACTTCCTAATAGTGAGAGCTGAGATTGCCTCAGGAGGTGGTGGGTTCCCTTTGCTGGAGGAAATTAAGCAGAGACTGGATGGCCATGTGTCAGGGATGCTGTAGCTGCACCTTTCAGTGCAGAGCCTGCACTGAACAGGGGGTTGGACTAGATGATCTCTGAGAAGACTTCCAACACTAGGACTCTATGAATGTGTTGATCCACTTTGTAAATCAGCTACTGCGAGCACAAGTTGTCAGTATGCACATGGTGACCTGTGCAAAAAAAAATCCACACAGTTCATCAAGTACATGTTGGTGATTTGTGACTTATGGTTCCCCAAAAGCAAGCTCTCCTTGAACAATAAGGAAATTGTTCTACTGGCCTTTGTATATATCAGTCAGTCAGGTCACCTGGAGAGAAATATACCTTGCACATAATCATCTCTTGGCTCAATGCAGAGTCACATGAAAAGGTGGCTTTCAAGAGGGATATTTTATCTTCAAGAGACCCATCCTAAAATCTTTGGTTATAGATCCACAGATTTTAAGGCCTCAAAAGAACTATGACAATCAACCAGACTTTCCACCCAGCACTTAGAATTTCAACTAGCTTTTCTTATATCAACCATTGTGTTTGGCGTTCCCAGAGATGTGATCAGATTTGATGGGGTTGGAGGGTGGACTTGTTGAGTCCTCTAATCTGTAACAAATACCAACAGGAGGAAGGCCGAGTGGTATTAATTTAATTTTTTGTTGTTCCTTTCATTCATCACCTTTTAATGACCTCATTCTAAGTAGTGTAGATAGGACGTCCTCTAATGTGTAATTTCCATTCCTTGAACTATGATTCTTTGATGTCTCTGTGGTGTCTGTTATCTACTTTAGACAGTGATTATCAAGTGCCTCAATTTGACACAAGTCATTTGTGACCAGACCATGAACTCAGCAGATATGCACACACACAGCATAAAAATAAGAGAGAAAAAGCACATTTCTTATAATGTCTTTGAGGGGATTTTTCATTTGAATGCTTTTGAATATTTACTTCTGTGTCAACAAACAAATCACATAATGATCAGCCCTATGCATTGACAGTCTCTTTAGTGGTTGAGGGCTGAGTTCCAATTTAACAAAATGCTCTTCAAAGAAAATCAAGTAATGAACACATCAGGGAGAAACAAGCCAAAAAAAAAGAAAAGATGAACACAGCCATGCTGCTACTTGCCTTCTTCCAAAGTTTTAGCAAATTTCACTTCACTATCAGCTCCTTGAAATTCATTAAAAAAAGGTCGAGCCTTAATTTCATAGTTCACTCCCTTTTTGAGTTCGGGAATGACAACGCTGTTTTTTGTTGGTGTCCTTACTTCAAAAATTAACCACTCAGATTCCCCTTGAGAAGCAGTTGTCGGCCTGTACAAAATTTTATATCCCTGAATATACTGGGATTGTTGGTCAACCTATCAGTGGAGACAGAACACCCATATTAATTGGTTGATAAGTATTAACTGGAAACAGTTTTATATGGCAAAACGTAATATAAAACAGCAAAACCACGAAGCTCATTCGTTTTTGCATTTCTCCTGCTTTGTTATATTAGTATTAAACTTGTTTCAAACGGAAGCAAGGCTCTGTTTGGATGGGATCTAAACAACTAGTTTGGAATACTCAAGGAATACTGAATGATGGGGGGGCGGGGTTGTTACTATTTCTTTATTTCTTTATTTTTTAACAACAGGACCCCATGCCATATCACAAACTGCTTTTGAAAGCCACCACTGTTTCAAAAACTGCTTCCCTTGTGTGCAAACAAAAGCCCAAAGCTTCCTGGAACATGGATAGAAAGCTAAGATTAGACAAAGAGATCCAATTTAAGTTCCATATTCAGACATTCAATTCTGTGGGTAGCTTTGACTGAGCCATTGACCCAGTTCGCACAACCGCAGCTGGTGAAATAAGCTGCAGTGGCTTCTTTCCCCCATCATGCATGCTGGCAAAATAAGCCACCGTGGCTCATTTCTCTCGCGCATGCCAGTCGTGTGCTGGTGGGATTAGCATAATTATCCTCAGCGGTGCAGCTTGTTGGTTCTGGGTGGCTTGTTACCTTCGGCAACAAGCCACCCTGGCCAGGTTTATATGACACAACAAGCCGCAGCACCAAGGGTATTTATGCTAATCTCCCCAGCGCACGACCAGCACATGCACGGTGGTTGACAAGCCACCGTGGCTTATTATAGACCTTGCAATCATGTGAACCAGGTCACTCTCACTCAGCCTGAGCTACTTAACCGAAATAAGTGATACAAGTAGTAAAGTACTTTGCAAACCGAAAACTAATATAGGAACTAATACTATTAACAATGTAATACATTAACACAGTACATAATGGGGATAAAAACCCATAATGTAAACAACAGTATCACTGACATTACTCTAGTTAAAAAAGCAAAATAATATTTTACAATGAAGGGCATTACTATTCCACCCACAAGGATCACTGAAAGAACTATTTAAAGGAAAGGGAGCAAGATACCTGAAATTAGCAATCACAATTCAGAGAATAGGGAGATGCATAGCAGAGTAAGTTCCAAAAGTGCTTTTACCAACAGAAACTGAATTAAACTTTTAGAGATAGATCCAAAACCCTCATCAATACACTATAAAAAGCATCATAACTTGCAAGCACACCACATTGTCTCTCTCTCTCTCTATATATATATATATATTGGAATTAACAATACTTAATAGTTAATAACAATATTTATGACCTATCATCTTAACTCATTCATGTCGAAGAACAGATGTAAATTCATAATAAACTTTGGAAGTACAAAAAAATAACACTGAACACGGTATCTATTCAGGTGCTAGGATATGTTACAATTTAAATTTTTTGAAGATAGCTAGAGAGATTAGCCCACTCCTGCTTGCTTCAATCCAACCTTCCTAAAGAAACTGCAGCTTCCCAACTTGATAGAATGACTTGTGTTTTTCTCTGGTTCCCTCCGAACACATGTATTTGATAAAGTGGACTCTACACCAAAAAAGCTTATGCCATAAAAAGCTTTTAAGGTGCCAGAACAGTCTTTGTTGTTTACCCTGACCACAGTGGATTAAAAAAGGACAGCCAGTTGGCACAATCTACATTCCACTAACTCTGCTTGGCTCAATTAAATATATCAAGATAAAGGAAATATTTTCCTCTTCTCTCACATTCTCAGCTGGGGGCATTGCATACTAGGGTTGATAATGTCTTATAGTATCACTTAAGGGACCATTACTAAAACATTATTGAGAAAAATACATGATATAAGGCAAATTAAAACTGAATTTATTAGAACTTTATATGATCCTGATAAATTTAGAACGCCATTCATTAGCGTTTCAAGGCCTTTTTACATTGCCTGAAATGTGTAAGTTCTCAGTGTAAAGTAGTATTGAACCAAGATACATGTTAGCAGTCATGGACTGTGTAAGTGTTGGGACTGTTTTAAGACAGAGAGCTTGCCATTTGTCAGGGATGCTCTGACTTGGATTCCTGCATTGAGCAGGGGGTTGGACTCAATGGCCTTGTAGGCCCCTTCCAACCCTACTATTCTATGATTCTATGATTCTAAGAGTTCCACATGCTTCTCATCAGATATAAACAAACTTAGCACATGAGTTGTTCCATTCATATACAGCACTTGTGGCCCAGGCCGATTTTGATGGCGTGCTAACTCTTCATGTGAATAGACAACTCACGTGGTAAGTGCAGTTATATAGTTCAGACCTGTGTGTAACATTTACATAGAAAAGCATGTTTACTTAGACATGACCCCATTTAATTATTGTATTAAATAACATTATACCTAGTGCCAGGTGAATAGAGCTGTTGCCCTACTTTGATAATCTAATGTATCTTGTCTATAAATGTCATACATAATATTGCATAAGATGCAAGCTTATTAGTGTAATGCCCATCACTCTCATAACTTCTTTCTGGTTAGGTTTATAAGGGAGCAATCCTATGTCTCCTAGACAGTGTCTGGGGACATAGGATTTCTCAGTTTCTGGGCTCCGAGGTTGAAACCAGGGCTCAGACATGAAAGTGCAAAAATCACACTCCCTCTCCCCTCCCCCTCGTAGCCAGCGCGGTTCTCTCCGTGCCAGCAACATCTCCGCGCTTGGAAACTGAGGATGGAGATGGGGAAAAGGGAGTGGGGAGGAGAGGAGACTGTGGAAGCTGTATTAGAAGCATAGAATGGTAGGGTTGGAAGGGGCCTATAAGACCATTGAGTCCAACCCTGCAGCTTCCTATGCACTGTGCAGCCTCCCCACCTTCCATTCTGAAGGTCTCCGGCTAGATAGGCAAAGTCTAGCCAAAAATGCAGGGCAGCCGGAACATAGAGGTGAGGATTGCCTCTGTGCTCCAGCCACCCTGCACTGGATAGTCGTCAGCCTCTGAGTTCAGAGGCTGAAAGCAATCTCCATAGGATTCCTCCCTAGATCTTATTTCTGTTGCTGTACTTTCTGAAAATAACATTTTTAAAAATCACACACAAGCACTTTGCTTGTAGCCGCTGTTGTGTACATTTTACCCTTAGTCTGAATATATCTGGGGAGTTTAATATGCAGAAGCCGCTTCACAGGAATTTTCTTTAAGAAATTTTGCAAAAGTTAACAATGCATCACAAAAAATTAAGAGAGATCTAATTTTCAAAATCCTGCTTCTTTTTTTTGCTTGTTTTATCGTTATTATTCTAACCTGGATAAAGCAACACATGGGTTGAAAACGTGGTTCTTGAAACTGCACTAACTTGGCCAAGAGAACTGCCATAGAACTCTTGGTGAGGTTTTAAGTGGTTGGTTAAATAAGAGGAAGTCCACTGCAGGTGGCCCTTGTGCAGCAATTCCTTCTAATTAGCAAGTGACAAAGCAGCAAACTCTTTTCTGGTCCTTGATAACATGAAACATTACATTCATATCACAACATGGTAACTGTTGCATCTTACTTTTCATACACTCCATTATACATCTTGGCATTTTGGGTTGACCAGAATAAAAGTATTGGCCAGAGGTCAGGCACTCTTTTGTTAGTGGTGAAAAACTGCACTTGTGGACCTGACTTTTTCTTACACACTTTAAATGTATACATCTATTTAAAATATTTATACTGCCCTTAATAACCAATAGTTTTCAAGATGGCTTACAACATATTTTAAGAAACATTCGATAAAAACTACAAATTAAAACAAAACATAGAACAACCCACCAATAGATTAAAACATGGCAGCAGACAATCTTTTTAGATCCCACAAATGCCCTTGTAAATGTAAAAATAACAATGGAACTTTTATAAACAGTTTATCACCATCTGTTCAGAGTTGGTCATGAATATATTATTGTATTTTGAAATTCTTTTGGGATACTTCTTCGTATACGCTGCTATGATTTTTTGGCTTGACTTACTGTCCAGTGAACTTCGATTGAGGAAGAAGAAAGGATTGTGGGATTATGGAGATGTAGAACGACATCACCCAGCTCCCTCTGTACTTGTTTGTGATCCACACCCTGACTTGTAGGTGGAACATCTGTAACAATTTTAACAAACTATTGTTATAAATTTAGGCTTCCAACATATATAGAGAAGAACTGAAAAATAAGTTCAATTCTACCATCAGCCAGCGGTAGAATTTTAACATGTAAGAAAATTGGTTTTGGTGGTGTAGCAGCAGCAGTAAAAAAAAAAAAAAAAAAAAGCAGCATTTTCTGTTAAAAACAAGGTGTGCAGGGAGGACACAGCTTGTTTTTAATGCAAAACCGCGCTCCTGGAAAATGCAGCTTTTTTGCTGCTGCCACGTCAGCAAAATTTGGTAGCGATGTGGTGGTGCAACAGGGCAATTTGGGGTGGCATGGGTCACAAAAAAGGGTGGGGGGCCAGATATAGCCCATGTGTTGTCCATCCCTAGTTTAGAGAATGGAAGTTAGGGTGCAAGCCCTTAACTATTCGGTCATTGGCTTCCCTGTTTACTAGCTCAGGTCACTACTTGCAGAGGGTTTTTTTATGCTTTGTAGAATCCAGTTTATGGTCTTTAAACACTTTTTCCATGAGACTGATCTAGCTACATACAATGCGTGAACAACCTTCTACACAAGCTATGGCTTGGACCCAAGGATTGTGAGAATTGTTTCTGAAGAATTCAGATAAAATCATATAGTAGTGCCTCATATAGTACTGCCAGAATTCTGTTCATGTAACAGAGCTTTCCAGCTGCCTCCTACGCACTTCAACCCCATAGACTGGAGAGTCAGGGGATTCTCTGAAGTGCTAGGGGTTTGGTGTGAGAGTGTGCAGTGAACTGGGGAATCTGCAGAAACTGGGGTGCAAAATTCCTATTCGCTTGTGTGGGGCACCGCTGGATCCAAGCCTATGTACCCTTCCAAAATATCATAGTTATATAAAAAGACGAGTCTTGTGAATGGGTGGTATATAGTTCAATTCTTCAATTAGTTGGTGATAAAGATGAGAATAATCTTCAGAATTAATAGTAGTATTGATTTTTCTTGATACTCACCCAGTAATTTCTTTAGATAAACCAAAATGTATCTCATCTCAGCACATACTGTGAAACTTTGTTATTGGTGTTTTGAAATATTCCTTGGAGAGCCAGTAGTCATCACTGCAGACAATACTAGGGTAGACGGACTAAAGATCTGACTCACTTTAAGACAGCTGCTTAGATCTTATACCTGATAAAATGGTGCTGGATTCCGCATAGATGTACAGATAGTTTTTAGTTTGGTTTTGGTTTTCCCACACTATCCTGAAGGGCAATGGAGGACTTGACTAATGCCAAATCATGTTTTGTTGGGTGCTATTCTATCAACTGTATTTCATTATGAAAAGCTGTTTCGAAATAAGTAACTCTATGTACTAGATCAGTTTCTGGAAGAAAACTGTGCACTTATCCAGAACCTTACTTGATGTTTGCAAAGTTGTAGCTCCTACTGCCAAAGGGACAAACTGTTCAAATTAAAAAGTGGCTTGTCTCTTTTTCAGTGGGAAAACCTGTGGTAAACACATAGTTGTTTCCTCAATATAAAAACCCATTTTGTTTTGCAGTCTTTTATCATTAGCTAAAATTGCCGTATCTGCTTCCTTTCAACAACCACCAATATCTAAACAACAAATCAAGGGTGCAATGGTTGCCTTTAGCTCAGTTTTAAATATATATTTTACCTTGTGTTTTCACTGGATCAGATATCTGGCTGGGATCACTAATTCCATATGCATTGGCTGCCCGCACAAGGAACAGATAAATTGCATTTGGTTTCAGCCCTTTAACTGCAAATGTTTCTGTTTTTACATTTTCTGCTACAGTTTGCCAGCTACTGCCAGCTGCATGGCTAAGGATAAAGCACACATACACAAAACAAGTTAGCGCATGCTTGTGATTTAAGCAACCTAAAAACATAAACACAACCAGATCACATGAAAGACATAATACCTGAAGGCCTCTATTATATAAGAGGTTGGTGTTGCACCTGAATTCAAATTAGGCTTCCATGACAGTGTTACTGTATTTTTGCTGACATCAGTAACTTCAGGTTTTGATGGTGCACTCGGAATCAAGTTAGGGTCAGTGGGTCGTGGTGGCTGCACTGGAACTCCATATTCTAATGGTGATAAAAGGCATATGAGTAGAAAACTGACATAGGATCACCATCGTACTCCCGTATATTTAATTTATTACATAATCAGAGAACGATTAGACAGTAATTGCTTATATTTATGGTTTCTCCTCTGTTCAGGAGAATCTCAATAGATTTACCTTGGACTTCAATGTAAGCACTCCATGACGCTTCCCCACTTGGAGTAGAGGCAATGCAGGTATATCGACCAGTGTCACCCAGCTAAAGGGGAGAAAATAAAATAAATATTTGAAATAATCAGATATTCATCAGGTTTGTGTGTCCTTGATTAATATAACTCACTCAAAGTCCCCAATTTATTAGAAAAAAAGAAGGCACAAAGTGAACTTTCAATTCTATCTTTAATTGGTACTCCTATGCTCATAAGTGAGCACAGGATTAAAAACTTTACTTTTATTCATTCTGTGCTGTGGTCCTAGACACATGCTCCTAACACATTGACCCAGTTCAAATGTTCAAACAAACCATAGGCTGTTTGTGAGTGCACAGGAGCAAGCAAGCATGCTGGTTTCCACCCACTCTCGCTTTCCTAAGCACCCCACTCCTGGGTTGTTATCATTACATCCAAGCCTGGAGTTAACCCATGGTTTGTTGTTGGGTTAAATCTTGGGTTGATTAATTGGGTTGATTAACCCCTAAATAATCCAGAGTTTCTGGGTTCAGACGTAATGATAATAACCATTTAGGAAATAATAATAGTTTAGGTGAAAGTGAAAGTGGGTGAGTGGGCAGGAGGCAGCATGCTTGCTCGCTGCTGTGCAACCACAGCTAACTCTAAGTTAAACAACCCACAGTTAGACATTATGTGCGAACTGGGTCATCAAGAGTAATGCATTTCTTGGAGAAAAATACACAAACAGGGATGACTTTGAAAATGAATACAAGTCATTAAGTAATGCCTGGTAAAATGTTTGACCCCTTGGAATTCATGTAAATGCACTACATTAGTTTATATAATCACTGCAGCACTTCACTAGTTTCCAGAACAACTACCTGTTCTCTGTTCAAGTATTCACTAACTCGCATGTACATGAAATATACATATCTAGAAAATGATATATGGTTCATCTTTTCAGTGTGTGTGTGTGTGTGTGTATATATATATATATATTCATAACCTTCCCTAACTTGGTGCCCTTCAAATGTTTGGGGCTACAACTTCCATGAACCCAAGCCAGCCTAAGAGGTTATCAGGAGCTGCTGGGCTCAAACTGGCAACGTTCGGGCCTGTGTGCAGCTGCCTTGTTGTGCAACTAAACTTCATGTTGCAGCATCTGCCTAGATGGCAGTATCTTTAGCCCTAGGACTGGCCCTGTCCATCGAGGCTGGTCATTGCATCCTCCTGGAAAGGAAGAATATAAGAGGGTTTCCCGTTTTAGTTAAGCCTTGCTTGAGCAACCATGCTTTTCTAAGTTCTGGCATGTTCCTGTGACCTTTTGGCTGTCTTTAGGTCTTCATTCAGCTTCCTTCCTGATCCTAACTAGCTTCCTCCTACAGGATTACTAGTTTAGGGCTCCTGGCTCACCTCAGACTGCTGCTTGTGGCCCAGCCCCAACAGTGGTCTTAGTGCCTCCCCTTGCTCACTTTAAGCTAGACAATAGGGAGATGTTCAAGCCAAGCCAAGCCAAGCCAAGCCAAGCCAAGCAAGCCAAGCCTCTCTCTCTCTGTTCATTGAATTGGCAAGGCTCATTCATTATAAAAGAACTTCAGAACTTAGATCCCCTTCTATCTATAACCTATCACACTTCCTGGCAGGCTACATGCCTCCTCTAGATAAGTGGATTGAAACAAATTTCATGTTTACCTATAAGGATATCCCCTAAATTTTGTGAGGCTTACTATGCTGTGATCAACAGACATGGATTAGGAAAGAGTCATAGCAATCTAGGAAGTTACCAAGGATCATGTTTCCTGTGTAGCTTTCAACATGTCTGGGTCTCCATTTCACAAGCCCACTCTACACACTTGAACAGGAGACAGGGAATTTATCCCAGTTCAAACGACTGGTGGCACTCTATTCCACTGTACTGACACTTTTTTGTCATATCTATGCACACATAGAGATGTAAAAATATAGTGTGAGCTCTGAGGGGGTGGTTATTAGGCAGGAGATTTGACTGTGTAGGTGATGAGGTCTGTAGTGGTGGGAGAATGGGAGGAGGAGCATTTGAAGGTGTATATGGGAAGACTTATGATTGGTCTATGTGAAAAAGATAAAAGGGTCTGTGAATGTTATGTAGAAGAAGAGAACAGTTCAGGACAGGAGCTCTAAGTTACCTTTAAAGTTGGCAATACTGCTTTGTTGTTTTGTTGTTGTTATTAACAGTTTATTAGATTTTTGTTCATTTTACAATACAATACAAACAGTGAACGTTCCCCCCTCTCCTGTCCCCACTTCCCCTATTCCCTCCCATTTATGTCCTGTCCCACCGGTCACCCTGTCATGTATTTAAAGAGGAGGGTTTCATGTATCTAAGTAAAGCCATTAAGCAAAAATTGGATAAATAAGTGTGTGTGTGTGTGTGTGTGTGTGTGTGTATATATATATATATATATATATATATATATATATATATATTTTAAAGGGTTGTGTGATGCATATCTCTTTGCCAGCCTGCACTGATTTTATGGTAAATCATTGTATTCTGCATCTAATTCAATAAAATTTCCCCATATTAATTGGAATTTATTTTCTTTTATCCATTTGTTGTAATATGCTTTTTCATGGGCAGCTAAGGTCAATAGATCTTGAATCTAATCATGTATATTTGGAGTTTTATTTGCTTTCCATTGTTGTAGAACAATATGCTTGGCCATTACTGAACCATGCAGCATGCCCCTCTGCCAAGTTCCATTTGCCCAGAATGTATTCCACTAAAGCAGGATTACGTATTCAAAGACAGCATAACTCTGAAATCAGATGCTTCATGTCTTGCTTAGGGGCTTCCTGGATGCATCTAACCAGCCACTGTTGAAAACAAGATTCTGGACTAGAATAACTTTTGCCTGATCTAGCCAGGCTCATCTTATCTTTGGCTACACTATGGTTGACTTTACAATGCTTACTGGAAGTTTATTTTAGAAGCCCTTAAATCTCCACTGTGAATGTGCCTGGGTTAGCTTCCCTAACACATGGCCTTTCTGACATATACGTCAGGTCCTAAAATGACCATAGACAGAAGCTGTAGCAGATCTTCAAGAACGCACTAAAAGCCTGAAAAAATCTCTATTCTGCCATGTAACGCAGAAGCAAAATTGCATAGCCTGATTACACTGTTTCTACTTTCCTAAATCCCATTTAGCTAGTTTCTGTTTCTACAAGCTCCATTAAAGGCACAATCCTATGCATGCCTGTTGTACGCCTTTTTTGTGTCTAAACATGCATGGGACTGTGCCCTAAGCTATTGTTATCATTAACAAACAGGTTGGAGGCAGCAGTTCCGAGAAAAGTGTGTGTGTGTGTGTGTGTGCGTGTGCGCGCGCGCGCGCTTCATTTGCTGGAGGATAGGACAGGAGATTACTATTTTCTAAAGGTTCCATTTAGAAACAAAGTCAAAGGTAAATCTTGCAGAGTTTGAAAGTACTAAGATGGTCCTGAAAATGCTTGATTCACTGCAGGAAAGTGACAGGGAATACTAACTATTGCCAAGAAAGGTGTGATCTG
The DNA here is from genome assembly GCF_057233095.1 of Heloderma suspectum. Lineage (NCBI taxonomy): Eukaryota > Metazoa > Chordata > Lepidosauria > Squamata > Helodermatidae > Heloderma > Heloderma suspectum. Next base: position 72,279,993 of record NC_139460.1, on the reverse strand, counting down.
AATACAGTGTCTACAGCTGCAGGTAGAAGAATGAAAAAATGCATTTGTGTATGAGGTTAAAGGATATGTTTTTTGGCTTGTATAATATCATCATTTTGGCTAAACAATGACATGTTTAGGCAGCTTCTGGAAGTGAAATGGAATGGGAATTGACCACTGGCCTGACAGTTACAGCTCAGTCCTATTACATCCTTCTTTACTAAAAAGTAAAGAAGATACTTAAATCAATGAGAATATTTGGGACTTCTCTTCACCCTGCAAGTTGCTGATATGCAAAAGTTACGCAGAGAAAATGCCACAGAACCACTACTATGTTGGAAAGGAAACAAAGTAAGGAATGAGTGAGTTTCACTAAATGAAAGATTCAATATTTGCTCCATTTTCTTATCCTTATGTATTCTTGCAAGAATTCTTGTCGACGGTTGAAGGTGATAACATTTTTTGCAGTGATTTAGATAAAATAGCTGTATATAGTTCAATCCCCAGAATGTGAAAACTAGTCCAAGCTCATGTAAAACTACCACAAAAGATATACACAAAGCAATTAAACCATTCTGAAAAGGTCAATCTAATTTTTTTTGTAAAAAAAAATTAGACAGAACATGTCAGTGACACAAATTTTGTACTGGCATGTAAAGTTGCATGGGCAGGTAACTGCATAGTCTCCAGTAATGTATTGTATGAAAAGATCTCTTTACATTTGGCCTAATTTTATGAACCAAGTTATCCTAAGGCAAAAACTTCCAGCAAGTAAGAACAGGTGTTGATATGCCTTGCAAAAACACAAATTATTTTGCTATAACTTCTCTCAAAGGAACAACACATTGACCATATATGTTTTACAAAACCTTCCAGAAGCCAGCTCAGTGTTTCATTACATTTTGAGAATAGCACTCCTGCAAGGGTATAGGTGATAAAACTGAAGAAGCACAAGAACAACATTAGGGATAACCACCCAATATATAAAATATAGTAACTGAACTGTAGAGAATATTTTAAACTATTAATAAAATATTTAAGATATCATGCTATGCAAAAATACTGGAACTCTTTACTGTTCACATACTTGTTAGCCACTGTGGAATCCTGAAGTAGGCTTACAAAACTTCTATGGCTAAAGCTTGTAGTCATTATAGGCACTATTTCACCACTACCCCACCTTCTAATTTAGAAAAACTGTTTTCTAAATTAATTTTTATTAGAAGAATTTGACTTATGAAATCTGAAAGAACTTGCCAGTGGCTCTGTTATAATCAAAGGTACTTTGGGAATGCAACATAAGCAATCTCAAGAAGAGAAAAGTCAAATAAAGATGATATTAATACAGTTATTTAACATTCCATTAATTATAAAATTAGAGATAGCAACATTCAGGGCCCCAAGGCAAATACCAAAGAGAAGTTAAATTTGAAGAACGGTGTGGTTTCCATTTCAATCTACCTTGGCATATCGAATCTGTAATGCGCCAGTTTCCAATTGCTTGATTCGGGAATCCTGTGTGGAGATTAGGATGCCATCTTTTCTCCAGAGAATTGTGGGCATTAGAGTGCCTGCAGCCACACAACTGAGTACTAAAGTACCATCTACAGCTACAGTCTGATTCACAGGACCCTGTCGAATGACAGGGGGAGGCCGGTCTGCAATTACTGGCAAAAGAAACAATAGGAAGAAAAATAAGTGTTTCTGCAACAGGAAGCAATTTTCTAAGCATCTAAGCAACAGTAGCTGCTTTGAGCTTTAAAAGAATTTAAAGATAATTAAGTAAGTAATTAAAATCACAGACATGCATTATTCAGGTGATAGTAGTATGATGTTCAATTACAGAATAACCAGTTTTATTATTTGTTTAAGAGGAGAAAGGTTGTGTCATGTATTAGACTCTTCCTCATATTCACTTAGCTCCATTAACCTTTGAAGACTCTGTATGAATTTCTCACCTTCTTTGAAATGTGCCCCTTTCTCTTTATTTGTGTCTCACCAAGCAGCAGGTCAAACTTATTAAAGAGTGGGAATTTCAGCATTTTTGTAACAGAAGCTTAGCAGAATAGGGACAGCAGATATTCATATGTAGCCTATGCAAGAGTTCTACTTCCAAAATTTCATAGATCGCTATGGTCATTAGTGATGAGTGGAACAAGTAAATATAAGATAGCATTAGAGCTAGATCAGTTATTTTTCACAATATTCTCTAATTCATTCTTCACCTATAAGGTTTCAATTTTCTAATGCCAATACTAAATCAACTTAAATTACTTGTACAATACATTAAATCATTTTATTGTATTGTATAGTTGATCTGTGAAATGTATGATTAACTGGTTAATTGATTTGCTAGATTAATACAAGCAACTGTGATTAAGAGACCAGGATATTTTCACTGAAGACAATGACAGGAGGCAGGAGCATTCAGGCACAGAGCTCATTCCATGTCCTATAAACTGTTATTCAATCATAAAAAAAACCCTGCCAGTTTAAAAGACCAGACGATAAGGTTATCTCATGTTGGTCCAAACTCCACAAAGCCAGGAAATTGGAAGCTAAGGCTGTTGCCTTATCTGACACGCCCCATGATCATTCATGATGTTGTGCAATGTTGCAAATTGTGCTTGCCTACAAGTGACCCTCCATGCACCCACACTTTTCCTGGGTCTTTCAGTCTCAAATCCAGATTGGGAAGATGGAGTGCCTGGGACCAGCAAAGGTGTCTCCTCACTTTCTCTAGCCATGCATAATTTTAAACACCGCTATCATGCAGTGGAGGCCGGTGGCCAGTCTGAATGGTGGGACAGAGGGCAAGTCAGCAGAGGCATAGCCAAGGGGTCATGAGAGGCAGAGCCAAGAGCTCATGAGAGGCAGAGCCAAGGGGATCAATGGATAAGGAGTAGACTTTGAATTTCCAACCCATACCACAGAAGGAGAAAACTGAGACGAAAAACATGCAAAAGGGGGGAGGGGATCATATAACCACACAAAAGTACTCCGTTGCACCCACATTCTCCTGTTTCTGCAATAACTCTCATTTCAGAGAATCAGGTGACTTTAAGATGATGAATGGGAGCAGAGAATCCACACAGCCATAATAACAATAATGATAATAATTAAAATAAGATGTGATCTTACGCTCAGATCCACATAGAAAAGCAGCCTTTGGAACATAGAAACAAGTTCTGAAAGCCTCCCAACATCCATGCTTTTGTTCTAAAAGTATCCAAAAACTCCTCAAAAAGCATCCACCAGAGCAGGCCTCCTCAGAAGCAGCAGAGTACAAAATTCTAGTTTATGCATGTCTTTCTTGTAAGAAGTAAGGACTGGACTGCTCAGAAGAAAGTATAGGCATCCCTTTGTATGTAATGATGATAAGGATGATTATATTGCTTGGGAGCCAGCAGGAACCCATTGCAACCCCCCCCCCCTTGATTGATTGGGTGACTGACTGATTGATTGCATTTACCCTTGAAAGACCAGGTCCACAGCTTGGGGGTCATCTTAGACTCCCAGCTGTCCATGGAGGCTCAGGTGTCAGCTGTGAGCCAGACAGCGCTGTACCAACTGATATGGCGGCTGCGCCCCTACTTTCCCGACCATCTGCTCCCATCGGTAGTACATGCCCTGGTCTCCTCTCATTTAGACTACTGTAATGCGCTCTACAAGGGGTTACCCTTGAAGATGGTTCGGAAGCTGCAGCTGGTACAGAACGCGGCGGCTCACCTGATTAAAGGCAGCTGCCGGCGAGATCACATCACTCCAGTGCTGAAGGAGCTGCACCGGCTACCAGTTGTTTTCCAGGCCAAATTCAAGGTGTTGGTTTTGACCTTTAAAACCCTATACGGTTCCGGCCCAGCCTATCTCAAGGAGCGCCTCCAGCAACACCAGATAGGCCACTCAAAAAGATCAGCCTCGAATGGCCTTCTCTTTGTCCCATCAGCCAGGACAGCTAGGCTGGTGAGGACGAGGGAGAGGGCCTTCTCTGTGGTGGCCCCCACTCTGTGGAACTCCCTCCCTAGGGAACTCCGCCATGCCCCCTCTTTAATTAGCTTTCACCATGCATTAAAAACATGGGTGTTCAGGCAGGCATTTGGGGTGGGTTAGGGTAATTTTAGAAATGTGATATTTTTAATGTTGAATTTTATTGTATACACTGTTTTTATTGTTGTACATCGCTCAGAGTGGCTGGGTGACAGGCCAGATGGGCGATTAATAAATTTAATAAATACATAAATACATAAATGTATATCCTGCTTTTTCCCCTCCAAGTAACCCAAGGTGGCATACATAATCCTCCTCCTCTCCATTTTATCCTCACAACAACAAGCCTGTGAGGTAGGTTGGGCTGAACGTCTGTGACTGGCCCAAAGTCATCCAGTGAGCTTCCATGGCCAAGTGGGGATTAGAACCCGGGTCTTCCAAATCCCAGTCCAGCACTCAAACTACTACACCATACTGGCTCTTTTTCACACACTGTACTTTTCACAGATATACACAAAAACACCCCAAACTATAACATAAATGATGATGATAATAATTAAAATAACACATTATATTCTCAGAATAACACAAAAAAGCAGGCTTTGGAATACAGCAGCAAGTTCACACCCTGCCTCACCAATCCATGGTGTAGAATTGTTTGCCAACCCTGATTAAAAAATAATTCTACTCTGAACATGTGTAGTTTTACACGTTAAACTCACCTAAATTATATCACAACTATGACTGCAGAAATAAAATGGAGCTTGCTTCTGCTGTCCTGATGCTGAACACATTTACTTAAGAATCAGCACCATTTTCTTGTAGAAAAAGATAATCCATTTCAAAAATAAAATGTTTATTTTTTTTAAATGTCAATTTATATATTTTTTATTGTTTCTTTATTGTAAGTTCTACCCTCATAAGTTCTACCCTTAAAGGCAGCATAAAAATTCCTTTCCCTCAGACTGCTGAGGAAGATGAGAGGGAGAAGCATCATCATTCCTAGTGAAAGGCTAGCTGGGGAATGCTGGGAGTTGTAGAACTTATTTCTGCCTAAACATGTCTAGGATTTCATCCTATTTTTCCCCTCATCCCTCCCTATTCTTTCTTCCTTATGTGTCATGCTTGTTTGTTTTTTTAGATTGTAAGCCTGCAGCCAGGAATTGTCTTCATTTACTGTTTATTTATTTCCCCTTCACGGATCACTGCCTTGTTGTGGCGAAGGGGCTTGCGTAACTCAGTGAAGCCATAAGCTATACCGTGCAAGGCCACCCAAGACAGACAGGTCATGGCAGAGAGTTCTGACAAAATGTGGTCCACTGGAGAAGGAAATGGCAAACCAAGCCAGTATTCTTGCCAAGAAAACCCCATGGAATGTATCACAAGGGTAAAAGATATGACGCCGGAAGATGAGCCCCTCAGGTCGGAAGGTGTCCAATATACTACTGGGGAAGAGCAGAGGGTATTTCCAAGTAGCACCAGAAAGAGTGAAGCGGCTCGGCCAAAGCCGAAAGGACACTCAGCTGTGGATGTGTCTGGTGGAGAAAAGAAAATCCGATGCTGTAAAGAACAATATTGTTTAGGTACCTGGAATGTCAGATCAATGAATCAAGGTAAGCTGGAGGTGGTCAAACATGAGATGGCAAGATTGAACATCAACATCTTGGGAATCAGCAAACTAAAATGGACAAACATGGTTGTATAATGATATAATGGTCATTTAATTCAGGTGGCCATTGTATCTACTACTGTGGGCAAGAATCCTGTCGAAGAAATGGAGTAGCACTCATAGTCAATAAAAGGGTGGGAAAAGCAGTACTGGGGTACAATCTCAAAAACGACAGAATGATCTCAGTACGAAACCAAGACAAACCATTCAACATCACAGTAATTCAAGTCTATCCCCCAACCACTGAGGCCAAAAAAGCTGAGGTTGATCGGTTCTATGAAGACCTACAACACCTTCTAGAACTAACACCAAAAAAAGATGTCCTTATCATCATAGGGGATTGGAATGCTAAAGTAGGAAGTCAAGAAATCACCGGGATAACAGGGAAGCATGGCCTTGGTGTACAAAATGAAGCAGGACAAAGGCTAATAGAGTTCTGTCAAGAGAACACGCTGCTCATAGCAAACACTCTTTTCCAATAGCACAAGAGGCGACTCTACACATGGACGTCACCAGATGGTCAATATCGAAATCAGATTGGTTATGTCCTTTGCAGCCAAAGATGGAGAAGCTCTATACAGTCAGTCAAAACAAGACCTGGAGCTGACTGTGGCTCAGATCATGAGCTGCTTCTTGCAAAATTTCGGCTTAAATTGAAGAACGTAGGGAAAACCACTAAACCATTCAGGTATGACCTAAATCATATCCCTTATGAATACACAGTGGAGGTGAGGAATAGATTTAAGGGATTAGACCTGATAGAGTGCTTGAGGAACTATAGACGGAGGTCCGTAACATTGTTCAGGAGGCAGCAACTCAATCCATCCCAAAGAAAAAGAAATGCAAGAAAGCCAAGTGGCTGTCTGAGGAGGCTTTACAAGTGGCTGAGGAAAGAAGGGAAGCGAAAAGCAAGGGAGAAAGGGGAAGATATACCCAACTGAATGCAGAGTTCCAGAGAATAGCAAGGAGAGACAAGAAGGCCTTCTTAAATGAACAATGCAAAGAAATCGAGGAAAACAATAGAATGGGAAAGACTAGAGATCTTTTCAAGAAAATTGGAGATATCAAGGGAACGTTTTGTGCAAAGACGGGCATGATAAAGGACCAAGAAGGCAGGGACCTAACAGAAGCAGATGAGATTAAGAAGAGGTGGCAAGAATACACAGAAGAACTATACAGGAATGATCTTAATGTCCCTGATAGCCATGATAGTGCGGTCACTGAACTTAAGCCGGACATCCTAGAGAGTGAAGTCAAGTGGGCCTTAGGAAGCATTACTAACAACAAAGCTAGCGGAGATGACAGTATTCCAGCTGAGCTATTTAAAATCCTAAAAGATTATGCTGTTGAAGTGCTGCACTCAATATGCCAACAAATTTGGAACACTCAACAGTGGCCACAAGACTGGAAAAGGTCAGTTTACATTCAAAATCCAAAGAAGGGCAATGCCAAAGTGTTCAAACTACCATACAATTGCGCTCATTTCACATGCCAGCAAGGTTATGCTCAAAATCCTGCAAGCTAGGCTTCAGCAGTATGTGAATCGAGAACTACCGGAAGTACAAGCTGGGTTCCGAAGAGGCAGAGGAACGAGAGATCAAATCGCCAACATTCGCTGCATCATGGAGAAAGCAAGAGAATTCCAGAAAACCGTCTATTTCTGCTTCATTGACTACGCGAAAGCCTTTGATTGTGTGGATCACAACAAACTGTGGCAAATTCTGAAAGAGATGGGAGTACCAGACCACCTGACCTGTCTCCTGAGAAACCTGTACGAGGGTCAAGAAGCAACAGTAAGAACCAGACATGGAACAACCGATTGGTTCAAAATTGGGAAACGAGTATGACAAGGCTGCATATTGTCGCCCTGCTTATTTAACTTATATGCAGAATACATCATGAGAAACGCCGGGTTGAATGAATCACAGGTCGGAATTAAGATTGCCGGGAGAATTATCAACAACCTCAGATACGCAGACGTATCCTGAAGGAAATCAACCCTGAGTGCTCATTGGAAGGACAGATACTGAAGCTGAAGCTCAAATATTTTGGCCACCAAATGCGAAGAGAGAAGTCACTGGAAAAGTCACTGATGCTGGGAAAGATTGAAGGCAAAAGGAGAAGGGGACAACAGAGGATGAGATGGCTAGATAGCATCACCGATGCAATGAATATGAACTTGAGCACACTCCGGGAGAGAGCGGAGGACAGGAAGGCCTGGCGTGCTATGGTCCATGGGGTCACGAAGAGTCGGACACGACTTAACGACTGAACAACTGTTTATTTGGGTTCAACATGCATGTGATTTGTTGGATTTAAACTTGCCTTGCCTTGATAGCATGTTTAATTGGATAATGCTTCTTTTGCAGTGTGTTCTTGTATGCCCCTGCAGTGCGTAATGAGAAACAGCTACGCCACATGGCTTCTACATCTTGGCTCTGTGTTTCCTCCTCCCTCCAAGTCCCCTTTCCTTTTGTGTTATGTCTTTTAGAATGTAAGCTTATGGACAGGGGTGGTCTTATTTCCTATCTTCATAAGTCACCTTGGGAGACTTTTGTGTTAAAACGGCAGAATAAAATGCAATAAATAAATAAATAAATAGGCTTGCAGAGCATTTCAATCTGCATCTCTCCCTCAAAAGTGGTTTTGAAAAAGTGACTGGCAGTATGGAAGCTTCTGTGATAAAAATTAATGAAAATTTCTGAGTGCCATGATATGGCATACTTCTGATTCTGTTGTACAAAGTTCTGCACAACTGGAAAGTTTGCACTTTTTGTTTGAATCTGCAGAAATTGTCCTGAGAAGATGTGAAATTACTGCCCTTATACAGTATCTGCCTGACTTGAACCAGAAAGTCATGGAGTGGGGGGCTTTAAGAGTTTGTTGAAACATCAGTGCGTTGTAGCATTTTCCCATCCCCTCAGCCAAGTCCTAATTACCCTTTCCTAATTATGGAATATGGAATACATGGAATGTGCCTTTTTTCACAGCAGCTGCATACTGGGTTGACATTGTCATCAAACTGTCAACCATAAGCCCAAGAACTCTGTCTTGGTCAGTCATGAGCATACCCCCCCCCCCCCATGTGCATCTCTTTACACTTGCTTACATAGAACTACATTTGCCATTTTGATGTCTATTTTTCCACTATGGAGTGATCCTTTGGGAGCTCTTAGCAATCCCTCTTCGTTTTAACGGCCCTAAAGAAGGTGATGTAATCAGCAAACTTGGCCACCTTGCTGCTTAGTCCTAGTTCCAGATCATTTATTATTATTACTACTACCACTAGTACTATTGAATTTGTTATTATTACATATTCCTCTTGCAAGTAGTCCAAGGTGGGTTACATGGGCATCCTACTCAATTTCATCCTCACAACAACCATGTGAGGTAGTTTAGGCTCAGGGTCAGTGAGTGGCCCAAAGCCACCCAGTGAGCTTCATGGCTGAGTTGGGACTAGAGCCCAGATCTCCTAGGTTCCATTCCAACACTCTAACCACTATACCACACTGTCTTTATGAACAAGTTGAAAAGCATTGGTCCCAGTACAGATCCTTGCTATCTAAAAAGTGATGTAAAAGTTCAATATGTTTGAAAATGTATGGTAAAACCTACGCAGGAAAACAGTGAATACCCTTTTAAGTTGTTAAACGAATAAAATCATGCCATACGAGATGTGTTAAGATCTGAATGGTTTATAAAGAAAATTAAATGCAGAAGAACATCACATACAGAAGTAAAATGCAAAGCATGCAATGATTACAAAGAAAATACATGTGTACACTATGCAAAATACACTGCAGTTTAACTCCTAAGGCCTATTGAAAAAAACAACGTTAGTAGGCCCAGTGTTAGTAGGTCCCAATGTTAGTAGGCCCAGCAACAGTTTCAAATGTACTTAGCTATACTTAAACTTCCACCAATCCAAACTACTTAAATGCAGTGTTTCAAGCTTTCATCTATATAGCAGTATGGACCAAACTTTTAGAGAGAAGGAAGACAGTGACTGAGGAGTGAAGGGCAGCTGGAGGGGGAGGGGGGAATTAAAAAGCTACCTATCCCAAGCAGAGATCTGAAGCCCAGGCTTTCTTGGACCCAGAAGGTTGAAAGAGATCTCTACTAGAATCCAGGGTGTATAACTCGGCAAAGTCCAGGTAGGAAAAATTAATCCAGGTTGAGAGTGAAGACAATATTTTAAATTGAAAAGTGTTGTGTAGCCCATGCTTCACCAGTGAGTGAAATAAATAGCAGACAAAAACTACACTGATCTACTCAGGTGCCTGGCTCAGAGAAACGGGCTTGGAGAAAGATAGCCCAAAATAGTCTCAAAACCAAGAGAAAACATGTTCAAAAAGAAAAAAAGAAGACTCTTCTTCTCCCAGAAGGGAAGCAAGAACCCCAAACACAAAGTTATGAAGCAAATTTTCACTCCCTTTCCATGCCATAGCTTCCATCTCAGGCCTCTCTTCCCAGCACATGAATTCAAAAAGGGAACTTAGGGCACAATCCTATGCATGTTTAGACAGGGAATGCTGGGAGCTGTAGGCCTTTTCTCTGTCTAAACATGCATAGGATTTGTGCCCTTAGTAACACAAATGATTAAGGGGACAGGGGGGAGCAGAAGAAGAAGGGGAATGGCTGGGAGTGCAGACCAGTAAACAGAAGCAGTGGGGTCCGGTCACGCTGAGGAAACAACTTGTCTGTGTACAGACACACACAGGTCCCAGAAACTCAGTTAGCTGCTGCTGCTTTTTCTCCACCCAGCAGTTATTCCCTTCCCCTCTACCCACATTCCGAGTGCCGCCTTATGAAATCTCATAGGGATTCATTATACCAATACAAATTATTTTAAAAAATAAGTAAATTGAATTCTTTAAAAAAAAATTCAATTCTACCAACTACAATAGAAACGGAATAAGAAAACATATATGGTTTTGATGTTTGCCTCCAGGCTTTTGGTAAACAATGAGCACAAAAAGTTGCCAACACATATTTTCAGTGCCAAAACTGCATGACTATTTATTTTATTTTTTCTGTTAACTGCCCTTTCTCTGTCAGTCTTTAACCAATTCTCCTGAATTTTTCAGGTTATGTAAAACAGACATTTCTGTCTGGCACGTGCGATTTTTAGGCAGTTTGGTGAAAACCTTTCGATTTTATTAAGGTTAGAATAACCTACCCCCTGATTTTCATTTAACATGGAGGAATCTTTTTTTTACTTATCACCTTATTTATAATATTGGAGGCACTACTGTGCCTCCAATAATTTATCAGACCGAGTCTGTGACATCTGAACTGTACCTTGGTATTTATATAGCTCATTTCAAGAATTAAAAACTATCCACATACATTATTTAAATTATGTTACAACCATCTTACAGCCATCTGTAATAGTATGAAGAAAGTAGCCCTATCTATGCAATCTCCACAATATAGGAACAGCTAGCTAGAGACAATCACCTCAGGGAGTAATTTAAAGTATTGGTCTTCATTGTGCCATATTCTTCCAGAATTCAAGCATTATATATACTTTACTTATGAACTATTTTGTAAGGTGCCTAGGATTTCATACACTAGAAAACTATAGCATAATTACCTTTTATTTGGACTGATGGTTGTGTAGGCCCCTTCCTCCCCTCCTATTCTATGACTATTCTATGATTGAACTATGTATTACTGACAGTATGAAAAGCAAACAATTTACATACTATTTATTGCTTAAGTAATATTCTATCATGGACCAGTAATGAACTATTACATTTGAGCTATTGATCAGTCACATTTTCCAGTACACATTCATCTTTTTAAATAACTTTTATACCACATGAATTCACAATGATGTAAATAGTGTAAGCCTCTGTATTTTCAGCTTATTCAAGTGAAATCATATAAATACAGAATTATATCATCCTACCATTAGAATTCAGTATTGCTACATTATTCGCAATTAAAAATGAAATTTTATATACTTTACCATCAGTAACCTCCAAGTATGCTTTTGTTGTTATGCTTCCTGCAACATTTAAAGTCTGGCAGATATAATATCCAACATCAGAACGCTGAACATTTGTAATAGTTAGATCACCCGTTTGAGAGACAGAAAACCGGTTGGAAGACTGAGGAGGTTGGTATGAAAAAAGCAGGTTCTGGAAAATAGGAGAAATGGAAAAAGCAGCAAGTCAGATAGATTATCCTTCATATATACATACACTTTTAATATTCCAAATACCCTATAACCTTGTTCTTTCTTAGTATAACAAAGCCATTGTTCATCCCATTTTTCAGATAGAGCCTGATGCTGAGAAACAGCCCAGGCCAATCTACATGGCTAAAGAGAAATTTAAATTTAGATTTTCCATGAATAAGTGTATATGGCCATAGTACCAATATATCTGGGGCTGAAATGTGCAATTCATACTTACTTGGGAATAAGTAAGTCCCATTGATTTAAAAGTTTGTTTTTAATTCAGTATGCAAAGGATTAGGCTGCAGATCAACCAAGGCTTGTTACAAGATGTTTAGTGATGTCAGGGTTGGATATGAGCCCACAGAGACCCAAAGCAGCTCTGATTCTGAGGAGGAGATACAATCTGTGGGAGAGGAACTCTCTCAGGTTTCAGAGGTGCAGCTGGAGGGGGAGCCCTCCCCTGCTCACATTCCTGGGAGCGACAGTCACCCTAGCATGAAAAGGGAGGGACAACTTGAGCTTTTAGACGCAAGGCACAGGCACAAGCGAGAGGTTGCGGGAGCCAAGCTTAGGCACTCAGCCCTATTGGCTCGACATCAACAGCTGTGCCCCGAGGCCCCACAGGAGAGGGGGAGACCTTCCCCTCCTACTCCTTAAGTTCAGAGAGTTGCCGCGCTTTCCCCCAAACGGAGACCAACTGACGTCCTAACTCTTAGAAACCCCTACTAGGCTGTGCCTTTGTATTTCGCCTGAGTCTCAGGCAATTAGCATCTGTAAGCTTCATTAGGTTGAATGGAATTAAAGCCTTGGAAAGCAGCCCTTTTGTCTGAGTGTTGATTCTGCCTATTGGAGGATTCGGAAGGCAACAGCGGCATTCCTTACAAGTATTATCAATATATACAAAAACGTGCTAAATGTATTTAACAGAGGGTTTGTATTAGGTAGAATAAGTCAATACCCGATGGAGCGTCTCTCCCAGCATGAACTTACCCGTACACTATGTTCACCATCCAAGGCTCTCCGCCAGGTGCCTCCTCCAAGGGATGCTCAGAAGGCGGCAACAAGGGAGAGGGCCTTCTCGGTGGTGGCCCCCCCAATTGTGGAATGATCTCTCTGACAAGGCCTGCCTTGCACCAACATTGTTATCTTTTCAGCTGTAGGTTAAGATCGTCCTCTCAGGCATTTGGCAGCATATGATGAGGTTTTAATCAGGTCCTAGATCTTTTTTATTGTTGCTAGTTTGAAATTGTTTTAGATGTATGTGTGTCTCTGTGCATGCTATGTGTTTATATGTCTGTATGTAAATGGTTTTTATAATGTATTTTTAAGGTTTTAATCTTTGTAAACCATCCAGAGAGCTTTGGCTATTGGGCAGTATAGAAATGTCATGAATGAATGGAAGTGCTATGCTGCTGTATGTTGATGGGGTTTCTAGTGAAAAATCATCTGGTACCTCTGTTTATAAGTTGGGGGAGACTGTACTATGTGTATATAGGAGAAGGCTGCATCTTATTTCCTTGTTAGTCAAATTCATGGATGATATGTCTATCTGTGGATATTATCTTTGATGTTCAATGGTAACAATATATTTCTGAGTACTGGACACTAAGGACAAATAGGCCATCACCTTCTTTGGTTGCTGTTAGAAAAAGAATGCTGAACTAGACTGACTGATACTGCAAGGCATTTTTTATGTCCTTCTACCCTATTGTATCTACTGGATATATGCAAACATAAACAAAACATTACATGCAAAAATTCTGATTGTACACATACAATCACCAGTTACATGCATTCAAAACCAATTAAGTAAAAAGAAAGTAAACTAATTATAATGTTTTAATATGTGAAGTCACTATCTTTTTTGTAGCCTATATTGGAAATACTGATAAATGCTATTTATGTATTATTTCTGTAGAAAACATTTGACTTCCACAAGTTAGAAGAAAAAATAGAAGTTTCTGTCATGCCCTGACTGGAGGAATCCTCCTCAAAGGAAGAGCTAGAGCTCCCAGAAACTGAGGGCACCCCAAATCTGTCTCTGGCCACGTTCGGATGATCGTGGGGACAAAAGAAGCCATTGTGGGTTGTTTCTCAGCCCCTGTGCATGACACACGTGTGATTTGCATAATTAAGCACAATGCAGCGTGGGTTGCCATGTCATCTGAACCCAGTACATGTGCTGCAGGGTAGTTTCTCAACCATCCCACAACCCCTAATGCAAGCCATGGATTCAGACAACACGGCAACCTGTGCTGCATCGCAGGTAATTATGTAAATTGCAGTCATATGCACAGGGGCAGGGGAAGAACCCATGATGAGTTCTTTCACCCTCATGATCGTCCAAACCCAGTCACTGTCACCTAGCAACCAGGAGGAGCCTGGGATTTCTGGGGAGATGGTTGCAGGCCTGGTTGCAGGGGGAGGGGACCCTGCCTCTGAGGCAGAGCCTGAGAAACCCCCTGGCCCTGAGGAGTATCGGTGCCTCAAGCGACAGGCCAGTAGGGGTCCTGTAAAAAGGAGTGTGCACTTGCAAAGAAGGAGTCCTCAGGAGAAAGTGACTCCACAAAAATAGAGCTCTGAGTAGAGAGCTCTAATGTACTGCAACTGAGCTGTACATGGGGCTCAGCCAGTGCTGATATTAAAAGTCTTCAGTGTCTGCCTAGCCAGTGTTGGAAACAACACTGTTCTTTCAGTTCCAGTGATGTCTACCTTGTCTCCTGGACCTTATCCTGTGATTGATGTTCCGTGCTACTGATCTTGGACTACTTCTCGACTCTGCTTCTGGACTGTGTAATATATCTGATTGCCTAACTGTGTTTTGATCTCTGCCTTCTATGTCGACCACTCCTGCCTTAGCCTGACCCCAATAGACTGAAACCTGTGTGTTTGAGCATTTGCCTGTTTCATTACCTTGCTTTTTGGTTAGCCTCTTCACTCAGAGACTCCTGCAACCAATGCAGGAAATTTCTGGTTTTATATTATTTTTTCCATATATATATTATCTTTAGTAATATTTATTTATCTATCTTATCTTTGTGTTAACGTGCAACTGGTTCCTGATTCCCAAAGTAGCTTTGGATATACGTTTTGTACAATAACTCCCCTTCCATAACCCAGTTTGCATGATCAAACAAGCCATCATGGCTTAAATAAGTCATGGTGAATGGAAGAACATAAGAAGAGCCATGGTGGATCAGACCAAAGGTCCATCCAGACCACCATTCTGTTCACACAGTGGCCAACCAGCTGCCCATGGGAAACAAGCAGGACATGAGTGCAACAGCACGCTCCCACTCTTGTCTTGTTCCTCAGCAACTGGTGTACATAAGCATACTGCCTCTGATACTGGAAGTAGCATACAGCAGTCAGGACTACTAGCCATTGATAGCCTTCTCTTCCAGGAATTTATCTAACTGCCTTTTAAAGCCATCCAAATGGGTGGCCATCACTATGTCCTGTGGTAGCGAATTCTATAGTTTAACTATGTGCTGTGTGAAGAAGCATTTCCTTGTTTTAATCTACCATTTCCCTAATTACCCGCCCAGGGTAATGTTGTCCAAACCCAGGTGGCATGGCTTATTTGAAAGGGAAACAACTCAAATAATACATGGGCTGTTGTAGGGTTATCAGTGTTCTGTTGAGTTTTACACACCTGAAGTAGCTCTTTGGACCACAGCCCTTGTCACCAGCTCTACATATCACAATAAAACCCACATAAATATAAGTGAATACTGCCTTTTCCTTAGTAAAACATTAGAAACTATGTTACAAACTGATCACGAAAGTCTGAAGTGAATTTCACATATAAATGGCATCAAATGTGCCATTTTTCAGTTTTCTGTGCCTACCTGAAAAAATATTTAACTTCTTATATTTCACAAAGAAGGGGTTTAGTACTTTTTTTTTCTTCCGAGCACAATTTATATTCCTGAAATTACCAAAACAAACAGGATATACCATCTTTCGTTACACCCTAAGTACTAACAGATCCTTATCGCTGATCTTTTCCTTCTCATTTTTCTGCTACATGTTGGCACCTGTTCAACAAAGTTGAAGGGGCCAACAGCTTGATTTAACATGTAGTCTCAGGCCATATGCTTGATATTTTTAAAATTTAACATACACAGCATTTATGTCCCAAAATGTGTACTTTAGCCTGAAAGATACTTGAAAAGCTTCCTGCTTTTTAATCCTGTGTGGAGACAGTATGTGGCTGGCAAGGGACAGAGAGGTCTCTGTAAAGTCAGAATGCATGCTGTGTTTGGCAAATTTAAAGAAACCCTTAAAAAAGAATTATAAAATGTAACAAGTCTTGTGCTTTTAGAATAAGGATAGGTTGCTTACCTGTAACTATAGTTCTTTGCATTCACACATATAGGTTCTGTGCCTGTGCAGAACTCCATTCGGGAGCATTCTAAAGCTGAGAAGCTGTTGGTGGGAACTCACCTTCCCAGTGCACACACTCGAAGGGCAAGGCCTCATTCTTCTCACTCAGTTCCCAGCATCTGCCACAGTGGTCATAGGAAATATGCTTACAGGCACTGAGCGTGGGGTGGCTAGTGGGTTGTGGAATGCACAGATGACCACTTGAAGAACTACAGTTACAGGTAAGCAACCTATCCCCCTTCTTTGTGGTCTCCATGCATCACACATATGGGTGAATAACCAATTGATTTACTCGTGGCAGGTAAGTGCCTTAGGTCATCATGGAGAAGAGGACAGCCCTGGCCAATGGAAGCATCCACACAAACCCTAATGTCCAATTTGTAGTGTTAGGCAAATGTAGATGGCTGCAACCAGGTTGTGGCCTGACATAGCTCTCATACCCTCAGGTCTATGAGGCAAGCCAATCACCTTGGCAAAGTAGGAACAGTGTGTTGGCTTGTGTGACCATGCAGAATGTGTTTGGCATAATAAAAGTATTTATGTCCTGAAGGTCTAATATGGGACAAAGTAGAGCAGTGCACAGTATACTCTCTGGGGGAGGGAAGAAAACAATGGAAACCTTTTTGAGCAATGGCTAGGATCAAGTGTCCATAGTGATGTTCCTCCATGATCCCTTAAACCACCTAGGTCTAGCACCAAAGTTAGAGTCAGAGGTGGGTTGGAGTGCTGAAAGCAGTCAAAGGTGCCATTTGTACTGCTCTGGGACCTTATGGTGAAAGCAGGATTTGAAATTAGAGGGTGGAAACAACCTCTTTGAGCCCTGAGCTAAGGCTTGATGGGAGGAACCTGATCCAGGAGAATATGAGGTTTGCCTATTGGATGATCCTTTATTTTATGATTGAGGGTGTGAATAGGGATGTCGTGGGAGTCCAAGAGGGAGGTGGAGTCTGGCAGACTCCCCCACGCTTGGCTCCCTGGACCCCGCTTGCTGAGCCATCGCAACTTACCGGAGCTGTTTGCTGGGCGCTCATGCAGTCTACAAGCACCTGGCGGCTGCCGGTCCCCTTAGCAAGCCGCCATTTTGTGTAAAAATGGCAGCTCAGGTTTCTCCGTAAAAGTAATGCTGTGCAAATGGTGCACATAAATGGCCATTTATGTAACATTACAGATGTAAATGGACCATCGTATAACCCTGCAGCAGGTTTCATATGCAAAATGGTGGCTCGCTAAGGAGACAGGTAGCCCACAGCGCTCACTGCCGAGCTGTCCAGGGGCTTGAGTGGGTATGGGTGGAGGCAGCAGCATCAGTGAGTGCCCAGTGACCACAGACAGAGGTGAGTCTGTCCATCCCTAAGTGTGAAATGGTCTATTGTGCTCCCAATCCCATTCTCTTGGCCATTGTCTTTATTGCCTGCACTCTGTCTTCAGCTTTATCTGTTTTAGCACTGAAAAAGCACTCCCAATCAAAGGAAAGGTCTTCAGTATGCATTCTGACCCCCTAGGTAAGGCTTGCTGATCTTAGCCAAGCATGCCTCCATATGGCTAAGGCACCAGCCGTAATCTTCGACCTAAAGTCTGCAGTGTGGAGGGAGGTATTAATTTGTTGTTTTGCCAGCTAGGAAGCATCACTTAAGAAGAACATGTTGGCAAGATCCTTCTTGTTCTTTGGCAGGTGCTTGAAGAATGCCCAGAGGAAGTGCTAGTACCTGGACCTGCAGGCCTGAAAGTTAACCATCTGGAGAGGGTCACCATGGAGTAAAATTTTCTCCCCAGAGCATCCAGCTTTTGGCTCTCCTTGTCCACTGGGGCAGTATAGAACCTTCTTCAGAGATTTGCTCTGAGCTGCCTCAATAAAAATAGAATTAGGACCCAGATGGTGGAACAAGAACTTGTGGTCTTCCTCCTGAACCCTGTAGAGATTTTCCAGCCACTTGGAGGTCAGTGGCCTTGATTATGGTTTCTGCTGTGAGTCCTTAGCTGCTTAAAGTAAAGCCAGAAGCATGGGAATAGTTACTGACAACTCAGATTGGACAACTAAAAAACGAGATCTTTGTTGGGAACTGGCTGTTGTTGAACTTGCATACCCAATATTCTTGGCATCCAGAGTCTGCTCAGTGTAGGGTCAGTTGTGCTTCATGATCTTGATCACTAACAGTAGCATCTGGACAGATGTGGACACTAACACTGAGCAGGCAGTACCTTACTGGTACCCTTCTGCATTGAAAGAATCCTCAGGTTGCTGAACCAGTGCCACAGTGTAGAGGCACTAGAGACCTTCGGTACTGAGGTGGATTGGTCCTGGGAGTGCCAGCATGACAGGAGCCTACAGCAATGTAAGAGGATAGATACTGCTGTTGGTACCAACCTTACCTGAAAAGCAGGATGAGACTGTTGTTGGGTCTGAATTTGCAGTAACAGCAGTACAGAGGAAACTGAGCCTGCAAGCAGCATTGAGGGAGCTGATCCAGAAAGGGTTGCCAAGAGGGTCATGATTGAAGTTGGTATTGGGGGTGCCAGTTCCATCAGTATCAGGTGTGTCAGTTCCATAGCAAGTTGAGATGTTAGGGAAGTAGGCACTGTTAGGGCTGTAAGCTATCCCAGTCCCACATTAGACAAAGTTATAGTTTTCACAGTAGAGACAGAAGAGGCTTCCAAATGCCATCCTTGATGCAAAGCATCCAACTCCAGGGATCTTGACAATCTATGCCAGTGGGTGCCATACTCTCAGTTGGTAGTGCCAGTACCTGGAGTACTGATTCTGACTACATTCCCAACTGGGATGTGGGTCACAGTACCATGGATATTCCCGAGACAACCGTAATTAGATCCCAGCTTCCATCTTCACGGTGATTTCTGATCCCATAACACTGGGAGAGATCTAGAATATCAGTGATATGGTGGTTCCCTCCAAATGGAGTAGAGGTAATCTGAGGATTGAGAGTAACAGGAGTCCAGTGAGCTTCAATGGGAGTCCAGGGACTGGCAAGGTAGGGACCTGCCACAGCACAGTGGGGGTCACCCCAATTCTGAGCTGATATTAACTCAACAGACTTCTTTCTTATCCCACCTTCCATTATGGAACCGATAACCAGAAGTTCACCAGAAGACGAAAGGCTGAGTGTTTGTCATACCTTTTTCAGTACTTGTATAGTGGAGCAGAGAAAAAGTGGGGCTGGGGGTATTCCTGGAGCAGGCACCAATATTGGTACCAAAGCCAACTTATCTGCCAGCTGTACTGAAACCAAGAACTGCACAAAAGCTGACTCTAGCTCTGACAGGAGAGGATGGTTAACTTCGTTCTTTTTAGGCTTCCCTGTCCTGAAAGACAGGAAGCGGGTGGATAGGTTAAGTTCTGGGGCTTTTGCAGTATGGACCAGGTTCAGTCCAAGTATTTGGACTCATACTTGGCATCACTGACAGTATGAAATTAGATGTCAATGAAGGCAATGGAAATATCCACATAGTTGCCTTTGGAGGTGCTGTAACAGGAGATCCCATCTGAAGGTGTGCTTGGAGTGATACACTGGATTCAGGAGGGAACAGTGACATATTAGGCAGTTTGTTGGAGCAAATATTTCTTGCTCTGCGAATTTGCCACAAAGTTCACAGCTTTCGGAGTATGATCCCAGAGGAGCACCCAGAGTCTGGAGGAACAGTGTCAGTGAACCTGTTTAGTAAACACCTAACAATGGTTCAGGGATCAACCTTATGGCCTTCCCCCAAATAGAGTAGACAAAGGGAGTGCCCATCTGTAGGGTGCTTCCACAAAGAGGGAACTTTCTAGATGGGGCCTTTAGGGCCAGAATCCCTAAGGCAAAGGAGGAACCCCAAGCAATATGAGTAAAATAAAAATGCAAAATAGAATGGTGGACAGAAAAAGAAAAAAGGAACTCAAAGTTAGACTGTATCTCTCAACTGAATTCTCCTCAGAAATAAGGAGTGGAGAACATGCCCTATGATGTGGCTGCAGCGGTCAAAAAAAAAGAACTGAGCAAGAAGAACAGGCCCATGCCCTTTGAGCATGTGCACTAGCGGTTGTGGGTTCCCACCAAAAGCTTCACAGCTTTAGAATGTTCCCAAACAGGACTCTGCACAGGTGCACAACTTCGATGTGTGATGTGCCGAGACCACGAAAAAGAGCTAGCTGGTGTTTGTCAGTGTGAAAGGGCCTACACATTCCAGAAAGGATCAAGGGAGAATAAGGAGACATCCAACAGCTGTTAATGGGATGTGGATCCAGGGCAATCTAGGTCACTAGTAGACATCAATGGTACTGATCTTATCTGATCATCTGGCAAAATCTAAGAGGAGCTTAATTTTACCTGACTTCCTTCTCTTCGCCAAAATATTGCTGGTTGAGGGTTTCCAGTTGCTTCACACTGGAAAGTCACAGTTCTGCCCAGTGCAGCCACCTGGTCACGAGGTTTCACAACAAAATGTGGTGGCTCTGAAGGAGGAAAAGTACAGTACAATTACAAGGATTATTAATCCAGTTGAAAGACTTCCTGACACTTACACATCATAAAAAAATATTGTTCAGTACCAAAAAGAGGACAAAAGATACCAATTTGTATAAACTTTGCATATGCTAATTTGTATGTATAGATATAATTTTATAGAGTTTATGTCCCAGCCTTATTAGCACTGTGATAGGTCTGGGTTTTTTTCTGTTTGTTTTTTTTAGAGAATTAAAACATTTTTTTTTATAATAAAAACAAAACAACTAATTAACCTCCATAAGCCAGCCAGCCTTTCTTTCTTTCTTTCTTTCTTTTCACAAAAATACAGGAGGTGGGAGAGAATCTAATTTCTAGATGTCACCAGAAAATAAAAGAAAAATTCCCCCACGTAACTGTACTTCTAACACTTCGGTAAAACCACAAAATGATGGCAAATGCATGGTTTAGATGCACAAAAGTCATCATCTTTGATTTACTGTAGTCTAGGAATCATTTAATAGCTTCCATAAGAAGCTTGGTTTTGATATAGGAAAGGATGCTCACTTTTTCCCCCCATTTTTTTTTCCCAATTTAACTCAAAGGCCCCAAGATTGCTACTGTGTAAATTATAACCATTTAAAAATCTTCAGTGCAATTACTGAAGAGGAATGAATTTAAAGCAACAGTGAGGCAGAATTCCTCCTTTCATTTACATAAGCAAGGGCATGT
Organism: Heloderma suspectum; assembly: GCF_057233095.1. Classification (NCBI taxonomy): domain Eukaryota; kingdom Metazoa; phylum Chordata; class Lepidosauria; order Squamata; family Helodermatidae; genus Heloderma; species Heloderma suspectum. Next base: position 72,258,614 of record NC_139460.1, on the reverse strand, counting down.
ACAAACAAAATATATATGTAAATGAAGACAAATTTGAAACATCTGCTCATCCGGACATTATAAATACTGGAGCATTGTCCAAACTATTTGATTTACACAGGCATAAATGGCCACTACATCTAGCAGTAAATAGAACGTCAAAAATTATGTCAGTTGCATTAAGCTATGGCAGTTGAGTGTATTAGGCATAGTAACTGAACTGGAGTAGAAGAAAATATTACTTTAACATTCTCAGTTTCAGCTTACCCTCTTATACTGCAAAGGAGAAAGCTTAAAAAGAGACATCTTACTGATTTCTATTTTTCAATCTTTAACTCCTCCATAATTTGAAAGACTAATTTTTCACACCCCTTTTCTTACTGGGTATTACTAGTAGGACATGTCACAACCATACTTCAACATTAGTTAGGGTTTGTTTTTAGTCTTTTCACAATCTTAATAATCATTTCTCCAAATGATTTTAGATAGTGACCATTTTATTCTAGATTGCATAAAGTGTGAATGCCAAGCAACTATAAAAGCTTTCCTGGATCAAACTAGTAGTTCTGTGTTCTCCTAGTGGGATACAGACTGTTTTTCAACATGCAGTGAGATCCTATAGAATCATAGGGTTGGAAGGGGCCTACAAGACCATCGAGTCCAACCCCCTGCAGGAAGCCTGATTCCCTAGCAGTCTCCCATCCAAGAACTAACCAGTGCTGACCCTACTTAGCTTCTGAGATCAGACGAGATCAGGCACACCCAGCCCTTAGCTATACTGTGATGGGATCCACAGGGAAAATAAGTAGTCTGAAAGCTAGTATTAGGTAAATGGGTTCTAAACTAGCATCAGAAGTATGGTTTGCTAGAAACAAAATGGCCTCATGATGGTTTTCCGGTCATTTTAAGTGACGTGGTTCTCTGTGGATCCCTGAATGCTACATGAGCAAAGAAACATAATTTTTAGAATTTTTAATTGTATCTATTGTATTATTTGAATACTGTTATATTTTTTGCTGCTTGATGTCTTGTAGACTATATTTTTGTTCATTTGTTAGGTTCTGGGCTGCTTTGGGCACAATTCCATGGAAAAGCGGCATACAAGTAAAAGATGATGATGATGATGATGATGATAATTGTGGTGTAAAAATATGTCTGATTTTATTCTTATGGTCTGTTCCAGAATCTTCACACCTTTTACAGTAAATAATGTAAACTAGGACTAGCAGTATTTTTTTTTTACTGTTTGTGTAGGGTCTGGATATTAATAAGCCGATGAAAGCTGAAACTAATCAGGCTGAAGTGATGATAATAAATGGGATTTGTGACCTGCTAAGATAGAGATCATCTACTTGTCTCAGTGTTCACATAGTTGTACACATTTTTCATGAGAAAACAGTAGCCTTTCATTCAGTCCTAACAACATTAATGGCTAGATTACTGCAATGTGCTCAGTGTAGTCATCTCTTCTCTTGATTACTGTTCACAAGTATAACCTGTTATAAAACACAGTAAGAATGAAAGGAGAGGAGACTCCAAGGTTTAATCCCATAGACGATTTAATTGTCCAACATTTTTTGAATTAAAATTCCTCCTCAAGGACAACTCTGACCAGTTCTTACAAAGAGAACCCAAAACTGTTACCCAGGGTGGCAGCCATTTTAGTCTGTAGCAGCACAAACTAAGAATTTTGTGGCACTTTGTCTCTTGTCAATACTGTCTTGTTTTTCATACCATCCAAAATGATGCAGATGTTGCGGAAGACCACACAGTTTTGGTCTTTTTGTAAGAACTGAGTCAGAACGAAGACTGTTAACTCAAAACAGGCAATAACAGCCTTCTGTGCACATTTGAAGGCTTTTCCCCTTCCCTATATTTTGTGCGTTTTCTACTTTCCTCCAACAGAACTCAGTCACTCAGCTCCTGGTATAATTCTGCACACTGCCCCTTTGTCACTCCAGATCATATAAGATCATCTTCCATTACATAATAGTACTTTTATTTTGCTTTTTTCATTAGCCCTAAATTCAAACAATGGTTTGACAGCCATGCAGATTTCTTTCTATCTTGCAGATGATTGTCAGCAACTCTGACACAGGAACACAGTACCAGTTCTCCAGAGGCTGGCTTGAACATAATTCAAACGGGTTGGTTCCAGCACACCTAAAAACTTTGTCTCTCCTTATATTATACTGAAGCCTTATATCAAAAGTCAGATTAAAGCAGTAGTGGGCAACTTGTGGTGCTCCAGATGTTTTGGCCTACAACTCTCATCAGCCTTAGCAAGTATAGCCAATGATGAGGGATCATGGTAGTTGTAGGCCAAAACATCTGGAGCGCCACAAGTTGCCTACACTTCAGTTAAGGAAACTTCCATTTATCTCACTCAGTCAATTTCTACAAATTTTTGGTAGTGTGCAGTAAATCCAGTGGAGTGGCAAGCTCGATGCGTGGTGAAGCAATCATATAGCCACATCTACATATGTCTGCAAGTATGGATTCACATCCATATTCTTAATGTATTAATTTGGCCACCTTTCCTTCTTTGATGCAGCTGCCAACAAGTCCATTTAGCAGCCATTTGCACTACCCCCAAAACTCCATCTGGCAAGTAATTGTATCATCATTCAAACAGCTTTAGCATTTGCGGAACAAAACTAAAGTGTTGAATCTATTGAAGTGCTGAAATGTATTTTGAAGGTATTTCCTTTACTCACAGCTTTTGCTACACCTAACTCTGAACGGCACCTCTGCAAGGCCCATAAAATGGAAGAATGTTTAAAAACACTGGGCCCAGATGTATTCTATTGCAGGGGTGGGCCATTTGTGGTCCTTCAGTTGTTTTGGCCTAGAACTCCATCAACCCTAGCCAGCACAACCAATGGTGAGGGTTGATGGGCACTGGAGGACAAAACATCTGGAGGGCCACGAGTTGCCCACCTCTGCTCTATTGTTATTGGAAGTGATGCAAAACAATGAAATGCATTTACCTAATTCACTTTTAGTTGATTAAACAATTCATTGTATTATAGAAGCATAACAAAAGCCTTAGGTTTTCAGGATACATGTGGAATAATCTACAATTTCATTTACACAAAACTTCATTCTTTTCAAGAAGGATCATCTTTACTATTTTAATTTTCATTCAGTTTTGGGATTTGGAATATATTATATTCCCTGTCGTAGTAATACATCAGACATACTGATTTAAAAGATGAAAAAGTTCAGATCCCATTACTAGTGTAGATGATTTAGACTTAAAAGATGTATTGATATGTTTCAAGCATTATCAAGTTCCAGTAACTGCTCAAGGAATATCTAGTGGTTTCAATAAGAAATGTGAATAATAAATACTTATTTCTTATTTCTGCCATCTTTTAATACAACTGGAAGAAAAGACAGCAGCTTGGATCCTAAGGTATGTTCACAGAAGGAAATTTTCTTGTCTCCCCATCCCCACTGCAGCCACCTGCACCCCAGGGGGTCCTCCTAAGCAATGTGGGGTGGGATTTGGGGGGATGCTTGGGAAGGGGAGAATCACCCCAAATTTGGCAGACCTCTACCCAGGTTTGGGTGATTGCTCAGCAGCCCCTCATAACCTACTTCAGGACACCCCACCCCCCCGGCCAGTCCTCCAGAAAGGCTATTTAGGGTTGCTGGTGACTGTGGGGGGAGGGGAGGAAATGGGAAACTTTCCTTCCATAAACTTCCCAAGTTAATTTATCTTAGCCTCCAACCCAATCTTTTCCCATCAAATTTGGTGCAGGGATGATAGATCTGATTCGTCTCTGCAGTCTGTGTTCAATCTCAATGCACATGTTAAACTGTGATTAAAGCTTTAGTTGACTAATCTACAGATGCAATCAATTACAGTTTGTAATCCTACTTTTGTTATTTTTAACATTGGCCCTGAGGAAAGGAATGCAAAAGATTACTATCTTGTTCACCTAATGAACAGTGAGTCCGAAAAAGGAAGTACAAGATTCAGAACCAAATTTTGATTACTTTGACCAGCCATACATATGGAACATTTCATTACTGTTAAGAATTTGCACACCTTTGAAAGGATGTGCATTTTGGCATTCTTAAAACCAGAATGAATCAAATGTACATTCAGTTAGAGCTGAATGAAAGCTTAAAAATCAGAATTCAGTATTAACAACAATTAAAACAGATAAAAATAAGCAAGCCATTACCTTTGATGCTTGCCATAAAAATTACCCATACTTCATGCAGAATGTGCCCTTTGCAGTCTGTCCAGTCAATTACATGTGAAAGCTGGAAGCTGATTTGTTGGTGGATATGTAAGGGTATGGATAGAAAGGGGGAGAGATGTTCCAGTCACATGGATAACGATGATTAGAAGATGGCGAATAAAATTTCAACTTACCAGATACAACTAAAAATAAAAAGAACAGAAAACATGGAATAAATCAATTAAAACATAAAATGAAACAAATTAAAATGAATACACTTTCAATTCTGTACACCACTTTGTGTGATGCTCTTACAGAAAAGCAGTATATAAATAATAATAGTAATAATAACAGTGATGTAAAAATAATTGTTTTTAAACCTACAGTATGATATTTATAAAAATGTAACTATTTGAAGACACAAACATATTCGGGACATGCAAGAAACAGTATGAAACAGATGGCTTATTGTAACTTGTTCTTTTTGGCTGTAGAGAAATCTCAGTTCTAAATCTAGCAATGTGAAGCATGAAGAATGAAGGAGATACGAGAGATGAGCTATGGTGTGAAAAAGATCTATCTCCCTGCTGAGCAGAGTGACAGGATCATATTCAGCATAATGCCACCCCCAGCCTCTATAACATGTGAAGTGATTGTCCATTACATACTACACACTGGGAAACAGAATAAAAATGCATTATAATGTCCCATTTGTTACCTAATTTATGAGTAATTTTCATAATCACCGTTAATGTTCAAGGTGATTATACTCCCTGCAAGCAAGAAGGGATGAATGAATACTCAATATATCTAGACAGAATTTGCTGGGTAAAGCAAGCCTTCTATCCCAGCTTTCCGTATTTGTAGAGCCAAGATTATGCTCCCCCACAATATTTGCTGTCCCTTTCTGTGAACAAAGACCACTTCTATAAGCACACCAACATGGAAAAGGTGAACTGAATATTAATCCAGAGGCCAATAAAATGATGGATTAATCTTCCCTCACCCACCAGTTTGAGAATGCTCTCAAGTAGAAATATTTTCAAAATTATCCACAATATGTTTTTTGGGAATGCCAGAGTTTTAACTTAGCTGTGGGCTGATTTCATCAAGAGCGCAATGGGGCCTAAATGCCTTAGGGATGCCAATCCAAGTCCTGCCTGCTATATTCATATAATTGATGCATATACCCTACATGATGGCTAGGGAAGCTTTTTCAGCCTAAGGACCAAATTGGCTCTGGGAAGCACACCAGGGGCAGCAACCAAGCAGTCAGAAAGGCTACCCCCACTGCTGGCGTACAGCCCCCAACATGTCTGCCTAGACCCCATTCACACACACACAGCTTCACTTGCCCCTTCACCTTTCCCAACAGGAAAGGGGATGAGGGAAGCCAAATGAGCCCTTGTTTTGAGCAGTGCTCCTTGAGGTGGTAGTTCAGTTAGGAGCTGCTCGCTGGCCCCCTCTCCATACTCTGAAGGAAGGGCTTTGGGTAGGGGAAGAAGACTCACTGGAGGCCTTCATGGGCCAGATGGGGAGGCCTAATAGGCTGAACTTGGCTCATATCCCGGAGGTTCCCTATCCCTGCTCTGCATCAACAAACTGAATTTACAGTCATTATTACCAAATACCATTAAGAAAAACTGAGTATTTTGCTTATATCGTAAGTGGAATAGTGACCTTCCTTAACTTAATGAAACTAAATTTTAAATTCATGGGGAATAGATAGAGAGCTCTCTTGATTTTGATAAATTTCACTTGTGGGATAGCAATGTATGAACAATGCTATCTATGAATATGGATACTTGAATCTTTGTTAACCAAAGAGGAAGGAGCACTATTCCTGACAGTGTCACTCATATGTGGTCTCTGACTGTCCCTGTTCTACCTGACTTGGGACTCAGATACCTAAAAGAAGCCTGCTCTTGTATTAACCTGTCCATATAATGTGTTCATCTGCCGATGTCCTCCATTGGGTTTCCCGCTATTTGAGGTGAGATAGGTGGAGACCAGTGAGAGGGCATTTCAATTGTGATGTCCCATGCTCACCTAGCACCAAAAGTGGTTATCTTTTTGATGAAAGGTGAAGATCTTTTTATTTCTTCAGACTTTAAAAAAATCATTTGAACTAGTTGAAGGGAGCATAAACATCCATAAATGAATCAATGAGTTTGGAGGTTCAAGCCTCTTTTTGATGTCCTCCCCTACTGTGCGTACTGTAAACACTTGAGTACTTCTGTATAGGGTGGACCCCTTTCACAATATCACCACGTTTAAATAGTTAGACTGTCCTATTAAGATACTTCTTGCCTGCAGGAGACATATATGCTTTCTGAACATGAAACTGTTCCTTTAGGAAACTGATGTGGGGTGGGGTGGAGTGGGTTAAACTTGGGAAGTTACATCTTGCCCCTGCACATAATGGTATAACAAAATGGATGGGACAAATACACTTAACAGTTCAATGCTTGCTAAACTTCTCCTTTTTATCAATTGCTTAGGATGATAAGAGTCAGCTTGTATGAGTATTTGGAATTCTCACAGTACAATGCTAACCTGCCATTATTGATGGCTGAAGGGGCGATGACCCTATTCCTCCATCAGCAGAAGCTCTTCTGGTGATGGTGGGGACTCTGCCACAGCAGAGGCCCCTATTCTACCCAGGTAGATGGAAAGCTACCACCAGAAGAAAGCCCCCAAAGATGCTCCACTTCCTGGAGAGAAGTCTGATTTGGGCCCTTCACCTATGCGAACCTGGAACTGGCATAGAAAAATTCCCTTCTGTTGTGACTAACTTGGATGGCCAAAGCAGTAGATTCACCTTGTTGCTTCCCCCTTGGCCCCAGTTAAGATGGCTCTGTTAGTAATTTCTAGAACATGGTTTGGCATATTGTCAGCACTTTCTTTACTCCGAGTTTTTATTTACTATAATTCAAAATCTGAGTGTGTCAAAAGTGTTCACTGTTAAAGGTGAAACCATACTTCTGTAATTTTAAACTATGCTTCAAAATCCTACTATAATCCTACAAGCCAACCTTCCCCAATCTGGGGCCCTCCAGATGTTTTGGACTACAACTTCAAGCCTTCTTGATCATTGGCTATGCTAGCTAGAGTGGATGGGAGTTGAAGTCCAAAATACCTGGAGGGCACTGGATTATGGAAGGCTTGTCTAAGCAACAATGTTCATACAAAAAAAACGCTAATATCTCAAAATAAAATTGCATTACATAATGTATTACATAAACATGTAAATAATTTTTTTTACCAAACCATCCACTATTTTAATAAATAAAGTGCAGAAAAAATATATAAGATTTTACTCATAATTGGTAAATGTCAAAGCATTCAGGTTTTTAAGGGATGTTTTGCATATCTTAAGTCCTTCAGTGCTCTCATTTGGCTTTCCCCTTTTAGGTAGAGATTAAAAATAACTACTGTTAAGCATGAGTACACTGTCGTAATTAGAAGGTAAACACCTGCAGTATCCTAACCTCCAATATAACATATTGAAAAAGTGTCATAATATTCCACCTGTCAAAATTCATTAGGCAGGAAAACATGAGTTTGTGTTCAAGTAAATAGCATATAGGAGAAGCTGCAGATGTGCAACAAAAATAAAATGGACTTTCAAGGCAGTAATCATACCACCTCTCCTAAACCTCAAAGCAATGTTTAACAGGACCTGATGATTAAATATGGCAAAAAAGGCTGGTAGTAACTTTAAGTGACATTTATTTCATAATATTTGTTGTGTAAAAACAAGAAGGACAGGGTCTAAACAGGGCAGATTGAAAGGATTAAATGTTACAAGCCAATTTTAGATTTCAGTATAATACTCAGATGCATTATTATTATGGTGGGACGTGGGATAAAACAGAGATTAATGGAAAGATATAACACTGCCTGGACATTCATACATGAAGGATTGTCTCTCCGCATATGACTCCACTCACCAACTGAGGTCAAGCCAGTCAACTAGCTGTTTGTGCCATCTTTTCAACAGGTTTGTCCAATGGTTGGTAGGAATTGAGTCTTTTCAGCAACAGTCCCAAAATTATTTATTTATTTAATTTGTACCCTGCCTTTCTACCAAAAAATGGCACTCAAGGCAGCTTACAGAGACAATTAAAATTGGTTAAAACAATAAAACAATACAAGAAAATACAATACAAAAAATAACGATTACAGAATAAAACAGCACCCAACCCAACAGACCCACTTACAAACCAAAGGCCTTCCTGAAAAAGCAGTCTTTGCCTGCCAGGGGAAGGATGGCAGTGAGGGAGTGAACCTAGCCTCCCCTTGGGAGGGGGGTTCCACAGCCTGGGAACTGAAAGGCCCTCTCTTGTGACACCATCAAGTGCACCTCTGAAGACAGCAGTCTCAAAAGAAGGTCCTCTATGGAACCTCCTCCCAGAAAAGCTACAGAAAGCATCCTCTCTACTGTTGTAAACTTTTATTATTTCATCGGCTTTTAATGAAATTATATTTTTCTGAGGTGTTTTGTTTCATGCATAATATTGTAGTGGTTTTAAATATTGATTTTGTAATTATTATATTTTTTGTTGATGGTACACTGCTTTAAGCTTTTGGAAAAGTGGTATTTAAATAAATTAAACAGACAAATAAATGACCTATGCATCTGCTTAACTTTAGTTTGTTATGACTGAAGGTAGATTCACACAACCATTTTTTCAAGGTTGAAAAGTTACTACGAAGTGTATTTTCACCTGAGATCATGCTGAAAGGACCTTGTGAAAGAACCTGCATGTGGAGAAACAATTTCACCTGTGAAAGTGACCTGCGAGCTGCAAGATACATGCAGTGCTACAGGAGACAATGATCTGGCTTCCTCATCTTAATGAAGCAATCCATAATAAAATCAAGTAAAATTCTGTCCTTGTTATGTTAGCTCAACTTTTTTTGTTTGTGCAGAAACTAGAGCAATGGACCTGTGTAGAAGCATGCCTCTTCATTGACAGCTTGTGTGCACTAACTAATTTTTAGCGCCACGGTTGTTATTTGATTGGTAGACTGGATTAGGAGGCAGAATTTTGTCTTCTTTATTTATGTGGTGGTGGACTACTGAAGTTGCATGCAACTGAACTGTTTGCTGCACTCTTCAGTCCTAGTTCTGGCTAGATTCCTTAGCCCATCCATTCTCTCTCCCTATGCCTTGGTCCTGTATATATATGACTACCTTTACCATACCTAAGACTGCACATTTATCTGGCAGTAATCTATGAGCCTACAAATCTGCTTGCCAGCTTGCTACTGCTGAATACATTTTTTACTCTGGTGATATCCCTGGGATATAGTAGTCATCACACCAATGCTCAGAGAGATTTGGAAGGAGCAAGTTTTGTCACTGCTTTCAAAGCCTCTCAGTATGTCAGTGAGGTTTTCCCACTCCCATTTCTTTCTCCAGACTCTAAGGAAGGTTGGATGAGCTGAGCCATAGTGAGACTAAAAAGCAATAAGATGATTGACTGTTCTCCAAGGCTCTCTGAAGCTAAAGCAAGAGAAATTCCCCCCACTCTTCTGCAGGTTCTGGAGAAGATAAGGAAATGTTAAGTCATGCTAGGTCATGAAGCCAAAACATGTCACAGCTTTGCAAAATTCCCAAAGTTAATTGCTTACAGGGTTAAAGTGTATAATGTTGTAGTTTTGGTATTTATTTTTATGAATTGTTGTGAACCACCCAGATAGCCTCCACGATTGGGCAGTATATAAATTAAATTATTATTATTAATTATTATTATTATTACTACTACTACTACCACCACCACCACCACTACTACTACTACTGCTAACAACAACAGCCTCGACTCCCATGTTGAGGGAGGACATGGCATCCTGGGGAATAAAATGACACCTGCTGGGAAAGGGTAAGCTTTGCTCCCCCCTCCAGGAAAAAACCAGTCAAAAGGTCCCTCAACTTTGCAGCCTAAATAATTGGGGGGATCAGACTTCTGGCTCAGACTTAATTATGAGCATATGTGTATAGAATTAGACTACATGCCCATTTTTTTAAGTTTCAGATTTGTTTTTAACTTGTTCCTATGGGGAACATTTCAAGTCTTCCCATTTCTACCTCAGAGCAGAGACTGACCATACAGGACGAATCTGATCTTCCAGCAACAAGGCAAAGAAAGATTTGCTTTCTTCATTATCTACCACTTTCCCTGTAATACGTGAAGTGGTCTTATGTTCTTGCAAGTATATGTTGTCAAACAGCATTTGCTTCAGACAACTTAAGGAGCTTCCTTTAAGTTTACTGATACAAGACTTGCATGTTCAAGCCTTCTAAACGTAAACAAGACCTTCCGTCAGATTTTAGGAAAGCTACTACCATATTTGACATGCTTGTAGTTTTACCAAGCAGTATGTAACATCTCCCCTTCATGGATCACTGCCTTGTTGTGGCGAAGGGGCTTGTGTAACTCAGTGAAGCCAAAAGCTATGCCGTGCAGGGCCACCCAAGACGGACAGGTCATGGTGGAGAGTTCTGACAAAATGTGGTCCACTGGAGAAGGAAATGGCAAACCACTCCAGTATTCTTGCCAAGAAAACCCCATGGAACCCCTTATGATACATAAGGCTAAAAGAGATGACGCCGGAAGATACACTACTGGGGAAGAGCAGAGGGAATTTCCAAGTAGCACCAGAAAGAGTGAAGCGGCTGGGCCAAAGCCGAAAGGACACTCAGCTGTGGATGTGTCTGGTGGTGAAAAGAAAATCCGATGCTGTAAAGAACAATATTGTTTAGGAACCTGGAATGTCAGATCAATGAATCAAGTTAAGCTGGAGGAGGTCAAACATGAGATGGCAAGACTGAACATCGACATCTTGGGAATCAGCGAACTAAAATGGACAAGCATGGGCGAATTTAATTCAGGTGACCATCATATCTACTACTGTGGGCAAGAATCCCTTAGAAGAAATGGAGTAGGACTCATAGTCAATAAAAGGGTGAGAAAAGCATTACTGGGGTACAATCTCAAAAATGATAGAATGATCTCAGTACGAATCCAAGGCAAACCATTCAACATCACAGTAATTCAAGTCTATGCCCCAACCACTGAGGCCGAAGAAGCTGAGGTTGATCGGTTCTATGAAGACCTACAACACCTTCTAGAACTAACACCAAAAAAAGATGTCCTCTTCATCATAGGGGATTGGAGTGCCGAAGTAGGAAGTCCAGAAATCACCGGGATAACAGGCAAGTATGGCCTTGGTGTTCAAAATGAAGCAGGACAAAGGCTAATAGAGCTCTGTCAAGAGAACACGCTGCTCATAGCAAACACTCTTTTCCAACAGCACAAGAGGCGACTCTACACATGGACATCAACAGATGGTCAATATCGAAATCAGATTGATTATGTCCTTTGCAGCCAAAGATGGAGAAGCTCTATACAGTCAGTAAAAACAAGACCTGGAGCTGACTGTGGCTCAGATCATGAGCTTCTTGTTGCAAAATTTCGGCTTAAATTGAAGAATGTAGGGAAAACCACTAAACCATTCAGGTATGACCTAAATCATATCCCTTATGAATACACAGTGGAGGTGAGGAATAGATTTAAGGGATTAGACCTGATAGACAGAGTGCTTGAGGAACTATAAACGGAGGTCCGTAACATTGTTCAGGAGGCAACAACTCAATCCATCCCAAAGAAAAAGAAATGCAAGAAAGCAAAGTGGCTGTCTGATGAGGCTTTACAAGTAGCTGACGAAAGAAGGGAAGCAAAAAGCAAGGGAGAAAGGAGAAGATATATCCAACTGAATGCAGAGTTCCAGAGAATAGCAAGGAGAGACAAGAAGGCCTTCTTAAATGAACAATGCAAAGAAATCGAGGAAAACAACAGAATGGGAAAGACTAGAGATCTCTTCAAGAAAATTGGAGATCTCAAGGGAACGTTTTGTGCAAAGACGGGCATGATAAGGGACAAAGAAAGCAGAGACCTAACAGAAGCAGATGAGATTAAGAAGAGGTGGAAAGAATACACAGAAGAACTATACAGGAAAGATCTGAATGTCCCTGATAGCCATGATAGTGAGGTCACTGAACTTGAGCCGGACATCCTAGAGAGTGAAGTCAAGTGGGCCTTAGGAAGCATTACTAATAACAAAGCTAGCGGAGATGACAGTATTCCAGCTGAGCTATTTAAACTCCTAAACGATGATGCTGTTAAAGTGCTGCACTCAATATGCCAACAAATTTGGAACACTCAGCAGTGGCCACAAGACTGGAAAAGGTCCGTTTACATTCCAATTTCAAAGAAGCGCAATGCCACAGAGTGTTCAAGCTACCGTACAATTGCGCTCATTTCACATGACAGCAAGGTTATGCTCAAAATCCTACAAGCTAGGCTTCAGCAGTATGTGAACCGAGAACTACTGGAAGTACAAGCTGGGTTTCGAAAAGGCAGAAGAACTAGAAATCAAATCACCAACATTCGCTGGATCATGGAGAAAGCAAGAGAATTCCAGAAAAGTGTCTATTTCTGCTCCATTGACTATGTTAAAGCCTTTGATTGTGTGGATCACAACAAACTGTGGCAAATTCTGAAAGAGATGGGAGTACCAGACCACCTTACCTGTCTCCTGAGAAACCTGTACGAGGGTCAAGAAGCAACAGTAAGAACCGGACATGGAACAATCAATTGGTTCGAAATTGGGAAAGGAGTACGACAAGGCTGCATATTGTCGCCCTGCATATTTAACTTATATGCAGAGTACATCATGAGAAACGCCGGGTTGGATGAATTACAGGTCGGAATTAAGATTGCTGGGAGAATTATCAACAACCTCAGAAACGCAGACGATACTACCCTAATGGAAGAAAGTGAAGAGGATCTAAAGAGCCTCTTGTTGAGGGTGAAAGTGGAGAGTGCAAAAGCTGGTTTGAAACTCAACATTAAAAAAACTAAGATCATGGCATCTGGCCCCATCACTTCCTGGCATATAGAAGGGGAAGAAATGGAAGCAGTGACAGATTTTATTTTCTTGGGCTCCAAGATCACCGCAGACAGTGACTGTAGCCATGAAATTAAAAGACGCTTGCTCCTTGGGAGGAAAGCTATTGGAAACCTAGACAGCATAGTAAGAAGCAGAGACATCACCTTGCCGACAAAGGTCCGTCTAATCAAAGCTATGGTTTTCCCAGTAGCAACGTATGGCTGTGAGAGCTGGATTATAAGGAAGGCTGAGCGCCGAAGAATTGATGTGTTCGAACTGTGGTGCTGGAGAAGACTCTTACAAGTCCCCTGGACTGCAAAGAGGTCAAATCAGTCAATCCTAAATGAAATCAACCCTGAGTGCTTATTGGAAGGGCAGATACTGAAGCTGAAGCTCAAATATTTTGGCCACCTAATGTGAAGAGAAAACTCCCTGGAAAAGACCCTGATGCTGGGAAAGATTGAAGGCAAAAGGAGAAGGGGATGGCAGAGGATGAGATGGCTAGATAGCATCACCGATGCAATGAATATGGACTTGAGCACACTCCGGCAGAGAGCGCAGGACAGGAAGGCCTGGCGTGCTATGGTCCATGGGGTCACGAAAAGTCGGACATGACTTAATGACTGAACAACAACAACAAGCATATTGAGAAATCAGAGTTCATCAGTACAAAAACTAATTTGGAGAGAAGATAATGGATTTAGATACCTTTTATTTCTTATTAGCACAAACACAAACATAGTGGGTTTACATTTTCGTAATGGCATAGCTTTCTAGAGATAAAAGTTGATTGCTTGGCAAATAGCTTAAAGATGGGAAATCCATTTTGATTCTTTTTATAATAAGAAGCACAGTAATTTTCTTCTTTGGTACAGACCTTGATTTCTTTGTGAATGGAACTAGGTCCACTATGATAATAACTTTTTGAGTTCATACTAAGACAAAATAGGTAACTGCTGTAGCAAATACGAAAGAGAACTACTACCACTGAAAGAGAAGTATGGGGCTAGACATTAGAGTTGATTTGAAATGTTACAGAGAATTTTAAGCTAAGTTAACAATCCTTTGGCCCTGAACGTGCTGCAGAGGGTGTATCACCTTGTGCTCAAGGGGGAACAGCATGGTTTGCTGCATTAATCCCTTGAGTCTAATTCTTTTTTTCTCAGATCCTTGTGGCAGTAAAGCAGAAGGGATTGCTGGGGAGGAGGAAAAATTGGTCTTGGAAGCCCAATTTGCCCTCAAGGATCATTTGGCCTTTCAGTGCCAAAGATCAGCAAAGACAGAATCAGGTTCATATGATAAATTTGAACACAGTTCCCTTCCCTTCCCTTTTTTGTTTTCATTAGTCCCTGCTTGTAAGATAGAAATACAAATTCATGTGTTCCATTTCTGTGACAGGGAGAAAGGGTTTTTAACCATTGATTTAGGTTGTTTGATTTAAGCATATGCTTTCTTAGGGTCAAATTGACAGGACATCATTCCAGTAATTGTGTGGTTTTTTAAATATACTAAGGGAGCAATCCCAGACAGCAGCTAGACGGCCATAGGATATCTGGTTTTCCGGGAACTGACCTCCTCCACTTCCGCGCTGCCTCGGAGTCAGCATGGAACAGTCCATCCTCTGCACTCGCAAGAGCAGCGAGGAGTGGCCGAAAAGGGGGGCTCCAGGGGGGGCGTTCCGGGGTGGGTGGAAATGCCTGTACGACACATCCAATGTGTCATACAGCAGCCTCCTCCCCCGCTCAACCCTCCTGAGGTTAGACAGCCGCATTCAGCTGTTTAGCCAAAAATGCAGGGCAGGAGAAGCACAGAGCAAACGATCCCCTCTGTGCTCCTCCTGCCCTGCATTGGATAGGCGGTCGCCTCTGAGTTCAGAGGCGGCCGCCTATCTGAATAAGATTGCACCCTAAATAGCAACGGTGGGAACCACAATCTGGATTGGAACCTGGTGGGGGTTAGTGGATCTTTAATCATTTGCCTCCTGCTGTGGTCCTGGACTGCACCAGGAGCAAAGAGTTAGGATATTCCCAAGCTTCTTCTCCAGAGTCCAGATTAGCCCCTGTATTTTTATTTATTATTTTATTTATTTCATTTCTATACTGCCCAATAGCCGAAGCTCTCTGGGTGGTTCACAAACATTTACTGTACTTCCAATTTACTCTAAAAAATGAATTCATGGAGTTGCTAACTGTATGAGTGGTATCATTTATTTTTATTGTTTTACTTTATTATTAATTTCTATACTGCCGAATAGCCAAAGCTCTCTGGGTGGTTCACAATCATGTCTACTTTACCCCTTCATTTGGTAAAACTAAAGTTCATATATAGAGTAGCCTAGCAATATGAAGAATTTTGTTCAATATTCTGCTTTATGAACCACTGCAAATCACTATAGAACTTTGCAAGTCTACAATCTAGAAACATTTACACACAAAGTTGTTTCGTCTATGTAAGCCCTTTGGAATTCATGGGATCACCTGTATCCAAAGTACCTGGACATTTTTTTACTTCAGGTGTATTGCTTCAGTTATAGACTTAACGTTTCACCATTATTACAAGAATAAAAGTAAACTCTCTTGATGGCATCCATGCATCTCATTCGAGGAAGAACTAGCAGATCTTGGTATTGAAAAAGAATAACTTTTATAACATGACTGGAATTGGAGGAGCATTTTGCGGACAGTAATCTTAGGTTTAGCTACCAGTCTTCTTAACATTCAAATCACAGGGTCAAAGAACCAGAGGAAAGGACCAAAGGTTTTAATTTACTATGAAACATAGCCAGCACTCCCTTATACTTCAGACCATAATGAAGTATACAGTAGGTGAAACAGAGAAAAGTTTTTATACCAAATAGCTGAAATGACATATGAAAATTTTCCCACTTCATTTCTAAAAATGGGACCTACTGTTCTTGCATTAAGCTCTTCAGTGTAAGCATCAGTGCCTGGCAAATAACAAAGCAACCCAGAAAGTTTGCATTTTTATGCACAGTCTAGTGAACGATGATCTCACTACAAACCACATTGATTTTCTTAACAACCACAAATAGGCAGTGTTGAGATAAGACGTATCAAAATAAGTTTGAACAAACATTGTGAAGTCCAGATCATCCGAGTCTAGAGACTAACTCATGAGGAAGAGGTAACAAGACAGAAGATCACAGTGATTAGCTGAAGGGCAAAATTGTATGACATCACTGTCTGCCTTCTAGCCAGGAAAGGAAGCAAGGGATTATCTGAAGAGTGAACATCTGGAATGCATATATAAAGCCATGACAGATTTTCACACATACTCATTCACTGGGCTCTGCTACAGTTTTGCAGTGCAATAGAAACAGTAGTCCTGTGACCTGTTTTCTCATATTAATATTTGAAATAATTGTAAGTAACAGTACTGATCTGGCTTGTTGTCCTAACACAAGGCTCTCTCTTTTAAGAAGAAGAAATTACCAATATATGCTTGTCTTTCCATTAGCTGTAAGAAAAACAATTACTGTACCAATGTCTGAAGTACCGGAAACACATAAATACACTTCTTGTAATAAAAGTACACTGGCCAAAAAAGAAAATTACATTATTTTCAGTGTACTCTTTCAGTGGGATTGCAGGGACATAGATAAAAAGTTTTCCCCATTTTGTTAACCCTAAAAGTATTCATATTACTAATAATATGCTTCTAAGAGCACTAGAGTAAAAAATGCCTTCATTTTCCATTTTCATGATGGAGCATAGCTCGTTCCACACACTGAAAGAAAATCATATTTGGAATGCTTCAATAGTTCAAGAGAAATCCAGCAATCAAATCAGAGTGATCTTCCTGGTTTTTGGTAATGCAAGTTTCTGCAGTGATTATTTATAAGTCCAATAAAATTACTGTTTAAAAAACCCATTTTCTTTTCTTCTCAGAGTATAAATAGTATCACAAAGTAATCTTTACCTTGAACTGTTAAAGTTGCTGATGCTTCTGCTTTTCCAACCATATTTTCTGCAACACAAGTGTAAGAACCCATGTCTCCTGCCATAACTTTTCGGATTTTCAAGGTGTGGTCATCCTGGATTTCATATCTGAATCAAAGAGATAGAAGTATATCAGATTGATTTGGTCCACTGTTGTCTCAAAGTAGAACAGGGCTGACTTAGCCACAAAGTGATTGTAAGCAATCAAGGTCATCTGTAGTAGCATCAAAGGTTCTATGTTAGTTAAGTGAAAAACTTTAATAGGCCTAGAGCGTCATTATTTCAGTAATTAAAATATATTTATGTTTTCTTCTTATGCATTTTCTATGTGAGAAAGATTAGTGGTGGTAGGAGGAGGAGGAGTAGAAGATGATAAAAAAATATTAAAGTTTAAAATTTGCCGGACAGGCCTAGAAAGGCAGGATTGAGAAAGAAACCCTCTTCTCTGATGATGGCAAGTGAGAGTCAGTGATGTTACTTCCTAGGCTGCTTGCTCTTCAGGCCCACAACCCTAGAGCAACAGTTGGTCCACAATTATTCTGTACATGGAGCTTCAATTGGCCTGGCCAGAAGTGATGAGGCTGCTAGCACCAAACATAAACGGTAAACCTCTAGCATGTTTACAGAGAGGGTAATGGACATAAAGTATAAGCACACAGACCCATCTGCTACATGCTCCTTCATTTAAGCAAGTGGGACACTAATAGGGGTGGAAGAGTATGAAGAGTAAAAGGGAATTCATTTTCCTCTTCTGGTAACATATCCATCTCTCCTATTTCATATGGGGAACTGGGATTAGGAGCTTTGCATCTCATTTTCTCAGCTTCATGAATCCAACTCCATGTCTACTCCAAGTAAGTTCCGCTGTGTTCAGAAGAGCTTATTACCAAGAAAGTTATTACCTAAAATTGTAGCCTGAGAGACTGAATGCTCTATCCAATGTCTGGGAGATGTCAGGTGTACTTTTAATAAGACACATGCACACACAGCATGTCAAACATAATATTAAACTTACAAGTACAAAAATGACCCAGACCATTTGCATGATCTGGTGTGTTTTTATGTGTGGGAGGTAAGGAAGTGGTGAGAGAGGAATAACTTTGCATAAGAAGGATTGCTCTTTCCCTAAAATTTCCCTTGCTCAGAAACCAAAAGGGAAGCAGTCGGCAAAACCTTTTGGAAAAAGTTATTCTATAATTACGCAAATTTATCAATAGAGTAAAAATATGAGGATGAATTGGTTAATGATTCTTTAATTGTGTTGCATCCCTAGATAAAATAAAGATTGGTTCCAATAATAGCATAAAATGTTATTTTTAAATTAGCAAAACAACTAAACATTTTCTATTACTGAGGCAGTTAGTCCTAGCCTGGAACTACTCTTTGTAAACTGTGGACTCCAGCTAGGGCATCCCATGCACAAAACAACAGTACGCAAAGTGGAACTACTTTGAAGATGTTTATGACAGTAGTTGGCTGGATTTTTAAGATTTAATCAATGCCAGCTTCATTTCTTCCCCCCAAACCCCTCCCCTGCCCCATTTTCAAACAAGCAGTTTAAGTTTGCAATCCTATACACATTTACCGAGGAGTAAGTTCCATTAAACTCAATGGGGCTTACTTCTGAGTAGACATGTATAGGATTGCACTGTAAGTATGTGACTGTGCATTTGCATGCATGCAAATTCTTATGGAATTATGTTGTAGTACAAGTACAGATATATCACAAAAAGACAGGTATGCCCTTCTAGTCACAAAGTCAGATAATGTAACCTCAACTTTAGCATGAAGTTTGAAAACTTATTTGCCTGCTTATTTACTATTTAGTGTTATTTATTTATGTAAAACATTTATACCCACCTTTCCTCAACAAGCTCAAAGTGGGTAACATAGTTTAAAATAATATCTTAACAATTTTTAAAACAATTCAACAACAGCAATAAATATGATGAAGCATCCATAAAACAAGAAAACAGCAGGAAAATAAAACATATACACCATCAGAAACAACATAATGACAACAATTAAAACCACTTCAAAAAGGGAGCAATGACTTATAGCCCAAAAGCCTTTCTAAAGAGGAAGGTATTGACCATCCTATGGAAGGCCATTAGAGAGAGGGTGAAATGAGTGTCCCTTAGGAGAGATTTCCTGAACCTGGGTGCAGCTACTGAAAAGGCCCTCTCCCTGGTCTCAACACACAGAAGAGCCTCTGGCGATGAACTTAATTTGCCAACAGGTTCATACAGAAGAGCCTGGCTGCAACATTCTGATCCAACTGTCGTTTCTGAGCTGGACCAACTGTCGTTTCTGAGCAGTCTTCAAAACCATGCTTATGTAGAGTACATTGCACTAATCCACATGTGTTGTAACAAAGGCATGTACCACCCTCGACAACTCTACAGTCTCTAGGAATGGATATTTTTTGATGCACCAGCCTAGGCTGGAAAAGGCCCACCTGGTCACAGACAACACCTAAGCATCCAAAGTCAAAGCTGGGTTCAGAAGACACTCGCCCACACACACCACAAAATGGGGTTTTCAAGGGGAATGTCCTGTCCAACACTGGTTGAACATTCCTAGATCAACTCTATCAACCAGGAACACCTCTCTCTTTTCTGGATTTAGTTGATATATCAACTCTATCAACCAGGAACACCTCTCTCTTTTCTGGATTTAGTTTAGATTTGTTTGCACATATTCAATGTATTACGGCCTCCATTCAGGAGCTTTACAGTCTCCTTGGAATGAGATGGAAAAGGGAGATGGAGTTGGGCCTCATCCGTATCCTGGTGACATCAAACTCCAAATCCCCAGATGATCTCTCCCAGTAGTCTCATGTAGATATTAAACAGCGTGGGTGAACAAAATGGAACCCTGTAGGACCCTGTAGGCCTGTCATGGATATCAGAAAAATATGGATTTAATTCCGTCCTTTAAAAAAATCCTCAAAGCCTTGGCATTCTTATCCAGGCATCTTTTTACTTAGTTTAAAATATCCTTAAAAAAAAGAAACAAGGTTTTTTGTGTGTTTTTTTAGAAATACAAGGTAACAATGATATAACAACAAAAACATCAACAGGCGCAGCCTGTTTTACATTATTCATCACAGGTTCTATACATATTTTAGGATTACTGTTGCTGAACATACCATTGTTGTATATATTTTAAGCTCTATTATAGCCACAAAATGATCATTTTTCAATTATTAACCTTGCTAGTTATTACATCCTTCCAAAAATAGGACTGTGCACTTCATGGATGCTGGTCTGTAGACCCTGCATTAATGCATGTAATGATGGGGAACCATGTTTCTAAGAATGAGTCCTACTTGATTGCCCCTCTTAAAATGTGACTTTTTGAACTTTGTAAGATTCTGAACTGTGTTCACCCTGCTGTCCTAGAAATCTTTGTCTTTTAACCTTTAGGATGTTTGTCCTTCTCTCCCCATTGGAGCAAATGGGAGCTTCCCCCCCCCCATGCTAATGGGAGGTGTGGGCCCCGAACTACATCAGAACTATAGCAGGGGCCAGAGGGGTAAAGTACATGCCAGAATACTGATCCGGATCGGTCCTGTGTATTTGAGCTTACTTTTTAAAAGCCTTTCATGCAATTGCTAATTGTGTGAATGGTTTCTCATCTAGTTAGGTTCTCACTCAAGACGGAATTTACTATGTTTATGCTATCACATGCTGATATATAGTTCAAACCTTTATTTTCCCTAGCCAGATTTTAATGTAATAGAATTCTAGTTGCAATTTGAAAATAAGGAAAGTTGTCAGGATCATTATGATTGTTTGATGTCAAGCAAGACAAACAGGCCAGTCTTTACACAAAAGAATAGGGGTCACAAATCAAATGTGACAACAGCAGAAATGGTAATACTCAAAAACCAGTTGGGAAACATTTCAGCCTCACACGACACTCTGCAACTGAATTTAAAGTGGCAATCCTTGGAGAAAGGAACTTCAAAGGGAGATTGTAATATGAAACCGCTGAATTAGATTCATTAAGAGGTTCTGTTCTATTATCTGTGTCTAAAATTGGCATAAACATTTCTTTTCATTGGTTTAGAGAGCAATGCTACAGACCCTGGGCAGGCATCCTAGGGATGAAAGGATAGCTCGGATTCCCCCTTGTATGACTGGCAACATTGTTTAGATTCCACCTTGCGAGATTGGAGATCCAACTCTCTTCCTCCACTCCCTTGCAACTGGCGTGGAGAAAACCACATTGTCTGCCCTCTGAAGTCAGAAAAGCGAGCTCTGAGGAGGAGGAAAGGGGGCACTCCAGTGGGAGGCTGGAGAGGCTAGGATACAAGTTATCTTCAGCCTCTTCCAGCCTCCTTCCCTCCCCGTCCCAAGTGTCCTCACAAGACGGGCTAAAATGCCCATCTAGCGAAATCTGCAGGGCAGAAGGGCAAGGAAGCAAAGATTAGCTCCACCACTCCTCCCACCCTGCATTGGATGAGCAGGTGCCTCCAAGTTTGGGGGCTTTGAATCACCAAGGGTACAATAAATAGGATTGTGCCCTTAATTAGTTTACCAGTGCCAGGATGTCTGTGTTAGACTAACAACTGTTGTTGTTTCTTTAATGGCCACTGTTAGTCACTGTCTGCTTTCTGCATTTCATTTCCCTCTGTTCTCGCTATTTACAACTCTCCCCCACAACCATGTGTATACTTCATGCATCCAATGAAGTAGACTGCAATCTTCCCTTCTGGAAATTCAAGCACACAGTAAATCACAGACCAATAATACACCTGACTTCTTCTAAAAAATTATTGAAGTCTATCATACCTTGCTTTAGGTAATTCTCCATCATCTTTTCGCCATCTTACTGTTGGCACTGGATCACCACGTGCCTCACAATTAAACTCTGCACTGTCATCCACAGTTACAGCCAAATTACTTGGTCTCTTCACAAATGATGGTCTTTCTAAGGGAAACAAATTAGAGTGAAAGAAATTATGGGAACATGACACATTCAAGTCCCAAGATGCAATTATTTTACATAGCAGTCTGAACAGAACAGCACTATGACAGTTTGATTAAAAACATGGCAGAGACAACCTAAAAAACAAAACACGTTAGCACAAAAAAGTGAGCCAAAGAAGAGATGCTGAACACCACCCCACTCAACTCGCAAACCAGTCATGGGTTTGTGATCGGGCCATTCAAGTGCCCACAAACTGCAAGGTGTTTTGTGATCAACAGGCATCTTGCATTGACCTTATGCGTTTGTTATACCTTCCCTCCCTGCCAACTCCTATCATAAGCAAAGGGAGGTAAGCAGCAGTGAAAGGAAGCATAGGCCCCTTGCCTGCTAACCTGTTAGGAAGTAGCTCTCTTTTGAGTGAGCAGTACTGACTCCATTTTGAGACAGCCAAAAAACCAGGCATCTTCATCCCCAGCCTCAGCAAAGGTGGGAGAAAGGTACAGGAATGGGGTTGAGAGCATCATGCAAGACTAGATCAAACAATTCAGTTTCTAATGGACTTCTTAAAATGCATTGCCCAAAGGCAAAGTTGGGGGTAAAAGGTCAGCAAAACATGAATGTTCTGGATAGCAAAAGTGATATCTGGTAAGTTACCTAGTCAACTATCTGCAAAATGCTCCCATTGTTGAACTCCAACAATTTTCAACTCCATCGTTGAACTCCAACAAGGTTCAATTCCATTGCTGAACTTGGCACCTGTCTTTAAGACCGTCATTAACATTCAATGTCATTTTTGGTAAAAGAATAAGAGATAGCAAGTAGGACTTCTGTTTCCAGCAAGTACAGCCATCATCCCCAAGCACCCTCTTTTGTTATACAGGATGGAAGGCCAACTCAGTCTTTACCCCATAGCAAGTAGCACCATTTCCAGTGCCTATGAGCTCTGTCTGGCTCGTCAAGGTTGTGATGTCACTGCCTTTCTCTCAACTGTATAAGAAGCTTCAGGTTGGGGCAGTCCCCAGTAGGGATGGACGGATTCCCTACCTTCTGTTCCATCGCTGGGATCTGCGGGCCTGGGGGAGGCGATCCGTTCCTCCCCTCCCCCTGAAATCCTCCAGAGCAGCTCTGTGTCCGGAGGCTTTTGCGGAGCCGCACTCTGGCTCCAAAGCATATGCGATATGGTAATGGCAGCCACCATTACTGTATTCCTGGGAGAAATATAGCCGCAAATGGCGAAGTGGATGTCACTTGCGGCTGTAAAGCCCTGAGTTTAACTTAATTGCAGCCGTTTACGGCTCTGTTTAGGTAAAGAAACAGCACTTTACAGCTGCAAGTGGCATCCACTACACCATTTGCAGCTGTATTTCTCCAAGGAATATGGTAATTGGCAGCCACCATTACCATATTGCAAATGCTATGGAGCCGGAGTGTTGGTCTGCGGAAAATCCTCCTGAGCTGGAGGTAAGTGGTTCCGTTCCATAACGGATTCATTTGAGTCCGCGATGGAATTCTCCGACATCCCTAGTCCCCAGTCCCCCTCTTCCCAGCAGTGTGGGGCCATGCTGCTGAAATCACTAGGTGCCTCACTGCTCCAGAGTATGGTGCCACACTGCTGCTGAGATCACCCAGAGTCTCTCCTCCCAGAGGAAAGGCTCCATGCTGAAATCACTAAGCTGCTTGATTACCAAAGCAAGGTACCAACAGTGGGTGCTTTGCCTCCGCTAGTCAAGGCTCTCTGCTTTCCTTCCTCTTCACCTGAGACCAGGAATTGCAATGTGCATTAGTTCTTGTCTGCAGGAAAGGACTTCAGGCCAAGGAAAGGTATATTGCTTTTGGAGGTTCTTAGTACAAATTGTAGCATCCACCCCACTTTCCCTTCTGCGTGTGTGTGTGTGTTGGGGGGCCTTCAGGCCTCGGGAATACTCCTTCCCGCAATCTTGAAAGCTACTTTTAGGCCTGGAGCTCAGCTTTACCGAGAATGCAGCTAATTTCTGCATGAAAGCATAACTTGATGAAGGCTGCAGCATCCCCAATTGGTCTTAAGTGTTAAATCCATTTGCTCAGCTAATTCCCCCCAAACCAGCTTGTGTATTTGAATCTTTGAAAACCTCAGTCAATGTGCCATTGTGGCGTTATCTTCTCCAACAGTGTCTGAGTGTGAATCTCTTTGGCTGGGAATCGACTTCTTAGCCATAGACGTTCTATTCCCAGTGTCTAAAGATTCTTTATAAGCGAGTGTGTGAGTCTCATTAGAATGTGTGTAAGTTTGTACATGGGTCTAACTAGAGCACATCATGTAACAACTCCTTCCCCAATGATGAAACAGGCTCACCTTAACAAAATGGAGAGAGATAACAGATGGTGAACAGCCCCCCAAAGCCTGGAATTCTCCAATGAGCCACCCAGTGAGAAGCAAATGACATGAAGAACTTTTGTTTCCCACCAGAGAATAATGGACTGAACTCCAAGCCCCATGATTCCCCAAAAGGAAATCAACTGTGCAGCATGGGCTCCTCAATGGCTGCAAATGCCATGCATGTATCCTGCACTTGTAATTCAGGCTATGATTTCCCAGAGTTATGGGGAACTTTAGATAGTTTAAAAGTAGAAGCAGATGCTTCCAATCTCCTCCCTACAGCTGTGTCAGAGAGGGGGAAGTGTGCAAGCCTCAAGCTCACTGAAGCTAGTTTCCTTAGCACTAAATTGTGCTTTAGCATTAGCCAATGATTCCACATCATATGGTAAGAGGTTGTATACTGGCTTATATATATTACAGCTGAGGGCCAAAGTGATATTGTGGATCAAAGTGATATTGTGGAACAATATCATAATGTTGTTATGATAAATGGAACAAGCCTGTCTTCTATGTGAAAAATACTTCTGTCTTTCCTGAATCTCCCACCATTCAGTTTCACTGGATGACACTGGATTCTAGTAATATGACAGAAACTTCTCCCTCTCCATTTTTTCACACAATGCATAATTTTATAAGCCACTATAATTCACGCCCCCCACCTTTTTTCTAAACTAAAAAACCTCAAAACATTGTAACTTTTCCTCATGGGGAAAAGCTCCAGGTCCCTGATCTTATTGGTTTTGCTCTTCCAACTCTATAATACCCTGTGTATGCCAACCAGAACTGTACACAGTATTAGATTTTGTCACACCACAGATTTGTATAAAAACATTAATATATTGGCAGTTTTGTTTTGGATCTGTTTGCTAATGATCCCCAACATGGAATTTGACTTTTTCACAAATACAGCACACTGGGTTAATGTTTTTGCTGAACAATTCCATCTCAGTTCCCAGATGATTTATGCCTAAGTTTAAAAGCACTGGTCCCAATACAGATCATTCGGGGACTCCTACTCTCTGCTTCCTATTCTTTAACCAGTTTGTGATCCATAAGACAACCCACCCACTTATCCCATGAATGCCAAGTTTGTTCAAAGGCCTTTGGTAAGGGATTTTGAAAAATATTTTCGAGATTCCAAGAATACAATATATACTGTATCAACTTTATCCACGTTTCGTTGACACTCTCTTTTTTTTTTAAATACTTTTTATTCTATTTTTTATCTTTAGAAATGAAATAAACAGTACCAACAACCTAGTCATTATCTACAGTTTCCAACAATACCGTATTCTTAGGAGGATACAGTAATAATGAAAAAGGAAAGAAAAAAAAAAAACAGAAGGAAAAGGAAGAAGAAAGCAAGAAAGGAAAAGAAAAAAATATAAAAAGTTACTTAAAATGATTAAATTTAAACTCCTTTACACACAAACTTCAAATATCATTCTACTTAAAAGTTATACCTATAATATTGCCAATATTACAATTCAGTTCAGCATAGATAATCAACCTTACATTTCAGTATCATATCATCAGTCTTATAGCAAGGGAGCAAGCCTACAATTCATTTCCAATAACCATAGTTTGCCCTTCAGTTAACATATAATAGTAAAGCTTAACAATTTAACCAGCCAAAAATATTACTAATCAAAGTCTCATAATAATGATAGTAATAATAATAAAAAGGAAGGAAATTATGTTTTGTTGACACTCTCAATGAACTCTCAAAGGATAGTGAGGATTTTCCTTTGCAGAAGCCATGTTTATTCTTCTTCAGCAACTTGTGTTTCTATATGCTAGACAATGTCATCTTTAATAATGCTTTCCACCAATTTACCAGGAACAGATGTTAAGCTAACCATCCTGTCATTTCTTGGATTCTACCCCCCCCCCCAATCCCTTTTCAAACATTGGTGTTACATTAGCTGCTTTCTAGTCCCCTAGCATGGAGGCCAATCTTAGGGGTAAGTTACGTATTTTTCTTAGAAGATCAGCAATTTCACATTTGAGGTCTTCAACAATTCTTGGGTGGGTATCATCTGCACTTGATTTGTTAATTTTTAATTTGTTAATAAGGCCTAGAACTTCATTTCTTGTCATCCCTATTCACCTCAGTTTTCAGACTCCCTTTCTGAAAAAGTCAGTCTAGACATGGCATCTGCCTTACATCTTCTACACTGAAGATGCAAAGAAGGTACTCTGCTTTTCTGCAGTCTACCTATCACCCTTTAGAACAACTTTAATTCCCTTGTCATCTATCAGCTCATCTGTCTCCCTAGCTTCTGATGTATTTAAATCATTGTTAATCACTGGGTGACTTTGGGCCAGTCACAGACTCTCAGCCCAACCCACCTCATAGGGTTGTTGTTGTGAGGATAAAATGGAGAGGAGGAGGATAATGTAAGCCGCCTTGGGTTCCTTGCAAGGGAATAAAGGCGGGGTATAAATGCAATAAATAAATAAATAAAATAAATAAATGTTGGTCTTAATGCTCCTCAAATACGTTTTCATATCCCTCATTGTCTGCTTGTATTTCTTTCCCCAAAGTTTGTTACCTCTAATTGGATATCATTATTAATACAATTCCTATGAAGATGTCCAGAACACTGTCTAGTTGTTGTTGTTTTTTTAATGGGATCAGTTTCAATTAGTGCAGCCTGGGATGTGGACATAGTGCTACCAGGGGTTTGGCCAACCACTCTTGCCCATTTGGGCTATTAACAACAAGCCAGAGCGAAATGATCGGGTTAGTCCAAGAGTTGGTTAATGCTTTTGTGCAAGACAGAGTGGTGCCAGCCTTTGAAAGAGATAGTTGTGCAGCCTTTTCTTAAGAAGTTGTCTTTGGACTTGGGAGACTGCAACAATTATTGCTTGGGTCATTAATATCCCCTTTTTGGAAAAGCCTGAGAGGATGGTGGTCATTCAATTCCAGGCCCTTTTAGATTAAGCAGATTATTAAAACCAATTTCAATCCAGGTTCAGGCCTTGGTTTGACATTGAGACTGTCCTGGTTATGCTGGTTATCGTTATTAGAAGAAAGACTCGTTTAATTCACCTTGATCTCGCAATGGTATGCTGCTGGGTTGGCTCAGCAAGATGGGAGTAGGAGGCACAGTGATATGGTGGTTCCACTCCTACTTGCAGGGCTGGTTTCAGAATGTAGCACTGGAACGTTTCTGTTCACCCAATGGCTTTTATGCTTTGGGGTTGCACAAAGTTCCATCACATCTCCCATGCTCTTTAAATATTTATATGAAGCTGATCATGAGGTTATCAGAGGGGTTGGGGTGAAGTGTTATCAGTATGCTGATGATACCCAACTCTATCTCCTCAGGTGAGGTTGCACATAAGCTGCCCAGAGCCTAGAGCTGGTGATGGTCTGAATGAAGGCCAATGAATTGAAGTTGAATCCTGACAAGAAGGAGGCCCTGTGGGCAGGTGATTCGCACGTCTGAAAATGAGGTCTACACTCTGTTCTAGGTTGCAGTCCCCCTGAAAGAGCAGATATGTAGTTTAAGGTACAACATATCTGGAACCATCATTGTCATTTGAGGTTCAGGCAATCTCAGTGGCACAGAATACCTTTTACTGGTTTCGGCTTGTTCTCTAGCTACAGCCATTCCTGGGCACAAATAGTCCTGCCACAGTGATCCATGCTCTGGTAACTGCCCAATTGGATTATTGTAATGCATTGTATATGGTGCTGCCTTTGAAGATGACTCATAGGCTTCAATTAGTGCAGAATCCAGCTGCCGGAATTCTAACTGGTACGGCCAGATGAGTTACAACACTGATCCTTAAAGAGCTCCATTGGCTGCTTATTCACTTCTGAGACCAAGTCAAGGTGCTGGTGCTTACCTTGAAAACCCTAAATACCTTGGGACTAAAATACCTGAAGGAGTGCCTCTCCCTATATGAACCTGCCCATGTCATAATATCTTCAGAGGGGGATCTTCGCCAGGTTCCTTTACCAGGAGAAGTTTGTTGTGTAGGAGCAAGGAGGAGGGCCTTCTCAGTAGTGTTCACTGCCTTTGGAATGCCCTTCCTACAGACGCTTGATTGGCTTCACGGTTACTATTATTTTGAACCTGGGCATTTTAAAGTGTTAAAACTAGTTAACACATAGTCTGCTCTGCTGCTTTTATGCCTCTGATTAGTTTTTATGGTGTTGTTTTACTTTTGTGGCATGTTTTAGCCTGCTCCACTGATGGGCTAAAAATCCCCAGTGGGATGAAAGCCAGTTTAAAAATACTTTTAATAAACAATAATAAAGGATTGCTTCCTTTGACTCTGCTTAACCATGCTGGCAACCTCTTTGGCATGGTGGTACCTTTCCTGATCTGCAATATACATTCTAGCTGAACTTCTATTATATAACCTCCAAGAACTTTTGAGAGATTTGACCCTTTTGACATACCCTTTCAAGTTGCTTTTTCCAGTTCCCTAATTGTTTAGAAGTTTCTTTTGAAGTCAAATGTGACTGTGTTGGACTTCTTTAGCATATTCCAATTACATATACACTGATTTGGATAGCACTGCAGTCACTGTTTACAATTGGTTCAACAACCCTTGCATCTCACGTAGTCCTGTGCTCTATTTAGGATGAAATCCAGGGTTGCCTGCCCTCTAGTTGGTTCCATGATCAACTGTCCTAGGACCAGACATTTAGCATATCTAGAAATTTTACCTCTTTGTTGTGACAGGAAAATACAGTTTAAGGTATTGTTTTGCTCTGAAATAGCCTATGAAAAATAAGCTCAGTTTTGAATATTTAGTGACTCCTGTTTTGATTTTAGAGATTCCTTCCTCACAGACCTCCCCCACAATGTCTTATCCTCGACCCTGCTTACTCGGGATTTATAAAAATCAAGGGTTTGCCAGGATAAACCAGCAGTGGCACTACCTGAGCAGACCTTGGGTATGATTAGTTATTTATTAATATTAAAGAGTTTCCTAAACCATATACAACAAAGTGATACTTCCTAAACATGAGCCTTCCATTACCTAAAACTGTGAGCTCTGCCACCTCACTCTCTCTTTCTCCCACCATGTTTGTTCCAACACAGACGTATTTTCCAGCATCATTCTTCCTTGTGTAGGTGATCATCAGCTTTCCTCCTCTGATCTATAACAAGAAGTAAATCAAAATTAATTAACAATAATTTATTCATAAAGTCCTGAGGCAAATATAGTAAAACACTTGCACATAATACAAGAATTATAAATGTTAATTAAAGAAAATATAAGGAAAATGTTGAAAAGCATGGATACCACAGAGAAAACACTTGTTAAATAAACATTCACAATTTTAAAGATATTGATTTAAAAATTAATCATACTTTTGAAATGATTTACACATACAGTAGGCTTGTGTGGCCACAATGCAGCACAAGCCTAACATGTACTCAAATCCATGGGTATTTTCTGTACACATATGAATCTGGTACTGAGTATAAAACTTGGCAGCCTGAGAATTTCAGGCTTTGTAATGTTTTAATACGTGAATTTCTTACAGTCCTTAAGATAGGCTTGGAAAAAAAACAGGTTGGGGAAGGCTGTTTTAGACTATTCTTATCTCTTGAAATAATAGATGGTGTTTGGGGTTTTTTGTTTCAGTGTGCGCGGAATATCTTTTTAAATGAAATAATGTTCAAACACAGAGCCAGGTGTGGGGTTGAGGGTCATTTGAGGGGGGAAAGTGCCATTCACTGGGCTCCCTGCCTACATCAGTAGGCCCTGGGGGGTCATATCTTTTTGGGAGTACTGACCGGCTTCTGATTACCATCTCTAATACCCCAGAAGTCAAGTCTTTACATGGCATTGTGGGGAATATGACCCAGGGGCATTGCTAAGTACTTACAAATCTGTGGCACAGGCCCATGAAACAAATATCTCTATATATGTGCGAGTGCATGTGTTCGCACGCACGCGTGCATTAGAATTACTAAAAATAATTTACATTTTGTAAGTATTAGCAAAAAATCAGTAAAATAAAAAGTGCACCACTAAGCAAATACAGCCCCTCTCCCCACACACTTCATAGCGATTGAAGGTATTCCACACTGATTAAAACCTCAGCAATAGCTCTTTTGGGATTAAGCACTGACCACACCTGTTGCAAGAAAACTATAACCAGTTCACATACATTCTGTTGGCAGCCACACAACAATCCCTCCTTATTCCTTTCTCCAGCAGCCCTTCATAAAATCAATTTTTTATTTTGTTTTTTGCAAAAACCTCTTCCTTATTATGGGCAAACTGTCCTTGTCTCTTCCTTCACATACCTGAATTTGTGCCAAGACCTTTTCAGGATTCAGCCGCAGAGTCTGTTTTCAGTACTAGGGCTAAATTACCTGGAAAGTAGTATCTCTCAGCATGTACCAAGTGACTTTCCCTCACCACTGAGGCTAGAGTCCATGCAAATACCAAAAGGGTGGCCAGGTCAGTGGAGCAGAATGGGGTGTGCAGTTTATTAAGCCTGCAGTACTAAGCTCACAACTCAGGGCTTATTTCTGAGTAAACGTACAGAGGTTGCAAACCTCCCAACAAAGGTAATTTAGGATGCAATCCTATGTACACTTTCATAGGAGTAACCACATTGAATACCATGGGAGTTACTTCTGAGTAGACATACATAGGATTGTATGAGTGAGCAGTACTTATCCCCCTCTTTCCTCATTAAAAAAATCTCATGTTTTTATTAAAGCTTATCATTCAATTACTGGATAATGACAACTGACAAGCAAAATAGCCCCAGATTCCTTCCTGTGCAACTACATGAACCCCCTTTCCCAAAGAGTGGGAGGAGGAGGAGGAGAAAAATAAATCATCCTGTCTGTTTGTATAAAGTCAAACGCAGTTCAGAACTTCTCTTACCCACCACCCTCCCCTTTTGAAAATTCCCCAAGACTTGCTCTGGACAGAATAAAGAAGAGAAAGAAAGACCAGGATAGGGGAGGGGAAAAGAGGAGAAGAAGAAGTGGAAATGAAGGGTGGGGGGAGATACTTTCCCAGGCCAAGGGGCTTCTTTCAGAAGGGGAGCACTTCAGAGGAATTGGGTGTGTGTGGAGGGTTGTATATACCTTACTCAGCTTTATGAGATGGGTGGCTGGGGGCTTCTCTCTCTCTCTCTCTCTTTTTTTTAAACTGTAAAACTTATATAAAAGCCCCTTGCCTGGTGGCAGTGCCATGACCTAGTGAGCTTCTGCAGAAGCCTGGGGCAGTACAATCAGACATTGTATAAAATACTGGTATTTGAAAGGGAGCGCTTCCTGTTCCTCTTCCTCCCTCTTAAAACTTTAATTGCAAAGAAGCTCCCAGGTATGGGTGTGTAAGGAGCAGAGAGCAGCATATAATAAAATGACCCAATGTGATGAAAATTAAAGCTCTTACAGGGAATGCTCAGAGTGGGAAAAACTAGCAGATACATTAAAATAGGGTTGCATAACCTTTTTGGACCCAAGGACCATATGTCATGTTGGCTC
This sequence comes from Heloderma suspectum, assembly GCF_057233095.1. Lineage (NCBI taxonomy): Eukaryota > Metazoa > Chordata > Lepidosauria > Squamata > Helodermatidae > Heloderma > Heloderma suspectum. Next base: position 72,226,744 of record NC_139460.1, on the reverse strand, counting down.
AGGGTTAGAGGCCTCACATTCACATGCATACGACCATACACAAGCACATATACCATGAACACACACACACCTCTTTCCTCAGAGCAATCTATATGAGGATCTCTGGGGGAAGAAACAATTGGGGGGATTCGGTGATGGTGGGCATCCATGGGGGACTACAGTTAAATCTTTGGGAAGTACATGTGGTGCCCAGGATTAGAACAATGCTTTTTTCCAATTTCTTTGTTTGCCCTAATGAAAACTATACAAATTATAGGTGTTTTTCTAATTTTGATGGTTTCCAGTCTACAGCCCATATATATATCCTAGCCATTCAACTTGTTATGCTTGTATATTGGGCTTTCATTGTATATGCTGTAGGTGTGTTTAATGGAAGAATAGAAATACAGTGAGAGATAAAAATAATATACATGAGCAGATTGTGGTAGGAAAAGTGGCAGTGTTTAAAATGTGGCTTCTTTCATGCTACACTTGCTACTGGTCTGCTAATGGAGTGAGTCCTACTTTCATCCGGTCAATGCAAGGTTACTGAACTCAAGAGGAAAGAGGCAGGCTTGGGTTAAGGCAGATAGTGTCACTGGGGTAGCTCAGAAGATTCAGGGCACAGCCAGGTTTTGGGGCATGTGCCCTGGCGTGGAACCCCACTCCAGCAATATCCATGATATGGCCCCAGTGAGGGCCCCATGTTTTTGTAGTGGCAACCATTTTTTCTTCATAATGCCCCATAAAGAGTTGACTTCTAAGGCATTGGGGTTAAACAAAGATGGTGGTTTAACTTTTATAATGGTCAGGCATGGAGTGGTTAAAATTAAAGTTAATTATATACACATGTTAAGGGTGAAAGGGGGCCCAAGACCTAATGAAATGAATGCATGCTAATTCTGTAAAGGTATCACTGTAATGACTTTCTGCATGATGAGGAGGGAAACCCTTTAATCCATCATTAGAATAATGAGTTTTATATTTTTTATGATTAACTATCAAAGAGTTACTCCATAAGCAAGATATCCTTAACTGCACTACAGCTTTACAAACAACTGGATACCTTCTACTAAACATTTTTTTGGGGGAAATTCTCTTTTGAAGAGTAGCTGACATACTTCTCAAAGGAAATTAGTTCCATCAACACACAGTTAAACAATACAGTTTGTGAGTTTCTACTTAGACCTGCAACCAAACCTTAATGTTAACTGAGGAAGTGTGTCGAGGGTAGGCACAGATGACTTGGCCAAATTTTGGTTTTTCTTAGTTTCTAATTTTTCCAATATCATTTTTCCAATCTCATTCTCAGTTTAGAGATTTTTTTTTTAAGTATGCATGAAAATCCATACAGATTTTTTGTGTGCATTTCTCCTAATTCAGGAGACAGCAACAGTGTTCCGGTTCATGTGGAACCCTCCATGGATACAGGAGACTCTCTTCTTCAGACAGTCACCTTCCATCAGTAGAGGGCAACAAATTCAATGATGGAGAGCAGCGGGGGTGAAGCATTCCCTCTTGTTGCATGTTTGCTTGATTCAGGTACAAAACGCGTGAACAGGGTTTCTGTCACACCACCACCTGAAATGTGTTTGACATGAACTCATGACAGCCTTTTTAGCTGAGTATGAAGCTGGCCTTGACAAAAACTTGCTTAGGACAAGAACACACATTTTGGATTTATGATGCCTCAGTTCCTTTGAGCAAAGGTGGCTGCCTGGCATAAGGAAAATGAAGGGATACGCTAAACTTAATAGATGATGATGGTGATGAGCATGATTCAACCACTGCTAACAATATTTTACTTTAATGAGATGATTGTCAGAATTCTCATGTTCTAAGCAACATTGTCCCACAGAACAATTCTAATTTTCCACTGAAAAGGTGATCTGTCAAAGCACCCTAAAGCCTAATCATACAAGTCATATGGAATGGTTCATGAGGTGGCATCCCAGGTTTTATACATTTTCCTACTTCCCACCTCATAATTTGTTTCAAAGTTAATGTAGCTGTGCTCGGAGGCTGAAGACCTATGATCACAAATAATAACAATGTAGATTGAAGCACATGTGGTAGAAAAAGTAAGATTCCTTTAAAGCTGTATTAGGCAGCCTAATATGATCACTGGCTGGAAGGAGAATGTTCACAGTGTGAAGTGCTTCACTGAACCTGCTTACAGCTAGAAATCTATCCCTGAAAACTTGACATCTTGAAGAAGATAGGACTCTTATTATTACTGCAAGACATACACACACAAAGATGACAGTCAGTTATTGAGACAGATGAACATGCACATAATGTAGAATGTATTGCATACAAATGTCAATTTTTTTGCCTTTGGCACAGATTGTATGAGCACAGAAAAAAGTATGTCCTTTATCATCTAGAAGATTAGCAGTGCAGAAATTCCAAGGAAGATTTGAGACATGGGAAATGCAGTATTAAAGGTGACCTGTTAATATCTATTTTTAAATAAGGGGGATGTATTTTCAAGTTCGTAATATCAAATAATGACCATATTCAACACATACCTAAATTTGATGGAGACAAGTTAGTGATAATTTTAACTCACAAGCTCAAAAGATTACACAAGATATTATTTTTACTAAGGTTAACACAAACCACCCACTGGTTTGGGGAAACATTTTCTGAAGTGTTGAAAATAAATGTCCCCCTTCTGATAATTTTTTGACAACACCTGCAAAAGTATGGTTGGGTTCTCTCTCTCTCTCTCTCTCTCTCTCTCTCTCTTTTAATTGCCTTTGTGTTCTCTCAGTTATATCATTACATAAATAAATCTGATTGGCTACATAGTATTGTGATGTTATCCTGTTCACTGTGTGATCCCTAGTTGGCTGGGATCATCACTGTATGTACTTACCCAGAAAGAAGCAATAATAATGCGGGGGGGGGGGATGGCTCTGAAACTGCAGCAATAGGGAAAATGACATCACTGAACAGGTTGGAAAAATGTTGACCACTACAATAAAAGCATGTTTAGGAAAATATTTACATACCTGCAGAAATTACCATTTTCAGCCCCCCAAATGAAACAATAGAATATTTGGACTAGAACTACTTTTAATGTTTTACATTCAAACTAAAGCAACTACAGTTTTTCTCTTATGTGATGTACAGTCCACCATATGCCATAATATAAAATTTTCTTGAATCTCATAAAGTAACTCCCTGTTGTTGAAGATAGTCTTTTCTTGGTATCTAATATAATTACCATAACTTGAATCCATTGGGTTCAATCCATATTAAGTTAGCTGAACTTAGGTCCCATTGAAATCAATGGGACAAGCTAGTCATGACATCAGTCATCTGATTTCAATGGGAAGGGAACTCAATTCAGCTATCTTAGTCTGGATCCAAACCACTGTTTCTAGTCCTCCCCTCAGAGTCCTTGGGAAACAATAATTCTCCAGGCACCTCACTTGCCACTCCCCAGGCATTGCATGTAACACACTGCAGTAATGATTAGCCTGTATACTACTCAATAGCCTGTCAGGCATATCTGTCAAATGTTAGTAAGATGTGAAAGCATTGTATGACATTTTGGTAGCAGAGATATTCGGACAGCAATATAAGGCGATATTGGGAAAGTAGATGATAAATTTATGGATTTATTTTGGGATACTTTACTACTGTGAGATATATTGGATTTTGGCTTGGGCTAGAAAAATGCCCTCCAAATCATTTGTGTAAGCTTTTTGTTCCTGTTGATTTGGGTTAAATGAAATCTAGTGTCACAGCTCTGTTGTACAAACTGAATAGTTGACCATCTTCCTAGTTTCTGTATATACCTTAAGTATTAAAGAAGTGTGCTTGGGGGAGGAAAAATTATGGAAGACTGATGGCTCTAGCACCTGCGAAATGTAAAATAAAAACCACTATTGTATGGAATTCTCAAACAACAAAAAATATTATTGTAATTTGAATCTAGCTAGAGCAAGATAAAAATAGTCTGAATTTCTGAAAGTGGCTCATAAACAGCAGCTCTGGAGAAATGCAAGGGTAAGCGACGTCTAGCACAATGCCAATAGTGTAAGTTGGTGAGACAGGTTTCCTTGGAAAACCTGCCAAACCAGCATATGCTATTGGCCTTGTACTAGAGCATGGTAGTGCTAAGTCAATTGCATATTTCCCGTCTGTGCACTTATCATCTCCTTCTCTCCTTTTCAACTTGTAATATGTAAATACACAGATATTACAAACACATGACAATCTTCCAATAGTCTTCAGAAGGAAACTGATCCTGTCAAGCCTCTGGAATTTTCTGCCACTCGGTTGAATGGAAAGCACAAAACCCTATTGTCCCTATTCTAGTGAATGTTAATAAAATTTGCCTCCTGATTTACAGGACCTTTCTTCTGTATAGTGTCAATTTGTTTTGGCTATAAATCACTTTAAAGCAGTTGCTGGCTTAGGAAGCCATGTGCTCACAGTTTTCTGAAACAGAAGCAATATAGTCTCTAGCACCTGAATATAACTAGCATTACAGAAAATGGGAAACATCTGAGATCACAATTGACTGTCAAAATGTAGGCTGCAATGTAAATTTATTATTAATTCACTGCCATATATTTTTCCTCTGTATATTCAGTAGCTGAAATCAGAAATAAAAGTGAACTTGGACTGAAATCATTTTCTGTTATGCCTTAATTTTTCTGCCTTCAAGAGTCTGATGACTGTATGCATTTGTTTCATTGGATTTTCCCCTGCAAGCATAACTATTACCAAGTTATCCATACACTTGGATAATCTTTGGTCAAAACTTTAAATAAACTGAAGATAATTAGCTGCCTCAGCCACACACAGAGACCATCTTCTGCTCATAATGGCATTACTGAAAAATCTAGTAAGTTGCCTGGACAAAAAACAGAGACATCATAAGTCACAAGTTAATGCTAAGAACCTAAACTTATCTTTGTGAATTACAAAATACAGAGCACATCACTGTTTGTTAGTAATATGCTTCATTAGTTAGGTTGGGTTAAAGGTAACCTGTTACTGAGTTTGTTCTTACATGAACTTATCAGCCTCTTGATAAGTGACCAATATGCCTTGTAGCTTTCTCCTGATCCTAACTGTCATTTCCTGTCACCGCAACTTAAAGGCACAAGCCAATTAGCATCTCTTCCTGTTAAAGTTGAGTTCCTATTAAACAATCCAAGTGTGTTTCTGCCAAATGAAACAAATCTTGACATCCTTCTTATTTTCTAAAAGGGGCTATGTCTGACCCTTCTCTCTACGTCCTACAGGCAACACATTTTGGAAAACCATAATATGTGGTGTCAAGGTTTCTTGGGATATGCAGCTACTTCCTGAAGTTTGATTTGTTCAATTAGAGATCCACCACAAATAATTCTATATCACTCACTTTCTCCAGGTATTGATATTTATTTGACCTAAAACCTTGCTGTGACATAGGAGTAGTATAAAGTCAGAGTTGTGCTTCCTTGTGCTATTTATGGTTGGGAAACTCCTTAAATTGGGTGGATATAATATCCCACAAAATTGAGACTTTCCTGAATTTGGAGATGCTATAAGGCAGGGGTGCAGAACCTTAGATCTGGGGTTTCCAGATGGTTTTTTCCCCAATCTAAGAGGTTCAAATGCCCCTCATAATGCTTAATTACTGGCACTTAGGAGTTTTCAACTAAAATGTGCTGATTTGGGGGGTTGCTCCACCCCTTTTGCCTTCGACCCTGCCCACCATTGGAATGTGGCACCTGAGAGTTTCTCCAGAATGGATTTCGTCCCTCAGGCTGAAAGAGATTCTGTACTCCTGCTATAAGGCCTCCACAGATAAGTCAATGGAACCCTGTCCTCCCTTTCAAACATGCTAGCTTATTGGACTGTGTAGCAGGTATTGTGTGATATGCAAATTATACAGACTTTGCTAGTCTTTCTCATTGAAAGGTAAATATATGAGTAGCATACCTCCTTTGGCAGATATTGAGCATGGACTTTGGAGTTGTCCCAGTTAAAGAACAAAGTAGTTATCCCAACTGTGTTCCCTTTTTCACACTTCTAGGCATAGGTCTATGGAACTCCCTATCACAGTACCTAATAAAGATCTCAGATAGACTTCTCAATTCGGGAATGCTGCATTAATTATGGAATCTTTAATCACTGCCACCAAAATAACTCCCTGTACCTTATAGAAACCCAGTAGCTTGGTTCTTATAGCATAGGCAATGGATTGAACACCACTTCTATAAACAAGCTTATACAATGAACAAAATTAAGATGTTTGTTAATGGAATTATTTACGTAAGGGTATAAAGAGCCACTATTCAGGTCAAAGGATGAGATTGCTTAAGTGTACAGTTCTTAGTTATCCGGGACTAAACATGCTTTATTACATTTCTTAATATTTAAGAGAATGTTCCTCAGCTAAATAAGCTCCCAACAGCTTTTGCACCCATACCTCCAGAATAAAGAGACAAGACACAAGTTTGTTTGGGTTTAAAAGAGCAACAACTTTATTAAACTTATTTCAGTTAAGGGATCTGTAATGGGCAAATAGCCTAACATAATTAGCTCCTTTCTTCCAGTGTAGGTTCCCTATCAAAGTGTGATAGGGCAGCTTTCCTCCTCCTGTCCCAATCTTTTTCAGCGAGCTCTCCAGGCTCAGGACCAATGCCTAGCCTTTCACCTATCCAAGGCCCCTCATAGCCCACACCTTTAAGTGCTGAGGGAGGCTTGCCTGTTTTACCCAAGGCCTCATAGCTTTGTTCAGGTGAATCAGGCAAACCCCAGGTGGAGAACCTAACCCTGCCACTTCTGGCCATGTGGCATTGAAATGGACAGTTCTGAGGAAGTCTCTCCCTTCATCTTTAGCAATGCTGCAGGGTTCTCACCGATTGTTAACTGCTGAGTTCCTTCCCTTAAAACTGACACTTTATCTGCCCTGCAGTTTGAGGCCTCTCTCCCCGCAATTGTTCCTAAGGCAGCTACAACCAGAGATACTGGAGAAATTCGAGACGGATTAAAATGAGCACGGATTTCTAAGAATCTGACCTGCAGAATCCTCTGTGGAGCGACACCCTCAGGCCATGAGGAGTCCGTGGACTTTTGGATGATTTTTTAACTTTCCCAGAATTTGTACATATAAATCTGTAGAAAAATACGTACATTTCTGCTGAGGAAACGTTGAATGGAATAGGGGACACAACACTAAATGTTACATACGGGGGCAAATTATGCAAATACTTACGTAAGTACATAAATATTTACGTAATTATTTCCATATTTTTCCGCATGATGAAAAAAAATTCGCATCCGTCTGTGGGCAGATGACAGAACGAAAGGCACCTGACAATCTGCAAAACACAGACAGAGCAGATTTTACACAGTTCATACATCCCTAGCTAAAACTGTCTTAGACCCAATACAAAGTAGAAGAGCCAGGCTTCTGGCCTACCTGCTGATATTATAGCCTTACTCAAAGGTCACTCACAACATATAAACATTACAAGACAAACAAATAAAAATATAGTGTTTCTCTACAAACCCAAAAGTTTTGTTAATCTTGCTAACCAACTGGTAAGACCACATGCTGAAATTTCATCTTGTGCATGCAGTAGTCAGCTGCCATACTACGTATTGAAAAACCAGGTTGTTTGCAAGAACAACAGCTACTGCTGATACATAAAAATGTCTTAAAATGTTAAGACTTCAGCCACCATCTTCCCCAGCACAATGGGCATATCTACACAAATTGTACTTTGCTGAGAGTGCAAATAATGCTCTTGTTAAGAGATCACTGTGCACCTGTGGGATCCAAGGATCCCACAGAAAGTGAATTACTATTAGGGATGGGGGAGAATTTCTCCCCGAAACTTCGGGGGGCTGAGTGCCAACGCATTCGGTCCTCCGAAGGTTCGGGGATAAATTCTCTGCCCCCCCGCCCCCCCCCCCCCGGGATGGGACTTACCTTTTACGAATGTCGCTTCCGGCGGTGGGTCCCGGTGGCGGTTCGGCAGGTCTTAGTCAGGGGCGGGGGCGGCAGCCGGTCTTTTGACCGGCTGCTGCCGCCACCATTACAAGAAAAGTAAAAACAAAACAAAACACGCCCCTGTGATAGGCTACGTAACGATTAACGTAGCCTAACACGGCTAGATTTGCAAAGTCAGCCGTGATAGGCTACGTTAATCGTCACATAGCCTATCACGGGTGACTTTGGAAAAAAAAAAGTGCGTACGCAAATGGCGGCCCCCATAGCGTTGCCCTTATTTTCGCCGTAGTCTACGTAAATCTTTACGTAGACTACAGGGACCAAATAAGGAACGCGAATGGCGGCTCCCTATAGGGGCCGCCATTTGCGTACGTGCTTTTTTTTTTAAAGTCACCCGTGATAGGCTATGTGACGATTAACGTAGCCTATCACGGCTGACTTTGCAGATCTAGCCATTATAGGCTACGTAAATCATTACGTAGCCTATCACGGGGCTTTTTTCTTCTTTTTACTTTTCTTTTGAAGTTCGCGGCCGGGGAGACGGGGCGCTTCTCCCCGGCCTGAATTTCGGCCCGGCGAGGTGGGAAGACACCCCCCCTCGCATGAACTTCGGGGGGAGAAGCGAAGCGCCTCCCCCCCACCGCGAAAAAAGCTGCAGGACAAGGTAAGTCCCTTTCGTACATCCCTAATTACTATTAAATCAGTTTATGTTTCTGCTGTAGATAGCTTTTAAGAGGTTAAACATGAATCCCTCATGACTTACCACATTGGTTACTGAACTTCTACTAAAAATATTATTTATTTATTTATTTATTTCTATACCGCCCAATAGCCGAAGCTCTCTGGGTGGTTCACAAAAATTAAAACCAAACAACACACAATAAAACAATTTAAAATATATGGAACATTAAAACCACAATATAACAATACAACCACAATAAAACCTAACAGCAGTGCAGGAGTTTAAAATACAGATTTAAAACAGCAAAGATAAAAATTTAGAAAGCTAAAATGCCTGGGAAAATAAAAAGGTCTTCACCTATCTATCTGTTGCATGTCTTTCCAGTAAATGACTACAGGAAAGTCCTTTCAAAACCAAATATTTTCCACGGCACAGCTTCCAAAATGGAAGATTTTCATCTGTCATTTCTCATTAAAGAATCAGTGTATAAATGCCAGTCATTATTTTATGGATACTGGTGTAGACTGGAGATATTAAAATAACCTGAGTGCATTGCCTCTCTGCCCATCTTAAATGCTTTGACTAAAGTCTTGTTTGCTCTCTGTTGGTGGTTTACCAAGCATTTGATAAGGCAGAAGGTACCTGTTGAGGTAATCGCTTCTTCTGCAGCCACTTCTTGGTCTTTTCATGTGATTCTATAGTGCAGTTAAGGTCCTTGGAAAATAGTATTGTTAAAAGTCACTTGTAAAATGCACCAAAGACAAATAGCAGCATGGGGAGTAACAAGCTATATTTAGAATTGGGCATCTTAATCACTTCATTTTTTTCCATTAATAATAAAAGAATCACTACTGCAATCTCTCTGTTGCAGTAACTAGCCTGTGCTATAACTGGATTCTATAAGAAAATGAATAAAGTCACAGTTCCCAATGTAATTGGGAGAAATTAGCTGAGGCTGGGTTTCGGCACAAGATGTAAGACATACAGAGCTGGGCAAGGGGTTCATATCTCTCTTTCTCCTCTGATTGGCTACATAAGCTTTCTACCAGTTATGCCACAACGTGTGACAGCCTCTGATTTAGAAGGTTATAGGGTTCACAATTTGGCTGAAATGGGGAAAGCTAGGCATGGGAATTTTGGATTTCATTAAGGATCCCCTATCTTTCCCTGGTAATTTGAGCCCTGAGCTAGGCGTTCGATGGAGACACTCGAGGCAGATAATAGCCAGGGACATATATGTCCATGCAGCTTGCACATGCGTGCAGTTACTGGTGAATTCAAAAATAGCTATCTTCTCTCTCATATTTAAGCATGCCTTGGTAGACACGGTCACTAGATTCTGTGAGCTTAGTGGATTATGGGAATGCTGTGGACATAATCTACCTTTATTTCAACAGAATAATTGATGAAGTTCCCCATAATATTTTTGTTAGCAAACAGGTTAAATGTAAGCTAGATGATAGCTTGAGGCAGACTCACCGACAGTAATAAAACCATACTGTTTTGAGTGTGGTGCTGCAGGGCTCTGTCCGGGATCCAGTACTCTTCAATATTTCTATTAATTATTTATATGAAGGGCTGGAGGGAATCCCTATCAAATTTGTGGGTGACACAAAACTCAAAATTCAAGATGTCCTGAATACAATGGAAAACTGAGCCGAAACCAACAAAGTGAAATTCAACAGAGACAACTGCAAAGTTCTGCATTTAGGCATCATAACAACAACAACAGTCAAGTGCACAGTATAGGATGGGTGACACCTAGCTTGGCAGTAGTATATGTGAAAAGGATCTCAAGATCACAAGATGAATATAAATCAGCAGTGTGAAGTAGTTGCAAAAAAGGCTAATGCGATGTTAGGCTGCATTACTAAAACCATAGTTTTGAGTAATGGGAAGTAATAGTTCTACTTTATTCTGTACTAGTCAGACCTTATCTAGAATACTGTGTCCAGTTCTCAGCACCATACTTTAAGAAGACTGTAGAAATATTGGAATAAGTTCAGAGGAGGTCAAACAAAGATTGACTGTGGTATGGAAACAAGTCATATGAGGAAAAGTTGAAGGAACTTGGAAGAAAAGGTTGAAGGGGAACACGATAGCAGAGAACATGATAACACTTGAAGGGCTGTCACAAATAAGAGGGTAAAAACTTGTTCTCTGCTGCCCCATACAGCAGAACTAGATCTAATGGATTTCAGTTACAGGAGGGTAGATTTTGGTTGCACATTAGGAGAAAGTTCCTGATGGTACGTGTTCAACAATGGAACCCAGTACCTTCGGAGGTCCTCAGTAACGGAGAGCAAATCCTGAAAGTATTTGCCTATTTACCATATATTTGCTTTTGTATTGTGAGGGCTTATGGACTAACATGGACTTTTCAGTTTTTGAAATCTGTGCAGAAGAGTCTCTTATTGTGCCTTTTCCATCCAAGCCAGTTCGTGACCTGCTGCAGAAAGAACACTATACATTTTGCATATCATGAAAAAGGAGTTGCCAGCATCCTTTCTGTGCAAGGTCACACAAAGCATTTTCTGATATAGCTGAGACGGAATAATTAATATCTCCTGATGTATCTGGATACTGTGCTTCAAATACAAAACAGTATTTCCTTTATAAAAAGCTTTCAGAACTGTCTTTATTGTTCCAGTGAGAATATGTATTTGTACAATTCAGATTGATTGTGTTATCTGAATGCATATGAAATAAACTGTTCTTGTGAAATCTTGTGACATACATAAAATTTAAATAAAACAACAGTCTTATTATTTCAAACAGCTCACCAGACTTAAGGTTGTAAGAAACAGTTGAAATTATTCATATATTCCTGGAAAGTGGAATGACTGAGCAAGCCTGCAGTTTCCATGTTAACAATTCTGAACAGTACAACATTTCCAATTGTACCTAGATGTTATCTCAAGTATGGATCAATATCAATAATTTAACAGGAATTAAGATACATATGTGCTGAAAGTAATGAAACAATTTAAAGGATAAAGACCTACCCCCCTCCTCGACACACATACACAAATGTAAAGGAATCTGAAAGAATATTGACAGAGAATACATTTGGTTCACTAATCTCTATTCTTGACTCTAAGCCTTCTGAACCTAATGCTAACTGCCTCATACAGCCTTTACTGTACAATCAGCTGACATTATGTTATGCTTTTCTGTCTTTCATTAGCTCTCTGAAAATCGCTTCCAGTTGCAAATAAAACAGCTTCAGCTTCGTTATCCAAAACCTGAAACCATATAAATTGTTAGAGCAAGCATCTACTTCTTTGGCTAGTCCTGAAAGGGAGACTTGGATAAAGTCCAACATCTTATATGTCAGTTCTCTGCTTTTGCACATGCTTGCTATCTGCTCTTGGCACAATCCCGAAAAGAGATAATTGCAACTCTGCTCAGTTGAAGAAACCATAGACCTGAAACAAATATTATTTTTGAAGTTCCGTGCTTTTCATATGACCAGAAGCCATACAGGAACTTAAGAAATGCAAAGCTATCCAAAGCAGAATGTGAAATAAGCAAAATGAGAAATGACTAGACTGAAAGAAAATAAAATGCATCAAAGCAATCCAAACACATTAATCATTCACATCTGTTTTCAAGATCCAGGCAAGAGAAGTTGAACCCCTCTTTCCCCCAAATTTTGTATACGTCTTTCTTCCTTTGAGAGAATGTAATGATTGAAAAGTCAGCATACAGATCAAGAGCAGCATTTAAAATATCTTTATTCTGTACTTGCAGTTTACAAAAATATTTCAGATAAAATAGAACTCCAATTATTATGTTATACCAGACAGGATGTGGTCCTTGGTGTCAGCAAGTTACTAGAACAAAACTGTCTCGATAAACCCATCATCAGACCATGCAGTGCAATCCTATGCAGATTTACTCATAAGAATGCTCTCACTGTGTTCAATTGGGTTTACACCCTAATAAGTATGTTTAGGATGGAAGCCTCAAATATAAAGTGTGACCAACATTCAGGGATACGGGATGAATTTTTTTTGGCGAAAAGTAGACTAGCAAGTGGGTAGTTTGGTCAGCTTCAGTTTTTAAGTATGCAACTGTCACAAATCATTCTACAACTTTTATGAGGGTGCTGTCTATTACCTTTAACATTCTCCACATAAATGCAAATCTCTTCTTAATATTTTAAAATTGAAACGAATGCTGTGACTTAACCCTGTTCCTAAAAGAAGGGCACACCTGAAAATATTTTGCAGGTGGCTATATGCAGCTCTAACTCTGGAATGAAACTTTCATTGCCCAGCACCCCAGAAGTTAGCTACTAAAGCTATGATGAATGAGATAAGCATTCACAGCATGCAATCTGTAGCAGAGAGAAAAAGGACAAACATCTGTAATTGAGTAATCAAACTGACTAAAACAATACTGCAATTAACTGAGCTACAGCTTTAATTGATTACGCAAACTTATTTATTTTCTAAAAAAATTTCTAGTCTGGCTAAAATAATAACCCAATTAATTGGACACATACCCTATCAGATTAATTTCCAAGTGCCCATTCCTAAAGGTAACTCAGAAAAACGTAATTGTGTCCTGACTAGGTATGAGGCTCAGGGGAAGCGGACCACAACATGGTGCTCACTGTCTTTTCTGGTCAGATCAGGCGAGGCAGGAGTTATGTCTGTGCCTTGCACAGAGCCGTGCAGGAAGTGAACCTTCTCCCACAAGTTTGTTCCAGCAAACAACTGCAGTCCACTGAAGCATTAAGAAAGCAGGGGAGAGTCTGGTCTTTCAGTGACCCCCCTCCTACTGGATGCTCACTGTAATTTTTAAACAGATGTGTTTCTGCAGTCTCCTGCATAGCTGAGGGCCAGGAGAAGCTTCAGGGAAGCCATCCTCAGAGTCAGATGATGGGAGAGCTATGTCCTCAGGCCAGGATGCTGAGGAAAGGGGTGCTGAGGGCTCCCCCTGAAATGGTGTGACTGTGACCCATCTGAATCGGAGACCTCCTTGGGATAATGCCAAGCCTCAGACCAGGAGACATGACACATTGTGTGCAAGAGAAAGAAAGGGGAAGAAGGATAAGGTCTGCACTTCATTACCCAACACTGAAAGAGACAAGGTGAAGGGATTCTATGTTCTCCATGTGGAGAGTGACAGGATGACAGACACCCAGTATATTATTACCAGCAGCATTACTGCTTTCCATTTGCTCACTTGTTCCTTCTTTCCACTCCTGTCAGTACTTTGCAGACTTATGCTTGCCGTCTTCCTTTTTTGCTTGTTCGTTACAACTCATCTTGCTGCCACCTCTACTGCCAATACTTTGCAGAGGGTATGGAAAGCCTTACAGAGACAGCCCAGATTAGCTGAAGAAGGTGATACTGAAGGAGGCATCTTTGTTCTGTTAACCTGAGTTGGGAATTTATTGGGGTGACTTTGTTTAAAAAGATGGCATGGCAAATGGCAGACAGCTTGGAGTGACATTTTAATTTAGAAACTTGCTCTATTGTACCTTTGAAGAAAACAAAGTGGGATTTCCAGTATGCTAAATGCTTCAACCTTATACTGATGCAGAGAAGATTCATGTATCCCTGGTGCACTACAAAAGGCACATTTTCTTCTGCCTGTACCATGGCAGTTCCTAAACTGAAGACAGGAAATGAAGCCTCTTGAAAACAACTACCAATTTTTTGTTGTTGAAATCTTAATACATTCATATGCAAATTTAAACAAGCAGATTAATCTTCAGGCTGTTAAGGTGTAATTCTATGCATGTTTAGACAGAACGAAAGTGCTATAACTCCCAGCATGCCTCATGGCTAGGGCATGCTGGGAGTTGTAGGACTTTTTTCTGTCTAACTATGCAAAGGATTGCGCCCATGGTCAATTAATCTATTTTTAAAAATTAAGTAGGTTGCAGCCCCCCAAAATAGGAATGCACATAATATTTTTTATTCAACTCCCTTTATCCAATACCTGTAATAACCTTGGATGCCTAATCTAACCATTCTTTACTTTGTTTGTATAGAGGCTACAAGAGGAAGTCATACTAGAATGGGTCCTTCTCTGTAAAATCTATTGCTGCCAATGAAATTTAAGTACCCTAACTCTGTACAGGATTATAGTCCCACTTAGAATCATAGAATAGTAGGGTTGGAAGGGGCCTACAAGGCCATCGAGTCCAACCCCCTGCTCAATGCAGGAATCCAAGTCAGAGCATCCCTGACAGATGGCTGTCCAGCCTCGTCTTGAACGCCTCCAGTGTGGGAGAGCCCACCACCTCCCTAGGGAATTGGTTCCATTGTTACATTGCTCTAACAGTCAGGATGTTTTTCCTGATGTTCAGCCGGAATCTGGCTTCCTGTAACTTGAGCCCATTATTCCGTGTCCTGCACTCTGGGATGATCAAGAAGAGATCCTGGCCTTCTTCTCTGTGACAACCTTTCAAGTACTTGAAGAGTGCTATCATATCTCCCCTCAGTCTTCTCTTCTCAAGGCTAAACATGCCCAATTCTTTCAGTCTCTCTTCATAGGGCTTTGTTTCCAGTCCTCTGATCATCTTTGTTGCCCTCCTCTGAACCCTCTCCAGTTTGTCTGCATCCTTCTTAAAGTGTGGTGCCCAGAACTGGACACAGTAATCCAGATGAGGCCTAACCAGTGCTGAGTAGAGGGGAACTAGTACTTCCTGGGATTTGGAAGCTATGCTTCTATTAATGCAGCCCAAAAGAGCATTGGCCTTTTTTGCAGCCACATCACATTGTTGGCTCATATTCAGCTTGTGATCGACAATAATTCCAAGATCTTTCTTGCTTGTAGTGTTGTTGAGCCACGTATCCCCCATCTTGTAACTGTGCATTTGGTTTCTTTTTCCTAGGTGCAGAACTTGGCATTTATCCCTATTCAATGTCATTCTGTTGTTTTCTGCCCAGCGCTCCAGTCTATCCAGATCACTTTGAATTTTGTTTCTGTCTTCCAAAGTATTAGCTATCCCGCCCAATTTGGTGTCATCTGCAAATTTGATCAGCATTCCCTGCACCTCCTCCTCCTCCAAGTCATTAATAAAAATGTTGAAGAGCACTGGGCCCAGGACTGAGCCCTGCGGTACCCCACTCGTTACCTCTCCCCAGTTTGAGAAGGTCCCATTGATAAGCACTCTTTGAGTATTCTGTAGCCAACTGTGGATCCACTGGATCGTTGTTTCATCTAGCCCACTTTGAGCTAGTTTGCTCGTCAGGATATCATGGGGCACTTTGTCGAAAGCTTTGCTGAAGTTGAGGTATATGATGTCTACAGCATTCCCACGGTCCACAGGGGAGGTTACTTGATCAAAAAATGAGATCAGATTTGTCTGGCAGGACTTGTTCTTGACAAATCCATGTTGGCTTCGAGTAATAATCACGGCATTGTTTTCAAGGTGCTTCCAGATGGATTGCTTTATCATCTGCTCCAGAATTTTCCCAGGGATTGATGTCAGACTGACTGGTCTGTAGTTCCCAGGTTCCTCCTTTTTACCCTTTTTGAAGATAGGGACAACATGAGCCCTCCTCCAGTCATCTGGCACTTCCCCCGCCCTCCATGATTTCTCAAAGAGAATAGACAGCGGTTCTGAGAGTTCTTCTGCCAGTTCCTTTATTACTCTAGGATGCAGTTCATCTGGCCCTGGAGATTTGATCTCATTCAAAGTAATGAGGTGTTCCTTGACCATATGCCTATCGATCTCAAGCTGCAATCCTGCCCCTTCAGCCTGCACTTCGCCTTTGCCAGAGGGGTCATAGACTCTCTTTGGGGAGAAGACTGAGCCAAAGTAGGAATTGAGCACCTCTGCCTTTTCTTTGTCATCTGTTATCATTTTGCCATCCTTATTTAGTAGCTGAACAACCATTTCTTTCCTCTGCCTTTTACTATGCACGTAGCTGAAGAAAGCCTTCTTGTTGTTTTTAGCATCCTTCGCTAACCTCAGCTCGTTCTCAGCTTTAGCCTTCCTGATGCCATCCCTGCAATTCTGTGCTACCTGCCTGTACTCTTCCTTTGTTACTTGGCCTTCTTTCCACTTCCTATGTGTGTCCTTTTTTGTTTTCAGGTCATCCCTAAGCTTTTTGTGAAGCCACATTGGCTTCTTCTGTTGTCTTCCACCTTTTCTTCTTGTTGGAATTGTTTGTGATTGTGCCTTGAGAATTTCCTTTTTTAAAAGCTCCCACCCATCTTGGAGTCCTTTTTTCATTAGCGTCGCTTGCCATGGGACCTTACTGATCATTGTTCTGAGTTTATTAAAATCAGCTTTCCTAAAATCCAGGGTACGCGTTTGACTACACTCGGCTTTTGCTTCCCTTAGAACCAAGAACACAAGTGCAACATGGTCGCTTTCCCCCAGAGTTCCTGTAACTGCTACTTTATCCACTAAGTCATCTCTGTTAGTTAGGATCAAGTCAAGGATAGCTGATTCTCTAGTTCCTTCCTCTACTTTCTGTAGGAGGAAGTTATCCTCCACACAAGTCAGGAATTTCCTGGAGGGGCTATGTTTTGCCCTCTTTGTTTTTGTTTGCATAAGTTAAATTATTTTTCTACTCCCCACACCTACGTTTTGCATTTTACCATTTCTATTTAATATAATAGAAAAATATTTGAAACATACAAATCAAATATGTGCTAAATTATAACTCAGTCTTTATGAAAACAGGAAATATTTCAAACTTAAATATCACTCTATTTCGGATGGTACAAATGTGTGCATTTAACTCATCTGAGGGTTAGATCCAGAGTTCCATGAGTGGCATTTTATTATTTCAGCTGGTACCTGAGACTCAAAAATCTAGCAAAGGTCCCAATATTTTCAGTGTCTAGTCTGCTGGTAGTTTCAAAACCACAATTCTTGCATAAAATGTATGTGCTTGTCAAGGGCTCCTTGGAGGCCTCTCTCAGTCTAATCCAGTAGCCAAGTCCAGACACAGACAAAGGAATTCCTTTCAAAGCTTTATTCTTCTTTTACAACTTAACAACTATACCGATTGCAACTAGATCTGAGCAGCACAGTACCTATGCCCTAAGTTGGAACAGTTGGTCCCCGTTTGAAAGGGAATTACTGGCAGACCCCTGAACTTAAGGACTAGGGAGAGTCCCTCCCCTTTTCCCTTGGAGCCTCTGGGCGCAGCCGTTGTTTGTGCGCCAACCTGGCACTTCGCCTCCTTTCCGCGCCCTCCATCTGGCTCCGCTCTCTGCGTCTGCGTCGCGCATCCACCAAGTCTGCTATCGGCGCTCTGTCACTCCCTGGACTGCTTTCTAATCTAGGAATGCGGGTGGGAGGAATCTCCGTCAGCTGTGGGCCCTGGGAAAGAGGAGCGTGCTCCTCTCCCAGGAGCGACTGCTCTTCCTCAGAATCAGAACTACTCTGGGATTCTGTGGGCTCAGTGTCCACCCCGACAGTGCTCCACATTTAGGACCAGAATCAATAGAAATCTGTAAAACGATTAATAAACCTATTTTCTTAAGATTAATAGATGAATTCCACACATATTTCTCTTTGTTCCCCAACATATTTTAGTGACAAACAGTAGTACATTGTGAAACCAGATAAAGCATTATATGCATGGCTATTCTGTCCACACATTTAAGCACTGTAGGGACAACTGTTGCTGTTGGCTTCCTCATACTTCAATATTTTAAAAGTCTGCATACATACATTATATTTATGATCTAAATATTCAAAGTGCAACAATGTTCCAACTGAACATCATCTTCAATTGGCCAAGTCATTCACACATGCAATGTGATTTTCAGCTCCCATAGGCTGTGGTATTATAGATACAATGAATAATTGTGAGTTTTGTTTTATTCATAATATCATATAAATGTTCCAAATATGGCAACAGGTTACCAGTTATTATGGATCCATGAAAAAGAAAAGATGACTTCTTACTCCAATTAAGCTCAAGAATGTTTCACAGCACAATAGTCTGTCACAATGCACAATGGTAAACTGGTCAGTCAGTGCCTTAAGTAAAGAATACTTATGAGGAAAGGACTGAAAGGATTAAGTCAGGTAAAAACAACAAAAAAAAGTTTTTCTACAAAGAAATGATATGCACATACACAGCTATTTTTTTCTTTTTTCCCCAAAGGTGAGGTCTCTATGCCATGGGAAAATTTATTTATTTAAATTTCAAGATTTTTATACCACTCTATATCTAATAAGATTCCTGAGAAATGAACAATAAAAAGAAAGAAAGAAGAACTGAAATATTTAAAATCAAATTATGCCTATAAAACCATGACCGCTTAGTTAGGGAAGGCTTGTTTAAATAAAAATGTCTTCAGCAGGTACTGAAAAAGAACCATCAGTGCCTGCCTGATATCAACAGGCAGGGAGTTCCATAGAGAAGAATCCAACAAGGGAGAGGGCCTTCTTGGTGGTGGCCCCCCAATTTTGGAATGATCTCCCTGACGAGGCCCGCCTGGCGCCAACATTGTTATCTTTTTGGTGCCAGGTTAGGACTTTTCTCTTCTCCCAGGCATTTGGCAGCATATGATAAGTTTCCTCGATCCTGGATTGTCTTATGGTTACGGTTGTTTGCTTGAGATTTCTTCTTTGAAGCTGTTTTAGACATATGTTCTCTCGTGTATATTGTCTGTTCGTGTGAGTAGGGAAAAATAACAATTGAAAACAGTATGTTTTGCATATTCCTAATGAATAGTTGTTAAAAGTTGTAGTTGCTCATGTATCTAGAAATACAGATTCTAATGACTCCAATGTACCCCTTAGATGCAGTTGCCTAGATCAAGGTTTCCTAACCCCTCTGAGTAGCTAAACCAATAGTAAACAAAGATACCATGCTCTCATTCCTGCAAAGGCCCACTGTGACATTGGACCAGATTAGCTAATGGCACCAAGAAAGGCTGTGCAAGCAGACAAAACAGAGGAACCAAGAGATGGGTAGCACATGAAGAGGGAACTTGGAGTGTATCTGCCATGCCAAGACTCACGCAGGTCAGGGGAGATGCATACATTTTCCCTTTGCAAGGTGAATTCAAGCCACATGCTTGTTCCCTGTTTCACCGTTACCCAGAAGTAAACATCCACTTCTCTTTGCCTCTCAAAGTGTGATGTGACTCCTGGAAAGATCTTATTAAAGATCTTTGCCATTCATAGCTAACAAGGGGACAAGTAGGCAGTTTGTTACACCATGGCGGAAGTGTGCTGAGCAAAACCAATCCCTAATGAATTCTTTAACTTCTGTCACATGATACAAAAGAAATATCTTGGCTACCTGAAGTAAAACAGCAATTTCCAATCTCTTTTAGCATACTGTAGACAGGTTTATTCTCCTACAGAGCTATAGAAACCTATTTACTGTAGGTCCTAGACATTTGGGGGGAGGGGGAAGAGAGAACCCGAGTCACCTATCCTTAAATCATCCAGCATATTTAAACTTTGTAATAACAGATAAAAACAAGGTGACAGTAATTACAACAATGGAGAAAAGGCAGAGTACACAAAACTGTATATGAAGAATGTTGTCAAAATGTACCTGAAACAAGCATTTCTAGGTTAAAACTACTGCTTCCTCTTCAGATAACTCCAAACTTAGAGTTTGCCACCTCCTTCTTGACTCTTCCTCTATCAGAGCAATTCATCTTCCAAAAGGAAGGCACCCTCTTTTTAATTTTCTTGTAGTTTCTTCTTTCGTCTGTTACACATAGATCTCTTTTGGCTGATATACATAATGACTTTTTCCATTTATTTTGCTCTTTTTCATCTAACTACTTAAAATGCCTTGCTTTGAAACAAAGAAAACCAGAATTCTGAATACTTTTCAAGAAGATTGAATTGCATTTTGAAGTAATTTACTATCGCTATCAATACAGCAAACAAATAATTTTTGATTGAACGAAAGCTTTGATTCAGCCATTCTTTACAGAATGCAAGCACACAGTAATTTTCCCACTTCTTCTCAGTATCATTTCCCCAACACAAATTGTGTCCATAAACTTAATTTGGCAAGACAAACAAAACATTTCTGATTTCTGATGTGCTATTAAGGGGATTGGGCGGAACAGAAATGGAACTACAGCTTATCTGAACCATAAGTCATTGAAAATTTGAGTAACGCACACAACTGAGATGAAAATTTCCATGCATTATTCATTTTATAACTTTGCTCTTAAAAGCCAAGAATCACAAACATAAAAAGATGAATTACCTCTCAAGGTTTTCCTTTTAAAATGCGAATGACAATGATTCAGAATAAATGATACACAAGTGTTATTACAAAACGAGAAAAATTAGATTCACAGTATTTAACCCAGTTGCCTAGGACAAACCTTCCACTTTTTGAAACCAATTACAAATAAAGTCATTGTATTGTGACCCCTTTAATTTATATGTAAAGTATTTTATATTCATGCACAGCATTTTCTAGGCTCTGTTTTTAAATCATGCAGTTAATTTATGACAAGATTAAATAGCTTTCCAAACATAGTCATGGAACATGAGTCAAAATAGGATATAGTAATTTTCATTAATTTCCCCTTCTTCCTGCACTCCCCAGTGAGAACTCTCACATTGTTGTGAAGGGTCCCCACAACTCTCCAGAGCATATTTCTGCGGCCATAAGGGGCTGTGGGGAGAGGGGGAATCAGCAAAAATCACCTCCCTCTCATTCGCCAAAAGGAGCGTCTAGTTTGTGAAGTTCTCTTCTGAACACTGAAGTAGCTTCAAACTACTTTGGATCCAACCAAGTGATCTGCTTCGCACAATCCCTGCACATGCCGGTCACATGCTAGGGGGATTAGCATAATTACCCCCGGCAGCATAGCTTGTTATGTCATGCAAACCCGGCCAGGGTGGCTTGTTGGTCATGGGTTTAGGGTGGCTTGTTACCCAGGGCAACAAGCCACCCTGGCCAGGTTCACATAAGACGACAAGCTGCGCAGCCAAGGGTAATTATGCTAATCCCCCCGGCATGCAACCTGTATGCACCTGGGGGGAAATAAGCCACTGTGGCTTATTTCTCCTCTGTGTTGCGCAAACCCAGCCACTGTCTATGAAAAATTGTGAACTGCGTGGAATATTACCTGACCATTCATACAGATTACGATACACGAAGCCTGTGGTAGAGTTTTGGTTTTCTTATTACAAAGTAGCATATGTTTATATATTTCATGTGATACTACTTGCAACAGAATTATCATAAAACGGACCTAATTTATCTGAATTCAGTATCTTCTTCTCTGTAATGAATGTGCATGCATGTGTTTTTGAGAACAAAAATCCGTAAAAATTAAGTAAATGTTTTTGGTCTTTGAAAGAGGGAGCAAATGCATTTTAGAAGTAGCGATTTTCCATTTCAGTAAGAGCATGGGGTATAAGTCTGCTGTGTGCACACCATACCTCTGGTTAAAGGTCCCCTTAAATGCATGTTGGTCATTACACATATAGACAGGGAAGTTATGAACAAAGACATGCACCAAAACACTCCGTCCAAGTCAGATCAGTTAAAACAATTTACAGCACTGCTGAAATATGATCCATCTTGTGCTTTGGTTAGTCTCTAGGTAAATCAGCTGTGGAATACCTACAGTGAATGCCTCTAGATGATAACTCCAAGTATGACATGTTCGGCCTATTTTGGACACAAGCATTGAACACATAAAGAAGAGGCCTCCTAATTATGTTACTTTGAAGCCCATTTTCAGATGCAGCATTCAAATTATCCCACAGAAATATGCCCAGATATAACCCAGAGTTTTCCTGTATTCTCAAGCTAATTCTTACATCAGAAATTATATAGATGGGACGTATATGAGAATCACATAGAAATCAGCCATCATACTATGAATACTTGATGAGTTGTGCATGACAAGTACCCTCTGAATTGTGTTAAAAGATGTAATAAGCAAACATGCACTGCATCTTCTTGTTTTAAATCTTAATGAAAAACAGAGTTATAATTCAGTAAATTCTTTCATGCACACAAGTTGAGATGGCCCTAGCATGAATTTTAAAAGATTAACTGGCAGAAGGTCTGCCTCTAGTCAAGCCTATTAGATTTTCAACATTCACTCATCATGGCTTCTTCCACCCAATAGTTAATGAGCTAAGCTTGCAGCAGAATGAGGTGGGAATTAACGTATAGAGTTCTGAAATAGAACAGTAAATACTATTTTAGACTGCAGGGAAGGGCAGACATTTTTAATGCTTCCTTGTGCTAATGTACTCCCTGCAACTCTAGCACAGCAAGAACACACTAGGCATGACATCCCTCCAGATGAATTGGATTTTTCTTTACAGATTTTATTTATTTTTTTAAAAGACGAACATTAAAAAATGACATCTCCCACCTTCAGTCTGAAATCTATGGTCCATTCCGGTAAATGACCTAACAGTCTTGCTCATTTATACTGATACTTATAGAGTATCATTTGTAGTTCAAAATTCTAGAGAAGGAAAAAGACCTGTAAGCTCAGTTTTACTTGCCAAAGAGTTGCTCCAGCAATCCTATGTATCACTGTGAATGAGAAAAATAAACACCAAACTCCAAGCGACACTAATTCTTTTCATGCATGTTCTATTTGTTATGATGTGCATAGATAAGTGTGCAATTATATTTTTAGGTTTCTGGTGGTGTTTTTTATTTTAAACAAACTTACTGTAATTCTTTCATCTTTGTCATCCAGGGGAGATCCATCCTTTTTCCATGAAATTGTAGGCTCAGGATGGCCTCTTGGAGGTTGGCATTCCATCACAGCTGGTTCACCAACTGCTACCATAACATCGGAAGGGTTTTGTCTGAAGTCATCACGCAGTACTGGAAGAGTGAATGGGTGGAGGAAAATAAAATCAAAACATGCATCAGTGGTGAGAAAGTGGTCTTAAGCATGTGGTACTTGGAATGTAAAGGATCATTTTGTTGGAAAGGACAATGGATTTTTGACTTGCACAAAGATTGACTACAGTTTCTTCTCTATGGCAGTATAATAAGCATAGGTGTCATTTTCATCTGTCGTGTTTGCTTGCCATTCTTTACTGCAAAGTATTTAATTCCTGGGCACAGAGAACGACGTATCTTTGATGGAAAGGCTCTTATTCAAACTCCTTAAATGTTGCCAAATTACTTGCATGGCTATGTACATATTCTTATGAATTTTTATCTACATACATGTTTCTATTAATTTTGTTGCCTTGTTCTTCCTGGTCCTAGCTTCTAGTTCATGGTCTGCAGCACTCACTATAAAAGATGAAAATCAGATGTGCGCTTATCAAATAGCTGATGGAAAGCAGGTATTCTAAAAAAGTTTTCTCAGAGACTGCATTGTACAATAAAATGGCTCCAAGATACTGTTAAATCATCTGATTTTGCAAACTCAAGTTCATGGGGACAGTATTATTTTATGTTTTAGATCTTCCTGTGAAGTTCTATCCTCTCCTCTTTCTGTAATTGCACCAACACAGACTGAATGTGAAAGGCTGTCAAAGAAAAAGGCAGACACTCTGAGTAACCCAAGAGGAAAGCCTGCCAGGCGGCAGACAATCCTTTAGGCTGCAAGAGAGAGTGGCCTCCCACAACTTAAGGGATTGGACCAGAGAGGGACTGGAATTGGTTTTGGAGTATGTGAGCCCTGCCCAAGAGTCAGATCCATGATAAATAGAATGCACATCCAATGTGTATCAGAGCACTGTGTTACTTTACAAGGAATACAAAAGCAGATGCACACCCAAGGACATATTTCATTCAAAAAAATGAAATGCAGATTAGTCCATACATCCTCAGATGTGCATTTAGACAAACTTCTGAATGCAGATGCTGTCTATCTGCACTACATTGATTTTAATGGAATGCCTGTTTGTCTATATATCTGTGTGTATATTAGACAGAAGGCAATGCACTGTGATCCCCAAATCCAAATCTAAGTGGTTCCCCGCCTGCACTAGAATGCACATTTGGATGCGCACCCCTACACAACTCATTAATATTTTTCACTTGTAACTTCACCAGAAATTTATATCACATTTTAAAGGAGAAATCAGTGCAGCCAGGTTCATATTATTTTTTTTAGTACTGCCTACAGCAGCGGTAAGGAACGTCCAGCTCACAAGGCGTTCCAGGAAGGAATGCCCCCTTCCACAGGCTACGCCCCCTTATCTTTGATCGCCTCCTCAGTTCAGTAACTAGGGGGAGATTAAAAGTAAGGGGAACTCCCAACTGAGCCTTGCAGCCTCAAGAAGCACTCCTTGATAGAATGTCTCAGTGCTTTGCCCGCCCTACATCGTACCTAATGGCTGAGCTGGTGTCCAGTGAAGCATCTCCTTCAGGCACTGGCACATTCTGAACACTGCCCACTTCATGTCCTCCCCAACTGGGGAAGGTGTGGAGAAGGTGAAGCAGATGAGGCACTGAGCTGGTATCTCCTTGAGATGCTAGTTCAGTGCCTCCTATGCTGGCAGTAGCCCCACCCTCTTGGGGGTCTTGCCTTGCCACTGCTGGCATCCTAGCTGCAGGGGGCTTCCCCAGGGACAATCTGGCTCCCAGGGACAAAGGTGCTTCCCCACCCCAGGCCTATAAACTTTGTCAGATCTATAATCTTTGGACTTGTCTGAAGAGTTTGGCCTTAATTTCTTGGAAAAAGAAAAAACACCTCCAAGGCCAAGTCAGTATTCCCCCTCAACTATTCTTTGCATTCAGCTCTCCTTTCTTCCCTGTATCAATACCCCTTTTTAGGAGATCAAGCTGTTTCTGGGCTGTGTTCATCTCTTCCTCCTACATTAGCACTACTAAATTGGCTAGTATAAGAAAGGATAGGAGTGCATGTTCAAAGTAATCAAGTGAGCCAATTCTGCTCTTTATTCTGTACATAAAGAACGGTGAGGTTCTAATTACTCATACCAGCCCACAGAATAAACCCGGAATTACCCAATGCACATGTACTCAAAAGTGCATACACATATGTACTGAGCTATTTCCTCGTTTCACCATTGATACAAGGAGAAGAAATAATCTCTCTTCCCATTGTTCATGAAGGAGCACAGAAGCATCCCACATGGATTCTGACATGGTGTTATTTGACATGGTGACCATTTCATTCGAATGGTCTCGAAAAGCCATAGATTTGGGACAAACTATCATGATGTCTGAATCTTCCTGAATCTGGGACACTGGACCTGGAAAAATCTAATGTGTAAAAATGCAAAACCCTCCAATTATAATGTACTGAAACCTACTCATGCTTCCACTTATGTCATCATTAAAAAAAAAACACCGTAGTTTTATTAGAAAGCAGTCCTGTACGTACCTCTATCCATGTTTGAAGCTCATTATTTCAGCTATCTGAACAGTACACCACAAAAAAGCCATAGTTACAAAAATGTGGAATGTGACTTTTGTGAAAGTTTATTCTGTCAGTTGCTCCTTTTGATAAAAGTATGAAAACAATAGAATATTTGCTACATGAGAATTATGCTGTCATTGCAAAACAGAAGTGTTTGGAGCCAAGACAAGAGTTTGTTCTGATGGTAAGGATGATTTTATTAGGTCAAGATAATATCAGAAAGGTAAAGTGAAGAAGTATTTTAATAGGATTATACCAGAAAGTCCCCACCCCCACCCCCATGAACTGTTGTTTATAAATACTAAGTGCCTTTCATGTCTGGAGAAGCTCAGATGAAAACTTCTCAGATAGCTCCTTGAATTTTTGTAATACCTTTGCAGCAACAAAGAACTTCAATTCTATCCTAGTATACGCAGTTTACTTGAGTAATTTTTATACTTGTTAGGTATAAAAGTCTATCTTAGAAGTACATTACCTTGTCTGTAAATGAGAACTTTTCATCAGTTAACCAGCAGATCACAAAATGCCTTAGGAGAACATCAAAGGACTAGCAATAGATACAGCAAAAATATTTTTTCCCATTCACTATTAATTATTTTGGCTCTAACATTACATAATGAAAAGCTAACAGAATGTAATCCATTAAAGATTACTGTCAAGAGAGCAGTCATGTAATTATTTTTGCAGCTGTAAAAGAGATACGTCGTTTGGGATTGCCTCAGGCCCTGGCAATCGAATATAAAGTTATACATTTAAGGATTGCTTCTCTTGCTGAAAAAGCAGTTTTTTTTTACTTGTCCTTTATATGCTGAATCTCAAATGCACATTGAGCATATATTTCCTTTTGAAGGTGTATTAGCAGTATACAGAGTCATCCAGTATAGTATATTGCTTTAGTAGCCTTTTTAGTAGCTATTTTCAGTAGCCTTAGATAACTACACTTGGATAACACTTTCCAACACTATGATTGTATAATAAATTCATGTTCGTGAGCCACTGATGGCAGCCTGTTTATCATGTTATTTGGAAGTTTAACATTCCAAAGACCTTTTAAAAGCAGCCAGTAAAGTAATCAGGCCTGGATATTATTAAGGAATGGATAGCCATGGCAAGGTTATTACCTGTAGGAGGAGAGAAAGTATGGGATACATAGTGACTGATACAGTTTTAAAGAGATAGGGCAGACCTCTAGGGGAGAAGCCAGCTGTAAAAGACATAAAAAGACAGCTTGCAGTACATTGTTCAGCACACTGTGAGACTATCTTCACAAATGGTGATGGGCAAGCATAACAGCAAACCAAACACTGTTTGAAATTGTCAGTCTTGTTTCCTGCCTCCTCCTGGTCTAGCTGGGGGAAATGAACAAAGAAAGCACACTGCATACATCTCAGGCACCCAGTATTGTTACCTTCCCAATGCTGGAGCAAGAGGAAGCAAAAGCAAGGGGGAAAGGAGAGGAAGGACTGATGTTTTGGTATGCTTGTCTGTCAGTTCAATAAGGAAGGCGTATTTGTAGTCTCTTTATAGATTACTACTGTCTTTGTCATAGATGAACTATTAAAAAAATTCAGCTGTTTTATAGCAAGATTCCCTTTTCATAACAAAAAAAATCCCTGTGTCATTCTATCAAATATTTTTTCCAACTGGTTGTTAGCAGGGTGTTTCCCCTAGATGAAACAATTAAACAACAATTGTACTATAAATTATAATACCATGTTTCTGATTAATATACTATCACTATCTTGGCACCTCCAAACCTTAGCAGCCCACGGCTGGGGCATACAATTGGTGCAGTGAGCAGGGTGCCAAGAGAACTGATATGTTCAGATTCACAGGGAAGGAGGATGCGGCTTCTGGCATGCAAAACCGACTCTGTCCACAGTTGGAGCTGTGGGGTCCGGTCGCAAAGCAATCAGCAGTACTGAGCAGACCGGGAGCATGCCCAGGGGTCAAGAAGGACTGCACGCCAGTGGCTCTGGAAACTGCATTGGAATCTCTGCAGCTGGAAAAGTGGTGCAGCTGGAAAAGTTAAGGAGGTGCAGAGTGCAGGAACTCTGGCATGGCTTTTGCTGACAGCACTGCAAACTGTCAGGCAGAAGGAGTTGCAATGGAGAAAGCAGAAAAGCTCAAGGACGAGCTGGGGAAAGGATGGGATAGGATGGCTTACTCCATTAAAGGTGTATGCCCCACCACTGCCATTAGTGTGTTGGGAACAAGTGAGACACAATAGGGTGGCACCATGCTTTCAACAACAAGTAAGGTTCAGTAGGGAGTGCCAGACCATACATTCACGCCCTAGCATGGGTATGCACAAATTGGAAAGAGCACCCTGGCATTAACTGGGCTGCCCCTAATGGTAGTTATTTGATCTAGAGAAAAAGCGTGGCCATGGTTGCTCACAAGATGGATTAGAAGGTGCTCCCTGGGACTGTTATGGGATCCCCATAGGTTTCTGAATACCTTAGAGAGCCCTGTAGTAGGTAATTACAGGGCCTGGAAGATGAGATGGCAACTAGACATCTTCAGTTTGGCTGATTATGCTTGGAGTTTATTCCCTGGGAGAGGGGTGGCTACCATAATGTAAGTAAATGTTTTTGCAAAAGCAGTGGGCATGGCATTGAACAACACTGCTGAGGCACTAGAAGCCATTGGAATAGAATTGACAAGCATGAGAGCTGCCATTTTGCAGAACCGCCTGGCCTTGGATATGATTACAGCAGCCTAGGGTGGTATTTGTGCCATGTTGCAGCAAGAATGCTGTTTGTACATTCCTGACAAGCAGAGTGTGATAAATTACAGTGTAAGGACTTTGCATGTGCAAAGTGAGAAAATACATCATCTAGAAGGGGACTCCCTCTTCAAACCGATTTCAGATTGGTTTCAAGGAATTGGGGGGTGGTAGAAGCAAGTTGT
The DNA here is from genome assembly GCF_057233095.1 of Heloderma suspectum. Lineage (NCBI taxonomy): Eukaryota > Metazoa > Chordata > Lepidosauria > Squamata > Helodermatidae > Heloderma > Heloderma suspectum. Next base: position 72,197,900 of record NC_139460.1, on the reverse strand, counting down.
TGCCATAACCCTGACTATCATAGGTAGTTTTATAGCTTTGTGTGCTTGCTCATATAGCTGTCATATTTTAAAATATACAGTAAAGTAGTTATGAATCCCCTGGTGATCAAATGACAGGGCAAAGAAGATCCGGCCCTCTGAGTAAAAAGAGATTGTGATGCGCAGACTGATATCATCCTTTGATCATGTGGGGGTGGAGTGTAATGGCCCCAGGCCTGTAACCAAGTCACCTGTAGTTTTAGAGGGGCCTAGAGATCCATAATGCTTTGCTTTGGTTCATTATGAAGCACAATTTCCTTGCTAGTGGGCCTCTGAGCTTGTGAGATGAGTCAAAGGTCGATATCACCGCCTCAGCACATTCCATGGTAATGAGCTACCGTTTATCTTATCAGGGCCTAGGAAGCGCCTGAGAAGTGAAGCTCTGTTGAGGCTATGTTTACAGGCATCTGTGCTGGGAAAGTTCTGATTGTTTCCCCTCTAACTTGGGGCCAGAAATGTAAGTCAGAGAAGAAACCTTCTTGCTGTTATACCTCAATCTCATTAGCATTCCTATGCCTTCACTAGCAGGAAGACACAAAGAAAGGTAGATAGTTTGCACAATGCAAATGACAGGAAGGCTACATACAACAGTCTCCAGTTCTTCCTATTCTCCCAGGAGGGTAGGAAAAATTAAAATGTGAGAACAAAATGAAGAAATCCTTCTTTCACTGATCTACCATCGTTGACAGCCAGCCAGGATTTTACTGGTCCTTTACAACTTGGAGGAGCTGTACCTCAGTGGTTGAGCACATGCTCAGCTTGTAGAAGGTCCCAGGTTCAGTCCTCAGCATCTCCAGGTAGGGCGTGGAATGAATCCTGCCTGAGACCCTGGAGAGCCGCTGCTGCCTGTCAGTATCAACAATACCTGACTAGATGGACCAAGGGTCTGACTCAGTATAAGGCAGCTTCCTACGTTCCTAACTATGTCCTGCTTGGTAGTAATTGAGAAATTCAAGCCATCTTGAAAGCCATTTTTTTTGTTGTTGTTAGAAAGGTGAGGCACAAAATAAATAAATAAATAAATAAAAACTAGCATTTACTAGATTCTGCTCAATTCCACATATATCTGCTACTTATCTATCAGGCCTGGCCATGGTTCCACCCATGACACTGTCTTCCTTGCTCTGCGGTTCATATTTTGGAATAAAAAGGTGCCAATTCTATTTTGGTCTTTGCAACTACCTAGTCAATCCTATTCGATGGCTACTAGTCATGATGTATATTAATTAAGGCAGCATGCTTCTGAACACCTGTTGGTGGGAGAGGACTAATGCCTAATGTCCTGCTTTGAGCTTCCAGTTGGAGCACCTGGGTTGGCCATGGTGAGAAACGGGATGCTGGTCTAGGTAGGCCTTTGGTCTGATCCTGCAGGGCTCTTCTTATACTCTTATGTTATGTTCACTTGAACTCAACCCTCTGTATATGCCATTTTCCTATAAAAATGTCCATTGTTATAAAAAGCAAATGAATACTAGCTCTATCTGTATTTCTCTGCTCACCCCACCCCTCTACTACTACTATCTGACATCAATTCATTGTGAGCAACTGCTGTGAACAGAATTGAGGCATGGTGCCATCATGGAAGAAATTATAGGTTAACAGACACAAGAAGAACTTCTGAAGAGTGACTTTCTCAATTCAGGGCTTAAAGGCTAACTTTGATAAGTATCCATTCATTGTGGTATTTTGTATAGCGGCAACATTTTATTTTAAAGTTTGAATTGTACCATGTTAAATGTTAGGATAATAAAATCCTTGCTTTCTTAAATAACAGTACATTTTGATGGCTGGAAGGACTCCAGGACTACACTCTTCCATTACTCTTATTTTAAGCTTTTTTCCCCCTTTCCTTTTCCTTTTGTTACAGTATATAGACAAAATTGTATACACCTTTAATCACTTGAGAAAGAAACCTACCATTGTTCAGTGAAACACAGCATTTTCTAAACATGGCAAATATCCTGGAATAAGTGTGAAATGAGAAAGAAAGAAAGGAAGGAAGGAAGGAAAGATCCAGTGTTAAAAAAAAGAAGATATAGTGAACAATCAAGTTCAAACTTTCCTCCTTATTGTCTTTTAGAGAGAGCATTTGTATTCAAACATACTTTTAATACCTAGTTCTGTAGCTCTTTTTAATTATTTTAATGACTGTTGTCATTACTGTTTGTTTCATTGTTTTATTATAAACAATTATTGTTTATTTTAATTTGTTTTTCATATGGCTATTTATTATTTATGGTATTAGGTCCCTTTTGATATGCTTTTCTGTCACTGAGTAGAAGTATTAAAATAATAATAAGAGCACTAACAACTTTTCTTAGTGTATGCTAAATGAAAGAGCACAAGTTTCAGGTACTGATATCAAAAACAAGATGCCTCCTGGGCAATCACAAGCAGGATGTGAAGGTACTATCCCAGCTGTTTACCCCAGGACCCAACAATCAGAAGCAAAAGTGCCTTGGTACACTGTGGTTCAATTTCAGCTGTCTTAGTTAAGTGCCATTGATAGACCTAGCTTTCTTGATTTTTTTTCTAACATAACCTGTTTAAAAACCATTCATAACCATTGCAGGGGTGGGCAACTTGTGTCCCTCAGATGCTCTCCCCCCCTCCCCCCGCTTTAGGGAAAGAGCAGCTTGGATCCAGATATTAGCCCCAGAATAAACATTTTTTCCCTTCTCTGTCTCAGAAAGAACACTATTCCAGCAGTGAATTCCTCAAAATTTCCACAGTGCAGTAGTTAGGGGAGGGGGCAATTTTTACGAGGTCCTGATTGAGGAAGGAAAGCTTAAACCCAGTGCTGGGTCCAGGTTTTTGAGGCCCCTTGGGCAAGATACCCTCAACTGTAACTGCTGTGATTCGCTCTGGGATATATGTTTTTGTGAAAAGCAGGATAAAAATATATTGATTGATTGAACAGTAAATGTGGGTTTGTAGTGGTTATTAAGTAAATTTTAGCCTTAGAATGCTACTATTATATTTAGATTAGGGATTTACCAATGTAAATAGAACATTTTCTTTAGAAGTATACATTAATGAATTAATATGCATCATGGAAGGTTATTATTGGTTGGTGAATTTAATGTAGCCGAGTTTTTTAGACATAAATTCTCAACCTTTTTTGTATCTGCATAAGAAAGCCACCGAACCTAGGAAAATATATTATCTGTTCTCCAAAATTAATATACAGCTAAATGATACACTGCAAGATCTCTTTCTGGTTGGTCATCACAAGCTCAGATCCCATTGGGTAATACTTAAAAGTTTTGGCCCAACATGCATCACTTTACACTTGCTTACACTGAACTACATTTGAATTTTATTTATTTATTTATTTATTTATTTATTTATTTATTTCATTACATTTTTATACTGCCCAATAGCCAAGGCTATCTGGGCAGTTAACAAAACCATAAAATACAACTTGACAAACGTAATATAAAACTATTAAAAGTTTAAAAATACCAGGTAAAACCCAGTAGCAGTTATAGCCCATGGAAAATTTGTGTGAAAAGGTGTGTTTTCAGGAGGCATTTAAAAGATGTTACATTTTCTGCCTTCCGAACTGCATGGGGAAGGGTGGGTGCCACTATAGAGAAGGCCTGGCCATCTAGATGCCCATTCTTCCAGTTTAGAGAGATCCATTTGGAGTTCCTCACAATCCCTATTTGTTTTAACCACCCTAAATAATTTGGTGTCATCGGCAAATGTGGCCACTTCACTGCTCACTCCTAATCCAGATCATTTATGAACATGTTGAAAAACATTAATCTTAATACAGATCCCTGTGGGACCCCACTATTTACTTCACTACATTGGGAGAATTTACCATTTATTCCTGTTCTCTGCTTTCTGTTCTTTAATCAATTACTGATCCATGAGAGGATCTCTCCTCTTATTCCATGACTGCTAAGTTTGCTCAGGAGTCTTTGGTGAGGGACTTTGTCAAAAGTCTTTTGGAAGTCCAAGTAAACAATGTCTACTGGATCACCCCTGTCTACATCTTTACTGTAGACATCCTGAAAGAACTCTAGAAGGTTAGTGAGACAGGACTTACCTTTGCGGAAGCCATATTGATTCTTTTTCAGCAGGGCTTTTCCTTCTAAATGCCTACTAATTTTATCTTTAATAATGCTTTCAACCAATTTATCCCGAAAAGACGTTAAGCTAACCGGCCTGTTATTTCCTGGATCCCTTAAAAAAAAAAATGGTGTTACACTGGCCACCTTCCAGTCCTATGGCATAGAGGCCGATCTTAGGGACATAGTGCATTTTTTGGTTAGAAGATCAGCAATTTCATATTTGAATTCTTTGAGAACTCTAGGATGGATACCATCTGACCTTGGTTATTTATTTGCTTTCTTTTTATCAGTAAGGTTGAGAACTTCATCTTTTTTCACCACAATTTGCCTCAGTTCCTCAGACTCCCTTCCTGAAAACATCTGTTCAGGCACAAGTATCTGTCCTATATTTTCTGCAGTGAAGACTGATGTGAAGAATTCATTCAGCTTCTCTGCAGTCTCCCTGTCCTCCTTTAGTCCTCCTTTAACTCCATTGTCATCCAATGGTCCAACTGTCTCCCTAACAGGTTTTCTGCTTCTGATATATTTAAAGAATTCTTTATTGTTGGTCTTGATATTGTTAGTGATAAGTTCAGTTAGTGATAAGTTCAGTCAAGTTCACTTGACTAGTGGGCAAGGTGCTTGAGCGGGTGGTTGTAGGACAGCTACAGACACTGTTGGATTATCTCGATCCATTTCAGTCGGGCTTCAGGCATGGTTTTGGAACGGAAACTGCCTTGGTCACCCTGTGAGATGACCTCTGCCGGGAGAGGGACAGGGGGAGTGCGAGCCTGTTGATTCTCCTGGACCTCTCAGTGGCTTTCGATACCATCAACCATGGTATCCTTCTGAATAGGTTGTCTAGGTTGGGAGTTGGGGGCACTGCACTGCAGTGGTTCCGCTCATACTTGAATGGCCGATTCCAGAAAGTGGTGCTGGGGGATTATTGCTGTGTGCCATGGCAATTGTGCCATGGGGTTCCACAGGGCTCTATTTTATCCCCTATGCTGTTTAACATCTACATGGAACTGCTGAGGGAAGTTATCTGGAGGTGTGGGCTGAGGTGCCATCAATATGCGGATGACACCCAGCTAGGGATGTCAGAGAATTTCTCCACGAATCTCAGGGAGGCCGAATGCCAGCACATTCGGCGCCCTGAAATTGGTGGAGAAATGGTCTGCCCCCCCCCCAGGACGGGACTTACCTTGTGCGAATGTCCCTGGTGGCGGCGGCTCCGGCGGCGGTTCGGCGGCCGGTCTTCCGACCAGCTGCCACTGCCGCCATTTCCAAGTTAAAAAAAAAAAAACATGACAGGCTACATAAAGATTTACGTAGCCTATCTCAGCTAGATTTTTAAAAAATACCGTGATAGGCTACGTAAATGTTTACATAGCCTATCACGGTTGAGTGGAAAACAAAAACAAAAACCGCACGTACACAAATGGCGGCGCCCATGGGCGCTGCCATTTGCGTACGCACGGGTTTTTTTTTTCCACTCAGCCATGATAGGCTACGTAAACGTTTACATAGCCTATCACGGCTGACTGCAGGGACGCAAACGTTAGCGGCTACGGCCGCTGCCATTTGCGTCCCGGCAGGACAGGATTTGCAGCCGGAGGGACGGGGCGCCTCTCCCCCGGCCAGAATTTCGGGGGGGAGGGACGGAGCGCCTCCCCCCCCACCGTGAATCAACTTTCGGGTTCAGGTAAGGGACATTCGTACATCCCTACACCCAGCTCTACCTCTCTTTCTCATAAAACCCAGGTGAGGCAGTGGCTGTTCTGAATCAGTGCCTGGGCATGGTAATGGACTGGATGAGGGCCAATAAACTGAAACTCAATGCAGACAAGACGGAGGTACTGTTAGTGGGTGGTTCATCTGCCCGGGTAGGTGATATTCAACCTGTTCTAGAGGGGGTTGCACTCCCCCTAAAGGATCAGGTTCATAGTTTGGGGGTGCTCTTGGATCCAGAACTGTCACTTGAGACACAGGTGAACTCAGTGGCATGGAGCACTTTTTATCAGCTTAGGCTGGTATACCAACTATGCCCTTATCTGGACAGAGATAGCCTAGCTACAGTTATCCATGCTCTGATAACATCTCGTCTAGATTACTGCAATGTGTTATACGTGGGGCTGCCTTTGAAATTGGTCTGGAAACTTCAGCTGGTCCAAAATAGGGCAGCAAGATTGTCAACAGGGACTGGCCAGCGAGCTCATATTACGCCAGTACTTTTTCAGCTGCACTGGCTGCTAGTCCATTTCCATTTAAAGCCCTTAATGGCTTGGGGCCAGGTTATCTGAAGGATCGCCTCCTCCCATATGTGCCTGCCCAGACCTTAATATCATCCTCAGCGGCCCTTCTCTGTGAACCCCTGCCAAAGGAAGTGAGGTGGGTGGCTACTAGGAGGAGAGCTTTTTCTGCTGTGCCACCCTGGCTGTGGAATGAGCTCCCTAGTGAGGTTTGCCTGGCACCTACATTGTATTTCTTTCGGCATCAGGTGAAGACCTTTTTATTTTCCCAGGCATTTTAGCATTTTAGCTTTCTAGACTTTTAGCTTTGCTGTTTTAAATCTGTATTTTAAATTACTGCACTGCTGCTAGGTTTTATTGTGGGTGTATTGTTATATTGTGGTTTTAATGTTCTATATATTTTAAATTGTTTTATTGTGTGCTGTTTCGTTTTAATTTTTGTGAACCGCCCAGAGAGCTTCAGCTATTGGGCGGTATAGAAATGAAATAAATAATTAAAAAAAAAAACAAATAACTGAATGTAGTTTGTTTTACTGCTATCTGAACTGCTTCTGTGATGGTTGCTGCTTGTTGTTTTTAATTGTTATTGCATTAAAAATGCTTTTATGCCACCTTAGGAATCATAGTTTGAAACAGTAAGTAAAAAGGGTTTAAAGAAATATAAAAATAAGATATATAACATATATTTCAATGTGTCCCCCCCACCCCACTAGAAGTGAATCAACATTTCACAATAACTATAACCAACTAGCAAAATATATAACCCCAAATAAAAATGCTTATTTATTTATTATTACATTTCTGTACATTTTCTATAGATTTCTTACCTGAAATCTATAGGAGGGAAAAAGAATAAAGGCACAGAACACTGCTTTCAGGCTCTCTGATTTGGAAAAAAAAGAGAAAGAAAAATCCCAAGAGATACTTTCTAATTTGCATATCACATTGTAAAATACAAGGAGAAATCTTCCTTGCTCGAGTAACGCTTGGCTGTCCTCTCCCTAAATGAAATTGATTGGCAACTTCTATTGCTTTGTAATTACAAATGGTTGCCTAGATCCTCTTTTTAATGTTTTAGTGTAAGACCTTCCAGCTTCTGAAAACACACGTGTGCACGCACACGCACACACACACGCACACACATATTCACACACTTTTCTTTAACAGTCTTTTGTGTTCTTATAAGTTGTAAACTAAAATTATAATTTGAATTATCCACTTCTGTCCAATTCCTGCAATAAATAAAATGTCTTACGTTTAGTTAGTCTCATATAAAAGGTGCAGATTACATATTACAGGGGACTGAAATGAGTACAAATTTTATCTAATGTTGTGCACATTTTTGTTGTAGAATATATTTCTGTCCCCTCAAAGTCAACAGTATGATACATGATACATCTCATAAAAAGTATGTCATTGTACACTGGAAATCAATCCATTGTAGCATATAGTATTTTGGGATAAAGCAGCAGTACAAAGGAGAATTATACAGTTTATCCTATTTTTTTTGTTAGTACTAATGAAAGAAAATCAGCTGAGAGATGTATTCTGTCCTTCCTTAGATGACAAATTATTGCATTCAACTTACGTCTTTCTGAATATTATCAAAATGTTCATCTTATCAGAAAGTAAAATTGCCTCAATTCTATTTATAGTATTTTAAAAAATAAATCTTGGAATAGAAAATTCAGTCAAATTATTTTAAAAAGTTAATAGCCAAATTCAGTCAGTCGTAACAGAAGCAACTGCATGTTCATATGCATGTATCATGAAACCATAGATGGCATTAAAGTATCTAGAGATTTAATTAAAATAACGATGAAGCATCTTAATGAGAAACACCACTGCCATAACCAATGGAAATGCACATTATTCCCTAATAGTATAAATAATTTAAGAATTCCACAATGGAAATTAATCTACATATCATCTAACACATGCAACAGCACCTATTTCAACTGAAAAATGAGGTAGGGGAAAAAACTCAGGTAGGCAATTACAATTTAGACTGAATAAGAAAGAGAAAAAAGGCCAAATGGACGATTAAAATACTCCTATATTGGAAGTTTGGAAATATTAATAATAATCAATTAAACATTAGACACTTATGGTTTCATAATATTTCTGGCTTTAATTAATAAGAAAATCTATCAATGTGACAGTACTATCCACTGGCAAGCAGTGCCGTTCTATAAATGTATTCACAGAAGTAAGCTTACCTGAGTTCAGTGGGACTTACTCTCAAGTAAAAGTGTATAAAACTGTGGCCTAAAAGTGCCATCCTAGGCATGTTTAGACAGAAGAGGTCCTACAACTCCCATAATTCCTCAGTGTGATGGCTGGCTGAGGAATTCTGGGAGTTGCAGGCCATTTTTTCTGTCTAAACATGCATAGGATTGTAGCCTAAATTCATCAACAGCTATTTTCTTAGCACACTATCTGTTTGTATCTGTGATTTTTCATAAGAGTACGGAAACAGGTTGAAAAAAAGTAATAGCCAGTACTGGAATTCTTCTTTCTGGAGCCATTGCCTATGAAGCTTACATCCTTTGTTCCCAAGATGAAATCTCAACAGCCTAGTTAAAAAAAGATATCCATGGTATCTTAACCTTTCCTTTGAAACTGAAGCTCTGCATCCGCTATCATCTAGCAAGACAAACTGCATGGTGTTCAAGGGAATTATTATTTAAATATGAGTTACCATGGAGGGAGCGAAAAAATCGAAAGGTGAAACATGTTTATTTCTAACTACTAGCATTAGCAAAGTTACCATGAGGACATTATAGAAAGTTTACCATTCTAACCTGTAAATTCCAACATCTGCTATTTTCTTCTTCAGGGAAAACTACAAATGAGTTGCAATAAAAGATATCACATTTCATAGTAAGAATTCACTATATATCTATCAAATATAGGGATAATGTGGTAGACATTGTTTACTTGGACTTCCAAAAGACCCTCACCTAAGACTCCTGAGCAAACCTAGCAGTCATGGAATGAGGAGAAGTCCTCTTATGGATCAGTAACTGCTTAAAGAACTGGTTGAAGAACAGAAAGTGGGAATAAATGAAAAATTGACCCAATAGAGGGATGTAAACAGTGCAGTTCATAAATGATTGGAATCAGGAATCAAGGATTGGAACCAATAGTTTTCAACTTGTTCATAAATAATGTGGAATTAGGAGTGAGCAGTTAAGTGGCCAAGCCAGCTGATGACACCAAATTATTTAGGGTGGTTAAAACAAAAAGGGATTACAAAGATCTCCAAAAAGATATCTACAAAGTGGGAGAATGGGCATCAAAGTGGCAAATGTGGTTCGATGTAAGCAAGTGTAAAGTAATGAACGTTGGGGCAGAAATTCCCAGATTTACATATACGCTGACGGGATCTGAGCTAGCAATGACTGACCAAGAAAGAGATCATGGAGTTATGGTGGACAGCTCGATGAAAATGTTGACCCAGTGTGCTGTGAAAAAGGCAAATTCCATGTTAGGCGTAATTAGAAAAGGAATCTGAAAAAAAAACCCTGCCAATATCATACTACCCTTATACAGATGTATTGTGTGACTGCACTTGGAATACCGTGTACAGTTCTGGTCACCGCACCTAAAAAAGGATATTGTAGAGTTGGAAAAAGTGCAGAAAGGGGGAACTAAAATAATCAAGGAGCTGAAGCAACTCCCCTATGAGGAAAGGTCTCAATGTTTGGGATTGTTTAGCTAAGAAAAAATGGTGAATAAGGGGAAATGTGATAGAGGTGTACAAAATTATGCATGGTGTGGAAAAAGTGGACAGGGAGGCATTTTTCTCCCTCTCTCATAATACTAGAACTTAGGGTCATCCCATGATGCTGATTGGTGGGAGATAAAAGGAAGTACTTCTTTATATGGCACATAGCTAAACTATGGAAGTAAGTTCCAAGGTGTAGTGGTGGCCACCAGTTTGGATTGCTTAAAAAGGACGTTAGGCAAATTCATGGAGGGTAAGACTGTCAATGGCTATTAGTCTTGAGGGGCATATGCTATCTAAAGTATCAGAAGCATTATACCTATGTACACCAGTTGCTGGGGAACACGACCAGGATAATTCCCTGTGAGTTTCTACAGGCAGCTGATTGGCCATTATGTGAACACTATGCTGGATGAGATGGACCCTTGGTCTGATCCAACATGGCTCGTATGTTTTTACATATGTGTAGGTGCATTTGCTCACATCCATCACTTGCTACTCTAATTGTTCCCTCCCTTTTCTTTATTTTCTTTCCAATGTTAATTTTAGATTGTAGACTCTATTGGAGCAGGAATATGTCTATTTTGGTTTGTTTATACAACACAGCAAAGTACAATCTATGCTGGCAGCTGTGTATTAACAAAAACAATAATTAGACAGAAACTGACTGTACTAAGGAGATCCCTAAAAACTGGAAACATGAAGAACAGTGGGATATTAAATCTAGTGGACTGAGGTCATTATGACAGCTTCAAAATTATCCAGGGTGGCCTACTTCCTGTGGCTCTGTTGTTAAAAGGCACAGTGTAAAAACCAATGTAGCATTGGGAGGGGGATGTTTCCAGCCTGAGGGCCAAATTGGATACAGGAAAGCACATTGGAGGCTGCATGCCAGGTGGAATGGCCCACAGCCCAAAGTGGCTAGGGCCAGGCTCACTGCTGGCATGTGCCCAACGCTAACATGCTTGCCTGGACCCCATTTACACACACATACACACACACACAACACACACAGAGCTAGCTTCACTTGTCCCTTAGATTTCCCATTGTGAAAGGAGAAGGGTGAATGAAGCTTTCAGGAGCTGGCTCTTCAGTGAGCCAGGAACACCTTGAAATGGTGGCTCCCAACTGAACTGCCACCTCAAAGAGTGCTCCTTGGGATGGTGGCTCTGTGAGGAGCTGGCTTCATACACTTGTTGACTTCCTTGACTGTTAAAAGTGAGGGATGAGTGAAGCTGACTGAACTGCTGCCACAAGGAGCATCCCTGAAATGGTAGTCATTCAGGAGCTGGCTTCTTCTCTCCTTCCTTCCCCGAGGGGGTGGGGTTTGGGGAAGGGCCTTCACTGGAGGGCTGGATGGCAGGCTTAATTTGGCCCATGAACTGGAGGTTCCCCATCCTTGCCCTAAAACATGTGGTTCTCTATACTACATGCTAATTAGGAAGGCCCTGTAATATGAGCTACCTTGGCCTGTTAGCTGTGTATACCATACTCAAGAACAGTCAATGTTTCCTCCCTAGCAGACTATGAGAAAAGAACGTTGTGACATATACCAGGAATGGTACTGATGTTACCAGTCAAGCCTGGGGTATGTTCCTTAGGAATGCTGACTTGCAATGAATACTTTGACCTATATCAGTAATTGCCTGCTTTGTAACCGAGTGAATTCAAGCATTCTAGAAAGTAAAGGAAGAGTTAAGTTAGAACGAACATTGCATCAAAAAATTGCACCAAGGACCCTAGCCAACAAGGACCCTGTTGGGGACAGATAAATAAATGTAAGTTATAGATGAGCACCTCACTCCCTACATGACAGCCACAGAGAGACACACACTCCTGGATGAAGACAACACCTTGAACACCTGCTACTCTTGGCTAAGGGTGGCTTAATATATCACCTGATCATCATCCACTAGTTTGGGAAGAAAAGGGTATAAAAGGCCTAATAGCCTGTGGGTTTGGTCTGTCCTGGTACATCCATGGAGATGCTTCTGAAGACCATGCTCATGTACCTGTAACACCTAGACATTTGGCTCCTCCTCTTTGGGGCTTGATCACCCCAAAGGTTGTGGTGTTGGGACCTTGGTGAGATGACATTGTATTTGCCTGTTGTTAATGCTAAGGTGTTTTTTTTTAATGTAGTGGCCATGAAGCAGTGCTTTCCATTGTATAACTCAATAAAGCTTTAAACTGCATCCTGAGTCTGTGTTCCTTTGAGGCAACTTGGTCCATCCTCATCCTTGGGCTGGTACAAGAAATAATAAGTGTTTGCAAGGAAAGACACTTTGCCACGGAAGAGTGCTTTCCCAAGTAATTATACCTGTAAGGGACAGGTAACTGTTCAGGGTAACAGAAAGACAAGAACATTTGGTCTGATTTAGCTGGAAGTGATAGATTGAGCATTGGTGAACTATTCTCAACTATTCTGAAGTTATGGTTTGCAGTCTATTAGTTTTTTCCTTACATTAAAATGGACAATATATAATTTATTCAAACACTGCAAGGTAAATTCCTATTTCACTAATGTGATTAGGGATGTATGAGAATTTCATTCCTGTTTGCAAATCATATGAACGCATCCCATTAACAACGCCTGAATGCAAATGGAAGCAGGAATGCAATTCTCAGGAAATTTCACAATTTTCCCAAACTTGTATTTCTGTATTGGGGGAAATGCACATTTTTGGTCAGGAAAAATACACATTTTAACAATGCATAGTTTTTCCAATTAGGAAAATTGAACACTTTTAAAAATTTAAATTTCCCCCATTGAAAAAAAAAAGAAGACACTTGCATTCAGGGACTCAAACAAGGCAGAATAAGCTTTAAGGAAGAATTCAGATAATCTCAGCAAACTCGAACATTGCTTGTTCGCCCATCCCCAAATGTGATTTTTAGCTATAAATTGTTCTTAGACTCTATTTTTTCCCCCAAACTTGTGCAGTTGGGGATTTGTGGGCTGCTGAAAAAAGACATAGTGCCACAACACATTTCAAATGAATGTAGCCAATTAAGATATCTATCTACTAATGTTTTCCTACATGAATAATATATACATATGCATGAGTGTGTATACAGTTACATATATTTCCTCCAGCTCAGCAGCTGATTGTAGCAACTTGACAAAAATATTTCTGTTGCTTTTCTAATGCTGGCCTGCGTTTATTTCGGCGTCTGTTAAAAACACATTAAAGCAAACTAAAAAGGAACCCGCCTGAGCCGCATAACAGCAAAAATGTGGCAAAGGGGCAAGTAAAATATGGTTTCTTTTAATTAAACTCAGCAGTTAATATAAAACACACAGCAACTCACTATTAATGTGGCAATAGGAAATATTGGCAAGATAAATATATGGGTAAGTGTTAAAAGGACCTAGCCTTACTTTTTATAGATTTCAATAGAGGGCAAATCAAGTTAAACAGATGGCACACAGGATTTCTCAATGAATTCAGCATCTGTGTGCACAAATGCCAATTAAAATGTGTCAGAGTAAATTTAAATCCCTTGCTGATAGAATGTAAGCCAACCTAGCTGACAGAGGAGCAAGGTTAAACCTAATCATCCACTGAACTTGTTGTGAGTTGCTCTCAAACTGTACAGAAATTCCCAGAGAAACAATACAACAGAGCTCCTATTTATTATTTATTTACATTCATAACTCTACTCAAGCCTTCAGCTGAAGTGCAAAAAAAAAAAAAGGGTATGTGTATGGTTTGGCAAAAGCTTAATCAAACAAACACTTATTCAATTAAAATCTCTTTGGCAAAAATGTTTCTGAAGCTGCCTACAACTGCTCCTTCACTTCTCTGTGGGTAAAAATTAGTAGGGATATATGAATCTCTGGTCAAAGCTCATACATTCCCAAGCTTGCGATGCTGTTCACGTGGCGGGGGGAGGGGGATTCCAAAAAAAGTGTACATTAAAGAAATTACTCATGATAAAATGTGTACTTTAAAAACTGTACAAACATGCTTTAATCAATGGGAGGAGATTGCATACTTTCGAATGAGCACCCAAGTATGTAACCAAGTACGCATCCAAGTACTTTGCAATTTTCACACAAAAAAGGTGTGTGGGAGGGGGGAGCTGCTTGCAATCTGATTTGGACTCAAGTTGGACCAAGCTTTGAGGTGGAACTTTGACAACCTCAATGAGCTCAAGCTTGACTAGTTTCCACATCCCTAAACATTAGTCTTAAAGTTCAAAAAGAAACAAAAACCCAGCAATATCACATTTATTTTGTGTATTGGCAAATGATTAATAGATAGCTAGATAGATAGATTGTGAAGAGAAAACTCTCTGGAAAAGACCCTGATGCTGGGAAGGACTGAGGGCAAAAGGAGAAGGGGACGGCAGAGGATGAGATGGCTAGATAGCATCACTGATGCAATGAATATGGACTTGAGCACACTCCGGGAGACAGCACAGGACAGGAAGGCCTGGCGTGCTATGGTCCATGGGGTCATAAAGAGTCGGACACGACTGAACGACTGAACAACAACAACAACAAAAGATAGATAGATAGATAGATAATATTTTATTAAGAGATTTTTAAAAATCTATAGAATTGGAAAGCAAATGAATGCACAAAGGAAACTGAAAATTTGGAAGCTGAGTAGTAATTATATTCCACAAATACTGATGGATTACAACTAAAATTTCGCAACTATTCTGTATATATGAACTTATTATAAAAGTATTCTATGGATAGGGGGATACAAACCCCTTTCAGATGTTTAATGCAACTAAAGCAACTCTCCACTGATTAGACCATATAGAGCATTCTAATTAGCTACTCCATTCCTCTCTGACATTCTGAATGTCTACTACATTCCAAATGACATTTATAAACAGCTTTTATAGGCTCAGCTTTCTGTACAGAGGCAATTAATTTCTACAACAGTATAAGAAGTACTGAAGCAGTCATCACTGATGGGCCATATATAGATTCCAACAAATGCTGTAGCTGAATATATTGCCAACCAGCACTAGACGGTAAATGATATATAAGCCACCTTACTGAAAATAATAAAAACTGATCGTCCATTCCTATTAACTGATCTCACATATTAATTCCACTATCAGTCCCTCCACCTCACCCAATCAAGCAACGACACCGTGCATCATGCTCAGCTGGAGATGTTTTGGAGCCTCTTCTTCCCATCCCCCTCCATGTTGTCTAAGAAAGTCCTCACTGGTCAATCCTCAGGCAGGAAAATTCCAAAAGGCTCACTTGATCATTGGATTGGGATGGATCTTTTTCTCATTATTAAGAGAGTGCTTTGCACTATAACATTTCCCAGTGTAGGTTTACATTGCTCTTTCTCTTGCCCACGCATTCAATTTCCCCTCCACCTCCAGCGGCTGTGCAATGCACCACTGCAGCTAGCCAATGTTGTTGCTCTTTTCCTCTTGGGCTCCTTTCCTACCATAGCTAAGTGAATGGTTATTCATGCATTCTCCTCTTCACCTCCCTCACCAGCCACCTAACAGCTGATGAGCATCAGGTCTCCCACTTCCCATCCTCAAAACCTTCTCTGCTAGCCCAGACGACAGCAGCTGTCCCACTGCTAAAGCCAGTGGAAGCTGATGACTCCAGTTTCGGAGGGGGTGGTTCCATTCTGGGTTTTAGTTAGAACCAGGCAGAGTTCTAAAGGTGCTATCCATGGTGCTGAACCCACTTTGGAAATAGGGTGCAGCATCTTGGATAGCACCTTTAGAATTCTGGCTGGTTCTATCTAAAACCCAGAATGGAATTACTGCCTCTCCAAAACTGGAGCCACCAGCCTCCCCTGGCTAAAACAAATGACAAGGTAAAGCTAGAGAGCCCCTGCTAAGAGTGAGCAGTCACTGCAAAAAAGAAAGGGAGTGAATGAGATGGGGGGAGAGCCACACTTGAGGTGACTGGGATCCAACACTGATCCTCAGCCTTTACAGTGAAGAATGCTGTGCTAAAGAATTTCTTCTATTTTTTAGACAGCAATATAATATAGCTCCAAACTAATGTAAGTAGAATAGAAATTACACTTTGAAAAAAAAGTCAAATACGTTGGAAAGCTTTGAAGTGTTTTACTCATCTGAACAGGAAAAAATACATTGGGTTGTATCTAGAATTAGAAGAACGGACTCCTTAGAATCCATCAGACTTAAACTAATGAGTTAACATAAATCCAACTGATTTCAATTAGTCTACTCTAAGTAAAACAGTCTAGATCCAATCCATAAACAAAAAACCCTTTTAATTTTCATTAAAATGTTCTATCTATAAATAATGCACCTGTATCCTGTGCACAATCTACTTTCTGACAAAGTGAAACTTCAGGTATACCATTTTAAAGCACCCTTCGGTAAATGTAGCCTAATCACGGGTTTTCCACTAAATTACCCACCTCAACAGAAACTCTGCTCAATTTTATCCTGCTTTCTAACATTGCACGTGATCTTTGCTCATCTGGGTAATTGCTAGGGTGGAAAATTGCAGCAAGTATGATGGTACAGATGTTCTTTTTCAGTTGACCAAACAGAATGAAAGAAAACAGGATTTTATGCTTCATGCAGATTTTTATTTAAGACATGATGGTTTTATTTACAAACAAATGTTTTGAATATATCTATTTTCTTTGGAGAGCATTACACTATAATGTTGGGAAATAAGGTATAACTGTGTGTGTGTGCGCGCGCGCATGCGAGCACATAAGCGCAATCATTAAATAATCACAAGTAAACCACGTTTGATGGGCTTATGTTGATTCTATGAGTATTTTAGAGCTCCTAGCAAGTGTTTCAAAGCTCAGAGCATGTATGTGAAAACCATACATGACGCTACAGCATATACAGTTTGTTACAGAAGAATAATGAAACATAGATTCTAACCTATGCTGGTGAAATACTCTTTAAAAATGTTCTCTATCCCAATTGAAGCCCGCTTCAATTGTTCTCCTCCATGTACACTAACATGTGGAGGAGGGAGCAGGGTGCACTGGCCGGCTTTGATATTGTGCTTCCCACCATTTCAGCCCTCACCCCCATGTCTGTGTGTCCAAGATGACAAGGAAGCTGACATATGTTCATACAGGCTTCAAAACAATAGGAAAGTTGGGTAACTGGGAAGCCAATGGGGGAACAACTACATATATGTAGGGTTCCCTTCACAGTCAAGTTAAATTATTATACTGAGCTTATAATAAGAAAATCTCAGTTTTGAGACACACCTTTTTCTGTTTTATGAGTCCCTATGGTGAACTGTGTGTGAGGAGGGACAGCATCCAGCTGGTCCTCTATGCTTCTTTACTGGTATCTTACCTTACACCTAACAAGATAAGAGGAATATGGCAGGAAGCTACCCACCTCTCACTGAGTCAGCAGTATTCCTCTCTCACAAGTCTGGGTCCAAACTCATGTAACTAGCATGCAAGCAGTCCCGCACACTCTGTCCTATGCTGTTCTGGGCTATCCCGACACTCAAGTGCAGCTTGAGGGCAGGGGGAGGGGTGAGAAGGAAGCTGCATTGTGGAGGGGGGATAGTCCCATTGCCTAAGTGGTCCTCTGTTCACAAATATCTGGATCAAAGACATAGTTTCCAAAATGGGTGTTGTTCCAAAGCAGTAATACATCTCAGCTAGTTATATTGGTGCCAAAGTCCTTGAACCAGATCTCGCTAACTTTTGACTTCACAGAAGAACATGAGATCACATCTGCCAATATTACATTTGGAAGAAAACTCCTTCTAATCATATCTTTTGTCAGTGAGTCAAAACAAGACATCAGAACAAGGGCAAAAACCAGATTCTACTGCATTGTTTTAAAATTAAAATGTAGTTAATGCTATTTCCTCCATGTTATTAGCTGATTATTAATAAATGTTCTGTTAATTTTCTCAAATATAAGTACTGGTATTCAAAAAGTTCTAGTCATAAAATAACAGAGTTGGAGAGGACCTTGTGGGCCTTCTAGTCCAATCCCTTGCTCATTGCGGGTAAACAAGAGCTAGAGCATCCCCCCAAAATGGCTGTCCAGCCTCTGCCTGAAGGGCTGTGAGGGACAGCCCACCAATCATAACTGGTTCCACTGTCAAACTGCTGTTACTGTTTCTCCTATTGTTCAAATAAAATCTACCCTCCTGTAGTCCTGCTTCTGGGCAGCAGAGAACAAGGTTTTGCCCTCATCTGTGCAGCAGCCCTTCAGGTAGTTGGATGAGTGGAATCATGTCCCCCTTCACTCTTCTCTTCTCCAGGCTAAATATACTAAGTTCCTACAATAATTCGTCATAGGACTGACTGTCTTTCATTGCCGTCCTCTGAACCCATTCCAAGTTGGGAATAGTCAGTAAACATTTCAGGAAATAGATGATTTTCAGCCTAGGATCAGATGGCTGATCATTTTGGAACAACGGCTCAGATGATCTGTTTGTTTTATAACAGACTTATGAAAACACGTATTTCAGTAAATGAATGGATGTATGTTTGCCTTGTTTGTTTCTTATCACATGCTATAAGAAACTCTTGCTCCAAGGTATCCCCCACCCCCATTTCAAACAAGAACAGAATGGAGAAATTATGAAGAGATTTATAAATGTGCAACTTTGTCTATTTCTACATCAGGATTTTAAAAATACATTTTATAGCTGTCTTATTGCCTAAACATTTGCTTCTGTAGCACAAACTGTGAATCAACACTGGTAATTTTATAACTGTAAAATGTAGGGGGGAGGGAAAGCCTAGCCGCCAGGTTCGTAATTGCAGCTGCTCCCCTAGTCCCATTTTCAAGCAGAGAGAGTTATGAAATTGTCCTGGAGTGCCATGGAGCTTATGGGGAAAGATATCCAACTTGACGACCTGAACACAATGGCTTGACCAAGCATTTGTGGTGGAGGTCTAGGTGCTCTCAGCACTGGCATATCTTTGTGCAATATCATATTTTTGTTAAAGGATTTTAGCCATCAAACTGGAAACCAACACTGTCACATTTCTGATGATGCTTTGCAGATGAGTAGGTAGTAGACTTCTCTTCATAAGAGGCGGGGTTCAAGGTGAAGGCTGGAAGGCAGGGCCATATGTACAGGCTTTGTCAGAATCAATCTAGATGGAGGTAGCCTTCCTTATTTCAACCATCACATTAAGAGGGTAGTGTGTGAACTGGCCCTATCATTTATTTCAAGCTGTTTCTTGCAAATGTGCAACCCCTGTGAAATATTCTTATTGGGCATCTGCATTCATCACTGGGAGAGTATGAGGCCTTTGAAAGAAGGGCAAGCAGTGTTCATTTTTAGAATGAGACATGGAAACTCAAGCCCAACTCGGGAGCCACATCCTAATCCCAGATGTAAAGCTAGTTGTGGTTACTCCACTTACAAAACGTGCAAGTCCTCTCCTAGCTGCTGTTTTAAGAGGCAAGGAGGTGAGATAGCAAACATTTCTAAATGAACAACAACAAAAAACATTTTTTTTCACCCTGTGCAAATTCAGCAAAATAGCAGAATCCCACCCAGATTTTGGGATCTGAGAAATATCTTAATGCCTAGCTGAGAGCTTAAATAAAATGATCAATATGCTGCACAGAATAATACCCAGGCCTCCTTTATTTAGAGAATTTGAACTAAGTACTGAAGTTTATTTCAAATGTATGTTGACTGACATGGGCAGATCAGTGAATTAGACTGCACAGAGCCAGAACAAAACAAGCCATCACTCAATAGTATGTCCCTAGGGGACAGACTAAATAAGGGTAAGCTGCTGCTTAGCTTAACTCTTCTAAAGGAACAACATGGCTGTCCCCTTCTCCAGACTGCAAATATATTTGGTTTTACCCAGAACAAAAAGAGAACAAAGCAAAAATGCTGAACTTTGCTAGAAGTGAGTTTTCTATCCATATCCAGTCCTGCTTCAAGATTCACACAGAAAAGGTTGCATAGCCAAGATGTCATTCCCAATACCATCGTTTGAAAATGAATGGAAGCAGAACAGTTCAGCTAGGAGCTAATGAAATGACCTGGGTTGTAGTCTAAGCCCACAGTTATCAGCAAGCATATTTAAGACCAGTCAATTCATCTGTTGCATCTGTGGAACACTTTTGAGTTAGAATATGTCAGGACTGCACTCCGGGCAGCACCCTGTAGTCCTTTTAGTACAACAGATACTTCCTTTTTACTGCCTAAATTACAGCCCACCCATAACTATATTTCTTTGGAAGATAACAGATTTCAATGGGTTTTCAATTACCTAGTTCAATTTCAGTTACCTAGTAAATGTAGTTAAAATTGCATTTAATAAAGGAAAAAACATTGTTTACAGTTACATAAAATAGGCAAAGGTGAAATCGAAAGTACCTTTCTTATTTCTCTTTAGGCATCAGCCCACCCTTACTTTCCTTGCATAACTTCCACTTTGGCTTCTATCTTCCACTTCTATGATTCACCTTTGGACATTATATTTCTTCTTAAAACTGACCAGGCTCCAAACCTCCCACTCCTGGCCTGATTTGACAGAATTGCAGAGTGAGACAGATGTCAGGTTTCTCAATCCCCCCAGAACACACGCTAAGGCAATCTGACATCGGACACCCAAATCAGTGAGATTTCTTTACTGGAGGAAATCCCATGACAAAAGCTTAATGGTTACACCCTTCAGAAATCATATAGCTGATGGTCAGTAGCTATAGGCTCTATGTAATTTCAGAACAGCCCAAAGCTAAACACTACTACTGTGACTGAGTTCATCATCAATGTGGTTTCCCCGTTGTCATTCTGCATGGTTCTGAATACAAGGGAAGGGACTCTGGATTCCTGGGTATCTAACCCAGGCAATCCTTGCATGGGGTTCCAACCCGGACGTGGAAAGGGAATGATTCCTGGAATGAACCCAGCAAGCAATCAAGGGATAACTTCTTGAAGGCCCTAAACAAACCACACCCACAGAGAGTCCAACTTTGAATCTTTTGTTGATAACTCCAGGCTACATGGTCAAGGCCTATCAAGATCAAACGAAGGGTAAACCCAGACATGCAGGGAGTTCCATGCCACCGTTTTTGTATTGGTAACTCCACACTGCATGTGTGAAGGCAGAGGAAAGTCCAAAAGTTGTAGATCAAACCCAGCCTGCCAGTACGCTGAGCTGACAACAAACAGACACAATCCACAGCAACAAGAGTTCAAGTCCATGAAAAGCCTCACAGTACTTTTCATGGCAAGTCCTTAACAATCCAAAGTTCCAGTCCATGTGCACAGTGCCTTCAAAAGACCAGACGATGATCGATCCCATCAGAGAAGGCTTCAGGCAATGAAGACGAGATGTTCCTAACAAAGGCTCTTTGCCTTTGCATCAGCTTAAAAGGGAAGGTGTGACTGTAAAACACCCCCTCCAGATCCCTTGACAGATAAGGGCCTTTAGCCTTTCAGCAAGGCCCCTGTCTAAACAGGGCATCACTGCTCAGCCCTCCAGCAGCGACGCTTCAATCTGGGCGTCCCTTCTACAAACCCCAACCCACCTCTGTCAGCTTTTCACGGACAGCTTCCAGCCTCCCTGCCTGCCAAAACCAGACCAGCAGGTGGACAGGGAGTTGGGTGACTCCCATGTCTCTGCTCTGGGAGCACCTACAGATATAAGCTCACACAGATTCAGACATTCCAGAGGCTGAATAGGCCCATGCCCTTCCAGGCTACTTCTAATCAAATCCTGGCTATAACCTACAAGGCCCTGACAACAGAGTAATCAAAGCTTTCAGTAATTCATATTATTAGACTTGAGTAGGGATGGACGAAAGTCACTTACCTGTAGGTGTGGGGGAGAATTTCTCCCCGAAACTTCGGGGGGCCGAGCGCCAACGCATTCGGTCCTCTGAAGGTTGTTCGGGGAGAAATTCTCCCCGAACAACGTAAACATAAATGTTTGCGTAGCCTATCATGGCTGACTTTGGGCGGGCGGAAAAAAAGCGCGTACGCAAATGGTGGCGCCCATGGGCGCCACCATTTGCGTTCCTTATTTTGGCACGTGTAGTCTACATAAACATTTACGTAGACTACGGCGAAAATAAGGGCAACGCAAATAGCGTTGCCCTTATTTTCGCCGTAGTCTACATAAATCTTTACGTAGACTACAGGGACCAAATAAGGAACATGAATGGCGGCTCCCTATGGGGGCCGCCATTACCGTACGCGCTTTTTTTTTTTTAAAGTCACCTGTGATAGGCTACGTGACGATTAACGTAGCCTATCATGGCTGACTTTGCAGATCTAGCCGTGATAGGCTACGTTAATCGTTACGTAGCCTATCATGGGGCTTTTTTTTTTTTTTTACTTTTCTTTTGAAGTTCGCGGCCAGGGAGACGGGGCGCTTCTCCCCGGCCTGAATTTCGGCCGGGCGAGGTGGGAAGCCTCCCCCCCGGCCTGAATTTTGGCCGGGCGAGGCGGGAAACCTCCCCCCCGGCCTGAACTTCGGGGGGAGAAGCAAAGCGCCTCCCCCCCACCGCGAAGCAAGCTGAGAGACCAGGTAAGTGACTTTCGTACATCCCTACTTACCTGATCCCGAAGCTTGCTTCATGGTGGGGGGGAGGCGCTCCATCCCTCCCCCCGAAATTCTGGCTGGGGGGAGGTGCCCCGTCCCTCCCCGCCAAAATCCTGGCTGGTGGGGGAGGCGCCCCATCCCTCCCCGCTGAAATTCTGGCCAGGGGGGAGGCGCCCCTTCCCTCTGGCCACGAAACCTCGTCTCCCACCGCCGTTTGCGTCCCTGCAGTCAGCCGTGATAGGCTACGTAAATGTTTACATAGCCTATCACGGCTGACTTTAAAAAAAAAAAAAAAGCATGTACGCCAATGGCGGCACCCACGGGCGCCGTCATTTGCATTCCTTATTTTGGCACGTGTAGTCTACGTAAACATTCACGTAGACTACGGCGAAAATAAGGGCAACGCTATTTGCATTCCCCTTATTTTCGCCGTAGTCTACGTAAATGTTTACGTAGACTACACATGCCAAAATAAGGAATGCAAATGGCGGCGCCATGGGCGCCACCATTTGCGTACACGCTTTCCCCCCCCCAAAGTCAGCCGTGATAGGCTACGTAAACATTTACGTAGCCTATCACGGTGGTTTTTAAAAATCTAGCCGTGATAGGCTATGTAAATCTTTACGTAGCCTATCACGTTTGTTTGTTTGTTTGTTTGTTTGTTTGACTTGGAAATGGCGGCGGCAGCAGCCGGTCGGAAGACCGGCCGCTGCCGCTGCTGCCGCACCGCCGCCAGAGCCGCCGCCGCCAGGGACATTCGAGCAAGGTAAGTCCCGTCCCGGGGGGTGGGGGGGGGGTGGCAGACCGTTTCTCCACCAATTTCGGGAGGCTGAATGCGCTGGCATTTGGCCTCCCCGAGATTTGTGGAGAAATTCTCTGACATCCCTAGACTTGAGACAGTGACCTTGTTTGCACATAATGGCAGCGCTCAGCAGCAAATCATCGGTTAATTAGCCTATGAATTGTGGGGATGTGAGCGGAGGATGAGCCACTTCCAGTTTCCAGCAGCAACCTGCGGCTGCTGCATTTGTCGGTTGTTACCGTGATGCCTGATCCTGGGAACTTTGGGTTGTTCTTGGGTTAAACAACCCAAATTTAATTAACCAATGATTGGCCACCGAAAGCCACTGTTACGTCTCAACAGCTGCAGTACTTTACTAATAGAGTCTGCCAGTCTTGCAATATATGGAAAATATATCAAATTTATCCATATTGGTTTTTAATCTGTCCTTCTTAGCAATGTGATTCTTGACTTTTTCTCAACTATGGACAATTTAACATTGCTGTTCATGTCCTTAGTATTTAAGTATTTATGCAATATTCAACAAGGATATCTTGCTATACCACTGCAGTACAAAAAAGAAGAAGTTAAAAATCAGTTTTATCTCTGATGTTAAGCAATTATAGACCATGTGGAAAAGGTAATTTTCCAGGAAAAAAGTTGCCAGAAGTATTAAAGAGGCCAGAAGGTCCATAATCATACAGTGTTACTGGTTGTAACTACTCTTAAGAAACTCTTGCCATGACATATCATATCTTCAAAGGCTATTCTATAGACATCAAACACATTCAAAGCTTAATACAATTATAAGATATCTTAGTAAATGACCGTAGAACTGCAGAACATGTTTGCCCAGGGAATAAAGGAGCTGATTTGCTCTCTGGAGATTTTGAAGTTATTACAGTCTATTATTGACTGGACTGTATAAGAAAGCAAACACTGGCTGGATGAACCATGTTTCTGAAGTAAATTTTACCTAAGCCACTATGTTGAGCTACATGTAGCATTTAAACGGAAAATAAGTAAGTATACTAGTATAAAAATGGTTTACCCACAGAGTGCCATGAAATAGGATGTAAATTAACACTACCCTTTGTATACAGACACATGATACATCCCTTTTGGCAAAAGCACAGACAATCTGAGGCTTCTTCTAATAAAACATAATACCCAAGCAAAACTCAACAGAATTTGCTTTTGTTCTCTTACCATAAAACAGATCAATTACAGAGCAAAAACTGAAGTACAAGAAAATTTATTTAATTATTATCACTAAGAACAGGGGATGCAAACAGGAGTTGGCCAGGGGAGTTGCAGTGGTTGAAGAAACAAAGGAGACAAAGGAGACAGAGGCTAAGAGGTAAGTGGGCTGCAGGAAGCCCAGGGGGCTACCCTTTATCCTTTTGAGTGGCTGTGAGCTCACCAGGTGCTTCTGAGAGCTCCAACTGAAGTGTGTGGCCTGAGTAGTCCCAGCAGCTGAGTGGGCAGGAAGCTTCAGTCTGTTTCCTGCCTCCCAGCAGAGCAGAGCAGAGCAGAGCAAGCTGCTCCAGCTGGTCCAGGGACTACAGAAGCAAGCAAGCTCCCAGAGAGCGAGCGACCAGAGCGAGCGAGCAGGGGGAGCAAACAGGAGTTAGCCAGGGTTGTTCAGCAGGGGAGGTCAAGGGGGAGGCCCCTAACATTTTTTTTTCATTTTTTGATTTTCATTTTATTTTTTAACTAAGTTTTTTCCATTTATTTGTCTTGTAACACACACTTTCACACAAGTGGGACTCTGCTTTTAACCTCTACTGAGTAGAGGAGCAGGCACAGGCTAGTCTAGAACAATCACAAAGCTAGACACAAAAAGGGAAAAGAGGCTATGGAAGGACAAGACTCTCCAGGGGTGGTGACCTGCAAGGTGTGTGCAATGTTTGTTTTCTTGCCTGAGAACAACATGGCCTACACCTGCAACAAGTGCAAGTTGATCACATTGCTGGAAGAAAAAGTAAGTGGACTGGAGCGGCGACTGTCGACCCTCTGGGGAATAAGAGAACACGAAGAGTTCTTGGACAGAATGGGGGAACTACAGCAGCAAAGGGAAGACCAGAAGCTTGAAGAGCAACAGCAAGATGAGGCAGTGGGAAATGCTGAGGTGAAGAAAAATGCAGTAGAGGATACTCCTTGGAAAAGGGTGACAGGAGAAGAAGAACTAGACACCATTCTGCACCAGTGGAAGCAGTGGAGCTGTGGAACCGATTCCAGGTACTTGCGGATGAGATTGGAGGTCAGCCTGCAGAGGAAGAATCACAGGGGAACCTACATGAGAGTGAGCAAGAGGCTGAAGGTCAGTCAAACAGAGGCGATGAAACCCAGGCCTACAACAACAAGAAGAGAAGAGTGGTAGTAGTGGGAGACTCCTTGCTGCATGGGATCGAGACCCAAGTATGTCGCGAAGACCTGTGGACTCGCCAGGTATGTTGTCTCCTGGGAGGACGAATTAGAGACGTGACTGAAAGATTGCCTGCACTCATAAAGCCCACTGACAAGTATCCCTTTCTTCTCATCCATGTGGGAACAAATGATACCGCCAAGCGGAGCTATGAAGAAATCACGTCAGACTTTGAAGCTTTGGGAAGGAAACTCAAGAACTTTGGGGCCCAGATAGTTTTCTCATCCATCCTTCCAGTAGTTAGAAGAGGGATAGAAAAGGAACAAAAAATACTCCGGGTTAATGACTGGCTACGAAGGTGGTGCCGACGAGAGAGATATGCCCTAACCCGGCGCCAGCTTGTCTGGCTGAAAAGGGGGGCCATTGCGGGCGGGTGGGGTGACAAGACGTAAGGGCCTCTGATTAGTGCACCCCAGTCGCACCACCAGTCAGGGAGGGGCAGGCCAAGTTGACTTAAACTCGACCCCCCTCCCTATCTCAGCTCTCTGGCTCGACGCAGCTAGAGAGAGCTAAAGACTCGCCTGGAACCGACGAGGGACTTCTGCCTGCTGGAGACCGGCTTCGTCGTCATTCCAGCCACCTGGACTCAGCATGCTTCTGCGCGCCCAAACAAGCTTATCTCGACGCTCGCGGTGGGTCTTGCGTGCTCCGGCGCGGCTCCCTCTGGGCCGGCGCCTGTCAGCCCGCGGGAGGGCCAGCGTTGGTGGCGGTGCATGGAGTGATGCGGTGCCTGTCTCCGCCGGCACTCGCTGCCTCTGGGGCTCCGGCACTCGCGGAGGTATCGTGCCCGCCCCCCCTCACCAGCTCTTTCTTTCCCCCCGCTCACTCGGCGTGCCTGCCGCGGCTCCGGGTTTGCCGGCAGTGCGGTGGCGGCGCACTGCGCGGCCCCCCCTCAGCCGGCGTTGGCTGCCTCGGCGGGATCGCCGGCGGTGGTCCCAAGTGCGCGCGCCCAGGTGCGGCACTCATTGTTCTCCTCCCCTGTGGGGGTGCGGGCGAGGGTGGTGCGCGTCTGCCCGCCCGTTCCCTCCCTTGCCCGCCCGCCCACCCGCTTGCTTGCCTGCCTTCCTTCCTGCCCGCCTTCCCTCCGGCCTCCTGTGGCCGCCGCTGTGCACTTGCACCACCGCGGCCTCGTTGATTGTCTGTGTCAGCGGGGGGCGACGGCGTTCCTGGCGGCGGCGCGCGTTGGAGCATGGCGCCGGTGATTGCCGGCGCTGACTCCTCCTTTTGGGCACCAGCGCTCTTGGCAGCAGCGTGCCTGCTCCCCCCCCGCTCCTTCCTCCGGCAGGTGTCTGCTTCAGCTCGTCGCCTCCCGGGGGTGCGGGACGTCCCCCCCAAAAATTAATTATTTAATTATTTAATTAATTAAATAGAGGAGTGGCTGTGGATCCCTGTTGGGCGCCTGCCTCTGTTCACAGGTCAGGGTGCCCTTGGCTGAGCCTCTTGAGCACTGATCTCTCCTATCTAAACGGTAGCGGCGGCGCTCCCCTCTTCCCACCCCTAGGCCTCTCTGTCTCGGCCTTGAACTTGAATCCGCAGATCTCGAGGCCTGGGGGGTGGCTGCCTGTTGCCCGGGGTGCCCAGTTGCTTACTTATTTTTTGCCGATATAGGCCAAGCTTAACTCACTTTCTGCATCATGCCCCCCAAGAAGGGCCAAGGTGGAAAGAAAGGGAAGGGGAGGGCCCTGCCTCCCCTCCCCAAAAGACCACTGCCAAGGCCCGATTCTGAGTCTGATGAGGAAGCAGACCTGGTATTGGCATCAATTCTTTCTCGTCTGGAAGCTGCTGAGCGTTCCTCAGGGATCCCTCCCCCTCCCCCGGCCAGGCCTAAAAAACCCTCGGTGGTCCAGCCCAAGCGAACGCGACAGCAGACCCAACGCTCGCTGCTCTTTTCTATTTCAGCTCGCCTGGACGCTATTGAGGCATCCACCTCCCCTTCCTCGGCTCTTCCGGATGGCTCACCACCCACGGTGGAGCTCCTCCCTTCTGTGGCCTCATCTTCCCCGGGTGCACAAGCAACAACATCGGTTTTTCCAGTTGGGGATCAGAGCACGCCCACACTGGATTCAGGTGAGACTGCTTTGGCACCTCAATTCACCTGGCCGGGCATGGGGCAGGTCAACCCCTGGGGTTGGATGCCGTGGTTTACCCTTCAGGGCAGCCCAGTCCCCCCTCTCCCACTTCCTTCAGTTACTCCAGCCCCTGCAGTTAGTACTCCTCAGCCTGTGGCCTCAGTCTCAACTCCTAGTTCAACTGCTCAGGTGGCCAGCCCATCCAGTTCATTGGGGCCTAGCGCCTCATTGCCCTTACTGCTACCAGTAGGAGACGCCTCCACGTCAGCCCTGCCACTATTCCAGCCTCATCCGCTTAACGCCGCCTCCGCCAGTGTTTGGCAGGGGCCCGCCAGTTCGGTTCGGGACCCCCTGTCTCCCCTACCACCTCCCCTGCCAGCCCCACAAATGTCCTTGGCTGACCCATGCACCAACCTGGGTAGAGGATCCATGCCCACAGGTGCTACTTCTTCCCCTATTGGCTTTCACTTAACCATTGCCACCAGAGAAAAGATTTTGCGGGGAGAATTTACCGATGTCTTTGCCCTGCTCTTTCGTGAGCCCGAACCCAGTGACAAGGACAGGAACCGTGACCGGGATCCTGAGTGGAGCAAAGCTCGCAAGGTGCTGCACACCTGGGCGAACTGGTTGCCAGGCTTCTTAATTTACGCTGGCATCCTCCAACAGAGATTCCCCGAGAGGGCTTGGGTCCTCACCAAGTACCTTGACATAATATACAGGGCTTACACTGAATATGAAGGGAGCGCATGGCTGGCCTACGATGAGGCCTTCCGACGGAGGGCTGCCATTGACCCTTCCATGCACTGGGATCTGAAGAACCAGGACCTTTGGCTCCAATTTATGACCCCTTCCAGGCCAGGCTTCGGTGACAGGTCCAACAGCGGCCACATCCTTGCCAAGCTGTCACCCACAATAGCCGCCAGGCCTATTGCGGGTCCTGGGGTTCAACACCGCTGGCTGTGCTGGGAGTTCAGCTCCAAAGGTTCCTGCTCCCGAAACCCATGCCGCTTCCAGCATGAATGCTCCCTTTGCGGCAGTCAACACTCCTACGCCTCTTGCCCAAGAGCCAGAGGTTGGAGAGGTCCCCCAAGGGATGGCCGTGGTGGCAGGAAACAGGGCGGTGGGCATCCTCCCCCTCCCAAAGGGCCCCAGCCCAGTTAAGATTCTTCCGCTCCTTCAACTTCTAGGGCGTTACCCAAATCGGCGGGCAGCGATCTACTTGGAACCCAGCTTCACACTGGGTTTCAGGATCCCCTTTAGGGGTCCACGCAAGCCGTATTTGACCGGTAACCACCAGTCTGTTCTTAGAATGCGGCGCTTGGTGCAAGATAAAATTAACAAATAAGTTCAGTCAGGTCGGGTCACCGCCCCCGTTACCCAACCTGCGGATTTCCCCTTTGGGAATTATCCCCAAGAAATCGCCCGGTGAGTTCAGGTTAATTCATGACCTCTCTTTCCCCAAAGGCCAGTCTGTTAACGATGAAATCCCAGATTCCCTATGTT
Organism: Heloderma suspectum; assembly: GCF_057233095.1. Classification (NCBI taxonomy): domain Eukaryota; kingdom Metazoa; phylum Chordata; class Lepidosauria; order Squamata; family Helodermatidae; genus Heloderma; species Heloderma suspectum. The sequence continues at coordinate 72,168,540 of NC_139460.1, read as the reverse complement.
CCGTGCGTTATACCTCCTTTGATACTGCGGTAGCCATGATAAGAGCCCTGGGCCGCGGGGCATTGCTGGGCAAGTGTGATATCAAATCCGCTTTTCGCATTTTGCCTATCAATCCTCTGGATTTTGATTTGCTGGGATTCTCCTTCCAGGACAAATTTTACATTGACCGCGCCCTCCCCATGGGATGCTCCATCTCTTGCGCTATGTTTGAAATGTTCAGTACCTTTCTGGAATGGGCCATATGGGATAAGACGGGCTGCGGCGATGTGGTCCATTATTTGGATGACTTCCTGTTAGGGTTGGCGGAGAATTTTTCCACGAATCTTTGGGAGGCCGAGTGCCAACGCATTTGGGGAAATTCTCTGCCGGCCCCCCGCCCCCCCCGGGATGGGACTTACCTTCAGCGAATGTCCCTCTTGGCAGCGGGTCCTGGCGGCGGTTCGGCGGCGGTTTGGCGGGGGCCAGTCTCCCGACCGGCTGCCGCCGCCGCCATTGCAAAAAAAAAAAGTAAAGTAAAAAAAAACAACACACACCCATGATAGGCTACATAACGATTTACGTAGCCTATCACGGCTAGATTTCCAAAGTCAGCCATGATAGGCTACGTAAATCATCACGTAGCCTATCACGGCTGACTTTGGGGGGGGGGGGAAAGCTCGTACGCAAATGGCGGCGCCCATGGGGCGCCGCCATTTGCGTTCCTTATTTTGGCACGTCTAGTTTACGTAAAGATTTACGTAGACTACGGCGAAAATAAGGGCACGCTGTTTGCATTGCCCTTATTTTCGCTGTAGTCTACGTAAATCTTTACGTAGTCTAGACGTGCCAAAATAAGGAATGCAAATGGCGGTCCCCATGGGAGCCGCCATTTGCGTATGCACTTTTTTTTTTCCAAAGTCACCCGTGATAGGCTACATGACGATTTACATAGCCTATGACAGCTGACTTTGGAAATCTACCCATGATAGGCTACGTAAATCGTTATGTAGCCTATCATGGGTGTGTGTGTTTTTTTTTTACTTAACTTTTTTTTTTTGCAATGGCGGTGGCGGCGGCGGCTTCCCCCCCCCCCCCCCAAAGTCAGCCGTGATAGGCTACATGACGATTTACATAGCCTATGACGGCTGACTTTGGAAATCTAGCCATGATAGGCTACGTAAATCGTTACATAGCTTATCACGTGTGTGTGTGTTGACTTTTTTTTTCGCGGCCGGGTAGACAGGGCGCTCCTACCCGGCCTGAATTTCAGCGGCGAGGGATGGGGCGCCTCCTCCCCGGCCTGAATTTTGGCCGGGCGAGGCAGGGCGCCCCCCCCTCGCCTGAACTTTGGGGGGAGAAACGAAGCGCCTCCCCCCCACTGCGAAGCAAGCTGCGGGATGAGGTAAGTCCCTTTCGTCCATCCCTACTTCCTGTTTGCTGGACCTGGGGGTGGCAGTCAATGCTCTGACCTAATTAGGGCATTCATATCCCTTTCCTCAGACTTGGGTGTCCCTGGCACACGAGAAGACAGAGGGCCCATCTGTTATTTTGACATTCTTAGGGATCGAGCTCAATACCCTCGCACAGTGTTCTCGTCTCCCTCACAATAAATTGCTGGTACTTAAGAATAAGCTCCAGTCCATCCTGCACCTTCGTAAAGTCTCCCTTAGAGCCCTCCAAGAAGTCGTTGGGCATTTGAACTTCGCTTGTAGGGTGGTGGCCCCCGGCCGTGCCTTCCTGCGACGGCTCTGCTGGGCAATGTGGGGTCTTCAACTCCCGCATCATCGCACCAGAGTCACCTCTGCTATGCGCATGGACCTGCAGGTATGGCTTAAATTCCTGAGGGATTTTAATGGCATCTCCTTCTGGAGGGACGAGTTACTTCTACGAGCCGACCTGCAGATCCATTCAGATGCTGCCGGCAGCTTTGGTTTTGGTCTAATTTGGCGAGAGCGGTGGTGCGTGGGCCAATGGCCAGAGAGCTGGGCTGCCAGCAGTATTTGTCAGGACCTCACCTTCCTGGAATTCTTCCCCATTTACGTGGCTGTACACATTTGGGCAGACTTGATGGCCAACTCTGTCACCCTTTTTTGGTGCGACAACATGGCCGTTGTGTACGTCATTAATACGTTATCCTCCAGAAACCAAAGGGTCATGGATTTAGTTAGAGCATTTACCCTCCAATGCCTACGCCACAACATATGGTTCTGCGCCCGCCATGTGCCGGGTCTGGGGAACCCTGTTGCCGATGCTTTGTCATGAAACCAGATCGACAGGTTCTGTGCGTTGGCTCCATGGGCACATCCACTACCAGTCCCCATGCCAGCCGAATTGTGGGAGATTGGCGCTCTCAAGTCAAACACGCTATCCTGAACTCTATAGCCCCCAGCACTAGAGCTGCCTACGAAAGAGCAGGTAGGGAGTTTTGCGCCTTCAGGTGTGGACTTCAGTTGCAGGACTTGTGGCCCTTACCTGTGGACCACTTGTTACAATTCTGCGTACATCTGCATAACAAGGGACTGTCCGCTAGGACCATTTCGGGGAGGCTCGCCTCTTCGGCCCTCTGGGCCAAAGTGCGAGGGGTGGAGGACTCCACCTCAGATTTCCGAGCTAGGGGGGCTGTACAAGGCTGGGCGCGGATGTCTCCCGCCCCGCCAGATTCCAGGCATCCTTTGTCTCCAGTTATTCTTATAGGGCTCCGGGGTTTGTGGCCCTCCATTTGCTCTTCTCCATACGAAGCCTCCCTCTTTCACGCTGCAGCTTTAACAGCCTTTTTGGGGGCCCTTAGGATTTCAGAACTGGTCTGGGCTTCCAAATCTGACACCACCGGGAGGGCCTTGAGGTACTCCGATATCCAGATCCATCCCAACCTGATTCACCTCTGTATTCGACGGTCGAAAACCGACCAGTCAGGCAAGGGAGCATTGGTGGCCCTTAGCCGGGCCCAGGCTGAGGAGTTATGCCCTGTCAGGCAGGGGTGCACGAAACCCACTTACCTGGTCTCGCAGCTTTTCGCAGTGGGGGGGGGAGGCGCTTCGCTGCTCTCCCCCCGAAGTTCAGGCCGGGGGGGGAGGCTTCCCACCTCGCCCGGCCGAAATTCAGGCCGGGGAGGAGGCGCCTCGCCTCGCCCGGCCGTGAAATTAAAAGTTAAAAAAAAAAAAACGCCCCCGTGATAGGCTACGTAAATCGTCACGTAGCCTATCACGGCTGACTTTGCAAATCTAGCCGTGATAGGCTACGTTAATCGTCACGTAGCCTATCATGGGGGCGTTTGTTTGTTTTTTAGTTTTATTGGAATGGCGGCGGCGGCAGCCGATCGAAAGATCGGCTGCCGCCCCTGCCCCTGACGAAGACCCAACGAACCGCCACCGGGACCCGCCGCCGGGAGGGACATTCGGCAAAGGTAAGTCCCGTCCCGGGGGGGGTGCGGGGGGCGGGGTGTGTGTGGAGAATTTCTCCCCGTAACTTGTTCGGGGGGCAGAACATGTTGGCGCTTGGCCCCCCGAAGTTTCGGGGAGAAATTCTCCTCCAACCCTACTGTCAGGGCCTTGCAGGCTTTCCTTGAGCACCGCGGGGTGAGTGAGGGTCCCCTATTTTGCCATGTTGACGGTTCACCACTGACAAAGTTCCAATTCTGGGCAGTCACTAAGTTAGCCTTGTCCACACTGGGTTTGGGGCATTATGGTTTTGGGACCCACTCTTTCTGTATTGGGGCGGCCTCTACGGCAGCTGCCATAGGTTTTTCATCCAAGCAAGTGAAGGCTGTAGGGAGATGGCGCTCCAGGGCCTTCCGCTCTTACATTCGCAAGTTGCCAGATGCTTCATAATGCTTCTCTTCGCCTTCCCCAATGTCTTATTTAGATGGGATTCGACCTATGCCTGTACGGGTGCTCATTTGTGGGCACAGTATGGTTTTTTGGGCTGCTCGCAGAGCTTCTACGTCGGCCTTTGGATCCTGGCTGCAGTTTCCCCAACAGGTGGCGATACAATGGCTCGGCCGGTGGGGTATGTGATGGGATGCTCTTCTTCCCACACCCTTTCATCGAGGTTTGATCAGTTTCCCTCCACAGGTCCTGGTGTTGCACCTAGGAGGGAACGACCTGGGCTGCAAGCCTGGAAAGGGCTTGATTGAGCAGGCATTGGTCGATTTGCAGACAATCCGACATCGCTGGCCGGGGGTGACCATATTATGGTCCTCAATGCTCCCGAGAATCATGTGGAAGGCGCACAGCAATGCTGCCATGGAACGCGCCCGGCGCAAGGTGAACAGAGAACTGGCACATGGTGACGGATGCATCAACCACCAGGGAATCCGGTGGACTAGGAGGGAGCTTTACAGGCAGGACGGCATCCACCTGTCAGACATAGGGAACAACATATTTTTGTCCAATCTGCAAAGGGGCCTGCGGGAAGTTCTTCTGCGCAGGTGGGGGGAGTTTCACAAGCAATAGGCTTGTGACTCCTGTGGCGGCTAGGATGGGCAAAACAGGAAAGGGAGTAGGGATGGTGTGCATGCAGAGGCACCTTATGGTGACAGGTGACGCCTGAGGCCCCCCGAACGGGTTGTGCGGCTCGGTGGGGGGATAAGGGTTGCCTGGGAGACCAACCCTACTCACTCACCCAGGTGTTGTGCGGCACCGGGTTGGGGGTGACACCGGAAGGTCTACCTCCCCCAGAAGGGACAGTCCGGAGGGATGGCGAGATCACCGCCACCCCTCAGGCTGGGTGTGTTTTCGCCCATGAAGTGCCAGCTAGCCGCTGACACAGTTAGATGCCCGTCCTCGTTACCCCTTTGCAAGTATTTCAATAAATGTGGCCCAATTTTCAACCCAAGCTTGTTGTCTGCGTCTTCTTTAACCCATCTCCGCTCGCAATTGGATTCTGGGACCACGGGCTATACTTCCTGGAAGATGAGCTGTTGGCAAGGGACGGGTTGTACCTCACAAACGATGGGAAGAATGTGTTTGGCCACAGCATGAAGAACTTCATCAGGAGGGCTTTAAACAGAATCCTACGGGGAAGGGAGATGTAATGTTGGGGGTAACAATGGACATAGGCGCATGCACGGCAATGGAGAGAACAGCTCTGATAGCGCCCAATAATAGTCTTCAGACACATGTAGGAAGAAAGCCGGGCTATGAAGCACATGGTCTTCGATGTCTATATACTAATGCCCAGAGTATGAGAAACAAACAGAACGAACTTGAACTCTTAATACAGGAGGGAAATTATGACTTGATAGGTACAACTAAGACTTGGTGGGATGACTCTCATGACTGGAATACAGCAATTGAAGGATATAATTTGTTCAAAAAGAACAGGAGGAACAGAAAGGGAGGTGGGGTTGCACTGTATGTGAAAAATACGTATCTCTGCACAGAAATACAGGAGGAGGAGCTTGGTAGCCCCATTGAGAGCATCTGGATCAAAATAAATGGAGCAAAGAATAAAAGGAACTTGGTGGTCGAGTCTACTACCGGCCACCCAACCAAGGAGAAGACGAGGATGAAACTTTTGAAAAGCAAATAGCCAATGTTTTAAGGAAGCATGATGTAGTAGTAATGGGGGACTTCAATTTGCCCGATATTTGTTGGGAGACAAATTCTGCAAAACATGGCCCCTCCAGGAAATTCCTGACTCGTGTGGCGGATAACTTCCTCCTACAGAAAGTAGAGGAAGGAACTAGAGGATCGGCTATCCTTGACTTGATCCTAACCAACAGAAGTCACTTAGTGGATAAAGTAGCAGTTGCAGGAACTCTGAGGGAAAGCGACCATGTTGTACTTGAGCTCTTGGTTCTAAGGGAAGCAAAAGCTGAGTGTAGTCAAACGCATACCCTGGATTTTAGGAAAGCTGATTTTAATAAACTCAGAACAATGATCAGTAAGGTCCCATGGCAAGTGACGCTAATGAGAAAAGGACTCCAAGATGGGTGGGAGCTTTTAAAAAAGGAAATTCTCAAGGCACAATCACAAACAATTCCAACAAGAAGAAAAGGTGGAAGACAACAGAAGAAGCCAATGTGGCTTCACAAAAAGCTTAGAGATGACCTGAAAACAAAAAAGCACACATAGAGGAAGTGGAAAGAAGGCCAAGTAACAAAGGAAGAGTACAGGCAGGTAGCACAGAATTGCAGGGATGGCGTCAGGAACGCTAAAGCTGAGAACGAGCTGAGGTTAGCGAGGGATGCTAAAAACAACAAAAAGGCTTTCTTCAGCTACATGCATAGTGAAAGGCAAAGGAAAGAAATGGTTGTTCCGCTATTAAATAAGGATGGCAAAACGATAACAGATGACAAAGAAAAGGCAGAGGTGCTCAATTCCTACTTTGGCTCAGTCTTCTCCCAAAAGAGGGTCTATGACCCCCTGGCAAAGGCGAAGTGCAGGCTGAAGGGGCAGGATTGCAGCTTGAGATCGATAGGCATATGGTCAAGGAACACCTAATTACTTTGAATGAGTTCAAATCTCCAGAGCCAGATGAACTGCATCCTAGAGTAACAAAGGAACTGGCAGAAGAACTCTCAGAACCGCTGTCTATTCTCTTTGAGAAATCATGGAGGACGGGGGTAGTGCCAGATGACTGGAGGAGGGCTCATGTTGTCCCTATCTTCAAAAAGGGTAAAAAGGAGGAACCTGGGAACTACAGACCAGTCAGTCTGACATCAATCCCTGGGAAAATTCTGGAGCAGATGATAAAGCAATCCATCTGGAAGCACCTTGAAAACAATGCCGTGATTACTCGAAGCCAACATGGATTTGTCAAAAACAAGTCCTGCCAGACAAATCTGATCTCATTTTTTGATCAAGTAACCTCCCTTGTAGACCATGGGAATGCTGTAGACATCATATACCTCGACTTCAGCAAAGCTTTCGACAAAGTGCCCCATGATATCCTGATGAGCAAACTAGCTCAAAGTGGGCTAGATGAAACAACGATCCGGTGGATCCACAGTTGGCTACAGAATACTCAAAGAGTGCTTATCAATGGGACCTTCTCAAACTGGGGAGAGGTAACGAGTGGGGTACCACAGGGCTCAGTCCTGGGCCCAGTGCTCTTCAACATTTTTATTAATGACTTGGAGAAGGAGGTGCAGGGAATGCTGATCACATCTGCAGATGACACCAAATTGGGCGGGATAGCTAATACTTTGGAAGACAGAAACAAAATTAAAGTATTCTGGATAGACTGGAGCGCTGGGCAGAAAACAACAGAATGACATTGAATAGGGATAAATGCCAAGTTCTGCACCTAGGAAAAAGAAACCAAATGCACAGTTACAAGATGGGGGATACGTGGCTCAACAACACTACAAGCGAGAAAGATCTTGGAATTGTTGTCGATCACAAGCTGAATATGAGCCAAAAATGTGGTGTGGCTGCAAAAAAGGCCAATGCTCTTTTGGGCTACATTAACAGAAGCATAGCTTCCAAATCCCGGGAAGTACTAGTTCCCCTCTACTCAGCACTGGTTAGGCCTCATCTGGATTACTGTGTCCAGTTCTGGCACCACACTTTAAGAAGGATGCAGACAAACTGGAGAGGGTTTAGAGGAGGGCAACAAAGATGATCAGAGGACTGGAAACAAAGCCCTATGAAGAGAGACTGAAAGAACTGGGCATGTTTAGCCTTGAGAAGAGAAGACTGAGGGGAGATATGATAGCACTCTTCAAGTACTTGAAAGGTTGTCACAGAGAAGAAGGCCAGGATCTCTTCTTGATCATCCCAGGGTGCAGGACACGGAATAATGGGCTCAAGTTACAGGAAGCCAGATTCCGTCTGAACATCAGGAAAAACTTCCTGAGTGTTAGAGCAATACGACAATGGGACCAATTACCTAGGGAGGTGGTGGGCTCTCCCACACTGGAGGTGTTCAAGATTTGGCTGGACAGCCATCTGTCAGGGATGCTCTGACTTGGATTCCTGCATTGAGCAGGGGGTTGGACTCCATGGCCTTGTAGGCCCCTTTCAACCCTATTATTCTATGTTTCTATAAGAGACAGGAAACATTTTCTAAATGTAAACACTTGAGTCTGGCAAGGAATTCTGTATGTATTTTCCCTCACTATGAGGCTTCCATCCACAAAAGTACTGCGATTTTTATTTAGTCTAATCACAACAGCCACTATTAAGTACATCCAGTTGAAATCAGCAGTGCTTATACTGCAGCTCATGCAATACCACCATTATAATTTGCACTGTGTGGCAACAACACAATATGGGAACAAAAGCTACCTTGTATGATTACTTCACTTCATGAAACATTGGACTAACTATGAAGATAATAAAAACAGGGATAGTATGAGTATAATAATCAAAACAATCCACTTTACAGGGTTGTTGTAAAATCACTGACGTCAAGTCTACATATGAAGTAAAATAAAATGGTAAAAAGCTATGGTAGTAGAATGGACTACATCACTTCAAACAGCAGGTAAAAGATAAGATTTGTGAATGTTCTTATATACTAAAAACTCCCTGCAAGTAGAAAACCAGCATATCAAGATCTCCCTTTTTGCTATTTTTCTACATATCAGGAGGATTTTTTTTCTAAATATTGGGAAGAGTTTTTTTGTTTGGTACAATAGCGAAAATATGATTCCCCACCTGCAGCCTGAAATGGTCAGTCCATTCTACTACCTCAGAACTTTATTAAGCAAACAACCTTTTTCAATATAAAAAGTCTTGAGATACAATGGCATATTATCATTTTCTGAGATAAAACAAGATTAAGCATGTAATCCTATACTCAGTTACCTGAGACTAAGTCTCAATGAACTCAATGGAATTTACTTATATATTATGAGTAGACATATATAGCACTGTAAGGCTTTAAATCTTTTTTGATATTAAGACTTTCAAAATACCATCATGTTTGCTTGAACATTTAAGATCTAATGAGCAATTAAGAGAAAAGATTTTTGGGGAAAATATTTAATTATTATTATTATTATTATTATTATTATTATTATTACTATTATTTACTATCTAAAATCCACAGTCTATTTCTAAAACACAACTCTAAACCATAACAAGGTTAAAGATTGTATGTTTAAATGGGCCCCAAACATTGGAGATATTATTCCTATGTACATTTGAGGAAATCTATGGGGGAAAGGACATAAATTCTCTTTAAACATGGCAATTAGAATTACTATAAGGTTATGACCACTTGGTATATGACCCCAGTATATCACCTATCCTCCAATTAATCAAAAATATCAAAAAAGGAGGTGATTTTTTTCCCCATATGGCAGAAATACCCTCTGGTTAAAAAAAAAAAAGGATTAGGGAAAAAACAATATATTAACAGAGAAAATCCTAGGATATTCAGGTCTTAAAGATATGGGCAGATTGATGAATTCATCAAGATCATAAAGAATTAATGTCTTACACTGCAGCCAGACATTGGAAATTGCCAACTTAAACTCTCTAATAGAATGGCTAGATAAAATGTTGGATTTTGCACTTATGCTTAACTTAACAGACTACATAAGAGAAAAGAAAAAAGACAATGATGGGATAAATACGCTACAAAATGGTCCTCAGCCGAACATAACTTTTTTGTTTTAATGTCTGAATTAGACTGTGATTAAAAAAAATGATGGGAGAATTTATAAAATACAGAAATATGTTAATTTATTATTATGTAATTTTGTAGGCAATTACTGTATTTGAGAGATGGGATGGGGGAGAGAGAGTTATAAATATGCATTTAAAAATCTTATAATTCTCACCTCATTCTCTGCATGTTTAGATCAATGTACGTCAAGAGCTTTCAATACCTTAGAAACAGTGACCTAGTTCGCACGTAATGCCAATCCTGGGTTGTTCCCGAAAGCTGATGGAAAGTTGAAGTGACAAGTGGGCAGGGGGCAGTCTGCTTGCTTGCTGACACGTGGCCCCAACGAACTATTGGTTAGTTAGTAGTTATGTGTAAACCGAGCCAGTAGAAACAATAACTGTTATATACACATATACACACCATGAGAAAGCTCATGTAACCCAGTGAATTTCCTTTTCAAGAAGCAAGGAAATTCAAGGATCAAAAATCCTTCAGTTTAAGAAAAGAATTAAGACTCTTACGAAGTCACATGTGCCCCCAAATCATGGAAATTGTAGGTTAAAGTGTGTCTTACAATCTGCACCATGTGAGCAGTAGACATGATCTACTGTTTCACATTTTGTACTCACTTACAACTTCACCATAATGCACCCAGTTTCCCTCAGTCTAGGAGTTCCAATACTCTTCTTCTACAATATTGAGGGCAATACCGAAGCTTCATTCAGTGATATGTCAATATGCTTTTCAGTTCTAATTCTGACGTGTGCAAGAGGTTGGTTGTATCTTAAACTTGTGCATGTTGAAGAAGCAAAAGTAAAATGAGCAAAGTAAGTATTCAAGCATTATAAAAAACATCACACTCATTCTATTTGGCTTTTACATTTTGAAGTTTTAATTTGTTATTTTAAAACAGAGGCAGCATGTTGAAAAGCCAATCCTATGGAGAGCTTCACCTCTTTCTCTTGCTAATTTGTGTGCCACCTCTTGATCTGAAGCACATGCCCAATGCCTACCTGCTTCCAATCTTTTATCTCTGTGTCTTCTATCAACTTTTTCTCCTCACACTTCCATAGAGTCTGTCACTACTACTGATGTAGACCAGTTTCTTGAGCTCAAACTAAAATATTTAAGAAAAAGGAGTCAGTGTGCACTAAGGGGCCACTGTCCCCATTGTATCCAGAGCTTCAGTGTTCCCTGAAACTAAATGAAAAGGATGGAAACCCATGAAAAAATCTGTAAGACTTCCCCCCACAAAACTCTCAACATTGCGCTTCTTCAGATGCTAACAAGAGAAACAATTTCCGGAGAGAAACTGTGTCAGTCTATTGCAGCAAACATAACAAAGAGTCTTGTGGCACCTCAAAAAGTAACAAATTTATTTTGGTATAAGCTTTTGTGGACTTATAGTCTACTTCATCAGGTACATGAAGTATTATGAAGGGTTTCAGTTTTTTTATACAGTACATATGGTGCAAGGTGATGGTAGTGGTGACAATCACATTATTAACAGTGGCCATTTACAATGTAGCTGTTGCTGATAATAAACATTCTGGCATTAGATGAGCCGATTAACACATGTACTGTGATAAGAATCTGTAATCCCAATTCAAGCCTCTGGTGAGAAGAGAAAGTAAGCCCTGATTGACCCAGAACTGAGTTTATTTGAAACTGGTATTTTCAATGATACCAAAATAGAACACCTCAATTCTTCTGGGGACAAAGCAGAGGATCCAGGAATCACCATCCTCATGTAAATGTGGTACAGTGTAGGAAAGACAGGAGAGTGGTATAAGAAAGCCAGAGAAAGTGAGGGGGGTGAGATTTCCCCTAGCAATTTCCAGCAGCAGAACCCATTGCCATACATTTCATAATTTGCAGAAGTTATATCTATTCTGTTTAAATAAGCTCAAAGGAATGTTTGATAAGCTGAGGAATTTTCATATGACATGTGTCAAAAAAAGAGCAAGCAACACTGTAGTTAATACGAAATAACATTTCTCCTTAATCCTAAAGTCCATGAAGGCATATAAAATGTATCAAGAGCCTTGGTCTATTTTCAGAAGTGAAAACAATACCCACCTTGAACTAAAAATGCACAAGACAATTCTCCCATTTACTTGTGTACGTAGGGACGCACACACATGTCCATATGCTATGCACCCATGCTAAAATGGTTACCAAATGCCAAGTAAACACTTACAGATGTATTGCAATGAAGATCAAAAACTATTTCATCATGTCTGCTTGGATCTATTACTAGCCAAACGTAGAAAGCACGACAGGCCAAGAATCAACTAACACAGTAATGTAACCAGTCTATTTTCATATAAACAAGATATCCACAAGCATGACTGTGCTGAATGGTTTTAAGTTAAGATCTCCTGCCACACCTCAAATAATATATAGAGAAACAAATCAGAAAGCCTGGGTTGCTCAGTTGTGTTCCAAGCAAAATATTCCCCTCCCCTACCTCATTTCAAACACTCTTACAATCTTTGGGTAGAAGAATCACCATGAAGGTTTGTGTACAGAATGAATACACATATTGAACATGTGCCTAATCCTGGGGAGGAAATCTGTGTGCAGAAACATGTTATATAAAAGAGAGAGCTGGAGAAAAACATTCACATCTAACATCTGGGTTTGCATGTGGTGCATAGTTTGCTTTCAGGGAAGCTCAGTGGTACAGCACATGCTTTGCATGCAGAAGTTCAATCCTTGGCATCTCCAGGTAGCGCTAGAAAGGAATCCTGCCTGAAACACTGTAGAACCGCTGCCAGTCAGCGTCAACAATACTGCGCTAGATAGACCAATGGTCTGATTTAGTATAAACAGCTTCCTGTGCCGTGCAGCAGTTTATTGGACAAGGGTGACAACATGTAAATCAGAGGCTATGATCCTGCACATGCGCTATTTATGCATAAGTTCCTTTGAAACAAAAGTGAGTTATAGACACTTAAACTGCGGGACTACAGTTAAAATTTTGTAAGTGGTCCATGCATATATAAACCTACCAAGAAACATATCTAACCAGGGTTTCTGCCAGGAGGGGAAGCAAAGGCCTAGGAAGCTAAGTGGAATGAGTAAGAAGAAGCGTCCTTAATCAGTGAAGGAAAAGTATATACAATGAGTAGAAAAATGGGACCACAGTCATAAAGTTTTAAGGAAAACAGGGGGAAAGAGAGAAGAGAAAAAGAAAAGGGGGAAGAGAAGGGGAGCATACTAAGGATGGGATAAGCTTCATCTTGGTGGTAGAGAAGTAAGTTTTGGTGAGAGTGACGGACTGGGAGCTGGGAGATCCGGGTTCTAGTCCCCACTCGGCCATGGAAGCTCACTGGGTGACTTTGGGCCAGTCACACACTCTCAGCCCAACCTACCTCACAGGGTTGTTGTTGTGAGGATACAACGGTGAGGAGGAGGATAATGTAAGCCGCCTTGAGTTCCTTGCGAGAGGGAGAAAGGCGGGGTATAAATGCAATAAATAAATAAATAAATAAATAAATAAGTTTTGGAGAAAAAGCTGGATTTCTGATGTGTTCTCTGTTTCCTCGGGAGCATTCCCATCATCTTTTGGGGGCTGGTATTGTTGGGGGTGTAGGAAATTCTGCTCCATTTGGAAAAATGCCACAATAGCAGCAAATGCGGGTAGAAAGAAATGTAAGATTACTAGAAAATAATTAAAACAACTGTTTACCTGGATTTTCCAGAGCTTCCACTAGTATAGTCATAACACAAAAGTTTGCCTTGAAGCCTGACATAAATCTGTGCCTGCAGAAATAATATGTAAAAAGAGCAGAATAGCTCAACTCTGACTGCTTTTGCTTGGCTCGAAGCCAACTTATCTAAACCTAATACCAGCTCAAATATTCACTAAGAATGAAGTCATGCACTTCCCTATTGACAATTGCAATTGTCACCTGAAAAGATCGACTTAAGTTGCCATTTGGATATATGCATCCAGAATACAGCAGCCCAGTTGTTAACAGGAGCAAAGTACAGGGAGCATGTGACTCCCTTGTTGGAACAGGTGCCCTAGCCTTCCAATTTGTTTCTGAGTACAATTGAAAGCACTGGTGATTACATTTAAAGCCCTTCATGGTTTAGGACCAAGATGTGTGAAGGACTCACCTTTTCCAAGTCTGGCTACCTATTAAGATCGTTTACAGTGGCTTTCTTGTATGTCCTCATTATCCCATAGATACACTTGGTTAGGACTAGGGAGAGGGCCTTTTGGTGGTTGCATCTTGGCTCTGGAATTTCCTTCTGTTTCTCTTTCTCATTAATGACCTTCCGGAAGATGGTGAAGACATTCCTTTTTAGGAAAGCGTTTAATATGTTGTACTGTACTTTATTATTTCAGAACTTAACAAAAATAGATCACTTTTCAATAGAACTTCTGTTTGCCTGTCTAGCCTCTCTAATTCTAATAATATTTGTGAGTTTCAGCATAAACAGCAGTTCCCACAGATGAGCACCAGTTTTGTTCATCATCCATTCTTTTATAGACAGTATATCTTTTTGCTTCCATGTATAACTGATTGCAATTCTTGAAGCTGTTAGTAACTTAATGAATTCACTAAACAGCCTTAAACAAATCACTATCTTTCATGCCTTTGTTGTTCAGTCGTTAAGTCATGTCCGACTCTTGGTGACCCCATGGACCATAGCACGCCAGGCCTTCCTGTCCTCCACTCCCTCCCGGAGCATGCTCAAGTTCATATTCATTGCATTAGTGATGCTATCTAGCCATCTCATCCTCTGCCGTCCCCTTCTCCTTTTGCCTTCAGTCTTCCCCAGCATCAGGGTCTTTTCCAGGGAGTTTTCTCTTCACATTAGGTGGCCAAAATATTTGAGCTTCAGCTTCAGGATCTGTCCAATGAGCACTCAGGGTTGATTTCCTTTAGGATTGACTGATTTGACCTCCTTGCAATCCAGGGGACTCGTAAGAGTCTTCTCCAGCACCACAGTTCGAAGGCATCAATTCTTCGGTGCTCAGCCTTCCTTATAGTCCAGCTCTCACAGCCATACATTACTACTGTTAAAACCATAGCTTTGATTATACGAACCTTTGTCGGCAAGGTGATGTCTCTGCTTCTTACTACGCTGTCTAGGTTTGCCATAGCTTTCCAGCAAGCGTCTTTTAATTTCATGGTTACAGTCACTGTCTGCAGTGATCTTGGAGCCCAAGAAAATAAAATCTGTCACTGCTTCCATTTCTTCCCTTTCTATATCCCAGGAAGTGATGGGGCCAGATGCCATGATCTTCGTTTTGTTAATGTTGAGTTTCAGACCAGCTTTTGCACTCTCCACTTTCACCCTCAACAAGAGGCTCTTGAGATCCGCTTCGCTTTCTGCCATTAGGGTGGTATTGTCTGCGTATCTGAGGTTGTTGATAATTCTCCCAGCAATCTTAATTCCGACCTGTGATTCATCCAACACGGGGTTTCTCATGATGTACTCTACATATAAGTTAAATAAGCAGGGTGACAATATGCAGCCTTGTCGTACTTCTTTCCCAATTTTAAACCAATCGGTTGTTCCATGTCTGGTTCTTACTGTTGCTTCTTGACCCTCGTACAGGTTTCTCAGGACACACACAGGTAAGGTGGTCTGGTACTCCCATCTCTTTAAGAATTTGCCACAGTTTTTTGTGATCCACATAATCAAAGGCTTTGGCGTAGTCAATGTAGCAGAAATAGGCATTTTTCTGGAATTCTCTTGCTTTCTCCATGATGCAGCGAATGTTGGCGATTTGATCTCTAGTTCCTTTGCCTCTTCGGAACCCAGCTTGTACTTCCGGTGGTTTTCGGTTCACATACTGCTGAAGCCTAGCTTGTAGGATTTTGAGCATAACCTGGCTGGCATGTGAAATGAGTGCAATTGTATGGTAGTTTGAACACTCTTTGGCATTGCCCTTCTTTGGAACTGGAATGTAAACTGACCTTTTCCAGTCTTGTGGCCACTGTTGAGTGTTCCAAATTTGTTGGCATATTGAGTGCAGCACTTCAACAGCATCATCTTTTAGGATCTTAAATAGCTCAGCTGGAAGACTGTCATCTCCGCTAGCTTTGTTGTTAATAATGCTTGCTAAGGCCCACTTGACTTCACTCTCGAGGATGTCCGGCTCAAGTTCAGTGGCCGCGCCATCATGGCTATCAGGGACATTCAGATCTTTCCTGTATAGTTCTTCTGTGTATTCTTTCCACCTCTTCTTAATCTCATCTGCTTCTGTTAGGTCCCTGCCTTCTTTGTC
Source organism: Heloderma suspectum (assembly GCF_057233095.1). Lineage (NCBI taxonomy): Eukaryota > Metazoa > Chordata > Lepidosauria > Squamata > Helodermatidae > Heloderma > Heloderma suspectum. Next base: position 72,152,747 of record NC_139460.1, on the reverse strand, counting down.
CTTTATCATGCCCGTCTTTGCACAAAACGTTCCCTTGAGATCTCCAATTTTCTTGAAGAGATCTCTACTCTTTCCCATTCTATTGTCTTCCTTGATTTCTTTGCATTGTTCATTTAAGAAGGCCTTCTTGTCTCTCCTTGCTATTCTCTGGCACTCTGCATTCAGTTGGGTATATCTTCCCCTTTCTCCCTTGCTTTTCACTTCCTTTCTTTCCTCAGCTACTTGTAAAGCCTCATCAGACAGCCTCTTGGCTTTCTTGCATTTCTTTTTCTTTGGGATGGATTTCGTTGTTGCCTCCTGAACAATGTTACGGACCTCCGTCCATAGTTCCTCAGGCACTCTGTCTATCAGGTCTAATCCCTGAAATCTATTTGTCACCTCCACTGTATATTCATAAGGGATATGATTTAGGTCATACCTGAATGGTTTAGTGGTTTTCCCGACGTTCTTCAATTTAAGCTGAAATTTTGCGATAAGAAGCTCATGATCTGAGCCACAGTCAGCTCCAGGTCTTGTTTTTACTGACTGTATAGAGCTTCTCCATCTTTGGCTGCAAAGGACATAATCAATCTGATTTCGATATTGACCATCTGGTGACGTCCATGTGTAGAGTCACCTCTTGTGCTGTTGGAAAAAAGTGTTTGCTATGATCAGCATGTTCTCTTGGCAAAGCACTATTAGCCTTTGTCCTGCTTCATTTTGTACACCAAGGCCATGCTTGCCTGTCATCCCGGTGATTTCTTGACTTCCTACTTTGGCATTCCAATCCCCTATGATAAAAAGGACATCTTCTTTTGGTGTTAGTTCTAGAAGGTGTTGTAGGTCTTCATAGAACCGATCAACCTCAGCTTTTTTGGCCTCAGTGGTTGGGGCATAGACTTGAATTACTGTGATGTTGAATGGTTTGCCTTGGATTCATACTGAGATCATTCTATCGTTTTTAAGATTGTACCCCAGTGCTGCTTTTCCCACCCTTTTGTTGACTATGAGTGCTACTCCATTTCTTCTAAGGGATTCTTGCCCACAGTAGGTCACCTGAATTAAATTCGCCCATGCTTGTCCATTTTAGTTCGCTGATTCACAATGTTCAATCTTGCCATCTCATGTTTGACCACCTCTAACTTACCTTGAGTGATTGATCTGACATTCCAGCTTCCTAAACAATATTGTTCTTTACAGCATCAGATTTTCTTTTCACCACCAGACACATCCACAGCTGAGTGTCCTTTCGGCTTTGGCCCAGCCACTTCACTCTTTCTGGCGCTACTTGGAAATTCCCTCTGCTCTTCCCCAGCCAGTAGTATATTGGACACCTTCCGACCTGAGGGGCTCATCTTCCGGCATCATATCTTTTAGCCTTGTGATATGTTCCATGGGGTTTTCTTGGCAAGAATACTGGAGTGGGTTGCCACCTCCTTCTTCAGTGGACCACATTTTGTCAGAACTCTCCACCATGACCTGTCTGTCTTGGGTGGCCCTGCACGGCATAGCTTATGGCTTCACTGAGTTACACAAGCCCCTTCGCCACAAGGCAGTGATCCATGAAGGGATCTTTCATGCCTATTCTTCATTAAAAGTAGATAAGGCAGTAAATCCGAGTCTCAACTGTACCACTTCAGACTGCAGGGGCTCACACATGACTGAATATTTCTCCATAAAACAAACAACCAAAGAACACACCTTACAGAACATACTGTCAGCAATATGGCTAATAAGAGCTTCATCTAATCCCCTAACCCACCCCTACATTTGTCTATTACTAGGGTTGAAACATTTAATCAATAGATGAAAACAATTTGATTAAAAAGGTACCCCTGATTAAGTGGGTAGAAGATCTTTAAAACTTTTATTTTAAATGCAAGTAACTGTAAAGTTTGCAAATGGCAGGTACCATGTCATTTGCTTCCATAAGAGGGTGTGGAAGAAGGAAAAAAAGGGGCACGAAATGAGAAAATGAGGGTTCAAGCTTTAACGTTTTTGATTTAGGCTTTAAAGATTACTCGTCTGCATTATTGACATCAACAACCTTGCAAAGAAAAATAACAAGGGATGATAAATATGCTTATAGCTAAGAAATGCTGGAGACTAATAATATTTTTAGAAGAAGGAAGTACAAATTGCTACATGGAAGTCTGTGACAGTCAGAAAGAGCAGTCTTGTGCTGATTCACAATTTTCTATAATTGTTGCTTGACCCTTCTGTAGTGCTGACTCCTCATTATCACTTGCTAGTGAATCAGTTAATCAGTTGATCAATAAGTCAAATAGGTCTATGATTCATATGTTAATTGCAAACCTATATAATCTGTTGCTTGAAAATGGAAGGCGTGGAGCTTTGTACCACAGCCTGACTGTTGTGGTAGCATGAGTTTCCTCCCCAACAGCTGTTGAGATGTGATTTGCTTTGGACAATAAAGTCTCTGAAGGAACTGTACTCCAAAACACATGAGTGGATTAATTTTTCTACAACAAGGGGAAGAGCTGTAGCTCAGTGGTAGAGCATATACTTTAAATGCAGAAGGCCCCAAGTTCAGTCATTTGAACCTGGGGCTTTTGCACGCCTGGCATACCCAACTAAGGATGCTCCAGGTAAGGATGCACTTTTGCACACTGGTATCTCCAGGTAAGGGTGGAAAATATTCTATCTGAAACTCTGGAGAGCTGCTGCTAGTCAATGTACACAAAACTTAGAAAAAATGGCCTGACTTGGCATAGGGTGAACTGCTTTATATGTGAACCACGTACAGATTTTATTATATATAGCTGTACATAAATATCAGAAATAAATAAAATAAATAAATATAGGGTACCTTCCAATGTTCCTAATAAGTAAGAGAAAATACCCCTTAGAAGGTGATTCCTGCTGAAATACACAGTTGCGTAATCTGAAAAAAGAGAGTAGATTCTTCCCTGTTTGAACTATTTTTCTCATATGCAAATGGATGCAGATTGATTAACTTACTAAAAGTCAAATGATAACTGAATAAGGCTTCTTTAGTCAGGTGACAACCCTGTGTTATATACTGCACATAGATATTTACTAAATGCACAGTGCAGAATTCATGAGAGAAGCATTTGTTACATAGAATTGTTACACATTCTCTATTTCACACAGGTGAAGAACAGTTACCCATGGAAGATGTGTTCAATCTGTTATGAATTAACAGAAGCAGATGACAGCAGCAAGGCACTTAAAAGAGAAAATCATTTTTAATGTGCTGAGTTTAAGAATAATTTTGTTAACATGGAACATCAGACAGAAATTAGGATAATTTCTATTTTTTCTTCATTAAGGTAAGCATCATGCAGGTCTACTACCGCAACAGAGTGAGCATGTACTGAGTTACACTAGTCACACTCTCTCAGGCTAACATACCTCACAGGATTTTTGTGAGGATTAAAGATGGGGATGACCAGGTATGCCAGCCTAAATTCCTTGGAGGGAGCGCTTTATATATAACAATGTAATAAATAAAATAAACTATGACATATGACAGGGTTGCTTTTAAGCAGTTGGCATTATTTTGTCTATTTTTCTATAGGTTACATGTCAGCCAACACATTCTCAAGCCAATTCCTTATCTCGCCCAAAGTATGGAGTGAAAACCAAGGGAAAACACTCTCTGGGTGTGATGACAAGGAGCTTAAGAGCTGCATGTCATCAGCACACTGATGACATAATGACCCAAATGCTCCACTTCCTATACTGTCAACACTAATGACAAAAATAGAAGTGTCAGGAATTCTTGTAAACAGAGTAACCTATGGATGCAATTCAAACAAGAAGTATGTGAACTTATGGGGATCTATGTGACTAAATAATACCATGTAATCGAAGTTCAATAGAATATTTGCAATACATAAGCACTTTGTGGTACAATGTGTTGCAATCAGAAAAAAATACAATTTGGACTGTGGTATCATTTGACAATTATCCAGTAGGACCAGCACCTAGAAGCAAGCCATGGGCTATTTCTTACTAGCCCCGATACAGAAAACAGTGCTTTTTGTTTTTAAGGTTTCTGGTCTTCTCCTCCCTCAATTGGAGAAGTATATATAAATAAAATAATAGGCATTGGACATTGCTGCTAAGGCATAGCTGGGGAAGAGACCTGGCAGATTATGATTTGTAGCTTTTAATGCTGATAAGTAACATGCTTCATTGAGACTCAAGAATAGGGCACACCAGAGGTGTGTAGCCTGAATTCCCACACATTTTCCCTAATGTGCTTTGTTTTTGTGCCTTTCAAAGCAAGGAAGTAAGGAGAGTGATAAGCTAAATGGGGACGTAGAGACTGCCAAGGTGTTTTTTGTTTCCATTTAATAAATGTAAGATTTCTGTGCTAAGTGTAACATTTAGTACTTCAGACTCAGACAGCAATCCTATGTCCCCTAGACAGTGCTCCCCTCCCCCCCGCTTCCCAGCCAGGGCGAACACAACAGTGGTGGCTGCCCCTCCGTGCCTGTCTGTGCTCATAATACAGAGCTTGGACAGGGCAAAAAAGGGGCATTCCTGGTGGTGGGGAGGGGAGGAGACCTCCCCTTCCCTCAGACAGCTTCCTATGTGGTTTCCAGCCCCGTCCCCCACCCCCATCGAAGCCACACTTAAGACACTGAAATTGGGCATCTAAGACGAACTGCATGGCAGCCGGAGCACGGAAGGGATCCTATCCTCCATGCTTCAGCCATCCTGCGCTGGATAGGCAGTCACCTCCGACTTCAGAGGTAGTTGGAGGCGACCATCTATCTCAATACGATTAATGTCTTCAAACAAAAGGACAGTTAAATGTAGGCTTTGAATATCAGCCTTTTATTTTGAATCCTCAACATTTTGCTTTATATCCAAAGAGGTATGTTAATAGGCTGTAATGCTTACTAGTTTTAAATGACTGCGCCAAGCATTAAAATATACTGAAATAGATTGCTTTAAATAATTTCACAATATATTTACATGTTCCAGATTTCTGTAACTTCAGCAGAGTTCTGTGTCCTCTTCAAAAAGGCAGGAAATGCTCAATGAGAGCTAGAAGTATGCATGATGGAAAATTCTGATGTAATGCGTATGCAGGATTCTGGATTACGACCTTTGATTGGTGATACATTTTTTGGTTTTATATAGTTCTAATCCACAGTACATGAGAGAGCAGATAAATAAGTTGTTAATTGTTTGTACATGAATGGGATGACATGACTGGCTGTGGTTTTCCAGGGGAGTGCATCACATACAACTATCTCCATATGGGTGGCCTGCTTGTTTCTTCATAAAAATGATTAGCATGTAGTAATTTTGCTATGCTTATGGAGAAATTAGTTCAATTTATTATTATTTTGCTTTCCATTCACAACCTTAAACCAAAATAACAATTGGAACAACATTCAATGGGGCAAGGTTGGGCTTGTACTTGCCATATAAGGGCGATGGCCAGATATTTTGCTCAGATAAATTGCACACCTTCCTCGAGCCTTAAAAAAAACAATATTATGAGACATCCTGTGTGCACTGCTTTGCATCCAGAACCTAGATAAAAATATAATTTCTGTTTTCACATAATTTGCATACGTGTTCTACAAAAAATTCTCCTCTACTACTAATAAGAGAAATGTCAACATGAAAATAGAAACTCACAAAAATTTGGCTCAGCCCTAATCTGAAATATATATAGGAAATTTGGGGTGCACTCCTATGCATGTTTAGACTGAAAAAAAAAACCCTACAACTCCCAGCACTCCCCAGCCAGCATGGCTGGCTGGGGAATATTGGAAGCTGTAGGATTTTTTTTTTCTGTCTAAAATGCGTAGGATTGAACCCTAAGGGATTGAAATCAATCCACTTTGCCACTACATATATTCCAGCCTTCCCCAACCACTGTCTATGCTGACATGCTGATGGGAATTGTAGTTCAAAACATCTGGAGGGCACCAACTCCCATCAGCCCGTCAGCATGGACAGCAGTTGGGGGCCAGGTTGCGTCTAGACTGCAATTCAAAGTAAATTCATCTGCATAGTGTTATGGGTGCAATTAAGATAGTGTTGCTGGATAAACACAGATACCGTTTTCTCACTTCATCTGTCAGTTCCACATCTGAAATTGTGTGACAGTTGTTTCTAGTATCTACTGGATACTATACAGGGATATCATCTAAAGAAGGTAGCATCTACAGAGAACCTTGCTGTTTACATTGTGTATGTTTATCATATGCGGTAATCATTCAACACCCAAGACAACAGGTGAGTATTGCAAACCTCCACCACCTCTTTATTCACAAGGTGGCTGACAATATCTACAGCAGGAGTGGGGAACCTGTGAACTCTAGATCTTGTTGGACCCCAACTCCTATTGGCCTCATGGCTAATGGTCAGGGATAATGGAAGTTATAGTGCAACAAGTTTCCCACCCCTGTTCTAGACCCAAGAACAGATCCACCACCACCAGACACATATAGTTGTTTTTTTTCCTTTATTCAGTCATTTTCCAAGCATTACAAAGTTCACCTCAAAGGGAAATTTCTATTGCACTCTGTACTATACCCTGTTCTATAAACGATCTGTTCTATTAAAAAAACATCTGTTCTATATAAAAAAGAGTCCTATTCATAATGTACATACTTACCAAAAACTGTAGAGCTTGTTTCGGTTAAAATCACTTGACACCAGTGACTGCTTATTGTCCATCCCTGAAAATGCATGATTTCAAAAGGTGCCTCTTCCAGAACTCAGTACACAAGAGCACTGCAAGTTGGATAGTTGAGGAAACATTTAATTTAAGCCCAATGTGTTTCAGGTTGTAAAAACCCTTTCTCAAGGACACTCTATAAAAAGAACAAATAAAAAACCTGTAAAATATTCTGTATTCAGTAAAACCTAATTATACACAACTAATATCCAAACAGAGCAGAGCATTCACACAGAATACAGAAGGGACAAACAATAAGTAGTATTGACATTCATTTTAGCTAGACAAAAAAAAAGTATTTGAAAGACTTTGTTCCTTCTGTATTCTGTGTGAATGCACTGCTCTGTTTGGATATAAGTTGTGTATAATTACGTTTTACTGAATGCAGAATATTTTACTGGTTTTTATATGTTCTTTTTATAGAGTGCCCTTGAGAAACACAACCCGAAACACGTTGGGCTTAAATTAAACATTTCTCAACTATCCAACTTGCAGTGCTCTTGTGTTCTGGTACCTGGGGGGTTGCCTGCTTCAGTCTGTTCAGTGATTCAGTGCCTTCCCTCTTTCATGCTTTGTTTTCCAGAAGTGCACTTTAAAAGCATATTAGAGTAGCAACACTGAAACAAAGGGTTTCAAATCCATAGGAGAAATGTTTACAAGTTTAGTCATTAAACAAAACAAGTTTTTAAAAAAGCTTCAAGTTTTAATATAAAATATCAGAAATAATTATTTTATATTTGGCTAGAATGGAGTTAGAGACAATGACAGCTTTACAAAACACCAACTTCTTGATGAACTAGAACATGGAAGCAGATAGTGTGCCGCTGTGGATTACCTGATGAATCACTAGCCAATTTCTGAAGGACTACCTAATGCCACTAGGAATTCTTGCAATAAAATAAAATAAAATAAAATAAAATAAAATGTTGCAGAAAGGCACTTCTTCTATGGATTATTTAACTCACACTACTTATGCCTTAACTGTTAAAAGAACCTGATTACACATTCTTGCTTTGGAAGCTTAATATATCAGTACATGGGGATACTAGCGTTAAGAGAAGGGGGATTGTGTAAAAATGACATTATCCCATTCTAAACTAGAATTTGATACAATTCCAGTGTAAATATTGCTATGGATAATATACTATGGGGATTATTATTTTTCCTTTAAAGAGGTTTTTCTTTTAATTTGTGGAGCCAGACGTTTTGACTACTTCCTATTTACTAACAACTAAACCTGGAAAATTATTGTTTAAAATAAAATAACCAAAACTAGTAATAGATATACCAGGTCTTGAAGGAACTAATCTTCACTCATATCCTGCTTGTTTCCTGTTGACAGCTGGTTGGCCACTGCGTGAACAGAATGCTGGACTAGGTGGACCTTTGGTCTGATCCAGCATGGCATTTCTTATGTTCTTATGTTCAGTTGTTTGGGAAACTGTTTTCTCTAATCGTATTTGTTTCCTTGCAAAGGAACAGTTTCTAAACTCAGGACCATATGATTCTGTATTGTATTTATTTGGTTTGGCAACACTTTCTACCAAGATAAAACAGGGAGGCTCAGATATTGCATAAGATGTTTGTTTTTCTGGTCATTTGCACAGGGGAAGGGGTTGTGCTACATAAATTTTAACAGCTTCCTGCACTAGTCAACCTGCTGAGAAGTAACCTGAATCAGAACACTGAGGGGGAAAAGAGAATAATCTTCTACCAGAAGTAGGAAAAATAGTATTCTTACAGTCCAGATATAAAATATGGTACACCAGCAAATAAATGTGCCCGATGGGATGCTTCACCCTCTACACCAACTTAACAAACCATGTATCTGTGATGCCTCAGAATGCTAAGGCAGCTGTCTCTAAGAGCAGTGAATCAAGCTGAGGTGCTAGTTGGTTCAGGATCATCCCTCTTCCCAAATCTTTAGAAAAACCCAGTGTAAACACCCTAACTAGTGGGATTCCAGCAAGGCACAGCAGTGAATGTCCCTAGTCAATTTGCTGATGACATGCTGCTCTACCTTTCTTTTCCACCTACAAATCCCAGGGATACTGTGGAATTCTTGAGTTGCTTGGATGAGGTTTTGTGTTGGATGAGGGGGAAAAAAGCTGGAACTTAATCCCAATGAGATGGAGGTCCTTGGGACTGGGAGGCTTGGCTGTGTTAATCCAGTACTGGATGGAGTTGCTGTCCCCCTTAAGAACCAGGAACACAGCTTAGGGGTGCTCTTGGACGTTTCACTGTTTGGAGGAACACAGGTAGTGACAGTAGTCATGAGTGCCTTCTACCAGCTCAATACTCCAGCTGCATTGCAATCTTGAGCAGTAGGACCTTGCCTCAGTTACTCATGCGTTGGTTACCTCCAAATTGGACTACAGCAATGGGCTTTATGTGGGGCTGCCTAAGGCAACAGCTTGGAAACTTCAGTAGATGCAAAATGCGGCTGCCCAGATGCTAATGGAACCAGAAAGTCTAAATATGTTATACCACTTTTGTGCCAGTTGCGCTGGCTACCCGTGTGTTTCTGGGCCAAATAAGAAATACTGGTTTTAAACTTTAAGGCCCTAAATCAGAGGTACAGAACCTATTTCAGCCCAAGGGCTGAATTCAATTTTGGAGAAGTTATCAAGGGCCACAATCCAGTGCTGGATGGGGCCAAAGGCAAAAGGAGCAAGACCCATAATTCCAAAATGTCCAGCATATTTTAGCTTACAGCTCTGACTGCCAGTAACTAAGCATTTCAACCTTTTTATAATGGGTAAAAACCTGCACAAAAGCTGGGAAACCACCAAACAATCAGTGGTTGGAGGAAAGGGAGTGGAGCCAGGGGAATGGGGTATGGCCTCTTGGGGAAGCCTGGGGGGTCAGCCTGGGATCTTCAGAGGTTCTGCACCCTTGCCCTAAATGATCTGGGACTGGTTACCTTAAGAACCGCCTGTAATCTAAAATCTGCATGAAAGATTCTGCTTGTGTGCCCACCAGTGCAATTGGTTAGGTTGGCAGGCACATGAGACAGGCCCTTCTTGATGGTGGCCCTGCTGTTGTGGAACTCTCTTCCAGTTCACATTTGCATGACATCTTCAGTTCTGGCATTCAAGGAAGCCCTAAAAAGTTATCCTTTTACTACTGTATTTCTTTAAGTGAATTTAGTGAACTAAAACAGGTTTTCTCATGCATCTATCAGCTGTGTCCACTTTATGCTTACATATCCTGCCTCATGTTCTGTGGTTTCTAGTATCTGAGTGCGTAGCTTTGTGAGAGCTTGTTCCTGAAAGGTTATCGATTCCTGAAAAGTTATTGTTCCTAAAAAACTGAAATGAACAAATGAATGAATGACAAACTGCAAAGAAATATATGCAGGGGCAAGGAGTGCTCCCCCTTCATGGATCACTGCCTTGTTGTGGCGAAGGGGCTTGCGTAACTCAGTGAAGCCATAAGCTATGCCGTGCAGGGCCACCCAAGACGGACAGGTCATGGCAGAGAGTTCTGACAAAATGTGGTCCACTGGAGAAGGAAATGGCAACCCACTCCAGTATTCTTGCCAAGAAAACCCCATGGAACGTATCACAAGGCTAAAAGGTATGACGCCGGAAGATGAGCCCCTCAGGTCGGAAGGTGTCCAATATACTACTGGCTGGGGAAGAACAGAGGATATTTCCAAGTAGTGCCAGAAAGAGTGAAGCGGCTGGGCCAAAGCCGAAAGGACACTCAGCTGTGGATGTGTCTGGTGGTGAAAAGAAAATCTGATGCTGTAAAGAACAATATTGTTTAGGAAGCTGGAATGTCAGATCAATCACTCAAGGTAAGTTAGAGGTGGTCAAACATGAGATGGCAAGATTGAACATTGACCTCTTGGGAATCAGCGAACTAAAATGGACAGGCATGGGCGAATTTAATTCAGGTGACCATCATATCTACTACTGTGGGCAAGAATCCCTTAGAAGAAATGGAGTAGCACTCATAGTCAACAAAAGGGTGGGAAAAGCAGTACTGGGGTACAATCTTAAAAACGATAGAATGATCTCAGTATGAATCCAAGGCAAACCATTCAACATCACAGTAATTCAAGTCTATGCCCCAACCACTGATGCCGAAGAAGCTGAGGTTGATCGCTTCTATGAAGACCTACAACACCTTCTAGAACTAACACCAAAAAAAGATGTCCTCTTCATCATAGGGGATTGGAATGCTAAAGTAGGAAGTCAAGAAATCACCGGGATAACAGGCAGGCATGGCCTTGGTGTACAAAATGAAGCAGGACAAAAGCTAATAGAGTTTTGCCAAGACAACACGCTGATCATAGCAAACACTCTTTTCCAACAGCACAAGAGGCGACTCTACACATGGACATCAACAGATGGTCAATATCGAAATCAGATTGATTATGTCCTTTGCAGCCAAAGATGGAGAAGCTCTATACAGTCAGTAAAAACAAGACCTGGAGCTGACTGTGGCTCAGATCATGAGCTTCTTGTTGCAAAATTTCAGCTTAAATTGAAGAACGTAGGGAAAACCACTAAACCATTCCGGTATGACCTCAATCATATCCCTAATGAATATACAGTGGAGGTGAGGAATAGATTTAAAGGATTAGACCTGATAGAAAGAGTGCCTGAGGAACTATGGACAGAGGTCCGTAACATTGTTCAGGAGGCAGCAACTCAATCCATCCCAAAGAAAAAGAAATGCAAGAAAGCCAAGTGGCTGTCTGATGAGGCTTTACAAGTAGCTGACGAAAGAAGGGAAGGGAAAAGCAAGGGAGAAAGGGGAAGATATATCCAACTGAATGCAGAGTTCCAGAGAATAGCAAGGAGAGACAAGAAGGCCTTCTTAAATGAACAATGCAAAGAAATAGAGGAAAACAACAGAATGGGAAAGACTAGAGATCACTTCAAGAAAATTGGAGATCTCAAGGGAACGTTTTGTGCAAAGACGGGCATGATAAAGGACAAAGAAGGCAGGGACCTAACAGAAGCAGATGAGATTAAGAAGAGGTGGCAAGAATACACAGAAGAACTATACAGGAAAGATCTGAATGTCCCTGATAGCCATGATAGTGCGGTCACTGAACTTGAGCCGGACATCCTCGAGAGTGAAGTCAAGCGGGCCTTAGGAAGCATTAGTAACAACAAAGCTAGCGGAGATGACAGTCTTCCAGCTGAGCTATTTAAAATCCTAAAAGATGATGCTGTTAAAGTGCTGCATTCAATATGCCAACAAATTTGGAACACTCAACAATAGCTGCAAGACTGGAAAAGGTCAGTTTACATTCCAATTCCAAAGAAGGGCAACGCCAAAGAGTGTTCAAACTACCGCACAATTGTGCTCATTTCACATGCCAGCAAGGTGATGCTCAAAATCCTACAAGCTAGGCTTCAGCAGTATGCAAACCGAGAACTACCGGAAGTACAAGCTGGGTTTCGAAGAGGCAGAGGAACTAGAGATCAAATCGCCAATGTTCGCTGGATCATGGAGAAAGCAAGAGAATTCCAGAAAAACGTCTATTTCTGCTTCATTGACTACGCTAAAGCCTTTGATTGTGTGGATCACAACAAAATGTGGCAAATTCTTAAAGTGATGGGAGTACCAGACCACCTGACCTGTCTCCTGAGAAACCTGTACGAGGGTCAAGAAGCAACAGTAAGAACCAGACATGGAACAACCGAGTGGTTCAAAATTGGGAAAGGAGTACGACAAGGCTGCATATTGTCACCCTGCTTATTTAACTTATATGCAGAGTACATCATGAGAAACGCTGGGTTGGATGAATCAGAGGTCGGAATTAAGATTGCTGGGAGAATTATCAACAACCTCCGATATGCAGACGATACCACCCTAATGGCAGAAAGCGAAAAGGATCTAAAGAGCCTCTTGTTGAGGGTGAAAGAGGAGAGTGCAAAAGCTGGTTTGAAACTCAACATTAAAAAAACTAAGATCATGGCATGTGGCCCCATCACTTCCTGGCATATAGAAGGGGAAGAAATGGAAGCAGTGACAGATTTTACTTTCTTGGGCTCCAAGATCACCGCAGACGGTGACTGTAGCCATGAAATTAAAAGACGCTTGCTCCTTGGGAGGAAAGCTATGGCAAACCTAGACAGCATAGTAAGAAGCAGAGACATCACCTTGCCAGCAAAGGTCCGTCTAATCAAAGCTATGGTTTTCTCAGTAGTAATGTATGGCTGTGAGAGCTGGACTATAAGGAAGGCTGAGCGCCGAAGAATTGATGCTTTCGAACTGTGGTGCTGGAGAAGACTCTTACGAGTCCCCTGGACTGCAAGGAGGTCCAATCAGTCAATCCTAGAGGAAATCAACCCTGACTGCTCATTGGAAGGACAGATACTGAAGCTGAAGCTCAAATATTTTGACCACCTAATGCGAAGAGAAAACTCTCTGGAAAAGACCCTGATGCTGGGAAAGACTGAAGGCAAAAGGAGAAGGGGACGACAGAGGATGAGATGGCTAGATAGCATCACCGATGCAATGAATATGAACTTGAGCACGCTCCGGGAGAGAGCGCAGGACAGGAAGGCCTGGTGTGCTATGGTCCATGGGGTCACGAAGAGTCGGACACGACTGAACGACTGAACAACAAAGGAGTGTTCAGTAGAAGAAATTAAATCTAAGAGTCTGGAAGTAAGTGAGAATTCAAAAACTGGATTTAGTGAAGACTGATGTTGTACCAGCAAATGTCATCTGCAGACTGAAGGTTTGAATAAAGAATACGTTCCATGCCATCCCACCCCAGAGTGGAACACTGATTCTGCTTGTTCATGTATGGTAATACAAATAAAATGCTAGGAATCTTTCTGTGGAGAGCTTAATCTCTTTATTTTATTGACATTTTTGCCTTTGGGGATCAGCAAGTCCAGAAATTGCAGAAGGAGAGCCTCATGGGACAGATATTCTTCAGAGCTGCCTGAGTCGGGCCTAACAATCCAAGTCAAAGCTGAGCCAAAACTACTCAGCATTTTTCATGAACATTTTTTGCACTGCGGAAAACTCCTCTTTTGGCAGTTTCTCAAGACTTCCTGAGAAAATGTTTACTTGTTCATTTACATTTGCGTCACTTTAAATTACCCCAGTGACACCATCACATATTTAAATTTGAATCAAGCAGAAAGACAGGTTTGCCATTGCTGAGCTCATCCTCACCACTGTGAACTAATTATTTTATTTATTTAATACATTTTATTTACTGCCCTTCAGTAAAAAACTTACATGGCAGCATACAATAAAAACAATGCGACAGAATTATAGGACCACAATTGTGGCCCTATCTTAAGGGTGAGTAGGATGGATCACATTCTGCTACTATAAACAGAAATCAGGGCAGCAGAAGTTTCTATGGCTTATACTCAGAAATGGCTTGACAGATTGATCAGTTTGAGGATGATCCATGCTGGGTTTGAGGTAGAAAAAGTAAGAAATCGCGTATGTACAGGAGTTTAAAGTTTGATGAGTGACCTACAGCAGTTTGACAGGTATTGCTTGGGTTAAAGTTTATTGGCTGATTTCTTCATTTGTACAGCATCTTTCAGGAAATAGTTTGTTGTGTCACATCAGGGGGGAGGTCTAGTACAGGAGTTCTCAAACTTTCTATTCCCAGGCCCTCTTGAAAGAGCTGAAAATGACTGAGGCCCACCAGTCACAAATAGTAGTGTAGGCCCAGAGCCAGTCATGAAACGGTGGCAGATGGAAGCAGAGTTTGGCATTATCAGCTGTTAATTATTGATAATTTTTATACTGATACCTAATCCCTCTTTAGAAATTTCATAATTCGTTGCCACAGCTATTTCCTTTTAGCAGAGAGTTCCATATCCCAGCTTTTCTCAACTGAAATACATTAGCTCTGGAGGCCAACAATTACCCAGCCTCCTCATTTCAGGCAGAAATGAGTAAGTAGAGAAGACTTGCATTTCATATTGTATTCCTCCTTCCCCTCACGTGCCTCTCAGAGTATTCTCATCTCCTGTCATTTCGTCTCCCCTTCTCCTTTCACACTTAACTAGTACTCTATCCCCAAGTGCCGGTTTCTTTCATCCCTCCCTCCTGCTGCTTTTACATTCACTTACTCCTATAACAGCTTCCCTCTCTTATCCCATTCCCCTTTATTCCCATTTTTAAAAAAACTATTATTTTAAAAAATATTAGCCTTGCTCTCTAACCAACCACCACTGCCACACCTGCCTATGCAATGTGCAAGGTGTGGCCATGGTGCAGGGCGGTGAAGCAAAGAGGCACTGGGCAGCCTGAAGCACTAAGACCCTCCTGCAAGAGGGGTGAGACCCACTAGTGGGTCCTGGGCCACAGTTTGAGAAATGCTGGTCTAGTACATGCTGGGACCTAGTAACATAACACAATTGTAGTTTTTATTTAAAAAATGTGGTATCTCCTACCCTTATCCTGGCCCAATTTAGCCTATGGGAGTTCATAAGATCTGTCCCCAAACATGCTCAGAACGATCGTGAGAGAGGGAGAGGGGAAATGGGATAGAAGGAGAGTGGGAACTTATATCAGTTAAGGTTAACCTTTTGAGAGAGAGAGTGAAATTTGGAGGGGTGGGAGGAGGAAGAGATGTAGGGTTAATTCTACTTTAAATATAATAATGTGGGTTTAAAAAAAAAACAAAAAAAACTGTTATTTAATGTAGTGGTGACCATCATCACAATTTCTTTTCTCTGTAACCGTGTACATGCTGTGTATTATAGGGCCGCAGTTGTTTTTATGTGGGAGTGGCCTTCTTAATTTGGCTTCATTTTTTCCTCAAAACTGCTAGGCTTCAGTGCCACTGTTTAGCTTTTACCAATCCTCCAACCTTGTATCTCATAAAGAGAAGGGGCTGCTGAGTTCCTTGTAAGGGGCTGAGGGATCAATACTCTACCAGGTGTGTGACAGGCAGAAATCCAATAGGTGAAACTTTACCTAGGATGGATACAGCACCTGTGGATATTCTGCCTGTACTTCAGCTGCAAGGTCCCTGGGAGGGAGATGACAGGCCTAGCTTTGTTTAGTAGCTCTTTTGGAATAGAGCGCTGTTTTTCAAACCATGGCCCTTTTTTAAAAGGGGTGTAAGTTAAAAGTTAACACATTCTGAAATCTAGCTTTCCCAGAGATTTTCCTGCTGTAGCTACTGTCTAGGACTACATATGGAACAGTATTTCTTTATTGAAACTCTAGGACTTCTTGTCCAAGAGACAGAGAGTAGTGTGCCTTTCTGTGAGGTATAGTCTCTTAAGAACTACACTTCCTGGAGTTCCTTAGTTCATTTTCTGTACACTTGAAGAAATCATAAAAAGCAATAAAACTCCCTTTCCCTCCTTACTTTTCCTCTACAAATTCCCCCTTATGCAGAAAGAAGGAAAAAGAGATAGACTGTTCATATATTGGATTTAATGTGCTCTAAGCGAGCATGATAGATATTCATAAAATTATGAACAGTGCGGGAACAAAACTAGAACATAATACTTGACATAATACTCAGAAAGAAAAAGCATATTACCACTAAATCTAGTGATGGCAGCTTTCTTATAATGTTTAATCTTCTTTAAAGCAAAGTAGCAGATAAAGCTAAATAAAACTAGAACCTGGCATTAAGTGTAGACAATCATGAACTAGATAGTCCAATGGCCTGGGCCAGTATAAGGCAGCTTCCTGTGTTTCCTTTTTTTAAGCTTCCCAGGGGGTTCAGTGTCCAAAATAGTACTGAAATAGATTAGCCTTGATCTGATAGTTAAACTGTGGAATTCACTACCACAAGATGTAGCGATGGCCACCAACATGGATGGCTTTAAAAGGGTATTCATGGATGACAAGGCTGTCAATGGCTGCTAGTCATGGTGGCTATATACTACCTCCAATATCAGAGGCACCATGCCTCTGACTACTAGTTGCTGGGGAAAATGCGTGGGATATTGTGCTCATATCCTGCTCGTGGGCTTCCTATGAGCATCTGGTTGGCCACTGTGCAAACAGAAGGCTGAACTAGACAGGCCTTTCAGCACGGCTCTTATCTTCTAAGTTCTTACTATCTATTCTTATGTGAGATGTCAGTGACAAAATTTAAGCAATTTGGTGCTTCAAACTATCAAACTTGCTAGACATTCTACAAACACATTTTGAGTAATTGTTCACTTCTGTCTCATAAAGTCCCAACATGTCAACTGAATAGTTTCTTAAAACAATGCCGGGGGACCATTTTGTAAAGGAAAACATACTTGTTTAGTTTGATGCAGAACATGTGCTTATAACTGTCTGATCTACCTGGTCCTTAACATATAGGACAGGGTGCAGCTGCCTCCAGGTGATTTTTCTTCCAATAATTCCCACTACCACCCATAAATACACAAACATACTAATGATACTGAGACTACATTTTAAACCTGACCCAACCATCAAACAATTTGTGGGACCACAGCAAGCAAAATCCTAGTGAAAGCGAATATTTAATTCTTGTCTAACCTGAAAGCTTTCATGTTACACAGGCTAAGGCTGCAATCCCAAACAGAATTACTATGATGTAAGCCCAACTAAATAAAGTGGAACTTACTTCTGAGTAAACATAAATATGAGGACAGCTCTGTAATTCAAGTTTATCCCAAATACATAATCCTTAATGACAAAATCAAGCGGACACTGACTAGTGAGGCTTCAGTTCAGTAGGGAACCTATCATGGCCTAAGACAGCAAAATGTTTTTAGTACTGTTGTCAGCAGTTCTCTTTTCAAAGCATGTAGGAGGATCAAAATAATATATGACCTCTCTTTTGGTTTTTGGCAGGGAATGCTACTTGTTAACTACGCATTAATGACACTAGTATTTCTTTACAAGTCTCAATAATTCAGTATTTAACTGTCCTTTAAAACTATTACAAGACCTGTCTTTTAGAGCAGCAGCATCATGCTAACAATTTCATTCAGCAGCAACCACTGCCTGCCAGTTTTCATTGTTGCATATTAGTGAACATAATGGCATATTTATGGACACTTAATTGGCTGCAGAGAGCAATCTGATTGGCTGAATCATACAGCTTTGTAATGTTTTTAAACAGAATATACATTTCAGCACAGGCATTTTGAAGCTGATATAAAACTATAAGGTCAACCAGGGCCTTCAAAAGCCTGAACAAAAGCTATGATGCAAGAGAACTTACGGATTTAGGGACAAAATCTCAAGCAGGCAAATGCATCTGTTGTAGAAATTAGTATTTAATATATATTGTAAAAATATGCTTTCTGTATAACTAGTTTCATAATTCAGCACTTATGTTACCATGTACTGCTCCCAAGTCCATGTGGGATGCAGTGAAATTTGGACCAAGAGATGTTATACATATGGTCTTAATTGCCGTTTGCAATAAAGCCAGGGTCCAATGTAAAGAAAATTATTCCAAAACACCAGCTTGCAAACTAGGTTTTCATGTGAAGCTTTCCAATAAAAAAGCAGCAGCAGATGTGGCTTTGGCTATTAACTTGGTTAGGGCATTTTTTCCCTCCAATCTGCACGCACCCACCAAATGCCACACATCTCTTGGAAACCACCAGTTTCCTTTGTGGGAAATGGAGAGACCTTCTTCATGAAACAATTGTCTCTACAAAGCTGCTGATGGACACATGTTGATTGCTGCTATCATAAATGTTTGGCATACAATTAGACTATTCAGTGTTTGAAATGAAACTGAAAAAAATCCTTTTTTCATTTTTAGCAATCCAGTCATCTTTACACAACCACTACTATCTATGTAATAACTTGCCCCTCCACATTTCATTCCTATGAACCAATTATTGCATGACCATTTTGCTAAAAGATTTAACCCAAGAGCCTCTGAAGGAGCAATGTTCATGCTGGAATACAAATTGTGTAAATTTTCTACAGAAACAATCCTCAAGGAGGTGGCAGGGAGAGAGACATGATCTTTTGTAGCCCAGGGCTCTGGGCCCTACTCTTTAATCTAAATATAGAGAATAACCAAAAAACCTTTTACCCATTCCTTGTGAGAATGTATAAATAGGACTAAGGTATTCCACTGCAGAATTTCAACCAAGAAATTTCAGATATTATTATAAAAGAATGTGGACTATTCCTTTGTGGCTTCTTCCCACACTACTCTAGTAATGCTTACATGGGAACACCACATGGCCAGGGTGAATGTGTTTCAATTTCTAAAATTTAATTCCCTACAGGCCAGGAAACATTTGCATGGGAAGAAACTCCATAATTCTCCTCCATCATGTAGTCCTGACATGATGGAGGTGCCTCATTCATGGAATTTACAGGGGGTTCAGTCGACAACATCTTCAATTTGTAATACTCCTGGTTTTCCCACCACTTCTTCCATCTTTGTTTCTTATCAAAAAAAATACCCATTTAGGAGGAAAAGATAGTAATGGTAGCACTAGGAGCCCTCCAAACATTATTACAGTGGCATAGCAAGAAGCCAAAAGGAAGGAGGACCCATGGTTCTGCAGCAATGTGGCAATTAAGTTCATGGATTCAGCACATGGCACACAAAACTAGCAAAGCATGAACATTAGTTACTGTGGGGTAAGCAAGAATCCCTTTCTGATAATGCAATTATGGGTGAAAGCAGTATATATATGAATCCCATTCAGACAAAACTGGCATCTTTCTTTAAACTGGACCTTGTTATACTATTGGTCTAGGGAAGCTACATGCTGTGCCTTCCAGAAAGAATATGAGCAACTGCAGCTGAGAAAAAATAAAGGCTATATCTAGTGAAGAATGAAAATGTTTAATGTGCGTATATTTCTCATTTGAAAAGTTATACAAGTTCTGCCATTATTTTGCTAACAGTTATAAAGACATTTTAATAGAGGTGTATGAAATAAACAGGTTTGTGGTCAAAAACCTCAAACAGCTGTATAATCACTTTATGGAATTTTAATCTGTCATTAATTGCCAGGTGGATAATATTTTGGAAACTATGGTAAATATTTTTTTCCAAAAACTGTAAATGTAGTTACTGTTGCTAAATTCTGAAGACCTGGGAGGAGGGTATTAATAAATCCACACCATGACTCTCCCAAGGACTTGCCAAGGGGGCCTCCAAAGCAGACATTATATATTGGTTAGATTTATATGGGAGAGGCTAGTCCTTCAGATACCCAAATGCCCTAAGCTATTTGGGTGTATTAATATGGTGTGTTAACAGTTTTCTTATGTTAACTATGGGAACATAATAACTACTGGGGAAAATTTTGATATATCCAATAATTACATGGTTAGATACATGATTACAAAGAACAAGTAGAAATAACCTAATTGGTTCTCCATCATACCTTAAACCACTGCCAGGATAGGCTTTTCTTGCAACTAGTATTATTAGTAATCTTCAACAATGTGTGCTCTTGACTGAAGTGACATTTAGCCCCTTGAAGATTGTAATCATACAAATGTTTACGCCTAAGCAATGATATACTTGACAGAGGAAATATAGTATGTAATTAAATATAGCTACCAGAAACTAGCACTGTAAACAGAGAACAACCTAAAAAATACTTCATGCTTGGTAAGAACTCAACAATCAGATTATTTTTAAAGACTATAGTCATATGGTAAACACACGCATATACTCAATACAAGATTTATGCAGAATAAGAAATGCCACACTTTCTGAAGTCATGAGTTACTGTCTATTGTTTTTAATCACATCTGTTACCATCTGGAACTGTTTATAACTTACTTCTTAAAACATGTATTCTGGTTAGCCTACACTACCTCTATAAGAATATTATACAGATCTATATAATAATGATAGGTTCACTTGGTCTTCTGCTATTACAACAAAAATGAATAACTCATCATCATGGCGATCACTCGTGACCGAGTAAGGTTGTCTTCCAGGGGTAGAGTCTTAGCAGTGGGTCTGTAGGTGGCTGTGAATTCCACACAGCCTCCCACAGTGAGGACATAGGTCTTCAGGTGGACCACAATGAGGACATAGATTTCCAGGTGGGATGGACACAACTATCAAACTAAGTAGACTCAATACTAAAAATCAGGAGAAGATGTTGATTGCCCCAATTCTGTCACCAGAACTTCTGACACATCATCAATGGTGAGTGTTCAGTTTTATCTCCTTAAGAACCTGGGCATTTTACAATCAAGGTATACAGTGCTGCACATGAGCCTATAAAAGCTGGAGCAATATTCTCTATCTAAGCCCTTACAAATAAAACTGGAACAGGGGAAGTAGCTGAACTAAGACAAAGCACCAGAAAGTAGAGAAGGGTAATCAATGCTTCAGTGGAGCATTTGGCTGCTTCCTCCTTTGATTACTTCCAAAAGAGATCCTCATACTGTCAATAGGCCAGAAGCTATATCTCTATAAAGCCATCATAGGTTGAAAGTAAACTAAACCAAGATGTAAGTTTAAAAAGTAGGGTTTCATCCAGGTAGGCCTTTTTTCCAGTCACATTCCTGCCCTGCCCTGGCAATAAGCTTTTATACATGCAATTTTAGTATGGATTAATAGAGAGTGGCATTTTGTGCCTGCCTGTTTCCTTTGACCTGTTACATCAAGCTAACCATTACATCAATATCAGCGAAACAAAAAGGTCAAAAAGTAGAAGGACAACTTTGCATTTACCATTCAATACATGGGTACACTTAAATATTAAATATGTGATGGCTACCTGTTTATGAGCAGATTATCTCACTCCAGTGCCAATGATGCAAGATTAAGTATTTTGCATGTTTCAGAGTATCTGAAATAGAGTGCAAAAAAAAATTGCACATGATGATGACGACTTCCTATTACCAGGGTAACCAAAGGCAGAGAGCTACATTGAAAAGATTTCACGTAGTTACCTCCCCGTATCCTTAAACATTACCACAACATCCTTTCCTGCAACCTAATGAACTCCATTCTTCACAGCTGTCCTAGTACTGAAGTATGGAAATAAAATACATTTACGTTTCCCTCTCCCTTGGATGCCTTGAATTTATTTATTTATAATATTTATAGGCCTGCTTTTAGGAAAGATTGCCTCACAAATACAATTATGACTCAAACAATATAACAGAACACATTAGAAAAATCATCATACACTAAAATATACCAACCATAAAACTAACTATAACAGTAAAAATACAGTATTAGACCAGCACGATTCCATTTAAAACTAACTAAAACCTTTTAAATGCCAGGACCACCGCTTCTTTTATGGAAAAAGCCATATAAAGTAAATAGGTCTTCATTGCCCATTTTAAAGCTTGTAAAGAGGGACCATATGTACCCCATCCCGGAGAGAGTTCCACATCCATGGGGCCACTGCTGGAAAGGCTCTCTCTCATGCCCCCAGCCTAACTGATCTCAGAAGGGGGCCTCTGAGGCTGATCTTAAAGAATGGGTATGCTGGAATGGGTGAAGGTAGTCTTTCAGATTACCTGGTCACAACTCATTTAAGGCTTTACAGGCCAACACAAGCACCTTAAATTGGTACAGGAGTCTGCTGCTGAGAGGTACCAATATTTGCTTCCAGTGAATTCCCCTCTCAGGAAATGGACTGGCTTTCTAAGCAAAAGTCTCAACAAGAACAGCACCACAGAATATATTACAAAGACAGCAAAGCTCATTCCATTGGATCAGCAGGGACAAATGCCATTTGATTGCTCTTCTCCTAGAACTGCTGTCATCAGCAGCCATTCGAGCCTGTCAGTGTAAGGCCAATTATGTATCTTTAGGAACTGACACCGGAATTTGTTGGTTTTCCTCTTGTTTTCCCATTCCATTTTGCTTTTGCATTGGTCTGTTAGACCGCAAGCCTTGAGACAAAGATTTAATATGTGCACAGCACTTAGAAATTATTAGCTGCTTTATAAAAGACTGATGACAACCACAACTCACAATAGTAACATTTAAAAGTTCTACACAATCCTTGTAAAAAAAAATTTCTTAGTGTAGAAACTGCTCAAGACCATGCCTGCTACATCTTTCACACAACTGTGAAAACTGTAAAACAGTTGTCTTTATTCTGTGCTATCTGTCCACTAATCTATCCAAGTCAGTATGATTTGGAAGCTATGATGCTGGACTTGGAACACAAGGATAGATTCAAGTTCCTGCTCATCCATAAAGATAACTGGGTCACCCTGTGCCACTCAGCCTCACTGTGCCACGTACCTCTCAGCCTCACTTACTTCACAGGGTTGTTGAGGAGAAAATAAAATTGCTACATGGTTTGGCTCTTAGGATGCTCTCGATTGAGCAGAACACACTTCCACCTGTGGAGGTGGGGGGGGCAAGAATTTACACACTTGAACAGGCTGTCTTTGCTGGTTCCATCAACACCCTCTATTGATATGGAAAAGGGAGTGTCCTAGCCTTATATATGGTGACACAGGAACACTTGGATATACTCATCAAAACCTCTTCTGCTCAGTCAAACAACAGTGTGCCATTTATCAGTTGGCCATTGGGAGCCCTGAGTTCTGGTATGATTTCCCAATTAGTACCAAAACACTAACCAACACCACTCAGAAAAGCAAAACCATCTTTCCTGGAAACCTCCCAATTGCCACCCTTTTATTGTCTTACTAAGATGGTGGGTCTGTTCACACGACACGACAGCCCACCATAATTATTTAACCTGCGATGAGGCTGTGATGTGTGCGCGGCTGCCCTTTTGAATATGCAACCCCTGCTTGGGGGTTGTCATGTCATGCAAACCTGGCAAGGGTGGATTATGTGAGGGTTAAACAATGCTCACATAACCCGTGGCCTGTTTTACAATTATGTGAGGGTTGTTTAACCCTCACATAACTCATGTGGGGCAAGGTATTTTTAGGGGGATAGCTGCTAGGGAGGGAAGGGCTAATCCTCTTCAACACTGTACCCCCCTCAAAATCACCCCCACTCTCGCTGCAGTCAGGCTTTTAAAAGCCTTAACTGGAGGGGGAGGGGCAGTGTGTGAGGTGAATTCAATAGTTCCTACTCTAGTCCACCATACAGACAGATATATAGGGAATACTTTTCAATTTGAACAATTAAAATCTATGAAAAATTGCTTTATCAGCTAACTTTTCTTTAGGGAACACTTTGCATTATATTACAGCAAATATCATTCTCCCCCTCCCCTAAAATTTCAACCAGAAAATGATACACACTGAGTATGAGAAACAATGTGTTAATCATATTAATTATCACACCATAAGAATTTCAAGCTGTGTTAAGTCACTGAGAAATGCACAGCTCTAATTCTTGCTACATTAATCTTCTGCATTATAATATAGTGAGACAATCAAATTAAGTCTTCTGGAAATGACTGAATCCATTTGTTGGCTAAACATTATATTTTGCAATATCTATTGGAGTTGATTATGAAATGGAAAAGAAATATTAATTTTAAAAAGAATAACAAGGCAGACACATTTTTGCTTTAGATTTCTCATACTTATGTGTGTGTGTGTGTGTTTAAGGAACATTAATGCAATCAGCAGAAAATACCTACAGTTTCTGTTTTGTTTGCACTGTTTAAAAGAAGCTTTCAGTTAACAAGCCAGATTCATTCCCCTTAGGACAATTACCAGTGAAGGAATTGAGCTGTTTAAAGACACTAAGTGTTGAATGAATAACATTGTACTACAATGTCAATTACTTTCCCAGCCCCGTGGCCTTGCTGCTTTGGGCGTGGATATCATTTTATTCTACACACTCTTTTCTTCGCTGAGAACTATTTCTTGGTTATTCTGTGCAAGTGACCATTTAAAACCTGGAGGTAAAGACAAATTCATACTTTACTTTTCCATCTTTGTGTCTTTAACATACTATGAGGAAAACTGGGGAAATGGCCAAACAGGGAAGACTTGGTGTGATTTTACACGTCTGCATTTATGGACTCTGTAAGTAGGGCTGTGCACTGCTTTGGTATGAAGCCTGAATAACGAGGCGAAGTGGGCTGTTTTGGAGGTTCCTTGGTGTGATATGAAGCAGATCAGCCTAACACCGAGGCACCATGAAGTGAAGCGCTCCCTCCACGAGATACCTCAATCTGTCTCTGACATTTGTAGCTCTTTATGCCTTCTGAGCAGCCGAGACAGGCTGTCTCCAAAATGTATCAACTTCTCAAAGATCATGCAGATAGGCATGAGGACGCAGGAGGGGGAAGACGAGCAGATGTGGGAGGCAGGCAGAGGCAGAGGCAGGGAGGCGAGCGCAGGAGGAGGAGGGAGTGTGCTTTGGTGAATAGGAACTCTCAGCCAGAACGGACACCAGCAATCAGAGAGAGTGGTGGAGGAGGCGGGTATATATACTTTGGCAAAAGGCTGTGTTTGTTTATTGCACGAGGTGGTTGGTTGGGAGAGAACTGTGTTTGTCTGGTTAGATCTGTGGTGTGTGCATGTGCACTCATTGCAGCTTCTTCTTCTTCATTGAGCTGTCTTTCCTTCATTCTTACAAACAGTTAGTAGTAATTATTAGCTCGCTCGCTTGTTCTTCACGCCCCTACCCCACCCGTTTCATTGCTTGCGTTGCTTGGTTTGGACTTGGGAGAGGGCTATGTGCGTTTGTGTTCTAAGTCTGGCAGTTTCTGCAGCCGCCTTGTTCTATTCCAACTTGTTCATTCTGTATCTATCTTGATCTAACGCTGTCTTTCCTTGATTGTTAAAAACAAACAGTAATTATTATTGGCTCGCTTGTTTCTCATTCCTTGCTCCACCCCCTCCATTCCATTGGCGTTGGTTGGGGACTCTGGAGAGGGCTGTGTTTGCTTTTAAAAGTCTAGATAGGAGTGTGTGTTTTCAAAACTAGGAAAGAAAGAGCAGAGGAGGAAGGAATAATAGAACAAGCTGCAGTCAGGGCAAAACTTATAAAACAAACATTTACCTCTGGGCTTGTTCTTCTGTTTCCCCTCCACCTTTAATTATTATTCAACCATTTAGTTTTTCCTTTCTTTCTAAATTCTAAAATAAGGAAATATAGCAGCCTGCCTGTGCCTTGCTTTATTTTTTTGACTCTGCCCCGCCCCACCCCCCAGTTCAGAAGTAAACTGTCTGTGTCTTCTCTGGCTTGATCCTCCAAAAACATAAAGTGTTTTTTTCTGTTCTTTGGTTGCTCTGGGCTCTAACCGTCTCTCCTCCTCTGCTGTCATGTATTTCTTGAACTTGTTTTCCTTAAAAGAAAATTAAATATAAAATAACAAATTAAAAATCCCTTTTCTTTGCTTGGGTAGTTTTGTATTTGCTTTTCTTTTGCTCATGTGTGCATGCGCATGTGTGCTTGAGCTGTGGTCAAGCAAGCAATACGTCCAAAATTCAATACAGTGGGCAAAGCACCACACACATGCTATTTTATATCAATTATTAAATAATTATTCCAGTAATACTCCACTGTGTGGCAAAACAAGCCAGCCCAATGAGGCATCTTCTTCGAGGACTTGGAAGGGGCAGAGGTGGGCGAGGTGCTGCTGTCACTAGCAGGGCTGTTAGGCAAGCTGGCTCTCCCCTAGTCCGCATAGTGTCTCCTGGTGCAGTAGGGCAGCAGTGTGGAGGCCAGTTGCAGTGCCTGGAGATCACTGTTTGAGGAGGTTGGCGGAGGCAGTAGTAGAACTCTTGGCAAAGGAGGAGCAACAGTGTCTCCTTCTGTAGTGGAAGAGGGGAGCCCACTGCTGGATGTTCAGTCAGAGGTGTCTGATGTCCTCAGTGTGGTGGAGGGTGAAGAGGAGTTGCTCCAGGGTGTGTTGAAGAAGGTGCAGCAGGCAGAGGCTCTGGCACCTGACCCTTTTCCATTGTTTGCCCTGCTCTTGCGTTGCCCCCACCCCCGACTCAAGGAAGGCAGTCTGTCTCCTCTACGGAAACGTCAGGGCAGCATAGTGTGGGACCACTTTGAGGTGGGAGTGGATCCCACCACTGCCCACCCACCCCGTGCCCCATGCCAGGGTGGAATAGCTGGGCTTGACGCCACAAGGCTATAGCTTATTTGCACCGTCCAGCACCCACGGGTATCTCTCCTTCAGCCTCCGCCTGCCTGCCTCCACCTGGCTCCACCTGGATGCCTCCGCCTGCCCCCCTCCGCCATCCACCACTGTCCTGCCTCTGCCAGCTCTGCCTGCCAGCCTCTGCCTGCCTCCACCTGCCTCACCTCTGAGCTGAGTGGAGCCAGGTTGTCCAAATGTTTCTTCTTCTCCAGAAAGGATTTGCCCTCTTGCTTTTACTCCTGCTTGTCCCGTCATTGCTCCAGATTTAACTCACCTTGGAGGTGGTGGAGCTGCCTTATAAGAAGAACTCTCCGAGATGATGACAGTGCCCGCTTCCCCACAGTCTTTCCTGCCCCTAGTTTTTGTGGAGAAAATCAAACTTCAGCTGCATCCAGAGCAGCAACCACTGGGTAAAATACATTCAAAATACTCACTGAGTGTGTGCTAGAAATAAACAAAAGCAGATTTAAAAAACCTCTTCCAGCCTGCCTGCCAGGTAATGTGTGTATTCAGCCATAGAGAGGCTGAGCTGGTGATTCTTCTGAATAAGGGTTGTTCTGCACTTCTTGGAGCAGAGATTAGGGATAGTGACCTCTGCTTCGACACACTTTACCTTCTGAGTTTGGTCTGAGTTTCTGGGAATATCAAATTCAACCTGCACCTAGCACACAAGCCAGTGGGCCAAACAGCTTGGAATTTGGCATGTGGGATGCCCTCGAGGGGTGCTGGGAGGGGCCAAGGTTTCACACACATCTGCAGAAAAGGAGAGAAGTTATAGCTCTTTGCTTTGGGAGTTTCCCTGGAAAAACTCAAATTTCTCCTGCACCTAGCACACAAGCCAGTGGGCCAAACTGCCTGGGCTTTGGGGGGTGAAGTGCTCTTGAGGGGGGCTGGGAGAGGCCAAGGTGTCACGTGTGGAAACAAGGAGAAGTTACAGCTCTTTACTTTGAGCGTTTCTGTGGAAAACATCAGATTTTAACTCCACCTAGCAGAAAAACCACTGGGCCAAATTGTCTGAACTTTTGCAGGTGGCCTCCTTTCTAAGGGGTTGGAGAGGTCCCCAAATTTCATGGCTGTATCATAGAAACTAAAAAACTTATGACCATTTGTGTTTTTCCATGCAAGTTAATGGGAAAACGTCAAAAACAGGTGATCCGGATATCTGAATCTCACTTCAGATTTGGATCTGAGTCGGAGTGGAAGGGGTCCGAATCGGTCCAATTTATTTATTTATTTTTATTTTATTTATTTCATTTCTATACCGCCCAATAGCCGAAGCTCTCTGGGCGGTTCACAAAAACTGACCAAATCAGATAGGGGTTGCTTCAGAGGATCTGAAGCAGCATCCGAAGCAGATCAGGGGGTCTGTGCACAGCCCTATCTGTAGGTAAATGTGTTCCTGTTAAAAGTCTATGGTTATAGTTATGTATTCCTGTTATATCTCTGTTTTTATGGTGAGTAGCTCTAAGGTGAGAATGGGGTGAGTGACAGGGAGAATGATGGATTTGCATATGTGTGATGACGGGCTGACTGAATAAGAAGGGGGGTGAAGTGTGTGTGTGTGATATAAAAGCTGGGTGCTGTGCTTGTGTGAGTCCGATAGGGATACAGATAACATTTTAGGACTGAGAACAGAGAGAGAGGGAGATCTGTGGTGATTGTGAAGTGATTGAGAGTGTGATCTGCTGTATGGTGTATGAAAGAACACACATTAATAGAACCATTAAGAGTTGCTCATTTACTGCTCAACAACTTATTTGCTATAGTTAATAAAGTTTATTTGTTTAACGAAATCCTATGCCTTGCCTTGGCTATGTAAGGGGAAGATAATAAAGGACACAATGCAGGTGATATTATAAACAAGTGTGTCCTCGCAGATAGAGAACTCAGTGTGGGTTGGACTGAGCCTTAAAGGTCCTGGTGGCAGCATGATTGTGTGTGGGGAAGGTGTTTCCTGCTTGGGGTGAGAAAGGCCTTAGAGAAGGGGAATTCCCACTGGGAAGAGGCAGGAATGCCACAGTAGGCAATGCTGAAATTGTCTGACACACAGGATCCCAAAGCCAGCCTCCTCAGTCAGACTTGGATGATAAGGATTCACACCTTTGATTCATTTTCTTGCTCCACATCCACAAGTAAGAACAGAAATGTAATGTCAGAACACATTGGGCAAGATGCAAACAAAGTTGGAGAAAACTATGCTGCGTTAACTGCACCTCAGGTATCTTCACTGAAAACGTAGGGTAGAAATCCTTGTTCCTTTGGCAAGGTGAGTTTCTAAACCTGCTTTTGCAGAGGTAACACAAGTGTAATGTGGAGGAGAATTTTTAAGGAAGAATCGGCAGACAAACGGATATTTAACCCATTCTGTGTCTGCTGATTCTCCATTTAAAGTTTTCCTAACAATTTCTTATTAATCACACCTAAAATGATCTTTAAAAAAATTCCTTTCAGAATTAATGTCACTTAGGCTCCTATACTAAAAGACATGGATGATTTTAATGGCCCAACCAGCCACACAGTGTTTCTTTTTCTAGTAACTGTTCTTTTTCCCTGAAAAACTTTTTGATGCCTTTGCGTGCAACTGCCTCTTGTGTTTGTGCTTTAGCAGATGGAACTCTTGATATCAGTAAAAAAAAAGTGTGTTTTGCTAGAATCCTAATATTATCACAGCAGTGTGTAAAAACACTGGACTTCTGCCAGTGGAAACAGACCTCCCTCCAAACTGTTTCTGCTGCTGGAAGATCCAGAAATATCAGGTGATTCATTGAGACTAATGCACTTGAGAGTTACTGTTGTGTAACCACAAGACTTTTCTGACCTTCTAATGCAATCTATAAAGCTGTAACCATATCTTGTATTTAATGGTAATGGGTTTATGTTATTCATATGCTGTAAAGCATTTGAAGATTCATAGAACAAAGGAAATTAAAATGAGATGAAAATGGGATGAGAGGGATTCCTAGTAACTTTCAATACAATTACAAGAGGACATGTCATAATAAATGTTAACCAGTAGAATTTTGCATTCTTGTAATTAAATGCTGCAAATCAAATCAGTTTATTGTCAGGCTATATTGTCTTATTCTACTGCAGAATGTTTTGACTTATTAGCATGACAACTTAAGCATCCATTAGAACAGGCCTTTCAAAGAGCATCTTTTGATAGTAGACCTGATTTCAGATTCCCTTCATGTCCTAGTAATAAATGTCTAAGGATGAAACCTCACTGTTACCAAGAACTGTATTGCAACAGATTTTGTCCAGTGATCACATTTTAGGTGTTGTATTGTCCTCAAGTACTTCTTGGGAGGACAGCAATGACAAATCTTGATAAAATAGTGAAGAGCAGAGACATCACACTGACAACAAAAGTCTGCATAGTTAAAGCAATGGTATTCCCCGTAGTAACCTATGGCTGAGAGAGCTGGACCATAAGGAAGGCTGAGTGAAGGAAGATAGATGCTTTTGAACTGTGGTGCTGGAGGAAAATTCTGAGAGTGCCTTCGACTGCAAGAAGATCAAACCAGTCCATACTCCAGGAAATAAAGCCAGACTGCTCACTTGAGGGAAGGATATTAAAGGCAAAACTGAAGTACTTTGGCCACATAATAAGAAGACAGGATACCCTGGAGAAGATGCTGATGCTAGGGAAAGTGGAAGGCAAAAGGAAGAGGGGCCGACCAAGGGCAAGGTGGATGGATGATATTCTGGAGGTGACGGACTCAACCTTGGGGGAGCTGAGGGTGGCGACGGCCGACAGGAAGCTCTGGCGTGGGCTGGTCCATGAAGTCACAAAGAGTCGGAAGCGACTGACCGAATAAACAACAACAATTGTCCTCAAGATCCCATTCAAGCCAATACTGTGACACTATCCAACCTACACACAACTGACAGCCCTGCTGTCAGGAATAGCTTTACTGTTTTGCACTTAAAAAAACCCTATCAGATTATGAGTATGTTCCACTGCCGGAGGGAGTGGAGACCACAATCTTTAAAGAACTGAAACAAATAAAAACAAAAGGCATTGTTGCAGCTAGAAGGGGAAAGCCTGGCAATAGTGGGCTTGGCATATTTTTTGTTATCTTGAGAAAACAGGAGGCAAATACTGGGAGAGAGGAAAAAAGTCTCTTCCTTCCTCTCTTGTCTGGCACCTCATGTCAGAATTCCCTAGTAACGCCAGAGAAATTTGATTTTCCCAAGGGCTACTACAAGCCCTCAAGAAAACTATATTTCCCAAGGAATACTGGGGCCTTGTGTCTTCCTGGTCTGCATGTGAGATATCAGACAGGAAGGGAGGAAAATAGCTTCCTCCTCCTTCCTCCTATGGCTGCTTGGCTCTGCAAGCTACAGCAGCAAGTTAAGTCGGAGAGGGGTGGAAAGGGTTGGCTGATCAGGGCTGTGTGTGTAGGTGGATGGATGTTGGGAGAGGGCTTGGATGAGATGTTCTTCTGCAGCTCAAATTTTGACTCCTAATATTTGCCTGTTATAAGACCCTGAAATTTGTACCCAACCCCTGAAAGTACAAGCTTGACAACCTATTTCATTCCCACCGTGGCTCATAGGTTGGAAGGCTTTCCTACACACTACTGTCATAGTAAACATTACCTTTAAAACCATTTCAACTAGGATTACTTTAAAAACCATTACATTTATTAGGCAAAATGAAACACCCCACATCCTAGAACCATATAATACTCCCTTAGTAATTCCATTCATGCTGAATAACCTCAAACTTGAAAATGAACATTTTAATTTAATTTTCAAGTTTAAAGCACTGAGAAAATAAAATAATTTAAAACCTGCACTTGGATATTAAATGGTAGCATATTAGAAACAAAAATCAATGAACATGATGCTTCATTCAGGCAGCTTAATGGACATATTAGTACTGCTCTCTTAAGAGAAAGGAATGTATGTATGGTTTTCATGCCCATTATCACGAAGGCAGATTTCTAGGCAAGAACTGCAACTGACAAATCACTTCCAGCCATGTGATGGCCATAAACTTTCTAAATCCCATTTATTTAAATGAAATTACATTTAATTGGTAAACAAATTGCACTAAGAATAAGTCAGTTTTAAAGCATCACAACGTTTTCAAGCTATAAATAAGGTTTCTGCATTTGTTTTTCTTAAGACCAGTCTCTGTCCTATCTCTCAGAATGCAAAATTTATCATCCACCCACCATCCTGGCTGGAGAATTGTGATAGGCTAGGATCCTGCTGGAAGGGACCACAACTCAAATGGCACATTAAATGTGTTGCATAAATGGGGTCTCAGGTTTCATTGTATTTCTGAGGGTTCTGACTTCCAACCCCCTAGGTTCCTAATCAGAGAAAAACATTGATCCACCTGGTTTCCAGGGCTCCCAGTTATTTTAATCACATCTGAACTGTGGAATAGCAAGGTTACCTCTGATATTTACAAGGTTAGCACATACCTTCTCTCAAATCTTCAACTTCCTAGTACATTTTCATAGCCTCTTCCAAAGATGGTTTTATTACATTTTCCTGTACCAGTAGATGCAAGCTATACCAAATATTATGTATTATCTGTCACCATTATCTAACTGAAAATTTTGAAGGCTGGGTAGGTAAAAAAAGAAGCAGCAGAAATCAACAAAACAAAATAAGATTTCATCAAACTGAATAGATTTGCCAGTCCTTTCCTGGCTTTGGGATGGTCTTGTGGTTCAGGGTCAAGTAGGTCTTATACCTATTTTTAATAGTGTTTAGGTTTAAGCATATTGACATGTGCAAAGATAACTAGTAACTATTTCCTCTGTCCAGGGACAGGTCACTGATCAGGACTCCTATCCCTAAAACTAGTCAGGAAGTCAAAGTAGGAAGAATCTAAAATATTTTCATTATCCAGAAATGCCTGGAGTTATCAGTCAGGTATTGACTTCCATAAGATTATCATGGCAAGGGGAAGACCAGTCTAGCTCCATCCATTGGGCAGAGAAAGGAAAAGGACCTGCCTCTCCCTCCCCCAACCTCCAACACTATAAAGAACACTCTGATCCAACTGTCTCAGCTGGGATGATGGGACCAAGGGTCACTGGGTGACTGCATCTCCGTCCTCCCAGGAAGGACCAACTGTAGGTAACTGCAGATCTGACAGGAAGCCAGTCAGGTATCTAAGGGCTGCTAGATGACGATGATGATGATGTTGTGCCCATACACTGTTATATTTCTAATAAAGCTCTGTTACAAGGAAACCCTGAGAACCAAATGAAAAGGAAACATTGAAAGCTTTTAAGGTTATGCTTGAAAATAGCTTCCTTTAGAGTTGGTGGTGAAGGCGATTTAATGAGTCACTATGCCCTGAAGCCCCCAGCCACCAACTCCTTTCTTCACTACCAGAAGCAGAAATTAGGTTTGGCATCTTTAAAATAATAGGCTTGGCTGGCTCCTGGACATCAAAATAGCAAATAGGGCTGAGCCAAAAGTCTGAATTTTCAGCTTGAAATTTGATTAGCAGCAGTGGAACTCCTCTTCATGACTGCAGTTCCCAGTCACCATTGCTTTTGCTGGATGCCCCTGGAATGATGCTATATCTGATGTATTCCACCAACCACAAAAGGGCACTCCATTGCTGCTGTAAAAGGTTGCTCCTCACCCATGAAATACAACACAAGTCTCTACGCTGCCCAGTTACTGAAATATCCTCCTTATTTCACCGCCTGCAACTGGTGTGCGGAAACTGGAAAGCAATTTGGGCTCATACCTCACGGCAAGTGCAATTCCGGAATACAAAGACTTCTACTGTTTGCACATTGTATACTTCCTTAAGTAATAAATATTTATTTTGAAGACAGGGGGATATCGTGTTACATTTTCTAGACCAAATATGGGCACTATGCGCTGCCCAACCCCAAGTGTGGCCCCCATACTGTTGAAATTTAGCAGCAGCTACCACTGCAGAAAAAAATTTGGCAGTTTGCTGCTGAAATTTGGTAGCAAACTGCTACAGAAATTCAAAGGTGTCAAATTTAGCTTGTTTTAAAGCTAAATCTGGCCCTTTTGAGTCTCTGCAGTGGTTTGCCACTGAATTTCTGCAGCAAACCAGTGATATTTTTCTGATGGAGCAACAAGAATGCGGCCCCTAGGAGGGTCCAGTGGCCGGAAATTGGGCCCCAGGCCACCCAAGTTGCCAAACCCTGTTCTAGACCCTAGCATTTACATTTCCCAAAACATTTACAATCTTTGCTTTTTCTGTGCTTTAAAATGGGGGTGAGCAATACACGGGCCACATGTGTCTCCTGGAGACAGCCCACATCACTTGCCGTGCCCTGCCCCCGCCCCCAATTTTCACTTTCCACACCTCTGCTAAATGAGGTGCATACGGAGACACGTCCCTGTGTGCCCTGTGTAGCAGCAGAACTGGGCTTCTGGCAGCCCACCAAACAGGGGTCTGGCATGCTGATGGAAGCTCAATTCTGTTGGGAAATAGGTGTGCAAGGAGACTCACCCTGCATGCCTTCTTTCCCAGCATGATCACTGGGTAGAGGGCAAGGGTAAAGCTTCTCTCTCCTCCTAGTGATCATGAGTAGGAAGGCTAGGATGGGAGGATGTCCTTGTTCCTATCTCAGCAACCTGGATCAAGAGCACTGGGAAGAAGGCAAAGTTAAAGTCTCTCCCTCCTCCCAGTGATATGGATCAGGATTAGGGAAGGGGCATGTGCGTGCATGCACGTGTGTGTGTGAGTGGTGGGTGCACCTTTGGGGTTGTACAGGTTCCCCACCCCTTTTAAAAAAACATATTACAATGTATTTTTCAATCATAATTATATTGTAGTTCTCATGAACCCAATCTCCACCCTACAGATCAGATCCAAAGTATAATGTGAGTGCTATATTGCCTAAAAGGTAATTAAATCCTATAATCAACAAGTGTTTGACATTTTAGGAGTGGAATGAAGTAACTGTGACCAAATAAGTAGCAGGAGAACCTTTTCACCACCAAGATTTCCTGATACTTTTGTATTGATAGAATTATGTGTATTGATATTTATTCATTTTGTTTATTTCATTTCTATACTGCCCAATAGCTAAAGCTCTCTGGGCAGTTCACAAAAATTACAACCCCAAAATACAACATAACAAAAGCATCATATAAAAACATTAACATACCAAATTTAAAAACTATTTAAAACAGCTAACAAACCTCATCATATGTTGTCGAATGTCTGCCAGTAGAGGGCAGTCTTAACCTGCTGCCAAAGAGATGACAATGTTGGTGCCAGGTGGACCTCAGTGGGGAGAGCATTCCATAATCAGGGGACTACCTCCAAGAAGCCCTCTCTCTTGTTGCAATCCTCTGACTCTCCCTTGGAGGAGCTACTCAGATGATCAGTGTAGTGTATGGGTAGATTCATACAGGGAGAGGTGCTCCACCAGGTATTGTAGTCCCAAACAGTATAAAGCTTTATAGGTCAAAGCCAGCACCTTGAATCAGATTTGGAAACATACAGGCAGCCAATGCAAGTGGGCCAGAATTGGTGTTATATGTTCAGACCTCCTGGTCGCTGCTATCAATCAGGTCATAGCATCCTGCACAAACTGCAGCTTCTGAACAGTCTTCAAAAGCAGCCCATGTAGAGCTCATTGCAGTAATTCTATTTATTTATTTATTTATTTATTTATTTTCATTTGTATACTGCCCAATAGCTGAAGCTCTCTGGGCAGTTCACAAAAATTAAAACCACAGAGTGCAGCATAAAACAATATAAAATATAAAAGCTTAAAACCACAATATAACAATACAACCAGAATAAAAACTAGCATCAATGCAGAAATTTAAAATACAGATTTAAAACACCAAAGCGAAAAGACTAGGAAGCTAAAATGCTAAAATGCCTGGGAGAATAAAACGGTCTTCACCTGGCACCAGAAGAAATTAGGGGTGGACGAAAGTCACTTACCTTTTCTCGCAGCTTGTTCGCGGTGGAGGGGAGCACTTCGCTGCTCCCCCCGCGAAGTTCAGGCCGGGGGGGGGAGGCTTCCCGCCTCGCCCGGCCGAAATTCAGGCCGGGGGGGGAGGCTTCCCGCCTCGCCCGGCCGAAATTCAGGCCGGGGAGGAGGCTTCCCGCCTCGCCCGGCCGCGAACACGAAAGTAAAAAAAAAAAAAAAAAAGTCCCCTGATAGGCTACGTGACGATTCACGTAGCCTATCACGGCTAGATCTGGAAAGTCAGCCGTGATAGGCTACGTGAATCGTCACGTAGCCTATCACGGGTAACTTTAAAAAAAAAAAAAGCGCGTACGCGAATGGCGGCCCCCATAGGGAGCCGCCATTCGCGTTCCTTATTTAGTTGCTGTAGTCTACGTAAATGTTTACGTAGACTACGGCGAAAATAAGGGCAACGCTATTTGCGTTGCCCTTATTTTCGCCGTAGTCTACGTAAACATTGACATAGACTACAGCGACCAAATAAGGAAGGGGAATGGCGGCTCCCTATGGGGGCCGCCATTCGCGTACGCGCTTTTTTTTTTTAAGTCACCCGTGATAGGCTACGTGACGATTCACGTAGCCTATCACGGCTGACTTTGCAAATCTTGCCGTGATAGGCTCCGTGAATCGTCACGTGGCCTATCAGGGGACGTGTTTTTTTTTTTTCTTTCATTGCAATGGCGGGGGCGGCAGCTGGTCGAAAGACCGGCTGCCGCTCCCGCCCCGCTCGAACACCGGACGAACCGCCAGCCGGACCCGCCGCCGGGAGGGACATTCAGGGAAGGTAAGTCCCGTCCCGGGGGGGGGTGCGGGGGGCGGGGGGGGTGCAGAGGATTTCTCCCCGAAACTTGTTCGGGGGGCCGAACACGTTGGCGCTCGGCCCCCCGAAGTTTCGGGGAGAAATTCTCCGCCATCCCTAGAAGAAATACAACAGAGGTGCCAGGTGAACCTCTCTAGGGAAAGCCGGGGTGCCACAGTAGAAAGGCCCTCTTCCTGGTAGCCATCCGCCTCACTTCTTTTAGCAGGGACTCATGGAGAAGGACCACTGAGGATTATCTTAGGCTCCTGGCGGGCACATATGGGAGGAGGCAATCCTTCAGATAACCTGGCCCCAAACCATTAAGGGCTTTGAATATTAATACTAGCACTTTGAATTGGTCCTGGAAATGGACTGGCAGCTAGTGCAGCTGGAAAAGTACTGGCGTAATGTGATCTCATTGGCCAGTCCCTGTTGACAATCTTGCTGCCCTATTTTGGACCAGCTGAAGTTTCTGGACCGTTTTCAAGGCAGCCCCACGTATAACGCATTGCAGTAATCCAGACGAGAAGTTATCAGAGCATAAATAACTATAGCTAGGCTACCTCTGTCCAGATAAGGGCATAGTTGGTATACCAGCCTAAGATGATAAAAAGTACTCCATGCTACTGAGTTCATCTGTTCCTCAAGTGACAGTTCTGGGTCCAAGAGCACCCCCAAACTATGAACCTGATCCTTTAGGGGGAATGCAACCTCCTCCAGAACAGGTTGAATATCACCTAGCCAGGCAGATGAACCAACCACTAACAGTACCTCCATCTTTCTGGATTGAGTTTCAGTTTATTGGCCCTCATCCAGTCTGCTACCATGCCCAGGCACTGATTCAGAACAGCCGCTGCCTCACCTGATTTTGATACAAAAGTGAGGTAGAGCTGGGTATTATCCACATATTGATGGCACCTCAGCCCACACCTCAGGTTAACCTCCCCCAGTGGTTTCATGTATGTTGAACAGCATGGGGGATAAAGTAGAGCCCTGTGGAATCCCATGGCATAATTGCCATGGCACAGAGCAATAATCCCCCAGCACCACCTTCTGGAACCAGCCATCCAAGTAAGAGCAGAACCACTGCAGTGCTGTGCCTCCAACTCCCAACCCAGACAGCCTATCCAGAAGGATGCCATGGTCAATGGTATTGAAAGCTGCTGAGAGGTCCAGGAGAAGCAACAGGGTCGCACTCCGCCTGTCCCTCTCCCGACAAAGGTCATCCCACAGAGCGACCACGGCAATTTCCATTCCAAAACCAGGCCTGAAGCCCGATTGAAATGGATCTAGTTAATCTGTTTCATTCAAGAGTGCCTGGAGCTGTCCTGCAACCACCCGCTCAATCACCTTGCCCAGGAAGGTGATGTTGGCCACCAGCTTATAGTTGTCAATGTCCTCCAGGTCCTGGTTATGCTTTATTGCTTTTTCAAATAATTCTATTTGTAATTCTATTTAGCATCCCTCTCTTGGATGTTAATGAGGCCCAGGCCTATGAGATGACTGAAAGGCATTTAATTATCCACTAAATAAATGAATAAATAAAGATAAGATTATCTTTTACAGTTACAGTTAGTGAAAACCTGGAAATGAGAAAAATCTACCAAGTATACACACATATACACCACCACCAAACCTCATCCTTCCCTTTGATTCTGTACTACTTTTTCTACCAGAAAATTCTGTTAAAAGGTAAATATCAGTAAAACACACATTCCTGCTTTGTGGATGGACAAACATAGCCAATTAATCCTTCAACAGAGTTTAATGGCACTTTGTCCAATGGGCAAAATCCAAGACAGAAATTAATTTTAAAAAACCCTCACAGGAATTAAACCTTTAATCCATGTTTATTTGTCCTCCAAGGTGGCAGATGGAAAATCTCCTGCTGTTAAGACTTCTGCCTTGGCACTGGCATATGTTTTCCCTGGGGCAACCACAACTAGGCACTTGCTATATCAGAACAGCCCAACTCTTTAACCAAATACAGAAAGCCAATACTCTACCTGGGATTTTAATTTTTGCTCAATCATTCTTTTAGAATTATATTCGTGGACAACAAATCTATACTTCTGGTCCATTTTAATTAGAATGCTACATACTGCTCTAGTATATTCTGTAATAAGCTGATGTTTGCTTTATAGAGGATAGATGTATTTAAGAATACATCTATAAAATACATTTGTACCACATACACCCAGGACATTTTAGCACTGAAAAAAAAATCTGTTGAAGGGGATGACTGTGCTAGACCAGACCTAGGCATACAGATAAGTTTTAGCTATCCTCCCCAAAAATGCTACATATATGGCTGGGATCATTTACATAATTCTACTATACTGCATAATTATTTTAAGCGTCCACTAGTCAGGGTTTATCTAGACAGTTTCCAGATCAGCACAAAGAGCTTTGTTGACAGTTACAAAGTTATCTTTATTTAGTAAAGAGCCAATGTGGTCCAATAGAAACAGTTATGGGAGAATCTGGAATAGCTGGGCATAAATCCCATCTCCAAGAGTAATAACTGGCCTTGAGAAGTCCCTTCCTCTAAGCTTTAGTTCCCTATATGCAAAACTGGAATACTATGAGCTTTTCTACACGAGGCTGTTAATCTGTTGTTAAGCTGCAGTATCTACTTTCAGTTTCATCACAGAATTGAGATCCAAGCACTACACAAGGGGCATTTCCTTTCCTACTTTCCCATTACTTAACTTCTAGGTGGCACTCTGGTATAGCAGAATAGTGCAAAACACAAGAGGAAATCACTCTTTCGCTTTCACAATTAAATGCCACATTTCTAAAAAAACTTAGACAGAGAAGCAAAACTGGAGGGTCATGACGTTGTCTAAAAAAACCATAAACAACTGTGAGCAGGGAATGACTAGTGCACAATAAATGCCTCATGTAGCAAAGCCCTCCCTGAACTACCTCACTCACAGCACTGACTTGAAGGAGAGCACAAAAAAGAAAGTAAAAGATTTTCAAATTAAACATGCAATACAAATAACATTCATACTTCAGTCGATCTTCCTAACGGTGTATAGTTTTTTTATGCCCTTAGCGTCAGAAGACTATTTGGCTAGTATATATAAAAACGCTGGGCAATTTATATCCTGTGGATTGTGGCCTTAGATACATTTTTATCGATCTCCTGGCATTCAGCACCAAAATAAATTCTGTTCTTTGGTTTTAGTATAACAATGATAAACATCGACACTGCTATCTCTTGTTCAGAAAAACAGATAGTACCCCTTAATGGCTGAATAGCAAAAATAAAGCACATTTGGCAAAAATTATTTATTTAATGAGTTTCAGGCATGTAATATTATTTATATTATAAATATTATAATATTATAATATTATTTATATTAGTTATTATTTAAATATTATTTATTTAATGAGTTTCAGGCATGTAATATTATTTATATTATAAATATTATAATATAATATTATTTATTATTTAAATATTATTTATTTAATGAGTTTCAGGCATGTAATATTATTTATATTATAAATATTATAATATTATAATATTATTTATATTATTTATTATTTAAATATTATTTATTTAATGAGTTTCAGGCATGTAATATGTCCACCTGCACTCTCGGTGCTGGTGCTGCATATGGCTGTAAACAATCCAGATTTTATTAATGCTTTTAAATTAACCTGAACATCTTATTATATCTGGGTTCTGAGAATGAGTTTATGAGTGTACCTAGTTTCATTTTAAGTCTATTTAGTAACAGCCAGAAATAATAGTAAAAAGTATAGAGGAATTTGAAAGAAACAGAAAAAGGGCGCGATAGGTAGAGGCCATGTCCAATCCCACAGGCCTAATGACTTGGATTCCTGCATTGAGCAGGGGATTGGACTTGATGGCCTTGTAGGCCCCTTCCAACCCTACTATTCTATGATTCTATGATCCTGAAACTTACTTTCAACTGTGCCTAATATTGATTCACTGATCCTACACTCAAATAACAAATTATTACCTTTCTTCATCAGAATTGGGAATGTGTAACACTGTCTTTTATACACAGAGAGACTTTTATACACTACTTCCTTTCTTTCATAAGCACTGAAAAAGCTAACAAAATTTATCATAATTTCTTCGTAAGGGAGACTCCACAAGGAATTAGTCGATATTTTAAGTGACCTTTAATTATGTGCATTTCATTTTCACCTTTTGTCCAAATTGTTTAACTGACTGAAAGGTACACAACATTAATCTTCTGGCCTTTTATGTACCAAAGTCCCATTTGATACTGGGACTCTGATATCTAACATTTTTTGCAACAGTTAAAAGGTTAAAAGGTCTGTGATTAGAAATGTCAGGTTTGGAGATCAGTAAATCAATACTAGGCTTTGAGCTGACCACAGTGATAGGTTTATGTACAAAGGTCAAAGCATTTAAAAGGTTCAGAAAATGGTAATGAAAGGTATTCTTTCAGCTCTTTCATATTCCCTACTCCCAAAGAACACCTGCCTAGCATAGTAGATTTAGTCTGTAGAAAAAACTCAAATCATGGATGGGGAAGCATGATAGATACAGAAAAACTTTTTGTAATACAATTTAGGAGGAATATATTATGGTCTAATTCTAGCAAGACATCTACTTGTACATGCTAGCAGTACCAATCATCCCAAAGCATGCATATGAACTGGACAATCACAGATATATCAAGGGTACAATTTTCATAATTGAAAAAGCTGGAAATAGTGCTGCCAAAAGCACAGAAATGGCTTCCATCTGTATTTCTGCTTGATGGTTAACACATTACATTGGCCTATATGAGCATATGCCTGAGTTCAAGCAGGGCTGCTTTTTGTAGAGGTACACATCTTGTGTGCATTGGTTCTTCCAGTTGTTTTTGGTATTATCCAATTGGGAATTCATTGTTAATAAGTTATCCCAGAGGAGAAAGTCTAAGTAGGTGTCAGTAAACAGAAGAGAAGCTCCATAACTCTACAGATCATTCTCAAAGCACCCAAATATAGAGCAGAGTTAGGTCACTCACCATCTGTCAGGAGACTAGTAGACGAGTAGTTTATATAGGATATGATTATGTCTGACTTGCATTTTTGGATCAGACTGCAAAGGAAAGAGGACCTTCCACCAAATTATAGCACATAAAAATCAATGCACTTGCCTGCAGCTGCTGGTAAATTAGCAGTTTAAACGGGAAACAGGGAACCTACTGCAGATTCCTCTAAAACGGTTATTAGCTCATGTGTTCTTTGGTTAGTAGTAGAGCACTTGCAATGCATGCAGAAGGTCTGAGGTTCAATCCCCGGCATCTCCAGGTAGGGATGGAAAAACTCCTGCCCCAAACCCTTGAGAAACACTGCCAGTCACTGTCGACAGTACTGAGCTAAATGGATGTCTGACTTAGTATAAGGAAGCTTCCTATGTCTCTACGTGCCAAAATAAAAACCACTTTCGGAGATTAATGAAATTGTAAAAGTAGTATGGTATGGTCAGGGCAGCTTCTGAAGATCTGGGCCAGCTACCATTAGGCAGAGCAAGGCAGCTGGCTCAGGTGACAGATGCTGGATGTGTATGGAGAGGCAGCGGTGACAGTGCCCCCCAGCTGTTCCTCCTGGCCTCCTGGCTGTTACCCTGTACTGGAGTGCTGTGCTGGGTGTGCTCCCATGACCTGTGTGCGCTGCACCCCACCAAATTAGCTTGCTGGCTCAGGTGCAATGGAGGAAGCTGTCCTGTCACTAGTGTTAAAGTAAGATTCAACTGCCAGGCTGGCCAGCTTATGTATATATAATTACCACGCAGGGTTGGGGGGATAATCTTGCCATTAGCCTCAAGCAGCAGAAAGTCTTGGGGCCAGTTCATGTTGTAGATGAAGGGCTGCAAATAATGCAACTGCGTGTTAAGATCATCTGTACGCTACTCCGTGAACTATGGAACAGAAGTATGATCTTTATACCTTTCTTGAAATATTTATCAAAGAACCTCAATCTGAAGAATGAGAGATTGTTTCCGTCTCACTTGGAAACTTATTTGCTTGTATGTGTGCAGTGTTTTTTGGTAGAGATTAATTCACAAAAATCAAAACACCAAACTGAGAAAAAAGAGACAGCTGGATCCAAAGGTATCCGTCCATAAACAGAAGAAGCTTGGATTCAGCAGAGGCTTCTGTGAACAGAAGTGCAGGGGGAGGTAATTCGTGTCAATTCCCCACTCCCCCTACAGCTCTCTACTGTTTCTCATGCTTTCTGAAAAGGTCCTCTGGACCAATTTGAGGAAGGCATACAACACTGCACTGGAAAGGAGGAACAGAAACTAGATAGGGATCCATTCCTAGAACAGAACTCCACTTATGGAATTCTGGATTCAACCGAGATTGACATCCTAAATGGTTAGCAAATTAATATTCAAACATAGTTTAAGAATTAAAAACTTAAAGTTCTTTAATAGTCTATTTCTTATGCTCAAATATATTGCTGTGTATTTGCTTACTTTATGTTTGTTCAGTGTTTTAGAAACTTAGCTGAGTAATTGAGCCCAGAGTACACAAGTATCTAGGACTCTAGATAATGCAGAGTACAATAATGCTTCTTTTTAAATTAAAAAAAAATGTGCTGAATACATTCATTACTTCCAGCACATTTAATTGGAAAGATCACCTCTTCCTGGTCCACTATATATTTAAAGCAATCTCAATGAAAAAACTTTCCCTGGTTTATTGACATCATGTACACAGTACCTAAAAATGGGAAAAGAAAATTTTAAATAGATAGGCACTGTTGGTTTTATATTAAAAAAAAAAAAAATCCCTACCTTCCTGTGGTTTTCCAAAGCATTCCAAAGAGGTTACTTACACTTCTTTGAAATGGTGAGTTATGGGAAGGCCATAGTTTGAGACTAGCAGCTGAGACAGCAACAGAGATGAAAGTTATTTAGTTCTGTGATTCAAGGGGAAACACAGCTGCTACAGCCGGCCTTCTCAGATCTCAACACTTATACAATGATCGAGAAGGCGATAATGTGTTCTGTCTCAGTTTGAAAAATGCATTCATAAAAATAGCCTCTAAAAAGGACAAAAAATCTATTAATCACACTTCAGGCTAGAGTTTTGGGCACTGAAGCGGGGCTAGGCTTATGAAAAGGGAGATCTAATACGTTATGTAAGTTATCTATTATCTCCGCTCAAACACGTCTATGTAATCTGAACTGCATCTTTTAGATGTATGCTTATAAGACTAGAGTTGTTTACTGTATGTGCTTTTAAGGCTGACTTTCATTAAGAAGAAGGGATGAAAACACGAATACTTTTAAAATTAAGAGTTTTAATAAACAGCAGTTGGAGAAAGGGGGTGGGTGGATGATTTTACGAGGCTTCCCAAAAAACCCTTGACTGAATATTTTCCCAACATTCATTTGTCTATTAACTGAAAAATTAACTATTAAATGTTTAGAAATATATGTATAGAGAAACTATAACATTAATTCAGTATAGTTTAAGGAGGGTCTGCCCTAACTTTAGGCTAGGTAAGGCAGCTTATTTCATGCAACAAGCTTTAGGATACTATTTAAAGGACAGCAAACTGTCAATTATTACAAATTGGTGCATTTGTAAACACTTTGGGGTGCTGTTTGGATTTTCTGCCTTGCAAAACAAAATCTCTCAGGCCATCTCTTGTCAGTGGCCACCTTAGCTTGCTAAAAGCAAAATTGTTAGCCAACTACAAGATAATTAAATAACTGACAGAACTCTGTATACCATATTTGACAAATGGGAGTCCTGTGCACGCACGGGTCATTGTATTAAACAGAGGCCAAAACGATCATGAATCTACATGCAAACCTGAGTTTGGGGGTTAAATGAGCTGGCATTGCACACATAAAGATATGAAGTTATTTTCTATTTCAGTGTATAGAAGTTACATCATGCATTTCAGATCTTTGAACTATACTACTTAGTGAATGTCACTATTGATCTTCAGGTTTCAGCTTCTTGCTTCAGGAAATCCTGAAAAAGAATAATAGTTTTAGCTCTCTGGTTATATATATTTAACCCAGTCTGCCAAATATATAAACAAAGTCTACCCTGTACAAGTAACTGCAACCATATTTTCAGTGTAAGGTGTTCTACT
Organism: Heloderma suspectum; assembly: GCF_057233095.1. Taxonomy (NCBI): domain Eukaryota; kingdom Metazoa; phylum Chordata; class Lepidosauria; order Squamata; family Helodermatidae; genus Heloderma; species Heloderma suspectum. Next base: position 72,108,272 of record NC_139460.1, on the reverse strand, counting down.
TCAAACAACACCTATCCACATTAAGAAGAGAGAGAGAAAAGAAAAAGAACGATGACCAGAAAAGTTGAAGCCTTGGGGTTAAAATATGTATTATCTCCTGGGTTATGGGATTCTTTTATGATTATTCACCTTTTTAATATCCAGAAAACATATTTCTCACTTTTATTACTAAGAATGTTAGCCTATTCCTAAAAATGACAACTATTGTTAATTAACCAATGGGTATAAAGTAATATGCATTGTTAAATACCTCATTCACCATGGCTTCAGTCTTGGCACTCACTGAATTCACACTTTGTCTGCTAACTAATTAAACAGACTTTATTGACACATGGTTTGTTCTAAGAAGAAAATGATCAGAAACAAATGACTGCTAATAAAGTGGTTAGTGCCATATTTGTCCAAGCTAGGTTGGGCTGGCTGTCATCCGTGTAAATCACTATACACATTCAAATCCAGTAAAACAGAAAGAAAGATCTAAGTTTTTAAAGACAGTAACAGTATCCATTACTTTAAACATAAGATACTTCCTTATTTCATTGGTCTTTGATGGTTATTTGAAGCGTGTAATAAGCTACAGCAGCTAAGTTCATTTTTTAACTGTACATGCGCGCGTGCGCACAAACACACACACACACACACACACAGATACATATATGTCAGTCAAAACAGAAAAATCCAGATGGTTTTAACTGGCATCAAGCAATGGCTGGTCAACAAATGAACCAAATTATTTTCCTTGAATTTATACTATGAACACACCAAAGTTCCTTGATTTTTGTGGGTGTTTTTCCTCTCTGCACTTTAAAAACGAGAGAGATTGAAGTTGTTTCTTGGAAAGTCAATGACTTCCATCAGAGAAATCAGCATCAACAGCAACTACTGCACTATTTTTTTTTTTATTAAAAAGCACATCTTGCAAAGACATACCGAAGATACCTTGTTTAATATACTATTATATTTCAGTGTACTTTGAGCAGGCTTGCAAGCAATCACTTGCCTAGTTGCCTGTGGCAGGTTAGAATTACCCTTACACAACAAGGCAAGTTCCTATTATCCCTTCTAGCCTGAAGATCTACCAGCTAGATGGTTCTTCCCATGCTCAATTCCCTTTTCTAACATAGGGAAACAAGAAACCATGAGTTACAACAGTAATACCACCACCTCCACGCCACAGCCTTATATTAAACAAATCTATATTCTACAGCAGGGGTGGGCAGAAAATAGATCTCCAGCAGTTTTGGATGTCAACTCCCAGCATTCTTGGCTACACTGGCAGGAGCTTCTGGGAGTTGAAGTCCAAAATATCTGGTAACCAATCTTCTGCCTACCCTTGTTCTAAAGCAGGAATGGGCAACTTTGGGGGCTGTACGGGCCACTTTTGCCTCTCAGGCAACCACTGCATGGACCATACTCTGGCTACTACTGAACTGAAAACAAATTAAATTTGTCCGTTTTACCCCTCCATTGTAGTTAACAGCCGAAATTTGGCAGCAAAGCAAACTGCCACTTTTTTTGCTCTGCACTAAGGGTGGAGCGACCACATGCAGCCCATGGGCTACATGTTGCCCACCCCTGTTCTAGAGACTCTGTCATAGAATTCATTCTTTTTTTCTTTCTACTTTAGATCTATAAGCTAGAAGTCTGGCAAGAAGAAATAGCCACACAGACAGCTGCTAGAACATTGCCCTGTTCAGTGCAAAGCTATATTGTGAAGGCTACGCACGACGATCTTTATTTTTTATCATACTCAGAACGGTTTCCTCCCCCAACAATTAATACCCATTTTAAATAAAATATTTGCAAATATTATAAAATAATAGCTTTTTAATTTATAAGTATTAAAGGAAGTCCAAATAGGTTCTCACTAAGCTTATAACAAAAAGGCAACTCATATCATAGCAATAAGACTTTGCCTGTTTCCATGGAGACATGGCTAAAAATTGTCTATAATTATGCCAGTCCAACTGCTAATTCTGCCGCTGGAGATAGGAGGAGTACACATCTATCAAGAGATGCATGAGCAAAAAGAGACACAATGCAGGATACAGAAGACCAGCTCTTGGAATGGTAATGCTGTTCAACTTTACAGCTTCTAGATGGAAAAGGCACTTTATACTGTACCAAACATGTTAGCTAGAGGCAGTCTTAAAAATCAGAACTGCTTGCAGGGATTAAGACACATTATTGTCAGTTACCAACCAAGAGCAATTCTTCTGCTAGCAACCAAGATGTTTGATTTATCAATATTAGTTTTTCTGTATTTCGCTTGCAATCTACAAATCTGCTTACTACACTGACCGCGGCAAGTATTCCTCTTCCTTTCTGGCAACCATCTTTGAAACTCACCAGAACAGGTAGAAAACATCCCCCTGCTCCCCAGGATATGAGGACTGGGAGGTTATGCCAAAAACTTAACATAAAAGGTGGGGTTTGAGGAGGGAATTGAGAGAAAAGAATAATTGTTGTGGCTTCCAGTTACAACAGTAATACATATTGTTGTAGTAAATGATCCAGCCACCAACCTCTCCTGTGCTGCTTTGCAAAGCAGCACAGCACTGATGAAGCCCACTCAACTTCACAGCAATTACTTCCTTTTCCTTACAGAGAAAACCAGGAAACTTGCCATACTGTTCTATTCCTTGTATTCTGTAGCAGAAACTGTTCTTGCCTGCAGAGAGTAGGAAGAGCAAGGAAAAACAGCCACCTTGGGAGAAGGAAAACAGCTCAGAAAATTTTCTTGTTTTCTCTGTTGCCTATACATGTGAAGTCTGACAAGGAGTTCTCCAAATATAATGGGCGTGTGCCAGAGAACTGTGGCTAATCATGGTGCCCTCGCTGGTGTTCACGCCATGTTTCCACATGTTTAGAAATTCCCTTTAACAGTTTATATGCAGCAAGGATGGCATCCATATAAAACATGAATAACTGTAAATCTGCACTGAAAGGGTTGTGTTCATTCCCACAAGCAGAGAGAATTAAGCAACACATCCTTACAAGCAAAACAAAAGTGAGCAGAGGAGAAGGTGTATAACAGATACATACTTAAACAAACATGATGATATAAAATAAATCAACTGGATAAATACAGTGAACTAGATACCCCTCCACCACTTTACATTAATATGTTGGCTGTGATCCAAAAAAGCTACTTGTTCAGTGGATCACCAGATTCCTATGTTTTTGTGTTGGCTTTTGAAAATCCTGAACCTGGTGTTACCAACTGATCAGGAATTTAGTGCTTTGCAGATGGGTTTATTTTTATTTTGATTCCGCTGTCAAACCTTCATGATAAGATTTAGGCTGACATCAACCCTTTGCAGAGGTGATGGGTCTATTACAACTGAACTATATTAACTTAACCAGCTGTCCCTCTGCAGAGACTTATGGAACTCAATGGATTTTTAAACGCCCTCAGGGAGTTCCCAGTTGACATGGCTGGCACTCCTGTTGAAGCCCTAGTCTCTCTATGGAACAGTGAGATGGAACAGGCCCTTGACACAATCGCTCCCAAGAGTCCTCTTCCACAATGTCCAGTTGGCTCCCTGGTTTATTGGGAGTTGTGGGCAATGAAGAAGACTAGCAGATGACTAGAACACAAGTGGTACAAGTTTCATAGCAAATATGATCCAACACAACTAAGAACTAATGAGCTTTGCTTTGTGGCATTGGTGGCGGAAAAGTACCACATTGCCTCCTAGGAAAATTGTCCAGTAGGTGTCTGCTCTAACTAGGTCCTGTAGATGATATAGTATAACCCTCAGAATTCGACTGTGACATTTAAGGATAAATTGGTCATATCCACACTGATCTTGACACCACTGTGGTGTCTCAACAGCAGCATATAGAACACTGTCAGGTCCAGTTGTATGGAATCAGTTAAAAGTTGCAGCCTGAGGATATATACAAGGTACTTGGAGGGGTTCAGCCAACTACCTGTGCACTGGAACTTGCCCATCTTTGTTAATTACATTTATCTGCTGGAGATTAACTGGGAGGTTATTAATTAATCTGAGCTGCTGAAGAGGGCAGTTGTGTATCTCTGGACCTAGAAAATTATAGTAACTATCATCCTGTGGCTAACTCCAGTTTCTCTTGGAAACTGACTTTCTAGATCAGGAGCACACAATATTTTAAGATTCCAAGGCCACATGTGATGCTAGCTGAGGGGTCAGGGCCCATACACATGTGCCCACTGCTAGTGATCTGTATGAAAATTCCTGGGGGAGGAAGTGGAGAGTGCAGGGAAATTGGCAGGGGAGGAGAATGCAGCAGCAGGGGGTCAAGGCACCCTTGGGTGGGGGAGCTGTAGTAAAGACCTTGGGAGGCCTTGTGCACTGCCTTGATTACCTTGATGGATGGTTTCTGTTGGGAAAGAGACAGGGGTATGTGATCCTATTGATTCTCTTCACCTTCTCAGCAGCTTTTGAAACCATTGACTATGGTATCCTCCTGGATCGGGTCTGCGAGTTTCGAATGGAAGGGATGGTGATACAGTACTTATACTCCTAACCTGCAGGGTTGGTTCCAGAACATCATATTGGGGGACTTCTGCTCAACTCCTTGGCACTTGTTCCAATCCCCCATGCTATTTAAACCCCTATATGAAGTTGTTGGGTGAAGTCCTCTGGGGACTGTTGTTAAGTGCCACCAGTACACTAATTGCACTTAGCTTGGTTTCTCCTTGTTATCTGAGCCAGGCAAGGCTATGGGAGGGCTGAACCAGTGCCTCGATTCAGTAATAGATTGTATGAGGGCCAATAAAATGAGTATGAAACCTGACAAGACAGGGGTGCTGTAGGTAGATGATAGTCATGTTCAACCCATTTTCAACAGGGTTGCACTTCCCCTGCAGGAGCAGGTTTGCAGCTTGAGGGTATCCCTAGATCCAGCACTGTCACTAGAGGTCTGATCAAATATTAATCTATGTCAAGCTGTTGATATCCCTGCACAAAATCAGGTTTGCAAAGACTTTCCCCCCAGCAAGAACTGCAGACAGTTTTTATTTTATTTTTTATTATTATTAAATTTATTAATCGCCCATCTGGCTGGTCACCCAGCCACTCTGGGCGATGTACAACACACAATAAAACAGTTTAAAACAATAAAATTCTACAATAAAAACATTTTCTAAAATACCCTAACCCACCCAAACGCCTGCCTGAACAACAGCGTTTTTAATGCACGACGGAAGCTCATTAAAGAGGGGGCATGATGGAGTTCCCTAGGGAGGGAGTTCCACAGAGTGGGGGCCACCACAGAAAAGGCCCTCTCCCTCGTCCCCACCAGTCTAGCTGTCCTGGCTGATGGGACAGAGAGAAGGCCATCCGAGGCTGATCTTGTTAAGCGGCCTGTCTGGTGCTGCTGGAGGCGCTCCTTAAGATAGGCTGGGCCGGAACCATTTGGGTTTTAAAGGTCAAAACCAACACCTTGAATTTGGCCCGGAAAACAACTGGTAACCAGTGCAACTCCTTGAGCACTGGAGTGATGTGATCTCGCCGGCGGCTGCCTTTAATCAGGCGAGCCGCCGCGTTCTGTACCAGCTGCAGTTTCCGAACCATCTTATTTTAAATATTACTACATTATTTTAAATATTACTACACGTCAATACATGTACTTAAAATGGGTAAGACCCTTCCAATCGAATCATGCCAGATAGAGCAAGTATAATGAAAGGAATTTACGATGAAGTTTAAAATGTCCATATTTTTTCCATTTTGTAACAACTTAAGAAAAATGCCGGGACTTCAAGAGTGTCCATGAAAGCCAATGTGCTGAAAACCAACTATATTTTACTTGAACAGAGACTTGTATTGCTTCCAGATTCTGAACACAAAATATTGATATGAAATAAAAACAGTAAAATAAATAATTTTTAAAAGATCCTGATAACAACTGTATACTGTAATAGTCCATTAAAAAGTACCAAAAGTACATGTTAAAAGCTTTGCCAAATACAATCCAGCCAAAAGAAAAACCGAGCAATACAGTTGTCATAAAGTTATAATTAATTCCCAAATGTGTGGAATTAAAGTAACTCATTTGGTCTGTGCTTAGTCCGTAGGGTAATGATTGGAGAGGTCTTTCTGTAATTCACTGTAGAATTTTAATTTAATGAAAAGACCTGGCAAATGAAACGCCAGTTCTAGTAGACAGTCAGCACTTTATTGTTTTCTATCAATCTACAACCAACTCTGAAACCATTGAAGGAATTTCATTTATGGAGCATTTACACTTAAGGTAAGTGTTTTAGCATGTTCAAGGTATAGCTGAACAGCTGATTTATGAAAACATTATCTTACCACACTGAAATCTCTTCAACAGTGGCAGTATACAAACTTCACTGACATGTTAAATATTGTCATTTAGCTACTATCTTCTTCTTCTTCTTCTTCTTCTTCTTCTTCTTCTTCTTCTTCTATTTATTAATTGCCCATCTGGCTGGTCACCCAGCCACTCTGGGTGATGTACAGCATATAATAAATCAGTTTAAAACAATAAAATTCTACAATAAAAACGTTTTCTAAAATACCCTAACCCACCCCAGGTATACAATAAAAATGTTTTCTAAAATACCCCATCTTTACCTTCTTTAAAGAATTGTGTGAGAAGTATTTAATAGGCATGATATACTCAGTCTTACTAAACTAAAAGCATGATCTCTCTCTCTCTCTCTCTGTCTCTCAAAACAAAAAAGTACCCAGTGACTGATGCAAGTAAGCTACTCTAATGTAGGGATGGCAGAGAATTCTGCCACGGATCTCGGTGAGGCCGAATGCCGGTGCATTCAGCCCCCCGAAATCTGTGGTGGAACGGCCTGCCATCCCCTGCCCCCCCGCAGATCCCCCCCGGGACGAGACTTACCTGGGGTGGATATTCCGGGCAGCTCCGGCGGCAGCTGGTCTTCCGACCGGCTCCCACCACCGCCGCCATTTGCAGTCTTGTCGGGGTTTTTTTTTTTAACAAGACGTGATAGGCTACATAAAGACTTACGTATCCTATCACGTCTGGCTTAAAAAAAAAAAAACGTGTACACAAATGGCAGTGGCTACAGCCGCCGCCATTTGCGTTCCTTATTTTTGGCTGTCTTAGTCTATGTAAATATTTATGAAGACTAAGATGGCGAAAATAAGGGGAACGCAAATAGCGTAGCTGACACTATTTGCGTTCCCCTTATTTTCGCCGTCTTAGTCTACGTAAATATTTACATAAACTAAGACGGCCAAAAATAAGGAACACAAATGGCGGCGGCCATAGCTGCCGCCATTTGCGTACGCGCGTTTGTTTGGGTTTTTTAAAGCCAGACTTGATAGGCTACGTAAGTCTTTACGTAGCCTATCACGGCTGACTACAGGGACGCAAACGGCGGTGGCTACGGCCGCCGCCATTTGCGTCCCTGCTAGCCAGTGGCCGGATGTCCGGCTGCTGATGGAGCTGGCCGGTGGCTCTGTGGAATCCCCACAGAGCGAAGCCGGCCGGCCAGGATTTCAGGGGGAGGGACGGAGCACCTCCCCCCCACAGCGGAACCAGGTAAGGGGAGTTTCATACATCCCTACTCTAATGGCACATTTCCGCTCCAGCTTACTACTGCAGATTTTGGTAGGGGTTTGGAATTGAAATATTAAGTGTGAAGAGTATGAAAATCTTCTACATTCCTAAAATTTTATTTATTTTAATCCTCTACTATTACTAGTTGCAGGCTGCAGCTACTGAATACGAAAAGCTTCACAAATGACAAACTTGCACTTCTCAGGACTCCATTATTTGCCATCCATGACCAATGACTTCTCTACTTTTCAAATACATACAACTGCAAGATCTTATTGTAGCAAGCTGAACTAACAGTATTCTTTCAAAGGTATGCTTTTAAATATATCTCAGTTACTGTATATTTTACCAGTATTTTCTAATGTATGTTATGGCCTCCTTTACTTCCAAAACTTGCATGAAAGCTTAAAATATACATGCTTAACAGGTCTAAACAGGTCCAGGGTGCTGCAGGCAATGAAACGAGTGGGACATCGACTACAGCAATGTTGGCAGAAAACGTGGAACGAATCTGATCAAACATGGCCTAGAACTCATTTGAAAGCCAACTCTGTGGCGATGAGGCTAGATAAGAAATTGTACTTCTCCACCACTGTTGCATCTACTCAAAGTCACCCAGTGGAGCTTTCTTGGGTGGTCAGAGGCCTGTTATCCTCTGACCCACAAAAGGAGGTCGACCACCTAACAGCCCACTGCAGTCAATTTTCCTGACACTTTGTGGATCAAATCAATCTATCCGTGCCGACTTGGATGCCATAGTTGATACACGTCTGGTGGATGGAAGGTTGGTTCCTGCTTGTCCAATTACAATGGATACTTTTCAAATTGTACTACCCAAAAATATGGAAAGGATCCTTGGAGTAGAGAGGTCTACCATGTGTGTGCTGGACCCTTGCCCTTCCTGGCATATAAAAGCAACCGTTGAGGGACTGGCTGAGTGGGTTAGAGCACTCCTGCTATAAACAAATGTTCTAGCGCTATATAAAGATATAGCTGTAACTGGCATGGAGTGGGATGTGCTGATGCAGTCACAGGACTATGCTTAGTAGGAAGCAGATTTCTATTCTAAGTGAGCTTTCATTGGAAATACTACCAGTATATTTCAGGTAGAAAGGGGTAGCAATAATGTAGTTGCTTCTATGATGGCCAAAAGAACCCATATGTATGTGAGTCCATCCTCCTGCACATCCCCTGCTTCTCTACTTTTCTTCAGTGTAAGGTCATTGTGGGCAGCAGCTTTGCCATGCAATACAGTGGGACATTGGCCAAAATATGTATCAGCCTCATGGTCCTTCACAAAGCCACTTTGTTCCTCCTTTTGCACAAGCAAGTGAAACCAGGAAGTCTTCAGTTAAGAATAGTTTCCTATTACTTTCAAACTGGGAAACTATGGTTAAAGGCTTCCAAACATGCCAGGATATTAAACCAACTATAAACCATGACTTCATATCCTGCTTTGTTTGGTAACCATTAATCATGGTGTCCCAGTGTGAACATAATGAGAAACTGAAGACTTCTTGGCTTGTTTTTTGGCTTGTGTGAAGGGAGGACTGAAGGGGTTGTGTGTGGGGCCACGAGGCTTATTAAACCAAGATATGATTGTCTGAACGTGTTCAATTGCAGGTAGGGATGTCATGAACCTTCGTTTCCTGCTTCATGTTCAACTATCGTCTTGCAGTTCGGCCTCCCAAACTGGAGTCCATGAACCCTCCCTCTCACTGGGCACTGTTCGGCTGCAGCCAAGCAATGCCCTGAAGTCTCGGGCGCTATGGCAATCCTATTCACATGCTTTCCCCGGCCCTCGCTGAGCAGCTGCTTGGCAAATGGCTCCGGCGGGCATCCCTTCTTTTTTTGCACATTTGCCCCCCCTTGATGTGCACATCTGGATATATGCACATTTTCTGTGTGGGAAAAAAAATTGTGCCATTCCCAGGGTCCTTCTGATTTGGGGCATTTACTTGATTCCATATATGCGCATTTTCTGGGTGAAAAAAAAACTGTGCGGCTACCAGTGAACTGAGACATGCCAGAGCCACAGAGAAATCCAGGTGTGTGGGGGGTGGGGAGACATCAAGGAGGGGAAAAGAAAAAGCTGAGGGCAAGCAAGCCCCTTCCTACCTAAATTTTGTTCACAGTGAAATGGGCCATTGTCCTCAATTTCTGCATAGCAATTACAAAGTACTATTCCTTAACACTTGCAAGTTGAGATAGCCACCGAGCAAGAAGCTGTGCTATTATGGGGCAAATCTCTTCTAGAACTTAGAATTTTACTCCAACATTTGAGAGAATATGTTCACAAGCAGAAAATACAGAAAGAAAAAGATAGTTCATTCATAAATCAATATATGCGCGCATATCTTTGGGCAGTGCTTTTCAATAGGGAAATAAATTATTGTTTTACTGTGTGCTTTTTGGTTGTGAATGGCATTTGTGAATGGCATTTGTGAATGGCAGCCCAGACAGCTTCGGCTATTGGGTGGAATAGAAATGAAATACCTAAATACATACATACATACATACATACATAATAAAAAGGGCAGTGTGGTCTTGGTCTCTTGGTTGTGGTGGCATTTTGTGTGTTTGTGTTTCGGCTTGGCCGGGGTGACCACTGGGCTGTGAGAGAACCAAAAAGACACCCCAAGAAATATGCCCATAATGGTGATAACACTATTACACTAGCAGGAATTATATACTATATATATCTGGAAAAATGGGAAGTTCCCTTTCTAGATGCAGCAGGCATGGTGCTAGGCTAGGCTTTGCAGCAGGAGCCAGTGCCTCCTTCCCAGTCGCGCAGACTGGAAAGGCGCACAAACCTCATTTTCTGCAATTAAGCTTCTTGCATTTCTGTGTGTCTGTCGCAGTGCGGAAGCCATCAGAACCCCCCCCCCCCAAACACACACACACACACACACAAGGGTCCTGATGTCTCATAGGAAACAGCTGGAAGACCTTCATGAGTAGGAAGAATTGCTGGGCAGGGCTGGAGTTTCTTGTGGCCCACTGAATGTGCAGTGCATTTTTAAAAGCTCTCCTTGTTTTCAAATTTCTCATTATAATTTAACTGGAGTTGTACGTATCGGAGTACCATTGTGTGAGGAATTTAACCAACAACACATCCCAATATTGATAAGAGAAGACAGAAATATGCCTTTTCTGCATAACAAGAATTACTCCAACCCTCCTGCCTATATGTTCTGAAAAGTATTCTCCTCGCCAATAACAAATAGTCAGATTGCTGCTGGAATGGATATTTGGGTACCATGGCATCTCACAAACATACAAAGCATTCCTGAAAGAAGGAAGAGTACAGGGGACCTATGGCATTTTCTCTCTCAACATGCTCTGAGAGGCAGCGCTTCCAACTAGCTGTATTTTTACAAGGGGCAATTTCTCCAGGTTTGCATGAAGAATACACTACACAATGGAGAGTGTGCATGGGGGTGGGGGGGACATGCTACTTGAACACCAGTTTCCCTTGTATGGCTGGCTCTGTGATGACATCCCAGTGTAGACAAGAAAGACTGCACGCGTTGGAAGAGAGCCCAGGACAAACCAAGGAGCACAGTTATATTAATACCATTTCCAACCTGGCTCTTATTGCACTGGGATGACTGCAGTGACTTACGTACACTAGTCCTATGAAACCTGTGTCAGAAGCTGTACAGTTTAACATTCTCAAGCAGAGGTATTGCTTACTAGGTACAGAGAAGGAACCTCTTCCATCCAGACACAGCAGCATGCACCTAAATCAGTGCCCCTCTCCCCTCTGCCCTTTCCCCAGCCAGGCATGTGAATGAATATCTGACTGACCGAAGTTGATAGACATTCAGTTATATCCCCAGGCAGTCAGCTAAAGAGAATGAACCATGTACTCAGTCACCTGCCCCAGCCCATCCTTTATCATGGAAATGCATTCTTAAAACAAAGGAGAGGTGATTTTGCTTGTTGCCCTCAGTTACCAGATGAACAGTATTGCTGATTTCTGAGCGAGTGGGTCTTCCCACGGCCAACCCTGTGAGGTCAGTTGGGCTGAGAGGCTGTGCCTGGCCGTAAGTCACCCAGTGAGCTTCATTCCTGAAATTCCCATGTCTGATAATCTGCAATAGCACTGAACTGAACTGCCCCCTGCCCCCCCCCCCAGCATATAATTGTGCATATTCTCAGACAATAAAAGACTGAAGTGCCCAGGCTGCTTGTCAAATGTCAATGCATTAGCAAAACAAAGGAGAGGAGAGGTGGCTGAATCAATGAGTGAGTCATAGAGATGACTCATCATGCTGATGGCTTACAGAATGAAAAATGGTTGGATTCATTCACTACATGGAAAGATCATTGTTCAGTTGGGAAACACGGGAACCTGCTCACATCATCAGATCAGGGGGAAAAATTAGCATATCACAGCAACAACTCAACACTCTTCATGTCCCCTCCTCCCCAAAATCACTGCAACGGTGAACAGATGATTGAGCAATACGATATACAAATGTTGTGCAGATGTAGCTGAAAGTGCGCATTTCAGAGATTTAAAAGTGCGCAAATTCAAGGCTTTGTGTGCAAACATCCCCTTTTTTGCGCATATTAATCACCAAGTTAAAAAAAAAATCGGCGAAGGCACGATCGGTTTGTGGGGTTTGTGGAGCAATCGACAGTGATCGTCAATCGCTTGAGTGCTTAACGAACAGGAGGAGAGGAGAGCAGCAGGAAGTTCTCACATCCCTAATTGCAGGGCAGTTCTGTTGAGCTGATCAGCTATCAAGGGCAAGTGTAAATTGCCCCTGTACTGAAGCTAATGCACTGATTACAAAATGAAGAAAAACCAAGCTTAATAGGATATAGTAAGATGGAATTATAAATATCTGTATTCTTGTATGTTATAGATTAGTAATATAGTGAAATGTAGCATATTTATATGTATGGTAGTACTGCATATACGTTTTAAGCAAAGCAGAAAGGCTGTACTTTTAGTGCAGTCCTATACATGTCTACTCAAAAGTAAGACCAACTGAGTTCAATAAGATGTACTCCCTGGTAAGTGTGTCCAAGTCCAAGTATACTAGCATTCCTGAATGAAACGAATATACAAAGGTTCAGACAAAACTGGCATCAGGTTTTTCTGCAAACATGAATTTTCTTCCAAGGTTCTTATATGAACTGAATTCCAAGACAATTTTATTTAGAAGTAAATTCTTTTGGATAAATGAGACTTGCTTCCAATTAAAAGTATTTGGAAAAGGAATGCCAGAAATTTATATGCCAATATACAATAAGGACCTTTAAAAAAAGTCAGACAAGTCAGATATGATATCAGCCAAATAATTAAATAAATAAATATTTACACAGTTTAGTCAAAATCGTTTTGGCCTCTCTTCATATAGTTTAAATAAAATAACTGTAAAAAGTAGTGATAATTTCCTGCATTCCTGCAAAACAGCTACTTTCTATCCTTTTTTAAAGATTGGCTTCTGTTGGCAAACCTTTAGGAGGCCACCCAAATTCATTCTAAGTTTCTGTTTAATGACTTCAGTTAATGTCTGATACGTTTCCAAATAGCTTCTACTGCCTGCAATAGAAGGCAGTAGTATAATAGTTCTGATTACTATTGCTAGATTCAGAAAAAAATAATATAAAAACCTTACTTGTATGTGGTTAAAAAAACAAAACATTATAATTGAAAAATTGGTTCATTGTCTCTTAGCTTAAGAGAAAAACAGATTACAACTTCTGGGTGTGTTGTTAACAAATGCTTCAGAAAAATCATTAGCACTACTTTTGTGCTAAGAGTACTTACCACTGAATGGCTAAGAAACAGTCTACTATTTCTCTTTGATACTATGCAATATATATACAATAATGCCTGGGATTAGCCAGGATAAGGTGAAATGGGTGCAGTCTTCTGATAATGCCGCATAGCATTCCATCATTTAGCCTCATTTCTACAGAAAGAGTTATAAAGAAAATGAACAGGTGCTGCAGCAAAACTTTGCATAGTGGACTGCTCCTGTTGAAGAGTTCAGCCAGCCATCCTCTTTGCCAGGATATTCCATTTCCCCTCTCCCAGTTTCTCTTTTCCCCTCCCCAGCAGTCAGCATTCTGTGCCTATCAGTTCATAGGCTTCTCTCCTCTTAAGGATTTTTTCTCCCTAAATATTGTTTTGCACTTTGGCAAACATTGGGATTTTTCCAAGCCTGGTGATACTTCCTTCTTTAGCATTGGTGGTGCCATTTTGGCTACATAAGCATCCACACTAAAACAATGAGTTTGCTATTAGTATAGGGTAACAATATAGCCATTATATATAACAATATATTGTATTAGCATATGCCCCAGTGAAGAACCTGAAGCACACAAAAAAGGAAACAGATAATGAATACTTGGAATCTTGATCTGATACTCTACAGAGTGGGGCCTACACCCTGCGATTTTACTTCAGATTTTAGGGATAGAGGAAGAAACTAAACAACACAAGGTAGAAACTAAAAATCAATTGACATGTTAGTTACCCCTTATCATTAGACATCTGATTCTACGGTATTTACAATTAGTGTGATGAAAGAGGGGACAGCCTATTTTCTGTCCCCATCTTCTCAGTGCAGATGTATGGAGGAACTGGGGATTCCAATCCTCATTTGAGAGTGTGAAATGTGTTGGTGGAAGTAATAACTGATTAATTAATAAGGTGTACAGTCATGTGATCTTGGTTTGTGGTATTAGAGTTCAATTAGTGCAGTCTTCCCCAACATCGTGGTCTCCATATATTTTGGATTACAAGTCCCATCATGGAAGTGGTCAGGAATGATGGGAGTTGCAATCCAGAACATCTGGACACTGCCACATTGGGGAAGGCTGCATCTGGACTATTATCCAGATAGTGGTCAGTTGCAGTCAGAACATCTGGACTGCATCTGGACTTTATCTGGACTATCCAGATGTGGTTCCTGTGAGAACAGAAAGGCACCTTAGGAGTCACCCAAACTGGAACTCTTTGTACTAATTACCAAGAACAATATTACTTTAAGTTAAAACACATACATACACAATATTGTTATGCACATTAACCCACTTTCAAGCATCAAGGAGTTTCAGGAGTTCCAGTACTTACCCAGAATTCAGTTTCTTTAGTAGAAGATGTTATGGTTTTTCTGTAATATTTATTTACACTTATATACAGGCTGAGAATAAGATGAGGGGTCCCAGCATTAACACTCCACAAGATTCCTGCTCCCCATCAGATGTCCACAGTGCTACAGAATTTCCCACAGAGAGTAGAGTTAGCTCTCTTCCTCGTTTTCAGATCCAGGTCCAGCATAAATGACTTTCTGCCTCACATACACCCTTTTTCCTTTGTCTAGTGAGGGGAAGAAAATATAAGTCATCTCCATCCTTCACCTCTGCCTTCTTGACCATCCCAGGTGTCTCATTGAAACATCAAAAGAATTTTACTGGCCAATCACTGTATATTGTCTTGTCTTTGAGAGGATAGCCTCAGGGCACCACATTGATAGCTCTGTTGTTGTTGTTGTTGTTGAGTCGTGTCCGACTCTTCGTGACCCCATGGACCACAGCACGCCAGGCCTTCCTGTCCTGCGCTCTCTCCCAGAGCATGCTCAAGTCCATATTCATTGCATCAGTGATGCTATCTAGCCATCTCATCCTCTGCCGTCCCCTTCTCCTTTTGCCTTCAGTCTTTCCCAGCACCGGGGTCTTTTCCAGAGAGTTTTCTCTTCACATTAGGTGGCCAAAATATTTCAGCTTCAGCTTCAGTATCTGTCCTTCCAATCAGCACTTAGGGTTGATTTCCTTTAGGATTGCCTGATTGACCTCCTTGCAGCCCAGGGGACTCGTAAGAGTCTTCTCCAGCACCACAGTTCGAAAGCATCAATTCTTCGGCGCTCAGCCTTCCTTATAGTCCAGCTCTCACAGCCATACATTACTACTGGGAAAACCATAGCTTTGATTAGACGGACCTTTGTTGGCAAGGTGATGTCTCTGCTTCTTACTATGCTGTCTAGGTTGGCCATAGCTTTCCTCCCAAGGAGCAAGCGTCTTTTAATTTCAGGGCTACAGTCACCGTCTGCGGTGATCTTGCAGCCCAAGAAAGTAAAATCTGTCACTGCTTCCATTTCTTCCCCTTCTATATGCCAGGAAGTGATGGGGCCAGATGCCATGATCTTAGTTTTTTTAATGTTGAGTTTCAAACCAGCTTTTGCACTCTCCTCTTTCACCCTCAACAAGAGGCTCTTGAGATCCTCTTTGCTTTCTGCCATTAGGGTGGTATCGTCTGCATATCGGAGATTGTTGATAATTCTCCCGGCAATCTTAATTCCGACCTCTGATTCATCCAACCCGGCGTTTCTCATGATGTACTCTGCATATAAGTTAAATAAGCAGGGCGACGATATGCAGCCTTGTGGTACTGCTTTCCCAATTTTGAACCAATCAGTTGTTCCATGTCTGGTTCCTACTGTTGCTTCTTGACCCTCGTACAGGTTTCTCAGGAGACAGGTAAGGCGGTCTGGTACTCCCATCTCTTTCAGAATTTGCCACAGTTTGTTGTGAACCACACAATCAAAGGCTTTAGCATAGTCAATGAAGCAGAAATAGACATTTTTCTGGAATTCTCTTGCTTTCTCCATGATGCAGCGAATGTTGGCGATTTGATCTCTAGTTCCTCTGCCTCTTCGAAACGCCGCTTGTACTTCCGGTAGTTCTTGGTTCGCATACTGCTGAAGCCTAGCTTGTAGGATTTTGAGCATAACCTTGCTGGCATGTGAAATGAGCGCAATTGTACGGTAGTTTGAACACTCTTTGGCGTTGCGCTTCTTTGGAGTTGGAATGTAAACTGACCTTTTCCAGTCTTGTGACCACTGCTGAGTGTTCCAAATTTGTTGGCATATTGAGTGCAGCACTTTAACAGCATCATCTTTTAGGATCTTAAATAGCTCAGCTGGAATACTGTCATCTCCGCTAGCTTTGTTGTTGCTAATGCTTCCTAAGGCCCACTTGACTTCACTCTCGAGGATGTCTGGCTCAAGTTCAGTGAGTGCACTATCATGGCTATCAGGGACATTAAGATCTTTCCTGTATAGTTCTTCTGTGTATTCTTGCCACCTCTTCTTAATCTCATCTGCTTCTGTTAGGTCCCTGCCTTCTTTGTCCTTTATCACTCCCGTCTTTGCACAAAACGTTCCCTTGAGATCTCCAATTTTCTTGAAGGGATCTCTAGTCTTTTCTTTTCCTCTTTTTCTTTTTGAAGAAATCTTTTCCTCGATTTCTTTGCATTGTTCATTTAAGAAGGCCTTCTTGTCTCTCCGTGCTCTTCTCTGGAACTCTGCATTCAGTTGGATATATCTTCCCCTTTCTCCCTTGCTTTTCGCTGCCCTTCTTTCCTCAGCCACTTGTAAAGCCTCATCAGACAGCCACTTTGCTTTCTTGCATTTCTTTTTCTTTGGGATGGTTTGAGTTGCTGCCTCCTGAACAATGCTACGGACCTCCGTCCATAGTTCTTCAGGCACTCTGTCTATCAGGTATAATCTCTTAAATCTATTCCTCACCTCCACTGTATATTCATAAGGGATATGATTTAGGTCATACCTGAATGCTTTAGTGGTTTTCCCTACGTTCTTCAATTTCAGCCAAAATTTTGCAACAAGAAGCTCATGATCTGAGCCATAGTCAGCTCCATGTCTTGTTTTTACTGACTGTATAGAGCTTCTCCATCTTTGGCTGCAAAGTACATGATCGATCTGGTTTTGATATTGACCATCTGGTGATGTCCATGTGTAGAGTCGCCTCTTGTGCTGTTGGAAAAGAGTGTTTGCTATGATCAGCGTGTTCTCTTGGCAAAACTCTATTATCCTTTGTCCTGCTTCATTTTGTACACCAAGGCCATGCTTGCCTGTTATCCCGGTGATTTCTTGACTTCCTACTTTAGCATTCCAATCCCCTATGATGAAGAGGACATCTTTTTTTGGTGTTAGTTCTAGAAGGTGTTGTAGGTCTTCATAGAACCGATCAACCTCAGCTTCTTTGGCCTCAGTGGTTGGGGCATAGACTTGAATTACTGTGATGTTGAATGGTTTGCCTTGGATTCATACTGAGATCATTCTATCATTTTTAAGATTGTACCCCAGTACTGCTTTTCCCACCCTTTTGTTGACTATGAGTGCTACTCCATTTCTTCTACGGGATTCTTGCCCACAGTAGTAGACATGATGGTCACCTGAATTAAATTCACCCATGCTTGTCCATTTTAGTTCGCTGATTCCCAAGATGTCGATGTTCAATCTTGCCATCTCATGTTTGACCACCTCCACCTTACCTTGATTCATTGACCTTACATTCCAGGTTCCTAAACAATATTGTTCTTTACAGCATTGGACTTTCTTTTCACCACCAGACACATCCACAGCTGAGTGTCCTTTCGGCTTTGGCCCAGCCTCTTCATTCTTTCTGGCGCTACTTGGAAATTCCCTCTGCTCTTCCCCAGTAGTATATTGGACACCTTCCAACCTGAGGGGCTCATATTCCGGCGTCATATCTTTTAGCCTTGTGATACGTTCCATGGGGTTTTCTTGGCAGGAATACTGGAGTGGGTTGCCATTTCCTTCTCCACTGGACCACATTTTGTCAGAACTCTCTGCCATGACCTGTCCGTCTTGGGTGGCCCTGCATGGCATAGCTTATGGCTTCACTGAGTTATGCAAGCCTTACTGAAATCTTAGTCAAGAATTACAGGGGTTGAAAGGGGTATCATCTTGACCAACCCATAATGATATAAAATAGATGCCTCTCCATAAACCTAAATTGACCTAAACCTCTAAGTACTCAGAATTTAGGTTTCTCTGGGTATACATTTCATTATAAATGGACACAGTCAATTTCACTGACAGACTAAGGGAGCAATCCTATCAGGATAAGTGGCCACCTCCAAACTCAAAGGTGACCGCCTATCCAATGCATGGCAGGAGGAGTGCGGAGGGGATCCTCTCCTCAACACTCCAGCCATGCTGCATTCATGGCTAGACAGACGATTTCAGCTATACCGGCACTTCTGCACTCTCCACCCCTGGGAACGCCCCCTTTTTCCCCAGTCTGCATTGTTCTTATCAGCCCGGAGCCTGGGGACGATCTGCGCCACCTACAAGGCACCACTAGCCCAGGGGTGCAGAACATCTTTCAGCCTGAGGGCCATATTCCATTTTGGAGAAGCTCTCAGGGGCTGCCTTCCAGTGGTGGGTGGGGCTGAAGGCAAAAGGGGCGGGCCAAAAACCATCTTTTAGCTTAAAGTTCTTACTGCAGTAACTAAGCTTCAGAAGAGCTTCTAAAGCTTTCAACCTTTTAGAATGAGGAAATCTTCACAAAAGCTGGGATACCACTGAACTATCAGTGTTTGAAGGAAAGGATGTGGGGCCAGGAGAAGGAAGTGTGGTTTCCTGGAGAAACCCAAAGGGCCAGGTTAGGCCCCCTGCTAGGCTGAATTTGGCCTCCAGGCCTGAGGTTCTGCATTCCTGCACTAGTGAACCTAGCGGTTCCTGGTGCAGAACCTAGCAGAAACAATTGTTTCCAGAAGGATGCAGATCAACAGAGCTCACAAAAGGGAGCTCTGCTGACCAGTCCCATTCTGAAAATGAGCATATATTATATGTGTTGTTTGACTTGCTCCCTGTTGGAAAAAGTCTTCATATCATACTTTTCATGATTCTTTAACAATGGAAATTCATTCATACAGTGCACAACAGATCTTGGGGTTGTGGTGGACAGCTCGATGAAAATGTCAGCCCAGTGTGCAGCTGCTGTAAAAAAGGCAAACTCCAAGTTAGGCATAATTAGGAAAGAAACTGAGAATAAAACTGCCAATATCATACTACCCTTATATAAATCTATGGTGTGACCACACTTAGAATACTGTGTACAGTTCTGGTCACTGCACCTAAAAAAAGATAATGTAGAATTGGAAAAAGTGCAGAAAAGGGTAACTAAAATGATCAAGGGGCTGGAGCAACTCCCCTACGAGGGAAGGTTACAACAACTGGGACTGTTTAGCTTGGAAACAAGACAAGTAAGGGGAGACATGATAGAGATGTATAAAATTATGTATGGTGTGGAGAATGTGGATAGGGAAACATTTTTCTCCCTTTCTCATAATGCTAGAGCCTGGGGTCATTCCATGAAGCTGATTGGTGGGAGATTCAGGACAGATAAAAGGAAGTACCTTCACAGAGTGCACAGTTAAACTATGGAATGTGCTACCACAGAAAGTAATGATGGCCACCAATTTGGATGGCTTTAAAAGGAGGCTAAACTAGGGATGTACGAATTGTGTACCTTCCGTGCTGCTTGACTTCCACAGTTTGTGGCCAGTGCTCCATTCCGCCGTTCACAAGCCCCCCAAATTCCCCTCTTCTTTTCCCACTCCGAAAATTATGAAGATAAATCCGTGAGAGATAAATTACGTATTTGTTTAAAGCAACACTGTTTTAAAGAAAGAAAAAACCTTTTAAAATGACCATGCCAGTCCTGGAGCAGCATGGTCATTTTAAAAGGGTTTTTCTTTCTTTAAAACAGCGTTGTTTTAAACCAACAGTTTATCGCTCAGGCACACCTAAGACAGCCTTCTTTTGGGAAGCCCCTGTAGAGGAAGTGTTTTGGCTGAAAGTAAATGGAGATGGAGGATTTCAATTTAAAAAGAACACCCACAACCAAGGCGGTGAGCACAATTCATTTTTTAAAAAAAACTTACGTATTTATTATCGGAATACACTACACTGTGTTTTTATTTATGAAAATTTCACAACTCTTTGTGGATGACGAAAAAAAAGCCACATGACTGCTGGCTCTGCAGGACCTCGTGGTGCCGTTCCGCAGAGGATTCCATAGCACGGACCGAAGGGAATTCGATCCATTTCAGTCCGTGGTGGAATTCTCTGACATCCCTAGGCTAGACAAGTTCCTGGAATAGAGGGCTATCAATGGCTACTAGTCCTGATGCCTGTGTGCTACCTCCATTATCAGGGGCAGTGTGTCAATGTACACCAGTCGCTGGACAGCATATGCAGAGGGGTGCTGTTGCACTCATGTTCTGCTTGTGGGTTTCTCGTGGGCAGCTGGTTGGCCACTGTGAGAACAGAGTGCTCGATTAGATAGACCCTTGGTCTGATCCAGCGTGGCTCTTCTTATGTACTTATTTATGTAGAACCAACTCAAAAAATAAGGCCTCCAGTGTAATCAGAATATATGCAGGAGCTCTGGGACAAAGCATAAGAGGGGACATGAACCAGTTCTATGTATATTTTTGTATTCTAAATATGCACCTAACTCATAGAATTTTTAAAAAATGTATTTGAATTGATAGCTTCATTAGCCCAACTCTGATAATCAAAAGCAGATTAAAACCTCAAACGATTACTTTCTTTCCACTTCTAAGCAACTTCAGAATAAGCCTTTTACAGGTCAGGTTTTTTTTGTGAAAAAGGTGTACTGGATATGTACTGTGATTTTGTAATACCTGTTTTACAAAAAAATAAAAGCTGAATGGGAAGACACCAAAGGAAACAAAACCAGTCTTTAACAGTGGGATTTTATGAGCAGTATCCAATACTGCTGCTGTACTTCTACTCAATCTGTTGTAGAAGCGCAACAAAAAACTAGTAGTTCTAAATGCAACCTTCTGCAGTTCTACCCTATTTCAGAAACAAGCATTTCCGTTCAGGTATCTGGACAGGGATAAGTTGGCTTCAGTACTCTATGCTCTGGTAAACTCCAAGATAGATGACTGCAATGCCCTTTATTTGGGGCTGCCTTTTAAGACAGTTTGGAAGCTGCTGCTTGTGGCGGTCAGATTGATAGCTGGGATCAGGAGGTTTGAACATATAAGCCCAACATTGGCCCACTTGTCCTGCCTGGCTGTACATTTCTGAGCCCAAATCAAGGTGCTATTTTTACCTATAAAGCCTTATATGGCTTGGGCCGTAATACCCAACAGAGTGACTCTCCCGGTATGAACCTACCTGTACACTACAATTTTCATCTGAGGCCCTCCTCCAAGGGAGGTTTGGAGGAGAGCAACAAACAAGAGGACTTTCTCAGTGGTGGTCTTTCAATTATGGAATGCTCTCCCCAGTGAGGTCCACCTAGTGCCAACATTGTCACCTTTCTGGCACCAGCTTAAGACTTAAGACTACTCCAAGACATTGATTTTGTTGTTGTTGTTGTTCAGTCGTTCAGTCGTGTCCAACTCTTCATGACCCCATGGACCATCGCACGCCAGGCCTTCCTGTCCTGCGCTCTCTCCCGGAGCGTGCTCAAGTTCATATTGCATCGGTGATGCTATCTAGCCATCTCATCCTCTGCCGTCCCCTTCTCCTTTTGCCTTCAATCTTTCCCAGCATCAGGGTCTTTTCCAGAGAGTTTTCTCTTCGCATTAGGTGGCCAAAATATTGGAGCTGCAGCTTCAGTATCTGTCCTTCCAATGAGCACTCAGGGTTGATTTCCATTAGGATGGACTGATTTGACCTCCTTGCAGTCCAGGAGACTCGTAAGAGTCTTCTCCAGCACCACAGTTCGAAAGCATCAATTCTTCGGCACTCAGCCTTCCTTATAGTCCAGCTCTCACAGCCATACATTACTACTGGGAAGACATTGATAGCATATGATAAAAATATTGGTCCTGGGATTTTTCATGGATGATTATGAAAAACTGTTTTATACCTTTTAATGCAAATGGTTTCATATTCTGTTATTATATGGTATTTTTAGGGTTTTAATCTTTGTAAACCATCCAGAGATCTTTGACTATTTGGTGGAATAAAAGAATGAATGAATGAATGAATGAATGAATGAAGTCAGATTATTTTGACTTCCTTCCCCCACCCCCCAAACCTGCTTTTTGTAACATCTTGACTGATTAAGAGATCTGTTGATCTTGAAAGCTTGGTGATCTTTTGTTTGGCTGAATAAAGGTATTACATTAATATGGGTGAACTGATGTTTTAAAGCAGCATCAGTTCATAGAAATACAAAACACCACCCCTCCCCTCATGCCTGCTTTTACCCAGAAACTCAAAAAAACTTAAAATTCTCTTTCTTCTTCAATGTAAACTGGATGTTCTCCCTGTCAACCAGGTTGGGGGAGGGGGAGAGGATACAAAGCTTGGAGTAGGTTGTTGTTGTTCAGTCGTGTCCGACTCTTCGTGACCCCATGGACCATAGCACGCCAGGCCTTCCTCTCCTGCGCTCTCTCCCAGAGTGTGCTCAAGTCCATATTCATTGCATCGGTGATGTTATCTAGCCATCTCATCCTCTGCCGTCCCCTTCTCCTTTTGCCTTCAGTCTTTCCCAGCATCAGGGTCTTTTCCAGGGAGTTTTCTGTTCGCATTAGGTGGCCAAAATATTTGAGCTCCAGTTTCAGTATCTGTCCTTCCAATGAGCACTCAGGGTTGATTTCCTTTAGGATGGACTGATTTGACCTCCTTGCAGTCCAGGAGACTCGTAAGAGTCTTCCCCAGCACCACAGTTTGAAAGCATCCATTCTTCGGCGCTCAGCCTTCCTTATAGTCCAGCTCTCACAGCCATACGTTGCTACTGGGAAAACCATAGCTTTGATTTTCCCAGTGATGAACACTTACACACCAGTGTTTACCTCAGCTGGAGGTTCCATTAAATAATACACCATTGATAATTGCTAGAGAATATATTGTATAATCAACAGATCAGATCTAACTAATATTCAGTTTAGTCCTCATACCACACATATGATCGTCTCTTATGGCCAGACATTTCAAATACTTTAGAAAAACAAGGCTGTTGGATAGAGCACATTATTCAAATGGGATAAAGTAACACTGGAAAGATCTGCTGAGCACTATAAACAACATATTTACAAACTGTAACTGGGGTACGATCAAGCTGTCATAGAGATATGAGAAAATGAATAGTGAGAACCTGAGGACTGCCTTTCCTGATATCCCTACCCATGCCCTGCTCTGAGTGCCCCCGCATCCTCAGATTCAGCAGGTGACTACTCATAAGCAGGGCTTTTTGGTGCTAGTCCCCCACTGAGGAATGCACTTCCAAGAAAGTTCCTCCTGGTGCCAGCTTTGTTGAATTTTTGGCACCAGGGAAAGATATTCTCTCAGGCCTTTGAGCTTGCTCTATGTTTTACTAACAGTTGTACCTTAAAGTTGTGTTTTAGAAATGTTTTTTGTCTTGGTTAGATATTTTTAGACCTTTTTGCAAGCTGTTGCCTTCAATGGGTATTCTCCACTCCTGTAAATTGTGTTGTGATACTGCTTTTAACTATAATTGTATATGGTTGCTTTTGTTGTGTTTTATGTTTTATTTTATGCATTTTGCCCTGAAAACATCAGTGATAGGGCAACTCATAATAAGTATATAAACCTAGCACTATAATATTGGCCTCATGTTTACTGTTACAGATGCAAAACATAAGGTTCTTCACCTTATGTTTTCTTCACTTGACTCTTCTTGACACAACTGAAATGCTTATAAAGTTCAGTGACCAGATTTCATGTGTCATTATTACATGAATGAATACAATGAATGTGCAAAGAAAATCTGAGTGAAACAAGAAATATTATGATAAATAAAATATTTCCAAACCAGCATCATTAACAAATCAATTTCATTCAAAATAAGACTGATTATGCAAACACATCTCATAGTAGCCAGTAAGTAGTACCTTCTCATGAACTCTGTTTGCATTAGATGATAGTTTTGTTACTTCCTGGAGACAAAAAAACTGTTTGCTATAAGGGAAGAAAATGCTAACTAGAAAGATATAACAATAAGAAAAGAAAGCAAGCAACGATGTATTTGAACTGTACAGTTATACAATGTGTATACACTGGGATCAAAAGTAAATAGATCATCTTTTTTTAAAAAAAATCTAAAATAAATTTGACTGCAAAAAATGAATTATCCTCTGCAGAGAGTGTTGGCTAGCCTTGTTGTTTTCCTTAAAGCGCCACTCTCTCATATTTAATTATTTGTCTAGAACAGAGCTTTCCAAACTGTGTGCCGTGACACATTAGTGTGTCGGCGGCAGTGTGTAGGTGTGTCGCACAAAAAGCAGAAAATTGTGCGGAAGGGCACCGCAGAGCTCCCTTACTTGCGTTTGCTTCCCTTGGCCCCTGCCCCGGAACTTCCTAAAGCAGCTAATGTTAAAGCAGCTTAGCTGCTAAGGCTTAGCAGCTAAGGCTTAGGTGCTTTAACATTAGCTGCTTTAGGATCATGTGGCGTCTTGACGTAGGACGCACATGATTGGCGGCGTTGGAGCAGTACGGCGAGGAGTGTGGTAACGCTGGCTGCACGAGGAGTGTGGAGAATTCGAAGTTAGCGGAGCAATTAGTTGAGCAATTTGCAATCAGCTCGGACGAGGGGCTTCCCCGCATCCTCAGTGCGGCTGCAGGGCAGCGAGGGAGAACAACGGCCCGCTGGACGCCCCCAGAGCAGGGAGGGCTGTGCCAGGCAGGCGAGGAGCTTCAAGCCTGCGCTCCCCAGACAGGTAGAGGCACTGGGCGAAGAGAGGGGAAGGGAGGTGCTGCCCTGGAAGCAGAGCTCGGCCGACGCCACTGCGGAGAAGTGGCAGCGGCCAACAGCCCTGCGTGGTTTCGGGCATGCCCTTCATAGACTTCTGCACTGTGCTGCTGCGTGGCCAGGCCAGAGTAACACGCAGGTAGAAACGCTGCCTGGGACTGGGACTGCACCGAGCGGGCTGTCCACCATCTTGGCCAGTCGGAACAGAGCTCAGTGGAGGCCAGAAGCCTCAGAATCAGCGTGCTCCCGGTCACCCGGGCGAGCGCAGCTGCAGGCTGTCACCCAGTCAACCCAGCTGCTGCTGGCTGAAGGGAGGCCACCCTCCCAAACCCAATGTGGCAAACAGCAAGCCACCCACCACGTGGCACTTATGATTTGATTTCTGCCATTTATTTTCAACAATGGCAAAGTTAAAGACACTGAAACGTGGAAGCTTAAAAATGCTTGATGACGAAATGCAAGTGTCTTTATCTAATATTCCACCAAATATTGAAAAGCTGTGTTCATCCCATCAACCTCATACATCCCATTAAAATGGTAAGTAGTTATTGGTGTTATTCAACTTTTTTAAATTCTTGCACATATTTATTTATTTATTTATTTATTTCATTTCTATACCGCCCAATAGCCGAAGCTCTCTGGGCGGTTCACAAAAACTAAAACCAAACAACACACAATAAAACAATTTAAAATATATAGAACATTAAAACCACAATATAACAATACAACCACAATAAAACCTAGCAGCAGTGCAGGAGTTTAAAATACAGATTTAAAACAGCAAAGCTAAAAATTTAGAAAGCTAAAATGCCTGGGAAAATATAAAGGTCTTCACCTGGCGCCGAAAGGAGTACAATGTAGGCGCCAGGCAAACCTCACTAGGGAGCTCATTCCAGAGCCGGGGTGCCATACTGTTTTACATACTGTTACTCATAAATGACAACAATGTATGTTATTATCTTACAAATCATATATTTTTAAAAATATAAATGAAAGGTTTTCATGAGATATGTTGTATCCCCATACATTTCATTATTACAATTTATGTATGTGTCCGTATCTCTTATAACCGGTTAGTTTAACCTCTGGTTTGCTAGTAAAACTGAATTACCGTGTCACGAAATGATGGATGTCTAAAAAGTGTGTCACCAACATGAAAAGTTTCGAAAGCTCTGGTCTAGAAAGTAAGCAACATCTCTGTTCAGTTGCAAATTCAACGCATAAAAATTAAAAAAAAATGGCTGCAGCTTTTTCAAAACCTCTTATCATCACTTAGAAGAAAATGCATTGAACGTGTGACTTTGTGTCTCATTTTCTGTCTCACATACATACACAAATTAAAAGGTTGCTTTATGAAAAAAGGCAGAAAAAGGCTCTCTCCCAACTTTGGCCCCATCTATCAACCCATTTCTGCTAGGTATATTATACCACTTCTTAGGCCCAAACTACACCTGATTTTAAAGGCGTCTTTGAATGTATTGTACACGTGAAAAAATGCAAACATCATGAGTGGTGTGTGTGTGATAATCATCACTATTCAGATGAATGCATTAAAGCATGTTTTTGAGCATTTTTAAAACATACACATTTTTTTAATGTGCATTTTCAAATGTATGCATTTTTAATGTATTTTTGAATCACCAGCTCAGAAATGTATGGACTTTGACTGCAGATTGTTGTTGGGTCTGTGCTCAGTTCTGGAAGGTGCAAACCAAATAAATTTTGGTCAAACAGGGACAGAAACAAAGTTCTCATACATCTCTAGTGACAACTTGGTAGTCAGGAAGCTATTTGCCTGTATCTGGAGCTCCTCTGCATACTGCAGAAGCACAGCTCCTTTGATGAAGTTAACAGCAGAGGACCCATGGGTCAATTAACTTACAATAAAGGCAGGGAACTTAGTATACTATGTCAGGATCCTCTTGCTCTTGGCTGCCATATACAACCTTACACAACCTTTACACAACCTTTCCTACAACAAAAGGCATATTAGATGAAATGCTACGTGATGCTCATCCAAATACAAAATCCAAACTATACATGTACAAAAGCCATCATGTTTGAGCTTCTCAGTAACAACCTGCATACCTGGAAGGAAGTAATATTCTAAGTGTGATATGATAAGATCTATTCTATATCGTGTGTGTATGCACTTGGAGATTCCATGAGCGTGTCATTTTACCACTGCAACTTTCAGTTTTATTCCTTCCTAAGTATACAAATGTCCAAGTGTATCTTTCAACTGCATACCCATAAAAATGAAAATGTGCACACTAGCTCTTATATGCCTAACTAGAAAAATACCCTATTAGTTCTCCCATTGAAGTAACTTATGGTAGGGTGCAGACTACAGCAGACTTATTATGATGCAAGAAAAAGCTTCAATATATCCTTATTGGTGGGTGCATTTACAAAACCTTTTAAAACAAAATACGTGCAAACAAATGTTCCTTCCAATTTTATGGAAAACCTTAATTTAGGCATGCCACTATTTTTAATGCATGATTTTGCAAGACTAATGGCTGTTAAAAGATCAGTGTACCATTTACAACAATGGTTTTACTAAAGGCTATGCCATACATGCATTTGCCAGTACGTATTTTAATACTTGTCACAGTCGGTATCAAGTTACAATGTTCTGCCACAAAGACGTTAATTGCTTACTTACCTTATGTCTTCCTAGCTTGGGGCAAGCAAATCTATAGTATATTTCTTCTTTCATGTGCAAACTTTAGAGTGTTCCCAAATTAATATAGTCCTCTAAACTTTATTTGAAACATTAAAATATAATTTCTCTGAGGATTACATCTGTTGTGTTTTTAAATTCCCATATGGTGAGAAGATTCAAAGTTCCAGAGCCACATTTTCTTTTTTTTAAAGGCAAATTTCTAGACTATTTTAAAATGAAGTTAGAAAATTTGAGTCCTTTTTTCTTCTAAGCTATATAGTGATAATGTCCAAAAATGACTATCATTGCTTAGAATTATACCAAAAAAAATTGCCACTGAACACACGTACATTTGAGATTCTCCCTACAGCTGTTCTTCAATACAGATATAGGAAGCATGCTTACTAAACTAGAAAAGCAAAAAGATGCCTGTTTCTACAGCTTCTAGCAAGTTAGTGAGAAGCAGAAGATGATACCCAATTACAACTGAAATGGTAGTGGAAAGATTTCCTTCTTTTCCAAATTGCAGTTACCCCAAGCCCAGGCTGCTCAAGGTGTTTTTGAAACTTCATTAAGTTTTAAAATAGATCCATTAAACTCCCTTACGTTTTAAAACAGAGTTGGGGGTGGAAAAGAAACTACTATCTTTAACATGATAGGCAAAATGTTCCACTACATATACATATGTATGTACATAAATTGACTCACTGGACAGATGTCCTTGCTCTACAATGTACATTTTGCAGATCTACTGAATGATTTATGTGCCACAGAACAGTCATTCAGTTTACCAAAACATTACAGTTTTTCAGTTACAGAACCTTGGTGTCAGAACACATGGATGCTTTATTAATAGATTCCTAATCACATCTTTGTTTTCAAAGAAACCTCTACTAATCATACTGAGCATAAAAAACTTAAAACATAGCAAATGTGCACCTAGTTTTAAAATGTTATTGAAGAATTTATCCTGAAGGGGTAAAGACAGTGGGCAGTACCCAACGGTGTCATTCTGCAAACTCAAATAGTACTACCGGAGCTCTGCTGCATGTTTCCTTTGCACAAGAGGTTGTTCATCATGCTTGCACAACCTGTTGTACAACAACTAAAGTTACATTTGTGCAAGCACAGGTGCGCAAACAGTTGTGCATTATGCTTGTGCAGCCTGTTCCGCAACCCATTGTGCATAACCTTGTGCAATCTGTGCTGCAACCAGTTACAGAACAGCTTGCACAACAGCTTGCACAAGCGCTATGCGCAATGGATTGGACAAGCATAATGCACAACTACTTGCACAACCATGCTTGTGCAAACGTAACTTTAGTTGGATTCTTCTTTTGCGCATAGTTCAGAACCTAGTTTTCGCTAGTGCAATATCATTTGCACTAATGGAGTGACACAGTTGAATACTGCCCTTTGTTTTATTTTGAGTACATGTCCCACTACAAAAGGACAAGTTCATTGTTATTCACATCTTATTTTGAGTGAATAAAAATCCAATCACAAACAGCAAAACAACATTTTTTGTTAATTCTATAGAAACTCACAATTTTTGTGAGTTTTTATAGAATATATTGTTTAACTCAGTTCAGTACACTACAGTGTATTATTTAACTGGAAAAATGGAACATGACCCCCTTTTGAAGACCTGTCAAACTTACTCCTTGACTGGCAGGCTGAGGATGCTCCTGGAGCTTCATTACAGGCTACTCCCAACTCCGTATCGGCAAGTGCCTGAAGCCTTTATTATTCCTATATAATTGACATTTATGCAAAAATGGCGAGAAGGTGAGAACCCTTTTTTTTAATAAATGCACAAAGTCCACATATAGAACAATTTTTTAGCCAACTATTTTTGATTTGCCTGCATGGTTTCACCAACACACAAGTTGGGTATAGGATAAACGTTCATGTAACATTGCTTTGTTTAGATTACTGCTAGTACTGAAGCACACTTTTCCCCAACAGTAAAAGAAAGCCAGAAGCTGCAATATAGATTTATCTGCTAAGGAGACAGATATGTTAAGCGCTACAGTACAAAGAAGAGAAGAGCAAACAGCTGTAGGAGGGGCAACTGAAGAAACTGAACAGATTATATTAATAAGGAAAGGAATGAAGGATGGGGTAAAGAGTAAGAGCTAAAAAATTAAATTGTGTTTGTGGTAGGCTTTGGACTATAATATCAAAAAGTGGTTACATCTTGGAAATGGTTTTGATTCACAACTGGTATCTAGGCTGACCATATGTAGAAAGGAGTGATATTTTATAGAATTAAAAAGAGGCTGATAACTTCATTTTTAAATGTGGTCAGAAAGGGAGGACCATAAACAGTATGTGTAATATTTTTCAAATCTTTTGCTTTCATCTTTGGGATTGTTTCTAGAGCCAAGACAATGTGTTTAAGATGTGCTATGAGATGGCATTTAATTCATTATCACCTTAAAAAGAAAGGTGGATTTAGAAATAAGGATTTTTTTAAAAAGAAAAAGGCTTAAAAGAGTTGGAAATGGTTATCTCTGATCACAGCAGATCATAACAAGTATTCTAGGGGATTGTCCTACAAGCTCAGGGTAAAACTTGTGATAGTTGCAGGGACAGTAGGACAATATATACACTTTTCTGCATGAAAGTCAGTCAACAGGAAAGATGGGTGTCAACCTCATCCCCTCCTACATCTAAGAAATAAAACAGACACTTGAGCTTTTGTAGCACCCCTACCCTATCCTGGGAACAGATATGCTAAACATCACAATCAATCTGGAGAGAGAGAGTATAATAGAGTAACTACAACTCAAAACACATTCTCATTTAGCATCCCAGAATCAGAGCTTGGAGGGTGGCATTGTATGCCTTCTAGTCCAACACTGCTCAGTGCACGAAATCCATAGCTAGAGCAGCAGGAAAGGAAGGAACAGAGGCTCTGATATCCCAGAGGAAGGCAGGATGGGGGCAGATTTTTGCATGGGAGGAAGTCCCTGAGATAATGAACCAGAATCTGTGTGTGTATGTGTGCGTGCATGTGTGCGTGTGCGTGTGAGAGAAAGAGAGAGAGAGAGAGAGAAAGTGGGAGGGAGGGAGGGAGGGAGGGAGGGAGGGAGGGAGGGAGGGAAGACAGGATGAATTGATAAAGGGAAGAGAAGGGGAAGGGAGAAGGGAGAGAGAATCAATGGATGAATGAAGGGGGAGAGAGCAAGAAAGAAAGGGAATAAGATGAGAAAAGGGGTGGCCCTGCCCACCTTTGGCTTTGTCCCCAACTATTGCCACTATGGAGCTATTTTCCCCATGGAAATGAGGCCCTCAGCCCCAAAAAGGTTTTCCACCCCTGGACTAGCAGGTGCAGCAGCCAGAAGTGGACATGGCACTTGAGGCAAGGTCTGACTAGAGGAGAATAAAGTGGAAGTATGATTCTTCAGGATTCAGAAGCTATGGTTCTATTAATGCCGATTAAAATTCCATTCACTTGTTAGTCTTTTTGCAGCCACATCAAATTGCTGACTCATGTTCACCTTGGGGTCAACTAAAATTTGGAGATCTTTTTCACATGTACTATTGCCAAGCCAAGAATCCACCACCCGACACTTGTGCATTATTTTATTGGGGTGTGTGTGTCTAAATACCAAACATTGTCCTTTCAGTTAACCTGGTCCCAAACCACTTAAGGCTTTATATGTCAAACTAGCACTGAACTGGGCCTGGAAACTCATTGGTAAACAGCGTAGCTGGTAAAGTATTGATGATTTAGGTTCTGACAACCTGGCTCCCACCAAGAGCCAGGCAGCCAGACTGTGAACCATTTGAACTTCCTGCAACCAAGCAGCCCCAAATACAGCACATTCCATTAGTGTAACCTGAATGTAATTAGTGCATAGGTAATTGTGGCAAGGTCCAGTTTCTCTAGACAGGCTGATTTCTCTAGACAGCTGTGACCCTAAGCTGGGAAAAGGCACTACTATCCAGTGATGCCATCTGTCCTTCCACAGATATGGTGAGTCCAGGAGAATCTCCAAGCTATGAACCCTATTCAGGCGTTCACCATAATGTGTGAGGACTGGCCCTACGTCCTATGTCTCTGGGCACACTGGCCCGGCCTCCTTCAGTTCACACTTTGCCATGTTGAATCGACAAGGTCTGAACAGGAGCTCTCCTGTATCAGCTGAAACATGAATAGAATTCTTAGCGTGATTGCAGAGCCTGCCTCATTAACAAAACATGATTTAATTAATTATTGTTATATGTGAACAAGGTCACTGAGTTACTTTACTAACTATCATATTTACTAACAAAACTGGTTGTTAAAGTTTTGATCTCAGAGTCAAAGTAATTTTCAAGAAGACAAAAGTTTTATATTTAGTCAATAGAACATCGATGACAAAAACACAGATCTATAGAAAATAACTATATATAATGTCAATATTTAAGGAAAATAGCTCTGACAATATATAGCTTTCAACTTTTAAAAACATAGCAACAATATACTATTATCATTTGAGCATCCAGTTATTCTACCATAGTATGTATCCACCCATACAAAGTATGTAAGCAACATACTATGCAAACCTCTTGTTTTCATTAACTTTATAACGATGTTATTTTCCACTTGCAATGTAGAAGTCTTTAATAATGTCTTTTTTATATAAATGTAGACTGTAGTTATATCATCACTTGCAGTATATAATTGCTTCTGAATCAATTATCACATGGTTTTCTCTGAAATTTCGCTACATGCCACTTTTAACAAAAGGATATTTCAGATATACCAATTTTTCTTTAGGAAACAAACCAGGTTTCTAAAGGTTACGCATGCACTCTAGAAGGACTGAAATTACAAGTTTACTACAATTCAAGAAACACAGCAATCATACTGACACTGACATTTTTCTAGTATGAATTTCATATATTTATCAACATTCAATTCATGATGTTTAACCACCTTGCAAGCATGAAGTACTGGTAAGACATTCGGAATCATAGGAAATCCAAGAAAGAGAGTAAGTGAGAAATGCTCGCAGAAGTACAAAGAAAGCCAGCTGAATCAAATATAAATCTTGCATTGCAACCCACAGGATCTGAATTCAGTTACAGAAAATAACATGTATACTTAATTCCAAAACTGTACATGTGTGTACATGCACAGAAGCGCAAGGATTAAAATTATGTTGCTGTGTTATTCCTCAATCATAATGGTTAGTCAAGCAACTATTAAACAGATATGCTCACATCCAGATACAGAATGGCCATATTCTGATGTAACAGCGGCATCTGGAGGCAATTTGTGAGATAATTACCACAAATTGTGTGGGCGCACACTTCTGGTTTCCTGGAACAACCTACGAATGTGGCATTCATAGGTCGTTTCCGTGATGCCCAAACTGGAAGCAGCTTGCACACAGCGTTCATCCCCTTAATTTGTGAGTTAATTAACCTACGAATTGCCACAGGAGGCCACTATTACATTCAAACAGGGTCAATGACTAGCTGCATACCTCAACATTGAGTATACTTTGAACTGCCCCTTATACACAGAAAATGATTCATATACGTTGAAACTGCATTTCAAATTGCTATTTGAAAAGCCTATATTATGCTCAGTAAGCAGAAATAAAACATTGAACATGTTTTCAATGTTTCGAAATCATATTTCTGCTGAATCTTTCTGCATTACTTTACATAAATATTTACATTTTTTTTTACAGTGCTCGTTTGTGACTAAAGATCATGGTGATTAGTTAAAGAAAATATTTAACTTCTAGAAAAAAAAGTCTGTTCTAATAAACCAACCAGTACTAGATACATATACAGACGGACAATACTGATCAGAAAATACTAGTGGCATTGCCAGAGCTTCAAATCTATAGCATTAATCCTAGTAAGAAGGATAATAACCACACATCCAATTACTACATTGTTAAACAGATATAGCACTCCACTTCCTCCATCATCCACAGTTAAGCCTGAGATAGGTAGGAGAGAGGTGGGAGGAATGGCAAGAAGAGGCATTGAAGTCTCTCTTACAACAGTGAGACTTTGGACCCCAAAGTCTTCAGGTATCTAAGGTTTGGCCTAGGTCCTCACTGGAGTTTGGGTGAGAGATGGGAAGAAAGGTTATAAAAGTTCCATTTCTTGGCTGAACAAGCAGTTAGTCAGAGTCAGGATAGGCAGGGAGTGCAATACACACATCCATATGGGCAAAGGAATAGTACACTGGGCTAGGCTAGCTGCTCTTTATGGTGTTTCAAAGTTGGTGGACTGCACCCCACAGACTCACACAGACTCTGCCTTCCAAACAAACTACAAGTTTTATTCAAACAAAGCCTTTCTACTAAGGTCTCTCAGGCTGTGGCCTCTCTCTCTCCTCAGGCCAGAAGCTGTCTGTGTTGTCCTTAACTACTTCCTGTTCCTGGTTGCTTCCAAGAAGCACAACCCATGCAGGCAGAATCCAGCAGTTCTTTCATATTGTTACATATGGGGACTGGAAAGGAATGTTTTGTTAGCCCTGACATTCATTCTGCTATCCTCAGGGTGTTCTTTCTCCTAGATGAGATATATGTGTTAAGTGGTTGAATCTGGCTATTTTTTAATTTATTGTTTTCTCTTTTGCCACAGCTTTGGCAGAAGGAGCAGTGTTGACATTGAAAAATATCTCCACTAGCGAGAGAATGGAAACATACCCAGGAGATCATCTTGGCTGAGATAGGAGATAGCAGGATATTCATAAGACCAGAGTGGTTTAAGAGTGGGACAGCTGTCTGTGGTAGTGAAAGTATGAACCTGACTCACCCCTTCCTCCTCTTGAAATGGGAATAGTTTCCAACTCATCAGGTACAGGTCAAAGGTGAACTAAATTGTGCCAGTGGGACATCTCAGCTGGCTGCCCAAGTCACTCCTTCCCCTCCACACTGATTTTAACATATGTATATTATCCTAATCTTATTTAATAAAGTATAGCTGCTTTAGCGGTATTACACTCATGTCCTGCTTGTGGGCTTCCCATAGGCATCTAGATGACCACAGGGGGACTAGATAGTCCTTGTCTCATCCAGCATGGTTCTTATGTTTTCTTGTTTGTTTATTTTACTCACCTTGAAAATGAAAATGGAAAATTAGGATATAAATCTATGACATACGTACTCTGCCCCCAGCTCATGGAACTGGTATACGACATACCAGCTTGTTTTTTCAAACTTAGGGACAGACTGAGAATGAAGCGTGGAACACCAAGCAACCAGAACTGTACAATTTTGCGTGCCTTTTTAGTAATAGGTGTAGTGTTTCTCAAAGCAGTGATTGCATTGTGATAAACGAAAAAGGGAAGTGGTATCGAAACCCTGACTCTCAATTTTTTAAGACTGGAAATGAAGTGTCATGGGGAAGAGAAGGTGTGTTCTAACCACAGAGTTTGCTCTTAAAGTGTGGACTGTGTATCCTCCTATACAAGTGACCTACAAAATATTTATTGTTTAGTCCAGCTTCAGTCTGGCTGGTTAGCTTCAGCTATACAGAGTAACGTCTGTCCTGTAGTTCTCTGGCTATTGTAATCACCAACATGGTATCTGTCATGCGAATTTTATAAAGTCTGCCTTGATATCCAATAGGCAAATTCGTTTCATACACCTCCAGTAGTTACGAGTTCTACAAACGAAAATAGGCTCTCAGTCACAGCTGTGCAAACCTACCATCTTCAGAATAAAATTGAAAGTGACAAGTGTTCAGTTACATGGATTTCAATTGAGTGAAACAAAAATAAACAATTCTCTCAGGAAGGCAATAAGAGAGAAAGTATTCATTCCCTTCAGCTGGGTAGAATGTGTGGACAAGATTATGTATGTGGAACAGTATCTGTAGCCCTTTTTTTGGTATTTCAATAAGAGAGGGTTATAGGGTGAATTATTACAGTTTTTCAGTGGCTGTTTAATGGTAAACTAGGCTGATGTCATATTGACAGGAATATGCTATATTATGAAATCAAAATTTTGCATTTTATGAGTCTCTGGCCAACCATGCTGGAAGGAAAATCCATCATGTCTCTATTTTATATACAAGATCAAACTTCAAAAGAGAATGGAAATTCCAGCTTCTAACACCTATGAGATACTATCATCCTTTTGATGTTTCTTTCCTGTTCGGGCTGCATAATAGGCAAAATTCTGTCATTTTTATCTGTTGTGAGTGAGTAGTTAGATAGACCTCAGTCTCAACTCTAATACTTTATGTAGTGTTTTTCCTTCTTCTTCATGTTTACTCAACAGGGCCTTTCTCTACTTTGATCTTAAAAACTCCAAATGGAAACAATTAACTAAATTTGATTAACAGTGACCAAAGAAGTGTAAAGAGCTAGCTATGGGGTGGGTGGGTGGTAGGGGCAGTGTGTTGTTTGTCTTGAAAATCAATCAGGCACTTCGAGTTGGCATTTTGCTACAAGACACTCTTCAAAAATTTGAAATGCCTGCTCAAAGTGCCCAATTCCCTCTGCTGCCTCTTCTACACTGTCTCTGTCTCCCGGGGGTGAAATAAAACCTAACCTTGGGACAGGGGATCAATGTAGGAGATGGAAGACTCCCTCAAAAATTGGAGAGATCTTCTAAACTGAACTAAGTAAATACATTGCTTCCAGTGTCCTTTACATTTAATGAGAGGGCCTGTCAGGTCTCTCATTGGGTATAAATGACAATGACAGCAGGGATCTTGAGATAGGTCTTGGTCTCCAGAGGACAAATACGCTATCTGCAACACTACGCTGGCAGTTCCTTTTCTTACTGAACTCTGGAAAAGAGGAGAGCCTTCCTTCTTTGAAGGACCCTTTCACCATTTGCTCTACCTTACCTGGCAGAGAGTGTGACAGCATATCTGGCAGCATAGGGCTGCGAGGTGAGAGAGTAGAATTAAGGTGGCCTGGGTGCTATTCAAGATGGGCTATTCCAAGTGGACTGTGACTACTCTGATTCAGCTCACAGGCATTCAAGCAGTGGTAACAGCCTCACTTGAATGTTCTCCCATCCCTAAATTTGTATTTTAACTTGGCCCTGGGTAGAACTATCGCAATTATATTCCCAGGAGCCCTTGTTATAAAAATCTGCAGACCCCAGAATCAGGATTGCTTTATGTGCTTGAAAAATCAACCCTATGGAGGTGGATATAGTCACCACCAAGAGGTTACTCTGGTACCTCAGTGAGAAGTCAGTATGGCTTTTGTGAATGAAAAGGAAGTTGATAAATTGGAAGATAAAAAGGAGAACTTTAAAAATGAGAAAACTTCTAAAGCTGTATAATTAGACTGTTACAATGAAACTCTTTTTAAAAAAATGCACATACTTTTCCAAGTGAAACATGATAAAATTCTTGCCTCCTCCTGTTTCAGACCTTAAACGGTATTATTTTAGAGTTTTAGTTACTATGCATAACTAACGGGTTATACAATTTTGAAAATTCGTTCTAACTATTAGAAAATACGATTATACCAACTTAATGGGGAATTTCTCTACCCCCTAAGCAACTCAAGTTTTACAGACTTTTCTGGTGCTCTCACAGCAAGTCAGGCATAGTTCCCTTTACTGAACTATTCCTGCACTGAGCAGGGGGTTGGACTCGATGGTCTTGTAGGCCCCTTTCAACCCTACTATTCTACGATTCTACTGTTCCTGTAATAATATCATTCTTAGGCCTAATCTATATGTAAGGCAGGTTAAGGTAGTTGAATTCTGAGTGGTAGAATGGACTACCCATGTCTGGCTGCAGGTGGGAGATGGCATTTTTGAATGTTCCCCATAAAAACAAAACCTGTAAGCAGAAAACTAGCCTATCAAGGAGAAATTTTCTAGATCAATCCACTCCCCACTATGATAATTTCCTTCTTATGAGTAACTGTTTACACAAGGGAACATTAAAAATGTAATCTTCCACCTGTAGTCTAAAGTGGGCCAGTCCACTCTACAACCTCAGATGTCTTCTACATGATTTTCCAACTCTGTCTGTAGCAGGTATAAACCAGGCCATTGATTTTAACTATTAGGGCAGGGATGGGGAACCTCTTTCAGCCCAAGGGCCAAATTCAGTTTCTGAGAGGCTCCCAGGGACCACATTCCAGTGGTGGGCAGGGCTGAAGACAAAAGGGGTGGACACAAAAATACCAGCATATTACAGCTTAAAGCTCTTACTGCCAGTAGCTAAGCCGTAGGAGAGGAATTCCAACTGTTTAGAATGGGGAAAAAACTGCACAAAAGCCAGGAAACCACCAAATCATTGGTGGTTGGGGGAAAGGTGGTGGAGGCAGCTAAGATCGCCATTGACTAACATATGGTGGTACACCAGCTGCAATTCTATCTAGAATTGGCAGAATTTGCCTCAGTACAAATTCCCTAGTTAACTCCAGACTAGACTGCTATAATGCACTCTGTGTGGGGTTTCCTTTGAAGATTCTTGGAAGCTTCAGCTAGCACAGAATGGAGTTGCCCAGATAATTTTTGATGGCAAGTGTTCCAAGCATATCGCTTCAATCTTGAAGCAACTGCACTGGCTGCCTAACCACTTCCAAGCCCAATTTAAAGTGCTAGTGTTGAACTTCAAAGCCGTAAATGTTACTTGAAGTTTACTTAAAGGGCCACATGCACACAAATGAGCCTGCCTGGGACTTGAGATCAGCAAAGAGGCCCTGTTCATGGACACATCAGTAGGTGCGAACACACCGCTTTTAGTGGTGGCCTCTCGACTCTGGAACACTGTCCTTTAAGAGACATGGCTCCTTCCCTCTTATCTTTTGGACAGGCCCTAAAGCTTTTTTAAAATTTCAATCTGCCTTTGGATAGGAATGGGATGGCTTTAATTGTTTGCCTTTTAATTAGTCTTAGAACCATTTGCAATGTTATGCTAGTTGTTTGATATGCTTGTGGTGCTCTTTTAGGGCTTCTTTTTAGTATTTAAGAGTTTTAAATAACTATTATTTTTAATGTTGGATATTAATATTTTGTTGTATTCTTTTGTTTAAAACCTTGTTAGTGTGAATTTCTTTGGGAAGACTTTTAATCTTGAAAAGCAGCTTGCAAGTAGGTCTACAAAAATAAATAGTAAATAAGTAAGTAAAGTACTAAAAACACTCTCACAGTTCGCACAATAGTGGCTGGGAAAATAAGCCATGGTGGCTTATTTCCCCCTCCACACATGCTGGTTGTGTCCTAGGGAGATTAGCATAATTACCCTTGGCAGCCCAGCTTGTGTTGTGTGAACCTGGCCAGGGTGGCTTGCTGCTATGGGTAACATGCCACCCAGAATCCTACAACGGCCCATGCAACCAGCATGCACAGAGTGGTTAACAAGCCACAGTGGCTTATTAACCACCCTGTGATCATGTAAACTGGGCCAGTGGCTTAAAGAAGCATAGATTAGAATGTAAGACATCATGTAGCCATGAGAAAGCAATGCCTATTGGCTAAGAAGTTTTGTTCACTGTTAACCATTTAGAGTTGAACAGAAAAGTAAGGGGATCATACAGCGATCTATATGTACTTGGAAGGATGTTCCAGGTATAATGCTATGGCATTATTAATGTAACAGGAGTATTTTATTGCTTCTTTAGCTTCAGTTTTATCAAAGCAAATAGGTAAACTTTAGGAAACTGTACCTTAAAGCTGGAGGGCATGCATTTCTAATTTCCCTTTCTGTTGCAACGATGGAATAAGAAGAAAATAAATTTGGGCAAGGAAGGATTCCACTACAACCCCTGGTTCACTTTTGCTAAATAATTTTGAAATGTTGATCTGATTTTTTTCTAGCCTTATATTTCTTCCAGGATCTGAGTCAAGTCCAATGAGACCTTACACCAAAATAAGCAGTCCTCACTTGAAGGAATACTTGGTCAGGAAGTGTAACATATTGCAGCATCAGCTTATGCTAGACCAGACCACCCTCCTAGCTACCACATATGATTCTATATTTTTGGAATTTACCACTGGAACATTACAAATCCAGTCTGTAAAAATTTGTTCCATCAAACAAAAATGAAAGAATCTTACATACTCATTTCCTGGTGCATAGAATCCAACACCTCCCCCTGCCAAAAAAACAACAACCCTGGGATCTTTAGGGGTGGTTCATGCTGTTAAAAAATGAAATGAATATCTTCAAAACATGCAGTGGTGTGTTCTGCAATCAGACCTAATAGGAGCTGAATGCAGAGGCTATTTGTCTATGCTTCAGTTAGGAAAGCTATGGATACTTCCAATAAATTAGAGAGTTTCCCTGCTGATATCAGATTGAACCTACAATATGCATTTCCAGACAGCTTGCTGACAGCTCAATATTAACATGGTCAAAGTTATCCCTCTTTTTATCTTGAAACTTCCTCTCAATTCCTACTATTCATTGCTGCTATTGAAAATTATACAACACCACTTCAGATCATATCCATTTGATCAACTTTTATTCCTGCCTCCTTTTTCTTCACTTCATACATCTATAGCAGTTATCATATCCTGCTCCTTCTTTTCAGTGAATTCATATTATGACAGAAAGTGGCTGGTTTATTATTATTTTTTTTTTAGCATAACAGCCTTTCCAAACAGAAAATATAATTCAAGGAATGAGAAAAGGAAGAGGAAAAAGAGGCCCATAGAATGGGTCCCATTTTTCCTTAAAAATATGGTCCTAATTTTCTTCCCCCATTATTAAGGACTCTACCAACAATGGCTGATTCTCTTTGTCAATCATAATACAACACAATTTAGGGAGCAATCCTATGGCCGCTAGACAGCAGCTAGATGGCCATAGGATATACTGTTTTCTGGGAACCGACCTTGGAGCCCGTGCTCCGAGGTCGGCTCCCAGAGAACCAACCTCCCCTCACTTCCGCGCTGCCTTGGAGGCAGCAATCGGCTGTCTAGCCAAAAAAGCAGGGCAGGAGAAGTGCAGAGGGAACGATCCCCTCCGTGCTTCTCCTGCCCTGCTTTGGATAGGCAGTCGCCTCCAAGTTCAGAGGCAGCTGCCTATCTAGATAGGATTGCTCTCTTAATTGATTATAATGGAGGAAACATAGATGACTCCACTTATATCATGGCTCATGGTCAAAAACCAGGAGGTTCTTGACTCAACTGACTCCATGCGTGAGTGCACATATAGAACTCCATCCTTTTAAGAAAACCAGCCTTCCCTACAAGCTTTACTGTCTTCTTTTCATTGCATATTGCCAGGCACGCATTTAAGGCAAGTTGCCACTATACAGTTATTTGGGAAACACACAAGCTACCATTTAGACATGTTGTACAAGACAGTACAAAAATACTGTCAATATATATTTTCAGATCATTAAGCACAATTAGGGATACAAACATTTTCAAATGCTCCAGTTTTTTTAAAAAAAATTAGTAGATACAAAAATCTATTATTCAGAATATAGATTTAATTGAAAGAGCAATATCTAACATACCTATTTAAAAGTATTTTAATACTTCGATTGTTGTAAAACAAGATGGGTATACACAATTTTAATCTTTTTCTAACAGATCATTATGATGCATTAGAGATAAGCAGTTCTAAAATATTAAATCCATGAGCTCAAAGTTCAATGAATAATTATGAATGAAAAATACAAGGTAATGTAGAGAGCTGCAACTAAAGATTTGATATGCTTCTGGCAGCAGCCTTTTCCTGTATTTGTTACATTGATGCTTGACTGCTGCTATGGCTTCTAATTAATGGCTTCCCTTAATTAACCTTATGAACACATGAATCCATCAGATCAATATCCACTGAGCCCAGCACTGCCTATTCTAACTGGCAGTTGCTCTCTGAAGTCTCAAACAGAGATAGAGCTTTGTCAATCCTGCTGCCAGCTATCCTTTTTAACTGGTGATGTGAGGAATTGAACTTGGGACCTTCTACATGAAAGTAATGTATATGCGTTCGCCCTTCCTCTTCAGAGGCCGCTAGGAAGCCAATGCCACTGTTACGTAAATAGAGCAGCCCCCTTGTGAAAGGAATGGATCACCAAGAGTCCAGGTATCAGTGTACTACAGGCATCACAACACCATTGATCAGGGGTTCCAACAGCTTCCTACCATATGTCCTTCAATCAGGTACAATGAGGCAACCCCTCATCCCCATTTACCCTGTCTCCTTTCATGTCAAGGGCATTGAATAACAAAAGACTTAGTATTAGATTCCATTAGCAGTTAACGTATTTCCATTTTGCTCCAAGATCAATTCCATTGTGAGAATTTTCAAGAAAGCTTTTAATACAAATACAATAGAGATTAAGTTGAAAACTTAAACTATACCTTTCAGAAAGGGGGGGGAGTGTGAATTATGCTTTCAAGGAAGAGAATGGGAAATCTCATCTATCACCCGTAATTATCCATTTTCACGCCAAGGTAGGAAACAAAAGTGAGGAATAAGTTGTTGTTGTTGTTCAGTCGTTCAGTCGTGTCCGACTCTTCGTGACCCCATGGACCATAGCACGCCAGGCCTTCCTGTCCTGCGCTCTCTCCCGGAGCGTGCTCAAGTTCATATTCATTGCATCCGTGATGCTATCTAGCCATCTCATCCTCTGCCGTCCCCTTCTCCTTTTGCCTTCAGTCTTTCCCAGCATCAGGGTCTTTTCCAGGGAGTTTTCTCTTCGCATTAGGTGGCCAAAATATTTCAGCTTCAGCTTCAGTCTCTGTCCTTCCAATGAGCACTCAGGGTTGATTTCCTTTAGGATGGACTGATTTGACCTCCTTGCAGTCCAGGGGACTCGTAAGAGTCTTCTCCAGCACCACAGTTCGAAAGCATCAATTCTTCGGCGCTCAGCCTTCCTTATAGTCCAGCTCTCACAGTCATACATTACTACTGGGAAAACCATAGCTTTGATTAGACAGACCTTTGTCGGCAAGGTGATGTCTCTGCTTCTTACTATGCTGTCTAGGTTGGCCATAGCTTTCCTCCCAAGGAGCAAGCGTCTTTTAATTTCAGGGCTACAGTCACCGTCTGCGGTGATCTTGCAGCCCAAGAAAGTAAAATCTGTCACTGCTTCCATTTCTTCCCCTTCTATATGCCAGGAAGTGATGGGGCCAGATGCCATGATCGTCGTTTTTTTAATGTTGAGTTTCAAACCAGCTTTTGCACTCTCCTCTTTCACCCTCAACAAGAGGCTCTTTAGATCCTCTTCGCTTTCTGCCATTAGGGTGGTATCGTCTGCATATCGGAGGTTGTTGATAATTCTCCCAGCAATCTTAATTCCGACCTCTGATTCATCCAACCCGGCATTTCTCATGATGTACTCTGCATATAAGTTAAATAAGCAGGGTGACAATATGCAGCCTTGTCGTACTCCTTTCCCAATTTTGAACCAATCGATTGTTCCATGTCTGGTTCTGACTGTTGCTTCTTGACCCTCGTACAGGTTTCTCAGGAGACAGGTAAGGTGGTCCGGTACTCCCATCACTTTAAGAATTTGCCACAGTTTGTTGTGATCCACACAATCAAAGGCTTTAGCGTAGTCAATGAAGCAGAAATAGACGTTTTTCTGGAATTCTCTTGCTTTCTCCATGATGCAGCGAATGTTGGCGATTTGATCTCTAGTTCCTCTGCCTCTTCTAAACCCAGCTTGTACTTCCGGTAGTTCTCGGTTCACATACTGCTGAAGCCTAGCTTGTAGGATTTTGAGCATCACCTTGCTGGCATGTGAAATGAGCGCAATTGTGCGGTAGTTTGAACACTCTTTGGCGTTGCCCTTCTTTGGAATTGGAATGTAAACTGACCTTTGCCAGTCTTGTGGCCACTGTTGAGTGTTCCAGATTTGTTGGCATATTGAATGCAGCACTTTAACAGCATCATCTTTTAGGATTTTAAATAGCTCGGCTGGAATACTGTCATCTCCGCTAGCTTTGTTGTTACTAATGCTTCCTAAGGCCCACTTGACTTCACTCTCTAGGATGTCCGGCTCAAGTTCAGTGACCGCACTATCATGGCTATCAGGGACATTCAGATCTTTCCTGTATAGTTCTTCTGTGTATTCTTGCCACCTCTTCTTAATCTCATCTGCTTCTGTTAGGTCCCTGCCTTCTTTGTCCTTTATCATGCCCATCTTTGCACAAAACGTTCCCTTGAGATCTCCAATTTTCTTGAAGAGATCTCTAGTCTTTCCCATTCTGTTGTTTTCCTTGATTTCTTTGCATTGTTCATTTAAGAAGGCCTTCTTGTCTCTCCTTGCTATTCTCTGGAACTCTGCATTCAGTTGGGTATATCTTCCCCTTTCTCCCTTGCTTTTCGCTTCCCTTCTTTCGTGAGTTACTTGTAAAGCCTCATCAGACAGCCACTTTGCTTTCTTGCATTTCTTTTTCTTTGGGATGGATTTCGTTGCTGCCTCCTGAACAATGTTACGGACCTCCGTCCATAGTTCCTCAGGCACTCTGTCTATCAGGTCTAATCCCTGAAATCTATTCCTCACCTCCACTGTATATTCATAAGGGATATGATTTAGGTCATACCTGAACGGTTTAGTGGTTTTCCCGACGTTCTTCAATTTAAGCCGAAATTATGCAAGAAGCAGATCATGATCTGAGCCACAGTCAGCTCCAAGTCTTGTTTTTACTGACTGTATGGAGCTTCTCCATCTTTGGCTGCAAAGGACATAATCAATCTGATTTCGATATT
Source organism: Heloderma suspectum (assembly GCF_057233095.1). Classification (NCBI taxonomy): domain Eukaryota; kingdom Metazoa; phylum Chordata; class Lepidosauria; order Squamata; family Helodermatidae; genus Heloderma; species Heloderma suspectum. The sequence goes on along the minus strand of NC_139460.1, from coordinate 72,063,883 downwards.
GACCATCTGGTGACGTCCATGTGTAGAGTCGCCTCTTGTGCTGTTGGAAAAGAGTGTTTGCTATGATCAGCATGTTCTCTTGGCAAAACTCTATTAGCTTTTGTCCTGCTTCATTTTGTACACCAAGGCCATGCCTGCCTGTTATCCCGGTGATTTCTTGACTTCCTACTTTAGCATTCCAATCCCCTATGATGAAGAGGACATCTTTTTTTGGTGTTAGTTCTAGAAGGTGTTGTAGGTCTTCATAGAACCGATCAACCTCAGCTTCTTTGGCCTCAGTGGTTGGGGCATAGTCTCGAATTACTGTGATGTTGAATGGTTTGCCTTGGATTCGTACTGAGATCATTCTATCATTTTTAAGATTGTACCCCAATACTGCTTTTCCCACCCTTTTGTTGACTATGAGTGCTACTCCATTTCTTCTAAGGGATTCTTGCCCACAATAGTAGATATGATGGTCACCTGAATTAAATTCGCCCATGCCTGTCCATTTTAGTTCGCTGATTCCCAAGATGTCGATGTTCAATCTTGCCATCTCATGTTTGACCACCTCCAGCTTACCTTGATTCATTGATCTGACATTCCAGGTTCCTAAACAATATTGTTCTTTACAGCATCGGATTTTCTTTTCACCACCAGACACATCCACAGCTGAGTGTCCTTTCGGCTTTGGCCCAGCCGCTTCACTCTTTCTGGCGCTACTTGGAAATACCCTCTGCTCTTCCCCAGTAGCATACTGGACACCTTCCGACCTGAGGGGCTCATCTTCCGGCGTCATCTATTTTAGCCTTGTGATACGTTCCATGGGGTTTTCTTGGCAAGAATACTGGAGTGGGTTGCCATTTCCTTCTCCAGTGGACCACATTTTGTCAGAACTCTTTGCCATGACCTGTCCATCTTGGGTGGCCCTGCATGGCATAGCTTATGGCTTCACTGAGTTACGCAAGCCCCTTCGCCACAACAAGGCAGTGATCCATGAAGGGGGAGGAATAAGAGATACATATATTTTAAAATGCTATAGTATATTAACACTATCAGCTATGCGACCTTGAAAAACTCACAATTTCCAGAAATGGTTGTTTACAAAGCACATACTTTACTTTTATATTATAAAAAGATTATCTAAATACCAAATTAGCCAGGACCTGAAAAGTATATTACACTGAAAATTTGCCCTAAATTAAACCTGAATAAAACCAGACTTTCCTCAATTGGAGTTTTAATAATACTTGCTATTGCCATTTACCTTCAAAGTTCAGAATGCATTACATTACTATTATCTCTGTACTGTGGCTCTCTTAGTAATGTACGCCTCTAGAAAAATTATTTCCCAAAGGTTTAAAAAGAATACAGCAGGACAGTACTGGAAAGAATACAGCAGGACAGTACTCTATAAGATGATTCTAAAGTCATAACCTGTAAAATAAACACACCTTCTTGAATAGCTCTACTCATTCCATGGATTTTGAATTGACCTCATACTAACTTGTAATACTTGGTTTGTTGAGCACAGATCTGGGCTGCAAGCTAAAAGATACTTAAAACTGGCATACTTCCTTAAACATAGTACTACTGATTTCAATAACACAACAGTTGAATGGAAATTGCTGGTATTTCCATGTTGTGTTAGTCAGTTTGAGAACTGTACTACTTGTCAGCCATTGTAGATTAAGGAAATACAATTTTTCTTATCATTATCTCACATCACGTTGCTTCTTTTTTGTGCATTTTTGTTCATTTTCTTATCAGTTAACCTTTTGGTAACATTTTAAATAGGATGTTAACAATTATAGGCCAGTGGCCAACATCCCCTTCCTGGGCAAGGTGCTTGAGCGGGTGGTTGCAGGACAGCTCCAGGCACTGTTGAATGAAACGGATTATCTAGATCCATTTCAATCGGGCTTCAGGCCTGGTTTTGGAACGGAAACTGCCTTGGTCGCCCTGTGGGATGACCTCTGCCAGGACAGGGACAGGGAGAGTGCGACCCTGTTGATTCTCCTGGACCTCTCAGCGGCTTTCAATACCATCGACCATGGTATCCTTCTGGATAGGTTGTCTGGGTTAGGAGTTGGAGGCACTGCACTACAGTGGTTCCGCTCCTACTTGGATGGCCGATTCCAGAAGGTGGTGCTGGGAGATTATTGCTCTGTGCCATGGCAATTGTGCCATGGGGTTCCACAGGGCTCTATTTTATCCCCCATGCTGTTTAACATCTACATGAAACCGCTGGGGGAGGTTATCCGGAGGTGTGGGCTGAGGTGCCATCAATATGCAGATGACACCCAGCTCTACCTCTCTTTCTCATCAAAACCAGGTGAGGCAGTGGCTGTTCTGAATCAGTGCCTGGGCACGGTAATGGACTGGATGAGGGCCAATAAACTGAAACTCAATCCAGACAAGACGGAGGTACTGTTAGTGGGTGGTTCATCTGCCCGGCTAGGTGATATTCAACCTGTTCTGGAGGGGGTTGCACTCCCCCTAAAGGATCAGGTTCATAGTTTGGGGGTGCTCTTGGATCCAGAACTGTCACTTGAGGCACAGGTGAACTCAGTGGCATGGAGCACTTTTTATCAGCTTAGGCTGGTATACCAACTACGCCCTGATCTGGACACAGATAGCCTAGCTACAGTTATCCATGCTCTGATAACTTCTCATCTGGATTACTGCAATGCGTTATACATGGGGCTGCCTTTGAAAACAGTCCGGAAACTTCAGCTGGTCCAAAATAGGGAAGCAAGATTGTTAACAGGGACTGGCCTGCAAGCTCATATTACGCCAGTACTTTTCCAGCTGCACTGGCTGCCAGTCCATTTCCGGGCCCGATTCAAAGTGCTGGTGTTAACATTTAAAGCCCTTAACGGCTTGGGGCCAGGTTACCTGAAGGATCACCTCCTCCCATATGTGCCTGCCCGGACTTTAAGATCATCGTCAGCGGCCCTTCTCCGTGAGCCCCTGCCAAAGGAAGTGAGGCGGGTGGCTACTAGGAGGAGGGCTTTTTCTGCTGTGGCACCCTGGCTGTGGAATGATCTCCCTAGTGAGGTTCACCTGGCGCCTACATTGTATTCCTTTCGGTGCCAGTTGAAGACCTTTTTATTTTCCCAGGCATTTTAGCTTTCTAAATTTTTATCTTTGCTGTTTTAAATCTGTATTTTAAACTCCTGCACTGCTGCTAGATTTTACTGTGGTTGTATTGTTATATTGTGGTTTTAATGTTCTATATATTTTAAATTGTTTTATTGTGTGTTTGGTTTTAATTTTTGTGAACCGCCCAGAGAGCTTCGGCTATTGGGCGGTATAGAAATTAAATAATTAAATATATAAATAAAATTTAAATATCTCTCAGACATTTAGGCTACAGCTGTACTTCAAAATTCACCAACTTTTCAATTAGTTTATTATCATGGCATTAGTAAACTAAGCCTAGAAAGAGGAGTTATGGGCAAGTCTGTTGTTAAATGTCCATCTGTGGGTTCTTTCATGATACAGGTATGAATGAGGTACTAATCTTCTCATCAGAGCATGGGGAATCAAGTTTTGAATGGTGACAGGCTCAGAACCTCTTCAGTTACGAGGTACAGGGAGGAAACAAAATGGCCACCACCTAAAATATTTTTCCCATTTATCCGTGGGTTCCTTGATGATACAGGTATGAGTGTGGTACCAATCTTCTTGTTAGAGCATGGGGAATGAAAACAAAATGGCCACTGCCTAAAACTGTTTTTTCTCATTTATCTTGTTAACTGTTGCTTCTACAACAAAATTGACTATTATCTAAATTGTTCCTCATAAAATTTTCTACAAAAAATGTTATTGTAGACACTTGGGAGTTGGATCATCAGATGACCCTGGGTGTCCCCACTTTTGTGTTGGACCTCTGCTCAGGTCTAGGCCCACCCATGACCTCAGTACCAGAGGGGAGGGTGCTACCAGTCACCCTTGCCCTCCTCCTCTGGTTCCCACTCACTCAGACCTCCTGGTCTCATAAGCACAGGGAATCTGTCCTGATTGGCCATCCCTCCCCTTCCATATATAGCCCCATTCCAGCCTCCTTCCCCTGTTTCTCTATTATCCACTTCCCATTTGGCTGTTCTATTCTCCATCTCAGTGGTTCTGGGTCCTCCAACATCTACAGCCATTTCTGGGTTCTTCCCCTGTCACATCCTGTCTCTCTGGCATGTCCTCCCAGGCAACCTCTGGTGAGTGCTCCTCGGTCTTTCTGTCAGGGGGGGCTGGTGGGAGAGGCAACAGCTTGGTGGCTTCACAGTTGTTACCAATTTTTTTTCTAGCAGTAACCCTCTACCTGCAAATTAAATGGCATTTTCTCTCAGCATGTCTGTTGCAAGTATATACAGTACTATATAATGAACTATTAATATAGAATCAAAAAAAGTAGAGTTGGAAGGGGCCTTGAAGACCTTCTAGTCCAACCCCCTGTCCATTGTAGGACAAACCACAGCCACCCTGGTGTTCCTAAGGGAGGAAAAAGTACAAATTACACTTGACCAATCTGTGTAACCTGGAAAAAAAATCCTCCCTGAATTGTTGGCTGAATGTGATTTGTGCTCATCAGCTATAATGAAACCAATCCTTGATGGAAAACATGTAAGGAGAGCTAAAGAAGCCCACATGACTACACTGTCTGCACTTACCATTCTATTTCATGAAGAATATGAGGTTAAAAACTATGGAATACTGCACAGTTTGAGACCTCTTCTACAAGATGTGGTCGAAGCATTGAGTGCTGGGAATAAAGACAGGCTTAAAGAGGCACATAGCATATTAGTTTCTGCTATCAAAGATGAGGAAATTGTTGAAAAACTGAAAGAATTTGCTGTGAGCAGAAAGGAGAAGGAACCAGTTTTCAAACTAGCATGCCCTTATGTGGATATGGTGTAAACAATATTTTGCTTCATCAGAGCTGTAAGAACATCAGTCTGGATGCTAGGCTTGACCTCCCTTCATGATTTTAACAAGTACTTCTTTGCATTCAATAGACAAAATTATGCACGGATGATTACTCTGTACCTTTCCCAAATAGATAAGTGATCCAGACATTTGGGAGCATTTCATGGAAGGGAGGTGGGTGGTTAAAAGAAGTGTGGTGCCATTCTGTGATCTTGGAGTGGATGAAGCACTTGAGCATCAAAAGAGAAAGCTGAAAGTCCAAGGAGAACTAGTTGGTATAACACTTAATGACAATGCTAGGAATCGCTTTTGCCTTGCTAATCTGGAATTGACTCGAATTGCAAATGAAACAGAAAAAATGATTGGGAGAAGTACTTCGGAACAACAACAAAAAACCAGCATGAAGTTTCCCTTAAAGTTTAACAACGTCAGAATTCCAACATATTGAAATTTAAGGAAGCCTTTCAAACGTCAACAAAGCCTTTTTATTGTAAAAGTGAAGAGCTTATTCACATTCGCATTCAACGTGTCTTCCCCAAAGAAGTGCAGGTTTCCTTGGACCACGTGGCGGAAGTTGGTAAAGAATTTCCTGCAGCAGCAAGTGCAGACCAATAACATAATCCTCTGGGCCCCAATGAAAAAATGTGAACTGAAAATCTGTAAATTAGTAGCAAAGAAAGTAAACATTGTTCTGAAAGAGAAAACAGTAACTATAAAGACTGACATGTCTCTGATTTCAAGGTTATTAATTGCATCAAGAAGCAGACTGGACACAGATATTAAGTCAAACTTAAGTCAGTATGAGTTTTCAGCACTTCTACGATCTTTGTTTGCTGCTGATGGGAAGATACATCATTGCCTGCTAAATATAAGCTTATGGTAGTATTGGAATCTTTACCTAATACATCTAGACAAAATGCAGATGAAAGTAGTTCTACAATGGCTATTTCCTGTTATGGATGTAAGAAAGTCACTTACTTTTTCAAAGGGTGACATTTGCGGTGGGGGGGGAGGCGCTCTGTCCCTCCCCCCAAAATTCTGGCCGGGGGGGAGGCACTCCGTCCCTCCCCCCCAAAATTCTGGCCAGGGGGGGAGGCGGTCCATCCCTCCCCCCAAAAAATTCTGGCCAGGGGGGAGGCACTCCATCCCTCCCCCCCCGAATCCTGGCTGGCCGGCTCTGCAAATGGCGGCGGCCGTAGCTGCCGCCGTTTGCATCCCTGCAGTCAGCCGTGATAGGCTACGTAAATGTTTACGCCTATCATGGCTGATTTAAAAGAAAGAAAAAAAAAGCACGTATGCAAATGGCGGCGCCCATGGGCGCCGTCATTTGCGTTCCTTATTTTGGCACGTCTTAGTCTACGTAAACATTTACGTAGACTAAGATGGCGAAAATAAGGGGAACGCAAATAGCGTAGACGCTATGCTATTTGCGTTCCCCTTATTTTCGCCGTCTTAGTCTACGTAAATGTTTACGTAGACTAAGATGTGCCAAAATAAGGAACGCAAATGACGGTGCCCATGGGCGCCGCCATTTGCGTACGCGCGGGGTTTTTTTCTTTTAAATCAGCCGTGATAGGCTATGTAAACATTTACGTAGCCTATCACGGTGTTTTTTAAAAATCTAGCCGTGATAGGCTACGTACATCTTTACATAGCCTTTCACGGTTTTTTGTTTTTTGTTTTTGTTTTAACTGGAAATGGTGGCGGCGGCAGCTGGTCGGAAGACCAGCCGCCGCATCCACCGCCGCCAGGAAGATTCGCCAAAGGTAAGTCCCGTCCCAAGGGAGGGCGGGGGGGCAGACCGTTCCGCCACCGATTTCGGGGGGCCGAATGCACTGGCATTCGGCTTCCCCGAGATTCGTGGCAAAATTCTCTGACATCCCTATTTCCTGTGAGGATGTTAGTCCACCGCAAGAAAAGGTAGCATTAGTAGATGGCATGGCTATTCTTCACATTTACAACCAGCCTTCTTCTGTTAAAATATGTCAAGAGCACACTTTTGCAAATGGATGGGTAAAAAATTCCACATCTGTAATGAAGTGTACGTGGTTTTTGACTGGTACAAAATTGACTTCCTAAAATGTGAAATGAGAGAGATTCAACAAAAAGGATCAGGGACAATCCAGTATAAAATCTTACCTGAAACAAAAATTTCAAACACTCCAATGCATAAACTATTGGCCCATGATAAAAGATGAACTGACTACATTCTTTGCTGAACACTTCATTGAGTATGGTAGAACTAAGGGAAAAATATATGTTGTCAGTTGGAGAGACAGTTCACCTGCATCACATGGTGTCGATGTTTCATCTAGGGATGTATGAAAGTCACTTACCTGGTCTCGCAGCTTGCTTCGCGGTGGGGGGGAGGCGCTTCGCTTCTCCCACCTGAAGTTCAGGCCGGGGGGGGAGGCTTCCCGCCTCGCCCGGCCAAAATTCAGGCCGGGGGGGAGGCTTCCCTCCTCGCCCGGCTGAAATTCAGGCCGGGGAGAAGTGCCCCATCTCCCTGGCCGCGAAACAAAAAGTAAAAAAAACCAAAAAGACCCCGTGATAGGCTACGTAACGATTTGCTAGATCTGCAAAGACAGCCGTGATAGGCTACGTTAATCGTCACGTAGCCTATCATGGGAGACTTTAAAAAAAAAAAAGCGCCATTCGCGTTCCTTATTTGGTCCCTGTAGTCTACGTAAAGATTTACGTAGACTACAGGGACCAAATAAGGAACGCGAATGGCGGCTCCCTATGGGGGCCGCCATTTGCGTACACTTTTTTTTTTTTTAAGTCACCCATGATAGGCTACGTGACGATTAACGTAGCCTATCACGGCTGACTCTGCAAATCTAGCCGTGATAGGCTACGTTAATCATTACGTAGCCTATCACAGGGGCGTTTTGTTTTTTTTTACTTTTCTTGTAATGGCGGCGGTGGCAGCCAGTCAAAAGACCGGCTGCCGCCCCAGCCCCTGACGAACACCTGCCGAACCGCCGCCGGGGCCCGCCGCCGGAAGCGACATTCGTGAAAGGTAAGTCCCATCCCGGGGGGGGGGGTGGATAATTTCTCCCCGAACCTTCGGAGGACTGAATGCGTTGGCACTCAGCCCCCCGAAGTTTCGGGGAGAAATTCTCCCCCATCCCTAGTTTCATCCCTTTTCAGTACACGGGAGGAGGCAGACACTAAGATTAGACTTCATGGAGTGTATTTGAATCAAAGTCGTGCATGTGTACTCACCTGACAATGACGTTATGGTTTTGTCACTTCAGCAATATCCCATTCTTCCACAGGAGTTTGGTATTTATCTTGGTCATGGGATGAAAAGGTATGTTGAGCTAGCTCCTATCTACAAAGCACAAGAACCACTAAAAGCTTCTGCACTTCCTGGATTACATGCACTATCTGGTGCAGATGTAGCAGGTTCATTTGCTAATGTGGGGAAATTAAAGTGGTAGAAGGCATTTAATTTAGTGAACAGTAAGTTACTAGAAGCTTTGGCCAAACTGGACACCACCCGCTCTCTTCCTGAAGGTCTCCGGGATGCTTTAGAAGCCTTTGTTTGCCACCTGTACATCCCAAAAACAACGATGACTGATATAGGAGCTGAATGATGGTGATTATTCTCAAAAAAACAATGTTATGATAGCCTTCCTCCAACCAAAGGAGCACTACACCCAGCCCTACTAAGAGCTCACCTTCAGGCTCCCCAGTGGAATCACGATATCATTCAGCATCCTAATATTCATCCAACAGAATGAGGATGGAGACAAGTTTGGAAACCTTATGAACTAGTTGTGTGTACAATGCCCTATGTTCTGGGGCTTATACTTGAACATTGACACTGCTCCTGCAACCAAAGGAAGTGTTCTCCTCCATGCACCTGTCAGGCTAATGGTCTCAAGTGTACAGAATTGTGAAGGAGACCTTGATTGGTATGACAATTTGGGAGAGGTTGAAGATGAAGTCGATGACTTGAGTGGTATTTCTGATGAGAGTGATGATGATTGTGGTTGTTGCGATGGCCTTTCTCAAACATCTGGGCAAACTATAGCTTGTTCTTTTTTTCATTTTTAAATCCTTAAGGTGCTGGACCACATTAGGTAATTTGGGTAATTTAGCCACCATTTTGTTTTTATACTTTGATGTCTACACTGTTTTGGCAATATATGCCTCAATAAACAATTTACAATGCAAATAACAACAAAAATAAGCTGCAATAACTATTTTCCAGTAACAATGAAATTTTAAAAAATTCTGACCACCGTTTAGTTTTTTTTCCTGTAACTCATAACGGAAGAGATTCTGAGCCTATCACCATTCAACACTTGATTCCCCATGCGATAATGAGAAAATTGGTACCATACTCATACCTGTATCATCAAGGAACCCACAGAAAAATGGGAAAAACTGTTTTAGGTGGTGGCCATTTTGTTTTCTCCCTGTAACTCATAACTGAAGAGGTTCTGAGCCTATCACCATTCAAAACTCGATTCCCCATGCTCTAACCAGAAGATTTTTACCTCACTCATACTTGTATCATCAAGGAACCCACAGGCCCCCATTTTTGTACATTTGAATGCAGACTAGCAGCTGAGGATCTCCAACAGAAAAATCTTGGCAGTCTCAAATTTACAGTTCCCAGAGTTACTTGGAAGGAAGCCGTCACAGTTAAAGCAGCTTAAAACTAGTATAATTTGTAGTGTTCTGTACCCTTATTGAAATGAAGCAATGTTATTTTGAGAGGAGAAGGAAGGCTGAAATGTATTTAAGGTTAACAATTGTAGAAAACCCATTCAGAACTGACCTATCAAATATCTCTCCTCTTCCTTGAAAAAGGAAGACTATGCAAAGCTGTAAATGAGTTGAGACAGCCCACTTTAGTTCAAGGAAAAGGTATGTTCCCACTCTTTTGCATTTCAGTGTTCTTTCTTTATAAAGAAAGCCCTCTGTGACAGAGAAAGAAGAGTGTTATGCTTACATGTCTGATTTATTTTATTCACCTCTTTAGGGGAACTCTAGTACTTGTTTGAGGTACAGAAGGATTTATTGTGTCACTTGCACTAAGATCTCCCTCTGGAGAGATCAAATTTTCATGTCTCTATTCCTCTATAAAGAGAATAGATGGGCAGACTAAGTTGTAAGATCATGTTTCTTCACTGTCCACATTCTTTTGTCCATCCACTAAAGCCCAGTCTGTGGTGATATTCCAGACAGAGACTGCTTCTTTTCCCAGGGTAGTAGTTTCCAATAGCTATATATACTGTATAGGTTTCTCAATACTATTGCAGCATTAAACAATTACATTACAAGTGGAACACTCCTACATTTGTTCTTTTCCCCTTTAAACTGAAAAACGGATAGTTCATGTTTCTGATTAAACCTGGAGTGAAATAATGCTAGCCCTAGCCAACATAGCCAGATTCATACACAAAGTAAAATTAAAGCATTTTTTTGTTTTATGTTGGACATCTAATTATTTGCAAAAGGAATTATTTGTGTCTTCCCATATCCAGCTAACCCCAGAAGTGAATGGATAGCCTTTTCAACTAGCTCACAAGTCATCTAATAACAACAAAGAAGAAAAAACCCTACTGAGCCCACAAGCAAATCGCATCCAAGAAGGAACTATGAACTGTCAATGTAGAGAAAAATCATGTAAAATTTCAGAGGACTGTACAAATTATGCACACAGCCAGGAAACAAATGTTGTTACAAGATAGAGACCTGGCCACCAAGACCCCATTTTCTGCTATGCCAAACAAGGTTTATTTCATCTGTAAGAAAATTCCATTCTAATATGTGCTGCACTGAATTTTCAAGAGTTTCCATTTTTGCTGGAAAAGCTGCCATGTTCCAGCCCTCCCCCATCTGCAGGCATGGTGGATGCCGTATCAGCCTGCCCTTGGGCTTCCGGATGCTGCTTTTAAATGCTAGATTGGTTCAGAATAAGACATCCATTATCCATGACTTAGTGGATGACACAGCTGATCTGGCATGCATAACCAAGACCTGACTGGGTGAGCAGGGAGGTCTCTCTCAGCTCTCCCCACCATGGGTACTTGGTTCAGCATCAGGGTAGGCTTGAGGGCTGGGAGGGAGATGGTGAGCAGGAGAGATGGTGATTGAAGCTTCAGTCTCTTTGTCATGGTCAGATCACCAGCTGAGATTTAGATTTACTGAAGCTTTTCCCCCCTGTAAGGGTGGGGGACCTATTAAGATGGTCAGCCTATGGAAGTTAATACCCTGGATGGTTTCCAGAGGGCTCTGAGGTTTCTGGCTGATATGGCTGTTTCTTCTATCAAAATCCTGGTTGATCTGTGGAATGCAGAAATGACCTGGGTGGTTGACACAATGGCTCCTGAATGCCCTCTCCAGAGTAGAGCTTGTACTGCTCTGTGGTATATCCCGGAGCTCAGAGCGATGAAACAAAATAGGAGACAGGTGGAGTACAGATGGCAAACTCCTTGTAGATGCAATCGACCACTGGTATGTGCCTATGGTAAAGTATATTCAGGGGCAGTGAGGGTGGCAAAAAACCAATTATCTTGCTGCCTCTATTGAATCCTCTATGTGCCACCCAGCACAGCTTTTCAGAGTCGTCCGGGGGCTATTACATGCTGGCCCTAAGGACACTGTAGACGCATCTGAGGCTCACTGTAATTCATTTGCTAGTCACTACCAGGATAAAATCCCCTGCATTTCAAGACATTTTGATTCAATCACACTGAGTCCACCCTCTGCTGCCTCCTACAGGTATATATAGGGCGTGGCACACAGAGGCAGCGCCTCTGTACGCACCTCAGCGTTGGGCAAAGTGCAATGCTAAGTGCGCACAGAGCATCACACTTGGAGTTGCACGCAGGAGTGCACAACAGAGTCCCCACCACCACCTTGGGAGATGCAGGTACAACAGCAAAAACGGCAGCAGGAACATCTACTCCTGCGGGGAGGTACTCCTACCTAACCTTCTCCAGTGTACCAATCTGTAATGCAGGATAGTGCCATCAGCTAACCATAACCTGGAATGTGGTTTTAGAGGGCCTGAAATGTGTTTACCAGTGGAGGAAATTGGAGCCACTATAGGTGTTATGGTGGTGGGAGGCGATGACATCAGGACAGGGGAAGGCGATTGAGACACCTGCATACTCTATCCCCTTCCAGTCTGCCTTCCAACCTCAGAAGTTCTGGTGGCTTGCCTGTGGCCCCCTCTAGCCTGAAAGTGCTGATGATGAATGCCAGGTCAGCTGCTCAAAAAGGTAATATCATTTCTGAACGTATAGCTGAAGAACAGACCAACCTGGCTTGTGTTACTGAAGCCTGGTTGGATGAATGGGGAGGAGTCAGTCTCTCCCAAATGTGTCTGCCAGGATTTCTTGTGCAGCACCATGCTCCACTAGAGGGGTGGGAAGGGGAGTGGTGGCCTTGGTCTATAGGGATTCTATCCCTCTGGTTAGGTGCCCTATCCAACCGTCAGCCAGTTTGGAGTGTCTGTACCTGGTGTTGGGCACCCGAGACAGGATAGGGATTCCCTTGGTGTACCGCCCACCCTGCTGCCCAACAGTCTCCCTGCCTGAACTGACTGAGATGGTCTTGATCATGATGTTGAGGTCCCCAAAGCTTATGATTTGGGTGGACTTTAATATTTATGCTGAGGCTACTTTGTCGGGAGCAGCTCAGGACTTCATGGCTGCCATGTCAACCAGGGCCCTGTCTCAAATAATATCTTGCCCAACACATGTGGCAGGACACACTTTGGACCTGGTTTTTCATGCTGGATTGGAAGAAAATGATCTGCGGGTGGGGGAGCCAGTAGTGACTCTTTTGTCATGGACAGGTATCTGATCAGTTTTGACCTTCAGGCCACCTGCAACCTCCGCAGGGGTGGGAGACCAAATTTCATGGTCTGCCCCCTGAGACTGATGAATCCAGATGGATTCTGGAGGTCTCTTGGGGATTTTCCTGCAGGTTTAGCTGGCGGTCCTGCCGAGGTCCTGGTCACCACTTGGAATGAGGAGATGACCCGGGCTATCAATATGATCAGTACCAAATGTCCTCGACCTAGTTGTAGAACCATGTCAGCTCTTTGGTATTCCAAGGAGCTGTGGGCGATGAAACCGCTGTGTCAATGATTAGAGTGCAAATGGCGGAAGACTCGGAATGAATACAATCGAACACAGGTAAGAATCCACTTGCGATCTTATTCTATGGCAGTGATGGCGGCAAAGAAATCCTACTTCTCTGCCACCATTGCATCTCCTCAGTATCGTCCAGCAGAGCTCTTTTGTGTGGTTAAAGGCCTCTTGGGTGCAGGCCTTGGAACACAAAAACTCGAACCCTCAAAGGCCTGCTGTGAACAATTTGCCAGACACTTTGCAGATAAAACCGCTAATATTCATGCTGACTTGGATGTAGGGATGTACGAAAGTCACTTACCTTTTAATGAAATTGATTTGTGGGGGGGGGGAGGCGCTCTGTCCCTCCCCCTGAAATTCTGGCCGGGGAGGAGGCGCACCATCCCTCCCCCCCGAAATTCTGGCTGGGGGGGAGGCGCTCCGTCCCTCCCCCCCGAATCCTGGCTGGCCGGGTGCGCAAATGCGTCCCTGCAGTCAGCTGTGATAGGCTACGTAAATGTTTACGCAGCCTATCACGGCTGATTTAAAAGGAAAAAAAAGTGAAAAAAGCGAAAATAAGGGGAACGCAAATAGCATAGACACTACGCTATTTGCGTTCCCCTTATTTTGACACGTCTTAGTCTACGTAAACATTTATGTAGACTAAGACGGCGAAAATAAGGGGAATGCAAATAGCGTAGACAATACGCTATTTGCATTTCCCTTATTTTTGCCGTCTTAGTCTAGATGAAACCTCTTGTTTTCATCTGCACATCCCAGGGAGGTGTGGAACTCCTGAACCAATGTCTGGAGGCTGTTTTGGGATGGATGTGGTGGAACAAGCTGAAACTTAATCCAGACAAGCTGGAGGTACTGTGGCTTGGGAAACCAACTACTTCAGATAGAGGTTTACAACTGGTCTTAGATGGGGTTGCACTCCCCTGAAAGACCAAGTGTGCAGTCTGGGAGCCCTCATGGACTCTGAGCTAACTGGGAAAGCCCAGGTGGCTTCAGTGTCCAGGAGTGCTTTTTACCAGCTTAGGCTGGTATGCCAACTGTGGCCCTATCTGGAGAGGACAGACCTTGCCTCAGTTATCCATGCATGAGTGACATTCAGCCTGGACTGCTGTAATGCACTGTACGTGGGGCTGCCTTTGAAGACAGTTCAGAAACTCCAGCTTGTGCAGGATGCTGCCACTAGGGATGGTGGAGAATTTCTCCAAGAATCTTCGGGAGGCCGAGCGCTGAGGCATTCGGCCCCCGAAACTGTTGGGGAAATTCTCTGCCGGCCCCCCGCCCCCCCCCCCGGGATGGGACTTACCTTCAGCAAATGTCCCTCTTGGCGACGGGTCCCGGTGGCGGTTTGGCGGTGTTTCGTCAGGGGCGGGGGCGGCGGCCAATCTCCCGACCGGCTGCCGCCGCCACCATTACAAAATAAAGAAGTAAAAAACACACACACACACACCCGTGATAGGCTACGTGACGATTTACGTAGCCTATCACAGCTAGATTTTCAAAGTCAGCCATGATAGGCTACGTAAATCGTCACGTAGCCTATCGCAGGTGACTTTGGGGAAAAAAAAGCACGTACGCAAATGGCAGCGGCCCATGGGCACCACCATTTGTGTTCCTTATTTTGGCACATCTAGTCTACGTAAAGATTTACATAGACTACGGCGAAAATAAGGGCAACGCAAATAGTGTTCTTATTTTCGCTGTAGTCTACGTAAATCTTTACGTAGACTAGACGTGCCAAATAAGGAATACAAATGGCGGCGCCCATGGGCCACCGCCATTTGCGTACGCGCTTTTTCCCCCCCCCCAAAGTCATCCGTGATAGGCTACGTGACGATTACCGTAGCCTATCACGGCTGACTTTGGAAATCTAGCCGTGATAGGCTACGTTAATCGTTACGTAGCCTATCACGGGGTTTTTTGTTGTTGTTTTGTTTTGTTTTTACTTTTTCTTTCACGGCCGGGGAGACGGAGCGCTTCTCC
This sequence comes from Heloderma suspectum, assembly GCF_057233095.1. Lineage (NCBI taxonomy): Eukaryota > Metazoa > Chordata > Lepidosauria > Squamata > Helodermatidae > Heloderma > Heloderma suspectum. The sequence continues at coordinate 72,048,878 of NC_139460.1, read as the reverse complement.
CCGGCCTGAATTTCGGCCGGGCGAGGTGGGGCACCTCCCCCCCCGGCCTGAATTTCGGCCGGGCGAGGTGGGACGACTCCCCCCCCTCGCCTGAACTTCGGGGGGAGAAGCGAAGCGCCTCCCCCCCCACCGCGAGAAAAGCTGCAGGACAAGCTAAGTCCCTTTCGTACATCCCTAGCTGCCACCCGAGTATTGGTGGGGGCGAGCTGATTCAATCACATAATGCCTATACTGCACCAGCTGCACTGTTACTGGTGTGTTTCTGAGCCCAATTCAAAGTGCTGGTTTTGACTTTTAAAGCCTTAAATGGTTTGGGACCAAGTTACTTGAAGGACCGTCTTCACCCACATCAGCCTGCCCACACTTTAAGATCAGAAAGAGAGGCCCTTCTCATTTGCCCACCTGTGAGAGCAGTCAGTAGAGGGTCTTCTCTGCAGTGGCCCACACCTTTAGAACAAGCTGCCATTGGAGGTCCGCCATGCTCCATCCTTGCAGGCTTTAAGAAGGCCTTGAAAACATACTATTTTACCATGGCCTTCTCTTGATATGATTCCTATTGTTGCTGTTACTGCTGTTATCATTGTTGCTGGTTTTATTGTTGGCTTTTATTGTTTTTATGTTTTTATCACTTTTAATATTTTAACTGTTATGTATTTTATTGCTGTAAGCCGCCTTGGGCGGGCTTCTGCCCTGAAAGGTAGCCAAGAAACGTAATTAATTAATAACTAATTAATTATGTAGGTGAATTGGTAAGGTATCCAGAGCACAGCCTTGTCCAGTTTTCTTTGATCAGTAGGTATAGCCCAAGGACATTGACAAGGTGCCTGGTCAGGTTCATGCAACCACTTCTGAACTGGATCCTTGCCCCTCTTGGCTTATGAAAACTGGTGGGGAAGGAACAGCTGGCTGAGCCAGGGACATGATTAATGCCTCCTTGAGAGAGGAGGTGGTCCCAGGCTGCCTCAAAGAAGCGGTGGTGAGACCACTCCTGAAGAAACCCTCCCTGGACCCAGAAAATCTTAATAATGTAAGGCCAGTGGCAAATGTTGCTTTATTGAGCAAGGTTCTTGAGCGGATGGTTGCCAACCAGTTCTTGGATAAGACTGATTATCTAGATCCATTTCAGTTGTGGTTCAGGCTGGGTTTTGGCATGGAAACAACCTTGGTCACCCTGTATGATTACCTATGTTGGGAGAAAGACAGGGGCAGAGTGACCTTGATTCTCCTTGATCTCTCAGCAGCTTTCGATACCATCAACCATGGTATCCTTCTGGGACAACTGTCTGAGTTGGGAGTGGGAGGCATTGCACTGCAGTGGTTTCACTCCCACTTGGATGGTTGGCTCCAGAAGGTAGTACTTGGGGACTATTGCTCAGGCTCATGGATTCTTCCGTATGGGGTTCTGCAGGGGTCAGTTTTAGCCCCCAGACCATTCAACATCTACATGAAACTCAAGTGTGGTCATCCAGAGTTTTGGAGTGCGTTGTCATCAGTATGCTGATGACACACAGTTCTATTTCTCCTTTTCTTCCTCTTCAGGTGAGGCTGTGGATGTGCTGAATCAGTACCTGGCTGTGACAATGGACAGGATGAGGGCTAATCAACTGAAACTCAATCCAGACAGGACTGAGCTGCTGTTAGTGGGTGGTTCTCCTGACCGGATGGAGGTTGCTCAACCTGTTCAGGATGGGGTTGCACTCCACCTAAAGGAGCATGTTTGTAGCTTGGGGGTCCACCTGGAGCCATCTTTGTCACTTCAGGCTCAAGTAGCCTCAGTGGCATGGAGTGCCTTCTACCAACTTTGGCTGGTGGCCTAACTGTGCCCCTATCTAGACAAGGATAACCTGGTTTCAGTTATCTATGGTTTGGTAACCTCCAAGTTATACTATTGCAATGCACTCTACATGGGGCTGCCTTTGAAGATGGTTCAGAAGCTGCAGCTTGTGCAAAATGTGGCAGCCAGACTGGTAACAGGGACAAGAAATCCAAACATATAACAACAATTCTGGCCTGCTTGCACTGGTTGTCTCTATGTTTCCAAGCCTGATTGAAGGTGTTGGTTTGACCTATACATTCTAACATGGCTCGGGACCACGACAGCTGATGGAGCGCATTTCCCAGCATGAACTGACCCGTACACGACACTCAGCATCCAAGGCCCTCCTCCAAGTGCGGCCTCCAAGGAAGGCTTGGAGGGTGGCAGCAAGAGAAAGTGCCTTTTTGTTGGTGGCCTCCCAATTATGGATTTATCTCCCCGACAAGGCCTGCCTGGCACCAACAGTGCTATCTTTTCAGGACCAGGTTAACACTGCCCTCTTCTCTCAGGCATTGGCAACATATAATGAATTTTAATTAGGTCGTGGATCATCTTGGCTGCTTATTTAATAAATTGTTTTAGATATATGTTGTGTATACGTTTATATGGGTTTTATGTAATTTTTTTGTTCTTTGTACAATGTGTTTTAATGTTTTTTTAATTTTTGTGAACTACCCGGAAAGCTTTGGCTATGGGCTGGTATATAAATATAATAAATAAAATGAAATATATCACCCCACTTATTAAGGTCACCGGCCACTCTGTTCTCTAGTGATTATCAGAGAAATTTCAGAGTTGGGCCTTCTCTGTTGTGAGCATTTTTGCAGAAAGTTTTCTCTCTTGGATATAAGGCCCTCTAGATTTACATGTGTCAGCAAGTTAAGATATTTGTCTTCTCAAAGGCTTTTTACCAGGCTGAGCATATCAGATGGTTCCATTGTTTTTAGACATTTCTACTTTGTGTTAAACCTTCTTTTTTTGAAAAGGAGAATAATAGCATGTTTCATAAATAATAAAAGAGTAAATACTGGAATACCAAATGCAAAAAAAAAAAGTTACCTTTTGTATATTTCACTTTCTTTAATGTTTGCCAAGACGACATAAAATGTATTTAGCATTATCAGTTTGCTGAACACTGTTTAGAAATATAGAAATGATCTAACCTTTATAATCTCTATTAAACAGCATATCAAGTATGAGTGCACTATAACAATCTTTCAACAGGCCCATGTAAAATCATATTTCATATTTATCTTACAGGAATAGTCAACACAGTATCATATATTCTGCATGTGCTTTTTGTGTTTATCAATAATCAGTAAACAACTACTTTTATGAGAAAGGGACACTGAGAGTAAGCCCTAGTATCCTTGTAGGCATATTGCCGTGTTTATCATTGTCCATAATGAAAGTAAAAGTTTCTGATTTTCTGAAAGATTTCAAAATGCTGATGGGCGTATTATAATAAAACATAAGCTTATGACCATTTTTCCACAACATTTTAGAACACGTCATTCGTTGAAGTTATAGTCACTGCCATTTTCTTTTGACTAGTGAAAACAGAAGCTGTCTTCTAGAATCCCAGCATCTTGTCTAATATCTTTCCAAGCAACATTTAAAGTGTAATTATTCTCTCATGCCCCTTCACTTGCTTCCTGTTGCTGCCTCAAACTTCTCCCATCAGTCTTCACTTGATTGCCTGTATTATTTACAATCAATGCTCTGATCACAGCGATTGGCTATCTGTCATGACTCTATCAAATATTCTTTTGCACAAATGATTGCTATCTTTGTATTGACCTTCATTTTTCCTCTTATAGATTTACCTATAACACTATATTCTTAAGACTTTTTTAATATATGAAATTATTGTGTAAGAGCTTTTCCCTTCATCTTCATATTCTGTATCTCTACAGCAGAATCTAGTAGGTGGACAAAATAGCACATTGAAGTAGGACAAAACATATATGTATATATAAGTGTGGGTGGGTGGGTGGGTGCGCGCGTATTTTAGATGATCAGTAGCATGCACTTCCACTAATGTGATTTATTTAAATGAAGAAAAAGGTGAAGTCATATGCAATATGTAGGAAAAACTACAATGGATATCAGAACAAGATTCCATAACTACAAATCTGCAATTCTTACCAAAAAACTAGAGCAACCTGTTGCAAGACATTATAAATCACTTAAACATAGTCTCTCAGATTTACAGTTGGCATCCATTTAACATCTCATCTACTGATGAGGGTGGATGCCGAAACGTTTGGCTCTAAATATACTTTGGAATTACTCTGCTCTTAGTCTATCTATCTTTCTTATATATTTCAGCTTAAGACTGACTGCATCCATAGTGGATCCAGAGCTTCCTTGCTGCTTTGCTGTTGTGCCACTTTACCCCCCCATATATATTTTTATTTATATATATATATATATATATATATATATCTGAGATAGCAAATACATATGGTGAATATTATCATAAATATTTATGGGCCTTTTCTGTGGTGGCCCCCACTCTGTGGAACTCCCTCCCTAGGGAACTCCGCCATGCCCCCTCTGTAATGAGCTTCCGTCGTGCATTAAAAACGTGGTTGTTCAGGCAGGCATTTGGGGTGAGTTAGGGTATTTTAGAAAATGTTTTTATTGTAGAATTTTATTGTTTTAAACTGTTTTATTATATGCTTTGTACATTGCCCAGAGTGGCTGGGTGACCAGCCAGATGGCTGATTAATAAATTTAATTAATTAAATAAATAAATAAATAAATAAATTACATACCAAGATATTTAGTGAGTTCTGATCACAAGGACGTTCAAAAGAATAACTGAAAAAATGTTGCATCAAATCAATATTCTCAGGACGTTCTGAAATATTACACCAAAGGATGTTGGAAATTCTCTAGCTAGCTATTTCAGGAACTTTCAGTGAACACAACCAAGCAGCAATGACCTTTATTCATTCAGTTTCTCCAATGATTTCTTGATATTATCCTTTATTATTATGACCTTGTAATTTCCCCCATCTTTTCATTCAATAGCGCTGTTTGCCTCAACAAAACATGTGTTTTGGGCTAAGACTGAATCAACTTGTACATGCAATAGTGAGATTTGTTTTAAAAAAGGATGTATGAGAATTTTGTGTTTGCTCGCAAAAAGTGCAGGCATGCTCTGTTTGAATCCTACAATGCAATTGCGAGCACGTGTTCACTGAAAATGTTCATAAGTTGCGGGACAGGTGCTTGCATTTGATTTGGGCAAATTTCGCATTTGATTTTGCACAAATTTCCCACTTTATGCAAATTTCCTTGTAGGTTAAATCAGCCCTGCTTTAGTATATGGAGGAAATTTGCACAAACTTCACTTTCAATCACTGCACAATTTGCGCAATTTTCCTAGCCATGCAGAGTGAGCAGCAATTACAAATGCGAATAGGAATCGGGCACCTGCTACATTTGTGGGCCACAGAGAGAAACCGTGGAACCCTTGGGAGCACACTGTGACGGGTCTGCACGGCTCTTTGAAGATAAAGTCGCTCAGATTCATTGTGAATTGGACACTACAACTAATGCAATTCTATTAATAGAGGCGTCCAGAACATTGGTTCAGTTTTATTGGATGAGTTATTGAAACTCATATTATTTATAGTTACTCACAGTTAGTCAGTTTCAGCCTGAGGATGTGACAAGGTGCTTGGCCAAGTCTGGGCGACCACCTGTGTGCTTGACCCTTGCCCTTCATTACTTATCACATCAAACAGTGAAGGGATATCCAGCTGCATCCAGGAGGCTGTAAATTCCTCCTTGAGAGAGGGAGTGGTGCCAGCTTCTTTGAAAGAGGCGGTAATTAGGCCGCTCCTGAAAAAGCCTAACCTGGACCTAGAGGACGTTAACAACTATAGCCCAGTGGCTAACATCCCCTTCCTTGGCAAGGTACTTGAGCGGGTGATTGCAGGACAACTCCAGACACTCTTGAAGGGAACGGATTATCTAGACCCAATTCAATTGGGCTTCAGGCCTGCTTTTTGGTCACTCTATGGGATGACCTTTGCAGAGAGAGGGAGAGGGGGAGTAGGACTCTGTTGATTCTCCTGGACCTCTCAGTGGCTTTCAATACCATCAACTATGGATAGGTTGTCTTGGCTGGGAGTTGGAGGCATGCGCTGCAGTGGTTCCACTCCTACTGGGATGGCTGATTCCAGAAGGTGGTGCTGGGAGATTATTGCTCTGTGCCTTGGCAACTATACTATGGGGTTCCACAGGGCTCTACTTTATACCCCTTGTTATTTAACATCTACATGAAACTGCTGCAGGAGGTTATCCAGGTGTGTGGGCTGAGGTGCCATCAATATGCACATGACACCCAGCTCTACTTCTCTTTTTCATCAAACCCAGGTGAGGCAGTGGCTGCTCTGAATCAGTGCCTGGGCACAGTAATGGACTGGATGAGGGCTAATGAACTGAGACTCAATCCAGACAAGATGGAGGTACTGTTAGTGGGTGGTTTGTCTGCCTAGCTAGGTGATATTCAACCTGTTCTGAAGGGGGTTGCACTCCCCCTAAAGGATCAGGTTTGTAGTTGGGGGTGTTCTTGGACCCAGAACTGTCACTTGAGGCACAGGTGACCTCGGTGGCACACAGCACTTTTTATCAGATTAGGTTGCTATATCACCTACACCCTTATCTGAACACAGATAGCCTAGCTATAGTTGTCCATGCTCTGATAACCTCTCATCTGGATTACTGTAATGTGTTATATGTGGGGCTGCGTTTGAAAGCAGTCCGGAAACTTCAGCTGCTACAAGACAGGGCAGCGAGATTGTTAATGGGGACTGGCCAATGAGATCATATTATGCCAGTTCTTTCCCAGCGGCACTGGCTGCCAGTCCCTTTCTGGGCTGGATTCAAAGTGCTGGTGTTAATATTCAAAGCACTAAATGGCTTGGGGCCAGGTTATGTGAAGGATCGCTTCCTCCCATATATACCTGCCTGGTGGACCCTAAGATCATCTTCAGGGGCCCTTCTCCGTGAGCCCCTGCCAAAAGAGGTAACAGGGGGCTACCAGGAAAAAGGCATTTTCTGCTGTGGCACCCTGGTTGTGAAACCAACTCCCTAGAGAGGTTCGCCTAACATCTACATTGTACTCTTTCCAGCAGGTGAAGACCTTTTTATTTTCCCAGGCATTTTTAGCATTTTACCATTCCAGTTTTTTTCATCTCTGCTGTCTTAAATCTGTTATTGCATTTTAAGTATCTGCACTGCTGCTAGGTTTTACTCTGGTTGTATTTGGATTCTGTAGGTTTAATCTATTATATTTTATATGGTATTTTCTGTTGTATTTTTGTGGTTCTAATTCTGTGAACTGCTCAGACAGCTTCGGCTACTAGGCAGTATAAAAATGATACAAAATAAATAAATACATAAAATTAATCTTGAGCATTGCTCGTGCACCCATCCCTAGCTGTACTATACTGCCTTCTTGAGGTCTATACAATCTCACATATTCATTAGCATAAGGACAAAGCAGGGAGCAGACAATTTAACCTGTTTTGCATTACCTGTCACACGATCTCACATTCCAAGTTCAGCTATGGAACCGGCATACTCTTTGCCTTCCTTTCATTTTAAGGTATGCCTGTAACTGAGTCCCCTTTGCTGCAGTCCAATATGCTTTGATTTTTAGGTGGCTCCAGCATTCCCTTACATGCCTACTGGCAAATACATTTTCTTGCAGCTAGGATGCGCCATGTTGCATTAAAAGACCACACTACTCTGGTTGTTTGGACAAACATCCTGTGGAGCACAGGAAGAAGTTAGTACATCTAATGCAGTACAAACTGCAATGGGACAAAATGTAGAAGTGGAGCGCTAATCAAGAATTCCACCTAACATGGGGTGCAGATTGTGTCAGTTCTTTCTCAGTGTATTAGCACTTGTCCTACTTGTGGAGAAACTCCTTCAAGTATTCTTGTAAAGCTCCTTTTCATTGTATCTCTCATGTCTTTGAAATATTAGTTATATATTTTATGCATTTATATACTGCCCTTCAACCAGACAGTTCCCAGGATGGTTCACAACAAAATAAAATGACAATAAAATCAATACAAAATCATGGCAGGTATCCTGGTTTCATGTAATATAGAAAACTAGATCAATTGTGCTTAATATATATGTGTGGTAATAATAAACTATAGCTCTGCCCCATGGTATTTATGTCATGGTGTTCTACAGGCTTCTATTTTGTTTCTCATGATGTTTTAACTTCTACATGAAACTGCAGTACAACATGTTATCAGTATGCTGATGATGCTCAACTCATGAGGACATCCATGTGTTGAACCAGTATCTGGAATCAGTAATGGACTAAAGTAATTCTCAATCCAGAAAGGCTGATATACTGTTGGCAAGTGGTTTACCTGAACGATAAGGGGTGTTCAACTTATTCTGGACGATGCTGCACTTTCCCCTAAACTATTAGATTTGTAGTATGATGGTGCTATTATATTGGGACTTTGCTTTGGATGACCAAGTTGTATCTGTGGCATCCAGGATCAACTGATGCTAGTGCAGCAGATGCAATCCCCCTTGGACAGGAATAGCTGGGCCACTATTATCCATGCTTTGGACCCAGTTAGAATACTGCAATGTACTGTATATGGGATTGCCTTGGAAAACTACTTGGAAATCTCAAATGATTCAAAATACAGCTGCTAGACTGTTGACCAGGACCAGACAGATGGAACATACCAAAACTGTCTTAAAATAACCATATTGGCTCCCGCTCAATTTCTGACCACAATTCAAAGTGCTGGTTTAAACTTTTAAGGCCCAAAATGGCTTGAGATTCAGTTATCTACTCCACTCCCTCTTCCCACATGGATTTGCCTAATAAATCAAATTATCTTCAGGTGGCCCAACTTTCTGAGATGAGGTAGGTGGAAACCAAGGATAAGGTCATGGGTATTCATTTCCTGCAACAGAACTTTTTATTTGCCAGAACGTTTTGAATTTTTTAAACCTTGTTTTAATGCTGTGTTAATTCTGCTACCCTTTTTTATTATTTTTATTTTGTTTTAACTTATTGTAAGCTGCCTGGTAGTTCTTTGGAACTGAAGAGAGGGGTACTAAATGTGTAAAAAAAAACACCCCAAAACTATTAATCTTCTCAACTGTTTATATTTTGTTTGTTTCTATGGGACTTTGCTAACTAAAGCTTGTTTTTCTTTACTGGGACTTATTTTGAATACTATCAAGGGCTAGTTTTTAATCACATGGAAGATGGCAACCTCTCACATGTAATAAGTGTTTTAAAATGTGGGAATTACAAGGATATATTCTAAACAATAAGGTAGGCCCATTTAATCAACTAAGTATTAATTTTCTCTGGAAAACTGTTTACATTTGAATATCCATTTCACTTGACAGCTTTTACTTTTAAGAATGTGAGTTGCTTGCTACTGTCATAGTAATTTTTAAAATACATACTCAAATGGGAAAACCATGCCTTCTCAAAAAGTACCAGAGTAGCTTTTTCTAGCCTATGCTATATACTAGTTTATTAAGAATATTATTCTGCATTTAGATAGAAATTCACATTTGTTTCCACCTAGTGGTCTGGCTTTACTTCAAGGTTAGGAAATATGCACGCTAAACCCTAAGTAGCCTGTTTCATCTTATAAAAATTCATGAATATCATTACCACATGCTTTCTCCACCAAAAAGAAAGGCTAAATACCATCTGTGCAAGATAGACTAATTAGTGGATTGGACCACAGAAGCTCTGTTAGCTCATAAGTTTAAGCTCATGCCCTCTTGTCCATTTAAGAGGAAATAAAAATGGACATGCTAAGAAAGTGGACAGCAGCAATCCTTTAGAATCAGGGCAGATTGAAGTTAACTAAGCTTACAGAATTTAGCCATCTAACTCTCCCCATGGGAGGTTCCTATTTTTCTTCTCTTGATGGATATGCTTGGCCCAGCACAAGCCTTGTGAAAAAACTTGGCACTACATGAATCAGATTTTAATACGTTGAAATGGCATGCTGCAGCAGACTGGTATTTAAAGGCAGCAGCATACTATGGGGACCTTTAAAAAAATTTGGCACCAACAATAGAAAAACAAATGATAAAAATACACAAGTAGCTCTTAAAATAAATGGGATACAAGTAGGCAAATAACTGTACCTAAAATATACACATAAAATATGAAGATGCTAATCTGACCTGTATGTACATAAACACACAATAAAGATATGTCATATATTCATTCATTCATTTTTTTCATATGCTAATCTCAAACCCATTTTCTGAACACCTATATTTATGTTGTCAAAATAGCACCACTTATGAGTGAGAGGGAGATATCCACATGCTCAGGGGAACATCAAGGTATACAGATATACCGAAAATCTCTAGAAACAAAGACCAAACTCTCTCCCCAAAAGCCGAATATGGACTGAGCATGCCGAGTAGGCAAGGATAGTGACTGTGTTCTAGAGAGGAAAAACTGGAAAAAGAGGGGAAGGGCGGTGCGTCCGTTCCTATCTCTGCTTGAATATCTCCAGCGATGGAGAGCTCACTACCTCCCTAGACAGTTGGCTCCATTGTCTGACTACTCTGACAGGCTTTTCCTGATGTTCAACAAAAATCTGCTTTCCTGTAACTTAAGCCCATTATTTTGTGTTCAACAGCCTTGGATGACTGATTAAAGGCAGCCGCCGGCGAGATCACATCACTCCAGTGCTGAAGGAGTTGCACTGGTTACCAGTTGTTTTCCGGGCCAAATTCAAGGTGTTGGTTTTGACCTTTAAAACCCTATATGGTTCCGGCCCAGCCTATCTTAAGGAGCGCCTCCAGCAGCACCAGACAGGCCACTTAACAAGATCAGCCTCGGATGGCCTTCTCTCTGTCCCATTAGCCAGGACAGCTAGACTGGTGGGGACGAGGGAGAGGGCCTTTTCTGTGGTGGCCCCCACTCTGTGGAACTCCCTCCCTAGGGAACTCCGCCATGCCCCCTCTTTAATGAGCTTCCGTCGTGCATTAAAAACGTGGTTGTTCAGGCAGGCATTTGGGGTGGGTTAGGGTATTTTAGAAAATGTTTTTATTGTAGAATTTTATTGTTTTAAACTGTTTTATTGTATGTTGTACATCGCCCAGAGTGGCTGGGTGACCAGCCAGATTGGCGATTAATAAATTTAATAATAATAATAATTTAATAATAATGATAAAGAACAGGTTCTGGACTTTTTTCTGTGTGAAGTACCTTTAGGTACTTGAAAACTGCTATCATATTCCCCATCAAGTCTTCCCTTCTCAAGGTAAAACATACCCAGTTCCTTCCATCTTTCCTCATAGGACCTCAGTTTCTAGTCCCTTGATCATCTTTGTTGCCCTTCTCCAAACTCCGAATCCTTCTTAAAATGTGGTGTCCAGAACTGAACACAGAACTGAGGTCTCACTAGCACAGAGTGGAGCATAAGTATTAGTTCCTGTGCTTTTGAAACTATACTTCTACTGATGCAACCTAAAACTGCACTTAACTTTTTTGCAGCCTCTTCACACTGCTGACTCATATGAGCTTGCAATGAACTTCATCTCCAAGATCCTTTTCATGCGTACTACTGCCAACCCAGGCATTCTCTGCCTTATATCTCTGCATTTGATTTCTTTTTCTTGGATGAAGAACTTTGCACTTATCTCTGTTAAATTTCATTCTTTTATTTTCTGCCCAGTTTTGTAACCTATCAAGATCATTCTGAATTTTCTTTTTGTCTTCTAAGGTATTAGCTATCCCACTCAATTTTGTGTCATCTGTAAATGTGATAAGCATTCCCCACATCTCTCCCTCCAAGTCATTAATAAAAATATTGAGGAGTACAGGGCCCAGAATTGAGCCCTGCAGCACCCCACTCAATACCTTCCTCCAGTTTGATGTGGAACCATTGATGAACACTCTTTAAGTACAGTTCTCCAGCCAGCTGTGGATTCACCTAGTAACAGTGTCATCCAGCCCACACTTATCTAGCTTGATAATCAGGATATAATGGGGCACTTTGTCAAATGCCTTGCTGAAGTCAAGATATATTATATCCACAGCATTTCCATGATCCACTAAAGATGTTATCCAATTGAAAAATGATTAGTCTGGCAGAGCTTGTTCTTGACAAATCCATGCTAGTGACTGCTACATTAGTGTCAAGGGGCCTACAGATTGAGTGCTTTATAATCTGCTCTAGAATCTTCCCAGGTATTGATGTCCTACTAGGCTCAAAACCACTACTGAGTTCAGCAGTTATCAAGGCAGCCATGATTCTCTATGCAGGCTGCTTGGAATTTTGCTGAATTTTGGCGACACTCAATGTAAGACTATCTAGTTTTCAAAAAGCTTCACTGCATTGACTGGGTAAAAAAGATTTCATATAAAATTGCAAGGAAACTTAGGTATGTATATATTTTTAAAAACCTAGACAGGCGGGAGGAAATTAGCAGAAAGAGGCCAAATCTTCATTTATTGATGAATTTATCTTTTATCTTCATTCATTTATTTTTTGGGGTTGGACTCGATGGCCTTGTAGGCCCCTTCCAACCCTACTATTCTACTATTCTGTGATTTAGGTTAGAAAATATTAAGGCTGGAACTCCTATTCAAATGAAACTGATTGCTTAGATAATGAAATTTTAATACCATTCTTATGACATTCTTAACCCCTTTATGTTGGTGTACTGATTGTTTTCTTGTGCCGTTCTCTGACCATTTCTAGATATGTATAAATACATTCCAAAAATACAAATGTTGCTATGTCTATATTCAGGTTCATCATATTGTTTTCTGAATGAAGGTAGTATTTTCAGGCATTATTTATCAATAAGACAACTGATTTGTTTCAGTTAAAATCTCAGTCTGTGGCCTTTTATACTGCTCATGACCCACTACATTGCAAAGGTGCATATCTGAACTCAGGTTAGACCACCAAATTAATGAAATAGAGTATCCTGGAAGAAAGGCATACCTCATTGGCTGGAATAAGGCATAGAATCACTCATACTGCAGCATTTAATTGCATGTCCCACTCGGATGTTACTGATGCACATCTATTTGTTCATCTGTATATACATGATTGTGAGATTGTCTAAAACACACACACCTTACCTGGTCCTACTTCAGAACCACTGGAATCAACTTGCTTTATAAAATGGGGATAAATGTGTGAATCAACCTTCTGTCAAAACAAAGTTACCTCTTTAAAAATTAATCATCAATCTACAAGTGAATTGGTTGTGCCAAGCCATTTTTCTTTATCACAGAATAATTTATGAACGTGCTAGTAAAAACATGTAATGACTTTAACCGAGGACCTTTAAAGAAAAACGAGGGCATAGTATTTTGAACGCTAATGCTGACAAGTTTCAACAGCTTACGATTAGCATTCTCTTTACCATTTAGAGGAAAAAGCTGAGCAAATACATGCCTCTAAAGGACTAACTGAATATTCCGAATTGTCAACGTCTGTTATAAGTCAGTCAAAGTTTATTTGTTCAAACAGTATTAGGTGCTCTAGATTCATCAGTTACAGTTTATTTTAAGTGTATAAAGCTCCTACTATTACTTAAGTTGTGACTAGTCTCATATGTTATTATTTAAATTGCTTCTAGAGTATTATTGTTGCATGTGTACATGTGAGTACAGGGTCCATTTGCCACAAAGGTTATCATATTTTGAATGTTGTACTTCCATATCTGTCAATATCACTGTAGATAAATCTATTTTGACAGTCACTTTCTTGATACAGGTCTGATTACACCTGGACAACAGTTATGCTGGTTTCCAGAAGATATGGCACAGAGAGATGTGGCTAGAGTTTTTAGATCCATGGAAAAATGTTCGTATTCACATGACAAGAAAAACATTACTTAATCTATAGTCAAACATTTTAAAATAAATGTTTGGTAGGATATATGGTCCTTTGGGGAATTAGGAGGATCTGATAGTAGTTGGAACCAGTCAAGAGGTAATGTAAACAATATATTTGATTCCCCACACTACTATAATGATCAACTCAGAATACTAAGTGCACAACATGTTAAATTTAAAAAGTCTTTCTAAACCTATAAACTGTTATCTGTTACACTGAATTTCCAAAGATGCTAAAACTGAAACAAGTGTTATTTCAAGCTTTCCCTGAACCATATTAAACTTCATAGAGGAAGAGAGAGAGAAAAAGTGCTTGAATCTGTCAATGTTCAGATGTATTTGAAGAAAACTAAAACTAAACTGAACTCAACCAAAGACAAGTTTGTAAAAAGCCAATTGTTTGGTCACATCTGGCAAGTCAGAATTGCATCCAGACAACCAAGCAGGGGCATTTGGGTTGAATGGGTGATTTCCTCTTTATTTTAGCTGTCAAAGCACCACAATTAAGGTAGGTGTGTGTGTGTGGGGGGGGTTACTAAAAATCTGTGAGCTAGTACATTTTGTAGATATGGCATACCCTTGCACAAATGCCTTAGTTGCTTAACGTCAGGCACATGTCAGTCAAAAACAAGCTCTTATACATATTCGAAAATAAACTTATGCCTATGAATTCCCAATGAAAGAAATGTTCCATGGCTTACCACTGAATGGCTACCAAGAACACCGTTTAAAACATACCTGATATTCAATCCCACTTCTTGCATTAAAAACAAGTTGGGAATAGACCAAAGATGAAAAGGTACTCCCTAACTGTATAATATCAAGCCATGTGTGGACTTTCAATTCAAGAGTTGTAGTTCTTGCACTTGCAATCTCCATACTGGCATCACAGGTAGTCCTACAAGTTCAGATTCAAGTAACCTCATGCAGAACAGATTACTACAATTCTCAATAGCTAATATGGCATGAATAACAGTTACCAAATGTGAACTGTAGGTACAAAACATCAGCCTCCTTATAAAATACAGAGCAACACACAGCTAGCCACACTGCATTCATAAACAGTTTTGTCTAAAGCTGTGAATTCCAGTGATCAACACTGGACACTGGCTACTGTAATAAATACGTGTTGTCAGCAGATGGTATGATAAAGCTTATTCAACACAGTGCTTGCCAGTACAGCACTGCTCCTTCCGGCTACAGTAAATTAATCCCACAAGACCTACATTTTATTCAGTCTTTTAAGAGTAAAAAGGAATACTGATGAGATTATTCTGGGGAAGGATTATAAAACTCTGGATAAAGCATCTCCTTTTGGCCAGAATGTTATTGATTTTCTTCAATGTATCATGGAAAAGGATGTATTATTGCATCCTTTCACTCAGATTTGAAACATTTAAAACACAAGAAGTTAGCTCACTGGAAGACTAGTAGTGACAACCATTTTCACTCTAACGGAAGGAAATCCTCTCTGTTCTCCACAACGTTCTTGTAGTTCAAACCCTTTAATGATGAATACAGCTTTTTTTAAAGTCTGTTTTGTCAGGCTTTGCTGATCGCAAGTCCAAAAAGGCAGAGAAGTTTGCTTTTCCCCCCTATGCTGTTTCCACATTGGAATTTACAGTACTTGGCTGTCTAGTTATGCTGGAAGCTGAGCCAGTTCTTTAGAGCTCCAATAGCAGTAAGCAATCTTCTTCTTCCAAAATATGAAATCTTTTAAAATTTACTCCATAACTTTTCTAGTTGTTGATTTTCCACATCTATTGATCAATTCACATCACTATGTTAAGTTCTAACAAATATAAACGTGCATATATTACTAGGCTTCATATACACTTAAGAGGTTTTTTCAGCATCAAACTATGGCTAAAAAGGCTATTTATGCTGAAATCCTATGCCTACTCACCTGGGAATAAAATGAAAGAAGTACAAATACAGTTCAACCCATAACTGGACTGTTTCCTTAATTAAGGATGTGTGAATCAGCAAAACGTGAGCTTGTCAAGGTTCTCTAAATTCCATCTCAAAGCTCATTACAACTCATGTCCATATTAAATGGCGAGGTGGGTTTTTTGCACAAATTTGTGCATATTTTCATGCACGTTTTTCCAAATGCACACATCAACTGTGCACAGTTTGGAAATGTACACATTTTCCCCACTGATTAAATTCTATCTGTGTTCATATTTCAAAAGTATGCATTTCAGTCACACATATTTTCCAAATGAACACATTTTTCGAATACATTAATTTTGTTCCGTGACTCACGTTCACGGATCAGAAATGTGGGGATTTTGACTGCAGATTGTGTTCAGGTCTACATTTGGGTTCAGGAGGTATGAACTGGGTATATTCTGGTCAAAACCAAATTGAAACAAATTTCTCATACATCCCTTCTAATCTCTTCAGAATGTATTGCAATCTTCAATTTTAACCTTAATGTCAACCTTTATTAAGGTTATTATGACTTTGTAGTTCCACAGGCTTCTATGACTAGAGGAATTGGGGTGGGGGGGTGTCAGAAAAAATATTCAGAATACATACAAATTCCTAGGAAAACAGAGACAAATTTCTCCAATCCGCCCCCTCCCAATGGTTTCTACGTACATTTCTATATATGACCTTACATTTTTGTATGGATGGAACAGATACTGCAAACACAACATGTAATTAAAACAAACACATAATTTGTAAGACAAGATTGTAAAACTAGAAAAAATGAGGTGTGGTTTTTCCAGTTTTTATCAGGATACCAGCATATGCATAGATTATCTCTTTACACTGCCAGCTACAAAATGCTGTTTAAGATTGTTATTTCCTGTACCTGACACTCAGAACTGGAAACTTTGAGATACATACAATGGCTCTTTATGCTACAGAAAATAACATTAAACAATATTAAATCATAATGCAAAGTAAGTGTGCTGCTCATAGTCTTGCAGAAAATTATAATTTATACCTGACAGATTAGAGAAAGTAGCCTCTCCCAAGACGTAACTTCATCCCCCCTCCCCCATACAATCTATTCTAAAGTTTCTAAATCTACAACTTTTCAGTTTAATAGTTTTATCTTCTCTTTCCATAGAACAGTCCAAAGAAGCACCAGAAAGTATACACATTACTTTCCATTCAAGGATCATAATCACCTCTTTCATTAACTGCACATGGTATCTCCTTTTAGCAAGGCAATTAGTAATTATTATTAGTAATTATACAGTGCATTCCTGCTCTACTATAATCAGGACAACTGCTTCTGTCGTAAAAAAAATTAGTAATTAGTAATTATTATTAGTAATTATTATTATTAATTATTATTAGTAATTATTAGTAATTAGTAATTATTATTAGTAATTATACAGTGCATTCCTGCTCTACTATAATCAGGACAACTGCTTCTGTCGTAAAAATCTGGCAAACTGCTTCCACACTCAATGGACTTCATGTGCGTTTACTGCAGACAGCAACCCACCTCATATACCAGAAAGAAAATGGTTTATTTTATTTAGAAATAGTAGAGTGATTGCTCTGGGGACTGAGGTAAAGTACCCACTTCTGTCTTTGCCAGACATCCGCTCAAATCAGACTAAGCCATCTGTACAGATGAGTCTGATTTAGGCAGCTGGCAATGGATGCACTAGAAGTTCCATTAACCTATGAAGTATCTACATTTTGCAGTTCTTTTACTACTTGTTACTTGTATGTACCTTACTACTAGTTTAAGGAATGTAATATAGGACTGCAATATGTATCAGGCTTTTGAGAACATGTTGCAATGTAGAAAAAACAAACACTACCAACGAACACAAGGAAAATAGTACTCTTAAGTAGGGATGGCATGGGCATCAGGTTGGAGCTTGAAGTGTGGGGAGCCGTGAACTGGCATTTGGGGGGCTGAAAAAATCATGTGATTTTTTCAGCCCCCCAAATGCCAGTTCACGGCTGCCCACGCTTGCCCGACTCAGTGTGCACTGAGTCAGGCAAGTTTGCGGCCACCCACTCCCTTGCCAAGCTGCCCATGAGGAGGAGAGAGGACGCACCTCCCCTCTCATCCTCCATCCCCGCTACAGTGGTGGTGACAGGGACAAGCCCCAGTCATTTTACATAAGTGTGTGACACTTAGGTAAAATGATACACCTGTCCCTGTTGCTGCCACTGCTGCAGTAGCCAGGACTGGAGGGGTAGAGGGGAGAGGCTCCCCTTCTCCTTCAGACACTTCTGTAAAACAAACGGGGCCTGTCCCCACCACTGCTGCAGTAGCAGGGATGGGAGGAGGAGAGGGGAGAGGCACTCCCTTCTCCCCCTCCCATTTCAGCACCAGTCATTTGGCGCAAGTGCTTCCTTCTCCCTGAAGCGGTCCCTTCAAGGAGAAGGAAACACTTGTGTCAAACTGTCAGAGCTCAATTGGCCAGTCCTGGTTGTTTTGCGGAAATGTTTCCTTCTCCTTGAAGGGGCTCCTTCAGGAAGAAGGAAACATTTCCACAAAATGACCAGGGCTGAAACCATGAGCTCTTGCTGGGTACCCACAGACCTGCTGGCGGCTTGACCTGTGCGCCTGCCAGGGCTGGGCAAGTGGCAGGACCCTGGCGAGTGGCTTGCAAGGAAGGCATGGGGGAGTTCACACATCCCTACTCATAAGAAATGGGATTTAAGCAGCAGTCTTCATGTTATGGCTCCATGCACAGTTGGAAGAATTTTCTCCACACCACAGGAAAAGGCCATAACAACAGCAACAAAATGTGCCCTTTTTACTCCTGCTTTACAGTAGCCCTTCACCAGAACAGATACAGACCAGCTTATCATGTGATAAATGTGGGAAAGCATTCTTATTTCTTCAGTACGTGCTGCAACAATGACGACTGTGGCTGCTGAGTACTGTTTGTTGCTGCTCCATCTCTAAGGAGAAGAGTTCCACTATCCCCCCATGCATTGCCGTTGTGTTTTCTTCATCGCTATTTTGTTTACAAGATATACAACAACATATATTGTGTCGAAAAGTAACTCATAAAATAGCTGATAAAATATTGCCTTATAATACATATGTATGTGTAGATGATACGAGTGATTGATCTGATTAGACAATCAACTGGAGGGAAAACACCCTGTATACACTGTGGTAGGACCACCTGAAATGTTAAAAGCCCAGCCTTCCTCTGGGTCCTGAATTGTCAGATTAGGTAGCTGCTATTGCACTTCAGAGCCCTGAAATCCAGATGATTCCAGAAGAGGTCTTCCTGGGATAAAATTCAGCTTGACTGACCCTATACTCCTCATGCTGAATGCTCCTTTTCTTCACTCACACATCCAGCATTCACACTCCCTTTCCTCTCATAATCAAAGAAAGCCTCTTCTTTTTATCTTCTTTTTGGATTATTGTGACACTGAGGATCCCCGCACTGCCTGCCTGTTCTGGACAGTGCATGAGGAAGGAAAGTATCATTCTCTCTTACTCTTGTCAGCTTTTAAAACCCCGAAATTCAGGCCGGGGGGGAGGCGCCCCATCCCTCGCCGGTGAAATTCAGGCCGGGTAGGAGCTCCCCGTCTACCCGGCCGCGAAAAAAAAAGTAAAACACACACACACACACACACACCCCTGATAGGCTACATAATGATTTACGTAGCCTATCATGGCTAGATTTCCAAAGTCAGCCGTGATAGGCTACGTAAATCGTCACGTAGCCTATCACGGGTGATTTTGAAAAAAAAAAAAAGTGCGTACGCAAATGGCGGCGCCCATGGGGCGCCGCCATTTGCGTTCCTTATTTTGGCACGTCTAGTCTACATAAACATTTACGTAGACTGCGGCGAAAATAAGGGAAGGCTATTTGCGTTGCCCTTCTTTTCGCCGTAGTCTACGTAAATCTTTACGTAGACTAGATGTGCCAAAATAAGGAACGCAAATGGCGGTCCCCATGGGAGCCGCCATTTGCGTACGCGCTTTTTTTTTTCAAAGTCACCCGTGATAGGCTATGTGACGATTTACGTAGCCTATCACGGCTGACTTTGGAAATCTAGCCATGATAGGCTACGTAAATCATTATGTAGCCTATCAGGGGTGTGTGTGTGTGTGTGTGTGTGTGTTTTACTTTTTTTTTCGCGGCCGGGTAGATGGGGCGCTCCTACCCGGCCTGAATTTCACCGGCGAGGGATGGGGCGCCTCCCCCCGGCCTGAATTTCGGCCAGGTGAGGCGAGGCAAGGCGCCTCCCCCCCTCGCCTGAACTTCGGGGGGAGAACCGAAGCGCCTCCCCCCCACCGCGAAGCAAGCTGCAGGACCAGGTAAGTCCCTTTCGTCCATCCCTACTGACAACTTGAAAGAAGCCTCATCTGACCAGATGATCTTATCAAGAAGGTCTGGTTCGTTAGAGATTTGGTCACGCATCATCGCACAGAATTGCAACCGACGGTCTGGGATGTCCCCCAGAAGACCATGTAACAGTCTCGGACAGTACAGCTTCAATTTCAATTTATGCATTAAGCATTGCAAGGTCGTTCTAGGTATGGATAGCTGCTTAGACGCATGTCGTGTGGACTTTTTCGGACTGTTCACAAATGTCAGAGCGACTCTCATCTCATTTTCCTCTGTCATAGACGTCCTAGGACGTCCAAATTTCGGTGCATTAGCCTGTTGCTTCAAATTTATCTCTAAGACAATAAATTGTCAGACATGTTGGTGGAGGAGTGTCAGATGCTTCTTGCCACACTGTGCGCACCTGTTCGGCATTTTCAGTCTTCCAGTACTGCTTTAGAATTCATTTTCTTTGTTCTTGACTCAAGTTCGCTGCCATCATTCACATTATCAGTAAAAACAACAACAACTAAACAACTGTATACCTACTTAAGGTAGGTATACCTTACCTACCCCTCACTCCCCTCACTCTCTACACTTAACTGATTTAACTGTCACTCCCTGTCACTCACTCTTCCCAACTGTCATTCTGACTCCACCCACACATCTTCTACTCACACATTCTCTCCCCTTCCCATCAACATTCTAAACAACTGTATACCTACTTTGGGGCCACCTAATATAAGAAGGGAGCTGTGTGTGTGGAAGTCAGACAGGGTGTGTAAAAGACAGGAATGAGATAGGGAAAAGTTTAGATCAGGATTGAGGGGGGGGGGCGGAGTCTGTGAAGAGGTAGATTGTGAAGAGATAAACTGTGGCTAGGATTAGTGTGTATAGGACTGAAGTGGAACTTAAGTGGGCCTGTGTATGAGAATATATATATGTGTGTATACACACACACACACACACACACACGGAGATAGCTTTTAAAGTTATTTATTTACTGTTCAACATCGTAAGCCTGTAAATAATAATAAATATCTCGTTGCTTTATAAAATCCTATGCCTACAGCTCATGACTACATAGGGGTAAATGTACTAAGGAGAATTACAAAGTTCAGAATAAAAGGCCAGTTTGTCCTCTCAGCTTGAGGATTAAGTAGGCTGGACCTCAAGTAAAGGTTCTGGTGGCAGTGGTACTGAGTGTGTGTGGTAGAAGGTGTTGCCTGCCGTGGGAAAGGCCTTATAGAACAGGTATTCTCACTGGTAATAGGCAGGAACACTACAATAGCCTTCAATAGTTAACCATAAAATTGCCATTTGTTATACTTCCTCAATAAAACTCAATTTCTGGAAAAGGTCTGACCTAGTCTCTATTGCTCTTCCCTGAATACCTTACAAGGGCACTCTGCTAGTCAGACTTCGACCCAAAGTTACTTGCGCTGTGCTCCTGCGTATTTTGGTAAATATATTACTTTCTGTTACTGCTTTTTCAGACTGACAGCAGCCTGTCATCCAACAGACTAAACCTAGTGTTGCAGTGGGAAACTGCTCCCCTAGCACATTTAACCTAATTTCTCCCAGAAATTTGTGTTACCAGAGGTAGTCTGCCGACATGTATAGAGAAATATCTGCTAAACAAGCGTAGTAATGCAGGAGTAGTTGTACATGATCCTGAGGCTCACTCACAACTCCACAAGTGTAGTTAAATTACCACATTCATGGACATCATAACTAGCCCTTAGAAAACTGGTTCACAGCAAAATCAGTGACAAAATGAAAGTGGCTACATTAATGTATCTTTAGAAGGAAGAAATATGTCATTGTTTCCCTATTGTCCCCCTACTAGCAATATCGTTTCAAACCTAGGACTTATAACTCAGAAATAAAAGATGGCAATTCAGTACCTTTCCTAATAAAGCATTTTACTTTCAAATTCACTGTAACTAGCTCAGAAAAGGATTACAGCTCCACAGCTGTCACAAGTGAATACTTACATGAATTCATTATCAGCATTTCAGGGGATGCATCTCTCATGCTAAAACAAGCTGTTAGGATTCCTCTTCCAGATCAAATCGTCCTGCCACTGCAGCGGACAATGACATTAATTGAAACCACCCAGACAGACTTTGTGTTTGTGCTTTCTTACTCATTTCATGATTTTGAATATCATTTTATTTCAGTGTGATTAATCTGAAATATGTGTATATAGGTTTTGCTACAGCTGTGTAAAAACATAAAATGTAATATTTTTGTATATGCTGTAAAAGTGCATGTATTCTAAACAATATTACTGCTGACTAGGGCTATTGCCAATCTGCTCAACAGCATCCATTTAATCAGTCATTTGGGAAGAACTTATTGAATCTTTTGGTAAGAAAACTCCTAATTGTTATAACGTCTTCTTTTGCAGAATGCAGATATCAGTTTTACATTTGATTTCAGATGGAGAGCCAACTTGCAAAATGCATAAATTTCAATATGAGGGTCATTACATTGCACTGTAAACCCTTCGAAGCAGTTTGAAGATTTTGCATTAGAGCAAAGATTGAGTAAGCACTAAGCACACACATTGCAGACAGTTTCCAGATGTGCAGCTTACACCCAAAAATTGTTCTCTACATTCAGGAAATTTAAAATGTAGGTTTATGGGTTTGTTTGGCGCAGGGCTGATGACAGTAAAATCTTTTAAATATCCTCTCCCATGGCAACAGGAAAGGTTCAAATGAGATTTTGTTCTCCTCCAATTGGAGGAAGGAAGATAGAAGTAATTCAAGGGCTTGCCCAATTTTGAATCCGCACACTTGGCATGGAGGCCACACCCCTACAGTATATAAATGACAGTACACATGAAGTGAGGTAGACCCAACATTATATACCACAGCCATCTGAACACAGCACTATGGAAGGAAAGCAGATCACCTAATGGAGGGCAATGCAGACATTTTTTAAGGGGAGGCCAATATGACTGCCTTTTGGTGTCAGCGTTGTATATTTGTTTGTTTTGCTTGTATTGTTTTTCTCATGGGACCAAAACAGTAATAAGAGTCCTGGAATGACTGAAGTTAAGAAGGCTATACTCATTGGCTTCAAGTTGGTATCTAGTTTGTGTGAGGGTTTGCCAGTTTTAAAGATCAGTGTGGGATTTGGAAGGAGGACTGAAAGCGTATACTCAAGAAAGAGTATCTTTGGATAACTTGAGTCTGGAGCAGTGTTGGTTTGAGTAGAAATCTCCTGTGCCTTCAGCAACC
The DNA here is from genome assembly GCF_057233095.1 of Heloderma suspectum. Classification (NCBI taxonomy): domain Eukaryota; kingdom Metazoa; phylum Chordata; class Lepidosauria; order Squamata; family Helodermatidae; genus Heloderma; species Heloderma suspectum. The sequence continues at coordinate 72,025,619 of NC_139460.1, read as the reverse complement.
ATGAGGTCAGACTCCTTCAGCACTTACATTTTAGGAATATTGTTATAATAAAGTAAAAATAAACAGGGTAATCAGGTTGCATCTCTGTGGTGGCCTTGAATGATCAGAAAGGCACTTGCAAGGTTCCCCCACCAAATTCCATGAATTTCTCTCTCCCGCTACATTCCCAGTATCCCACACTATCTTTTTCCAGAGATTCTCCAGCCCTTAAGATGGGATTTTTAGGGAGTGCAGGTGGCTGTAATGTGAAAGAAGCAGCAGGAAAGCTTAGATGCCCAAGAGGAATTCTCCTTATACCGCTCTGGATCCAATACTCTGTTTTTGGCTCTAAGCTAGAAAACAGTGGCCATATCAGAAAAGCAATAAAGCTGCATTCTTCCCTTTCTGAGAAATAGTAGTGAATTAGTTTAGTTTTTGGATAATACGGTCTTACAGATTTTTTAATAATGTCAAACCTCTTGTCTTTCTTCTGGGAAGGGAGACTACTGATTGTGCACACACATGTACTGCACCCAAGAAGTTTTCATGCACCTTTCTGCATATACTTTCACCACCAGAACCTGGCCAATTACAAGAGATCAGCTTATGTTTTCTAGGAAATAAACAGGGTAACTATTATCTTTACCAGGCACACCACGCAGGAAATGGAGTTTTAAAAGTAAACAAATGATACAGCACTGGCATCCTTCCACTGTTGTTGTTGTTCAGTCGTTCAGTCGTGTCCGACTCTTCCCTGTAAATGCTGTCAGTAATTTATACTGAAAAATCAGTATAAAGAATGAAGTTGTTTCCTACAGTTATCTTAAGATGAAACTGAAAGCAAGACACTAGTGTTTAAATATGAAGCATTTAACCTGAACACAAAAGACAGACTGATATTTTTACAATTTCACTGCTGAGCATACCTTGTCATATGAGCCTTCCTGGAACTGTCAAAAATGAGACCGTGCTGTGAAAGATTCTAATTAAACTCCAGTGTCAGGCAAAGAACAGGGTGTATAAAACTGTGCTAATCAATTAGCTGAGGTTCTGAAAAGAAAAGGGTGTGGTTTTTTTTTGCCTTTTTCTCTTAATAAGATGCAGCATATAGGACAATGCTATCTATTGCTTTGGAGGAGCTTTTCATGCTTATATGCACATTGACCATTGTTCCATTATAAGAGCCACATTAATCAATGTTGGGGCAGTATTGTAGAAGACCTGGCTGTTCCATCAGTGATTTATTACAGAAGTCAATTTACATTTGACATGAAATAAGTTGGTACTGTGGAAGTTGCCACCAACAAATTGGAATTAGGGCCTTAGGTTTGTTAATGCAGACATCCATTGCTTTTTAAAAAAAATTAAAAGTGGCTGTCAGCCATCTATGTACATGATGTCCAAAAGAACAAATTATTCATTTTTAAATATTTGTATAGGCTAATTAAAGATATGTCAACATCAGCACCCCTTGTAGCATTTTCTATTTGGCTTGTCATTCCTGATTTCCTTTCTCTGTTCTGAAAGTACTGTTCACACATCTTCCATATTTGTACACAAAGGGCACGATGGATAGCTCCCCTCATTCCCAAGTAAATGTATCTGCCAGTAGCCAAGCGTTACTTGAAGAGCATGTCACTTGAAGCTGCAATTTGTTAAAGCCACTGGAAAGTTTATCTTTATGAAGAAATGGCATATTAAAACATAACAATTGTTTTATTGTGTGCCGTTTGGTTTTAATTTTTGTGAACCGCCCAGGCAGCTTCGGCTATTGGGTGGTATAGAAATGAAATAAATAAATATAATATTAAAGCAAAACAACTATCTGCAACTACTCGTATGAACTTTTGAAGGTGCCTTATAGCAAGTAACAACACTGGTACATCTAGCGGTGCATTGTCTTCTTGGACTGGGAGTGCATTCTGCTGAGGCAGAAGTATTTCCCAAACCTGTTCTCTGAGAGCCTTTTATCTGGAAATGTAGGGACTGAACTTGGGATCTTATGCATAATGTGATCTACCACTGAGCTAAGTGTGCCTCTGAATATGTTTACTTATGAGTAGGCACAAAAAGCACCATATGTTTCTATATGTTTAAATATGAACCATTTAACCTGGTTCATATTTAAACATCTTCAGCAAAGGAGATGGTTGCCTTGTCGTGGTGCTGGAGCTTGAGCACCTCAATGATGTCATGAGCTAAACCGTGAAGGGACACCCAAGATGGGAAGGTCATGGCAGAGAGGTCAGACTAAATACGATCCCTGAGAAAGGAAACGGCAACCCACCCCAGTATTCTTGCCATGAAAACTAAATGGATCAGTACAACCAGAGATATGTCGGTATACCATTGGAAGATGGGACTCCCAGGTCGCAAGATGGTCAAAATGCTACTGGGGAGGAACAGAGGATAAGTTCAACTAGCCCCAGATGTGATGACACAGCTGGCTCAAAGCCGAAAGGACGGCTAGCAGCCGACGGTGCTGGTGGTGAACGATGAATCCGATGTTCTAAAGATCAACACACCATAGGAACCTGGAATGTAAGATCTATGAGCCAGGGCAAATTGGATGTGGCTATTGGGGAGATGTCCAGATTAAATATAGACATTTTGGGTGTCAGTGAACTGAAATGGACTGGAATGGGCCATTTCACATCAAATGACCACCAGATCTACTACTGTGGACAAGAGGACCACAGAAGAAATGGAGTAGCCTTCATAATTAATAATAAAGTGGCTAAAGCAGTGCTTGGATACAATCCAAAAAATGACAGAATTATCTCATTTCGAATTCAGGGTAAGCCATTGAACATCACAGTGATCCAAATATACGCCCCAACCACAGATGCTGAAAAAGCAGAAGTAGATCAGTTCTATGAGGATCTGCAGCACCTACTGGATAGTACGCCAAAAAGAGATGTTATTTTCATTACAGGAGACTGGAATGCTAAGGTCGGTAGTCAAACGACACCTGGAATTACAGGCAAGCATGGTCTGCAACAACAAAATGAAGTAGGACATAGGCGGATAGAATTTTGCCAAGACAACTCACTGTGCATAGCAAACACTCTCTTCCAACAACCTAAGAGATGACTTTATACATGGACTTCACCAGATGGTCGACACCGAAATCAGATTGACTACATCCTTTGTAGCCAAAGGTGGCAGACATCTATGCAGTTGGTAAAAACAAGACCTGGAGCTGATTGTAGTTCAGAACACAAACTTCTTATTGCACAGTTTAGAATCAGACTAAAGAGAATAGGGAAGACCCACAGATCAGGTAGATATGAGCTCACTAATATTCCTCATGAATATGCAGTGGAGGTGAAGAATAGCTTTAAGGGGCTAGATTTAGTAGATAGGGTCCTGGAAGAACTATGGACAGAAGTTCGCAACATTGTTCAGGAGGCGGCAACAAAAAACGTCCCAAAGAAAAAGAAAACCAAGAAGGCAAGATGGCTGTCTGCTGAGACACTGGAAGCAGCCCAAGAAAGAAGGAAAGCAAAAGGCAACAGTGATAGGGGGAGATATGCCCAATTAAATGCAAAATTCCAGAGGTTAGCCAGAAGACATAAGGAATTATTTTTAAACAAGCAATGCGCGGAAGTGGAAGAAGATAATAGAATAGGAAAGACAAGAGACCTTTTCCAGAAACTTAGAAACATCGGAGGTAAATTCCAGGCAAAAATAAGTATGATCAAAAACAAAAATGGCAAGGACCTAACAGAAGCAGAAGAGATCAAGAAAAGGTGGCAAGAATATACGGAAGATCTGTATAGGAAGGATAATAATATCGGGGATAGATTTGACAGTGTGGTCAGTGAGCTAGAGCCAGACATCCTGAAGAGTGAGGTTGAATGGGCCTTAAGAAGCATTGCTAATAACAAGGCAGCAGGAGATGACGGTATCCCAGCTGAAGTGTTTAAAATCTTGTAATATGATGCTGTCAAGGGGATGCATGCCATATGCCAACAAATTTGAAAAACACAAGAATGGCCAACAGATTGGAAAAAATCAACTTATATCCCCATACCAAAAAAGGGAAGCACCAAAGAATGTCCAAACTATCGAACAGTGGCACTTATTTCACATGCCAGTAAGGTAATGCTCAAGATCCTGCAAGGTAGACTCCAGCAATTCATGGAATGAGAATTGCCAGATGTACAAGCTGGGTTTAGAAAAGGCAGAGGAACTAGAGACCAAATTGCCAATATCCGCTGGAGAATGGAGAAAGCCAGGGAGTTTCAGAAAAACATCTCTTTCTGTTTTATTAACTATTCGAAAGCCTTTGACTGTGTGGATCATAACAAACTGTGGCAAGTTCTTGGTGGTATGGGGATACCAAGTCATCTTGTCTGCCTCCTGAGGAATCTGTATAATGACCAAGTAGCAACACGGATCAACAGACTGGTTTAAGATTGGGAAAGGAGTATGGCAGGGTTGTATACTCTCACTCTACCTTTCAACCTGTACGCAGAACACATCATGCGACATGCTGGGCTTGATGAAGCCAAGGCTGGAGTTAAAATCGCTGGAAGAAACATTAACAATCTCCGATATGCAGATGATACCACATTGATGGCTGAAAGCGAGGAGGAGCTGAGGAACCTCCTGATGAAGGTGAAAGAAGAAAGTGCAAAAGCTGGGTTGCAGTTAAACCTCAAAATAACCAAGATTATGGCAACCAGCTTGATTGATAACTGGCAAATAGAGGGAGAAAACGTGGAGGCAGTGACAGACTTTGTTCTTCTAGGCGCAAAGATTACTGCAGACGCTGACTGCAGCCAGGAAATCAGATGTCAAGGGCTCCTTGGAGGCCTCTCTCAGTCTAATCCAGTAGCCAAGTCCAGACACAAAGGGATTCTTTTCAAAGCTTTATTCCTCTTTTACAACTTAACAACTCTACTGTTAGCAACTAGATATGAGCAGCAGAGTACCTATGCCCTAAGTTGGAACAGTTGGTCCCTGTTTGAAAGGGAATCACTGGCAGACCCTGAACTTATGGGCTAGGGAGAGTCCCTCCCCTTTTCCCTTGAATCCTCTGGGCGCAACCGTTGTTTGCGTGCCAACCGGGCACTACACCTCCTTTCCACGCCCTCCATTTGGCGCCGCTCCCTGCATCAGTGTCATGCATCCAGCAAGTCTGCTTCCCGCGCTCTGTCACTCCCAGGACTGCTATCTAAGCTAGGAATGCCAGTGGGAGGAATCTCTGTCAGCTGTTGTCCCTGGGAAAGATGAGCGCGCTCCTCTCCCAGGAGTGGCTCCTTTTCCTCAGAATCAGAACTACTCTGGGATTCTGTGGGCTCAGTGTCCACCCTGACATCAGAAGACGTTTACTTCTTGGGAGGAGAGCAATGACAAATCTTGATAAAATAGTGAAGAGCAGAGACATCACACTGACAACAAAGGTCCGCATAGTTAAAGCAATGGTATTCCCTGTAGTAACCTATGGCTGCGAGAGCTGGACCATAAGGAAGGCTGAGCAAAGGAAGATAGATGCTTTTGAACTGTGGTTCTGGAGGAAAATTCTGAGAGTGCCTTGGACTGCAAGAAGATCAAACCACTCCATACTCCAGGAAATAAAGCCAGACTGCTCACTTGAGGGAATGATATTAAAGGCAAAACTGTAGTACTTTGGCCAAATAATGAGAAGACAGGATACCCTGGAGAAGATGCTGATGCTAGGGAAAGTGGAAGGCAAAAGGAAGAGGGGCCGACCAAAGGCAAGATGGATGGATGATATTCTGGAGGTGACTACCTCGACCTTGGAGAAGCTAGGGGTGACGACGGCCGACAGGAAGCTCTGGCGTGGGCTGGTCCATGAAGTCACAAAGAGTCGGAAACGACTGAACGAATAAGCAACAACATGTTTCTATATATATTATGCGGGGAATTGTAGAATGCTAAGTACCTCAATGTAGAACAAATTCCAGAAAATGATCCTTAAGCATGGATATGCTGTTTCTGCACATATCCTGCTAACTGGGTAAATGAGCAACAGAATGGCAGATGAGATTCAATCAAAGTGCAGAGTGACACTCACTGAAACTAAACAAGTCTTTGGCACATACACTGATTATGTTTTAATCCCTTCCCTATGTAGTTATTTGTTCAATACCTATTCTGATGGCCTTTAGATACTAAGTAAAAATCTTGCCGTTTTCCAGGGCTTTTAGTGGGCTATTATAACCTACAGATGGCTTTGATTTTCTATACAATTTGGATTTGTTTGTTTTTATTTTTTAAATAATTTAAATACATAAAACTTTGTGAATTTGTGCAAAGGCAGGATATAAATATTTTGAATGAATGAATGAATGAGGTAGACAGCAACTATGCAGGAAAAAGGAATTAGGTCATAATGAAAAGCTAACTGGAAAAATCCACTTGCTGTGGTGGCCAGAAAATGACAAGTTTGGGTTATGTACTTCTAGAAATGAGACAGAAAATATGAGAATGTCATCATATATGAATCTATGGTGTGGCCATAGTTAAGGCTAAGACGAGAGTAGCCACTTAGCTCCTGAATTTCTCAGGCAAGGACTTGCTTCCTCTAGCATCTCAAGCAACAGATGTGCATGCTAAGTAAAGAACATCATAGAATCATGAAATAGTAGGGTTGGAAGGGGCCTATAAGACCATTGAGTCCAACATGTAACTTTCCTGGATAGCCTCAATGAGCAGGATCTGCAAAGCAATTCCTAAGAAGGCTCTTTTATCTACGCATGTGCGTCTGTCACAGAACCCTAGAAAGATCCTGTAGGTTTGAGGGGAAAACTTACTGCATATCTTCTGTTGCATTCATACCTAAAGAGCCTCTGCAAACTGCTCTTTTGTATTACAAACTGCTATTTATAAGAGCTGGAGAAGATTTTCAGAATTTATCTCTGCTTTGAAGTATCTTCTGCTGCTTGATCTAAAGGTGAATAATTGTCAGCCTGGGTTAGTGATAAGGCAGGTAGGGTGTTTGTATTTGAATAAGAATGGGAAGGGAAGGGAAAAAAATCAGAAGCATTCTTTACATGAAACAAGCTGAAGGGCTCTTTGGGACATTATTGGATACAAAAGACGGACACCTTTCATCTATTTCTTTTTTACTATTGAAGCGTACTGTAGAACAATATCCTAGTTTCATTTCCACTGGGCTTGAAATGTAGATGGAGCCTTCCTCTTGCTTTGGCTTAGAATTAGCATCAAATTTCTAGGTGTACCACCAGCTTTCTTTCCCCCTCTAGCAAAGGAATTGTCTGACAAGTGTTCAATACTATAAAATTGAGATTATGTTTCCTAGGTATCACCAAAACCCAAACTGTGTGTTTATTCAAAAATAAGCCCAAAAAATGACAGTAGAATGTATTCCCACACAAAGTGTACATAGGAGTGCAGCCCAAGTCTCAGAAATGGGGATCGTGGGGGAAGAATACTGAAGGAACTAACGTGGAAAAGATAATTAAAGAACTGGAAAATGGGTAGGCAGGTTATTAAACATTTTGGTATGCTAGTCATATTTGTGAGGCTAACATAGGATAACTAAAGTTATGCAAAGGTTGGTCTAGTGTCCTCCGCAAAATAAAGAGAAATGATGACTAAAATTTTAAGAAATTATGAACAATGTGGAGGGAGGGAGGGAGAGAAGTAACAGACAGCAATAGGATGGAAAAGAGCTGCAGCTAGCAATAATCATAACTTTCTATGTTTAATTCTTTAAAAGGAGTGATCAGCTGCAGATTTGGTGTTCCTTCCACGTAGGTCCAAGTGGGAGAGAGGGACACCACAAGAACTGTCCAGATTGACTCAATATTTCTATCTCTGCAGACCAATTTTCCCCAAATCCTTCTTGTGTAAAATGGTCCCTGCAGATAAAAAAGTATGTTGATTTGTCAGTGAAAGCTTTGCCCAATAAAGTATATGTTGAGGTCAGATAAGAAAAAAGGTATGTGAAAAATAGGTCCTGAATCCCTCACTCCATCCACTGTTCACTGCAGCCCTCTCTTAAGTATCTGGAATGTTAACATCCATTGCCAATACAGTTCTACATAAGTGGTAACAGGCGCTACCCATCAAAATAATCCTATTCCTCCAATTTCATTTTTTATTTATTAAACACATATGCTGCCACCAATATTGAACTTTATTTTTAAAAGATATTTGTTATGATGTTTCTACATGATTTAGTATTTGAGAAAACAATGGGAGCAATCTTAATGTTGACTGTTTTAAATAGTGTGTTTAATAATGTTCAAGGATTCTTAAAATTTGTTGAACATTAATTCTGACCCTAGAATTCTTCATGAAGTCTGTAACAGAGAACTCTCCATCTAATGAGGAATCCCAGTATAAATTAGGGCATTATTCTTAAATGGGATTAAGTTTACTTTTTCAATTTAAATTTCTCTCATTTAATCCTATCTTCTGATGCTATAAATCCCTTTATTCATTGTTATCTCCTTAACAGGGCTGAGGCCTTACAGGAATCTTTGAAGATATGTGACCTATTGTTAATGACCTATACACAAGACCTTTTTTCAAGTCTTAAAAGCTTTGAAGTAAGATCTGTTTCTAGAGGTGAATTTGAGCCAACATACACTAAGGCTATACTTGTCAAGATGTTAGAAAGGCCAGCTGATGTTGTAAAAACATGTTCAAATTTGGGAGAATTTGTACTCTGAAGTACAAAGTTGAAACAAACATACAATCCCTGCAGACCAGGAGTAAATTATGTCTTCCTAAAATATAGGGCTAATCAAGTAGTTCTCCTCACACCAAATGCATTACAATCAAAATTCCAACATAATATGTCATTTAGCAACCCTTACCCCCACCTGCCAGCCACTTATAAAGCCATGTCCAATTCCCTTTTATAACGAATATATTCCCATTGACTGATTATTTTAAATAATTTCATTCTAAAGGGCTGAAATAAAACCATAAAGCAAAGCAAAGCATTCTAACATAGATTTCTTGTGTTCCCTGACACATAATTTTCTTCCATACCATTCAAGATATAAATATGGGAGGGGGATTACTTGCAGATTTTAAATTTTGACTTCCATTTTTAATTTTGTGAAACAGTATTGTTGCAGTTTGTAAAGTTTGCAATTTACATCTGAAAGATTGTATCACTACATTAACCAGTGATGTTTAATTAACTGTGAATGTAGCTACAAAACATGTTGTTAGACGGAGTTATTTAAATTACAAATGATGTCTTTTAATTCATAGATCTTGCCCTTCAATCATTACTGCTTTTGGCACAGTTTGGAAATGATATTTTTTATTGTGGGGTTGAACAGGAAACAGTTTCTAGAAATAATTCAACAACAGTAAGATTTGAAGTGACTAATTTGTGGACAGAGAGTGGGTAAAGTGGTCAAAGGTACATGAAATTCATTTTTCACAGGCCTCACCAATTTATCACATGAATTTCACTTCCCTACATATGTTCTGTGTATATGTTTAAAGATACATTATCTCTTCACAGCAACAGAAAGATGACAACATTGTGATTATTCTTCCACTGGTATCTACTACAATAGATATGCCATCACCACCACCCAAAGAACCTAACAGTATACAGTATATTCCATCTTCTGGTAGTACACCTAGTTAATATTTTCTGCACTGATGTTAGCAGAGTTTAGTAGAACTGCATGCCATCATAATACGTTAAGCTTGAGATTCTAATTACCTGAAGCATCTGTCATAAAAAATCCCATCCCAATTATTCCAGTGCCTTGTATAATACTTATCTGCTTGTGCTTGTCTCCTTGTGCTTGTAGAACAAAGCAATAAAGAACAAATTAAACTAAATAATAAAACATTATAATACAGAATAAAGTATTTTCAAGACTGTGAAACCCTAAGTTTTACTGTAAGCTTATCGAGTTGCTTCATACATATAAAGGATACCGGAGAGCCTTGCCTCTAAAAACAAAGCAGGAACTTAGGGCCGGTTAACACATCATGTTAACCCATGGTTGGCGATAAGCTACACAGAGTAGTTTGTTTTGCAACAACTGTACTTCCTACTGTGCTCCTGTCAGATGATCAGGCATACAAGCTATGCTGCACAGTTTATTCCCGCACCCTACCCGTCCTCCTCCTGTAGTCTTCTGCCCCACCGGCCAGGTATCCCAGCTTCCTTTGTGGTGGAAACTCTATCCCACCATCCCTTGCACTGCTGCTATGTCAGCAGTCTGTTTCCAATTGGTCCACTCCACACTAGGGCTTCTTCTGCCTCTGCCAGTCCCTCACCCCACCGTTCTCAACCCTGTGTCAATCCTTACCTGCTACCTTGTTTGCTTCTATTCCCTTCCCTTCCTGCTCTTGCCCTGTCTTCCCCACACCTTATTCCTTATCCACCGCCCCTATTTCCAAGCCTTTGATGGCCTCGCCTCACCAGAAGCAAACCAACAACACAGAACAAAAAGAAAAAATTTATTGCCATAAAACCCAGCTTATTTGGTTTGTTTAATATTGGGCTTACTTAATACTGTTTTGAATCCACTAAGGCACTATTTGGCAAAAGTTCTGGGTTGGGGGAGCATTGGACAGCTAGCTTGAGGGCTGACGGTGGTGGTGAAAAGTTGAGGGGAGGTTTAGTCTCGTTGGTTGTAGGGAGGGGAAGAAACATCTGCTGACTTGGGAAGGGGTGGCCTAACTGGAAATGGCGGAGGCTTACATGGTGGGAACATTGGACCAAAAAGGGGTGGGAAGCCTCCAACTCCTTGAAAGTTTGCAGGAATTAGATAAAATTTAATATGCAGTTTCCCTTTTACGGGGAGGCACAAGATGCACTAATGGATAATTGTGTGACTTTGCTTTTCCATGGAAAAGTGAGGATTTAACCACAGGTGAAACTGTTTGGGAACTATACGGTGGTGGTGAATGCTTTAGAGTCGGAGACACAGCTGAATGTGGTTAGAAAAAACTTTGCTCAAGGTTACTCCACCAATTGCACACTTGTGGGACCAAAAGCAACTTTGCAGAGCACATTGCCGAAAGGTGGGGGGAGGAATCAGGCAGCAAAGGGGATGAAGTGCCAGCACCAGCGCAATCTGTTGCTAAGCGGATCTTGGGAACAGAGATCGCTCAAGATGAGCAGAGCACCAGCAGTGCTTTTGGCCGCTCTTGCTGAGCAGTTCCGTAGGCGATTTCCATAACCCATACTGGCACGACGGATGACACGCTAACCCACCATAGGTAAAACAACCCCTACTGCAGAACATGGGTTCTCAGGGTGAGTTGTTTGGGGAAAACAAGCCACCATGGGTAGGAAAAATAGCTCACAGATGACACGCTAACCCATCATGGGTTGTTCCAGAAACAACCCATCATGGGTTAGCGTATTTTGCGAACCCAGTCTAAGTCAGGAAAATAAAGTGCTCACAGTGAAGAAGACACTGAAGAAAGAACAAGGAGAAGGAGGAGAAGGAATAGGGCAGGATAAGGTGTGATGAGCAGAGGCAAAGGGCTACTTCCAAGGGAGAGAAAAGGGAAGTACAACAGGGAAAGGAAAGGCTGCTTTAAGGGAGAGATAAAAAACAAAGCAGGTTCAGTCATAAAGTGGGCTTTTTATAATCAAGGAAGAGAGAACAAATAACAAAAGGATATGGAGTTAAGAAAGAAGGGGAAATCCCATGAAGCTGTTACAGAGTCAAGACTGAGCTTGCAAGAGTCCTGAGCTAATAGTATTCTAACATTCCCAAAATGTCAATAGCCCCCAACTGGAAGAAAAAGCAAAAGTTTCCACAGCTGTGAAATCACTTCACTATTTTGATCTTTGGTTCTGTTACACTTTTCTCTTGTGGTGTAAAGGAGAAAACCCAGTAAGTAATTTTAGAAAAGTAAGTGTACGAAGCCACTTTCCTTCCATACTGAACGAAAGCACTGCCCTCTTCCTAGCCAACTATACCTACTTTGTGATACTAATATTATTGGCAGTGGCATGAAAAGAATTAAAATGATGGGAGAAATACATGTGGCAGAATAGCCTACGAGTTTAGGCACAATTTCAGAATAGTATTGGAAGAAGCCTCACGTGGCCCATATGTAACCCACTATATTCCTCTGCTGTCTCCACCAAATTTAAATTGTAGTTTATGGCTTAACTGTGAACTGCCCAGACAGCCTCGGCTATTGGGCAGTATAAAAATATAATAATGAGTAAATATATTTACCACTGTGGCGGTGGCAAAAATTGCATCAATTTAGCATGCGCCATGCCTTGCTTCCTTGCTAAATGGTTCAATTTTTGCTGCCACTGCAGAGAAGTCAATGACAGCAAATTCAGTGGTGAGGGCGAGGTGCAGACCCCAGTGGGCTGCGGGGCAACAAAGCAGCCCCAATTAGGTTTTAATGTAGCCTCCCAACTCCAGAAGTTTTTCAGTCCTGATCCAAATCTATTTTTAACCAAACTTTGGTGGCTTCAGCATAGCTAATAAAGATTTGGCCTCCATTCAATTTCTCATTATTGCCCATATAAAGGTGCTTCCTTTGGGTGTTTAATGTGGTACTACTCATTATCTACAAAAGTATCTATTTTTGAGTTTGGAAATAAAGCTGAGAAACCCGAGGGTAGTCTGTGCCCATACCATTTTCCCAACAGAATCTATTTCCAACCCCACAACACCTTAGTCACCAGTTCCTTGCTCTGGCATATCCATAGTGATACCTTTCCTCCTTAGGTTTTCCTAGCTGGACTCCTAGTTCCTTATAGGCCTACAAGATCCAACAATTGTTTCTTCAGAAAAAAAAAGCCTTGTAAATGGAAAGTGCTCACTCCAATGATATCATACAGTATTATCATTGTGTATACTTTACAAAACCCAGGCATTTAAAAAAAAAGAAAAAAGGAGAGTGTGGTAATGTCTTCTTCACTAATACAATTCTTAGGAAATTTGCAAGCCATGAACACTTTCTCCCAAATGTTCCTGCTCAATAGTCTTAGGAGGCTCTACTCTGTGTGCCACCACCAACAATGGTGCAATGGGTGGCTACCGAGGAAAGACCTTCTCTGTAGTGGCCCCCTGTCTGTGGAATCCACTTCCCAGGGAGATCCACCTGGTGTCTTTATTGCATACATTTGCCAAGTTAAGACCTTCTTCTTTAAGTAGGAATGTGAACTTTAATCTCTTGCATGATTATTTATTTATTTCTTACATTTCTATACTGCCCCATAGCCGAAGCTCTCTGGGTTGTTCACAAAAATTAAAACTTTAAAATACAACATACAAAGTTTAAAAGCCATTTACATAAAAGCACACATACAACATACACAAATTACATATAACTAAAAACAACTTTGAACTAAAAACAATTTAACAAAAAATTCAAGAATAAAAACATCACAACTTAAAAGCAACACAAATTAAAAACAGTATACAAGAGTCAGCAAAAGGAACAAGAGTTCTAAAAAGAAAAGCCCTGCCAGAAGACTCCTTAATGCCTGCTTAAAAACCTTCAATGAAGTCAGCAGGTCATTCCACAACTGAGGGGTAGCAAAGGAAAAGGTCCTCTTGCATGTGGCTGCCAGTCTCACATTAGGCAGCCACAGCAGATAGTCCTCAGAGGACCTTAGGTGGCAGACTGGGACGTAGGGGTGAAGGCTAAGGTACCTAAGGTACTTTGGACCTAGACCATGTGAGGCTTTAAAGGTAAGAACCTGCACTTTACATTTTGCTCAGAAACAAATTGGCAGCCACTGTAAAGATTTCAAAACCAATGTAATATAGTCTCCACAGGATGTCCCAGAGACCAACCTGGCTGCCATATTTTGTACCAGTTGAAGTTTCCAAACTAAATATACAGGCAGTCCCAAGTACAGTGCATTACAGAAATCAAGCCTAGAGGTTACCAGTACGTGCACCACCGTTACCAGGTCCACATGTTCCATGAATAGGCATAGCTGGTGTATCAGCTGAAGTTGGTAACAGGCACTTCTCACTACTGCCTCCACCTAGGGTGCCAGCCAGGAGCAGGGTTGGGGCAAGAAGCACCCCCAAGCTATGAATTTGCTCCTTCAGGAGAACTGCAACCCCATCCAGAACTGGTTGACATACCTCAATACCTGAATTAGGACCCTTCACGATGAGACACCTCTGTCTTGCCTGGATTCAACTTCATCTTGTTCTCCCTCATCCAGCCCATTACCAACTTCAGGCAGTCATTCAGAGGAGTCATACTTTCCTTGGATAAAGATGTTAAGGAGAAATAGATTTGGGTGTCATCAGCATCCTGATAATACTCAGCCCCAAACTTCCTAATGATCTCTCCCAGCGGTTTCATGTAGATATTAAACAGCATGGGGGATAGGATGGAGCCCTGAGGGTCTCCATATAATACTTCCTTTTTCAAGGAACAAATATCTGCGAGCGACACCATCTGGAACCATCCTGAGAGGAAGGAATGGAACCACTGCAGAGCAGTGTCCCCAACCCCCAACTCCCTCAGGTAATCCAGAAGGATACCATGGTTGATGGTATTGAATGCTGCTGAGAGGCTATTCATTTTACTGCTGGCTCCTCAATGTTTTCAGTGTTTTAGTGTTTTAATATTGTATTATTTATGTAACTTTGTTGCTTGGTTTTATGATTATAAAATGCCTCAAGGGCATTTGCCAGTTGGGCAGCATACAAATCTAATTAATAAAAATAAATAGCAGCATGATATATTATCTGGAAAAAGGTTCAACAAGTATAAATTGGCTAATGTATTTTCATATTTATAAAATGTGTTTAATGCTCTATTACTCTGCTTCAAAAAGATTAAACCTTTGAACATGTACACTAATAACTCCTCCTCCAATGTTACCATTGCTTAGCTTTTCTTTTCAATGTGTAATGACATTTTCCCCTCAGAAAACTGGTTAACTGAGCCAAATGGAGGAGATCGGAAGACTGTCATAGACAAATCAGATGGTAAGCCCTGAAGAAAGGTACCATCAATTTATATCAGTTTTTATAACCAAGGGTAGAAGTACTGGACAATCTCACTGCACATTGTCAGTATTATGGTTCTGGTCTTAAGGGGCTATGCATTTTTGCTCCTAATTACATCCAAAACCTTTATATATAAAATAAATACATACATTTAAGATACTCACAAGTAGTATTTATATATAGCAGCTAAGTAAGCTCACTATGAGTATCTCTTTATAAGATACACTGTAAACAAATATACTAGTGAGAAATCATGTATGCACAATTGCACTTCAACAACTTCATCTGCGTTATAAAAGCGATTCTCCATTGCTTTAGGATATTTATGTTCTTGCTAATTATGAAATATTCTATTCTGCACGTTTAAAAAAAAAGATTGCGTTTTACTTCACACACACACACACACACACACACACTTTTTTTTAAAGACATAGACAAATGGGGTAAAATCAAATTACCTTGGTATGCTACAGTGTCCACAAGTGAAATGGTGGTTCTTTCCAAATTCCTGTTTTTGTCTTTTGGGTTTATCATTATTAGGTTAAGATCCTGAAGCTTTTAGTTATATTAATCTAGTATACAAAGCTTCCCTGTCTGATGCTCTCATCCATCAGGCCCCATCCTCAAAGGGGCACCTAGCTCACCCCTGTCTATGTACCTATCTGAAGATGGTAAAATAAAAAACTAATAACTTTGGAATTACTGCAATCCTGGATTAAAATAGAAAACAGATTAAGAACAGGTATGTCTTTCATCACTTCTGCTATTAGAAACTACACATGTATTAGGTTATGGTACATGGGGGAGGGTTCTCAATGGAAAACATACTTTTTTGGAAACAGGGTTTGTCCCTAGATTAATATTCCTAGCCATAGGTGATGTTCCCCTTGGTACCAATAACTGAAGGTTACACATTTCATTAACCAGGAATTGAGTAACAGTCAGCTCAGTTATCTGACCCCCTCAGAAGAATTGTGAGTAGTGGACTCTTGAATCATAGGTTTATTCCGGCCTTCCCCATGGGCTGCCCTCCAGAAATTTGGGAATAGAACTCCCAGCACTTCTAACCACTGGCCATGATGGCTGGGGCTGATGGGAGCTGAAGTCCAAAACATCTGGAGGGCACCACATTGGGGAAGGATAGTTTATACTCTTTTTAAATACTAGAATATTTTATTCTTGAAAAAACTTTATGGGATTAGATCTTTTCAGAGATTACCAATCTCTGGTAAAATTTGAAAAATCATTCACGGAAGAGTGAACCAAGCCTCACTTCTTGCAGCTTGGAAGAAAGTCCGAATACCAATACTTCTTTATAGACAGAATATTCTGTCAATACATTTATTTGTAGGAAATGTTCAGCTTTCAGTGCAGATTTGTTTCATTTCTGGTGCATATATACTAAAGCAGGTGAGTGGGTGCAGGTTATTCAGACGATTGCTCAGATAACAGGTGAAAGCCTAAATTTCGATCCTTTCATAATTTAAACTATCTGCACAATGGTGTTGACAGTAATACAGATATTAATCTTCAGTCTGTTGCTCATTTGCAGACTTTGCCCACCATTGGAAGGAAATCCATTTCAGTTCCACCTATTAAGGATGGGTTACTAAAGCCCCTTGTATGGATAAACTAACAGACTTGTCCACCAAATAAATGGATAAATATATCTAATTCTGGTATTTCTGTAATATATTGATATTAGGTATATAGTCTGAAAAGACTGGATGAGTTGGTTTTTTTCTATGTACTTAACTCATATGTAAAATACAAATTATTCAGAAACATTGCTTTTTAGACTTACATTTTTATATTAGTTACTAGTTTTTATTGTTTCAATCATGTTTTTATAATGCTGTTTCCATGGCTTTTTATTGATTTTATTTTTACAAGGCAGTTTGAGCACAGAAGAGGCTGAGTACTACAGATATTGCTAAGTGATCAATTTTTAGTTGAGGATATAGAATGTTTGGAAAGAAGTGAGTACATGAGTAACATTATAAAGGTATATCTTAGTTGTAGGAAGTGTTTTTTTCCAAGATGTGCTTGACTCATTATGATGACATAATCAGTACTGATTTTAAAAAATTGGCAATAATATATTGTGTATGTCAAGACATGGCATCACCAAAACACAAGGAAACAAAGAAGTTGTTGCTGTTACACAAAAGACTTCATGTTCTGTAAGGCACACAGGAATTTTGAATCAGGCACTCTAGTAGACAAACCAATACATCAACTTAATCTCTGTGTTACTGTGGGAGCTCATCAGAATACGAGGCACTGAGCTAACTTCTGTGCTTGTGCACAGTACTGCAGTTTGATGACTCAGGAGGTACTAGGTTTTACCAAGGGCCAACATGGTCTCACCTACTTCTATATAACCCCAGACTCTGGCCTGGTTCCTAAGTCTGAGCAGCTCATGTTTAGGGGAAAAGACTAAACGGCAAACAGACTTTCATTCCTGATTGCCTACTTTGTTAGGCTTCCCGCTTGGTGATGACTAATATTTCTACTAGTATTTCTGTCCTGATTGTGTCCCCAGCCCATCACTCTTGACATACAGATTCTTAAGAATTAGCTGTCAAACAGTACCCTACTAATAGTTTAGGATATGGGGTGATTAATTTACTGGCAGTGGGCCAAGTGAGATGATTGATAAACAATCAAATAGTATAAGGATGAGGAAATAGGTCACCATCAAACCAAACGCTCCTAAATTCACTTCAAAAAGTCACCCCAATCCAAAAAAAGTTACTCTTATATTCCTCTGTCATCTGATTTTCCTTTTTTATTATAGGGCTAGTGTTTTTTTTCACATATTACTTAAAGTATATTGTTTTGTTTTAGTTTTTAACATATATATGTCCATTGACTGGTTTCATACAACATGACAATGAGTATGGGTTGAGTGTGGAATCATCGATTGCTGTTGAACCATGGGTTGTTGTGTTGTGTGAACCCAATCATGCCAACAAACCATGATTTGTTAACCATGAACAACCCACAAAGAAAACCTATGGTTTGTTGCTGGGCTGTGAACTGTAGATTGTTTATGGCTAACCAGCCATGGTTTGTCAGCATAGCTGGGTTCAAACAACACAACAACCCACAGTTCAAAAACAACCCATGGTTCAACAACAACCCACACTCAATCCATACTCAACCTTGAGTATGAGTTGTTGCATTGTGTGAACCCAGGCATATTCTGGGGACATGCTGATGGCCACACACATCACAGTGTTGGCCCTGCCCCCAATATCCACAGCACTGGCATAGTTGTCTAAAGTGAAGACTCCTACACATGACCTTCTTCCTGATTGTATGGGAGTTCCACTAATGTAGAAACCTATACACAAGCAGCTGCTCACATACCAGCTTCTTTACTTCAGATGTCCATGCCAAGATATGGATGCATGAGGACAGAGACAGCAGCATGCCCAACACCAAAGAGTGGGGCCAGCAGCACAACCCTGCTCCTGGATAAATATGTGATGCTTCCATGTGAAGGGGGTTAAGGCTTTGTACATGTGCGAGGTCAGCGTTCAAGTGGCTATGAGCCTAAATACAGATAATCTTACAGAGGATATATAAAACAAGTATTCTGCCAGTATTTATAATGTTACTATCAAATTAACCAAATGGTCCCATAATTAACAAAACAATACCATGCTGATTAAAAAAGTAAAAATCAATTTTGGCTAATGTTCCAAGTTTAAAAATAATATATATGCTATTGTCCAACATGCATACCTAACATGATTTTAAGAAAACAATCTCGGGACATACTCATAAATGTAATTATGTTTCATGCCTTTGCAATTAAAAAAAGACGTGTCCCCTCTTTCTCTAGGAACTGTTCTGCAATTGAACTTCAGAGGACAAGATTCAGGATTACTGTGTGTGCACACATCAGGACCCTTCACTGGATTGATCACTATATAACTGTCCACCACTAAACCCCAAAGAGCCATGAGAATGCATCACTGGCTATTTTGGTAGATGATTTGCCAATGAACCAAGGCCACATCTACATGGCACCAGAGCTGCGCAGTATTAGCGCTGTGAATTAACAACTGGGGTGGTAGATGGGAGGGTTAATGCGGACTTCCCAAGCTGGGAAGAGCAGAGAGCGCAGGGCTGGGGAGGAGGGTGTGTGACTAGCATGTAGGACTTGCTTGCGAGTAGGCATTCATAATGAACATACAGATTTATGAGGCGGGCAGGCAAGCAGGCAGTCGCTGCCTCTGGAGATTGAGCTGGCACTGAGAGCAGACAGCGTAGAGCTGGGGAGGAGGAGTGAGTGGGACATAGTCTGTTAACTGCCCAATCAACAGGTCCCCCCCACACACACATACAAAGGCTGAATGAAGTGCCTCTGAGTACACATTTATGAAAATCATCCACCCCGGCACCCACCCTTTCTCAACTGTGCAGCTTCGAATCCACAGGCATCCAAGGAAGGGACAGACAGCTCAACTCCCCACAGTGAACCCGAAGCAAGTGAAAACTTCGCAGCAAATGGACTCTGAGAAAATCCGGATTTCTCCGTGAAAACCACGATTGGGCTGCAAAGTGATGACTGTCGCAAAGATCCTCCCTTCGAAGTGGCACCGGGGCAAATGGTCCATGTAGATGTGGCCCAAGAAAGGACGATCCCTTACACTACGTAAACCAGATCAAGCAATATTATTCCCATCAATATCAGGTGCAGCAATTTACTGCATCCCCCCAACCTTGCACTACAATTCTCAGGGTTCACTGTGAGAACACACGTCTCAGAAAGGAATCATTCTTGTACAAAAACTTTCAAGCAGATAAAGAACTCTCAGAAATAGCCTTTTAAAACTTTCTCCAGTTACATGAATACCAGTCACTATCAGTTCATATTCAAACGAAGGGGAATACACCCATCACTAGCAGAAATTAGCAGCGCTATCATCAAATTAAGTCAATTTTCTCATTTGAGAATTCATCTTTCAATTTTGATATTGATGTTCAAAAAACCCTAGCTAACCCCTATCCAAACTGAAGTCCAGAACCAGAAATATATGATTTTCATATATTGACATAGATACATACTTGTTTTAGACGTTTTAGTATTCAAATAATGAAACCATTGTAAATGCATAGAAATTTCAAATAGTTTTCAAATTTTGATACTCAAAGTGTCCATACACAAGAGGCTAATGTTCTGGAACCAATTTACAAGAGAATCCATGGGAAGCACACCCTCGGGGAAAGACCATAACACAGATTATTCCTGGTTACTGTCAACGTGGTACCATGATCTATTCGTTGTTTAAATATTTAAACACCCTTCAATGTTTTCAATTTCCATTCACGTTTTTATAATATGCACAGTCCATGCTGCAACCTGATCAAATTCTATATCTTAATTATCTCAACAAAACAATTTCTTTCCACTACTATTATTTAGATTTCAAAAAATAGTTACCATCTGGACTTCCATTAATTAAGAAATTTAGTTATTATTTAGTGGCTCTTATTATCAAGATGGCTGTATTATTTAACCTACATTTAAGTAGTCATTGCTTTCAAATCACATTGTGATCAATTATGACCACGGGTAAAGAGTCTGAGTTTCGGATTACAAAATGCTTTTTTTAATTTGTATGAACTAAACTCACTATATATTTGCTCGTTTTGAAACCTAAAGCAATGACTTAGAAAAAAGACATTAGTGATAACTGAACTATTTAAGCCTCCTGAAAACCTTCAAATCGATTATCCAACTTTATACAGTGGCAAGACTTCATAATATATTTTATCTGAAATCCTGTAATAAAAATATTACAGATGTTTTAATGCTTTAATAGCCTGCACTTCTCAGCTAAAATAGTTCTTAGTGGAGAACTATTTTAAATCAACTTCACTGTCTAAAATGTTATTCCATTTCTATTGCTGTATAAGCACAAACTTTCTAATATTTACAATTAATTAACTGGAACACATATGTATAAAAACAGATCAGATTTGTTACACAATTAATTTTATGTGTTTTCTATTATAGATTTCAACAATAATAGATTTACTCATAATTAAAACATGAACATAAATATTTCAGTTTGATTGTGTACTATATTTGGCTATGAATGAGAAGCATTTCTAAAAAAGAATCTCCCTGTGGGGTGAATATTAAATGCCACATACCAAAGCTAACATAATTGGACCACTTAAGGTGCGATCCTATGCATGTTTAGACAGAAAAAAGTCCTATAGCTCCCATTATGCCCCAGCAAGCATGGCTAGCTGGGGGATGCTGGGAGTTGTAGGACCTTTTTCAGTATAAACATGTGTAGGATTGTGCCCCTGTTCTTTCCTCCACCCCCAAAATGACAAGATTAATTGAACTTTGTATTATTTCTGGTCCAAGGTAGGAGCCTGGAGTGAGTCAGTAGCCTGGAAGCTGAAGAGAAATTAGGACCAGAGGACAAGACAAGAGAAGGGACTAGAGGACAAGCCAGGAGCCAGAACCAAACAGACATGCCAGATGTCAGGTAGATGTTGTTGCTCTAGCAAAGTATCACTGAAATAGGAAGCTCTCTTATACTCCATCCTCCCCAGGAGGAGCCAATGGCCAGCCTGGCTGACTGAAGTCATCCAGAGTTTCATTTCATTTCTCATATTTTTATACTGCCCTATCCCCAAAGCTCCCTTGGTTCACAAACATTAATTTCATTTATTATATTTCTGTATAATGGTTGGAAAGTTCTTCACTGAGAGGCTGCAGCTATGGTGTTCACAACATAGACATGTGGTCAGCAGTTCCTAACAATGAGAATGCCGCCATCCTACTTTGACTAAAACCAGAATAGTGTCAAGTCCCTGCCTTTAAGGCTGTTAAAGTTGATGTATAGTCTATACTTTGAGTTTTTCAGCAGCCTAACCTGTCTTTGACTACTATGAAGCTAACTGATGTAATGGATAGACTCATGCTGAAAATTTGGGTTAGTCACTTTCTTTCAGACAAAAAACCTCTCCGGTTTGTTATGATAAAATGGAAAAACTCAAGATAGGGAGCTTCTTAGAGGAAGAGTGGGATGCATAATCTGATACATAAAAGTGTGCATAACTAACTTAGCATGCATATTGATCAGGGTGACACAGTTGTAGAGATTGTGAAACACCAGTCACTGATGTAAAAACAAAGACCAGCTCGAAATTTGGAAAGAGAACTGAATCACAGGAAGAGCTCTAGTCCAAGAGAGCCCAGTGCAAATTTTGTCAACAGGTACATTAAATATTGTATAAATATACAAGGTAACTACTCCAATGAACAATGGTAAAAACAACAATAACTGGGCATAGCAAGTTGCCAAGGGATAGCATGGAGAATTGGTTGCTACAGAGGAGACAGCAAATCACTGAGTTGTCAATATTGGAAAGAAGATTAATAGTTAATACTGTATCGAATTAAAAGCCTAGTAAGGCTTGCTATCATCAGAATGGACCAAGTTCCGAACGTATACCAGAAACACCATACTGAGCACTCAAAAAGGTGTGTGTGTGTGTGTGTGTATAGGTATATATGAGACACACAAGATACATAAGGGAAACATTGCCATTGGCAGGAAATACATACATTTAATTATTTTATGTGATCTGGACAGCAGAATTAGTATCCTAAATGTCTGTGAAGACTTGTCTATGTAAGTAAGACCAGCAAAAGGGAAATTTATTTTATTTATTTTTAACATTTTAATCTTGTCTTTCAATTAAAAAAAATATCCAAGATGGTAAACAATATTGTTGGAGGAGCTTATCTGGAGGTGTGGGCTGAGGTGCCATCAATATGCGGATGACACCCACCTCTACCTCTCTTTCTCATCAAACGCAGGTGAGGCAGTGGCTGTTCTGAATCAGTGCCTGGGCATGGTAATGGACTGGATGAGGGCCAATAAACTGAAACTCAATGCAGACAAGATGGAGGTACTGTTAGTGGGTGGTTCATCTGCCCGGCTAGGTGATATTCAACCTGTTCTTGAGGGGGCTTCACTCCCCCTAAAGGATCACATTTGTAGTTCTGAGGTGCTCCTGGATCCAGAACTGTCACTTGAGGCACAGGTGAACTCAGTGGCATGGAGCGCTTTTTATCAGCTTAGGCTGGTATACCAACTACGCCCTGATCTGGACACAGATAGCCTAGCTACAGTTATCCATGCTCTGATAACTTCTCGTCTAGATTGCTGCATTGCCTTATATGTGGGGCTGCCTTTGAAAATGGTCCGGAAACTTCAGCTGGTCCAAAATAGGGCAGCAAGATTGTTAACAGGGACTGGCCAGTGAGCTCATATTACACCAGTACTTTTTCAGCTGCACTGGCTGCCAGTCCATTTCCAGGCCCGATTCAAAGTGCTGGTATTAACATTCAAAGCTCTTAATGGCTTGGGGCCAGGCTATCTGAAGGATTGCCTCCTCCCGTATGTGCCTGCCCGGACCTTAAGATCATCCTCAGCGGCCCTTCTCCGTGAGCCCCTACCAAAGGAAGTGAGGCGGGTGGCTACTGGAAGGAGCACTTTTTCTGCTGTGGCACCCTGGCTGTGGAATGAGCTTCCTAGTGAGGTTCCCCTGGCACCTACGTTGTATTCTTTCTGGCGCCAGGTGAAGACCTTTTTATTTTCCCAGGCATTTTAGCATTTTAGCTTTCTAGACTTTTAGCTTTGCTGTTTTAAATTTGTATTTTAAATCCCTGCACTGCTGCTAGGTTTTATTGTGGTTGTATTGTTATACTGTGGTTTTAATGATCTGTATGTTTCATATTGTTTTATTGTGTGCTGTTCGGTTTTAATTTTTGTGAACCACCCAGAGAGCTTTGGCTATTGGGCGGTACAGAAATGAAATAAATAAATAAATAAATAAATAAACCACCCAGAGAGCTACTTTAATTCTACGTCAGGCAAATCAGCAGGCAAATATCAGCACATTCCAGCCCTCTAAAAACAGCCTTGCATTTATGCACTAGCCTGGCAACCACAGGCAATGAGGAATTCCATGGAGGTGAGTAACCAGGCTGGTGGAGGAGGATTGGAGCACCTCTGTCCCTCCTCTGTGCCTAGCATACAAAGCTAGTGGGCTGCAAGAGGAGAGGAGCACCCTCCTCCATCCCCAGCATAGATATGGAGCTGCCCGTCCCACTTTGCCAGCCCCAGCAGGCTAGTAAAACATTTTGCAGGGTCGTAAGTTGTTGGTTTATTTAGACGGCTGCTTAAAATATATAGAACTATATATCATCTGTTAATAAAATCATTTGAGTTTATTTTGAAAGAGGAAATAACTCATTAATAACTCAATCGGGCTTCAGGCCTGGGCATGGGACAAAAACGACCTTGGTCACCTTGGTGGATGGTATGAGGAGGGCTCTGGATAAGGGTGAATGCTCCTTCCTTGTTCTCCTCGATCTCTCAGCAGCTTTTGCTATCATTGACCACGGTATACTCCTGGACTGCCTGGAGGGGTTGGGCTTTGGAAACACCATATTGCGGTGGTTCCATTCCTTCCTCTCTGGCAGGTTCCACAGGGTAGCTCTGGGGAAGGATACTTCAGACTCTTGGTTGCTCACTTGCGGGATGCCACAGGGTTCTATTTTCTCCCTGAAGTAATTTAACATCTAAGTGAAGCTACTGGGGACTATCATCAGGAGGTTTGGGGTGCAATGTCACCAATATGTGGATGACACACAACTCTAGCTCTCATTTAAATCCTCGCCAAGGGTGGCTAGAGAAACCCAGTCCAAGTGTCTGGAGTCGGTGAGTGGCTGGCTGGGAAGGAATAAGCTGAAACTGAACCCTGACAAAATCAAAGTTCTTTTGGTGAGAGACAAGGGGAGGTTGGGTGATGTTGACCTGGTGTTGAATAGGGTGCGGCTGTCCCTGAAGGACCAGGTCCATATCCTGGGAGTCATTTTAGACTCCCAGCTGTCCATGGAGGCTCAGGTGTTGGCCGTGAGGTGGGTGACACTGTACCAACTCCATCTGATACGACGGCTGCGCTCCTACCTACCTAACCATCTGCTCCCATCAGTAGTTCATGCCCTGGTCTCCTCTCGCCTAGACTACTATAAAGTGCTCTATGTGGGGTTACCCTTGAAGATGGTTAAGAAATTGCAGCTGGTGCAGAACACGGTGGCCCACCTGATTGAAGGCAGCCATTGGCGAGATCACATTCCTCCAGTGCTGAAGGAGTTGCACTGGTTACCAGTTGTTTTCTGGGCCCAATTCACGGTGTTGGTATTGACCTTTAAAACCTTATATGGTACTGGCCCAGTCTATCTTAAGGAGTGCCTCCGGCAACACCAGGGATGCTGCTCAACGAGGTTGGCATCAGAAGGCCTTCTGTCTGTCCCATCAGCCAGGACAGCTAGGCTGGTGAGGACTAGAGAGAGGGCCTTTTCTGTGATGGCCCCCACTTTGTCAGGAGTGCCCTAGCTGCCTCTTGCAGTCCCTTCCAATAGCCAACTCAGGACACAGATGATGAGGATTCTTTCCAAGGCTTTATTCCTTTATTACTTTATGACTCTTTCAGATACTGATCACTAGCGGCTAAGCAAGGAACAGCACTGGGGAAAGATAGCAGAGTAGCCTAAGCTCCAGGTAAGGTAGTTGGTCCCCGTTTCAAGGGGAACCATGGGAAGACCCTGAACTTATGGGCTATGGAGAGATCCTCCCTCTTTCCCTTGGGTCCTCAGGACGCGACCGTTGTCTGAGCGCCAAGCGAGCGGAGCGCCTCCTTTCGGTGCCCTCCATCTGTCGCCACTCCCTGCATCTGCACCGAGCGTCCAGCAAGCCCCCCTCCAGCGCTCTCTCACTGCCAGGGTCACTCTCTCCCTCAGGAATGCTGGCAGGAGGAATCTCTGCCAGCTGCTGTGCCTGTGTGGGATGAGTGGGCTCCTCTCCCACGGATTGCTGTTCTTCCTCAGAATCAGAACTGCTCTGGGGCTCTATGGACTCAGTTTCCACCCTGACACACTTGTGGAATTCCCTCCCTAGTGACCTCCATCATGCTACCTTTTTGATGAGCTTTCACCAGGCTTTGAAAACCTGGCTGTTCAGGTGGACAATTGGGGTGGGTTAGGGATTTTTCAGAGCAATGTTCTTTTGTTCAGTTGATTATGTTGTATTTTGAGTATTGTACGCCACCTAAAGTGCTGGGGTAGCTGGTCAGATGGGCGGCTAATAAATCTAATAAATAAGTAAATAAATAAATTTTAATGAAAAGAATTACTAAGAACTGAATTTCTGAAACAGACAACAGAAACAACTCATTCAGGCCCTACCATTAAGCAGAATGTGGCAGCTACCTCAGGCAGCAGACGCTGAGGGGCAGGGAGCAGACAGAGCTGCATGTGCCATGTGGCCTGCTCTGAGCCCCCTAAGGTAGCCTACTGTACTCAGGCACAGTGGAGGACACTACCCGTCACCAGTGTCAAATCTGGTTTGTATGTGGAATAGGGAGGGGGCCAATCTGGTTTGTATGTGGAATAGAGAGGAGGCACCATCTTGTCCTTTGCCTTAGGCAGCAAAATAACTTGGGCCAGCCCTGAATTCATTAGATATTCAAACTCATTTCAATTCTATATTATTCTTTCCCAATATAAAGAACCAAATAAAACTAGATTGGAATAGTTTACATCAGAGTGTAAATAAGTTTCCTCAACTGCAATGCTTACTGGGTTGTACACTGAAAAAACAAAAACAAAACCTTACATACCTTATATCATTTAATCTACTATCTGACATCAAAATATGACTGCAGTTGCAGATTTAAGGACTACTTCTGCTCATGCACTGGCACTTCCCTTTCTCCTCTACCCTGCATCCCTGAGAGTCCCAAAATCTGTTCCAAGGAGTACCCCAGCCCAATGGAACAGATGGGTGGATGGGGCGCTGCAGAGGGGAGGGGGAATCTGTTCTACTGGTGGATGGACACAGTTGGATGCAACCAATAGCAACAACAATAATATGCATTTCTGTCTCTATTCAAATTCTGACATGCGTATGAATAAGCTGTCTGATACTTTCCCCCAGACACTGAACAGGGCAGGACTAGGTGGTTAATACATACTTTAGATTACACTAATAAGCAAGATATCAGCTGGTAGGTGAGACTGTGCTGAAAAACACTACTGAAACCAAAGGAAAATACCAGCTGCTTCTTCTCAGCGAAGATGGATTACCACCTGTCTTGTTACATGCCACACACAATGCAAGGTATACCATTCATTTTACCAGGCATACCTGCACCATAAGCTGTTCAATTTGGAGCTGTTTTCTAAATATTTGAGAAAGACCTTCATAAATTGTAGATTAATGCAGGAGCAAAGCATAGTGGAAAGCTGATTTTATTCTAAGCTGCATCTGCATTGCAGGATATGCTACATCACAATTGTTCCTCCTTGGGGCATTGGCACCAACACTAATTTCCTTTTCCTTATGCTCACACACATTGGGCTACTGCACAGCAAATGGGGCCTGCTCCTTGCAGTGCATTGGCTTGTTGCTTGCCTGTGACATTTCTAGATCTTTTTTCAACGTTTAAAATAGTCTTTCAGCTGTAATGTTACATATGCAAGCAATGTCAGAAGGTATCCAAGTAGGCTATGTACTTTTAACACTGCTATCTATCCAGTTTTTAACACTGCCACTAGCCTAATCTCTGAAAGTCAAGATAATACAGGTGAAATAATAGCTTACTAAAGCTTAAAGCACCCTTTTCTGTTTTAAACAAGAGCCTTTCCTCTGTCTTTCAAGAGATGGTATCTCTTTCCACCTTCAAATTGACTTTACCATTCAGGTTTCACTCCCCCTCCCACTTGCTACAAACCTAGATGTTTTTATAATTTTTACCAGAA
This sequence comes from Heloderma suspectum, assembly GCF_057233095.1. Classification (NCBI taxonomy): domain Eukaryota; kingdom Metazoa; phylum Chordata; class Lepidosauria; order Squamata; family Helodermatidae; genus Heloderma; species Heloderma suspectum. The sequence continues at coordinate 71,997,827 of NC_139460.1, read as the reverse complement.
CTTTTCTTCTGACCCAGCAAAAATGCTTGTTCTCTTTCTTCACAGCTATTTGCAGAGTTCATGTTGAACAATACTTACTAATTCTCTTTTTTATGTCATTTTGACCCCAATTACGAAACTCTCCCACAATGCCTCAGTTCACATATCACAAGAGCCCAGGATTTGTTTAAACCCTAGATTGTCATCATGTCCAAACCTCGACCTCTGGCTTGGCTCTCCCCAAATAAGCCAGAGATATAACTAGGGATGGACGGACCCATTTTCATCCAGGGCGGAGGGGAGGTTGACGAACTGCCCCTCCCAGTTTGTGAGCCTCCCTGCTCGCCCCACCTCCCACCAAGCCCCATGAGCCACCCCTCCTCTCCATGCCAAGGACTCCAGCAGTCAAGCCCTTGTGCTTATGTGCACAAGGCCGTGACTGCCAAGCCCTTGGCGCAGCCAGCCCTTGAGGAGGCCAGAGTGAGAGTGATGAGGTGCCACCGAGGTGCTTCCACCTTGTGCCGGCTATCAAGGGCTTCCTTAACAGCTAGCAGGCGAGGAAGGGCCTCGGGATGGCCAGCCCCCAGCACTCTCACCCTGGCCTCCTGTGTCTATTTATAATAGTCTTTTGAAGAAAGAAAAGAATACCTATTAGACTGTTGGGGTACATTGGGCCCCTTCTGTTATAAACTCAGTATTTGACCTCTCTCTATGTACTTATTCGAAACAGAACTATAGCAACAGATCATATTTCTTTAGAGGAATTCAAATCTTCTGATTAAAGAAAACTCAGAAATTTGTCAAATCAATTGGAATTATACTAGAATTAAAGAGCTCCTGATAACAGTAACCATTATAATTTGAAATGGCAAATGACTTTTATTGAAGAACTTAATTGCATTTTAATTTACTTTTTATTTATATCCCATGCCTTCCATCCCATATGACACTTTCAGGGTGGCATATATATATATATATATATATATTGGTCACTCCACATGTTAAGAATTTTCATGCTGCTGCAAGTTGATCACATGACTAATGTCCTAATCATCAGAAAGTTTTATATACATGTTTATTCACAAAACACAAATAACCTGAACCATTCTACCTTGTAGCTAGACATGTTATATACTGGCTATAAGATCAACAAGTTCGTAAAAGCGTCAAAAGGCATATATTGGAAGCTTTCACTAAAAGGGATGAAGTCACCAACATTAACATGGGGTGTGTGTGTGTGCGTGTGTGTGCGTGCATTTTTACACAACAATTCAAAGGGTTTCCAAACAAAAGCCTGACAATACTACTCTGAAGACCAGAGTTTATACCATGTACATTAGAAGACTCATTATACAATACAATTATTTCAACAATATCATGCCCCGTTGGGCAAGAATTCTGAAGGATGCCAGTGTTTAGTTTCCAACTATTAAAATCTATATAAAGAATATATAAGTTGTGTTCATGTAGCTCTTTGATCAAGTGCAATGATGATCAGTGCAATGAGAACAAATAATCTCACATATTTACATTTCTTTACTTTATCGCAAGGAGAGACAAGAAGGCCTTCTTAAATGAACAATGCAAAGAAATCGAGGAAAACAACAGAATGGGAAAGACTAGAGATCTCTTCAAGAAAATCAGAGATCTCAAGGGAACGTTTTGTGCAAAGACGGGCATGATAAAGGACAAAGAAGGCAGGGACCTAACAGATGCAGATGAGATTAAGAAGAGGTGGAAAGAATACACAGAAGAACTATACAGGAAAGATCTTAATGTCCCTGATAGCCATGATAGTGCAGTCACTGAACTTGAGCCGGACATCCTCGAGAGTGAAGTCAAGTGGGCCTTAGCAAGCATTACTAACAACAAAGCTAGCGGAGATGACAGTCTTCCAGCTGAGCTATTTAAAATCCTAAAAGATGATGCTGTTAAAGTGCTGCATTCAATATGCCAACAAATTTGGAACACTCAGCAATGGCCGCAAGACTGGAAAAGGTCAGTTTACATTCCAATTCCAAAGAAGGGCAACGCCAAAGAGTGTTCAAACTACCGCACAATTGCGCTCATTTCACATGCCAGCAAGGTGATGCTCAAAATCCTACAAGCTAGGCTTCAGCAGTATGTGAACCGAGAACTACCGGAAGTACAAGCTCGGTTTAGAAGAGGCAGAGGAACTAGAGATCAAATCGCCAACATTCGCTGCATCATGGAGAAAGCAAGAGAATTCCAAAAAAACGTCTATTTCTGCTTCATTGACTACGCTAAAGCCTTTGATTGTGTGGATCACAACAAACTGTGGCAAATTCTTAAAGTGATGGGAGTACCAGACCACCTTACCTGTCTCCTGAGAAACCTGTACGAGGGACAAAAAGCAATGTAGCAGCCATGTCAAAAATCAGAAATGTCCTTGCTGAGCTGGCAAAGGATAGCAAAAACAGCAATGTGGAAATTCCCCAAATTATTAACAGGACTGGGTCTCTCTGACACTGGCATATCATGTTCCAGTCCTCTGCTTGGCTTGCATATTGCTTGGATACATATCAAGGTCTCATTCTTTGCTAATCATGCCCTATTACCCATTTTCATAGACCTCGCAGTTAGAAACCGTGAGAGAAGGGGAGGGGGAAACTGCTTGCTGTCATATCTATAAAAGTCATGTATTACTGTGATTCGGGGCTTCTGGCTCTTTGGAAACGATTCCAGCCTCAAGCCCGCACGTTAAATAAAGAAGAATCTCTTTTTCCTTCACTCCGTGGTCTCTCTGACTCTGATTTCTGCTACAGCAACAGTAAGAACCAGACATGGAACAACCAAGTGGTTCAAAATTGGGAAAGGAGTACGACAAGACTGCATATTGTCACCCTGCTTATTTAACTTATATGCAGAGTACATCATGAGAAATGCCGGGTTGGATGAATCAGAGGTCGGAATTAAGACTGCTGGGAAAATTATCAACAACCTCCGATATGGAGACGATACCACCCTAATGGCAGAAAGCGAAGAGGATCTCAAGAGCCTCTTGTTGAGGGTGAAAGAGGAGAGTGCAAAAGCTGGTTTGAAACTCAACATTAAAAAAACGAAGATCATGGCATCTGGCCCTATCACTTCCTGGCATATAGAAGGGGAAGAAATGGAAGCAGTGACAGATTTTACTTTCTTGGGCTCCAAGATCACCGCAGACGGTGACTGTAGCCATGAAATTAAAAGATGCTTGCTCCTTGGGAGGAAAGCTATGGCAAACCTAGACAGCATAGTGAGAAGCAGAGACATCACCTTGCCGACAAAAGGTCCGTCTAATCAAAGCTATGGTTTTCCCAGTAGTAATGTATGGCTGTGAGAGCTGGACTATAAGGAAGGCTGAGCGCCGAAGAATTGATGCTTTCAAACTGTGGTGCTGGAGAAGACTCTTACGAGTCCCCTGGACTGCAAGGAGGTCAAATCAGTCAATCCTAAAGGAAATCAACCCTGAGTGCTCATTGGAAGACAGATACTGAAGCTGAAGCTCAAATATTTTGGCCACCTAATGCGAAGAGAAAACTCTCTGGAAAAGACCCTGATGTTGGGAAAGACTGAAAGCAGAAGGAGAAGGGGACGGCAGAGGATGAGATGGCTAGATAGCATCACCGATGCGATGAATATGAACTTGAGCACGCTCCGGGGGAGAGCGCAGGACAGGAAGGCCTGGTGTGCTATGGTCCATGGGGTCACGAAGAGTCGGACACAACTGAACGACTGAACAACAACAACAACTTTTCTAGACATGTATCACTAGAGGTCTTTTACGTTGCTCCCCATTGAAATACATTTATTGCAACAGCTGGAACCCTTTGGCTTATAGGAAATTAGCTAAGTGTTTAATGCTTATTAAATGGTAAAAGAAAGAAAATGGCTGTGTGCATGCATCTACACACATGGGGATGATATATGAAATTCCTGGCTAAAGATCAAACCTAGACAACTCCATCTGCATTCATACAAGAGGTACTGAAGCTGCAGCAAAAATGTAATATGTCATGTTTCATCACAGAACTGGACAGTGGAATTTGTAAATACTTTGGATCATTCAGATTAGCATAACTATGTGCAATTATTTTTCTGAGAAAGTGATTTACCCCTTGCCTTTCTAGACATGAAGACTGACCAACTGCCATATTTATGTCATTTCACTGTCCACAAGACAATGGATACATGGGGATACCTTTGTGAACAGCCGTTGGCTTGGCTCATTTTTCGGAGAAATCTTAAGTCAGTTTCCACAATAAACAGTTTTCTACAGTGCCACTATTTCCCGTAACACATACTGGTTAATTGCTCAAGGTAGGTGAGTAAACATCCTGCCTCATAGCAGGGAATTCAATCGCAAGATCTTAGGATTCAATTCCAACTCTTTGATTCTGTGCATTTTGCCATCAAAACATGTAAGCTGGTTTTCTAGTATGGATGACACCAGTGTTAAATCTTTGTGGTAACTTTTGTGTGTAACAAAGTACACCAATTTCATCCATGAAGAATTCAGAGTATTAAACTGAACACACATTGAATTTTATACTTTACATTTTAATGTAGATGTTTCTTCTCTCTGCATTTAGGCTTATGATTGGCAGAAACTTTTAATAAAAACAACAACATAGGAGTAAAACAAGAAGATGCTTCCATCCATCAATTTCTTTTAAAAAAATAATATGTGATGTTGAGGACAGATATGTGTCACCTATTTTCAGAGAAGATCAGTGCAATCCAAATACATTAAAATCAATTGGGGTTTTACCTACTAATTTCAATATAAAGATCAACTTCAGTGTGCTTTAAAGCTTGAAGGAACTGAATGATCCTGCAATCTTGGCAACCAGATTGAATATAACTATGATTATTCACAATTCAACAGACACACGTTGAAAATAAAACTTTATTTCTCAGTCAGTGTCAGCTTTTTTACTTTCAGAAGTATCGAGCTACCAGACACGCAATCACATTACTTCAGATACATTTTACAAGTTGAATAACGCTGTAAAATTTACAAAGTTTACAAGTTGAATAACGCTGTCAGCAGAATATTCAATAATTATATGGATTGTTCACAAAAATGTGAAATTTAGATTGTGAGTGTAATATACAACAACAATACTGATTATAAACTTCTTTTTGAAATGAGTTTGCAAGGTTAGAATATTATTTTACCTTTAATCCTCCTCTGCCATACAAAAGTGAACAAATTTTCCCAAAATGCACAAATTCTGAATTCCCCCCAAATGTGCATTTTCATGCTTTAGCCTATGGGGGACATGCACATTTTTGGCTATTTTTTAATGTTGGCATATTTTTCTATGACAAAATTTGTGCAAAACTTGGGAACGTTAGAAACACGGTCTGTTAGTCTGCAGAACCCACCGACAGGGGAAGAACGGTCCACTGTGGAAAAATTCAAACTCATTTGGTTCTGTTGCGGATTTCTCCAACATCCCTAGATCCACTATGAATGCAGTTAGTCTTTAGTTAACAAACAGGATAGGTAGCCCAACAATAGAGCAATCGGAAACAATAGAGCAATTTGGGCTTCCGCTTTCATCAGTAGCTGTGATGTTAAATGGATACCGTGTGTGTATGTGTGTGTGTGTGTGTGTGTGTGTGTTGGATTCTTTTGTGGGGTGTGTGCTTTATTTTTGGACAGGGAAGATTCATTACCAGCTTTCTTCATGAAGCAGAGAGCTGACTTTTCTATTAGGGATGTGTCAGATCTCCTCACTGCATCCAAAAGTGTCATTGTATGTTTAGTTTTTTTTGGCTTCAAGCTAATCTGTAATATGCTAACCAGTTTACTATTGCTCAACAGTTAATCACTCAAACAGCTGAGCAGCTTGGTCCCAAGGCATAGTCTGAATGTACATGAGGCAGCTACCTTGCCGAAGCTAAGCAGGTATGGGTCTGGTCAGTGCTTGGAGGGGAGACCACCTGGGAACCACATGTAGCCACCTTGAGTTCCATGATGGAAGGAAGGTGGGATATAAATGTAACATATAAATGTAATCAATCAATCAATCAAATAAAGCTTGCCTTGTGATTTACTGTTAGTCTGTTGGTTATCATTGTTCCCCATTCATCCAGGCCTTTGGGTGCTTTTGATGAGACAGTTATGTCTTTTGTTTGTTGAACAGTCTTAGGAAGGTTTTATCTAGCTGCTGGTGGAGTTGATGAATCTTTACAGTTCAGTAGTATTATTTTATTGGTGTTTGTGTTTTGTGTTACTTTTAAAAAAAAACTTTTATGAGATTGTACCCCAGTACTAAAGGGGCCACGGTGCCTTAGTGGTTAAGACGCTGAGCTGCAGACTGGAAGGTCGGCAGGTCAGCAGTTCGAGACCCGAGTGCTGCGTGACGGAGTGAGCTCCCGTCTTCAGTCCCAGCTTCTGCCAACCTAGCAGTTCGAAAGCAAGAAATTGCAAGTAGATAAATAGGTACCGCCTCGGCGGGAAAGGTAACAGCGTTCCGTGCACCTCGGTGTTCAGTCATGCTGGCCACATGACCACGGAAGCGTCTTCGGACAGCGCTGGCTCTTCGGCTTAGAAATGGGGATGAGCACCGCACCCTAGAGTTGGACACGACTGGTTGGGGACACCTTTACCTTTTTTACCCCAGTACTGCTTTTCCCTGCTTTTCCCACCCTTTTGTTGAGTGCTACTCCATTGCTTCTGAGGCATTCTTGCCCACAGAAGTAGATATAATGGTCACCTGAATTAAATTTGCCCATGCTTGTCCATTTTAGTTTGCTGATTCCCAAGATGTCAATGTTCAATCTTGCCATCTCATGTTTGACCACCTCCAGCTTACCTTGATTCATTGATCTTACATTCCAAGTTCCTAAACAATATAGTTCTTTACAGCATTGGATTTTCTTTTCACCACCAGACACATCCACAGCTGAGTGTCCTTTCGGCTTTGGCCCGGCCACGTCACTCTTTCTGGCGCTACTTGAAAATTCCCTCTGCTCTTCTCCAGTAGTATATTGGACACCTTTCGACTTGAGGGGCTCATCTTCCGGCGTCATATCTTTTAGCCTTGTGACATGTTCCATGGGGTTTTCTTGGCAAGAATACTGGAGTGGGTTGCCATTTCCTTCTCCAGTGGACCACATTTTGTCAGAACTCTCTGCCATGACCTGTCTGTCTTGGGTGGCCCTGCACGGCATAGCTTATGGCTTTACTGAGTTATGCAAGCCCCTTCACCACAACAAGGCAGTGATCTAAGAGCCTATAAATCCATTCTATCATCCTCTAGGGCCTCAAGATCCATACACCCATAGCCATTTCTGAAATAATTTCTCTCTCTTTAAGTTGACAGATCAAGAGATTTGAAATGAAATGTGCCTTTTGTCATCCTTGATTGACTACTACATAGATAAAGAGGGAATACTAAAAAACAAAATAACAAGAAATTCAATACCAGGAAATGTGCCTAAATACGCCAACCCTTAAGCATTTTTAAAGTATCTTTACAACTGAACAAATTACTTTTATGTGATCATTCAGAGAAAAAAGGTAGAAATTCAAAAGGGATATCTTACATAGGGATGTCACAGGAATCCAAGAGAGGGGTGGAGTCCAGTGGGCTCCTCCCCTGCTCGGCCTCCCAGACCCCACTTGCCGAGCCACCACATGCTTACTGGGCTGTGCGCCAAGTGCCGTGTGGCCCATGAGTGCCCAGCAGCCTGTCCCTTCACTGAGCTGCCATTTCACGAAAAAATGGGGGCTCAGAGTTTTCCGTAAAAGTAATGTTGCGTAAATGGCAGCTGTAAAGGGGCCATTTACACGACTTTACAGGTATGGCCGCTTTTATGGCCGTCATTTACACAACATTACTTTTAAAGAAAAACCCAAGCTGCCATTTTTATGCAAAATGGCTTGCTAAGGGGATGGCTTAGGCACCAGGCACTTGCTGGGCTGTCCAGTGCCTCATGCAGCACGACAAGCAGAGACAAGCAGCAGAGGTGGTTCATTGAGCGCCAAGTGGGGATTGACAGAGTTGAGTCCATCCATCCCTGATCTCACATCACAATCTTCATGTGGTCCCTAACAATATGCAAGACTAGGAATTCCATCTTTAAACACATTTTTATACACACTCCCAAAACTTCATGAACAGCAAAGCAACAAGGAGGCTCTGGATCCAGTCTGGATGCAGTAAATCTTAAGTTAAAATAGGTAAAATAAAACAGACTAACCATAGAGTAATTAATTATACATACATACATACATACATGGCTAAATATTTGCTTTGTAACCTCTGTGATGTTTTAAAGGGGGAGAGAGATGCCCTGACCAATGACATTCTTACCATATAGGCCCCTCAGTTATCGGCCCTGTTTTAGCGACCAATCAGTGGTTTTATATGGAACCTTTATCCATCAATCAAATTTGTTTAGTCGTTGACCAATCATAATTGTATTTTACTAACTGCTTGAGGTAGCTTCTCCCAGTAGTTGTTTTAAAACTTTCCACTTGAAATTCCCCCTCCCTTGCCCCAGCAACTATTACAAAGCCAACCAAAACTGTCTTGTGCCCGATATAAAGTAGCAGAGCCAGGCTTCTGGGCTAACTGGATACATTACAATCTCACTCAGAGGTTACTCTCCATATATAAACATATAAAACATAAACAGATACAAATACAGCATTTCTTAACACTGACCCGTTTCAAGGCTTCAGTAGATAACAAGATAAAAATGCAAAGCCCTTACAAACTAGATTCCCATATCACCCTACTACTAGCCACCAAAAGCAAAAACAGCCTAAAACAAGATTTAATCTGTACCTGTATCTGTACTGTTAGAAAACGTCACACAGGATTGGGTTTGTTTAAACGAACACCCTAAAATATTAATATTCTTTTTCCTATGAAAATAGGTCAGAGCCATGCATAAAATTATTCATGAGAAAACAATGCATGACTTCATTTTGAACTAATTTCTGTGGTTTTGCAAATTGACCAAAAGCATTTCTGTACTTCTGTGAACAAAGGACAAGTTGTTCACATTGCTTTTACAACTTCCCTATCCAAAAAGTTTCCAAATTAAATCATGTGGTTGCTTTAGATGTATTTCACCATTATTGCTTTCAGTTATTGAAACTCCAAAGCAACTTTTGATCTGACAGAGCTCATTAAACAATAGGTGAAAAAGTGAAATGCACAAAGGCAGTATTAACTAAAATGTAATACCTACATTTTTGTTCACCTATTTCTCATAACTCTGGCTCCTATACAGTGTTTCTACACTGGAATGTTCCTGCAATTTGACAAGTTGCTCAGTTCATTTGACAGCCTTTATTTGAAAATCTCATTATATCTATGAAATATATCAGGTTCTATTCTGAAACTTAATAAGCTCACCAAGTCTGATCACAGCCCATAGCAAAGGACATAACTTTCATACAACTGCTATTTTAATGGGGAGATATTGTGATTCAAGGCATTAACAAGCTGGCATTAATGGCAATCATTTTAAAGCAACTTCATTTTTTTATTTATAAAATAAAAATAGGGCGGGGACTGGGAGGAATAGAAACCACAGTAGAGTATTTTCCATTAGTATTAGGGATGCAAGCTGTAACTGGTTAAGAAAGTTACCAGCTTCCATACCCCCATGGCCCCTGTTGGCCTTTGCGTCTATGGGACACATCACAGGTGCACAAACCATTCATCTAGCTGGAGAATATTTACTCATCATTGGCTGCTTTTATGATCTCTTGAAATATTCTGTTCCTTCAGTCTTTGAAGAAAGAGGGGGTAGTCTTGTTTTTAGATACGATGTCTTTCCTGTAACATAGGTATGCTTTCTAAGAGTGGAGGCTAGGTTGCAAACTCTGGATGGCTAAGGAGTGTCTTACAGGGTATATAGCCAGAACTATAATTGCAGCTGGGAACACAGATCCCTTCTGTTGCTGTCATGGGGACTAGGACTTTGGGATGGAAGAAAGTGCTGCCTGATATTTGCCATGGATACAGCCACTGAGCCCTCTCCTACCATTCCCCTACACCAGAGCTTTCCGAGCTTTTCATGTTAGTGACACACTTTTTAGACATGCATCATTTCGTGACACGGTAATTCAGTTTTACTAGCAAACCGGAGGTTAAACTAACCCGTTATAAGAGATACGGACACAAACATAAATTGTAATAATGAAATGTATGGGGATAGAACATATCTCATGAAAACCTTTCATTTATATTTTTAAAAATATATGATTTGTAAGATAACATACATTGTTGTCATTTATGAGTAGCAGTATATAAATATGTGCAAGAAAATGTGAAAAATAAACAAAATTAACTGAAGTATTTACAATACATATTAGGACACATAGGCCCAGGTAGGAGCTCAGCTGCAAAAACACATGAAGTAGAGAAGCAAAAGTCCAACAAAAATGGTGTAAATATATATGTCTCACTACAAGGCTATATTGCTGTAAATATTTGCAATGCCTATGTCCAGAGTCCAGTTCCAGCACTCTCCAGTGGTGGGTGGTTAATCCACAATTACAGCAGAGTAAAAATAAAAATAAATGGCAGAAATCAAATCATAAGTGCCACATGGTGGGTGGCTTGCTGTTTGCCACATTGGGTTTGGGAGGGTGGCCTCCCTTCAGCCAGCAGCAGCTGGGTTGACTGGGTGACAGCCTGCAGCTGCGCTCGCCCGGGTGACTGGGAGCACGCTGATTCTGAGGCTTCTGGCCTCCACTGAGCTCCGTTCCGACTGGCCAAGATGGCGGATGGCCTGCTTGGTGCAGTCCCAGTCCCAGGCGGTGTTTCCACCCGTGCGCTACTCTGGCCTAGCCGCGCAGGAGCGTGGTGCAGAAGTCCGCGAAGGGCGCCCTCGAAATCTCACAGGGCTAGTGGCCGCTGTCACTTCTCCGTGCTGGCGTTGGCCAAGCTGTGTTTCCAGGGTGGCGCCTCCCCTCCCCTCTCTTCACCCCACACCTCTACCTCGCCTTACTGCTCCAACACCGCCAATCACGTGCGTCCTACATCAAGACACCACATGATCCTAAAGCAGCTAATGGCAAAGCAGCTAAGCCTTAGCTGCTTTAACATTAGCTGCTTTAGAAAGTTCCAGGGGAGGGGCCAAGGGAAGCAAACGCGAGTAAGGGAGCTCCGCGGTGCCCTTCCGCACAATTTTCTGCATTTCGTGAGACACACCTACACACTGCCACCGACACACTAATGTGTCGCAGCACACAGTTTGGAAAGCTCTGTCCTACACTCTCCTCATCCTCATCCCAGTCATGGCTGAATAGAGGAACCAATACTGGTGTGTTTCTGCGATCCATGTTTATTTCTGGATTAGGCTGTTCTGAATGGCAAAATACCACATGGCTTCAGTAGCTATAGCATCCCACATTGGTAGATTAATCAAAGCTTTAGTTTATTAACTGGAGAGAGCAAATTCTAATTGGTGCAGCTACAGGTAAAAGGGCATACTTGTGTGTTCATTTATTTATTATCTACATTAATATGATGTGAAAATGAAAATATTGAAGATTATTTATTTATAAGATTTTTAATGCTGTCTTTCTGCCAAATGGCACTCAAGGCAGCTAACAACCATCCTTAAAAGCATATGTCATCATAAGGTAACAACAAATAGAATAAAACATGCTATTATTTAAAAGTTAACTACTAACCCATTATTAGTTAACTAATTAAGGGAGCAATCCTATGGCCGCTAGCCAATAGGATATCTTGTTTTCTGGGAACTGACCTTGAAGCCCACGCTCCGAGGTCGGTTCCTGGAGAACTGATCTTTCCCCCCTTCCGTGCAGCCTCACAGGCGGCACGGAAAAGCCCTGTGCTCCGTGCTCACAAGGGAGCATGGAGTGGCCGAAATGGTGCATTCCGGTGTGGGGAGGGCAGAAATGCTGGTACAACACATCCAATGTCTTGTCTGGCAGCTTCCTCCCCCGCTCCTCCGTCCCGCGGCTACACAGCCGAAATCGGCTGTCTAGCCAAAAATGCAGACCAGGAGAACTGTGGAGGGAATGATCCCCTCTGTGCTTCTTCTGCCCTGCATTGGATAGGCTGTCACCTCCAAGTTCGGAGGCGGCCACCTATCTGCACAGGATTGCGCCCTAAGCAGCCACTAAACAATCTGCAGACCAAACTAGGTAGGCAAGCATACCTAGAACAAAACATTACAATACATTAAATTAATTTAAATCAAACCTTCAGAATTTATGAATAAAATCTGAGTAAGACAGGACACAATTTTCCGAGCACCTAAAGGACAGTGATGGAAGTGCCAGGCAGATGGCGTTTGGGAGGAAGTTCCACAGCTGAAGCTGAAGAACTCTTACAACCAAGTAAGAGTTCTTCTCTACAATATCCATTTGGCTATCCTTCCATAGGTGATGGTATCCAGAGACAGGCCTTTGATGATGATCTCACCTAATGTGTAATATAGAAATGTAATAAATAACTAAATAATAAATAACTCTGAGCTACTGGCTCAGGAGCCTTTCCTTCTAAAGATGAACTTTTTTTTTCTAATCATGTGGTAGCTTTTGGTTATTTAATTTTAAGTTCTCACCCTTCCATCAATAGCTCAAGAAGGCTTTGATAATATGCAAGTTTAGTGATTATAAATAATCACTACATTTTCCTTTTTCACTGGTTGCCAGTCCATTTCTGGGCCTGATTCAAAGTGCTGGTATTAACATTCAAAGCCCTAAATGGCTTGGGGCCAGGTTATCTGAAGGATTGTCTCCTCCCATATGTACCTGCCCGGACCCTACTATCGGCTTCAGCAGTCCTTCTCTGGGAGCCCCTGCCAAAGGATGTAAGGCAGGTGGCTGCCAGCAGAAGGGGGCCTTTTCTGCTGTTTCCAAGAGAGGCTCGCCTGGCATCAATGCTGTGTTCTTTCCAGCGCCAGGTGAAGACCTTTTTATTTTCCTAGGCATCTTTGTCTTTTAGCTCTGTTGCTTTAAATCTGTTACTGTATTTTAAATCTCTGCAACACTGCTAGGTTTTATTGTGGTTTGTTCTTTAATATTGTAGTTTTATGTTTTTACATTCTATATTGTATTTTATGATGCATTTTGTGGTTTTAATTGCTGTGAACCACCCAGAGAGCTATTTGGTGGTATAGAAATGTAATACATACATACATACATACATACATAAATAGGGATGTAAAAGACTTTGTTTCAGTTCATTTTTGATCAGGATTTTAACCAGTTTGCACCTTCTGGACCAAACAAAGACTCAGACACAACCTGCAGTCATAGTTCATACATTTCCGAGCTTGCAATGTGATTCATGGACCAAAAAACGTGCATTCAACAACATGTACACATTTGAAAAATCCACGTGAAAAAATGCATACTTTTGAAAGATGTACACTAATATGCTTTAATCAATGAGAAAATGCATACATTTTAAAAATGTGCACAATTCATGCGTACATTTAGAAAAACATGCACAAAAGTATGCATGGACTTTTGTGTGAAAAGAAAAAAACAAACCTCATAATCTGATACGGACTTGAGTCAGAATGAGCTTCAAGATGGAATTCTAAGAACTTTGGCAAGCTCGAGTTTTGCTGACTTGCACAGCCCTAACTATCAGGCAGCTGACTAAACCAATTAATTGCTAGTCCTAATTAGTATATTTATACAGGATGGTTGAAATACTTTCATGCATAAAGCATTTACCTGAAAGTTAATTAATGCAGAATTGTAATCAATGGTGGCAATGTTCTCTGTAATCCACTCAGATGACCTTGGTTATTCAGCAGTATACAAATAATGTAAATAAATAAATACACTGGTAAAGCAGACAAAATCATAAATCCAAAGTCAATTGAAATGGTAAAGTAGATTCATTTGCTTCAATGGAGTAAGAGCGGCTAACAAACTTGCAGTGGCAGAACAAATCACATTACTAAAAATAACATTAGTAGGAAGTTAACATGAATCAAGTTAACATGTTATCTTCAAAGCTAGCCATAACTCTGTTAGTAATTCATCCCAAACCAGCTTAAAAAGTATATGTTGTATTTTTACTTCCAAGCAATACGAGGCAGAAAGTCATGCCAAGAAGGAGGACAACGGAGGAACCTGATTGTAACCTATGAATTCCTGGCTCACAATAGTCCTTAATTTAAAGCTCGCCATGACTCCACCTATGACTATGGCTTCCATCCAGTTAAAGTTCAACTGACTCCAGTGAATCTTAACCATATGTAGTGGCAATGGATTATGGTCAGTTTCAGCTGCTGTACTGTGCACAGTGCAAATCTACCCATTCTTGGTAAGCCCAGGTCTTCCTGTACCTCACTGACATGCATTTAAGGGCCTGACGTTTCCTAGCCCCACTCAGTGCTGCTCTTGCAAAATAGGTTCCAAGCTGAAGGCTTGAAGAACAGTGGACAACTGGACATATGTAACCGAGGTGCAGGATGGGCTCAGCTTATTGGAACAGCTAGTAGCATTGCAGTATGTACTAGTAGCATTGCAGTATTGCAGCATTGCAATACCTGTGCACTTAGCATAAGGCTTTCATGAGAAAAGGAGAAGCTTCATTTTATGGAGATTCCTTCATGCTCTCTTTCTCATGGAAGGGGCCAGATACTGTTCACAGCAATAAACATACTCTAAACTTGTGCTAAATAGGGATGCCATAACTACTACACGCTAAAAGTATATTTTCACATGCAATTAACAACGTTGCAAATTTTAAAACTATTTTGTGTCTCTGTGTGTGATAAAGTAAAGTTAGTTTCCACAGAATGAAGTGGTATCCCACTATGCTCAGTTGAATAATCAGATTGTCCTGGATAGATAAGTATGGCACAGTATATATAAGAAAGCTACCTTTAGGCATTTGCCATCTCAAAACCAAGCCAGATGCTATTGTAAAATCCAACTTGGCTAATTAACTGGACCCAAAAAAAGTTACATATAGATAAATTATAATTATAAATTATCTGTTTTCAAGCCCTTACTAGTGGCAGATGAAAAATCAATCTGAAAACTCTGACATCTAGAGAATCAATTTAATTGCTGCCATCCTGATTTTGTGAAACATTCCGTTCACAACCTCAGTAAAACTGGAGGACAAAATGGCTCCTGGT
This sequence comes from Heloderma suspectum, assembly GCF_057233095.1. NCBI lineage: Eukaryota > Metazoa > Chordata > Lepidosauria > Squamata > Helodermatidae > Heloderma > Heloderma suspectum. The sequence goes on along the minus strand of NC_139460.1, from coordinate 71,982,728 downwards.
TTTATGTTGAGATTGAGAAGAGGAAAGCAGTGCATATATGTGTATATATTTTTGCACAACTCAGACTTAAGTCTTAACACACTTAGGGTGCAATCCTATGCGTGTTTAGATGGCAGAAAGTCCTACAACACCCAACATTCCCCAGCCAGCCATGCTCGCTGGGGCATGCTGGGAGTTGTGGGACTTTTTTCCCATCTAAACAGGCATAGGATTGTGCCTTTACTGGCCTGGTTTGCATGATCACCACAGTTTAAACAAGCTACAGTGGCTTGTTTAAGTGGTGGTGCATGCCGGGCGCAACTTGAATAATCACTGCCTGGATGCAGCTTGTTGCGTCATCCAAACCCAGAGGGCATGGCTTGTTGGAAGATGAAGCAACCCTCAAATAGTCCATGGGTTGTTGTTGGGTTATTTGAGGGTTGTTTAACTCTCCCAACAAGCCATGCTGCCTGGATCTGCATGACATGCTGCATCAAGGTGATGATTATTCAAATTGGGATGTGGCTTAAATAAGCCACTGTGGTGATTGATTGTAAGAACTGGCCCAATATTTGCTAAAATACATACATATATATGTATGTATATGTATGTGTATATGTATATGTATGTATATGTACGTGTATACATATACATCCATGTATATGTATACATATACATATATGTACATATACATATATGTATGTATATGTAACATTGTTTTCTTCTCTTCTCCATCCCAACTTAAAACCAAGAAAGCAGGATCTGTTTATCTTGCATATAGTTCTAACATGTTATCTGCAAGGCATTCATCATGTAAAGAACTTTAAAAACAAAACAAACGCACATTCTTACCATATGCAGGGTTTAAGATACACAATAATACACAGCAAGACTAATGAACAGAAACTGAGGATGCTGGATAATGGAGTGCTTTAGCATCTGGAAATATTTTAACAGAGGAAGAAAACACACACACACTAAAGTATCTCTAAAACAAAACAGTTGTACCTGAAGACCAGCAGCACTTTTAATTCTGCGTTATTCCACCCACCCCTCACTTCTCTTTTGTTAATATATTGGCCATTAGAATTTCTTACCTATTTTATAAAGAATGTAAATAGGCTATTCTTATATAGTACAGTCTGTTACCGGATTATAAGGCTTAAAAAAAAAAGAAGAAATCCCTTATGAAGGAATTTTGCCCCTTTTTATTACAAAATTATGTCAGTGAAATCTTGAAATTCATCCTTGGCATCTCTAGCAATAGATGAAATACACAAAGAAGCTCAGTTTCCTCAAGTCCCACATGGGTTTAATCTTTGATTAATTGAACAAAACCTAAAAAAAACCCTCCAGACGTTATTTCTTTTAATCACAGGAAAGATAACTCTTCTGTGGCTTTGCTGGTAAGAGAGCCAGCAGATGTCTGTCTGGTCTGGAGGGAATTTCCCTTTCTCAGGAGAAAACAGCTTAAATAGAAGAGGAACAGCCATATGCTGACTATGCACTGCTTAACAGATGACGTAGAAAAGCATCCACTTCAATGGTGAGGAGACTTTTAAATTAAATTTCATTTAACATTCAATGCAATCAGCTGAAAGCAATTTACATGCTGGATCCAAGTTAGGTCAGATGATTGTCATCTGAATTATGTGGACACAAAAACACAAAGCTAGCTCACTGATTGGTTTAAGCAAATGTTATAAAGAAGATGAAATCAAAATGAGTGACCTTTGATGTTCAACTTCAAGGTCATTTAAGGTTTACATTTTTTAGGGCTATGCCTTTAGGAAACCTTAAAAGCATACCCTTTATTACCTACATAAGATCCTAAATTAGCTTTTGCAATGCCAGTAAGAATTCCTTTATTTTCTCCCAAGGAAACCTATTTTCAAAACACAAATAAAAAGAAAAAAGCTCAAAATATTAAACTCAAGTGAATTTAAAAATACAACAAGCACCATGATGGATCAAACCAAGGGCTTATTTAAGGGTCAGACTAAATGTTCTGCTAATCTCACATAGTGTAACTATGCTTGAAAGTTTTCCCTACTCTTGTGTAAGCACACACAGCCCTAATTTGGATCAGGATAATGGCACTCCAAAAGAGGGGGGTAAACCTTCCCCAACCTGTTTCCCCCCCAAATTCCACCACTCCTAGAAGAAACATATAGCCATCCTGACTAGTAGGCACTGATAGCCTTATTTTTCATTAACGTCTAATGCCCTTTTAAATCCACACCTTGTGATAGCAAATTCCATGGTTCAACTATGCGCTGTGTGAAGAAGTACTTCCTTTTTACTGTTCTGAATCTTCCATCATTTAGCTTTATTAGATGACCCTGCTTCTAGTATGCCAGGATATATCCTTTCATCTATACCACCATATTATGCATTGTTTTATAATTATTTAATTTTTCTAAACTCCCTGCCCACTTACTCACCTTTTCTTTCTAAGCTAAAACAACACCAGATGTTGTAACCTTACCTCATAGGGAAGTAGCACCAGCCCCATGATCATAAGAACATAAGAGTAATGTTGGCATGAAGGACCTTTTATCATTTTAGGCAGTTATGCTGACTCTATTGAAACAACACCACTGGCTCCAAGAAAGTTTTCAAACTTAATTCAAAGTGCTTGTCTTAACCTTCAAAGCCCTAAAACTCCTTAGAAACCAAATACCTGTTGGAGTGCCTTCCCCTGTATCAATCTGCCCAGCCACTGAGATATAATCTGAGGCCTTTCTCCAGGTGTCTCTACCACCTGAAGTCTGGCAGGTGGCAACCAGAGAGACAGTCTTTTCAAAGGTGACTCCACATCTTTCGAATACCCTTTCCTGGGAAGTCCACCTGGTGTCTCGGTTGCTATCATTTGGGGAAAACATCCTTATTTTCCCAGGTTTTAAGAACTTCTAATGTTTGTATTTTTAACTTAGGGTACAATCCTATGGGTACTCATAAGCCCCCAAACTCGGAATCTTATGAGTATCCTATGCAGAAAGCGAGTGCCCTCTCCACTCCTTAGTATACTGGGGAGCTGTGATCAATGGAAGAGGCTGGACATCGGCTAGAGCGCAAACCCAGAACTCTTCTGGATGGCTTGGGGGTTGTTAACACCCTCCCCAGCAAATGGGGCCCTGGCCCTGTGGAGGACATGCTATGACCTTTTTGCATTTCACTTTAAGGACAAAATTGCTTGTCTCTGCAGCGAACTTGACACTGTTGGTATCACAATTCCAGCTGAGGTGCCTGATGTCACCATCTGCCCAATTTGGTGGGATCAGTTTCACTTCCTGTGGCCTGATGATGTGGACAAGGTGCTTGCAGCAATGTGACCAACCATGTGCCCTCTCAATCCCTGCCCCTCCTGGCTAATAAAAGATAGCCAAGGAGGTATGACTGGGTGAGTTCAGGGAGCTATAAATGCTTCCCTGTGGGAAGGGGTTGGTCCCTGCTGTCCTTAAGGAGACAGTAGTGCAGCCACTGCTGAAGAAGCCCACTCTGGACCCAACGGTATTAGACAATTACCACCCAGTTGCACCCCTTTCCTAGGGAAGGTACTTGAGAGGGTTGTGGTGGAGCAACTGCAGGCACTCTTGTAGGATACTATCTAGACCCATCGCAGTCTGGGTTTTGATCTGGTTATGGGACTGAATCAGCCTTGGTCGCCCTGATGGATGACCTTTATCAACAGAGGGACAGGGGGAGTGCAACCCTGCTAATTCTGCTCTATCTCTCATCGGCTTTGATATCATCGACCATGGTATCCTCCTGGATCAACTCCATGGGATGGGTATCAGAGGCACTGTGTTACAGTGGTTCTGGTTCTCCCTGCAGGGCCAATTTCAGAAAATACCATTGGATGACTATTCTTCGGCCCCTTGGCAATTGAGCTATAGGGTGCCGCAGGGCACTACCTTGTCCCCAATGTTGTTTGACATCTATATGAAGCTGCTGGGAGTGGTCATTAGGGGATCTGAACTCAAATGCCATCAGTATGCCAATGCCATGCAGCTCCATCTCCTCGTGATATTTGAATCAGGAGTAGATGAATCAGGAGAGGCTGTCCTAGATCAGTGTCTAAATTCAGTAATGGGTTGGATGAGTGCCAATAAACTGAAGCTGAATCCTGGCAAGACAGAAGCCCTGTGGGTGAGTGGTTCCCAAGACCAGGAGATAGGCGCATTGCCTGTTCTGGATGGGGTTGCGCTCCCTCTGAAAGGTCAGGTTCATAATCTGGGGGTACTCCTAGATCCATCATTTTCGCTGGAGGCCCAAGTGGCTGCTGAGGCTTTGAGTGCCTTTTACCAGCTTTGGCTGGTTCACCAGCTATGGCCTCTCCTAGACAGGGATAGCTTGGTCACATTGGTACAGGCAATAGTAACCTCAAGACTGGATTACTGCAGTGTGCTCTATGTGGGGCTGCCCTTGAGGCTGGTCCGGAAGCTGGAGCTAGTGCAGAATGCAGCAGCTCAGTTGTTGTTAGGAGCTGCCCCTTTTCAGCATGTAACTCCTTTGCTGAAGGAACTGCACTGGCTGCCTACTCGCTATCAGGCCAGCTTTAAGGTATTAGTAGTAGTGTACAAAGCCCTAAACAACTTGGGACCAGGATACCTGAGAGAGCACCTTCTTCTTTACTTGGATTCCTGCACTGAGCAGGGGGTTGGACCTGATGGTCTTATAGCCCTCCCACACACTACTATTCTATGATTCTACAATTCTTTACCAACCTGCCTGGTCACTGAGGTCATCAGAGGGCTTGCTCCTGGTGGTTCCACACAGACCTATGGCCCAGTTCGAGTCCACCAGGAAGAGAGCCTTCAGTGTAGTGGCCCCCTTCCTGTGGAGTTCCCTGCCTTTGGAGGTCAGACAGGCACCAAAGTTATATTACTTTCGGTGTCTCCTGAAGACGTTGTTTCGAGAGGCCTTCCCTGAGCGACCAGCCGTGGTTTATTAAGTTCAAAATCTGTTCTTTTAAAGTGTTTTAATTGTTTTAATTATGGGGTTTTATTCTTTTATCTTGTTGTTCACCACTCTGAAATCTTTGATGTAGAGCAGTATATAAATATTGTAAATAAATAAATAAATATTTTTATTATACTTTTATTGCATCTTACTGCACAGGAACATACATTTATGTTGAAGGTCCTGAAGATAAATTATGTACATAAACATATGTACATACATATATAACATATACACAGTACTTACATGTTCTCCTTTAAAACTAAACATTCCAGCTCCCCTATCTTGGCTTGGAGGATCCTAGAATTACCATATCACCAGCTTTACATGATGTCTCTCTTCAGTGTTTCTGGTATGTACGGGGGAGGGGTTCACCCTATGGGCCAATCACTAGCTATCATATCCTACTGTACAGCCATTGTCTACTTCAACCTCATCCGCATCGCGATGATCAGAAACATTTTCACCTTGATCCCAGAGGGATGATTCATTCAAATGGGACACTCCCTGAATTCTGTCAGCTTTTCTACGAGGGTTAAAAGCTGTTTCAAATTGTGTAAATTTAATTTATTCAAATTGTAAGTACACCTTAACCACACAGAGGGCAGAAGACTAACAAATACTATTTTCAATCCACAGAAACATTTTTTGTTTCAATCCACAGAGCATTTTTTTAGGATATGTACCAAGAACCATTTATGACTGCTGCAGCTTCTGCACTACCTGACTACAGCATTTTAGGAACAAATTAATGTCCAAAGCCATAATACTATTCACCACACAGAGAGATCAGATTCACCCGTAAGTCCCATTACACTCATGCCAAGCTCAAAGGCCTTCACACTGACTGCTCTACAACTCTGCCCTATTTGTAGTTCTGTAAGGTGATCTACAATAGCTTTTGATGGATAGGTGTTTAATTGTTTTTGATCCAATTGAACAGTTATTTAACCACTGAGGACATAACAGACTTTGGAATGGGGCAAACTAAAAAGCATGCACAGAAGGCTAGGAGCATCTCTACACCAGCCTAAAATCCTGCATTTAAAATGGGGCTTTCTGCTTCCGTTTTAAATGCAGGATCGTGACGGGCTCCCTTTATGGATGCTTCCCATCCCCTTTCCCCTTGAGTTTTCTATACGTCTCATCATACAGCCACTAGATGGCGCTGTAGTCTAGCGCCTCTTATTGCAGCTTTTCCTTTTTCAAGAGGGAACTCGAGCAGAACTCAAATGCTGCGGGAGACATCCTGGAGGTTAATGACATCATCTAAAGAGCCTGCAAACATCTGTGAATAACCAATCTCAATACCAGGATAAAAGCGCCATGTAAAGAAGCCCTTCATGGATCACTGCCTTGTTGTGGCGAAGGGGCTTGCGTAACTCAGTGAAGCCATAAGCTATGCCGTGCAGGGCCACCCAAGACGGACAGGTCATGGCAAAGAGTTCTGACAAAATGTGGTCCACTGGAGAAGGAAATGGCAACCCACTCCAGTATTCTTGCCAAGAAAACCCCATGGAACGTATCACAAGGCTAAAAGAGATGACGCCGGAAGATGAGCCCCTCAGGTCGGAAGGTGTCCAATATGCTACTGGGGAAGAGCAGAGGGTATTTCCAAGTAGCGCCAGAAAGAGTGAAGCGGCTGGGCCAAACCCGAAAGGACACTCAGCTGTGGATGTGTCTGGTGGTGAAAAGAAAATCCGATGCTGTAAAGAACAATATTGTTTAGGAACCTGGAATGTCAGATCAATGAATCAAGGTAAGCTGGAGGTGGTCAAACATGAGATGGCAAGATTGAACATCGACATCTTGGGAATCAGCGAACTAAAATGGACAGGCATGGGCGAATTTAATTCAGGTGACCATCATAACTACTATTGTGGGCAAGAATCCCTTAGAAGAAATGGAGTAGCACTCATAGTCAACAAAAGGGTGGGAAAAGCAGTACTGGGGTACAATCTTAAAAATGATAGAATGATCTCAGTACGAATCCAAGGCAAAGCATTCAAAATCACAGTAATTCAAGTCTATGCCCCAACCACTGAGGCCGAAGAAGCTGAGGTTGATGGGTTCTATGAAGACCTACAACACCTTCTAGAACTAACACCAAAAAAAGATGTCCTCTTCATCATAAGGGATTGGAATGCTAAAGTAGGAAGTCAAGAAATCACCGGGATAACAGGCAGTCATGGCCTTGGTGTACAAAATGAAGCAGGACAAAAGCTAATCGAGTTTTGCCAAGAGAACATGCTGATCATAGCAAACACTCTTTTCCAACAGCACAAGAGGCGACTCTACACATGGACGTCACCAGATGGTCAATATCGAAATCAGATTGATTATGTCCTTTGCAGCCAAAGATGGAGAAGCTCCATACAGTCAGTAAAAACAAGACCTGGAGCTGACTGTGGCTCAGATCATGAGCTGCTTCTTGCAAAATTTCGGCTTAAATTGAAGAATGTCAGGAAAACCACTAAACCGTTCAGGTATGACCTCAATCATATCCCTGATGAATATACAGTGCAGGTGAGGAATAGATTTCAGGGATTAGACCTGATAGACAGAGTGCCTGAGGAACTATGGACGGAGGTCCGTAACATTGTTCAGGAGGCAGCAACGAAATCCATCCCAAAGAAAAAGAAATGCAAGAAAGCAAAGTGGCTGTCTGATGAGGCTTTACAAGTAGCTCACGAAGGAAGGGAAGCGAAAAGCAAGGGAGAAAGGGGAAGATATACCCAACTGAATGCAGAGTTCCAGAGAATAGCAAGGAGAGACAAGAAGGCCTTCTTAAATGAACAATGCCAAGAAATCGAGGAAAACAACAGAATGGGAAAGACTAGAGATCTCTTCAAGAAAATTGGAGATCTCAAGGGAACGTTTTGTGCAAAGACGGGCATGATAAAGGACAAAGAAGGCAGGGACCTAACAGAAGCAGATGAGATTAAGAAGAGGTGGAAAGAATACACAGAAGAACTATACAGGAAAGATCTGAATGTCCCTGATAGCCATGATAGTGCGGTCACTGAACTTGAGCCGGACATCCTAGAGAGTGAAGTCAAGTGGGCCTTAGGAAGCATTACTAACAACAAAGCTAGCGGAGATGACAGTATTCCAGCCGAGCTATTTAAAATCCTAAAAGATGATGCTGTTAAAGTGCTGCATTCAATATGCCAACAAATCTGGAACACTCAACAGTGGCCACAAGACTGGAAAAGGTCAGTTTACATTCCAATTCCAAAGAAGGGCAACGCCAAAGAGTGTTCAAACTACCGCACAATTGCGCTCATTTCACATGCCAGCAAGGTGATGCTCAAAATCCTACAAGCTAGGCTTCAGCAGTATGCGAACCGAGAACTACCGGAAGTACAAGCTGGGTTTCGAAGAGGCAGAGGAACTAGAGATCAAATCGCCAACATTCGCTGCATCATGGAGAAAGCAAGAGAATTCCAGAAAAACGTCTATTTCTGCTTCATTGACTACGCTAAAGCCTTTGATTGCGTGGATCACAACAAACTGTGGCAAATTCTTAAAGTGATGGGAGTACCAGACCACCTTACTTGTCTCCTGAGAAACCTGTACGAGGGTCAAGAAGCAACAGTAAGAACCAGACATGGAACAACCGAGTGGTTCAAAATTGGGAAAGGAGTACGACAAGGCTGCATATTGTCACCCTGCTTATTTAACTTATATGCAGAGTACATCATGAGAAATGCCGGGTTGGATGAATCAGAGGTCGGAATTAAGATTGCCGGGAGAATTATCAACAACCTCCGATATGCAGACGATACCACCCTAATGGCAGAAAGCGAAGAGGATCTCAAGAGCCTCTTGTTGAGGGTGAAAGAGGAGAGTGCAAAAGCTGTTTTGAAACTCAACATTAAAAAAACTAAGATCATGGCATCTGGCCCCATCACTTCCTGGCATATAGAAGGGGAAGAAATGGAAGCAGTGACAGATTTTACTTTCTTGGGCTCCAAGATCACCGCAGACGGTGACTGTAGCCCTGAAATTAAAAGACGCTTGCTCCTTGGGAGGAAAGCTATGGCCAACCTAGACAGCATAGTAAGAAGGAGAGACATCACCTTGCCAACAAAGGTCCGTCTAATCAAAGCTATGGTTTTCCCAGTAGTAATGTATGGCTGTGAGAGCTGGACTATAAGGAAGGCTGAGCGCCGAAGAATTGATGCTTTCGAACTGTGGTGCTGGAGAAGACTCTTACGAGTCCCCTGGACTGCAAGGAGGTCAAATCAGTCCATCCTAAAGGAAATCAACCCTGAGTGCTCATTGGAAGGACAGATAATGAAGCTGAAGCTGAAATATTTTGGCCACCTAATGCGAAGAGAAAACTCCCTGGAAAAGACCCTGATGCTGGGAAAGACTGAAGGCAAAAGGAGAAGGGGACGGCAGAGGATGAGATGGCTAGATAGCATCACGGATGCAATGAATATGAACTTGAGCACGCTCCGGGAGAGAGCGCAGGACAGGAAGGCCTGGCGTGCTATGGTCCATGGGGTCACGAAGAGTCGGACACGACTGAACGACTGAACAACAACAACAAAGAAGCCCTGGGTCAGACAATGTTTCTGGTCCAAGCCACCCATGATTTACTGGAGCTGGAAACAGCAATCCTTTCTTCTCCTTTTCTTCCCTCATATGCCTGACTTCAGTGAAGACTTCCTGGCTTTATTAATGATGTCCGAATTTGAAAACTGTGCTTTAAGCACTCCATAAAAAACCAGGATTTAAAATCACACTGCAATCCTGATTTGTAGGGAGCACTTCAGCCACAGTTTCCTGATTCAGACAGCAAGTGGAAACTGTGGTTTAGCAAACTAGGAACTCATCTCTGAACTAGACACATGTCTAAATAGAGGGAAAGGGAGAAGCAAGCACTTGAACTCATCTCTAATAGGCTCTCTAACAACGCTGGATTACTGAATCAGGAACATTAAGGCTAAATGGGTGTGTTTTTCATACCAAAGCTGGTGAATCTGATTATGATTGAGGTCTATATTTTTACCAACTTATTTATTGCTGCTAGTTCAGAAGCTATGGCTCCAAAAATCTGAAGCAGTCCCCCCCCCCGCCGCCCCCTTTGTGACTATCAGGAGAAGTCAGCCTTCTTTGCAAGTGTGCTGCAGCTGAATTTTAGTATGATAGGCCCATCAATTGTCAATTCGTAAAATAAAGATGCTGTGAACTATACCCAATAGCCACACAATTATGTTCGCTTTGGAGGAGGCAATATCTATGTACTTTTGTTTTAATGCTGTCCATTGAAGGAGATTACATAACATTTTACCATCCCTTTCTGGTCACATGATATGAATCTAGGAAACCAGCCAAGCAATGCACATCTTAGCTCTACTGGGGAGGGACTGAACATACAGTATGTCTTCAACATACTGAGGTTTTATTGTACGTTTATTACAAGCTGAATAAAATAGAAGCTGGTAGACAAACTCTTCACCTAATGACTTGGGGTGGAATCCAAGCAAATCAGTTCACAATCAAGTTTATGATGTGTTATCTACGTGCTTCCTTTTGGATATACTAACTAAAAACCCAATCTGGTGCCTCCTTAAAGACAGTATCAAAACGGAAGGAGACTACTAGACTACTTGCCAATAATACTGAGGCTGAAATTCCTAACAGTTTAGCTCAGGTGATAATACCATCTTTTCTCAAGCTGTGTTGAACCTCAAGCATGCTTGGTAAGATAAATATGAAAACTGGAAAAATAATCTTTTTCAACTCAGCAGAAGTAGGATGAATACGTCATAAGCACCATTCTGGTCTAGTCATGGTCTTTCCTAACAATTTTGCAACTCTGAAACTGACTTTTTCACTGACTTGTCAGATCTTTGCACTATCATGTTTTTGAACCGTTAGCCATTACTGATAGTGAAATCTGCCACAGACAGCAGAGGATCAGGCAAATGTAAGGGGAAAGCTGCTTTTTTCAATGTAATTGCAGAGAAGGCAAGTCCTGGTACGAGACTGCCCCCTCTCCCACCTCCCATACTCACATGGGAAGGATGGACATGCATTATCTTCATAATCCATCCTGCCTCTTTATCCTCAGCTAATAGATGTTATTTTACTTGGGATCTCAGTCATAATCAGCTGATAGCATTAACCGTTTGGCAAACGCTGTAATCAGTCTAATAGTTTATGACTTAGCATGGTATAAACCTGAAGATTAGAGCCATGCTAAATACACCCTTCACAACCAACAAACTACAGGATAGAAAGGGCTGGAAGTCACACTGACTGGACTGGAAACACATTCTGCTTCTGGCAGAACACCTACATTAGCACTTCAGAACAATACCAGTAATAGAATTGCTGGCACATGATTGTGCAAAAGTATTCACCAGCATATGGGCAGTATCAACACTCTTGTTCATAGGCAGAATCAGGAACTGTTGAATCTGTTTTTGTGTTTGGACAACTAACTGTACCTTTAACATCTGTGGGTAATTTCTAGAAGCCTTGCAACAGAAGTTGCTTCAAGGATTATATTTTAAATTCTGAAGAGAGTCTGAAGCCTAGTGCTTCAAGGACCTGCATTATCTGACTATGCAAGCAGCTAGAGGAGTACCCCCCCAAACCCCTAAAACAAAAAAACCCACCCTATTTATTAGAATACTACAGCAAATCAGTGCAGCTGGACTAGATTATATCCTGAAGTTCCACTTGAGCCAGTGGGAAAAGGAACTGATTGCTTTATCTGTGGCAGCTTTGGCGTAAAAGTGACTCAAAATATATGACACCCCCATTTATCTGACATATTCTCAATTTTACACAGATGCAAAAATTTCAACTATTTTAGGGTAATAAGGTCCAGACCAAGATAAAACTCACAGGCTATTGTCTCATCTCTTTTTTAAAAATACAATGAAATACTGGACCAATTATTTAAAAAACAGCATAAGCTATATGCCAGATACCAGCATAAGCTATATGTCTTCCTAAACCTCTGTGAATGGCCAGAGGCTTACTACGATACTTCTTAAAGTTGAACAGAACAATTAATAATGGATACTGAATAGTCCTATTGCACCTGGAGAAAATCCCAATAAAAGTCTATTTTGGCATATGTTGTTCTAGTCATTCATAGTGCGCACATGTGTAAATGGCATAGTGAATGGTTTTCTTTAACTGTGGAGAGAAATGTGACAATGTGTATAAATGTCTATGAAAGGATGGAACAACAAATGGATCCATGCTGCAAGGTTCATAGGTTCCTAGCTTCAGTTTTATTTCTGCACTTCTCCCCCTCAGAAGGCTCCAAGGAATGACACCATATAATGATGTAGCAACATTCCAAGAGGCATCGGGTATGAGGTGTAGGGCAGGAGTTGGCTGCTGGGAAGTGGCTACTGAGAAAAGTTCTGCTGCAGCTTGTGGTGGCAGAAAAACAGGTTTAAAATGGAAAAAAAGGGGGGGGGGTTGCCACTACCACCATTAAAAAGTAAGCACCCTGAAATCTTCACAGACCTATGTGCTGTCACAAAAAAATGCTGAAATGCCTCCTCAATTCACTGAGTGTGAATGTGGCAGCATTGTGGAGAGGGCAGTTTTGGTGAAATGGCTTGAAATCAGCAGTTGTTCATTATAACTTCCATACAGACAAATACTGCAGTGGAGTACTCTTGTTCAGGGTTCCAGCCAGTCAGCCATGCCCTCTTCCAAGATATTACATTCCATTCCCCTGAAAGTGAGCAAGTTCAGTCTTCACTGGGCTGTTTTGGGAGGGACTAATTTCCCCCCATTTCTACAAATCTATGGGTTCCTGCAAAGCTGCTGATATCCCTCCCTCTTGTGGGTAGGTGGTACCATTTGGCTAAAGAAGGATGCAGACTCAGATAATAAATTAACTACTAGTATATCGGATTTCTTTTTACCCTGTTTTCTGCTCCTACCATTCCAGAATTAAACTGAAAACCAGAACGCCTAGACTGAAGTCTCCTGTTGAGTAATGCTCGATGATAATATTGTTGTGCTATTGAGTGAAGTAGCAAAGGATGTTACTTGAAACATCCAAACTTTCTACGAAGATAACAAACTAATGTAATGATTTGCTTTTCTGAAGTACAAACACCATATACCACATTGCAAAACAGCACAATCATACAAAAATATTATCTTATTGCGCAGGAAGTAAGGGTTTAAATGTTATTTCATTTTTAAAAGCCTTAGAAGCTGACATAGAATAATTCAAGATACCAACTGCTGTTATAGCTATAGTACAATAACATTCAGTTTAAGGCAAATAGAAAGTTGGTAAGATTTTTTAAGCACTTACCAACAAATATTTAGAGGAACCTTTTATTGCCTCAACCATCTTTTTAAATGCCAATGCTTATAGGTATAAGCACTGGCATTTCAATAAAAATGCCTGAAGTCCCCATCTGAGCTTTTCAAAGAAAATAAAAGTCAAGAAGGAGTTTCCAAATCTATTTTCAATAGATTTTAGCAGTGTGGTAAAAACAAAGAAACATTACTTTCACCAATTCTGTATCATGCAAAAGTGTGTGCCTGCTGACAAACAGAAAAAAAGCCTCCACTGGCATCAATGGAAGCTTTTTTGTTGTTATTTAACCCCCACATTGGAAGAGATTTGGGGAACAAATAACTTGGAGGTAAAGTTTACTCCTCTCCTCAAAGAGCACAGTGGTTACAATCCAAACTGGGGCTTCACATACCTACTCTAGAATAAAATAAAGATAAGGCTTACTATGTCAGGGATCCAGAATCTCAGGCCCAGGGGCCAAATCCATCCCCCCAGCCCCCAGCTTCCAATCTGGCCCTCCGGGGTACAGTTTTTCCTTCATTTGAAAAGGTTGAAATGTCTCTCCTAACAAATGGATCGTCTAAGAACTTATCCGAGATGGAATTCAGCCGGAACCTCAAGCTGAAAGAGGTTCTGTACCCCTGCACTATGTAATTAACATAATGTGTATTTTGATCCTACGTACTGTCAGAATATAACAGTTTGAGAAACACATATCAGCTGTCAGTCTGATCCAATGAATTAATACCAGCGGAGGATGTATGTTCCAGAAACATGCCACAGCATGGAGATAAGTATGTTTTTGGAAACTGTGTGCAACTCTCCTAAGAGGAACTGAAACATGGAGTAAATGCTAGAATAGTTAAATTACTTGTTTTGCAGGAATGGAAGGAATATATACCCAATTAATTTTAAAAAACTTTTAGTTTAACATGTTGTGTTAAGGGTTGGTTAAGTTCACTCAAGTTCCAAACTGCTGGGATGTGGACGGTACTGGCTGCCAATCTGGTACTTGTAGTGGAATGGTAGCTTCAGTTGCATGACAACTTCAGTTGCATAGACTCCATGTTTCTATTCTAGTGAATGCACGAATCTGGGACTTAGGTCTACCGTTCCACTCCAAGGAAGTGGTGAAGCTGGAACTAGCCACAGCATAGGATAGCATACTATAAAGGTTTTTGGTTAATTGTACTTGATTACAGTGTTGAGATCATTGACTATGCTAAAACCTTTGACTGTGTGGATCACAACAAACTGTGGCAAATTCTTAAAGAGATGGGAGGACCAGACCACCTTACCTGTCTCCTGAGAAACCTGTACGAGGGTCAAGAAGCAACAGTAAGAACCAGACATGGAACAACCGATTGGTTCAAAATTGGGAAAGGAGTACGACAAGGCTGCATACTGTCGCCCTGCTTATTTAATTTATATGCAGAGTACATCATGAGAAACGCCGGGTTGGATGAATCACAGGTTGGAATTAAGATTGCCGGGAGAATTATCAACAACCTCAGATACGCAGATGATACCACCCTAATGGCAGAAAGCGAAGAGGATCTAAAGAGCCTCTTGTTGAGGGTGAAAGTGGAGAGTGCAAAAGCTGGTCTGAAACTCAACATTAAAAAAAAACGAAGATCATGGCATCTGGCCCCATCACTTCCTGGCATATAGAAGGGGAAGAAATGGAAGCAGTGACAGATTTTAGTTTCTTGGGCTCCAAGATCACCGCAGACAGTGACTGTAGCCATGAAATTAAAAGATGCTTGCTCCTTGGGCGGAAAGCTATGGCAAACCTAGACAGCATAGTAAGAAGCAGAGACATCACCTTGCCAACAAAGGTCCGCATAATCAAAGCTATGGTTTTCCCAGTAGTAATGTATGGCTGTGAGAGCTGGACTATAAGGAAGGCTGAGCGCCAAAGAACTGATGCTTTCGAACCGTGGTGCTGAAGAAGGCTCTTATGAGTCCCCTGGACTGCAAGGAGGTCGAATCAGTCCATCCTAAAGGAAATCAACCCTGAGTGCTCATTGGAAGGACAGATACTGAAGCTCAAATATTTTGGCCACCTAATGCGAAGAGAAAACTCTCTGGAAAAGACCCTGATGCTGGGAAAGATTGAAGGCAAAAGGAGAAGGGGACGGCAGAGGATGAGATGGCTAGATAGCATCACCAATGCAATGAATATGAACTTGAGCACACTCCGAGAGAGAGTGGAGGACAGGAAGGCCTGGCGTGCTATGGTCCATGGGGTCACGAAGAGTCGGCACGACTTAACGACTGAACAACAACAACAGTGTTGAGAAGGCTGTATCTAAAACTCTCTGATTAGGCAAACGTGAAATTAAAAATGAGAAACTAAAAAAAATAATAAAAAGAATGGAAGAAATACCAACACACATTACTTTAAAGACACAGTTAGCAGCTACGTCTTTTTCTCCCCACTTTTAGTCTCTGGAAGAGCACGAGGCCCAATCCCGATCAGGATGCTAGCATGGTGGATAGGGGTACTTTACTTTAAGGGGTACTTTATTCTCCCCCCTCCCTGGCTATGGACCCTATCTGGATTGGGGGACCATGCCTGCAATTTCTATTGCAAAATTGTGTTACATTTGCTTTTGGGGCCTTCTGGGGTCTGTAAATTTACCAGGAGAACATCTCCTTACAAGTGCACAGAAAATGCCAGCATGAACTAAAGAACTGTGGGACATGACATTCTTAAAGAGACCAATCACATAGGAAAGCACACTACTCACTGTCGGTCAAACTAGAAGTCCTATAGCTTCAATAAATAAATATTATTCCATATATAGCCTAGGGAGTAGCTGTGTCAGGAAAAACTCTGGAAAAGATTTCAGAATGTGTTAACTTACAGTTAAAAAAAAGAGTAACCAATGATGTTTGGATGATTACAGTGGCAAGAGAAGTCATTGTAGCTTCTCCCTCTGGCCTGGTGTGTGCTGCACGTGCGCCCGTTTACATAGTGACCTGCAATGCAGCGCGGGTTGGCATATCGTGTGAACCTGGCGTGTGGCACATCGGGGTGGCTTCATATCCACCCTACAATCCCTACTGTATATTGTGGAAAACTGCACCCTTAATGGTGGAATGTGATTCATCTGACTTCCCCTTACTTATTACATTTATATGCCACCTTTCCTCCAAGAAGACCAAGGTGGAGTACATGATCCTCCTCTCTATTTTATCTACACAACAACTGTGTGAGGAAGGTTAAGCTTGGAGTTAGTGACTGACACTGTCAGGGTGGAAACTGAGCCAACAGAACCCCTGAGCAGTTCCAATTCTGAGGAGGAACAGCAATCCATGTGAGAGGAGCTCGCTCATCTCTCACAGGCACAGCAGCTGGCAGAGATTCCTCCTGCCAGCATTCCTGGGATAGATAGTGACCCTGGCAGAAGAGAGTGCTGGAGGGAGGCTTGCTGTACGCTCGACCTCGACGCAGGGAGCAACAACAGATGGAGGGCGCGGAAAGGAGGTGTAGCGCTCGTTTGGCGCGCAAGCAATGGTCGCGTCCTGAGGACCCAAGGGAAAGAGGGAGGATCTCTCCCTAGCCCATAAGTTCAGGGTCTTCCCGTGATTATCCTTCGAACAGGGACCAACTTCCTAACCTGGAGCATAGGCTACTCTGCTATCTTTTCCCAGTGCTGTTACTTGCTTAGTTGCTGGTGATTAGCATCTGGAAGAGTCATTAAGTTGTAAAAGGATTAAAGCCTTGAAAAGAATCCTTTTGTCTGTGTCTTGAGTTGGCTATTGGAGTAGACTGTAAGAGGCAGCTAGGGCGCCCCTGACAGACACAAAGTCACCCAGTGAGCTTCATGACAGAGTGGGGACTAGAATCTGGGTCTCCCTACACTGCAGCTGTGGTCCTATAATATGAAACCCCCTACTTATTTCTTTCATAAAATCTATATATATGCCAGCATTGAAAACCATTAGCACAATCAGAGCTGTATACAGAGCCAGTTACAGATGTGGTAAAGAATCTCTTCCATAATATAGAAAAATCTCTTTCTACACTTTTCAGTGCTCAGATACCTTTCATTATTATCTGACACACAGCTTTTTTAATAATCTGGGCACCCTCAAAATATGGCTTCTAAATGATACCTTGGATTGGATGAAATGGTTACCATCCTGTGTTGTGAGAAGCCTTCAGTTACAAATATATGTGCTTTAAATTGAAAATACGGATCAGACATGTCATGATCTGGAAAACCGATGGTGTTGATGTCTCTTGATTACTCAGTACAGCTGGAAGTCATTTAGTGAGGCTTCTGCAAATTCGTAGTGATATATACTTCCCTTTCTGCAGGTGGGCCTTGAAACGAGGTTTTCCCATAGCCGCAACTATCAGGCAAGTTTTGGGGAAGGGACAGTTTTGGTGGCATGGACATCTGATGGTACCAGAAATTATAAACTGGGATTGAATACTGTTGGAGTTTTGGTTTGGCTCGTAATGTGTTGGTTGGCAAATTCTTACATTCAACATTATGAAGCCTCCAATTCTCAACTTTGGCATCTCTGCAAAACATTGCAGTCACATAGCGTTGTTCTTCACTGCTTTCTACACTGTTGTCCTAATATAACTCATTAGCTTGCACAGGATTTTTACATGCTTGTTCCTCAAACTGGAAAGCCATTGTTTCTCTTGCATTAATTGTACTGTCTGGCCATTCAAAGACTTGGTCATATTTTCTGTACATAGCCACACCTTACATGGTTTCTTAGCTCATTTTCTCTCTGCAAACTTTCCTGCTGTCTTCACTTTCTCCTTGATCCCCATCCCTTCCTCATTCTGTTAGCATCTGGAGATATCTATCTGTCTGTCTGTCTGTCTGTTTTTTTTAGGTTGGTGCAGGTAGTCTCAGTTGCCTGACTCATTCCAGCAGCGGTGTCTAAACTGAGATCCATTTCTTCCACAAGTCTTCGTTGTTAATATTGCAATACTGAATCTCTATTGCCAATCACAGTCTGGTCTCTTATACAGCCTGTTAACTGTCCTAGCTGAAGCTCTAACTCATCACTAACTTCAAGTCAATAAAAAAAATCAAATGTCTCACCTTCCCTTTAATTTTTATGCAATTAATTTCTCCAAAATGTTGGCACTTACTCTGGAACACACTCTTCTACTTCTGTGTAACTGTATCATAGGATGTTCTCTCAGCCTGCTAAGCTCTATGTGATTAAAAACCATAAACAGCTTCTGGATCTGCAATATTCAGGAATATTTCTACTGTCTGGATACCTTCTGTCTCATCATAATCCAATGCCTTCACGTAGTTGTCACAACATTGCATTTTTTCTAAGGTATTGCAGAAATACTTGGAAGTTTCAATTTTTTTCTCTCAAGAATAGGGACCCTCTAGCCCAGGGGCCAAATTTGGCCCACCAGGCCAACCCATTCAACCTGTGAGTCTCAGGTGAGGCCCTTTCCCCGCCTTGAATCCATACCCCTTGTAAGCTAACGGGAAGAGGACTCAGTAACTGGAGTTCACAGTGGGGCCTCCTTTTGGTGCACCACTCACTCTCCCAACTGGTAGGATGAGCGGCATGCTAAATATTTATTTTATTTATTTATTTCATTTCTATGCCGCCCCAACTGCCGAAGCTCTCCGGTTTTACCAACAATAAAGGTTAAATAAAATGTTGATAAATGTTTTACCAACCCAGTATCTGAATAGGGGAAGGCAAAGCCACCCTGACTGAGAAGTTGGCTAGCAGATCGTGAACAGGGACTGGATGGGACATAATTCGGCCTGTAGTCAGCAGGATCCCCACCCAGTTCCAGCTCCCCACTTCTGCTGTAGGGACCTTCAGATGCTCCGTCTCCATGGTTTTCTAAATCAGGTGTGCAGAAAGTGCAGCACGAGCCTCATCTGGCAGCCCCCCAGCCCCTCCCACAAAACCCAGAAAAAATGGAAAATTTATGGTTCTTGCCATAGAAGCCTTGTTCCTAGAGCACCCCTAGAACATCCTAGGAAGCAGTGCTTGAAGGCATCTGCCTGCTTGCTACAATACTTCTATAGCAGAAACAGAACCTGTTCCTCAAATGCCCCCCTTATTTTTTTCCCCCTAAAAAAAATTCCAGGTAAAAAATGGTAGCTGTCGGAATCCTTCAACAAGGGAGTGGATTAGAGAAGGGCTAGGAGCCAGGATTCCTGGATGGCTGGGTGGTTTGAGGTTTCTGGAAGGGGTGTTGGTTTTAGCAGATCAAAGCAGGTGCCAGGCCTCTGAAATGCTTTTGGGCACGAGTTGGGTTTGCGTGTGCGAGTGAATGAGCTGTGTGCGCGCGAGAGAGAGTTGCATGTTGTGAATTATGTCAATGCATGTGCATGCATGCATATACTTATACAATATAACTAAAACTTAACCAGCGGCCATCAGAAAACAAACATAAAATCAAAATGGCAGGCATTACATATCATCAAAGGCCAAGGCAAATAAAGAAGTGTTCAACGTGAACCTGAACTGCAGAATTGGCACATGTTTTATATTGGGGGGGGCGGTATTCCAGAGAGTGGATGCTACCACAGAAAAGGCCCTCCTTCTGGTTGTCACCATATCTGTGGGATGTGGCACAACCACGAGGCCCTCTGATAATTGTCACAGCAGCCAATCAAGGCTATATGGGAAAAAATTGCCTCCCCCAACCCAATGCCCCCCAGATGTGTTGGACTCCAACTCCCACTATCCCCAGTCTCTATGGCCATGCCAGCTGGAGATGAAGTTGTAGTCTAACATACCTTGGAGGCACAAGATTGGGAAAGGCTGGACTTATAGTGAGGAAGGAAGGGAAGCAGGGCCACCATCAAATCTGCTGAAAAACCAGCTCTAACAGGCTCCTTCCTCCATCAACTGTCACCTGGCAGATGTCATTCCATCAGGCTGCAGAAGAATAAGAGTGGGAAGCTGGGCCATTCCATCAGCTCTGCTGAGAGACCAGCAACTTTTGGTTCCTCCTGTCTTTGAACTGTTTCTATTGCAGCTGGTTTGTATAAGAACTTTTAAGCAAAAAATTAGTACCCGAATTTGATTTTTTCCCTTCTCCCTCCCTCCTGATCCCTATTCCTTTGGGACTGGTCCAGACACCATGGCAGCTATTGCACCCTGCCTGGTGGCTCTTGCTGCAAGCTCAAACAAACCACAGCCCATCCATCTGTGGTTTGTTTAGTGCGATGCTGATCAAATATGCAGATGACACAAAATTGGGTAGGATAGCTAATACTTCGGAAGACAGAAACAAAATTCAAAGTAATCTTGGTAGGCTGGAACGCTGGGCAGAAAATAACAGGATGACATTTAATAGGGATAAATGCCAAGTTCTGCACCTAGGAAAAAGAAACCACATGCACAGTTACAAGATGGGGGATACGTGGCTCAACAACACTACAAATGAGAAGGATCTTGGAATTGTTGTAGATCACAAGCTGAATATGAGCCAATAATGTGATGTGGCTGCAAAAGAGGCAAATGCTCTTTTGGGCTGTATTCATAGAAGCATAGCTTCCAAATCCCGGGAAGTACTAGTTCCCCTCTACTCAGCACTGGTTAGGCCTCATTTGGAGTACTGTGTCCAGTTCTGGGCACCACATTTTCAGAAGGATGCAGACAAGCTGGAGAGGGTTCAGAGGAGGGCAACAAAGATGATCAGGGGAATGGAAACAAAGCCCTATGAAGAGACACTGAAAGAACTGGGCATGTTTAGCCTTGAGAAGAGAAGACTGAGGGGAGATATGATAGCGCTCTTCAAGTACTTGAAAGGTTGTCACAGAGAGGAAGGCCAGCATCTCTTCTCAATCATCCCAGAGTGCAGGACACGGAATAATGGGCTCAAGTTACAGGAAGCCAGATTCCGGCTGAACATCAGGAAAAACTTCCTGACTGTTAGAGCGATACGACAACATGGAACCAATTATCTAGGGAGGTGGTGGGCTCTCCCACACTGGAGGCATTGAAGACGTGGCTGGACAGCCATCTGTCAGGGATGCTCTGACTTGGATTCTGCATTGAGCAGGAGGTTGGGCTCGATGGCCTTGTAGACCCCTTCCAACCCTACTATTCTATGATTCTATGTGAGAACCCAGAACTTTGACTTGTCTTTCCTCCAAAAAGCCAAAGAAAGAAGGCAACAATGGAACATAGATTCTTTCTCTGGCTTGTCCAGGGAAGAGACAAGCCAGGGTTCCGGGTTCACACGTCACACTAAACAAAAACAGGACAGAACCCTGGCTTAGCATTACGTAAGAACTGGGTCACTGTGTCATGACTTAGATTGTAAGCCTAAAAGCCAGGATGGTCTTGTGACTGATATTTGTAAGCTGTTCTAGGAGCCTTTTCCATCTGAACAGCAGGGTTAAAATGCTTTGAACAAGTAAATAAAAGACATGAAACAGCTGCAGTTCATCCCTGGTATGTTGACAGAAGACTTCTTAACCAAAATTGCATTTGCTATTCTTTATTCTAAATACTAAAATGCAGTCTTTAATACTTAAAATATTTATATCACTGCTAGGTTCTTGTATGGACTATTTAGAGAAGTACGCAGTGATCAACCCTGTATTTCCCCTGTGAAAACTGACATTTATAGAGAAAATTACACAGCATAGCTTTGACAAGAACATGCCCTTTACCACATTGCAGAGGACCTTTCACTACCAGAGAACATGTCTCTGCAGATGGTAATCTGAACCCGGTTATATTCCTTAAAAACAAAAACATGGAATTAATTTAAGTACATTTCAACTCGTGAAAAGGCTCAGTTCAGAAAGTCAAGAACAGAGCTGAACAGACTTCAGTAGAAATATGGCATATCTTGTGGGTGGGTTACTGCTTCCATACTACCATTGCCTTTGCTCATAGAAAACGTCTTAGGAATTGCAATCCCCTCTCTACTTGCATGCCCAATCAACCTCAATCAACTTAAAGCCACATCCAGCTGTGACTCCAGTAGGTAACCTAAGTAATGTTTTGTTAAGACAAATATGCTTAGAACAAAATTTAGGAATATGGAACAAAGTGTTTCTTGAGTAGCTAAGAATTCCACCTTCTTCTGACAGTTTTACTCCATTTTCCAGAACCATGTGTTTCATAGATTTGCATAAGTCGCATCCTATTTTTACTACTTTGCTTTCAAATAGTCAATGGTTTTTACCATTGACCATTTTACCATGGTTTTTACCAGAGAAACTGCTTGTACTGTCCAAAATACTCCAACCATTGCAACAATTACCAAAAATACTATATTCATATTCTCTTAATACCTAATCTTATTTTTACTGGGCTTTCACAGAAACCATTTGCCTGGGAGGTAATAACCTACATTGTTATATACAATGCCACCAAAAAATGACAAGCAATATATCACTTTTTCTTATTAACAGTTCATTGATCATGCACATAGTATAGAATATATAACTGTAAATGAAAATACTGTTATGGATAGAAGCCTTGGGAATAATTCCATGGAAAAGGAAATGGGAAACCATGGAAGAAAGGGGACAGGAAAGCAGGCAATATGGAAAAGTACATTTTATAATATTATTAATAGCCTCTCTGCTCATCAGAAGGCTAAAAGAGAAGATAAGAAACAGTGCCTTCAACAAACTCCTTCTCAAGTTAGACAAGGATGCATATGATGGATGGAGGGGGGAGATTTATTTGTTCCCTTCTCAGCTGCAACCCCCCCCCCCCCAAACTTGGCCCCACTGCACAGCTAGGAACATAAGAAAAAATATCCCACTGGCACTGATAATTACGTTTTTTCTAATGTTCATAGCCATGGGGTGGATGTAGGGGAGATTTCAGGGAGGTTGAGGGTGGGAAGGGATAAACTGCCCGTGTTTATCAATGTAATCTTGATAATAATTCACTCACACTGATTAAATAAATCAAACATACCCCCAATACCCCAGCCTTTACCTCAAGTCTTCTAACCAGCCCATAGGACTTAAGAGAGTGGTGGTGGATTTTTCTCACTAGCAAGATGGTTTGAATCAGAGAACAGGTTGGATCAAAACTGATGATTTTTTAAAACTAAAAAATTGGATTAAAAAATTTACATCGATTGTTCTGATTTTTTAAAAAAACATAAATACCCCCTGATGTCATTGGCCCTTGACATCATTGGTCATTCTGCCCACCCTCACTCCAATACTATTCCCCACCCCTGATCTACAAGTTAAATATACCTTTCTGTTCTTTGCTTTTTCTATTAGAACCTTTCTATACAGTTTAGAGTTTAAAACTGTGCAGCATTATTACTAGATATATACATCTAATTTGTGAAAACTCCACACTTCCATTTTAATAAAGTCTCTGTAAACCTCACCCTACATTTCATACATCTAAGATTAGATATCAGTATTAATTTAAAACCAGGTAAGCATTTTAATGCTACACCACCATTATGCGGAGAACATTTCAGGATCTTTAAAAATATGCATGTTTTATCCTCATCTCAAAGTCTTAATGAAGCACTTGAGAAACCTTGTAGTGGCTAACCATGTAATGACTGTTTTTAATAAATATCCAGTCTTTACCTCTAACATTCTCATTGTAATCTAAATCAAGATGATTCATGACAAAGGTAAGAAGTGCACTTAAAAGCTGACAAGTGAATTGGCAGTAGCAATACTGCCCCACCAATTTAGGTCTTAGACAAACATGAAGGCATTTAATGGAGAACTGATATACTCAGAACACAATAGCATGAAAGAGGCTAGTGCCTGTTTTAGATATTGAAGTGAATATATAACAACAAAATGGCATTCACTGCATATACAGAAATGAATGTGCAACTATACCTACCATCGGCCACAACTGAATCTTACATGCTAACTCTAATATCTGCTACAAAATACACAAATAGCATTCACATTGAAAAGCTTCAGGTACAAATTCATATGGCTTTGCAGGTAGGAAGCAAAAAAGTATAAACTCTAGCCCTGTTCAGGTGCTGCTTAACCCACTTAATTAAATAAATGAGATGGACAGTGCCATGTCAAATTGCCTCATCCCTGCTGTCATACACATCATATAGTCATTCCAGCTAATGTCTGTGCATACACTGCAAATTTACGAAGGAAGGGGGACTTTGCACATACAGCAGTATATACAAAGGCTTTCATGTGAACAGGAACTCTGATTACATGAACACCAGGGGGAGAGATTTCGTGACATGCACAATAGCAGGGGTGGGGCTACTCATCTTGTAAACAGAGAGCTTCGTCTGATGGGTGGTATAGACATATAATAAATAAAAAAATAAATAAAATTGGCATAGCCCCGTCCCCACTCATGTGTTTAAGTAAGTAGGTTAAGCAACAGTGCAAGCCCAATTAAATGAATGAGAAGATGTGCTGCTGCACCACTACTCAGTATATACAAATGTGTACAAGAATATCCTTATTCCAGTTTGCAACTGATTATGAACAATTCCAGACACATTAAAACTGCTTCATCATTTTGTTTGATTTTATACATTTGTTTAGGCTAGAAACTTTTTTTGCTCCTTTTTAACTGTTTCTTGATACAATTAGCTTCTTGAGTCACATTCTCAAAACAAAGTTAAGCATTCTAATTTACTTAGTCAAATTCATCCACTTAGTCACATTCATCATCTGCTTGTATGCATCTAAATATCATTTACAAGCATTGGTAGAATGCTAGCATTTCACTCTCAAATCTATCTATGTCTCGCCCTATCTTCAGATCAAATATTAAGGGCACAATCCTATGCGTGTTTAAACAGAAAAAAGTCCTATAACTGGGGAATGCTAGTAGTTGTAGGACCTTTTTCCTGTCTAAACATGCATAGAATTGTGCCCTAAATGATAATGAAAGCCAATAACTTCTACCTATCTTTAAAAACAAAATCCACTCAAGCAAGTGGCTTGAGTGAAGGAGAGAAGGAAGACTTACTTGCTACTTCCAATGATGCATTGTGGCTCACAGCTTCACCAAGGTAATTCCTTGCTACACAGACATAGACTCCTTCATCAGGCCTACTTTTGCGGCCATGAACTATGCGTAAGAAAAATAAAGATCCACTTGGTAGCAACATCCGATGAGAACGAGGATCATCTTTGTCAGTGTCAACTCTTTCTCCTCCTTTGTACCATTCAATAGTTGGTGTTGGTCTGCCTTCTGCCTTACAATTCAAAGTTGCTGGTTCTCCTTTAGAAACAATTAGATCCGAAGGATGTTCAACAATCCGAGGTGGGAAATCCTCTTGTCGAAGACGGGAACCTGAGGGAGGAAAATGCAATTTTTAAATTTCTACTGTTTGCTAATATGTGATGGAGATGCTCAAGCTCGGATTTAAATGACGTATACTTGGGAACCAAAAAGTTATTCTTTATTAGCTTGATGTCAGCAACTATTTGGTAAAATGTTGTGATTTACAGAAGATTTCTCTCCTCCCTACCCACCTGTTAACATTTCAGTTATTTCTATTATTAATATGTATACCATTTCTGAGTAGTTTTCAAAGCAGTTCATAATAAACACTTAAGAAAAGAACAACAGTGCTAGAAACCAACACTTAATAAATCAATATAAGATCAGTACAATCTTGAAATCAATAAAAGTGATGCAACAATTATATAAACACACATATCCACATTTCAGCAGAACCTTTTGACTAATAGAGTTTCAAAGAGTATTGCTTTCACATGTCTCCTAAAGGCCACGATGGAGATGGGTAATTTCACTGCCTCAAACCGAGAGTTCAAACACTGGGATAGTGGCACTATCACCACTGGCATTAGATTTTGTGGTTATATCCTCCCTGCACCCCCCCCCCCACATTCCATGTCTATTTGGATAGCAGAAGTACCTGTAGTAGTATCTCCTCAGAACATTTGAACGCATGAAAAGTGATCTATAAAGAGGCTTTGCTTCAGAAAACAGCTCCCAAACTCTCTGGGACTTTAGAGATAGATCAAAAGCAGCATTTGAACTGTGCTTTTAGGATTCTTTTAGGATTGGTGTGAAATGATGTGAAATGATTCCTATGGCCAGTTCCAGTCAGGATCATAGCTGCTGCATTTTGGACCAGTTGTAGTTAACAAATAGCTTCAACAGAAGCCCCTTGTAGTACAATAGCACAATCTGTTGATGGCCTTGCAGGCCCCTTCCAACCCTACTACTATTCTATGATCTAATCTAAAGGTAGTTAATTATTGCACAAAAGTGTAATGAGCCATCTCTGTATCCATTATAAATTCTGATATTCAAATATTCTTTCCAAGCTTTCACTTAGAAGAAACTTGTGACTACTTTTAATTTCAGACACCAGAAGGGCACACCACATTTTTCAATTTATGTTATTTTAGGAAAGAACTACTAGTCCCTTAGCTTGGGTTACTTGGTGTAGTGAATTAATGTTTTAATTGCTTTCAGCTTTTTCTGTAAAATAAATATGAAGTCTTTGAAATGTCTTCATCTGGTCTTCATCTGCTTTTGCATGCAAGTGTTCATACGTGCATACTCACACACTCCTTAGATCAGTTCAGATGAAATCCTGTTCTAAACCATGGTTTGGCATTACATGCAAAAGCCATACTGAACCTCAAGTTTGCACATTCCCCATTGCCCTCTCCTTCTCTGGTGCGCCCCAGGAGAAACAGATCAGAAATACCTGCTTCTGTTTTAAAGTAGCCAGACCATTATGTCCAAACTTGTGGAACTCTGATTTTCTTAGAGAATAAGCCTAGATCACAAACCATAGTTCACATAGTTAGAGTTGAAGCTAACTAGAGTTCCCCGACTTTGGACAGAACAGGGAACTCTGCTAGGTTAAAATCTAAGTAGATGCTTCTGATTTCATCCTCTGGCAAACACCAGAGAAATGGGGTGGGGACACATGATCCCAAGGCTCTCCACAGCTCATCCATGTAACAGTAAACAATCATTTAGGATTATATCTGAGCTTGCCTTCTATATCCAACTATCACCTATGGAAGTGTCCAAAAGTCATTCTAAAGCAAAGATGAGGAATGTGTGGCTCCCCAGATGTTGTTGGATAACTACTCCTATCATCCCTCACAATTGGCTATACTGACTAGGGATGATGAGAATTATTTATATTTATTTATTACATTTCTATACTGCCCAATAGCTGAACTCTCGGAGCAGTTCACAAAAATTAAAACTACAAAGCACAGAATAAGAACAGTATAAAAGATAACAGCTTAAAACTACAGTATAAAAATACAGCCAGAATAAAACCTAGCAGCAGTCCAACTTCATCAGAGCCACACATTCCCTATCCCTGTTCTAACGGGACCATCTCCAATCCTTTCCTTGGGAATGGTCATAGTGGTAGAGTGTATTCTTTGCATACAGAAGGTCTCATGTGTGGTATTTATATTTGTGGTATTTAAAAGATGTCACATTTTCTGCCTCCCGAACTACATGAAGAAGGGTTTTCCAGACAGTGGGTACTGCTACAGAGAAGGCATACTGTCTGCATGCTTCATGGCGACATTCTGTTCATTTTGGAATGACCAGCAAGGCCTCCTCTGCTGATCTTAAAGGTTGCCTGGGTATATATAAGGGAAGGTGGTCTGCTAGGTATCTTGGTCCCAGGTTGTTTAGAGTTTTAAATAAGTTTTTTTTAGCACAGGTGTTACATGAGCATAGCTAGGTGTCCCAGTGAACACTCTAGCTGCTGCATTCTGCACTAGCTGCAGCTTCTGAACCACACACAAGGGCAGCCCCACATAGAGCACATTGCAGTAGTCTAATCATGAGGTTACTAGCGCATGGATCACTGTGGTTAGGCTATCCCTATCCACGAACGGCAAAGTTGGAGTACCAACCGAAGTTGGCAATGAACACTCTGGACCACTGAGGCCACCTGGGCCTGCAGTGAGAAAGATGGATCCAGGAGCACCCCCAAACTACAGACCTGCTCCTTCAGAGGGTGTGCAACCCTATCCAGAACAGGCAAACACCCTAATTCCTGGACTGGGAAATGCCAACCCAGAGGATCTCTGTCTTATCAGGATTCAGCATTAGTTTACTGGCATTCATCCAAGCCATAACTGCATCCAGGCACCAGTTCAGAACATGCATGTCCTCTCCTGATTCAGGTAACACAGAGAAATAGAGCTGGGTGTTGTCAGCATACTGGTGACACTTTGCCCCAAATCTCCTGATGACCACTCCCGACGGCTTCATATAGATATTATATAATATTGGGGACAGGATGGTGCTCTGTGGCACCCCACAGTTTAACTGCCATGGGGCTGAGGTACAGTCACACAATGCTGTTCTTTGGAACTGACCTGCAAGTATGAGTCAAACCACTGTAGAACAGTGCCTCCAACTCCCAACTCACAGAGGCAGTCCAGAAGGATACTGTGGTCAATGGTATCAAAAGCCACTGAAAGATTGAGAAGTCGCAGGGTCGCACTCCCCCGACCTTCTCCTGAAGTGACTAAGGCCGATTCTGTCCCAAGAAAACAGGCCTGAACCCAGACTGGAATGGATCCAGAGAATCAGTTTCATTCAAGAGCACATGCAGCTGAGATGCCACCACTCTCTCGAGCACCTTACTCAGAAAAGGGGTATTTGCGACTGGGCAATAGTAAGCATAGATCTCTGGATCAAGGGAGGGTTTTTTCAGAAGTGTTCATACCACTGCCTCCTTCAAGGCAGTAGGGACCACTCCCCTGATCCATCCAGTTGGCCCCACCATGGCTAGCTCGTATGGTGGCAAGCCATGATGGGCAAGGGTTGAGACAGCATGTGGTGGGTCGAACAGATGCAGGCTTCTTGTCCACATCCTCAGACTCCAAAAACTGAAACTGATCCCCCCAAACAATAAGATGATACACTGGACACCTCAACAGGCACTGCATCAATAGCGGTGTTCAAGTCAGCATTAAATCCCTGGCATTTCTGAGTAGGGCTGGGAAATACTCCTGTCTGAAACTCTGCTGAGTGATGGCCAGTCAGTGCAGACGATACAGCACTGGATGGACTAATGTCCCAACCAATTGTAAGACAGCTTCTTATGTAATTCCTGTCTATCCATGAACT
Source organism: Heloderma suspectum (assembly GCF_057233095.1). Classification (NCBI taxonomy): domain Eukaryota; kingdom Metazoa; phylum Chordata; class Lepidosauria; order Squamata; family Helodermatidae; genus Heloderma; species Heloderma suspectum. The sequence goes on along the minus strand of NC_139460.1, from coordinate 71,953,420 downwards.
ATACCACTGTACTAACACTGGAAGTTTTGGACAGATGTGCTGAACATGTGAAACAAAATACTGAAGGAATTTAATACGAGTTTTAATGTTAGTATTAAGTATTTTTCACTGCTCTTCTCACAGAGCATCTAGAACAGCTTACACCAGAAATTTAAAACAGTCAACAACAAACTACAAAATATAATTTAAAATGCTAAGTGGTGTGATCATATGACACTAATTTTTTAAGTTGCATTGGTTACCCACTTATTTTTAGACTTAAAGCTCTGAACAATTTCAGGTCCGGTGATTTGACATAACACTTATGTCCAAATGAATGTGTCCAGAGCTTCAGTTATTGGGTGGTGCAGAAATGTGATTAGTGGCTCTAGTTTCTGGCCCACCACTAAGGTTGGTGAATTATAGATACAGAGCCTTTTTAGTGATGGCTCACACTTGTGAAATTTCCTCCCCTGATACCTCCACTTGAATCCTCTCTTGGGGCTTTTAAATGGAACTGAGATGTTGTTATTCCACCAAGTGTTTTACTAATTTTCTTCTGGCCCCCCAAATATATAAATTTCATCCGATGCTGTTTTATTACATGTTATTTACTCCATTATTGTATTGCTTTTAACATTTTTAATGCAACCACTTTGTGAGGTCTAGTCCTAAAAGGCAGATGAAAGCTAAAATACAATGTTTTACAGAAATGATGACACTAAAACAATGTAAGACAAAAAATAGAACAGCATTGCCAGAAGTATGAGTCAGTATACACAAATAAAACTAATCATAAAAGGTCTCAATGAAGAAAAAGTCTTCAAATGAATAAAATAATGCAATCTAAAAGAAAAGAATCTACACATTAAAATCCTGCTGAAATTTTAAAAAATATTTTCAATCTCTGTCTAAGAGACATCATAGAGGGAGCCTGACATATCTTCACTGGGAGGATATTCCAGAGCTGGAACCATTCAGAATTTCTGATTCTGTGTAGCCTTAGATGTGATGTGGGATATTCATAACCATATTTCCCAGCATCAACTTCTATCATTAAAAACAGTGATGGGTTGAGGGGGTTGGATTCGGGCAGTAGCATGCGGGGGGGGGGGATTTTTTTTTTTAACACTCCATCCAAACCATTTCCCTCAACTTAAATCCCCCTTCCATGAAAGATGCTACTGGCAGCAGAGCGGGGGGGGGGGGGAAACAGGCCCTATATTTTGTCACTCTGGGACAAACATGCTATTAGAGGCAAGGTATTAGTGAGAAGCTGAATAGTTCAAAATTGCCATTCAGTCCTGTGTTGGTTTGCCAACACTTTAATGAGGAAGGAAGGATAGAGAATGAAAATCTTAAAACTTTCAGAAAAGGAAGGATGGATGAAGAGACTGCAAATGCTACGTTCAATTTTCTTCATACATTAGAAAAGACATATAGGGAACTCCCCATAACATATTTCTACCAAAGTACCATAATAAAGTCACACTTATCTGCAACATTTCATAAAATTTCTCAGGGCTGTGCTTTTCATGAGGAAACAAGTGGTATAGAGAGAGCATTAACAGCAAATTTGATGACAGCCGCCAAAGGGGATGTAATGGCTTTGACATATGAGTAATCTTCCACTACTATACTTTTAATTTTCCTTCCTTATAGTCAAGTTATTTAAGTTCCAATTTGTGTTTTATTGAGTAGAAGCAACTTTATCTATCAACATAAATCCTACAAAGGGGACCAATCCTGTAATTTTCTTGTCAGAAATCTGTTCCAGAAGGGATAGTGTGTGAGCACAGAAACACAATACTCATTGGTTACTTACTTTATCTACAAAGAACTCACATTTTTCCTTCCAAAGCTCATAAACACTGCATTAGAGGAAACTAACACACTTGCACAACCTGCTCCAGTATAAATTTCACATCTCAAAGTGCAAAATATAGCATGCCAAATATTCCATGCCTTTGGTTAAAAGAGCAATTCTTGTGGACATAATACTGATCACCTTCACATATTCATTTGCAAGCTTAGTATCAAGATTCTGCAAAAACCTAATTTCCTCAGCTGTTTGTGGTTTTTTTAATCACAAAGGGGCTATGCAGAGAGTTGGTGTAGGAGAGTAGTTAAAAGCATGACCTATGAACCAGGAAGTCTCTGGTTCAGATAAGCCCAACTATGAACACACTAGGTTGCCTTACATATGTCAGGATCTTTCAGCTTGGGCTTTTTCGTATGTAGTAAGTGATACAAATAAGGTCTTACAATACAGGATTCCTGAAAATATTGCTAAGATAATATATGTTAAGTGCTTTGAAAACTCCCCCTTCCCTCTATTTATTTCATTTAGACTCTGCCTTTCTTCTGGTTTCTGAACTGCCTCCCACTCAGGCAGGAAGATTAGGATCTGTTTAGCATCAGCAAGATTGCTGTATCATTTGCCTTTAAGACATGATCCCTATATAAATGTTACAATTGTTTACATGCAAGCATTCTGGATGTTTCTGTGATTATACCAACCTTTCTAAGCTGGGATAATTCTGCCCTTTAATGTCACTAGTCTCAAACTGGATTTCATCCACTTTAAAACTGTGATATGGATCTGGACACCCCGAGATTCATAAGTATAAGTAATGAATATATGTGGCCATCTTATTGTATGCTTTCTGCATACTCATGCTTTGAAACCATGTGATCTTATGTTTTAAAGACTCTCTCAAAGTTATTAACCTAGAAATCTTTCTCAAATTCAGTGATCTAGTGCAGGCACAGACTTTCAGAGCACATAGGAGAACCTCAATCTAGACAAGACGGGGGTCCTGCTGGTCAGCAGACGGGCAATCCAGAACTGGAAGTACAACCCGCTCTGGATGGGGTAGCACTCTCTCTGAAGGATTAAGTACATAGCTTGGAGGTTCTCTTGGATCCAGTGCTGTTCCTGGATGGTTGGGTGGCAATAATGGCTAGGTATGTCTCTGCCCAACTTTGGATGGTGCATCAGCTGCATCCCTCAGAGAGGCTGATCTGGCCACAGTGATCTACACTTTAATCACCTCACATTTACATTAGTGTAACGCACTGCATGTGGGACTGTCCTTGAAAAATGTTTGGAGAATTCAGCTATGCAAAACATAGTGACCAGGTTGTTATCTGGTTCATGTTTTAGAGACCACATAATTCTGGTCTTGAAACAGCTGTACTGGCTTCCACTTTGTTTCTGAACCCAGTTCAAGGTACTGTTTCTTATCTAAGATTTCTAGGTAACTAACTTTGAGAGAGTCCCTACCAGCTTGGCCCCTAAACAGCTTGGGGTCAAGGTATCTGAAATACCTCTTCCTCCCATATGAGCTGCCTGAAATTTGTGATCATCATCTGAGGTCCTCCTCCTAGAGAGATGAGATGAGGGTGGTGGGTACACAAGCCAGGGCCTTTTGCATATCCGTTTCCTGGTTGGTTAGGTGGTTTGTTTTAGAATTTACAATATAAACTTCAAAAGAATGCAAAACAACACAGGAATAAAATATATACAAACAGCCATAAAAACTGGATTCTAAAATGCTTAGGAGAAAAAGGTCTTTACCTAGCTCCAAAAACATATCAAGGAAGCACCAGGCATCCATTAGCAGAGGACATTCCATAAATGGGGCACCACAACTGAGAAGAGCCTGTGTCTTGTAGCCACCTACTTAATTTCCTTCAGTGAAGGCACCTGGAAGAGAATCTATGAAGATAACCTAAGGGTTCAAGAAGGTATATACAGAAGGAGACATTCCTTTAAATCGCTGTGCACAACCTTTTTGGCCCCAAGGCTATTTGCTGGGGGGCCAGGGGCTGCAAACACACACGCAGACATTAATTCACACAAATATATAAATATTTAATGAAATTACAGGATCCAATCTGTGCTCCAAATCTTTTTTGCAGACAAATTAGCTTCCAATAACTCAAACCAACAGGAAGCACTGGGTGTCCAGGAGATCTGTGTACACATACTACAGAGTATTAGGAAGGAAGAATTGCAGAGGACACCCGTTTTTTTGTTTTTTTTTAAATGCTCTTATTGTTTCGATTCAGAGGCAAGGGCTGCAGAATTAATCACTCCTGCTGTTGGGTAGTATCCAACTATGCCCCAGTGCTAGCATGTTGCACTAGAATAAACCAACACTTGCTCAACAAAACTAGCACTTACTAAGGTAACGGGGGAAAGCGATGATTTGCTGCTGAAATTCAATGGCAGCACCAAATTTCAGCAGCAAATCACCACTTTTTCCCTTTCCCCTAGCAAGCTCAAGTTACATTGTACAAGCATTGGATTACACGAACGCCATGTCATTAGCACTAGTGCTGGTACACAGCTGGATAGTACCCATTATGTATACATCAGGGCACTCATACTCCAGGAGTTCCCTTCAAACCATTTCATAACTGACACTTTTCTGACACAGATAATTTCTGTGCAGGAAAAAGCATGTACTTCTTCATATATGATAAGGAAGTTGTTGAATGCATTGTTACTGGATCCATGTACAAATGGAAAAATGAATTTTCTTACAGTACTTTCATGCACAATATGGCTGCTTGGTACACAATCAGAAAACGATGCAGTTACTATTATAATTATATAAATATTGTGTGTTTAATGATGTTTTAAAATAGTAAAAATAATATAGAGCCAAAAAGGTGTTAAGTCAATCTGTAATCTCATTGCGAGCAGAGATGGGGTAAAGAAGAGACAGACAACAAGGCTTGGATTGAAAATTGGGCCACATTTATTGAAAATATCTGCAAAGGGGGAATCTAGGACAGGCCCCTGACTGTACCAGCAGCTTGTTGTTCAGTCGTTCAGTCGTGTCCGACTCTTCGTGACCCCATGGACCATAGCACGCCAGGCCTTCCTGTCCTGCGCTCTCTCCCGGAGTGTGCTCAAGTCCATATTCATTGCATCGGTGATGCTATCTAGCCATCTCATCCTCTGCCGTCCCCTTCTCCTTTTGCCTTCAATCTTTCCCAGCATCAGGGTCTTTTCCAGGGAGTTTTCTCTTCGCATTAGGTGGCCAAAATATTTGAGCTTCAGCTTCAGGATCTGTCCTTCCAATGAGCACTCAGGATTGATTTCCTTTAGGATGGACTGATTTGACCTCCTTGCAGTCCAGGGGACTCGTAAGAGTCTTCTCCAGCACCACAGTTCAAAAGCATCGATTCTTCGGTGCTCAGCCTTCCTTATAGTCCAGCTCTCACAGCCATACATTACTACTGGGAAAACCATAGCTTTGATTAGACGGACCTTTGTTGGCAAGGTGATGTCTCTGCTTCTTACTATGCTGTCTAGGTTTGCCATAGCTTTCCTCCCAAGGAGCAAGCGTCTTTTAATTTCATGGCTACAGTCACCGTCTGCGGTGATCTTGGAGCCCAAGAAAATAAAATCTGTCACTGCTTCCATTTCTTCCTCTTCTGTATGCCAGGAAGTGATGGGGCCAGATGCCATGATCTTAGTTTTTTTAATGTTGAGTTTCAAACTAGCTTTTGCACTCTCCACTTTCACCCTCAACAAGAGGATCATTAGATCCTCTTCGCTTTCTGCCATTAGGGTGGTATCATCTGCGTATCTGAGGTTGTTGATAATTCTCTTGGCAATCTTAATTCCGACCTGTGATTCATCCAACCCGGCATTTCTCATGATGTACTCTGCATATAAATTAAATAAGCCGGGTGACAATATATAGCCTTGTCGTACTTCTTTCCCAATTTTTAACCAATCGGTTGTTCCATGTCTGGTTCTTACTGTTGCTTCTTGTCAGGGTGGACACTAAGCCCATAGAATCCCAGAGTAGTTCTGATTCTGAGGAAGAGAAGCCGCTCCTGGGAGAGGAGCGCGCTCATCCTTCCCAGGGCCAGCAGCTGGCAGGGATTCCTCCCAACAGCATTCCTAGCATAGATAGCAGTCCAGGGAGTGAGAGAGCGCGGGAAGCAGATTTGCTGGACATACGATGCCGATGCAGGGAGCGGCGCCAAATGGAGGGCGCGGAAAGGAGGCGTAGTGCCCGGTTGGTGTGCAAACAACGGTTGTACCCAGAGGATCCAAGGGAAAAGGGGAGGGACTCTCCCTAGCCCATAAGTTCAGGGTCTGCCAGTGAATCTCCTTCAAACAGGGACCAACTGTTCCAACTTAGGGCATAGGTACTCTGCTGCTCATATCTAGTTGCTAACACTAGAGCTGTTAAGTTGTAAAAGAAGAATAAAGCTTTGAAAAGAATCCCTTTGTGTGTGTCTGGACTTGGCTACTGGATTAGACTGAGAGAGGCCTCCAAGGAGCCCTTGACACTTCTTGACCCTCGTACAGGTTTCTCAGGAGACAGGTAAGGTGGTCTGGTACTCCCATCTCTTTCAGAATTTGCGACAGTTTGTTGTGATCCACACAATCAAAGGCTTTAGCCTTTAGCTATTTGCGTTGCCCTTATTTTCGCCGTAGTCTACGTAAATCTTTATGTAGACTAGACGTGTCAAAATAAGGAACGCAAATGGCGGTCCCCATGGGAGCCGCCATTTGCGTACGCGTTTTTTTTTTTTCAAAGTCACCCATGATACGTGATGATTTACATAGCCTATCACGGCTGACTTTGGAAATCTAGCCGTGATAGGCTACGTAAATCGTTACGTAGCCTATCACGGGTGTGTGTGTGTGTTTTTACTTTTTTTTTCGCGGCCAGGTAGACAGGGCGCTTCTACCCGGCCTGAATTTCGACGGCGAGGGATGGGGCGCCTCCCCCCCGGCCTGAATTTCGGCCGGGCAAGGCAGGGGAACCGAAGCGCCTCCCCCCAACGTGAAGCAAGCTTCGAGAACAGGTAAGGGACTTTCGTCCATCCCTAAGGATTTTGAGCATAACTTTGCTGGCATGTGAAATGAGTGCAATTGTACGGTAGTTTGAACACTCTTTGGCATTGCCCTTCTTTGGAATTGGAATGTAAACTGACCTTTTCCAGTCTTGTGGCCATTGTTGAGTGTTCCAAATTTGTTGGCATATTGAGTGCAGCACTTTAACAGCATCATCTTTCAGGATCTCATCTTTCAGGATCTACTCAGCACTGGTTAGGCCTCATTTGGAGTACTGTGTCCAGTTCTGGGCACCACACTTTAAGAAGGATGCAGACAAACTGGAGAGGGTTCAGAGGAGGGCAACAAAGATGATCAGGGGACTGGAAACAAAGTCCTATGAAGAGACACTGAAAGAACTGGGCATGTTTAGCCTTGAGAAGAGAAGACTGAGGGGAGATATGATAGCACTCTTCAAGTACTTGAAAGGTTGTCACAGAGAAAAAGGTCAGGATCTCTTCTTGATCATCCCAGAGTTCAGGACACGGAATAATGGGCTCAAGTTACAGGAAGCCAGATTCCAGCTGAACACCAGGAAAAACTTCCTGAGTGTTAGAGCAATACGACAATGGAACCAATTACATGGGGAGGTGGTGGGCTCTCCCACACTGGAGGCATTCAAGACCAGGCTGGGCAGCCATCTGTCAGGGATGCTCTGACTTGGATTCCTGCATTGAGCAGGGGGTTGGACTCGATGGCCTTGTAGGCCCCTTCCAACCCTACTATTCTATGATTCTATGATCTTAAATAGCTCAGCTGGAATACTGTCATCACCGCTAGCTTTGTTGTTAGTAATGCTTCTAAGGCCCGCTTGACTTCACCCTCTAGGATGTCCGGCTCAAGTTCAGTGACCGCACTATCATGGCTATCAGGGACATTAAGATCTTTCCTGTATAGTTCTTCTGTGTATTCTTTCCACCTCTTCTTAATCTCATCTGCTTCTGTTAGGTCCCTGCCTTCTTTGCCCTTTATCATGCCCGTCTTTGCACAAAACGTTCCCTTGAGATCTCCAATTTTCTTGAAGAGATCTCTAGTCTTTCCCATTCTGTTGTTTTCTTCGATCTCTTTGCATTGTTCATTTAAGAAGGCCTTCTTGTCTCTCCTTGCTATTCTCTGGATATCTGCATTCAGTAGGGTATATCTTCCTCTTTCTCCCTTGCTTTTTGCTTCCGTTCTTTCCTCAGCCACTTGTAAAGCCTCATCAACAGCCACTTGGCTTTCTTGCATTTCTTTTTCTTTGGGATGGATTGAGTTGCTGCCTCTTGAACAATGTTATGGACCTCCAACTATAGTTCCTTAGGCACTCTGTCTATCAGGTCTAATCCCTGAAATCTATTCGTCATATCCACTGTATATTCATAAAGGATATGATTGAGGTCATACCTGAATGCTTTAGTGGTTTTCCCTACGTTCTTCAATTTAAGCCGAAATTTTGCAATAAGAAGCTCATGATCTGAGCCACAGTCAGCTCCAGGTCTTGTTTTGACTGACTGTATAGAGCTTCTCCATCTTTGGCTGCAAAGGACATAATCAATCTGGTTTCGATATTGACCATCTGGTGATGTCCATGTGTAGAGTCGCCTCTTGTGCTGTTGGAAAAGAGTGTTTGCTATGATCAGCGTGTTCTCTTGGCAAAACTCTATTAGCCTTTGTCCTGCTTCATTTTGTACACCAAGGCCATGCTTGCCTGTTATTCCGGTGATTTCTTGACTTCCTACTTTAGCATTCCAATCCCCTATGATGAAGAGAACATCTTTTTTGTGTGTTAAAATCGAGAAGGTGTTGTAGGTCTTCATAGAACTGATCAACCTCAGCTTCTTCGGCCTCAGTGGTTGGGGCATAGACTTGAATTACTGTGATGTTGAATGGTTTGCCTTGGATTCATACTGAGATCATTCGATCATTTTTGAGATTGTACCCCAGTACTGCTTTTCTCACCCTTTTATTGACTATGAGTGCGACTCCATTTCTTCTAAGGGATTCTTGCCCACACTAGTAGATATAATGGTCACCTGAATTAAATTCGCCCATGCTTGTCCATTTTAGTTTGCTGATTCCCAAGATGTTGATGTTCAATCTTGCCATCTCATGTTTGACCACCTCCAGCTTACCTTGATTCATTGATCTGACATTCCAGGTTCCTAAACAATATTGTTCTTTACAGCATCGGACTTTCTTTTCACTACCAGACACATCCACAGCTGAGTGTCCTTTTGGTTTTGGCCCAGCCGCTTCACTCTTTCTGGCACTACTTGGAAATTCCCTCTGCGAATCTTCCCCAGTAGTGTATTGGACACCTTCCGACCTGAGGGGCTCATCTTCCGGCGTCATATCTTTTAGCCTTGTGATACGTTCCATGGGGTTATCTTGGCAAGAATACTGGAGTGGGTTGCCATTTCCTTCTCCACTGGACCACATTTTGTCAGAACTCTCCACCATGACCTGTCTGTCTTGGGTGGCCCTGCATGGCCTAGCTTATGGCTTCACTGAGTTATGCAAGCCCCTTCGCCACAACAAGGCAGTGATCCATGAAGCTGGCACTTTTATGGGCGAAAACACACCCAGCTTGAGGGGTGGCATGTCAGCCTCGCTGCCCCTCTAGACTGCCCTTTATGGGGGAGGTAGACCTTCCCCTGTCACCCCCTCCCGGTGCTGCCAAACACTGGGTGAGTGAGGTGAGTTGTCTCCCAGGCAACCCTTATCCCCCTGCCAAGCTGCGAACCTGTTCGGGAGGCCTCAAGCATCACCTGTCACCATAAGGTGCCTCTGAATGCTCACCATCCCTAATCTTGTTCTCCTTTGCCCATCCTAGCCGCCACCAGGGGCGACAAGCCTATTGCTTGTCCACCTCCCCCCAAATGCGCCGAAGAACTTCCTGCAGGTCTCTTTGCAGATCAGACAGAAATATGTCATTCCCTGCATCAGATAGGTGCACTCTACAGTCTGTAGAGCTCCCCCCTTGTCCAATGAATTTTCTGATGGGTGATGATCCCATCACCATGTTCATATAGCCCCCAGGCTATTTCTTGGTTGACGTTCCGCCGTGCCCAATCAAGGGCTCCATTACTCTGACCCTTCCAATTAATTCTTGGAAGCACACAGGACCATAAAATGGTCACCTCCAGCCAACTGTGCCAGTTAACCTGGAAATTGGCTAAGGCCTGCTCAATCAGGTCCTTGCCTTGTACATAGCCAAGTCATTCCCCCCTAGATGCAGCACTAAAACCTGTGGGGGAAGACGAACCAAACCTCAATGGAATAAAGTGGGAAGAAGGCACTCCAACCGCATGCCACGTCTGCCATGCCACTGGATTGTAGCATGCCGGGATAATCCAAGCTGTGATTCCTAGCCTGACGTGGAAGCCCTCCGTGCAGCCCAGAGCACCATACTGTGCCCACATATGAGCTCCCGCATCAGCACGTGTCCAATCCATCGAATAAGAACATTAAGGACAAGCAAAGAGGTAACGTATCATGAATTGGCAGACAAACTCCAAATGTACATCTGGAAAGCCCTAGAGTGCCATCTGCCCACCGCCTTCACTTGATCATGTGAGAAACCTAAAGCGGCCACTGTGGAGCTGCACTGATATGGAAAGAATTCATCCCAAATCGGAAGTGACCCAGGCCTAGGGCAGATAGAGCTGACTTGGTGATGACCCAGAACTGAAATTTTGTCAACAGGGAGCCGTCAGAGTGACAAAACAGAGGGCCATCTGCAAGCCCATGAAGATTCAGAAAAACCCATAATGCCCTGACAGGGCATAACTCCTCGATTTGAGCTTGACAGAGGGACACCGTCGTGCCCTTGCTGCACTGATCGGTCTTTGATCTCTGTATGCGGTGATAAGACGATATCCAGAGTGGACTGTACGTCAGAATATCTCAAAGTCCTCTCAGACGAATCCCTTTTGGATGCCCAGACCAATTCCGAAATCCTAAGGACCCCGAAGAAGGCCGTTAAGGCCGCCGTGTGGAACAGGGAGGCCTCATATTGTGAGGCGCAAATGGATGACCACAATCTCTGGAGACCAAGAAGGATGTTCGGAGGAAGGGGATGCCTAGAGTCTGCTGGAGAAGGAGACATTCTTGCCCAGCCAAAGGCCAATGCAGCAAGCTTACCACTTATGGTCCTGGCAGAAAGCCCCCTGTTCTTAGAGTACACGCAGAATTGGGCGAGAGGTTGCTCTGGGAGGGGCACTGAACTTACGGAGGCTTCACCGGCCCCTCTCCTTAATAGTGGCGCCACCAGGGATGCCTAATGGCATCCCACACATGTTCTCACTCGCCCGCCCACAACGCCCCCCCCCCCAGCCAGGTGAGCCGGATGCGGCGGTAGGGCATTTCTTCCCCCTGCCCGCAATGCAAGGAAAATGTCAGAGCTGTCTATACGTTCTTAAAGTTATTTATTAACAGGAATGCATCATAGCAAGTTGCAATCCTGCTACTTGGTAAAGAAGGCAGGTTGTGTGTGTTTTTCTGTAAAACAATGCTCAGATATAGACATGCAACAACTTCCCACAGGCAGCTGTTGGCAACTATGTGAACAGTATACTGGACTAGATGGGCCTTTGGTCCCTTCAGCATAGCTTTTCTTATGTTATTATGTACAAATAATTTCAGCAATTTAATCTATTGTATTCCTAACTATTTGTGATTTTTAAAACCTCATTTAACTCTGTCCTGCTTTTAACACTCCACCAGTTTCAGTAGCAGAATTGTTTATAAATAAATAGCACCAAAAACGTTACTGTGCATTTGTAACTAGCTGCACAACTTTTAAAATAAAAGCTCATATAATTAATTAACAATAGCCTTTTAAATGTTATCATCTGGACATAGCCAACCTCAATGCGGAAATTCTCATGCACAGTAGGATAATACACAGTGGGCCACGTTCACATGTCACGATAAGCCACCATGGGTTAATTAACCTGTGGGGCTCCAAGACATGCGCCAGCTGCCATTTTGAATATGCAAGATATGGTAGGGGTGTGCTGCAGCTTGTAATGTCATGTGAACCCAGGCATTGTGGGTTATTTGAGTGTTAAATGAGTGGGTTATTTGGATAACCCTAAAACAATCCATGTGGGTAGTGGTGGTCATTTTGAATATTCAATGTCCAGCATGGTTTGACGTGTCATCCGAACCCGGGCAGGGGTTGTTTGAGGATTAAACAACCCTCAAAGAACCCATGATGTGTTGTAGGGTTATTTGAGGGTTGTTTAGCCCTCGAACAATCCCTGCCGCTGACGTTCAGATGACATGACAAACCATGGCAACCCCCTGCCATGGGGTGCATATTCAAAATGGCCACCAGCACCTGCTGCAACCTACCGTGCCTTAAATAAGTCATGGTGAGTGCAGTGATTGTGTGAACCAGCCCACTCTTTCCACCTTCTAAACTAATCCTCCATACAATTAAATCATAGTTAGAAGTGCCTGAACGAGCTTCCATAGCCACATTAAGTGCACTTGCTCGAGCAAGAGAACCAGTGAAAGGTAGATGTAGAACAACAGGTAGACCAAGATTCAATTCCCCACTCAGCTACAGAGTTCATCTTGGATCAGTCATCACCTCTCACTCTCACCCAGACTTCCCAAGCCTGGGGCCCTCCAGAAGTTTCTGATGACAACTACCAGAGCTCCTCACCATTAGCCATACTGGCTGGGGCTGATGGGATCTGAATTCCAAAACATCTGGAGGGCATCGGGTTGGGGAAGGCTGATCTAACCTATCTCACATGGTTGTTGTGAGGATAAAATAGGGGAGGACAATGTACCCCCTTGAATTAAGGGTAGGATAAAAAACAACATGATTTGGAGGCACTGTTTTATGGTGGCTCCAGTCCTATCTTGGTGGACATTCTCAAAAGGTGGTGCTTGGGGACTGTTTGAGGCCTTGGAGACCCCCAGGGTTCTAATCTATCCCCATGCTATTTACCAACTACATGAAACCACTGTGAGAAATCATCCAGAATCTGGGGTGGGGTGCCATCAATATGCTGACATCACACAGCATACATGTAACATCACACATGTCATTTGCTGCTTGTACCAAGGAGGTTGTTGTTGGTGATCCCAGTGTCTCGGCATAGTGAGAGACTAGATGTAGCTAGCAAGCTGAAGTTTAATCTAAATAAGACAGGTGTGCTACTGGTCAGTCGAAATCCTGACCTGGAACTAGAAGTATAAATTGTTCTACACAGGTTGCACTCCCTGTGAAGGACCAGATTCACAGTTTGGGAGTGCTCCTGGGCCCAGCATTAATCCTCAATGGCCGCTTCAGCTAGGAATGTTTCTGCCCAGCTTCAGCTGGTGTGCCAGCTGGACCCTTCCAAGAAGGAAAACAGATCTAGACACAGTTACTCATGCCTCAATCACGTCCATATTACTACAATGCACTCTACATCGGTTCCTATTTAAAAGTGTTTGGATAATATATCTGGTGCTGACTGCTGCAGCCAGAATAATTTCTGGTGACTGGTTTTCTGACCATATTAAACCACTCTTGTTTAAATTGCACTGGCTTCCAATTTGTTTCCAGACCCAATTTAAGGTGCTGGTTATTATCAATAAAATCTGAAACGGCTGAGACCACAATATTTGAAGGATCACTCCTCCCATATGAACCTCCCCGTCCATTGCAGTGATCTCCAGAGGCCGTGATCTGCATTCTGCTGCCAAGAGAGATACAATGGATAGAGATATGGGACAGCATATTTTCATTGGCTGTGCCCATATCGTAGAACTGCCTCCCGTGGAAAGTTAGACTGGCTCCTTCTCAGTTACCTTTTAGGCAGGCGGTTTAGACATGTGTATTCCATCGGGCTTGTAGGGTATTTTCATTTTGGTAGCTATGGTTTTTGTTTTAATTGTTTTACTTTGGCTTTTAATGCTCTCAGTTTAAATATATTGAGATTTTACTGTTGTAAACCACCTAGGGGGGCACTTGTTAGAGCTGAAAGGCAGTATAATTTTTATATAAATAAATATGTATAAGTAAAATAATTACAATAATACAAGTGTGAAAACTTCAAATTCCACATTTGCATTCAGTAAAGTCATATAGAATGCAATCCTATACAAATTTAGACAGAAAAATCATTTACACATCCCAGCATTCCCCAACCAGAATGGTTGGCTGGAGAATGCTGGGAGTTGTAGAACATTTTTGTGTCTAAACATGCACAGGATTGCACCTTTAGACTGCCATCCCATACACACTTGCTTGGGAGTAAGTCTTGTTGAATTCACTGGGATTTACTTCTGAGTAGATGTGCGTAGGACTGCTCTGTTAGGGATTTGAGGAAGCTACAGAAACAGTATACTAGTACAATACATACATCTTTGCAATAGTGCAATATAAAATGAAACCAATAAAACCTGGTATAAAGTCCGGCATTTTACCATGAAATAAAAAGTTAGAAGTACACTTCGTGAATTCCTTTTCAGAAGCTTCCTCAAGAATCTGTCATGAATCTTCAGATACAGCTTGTGTTCTCCTGCTTAACTTCTATTCAAACATCCAGTGAAGCTTTTTAAAAACCTACTACGTAATAGCCACACTCAAAGAAAAGAATTAAAGAGCTCTGGTTTATGTGAGTTATCAGCTCCTGTGACAGAAAGTAGTAAAGCAAAATTTTAGGGGTAATTTTGTAGAGACATTTCTACTTCTGCAAAACAAAATATTTCAAACGGCCTTTTAAAGGATTAGTAACAAATCCCTGAAGGAATGCAGTCAACCTCAGTAATATTGAAACCTTAAAGTCAACTTTCCCAACATTCAAGAAGCATTAGCGAACACCAGGTTAATGAGGCACAAAAAGAATAAAAGGTGTGATGCTTTTGCAGGTAAATCAACATGACCACTCCCTAATGGAGACTATAATCTAAATGAACAGAACAAAAAATGGTTTCAAAATTTCTTTGTTGCTGGGGGTCATTTGGGATGTGAATTGCAGAAATGCATATTCTCTTTCACTCACTCACTTCTTCAGTCCAGAATACATTACTTTTGGGGCATAATTGTATGCATTTTTAGACAGAAAAAGTCCTACAATTCCCTAGCTGGGGAATGCTGGAAGTTGTAGGACTTTCTTCTGTCTAAACATCCATAGGATTATACCCTCAATTGATATATTTCAACACCTCATCTTTTTTGTTAAAAAAAAAAACATTATCTATTTATTTATTTGATTTGTGCCCCGTCCACCAAAAAATGGCACTCAAGGTGACTTACAGGGACAATTAAAATTGATTAAAACAATAAAACAATACATTAAATTACAGTAACAATTACAGAATAAAAAATAATAAGCACCCAATCCAACAACCCTACTTACAGACCAAAGGCCTTCTTCAATAAAACGGTCTTTGTATGCTGGTGGTAGTGAACCTAGCTTCCCTTGAGAGGAGTTCCACAGCCTGGCAGTAGCTACTGAAGAGGCCCTCTTCTGGGTTGCCATCAAATGCAACTCTGAAGGCAGCAGTTTCAAAAGAAGAGTCTCTCCAGAAGATCTTAAGAACCCAGCAGGCTCATATGGGACAAGGCGGTCCTTCAGGTAGTCTGGTCCCAAGCCATATAGGGCTTTATAGGTCATAATCAACACTTTGAATTCTGCCCAGACACAGACCAGTAGCCAATGAAGCTGCTGTAACAAGGGAGTCACGTGCTCAACAGTTTGTCTGCAGCATTCTGCGACTGAAGTTTATGAACAGTTTTTGAAGGAAACTCCATGTAGAGCATGTTACAGTAGTCCAAATGGGATGTAACTAAGGCATATGTGACTGTGGCCAGATTAGACATCTCTAGAAATGGGCACATTTGGTATACTAGCCTCAGCTGCACAAACTCACTCCTGTCTACTGCCGAGACCTGAGCATCCAGGTTCAGGGCCAAGTCCAAGAGTACACCCAAACTGCAAGCCCGAGTCTTCAGCGGGAGTGTAACCCCATCTAGCACAGGTGAATCCATGTTCCTTGATCTGTCTTTCGACTGATCAAAGGCACCTCTGTCTAGTCTGGATGAAGCTTCAATTTGTTTGTACTCATGCAGTCCATTACCAACATCAGGCACCAATTTAGAACCAGAAAAGCTTCCCTGGGTTTGGATCGAAAGGATAGAGTTGGGTATCATCAACATACTAGGACACTGAACCCCAAAACTCCAATATCTCCAAGCAGTTTCATGTATATGTTAAATAGAATGGGGGTTAGGATGGAACCCTGATGGGCACCACAGGGCATTGAACAGGAATCCCCCAGCATCACCTTCTGAGATTGCCCGTCCAAAAAGGACCAGAGTCAGTGGAGCCAGCGTATAACAGTGCCTCCCAGTCCCACCTCAGACAGATGTCTCAGAAGGATACCATGGTCAATAGTATCAAAATCCACTGAAAGGTCCAGCAGAACTAATAGGGACACACAACCCTGTCCAGTTCCCATCGTATGTAATCTATCAAGGCAACCAAAGCAGTCTCTATCCCATAACTAGGCCTGAAGCCAGGTTGAAATGGATCTAGATAATCTGTCTCATCCAGAAATCCCTGGAGTTGAGACAAGCCACCACACACTCCAGCACCTTGCCTAAGAATGGAATATTGGAGACTGGATGGAAATTATCCAATACAGTGGAGTTCAGGGAGGGTGTTATTTTTTTAACTGCCTCTTTTAGGCAAGATGGAATCACACCTTGCCGTAAAGTGGTATTCACCACTACTCTTACCTACTTAGCCATTCCCCACCAGCTGCTTTTATAAGCCAGGAAGGGCAAGTATCCAGCACACAAATGATAGGCCTCACCTTTCCAAGGATCCTGTCCATATCTTCGCGCAGTACAAATTGAAAAGTATCCATTATAAATGGTCAAGCAGGAGCCAAAGTTACATCCACTGAACCTGTATCAACTATGGCGTCCAAGTCGGTATAGATACAATCACTTTTAATTTCTACTTCAAGAAAAGTTGACCTATTTTTGTTTCAAAGAGGCTGACACACATTTAAATATTTGGGGCTCAGGAGCAATACTGGAACATCAGAAAACCGAACTGAAAGCACATTAAATAATTGATCTAGCATTCAATTTGGGGAGAAGGTATGCCCCCCCAAGGGATTAATGGAGCCATAGGGAAGAACATGTGGAAGACCGCACATTCACCATCCATGCCATAGAGGGATCTAATTTAACATATCAATTCTATTTGTATGTAGTAAAAAAAATCTTTAAAAAGGTGTATTTAAACAATATATATGTATTCTTTCACACACTTGCTAAGGATAATCACCAGAAAAACATTAATTATAACTTTGAAACTGTCAAGCTTTGCATTTGGCATACATTCATTTTTACTAATGAACTTATGAAATGGAAAATTTCAACAGAAAAATAACAAAATAAAATGACATTTTCCACCTCACATCACTGGCAAAGACTATGGAGTTTCAGTACTGTGGCAGAAGTGTCTCATGGTTGCCCCAAGTTTTATAATGTGGGTGTGTGCTATCTGATGCACCTCTCTGCCCTGATTCAAGCCACTAATTTGTTGCAATGAATCTGTTCTCCAAGTATATCAGGGTCCTTTGTGTACAAAGTCTTTGAGCTTAGCAAGCCACATCAGTGCTGTTCTAGGCAATGTGTTACATCAGTCAACAGATACTTATCAGTACACACAGGGACTGTGGCATTATGGATTGAGTGCACCTGACTGATTCAAGCCTTATCTTTTCCATAATAAACTCAGTAACCCCCACCAATTTCATATGTGACAAACTGGCACAGGCAATTCAATCCTAGGTGAAATTTATCACATCTGAAAGTGCACAAAGGCTGCAATCCTATACACACTTACCTCAGAGTAAGTCCACTGAAGTCAACAAGGCTTACTTCTGAGTAGATGTGCATAGGATTGCATTGTAATTCTGCTTTTGTCCCAAACCACTTTGCTTACTGTTTGCTCAATTCCATTACAAAGACGGCTGATACTCCCTGTTGTAGAAAACTTAATCCACTCATGTGTTTCGGAATACAATTCCTTCAAAGACTTTATTGGCCAAAGAAAATCACATCTCAACAGCTATTGGGGAGGAAACTCATGCAACCACAACAGTCAGGCTGTGGTACAAAGCTCCACCCCTCCCATTTTTAAGCAACAGATTGTATAGGTTTGCAATTAACATATGAATCATAGACCTATTTGATTTATTGATCAACTGATTAACTGATTCACTAGCAAGTGATAATGAGGAATCAGCAGCTACAGAAGGGTCAAGCAACAATTACAGAAAATTGCAAATCAGCACAAGACCGTCCTTCCTGATTGTCACAGAATTCCAAGCTGCTAACTGCAATTTGTACTTCCTGTTTCTAAAAATATTATTATCTCCAGCATTTCTCAGTTATAAGCATATTTCTCATCCCTTGTTATTTTCCTTTGCAAGCCTGTTGATGTCAATAATGCAGTAAAGCCTGGATCAAAAATGCTAAAGCTTGAACGCTAATTTTCTTATTTCTTGCCCTTTATTTTTCTTGTACATCCCGAAGAATCCAAATGAATTACATTGGCTGCAGTCTAGAGGCATTCTTCAGATGCATGTAACAATTTGAGTATGTGCACTGGAGCTGCTCATTTTCCCTGTTCATCCCCATGCTTCAGGGCAAGCTCCTTTTAAAACTTTTTCAAGTTTTACAACTGGCTTGTCAAAAAGAAAAAAAGATTTTACAAAAACTCCTACCCAACCGCTGTACATAATAGAATCCTTTAGCTTTCAGCCTTCAACACTAAAAGCTTAGGTCACTGGCGAGATTAAAGCAGTTGCATCCACTTTGCAAAGATAAACTATCAATCACCACTTAAAAAACAAGACCATATCTTTCAAATAACTTGTTCTCAGGCCTAAACAACAAGCTATGTTCCGAAAAAGAACTGCACCATCTGAACTCTACATATTTTGCAAGTGGCCATATTTAACGCTTTTTCTAAAGTATACATGTATAAGAAACTAACAAGTGAAGTAAACAAGTACAAGAAACTATCACCTTTCACCCTAATAGAAACATTCCAAGTATAGGTTGAATGACTTCAATTGGATTACTGAGATGGACTTCTATGGACTTGAGGCTCACTAGCACCCTCTGTGTTCATTGGGATTAAAAGCATCCTTTTCAAGCAAACTAGAAACCCAACATATTGAATTAAAATGCCTTTTATCAATTAAAATATGAGGCTCACTGTGCTACTATCCAATATACTATGAAGCTATACAGAAAAAAAGTCGATAGTAGTTCTGACTTCTACATTTTCTGACACATGTTTATGCTTTTTATAACAGATAAAGCCAAAGTATTTAGTCCTGTTTTTATAGAACAGGAATAACTTTCCTGTGACAGTGTGATCATGCCCCCTTGGCAAGTCTTCAGGAGAATGCCACACTGAACCACCTGAAAATTCCTGTCAGGAGGTTGGACCCTTACCAGAGCCTGAAGAGGTCCTGCAGCAAAAGACCACGCAGACTCGAAGCGGTCAGACTGTCAGCATGCCAGCAAAGTACCATGATTGCGTAATAGGTTAGTGATAAAGACATAACCCCATTGGAGAGTCAAGTGCTTGAAACCTCTGACCTCACAATCATCAGTTAATCCATGTTGGCTTATTTCAGAGAAATGCTTTTTAGCTGAGAAAGGGGGATATGGTATATGGTCTGTGAAGGGTTAAAAGCAGATGGGCTGTATCCACCCCTCCTCCCATAACTCTTTGGGTGGGACTTCTGTTCTGTGTTCTTCTCCCCTCAATCAGTCTTGTGTTTGGGGGGGGGCAGTTATATTTGTTACCCTTTTAATAAAGCTGTTCAACTGTTCTCCAGAAGTCTGCTGTGGTGAATGGTCAACAGAGAGGTGTGCAATCACACAAGTAATTTCACAGGGGATCCATACAAGAATACTACACTTTGAGAGAGATCTGTTGTAATCCTACACATACTTACCTGGGAGTAAGTCCCATTTAACTCAATGGAGCTTACATCTGCGTAGCCACGTAGAAGATTGTGCTGTACAAACTTCAGGCGCTGCTTCCAAAACCCACACTAGACAGGCTTATGCAGGCAATGACAGGCTTTGATTGCTGCCCTAGTAATACAAGCCACTGTCAAACACTGTAGAATACCTTAGTGCTCCTTTGTTGTCTCCAGAAGACATTTCTTCCTCTCAGCTACTCCCCGTCCCCCAATAAATTATCAGGGGCTGAAAGTCCATCTAATCCTATCGTCTCTGAATAATGGAGGTTCCATCCTGGCTAATACAGGGATGGGGAACCTCTGGCCCACAAACTTATTTTACTGTCATTTCCAATCACTAATCAGAGATAAGAGGGTATTTAAAGGCAATTAACCTTTAAAACTCTGCAAAGAATTATACTGTTGCAAAGATTTTGAGGTAGGGATGTACGAATCCCTTACCTGGCTCTGCGCAGGGGCATCCGCGGTGGGGGAGAGGTCCTCCGTCCCTCTCCCCAGAAACGACGGGGGGGAGGCGCTCCGTCCCTCCCTCCGGAATCCTGCCTGGCCGGCTCCGCTCCACGGCCAAGCCACGGAGCCGCTGGCTGGCTCCGGCTGCCCGCAGCCGGACAACTGGCCACTGGGCAGCCCTGCAGGTACGCAAATGGTGGCTGTCGTAGCCGCCACCATTTGCGTCCCTGTATTGAGCCGTGATAGGTTACGTAAATATTTACATAGCCTATCACGGCAGAGGGAAAAACCCCAGCGTACGCAAATGGCAAATGGCGGTAGCTGCCGCCATTTGCGTACACTAGGGTTTCCCCCCCCACACTGTGATAGGCTACGTAAATACTTACATAGCCTATCACGGCCTCCGCAGGGACGCAAATGTCCCTGTATTAGCCGTGATAGGCTACGTAAGTATTTACATAGCCTATCACGGCTAGGAAGAGGAGGAAGCGAATGGTGGCCAGGACGGCCGCCATTTGCAAAGCAGCGTGGAAGGGAGCAGGTAAGTGCTCCGTTTCACGCGCCTTTCATGGGGTGGGGGCGGCGGGGACTTCTTCACGTGCACCTTTCATGGGGTGGGGGGGCGGGGGCTTCGTTCCGCAATGGATTTCGGACAGATCTCTCACCGAGATCTGTCGCGGAATTCTCTGACATCCCTATTTTGAGGTGAGCATTTTGCAGGCAGGAGAGCAGCTTATTTGTGAGTAGGCTTGTGAGAGACTTGATATTTGGGATGGTATTTGAAAACAATTTCTATAATATAAAAACTACACAACTGTTCCAGTTACTTGAGTTAAAGCTTTGATCTTTTACTTAACTATTCCTCTGCACGTACAACTTTTCAAGTTAAGTTACTTTTGAAATGGTTTACATAATGTTTCACTTTATCAGAATATGAACTGATCCCACTCAGAAAGTCAGTCAAATATAATTTTCCTTTTTCACTGTAATTTCCTTTAGTTCCAGAAAAAACACCTTCAACACCTTAGCCAATCTGAACTGAACTGAACATCTGAAAATGAAAATTATGTAGTGACAGCCCATGTACACACACTCAACGATGATTTCTTCCCCAGTATAAGTTTTCTGTACTGGGTGCTTTAGAAATAAATGTCATTCAGGTACTTTCAGTTATTATTGAGCTGTAGGAAAAACTAAACTAGGTTAACATGCTGCTTCATTTAAACAGGTATTTATTAAACCGGGCAAAGGTCTTTAAAGGCACTCTAGTAGATCTGGTCTAAATGCGCAGCCCACTAAAAGAATTTACACCCCCACATCACAGTTTTCGAAAAGAACAGAATAGTGAAAGGGAATTATCTGTAAAATGAGCTTCCACCATTTTATTTCTGTCCAGATTGCCCCAGGGTTTTCTTACTGCCTAAGCAACATGTGCCAACATATCAGATTATATACAGAATCTGCACACCACATTTAATTATCTCAACTTTCTCCCCTTTTTGAACGTTTGGTTACCATCTGTATAAAATAATGTGAAATTCAAACATGAATCACCACTTTGGACCTTGGAGGGGCAGCAGGGGTTGGGGGATGAGGTGGTAAAAACCTGTCCAATATAAGGAATGCATTTCTACTGAAAAATGAACCAGAGGTTATGGGAGCGGCTGTGGATTCCATAGACAGATGGTGTCAACAGACCACTCTATTAGTCAAATTTGGCAGAGGAAGTATAATGACCAGTTTATAAAATGCCACCAAAACTCAATATAGCACAAAGAGAATACATTAAGAACATAGTTTTGCCATCCGATACAAGACATCCCGTACCAGATATCTTGTAAATCCAGCTATTGTTCACATCAGTTAGTTTATTGTTTCCTCTACAGACTCTAATAGAAACTGAGCTCTCAAAGCATAACAAAAAAAAAAAGTCCCACAAGGAACAGCTGGACTTAACAGGTGAAAAGATTGAATCTAATCGTTTTGTTATCAAAGCCTAGCTCCTTATTTGTTTTTGTCTTTCTTCTAGGAACTGATACCACTTGAACCTAATTTTGATTGAGCTGCCATAAAAAATTATGGAGGGGTAGCCATGTTATTCTTCAGTAAAAACAACAAATTCTTTCATGGTATCATAAAGATTAACAAATTTATTATGGTATAAGCCTTTGTGGACTGCAGTCCACTTCATTAGATGCATGAAGTGTTATGCTGAGTTGTGAATATATATAGACACAGAGTGGTGGTGGGGGGGGAATTGTAAACAGTGTATTAGAATGAAAATGAAATGCAGAAAACACAGATAGTGAGAAAATGTCCACACAAACATTCTTAAAGTGGTTCCTCTTGACAGTTGTATGGTCACAATCAAAATGGAGTTAGCCAGGCGGGTGACACAGAGGCAACCAGAGTTGGACATTTTACACTACTAGCTATGCTAGACTTGGTATAGACCATGAAAATGTATGTTCTGTTCGGGGTGGGGGGAGCAAAGGCAGCTGTATTGGCTATAAGAAAAATTCCAAAATCCATACACAGGGTTTTTTTGTTTACAACAGAAAAGATTAAGGAAAAACATAGAACTATGTAAGGATAGATTCTAATTCATTCAGTTACAGAATACTGAAAAAATGTACATATATAATATATATCTATAAAGGGTAAAATATCTTGAAACATTGACCATATATATTTCAATATTGTCAGCCTTCCCCCAACCTTCACCCTGGCCCTACTTTTTCTAACATTTTGCCTGGCAAAGAGATCTGGGAATTGCAAAAGCGTGCCCACAATTCTGTGTGTATTTGACTGATCCTAATAAACGTATTTTCTGATCACCAATTTTTGAATTTTTCTTATGGAATGGCACAGTTTACTTTGTTTTATATATAACTTGGAAAATATCTAATTTAGTTGGAAAATATCTAATTTAGGAGGAAGATGACTATTACCTCAGGATGAGACTCTACTCTTTTAGGGTTTCTTATTAGGTAACACCACCAATTTAGCTTATATTTACCTTTCTTTAAAACTAATTGTCATCCAAAAGTAATATCCAGTTTTGCTAATGTTTTTCCTTACTTTTGCTCTCTTCCTATCAAGGAACCTGTGTGTTTTGCCTAATGTTGAAGACAAATCCAAGAAACAACTGCATTTTATCTTTTCAAAAGTGGGGGAATTGGCTATTATGTGTTTATAGCAACAGTCTTATGTGCAACCTGAAATAAGCATGATACCTAGTACAGCCCAAACAATTTAAGTGTATGCTTCTTCCTCCACAATATCTTAAGACTTTAACCATGTAGACTTCATGACTTCAACATTGTCAGCTTTTGTTAACATCTTGACTGAAGATCTCAATATACCTAAAGTTAGATAAACCTAAAAATTGGTTCATAGTGTTTAAATACCTATCTTTTATACAGATGCTATCAATATTTGAGGAAGGAAAAACAGATTCCAATATGGAATACATAGTTCCAATACATTTCCAGAGCTGCAATTGTGATTTGTAAAGTCTATACAACACTGGATAATACTACTGGATTTGGTTTAGGCAGCAATCATGTATGTCCTACATGATTGTACTTGTCCTACAAGTACACAGTCAAGGGGCAGGAGCATCGCACATTATCAATAGATTATCCACGTGATTTTTAATACTTTTGTGCCTAACACTCCCTTTTTAAATTCCATTGAACAACACAAGAATAGTTTTCCAATATATCTTCATCAGTACCTATATAATCTTGCAAAAACATTTTCTTAATATATTTTAAACTAGTCAGTTTTAGTTACTCATTTGTGTCTGTGAGCTACTAAAATAACTCAGATCCAGAGCTTCCTTTCACCAGGGTTAGCATCCACCAAACAGAGTTCCTCTCACAATGCTCCCACTGGCAGAAAAAGGCAGGAGGGGGGATGAGATTTTCAACAATTTCCCCCTCTCTTTACAGAGCCACCAACACCACTTCCTGCACTGCTTCAGACGGTCCTCCAATTCTCTAGGGTAGATTTTGGGGAGACATAGAGGGCTGTGGGAGGGGTGGGGATCACCTCTTCCCCCATTCTGCCAAGCAGGGTTCCTTGGCTGGATCAGAAGCCTTCTGCAGATGGAAGGAGCCCTTCCATTCATGGGAGGCAAAGTCTGGATCCAACCCACTCTCTTTTACAGTGCAATCCTATGCATACTACTCAGAAGTAACCCTCTTTGAATTCAGCAGGACTTACTCCCAGGTAAATGTGCATATAGGATTGCAGCCTTAGTTGCCAACCACAATATTTTACTCACCCAGGCACTTTACTACCTTAAATATTTTAAACTCGTACTTTTAATTTTTGTAAACCACCTCGAAATCACTGATAAAAGGCAGTATATAAATGTTTTAAACAAATTAAAGTACAATAGCCAGGACACAATGCCAAATATTGCCGAGATGCATATAGGAGACACCACCTGGCATCTCTAATATACCATGACTAAAGAACATGTATGCACCCAAAATATCTGAGATGCACCCTGGCATGAAAGGGTGGTAAGAACAACTATCAAGTCAGATCCAATAGTGATCATCCATCCCTAGACTCTTATTTATTGGGACACACAAGGAAGTGAGCAGTCTAAATGGGCAAACACAATAGGCCAGTTTGCACAACTGAACAGCCCACCATGGTTTATTTAAACCACGGCAGGCTGTGCTGTATGCTTGCAGTCATTTTTGAATATTCAGCACCCAGCTGCAGCTTGTCATGTCACGCGAACCTGGGTGGCAGTGGTTGTGTGAGGATTAAATAACCTTCACATAACCCAGCAACAGACCATGAACAATCCAAGGCAACAATTTCATTAAGCATCGTCTCAGCTTCAAAAGTGCATCAATACTTCGTAATAATCCAACTTTAAAAACTATTTATGAACCTAGATGAACAAGAATTTATTCTCATTTTAAAGTATACTTTAAAGTCCCATAGGTTCCTAAACCACACACAATGAAATAATATTCTTGTAATCCTTAAGTTCAACAAGTCTTTTCTATAAAAGGTGTGCTAGAATGCAGCATTTAATGGAATTATAAATCTATTCATTTAAGAAAGAGGTTAAGCAAGGAAATTTCATTTATCAATGATTATGCAAAGAACTTCACTTGCATTTGGCATACATGAGTTTTAAGTTTGACAAACTGGGTTGAGTCATTCATGTATAGCAGAGTTTCTGCTCGGAGCCAGATATACAATGATGTTCGTCACCATGTGAATTAGTTTGTACACTTAATGCAAATCAGAATACCTACATCAATCTAGTGTTTATACTTAATTTTTTAAAACTAAAAATGTGGTGATTAAGTGAAAGAATACAGGTAGGATCTTAATTTTAATTGCTTGAAATCACTTAACTTTAGTAGAAAGTCTATTTTTTGTTGTTGTAAACATCTTACTGGTTCAAGCTTTGCATGTCCATGCAAAGGCTTATCATAAACAAGAACAATATAAAATTGTTGCAAAATTTCAATGTAACATTGTTGATGATGAAATGAGAACATCCCAGAAAGCACATTTTTGAACACTAACAGTCCTGAACATCAAACATCCACAACTATTAATAGCATTGGTGAGATGCCAAAGCATATAAATGTACCAAGATATGAAAGCTTAGGTTCTAAAGATGTTAAAATAGTAAATAATTTTAGTCCATTCTGATAAAAATAATATTTTTTATGACTTCAAAATAGATTAACAGGCTTTGAAGAAATTTGTAAACCGACCAACTGGTGCGTTTTTAAAATATGGAATGCCTTTCTTTTTTTTCTCAACAGGAGAATACAATCTCCAAGCATTATATATATTCTTGCTTGTCCTTATGTTCTAACATACTTTGTACATTAATAAAACTAATAATAATAATGATGGCTGCTGTTCTGAGTTAATCTACAAATAAAACTAATTCAGCAACTAATGCATCGTTACTAATTAAAATCAGTCCTCTGCCTTTGGAACAACACTATGTACCTTATTTGAAGAACATTTTTTCCACTGGCATGCCACAGCCCACAAAAGTACAAGGGAAGCCACTGCAAGCATTCAGGAAAGGGTGAAGCCTTATTACTGGGTAACTAGTACATTATGTGTGCAAATAAAGCCAGATGTTTATTTCAGTGTTTTATTTTTTGCCATACAGGCCTGCCTTCAATCTGGAAAGTAAAAAAGCACTGAGAATGAGCCTTTGTTCATACAGCAGTGCCAAACAAAAGTAGAGAAGAACTGAGAAAAATCAGCACCATTACTTTTCACAGACTAAAGAGATCTGGGGCCTGCTTTTTCCCATTTAACGCTTTTAATTCTATCCACAATCAAGTTGCCAGTATCTGTTCCTCAAATACTGACAGCAGAAATACAGGAATACAGTTGGTTGTTAGAGGTGCCTTGATTTAATTTTTGAAAAACAAGCCAAGAGGATACAACCTTCTGTCCAAGATACTCTACCGGAAACACATGTGTAGTTCCTTATGGAACATTTTATCCACTGTTGTAAGTACAGTGAGAATTATTTTCTTACTGCATTTTGGAGGGAACCCAAAAAGAGACACTCAACAAGGTTGTAACATCCATAAAAGTTATTTTTTAACTTTGGGCTTGACACTTGGAGTATTAAAGCCTACCTCAAATGTATTGTTTTAAACCAAGTTTCTTGTTTTAAACAAGACTCCATATGAGATGTGCTATAATTGTAACTGGGCTCAGTTAACTTCTACATAGTCTGTTCACGGATAAGCTTTCTTTCAAGACAGTAAGGAGGAATCCTTAACGAGCCGGAAAATAGTTTCTGGAACAAGGGGAAAGCATAGCCAAGAGACAGAATAACACATTATTTTTATTATTCAAACCTTTCCAGTTTACATGTAATCTTTCAGTCTGGAAAATGGGGAGGATGTAACTAAGGCAAGCTCTGTAGAGGATTTTCTTGGGAAATTGCACATGGATCTGACCAACCAATATTCCTTGCTGGGGCTATATGGGATGTCTTAGGGCAGAGGTCCCCAACCATTTTGGACCCATGGGTACATGTGAGAATTTGAGAAACTGCTGTGGGCACCCCCAAACAATGGCTTCCACAGAGGAAGTGGCTAGTCACATAATGGCTGCTGTGGGGGCCTGGCTAGTCAAAAGACAAATAATTCACCCAAGAAACTGAGTACAAGCAGAGGAAGAGTCTGAACTCCAAATCCAATCTACATTTGAGAACTGCCCAGAGAGCTTCAGCTATTGGGCAGTAGAGAAATGAAATAAATAAAATATTTGACTCCACAGAAGCACAACAAAATACCTATTTAAGTTTGCAATTCTGTGCATGCTTAAATGGAACTAAGTGGGAATTACTTCTGAGTTGGCCTATATAGGGTTGCTCTGCTCATCCTATCTAACTTTCCCCATCCCCAAAGAAAGGGAAAGAAAATGTTTTTGCTACCCCAGGCTCAGCCACTCTGATCCCCACCATAGCAAGATAAGGAGGTAAGAGGGAAAGAAAGACCAAAGTTAGGGACTAGAAGGGATGGAGAAATAGCAAAGGAAAGAGCAAGGCTAGAAGGCAGGAGTGGGGATTAACAGCGAGGAAAAGAGGAGGTGGGGAGGGGACAGGGAATAGCAAGGCTAGAGACTGGGAGGTATAGGTCTCTGTGGGCAGATAATAGGGCAGGGCCAGGAAGCAACTGTGTTGCTCCTGCAGTGGGCTTTGAAGTCTTAGGTTAGAGATGCCAAGATAGTGATAAATCAGATCCAGGTTTACTTACAAGGAGTACTTCATTGAGTAACTTACAGCACACAGGCGTACCCAATGGTTGGATCAGACAACTTCTCTGAATCCGGAGCCATGGGGAACAATGGGTTTTATACCATACATGTTAGCAATGAGGCAGCATGACAGCAGCAAGCACCCCCTAGCGTTCGTTCCCACCATAGACTAACTGGGCTTGGTTCTCAGCACAGCCATCTGCAGCTCAGCATAAACACATAGCTTCACTTCCCAGGCACATCTAGATAAAACATCCTCTAGCTCATTAGTATGGAATGTGCTGGGCTGCACTATCATCAGCCTTTGACATGCTCAGAGGCTTACTAGCAAGGGAATTGCACTAATAATTAACTTAAGCAAGGCATTATGGATCTCTAGGCCCCTCTAACACTACAGGTGACTTGGTTACGCTCCTGGGGCCAATACAGCAACACTTTCATTCTCTTCCTAATTGCCTAACAGCTTATCAGCAGCAGGTTCAAGAACATGAAGGAGAACCTGGTGTCCTAATATTTTTCAATGTTTTCATTAAAAAACAATGTTTTGAAGGGGGCAGGGAGTGGAGATCTTAATGGGCATTGTTATCGCCCCCGCGGGCATTGCACTGGGGACCCCTGTCTTAAGGATTGCATGTGAATCTGACCAACCAATATTTCCTGCAGAGGCCTGTAGCCTACATTGGTCCCTCATCCACATGGACAGCATGTGGGACCAGTAGTAGACTGAGACCAATAACAGACTGATTGTGGGCTGTGCTGTTTGCACAAAGATGTCCCACATTGCAGTGTAGGTCCAGTTCATAAACTCACCTGGCAAAGGATCACCACTCTGTGGTGGAGCAAGAGGCTTTCACATAGCATAAATAAAGCATTGTGTGAGCCCAGGCCTTCTTATGCTCGATTTGCACAATTATGCCTCACCCCCTTTCTGAGAGGGAAGAGCAGCATGAACTGGAGCTCTGTTCATACAGGCTGATGATACATGTAAGTCCGCCGAATGGCCGAGGTGCCCCTGTTTCTCCGCAAGAGATTGAAGATTATTTTTCAGAGGCTGTCTCCTATTTTGGCATAGAACTAAACTGAAAAGGGGTAAAATGTGCATCCAGACTTGCCCTAGTTTTTAAAGAAAACACCTACAAATCCTTGATGTAGCTGGAAAGGACTAGCCCACGAACTCTCACATTAGATCAGAAGTCTATTACCCACTACAACATGGCTCCTTCCCACGACTGGGTAAAACAAGGAGCTTCAGACCATATGGAAGGAACACATGCTGAGGCTTGTCTCAGAATTACTCCAGTTCCCAAATTAACAATGCTAGTAGGTTCCATTCTTCCCATGTGGGCTGAGAAGGTTCTCAAATTACTCAGTCAAACTCCTATTCTACACTGGATGGTGATTACATTTCACCCCTCCCTGCCAGTAGGTAAAGAGATTTTCTCTACCTACCGCTACTCCATATTTTTGGTAGTCCAAAGCCCTGGGATGGGATTGAGAGAAAGCTACTTTTTGCTGGGCTATAAAAGCTATGGAATGGCATGCAACTCATCAACTGACTTTCCGGTGCAAAAAGGACCGGACTTGGTACTCCCTAACTTGGTACTGTCTATTATTATTATTATTATTATTGCATTTATATCCCGCCTTTATTCCTCTTGCAAGGAACCCAAGGCAGCTTACATTATCCTCCTCCTCTCCATTTTATCCTCACAACAACAACCCTGTGAGGTAGGTTGGGCTGAGAGTGTGTGACTGGCCCAAAGTCACCCAGTGAGCTTCCATGGCCGAGTGGGGACTAGAACCCGGATCTCCCAGCTCCCAGTCCAACGCTCTTGCCACTACACCACACTGGCTCTGTTATAGGTCTGGTCTATGTTATAGGTCTGGTGTAAATTCTTCCAGGATATACTTCAAATCCAATTTATTACACAGTGGAAGCTACACTTGTGTATATTTGCATTTTAGGGTCACACCTTATGGTAGCTTTCATGTTAACACAAGGTTAATTATTAGAAGGGACAAAAAGGCCATGGATTTTAACAGAGGTTTGGTACTTAATTATTTGCCTTATTGTTCAATGAGTTACAGGAAAACTGTTAAATAGGATCCGCAATTCTAAAGTGCTTTAGCATTTGATTCAGCTATCTCTCACTAAAGTAGAATTGTTGTAGGTCAACTATAGATCTTGTATTTTGTGTTAGTATGGCTATGCTAAAGAAGTTTCTTCTCAATAAAATTTCAAAGGTTACATTTCCCTTATTAAGGAAAACTATTTCCATGTAGTCATGATGTTCCAACCTAGAGATGTAGATGTGCACACTGTTATGTACAAATCTCTGTAGATTTCTTCCCATTCCCTCATCAGGAGGTGTGGGGAAGCCTAAATCCAAGTGCTCCTCCTCCTTTACTAAACAGGTCCTCAGTCCTCTAACATGTGCTGTTGGCACCATTCCTCATTCCATGTTGGGAGCTGTGTGTCAACCACTAATGCTGCAAGCAGTGATCCTGTGCCTGAAATCACATGGAGTTTCAGGGGCACTGCTACCCAGCTTTGGCTTCCTTACGGGACAAAGCAAAGGAGGCTTATGTTTTTGTAATATTTGATTATGTACAAATATACAAGTAGAGCATAACTGAAGGCAGAAAAGTATGTGCTTGTATCAGGCAACAGATCTGCTACTTCACATCAGATCTCCAGAAAGAGACAACCTACACCTCAAGATGCTTCTACAATTCAGCTAATTCTCAGTGGTCTCTTTGCTGCTCTCCCCCCCACCCTTCTCAGCCTCCTCTTATCCAGAGAGGAGAAGGGTATGTCACCTTCCAAGCTCCTATAGCTCTACTTTTAAAACACTCAACCGAGATATCCAACTCTTTCCTAACTATAAGCTCCTACCCTGTTAACTAGCAATCTTCCTATGAAAAGGAATGGGCAGCCAGCAACCGTAACTATAAATAATAAACCATAAATCTTAACAAAGCACAAAGCAAAACAAAAGTGCATTTACAAGCCCCACAAAAACTAATAAAATGATTTCTTCTTTGCACTATCAGAAAAAATCCTAAATAGGATAAAATGTCTACATAACATTGGACTATGATATGAGCTTTCTGTATATTAATTAACTATCTTTGGGTGAAGGGAGGGTTATTTTCTTGTAGCTGCTGCTGTTTAAACTATTTTTATTCAAAATAACTCACAGTGGCTTCCTACATAAATCCATGAGAGACTATAGTTCTTTTTCTCACTGCTACCAACTGTCCTGCCTAATTCCAACAGCAAGCCTGGTATTCTTATGACAGAAAAGGCCTATTCTTTGGAGTAGCTGAACCTTGGAATGGAAAAGAAATAAGGAACAATGCACGAAAGCAGTCAAATACCACTGGCATCTCTCACACACCCGGGGGATGGGAAAGAAGAGAATAGCTGACCTCACAAGAATAGTTCACTAGAAAAAGGTAACACCAGTGTAAAAGGTATATTTTCAATCTGTTTTTTAAAATAGGAAACTATTCTCTCTGTAGCTCATTTTGATAAAATGTGTGTCATTTTATTGTTTAGAAAGGATAATATAACTTCATTCCATACCCTTACTATGCTTTTTCCAGTCCTTTCTGAAATGAAGGCAAATCATGAAGAGGTCTGGGACATAAAGCCTAGAAATAATTGGTAGAGTGTTTTTACAACTCACCTCACAACTATTAGGAAAACCTTAAAAGAGATCCAGCATCTTCAGAGGCCATTTAAATAAATTCAAGTACTCTAACAAGTCTCTTCATGTTATGACTCTGTATTTAGGGGACCAGCAACTGCAGCTTAGATTGTATTAGACTTGAAGGCTAAAGTAATCGAACATCATAATATCCAAGTGCTTGAAATATGCAGGCATGAATTTATCCAACTAGTAGGTGTGCCTGTAGAGTCCAACTGTTCGTTACAGATGGGTTTGGTTCTCCTTGTCTGTGCCTTATACCTTTCCTGAAATCTAATTAGTTCTCTCTCAAGACCTTTCACAAAATGCAACATTTTAACCTAAGTCAGCCAACCTGTATCATATAAAAATGTATACTGACCAATCAGTGTATTAAGAACAGAAACAACTGATAGGAAATCAAATATTTTCTCTGGCTTTTAAACTGATTAAGCAGCACAAACATTTTCAGATGTACTTAGAGCTGCTCTTCTTTTCTATATTAATTGTGCTAATAAAACTGATGTGTTAACAAGATAGAATGTCAGTATAGAGCTGTTTGAACATTGTGATCACTAGTCTGTATATGGGAACCCCACAATCAGAAAACGATTCTTTCATAGTCCCACTGGTTCTTTTCCATTTGGAACTCCCTTCTAAACTTGCTACACTGCCTTGGGCCCACAAACTGTGTCTGTCTCCAAGTACACCCCAAAAGGAAAATAATATGGTTTTCATGTAGCCACAGCCCCAACAGCCTTCTGAAAGTCCAAGCAAGGGACCATTGGCATAATCCACCAGAACTGCTCTTAAGATACATTGGGTTGCATGTTTGTTAAATGTTCAGCAATTTCCAATGTGAGTACTTTAGGAACTATCAGGTGATGCCATGCAGTTCTGTTCATTTGTTAATTTTTATTTATCATTTAGTTTCAAATGTCATTCCTTGTCAGATTCCCTTCATGAAAACAATGGTTCAAATGTAGGTCTTTCCAACTTCTTCCACACTGAAGACTGAGCCGAAACATTTACTGAGCTTTTCTGTAATTTCTTTGTCCTTCCTTCAGTACTCCATTCACACGTTTATATCTAAGAAACGTGCTTCCTAAACTCTCAAACAAATATACACTGCAAAGTACAATGTAAAGTTAAAATTAGAGTTTCGAGGTCTAAGTTTGGTTAGTATTAGTGGAGAACATAGGGTTACCAGGTCAAAACCACAGGCCTCAGAAGTTGTAACTTTAAAAATAAGAGTAGAAACTGTCATCAGGTACAGCTTCTCCAATCAATGCAGTACAGTGATTCAGTGAGACACCTGATGGAATTCTCCTTATCTATGTAACTCCTAAAAGTGCAACACCCGAAAGGCACAACAAGGCCTACAATATGTGGATGAATTCCAAAAACTGAGTTGAACTAGCCAGGCAAAAACAGTAGCAGAGGCTGGCAAGACAAACTCAGGATTGTGTCACTTCAAACAGTGTCCCTGCAGGGTGCAGCACAATGAATAGCAAAGGCAATAAGCTTCACTTCACTGTACCTCCTCTTACCTCACTTCACTTTTCTCCTCCCCCAACTAATTTGGAGCAATGTATTTTGAGAGATATAACTGCTGTCACTAGTGAGGCCCCAACCAATCCTAAACTTGCTTCCCTCCTTTGGTGCTCCAATAAATGTGGACTTTGGAGTTTAGCATATTATAGACACATAGCAACCAGTAAGGAAGTTTCCTAATTGTGTAATAAAATGGTTATAATTATGTAAGCAAGAGAGGTAAGGGTGAAATACTACAGCCTATTTGGGAATATTTGTATCCTGATAATGCACCAAGTCAGATGTTACTTCCTTTATGCAGCTGCAATCCTGGAGTGGGGGGCACTCGGAATGCTCCGTATGGAGCAAATTGCGAGTGTCTGAACTGTTTCACAGAGAAACAGAAATGAAAAACAGGAAGTATTTATTACCATTTTAATTTCCCAAACAATTGCTGTTTATAAAAGCTTCTAATGTGTAACAAAAAATTGTGTATCTTTTTACTGAATTTTTCTCCAAAGTAAAACCCACAGAAATAGCAACTCCCCTGCCTCCTAGCTGCCTTTATTCAGTTCCACCTTCTGCCACCTCCCAACCCTGCACAGGCACACACACAAACACAGGCTTTCCAGTTCCCAGTGCCACTGTCCAATGCCAGGTTGTTCTTCTGAGGCAGAGGAGATGGCAGTCGCCACGGCTAGAAGGCACAGCAGCCGCAGCCGCCTCAGGTGATTCCCCTTTTCCTCTCTTTCTATCCACCTGTCCTTTTGTTTTATTTATTTAAAATATGCTATACTGCCTTTCCAAGTCAAACCTCCTCAAGATGGGTTATAAAATAAAACTTTAAAACAATAAAATATAAAATACAACTAATATTATATATAAATTATAATATAATTTAATATAATTAATATAAAATACCCTCCCATCTTCCCACTTCTTTCTCTCCCCACTCTCACATTTGGGGGACAGCCACTCTGTCCATCTGCTGTCCTTTTTCTCTCTTCCTTCTCTTTCTTTTCTGTATTTCCCTCCATCTTCGCATGCTACAGCCTTGCTCTCCAACCAACTTCCACTGATACCTCTCATTCCACTGCCATCAGTCCAATCAAAAGGCTGCAGCATGGCTGTGGGGCAGGGTAGTCAAGTAAAGAGATACTGGGCGGGCTGCAGAATCCCACCTGAAAGTGGACTGAGGCTCACTGGTGATCCCCAGTCCACAGTTTGAGAAATGCTGTAATAAGGGACAGCACTTCAGCACAGCCCTACTCCTAGACTCCCCCGAGAACAAAGTCAGGAATTCTAGATCAAACTGTTTTAGAAAGAGAAAAAACTAATATAACTATGCTAAAAAGGGAGTGGACTTCTTTTTACAGAGCATTTAGAAATGGTCTCTGTATAATCATAACATATTACTATACTGAATCACTAACAGTGAAATCCAAAACCATGTTCACTTAAATGTAAAACCTGCTGAGTTCAATGCAGTATATAAGCATGTTCTTGACTGAGTTAAGCTGAAATTGTATACATGTTTGCTTGTATACAATTTCAGCCTAACTCAATCAAGAACTTGTTTATCTACATGCACAAAATCAGTATGACAGGTGCAATGTCTTGCAGACACTTTCTATGAAAGCCTTATTGAACTTCAGAGTATATAATGCTTTTGGTGCACTGGAAAACAATTTAATTCATTGGAGAGATTTCTACATTAAGCTTTCCTTCACTTCATTTATTTTTTTGCCAATGCCCAGGTTAAGCAGAAATCTATCTAGAGATGTAACGAAGTTGAGCAAACTTTGTTTTAAAAAAGATAGATCAATGATTAGACCTAGTAAGGCATAACACTGTTTACATAACACTAAGTGCAGAGTCCTGACCTCTGCATTTTCCCTATGACCTTAGAGAACGGAGACTTGTATCTTGCCTCAGCCCAGATAGACTGTATGCTTAGAAGACATCTCAATGCACTAAAACGTACAATTAAACATTTTTAAAGGGTGTCCAGGAAATTCTGTAACAGTTTATTTTAAAAAAAGTGAGAGCTGAAAAATGCCTACAGGTGCCAGAACAAATCCAGATTATTATGTGTAGCAAAGTGGAAATTAAAGACCCCAATGAAGTATCAAGACATTCACTGAAAGGTTTCTAGGATCAAAGGCCTAACTCCATGACACACATTCATTTCCTGGATTTTAAATGGTAATGTATACATAAAGACTGAAGTTCACAGTTCCTACCTGGATGGGCCCATTAATCCAGTACTTAATTTGTGCAGTTGCTCTTTCATAACAGAACTACTCTAGGTATGAAAATTGCTGTTCAGGGCCACAGAAATACTGGGGAGGCAACATACATTGATATAATCCTGGGGAAAGCCACTAACCAACTTGATCTGGAATGCTAACTAATACATGAAATGCACACAGAATGTGTTCCTCTGTTTACCCCTTACTTTTTACAGAGTGATAAAAAGCTGCAATAATTAGCACTGCAATAATTAGCACTAGCAGTGGACCCGTTTACCTGCAATATCGGTAAACGGGCCCACTGAATTTAAGTAAAATCTTTAATTGCTTCACATCAAAGGGTGTATCCAGCAATATCTCAATAGTGTTAAGAGGCATGCTGTATTATATTACTAGGACTGTAGCGGTGGCAAATATTTTGAGTAGTTCTAGTCGTGAATATTTTGACGAGTTCCATATGAAATGGAATGGATTGCTTTACTGCTAACACTTGGCTTTAAAACCCCTAGGTTGTATTTATCTTTGTGATAATGTGATGGGGGGATAAGATACTGTGCTAGAATTCAGAACCGGTTTTTGGATAACATATGGAAAGCAGCTCAGGACAGAATTCAAGGTATAAGGATGCATTTAACCTGAAAAAAAAATCTTTCTTATTCTTTCACAAAGAAAATGTTGAGTTAAATCAGGAAGATCAAATCATAAATAGCCGTGATCAATTTCAAAGGAAAAAGAACAGTGGAAAATGTTCAGTTTTCAGTGGTGAATCAGGAGAAGCCTTAAAAGTTTATTTCTACACAGATTCATTCATTCATTCATTCATTTCCATTCCCTTTCTCTCTCTCTCTCCTCCTGCCACTCATGTACCTTATTTATTTAATGGCCATTCTTTATATCGAATTTCAACAAGTCAAACGTAAGGTCAGAAATAAAGACATAAAAAAGCAAAGGCTCTCACTCTATTGCATTTCCTGTACTTTTAACACAGTTCATTCTATTTTAATGCTTTTAGGAATATGAAGAAATTTTAGATGTGCATAAAAACACAGGTATGTGAGTATAACTTCTTTTAAAGCTATTTAGAAGATGAAGTGCTAAACATGAGATAATTATATTTTAGTGGGATTTTCTATCTGAAATTTAAAGTGGATAGAGTTTGAACCCTGCTGCAAGTTTGGCTAATTTTCACCTCTCTCTCATTACACGTAATGGAGGGGAGAAAACAAGAGTTTCTTTGTTTGTGTACATTAGCTCAAAGCTGTAAAAGCCATTCAGTGGAACTTTACTATGTTTTCACCCTTTCCTTGCTTGTAACAACATTTCTAGTCTTTAAAATTACATGGGGTGCAGCCAGACTAAGGTAATCACCCTTCACTCTTGATTCATGGAGCCTGAAGAAACAGATTTCTTTGTATTACTCATGCAGCTAAGAGGCAGTTTCCCCATTTATTACTTCTTTCTACCCCCTCCAAAATACCAAAACCAAAAGAAAAAAAACCCAGTAAATAAAGAAGTCCATATTATAACAACTGAAATGTGAACTTATATTTAAGGTTCTTTTAGATAAAAATTCTGTTTTCCCAGGTAGATAGTTTTCCTCAGAAACACCTTAGCTACACAGATATCAAATTACAGTATACTGCTATCACTGGAGAATTCCTTTAGTGAATAATGGTAAGCATCTAAATATGAAAGATTAATAGATAATGGGGAAGTATCAGCTCTGTGTAATTTGCATTTTGCACAAAATATGAAAAGGCACCTTATGATAGTTCAGTTATAGCACTCACCCCACCCCTACTCACACCTAGGTGATTCCTTAAAAAGAGGCCACATGGTATCAACAATTGGTACAGTAATGTTTGCAGGGCAGAAAAGCAAAAAGGAGGAAACTGGAACTGCTAGCAGTACAAGCTCACTTAATAAAATAATTCTCAGTTGCCTACTGAGAGGCTGAGTTTGCAATTCTATAGGCATTTATTTGGGAGTAAGCCCCACTGAACTCCACAGGGCTTACTTCTGAGAAAACATGACTAGGATTGTGCTGTGAACGCCTTATGCTAACATGTTATATCCTCCTCAAATACTCTGTTAAAAATGGAATAATAATCCCCGCACAAAACCATCTAGAAAAAGATATTTAGAAGACACACCAACAGGTACTCTTAAAACTGATTTCATTTCAGTCTGGTTTCAGGCCTGGTTTTGGCACAAAAACTGCTTTGGTTGCCTTAAGAGAGAGACAGGGTGACCATGCTTGTTATTTGGGATCTCTTAACAATTTTCAGTACCGTCAACCATAGTATCCTACTACACAGGCGGTCTGGATTAGGGATCAGGGCACTCTATTTTAGTGGTTCCACTATGACTTGGGGCATGTCTTCATGGATGATTTGCTGCAGATTGGGGCTGTTTGGAGGCCTTTTGTGGCACATGATGTCGTGGCCAGTCTGCAGCCACCGTGAGTTTACCTGTGGGGAAGCCACATTTTTGCAGAGTACTTTTACTCCATTGTTTTTCTTTAATTCAGCTCCCCTGCAGTTCAGCTGCTGAGTCCCCATCCCTCTGCTTTAAATTCGGTATGATTGGGCATTCCTAAGGGTGTGTCATTCACGTGGACATGACTTCAGTAACCTAGGTAATTAGAGTAACTAGCCTGCCTTTCCAACTCATTAAAGTGCTAGAGTGCTCTTCCGTGCCTTCAGAATCATGTTGTACTTGCTTTTTGCCAGTGGGAGTAACTAGCCTCTATTACCCAGCCTATCCCCCTTGAAAGCCGTGATTATGTGCTTCTTTGATGCTTGTGTTACTTCTCTGCATGGAGGGAAAGAGCTGTCTGGAGTTGCCTCCCTCTGCCAGCGCTGCCTCTGCTGGCATCCTCTCCTCCCTCTCTGCATTCTTTAGTTTTCACCATCTCCTACTGATACAGTGAAATACCAGGCTGCAGGCTCCCACTCCTCTGGCCATTTCCTCTTGCTAGATAGCTAGTACTCGAAACAGCGCAGCTCTGATTTTCTCAATGGGAAAAAGATGCTACAGATTCTCAATGGAGGAAAGCAGGCAAATGAAAATGGGTGAAGACTGCTGTATTTACTCCCTGGAAAAGGGGTGGGCGCTCTAATGGCTTTAATGGGGTGAAATTGTGCTGGTGGGTTGCTCTTATGGGGAGCCTTCAGATGCTTTTGGGGATAATAATGTGACAGCCAGGGGGAGCCTGGACGGGGGCAGGAAACAAGCCTCTCTCATTGGTTGAGCAGCACCTGCCAGGTTGATGATGTTCAGTTCTACCCCCCATCCAACCCAGGAGTCATTTTTGCTCCCCAGCCTCCTGTGGACCACACTCTGTGAGGTGTTTGGGGGAGGGGGGAGAATTGGCAGTCTGCCATCAAACCCTGGTGGCAAACCACTTCAGTGTGGTAAAAAGGTCAAATTTAGCTTCTTCTGACACTTCCATTTTTATTTTTTTAAACCCATTTTTTTAAAAATCCAGCATTATGATATGAGGGTCAAATGGCTTCCATGGCATGCAGTGCTTTCCAGTATCTTAGGCTGCTCTACCAGCTACAACAGGAGTGGGGAATATGTGGCCCACCAGATGTTGTTGAGTTGCAAATCCCATCAGCCCTAGCTAGCATGGCCAATGGCGAAGATCATGGCAGTTGCAGTCCAACAACATCTAGAGGACCACATGTGCCCCATCCCTGAGCTACAACCTCTCCTGGATAGAGATAGCCTGGCCACAGTCATCGATGGCTTTGTAACTTCCAGATTACTGCAACATGTTGTACATAGGGCTGCCTTTGAAGGTTTTCCCAAATCTTCACTTAGAACAAAATGTCATTGCTAAGTTACTAACTGGACCACCAGTTACAGTTACATATACAGATAATATCTTGCCAGTTTTTAAAGAGCTACACTAGCTGCCAGTCTTTCCAGGCACAATTCAGTGCTGGTGATTATGTTTGAAGCCCTAAACAGCTTGAAACCCATGTACCTGAAAGACTACCCACGTACTGAAAGATGGATAACTTCAGAGGCTCTCCTCCATGTGCCCCACGAACACCACATGCTATCAGAAGTTGAGTGGATAGTAACTGAAGAAAGGATCTTTTTGGTCTGTGGAATGTTCTCCCTAGGGAGGCTCACCTAGTGCCAATTCCAGTAACATTTTAGCACCAGGTGAAGGCCTTTCTATTTACCTGGGTGCTAGGTTTTATTTTTATCCAAAAGTGGCACTGCCAAAACTCATTTTTTGTGACATGGCATTTCACAAGTAGCAGCAGCCTACCTAAGTGTCCTCAAAAATATCCATTATTTTGCCATCAAACTCAAACTCAAGTCTTCATCACTGTTAAGTTTTAGTTAATTTGTTCCTTTAGGCCAAATTTAAATGGGTTGGAATAATTTTAATACACATCTCCATAGGTCCTAAGTTAACTTAACTTAAGGATATTCACAGAAAAGTTCCATGTTCTCCTCTTCCCTGCAGTCCCCCCCACCCCCGCTGCCAAAGCCTATTTTGGAATGTCAGGAGAACCATCCTGAACAATGTGTGATGGGACGCATGCAGCTGAAAGAGGGAGAAGGAGACAGAAAACATTCCTTCTGAGAATGGCCTTACGTTATCTTTGAATTCAAGATAGTTTTAGGTTATTCTACACCACCACCATCCCAATTAACCCCAATACCCCCAACAAATATTGTTCAGGAGGACGCCCAACTCTCCAGAGGCTTTTCAGGCTGAGGGGGGACGCTGGAGGGAAAAGGGCCTAGAAAGTTTATTTCTGCTAATTTCTCTAGGTAAACTTATCTTAGGATCCAAGCCATAGTATTTTTCCCAAATTTATTGCACAGCTTTTAAGGTCCCTCATAACATTGCTATTAGTGGTACTGGAGCTTCATGATGGCTCATTCCTATCTCTCAGTAGTGTTTTAAGATTAAGGGTATGTCACAAAAGCCCATAACATGGTTCCTTCAGATGCCAGTAAATGCCCCAGCAGGGAAGAGACTCGTATGCAAAGGAACCATCACATGACCTCAAACTTCTAAAGTTATGAACAGCACAGGGAAAAGTGCCATGCTACAGCAATCCCATATTCATTAAATATAATGTCAGAAGAAACCCTTATATCAGGGGCGGGCAACTTGTGGCCCTCCAGATGTTTTCGCCTAGAAATCACATGATCCCTCACCACTGGGTAGCTGTAGGCCAAAACATCTGGAGGACCACAAGTTGCCCACCCCAGCCTTATATACATAGTTATACAATCTATAATCTGTCTCAAGTGCTAGGGATGGAGAGAGCTATGCCTCTATAAATAAAAATATTTGTAATTTGCCATTTATACACCCATATATACACCCATTCTGATTTTGCAGAAGTTTCAGTATTTATATTGGTTTTTAGGATGTGTTCAGTATCAAGCCAAGTATAGTAACTGCTTACATATAGCTTCCCAGTGATGCTAGCGTCGGAACTGGCTGGCATATATTCTGTCCAAGCCAGCAAAGCAAATTGAAATAATAATTTCCTTGGATCTACACTGAACAGACCCATGCCAGCTGCTCCCGGAGGAATAGAGTTCCCTAATAGTTAAGAAGCTGTGTGTAAACAACTGTCCTGTTTCAGGGCCATACTTCTTATAGGCTACCATAGAGTTGATTTAATACATATTACGGCAATAAAAATTGGGGAATAGCATTCCAAACCATTATTGTTGGCATGTGAAAGTCCCAGTATGACCTGAAACACAATCCAAGGTATTATTTTTTTTTCTGCTTAAAGACATACTAATCAGCCATGATCCATGAGACCAGTGATTACCATCCCTTGTAATATGTGTGTGCTACTTAAAAGATTTAAGTTTAGTATGCATTCCTTTAATCAATTCAGAGAAAAGAAGAAAGGTTCCTCCTGTGCAAGCACCAGGTCATTACTAACCCCTAGAGGGACACCTGCTTACGCTGGCGTTTTCATGGCAGACTATAGCGGGGTGGTTTGCCATTGCCTTCCCCAGTCGTGACTACCTTTCCCCCAGCAAGCTGGGTACTCATTTTACCGACCTCGGTAGGATGGAGGGCTGAGTCGACCTGAGCTGGCTACCCGAGACCCGGCTTCTGCTGGGATCGAACTCAGGTCATGGGGAGAGTTACAGTTGCAATACTGCTGCCTACCACTCTACGCAACACAAGGCTCTTTAATCAATTCAACTGCTCAATTCTGTATTTTCCAATGACAGTTTTCATATTATGCAAAATTATTTGCATTTATTTTAAAGAAATGTATATAAGTAAACAGTCCATGTTAACTAGATTTTAACTGAGGGGTGGAGGCCTGGAAAATCTAATTGTCTTTTAGGAAGTCAGCCTGTTCATCAAGACTGGGTTGCCTCTGGCTAACACAGAAATTTGCTTCTCATGAGTCCCCGCAGGCCTCACACATAGTGAATTTTACATCTCTTCTCTCCTGGTTCCAGGCTCTTTGCCATGTTGGACAGTAGATTTTAAACTTTTAGTTATATAGATATTTGCATTACATACCTAAGAATCTTTAAATAATACAGAATGGCAGACATTCTATCGGACACATATGCATGCGAGAATACTGTATTACCCAAGACACTGAAACAATTGCTTTTATGATTCTTAGAAAAATATGTCCCCTTAT
This sequence comes from Heloderma suspectum, assembly GCF_057233095.1. Taxonomy (NCBI): domain Eukaryota; kingdom Metazoa; phylum Chordata; class Lepidosauria; order Squamata; family Helodermatidae; genus Heloderma; species Heloderma suspectum. Next base: position 71,911,179 of record NC_139460.1, on the reverse strand, counting down.
CAAATACATTCCCACTCACAGACAGCTCTATTTTAAAATTTTCTTTATTATAGCTTTTCAAAAGTGGGATGATGAATGACTACTTTAAGGCTTTTCCAGCAGGATTTAACAAGTATAACATAGAATACTAGTCACAGCACACGTCTGGGTGGAGTAGAGAAACCTCAGAAATGCTACACACTGAGCCAGAACTTAGAATCTGTGCCAGCATCCTGATCATGTGCCCATCAGATGCATTTTTACAGAGCAACAGCACATGCCCCACACAGTTCTTTGAAGAGACGCTGCCTGATTGCTTCTGTGTTTAATTGGCAGGCATAAGAAAACTATCAGGAATCAGGTGTTGAATGCAAGTCAAACTAATCAAGTAGTAAAGCCCATGGAGATGTGATGAAATGGCTGAGTTACAGAAGTTGGCTTGGATACAGGGTGGTAAGAAGAGCTTCTGGGTGGGATGTTTTGTTCAATGTGGCAATGACTTATGAAGCTATGTTCTCGTATGTACTAAGACTTGCTCTAGGACTGATTCAGATGATCTAATTGCATAAACAAGCCTTTAGTGAATAATGCATTATTACATAACCAGCACAGTAGTATACTAGTAACTTTTTCTGTAACTCCAGAATTGTGGTATGTTCAACTATGGTGAGGCAACCCGAAGCCATGAACTTCCCTTACGGAAATGTAAGTCTTAATGGGTGATCACCATCTGGTGACAGATGTGAAGTAAACATCATATAGCTCACATCAGGACAAAACAACAACAACAACAACAAAAAACAGTGCTATTGAATACTGATTAGGATATTCTTGTGATACCAGAAGTTGAAACACATTTCAGATTATTTTATCATGTGGTCACCATGAGAAGAAACACAGGCATTTTGTACAATATTTCTCTGAATTCATTTCTTTGAACCTCATTTTATTGGATGGACTAAAAGTATAGTAAGTAAATAAATGAAAAATAGAGATTAATGTATCCTTATCTCAATAGTTCTAAGAAACTATTAATGCCAATTGAATAGAGCCATACAATAAAAACAGGAATATTTAAATGCCAGATATGTAGAATTTAACACACACTAACATCTCATTAGGAATATGCTAAATGTGTTAAAATATTAAACCAGCCACAACAGATCGTTTCTTGAGCATGACTAAGAACACCAAAGGACTTTTTTTTAAAAAAAATAGATATTAAACAATGTATATGTAGTATAGTACAAGTATTGTCTTCAGATTTGAAGAAACAAAACAGTCCAGCATTTCTTACATCATGGTCTCATTTACAAGTAACACGATACCATGCTTTAGCATAATAAGGGTAAGCTGCAGTGAACCTCAGGCTCATCTAGTCTCCCTATTCATCTGGCACAGCTGCAAGGAGATGTAGTTCAGAAGCTTTTGCTTCCATTTTAGATTAATCGCAGATTGTCGTGATGTACAAACCTGGACAAACTGCAGTTAATCAAAACCATAGTTTATGAAGTTGGCTTGTTTCAACAAACTATAGTGAAGATTAAACACAGTTTAGGGCTCCAATGTAACACTAAACTGCAGTTCATCTAAAGCAGAAGAAGAAATTTCCAACCTCCTCCTGGTAACCACACCGAAGGGAAGTGGAGCAGGGAGTGTGCAACCCTGCAGCTTTCTGCACCTTATCATCAACGCTAGACCATGGTTTAGTGTCATGAGTTAAAGCAACTGATATTTGACAAAGTTTTTGCAGTACCTATAAAGCTCTAAACAACTTGGTGCCAGGATATCCAACAGACCTCTTCCTCCTCCCATATAACCCTACCAATAATATGCATTCATATAAGGCCCTGCTACATGTCTCAACACTCAGAAAGGTGAGTTTGGTGAATACATGAGTCAGGGTCTTTTGTGTGGCAGCACCTTGGTTCTGGAACTCCCTACTCAGGGAGGCTAGGTTAGCTCTTTCTTTAGTGTCCTTCAGTTAGCTTGTGAGACAATACTGCTATGCTGCACTTTTAATAGTTATCGTCACTATCTGATTTTATTGGTGCTCTCTGGCATTATTATACTGAAGCTTCTTTTTTGCTTACTTTTTTATTGTAATTTGATGTAATTTTTTTTTGGGGGGGTACATCTTGAATGCTCATTGATCAAAGGGGAAATCCAGAAGTTTGCTGAATAAAATAAGCAAATAAATGTATGGACTATACCTAGCTTGCCACACTTTTACCACTTACTGGTTACAGCTATTACCAGTTTAAGCTGCCTGGGAGTGGACTCTAGATTTATAATAAATCTGTTAGTCTTTAAGGTGCTACAAGCCTCTTTGCTACTTTAGAAGTGTATTCACCAATGTTTCTAAGTACCCTTATGCAAGGCTCATTAGGTTTCCCTCTCTACCGCTGAAAGCTTTGCAAAAAACTGAAGTGTGGCTATATCACCACTGTAACACTGTAATGAATTTACAAATCTGTGAGCAGTTGTAGTTTTGTTTTGATGGTATCAATGAGTAAGAATTCTGCTCAACCACTCCTATCTAGTAATTACCAGATGAAAACAATACAACAGACAAGTTCAGCTGAAATAAACACAATGGGACTGTTCACACATAACAGCAGCAAACTGTGGGTTAATTAACCCAAGATTTGCCTCAGCGCATGCTAGGCGAGTTCCACGGCTTGTTTGAATATCAACGCTGATCAGGTTGATCGGGGATTGCTATGTATCTGGGTTTGGATGTCATGCAGCAACCCTCGAGTGGCTTGATCAGAGGTTGAATATTCAAAATGGTCACAGAACATGCCCAGCATGTACCACAACAAATTGTGGGTTAATTAATTAATCCACAATTTGGCACTGTTAGGTGCAAACCAGGTCTATGTCACAGCCAGTTACTTCACTTCTATGCTGGAAATATATCACTTCTATATTTGGTAACAAGATAGCCTTTAAGATTAGTTACCTATATTCAAAGGAGGTGCTTCAAAATAAATTCAATGTACAAGATAAGATTGTTGAGAAGACTATATGAGTACAGTTGTCATATGTAAGTATGTACATGGTGAAACAGCCTGTTTCTATGCATGTTACTTGGATATAAGCCCCTTATGTTCAATGGAACTTCAAGAACAATTGCATAGGACTGCAACCTAATGTTATTATCAGGAACCATTTTTTTAAAAAAAATCTAAATTAAATTACTGCATAATTTGTTGAGGCTAGTTTCCTATATAGTAGATAGATAGATAGATAGATAGATAGATAGATAGATAGATAGATAGATTATATATATACTTTATTTATTACATTTCTATACCACCCAATAGCCAAAGCTCTCTTCTGTCTAGACTTTAGAGTAAAATGATATGCAAATGGTGAATGTTCACTCTTAGTACATGCTGTTTCAACTTCCCATCTCTCTCAGTGGAACAGCTCTCTTTGTTTACAGCTAAACAATGAATTTTGGAGTAATGCTGACCACACAAGCACAGTTAGGCTTGTGCTTTTAGTTATTGGCTTCCAGCCCCAATGGGACCTTCCTGACTTATACACGTGAGTCTCAGGATCATAGAGACAGTGTACAAACTAGGAAGTTAAAAACCCAATGGAAATTTTAACGGTATTGACCAACTTTTGAATTTAAAATCAAGTAAGTTCTAAAATTTTATACATACAGTTGTCAAAACTGAAATTAGGTTCATAAACATGGCAGTATTTTCAGCTTTCCAGTCAACCGAATAATGAAAATAAGGATGTGCAGGATGTAAACTAAGAACTATTCAATTTCCAAAATCTATGCTTCCTCCAAGGTAATTAATTTGATTATCACTCCAGACTCTAAGGCAGCACTACTCAAAGTGCCTCGATTAGTGATGTCATCAGTTATACAAGAAGAACAGCAACCATGTGCCTGAACATAATCTTAGCAAGAAAATTAGGATGATGCTTCTATGCCATTATATCTTCCTGAAACTGAAATGTTCTTCAACTACACTTCCTTACTGAGTTGGCAAATATCCTCGGTCCTCACATGAGGTATAGCTACTGCAACCAATTCTGTAAACTGCTATTAATACATGGGAGAATACATGTCCACATCCAGCGAGCAGACGGAGGAATTACTAGGGCACCAAAGCTACTGCAGCCATTGGATGTTTGCACACATCCACACTTAATTCTGCAGTAGCTTGTAGAATTTTGTGGCAGTAAAAAACCTTGGAACAACCAGAAGCATTAACTACATCTTAACTAATTTACTCACCTGTGTATACATACATTTTTTTTATTTTCTTTATCTGTTCTCAAGAGACAAATGCAACCCTGAAACAGTTTGCTGATGCAACAGGCCTTAGAGAGCAGGAGTTTTGAATATACAATACAATCTCATTTTAAGCAGAAACACTCACAAGCATCACCCAATAAGTGTTTTTTTTTCATTTGCTAATAAAGCATATGGCTATTTAGTGTTCCTATTACTCAGTAAAAGTCCCAAGCAGAAGTTATAGCATAATAAAGACAGGAATATCTTTGTACTATTTATGTGGAACTTCCCTTTTGCAATATTAACACTACTATATATCACCACTAGCTACACAAAATACCTCACATTCCAAATTTTATCAAGCCTGTTCAATTCACTTTTTAGGTACTTTAGGTTATAAATATAAAGTAAGATGATCCGATTATCGCAGAATGGAGAAGTACAGCCAATGCATAAGCAAGTAATATTATTTCATCCCATAATTTTACTGAGATTCTTTTAATCAGAGAAATGTGTTGCGTATCAATGTAATTGGACTGTTATTTTTAATCTGGCAACTTCAAGTCTTTCCAATAAATGTGCAGCTGTTAGTCACTGTTATATGGAAGCTAGAAGGTTCTTTGTCACTGGGCAGATATGATTATTCCGTCAGATATATTATCCATTGCTACTGAGATAGTTGCATGGAATGTGGTTGCAGAAGTGTCAAGGGCCCCCACTGTAGAGTGCATGTGACATCACACTCTAGAACCTGGGGTCATCCCATAAAGCAGATTGGTGGGAAATTCAGGACAGATAGGAAGTACTTATTTGACAGTGCATAGTTAAACTGTGGAATTCTCTACCATAAGATGAGGTGATGACCATCAATTTGGACAGCTTTAAAAGGGAATTAGAAAAATTCATAGAACATCAGGCTATCAATGGCTACTGGTCATAATGGCTATATGCTACCTCCAGTATCAGAGATAGTATACCTATGCACACCAGATGCTGGGACACATGACCAGGAGAGTGCTATTACATTCATGTCCTACTTGTGGGTTTCCCAGAGACAGCAGGTTGGCCACTGTGTGAATAGAAAGATGGATGAGATGGACCCTTGGCTCTTCTTATGTTCTTATGGCTACTCTCAGTGAAACCTCCTTGCCCTCCATGCGTAATTACTTGGTGATCTTTTTAAATCCCTTAATAGTATGCACTCCCTTGCTATACAGTCCAGTACCCATCTACTCATATATATTAAAAACAAAAACAAAAAACCACCACCAAAAAAACACAAAAACAGAATTGGCAAGTAGTACAGCACTCATCTCCTTCCCTGAAGAAATATCTCTACAAGTTCTGGCACTAGTTTTGTTTTTTATTTTTACATTTGTTTGATTGATTTATTGGTGGCCCATCTGGCCAGCTACCCGTCCACTCTAGGCAGTGTACAATACAAATAACACAAAATACAACACAATCAACTAAAAGCAACATTGCTCTAAAAAAAACAAACACCTTAACTCACCCCAAATGCCTGCCTGAACAGCTAAGTTTTAAAGCCCAGTGGAAGTTCATCAAAGCGGGGGCATGGCGGAGGTCACTAGGGAGGGAAACTAAAGCAGTCCTCCTTTCCCTCTCCCTGTGCTAACAAGACTTATCAAGTGTTTCTTCTCTATCTCATAAGAGAATTGACAAAAGGTCATTTATAATCTTGCAAGATGTCCTTTAGGGCAAGAGCTGAAATTGTGTATTCCTGCTCACTACTGCAGGAATGTATATTTAGTTTCTTGTCAAATGTGAAGGATGCACACAAAGCAGCCTAGTTTTCTCTTGCACGAGGCATTTCTTCCATCTATAACCTACAGGAGTGGATACCATGCAAAGGGGGAAAATGCTGTTTGTCAGTTCTTTGCCAGCTTGTGTTGACAAGGTCTTAAAGTCATCACCTGCAAACCCTACATTGGCTTGAAGTCACACAGTTTAGATACCAATCATTGTTAACCACATGGCTTATCTTTACTGCCAGGGCAGAACTGAGATGAATTAATCCCTTCTGATGCTACATTTTTATAGTTCTTCAGCAACCCAGTCATCATCAGCCTGAGGCTGATTTATACCATCCAGCATTAATAGTTGGCAGCTTGTCTAGACATCTGCCAAGGGACTGCCAGTTTAACAGGGCAGCATGTAGATCAACCACTTGCCCGATGGCAGAACGAGAGCATGTTTGGATTAGGTAGCACTTGCCGCGAGGGAAGGATTCTGGGCAAGTGTGAATGTCCCTCTGTCCCCTTGACACCAAACACTAGAGTGCACTTTGCACCTGGCAAATATGGAGTGAAATTCAGCGTGAATGGCACCTTACATTTATACTACTCAGCTTAGAGCAGCTGCTGTCCTTGCTTAGCGGCTTTCCAAATGAGAGAGAAGAAGATATATTGGCAAAGCAATTTGGGTATACTCTTTACCTCCTCTACGTGTTCATGTACACACCCTCTTGTCGCTGCCAATATTAATAGTACCTTATATATTTTTAAATTACAGATTAGCCAGTCATTGCTACTTTGTAGTACTATCTTATATATATAATTCAAAGTTGGGAGTTAGTTGCCCATCCCTTTTTGACTGCCTTCCCACTGACTGATTCTCATGAAACACACTTCACTGGAAATATCATGACACACAGAGTCCACAAATAACAATGGTTTTCACTATAATTCAAAATTGGGAGTTTATTTATGTCCATAAACCTTTTTTTTTTAAGAATTTGGCTATCCTCTATAGCAATGTACTATAAAGTTTTATTTATTTATTTATTTATTGCATTTATACCCCGCCTTTCTCCCTCTCGCAAGGAACTCAAGGCGGCTTACATTATCCTTCTCCTCACCGTTGTATCCTCACAACAACAACCCTGTGAGGTAGGTTGGGCTGAGAGTCTGTGACTGGCCCAAAGTCACCCAGTGAGCTTCCATGGCCAAGTGGGGACTAGAACCCGGATCTCCCGGCTCCCAGTCCGTCACTCTCACCACTACACTACACTGGCTCTCAAAAAAATCAATAATATTAAAATATCAAATATCAAAAATATCAATATCAAAAAGTCAAGTATAATTAAACAAACATAATCCATTGCAAATTGGAGCAAAATGAAATATGAGCACAAAAAAGTATTTGTACACCTTTATAAACATAGGTGCAGGCCAAGGTATAATGATATACCACACCAGGAAGCCCTCACTGCACAGGCTAAGGTCAAGCAGAATTTGACCTACCAACGATCAGCTTTGCATTTTCTGACTCATCTCTTCCCTTTCAATTCGAGCGTCGCCAGTTCCCCATTCATCTGGCCTTTGCCAGTAACATCAGCAAGAGCCAGGGACAGACTGTGGACCAAGTTGGCATCTATCTGCCTATACCTGTCTTCTGCCATAGACAACTCTGCGTTGCCATGAGTCATATGCACTCATGGGCAAACCTCAGGATTCAAGTTGTCAATGGACCAGAACAAGGATGTTACAGTGGCTGCCCTGGAGTTTGTATTTAAGGAAGTTTAGTAAAGATAAAAGATGTAACACTTTGAATGTTTCAAAGTTAACATTACTTTTGTTAGATTTTATTTTTCTCCACAAACTGGTCATATAGTTAAAATCATGTCTGCCACAATTAATGACATTCCTTTAACTACAATTGTTTAATCCTGTGTTATATTTCTAATGTATCTAATTCCAAATACTCTATGTAGAGCTTTGCTTGGGATTTAACAATAATGCCTCAAAATTCTAAGACACAGGAAATTTTCTTCAACCTTTCGGGGAATACAATCAAGACATTACTGGAGAAAACTGCACAGCAGATAGCCACCTTGAAACTTGCTTATAAATCCTAAAAATAGTAATAATAAAATAGTCAGGAAATGAGACACTCCATATCTGTACCTTGCAGACTGACAGCATCCACCAATCTTTTAATTCAGTCACTGGCTGCAAATCAGTCTAGGAAGAGTTTGACCATTAAGATAAAATGTGATCTCTCTCTCTCAAACTAACAAGAGATTTTTCTATCAGTGCAGTGGCTGAACATCCTCTACCCCTCTTATTTGCATTGAATTCACCAGCAGCACTCTTGCTAACAGGCTCCAGCTCTTTATTGCAGGCAAGGAGACTATTCTCAGTGGAGGTCTCATTTCATCTGCAACTCCTATATTTGCCTGGGTTTCAGATTTCTGCATTACAGTGAAAGCGGGGGGGGGGGGATTTATGCTAATTACTAAAAGGTGGAATATTTGAAGTTATTGTGATCCGTTATGTATTTGTGAAATGATAATGCCGTTATGCATACATTAATCCAAAGACCTTTGGCTATTTTAAGACACCTTAGTAAAAATCCCAAGATAGTAACAATATTGGACCCAGTATTTTCTCCCACCAGTGGGCAAGCAAGGGGAGCAGTCCAGCACCCCCTGAGCAGGACACAGCAGCCAGCAGGGAGGTAGCAATCTTTGCCAGTTCCTCCCTCCACCTGCAGCCCCCTGGGTTAAATCAGAAATGATACATCGTTTCCCATTAGTCAGCCTGGCATTAATCAACATGACTGTATAGTCTACAGAATGGAGAAAAGTCTAGAGAATTTGTCAGTCGTTGGATGCCTATAGGCTCCAGCAGCTTACATTTAAGCAAAAAAAAAACCCTGCCCCCACCAAAGGGAATTAATGCTACTTCTACTTTAAGATATCACAAGCTTTCAAAATGTCTGCCATGTTTTCAGTCTATTTTTCTCGTGGTTGTTACGAACACAAGAGCAACAAAGTCAATATATATCTGCTTTGCAAAGTATCCCATTGAAGTTACCACTCATCTTTTCTTTTTATTAGCCCATTTGCCAAGAGATGCCAATGTTAGTTATGTGTGGCCTACCTTCTAAAGTTGTATACTTGAGGCCTTCCTGAAATAACCGAATTATGCAAGTCTTCTCTGGTTGGTAGCCTGGAGAAAATTCTTACTTGCCACATGCAAGTAAGACAGGTGAGTGGCTATTTTATATATACAGACACACAAAATGGTGACTTTTAAAACTGTCATCACAAGTAAAACAGTTTCAGTTTAAGATTATTAAAAATTAGTTAAAACAGGATGTGAAGTATCTCATGTTCCTCACATTATAGGAAATCCTTAACCACTTTACAGGGCTACTTTCCTTGTGAGAGGAGAGCGCTGGAAACCTGTCATATTTTTGTGATCGTAGTTTACAAATATACAAACCAAGAAGGCAATCCTAGCGCTACAGTAGCATCAGTCTCCTAAAAGGTAATAATAGCAGCTACCTTAGAGCTTCCCAGGACTACTTCTTTCCGACCTGCTCCAAATTGTCATTAATGTTTTACTCCCATTCTAAAATGTTATTACTGTGTTGGGGAATTTTTTATCTTGTATTTTGTATGGCCGGTTGTATGGGCACCAGGAATGATTTTTGTCCTGCTAGCCCAGATCAGCTATTGGTCTGGTATGTTGGGGGGGGGGGGGTGCCTTCTGTGGAATGGTCCTGTTTGATATGGCCATGTCAAATTTATCCTCTCTCTTTTGTTACAACTTTGGCCAGTCAGTGTGCACACAGAAAAGAAAGGAAGATGCTAGGAGGTCCATTTTGGCTGAGATGGGTAATGGCAGGACACTCACAAGACTGGAACAGCACTTGGAAAGAGGCTGCTTCCCAGAATTATTAATGTAGGATACACCCTGCAGAGAGGTAAGCTGCTATAGTATCAGCTATAGGTCAGTCATGAGCTTAGTGGTGTCACAAAGACATTGCAGCTGACTATCCATGCCATTCTCTGAGCATCTCATAGAGGGAGTTAAAAACAACACACCTCTCCACACTGTCTTAGTTGATGCATGTATGCCAAGTTTCTTCAATAAAGTTATGGCCTATTTAATTCTATTTGTTGGAGTCTAACTCTTTTACTTCCCTCAGCAAATGCCTATTGTGGAACTTGCAAGCTGCATAAGAACCTAGAAAAGAGATCTGGAGATCTACAGAACAGCATGGTCTAGTATGCGACTTCTTTCCAACTGGAGTCTCCAGCAAAAGTTAGACTGGCAATCTTACTTTTATATACTTGTGTTGTTTTTTTTATCAAACTTAGGCAAAGAAAAGGGGGAAGGTTCAAAGACACCTAGTGTCTATTATAACAAAACATGCATAATACTTATAACTTTGCAGAGCTCCCAAAGCTGGACCAAAATTATAGACTGTACACTTATTAGAGTATTTGCCTGTGATGAAGACATGTATTCTAAAGATACGGGGGGGGGGGGATCTAAGTAGCAGTAGTCAAAGAAGTGCATTGGTGTTAAAACAAACAAGCTATCATTTTATATGAACATCATCCATTTATACTTGATACAAACCCTTATTACTGCATAATTGCCACTGGATTATGTGTCTTGATAGCATTTGTAATGCTCCATTTAAAGCATCAGATTAAATCATAATCATTAGATTATGGACTATCTGGCAGTAGTTTGAGAACAGTCCCTGTTGTAGGTGTGGGTGTAATTTGCACTGGAAGGGTATACAGAATATATTTAGTCCCCCTAGGTGTGAGCCAGTAAAGGCCATCCCTTTTACAGAAATGTACCAGGTCAGAGTTTACTAGTTATATAACATCAAGGCCATGTCACAAAAGACTACTTTTTCTATATGGCAATCAGTAAGAAAACCATATGTATCCCATAAAGCACAGAAAAGGACACATACTTTGCTACATGTACACAGAGTAGAAACCTGCCATTGATTCTGATAGTCCACTGCACACACACATGGAAGAGACACATACGCTATTGTCATGTATAATTATATACATTTAGTTTTTCTATACAAAAGTAATATTGATGTAGGAAAATAGTTTCTTTGGGAAATTGCCCTTAAGGCAGACTCACACAACCTCTTGCTCTCTCTATTCCCTGTGATGCTTTTAAAATTGGTCTCATGATAAGATTCCCATGGTGCACAGATCTGGGAACAGGTGTTGGGCTAGCAAGCCCAGCTTTTGAGATTTATTGGGTGTGTGGTAAGGAGCCCAGCAGGTGTAGGAAGCTTAATCAAGATGATGCGAGTTTCGCAGTGCAGTTGCAAAAGTCGAAATACAGGAGACAAAGCAGATGTACAGACTGATCAAAACCATTCAACATATTGGCCAGAAAATGAAGAATTATACAGCCTGCTGTTCACAAAGTTACTCTAGTGAAAAAGTTTTATATATCACCATTATGAGAAAGGCTGAGTTTCCATGCTCAACGTACTTCTCTCTAAATAATATCTTGAAAATCAAATAGAAAGTTATAGTAAGGATTGTATAAATGATTCACTTCTTAGAGTTCTAGTCACAGAAAAAACAACAGCAACAACAACGTTCATCCTGTTAAGAGGCATAACAAAAAGTACACAAATCCAGAGTGGGCAGAAAGAGTATGTTTTGATCTCTGCATGTAGCAACTTTTTGTATATGACTAAGTAATTCCTAGTCAATAGAAAAGCCAAATATTTAAAAATGTTGTTCTTTGAAGATGGAATTGAATATAATAAAATAGAGCAAGTATTATGCAACAAAACACATACGGAACATTAATTATGTATGTATATTTTTACTTCCATTGTTAAATGCCTGAACATCTATGCAACATTACTTAGATCAATTAATCAAAAATAACTGTCATTCTAGTCACCGTTACCAACACAGATTAGAATAAGTATTCCATTCAAATAAGCAAATTAAATAATCCACTTTTACTCCTGCTGACCCACCTTGTTTGGAAGTGTAAAGACGTAGCTGAAGTGTTTTCCAGCATAATCCTATGCATCTTTACCCATAATTAAATCTACTGTGCTCAATGGGGTTCACAACCAGATAAGTGAGAATAGGACTGCAGTCTTAATAGCATTTTTTTAATGGACCCATAAAGCACACTTACTTTGGAGTAAGTCCACCAAATTCAGTGGCATTTACTTCTGACTAAATATGCGTATGAACGTACAGTCAGTCAATTCTGTCTGGTACAAAGAACTTTTGAAAGAGCTGAGAAAACTTCTGGAAACCTATCATCCTGAACAAGAGGGAAAAATATTATAAAAGGTGTTCATTTAGTGTAAAAGTATTGTCTTCAACTTTTTCAGACTAGACAGAAATAACTTTAACCCCAACCTGCAACATGGGTTCCCACTTTTTCTTTTTAGATTACAATGGTCTTTCTGATTCTCTGCCCCACCTGCCCAATTTCTACTCATTCCTCTCCATACCTTCTCCCATATTTCTGTTTTCACCATTCTTTCCCCTTTCAACTAGTTATGTTATTCAACATGGAGGATAAGCTAAGACGATATTTCATATAAACGTGCGGGTACCGTATCACTTCAATTAATTCACAAGGCTGCAATCCTTGAGAGGAAGCCCCATGGAACCCGATGGCACTTACTTCCGAGTATAGAATGCTCTGTAAGTGAATATCTAAAACAGAATAGAAGTACCAACTTTGCCTTCTAATAATTAGAACTGCCAATGTAGAATATTTCTCAGGATCCTATCGACCTTTTAGAAAAGGAAGGTAGGATTGAGTCTAATTAAATTCACCTCTTAAAGAAAAGGAAGCAGTAATCTTACAGCGTCCTAGGTAGAGATGGATATCATGTGTAAGTATGAGGAGAAAAGGTAACTGGAACATAAAGCTCACAATTCAAGAAACTAGAACTTTACCACCCAAGTCCACTGCTGTGCATACATTTTTAGTACATATAAGAAACTGGTCCTGACTCTGAGTGACTTAAAGGTGGGTTGATTTCAGCCAGATGAAAATAAGAAAACTTAGGACTGTTTTTACACCTTCAACCTTAATATTCAAAGTGCAGAATAATAGTAATAGTAATAATACCTGGTATTTACATGTAGAATTTAAAGTGTTTAAAGCGTGTTACAGCCTTGTAAATTAGGAAACCTTCCAACAGCCTTGCAAATTAGGCTGGAATAATTCTCATATTGCAAAGACTAAGGCCACTGAGTTTGTTGCTGAACTGAGATTTGAATTAGATACTTACTAGCTCACACTCTTAGGGAGCAATCCTATGCATGTTTAGACAGAAAAGCGGCGGTGCCGCCGCTGCCACCACCACCAGGCCTTCCCTGTGGACTTCTGCCTGGCGGACCGCCAGTCCCTGCAGGACCAGGCCCCCAGGTACCGAGCCAGCTGTGCTGCTCCACCTGCCCCTCCCTGGAGAGGCTACATAAGCTGGCTGGCTGAGGTGGCCTGGGAGAGCCAGGGCCTGCAGGAGAAGCCACCACCACCACCACCGGGGAAGAGGCGTGCTTGCTGCTGCTGGGCCTGCTGCTGCCGCCGCCACCACCATGAGGCCTTCCCTGTGGACTCCTGCCTGGCATTTTTAAGGGGATTTTAATTGTTTTGTTTGTTTGTTTTATTTTGTTGGGGGGGATTTTGTTGTGTTTTTAGGGGTGGGTAGCCTGCCTGATAGGCGGGAGCGAGGGGGCATGCGTCCACCTGATGGAGGCAGTGGGGGGAGTGTTGGGGGCCAGAACATACCGAGGCTGGGCAGCAGGCACTGGCGGAGCGCTAGGGGCAGGCCATGCCAGGTAAGGGGAACAAGGGAGAGATGTGTAGTATCTGTCCCCTGCTCCGGGCCTGTCCAGAGCCAAAGGATGGTTGGGGGAGGCGTGACCCCATCTTCTGGCCTTCGTTTGCTGCTCTGCAATGCCAGGTCTGTTACCCAGAAAACCTCCCTCATCCATGACATGATCCTGGATGACGGTGCAGACCTGGCATGTATTACGGAGACCTGGCTGGCCGAGGCTGCTGCTCCAACCCTTGCAGCCATGTGTCCAGCTGGATTTTCGTATGCACAGCAGCCGAGGGCTGGGGATCGGGGAGGGGGAGTGGCTGTTATCTACCGAGAGTCCTTGGTCTTCACCTGACCCCCTCTCCGGGAGACCAAGGTTGCTGAGTGCATGTACTGGAGGTTGGGCCCAAAGGGCAGTCTGGGGATTCTGCTCGTGTACCGTCCACCCCGCTGCACGACTGACTCCCTGGCCGAGGTGCTTGAGGTGGTCTCTGATGTGCGTGTACAGTCCCCTAACTTACTGGTGTTGGGGGACTTCAATGTACATTCGGAGGCCATCCTCACAGGAGCACCTCGGGACTTCATGGAGACCATGGCCTCCTGGGAGCTGCACCATATTCTAACTGGGCCCACCCATGTAGCCGGTCATGCACTAGACCTTGTGTTTGTTTCTGGAGAAGCGGGGAGTGATCTGGAAGTCGGGGGTATATCCACCACTCCCTTGTCATGGTCAGATCACTATCTGGTGATGTTGGACTTCTCGGTTCCACAACCCCTCCGCAGGGGTGGAGGACCCATTAAAATGGTCCGCCCCAGGCGTCTTATGGATCCAAATGGATTCCTGAACGCGCTTGGGGATTCTCTGGAGCATGCCAACGGCCACTCGGTAGAGACCCTGGTGGGTGGCTGGAATGCCGCAATCACTGGGGCATTAGATCGGGTGGCTCCGAAACGCCCTCTCCCCCTGAACAGGGCTCGGACTGCACCATGGTTCAATCCGCAGTTACGAGCTCTGAAACAGGAGGTGAGATGGCTAGAGCGCCGGTGGCGGAAGTCTCGCTCCAAAGACGATCAGACACGGGCTAGAGCTGTATCTTCAGCCTATCACGTGGCGGTGAAAGCAGCAAAAAAGGAATATTATGCTGCCTCCATCACGTCTGCAGAGTGCTGCCCCAGGAGGCTGTTCCAAGTGGTCCGGAGCCTGGTTGGTCCTGTGGCTCCGGAACCACTGGAGCATTCTAAGGCCTCCTGTGAGGCTTTGGCAAGGCACTTTGCAGATAAAATTGATCAGATTAGGTGTGTTACTCTGCACACTCTGGATACAGTTAGTGAGCAAGAGGGGGCCTGTGGCAAACCAGTTTTGTGGGATCAGTTCCAGCTTCTTCCTCCTGATGAAGTGGACAAGGTCCTTCCATCTGTAAGGCCGACCACCTGCTTACTTGATCCTTGCCCATCTTGGCTCATTATGAGCTGCAGAGAGAGACTGGGTGAGGGGATCAAGGCGGTGGTGAATGCCTCCCTTGAGGAGGGAGTGATGCCATCAGCCCTCAAGGAGGCAGTGATAAGACCGCTCTTAAAGAAGCCCTCCTTGGATCCTCAAGTTCTGAACAACTTTCACCCAGTCTCAAATCTGCCATTTTTGGGCAAGGTGATTGAGCGGGTGGTGGCGAAGCAGTTGAAGGCACACTTGGAAGAAACTGATTATCTAGACCCATTTCAGTCGGGCTTCAGGCCTAGGCATGGGACAGAAACGGCCTTGGTCGCCTTGGTGGATGATATGAGGAGGGCTCTGGATAGGGGTGAATGCTCCTTCCTTGTTCTCCTCGACCTCTCAGCAGCTTTTGATACCGTTGACCACGGTATCCTCCTGGACCGCCTGGAGGGGTTGGGCATTGGAGACACTGTATTGCGGTGGTTCCGGTCCTTCCTCTCCGGCAGGTACCAGAGGGTAGCACTGGGAGAGGAGGTTTCGGACCCGTGGCCACTTACTTGTGGGGTGCCACAGGGTTCCATCCTCTCCCCGATGCTATTTAACATCTATGTGAAGCCGCTGGGGGCTATCATCAGGAGGTTTGGGGTGCAGTGTCATCAATATGCGGATGACACGCAGCTCTACCTCTCATTCAAATCTTCACCAAGGTTGGCCGTAGAATCCCTGTCCAAATGTCTGGAGATGGTGAGTGGCTGGATGGGGAGGAATAAGCTGAAGCTGAACCCTGACAAGACCGAGGTACTTTTGGTGGGAGACAAGAGGAGGCTGGGGGATGTTGACCTGGTGTTGAATGGGGTACGGCTACCCTTGAAAGACTAGGTCCGCAGCCTGGGGGTCATTTTGGACTCCCAGCTGTCCATGGAGGCTCAGGTGTCAGCTGTGAGCTGGACAGCGCTGTATCAACTCCATCTGATACGGCGGCTGCGCCCCTTCCTTCCCGACCATCTGCTCCCATCGGTAGTACATGCCCTGGTCTCCTCTCGTTTAGACTACTGTAATGCGCTCTACATGGGGTTACCCTTGAAGACGGTTCAGAAGCTGCAGCTGGTACAGAATGCGGCGGCTCACCTGATTAAAGGCAGCCGCCGGCGAGATCACATCACTCCAGTGCTGAAGGAGTTGCACTGGTTACCAGTTGTTTTCCGGGCCAAATTCAAGGTGTTGGTTTTGACCTTTAAAACCCTATATGGTTCCGGCCCAGCCTATCTTAAGGAGCGACTCCAGCAACACCAGACAGGCCACTTAACAAGATCAGCCTCGGATGGCCTTCTCTCTGTCCCATCATCCAGGACAGCTAGACTGGTGGGGACGAGGGAGAGGGCCTTTTCTGTGGTGGCCCCCACTCTGTGGAACTCCCTCCCTAGGGAACTCCGTCATGCCCCCTCTTTAATGAGCTTCCGTCGTGCATTAAAAACGTGGTTGTTCAGGCAGGCATTTGGGGTGGGTTAGGGTATTTTAAAAAAAATGTTTATGGTAAAATTTTATTGTTTTAAATTGTTTTATGGTGGGTTGTACATCGCCCAGAGTGGCTGGGTGACCGGTCAGATGGGCGATTAATACATTTAATAAATAAATAAATAAATAAATAAATAAATAAAATAAAAAAGGCCTACAATTCCCAACATGCTGGCTGGGACATGCTAGAAATTGTAGGCCTTTCCCCATCTAAACAGGCATAGGATTGTGCCCTTAGTCACTATACTAGGTCTTGGTTTAATTAGCCAGGTGTAACAGAAGTAGAAATTTTGAAGTAGGGCAATGGAGGATACCCAAAACAAATTTAGCTATTGCCAGCTTGCATTCCAACAACAACAAAAAGGCTACAATCTATAATCTTAAATGTTTTAAATATCTCCAATAGGGAATGCAAATTCCATTAGCAAAGGATTTTTTTTTTTATGAATCAGACATTGAACCAAAATATGTAGAGGTTGTCAAAAGTCATAAAAAGAACAACAGCAATGGGAACAATTAAGAATAGTTATTTCAGTTATACCAATTTGAATTGGCAGAACAGTAGCAAGTCATGCTCTTTTGTATAAGAACTTACAGACCCTCGCTGACTGAAATACAATACTTAAACAATGTTAATTGTAATATGTCAAGATGCTGACACAGGCAAATGCTGTTATATTATCTTTATGTTCATGCCTATCTATTCTGCATAATGTTTCAGTTACTCATTAAATAAGCTGTTGTCTTAGATCTCCAGAATTTGAAATTATTCATCTTGGTCTGATGCAACATTATAAAGCTACATTGGAGCAGTTCAGGGGGAGTACATCTCAAAATCTTACATTGGCACAATCAGTACATTAAAAATCCATATAGAGTTTTCATGGTTTTCAAATGAGACCCATAATCAAGATACTCTCAGATAAGTGATATAGGACTGCAGCCTAAATGAAAGGTCTGCATGGCATCACAATTAGCTCAAGGATTTATTTATTTTTTACTTTGAGGATCATGTCATGATATACAATAAAAAGAAGCTCAAAGTGAAAAGTGGAGCAACACTCAACTATTCCAGACTTTTCCTCAATAGAAACAGTATGAACTGCAAACAGACTACAGAACAGACTACCACAAACTTTTAAGTTAGCTCAAGGTGAGTGAAAAGCATTTCGTAGATTCTAAACCTATGGAATATTTGTGCATTTTACAGCAAATGAAGTAGAATGAAGCAAAAACAAAGAAATCCAAGGCACCCTAATGAATCATACAGGTATTGTGAAGGAACATTAAAAGCTGGAAGGTTTTTAGAAATGAAGTCTGCAATGAAGGTTTAGTTGCCCAAGATAAAACTTCCTAACACTAATAAACCCAGCTCAAAACAGTGACTAAGGACCACTAATCCCCTTATCTCAGCAATAATTTCTCCTTCAATCCATTTATCACACTTGACACTTTATTTTACATATGAGAATAAACTTTAACAGAGGATAGCAAATACAAAACCATCACAAAGGAACCTTTTGGGTTTGGGCTGTAAACAGTAGCTGGCACAAGTGGGTTACTAAAAGACGTAAGAGAGACAGGTTCCTCCCAATGATTGTGATTTGCATCCAACAAGTGGTAAAGAGCACTCTATGAAATAATGGAAACTTCTTGAGCTGGTGACTAATGTCAGGAATTAAAGGAAAAACAGACAGAGGGTTTCAGGTTTAACCCAGTCACCTGTCCTACTCCCACAGAGTAAGCCAGCTGCCCTTCTGCAAAGTAACCCCTGTGTGGTGGGTTATTTCCCATTCAGCACATGGGGAAGTAGCTCATTTTCCTCTCCAGACTGTTCTCATGTCACCACTGATCAAGGGAATAGGTTTCATGGGACTGTAACAATTTTTTGCGGTCAGACTGAACGATTTAACACATGTGCCAGGCTGCCAGACATAGCCAGAAAATCTAGTTATTTTGTGGGAAATGGTAAGCATATAACTGTTTACAGAGATACCAACTGTTTAGCTCCACTATACTGAATATTCAGATGCTAGGCCACTTTATATTCTTTCAAAGTAATTATAGTCCAAGTCTAAAATCCACTTCGTATATTGTCTGAAGTCTGCCAGCTGATGGTGGGTTGGAGCACAGGCTCAAACTTGTTAAAGGAAGTTAAGGAAAGGGAGAACCCCTCTGGATGGATGAAGTAGGAATTATTAAAACATATTTTCAACCAGAAACATATCCGCCTAAGGCTGCAAGTCTATGCATACTGAACTCAGTAAGCTCACTTACTTTCAAATAAACATGCATAATAAACTTGGGCAGCTTATATAGTTAAGCTGAACTTCAGAATATAAGTACATAGGAAGCAGAGATAACAACTTTGCCTTGATCCTAAACATCCCTTAGTTGGAATTCCCACATTTCAGTGAGAGCTCATTCCAAGCAAATCAACATAGGAGTGAACTATTCACTTACTTGGGAGTAAACACCAATGATTTCTATTCTGAGCACTGGGGCAATATGGCTTCATAAAGATAGGTGTAGTGGGGATGTATGTGTGTATATATAATGATCTGATGCTTCACCTCAGCAAATCAATAAACACATACTGAGTATACAATGCCTCAAGGTGTCCTCCTTACCAAAACCTGGGACTTCCTCCCTCTCTCCCTATCCTAAATTCTCTCTAAGTGCATTGAGAACACAACTACTTACATCCTATAGTAGGAAGAAGTTATTTCCTGCAGTTCCTTTATAATCTGCTTTAATTATAGCTCTCAAATACATCAAACAAGTACTAATAGCCCCCTTGTTGCCAACTAGGGTGGCTGGTGGGAGTAGGGAAGGTATGGGGGGGGGCAGCAGCTTATGCTACAGGATCTGCGCTCTACTCTACTCACATGCGGGGTGATCCACAAAACACTCTTACTAAGGAGTTAACCAGACTAACCATGCATAGGATAGTTCTGTAAGGCTACAGAACCTGGGACTTGCACTCTCAAGTACATATTGTTAGACCCAAGGGTGTTAAGCTCTCAGCTGCATTATTCTAGTAACTAGAGTAGCCTGCCGGATGCAGAGGCATCTGTGGACCGGTCCTCTGGAACCAATAGCTCTTCCTTTCCTTCTCAGAGCTGTGGGTACAAAATAGAGCCTACATGCACACTCTCCATAAGCTCAAGGCTAGGAGACTAGAAAAAACTCAGTTTCACCAACACACTAAAGACATTTGAACAGGCAGAAAGAATGGGTATGGGGGAGAGAGACTGAGCTGTGCAAAGAACCAAGATTAGGAAAAAAATGTCGAGCATCTTCAGCCTCTTACTACTGGGCAAACTGAGGATAGGATCCAGTTAAAGTGAAGTACTTTTGTGAATCGTCCATTGTTTTCAGTGGGAGAGTTAAACACATGGTTAATTCTCCGGTGAAATTAATAGGAATCACAGTGCTTTCCTTTGCCTAGATCCTGCCCCAAATTTTAGAAAGAGGCGAGTAATCTGCCCCTTCACAATACCAAAATAAGTAAAAAAATAAGTCAGCCGGGGAGCAGGGATTACCTGAAGACAGACATATTAATCCAAAGAGATAGAAGTGAACAAACTCTGCGATCATTGTCTCCAGGTGGAGCCTGTCGATAGTCTCATGCCAAAAGGGAGGGCTGGTGGAACAGGGGGAGGGGGAGGACTTTTTCCAAAAAGCCTCCAACGCTCCCCAATTTGTAAATCCACAAGAGGCTTAATATAAGCGGCGGCGTTCTAAATCCTCCAGAAGTTGAACGAGGAGAGTCGTCCTGGCTCTTCGCGAAGAGCCTCTATTGTCAGAAGAGCCGGGGAGGGCTCAGCGGCCCAAAGCTCCGCTTTCCTCTTGCCCCGGGGTGTCCCAAAGGGGGCTCCTTGGCCGTGCCGCGGGACCATCCGAGACAAGCGACGAACAAAAGCTCCCCGCTCGCCCGCTCTTGCTTGGCTGTCCTTAAGACAGGAGTGAAAGAAAGAACCGCGCAGGTCGCAGGCGGCCCTTTCTGTGAAGGGACGAAAGTACTGCTGCCGCCGCTTCTTGGAAGAGGCACTCAGGCGGCGGGCAGCGGCGACGGGCGGGCGGCGGCTGCTCTTGGCGAGGGCTTGCCTGCTGTGGCGCTGGGCGAGCGTGCAGCAGAGAAAAGTGGCTGTGCGGTAGCAGGAGAAGGCGGAGCAGCAGCCGTCTTGGGTCCCATCACTTGAAGCCGAGCAGCTTCACAGGAGCAGCAGCAGCAGCAGCAACGGGGCAGCTCCCGCACCCGCCAGCATCTCCCGTCCTGCTGTCCTGCAATGCGCGGACTTTCCCCGGCTCCTTCCCTTTCCAGCCCGGGGATGGACACAAAAGCGAGGGACGGTGTGTGACTGCGTGCAAAACTTCCAAGGGCCGCCGCCGCCTCTTTCCAGCCCCTGGTGGAGGAAGAGTGTAGTTCCACGCCGCCACTCCGAGGGGGCTGGAAACCTTCCTCTCCCTGGGGCTTTCCGCAGCCCCTGAAGTTTCTGGCGTCACGCTGAGGCTGGCGATAGAGCGCGCTCTGCTTTTTCGCCTTGCTGCTGCGCGTCTGATGCCGCCCCAGGACACCTTAAAGGAGCCCCAACTGCTCAAGCAGAAACCCCTATCTCGCCAGATGTAGAATTCCTCTTCCCCCGCCCCTCGTTTTTAAATTTTATTTGCACGTAACTTCATCGCAACGAACGGTTAAAAACTACCCTTTCTGATTAGGCAACAAAGAGCCTACAGCTTGGGGTACCACGCAGCATGGAACAAACCATCTTTCTTTCTTTTCGCCTTCGTTTCCCCAGTTCTGCAAATGGAATTTCCCAGCATAAGACTTCAAAAAATCGGCCCGGGTAATGATTGTAACCCTTTCACTGACACACAGCTGAAATCCGACTCCACTAGCAACACAGACGATGATGATGATGATGATGATGATGATAAGCTGAGCGAATGAAATGGACAAAGAGGGAGGAAGGGAAACTGCATGTGTATAATTTTTTCCGGCCTGAAAGTTTATAGTGCCAAAATGCACTATAGCAAAAGAGTTCTTTCTAAATAATGAAATCAGAAATATGCACACATTCGGTTAGGTGCTTCCAAATTAAGCTTTTATCGTGCAATCAGCCTACGTTTAGCACGGAAATGATCCAAATGATGTGGGTGTCTCCAGATGAAGGTTTTATCGCACCAGGCTTTTATCGTAATTCATGGAATTTTAGGGGAGGGGGAGGTGTCCAGAAGAGATGACAGCCACCATGGCTTAGTTTACCTGCAGGGGCTGTTGTGTTGTGCCCACGGAGCCTGGCTTGCCTTGGCTTGTCATGTTGTGTGAACCCAGGTAGCAGGGAATGAGGGTTACACAACCTTCTAATAACCTTAAAACAAGCCATGGGGTAATTGAGAGTTGTCTAACCTTCAAATAACCCTTGCCGCCTGGGTGCGCATGGTAAGACAAGCCAGGAACCTGCAGGCACCCAGCACAATGCAGCAGCCCCCGGTAGGTAAATTAAGGCGTGGTGGGTTGTCGTGTTGTATAAATCATTTCAGTGTCTTCCACTGTAAACCACATTTTCCCACCTGTCTTTTTTTAAAAAAACTGCAGAAAAGTAAGAAAGAGAGGGAATAGCTGTACAGTGCTTTCTGATTGCTAGCGCTAGGATCTTGCCATCTGGAAGCATCATCGTCTTCCACCTATAAGGGCACAATCCTATCCAGATAAGTGACCGCCTCCAAATTTGGAGGTGACCGCCTATCCAATGCAGGGCAGGAGAAGCACAGAGGAGATCGTTCCCTCCGGGCTTCTCCTGCTTGCATTTTCAGCTAGACAGCCAATTGTGACTGTCTAGCCACGCGAAGGCTGAGCGGGGGAGGAGGCTGCTCCACGACATATTGGATGTGTCGTACAGGCATTTCTACCCTCCCTGCCCTGGAATGCCCCCAGATTCGCCCCTTTTTGGGTTCTCTGTGAGTGCTGAAGATGGGGCTGTTCCACACTGCCTCCATGACAGTGCGGAAGTGGGGGAAGGTCAGTTCCTGGAAAACAAGATAGTGGCTAGATGGCCATAGGCTGTTTAGCGGCCATAGGATTGCTCCCTAAGCCTCCGGTGTTTTCCCATCAATTCTTTCACCTTTTTTCTTTCTACAAAGCATCCATTAAAAGATGGAATAGCTGCACAGTATATTTTGATTGGTCTCACATAAAACACTGATGGCTTTCTATTCCTCTTGAGTTGTTGCAAACTTTTAAATTATTATTTCCATTTTTATTTTTTAAACAAGTAATGAGAGTCAATGGGACTCACCATAACCCTTTACAGACGCAGAAGCCTTCTAAAGTGCCTATTAGCTATTGATTTAGAATATTGATGGAGAAGGGGGGAAACCCTGCAGCCTTTGTAGGCCTTGTTTTCATTGTGGTGGCCATTTTGATTTCCCCATCATGCAATATTTCCTTGGTTTTGAGGGGAATTGACTGCCACCATTAAAAAAAGAAAACGGCTGCCTCGTTTGCCTTGGATAACTGATGGGAAAATTGCCTGCTGGGAAATTTAGTGGATATATACTGAGCAAGCAAAGGTCAGAAAAGTAGACTGGGATATTTTAAAGTAAGTAAATGCTGGTATATATCTTTTATTATGTGTGTGGTTGCTTCTTCCTGCTTATATAGTTCTATGTATCGCAAGTGACTTTACTTCTCCTTTGAGTTTAGTTTCACTCTCTCCTTACCCCCACATTTTCTTAAAATGAATTCTTGTTTACGTTTTCAAAGATGTGTTACTGAATATCTACGACACAGGTTTAAAAGTATCATGCTGTAATTTGGGGAGGGGGGATCATAGGACAGTATTCAAACAAGTATTATGCTCCACCCAATTCCATTTAGCAAGAGGCACCCACTCCTTGAGCAACAGAGATTTCATGATTTCATGAATCCAGGAGCAACTGGAAACGAGTGGAAACGGCAGATCAGTGGAGCTTGTATAAGGGAGCTCCATCGATCCGTCCCAGTCCAGAAACGAGAATTTCTACTCGATTGGGGGGTTCCTCTAGGAAGGACCTGGACAACATGGGGCATCTTTGCTAGTCCCAGGCACTCCATCCTCCCCAAGTGTGGATGTATGAAAGTTAAGTTATAAGCAAGCATAATTTGTGACACTGCACAGCATCACTGATCACAGGACACATCTATTAAGGCATAAGCCTTAGCTTCCCATTTCCTAGCTTTTGGGAGTTTGAGCCAACACAAGACAGCCTTAGCTCTGGTCTTTTAAACCAGCAGGTTTTTTGATCCTTGAATATTCTGAAAGGGACGCAGAAGTTCCCCTTTAGTTAAGGTGAGTTGCAAAAAAAAAAAAGTTCCACCATTATAAACCTCAAAATTCTACTGCTTATAAAAATAATACCTGTTGAGTTAATAACTTGACACTTGGCATCCATAATCTACCTAATGAGGTCTGCAATTGTGCAAAATTTCAAACCACTCCAATACAGATTGCCACAGATACAGCAAGTTAAAAAGAGCTGAAAATGGACACATCTGTATTTTTTTACTCCAACCTGTGGCTCAGCATATCATATGTTTCTTTCAAAATCCAGCAGAAACTACTGATGTACTTTATTCAGGCTTGCTTGTTGAGGAGGCGTCCCTTTCATTGGTTTGGTGACTGAGCAGTAGTTTTAACTCTGGTCTTAAACCAGCAGGTTTTTTAATCATTGAAAAAAATAATGGGGGGGGGGTAAAGTGGTATGTGAAAAAAACTACAACAGGCCTAGGAAGAAGATTCTGTAACCACAAATCTACAATTCTTACTAAAACAACAACAACAGAGCAGCTTGTTGATAGACATTTTAACTCACCTATACATAGGCCCCATCTACATGGAGACAGTTTGTGAGGCAATTCTGTTTAAATCTGGATTTTCATTAATTTGGGTTTGCTCCTCCAGTGGCACACTTATACACCGCTATACTGGCTACATTTTTTTAAAAAACACTTTCACGGGGAAAACAGAATATGAAACCGCATTAGTTCGGGGTTGGATGAGTGGAGTCCTGTGAGTAGAACTGGAGAGCTTCGGCTATTGGGCGGTATAGAAATGAAATAAATAAATAAATAAATAAATAAACTGTACATCATAAAACGCATAGGTGCAGGGCAGCGAATGAGTGGAAGCTTGCTCCCCACCCTTCTCCTCACTCCCATGCTCACTGTAGTTCAATGGAAGACAATGAATTACTTCTGAGTAGACATGTTTAGCCAACACCTCTCCTCGTGTCCAGCCTTTTTCAGAGGGAATAAGGGTCATTTGGGGGCAAATCCCATTAAAAATCATTAAAGTTATGCAGACCTTCCTTCTTTCGTAAGAGCAGAGATTTAAAAGACACGCTTGCTCCCCGCCCCTGTCCTCACTCATGTGCTCAGTGACGTACAATGGACGACAATGAGTTACTTCTGAGTAGATATTCTCTCCTTGTGCCCATGCTTTCATGATGCAACTTTCCCTTCTGCCAATCAGTGCTGCTCCTCCCAGCCCACGCTGAAGCCAACTAAGATCACACAGATTCCCAAAGCACACTGAAGCCGCCACGACAGGAAAATCTGGCACAAAATACTTTTGCAAAAAAGAGGCTTTTTGGGTAGAAAAACCCGTGCTTGATGCGGACTGGGGATAATATCATCTGCCATGATCATCTGTGAGGCACAGTAGAACTGGAGAAAGTGCCCTATGTAGAAAGTCTCTCGAATTTACAGTTGCTTCCAATTGAACAAACACTGACACGCTTGACAGAAAGAAAAACTTCTGGATCTACAGACTCAAGACTCTTAGAATGCAATCCTATACATGTTTAGACAGAAAAATGTCCTGCAACTCCCAGCAGTCCTCAGCCAGCATGGCTTGCTAGAGCATACTGGTAGTTGTAGGACTTTTTCTGTCTAAACATGCTTGGGTTATGCCTTTAGTCTGTATGGCCTTAACCTCGGGGAGAATTCATAAGCTTTATAATACTCACATTTCCGGTTTTTTTCTTCTTAAGAATTTTCCTTTCTCAACAGTTTGGAATGCTATTTAACATCACAACTACCAATGAGGGTGGAAGCCAAAATGTTTAACACTAATTATATTTTGAAATTGTTCTGATGTTAGTCTGATTTGGGGTAGACCCCATGTAAAGCAGTCAGATTGGATTTATATATTTATACACACACACACACACACACACACACACGAAGGTGATTTCTACCAAATGGTACCAGTTTCAGGCATGTACCTTATGATGTAATTAATAGCCCCTTTTTGGAGGGGTCAGAAAGGGAATACACCCCAACAAAGTCAGTCAGATTGGACAGTCTGGAATTATATACAGAATTCCCCAGCAGATGCTGCTTGTTTCATCCATGTACTTATGCTGTAATTATTAGCCCCAGAAAGGGGTTCGGGGGGCTGCCACCCCTAAACAGTTGCTCATAAGACTGGCAGATTTAGAGATGCTACAAGTTTTGTAAGACATCGAGATAGTCAAACTTTTTGTATCTTTGCTTTGACGGGGCTCTTGGACTATATGTACATAATTCTTTGGATCCTTATAATTTATCTCTTGAGTCTTGACAAAAGCAGGCAGAAACAAGCTGATTCTGATGAATAATAGACATTGTTCTTTTGTTAGTGCCATAACTAATCATTTCTGCACTCAGAACAGTATGGAATGAAGCCACAGAGAAGTGACAACAATGCTGTGCCCGTAGTATGAAGCCTAAGACAAGAGAGCCACCCTGGTATGAACTTGAAAGGAGTGATTAGTAAGATTTGGAGCAAATTGTGATTGGTTGTGTACGTTTTCAAGGCAATGCTGTTGAAATTCCAAACTAGCAATCCCGACTAGCACTTTTTGCTAGTCTGACTGATTACTTTTGCAGCTCCACCACTGAGTCAGCTTGGAAACTATGGTGTAAAAATATCTGCTGGTTATTGCTATCCAATCCACAGTAGCTGACCAGTACCACATAAGTCTGGTTCTCTCCTCCCTCATCAGCAGTATTCATTGGTTGAATTAGTTTGATCACATATTTATCCAGCTTTAAACAGTAATGTGTGACCACCGTCCCTCCTTTGGACTGATTCATAATTGGGCTGGCTACTTTGTTCTTAAAAATTGGAAAATAGCTTAGTTATTTCCAGTTCCAAATTACAAGCCCATATTTATTCACATCACATTTCTGGTGACATTAAACCCAATTACAAGCCCATATTTGATCCCCTAGTATTCCTGATGACACTATACCACTCAGGGTGCCTGAGAAAATTACATTTCCCAGGGCCCCTGGCAGCTGAGATGTTGCCACGGAGTGTTCCAAGCACCAGGAAGGAAAAGATAAATTTTCCCTGCTTCTGCCACAGCCAGGTGAGTGGATGGGGTACAGAAGGAAAGTAGGAGTTTCTTCTATGGTGACTATTTCAAGGTGATTCCACATGATTCCATTTATTGTACAATCGCCCTCCCTCTTTCATAGAATTAATTGTATGGGGGTGCCAACATCATCTTCCATTTGTAACCCTCCTGTGCTTTCCCACCACTTTATCCATCTTTTTTCTTTCCACAGAAAATCCATTAAAGTGGAAAACATGGAATAGCTGTGCAGTGTCTTCTAACTGGTAGAGCTCGGAGCCCTCCATCTGGAAGCACCCACAGCCTGAGTAAGAAAAGAATTATGGGGTTGCAGTGCTTGCCTTAGATTGGAGATGAACATTACGAGTTGATGTGGTTCATATTTCCAACCAGGTAATTGTAAACCCCAGCAATATCAGCAGATGAACCTCACTGACGTCTTCAAGGTCCAAACTAAGCGTATATAGGGTTGCAGCCTTAGACTGTAGGGCAAAGCCAATAAAAAACCGTAAGACTGTCACTGCCTCATATATTTCCTTTATCTCCCACTTTGAGAACATGTTGAGTTGTCCCGAACATTACATAATTCAATGTTATTTTAAGAACAGTAGATATATTACATGATATTTGAGGCCTTGTTTGCATCCATCTAGGTTTCAACTCCCCTTCATGGATCACTGCCTTGTTGTGGCGAAGGGGCTTGCGTAACTCAGTGAAGACATTAAGCTATGCCGTGCAGGGCCACCCAAGACGGACAGGTCATGGCAGAGAGTTCTGATAAAATGTGGTCCACTGGAGAAAGAAATGGCAACCCACTCCAGTATTCTTGCCAAGAAAACCCCATGGAACATATCACAAGGCTAAAAGATATGACGCCGGAAGATGAGCCCCTCAGGTCGGAAGGTGTCCAATATACTACTGGGGAAGAGCAGAGGATATTTCCAAGTAGCGCCAGAAAGAGTGAAGCGGCTGGGCCAAAGCCGAAAGGACACTCAGCTGTGGATGTGTCTGGTGGTGAAAAGAAAATCCGATGCTGTAAAGAACAATATTGTTTAGGAACCTGGAATGTCAGATCAATGAATCTAGGTAAGCTGGAGGTGGTCAAACATGAGATGGCAAGATTGAACATCGACATCTTGGGAATCAGCAAACTAAAATGGACAAGCATGGGTGAATTTAATTCAGGTGACCATTATATCTACTAGTGTGGGCCAGAATCCCTTAGAAGAAATGGAGTAGCACTCATAGTCAACAAAAGGGTGGGAAAAGCAGTACTGGGGTACAATCTCAAAAACAATAGAATGATCTCAATACGAATCCAAGGCAAACCATTCAACATCACAGTACTTCAAGTCTATGCCCCAACCACTGAGGCCGAAGAAGAGGAGGTTGATCTGTTCTATGAAGACCTACAACACCTTCTAGAACTAACACCCCAAAAACATGTCCTCTTCATCATAAGGGATTGGAATGCTAAAGTAGTAAGTCAAGAAATCACCGGGATAACAGGCAAGCATGGTCTTGGTGTACAAAATGAAGCAGGACAAAGGCTAATAGAGTTTTGCCAAGAGAACACGCTGATCATAGCAAACACTCTTTTCCAACAGCACAAGAGATGACTGTACACATGGACATCACCAGATGGTCAATATCGAAATCAGATTGATTATGTCCTTTGCAGCCAAAGATGGAGAAGCTCTATACAGTCAGTAAAAACAAGACCTGGAGCTGACTGTGGCTCAGATCATGAGCTTCTTAATGCAAAATTTCGGCTTATATTGAAAAACGTAGGGAAAACCACTAAACCATTCAGGTATGACCTAAATCATATCCCTTATGAATATACAGTGGAGGTGACAAATAGATTTCAGGGATTAGACCTGATAGACAGCGTGCCAGAGGAACTATGGACGGGGGTCCGTAACATTGTTCAGGAGGCAGCAACTCAATCCATCCCAACGAAAAAGAAATGCAAGAAAGCAAAGTGGCTGTCTGATGAGGCTTTACAAGTAGCTGAGGAAAGAAGGGAAACGAAAAGCAAGGGAAAAAGGGATATTCATATATCCAACTGAATGCAGAGTTCCAGAGAATAGCAAGGAGAGACAAGAAGGCCTTCTTAAATGAACAATGCAAAAGGAAAACAATAGAATGGGAAAGACTAGAGATCTCTTCAAGAAAATCAGAGATCTCAAGGGAACGTTTTGTGCAAAGATGGGAATGATAAAGGACAAAGAAGGCAGGGACCTAACAGAAGCAGATGAGATTAAGAAGAGGTGGAAAGAATACACAGAAGAACTATACAGGAAAGATCTTAATGTCCCTGATAGCCATGATAGTGAGGTCACTGAACTTGAGCTGGACATCCTAGAGAGTGAAGTCAAGTGGGCCTTAGGAAGCATTACTAACAACAAAGCTAGCGGAGATGACAGTCTTCCAGCTGAGCTATTTAAAATCCTAAAAGGTGATGCTGTTAAAGTGCTGCACTCAATATACCAACAAATTTGGAACACTCAACAGTGGCCACAAGACTGGAAAAGGTCAGTTTACATTCCAATTCCAAAGAAGGGCAACGCCAAAGAGTGTTCAAACTACCGCACAATTGCGCTCATTTCACATGCCAGCAAGGTGATGCTCAAAATCCCACAAGCTAGGCTTCAGCAGTATGCAAACCGAGAACTACCGGAAGTACAAGCTGGGTTTTGAAGAGGCAGAGGAACTAGAGATCAAATTGCCAACTTTCGCTGGATCATGGAGAAAGCAAGAGAATTCCAGAAAAACGCCTATTTCTGCTTCATTGACTACGCTAAAGCCTTTAATTGTGTGGATCACAACAAACTGTGGCAAATTCTGAAAGAGATGGGAGGACCAGACCACCTTACCTGTCTCCTGAGAAACCTGTACGAGGGTCAAGACACAACAGTAAGAACCAGACATGGAACAACCGATTAGTTCAAAATTGGGAAAGGAGTACAACAAGGCTGCATATTGTTGCCCTACTTATTTAACTTATATGCAGAGTACATAATGAGAAACGCCAGGTTGGATGAATCACACGTTGGAATTAAGATTGCCGGGAGAATTATCAACAACCTCAGATACGCAGATGATACCAGCCTAATGGCAGAAAGTGAAGAGGATCTGAAGAGCCTCTTGTTGAGGGTGAAAGTGGAGAGTGCAACAGCTGGTCTGAAACTCAACATTAAAAAAACGAAGATCATGGCATCTGGCCCCATCACTTCCTGGCATATAGAAGGGGAAGAAATGGAAGCAGTGACAGATTTTACTTTCTTGGGCTCCAAGATCACTGCAGACGGTGACTGTAGCCATGAAATTAAAAGACACTTGCTCCTTGGGAGGAAAGCTATGGCAAACCTAGACAGCATAGTGAGAAGCAGAGACATCATCTTGCCGACAAAGGTCCGCATAATCAAAGCTATGGTTTTCCCTGTAGTAACGTATGGCTGTGAGAGCTGGACTATAATGAAGGCTGAGCGCTGAAGAATTGATGCTTTCAAACTGTGGTGCTGGAGAAGACTCTTAGGAGTTCCCTGGACTGCAAGGAGGTCAAATCAGTCAATCCTAAAGGAAATCAACCCTGAGTGCTCATTGGAAGGACAGATATTGAAGCTGAAGCTCAAATATTTTGGCCACCTAATGCGAAGAGACAACTCTCTGGAAAAGACCCTGATGCTGGGAAACACTGAAGGCAAAAGGAGAAGGGGATGGCAGAGGATGAGATGGCTAGATAGCATCACTGATGCAATGAATATGGACTTGAGCACACTCCGGGAGAGAGCACAGGACAGGAAGGCCTGGCATGCTATGGTCCATGGGGTCACAAAGAGTCAGACATGACTGAATGACTGAACAACAACAAGGTTTCAACTGGGGTATGCGCCCTATTGTCCCATTTACTAGTCCTCCCTCATTTTGCATAGGCAACTGCTTTTGAAATTGAGGGGCTTTCAAAAGTTGTTTATGATATCAAACACCTTCTTGGTAGTGGCCCTGATTGTGTAATGGTCTCCCCAGTTATGTCCACCTGGTGCCAACATTGTTATCTTTTTTGCACCAGGTTAAGATTTTCCTCTGCTCCCAGGCATTTGACAGCATATGACAGGCCGTTTTAATGTTAGTTTTTTAAATCAGGTCCTGGTAGTTTGATTCTTAAATGTTTTTAACTGTTTCAAACAGTTTTACATTGTTGTGTGTTAAAGGTTTATAGTATGTTTTAGCATTTGCAAACCATCCAGAGACATTTTATTAGACATTGGGTTGGATGCAGTAAGTCATGCTTTGGTTCCATTGAAATCAGTGGGACAAGTTACTCATGACCAATTTAAAACCCACTGATTTCAAGGGGACAAACTTTGTATGTTTAGTCAATGGGACAAACTTTGTATGGATCCAGCCTGTTGGTTTATAACTAAATAAAGCCAGGAGTATAATCCAAAATCTTTGATCATGTAGTCCACATGGAGGATTTTATCTTCTTACAGTGCAATCTTACTTACATGTAAATAAGTAAGCCTCACTGGGCTAAATCCAATGTTATACAAGTGGACTTCTGCTCACACAACAGGAATTTCCCTTCTCTTCCTTCCCCCAGCAGTCCCCCAAATCTGCTCCAGAGACTGCAGCAGATTTGGGATGCACACAGGGCACTGTAGGGGAGAGCAGAAATTTGATCTGCCAGTAGCATCTATACCACTGCCAAGACAGCATTGGATTTGTTGTTGTTGTTGTTCAGTCGTTCAGTCGTGTCCGACTCTTCGTGACCCCATGGACCATAGCACGCCAGGCCTTCCTGTCCTGTGCTCTTTCCCGGAGCATGCTCAAGTTCATATTCATTGCATCCGTGATGCTATCTAGCCATCTCATCCTCTGCCGTCCCCTTCTCCTTTTGCCTTCAGTCTTTCCCAACATCAGGGTCTTTTCCAGAGAGTTTTCTCTTCGCATTAGGTGGCCAAAATATTGGAGCTTCAGCTTCATTATCTGTCCTTCCAATGAGCACTCAGGGTTGATTTCCTTTAGGATGGACTGATTTGACCTCCTTGCAGTCCAGGGGACTCATAAGAGTCTTCTCCAGCACCACAGTTCGAAAGCATCAATTCTTCGGCGCTCAGCCTTCCTTATAGTCCAGCTCTCACAGCCATACATTACTACTGGGAAAACCATAGCTTTGATTAGACGGACCTTTGTCGGCAAGATGATGTCTCTGCTTCTTACTATGCTGTCTAGGTTGGCCATAGCTTTCCTCCCAAGGATCAAGCGTCTTTTAATTTCATGGCTACAGTCACCGTCTGCGGTGATCTTGGAGCCCAAGAAAGTAAAATCTGTCACTGCTTCCATTTCTTCCCCTTCTATATGCCAGGAAGTGATGGGGCCAGATGCCATGATCTTAGTTTTTTTAATGTTGAGTTTCAAACCAGCTTTTGCACTCTCCTCTTTCACCCTCAACAAGAGGCTCTTTAGATCCTCTTCGCTTTCTGCCATTAGGGTGGTATCGTATCACAGCATTGGATACAACCCACTAATTTCCATTGGACTTATTCCCAGGTAAGTGTGTTTAACATTGCTGTGTTAGAGACACAAGATGGATTTTTGTTTGGTTTTTCCTGTCCACATGCATGAACTCCTTGCAAGGAAGCTCATTTATATCCTGATAAAACTATAAAATAAATACATACATACTAAATAAGACCACTTATTGGAAGGCTAAGTATTCAGAACTTTCCTGAAGCAGAGGCTGGTGGTTACTAGACAAATTAGTGTTCTCCATAAGATAGAAAGTAAATGTCCATTCTGACTGAGTCATAAATCTGAGAACTGAACACAATTTATTTCATAATTCATAATTTAAGAACAGAACAGGTTGCAGGGATCAGCTATTTGGAGGGCATAATATAGATATACAAGGTCACCTGGGCTCAGTGGATGATCCTAGTAAGATACATGATGGCATCTCTTAGATTTTAGTACCTGCAGAGGTGCCACTAAGGCTAGACCACCAGGCAAAGATCCAGGAGTCACAGCTTGGAGGACCCCTAAATGCAGTCTCCCAGCAGCACTTACTCCCCCTACCGGCACTCTGCTTGCTCTTCCCTCCTCCACTGATGCTCCAACTGCTGCCCCCCAACACTATTTTCACTCTCCCCTCTCGTCATTTCCCCCCAATCAGAGGCACCTTTTCTTTCTATTGTTTTTAAATTTCCTTTTAACTTTTAAAACAGTTTGGGACTTTGGGTACACTGTAGAGGAAGCTGCCAGTCACTCCTGGCATCTTAATTTCCCCAGGTGGCCTCTAGTAGACCACATGGGCCCAGAGGCATGACAGGGAAAGAAATGCCAGCTGGAATTGCAGCTTTTCTCTGCTGTGTGCCCACACTCTTCTAAAAGTTAAACAAGAAATCTGGTAAGGTGGGGAGAGTTAGTGGGGGAGCATTAGAGGGAGATGCTAAGAGAGTGAGAGTGAGGGAGAGGGAGAGCAGGGGTAGGGTTGAGAGAGAGAGAGAGAAAGAATGCTGTGCTGCCTGCGGTGCATGGGTTGCAAGGTGGTGGGGGAGCATCAAGGGAAGTGAAACCAAGGGTGGGGGAAAAGGAGTGCCACCCAGGAATGTATGTGTGGGCCCCAGACAGCATCTTGCCCAGGGCACCCTCAACCTTGGCAGTGCCTCTGAGCACCTGTGATTCCTTGCTATTCCTGAGGCCAGTAGGAAACGCACAACAATAAACACAATGCATGACCTACTGTCTCTTTTATGTATAATATTTATAACACAAAAATCAGCGATTTTATCCCATGATTCTTTCTTTTTAATAGAGAAGCAGCGTGTTACTCAGTGTGTTTGATAGATGGCTATTGTTAAGTTTTAAGAGATCCAAAAGGTAGGCTTTGCCATGATTGACTGATTATATTTTATTTTTAGTGTACCCAATAACAAATGCTCTTTGGGTAGATTACATGATAAAATAATAAAAACAGTAGACGATAAAAACAACAGTAATAGGCAGCACACAAAGAAACAATACAATATATAAAAGCACCCATTTAAGCACACTAGAAGCAAATTTAAACTATAAAATCTAGAATCTAAATTCCCAAATGCCTGGATGAAAAGGAATGCCTTTGCCTGGCACTGAAAAGATCAGCGTGTGGTGCCCGGTGAGCCTCCATGGGTAGGAAATTCCCCACGTGGAGGAAATTCCACATGTGGGCTGCTACAACCAAAAAGGTGCTGTCTCTTGTAGCTACCCACCTACTGTAATTTCATTCAGTGGCGACAGCCAGATGTGGTCCTTCAAAGATGATCTAATGGTCTGGGCATGTACATATGAGAGCCAGTGTGGTGTAGTGGCAAGAGTGTTGGACTAGGAGCTGGGAGATCCAGGTTCTAGTCCCCACTCAGCCATGGAAGCTCACTGGGTGACTTTGGGCCAGTCACAGACTCTCAGCCCAACCCACCTCACAGGGTTATTGTTGTGAGGATAAAATGGAGAGGAGAAGGAGAATGTAAGCCGCCTTGGGTTCCTTGCAAGAGGAAAAAAGGCGGGGTATAAATGCAATCAATCAATCAATAGGTCCTAGGCTATTTAAGGATTTAAAAGGTCAACACCAACACTTTTAACTGGGCTCAGAAACTGACTGGAAGCCAGCTGATGAATCACTGGCATCACATTATCATATCGACCAATTCCAGTTAGTAGCCTAGCAGCTTTCTTTTGCTCTAACTGAAGTTTTCAAACCATTTTCATAGGTAGAATATAGTACCTAGGTAGAATACTACATAGGTTGAATATACTGCAATGCATCGCAGTAATCCAACCAGGTTACCAAAGCATGGATAAGTGTTGCTAGGTCATCTCTGTCCAGATAGGGTTGCAGCTGGTATATCAGCCTAAGCTGATAAATGGTGCTCCAAGCCACCGAGGCAACCTGTGCCTCAAGTGACAGACAGTGATGGGTCCAGGAGCACCCTCTTGATACCGAGCTCGAACCCACCTATGTTTAGAGTCAGCCTGAGTCTTTCTCCACTTACATTCCAGCAATCAACTTGATTGCTTTATTGCCTTCAGCTTTATTGCCTTCAGCTTCAAGGCATACCAAGGAGCTTGTTAGTCTCTGCCAAGGGGGAGATGGTGCTTGGGCATAATTGTGTCAAGCTCCATGTGCCATAGAGTGACCAGGGCTTCAACAGGAGCACCAGTCATACCAGGTGGAAAAAAAATCCTTCTCTGCCCTACAGAAGCCATTAGGATCCATTAGCCTAATGGAGGTTTCAGTCTAATATGCCCCCCCACCCTTGCAGATGGAGAAGCTGGTGAAAGTCTAAACCTCAACAGGTAGAGATCAAAGGGACAGGTCTTAAATTCCTGACTTTCAGATTGCCACCTTCCTGCCCAATCAAGAAAACCAAATTCAAAGTGTGACTTTAACTTTTTTTAAATATAAAGTCAGGTTATATTTAAAACATATACTTACTGTGGATTGGATCCAGACTAAGGCCACAATCCTATGAATACTTACCTGGAAATAAGCTCAGTTGAAGACAATGAGGCTTACATCTGCGCAAATATACAGAGGATTGCAGTGTAAGTTATCCGACCTTAGGTCCCATTGAAATTATGAAAAGTTAGTCATTCCTAAGGAGAGTCTAATTGATTTCAATGGTAACCAAGTTCAATAAACTTAACCTGGATCCAACCCAATGCACTACTTTGTACTTTATTATAAGCCAACATGGGTTAATTAACCCACAGTGTTCCAAGACACGTACCAGCTGTCATTTTGAATATGCAAGCCACAGCAGGGGTTTGCATGACACAACAAGCTGTGCAACCACTGCAGCTTGCATATTCAAAAAGGCGGCCGGCATGCATCTCGGAGCACCACAGGTTAATTAACCCATGGTGGCTTATTGTGACGTGCCAACCGAATTCAATATCTCACATGTAAAAAAAACCCTGTTTGAATAAACAAAATCTGACTTAATATTTTTAAAAATGGTTCTTTTAAAAAATCTTTTATTTTACCCACACTATAGCTAACTGTGAAGATGTTAGATTTACCACCCATGAAGTGGATGACTCAAATCTAAAACCATTAAGAACAGTTCATGCACTCAGTTACACATACCTGGTTTCTGACTCACCCAGAGGCAATCATTATAACATTACTACAATTGCTATTCACTGCAAAGTATACATCATGACCTCCTAATTCTTTCATCACTCCTTTCAGCTAATTACTAGATTCCATTGCAATATTTCACAGCTCCAAAAGACCAGTTCTTTTAAGGGTTGGTCCAGATGGCAGTTTCCCACGCTTATGATTTGGCACTGTACTGCAGAGCTAGGAGTCACGAAATGTAGTGGTGAAAGGCAGATACATTTTCTCATGAGACAAACCCATGATGAGATTAGAGTGCCAACTTGCTGTATATCTTTATGCCAATATACAATGAATTTGCATAATTTATCTGACTGCAGAACTTCAATTTTCAAAATAAATAATTATTTAGTTCTTTCTGTGACCCAAAGGTGTGTGGTTCGTTTTTGTGAACTGCCCAGAGAGCTTCAGTGGTTGGTTTCTATATTAGTATAGAAATGTAACAAATAAATAAATAAATGTCCTTCCAATGGGAGAAATTCCTGTTTATGAAGTGTGTCATATTTATATCCAATATCAATGCATATAGGGCAAGTGTCAGCTGGCCCTGTGGACCAGTGCCAATCCCACCCCACCCTACCCTGTGTATATGGGCTAATGAAGCTGGAAGCATCACAAATAGAATGCCTATTTCTTAAAAGGGCTTTGGAGACACTGTGTTACCATGGTTCTGGTCCTACCTGCAGGGTCAATTTCAGAAATTAATGTTGGGTGACTATTCCCTGACTCCTTGGCAATTGAACGATGGGGTTCCACAGAATACCATCTTATACCCAATGTTGTTTTAACATCTATATGAAGATGCTGGGAGTGGTCATCACAGGATTTCGAGCAAAGTGCCATCAGTATGCCAATAACACAGCTCTATCTCACTGTGACATCTGAATCAGGTGAGGCTGTGCAACTTATGGATCAGTCCTTAGACTCAGTGATGGGCTGGATGAGGCCAATAAACTGAAGCTGAATCCTGGCAAGACAGAGGCCCTGTGGGTGAGTTGTTCCTGAGTCTGGGAGATAGGTTTATTGCTTGTTCTGGATGGGGTTGCACTCCCTCAAAAGATCAGGTTCATAGTCTGAGTGTGCTCCTGGGTTCACTTCTATTGCTCTTCTGGTATGTCAGCTAGGCCTCTCCTGGACAGGGCTGACTTACTCACAGTTATACAAGTGCTAGTAACCTCAAGAATGGAATACTGCAACACACTTTATTTGGGGCTGCCCTTAAACTTGATTTGGAAGCTGCAGCTAATGCAGAATGCAGCACCTTGGCTATTGTCAGGAGCTGCCCCTTTTCAGCATGTAACTCCTTTGTGGAGTAAATTACATTGGCTGCTTATTTCCTACTGGGCCAGGTTTTTGTTTTGGTGTATAAAGTCTTAAACAACTTGGGGCCACATTATTTGAGAGGGCACCTTCTCCCTTACTATCTTCCCTGGTCACTGAGGTCATCAGATGAGGTACTCCAGATGGTTCCAAATGGATGTGCAATCTGTTTGGAGACCACTGGGAATACAGCCTTCAGTGTTTTGGGTCCCTCTGTGTGGAACTCTGCCTGTTGATGTCAGGCAGGCACCAACATTGTTTTGTTTTTGGTAGCTGCTGAAGACATTTTTATTTAAACAAGCCTTCCTAGACTGACCAGCCACAGTTTTATTGGCATAATTTGATTTTTAAATATTTTAATTCTGTATTTTGATTCTTTCTTTTTATTCTTCACTGAACAGGAATCTTATTAGATACAGAACAGTATATAAATTATATAAATTAATAAACTAATTAAATAAATGGAGAGCTCTCTGTACTAAGGCAAGGCTTTCATAAGTGTCAGACCCTCAGGAGTGCTTTTTTTCAGTAACATGGTTCACGTGTAATGGCTAACTATGTGTTGTTTAACCCATATTTAGCTGTAGCCTCACAGCAACAAATAAGCATGTTCCTCCCCACAGACTTGTCACTTCCATTTTCCTAAACGCTTTATTGTTTTTTTGTTGTTTTGTCTCAGTACAGAAACTCTGGGTTGTTTGGGGTTTAAACAACCCAGACTTAACCCAACAATAAACCATGGATTAACTCTGGGTTTTTTAATCCCTAAACGTTCAAGAGTTTCTGCGTTCAGACATAACGTTCAGATGTTTAGGATAGCAGAAACAGGTGAGTGGATGGGAACCAGCACACTTGCTCACTCCTGCGTGCTCACAAACAACCCATGGTTTGTTAACCATGGGTTGTTTGATTGTGGGAACCGGGTCATAGCTTCCAGTTTCTGCAGTTTGTACATACAGGTCTGCACTGGTTCATAGGACTGCCACTGATCAAGCTTAGCTATGTAATGTGTAGTTCTGGCTGCTTATTCTCACCATTGTGGTATCTAAGCAACTCCCACAGAACTTTCCACCCAGCTTTGGTCAGCAATGACATGGACAGACAGCATTTCGCATTCCATCTTTGTGTTAGATCTCATTCTTCCATCAGTTGCTAGTAACGCTTTCGAGTGCCTCATAGATATAAATATCTACCAGCATACAGCAATTCTATATGAGAAGTGACCATCCTTTCAATATTCAGGCTCATATACACAGAAGAGAGAATGTCAGCAGCTACAATTTGCCATATCACAGTGCCACAGAAGTCTGAAAAGTGGCACCACCTGCAACAAACAAACCCCTCATCCACACACCCGTCAAAGTTACAGAAGCCTAATTGCACAATCCTATGCATGTCAACTCAGAAGTAAATCCCACTGTGTTCAGCTGCTTTTACTTCCTAGCAGATGTGTTTAGGATTGCAGCCCCACGTTTGCAAGACTGGTCATCCGTGCTCTAGATAAAGACAACTTGTCTGTCTTCCCTAGACCTACAGAACAAGTCAACAATCTACCTCCTGACAGCTGTAGATGATACCAGTTCTGGCCTCCACTGACAAGGGCAATGTATATTCTGCTATGCCCCTGACAATCCACAAGTACAGCATTTGCTATCTAACATACAGTTCAATATCTTGGGAATATGAGTTTTCAGAAAACGCATTTCTAGCACTAACATTTGTTTTTAAAAGATTTAAAATGTCTACAATCCCCATCCCTTTATTTACCCAGCACACCTCTATTTTTCAAAAATTCCAGTAATTTGCAATCTAGCTAATAGAAACATAATTTATGATAACAAACAATTGCTTTGCATAATTTATTCCAAATGCAAATTGCTTCTGTTTTTAAGGGATAGTTCAACTGAATAGTTCAGTTCTTTCTGTGACCCTGAACTTCACATATCCAGATTCTTGGACTCAATAAGTCCTTGTCTTTGAAGAGTATGAAATTTGCATCTAATATTAAAGCATAAGTAACAAATGTATATAGTTGTCTGCTAAAATTTCAGCTTTCTTGCTTTGGTACTTGATTTATCTTGTTTGCTTGTGTATACAAAATTTTGAAATTCTGAAAATTAAAGTATTTGGAAGTAGATGTGTATGTAAAAATACTAGGTGCTTACTACATATTTAAAATATGTCTTAAATATAATCTTTCAAATTTCCCTCATAGGGTGTGACAGCTACTGGATATCATGAAAGCAGTTTCCTCAGACTACTTGTTCATAACCCACTATGATAGTTCATCTCTTATTGCAAAACTGTTCTTTTCCAGCTGACAAATTTGGGCACACACTCCTTCTACACATGATAAAACCACGACAGAGAGAATGACAGATAATTCATGGGATCTTACTTAAATCCACAAGCCTGCCCCACTAAGTTCTCACAAATTATGCCAATCATGCCCTATAAAAAGAGTAGAGGGCAGTAACAAAAGTGCAGGGGCTGGGCCCCCTCTAATTCATGCCAGGACTGGCTGGCAATAGAAGGGAAGCATATTCGGTACCGTATTTTGAAAGGTGGTGGAACCAAGAGGCTGTTTGAGGCAAGGGAGCCAAGTAAAACATGTGTCAGAGTGCTGTATAACAGAGGTGGGCAGAAGGTAGATCTAGATCTGCTGATAGATCTCTAGATGATTTGCAGTAGATCAGCAATCAAGTCTATGCCCCAACCACTGAGGCCAAAGAAGCTGAAGTTGATCGGTTCTATGAAGACCTACAACACCTTCTAGAACTAACACCAAAAAAAGATGTCCTTTCATTATAGGGGAATGGAATGCTAAAGCAGGAAGTCAAGAAATATACAGTCAGTAAAAACAAGACCTGGAGCTGACCGTGGCTCAGATCATGAGCTTGTTGTTGCAAAATTTCAGCTTAAATTGAAGAACGTAGGGAAAACCACTAAACCATTCAGGTATGACCTCAATCATATCCCTTATGAATATACAGTGGAGATGAGGAATAGATTTAAGAGATTAGACCTGATAGACAGAGTGCCTGAGGAACTATGGATGGAGGTCCATAATATTGTTCAGGAGACAGCAACTCAATCCATCCCAAAGAAAAAGAAATGCAAGAAAGCCAAGTGGCTGTCTGAGGAGGCTTTACAAGTAGCTGAGGAAAGAAGGGAAGCGAAAAGCAAGGGAGAAAGGGGAAGATATACCCAACTGAATGCAGAGTTCCAGAGAATAGCAAGGAGAGACAAGAAGGCCTTCTTAAATGAACAATGCAAAGAAATCGAGGAAAACAACAGAATGGGAAAGACTAGAGATCTCTTCAAGAAAATCGGAGATCTCAAGGGAACATTTTGTGCAAAGACGGGCATGATAAAGGACAAAGAAGGCAGGGACCTAACAGAAGCAGATGAGATTAAGAAGAGGTGGAAAGAATACACAGAAGAACTATACAGGAAAGATCTGAATGTCCCTGATAGCCATGATAGTGTGGTCACTGAACTTGAGCTGGACATCCTTGAAAGTGAAGTCAAGTGGGCCTTAGCAAGCATTACTAACAACAAAGCTAGTGGAGATGACAGTATTCCAGCCGAGCTATTTAAAATCCTAAAAGATGATGCTGTTAAAGTGCTGCACTCAATATGCCAACAAATCTGGAACACTCAGCAGTGGCCACAAGACTGGAAAAGGTCAGTTTACATTCCAATTCCAAAGAAGGGCAATGCCAAAGAGTGTTCAAGCTACCGTACAATTGCACTCATTTCACATGCTAGCAAGGTTATGCTCAAAATCCTATAAGCTATGCTTCAGCGGTATGTGAACCAAGAACTACTGGAAGTACAAGCTGGGTTTCGAAGAGGCAGAGGAACTAGAGATCAAATTGCCAACATTCACTGGATCATGGAGAAAGCAAGACAATTCCAGAAAAACGTCTATTTCTGCTTCATTGACTAGTTTTGACCTATTAAGCCTTACACAGCTTGGGATTGCAATACCTGTTGGAGCGCCTCTCCTGACATGAACCTACCTGTACACTATGCTCATTATCTGAGGCCCTCCTCTGAGGAAAGGTTGGAGGACTGCAACAAGGGAGAAGGCCTTCTCTCAGTGGTGTCCCCTGCCCAGTTGTGGAATGTTCTCCCCACGGAGGTCTGCCTGACACCAATTGTAATCTTTTTGGCACCTGGTTAAAACTGTTCTCTAGTCCCAGGTACTTGACGGCATAAGATGGTTTTTTTTAATGTCAGGCCCAGCATCTTATTAGAACTGTTTTTTAAATGGTTTTAAATTGCTTTTAGATTTAGTATATTAAAGTTTTTATATTATGTTTTATTTATTTATTCATTGCATTTATATCCCGCCTTTTTTCCTCTTGCAAGGAATCCAAGGTGGCTTACATTCTCCTCCTCCTCCTCTTCTCCGTTTTATCCTCACAACGACAACTGTGTGAGGTAGGTTGGGCTGAGAGTCTGTGACTGGCCCAAAGTCACCCAGTGAACTTCCATGGCCAAGCAGGGACTAGAACCTGGATCTCCCAGCTCCCAGTCCAACACTCTAGCCACTACACCACGCTGGCTCTTGTTATGTTGTATTTTGGGGTTGTAATTTTTGTGAACCACCCAGACAACTTTGGCTACTGGGCGATATAGAAACGACATAAATGAAATGATTGGAACTTATTTATGTGTTTAGTTGCAGAGATTTGGGAGATAGAAGACCAGTCCAGTAAACATATTGAAGTCAGATCACTAGGTAATCCTTACAGCTTTCCTTACTTATCAGTCAAAGAGGGTACCTTTCTACTGCCACCACATCTGATACACCATCCTCTCTGAAGATACATCTGGATGTGCTAAACATGATACTTCTTTATCAATGCATTGCTTTGTTGTTGCCTCAGAAAAAAAGACATAGGACATTTGATAACCACTGCACCCTTGGAACTATTAGTAGACTATAGAAAATAGAGGTGCATAGTATTTTTCTCCTTGGCATCATTCTAGAAACCTTGGGGGAAGCATCCTTGAAAATATGGGTTAACTGGTAAGAGAACACATTGCCATAGTTGTATTTCACAAAGCATCTGGTTTGAATCTCATGTTACCATTTTTCTTTTAGTATTATAATAAAAGCATTTGTTTTATTGTAGTTTCAGCATGTAAAAATGAAAACATTTGTCCATTTGGGCTTGAAAGCATATAATATGGTCCCAGGTTCTCTGAGCTGGAACTTGAGCCAG
Organism: Heloderma suspectum; assembly: GCF_057233095.1. NCBI lineage: Eukaryota > Metazoa > Chordata > Lepidosauria > Squamata > Helodermatidae > Heloderma > Heloderma suspectum. Next base: position 71,868,268 of record NC_139460.1, on the reverse strand, counting down.
TAAATTAGCAGGAAGGTGACAACCTCTAGCTATTTGAACATTTGTGTTTATCGCTCTGGTGTGAAGAAAATGAATCTGAACTGTTCAGGACCATGAGGATGGTTTAATAGTCTTGGTAGCTCTGGAGTCTTTTGGTGGTGTGTTAGCCACATTAAGATGTTTAGTACATGTTATGCACTTTGGTTGTTTCTGTTTTACAAAACAACTTGAATCTTGCAGTCAGATCCAGACAATACACAAATGACTCCAGGTTACAATCAGTGAACTGAAGTCCAAGCAGCAGGTCAATTCACATGAGTAAAGATAAGTTTGCAGTTGGGCCTAAGGAGACTTTGGATTGGGATGCCACTGAATATTTATTGATGATGTTTCAATAATTTAACTTCCCATGAAGTTGACTATATTAAGTTTACTAGCTTCATAAATAACTATAAAGTATTTTATAATCAGTACACAATGATACTATGGTGTACAAAATGTTCCTTAAAATGACATTTTACAGGTCCTAATTTTTCATTATCATGTCTCTGGGGGCCAAGGTATATGCTATACCAAAAGACATGTAATGGTAGCCTTACAACTTCTTTCTTTTTTGAAAAATTTCTTTGAGTTATGGTGATGGGGAGTGGGAAAGCTTTTATTCACTGTAGGTTTTAATGATGTGCTTCCAAGGACACCACATGGTTGAAACTCTACTGGGGGTGGGGGGACCACATCAGAAAAGGGTAATTCAGAGTGAGGAACTGGTAGGTAGGGAAAGGGTGTATGTCCCTCTCTCCCTCCACTTTTCCACTCCTAATCACTCCCCAATGTGGCCTTTTAGAGGAAGGAAAGAACCATCAAGCTTCATTTATTTGTAAGATATAGTTTGGCTCTGATACCCATGATGTTACAGTAAATGAGAAGAACTCCTCCTCAACCCACAATGGTTCTAGTAGTTTGCCTTCCCCATCACCTTAGTCTGATGTAGCCTAAAGCTGTATTTCGGAATTACCTTTCTAATGTATAGAATTATTCATAGTATAATCAATGCAAAGTTTTCATTGTAAAGAAGAATGTAGTCTTTCACAGCTCTTCAATGGATGCTGTTTTCTAGATCAGAAGTGGCCAGAACATAGATCTCCAAATATTTTGCACTTCAGCTCCCAGCATTCCTGACCACTGGCCATACTGGCAGGGGCTTCTGGGAGCTGAAGTCCAAAACATCTGGAGATCTACCTTCTGGCCACTCCTGATCTTGACTATGAAACAGGATCTACATGTAAACGCTTCTTTGTTTTTTGATATTTGGACTGGATATATACTGTTAGACATATATTTTAATTCTTTTAAGTTCAAATAATGCACAACAGCTGCACAGCACAGAGATTTTCTTATGTTCTTAGCCTATAGAAATTCATGTAACTATCCAATATATGATTAAGACCATCTTTAAGAGTATCCGATTTACAGTGTTTCCTGCCTTTCAACTGAATGATCCTCAAGGCTCCTTAGAACAGAGCATAATAATAATAATGCATGCACACATGTACACCCCACCACCAGGTCTCATATAATGCAACATGCTAGATCATGGCTATGTTGCAATGGCTGAAACAAATAACCAGGACATACAAACGTTTGTTCAGAAATAATATACAATACACTCGCGAAGACCCATAGACCCACCAGGTATGCTCTCTCCCAGGAGGACAGATTAGAGACGTGACTGAAGGGTTGCCTGCACTCAAAAAGTCCACTGTCAGGTATCCCTTTCTTCTCATCCATGTGGGAACAAATGGAGTTACGAAGAAATCACGTCAGACTTTGAAGCTTTGGGAAGGAAACTCAAGAACTTTGGGGCCCAGATAGTTTTCTCATCCATCTTTCCAGTAGTTAGAAAAGGGACAGAAAGGGAAAGAGGAATACTCTGGGTGAATGACTGGCTACAAAGGTGGTGCCATCATGACAGATTTGGATTCTTGGACCACGGGCTATACTTCCTGAAGATGGACAGTTGGCAATGTATGGGTTACACCTCACAAAGGCTGGGAAGAATGTGTTTGGCCACAGCATGAAGAACTTCATCAGAAGGACTTTAAACTGAATCCTACGGTGGAGGGAGACGTAAAGCTGGGGGTAACAATGGATGAAGGCTCATGCACCACAACGAAGAGAACAGCTCTAATAGCGTCCAATAATAGTCTTCAGAAACATGTAGGAAGAAAGCCAGACTATAAAGCACATGGTCTTCAATGTCTATACACTAATGCCCAGAGTATGGGAAACAAGCAGAACGAACTTGAACTCTTAATACAGGATGGAAATTATGACTTGATAGGTGTAACTGAAACTTGGTGGGATGACTCCCATGACTGGAATACAGCAATTGAAGGATATAACTTGTTCAAAAAGAACAGAAGGAACAGAAAGGTAGGTGTGGTTGCACTATATGTTAAAAATACATATCTCTGCACAGAAACACAGGAGGATGAGCTGGGTAGACCCATCGAGAGCATCAGGGTTAAAATAAATGGAGCAAAGAATAAAAGGAACATGGCAGTTGGAGTCTACTACCAGCCACCCAATCAAGGAGAAGACAAGGATTAAACTTTTGAAAAGCAAATTGCCAAGGTTTCAAGGAAGCATAATGTTGTAGTAATGTTGTTGTTGTTGTTTATTCATTCAGTTGCTTCCGACTCTTCGTGACTTCATGGACCAGCCCACGCCAGAGCTTCCTGTTGGCTGTCACCACCCCCAGATCCCCCAAGGTCAAGTCCATCACCTCCAGAATATCATTCATCTTGCCCTTGGTCGGCCCTTCTTCCTTTTGCCTTCCACTTTCCCTAGCATCAGCATCTTCTCCAGTGTATCCTGTCTTCTCATTATGTGGCCAAACTGCTTCAGTTTTGCCTTTAATATAATTCCCTCAATTGAGCAGTCTGGCTTTATTTCCTGGAGTATGGACTGGTTTGATCTTCAAGGCACTCTCAGAATTTTCCTCCAACACCACAGTTCAAAAGCATCTATCTTGGTTCGCTCAGCCTTCCTTATGGCCCAGCTCTTGCTGTACTAATGGGGGACTTCAATTTCCCTGATATTTGTTGGAAGACAAATTCTGCAAAACATGGCCCCTCCAAGAGATTCCTGACTTGTGTTGTTGATCATTTCCTCCTACAGAAAGTAGAGGAAAGAACTAGAAGATCGGCTATCCTTGACTTGATCCTAACCAACAGAGATGACTTAGTGGATAAAGTAGAAGTTACAGGAACTCTTATTACGGGAGATGACTTAGTGGATAAAGTAGAAGTTACCGAGTGCAGTCAAACATGTACCCTGGATTTTAGGAAAGCCAAATTTAATAAACTCAGAACAATGATCAGTAAGGTCCCATGGCAAGCGACTCTAACGAGAAAAGGAGTCCAAGATGGGTGGGAGTTTTTAAAAAAGGAAATTCTCAAGGCACAATTAAAAACAATTCCAACAAGAAGAAAAGGCGGAAGACAACAGAAGAAGCCAATGTGGCTTCACAAAAAGCTTAGAGATAACCTGAAAACAACAAAGCACACATACAGGAAGTGGAAGGAAGGACAAGCAACAAAGGAAGAGTACAGGCAGGTAGCACAGAATTGCAGGGATGGCGTCAGGAAGGCTAAAGCTGAGAACCAGCTGAGGTTAGCAAGGGACGCTAAAAACAACAAAAACGCTTTCTTCAGCTACGTGCATAGTAAAAGGCAGAGGAAAGAAATGGTGGTTCAACTATTAAATAAGGATGGCAAAATGATAACAGATGACAAGGAAAGGCAGAAGTGCTCAATTCCTACTTTGGCTCAGTCTTCTTCCAAAAGAGGATCTATGAGTCCCCTGGCAAAGTACAGGCTGAAGAGGCAGGATTGCAGCTTGAGATTGATAGGCATATGGTCAAGGAACACCTAATTACTTTGAATGGTTCAAATCTCCACAGCCAGATGAACTGCATTCTAGAGTAATAAAGGAACTGGCAGAAGAACTCTGAGAACCACTCTATTATCTTTGAGAAATCATGGAGGATGGGTGAAGTGCCAGATGACTGGAGGAGGGCTCATGTTGTCCCTATCTTCAAAAAGGGCAATAAGGAGGAACCTGGGAACTACAGACCAGTCAGTCTGACATCAATCCCAGGGAAAATTCTGGAGCAGATGATAAAGCAGTCTGTAAGAACCTTGAAAACAATGCAGTGATTACACGAAGCCAACATGGATTTGTCAAGAACAAATCCTGCCAGATGAATCTGATCTCATTTTTTGATCAGGTAACCTCCCTTGTGGACTGTGGGAATGCTATGGACATAATATACCTTGACTTCAGCAAAGCTTTCGACAAAGTGCCCCATGATCTCCTGATGAGCAAACTAGCTCAAAGTGGGCTAGATGAAACAATGATCAGGTGGATTCACAGTTGGCTACAGAATCGGACTCAAAGAGTGCTCATCAATGGGATCTTCTCAAACTGGGGAGAGGTAATGAGTGGGGTACCACAGGGCTCAGTCCTGGGCCCAGTGCCCTTCAACATTTTTATTAATAAATTGGAGGAGGAGGTGCAGGGAATGCTGATCACATTTGCAGATGACACAAAATTGGGCGGGATAGCTAATACTTTGGAAGACAGAAACAAAATTCAAAGTGATCTTGGTAGGCTGGAACGCTGGGCAGAAAACAACAGAATGACATTTAATCGAGATAAATGCCAAACTCTGCATCTAGGAAAAAGAAACCAAATGCACAGTTACAAGATGGGGGATACGTGGCTCAACCACACTACAAGCGAGAAGGATCTTGGAATTGTTGTAGATCACAAGCTGAATATTAGCCAACAATGTGATGTGGCTGAAAAAAGGGCAAATGCTATTTTGGGCTGCATTAATAGAAGCATAGCTTCCAAATCCCAGGAAATACTAGTTCCCCCCTACTCAGCACTGGTTAGGCCTCATTGGGAGTACTGTGTCCAGTTCTGGGCACCACACTTTAAGAAGGATGCAGACAAGCTGGAGAGGGTTCAGAGGAAGGCAACAAAGTTGATCAGGGGACTGGAAACAAAGCGCTATGAAGAGAGACTGAAAGAACTGGGCATGTTTAGCCTTGAGAAGAGAAGACTAAGGGGAGATATGATAGCGCTCTTCAAGTACTTGAAAGGCTGTCACAGAGAGGAAGGCCAGCATCTCTTCTCGATCAGCCCAGAGTGCAGGAGATGGAATAATGGGCTCAAGTTACAGGAAGCCAGGTTCTGGCTGAACATCAGGAAAAACGTCTTGACTGTTAGAGCAATACAACAATGGAACCAATTACCTAGGGAGGTAGTGGGCTCTCCTGCACTGGAGGCATTCAAGATCAAGTTGGACAGCTATCTGTCAGGGATACTTTGACTTAGATTCCTGGGGGTTAGACTCGATGGTCTTATAGGCCCCTTCCAACCCTACTGTTCTATGATTCTATGGTAATTTGTTCTAGAAATTTAGAAATAACATAGAGCTTGCTAGTAATTTGTCCTAGAAATTTCTTACCACAGTCTATATGTTTTACATCCGAGCCATTCCAAAGGTTCCAGTTTGCCATATGTAGGTAGGGAAAGAGTATTAGGGTGTCACCTAGTGGAATGTGCACATTCCCTATACCAAAAAAAAAAAAGCAGGTCAAGAAATAAAATTTAAAAAGTGGGGGCAGAAGCTTTGAATGACATGCATTCGGCACACACAATAAAATGGAATGGAGTTGTGCTACACACACACACACCACATAATTACACTAGGCATCATGAAGGCTTCAAGAATGCATTATTTTCCCCACCCCATCATGTCTGGTTTTGAGAATGCATTCATGTCACATAATATATGGGGAATGAAGAAAGGCTGTCAAAATGATGTGCCTAAAATGTGCCTGAGAAACTAAAGTATATTCACTGTTCAGATATCATGCAATTAATATTTCTAAGGACATCCATTTTTAAATGATTTGAAATGTTTTTTTTAATTTAAGAAAAGCATCTCTCATTAAAAATAAATGGAATAAAATGATATACTGTATAGTCAGCATCTGCCAGTGACAGTCAACTATAGGAGATGTTGCATGGCTTTTAACAGGCCATTAAAATGCCTGTATATTATTCTTTTAAAGAAAAAGGGGTTTCTTTAATGTTTTTATATTCACCAGCATTAAAAATGACAGTAGCAATTTGGACATGGAAAGAATTACATAAATTAACCATCCTATTTCTTTGACTGAATTACTAGTCATATTTAACAAAGCCTCCATTTATGGGCTGAAGAATTGCAGAGAATTAACCTTCTGTCAAATGCAAGGTAGAAAGTCAAAAAACTGAAAATGATCTGCTTATTTGCCACGTTCAATTTATGATGAAAGCCTTTCTCAAACTAACCTAGCTCAGAAGACTCTTATGAAGCTAAATTCCTCAAAGGATGGTCTGAATACAAATGTTAAAAAAGAAAAGGTGTGGATTGTATCCACCTCATTGTCAGTGGATGCACGCTACTGGCAGAATGGATTTCATCCCTCTTCCCACTGGAATCCCCTGCATTCCCCCTGCTCCTGAATCTGACCCAATGGATCCTACAGAGCAGATTTGGAGAGGAGTGGTGGAGGGAAAAGGAGAGGAAATCTTATGCATTTGGAAATCTGCTCATGCAACATTGGCTGTCAACCTGTATATACATTTGGGCCTCAATCATTTTTTGAATACACAGTGACCTCGTTTGCACAATTGCGGCATGGTTAACAAGCCATAGTGACTTATTTCCTTCTCTGTGATTGTGTGAACCGGCCTGATGTGTAGAATGTTCCTTTAGCTGAAAGATATATTTAAAATGTTAGAGTATTGTGACACCTTAAAGGAGGAATGCAGAACATCTTTCAGCCCAAGAACTGAATTCCATTATGGACCAACTTTTGAGGGGTGCATTCAAGTGGTGGGTGGGACTGAGGACAAATGGTGCTGGAACCAAAGGGAAAAGAGGCAGGACCAGAGCTTAAAGCCAGTAACTAAGGCTTAGGAATGGTATTTCAATATTTGAGAATGGAGAAAAACCTGAACCAAAGCCAAAAAACCACCAAACAATTGGTGGTTTGGGAAAAGGGCTTGGCCACCTGGGGAAGCCTGGAGGATAGCTTGGGATCCCAAGAGGGTCAGATTTCACTTCCGGGCCTTAAAGACAAACAAATCTATTCTGGCATAAGCTTTCGTGGACTATAGGCTGGTATAGTTCATGGAGGATAAGACCACCAACAGCTACTAGACATGATGGCTATATACTACATTTAGTATCAGAGGCAGTATGCCTCTGTATACCAATTTCTGGGGAATATAAGCAGGATGGTTCTATTGCACACATGTCCTACTTGTGGGTTTCCCATGGACAGCTGGTTGCCACTGTGTGAATAGAATTCTGGACTAGATAGACCCTTGGTTATGTTCACTTCATCAGATGCAGCTGATGAAGTGGACTATAGTCCACGAAAGCTTATGCCAAAATAAATTTGTTAGTCTTTAAGGTGCCACAAGATTCTTTGTCATTTTGTTACAATAGATTACCATGGCTTGTTGTTGTTGTTGTTCAGTCGTTCAGTCGTGTCCGACTCTTCGTGACCCCATGGACCATAGCACGCCAGGCCTTCCTGTCCTGCGCTCTCTCCCGGAGCGTGCTCAAGTTCATATTCATTGCATCCGTGATGCTATCTAGCCATCTCATCCTCTGCCATCCCCTTCTCCTTTTGCCTTCAGTCTTTCCCAGCATCAGGGTCTTTTCCAGGGAGTTTTCTCTTCGCATTAGGTGGCCAAAATATTGGAGCTTCAGCTTCATTATCTATCCTTCCAATGAGCACTCAGGGTTGATTTCCTTTAGGATGGACTGATTTGACCTCCTTGCAGTCCAGGGGACTCATAAGAGTCTTCTCCAGCACCACAGTTCGAAAGCATCAATTCTTCGGCGCTCAGCCTTCCTTATAGTCCAGCTCTCACAGCCATACATTACTACTGGGAAAACCATAGCTTTGATTAGACGGACCTTTGTCGGCAAGGTGATGTCTCTGCTTCTTACTATGCTGTCTAGGTTGGCCATAGCTTTCCTCCCAAGGAGCAAGCGTCTTTTAATTTCATGGCTACAGTCACCGTCTGCGGTGATCTTGGAGCCCAAGAAAGTAAAATCTGTCACTGCTTCCATTTCTTCCCCTTCTATATGCCAGGAAGTGATGGGGCCAGATGCCATGATCTTCGTTTTTTTAATGTTGAGTTTCAAACCAGCTTTTGCACTCTCCTCTTTCACCCTCAACAAGAGGCTCTTGAGATCCTCTTCGCTTTCTGCCATTAGGGTGGTATCGTCTGCATATCGGAGGTTGTTGATAATTCTCCCGGCAATCTTAATTCCGACCTCTGATTCATCCAACCCGGCATTTCTCATGATGTACTCTGCGTATAAGTTCAATAAGCAGGGTGACAATATGCAGCCTTGTCGTACTCCTTTCCCAATTTTGAACCAATCGGTTGTTCCATCTCTGGTTCTTACTGTTGCTTCTTGACCCTCGTACTGGTTTCTCAGGAGACAGGTTAGGTGGTCTGGTACTCCCATCACTTTAAGAATTTGCCACAGTTTGTTGTGATCCACACAATCAAAGGCTTTAGCGTAGTCAATGAAGCAGAAATAGACGTTTTTCTGGAATTCTCTTGCTTTCTCCATGATGCAGCGAATGTTGGCGATTTGATCTCTAGTTCCTCTGCCTCTTCGAAACCCAGCTTGTACTTCCGGTAGTTCTCGGTTCGCATACTGCTGAAGCCTAGCTTGTAGGATTTTGAGCATCACCTTGCTGGCATGTGAAATGAGCGCAATTGTGCGGTAGTTTGAACACTCTTTGGCGTTGCCCTTCTTTGGAATTGGAATGTAAACTGACCTTTTCCAGTCTTGTGGCCACTGTTGAGTGTTCCAGATTTGTTGGCATATTGAATGCAGCACTTTAACAGCATCATCTTTTAGGATTTTAAATAGCTCGGCTGGAATACTGTCATCTCCGCTAGCCTTGTTGTTACTAATGCTTCCTAAGGCCCACTTGACTTCACTCTCTAGGATGTCCGGCTCAAGTTCAGTGACCGCACTATCATGGCTATCAGGGACATTCAGATCTTTCCTGTATAGTTCTTCTGTGTATTCTTTCCACCTCTTCTTAATCTCATCTGCTTCTGTTAGGTCCCTGCCTTCTTTGTCCTTTATCATGCCCGTCTTTGCACAAAACGTTCCCTTGAGATCTCCAATTTTCTTGAAGAGATCTCTAGTCTTTCCCATTCTGTTGTTTTCCTCGATTTCTTTGCATTGTTCATTTAAGAAGGCCTTCTTGTCTCTCCTTGCTATTCTCTGGAACTCTGCATTCAGTTGGGTATATCTTCCCCTTTCTCCCTTGCTTTTCGCTTCCCTTCTTTCGTGAGCTACTTGTAAAGCCTCCTCAGACAGCCACTTGGCTTTCTTGCATTTCTTTTTCTTTGGGACGGATTTCGTTGCTGCCTCCTGAACAATGTTACGGACCTCCATCCATAGTTCCTCAGGCACTCTGTCTATCAGGTCTAATCCCTGAAATCTATTCCTCACCTCCACTGTATATTCATCAGGGATATGATTTAGGTCATACCTGAAAGGTTTAGTGGTTTTCCCTACGTTCTTCAATTTAAGCCGAAATTTTGCAAGAAGCAGCTCATGATCTGAGCCACAGTCAGCTCCAGGTCTTGTTTTGACTGACTGTATGGAGCTTCTCCATCTTTGGCTGCAAAGGACATAATCAATCTGATTTCGATATTGGCCATCTGGTGACGTCCATGTGTAGAGTCGCCTCTTGTGCTGTTGGAAAAGAGTGTTTGCTATGATCAGCATGTTCTCTTGGCAAAACTCTATTAGCTTTTGTCCTGCTTCATTTTGTACACCAAGGCCATGCCTGCCTGTTATCCCGGTGATTTCTTGACTTCCTACTTTAGCATTCCAATCCCCTATGATGAAGAGGACATCTTTTTTTGGTGTTAGTTCTAGAAGGTGTTGTAGGTCTTCATAGAACCCATCAACCTCAGCTTCTTCGGCCTCAGTGGTTGGGGCATAGACTTGAATTACTGTGATGTTGAATGGTTTGCCTTGGATTCGTACTGAGATCATTCTATCATTTTTAAGATTGTACCCCAGTACTGCTTTTCCCACCCTTTTGTTGACTATGAGTGCTACTCCATTTCTTCTAAGGGATTCTTGCCCACAATAGTAGATATGATGGTCACCTGAATTAAATTCGCCCATGCCTGTCCATTTTAGTTCGCTGATTCCCAAGATGTCGATGTTCAATCTTGCCATCTCATGTTTGACCACCTCCAGCTTACCTTGATTCATTGATCTGACATTCCAGGTTCCTAAACAATATTGTTCTTTACAGCATCGGATTTTCTTTTCACCGCCAGACACATCCACAGCTGAGTGTCCTTTCGGGTTTGGCCCAGCCGCTTCACTCTTTCTGGCGCTACTTGGAAATACCCTCTGCTCTTCCCCAGTAGCATATTGGACACCTTCCGACCTGAGGGGCTCATCTTCCGGCGTCATATCTTTTAGCCTTGTGATACGTTCCATGGGGTTTTCTTGGCAAGAATACTGGAGTGGGTTGCCATTTCCTTCTCCAGTGGACCACATTTTGTCAGAACTCTCTGCCATGACCTGTCCGTCTTGGGTGGCCCTGCACGGCATAGCTTATGGCTTCACTGAGTTACGCAAGCCCCTTCGCCACAACAAGGCAGTGATCCATGAAGGGGTTACCATGGCTACCCTCTGGAAATAGAGTTTAAAATGTTGATGACACCAATCCAGCCAAAGGTAGGTACTCTAAGTCAAACCGATTTGCATTCACATAAGTTTTTAAAGGACTTGCAGAGCAATTATATGGTCCCTGGGAGAGCATTCCAGGGACCATAGAATATAGCAGATTTCTTTTCTCAGAGCAGTAGTCACAGCTACAACCTCGAAGGGGAATTCCCCCCACCCCTTCCAGCTGCCACAGAAAGCACTGCAGCACCTTCTCTTCAGAGGTTGCCAGAATGTCCTCAGAGGAAGTCGGGAAGGGTTAAAAGGGTGTGTGCCAGGGTTTGGGAGGGAGTGGAGAGGACATGGAAATGCTGCATTCACAAGTCTCTCCATTTCCCCGCACCCAGGTGAGTGAATGAGCGAGCTGGACAGGCTCATAGACCCATCTAGCTCTAAAGAACAAAACAAAAGAATGGGAGGCTGTAAAGGCCTCTGTTCCTCTTCCTGCTCTGGCTGTCAGAACATAGGATAGACAGGATAGCCCTTAAGATTGTGCTCTTAGGCTGCAGTCCTATACTCCACTTACCTGGGGGTAAGGCAAACTGAATTCAATGGGTCTCACTTCTGAGTAGACATGCATAAGACTGCAGCCTTAATCTAAGATTGTCTACATGCTGGGCTGGTGGATGAACTGTACTTAAGTGTCTTACAATAGAAATTAACTACAAAATAAAATGGGAATTACTGGGACTGGGATGAAGGAAGGATGAAGTGTAGAAGTGCCCCTAAAGCTCTGCACCATTGTTCTCTAACTGTGAAGGAGAGATGCATGTTCAGGGCAAGAAACTACAGGCACGGCACTGCACTACTGGCTGCCTTTAAGAAGGCCGGTCACAGCCTCTGTCACTTTCTGGTCCAACCCTGTGGACCTTTCAGAAGGCCTACCTGTTTGGACTGGCCATTGGGTTCAGGCTTAAGTCAGGAAAGGGAAATGCCATTAAATCAGATGAATTCTTACTCTGTTTTGCTGTTTTTTTTTTCCTATTGTTACCTGCACTGAGCCTTCAAGGTGGGGTGGGCTAGACAGCTGAATAGAATAGTAGATAATTTCAGATGGCACAAACAAATAAGAGTTGGGATTATTATTTTTAACAACTGAAAATGCACAAAGAGAAAAAGTGGAAGGATATACAGGGTGCCATAGGGACCAGAAGGAAGGACAGTCCAGAGTGGAATGGCAGGGCCCATCTGAATCACCAGAAATAATAGATTCTGAAGTGGAAATGCAGTGATAATAATCATTCTTTGTCAACTCTGGACCTTGTAATTCCACTGATCAGTTTAGGCTCCACACATTCTACAATATACCCCGAAGCTGGGATTGCTGTTTTAGACATCCGCTTAACAGAAGCCAGGCCTATTTGGTTTAGGTTTTCTTTCCTTGAAAAAAAAACTTTCTTAAAAAATCCACCAGGAAAAAAACCTGCTGCTTTAAATTTAATGCAGAAAGTAACAGAACTTGACACCTTCCAGCATCTGTTACTCCAAGGTCAGACTAGCCTGCAAGGCACAAGGCAACTCTCCAGGACGCCCTTGGCTCCCAGCCAAACAGAACTTCAAAAACAAAACGAAAAGAATCTCCTATGTATTTCAAATGAGAGACCTATCACTTTGAAACTGCCAAGAGAGAGGCCTCACAGCTCTTATCCCCATCCCCAAGGATACATGCAGGGATATCCTCCCTTAATTTAAAAGCTTGAAGCTCTTTTCTTTTGATCATGCTGGCAGCAATGAGGAAAGCCCTAAAAATTAGTATGGATGTACACAGGGAAAAGTACAGTTTACAAAAAGTAGAGTTTTGCCAAGAGAACACGCTGATCATAGCAAACACTCTTTTCCAACAGCACAAGAGACGACTCTACACATGGACACCACCAGATGGTCAATATCGAAATCAGATTGATTATGTCCTTTGCAGCCAAAGATGGAGAAGCTCCATACAGTCAGTAAAAACAAGACCTGGAGCTGACTGTGGCTCAGATCATGAGCTGCTTCTTGCAAAATTTCGGCTGAAATTGAAGAACGTAGGGAAAACTACTAAACCATTCAGGTATGACCTCAATCATATCCCTGATGAATATACAGTGGAGGTGAGGAATAGATTTCAGGGATTAGACCAGATAGACAGAGTGCCTGAGGAACTATGGACGGAGGTCCGTAACATTGTTCAGGAGGCAGCAACTCAATCCATCCCAAAGAAAAAGAAATGCAAGAAAGCCAAGTGGCTGTCTGATGAGGCTTTACAAGTAGCTCACGAAAGAAGGGAAGCGAAAAGCAAAGGAGAAAGGGGAAGATATATCCAACTGAATGCAGAGTTCCAGAGAATAGCAAGGAGAGACAAGAAGATTAAATGAACAATGCAAGGAAATCGAGGAAAACAACAGAATGGGAAAGACTAGAGACCTCTTCAAGAAAATTGGAGATCTCAAGGGAACGTTTTGTGCAAAGACGGGCATGATAAAGGACAAAGAAGGCAGGGACCTCACAGAAGCAGATGAGATTAAGAAGAGGTGGAAAGAATACACAGAAGAACTATACAGGAAAGATCTGAATGTCCCTGATAGCCATGATAGTAATGTCCTTGATAGCCATGATAGTGCGGTCACTGAACTTGAGCTGGACATCCTCGAGAGTGAAGTCAAGTGGGCCTTAGGAAGCATTAGTAACAACAAAGCTAGCGGAGATGACAGTCTTCCAGCTGAGCTATTTAAAATCCTAAAAGATGATGCTGTTAAAGTGCTGCATTCAATATGCCAACAAATTTGGAACACTCAGCAATGGCCGCAAGACTGGAAAAGGTCAGTTTACATTCCAATTCCAAAGAAGGGCAACGCCAAAGAGTGTTCAAACTACCGCACAATTGCGCTCATTTCACATGCCAGCAAGGTGATGCTCAAAATCCTACAAGCTAGGCTTCAGCAGTATGTGAACCGACAACTACCGGAAGTACAAGCTGGGTTTCGAAGAGGCAGAGGAACTAGAGATCAAATCGCCAACATTCGCTGCATCATGGAGAAAGCAAAAGAATTCCAGAAAAACGTCTATTTCTGCTTCATTGACTACGCGAAAGCCTTTGATTGTGTGGATCACAACAAACTGTGGCAAATTCTTAAAGTGATGGGAGGACCAGACCACCTTACCTGCCTCCTGAGAAACCTGTACGAGGGTCAAGAAGCAACAGTAAGAACCGGACATGGAACAACCAAGTGGTTCAAAATTGGGAAAGGAGTATGACAAGGCTGCATATTGTCACCCTGCTTATTTAACTTATATGCAGAGTACATCATGAGAAATGCCGGGTTGGATGAATCAGAGGTCGGAATTAAGATTGCTGGGAGAATTATCAACAACCTCTGATATGCAGACGATACCACCCTAATGGCAGAAAGTGAAGAGGATCTAAAGAGCCTCTTGTTGAGGGTGAAAGAGGAGAGTGCAAAAGCTGGTTTGAAACTCAACATTAAAAAAACGAAGATCATGGCATCTGGCCCCATCACTTCCTGGCATATAGAAGGGAAAGAAATGGAAGCAGTGACAGATTTTACTTTCTTGGGCTCCAAGATCACCGCAGATGGTGACTGTAGCCATGAAATTAAAAGACGCTTGCTCCTTGGGAGGAAAGCTATGGCAAACCTAGACAGCATAGTAAGAAGCAGAGACATCACCTTGTTGACAAAGGTCCGTCTAATCAAAGCTATGGTTTTCCCAGTAGTAATGTATGGCTGTGAGAGCTGGACTATAAGGAAGGCCGAGCGCCGAAGAATTGATGCTTTCGAACTGTGGTGCTGGAGAAGACTCTTACGAGTCCCCTGGACTGCAAGGAGGTCAAATCAGTCCATCCTAAAGGAAATCAACCCTGAGTGCTCATTGGAAGGACAGATACTGAAGCTGAAGCTCAAATATTTTGGCCACCTAATGCGAAGAGAAAACTCTCTGGAAAAGACCCTGATGCTGGGAAAGACTGAAGGCAAAAGGAGAAGGGGACGGCAGAGGATGAGATGGCTAGATAGCATCACCGATGCAATGAATATGAACCTGAGCACACTCTGGGAGAGTGCGCAGGACAGGAAGGCCTGGCGTGCTATGGTCCATGGGGTCACGAAGAGTCGGACATGACTGAACGACTGAACAACAACAACAACACAGGGAAAATTCATGTACCAAATGCTGAGGCTTATCCATAGCATGGGATACTTTCTCTGAGAGGTCTAGCGAAGTAGTAGAGCCCTTTGGAAATCATGCAGTGCTCCTAAATCCTATACACAGCCTAGACAGATTAAAGCAAAAAGGGTTAGGGTGATATATATTACTGTTTAGTTCAAGAACGAGGCTTAGCAAAAAGGAAAAGGGGAAAAAAGCACCAGGTCTGACAGTCATTTCTAAATAACAGAAAGAAAGGTTTGGTACATTCTGAATAGTTGTCTAATTTAGTATTTTTTGACACATCTGTTTGATGCAACTCCTGATTGTGGTTCAAGCCCTGAAAATCCTCTTATACTGCATTGTGGCCATCGTCTTCTGGTAACCTGGTAGAAGCACTGGATCTGAAGTTTTCTGACACCAGTGCAATACCACCAAGTATGATGTTATACATTCACGGGGAACAAAAGCTGTATTCAGGCAAACTGGCTCACACATTCTTTTAACAAGCTCACTAGCTCTGTTCCCTAGTGTGGGATGTATGTATAAAGCAGGGATAGGCAACCTGGAACCTTCCAGGTGTTTTTGACTATAATTCTTATAAGTCCCAGCTAACATGTCCAATGTTCAGGGCTTATGGGAGTTGCAGTCCAAAACATCTGGGGAACACCAGGTTGCCTGTCCCGGGTGTACAGCATGCGTGTATAGCATGAATGACTGGAGGGTGGGAGCTTTCACACATACAGCTGTACAGACAAAGGCTTTCCTGCAATTTGGAAATTTGAAATTTGCAGTCAGGAACTCTTTGTTACTTGGGATTCCAGATCACATGGAAGCTTTTGCACATACAGATTTAGATGTGAAGGCAGATGTATGTGTGGATGCCTGGGCTTGAGGCTAGTTGGAATGTGCCACTTCCGGTGAGGGGCTAGTTCACATGCCCCCACTCGTACATTGAGAGAATGCATGAGCTGGTTTGCCTGAATTGGGCTAAAGACTCAGGACCGATTCATGCATAACCATTTACTGCAAGGAGATCCACAGTGACATCTAAAGCATTACAGTAAGAAAACATGCAGTCGAATCTAAGGCACTGGCATCTTAATTTGGAAGTGAGGCTTATTATGTTCATTGCGGTTACTCCTAAGTAAGTGTGGTTAAGTCTGCAACCTAAGGCCTGATTCATACGTTACCAGCACCACTCAGTTCCTATATCTGTAAGGCAGGGGTAGGCAACTGGTAGCTCTCCAGATGTTTTGACCTTCAGCTCCCATCAGCCTTAACCAGTAGGGACAATGGTGGGAAATCATGTGGGCCAGAACATCCAGAGGGCTACAATTTACCATCCCTACTGTAAGGAGTAGCCACATTGGTCTGATTAATACATTTTCCCCCTCATGCCAGCATCACCCCTCCTGTAATTTACCACAATATCTCCTTCTTATAGATGTTATTAGAACAACATGGAATGAGGCACAGGCTTTCCATGCTGTTCTGATAACATTAGAGTTGGCTTAACGGGGGAGCTGATACAACGCAGCAGTGCCAATAGATTTTGCTACATTACTACTGAATCTGTGAATCTTATCCTTGATCTTTCAAGCTGGTTTGCCAGTCCAGGTGGTCATAGCATCAGTACGATAGAAACGATTTCATTTTCAAATACAGCCTATTGGAAATCTCACTCCAAGACAGACAACCTTATAAAATAAATATTATTCTTTACCAGATGTGGACTATTAAAAATGCTCATCTCGCAAAGCTGTGGATATTTCAACATACACAGAAGTTGTTCATTTGGCTTACTTATGAACAAAGTACGAACTAAGTATAGAATAAGTTTCCAAGTATGATTGCAGCACTGAATCTTACAAGACTTTGGAAGATCAGCCTGCAGATACCATACAGCTAGTAACTGAAATGTTACATATGCTGTTATTATGGTCTGTGGCTTATAAAAAGATGCCTGGTAACTGGGTATAGAATTACAGCCTAAGGCTCAATGGAACTTACTGCTGAGTTGACATGTATAAGATTGTTCTGTGAATAACCAGTTTTACAAAATTTGCTTATTTCTTCCCCAATTGTTCAGTCAAAAGCTTGATTACCAAGATTAAGCACAGATCTATGCTTAGTAATTGTTTTATTGCTTTATCTGGACCTTGGATATGGATTATATTATTTTATTATCTTTTTAATTTGTTATGCATGTTGTCTTGCATACCTTCAGGCAAAAATGACTTACAAATATTACATTTTTAAAGGAAATAATTATTTCTCATTTAATAAATTCTGTACATTTTAAATAACGTACAAATTAAAATAACTCTAATCAGGACTCTTAAGTCATTTTGTTTTCTTTTATTTTAAAATGAGTTGTTTTTGCTGCTTTGTGAACTATACTGTAATGCCCTCTGCTGGTACTACTTGGTAAATATTTCTCTTTATCTGTTGGGGTGAATTTGTCTTTGTGTGGGAGTTACGATATCATTAATTTTTAATATGCATCTAACTGGTAGTATCTTCACAAACTGAAACAGAACTCTCCAGTTTGTGTGTAACAAAGAAATATGAAATAAATATCATTCCTTGTTTACCCCTCCAAAACTGTCATGCAACATCCCCCGCCCCCAACAAAATTCTCATAAACATTATTGGTTTGTTTTGCTACATTTATTAGGTTTACCATGATTAGGCACCATATTTTTCATATCCTGAAAGCAACAGCTTTATCTAGTCAAGGTGCATTAATAGCTTTTTTAATATTTTAAATTAACAGCATTTAAATTAAGAACATTTCTTGCATGTCACTGCATACATTAGCTACTTGAAGTATAACCGTACATGCAGCTATAGTTACAGTACAACACTTTAGTATATGAATTGCTGTAAATTTCAGAAACCAGAGATGGACGACATTGCTTTAAACAATTTTCTGGTAAATAAGGACCATCTGGGCCATGTGGGAACAAATGATACCGCCAAGCGGAGCTACGAAGAGATCACGTCAGACTTTGAAGCTTTGGGAAGGAAACTCAAGAACTTTGGGGCCCAGATAGTTTTCTCATCCATCCTTCCAGTAGTTAGAAGAGGGATAGAAAGGGAACGAAAAATACTCCGGGTGAATGACTGGCTACGAAGGTGGTGCCGACGAGAGAGATTTGGATTCTGGGACCACGGGCTATACTTCCTGGAAGATGGGCTGTTGGCTAGGGATGGGTTGCACCTCACAAAGGCTGGGAAGAATGTGTTTGGCCACAGCATGAAGAACTTCATCAGGAGGGCTTTAAACTGAATCCTACGGGGAAGGGAGATGTAATGTTGGGGGTAACAATGGACGTAGGCGCATGCACTGCAATGGAGAGAACAGCACTGATAGCGCCCAATAATAGTCTTCAGACACATGTAGGAAGAAAGCCAGACTATGAAGCACATGGTCTTCGATGTCTATATACTAATGCCCAGAGTATGGGAAACAAACAGAATGAACTTGAACTCTTAATACAGGAGGGAAATTATGACTTGATAGGTATAACTGAGACTTGGTGGGATGACTCTCATGACTGGAATACAGCAGTTGAAGGATATAACTTGTTCAAAAAGAACAGGAGGAACAGAAAGGGAGGCGGGGTTGCACTGTATGTGAAAAATACATATCTCTGCACAGAAATACAGGAGGAGGAGCTTGGTAGCCCCATCGAGAGCATCTGGGTTGAAATAAATGGAGCAAAGAATAAAAGGAACCTGGTGGTCGGAGTCTACTACCGGCCACCCAATCAAGGAGAAGCCAAGGATGAAACTTTTGAAAAGCAAATAGCCAATGTTTTAAGGAAGCATGATGTAGTAGTAATGGGGGACTTCAATTTCCCCGATATTTGTTGGGAGACAAATTCTGCAAAACATGGCCCCTCCAGGAAATTCCTGACTTGTGTGGCGGATAACTTCCTCCTACAGAAAGTAGAGGAAGGAACTAGAGGATCGGCTATCCTTGACTTGATCCTAACCAACAGAGATGACTTAGTGGATAAAGTAGCAGTTACAGGAACTCTGGGGGAAAGCGACCATGTTGTACTTGAGTTCTTGGTTCTAAGGGAAGCAAAAGCCGAGTGTACTCAAACGCGTACCCTGGATTTTAGGAAAGCTGATTTTAATAAACTCAGAACAATGATCAGCAAGGTCCCATGGCAAACAATGCTAGCGAGAAAAGGAGTCCAAGATGGGTGGGAACTTTTAAAAAAGGAAATTCTCAAGGCACAATCACAAACAATTCCAACAAGAAGAAAAGGTGGAAGACAACAGAAGAAGCCAATGTGGCTTCACAAAAAGCTTAGGGATGACCTGAAAACAAAAAAGGACACATATAGGAAGTGGAAAGAAGGCCAAGTAACAAAGGAAGAGTACAGGCAGGTAGCACAGAATTGCAGGGATGGCGTCAGGAAGGCTAAAGCGGAGAACGAGGTGAGGTTAGCGAGGGATGCTAAAAACAACAAAAAGGCTTTCTTCAGCTACGTGCATAGTAAAAGGCAGAGGAAAGAAATGGTTGTTCAGCTATTAAATAAGGATGGCAAAATGATAACAGATGACAAAGAAAAGGCAGAGGTGCTCAATTCCTACTTTGGCTCAGTCTTCTCCCAAAAGAGGGTCTATGACCCCCCTGGCAAAGGCGAAGTACAGGCTGAAGGGGCAGGATTGCAGCTTGAGATCGACAGGCATATGGTCAAGGAACACCTCATTACTTTGAATGAGTTCAAATCTCCAGGGCCAGATGAACTGCATCCTAGAGTAATAAAGGAACTGGCAGAAGAACTCTCAGAACCGCTGTCTATTCTCTTTGAGAAATCATGGAGGACGGGGGAAGTGCCAGATGACTGGAGGAGGGCTAACGTTGTCCCTATCTTCAAAAAGGGTAAAAAGGAGGAACCTGGGAACTACAGACCAGTCAGTCTGACATCAATCCCTGGGAAAATTCTGGAGCAGATCATAAAGCAATCCATCTGGAAGCACCTTGACAACAATGCCGTGATTACTCGAAGCCAACATGGATTTGTCAAAAACAAGTCCTGCCAGACAAATCTGATCTCATTTTTTGATCAAGTCACCTCCCTTGTAGACCGTGGGAATGCTGTAGACATCATATACCTCGACTTCAGCAAAGCTTTCGACAAAGTGCCCCATGATATCCTGATGAGCAAACTTGCTCGAAGTGGGCTAGATGAAACGACGATCCGGTGGATCCACAGTTGGCTACAGAATCGGACTCAAAGAGTGCTTATCAATGGGACCTTCTCAAGCTGGGGAGAGGTAACGAGTGGGGTACCGCAGGGCTCAGTCCTGGGCCCAGTGCTCTTCAACATTTTTATTAATGACTTGGAGGAGGAGGTGCAGGGAATGCTGATCAAATTTGCAGATGACACAAAATTGGGAGGGATAGCTAATACTTTGGAAGACAGAAACAAAATTCAAAGTGATCTGGATAGACTGGAGTGCTGGGCAGAAAACAACAGAATGGCATTTAATAGGGACAAATGCCAAGTTCTGCACCTAGGAAAAAGAAACCAAATGCACAGTTACAAGATGGGGGATACGTGGCTCAACCACACTACGAGCGAGAAGGATCTTGGAATTGTCGTCGATCACAAGCTGAATATGAGCCAACAATGTGATGTGGCTGCAAAAAAGGCAAATGGTATTTTGGGCTGCATTAATAGAAGCATCGCTTCCAAATCCCGGGAAGTACTAGTTCCCCTCTACTCAGCACTGGTTAGGCCTCATCTGGAGTACTGTGTCCAGTTCTGGGCACCACACTTTAAGAAGGATGCAGACAAGCTGGAGAGGGTTCAAAGGAGGGCAACAAAGATGATCAGGGGACTGGAAACAAAGCCCTATGAAGAGAGACTGAAAGAACTGGGCATGTTTAGCCTTGAGAAGAGAAGACTGAAGGGAGATATGATAGCACTCTTCAAGTACTTGAAAGGTTGTCACAGAGAAGAAGGCCAGGATCTCTTCTTGATCATCCCAGAGTGCAGGACACGGAATAATGGGCTCAAGTTACAGGAAGCCAGATTCCGGCTGAATATCAGGAAAAACTTCCTGAGTGTCAGAGCAATACGGCAATGGAACCAATTACCTGGGGAGGTGGTGGGCTCTCCCACACTGGAGGCCTTTAAGACAAGGCTGGACAGCCATTTGTCAGGGATGCTCTGACTTGGATTCCTGCATTGAGCAGGGGGTTGGACTCGATGGCCTTGTAGGCCCCTTCCAACCCTACTATTCTATGATTCTATGATTCTATCTTTGTTGTTGTTGTTTTTAATTTTCACAGTAACACATGCACTGCTGTTGATATGCATTGCAATTTAGTCGTTGCTGGGGAGTTATTGCTTTGATCCAGTAATTTATTATCACTTTAAAAAATGCTTGATAAAACTATTCAAAGTTAAGTTAGTACATCTTAGTGGAGGCAGATTTTCTTCCTTTTGGTTCTTTAAACATAGTTTCCCTTAGCAAAATTACACTGTTAAACTTCCCATATTATTTTGGAGAGAAGAAAAAAAACACCCCTAAACAGTGATTTAGTTATAGTGATGGGTCTATTTCATTTCTAAATACCTTGTTCATACATAAACACATACATTCACATTAGAAAAATTTTCATAACCTAGAAGACAATTCTAAAACTGGGTTTAGTATTTCTCATGGAAGGCTTGGAGAACACCCCAGGCAGAAAGCTAGACAAGAACTTCCCTGTTGCTCTCAAACAAGAATAGCGAAACAAAACTCATAAATCAACCCAGATACAATTAAGTACAGTGTCACAAAGTGTCTAAGGGAGCAATCTTATGGCTGCCAGACAGTGGCTAGATGGCCATAGGATATGCTGTTTTCCAGGAACTGACCTCGGAGCCCATGCTGTCAGGTCGGTTCTCGGAAAACTGACCTCCCCCCATGTCCATCCTGCCTCTGAGGCAGTGGGAGAAGCCCCATCCTCCGCACTCAGAAGAGGAGCACAGAGTGGCTGAAAAGGGGCATGGCTGGGGGCGTTCCGGGGCGGGGAGAGCAGAACTGCATGTATGACACATCCTCCATGTCATACAGCAGCCTCCTCTCCCGCTTGGCCCCCCCACGGCTAGACAGCCACAATTGTCTGTCTAGCAGAAAAAGCAGGGCAGGAGAGGTGCGGAGGGAACGGCCCCCCCATGCTTCTCCTGCCTTGCTTTGGATACGTAGCTGCCTCCAAGTTTGGTGGCATTGTGCCCTAACTATATAGTATCATTACCACACAGATAATGGTTCAAGTGGTATGCTCCGGATATAGTACCTGGAAGTGGGTGGATATGTGAAGCAGTACATTTATTTCTGTCCATGCCCCAAACCTGGGGGGTGTCTCCACCAGCGATCTACTCCAAACTGGCTGCGTTTGGAGGCCTTTAGGGATGCATGACATCGTGGCCATCCATCAGCCACCCTGGACCTTATCACAGAAAAACTGGATTTCCTGAGACTGCTTAAAGTCTGTTTATTTTCCTTAAGTTGGGTTATCTGTGGTATAGTTGCTGTGTGCCCCAACCCCTGCATTTAACTCAGGTATCCTAGTCCTGCCCAGGGGTGTGCTTTTCACCATGACCCCAATTAAGGGATGTCTCCTGCCCCTGTGTTTCCCAGTGCAAACCAATTAGTGTCTACTCAGAAGTAACTTCCATTGTGGTCAATGAGGCTTGTCCCCTGAATGTGCACACCAGCATTTACAGAGACCCCCCTCAACTAGGGATGGCAGAGAATTCTGCCACAGATTCCAGTGAGGCCAGATTCTAAAGAATTCAAATTCTTTAGAATCCGCCCCCCCCCCCGAATCCTTGGCAGAACAGCCTCCCACCCTCCGCCACCCCGCGGAATCCCCTCGGAACAAAACTTACCTGGGGCAGATGCAGCAGCAGCGGCTCTGGCAGCAGCAGCGGCTGGTCTCCCAGCCGGCTGCGGCTGGTCTCCCGGCCGGCTGTGGCCGGGCTGCAGCGGCCGCCATTTGCGACCTTGCAGCCGTGATAGGCTACGTAAGTATATACATAGCCTATCATACTGAAGAACAGGGACGCAAATGGCGGATGCTACGCCATTTGTGCCCCTACTCTTTGCCATGTTAGGCTACATAAGTATTTATGTAGCCTATAACAGTAAAGGCAGCCACGCAAATGGCGTAGCGCCCTCCATTTGCGTGGCTGCCTTTGCCATGATAGGCTATGTAAATACTTATGTAGCCTATCACGGCAAAGAGCAGGGGAGCAAACGGCGTAGCAGCCGCCATTTGCATCCCTGCTCTTTGCCATGATAGGCTACTAAATACTTACGTAGCCTATCATGGCTGCTAGCAAGGATGTAAATGGCAGCCGCTATGACAGCCACCATTTGCGGCCGCAGCAGCCCAGCCTTGGCCAGAACTCCGGCCTTGGCTGGCCCTGGCTGGTGGCTCTGCGGAGCTGCCGTGGAGTGGAGCCAGCCAGGGAGGATTCTGGGGGGAGGGACAGAGCACCTCCCCCGCACTGCAGATGCCCCTGCGCGGAGCCAGGTAAGGGATTCGTACATCCCTACCCTCAACTGAAATAGCACATTTTAAAGCACTACTTCCCTAAAGGCTGTAAAGTGCTTTCTCGAAGCTGTGATTCTCTACTGTTTGGTTTATTCCCTTCAGAAGTAATTAATTCACACCTTCATTCTGAGCAGAATTCAGTTAGAAAGGGGCTGGTTTCCCATCCCTTTGTTTCCCCTCCCTGTCTTTCCCAGCACAAACATATGTGTGTCTACTGAGAATTACCTATCCTTGTGGTCAATGAGGCTTGTTTCTGAAATGCATACTCCCAAAGTTACTGAGATTCCCATGAATCAAAATAACACATTTAGAGAGCCTTAATGTCAAAGCTTCAAAGCTTTGATTGATTGCAGCAGGGCAGCGAGAACACTGTGTTCCTATAATGACTGTTTATTTAAGGAAGTACGTAATGTGGCAGCGGGGGTGTGGAGAGAAGGAGATTGTTGACAGCTTCAGCAGCTTCAAGGCAGGGGGAACGCTGTGTTCCTGTGATGACTGTTGGCTTAAGGAAGTACTTAATGTGGGGGGGGGGTGGAGAGAGAGAGAGAGGAGAGTGATTTCTGGCAAGACACTGGAGGAAACCTCCCAGGATTTTATCAAAGGAGAAGGCGGGGGGGGGGGGAGAGCCAGGGTGGAGCCTCTCTTATTGGTTGAGGAGCCCCTGCCAGTCGGATGATGTTCACTCCAACCTCCCTCCCCGCCGAAGTATCTTTTGTGAAGCGACTTAGACTGGTGCTGTGCACTAGCTCATGGAGCCCTGCATGGACACAAGTGCATCAAAGCTGATCCCTTGAAAACATCCAGGTAATCCTCCATTCACTTCTCCTTTTGTTGTTGTGGAGAAACCCCCACAGTGTGGGAGTTGGAGCAAGGAGCAGTTAATCCAGCAAAGGTCCAGAAGAGACTGAAAGCTTTATGTACACCCTGTCAGCTATTCCTCTTCCACGTGGCCCTCTGCTGGCTCACTGTTCACAGTTGGGTCCCTTCCCTCCTCCCAAGTAACTCATATCTCCCAAGTAGGCCTCTTCTCCTGAGTAGACGCCTAGTGATTATTGGGGGGCTCTGGTGAGGCACCATCAGGCTGCCTTTGTTCTCCTGTCAGTTCCTCGGGTCATCCATGGGAGCAGGATATTCAGTGGATTCCAAATCCTCTTCCTCTGAAGAGTTCTTTTCATGGTCCAGGTTAGACAGGATCCTGGCAGTTACTAGTATAGGTGTTGTTAAGACACCCATTACATAATTACATTATGGTCTCTGCTGCATTGAGCATTCTACATTTAAGGGTGCAATCCTATTCATATTTAGACAGAAGAAGGCCTACCGTTCTCAGCATTCCTCCAGCCAGCTCTGCTTGCACATTCAAATTGACTGCTGTCACATGTTGCAGCTCATCAGGGGTTAAATAACCCCTGATGCGCTGTCGTGTCATGCGACCGGCACATTGGTTCCAATCACTAATCTCTCCAAGTTATTTTCCTTCCTCATTTCTTTATGCTGCACTGACTTTTAGCTTCTTGGAGTCCATTAATAGGTTTTTATGGTCTGTTTCTAAAACTGGTTGACTGAGGGCCGAAACAGACAGCTACATGTCTAGCAACTACACGTTATTCTTTTTTTACTCTAGAGTAGATGATCTAGATCGGGCCCTAGCATGGGGGACAAGGGCGCTGTAAAGATCTGGATCGGGCCCTCTGCACCTACTCCAGAATAAAAATGAAAAAAATATGTAGCTGGTAGACACAGATTTAAAGTAATGTCTGTTTTGAACCTAAAACTGACATGGAAGTATATGATAAACACATGTTTATCATACCTGCTATTACTGAAAAAATACATTGTAATGGACAGTAGACTGGGGTACTCCTCTCCTTCACAATAGTTCTCTGAATCAGCTTCAGTTAACAGTCTGAGCAAGGTCTGTGCATTCAGTTCAAACTCTATTGTGGAAATTAGTGGAGAGGCTTTTATTTCAATGGCTTATCATTTGACTGAATGGATACTAAAATTTGTACAGGGTTTTGACTCACCTGAGAGCCTGTGTGTAAAAGCCTGTGATGCCTGTGCTAGTGATGGAGTCTTTCCATTCAATGAAAACTCCCAAACTTCATATGAAATTCACACGAAAAGCTAAATTCACACGAAATGCTAAAAGTTATTAAGGATGTAAGCAACTATTGTCTGCAATTCTACAATGGGGTGGTATTAGAGGCCATGGTTTGAAGATATAACTATTGCCTCTCTTCATTATTTTTAATAAGACACGATCAGTGCAATCTTATACAGTCTGCTCAGAAGTATGGACCACTGAGTTCAGTGGGGCTTATTCCCAGGCAAATAAGTATAGGATTTCAGGCTTCAACCTAAATGACATAGACTACTAAACATATTCTCGATTTGCAAGTTGTAATTAAGTAAATCATAACCAGTATTTTAAGATAACTTTCATTGCCATTTCAACTTTAACTTTAAAAGCTAGGCATCGACCAAAGAAAGTTTTCTATGAGTTAATATAAAACAGCACACAGTATATATCCATAAAATGACAGCTTTTTGGCATAACTGCACAACATACAGACCACAACACAGAAAAGCATAGCTACTACACTTGCTTTTATATTTTATGATGATTTTAATATTTTTCAGTATAGCAATGTTTTCAGTTTATCTCAGCTAAGATTGGAATGATGAAATATTTATCCCACTTACAAAGCATATTATCACACAGAGCTCAGCAAGGCAGTTAGTATAGTGAAATGAGCACAGTATATCAAATATTTTCATGCAACACGCAATTAAAGGTTTTCTGGTATGCAGCCTAATGTAGGACAAAGAATAAATCACAGAAACGAAAGGAATGGCACTAACAACTCAATTTCAAGCAGAATTCTAAGTCCTGGAAGGTTTAAAGCCTCAGGCGACAGGAATTTACTGTTCTCATTCACAGAAATGAACTGCAGATCTCAGTTTCTTTTTGTTGTTGTTGTTGTTCTGCTTACTAAAACAGTTTATTACAGAACCAAAAAATGGCCCATCTCAGCAGTTTTATGCTGAGAGTAAAACAAATAGAGGGTAAAAGTCTGGATGAATTGAGTAATATCATATGATGTTTGATTCTCTTCTAATTCCAGATTCTCTGAGCTATGACATATCAAACACTAGGCCTAAAAGGAACCATTTCTTGGATTGCAAAGCACGTTAGCTGTTGTTTATGTTTCCACATCATTATGGTAGATTTAGGCTGTCAAGCTGTGCCGATAACAAAGTTTATGCAAAGAAATGTATGTACAAAATGAGCTACTGCCAAACAGGCAAACAAAAGCCTCTTCTGTCAGTCAATTATGAATCCATAAACTAAACCAAAGCAAAGTAATATACACAAGATGGGGCTTGTGTTTAATCCCCCATTCAGCAAGAGAAGTAGCTTCTTTTACTGAATCATTTTTGGAAACAGGACTGGCAAGTTAGAAACATTCTCTGTGTTTGATATACCTTGTTCCCCCATAGATAGACAGAGATATATAACTTAATACTGAATATGATACTGTTATAACAATATACTATAAATTGATCAAATTAAGAAGTATCAGTCTCTTTTAAGGTAAGTAGAACTCCTTCTGTTGAATTTGTTAATCAAACTCAGTAAGAGAAGCAGTGGCTTTGTCTATTAGTGTTCCCATTAATTTTCCATCCCATTAATTTCGATAGGTCATCCAATAAATAACTAAACAAAGAAGATCATGATATTTTAGCTGAACGTGCTACAAATATGTTAAGCTGTGCTGTGATGCATAGAAGCACAGGCCAAAAATAATACCTGTCATCACAGACCACACAATTTCAAAATTATACCTAAGTACTAGAAGGCACATAGAATTACTACAAGGAGCTAGCATAAAACAGTAAATTACATTGCTTGAGAAATCTTGCTTTAGGATGTGTACTTATTTCTATCTGTGTCCCAACTGGACAGCCTCACCACTTTTTCTTGCAGTCCATACACATGGACGTTTTCTCCATACACACATTTTAACTCACAGCAATGAATGTGTTTCACATCAACCATCAAAAATGGGAGAAGTTCATTCCAACATGTAAATATTCCAATATCTTAACGTCCAGTAGAGTTATGTGTCGATTTTTCTAGTATAGCACTTTATAGCTTTAAAGGGGAACATGAAGGAAAACAAGTGTGGAAAATCAGGACTGTTTTCCTGAGAATTCTGCATCCTCATTATTCCTGGCAAGATAAAGAAGCTGTGGTGGCCCTATCCCCTGATCTGCAATAGCCACCTACAAGAGATAAGTGTCAAGGGCTCCTTGGAGGGCTCTCAGTCTAATCCAGTAGCCAAGTCCAGACACAGACAAAGGGATTATTTTCAAAGCTTTATTCTTCTTTTACAACTTAACAGCTCTACAGGTAGCAGCTAGATCTGAGCAGCAGCATCCCTATGCCCTAAGTTAGAACAGTTGGTCCCCGTTTGAAGGGCAATTACTGGCAGACCCCTGAATATAAGGACTAGGGAGAATCCCTCCCCTTTTCCCTTGGATCCTCTGGGCGCAACCGTTCTTTGAGCGCGAACCATTTGGCGCCACTCTCTGCGTCTGCGCCACGCATCCCCCCCATCTGCTATCTGTGCTGAGTCACTCCCTGGACTGCTTTCTAAACTAGGAATGTGGGTGGGAGGAATCTCCGTCAGCTGTTGGTCCTGGGAAAAAAGGAGCGCGCTCCTCTCCCGAAGGAGAGAGTTTCTTCTGACATAATAGGGTGACCAGCCAGATGGGCGATTAATAAATTAAATAATAAACAAATAAATAAATAAATAAGAATAGCTGGGATAGGGCCAAGGGAGATTGGCGTGGCTTTTTTTTCCTCTTTAAAGCAAGAGTGCAAAACCCATGGGTCGCAGGCTGCGTGCGGCCCTCAGCCATTCCCAGTATGGCCTGCAGTGGCATCTCACCCACTTTTTCCCTATACTACCTCCTGGGGGTGGGGGGCGCTAGGGAATTTAAAACTGTATATCCTATACTTCATCTTGACATTAGGGTGTCTTCCAACATTTAAAATAAGACACATAAAACATAAAAACAGTTCATATTTTTCTAAAGCCTGAAAAATATCAACTAAAACCTTAGTTCCGGATGTGGGAGTTAAAAGGTTTGTCTAAACCAAAATGTTTTGAACTGCTGTTATCAATTAGGACAGGTGAGCATTTGGCAAATTTTCTAGGTAGAACGTTCCAAAGGACTGGAGCCACAAACAGTCCTGGAGGACTGGAGCCCTGAGCATCTCTCTATGGTTGTTACTTGATGTGGTTTTGGAACTCAAACTGAGATGTGTCCTGATAAAACTCTTGGCTTCGATTTCCTTCTCTGTATGGAAAGAGTTCATGGAATGGAATGGGCTTTCCCTGTTTCTTTCCTCTACAGTTCCCTGCACCTCATATAAATGCTCCTGGGGTTGAGGAACTCTTGGAAAAAGTGTGGAATATCGTGCAGGGACTGATGATAGTGGGGGGAGGGGAGTTGGTGGAAGTCATCTCCCCCCGCCCCAAGAATGAAGGAGCAACTTATAATCCAAACTAATGTATGCAGAACAAAGTATTTTATAATTCTAGTAGATAGAGACTGCTTGAATTGTGCATGGACAAAATAGGTATTATACAATCTCCTGTTCATATTAAAAATATGAGCCGATGCATTTGATGAAATACCCAAAATCGCATGGGATCTCATGGTATGGAATTTCCCAGATATTGCAGGATTTGAAGGTGAGACCTGGTGAGGCCTATATAAGACTTCTTCACAACACGGCTCAGCCTCAGTCAGACAGACCAGGCACCCACCTTCCAGGATCAGGGTTACCTCAGTCATCAGCTGGCTGTCCATTTGGGAACCATATATAAATTTTTCATGCTGACCAGATTGGCCAAGGATGGGTATGTTTTTCGCCTGCCCTGGTGTATCTCCTTACCATTGTGTACATAAAATAATGCAATCAAAAACCATCACAACTTTGGCAGGTAGAAAAGAAAAAAGAGGAAGCACGAAGGCCCACAGAAGGTGAGGTAAGATGTGCCTGTAATTGGAAGCATAGGAGTAGGGACCACCCAGCTGGATCTGGGAACTACATTTCATCCCAACGTAAGGTCAAACTTAGGGCTTCACCATAGTAGAAGGCACAGGTTTGAGAGGTCCGCCCAATGAGCCAAAAGTGACATGGACAGCCAGGTCAATTCATCTGAATAAGGGATGTGAAACCATAGCTTTCTGCCACCACCGCATTTGCTAATTTAATAATGCTTGTAAAATAAACCAAGTTGTAGCCTAGTTATATTTCAAGTGAGGTTAGGTGAAAAAAGCTCCTTCATGACTTCTGAAGTCCTGTAGCTGTTCATCAGAACATAGTGCAATAAATTTAAAACTATCCCAGTTTTAAACATGATTAGGTTGTTTGTGA
This sequence comes from Heloderma suspectum, assembly GCF_057233095.1. Taxonomy (NCBI): domain Eukaryota; kingdom Metazoa; phylum Chordata; class Lepidosauria; order Squamata; family Helodermatidae; genus Heloderma; species Heloderma suspectum. The sequence continues at coordinate 71,838,250 of NC_139460.1, read as the reverse complement.
ATTATCTTCTGAGTTCTAGTTTAAATTTATTAAAGAGCTTACATACATTTTATTGTCGATCTTCCCTGGAAGATTATGAAAACTGAAGACATAGATGGGAAACCCTCATAAATTAGAGTTGAAAGAAAGATTTGTGTGACCTTTTTGTGAACCAGAGCATTTTTCTGTGTTGCAGTTATTACAGAGAATCCTACCCATACAATTCAAACACTAACCAGACAGGAATGAGCAATGTCAAAAATACTGTGATCCAACTCTAAATCCAGATTCAAGTTTTGCAGCTGATTGGCTGTTTTAACTATGAAGGGCCTTGGATTTTAGTGCTTCTGTAGTTAATTGATGTTTTGCTTATTTAAGGAGTGTCTTGACCACATAACAAAGCTCCCAGGATAATTCTAGAAGCAGCTGTTGAAAAGAGGAAGGGGGAGGGGCATATGAAGTCTTTGGTAAAATTACAGTAGAAGGAGGAGAAGAAGCTACGTTTTTCAGAGATTCCAGGACACTTGGAGCTAACAGTTGATAATCACCCACCTCACTAGAAAATGAATAGTGGCTGTTTAGGAATTTTGGGTGTAATGAGTATTCTGTAGAAATATGTAAATAGGAGGATAAATGTCAAATGTTATGTTCCTGCTAAGATTCTGATTCTGACTTTTCTTTTTATGTGGAATGGAGTTGTAATTTTTGACTGATGATTTTGACTGATGACTCCTGAATTAATCTATGTAATACATTGCTATTGATAAACCAAGAACACATTCCCAACTAAGTATGCAAACCAAACAATGTGTATAAACTATCAACTGATTTATAAGATTGTGTCATATAGTTTACTCTATGTCACTATATATTAAAAACGCACAGTGAAGGAGAAATAGTAAGAATTCTATCATGGTTATGGCCACCCAACACAGTCAGAGCAATCCTACAGAGTTTGGGTGCAAGAGTCCACGGCAGGAGAACCACCACATCTAAGCCCTGTCTGACTCATACTAGCCAGGTAGAGGTGGTGATTTTCCCCCTTTTTGTTTCTGGTTCACTTGCCATTTTAATTATGATTTTTTCCTCTTATTGGTTTGTACAGGAGACAAATTCATTACACCAGGTCCAGGCATGCCCCTGGCATTTGGGGGGCATGCCAGGGCAGATTGAGGGAGGCCTTTTTTTCTCCATACTGCAGGAGGCACAATAATGGACAGGCAATGGTGGTAGAGGTTGACCTCCTCCAACTGCAGACCTGCCTCTTTGCCCACAGAGTGGGAGGTCCACAACATCCTATGGCCCCTAGGATGCCCTCTCAGGGGCCATAGGATTGTGTCCTACTTATTTATTTTTAGGAGTTTTCAGAAAGGATATGGGATGGCGGTTATGTTCAATATAGATAAGGGGAAGCTGTGAAGCTTTACCAGCTAAGCAAATTATTGTTTATATTTCCAACCCTAATCAGAACTTTCCCTGAACTTTTTCTCACCATAATATAATCCCATGCATTTTATCCCAACTCTTGGCCCATTTATTATTATGTTTCAATTAACAAATTCATCACTATAAGAAAGCATATGCTAGATGCCAGAACACACAACAGAATATTTGCAGCCAGCAACATACTATATTCTCCCCAACCCATGTGTGCGTTTTTCTTTTACTTATCATTGTTTACCATGTTTTCAGCAGCCATTTGTCTGTAGAATGCTTCTGCTTATTTTTACTTTGCACTTTATATTTACTTTCTAGAACCTTTTTTTAAAAAGTGTGTGCAAGTTAGAACAAAGTACAAATATGTCAGAGATAACTTGTTGTAATTAACTTTTCTGAACAGGCTTTTGCAGCAAAGAAAGAAAGAAAAATCACATGATAGAAAATTAATCCAAAAATAAAGTTAAGTTGCCATCCTGTACTCACTAAGTTGGGAGTAAATCCCACTGTACTTAACAGGATTTACTTCTGAGTAGCTGTACATAAGATTGCACTGAAAGTGACCTTGACCTGAGATGGGTAAAACATTCCTGCTGCATCCAGCTAGCTTGTTTCCCTTACCTGAACAGATGTGTCTCTGACTCACCTGACCAGGAAAGAAAACAGTGGCTATATGGACAAACCCCGCTCAGCAACAGATTTATAAATCCCAATTGAGTGGTCTGGGCTTCAAGAAGTATGTATGTACTGTATGTATGTATGCATGTATGTATTTATTTTTCTGACTTATACCCTGCCTTTTTACCAAAAATGGCACTAAGGGCGCAATCCTATTCAGATAGGTGGCCACCTCTGAGCTCGGAGGCAACTGCCTATCCAATGCAGGGCAGGAGAAGCATGGAGAGATCGTTCCCTCCGTGCTTCTCCTGCCTACATTTTCAGCTAGACAACCGATTGTGGTTGTCTAGCCGCGGGAGGGCTGAGCAGGGGAGGAGGCTGCTGTACGACACATTGGATGTACCGTACAGGCATTTCCGCCCTTCCCACCCCGGAATGCCCCTCTTTGGCTGCTCCACACTCCTCTTGTGAGTGTAGAGCATGGGGCCTCCGAGGCAGCTCGGAAGTGGGGGGAGGTCGGTTCTCTGGGATCCGACCTCGGAGTGCAGGCTCCGAGGTCAGTTCCCGGAAAACCACATATCCTATGGTTGTCTAGCCACTGTCTAGCGGCCATAGGATTGCTCCCTCCAGCACCTTACAATCACTAATAAAAACAATAATAAAACAAATATATTAAACACAATTGAACACAAAACAAAAACAGAAACAGAGTGAAAATAGCCTCCCGGCCAAAAGACCCACTTACACACCAAAGGCCCAATTGAATAAAGTAGTCTTTGGCTGTCAGTGGAAGGACAGCCGAGAGGGAGCGAATCTAGCATCCCACAGCCACTGAGTAGCTCCCTTTCACGTTGCTACCAAAAACACACCTATGAAGGCAGCAGTTTTGAAAGAAGAGCCTCTCCAGAAGATCTTGAGAACCAGGCAGGCTCATATGGGAGAAGGTAGTCTTTCAGGGAGCCTGGGCCCAAGATGTATAGGGCTTGGTTATAGGTCATAACCAGCACTTCGAAGTCTGCCCAGAATGGTAGCCAGAGAAGCTGTTGTAACAAGGGAGTTGCATGCTCCCTGTAACCAGCTCTGGTCAACAGTCTAGTCACAGCATCCTGAACCGGCTAAATTATTACGATTTATGAGATGTGGTCCCTGAAGCACCCATTAAGCCAGATAACAGAAGGTTGTGCCACAAAATATATATGCTCAAATAGTATTAGTGAACAATAAAACTTTGCAAGGATAAAACAAGCGAAACACATTACTACATAGAATCCAGTTAGGATGATTAGAAGCATAATAGAAATAGTGACTAGCATATTTCTTATTAAAATTAAAGTTCTATTTCTCGCAATCAACAAAGCAGTCAGCATTAAGATCTGTTAGGGTACAATCCTATGGTCACTAGACAGCAGCTGAACAGCCATAGCATTTTTTGGGTTTTGAGAACTGACCTCGGAGCACAGGCTCCGAGGTTGGTTCCCAGAAAACTCTGCCCCTCTGCCCCTGCCCCCACCACCTTATAAGAGGTGCGGTTTGTTCTGGGCTCTGAGCTTAGAACAGCCGCATGGAGCGGGAGGAAAGAGGGTGTTTCCAGCAGCAGGGAGGAGACAGTGGAAGCATCGTTATGACGCTTCCTATGTTCTGGCCGTCCCCCTCCTCACCCTGCAGCACTGCAGCCACCCAGCTACTAATGCAGGGCAGCTGGAGTGCAGAGAAGAAGATCCCCTCTGCGCTCCACCTGCCCTGCATTGGATAGGCGGTCACCTCCAAGTTTAGAGGTAGCCGCCTATCCCCTTAGGATTGCACCCTTAGTTATCTATCTGGCAGGCATAGTTGACAGAGGTAATCATGTTTGGTAGGCTTCTCGTTCCCTCAGGATCTCTCTGTTCTACCATATCAGAATCCTACTATTTATAACATTCTACCCAACATTAGCTCAAGTTTCTTATCTTAGACTTACATCTAAGATGCAGTATGCAGTATGACTTTTTAGACTCAGTCATAGCTCCTACTTATGAACTCAGTAGGCCTCTCCCTAACACAGCTTACTTCAGAAGCACCCTTATGAAGATCCATCTTCTCATGAGGTAAGAAGTTCTCCCTTCGAAGAACTCATCAATCCACCTGTGGCAAGTTCCCTCACCCCAGTTCCAAGAACACATTTTGTACTTAAAGGTAGCTCGTAGTATATATGGAACTAATCACTTTGCACTTACAGTTAGCCCACACAATTATAATGAAAAAGGCTCCTATTAAATACAATGAATCCTTATCAACAGTACACATTGCATTCATACTTTGTGACAGACCAAAGAACTAGAAGCAAGACCAGGATGAAAAACAAATAACAGTAAATAGTACACAAGTATTTAAAATGGTCACAGAAGTACAAAATGTTAGGAAAACCTATAAACAGAGTGCAGTTTCCAGGCAAAAGAAGCCACAGGGAATCTGTTGTAATGTCATAAATGAGCAGTTTTCATGTTACAGCTGCCACTAGAGGCTCCTTTAAATCACTGAACATATTGGCTGCTATCACATATGGAGCATATTGGAACGGAAAGAAAAGAAGAAGAAAAAGTAATCCCCCAAAGTCACATGGGAAGAAAGGAGAATAACCAAGGTATATACATAAAATATTAACAATTGTCCCACAGTTGCTTAACAGTTCATGCACAGTGGAAGTCTGTAAAATAGGGTTTCAGTGTAAAGATGGCTAGCAGGCAGTTCAGTTGTTCATACAGAAAAAAATACCACCGAATGAATGTAGATCTTCATTCCAAATAGGGTAATAACTGGCCACTTGATCAAGATTGCTACTTTGACAGTTGCAGGGAATTGCTCAGTGTGCGATTAGGATGTTATTGTCTATGTCCCTACACACCTTTCTTTTTGGACATTTGAGCTGACATGGACAAAACTGGCCCTAGCTATTTAGTGAGCTGCTCCACACTGTCCCTTTACTGAAGGTTAAGATTTGACACACAAAGTGACTTAAAGCTGCCTTCAGATGGTGGTTGTAATATGTAAACCAGATCCAAACACGTCCAGATACAATTCCCTCTCTGCACCAGCATACAGCTAACTGATTCATATTAACTGAATATGGCCTGAAGAATTTGTACTAAGAATTTAGAATTTCTATTATTTAGAATTCTATTATTTAGAATTTCTATTAACTTGTTTCTGTTCAGTCGGTAATTGGTTCCCACTGCTTAGAATACATGTGTATTCAACGGCTAGTCAACTGCTCCTTCCAACATTCCTTTACTTGAAGCCTATCTTATGTTCTCAAATATTATTTTGGGACCCCAGGTCTTTCCATAGGGATATGTGAGATGCCCCAACTCTAGTTAATTTGCACGGACACCTTAATCTTCTTACAACTACTTGGTTGCATATGAAATACAACATTTATTTATTGAAAACAAAGATTCCTTGCATTTTCTATTTTAGTTTTCATCATAATGTCATTATTACCGTAACATTATAATAGCTTTTCCTACAATAAATTTCTGCTCTTGGATAGAGTATAATAAATATATACCATATAAATATATAAGAAGTATATAGCCTACTTCTTAATGAGATGATAATTTGTGTCTGGGATTTACTACTTCAGACTCTGGTGTGGGCTCCTCCATACAAAATAATTCCCTGCACATAGAAAACTAGATGTCTGAGAAAAGAACATCTTCTCTCCACCCAGCTCATGAATTGCTCTGATTTTCTCACCAGCTTAGCTCACTTTTTGCACCAACTTAGATGACTGGATGCTTCCATACAAAAACAAATTCCCTGTGCAATGAAAACCTAGCATGTCAGCTAGAACCTCCATTCTACTTTTGGCAGTGACATTTCACCTGTATCAGTCTTCAGAATTTGATACAAAGCCTGCAAATAGTACAGAAAAAGGTTTACTATCTCAGTGAAAAGTAGGAATGTGCCTGTGAACAATTATATTTCAGGGAACGCTATCAAGAAAAATAAAATGAGATGAACCTGGATTTTAAACAAAGTGTTACAACTCTCAAGAGTAATCTCTCACTTCAGAAAAGAGATTTTAAAACAGAGTATTGGTTTAGAGTACAGTGATATAAAAAGAACTGTACAGAGATCTTGTGAAGCAACTTGTCTAGAATTTGGGAAATGTGACAAGGTTCTGCTAATGAGAAGAAAAAAAAGCAACTGCAAATTTCTATATATGGAGGGACAGCCTTTTAATATCAGAAGGTATAGGTTTCCCATCCGGATAGTATTTAAGTAAATACTTGTCCTTATAGTTAATGAACGGCAACTTTCTGCAGGTTATGGACTGGCAATCTTAGGGCACAATCCTATGCAAGTTTAGATAGAAACAAGCCCTACAACTCCCTGCATGTCCCAACCTTTAATTACTTTAATTAACCCAGCTTTTTATTGCTTAAATATAAACTCCATATCTTGCTAGAACATTGTGCAGTTAAAGAACAGAATATTATATTCTAGCTTTTACTGTAATATATTAGCAAATTATACTTTCCACAGGTACAGAAATGCCAAAGCTAATATAGTTAGGACAAACTGTCCTGAAAAATGTTTAACATTGGCATCTATTGCTATTGTATTATACAATAAGGTACAATACTGTTTACTAATCCAAGGGTGTCTTCAAACATGACAGATTAAGGGCACAATCCTATGCAGGTAGGCGGCTGCCTCCGAAGTCAGAGGTGACTGCCTATCCAACGCAGGGCAGAAGAAGCACGGACGGGATCATTCCCTCTGCGCTCTTCCTGCCCTGCATTTTTGGCTAGACAGAGGCTTTCGGCTGTCTAGCCACAGGACGGTGGAGCGGGGGAGGAGGCTGCCAGACAACACACTGGATGTGCCATACCAGCATTTCTGCCCTCCCCACCCCGGAACGCCCTGTTTTGGCTGCTCTGTGCTGCTCTTGCGAGGCAGTGTGTGTGTGGGGGGGAATAAGATATCCTATGATGTCTAGCCACTGAGTAGCGCCATCGGATTGCTCCCTCCAAATGTACACTGAGTATCCAAATACTCTGTCAGGTTTCAAGTGCCTACATTTGCCTCTTATGCTGGCTGGGAAATGTTGTAGGACTGCCTGCATATTTTTATGTTTTGGACAGAAAAGATAAGAGATATGCTGTGTTTGTATGCATCCAAATCTTCCTACCTTTGATCAATTTTGTACCCAGTCCTAAATATTACTTGGAAATTATAGTTTTTATGAAAAAGTGATTTTTGGCTTATTTGGTTCTATTTTGTTTTAAAGGAATTGCTTTTATTTTACAAAGTTCTGTATTTCATTTTTTGTCCAGTTCTGACTATGCAGTTTGAAACACACAAACACATGGAAAAACCACTGTTAAGAGAGATAAAAACACGAAATGTTTCAGCAGAAAAAAGGAGTATTTCAAAGTCCTTGAAGTAAGAAGGGGAAGTTTTCAGTTGGAATAGTGGCTCAGTTATAAGGAAAAGGTTGTAGTGGTAGTAAGACTGTAGTGGTATTAAGTGTTTAACAACTCTTAATATTGATATCTATCTATCTATCTATCTATCTAGATATAGACAGACAGATATAGATCTGAAATATGGACATATAACTCTAACATATAACTATATGCACATGCTAGTAGATATTTCAGTTATATACTGAACCAATGCAATTTTGTAAATCAATACTTATCTGTTTTAATTATAACTATTTGGTAAGTCCACTTTAAATACATGGACATCCTCTATTTTTCAATACTTTTTATAATGTTTCAATCAATACACCATTTTCTACCATTGGATCCACAAAGTAACAACTTGTAGTGTTTCAAAAACTACAAATTCTATATCATACAAATCTGAAGATAGTCAAAAGTGATTTTCAATGTAAAGCTTCCTCAGCAGTACAGAGTAATGAATAAGATAGATCTGTTCAGGTGAAAAGGAAAGAAATGACTAATTTTGCAAAAAATTAATGAAGTTCCAAGAAAAAGCTTTGATATAGTAGTCCAGTAGCTTTGGAGGGCACCATGTCTCTTTCAAAAAGTTCCCACACTCAGATGGATGTCAATGGTGGTGCCAGTGAACCATTACACAGCTCCCCAAACACTTTGTAAACTAGAATCTGGAAGGACAATAGTAAATTTCAGTGCTAGAAAGAGATAGTGTATTGAATACACAATACCAAGCTTTGTCTGCTCCGGATTCTGTTGCAAGAGAAGGCTACTTAATCTCCTCCATTTGCCCTGGGGATTCTAACTGTTTTAATGTGTTCTTTTTGAGAGCCTGTGAACTGCAGAATACAAGCTGGTAACAACTTTCTTTGGAGCTGCTTTGGTAAAACCTAAAGCCTCCAACACAAAATGCTGTCCCAATGGTGTTAATGAGCACAAAGACGGCCTTTAACTTGTTTTGGAGCTACCCTGGTTAAGGTTTCATGTCATCCCTTGAAGGGACTAATTCTTTGGTTTGTTTTATGAGCATCCAGCTAAAGTAGAGTATAGCATCCATGCTTTGAATAATAAAGCCTGATGCATCTTTAATAATCTCTGGGACTTCAGGTTTTTCTTCGGATATACAGTACTGATCAACAAAAATGGTCTGGTTCTCTTAAAAATGTACTGATTTTAAGATTGTTCGATAAAAGACAATGTGAGTAAAATGCATTGAATTGCTCAAGATCTATTTGTTCAAAATCTATTTCAGCAGCTGGGAAACTTTAAATGTAATTTCATCAAAGCCATTGGAATTAAGTTTGTATATAAACATCCTATATTAATGCAGAACAAACGCAACATTCTTAGTTTGCAGAATTATGTTGCCATGAAAATGGATATTTTCATTAATCAGCATCAACTGTGACATATTTTTTCTTGCTATGGCATTTTGTATGAACTGTAAATGCCTGGAGAAAGAAAACACACTAACAAAATATTCTAGATATACAATAGATATAATACAACAGATGTGACATAGAACACAAACAGAATGTCCTTCATGTTGTAACATTAAAAAAACATCTGGAGCAATGCTCACATTTGAGATAAAAACATTATTATTGGGGACTACAAAGGGGGATATAAAGGAGGGAAAGGAAAGGTTTACAGCAGAATACTCCTTCTTGTTGTTTTTCACTTCCTAGCTATTACCCGTCCACTGAGTCCCAATATGCAGCCCTCCAGAACTTTTTCACTTGTTAAATGAAAAGGCATAGAGGAAATGCAAATAACTTGACCTTTTTTGTGTGTGTGTTTCCATTTTAATGTGTGAAAGGGAACTTACATCTATTTCTGCAGAAGCCCTGCATATAACAGAAGAATTGTGAAAATAGGAAGTATCAGTCACTTGCACGTCCTCATTTGCCACTATCTATAATGTGAAAAAGGCCGCGCAGGGTGCAATCTATGGCCACTAGACAGTGGCTAGATGGCCATAGGATTTTTCATTTTCTGGGAGCCAAGCTCAGAGCTAGTGCTCCGAGGTTGGTTCCCAGAAAACCCGACTCCCTGCTTGCCCCCTCCCCCGCCGCCTTGTAGGCGGTGCAGTTCGTCCTTGGCTCTGTGCTCAGAAGAGTGGTACCAACCAGGGGGGAAAGGGGGCGTTCCTGAGGACGTGGAGGGGAAAGAACAGCGGAAGTGCTGCTATGATGCTTCCTAGGCGCTGGCCGCCCCCCGCCCAGCTCCAAGGCGCCCGGGCTAGACAGCTGAAATTGGCCATCTAGCTGCAAACGCAGGGTGGCTGGAAAGCAGAGAAGATCCCCTTTGTGCTTCTCCTGCCCTGCATTGGATAGCTGGTCACCCCCAAGTTTGGAGGTGGCCGACTATCCCCATAGGATTGCACCAAACAATCTCTTCCCCAAGTTGTCTGCAGATGTAAACATCTATTCAAACCAAATGCAACACCATGTGAGATGCTCAGCTATGCATGTACAGTAGAATCTAAGGACATGGGGTTGGATCCAGACCTAGTCATACTTACAATTGATCCACTGAAATAAATGGAACATAGGTGAGTTATTTAATACAAGAAGAGGTCCAACTGCCTCCTTATCAATCTGCACATCAAACTTTCAACCCACTTTTTATACATTTTACAGTTTGATGGCAGAACAGCTCAACAGAAATTGCCTGATACCGTCCCATGCATGTGAACACCTACGTAAAATCCAACACTGTAAGTGTGGTCAACATTCAACAGATGTGATAGGAATCTACCATGCTTTGGATAAACCGGTTGCTAAAACTGTGGTGGAGTAGTGGTCAGTAGGTTAGCATGCATAGGATGACTTCAGATATAGTTGTTCCATTGTTCCCTGACTATACTGCCTTTTCCTACTGACTCTTCTTTCCCTCTTATCTTCTCTCACTTCCTTTCCTAACAAGTCCTGTCCTTGACTAGATTGCAAGTCTGCAGAAAGAATATGATTTATTTTTTATTCATTGTTCAACACCTAGTACAGGGGTGGGCAACTTGTAGCCCTTGAGATGTTCTGGCCTACAACTTCCATGGTCCCTCACCACTGGCTATGTCAGGTAGGGCTGATGGGAGCTGTAGGCCAACAAATCTGGAGGGGCATACGTTGCCAACCACTGACCTAGTATTTTTAGATTCTATATAAATAATTTCCACCACTTTGTGAAGAAAGAAAAATGGAAACATTAAAACAGAAGTTGTGCACTGAAGAGACAATCTGGTGGTCTGGATTCACCTGCTGAAATCAAGAGACTTGGCCAAGAATAGACAGCGCATCTTTGGTGAAAGAGACTGTCCCAGTTTAGATTTTTAAACCATTTCATACTCTAAGGGCGCAATCCTAACTAGATAGGCAGCTGTCTCTGAACTCGGAGGCAACCGCCTATCCAAAGCAAGGCAGGAGAAGCACGGCAGGGATTGTTTCCTTTGCACCTCTCCTGCCCTGCCTTTTCTGCTAGACAGCTGTTTTTGGCTGTCTCTAGCCGCGGGGAGGGCAAGCGGGAGAGGAAGCTGCTGCACGACACATAGGATGGGATGTGTCGTACATGCCGATCTGCTGTCCCCGCCCCAGAACACCCCCAGCCCCACCCCTTTTCAGCCACTCCGTGCTCCTCTTCTGAGCATGGAGAATGGGGCTTCTCCGCACTGCCTCCAAGGCAGCACGGACGTGGCGGGAGGTCAGTTTTCTGGGAACCAACCTCGGCGCATGGGCTCTGAGGTCGGTTCCCAGAAAACAGCATATCGAATGGCCGTTTAGCCGCTGTCTAGCAGCCATACGATTGCTCCCTAACAGTGCAGTCCTATGTATGTCTACTTGGAAGCAAGTCCCATGGAGTTCACTGGGACTTATTGTCAGGTAAGTACGTATAGGATTGCAATCTAATTCTATGAACTTTGTATGACTAATGAAAAAGCATCATTGAGTCCAGATCTACAGTACATACTATACTATCATATATTTTAAAATTCAGATTATCTGATAGGTCATCTTACTATCCTCTTTGATTTTGCCAGGAATATTTAAACACTTCATTTCTCTTCATTCTCTTTGTGAACTTGCTTTTCCCCATCCCTTAACTCCTCTTTCATGTACTACTTTACATTTTTGCATTAAACTATACAAAAGGATAATGAAACATTAGCAATTAAGTGAAACATGCTCAGTTAAGGCAATAGATGGAAGTTCAAAAGCTGCAGCAACTTAGGAAAAGCTGCATAATTCCAAGGACTTCTTTTCAAATGATATATAATCAGTACATAGATTGTCAAAACCCTCACAACTTTTGAAATGTTCTTGCCATTGCACTTTAAATTATATTACATAAAATCAGAAATAGTTACTTATCATTACTAATAATATTAAACACAAGTTAAAGTTATCTTGGGAAATGTATGTTCCAGTTAATCTACAAGCATTTTATTAAATCTTCTTTTAGTAGTTCAGGGCTCTCATACGCTCTACATGTATTATGCAACACAGAAAAGCCACTTCTGATTATCAAGCTAGTAAAGGGATTTTGCAACAAACTTTGCAGATAACAAACCTAGTTATCTAATTCTGTGGGTTCACAATTCTCCACCTAATTCTGTGGGTTGGATCCAGAGGAAGTCATAGTTTAGTGACAAGTTAGTCATGATCAATTTAAGCCCTACTGATTTCAGTGGGACTAAACCATGACAAACATAGTCTGGATCCAGTTCAGCACATTTACACCATGCATTGTGAGCCATATCCATGGCCTTGTTTGGCAAAAGTGTAAATGTATTTATTCATTCATTACATTACATTACATTACATTACATTACATTAATTTCTATCCTGCCTTTTTTCCTCCTTAAGGAACCCAGGGTGGTGTACATAATCCTCCTCTCCATTTTATTCTCACAACAACCCTGCGAGGTAGGTTGGGTTGGCAGTCCGTGACTGGCCCAAAGTCACCCATGGCTGAGTGGGGACTAGAATCCAGATCTCCCAACTCCCAGTCCAACACTCTAGCCACGCCACCACGCTGGCTCTCACCACACTGGTTCTCAGTTTAGGGTAGAAGTCTCACAAGACAGTATTTATACTGCAGAGACTTTTCCTCTTAAGGATCCTTTGTATATAATATCTTAAGAATCCTTTGTATATAACCAATCAACGAAGGTAACTACTATCTATAGCAGATGTACCTGAGTTCCTTTCACTATAAGGCCTAGCAGCTAAATTGGTGTGTGCATGTAAAGTGGTAGATCCTCTGCCACTTCCAAAGATATGCTAGCCTGAGCCAGCCAGTGCAGGAGGCTATGGTTCCAATGAGGGGCGGCGGGGGGAGGGGTTACTTGTGCAAACTCCAGCCTGCTGCTTGTGGGGCAATCCTGGGACATCTCTGGAAAATGAAGGCCATCTTTGTCTCATCCCTGTTCTACCTCCAGAACACCCTGTTTTGGGGCTGTATTGCCACCAGTGGCACAATTATGCTTGCAGCTCTGCCAGGTGAGATGAACCTCCACCCCATTCAAACCCCTCAGATGGCAGTCAGGGTGTGTGTGTGTGTGTGTGTGTGGACTGCTTTGAAGTGAATGTTCAGATATAATGTACCTAAATTCTATATATTGTGTTTTTTTAAAAAATAATACTTTTATACTGCTTAATATATTAAAATCCCTAAGCGGTTTATATTACAATACAACATAACCATGTACAAACAAGATAAAAATAATAATTAAAAACAGTTAAGAACATTTAAAAACATTACATTATCATAACAAAACAGGGTGGTAAGTAACAGAGTCCCACTGCTCAGGGAAACCTTGTGAATAGGTGTGCTTTCAAGAGGGGTTTAAGACTTGCCACCATTTCTGCCTCTCAAATCACATGTGGGAGAGTGTTCTAATGAGCAGGTGCCACAACTGAAAAGGCATGCTTATGCACTGCTACCTGGTGACATTCCATTGGCTGCAGAATTGCCACTAAGGCCTTCTTAGTAGATCTCAGGGGTCAACTCAGTATATATACAGGAAGACAGTCAACTAGGTATCCTGGTCCCAAGTCATTTACAGCTTTGTATGCCAGCAACAAAACTTGTACATGGCTCAGTAACTAAGAGGCAGTCAGTGCACTTCTTTTAATACAGGTATAATATGTGTATATTTAGATGCGCCACTGAGCATCCTGGCTTCTGAGTTCTGTACTAGCTGCAGCTTCTGAACCAGGCACAATGGGAGTCCCACGCAGAGCACATTACGCTAGTCTAACCATGACTAAATAAGCCATACAGTAGTCTAAATAATCTATACAGACACACACTCACACACACACAAACCCACTGTATAGGATGAACAAACTGAAGTTCATTTAAACACCATTAAACTCTGGAAATCAAAACTTTTAAGTTTATGGATCATACTCAGTTCTGAGTAATCCTGCCCCCCCCCCGCCCCCAATTGCTGCAGTCAACATTCCTAGGAATTTGGCTCAGCATTCAGGGATATTTTACATTCTGTAAAGAGACCATGCTGGATTTCTCCCAAGTCTGTTTGGCCTGTACAGCACTGGCTTTACAGAACTGTATACCTGGCCAGCTGCTATTCATACTCCTCCTTCATGCGTCTATCTTACAAGAAATCAGAATGTTTCCCAACCTCATTTGCTACAGCATTGCTAGAACAAGCAACTTTTCTTTCAACTCATTGTGGTCTGACAGTGTCTCCCTCAGGATTGCTAGTGGGCTTCACTGTCATTGCGGTCTGACAGTGCCTCCCTTGATTCCTAGTGGGTTTCAGGTCTGTGGCCAGACTCCCTGAGGAGTCTGGCCACAGACCTGAAACCCACTAGGAATCCAGGACGTGCAGCTGGGATGTGTTTGTGGGATTCTTCTAAGCATCAGTTTTCAGGCATGAGTCAGTTTCCAGGGAAGCAATATGAAGCATAGCACAAGAACCATGCAAGGCAGGATAGGAGACAAAAGTGAGGGAAACAGGACCAGGCAGATAGGCAGGGAGGCACAAGTCCTGACTTGCTAGCAGAAGATCTTGAACAAAAGTGAACTTTCTGAAAAAGTTTATGGCACCCAATTAACCGGCAGAGTTGGGAGCCAATTAATTAGAGCCTGGGAAAATGTATTAGCTAACAGTGGCTGTCATGATTGCTTCCACACAAATGAAGAATTTATTAGATGGAAAGGAATTGTATCTCAAATCTCCTATGGTTCTAGAAATGTCTATGAACACTGGTTCGGAAGGGTGCTATCAGTTCACAAATACTCTGACAGTGTTGTTTCACAGTACAGATGTCTGATGTCTACTTGTTACTGAAGAGAAAGCAAGCAAGAGTTGGTAGTGTTGTAAATATATTTGTCACATTTGTATCATCACCACCCCCACACCACCCCCCACAAGGAGATTAGAACCACAACAGCCATGTGAGGTAGGTTGGTCTGAGATGCAGCAATTGGCAGGAATGCCCTAGCGGCTTCTTTCGGTATGCTCCAATAGCCAACTCAAGACACAGACGAAAGGATTCTTTTCAAGGCTTTAATCCTTTTACAACTTAATGACTCTTCAAGATGCTAATCACCAGCAACTAAGCAATGAACAGCAAAGTAACCTATGCTCTGAGTAGGCAGTTGATCCCCATTTGAAGGAGAATTACTTGAAGACCCTGAACTTATGGGCTAGGGAGAGATCCTCCCTCTTTCCCTTGGGTCCACAGGAGGCGGCCATTGCTTGCGCACCAAATGGGCACTATGCCTCCTTTCTGCGCCCTCCATCGCTTGTCGCTCCCTGCGTCTGCGTCGAGTGTCTAGCAAGCCCCCCTCCCACACTTTCTCACTGCTAGGATCACTTTCTATCTCAGGAATGCTGGCAGGAGGAATCTCTGCCAGCTGCTGTGCCTGTGAGGGATGAGCTGGCTCCTCTCCCACAGATTGCTGATCCTCCTCAGAGTCAGAACTGCTCTGGGGTTCTATCGGCTCACTTTCTACCCTGACAGCAATTTACCCAGGGCTACCCAGTGACCTTTATTTGTGAGCAGAAATGTGACCCTGATTTTCCTCCACAACCAAACCCAGCACTCTTATAATTGCATCTGTTTTAACCCACAGAGCAAAAGGAACAGCCACCTGCTTTTGCTCCTCAAATAAGTTAGAAGGATGTGGTGATAGCCTCCAAAATGTATCTGATGGTTGGGACTGCTGAGTCTAGGGACTACATTCCCCTACAGCCTCTGCCCTAAACTGTGTCTTGGCCTAAAAAAAGGGAGTTGGCTGGTGAAGCATAACTGGGAACTCTACAAGCTGGAGAGGAAGTTCATTATCAGCATATTGGAAACTGGGATTGTTGTACACAAACCGAATGGGCTGGAAAATCCCTAGGAGAGAAGGGTGTAATATATTGCTGAGGCTGTGAAGGCCCATTGTTGAACTGGCAGCCACAGAAGCCTGACTTGTTACATTTTGAATCCAGTCCTTTTGTGCTACCCCCTCTGTAAGGGAAGCTGTTTTACCTATACCATTAAAAACACCTGTTGTGGTTAGCCACCTGTCAGTGTGATTGCTGAAACCCACTGGAGTTAGTACAAAGGTTGCTAACACAGAACTGCCTTCAGTACTTCTCTCTAATTCTGGTTGTGCGGGCACATTACTGATTTATATTCTTATTACAGTTACCTTTGGGCAAGGAAAATATTACTGGTAAGACTGGTATTAATTATCTTGGTCTATATGCAACAATTTTATCTATACAGCATTTATAGCCTTCATATAACAAACAGTTATCAGGGGGTAGCTGACAACATAAAGGACTTGCATCTTTGGCTTTGCTGTGTTTTCCTTTTAAACAAAATCTCACCTGCTTTTTAAAGCTGAGTTTTCAACATCTGAGCTAATGAAATCAGATTATAAATGTGAGTAAATATTTGTTCAGGGAAAATATATAGTAAAAAACATTAAAGGGTATTACACTCAGTGCAGACATTTAAATCACATATCCTGTGATAACATACTGGCAGAGATCCACAGATTTTAAAGCCTGCACATAAAACTTAAAAGAAAATGTTTTCCACGAAATATTTATCTCTGAAATATTTATATATATATGTATATATAGTTGCAGGTGTTTCATGGGCTAGATGCCATACAGTTATCTGTCAGGAATAGCCTGGGGTCCAATGGGTACAATTCACTGGGATGTTCTCCTGTGTTAGCCCCAATATGAACTGAAATTGCACAAGGATAGTAGTGCTTTTGCATTTGTTGTTGTTCAGTCATTCAGTCATGTCCGACTCTTCGTGACCCCATGGACCATAGCACGCCAGGCCTTCCTGTCCTGCATTCTCTCCCGGAGCGTGCTCAAGTTCATATTCATTGCATCGGTGATGCTAGTGCTTTTGCATAACTCTCACTAATTTCAGTGGGGCTTGCAGAGAAGAACTTCCCATTTGATTGTGCCTATAATCATCTGTGCATATTTTAAGAAAAGCCCGAGGCGCTCTTTCTTACCCAAAGGAACCCTGGCCTCCTACAATAAATAGTGGTATGTCTTTAGATCATATTACGATGACAGAAATTAAGCTGGTCCTGCATATCAGGCTCCTAGTTTCCAGGGGTGGGGGTGGGGTGGAATTATTCTGCAACAAGCAGGCTTCAGTGATTGAAACAGACTCTCTTTTTTGGTTTTTCAGAGTAATGGTCTATCTACATCTTAGCTATGCAGTTTTTGGCATTTCAAAGGAAGTTGTGTGGACACAGGAGGCTGGGCTTTTTGGATCTTCATGAGTCAGGCAAGAGAACTAGAAGCATGGGTAGGGAGATGAATTACATGAAAACTCCATCGGTATTTTACTCTCTGACCAACAGAAAAAGCTCCCAAGGCTTGGCCGGGTGTGAAGCCAACATCTGTGACCTACCTTAATGTCTGTGGGATCACTGAGGAGAGATAGAGGCTCTTGGCAGTTATAAATTACAATGATCCCTGCACTAAAGTAAACACAGCTATATTCATACATCTGTATTCTATTAAATGAACAGCAGCTGCCAAAATAAGCACCATAGTTTATTTGTTGGTGGAAATAATATTCCATTGGCTTCTCAAAAGCAAACTTGGCTTTATTAAAATAGGGAATCCTCTTTTCAGAAAGAAAATGTTCACAGCATATCCCATCCTGTGGACAAATGACATTATTTTGAGAGCAAAGCAAGGCATAGTTAATGACACTGCATAATTTCTTGCACCTTTATAGTAGACCTTTGACAGTAAATGGGGGCCAAAGGGAGATCCATTTGTGAAAGAGGATTGTGAAATAGCTATAAATGTTATCATTCAGCATCTCTGCAGAACCCCGTGGCTTATCGCACCATAGTCCGTGAGCATTGCAGTACTCTGCATCAACTCATCCAAGCATACACAAAGTTGTACCTGTACGCAGTACCACACAGACTCTTTTTCCATGGCTTCTGCTGTCTTTCTAACATGCTGCATAATACATACATTCTCTCTGTAGGGACACCTTAGAGACACCTTTAAGCTTGTAGGGACATCTAGCTTGTAGGGACACATTTTAAGACCATTGCATGTTCAGCATGAAGGTGTAAAGAGGGTTTCTGAATGCATTTGGCTGAAGGTGCTTAGAATCCTAAGCACCTTAGAATCCACATGATAGAAACCCTAATATCATAGGATTCCCAGTCGTATGGAGCCTTCTAAGTGTGTTTAGCCAAACATACTTGGAAAACCCTCTTCATATTCTCACACTCAATTTGCAAAGGTGTGAACAGAAGCCTGTGAATGGGGGATGGGGGGAGTTAGAGCAAGGCTGACTTGTGTACCCCATCTCCTACTTGTTTTTAGCCCTGGCATGTTCTGGTGAATGTCTAAATAGGGCTCACATTTCTCATGACAACTGGAACTGCAGACATACTTTTATTCCCCTGATAGAAACATTTCCAATTCATTGTGATTTATATCACCCAGAAGGCCCCCATTGTTTTGTAACTTCAACAGACACCAGGATGGAAATTCTACCTTATAAGCATCACACAGCCTTTCCTTCCTTTGTTTTGGTACTTTTGCAATGAGAGACAGGATCCCATGTGTCTTTTTGCCATGGCTGGTTCCAGAGATCAGTGGGTTCAAGACATTGCTAGGGCCTATATGTCCAAAGCCAGCATTTGGGCAGAGCCTGCAAGCCAAAGGCAGCACTTGTTGCCTTTTACCTAATCAGGTCTTGAGTGAGATCATGTTCCAGAATACCTTTCAATGGCACAAAGGTCTCTGGGGTGCAATATCAGTTCAGGAACAGTCCAGCAAGGTCAGGAGCACACATAACTGCATACGTTAGGTAAACATCCATCCCACAGTCTCTTGTGAACGTGTAGACTGTTCTGGGGTATTCTTTCAGTCTGAACCTCCTCTGCCAACTTCTGCTATGTTTATGGCCTACTCTTGGACAAATATGGGGCCAATGTCCTCAAAAGGCTTATTTTACTACTTCCCTCTGTCATTCCCTTTATCCTTCCTGCTGCCACAACGTTTATGGTTTCATGTTTTATTTTGCGTTTAAATTATTTTATGTTTCTTGTAAGCCACCCAGAGAAACTTATGTTATGGGGCAACATACAAATGTAGGGATGGCGGAGAATTTCTCCACGAATCTCCGGGAGGCCGAATGCCAACGCATTCGGCCCCCAGAAATTGGTGGTGAAATTCTCCACCCCCCACCCCACCCCCCGGGATGGGACTTACCTCCTTCGAATGTCCCTCTCGGCGGCAGGTCCCGGTGGCTTTTCGGCGGGGGAATGTCTTCCGACCGGCTGCCACCGCTGCCATTACAAAGTAAAGTAAAAAAACCCAAACAAACACGTGATAGGCTACGTAATGATTTACGTAGCCTATCACAGCTAGATTTGCAAAGTCAGCCATGATAGGCTACGTAAATCCTTACGTAGCCTATCACGGGTGACTTTGAAAAAAAAAAAGCGCGTACGCAAATGGCGGCGCCCATGGGCGCCACCATTTGCGTTCCTTATTTGGGCAGGGGTAGTCTACGTAAAGATTTACGTAGACTATGGCGAAAATAAGGGCAACGCTATTTATGTTGCCCTTATTTTCGCCGTAATCTACGTAAATCTTTACGTAGACTACCCCTGCCCAAACAAGGAACGCAAATGGCGGCGCCCATGGGCGCCGCCATTTGCATACGCGCTATTTTTTTTCCAAAGTCACCCGTGATAGGCTACATAAAGATTTACGTAGCCTATCATGGCTGACTTTGAAAATCTGTTTTTTTTACTTTACTTTTTTTATTTCGCGGCCGGGGAGACGGGGCGCTCCCCCCCGGCCTGAATTTTGGCCGGGAGGGGCGGGGCGCCTCCCCCCCGCCAAGAACTTCGGGGGGAGAACCGAAGCGCCTCCCCCCCCACCGCGAAGCAAGCTGTGGGACCAGGTAAGGGACTTTCGTCCATCCTTATACAAATGTCATAAATAGATGAATAATTATTTCCTCTTCCCATGCCCATAGTGATTCCAACAAACCAGTTTTCAACTGGTCATCTGGTTTGGGGGCATTCTATGCTGCCTGTCAGATGAGGGGGTTCTTTTAAAAGAACAGGGACGATAGGACATTGCCTTAAACTGAGTCAGTCCATCATGCTCAGTCTTGTCAACTGGCAGCAGCTCTCTAGAATTTCAGTCTTTCCCAGCCATATCTGGAGATGCCAAAGATTGAAACTGTGAACTTCTGCATGGAAAGCAGGTGTTCTGCCACAGAGCTCCTCCCCCCAAAAGCCAGCTCTCCCCCTGCTCCATTTCTTCCTCCCTCTGCCTCAAGAAATGTACTTATTAAAATATTCTAATTTAATTTAGTTATAGTACATCATTTACATCATGAGAAACGCCGGGTTGGATGAATCACAGGTCGGAATTAAGATTGCTGGGAGAATTATCAACAACCTCAGATACGCAGATGATACCACCCTAATGACAGAAAGTGAAGAGGATCTAAAGAGCCTCTTGTTGAGGGTGAAAGAGGAGAGTGCAAAAGCTGGTTTGAAACTCAACATTAAAAAAACGAAGATCATGGCGTCTGGCCCTATCACTTCCTGGCATATGGAAGAGGAAGAAATGGAAGCAGTTACAGTTTTTATTTTCTTGGGCTCCAAGATCACTGCAGACGGTGACTGTAGCCATGAAATTAAAAGAAGCTTGCTCCTTGGGAGGACAGCTATGGCAAACCTAGACAGCATAGTAAGAAGCAGAGACATCACCTTGCCAACAAAGGTCCGCATAATCAAAGCTATGGTTTTCCCAGTAGTAACGTATGGCTGTGAGAGCTGGACTATAAGGAAGGCTGAGCGCCGAAGAATTGATGCTTTCAAACGGTGGTGCTGGAGAAGACTCTTATGAGTCCCCTGGACTGCAAGGAGGTCAAATCAGTCCATCCTAAAGGAAATCAACCCTGACTGCTCATTGGAAGGACAGATCCTGAAGCTGAAGCTCCAACATTTTGGCCACCTAATGCGAAGAGAAAACTCCCTGGAAAAGACCCTGATGCTGGGAAAGACTGAAGGCAAAAGGAGAAGGGGACGGCAGAGGATGAGATGGCTAGATAGCATCACTGATGCAATGAATATGGACCTGAGCACGCTCCGGGAGAGAGCGCAGGACAGGAAGGCCTGGCATGCTATGGTCCATGGGGTCACCAAGAGTCGGACATGACTGAACGACTGAACAACAACAAAAAGTACGTAATTAAAGTAGGAAAACAATCCAAAGCAGCTCACAAAATAAAACAAATAATTTTAATGTTATTTATAGTGTTGTTTATTTCATGCATGTGTGCATTTATGTGTACTAGTGATGGGAGAAATATCCAGAAAGCAATAATGGGAGAAGTTCCCAGTCAACAATGAATTGGTCTATAGGCAGGATATTTGAAATGGTGATTATACCTGTGTACTCAGCTTCTCTCTCTGACTCTGATGGCCATGGGCACTGAGAGATGATTGAACCCGGTGGCTGGCAGATGGTTTGGAAATGATGCCCATTTTCTCATCTCGGCCACTGTGAGTGGTGGCACAGTGGTAGAAGAGCTTGGAGGAGAATAAGTGGAGGATGAGGGGGGTGTTTTCCTTGGGCAAGCAGCCCAGCTTGGCGGAACTTATGGCATGTGAAGCGCAGCAGTAGTGACTGGCACAGTGGTAGATTTGTAGGCATGGGCTACCCAGTGCTTGCACTTGCTGCCAGTGCTGGGTCTCAGACATAGGAAAGAGAATTAAAAGCAGCATGACTGCCCAAAAAGGGCATACTGAACATGAATTCAGAGGAAGCATCCATGCCAGGACCAGAAGCATCTCTTCTATTTGCATCCCTGTGTGATCATATGTGTAGCATAATATATGTTTTAATGTTTCTCATTTCCCTTTGTGACAAAGAGAATGAGAATGTTTGTGTCTCCATTTCTTGTGTCTGTCTATGTTTATATATATGAAAGGGTGCATTACAGCGTTTTGGATTCGGTATGTGTTTGCAGGAGAAGCAGCTCCCAGAAATATGCAATTCTAAAATGGGTAATTGTTTTCAAGATGCTTAGTTTCTTAATTTCTTGATAATAATTCATAAGTATGATGTTACCTGTAGTCTGTGTCTTATCTTGGCACCAAAGCACACATTACTCTAAAGACATAGCAAGCAGCAATATCTTTCTTTCTTTTTTAGTCTAGCATAAGTGCTGAGGCTCCAATTTGGATCAGGACCCTAATGTGGGGGTAGACAGCTTTAACCTGTTCCCCTCCACTGTGGTCCCAATACAGATTGGGCCCCTGCAACTAAATTTATATTGCCAAATAGTGATCTTTTTGCTATAATGGATTGAGCTTTGGCAATAAAAATCACAAGCATGGGGCCTCCAATCTAGAGCAGGATTGCAGTGTGTGGGGACAGAAAGCATTAAATCCCCTTGCCAACTACACTAGAGTCCCAATCCAGATCAGGCCTCCTGCACTTACTTTAAAGTAAAACAGAAAAAAACACTGCTTGCTACATCTTTAAAGTAGTGTGTGCTTTGGCCCTTACTGTAAGTTATTTTTTCTGCTTGTGTTTTGAGTTCCCTGTCATGGATTTATTGATTAGCTTTGGGCCTAGAGATGGTCAGACTCAATGTTTTCCATCCTATGAGTATTTTTTCTAGAATATTTCTTAAATGCTTAATTCCCTAATAATATGCTGCATATGTGTGTGGTAATATACAGTCAGGGCCCTGACCAGTCAGGGTCAGTCAATATATACAGTATATTGGAGCAAGGATAACTGTTTTGACAGTTGGCCTCTGTACTCCACCACATTGAAATGGAAAGGAAACACCCCCAGATGGGAGTGAAGTCAGGACTTTCAGCTGTAATTCAAGGGGTTTGACAACAGTGGGGCACTAACCATTCAGGAAGGACAGCCAGTGGCATACACACACACCCATCGTTGGTGGCTCATAAGTAATGGAACAAACCAACATCATTTCAAACTTAAGGATTGCCTTTAATACCTGGATGAAAATCCTTTGCAGTCAATGACTGCCTGAAGTCTGGAACATGTCATGGACATGACCAAATGCTGAGTGTCCTCCCTCGAGATGCTTTGCCAGGCCTTTACGGCAGCTGCCTTCAGCTGTTGCTTGTTTGTGGGTCTTTCTGCCTTCAGTCTTGTCTTCAGTAAGTGAAAAGCATGCTCTATGGCCATTGAAGAACATCCCACTTCTTTGCCTTCAGAAACACTTGGGTAGCTTTTGCTGTATGTTTTGGGTCATTCTCCAACTGCAATATGAAGTGGCGTCCTATCAGTTTGGCAGCATTTGGCTGAATCTGAGCAGAAAGTATAGCCCTATACACTTCAGAATGCATCCTGCTGCTTAATCAGCAGTTAGGTCATCAATAAACACCAGTGACCTGGTTCCATTGGCAGCCATACATGCCCATGCCATAACACTGCCTCCACCTTGTTTGACAGATGATGTGGTATGCTTTGGATCATGAGCTATTCCTTTTCTTCTCCATACTTTTCTTTTCCCATCATTCTGGTACAAATTAATCTTGGTCTCATCAGTCCAAAGAATCTTATTCCAGAACTGGGCAGGCTTTTTTAGGTGTTTGCTGGTAAAGGCTAATCTGGCCTTTCGGTTCTTGAGCGTTACCAGTGGTTTGAACCTTGTTGTGAAGCCTCTGTATTTACATTCATAAAGCCGTCTCTTGACTAGATATTGACAATGACATGCCTACCCCCTCAAGAGCGTTCTTGACCTGGCTAGATGCTGTGAAAGGGTTCCTCTTCTCCATGAGCAGAATTCTGCAGTCATCCACTTTAGCTGTCTTCCATGGTCTTCCAGGCCTTTTGCTGTTGCTGAGCTTGCCAGTTAATTCCTTCTTTTTCAGGATGTTCCAAACTGTTGTATTGGTCACTCCCACTGTTTTTTGCTATCTCTCTGATGGGTTTATTTTGTTTCTCAGCCTAATGATGGCCTCCTTCACTTGCATGGACACCTCTTTGGACCTCATGTTGGGGGTTCCAGTGAACAGATACCAAATGCAAATGTAACACTCAGAACCACCTCCAGGCCTTTTATCTGCTTGATTGGTCATGGGGTACCCAGGAAACAGGCCACACCTGGCCATGCAGCTGCTTGTCAGCCATTCATTCCATTACTTATGAGCCACTAATGATGGGTGTGTGTGTATGCCACTGGCTGCCCTTCCTGAATGGTTAGTGCCCCACTTTTGTCAAACCCCTTTAATTACATCTGAAAGTCCTGCTCCCATCTGGGTGTGTTTCCTTTCAACTTTAATGTGGTGGTGTACAGAGGCCAACTGCCAAAACAGTTATCCTTGCTCCAGTATTTCTGGCCCTGACTGTACATGTCTGACTTGATGAGCAGTCTGTGAGCCAAAACAGATATTACTTTAAATCCATATCTATCAGCTATGCTACATTCTTTCTTTTCTTTTTTCATTTTACTCTATGGTAGGTGCAGGGCCCTGATCTGGATCAGGACCCTAGCATGGGGATAGTGGAGTTTTAACTCTTTATCCCCACTATGGGACAAATCTGATTTGGGTCTCCTGTACCTATTCTAGAGTAAAAATGAAAAACAAAGACATAGCTGATAGATACAGATTTAAAGTAACGTCTGTTTTGGCCCCATGGCTGGGCTCAGCTGCTTGGGTTTTTTTCTGCATGGACTTGCTGTTCTCACTTTGTGCTTGCAAGACAGTTGTATTCTGGGTTGTGTTAGATTGATCTGTGATGGCCAGATGTATGTGGATGGTATAGCATGCAATTTGTAAGAACACACAATAGCTGTACGCCTTAGATTGGGGGTAGGCAACCTGTGGCCATCCAGATGTTTTAGCCTACACCTCTCATCAGCTCTAGACAGTAGTACTGTCTGTGCATAGACAGTAGGCAAAACATCTGGAGGGCCACAAGTTCCTCATCCCTGCTATAAGGAGTAACAACATTGGTCTGTTTAATGCAGACCAATTCTTTTCTCATGCCAGCATCACCCTTCCTGGAATTTATCTGACCCACAATAGTTCCTTCTTATAGATGTTACTAGAACAACAGAATGTTGTTGTTTTTTGTGGGCTATGCCCCTTTTACCATGCCAGTCTTTCCTTGGATGCAGATCCTGTTTTACCACTAGGTATCCGCCTAGGGTGCCCTGGGGATTAACAGTGGAACAATGCCAGAACTTTATATTTGAAGAATTGGCAGCTGTATTTCTCTACATCATGTCTGGAAAATGACTAACTACTCCTTTTCCTCCTTCCTCTTTGCTTCCTAGTCTCACAGAAACCTTCCCTCACCCCCACCCCTGCCACACACACACAGCCTTCATTCTTCTAGCTGAAGTGTGCATTACCCGTTCTTTCCTCCTTCTCCCTGCTGTGGTTTAAGTGCTGGCAGTTTAGGAATATTCTGAATATAGCTTTCCCCTAGTGCCCTTCCAGGTGAGCTAATAGAAGATGGATATCTAATGGATATGATTGTATTGGTGGGTGAAATGCCCATTTAAACCTCAACCAATACATCTTCTTTTACTTCCCTTGGAATAAGACTGGTCTTTATCCTGAGCTGTGCATTCTCAATGAGCTCACTAAGGAAATATAACACCAAATAAATCCTTACAACAAGTTCTGTCACAAGCAAGCATTCCTTAACAAACTCACACATTTGAGGCCAGAGTATCAACAGCTGTCGGAGAATACAGCATATCGGATAGTTCTGAAAGCACCCATAACCCCAAAATAAATGCTGCCAGGCAAGAGTTTTCTAACTGCTACACCATGGATGTCCATTGGTTTATAGAATACTTGCTGGTACCCTATTTATTTCTTCTTTCTCTAGAAGGAAACAAAGCCTTTTCTGATCCTAGCAATGCTCTGATGAGTGTGGGTAGTGTGACTCCAAGCAACCATTCCACACAGAAAAAATAGGTTGGTTAATGGGCAAGACTTCAGAAAGAGAAAAGAGATGCCTTCCAACTTAGGCTCAGCTTCTCTTTACCAAATCAGGTATTGGGTGCATGGAGAAGGGGGGGGGGTACATTGTGCATATAACCATTCTTCAGAAAGTGTAAGTAAATATGGGTACTGGTGAGTGAATGCTAATAGGACTATCAGAAGCTTTTCTGCATGAGGCATTTATCGTGCGCTTGCGATTCCTTACTCACAGTTGTTTACAGGTTCTTTAGACAATGTCGTAATCCAGTTTTTTCAGATAACTTTCCCCCTTTTTTTAGAATGGGGAAAATGGAGTATTATTTCTCAAAGCGCTGTTTCGACTTTGCACTGTTCCTCTATAGCACGTCTCCACCTAGAGGTTATGTAGCAGAAAAGCAGGAAAGGAAAAGCTCTTTGTGTAGAGCTAGGATCTCAATTTTGCAATAAAACCTAAAGTAGATACAGTGATTAACAGTCTTATGTAAAAAGCTCTGTGTGTAACTGGATGGCCAAATCACTCAGGAAAAGTTGGAAAGCACTGTTCCAATATATCTGACTATCTATTAAGAAGGTTCAGTGAAGTAAACCCATGCATGGAAGTTAGGGTTTCTCACTGTGGACTATAGAAGGAGAAATATCCTTGTATCATTATAGAGCAAGTAACATTGGAGATTTCACCAGTTAATACAGAGATGTTTTCAGGCCTTTAAGGACTAGAAAGTTGTTTTAAAAATAATTTGAGGGGAACAAGCCAAGGCTTGTTGGATGAAGGATATATACACACAACTATGACTGTTGTGTTGCAAACTTATACTTGCATGTTACTTATTTTCTTATTCCTTTTATGTACCAGTGTAAATTAGAGGAGAATTAGGCCCTTTATTTCTAAGATTATGCTTCTTTGGCTTTAATCCAAAACTGAAATGATTTTATTTGATTAAGCTTAATTATGCTATCATTAATCATTGTATGTTCTATAGCATATATTCCCTGATGAAATAAATGATTAATCTCCTTAATATCTGGCCTGTCTTCTATTGTCTTCTGTTTACTTAGTCTTTTTTAAGGTAGTCGGCAAGTGTAATCTGTAAGCGTGTTGTGTTTATCCCTAACATTTGCTTTCTTTGTGCATAAGGATACATTTACTATGATATGGCCATTTGTTATCCATTTTATGAACATCCAAAGCATAGTGTAAGGAAAGCACAGGGCCTTGAGCATTTTGCCAACAGGTTTTGTTCCTATGAGAGAAGAACATATAGGTGAGGAATGATCAACACATATAGGTGAGGAATGATTAATCACGGATGCATATTTGTATGAGCGTTGGAATGGGGATGTGGGTCCTCTCCGATGCATCACTTTCAAGTGGGATGTCTATCCCACTGTGAGGAAGCATCAGCCTGGTCATGTCATCAGCATGGTCATATTCCCTCTCTGCCTCTGACACCCGTTACCAATTTTGCAACAAGGCATTAACATTTCCAGAAAGGAGGCTCAGTGAAACGAAAGCCTGTGTTCCAGTTCAGCCATAGTAGAGACACCAGGAAGGCAGACAGACTAAGTATTAGGAAATGAAGTGAGCAAAGGCCTAAGACGGGTCCAAAACCTCCATCCCACCAGGCTCCTCAATCAAGTCCACAGAACCTTGTAGGGCTCATCCAGAAGGTGACGCTTGGCCCTCTGAAGGAATGCCCCCTGGAGGCAATACGTGTTATCTCCAATCTGAAATTTGAGATAATTGTGGTGATTCCCTGTGCACCACTTGGAAGGGGAGTGGCACGCAGGGGAATCCCCACTGTTATCTCTGGACTCAGACTAAAGGGCTAAACAATAAGCAATCCATGAAGCTGATGAACAAAGTTGTTGTGAAATAGGATCCTGACTGAAGAACTGGTAGAGGGATCTAAAGAATGAATATCTAGGTATACAAGGGGCTGATCGGTATTGATGGAAACAAGAGCAGACAAGATTAGGGATGGATGCTCAATTTTGGTTTCTCTCTGTTTCTAATTTTTCCAATCTTAACTTTGGTTTGCCTCAAACTTTGAGATTTTTTTTTAAAGTTTGCAGGAAAATTCATAAGCATTTTAATGCACATTTCTCCTAATATATGCATTTTGTCTAATATACACATTTTGTGCAACCAGTTCTCCTAATATAATATATATTTGATTATTTTCTGTAATATGTGCATTTCTTGCATATATTATATATATACACACACATTTTTGAGCTTGCAATGTGATTCATGGACCAAAGAAAAGTGCATTCGAAAACGCATACATTTGGAAAGTACATATGAAAAAGTGTGTACTTCTGAAAAATGTATACAAACATACTTTAATCAATTAGAGAAAAGTGTGTACTTTTCAAAACTGCATGACTAAAAGCATGCTGAAAAATGCACACCATTTTGAATAAATCAAATGAGAAGACGCTTGCAATTTGATATGGACATGAGTCAGGATGAGATTCGAGCTAGAAATCGGAGAATCTCAGCAACCTCCAGTTTTACAGATTCTCACATCCATACCTTAGAACCAAGCCACTCCTGAAACTGATGATCAGTACAATCCATTCTTCCACCCTGTTGTAAAATTTAGAAATATATAACAGTCAGCATTTGTATAGTACTGTCAGGGTGGAAACTGAGCCCATAGAGCCCCAGAGCAGTTCTGATTCTGAGGAAGAGCAACAACCCGTGGGAGAGGAGTTCGCTCATCTCTCACAAGCACAGCAGCTGACAGAGATTCCTCCTGCTAGGATTCCTGGGATAGATAGTGACCCTGACAGTGAGAGAGCACTGGAGGGGGGCTTGCTGGACGCTCGGCGCAGTCACAGGGAGCGACGACAGATGGAGGGCGCCGAAAGGAGGCGTACCGCTTGTTTGGCACTCAAACAACGGTTGCTTCCCAAGGACCCAAGGGAAAGAGGGAGGACCTCTCCATAGCCTATAAGTTCAGAGTCTTCCTGCCCTCCTCCTTCAAACGGGGACCAATGCCTTACCTGGAGATTAGGCTACTCTGCTAACTACCCCAGTGCAGTTCCTTACTTAGTTGCTGGTGATTAGCATCTGAAAGAGTCATTAAGTTGTAAATGGAATAAAGCCTTGGAAAGAATCCTTTTCATCTGTGTCTTGAGTTGGCTATCGGAGGGGACTGTAAGAGGCAGCTAGGGCGCTCCTGACAGGTGCTTTCGAGCACTTAATGTACTTGGACTTGGATTTTGTGGAGGCCGTCTATGAAAGAAAGGGGAAATGATATTTGTTGATCCTCCCTGCACGCCCCGTACCACATCCCATGCTGACCCAGAGGGTTGCCCAACCATCTGGAGCAGATTTAGAGGGGGCAGCAGAGGGATTAGGAAACAAGATCATTAATATCCCATTCCAAGAGTGGAACTATGCCCACAGAACTCTGGATCCACGCTCAGAAATAATACACATGGGAAGGGAATATGACAGTTAAACTTATTTTCTATAACTTTGAAAACAATTATCAGAATTCCCACAACATATAATATCTATCTTAAAACAATATTTAAGAATGGACAGTATCTATACTGTATTATAATAAGCTAAGAGATCTTGAGGTGATAATGAAGCCTCTGGCTGCAATTAGCTCAGCTGTTTGAATGCCATAGAAAGGCTAAGCATTCAGATGGGCCTCTCACTGCCATCCTAACCGTTGCTGATTATCATTACCTACACTGTTCTCATCCTACAAGTTTCTGGCTGCCATTGGCTGAATTGTTCTCACCATAGGGAAGGGAAAGGAAGGCAGAAAGTTCTAGGACAGGAAGCAGTAGAAGATACAGGGGCCTAGGAAAAGAAGTTTGGAATGGATCCAGAAATGAGGTGAAAGGAGTAGACAACAAGAAGAAGTTTGAGAGGGAAGGGGAAATTGTAAAAGGGAAGGGACAGAAAGCAGATGTGTGCTTGGCCAGGAACGGCGGTGCTGACAAGATCACATACTACTTTGAAATAACCAGCCACAACTCTGGCTGTAGGTCCTTAGTTTTATTTAAAAGTGGATAGTAACACACTGATATTAAACAGATAGAATTTTATTTCTTGGTAAGTGAGCTTAACATCACAGTTGTAACAAGATTTCAGTATTCAAGTTTTAAGAATCTGCTCTTGCACTATTTCAAAGGCAAATGCTTTCCTTACTTCAAATAGGAAGAGGGAACTTGACCAAACAGGACCAAAAACATGTACATGTGTTACTGACTCTAACCAGATGTTTGGAGGGTAAGATCATCATGTATTATATGACTATTTCTTTGACCACTGCAAACAGGAAAGTGATTCCTGATTATACTGTGATAGCATCTCATGTATGCCCACTAGAGGGCAATCTCTAGAAAGCAGATTTAAATTCTATATAAGCATGGGAGTGCGCTTTTGGTATAAACAGGGTTTTTTATTTCTTAATTATCTGTTCCCCATAGCTTACAAGAACTACATAATTACATAAAATAATCTTCTGTAATTTCACTAATGAGAATATTATGTTTCAAAACTGAAGCCATTGCCATATGTAAAAAAACGGCATGATTATTTCTAATTTTGGTATTGTGTTTCTTAGTCTGGTTCTGTAAACCTGTGTGTGTGTGTGTGTGTGTGTGTGTGTGTGTGTTTTAAAGCCTACTAAGGGGATTTCACTTTACTTCCTTTAACACAGTAAGCTACATAGGCTGATCCTTAGCTGGTCAAGTCTTTATCACGGTACTTCTAGCTAAGCTGCATTAGTTTAAATTGAGCAATGAGTGAATATGAAAACTGTCATTTCCCTAGAGCTGGTGAGAAACCAGAATAAGAAGGGTGAATTCCAGGTTCCCCTTTCCATCCATTCAAGGATCAAGCATTCCCTAATCTGCCTAATCTATTATACAGGCATTGTTGGCCTCTCCTTTCTCCCAAGCCAAGAGACAAACCTCTTTCCTGCGCAGACTGCAAGAGGCTCTGATGGAGGCTCAATGATCGAAGAGTTTTTGGCAGGGGGTGGGGAGTAGGAGGCCTGGAAATGCCCAGCATTATTTCATTTCATCCAGTCTGGTTCTCCACTGATTGACAGAGAAAGAAAAGGAGAAGCTAAACACAACGTAGAAATGAATTCAATTATATTTGGCAACAGGCCACACAATGAGCTGGAAAAAAAAGTAATACAGTAAATGTCAGACTTCGCACCTCAATATAATAAAAGATATAGAATGTTTCAAGCTTTCCATCTTAATATGATAAAAATAAGAAATGACAGTGAAACAAACTGGGGCACTTACAGTGGTTTGGAACTAACTCCTTCTACTAATTAGTGTCAGTCACCTACTTGCTTAGAGGCATGTTCTTTTATTGATGTGATCACATGAGCTCCATTAAGAGGTGAATAGATCCATATACTTAACTACCCATCCAGTTTGCCACCTAAACATTCTTATATGTGTAGTCCTTATGATTCTTAGTCTTGTTGGAAATGATAGGAACATATTTAAGTTAAAGTTTTTAGAATTTATTTAAAGGAGGTTTTTTGAGTTTTAATCTTGTACATTTACCTTGATCTTCAGGCTATAATGTACAATTGTATTATTGAGAGTAACTAATTAATTTTGAACTGGTACGGAGAGGCTCAGCCCTGCTGCCATTTCAAGTATGCCCCTAACACCTTGACTCTAGAAAATCCTATTTTCCCAGGAAATGTATGCAAAACAAACGCTTGGGCAATATAGGGCAACAAACCACATGTACATTAGCTGTCCTCCTTTAGCACGTACCACAGGAAGTCTTCATGTCTTTTGCGCAATAGGTGCGGGGCCTCAGGAAATACGGAAATGTCAGGTTCACAACATAAGTCATCCGAGGCACGCCTAGTTTAATTAGCCATCCTAGAGCCATGGTGAGGCAAGGGGAGATGCTGTGGCTCAGGGGTAGAACACATGCTTTTGCATGCAGAAGGTCCCAGGGTCAATCCTGGGCACTTCCAGGTAGGGCTGTAAAAAATCCTGCCTCAAACCCTGGAGAGCTGCTGCCAGTCAGTGTTGACAATGCTGGGCTAGATGGACCCATGGTCTGACTCAGCATAAGGGACCTTCCTATGTTCCTAAGGATCAATGCCTAATGCACTGCTACCATCAGTAAACATGTTAACATCTATGAGCATCCATCAGTACGCTCCTCAGAATATGCATATTTTTCATCGCTTTCTCATTGTAGAAAAGCTTAGGTCCAGCTAGCACTCTAAAAATACCATTCTCAACCTTGCCCTTGGGGAAACCCTCTCCCTCGGGTCGGGGCCAGCCCAAGGCGTTTCACTGCCTGGTCAAGGTGCATCGTTCCTAAGGTCAGCCAAGTTATGCTGGTACCTGAGGCAGAATGTTTGTACCTCCTCCCCTTCCTATCAGTAAAAATACAATAATAAATTAACAGAGCAATCCTATATCCATCAAAGAGATGCCCAGCAGAGCAGGAGGGGTAACAGAGATCTTCACCTCTCCGTCCTCCCTTCTGTTGCTTTTCCACTAGACATGCTATTGAGTGCATCTAGTGGAGTCAGGAGCTAGGAGGCTTTAGGATCTTGTGGATCCTTGGTGCCTTCCCTCCCTGCCCTCTCATTTGCATCTTCAGCTGAAGTTGGAGCTTTCTGCAGTGCTTTCTGTGGTGGCTTCGAGGGGTAGGCATGGGGAATCCCCATTCAGAATTCCCCTGGCTTCGGAGGGAGAACAATTGCAATAACCTATGGTCCCTGGGACACTATCCCAGGCACCTCTGTATTGCTCTCTAAATAGCAATTACTTTGCTTCCCTTTCATGATACCCAAAGTCAGCTACCTGAGGGCGGTGGCCCAATCTGCCTAGGGCCGGCTCTGCCTCATATAACCACACCCATAAAAGTCACCTATCCCAAAATGTCAGTGTTCACTCTTGGTCTGCATGAGCTTGGCCTGTTCAGTTTTGGACACTGGGGTCTTGATAGATGTTTTGCAGGAGATGTTCAGTAAAATAATAATTTGTATCTGCTTTTCATATGCTGTGATCTGATATCCTCTTTGATACATATCCATAATATATAATTTTGAGATACTTTTTGTTTTTACAGTAAAGTAGATAGAGTACAGCTAAAATATAATGTATAAAATATATAAACTAAAGGGGTGTTGTTTGAAAAAAATATAGACAAGGATGAGAGGGTGAGAAAGAAAGGATGAGAGGGTGAGAAAGAAAGGGAATACTAAGGGACATATTCATTTTTATGATGCATACACATTTGTGTCTCTAGGGTGCTGCTACCCTCAGCAACAAGAAATTCATGCATTTTCCACTCTGCTGATTCTTGTGCATATTCCTGCAGTACCTACATTTTGGAAAAGTTATTGTACAGGGTCTGAAATTAGTTCATTTTCTCAAAGAAAATAAATGAGTGCAAATAACTGTCAACAATGCTTGCATGTGGTTATTCTTGCAAAATGAACTGTTTGAAAGTAATTAAAAGATAACAGAGACAGTATAAAACTAATAATTTACACTGACACACAGAATTCATTGTTTACAGTAGGCCTATTTTACCCCAACCTGTTTTTCCATATGAATTAAGTTTACTTAGTTAATACACTGTAAAATGTTAGAGGACCTAGATTGATTGTAGTGACATTTCAACCTGATCCTTATAGTTACTTTGGAGGTACTTTCTACTGATTGCAATAAAATGTATAAGTTAGTATCCTTAAGGATCACAGCCTCATAGATGAAGGGTACACAACCTGGGGCCCAGAAACCATATGTGCCCCCCCCCCCAAGCCTTAACTGCAGCACTGAAGGGTGCTCTGATCTCCCTGCACTGCTGAATTTCCTTCCACAGCGAGTGGTCCTGATATGGGGTGTTCTTTCCTCGCTGGAAAGAGCAATCTATATCAGGATTGCTGGGGAAGGGGGTGGCTATCCACTCCTTCCCTCAGCTGTCCTCATACACCTTTCTCTTTCCCTGATGCTGTTATCAGAATTGCTGGGATGTATATGTATGTCTTTGATTCTGTGTGTGCATGCGTGTGGTCCCTGACATCAGAGCCAGCATCATATGAAGAACTTGGGGCGGAAAAGGTTGTGCACCCTTGCCATAGAACCTTATGAATATGAAGGAAATATGAGAAGACAATAAAGCCCATTTAGGGGTCCCCCCTCTTGAGCAATTTACCAAAAGGAAAAAAAAAAATGGTAGGGGAAAGATACCTCTCTGATAAATAACGTATTGAATGTTATGCAAGCACTCAGAATGATGTTGCAGTCAAACACATTTTTCCAAGTTGGTGTTAATACCATTTCACCTGCTGGGGGACAAACATGAGGTTCTAATATACTAAATCCAGAAAGACTAGTAGTTGTGAGTAGGGATGTCAGAGAATTCTGCCACGGATCTCGGTGAGGCCGAATTCCAGTGCATTTGGCCCCGAAATCTGTGGCGGAACGAAGCCCCCGTCCTCCCCACCCCAAGAAAGGCGCGCGAAACGGAGCACTTACCTGCTGCCATCTGTGCTGACTTGCGAATGGCGGCCGCGCTGCGGTCGCCATTCACTTCCTCATCATAGCTGTGATAGGCTACATAAATAATTACGTAGCCTATCACAGCTAACGCAGGGACGCCATTTGCATCCCTGAAGAGGCTGTGATAGGCTACGTAAGTATTTACGTAGCCTATCACGGCAAGCTAAAAAAAAAAAACAGTGTACGCAAATGGTGGCGGCTACGGTGGCTGCCATTTGCGTTCCCTTTTTTTCGCTGTTTTAGCCTACGTAAATATTTACGTAAGCTATTATGGCAAAAAAAAGAGGAACGCAAATAGCGTAGTGGGCGCTATTTGCGTTCCTTTCCCCACCCCACCGTAATAGGTTACGTAAATATTTACGTAGGCTAAAACGGCGAAAAAAAAGGAACGCAAATGGCGCCTACTACGCTATTTGCGTTCCCCTTTTTTTTCGCCGTAATAGCTTATGTAAATATTTATGTAGGCTAAAACAGCGAAAAAAAGGGAATGCAAATGGTGGCCGCTGTATCCGCCGCCATTTGCGTACACTGTGTGTAGTTTTTTTTGCCTGCAGGCTGCCCAGCAGCTGGATGTCCGGCTGTGGGCGGCCCCAGCCAGTGGCTCCGCGGAATCTCTGCGGAGTGGAGACGGCCGGGTTAGGATTTCAGGAGGAGGTGCAGAGCGCCTCCCCCCCCCCCACGAATCACCCCATCAAAAAGGTGACTTTTGTACATTCCTAGTTGTGAGTTGCCTGTTTATAGTCTCCGGTGAACATGACTTTATCCATTTAAAAGCATATACACTATGTTAAAGAATTAAAGAACATTGTTTTCATTATTTTCATTAATTCAGATCTGCAATTGTTAATTCAGATCCGCAATTGCAACACCATGAAAAGTATAATGTATTAGTGACTGCACATTACATAAATCATTAAGGTTTATCCACATTATGAGCTTAAAAGCTGATAGAACAACCTTAATGTTATGCACTGTTACAGAACTACAAGTGCTCAATATTTTTTGACCAATATTGCATCTAATAAATCTAAAAGAGTCCATACGCATTGCGTATTTATATAAGATTTGAGTTCAGTGGCAGCATAGGGCACAGAAAGTAGCCCTGGCATCCTTACCCCCTTTTCACCTCTGGAAACCCATGTTTTAAGTAGATGCTCTTGTCTTTATTTTCTAAAAAGTATAATTGCTTTTGAAACCATGGGCCTTTTGGAGAGTGGTCTTGCTGGCATGCACATTGCCCACAGCTCTACCTCAAACCTCCGATCTCAATGCCAAACTATGTGCCTCATCCTCCATGTTTCTGCCAAGTGTAGCTTGGGAATGCCTGATCCCCCAGAGTCCCTGTACTCCAGTTTAGTGGATGCCCTATCAAGATCTGGGAGCACCTGATCTCCGTGCCTTTTACATTTAGGGCATCTCTACACCAGCCTAAAATCCTGCATTTAAAATGGGGCTTTCTGCTTCCCACAGG
Source organism: Heloderma suspectum (assembly GCF_057233095.1). Lineage (NCBI taxonomy): Eukaryota > Metazoa > Chordata > Lepidosauria > Squamata > Helodermatidae > Heloderma > Heloderma suspectum. The sequence goes on along the minus strand of NC_139460.1, from coordinate 71,802,283 downwards.
ATCACAATGGACTCCCTTTTTCATGTGCTTCCCTTTCCCCCTCCCCTTTCCCCCTCCTTCTCCCCATATCCGCATCTTCCATGATCTTTCATTGATCTCGCTCCTCTTCTTGCCGCTTTTCCTTGAGGGAACTCAAGCGGAACAGGGTAAGTTGATAGCTCATTATCTGTGATCTATTTAAAAACGGAACAAAGGGCATTTAGTGCAGGAGATGCCCTGGAGGGTCACGGTGTCATGTAAAGAGCCTGCAAACTTCCGTAAGGGAGAGCAATCTCAATCTCAGGATAAAAGCTCCGTGTGAAGAAAAGCTCTCTCTCCCCCTCTTCCCCCCACCCCCATTGGCATAACTGTGTTGCTGCACTTGACTCTCTGCTTTCCCTCCCTTCTCTTCTGGGATAGCCTTCTGTAACTTCACTGTGTGTGGTGGTGTTGTTTTTCCTTAATGCCTTTAATAACTTCTTTTTCACTTAAGCCCTGTAGTCTAATTTGTTTTGCCTACTTGGTAACCTTATGGGAACTATTTACTATCTAGATCACAGACCTTAACTTATGCATGCAGTGCTCCTGTTAATTTGGCAAATCATACTAATTTCTGAGCCACCTTGACGTGACAGCCTAGCTTCCAGCAAGAAAAAGGTTCCTCCTGGCACCAAATCCCCCAATTATTCATTGTTTCTGAGGGACATACTCCCATAGTACAGAAGTAGATTCAAATGTGTGTTCTGATCAAACCTGGTAACATCAGATTTATAGAAGAAAGCAGATCCCAGTATTCTCTTGCTGGATATCGTTTTCTATTAAAATAAAGGTAATTATTCTGCACAAGATGTAAGGAAGCTGACAATTCTCACTCTGATGTACTCAGTAGACAATGCCATTTACTTAAAACATTAATACTATTTTTTATAGTAAGGTATTGTCCAATGCATCTTCTGCTTGTCAAATAGGACTGGGCACTGAATTTTTCACTTGGGCAATGGTTTTGCATTTTCCATATCTTTACTTCAGACCTTCTTAATCTTTGTGTTGAAAAGTTTCTGAATACAGATTTAAAAGCTCCAGTGTTGCCACTCTGTTCTCTCTCTCTCTCTCTGTCTCTCCCTCTCTCTGTGCATGCACACGTGTGTGGACACATGCACTGCACCCCCTGACCCAGTCAACATATGCACCAAAGCAAGAGGAGAACTAATGGCCAAAAAAGATATGACATGCCAACCACCTTTGTTCTTCACGTGTCTACCCTGTTTATGACTAAACATGGTTGGAGGGTCTATTTGGGAGGGCCTATTTTTTAAAAAACAGATGTGCACAGGGGAGGGGAGCTGAATCCTACCCCCTTACTTACTCCCTTACCCCATGTTGTAAGAAATTTTCTCACAGTCCAGCTCTCATACTGGAACGAGCTGGGATGGGTGGAAAAATGTTATGATGGAGCATAGTAAGGTAAGTTTGGGAAGGGGACGGGGTTCAGCTCCCCTCATCTGTATGTGCACTAGGCTGTAAAATTTAGAGCTCCTCACCCTGATGTGAACAGGGCAGGTAAGTTCATAGACAAAATGTGGCTGCCTGATCATGCAAATTTAACCAGAAGGGATCAAAATCAAAGTGAGCTCATGCTTTGTACATCAGCCTCCCTTCACAAAGCTCACCTCAGTTATGTTGTCTTACAAGTTATGTACATAGGCAAATTAATACACGAAGGGTGAGCATTATGAAATGCAGAAGCTTTCAGTTTTTGACACAGAGATACAGAAATATTTTTTTCTTTAAAATTCTGCTTGCCAAGTGATCCCAATTCCAGCTCAGCATCCCATCCCATTTCCTGTAGTCTCTTAAACAGATGTTACTGCTTCAGGTAAATTATTACACATTAAGGGAATTCACAATGTGAATGTGATCTCCAAAATGAATGCATTGAGACCTAAAGCATTTTTAAGAATACAATCAATATGGTTTGCTTTAAAAAAAATAAATATCCAAGAAGTTGGTTAGCTCTGAAGACATCCACCATCTCCCACTGAAGATGTAATCCAATTCTAATCACTCCAGCTAGAAAGAGCATTTTACATGAAGTAGGCAAAACACTCTGGATCCGTTAATAAGGTGATACTTTGGTTCTCACAAGAGAAAGCACTAACACCTGTATGCCTCTTAAGCAGAACACAGTGTCATTTGGCAAGAGATTAAAGATGATATTGTTTTGAATTTCTATCCACTTATGTGCTGCCAAAAGACTTACATAATATTTCTTTTCATGTGTGGCATGCTGATTATCATTTACAAAGAGGATTATATTTCTGCAGGTGATAGCTTCAGAGTCTTTATGAAGACATTGACGCTTCTACAGTTTCTTTAATGCCACAAGTATACCAGGAATTGTCAGAACATCTTAACATTAGCTAAGAAATCTCCAGGTCTCCTTCTAATGTGCAGTTTTAGATCAAAGGAAAAGGGTGCCCAAAGATGAAACATATATTGGGTCCCACATCTTTATGCCTCTTACTCTTTTGTTTGCCTTCATAGAACCACACAGTCAGTCAGGGAGGCATCTTTCTGTGTGCAAGTAGTCCTATGCTTCAGGATAGTGTGAATGGGCAAAGGATACCACAGTAGACTTCTGCACAATTGCAAATATTGTCTTGTTCCACCATTACATGGGGGGGGGGGGAGGCAGGGGAAGAGCTTGTTTTCCAAAGATGATTGACTCAAGGATGAAGATACAGACTTGCTCATATAATATCATTATCAAAAGATTATACTGCAGAAAGAAACACAATTTGGCTAGCATCTTTTTCTTTGGGCAGATTGTTAATGTAGCCCCCACTACTAGGGCATTCATATTGAATGGCTTCTTTAATTCCAATGACAGTCTTCTAGGAGATGTCCATTTTCTATACTTCCCAAAGTAGCTAATGATTTGCCCTGACCCAATGATCTCTTAAGTCAGGAGGACAACGCCAGTTGATGGAAATAGATTTAGGATACAGCACCATGCTATCAGATCAATAAAGTATACAAATGTGAATTTAACTTTGGGTACATGAATTATACATATTCTTAAATACCTTGTTTCAGCATTCCTCCTTTACAAATAAAGATTACATGCATGGAGACTGGAAAGATAAGTTTTTTGGGGAAAATATAGTGCAGGTTTTCAGTGTTACTACATATTATTAATTAGCAAAATTGCTTTCATTATGACATGTGCTGTGTATGTGAAGGGTTGTGGTTTCTATATTGCAAGGACTCCATATGCTCTGTAAATTGACATATTGCAACTCTCCCCCCTACCCACCCCAAATAGGAACCTGTCAATAAGTGCAGGCCATGCAGTCATATGTGAAAATAAGGTTTGCCTTCATTGCCAGCATGGCCAAATGCAGCACCGTAAGCCTAAATGGGAACCATTCTAGTAAAGGGCAGAAAGTAGAGAGGAAAACACTATGTTGGAGGCTTAATCCTATGCATGATAGAAACATGTTAGCTGGGGAATGCTGGGAGCTATGGGACTTTTCCTGTCTAAACATGCATAGGATTGCATCCTTAACCTTCTCTATTGTGACCACAGCATTTGAAAATCTGCATAGACCCACAGCTTCATCTGCACAGTCATAATTTGGGTTTGGTTTGTCAGTCATGCTAAAGTATGATGGATGGGATGGTAAGAGCTGACAGTGGAGTTCTTCAGACAAGCAGCTTCCACACAGAAACCCCCCACCCCATTGTGAAATAGGGATGGAGGAGAAATTGGTTAGGTTCACATTTTAGTATGAACCAATGGAACACACTTCCCAATTTAAGATACAAATCAGAATGCAATTATCTTCAGTTTTTGTGCTTCTCCAAATTTTTCCAAACCAAAAATGCATACGTTAGGGGAGATGTGTACAAAAATATATTCATTCTTATACGCATTTCTCCTATGGTATGCCCTTTTGTATGCATTTCTTCCATTGTATATATTTCCCTTATTGTATGCATTTTTGTATGCATTTCTTCTAATGTATGCATTGCCAAATGCATACAAAAATGCAGACACTGGAGAAAGCATGTACAAAAATGAATACATTAGAAGAAATGTATACAAAAATGTGCATGAATATTTGTGTGGTCTTCTTACTGAAAAAAAAATTGTGAACTGATACAGAAACAGGAAAGAACACATTTGTCCTTTATAAGCTCTACAGTTGTAAAACCGAAACAGACAGATTCACCCATCCCTATTGTGAAGCATCTGTAAATAAATATAATCCGAGTGAGATGGGTGAAAAGCTGAGGTCTGGATCCATCCTCATTTACTTCAAATCAAATATTACAGGCTTCTTGTACAATCACTTGCAAGGAGACTGACAGGTTTACTATGACAATACAGTCTTGCTTATTGTTAGTCTACCAGTTCTACTGTAACTCATTTCCAAGTTTTGGATGTTCCGTCACTTTGAGAGCCAGCTGTCCCTTCTCCAAATCTGGCTTCCTAGTATTCTGCTTACTCACTCACACTTCCTGTTTACCCACTGAGATTACTAAAGCCTTTTTATCACTGCTTGGCTGAGACCTAAACTAAGTTAATTGCCAATTAGTGTCCTCAGCTAGGCAATTTCAGACAACAGCCACAGCCAGGAATTAACCTCTTCTTCACAAATCGAGTCATGTCCTCCTGGAATCCCATTACGTGTAAATTATGCAAACAGGCTGACAAGTACTAAAGCACAATTCAAGCATGCAAAAATGTTTCCTGTGAGATGCTGCTCATATGGAGAATGTAATGTGTGACCTGGGTAGTCTGTGGAAGGCCTATAGCACAGGGGTATTCCGTCCAGAAAGCAGCCTGGATCCATGGATAACCTGTTTAGTACATTCTCCACATAACTGTAACACCAGGAAGAGTTGAGTCCATCATGTGGAGAAGGCTTTGAATGTCTCCCCCAGTGTTCAGGGTGCAGACAAATGTGTTAACAGTATATGGTATGTACAAAACAAGCATTGTTGGCGGGGGCGGGGGCATTGGAAATACTGCTGACAAGCAAGATATTCCTCAGTCCTCAGTAAAACATTTTACTGGTGCCTCAGTAAAATCTTTCTCCTGCTAGTGCTCTGTTTGCCTTCAGAATGCCACAAAAACAGCTATACAAACCCAGATCCAATCTTCTCCTGCTTGCATGTTCCAATCTTAATTTCTCTATTGTAGCAATGGTAATGGCTGGAGACATATCACTTCTGAGACTAAGGTTAGTTCTCCTCACCAACGGGAGGGAACCAGCTATGCCTCTGTTATTATACACTATGATATGAGTGCATGGGGTTATACTGTCGGTTTAACAAAACTTAGGACTCAAGGGTCTTAACCGGCAGAAACTGATAGAGATTTGTTTCCAACAGAGCATTTTTGATATTGAAACAAAGTGATTGATCTCTTACGGTTATAGACGGCTGCATGGTCCACTTTCCCTTCCATATTAACTGTCATTGCCACTCCACCAGGTTAAACTGGGGATGGATTTGCCCTATTTGCATGTTAGGGCAGGAATGAGGTGACATGGGAATTCATCCACATAAAACATTTTTGTGAACCGCCCAGAGAGCTTTGGCTATTGGGCGGTATAGAAATGAAATAAACAAATAAATAAAATAAAACATGGAGTGCATGGTGGGCAGGGTTGGGTGATAGCCCTATGAGGCAGACCTGCCCACACGCATGGGCAGGTCTGCCTTGGCATGGGCGGAGCAGAGCAGCAGCGATCACTTAGTGCTGGAGCGACTTGGCCGAGGGAGTTGCTGCAGAAAGTATTGCGCTCTCATCATCAAGAGAGGGAGGAGATGGCATGTCGTGAGTGCCATGAGGGAGAGCGCCTCAGTCTTTGTTGGCCCTATCGGGAGTGATATGAATTAGGGTGTGCTTTTCTTGAGTGGCAGTTAGGGCTCAGGGCTGGGCATTACTCATTTGTGGGATCTCTGGCCTCTTGGGGTTTTGTATTAGGGTGGGGGTGGGACACCAGATCTTTATCCTTTCCCCTTCCTAGCCCTAGAGTTTAAATTGGTCACCCATAATTTCATGGGGACTTTGCAGGAGTGCAGGCCCAATAATCAAAGAAAACTGCACACATCTCCCTTTTCCTGGGGTTAGCCACAGGCCTTAAGAAGGGAGGGAGGGAAGGAAGTGAACTACACCACAAGGAGGCAACGTCCTGCAGAATCCCCATCTGGGGAAGAGTCCCCAGCTGCCAATGTCCAGGCCTTGTTGGCCAGGATTGCTGCCTTAGAAAAGAATTAGGAACGGGCTGGGCCAAGCCAGGGGGGGCATCCCTCTGAAGAAGATGTCAAAGCCTTCCGCCAAGGCTTCTGAGGAGAATGTGTTTAAATCTATTTCTGCTCATCTGCAGGCATTCGAGGCATCAGCGACAGACAGTTTTGCAGGAGCAACCTGGCCCGTTGGGGATACAGCCTGCTGTGGAGTCACAGTTTATACTGGTTGAAGCAGCAGCAAGTAAACCCATGGGTAATTCTGAGTAAGGAGGTTTTGCAGAGTGGGCTTCCATAGTGCCCCTATTTACTCCTTATCTTGCTGCATATCCACAGGCAGTTGGGCATGGCATGACTCTGCAGACTCCCCCCCCCCAGGTTTTATCCCTTCTCCCTTTGGCTGTGGGGCTCATGTTTTTGCACTTCACTTTGCTTTGCCTGGCCCCAGTGGGGCAGCCTTTCCTCAGTGTTGGCACAACTTGTTTTTCCTTGGCAGGTGCCCTCCTCTACATTGGGAGCGGCACCTGCAGCAGTTACATCCGTGGCCCTGGGGGCTTATCCTTATGGGGAGGTGGTGCTTCCTTTGGAGGGGTGCATGCTGCTGGCCATGAGGGAAAGGATTTGGCAAAGGGAATATGTAGATATTTTTCCTGCTCTTTAGAGAGCCTGAAGTAAAACATAAGGTGGGGGAGGAGCCCAAGAATGAGGAGCTTAAAAGAAAAGAAGCTGACAAAAACTGGGCTAATTGGCTGTCAGGTTTTACAGCTATGGGGATTATTCTCCAGGTCTTCCCTAGTCAGGGGACAGACTTGACAGAGTACCGTGATATAATACATAGGGCTTTCATGGACTTCGCAGGGTCGGCATGGCTGAGTCCACCTCACCAATGAGAGCTATGATATTTTTCTTGGGGATTTGCAACAAGGCATTCACAGTTTGCTTCTAGGTGGTTGGGGAGAAGTGAACCAAGCCTGTGGCTGGCTCCCTCTTGTAGCAGGTGATCTAAGCACTAAAAGAGATGGGATATGACCCTGGTGAGCACCCTGAGGTACCTAGAGGGTGGGGGGAAGTTGACTCAACCTGTCTCTCTTTGCTGACTGGCTTGTGAGTGTTGTGGGTTGGGAGCTGCCCTTGGCCCATGCAGGATCTCATTCATCGACTCCCAACTAGCAGCGATGGGAGGGGCCAACCATGGCCCCCTTAGTTCACCAAAATGACAGACAGGTAAAGAAAAGCCTATGTGACATACTGGCGCTTTGAGCCAAGGTGGATTCACCCACAGGGAGGCTATGCTTGACAACCAAGGTCTCCCTGCGGAGACGGTGCCCGCACTTCACTGGAATTTGTTTGATTGCCTTGTTGCAGATTTAATGTTGAGAATAAAAGTTGTGGCTCTTAAACCCATTCATGTCTCCAGTATCTTCATTCCTTTTAGGGGAGGGGGGTGGTAAATAAAGAACAGAAGTTTCCCATAATTATATAATGTGTGACTCTTTATGTAAGGGAACTCTCACCTCGTTGCACTTGTAATTTTAGTACCTAGTAATTAAATTGATTTAAACTATGTCTTTGAGGTAAAAGGTTAGTGCATTAATCCAGCAACCTATTTATTATTTAAATACTAATCTAGAGGTCAATTATAGTTTTTTCATTGTACTAGTAAATGAGTAGTGCTCAGAAGTCTTGGAAGATATTAAAGCTGAATTTCATTCCTTCTATTCATCTATTTTATGAAAAGATTACTTTAGTGCAACATTTGTCACCTTTTAGCAATTTATGTGAGATGAATAACATTCTAATTTGAATCTGTATATTGTTACACATACAGGATTTCCATAAATCTGTATATTATAATATAAAAAGATTGAGTACTGTAGGTGAGGCTATGCATAAGAAATATACACTTTCTAAATGTGTTTCATGGGGATGGATGTTGTTTTTTCTATATTTTCTATTGTATCTTAAATTGACTTAATAAACTTCAAGAATAATATTTAAAAAACATAAACATAAACTGGTAATATTGAATCTGCGAATCTGAAAGCCTTTAAGCTGTATGGTTAGGTGCCTGACTATTTCAGTGCATCAGAGTCACCTTTGTGGAAAACAAGCATGTTTGGCAGACACCTCCCTGTCATTTACAAGCTGCCTAGGTAACGTTGTGCCCACTGTGCATAATTATGTTTAATTTATTGTTCCATTTTGCATAGCAGCTGGATCTTATGTTCACAAACACCAGTGGGACTCAAGCCTGAAGATCTGCTTTTATCATCTAATGAAGCTAGAGACAGCCGTTAAATTAATGAAATTGATTGTGATGTTACATATAGATAGTCTTTACTTCATGATTATGCAGGTATGTTATGCATAACCTTTTCTTGGCTTGAAATAGGTCATCTGGTTTTATAATAGTTTTTCAACATCTTGGCTTAAATTCAGATATACTTGTGCACAACGAAGTGCATGCAAAGAGGATGAAAATCAGCATCATATTATGTAGTACAAATAGGAGCTGAATTGGCTACCTTTTATCCAAATATATTTCTGCATCTAGGCTGCGCAGGTAGTTCCCAATCCAGCAAGTGTGCCATCTATTCCCATGCATGTATCTTCTTTGCTAGATGGAGTGTTAATATAAACCATTACACACAGACACACTGCAAACCTACACGTTTTTGCCAGTCACTGCTATCATCTTCTCCTTTGCTCCTTTTCATTATCAACTGAGAAGGAATATTATTGTAGGCATTAAATTACCACATGCATTATCCATAGCATCAATGAATTGGATAATGTATTTTCAAGTTAATGTATCATTTCCCAAAGGAAATGGTCATCTTTCTCTATCAGTTCAGTAATCAATACAGAGGTGGGCCAATATGATAATTAAGCTTTGATAATTAATGAAAGGAAAGTGACCAATTCTGCTAGAGAAGCATATCCTGAAAGTCCTTCCAAGCACATACATGAACTTGTGTATGCATACCATGGATCTTCTAACTCTTCTGCCCCCCACCCTCCCAGAGAGAAGCTTCTCACACTGCATTATAAACCATGTTTTAACTTCTCCAAAGTTCTGCAACTGATGTGTCAGAAGTATACAAGCCTGCTGGAAATGGCAAAAGAAAATCAAAAGAGAAAAAGAGCCTATGGTGCACATGAAGCTTTTTGCATGCTCCCCTGAATTGTGGCCAATGTGCCCATATAATTTTTCACCTGTCTTACTTTCCATTTCTGTCCATATAATTTTTTACCTGTCTTACTTTCCATTTCAAGTATATACACAGCTACTCATAAGACTTCATGACTGAAGTTTTTTCCTCCTTGTCACAAACAAGAAAGCTTTCTATGCATTTTACTTGAGCTACGTTGGGACCAGTGCTGGCTCCAGCTTTTTGTGGGCCCTTGGGCAAGGCACCCACAAGGGGTCCCCTCCCTAAGTGAGGCTACCTTCTCACCACCATTGTCACCAGATACTATTGTTCCTCCTCCTCTTTCTCATCATTCCTACTACTTACTTGCTTGACAGGAAGAGAGCCACTGAGCAACTAGGCAATGGCATCTACTGCTCCACCTTCTCACCACCACTGTTGCCTGGGCCAGAGTGAGAGGCAGGTGAAAAAGCAAGTTGCAGTGGTAAAGAGGAGGAGCAAGTAGGGATGTCTGAGAAGTTCATTTCAGTTTGCAAATCGTTGGATCTTGCCTGGCTCACAATTTGGAACACAAATGCAAACAGGAGCACATTTTTTCAAAAAAATCTCACAAATTCCCAAACTTGTGATTGCATTTGAAAAACACATATTTTGAAAAATGAACACTTTAAAATCCACATTGAAAAAATACACTTTTTCACACTTTAGTCAATGGAGGGAAAGTGTGCCTCAAAATGTGCACTCCCCTGCCTGAATGAAAAGGAAAATGGGTTGCAAATGAGAATGGGAGCAAGATGAACTGAGCTATGAAGCGGAGTTCGGAATCTCAGTGAACTCTATCATCACTGATTCTCCTGTCCCTAGGAGCAAGTCCAGGGGGATCTTGTCAGTGGGCCCCTGCTGATGTGTAGGACCTCGGCAGGTGCCCAGCCATGCCTATCTTATCATGGCTAAGTATGTTTGCTTGAGTTCGTAGCCTAAAACAAGTATGAATACTTTGGAGTTAATGTTATTGCTGAATATCCTTTCCATGAATGCTGAGAAGTTGTAGATCCTTTCCCAGTATTTTTTCTTTCTTTTTGAGGAAAGGACTTGTAGATGTTTAAGGTAAAATTTAACAACTTATGTGGGAATAGATGGAAAGCAGCAATCAGTAGACAGAGCTGTTCCTGAAGCAGAATGTACAGCTGGAATTCCACATTCATGCAAGCCACATTCTCCCAAATGGTTTCTCTTTTTGCATTTCTTCCAGTTCCTGTCTGTGTCTATTGTCCCACCCTGAACCCTGAACTGTTTCTGCTAGATGAGGCATATACAAACACACTGCTTGCCAACACATACAAAAAACACGTCATTAGTTGGCAGTAGTAGCAGCGCATTTCTATCTTACTACTTAATAGCTTTGTCCCATAAGAACATATTATTTTTACATCATGTGCTAAGAACGGGAAGGAATATATCTTTGTGTTTTCTTGTGCTGGCAATACTCTTCCTTCTGGTTACACATATTCAGATGATCAAGTTCAGTGAAAAATTTAAAAAGCCATATTTTTTTACCTGCTCTAGCAGGAGGCAATTACCTTCTGCCTAATTCCTAAAATCTCCTCCTGGGTGTGAAAGACAGCGGCAGTGAATTAATTTTGCCAAGATATTTTGCTTAGCATTTAAAGAAATCAGGCAAATAGGATATACATTTGTATTAGTACACTAAGAAAATATCTCAGCTATACAATAGCACTATTCAAGCATTCAAACACGTGTGATACAAGAAAGCAAAAACAAAAAAATTCTTCAGTTCTAGTGATATCCTGGTCACTGGAAAAGTTTTCTCTAGGACAACCATGGGTGTTTCCATGTCTGCATTTAGTATAATCATTGTTGTTATTAAAATGCCCTTTCAGATATATTTTGGATAGTATTTTCTTTCTCCAACAGAAATCAGTAGGAGCCATTGACTTTTCTGGGATGTAGTAATCAGAATGAAGTCAAGAACATAGTTGATATAGACATAGGGATCACCTCTGCCACAAATGTGGGTGAAGTTTTTCTCCCATCCTAGTGACATCACCAACTGCATCCCTTTACGTTTCCAGATAAAAAGGGAGAGCGACTTCTATGTGAGGGAGTAACAGCATGAGCACAGGATAGAAGGATGCACTTCATCACAAATGCAGTATGACTAAACCATTTGAGCCAAGAACCTAGCTTTCATATACATACCATGGGATCTTCAAAACAATGTTTGAATATATGAATCTTAACTTCAAAATGATTGAACACAGGCCTTCTGGAAACTGAGTTGCCTTAAAGAACTAAAGTTGTATTCTATGGGGTTATGTTATGCCAGGGGTCTAGAACCTCTTTCAGCCCATGGGCCAAATTCCATTTCAGAGAAGCTTTTGGGGGCCACATTCTAGTGGTGGGTGGGACTAAAGGCAAATGGCAAACCCTGAATTTTAAAGTGATGAAAATCTCAGCAAGATTTTATCATGTGTCTTTTCTGAACATTTTAATTGGATCTTGGAAACAGAAGGGAAAGAAGAAACAGATCAACAGGCATAGGGGAGGGCCCTGTGTCTTTGAAAGGCTTGTGTCCTGGGGCAAACAGGTGCTGAACATATGCTGCAGCTCTGTGTTGCAGTATTTTCTCCTCAGTGGACTGCGCACATTTGTGCTATCTCCCACTCCCTGGGTATTCCTGGATGGAATATCTTATCCCTCCATCTGAGCCATGTGGCTGTAAGAAAAAAGAACTACTCAAACCTTAGGTTTCATTAGGTCCCCCACCCCACCCCACCCAAAAAGCAGCAAAGAGAATCTAGCATGCATCTTGTTGGGGACATCTTACTTGAGCAGTTCTCTTTATATTTTGTGAGTAAATGGTTGTGGTAGAAACCCTCAGTCTCTTAATATCAAGTTTAGAGTCTCCCATTGCAGTTTTATGGACTTCTCTGTCTGGACCTGAATTACCATTAAGTCATCTGTCTAGTGGCTTTGATGTTTGTTGTTTTCAACCACAAAAGGCTATGTTAAAACAAATTCTCCACAAACAACCAAATTCCCAAAGACATTAATATTTATAGCTCAATATATCTTTCAAGCAGAAATAAAATCTTTTAAGTCCTGGGAAAATCATAATCTACACAGCTTTGCATTTTACTACATTCAATGACTTCATTTAGAATCCAATAAGATATATATTTAATTTGCACTTGTGAAGAGTAAGAAAGCAATATAATTCTGTTGAGAAGCCTAAAATCTTGTCATTTGCTGTATTCAAACAAATGATATAAGATTAGAAAAACTTAGTAAATTGTTTCATTTTCAGTAAATTAATCAATAAATTACTTTTGCATAAAGGTAAAGGTGTCCCCAACCAGTCGTGTCCGACTCTAGGGTGCGGTGCTCATCCCCGTTTCTAAGCCGAAGAGCCAGCGCCTTCCGAAGACGCTTCCGTGGCCATGTGGCCGGCATGACTGAACACCGAGGTGCACGGAACGCTGTTACCTTTCCCGCCAAAGCAGTACCTATTTATCTACTTGCAATTTCTTGCTTTCGAACTGCTAGGTTGGCAGGAGCTGGGACTGAAGACGGGAGCTCACTCCGCCACGCAGCACTCGGGTCTCGAACTGCTGACCTTCCAGTCTGCAGTTCAGCGTCTTAACCACTAAGCCACCGCGGCCCCCCATCTTTTGCATAGATTTGCATATATACAAACCAATATTTATGCAAATTTTAAACACTAAATAATGATGATTATGATGATGATGATAGTTATGTTGTCAGCCTCTCCCTGTATTTGTATGAGTGATGCAAATGCCTTTGCACTTGCTCTGGGCACTCTTATGAAATTTCTTCAGCGTTTCTATGTAGGTTTGAGCTTTGGCTTTGACAAAAGGTTTCAAGGCCCAGGCTTACCCCACCGTTCACTCCCACCCCGATGTTTTTGCCTATGATTAGTCAAGAAGCGAATGTATATGAGATGACAATGCATTCTACACCTGCTCAGAGACACTCTGGTAAACCGTTTCATCCAGCTGCCTGGTGAGGTGAAGAGAGCTTCAAGAGACTGGCTCACAGATGACATGGGAGATGACATAATCAGGCCACACAAGCTTACAAGGCAACCCCATGCATGTTTATTCAGATGTAGGGATGGGGGAGAAATCCTCCACGGACCCCAGTGAGGTCGGATTCAAAAGAATCCGCCCCCCTGGAGACCGTGGAGGATCGGAAGACTTACCTCTGCCTCCACGAGGAATCCTCACCAGCCAGCTTGCCGGCTGGCTCCGAAGTGCCAGCGATACAGCCGCCATTGCCATATCGCTCATGGGCTGGATTGACTGTGGCTGCAAATGGGCAGGATTGATGCAGTCAATCCTGCCCACCAGCAATATGGCAATGGCAGCCGTATCGCTGGCATTTCGGAGCCGGCTGGTGGCTCCGCGGACTTGCCGTGGAGCGGAGCCGGCCAGCAAGGATTCCGGGGGGAGGGATGGATCACCTCCCCCCCCTGCAGACCCCCGCAGCATCCAGGTAAGGGGGTTTCGTACACCCCTATTCAGATGTAAGTTCCACTGTGCGTTCAATGGCGCTTATTCCTAGGAATGTGTGCATAGGATTGCAGTCTTAATAAATTAATTGGGTCAACTAATCAATTAATATGTCAGCCCTAGTTCAAAGTAATGACATTTGTATTTAAAAAAACAACAATACATTTTTATAATCATAGCTCCCACAGCTCACTTAATTAGTCACATTGGATTAGATCGAGACTAGAGAAGTTGTACCTAGGATCCAGTTAAAGAAATGGCATTTAACTTCAGTTGACACTAACTTTTCACACTGATTTCAATTGCACCTAAGCACAACTAATTTTGCTCTGCCTGGATACAACCCATTTTCATTTGAATGCTTTCACTGAATGACTAATTTTAGGAAAGGAAAATGACATGTTAATTCTTTGGGGGGCAATCTTAATAAAGTTCACCCATTGGGAAGGTCAGGTATCTAGGACCAGTTATAGGATATTTTGCAAAACAATGTCTACTTCTTGACAATGAACCCTTGCACACCTGTTGCACATGGCTGCCTCCAGCAATCCTGCTCTCCAGCAAGCGGTCCACAGTCTGCTTCTTTCCTCTGGGTTTCTCTGCCATCCATTGAGCCCACAGTCATAACAGCTCTGGGCTCACGGGGTGTGCCTGCCTATCATCCATCTATCTATCTCTCATGGTAGCAGGCAGTTATTCTTATTTAAGGTATGCAGTAGGCTGTTGGAAGGGAAAAGAAAATCCATAGGACTGTGTATGCCAATGACATTTTTTCAGACATTCAAAAAGAATGTCTGAAAACATCATCCCCCACAAAAAAATGACAAATGAAAAAGGAGTTGCTTCATTGGTTTCCAAACCAAGCAAATCAATAAGAGTCTGAATGCACAGCCTTTTTATTTACATACATTGGGTTAAGTGGGGAGGGTCGTGGTAATTTAACTCTTCCATATTATTGAAATATACTTTGTTTTAATGTTTATCATTTCAAATGGACTGTTCTCTTTACCACTCTTGGCCCTTATAGATAATCCAGTATCCCTTGAACGCAATGGAAATGTATCCATTAGGACATTCACGGAGTGCCTCCCAGCCCCAAAATGTGATCAGCGCTGATGTTAAACATTGTAATTAATATGCTTTGGTGTGGATGCTATTTTATTTTAAAATCTAATCATCTTCTGTTTATAAGGACTATCACTAGCTTCTGGCAAGTCTTGAACCTAGCATTCCAGGATGAAATACTAAAGTGAAGTTGTCATTCATACTGTACAGCTGTTAACAATACGTGGGGGCTAATCTTGCACACCTGGACTTGGGCAAATCTTTCTTTGAAGACAATGTGAAGATCCCACTAAAATGACAAAAGCTTCCCTGTGGGCCGATTGCACAGTTTTCTTCTTGTTTATGTGCCCTGGGGATGCATATTCAAACCTGAGAAATATTTATCCAGATGTTTAGGTATAAGAGGGGCATTGTGCATTGTAGATGACAATGAACCAGTCTCGGAACGAAACTCATTTTCAGTTGCTGACTTCTAACGTTTTCTCAAAAATCACTGTAAGTACTGTGTTTTCTAACTAACTACAGTTTTACATTCTTTATCTCCTTTTGAAAACCTATGTTATGGACATATGCAATTGTATATGGACACAGTACCCATAAACTAGCGTGCATTTAATATTCCTCCCATGTTTACTTCCATCTCCTTTCTCTGTTGTCTGTTGACATCATTTGGAAGCACTTTAGGGCAAGGACCTACCCTTTTGTACTTTGTAAAGCGCTATCCATGTTGATGGCATTATTTCTATAATTATTTATAATTATTTATATACTTAAATACATAATAGTGAACTCAGGTGGCTGAGTGCTTATCAATTTGGAAACAAAATGGGACCACTCAGAAATAAGGGATGACTCAAACTACTCAGGGGCCTCCCTAGGTACACAGATATATGATTTGGAAACACACGCACACACATCTTTATATCATAAGAAACTGTTTTTAAGGGCGCACGCCTATGGCTGCTAGTCAGCGGCTAGATGGCCATAGGATAGGTCGGTTCCCTGAAAACCAACCTTCACCCCGCCCGCACGGCCTCATAGGCAGTGTGGAACGGTCCCGCACTCTGTGCTTGGAAGAGGAGCACACGGTAGCAAAAATGGGTGTTCCTGGGGGTGTGCCGGGGTGGGGAACTCAGAAATGCCGGTACGACACATCCAACAAGTTATCCAGCCACTGCTTCCCCCGCTCCAACTTCCTGTGGCTAGACAAATGCAGGGCGGCTGAAGCGTGGAGGGGATGAGCCCCTCCATGCTTCTCCTGCTCTGCATTGGATAGGCAGCTGCCTGTGAGCTTGGAGGTGGCTGCCTATGCTGCTAGTGTTGCTCCCTAAATGGCCTGACAACCACCTGTGAAATTCTAGGTTGTTTGTAATGTTGAAATGTCAGCTGATGAAAAACACACAGAAAGAAAATAGGAGAAGGAATTAGTCTATTGAAGCCCCTAAGACACAGGGGTGGACAACCTCCAGGAGTCCTGGGGATCAACCCTCCACTGAACCCATCATGGGGAAAACCTGTCAATTTCCCTTAAAAGAAAGTGAACCTTGTTTTAAAGGGAAATCACTTTTCCCCCTTGCTGCTGTACTGCCAAATTCCTGTGGCAAGTATGGCAGTGGAGTGACGGAGGGGCAGCGGGTGGGAGGGCTGAAAAATCAGCTGTGGGTTCACATGTGGCCCTCAGGCCATGTGTTGCTCAGCCCTGCCTTAAGGACTTGTAGGTGATTATCCTGGATGTAGGACTAGGGTTGGGGGAATATGCTCTTCTGGAGGTTAAAAAAAAACCTCTCTTCCCTGCAATATACAGGGATGTTTCAGAAAGAAGGAAATCATACCATTCTCCAGAATCACACTTTCCCTGACCCCCACCGCCCT
Organism: Heloderma suspectum; assembly: GCF_057233095.1. Classification (NCBI taxonomy): domain Eukaryota; kingdom Metazoa; phylum Chordata; class Lepidosauria; order Squamata; family Helodermatidae; genus Heloderma; species Heloderma suspectum. Next base: position 71,785,401 of record NC_139460.1, on the reverse strand, counting down.
TGCTGGAATGGTGGAGTTAGGTAATTTTCAACTATGGAATGGATATAAAAGCCTTTTATGGGCTGCGGGGCACTCTTTAGACGGTGAGGTGTACTACTTCACTTACCACAAAATGTGTAAGCCAGCTCTGCTGCATTTGGGGGTCCTCCTGCTCATTCTTCTGAGAGGGATCCTGGATTTCTTCCCCAAAGATGGCACCACTGCCTTGCTATATAGCCATAAAATGCTCAGAGCTAGCAGCCCTAAACCTGAGTTGTCTAGCACTATAGAAACATTGGAAAGTGCTTTGCACCAGGTCAAATTTGTTGTCCATCTAGCCCAATATTGTTTACTTTGTCAGCAGCTCTCTAGAATCTCAGTCAGAGGTCTTTCAAATCACCTGTTGTTTGATACTTTAGCACAGCAGCCTTGGCGGGTGGCAGATAAAGGCTGTATTTTTCACATTCCCTCCTCCTCTTTAAAGCTTCACAGCTTCGAATCTTCGAAGATCATGCCTGAATTAGAAAAAAAACATTGCGGAGAAGCCCCGATTCTGCGAGGATAATGCCTTAATTTTTTTAAAAAACATCCAGAGCGGGGGATTGGAGAGTGTAAAACTTAGTCTCATTTGAAGGGATAGAACAACCCCCTGCTCAATGCAGGAAGCCTGATTCCCAGGCGGTCACCCATCCAACTACTGACTGGGGCCAACCTCGCTTAGCATCTGAGATCAGACAAGCACACTCAAGAAAACAGCATGTCAGGAGGCGCCCTAGCAGTGTCTTTCAGTAGACTCCAATAGCCAACTCAAGACACAGATGAAAGGATTCTTTTCAAGGCTTTAATCCTTTTACAACTAGGGATGTATGAAAGTCCCTTACCTGAACCCGAAGCTTGATTCGCGGTGGGGGGGAGGCGTTCCATCCCTCCCCCTGAAATTCTGGCTGGGGGGGAGGTGCCCCATCCCTCCCCCCTGAAATTCTGGCCGGGGGGGAGGCGCCCCGTCCCTCCAGCCGCAAAATTCTGGCTGCGGGGGAGGTGCCCCATCCCTCCGGCCGCGAATCCTCCTGTCCTGCCGGGATGCAAATGGCGGTGGCCGTAGCTGCCGCCATTTGCGTCCCTGCAGTCAAACGTGATAGGCTATGTAAATGTTTATGTAGCCTATCATGGCTGAGTGAAAAAAAAAACCACACGCGCGCGTACGCAAATGGCGACGCCCATGGGCGCCGCCATTTGCGTTCCTTATTTGGGCACGTGTAGTCTACGTAAACATTTACATAGACTACGGTGAAAATAAGGGGAATGCTATTTGCGTTCCCCTTATTTTCGCCGTAGTCTACGTAAATGTTTACATAGACTACACATGCCAAAATAAGGAACACAAATGGCGGTGCCCATGGGCGCCGCCATTTGTGTACGCGCAGTTTTTTTCCCCCACTCAGCCGTGATAGGCTACGTAAACATTTGTGTAGCCTATCACAGTGTTTTTTAAAAATCTAGCCGTGATAGGCTATGTAAATCTTTACATAGCCTATCATGTGTTTTTTTTTATTTTTTTAACTTGGAAATGGCGGCGGCGGCAGCAGCCAGTCGGAAGACCGGCCGCCGCCGCCAGGGACATTCACACAAGGTAAGTCTCATCCCGGGGGGGGGGCGGGGGGGCAGACCGTTTCTCTACCAATTTCGGGGGGCCAAATGCGCTGGCATTTGGCCTCCCCGAGATTCATGGAGAAATTCTCTGACATCCCTATTTACAACTTAATGACTCTTTCAGATGCTAATCACCAGCGACTAAGCAAGGAACAGCAGAGTAGCCTATGCTCCGAGTAGGCAGTTGATCCCCGGTTGAAGGAGAATCACTTGAAGATCCTGAACTTATGGGCTAGGGAGAGATCCTCCCTCTTTCCTTTGGGTCCACGGGAGGCGGCCGTTGCTTGCACGCCAAACGGGCGCTACGCCTCCTTTCTGCGCCCTCCATCGCTCATCGCTCTTTGTCTCTGCGTCGAGCTTCTAGCAAGCCCCGTTCCCACACTTTCTCACTGCTAGGATCACTATCTATCCCAGGAATGCTGGCAGGAGGAATCTCTGCCAGCTGCTGTGCCTGTGAGGGATGAGCGGGCTCCTCTTCCATGGATTGCTGTTCTTCCTCAGAATCAGAACTGCTCTGGGGCTCTATGGGCTCAGTTTCCACCCTGACATCATCCCCGCTCCCATGAGGCCCCCCCTCGTGCTCCTCCCCTGGGGCCCTGGGTTTGTGGGGGTACAGCTGGTGGAAACGCCTCAGCAGCAATGGAGCATGCACATTTTCCGCAGGTTCCCAGGATCACTCATCTGGCCCGTATCCCTTCCAGTCCGCCAGATATTGCAGGCGGCCGCGAGAAAGGTGGGAGTCCAGAATCTCTGTGACCTCAAACTCCCCCTCCACCAGTACTGGTGGTGGTGGTGAGCCAGCCAAGCGATGAGGGTCGCCAGCAACCAGGGTGGACAGCAAGGTCCAATGAAAAACAGGATGGATCTTCATGGAGCAGGGGAGAGCCAGGCGAAAAGCAACAGGGTTAATCTGGGCTGTAATCTGGAAAGGCCCCATGCGACGAAGCGCGAGCTTCTTTGCGGGCGAATGAGAGGGGAGGTATTGGGTGGACAACCAAACCCAGTCCCCCAGTTGCAGAGACGGACCTGGCTGGTGCCGACGGTCCACAGAGGCCTTGTAGGCTGTCTTGGCTTGCTTGAGGGAGTCCCGTAAGAGGTGGTGTACCTCTTGCAACAACTCTAAAAACTCATGGGCTGCAGGCACCAAAGAGGGAGCTAGGGTGGATGGGAAAGCCTTGGGGTGGTAACCAAAATTGGCAAAAAATGGAGTTTGGCAGGTGGAAGCATGAGAGGCATTGTTATAAGCAAATTCTGCAAGAGGCAGCAAGGATAACCAGTCATCTTGCTGGTAATTGACATAACAGCGCAAATATTGCTCCAGAGCCACATTGGTGCACTCGGTCTGGCCATCCGTCTGGGGATGGTGGGTGGAGGAAAGATGGAGCGTCACTTGGAGAAGCCCAGGTAGCTCCCTCCAGAAATGGGCAGTGAATTTGGGCCCCCTATCCGAAATGAGACCCTCGGGTCATCCGTGGAGCCGGAAAACATGCGCCAAAAAAAGCTCCGCTGTCTCCCTGACTGTGGGCAACCCAGAGCAGGGGATGAAATGGGCCATCTTGGAAAACAAATCCACCACCACCAGAATAGTGGTCTTACTGTGTGAGCAAGGCAAGTCAGTGATGAAGTCAAGGGAGAGCAGTTTCCAAGGTCCTGAGGGGGTAGGCAGGGGATGAAGCAAGCCTGTGGGCTTGCCTGAGGGAGCCTTCACCCGCTGGCAGGTCGGGCAGGAGGCGACATAGGTCTTCACATCCCGACACACACGAGGCCACCAAAAATCCCGCGTCACTCCGTACAGGGTCTTGGTGAAGCCAAAATGCCCAGCGGTGGGGGAGTCGTGGCACTGATGGAGGACCTTCTCACAGAGGGGTTTAGAAGGCACATAGACCCAGCCGGAATGGTAAAGCAGGCCACCTCGCAAAGAGAAGGGGGTAGACTGGGGGGGCAGAGGCTACCCCCAATTCCTCCACTTTTGTGCGGACAAAAGCATCCTGAGCCTGTTCAGAGTGAAGGAGCTCCTCCCAAGAGTGAGGCACCGCAGCTGCCGCCAGGCTCTTAGGGGGAAGAATCAGAGAGGGGGAGGGATTCCCCTCAGCCCCTGGCTGGAGGTCCAGCTTACGAGAAAGAGCATCTGCTTGTAGGTTGTCGGAGGCCTTCACATGGCAAATCTTAGGGTAGAACCGGGGGAAAAAAGCGCGACCACTTAATCTGCTGCTGGTTTAAGGCATGGGCTGTCTGAAGACGTTCCAGGTTGCGATGGTCGGTTCTAACTTTGACTGGGTGCTATGCCCCCTCCAGAAGATGACACCAGGTCTCCAAAGTGGACTTGATGGCCAACAGTTCCTCCTCCCAGATGGTATAATTCCTCTCAGACATATTCAGCTTCCTGGAGTGGTAGGCGCAGGGTTGCAACCCGCCGCCCACCCGATCTGGCTGAAAAAGCACAGCCCCCACCGCAATGTCAGGGGCATCAGTTTGCACTACAAAAGGCTTCCTCAGGTCGGGATGTACCAGGATCGGCTCAGAACTAAAAAGCCTCTTAAGTTCCTCAAAAACCTGTTGGGCGGATGTCATCCAATGAAAAGGAGATTTCCTGCCCTTAAGGAAGTCCGTGAGAGGAGATGTCAGCCGAGCAAAGCTGGGCAGGAACTTTCTGTAAAAATTAGCAAACCCCAGAAAACGTTGCAAGTCCTTCTTGGTGGATGGAGCCTGCCAGGAGCGGACAGCCTGGACCTTTGCAGGATCCATCCTGATACTGTCAGCTGAGATAATGTAGCCGAGATAGTCCAAAGAGGTTAGGTCAAATGCACATTTCTCCAGGTTGGCATAAAGATGGTGCTTGCGGAGGTGCTGGAGGCAGAGACATGGTGCTGATGGGCATGGGGGTCCTCAGAAAATATAAGTAAATCATCGAGATAAACAATGAGGAAAGTGTCCAAATAGTCCCAGAAGATGGCATTCATAAAACGCGAAAACTTGGCGGGGGGGCGCAGGCAAGCCCAAACGGCATCACTAGGTATTCATACGCTCCGTACTGGGTGCCGAAACAGGTCATCCACTCATCCCCTTCCCAGATGCAAATCAGATTGTAGGTGCCACGCAGGTCCAACTTTGTGAAAATCTTGGCTTGCCCCAGGCACTCCAGCATCTCCGGTATGAGGGGGAGTGGGTACTTGTCGGGGATCGAGACCAAATTCAATGCTCGGAAGTCATGCACCAGGCGGAGTTCTCCTGATTTTTTGTGCACAAACATAGTAGGGGTGCAGGCGGGGGAGGAGGAGGGGTGAATGAAGCCACAGCTGAGGTTTATGTCCAAAAACTCCTGCAGAGCTTGAAGTTCCGGCTCCGACATCGAATACAGCTGGCCAGTGGGGATGGTCACCCCAGGAATGAGGTTAATGGCACAGTCAAAAGGGCAGTGAGGGGGGAGCTGGTCGGCCTCCTTCTTGTTGAAAACATCCCCAAAAGCCGCATACTTCTCTGGGAGGATCACGGTAGCTGAAGAACTGCCAGAAGCAGGTGAGGAGGTGGAGGAAAGGGTTAAGGCCTGGGCTGGGACTGGCACCTCAGTTGGGAGGCAATGCTCCCGGCAGTAGGGAGACAAGAACTCCACTTGCTGAAGCCCTCAAGAAATCTGAGGATTATGCTTAGAGAGCCAGGAAAGACCGAGCACGATTGGGTATTGGGGAACCTTGGCCAAGTGAAACTGAATCTGCTCAACATGGGACTGGGCATGCAGAGTGAGTGGAGCTGTAATCCGGGTCACTGCGCCCGAAGAAAGAAGACACCCATCGATGGTCTCCACTGCCAAGGGGGCAAGAAGAGGCAGGGTAGGAATCTTGTGGAGGTGAATGAACGTTTCATCCATGAAACTGGTCATAGCCCCAGAGTACGCTAAAGCTAGGGCCTCCACCCCACTCCACTGGGAGGAGTGGAGGTGAACATGCAATAGCAGATGGGAGGGTGGGGGGGTTGCGGAAGGGACCCACCTGGTGGGGAACTGATCCCCACACTGGAGACCCACAACAGGCTTGGGGGGCAGCCTAGTCAGGCCTGGGGGTGAGGAGGAGGAGGAAGGAGAGGAGGAGGAGGCAGTGGGGCTGTGGGGCTGGTGCAGCAGGTTTTGGTGAAATGTCCCAGCTTTCTGCACCAAAAACATCAGCGCTCTGCGCGCCGCTGCTCTAGTTCATAGAATCATAGAATACTAAGGTTGGAAGGGGCCTACAGGGCCATCGAGTCCAACCCCCTGCTCAATGCAGGAATCCAAGTCAGAGCATCCCTGACAAATGGCTGTCCAGCCTCGTCTTGAACGCCTCCAGTGTGGGAGGGCCCACCACCTCCCCAGGTAATTGGTTCCATTGTCGTATTGCTCTTACAGTCAGGAGGTTTTTCCTGATGTTCAGCCGGAATCTGGCTTCCTGTAACTTGAGCCCAGTATTCCGTGTCCTGCACTCTGGGATGATCAAGAAGAGATCCTGGCCTTCTTCTCTGTGACAACCTTTCAAGTACTTGAAGAGTGCTATCATATCTCCCCTCAGTCTTCTCTTCTCAAGGCTAAACATGCCCAGTTCTTTCAGTCTCTCTTCATAGCGCTTTGTTTCCAGTCCCCTGATCATCTTTGTTGCCCTCCTCTGAACCCTCTCCAGTTTGTCTGCATCCTTCTTAAAGTGTGGTGCCCAGAACTGGACACAGTACTCTAGATGAGGCCTAACCAGTGCTGAGTAGAGGGGAGCTAGTACTTCCCGGGATTTGGAAGCTATCCTTCTATTAATGCAGCCCAAAAGAGCATTTGCCTTTTTTGCAGCCACATCACATTGTTGGCTCATATTCAGCTTGTGATCGACAACAATTCCAAGATCCTTCTCGCTTGTAGTGTTGTTGAGCCACGTATCCCCCATCTTGTAACTGTGCATTTGGTTTCTTTTTCCTAGGTGCAGAACTTGGCATTTATCCCTATTAAATGTCATTCTGTTGTTTTCTGCCCAGCGCTCCAGTCTATCCAGATCACTTTGAGTTTTGTTTCTGTCTTCCAAAGTATTCGCTATCCTGCCCAATTTTGTGTCATCTGCAAATTTGATCAGCATTCCCTGCACCTCCTCCTCCAAGTCATTAATAAAAATGTTGAAGGGCACTGGGCCCAGGACTGAGCCCTGCGGTACCCCACTCGTTACCTCTCCCCAGTTTGAGAAGGTCCCATTGATAAGCACTCTTTGAGTCCGATTCTGTAGCCAACTGTGGATCCACCTGATCGTTGTTTCATCTAGCCCACTTTGAGCTAGCTTTGAGTTCCTCCGGTGACAGCTGGGGTGGGGCTCGGGTAGCTCCCAGCTGCATCGGGGTCTCCTCTGCCCCCACTGCAGGGGCGGGGGTGGGGGAGGGGGCAGGAAACATGGGGGAATGGGAGGATGGAAATCTTGGCCCCCGGCGCCCCGCCGGGTCTGCCGGCGCCCCTCCAGCTGACTATCTATCTGGAGGCAGGTCTGGATGAGGTCCTCCAAAGTAGGCGGGCTAGGCATGCGTGCCAATTCATCCAAGATCTCGTTGTTCAAACCGTCCAAAAACTGAGCCACCAGAGCAGCATCATTCCACTGTAAATCCTGCATCAGCAAGTGAAAAGTTGTTGTGTAGCTGGAAACTGAGTCCTTGCCCTGCCTGAGGCAGCAAATCTCCCAAGAATAGGGATGGCGGAGAATTTCTCCATGAATCTTCGGGAGGCCGAGCGCCGAGGCATTCGCCCCCCCGAAAGTGTTGGGGAAATTCTCTGCTGGCCCCCCCCCCCCGGGATGGGACTTACCTTCAGCAAATGTCCCTCTCGGCGGCGGGTCCCGGCGGCGTTTCGGCGGGGGCGGCGGCCGGTCTCCCGACCGGCTGCTGCCGCCGCCATTACAAAATTAAAAAGTTTTTTAAAAAACAAAACACACACCCGTGATAGGCTACGTGACGATTTACGTAGCCTATCATGGCTAGATTTCCAAAGTCAGCCGTGATAGGCTACATTAATTGTTACATAGCCTATCATGGGGTTTTGGGGTTTTGTTTGTTTTTTTTTACTTTTTCTTTCGCGGCCGGGGAGACGGGGCACTTCTCCCCGGCCGGAATTTCGGCCGGGCGAGGCGGGGCACCTCCCCCCCCAGCCTGAATTTCAGCCGGGCGAGGCGGGACACCTCCCCCCCCTTGCCTGAACTTCGGGGGGAGAAGCAAAGCGCCTCCCCCCCACCACGAATCACCCCTGTGAAAAGGTAAGTGACTTTCGTACATCCCTACCCGAGAAGCCATCTGCATGTGCAGGGGGTCACTGAAAAATCTGGCCATCGCTGTCATGAAACCTTGTTACTCCCTGAGCAGGGCGTCATTAGCGAGAAGAAGTCCTGAAGCTCATTTAGCTGCCACGCCTAAAAGTACGTTAATAATAAAGCCCACACGAACCTGTTCTGTCAGGAAATCCTCAGGTCGAAGGCGCATGTACAGCTCCGATTGGGCACGGAAAATCTGAAAAAGTCCTTTCTCACCAGAAAACTTCTCTGGCAGAGCCACCGGGCACATTTGGTGGGGGGAATTGGGGGTGGTGGGGGTTGAGACGCAGCTTGCAGAGCCTGTACAGCAGTTGTCAGTTCAGCCACTTGATCACGAAGAGCCTGGTTCTCTTACTCAAGAGCTTGCATCGCCGCATCCATGGCACCCTCCAGAAGCAGTAGAAGCAGAGAAAAAAAAAAAGAGGAACGGGGACCAAGCTGTCAGGAGCGCCCCAGCTGCCTCTTACAGTCCCCTCCAATAGCCAACTCAGGACACAGATGAGGAGGATTCTATCCAAGGCTTTATTCCTTTATTACTTTATGACTCTTACAGATACTAATCACTAGCGACTAAGCAAGAAACAGCACTGGGGAAAGATAGCAGAGTAGCCTAAGCTCCAGGTAAGGTCGTTGGTCCCCGTTTGAAGGAGAACCACGGGAAGACTCTGAACTTAAGGGCTAGGGAAAGATCCTCCCTCTTTCCCTTGGGTCCTTGGGACGTGACCATTGTTTTAGCGCCAAATGAGCAGAGCGCCTCCTTTCAGCACCCTCCATCTGTCGTTGCTCCCTGCGTCTGCGCCGAGCATCCAGCAAGCCCCCCTCCAGTGCTCTCTCACTGTCAGGGTCACTATCTATCCCAGGAATGCTGGCAGGAGGAATCTCTCCCTGCTGCTGTGCCTCTGAGAGATGAGCGGGCTCCTCTCCCACAGATTGCTGTTCTTCCTCAGAATCAGAACTGCTCTGGGGCTCTATGGGCTCAGTTTCCACCCTGACAGTTACAAGTTTATAAAAGCCCCTCAAAATGATGCTTGGTGCCTTCCCTTAATAGTGAACTTGGGTGGTTCAATGTTTATCAGTTTGGAGCAAAACAGGGCTACCCAGAATAAGATAATAAAACTATGCGGAAGTGAATACATTTGCAATTAAACAAAAACAAAAATGTTAAAACTCCCCACAGAACAACCCAACAAACACCTGTGAGCCTCTAAGATTTATGAACTGTTGATGACCACTGAGTTTAAAAAGATAACACATTTTAGAGTAAAAGCTCCCATTGTCTGGAACTGCAACTTCCTGGTTCCTTTAGAGCTCCCCCCACCCTTTGTTCTTTGTTTCCCCAGGGCTAAAATAATTACTGCTTGTAGAAAACAATGTAGATAACAACTAATTTATGTTGAATTTTCAGATTTGCTATTTCATTTATTTATTTATTGTTGACATTGGTATGTTTGGTTTTGGTATACAAGTGTGTGTGTGTTTGTTTTCTCCTCTTTGGGTTGTTATGGACTCAAAATTAAATAGATTTAAAACAAAAGGGAAATAAATAACCATTTAAGAGTAACAATTACTTGCATTTTTTTGTTTAAAGCAAACTGTATTTTTATGTCAAACTACAATGATTTTTCAGCAAACATCACCTGAGCAATGATTTGGATAAGTCCCAGCATATTCTTTGGCAAAAGTCATACTTGAACTAGATAAAGCATGCTGAAATACAGAGACTGCTGAATCTTTTGTGATGTCAGTGAAATTGCACACAGTGAGTATGGCAATTCTATGCATTTTCCCCTAAATGTTCTCAGTGTGACTGATTGTCACATGACCCACCAGGCCAAAAGCCAACTTGATCCCCCCCCCCCCCGCCACTATAGTTCTCCATTAACTCTTTCTTCAGACAACAATTCTACAGAAGGCTCCGGACTATAGGAAGCAGGTAAACTCCCCTCCAATTCTTCTCATCTGTAAGAGCATCCTCTTTGGAATCTGGACAATGAAGCTATGCTTTCACTCCTTGGGAACAGTCTCTTTTTCCCATACTTCACTGAATAGTTCAGCTAGTTTTAATAACTGAAGAGTCACCCAGTGTTTAGCATTTATTAAATCCTGTTCAGTAGCTTTACCATTCTTTATCTGCTCAATTGTATCCAGGAATTCAATAATTCAACTGGAACTGTTTTAATGAACTGTCATGGTTGACTATCAGGGTTGTAGTAGAGACTAAGTCCATGAGAACCTCTTTGAAGTATTGCATCCATCTCATTAAACTTTCTTTTTCTGAAGGCAACAGTTTTTTTTAACACCTTACCAACAAATCATCACCTGCTTCAGAATTCCCACATATAGCAAACCAGTAATTCACGGTATCTTAATGGTGATAAATCTCATCTGCAGATGCCGAGACTTCAGCATGGATTCACTTGCTTTTCAGTGAAATATCTTCAAATGGCAACCCTTCAATTCAAATCTAGGCCTTAATTATACCCTGCTCTTATTTCTATATCACTTTTAGGTTGCAGACCTAAACACATTTACTGAGAGTAAGTCTCACTGAACTCAATAGAGCTTACTTCTCAGTAGACATATATAGGATTGCTCTGTAAGAATCTTTGCTTCATTAAACAGCTCTCAAGATATGCTTCCTAGCATGCCAGGAGGAACGCTAGGCTATAATCCCTCTGATATGCTCATTTTATATGTCCAGAATTTGGGGAGGAGCAGTGTTATATGGGGGAGCATCAAAATATTCAGTCCCTCACCTACAAAAGGAAACAATATAGTCTAGCGATAGATACATCATGTAGCTTGAATCATAAGAAAATTGTATCATCAGTTTTCTTTGTCATTTTGTTTAGAGATTTAACTCTCCTTCCTGCTACACAAAGATGATTGGTTAATCATGTTATGTGCTCTCCAAAGACCTAGAATCACATGATCTCTTTGCATAGAAGGCATTCATAAACATTTGTCATCAGGAACACTTAATCTTCCCATAAGTGTACCGTTATTAATCAAAATAGTATTTGTGAATAGAAAATCAGAGCTCAGCAATTGGCCATTTTGACTGATAACTTCCAATCCATGCTTCCCTGCAATGTTTTCAAGTTCATGATTATTCTGGCCTATGTTTTCATAGAAGTTACCCATAACTAAAAGTAGGTCATGTTTAGGCACCCTTTAAATTACAACTTGGAGAAAGAGAATTACTTCTTGCATATGTCATGTTGTTATTGGGGTCTTTTTTTTACTAGAAAATGTATGAGCATTCTTCCCTACATGTGTGGAATATAGGATATTAATTTATAGTCTTCCATTTGATTAATCACAGGGATATTTCTAAGTACTTTCATCTCATACAAGGGTATTGAGAATGTGGGGACACACACACAATTTAAGACCTTTGCACACTAAAAACAGGTATGGGCCACTGAAATGGCAAAATGAGTATTGAGTAATCTTACCCAAAGAATGCAATGGTTTGGAAATTTCTCTTAAACATATACCCCTAATAAGGATTGTAAATACCACCCTAATAAGTAGTAGTGAACCTTATCTGAAAATGTTTAGCTGTGCTGCTAATTTAACAAGTCACCATACAAAACAGGGTAACGTGAGCTGTATTCAGTGAACTGTTAAATGATTCCCCAATATTTTATGTCACGGCAAGTTAAACAGGAAACGTGCTGCTTTCTTTTTTATAATGCACAAGCACACTTCAATAACAAAGCACAATACCATCTTAGAAACTACTTTGCAACCACTGATAAATATATAGGGGGATGAAGATATGGTATGCAGAAGCATCTCGTGATTTAATTTTTTTAGAGCTCCTAAAGCAATCAACAGAAATTATTACTTTATTAATTACATTGCCTAACTGTATCTAAAATATAAAGTGAACATATTTTTTCTTTTACTTCTCCTACATCTTTTTACATAAAAATAAAATTATGATGATGAAAATAACGCATATATAACAGGCATAGATAATTATTATAGACATTATCTTGATGAACTTTAAAGGATATAACTCATTTGTGACCATTTTGGAACCATGGGGCAGCAACTGTAAAACAGCCTAAAGAACGAAGTGAGAGGATGCTTCCCATTGTTGCTTCTGGGGTCCTTCCTAATTAGCCCTCCTATTTTATCAAGCTGAGCCCCAACCTACATGAGCAATAAGTCACAGCTGTGTCCTACATGCTTAGTAGATGAACTGAACCCTATGAGGCTCATTTCTCCACCCAGTTCATCTTTCAACTTTTTCTCTGGGCCTCTCTTTCCTCCAGGTCCTCTACCCCACCATCCTATTCATTTCTTTGGACTTCTACTAACTATTTCCCACATCCTGTGACCAGCTATTTTGTCTCCATTCACTCCCTCTTTCCTTCTACATCCTATGTATCTGCAGCATTCTTCTCATTTCCAAAGTAGTTATTGTTCTTAACTTCTTTTTCTTCTATGTAATCCTAGCCCTCATTGAAGCTATTTGCCCTGGATATAAAGATGATTACCGCCATTTTTGTTAGAGGTGTCCCCCATGCTGAGTCATGAATGGAGCGATGGTGATGTTGCTCTTCTCCTTGGCATATCTCAACAGTTTTAGTTCCTGTTCACTCTCACCCATTTCTTCTACTATCAAAGTTAATTTTGTACATTTGGCACATTTCTGTGTTGCTGTTCTATATTGTCCCCTCTTTCCAACCTTTTTGTTTCTTTGCCTTTGCCTTTCTACCCCACCTCAGTTTTCTCCATCAGTACCTAAATCTAAATTGTAAGCTCCTTGAGACAGGGGCAAAACTTTTGCTTATGTTTTACTTATGTTACTGGTAGGGATGTACGAAAGTCCCTTACCTGAACCCGAAGCTTGATTTGCGGTGGGGGGGAGGCGCTCTGTCCCTCCCCCTGAAATTCTGGCCAGGGGGGAGGCGTCACATCCCTCCCCCCTGAAATGCTGGCCGGGGAGGAGGCGCCCCATCCCTCCGGCCGCAAATCCTCCTGTCTTGCCGGGACACAAATGGCGGCGGCCGTAGCCGCCACCGTTTGCGTCCCTGCAGTCAGCCGTGATAGCTTACATAAATGTTTACGTAGCCTATCACGGCTCAGTGGGGAAAAAAACCTGCGCGTACGCAAATGGCGGTGCCCATGGGCGCCGCCATTTGCATACGCGCAGGTTTTGTTTTGTTTTTTCACTCAGCCATGATAGGCTATGTAAAGATTTACGTAGCCTATCACGGTGTTTTTTAAAAATCTAGCTGTGATAGGCTAGGTAAATCTTTACGTAGCCTATCACCTTTTTTTTTTTTTTAACTTGGAAATGGCGGCAGTGGCAGCCGGTCGGAAGACCGGCCGCCGCCGCACCGCCGCCAGAGCCGCCGCCGCTGCCAGGGACATTCGCACAAGGTAAGTCCCGTCCCGGGGGTGGCGGGGGAGTGGCAGACCGTTTCTCCACCAATTTCGGGGGGCCGAATGCGCTGGCATTCGGCCTCCCCGAGATTCGTGGAGAAATTCTCTGACATCCCTAGACTGATGGTGTTTTATAATCTCTATTGATCTCCTTGATAATCATTTACTTTTTCATCAGTTTTCCCGCTAGAAATTAGTTTACAGATATGTGTATACCTTGTTAAATTATTTGAAATCCATAGATTTCTGCTGAGATTAAAAAGCAGCAAGCAAATGTGTTGTTGAGAAGCAGGGATGTATGAGAATTTCATTTTCCTCACAAAACATGCAATCATGCCCAAATGTGAACACGAGCACATGTCCACCGAAAATATTTATGAGTTGTTGAACACATGCTTGTAGTCACTCATTCCTGATTCCCAGTTCGATTGGCGCCAATTTCCTAATTTGTGCCAATTTCCTTCATGGACTGAATAGGCCCCACTTTAGTCTATGGAGGAAAGTTTAGCAAATTAGGAAATTGGCGCAAATTTGGGGAAACTTCAATCGCTGCTAGGTATGCCCACATTTCCTATCATGCAGAGTAAGCAGTGATCACAAACGTGAACAGTAATCACATTAGATTTGTGTCAAGAGATGTTTGGAGAATCCTGGCAATCTTGAATATTGCTCATTTGCCCATCTCTACTAAGACGTGTCTATACATTGTTGTTAGCCTGTTGTACTCCTGAGTTTTCTGTGTTGCCCTCCCACAATTTTTCAGACCTGTGCAGGTTCCAGATGGAAGGCTTGTAGCACCGCAAAATCATTGCTATTCCACAGTAAGCTACAAGCAGAACTGAAACTGACTTCCACACTACAAGGGCTTTAGCAGCTCTTGTATGTATATTGTGCTATCTTTCATTCATCAATGGGAGTAGAAAGGACAATTCCTTTTCCTTCCCCAGTGCATGGGATGAACTACATGTGACATGACTTGGCCCTGTGTGCATGATTTAAAACCTAAATTTCTTGGAAAGACATCTAGATGGGGACTATGGCATCCAGGGAGTCAACCTTTGCCTCCACCATGGCATTAATTAGAATCAGTTCCCCACCACAACCCACATCTGCTATTCCAAGTACTTAAAGTAAGCTTGGAGATGGTGCTGCTTTTCAGAGACAGCAAGATTTTCCCCTCTCATCAACCAGTTTTCTTGCTGCCTTTTAAGCTCCTCAGAATCTTTGAAGACATATCTAGCAACTATGACTTTTTCCCTCTTTCTCAAAAGTAAGTATGAAGGACCTGATCCAGATTGGGACCCTAATGTGGAAATTAAGAGACTTTAATCCTTTGTGCTCCCCTGCTGTTCCCTGCACCTTCAATTTGCATTCCAAAAAAGGATCTACACAAATGAATCCTTTCTGGGCAATTTAAATTGCAGGTGTGGGGGGAGGACGTTCCAGATTGGGACCACAGCAGAAGGGAAGGGTTAAAGACCCCCTACCCTTCATAATTTGTGTCCTGATCTGGATCAGGTCCCCCCATGTACCTTTGAGTAAGGTACTCAAGGAAGAGTACCTAAGTGCTAAGGAAGCAGCCCCAAAGAATATATTTTTTAAAAGAAATTAAAACAGCTATGTTGGAGGAAAATGGTGCTCATAATCAATTATTTTAAAAAGGAAAAAATGAGCAAAAGGTAGTTGAATCCTCTAATTAAGTAGGTGATTTCAGTGTTGTTCTACAAGGGAACAGGTAGTTCAAGAAACAATTAATTAAGGGAATGCTGACCTGGGGAATCAAAAGCTGCTTTCCCTTCCGTAAAAAAAAAAAGAACAAAAAGAACAAAATGATTTATAAGGGTTAAAAAAGGCAAAAGCTCTTCTCCCAACTCTTCTCTCTCCCAATATTTTGAAGTGGCTGCTTCAGTTAATAGTTTCTTCCTTCGTACTCTGAGCACCATTTGAACATCATGGTGTGCATATGGACGTGTATGTTTTTGCGGTGTTGAAGTGTTTCAATTCACATGAATGCAAGGATTAAAACAAAAGACTCTTCTGGGGAAAGGACACAAAATGGGTCTGCAACAAGAGATGCAAGAGAAAGAAGGGGCATCCTCAGCATGACAGCCACCTTTCCCAGGGAAAATCCCTCCCACTTTGCTTCAACTACAGACAGGGCCAGCTCAAGCCTTCCTACCGCCTGAGGCAAAGGCAAGACAGCGCCTTCCAACCCACATACAGAAGCCAAAGCGAATGAAGGTTGAATTTTACTTCAATACTGGCAATAGGGCAGCATCCTCTGCTACACCTGAGGGCAGCAGGCTAGATTAGGTGGCACAAGGCAGACCAAGGGGCATACACAGCTTTGTCCTCAAGCACCTCACTGCCCCTCAGCATCTGCTGCCTGAGGCTGCTACCTCACTCTGTGTAATGGTAGGGCTGGCAGATTTCTGCCTACATCTGCAGAAACACTGAGCTACTATAAGCTACTGTAAACCAGCCAGAGAGCTTCGGCTGTGGGGTTGTATATGTAATAATAATAATAATAATAATAATAATAATACAGTCTTCTCTACCCCTGCCCCCTACTCCATCTGAATTTCCGCAGTAGGAAACAATGGAAAACACACTAAGAAAACATGGGAGACTTACGGAAGGGTGATGTCATTGTCTGCACACTCTGTTAAATGTGAGTGAATTAGGCATGGCTATTGAACAGTAAATGCCACATCTGGAAGCATCCCTGATTATACACATACATATATATACACACACACACAATACAACTGACGAACCAGTCTGTCTAGTGTAGACAGACAAAGTGCTATTAGGGTTTTTAATGGTTTGCCCTTAATTAAAATGCTTCCTGTTTGCAGGTTTAGCCCATTTTATTGCTTCCTGAGAAGCATGAATGGAAATTAGAGATGAATAGCCTATTAATTGCCCCTTTAATTGCCCCACTGTCATATTCCTTTCCCACAGGTAGAGGCTTTATTCTTTTCCTCTCACAATTTTTTCTTTTCAGTTTTAAATAGCAAAATAATACAATATTAGTATAAAACTGAAAGGGAAAAAATAGAGGCAATCTGTAAATAAAGCAAGGGGCATTTCAAGAGACAATTAATAGGCTAGTCATCACTAATCTATCTACATTAATCACAGGAAGCTATAAAATGGGCTGAACAAAAAGGAGGAAATGTTTAATTAATATTGCAGGGAATCTTTGATGAATAGGATTTACTCATGATTAAATAGCATAGGAGGAGCTTGGCTTTTCCTATAATGGGAACCAGTGGGAAAGGGTGGATAATACAGTACTATATTAAGTGTGGAACTTCCATTTTAATTCTACTTCCAGTTAATTGGAGAAAAGCAATGCCTCAGCTAAAGGGGTCTAGTGGAAATAACCACAGTTGTCTGAAGCCTACAGTACTTCCTATTTTCTGTGTTTTGCTGTAGTTTGATTATTCATCTATGCTTTGAGTTAAACATTCATAGTTACTTTCTCAGTGAAGAAGCAATGTTTTGCATTTTGCAAAAATCTGGGTGAGGACACAATGCAAACTCTCATCTACTCAACCTGGCAGTTTTATTAGCTACGGGACAAGCCGCCAATGAAAAAAAGAGCACCCTTGTTAATTAGTTAGAATTTAATTATCACTGAACAGGGGGTTAAGCAGGTCATATTAGTTCTGTCTTAGTATTGATGTATTTTATTAGCACCTATGTATTGCTTAAAGCAGAATGGTAATAAAAATACAAAATAAAAATACAATTCATTCTATTTCATTCTAATGTGATAAGAATAAACATTTTGGTCATTTTGGTTTCCTATTAATGGAAGAATTTTCAGTGCATATACTACATTCTATTCTGCAATTTTAAGGTATGAAAAATTTCATGTAAGATGAAAATACTTGAGAAACACTTCATATATTTTAGATGTGTTGCCTATGCAGTTTCGGGGGGGGGGGAACCTGCAATTTGCTTAGGAAATATGCAAATTACAGGTGTACGTGCCCAAACTGGGTTGGGACTGCAGCAGGGGGCAAAGAGTTAAAGCCCCCTATATCCCTTCTAGGTTCCTATAACATGTGCATGGTAATGTAAATGTTTGTGTTTGAATTGTAAATATTATCCAGGTAAGATAGAGTTAAGGGAATGTTGGTATGTGAGGGAAAGGGGGGGGCTTGTAAGTGAGTGGAATTCTGAGCAGCTTAAAAAGGGAGTCCTGACAGTTTAACAGTGAGATCGGGTTTGGAGGTCCAGTTAATGTACATCTAGTGAGATTGGTTTGGGTGATGGGTTTAGAAGGGGTAGGTAGGTAGGTTAGGAATATGTATAAGGGGGACTTCTGGTTGGGACCGATGTTGCTCTGGTAGCTTCCCATGGGTCTCCGTGGGAGCTTTCTCAAACAGCTTTTTAAAAGGTTGAAAAACCTTTTCATCTCCCCCCTGAAATTGAAAGGGGGGGCAAGGCAACAGCTCTGGACAACATCTTGGAGAAAGATAGCTCCCACACGATAGTGGGGGGGCTGGATTCCAGGATTATCTCCCCAGAGCTTTACCAATGCAAAAAGCTGTACTGAGACTCCTATTTTATAGGAGAAAACAGGGCTGACATGTTCCATAATAATATATGCTTTAAGAAATATCAGCAACCTCTGAGGGATGATTTAAGAAACGTTAACAAATATTGTCCATGGGGTCACGAAGAGTCGGACACGACTCAACGACTGAACAACAACAACAATATTTGAGAACATCTGAGGAGCTGGAAGATCTGATTGAGAGAAACATGTCTGCGCCGAGGAGAAGAAGGGAGCTGGCATCTACTCCCCCCGCATCCTCTGTGTGAAAAGTGTCGAAGACAGAAGATATAGGGGAATTATTCATGCTGATAAAGACTTTATCTTCGCAATTTATGGAGCAAGTCAAAAGGCTGGATTTAATCCAGAATTCCATCACCGCCCTGCAAGGAGCTGTGGATTTAATTAATGCGTCACAGCAAAAAATGGAGACAAAAATTAATGAGCTTGAAAACCGAGTGGCAGGAAATGAAACTACATCACAAATTTGTTTTAAAAATATCTCTTATAAAATCTCTCAACTGGAGGCCTTCATGAAAAGATCCAATGTACGGATTATTGGGATTAAAAATCTACCTAATGATATAAAATTGCCTATTTTTGTGGATAAACTTTTGCATGAGATACTCCCTATTTCATCTGATTATTTACTTGATATTGAGCAGGCATTTCGTGTGCCAAATGCTAAAGTGACTGATTACACCATCATAGTTCAATTTGCAAAAGTCTCCACAAAGGATTACATCCTGCGCTTGGCAAGAGAGGCTGGAAGCCTTTCCTGGAAACATGATAAAGTTATGTTATTCCCAGACTACATCAAAGAGGTGGCGAATATAGGAATGGCAGAGAATTCCGCCACGGATCTCGGTGAGACCCCCGAACTCCGTGGCAGAACGGCCTGCCACCCTGCCGCCCCCCTGCGGATCTCCTCCGGGATGAGACTTACCTGGGGCGGATCTTCTGGGCGGCAGCAGCTCCGGCGGCAGCTCTGGCTGCGGTGGCTGGTCTTCCGACTGGCTGCTACCACCGCCATTTCCAGTCTTGTTAAAAAAAAAAAGACGTGATAGGCTATGTAAAGATTTATGTAGCCTATCATGGCTGGTTTTTTTTTTTAAAAAAAAAAAACGACGTGATAGGCTACGTAAATCTTGACGTAGCCTGTCATGGCTGGGTGGGTTTAAAAAAAAAATGCATACGCAAATGGCAGTGGCTACGGCCGCGGGTTTTTTTTTTCCCCTGAGAGCCCTCCGCAGCCGGAAATCTGGCTACGGACGGCTCTGGGCTGGGCTGGGCCTGGCCAGCTGCTCCGCAGAGCTGCCGCGGAGCACAGCCGGCCATCGAGGATTCAGAGGGAGAGGAACGGATCGCCTCCCCCCCATCGAGGATTCCGGGGGGAGGGACGGAACGCCTCCCCCCACCATCAACATAATCTGCGAAATGTAAGTCACTTTCGTACATCCCTAGGCGAATAAAAGAAGGCAATTTATCAATGCAAAGAATATGGCAAAACAAATGAACTTACAATATTACTTAAAATATCCTGCTACACTTTGTATTGTGTCTGAAGGTCAGATGAAGAAGTTCCTGAATCATGAAATGGCGGATGCTTAGGGATGGCAGAGAATTCTGCCACGGATCACGGTGAGGACGAACGCCAGTGCATTTGGCCCCCTGAACTCCGTGGCGGAATGGCATGCCACCCCCTGGCCCCCCGCAGATCCCCCCCAGGATGAGACTCACCTGGGGCGGATCTTCTGGGCGGCTCCGGCGGCCGGTCTTCTGACCGGCTGCCACCGTCGCCATTTCCACTCTTGTAAAAAAAAAAGAAAGAAAGAAAGAAAGAAAAAGACGTGATAGGCTACATAAAGATTTATGTAGCCTATCATGACTAGGTTAAAAAAAAAACACTTTACGTAAATCTTTACGTAGCTTATCATGGCTGGGTGGGTTAAAAAAACAACAACCGCGTACGCAAATGGCGGCGGCCATAAATAAATGTTTATGCCGTAAATAAATATTTACGTAGGCTAAAACGGGGAATCAAAAAGGGACGCAAATAGCGCCCGCTACGCTATTTGCGTTCCCCTTGATTTTCGCCGTCATAGTCTACGTAAATATTTACGTAGATTAAGAGGACAAAAATAAGGAATGCAAATGGCGGTGGCCGTAGCTGCCACCATCTGCATACATGTTCTTTGTTTTTTGTTTTTTTACCCAGAGCCCTCCACGGCCGGAAATCCGGCTGCGGATGCTTCTGGCCTGGCCGGGCCTGGCCGGCTGCTCTGTGGAGCTGTCACGGAGCACAACCGGCCACAGAGGATTCCGGGGGGGAGGAACGGAGCGCCTCCCCCCCAGTGAGGTTTCCGGGGGGAGGGACGGAACGCCTCCCCCCCACCATTAACATAATCTGCGAACAGGTAAGTGACTTTCGTACATCCCTAGAGGCTTGGCTTAATGTAAAAATGCGTGAAAATTCTGTTACAACCTCATGAACTGGAATCTTTAAACAAGCTTGGTTAACCGTTGGTGTTTTGTCTATATGATTCAGGCTAATTCAGAAGATAAAAGATTATATTTATATTGGTTTATTCTCTTTTATCTTTTATTTTATTGTTTTGCTTTTCTTTATATTTTTTATTTTAAAATAGATAATGTATCTAGTATAAAATGTATTACTGATTGAAGGTTTATATTAAGTTTTATTATTATATAATACTATATATACATTTCTTTATTATTTCTACTACTACTACTACTACTACTACTACTAATATAGGCTTTTAGGAATGAATTGTAGACCTGTTTTCTTGATATAAGATTGATGATATGAAATAGAAATGTAAGGTTGTTTATTAAACTGTAAGATTTTTAAGGTTATAGATATAGTTTTTAAAATAGAATGGCATCGGAGGCTGGGGGGTGTTGGAGTTTAAACTTAATTTTTTAAGGGGGAGGGAGAGGGGGAGCGAAGGGGAGGGAATCTTTCTTCTTTTTTTCTTCACTTCCTTTCCTCCTCCCTTTTCCCCCTTTTCTCTCTCTCTTTTCTCTCTCTCTTTTTTCTTCTCTCCTTGTTATTGTGGTGTCCTCATTAGAATATTGTACTGTTGGGAAAGTGAAGTATTGATTAGGTTGTTGGTAATTTTGGTATTGTTTATTTCATTTATAAAAATGAAATAAATAAAAAAATATTCCAAAAAAAAGAAAGAAAAAGGAATATGTATAAGGGCACAACCCTATGGCCGCTAGACAGCAGCTAGATAGCCATAGGATTGGTTGGTTTCCGGGAACCGACCTCAGAGCCCGCGCTCCAAGGTCAGTTCCCATAACACCACCTCCCTGCCCCACCCCTGCCACTTCATAATAGGCATGGTTCACCCTGGCATCTGCACTTGGAAGAGCAGTGCAGAGTGGGGCAAAAAGGGGCGTTCCTGGGGGCGGGGAGCATGGAAGTGCCAGTACGATGCTTCCAATGTGTCGTGTGGCCTTCCCTCCCCTGCTCCGAGGTCCTGTGGCTAGACAGCCAAAATCGGCCATCTAGCCATGAGTGCAGGGCAGCCGGAGCATGGAGGAGAAGATCCCCTCTGCACTCCGTCCACCTTGCATTGGATAGGCGGTCATCTCCAATTTCAGAGATGGACGTCTCTCCACATAAGATTGCGCCCTCCGTTGGTTAAATAATAACTTCTATAAACTTCCTTGTAAATAATAAAATATTATTTGCTTTATTATTTATATAATTCTCCATGTCAGATTTGTTAATGCTACCAAATTAGAAAAAATCTATTTTCCTGTTGCTACTTCTGTATCTATTAAAAGAAACGACTTAACCTAGTGGGTGTCTCCTTGACACAAGGTAAAATGGCTGAAGCTTTGAGATTCAGTGAGGACAACTGGCCAAAGCTGAGGCATATGTCCTGGGGTGATTTTTCAGGATTGAGCATGTGCAAACAGGAGGGAAAATAACCTGGAGACAGAAACATCACAGTTCCCAATACAAACGGAGTCCACCATGCTTACTTTGGAGTAAGGAAAACAAACAGATCTAGGTAGCTGCATGCTGTTTGTTAAAGGTAAGGTTTTGTTTTGAACTTCAGTATAAACAAACTTAATTGGTTGGATCCAAACAAAACAGTCATGACTAACTTATGTTGCATTGATTTTAATGGGTCTGCTCTAAGAATGACTAAATCTGGATCCAACTCAATATGTTTTAAGGCTTTATCATAGGAAGCAGCCTTTTACTAAGTCTTGTTCCAGCTAACTTAGTACTGTCTACTAGCAGTGCTTACTAGCAGTGGCTCCCCAGAGTTTCAGACAAGCACCTGCTACAACAAGACTGCTCCCTATGGAAGCATTGAAAGGTGGTAACTGGATAGATGGGGTGCCTGGAGAAGAGGCTGCAAGCCGCATCTGGCCTGAGGGCTGGAAGTTCTCCAGCCCTGTGCTAGGGCATAGTTAGCAAGTTCTTGACATACAGATAGATAAATAGATATAATACGACCCTTACTGGGTCATTATCCTTTAGTATGCCATTATTTTTGTTTAACCATTTATTATTCATCATATCATAGTACCTTTTGTTCAATATGAGTTCCACTTTTACATGATATGATTGGCTTACAAGAGGTTATTGGCAGTTTAAATTTCTGTGTACTACAGTCCATTAAAGTAACCACATCATCTGGACTAGACCTTTGACTCGTGTTAGAATAGAACCGGACCTGGGTAAACTCTCTTGACATGCTGAAAATATAGTACAAGAAATATGAAATTGCATTTCAGACATGTCATTTTAGAAGTTCTGACTTTTAGTCATGAGCCCAAACCAGGGCTAATATTTGTGAACATTATAGTGCCTTCTGTTGTAGTGATTTTCAGGGGAAGGGCTCAAAAGGGGGTAAAAATGTTTTCAGGGGAAGGAATGCATCCAGTTGCCAGGCAATTAGGCCAATGCTCCCTGTTTTGCCACATATGAATCCACATGTCCCACATCAAAACAAAGAGCATTGGCCTAGTTGCCTTAGCAACAAGGGTGCATTCCACAGACATTATGAGACCGAAAACAATTGCTATATCTGTTCTCAGTGACATTATGATCAATATGATTGGCTATGTGGAATTGTGATCATGATGACAAGATCTCACTCACAAAGGCACAGTTCCCCCCTTCCCCCTCCCCCCTCCTCCACTCCCACTCCCTACTTGTACATTGCCACAACTGGCTGTCCAGGCTTTCCGAAGCACCAAGGTGACCCGAAGCTCTTCAGAGCCCCCCAACCCATGTCGGACCACCTTGTAGCACTTTGGACCCACTTTGGATTTCAACCAAAGTGGCCTGAAGCACCCCACTTCACTTTGGATTCAGGGTTCAGATCTGAAGTAGTGCACCTCCCTAGTAGGTTCTCACATCTATCTCACTCACAGATAATTGGAAAATGTACTTGTTATTTGTAAACTTTGGGTTTTTATTCCAAAGCTCTGGAGCTAGTTTACCCAACATAAGTCTTCAAGTTAGAGTTAGGTAATTTAGACTCAAGTACTGGCACCCCAACTGAGAGAACGGACATGAAAGCTGTCCTGCTCAAATGCCTTTGGCCATAGTTATACCATAAGCTACCTGAGTGACTCCAGTCAGAAACATCTAAGGTAAGATGTTCAGAAAACTCAAGTGAGAAAAGAAGAGTGAAAGAGGTATACATGTTTTGTTAGGGAGACACAACCTGCATGACTCAAGCGTACATTCCTGAAAGAAGTTTATGGCACAGCCTGGCCGAGGATACACAAACCCCAAATATCCTTGAATATGATCTAAAAAAAACCCTTTCCAAAACCAAGGTAAGTTAGTCAATTATTTAAAAGATCTGGGATATTATTTAGCATATGGAGTATTCATCCCCACTTGAAATGCCCACCTTCTCTCATGAGTTGGTAAAATTTAGCTCTTTTGCTTGCTTCTTTTGTAGTTTCAGTATAAGCATGAGTTTAGTAAACTTGTAAATCCTGCTTGTGTGACATCTGCTAAATATCAAGTCGATTTACCATGCTACCATATAATGAAAGAGGGTGGAGGGAAGAAAACCTTTCTGTGTTGTACTTGTTCAGCCCAGAGAAGGACTCCAAAGACTTCAACTGTTGGCCCATAGCCTCATGGGGAAGCTATCCTAGGGGGAAAACCCCAGTTTCCTGAGGAGGATGTTAAATGCAGAGGCATTTAACTAAGAATACCTCAAGTTCCCCCTGTTGGTGGCAGAAAGAAAGTACCAGTCTTTGAGTGATGAGGAAATTAGTACATGGGAGAGAGAAAAATCCTACTTGTTGAGATCTAGCAACATGAGATATCCACCAGTCTGGAACATGCCTCACCAGATAAAATGGATGTATACAACCTGTTTCTTCCCAGTAAGTTTTCTCCAGGATATGTTATTACCAGTCAGTGTGATCCAGAGCTCTGATGCGATTATAGAATTCTCCCGTCACTTTAGTACCATTGGCAACTTTACATGCTCAATGGGAGTTCATTCATGGAGCTGTTCCTGGCATAGAGAAGTATCCAATACTGACGCTGTACTCCCACTGTTTCTGTTGCACCAGAGGAACCCACTGCTAGCGCAACATAAAGCTAGTGCTTCTTAAAGCAATCCCGGAAATGAGCCGAAATGCTCAGTTCTGGAATGAAACAAGTCAATGGAGCTCCCTTCTGCTGCAAGCTCTGTTGGTGTGTCCTGTTATGGAAAGAAGTGTTTCCACTTGCTTCAGGGTCCACTAGCTTCCCGATGCACTAATGGTAGGTCTCACTAGCATGTAGGCAGTGTTGGATACTATCCACAGAATTGAATTAGAAAGCCCTTTCTGACATGGACATTCTATGTCATCATTGGAATTATGGGATTAGGTTCTTAAATCTAAAGTAAACACATATAAATACAAACCTACTATTTTTGGTTGTCTGACCAGTGAGTTGGCTTATTTGCCACACATTGGGCATAAAATGCACCCATATGAAGGTTAAAAAACTTACCTTGTTATTTTAAAATATTTGTAATGATCTGAAAGCCATGCTAGCTTTTCTTGGTATTGTTTACTTTAAATACCAAGGAGAAGAAGTGCTTAATGCTACTTATTTTAATCATTTTGTAGAAGGAATTATTTCTGAAAGGCTACATGAATTTGGCAAAAAAAAAATTGTGTGACCTACCAAGTTAGGAACCAGTAAAGCAAGCAGGTGTCATTAAATGTAGTAGTGTACACAGATATTTATGACTAGCACTTCAGTATTACCTTCTGTCATTTATTCATTTCTTTGATACAGAGGTAGTTTTGAACATGGATTTTCTTTTGTTTACCTAATGGAATAATTATAAATTACACAGGATTTTATAATTCACAAAATTGCATTCACTCCAAGCAACTGAGATAATCTCTACTAGTACATGTACTCATGCACCTATCAAATCTACAACTGATACCCCTTTCTTAGGAGTATAAGTCTATAAAAAAGGAAGCACAACAATCTTTTCATTTCTTCATATTTAGTTATTTCAGATGAGTACTGGTCATTCTCGCTGAATAGCACTTTATTTCACGAGTAAACTCAATGGGACAGATTCAGAGTTGACACTTGCATAATTGGGATGACAGTAGAGTTAATTGTGTAGTGTTCAGTGTTAATAAGGGTGGAAGAATTTTTTTTTTAAAAAAAGATTTCTGATGTACCACTCTGTCATTGAGACTGTTAATCATTTTCTTTTTTTCTTTTCTTTTTCTGATGTAGCCTCATGCAATGCAGATCTAACATGCCTAATATGATGTAAACTAAAGAGACTTGCAAAAGAAAAAAAGCATATTACGTCTACAAATAGCAGTGATGAATGACAACAAAGCTTTTAAAAACAAATTACTCTGAAGCAAATTTTATATTTACTTTTCTCAAAAATCAAGAGAGGAACAAATTCTGTCATTTCAACAATATTACATATTGCATTCCTCTCAAGAATATGGAGGTCACACAGTTGTAAAAAATCTTCATTTGACTTCAGAAAAACAACTCATTTTTTCCAGTAGTATATTTGCATCTTCTGGGATGAATATGTATATTGTATAGTAGTGGCATCAGGAATGGTTAAACAACTCTGTACAGGTGGGAATGGCAGATGGAGGAAGCAAAGTGGAAGGAATAGTTTGGAAAGAAACACTCTACCTGTGTAGCCCAGCGAATTGTCCTCATTATCTGAGGTGGGAAGTGGTGTTCCGCTGTCGTTTCCCCTCTCTAGGTCATCAGAGTCTGTCGGAAATAACATCAGAGCTGCTGATGGGTTCATAGTAGTAACAGTAGTTGCCATTTCGATCAAATAATGTCCATATACAAGTAAATCCACATATGACAGGAAAACAAACAGTGACAGCACACAGCACATTTCATCCTTCCACACCATTGGCTGGATTAACTTCTGTAATATCTTCAGTAACATTCCTTCTGGCTTTTAAACCTCCCTTCTGTTTACTATTCTCCTAGATTTAGTGCTCTGTTGCACCTTCACTCTGATTTCACAGCTTCTGAAGTGTTCTGTCTACACTCTGCAAGCAGCCAGCACATGCTGTAGTGGACATATGGGGAAGAGGAGGCAGGGTAGTTGAATGCTAGCATTGCTAATTTTCTACCTTATTGTTAATCAAAGCTATTGACTGTGATCACTCCCCATCATTGCTTCATCTCCTGGCAATTACAGTCTCAGGGGACTTTACCTCTTTGTGGGAAGGGGAAAAAGCAGTGTCTTGTCAAATAAGGAGGAGGGCTTGCTTAAGTGCTATCCTTCTCTGGAGGTAGGGCAAAAGAAAGGAGAATGTTCACATCTAGTAAAAGGCAACAGTTTATAATGCTGAGGAAGGGAGAGCTTTTCCTGAACTGAAGGACAATATCGAGGAAATCATTTCAAGTTCATGTTTTTAAAATCACATAGAGTAGGATTCTATAAAAGTAAATAGCAAAGTATTCTCAAATCAAGTGGAAGACATTCACAGTGCAGAGCAAAAAGGTACTTAAAAAGTATTTTCCATTAAAATAAGTGCAAAGACATCTATCAAAACTGCTGATTTAGTATGATATTAATTACACAGAAAGCTTACTTGGTTGTAGTTTATTTTTAATACCATATAATCCTTATAGAATTAAAAGTCAAACAGAAAATACCGAGAACTGGAAAATTAAGATTATATGAAGATTGTTGTAAACCCGTGAAACATTATAACTTCCTATGAATATTATATATTGTGTCCTACTTTGTAAAGGTCAGACGAACCTGCATTCAAACTAGACAGCTAATTACTTACACATTTTATTTTATGTCTATGTCTATGTACATTATTACAGAAAACTGATTCTACTTCAAAAATTATAGAACTGAATGATATATTATATATTCAGAATTCCTATGATTGTTAAATAAGGTGAAGTGGAAAGATTTAAAAATACTTGAATGCCTTTTATTAAAAACACGTATTTCTTTGGCTATACTAAAATAGGCAATTCCTGCTTTGGAATATATAGAACCCTTTTACAAGGAAGAATGATTGAAGAATTTCAGGCTATATAAATTGAGGTTTTGCCATTAGAAAGCAAGTTTTAAAAAATAACTTGGCAGTGTCCTTTGATATCACTGAGGTCTTTTTTTGTATAAACCTTTTGTGGATAAGATAGATGAGAACAGTGAAAAATGCTCATTTTTTCATCCACTTATCTTTGCTGCCTCAGTAATTGGCAATCTCATGAACATCCTTGAGAGCTGCTCTGAAGGAGGCTGTGTAGCAAGTGTATCAAAATTCTACTCCAACATACTGTTCTCTTGTTTGCATGCAGGGAGCTGTTGGGCTAGTTGTGAATTACAACAGTAAAGGGCAGCTGGCTATGCCTTTTCGTAAAGTGACAGGGATACCATGTTTTCTATTTCTGTTTATGGAGTTATTGCTACCAAGTCGAAAACACAGATGAAATCTGAAATACTCTTCCTGTACTCTGATTAGTTTCCAGGACAAAGGAGTCACACTTATAATCTTAATATTAAAAGCGGTGGCGTTGCTCGCTCCACTGTACTTTCATTTGTATGTGGATTACACTGATGTTTTGCAAAGCTTTCCTAGGCAACTGTTTTAGTTCTAAATATATTTATCTTCTTTATTTAGATGAGCTATGACTGCTCCTGTTGGGTTTTTCAAACAACAACTCGAATGAGCTCAAGAGCTTTCATGCTACCAGTCGGATTTGTACTTGTTTTCTTGAACAAGCTCTCTTGCTATATAGCACAAATTGATTTTGAAACTCTCCTTCCATGTGTCAAAAAGACTGCTCTCTTGGATGTATGGAATTAGTCACATAGTTCTCTGGATCTTAGCAGACACATTTCAAGAAGCTCAGCACTGATGTTCTTGTTCAATGCCTACTACAGAGAATGGAAAACTCACTACAAAAGTCAGTGGGCATTGTCACAGACGCTGAATAAAATGGAAACCACCAAAAACTGTTATAGCCCTGGGAAGAAGACTGATATTGTCATTCCCTACCCAACTCCAGTGATCCTGTGCCTATCAGTTTGGAAGCAAAACAGAGCCAAACTACATGTTTGATACCGATGGAGCCATTTTTATTTTGTTAACTCTCCATAGGGGAGGGATGATTTCATGAAGCAAATGGTGGTGGTGGGGAAACCCTCTTCTCCTGGTGCATGGTAGTTCTGATCCAAATTGGGGCCATGCATGCTTACACTAAAGTAAAGAAAAAACTAACCCTCACCTACATTACACAATTAGTGTAATGTTTCGTTTGACTTAGAGCCACCCCAAAATAAGATGTAATATTTAAAAATCCACTGCATATTTTCATAGCAATTCTAGCATACCAGAACCTGGAGCAGTTTCAACCCAAGTTTTAACTGGGACTGAGGCTCTTTCTCTCCCCTCTACAAAGTAGATATGATCAGGCAGCCATGAACGATTCTGGTAGACCTCCCTCTAAGTACTCATTGATATTAAAGGTGTTTTAATAAAAGCATACTCTGATTAGATTACTGGTCTGCATTTTCCTGCATCTCTGAAAGATCTTACACTAGTGACAATTTTTGGACTTGTGCAGAGTACAGAATGGGTGTTTGATATGCTGGTTTGACTGGCCTCAGAGAAAGGAAATCTGTACATGTGACCGTGAAATTGTCATTTCTATATACCTGTAAGGACTCCTCATACATACATACTTTAAAAATGTAAAGAAAGAGATTGAAGTGGCTCCAAAAAGACCTCCATGCTTTCAAGGACCTATGGAATGCTAAGGGAAGTACAGCCATGGAAGGTTGTGGGTGTTGGCTGGAAGGAAAAAAAGGAAAATTGGTGGCAATCGGTCTGTTTGAGCCATTACTAGCTTATAGCAACTGGGGATGGCAGGGTGCATGCCACAATCATACAAAACTCTTCTTCCTATGTTACTATGGAGCTTTCAGGAATGAAAAAAGAAAATATTTCTTTCTCTCTCTCTAGAAGCTTCCTCCCCACTCCTGATATACAGAATAATAAACTGCTCAGATGTAGGGCTGAATCTGAGCCCTCCAGTGTGCAGGAGTGGGGAGGTTCTGGAGGGGAAGAAAATTGTGTCCTTTTTCCTTTCCACCCTCCTTCAATATCCTTCCCCCTTGGGAGCCCTAAACAGCACTAAAAAGCTCTTATATTCAAGGTTGGCTGCTGCCCTGAACAGAAACATTCCTATTAGAAGAGCGTTAGGGTCACGACAGGAGTTAGAGGCTTAGAATACACTGCAACATTTGGTTGCTGGTCCTCACTTCTTTAAAATTGTAACACCAAAGTCTGAATGCTCAGGTAGCATGTGAGACCTTCCCGAGTCAAGCTACTTTGAATACAGGTCAGTTATGCTCTCATTTGTATTTTCATCTCTTGACCAATTCACACCTGATTAGCAGTAGAATCTTCCAAGAGAAGCAATAAATTGCATCTTCACAATGAACTTTCAAAGTTGTTTGCACTGACTGTATTTCGCCATATGTATTTGATGTGTTCCCTGTTTTTCACGAAAATATGCAAGCTGGGTGACTGTATAACTTTCTATTGTGTCTTTGAAAATTTGTTCCAAGTATCATACTCTGCCACCTGCTTATTCTGGAGTACCTTCACTAAAAACTCTGCATTTATTTCACAGTAAATAATACAGAGTATCGGTTTTGCGCTTATTTCACAGTAAATAATACAGAGTATCGGTTTGCACTAACACGTATAAACACAGAGTAGAATTTCTCCGCACTTATTAGGATACAGTGAAAGAGTGGAAGTAATAACTTTCCCCCCAGTCTTTTAATATCCCTGATTGCAAGCATAGAAATGTGAATCAAGTGAGCGGAAAGGTAATAATTTTGATTATGGGCCCAGTATTACTCTAGATCAGCCTTTCCCTATCTGGTGCTCTCCAGATGTTTCAAATTCTATCAGCTCCAACTACTGTCAGCAAAATCCAAAATGGCCAACAGTGAGGGATTCTTGGAGTTCTAGTCTAAAACATCTGGAGGCCACCAGGGTGGGGAAGGCTATTCTAGAAAGTAAAGTATACAACACTTAAGGACTTGGATGAGGAGGTGCAGGGAATGCTTATCAAATTTGCAGATAACACAAAATTGGTCATGATAGCTAATACCAACAGAATTCAAAGTGATCTTGATAGGCTGGAGTGCTGGGTAGAAAACAACAGAATGAAATTTAATAGGGATAAATGCCAAGTTTGTACCTAGGAAAAAGAAACCAAATGCACAGTTACAAGATGGGTGATACTTACCTCAACGATACTACAAGTAAGAAGGATCATGGAATTGTTGTAGATCACAAACTGAATATGAGCCAACAATGTGATGTGGCTGCAAAAAACGCAAATGCTCTTTTGGGCTGCATTAATGGAAGCATTGCTTCCAAATCATTTGAAGTACTAGTTCCCCTCTACTCAGCACTGGTTAGGCCTCATCTGGAGTACTGTGTCCAGTTCTGGGTGCCACACTTGAAGAAGGATACAGACAAGCTGGAGAGGGTTCAGAGGAGGGAAATGATCAGGGACTGGAAAAAAAAGCCCTGTGAAGAGACACTGAAAGAACTGGGCATGTTTAGCCTTGAGAAGAGAAGACTGAGGGGAGAAACAATAATGCTCTTCAAGTACTTGAAAGGCTGTCACAGAGAGGAAGGCCAAGATCTCTTCTTGCTCATTCCCGAGTGCAGGACATGAAATAATGGGCTCAAGTTACAAGAAGCCAGATTCCGGCTGAACATCAGGAATCAGAGCAATACGACAATGGAACCAATGACCTAGGGAGGTAGAATGCCCACACTGGAGGCATTCAACACGAGGCTGGATAGCCATCTGTCAGGGATGCTTTGACTTAGATTCCTGCATTGAGCACGGGGTTGGACTCGATGGTCTTTTAGGCCCCTTCCAACCCTACTATTCTATGATTCTGTGGTTCTATGACTGTTAGCATTTTATGCAGCATACTGTTTAAAAGTAATCAAATACATAATCCAGTGAAAGTGAAGTGCACTTAAATCTGTTTAAATCAATGAATGAAAGCATGCAGTACAATCCTAACCACGTTGACTCAGAAGTAAGTCCTGCTGAGCTCAATGGGGAATATTCCCTAGTAAGGATTGCAACCTAAGACCCATTGATTTGAACAAGATCTGAGCATACTTAACTTTCTCTGAATTGCATCAAATACTACTAATACCTAAAACACCACACTATTTTTAGGAAGTAGACCTGACAACAAATATGAAGCATATTGTAGTAGCAGCATTGTACTAGCTATAGCATACCTAAACACCCTTAGGAGTGCCTCACACATTGTCTTTAAAGATCTATGCTCGCTACAGGGAAGTTCAAGCAAGTCTGGCTCCCCATACATATGTACACATCTTTCAAAACATGTGTTTGTTTCCTCACACATTAATATATTAAGCCAGGGGTGGGCAATGTGCAGCCCATGGAATGCGTGCATCCCCTGCTGCAGCCATTTTGACCCCTTTTTTTTACTCTTTTAGTGTTCCATAGCTACTACAGAGCAACAAAAGGCTCAAAATTAGTTTTCATACAAGTTAATTTTGACCCTTTTGGGCCTCCATAGCCACTCTGGATGCCATTTTTTTAAAAAAAAATTCGATGCCACAAGTGTGTGTGTGGGGGGGAGGAAGAGAACGTGCAGCCAGTGGGGTGGTGTCCAGGGGCAAAAATAGTCCTTGGACCTCCCAAAGTTGCCCATCCCATATTAAGCAGATGCACATGCTAAAAGTGTAGTATATGAAATAGCCATTACAGACATATGCAAATAACATCTGCCTTGAATTACAGTGTGGCCAAGGTATTACAATCCTATATTTTTAACTCCATTCTGTATTTACAAAACTCATTTTAAGACAGGCTGTCATTCATGGCCCTGCCAACATTTTTCATGCATATTTCATCAGAGACAGACTGATCTTCGCAAATAGTTAATAAGTTAAAGTTTCATAAAAATATAATATTGTTTCAATGTATGATCTTTAAAAGATGCAACTTACATTTACTTTTATTACTACTAATTTACTATTGTGTTGATTAAAATTATTGACTCCCCTCTCTAAATCAATATTTAACACCATTTAAATCTTCATGTGCTACTACTTATATATCACAGTTACTATAATTTCCATAAATTACATTCTTATTTATATACTTGAAGTATGTATTGTACCAGGATTAGCAGGCCAATCATCAGTAGGATGATCAAATATTTCTGGACCTCTTTCATGGGTCCCAGTATTGATAACCCCAGCTAACATGATTTGGCATTGCATTTGCAGTATTATTGAACATGCTTTCATACTCAGGGATCCATTCTTTTTTAGGCATTTTGAGTCTCCTATTAATTATCACCAAACAATCTAGATTTTCACCAAATTTATTGAGAACAGGAGGTGATCAGGTTAGATAGTATATATGCTGAGTGTACAATAAGATGAATTGATACTATAACCCAAACTGAGATGAGTCATTTCAGGCAGACATTGTGACTTCCTTTGTTGCTTTTCACAACCTTAACATTACAAAGTGATCTTTAAAGATACATAATTTCTCACCCTGGGTTTTC
Source organism: Heloderma suspectum (assembly GCF_057233095.1). Lineage (NCBI taxonomy): Eukaryota > Metazoa > Chordata > Lepidosauria > Squamata > Helodermatidae > Heloderma > Heloderma suspectum. Next base: position 71,752,354 of record NC_139460.1, on the reverse strand, counting down.
AATGTGTTCAGCACTGTTTTTCAGATGCAACTTCCTACATTACTCTAGATTAGTGAAAGAAATCAATGAGAATTGATCCAATTTGCAGAACACAGTTCTAATATTGATAGTAGTTTATACTCATTTGCTTTGCCTAATCTTTTATTAATGATCATCTTCAAAATGTCAATTAATAACGCTGTCCAGAAATCCAGCAATATGGGCTAGATAAAATATACCAATTATGTAGAGATGCTCAAAAGAAGCAAAATGCAAAGTAAGATGAAGTGATGGCAAATGAGCTTTTAGTAAGTTCTCTTGTTTATACTTCTATGAGAAACAGTAATCACTGTTATGTAGTCTTCCTATTAATGGGGAAAGGTCGGTTTAGTTTTATCGCATCGACAATGTACAGTCAGGGCCAGAAATATTGGAAAAAGGATACCTGTTTTGGCAGTTGGCCTCTGTACACCACTACACTGAAGTTGAAAGGAAACACACCCAGATGGGAGTGAAGTCAGGACTTTCAGCTGTAATTCAAGGGGTTTGACAAAAGTAGGGCACTAACCATTCAGGAAGTACAGCCAGTGGCACACACACACACATACACACACACATCGTTGGTGGCTCATAAGTCATGGAACAAACCAACATCATTTCAAACTTAAGGATCGCCTTTAATACCTGGATGAAAATCCTTTGCAGTCAATGACTGCCTGAAGTCTGGAACCCATGGACATGACCAAATGCTGAGTTTCCTCCCTCGAGATGCTTTGCCAGGCCTTTACTGCAGCTGCCTTCAGCTGCTGCTTGTTTGTGGGTCTTTCTGCCTTCAGTCTTGACTTCGCCCCCATCTGGGTTTGTTTCCTTTCAACTTCAATGCGGTGGTGTACAGAGTTATCAGAGTTATACAGAGATATCACAGTTATCCTTGTTCCAATATTTCTGGCCCTGACTGTATATTAGAAAATGTAATAAGTCAGTATCTCATCTATTTTTGCCATCTGTTCATCTTGAAACAGATACATTGTAACTTTATTTGGTATTAGAGAAAAATTCAAATATCCTTTCAGAGTGCGACAATCAAATGTCTGTGTTTATGTTTATGGTGAACACATAGTGAACCATCTAATGGTATCTGAACTGGGAACAGCAAAATAATATTTATGCATGCAAGTAACTTCATGCCTAATTTTAGTATTTACCACATATTAAAGTGATATCCAGCTGACACAAAAATTTGCTTGAAATCATAAAACATTGAAGAAATTTGCTGTCACCTTAATTCATATAAAGATTAGGCAAAATACTAATGGCTAGATTTGGGGAGATGGTGGGGAAAGTGGCAAAAACTACCTCTCCCTCTTCCATTTGCAGGACCCTTCACTGGATCGAAGCCCCTCCTCCAAATAGAAGAGCATCTTTGGATCCAACCTAATGTCACAAAAATGATATCCTGAATAAAATTGCTGCAGAAACCATGTTTGTTGCATATTTATATATAAATACTGCCTTATAACGAATCTGCAAACTCAGAAGGCTAGCTCAGATCTGAGGTCTTCTATGATTATGAAACCATGCAGTATTTTAGATTTGATCTATTTAACTGCTGTGGTTTAGTAGTTTCTTAAATGCATCTCAATAAACTTCCTTTACAACAAGCAGCCTGAATCCTCATGTATGCTTGCAAAGTGTAGGTCCACCTCAAAGCTTGGTAATTTGGAACATATTCAGTGTTTGTTTCTTTTTAGCTTGGGGGTGTTGAACCTCTTTCAGCCTAAGAGCTGAATTCCATTTTGGAGAAGCTCTCAGGGGCTGCACTCCAGTCCAGTGATGAGTCGGGCCAAAGGCAAAAAGGGTAAACAAAAGTACTCCCAAACAACAGCAAATTTAGCTTAAAACTTTTACTGCTACTAACTAAAGCCTTAGCAGATGCATTACAACCCTTTAAATTGGGAGAGTAACTGCACAAAAGCTGGGAAACCACCAAATGATTGGTGGTCAGGAGAAAGGGGGTGTGGGAAGGGGAAGCACAAGGCCATCAGGGAAACCCAGAGGGCTCAGTTGGGACCCTCAGGGCGCAATTATGTCACGATAGTCGGCTGCCCCCAAAGTTGGAGGAGGCCAACTATCCAATGCAGGGTGGGCGGAGAACAGAGGGGATCCTCTCCTCTTTGCTCCAGCCATCCTGCGTTTGTGGCTAGATAGCCAATTTTGGCTGTCTAGCTCAGGGCGTTGGAGTGGGAGGGGGGATGGCAGACAGCACATGGGAAGCATCATAATGACAATTCTGTGGTCTTCTCCTTCCTGTCCTCCAGGAACGCCTCCTTTTCACCTGCTCCAAGCTGCATTACGAGTGCAGAGACGGGGAAGGATGGGACAGCAGGGGAGGGAGTGGGGAGCATGGTTTCTGGGAACCAAAAAATCCTATGGCTTTCTAGACCCTGTCTAATGGCCATAGGCTTGCTCTCTAAGAGAGTCAGATTTGGCCCCTGGGCGTGGGGTTTTCCACCCGTTTTAGCACATTCGTAGAATATATTGTCTGATTGAATGCAAATACAATTTTTTTATGCATACTTTTCAAATGTATACCTTTTTAACACATTTTTCTTTAGTCCATGAACTGCATGACAAGGTCAAAAATGTATCGGCTTTGACCACAGACTCTGTTCGTGTTTGTGTTTGAGTTTTGGAAGTACAAACTGCCTGGTCTTCAGTGAACTAATTTCTTATACATGCCTAGTTCAAGATGAGGGGTAAGAACATAAATCTTTGTCTTTTATATTTTCAAATGCTTGTTCATATGGACACTGTGACCAGGCAATAGGTATGTAAAACTGCTGGTGTATATGTGCTTCCATGTCTCATTCTTTTTCTACACTGTTCCTTGATGAGTTGGCCTCTATTAGGGATGGCATGGGAGTCCAAAGAGGGTGTGGAGTCTGACAGACTCTCCCCCTCCCCATCCAGCCTCCTGGACCCCACTTGCCAAGCCCTGTGGCACTGATGGACCTGGCCTCCGAGCACCCTGGAGCTCAGCAAGTGGCTGGGAATGCTGAAGCACCCCAGCAGTCTGACCAGGTCTCCTCTCAAGGAGGCCAGAGTGCTGGGGGCTGTCCTTGTGGGGACTGTCTTGTCTATGCAAGGAAGCCTTTGACAGCCGGTGCAGGGAAGAAGAGCCTCGGAAGCACTCCAATGCTCTCACCCTGGCCTCCTTGAGAGGAGGCCAGGGTGAGAGAAGAGGAGGCCAGGGTGAGAGCACTGGGATCTGGCTGTTGCGAGAACTCCAGTAGTCAAACCCTTTTGTGTATAAACCACAAGGGCTTGACTTCTGGAGTCCTTGGCGCGGAAAGGAGGGGCAGCGCAGAGTGAGGCAGGCAGGCAGGCAGAGTGAGCATGGAGGCTCGCTGACTGGGTCCAAGCCATGTGAACAGGAGAGGGCAGCTCGTCGAGCTCCCCTGTGCCTTGGATGGAGATGGGTCCATCCATCCCTAGCCTCTATACCACAAAAAGCAGTTTAAGCATTACTTGTGAGTAAGTACAGTACACAATGTGACAGGCTGGAACTTCCTTGAAAGCAGTCAGCTTCTAGTCTAGTAAACTTTAGAGGAGAGTTTTCCCCACCCGAGGAGTTAAAATTACATAGACTGAATGTTGCTCCTGTCCGCTTGCTACTTAAAGCTTAGGCTCAATGTCTTCTGTGAACAGATTCACTCATAAGAAAGTACTTTAAAATCCTTTTTAAAGTATTGAGCTTGATGGGGGGGGTACTTCACATAATCCTCTGTCTAGACGTTGAGAAGAACATGCAGTGGAAGTGAATGTCACATTCCCTTGGCCCCCACCTTCCTTATGCACACACACAAGAAGAGAGGCTTCAGTCTCATGTCTTTAATTCACTATCAACAGGTTCATTACAGATGCAAATCCAAATGGGAGCTATGATGTTGCTAGCAGGTTGAACAGGGACTTGCTGGCTAGAATAACTTAGGGAGGGAAACCCCTCCCTTTCAGTGATGCTCCCCTACATCGACCCTCACACATTGCCAACCGGGTCAACCATCTGAGCTCCACCTCTAACTTTTCCTGCTTTGCTCTGCACTGCATTCTAGCATCACTCAGGTCATACCCCATGCTCTCCTCCTCCTCCCCATGCTCTCCTCCTCCTCCTGGATTCTCACTGGGAGGGGGGGCTTCAGGCCCAGCCATCTGGGTGCTAGCATCCTGAGAAGCACGCCTATCCATATCTGAACTGGCTGGGGAAGATGCCTCCCCTGGTTCTTGCTGTTCCCCTTCTGAATCTGAACTGCTATCTCCATACGCTCAGAAGCAATCCTTACAGTGAATATCTTGAGTATTCCAGAAGCAAGCTTTAATCAAATAGGGAGTCTGTAGAGGCAATCTGGTGTGGATGGCAGCTGCAGTAACAATATGAAGTACTGGATTCAGCCTGAGTGTGTTATGTTTCCTGGGAGGAAACAGGAAGTGATTGAGGGCAACACCCACTGCTTCTGGCCTGAGGAGAGAGAGGCCAGAGCCTGAGAGAGCTCAGTGGAAAGGCTTTCTTTAAATAAAACTTAGGTTTGTTTGAAAAGCAAAGTCTATGAGTCTGTAGGGTTCCGTACACCAACTTGGAAATATGATGGCAGTGATTGAATACTAGACAGAAGAAGAAGAACAAACTAATTCCAAACTTAAACCAAAACAAAAAACAAAAAAACCAAACTGAAAGAAAGAAAGAAAGAAAGAAAGAAAGAAAGAAAGGCTGAAGGAGGGCCTGAAACCACCAAGCACATTAAACCTGCAAGCTCAGAGCTTAGCCCAGGCATGGAAAACCTGGAGAGGAGTTTAATCTCTATGTTGACATTGCAATGGCAGATAAGGAGGAGTCTGTGAAAATGAAACTGATCCTCCAGTTGACTGGAAAAAGTGGGAGAGAAATAAGTGAAACACCATGTGCAAACATTCCCTAAGCACAGTGTACTTTCGGTACAGTAATAGGTTACTTTGATACCCACTGCAACCCCAGAATGAAACAGTGGAAAGATGCGGGACTGAGCAATAAGTCACTGAAGAATATTGCACTAGTTTAAAGATGCTAGCAGCCAGTTGCAATTCTAGAGTTATCAAAGACTCCTTGATAAGGGACCAGACAATGGGTGGAATACAGGACAATGGGTGGAAAACAGAATACAGGACACTCAAGTCTGAGAGAGATTGCTGAGGGAAGCAGACTTGACCTTAGAGAAAAGCATGGAGATCTGCAGGGTAGCTCAGTTGTCCAAAGACTGGATTAGAGCCCTGGAAGGACAGACAGAACTTGTCCATATAGTACAGAAGAAAGAGAGGGAGAAACCAGATGTAAGGACAACAGTGAACACCATAGAGCAATGCAAGTAGTGTGAGGGCCACATGCAAGACAAAAACAGAGGTGCTCAGCTTATGAGAAGAAATGCCACAACTGTGACAAACTTAACCACTATGCATCCAAGTGTCAAAACAGAAAAAGCCCAAAGCTAGAGTGCACACTGTAAATATGGAGAGTGACCGTGAAAGTGAAGACATTCTGTGGGATCAAGTAGTAAACATGCTGCAGGAAAAGTCAACTGGACAACATAAATAATTGTATGGAACCATGTGCTTGGGGGTTAAAGCACTGCCATTTCAATTGGACTGTGGTGCCAGTTGTATCATCCTCTTTCACCTATTGAACCCCAATATCCCACTGGAAGAGACTAATAATCTTTTAAGAATGTATACTCACACTACATCAAAACCAGTGGGAAAACGCAAACTCAAAATTTCTAAGCCAAAGACAAGCAAATGCAGGCTAGAGTTTGTGGTTGTAGATGACCAGGCCTTAAGGCGGTCCAGGCTATGAAACTGATAAAGGTTCCATTCCAGAAGATATTGACAGTGGATAGTGGAGTGATGGAATATTCAGATGAAGCTGGAATTAAGAAAGGTTCAGAGGGAATTCAGGGATGTGTTTGAGGGAGATGGGCAGCTAGATGGAGTTTACAAACTAGAGATTGATACAAATGTGAGACCAGTTAGGTTATCCAAGAGGAAAGTATTGGTTGTAGGAAACAGGCCACACCTGGCCATGCAGCTGCTTGTCAGCCATTCGTTCCATTACATATGAGCCACCAACAATGTGTGTGTGTGTGTGTGTGTGTGTATGCCACTGACTGTACTTCCTGAATGGTTAGTGCCCCACTTTTGTCAAACCGCTTGAATGACAGCTGAAAGTCCTGTCTTCGCTCCCATCTGTGTGTGTTTCCTTTCACCTTCAATGTGGTGGTGTACAGAGGCCAACTACCAAAACAGTTATCCTTGTTCCAATATTTCTGGCCCTGACTGTAGTTTGCAAGAACCTTTACTTAAATAAAAGTAGATTAATACATGACTGTATTTCCACCTATGTCAAGTATGTTGATCCTTATGGAAAAACAACACTACAATCCTTCCGTGCTTTAACAACTTCTGGTATAGTGATGAATATTTTAAAGAAATTTGATGAACAAAACAGAAGCTGGTCAATAATTGTTCAAGTGATAAAATCTAAATACACACAACACAAGACCTAAGAACCAGAACTTGGAAGGATTGTGAGAGTAAATTAATGTATCACTCTTCAGTAGTTTATAAAAGTTTGTGTCTAAGGATTTCAGTCCTCTGTGTGATCAATGTGGACCTCAAAAGAAAGCATCAGGTCAAAAATTACTTAAAAGTTTATGAAGTCAGACAGCAGGGATAATAAAACTTCATTCTGAAATGAAACCACTTGGGAGGATGATAATCAATAACTGCTCTATTTTGTCAAAATTCAGCCTTAGAAAATTAATATCACATAGGCAATCATGCAGCACAGGAAGGGGCATTCAGGGTTTAGAGCAACCTAACAGTTATCTCAAGGTATTGTCAATTTGTAATATTGTACAACCTGAGCATGAGAGTATTAGCCAGCAGCTGCAATTTCAAAACCCTTACAGATATCTGGGAACAACTCCTAAAACAATTAGCAGGGGGAACACTCTTGTAGACATGGGGCCCAAAGCAATAAATATATAAACTCTGAAAAAATGATATAATTATACGCCACACGAGGATGCTGAAACAAAAATACAGGTGTTTATTCCTCCCAAATACAAAGCACTCTCCTCATCTCACATTTCAAGCAAACAGAGATAAATAAGAATAATAGTCAAGACAAACCCAGGCTTCTAAGCATATAGAGGATGAAACAATGTATACCACAAAACAAGTCACATGCCCAAACAATTTTCACAGATAAATGGTCAAATACAAATACAGTAATTGCCTGTGTGTTTTTTCCTATATATAATTCTAATTTGTTGCTGTACAGTAGAATGTGATCTCATAAAAAGTACAGATGGGAAAAGCCTATTATAATTAGACACTAGTAAATCAGATTTTTAATCCAGAAAGGCTATTGGAATCACCCACCAGAGATGAAAGAGAGTTTAATTTGATTGAAAACAGAAATCTAAGCAACTACTGGTTAGGGTTCAGGGGAAAAAAATTGTGGTTGATAAATGTATTTGGCAAACAAACCCTTGATACTATTAAGAGAATATATTTGACAATGCTTTAATTGGATTGGGTATTTCTTTTTATAATGCCTACAGAGAGAATAAAGATAAGCCCATGACCAAAATCAGATTATTTTATGATCAAGGTCTGCAATGTTATTAATACATTTGTGGGTTGCAAGAATGACCTTCTCACATAGTTCAGAAAGCATCTATTAATGGCCAGCAACTAGAAGGAGGTGCAACTTAGTATGCAGTGTGCACAGCATACTGAGACACCATCTTAAGTGGTAAAAAGGAAACAAAAAGAAGATAGTGAATGACGATCTTAAGGCCAAAAGGACTGCAAAATCAATGCACTGGGTGGGTTTCCCACCCCCACCCCCACCCCATTTAAATCAGTCATCATAACCTGGTCAAGAAGCTTGGAGGTTCCAGCACTGGTGTGCTGGTGCAGGTGCACAAATCGGTGTTGTAAGATTTACTCCCAGCCTGCTCTCACTCATGATCCAGGAGTCCTGCATAAACACTGATGCTGTCTATAGAGGAGGAGTAAGGTATATAGGCAATCTAGTTCAGTGACATAGATGTATGTTCATTTGACAACAGGCTCTTGTTATACTTTTAAAATTGTGAATAGACATCAATGTGCTATACCTTTGGGGGAAATGTACATCAGTTTTAGTGGGCAAAATATGGAATGGACTGGGGGCATATTCAGCTACTCCAGTTGCCTGGGGACTGCACCTGAGATTTCATTTTCAGCTCTGAGTGCAAAGTCCTTGGAAGGGTGCTTTTTTCAGTTTATTGATTGCAGAGAGATCCCTACATATGTATAGTTGTATGTATGTGTAATCTCTGTTCCAGCAGCCAAATGAATGCATGGTGATCGGGAACAAGGACAGTGTATGCAATCCTGCTCCACGCCTCCATGCATTCAGAGAACATCTGTTTATGTCTCAAAGCACTGCAGTACTTTATGTAAGGAACAACGATTGTTCCTTCAGCAATTATGGAAACAGCAGAGTTTGCACCTTGCATAAAGCCCACATGGAAACTAATAGTGCATGTGGACCATAACATATTTTGAAGTGGCTTTCAATCAAATTATTTGGGGGCGAGTGTTTAGAGGAGCAGTCTTAGCTTGACTGTCTATTATTTATATATCTCAATTAAAATTAAAGAATTCTTGTTTAAAAATCTAACAATACACTGCTATGTATGTTACTCAGAAGTAAGTCTCATTAGGTTCAATGGCATTTACTCCCTAGTAAAGTGAGTTTAGGATTGCCGCCATGCAGCACAATCCTATACAAACTTCCTGGTAAAGTTTGTTCTCACAGTGTCAGACCCCCCCCCGACCCCCCAGAGGTGGGAGACTCATTAAGATAGGCTGCCCCCAGAGACTTATGGAATCCAAGGGATTCTTCTTGGATCCAGAGATTTATACTATTGTCTAGTCACAAATGCCCTGTTATTGAGCAAGGTGCTTGAAAGGCTGATGGCAATCCAGCTGCAGGCATTCTTGGATGAAACTGATTTCTTTGATCCATTCCAGTCTGGGTTCAGGATGGAATCAGCCTTGGTCACCCTGAGGGATGACCTTCTTAGGGACAGGGGGACTGCAACACTGTTACTGCTTCTCAAACTCTCTGTGGCTTTTGATACCATTGACCATGGTATCCTCCTGGACCATCTCCATGAGTTGGGGGCATCATTTTATGGTGGTTCAGCTCTTATTTATGGGGTCAGTTCCAGAGAATAACACTGGAACTGTGCCTGGCCTTCCAGGCAGTTGCACTGTGGGGTGCCACTGGGAACTATTTGTCCCCAGTGTTGTTCAACATTTATATGAAGTCGTTGGAAGTGGTCATTAGGAGCTTTGAGGCAAGGTGTCATCAGAATGCTGATAACACACAGCTATATTTCTCTGTAACACCTGATCAGGAAGAGACTATGCACATTCTGAACCAATGCCATGCGCTAGATGAGGTTCAATAAATTGAAACTGAATCCTGATAAGACAGAGACTCTATGGGTGGCTGGTTTCCAGGTCAGGGAACTGGGCTGTTTAACTGTTCTTGATGGGGTTGCACTCCCTCTGAAAGAACAGGTCCATAGTTTTGGGCTGTTCCTGGATCCATCTTTGTCACTAGAGGTCCAGGCGACCTCGGTAGCTCGTACTATCTATTACCAACTTCAGCTGGTGCAACAACTATGCCTGTTCCTGGAGGGGGATTAGCCTAGCCACTGTAGTTCATGCATTGGTAACCTCATGAACAGATTACTGTAATGCACTCTATGGCCCCGTCTACATGGCACCACTTTCACCTTTCACTCCATTGCAACTGCACAGCATTTCAACTTCGAATTAGCTTCTGCTGCGATACACTCATGATTTAATACGGGCTTCCCTAACAGACTCCACCATGCCCTCTTTTTTGCCATTATATTTTAATGCGCAGCTGTGCAGTCCCATGAGCTTGGGGGTGCAACATTTCAGTGGCTGTTTTGTATTTTAGGGGTTCTGTTGTGTCTGTCCCTCATTAGGTAAAAAGTGGGTGTTCTATGCGCCTTCAATTCCACGCCAACTGTTTGTCAGTTCCCCAGCCTGAGACTCTCATGATGGTTTGCACTCACAAGGCATGAGCGGTACATGCCTACCCATCACTTCAAAATGGTGGCCAGAGTGAAGCTGGTCCTCCCCCAAGACCTCCCAGTCCTTGGGCACTGAGTCCAAAAGCAACCACTGAGACAATACGAAGCTTCAAAAATGTGCAAAAGTGTGATTAAATAAATGAAAACGCCTCTCTGTGCCTCTGTAAATGCACAGCTGTGAAGGGATGGGGAGTAAATGTGCATCACAGAGTGGTACAAGCACTACACACACCTACAACATGCCCACTGCAAAATGCAAAGTCAGTTTGGGGAAGGGACAGATGGCTCACAACCATGGGAAACCCACAGCAAATGAAGAACATCGCACCAAAACGCTTTCTCGGAAATCCGCATTTTCCAGGAGAAAACCATGGATGGCTGCGAACTGGCGACTGAATCGTCTGTCCTGAAAGACCTCAACTCGCAGCCAGCCCAGAGTAAAAGGCCCCTGTGGGGCTGTCCTTGCACCTGGTCCAGAGCCTTTAGCTAGTGCACAATGGAGCCACTAGGGTGCTCAGTGGGGCACCCAGCCATATTCACGTGACATCAGTGCTAAAATAACTGCACTGGCTATCTATTAGTTACTGAGCCATGTTCAAGATTATGTTGTTGTCATACAAAGCCTTAAACAATTCAGGAGCAGGATACCTAGCAAACTTCCTGCCCCTATATATACCCTTTAAGGTCTTCAGAGCCTTGTTGGTTATTCCACGACCAAAAGAATAATTCCATGTAACATGTCAGAAGCAGGCCTTCTCATTAGTGGGGCCCACCCTCCGGCCCACCCTCCGGCCCACCCTCCCCCATGCGCTACAGGAGTCAAAACATGTGCCTCCTGAAAGCACACTTGTTTTAGCAGGACTTAAGCAGGACTTCTAAGGCTTGTAGACCATAATTAAGCATGATGATGCTTGATTTGTTTTTATCTTGTTTTTATTGTTATTGTAGCTGAATGATTTTTAGTAGTGTATTTTAAGCTGTGATTCTGTGAAATTCACAAAGTTTCTGATCCTTTTATAGGGTGGGGCCTCCCAAACTCACCCCTGAAGATCTGCCTAATTACTTAAACATCTGATTCTAATTATTCCCTTTAATTGAGCTGATGAAACCAGGGGTTTACTTACTTTTGCACATACCCTGAATCTTAAGTACTCATTGTTTGCCTAATCCTTATATTGTTTTATTTCACAAGACACAGAATTAGTTAATATAAACCCTATTGGATATTTAGAAAAGGACTGGTTTTGATTCACAAAACCTAACATGGTACCACTGTGGAATTCCTGTAATTATCATTAGGCTTCACAAACTTTTTCTCACCGCTCTATAGTGGATACTACAGAGGCTTGTTAAGAAGGTGCTTAGCCCTGCCAGATGCTGGTGATGAGGACACACCATATTGAGGCATATGATGTGGCATGTCCTGTAGTGGCTTCTTTTTGGTTGGAAGTGATTGCTCATATAAATTTTGTTCTTGAAAAAGCTGAGATGTTTATGCACGTTTAAATTACATCCCTGTGATGTGGGGATTAACAGATGGACAGCAAAAGTGGATACTGAGAGCCCTTTCAGTTGCAAAGAGGCTTATACTTCAAGTTAGGAAGAATAAACTTCCACCACCTGCCATTCAATGGACTAAAGATCTTACTGCTCTTGCTGCATTTGAACCTATCTCCTTCAGCCATCAATCTCATATGCCTGCTTATTTAGATATACAGATTGCTTATATTAATGTATATATGTGAAATGAAAGTGTTAAATCCTTCTTTTTTCCTCTTTTTTAATTAAGGGTGATGTAAATTATTATTGTGTATGGATATATTTTACAATATGTTCTTCCTCCGCCCCTTTCTTCTTCCCCCCCTTTTTGTTTTGTTTTTTGTTTATTATTATGTTTGGAAGTGATAACATAAACAAACAAAAAGATTCTGTGAGGCATCTGCTGTAAGTTATGTTGCTCCCCCAAGCACCCATTGTGAAGGAGAACCAGGATTTTTTGTCAGCGCAGCTGCACATGCACTATAGATTTGCTGGCACAGCAGAAATGTTGTGTAGACAACAATATTGCACCTTATTTGCGGGTTTCTCCCCATTTGTTACAAGGGCAATGCAGAGTTAATCCTGTTGTGAACATGCTTTTCTGAACATCTTTTGAGTTTAATCTATTGCTTGCCCCATTCAAGAACTATCTGTATGATGGTCTGTGTTCTACAAATATATACAAGTGGTGATTTTTTCAATTACCAGGAACTTATTTGAGTTCCCAGTGTGATGTGCCACATACAATAATTTACAAAAGAGGAAAAAGAGACTTTAAGAAGTGTTTTGGAAGATGACTATTTTAGGCAAGAGGTTCTGGCCTATGGAAGCTCATGCCACAACGTGTCTGTAAAGTTGCACTTGCTGCTAAACTGGTGCTAAAAGGGTTAAATAACGTTGCTAACAAGGAATTGAAGATGGCTAATTTGATTTGGAATGTCTGAATGACCTGAATGAGGATTTGAGGGAGACCTACAAGAAGACCCCAGACTACTATTTAAGAGGACCCCATACTTATATTCCAGACCCTTGTTCCCTGGGCAAGAAGACCTTGATTCCATGCTAACTGATGCTCTCTCACTAACTAAGACTTTAACTAAGACTTGGCAGGACTGGCTTTGAAGATGGGGAAAAAATGCATCTGTCTTTACAAGCAGCTTTGCTGAAGCAAGCTCAAAGTCACAAAGGCAGACAAGCCAATGTGAGTGTATGAACTAAATGAGAAGAACTGAGCATGCTCAGACACTTGCTAGGAGGAGGAAAATTACTGTTCCACATCTCATAGTGTACACCTGCAGATAAGAAAATGTCCTTACTCATTGCTAGTTGGACAAGGGAAATCATAGCACTGAGCATGAGCAACAACTGGGAGGAGGTGTTCGGGCAGATATGACCAATGATGACCATGAGTTCAAAGAAGATGTACCAGGGAGAGATACATCAAGCAAGATACCATGCCCAGATGACAGACTTTTAGCCGTGTTTTAGTAAACTTCAAATTAACTGTTTAACATGCATCTAAAAGTGAATATTGGGATTGGGGTCCATAAAAGACCCATATTCTGTTGTTTCCCCCCTTCGTTTTCTGTCTTTTACTACAGATATCTAAGTTTTGATGTAAGAAGTTTTGATCACAATAACTCGTGTCTAATTATGGAGTTCCAGACACTGAGAAAGGATTATGGAGCCTTGCATGCTGTGTTCTTTTAATTAATGTTCTTGGCCCTGAAAACCTTGAACCTGAATGTTATTATGATGATGCAACCCCATTTTTGGAATCACAAGAGGATTCCAGAAATCCTCCTTTCTGTTTATGTAAACAACAGAAAACATGGCTTTCCCTAACATTGGTGAAACACACTGACATGACCTGAAAATGGACAGATGGTTACAATATAACTCAAAGTCCCATAATGACTGTGCAGATATCAGATCCAATGGGATGTGTATGGTGGACAAAAAAATAATGATAAACATATCATAAATGGAGGAAAAAGCAGTACAACATTCCAATTTATTCTGTATACAGTTAGTGTGATTCTACCATCCAAACGGGGTTTCACAGTAAAAGTGGGGTGAGGGCCAAGATGCTGTGAGATTTCACCTCGGCTCCTGCTGGCTCCCTGAGCTGCCCTTCAGCCTTACCTCCATCTGCCACTCCTCCCCTTGGTTGTGGTGTCAATTTTAATGATAGTTCTAACTCGGAAGCAGCACAAATTAAGGGTGGATAATTCTGCATCTGGAACTTCCCCTAAACTTAAACAACTTTGTACTGGCAATTTTATATCCACCCCGTCACATCAGCTGCACATAGACACGCGCAGCAGGATTCATTTTTTCTTAAAGAACCCATGCCAATATCTGCGCTGACAAAATCTCAGAAGACATCGATGATCTTATTGCACAAATTTTGGGTGAACCGCTTGAAGAGAGTCTGCTCTCAGTGGACTGCCCCATTAAAGCAGACGTGGATGCCTCAGTTGATGCTGCAGTCTCTCATCTGGAGCAGGATAAGAGAGCACTTTACTTTAGTCTGCCCAGTCTCCTGCACGACAACGATTTGGAGACCCTCTCTAAACACTGTCTCCTGACCTCCAAAATGATTATTAAATTTTTCCAGGAAATCTGGAACATTAGGTTGATGGTGACAGGCTTTAATACTTAGAAGCGTTTGACCATTTAGTTGGCCAGGGTTTTCCTGTGGTGAACAAGGAACTACCAACCATAGTCACAGAGGAGGAAAGTTCCACTTCAGAACTCTCTTTGGACAAATCCTCCTCCTGTTTGCAGGAGTTTGCCCCCCTGCTGCTTCATCTGAGTGCCCTTGTCAAGGACGCAGGCTGGTTGGTTCCTAAAACAGCAAAATACAATTCAGTCAGGGTTTTAAAGAGCAGTCCAAATCCTGGTAATAGATTCCCCAAGAGGAGGAACCTAAGGAAAACTAAATGTACATTTAATAGGGATGTCAGAGAATTCCGCGACAGATCTCGGTGAGGCCGAATGCCAGTGCATTTGGCCCCCTGAAATCCATCGCGGAATGGCTTGCCACCCCCCTGCCCCCACAGATCCCCCCCAGGATGAGACTTACCTGGGGCGGATGTTTCGGACAGCAGCAGCTCCAGCGGTGGCTGCGGCGGCAGCAGCTGGTCTTCTGACCGGCTGCCACTGCCACCATTTGCAGTCTGTGTTTTTTTCTCCCCCCCCCATAGACATGATATGAACTTCGCGGGGGGAGCAGCGAAGCGCCTCCCCCCCACCGCGAACAAGCTTCGAGGACAGGTAAGTGCCTTTCGTCCACCCCTACCCTACTCCCAATCTTTTGTTAAATGTTAGGGATGTACGAAAGTCACTTACCAGAATCACTTCGCGGATTCTGTTCATGGGGGGGGAGGCGTTCTGTCCCTCCCCCCGGAATCCTCGACGGGGGGGAGACGATCCGGTCCTCCCTGCCGGAATCCTCAATGGCCGGCTGTGGTCCGCGGCAGCTCTGCGGAGCAGCCGGCCAGGCTCAGGCCAGGGCCGTCCGCAGCCGGATTTCCGGCTGCGGAGGGCTCTGGGTAAAAAAAAAAAAATGCGTACGCAAATGCGTTCCTTATTTTTCGCCGTCTTAGTCTACGTAAATATTTACGTAGACTAAGACAAAGAAAAGAAAGGGGAATGCAAATAGCGTACTACGTGCAATTTGCATTCCCCTTTCTTGTCGTCGTCTTAGTCTAAGTAAATATTTACGTAGACTAGGATGGCGAAAAATAAGGAATGCAAATGGCGGCGGCCTATCACGGGTGACTTAAAAAAAAAAAAGCGTGTACGCAAATGGCGGCCCCCATAGGGAGCCGCCATTCCCGTTCCTTATTTGGTCGCTGTAGTCTATGTAAATCTTTACGTAGACTACGGCGAAAACAAGGGCAACGCAGCGTTGCCCTTATTTTCGCCGTAGTCTACGTAAAGATTTACATAGACTACAGCGACCAAATAAGGAACGGGAATGGCGGCTCCCTATGGGGGCCACCATTATCCGTACGCGCTTTTTTTTTTTTTAAGTCACCCGTGATAGGCTACGTGACGATTGACGTAGCCTATCACGGTTGACTTTGCAGATCTAGCCGTGATAGGCTACGTTAATCGTCACGTAGCCTATCACGGGGGCGTTTTTGTTTTTTTTTCTTTTATTGTAATGGCAGCGGCGGCAGCCGGTCAAAAGACCGGCTGCCGCTCCCGCCCCGCACGAACACCCGCCGAACCGCCAGCTGGACCCGCCGCCGGGAGAGACATTCGGCAAAGGTAAGTCCCGTCCCGGGGGGGGTGCGGGATGCGGGGGGGGCGGAGAATTTCTCCCTGAAACTTGTTCGGGGGGCCGAACACATTGGCGCTCGGCCCCCTGAAGTTTCGGGGAGAAATTCTCCGCCATCCCTAGAGTAGGGGCTGGCAAATTGTCATCATATAGAATAAATGTTTGTAAGAAGGTGGAAGGGTTAAAGTTTAACTCACTAGTAACAGTACCAGATGACAGTCAGGATGCTGAAATGAAGGACAAGCCAGTGAGGCAGGCAGGTCAAGCATCTCAAAAGGGAGAAAATACAAATGAACTCCCTCAGCCCACAGCTTAAAATTACTCAGGATCAGGAATCCAGTACACAGACAGACCCCATTGGCCTAGTTTTGAAACAGGGGGAAACAGGAGTCATTACATATCTACAACAGGCACAATCAATCACATGTCAAAGACCCCCACAATTTGATAGAGTCCAATCCTGTCTGATTTTAATGAGAAGCCATCTAGTCTTCTCAAATTTGGTTCTGCCCAAGGCTTATTCAACTCATAGAAATAAGACAGAAGACTTTTTGCAGGCACTGAGATATTCTGGTCTTAAGGACCTAACTTCCCTGGATATAATAGAAGCAGAATACCTCTCAAGCTACAGAATTCTGGCCTCATTTGCAAGCATACATGCTGTTAATTACATCCTAAAGAGCAGAGTGTTGGAGAGGAAGGGGATATTGGTTACCAGATACTTCAGGAATATTGCTAAACCCATCCCACTTAGGCTCCCGGGAAAGCCCCTCAAGTAACTTCCGAGGAAAAACATAGTACATTACCTTCTGGAGGTTACCTCAAACAATGCAGCCAAACTAGGGGTGGGTAACTCTAGGAGCCCAAATAGGTAGCAAGCAGCATTATATTAGTGAGAAATATAATTCCTCAGTCAGCTAGCAACCCTGTGGAGCAGGCTGCATTGCATTGCTTGCATCTTAGGCACTCCCCTAAACCTATAGGTGCAGGTGAAATTAAGGTCTACTTCACAGAGGAACAAGACTACCCCTGAACAAGAGGAGCTAATGTTTAACTTGTGCTCTCTTCAGGAATTACTGAATTACCATCAGAATAGAGGGGATAAGTCACAGGGTGAAGTGAACGCTCAGTCTTCGTTCAAGTTGCATTCGCATGAAGGATTAGCTACCTTGGAAAATCTACTGCCCCCAGATGAAGCTGCTTTGTTAGCATGGTTTAAGCTTCTGCCACCCAAGGCACAGGAATTATCCATTAGGGGTCTACTTCTTCTGCAAGATTCTTTATTCTCCCTCATGAGAGATGAGAGGGGTTTTCCCACTTCACCACTGTTGCACTCCTATTCAGGGAAAACTCCTCCTTTGGGTGTTTGCTCTACCCCTCAATCCCCCCCAGTCTCTTTAAACTGTTGACTAAGTGGCAGACAGGTTGAAAAAACATACCTAGATAGATTTAAAGATTCTGTCTCGGAATATTTCCGGATGGCATGGCATGGCCAGATAGTGGATAAAGAGGTCATTACATACCTATAACAGTTTCAGATAATCTTCTTACAAGAAACTTGGGTGGAGGACATTTCCTGTCTACAATTGCAGGGTTACAGGGTATTCTCTAAAGCTGCTGTCAGACGTCATAAAAGGGGCCACTGCTGTGGTGGGTTGGCAGTGTTTGTTTCAGCAGAACTAGATGGTAGCTGCTGAACGATAGAACCCCAGTTGCATAATAACATCCTGATGTTAAAGGTTATCACTAATGGTACCTCCCTTATCTGTATTAATACTTATGTTCCGGGAGAATTATCAGCAACCTCAGATATGCAGACGATACCACCCTAATGGCAGAAAGCGAAGAGGATCTGAAGAGCCTCTTGTTGAGGGTGAAAGTGGAGCGTGCAAAAGCTGGTTTGAAACTCAACATTAAAAAAACAAAGATCATGGCATCCGGCCCCATCACTTCCTGGCATATAGAAGGGGAAGAAATGGAAGCAGTGACAGATTCTATTTTCTTGGGCTCCAAGATCACTGCAGACGGTGACTGTAGCCATGAAATTAAAAGACGCTTGCTCCTTGGGAGGAAAGCTATGGCAAACCTAGACAGCATAGTAAGAAGCAGAGACATCACCTTGCCGACAAAGGTCCGTCTAATCAAAGCTATGGTTTTCCCAGTAGTAATGTATGGCTGTGAGAGCCGGACTATAAGGAAGGCTGAGCGCCGAAGAATTGATACTTTCGAACTGTGGTGCTGGAGAAGACTCTTACGAGTTCCCTGGAATGCAAGGAGGTCAAATCAGTCCATCCTAAAGGAAATCAACCCTGAGTGCTCATTGGAAGGACAGATCCTGAAGTTGAAGCTCAAATATTTTGGCCACCTAATGCAAAGAGAAAACTCCCTGGAAAAGACCCTGATGCTGGGAAAGATTGAAGGCAAAAGGAGAAGGGGACGGCAGAGGATGAGATGGCTAGATAGCATCACGGATGCAATGAATATGAACTTGAGTACACTCCGGGAGAGAGCGCAGGACAGGAAGGCCTGGCATGCTATGGTCCATGGGGTCATGAAGAGTCAGACACGACTGAACAATCCACCAGAAAACTCATCACCGTCACCTCAAGATGTGTGGTTATCTTTGGAATCTGCTCTGGGAAATCACGAGTGCCAGTCTGACAACTCCCACATTATTTTGGGAGGTGACCTAAATGCTCGGATAGGACAAACTAATTCAGAGCTGTTCAAACATTTGGTCTTTGCCAGGATGACCTATTCTGTCTGGACAGGCATTCTCAAGACAAGAAGTTTAACAGGAATGGTCGCAGCCTTATTATGCTGTGTTACAAGTGTTTCCTATTAATTTTGAATGGTAGTTTGAAAGATAAATCTTCCGGGCTTTACACATTCCTTTCTTCTAGGGGAGCCAGTGCAGTAGATTATTTTTTGATTTCTCCAAATCTAATCCCAGATGTAAAAGGTTTCTCAGTTGAAGATGGGCCAGAGAGCAACCATCTTCCTATTAAGCTTGTCATTCAATTGCCAGTTAAGCCAACTCAGGAAAAAAGTACATATTCTTTTGTAATGGTCACTGCTGGCCATAGACGGCTCAAATGATCTGAGTCCACGAGTTCAGTGATAACTGCCCCCTGCCCAGGTAGAACCACCTGGTATGATAGGGAATGCAGGGACATAAAAAAAGAATTAGCAAGGATTACTCATAGCTTTAAGTGCTTCAGATAGAGGAGTAAGACTTTAATTACAACCCGTTCATCTTACAACTTTCTAATGAAATAGAAGAAGGCGGAGTCTATTAAACAAAGATGGATGGAGCTGGGATTGGCGGCGATAATGTCAAAAAAGATGTCAGATTTTGGAATTTGATCAATTCAGAGCTACACTTTTCCATGCTCAAATTAGAAACTCAAATCCCTGGTTCATTATGGAAACAACATTTTGAAAACATTTTCCAGGGACCTGCCCCTATTGAGGTTAATACTGCTTGTTTGGATCTCCCTGACTGGCCATTGGTCTCGGTCTCGGAGATCAAACATTTACTCCATAACTGGTATCCAGCAAAGCAGCTGGGGAAGATATGCTCCCCCCAGAATTATTTAAATGCAATCTTGCCTGGTGGGCCCCAGTGCTGGCGAAGTTGTTTTCACATATTAATCTAACTGGAATCATCCCTGCCAGGTGGGGGTCCAGCATTATAGTTCCACTGTACAAAAAGGGCAAAAGATCAGACCCTAAGAATTACAGGCCAATTAGCCTTTTGGACATAGTTTCTAAAGTGTACGGAAGATTCTTGTTGAATAAATTGAAAGCATGGGCAGAAGAAAACAACATTATTACTGATGAACAAGCGGGTTTTCGGTGGGGGAGGAGCACAATTGACCAATGTTTTGTGCTGTCCCATCTGATTTGTAAAAGTCTGAATAGGCCTGGAGGAAGACTATATGTAGCCTTTGTGGACTTTACTTCTGCATTTGATCTAATAGATAGAACCTATTTATGGGAAAAATTGTCATACACAAACATTGATAAGCAGTTGCTGTTTTTGGTGCAGAAAATCCACTCTCATACAGATCTGAAAGTTCATACTGGTCTGTCAGGAGCACTCTCCAGAAAAGTCAACACCAGAAGAGGTGTCAGGCAGGGCTGTATACTGGCCCCTTTTTTGTTCAATTTTTATGTGAACAGTTTAGTGGCAGATTTAAGTTCCCTAGATAACTTCCCTCCATCTTTGGGACCCCGAAAGGTACAAATGTTACTTTATGCAGATGATATGGCCCTTCTCTCAACCACTCTAGTTGATCTAAGGAGACTTTTAAATAAACTTAGTTTGGTCTAGGGATATTGGAGAATTCCACCACAGACTCCAGTGAGGCCAGATTCTAAAGAATCCAGAGTCCGTGGCGGAACAGACTACCTCCCCTGCCACCCCCCAAAATCCCCCCCAGAATGGACCTACCTGGTAGCAGTGGCAGCTCTGGCAGCAGCAGCTCCAGTGGCAGTAGCAGCTCTGGGTCGTCTTCCGGCTGCTGCCCGGCTGCGGCCACAAATGGCGGCCACTACGCCGGCTGCCATTTGCATCCCTGCCAAGCCGTGATAGGCTACGTAGATACTTATTTAGCCTATTACGGCAAAGAGCAGGGGCGCAAATGGCATAGCGGCTGCCATTTGTGTCCCTGCCTTTTGCCGTGATAGGCTACGTAGATACTTACGTAGCCTATGACAGCTTGGCAGGGACACAAATGGTGGCCGACGTAGCAGCCGCCATTTGTGGCCGCAGCCCGGCAGCAGCCAGAAGTCTGGCTGCAGCTGACCCTGGCTGGTGGCTCTGTGGCCTTGCTGTGGAGGAGAGCCGGCTGGGGAGGATTCCGGGGGGGAGGGACGGATCGCCTCCCCCCCCCACCGTGGACTACTGGCCGGAACGGGGTAAGTGTTTCACATAACCCTAGTTTGGTCTGCAGACAGGAGAAGTTGGTTATAAATTATTCCAAAACCAAGGTTATGTTTTCTTCTAAAAGGAAATGACTACATAAATGGCGCCTGGATGAGCACATAACTGAACAATGTCCTAGCTTCAAATATTTGGGGGTACAATTCTCCTCAAATGGCGGTTGGAAACCCCACATAGAAGCAGTAAAGCTTGCCGCCTGGAGGACTGCTAAAGCAACCCTATCTTTCAGGTGGCACAACGGTGGTTTTCTGGTGGGCCCAACCTTGGAAATATATCTAGCTAAAGCGCTTCCCCAGCTTCAGTATGGTGTAGAGATATGGGGTCAGGGTCATGCCCCAGCAGTTGAGACCATTCAAAATAAATTGTTGAAAGAGCTGCTGGCACTTCCAGCGGGGGTCCCTTCTTCCCTGCTAAGATTGGAAGCTGAAATTATGTCTATCAAAGCAAGAATAGACAAAGCTCTCATCCTTTATAGCAAAAGACTACTGAGGTCCACTGGTGGAAACCTGAAAAAACAAAGCTTTCTTGAGCAAACAATAAGGGTGGTTGGGCCCAGCGTTGGCTAGTGCTGTCTCAGGCCTATGATCCCTGCAATTCCCCAACTATCTTGGATAAGCGGAGTATCAGAGACAGAATCTCCAAAGCAGATTGCCGTGAAACTGTTCTGGCTAGCCACAGCCAGGCCTTCTCACCATGGCTTTTTATTTTCAAAAGAGGGTAATATTTACAACAGGATTTACAGGATTTAACTTTTGTGGCTCTCAGGAAGGCTTTTACAGCCCTTCATTTTCAAACCATGCCAACTGTTTACTTGGATGGGCAGTACAATGGGATCCCTCTGGCTCAGCGGACCTGTATTTGTGATTCTGGGGAAGCTAAGGATATAGTACATTATCTTCTGCATTGCCCCTTGTATGAGGAACCCAGGACCTGCCTTTTGGGGGGTCTCCTGAAAAGTAGAGCTGGCAGATCTCCTGTGGAAATTATGTGTGATAATTAGTCTATTGGCAGACTATAACAAATGTATTACAGTAAGGGTCGCATCTTTTGCAGTAGCAACTCAAAAAATCTGCCATAACTTTTTAATGACATCTGCTGTGAATTGCCAATTTGTTATAACATAAACCAGTATGAGCTTGGCCAGTTTGTTCGTTTGGTATATCTTCATTATATAAACTGTTTTTATTCTCAGCATCAGTTTTTAATGAACTTTTTAAAACATTTGAATGGTTATTTTGTTTTACTGTGACCCGATCTTAGCATTTTTTTAAAAAAAATCTTTCTTATTTTCTATTTCTATTTTTTGTATAGTCCTCTGGATTCTGTTTTTAGGTATTAATTATCTGATGCTTTCACTTTGGGCTTATGTTTTACATATAACTGTATTGTAACTTATATTTGTAAAGGCCTTTGTGCTATGGACAAATAATAATAATAAACAAACAAACAAATAGTAAAAGTGTGGAACAAGTCCTTGGAAAAATGGATCAGTGAAAATCCTGTTGAACAACAGTGGGTTAATAATAGTATAATTTGGAAAATAGTTACTCATGGGAAAGATAACTTTTGGTTGAAAGTAGAAGGTAGTAATGTGACCTGCAAAAATCTTTCCGTTTGTGTTCCATATACGTGGACATATTTTTATCTGAAGGCTGTAGTGTCTCCTATATTTAAACATGTTCCCCATGTAGCACAAATTAACAAAATAGGGATACAACTAAGAATCTTGGAAGCCCATAGAATTTCCCAAGACACTGTTTATTATATTTTCAAAATGGTAATGCAGCTAGAACTCACCGACAGTGCAAACATTCAGCTGACCCTATATTTAAGGGATGGTGGCACCAAGCTACAGGCAAGGTCCACCATTGCTTGGTTTCCCAGCCAATAAAAAGGTAAAGGTAAAGGTGTCCCCAACCAGTCGTGTCCGACTCTAGGGTGCGGTGCTCATCCCCGTTTCTAAGCCGAAGAGCCAGCGCTGTCCGAAGACGCTTCCGTGGTCATGTGGCCGGGATGACTGAACACCGAGGTGCACGGAACGCTGTTACCTTTCCCGCCAAAGCAGTACCTATTTATCTACTTGCAATTTCTTGCTTTCGAACTGCTAGGTTGGCAGAAGCTGGGAATGAAGATGGGAGCTCACTCCGTCACACGGCACCCGGGTCTCGAACTGCTGACCTGCCGACCTTCCAGTCTGCAGTTCAGCGTCTTAACCACTAAGCCACCGCGGCCCTTTCCCAGCCAATGCACCAATGTAAATTCAGTCCTGTTTAACCTCAGAAGAACCTTCACCAAATGGGTCCGAAGCACCTCGGTGGGTAAAAAGTTAATTCCGTGCCAGGTAAAAACTGTCCTTCTCCCAGTTATTTGGCCAGGTATCGTGAGTTTTAATTACATCTTCGCTGATTGTTTAAAAAAATCATTTTTAGATATATGTTGTCCGTTTGTGTGTTACCTGTCTATATGTTTTTATGCAGGTGCATTTTTGTACTTTGTGTAATGTATTTTAATGGTTTTTTAATTTTTCTGAACCACCCAGACAGCTTCGGCTGTGGGGCGTTATAGAATTATAATAAATGAAATGAAATGAAATTCTCTTGTAACAGTGGATAGGTAGGAACCAAAAAGAATGAACTCAGGGATTTAATCCCAGATAAATTTTATTGCTGAGAGACCTCAGAAAGGAGGGATCTGCTCTAGCAGATCTGAAAATGTATATACACTCTCACATGTATCATATACTTAAGAGTAATTTGCACTGGTGGCACTTCCACTTCTTCTTTGTAGTACAGTCTAGATTAGATTGTGTGTATTAATTGGGAAGAGGAGCCTGGGAATGGTAGAACAGTAGATCCTATGCACACTTACCAGGGAGTAAGCCTCATTGAGCATAATGGACCTTACTTTCAGGTAAACATGTGTAAGATTGTGCTGTCAAAAAGATAATGTTAAATATCATCTAATTAGCTTCTCCGCTGTGTCTCATCTTCTGTAAATAACTCAGCAGCTAGATTTCACTCTTAATGATAATAAAGTGCCAAAATGTCTTCATTTAGAAAAATTGAACTATTTATCAACTATATAAGTGAGAAACTTGCTAAGTAAACTATTAGTGAAATGTTTTTTAAAAAAACAATGGCATATATGATATTTCAGTACTTAACAGTTCTTGTTCCAGGAGGTGAGTGTGATATGACAAATCAAAAATAATTTAAAATTGGATTTATTAAAAACCATTAAAGTTTAGTCTTTCACTCCAGTATCCAAAAATTGTTTAATTTGAGATGTTCCATCATTTGTCAAACCTAGAGGGCAAGCCAACTAATGACTATATGGATTTTCTTTCTGTTCAATTCCTCATGCATCATTCAGCCAAGGTGAATATGGACATACAGCCTGCTTCATTATTGATGCTCAAACTATTTTTTAGTATTTGTTCTTGTAGGTCATGAATTTCAGGTGAAAGTATTTTCATATGTCTGCATTTTTAAAAACTCAATCACTAGCAATTACTTCAAACTGTTTTCAAAGACTCTGCCATTATTATAAATAGAAGAGTATGAGCAGGAAGCTAATATTTTCACTGGGAATGGCAATAATGAATTTTTTTTAAAAAATATTAGTTTTTCTATTTCCATCTGCCTAGACAGTTTGCAACAACAATAAAATGCAGCTATAAATACTATCGATAAAAACAAGAATATATTTAATTAAACCATAACGTAATAAAACCTTTAAAATCATATAATAAATTAGCATGTTAAAATGATATCCCAGTAAAGCCCATATTTGACTTTTACTCCATTTATGTAACTCCATTTATATATTATGTTAATTACCATGTAGAATTGTGTTACTCAGCACCAGTTAAACAGGACACATCAAACAGATGACCCAAGCTTAAGGCTGGCCGACCAATGCTTCTTGGTTCTATTTCTTGTGTAGCTAGCAGCTTGTGGGGGAGGGTTATAAAGTTGCACACTCTGAATGCTTAAACTTTTAGTAAGTCTTTAGAAAATTATATATTTTAGGAAAATAATTGTTGACATAGTTGTTTTTAATGTAAGTTTAGTCAGTAACGGATAATATGAATTCTGTTTCTTTGAGGAGGGGGAAACAGATCTCACATTTATGATAGTAAAAAGTAATGCAGGGTTGCCTTCCTCAACCTGATGCCCTCCAGATATTTTGGACTACAACTCCTATCAGCCCCAGCCAGCATGGCTCAATGGTATGGGATGATGGGAGTTGTAGTCAAAAACATCTGGACAGCACTGGGTTGGGGAAGTCTGATTTCGTCAGACAACTCTGACGAAGTCTGATTTCGTCAGACAAGGTTTTCAATTAGATAGTTCATGGACTACCCAACTGAAAACCTTGTCTGATGAAATCTCCCTGACTTCTGCCTCTGCTCAAGAGTATCACAGAGGTCAAGGAGGTGCTTGACTGCCTCAAGGGAGAACCTGGTGGCTGTACATTTAATGCTTAAATGCAGCTGTTGTTTGGGGCAGGGCAGATGAAATTACAGAGGGCGGACAAAGAAAATGGATCACATACACAAATGGAAGAAAAGCATCACTACTCAATTTTCTATTAAATGTTAATACCCTATCTCAACTGTGAGTACATAGTACCTATATGTGGAAATATTTTATTAAAGTATTCATGAAATGTGAATTTCAGTAAGGATTATACAACAAAAGAAATGTTTATTTATTTACAACATTTGTACACTGCTCCACATCTATACAGATTCCAGAGTTGTGAACATCAAAAGGTAAAAGGAATAAAACACAATATTAACAGCTATTATAAAAACAGTGTACCAATAGAAATCATGGCTGGTCAACTGGGGAAAGCTTGGTGAAATAATTAAAAATGTCTTCAGCAGGTACTGGAAACAAAACGTTAGTTCCTGCTTGACATCCAGAGGCTCGGAGTTCCACAGAGAGGGAGCCACCACCCTGAAGGCTCTGCTCTGGGTGGATTCCAACCAGGCTGCACGACCATGCAGAACTACCAGAAGCACCTCATCTGATGAACTCAGTGACCTGGAAGGTTGATGAGGGAGAAGGCGCTCCATCAAATATCTGGATCGCAAGCTGTTTAGGCCTCTATATGCTAGTAACAAAACCTCAAACCTGGCCCATTAGTGAATAGGCAGCCAGTGCAATTCCCTCAGCAAAGAATTTACATGCTGAAAAGGGGCAGCTCCTAACAACAGCCGAGCTGCTGCATTCTGCACTAGCTGCAGCTTCCAGACCAGCCTTAAGGGCAGCCCCACATAGAGTGCATTGCAGTAACCCAGCCTTGAAGTTACTAGCGCCTGTACCACTGTGGCCAAGCTATCCCTGTCCAGGAGAGGAATCAAGCTGCTAAAACGCTGGTTGAAGATGGTAAAAATCACTCTGAGATGCCATGGCCACTTAGCTCTCTAGTGACAGTGATGGATCTAGGAGTACCCCCAGGCTACAAACCCAATCTTTCACAGGGAGTGCAACCCCATCCAGACTTGGGAACCACTCACCTACTCAGCTTTAGTTTATTGGCCCTCACTCTGACTCTGCCCATCACTGAGTCTAGGCACTGATCCAAGACCTGCACAGCCTCACCTGATTCAGATGTCACAGGGAGGCCGAGCATGCTGATGGCACTTGGCTCCAAATCCCCTAATGACTGCTTCCAGCAGCATGCCCACAAAATTGGAGATAAGATGGTACCCTGCAGTACCCCATAGCTCAATTGCCCAGGGGTTGACATTTAGTCCCCCAATGTTACTCTCTGAAATCAATTCCACAGGTAAGACCGGAACCATTATAACACAGTGCCTCTCATTAGACCCATGAAGCCAATCCAGGAGGATACCATGGCCAAAAGCCGATAAGAGATCAAAAGCCGATAAGAGATCAGGTAGAATGAACAGGGTTGCACTTCCCCGTCTCTCTCTCTCTCTCTCTCTCTCTCTCTCTCTCTCTCTCTCTCTCTCAATAAAGGTCATTCGTGAGGGTGCCAAGGCTGATTAAACCCTGTAACCAGATCAAAACCCAGACTGGAATAGGTCTAGATAATCAGTATCCTCCAAGAGTGCCTGCAGTTGTTCCACCATGACCCTCTCCAGTACTTTCTCGAAGAAGGGGGTATTCATGACTGGTTGATAGTCGTCAAATACCATTGGGTCCAGAGTAGTCAGGAGTGGTTGCACAACTGCCTTCTTAAGGACAGCAAGAACTACCCCTTCATGCAAGGATGCATTTTTGCAAGGGTCCCTAGACCCACCTGGCCATAGTACCTTAGCAAGCTTTTATTAGCCAGGAAGGGCAATGATCAAGAGGGCATGTGGTCTGCCACATTACTGCAAGCACCTTCTCCATGTCATCAGGGCTACAGTAACTGAAACTGATCCCACAAAATTGGGAAGGTGGTGGGATCAGACACCTCAACTGATGCTGTGCTAACAGCAACATCAAGTTCATTGCAGAGACAAGTGATTTTGTCCTCAAAGTATGATGCAAAAAGGTCACAGTGGTTCCTTGAAGGGTCCAGAGCTCCATTCACTGGAGAGAGTGTTAACCACACCGTGGACCACCCCAAAGAGTTATGCTGGACAGCTAGGACTCAAGGACACAATGGAGGCAGCAAGATAGGCCTTCTTGACTGCCTGCACCGCCACACAATAGGTACGTTTATATGCTCTAGAGCATGCTCCGTCATCTTCACTTTGAGTCTTATGCCATGAGCACTCTACCTGACGTCCAGCCCAATATACAGCTCCCCAGTATATCAAGAAGCAAGCCAGGCTCTATAGTGCCGGAGAGAGCACTCAGGTGTAATTGAGCCAACGGCCCTCTGCATCTCACTGTTCCACAGTGAGACTAGGAGCCTTGGCTGGATCACCATCTCTCTCCACTGGAAAATCGGCAAGAGAGTTCAGAAATCCACTGGATTCTATCAATCTCCCGTGGTGGGTCATCCACATGGGTCCCCCACCCTTGCAGGAGGGAAGTGATGCTGTGAGTTCAAATCTCACCAGGAAATGGTCTCACTATGACAATGGGGTTACTTGGATCCCCCTCCTCAATTTTCAGACTACTCATCTCACAGCTTGGAGAAAGACCAAATCAACAGTATGCCCTCCTTCATGTGTTGAGCTGAAGAGAAACCAAGACAGCCCCGTGGTTGCCACGGAGGCCATGAAGTCTCAAGCCGAAGCTCCAGAGACAACCTCAGCATTGAAATTGAAGTCATCCAGAATTACATTCCTGGGCTCCCCCAATACCACACTTGAGACCACCTCTGCCAGCTCAGTCAGGGTGACCACTGCACAGCAGGCTGGGTGGTACACCAGCAACATCCCCAATCTGTCTCTGTGGCCCAACATGAGTTGCAAACCCCCAAGGCCTCAGCCAGGTGCAACCCCCTCAAGGCTTAGAGATGGAAATTCTATAAACCATGATGATTCCCCACTCAGCCTGGCCCTCCAGCCTATGTTGGTTCTGCACCAAGTACCTAGGTGGGTCAGATCATTCCCACCCAACTCACGCACCCAAGTCTTAGTAATACATGCCAGGTCGGCCCTCTCATCCATGATTAAATCATGAACAAGTGTGATCTTATTGCAGACCAACCTGGCATTAAATAGCAGCACCACAAGACAGGAGGGCTCAGTGGATGAGCCAACAGGTACATGAGAGCTAGGGGAGGAGGGGGACAGTATATAAACACCTGTAACCCATTCTACTCTAATGACCTGACCCCCTTCTCCTATCTCATCTCCTTCTGCCCCAAATCACTGGAATACAAGTACCACCCCATGGGTTCCTGAATCAGAGTTTTCCAATCACATCCTAACACACCATAACCTCACACACACTCTCATCATCCATTCACAACTCAATCATACACTCAGAAACTCACACTCTCCGTTCATCCAACCTGTCACATCCAACCAAACCAACACAATAATGATTATCACTTGTGGTTATAACTAGCATCTGGTGAAATAGGTGATGACAGGCTTGCTAACCCACCAAACAACATGGAGAACAACTAGAGCAGATATCTCCTAGCCATTCAAACCTACTTCTAGTAGTTCATACTCATTCCATCTCTCACCTGGACTGTTGAAAACACTTCTTCCCCCTGGCTCTCCCCCAGAGGGAATCCCACTTCTGGCCTCCACAGGCTCCCACCCTGGGCAGAAGAAGCAGCTCTAGCACTCAAAGCCCCTAGCCCCTGTCCCTCATCCAGGGGGTAAACAACAACTCTGCCCAGGGGCAGAACAGAGATACAGCTCTATCAGCAAGGTACCCTACTCTCTCCCAAGGCCACTCCCCCACACACATAGACAACAGGTATTAAACTAAACAACCAAACAAGCAAACAAAACAAACAAAGCAAACAACCAAACTAAATATGTATACAAAATAAATTTAAATGATTGGCCAGTATATCGTATAATAAGAACTGTTATTTTTTAGTTTGATATTCTATTTATATTCCCTATTTTTTACCAGCAATATATCAAGGCAGTGTAATTATTCAACATCTCCCTTAAAAAACAACACCATTGATTGGTCCAACATATAATCATTCACATAATCAAAGATTCAACAGAGCCTGTCTAAACAAAACAACATATGAAAGTGTAGAAGAGCACACACAGCTTCCCATCTGCACTTTGTAGAGTAGACCCATGAGTATTGTCTTCATGTATTACCACAAGTACATCCAATTGGTTCCATTGTAGCCAGGGCTAGCCCTACCATTATGTAGAGTGACGTAGTAGTCTTAGGTAGAAGATGCTGTGGGGTGAAGAGCAGAGAAGCTGGGTGTTCCATGCTGCCTGCTCTGAGCCCCCTAAGCTAGCCTGCTGCCCAGCCCTCCAGTGCCATGGAGGATGCTATCCTGTTGTCGTTGTTGCACCATGAAGGATTGTATCATCATCATATTTATATCCCACCTTTTTCCCAATACTGGGACTCAAGGCGGCTTTACAACATTAAAAACTTGTACAGTTAAAACATATAAATAAAAATATACAAAAATTAAAAATATAATCAAGTCATCAATAATATTAAAATTGTATAAAATATCAGAATTTAAAAAACAACAATATAAACAATAGCACCAATCCATCATATTCTCACAGATCCAGTCTATCTATCGCCAAAGGCCTGCTGGAACAAATTTTTTTTTGCCTGCCTGTGGAAACATACCAAAGAGGGTGCCACTCTCGCTTCCCTGATGAGGGAGTTCCAGAACCTTGGGGCAGCCACCATTGTACATGGCAGAGTGCCATCTTGTCCTTCACCTCAGGCAGCAAAATCCCTTGGGCTGGCCCTAATGCAAAACATGACTCAATGAAAGAATACAGAATACTGAAGACAGTATCACTATTGGCCTTTTTGTAAATACAAACAACTTCAAAAATATCAACATGGCATATTATGAACAGTCCAGAATAAAATGGTTTTATATGGTCTACTAAAAGGACATATGCAGAAAGA
This sequence comes from Heloderma suspectum, assembly GCF_057233095.1. NCBI lineage: Eukaryota > Metazoa > Chordata > Lepidosauria > Squamata > Helodermatidae > Heloderma > Heloderma suspectum. The sequence continues at coordinate 71,721,877 of NC_139460.1, read as the reverse complement.
GATAAATTACACATATTTTTTGCCGTTTATCCACACTTCATTGAATTTCTGTGCAACTAAAAACTTCTTAAGGGTTCTGTATTATTGAAGGACACTTAAGAACACTACTGCCTCCTTGTGGTCCTACCAAGCAACAGTGGAAAGGTTCCTCCTGTGCAAGCACGGAGTCATTCCTGACTCCTAGAGGGACGCCACTTTCGCTGGCGTTTTCATGGCAGACTGTAGCGGGGTGGTTTGCCATTGCCTTCCCCAGTTGTGACCAAGCAACAGTACTTCCCCATTAAATGTGTGCCAGTTAGAGGTGCTGTCTGGATGCTGTCCAGTGATTCTTTCAGATATGTCTTAGCCTAATAGGAATGTGGAGAATCTGTACAGTTTCCTCAACTGCTTACAGCCATCCCTTGCCCATTTTTCCCTTGCCTGCCCAATTTTCTCTTCTCTGTGCAGAGAAAGGCATGAGACTCAGGTGGCACTTGAAGGAGCTGCTTCTCCAAGTGGCAGTCGAGGGAAGGCACCTCCTTCCTGCACCACTGCTTTACCAGGAAAGGGTTGGTAGCACTGCCTTTTAAAACAAAATTCATCCCCTTTCATAAATGTAAGTGCTCTGCTGCCACAAGGAGTAATGGAGCTGCAACAACTGATGGCCATTGTTTTGCTACTTCCTTCCACAGAGCCTGGGGGCTGCAATCGTTTCCCCTACACAATGCCTCTGGATTGATGCTATATCATGATGCAACATCTTCCCAAGTATGGCATTGTGGTGGGGTGCGGGGGGGGGGGAGGCATGCCAACATTATCCCAATTAGCCTGCTCAGACATTCCTAGAATATCTTCAACCTCCTGAGAGAATTGCCAGAATTCCAACCACCCCTACTTTGGGGGCCTGAGAATGAAGCCACAGATCAGGAGAGCAATTTTCATCTCAGCCCTAGCTAAAACACTGGTGTGTGTGTGAAGAGGGAAACCCAAAAGACCCTCGGGGCAAGACAGCCCTCTGCAATTTTTTAGCTATCAAAGCCAGCCAGGCTTTTGGGGAGGCTTCCAACCTCCCCAATCACTGGATGCCTTTGAGAGCATCATGGGGCTGCGAGAAGTTCTGCTAGGGCTTCTCCTTGCTACACAAAACTCATTTAGTTTAGAGAAAGATAAACTGGAGCTGGAGAAGAATCCAGGGATTTTCAGTCTTTGCCGCTTACCTGAGGAGAAAATTTTGAGGTCCTTCTCTCCACCCCCAAGTTCATATCTGCACTTTTGCCTGGTGAGCTTCATCAACATCTCTAATAATAAGTGTCATTGCTGTATTTCCAATTTATAAGACACAAAACCAGCCAATCTAAATTACAGCACACCAAAGGAGATGACAGCAGAAAGAGCAGAAGATACCACAAGGGTCATACATTTCTAAATTCCTTCATGAAAAAGCATTGCTGGCACAGGGTTGGATCCAGCATCAACGTTGCACAAGCAGAAGGAAACAGCTTGTGGAATGGGAACTCCGCATCCCCTCCTCCCCCTCCCAAACTCCTCTGGAGGGTCCCCCAACCCTCCATAACAGGGACTGTTCATGCTTGCATTTATACATTTACAACCTGGCTATCATTAAACATTGTACAGATAGTGTGCCTGGGGTGTGTGTGTGTGTGTGTATGATTTAAGGATTTTTCCTGTGCTCTCCTCCTTCATAAATATAACCTATTTGCTTCACTCATAAGCAAACCTGGACTTATTTTAATAAAGCTCTGCATTGCCTTTGTAAATAAAATGTGGATCTGTTTGAAGTGGCTCATTTCTTCAAACCATATATAAGCTCTGGTTTGTGTCCAGTCCACAAACAAGTTAAGCTACAGAAGCACTTGAACTGAAGCTGACTTGGGCTGTCAATGCAAGAAGTCTGACTGCTTGGATTTTATTCAAAGTAAACTAATCAGCTTACATTCAAATATTCCAGCATAATCAGTTTCTGGTTCAGGATGTTAAAACCCATGCTTAACCTTAAGCATATGCCTAATTCACATAAAATATTTAAGGGCTTTATTCCTTCATTATGGAGTTTGGATATTTGGATTAGCAGTTTACATATAAATTTTCTACCTTGTAATTTTATAGGCCGACCCTCAACAATAGTTAACACTGATGTGTGCTTGTGTGCCTGTGCACTGTTTCTATTGTACATGCATCAAACAATCTGTTTTGAAAAAGGCCTGTGATATTACTCTACAGAATTCTCACGTACATAGAGACAAAAGAGTAAAAATACCTATTAAATGCAATGTCTCGCTCATGAAATAAGCACCATCTTTCACAATCATTTGCCATTATGTCTTTAGAAAAATATGATTTCCTTTAAATCTTCTCATTAGAATAACAAATACATAGTAATTTTTGGTAATAAGGAGGGGAAATGGCATAAAACCATAATAAAGAAAAGCCAGCTGAGGAGCCTGGTATGAAACAATGCTATGTATAATTGGTGTTTAATTATGCAGAATTAACAAATGGCAGAAGCATGGGTTGTATTACTTGACCAAGGCTCTTTGCCAAGTCAACAAGCTGGTCTAAATGGAGGAAGCAACCCATTCGTTTATCTGACGCCTCTGAGTGGAACCTTCATTGCTGTGTTCTCCATCTGTGTTGCCAAAAACATTTAGCAGAAGAAAAAAATCTGCTGATTTGCTAAAGCAAGATAAATTTCTGTCATTGACAGTGGTGAATGCACCAATAAAATCATAAAAAAGTTTTCTAAACAGTGTATTCAGCCGGTGCCAAAGGTTTAGAAACAAAACAGCAGCAAAAATACTAATTAGTTTGCTTTTGCAGTGCTAGTATCTCATTGATTGGAATTGCCCATGTTTATTTTTAAAATGTTACCTTTCATAAGCTATTGTCAATATACACTGACAATTCTGTATTTAGATTTTAAACCACTAGAAATTAATGGAGGGAACCACTGAAATCCTATGAAATTCAACAGTCTCTTCAGTGCTTCCCGTGATTTTCAAAATTGGAGAAATTATCAAAATTGGGGGGGGGGGGCTTACCAGGAAAGCAGTAGCAGGATTTTTCCCCTCTCAGTTTTTTCTTCTTTTTTTTTTGATGCAGCAGCAACTACTGTATTGCCAGCCTGGCTGCCATTTTGCATCCCCCATAATGCCCCCAAACTTAGCATCATTCTGAGGCACTGTGGAAGAAAATGGCAGCCACAAGAAAAACTGGCAGAGAATATTCAGAGAACATTCTGTAAAATAACCCTCTTTTGAGGGAGGAGGAGAAAAAGTAAATTCTGAGAAATTTTCTTTGAAAAATTCTGAGAAAGTTTAGCTCAGCTCTAGTTCTGAGTTACTGAATCAAGACTCATGACTTAAGGAGTAGGCATTTCTGCTACTCATCCAATAAAATGAAAAAGCAGATCAACAAGACTAGACTGGTACCCAGGAATAATTTGGACAGACATAGAAGGGAAAGTAACATAATACCTCTTGTTGTCTCCTATACCTCCCAGCTAAAATCACTTCAGTGCATCATCCCCGGGAATATACTTCATTTTCAGGCCTTCCCTATTCTTGCTTAAAGACAGCCCCCTTGTTATGGATTTGGCCTTTGCTGAGTGTTGTCAATCTATAGTTCCAGTATTTAGGATTCCTTGGACTGCCATTTTACTATTAATAGCTGATTAATACACTTCAAACAAAGTTACACCAAAAATGGTTCTAGATGGGTACAATCTTTGGTTTTGTACCAGCAAGAATTAATAAGGGAAAAACCATTTTGATCATTTTTTCATTTTTATATTAAAAAATATGCTTCTTATAACATCATATCAAAATATAATATATTGCATTGGATAAAAAGCATTTCTTCTTATTGTAAAGGACAGCTTTGCTAAAGATTCTTAGATCTTAATGACTTAGCAGGAAATAGTATCTCCTAAACATTTCATCTAAGTACCATGTACCAAGTTTCCCATTCATCTCTGAATAGGCTGTTCAGCTGACAGGTACACAGGCCTGATGGGCTTCTAATAAAAAGCTATCTCATTCCAAAATCAGCACATACTTATACCTTTTTATGTAGAGATTACCTCATAGTTAATATTATCTACTGTCTCATAAATTAGGCTCACAGTCTTAATTATCTCATTGTTATTAAACATTCTTTAAACCTAAGTCTGTATCTTTTTTTTCTAGACATCTGTTTAGCAAGTTTTTTGATGGATTTACCTTGCACAATATTTTTTGCTCATTAATTGATATGTGAAAACTTTTAAAAGTAAAAAGTAAACTTTTGACCTGGATTAATATAGTCTCATACCTGTTAATTACTCATTAACTTTTTGAAACAAGTGATAGGGTTTTAACTCAACAGTTTATCTTTGGATACCATGCAGATCATCTTGACAATTGTATTTTGACACCAGTTACCTAGAATGCATTGTGAATCTGCCTGTGTGCTTATGTGTCTTCCCTTTAATACAATTACTACTTTTTACTTATTTACAATTTCAGGTTCTTATTTATCATTAAACATTTTCAGTTGCTAATCATTTGGCATTTCATAATAAGACATCTTTTATTGTTTGTCAGTTTGTTAATAACCTTCCCAGCAAATCCAATGAAACAAAACAGGCTATTTCCTAAAAATCCTAAACAGCAACAACATGCCATAATCAATAGCCCTAAATCAGCATTCTGAAATTCGTGAAGAGCACAAATGAAGGAGGTTCTTGTCTTGAACATGACAACGGAGGGAGTGGGACGACGGTGTTCCTTCTCATCACATGTTACCTATAACCACTTTAGGAATGTCTGAATAGGACTACAGAGACACAAATATAGAGATCACACCTTGAAACAAACCCAGATGCCACTCTGTCTCCATATCTACTCAGGGAATGCTGTTACAGGACCTAATAACATCAGCCACAACATCAAAGTTTCATTCACTTGCTTATCTTCCAGGGTGATAATGCTTTCATCTGTCAGAAATGCTGCCTTGCATTATGTAGGACAAGCAGGCTAGTCTCTATGCAAAAGCATAAATGTACACAAATCTGACATCAGAAAGGGCATTATTTAAAAAACAGTGGGAGAATATTTCATCATCCTACAACATTCTGTTACTGACCTTAAAGCAGCCATTCCTGGACAAAGGAGCAACAACATGAAACCACTACAATTACAATTTATCCAAAAGTTTAATTCTATCTTGTGGCCTGAATTGGAATTATGGTTATTAATCCCACTACAGGTGCTAATTAGCATATCAGTGCCAGGATAATTTCCTTCTGACCCTGTGCTTGCAATTTTCTCCCTGCCCCCCCCCCTTCCCATGCGTTTATATACCTGCCAACTTAGGATAATGAATCTAAAGCTTAAGCCATAATAAATGTATATGTCTTTAAGTTGCCACAAGATTTTTTCCGATGAAAAGTGTTAATCTGTGTATTGTTTTCCAAATGCGATGATACAAAACTGTTTGGAGGACAAGGTAAGAGAGCATAAGAGAGAACTCCTACTATAAAGATAGTAGCAACCCAACTTTTTCTAAGTGGATACATGGGTAGAAACAGTTCTGGGGAATACCAGCAGAGAACAGAAACTGTGTGATTTTGAGATCAATTGTAATAAATGTTGCACAGTGTAGTGCCATCATTTTATACAGTTCTTGGCAGGAAGGATCATTTCTATTTGTACAGGAAAAATAGAAGGTGAAGAAGATGCCCCCTCACTGATAAAATGATGGAGAAAGGAGGTGACTTGGACTCAAATTCATGCACCGTAGGACACATGTCATGTCTGTGTGTGTGGGGGGGGCACACATGCTCTTGGAGCCCAAACTGTCCCTCAAGCAGATCCTTTTTGCAAGGGGAAGAGGATTCATGGATGTTCATGAGTCCTACTTATTTAAATCCAACTGAAATGGCCTTTTTAGCATTCTGAAATTTGGTGGCTGATGATGATGATGATTGGATAACAAATGAGCGCTGAATCCACAGAAGTTTGTTCTCTGTGCCAGCATTGATATGATGCACTGGTTTTTATGGCCTTGCACAGATGAAGGATATTGCAACTTTTTCAGTAACTGTTTCTTAGCAAAAGCAATCAATCATGTTCACCATAGCTGTTAGTTGAGCTGAAGTTGGATATTTGGGGTGAGACAAAACAATAAATGCACATAAAGCCTTGAGAAAATCAGTCAAGTATCCTAACTGCTGGAAAAACCATTCATATAATACTAATATTATACTGGCCTATGATGTAATAGGAGGTGCAGCACAATTGCACCTTCCACCCATGAACACACATTCACACACACCTTTCAAAAAAGCTCTTTGGAATGATGTTTGGAATTTTGGGGAATGAAGTATCCCAGTTTCTCAGTAAATTGATAAATGTATTGTATGGTTCATAGCAATACTGAACCTTCTGTTTTTGTGTGCTTTGGTGAAAATGCATTACAAACAGACATCTCCCTTCTCTATATATGCTTTTTTGTATACTCCCACTTTTTTTGGAAAATCCAAGTTTTTCCAAGCACAAATATTCTTGAAGTCTTATTACTTTAACATTTTACAGATGCTGTAAGGCTTAAATCAAAATCTATGGATCATTGTCATTTTTGTGACTTAACCTTAACTTTAAATTTAAGTGCATTACCAGAACACATATTGTAGGTTTCATTTTTCTCAGATATTGTATTACGCAGAAGGAATGTATGCCTCAGAGAAGTGCTTCCTTAAGTCACATTCCAGTCCTATCAGTTCTGTTTTACTTTTAAGATAACAAGGCTCCTGTTTCTTTTATATAATAAAATGTAACCTCTGATAAATTTCTTTGCCAGTATCTGAATGAATGGGAGTTCACTACATACAATCAAGTATCAAAAATCCACAGAGCATAAATGTAGGAAAAAGGGGATGGAAGTACGGAAATACAATACATACAAAATGTTTGCCAAAATAGTGCTGCAAGTGGTAGCCTTTCATTTCTGAAAGGATACCACACAATCACAGTATAGATTAGGTTGTTGTCTGTTTGCAGAATTTCCAGATCACTGAAACATGACAGGTATCCCCTCACTCCAAACCCAACCCTTGACCAGATGTTGGTAGACACATATCTGCTTTTCACTCTCTATAAAACACTGTGAGTCACGTAATAATCTGGTCTGACCTACTCAGGGCCTCCACTCTTTCTCACAACATACCTTGTTCCAGCCTTCTCACCACCCCAAAGTTTTTACCCTGAGTGTTTCCTTATTTCCTATTCTGCAAGTTATATGTTTCTAGAATTTCAGTCCTTGCCAGACCTTGGCACAGAAGATTACCTCTAACTGATACTTCACTGGGTTCTCTGTTCGTGATGCCTTCATGGCCATGGCCATAACTGTGCTTCTGGCCCCATTGAAGTAAAGTCTGAAAGTTACTTCCCAAACCACTCAAGAAACAGGAAAATAATTTTTAAAATACTTCTTTTGTGCCCTAACAGTATATATAGTATAGTTCTAAACTTTAGACCCTAAAGAGCCAACCTAGCTATGCAGCATGGTGAAGTATGATGAGGGAGTACAATGACAGAGGGGGATAAAGAGTTGTATTGAATGGTGTCATCCTGCTAGTGCAAGCAACACTGCACTAGCAGAAACCAAGTTCCAAATTATGCATAAGGTGAGAACCCAACTAAAGTTCCACTTGCACAGCTGCTCATGCAACTATTTCCAGATCTTAGGTTTACAAAATGATCTTCTGGCACTTTCACAACTGCTTATGCAATGGGAAAAGGCTGTGGAGCTATGCTATTGCAGCAGTTCCTTCCACTAGGTATCATGGATTTAGGCCAAAATCAGGAATTGGTTCTGAATGGTACAGCAAGGCTTTTTTTAACGTGTTGGCCTGTGTATGTGTGTGTGTGTGTGACCATTTCGCCTCTGCTTCAGGAAGCAAAATCCCTTGGTCCATCCCAAATGCAATTCTGCGATACAAGAACTGCTATTGTTGTTATTGGTTTCCTCTCCTCACTGAGACTAAAATGCCTCCTAGTTGCTTTCTTTGGACATTATTTCCACCCCTCTCCTGCCACTTCATTAACATATTTGTTCTATAAAAAGGCAAGCAGCTAAAGTCTTTGAATGAAAAGGGGCGGGGGTGGAGCACCTCAGTGCCACAGATGGCTGTCAGAATGAAATGAAGCTTATGTCTGCTGAGGGAATCAGACATTACTGTGAAATCTGGAGAGAAAAGAACGCAACAGAAGGCAACATTTCTAAAGATGTTTGGCACCAAGTGGCATTGGGAGGGTTAATTTACTGCCAGGAACTGTCGGGCTTTTCATTCTCAGCCTACACACAATAGACAGATTCCCAAAGTGCCCATCATAATCACAGATGCTGAGGATTAATGCTAAAGTAAAAGCTTCATAAATATTTTTAAAAATTGAAGCACTGCTAATGATGTAGCAGAGTTTGAAATAACAATCCATCTGAAAAATCTAAGAATATACCATGTAGACATAGAAGAACTCTGACTGCTTTTCTAAAACTGATTAAACCTACTGAATTTGTAACAGAAAGAGGCTTATGCATATTAGGGGTTGAATTGACTGCCAAACTTTACAAATTGCAAAGACTAATTACCATAATTAAGCCTTGGATTGAAGAAGAAAATTCCATTTATCTTAGAATGACTCTGTGAAACTTCAACAAAGAAGGTAAAGAACTTCAGATGCCTCCCCTTTACAAAGTGACAATTTAGAAACAGTACTGGGAGGGAGGAGTTGGAATCAAACAGCGACAATGAAAGAATAATCTTATTTCAAAAAGGGACAAAAAGAAATGATGCAGAACTGTCTCTTGTAATGTAATAAAAACCTACAAATCCCATTGCTTAGTATGCAAAGATTGAAATCCTAAGCACAATTACTTAGAAGTAAGCTACAATGAAATCAATGGGATTTTAACTCATATCAATGGATTTAGGACTGGGGTGTAAAATAGGGTACATATATTTGTATGTTCCATATAGAGATGTTGAACTTTGTGTGAAAAACTATACGTTTGGATTGTCTTATGATCACTGTCTTTCACATCAAATCTCTATTCCACTGTAATCATACTAAAAAGGTTGGAACTGAATCTAATGCAACACTTTTAATGCCTTGAATGTTTTGAATTTTAGTTTTCATTGACAAAATGCAGCTTTCACTAAAGATAAGGAAACAGCAACAGAATATTAGAATAACTATAGAAAACTATATTTGAAAACAATTTTAGAACTATGTCCTTGGCATTGTTGGTTTCAGTACTAGAAGATCAGCTTATGTTGCAATTTTATGCACACTTGGAGTAAATCTGATCGAATTCAGTAGGATTTGCTTCTGAGTAGACATGTATAAGATAGCTCCGTTAGTAGATTTTCATATACTCATAGCTGCCATGCCCCTGCTAGAAGACTCGACCTTGGAGGAATAGTTGGAGGATCAGGAACCAATGCCCAGGAATTGCCAGTAGACCAGGAAGAGCCCAGGCCCTCAAGGGTGACTACCATGAGAGTATCACCTGTAGAGGACAAGGACTCTACCTCAAAGGTGGAAACAGAGAAACTCCCAAGTCTTCAGGAGAGATGCCACCTGAAAAGACAGGAACTCAGGAGTGCTAGACTGAGCCAGAGACCTCTTTGGGAGAAAAGGTCTCCTCATACGTAGAAGGCTTGCTTACAAAGAGGATCTTTTCAACTGCAGTCATTAACAGTTCACAGCTGAAGTGTTGCTCTGATAGCCTCTGCATAAAAACAGTAGTACAAGGCAGAGAGAATTGGTAAAAACAATGTTGACCAGATCTTTCTGAATCCAGCTTCCTTTGACTTTACTCTAGATTGCTTCTTTGACTGATTTCGGCCATGAGTATTTCTGGACTGAACTCTGACTCTTTCTCGGTCTGCTGTGTTGCTTTGGGACCGTGTTGCCTGGACTCTGACCCTCTCCTTGCCTTGCACTTGTTTCCTGTGTTGCCTTGAAATCTTGTTGCCTATGGCCTGGACTGTTGAGACCTGCCTGTTCCCTGTTTGTGCTAACACCTTGGAACTCTTGGACCCTTGAACCTGTAGCTGCTAGGCTCAGACTCCAGAAACTTGACAACAGCACTAAACAGTGTACCTCCCTCGCCCCCAAATCCTGTTATAACTGGCCCCAAAGAACAAACCTCTGGGCTCCTGCAATGTAATGTTTGTTACAGGGATCTCTTGAGCTTGTACTAAGAACATGTAAAATTAGTCATTTCCATAAATTTTCTGGGACTGAGAGTGCAATCCTACCTGCCACCCACCCCTTATTGATTGCTCAAGGGGGCTATGATCTGGTGGAGGTGTCCTTCCACTGGCCTTGGCTGGTGAAGAACAGCTTTGCCTGTGTGTGTGTGTGTGTGTGTGTATTTGTGCGTGCGTGGGGGGGGGGCTCTGCTGCAGTGGACCCCCCCCCCACTGCACCTGTAGAAAGCTGTATGAGCTGAAAGCTACTATCAACAGTAGCAAAAATAAGTCCCCAAAATAGGGGAGGGGATGGATTAGCTAATTTAGCTTTGGATCTATTGGATCCAAAGCCACTCTGTGCCCTCAAGAGAGGCCGAGTGTGGATCCTTCTGCTATGTGGTTTTAACCAGCAGGAGGGAAATTTTAAAAAATCAAAAATCCTACTCCACCAGGGAAAAATGATTTTAAAAACATGCCGCCTCCCCCCTTGTGCCTTGATCTGCCTCATCACTCCTCCACCCCCATTCTCTCATACCTGTGACTTCATGACAGTATCCACTAAATATGCTCCAAGATTGATCAGTGAAATATTGCAATAGGTAGGCCACTCCATAAGCACAAAAGGTTACGCTGGAAGAGGTTCCCGTGCCTCCCCAGTCAGATCCTCAGCTCCGTATAAGAAAAGGCAGTCCTGGTGCTCAGTAGCACAGATGGGTAATTTTAGATTCTGGACTTAATGGTCTTATAGGACTTAATGGACTTAATAGACTATAGGACTTATAGGACTTATAGGACTTCTGGACTTATAGGACTTCTGGACTTATAGGACTTATAGGACTTCTGGACTTATAGGACTTATAGGACTTCTGGACTTATTGGACTTATAGGACTTATAGGACTTCTGGACTTATAGGACTTATAGGACTTCTGGACTTATAGGACTTCTGGACTTCTGGACTTATAGGACTTATAGGACTTCTGGACTTATAGGACTTATAGGACTTATAGGACTTCTGGACTTCTGGACTTATAGGACTTATAGGACTTCTGGACTTCTGGACTTCTGGACTTATAGGACTTATAGGACTTCTGGACTTATAGGACTTATAGGACTTCTGGACTTATAGGACTTCTGGACTTCTGGACTTATAGGACTTATAGGACTTCTGGACTTATAGGACTTCTGGACTTCTGGACTTATAGGACTTCTGGACTTATAGGACTTATAGGACTTATAGGACTTATAGGACTTCTGGACTTCTGGACTTATAGGACTTATAGGACTTCTGGACTTATAGGACTTCTGGACTTCTGGACTTATAGGACTTCTGGACTTATAGGACTTATAGGACTTCTGGACTTATAGGACTTCTGGACTTCTGGACTTATAGGACTTCTGGACTTATAGGACTTATAGGACTTCTGGACTTATAGGACTTATAGGACTTCTGGACTTATAGGACTTCTGGACTTATAGGACTTATAGGACTTCTGGACTTATAGGACTTATAGGACTTCTGGACTTAATGGTCTTATATGTTAGACGGCACTTATAACTTCACTTTCTTCAAAATGTGATAAGCTAGCCCTGCTGCATTTGGGGGCTGTCCTGCTTTCTAAGTGATGCCCTAGATTTCTGCCCTAAATCCTGCCCTGCCCTGCCAGCACCAGTTCCCATTCTACATAGTTTCCCTCACATTGCATGTAGCAAGACCAGTCCATGCATATACCACTTCTGTTTGAGGTTAGGAAAAATCCGAGTTCCTTCTTGATATCGCGGAGAGCCACCTTTTCCCAATAGCCCCAACCTTTATCACAGCTCATGTGAGAGAGGGAAGAAGATTAGGGTTTTGCAAGAACAAACTTGCAAGTTGTGCTATACTGCTTTAACATATAAGCATTGTGAGGGTTATGTGCAAATAAAACCTTGAGTTACACCTTGAGGTAGATTTCACTTCTGCACAAGTAAACCAGACTCCCTAATTAATGGTTCTGAATTACATAGTGTAATGCTGGCGCAAAAGAAAAAGAAAAATTGCATGTCTTCATTTCTTATAACCTAAACCTTGTATTTCCTATACAAGATCTGTGGTAGTTGTTATGGTATGTTTGGTCAGTCTGTGACATGGAATGCAAAGAATGTCTGGATATCAGAACCTTTGAAAGCTCCCACTAAAACAATCTGAATCCATCTTACCCACTGTCATTTGCTGCTGCTACATGCTACTAAATGGGAAAACAGAATTAACAGTCTGGCATTCAGGTTAAAATGCCAAATTAATTTTGAATTAAACTGGATGAACACACAGAGTTCATTTCCTATTCCTTCTTTAGCACTTCCAAAACCAACTTGAGCATTCTGTAATTCTGTCTCTGTATTACAGCAAACAGACTATGCAGAGCCAATTCTGGTTTTGCAGTATTGAGGAAAAAAGTGAAGCAGCCCACCCCTTCTCCAGTATCTGTCATGTCAGTTTTATTCACAGTGGATTAAAGAACAAGTGACAGCTATAGGCAAGAAAAGTGTTTCAATACTTCACCAGCAAGACACTGATTGACTGAGCTCATAATAGCCATTCACAGTTCAACACCTTCACTGAAAAATGCCAACACTTAAGATGAGCATGCTTCATCTGATACTTTGTTTGATAGGTCATTCACTGAGTGCTTATGTTAGAATCAAATGAGTATGCACAACATACAACCTAACACGACTACCACTTAGGTCATGATAAAAAATCCGAGTGAGTTCAAAAATAATGTCCTATCCCAAAATCTAAAAACATTTCTTTTTGTTAGGCTCAGTGTCTCTGTCACACATCTGGTTTTGGGTTGTATCCAATGTGAGTCTAAGTTAAGCCCTATTCATTTCATTGGGTCTACCCTAATTAGAACGAACATTGAATCCAACTTTTTTTGTCTTCTACATACACCTGTAATGTGCTTCCTGAACATAACCATCATTTGTCCTGATTCTCCTCTTTTAAAGGAACTTGGTTTTTATTGTACACATTTCCTACTCAAATCTTATTTCTTTTCTTTTATCTTTATTGATTTTTCATAGTTTAATTTCTCTCTTTAATTTTAAAAATTAACTAGCTTTCTCTTTGCTTCCTGCTTAGCCATTTTGAAATTTAACTCTGCTCTATCTAGCATTACATAAAATATAACTAAGCCCATGTACCTGCATTGTATTGTCACTCTTCATTCCAGTTCTTCCCACCCCCTCTTTACTGTACATACTTTGCTTGCAAGAGATCCTAGGTTCAATACCAGGTATGTCCAGGTGGCCATCTGAAAGAAACCTGTCTGAAAACCCTGGAGAGCCACTGCCAGTCAGTGCTGACAATACTGAGCTAGATTTAGTAGTGGCCAAACTCTGTATAGGGCAGCTTCCTGTGTAACTTATTTGGAAATCATAGTCTTTATCTTTGCAATTTACGGAGCAAGCCAAAAGATTAGATTTAATCCAAAATTCCATCACCGCCCTGCAAGGAGCTGTATATTTAATTAAGGCGTCATGGCAAAAAATGGAGACAAAAATTAATGAGCTAGAAGACTGAGTGGCAGGAAATGAAACTATGACACAAATTTGTTTTAAAAATCCCTCTGATAGAATTTCTCAACTGGAAGCCTTCACAAGGAGATCCAATGTATGTATTATTGGAATTAAAAATCTGTCTAATGATGTAAAATTGCCTATTTTTGTGGATAAACTTTTGCATGAGATATTCCCCATCCCATCTGATTATTTACTTGATATTGAGCAGGCATTTCATGTGCCAAATGCGAAAGGGACTGATTACACCATCATAGTCCAATTTGCAAAAGTCTCCACAAAGAATTATATCCTGTGTTTGGCAAGAGAGGGTGGAAGCCTTTCCTGGAAACAAGATAAAGTTATGTTATTTCCAGATTACCTCAAAGAGGTGGCGAATAAAAGAAGGCAATTTATCAAAGCAAAAAATATGGCAAAACAAATGAACTTACAATATTACTTAAAATATCCTGCTATACTTTGTATTGTGTCTGAAGGTCAGATAAAGAAGTTTCTGAATCATGAAATGGTGGAGGCATGGCTGAACATAAAAATGGGTGAGAATTCTGTTACAACCCCATGAACTGGAATCTTTAAACAAGCTTTGTTAACTGCTTGTGTTTAGTCTACATGATCCAGACTAGGTCAGAAGATAAATGATTATACATATATTCTTTTATTCTCTTTCATCTTTCTTTTTTTCTTGCTTTTCTTTATATTTTTTATTTCAAAATAGATATGGTATGCTGTATTTAAATGTATTGTTTGAGGGTAATTGTGCACATGCATTTATATATAAAATATATTATTGATTGTTAAGGTTTATGTTTTATTATTATATAACACTATATTTCTTCTTATTATTCTTATTCTTATTCTTATTAATATAGGCTACTGGAAATGAACTGTAGACCTGTTTCTTTGATATAAGATTGATAATATGATATTGAAATGTAAGGTTATTTATTAAATTGTAAGATTGTTAAGGTTAATAGATAGAGTTTTTAAAATAGCATCGAATGGCATCGGAGGCCGGGGGGGGGGGATTGGAGTTTAAACTTAATTCTTTAAAGGGGAGGGAGAGGGGGAGGGAAGGGGGAAGAATCTTCTTTTTTCTTCACTTCCTTTCCTCCTCCCTTTTCCTTTTTTTCCCCTTCTCTTTTTGTTATTATGGTGTTATCATCAGAATATTGTATTGTTGGGAAATTGTAGTATTGATCAGGTTGTTGGTAATTTTGGTATTGTTTATTTTATTTATAAAGATAAAATAAATAAAAATATATTCCAAAAAAAAAAAAAAAGGAAATCATAGTCCAACTCTCCCTTCCACTTGATGTAGGCAGCCATTCACTTCCATGATACAAAGCATTGCACTGCATTTGGAACTCCTCTGGGAGGCAAAATGTACCTCTTCCCCCCAACACTGGGTCCCCAGGTTTTCCTCTATTCCAAATGGCAATCAGTGGGAGGGATCACACGTTTTTTGTCTGGTTTATCAAGCTGGAGACAAGCCAGAGGTCCTGGTTCACAAACCTATTTACTTTTCCCCACATAAATAAATGGATCCCATTTAATTCTAAGGGAGAAAGCAAATACTGTTTATCAAAGTCTTGCACACTCTACTTATTCAAAATGATTAAAAACAAGAGGTTTGGGCTATAAAGTATTCAAAAGGCATTTGAAGTTTACTGCCTAGTCTGTTTATCCTCTTTAGTTCCCTCTAATCTGGATTATTAAACAAGGAAACACAATAATCATTAAAACTTATACATTGTAAACAGAAATAATTAATTTGAAGAGTCCTCCATGAGGCACTTACAGCAATGAGTCAATGTCCCACTCTGCATATACTATGGCAAATAGTGGATTAACTCACAATTTACCAGGGTTGTGTGCCGCCACCATTTTGAATATGCAAGCTCCGATCGGAGGTTATTTTGTGACATGCGAACCCAGACACTATGGGTTAATCATGGGTTAAACAACCCACAGTTAACCTGCATTAGTTCTTAGGTTAACTGTGGCTTAAGCCACAATTAATACATAGCGTCTGGGTTCGTATGTCATGAAATAACCTCTGATTGGTTGCATATTCAAAATGTTGGCGTCACACACAGGACACATGACCTGGCAAATCATGGGTTAATTAATTAATTAATTAATGTCTATTTATTTATTTCTATACTGCCCAATAGCTGAAGCTCTCTGGGCAGTTCACAAAAATTAAAACCAAAAGCACAGGATAAAACAATACAAAATATAGAAGCATTAAAACCACAATACAGCAATACAACCAGAATAAAACCTAGCAGCAATGCAGAGATTTAAAATACCAATTTAAAACACCAAAGCTAAAAGACTAGGAAGCTAAAATGCCTGGGAGAATAAAAAGGTCATCACCTGGAGCCAGAAGGAATACAGCATAGGTACTAGGGAGCTCATTCCACAGCCAGGTACCACAGCAGAAAAGTTCCTGGTAGCCACCCGCCTCAGTTCCTTTGGCAGGGGCTCACAGAAAAGGAATGCTGAGGATGATCTTAGGGTCCAGGAAGGCACATATGGGAGGAGGTGATCCTTCAGATAGCCTGGCTCCAAACCATTAAGGGCTTTGAATAATAATACCAGCACTTTGAATTGGGCCTGGAAATGGACTGGCAGCCAGTGCAGCTGGAAAAGTACTGGCATAATGTGATTTCGTCGATCTTGCTGACATTACATGTGAATGGGCCTATGTTTCACATATTGTGACTGTTTCAGGCTTTCTATGTAATTATTTCTTCTGGTTCTTTAAACATTTGGAATGAGAGATTAAAGTTTACTTCTTATTTAGATTTTTCCATTTGAACATTGCCTACAAACAGCAAAAGCTCATAAGCAAAGACAGAAGATAAAAAAACCTGCATAATATATTCCCTTCCTCAAATCTTACTCTCTCTTCTAATTCAGATGAGATTCTTTATTATATTTTCTTTATCTTCCTACTGTAAATCACAGTGTCAGGTTAATCCTCCCCATTGTATGGATGTATTCCAGTACTGGTGCAATCTTAATTAGCATGAGTTATGTGAAAACTAAATTGGTTATATATGAAGCATCCACAATATCAGAGGCTGCCATCTTCAATGCATGTATTCTAGTTGGGATGAACTTCAGACTGATGTAACACATAATAGCCAAATCTTTTAATTGAAAAATTAATGTAAACACATTAATTTAAATATACATTTCCTATATTTCTGGCAAAGAAATCTTTCTTAAATCACAGGACACAAGCACATTATTCTCTTAAAACTGCATGCTGTTTAGTTTACGTCTTTTTTAATCTATTGTAGATTCATGCAGTGGGTAAATTAAATCAACCATTTAATGTTCCAATGAGTACATTAAATCCAGATTTTAGTTCACATTTGGTTAGTCATAAAAGATACAACTTTGAATAATGACAGGCCCTAACTATAGTATTGTATATGACAAAAGGCACAGTGACTTTGTCAGCTTTTCAGGGTATGTGAATCATATGCAAAAAAGAGGATGGTGTATCCTTACATGTCTGGCACAGATAATTAAAAACCTATTAGTGAACACTGTTTTAACCCTTGGTATATTCTCCAGGGATAAGTATTGTTTGAAGGAAGTTGGTTTTGTGATTTGAGTACCAACCTTTGACATGGGTAGTACCTGTAATTTTGTGTAATTCTCCCCCTTTCATGCTGGGCACCTCACAGTTCCTTTCTGAGTGAACTCACCCTACTGTGAAGTGTAGCAAAGGGTCAATTTTTGCATGTTACTGGAAAAGATTTCATATGCAGGCAGTACTATTTATGTGGCCTAAATAGCTGCTGAACTTCAAAGTTCAACTGCAATACAGATGCTCAGTAGAACATTAGCAATGAGCTTAAGTGATTAAGTATATTGCTAGATGGAAGAAAATAGCAGAAAATAGCAGTGAATCTTGAAGAAATATTAAAAGGCTCAGCCAGGGTTTCAACCAGGACACTTCTGGTCTATGCAGTGGAGCACCTTGAGGTGAACAGAGCTGCTCAAGACGTTTTGCCGCTTGAAGCAGACAAAATGGTACCCCACCTCCACCCCATTCCATGTATGGAACCTGACTGGATTGGCCATTGAACCTTACTTCAGCACTGATAATGGGACAGCATCCTCCACCACAGCAGAGGGCAGAAAGCTAGGTTAGGGGTGCAGGGCAGGCACACGCAGCCCCAACACCTTGCCACTGCTGTGAGTCCCCCAGCATTCACCACCTGAGGTAGCCAGTGCAGGGCCAAACTAAACATGCTTCAAATGTAAGCATGTATGGTGCTAATTTGGATTGGGACCAAGGTGCTCTGGGAGGAAGGAATTCCTCCCTCCTGCTTTTATCCCAAAATTCCACACCTCCCATGGTGGAAGGGGTGGGGTTTAAAAAAAACAAAACTGTCTCCATTGGAATAGATTTTTTAAACCCCCACCATAGGACCATGGGGATGTGGAATTTCGGGATGAAACTGGTCCCTATCCAAATTGAGGCCACTTGAACTCACACTGAGGTGAATATTTATTTATTTATTAAATTTCTTAATCACCCATCTGGCCCATTGCCCAGCCACTCTGGACAATGTACAATAATACATTTAGAAAAAAATAAAATTACACATTAAAATATAATTTTCCAAAATTTCACTAGCCCATCCCAAATGCCTGCCTGAACAACCACGTTTTCAACGCGTGGCGGAAGCTCATTAAAGAGGGGGCATGGCAGAGTTCCCTAGGGAAGGAGTTCCATAGAGTGGAGGCCACCACAGAGAAGGTGCTCTCCCTCATCCTCACTAGCCTAGCTGTCCTGGCTGATGGGACAGAGAGAAGGCCATCCAAGGTTGATCTTGTTGAGCAGCCTGTCTGGTATTGCTGGAGGTGCTCCTTAAGACAGGCTGGGCTGGAACCATATATGGTTTTAAAGGTCAAAACTAACACCTTGAATTTGTCCTGGAAAACAACTGGTGACTAGTGCAACTCCTTCAGCACTGGAGTGATGTGATCACACTGGCGGCTGCCTTTAATCAGGTGTGCCACCGTGTTCTGTACCAGCTGCAGCTTCCGAACCGTCTTCAAGGGTAACCCCATGCAGAGCGCATTACAGTAGTCTAGATGAGAGGAGACCAGGGCATGTACTACCGATGGGAGCAGATGGTCGGGAAGGTACCCTGACATTTCATTTGGCCTAATAATAGGGCTGACCCTGGTGGTGAGTCACTTGTGAGCCAGGCTGTACAGCCCATTAGTTCTTCTTACCTAGCCTTCTGGCCTGATTATAAATGCTTTCAAAGCAAGTATTTATTTCTGCCTTGTCTGTGTGACTCCATTGTCTCCTTCTACAGGTTTCTGTTGTGCACCCCATTTACTTGTACGCCAGCTCCTTCAGATGATTCCTTTGCTTGGGTCTTAGACTGTAATTGGTAAATTGACATTCCTATGCTAATATTATGCAGTCTGTTTCTTATATTCTGCTTCAGCCCTTCTGTGGGATCTGAACTCCATCCTCGCTCCTGTCTCAATTTTGCCCTGACTTGTACCTATATTACACTGTGTATGCTTGAGTTAGTGCTGTGTTGAAAATTTCCCCAGATATTTTTTCGAGCATTCTCATTCAATTGGATAGAAAAGAAATTGCTTTCAAAATGAAATTCAAAGGAGAAGAAATTTCACAGAAATTCTCATGGGCTGGGTTCAGGGTTCTTGTGCTGACCTTACTTAGGAGGTGGCCAAGGAGTGTGCGCAAGAAGTGCCCTGTCTTTCATTGTACAATCATCTCTGTGGCAGCCTATAGCCTCCTCAGCTTCCCACACTTCAGTTAAAGCCCAGGGGAAGACAAAGGCCTTTTTCAGATCAGGAAACACAGGCAGCCTGGGAGGCTGCAGAGAAATTGGGAGATGTGTAATAGAAAGAAAACACACATACGCAGCACCCTTCACCACATCACAGTGATTAGGTAAGCTCAAAAACACCACCAAAATAAATTATAAAATGCCCTGAGAATTATGCAGAAAAGTGGATGCCTTAACACTTACAGCGGTAGCAGAAAAAACAAAAAACTCTTAGGAAAAAAGAAAGAAGCTGTGCTACAACCTCTGCCAATTATGAGTCCTAGCTTCGAGAAACTGTTGGAGAATTTCTCCCCTTGGAGAATTTCGGTGAAATTGTCCCCCAATTTCTCTGCCCACAAATACTCTGGAGAATTTTGCGCTCTAGCTTGAGTATTAATGAATCAGTTATGACAAAGTTTCTGGATTTAGGAAGAATGATCTATGAATAAATGAGTGGTGATTACTTTCATGGTGCGCACAAGATACCGAACTGTCATCTTAAGAGCAAACAAAACCAGTGGCTTTCAGCCTAAGTCTCTGAGACTCTGGCACTACTATGCTGGAGCAGATGTACAAATGAACTTCACAAGGTTTTCCTTTCCACCTGCCCCTACATATGACGTCTGAATGCTGAATAAGCACCTATGCTTTATGGACGTCAATTACAGAGGACAAGAGAGCTTCGGAGGTACTCACTCATCCATATTTATCATCTTGGTGGGTGAGGAGCTGATGACTGGTCAGCTGCTCTTTTTTTCAGTTACAACACTTTGGTTCTCCTACCTCTTTTAAGTTAGAGAGATGGAGCCAGGAAAACAGTGGTACTATTGCATGATTGGATTGTGTAGTAGACAGAATGGGTAGACACAGCTGCTCTGGGATCAGAGAAATAACTTTGGAGAGAGGATTGGGGACAGCAAAATTATTATTTTGCAGGGTGCAGGGAGCAGGGAACTAATGGTTTGTGAGTTTGGCTTTGTGGTTCAATCTCCACCTTTAACTGGTACCCAATTTCTTGTTTGGGGAAAGCTATCTTATTTCCATCTAGTTCAGCACTCTGGGAAACTTACAAATAGGAGATCGGAGCAACAGCATTCCTGTTATTTCTCAGTAGTATGTGACATACCCTCTAAATACACAGATTCTATTTAGCTATAATGGCTGACGGGTGGGTTCCATGGGGTGACTTGTGATGGAGTGAACTGGAGAACCTTAGTGTGGGTGGAGCAAAGGAAAAATGTGGCCAGATGTTGGCACTGGTAGCACTCCCACCTTTGGGGGGCACTATCTGCTGCTGGAATAGACCTGTCCTACCTTTACAGGGTAAAGATATTGTAGGCTGTCTCAGGGCTTAGTCTCCCACAGGACAAGCGAATTATGAAACTGAGATTTTAGGGTCAGTTCACATACGTAACAGAATCACCATTTTCTTACTCAAGAATATAGACAGTCTCAAACTTGCCCATGTTAGAACAGAGATAGAAGAAGCATTATGGCAATTGCTAGTACACACATTATTTGTAACTGTGATTCTCACAAGTTAGAATAAGGTTTGTCATATCCTAACTTCACATGTGCACTGATGGGGTCTGAGCTGATGGTGATGCACCAAAAAAGAGATCTTGGAGTTGTGTTGGATAGCTTGATGAAAACACTGAGCCAGTGTATGGCTGCTGTGAAAGAGGCAAATTCCATGTTCGGATCGTTTGCAAATAAATTGGAAATAAAACTGCCAATATCATAATGCCCTTTTACAAATCTGTGACCACACTTGGAATACTGTGTACAGCAAGGGAACCCGGTGCCCTCCAGATGTTTTTGAATTGCAACTCCCAGCATCTCTAACCACTGGCCATGCCTTCTGGGGCTGATGGGAGTTGGAAACCAACATATGGTGGGCCCATACATTTTCTACACCTGTGTATGCCCTGGCTGTGGGCTGCTAAGATTTGGAGGTGCCGAGATAATGATAAGCCAGATCCAGATTTGCTTACAAGGAGCCTTTATTGAGTACTTACAGCTAGGGGTGTGCGAACCCCACTTACCTGGGTATGCTGGGGGGTCTGCAGGGGGGCAATCCGGTCCTCCCCGGCCGGCTCTGCTCCGCGGCACGTCCGTGGAGCCGCTGGCTGGGGCCGACCACTACCGGATTTCCGAACACAGCCGGTCTGCATCCACAAATGGCGTCCAGCGTAGTGGACACCATTTGTGTCCCTGCACTTTACTGTGATAGGCTACGTAAATCTTTATGTAGCCTATCATGTTAAAGAGCAGGGACGCAAATGGCATAGCGGACGCCGTTTGTGCCCCCAGTCCGGCGATACAGCCATGGTGGCCATATCGCTGGGTCTTCAGAGCCAGCGGCAGGGAGGATCTGCCGGCGAGGACTTCGCGCTGGAAGACAAGGTAGGCGATCCAATTTGCCATGGACTTCAGGGGGTCAGATTCAATAGAATCCAGCCTCACTGGGGTCCGTGGAGGATTTCTCCAACATCCCTACTTACAGCACACAGGCGTACCCAATGGTTGGATCAGGCAGCTTCTCTGAACCTAGAGCCATGAGGTAAAATGGGTTTTATACCACGCATGTCAGCAGTGAGGCAGCATGACAGCAGCAAGCATTGACGTTCATCTGCAACTTTCTCAGCATAGACTAACAGCGCTTGTTCAGAGGGAAAACAATCAGAACTTTTCCAGCACAGCCACCTGTAACTAGGGGTGTACTAAAGTTCCGCCACGGATCTCGGGGAGGCCGAATGCCAGTGCATTCGGCCCCCCGAAATCGGTGGCGGAATGGCCCGCCACCCCCCGGGACGGGACTTACCTTGGGTGGATCTTCCTGCTGCTGCCGCCATTTCCAGGTTAAAAAAACCAAAAAACTAAAAAAACAAAAAAACGTGATGGGCTATGTAAACATTTATGTAGCCTATCACAGCTAGATTTTAAAAAAACACCGTGATAGGCTACGTAAATGTTTACGTTTACGTAAACATTTACGTAGCCTATCACGGCTGACTTAAAAAAACAAACAAAAAAATGCGCGTACGCAAATGGCGGCGGTAGACGCTACGCTATTTGCATTCCCCTTATTTTCGCCGTCTTAGTCTACATAAATGTTTACGTAGACTAAGACGTGCCAAAATAAGGAACGCAAATGGCGGCCGCCGCCATTTGCGTATGTGCGCTTTTTTGTTTTTGTTTTAAATCAGCCGTGATAGGCTACGTAAACATTTACGTAGCCTATCATGGCTGACTGCAGGGACGCAAATGGCGGCAGCTATGGTCGCCGCCATTTGCGTCCCTGCTAGCCAGCGGCCGGATGTCCGGCTGCTGGCAGAGCCGGCCAGCGGCTCCGCAAAATCGCTGCAGAGCACAGCCAGCCGGCCAGGATTCCGGGGGGGGAGAAACGGAGCACCTCCCCCCCGGCGAGGATTCCGGGGGGAGGGACGGAATGCCTCCCCCCCACCATCAGCATAATCCCCATAAGGTAAGTGATGTTTGTACATCCCTACCTGTAACTCAGCATAAACATAGCCTCACTTCTCAGGCACATCCTAGAGGCCCTGATAAGATACTAGCCTTCGTTAGCATGGAATGTGCTGAGGCCGTGCTATTGACCTTTTACTCATCTCACATGCTCAGAGGCCCACTAGCAAGGAAATTGCACCAATAATGAACCTAAGCAAAGCATTATGGACCTCTAGGCCCCTCTAAAACTACAGGTGACTTGGTTACAGGCCTGGGGCCAATACAACCTGGTGTACAGTTCTGGTCACCGCACCTCAAAAAGGATACTGTAGAGCTGGAAAAGCTGCAGAAAAGGATAACCAACATGATCAAGGGTCTGGAGCAACCCTCCAAGAGGAAAGCTTACAATATTTGTTACATTGTTGTAATAGTTTTAGCATGAAACGGTTACAAAAAAGGTAAGTAAGTGGGGCATAATAAATGCTTTTAACATTATGCATGGTGTGCATAAATTGGATAGAGATTTTTCTCCATCTCCTTTACAATACTAGAATCCAGTCGGCTTATCCAATGAAGCCGAATGGAAGGAGATTCAGGTGAGGCAAAAGGAATTACTTCTTTACAGACCAAGAATTTAAATTATGGCAATTACAGCCACAAGATGTAGAATGGCTACCAAGATGGATGGCTTAGAAGTAGATTAAACAAATTCATTGAGGGGAAGACTATCAATGGCTACTAGTCATAATGGCTAGATATATTCTCTCCAGTATCAGACACAATATGCATCTGCATACCTGTTGCTGGGGAACATGAGAAGCAGTGGCGCAGTGGAGGCAGGGCTCACAGGGACGCAGCCCCAGCACTTTTTCATTTGCAGGGGCTATAATGTCATCTGCCACCCTCCTCAGAATTCCCTGTTCCCTCTGAGCTTAGCTGTGATCCTCACTGTAGCTGTGGGGGGAATTTTTCCAAGCAACAATATATTTTCCATGTTGGAATGCAAAGTATTGGTTTGGAACGGGCAATTAAGACCTATTTGCTTTACCAAAGATGTGCTCCTGGTGGAGATGAAAACTCCTAGAACTGGTTTGTTGATATGGATCAACACAGTTGCCTGAAATTTTTGGACTGCCCTTGGAGACTGTCACAATGAGCTCCTCCATTTCCAAATTTACCACTACACCACTGTGTGTGTGTGTGTGTGTGTGTGTGCACGCGTGTATGTAGTTCAATCCAGCTGGGTGTGTGGACGTTTCTGTTGGAGGGCAGGGGGGAAATATAATGAAGGAGCTTAGGGAAGGCTAATGGGTAATGTTGTGCTGCTAAAGGAGTGTTCAAGGGAGATTGTCAGGGTGTTTCTGAGCGCAGGGAGTGGGATAGCAGTTCAGATTCTGAAAGAGAACCATCAGACATGGGGGAGGTGTTTTCCCAGGCTAGTCCAGATATGAGCAGGCCTGCTCCTCAGGTTACAAACATCCAGATGGCTGAGCATGAGGGTCCCTCCACACACACACACCCGTGAGAGGCAGCAAACAGGAGGAGGTGGGGTTTGGGGAGGATGACCTAATAGATGCCAGATGCAGGCGCAGTGCAAAGAGAGAGAAGGCAGGGGTGGAACTTAGACAGTCTACCCAATTGGCATGGCATGAAAAGCTGTGCTTAGAGGCCTCACGACAAGAGAGGGACCTCCCACCCTTAAGTTAGGCTAGCCAGACTGCCTCCCTTTTCAAACGGCGGACAATTCTCGTAAATTCCATTTGAATCCCCTGAAAGCATTTGGATTCCTTTGTAGACAGAGTGTCTCTGACAATTTGCATCTGTATGACCCTGTGAAGTAATGGATTAAAAGCTGTAGACTGAAGCCACTTGTCTGTGTATGTTTGAGCACTGAAGTGAAGTGGAGGCTAAGGGAATCCTGACAGGGATGTTTAAATGAGAAGGGATCTATCCATGAGGGCTGAGTTGAGAGGGCAAAGCTTCCATAGAGTATCATATTTTGAAAACCTAAAATGTTTTGTGTGTGAGTGAGTGGGTGAAAAAGGTTTTCACACCCCTGAATTTTTTTTCAGACATCCAATTGAAATACCACTGCCTTACTCTCAGCTGCACTGTTTTTAAATCCCAGTTGAAGGCTGTATATCTTACAAGGTTATATAATCTTAGAAGGGGGTGTGGCTGTGAGGAGGCGTGGCTGTAACTGTCATGAAGGGACCCTGCACTTCTGAATTTGCCACCACACTACTGATGAGGAGGTGCTATTGCCCTCATGTCCTGCATATGGGCTTCCTATAGGCATTTGGTTGGCCACGGTAGGTACAAAATGCTGGGCTAGATAGATCTCTGATGTGATTCAGAAAGGCTTTTCTTATCTTATGTTCTTATGATTACAGCACCACAGCAATTGTATGTAGGCAGGTACTCATATACTTCCTGTTCACATGCTATTTCCCACATGCAAACACAGGCTGACATAACCTTAGAACTTCCGTATATAGGAAATTCACCAGAAACGTATTCATGAACCCCTAGCTGGAGACCTTAGGTCAAACCCTGATCTGGATTGTCATCACCATGTGCAATGAGATAATCAGGTGTGAGACCAAGAAGCAAACCCTTTGCTACAATCACTTCAAACCTGTGGAATAGCCTCCATCACTCTTGGGGTTTGGGAGGGCATTCAAAACGTAACTACTTTGAAAGGCTTTTGGTTGCAAAGGTGCTTTTGCTGTGGTGGATTATGCTTAAGATCTTGTTCTTTTTAACTGATGGGTTTTTTTTACAAATATTTATTTAATTATATTTTTATAACTGCCAATACCTGAAGCTCTCGGGGTGGTTTAATTGTTTTTAATGTATTGTCCCCATTTTAAACTGTTAAGTGCTTTGAGCTTTAGAAAGAGGGGCTACAAATACTTTAAAAGAACAAAAATAAAATAAATATAAAGTATCGACAAAGTATTGCGTATATGTGCATATTTATTGTCGCATTTCCATTGTAACCTTTGTCCATGAAAATGTACCAACCTTTGTCTTTTATTTTGTAGTCCCCACATGAATAGAACAGGAACGTCCCATCCATAGCAAACAATGATGCTGATGCCATGTGTTTCTTTCTATATTCTAATTATAACTGCATGGTTTTCTTTTCATGTTAAAACAATTCAACAATGTTATAAAAAAAAAATAATTATAATATGCTTGATTGTGGAATGCAGCCATTGTGGACAAAGCTCTTTGACCACGAAGAAATTCTTTACTGTGATTGCAGGTGGGATGGGGAGAGCGAACGAGAAAGGGCACATCTCTTCTCAAATAGATACTGAGCCTCCATGGATTACCTCAAATGATTTTTTGGTGGGAAATGTAAGTACCTGCTGGAACTCTCACAGTGGGTATTTCTCTATACAGCATTACCCCTCTTCCTAAACAATGCAATACAACATAGTGCGCAACTCATTGTTTGTATTGTTTATCAGGAATAGAAGGACCAATTGGTAGGGATGTGGAATTGCCTCTGGTGAAGCACACGTCACGTCAGAGATGAATTTGCCCACTTTGGAAATATTCAGGCTGCCTCAGAATCCAAGATGGTCTGAGCTGAGGCAGGCTGTCTCCAAGGCTTTGAAGCCACTTTGGAGGCTTGAAAGGATTTTCCCCCACCGCCACTAATTTAGCTATTTGTTTTGAATCTCCTCCAAGCTCTCTATAAATGGAAAAAGTCAGGCAGATAAGAGGGGGGAGCCAGTAGAGGCAATCAATCAACGAATCATTTTATTTGTATACTGCTTTTCCATATAGTATACTCAAAGCAGTTCACAACAAAGCATAATGAAAAGCAATACATATACATATTAAAGAAAACTCAAAACATTTTCATAGTAGGTACATGATAAAATATCAATATCAAAACAAATAACTAATAATTCCATAATCGACAAAAACAAAGTGAAATATTCTCTGATCTTGTTAGTTAGAGTAGCAGTAGAGTATAGCTTTTTAAAGTGCTTCAGAGGGAAGCAGGGCCAGTTGTTGATCCCTGGTGTGAGGGCAGGGAGGGCGGAAGTGCCATTCTGAAGCTTCCTATGCATTGTCCGGCATCCACCCCTCACACTCCCAACTTCCCATGGCTAGACAGCCAAAATCAGCTGTCTAACCACGAATGCAGGGCAGCCTGCCCTGCTTTGGATAGGTGGCTGCCTCTGAGTTTTGGCACCTGATCCTATCCTGATAGGATTACGCCCTAAATGTATTATTGTTAATTTCACATCAGTAAATTTGTTTGTTTCTTCATAGTCCTTGGAATAACATAAAATTTGCTTGCTTCTCACAATCTATAGTTAAATGCTGGTCTCAGAAAATAAATGTCCAACTGTTAGCTCACATAGCAACAGTGAAATACTGTGCAGTCACAGATATATTATCTTCATCAGTTAAGGTTTAGTACATTTGACTGAAAGGGCTGAGAGCCACACTGGAAAACAGATTTTTCACACAGACCTCACATTAGGGATGGTGGAGAATTCCGCCTCAGACCCCAATGAGGCTGGATCCCAAGAATCTGGCCCTTTTGGGGCCCGTGGCGGAACAGAGCACTCACCTCCGCCTCCCCTGGAATCCGCCCGGGTCAGCTCCCTCCGTGTGTTGATCCTGCTGAGTTGGCTGCTGGGTACGCATCGCTGGCGATACGGCCAGCCGCCACTGCCATGCCATGCCAAATAGCTTTGCCATAAATGGCTGCATTTAGATTAACCTAACAGCTTTATAGCCGCAAATGGTGTAGTGGACGCCATTTGTGTCCGGAGTTAGTGAGCCCGGCGAAGCGATATGGCACGGCAATGGCAGCTGGCTGTATTGCCAGCAATGTGGACCCAGAGGCCGGCTCCGCAGGATCCCCACGGAGTGGAGCCAGCCCAGATGGATTCTGGGTGGGAGGGATAGATTACCTCTCTCCCCCCGGACCCCCCCCCAGACCAGAAAGTTAGGAGATCTGTACACCCCTACCTCACATACAATTGCCTGCTTATCTGTGAACGTTATATTGAGATTAAGATCACAATAGCAGAAGTTCATAGGTCTGCGTAAAATCATAGAATAGTAGGGTTGAAAGGGGCCTATAAGACCATCAAGTCCAACCCCCTGCTCAATGGAGGAATCTAAGTCAAAGCATCCCTGACAGATGGCTGGCCAGCTTCATCTTGAATGCCCTCCAGTGTGGGAGAGCCCACTACCTTCCTAGGTAATTGGTTCCACTGTCATATTGCTCTAACAGTAAGGAAGTTTTTCTTGATGTTCAGCCAGAATCTGGCTTCTTGTAACTTGAGCCCATTATTCCATGTCCTGCACTCCGGGATGATCGAGAAGGGATCCTGGCCTTCCTTTCTGTGACAGCCTTTCAAGTACTTGAAGAGCGCTATC
This sequence comes from Heloderma suspectum, assembly GCF_057233095.1. Taxonomy (NCBI): domain Eukaryota; kingdom Metazoa; phylum Chordata; class Lepidosauria; order Squamata; family Helodermatidae; genus Heloderma; species Heloderma suspectum. The sequence continues at coordinate 71,693,355 of NC_139460.1, read as the reverse complement.
ATATCTCCCCTCAGTCTTCTCTTCTCAAGGCTAAATATGCCCAGTTCTTTCAGTCTCTCTGCATAGGGCTTTGTTTCCAGTCCCCTGATCATCTTCGTTGCCCTCCTCTGAACCTCTCCAGCTTGTCTGCATCCTTCTTAAAGTGTGGCACCCAGAACTGGACACAGTACTCAAGATGTGGCCTACCAGTGCTGAGTAGAGGGGAACTAGTACTTTCCAGGATTTGGAAGCTATGCTTCTATTAATGCAGCCAAAAAATCATTTGCCTTTTTTGCAGCCACATCACATTGTTGGCTCATATTCAGCTTGTGATCGACAACAATTCCAAGCTCCTTCTCACTTGTAGTGTTGTTGAGCCAAGTATCCCCCATCTCGTAACTGTGCATTTGGTTTCTTTTTCCTGGGTGCAGAACTTGGCATTTATCCCTATTAAATGGCATTCTGCTGTTTTCTGCCCAGCACTCCAGCCTATTTTAAGATCACTTTGAATTTTGTTTCTGTCTTCCAAGGTATTAGCTATCCTGTCCAATTTTGTGTCATCTGCAAATTTGATCAGCATTCCCTATACCTCCTCCTCCAAATCATTAATAAAAATGTTGAAGAGCACTGGGCACAGGACTGAGCCCTGCAGTACCCCGCTCATTACCTCTCCCCAGTTTGAGAAGATCCCATCGATAAGCACTCTTTGAGTCCGATTCTGTAGCCAACTGTGGATCCACCGGATCGTTGTTTCATCTAGCCCACTTTGAGCTAGTTTGCTCATCAGGATATCATGGGGCACTTTGTCGAAAGCTTTGCTGAAGTCGAGGTATATGATGTCCACAACATTCTCACAGTCCACAAGGGAGGTGACCTGATCAAAAAATGAGATCAGATTCGTCTGGCAGGATTTGTTCTTGACAAATCCATGTTGGCTTCAAGTAATCATTGCATTGTCTTCAAGATGCTTACAGATTGTTTTATAATCTGCTCCAGAATTTTCTCAAGGATTGATGTCAGACTGACTGGTCTGTAGTTTCCAGGTTCCTCCTTTTTACCCTTTTGGAAGATAAAGACAACATTAGCCCTCCTCCAATCATCCAGCACTTCACCCGTCCTCCATGATTTCCCAAAGAGAATAGACAGCTGTTCTGAGAGTTCTTCTGCCAGTTCCTTTATTTCTCTAGGATGCAGTTCATATGTCCCTGAAGATTTGAACTCACTCAAAGTAATTAGATGTTCCTTGATCATATGACTATCTATCTCAAGCTGCAATCCTGCCCCTTCAGCCTGTACTTCGCCTTTGCCCGGGGGGTCATAGACCCTCTTATGGGAGAAGACTGAGCCAAAGTAGGAATTGAGCGCTGCCTTTCTTTGTCATCTGTTATCATTTTGCCATCCTTATTTAGTAGTTGAACCACCATTTCTTTCCTCTGTCTTTTACTATGCATGTTTATGAAGAAAGCCTTTTTGATGCTTTTAGCATCCTTCGCTAACCTCAGCTCGTTCTCAGCTTTAGCTTTCCTGATGCCATCCCTGCAATTCTGTGCTACCTGCCTGTACTCTTCCTTTGTAGCTTGTCCTTCCTTCCACTTCCTATATGTGTGCTTTTTTGTTTTCAGGTCATCTCTAAGCTTTTTGTGAAGCCACATTGGCTTCTTCTGTTGTCTTCCACCTTTTCTTCTTGTTGGAATTGTTTGTAATTGTGCCTTGAGAATTTCCTTTTGAAAAAACTCCCACCCATCTTGGACTCCTTTTCTTATTAGAGTTTCTTGCCATGGGACCTTACTTTTCATTGTTCTGAGTTTATTAAAATCAGCTTTCCTAAAATCCAGGCTACGCATTTGGCTACACTCGGCTTTTGCTTCCTTTATAACCAAGAACTCAAGTATAACATGGTCACTTTCCCCCAGAGGTCCCGTAACTGCTGCTTTATCCACTAAGTGACTTCTGTTGGTTAGGATCAAGTCAAGGATAGCTGATCCTCTAGTTCCTTCCTCTAATTTCTGTAGGAGGAAATTATCAGCAACACAAGTCAGGAATTTCTTGGAGGGGCCATGTTTTGCAGAATTTGTCTCCCAACAAATATAGGGGAAATTGAATTCATTATCTGCACCAAAAATATTTTATACAGACAATTTTCTTGAGTGAGAAGCCTTCACCATCCACAGAATTGAACAGCTCAAATGGAAAATTGGTAGCTGGGAAGCTGTATAAGGTCAGTCATTGCTTTATGCTAATTTTTTTCCTTCCTTTGCAGAAGTGATTCACCATGTTTTCAGATCCTATTTGGACTGAAATTCAGATCACATGCTGAAGCTTCCCAGTGAGACTTCCTAGTGAGGAACCAATATCATTTGCATATTATAAAGACTTCCTGGGAGCTTTTGGTTGAAAAAAATATTCATGATCTAGATCTCTACATGCATCCAGTCCTGACTGCCACACTTTAAGAAAGATATAGAGAAATTGGAATGGGTTCAGAGAAGCACAATAAAGATATTCAGTGATATAGAAAACAAGTTGAAACAAGTTGGTAGGAATAGGTTAAGTTTAGCATAGAGAAGAGAAGGGGACATGCTAACACTCTTCAAATATCTGAATAGCTGTTACATAGAAGAGGGCAAGAACTTGTTCTCTGCTGCCCCAGATGGCAGGACTAGATCTTGTTACAAGAGCGTATATTTCAGTTGAATATTAGGAGAAATGTCTTGAAGGACCAGTTCAACAACAGAACCAATTGCCCAGAGGTGTGGTGGGCAGGGGGTTGGACTAGGTCTAAAAGACCCCTTCCATCTCTGTGATTCTATAATCTTAGATGCAATTGCCTAGAACTGCACCCCTGTTCCCATTCTGCCCTCCTGAACATTTAAGCATAATTATTAAACTGGACACTGAGTTGGGCTGGCATGCAGATTTGATGAAGCTAAAACACAATTAGAGCATCATGTAATGGGGCCAGTGATACCATATTCACTTTGACATTGTAATGCTGCAGCAGGAGCAAAGGGAAGCAATAGTGCAACATCCGAAGAATATAATGTTGCACAAGCAGCCATTGTTGAAACAGTTCAACCGGCTGGTGGAAGAGTCTGTGCATCCCAGTTTAGGAGGTTTGGCCAGTCCTCAGATTTGCAGCATACATTTAAAGACAAACACTACACAAGTATAGGGATGGTGGAGAAATCCGCCACAGACTCCAATGAGGCCAGATTCTTTAGAATCCGCCCCCCCCCCCGAGTCCGCGGTGGAACGGACTGCTCCCACCCGCCACCCCACGAACTAAGGTCGTGACAGACCCTACCTGGCACCGGCCGGTCCAGGTCTGTCCTCTTCGTTTCGCAGCTGCAAATGGCATCTGATGTAGTGGATGCCATTTGCGTCCCTGCCCTTTGCCATGATTGGCTACGTAAATATTTACATAGCCTATCACGGCAAAGAGCGAGGACGCAAATGGTGTAGAGGACGCCATTTGCGTCCCTGCTCTTTTTGTGACTGGTGGAGAGGAACCAGCCGGGGAGGATTCTGGGGGGAGGGACGGATTGCCTCCCCCCCAAGCAGACCCCAGAGCGGACTGGTAAGTGGGATTCGTACACCCCTACACAAGTAGTCTTTTTATAGCTGCAGTGTGTACCTCATCATTTCTGCATTTCAGGGATGTTCAATACCAGTGGCCATAACTAGGAGTGAAACAAAACATTCACCCTCGATTTGCTATCTCATTTTTAGGTAGCAAATTGGGACTGGCCTTTTCAGGAGTCACTATTAGACCCCCAGGATTATTTATGCAGGGAAAGAATGTTTACAATTGCACTGGGGTGAGGATCTTCTTACATTTCCATTTCTTGCCACCACCATTCTTCCTTTCCGGAGGTACTCTGGGAAGGAAGAAGGTCAGTAGCTGCCCTGCCACTGCTAATGTGTTGCTGAAGCCACCAGTAGCTTTAAGAAGTATTTTAGAGAAGGAAAGGAAAAGGGGGGAAAGGTAAGAAGCCTCCCTACAATAACTGTAAACTCTCTTCCCTCCCCCAACCAAATTGTTTCACCGTTCCTTTTCTCCTTTTGAGGCTGTATTGCCAAAGTGATTTGGTTCTTGATTTTACCTAAGATAAAGAAAACCAAGAAGGCAAGATGGCTGTCTCCTGAGACTCTGGAAGCAGCCCAAGAAAGAAGGAAAGCAAAAGGCAACAGCGATAGGGGGAGATATGCCCAATTAAATGCAAAATTCCAGAGGTTAGCCAGAAGAGATAAAGAATTATTTTTAAACAAGCAATGCACGGAAGTGGAAGAAGATAATAGAAAAGGAAGGACAAGAGACCTCTTCCAGAAAATTAGGAACATCGGAGGTAAATTCCAGACAAAAATGGGTATGATCAAAAACAAAGATGGCAAGCCCCTAACAGAAGCAGAAGAGATCAAGAAAAGGTGGCAAAAATATACGGAAGATCTGAATAGGAAGGATAATAATATCGGGGATAGATTTGACGGTGTGGTCAGTGAGCTAGAGCCAGACATCCTGAAGAGTGAGGTTGAATGGGCCTTAAGAAGCATTGCTAATAACAAGGCAGCAGGAGATGATGGTATCCCAGCTGAACTGTTTAAAATCTTGCAAGATGATGCTGTCAAGGGGATGCATGCCATATGCCAGCAAATTTGGAAAACACAAGAATGGCCACCAGATTGGAAAAAATCAACTTATATCCCCATACCAAAAAAGGGAAGCACCAAAGTATGTTCAAACTATCGAACAGTGGCACTTATTTCACATGCCAGTAAGGTAATGCTCAAGATCTTGCAAGGTAGACTCCAGCAATTCATGGAACGAGAAATGCCCTCACCCGGCGCCAGCTTGTCTGGCTAAAAGGGGGGGGCCATTGCGGGCGGGTGGGGTGACATGACGCAGGGGACTTTGATTGGTGCACCCCAGTGGCACCACCATGCAAGGAGGGGCAGGCTGAGTTGCCTTAAACTCAGCCCCCTTCAAACTCAGCAGTCTGGCTCAACGCAGCTAGAGAGAACTACAGCTCCGCCACAAACGACGAAGGACACCGGCCTGCTGGAGACCGGTGTCCTCATGCATGCTGAGGGCCCCGGTTCTTGAGGCTGCAGTGCGCCCGCCCCCTCTTTTCTTCTCGGTCACGACGAGGGACTTTGGCCTGCTGGAGAACGGCTTCGTCCTCGTTCCAGCCGCCTGGACCCAGCGTGCTTCTGCGCGCCAAAATCTTCGCTTGGTGATATTGTTTGCCTCCCTCCCTCCTTCGCTGGCTCCTTTCCTCTCGCCCGCCCGTCCACTCGGTCTCCTCGTGTACTTGCTCTCCTGCCCGCTCGCCCGCGCGCTCGCTCAACCCTCCCGCCCACTTGATCGCCTGCCCGCCCGCCCGCCCGCTTGCTCAACCCACCAGCCTGCCTGCCCGCTTGCTCACTCGCTCACCCTGCCCGCACGCCCGCCCGCTTGCCTGACGGGCCTGCCGGCCGCCGGGCCAGCTCACGGCCTGCCTGCCGGCCTGTCTACCCAGCCACCGGCCTTGCCGGCCTCTTCCTCATCGCCTTGCCGGCCTCCCTGAGGTGTTGCTCCCAGCGGGGGGTGTCGGTGGGCGGGTGAGCACGGCGCCGGTGTTTGCCAGCGGCAGCGCTCCAAGCGACGGTCTGACTGCCCCCCCCACTGGTCAGCTGAGCCTGCCTGTTGGAGGGGCGCCTGGCTGCTGAGCCGAGTCGGGGCGTGTATATCACAGCCCGATTGGTCGCCTCCCATGGGCTTGGGACGTCTCCCCCTCCCACCCAATAAATAAATAAATAATAAAAAAAAAACTAGGAAGAGCTGCGGCTCAGTGGTAGAGCACATGCTTGGCATGCGGAAGGCCCCAGGTTTAATTCCCAGCGTCTCCAGGTAGGGCTACAAAAGAATCCTGCCTGAAACTTTGGAGATCTGCTGCTGCCAGTCAGTGTCAACAATTCTGTGCTAGATGGACCCAGGGTCTGACTCAGTATAAGGCAGCTTCCTATGTTTGTATGAAAAGAAAGCTTTAATTAAATAAATAATAATATTAATATTAATAATAATAAAAATTCATTAAATTACGATTATTAAATATTTAATTAATAAAATTGCGTAACAGCAGCGACTGCCTGTTTGGTGCCTCCCGTGACAGGGTGCCCTCGGCTGTGGGCGCCCACGCTCAAATGCAGCTCCATCACCTTTGGCCCCTGGCTGCGCCTCTTGAAAATCTGATTTTCTATCTAAACGGTAGTGCAGCGCTCCCATCTTCATCCCCAGGCCTCTCTGTCTCGGACTGGAACTCATACCCGCAGATCCTAAGACTGTGGGGTGGCTGCCTATTGTCTGGGGTGCCCAGTGGTTTTATTAACTCTTTGATGGTGTCAAGAGCTCCTTGGAGGCCTCTCTCAGTCTAATCCAGTAGCCAAGTCGAGACATAGACAAAGGGATTCTTTTCAAAGATTTATTCTTCCTTTGCAACTTAACAACTCTACAGGAATCAACTAGATCTGAGCAGCAGCATCGCTATGTCCTAAGTTGGAACAGTTGGTCCCCGTTTGAAAAGCAATTACTGGCAGACCCCTGAATATAAGGACTAGGGAGAATCCCCCCCCCTTTTCCCTTAGATCCTCGGGGCGCAGCCGTTGAGTGCGCGCCTTCACTAAGTCTGCTATCTGTGCTCGGTCACTCCCTTGACTGCTAACTAAAACTAGGAATGTGGGGGGGAGGAAACTCCGTCAGCTGTTGGTCCTGGGAAAGAGGAGCGCGCTCCTCTCCCAGGAGCGACTGCTCTTCCTCAGCATTAGAACTACTCTGGGATTCTATGGGCTCAGTGTCCACCCTGACAGATAGCTTGCTTAATTCACCTCCTGCATCATGCCCCCTAAGAAGGGCCAGGGTGGTAAGAAAGGGAATGGGAGGGCCCCGCCCCCCCTCCCCAAAGTCCGCTGCCAAGGCCCGATTCTGACTCTGATGTGGACGCAGACCCGGTACTGGCATCAATTTTTTCTCGTTTGGAAGCTGCTGAGCGTTCCTCGGGGATCCCTCCTCCTCCCCTGGCCAGGCACAAAAAAGCCTCAGTGGTCCAGCACAAGCGAACATGACAGCAGACCCAACGCTCGTTGCTCCTTTCTATTTCAGATCGCCTGGACGCTATTGAGGCATCCACCTCCTCTTCATCGGCTCTTCCAGAAGGCTCACCGCCTTCAGCGGAGCTCCTCCCTTCTGCTGCCTCATCTTCCCTGGGCGCATAAGCAACAACCTCGTTTTTTTTTTCCAGCTGGGGATCAGAGTGTGCCCACGATTGGTACAGCTCGTCTCTGGGTTCAGGGCACCCGGACGCCACTGAGGCCTCCATCTCGCCTTCGCAGGTTCACCATGGCAGCACCCCACCACTGTAGGCAGTCCACCTTCCTGCGGCATCTCCGTCAGCAGTGATCCAAGCAACATCCTCCTCCTTGGGGTTTCGCCCAGGCGACACAGCACACCTGAAGGCGGTCCGCCCTCATGAGGCATCTCCATCAGGAGCAATGCAAGTGGTACCGCCTCCCTTGCTCCCGGGGACCCAGACACGGCTGCCCTGGATATGGGTGAGATGACTGCACCTCACCCCAGTTGTTCAGACGGGTGACCCTTAGGGCTGTGGGGTTGCTGCCTTAGCCTACCTACCTGGGGGCAGCTGTCCCTCCCAATGTCATCTCCCTATATGGCGCTCGGGCCGCCTGCAGCTCCGTCAGTCACACCCCAGTAACCCCAGCCGCTTAATGCATCATCTTACAGGGTTTTTTCCTGGATTAAGTAGGATCCCTCGCCTGCCCCCGCCCGTTTTGGACATCCATGTAAGGGGCATATCAGATCCTTACGCTAATCTGGTGAGTTGTATTGTCACCAGGGCTACTCCTTCTCGTAATGTCTTTCGCCCGAGGAGGTGTGCAAATGGCTTGTTTAGGCCTCTCGCAGGAGGGCCGCCATTGCCCTTCTCTGCATAAGGACCTGTTTGACCAGGACCTTTCACCCCAATTTGTCTCCTTCCCAGCTGGGGTCGGCAACAGATCTGGCAGTGGCCACATTCACCGGGTGGTCTCCCGCACTGGCCCTCGGCCTATGGCGGGTCCACTGCTTCAGCACTGCTATCTGTGCTGGGAGTAAAGCCCCAAGGGCACATGCTCCCAGGACACGTGCAGTTTTCATTGTGAATGCTCCCTTGTAGCAGTCAGCACTGTTGCACCTCTTGTCCAATGCTCGGGGAGGGGAGGGTCCCCTTGGTAAAGCCGAGGCAGTAGGAAGCTTTGGATGGCCAATGCCTAGTAAGGTTGGCGCCGATACTCCGGCTTTAAGACACTACCCAACTGGGGGAACGCGTCTTAACTTGGAACACTGTTTATGCTAGGTTCTAGGGCCCCCTAGCATTTTTTCTTTAGGTCAACATAAACCATCCCTACCTCGTAAGCAACATTTCTCCTCGCTAGGCGTCGACAGGTTCAGGAGAGGTTAACAATGCAGTACTGGCAGAAGGGTTTTAGCCCCCCCCCTTTTTTCCACACCCCGTTAGTATTCTAGGGATCTCCCTTCTCGAAATGGTGCCCAGGAAATCCTCTAGGGAGTTTATCCTGATTCGTAACCTCTCTTTCCCGAGGGCCAGTCAATTATCACGAGATCCTTGATCATCTCTGCTCAGTGTGTCACACCTCTTCGATGAAGCAGCTGTCTTTGTCTGGGATCCCGGCCATGGGTCCCTGATGGGCATGTGCTACATGGAGTCCAAAGATGGTGGTCATTCTTCTGACCTAATGCAAGTATTGCTTCCCCTTTTCTGTTACTTCGGTGCCCCTTAGCTCACAAAGGCTGAGGGCCTGTCTCCCACAGCAACATTCGGTGAAGCCAATCCGATACCCTTAGGTGTTATTCTCACCTCCCTCAGGACAATTTTCAGGTCCGTTAGGCACAGCTCCAATTAGTTATACATCAGGCATGGCTTCAACTTAGTAGGGCTTTAATGGCACCTCCTTTCAGAAGCGTGAGCCTCTCCTGAAAGCCGGACTGCGGACTCATATGGTTCCGCCCCTACCCCAAGGGGTTTCAGATTCTTAGGGCAGGTCCAATCGTGCAGTGGGTAAAGGCCTGTAGAGTGGAGGCTGCCGCCCCCGCCAAGCACATTGAGGGATAACCTTATAGCCAAGTCAGTAACCCCCCCCCTTCGCTATGACAACATGACCATGTTATTCATTCTCCGTCCTCCCGAAATTGGAGGGTCATGTCATGTGTCAGTGTGTTCGCGCTCCAGAGTCAGTATTACAACATCTGGTTCTGGGTACACCATGTGCTGGGTTAGGCAAACCCAATTGTCGATGCCTTGTCATGAAATTAGGTCAACATCTTCCGGGCCTTAGCCCCGTGGGTGCTCCATTCCCAGATCCCATCCTTGCAGTACTATGGGAGATCGGGATACTGAAGCCAGGCATGCCAGCGTGCATTCCATGGCTCTCCGTACAGGAGCCGCCTGTGACAGAGCAGGGTGTGTGTGCAAAACCTCAGCGATAGGATTCATGGCCCTTATCTATAGATCATTGGCCACAATTTCACGCCTCCATAAGGAACAACAGACTATTTGGGACCATAAGTCGCAAGCTGGCCATTTAGCCTTCCAGTCCACAAAGGTGGGTTTCACTGACTCCATGTCAGAATTTAGGTTTCGGCGTGCAAGATAGTGTTGGGCACAGATGTTTGCCTGCATTAGTAAATTAACCACCCTCTCTCTCCAGATACCCCTTTCGGGCTCCGGGGGTAATGGCCCTCCATTTGAGCTTTCCAATAAGACGTTTCCCTGTTCCAAGTAGCAGCCCTAACGGAATGCAGGGTTGGTCTGGGCTCACAAGGCCGACTTGTCCCGGAGGGCCTTGATTTGCTGCAAGGTACAGGTCTGGCCCAAAGTAATCCATTTACCTATTTGGTGATCAAATTGATCGGCATGGCAAGGGCACGGCAGTGGCCCACAGCCAAACGCAAGTCAACGGATTATGCTCTGGCGGCACCTTATGGGTTTTATGGCATGCCACGGGTCTGAGGAGGGGCCTCCGTTTTTATCACTTCAATGGCTTGCTGTTGACTTAAGGGCAATTGTGTAGTTTCCCTTAATGTGCTTCTTCCTGAGACCAGCAGACTCATTGTACGCCGGTACGGGTGCTCTTACATGGGCACGTTTTGATGTCTGGAGCTGCATGAAGAGCTTGTATGTCTTCTTCAGAATTCAGCTTCTGTCACCCTGTCACATTAAGATCCAGTGGCTCCATAGACGTGGCATACGGTGGGAGTCCCCTCCTCACTCTGTCCCACCAAGTTTGTCAGTTTTCCTCCGCAGGTCCAGGTGCTGCACATTGGAGGGAATGACTTTGGCTGTAAGCCAGGCGAGGACCTGATGGACCAGGCCTTGGTTGAGATACAGGTGGTCCGGCATACCTGGCCGGAAGTAGCCTATTGCAGCCCTCACTGCTCCCATGGATCAATGGGAAGGAATGGAATGACGTTGCCAGTGGCAGGGCACGTTGGAAAGTGCACAGAGAAATGGCTTATTGCCAGGTGAATAAGGTGATGGATGCACCACCCGCCAGGGAATTCTGTGGACATGGAGGGAACGTTACAGGTAGGACGGTGTCCGCCTGTCTCATTTAGTGAATAACATATGTCTGTCTGATCTGCAAAGGGGCCTGCGGGAAGTTCTTCTGCGCAGGTGGGGGGAGTTTCACAAGCTCTAGGCTTGTGACTCCTGTGGCGGTTAGGACGGGCAAAACAGGAAAGTAGGGATGGTGTGCATGCAGAGGCACCTTATGGTGACAGGTGACGCCTGAGGCCCCCCCGAAGGGTTGTGTGGCTCGGCGGGGGGATAAGGGTTGCCTGGGAGACCAACCCTACTCACTCACCCAGGTGTTTCGCGGCACCGGGTTGGGGGTGACACCGGAAGGTCTACCTCCCCCAGAAGGGGCAGTCCGGAGGGATGGCGAAATCACCGCCACCCCTCAGGCTGGGTATGTTTTCGCCCAAGAAGTGCCAGCTAGCCGCTGACACAGTTAGATGCCCGTCCTAGTTACCCCTTTGCAGCTATTTCAATAAATGTGGCCCAATTTTCAACCCAAGCTTGTTGTCTGCATCTTCTTTAACCCATCTCCGCTCGCAATTGCCAGATGTACAAGCTGGGTTTAGAAAAGGCAGAGGAACTAGAGACCAAATTGCCAATATCCGCTGGAGAATGGAGAAAGCCAGGGAGTTTCAGAAAAACATCTCTTTCTGTTTTATTGACTATTCGAAAGCCTTTGACTGTGTGGATCATAACAAATGGTGGCAAGTTCTTGGTGGGATGGGGATACCAAGTCATCTTGTCTGCCTCCTGAGGAATCTGTATAATGACCAAGTAGCAACGGTAAGAACAGACCACGGAACAACGGACTGGTTTAAGATTGGGAAAGGAGTACGGCAGGGCTGTATACTCTCACCCTACCTATTCAACCTGTACGCAGAACACATTATGTGATGTGCTGGGCTTGATGAAGCCAAGACTGGACTTAAAATTGCTGGAAGAAACATTAACAATCTCAGATATGCAGATGATACCACTTTGATGGCTGAAAGTGAGGAGGAGCTGAGGAACCTCATGACAAAGGTGAAAGAAGAAAGTGCAAAAGCTGGGTTGCAGTTCAACCTCAAAAAACCCAAGATTATGGCAACCAGCTTTGATTGATAACTGGCAAAAAGAGGGAGAAAATGTAGAGACAGTGACAGACTGTCTTTCTAGCGCAAAGATTACTGCAGAAGCTGACTGCAGCCAGGAAATCAGAAGACGTTTACTTCTTGGGAGGACAGCAATGACAAATCTGGATAAAATAGTTAAGAGCAGAGACATCACACTGACAACAAAGGTCTGCATAGTTAAAACAATGGTATTCCCCGTAGTAACCTATGGCTGCAAGAGCTGGACCATAAAAGGCTGAGCGAATGAAGATAGATGCTTTGGAACTGTGGTGCTGGAGGAAAATTCTGAGAGTGCCTTGGACTGCAAGAAGATCAAACCAGTCCATACTCCAGGAAATAAAGCTAGATTGCTCACTTGAGGGAATGATATTAAAGGCAAAACTGAAGTACTTTGGCCACATAATGAGAAGACAGGATACCCTGGAGAAGATGCTGATGCTAGGGAAAGTGGAAGGCAAAAGAAAGAGGGGCCGACCAAGGGCAAGATGGATTGATGATATTCTGGAGGTGACAGACTTGACCTTGGGGGAGCTGGGGGTGGCAACGGCTGACAGGAAGCTCTGGCGTGGGCTGGTCCATGAAGTCACGAAGAATTGGAAGCGATTGACCAAATAAACAACAACAACAAAGGCAGATCAAGGCAGGCAGCTGTCCTAAGGCTTTATTGGCCAACATAAATATTACAAAATAGACCCACTGGGTTTTATCCATGGCATATATGAACACCAGCAATTAATTCAACCGATCTGAAATTATGGTGTGTCCCCCAGGCAAAGGCATGACACCTTCTTTCCCTTGGTGGACTGGGTCTCCTTCCATGTTGTAGTTACAGCTAAGGATGGATGAAAGTCCCTTACCTGGTCCCACAGCTGTTTTCAGTGGGGGGTGGAGGCGCTCCGTTTCTCCCCCCAAAATTCTTGGCGGGGGGGGAGGCGCCCCGCCCCTCCCGGCCAAAATTCAGGCCGGGGGGGAGGTGCCTCATCCCTCCCCGCTGAAATTCTGGCCAGGGGGGAGTGCCCCGTCTCCCCGGCCGCAAAATAAAAAAGTAAACTGTAAAAAAAAAAAACCCAAAACGTGATAGGCTACATAACAATTTACGTAGCCTATCACGGCTAGATTTTCAAAGTCAGCTGTGATAGGCTATGTAAATCTTTACGAAGCCTATCACGGCTGACTTTGGAAAAAAAAAAAGCACATACGCAAATGGCGGCGCCCATGGGCGCCGCCATTTGCATTCCTTATTTGGGCACGGGTAGTCTACGTAAAGATTTACATAGACTACGGTGAAAATAAGGGCAAAGCAAATAGTGTTGCCCTTATTTTCGCCGTGGTCTACGTAAATCTTTACGTAGACTACCCATGCCCAAATAAGGAACGTGCCCATGGGCGCCACCATTTGCATATGTGCTTTTTTTTTTTTTTCAAAGTCAGCCTTGATAGGCTACGTAAAGATTTACGTAGCCTATCACGGCTGACTTTGAAAATCTAGCCGTGATAGGCTACGTAAATCGTTACGTAGCCTATCACATTTTTTGTTTTTTTTTACTTTACTGGGAAATGGTGGCAGCCGGTCGGAAGACTGGCCGCCGCCGCCGCCGAAACGCCGCCGGGACCCGCCGCCGAGAGGGACATTCGCCAAAGGTAAATCCCATCCCGGGGGGGGGGGCGGGGGGTGTCAGAGAATTTCCCCACCAATTTCGGGGGGCCGAATCATTGGCATTCAGCCTCCCGGAGATTCGTGGAGAAATTCTCCGACATCTCTAGTTACAGCACCTCTCCGGCTCCAGTGGTCTGGAATTCCAGAGGCAAGAAGAAGAAGAGAGGCAGCAGTGAAGTCAGCAGCTTTTGGTGGTAGACTCTCACACCAGGCATCCACTGGCAACCTCCCTTCCTGTTTCTCCAGCTGTCTTTTACAGTCCATTAGCAGGGCCTTTCATGCAGTCTGTCCTGTAGGCTTAATCCATTCCACCTGTGCTGATTGCCTACACTTGTGGGAAATGCAGCATCACCACCCAGTCCTAGTAGTCTCTGCTTAAAGGCAAGCAACCCTATAGCTTGGCAGTTTCTAAGAGCTGCTGTGTCCAAGCTTTTTCCTTGGGAGTAAAGGCATGAAGGGAAGCTGTGACAGGTCACACCTGACTCCTTGAAGTACAATTCGTCTTCCGGTAGGTTCCCAATACACAGGCTTCACCCTGAAATGTCCACCCAAAATTAGGTATACTCTACAAATAAAATGAAAGAAGACCTAGGTTACATGAAAATATATAATAAAAGAAGAGGTCAACAGTTTCATTATATATGTTCACTATAGTTATATGTAAAATGTGCATAAAATGTGTTGTTTGTTATTTTACATTCTGACTGTGTGAGAGAGTACCTGAAACAACACAATTTTCAGACTGGGTAATGACTGGCTTAAATAATACATTATTTTTTGAGACAAGTAGAATGAATCCAAACAAAGAGTTTGTATATCACAATCAGATGCTATTTTGTTTTCAGGACTCAGGAATGTTTCAACCATTATATAAAGCATGCATGCTACAAATGTGGGTTTTAACAATGCATATATGACATATGTATGTACACCAGGGACCTAGGATTGGCCATGACTCCCCACTGTGTGTGTACACATGGTAGAAATGGAAAATATGTGTTTCCCACCATGTAATAAAGTGGTGTTCAGTTTGCACTGCAGACTTTCATCTCTGGGTTTAACAAAATGGAAGATCAAATGTATAACTGAAGGAAACTTCTCACTGAGCATCAGTGGAAAGCGCCCCCTTCTTTTCTACAGTTAGGCCTGTGGGAAGGTAGAAATTGCAGCAAGGACCTGAAGAAAATACCTCATTTGGCAAGTATTTTGGGTATACACAGTTCAAAGTCTTATGAAGCACTGGATTTGGGCCCTGTAATCTCATGAAACCTTGGCCAAGAGGAATTGACAGACCCTGTATAACGGCAGTTCCCACCTTGAAGTGAGGTATTTTACTGCAACATGCCCACTGGGGTAAAGGTACAGAATGGATTAAGGCAGTTACTCTTTACAGAACCCAGTAAGATTTTTTTTTTTTTTTAATGCTAGCCTTGATTGACTATAGGGCTAGACAGTTTTCTTGTCTTCTTAGTTCTCCCTGGTGTGGATTATGATTTTTGACTTGGCTGATTTGTTTCAATTGTTCCTAAATTAGCCACAATGGGCTTTCAAGGGTTTCACCATTGCCCCCCCCCCCCCGGGGCCTTCATGAAGTAAGCCCTCACTACTGGAAAAGCTGCATGGGCTGACATTGTGGAGACACAGTGGTGGCAGAGAGGTATGCTTTCAGCACCACAGTGTAGATCCTCAAATGGGTTCTAGCCTTTGTTCGGTTGAGTTTACCAGTAGCCTTTTGCTATTCATACCCCAGTTTTTAACTGTAGCGTTTCCAAGTAGAAGTCATTGCCATGACAGGATTACCAGCGAAAACTGCTGGAAATTCCTCCAAAAAACTCCAGATCTATCACCTGGGGAGGAAGGGGAGAGAAGGAGCCACTGAAATTGACTTCTGCAGGAGTTAGATGTCAAACATAAAGTTCAACCCTAATCTAACAGTGATCTGTCTATGAAAACAGAATTTGCTCTCCTACCCATCAATCACTTTCCCTTAGCCGAGCAACAAACACCAGGTCTAGAGTATATCTAGCCATATGCATTGGCCCTGATATGAGACAGCCCATGGCTGTCATGGAGACCATGAAATCCTGAGTTGCTTCATGCAATGTAGTCTCGGTTTGTATTTTGAAGTTCCTCAAAGCAAAAGCTTCAGGGTCCTCCACATCACTTCCAAGTAGGGATGGATGAATTTATCAATTTTGGTTTCTTTCAGTTTCTATTTTTTTCCAATCTTAAGTTCATGTTGTCCTCTTTCACATCAGTTTGTGAATTTCTTCAAGTCCACACAAAAATTCATATGAAGTGTCATCTGCATGTCTGCTAAAGTATGCATTTTTGTATGCAGATTTTCCTAATGCATTCTTGTAAACACTTTCCCCTAATATACACATTTTTGTGTGTATTTTTTTAGAATTGCATTACAAAATTGGAAAAAGTGTGGATATTGAAGGATAGCTGCATTTCAGTTCATGTATTGGTTCAGGATGGGCAGATTAGTTAGGTTTGCATTAAATACAAAAACAACAGCAGCAGTACCCCCCCCTCCCAGAGTTACCCCTACCCCCATCCCTATCTCTGAGACCACCTCTATCACCTTAGGCAGAGAGACTGTTAGGAAGTGGGGTTAGGAGACTATCCAGAACCATATCGGAGGTTGCAGCGAAAATTGGCAAATATATCCTCTCCCCACCCTTTCATGTACACATGCCTCTGTTGGATCACAGCCCCTTCTATAAACAGAAAGAGCCTTCCCAAACAAAATTATCGCTTTGGTTCATGGAAGCTCTGTGATGGATCCAAGCCATTCTGTTATATTAATTTATGTATGAGTTTGGGCCTGCTTTTATTCCATGCTGAACTTTTGTTTATTTATTAAAGGAATTTAAATCCAGCTGTTACAGTCAATGCCTTTCATATCCCTATATATCCTACATAATGCATAATTTCTGGCTGGATTAATTAATTCTTTTCAATTTAGGTAATGATCATAAACACACTCAAAACTTAGTGCTACTTAATAAAAGGTAGTTACAATTAAGTAAATGCACAGGATTGAGATGTCAAATACACAGATTTTCCAGTAATAAGCATCATTTAATAAAATAAGTAACATGGGAAAACTAAATATAATTTTTAACATAGTTACCAGTTTTAGTAAAAGAAGTGCTTCTTTAAATAAAACAGTGGGCTAATGAATTCCATTTGTAAAATGACTAAAAGAACATCAGCATTAAATCTCCAAATCCCTATATTAAAATAACCCACAAAACTTTCATTTTTCTATAATGTGGTGCAGTGTTATGCACCACAAACCACTATAAAGGAAGATGCTATTTATCTTCCATATTTAATGTAAAGCAAGTATATAGAGAATACCTACCACAAGTTCAGACTATTTAATTATATGCATCTTGCTGTGTCACTTGCAAAGCAACGAGAAGTAAAAACAGAATATAAGCAGCAATACAGAAGATTAGCTTCATGAAATTGCCTTATAACTTACATCTGGAGAAATGTTATATGACCGGATAATGTGGAATTTAAACAAAAGAAAATGGATATCATCCTTCTGACCAAGTTCATAAATCTTTGTGAGCCTAGAAATGGTGGTGGATAAAAGCTAGTGATGAACTGAGGCTAAAATGGCAGGGAATGAGTTCCGCTACTTGTTCTACATTGTATGAAATGAACTTTATTAAAACCACCTGGAAATAATGGGAAAGCTGTGTGTGTAACTTGATCCTTTCTTTGTCTGAAAAACATTAAATAGAAGGAATTTCCCAATTAATTGTTGGCTGTGCTCTTAAGACCACACTTGTTAAGTCTATTTTTAAAATGCTTTAATTGCATTTGATCTTTCTGTTGTGTTTTTTAAAAAACTAATATCATGCTTTATTAGTTTACATTATGTTACTACACTTTTTCAGTTGGAAATTATCAGAATGCTTGATAAAAAGAAACACAACTAGAATTTTGGCAGCAAGCATGAAACGCTGCAAAATGCAAAGCTTTCATTTTTAAGGCAGAGGCTCTGGAAAACAGGAATAGGAAAAGAATCGTAACAGTCTAGAGAAAAGCTTACATCTGGGTTACCACTAGATCATGTAAGGAATTATGGAAACTGTGAGCTCAAAAACCAAAACTTGTAAAAAGAAACTTGCAAAGGCAGGCTGAGTCTTGTAGAATTAGAATATCATTCATAGCCAGGGAGAGAATTGAATGAGTCTCCCTACTGACATAGCTATTGCCATCTAAGGGCAAAAACTACATGTGATACTAAATGCATCACTTACACTTTCATGAATGTTTTTAAATTTGTAAATAGAAGGTGCAGGGACCCCAATCAGGATATGCTGCAGGGAGGGGGTTAACCCTTTCCTCCCCCACCATAATCTTAATAGGAATTCCATCGCCTGAAGCTGATATTAGCCCCAGGAGGAAAGATCACATTGGTGCCAATCATGAAGATCTGGATGTCTGTATTGCCCCATTGTTTCTAAAAGATTGTAAGTAAAAGTGTATCTTTCTGTATTCTTTAAGCCATTTCTAAAGAAAAACAATTCCATACAAAAACAAAGTTTAGACTAGTTTAGGAGGAGCTCCTCAATATCATGGATGGGACAAATGTGACAAGCTTATATGGAGGCACTTCTAAGGATTAATTCATTTAGGGCACAATCCTATGGCTGCTAGATAGCTGCTAGACAGCCATAGGATTATTTGGTTTCCGGCAACCAACCTCGGAGCCCGTGCTCCCAGGATGGTTCCCGGAAAACTGCTTCCCCGCTCCCTCCCCTGCTGCCTCATATGCAGCGCAGATCATCCCGAGGCTCTGCACTCGGAGGAGCAGTGTGGAGTGGGGCATTCCCAGGGGCAGGGAGGGGAGTGTGGAAGTGTTGATATGACACTTCCTATGCATCATCCGGCCCCTCCTCGCACTCCAAAGTCCTGTGGCTAGACAGCTGAAATCGGCCATCTACCCATGAGTGCAGGGTGGCTGGAGTGTGGAGGAGAAGCTTCTCTCCATGCTCCGCCTGCCCTGCATTGGATAGGTGGTTGCCTCCAAGTTCAGAGGCCGCTGCCTCTCCACATAGGATTTCACCCTTAGAGATTGAAGGGACTGTTGGTCTTATTATCTCTGGTCAACCCACAAGTGCTTACCAGGGTCATTGCTTACTGCTTGTGATGGGGAAGGGGGCCATGAAAACCACACAACACTATGAGATCAGGACATGGGCAAGACTCCTTTCCCAGGGTGAAAAAGTAGATTAATTGTGCAGTTGCTTGTTTTGGTTGCAGCAATGCATTTAATACAATAGGCAGTTTTAGCCTAAGTTCTCCAAAAACCTTCAAATTGAATGAGCCATAAAGAAAAGAATGCTCAGCTGCAGGCACGAAGTAGCCCAAGAGATATTGGGTTGGATACAGATTTATGCATGTGCAAATGGGCTGGAAGAAGCAGACTTCCCTATCCCCTTGTCCCCACCACAGTCCCTCCAGCCCCCTGAAAATGCTACACGGGATCAGGGAACCCTGTTGAATAGGGTGAACTGTGATGCTGGAGGGGTGGGGGAAGATCCCTGAAAATCTGGGGGAAGATCCCTTTAAATCAGGTGGAAACACCTTTCAGCAGAGCCCTTCAGTCAAAGGAAGGCTAATACTAGATCCATCCCAGTGAATTCTGGTACTATGTGGACACTTCAAAAGATTGCACTTCATTATTCAAACATCTGTATTTGTGAATTATAGTGTAAAATGAGTTCAGTTTAAAAATAATAATGTTCCAGTCTTTAAAAAAAAGATGAATACAGACCTTACTGACACATCACAGCTTTGAAAAACAGAAAAGTTAATTCTCCCTGATATGTTCAGAAATCTTACCCAGAGATCAGGCCATGTTTATTTAGCAATCTGAGTGAGTCAGACACATAAATATTTTAGTTTTAATTCAATTGCTTCTCCTGCAGCTGATGAATCAGAGTTACGCTGAGATCTGAGGAGTCTCTCTCAGGGAGGTCCTGGAAACGTGCTATGATCCCCAGGTGACACCCAGCCAAAAAGTCTGCAAGCTTCCTGTTTAATGGCATTGCCCTATTTTGTTTTCATACATTCTAATTATATGTATGGCTCCTGTGATATGCTTGCCTTAATGAACATTCACAAAGTGGAAGTAAAGTTTTGTTTGGGAAAGTTTTTCCTTTTTAAAATACCGCTTTACTAAATTATTCTTCAAAGGAAGAAATAATTTTGGACATAATAAGGTCCTTAGAAATCATCAGTCAATTAAAAAAGACATGGGGAAAATCTGAGAACTTGTTCATATGCTTTCAAGTCTGAGTGACTAATTTCACATATCACTGAAATTTGTATAAGAAATAATCAAGTGACATGCTGTAGAATATACCAATGAAACACTGGCCATGGCCTATTCTTAGCTTCCTAGAACAGTATATAAGAGAAGTATCAAGATCATGACTAGCAGCTGGGGGTCAACTATAAACGATGATAGGGAGAAAGGTAAAAATTGACCACTTGGTCAATGGTTATGCATATTCAACTATTATGAATCCCACTTGTTTTGTATTCCTATAGGAGCTGCCTGGATATTAAGAGAGGGTAGGGATATCCTCTTGATGGTGCTGCATTTCCCTGGATTTTGATATGTGGCAATCTCAGAGAGGGAGTTCTCGATACAGGCACCCCAGCTATGGAACACTCTCCCCACTCATATATGGGTAGCACCAAGTCTTACAAGCTTTCAGTGGCAGCTAAAGATCTATTTGTTTATGCAGGCTTTTGACTGAAGTTTCTTCTCTTTTATTTTGTTGCATCATGCAAACTGTTATTTATCTGTTACTGTTTGGTTATATTTGGGGGGGGGGTGTCAAATGATGTATTGTTTTACTGTGTTTTATTGCTGGTATCCTGCTTTGGGATTACTTTATAATGAAAAGCAAGCAAGAAATTTTATAAATAAGTAAATATACTCAGTTGTAAATGCCATGATCACAAAGCATGACACATTTGTACATCTCCTAGCACACTACTGTCCTAAATAAATATTTGGTAGTAGTCAGAGAAGAGGAGACAGGAAAATTGGCTTTCATTGCTCATTTAAAAATTCTTGAGGCTTGGCGCAAAGGAAGCCAACTTTGTATGTGTACTTTCAAGAACACTCACTTAAGATTGAGGGAAAGTTTAGACAAAAAAGTCTGACCTTGTTTGAGTTTTACCTTGTTCGCTTTCCTCCATGATCTCCACATACGAGTTTGTCACAATGTAAGCTTTCATTCTTTTGAGCATTCCGGTTTGTAAAATGAAAACAAACAGCTGGATGCAACAACCATTCTATTGTGAATGTATCTCCCACCCACCCCCCAATTACTCTCATGTTTTGTCAAATCATCTAAGGCAGGCCCTGTGCTAACAAAGTAGAGAAGAACATTCTGTGAGCAATTTCATGGACACAGAGCTATTTCATGCTAGTAGCTCCTGGAATCTAGCTTACTGTGGATTCTACAGAACTACTTTTTATCACTCCTGTCAGATTTAGTCCAAATAGACCACACAATTCCTTTAACTTTGGCTGCAGTTATAACATTTGGAAAGCACTACAGAAATACAGATTGAAAGGGTTATAAATGGTGGAATGTTCTTTTTAAACAATCCAAACAAAATTAAGGTGATCTCACTGAAAGACAAGTGCTTTTCTTTTCCTGTCATATGAAGAAGATCAAACATTTGCTAATGGGGAAAACAGTCAGTTTGAAGGGTTTATTATCAATGATTTAATTTTAATTACTTCACAGCAATCTATCAACAACACTGATTAGGAATTTGGACTGAAAGAAATGTTTATTGACAGTGAAACTATGTAAATAAATGATATAAAATAATGCATCACCAAAAACTGGGCATTCCAACACGCAAAGAACATTCTTTATACAAGTAGAGTAATTATACATAGTCAGGCACTTGTGAAGCTTAATTATACACAGGACTGCAACCAAAATGAGTATGTCCAGCTTCAGATAATATGTAAACGATTCTAAGGGTTCACTCCTATGTTGAAAAGCTGGTGGCTGAGGAGCTATAGCATAGGTCTCCAAACTTTTTGGACCAGTGGGCACATCTGGAATTTTAAGAGTCTGTCATGGACACTCTCACAAAATGGCTATCATGGGGGCATGACCCAGAAAACAAACTGGCAAGGCTCAAAAAAGTAACTTGCCCAAGAACAAGGCAAAGGTGGAGGTCTGAGCTCCAAAACACAAAACCATTCTCTTGAATCCAGTTTGCTGCTCCAACACCCATTTCACAGAAGACAAACTGAGAAGGCTCTGAGGGAAGTAACTTCACCAAGAAAGTAAGTACAGGGGAGGGGAGGGGTCTGTTCCCTAAATGTCAGGTGCCAAGCCTCTGGTGGCCTTTGTAGTCATTCAGTGAAGATGATTCTATAGTCAGTTGCTTTTATTATGCAAACCACAGCCAGATCAACAGTGCCTCAGGTTACATTTGGAATCCACAAACAGCTACATGGCACTAAGTTCTCTAGTCAGCTTTGCATTATGCAATACTAATTAGATTACAAGTAGCTATCCTTGATTAATGCACTATAATAGGAAGTTGCAACAAAACTGGCACCAGCTTGTCAGGGTGGAAACTGAGCCCATAGAGCCCCAGAGCAGTTCTGATTCTGAGGAAGAACAGCAATCCATGGGAGAGGAGCCCACTCATCCCTCACAGGCACAGCAGCTGGCAGAGATTCCTCCTACCAGCATTCCTGGGATAGATAGTGACCCTGGCAGTGAGAGGGTGCTGGAGGGGGGCTTGCTGGACGCTCGGTGCAGACACAGGGAGCAATGACAGATGGAGGGCACCAAAAGGAGGCGTACCACTCGTTTGGCGCTCAGACAACAGTCGCGTCCCGAGGACCCAAGGGAAAGAGGGAGGATCTCTCCATAGCCCATAAGTTCAGGGTCTTCCCATGGTTCCCCTTCAAACGGGGACGAACTGCCTTACCTGGAGCTTAGGCTACTCTGCTATCTTTCCCCAGTGTTGTTTCTTGCTTAGTCGCTAGTGATTAGTATCTGAAAGAGTCATAGAGTAATAAAGGAATAAAGCCTTGGAAAGAATCCTTGTCGTCTGTGTCCTGAATTGGCTACTGGAAGGGACTGCAAGAGGCAGCTAGGGCGCTCCTGACACAGCTGTTACTTTGAAACCTGAATGGCTCCTTAAGTCATGCCCTCAGGAAGGGTCTTTCCAGAGGGGCCTCTCCCAGGCTGCCAGCCTTTTAGAATGCTTCACATCCTGAAGTTGCTCCTCCCTCCTAACCTGGCATCTGATTCTTAGATCCCTTACTCCTAACTCCTCCTCCACCTTAACATCTTGCATTTCTATGGGTGGAGAGGTCTCTTGCTGGCTTTGATTTCCCAGATTCCCCTCTCTGTTACTTTTCTTCTCCCCTATTTCCACTGACCTTGGTAGCTCAACAACCCCTTCTGCCTCCTCCTTGTCTGACTCTGAATCAGTTTCCATGTCTACTTGGGGGGCTTCTGCAGATATGCTAGACCCAATCCAGATGACATATTTGTCCCCACAAAGCACAATCCATTTCACAGAAGAGAAACTGGTGAAGCTCAGAGAAATACACACACACACACAGCCAAATACTCATCCACACCAAAAAACCCAACACCTAGAAAACACACAAGACCAAGGCAAAACTCTAACCAACACCTCCCACCCATCTCAGGAAAAACACAAACTACACCATACCAAAACGAAACAAAGAAATCACCAAAACACAAATCATGGAACGCACACATACCATACACACATAAAACGGGCAACATACACACATATACAGCACAGGCAACACACCTCCTTGCTCCCCAGCACCTCCTTTAGCCTCGCAAGATCTCCCTATTATGCCCAGATTTCCTTTTTCTTTTTTTTTGAGGGGTGGCTGGTGGATTCTCAAAGCAAAGTCAAGGGCTGCAGCTGTCCATCATTTTTATTTTCTAAGAATCCCTCTGGAGGCCAAATAGGACCCAGAGGCATTGTTGGAAATAAAGGTGGCATTGAGGTTGGTGCTTCACTTGACAGCATGCCAGCCTCCCAGTAAAAAACCTTTTTTTAAAATCTATTTTTTTAAAATAAAATCAGGATGGTCAGGAAGCTTGGCAGGCACCCAGGGAAGTGTCCACAGGAATATTGGTGCTCACAGGCTCCATGTTGGGGGCCTTGGCCATAGCTGGTATAGATGCAATAGATTTAACATTGATCTCTGCTAGCCCAGTTGTAATGGGTACTTTTCAATTTGTATAGCCTGAGAATGTAGACAGGTTTCTTGGTGAGGTGAGACCTACCATGTGTGTGCTTCACACTTGCCCTTCATGGCTTATAAAAGAAGGCAGGCGGAATTGGCTGAGGGGTAATGGTATTCTTCTTTACAACAGGGTGTAATTCCACCTTACCTAAAAGAGGAGGTGGGAACTTTATTTAAACAAACCTCTCCTGAACCCCACCATATTAGATAATTTCTTACTAATTACCATTTATTGCATTCTTGACAAGGTGGGATCTCAGTTCCAAGTGTTTCCAGATTATTTAGATTCATTTCAGTCTGGTTTAGGCCTGGTTATGGGACATAAATGCTTTAGTAAACTTAGTGGAACGTGATTGGGAACCTCACTGGGGGAGTGTGAGGTTGGTTCAGATGGACTTTTCAGCAGCTTATAATAGTGTCCACTATGGTATCTTTCTGGCTAAGTAAGATCGGACTTGTGGACACCATTTTATGGTGGCTCTGGTCTTTCTTGGAGGGATGATTTCGGAAGGTGATGCTGGAGGTTTGCTGTCACGTCCATTGGCCTATGGTGTCTCTCAGGATTCCATCATGTTCTCATGCTTTTTAACACACACACACACACACACACACACACACACACATATATATATATATTGCTGGGGGAGATCATCCAGTATTTTGGGATTCAGTGTCACCAGTATGCTGATGACACCCAGGTTTATCTCTCCTTTCCATCTAAATCCATGGAAGCTGTTCAAGTGTCTGGTGTTGGAAATGGACTGGATGAGGGAGAACAAATTGAAGCTTAATCCTTACAAGACAGAGATGCTCTTTCTGGCCAGTTGCAAGGTCGATCATGAGATAATGATTCATGTTGGATGGGATTTCAGTCCCCTTGAAGACTCAGGTTTGAAGCTTCGGTGTACTCTTGGATTCAGCCTTAAACTTGGATGGTCAGGGTTTTGAGGTGGCCAGGAGTGCATTTGCAAAGCTAAGGCTAGTGCCCACCTGCACCAAGTCCTGGGGATGTCAGATCTGGCCACAGTGACACATGCCGTAATTCCATCCCATTTGGACTACTGTAGCATGCTCAATGTGGGGCTGCATTTGAAAAATGTTCAGAAACTTGAGCTGGTCCAGAATGCTGCAGTCAGACTACTGACCTGGCCAGTTATAGACAGCATATGACTGCTTGTTAGAACAGCTTCACTGGTTGCAAATACGTTTCTGGGCACAATTCCAAGTCCAGATTATGACCTACACAACTTGGGATAAAGCTATTTGAAAGGCAGCATTCTCCCATATGACCCTGCCTGGGTTTTAAAATCCTTGGTAGAGGCCTTTAGGAAAATGAGTGTAGCATATTCAGTTTTCTTCACAGCTGCGCACAGAAAGCAAATGTTCTGATGAAAATGAAATACATATCTGGTATCGAGTAGGCTGCTTAGTACTGAACATTTACAAAAAAGGAGGCCATCAGTTTAAGATATTCTACTGCGGGGGGAGGGCAACCTCTTTTGGTTTGGGGGCTGGATTGCCCCCCCCCCAGCCTGGTAGGCCAGATAATGTCAACGGCATGGGACCCTGTCCCAAAGCCTCTCCCCCTACCATGATATCATTAGTGCCACATCAGCCACTTTTTCCCATGCAGAGAGAGGCAGAGAGAAGCTCCTGGCAATCGAGAGAATTACTACATGATCCTTTTGTTATAACCTATTTGGGGGTTGGGGGAGCAGAGCCAACCAGTGCTAACATAGTATTTGCTTCTAAAACAAGTGGTACAATAAATCAAATATACCAGGAAACTGAAACATGTTTTAATCTTACCTTTTAGTGCATTGGGCAAAAAATAACAATGAATGTATTCTAAGAAAGTAAGTTCCAATTAAATTTCCATTACAGGAAGAAAAGACTTGACATACATAATAGAACAACTTCAAGGTTCCTGAGTCTATAAAGGATTCAGGAATCCTTCAGGCACAGTTTTGATTCTTTTGCCTGAGGAAATACATAAAACAATTGTTTTACGGTAAATCACCAAAGTATTTTAAAAAGTCTTGCTGAGGAACTACTATTGCCATCTGCCATGAAACTATATAGGCATAACTAAAATGGTGCACAAGATATTATTCCTGTATAAACTGAGACCTGCTTGTCTAATTCCTTCAGGCAAGCACCTGCTTCTGTGATCCATTTGTTCCCTTATGGTATATCTGCTTGATACAAACCTTTCAATGGAATTATTCACCTAAGGAAATATTTTCAATTATCTCTATCTCTGAGTCTTAGTTTCACTTAATTCATCTATTTTACATGCTTGCTGTGTAAGGGAAGTTCTAAACAGGTCCTCAGCCTCCAGCATCTATACTTTGATTGGTAGTGCTGTGACACAAGAAAAAAAAATTGCCCTTGCAACTTCAACTGGGAGACCAGGGTAGACTTAAACATAAATTAAATACTCCTGAGTTATTTTCACAGTTGCTGCACTTGAAGGAATGTAGAAATCCTTTGTGTGCCTCCCCTCAAAAGGTCAATTCAAACCTTATGTGCAGGCAGCTCAAAAACCATTTCTGCATTGCAATGTTCCACATGATGACCATCATGTCTGAACTTGTTCACCATGTTCCCCAGCCAAGTCAAAAGGAGAATTTTCTTGCCAGGAATGGAAGGTGCAGGTGCAATTTGGCTGAAACATTATTTTAAGCGTTATGCTTGCCACGTAGAACACTGCAATAGGAAGTGTTTTTGATGGTCGTTATAAGCGGACTATAATCTTTCAATCAACCCTTAGATCCAGTTCAGATGCTCAACATCTAAGATAGTACAGGCTTCTCATAGGACTGTGCCATCTCATTTTTCAGATGAGCTATTGTTTGTTTGAAATATTTCCACTTGAAAAGCACATCCCATGAGTGCCTCTGCATCACAGAGGATTCTACCTTTCTAATGTGGCAGCACAAAACATTCAGAGGGGAAGGGAAAGCAAGTTTTCAAGTGTTCTGTCTGAACTAGTGACTTTCTAGTAGATTATAATTTTCAGATAAGGCTGATATCAAAGAAATGATCACTGACATTATTTCTTGCTTTTATTTATTCATTACACTATACCTTGAGTTTCCGCTGAGGAGTTCAGGGCAGTGAACATGATCCTCCCTCCCCCAAATTTTATTCTCTAAACAGCCTTGTGAAATATATGAGGCTGATAGATAGTGTGGGGCCCTAGGCCATCCACAAGTAGGGATGTCAGAGGAATCTGGTTGTGGGGTGGAGCTTATCAAGCTTTCTTTGGCTCAGCCCCCCGGACTCCATTCCGACTTCCACCAGCTGGCCCAACATGGCCCACAGCGATTTGGGCTAGCTGGTGGATTTTCCATCTATTTCTTTTTTTAAAAAATGCATTAATAGACATAGGCAAATTGTGGGCATAATTTGTGCAAATTTCATCTGCAATTTGTACAAATTACACAAATTGCAGCTGAGATTTGCACACATTGCACCAACAATTGGTACAAATGTCTACTTATGCATGTAAAAAAAAAACCCAGAAAAGTTCCCAGTTTTCCAGGAAAACCTGCAACTCAGCTCATAAATGCAAACTGAGTCGGGGTCACTGTGGAAATCCAGTGAGCCCTCAAAGGGCTGGACATTCCTATCCACAAGCTTCATGGCTGAATGAGGATTTGAACCTGGGTCTCCCTGATTAGGACTGTAACCATTGTAACACATCATACTGGCTCTCATTAAAACTAAGATGGCAGATTTCCACAAGAGACTCATGTGCTATCTGAGACAATAAATGTTTGAATAAGCCCTAAGACTATGTACTAAATGTCTAGACCTTCACATTATCCAGTTCAACCCTTATACTCATAGAATCATAGAATAGTAGGGTTGGAAGGGGCCTACAAGACCATCAAGCCCAACCCCCTGCTCAATGCAGAATCTAAGTCAAAGCATCCCTGACAGATGGC
Source organism: Heloderma suspectum (assembly GCF_057233095.1). Lineage (NCBI taxonomy): Eukaryota > Metazoa > Chordata > Lepidosauria > Squamata > Helodermatidae > Heloderma > Heloderma suspectum. The sequence continues at coordinate 71,665,702 of NC_139460.1, read as the reverse complement.
TGTCCAGCCTTGTCTTGAATGCCTCCAGTGTGGGAGAGCCCACTACCTCCCTAGGTAATTTGTCCCATTGTCGTATTGCTCTAACAGTCAGGAAGTTTTTCTTGATGTTCAGCCAGAATCTGGCTTCCTGTAACTTGAGCCCATTATTCCGTGTCCTGCACTCTGGGATGATCAAGAAGGGATCCTGGCCTTCCTCTCTGTGACAACCTTTCAAGTACTTGAAGAGCGCTATCATATCTCCCCTCAGTCTTCTCTTCTCAAGGCTAAACATGCTCAGTTCTTTCAGTCTCTCCTCATAGGGCTTTTTTCTGGTCTCCTGAAATGTCCTACCCTTCTATGAAGGGGAGCCCTAAATTTATGCCATCTCATGTTCAAAACAATGTGCCACTGGTTTTGATATGTCTCAAAAGGTCAAGTAAGTTTTAAGTTGTTTGTCCATCATTATCCATATAAAACTTTTTCAAGTGCTAAGAATTCACTGTAGCAAATTGTAGTAAACCTGATTAAGGGCACAATCCTAACTAGATAGGCGGCCGCCTCCAACCTAGGAGATGCCCGCCTAACCAAAGCAAGGCAGGAGAGGCATGGGGGGATCGTTCCCTCCACGCCTCTCCTGCCTTGCTATTTTTTTGCTAGACAGCCGTTTTTGGCTGTCTAGCGGCGGGGGGTTTGACTGGGAGAGGAAGCTGCCATACAACACATTGGATTCCCTGCCCTGGAAAAAACCCCCCCCCAGCCCTGCCCCTTTTCAGACGCCCTGCACTCCTCTTCTGATTGCAGAGGACAGGGCTTCTCTGCGCTTCCTCAGAGGCAGCATGGACAAGGGGTCAGTCAGTTTTCTGGGAACCAACCTCAGAGTGCAGGTTCTGAGGTCAGTTCCTGGAAATGAGCATATCCTATGGTCCTATAAACAGTGTCTAGTGGCCATAGGATTGCTCCCTAAATGAATTTTTTATGCTAAAAATATATTTTCCAATAATGACAAGTCATTTTCACTTCTCTAATACTGCAACTTTATTTATTTATTATTTATTTATTACATTTCTATATTGTGAACTGCCCAGAGAGCTTTGGCTATTTGACAACAATTAAAACATTAAAATACAAAATGATAAAACACAATTTAAAGTTGAAAAGTTGAAAACTACAGCATAAAAAATAAAAACAATATCCAAATAGAACCCAGCGGCAGTGAAAAGATTTATTTATTTATTTATTTATTAAATTTATTTATTTATTAATCGCCCATCTGGCTGGCCACCCAGCCACTCTGGGTGATGTAAAACAGTTAAAACAATAAAATTCTACATTAAAAACATTATAAAAAAATACCCTAATCCACCCCAAATGCCTGCCTGAACAACCACGTTTTTAATGTGTGGCGGAAGCTCATTGAACAGGGGGCATGGAGGAGTTCCATAGGGAGGGAGTTCCACAGAGTGGGGGCCACCACAGAGAAGGCCCTCTTCCTCATCCTCACCAGCCTAGCTGTCCTGGCTGATGGGACAGAGAGAAGGCCATCCGAGGCTGATCTTGTTAAGCGGCCTGTCTGGTGTTGCTGGAGGCGCTCCTTGAGATAGGCTGGGCCAGAGCCATATAGGGTTTTAAAGGTCAAAACCAACACCTTGAATTTGGCCTGGAAAACAACTGGTAACCAGTGCAACTCCTTCAGCACTGGAGTGATGTGATCTTGCCGGCACCTGCCTTTAATCAGGCGAGCTGCCGCGTTCTGTAGAAGCTGCAGCTTCCGAACTGTCTTCAAGGGTAACCCCACATAGAGCGCATTACAGTAGTCTAAACAAGAGGAGACCAGGGCATGTACTACTGATGGGAGCAGATGGTCAGTAAGGAAAGGGCGCGGCCGCCGTATCAGATGGAGTTGGTACAGCGCTGTCTGGCTCACAGCTGACACCTGAGCTCCCATGGAGGCCTCCATATTTAAAATACAGTATCAGATTTAAAAGACCTATTTAGACCATTTATGCCTGTAATGTTGCGTAAATGGACCTCTTTACTGCCGTCATTTACGTAGAATCAGCCTTTATGGAAAAGGCCAAGCAGCCATTTTGCACAGAAAGGTGGCTTGGTGAAGAAGCGGGAGACTGCTCTGCTCGCTGGGCACCTGCGGACCGCCTGGTGAGCTGGGTCGAGCAGCTGGCAAGAATCCAGGGAGCAGTGTGGATGGAGGTGAGATCCTTAGCTGGCACCCAAAAAAGCACAATGTAGGCACCAGCAAAGCCCCTTGATGTCACTCTGTTACACCAAAGACAAAATCTGATTTCCTCTACATATTTAAGTAAGAATTGCCACACCAAAGTCCATCTAGTGGGCATGAAAGCAATAGGTCTTTTTTATGCAAACCTCATGGATAAGAATAGGTGTAGTGCAAAAGAATAATGCATCTTCCATCTATATACTATGTAACTGGTACAGAAAATGCTGGTGACAATCAGCACATTTTCATTCTTGTTATGAAGTTATTTGGATGCGCCCAATCTCAGCTGATCTTGGAAGCTAAGCAGGGTCAGCCCTGGTTAGTACTTGGATGGGAGGCCGCCTGGGAATCAGGCTTCCTGCGCTGAGCAGGGGGTTGGACCCGATGGTCTTGTAGGCCCCTTCCAACCCTATGATTCTGTGTCTATGTCATTCTTATATTCACAAAAATAACATAATACAGTCAATAAAAGTCATAGTTGAAATACAGTTATAATAAAATATTTCCATTCTATACCTTGCATTGTTTTATAAGAAAATATTTCCATTCTATACCTTGCATTGTTTTTCTTTGAGATAGACCATTAACTGTCACTTTTACATACAATTCTTGTTATGTGTTTGTTTATTGCTTTTCAGCAGCCTCTGTAATCTTGGTGGATCAAAATATTTTACATTTGCTACACTGACACGTGCTATGTAGAGAACATAAGAACAGCTGCAGGTTTTCCTAGTGGCAGTGATATCAGATAACAGGCTTTTCAAGAGCATAGTAACTGATCTTTCTGCATATGAACTGAGAAATGTCCTTTCCTTTGGTTTTATGGAATAAGACAGAATCCCAGACTCTGCAATTGGATGCAAGCTTAAAAGGACCAATTCTCAGCAGTATACAAAATATTTACACAGGTAGTGGGAGGGAAGGCAACCTTTGTTTCATAGCTCATTGGTCTCCAAGCATCTATACATAATAAAACTTAACATGCAATATATTGTACTTACTCCATTTCATGTAAAATTTTACAACAAAACTAGACAGCAGGTCAACAAAACTAATCTCTCACAGTGATAGAACACAATACAGTTAATTGAGAACATTTTCTTTAGCATGATTCTGAGATGCATGTGTGACTTTACAGAAACACTTCACTGGAAGTCATGCTGGGCTCCATCTCAGAAACAAAGAAGTGTCATTTACAACAAAGATAAGGCATCATAAATATTCAGCTAAGAGAATTAGGGGTTTCTTGCCTTTTCTCTCTAACTTCCATCAACAAATTGCTGCAACTGGCTAAAGATCCCAATTATATCTGATGAATGTTTGTGACCAATGAATTCCTGTTGTTGACCAAAACTGGGATTCAACAAAAACTTTCACCCCAGCTCATTTCTTTAGAAATGCAGTCTGAGTGGCCCTGGGATTCACTGAGTCTCATATTCAGAAAAGCATCCTATTCACTGGAACACTTAAGCTTATCTTTAACCTTAAGCACGTGTTCTTCTTTAGAAGTCAGTGAACCATAATTATATGGTTAAGAGCTTTACTGAACTGAAGAATGAAACCCACTGTTAAAAAAATATTTCACTAAGCATGGGGCATGTAACAGTCCCTTATCTACTCAGTACTTTTCTGACTATGAAGTTAGAACTATTCTGGTCCAAATGGTTAACAAGAAGCACAGAGCCAAAGACAATGATTCATACAAGTCTGATATGCTGACACATAAATTGCTTTTCTGCAGGGTACACTGTAAAAATGAAAGTTTCTGAAAATTAGATTTCTTGACAATTAGGTTTCTGAAAATTAGGAGATTAGAATTTAGGTTTATGTATTGGTTGAATTAGAAATTAAGAAGTGTTTTAGTAAAAATGTATTCCTTTTTAATTGGGTAGCAGACTTTAATTTTGAGTTTGCTGTTTTTAATGCAATTACTTCTTAAAACTGTAGACTGCAAGTTCTACCTCATAATATCACCATTCCTCTCTCTCCTGCTCATTGGTGTGTGTGGGGGGCAGCTTTGCCGCACTCCTTGAGGATGAAGGTACAAGACTGGCAAAAGCATAGCAACACCAAAAGCTTTGGATTAAGTTTGGATCTATGAGCTATTGTTTATTTGAATTATCCATATCTGCAAAGAAGCAATCTCTATGAACCGTGTCCTCACATATTTTCAAGTGATGTAAAACCATTTGACTTCATTTTCTATACATCCTAAATCTTGATCTACAGAAGGAGAAAATTAAAAAAAACCCACTTTATTTTATAAAATTGTATTCAAAGCCTGCTCAATTTGTGTCGATGATTTGTTCTGTCATCTGTAACATCCCTTAGCAAAACAAGGGCAGTACTCTGAAAACTGTGAAAGAGAGCTTGTGCAGATGTAATAACACCCCATCAGTTAAACAAACCATGCCCTGTCAGGGGCGAGTAGGAGACAGCAGGCCACTTCCACTTTTACTCAACAACTTACAATTGGCTCCTTCATAGGTTGTTGAGCATGACATCTCAACCATGACTGACCCATGAACTGAAAACAACTGAGCGATTAACTCAACAACAACCCATGGATTTACTGCTGGGTTGTTTAGCCCATAAACAACCCATCGGTCTGGGTTTGGACATCACGCTCAGCAACCTATGAACAGGCCTAATGTAAGGTGTTGAGTAAATGCAGAAGTGGTGGGTGTGCAGGAAGAAGCATGCTCATTCTCTCCCACTCATGCGTGACAAGCCATGGATTGTTTAACCGATAGGTTGTTGCTGTGTGTGAACCAGGTCATACTTTCATGTATTAGCAATTACCCTAGTAGATCAACAGAACTGTCCTTTAATCTGGTCCTCATGTGATTGTCCTGCTCTGTATAAATTACAAAATAAATAAAAATGGGGAAAATGAAAACATTCAAACCAAGTAAAAATGGCCTTGGGAGAAGAGCTTTTGATCCAGGCAGAGATGAATTTTTTGAAGCATCAAGAAACCAAATTAACCTGCATGCATGTAAGAGCTCAAAGAAGATGCATAACTCAATTATGTCTTAGAATCTATTGCAATAACATTGACTATGAAGCACATATTTATTTCTTGTAGGGAAATTCTATAATGTACTGCTTTTCCATGCCTTCATTCATAATCCTTCCATACAAAGGTGGATCTTTTAGATACTTCTGAATCAATCCTGAATGCTAACAGGATTAGTCAGTATTATTCTGCCAGCCAACAGCAGTGTGATTCACAATATAACCCACATAACTCCCTTGAGACCCAAAAGGTCTAAGATGAAGCATGCATGATTTCAAAGCAATTCTCAGCTCAATTAACTGCATGACCTGCAAGATGAACAAGCATCTTATTTAATTAATTGCTTGGCTCTTTTGAATAGTTCTATTCATTTCCCCCCTAACTGTACGGTGATGTGCTGTTCTTCTTCTTATGGATATGGTAAAAAAAAAGACTATACATTAAAAAGCTGGATAAATGTTCAAAATAGTAATTCTAAAACTCCATTATGAGCCTGATAGCTTTAATTTAAGGTGCAAAAGTATACTAGTGGTAACACTTTTTGTTCTTTCAGATTTTAATGTAATATTTTAGTATTGCAGGGTTATACTGATTTAAAGGCAAGTATTATTATGGTCTCTGGGACAGCATTCCAGGGGACATAGGGTAGATCAGGAATCCCCTTTTGAGACTGGAGACAGAGCTCCAATCTTGGAGGAGAAGATCAGAACTCAGATCCCCCCTTCCTGCCCCCATGGAAAGATCTGTGCCCTCACTGTTCTGACACTGGAGGGAGGGGAAGAGAATTATGGAGTACGGGAGGCTCTGGATCCAAAGCCCTCCCAGTTCCCAACCATACCCCCAGCACTGGGAAAGATTTGGCAAACCTCTCCCCAATCTCAAATTATAATTGGCTCAATATTTGGGAGGTTTTAGAAAAAGCCAAGAGTTTTCCTGGAAGGATTGAGAGAAATGGAAAAGCCAAGCTCATAGGGGTTTCTGCTGGCCTTTTACTCTCACCAGTCCACAACAGAGGCTGTTTCCCCCTTTTCTCCTTGTTATAGAAGATCTCAGCCTGGTGGCTCACTGTACATGTGTAGTTTATGCCCTGTATTTTTGTGGCGTCACTCTGAGATCTTGGCTAAAGAATCCATTTTGTTCCAGGGTGCTTCCAGACGAGGCTTTTATAGTACCATTGCCCTGCCTCATTCATGGAATTTTACAGGGGTGTCCAGATGAAGTAATTTTCAACCCGTAACCCTCCTCTGTTTTCTTACTGCCTCTTCTGTCTCATCTCTTACCACAGAAAATCAGTTAAGAAAGAAAAGCTGGAATAGCTGCACATGCCTTCTCTTTGATAGAGCTAGGAGTCCTCCATTTGGAAGCGCCACCAGAAAAAGCAGCAGAGCTTGGAGGTTGCCAGGAATTAGAAGAAAGACGCAGGTAGCTGCAGAGGTTCAGAGTCCAACTGTCTGTGTAACATACTCCATTTATTAAATTAAAGGGAATTGCTCTCATGGAATTGAGGATAGATGCAAAAGCCTACCTGACTGTCATGTCACCATCCAGTCAACTCACACATGAAGGTACCTGCCAGTTGGCCATTCCAGAGCCTTGGTGGAAAATATGGCCAATTCTGAAATGTTCCCAGAAAAATAAGTTGGCTAGCGTACCACCCAGGCACCCTTGTGATGCCTTTTGTTTTGCATACTGTTGCAAAACTCTTGTCAATGTTCTTCTATAATGTGGCGTTTGCACGGTTCAGTCAGCAATTGAGCAGCCAGAAACCCCCCTGAGGTTTTCTTTCATTCCCAAAGTCAAACTATTAATCTCTTTGTTCTGTCCCATCCTAAGCCCACCTTGTTGCCTCAATTTGCCATAGAGATCTGTGTTGCCTTGTACACCCCAAAAGAAAGCTTTATGCCCTGGTAAAGTGCTTGATGAATCCAAAGCCTTATTCCACAGATGACATGGTCAGTTTGTGAGCTCCCTGCTTTCCTTTTTGTTGTCTCAGAGGAAGCATCCCCCATATGAGTTGCTGGTTCTGAATGGAGACACTCAAGCAGGGAACCCAGGACATTGTGGAAGCTACTATAAAAAGGTCTCAAGTCCAATAAAATCATTTTCCCACCTTTTAAAGCTTTAGGATAACTTTGTAGCTAGTTCCCCAATGTTTCCTCCTTTCCCCAAACTGTCAAAATACCAGGTTCCTTCTAGTTATATCAGGTCTGGCCAGTTCAAAGATTTCATACTGTCTGCCATTCACAGGGGCTGATGGTGCACATCTATCTTCATTCTTCTGTTCAATATTCTGAAGCCTGACCACAAACTGACCCAAATAGGTTTCTGGGTAAAACCCTAGAATTCTTTACAGGATCCTAGCTATAGCCCTTCAATGATCTGAGCAAGTAAATACTGAGCAAGTAAATATGTCAGGGAGAGATACATTTTGTTGCCCTTATCTTGCAAGTTGTGCGTGTGAGATCATTATTCTGTTCCTACATGTCAGACCATAATCATGTGCCAGAGAAAGCAGGAGAAAGGGAAGTAATGGTTGGAAACAAAGAGGTAGAAGAAGGATTTGACAGTGTGCTCAGGAATAAGCATCAACATTACATTGCACTGATTGTTGGAATGTAACTCATCCATACTTATCTGTCAAATAATGGACGTGCTTTTTATGGATCTGTACAGGTCACTGAGCAATACATTTGGTGAACAAGCACCAGAAAGCAAAGGAGAGCTGGACCAGTTTTACATGTCTTTCTGACTTAGCTCATAGGAGAGATAGGAGAAAATATTTTAGCAAGGTCCTTTAGTTATCTTTAACTCTGATGTGTAAGTATACATTAAAATTAACTCGATGCCATATATTTCACAAAGAAATGAACACATCATAAATTGCACTGTTATGAAACCAGTGTTATAAACTCAGATGAGAATTATCTGTTATTACAAGATTTTGAAGTATCTGTAAATTTTTGTGTATGTGCATCACCAAAATGCATCTTTGGAAAAGTGATTTAATATGGTGTTCTTTTCCACCCATGAGTTACAACATTATATGTAGTGAAACATTCCTTCTCTAACTGGCTGTTATCACATGTGCTTTGTTTGCAACAGTAAATTGGCATGGAGCAGAACCTGCACAAGCAACAAAGATGCCTGTTTATTGCAGGACTCGGCATGTTACAGGTGGTGTCACCAAGGAGATGGTGGACTTCGGCTGCTTCATCAGGCCAACCATGCAGACCGCACAGGCACAGAGAATATAAATTAATTTTTAATCAATCTTGGATTGAATTACAAAAATATTCAAGGTTGATAGATCGAAGCTAGGGATTATTATACATTTGAGAATTACAAACCTATTAGATTCAGCTAATGAACGAGCTAATTTCAAGTTTCAGTGGTATCAGTACAAATAAGCTGACAAGTTTAGCTGTGCAAAGATAAAAATAATACTGCGCCAAACACTTATGAAACATGTATGTTTTCCACCAGTTTCTTAATAGTTAAAAGTATGTTTGGGTTGTGTGGAATAAAGAATGAGCAATCTACAACTTTCCCTGTGATTCTCTAGATGTTAATAGAATGATAAACACTATTATCTGTGTTATTGTACAATACATGAAGTATTATTCAATGTTAAATGGGGAAAGTTATGCGGAAATGTGTTCACTGCAACTAGAGATGTATGGATTGTGTAAAATATGCTGTCTGTGTTTTGCGGATTGTCAGGTGCCTTTTGTTCCATCATCCATTCATAGACGGATTTGAATTTTTTTCGTTGTGCAAAAAAATATGCAAATAATTCTGTAAGAGGGTTCACAGCAATTTACATAATTTACTACAATATGCTTCTGAAAGTGCATTAGAGTACTAACACACTATGAACTGTTTATTTAACCTGAAACAGCAAGTTATTAAATATAAATCTGTTCTACACAGTACTTCTAAAGGACCTTTCCAAACAATTTATTTTAGCACAAAATGTGTATGCATTGCTCACTTGTTGCAAGGGATCCAAATGCCTTTCCTCTGATCCAGAAAGGCAATGTTTATATTGCTAATTCATACAACCTTTTTCATTTCACCAACAGCTTTTTAATCAAGTAACGAAGGATTGATTTTTCTACATGCACGCATACACTCTTCACCAAATATGATCACTGTTTCAATGTTGTTAACAATCAGTTATTCTCTTCCAACAGATTTTTAAAATCATTATGATTGCCAAATAATGTGTTTCAGCTTCAGTCTCACAATTGCAATTTCCTCTCCATTGCCCCTCTTCCAAACCAAAGGCTCAGAATCATTGAGGTGAATGGCTATGGATTAAGCCATTTTAACTTGCTTCTGACAATTATAAAGAAACACTGGGCAGGCGAGCTTCATTTTCCATAAGGAACATGTGCAGAATTAAAATATTTTAACAACTATGAAAAACATGATAAAACTATAAAAACATGAGAGGGAGGAGCCGGGCATTCTTTAAATCTATCTGAACCTGCAGTGTGGGAGAAAATTTGGAATGTAACACTTTGGGATTTCAAAAGCAAGTTACACATGGAGGAGTCCAAATTATCCCTCATCCCAAATTAAGGGAGGAATGTCTCCATCTGCTCACCACATTCCTTCCTGTGGTTACAACCCATGCGGTTACATTCGACACTCTATGAACACTCAAAGGCTTGACTGAGGAATGTTAGTTATCTTATTTCTTCTACCCTTTCCTCAAAAAGGCTTAGAGCAACATACTTGGAACCTAACATGGAAAAGGCCCACAAAACCTGCAACACTGAGCGACAGTGACTTGTAGGTGGATATGTAGTGAGTTTTATTGCGAAATGCAGAATTTAAGGTAGGTCTGTCTGATCCATGTCTATAATACAGATCATTATCTCAGCTATTAGTGCATATAGGAAATGGGCTATGGTGGCCAGGTGTCTTACTTTACAGAGGACAGTTCTGTATTTGAGTTCTGTCACAGAACAGGCCTCTATTTGAAGGTGGCCTCTATCTGATGGGCTGCCCAGTCCAAGTCTGGTTTAAAGTCAAAGAACAATAAGGAAGAGCAGGGGCCTTGAAGCTGCCCATCAACACTTAGTACCTGGATGGCAGATTGAACAGGCACACAGGTCACCTAGCCAGTCTTCCCCACTATGGAGAGATGCATTGTATTTCTGTTTACTTTATAGTAGTTATTTCTAAATTTGCAGCAATACATATAAATTAGCATATACAAATATTATGCAAATTTATGTCCTCTTTTTTGGTGATGCATTTCCTCTTTTTTTAGCAATGTGTAAGTGGCCACCCTAGCTATTTATAAGCATTGGTCCTAGTTTTAGTCCTTTCTGCAGATCTGTTAACTCTGAGCTTCAAGCAGCACCAGAACCAAATGCATGATAACTTGGCAAATTCATGAAGATACCTGCACAGTAAGCCAGCCTCACAAATTTGATATATCTGTTAAGTATCTTGTCTTACTGTCCAACTCAGCACCTGCAAAGTAAAAACAAGGCCATGCCAAGGCAGCCCATAGCCACCAAGAGCTAGTGCTGCAGTTACGCAAAGCGGCAAGGAAACCCGATCCAAAAATCTTATAGAGGGATAGGGGAGAATCACCCGACTGAGTCCTGCCTATGGATGTGAAATGCTGCCTGGCTGATTTTCCTCCATTCTTTTGTTTTTCTATTGTGTGTGCGCATGTGTGTGATACACACTCAGCACATTTTCTGCAGGGTGGGTTATCGTGTTGTCTGTACACAGCCAGGGTGCCTTGTTAACCATGCATTGTGGCTTGTTAATTAACCGCACTGAACAACCTAACAAACCACAGGTTCTCAAGGCGGCTTGTTTAACAAAAATAAGCCACACTGCATGGTTAACAAGCCACCCTGGCTGCATTCAGACAACATGATAGCCCATTGTTCAACAAAAAAACCACAGTTCAAAACAACCCACACTCAACCACTGAGTGTGGGTTAGCGTGTTGTGTGAACTGCCCCACTGGATATTTGCCTGACAACCAAGTTGCCTCCAGTGGGCCTCCACCTATTTCCATAGGCCCCCTTGCCCTTACCTTGGTGGCATGTATTGGCAGTGTACTGGGTGTATTTTTGTTTCATTGCCACTACTGCAGTGGCGGTGGCAGCAACAGCAGCAACAATAATGGCACCTAGATGGTAGGTGCTCTGTAGCCAGTACCTCCTACAATGCCCCTGACATTGCACAGGAATATTACTTCTGACAGAGGGGATTATGGGAGGAAGGAATGGCAGGTAAGCCAGCTGGTGCTAACCAGCTAGAACACTTTTTCTGCTGCTGCCATCTCAGTGCAAGTGAAACAAAAAACTTCTTACTATGCTGCCACCGCCAATATAGAGGCAGGGGACTTCACCCAGCCACTGGCCACTGGCTGGGCCTCACCTCCCATGGGGTGGGGGCAGGGCAGGCATCAGCAATGGATTCTTTGCCTTCTGTTTTTGTTTGTGTGTTGTGGTTTTACTAAGATACAGTAATGAATACAAATCCTCAATAAACTAAGCTGACTGGCATGAGAAAGAGCCATTAATCATACTGACTAACTGCAAAAAAGGCCAATGCCATGTTAACTGCCTGCTAGATAGCTTGGATTATGCAAGCAATTTGGCAAAACCAAAATTCTGGCCAGTGCTCAGTTGAATTACCAAGCAATTTTATAATGTTATAAAACCTCATAAGGAACAGGACACAATACCAAAGTTTTCTTTCACTAACTGTGTTGTGACAAAAGACAACAGGGTTGGGATCAAACAATATATTGCCTATATTGTCAGGTTGGGGACAGACAATATAGCTAAGTGGTAGTCGCAGTGAATGATGATTTTTTTTTTTAAACTTATCAGCTGTTGTAATTCTAGGCATAAGTGTCATAGAAAAAAAAGTATTCACCAATAGAATTCAAAGTGCTAAATATGGAACAAATCTAGCATGCCTACATGAGAAAAATATTTTTACATCAGCTTTTTTACAGATAAATATCAACAGAACTACGGATCTCCAGTCAGGAATAATTCTGAGATGTTGCTTCACAATATTATATAATAATTATTATTATTATTATTATTATATTATAATAATGTATATTCTAAGCATGAATCCATCCATGTTTAGCTAGTTAGCTTTCAATAATAATTTTGCGTAACGCTTTTATAGTAATGTCTGATGGTGTGAGATTTGTGTGCAGTGAAACAAAGCACCGGCTCAGAGGCATTCTGGGAAAATTAAGATGATGGGCAGCCGGAGCAGTCTCAGCCAGCACTTCCCTTTGCAGTATGCCTGCCCTCTGTAAACTGTTTTTGGAAGAACTGAAGAAAAAGGGATCCATTCCTGCCTGGCAAGTTTAAGGGCGGGGGGGAGAATCGAGTGATCAGGATAGCACAGAAATGGGGAGAAAGAAGGGCAGCCAAGGTGATGCAGGGGAAAAGGAAAGTGATGCGGGTGGCCAGGGCAGCAAGGGCGAAGAACGCGGCCAGAGTGTTGCCAGGGCCCTCCAAAGGGCCCCATGCTCAGGACCCCTTAAACCTAGCACTAACACTGTTTGTAGAACCACTGCTTTAATCCCACTTCCAGATGACTGTGGAAGAGCAATGCACTAGCAGCACTGAAGGGCTCTAGTGTAGAAATGTTTCACTCATACTGACTGATGGGTTTTAAAAGGTTTAAGGTTGCACAAAGATGCTGCTATGATAGACCAGCTGAAGTTCGGATTGCTTTATTCTAGTGTTGAACTGAATAATACAAGTCCAGCTGGTTTTGATTGGGATATTTTAGAGACAGAGGAATGGAATCACTGCATTTGTGTCAGAAGGACATCCCTTTCTGTAAACAATTATTTCTTCCCAAAGTTGTAGAACCATGTGTGTTTAATTTGCTTCAGTCTTCTAGTCTTATTGCCAAGCAAACTGCTGAATGGTACCTTTCTCTATTTTCCTGTCATAGATTTTTTCAAAACACCATAAAAGTATGGTTGATACTGGCAGCATTAGAAAAAATATATATTTTATTTTGGACACTGGCTTGTGGAGGGAATAACATTTAAAGGAAGTAAGGCTAATGGGATACAGATTAAGAAGTTAAAGCAGAGTGAAGCAGCAGCAGTAATAAAGGAACTAAAGTAATTTGCTCTGGTCTTAATTTCCTTTCAAACTCTGCTCACATCAGAAGGTTTTCAACTGTTTTAGTGGGATGGCTGAAAAACCTTGTTAAACTTCAAAACTGAATCAGAGGAGAGGAAATCATTCAAGGTTTTGTGCTGCAATGTTCATAAGCCATCCTGAATCTTCAATAAGCTCGAGACATACTCTTCCAATACTAGGCAAAAGGACAGAATCAATGAAAAAATCATTGCACAAGTGGAGATACTACCAATGCAGAAGGGCTGTATTTTAACTGGAAAGCTATAACCCACTTAAATAAACTTCTTTTAGCATTATATACAGACACTCAATGAAGTGTGTGTATATTTGCGTTTCAAGAATGTGTCTCTCCGCTGGAAAGTTCCCATTGCACCAGAGAGACTTTTGGAATGAAAACTTGGGATTTTATTCAACTAGTAAACATCCACTTTGATCTTCACTGAAATTAAATTGTTACCAACCAAGATAATATTTTTCCACAGTCTATGCTTCCTTTTAGAATGTCAGTTTTTAAAATAATAAATTAGGCCTGTCAATTAATTATTTTTGTATGTTTTTAATTCTTTTAACCAGTTAATAAATTTCTTCTCATATGTTCACACATTACCAACATCTCAGTATAGGTATCTTTTTGAGATACTAAAGAAACTTCTCATAGTAAAGCCACAATTCTTTTTTCCCTTTTTCCTTTCCTATTACAAGAAAGCATCAGAATCAAAATAGCCTTATCAAAGCTACCAATCAACCAACCAAAGCTCTAGTTAATCTACCTATTAAGCTGATTAAAATTCACAATCACAGGGAAAATAATCTTTTACATATACACAAAATATGACATTCACAAAGCTGTAACTCCAGCTTATTTTCCAGTTCTAATTATACTGCAGAAGCTGAAAGAGAACAGAACATTTTGACAAAAAATAATGCAGAGGTCCAGCATCAGCCATCTTTGGCAAACATAGGCAGCTTCTGGGTCCCTCGGACCAACAAAGAGCCTACCATTGACCAGGGACCCCAAAACACCACTGCCATCAGCGATTAAGGAGCAACTGATATGAGAAGAGAAGAACCATAGCACATGCTGCCTCCCCCAGTACATGCAACAACCTTGGCTGACACATCTGCTAGGATGGAGGTGCAAGCAACACGTAGATAAGCTGACTTATGAGAGAGCAGCATGCATACCCAGATACAGGATAAAGTCCTAGCCAGGCTGCCTACCTTCAGGAGAGAGCTACCATCTGAAAAAGTGACCTTCACACTCCAGGAAGAGATGGAGAAGGAGGTGTATATGTTCAGCTACTCTAGAGCCACAGCCAGCTTGGTTTACCACCAAGATGCTGTCAGGTCCTCATGTGGCTTTCCAGAACCTTGCAGTGCTCAAAAGAGTCATGGTGCTTGGTTGGGTAGACTGATCCAAGAAGTAGTAGCAATAAAGCATTGCCACCATCTCCTTCCATATATACATGGGAGGTGGGTGGGAGGTCTGCTACAAGACTGTTTGTCAGGACTCTTTTTTACTCTTAAGTAAGCATGTATACCCCTGATCCAGACTGGGACACTGCATGTGGAGAGTGAAGGTTTAAACCTCCTGCCCTGCCATTTGTTTTCTGAAATAACACCTCCCCTGGCATAAGGGATAAAGAAGTGGGAAGCCTCCATACTTGTAAGAGACTAGTTCATACTTGTTTCCAGACCAGTTAAGGTCTCATTATGGATTGTTCATAACCTCCCTCTTCCTGCATATGCAGCTAGAACAGGAAAAATATTTTTGCGTTGTTTACTTCTGTTCTTTGAAATACAAACATTGTTCACAGTTTTAATGTTGCAATGATTTGTTTAGTCTATTTGAAAATGTCCAGTGCATCTGAAGAGTTTCTACCATTTGCACTGGAAGATTTCCAGACTGACATACTAATTGCTGAAAACTTGTGTGTGTGCCAGAATTTGAATACATATTAAAGGATATCTGTTCAATGCTTTTGTCCATCTGCACTCCGCAACCTATACACAAGAGAAGTTCCATTGGCTTTAAGATTATAGTGGAGCAAATGTATGATCTTGAGACTAAAATCTTATTCATAAATTTACATATGTCACTTGACGACTTGACTAAATAAATGAACTTCTTCCCTTTGAAACAGAAGTGACTAAGTTTGTGCTCATAATATCTCAGTGTTATATAGTGCTTAATTCCAAATCTAAGAAGACTTGGAGCTTAAGCATGCTGTGATCCAGAATCATAGGTGCAGGATGATTATAGTCACTCAGGAGTGAGCCTAGCATAGAAAAATAGGTTCCAGGTCAGGGCTAGCATCAGAGGTCAGTATGGTCAGGCACCTGCTGACCACTCCAGGGTTCAGAAGGGCCCATCACCATTCCAGCCAGGTTGCAGTACCCTCTTCCATCATGCACTACCACCACCAGTCACTCACCTCAGCCCCTTACCCTGGATGTGTTTCCCTGGTGGATGGCAGTGCTTTTGAATGACAGCCAAGCCATGGCTCACCTACAATCCAAGGTAGGAGGCCAGCATTTTAGATTGCCCAAAACACATTGCCTAACATCACAGCTCAGTTCCCACTGAAAAGTGCTGCTTCCAACAGGGTAATCATGGTGGAGAGAGGGAAGAAGAGAATGAGTGGTGGCGGCAGCAGCTACAGTAGCAGCATCACCAGGCGGGCCCCTGAGAGGAGCAATAAGGGCAGCAGCATTGGGTGGGAGCCCTGCAGTTCCACCATGCCAAGGGTCCACTGACATCTGGTGCCAGCCCTGTTCCAGGGTCAAACCTTGATGAATCCTTATTCACATTTAAGCCCTGGTGCTATGAACAGATTCAATTTCTTAGATGTTTGCAATGCATTCTGTGGTAGTTCTTCTGTTCTGAAGTTTATAACTGCCCTTGACTTTGGGTACCCAGCATGTTCTTGTCTGCCAGGACCCAATGTGGGGCTAATTAGCAACACAGAAAGTCAGCCAGGACATCATACAGGCGGGTGAGTCCCACCTACCATCTCTCAGGCCTTGCCCTAGACTGCTTTGGCTGGGGTTTGTTTGTTTGCTTGGGGTTTTTTGCTGCTTTTGCTGTGAGGGAGACCACCATCATTAGCACAGCTGATAAGAAAGAAGAAAAAACTATCCCAGGCTGATTGCCAACCTGAGCCAGCTGTGTCTGTCTCCTGGAATGGCTTTTATCTGCCAGGACCTGGCGCGTGGCAGCAGTGCCCTGGTGGCGGCAACACAAAAGGGGGAGATGCCAAAGGGGGTCCCCTCTTTGAGGGTCACTGCTTCGCAAGGGCAAGGGCAATAATTTTAGGCCAGTGGCAAATGTTCCGTTCCCGGGGAAGGTCCTTGAGTGGGTGGCTGCCAACCAGCTCCAGACACTCTTGGATGAGACCAATTATCTGGATCCATTTCAGTCAGATTTCAGGCCAGCTTTTGGCCCAGAAACAGCCTTGATCACTCAGTATATGACCTATGTCAGAAAAGAGATGGGGACCTGTTGATTCTCCTTGATTTCTTGGCGGCTTTCAAAACCATTGACCATGGTATCCTTCTGGAATAATTCTCTGCGTTGGGAGTGGGAGGCACTGCATTGCAGTGGTTTTGCTCCTACTTGGTCAGCTCCAGAAGGTGGTGCTTGGGGAACATTGCTCGGCCCCATGGACTCTCCAGTATGGGGCTCCACATGGGTTGGTTTTGTCCCTCAACATCTACATGAAACTGTGTGGTCATCTGGAGTTTTGGAGTGCATTATCATGAGTACGCTGATGATATGCAGCTCTCTTTCTCCTTTTCATCTTCATCAGGTAAGTCTGTGGATGTGCAAGATCGGTACCTGGCTGCAAGAATGGAATGGATAAGGGCTATTAAACTGAAACTCAAACAGACAAGACTGAGATCCTGTTAGTGGGTGGCTCTTCTGACAGGATGGAGGTTGCTAAACCTGTTCTGGATGGGGTTGCACTCGCTCCCCCTGAAGATCCAGGTTCATAGCTTGGGGGTTTTCCTGGAGCCAACCTTGTCACTTGAGGCTCAGGTCGTCTCAGTGGTATGGCGTGCCTTCCGCCAACTTCAGTTGATGGCTCAGCTACACTCCTGGATAACCCTGGAATGTTAGCTGCTGCTGGGAACTATGGAAAATTTACTTTTAATGGTCTCTAGCTCAATTCCAAATTATATTTCCCATGCTTCTTGGTAAGGTTGTAGTGCTGGGAGAAAAGGAAAGCAGGGCCACCGTCAGCCAGGACAGAAGCCAGATCCATGAGGTTCCTCTCTCCAACAACAGTCACCTGGCAGAAGCAATCCTGTCAGGCTGCAGTGAGGAGAAAGGAAAGCATGACCACTCTATCAGCTCTGCAGAGAGAGACTAGCAGTGAGGAGAAAGGAAAGCATGACCACTCTATCAGCTCTGCAGAGAGAGACTAGCAACTCTTGAACTGTTTCTATTCTAGTTGGCTGTTGTAAGAACTCTGTAACTAAAAACTAGTGACCAAGTTTGTTTTCTCCTCCTACCTATGGATCCCTTTGCCTTTTGTGTTGTGTCTTTTATATTGTAAGCCTGAGGACAGAGACTGTCTTATATCTTTGTAAGCTGCTCTGGCAGCCTTTCACTGGGGTAAAACTGCTTCAGATAAAGAAATAAATAAATGCATTAAACAAAAAACCTTTTGGTTTAACATGTTGTTTTAAGTAGGCTGTGCACCGCTTTGGTCCTAAGCCCAAATAACAAGGTGAAGTGGGCTGATTTAGAGGCACCTCATCATGAAACGAACTGGATCAGACCAGCACTGAGGCGCCCTGAACCAAAGCGGGTCAACTACAAGGCGCCTCGGTCTGCCTCATATATTCAGAGCTCTTCTTATCCCTTCTGAGCAACCCAGACAGGCTGTCTCCAAAATGTACCCACTTCTGTTCTGATCACGTGGAGGGGCAGGAGGAGGAGGGAGATGGGAAGGTGAGCAGATGCGGGAGGAGTGAGAGGCAGGAAGGCAAGTGGGGTGAGACGAGGGAGTGTGCCTTGGCGAATGGGAACTCTAGGGCTGAACCTATGCCAGCAGTCTCCAATCAGAGACAGTGGTTGAGGAGGGGGGTATATATAGTTTGGCGAAAGGCTGTGTTTGTTTGGTTAGATCTGGAGTGTGTGTACATGCTTATTCTTCCTTAGCTATTCAACTCTGTCTTTCCTAAGTTTGTAACAAACATTTAGCTAGCTTCTTCTAGTCTCATTCTTTCGTTCCCTCTCTGCCATTCCATTGTTCATTGCATGAGGTGGTCAGTTGGGATGGTTTGTTTTTTTAAAGTTTGGCACTCAGTGCAGGTGCCTTGTTCTATTCCTTCCTCCTAGTAGTTCGTTCTGTATTCAACTCTGTCTTTCCAAGATTTTTAAAAGTAAACATTTATTACTGGTTAGCTAGCTTGTTCTTCACTCCTCCACCCCCCCCCCTCGTTCCATTGTTCATTGCGCGAAGTGGTCGGTTGGGGACTTTGGAGAGGGCTGTGTTTGTTTGTTTTAAGTTTGGCCCTCACTGCTGCTGGTTCTGTTCCTTGTCCATTCAACTCTGTCTTTCCTAGATTTTTAACATAGTCTTATCTAGTTTTTTAAAAACAAACTTTTACTTCTGGGCTTGTTCCTCCATTCCCCACCACCACCCTTTTAAATTATTATTCAACCATTTAGTTTTTTCCTTCTTTCTAAATTCTAAAATAAATAAATATTACTATAGCAGCCTACCTATGCCTTGTATTATTGTTTGCCCTCCTGCCTCCTGTTCTGAAGTGAACTATCTGTTTCTTTTACGGCTTGATTCTCCAAAAACATAAATAAAGTATTTTTTCCTATTCTTTGCTTGCTCTTGGCTCTTATCTTATCCCCTCTGCTGCCCTCCTGTATTTCTTGAACTTTACATGTCTTCCTTAAAAGAAAAGAAAATATAAAATAACAAATGGAAAATGGAAAAAAAAACCCCTTTTCTTTGCTTAGGTAGTTCTGTATTTGTTTTTCTTTTGTTCATGTGTGTGTGTGTGCTTGTGTTGTGGTCAAGCAAAGCAATATGTCCATATTGCAATACAGTACACACTAGATGCATATTATTTATATTAATTAACTTATTATTCCAATAATATTCCACTATGTGGAAAAACAAGCCAGCCCAATATGAGGCATCTTTGGGGTGTTGGCAGGGGCAGAGGTGGGCGAGGTGCTGCTGTCACTAGAAGCATCATTAGGCAAGCTGGCTCTCCTCTAGTCTGGATAGTGCTTCCTGGTGCAGTAGGGCAGCAGAGTGCAGAGGCCAGTGGCAGTGCCTAGAGGTCACTGTTTGAAGAGCCTGGCAGAGGCAGCAGCAGTAATAGGACTCTTGCCAAAGGAGCAGCAGCATCTCCTTCTGTAGTGGAAGAGGGGAGCCCACTGATGGATGTTAGGTCAGAGGTGCCTGATGTCCTGAGCACAAGAGTGGTGCACATTCTCCACTTTCAAGTCCCGATGGGTAATGCACTGTTACTCCCTTCCCCCTACCTTCTAGCATGTAGGAAATTTTCTTTCTGTATCTGTCTTTCATTTGCTCTTGCTGTTTGCCCCAGGACAGTATAGCCCCAGTCACCCCTCACGGCCGTCCCCTATTAAGGAATATGCCGTCTTAGCGGGCTTGACTTGGTTTGTTTCTGCCTTTCTGGCCACAGGCCACTTGCCACTTTTTCCTAGAGGATATGCCCTGGTGTTGTCTGGTTTGTGGCCCCAGGCCGCTCTTTCCTACATGATATGCCCTAGCGGGCATGGCTAAAAGCACAGATGCACCTGATCTCATCTGATCTCGGAAGCTGTGTCACCCCGGCTGTGGGCGTTGGAACTCTTAGGTTAGAGGTGCCAAGATAGTGATAAATCAGATTCCAAGGTTTACTTACAAGGAGACTTTATTGGGTAACTTACAGCACACAGGCGTATCCAATGGTTGGATATTGGATACAGCTTCTCTGAACCTAGAGCTATCGGGTACAATGGGTTTTATACAATACATGTTTAGAAATAAAGCAGCAAGCACCCCCTAGCATTCATTCCCAGCATAAACTAACAGCACTTGGTTCTCAGCACAGCCACCTGTAAACAAAATTCGCTTCCCAGGCAGAGTGCTTGATAACACTCTCGCTTATTAGTATGGAATATGCTAGGCTGCGCGATCAGCCCTTTGAATCATCTTCACATGCTCAGAGGCTTACTAGCAAGGGAATTGCAAAAATAATGAACTTAAGCAAGCATCATGGATCTCTAGGCCCCTCTAACACTACAAATGACTTGGCTATGCTCCTGGGGCCAGTACAGAAGCTAAGCAGGGTCAGCCCTGCTTAGTACTTGGATGGGAGACCGCCTGGGAATCAGGCTTCCTGCACTGAGCAGGGGGTTGGACTCAATGGTCTTGTACGCCCCTTCCAATCCTATGATTCTATATATCATTAGCTGCAATGAAAAAAGTTCATTCCTCTTTCTTTGTTTCTTTCTTTGTTTCTTTGATCCTTCATTTAGAAAACCAATGTAAGAATTCCCAAGGTCCATGGCTGCTCCCCAGGCAGCTCTTCTCTACAGAAGTGCTTGTTGGCATGTATTAGCCCTAGAACTACTGCCTGGCAGAGTTGCTGTGTCTTCCTGCCTCTGTCAGAAGACCACTGAGAGTCTGAGGTCATTGGAGATCACCAACTTCATACTATATATATATATATATATATATGTATATGTTTAACCTGGATAA
Organism: Heloderma suspectum; assembly: GCF_057233095.1. Lineage (NCBI taxonomy): Eukaryota > Metazoa > Chordata > Lepidosauria > Squamata > Helodermatidae > Heloderma > Heloderma suspectum. The sequence continues at coordinate 71,644,561 of NC_139460.1, read as the reverse complement.
TGATGTGCACTTGCTACATTCTCAGTTCCTTCAATTCCCTTAAATCATTTTTTAAATTAAAAACTGTTTGAAATTTGGCAGGAATGGCATGGCTAAAAAAACCCCCAAACATTAACATATAAAATACATATGAAATATTCATTTTGTGTGTGCTATAAAAAAAAAAGCACATCACTAAAAAAAGAAGAAGACCTCTTTCAGCCTGCCTCCCAGGTAGTGTGTGTATTCAGCCAGAGAGGCTGAGCCTGTGATTCTTCTGAATGAGGGTTGTTTTGCACTTCAAAGAAACCTACAGCAGAGATTAGGGATAGTGACCTCTGGTTCAACACACTTTCCCTTCTGAGTTTGGTCTGAGTTTCTGGGAACAACACATTTTGCTGGAGCTTGTGGGCCAGGATGTCTTCTCAATCATCCCAGAGTGCAGGACATGGAATAATGGGCTCAAGTTACACGAAGCCAGATTCCGGCTGAACAACAGGAAAAACTTCCTGACTGCTAGAGCAATACGACAATGGAACCAATTACCTAGGGAGGTGGTGGGCTCTCCCACACTGGAGGCATTCAAGACAACTGGACAGCCACTTGACTTGGATTCCAGCACTGAGCAGGGGGTTGGACTTGATGGTCTTATAGGTCCCTTCCAACCCTACTATTCTATGATTCTGTGAAAAAGCAGTGGACTAAACTATATGAGATCTGGCAGGTGGGATGCCCTCGAGATTTCAAGCACTTCTGTGGAAACAGTGAAAAGTCATAGCTCTTTGCTTTGAGAGTTTTTGCGGAAAAAATCAAATTTCCCCTGAGCCTAGCACAAAACCCAGTGGGCCAAACTGCCTGAACTTTGGCAGGTGGGATGCCCTTGAAGAGGGCTGAGAGAGGCCCAGATTTCATACATTACTGTGGAAACAGTGAAAAGTTATAGCTCTTTGCTTTGAGAGTTTTTGTAGAAAACATCAAATTTTAACTCCACCTAGAACAAAAACCAGACGACAATATTGTGCAACAAGTACATCCCACTTCAGCACATATACACACACAATTGTTGAGGAAGACAGAAAAAAGAACCTCCGTGTTCAGCCACAGTCTACCATGCAAACATGTTTTAGTGGTAGACTGCGCCTGAACTTGGCAGTTCTACTATCTAGCTATCATAGCTTGTCTCTTGTAGTGCTTCCCCCATCCCTTTGAGCTCTGTGTATGTATGTGAAACTTTTATATTCACAGGTAATTCTTCCTGAAAACTATGGATATGTTTCTTTCTATATATGCGTTCTCCCTCTTCCTTTCTGTGGCGCAGCACCCTGTCAGGGGAATTCTCTCAGGAGAATGGAGTGGGAAGATCTCTCCCACAGCCTCCTATAGGGCTGCAACATGGCTGGAGCCATGCCTAAGGCTGCCAACAGGCATGCCTTCACTCAGGGCTGGTACAATGTGTCTGACAGCTGTGTAGATTTAGTTGCAGCTTTCACTGTATCAACATAAGGATTATTCCCACCCATGCAAATCCAGGTCCATTCACTAGTGAGTATGTATACACTCGACTCTGTCTCTTCTGCAGCCCTTTGCTTTGTCTGCTCACAATGGACAAGCTAGCCCTGCAACTGTTTTGTGTGACCACAAATCGGATATGAAAAAAAAAAACATGGGAGGCCAATAATAAAAACACTAGTTTGCAATAATTTGTCAATAATGTAGTCTGGATCAGCTGTAAAAAATATATTAAAAAGGTTGGCAATTCCAGAAAAAGGGGTTTGTGTGGAAACAACTCTTCTCAAACCATTGAGCCATCAAACTATGAGTGCATCTGAACAGAAAGGAGAGCTCTGGATGCTTTGGACTTCAGCTCCTCCTAGCATTCCTGACCATTGCCATGCTGGAAGAGGATTCTGGGGGTTGAAGTCTAAAACATTTGGAGGTCTGTCTTCGGCCCACCCCTGCTCTAATGGTCCTTATATAAGAGAGTCAGGCTCAGTTTTTTGGCACGGATAGTTAGCAAGTCATAGTCCATAGTTTGCCTTTTGAGGAGATATTGAGAGATGCTCTTTTACCATTTTGATACTATTATCATTCTTCAGGGCTCTCCCCTGGATTTCTCAAAGCTAACCCTCTAATGAGGAAGGGTGGGGGCAGATGTATCATGCATCGGCACATATGCATGAATACTGAGGCACAATCTAGCTCACAGCCTGCCAGTTCACACATTCAGCTGGTGAACTTTTTACTTTTCATTCAACTTTTGACAACTTATTAGCAAACAATTCTGTTTTTTCCCCTCCCATCGGTCTAGCCAGAATGGCCAATAGTCAGGAATGCTGGGAGCTGCAGCCCAAAACATCTGGAGAATATAGGCTGAGGGACGCTGTACTATGAACATGGAGACCCAGATTCTGACTTAGCCATACAGCTCATTGGGTGACCTTGGGCCAGTTGGTATTTCTCTCTCAGCCTACCCTACTTACGGGTTGTCGGGAGGATAAGATGTGTGTGCGCTACCTTGAGCTTCTTGGAGGAACAGTAGGATAAAAATGAAATAAATTGAATAAATGCTGCTCCTCCTTATGCAGAAACAATCTTACCATACTGCATAAGACAGTCTTGTCCTCTCCTTTCTTACTTGTAAGGGTTGCAGTTCATGCAGACAATATGGGTTAAGGTCTCCCATGGGCACCTTGTATTGTATTCACAGTATTGGACATGGCACAGGCTTTTGGAAAAGATGGCACCTTGCATCCTTTCAGCCATCTCAGCTCTTCTCTCAGTCCTGCTAAAAGTGGATTTCTGTTGGTTGTTAAAAGGTAATGAATTTCAGGTGAAAACCTACCCCCAAAGAAACCAAGATTACAGTAATGTAAAGCAATAGCTACAATAACATTATTTATGCAGTCATGGAAGCATTTTCTCCAAAGTGAACTAATATTTTAAATATACCCAGAATGAAAATGAAGAGGAAAAATACCAAGAAGAAATAATAATTTGTGACAATCTAATATTTGTTGCAAATTATGCTAGAATGCTAAAGTAGATTTGTTTAACTGAAGTCAATATTGTATGCTGCTAAAAGAGCTCAAGAAACAATCCAATTTCTAAGCATTTTCCTGGGTTTTTTTTTTACATTGTTACTTCTTTTACACAATGGATAGGTATACAATAGTTTATTATTGGGATAATGTATGTGAAGCACTTTGCACTGTAGTGCAATATAAATGATATTATGATATGATTATCAACCCCTTCATGGATCACTGCCTTGTTGTGGCGAAGGGGCTTGCGTAACTCAGTGAAGACATAAGCTATGCCGTGCAGGGCCACCCAAGACGGACAGGTCATGGCAGAGAGTTCTGACAAAATGTGGTCCACTGGAGAAGGAAATGGCAACCCACTCCAGTATTCTTGCCAAGAAAACCCCATGGAACGTATCACAAGGCTAAAAGATATGACGCCGGAAGATGAGCCCCTCAGGTTGGAAGGTGTCCAATATACTACTGGGGAAGAGCAGAGGGTATTTCCAAGTAGAGCCAGAAAGAGTGAAGCAGCTGGGCCAAAGCTGAAAGGACACTCAGCTGTGGATGTGTCTGGTGGTGAAAAGAAAATCCAATGCTGTAAAGAACAATATTGTTTAGGAACTGGAATGTAAGATCAATGAATGAAGGTAAGCTGGAGGTGGTCAAACATGAGATGGCAAGATTGAACATCGACATCTTGGGAATCAGTGAACTAAAATGGACAAGCACGGGCGAATTTAATTCAGGTGACCATTATATCTACTACTGTGGGCAAGAATCCCTGAGAAGAAATGGAGTAGCACTCATAGTCAATAAAAGGGTGGGAAAAGCAGTACTGGGGTACAATCTCAAAAACGATAGAATGATCTCACTACGAATCCAAGGCAAACCATTCAACATCACAGTACTTCAAGTCTATGCCCCAACCACTGAGGCCGAAGAAGCTGAGGTTGATCGGTTCTATGAAGACCTACAACACCTTCTAGAATTAATACCAAAAAAAGATGTCCTCTTCATCATAGGGGATTGGAATGCTAAAGTAGGAAGTCCAGAAATCACCGGGATAACAGGCAAGCACGGCCTTGGTGTACAAAATGAAGCAGGAACAAGCTAATCATAGCAAACATTCTTTTCCAACAGCACAAGAGGCGACTCTACAAATGGACGTCATCAGATGGTCAATATCGAAATCAGAATGATTATGTACTTTGCAGCCAAAGATGGAGAAGCTCCATACAGTCAGTAAAAACAAGACCTGGAGCTGACTGTGGCTCAGATCACGAGTTTCTTCTTGCAAAATGTTGGCTTAAATTGAAGAACATAGGGAAAACCACTAAACCATTCAGGTATGACCTCAATCATATCCCTAATGAATATACAGTGGAGGTGAGGAATAGATTTAAGGGATTAGACCTGATAGACAGAGTGCCTGAGGAACTATGGACGGAGGTCCGTAACACTGTTCAGGAGGCAGCAACGAAATCCATCCCAAAGAAAAAGAAATGCAAGAAAGCAAAGTGGCTGTTGATGAGGCTTTACAAGTTGCTGAGGAAAGAAGGGAAGCAAAAAGCAAGGGAGAAAGGGGAAGATATACCCAACTGAATGCAGAGTTCCAGAGAATAGCAAGGAGGGACAAGAAGGCCTTCTTAAATGAACAATGCAAAGAAATAGAGGAAAACAATAGAATGGGAAAGACTAGAGATCTTTTCAAGAAAATCGGAGATCTCAAGGGAACGTTTTGTGCAAAGATGGGCATGATAAAGGACAAAGAAGGCAAGGACCTAACAGAAGCAGATGAGATTAAGAAGAGGTGGAAAGAATACACAGAAGAACTATACAGGAAAGATCTGAATGTCCCTGATAGCCATGGTAGCGTGGTCACTGAAGTTGAGCTGGACATCCTAGAGAGTGAAGTCAAGTGGGCCTTAGCAAGCATTACTAACAACAAAGCTAGTGGAGATGACAGTATTCCAGCTGAGCTATTTAAAATCCTAAAAGATGATGCTGTTAAAGTGCTGCACTCAATATGCCAACAAATTTGAAACATTCAACAGTGGCCACAAGACTGGAAAAGGTCAGTTTACATTCCAATTCCAAAGAAGGGCAACGCCAAAGAGTGTTCAAACTACCGTACAATTGCACTCATTTCACATGCCAGCAAGGTTATGCTCAAAATCCTACAAGCTAGGCTTCAGCAGTATGTGAACCGAGAACCACCGGAAGTACAAGCTGGGTTTTGAAGAGGCAGAGGAACTAGAGATCAAATCGCCAACATTCGCTGGATCATGGGGAAAGCAAGAGAATTTCAGAAAAACGTCTATTTCTGCTTCATTGACTATGCTAAAGCCTTTGACTGTGTGGATCACAACAAACTGTGGCAAATTCTTAAAGTGATGGGAGTACCAGACCACCTTACCTGTCTCCTGAGAAACCTGTACGAGGGTCAAGAAGCAACAGTAAGAACCAGACATGGAACAACCGATTGGTTCAAAATTGGGAAAGGAGTATGACAAGGCTGTATATTGTTGCTCTGCTTATTTAATTTATATGCAAAGTACATCATGAGAAACGCCGGGTTGGATGAATCACAGGTCGGAATTAAGATTGCCGGGAGAATTATCAACAACCTCAGATACGCAGATGATACCACCCTAATGGCAGAAAGCGAAGAGGATCTCAAGAGCCTCTTGTTGAGGGTGAAAGAGGAGAGTGCAAAAGCTGGTTTGAAACTCAACATTAACAAAACTAAGATCATGGCATCTGGCCTCTTCACTTCCTGGCATATAAAAGGGGAAGAAATGGAAACAGTGACAGATTTTATTTTCTTGGGCTCCAAGATCACCGCAGATGGTGACTGTAGCCATGAAATTAAAAGACGCTTGCTCCTTGGGAGGAAAGCTATGGCAAACCTAGACAGCATAGTAAGAAGGAGAAACATCACCCTGCCGACAAAGGTTTGTATATTCAAAGCTATGGTTTTCCCTGTAGTAACGTATGGCTGCGAGAGCTGGACTATAAGGAAGGCTGAGTGCCGAAGAACTGATGCTTTCAAACTGTGGTGCTGGGGAAGACTCTTACGAGTCCCCTGGACTGCAAGGAGGTCAGATCAGTCAATCCTAAAGGAAATCAACCCTGAGTGCTCATTGGAAGGACAGATACCGAAGCTGAAGCTCAAATATTTTGGCCACCTAATGCGGAGAGAAAACTCACCGGAAAAGACCCTGATGCTGGGAAAGATTGAAGGCAAAAGGAGAAGGGGACGGCAGAGGATGAGATGGCTAGATAGCATCACTGTTGCAATGAATATGAACTTGAGCACACTCCGGGAGAGAGCGCAGGACAGGAAGGCCTGGCTTGCTATGGTCCATGGGGTCACGAAGAGTCGGACATGACTTAACGACTGAACAACAACCACCTTTCTTTATGTATGCATTTGTAAGTCTTCTGTCCAGTTAAAAATAATTATAATACTTTTAGAGATATTGGGGTAAGAAACCCCTCTGTTAACCACATGTATTAATTTGTGCTCTTTCAATCACTACCTAAAGTAACTTCTTGTGTATAAAATACTATATAACTCTAAGGTTGGTAGTATTCAAAGGCGACCTTTTTTGTGGGGGGGGGGGCATCATGCTTCTTTGCATCTTTTCTATTTTAGCTTGCTTCTCATATTTCACAACCAGAGATTGTAATTTAAATTGGGATTTGGTTGCATGCTTTGTGCAAGGTTCAAGCCAGATGATCTGAAGAGCCCTTCTGACCAGTGGTTTTGTGGCTCCATGAAAAATTTTATGATGTGTCTGCACAATATCTTACCTATAATAACAATATTGTCTTAAGCACACACACAAACTGGAGTGAGAATCAGCAGTGCATGTGGGATGTCCTAAAATATAAAAGCCTAGGGGGTCATTCAGCTAAAAGTCTCTGGAAACTGTCAATGCACACTAATATGAATGAATATCGAATTGATCTTCAAAAATTTTGGCCACCTAATGCGAAGAGGAAACTCCCTGGAAAAGACCCTGATGCTGGGAAAGATTGAAGGCAAAAGGAGAAGGGGACGGCAGGGGATGAGATGGCTAGATAGCATCACCAATGCAATGAATATGAACTTGAGCACATTCCGAGAGAGAGCGGAGGACAGGAAGGCCTGGCGTGCTATGGTCCATGAGGTCATGAAGAGTCGGACACGACATAACGACTGAACAACAACATGATTATCAAAGTTTAATTTATAACTAAAAAATATACATAACACATAACTACACATAACAATGCAATTAAATATTAAGCTATGCCCATTTAAAAGAAGTCCCTCCTCCAAAAAACTTAATGCCAAGTATAATTCCAGTACTAACGGTGTAGTTATTTAGTTTTCTGATAAATTATTTTAATTAAGCAATGCATTTATGAAGAAAACAGAATGACTTTGAAGTACATTTATAAAGTACTGAGTTGTTATTCTGCACATACCATAAATATATATGCTGTATGATGAATAGCACAAATATATATTCCATATGAATACTTAGCTTAACACTGCAAATGTAAAAAAAGCTGTAATTTAATACTCATTGACCACCGTCTTTCTTCTGTGATCAATATTCGTTTCTAACGCTAGTAAATCTTTATTCTTCACCAAGGGCAGTAAAATCAATAACTGCTTATTACAGAAAAAACCCAAAATGTATTCTTGTATTTGTGTAATAATTAGCACCCAGAATTCAGTTCCTCTTGCCTGGAACACTGAATAACACAAAACATCTCATCCGAGAAATTATTTAGGCTTCCACTTAGAGGTAGCTATAGCGGCCTTCCCCAACCTAGCACCTCCAGATGTGTTGGACTACAATGCCCATCATTCCTATCCAGTATGGCTCGGGGGGGCAGATAGCTCAATGACAGAGCACATTCTTTGCATGCAGAAGGTCCCAGGTTCAATCTTTGGCATCTACAGGTAGGACGGGAAAATCTCCTGCCTGAAATCCTGGAGAGGTGCTGGTCAGTGCTGACAATATTGGGCTAGATGGACCAATGGTCTGACTCGGTCTAAGGCAGCTTCCTGTGTTCCTATGAAATGATGGAGTTGTAGTCCACCTCTTTGGAGGGCATCAGGTTGGGAGAGGCTGTTGTACAGGATCTAGTCCATGATTCAGACTAGTCTTCTTTACAGTTTTACATATTTTATACTGGACTAGGAGACCAAGGGAAATATTGAAGGAAGAATTATGAGAGTAGGGTGTTGTTGTTGCTTTAGATTCTTGTATATTTGTGAAGCGTGCCATTACATTCTCCCATCTCATTACCTTTTAATCACTGAGAAAGCAACCCTATGCTCTCTGGAAGAATGTCCCAGGGATCTTAGGCTATGTCCTATAGACACTCCTTTGACTTTGTGTGGGGACTTTGAGATCTGATCTTTCCCTTCCCTTCACAGTTGCTGTAGAAAGAAACATGCTACCTGCTTTCCAAGGCTGCAAGACCTTGGATGATCACATGGAGGTCAAAAAGGGGGTGTTCCGGTAGGCTGGGAGGGGAGGGAAGAGGACAGGCCAGGATCTACTATATGCTGTGACCTCTCCAGCCTCAGCTCCATTCCCAGCAGCATGACTCCTCTAGATGGGCTCAAAGACTGTCTAGAGAGGGGAAAATGCAAAGGAGAAAGTAGATATGAAAATCACCTCCATCATTCCTGCCCTGGCAGGGCATAGGATACTTGGAAGCCCCTGAGATTGCAGGCTTCCATCTAATGGATGGCAGTCCCATAAGATTGTGCCCTAAGTCTATTATATCTACAAGTTCCTCCTCATATTGCAGCTGAGAAAACAGCTACAATATTTCCTTCCTGTGCATCTTGGGTAATATGACAAGCCACTAAAGGGAGCCAAGGCTGTAGCTCTGTCACATGCTACCCTGGTTTCAGTTTTCCAGAAGCATCACACTGATATGGGGAGAAGCTGCCACATGGTTTGTTTTATGTGGCCCAGGGCTTCTCACATTACCATTACAAAATGGCGAGAAGCCATACTGTAGTGGTTCCCACAGCACAAAGACAATACCTAATTTAAGAAGCCAGTTTAAGACTGGCACAGGAACACAACAAGCAAGCACTGAGATTCATGAACAAATGAAATTGATGTGAGTAATGTCATGCAGCAGGAAATTTTCTATCACAACTGAAACCTGGAACCACACCGGGAATTTTAAAAGGACTCTACAGGAAATATGAAATAGATAAAAAAATTACTGGACAGGATCCAGCATGCAGTAGAGTATACAGAAAGCTTCTAATTCCAGTTCTATATGAGGCTGCAATCCTATACATACTCAACTGGGAGTAAGCCTCACTGAACTCTGTGGGACATACTTCTGAGTAGACATGCATAGAATAGCACTATATGAATGTATGAAGCCTTCCAAACTATGGTAGTAAATCCTCATTTATGATATGTTCATTATTGGTTGGGCATCAACACCATACTAAGGCATCTCTAGTCTGTACTTTGTAAAACAATTAGTGTCTTTGATGATTCAGCATTTCAACTTCTTGCTTCATCTTCTTAAAGGCATATAATCCAATCAAAATGAAATATAAATACATCTATCCATCATCATACAATCTATCTTTATTACACAGTCAGCAAATACTGGAATTGGCCATCTGGAGGTCAAAGGTATGTCCAGTTTAGCACCAAGCTTGTTAATTTTATGATATGAAACATTTTTTAAAAAAATAGATAATCTGAAAAGGGAGACACTTGTTTTGAGAATATTTCCCCAATCACCTTGCTTTTGTGACTGCTTAATTTTTTCTATGATTTATGGAAATTGTCAACTGATTTAAGTAAAATCAAATTTATACTTACCCTAATTATGCAAGCATGGAGTTCAAGTGATCAGGCTGGAATTCAACTATACATTCTTTATCATCATAAATATTTATTTTATTTATTTATTATTAAATTTATTAATCGCTCACCTGGCTGGTCATCCAGCTACTCTGGGCGATGTACAACATACAATAAAATAAATATCTTATTACCTCAAGTGTAATTGGAAATGCTGTCCTCAGCATTTCATAATGGTGTTCAAATTCCACAACATTTTTAAAAATTTTCTGTTATTTAAATTGGTACAATTATTTGTGCAGCATTTTTCAATTGGCAAAATATCAGTCCAACTTTATATCCAAAATGTTTACATAAGCATATTATTGGGTCTTCATAATATAAGAACATAAGAAGAACCCTGCTGGATCAGACTATCCTTACCCCTTTGGCATTACCAATTTGCATGTCCATCGCTAAAATCCTCCAAAAAAGCAATCTTCATATGACTGATCATATGATTGTACATATGATTGCCTCTAGATTCTTAATGAAACTATAAGAATGATCAGATCAAGATTGCTCCCCCCACCCCAGCAGCATTTGATCAATATCATTATCGGTAATGTAGAGGGCAGAAAAGACACAAATGAACCAGAAAGCTATGGCAAACTGCCTATCTACACCACTCTGTACCAAATTAGGAAATAAATATGTTTCACTTCAGAAACAAGATTATATAATTCAGAAGTCCAACATCAGGGAGAAATGTGGATAAAGAAAATTAAGGAAGTATCCCTAGTTACTTCCTAACTTCAGATAATGGGTAGCAGCAGGATTTTGAAGATATATTCTATCCCTATAGACCCAAGGCAGTTTTCTTACCAACACCAATTTCACTCAGTCTTTAAGAAAAGCAAAAAGTGGATTAAAAAAAGTTCATTTGCCATATACCTTCACTGTAATGGTAGTTTGGTACTGTTAAGAAGTATAACTTCGCAATTTTGCCATCCCAATTACATTTTAATGCCGAAATCGATGTGATCTCATGTGCTGGGATTTAAATAATAAAACAATGACATTATCACCAGGATTGTTATAATCCCATATTATTGTATGCAACTCAGATTTCTTCATCACCTCCTCATTTTCAACTGAAAAATTTATCATAGGTTATATTCTCCAGTTTTGTCTTCCTGTCTTAAGCTCTTACTACTTCCTCATTGTGATCAGTGAAGCTCTGTATCCCCTGCTTTCTGCTTTCCTTTGGCCTTTCCCCCCTGCTCCTCCTCATGGGGCTCCTCTTCCGAAGTGGAAAGGAAACCACGGAGATTGGAGTTCCTACCCATCATAATCCAGAAATGAAGCATGAAGATCTTAATCTTGGAACTGGTAGAAAGAAAAAGTTTTGAGGGCAGGAAGAGGAGCAGAAACAGCTCCCCATCTCCAATGAGGCATGTCTGCCAGTTTCTTGGGTGGAAGGATGGAGAAAAAGGCTCCAAATCCACTCTGCTCCATACAGCCTAATTCCTCATTTTCCAGAGGTGCCAAGGATTATTACTGCTCCAGGTGCTTTTGGTGAGTGGTGGGCACCCCACCAGTGATCGCACCCTTGCTACCTACTTTCCCAGTGGTAACTGGGCCAGTCCAGCTCTGCAGCAAAGTGGACCAGTAAGCAACGTGGGTGGGTGGGTAGATAGATAGATAGATAGATAGATAGATAGATAGATAGATAGGACCACTGAGGAAGAATTGGGCCTATTGCAGATCTCTTCACCAGGCCCATAAAAACCTGGAGCCAGCCCTGTGTATTGATAATCTGTAATAAGGAGATGTAGCAAAACTGATGCATAGGTACTATGTGTGCGCGCATGCACACACAAACACACACAATATAATGGCAAACCTGAAACTTCAAATTTTTAAAAAAGTAACCTAAATGAATTCTCAGTCAAACAAAGGATCTTGTCTCAGACAGTACTGTTCATATTATCCATTTAGAATTTGCTTCTAAGGGAGCAATCCTATGGCCGCTAGACGGCCACAAGATATCTGGTTTTCTGGGAACTGACCTCGGAGCCTGCGCTCTGAGGTCAGTTCCCAGAGAACCAACCTCCCCCCACTTCCAAGCTGCCTCGGAGGCAGCGCAGAACAGTCCTGTGCTCCGCGTTCACAAGAGGACTGTGGAGCAGCCAAAAAGGGGCATTCCCGGAGAGCATTCTGGGGCGGGGAGGGTGGAAATGCCTGTACGATGCATCCAATGTGTTGTACAGCAGCCTCCTCCCCGCTGTCTAGCCGAAAACGCAGGGCAGGAGAAGCGCGGAGGGAACAATCCCCTCCGTGCTTCTCCTGCCCTGCATTGGATAGGTGGTTGCCTCCAAGTTCAGAGGCAGCTGCCTATCTGAATAGGATTGCGCCCTAAGTCAGGAAGTGGAGTCTTAAATACTGAACTTGTTCCAGGCTCCAGTACTATCTTTCCTTATGTGAAGGGAAGTATATAACAAAAGTAGCAAAGTATATAACAAAACAAACTAATGCATGCCAGCTTTGCTATTAAGTTACTTTTATTAAATTCAGCCAGTCTATTATTATGAATAGACCATTCTTTAATTAATACAGCTAAGATTTAGTCAAATTTCAGCCTAGAAATTAAAACATCTAGAAATCTCCATCACGATTTTGGGATACCATCAAGTATTCACAGCATCTGAAGAATAGGCATGGATGAATCTGTTAATTTTGCTTTCTATCAGTTTCTCATTTTGCAATCCTTAGTTCATTTCATCCTGTTTCGCTTCAGTTTGTCGCTTTAAAAAAATCACATAAAAATCCATATGCATTTTTTATTGCATTTCTCCCAATAATTACATTTTTTGTACACAATTTTTGTCTGATAACACATTTTTTTGCTACCAGTTATGTATGTTTTTTCCCTATTAATATATGATTTTTTTGTGCACACTTTTGTGTATGCATTTTTTTGTTTGGTGAATTGCATCACGAAATTATGAGAAGTACAAGTATCAAAAGATAAGTGCATTCTGGTTCATATATTGATTCAGACATTGTGATTTTGGTAAGTTTGTATTAAAATGTGAACTGAATTAAATTCTCCCATAATCATACTGAAGAATTATAAACTTTTGCTTTAAATTCTGTTGGCAGTGGACACTAACAAGCAGAATTGGATCCAATTAAATGCATTGCTCTACATATTCACAAGCTCTTCCTTGTATGTATGTGCTAGATGAAGCCTCAGATCTCAGAGGCTTCCGAGTATCTAATGCTTTGCCAAGCTGCTGCCAGCAAGGTGCGAGGAGCAGCGGAGGCGATTTTCACCTCTCCATCCTCCTTTTAATTTTTTTTGCACTAGAAGGGCCTCTGAATCTGTCTAGCAGGATCACAGTTGCAGCGACTGGTCTGGGTTTGGAGAGGCCACAAGATACAGTGTATCCATCATGCCTCCATGGGAGGAATCCTCCTCTGAGGAGGCGCTAGAGCTCCCAGAGACAGATGACACCAAGGAGCCACCCATGTCAGGATACTTGGGGGGTCCTGATCTCTTGGGGAGGTGACCACAGGTCCATCCCCAGAGGAGGAGTTCCACCTCTGAGACAGAGGTTGAGTGACCACCTAACCCCTAAGAGCACTGTTGCCTCAAGATGCAGGCTAGTAGGATTCCTTTGAGAAGAAGTATTCAATTACAGAGGAGGACTCCTCAAGAGGAAAACCTCCTCAGGAGTAAGGCGATCTTCCTGAGTAGGACTTTTGCCAGAGGGCTTGTGACACACTGCAGCTGAGCCCTGGGTGGGGGCTTAGGAAGCTCTGGCAATGTTAAATATTCAGTTCCAGCCTAGCCATTGTTGGAACAGCATTGTTCTGCCAGTTCTACTGCTTTTTTTTCTGACTAAGCTGCTGTGCTACTGACCCTTTGATTCCTGACCTACTCTGCTTCATGGACTATGAATTGTGTCTGACTGCTTACTTGTGTTTGACGTTGGTTGTGCCTCAAACTTCTCTTCTGGAAACCACCTACTTCCCTGGTAATACTCTGCTTTGTCCATTGCCTCTATCTTGACCACTCCTGCCTTTGTCTGATCCCATACTGGATTGAAACCTTTGTGCATGACCATTTGCCTAAATACCTGAATTGCCTTTTGGATTCATCCCTGTATTTCTCTAGCATAGATTCTGACCTAGCTAGAGCAGGAAAGTATCCTGGTCTCTCCTCCCTGTTTACTGGCACACTTCCTTTCCCCCCACTCCATCCTTATCTGAGGTTGTGACATGGACCTTGGAAGAGGAGCCTCTGTGGAGCTTTCTGTGGCATTTGGGAGAGCAGTAGGGGTGAAGGTCTGAGGGGTTGCCACCTCTGAGGTTGTAGCTCTGTCTACAGCCTTGGAGGTGTAAATCCCCAGAATCCTGTGGCCCCTCAGACAATGTCTAGGGGCTATAGAATTGCACCCTTCGATGCTAGGTTAAGACCTTCATCATCAAGCAGGCATGTCAGTTTTAATCTGTTGCTTTATTTATTTCATTTTCGGATCCTCAATGTTTTTAATATTGTTAATGTTCTTAATATTTAATGTTGTATTGTTTTGATACTTTTATTGTTGTGTTATTTTTATTAGTTTTTATTTTTCATTTATTTTCCTGTGGTTTTTTGGTTTTATAGTTGAAAACCACCTGAGGGCATTTGCCAGTTGGACAGTATACAAATCTAATAATTTAATTTAATTAATTAACAAAAACTAGGCTGCAGTCCAAATACTAGGCATATGTGCTCAGGAGAGGAGAGCTGGGAATACAGTTACAGCACCGGTTTCTGGGTTTGCTGCAGTGGTTTCCATTTCTAAAGATATAAACTGCTTTCTAAAGTCAACAGCTTCTTGTCTGTTTGGAAATTGGAACTCTTGCAGTAGAAATAAAATGCAAAACATTTGTAGTGTGTGTGATTTTCAAAGATATGCACATTACTATGATTTGAATCTTGGCCTTAAGCATTTGCTCTGATCTATCTGCATAAAGCAACGTGAGTATAGTTTTGCTACAGCTTTCAATATGCCATATCCCTAAGAGTTTATTTGCTTCCACAGCAAACTGTAGGATCAGGTCATTGCCCAATATCACCCCATACCAACTGACTGATGCAAGGAAAGCATGTTCATCTGTACCTTTTAACAGGCAGTTTATCTACTATTAGTGATACTTGAAGTGCTATAAAGGCATACTGCATTTTGGAAGTATCTATTCTACTGTAAGATTAAATGAAGTGTTGAGTATATGCCACAAAGGTGCTGAGTCTGCAAACCAAAGCTGCTGTACAGTTTTCCATTCATGTATCATCTTTCTTTATTTGTGCTGATGTTGTACCTTTCAGATTATGCACCTCTTCCTTTTCCATATATTGATTTTTATTCCTAGTGAACTATGAAATTGTATTCCTCTTTTATTTGCCTTTTTAATGCACTTATTTTGTATGAATTTATTCCTTGTGGCACCAGGAGACATGATTAATACTGTAAATTAAAACTTGCTACATACTGGCTGAGCTAGGCATTGGATTCATGCATGTTTCATGGCACAGCTACATTAGACAATTTCTTTACAAATGACATGGGAATTACTATAATAAAGCCATAAACCATTTTGTCCACCTTTCTTATACGGTTCATAACCTTTTTAAAAAAAAAATTAGAAGGTTGAAATGAGAATGAATGAAATTGTCATAATTTTGAAGCAGATTAATTCACATTTTTAATGGAAAAATGTACCATGTTGGTTGCATCCTTAGGTACATATCTCCAAGGTTTTGTTCTGATTCTATTATAATACTTAGTTCTGTCACTTGTTATTTTATCTTGACTTCATCCCAAGGAGGAAATGGGCCCTTCATTTTAGACCCGCAATAATCCCTTCATGAGGCTCACAACAACCCTGTGAAATAGCTGAGGCTCAAAGAAGGTGACTAGCTCAGGATCACTTAGTGAACCTCATGGGTGAGTAGGCATATGAACCTGGGCCTCTTTGTTCTAATGCTAACCCAGAAATTATCAGTTATACTTAAGACTTGGCTATATCCAAGGCTCATAGGTAATAGTGTATGAGAATCAGGAAAATGTAAAGACACATACATACATACAGAAATATTTTTCTCACATCATGTTTAGTGTGATAAGAAATAGGGGTGCCCTACAGAAAGACTGAAAGCCTATACCTGCTCCATGCAAGGCACACATCATACAGATCTGTGCCTGCTCTTCTATTAGGGGTTGGTTTTTATTTAATTTTTTCTAGTCCTAAAATAAGCCAGGTGACAAGCAGCCCTGTATGTGTATACCTCCTGGCACTTCCCAAAGTCCTTGCTAAAGAGCTAACTAGTGACTGTGATATAGAAGGATCAGAGACCAAACTCATCTTTCTAGTGTACCTCTACAGATTCTACCCAACTGCCCTCAGATTTCAAATTTAATTCTAATTATGGCCATCCGGACCAGCCTTCCCCAACCTAAAGCCATACAGATTTTTTTTGGACTACAACTTCCAGCATTTCTGACCATTGGCCATGCCAGCTGGAGCAGATAGGAGCTGAAGTCCAAAACATTTGGATGGTGCTGGGTTGGGGAAGGCTGGTCTAGGCCATATATAAATGTCCCGTATACAAGATAGCATAATCATGTGAAGGATCTCAATACGCACCAGTACGCTGCTTTCTGTTGCAGCCATAGTGCTCACAGTGCTTGAAACCACACTGAATTATTCTTTTCCAAGCCTACTTCTAGACTGTTCAATCAGTGTATAGATAGTATCATTATACAATTTAGTCACTAGCTGACACTGGACTTAATATTATCTGGACAGAGTCTAGGGATGCATGGATTTTGTTAAATCTGTTCCGTCTGTGTTTCGCGGATTTGTTTGGTTATCTGCTCATTGAGACTTTTTTCTACCAGAATTTCATTCTACTTGCACTAATTCACATTAGCACTAATTCACGTTTAGCTGGACAGTGCAACTTTTAGTATATTGTTTTTTAAGCTAGTCTGATTGTTCTCTGAAAAAAATATTCTGTAGCAATTATTTTAAAGTTCAACCTTATTTTTACTGGACTATAAGCTTTTCATATATGTCACTCTCCTTTGGTTTTGGAAAGACCAAAACTGGTATTAGCCATCAGTACCTCATCATCTGCTTTTGTTGCTGCCTGTTTCCAAGAGTTCAGAATACAAGCTGCAAGAGTCAAGACTACACCCTTCTGGTGCAACTCCAGGAGCTAACACAGCAGGGATTAACTTTGTCTTGGGTGTCATATAGCAAGATGAGGAAATTCATTTTCAATACTCAATGGAGTGCAGATGTAGGGAAAGGGGGAAGGTATAATGTTGCACTTTGACCATTTAGTTTTATGGGTATCCAAATACAGAGAAAAACATGTGCTTGGAACAGAATCCTGCCACATCAATTCGCTGGAATACTACAGGGGGATAAAAAGGAAATCAAACAGAAAAGAGAGCGGAAGAGATTCTCCCTCCCCCCTTTTGTGTTACCCTGGTCACAAAATGATATATTTATCTAAGAATAGAGGAACTGGAATGTGAAGACATGCAGGCCCTTTGCTGAAGAAAGACTTGTTTATCTCAAGCATATTGGAAACATTGTTCAGAAGCAGTTTCACTCTTTTGCAAAGATTTCTTGCAAGGGCACCAAGGACAGTGGAACCTTGGAGGCTCTCTTATGTAAGTACTAATCAGACAAGTAAAAATATCCAGGCTTTTGGGAAATACATAGCAAAAATGTACTGTCTACTTTGTGCAGGTCACCTGCCTGCTTGTTGTGTCTTCTCTGTGTTTGAATTGTTTATATTATATCAGTACAAACGTGACTGAGTCTAGGGTTGTACTAGAGCAAAGCAGTTTTATACAAACCTATATAAGGTAAATTCACTAATAGTATACTGCAAGGCAAGCTTAGCTAGCATTTTGTAGCATAAATCACAGCCTAGAGTCAATCATGGATAAAAAGTTGGACTGGACCATTATTACATGGGGATTCCTGGTTGGGCAGATGGAATAATGTTGTCTTCAACACTTCTTGAGGAATAAGTTGTCAATACAAGCCCATAAGTCCTAGGAAGTGTCTATGCAAATTACTACAGAGTGAGAGTAGCTTTTTAATATGCCTCTATTAACACAGATTTTTTGTCAACATTTGTAATAATCATTGACTGAAAGTAAGAGTGAGTTTTGACATGATTAGTTAATAAGACAGTATCATCACATGGTGACTTCCTCCCATAACTGAATTCTCTTGTTCTGAATGTATTCCTATGTGATAAGATTTTAAAGAACGTTTTTGAGTAATTCAAAATATGATGGTTCACAACCTACACATTATAGTGATTTTTTCTGTTAAAAAGGAGTGAAGTCATTCTAATTCTTGCTGAGAGCAGAATAGAGCAGAATAGTTAGAAGATCAATTTGATATTCATTCATATTAGTGTGCATTAACAGTATCCAGAGACTTTTAGCTGAATGACCCCCTAGGCTTTTATATTTTAGGACATCCCACATGCACTGCTGATTCTCACTCCAGTTTGTGTGTGTGCTTAATACAATATCGTTATTATAGGTAAGATATTGTGCAGACACATCATAAAATTGTCATGGAGCCACAAAACCACTGGTCAGAAGGGCTCTTCAGATCGTCTGGCTTGAACCTTGCACAAAGCATGCAACCAAATCCCAATTTAGATTACAATCTCTGGTTGTGAAATATGAGATGCAAGTGAAAATAGAAAAGATGCAAAGAAGCATGATGAGACCCCCCCACACACAAAAAAGGTCGCCTTTGAATACTACCAACCTTAGAGTTATATAGTATTTTATACACAAGAAGTTACTTTAGGTAGTGATTGAAAGAGCACAAATTAATACATGTGGTTAACAGAGGGGCTTCTGACCCCAATATCTCTAAAAGTATTACAATTATTTTTAACTGGACAGAAGACTTACAAATTCATACATAAAGAAAGGTATGGGACTAGAAAAATCATGTATTTCATGGTTGCCATTATTTGTAAAATAGAAAAAGCAATGGATGGGTTCAATCCTGACTAAGTTAGTTGTACTTAGGTATTATTGGCTTGGATCCTAACTTCCCTCCTGGGAATCACTGTGAAACAGTGTTCATGTTTATGGAACTTTCTCGTTTTCCCCTTCCCTCTGCAGCCCCCTGCCCTGCATCCTCCACATATCTTTATGAGGGGTAGGGAATCCATGGGGTATGGTTCATAGGGCTTCAAGTGTGTGTGTGTGTGTGTGTGTGTGTTTGTGTGTGGCGGGGGGGGAATGGCTTCAAGGAAAAGCTCACAACTGCTGCATAAACAGAAGAGGAACTTAGGTGCAGAATACAGTGGAGCACTTCTGCCACTGCCAATTTTTTTTCTACCCTACAAGTTCCATTGCATGAGTAGTAGGTCCTGCCAACTGTGTTGCGCAAGCAGGACTTATCACTTATGCAAGGGAGATTTTGCGCTTCCTAAGGGAAGCCTTGAAACAAGTGGAAATGCTCTTTTTTGGAAGGAGGGAGATCCGTTGACCTGCCTCCTTCCAGAAACAAGTGTTTCCACTTGTTTTGGGCTGCCCCAAATCCTCTAGGATTCAAGCCATTCAAATCAATGCAAAAAGTTAATATTGACTTAAGTTATGTTCCATTATTTTAGTGGAAAGTAACTCTGGGTCCAGTCCAACATCTTCTGTTCTCTTAAGCCAGCCTTTGTCAGGATTCCCTTTTTGACCAGCTGAGAACTCCAATAGCCAAATCAACACTCAGACAAGAGGCTGCATTTCCAAGGCTTTAATTCCATTTATCCTAATGAGGCATACAGATGTAGGGATGGCGGAGAATTTCTCCACGAATCTCAGGGAGGCCGAATGCCAACGCATTTGGCCCCCCGAAATTGGCGGTGAAATTCTCCGCCGCCACCCTGCCACTCCGCGGGATGGGACTTACCTCCCTCGAATGTCCCTCTGGGCGGCGGGTCCCAGTGGTGGTGCGTCGGGGGCGGGGGCGGCGGCCGGTCTTCCGACCGGCTGCCACTGCTGCCATTACATAATAAAGTAAAAAAACCCAAAACAAAACACGTGATAGGCTACGTAACGATTTACGTAGCCTATCACGGCTGACTTTGAAAATCTAGCCGTGATAGGCTACGTTAATCGTTACGTAGCCTATCACGGGTGTTTTTTGTTTTTACGTTTGTATTTCGCGGCCGGGGAGACGGGGCGCTTCTCCCTGGCCTGAATTTTGGCCAGCCGAGGCGGGGCGCCTCCCCCCCGGCCTGAACTTCGGGGGAGAACTGAAGTGCCTCCCCCCCACCGCGAAGCAAGCTGCGGGACCAGGTAAGTCCCTTTCGTACATCCCTATACAGATGGAAACTGCAGCAGATGGGATGGTGGGGGGATGTGGGGAAGGTGCCCCCCGGTTGTGGAGTGGGCCTCCACATAGGAGACCCCCAACAGCTTTGGGGGGGGTGGCCTAGTCAGGCTTGGGGGCCAGGAGGTGGAGGAGGAGGTGGGGCCATCAGCCGGGAGTGACAGAATCTGGCAAAGTGCCCCTGCTTTCCACACCTGAAGCACCGATGCTCTGCGTGCCACTGCTCCAGTTCTTCTGGCGATAGCGTGGCTCGGGTTGCTCCCAGTTGCATCGGGGTCTCTTCTGCCCCTGTGGCAGGGCTGCAGGGGGGAGGGGGCAGTGGCCACGGGGGAA
Organism: Heloderma suspectum; assembly: GCF_057233095.1. Lineage (NCBI taxonomy): Eukaryota > Metazoa > Chordata > Lepidosauria > Squamata > Helodermatidae > Heloderma > Heloderma suspectum. The sequence continues at coordinate 71,623,962 of NC_139460.1, read as the reverse complement.
TGGGAGGAGGGAACTACGGGCTAAGGGAGCTCTTCTGGGCTTGATGGTGCCCCTCCAAATGACTGTCGATCTGCAAGCACGATTGGATGAGCTCCGCCAGTGTTGGTGGACCGGGTGCTCATGCCAGTTCATCCAAGATCTTGTCGTTCAAACTGTCTAAAAATTGGGCCAGCAGAGCGGCATCATTCCATTGTAAATCCTGCATCAGCAAGTGAAAAGTGGTCACATAGCTGGAAACTGAGTCCTTGCCTTGCTTGAGGCGGCAGATATCCTGAGTCACTGTCTCCACACGAAGGGGGTCACCAAAAAATCCCCGTATCACAGTCATGAAGCCTTGGTAGTCTCCCAGCAGGAGAAGCTGGGAGAAGCGCGAGGAGAAGCACTGAAGCCCATTTGGCCACCATGCCTGAAAGCAGGTTGATGATAAATCCCACATGAATCTGATCCATCTGGAAATCCTCCAGCCAGAGGCGCATATACAGTTCCAATTGGGCATGGAAAATTTGAAACAGTCCCTTCGCACCAGCAAATTTCTCTGGCACCACCACTGGGCACTTTCGCCAGGGAAGGATTGGGGACGGAGGGAGTTGAGCGGCAACTTTTAAGGCTTGTACAGCACCCATCAATTGATTGACCTGATCGTCAAGAGTCTGGTTCTCCTGCATCAACGTGTTCAAAGCCTGCTTTGGCACCATCCCAGAGGCAGTGAAAAGGAAATGAAGAGAAAAAGAAAAAAAGAGAACGGAGATCAAGCTGTCAGGATTCCCTTTTTGCCCAGCTGAGAACTCCAATAGCCAAATCAACACTCAGTCAAGAGGCTGCATTTCCAAGGCTTTAATTCCATTTATGCTGATGAGGCATACAGATGCAAATTGCTAGAGACTCACAGACTACAAAAGAAATAGCCTTCAGGGAGTTCAAAGGGGAACTACGAAAGTTGATCTCCGTTTGGGAAAAAGGCAGCAAGCTCTCATAACTTAAGGGGTGGTAGGGGAAGATCTCCCCCTCTCCCGTGACACCTCTAGGCTCAGCTGTTGACCCTGAGCCAATCGGGCAGAGCGCCGAAGTTCAGCCCCTGCAATTTCCTGCTTGTGCCTGCGTCTGCGTCTTGCATCTAAGAGTTCAGATTGTTCTTCCCTCACCTCCCCCACTTCGCTATCACTCCCTGGGATGTGTGAAGGGGGGGGGGGCTCTCCATGCAGCTGTACCTCTGAAGCCTGGGAAAGTTCCTCCCCCAAATGTTGCAGCTCTTCCTCAGAATCTGAGCTACTCTGACACTCTATATGCTCAGAGGCAACCCTGACAGCCTTCCCCAACCTGGTGCATTTCAGATGTTTTGGACTACAACTCCCAGAATTCCAGACCACTGGCCATACTGGCTGCATCTGATGGGAACTAAAGTCCAAAACATCTGAAGGGAATCAGGTTGGGGGAGGCTATCTTCAGCTGTTCCAATTTATTTACCATTATTAGGGGTGTACGAACTCCAACTACCCGAGTCTGCCGGAGCTCCGCAGGTGGGGGAGGCGATCCATTCCTCCCCCCTGGAATCCTCCCTGGCCGGATCCGCTCTGTGTGAGTCTGCGGAGCCGCCGGCCGGGTCCGTCTGCTGCTGGACTGCCAGATTGCGGAAGCAAATGGCGTCCCGCATAGCGGACGCCATTTGTGCCCCTGATCTTTGCCGTGATAGGCTATGTAAATCTTTACAGAGCCTATCATGAAGGAACAGGGACGCAAATGGTGTATTTGCGTCCCTTTTCCCTTGCGCGATAGCCTACATAAAAATTTACATAGCCTATCACGGCAAAGAGCAGGGGTGCAAATGGCGTCCGCTAGGCTGGACACCATTTGCATGCGCAGTCTGGCAGCAGATGGACCTGGACCCGGACCTGGCAGCGGCAGGTAGGATCCAGCCGGCGCGAACTTCGTGGGGTGGTGGAGGTGAGTGGTCCATTCCGCCACGGACTCCGGGGGGGGGGGCGGATTCTAAGAATCTGGCCTCACTGGAGTCTGTGGCACAATTCTCCACCATCTCTAACCATTATTTAAACTGATTAGTACTTAAATACTTTATAGGAAAAAAAGCATTCTTTTCCTACTTGTATTTCGGGCAAGCTGGATCATTAAAATAGATGGCAACGGCAATGGCAATAGTAACAACAACAACAACAACGGCATATTATCAGTGCCAGTCCAAGATGTTTTGTTGCCTAAGATGGAGCAACAAATACCAACCCCCACCCCTACCCCGATCAAGATGCATACCTTGAACATAGACAGAATTGGATTTAAAAGGATTTTATTTCAAAACAGTAGATAAAACAAGCATAATCCACACTACTATGCTTCCCATAGGGCTGAATATATGAACCCCCCAAACCTGAGGTGGGACCATGGATAAAAATTTGCTCAAAGGTGCAGTATATCCTACAAGTTTATGCATGCTTTGCCCCTCTTTTTGCTGCATTTATTCATGAGAATTACTCTTGCAGCCTGGTTCGATTCATGCTGAGAAGCGGGTTCAGGAGGAACACCCAGGACCAGGGGAGGGAGTTGCTGCTATCACTACCCCCACAGCACCCACCACCTCAGGTAGGCACCTCATATTTCCTAAAGTTCAGGCTGGCTCTATCTATTATGTCTGTTGTCATTCATATGACACAAGTGTTAACTGTTTTCTAAACATGAGTTTGAGGCTTTTTACTCCAGGCTTAAAATAGTGCTGTCCTTTCAATACTTCTAATGGACAAGTACAATTTGATATTTGGATTCAATTTGATATTTGGCAGGATGACAAATTGCTATAATTAATTACGAGAGAGGCCATGACAATAAAAATATTGTTTTGTGTTTGCTATACTTAGAAGCACTATGAAATTCCAAGCCCACATGCTCAGAGGAGCTCTGAGAGATTTGGCAAGGACATAAATGCAGGCTAGTTTCCAAAATGAAGCGCTGCTACAGTGAGCAAGTGAAACACTGAATTTTAGGTTACAGCTGTTGTGTTACAAGGGGATCAAGAAGCTTATATTGGTTTAAACTATGATTAGCAGAATGGCGCAGAGGCCAGGCAGACCTTGTGCTTTATGTTATGTTATTTGACCCACTGATTCATTCTATGATTCCAATCCTGAAACACTCCTTTCTTTTAAAAATCCATTTAGTTACATTTTGTAGCAAGTTATTAAATACTTTATTGAATAGTCTGATGTGGAAAAGCATTTCAATAAGGGAACAGAGAGCTATTTTCAGATTTTAAAGAGGGATGGCGAAACTCACCGAACCCCCGCCGGCCACCTAACCCTGTTTGGTGTGTGGAGCAAGTCGCTGGATAGTCCATGGGCACCAGGCGAGTGGTGGGCAGTGCCCTGCTACTTTAGTGGCTGCCATTTTGCACAAAATGGCAGCTAGATCCTTTTCACAAATCCCTATTTTGCATAAGTGGCAGCTGTAAATAGGGACATTTATACAAAATTACTGGTGTAAATGGTAGAATAAGACCATTTTGTGTAAATGGCCCTATTAATGGTGCTTTTTGCAAATTGGGGATTTGCGGAAAGCTTAGCCACCAGTTTGCACAAAATCGTGGCTGCTGGAGTCCCTGTTGCCACCTGCCAACCTCTCATTCTCTCATTCCTTGCAAGGAGAGAGAACCAGGGGTTGGCAGACGGCACAGGACTCCTACCCCACCAACCCCTGGTTCTTTTCTTACAAGGAAGGAGAGCGTGAGGGATTGGCAGGCGGCGAAAAACTGTGAGCTTGCCTGACTTGTCACATGCCAAGTCAGGCAAGCCCATGCATCCTCAGACTGGTTCCAGGGGCTGAGCTGGCAAGGAATTGCTGAGCTTCAAGTAAGGATGGACGAAAGTCCCTTACCTGGTCCCGCAGCTGTTTTCGGTGGGGGGGGAGGCGCTCCGTTTCTCCCCCCGAAATTCTTGGCAGGGGGGAGGCGCCCCGCCCTTCACGGCCGAAATTCTGGCCGGGGGGGGGGGGAGTGCCCCATCTAAATCAAAAACTAAAGTAAAAAAAAAACATGATAGGCTATGTAACGATTTATGTAGCCTATCACGGCTAGATTTTCAAAGTCAGCCGTTGATAGGCTATGTAAATCTTTACGTAGCCTATCATGGCTGACTTTGGGGGGGAAAAAAAAAAGCACGTATGCAAATGGCGGCGCCCATGGGCGCCGCCATTTGCGTTCCTTATTTGGGCACGGGTAGTCTACGTAAAGATTTACGAAAATAAGGGCAACGCAAATAGCAAATAGCGTTGCCCTTATTTTCGCCATAGTCTACGTAAATCTTTACGTAGACTACCCGTGCCCAAATAAGGAACGCAAATGGCGGCGCCCATGGGCGCCGCCATTTGCATACGTGCTTTTTTTTTTTTCCCAAAGTCAGCCATGATAGGCTACATAAAGATTTACATAGCCTATCACGGCTGACTTTGAAAATCTAGCCGTGTTAGGCTACATAAATTGTTACGTAGCCTATCACTTTTTTTTTTTTTTAACTTTACTGGGAAATGGCAGCAGCGGCAGCCGGTCGGAGGACCGGCCGCCGCCCCCGCCGAAACGCCGCCGGGACCTGCTGCCGAGAGGGACATTCGACAGAGGTAAGTCCCATCCCGGGGGGGGAGGGGTTGTCGGAGAATTTCCCCACCAATTTCTCCCAGAGAGTCGTGGAGAAATTCTCCGACATCCTTAGCTTCAAGCCCCAACCGGACACCCACATCATCCCTATTTTAAAGTAACATTTCTCTATGATGTGAGAACTCAGGTTACTATAGCTTGTTTAAGCTATGGGTTGAGAATAAAACTCATGGGATCTGACACTAAAGTTTTATTGTGGCTTGTTCTCAATAACCATACGTATAAACAAACCAGTTTGCCATGTTTGGACATCATGGGGAATACTGATTTTGTTTAAAACCAAAAGTGGAAGCTTTCTGTCTTCTCCTTCTTGGCATAAAAGAGTAGGGGAGGGAAAGTTTTGTCACAAAGCATTAATGTAACATGTATTGTTATGAATTCAATGTATTTCATACCAGTACTAATTCGTAATACTCTGTGTATGCTAACTGTAAGTGACTAGTAATAGATGTGATTAGTTCTGTGTGTGTTGTGAGATAACTGTGAGTACTGGAAAATATTCTTGGAAATGAGGCAAAGAAGGTTGTCACAAATGGGTTGATTAATTTTTGGAAGTAAAGAAGCTCATCACCTTATGGGGAGATAAACTTTAGCAAGGGTACTTCAAAAGTCACCAGTAAACCTGGCCCTCCTGAAGTCATGAGTAGAATGTATGACTGAGTCCAAAATGTCAAACGCATAGTAAGATAAAAGAACTAGAGCTATTGCTGGATTAGAAAGTAGAACTAGGAATAGTGGTATGACCAGGTCAACAACTTAGGAAGAGGTCATCAACATAAGAGTTATGCAAAGCAAGGGCTTGATCTGATTGTCCAGAGAGATCCTAGGAGAACAAGGAGCCTACCAAACATTATTACCTAAGCTCTGCCAATCATGCTTGCCGGATAGGTAGCTATAAGATCATGACAACTGCTTTGTTGGTTGAAAGGAATAAAACTTTAGTTTTACTAAGAAATATGCAAACCTCTATTTGTATTATGCTTCTAATCATCGTAATTGTATGTAGTAATGTGTTTTGCTTGGTTTATAATTGCAGAGTTGTCTAATACTGTTTCAGTGGTAACACTTTGTGTTAGTTGACTTGAAGAATGTTTCAGGAACCACAACCCATATAAATGATTTCTTGAAGCCCAGAACACTCCTCTGGGATTCATACATCTGTTTTTATATCTGTCTATATAGCCGCTGTTTTCTCGGTCAGGTAAGTCAGAGACAAACTTGTTCAAATAAGCGAATAAACTAGTCGGATGGAGCAGGAATGGGTCTCCCATCTCAGTGTGTGAGCCAAAGGCTTAGAAACAATGCTTTCCCATTATATCTGAACCTGACCAGTATGCAAATATTCCTCAACATTGCAAATACACAGGGTATATAATATACATAAAAGAAAATGGATTATGATTTGGGCATAAAGCATAGTCAGAAAAAGTAGCTTGATCTGAACTAATCTTGAACAAGGATGAAATGCGATGAAGAATTCAAACAACTGATATTCAATTGCAAATATTATGATCATTTGGAAAAGTATATTTTTCCCTTAGTACAATATGTTTGCTAGACTATGCCAATGGTGACACTGGAATATCTTGTCCCAATAGAATGGACTGTGGGGTGTAACCATGCCAGATGATGGATAGCATTATAACAGGATACAGACACACTCCCCACACTCCAGCCCATTTATTTTTGGACAGGGGACATCTTCACTGCAATGATGGGATAGAAAGTACAGGGAATTCAAAACATTAAACTAAAAAGTGGCAATGAGTTTTGTTCCTGTTAACCTGTACAGTGGAAAGTGCTCAGTCTCTACAGGATAATGTGTTCACAAAGGGGTATAGTCATCATGGGTGGTAGTTTCACTCCTGATGTACAAACTACTACAGAGTTCGTGTGATACAAGTATACGCTTCCTCCTACACAGCATTCATTATGGTAATTCACAAGGTAATTCACAACCTAAGGGGGGATGTTAGGCAGGGTGGGTGGATTGGAGCGGAGGGAAGAAGAGACATTTTCTAATGACAAAATACTGCTTTTTCAAGCAGTATTTTCAAGCTGAAAAATGCAGCTGTCATACAGCAAAAGTGCTATCTTGAGCAAGACATCAGAATCATATGCAAAAAGTGAGTAACACCAGAACAATTGCTACATTACATATATATCATTTGGAAAAGTTCTTAGAATGATACCATTCTGATTCCATGGGCTTAACCAGTCTCTTGAATGGGGCTCGCACCCAAGGTGTTACTTGGAAGTTGTCTCCCATAATGCAACAAGAAAACTATATTTGCAGAGCCAAACTGAGTACTTGCCACATAGCTAGATTTTATTCTGCATTTCACCTTACGCAATTGTTGTAAAATAGACTCATAGGGGAACATAGCGCAAATGTTAATTAAGGTATGATTCATGCAGAAACTAATTAGAATTAAATCAAGTGAAATCAAAGTACTACAGAAACAAAATAGAAAACTAGCTTAGTTCTAGGAAGAGCAGATAGCACTTGGCTTAACATTTTTAAAACATATGGATGTAAAAGCTTTATTTGTAAACTGTACAGATACAAATTCTGTTAGTGTTGACCTATGCACTTTCCTTTTAGTGGGCCTGTAGCCTTGATTTAGAATAAGAAGGGTGATGTCAGTGGACACTGTAAGCATTCTTCACTTTCTGAGGAAACTAAATAAATGTAATACTGATGGATGAGTCTCTGCAAGCTATCAACACCATTGTTTTAGTGTGATGAACATGCTATAAACTATTTTAAACAATCCCCAGTGATAGGCACTTTGATACTACATTGCTCATAAAGGTTATTTTTCCATACCATTTGTCTTCCAGTTGAACTAGTACAAAGCAGTATTATTTTTTCTTTAATACTCTGATGTATGGTATCATTTAGTAATCACTGTCAGAACTTGTGACCTATGAAAAGGCAAGCATCACTAGAATTCATAACTGTCCTTTTTTGTACAATATGTATTAATTTTATTTTACAGGTTCATGCATCATTTTAGATGATGGATCCATATCACCTATAATAATATCTCATACTGCCTTCTCCTGGGCCTCTTTCTTGGTGTGGGCAGGAAAACTACTGTCAGAATGTTGGAAAGGAGAGACTTGGGGACAGGGCCATCTCAAGGTATTGTAGTGATCTAGGCACGGTACAGTTTTAGTGCTGCCCCCCTGCTATCGCTATTGCTTCCTGAACAGCTTGAAATGGGCTCATGGGGAAAAATCACAAGTTTCCTGGGATAGCGATATCTTCTGTTTTTAATTTCTTTCTTTAACATTGCAACATTTATCAGTGTCATTGTACTGTAAGGTGCTTTATGGTGGACAGGGGTGATCCAGTAGACACTGTTTACTTGGACTTCCAAAAGGCTTTTGACAAAGTCCCTCACCAAACATTTCTGAGAAAACTTAGCAGTCATGGAATAAGAGGAGAGGTTCTCTTATGGATCAGTAACTGGCTAAAGAACAAAAAGCAAGGAGTAGGCATAAATGGTAAGTTCACCCAATGGAGGGAAGTAAACAGTGGGGTCCCACAGGGATCTGTATTGGGACCAATGCTTTTTAACGTGTTCATAAATGATCTGGAATTAGCAGTGAAGTAGCCAAGTTGTCTGATGACACCGAATTATTTAGGTTAGTTAAAACAAAATGAGATTGCAAAGAGCTCCAATAGGAGCTCTCTAAACTGGGGGAATGGGCACCAAAATGGCAAATGAGGGTCAATGAAAGCAAGTGTAAAATGGGGCACACTAGGGCAAATCCCCCTGATGGGGTCTGAACTAGCGGTGACTGACCAAAAAATAGATTTTGGTGTTGTGGTAGTTTTGCGTGATGTAGCTGCTTCACCTTAAGACAGGCTAACAGAGACACAGATCCAGTGACTTAGCTGCATTCAAAGGTGAATCAGGAGACACAGATCACACTTCAAAAGTCACAGCACTTAAGCTTAGAAGTTATAAATCAGTTAACTTGAGCACTAACAAACAGCCCATGGCTTAGATTAGGGAACAGTATAGAAGCAGGTACATAGTCAGAGACTTAACTCTTAGAACAAAATTAGGGGTTCAAAACACTTAAGAGATCCAGGTTCCCATTATAAGATTCAGAACAGTTCAATTCAACGGGAGTCATGGTTAAACAATTCAAGGGGAGTCATGGTTAAAGCCCCAGGCCATATAAAGTTATTCCTAAATGCAGGATCTCTATGCTCAGGAGTCCCGAGCTGATGCAGGTTTAGGATACACGGATAGTACACAGTAAGGCATTGTACCGATGCTATTTAACATCTATGTGAAACCACTGGGGGCTATCATCAGGAGGTTTGGGGTGCGGTGTCATCAATATGTGGATGACACGCAGCTCTACCTCTCGTTCAAATCTTCACCAAGGTTGGCCATAGAATCCCTGTCCAAATGTCTGGAGATGGTGAGTGGCTGGATGGGGAGGAATAAGCTGAAGCTGAACCCTGACAAGACTGAGGTACTTTTGGTGGGAGACAAGAGGGGGCTAGGGGATGTTGACCTGGTGTTGAATGGGGTACGGGTACCCTTGAAAGACCAGGTCTGCAGCCTGGGGGTCATTTTGGACTCCCAGCTGTCCATGGAGGCTCAGGTGTCAGCTGTGAGCCAGACAGCGCTGTATCAACTCCATCTGATACGGCAGCTGCGCCCTTTCCTTACTGACCATCTGCTCCCATCGGTAGTACATGCCCTGGTCTCCTCTCGTTTAGACTACTGTAATGCGCTCTATGTGGGGTTACCCTTGAAGACAGTTCGGAAGCTGCAGCTGGTACAGAATGCGGTGGCTCACCTGATTAAAGGCAGCCGCCGGCGAAATCACATCATTCCAGTGCTGAAGGAGTTGCACTGGTTACCAGTTGTTTTCCGGGCCAAATTCAAGGTGTTGGTTTTGACCTTTAAAACCCTATATGGTTCTTGCCCAGCCTATCTTAAAGAGCGCCTCCAGCAACACCAGACAGGCCGCTTAACAAGATCAGCCTCGGATGGCCTTCTCTCTGTCCCATCAGCCAGGACAGCTAGACTGGTGGGGATGAGGGAGAGGGCCTTTTCTGTGGTGGCCCCACTCTGTGGAACTCCCTCCCCAGGGAACTCCACCATTGCCCCTGTTTAATGAGCTTCTGCCATGCATTAAAAACATGGTTGTTCAGGCAGGCTTTTGGGGTGGGTTAGGGTATTTTAGAAAATGTTTTTATTGTAGAATTTTATTGTTTTAGACTGTTTTGTTGTATGCTTTGTACATTGCCCAGAGTGGCTGGGTGGCCAGCCAGATGGGTGATAAATAAATAAATTAATAAGGCAGAGTCCCTGCTCTTGGGAATAGTTCTTTTACAGGGGTCCAAGCTGAGCTAAGTTCCATATTCTTGAAATAACTAAGTCAATGAACCCGCCCCCCAAATAAATACATTTCCAGATGTTGGTCCCTAGACACAGGGGCCTCAAACTGACTTGGGTTCAAAATACAGGACAGGATTAGGCAGGTTAGTGCTCCAAACATCACAGATGGTAAAACCTGGCAGACAGGAGTTTTTCCCGCCAGACTTCTACTGAAAAGGGCCCCTGGCAGAACCTGGTCCAGGAGACTAAGGCTACGTTCAGACAAGGCTTAGTAATACATGTACATGGGCAGAGATCAGGTCCGACAACAGAGTCTGCATTAGAAATCTCTACTGTACAGATGTCAAGGCAAACAATAGTTTCAAAAGTCACTAAAAGTCCAGACCAGAAGGCATTCTGGCCAACCGAAGATGAAGGTACTTGGTTCATGGCAATCAGTAATCCAGGGTCTATAAAAAGACCAGCATTATATTCCATGATAGATTTTAACATGCAAGGTTCAAGAAGACAAGGGTACAGATTGGATGGAGAATCCAAGGGAGGAAGCATTTCAGCAGCTTATATGACAGGAAGTCCAGGCAGAATGGATTTTGGACGGTAAAGATGTAGTGGCTGTCCCTGGCAGGGAACCAGACAAAATCCTGGTATAGTAACAGTTTCCAGTTTAGAGTTTTCATGATACAAGATTCTCTGAAGCCATGAACAGACCAGGCAGAAAGCATTCGGTGAGAAAGACCAGTGCAGGTGAGGAAGGGTTCTAGGCAATAAAAGATGTTGATACCAGCAAATCTGTCTTGTGTGTTCATCAGCTTATAAACAGGAGTGGGGCTGCTAACGGAATACCTGTTATTCTGTTCTGACAAGGGATATTGGACCCATCAAGTAAAAGTACTACACAGAAACAAAATGTAGTAAGCACGATGTTAAAACTGCATTTTTGCTCTGGCTTCTCAAGCTGATGCTAAGAGTGATGATGTACCCCTAAACTGCCCTCTTTCCCTTGTGCTTGGTTTCCATAGATGTTTTATCAGGTAATAAATCAGAACCCAGCTCAAGGCCTCATGAGGCATCTTGGTCTTCTGAAGTTCACCCCTCATTTCTCCTGTAATTAGCTGAGAAGTTGGGCAGATAATGCTCCCATGACTGCTAACGTTCCTTCGCTATACTGGATTCTTCATTATGCTTACTAAATATGAAGCAGATTTTGGTTAAGAGGCTGCAGGACATACTGGGCTAGGTCAAATCCTGACAGGTGGGCAACTCAGTGAAAATGTTGACGCTGTGTTCAGCTGCTGTGAAAAAGGCAAATTCCATGTTAGGCATAATTAGGAAAGGTATTGAAAATAAAACTGCCAATATCATTGCCCTTATACCAATCTATTGTGCAACCACACTTGGAATAGGGAGTACAGTTTTAGGTCATCGCACCTAAAAGTAGATACTGTAGAATTGGAAAAAGTGTAGGAAAGGGCAGCCAAACGATCAAGGGGCAGGAGCAACTCCCTTATAAAGATCTCCATGACAGAGGTGTACAAAATTATGTATGGTGTGGAGAAAGTGGATAGGAAGACATTTTCCTCCCTCATAATACTAGAACCCAGGGACATCCCATGAAGCTGATTGGTGTGAGATTCAGAACAGATAAAAGGAAGTACCTCTTCACACAGCACATAGTTAACCTATGGAATTCACTACCACAAGTGGTAGCGATGGCCTGTCTTACATGCATATGTAGTTGTACTAGCCTCTAAATGACCCGAAGGTTATAGTTAGTGTAGCTAGAGACTGTAACGAGTTCATTTCTTTTGTTCCTGAGTATTGTTCTGTGGGTTGATGCATGTTTTCCATCTCTAAACCCTGTTTTTTTGCCTATGAATAAAACAGAAACAATTTGAATATTCAGTGAATCCTGTGGCATGGTTTTACACATTCCTTCCTCATAGACCTCCCCCATGATGCCTTATTCTTGACCTTGCTTATTATGTTCAGATTTATAATAATCTAGAGTGCTTGTGACCCAGCCAGAAGAATATGGTAAAGAGGGAGTGGTGGTATGCAGTAGACTTTGGGTATAATTAGTTACTTATTACTACTGAAGAGCCTTCTAAGTGAAAGCTTGCAATCTTTTACTTGGAACAGTGTTGTCAAATTGATCTTCCTTCTCCTTAGCAACTGCATAGGGGAATAGAATTAGCCCTATTCAGGTGTTCTATATCTGAAAATAGTAAACTGCCCCCCTCCATTGTCACGTTCATTGCCCTCTACTCATGGAGGACGAATTTGTGAAGAGGAGAGTCTCCTGTATCTGTGGAGGCTCTCAATGCAATTGAAAACACTGGGAAATCAATGTGTACCACTTAGACCCTTTATGAGTACAAAATGGATAACTTGGCTTCTGTAATCCATGTTCTGTAAACTTCTCACTTGGATTACTTCCATTGTAAAAATTTCCAGAGAGGTAACAATGTCATTGGAAGGACAGATACTGAAGCTGAAGCTCAAATATTTTGGCCACCTAATGCGAAGAGAAAAGTCACTGAAAAAGACCCTGATGCTGGGAAAGATCGAAGGCAAAAGGAGAAGGGGACGGCAGAGGATGAGATGGCTAGATAGCATCACCGATGCAATGAATATGGACTTGAGCACACTCCTGGAGAGAGCGCAGGACAGGAAGGCCTGGCGTGCTATGGTCCATGGGGTCACGAAGAGTCAGACACGACTGAACGACTGAACAACAAAGCTTTCATGGACACCATCCACTACATCAGATGCATGAAATGTTCACCAGAAATTGTGTATATAGAACTGACACTTGTAATGCATTGCACATGGGACTGCCTCTGAAGAGGGTCACCTGATGTAAAATATGGCAATGACACTGTTAACCAGTGTCCCAGCACTGTTAACCAGGACCAGGCGTTATGAACACATTTTGCCTGCATTGGCTTCCACTTCATTTCCGAGCTCAAATCAAAGTACTGGTTTTGACCATACAGCTTAGGAGCTGACTTCCTAAAGAGATGTCTCTTCCAATATGTACCTATCCATGCCCTAACAGTCTAACACGCTGTCCTCTGAGTGCCCCCTCAATCTAAAGCTTGGAAGGTGGTCATTCTTCAAGAGGGTCTTTTGGAAGTGTGCCCTCCCATTTGTGGAATATTCTTCCAAGAGAGGCTCACCTGGTGCCTACTCTAATGCTTTTTAGAGGCAAATACGTTTTTATTCTACAAGACATTTTTAACACCGTGTTAACCCCATTTTATTAGTAGTCTTTGTTGCTGAAGCCTATTGGTTGGTTTTATTGTCAGAGAGTTGGTTCTAGAACTTTTATGTGATTAATTAACTTTTATTACTGCTGGGATTATCTTATGTTTGGTGCTGATTTTGGACTTGGATTTTATTGCTTCTTGTTGTATTTGTTTTAATTATCTCTTATTTTGATTTTGTATGTTGCTTAGAGAACTCTATTTTATAAACCGACTAATAAATACAATGAAGGGTTCTTTGAGATGGATGGCTCTTAGTGCTAGCTGGAACTATTCCATCTTTTGCTCCTTAACTGATTTTCCTTGGTAAGAAAAAAGAAGAAAGGCATGGTGGGAAAACACAGGAGGTTACAAATGGACAATGTCATTTTTTGGACCACCCCATAAAATTACATTAATGAAAAAATAAGCAAAAATGACACCAACCCTTTGAATGACAGCATCACAATTGGTATGTCAGTTCTGTTTTCAACTGAATCCCTACATCTTACTTGGAACGTAAGTGCTGTTGTCTACCTAAATGTTGTTGTTGTATATTTCGACATTGGCCTTCTACTCAGTGAGTACTCAGAATGACTTACAAAAAAAGGAAACAATACAATACAACATAAAACATACAATATTAAAACCACAAAGTAAAACAATAATGGAGGGAGCAATCCTGTGGCCACTAGACAGCAGCTAGACGGTCATAGGATATCTTGTTTTCCGGGAACCGACCTCCCCCCACTTCCTCCCCCCTACCTCCTCTTCTGCAAGAGGAATGCAGAGCGGCCAAAAAGGGGCATGTCTGGGGATGTTCCAGGGCGGGGAAGGTGGAAATGCCTTTACAACACATCCAATGTGTCATACAGCAGCCTCCTTCCCCACTCAGCCCTCCCATGGCTAGATAGCCACAATGAGCTGTCTAGCCAAAAACGCAGGGTAGGAGGAGCGCTGAGGGAACAATCCCCTCCATGCTTCTCTTTCACTGCATTTGATAGGTGGTCTCTTCCGAGTTTGGAGGCAGCCGCCTATCTGCATAGGATTGCGCCCCCAAAAAAGCATTTGTTAAAATTGTAAAATCTTTAAAACAGCAGCAGAAATAGATAAAAAGTGAGTAAAACATTTACAATTTCTGTCTAAAAGACAACAGGAAAGGAGCCAAGTAAATCCCCTCAGGGAGAGCATTCCAAAGATTCTGTGCCACCACAAAGAAGATCCTCTCTCACATGGTCATTCATTTAACCACTCACGATTATGGTACAGAGAGCAGGATCTTATCCCTGGACAGGTTAATATAGGAACATATAGGTGACATGGTCTCCATCCTTCTTTGGTTCTAAGTCCAAAAGCAGTAGTTTAAACAGGGTTCAGAGATAAACAGGTAATCAATGTATCTGGAACAAGATTGGAGTAATATGCTCTGTTGATTAGATACCAGAAAAAAGTCAGAAGTCTGGCTGCTGCGTTATGGACCAATAAAAGTTTCAGAGAAGTTTTTAAAGGAAGCCCCAAATGGAGAGCATGGCCTGGAAGTAACTAAAGCATGGATAACTGATGACAAGTCCATGATGTTATTCATTCTTATTCCCTCTTGTTGTTCAACCTTATTCATAGGTTCTTCTTTCCATGTGTAACACCTCACATATGATCTTACTGAACATAATTTTCTTGCTGAATGCCAAACTCTTTATTTTATTGATATCATCTGGAATTTTGCAAATGCTTCCACTTTTGTACCATCCATAGATGGAGTTTCTCAGGATAGAAATCCATAAATACATTTTTATATTATGCTTTTCCAGAGAAGTACTTAAACCATTTTTGTGCATTTTTAAATTTCTAGAATATAAACATTTTTCTTTCTTCCTTTTGGTATGCCTTAGTTTAAAAAACAATCCCTAATTCCCTGACCATAAAATGAAAAAACAGGACATGATCCCAGTTAGGGACAGACAGATCAGTCTATTTCTGGTCTTCATGAATTTTGCATGTGTTCAGTGCATAAGTCTGTTCGGTCTTGTTTCCACAATGATGAGCGAATTGTTCTTTAAAAAAATCTGTACGAAAATGGGTATATACAAATATATTTCAATATGTATTGCTGAACTTATTTTAACACAAAATACACATTTCTTGATGTATTTTATCTAAATGCATGCATTTCTAAACATATTTTATCTTAAAATGCACATCATTAAAAGCATTTGGGCACATTTTCAGCAGAGAACCACACTGCAAAATTAGGAGAAGTGTGAAATCTAAATGTGTTATGATCTGCACATTAGTCCAGCTGCAGCAGGTGAGAATTATGCCAGTTCAAATCAGAATTCACAAAGATCAAATTCCCCAAGCATCTCTAGATCCAGTCTCCTGGACAGGATCATGGAGGGCAAATTGAGAAGGTTCATAGTGTGCAGTGAACCTTCAGCTCTGTGGTGCAGAATCCGCACCCCCAAAGCAATATTTGCTGGAGTTCCTCTCCTGTAGCATGTCCTACTGTAACTAATACTTTGTTGGTGATTAGGGGCATACCAAGCCATGTTCCACAGTATGAGGGAGAGACACTGAGAGAAAGAAAACAGGAAGAGGTTATGTGAATTATCTACACAGGACCACCTAAGTCTTAAAACTACATACTGGAATCTGGAGTTATCAATAATCATCAGTCTACCTCACTCTGTCCTTTCCCCCTCCCAGCCTCTGGGCTATTGCCTGATAAGTTCATGTCCTCCAGTAAAGCCGAGATAACCCCCCTAGCCCCTGTGTTGTTGCAGGGTCTGGGACACAACTTCACAGGCCCACACACATACTGGATGGATCGTTCACATGGTCCAGACGCCAAAAAGAAATGCTGATCTTGCATATTACAAATTAAATGGAATCAAACCATACTTGACAGCATGTAAGAAACTCTGCTGACAGATTGCTAAAGAGAATTTCCTGACAAATTTATAAACAAAATGTTAAAAAAATTAACCAACCCTTCCAACAAATTTCCACGGCAGGTAACAAACACATAAAAACAATATTTAAAACAGCTAAAAAAAAAAAAAACCAGCCTAACACAGACAGCAATAATAATAGTTCCACAATGAGCATAATGATAAAAAGCAATAATGGGAAAATTCTGGGGGAAATAAAAAGGTCTTCACCCAGTGCCAAAAGGACATAAAAGTTGGTGCCTGGTGGGCCTTATTGGGGATGCTGCCACCACCAACACAAAAGCTCTTTCTCCTATCATGAACAACGTAACCTCTAAGGGTGGGGGACTGGGAGAAATTCTCGAGGGATTATCAGATCCTTTCCCACCCTTGTACCCTGAGGCAGTCGAATCTCTATTCAGATGTCTGGAGTCAGTAATGAGACTTATGAGGCCTGATTAATGGAATGGATGGGGACCAATGAACTGAAATTCAATCCACATTAAGTCAAAGTTGCCAATGTTGTGGAAATTCTTCGAACACAGGGTAGGTGCTTGGTGTACCACACGCCCATGCCCTGTGAAAGGATGGGTTCACATATTGGGGTTCTTCCTAATCCCAGCTTTTCTACTTGAAACTGGGTTGGCAGCTGTGACCCTTTTCCACCTTCACTTGGTGCACTACCTGTGACCTCTTCTTCATGATAGACAGGTTGTTTGCATGTGACATAACCTGGAAACTACTAGATTATACAACTATAATGCACCCTACATTGAACTGCATTTGAAGATTGTGCGGAAATGACAATTGCTTCAGAATGTGGCAACCTACTCATTACAAGCGCTGGCTTAAGGCACTACTTTTCACCTATCCTTAAAATGCTGCACTACTTTACTAGTTTGTAACCAGTTGCCAATGGGATTACAACAGGCATAGAGTAAAGAACAGTGCACTTGTCCATTTGCTACGTACAAGATGTTGTTGTAGTGAGCACAGACTACTCTGTAATTAGTACGTTTAAGATTACAAGCTTTTTCTTAATGTAACAGAATTATGAATCTATATACTATTACTGCAAACAGCCCGTGACTTTAGCAATCTTTCTGACAGCACAACCAATTCATTCTCATGCTAGACTTATTTCCTAGGTAACCAATATACAGCTACACAGACACACAGAACAAACCCTGAGAAAAAGACACTTCCATTGAGTCACACATACATGCTATTGATTCTACTATTTTCAACACATCACTATTTATTAAAGTTACAAAGATAGCAGCATGGCAATAAGAGACAGGTGTTGCAAGAAGATGACATATGAAATGCAGAAAATGGTGCCAATAATACAAGCCCTGTCTGCCTCTAGAGCACATCTCATAAAAATATCTCAGCATCTCCCATACTGCACAAGATAAGGTCACTGAAAGCCCCATTAACTTTAATAGGAAAACTGTAAAAGCCTGAACATATTTCCTAAATTGATGTATAAAACATGTATAACATGCATTCAAGGCATAACTGAGCAGAACACCTGTATGGAAGAAAACAATTAATGAAGGTTTACTGAAGACAACATTTGTATCTTCTACATATCAATTTAATATCTTTCATTTAATCCTTTTAATCTTCTCAATGTGTGGAGTTCTTAAATGAAAACTTCCTAATGAGCGCAACATTCTTATACTATAATTAAGTGCATTATCCCTATTAAAGAGCACTAAGAATAATGAGGCTGCCAATTATTTTAATAGCGGCCATTTCTAATAAACTTGCATGCTCAATGTAGTATTCACAGAAGTAAAAGTGAAGAATATATGTGAAGGTATCTTGTTCAAAACCATTTAATGGCAACATTAATTACGTTAATGAAGCCCATTCCCTCAATTACAATTAATTAAATGTATGTCGGGTGTCAAATAAAGTGGTATCGAGTTGGGTGATATTTAAAATGAAAAGGGGGTGTTGTACTTAACTCCTTTAAAAGGAATTTATACTATTTAACAGCATTTGAGAATGAAAAAAGGAAAAATGCATTGATAATATGAATGCTATCAGCAATAACTACTGAGTCAGGCAGTATACTATAATGGATAAAATTGTTATAATAGACTTAAAAAATAAGAATATATTATTCTATATTCTTTTCATTACCTCTGAAAGAACATATCTGTGAAAATCTACAGGCACGTAGACTTAAGCAATATTGTTTCTTCAACCTCTACATCTCAGTATTGGTAACTCAAATCTCATTATATTAAATGATTACTATCTGTTGTGAGATATTACTGCAAACACCTCCAGATGATAGCAGTTCTGTCCCATATGAATGATCCTGATCACATAGAATACCCAGTCCAAGTTTACATATTTTTCATGGTCTCTGATATTGGTGTGAATGGGATCTCCATTCAATTGCAGCCATTAATGTAGTGAGTGGTTCGTATTTTATGAAGATATCACTACGCAGAACTGTTTTCAGCAGCCTCTCATATAACATGAGAATCAGCCAAGTGGCACACAAAGAATTTTTAACATAATATACCTTGGGGCATGTCAGAAAATGAGGTTGCTAACAACTTTCTCCTTAACTAGTTATTGGGGGATATTTTTAGGGGGATGGGTGGGTATGATGCCAACTCCATCACAGAAAGAGAAGGACTCGGTGTGCAGATACCTCTCAATGCAAAATAAATATAAAGGGACCCTTCTGTCCTCCTTTTTTAAAATCTGTGCTTCTCAACAGTGATGCTCTCACCTCTTTTTCTGAGTTTCTACCACCACAACAAAGCATGTAGTGCCCTTAGGACAGTATTTTAGATGCCTGATCTTTCTTGATTCTCACACTTGGAAGCTCCCCAGGTGTCACTCTGTAGCTAAGAAACATAATCTGAACTGCAGCTTTATCTCTGCTGTTTCTTTAAAGAGAGGTACTGGGGACATGTCACGTTCCTACACTGTAGTCCTTATGGTAAATTTGAAAGCTGGCCTAGCTTTTTCTTTCTTCTTCCCATTTTTCATTGTAGCCTAGCCTTATAGCCAATTCTTGTTCTTTCTTAATGATGCAACATTCCAAAATTAAAAATGATGTGTGGCAGGATGAGAGAGCAGCTTAGAAAAAATATTTAAGAAACAACCTGTGGGATACAGTAAAATTTCAGATACACTTCTGAGAGGTTAAGAACAGTTTGAAAATTACATTATTCTCATGGTGTCTCTGTGTTACGCATGTCTTATGGGCACAGCAATCAGCTGCCAAAGCTGTGAGGGTAAGGATGGGGCAGAAGAGCCTCTCGACTGACAGAGAGGAGTTCCACCAGTGGCACAGCTCATCCACCCTGGAGATGCCCGATATGCTCACAGAAAGCTCCACAGGTTAGGATTACCACTGTTGGTGTTTTCGGTAGTGGCAGGCCTCCAAAAGGGGCATTGCAGGGGCTAAGGCAGCCTTTGATCCACTGCATCTAAGGCCCCCTTATGCCTTGAGAGGCCCCTGGATCAGGCTGCTCACCTATGCCAGTGTTGAATTGCCATCAGAACTTTCCCTCCCATTAGCGTTGATGGGAGGTTGTTGTTTTTTAAAAGCTGTACTGGAAAATAAAAAGAGCCCCCTGCTGGCAGAGAGAAGTTCTACCACTAGTGCAACTCATCCGCCCTCCCACCCCAATTTAGGATTCCTCTATAAGGCTCTAAAGTGTGTCAAAGCTAATTGCTTCTAAATGTTCTCTTTTCTAAATAAGCACCAGCTTCCCACTTCAAATACTGAGAACAAACCTATCTCTGAACAATGCTTTCACTTGGCAAGCCATGGCAAATAGTCACTATTTCACTAGTCCATGCTTGCTCCTTTCCCATGCACTGTTGAATAACTTCCAATGAATTGCCCATTCTTTATAGTCTGACAACACATTCAGCAAAATGAGATGGTAGTATCCTGAACTGGTACAGTGAGCTGATCTCAGATAGTGGACTGTACAACTTCAAAGTGCACATCTTAAATGTTTCCTATGTTAAAAAAGCAATCCCTGCTAATAAAAACTAGAACACCAGGGATAAATGTTCTGGCCCAGATTGGTTCTCCTAATTTTCTACTTGAAAGGAGTTTTAAAAAATCTTGGAAAGGATTGAATGTGTGCTTTTGCTGTTCATACAGGCCGTTCTACCAGCTCAGAATTCTACCACCTCATTCCCTCTTCATTCTGCTTTATGTATACACCAGCCTAAGATTGCTCTACATCCTTATAGTGCAATAGCAGTGTAGTTTATAATCTTCAAAATATGACACATAACATTGTTATGATACAGTTAGTGAAAATACTGAAATGTTCCGTCATCATTATAACTTGCTGAGATCACAGTAATCTTTTATATCAAGTTTATAAAAACTGGGTGGTCTGAGTGTGCATTTTACACAAATACAGGCTTCCAATAAACTACAGGCTCTTCCTGTGTGCAAAAAATGTAGAGTTTATGATCCTATTTTCCCACCCAGCCTATTTTCCCATCAGTTTGCATTTTAAAATTCAACAGACTTATCAACGATCAGAGCTTTGGTCTGGGCCTTAGTATGGGATCACATTATGTATTATTCCCCTGTTGTGAAACCTTTGAATTACCAGGGATGGAATTCCAACTCAAGATGAAGGTAGACCCATCTGGCCTAGCCCCCACAGATGAGGCCTATATGAGGCCACTGTGCATTAGCAACCTACAACAATCCAGATTAGTGCAACGTGCCTAAGTACAAAACAAGAACTAGAAACTGCATTTAGGATGGAATCCTATGCAAGTTTAGACGGTGAAAAGTCCTACCAACTCTAAGCATTCCCCAGCCAGTCATGACTTTTTCCTGTCTAAACGTGCACAGGATTTCACCTTTTGTTAGTTACTTACTTTAAAAACTTTATACCCCACCTTATCTCCAAGGGGTTCTCGGTTTACAAGAAAGTCAACAATCTAACAATTAAAAGCATCCTTCCAATTTACAACATAACTTAAAAGAGAAAGTAGAAGTAGGAAACAATGGAACACTATTCAAATTATTTAAAATATTTTTAAAAATAAAGACAGAAAATTAAAATTACAAACTGACTGCCTTGCTAAAAAGGAAGGTCTTTACCAACTTTTGCAATGTCATTAATGAGGAGGTGGTGAGATGGGTCTCCCTTGGGAAGGAATTCCAGAGCCCAGGCACAGTGTCTGTTTCAACTTCCTAGTATCTATCCTGCTTTCAATCAAATTTCTCGAAGATCTAAAAACATCTCACACAGCACCAAAAACATCTTGGCCATTCTGCTTGCTCATACCTGTTTACCCTG
Source organism: Heloderma suspectum (assembly GCF_057233095.1). Lineage (NCBI taxonomy): Eukaryota > Metazoa > Chordata > Lepidosauria > Squamata > Helodermatidae > Heloderma > Heloderma suspectum. The sequence goes on along the minus strand of NC_139460.1, from coordinate 71,602,446 downwards.
CAGGAATATTTCTTTCAAATAATCCTCTGGAAATACCACATCTTTTGAACATATTCTTCTGAAAAGTTGTAAGTTTCAGGGGTATCCTTGCTCCTTTGAGAAGTACAAAAGAAACACAAAGCATGCTAATTCAAAGCATCACGTTTAAGTCCACACTAGTAAATTTTATGCTGAATTTCAGTGAACCAAGTGCAAGCTTCAATTCACAAAATCTGAGAGAGAGGGTGGAGGGGGTGAGGAGAGAGATGGGTACAATCCACCCCGAAAATCTCTTGCACAAGTTCCTGTAGTGCTTTGCTCCCATTCATTTCACTGGGGTTTGGGTTGATAGAATGTTTTAAATATGCTGTTCAAATTTATTATATAAAACAGCATACAGTTTAGCAGCCACAGAAGAGATGGCAGTTTTAGATTTAGATAATGTGCCACCCTCTTATTACTTTTCCAATGATTCTTGTATTTCTAGACTAAACACAACACACATATACATCTTTGTGTGTTGCAGTGGTAATGATTAATTACCTTTTAAATCTGATATGTAAATTCACTTCAAGGTTTCTGCAGAAAAGAATTTTACAGTGCAGCCCTTGTGTGTAAAATGACTTCAGCATATAAACCACTCCCTTGAGAGAAAAGACAGCGGTTGCTTGCCAGGACCATTTGCTAATAAAAAAAGACTGGGGCAGCTGGCTTATTTCCCCAGAAGGAGATGCTGGAGGAGATGGATGACTTCACATAAGTCAACAATTTGGTTAGCTCCACATTTGATAAAGGCTACTTATCTCCAACTTGCAATACTGCAGTTCAGTTTTTAACAGAACTGCAGATTTGGGCCGTAATCCTTAAACCACTGTTCTGTAGCAATTGGCCTCATTTCAGTGGCACTACTAGTATATTTCTATTATCCATAGTTTTTATCCACATTCAATACATATCAGAGACAGAATGCAAATATATTGTGTGTTTTTCATACATTATCTAATGACTTCAGGCACAGTAGAACAAAATATCTGGCAGAAAAATAATGCATAATTAAATTATGCTGCAATTCGGTGCACAGTTACACACACTTACATCTTATTGATTTCAGTAATAACCCCCCCACCCGCATTTTCCTATGTTGGTAATTAGGCTGCAATCCTATGCCCACTTCCTTGGGAATAAATTCTATTGAACTCAGGTGGAACTTGCTTCTAAATAAGCATGCATAGCATGTACTGCACATTTCTAATTCAGATACATGAAGATCAAAGAACAGAGAAACAAGATAAAGCAGAACATACCTATCAATCAGTCTTTCAAGATGGCATAATCCAGATGTGGGCAACTCGTGGCCTGTGAGATACATTTAACCCTCAAAGGCCTTCTGTACACAAAGAGCTTTTTTACATATGACATTTACTGTGTGCTCATCATTCCCTACTCATAGTTGTTTACAGGTTCTTTAGACGACATCAAGCCCCTACAACTTTGTTCTGTTTTTAAACAGCACTTTTGGCAAGTGTTTTTAGAGCAGGGAAAATCTGGTATTATTTGTGAAAGTGAAAGCAAACATTTTCCCTACTTGTGTAATTGTGCTATTCCACTATACCACAGCACCACTTAAAGGTTATGTAGTGGAAAAGGAGGAAAGGAAGCACTCTTCGTGTAGTGCTCGGATCTCAATTTTGCGACGAAACTGAAAGTAGATACAGTAGATTAACAGCCTCATGTAGAAAAGGTCTATACTTCTGTTGATGCAACCTAGAATTGCATTAGCCTTTTTAGCTACCACATTGCACTGCTGACTCATGTTTAGGTTCTAGTCTACTGAACTCCCGAGGCTCTTTTTCACATGTACTAATATCAGTCCTGGTATCACCCACTCTGTAGTTGTTAATATGATTGTTCCGACCTAAATTCAGAGCTTTATATTTATCTATGTTGAAATCCATTTTGATAGCTTCGGCTCATTTCTCTCTCCTGTGAAGATCATCTTGAATCATGGTTCTGTCTTCTAAGACAATCCACTAATTTAATTTACTAATTTGGTTTGCCAAAATGTTCCACATCTACTTTAATAACTGTGGATGTTGACTGAATGCATAAATAGGTTGCACAGTTCTTTGAATAAGAATGGTGTTTTAAGAATGGTTTGATTTTATGTTGAATGCATCCACAGAATGTATCAAATTAAATTGTATTTTATGTCACCATAGTTATAAAGTGCTACAGGGACAATTATATAACTGTTTTCTTAAACTCACAAGTTCTCGGAAGTTGAACACAATTCTTTTGTTATCGTAATCTCCAGTGGGCTTATGTATAGTGAGTATATCATGGTGTGAAACTGGATACATCTGACTTTGCCTGTCTAACTTGTGACTCACACAGTGCCTCTCATGTCTCGCAACTGAACTTCTGGGAAACAGCTGTGGGTCCCACACTAAAACTAAGAACATTTGAGCTCTGTTGATTTATGTTAATTCCTGAGAGAACAATGACATGAAAAATGAACAGCACTTGTAAACAAAGATACCATTTCTCTAAGTGCTAAAATTATATATATATTTCAAATATACTGAATTATTTACCACACGCCTTACTCTGCATTAGAGACAGGGTATAAGCAACATGTGTGATTTCTCTGGATTCCATGCACAGACTGAGCCAACTGCTCCTTTGAGCCACTATTTTTAACCTTTCTCACATTATAAATCATTACTGTAGGCTGCATGGAATCACACTCTGTTCAGCAGTGCTGAATAACTTAAGCCTAGGTAAAAATTTCAGGAGTCTTTAAATAACAGGTTACCAGATACACAAAAGTGCAGGAATGAGCAATCTGTGGCCCAACAGCCACATGTGGCCCTTTACCTAATTGCATGCAGGTGGTGGGAGCCCAGAGAGAGAGGAGGGTGGAAGGGGGATAACAGGGGTGAAGTCAAAGCATAACAATGGAAGCAGGAGGGGGAGAAAGCCCAGTGCTAGTGATCAGTTCAGACCTCTGGCAAGACCACTGTGTCCCTTTATGGCAGGCTGCTGGGCAAGAAGGAAGGTGAACTAGGGAGGAGAAGGAAGTGGCAGAAGGAGGAAGAGAAGGATGGAGAGAAGGGGTGACCCTGCCCATTTTGGGGTCTATCCCATCCAGTTTTGTGTCTGGCCCTGCCCATCTCAGGCTGCAGCACCCAACAAAATATCCTTGAGGTATACAACCCTCAAAAGAAAGAAAAATTCCCCACTACTGCAATAGTGTATAACATTGTATACATCATATAATGTATAATGGCTACAGGCAAACAGTTCGATCCATTCACAGTGGTTGAACTTAGTTCCCTTTGAAATTAATGGGACACATTAGCAATGACTTAAGTCCCATTAATTTCAAAGGGAACTAAGTTCAACTAACTTAGTCTGGATCCAGCCCTATGAGTGTTGCACCAGCACCCTGTTTTGATCCATGTTACTTTCTTCACTATTGTCTGTGGTATTGGCTTTTAGATGTACAGTAATGGAGAAAGGAACAGTGAGAGTACAAAATCAAAGAGAACATTTAGTGGGCATTTGCCATACTTCAGTTTTTGTGTGTGAATATAGTTATTGTATCATATTATTAAGCATATCATTAATGCCTACACCTAGTGATTAACATTATACACCACTATTGTATGTTGCAATGGTACTGTGGGAAGGTAAAAATGTTTTTGTGGAATATGGCTTGAGCACGAGACTAATGACATCATCCAGTGAAAAAAGGTAGTGGTTGTAAAAGCAAAACTAAATCCTCAGAAATGTATGAACAATGAACATAGGAATTTGGAATATTAGATGCTTGTACACTCCTGTTAACAGAGACGTAGGGGCCTAAAAGCAACATTGCCGCTTTCTAAGAAGTAAGACATGTCAAGATATTACATACTATATAGTGAAGTAGATACTGAACAAGCTGAGTGTTGTTCAGTTAGGATGATAAAGAACAATGGTGCAACTTCCACTGGGTTCATGTCCAAACTGTAAAGATTACAGTATGAAAGGTAAACGTTATGAAATTTGAGAAAAAATATCAAGATAATGTGTGGAGTTATTTTGGTCAAGGAGAATGCAAAGATAGACACAGAGGTTACTTGGTAAGTCACAACAGGTAAAGAGAATTGGTATGATGAAAGCAAAATAATTCCATTAGAATGACAACATTGCCACGTCACTGTACAAAGCTATCAGGAGCCTGGCATTCTTATATAAGTATGTAGCCGAAAAGTGGGTACGCTATATTTATATCTATCTTCTTGGTGTTCAGCTCATGGGAAAACTATAGTGGTACTACTGGTGTGCACTACAGATAAGCTGCAGCAAACTTGTCACATGCAGAAATCTGAACAAAGTCTGGAAATAAAAAAATGGGAAAATAGCAGATCACTAACATGTCAGTGCTGTTTCACTGAGAATTTGGAATTGGAGAAGCAAATTGCACATACATCAATGGTGTACACTAATAGGTCCTTAACCATGGTTAACCATTGTACCTGAATATCAAAAGCCTAACTATGGTTAAGGACCGGCTAGAAATCAGGATATAATAACATCATTTGAAGTGGGTTTGGAGCCATTGGTTACATTAACCACAGTTAACCATTACAGATGTACTGAGCAAACCAACAACCTTAGGGCTGCTCACCCTCTGTCTTTAAAAGGTGAGACGCAAGACACACTGGTTTCTACCTCTACATCAGAGTTGGGCAACTTATGGCCCTCCAGACGTTTTGGCCTCCAACTTCCATCATCCCTCACAATTAGCTATGCTGACTAGAGCTGATGGGAGTTGTAGGCCAAAACATCTGTACAACCACAGGTTGCCTACCCCTGCTATATAGGCCCTCTAGAGACAGGGCTTAGTTCTGCAAACTAAAGCATGATTTCACTATATATCTGGGATCTTAATCAGGTTTAAGGCAACAAATCACTGTTAGCACTAGTCATGTCAATGCATGATGGCCATATAGGGGAACAGATTATGAACAACCATGTCTCCCTCCTTGAAAATTATCAGATTTTCTTCCCCCTTTCGCATACCTGCAACCCCAATTTTCATCAAAAAAAGTTCTATGCGGAGTTTTTGTTTCAGTAATTATATACACACATTTGCAGGACATATAATTTGCAGAAATAAAACATTCCAGACAAAACATAGCAACATTTTCTGTCACACAAAAGATGTGTTTCTATATATTAAGTTTAAAATACTACAAATAATTTCTAAATGATTTACAAGACTCTTAACATTTAAGCTGTAGCCACTTATTTATTTATTTATTGCATTTATACCCCGCCTTTTTTCCTCTTGCAAGGAACCCAAGGCGGCTTACATTATCCTCCTCCTCTCCATTTTATCCTCACAACAACAACCCTGTGAGGTGGGCTCGGCTGAGAGTGTGTGACTGGCCCAAAGTCACCCAGTGAGCTTCCATGGCCGAGTGGGGACTAGAACCCAGATCTCCCAGCTCCTAGTCCAACACTCTTGCCACTACACCACACTGGCTCATCCTAGCCATGTTCTGTCATGCAGTTGTAATGTCCTTTATTGAAACAAATTATTTTTAATAATATTGTGAAGTGCCTTTTATATCATAATTACCATTTTAGGAGCCTGGTGTAGAAATAGGATTCAAAGAAATGTACCTTTGAAAATCATGTTCCATAAATGCAATAGGGAAAAAATTAAGCATGGGAAGATCTTGTAAGTGGACCTTAATGTCACATCAGCTGTATACCTCTGCAGAATTTTTTAACTCACCCATACATTTTATTAAAGCAAAGAGTTAACTACATTGTTTGTTTGTTTGTTTGTTTATTTACAATATTTGTATACTGCTCCATATCTAGAACAGATTTTGGAGCAGTGAACACAAGACATAAAACAGTAAAAAAATTAAAAGATTAAAACACCCGATTAAAATTACGCTATTTTTAAAAACAGAATACTAATAGAAACCGTGGCTGGTCAGTTAAGGAATGCCTCCTGGAATAGTGCTGTTTTCAGGAGGTGACGGAACTAGCACAGTGCTGGTGCCTGCCTGACTTCCAGGGGCAGGGAAGTCCAAAGGAAGGGGACAGCCACACTGAAGGCTCTTTTCCTGGTGGACTCCAATCAGGTCATAGGTCCATGTGGAACCACCAGGAACATGCCCTCCAATGACCTTAGTGACCACACAGGTTGGTAAGGGAGAAGGCGCTCCCTCAGGTATCCCAGTCCCAAGTTGTTTAGGGCTTTGTACACTAGTACTAAAACCTTAAACCTGGCCCGGTAGTGAATAGGCAGCCAGTGAGGTTCCCTCAGCAAATGAATTACATGCTGAAAAGAGGCAGCTCCTGACAAGAGCTGAGCCGCTGCATTCTGCGCTAGCTCCAGCTTCCAGACTAGCCTTGAGGGCAGCCCCACATAGAGCACATTGCAGTAATCCAACCTTGAAGTTACTAATGCCTGTACCAATGCGGCCAAGCTATCCCTGTCCAGGAGAGGCTGTAGTTGGTGAACCAGATGAAGGTGGTAAAAGGCACTCTGAGCTGTCATGGCCACTTGGGTTTCCAGTGACAGTGATGGATCTAGGAGCACCCTCAAACTATGGACCTCATCTTTCAGAGGGAGTGCAACCCCATCCAGAACAGGCAATGAGCTTCTCTCCTGGACTTGGGAACCACTCACCCACAGAGCTTCCACCTTGCCAGGATTCAGTTTCAGTTTATTGGCTCTCATCCAGCCCATTACTAAGTTCAGGCACTGATCCAGGACTTGCACAGCCTCTCCTAATTCAGATGTCACAGGGAGATAGAGCTGTATCATCATCATACTGATGGTGCTTGGCTCCAAATCCCCTAATGACTGCTCCCAGCAGCTTCATACAGATGTTAAATAACATTGGGGACAATGCAGAACCCCAAAGCTCAATTGCCAAGGGGCTGAGAAATAGTCACCCAATGTTACTCTCTGAAATCGGCCATGCAGATAGGACTGGAACCACTGTAACACAGCGCCCCGATACTTATCCCACGGAGTCGATCCAGGAGGATACCACAGTTGATGGTATCAAAAGCTGATGAGAGGTTGAGCAAAATTAACGGGGTTACACTCCCCCTGTCCCTCTCTCAATAAAGGTCATCCATCATGGCAACTGATTCAGTCCCATAACCAGGACAAAACCCAAATTGAAATGGGTCTAGATAGTCAGAATCCTCCAAAAGTGCATGCAGTTGTTCCGCCACTACCCTCTCTGTTAGCTTCCCTAAGAAAGAGTCTTTTGCAACTGGGCGGTAGTTGTCTAATACCATTGGGTCCAGAGTGGACTTCTTCAGGACTGGTTGCACTACTGCCTCCTTAAGGGCAGCAGGGACCACCCCTTCCTGAATTCACCACACTAAATCAACACTACAAGCATAGATTTACAGATCCAGAAGATTTCTTTCCCTGAAAGTTACAACTCGAAGAATAGAACAAAATTATATCACCACTTTCTATTAGATTGCAGTAAATGAAAAACATATTGTGGACACATTTCTTCACAGAAAATCATAGTGAAATATGACCGATTTTCAATTTTATAAGGTTAAAACTGAGCTTCCTTCTACTGATTCATACCAATAGGCCACATTGCATGGTACTCTCAGTTCTGATGAGCATAAAAATCTGAAATTCCCCTTCAAGGTCTGCTACAATGAAGATCTGCAAGCTTTGCTACCTGAGATCTATTGCAGCTAATATGGATCTAATCTGCAGCCTTACACATGATGCTGATTCACCAGGCTATTGCCTTTCTGTCATATATGTGATGCCACTTTATCTAAGCATTAGTCTATTCTTTCAAATCAGAGTTAGCACTGAATGGACTGCAGCAAGTGCAAGTATAAAATTAAACAGTAAGTGCATTATAATTGTTAATATTTCTTTTTAATACAGTTCTAAGGGAGCAATCCTATGGCTGCAATACAGTGGGTAAATGGCCATAGGATATCTGGTTTTCCATGAAACGACTTCCCCCACTCCCACGCTGCCTCGGAGGGAGCACAGAATAGCCCTGTCCTCCGCACTCACAAGAGGAGCACGGAGCTCCCGAAAAGGGGCATGTCTGGGGGCGTGACTGGGGCGGGGAGGGCGGAAATACCTGTACGACACATACAATGTGTCATACAGCAGCCTCCTCCACTGCTCAGCTCTCCTGCAGCTAGACAGCCACAATTGGCTGTCTAGCTGAAAATGCAGGGCAGGAGAAGTGTGGAGGAAATGATCCCCTCAGTACCTCTCCTGCCCTGTACTAGATAGGCAGTCACCTCCGAGTTCGGAGGTGGCCGCCTATCTGAATAGGATTGCACCCTACATTATTAAAGTCTTGAAAAGCCCTAAGGAGTGGGCAGGCTGACTAGACTTGGCGGGGGGCATAGGTCAGTGGTAGATTAGTGTTGTTGTTGTTGTTGTTGAATCGTTAAGTCATGTCCGACTCTTCATGACCCCATGGACCATAGCACGCCAGGCCTTCCTGTCCTCCGCTCTCTCCCAGAGTGTGCTCAAGTCCATATTCATTGCATCGGTGATGCTATTGTCGAGCACTCCTTGGAGGTCTCTCTCAGTCTAAACCAGTAGCCAAGTCCAGACACAGACAAAGGAATTCCTTTCAAAGCTTGATTCTTCTTTTACAACTTAACAACTATACCGATTGCAACTAGATCTGAGCAGCACAGTACCTATGCCCTAAGTTGGAACAGTTGGTCCCCATTTGAAAGGGAATTATTGGCAGACCTCTGAACTTAAGGACTAGGGAGAGTCCCTCCCCTTTTCCCTTGGAGCCTCTGGGCGCAGCCGTTGTTTGCGCGCCAACCTGGCACTTTGCCTCCTTTCCGCACCCTCCATCTGGCACCGCTCTCTGCATCTGCGTCGCGCATCCACTAAGTCTGCTATCTGTGCTTGGTCACTCCCTGGACTGCTAACTAAACTAGGAATGCTGGTGGGAGGAATCTCCGTCAGCTGTTGGTCCTGGGAAAGAGGAGCGCACTCCTCTCCCAGGAGCGACTGCTCTTCCTCAGAATCACAACTACTCTGGGATTCTATGGGCTCAGTGTCCACCCTGACAGCTATCTAGCCATCTCATCCTCTGCCATCCCCTTCTCCTTTTGCTATCAATCTTTCCCAGCATCAGGGTCTTTTCCAGAGAGTTTTCTCTTCGCATTAGGCGGCCAAAATATTTGAGCTTCAGCTTCAGTATCTGTCCTTCCAATGAGCACTCAGGGTTGATTTCCTTTAGGATTGACTGGTTTGACCTCCTTACAGTCCAGGGAACTCCTAAGAGTCTTCTCCAGCACCACAGTTCGAAGGCATCAATTCTTCGGCACTCAGCCTTCCTTATAGTCCAGCTCTCACAGCCATACGTTGTTACTGGGAATACCATAGCTTTGATTATACGAATCTTTGTCGGCAAGGTGATGTCTCTGCTTCTTACTATGATGTCTAGGTTTGCCATAGCTTTCCTCCCAAGGAGCAAGCGTCTTTTAATTTCATGGCTACAGTCACCGTCTGCAGTGATCTTGAAGCCCAAGAAAATGAAATCTGTCACTGCTTCCATTTCTTCCCCTTCTATATGCCAGGAAATGATGGGGCCAGATGTCATGATCTTAGTTTTTTTTTAATGTTGAGTTTCAGACCAGCTTTTGGACTCTCCACTTTCACCCTCAACAAGAGGCTCTTTAGATCCTCTTCGCTTTCTGCCATTAGGGTGGTATCGTCTGCGTATCTAAGGTTGTTGATAATTCTCAACCTTAATTCGGCAATCTTAATTACGACCTGTGATTCATCCAACCCGGCGTTTCTCATGATGTACTCTGCATATAAATTAAATAAGCTGGGTGACAATATGCAGCCTTGTCGTACTCCTTTCCCAATTTGGAACTAATCGGTTGTTCCATGTCTGGTTCTTACTGTTGCTTCTTGACCCTCGTACAGGTTTCTCAGGAGACAGGTCAGGTGGTCTGGTACCCCCATCTCTTTCAGAATATGCCAGAGTTTGTTGTGATCCACACAATCAAAGGCTTTCGCGTAGTCAATGAAGCAGAAATGGACATTTTTCTGGAATTCTCTTGCTTTCTCCATGATCCAGCGAATGTTGGCGATTTGATCTAGTTTCTCCGCCTCTTCGAAACCCAGCTTGTACTTCCGGTAGTTCTCGGTTCACATACTGCTGAAGCCTAGCTTGTAGGATTTTGAGATAACCTTTCTGGCATGTGAAATGAGCGCAATTGTACGGTAGTCTGAACACTCTTTGGCATTGCCCTTCTTTGGAATTGGAATGTAACCTGACCTTTTCCAGTCTTGTGGCCACTGTTGAGTGTTCCATATTTGTTGGCATATTGAGTGCAGCACTTTAACAGCATCATCTTTTAGGATCTTAAATAGCTCAGCTGGAATACTGTCATCTCCACTAGCTTTGTTGTTAGTAATGCTTCCTAAGGCCCACTTGACTTCACTCTCTAGGATGTCCGGCTCAAGTTCAGTGACCACACTATCATGGCTATCAGGGACATTCAGATCTTTCCTGTATAGTTCTTCTGTGTATTCTTTCCACCTCTTCTTAATGTCATCTGGTTCTGTTAGGTCCCTGCCTTCTTTGTCCTTTATAATGTCTGTCTTTGTACAAAACGTTCCCTTGAATCTCCGATTCTCTAGTCTTTCCCATTCTATTGTTTTCCTCAATTTCTTTGCATTGTTCATTTAAGAAGGCCTTCTTGTCTCTCCTTGCTATTCTCTGGAACTCTGCATTCAGTTGGATATATCTTGCCCTTTCTCCTTTGCTTTTCGCTTCCCTTCTTTCCTCAGCTACTTGTAAAGCCTCATCAGACAGCCACTTTGCTTTCTTGCATTTCTTTGGGATGGATTGAGTTGCTGCCTCCTGAACAATGTTACGGACCTCAGGCACTCTGTCTATCAGGTCTAATCCCTTAAATCTATTCCTCACCTCCACTGTATATTCATAAGGGCTATGATTTAGGTCATACCTGAATGGTTTAGTGGTTTTCCCCTACGTTCTTCAATTTAAGCCAAAATTTTGCAAGAAGCAGCTCATGATCTGAGCCACAGTCAGCTCCAGGTCTTGTTTTTACTGACTGTATAGAGCTTCTCCATCTTTGGCTGCAAAGGACATAATCAATCTGATCTCGATACTGACCATCTGGTGACGTCCATGTGTAGAGTTGCCTCTTGTGCTGCTGGAAAAGAGTGTTTGCTATGATCAGCGGGTTCTCTTGGCAAAACTCTATTAGCCTTTGTCCTGCTTCATTTTGTACACCAAGGCCATGCTTGCCTGTTATCCCGGTGATTTCTTGACTTCCTACTTTAGCATTCCAATCCCCTATGATGAAGAGGACATCTTTTGTTGGTGTTAGTTCTAGAAGGTGTTGTAGGTCTTCATAGAACCGATCAACCTCAGCTTCTTCAGCCTCAGTGGTTGGGGCATAGACTTGAATTACTGTGATGTTGAATGGTTTGCCTTGGATTCGTACTGAGATCATTCTATCATTTTTGAGACTGTACCCCAGTACTGCTTTTCCCACCCTTTTATTGACTATGAGTGCTACTCCATTTCTTCTAAGGCATTCTTGCCCACAGTAGTAGATATAATGGTCACCTGAATTAAATTTGCCCATGCTTATCCATTTTAGTTCGCTGATTCCCAAGATGTCGATGTTCAATCTTGCCATCTCATGTTTGACCACCTCCAGGTTACCTTGATTCATTGATCTGACATTCCAGGTTCCTAAACAATATTGTTCTTTACAGCATCAGACTTTCTTTTCACCACCAGACACATCCACAGCTGATTGTCCTTTCGGCTTTGGCCCAGCCGCTTCAATCTTTCTGGTGCTACTTGGAAATTCCCTCTGCTCTTCCCCAGTAATATATTGGACACCTTCCGACCTGAGGGGCTCATCTTCCGGCGTCATATCTTTTAGCCTTGTGATGCGTTCCATGGGGTTTTCTTGGCAAGAATACTGGAATAGGTTGCCATTTTCTTCTCCAGTGGACCACATTTTGTCAGAACTCTCCACCATGACCTGTCCGACTTGGGTGGTCCTGCATAGCATAGCTTATGGCTTCACTGAGTTACGCAAGCCCCTTCGCCACAACAAGGCAGTAATCCATGAAGGGGGGTAATGCAGCAGTAAACATCCTCAGGCTTTGTTTTCTACCGCAGCCTGTTGCAACCCTCCCAAAAAGGCTCTTCCTGAAGATCAAGAGCATTTGATATTGTATGAAGGGTTGTAGTCAAAAGGTAAAAACTGGATCCTCTCACTGTGTGTATGTAGAAGTACTTTAAATATGCACATGGGCCTCTTGGACCCTGGCCCTATTATGTATGTTTCCTATAGGAACTTGGGAAGCTGCCTTATACAGATTCAAACCATTGGTCCATCCAGCCCACTATTGCCTACACTCTCTTGCAGTGGCTGTCCATGATTCCAGGCAGGAGTCTTTCCCATCCCTACCTAGAGATGCCAGGGATTGAACTTGGGATCTTTTTGTATGCAAAGTGTACATGGCCCTTTCCTTCTTTATGAATCTAAACAGGTATGTCAATTTGATCACATTGATATTTAATGTAGATTTCATAAATTAATGAATGGAATATTGCTAACACATATATTATCTTGGACCCAGCTTAACTCAAACAGCATAGGTTTTAAACCATAGGTTGATTTCCTTATCAACTTTATAAGAGGATAATGGCAGAAGTTATTTACATGCATGTAATCCTGGTGAACCCCTTCATGGATCACTGCCTTGTTGTGGCGAAGGGGCTTGTGTAACTCAGTGAAGCCATAAGGTATGCCGTGCAGGGCCACCCAAGACGGACAGGTCATGGCAGAGAGTTCTGACAAAATGTGGTCCACTGGAGAAAGAAATGGCAACCCACTCCAGTATTCTTGCCAAGAAAACCCATGGAACGTAACACAAGACTAAAAGAGATGACACCGGAAGATGAGCCCCTCAGGTTGGAAGGTGTCCAATATACTACTGGGGAAGAGCAGAGGGTATTTCCAAGTAGCACCAGAAAGAGTGAAGCAGCTGGGCCAAAGCCGAAAGGACACTCAGCTGTGGATGTGTCTGGTGGTGAAAAGAAAATCTGATGCTGTAAAGAACAATATTGTTTACGAACCTGGAATGTAAGATCAATGAATCAAGGTAAGTTGGAGGTGGTCAAACATGAGATGGCAAGATTGAACATCGACATCTTGGGAATCAGCAAACTAAAATGGACAGGCATGGGTGAATTTAATTCAGGTGACCATCATATCTACTATTGTGGGCAAGAATCCCTTAGAAGAAATGGAGTAGCACTCATAGTCAACAAAAGGGTGGGAAAAGCAGTACTGGGGTACAATCTTAAAAATGATAGAATGATCTCAGTATGAATCCAAGGCAAACCATTCAACATCACAGTAATTCAAGTCTATGCCCGAACCACTGATGCCGAAGAAGCTGAGGTTGATCGGTTCTATGAAGACCTACAACACCTTCTAGAACTAACACCAAAAAAAGATGTCCTCTTCATCATAGGGGATTGGAATGCTAAAGTAGGAAGTCAAGAAATCACCGGGATAACAGGCAAGCATGGCCTTGGTGTACAGAATGAAGCAGGACAAAGGCTAATAGAGTTTTGCCAAGAGAACACGCTGATCATAGCAAACACTCTTTTCCAACAGCACAAGAGACGACTCTACACATGGACATTACCAGATGGTCAATATCGAAATCAGATTGATTATGTCCTTTGCAGCCAAAGATGGAGAAGCTCTATACAGTCAGTAAAAACAAGACCTGGAGCTGACTGTGGCTCAGATCATGAGCTTCTTGTTGCAAAATTTCGGCTTAAATTGAAGAACGTAGGGAAAACCACTAAACCATTCAGGTATGACCTAAATCATATCCCTGATGAATACACAGTGGAGGTGAGGAATAGATTTCAGGGATTAGACCTGATAGACAGAGTGCCTGAGGAACTATGGACGGAGGTCCGTAACATTGTTCAGGAGGCAGCAACGAAATCCGTCCCAAAGAAAAAGAAATGCAAGAAAGCCAAGTGGCTGTCTGATGAGGCTTTACAAGTAGCTCACGAAAGAAGGGAAGCGAAAAGCAAGGGAGAAAGGGGAAGATATATCCAACTGAATGCAGAGTTCCAGAGAATAGCAAGGAGAGACAAGAAGGCCTTCTTAAATGAACAATGCAAAGAAATCGAGGAAAACAACAGAATGGGAAAGACTAGAGATCTCTTCAAGAAAATCGGAGATCTCAAGGGAATGTTTTGTGCAAAGATGGGCATGATAAAGGACAAAGAAGGCAGGGACCTAACAGAACCAGATGAGATTAAGAAGAGGTGGCAAGAATACACAGAAGAACTATACAGGAAAGATCTGAATGTCCCTTATAGCCATGATAGTGCGGTCACTGAACTTGAGCCGGACATCCTAGAAAGTGAAGTCAAGTGGGCCTTAGGAAGCATTACTAACAACAAAGCTAGTGGAGATGACAGTATTCCAGCTGAGCTATTTAAAATCCTAAAAGATGATGCTGTTAAAGTGCTGCATTCAATATGCCAACAAATTTGGAACACTCAACAATGGCCGCAAGACTGGAAAAGGTCGGTTTACATTCCAATTCCAAAGAAGGGCAACGCCAAAGAGTGTTCAAACTACCGCACAATTGCGCTCATTTCACATGCCAGCAAGGTGATGCTCAAAATCCTACAAGATAGGCTTCAGCAGTATGCGAACCGAGAACTACCGGAAGTACAAGCTGGGTTTCGAAGAGGCAGAGGAACTAGAGATCAAATCGCCAACATTCGCTGCATCATGGAGAAAGCAAGAGAATTCCAGAAAAACGTCTATTTCTGCTTCATTGACTATGTTAAAGCCTTTGATTGCGTGGATCACAACAAACTGTGGCAAATTCTTAAAGTGATGGGAGTACCAGACCACCTTACCTGTCTCCTGAGAAACCTGTACGAGGGTCAAGAAGCAACAGTAAGAACCAGAGATGGAACAACCGATTGGTTCAAAATTGGGAAAGGAGTACGACAAGGCTGCATATTGTCACCCTGCTTATTTAACTTATATGCAGAGTACATCATGAGAAATGCCGGGTTGGATGAATCAGAGGTCGGAATTAAGATTGCTGGGAGAATTATCAACAACCTCCGATATGCAGACGATACCACCCTAATGGCAGAAAGTGAAGAGGATCTAAAGAGCCTCTTGTTGAGGGTGAAAGAGGAGAGTGCAAAAGCTGGTTTGAAACTCAACATTAAAAAAACGAAGATCATGGCATCCGGCCCCATCACTTCCTGGCATATAGAAGGGGAAGAAATGGAAGCAGTGACAGATTTTACTTTCTTGGGCTCTAAGATCACTGCAGATGGTGACTGTAGCCATGAAATTAAAAGACGCTTGCTCCTTGGGAGGAAAGCTATGGCCAACCTAGACAGCATAGTAAGAAGCAGAGACATCACCTTGCCGACAAAGGTCCGTCTAATCAAAGCTATGTTTTTCCCAGTAGTAATGTATGGCTGTGAGAGCTGGACTATAAGGAAGGCTGAGCGCCGAAGAATTGATGCTTTCGAACTGTGGTGCTGGAGAAGACTCTTACGAGTCCCCTGGACTGCAGGGAGGTCAAATCAGTCCATCCTAAAGGAAATCAAAACTGAGTGCTCATTGGAAGGACAGATACTGAAGCTGAAGCTCCAATATTTTGGCCACCTAATGCGAAGAGAAAACTCTCTGGAAAAGACCCTGATGCTGGGAAAGGCTGAAGGCAAAAGGAGAAGGGGACGGCAGAGGATGAGATGGCTAGATAGCATCACCGATGCAATGAATATGAACTTGAGCACACTCCGGGAGAGAGCGCAGGACAGGAAGGCCTGGCGTGCTATGCTCCATGGGGTCACGAAGAGTCGGACACGACTGATCGACTGAACAACACAATCCTGGTGAATGTTTAGATACGTTAGTATGTAAATATTGGTGTTGCACATCATTACTAAATTCCAATTAATATGCAGAAGTATTATTTTTATTATGATAGTACAGTTCAATTAACATATTCATTTTTGGCATACTTCTGTGAGTATGCATCAGCCTGCAAAATCCAGTGATTCAGAAGCATGGTGGATAATTGAATTCCTACTTGAAAGCTGTAAAATGGTGTGACTCAAATACTATTTGTTTTAGATTTATACAGAAATGATTGCTAAGGCTATTTAACTATCTGTGTAGGTGGTAATTATTAAGCCATAGTGGAATACCTCTGGGAAGTGAAAGGAAACAAAATCTTTTCATACCCTCTCACTTATAAATCATAGCTAATGTCCTTTATTGCACTAAAATGTTGATTTATTTTCAAGCAGTTTTATTCCTCCCTCACTGCACACGTGCAATTCTCATTAAGCATCAGACAATGTTGTGCCTTACTTTCAAGGGAAGAATAAATCTAAATCTATGCAGCATCCTTAACTAAACATTCCAGAGTGACTCTTACCACCTTCATATATTTTCTGTTCCTAGACTGCCTTTTTCTTTGTGTAAATGACATGAACGAAAGCATTGTTTACTACTGCAAAATTAATTTTTTCCATAGGAGAGAAATCTGCTTTTTCAGTTTTATGAAAGCTGTGACTGATTAAAACTCACATTTTTTTTCATTTGCCTAAATAAGGATTTTATTTGTCTAAGCCAGGGTTTGTAACTGTATTTTTGGCAAATGATATAGCCTTCATTTCAAAAGAAGTAATATTTTAAAAATAATTGCTATAGTTTTTTATTGAATATTTAAAATAATTATTTTACTACTTTTTAAGACAAAAGTGGTCTTGCCTTGAAACTTATTTTGCATGAAGTCGTGCTACATTTTTAGATGTGAACTGAAATTAAAAGTTAATGTGAATGTGTGGATGTAATGCTAAACCTTAGTTTTATGGAATCCAGCCTCATTAGAGAGAGCCAGTGTGGTGTAGTGGTGAGAGTGTTGGACTGGGAGATCCGGGTTCTAGTCCCCACTCAGCCATGGAAGCCCATCTTTGGGCTAGTCACAGACTCTCAGCCCAATCTAGCTCACAGGGTTGTTGTGAGGATAAAATGGAGAGGAGGAGGATAATGTAAGCTGCCTTGGGTTCCTTGCAAGAGGGAAAAAGGCAGGATATAAATTCAATAAATAAATAATTATGGAATGAGCCTGGATGAGCCTCCTTCCCCTGTCATCCTCTTCCACAATGCCCATGTGGGAGGAACTGGAAATATTTTGTTCCTGTTTGAATTAACTACAGTTCATTGTTATATCTAACCAGGACAAACTCTGGCTAGTGTTAACTATGGTTTCTCCAAACAAACAAACTTGAGAACATAGTTTATAATCCTGGCTTGTTCGTATAATCCATAGTTAAAATTACTCGCAGTTGTTGATTTATGCAACATGACTAACTGACCTGAAAGTGTGGTGGTGACCTGAAAATTAGTGGATGCTTCTGATCTCTTTCTTGCTGATGCACCAAACTAGGAGTGGAGAGGAGGCTCATGCATGTAACACTAAACTATAGTTTAGCATCTCATCTGAACCAGGTCAGTCACTTAGTTCAGCTGTGTTACAGGAACAGTTATTGGTTTCATGCACTCCCTTTTCCCTCTACTTTTTTCTTCTTGCATGCTCTAATTCAATTTTCACTTTTGTGTCTAAATCATAACTTTCCATTACATACAAACTGGGAAAAACTATGTTTGTGTAAAGTATAGATTACTTGCATATCAGAACTACAAACATAATTTGATCATCCCTTCCAATTCTGTTTTGCAAGCAAACTATGATTTATTATGTATATAGCACTATCAGCATGCATGCCAACTATGTTCTCAGGTGAGAGAAGAAGTGCAACATTACATGAAATCAAGACTCATTCACTGTGATGCCAAAACCACACTTTGGTGATATATCTTAAGTGAAATTCCAACTTGCTTAACACCATTGTGAGTGCATGACTCTGTTATCCTAGAGCCAGTTCCAAACGTAGTAGCCCCTAGAATATACTATATTGTATGGTCACCCCTTCCTATACCTATAATATTGCTATTGCCTGACATGTACTGAATGTCAGGAGGGTGCACTAAATATTCAACTGCATCACAATTTGAAAGTATTTCAAATAGCACTGGTTGAAAGGAAAGATAGACTTGAGCAGACAAATCCAAACTTGTTTCTGGGATCTGCCATGTTCCAAAGATGTGGTGTGGCAAAACTGCTTATGGTCATATGGAGCACAATAGCTTAGTATACACACACTCTACATTTGTTCTGAAGCACTAATTTTTAATTAAAAAAAGTATTTCAGAATTCTAAGAAATGTTCAAATTGTTCATATGATTGCTCAAATGATTGCTCAAATAATTAAAAACAAATTCCAGATCCTTAACATGAGTTGATGATTAATGGTTCTATTTTTGACTTCCCATGAGACAACTTGGCCATGAATTAAAGTAGCTTCAGATATTCTAAAATATATATTTCAGTATATAAATGTTAATTGGAGTATCCAAATAATAACTCATGCAGAAAGCTGCACAAGCTTCAGCTGAGCATACAGCCTACATATCATTCCAAATGTAAATAATAATAATAATAATAATAATAATACTTCAGACATTAGGAGACATTACAGTGGCATAAAGCAGATGCTCAAGGCACTTGGTCTGTGTATCTTGTAGTTTCCAAACCTGGTATTAGTCTTATATCAATAAGATAGAGTGTGCATTATAATAGTTAACATCTAACATTTTAATATTTGATAAATGAACACAGGAGAAAACACCTGCATTATAATTATTCATGGAAATGTAGATTATTTACAAACAGAAAGTATATTAGGTTTATAAATGGTTGTGTCCAGGCAGTGTTAAGGTATTAATTATGGGAGCTTATTCAGTTAAACTTGGAATTTCTGATTGGTTAAAGCCAATCGTCAGTTGTATTTGCCTAATTTAAGAAATACACATGCCCCAATTAAAACCTACTTTAATGCTTCAGTTTTATCGGACCTCTGCCAAAATTCAGAAATATGATATGTGATAATTATTCTAAATTGTTTTAGTGGGCTATCAATATTACCTTTCCTTCTTTGTATAAGAATTCCAAATTCTCTGTGGCCTACCAATATTACTTTAATCATGTCTAATACAGGCTTTCACAGCCTTTCACAATGATCCCTTCTGATACTGGCAATTTAAATAAAATATGTTTGGTAAATTGAAAACAATTCTGACTTTCACATATAACTGTGCAACTTCAAAAGTTATTCTCCGACCAGGTATTTAGTCATTATAGGGGATGAAATTGAGGCAGCGCATCAGTGCTTATAGTAAGCATTTAGAAACATTTGTACATAGTTAGCACTAGTGGCATTGTAAACATGGATACTATGTCCGTTTTATGTAAATTTAAAACCAGAAGACCAAATGATCCCATCTAGAGGGAAATTCACTTGTCTCTAAATTTAAGTACTTCTAGAAACTTTGTGGAGGAGACAGTTCTATGACAATCAGATAGATTGAGAGTGAAATAATAAATCAAACATAAATCATAAATCCCGGGTATCTATGATCTAATGGTCACGACTTTCCAGAATCTTAACATCTGGTGCAAAGGAGCAAATAGAACCTGGTGGATCCAAACTTACTAATTTATTTGGAGTCAGTATGTACATGGCAAAATTATTATACTGGCCCTTCACCTCCAAAGATATCAGGCTGACTAAGGTCATATGAAATGAAAGCTTTAAAAGGAAATCATTTTTGCCAAAACCACACCATAACAGGAGATGTCAGAGAACAATATTTTCCATTAAAAGTATTAAATACTCTAATGCTGGCCAAGAAATATTATTCTTTTCTTCATATTTTCCTCCATGTCAAGTAAGAGGACTAACTATTAAATCCCGGGAAAGCATTGTGTGACAGCTGGCACTGTTCAGTGCACTATCATACATCCCCTTTGAAATGAAAATTGCTATGCTTGAAAGCACAAAGTTGCAATTTAAAAAACTGATGCCACAGCATACACAAAAAATGACCTCCAAACCAATAAAAATGTAAATCCAAATTTAATGGGAGATTAAATACACAAGAAAATTAACATTAGATCAACAATTTGATCTTGCATACAGCATGATTTGTTTCACTCTAGAGATGTTGCAAAGCGGGAATGTTGACGACTCAGATAGATGGTAACATTTTCCACAATGGTGCCCAACAACTTTACAGATAAGACCATTGTCCAGGTTTGTACTTGTATATAAATTCTGCTGCCTAATTTATGTATATTGACTTGGAAGTCAGTGCACTGATTTTAACACATGGTGCTCATATTTAAGTGTGCATAAGAGTCAAGACTGAAGTCACCGTCTTGCATATTCAGTGAAGCCTCATATTTCCGTAAGCGTTCATGTTGACTTGTTTGCTAGCTGAGTTAAAAATGCCATTGTGCTTTTTACTCTCCAGGAAGAAAATCTAGACTGACATTCTTCTTTAAGAAATTATTCTGATGAGGCCTTTCATTTTAGGAACATTTAGGGTGCAATCCTATGGGGACAGACGGCCACCTCTGAACTCAGAGGTGACCGCCTATCCAGCGCAGGGCAGAAGGAGCACAGAGGGGATCATTCCCTCTGTGCTTCTCCTGCCTTGCATTTGCGGCTAGACAGCAATTTCGGCTGTCTAGCCAAGGGAAGGCAGAGAGGGGAAGGTGGCTGCTGGACGACACATAGGATGTGTCGAGCTGGAATTTCCATCTTCCTCACCCTGGAACATCCCCCCAAACACCCCATTTTGGCTGCTCCACACTCCTCTTCTGAATGCAGAGCTGTTCCGCAAGGCCTGCGAGGCAGCGTGTGTGTGTGGGGGTTCTCCGGGAACTGACCTCGGAGCACGACAAGGTCGGTTCCTGAAAAACCACATATCCCATGGCCGTCTAGCCACTGACTAGCAGCCATAGGTTTGCTCCCTTAATTTAGTAATGAAGGGATTCCTACACATTAGACTCATGAACAATGTCTGCATATTGATCTTCTTAAAAAGTTAACTTAATGAGTACACTGATTTAATATCTATTAAATTGCTCTTCTGTGTATATGGGCTCAGTTGTACAACTTTCAAAGTTAAATTTAAAAATATACTGAGAGTAAATGAGGGTTGCCCAAATACTCGAACATTATGTAGACTCAGTAAAAGATGCACTAGGTTTTATAAACTAAAACATATATGGAAACAGAAAAAGCTACCTTGTACTGCCCAGGAATGCGGAATATGGCTCAAGGATCTTTGAAAGGCTTACACAAAACATTCCTTTTTAAATGTAGGAATGCCGTGTGTGAAAAATCTGCTCCTCCTCCTATACAACATATCTCAGTTGGAAGTATTTTGTAATTTCTATCTATTATCTGAAGGCCATGAGACATAAGAATTAATAAAAGGGGATACAGTTTTTGTGAAGATTTTCAGCAGAACTGGAACAAGGAGCAGTATCCAGTGGGGTGCTCCTGTCCTCGCCAGTTCTCCAGCATCTCACGAATTCTGTTGTGCAAGTGGTTTCCACTGCTCGTGCAATGGCGATTTAGTACTTCCCGGGGGCAACCTGAAATGAGCAGAAACACTCATTTCTGTAAGGGGGCAGATTGGCAGAGCTTGCACAAGGGAGCTCCACTAATCTGCCTCCTTACAAAAATGAGTGTTTCTGCTCCTTTCAAGCCTTGCACTCAGAAATGCTAATTCGCTAAAGCATAACCAGTGGGGGGACACTTGTGCAACAGAATAGGAGGGGTTGGCCACGTGTGGAACAGAAGTGGCAGTGGGGCCCGCACAGACAGGCAGGAATGGATACTGCCCAAAGCTCCCCCCACCAATTGTTTGGCGACTGCTTTTGAAAGGGGTCAAAAGTGTTTACCCATTCAGAAGCAGTGCCCGGCCTTACAATTAGCTACATGTGCCCTTAGCAACAAAATCATTTGGCAAATCTAACTGGTGTTATAGTTTTTATGATATCACTCCATTCACGATGACCTCCAATTATCTGGGAACACCCACATGACAAACCCAAAATAAAGCTGCTAATGAGAAGGGGGGAAATGGTGTCAAAGGAACAGCTGATACAGCAGGTTTGAAAAAAGGTAAACATTCTCACAATTAAGTGTCAAGGCTTAGGATGCAGACATTTGTGATCAGAGGAGGGGTTTGATGACATTGTCCCGCTATCGCTGGATCAGGCTCAGTTAAATTCAGGGGCAACCCAAAAGCAAGTTAATCAGCATGCAACGGTCAAAAGCACAGTTTTATCAGGCAAGAGGGAGCAATCCAAAAGAGAAATCTGAAGAGCAGCCAAGATCAAAACACAGAAAAACAGTCAGATACCATATGAAGTCCAAGAAGCCGAGTCAAGCAGGAAGGAATAGCATGGAGGTTCAATCTCAAGGCAAGAAAAACAGAACACAAGGCAGTAGGAACTGGTAAAGACATTGTTTCCAGTACTGGCTAGGCAGACACTAAAGGCTTTCAACACTAAAGCCTGCTCAGCCCCACCCAAGACTCAGCTGCAGAACATTAGAGCTCTCTTATCAGAGCCCTATTCATGAGAAGTCACTTTCTCCTGAGGAGTCCTTCTTTGCAAGTGAGCACCCATTCTCATGGGAGACCTACTGGCCTGTCTCTTCAGGCAATGATGCTCCTGGGAGCCAAGGGGTTGCTCAGCCTCTGCCTCAGAGGCAAAGTCCCTTCCCCCTGCCAGGGATGGACCAGCAGCCATCTCCCCGAAGGGCCCAGGCTCCTCCTGGTCTGGTGACAGTGTCTGATCTGGGATGCCCTCATTTTCTGGGAGCTCTAGCTGTTCCTCTGAGGAGGATTCCTCAAGTGACAGCTAAGAAAGATGGAGAAGACTGGCTTCAGGAATTAAGCCAGGATACAGCCTTGAAAGCAACCATGCCACCAGAAATTTCCATGGAAGAGGAGCTTGAGGTAAAGCAGTACTTCTTCGGCCAGCTCTTCTTCAGCTAAGGAGTTGGCAATTACCCCACCCTCTGATGAGACAGATCATCACCATAATCAGATGCAGCGTGGGAAGGCCACCTCTGCTACTACAATGCATCCTGGGGCAAAAGGAGTTTCTTCAGCAGGCACTTTAGGAACAGGGCATGGCTTCTCTAAAAACAAGCAGGTTTCCACTAAGGAGGTAGTTTGAAACACCAATTTGGTTGCAGGACTAGTTAAGTACACAATTAAGAACAAAAGAACAGCCACGCTGGATCAGATGAAAGGCATATCTAGTTAACCATTCTGTTCCCATTGTGGCCAACCAGATGCCTATGGAAAGCCCAGAAGCAAGACATGTGCACCATAACACCACCACCACCCTGCTGGCATTCCCCAACAACTGGTGTTGAGATGCATACTGTCTCTGATATAAGAGGTAATACTTAGCTATCGTGACTAGAAACTATTGATAGCCTTATCTTCCATGAATTTGTCTAATTCCCTTTTGACGTTGTCAAAGTTAGCAGCCATCACTACATCTTGTGGAAGAAAATTCCATAGTTTAACTGTTCTCAGTGTTAAGATGTACTTTCTTTTGTCCGTCCTGAATCTTCCCTGATTCAGCTTCATTGGGTTCTAGTATTATGAGAGAGGGAGAAAAGTGTCTCCCTATCCACTTTCTCAATATGATGTTTAATTTTATACACCTCTGTCATGTCCCCCCTAACTTGCCTTTTTTCTAAGCTTTTTAATACTGTTCCTCATGACTCTTTCTTTGCATGATTCTCTACTCTACTCTGCTGCCCATCCTCTGTTTCCAGAGTTGTAACCTTTCCTCATAGGGGAGTTCCTAAGTTCCTCAATAATTCTGGTTGCCCCTTTTTCACCTTTTTTAACTCTACAATATATTTTTTGAGATATGGTGACCACAACTGTACACATTATTCCAAGTGTGATTGCACCATAGATTTGTATACAGGTATCATGATATTGACAGCTTTATCGTCAAATTACTCTCCCAATGATGCCCAACATAAAAATTATAGTTAGTGCAGCATCTATATACTTGGTTGAATTGCAGAGGAGCTATACATGCTGACTCTCTGGCATGTGTAGCGTGAGCTATGTGTATCAATGTGTGTGCAACTAGGTAGGAGAATTGGGGTAGCAGACAAGAAGAACAAGTCAGTGATACAGAGGGAAAGCTTGACAGTACAGCTACCAAGAAGTGACTCATCATTAACAGTATAGAGAGACAGGGCAGGAGGGACACAGAGTGTGAGGAGTTAGAGATATGCTTGAATAAAGAAAGAACTTTATTTCCCATAACTCCTGCTGATACTTAAGTGGTTGCAAAAACTACTTGAAACATGGTGACAGCTGTTTAGAAGTAGAACCCAGCTAAAGCAGCGCCAAAGAAAAAAACTGCAGCAAGGGCTTCTTACATCATGGAGTGCCCCTGGCTTGGAGGCTGTGTATCTAGCAGGCCAACTACTCCACTTCCACTCAGGCCCAACCTAGCCAAGACTGTTTAAATAAAATGAGAAGGGGAACTGACTGTTCTTTAACTGTGACACCAAACATTACACAGCATTCCCCAAATACTAGAGTGGAGATAACAAATGCACATGGTGTAAAAGGAATCTGTAAGAAGTACTTGAAATTTTTGTTCGAGTGATTTGGTCTAATCTTTGAATAATACTGGCATTTCTGGAGGCACCATATTCACTGGTTACAGTTAGCTGATGAATCCTTGGTCCACTTTTATATTCACAGGCATCTTCAGTGTTTGGAAATGGAGAAACTATGACAAAGACATCTGAATTCTGACAGTCCTAACAGCAATGGTTTTACTCTTTCATGTGGTTCATGACCACAAAGACATGGCCCCTTTGTGGGGCTCCTAGGTTGTTGGCAGAGGAGTCAAGTTACATGAACAATTTGTCAGGTAAGACCCAATGGAGGCTCCACATACTTTGTTACTTTGTTATATAAAATTCTGCTTTTTATGAAGTCTTTTGGGGTTGACTGATCTCTCAAGTAAATCACTGCTGCTGGTATTTTATACTACTGTTTATATCGCTGATGGCTGAGTGTTGTGAATTTGTATTTTGTTTTTCCTCTCTATCTTTTCGTGATTGCACTTTGCTTTTACATTATAGTAAGCTGGCTTGTAGATCCACTGTTATCAGATATATATTAAAACTGTATAAAAAACCCCACACCCACACACACATTTTCATGGGACCATTCATCCCCCATCAAAGTGCAGGGGGATATTCATTGACTTTCAGGAGGCAGCGAATTTAAAGACTTTTCATCTTATCTTTAAAATACGCGGTGGTCATGGGTTTTTCTTCTTTCTTTTACTTAAAAAGGCTGCTTTTTAAAGTGGCAGCTAATTGCAGGAGCCCAGCCACATTCCTAGTACAGAATATTCCTGGTAATGATGCAGGGACATTTTGCCCTAGGAGCATGGCCACGCTGCTGTGAGCAATCAAGTCACTCTTTGAAGTGGCAGAAAATTTGCAAAAATATTTTGGAGGGGGGGGGATTTTCACTGTGCCCCCACTTGAAAAACCTATGAAATTTGGCTGGGCAAAGTATTTCAGCCCAGAACTAATATAAATATCTTAAATTAAGTAAAAGGACTTAAATATCAAAAGATCCTACATGCCCCTCGTAGATCTCCATGTTGGAAAACCACTGAGGAGATTTATTTTGTCAGCATAGAATGGCTGCAATTTAAAATGAATCTGCTAAATCTCTGCATCACATTGCAGTGAAACTAAAATGCCAAAACAGAAACCAGTTTTATAACAGTGCAGTATTATTTTTTTTAAAATACATGAGAAAAAGCAGCCTGTTTTCTTCTTCAGAATAAGTTGCCATGTAAGTTCTTGCTACTAAAGCAAACTGATTAGAATCTTGGAGAGACAGCAAGGCCATCTTCAGGAAAAAGAAAACCCTTGCTTGCAATTATTAATGAGCCACTTTGAACAAAAATATCTTTGTTTGATTTCCCACCTTGTCATAACCTTCGTACTGGCTAGAAGTTAAGATAGCACATTGCTGTTGACCCTTTCCGCTGATTAATTTTCCTTGGGAAGTGATATAATCTGAAATGGCAAATGGACTGAATATTGAGCTGCTAAACTCTGTTGTGTTATTATAAGGAACTTTATGAGTTCTTGGACTTGTCTCAATATATCAGAGAATGTCTTGGACAGAATTTATTTTCCTCTTGTAACTGCATTTTTATCTCTTGGAAACTAATAGTTCCCCCCTACGTTATTTTATAGAAAAAGGCCCTAATGGAAATGTTTTGGCCATTGAAAAATAAGACAGAATAAAGCATTAAATTTTAGGTAACAAGTTAAGAAAGAAAAATAAAGACTTAGAAACCACAGGAAAAAAGATCAAGAAATACAACTTACAACATATTGAAAGGAGATAATGGGGCCATGTTGGCTAGCCTACCACTACCACTGATGCCCAGTGGCCATGCTCCACAGCATCCATGCATTCAAAGTATGCCAGCAGGAGTTTTATTTATTTATGTAATTAATTTATTTTAAAAAATTATTGGCTGCCTTTCAGGGTGGAAGCCCTCCCAAGGTGGCTCACAGCAATAAAATACATAAAACAGTTAAAATATTAAAAGCAATAAAAACAAACACAATAAAAATAGCAATAAAAGCAACAATAAAAGCCAACAATAAAACCAACAACCACAGCAACAACAGCAGTCATATCAAGAGAAGGACATGGTAAAATAATACGTTTTGAAGATCTTCTGAAAAGCATGCAATGACAGAGCATGGCGGACCTCCAATGGCAAGTTGTTCCAAAGGTGTGGGGCCACTGCAGAGAAGGCCCTCTCAAGTGTGGTCACCCACTTAACTGTTCTCATAGGTGGGCAAATGAGAAGGGCTTCTCTTTCTGATCTTAAAGTGCGGGCAGACTGATATGGGTGAAGGCGGTCCATCAGGTAACTTGGCCCCAAACTGTTTAAGGCTTTTATGTGTGTATCAAACACTTGGTAGCAAAGTACATTCTCAAAAAGCTAAGCTTTGTCCCACATCATTTACTACAATCTTCCCCTATTCTTTATTCAGAAGTAAATCACACTGAATGTTAAAAGTTCTATTTGAAGTTATATTTATATTTAATTATATTCTGCTCTTAGAATGTACCTTCATTTAATTTTCTGCGATTTCTTCATTTCACTTCAGCACCCACTTCAGTCATTTGAGAAAGTGTATTTATGTTTCCTTATGGAAGAACACACTATGGAAAATGTACTTAAAATTGTTTTTAATGAAACATCTTCTAGAACATTAAAATTTTATGTATTATCCTCTTTACTAATTTATGGACAAATGAGTATGCATCACAGTATTTTCCTAAATTATTATAAAGTGAAAATTCATTGATAAAATGATCAATAACAGTATTGGATCAACCACATTAAAGGGTCAGGTCATTTGCAATCATTGGAAAATAGTTTTTAAGACTTTGGCTTCAAAAACCTATTTATGAGTTAATGTATCAAGGTGTAAATCACTTTACTATTAGGCATGGGGAAAAATAGCTAGAGTAATTGTTATCTGAAGTAATACAGAGTAACATGTTCCATGGAAAATCAAACCACAAATACGTACAACAGCTTTATTTCCAGACTTTTTAAAGATAAAATTATATACATAACTCTGGGAACTAGACAGGCCTCTACAAAAAAAGGAGATGGCTGGTTTTTCCTTTTCTTAGCAGACACTTTTACTCATGGTGTGCTCTTCTAGAGGAGACTAAACTAGGGCTCTGCACTACTTTGGTCCAAATCCCGAAGAGGATCAGGGTACTTTGGAACGAAGCAGTCTTGTTCCAGAGCACCCCAAAGCGGGTTGGACTGCTCCGGAGAACTTCAGGCTGCTTCAGCGCAATCTGGACAGCCACCCTCCCAGCCTCGCGAGCCCCCTGCTCCTTACCTGGACCCGTGGGGAGCACCTGCAGCCATCGCCATGTTGGAGGGACTTGCCATTTTCTTTTAAATGGTGACTCTTCTTCATGTAATATTGTGTAGATGGCCCCTTTACGGTCTCCATCTATGCACCATTTACTTACTGGAAGAAAAAGAGTCGCCATTTTAAAAGAAAATGGTGACTTCCCCCAAGACAGTGACAGCTGCAGGTGCTCCCCATGGGTCCAGGTAAGGAGGATCAGGGGGCTCATGAGGGTGGGCACACGTGGCTGGGTGGCGGTGGCTCACACAGTAGTGGGGGGGCACTTGGGCTGTCCAGATCTTGCTTTGGATCCAGAGTCCAAAGCGGGTTGGCCCGGCTCCAGATCAGGCTGAGGCAATTCGGAAGGGATCCCCAGGGTTTGGGGATCCCTGCACAGCCCTTCTCTAAGGGCTGCAACCAGAAGAACATGAGAACATATAAAGAGAGTCTATCTGGAACAAACCAAAGGTCTAATCTGTTATAGTCCCAGGCGTTATGTTTCCATGGGAGGAATCATCTTCAAAGGAAGAGCTTGAACCTTTGTAGCCAGATGTCCCCAGGGAACAGGTTGCCTCAGGGGACCCCACACTACCCAAGATGGTCCTGGCCCTCAGGGGTGATGCTTCAGATCTGCCCCCTTGAGAGGCAGATTGCTGAACGTCTGAGGCAAAGGGGAATACTGACCCACCACCTAGCCCATGAGAATGCCAGTTCCTTGAGATTCAGGCTAGGATGGTGGCCAGGTGAAGGAGTGCCCACTTGCTGAAGAGGGCTCCTCATGAGTGAAGGACTCCTTATAAGAAGGGCCCTCTTACACAAGCCTCTAATGTGATGGAGCTGAGTCCTGTGTGGGGCTCTCCAAGCTCCAGCATATAAGCCTTCAGTTTAGACTTGCTGTAAGCCTTACTTCACTATTCTACACTAAGTGAAGTTTATGTACAGTCTTTAGAGGTAGCCTCACATATAACACATTGCAATAATCTAGGCAGGAGGTTACCAGTGCATGGCTAACTGTAGCCAGGCTTTCAAAAGTTTTATGGCAAAATTCTTCATCAAAGACTCCTGAGAAAATTTCTTCACCAAAGACAGTCATGGGACAAGATAAGATGTCCTCTTATTGATCAGTTACTGGTTAAATTTAGATGTAAACACTGGGGTCCTCCAAGGATCTGTACTGGAACCTGTGCTTTTTAATTTGTTCATAAAGGATTGGAAGTTAGGGATGAGCAGTGGTGGCCAAGTTTGCTGATGGCACCAAATTATTCAGGGTAGTTAAAACAAAAAGCAACCATGAAGTGCTTCTAAAGGAGCTGTCCACTGGGGGAATGGGCATTAAAATGGCAGATGTGGTTCATTGTAAACAAGTGTAGAGTGATGCACATTCAGGAAAAAAAAATTAACTTCACATTGACACTGATGGTGTCTGAGCTTGCAGTGACGGACCAGAAAAGGAATCTTGGGAGTTCTGGTGGAAAGCACGATGAAAACATCAATCCAGTGTGCAGTTCCTATGAAAAAGGCAAATTCCAACTTGGCAATCATTAAGAAAGGAATCTAAAATAAAACTGCCAATATCATGCTGCCTTTATACAAATCTATTGTGCAACCACACTTGGAATACTGTGTACAGTTCTGGTTACAACATCTAAAAATACTATATTGGAGAGTTGGAAAAAATGCCGAAAAGAGCAACTGAAATTATCAAGTGGCTGCAGCAATTCCCTATGGGGAAAGGCTACAATGTCTGGATCTGTTTTGCTTAGGAAAATGGTGTGAAAATGGGGTGGGTTGGGGCACATGATAGAAGCATATAAAATTATGTATGGTGTAGAGAAAGTAGATAGGAAGATACTTTTTCTCCCTCTCTCATAATGCTAGAACTCAGGTTTATCCAGTGAAACTAAGTGGCAGGAGATTCAGGACAATTAAAAGGAACTACTTCACACAGCACATAATTAAACTATGATATTTGCTACCACAAGTGAAGAGAAAAGCCTGCATGTGATACTATGGATCTTTGCCAGTGAGAACACAGCTCTAAAATGTGTTATTCAAACAGTATTTTCCATTTTTGTAAATTATATTTAAGAATTAATCATTTTAATCATTTATGCATTCATCTACACATTTGTTGTTACCTTAACAGTATAGTGAAGTTATCAACCATTTAATGAAAAATCCCATTCCTGTTTTTTAAATGTCCGACTTGAACAGCTATTTCAGTTGTCCAGAATTTATAAATGGTAAGATATTTGGCATTTACATTATATGCACATTAAAAATATAGGCTAATTAGATGTTGTTAAGGGGTTATATTCAATGGGGTCATGCTGCTAGCACAATACTTCCACCTTTTGTGGAAACCCTTGTTTTCATCCTTGTACAAGTGTCAAATCCAATATTTTGATTGGAAGACATTTCACTTGCTTTCAAAACTTATTATGACTTCATTACCCTATGTATTTGCTTGCGTTTGTTGAGCGGGCTGTTATGCTAGAGCAAGGGTGGGGAACCTGTGAACCTCCACTTGTTGGACTCCAAGTCTCTTTAGCTCCAGCCATCATGGCCAATGGCCAGGGATGATGTATTCTGTAGTCCAACAACATTTGGAGGACTACAGTTTCCCCATTTTCTGCTAGTTTTTGTGCAATGCAGTGTTGTTCTTAGTGGAACAACAATACCTTTTGTAATTTTTCCAATAGTGCTATGTCGAATACAACCCATGTTTATCTTGGAACTATTATATTCTTCTTAGGACCGTGTCTTTCATATTTTGTTTGTTTTGCTTTTCTGTATTTAGCCTGCTTTGCGAGTATGCTTGTTTATATTTGTGCTTAAATAATGTCAATTACGATGAGGTTTGCAAAATATTTTAGATGTGGGTCATTAAAGAAAATATCCCAGTATTGGATTAGAAAAACAATGAGGCATGTGAGAAAGCCAGAAAAGGGTAATGAATAAATTATCTTTTGGAGAGTAAGTGACAACATGTCCAGATTAATATATGACTAAATCCTAGATAAAGGTGAAAGAGGCAATGAAAATCAACAGGTAGGTTCAGGAGTTGCAAAATGCTTATCCAGACAAGTACCTTCCATTACATTTAGTAATTGTTACGTACTAATTTTCATAGACGTAGACATAGAATCTTAGGGTTGGAAGGGGCCTACAAGACCATCGAGTCCAACCCCCTGCTCAATGCAGGAAACCTAATTCCCAAGCAGTCTCCCATCCAAGTACTAACCAGGACTGACCCTGCTTAGCTTCCAAGATCAGCTCAGCTGAGATCGGGCGCATCCAGCCCTTTACTGCTTAAGAAAATTAGGTAGAAATCAGGGGACTCTATCCTCACCTCTTCATATACAGATTGTTCTGCATATTGCAGAATATGAGTGCCCATTTTATAATATCGTTATAAAAGTAATATTTTATGACTTTAAAATAATAGTTAAATTTGCTGAGTCCATTTCCAAATCAAGCTGGAGTTCACTCATCTCTAGTCTAATCTTGTTCAGATCCTGCCATATCAATGTAATTGTAACTATGATACAAAACTTCATGTTTAGAATGAGACTTGGGGGCATAGGTGAAGCTGAAGATTCAAGGACCCCAAAACAGCCCATGTTTAGGACCCTAAAACAGGACCTTAAACCATCCTTGCCAGGTTCACACAACACAGTAAGGCACAGCAAACACCCACAATGGCTTGAACAGTGAAAAGGGAGGAGGACATGCACCACAACTCACTGTAGCGTAAATAAGCCACAGTAGGCTGTGATGATTGGTCGAACCCAGTTATTGTTAAAGATAATATAAAGTACCCTTGTAATGAATGATGGTTTTAACGGACACAGGTTTTGCAGAAAACAGAAAACTCATGATGTGTATACTGTCATAACAGACATCAGTACAATTAACATAAACTCAGATTCTTATAGGATTCTCAAAAGGAATTCTGATCAAGCTAGTATATTATAGAAAACTCCATGTTTAGGTGAAAAAGAAAGTTAGTTTAATGAGACCTAACACTTTTCTAAGACTATTTAGAATCTGAGCATTCTAAATAATCTGAGCATCAGCATTCTGCTGATGTACTTTTCAAACAGCCTGAATTGAAGAAATAGTCTTTGCTTTGCAGCATTCTAAAACAGATTAATCTGCTTGCAACACTTAAAGGAAAACTAAATCACACATAGTACGCAATGTAATTGTGAAACATCAAGAGACTTACTCAATTAAATATCTGCACATACTGCACTTGATAAGTATAAAAACCATAAGTAATTCATTTTGCCTTTTAATTTATCCTTAATTCTTTTTAGAAAATTTGATTGTCAGGAAACTGGAGTAGACTAAGTGGCGGTGTCTAGCGCCTCATCTCATCAGACATTAAGGCTTCAATCCTATACACATGTTCTTGGGAGTAAGTCCCACTGATTCGATGGGGCTTACTTCTGCATAGACATATATAGGATTGCACGATAAAATATTTTTCTATACTACTTTACACTATGGATGCTGGTGAATTCTCTGAGCTTGGGCTCGGATATGAGCTTTGGGGGCTTATAAAAGCCAGTCACAAAGTTTCCATTCTGAGTTGGAAGCTGATGTATTTTCCACACTTTTGCCAATAAATTCCAAACTGTTGATAATATATGAGTAACTATAACTATATATGTTCTTTTCTCAGTAGACCTTTTACATATCCAAATAGAACCGTTAACAGATCGAAACGGATTTCATATCTTATTACATATTTGATACATTGCATAATATACTTCTAGTACTTCTTTACATGCCCATCATATATGAGGAAATGTCACCCTACCTCTTCAACATCTCCAGTATGGTTCTGAAAAATTTGGATGCATTTTCACCAATCTTATTGGACTATAATAGCACTTATATAAATATTTTCCTTAGAAGTGACATCCAA
Source organism: Heloderma suspectum (assembly GCF_057233095.1). Taxonomy (NCBI): domain Eukaryota; kingdom Metazoa; phylum Chordata; class Lepidosauria; order Squamata; family Helodermatidae; genus Heloderma; species Heloderma suspectum. Next base: position 71,569,443 of record NC_139460.1, on the reverse strand, counting down.
TACAAGCCTTCTTGAACCTTTATGAATATACATCAATTGAGCATCTTGTATAGTAACATCAAATTCTCTTTCCTAGTTTTCTTAACGGAACTAGTCCTATCACTATCTTCCTTCATTACTGTATAAATCCCAGAAAACTGACCCTTTTGTTTTCCTGAACAAATCTTGTCCTGAGCGGCCAAACTAAGCATGTAGCAGAGGTCTAGCCTTTTCTTTACTCTGCACTGAGCAGGGGGTCGGACTCGATGGTCTTATAGGCCCCTTCCAACCCGACTATTCTGTGATTCTAGTGTAAGCATGCATGGCCCCAATTTGGATCAGGACTACCACACACAGGGAGGGTAGCATTAAACTTTCCCTCACCATTTGCTTTCCCACATCCCACCCTCCCCACCACAGATGGAGAGATTAACAAAAAAGAAAGAGTCTTCACTGGTGTCAGTGGAAGCCTTTTTTTCTCTTGTTAACCCCCCACATCCTCCCAGTCCAGGTGTTGCCACTGGGTGAGGAGTCTGGCTTCCCACAATTTCAGAGGCCCTGCTGTCCTGTGGTGAGGGGATCCTGGGGAAGATGTCAGGCCTCCTCTGGTAGCAGCGGTAAGCCACATCACAACAGATGACGGATATGCTTTTGGAATGGCCTCCACAGGTTGGCTCGCTCCATGTCTGTGTGGTGTGTGGATATTGTCACAAGCATGGTCTGATTAGTGGGCTGCAGTGGTGTTACCAGGGACACTAGGGGCATGTTTGCTATTTTTACACAATTTTTTGTATTTTCTGGTTATGTGTTGATGCTGTCCACTTCCGGGCTAACTATACATTTGTAAGGCAGCCATTCTACTGGCAGAGTGGTGGCATATATCCAGTCCTGGCATAATGTGAGTGTAGGATTCTTCTGCCCAAGAAGTCATATACATACTCTTAATTTGGTAATCACCCACTGAAATACTTTCATTACATTTCATTGCTGCCTTTTTTTAAAGTGCAAAGTTCTATTTTAATTGTTTGCTTCTCTAGTTGGCTTTACGTAGGAACATTAAGGGTTCTTATAACAATAAATAAAACCCACATCTTAAACTTTTAATGAATGTAGTGATTCCCCCACCCCACCCTCATAACTGATTCTAATACTATCCTATAGTACTTTATTAGTATCATACTTCAAACAAAGGTACTTTATTCTTTACCATGAATATGAAATTCCTCACTTGGTAGCATCTCCAGGTTCTAAATGATTTAATACCTGTGCCCTAAAGATATGCAAAGACATGACTATGCATAGAGTACAGGCAAGTGAAGCTGGCCAATCCCCTCATACTATATGTCTGGTACAATAATCAAGTTGTTGTTCACATCATATATTTCCTGATGGCTAAATACTTCCTTTACACAAATGTAATGCATGTATTTTTGTATGCATTTTACTTAATGTATGCATTTTTGTACATAATTTACCCTAATGTACACATTTTAATAAGCATTTTTTGTTCTTTGGAGAAGTGTGCAAACAGGAGGAAAATTGCATTCTGGCTCGTGTATTAGTTTGTTAAATTGAATTAGGTCAGTTCATAATAAATGGAAACCAAATGAATTTCTGCCCCAGCCTTAATTCTGAGTCTGTGCTGCAGTCAAAAAGAACGGAATTTTCCCAAGATGTCAGCTGCTAGACTTGCCCCAGAGCAATCCTTGTTTGCAAAACAGCTTAAGCAAATCAGCCACGAAATGAATCAGAAAAACACAGGTGGGTAAGAACATTTCCTAGAAATGTCTCTCTTTGAATTACTGATACAATTTTGCATATCTTGAGTATAAATATGTTTTCTCACCAGCCTTCGTTTACACCAGTGTTCCTTGTTCGATTTAATTTCAGGTGGGTTTCTACCTCTGTTGTACAAATCTTTGGTGTTTCTTGTACGTATGGGCTTTCTCCTTTTGCTATTGTTATATTTGTATTTTTTTCCTAAGCAAAGATTGAATTTGCACAATTGCATTTACATCAACATTACTGCTATATTTTTTATTTTCTCACAATCAGCCTTAATATGGTTAAAAGAGGGGGAGGGGACTTTGGAGCCAAGGTCTTGGATCCAAAGGTGCTCTTCCACTAGTGGAAAGCCTTTCACTCATGGAAGGGCTGTTTCTGATGGAGCAGAAGAGCATCGGTTGAGGAAAGTGACCCCAAATACAGAGAATTTGTCTTGTTTAGTGAACCTTTTTTTTTAAAAAAAAAGCTTTTTCGCAGGCTTTTTCTCAAATCCTTTTTTAAAAAAATGCCCCACTAGTTTTTATATGCTGCAGCCTCAGTTGTGCAGTTAGGTAATTTAAGACCCTGGACTTAATGGTCTTACGGGGTGGGGGTCGGGTCCCTTTAGATTGCCATGTGCCTTACTTCCATTGTGAAGCACACAATTAATATTTCTTCTCCTCCCTCCCCGCCATTCCATGCTTCTATAATTGCTTCTACATTCTGATATTTTAAACTCACTTAAATTATAGCACCATCATGACTCCATGAATTCAATGGAGTTTGCTTCTGCTGCCCTGACACATTTATTTGGGAATAAGCACCATTTTGTTGTAGAAAAATAGAATATATTGTAAACATTTCTTTTTTAAAAAATGAGCATATACATGCCCAGCCATCTGCCCCCAGACTATTAAATGATTTTTTAAAAATAAGTAGAAGGAAAGGATGCTGCAGAGACCAGAATTGGCTATGGTGATATCCAGCATGCCCATGTCATTCCAGATGCTAACACCGGGCATCCTTGCCGCTGTCCCTATGATCTGCCTCTCCTTGAGTGATCTTTCAGGGGGCTGCCTGGGCTGTGGGGCCTTGGACTTTAGCCCCAAGGTCCAGCTCTAGCTGCACCACTGTACAGCCTCTATCTTGCTAATTCATGTTTCTCATACTGTAACACAGAACTCCTCATAACTGTAAGACGTCTAGCTGCAGGAGTTCCCAACCTTTTGGGGCTGGTGGGCCATTTGGAATTCGGAGAGTATCACAGGTGCTGTCACAAAAGGATTCCTGGGGGGGGGGAGGGGGGCTTGCCCATTCACAAAATGGCTGCCATGGTGGCCAGTCACAAAACACTCGTTTCCCAGAAGGTGATGTTCAGAGATAAACACACACATACACACAAACCAGGCAACATACACCACACCAAAACAGATAAACCAGCTAACACACACATACATGAAAAGGAGGCAAAACACAGGCAAAACATCTCCCTTGCTCTCCCCCACCTTCTCTCATGCCCAGGATGCTGCCTACTACTTCCAACTTGCCTTTTTTTTTTTCTTTTTTCAAGGCAACTGGGCATGCTTGAAAACAAATCATGGGGCTGCAGCCACCTGCCATTTTATTTTAAAGAATGCCTCTGGAGCCTATGTGCTGGAGGCTGACACTTCGCTTTGCAGTATCCCAGTGAAAAACAATTTAGATAACTATTAATTTCTCTCTCTCTCCCTCCCTCTCTCTGTATTTTTCTGCTCATGTTTCTTTGGACCCAAGATGAGTTGGGAGAACAATTTCAGACTGGAATATACATTTATTCAGAAACTCTCCCCTAAAAAGAGAATTAGAAAACATATATGGTAACGAGGCCTAAGTGTATATTTTCACAAAATCAGTGGGGTGTGTGTGTGTTAAAGGAGAAGTATCCTTGAAAAAAAAACCACTATTAACAGTCCTCATTAAGGGTGAAGAGGGAATCTTGATACAGCCAGTTTGGAAAGGTTAAGAAAAAACCCTCTGAACCTTTGAGCTCGACTGAAAGTATCAGTATTGGGCCCAGGCTCCCTTGTTTGGTTTCTAACTGTGATTCAGATTTGGAGGCAGAGCTAGGGATGGCGGAGAATTTCTCCACGAATCTTCGGGAGGCCGAGCGCCGAGGCATTCGGCCCCCCGAAAGTGTTGGGGAAATTCTCCGCCGGCCCCCCGCCCCCCCCCGGGATGGGACTTACCTTCAGCAAACGTCCCTCTTGGCAGTGGGTCCCAGCGGTGGTTCGGCGGCGGTTCATTGGGGGCAGGGGCGGCAGCCGGTCTCCCAACCGGCTGCCGCCGACGCCATTACAAAATAAAAAAGTAAAACAAAAACAAAAACACACACCCGTGATAGGCTACGTGATGATTTACGTAGCCTATCACGGCTAGATTTCCAAAGTCAGCCGTGATAGGCTATGTAAATCGTCACGTAGCCTATCACGGGTGACTTTGGGGAAAAAAAAAAAGCATGTACGCAAATGGCAGCGGCCCATGGGCGCCGCCATTTGCGTTCCTTATTTTGGCACGTCTAGTCTACGTAAAGATTTACGTAGACTACGGCGAAAATAAGGGCAACGCAAATAGCGTTCCCTTATTTTCGCCGTAGTCTACGTAAATCTTTACGTAGACTAGAAGTGCCAAAATAAGGAACGCAAATGGCGGCACCCATGGGTCGCCGCCATTTGCGTACACGCTTCCCCCCCCAAAGTCACCCGTGATAGGCTACGTGACGATTAACATAGCCTATCACGGCTGACTTTGGAAATCTAGCCGTGATAGGCTATGTTAATCGTTACGTAGCCTATCACGGGGGGGGGGGTTGTTTTTTTGTTTACTTTTTCTTTCGCGGCCGGGAAGACGGGGCGCTTCTCCCCGGCCTGAATTTCGGCCGGGCGAGGCGGGATGCCTCCCCCCCCCTCGCCTGAACTTCGGGGGGAGAAGCGAAGCGCCTCCCCCCCACTGCGAATCACCTCTGCGAAAAGGTAAGTGACTTTCATGCATCCCTAAGCAGGGCTAGAAGAACCCCAGTGAGACAGGGAGTGGGGGAAGAAATTCCACAAGATTCTCTAGAAGTCAGCAAAGAATCTTCCCAGAGGCTTATCGAGCAGGAGGGCCAGGCCCGGAGATCGTCTCTGTCCCCACACCCCGTGGGAACCCGGCCTCTGTTGGAGGGGGAGGAAGCACTGGAATTGATAGATGCCAGATCCTGCTACTGAGTTAAGTGGGCAGAGCTGAGAGGAGGTGGGAAGTGTTGGGTTGGGAGGATCCTCCCTGAAGGAAGGAGCCAAGAAAAAGCCTCTTGAGCACAGTGGAAACCTGTCCATTAGATGAAAGACAACTGCCTTTTAGTAGCTCCCTTAACAAAAGCCCTACTTAGCCAATTAGGCCCAGAGGACAGCTTGCAGCCTTTGTGGACACTACATTGCAAAGAGGTGCTTTTAACTGAATAAAAGAGTTTGTGGATTGCACAATCTGTTGTCTCACTACTCAGTGGGAGGGCTTGGAATCCTTGACAGCGAGTGTGTGCAATGATAGGCATGATCTGTACAGCCAACTTGGAGCAAAAAGTGACCAACAAGGAAAAAGACACAGCCACCAAGGAGAAAGAAGCAGGAATCTAGGCACAGAGAGCAAAATTCAGGGAAGGAGGTCAAAGTCTGATTCTGAACCTGCAGATTTCCCAAGAAAATCAGATGCTTAAATATTGGTCAGAGCACAACTGAATCTTTGTTGCTTTCTCATTGCCCAAGCCTTGCCCCAGAGCAATTAGCTGGCAGGAAGAGACATGGCTTGCAATCTTGCATGCTGGCATCACTGGGAGGTTTCCAGGTGACTCATCTATTGCCCATTTGGGAGCCTACAGGAGAATGTGGGGCGTTGGGTGAGTCATGGGACAGAAGATTTGGGCTCTTCACTTGAATAAGCTGATTCTCTGGCCTCAGACATTAAAGGTGCAACCTTATTCATGTTTAGACAGAAAAAAATCCTACAAGTCTCACTGTTCCCCAGCCAGCTTGGCTGGCTGCGGAATACTAGGAGATGTAGGACTTTTTCTGTCTAAACTAGGGATGGCGGAGAATTTCTCCCCGAAACTTCGGGGGGCCGAGCGCCAACGTGTTCAGCCCCCCGAACAAGTTTCGGGGAGAAATCCTCCAAACCCCCCCGCACCCCGCACCCCCCCCCCGGGACGGGACTTACCTTCACCGAATGTCCCTCCTGGTGGCGGGTCCGGCCGGCGGTTCGGTGGGTGTTCGAGCGGGGCGGGAGTGGCAGCCGGTCTTTCGACCGGCTGCCGCCACCGCCTTGCAATCAAAGAAAAAAAAAAAACGCCCCCTGATAGGCTACGTGACGATTCACGTAGCCTATCACGGCTAGATTTGCAAAGTCAGCCGTGATAGGCTACGTCAATCGTCACGTAGCCTATCACGGGTGACTTTAAAAAAAAAAAAAAAGCGCGTACGGATAATGGCGGCCCCCATAGGGAGCCGCCATTCCCGTTCCTTATTTGGTCGCTGTAGTCTACGTAAATGTTTACGTAGACTACAGCGACTAAATAAGGAACGCGAATGGCGGCTCCCTATGGGGGCCACCATTAGCGTACGCGCTTTTTTTTTTTTAAGTCACCCGTGATAGGCTACGTGACGATTGACGTAGCCTATCACGGCTGACTTTGCAGATCTAGCCGTGATAGGCTACGTGAATCGTCACGTAGCCTATCGGGGGGTGTTTTTTAAAAAAAAAAAAACCTTTCACGTTCGCGGCCGGGCGAGGCGGGAAGCCTCCCCCCCGGCCTGAATTTCGGCCGGGGAGAGGCGGGAAGCCTCCCCCCCCGGCCTGAACTTCGCGGGGGGAGCAGCGAAGTGCCTCCCCCCCACCACGAACGTCCTTTGACGACAGGTAAGGGACTTTCGTCCACCCCTAGTCTAAACATGCATAGGACTGCACCTAAGCCATTTTGCTTGGGACAGACTGTGGATTGCTCTTCCCAGACTAAATCTTAGGCAGGCTTGGGTAATAGATATGCTTTTACTGGTCTATGTCTATATAAGCCCCATTTGTCTCAGGATCACGTCAAAAATCTGGAACACAATACTCTCTTCTCCAGTACTTAAATTAGGAAGGGTTATGTGATGAATGGGTACATTTGCACAAATAATTTTTTTTTAAGGAAAAAGATTCTACTAATAAAGAAGAAACAGTCAGAAAATGTTTGGGAAGAAGGAAATAGTAATACATATCTCCTGCACAATTGCAGGAAGATTTCTAACTCTTCAAAGAGGTATTATGTTTTGTGTGGCTTTAAAACCCCAGGAAATGCCCTACCCGGCGCCAGCTTGTCTGGCTGAAGGGGGGGGGCATTGCGGGCGGGTGGGGTGACAAGACGTAAGGGCCACTGATTGGTGCACTCCAGTCACACCACCAGTCGGGGAGGAGCAGGCCGAGTTGTCTTAAACTCAACCCCCTCTCTATCTCAGTTCTCTGGCTCGACGCAGCTCCCTCCCACCCTCCCTTAGGCAGTGTGGGTTCTTGCCAGTTGCCCCTTCAGGAGCCATGTTGGAATTTTTTGGCTCACAGTTCGATTGGCCGAAGGACTGTGGGTCTTTTTTGCCTACATCACACTGTTATGTGGGGTGGGTGTGTCCTGTAGGGGAATACAGTCTATACCATCGATCACATTCCACTTGGCGGCTAGGACGGGCAAAACAGGAAAGGGAGTAGGGATGGTGTGCATGCAGAGGCACCTTATGGTGACAGGTGACGCCTGAGGCCCCCCGAACGGGTTGTGCGGCTCAGCGGGGGGATAAGGGTTGCCTGGCAGACCAAACCTACTCACTCACCCAGGTGTTGTGCGGCACCGGGTTGGGGGTGACACCGGAAGGTCTACCTCCCCCAGAAGGGGCAATCCAGAGGGATGGTGAGATCACCACCACCCCTCAGGATGGTGTGTTTTCGCCCAAGAAGTGTCAGCTAGCCGCTGACACAGTTAGATGCCTGTCCTAGTTACCCCTTTGCAAATATTTCAATAAATGTGGCCCAATTTTCAACCCAAGCTTGTTGTCTGCGTCTTCTTTGACCCATCTCCGCTCGCAAATGGAGTGCTAATCAGAGGCAGATCACAGGATGGGGCATAGACTGCATCAACTTCTTCTGCTATTTGTAGTGACAAATTATGTGAAAACAGCTGGTGTAAACATAATCTTTGTCAAAGGTGCATCATTTTGTTAACTGAACAATTATTTCTAAGATACTAGGTATCTATGGGTGCAATCCTATGCATGGTTAGCCAGGAAAAAGTCCTACAACTCCCAGCATTACCCAGCCAGCCATGACCTTTTTCTGTCTAAGATACTAGTCTCAATGCATTATGCACCTACAAGACAGCCTTCTTTGTGGTGGCGCCCCAACTTTGTTATGCCCTCCCAAGGGAAACACTGTTGATACCATACTCTTTTTGGCACCAAATTAAAATGATCTTGTTTGCCAAGGCATTTTAAAAGACTTAGGGTGCAATCCTATTCATATTTAGACAGAAAAAAGTCCTATAAGCCATGCTGGTTAGGGAATGCTGGGAATTTACAACTTGTTTCTGTCTAAACATGCATAGGATTGCACCCTAAGATTTATATTTCTGATACAAGATACATACACTACTGAATGAGGTTCATTAAATAACATTTGTTGTAACATTTAAAAAGAAGATTCTGATCTGGAGAATCTTCTGGTGTTCAAAATATAGCAGACATGGCTGTGTATCCTTAACCAACCTCTGCTGTAATTAGTTTTTCACTGCTGAATAAGAATGAATACAAACTGCTGTGCCTGCACATCATGCCTACATTAGATATTCTGACTGCTCAGTGTGAGATTACAGTCTTATGGCAAATGTTTCTTCATCACAAAGATGAATAGCTATAAAATCATTTGGGAGTAGCTGAGCCATTCTATAAATCTAAGGTTTGATTATTTTGCTCTCCAAAATTTAGGAGAGTTGATAAGTATTTTAACAATTTCTGGCAATGGTTTTATCTTAAGTTGCTACTTCATTAAGATTGCGTATTTCTTTTGCAGGATAAAAGCTAACACAGCTGCAGTTTAAAAATAAATCCTGAATTTGAAGCTAGAATACATTCATATTCAGTATTCATCATATTTCAGCAAGGTGGTATTGCTAAAGCACAACATATACTATGAGTTTGGGGTACCCGTTGTCAACAGGCCAGCAGAATTTTAGATGTTGGGCTTCCTGGAGAAAAGTGAACCTTTATTATTATAGCTGGAGAAGCTATAATCTGACATTAGTTTTCCTTTGTAATAGAAAACCTTCAACAGATATTATGCTTTTCATATGGTTCATAACGCACACACACATATTAAGCAAAACATAAAATGCAGGTAGGGATGGGCAAACATGCAATGTTTGAGCTTGGTGAGGTTCTCCAAATTCTTCCTTGAAACTTGTTTCACCTCATTTGCATTCCAAAGCATGAATGTTTTCTCCTCTTCCCCCTGACTGGAAAAAATGTGCATTTTTAAAAGTGCACAATTTTTCCCAATTGAAAAAAAACAACACATTTTTTAAAATACAGTTTTTCCCCAAACAAAAGTACACATTTTCCCCTGTAGGTTAAAGTATGAAAATGTGAATTTGCGGGGGGGGGGGGAGGAATGTGCAATTATGCAAATGTGAATTTCAGAAGTGCACATTTATGCAAATGTACAATTCTGAATGTGAATGCAAGTGCAGGAACTTGCAAAAATGTCCCTAGAATTGCATTCCTGCTTGCATTCACATTCAGGGTTGTGAATGGGACATGTTCGCATGATTTGCAAACAGGAATAAGATCTTGTACATCCTTAATTGCAAGTTTGGTAATCATGACATCATGTGAATCTGTAAAGTTTCCATGAAAAAACCTTTGCTATGAAGATTATCTCCACATAGATAGCTGTAGCAAAACTAAGCTAATCTAAAATGTTCCCGCATTAGCAATTAAGCACTTAACATATAGAGAATTAATAGCTCTGACAATGCATCATCATTATCATCTTTGACATATACCAAAGTTGCAAAGATGTTATATTGGCACAACAGTCAGATATACCAACCAGCTGTTTAGGATCACAGTGTAGTTTGATACTGGCACTTCTCTAATATAATTTCAAGATTTACAACACATAAGGAAATGAGTATCTTTGGAAAATCTGACACAGGTGCCCAAGCATAACATTGCCTCCTCCTTTTCCATTGATACTTTTCCTTTACCCAGAATAATTTTAAGTGGAAAAAGACAGCAATGTCTAATAAATCCTACTAGTTTAAAACATTCTATGTACATTTAAGGCAATTCAAGATTTTCTCTACAAATATGAAAACACTGACGGAGAGATTAAAAGAGCATGCCTATGCTGCCTGGGACAGTATCCCAGGAGACTTTGGATTCCCCTTCCAAGGATGTAGACAGTCCTATGACCTTGGGAAGGGTAATCAAAGATTGGATCATTCCCTCTCCCACCCCCTAGCGATCACTGAAGAAGAGCCACTGCAGTGGCTTCTTTCCAAGGTCAACAGCCTTGTAGAGGCGACAACCTTGTGAGCTCGATGGGCTCAGAGGCCCATCCAACAGTTTTTTGTTTGGGGAAGGAAGAGGAGGTGAAATTACCTCTGTCTTCCATCAGTCCTACCTGGTTCTTGCTGGCAGGGTATAGGAAGGAACAGAGCACTCCGATTTCGGAACCTATCAGATTGGCCTGAGCACTGCTAAATCAGTAAAACTGCTGATTTACAGGCTAGAATCCCCTGTCAGTTAGATTCTAAGAAGGAAGGCTCTAGTAGTCCTTGCTTTGCATTATGTTTGTGCTGAGGCTATGAAGCTTTTCTGGGAACATTCCATCTTTTCTGCCTGGAACTCTTTCTGCCTGGACTTTTCAATGTCTGAACTGCACTTTCTCACTGGACTCTCAATCAAATCTGGACCCTTGTTTGTTTACAACTTGTATTGTTGAGAACTGGCCTGAAACTATCTGGAATCTTGGACTTTTTCTGCCTGGGAGCATGGATCATAGAGGCCCTACATGGGAACCTCTCTACTGCCTGGTACTCTCTCTCTTGCCTGGACCTATCATGAATTATGAACATCAGACTCTTGTGTGCCCTGGAACTGTTACCAGGACCTGGAGCAAATGCTGGCAAGCCTCTGTTGGAAATGTTCTCCTAAAAGCCCATAGTGCTTCTCTGCCTGGATGTATTGTGACCCTTGGCCTTTGATCTGCCTTAACACACATACCATGGAGATTCTGACATAGAATTTATTGTTGGACTGATCTCTGCCTGTGTGTGTAAAATCTAATTTTGTAACATGCTCTTGGACCATGCCTTGAATTGCCTGGGATGTTTTCTTGCCTGGATTTATCATGACTTTTGACCTTGCTATAGAGATCCTGTCCTGGGAAACCACTGTTAGACTGATCTCCAACACAGTTGTAATTAGCCTTGAACTGTTTCTTGAAATATGCAACATGCCTATAGCTTCTCCTATAGTTATATGACTTATAAGAAGTGTTAATCGTTAAGCTTTTCTGTGAGATTTGCTACAATAAACAGTCTCACTGATGTTGGTGTTTTGTGTCAGATAAATGGGCCATGACACGACCATAGGGCTGTACCCTTAGCCTAAGAAGAGGAAGGCAGCCTCACTAGACTAACTTAAGTGTGGGGGAGGTCTCTCTCTCGTGAGGCTTCTAAGCGCAGCTTTTCACGCAAGGTTAATCGGGTAGACCGTCTAAGTTCCGCTCTGGGCTTCTCTCTCTTTGCTCTGCGACTGCGCCTGGCATCTATTAAATCAGACTACCCAAGCCCTGCCTCCCCCTGTTTGCTATCTCTCACGGTGTGTGTGTGTGTGTGTGTGTGTGTGTGTGAAGAGAGACCCTCATCTTCCACCAGCTGGACCTCTGAAACCTGAGGAGCCTGCCTAGTCATGTCTGGACTAGCCTGGGAAAATACTTCCCCCTTGTCTGGTGGTTCTCCTTCAGAATCTGAACTACTATCCTACTCCCTGCTCTCAGAAACACCCCTGACAGCAGATTAATATAGAAGCAGAATATATTTTAATTATGGATTAAAACAGTTGAAAATGACATGGACTGGATGTAGATTCACACATTCCAATTTACCAAGTAGCTTCTTACTGCCTTGATTATGTTAAGGGATATATGAAATTGCTATTTGTAAGGGGGGGATTATCATTTTCAGTATGCACAAGAACATAAAGATGGATCCAGAAGAGTTTCTTCATAGGAGGAAGAGGCTTTCTCCAATGGAAGATGTTTCTCTGGATGCAGCCTATACATTCTGATGCCCTCTTCATAATTTGGATTGGAAAACTTCTCTCACATGCATCTTAGTGCCATGGATATTTGTCTGAGAGCAGTTTTAAGCATGTTGTTGGTCTAGGTCATGCCCAATAGGATTTTAAAAAAAACTTTTAGAATGTACACTTATGAGAAAGTCATATGTTTAAAAGGTGGTTTGCTGTGGCATGTTCTCTTGGTACACTAAGCAGTGTCAATTGCAGTATAATTTAAAGTAGGACAGCATATGCCAGAGACCTCAAACATAGGTTCAGGTTAGCAAAATTAGAATGGATGGATAGATGGACAGATGTGTGTGTATGTATATGTGCGTATATACATAAACACACACACACACACACACAGATTGGCACTCAGTTTTTAACAGTAGCTTTTTACAGACACTAGTTTGAGCAGTAGGACTAAATATTATGTGCAGTTGGAAGATAATTTTAAAGAGACTGTTTCTAGCCACAGATGGATTCTATTCTCTTGGGACAGAATGTATCAAAATATCCATTCCACTCAGAAGGCATACTAACAGGAAACCAGAACTAAAATCAAAAGTTATGCAAAACACCACTAGTGCCATGATAGAATCTCACATCACTTAAAATACAAGTTGTGTATAACTATTTTGAGTCTTGAATTCATAAAATTCTATTTAAAATTCAATTCTAAATGTGAGATAATTTAATTATTAACAATATTAACAGCTCCAACATTAGGTTATGTATTGGTGTCAACACACAATGTCATTTTCAAAGTTTTAAATTATAGTTCATTATATTTTTCACTAGATATGAGTAAATGAAGGTTTTGTATAATACTGAAACTAGCCTTGGAATGTTATATTATCACTAAATAACTGCACTAAAATTAATGCATTCATATAGTGAATTAAAGCTTATCTGTAATAATTTGACTATGCCACCCATGAAGCATGAAAAGTCAATTTCAGATCACCAGAATAGCAATTACAACTAACATGCATGTAGCTGCTGAGTGGCATGGATCCAAGAAGTATCTTTTTGGACCAGGTTTTAAGTCTCAATAGCTTATTTGGTTTTTGAAACCATAGCAGTTTCGAGCAAAGTGGTGGCAATTGTTGCATACCCCCCTAGGGGATCTCCTATCCCCAGCACTGCCATGAACTATGGGAAAACTGCTCCTGCACTGGGCAATCCCATATATGGGGTTTCCTATTTAGAGCAAATGCTTATGTAACCCATTGGTGTGTTTTTCTTTAAGAATTTTGAGTGGGAATATTCCTGCACATGTTCAGTAAAGGAGTGAGATAGGGAGTGGCCACTATTTTAGGCAGTTACCAAAATGCAGTGTGGAAGAAGCTTGCTTTCTCCTCTCTGTAACACCCTGAACCCTTGAACCAGGTCAGTATGGAGGTTTCCTTTTGAATTTTTTTTTTTTAAGAGTCATTATTATTTTTACAAACACTATGAGTCCCTTGTTGTTTATGTTCTTTTATATTATATAAAGGGCTGTTTACAAAGTTGTTCCTGTGTTGCTGGATCCTGGTCCATTTTGAGAAGATTGCTGCGGAGCTGAAGTGAGTAGAGATTGCTTTCCGTCTTCGACCAGCAAAAAAATCAAGCTTCAGGGAGAAGTTTCCAGGGAGAAGTTTCATTTATATTTTTGTTGTGGGCTCAAGCTGAAAGACATAACCTTGGGAGGGCTGTGCTCTGTTTTATTGTTTTGGTGATAAGTGAATTGTTATGCATGTAAAATTACTACATGTGCACTATTGTTTCTAATTAAGAAATTAAAATGATGTATGTTAATTGTCTCTGTACAAGGCCTATGCTGTGAGTCCCTTTAGAGACCCTGAAGAAAAATGTTACACTTATATTTCAGGGCCTAAGGAACTCTCTGTCGCTATAACTTAAGAGTTCCACAAGCTGACCCGTTTCTGCTGCCACCAATTCTCTTAAAATATTTAAAAACCTCTAACTAGTTAGTATAAGAGGCTTAGGTGTGAGATGTGCACCAATACTAAAGACAAGATGAACTATTAAACACATAATTTATTAAAGGGATATTTTGTACATAAGGGGTTACTAATATTACATAAATTTATTATGAACATAGATGAGCACAGATTTGTAATATTTACTGTGGGGTTTTCAAAGGACTACTAGGGATGTACGAAATTGCCCTTACCAGGGTTCCGCTGGGAGGGGGAGGCGCTCCATCCCTCCCCCCGGAATCCTGGCCGGCCGGCTCCGCTCTGCATGGATTCCGCAGAGCCGCCAGCCGGCTCCACCAGCAGCCGGACATCCAGCCGCTGGCTAGCAGGGACGCAAATGGCGGTGGCTGTAGCTGCCACTGTTTGCGTCCCTGTAGTCAGCCGTGATAGGCTATGTAAATCTTTACGTAGCCTATCACGTCTGACTTAAAAAAAAAAAAAAAAGCATGTACACAAATGGCGGTGGCTACGGCCGCCGCCATTTGCATTCCTTATTTTGGGCCGTCTTAGTCTACGTAAATATTTACATAGACTAAGATGGCGAAAATAAGGGGAACGCAAATAGCGTAGCGGACACTATTTGCGTTCCCCCTTATTTTCGTCATCTTAGTCTACGTAAATACTTATGTAGACTAAGATGGCCCAAAATAAGGAACACGAATGGCGGCGGCCATAGCCGCCGCCATTTGCGTACACACGTGTTTTTTAAAAAGTCAGACGTGATAGGCTACATAAAGATTTACATAGCCTATCACGGCGTTTTTGCTTTTTTTAAAAAAAACAAAAACAAAACCTAGCCATGATAGGCTACATAAATCTTTACATAGCCTATCACGTTCCCCCTCCAACACTGGAAATGGCGGTGGCGGCAGCTGGTCGGAAGACCCGGAGCCGCTACCACCTGGAAGGTCCGCCCCAGGTAAGTCTCGTCCCGGGGGGGATCCGCGGGGGGGGCAGGGAGTGGCAGGCCATTCCGCCACGGAGTTCGGGGGGCCAAATGCACTGGCATTCGGCCTCACCGAGATCTGTGGCGGAATTCTCTGACATCCCTAAAGACTACTTTGTGACAATCCTTAAGGACTCAATAGACACTGTTCCTGGTACAAGCCTCTTAATTACTTCATTTACCTCAGGCCAAATTTCCTAAACCTCCACCCAAGCCAAATAAACTACAACCTGGTCCAGCTTCTGGCTAGAGTCTTCCTCTGACACCAAAGCTTCTGGCTGCTTGGACAGTTTATCTGGGTTTTTATTACCTGCTTGTATAACCTGCCTCTGGCAAGATCTTAGGGCAGCCTCTTGGCATAACACAGCCACCTGCTCCCTACACCTGATCTTCACCAGCTACATATGGTTATCACACAGAGAAGGAATAGCTTAACATCCAGGCCTTAGTTATTCACTTTCCCCTCAGCTTTCTCTGAGTCCTTTTAAACTCAATAACCTGCAGACCTTCTCCCTGTCAGACTACCACAGATTGACTAACTCTCAACTGCCAACTGTCTTCACTGTCCTTTCCCAACAAGTCTTTTCCACCTAGCTAAAATCCCCAGCCAGTCATTGCATTTACCTAATCCAGGCCTCATCTAACAATACTCAAAGTGATTCTCTCTCTCCCCAACTTTAGAACATCACTAACTACACAGTGACTACTACACAGGCCTTTGACAGTAACAAAACAAGCCCTCAAGCCTATTCAGATACACTATTGCCTCACAGAGTCCACACAAGGCAAACATTACATAATAACAACAGTGATCTCAATGGCATTTCTTTAAAGCTAGGGCTGCGCACTGCTTTGGTGCAAATGGAAGTGGGCTGCTTCAGGTAACTTCGACCCCTTCTGAGGCAAAGTGGAGGAGGCACGAAGAGACGTAGAGTGGGTTGAGGGCTCTCTGAAGTGCCTCAGTGTGCTTCAGAGCTTTGGTATCCCTAGCCCAACCACACCAGCGCCTCTAGGTCCTTACCGGTGAGCTGCCCATCACTGTTGTTACCACCGCCACCTCCGTTGCCGCTGCCTCCACCACTGCCAAGGCCGTCGCCGCTGCTCACTCTGTCGCTGCCATATTCACCACCGCGCCACCACCATCGCCACCGTCATCATTGACGCCGCCAGATCCTGAGGCCTGGACACATGCCGGCTCTTATTGCAGGGAGTTGCCATTTTTACAGGAAGTTCCCATTTTGAAAATGGCGACTCCCTGCAATAAGAGCCAGTGCACGTCTAGGCCTCAGGAGCTGCCAGCGGCAATGATAGTGGTGGCGGCAGAGAAGGTGGTGGTGGCAGAGGAGGAGGCAAGGTAAGGAGCTGGGGGTTTGCACGGGGGCGTCGGGGGGCCCCAATGCAGGATTTGGCCATCTAAATCCCACTTCGGGTTTGGGGCCAAGTCGGGTCAGAACCCCCCCTCCAAATTAGCCCAAGCCGAATTGGCCCTGCCTCCGAAGCCACAAAGCGGCTTCCGAGTTGGATCAGGGAGTCCCTGCACAGCCCTATTCAAAGCCCCTTTGGATCTTAAGTAGTATAAAAAAAGGTAAAGGTGTCCCCAACCAATCGTGTCCGACTCTAGGGTGTGGTGCTCATCTCCATTTCTAAACCGAAGAGCCAGCGCTGTCCGAAGACGCTTCCGTGGTCATGTGGCCGGCATGACTGAACACCGAGGTGCACGGAATGCTGTTACCTTTCCCGCCAAAGCGGTACCTATTTATCTACTTGCAATTTCTTGCTTTCGAACTGCTAGGTTGGCAGAAGCTGGGACTGAAGACGGGAGCTCACTCCGTCACGCAGCACTCGGGTCTCGAACTGCTGTCCTGCCAACCTTCTGGTCTGCAATTCAGCGTCTTAACCACTAAGCCACCGCGGCCCCTATTAAGTAGTATGTGCATACATAAATACCATGGTTTCAGTCCAGCTCACAATTCCACATCCTGAAAACCTCTGAACTCAACAGGACTTATGCGCAAATCTATGGACCAAGGACCATGAGACTTAAAATCTAATAATCACACTTGTGCTTTATACATGTGGCTAAAGCCACACAATATTCTCTTTCAGCAGAACAATATGCAGGTCAAGAATTATGGGAAAAGGCTAGGGTAATTTTAATGAAGATCACCAGGCACTGATTTACCCTAGTTTTAGTCAAATCATGCCCCCACATTACATTCTAAAATAGTATACGGGGCCTGCCACAAATAGTGAAGGGAACAGGCACTGAACATATGTCAAAATATTAAGTTGGATCCTAAATCCCCTCACCCCTTGAAATAGTTAAGGTTGTATAACTCTTTTAAGGCTGCCTCTTTCTTTAGAGTGGTTGCTAAGTTCCTGACATGTTTATGTGACAGTCTGAATTTATTAAAACTTGAATTTTACATGAAAAGGAACACTACATCTACATGACAATGTTGCAATTGTCTTGGGATTAGAAGAAAATGATACCTCTCTTTCCCCCTTGCACTCACTAAACACTTTGGAGAGAACCTTTCATATACAAGATTCAGTATAACAAGGTAACATTTCTTGGTAATAGGTATATCACACATTATTATTGGAAAAAGAATTTATATAAATTGTATAAAGTGAACCAGTACAATGTGAACTTTAAAAACAAACAAACATTACATTAATTTGATTTGAAGGACCTTTTTGGTAGTGTCTCTGGAATGCTGCCCACCCTGAAGGGAATTTCATCAGGCCCCAACAATTTACTTTTGTAGGTATCTGGCAGATACATGGCTGTTCCAGAATGCTTTTCAATTAGTGATCTCCTTGCTTTTTTTTTTTTAGAAATGTTTGCCTCCATGTTTCATTTTAGAGAGGTTGATGTTTTATTTAATTATTTAATAAAGCTATACAGCACTTATCCCTGTATTTTAAAATGTCTAAACCATTTTACCTGATATTTGATTCTGTTATAATTTTGCACTTTATTTTTCACCCTATGTATTGTAAGATTAGCTCTTATGTAAGGTGCCTTGAATTCACTCTATACAATTATAAATAAATAAGTCAGTGGTCATTTTTTCTTACAATGTTTATAAATGCCAATATTTGTTTTCATATCCTGTGAAGTGCAATGGACCCTCTAACAATATGTGCATACATTACAGATGTATGTCTGCATGCCTGATCCACATATCACATGTGTGAGGGCATGCTAGCTCTGCCGTTGTTACTGCATGTATCAGCTCTAGTCAGTCATGGCAACCTTCTTTAGAATGTGTCCCATAACCTGTGCTATAGATAAATAGGAATGAAGAGATGTATGGAGTAAAAATAAACTTTTCTATACATATACTATTTATTTATTTAGGACACTTTTGGATCACGCCTTCACTCAATGTGGGCTTGTGGCAATGTACAATAAAAAGAATAAAATACATAAAAATATTATTAAAATGGGAAATTGATTTAAAAAAATAGAGCAGCATGAACTATTAAAAGCTCAGCGGGACAATGTTGTCTTCACTAGCTTTCTAAAGGAAACTAAAAAGAAGGCTAGCTTAGCCTCCATAGGGAGGGAGTTCCACAACTGGGGTGCTGCTACACAAAAGGCCCTGTTACAAGTATCCATCAACCTCAATCATCACAATCATCACCCCCACCCCCGTTTTATGATAATAACAAAGATGTTACATCTCATATAAATGTTGTACACAAAGGCAGCTTCATATCACCATTAACCTATATGTAACTATTTGTGTTCCCTGCTTATCTTAAGTAGACAAAAAAAGTAAATGTACAATTCTAGAGCCCAGTTCTTCATCTGGCCCACTTGTACAGTTTAAGCCAAGTTTCTCAAACTTACTCAAATATGTTGCCCATCTGTAGAAATTAGAATGTAATAATGCATGACAATGCAGTAGTTATGATTAATTTGCTATTTTACTTCTTATTTAGATAGAATGTATTAAGGAGGCATATCGTTCAAAATTGGGAAGTTCAATTATTTATAATGACTAGGCTGCCAAATGCAGTAAGTTATTTTGAGGGTACAGTCCTACATAACTGACACCCGTTAGATGGAGGACTCCAAGTGGGGATTCCCCCCCCCCCCGCAAAGGCTGTAACAATGGAGGTAGCTGTCTATGGAGAGGTAAATCCCCAATACCCTATGGCCCCTCAGACAATGTTTAGGGAGTCAGAGGATTGTGATCAACTTTTGTTTTCTGGTGGATTGATATTTATGTTGTCACTGAGTTATGTACAACTTTGTTCCATTAGACATTTAAAGAACAAAACAGAACATCTGTTAAGTGTAAAAATGTTAGGTCTACAGTTTCACCTTCATGTACTTCCTAGTTCTTTTGATAAGTGTTTTCACAGAAAGAAGATGGAGACTATAAAGCACTAGCAGAAATAGCATATGTGCATAAAAGTCAGTAGCTGGACTAGAGCATGGTTTGGGTTCCCATTGCTAAAAGCAGTGAATTGTGGGTTTGTCCCTATATAAATACATAACTCCTATGAAAATGATTAAGACTTAGCCTCCAACATACACATGATGGATACTAGAGGAAAAACATGTCAGTTCAAAAACACATATCAAAAGATTTAGCATGTACAGGAAGGTGAAACTGTGGACCTAACATTTCAGCACTTAAATTAAAAAGAAATATGTGCATAGATGCAAACTTTGTCAGACTTCTTCCTTGACACCTGCCTTGCCATATTTCTTTAACACTTCATATCAAAAGAGTCTCTGAAATACAACAGACACTCTTGGGAAACTATCTGACAAAAACAGGCTAAAGTCTGTATCAACCCATACAATGGCTTCTTTGGTTGTTATTCCAGGACCCACATTGTATAAAAAATTATGGTGCATAGAGTCTGTCACATATCTAGTTATTTATTAAGGGTGTAGTATATAAAGTGAATGCTAGAATGTTTACAGTCACTAAACATAATGTTAATGTCACAGTGTTGTAAGAAACTAAGCAGGCTTTGCAAGACTGCCAAACACTGACACTAATTCAGAGAGGCAAGTGCTTTTACAACAAGGACTGGACTTAAAGGAACCAATCCAAGACATGATGCAATTATGCAAAATTTGCCCACTGCAGTGCAGCTTGCATGCAGAAATGAATGGAGAGTGCACAAGCCTATATAACGGATTGTGCACCAAACCATTAGTTGCAAAACAGCCAAACTTATATTTTGATAGGAGTATTGGTTTTGTAAATTTTGGGTATTGTAAATAGGCAGGTAGAGGAAGGATCCAGTGGTGTCTCTGCCAGCGCTTCTGATTTTGCGATGACATTGCACAAGCACTGATTTCTGCTAGTGTATCATTATTACTGCTAGCACACAGACATTGTTAGATCCTTATCTATGAGTTCAGATAAAATGTTTGCAGATATTATAGGTACATAGTCATGGCCCTATGTTAAAGGTGAGCCATCTGAATTCAATGAAATGTATAACCTTTGTTTTGTTTACATCTTTTATTAAAATGGAACTACATTTCATTTCATTTTATTTGTTACATTGGTATTCCCTCACTTCTCTAACCTGCTTAGAGCACTGTCTAAGCTTCACAGCAAGCTTGAGAGGGAAGTTAAGCTGGGACTTGTCCAGAATGTGCTTTGATGTCCCAGGCCAACCCTCTAAGTACTACATCATCCATACTTATTCTTGTTTTAGAATCTAGTCATCGTAGAATCTAGCCATCTCGTCAGAGGCAAGTGGTTTTACAACGAGGGCTGGGCATAACAGAACCAATCAAAAACATGATGCAGTTGTGCAAAATTTGCCCACTGCAATGCAGCTTGCATGCAGAAATGGATGGAGATTGTACAAGACGATATCTCAACACAGTGCCATTCACACTTAGAATTGCACTTAGAATTGTACTAAAGCAGGGTGTTTTACCTCTTTCCATCTGAGGGCCAAATTCCATTTCAGTGAAGCTCTTGGGAGACCACATTCCAGTGGTGGGTGGGGCTGATGGCAAAAGGTGGCAGGACCAAAAATACAAACAGAAGGAGAATAAAGCAGCATATTTTAGCTTAAAGCTAAATGCTCAGCTTACTGCTGTGACATTGCACGTATGTATATAATGAACCTGTGGTTATGGTTATGTATTCCTTTTATATCTCTGTGTTTAGGGTGAGTATCTCTGGTGTGAGAGGAGATGCATGACAAGAAGAATAGTGGATATGTGTGAAGATTGGCCGAGGGGGGGGGGGTGAAGTGTGTGTGCTGTATAAACAGTGTGCTATGCTTGTGTGGGTCACATAGGGTTTGTAAAAGTGATGAGATAGGGACTAGATAAAAGTGGGTTTCGATCAGAGATAGGATTTCTAGGGCTGAGAGAGAAAAAGAGAGAGAGAAAGAGAGAGAGATCTGTGATAATTGTGAGGTGATGATTGAGAGTGTAATTTAGAGTATTGTGCATGAGAGATTATATATTGATAAAGCCATTGAAAGTTACTTATTTACTGTTCAGCAACATAATGCTGTAATTAATAACAGGGTTTTTTGTTTACAAAATCATATGCCTTCTACTGTTGGTTACGTAAGAGTTAAGGTAATAAAAGGAAACAGTACAGGTTATAGAATAAATGTCTGTGTGTCCTCATAGCTCGAGGACATAGTAAAAAGAGTTGGATCTGAGCCTAAAGGACTAGTGGCAGCAAAACCAAATGTTTGTGTGTAAGAAGGTGTTTCTTGGTTGGGTGAGAAAGGCCTTAGAGAAGGGGAATTCTCACTGGGAATAGGAGGAATGTGACAACTGCCATTAAGCCTTAGGATAAGTACTTCAACCTTTTTAAATGGGAAAAATTGTACAAAAGCTGGGAAACCACCAACTGATCAGTGATCCAGGAGAGGGTGTGTGGCCATCTAGAGAACCCCAGAGGGCTAAATTTGGTCCACAGGCTGAGGTTCAACAGCCCCACACAAAAGCCTGTCATCTGGCCACAACGCTTGCAGGTGAACACCTAACTCTACGTTAGTATTAATTATGTTACTTTAGGCAATGTCTAAAAATTGAAGAGTAAAACAAAATAAAATGTCCTGCCTGCAGCCTACTTAATTTTAGCTTCTGATGTTACATGGCAGTTTATTTTTGCATGAAACAGTAGTCTTGGTTCATTAGCAACACAAGAGACCGCATCTGTTTCTCATTATGTACCTTGTTCATCCTGTAGAGTATTGTGCTCCTGTTAAAAAACTCTATTGAACAGAAGACTTCCAAAACTAAAGATTTATGTAATTTTTCTAGACCACCTTGAATTAGATACAACACTATTAATAAGAAGTGTCATTAGCGGAAAAATAGCCCTTTGTAGACACTTCTGCCAGTCAATTCAACAATACTTCTTTCAAGCACTTTTGAATAATATCAGTGAGAATAGATGATTTCCATAGCGATTGAGCAAATAGTGACATTTGAAGCTAGGAAGAATGATTCAGTAGAAGGGGTTCATCAGGTTCCTTGTTTGCGGGTCTTCAGGAAGACGCTGAAGACCCACCTGTTTTCAGTGGCCTTCCCATAACCTGTGGCCTGCAGGTTTTATTGGTGTAACTGTTTGTTTGTTTTTTACAGTATTTTATTGTATATTTATTTATTGGCTATTTGTATACCTTTGTACGTATTTTTATCCTGTACAAAGCCTTGAGAGAGTTCTACCGTTAAAGGTAACCTAAAAATAATTTGAAATACATAAATAAATGTGTCAGGATGCATGCATATGAGTGTGTATACACATACAAAAAATCATCTTGTTTCAGAGCATCCTCCAAATACAAAATGCAGCTAAAGGTTCCCTCTTCCCTCCCCCACTTTTCCTTTCTTTTCTTCTTCTCTTTATTTGCTTGTTGATTTATTTCTCCATTGGGTTAAAAAAAAATCTGTTTCTTCTGTCCATTTGGAGAGGTATACTGGGGGGCCAAAATAGACTAAATCTGTATTTAGCAACTACATCTCCCTGCCCCCATTTTTACTTTAGACTAGGTTCAGACGGCCCAATCCAAACTGGGACCCTAGCATGTAGGGTATGAGAGCTTTTAAGATCTGGCTTGGGCCCCTGCACCCACTCTAGAATTAAAAAAAGTTAAAAGATGTAGCTGCTAAATATGGATTTAAAGTAACATCTGTTTTGGCCTTGGGTTTGTAGAGATAAGAGTTCTGCTAACTCAGGAGATAGCAAATTTTCTGTCATTTAAAACATGATTGTATTATTGGCATTTTTGTTATTCTCCTTCAAATAAAATGTTGATACATTATAGAATGTCATTAAAAAAGAAA
This sequence comes from Heloderma suspectum, assembly GCF_057233095.1. Lineage (NCBI taxonomy): Eukaryota > Metazoa > Chordata > Lepidosauria > Squamata > Helodermatidae > Heloderma > Heloderma suspectum. The sequence continues at coordinate 71,546,088 of NC_139460.1, read as the reverse complement.
CAAAAGGACAGAAGAAAGGAAGGAAGGAAGGAAGGAAGGAAGGAAGGAAGGAAGGAAAGATACCTGATGAGCAAGGATAGCTAAATATTGAAGAGGCCCAAAGAACATTTGTAACAAGTTGATAGTTTCACACTCCCTGCCATCAATTGCAATCACTATTTGGAAGCTAGTTGGTATATGCAGGACACTTTTCAGTGACATGACTGTAAATGTGATTTTTTTTTAAATTCCAGCAATGTTTATCACAGACATTTATTGCATTCCTCCTTTCTGGCATTTAAAGTAACTGACATTGCTTCAAAGTATTTCTACTAGATACTTTGGAATTGTAACTGGAATTTTGATATTTCAGGATTTCTTCCACTATTTCTTAGTTATATTTTCAATATTTGGTTCAAGTTGAAATATGGAAAGAAAACTGCAAGTCTCATCTTTAAAATATATTCTGTGTCAAATTTTAATTAAGGGTACACATGATTTGAATTATGTTGGGAAGTTCCAGGAATTAGAGAACAGCAATTAAAACGGACTATAAAAAGGAACTGATTGGCTCATTTTCAGATCTGACTTTATCCAAATCAGTGAAACTTCTTGGAAACATCAATATGAATAGGCTCATTAATAGGCATACTTACATGACTGTAGGCATAGAAATGTTTGATATTTAATTAAACCCCCTTCTAGGTTATTTAGCATTGAGTTACATAATGGCAAAGCAGTCAAGCACTTCACCAGTGAGCAGGATATGTAACTTTCTGTGGATACAGTTCCTTTCTATTAACAAATCATGTATTCCTTGTCTATTAAAACAAGCCTTTAAAATTCACTTTGCCTCCCATTCCTTTGATACTCAAATCTATGAGTAATCTATGAGGAAAACTATGAAGTAATTTGTAATAGTAACTTCACATAGCTCTTAAGCACTCCAAATCTTAGATTCATGTAAACTAGCTCAATGCAAAATGTCAACTTGAAAGCACTGCACATACAGTAGAGATACCAGCAAAGTTCTCCTGAACCAGACTTAGATATGAATTTTAGGGGCTCATAGGGGCTCATAAAAACCCATCTCAAATGAGAGGTAAGCTTTTAGAGCCCTCAAATTCTTCCTCTCTGAGCACAAGGAAGCGATAAAGCATCTCAGCCCCAGTGACAAAGCATCAGCAAACAAGCAAGTTAAGCAACTGTACAGGTTTAGCAACAGGGTGAGGAAGCCAAGGCAGTCGACTCTCCCCTCCCTACTCACAGTAAGTAACTGCAAATAAACAACTATAAATAAATTTTCCAGGTAAAACACACCCAACTAAAAAAACAGTTATGAAGGTAGAAAGCCAGCAGGGGTGTGGGGGCTATCCAGTGTATTGCACAGAGTGCCACATGTATGACTATCTGCCTGCAGGACAGAAGTGGGTGTGTGCTCGGTGTAATGAGCTCCTGTCTCTTGGGGAACAAGTTTGTTCCCTTGAGGCCAAGGTTGCTGACCTGGAGAAGCTAAGAGATGCAGAGAGGTTGGTGGAGGAGAACTTCATGGACTTATTAGTGGTGTCCCACTCCCAGGGTGACAGGTCCTCTGCTGTCATGGAGAATGTGGGTCTTGGGGAAGGAGGGCGTAATTCTGAGGAAGAGGGAAATAATTCCTTAGAAGGGACTTGTTCCTCAGAAGGTGAGCAAATATCCTCTTGCACCGAGGATGTGCCTCTGGGGGGAGGTTACTCCAAACCAATAGTAAAAGCTCACCTAAAATGTATACCACAGGTTAGGAAAGGTAGCACCAAGTCCAAGAGGTCACTGGCATGGTTAACGAACAGAGCCAAGGGAGCTATTAGAGAAAAACGGGCTTCCTTCAGAAAATAGAAGTTTTGCCCAAGTGAGAAAAACAAAATGGAGCACAAGCTTACACAAAAGTGATGCAAGCATACAATAAGAGATGCAAAAAAGCATTTTGAAGAACATGTCACTAACAACATCACGGCCAACAATAAAGAATTCTTTAAATATATCAGAAGGAGGAAACCAGCTAGGGAGGTAGCTGGACCACTGGATGACAATGGAGTTAAAGGAGTACTGAAGGAGGACAAGGAGACTGCAGAGAAGCTCAATGAATTCTTTTCATCGGTCTTCACTGCAGAAGATATAGGACAGATACCTGTGCCTGAACAGATGTTTTCAGGAAGGGAGTCTGAGGAACTGAGACAAACAGTGGTGACAAAAGATGAAGTTCTCAACCTTATTGATACATTGAAAGCAAATAAAGCACCAGGCTCAGATGGTATCCATCCTAGAGTTCTCAAACAACTCAAATATGAAATTGCTGATCTTCTAACCAAAATATGCAACATGTCCCCAAGATCAGCCTCTGTACCAGAGGACTGGAATATGGCCAATGTACCACCAATTTTTAAAAAGATGTCTGAGGGGGATCCAAGAAATTACAGGCCAGTTAGCTTAATATCTGTTCCAGGTAAATTGGTTGAAAGCATCATTAAAGATAAAATTAGTAAGCATATAGAAGGATAAGCCCGGCTGAAAAAGAATCAACACAGCTTCTGCAAAGGTAAGTTCTGTCTCACTAACCTTTTAGAGTTCTTTGAGAGTGTCAATAAACATGTAGATAGGCGTGATGTGGGAGACATTGCTTACTTGGACTTCCAAAAGGCTTTTGACAAAATCCCTCACCAAAGACTCCTGAGAAGTCTCAGTCTTAGCTGTCATGGAATAAGACGGCAGGTCGTCTTATGGAACAGAAACTGGTTAAAGAACAGAAAGCAGAAAATAGGAATAAATGATAAATTATCCCAATGGAAGGAAGTAACTAGTGGGGTCCCACAGGCATCAGTATTGGGACCAATGCTTTTTAACTTGTTCATAAATGATCTGGAATTAGGAGTGAGTGGTGAAGTGGCCAAGTTTGTCGATGACACCAAATTATTTAGGGCTCCAAAAGGATCTCTCCAAACTGGGAGAATGGGCATCCAAAAGGCAAATGCAGTTTAATGTAAGCAAGTGTAAAGTGATGCACACTGGGTCAAAAAATTCCAATTTCAAGTATAACCTGATGGGATTTGAGCTAGCGGTGTCTGACCAGGAAAGAGATCTTAGAGTTGTGGTGGACAGCTCGATGAAAATATTGACCCAGTGTGCAGCTGCTGTAAAAAAGGCAAACTCCATGTTAGGCATAATTACAAAAGGAATTGAGAATAAAACTGCCAATATCATACTGCCTTTATACAAATCTATGGTGCGACCACACCTCTATATATTGTAGAGCTGGAAAAAGGGCAACTAAAATGATCAAGGGGGTGGAGAATCTCCCCTATGAGAAGATTACAACAGCTGGGCTTGTTTAGCTTGGAAAAAAGGAGGGTAAGGGGAGGCATGATAGAGGTGTACAAAATTCTGCATGGTGTGGAAAATGTGGATAGTGAGACATTTTTCTCCCTATCTCACTCAAAATACTAGAACCCGGGGTCATCCTGTGAAGCTGATTGGTGGGAGATTCAGGATGTAAAAGAAAGTACTTCTTCACACAGCACATAGATGCAGTGATGGCCACTGTGACATTCCCACCTGAGGTTCCACCTTTCCCCCAGCCTCCTCCTCAGAAATTGAGAACCAAACCCCTCAGGAATGCCTGCTTTCACTTTGGGACAGCTGTACCCACTGTCCCACAAGCTTCAGACCTTTTACTCTCTCTGGGTTCCAGAGAAACTCAATATGCTCAATTGGTTCTCTCAACCCACTACAGGAGAAGTAATCAGGAAACAGATTCAATAAAGCTAGTGTAAAATCAAACAACACATGGGAATTTGGATTTTTAAAAACAAAAAAATAAAAATGTATTTAATACAAGAGTTATATGTTAATTTTATTCATTAATACTTGGTCTTAACTTCTCTACCTACTCTAACCCTTCTAAAATCTTATACCCAAACCCCACTAACTAGATCTTGCCTCCATGATCCTATCATGGAAGCAACATGATAGGATCCTATCAGACTAACTGTCAGCTCATCTTTTATATAATTTTAGAATCCTCACACACACTCAGGCTCCTACCTTTAACTCACTCTCTGGCATACCATTAATCCTATCTTACCTGGGTTAAATTTCACAATATAAGAACATATATAACAAAACAGGAAGATGTTACAGCCGCCAATTTGGATGGCTTTAAAGGGGGGTTAGATAAATACCTGGAGGAGAAGGCTATCAATGGCTACTAGTCCTTATGGCTAGGGATGGCGGAGAATTTCTCCCCGAAACTTCGGGGGGCCGAGCGCCAACGTGTTTGGCCCCCCGAAGAAGTTTTGGGGAGAAATTCTCCGCACACCCCCCGCCCCCCGCACACCCCCCCCCCGGGACGGGACTTACCTTTCCCGAATGTCCCTCCCGGCGGCGGGTCCCTGCGGCGGTTCGGCAGGTCTTCGACAGGGGCAGAGGCGGCAGCCAGTCTTTCGACCGGCTGCCGCCACCATTCCAATAAAAGTAAAAAAAATTCAGGCCGGGGAGGAGGCGCCTCGCCTCGCCCGGCCATGAAATAAAAAGTAAAAAAAAAACAAACGCCCCCGTGATAGGCTACATGACGATTAACGTAGCCTATCACGGCTAGATCTGCAAAGTCAGCCGTGATAGGCTACGTAAATCGTCACGTAGCCTATCACGGGTGACTTAAAAAAAAAAAGCGCGTACGGCTAATGGCGGCCCCCATAGGGAGCCGCCATTCACGTTCCTTATTTGGTCGCTGTAGTCTACGTAAAGATTATGTAGACTACGGCGAAAATAAGGGCAACGCTATTTGCGTTGCCCTTATTTTCGCCGTAGTCTACGTAAAGATTTACGTAGACTATAGCGACCAAATAAGGAACGCGAATGGCGGCTCCCTATGGGGGCCGCCATTAGCCGTACGCGCTTTTCTTTTCTTTTTTTAAGTCACCCGTGATAGGCTACGTGACGATTTACGTAGCCTATCACGGCTGACTTTGCAGATCTAGCCGTGATAGGCTACGTTAATCGTCATGTAGCCTATCACGGGGGCGTTTGTTTTTTTTTTACTTTTTATTTCATGGCCGGGCGAGGCGAGGCGCCTCCTCCCCGGCCTGAATTTCAGCCGGGCGAGGCGGGAAGCCTCCCCCCCGGCCTGAATTTCGGCCGGGCGAGGCGGGAAGCCTCCCCCCCCGGCCTGAACTTTGGGGGGAGAGCAGCGAAGCGCCTCCCCCCCCACCGCGAACAAGCTGCGAGACCAGGTAAGTGGCTTTCGTGCACTCCTACTGATGGCTATGTGCTACCTCCAGTACCAGAGGCAGTAAGCTTATGTACACCAGTTGCTGGGGAACATGGGCAGGAGGGTGCTATTGTGCTCGTGTCCTGCTTGTGGATTCCTTGTCAACAGCTGGTTGATCACTGTGTGAACAGAATGCTGGACTAGATGGACCCTTGGTCTGATCCAGCATGGCTCTTCTTATATTTCTATATTCTTATGTTCTCTGGCTTGGATAAAAATCTGAGCCTGATACCAATTCCTAGCTCTCCCCACTGCCCATTCTATCAGTCCTTGCCATTCTCACAACCACTCACCATTCCCAAAAGCCCTCTTCTCCAGCTCCCACACCCCAGAACACACTCCTCCCTTCCCTCAACTAACTATCAAGTAGTAGCAGAAAAAGGACTGTCAGACGTGTCCAGTAAGGAGACAATGGAGGGTGGCGTGTCCATTTCCTCCCTCCTTCTAGTATCTTCCTGACACACTGGTTAGGAGCAACCTGGAGAACAATGTTTAGGAGACCCTGGGAGATGTAGTTCTACTGAGGGCAGCTGCATTACCCATGCTGTCTGACAGCAGTGTGCCCTAGTACCCTGCTACCCAGCATGTTAATGGGATCAAAGGCTAAAGGAAGATCTTATGTTTATCAATTTAGGACATTTATATCCCAACTTTCTTCTGTCATCATGAAGCTCATAGCTGCATACTTCTGGCTATATGTTTCTGACCCCAATTCAAGGTGCTGGTTTTGACCCATAAAGGCTTATATGGCTTTGGATCACAGTACGTGACAGAGTGCTTCTCCTGGTATGAACCTATGCATACACTGCAATCAACATCTGCAGCCCTCCTCAGAGTGCCTCCTCCAAGGGAGGTTTGCAGAATGGCAACAGGGGAGGGGGCCTTGTCACCAGTGCTCCCCCACAACCCTAGAACACTCTCACCAGTGAAGTCCACTTGGCACCAACATTGTCATCTTTTTGGTGCCATGTCAAGACTTGCCTCTGCTCCCAGGCATTTGAAGGCATATAATGAGCTTTTTATCCTGTACTGATGTTATTTTATTGTTTGGGTAGTTTTGTGGAAATCGTTTTAGCTATTTTATATTTTGCATGCTTTAATAATTTTTGTTGTAAGCCACGTTGGGTCTTTTTAAAGTGACAGCTGACTAAGAAATTCAAGTCAATTCTTCTTCTTCTACTACTTCTACTTCTACTTCTTCTTCATCATCATCATCATCCCAAGACTTCCATGCAGCCACTGACCAGACCCAGAGCTACTTAGCTTTTGCAAGGTGGCTGCATCAGAATCAGATCCCATGCCCTATGATCTGATACGATCAACAAGATAATCATTTATCATTCAATGATCTTGTCTTAATCATTAAAAAAAATCCAGGAGCACAGTGAATACTGGATATAAAAGCCATAAGCAGAAGCAATCAGAAACATAATCTGAACCAGTTTTACCTGAAATTTACTTCCTCTGCACTTCCTGCAAAAGGTAGGTGACTCACCTGGAATCTAATATACTATACTGTACTGTTGCCAACTGGACTATAATTAGCTATATGATAAGTGGTGTCTTCGTTTTATTTTCTTTTTAAAAGCAGAGACCAAACAGCCACTACCTTTGAGACATTTCAGTTTTCTGTCTTCCTTTAAGGATGCACTGATACAGATGGCAAAGCTCCTTGCAGATGGCTTTTTCCAGAATGGCCTGGGACTAGTTCTCATATTGCTATCCTCAAGGACAGCAGCCAATGCTTAGAGGATCTGATGAAATTAGTCCAAATTAAGTGGATATGACTTTGTCTCCAGTAACTCAAAACTGCTTTGTTTCTAACCTGGCAGCCAAGGTGAGTGAATTCCAAGCAAACTTGCCTGCAGAACAGGTGGCAAAATTAACTGTAATGGGGAGAAGGTAATTTAGTCTCCAGAGGAAGACAGCCTGGTTTCACAAAGCCATTAATCACCTGGAATAGCTATGCTTGATGGCATTTTCATTTGCAATGGAAGAGAAGACTTATTGATGTTTGTAGCAAACACCCTTTTTAAAATGCTCTACTCCATGATTACAGGCTGAATACCACATGTGATGTAGTTGTCTATTATTCCTCTCAGCTCCCGTGTAAACCGGGGTGATGTGCAGTAGCAAAATGGAGAGGACAGTAGTAGTGTTCCCCACTTCTCTACCTAAAAGAGCCTCTTCCAGCCATAATTCCCAAAGCACAGTGTCCTTCACACAGACACTGAATCCAGAAGCAGTGTCTTGCAGGAAAAAATCAAACAGTCTCCCCCTCTGTCTCACATTCAAGCCATAACAGCTAGCTTTGATTGCTTTTTCTCAAAATCCCCTAGCTACTGTGACACACCTTATGTACCAGTGGCTTTTTCTGCTGTCAATCATTCTTCCCCCTGCCCTTTCTGAGCCTCCTGTATAAAATAAGCATTTTTGAACCTACTTTGTTTTTTGTCTTCATTCTTGCCTGGGGAAACTTTGTGCATCTCCGTGTGGACAGATGCGTGCCTTGGCGTGCCAAACTGATGAATAAGTGATGAGAACTAAGTTAGGCTCTAAGTATAAAGCATCAGTCACTATGGTTACTTAAAATGCAACCACCCTTCATCTACTTTTCTTGATTTTGAATATTCAATAAAATATATTTGGATTCATACTTCACAAACGTTAGTGCTAGACTCAGAATCTGTCTTGCTCACAGGCCTACTCTTCTGTTAATGGTCCCAGTATGTAATGAGACAGTGAGTAAGTCCTTCCCTGCCAAGAGGCTTGATAAATGTGTCTCTCATACAGTATAGTTCTGTATTTTTGAAGTCCCTCCAGTCTTAGAATTAGGAAAAAAATATGTGGTGAAGTAACATAATGATGGCAATATAATGATGGCACTTCTCAGTCTGCTCTCTCTCAATAGGAAGAAGGTGTGAGCGTGTGCCAGATTGTTATAGGAATTCCTGGGAGTAACTGTGTCCATTTGCCTAGTCAGTCTGCTATGCTACAGTGCTCAGTGACAGAACAGCCAGAACTGCCGCCCCCCCTCAGTGGTGTAATCCAGATCCAGTCAATTCCATGCATCTTTGAGGCATCTAGCATACCTAGTCCATCACACCGGCAGGGTGGAAATATAACAAGGATGTCAAGAATGGGTTAATAATAGTGGGAGCCATGAGGGCCCCTGGGGAGTCACCTACAAAGCAGCCACCTGGAGGGTGATTGTTTTTCGCTGTTTCTCAGCCCTGCAGCTGAAGGCCATGGTTTGCTCTGACTAATTGGGAAAATTATAACAGCTGTGCCTGGTGGGAAGATGCAACCTCTTTGGAGGGTGGAGTGGGGTGTCCTGGGCTTGGGTTTGGATTGGGTGCTTCAAATCTGCCTGGAGTTGCTAGGGCTGGATAATAAAAGGAGGGCTAAGGAAGGGGTGGTTGTCTCTTCTTGGCCCTGATGGTAGTAGGGTGTGTTGTTGGTTGATGGCTATTCTGGGAGGCCCATACTTTGGAATGTATAGGATAGACTAGCTAGCTTTATGGTTTTGCTGTTCGGAATGTGTGCCTGGGTGATTAGTGTTTCTGGTTTTGCTTAGAGTTTTGTGCCTTGCTTGTAATTTCCTGCACAGCCTCCCACCTCTCCCTTTTCCTTCCTCTTTGTTCCTTTCCGCTAATAAACTTTTATCCAACTTTCAGTTGGTGTGGTGTGTCCTGAATAACTTCAGTGCTAAATACAGTGTCTATTGGCCTGGAAGGGAGCTACTGGGTTAATTTTGGGAGAACTTGTGGTCAAGTTGGGCCTGGTCTACCTTGCAGGGTTGTTGGGGGTGAAACCAGCAATCCTTCACAAAGGATATTATGTTAATACTCAATAATTGGATCTCCATTTATTGGAATACATCCATGCTTCTATGAAGTCCCATTAGCCTAGAAGAATCAGACTATCATTAACTTCCATTATACAGCCCTTGTATGAGGATGATAAGGTACCAAGGTCCTCATCAATCCAAGATCTATGACACCCTATATACAGCTTATGAATCCAAGAATCCTTCCTCTATTACCGGTTATTGCCATAAGCAAAGTTGGGCCCCAGATTCCTCAACATCAGGAACATCAAAAACATGCACAAGTTGAGGTGATGCCAGGAGATGCAATACATGCTGAGTTTTATAGGAAAATTCACAAGGAAAACAGATATAGCAAAGAGGGGAACTAAATAACTACAGATATTAGCCCACAGAATGCTTTAGGAAGAGGCAGGTATAAGAAGGCTTCTAGCAGCCAGGAATAAAAAGAATGTTGGTGGTAGAACCTCAATGCTGCCCAGATCCAAAGAAATCTCCTTGTCATCTTCTCATCCTGTGATTAGATATTTCCCTGACTTTCACAGGATGTTTTCACTATGTCCAGCCCAGTGTCTGCTCCAGATGCCTGGCAAGCTGTCTCGCTCCAGCAACTTCTCTTGCTAAGTAGGTGGGCTAGTCCTTCCCATTATTCCCTTCATAGAACCACCCCTGCTGCCTAATCCCATATCCTGATCTGGTTGGACTAGGCATAGCCTCAACCTATAGGTTGAAGTCAGGCAGACCATCACTGCAGCTCATCAGTATTGTCAACTAGCATGTCACATTTTCCTACAAAAACCATTAATTTTTTTAATGAATGGAAAAATGCAATATTCAGTGGCAAGCTGCAACAGGAAAGCTGTTTATACGTATATTCTGTATGAAAATGTTATATACTATATAAAGTGTTTTAAGATGAAATGTAATTTGGAATTCACAACTACACTGGATGAGAGTTTGGGGCAGAGTTTGGGATGGTCATAATAGGTTGGGGCAGAGTTTGGGATGGTGACATAATTAGCTTCTTTCTACACTTTGGGGCCATTCCACACCCCAAAGCCCTTGGAATATGAGATAAGTCTTTGTCACCAAAGAAATTGTGGTGGAGTGGAGCAGACTGGTTGTCCTGAGGGTATTTGGGTTATTTGACCATTGGTTGCATGCTCGTTGATCTTCTTGTTGTTGTTACTGGAAATTTCTTTCTATGCTTAGAGAGTTCTTATCTCATTTTCCACTGTCCATAATCACAGCAAGTATAGGACAGCTAAGAGCCCTACACTGATGTGTGACAAACTATACAGATCTGTAGGGAATGAAGTTTGAATATTGTGCTTCTCAGACCAATATACTACACAATCTGTTCTCACAAACCAAGTGAGGGAAGAATAATGTTGTAGAAACTGCATGTAATTATGCTGCATGCAGTGCTACTTATTGAGATATTCAAATGGTAAGAAAATGTTGAATTCTTAGAGCACAGGTAATATAACATTGTTTAGTTAAAAAGATAATTAAGGTATTTTAGGGAGCAATCCTATGGCCGCTAGACAGAGTCTGTATGGCCATAGGATATGCTGTTTTCCAGGAACTGACCTCAGAGCCCATGCTCCAAGGTCAGTTCCCAGAGAACCGACCTCCCCCCACTTCCGCGCTGCCTCAGAGGCAGCATGGATCAGCCCCATCCTTCATGCTCGCAAGAGGAATGCAGAGCGGCCAGAAAGGGGCGTTCTGGGGCGGGGAGGGCGGAAATGCCTGTACGACACATCCAATGTGTCGCACAGCAGCCTCCTTCCCCACTCTGTCCTCCCACAGCTAGACAGCCGCAATCCGTCTAGCCGAAAAAGCAGGGCAGGAGAAGTGCGGAGGGAACGATCCCCTCCGTGCTTCTCCTTCCCTGCTTTGGATAGGCGGTTGCTGCCCAGTTCGGAGGCAGCCACCTATCTAGATAGGATTGCTCCCTTAATGACTGATGTGCAAATATTTTCTGGTTACAGCAAATAACTTCACTGGATAAACAACTGAAGTCATTTCATAATACAGGGACACATTGGTTCTATCAACCAGCCTCTATTACAAATCAGTCAACCTTCATAATATAAGCGAAAGTACAACCCAAAAGCAAGAGTGAACACAATGTACCATACCCAGCACTGATAGAGACAAATTATGAGCCTTTCTTATGAATGAACAAAGAGAGCTAAATGTTACTTATCAGCAAAGGGAAATGCAAGCCATTATTTGATTGCAAAAATATTAATAGTTCCACAGCATTTCAGTTTACTTTACCCAAGCAATACGATCTAACATTTTTCTATATGGGGTCTAGCAACCCAGGGGCCAGTCCTGGTGGACTATGTTGATTTCAGCCCAATCCGGAAGCAGCAACATATAAAGTGCATGCAAGGCTGGTAGTTCGACTTGATAAAACCAACTGAGCCAAGCCATAGACTACATGGTAATAGATAAGCAGCCCCTTGTTTGTCATTAGTCACACCCCTTTACATATTTTATTTTAAAAAATTATATACCATCCTTGAACCAATTGGTTGAATAAGGTCAGTTCACAAAAATATTCAATATAAACAGTACAGAATCCGAATAAAAACAGATTAAAACCTCATAAGACTAGCAATTTCAGGCTGCATATTAAACTTCAAGGATGAAATGGCTGGGAGGAAAAAGGTCTTTGCCTGGTGCTGAGAAGGTAGCAAAGGAGGTGCCAGGCAAGCCTTTTTGGAGAAGAAGTTCCATAAATGGGTCACAGCCACTGAAAAGGCCCACACATGTACAAATCACTTTCATGCTACCTCTGTCAACCATACCATACCCAAATGCCTCATGGCAGCATCTCAGAAAGCCACATGCACCATTGTCAGGGTGGAAACTGAGCCAATAGAGCCCCAGAGCAGTTCTGATTCTGAGGAGGAACAGCAATCCGTGGAAGAGGAGCTCGCTCATCTCTCACAAGCACAGCAGCTGGCAGAGATTCTTCCTGCCAGCATTCCTGGGATAGATAGTGACCCTGGCAGTGAGAGAGTGCTGGAGGGGGGCTTGCTGGACACTCGGTGCAGACGCAGGGAGTGACGACAGATGGACGGCGCGGAAAGGAGGCGTAGCGCTCGTTTGGTGTGCAAATAACAGTCGCGTCCCGAGGACCCAAGGGAAAGAGGGAGGATCTCTCCCTAGCCCATAAGTTCAGGGTCTTCCCGTGTTTCTCCTTCAAACGGGGACCAACTACCTTACCTGGAGCTTAGACTACTCAGCTATCTTTCCCCAGTACTGTTCATTGCTTTGGCGCTAGCTACTAGTATTCTAAAAGAGTCATAAAGTAATAAAGACCGCTAGGGCGCTCCTGACAACCATCTACACAGGCACCACACAGCCAGTCTCCCCAAACCTATAACAGCCCTGTTTTTTGCCATCATCTAAATATCCATAAATATCAAAGCACTGTCAAAGAAGGGGCAGATCTGTAATTGTGTCTGAGATACACAGTATTGCTGTACCAAAAAAGGAAGCACATTTGCACAGATATTTTCAGGCCCCACTAAATGCATTGTGAAAGAGTGTGAAACAGTTTGCAAGGGCTAAGTGTCAGGGAGAAGATGGAAGAATTGCCTATTGTTCACCCTGGTCATTGGCAACCAGTTCTATATAAATGACTAGCTGAGTCAGAGTGGATGGATGATATCTAGAAAAGAACAGATGTACATTCTGACCTACCTTTCCTTCCAAATTCCACCTCAACCTGTCAGCATAACTATCTGTGACTAGTGCTGGATCAGGGCAACAGACTTGTCGAGAAGCACTGGCAGGCAATGACACTGCCAGCACAACACAGCAAGACAGAGAGTATTTTTAACAATTAAGTTGCCTGTGCAACCAGATGTTCCCTTTTCTTACCCATTCAGGGTTAAGACAAGGGACAACTTAATTTGCCTTCATCCTTTATGTTGTTAACCTCATTGATTATGTGGTACCATAATGTCATCATTGTCACTATGTAATCCCTGATTGGCTGAGATCACACAGTGAAGAAAATGCACCCTAAATGTTGTGACTGTGAATAGTTATTTTTTAAAAAAATTAAAGAGCACTAAGGCAGGCCTTTTCGCACCCTTTTGAAGCTCACTTTTAATGTCAAAACATCAAAGTATATGATGCAGCAAATTTTGGTGCAGCAACGATGAAAGAAAATGTTCCTTATTTGAAATGACAAAATCTTGGTATTTAGTCTACTAAATGCTACTATAGAGAAAGTGGTGGCAATGTTAAACCTATATGTACACAACTGAAATTTATGGGATAAATTTTCAGTAGCTTGATTCAAACTGCAGAAAGTATATTGTTGAGTAGCTAGCTTGTCTTTCATAAATAACAAAAGTTCTAGGAAGAGGAAATAACAAAAGTTCTATGAATAAAGACATGTTAATTCAATAGCCAAGGCTTTCCCCCCCCCTAGCAACGTTGTTCTTGTCAAAGGGCTCCAGTGATTATGAGTGCACATATGGCAGCATAGTGCAGGCAGTGAGGAGGTCTCTTAAGCACGTCTGTTTGTTTAGGGCTTTATAGGCTAAAAAGCAATGTTTTTGGTGTCATCTTGAGATTTTTCAAGCATTCTTTCCACATTCAGGGTTTTAATGTCACATGCCCACAGCATGAAGCTCAGCTGCATAAGTCAATGCATTCTTTTATAACCAATTATAGTGGTCCTTCAGGGACTTCACTTAGGTTAAAAGTCTAGCCGTATATTTCTTTACCTAAATAAATGTTTGAGTATACCACTCATGGTTACTAGAAATATTCTTTAATAATGCTACTTGGGATAAAACAGACACCAAGAGAGACAATTAACCATTGGAAATTGGCAGTGAAATTCTGGAACTCTTGCTGGCATGTGTGTTTTGATTATTGCAGACTCTAAATGTCAAAAGAGCTGAAACAATAAATCCACACATTTGACTGACAGAAGGATCAAGAGGCTGTGTGTATGCACACGTCTTTGTATGATACATGCATTTGACACTAGTACTTTAAAAATCCTCACAATTAAAAACATGTGTATTAATTCACCATAGCCTCACAGAAACATCCATATATTCCTGCATATCAGCCCACATTAATCTACAGGCAATGGATTTCATATTAGTATTTTAAACTATGTGAAACAAGATATGTGAAGAATTAAATTGGAGTTTTCCAGTTATTTGGAGCTTTCATTTTTGTTCTTTTACTCAAATCAAGCAGTTATCAATAACAATAGCAATTTATAACAAACACCTTCAAAGTCAAATAACAAAACAAAAAACCTTGTTTAATACTATTATATTCTGCAGAATATGTGTATGCTTGGTTAATAGCAGTAGCAACATTACGGATGGGATCCAAAGGCTGCACAAGGTTTTTCTGCACATGCACTGACTTTTTGGGAACATAGGAAGCTGCCTGATAGGGATTTGGACTATTGTTTATAGTACTGATTACGCTGACTGACAGTAGTTCTTGAGGATTTAACACAGGAGTCTTTCCCAGCTCTACCTGGAGATGCTGGGGATTGAACCTGGGCCCTTTTGCATGCAAAGCAGACCCTCTGCCACTGAGCTACAGCTCTTTCCATTTTTTCTTTACTCAAATGCTGTTTTTATTGACTTCATTCCCCTGGTCCCTGATCCTTCCTATTTAAATTACCAAAAGTTACCTTGGTTTCAAAAGCAATTTGCCAGGTGGCATAGTTAGGGCAGGGATCTGCTTTGTTTGAAAATACAAAATCTAAGCTGCCTTGAGTATGTGAACATAGTATGTCCACATCGTTCTTTGGATCCTTGCCAATGTCCTCAAAAAGTCAGGGCTGATGTACTCCATTATACACACTTCCCACCTTTCCACAGAAGGCCTTTATGCCCTCCCCTAAACTATTTCTGGAGGTCTGGGAACTCTCTGGAGTGGATTTTTGTTTTTTAAGGACTATAGCTTGAAATCAGACCTGACAACTACTCTGAGTGCAGAGAATTGCCTTAGTTTCAGGAAATGCTAGGGCTCAAACTCAGAGTTTATGTTACAACATCTGCCTAAAGCATTTTAGTATTGTTAGGCTGTAGGCTGGCCTTGCCCACCTAAGCTGGCCATTGGATTCTCCTGGACAGGAAGGACTATGAGAGGGCTTCCTTAGCTCAGATCTTCCAATATCCTGTATTCTTTGGTTGTTCTTCGGCCCTGACTTCTGGCTTGTCCCTTGGTCCTGCCTTCTCCTGGTTCGACCATTGGTCCTGACTTTTCTTTGGTTCTGACTGTTGATTTTATCCCACAGTTCCTGCTCCCATCCCAGTGGAAAGGACTGATGGCTTGCCTTTGTAACCCAGAGCAGTAGCTAAGGAGACCTGTACCCTGGGTGTATTGGCTCATCATAAACACCAGGAAAAATGGGAGATTGACCACATCCCTGTCATATTTGGAATCATCTGATCTACTGCCAATGATCCAGCCATGTCATAGAGTCAAAGCACTGTATATTTTTAGTATCTCCATTGCTGAGCCTCATGCCTGTTACCTCTGTACATCCATCATTCCCAGCCCCAAAAAGGTCCACATTGAATCCAACACCCCAGGAGAAGGATGTATGCACTCTAACATCCTAGGAAACAACATAACTCTTCAGGAGTCTCCTCATATGGTAGCTCTACTTGAAAAATACTGAGACTTCTCAAATATGTTTGAGAAAAAGTCATCAACACTATGATTGCCACATTGAACTCCAGATTATATCCTGTTCTGGTGGAGTGTGAGATTCATGGGGAAGTGAAAGCAGTCAGGCCAAGTTCTAAGCAGGTCAGATGAAGTCATATTCAGTCAGCCAAAATCAGGTCAAATTTCTTTAAGCAAAAGTTAGGACCATGGGCAACTCCCAGCTGGCTAGCTAAACCTGGCTGGCGGAAGCCCTTCCCTCTGTTGTGGCTATGGAGAATGTTGTCTCAGTGTAAAGCTGAAGCCAGCTAAAGTCTCACGTGGACTGACAGGGCCTATATTGTAGTTGACCCTGCCTCCCTAAAGAAACTGGCTGTGTTTTTAAAGGGCCTTTGTCTGATCCTGCATCTGTTAGCTTCTCCAAGATCAGGAAAATGAAGGCACTGTTGAAGGCTTGTCTTCCGAGTCTGTGGATGACAGTAGGGTTATAGTCTCTGATAGGATGGGCATGGAAGAAGATACCAAAGGTTGTCTCTTGGGTGGAGCAGCCTTTAATGCATTCTCAGCTGCGTCTTTCTTGGGGTGTTACAGTTCCCTGGGGTTGGGGGTCAAGACAGACTGGAGCAAACAGTCCCTTTGGACATATTTCTGGACATATTTCTTTGGACATATCACTTTCTGCCCCTGAACTTAAAGTCCTATGGGAATCCTCCAGGGCAATGTGGAAAGGACATTTATCTAGCCTCAAGATCCCTAGCTGGGACACCCATTTTCTTCATTGGGAAAAAGGATGAAAGGCTATGCCCTTGCATGCTCAAAATTGCAGGCAGACATGATTACAGTAATGCATGTACCCAGTGATGATAATAGAGACATGTATCTGCAGTGAAAATGTCAATAGTCCGTGTGAACTCACCCATTGTTTATCAAAACAAAAATACCTGCACCAAGTATCTCTGGATTACTGAACTAAAACTACTTCAATCAAAATCCTGACTATTATTTACTTAATCTAATGAACATTCTCATTTACAAAGAGGTTTACACAATTAGATAAGAAATATTACAAGCTAGTGCTGCCCATATGTTCAGGTTTCCCAGATCAATATTCTCTCTCTTTTTAATATATTTTTATTTTATCTTTATATACACTACCAAAATTACCAACGACCTACTCAATACTTCAGTTCTCATCCATACAATATTTTAGTTAGGATACCATAATAACAGAAAGAGAAGAAAGAAAGGAAAAAAGTAAGGAGAGGAAGAAAAGAAGTCAAGAAAAAAGAAACAAGTTCTTTCCCCTTCCCTCCCTCTCTCCCCCTCTCCACCCCTTAAGAATTAAATTTAAACTCCAACATCTCCCAACCTCCAATGATATTCTATTTTTAAAAACTATATCTATTATACAATCTTGCAATTTAATAAAACTTTTATATCAGCGCAACAGTTCTACACTTCATTCCCAAAAGCCTGGATATTAGTAGTAGTAATAATAATAATCAAAAAGAGAATATAGTATCATATAATAATAAAACTTGATGATAAAAAGATGAATCTTCAAGTCAGTAATATTGCCCAGATCAATATTCTCCATCAGCATTCAGTTCTGTTTGATTTGAAATATTATATGGTAGTATATTTGTGCAGTGGTGTCAAGTGTGTTGCAATGAAGTTAGTTGTGGGCTGTGTATGCATGTCTGTGTGCTCTTTATCTCCTGTCTTGTGCAATGTATTTTTCCCTAGAATAAGCTGCAGAGTATCAGTACTGCCTGTGCCACATCTGTTCATGGTTTTTAGGGTGTCAGGTTTTCCACACCTCAGTGTAAGTGTGTGTTTGAGGGGATGATGTTGTGAAAGTGTTGTATAATTGTTACTTGCCATCTTATTGATGATTGACTGTGGAATGTGTCTATTCTTTGTCCCCTGGGATTGCCCCCTGGGGTTAAAGCACATAGGCATTGTTACCTATGTGCTTTAACACACATTTTTTTGCTCTGTACATTGTTACACTAGTACAATAAACTGTCTGTTCATGTTATGGTGTATTGAATTGAGACTAAGGGCTTTTTACATATAAGATTTAAAACAATTCTTATATTAGTTATATATTTGTTATATTGTGTTAGTTACACAAACACAAAAGCTATACTGTCTCTGGCCGCTGTACCAGGGTAACTTTATGTCTTCTTACATTTCCATAAACTACAAATAGTATACCAGCACAAAAGGATTTATTGGCCTGGTTTGGATGTAGCACTAAGGGCGCAATCCTATGGGTTGCACCCCTGTTAGATAGAAGCCTCCAAATTTGGAGGCTTCTGAGTATCCAATGCCCTGCCGGGCTGCTGCCAGGAGGGCAGGAGGAACAATTGAGGCAAAATTCATCTCTCTCTTCTCCTGTTTAATTTTCCTCTACACAGGCCTCTGAGCCTATCTAGAGGCAGCTTACTGCTGGGGCAGGGTTGGAGCTGGAGAGGCCAGAGAATTCATCATAACCTGGCCTCCCCTCCCCCTTGAATGCCCTCTTTCAGATTTCCATGAGATCTTCTGAAGCCGCTTTTTGACCCCAGAAAACAGGTGCTGAGGCTCTTTCTGTGGCAGCTGCAAGGGGGAGGGAACAGATTTTGGAGTCCCCCTTCTGAGGTCAAAGCAGTGTCTATGGCCTCGGAAGGAAGAATCCAAAAAATCCTATGGTCCCTGGGACAGTATTCAGGGACCATAGGATTGCTCTCTAAACAATGGTTTGTTTAGTTTAACTCTGCTTCTTTGTACATTTGAGCATGACCAGGCCCTCTAACTATGGTTCATTTGGGAACAACAAACCAGAATTTTAAACCATGGTTGGCTTCTGACCCTTGTCTTACATTCATTATCGTTTATTATATGCCAGCTCAATTCTAGCTTGTTGTGTCACCCTGTTCCCAATGTCTGCCTAGCTACACATAGGGATGTTATGGGCATCTGGCTGGGGCTTGAAACCCAGCAAAAGATCACCAGCTTGGCCCCCCAGATGCCAGTCCACAGATTCCCATATTTGCTGAAGTCGGTGCATGCCAATCCCTCTCCGAGCTGCAAAATGGTGGCTCAGCCTTTTTCATAAAGGCCGAGTTTACACAGATGGTGGCCGTAAAGTGACCACTGATGCAAGATTACAGGCATAAATGGCTATTTATGCCTGTAATCTTGCATAAATGGCTGCTTTATGGCCACCATTTGTGTAAAATCGGCCTTCACAAAAAAAGGCCACACTGCCATTTTTACGCATTATGGCAGCTTGGCGAGGGATCGGGTGGCCATGCATTGCTCGTTGGGTGCTTTTGGACTGCCCGGTAACTCACCGTGCACAGGGGCAGTTGGGCAGCTGGTGGGGTCCTGGCGAGCAACATGTGACCCAGATCCAAGGTAAGTTTGTCCCCAGCTACACAGACACAAGAAAAGAACTTGAAAAGAAAGAAAGAAAGAAAGAAAGAAAGAAAGAAAGAAAGAAACTGAGGCTGCAATCGTAATTCACTTACCTGGGAGTAAGCCCCACTGAACTGAATGGTACTTACTTCTACACAAGCAGTCTCATTGTTCCTTTCAGAGATCTATGCATCTGTCCTCACCCAAGTTATTGCTAACACCTGTTCTTCTGCTTGCTCACTGGTATTGTGTGTGTCTATTGAAAGACACCACAGTGACAAGGACTTTTGTTTGGAAGGGTTAGGGGGAAAACATTAACAAGGAAGGCTAATAAGCTCTCATGAGTCTCCCTAAGAATGGAAGAAGGGAGAGCTAATTCAGGACTGTTTGTTTGCTCAGGGTCATGCCCAGACTGGCCGAAGCTTTCTGAAGATGAGGGTATTCATGTTTCCTGCCCTTTCTTTGCAGCCAGCTAAGAGAAGTGATGATATGATGACACCTTGCCACGCCTTGGATACTGTAAAGGGCTTTAGCATAACAGCTGGGCATTCACTGAGGAGGCAGGAAGACAACAAACCAACACTAAGTGAAACAAATCAGTTTTAATGTCTGTGAGCTATATATTGGCTTGTTCAACAAACCATGGTTAAAGCAAACTATGGCTTAGCATTAAGGCTGAATATGGCCAATGTGATCTCTTTAGTTTATGACCCTCCCATCAGAAGACAGGATTGGGCTGTAAAAGTGCTTACTCTAGTCACAGTGTTACTATGAAGTAGTGCCATAGAAATTAAGAGGACCTCTGATGAGATGGGTCGTTTATCACATCTGTCAAGTGAACGTAATCTGCAATCTCTATTTATTAATTAGCAGTATTTCTATACAGCTTATTTGCACAAGTCCTGAAGCAGATTACAACATCACCACAAAAACAACAGAATACAATACATAGAAAATAATACAATATTAGAGATTGTTCAAGACAGCTCACGATGCAGGGAAAGCCAAAGTAAAAAGATATGTTTTCAATAAATTCCTAAAACATGCGAGCTTTGAAGCCTGATGTACCACAGAAGGGAGATCATTCTATAACCCTCCCCTGAAGATGAAAATTGGAACAGTTTGAGAAAATAGTTCCCCAATACATTTAGCAGTGTTCTCTGATAAAACAGATGATGAGAGCAGATTTTTTTCCTTGCTAAGAAAAATAAAGTTTTAATAAGACCTGTATAAGCTTTTCATAGATGAAAATTGCCTTGTAAAAGTAATGGCAATTGCAGACATCAATTTTACCACTGTGTTGTGAAGCCCTTAAAAAAGAGAAATCCATTTAGGATTTTAGAATGACTATTTGGGGTATTCTTGGTTTTTGTTTTGTTTTGGCACCAAGAATAGAACTTTGTGGGTCTTCATATTCCTTTTAAAACATTTTTATAAGATAGAAGGAATTCCACAGGGCACACAGCCATGGCAGGCAAAAAAAAGAAGGCATGGAATTGGCCATTGGTAGGTGGGCAGGGCCCTAGCATGATTTGGGGGCCCCCAATACAAACTTGCCGCCACACATACCACAACTTCATTCCATATAATTGCATGAGATAATAAATGCTACTAGAAATTACATATTCTACAATTTATTTATTTTTATTTATTTAAACAATTTCTTGGCCGCCTTTCAGGGCAGAAGCCCAACCAAGGTGGCTCACAGGAATCAATACATAAAAAGGGTTAAAATATTAAAAGCAATAAAAACATAAACACAATAAAATAGCAATAAAAGCAACAATAAAAGCAACAATAAAAGCTGATAATAAAACCAACAGCAAAGACAGCAACAGCAGACATATAAAGAGAAGGCCATGGTAAAATAATACGTTTTCAAGGACTTCTTAAAAGCCTTCAGTGATGGAGCACTGTGGACCTCCAATAGCAAGTTGTTCCAAAGGTGTGGGGCCACTGCAGAGAAGGCCCTCTCACGTGTGGTCACCCACCTAACTGCTCTCATAGGTGGACAAATGAGAAGGGCCTCTCTTTCTGATCTTAAAGTGTGGGCAGGCTGATATAGGTGAAGGTGGTCCTTCAAGTGACTTGGTCTCAAACCGTTTAAGGCTTTAAAGGTCAAAACCAGCACTTTAAATTGGGCTTGGAAACACACTGGTAACTACTGCAGCTGGTGCAGTATAGGCATTATGTGATCAAATTGCCTCCCCCGCACCAATATTCAGACAGCCGCATTCTGCACCAGCTGAAGTTTCTGAACTGTCTTCAAAGGCAGCCCCACATACAGTGCATTACAGTAGTCCAGCCTGAATTTTCTGAAATTACACCATGGCCCATACTGAAGCTTTTTTTTTAACTCCTCCTTTTGCTATTTTTGTTTAACATAACATTCAGCCTGATGAAGAGTCCTACAAAGCTTGCTGACTATTTTGTAACATTTTGTTTGGCAGCAGTAATGACTTCCACTGTCCCTAGTTCAATGTCTCTGATAATTATGGTCACAGTGGTGTAATGGCAAGTTCAGAAGTGCAGGGTCCCATCATGACAGTCAAAGCCACACCCCCTCACAGCTACACACCCTTCTAAGATTATGCAGCCTTGTAAGATATATGGCCTTCAACTGGGATCCAAAAACAGTGCAGCTGAGCAGTGGTATTTCAATTGGACGTCTGAGAAAAAATGCAGGGGTGTTAAAAGCTTTTTCACTCACTCATTCACACACACACAAACATTTTAGGTTTTCAAAATATGATACTCTATGGAAGCGTTACTCTCACTCGGCGGCAGGGAAGGGGAGGAGACGGCTGGAAGAGCCTGGCCCACAGCAGTAGGCTGAAAGTGGGAGGGACCTGGCTGAGACCTGGCTCTTAAAAAAGTCCCGGGTCTTCATCCCTGTGAGATCCACCACCACTACACCCCTGATTATGGTGCTTTGTCCCTCCCACAAGTTCTCCTTTCCTCCTGCATATGCACAGGGAACTCTGAGACTGGTAGTTCTTGAGAGAGCATGTCACATAGTGAAGCAAATCTCTCTGGCTCTAAATTATGGGTCATATTTTATCTGCACAAGCACATTATCTCTGTTCTAAAGAAGGGCCAGGCCAGCAATTCATTGTTTGGAATATTGTTTATTCTGCTCTAACACTTCTTCTAATTAGCTCCAGCAAAGCTCACAAGGTCTGGATAATAGATACATAGGTTAAGAGATCGTTGTTGTTGTTTATTCGTTCAGTCGCTTCCGACTCTTCATGACTTCATGGACCAGCCCACGCCAGAGCTTCCTGTCGGCCATTGCCACCCCCAGCTCCCCCAAGGTTGAGTCCGTCGCCTCCAGAATATTATCCATCCATCTTGCCCTTGGTCGGCCCCTCTTCCTTTTGCCTTCCACTTACCCTAGCATCAGCATCTTCTCCAGGGTATCCTGTCTTCTCATGATGTGGCCAAAGTACTTCAGTTTTGCCTTTAATATAATTCCTTCAAGTGAGCAGTCTGGCTTTATTTCCTGGAGTATGGACTGGTTTGATCTTCTTGCAGTCCAAGGCACTCTCAGAATTTTCCTCCAACACCACAGTTCAAAAGCATCTATCTTCCTTCGCTCAGCCTTCCTTCTCAAGCATGACCTACCATTTAGTGTTAATATTTTTCCTCATAATAATGGGGTTACAGTCTAGGCTGGCCCCCTTGATCTTCAGGTCCCTGTAAAGTGTACCCTTTTCCCTCATGGCTGTAGGTGGGTACTTATGAGTGTAGTGACCAGAGTTTAGGAATATGTATCCAGACATAATGAGAAAGAAGATAAAAAGAGATGGATAAAGAAGGGAGTTTAGGAGGCTAAAGTAAGTGGTAAAGTCAGGTGAAAGAGAGAAAAAAAACATAGTAAGGAAAGTATGTGGTTGCAGGAAGTAATCATGTTATAAAGAGAAAACAATTACGGGTATAGCCTTTTTCCAAAAGAAAAAGCCATTGCCTAAAGGTTACCACCTTCATGAAGGAAGGATTTCTGTTGCATGTGGGCAGTAAACGCCTCATGAGGAAAAGCGGTTTCCAGTGACCAAGAAAAAGCAACCATAATTCCAGTGGGATCGACCATATCACACAGTTCTTCCATGGTTTTGATATGGCATAGTAAGAAAGAAATTATGATCCATTAATTCTGGATCATTACAGAAATATAATGTAAAGGTAAATTATGGAAAAAACCTGGAAAGAGAAGAGAACTTGGGAGAAGTGGCCAGATGGCCAGTCTAAAAGCATGAATCTTTATTGAAGAATAAAATTGCAACCAGAGCACAAATGGCTCAGTGTTTAAGGGCAAAATCCTATGGACTGTGCCCTCGCCATTAGGGAGCTTCCAAGATTCCTATGCCCTGCTAGGTTACAGTCAGCAGAACCGGAGGAGAAATGGAGGTGATTTTTACGTCCCTGCTCTCCAATCTCTTCTATTTTTGCTAGACAGGCATTTCAGCTCATCTAGTGAGGGCAGTTTTAAGGGGGAGGGAAGGAGGCTGGAGGATGCGCAGGATAACTCGTATCCTGACCTCTCCAGTTTCCTCCTCCTCCAAGGTTGCACTTCCAACCTCAGAGAAGCAGCCTGTGGATCTCAGACTCCCCTTTCCAAGGTTGGTGTGCAGTCCCTGACCTCAGAGGGGTTTGCTGAGCCATCCCATGGTCTCTGGGACGCTTGCCCAGGGACCACAGGATTGCTCTCTAAGGGAGTAATGCAATAGCTTATAAAATTTGCCATTATCATGAGATGTCAGTACTTTATTTCATGGATTAACTCATGCTGATCATTCTGGCTTTCAAAGTCTTTAAAGAAAATATGGAGGTCATGTACTCACAAAATTAGAACAATGGTTGGCATTATTCCTATTTGTCTTCTGTTATTAAAACAGGGTGATAAAGAATTAATTTCTTTGCTAGAGTTCAGCTATCCTTTGCTGCAGGAAAAATTATAAGTGATGGGAAATTCTCCAGATTCTAAAACAAAGGACACAACCCAACCGGGTTGCTGCCTGTTAGAAGGAAGCCTCCAATCTCAGAGGCTTCTGAGTATCCAATGCTCTGTGCTGCCCTGCCCTGCCCTATCCAATGCCTGGCTGCTGCCAGCACAACGGGAGGAACAACGGAGTGTTTTCAGCTATTTTTCATTTTCCCTCTAGATAGGCCTCTGAGCCCATCTAGGGCAGTCATGCTGCTGGGGCTGGATGTGTGGCTGGGGCTGGAGAAGACAAAGGAATTTTTGTATCCAGGCCTCTCCTCTCTGTACAAGGAATGGTGGCTTGGGGATCATCATGCAATCAGGTGCTGAGTGCACATACAGAACTCAATGACCAGTGTGACTGTTACATGTGCCTTGATTGGTCTTACTGGACATTTTTCAGTCTGGGGTTTTATAACATCCAGCAGTGCAACATCTTCAGGTACTTCTGGCTCTTTCACATCTTGTAACTTATAAAAAGGAATTAACCAGTTTCATGCACATCTCTACATATATCAGCAGACCACACATAGCTTCACAATGAGGATGTGCAAACTGCCATTTGTCACATTACAATATACCACCGAAAGTAGAAAAATGCCTGCACTCAAGCTCTTGCTTCTCACTGCTTCTTTGCATGTGTGAGAAGTAGCTCTCAGCTGCATGACCTAAGTTCTTCCTATATTGCAGCCAGTGCTCTCAGCTGCATGACCTAAGTTCTTCCTATATTGCAGCCAGTGCACTTACACTGTGAGGCAAAAGTAACCAAACATGTTGTGTATATACTGTATGGCCTTCTAATAGTAGACCCTGTTTAGTCTGCCAGCAAAAGAAACAGGCTGGATCAGCTAATCATAAAGGATCGTATCCAGTGTTATGCTAGGAGGTGGTATTTGTATAAGCTCTAGTGCAGGGGTAAGGAATTGTGGCCCTCCAGATGTTTTGGCCTATAACTCCCTTCACCCCTCATCATTGGCTATGCTGCCTAGGAGTTGTAGGCCAAAACATCTGGAGTGCCACAAATCACCCACCTCTGCTCTAGCAGAACAACGAGCACAACAGAGCAAGCAACACCTAGCCTAATGAAATCCTAATGAGTTGTGGAATGGCTTCTGTAATGGCTTGTGAAATAGTTTGTGTAGTGGCTTGTGGAACAGCTTGCACAAGCAGAATCAAAGAATTGGATTTGACGGTTGTGCAAGGATGAAAACCAGGTTTCTGCAAGAGGCAGAAGCTTTGCGGAAATGATACCATTGGATAAGACCCAAATAGTTCACAAAATTAGACTGTGTGGAAGTGTTTTTCAGAACTAAGACCAACAATGAGAAAAAAAATTATAAAGCACATTTTATTATTATTTATTATTACAAACCTACAGCTAGGGAAGTGAAAATATGTACAATTCAAGTTTGTCAAGGGTCTCTGATTTTCACCTCAAAGCTCGTCCTGACTCATATCCATATCAGATAGTGAGCTTTTTTCCCATGCACACACGAATCTGTACATATTTTCAGTCACATTTGTCCAAATATTTGTATCAATTGTGGACATTATTAAAAAATACACACTTTTCTCCCACTGATTAAAGCATATCCATACACATTTTTGAAAAGTACGCACTTATTCATGTGCACTTTTCAAACATACACATTTTTGAGTGCTTTCCTTTTGACTGTAAGCTTCAAAATGCACAGACTTCGATGCAAATTAAGTTCAAGTTCAGGAGGTGCAGATTAGGTAAATTCTGGTCTGAAACAAACTGAATGATTTTTTCATACATTCCTACCTATAGCTGATTAGTTATTGCATGGGCTAGTATGGCAACCACTGTTGGAAGCCAACATGCAAACACCCTCACTCAGATGTCCCATAATGGTATGCAAAAAAAATACCCATACCTCTTCTGCAGACTCACACTGCTTTTCACATTCACCAGTTTTAGTCACATAATTTTTAAAAATTTTATTGGAGACAGCATTGTAGAAATACCAAGTGCATATATGTAGCATTTTTAAAGTGCCCAAAAGCATTTAAATGATGTTTCAGAATAATTCCTCAGAACTCTGTAACTTAAATACTGAAATCTGAAATATTGTAGGAGCTGTACAATTTCAAAAATTCCGGACTTCAAAAATAATTCTAAAAAAAGATATGACTTGCTTCCACTGTTAGGAATCAGATAATCGTATTTTGTTAAAACCCATTTACATTAAGAGCCCTTGTACAATTTACAGCTGGTTAAAAGTGCCATTTTTAAAACAAAAAGCCCAGACTCTCCAAAGAAATAAATCACTGCAATTTATTATGTACCAGATAAATGGCTCTGACCAAAGAAACAAAATATTTTACCTTTCAAATGAGATCTAAATGCCATTGAACTCAATGGGCATCTATTGACTTTAGTCACGGTGTATGTAAAATTGTCACATAAGAATCTTAAACCAATATAAGAAAAAACACACACTCTCTTTTGGTTTAGTTATACATTCCTAAAAATGAGGTTTAATACAAATACTAACTAAACTTTGGTGTGTGTTTTTTAAAGCTTGTAAAGTAAGTGATAGAAGGACCTGCATTTACTGCTTTCTAGGTGAAAGAATAAAACATATTTTAAAGAACAATCCTATGCATATCTACTGAGAAGTAAGACCCACCGAATTCAATAGGCCTTACTCCCTGGTAAAAGTGTATAGGACTGCAGCAATAATATAACTAATTAATGTTTTTACAGGAAGAATAATGTAAAAAAATCTCTATCAGTCTTTCCACTAGAGCAGCCTACCCTAGCCAGATGCCCTCTATATGTTTTGGATGACAACTCCAAGGACTGCTGACCATTAGCCATGCTGGCTGGGGCTGATGGGAATTGAAATCCAAAATATCTGAAGGTTGGGGAAGGCTGTACTAGGTGGCACATTCAATGTTGCTGTAGTATCTAACCACTTTTAAGGCCTTATCCACATTAGGGATGGCGGAGAATTTCTCCCCGAAACTTCGGGGGACCGAGCGCCAACGTGTTCGGCCCCCCGAACAAGTTTCGGGGAGAAATCCTCCGCACCCCCCCGCCCCCCGCACCCCCCCCCCGGGACGGGACTTACCTTCCCTGAATGTCCCTCCCGGCGGCGGGTCCGGCTGGCGGTTCGTCCGGTGTTCGAGCGGGGCGGGAGCGGCAGCCGGTCTTTCGACCGGCTGCCGCCCCCGCCATTGCAATGAAAGAAAAAAAAAAAACACGTCCCCTGATAGGCTACATGACGATTCACGTAGCCTATCACGGCAAGATTTGCAAAGTCAGCCGTGATAGGCTACGTGAATCGTCACGTAGCCTATCACGGGTGACTTAAAAAAAAAAAAAAAAAAGCGCGTACGCGAATGGCGGCCCCCATAGGGAGCCGCCATTCCCCTTCCTTATTTGGTCGCTGTAGTCTATGTCAATGTTTACGTAGACTACGGCGAAAATAAGGGCAACGCAAATAGCGTTGACCTTATTTTCGCCGTAGTCTACGTAAACATTTACGTAGACTACAGCAACTAAATAAGGAACGCGAATGGCGGCTCCCTATGGGGGCCGCCATTCGCGTACGCGCTTTTTTTTTTTTTAAGTTACCCGTGATAGGCTACGTGACGATTCACGTAGCCTATCACGGCTGACTTTCCAGATCTAGCCGTGATAGGCTACGTGAATCGTCACGTAGCCTATCAGGGGACGTTGTTTTGTTTTTGTTTTTACTTTCGTGTTCGCGGCCGGGCGAGGCGGGAAGCCTCCTCCCCGGCCTGAATTTCGGCCGGGCGAGGCGGGAAGCCTCCCCCCCCGGCCTGAATTTCGGCCGGGCGAGGCGGGAAGCCTCCCCCCCCGGCCTGAACTTCGCGGGGGGAGCAGCGAAGCGCTCCCCCCCACCGCGAACAAGCTGCGAGAAAAGGTAAGTGACTTTCGTCCACCCCTAATCCACATACTGCTAAGATATTAAACTCGTGCTCTGAAGAAAACTGATCTACTTTATAATGTATTCTTTGTAAATTAGCTTGCTTTATGTTCACTGCCTGGAATCATAAAGTGCCATGTAATTATAGAAAAGTTTATAGCAAGTTATTTAATGGGTTGTAACAATTTTATTTTTTTTACTTATTATATTCTTTACCAATCATGTGAACTTTCATTGCCACTATAAAAATATTTCAAATGATAGATGGGGAAAACAGGTCATTTTTTGATAATGTTCTCTTCAACCTAAAGATATATTTTC
The DNA here is from genome assembly GCF_057233095.1 of Heloderma suspectum. Classification (NCBI taxonomy): domain Eukaryota; kingdom Metazoa; phylum Chordata; class Lepidosauria; order Squamata; family Helodermatidae; genus Heloderma; species Heloderma suspectum. The sequence goes on along the minus strand of NC_139460.1, from coordinate 71,517,670 downwards.
TTATATATATAATTCAAAGTTGAGAGCTAGTTGTTCATCGCTTTCTGACTGCCTTCCCATTGACAGATCGCATGAAACACACCTCAGTGGAAAGCTCTTGACATGCAGATTCCAGGAACAACAACGGTTTTCACTATAATTCAAAGTTAAGAAGTGAATTTATGTCCACAACACCCCCCCTTTTTTTTAAGAATTAGGCTATCTTCTATAACAATGTACTATAAACTTTTACTTTTAATATAAAAATGTCAAGTATAATTAAACAAACATAATTAATTGCAAACTGGAGCAAAATGAAATATGAACACAAAACAAGTCCTTATACACCTTTATAAACACAGGTGATATGCCAGTAACATGCAGACTGTAAACAAATCATGAAGGGATTAAAAGTAACCCACTCAAAGTTTAGTTATTGCTCAGAAAGAAAGTCTCTAGCTGTTAAATGTAACAAAATAACATTTATATATTGCATTACTAACATGCCTGGTTGTCAAACACTTACTGGTAACATTAACCAGCAGGCGAACCGCAAGTCTAAGCGCACCTCATGCCACGCTAATTCTACCCCTAGAGAAGAAGCTTTGTGCCCCCTCTGGATGCTGCCATGCCTGTGTGGGCAAGCCTGAATATGCAGGTGACCCATCAGACTTTTGATGACAGTGAAGCTCTGGCTGGCCTTTTATCGGTCAAGGTTTGTGAACACTGAAATGCCTTGCTTTTCAATGGTGAATCGTCACCTCTACTACTGCTCACAGTTCCAGACTTTATCCGCAATACTGTCACCAATGGCTCCATCCTTGGCAAGCAATTCCTGAATTACTTTTGCAAGTACAACAGTGCTCTAGGCTTTGCTTCCATCTACACACCACTCAAAGCAGCACAGCCGCAAGGTCCTGGCCTGTTCATGTTCAAGATGCAAGGCTGAGTTTACCATCTGATGGGCACTTTGCAGTTGGATGAGACTCCAAGCTTTGGCCAGCTGTATATTCTTGACACCGATGAGGCCACTATGGCTCGCCTCGAGCGAGCAGAGAACAGCACACTGGACCGCACCTTCCTGGAGTCACTCACTAACCTGCTACTTAATATTCACCCATATGCTTATGGGTACCGGCATGTCAGTGAAATCCTTGAGCACAAGAATGCTGCTGCATTTGCTGCTGGATGTGCACCAATAGACATATCACTGTGCTTCCATCATGACTGCAGAATGATGAACACTATGGCTCACTCTGGATGCTATAATGTTACCCGTGACTCTGAAGTTGCTGCTGTGCTAGTTACTTCAGGTGGCTTTCTTCTGGCTAATGGTTGTCTATACTCTAAAGGTGTACAGTGCCACAAGATCTCCTACATGGAGAGTCATGGTGGCCTTTCGTTTACCCTTTGCTGCACTTTCATGGTGAGGGTGAGGCTGGATGAGGTCCTGGCATGGTGCATGTTGGAGCCAGGCATACCAAGTTGGCACCTATCTGTCTACACCTGTCTTCTGCCATGGACAACACTACATTGCCATGAGTCGTGCACGCTCATTTGCAAACCTCAAGATTCAAGTTGTCGATGGACCAGAACAAGGACATTACAGTGGCTGCCCTGGAGTTTACACCAAAAACATTATACTTAAGAGAGTTTTGTAAAGATAAAGATGAAACGCTTAGAATGTTTCAATAAATGCACTTAGTTAAGTTAAATATTTTGTTAGATTTTATTTTTCTCTGTGAACAATGTTTGCAGTAGGGATGTACGAATCCCTTACCTGGTTCCAGTCGGGGCATCCGCTGGCGGGGGGAGGCAATCCAATCCTCCCCCCGGAATCGACGGGGGGAGGCGATCCGGTCCTCCCCCCCAGAATCCTGCCCAGCCGGCTCTACTCCGTGGCCATGCTGCGGAGTCGCCGGCCGGGCCAATCCACAGCGGGGCCTCCAGCCGCTACCGGGCTGGTGCAGACACAAATGGCATCCTGCGTAGGGGACACCATTTGCGTCCCTACAGTAGCCCGTGATAGGCTACGTAAATATTTACGTAGCCTATCACGGCTAAAGCGGGGACACAAAGGGCGTCCCCTACGCCATTTGCGTCCCCGCTTTAGCCGTGATAGGCTACATAAATATATACGTAGCCTATCACGGGCTAGCGTAGGGACACAAATGGCGGCCGCTACAATGGCCGCCATTTGCAGCTGCAGCAGCCCGGCAGCATCCGGAGTTGCTGCCGCTTCAGCCGCTGCCGGAGCCACCACTGGCGCCGCCGCCGCATCCGCCACAAGGTAAGTCCGTCCTGAGGGGATTCCGCGGGGTGGCGGGAGGCCGTTCTAAAGAATCTGGCCTCACTGGAGTTCGTGGTGGAATTCTCCGCCATCCCTAGTTTGCAGGTAATGAACTTGTATTGGTTTATTTTATTCAGTATTTATGTGAACTTAGTAGTGTGGGAGCCCTGAACAACTAAAATTCCATCTAATATTTCATGTATCTCTTGCTCATCTTTTGAAATGTGCCATGCCAAGGGGAGTCTGCACTGTAGAGGAAGAGCCTGAAAACTCGATGATACAATCACTTTCCATGGCATTTTTTGCCTAGGGCTATTGGAAGGCAGTAACAGTGGGGCAATGGCTGACTTACATTTTTTTAAAAATACAGGAAATCAATTGGGCTTTAATTCATTTTTTGCCTAGGGACTGAAATGTACATGTTTGAGAGCCATTTACATAACATGTGTACATATGGCTCATCACTGAAAGGCAGCTGTGGAGGGAATGGCAGTCCATATGTATGAACCTCCCTTCTATTGAGACAGATCATGGGTTCATCTGGTACAATGTTATTTAGTCTGACTAGCAGCAGCTCTCCAAGAACCTGGGCAGGAGCTGTGGAAGAGCACATGGTTTTCTCCAAGTATTGTTATTAATAATATTTATTTATTTATTTATTTATTTATTTCATTGATATCCTGCCTTTTTTCCCCTTGCAAGAAATCTAAGGCTGCTTACATGGTCTTCCTCCTTTCCATTTTTATCCTCACAACAACCCTGTGAAGTATCATAGAATCATAGAATAGTAGGGTTGGAAGGGGCCTACAAAGCCATCGAGTCCAACCCCCAAGTAGGTTAGCTTGAGAGTCAGCGACTGGCCCAAAGTCACCTAGTGAGCTTCATGTCCAAGTGGGGATTGGAACACAGATCTCCAGAGTCCCAGTCCAGTACTTTAACCACTACACCACACTGGGTCTCATCGGGCTGGAAAAAACTCCTGCCAGAAACCACACTGCCAGTCACCATCAACAATACTGGGCTAGATGGACCAATGGTCTTACTCAATATAAGACAGCTTCCTACATTGCTATGTTGTTTATTTATTAATGAAAATGATTTATATGCTGCTTTCCATTTCTACAAAAACCCTCCCAAAATAAAATCATAACAAAATACAATAACACTAATCAATAAAACCAAAACCAATGTTCACAATAACCAGGAGTAGCTGGCAGTACTAATAGTCAAGAAATGCCTGGGCAAGCAGATATGTCTTAAGTTGTTGGCAGAACACAAGAAGCCCATCCGATCTTAACAGGGAGATCATCCCACATAATGGGCACCTCAGTGGAGAAGGCCCATAGGCAGGGAGAGGTATTTCACAGCCCTTCTATCTAATATCCCTTAATGGGAGATTCTACATATTGAAATGAGGACCTCTGCATGCAAAGCATATGTTCTGCCCCTGAGCTACAGCCTCTTCCCAAGCATCTGTATGTGTGGCAGGGAACAACATAGGAAACCCATGGATTTTGGCTTATTTTTCTCTTACAAAGGATGAGCTTTCTCATGGCTCCCTTGCAATGACAGTTCAGGCACAAAGCTGGGCATTGTGTTTCAATAAACTTCTAAGGAATTTATCCTGTTTCCCTAGAATTGTGTTATTGTGTTTCAATAAACTCTTAAGGAATTTATCCTGTTTCCCTAATGAGGAACAGGTTCTTTTTCTTTCTTAGTTTAACCTTATACGTACTGTGACCTATTTGTACATATTGCATGGTAAGTTATGGGTAAAGGTGGGTTTGTTAAGTAATTCTTTATTTTCTAAGTGAGAAAGATGAAGGGAAATTCTAACTACCTCAAGGTGTATTTTTGAAAGGTGTTCTGAATCTCTTCCCTCACTTTTAAGGGACCACTCATCCCCCGTGAAACTGGGAGGGGGATTTTTTTTTACTACCTTCAGAGGCCAGGGACAAAACTGACAGCATTTTTTTTTGGGGGGGGGGAAGAGAATTAAAGCTTACCATAGTTATATGAGGTGGTTGCATTTTTTTTTACCTTTGGGAAAAAAACCCTCACAGTTTCTCATAGCGGAATGAATCTCTCTATGCAATCTGCTGGCTGCATTTCTAGGTCCCAAATGCTATGTAGCACCATTCCCAAGCATATTCTGGACTCAGAAACACAGCCAGCAGGCTACAGAGTGACTTGTGTTGTTGCAAGAAGCTGCAAGGATTTTGGTTTTGGTTTTTTTGCTACCTCATATAACTAAAGTAAGCCTTAACACAAAAAAAATACTGAAAATTTATACAGAGTTCACCAGCCACCCCAATCTTTATGTAAGCCTCCTGTGAAAAGATCCTGGTTTGTTCGGAAGCTGGCAACCATAGAGACTTAGTGGTTTATTTGTGGCCATGGCTTGCCATGAAGCAAGGAATGAAAGGACTGTATGCTTGGGAAAAGCTTGTGCATATCTTGACTTAATAAGCCAAGATAGGATCATGGCCAGTGATTTAGGGTGCAATCCTATCGACTGTGATGATCAGAACTCGGAGGCTTCCGATCATCCAATGCAGGGTGGGCAGAGTGGCGGAGGCGAACTTCACCTCCCTGTCCTCTTGCTCTGCATTTTTTGCCACATGGGGTTTTTTGTCCATCTAGCAATGACGCTTCAGAGGGAGGGAAAGAGACTGGAAGAAGCTCAGGATAGCCTATATCCTCCCCTCCCCACCCACTGAAACATACCCTTTCCCCCCTCTCCAAAGTCACATCTCTGACCTGGTGGAGCAGCGGCACAGTTCTTTCCATGAAGGCTGTGAGGCGGAGGGGGGCGAATTTCCAACTCCCCTTTTTGAGGTCAACCTCGGAAAGGGGAATCTCCACTATCTTATGGCCCCTGAGACAATCTCTAGGGGGTGTAGGATTGCTCCTTCATATAACTTCTCACCTGGAAAATCATAATAATGTGGGAGAAAAGAAATTCCCATAACTGCTATTTTAAATTTTTATTATTTATTTATTTATTACACCTCTATACCACCCAATAGCCAAAGGTCTCTGGGCAGTTTACAACAATTTTATTTCCTTGTCATCAATCCTACTGTTGTAAGAAAAGGACAAAGAAGAAGTGTATAGAAGCATATCATAGAATCATAGAATACTAGGGTTGGAAGGGGCCTATAACACCATTGAGTCCAGCCCACCCAATATGCAAGTAAATATATTGGTCTCAGATTATTATCTCTTGATTATATTACACATTTTACATTAAGAACTGACACCAGCCTTGATTTGCAAACCCACAGAAAGAAAAACATCATCAAAATATTACACTCTAAATATTGTACTCTTTCAGAAACATGGCTGAAATTTATTCAACATGGCTATCAATTGCCAGATTACTTTAAGCTCAATAGGAAATGTTACAGTGCTAAAATGAAGTCATGTGCAAAGGTGAAAGAAAACGAAACATAAAGTTGCTCAAATGAGACAACAGCATCTATAACCTCCTTGAACCAATACCTAGAAAAATGTAAAGCAGAATCTGTATAAAACACTGAGGTTGACCTTCAGTTAATACTCCTACTGTGTGGCCTGATTCTAGATTGCAGCTTGTGCCAAAGTTGTGCTGAAGAGGGTAAATCTGTATCCTAATCTAGATATTTGGAACAGAGCCATACAGCTGTGGTCCACTCACTTTAAAACATCCCAGGAAGCATCACCACATACAACATGGTACAACATGGTACAACATGGAGTTACAACTAGCAAAGCAGACTACTCTGATGACCCTTGGATGGAATGCAAAGGACTAGTGGTGTCACATGCTAACTTAGGTTGTTGCATTAGAATGACTTCAGGGTAACACCAGTTAGGTGTGGAATCCAGTTCCAGTCCCAACTATTTGCATGTTTCTACAGTATATACATACTGTGGCAGTAGGGGTGGGGAGTGACATTTCGGTGCAGAAGCCAAATCTTCTAACGCTCCACTTCTACTGTAATGTGTAAAAGCATAGTTAAATTTGTTAAATGGCATCTACCGATCAAGAGAAACAATAAGCATGTTTATGATTTCAGAGAGATATTTTCTATATAGTTAAACAAGTACAATATTACCTAAGGCAGGGGTAAGCAACCTGGGGCCCTCCAGAGGTTTTGGACTACAACTCCCATAAACCAACTTTTGGTTATGCTAACTGGGTTTATGGGAGATGAATATATATTTGACACTGGTCTCCTACGCACTGCCCATCACAACATAACAAAACAGAGCCTGCAGGTACTGCAGTGGGGTCTGCAAAATGGCGCTCTCCCCCTTTGTTGGTGGGAGTCCTTGCTGCTGCTGCTGCTGCTGCTCTACTAAGATCTAGAGCTGACAGAAGGTGGAGGAGAAGCAGTTCATTAATGTTTCAAACATTATTTTCAGTATAAGACAGGGCACATTTATTTTAATCAAGGCAATTAAAATAATGATTTACAGTGTCAAGAAAAAAGACAAATTTCAATTATTAATTTAAACTTGGTCTCCTATGCTGTAATTCAAGTATTTCTTGAAGAACGGCATGTAGTAATTGCTGAAACAATTAAGACACATTGGTCTAAAACTAAATGATGCTTTTATACACCTTGAAATATACTGTAAAATGTGTGGTCATACTGTTCACATGCCTGTTACATTAGACAACTATATTATGCTTAGACTGTCCACTTATATAACTTCCTTGAGTGCTTTCTACAGAAGAGTACTTTAAAGACTGCATCCAAAACTCACTAAAAGATGTTAAACATCTGTATCAATAATGCTTATCACTAAATGCAATTGAGAAGAATGCGTTATGACTTCTACAAATGCTTTCTTGCACACGTAAAACACTCATAATTTGAAATTTTACTTCATAAAAATAAAGGTGTATGTAGATTTCTAGCACACACACAAAATCATTTTCTAGATACTTGGCAGGCAAGGGAAAATAATTTAACGCAGCTATATAGCCAGGCTCTAGGGCTGCTAAAATATTCCATACATTATGAATTTTTTTTACTGATTATACCACTTAAAAGGTTCTGTGATGTGTTGTTTGGCTGTAATCCTGAAACCACTGGCTCATGAGTAATTCCATTAAGGGAGTTTAACTGTTTGTGGTCAACTCATAGGTAAGTGGGTATTAAAATATTGTGACTTTTGACTTGGTGACCTGGAGACCTTCTTCTATTTGGCTCAGTTCTGATTTTTTAGTAATTAATTAGGGAGTGCTGACCGATGTTTCCAAAGGAGTAAAAATAATGCATCACTTTATCAAAAAGTTACAGTTTTGTAAAATCTTACTTAAAATTTTAAGGACCCTTGATGTATTTTTTTATGACTGGGCTTTAGCTAATTAATCATCAACTCTAAATCAAAGTAATATATAATCTCTAGAATTATCAGTTACAGTCCTGCATTATGTTGCTAAATAATGACATCTCATTTAAAATGTGAAATGAGTCCCATTGATTCCTTTGTCTTTGTAATTCAAAGCGACAGTCCCATTAAGTTTTATTATAGGTTATTTGTTCTATATTATATCAAGTAGAATATACAGTCTAGATATTGGGAAAAGTCCATTAAACTTTACTTTGGATTAGGAAGTGAAGTATACAACACTCACATCAAGTAATGTATAACCCCCCTTTTTTTGGTAGGAACACTTTAATAAATCCAAGACGAAACGAGGACTGCATTCTTAAAGCTGGGACTTAAGAGTCCCAGTCTCCCAGTCCAAGCTGGCTTTGGATGCTGGATTTCAGTATCCATGTTAGGGCTACCTTAGGAGGGCCTGATTGGGACTTCATGGTTGTCATGATGACCATGGGGCTGTCTCAATATGCCATCAGCCCAACACATTCAGGACACACTCTTGACCTAGTATTTTCAACTGAGCAGGAGGCTTATGGTCTGAAATTGGGAGATGGATTCTTATGAACCTCATTGTAGAATCATAGAATCAGAGAATAGTAGGGTTGGGAGGGGCCTACAAGACCATTGAGTCCAACCCCCTGCTCAATGAAGTATCCATGTCAAAGCATCCCAGACAGGTGGCTGTCCAGCCTCATCTTGAATGCCTCCAGTGTGGGAGAACCCACTACTAGGGATGTCACGAGCATCCGGTTGGGGCTCAGAGCCAGGCAAGAAGCTGCCTGTTCAGCCCCCCGGATGCCAGTTCATGGACCTCAGCTCTTGCCTGACTTGCAGTGCACTGGGTCAGGCAAGAGCTCGGGCGCCCGCTCCCTCAGCAAGGGGAGGGGAAGAAGGCAGCATCTCTTCTCTTCCCCCCATCCTTGCTACAGTGGCAGTGGCGTGGGAAAGGCTGGTTGTTTTCCGTAAGTTTTCCTGGCCTTACAGAAAATGACCAGCTTGTCCCTAGGCACCACTGCTGTAGCAGGTGGGGATGGAGGGAAGAAGGAGGCATCTATCCTCTTCTCCCCCCCACCTGTGGAGGCCACAGCTGGGGGTGGCTGCGCCGAGGCCCCTCTTCCCCGAACTGGCCTTTGACAGCCGGTGTGCAGAAGAGGGGTGACGGCAGCACCCCAGCACACTTGCCCTGGCCTCCTGTAGAGAAAGTCAGGGCGAGAGGCTGGGGGCTGGCTGCGCCGAGGCCACTCTTCCTCGAGCTGGCCTTTGACAACCGGTGTGCGGAAGAGGGGCAGCTCGCGCAGCTCGCAGGCAGGCAGGGCGAGCAGGGAAGCTTGGCGAGCAGGCGCGGGCTGTGCGAGCCGCAAGGGGGCAGTTTGTCAAGCTCCCTGATCCCAGATGGAGATGGCCTCGTCCATCACTACCCACCACCTCCCTAGGTAATTGGTTCCAGTGTCCTATTGCTCTAACAGTGAGGAAGTTTTTCCTGATGTTCAGCCGGAATCTGGCTTCCTGTCACTTGAGCCCATTATTCCGTGTCCTGCACTCTGGGATGATCGAGAAGAGATCCTGGCCTTCCTCTCTGTGACAACCTTTCAAGTCCTTGAACTTGAAATCATATCTCCCCTCAGTCTTCTCTTCTCAAGGCTAAACATGCCCAGTTCTTTCAGTCTCTCTTCATAGGGCTTTGTTTCCAGTCCCCTGATCATCTTTGTTGCCCTCCTCTGAACCCTCTCCAGCTTGTCTGCATCCTTCTTAATGTGCAGTGCCCAGAACAGGACACAGTACTCCAGATGAGGCCTGACCAGTGCTGAGTAGAGGGGAACTAGTACTTCACATGATGTGGAAACCATGCTTCTATTAACACCACCCAAAATAGCATTTGCCTTTTTTTTGCAGCCACATCACATTATTGATCATATTCAGCTTGTGATCTACAACAATCTAAGATCTTTCTCGCTTGTAGCATTGTTGAGCCACGTATCCCCTATCTTGTAACTGTGCATTTGGTTTCTTTTTCCTAGGTGCAGAACTTGGCATTTATCCCTATTCAATTTCACGCTGTTGTTTTCTGTCCAGCGCTCCACCCTATCCAGATCACTTTGAATTTTGTTTCTGTCTTCCAGGGTATTAGCTATCCCACTCAATTTTGTGTCATCTGCAGATGTGATCAGCATTCCCTGCACCTCCTCCTCCAAGTCATTAATAAAAATGTGGAAGAGCACTGGGCCCAGGACTGAGCCCTCTGGTATCCTGCTCATTACCTCTCCCCAGTTTGAGAAGATCCCATTGAATTGGACTCTCTTTGAGTCCGATTCTGTAGTCAACTGTGGATCCACCGGATCGTTGTTTCATCTAGCTGACTTTGAGCTAGTTTGCGAATTGTCATGGTTAGACCATTTCCTGGTGAAGTTTAGATAGATGGAGGCTTCCGATGTCTGCCCATTAAGTTGGTCCACCCCAAAGAATTATGGAATTTGATGGATTCCTGAATGTTCTAGGGGAATTTCCCTTTAGCATGGCTTGTACCCCTGTTGGAGCCCTGATCTCACTATGTAATTGTGTGATGGATAGAACTCTTGACATGATCACTCCTAACTGTTGAATGAAATGATTATGTAGATTAATTTCAATCTGGGTTTAGGCCAGAGTATGGTATTGAGACAGTCTTTGTCACCCAGAGGGATGACCTCTGTCAGGAGAGAGCCAGGGGGATTGCAACCCTATTGATTTTCCTTGATCTCTCAATGGCTTTTGATACTATAAATCATAGTAACTTGTTAGACTGACATTATGAGTTGGGGTTGGGGGACATATTGTTACAGTGGTTCCACTTAGGGATGTACGAAACACTTACCTGGCTCCATTCCGGGGCATCTGCGGTGGGGGGGACGCACTCCGTCCCTCCCCCCGGAATCTTCCCCGGATGGCTCCGCTTCGCAGCGACTCCGTGGAGCCGCCGGCCGGGGCCAGCTGCAGCCAGAATTCTGGCCGCTGCTGGGCTGCTGTGGCTGCAATGGCGGTTGCTATGCCAGCCACCATTTGTGTGGCTACCAAGCCGTGATAGGCTACGTAAGTATTTACATAGCCTATCATGACAAAAGGCAGCCACGCAAATGGCGGCCACTATGCTACAAATAGCATAGCGGCCGCCATTTGCGCCCCTGCCCTTTGCCGTGATAGGCTATGTAAGTATTTACATAGCCTATCACGAAGAAAGGCAGCCACACAAACGGCGGCTGCTATGACTGCCACCATTTGCAGCCGCAGCAGCCCTACGCCGCATCTACCACCACTAGAGCCGCTGCATCCGCTGCCAGGTACGCTCCGTCCCGGGGGAATTCCGCGGAGTGGAGGGGGGGGGGAGGCCATTCCAGCACGGATTCTGGGAGGCCAGATTCTTAAGAATCCGGCCTCACTGGAGTCCATGGTGGAATTCTCTGACATCCCTAGTTCCACTCCTACCTGCAGGGTCAGTTCAGAAGGGAGAACTGGGGGATTGTTGCTCAGCTCCTTGGCATTTGAACTGTGGTGTTCCTCAAGGTTCCGTTTGATCTGCTGTGCTCTAACATCTATATGAAGCCACTGGGTGAGCTCATTTGGAATGAAGTATCATCTGTACGCTGCTGACATTCAACTCTATTTCCCTTGTCATCAGATTCAGATGAGGCTGCGGAGGCGCTGAATAGTTGTATGGACTAATGGATGAAGGCTAACAAATTGAAGCAGAATTCTGGTGAGACAGAGGCACTGTGAATAGGTGGCTTCTGGTCTGGAAAGCTGGTGTACCACCTGGTGGGTTTGGATCCAACATGGTCCCTTGAGACCTATGTGGCCTCCGTGGCTTGGAGCACCTTTTACCAGCTTTGTCTGGTTTGTCGGCTGTGGCCTTTCCTGAACAGGGGTAGACTGGCTACAGTGATCTATGCTCTAGTAATCTCCAGGCTGGATTACTGTAATATGTGACATGTGGGGCTGCCCTTGAAAATGGCCTGAAAGCTTCAACTAGTATAGAATTCAGCTGCTGGAATTCGAGTTGGTTTGCCTTGGTGGAGCCATATTACATCAGTTCTGAAGGAGCTGCACTGGCTGCCTATTTGCTACTGAGCCTGATTCAAGGCGCTGGTGCTTATCTTTCAAGTCCTAAATGCTTTGGGGTCCAAATATCTGAAGGAGTGCCTCTTCCTATATCAACCTGCCCATCCATTAAGATAATCAGAAGAGGCTCTTCTCTGTATACTTCCATAAGAGAAGTATATGTAACTTCTACAAATGAGAGGGCCTTCTCTGTGGTGGCACCTGACTCTGAAATGACTTCCCACAGGAGATCCTCCTGACGCTGTACTCTGTTCAGTGCCAGATGAAAGCCTCTGTATGCAGGCATTTTAAAACAAACTTTGACATTTTTTATATCTTTAGATTTAACTGTGTATCTTTTTAGCTGGCTCAAATAGTTTTATGCCTCTTGATTTTTTGATGTATACGTTTTAGATTGTTTATTGTATCATATTGTATTGTTTTTAGGTCATTTTATGGAATCTACCCTGAAAAACGTTTTGGGATGATGGCACAGTTCAGATATTTTCATATAAATAAGGAATAAATAAATAATGTGTAACTAGAGTCTCTTTCGTGCATTTTATACCATCCTCATATTCAAAGATTTAGGCCAAAATAACAATTCCCTTATTTTTTGTCTCTCATTTTTCAAGCTTAAGCCCAGCAGTTAATTTTATTCTTGAATATAAGTTATGTCTAGTTCATGTTTTCCCCTTACCATAAGCAGTCATAAACTGCCACACGATAGTCTCACTAAGTATCCATTTTCCCTAGAATTAATGTTCTTTCATGTCCTCAAGATGAGCTTTTGTCAAAATGTTAATTGGGCCATTTCTTCCAGACTACTGAATATACAAAATTCACACTTAAGTGTCGATTTAGAATTTGCAGAAGAAGATTGTTCCTTGACATACAACTCAGCAAGGAATTTGGTATTTTATTTACTTAATTTAAATAACAATGAAGAAATGCCTGTATCGGCTTATAAACCAGGATGCTGTCACTGAAAATAGATTCACACAATAAAATAGCAGCAGATCGCACTGAAAATTTGTGTCAGTGAGCAAGAAATACTGCCACAGAAAATCTGCCTATTCTATAATTTAGTTTTCATAAAAGAAATTAAAAAAAAAGACTCTGGTTTCTTCATTAAAGCGTTGTGTTGGGAAAATGAATTCTAGGATTAAGTGTAGAATTCAGAGCTTTATTTGTAAATTATAGAGTACTAAATTTACTCCCACAGCTCCATCTATCAGCCAAACACACGACACTGCCCCCTATCACCATGAAAACAATTCGAGTAACAGGGTCTGGCACTACTGGACATAATTGAGGGGTTCTGAATGGGAGATGTCAACTTTTGGTTCTAGAGATTCTGATACTTTTGTGGAAGGGTAGGCTGGAGTTCTCTAACAGAGCAAAGTCAATAGCAAAAGCTTTCTAAATTGTCTTTAAATTCAATCCAATCATAATCTCAGTGTTTATATATATTCTTTAAGAACATCAATATAGATTTTCCCCATCTCAAGTATATTCCTGAAAGATATATAGTGAAGGACGTAGAAACCTATGTTGCCTGGGATGAAATCATTCTGTTACCTTAATGTAACCCAGAGTACTGTAGAGTACAGCTGGGATAACTCTTTTGTTCAATACTGCTGAATTGGCTGCTACATTACCTTCTGGGATTTGAACAGAGCCACATTAAGCTTGAAGTAGTTAGCTGAATTAAATTTTTAAAATAATAAATTAACTGAACAAAAGGTTTTCTCTCATATACTATGGGATGGATTCAGTTTTAAGTTGCAGTCCTATTCCCTGTTACCTGGGAGTAGGGGTGGCGGAGAATTCCGCCATGGACTCCAATGAGGCCAGATTCTAAAGAATCCCCCCGCCCCGGAGTCTGTGGTGGAACAGAGCATTCCCCTCCGCCTCCCCCCGGAATCCGTCCAGGTTGGATCCATCTTGGCATCGGATTTGCATAGCCTATCACATCAAAAATATTTGCGTAGCCTGTCACATCAAAAAACAGGGATGCAAATGGCATAGTGGGCGCCATTTGCAGCCATAAAGCTAGTAGATTAGCCTAAATGCAGCCATAAATGCATTCATTTACAAATAGCGCCCACTACACCATTTCCATCTGGAGACTTACAGCGATACGGCACAGCAATGGCTGCCGGCCGTATCGACATTTGCCAGCGATGCGGAGGTGGCAGTCAGCTCCACGGGATCAACACGGAGCGGAGCTGGCCTGGACAGATTCCAGGGGGAGGGACGGATTGCCTCCCCCCACGGGTAGATTCCCCCGCAGAATGACAGATAGGGAATCCGCCCATCCCTACCTGGGAGTACACTCCATTGAACTCAGTTGGGCTTACTTCTGACTTAACATGCATAGGATTTCACCGTTAGTCATACTTAGACTTACAATCCTATATACACTTACCTGAGAGCAAGTTTCATTAAACTCAGTGGGGTTTACTTCTGAATAGACATGTATAGGGTTGTACTGTTAGATCATTAGGGTATAATCCTATGCATACTTAGACAGAAAAAGTCCTACAACTCCTAGCATTCCCTAGCCAGCCATGACTAAGGCTTGCACCCTAACTAACTGAAGTCCTATTGATTTCAATGGATCTACTTTGAGTATAACTAAGTTTGGAGTATAACAGGGGGAGTAATCCTATGGCCACTAGTCAGTGGCTAGATGGCCATAGGATATGTAGTTTTCCGGGAACTGACCTCGGAGACCACGCTCCGAGGTTGGTTCCTGGAGAACCGACCTTCCTTCCCTTCCACGCTACCTCGCAGGCAGTGCAGAACAGCCCCATGCTCCACGCTCAGAAGAGGAGCATGGAGTGGCCAAATTGGGGTGTTCTGGGGGCCGTTCCAGAGCGGGGAAGGCAGAAATGTCAGTACGACACATCCTAGGTGTCGTCTGGTAGCATCTCCCCCCCCGCTCTGCCTTCCTGTGGCTAGACAGCCGCAATCGGCTGTCTAGCCACAAATGAAGGGCAGGAGAAGCACAAATGATCCCCTCTGTGCTTCTCCTGTCCTGCATTAGATAGGAGGTCACCTCCGAGTTCAGAAGTGGCCGCCTATCCCCATAGGATTGCGCCCTAAGTTTGCTAAGGGAACTGAATACATCGTGCAGTTTATGGGTTGTATCCAATGTTAGTACTACTTAAGAGTAGATCTATTGAAATGTAAATGGGATTGAAATGGGATTTACATTAGACTAACATTGGATACAAGCTATGGGTCTATTCTTTCCCCAAGAGCAGCTACATGGCCTACTTAACAGTTCATATCTGAATCTCACATATTCCTGATGCTGATATGATGCTCAGTTAACGAAAAAAGTGACATCCATTAAATGCCTAAGATATTTTATTTTATTGCACATTATTATAAATATCTGAAATACCTTACTTTTTATTATAAATATCTGAAATACCTTAATTTTTTGTTTGTGAATTGTGGTCTTTCTGCTTGGTAGAATTTTCCTTGCTCAACTTAATAACAGATCCAGTCTAAGGCCTGATCGCTCCAAGGAAGACGCACATCATGGCTTGGATCCAAATTTAGTCATGCTCAGAACAGACCCACTGAAATCAATGGGACAAGTTAGTCATGACTAATTTAAAGTCCTATTGATTGCAATGGGTCTACTCTAGGCATAACTATGGATCAAACCATATACGCTTATCAAGCATAGGGGAAGAAAAACACAACTTTATTCAGGAAAGCAGCATTTCATCTGCTTCCTGTCTGACAAAGCAATACTCAGGAAACAGTAGATAGACAGACAGACAGATCTAAGCCTTATTCAGATGTTCTTTAAGTGGTTAAACTAAATGCATCAGGAGAGGGACTGAACTGGCCCTGCCCCTTCCATTGTCACATTCATTACCCTCAACTTGTGGTGGGTGACTTTCTGAAGAAGAAAGCCTCCTGTATCTGTGGAGGCTGTCCATGCAATTGGGAACACTGATTTTCCACAGATACAAGAGGCTCTGCACTTCAGAAATTCACCCTCCACATGTAGACCATGATGAATGTGACAATGGAGGGGGTGGGGCTTGCGCACTTCCTCTCCTCATGTGTTTTGTTTAACCACTTAGAGCAGCGGTCCTCAACCTTTTTGGCACCAGGGACCGATTTCGTGGAAGATAATTTTTCCACGGACCGGGGGGGGGGGGAAATGGTTAAATGTAAGCACACTACATTTATTCTGTACTTCATTTATTCTATTATTACTAACCCCCCTGCTACCCCCCGCAATCCCCTGGTGGCGGCTGGTCTGGGTCCGTCCGCTGCTGTCCACCTGCTGCGCCTGGACTGCGGACGCAAATGTTGTCCGGCATAGCCAATGCCATTTGCATCCCTGTTCTTCAAGTAACAGGCTATGTAAATCTTTATGTAGCCTATTACCGCAAAGAACAGGGACGTAAATGGCGCCTGCTACGCCATTTGTGTCCCTGTTCTTTGCAGTAATAGGCTACGTAAAGATTTACGTAGCCTATTACTTGAAGAACAGGGATGCAAATGGCGTAGCGGGCACCATTTACGTCCCTGTTCTTTGCAGTAATAGGCTACATAAAGATTTACATAACCTATGCTATTTGTGTCCCTGTTCTTTGCAGTAATAGGCTACGTAAAGATTTACGTAGCCTATTACTTGAAGAACAAGGACGCTCGCCCACCGCTCACCTCCTGCTGTACAGCCCGGTTCCTAACAGGCCACGGACTGGTACTGGTCCGTGGCCCAGGGGTTGGGGACCCCTGACTTAGAGAATGCCTGAATAGGGCTACACACACACACACACACACACACACGAAATCTTGATTCCCTTCTGGGATATGAAAAATAAACTCAATATCAGAGCAAGTTTAACCTGTAGCATATCCACACCCATATGGTACAAGGCTACAGGATAGATGCCCAGATGATGGAGCACTCTGTAAATTGATGGCTTAAGTTGTAATGTTTCTATCTGGACTAGATTTTGGTCCTTTTATTGTTGGCATTTTTAATTTATTCATTTTTACAATTTTATTGTTGTATTGTTTTATTATGGACATTGCCTCGGAAGGGTTCCACCCTTAAAGGCAGCTTTAAAATAATTTAAAAGAAATATAAAAATAAAGTCCCTTTTCATTATAGTCCCTTTTAGAACTCAATAGAAGTGCACTGGTGGAACAAATTTGGCAATACTTCTAATTATTCTTTTTCTGAAAACTTGAGAAGCCAGAAAAAATTAACAATAATTTTATCAAATCGCAGTTATATAATGTGCTAAATTAAATGGCCCAAATGCTGAAAATATCAATACAGTTTAACTGATAATCAACAATAGTTAATATTTCTGTGTCTTCTTGCACTGCAGCAACATTTTACACACTATAATGTTTATGCATCTCTAGTGCAGGGACAATATGGCAGAAAAGAATTAGCACAACAGGGCATAGTTCTAGGGCACAACTAGGAGATCAGTGATTGATCTCCCAGTTCACATCTTGATACAATATTTCTTCTAATACATTTGAAATCATATTGGTCTTTTGGATACAGACCACAGTGTTTACTTCTATTTTCTTTCTGTTTATTGATTTCCAAGTTCCTTTCAGAAGACTTTCACATTGTTACTTACTGTTTGTAAATGGTCTCGGTATGCTTTAATCCACAAATAGCATCATAGGGTTATAAGAACACATAAGATTACTTACAAAATTTAAAGAAATGTTTAGGCAAATCATGCCTCTGTGCCAACAAAACTCAGAAGCTAGCTGAACCATACTGCTCTTGATATATTTCAGATATCAACCTATGTGTTGATTTGGAGCCTGACTGATAGTGCATAGAAAAAAATCTATGTGAAGTTTTTGAATACTAACTATATGTAACTTCAGCTGTGATGCATGACTTTGTAACAAGCATTGCTAAGTGAAATAATAAATGGAACGTTATTTCATATTGGTTCATTATGAACGCAGTTTAAAAGAAAGCTCTTTAAATTTAGAACGGCCATTAATCAAATTAACTATTTCCAAGTTGAAATAGTATGATTATTCTAAGATGCCCTATGCCACAATTAGTCTAGGTGAGAAGAAGAGTTTACTCCAAGAGTAGCATAACTGTAAGTCTTACCATGCAAGGGAAAGGTCAACAACACTACCTGGTGAATGGCATTTCAGAGCCCACATGAAAACTATTATATATCTATACACACACACACACACACACACACACACTTTGAAATGCAAAGTGATTATTTCTGAACCATTTGATTGATATTTTCAATTTATTTTCAAGGCGTCTGACAATAATGCCAACCTCTAGCATGATTTTTAATGTAAAACCTTATTACAGACATTTTGAGCATGGCTTTTAACTGGTAAATCATTTTCTAGACAAGAATACTGGTAATACGGTAGTCCAAGTGATAAACTGAAGCACACATTAAAAATTTAATTGTAATTAATTACGTGCACACACCACTGCCCATGTTCACAACCTAATAGAACAGAAAGGGTTTCCATTAAAACATATCAATGTGTTAAGGAAAGATAACAATACCAATTAATACAGGAGAATGCTAAACACAAAATCAATGAACTTCAACCACATCTACTGAATAGAAGACTGTTGCAGTTTACACCAATGCGTTAAAACTCAAGCCTAGCACATGTTGCCCTCTACTGGAATTTTCTTGACAGTGCAAGCATGTGTTCATTAACTACTTTTTTTCAGTGCCATTCTATTTAATTTCACTGTGCAGAAAACCCTTCACAAGGACTGATATAATTATTTTCCATAACGGGGCAATAACTGAAGAAGACATCCTTATTTACAGAATGTGCAGCTTTTTTGGTTGTTGTGCATCAGCAAGTAAATTGTCAGGGTAAGACGAACTGTAGGATCAGTGCAATTTTTCAAAAGTTCACATTGGGATTACAACATCACTAGCATATATGCCTGAACCTGTGAGGAAGCAACACTTGCAAAAATTATCTCTCCTTCTACATTTATGGTTCATTCATTTCAACAGAAGAATGAAGCACATGGATCATACCCTTACCTTCCTAGAAAAGAGACAATTAGGCAATGAAGTTTTATTTTTTTAAAATGTAGGCTGAAAATTTTATGTTTGAAAGACAAAATAAGAGTTGCTTGGACACCCCTTCCCCACCCATTTAGATACCCTGAGTGCACCAAAAACAAGCTACCAACAGAGCAGACAAGGAACAAATTATCGGTAGAATGTGTAGATCTTTTTAGGGATATCAGCAGCTTTGCTTCGAAAGTTGACAGGTTGACGGTAGATTCTTATGTAGCCAAAATAGCACCATTCACATGGCAGGCTTGGGGAAAACCCCAAGATTTGTAGAAATGCAAATATTTAGGAAAACATCTTAAATGGGGGACCCCACCCCCAGACATGCCCCATGGCCAACTTAATCCATGTCAGTGACCTGAATGAAGGGACAGGAGGAGGGTCTGAGGGAACCACAGGAAATGGGGGCTTACTGACTGGGATGCAGGGGAAGAGAATTCTTCTGCTGTAAGAACCTTGAATTGTAAAAAGCATTTCAATAAACAACAAATGACTAAAATAAATGTAAAGGATTTGATGTTAGTGATAAAACCGTGCTGATGATGAATTAGCAGACCCAGCATCAGCCCGTGTCCCAACATGGGAATGCAGCATCCTCAGGCAGCTGCCAGGGCCCCATCACCCCAGCAGGGTCTACCACTGACACCTGGCCTGGGCCGATCTTTCAAACTGCTTTTCAGGGCTCCAATCAATGCTAGGTGATTGCATTTAAGGCCACCATTTTAATTTCCCACAATTTCTCAGAATGATGCTATGTTGGGGCACTGCGGAAAACTGAAATGGTGGCTCACATACTGAACTGCCCAGTGCTGAGCGGAGCACTGCTGCCCCTCACCATTCTAACCAAATAAGCCCACTAGGGCTTCCCCAAATAGGAGGGGCACCACTTACATAGGAATTACCATAGACAGTACCAAGCAAAAGTCACCTCAAATCTGGAGCCCACCCTGGTGATTGGATAAACTGCTCTAATGTCATAGAAGATACATTCATACAACACACACACAAATGTAGGAGCAATAGGGTAATAAAATAACTAGGAATAAATGCATCCAGCTAACCTAACTAGACTGTGTCCCTATGTTACATAACTCCCTTCCCAGCAATACCTTATTGCCATAGTTTCAGCCTTCTCTTAACCAGTTCTCCAGTTCCAGCAGCTCTTTCCTTCCTCTAGAACTCTGGGTTTCTTTCTATGTTCTTTCTATCTGGTTTTCTGTTTTGATCTTTTTGACCCTCCTCTCTCTGTCTTTGAATTTCTGCTCTTCTGCCTCAGGTTTTTATATCTTAAAAAGAGCATGTTGCCTCCCCTCTCCAACCAATCAGGAGAGTAGATTCTTGTTCACCTTTGCCCTAAATTCCTGTCCCTGAGTCCTTCCTCTTAACTCCTGCAAGCCCTCTTTATTTTTTCCTCTACACAGACATTCTGACCCCAAGATCCAAGTAAAACTTTTTGCAAACCTTGTTATCTCTCTGACTACTTCCTTACCTTCTCCTTTTCTGCACTCACTCTGGCTCTGCAAGCTTTCGGCAAATTGTTGGCTTTCTGAGCCAACATCCTCATCCAATAACCTTTCACTAAATTTTCATCCATTAGACTGAAACTGACCAGCATACACACTGCTTATGCCAGTTCCTATAGATACTATGTAAATCCAAAATTGCTGTTGATTCCTCCCCAAATACCTTTAGAACAAGGAGCCCCTGCCAAAGGAAGTAAGGTGGATGGTTACCCAGGAAGAGTGACTTTTCTGCTGTGGAATCCTGACTGCGGAATGAGCTCCCTAGAGAGGTTCACCCGGCACCTACGTTGTGCTCTTTCCAATGCCAGGTGAAGACCTTTTTGTTTTCCTAGCATTTTAGCATTCTAGTCCTTTATTTTTGCTGTTTTAAATCTGTTACTGTGTTTTAAATCTCTGCATTGCTGCTAGGTTTTATTCTGGTTGTATTTTTATAGTGTAGTTTTAAACTTTTATATTTTATGTTGTTTTTATGCTGTTCTTTGTGGTGTTCATTTTTGTGAACTGCTGAGATTGCGTCAGCTATTGGACGGTATAGAAATGTAATAAATAAATAAATAAATAAATAAGAATAAGTACATGTATAAACCTCTTTTAGGGATTATGGACTTAAATTTATGAATATTCAATGAGACATTCATTCTGCAATCATCATTTAAAACCAAACAAACCAAAAATCCTAGTTTTATACTTAACAATAGGGATGTATGAAAATCACTTACCTGTTCGCGGATTATGTTTATGGTGGGGGGGGAGGCGCTCCATTCCTCCCCCCCAGAATCCTCCGCGGCCGGCTGTGCTCCGCAGCAGCTCCACGGAGCAGCCGGCCAGGCCCAGCCAGGCCAGAGCCGTCCGCAGCTGGATTTCCGGCCACGGAGGGCTCTGGGAAAACAAACAAAATGCATATGCAAATGGAAGCGGCTACGGCCGCCGCTATTTGCGCTCCTTATTTTCGCCGTCTTAGTCTACGTAATTATTTACGTAGACTAAGATGGCCCAAAATAAGGAACGCAAATGGCAGCGGCCGTAGCCGCCGCCATTTGCGTACGCCTTTTTTTTAAAAAAACTTACGTAGCCTATCACGTGTGTGTAAAAAAAACCTTCTGCCACCTTTGCTGCCTTCTCCTTCTTGTGCCCCAAGTAAGTTCAGTGGGGACAGGGGGGAGGCAGTGGCAGTGAAGATGGCAATGGGCACTGGAGTGTGAATCAGGTGGGCCCACCTTGTAGCTTCTTTGCAGCAGTCAATAAACAGAATCCTGCTTGACCTGCACCTACTTATGAGTAGTCAAACAAGAGTGGTTGTTGCTTTTACAAGTACTCCCACTTAATTACTTGCAACATCCCTACTTTTGACTTTCTACTTTTGTGCCTCATGGTCATTTGGGCCCAGGAAATGATCTTACATTTTACAACCCTTCTTCTGGAGTATCAGAGACCCAGGAAGCTAGAGCAGGGCAACAAATACTAAACAATATGGATTTACAGCTGAAGTGTTCTTAATGCCAGGAAACACTAACTTCTGGTTACATCCAGTTTTGTTTTTTTGTTTAAAAACCCCCCACTGAACTACTCAAAAAGATTAAAATTGAAAGAACTAAAATGGAAAGAGAATTGAATTTCAGCCACATGTTCAAAGATAAAGGCTTGATTTGAGACAGGGCTCAGCAAGCTTAGTATTAGAAACTGTAAGTAGAAAAAAAACCCAAACATTTCAGTTTGTGTGTGTGTGTGTTTAATTATGTCATCACAAATTAAATATTATGGCTACAATCCATAGCCCACTTACCTGGGAACAGGGTCCACTGAAGACAATGGATCAATAGAATGGGTCTGAGTGGGGTGCATCATGACTAACATAAATACCACCAATTTCAATGCATCTACTCTAAGCATGATGAAGTTCAGGTCCAACCCCTTGGGCCGTATCCTATTTAGTATTGACAGGTTTTCTGGGCCAGCAAACGCTCTTAGGATTGTGCTAGAGATTCTGCACTAGCTTGCACTAGTGACTAACGTGATGCTTTTCACTTTAACACTACTGCCAAATACTTCCTATTGTCTCTAACCCTAAATCCCATGCAAGTTCTGTTTAGGAAAGGTTGGGGCTGAATATGCAGCAAGCTGCATAAGCAGGCCTCAACAGCCAGACATCCCTCCCACCCCACCTTGCCGCCATCTCTGTTTCTCCAGATTGCTGTCATAGGGCTCAACACAGCACAAAGTTTACATTTTTGTCAATAATCTTCAATGCCATAGGTCAGTCCATGTGAATTCAGCCATATTACACCCATGGAGCCATGACACTAATTCTTAAGCAATTACATTGGCTCCCTATTTGCTACTGAGCCCAATTCAAGGTGCTGATTATCACCTTTAAATGATATCTAAAGGTGGCTTGGGGCCCAAATATCTGAAGGACTACTTGCTGCCATATCAACCTGCCCGTGCATTAAAATCTTAAGAGGAGGCTGTTCTCCAATTACCACCAGTGGGAGAAGTACATTATGCATTTACCACTGTAAAAGGTCTTCTCTATAGTAACACCATGACTTTGGAATGCCCTCCCAAGGGTGATACAATTGGCATCACCTTGCTATCTTTTGGGTGCCAAACAAAACATGCTTTTTTGCACAGGCATTTTAAATTTTAATTTTTTTATTGTTTGATTATTTTGTTTGTTGGTTGAACAGTTTTTATGCATCTTAGTTTGTAATTTCATTGTTGTTATCATATTGCATTTGTCCATTTATGTGTATACTGCCCTGGGATCTCTTATGGATGAAAGGCAATTTATAGTTTTAAAAGATGAAATAAAATAAAATGTGACATCGTGTGAAGTAACACATTATCTATATGCATTTCTACAGGTATATGAATTCAGTTTCCAGTTCATGACCACATCAATTCAATTTGCTTGCATCGTGAATGTGAACTGTTCAACATTCTTCTACCTCCTCCTGCAGATGCAGCCTACTCAGCTGTCAAAAATATTCAGTGGCTGGTTGGCTCTGCGTATATCTCTGCATGGGCATATCCACCCACTCCTTCCCCAGATATGAGCAACTACCATTTTACTAAAATGCACAAACACACCAAATCATTGGCAAAGGGTCACTCTTTCTGTTATTCAAACTAAGTAAAGAGCAAATCCTACAGCAAACACGAGTTTCATGATATGTTGGAACAAGTGAACTAATATTTATTTTGCAGAACTTAAAATAAGTTTTCGGCATGTCACTGGAAGGCGATGATGCAGAATACTTGGACAAAATAATTTCCAAAATGGTTACAGAAGGGAATGAGGGAGACCCGCCTATCAGTAATAAAATGAAACAACCTCTGTATGTGTGGGATTAATTGTAACTTCTTCCAGGTTCGAAGAGCATAGGGTATCAATAATGCAATACCCAGACCTGCTTGAAGCACCATACTTTTCATTTTAGAAAGTAATTGACAAGCAGTCCTTCAAAAAGAACCACAAGAAAGTCTACATAAACTGTACAGGCACACCACCCACGCACTAAACATTCCCACACAGGCTGTCCTTGCTCTCTCTACCTCTGGCCTCTGAGCATTCAACCTGAAGGTCTGAAGGACGATTTTAAGTGCATTCAGCTGAATGTGCTTGGAAACCTCCCCGTGATCGGGAAGCCTTATAGTACCAGGTTTCAGCCATCCGGAGGCTTCTACGCACTCTCAGCTGATTACACTTGGAATCTTCCTTCTGACCTTCATGCTTGGTGCACAAAGCTTGGAAATGGAGGGACAGGTCTCGCATATATGGGGGCTTTCAAGGCAGAGCCACAGGGCCCAAGCACTGCCTATACAGTTTGTGTGCTCACGTATTCAGGTGAATGCTTGAATAGAGCTATAACAGCGGTGAGGAACCTCAGGCCTAGGGTCCCAAACTGGCCCTCCTGGGGTCCCCCTCTCCTGACCCCATTCATTCATTCATTTACATTTTTATACTGCCCAATAGCCGAGGCTCTCTGGGCAGTTCACAATTAAAACCATAAAATACAACTGGAAAAAAACATAATATAAAATGTTTTAAAGTTTAAAAATACCAGGTAAAACCAAGCAGCAGTTACAGCTCAGGGAAAGCCTGTGTGAAAACATGTGTTTTCAGGAGGCATTTAAAAGATGTTACATTTTCTGCCTTCCAAGCTGCATGGGGAGGTTTTCAAGAGGGTGGGTGCCACTACAGAGAAGGCCCACCATCGAGGTTCTTCATGATGACATTCTGTTCGTTTTGGAATGACCAGCAGGACCTTCTCTGAAAATCTTAAATGTTGTCTGTGTATATAAGGGAGGGCGGTCTGCTAGGTATCCTGATTCCAGGTTGTTTAGGGCTTTATGTGATAATAACATAACCTTGTACATGGCTTGGTAGTTAATAGGCAGCCAGTGCACTTCTTTTAACACAGGTGTTATGTGAGCATAGCTGGGTGTCCCAGTAAGCACTCTAGCTGCTGCATTCTGTACTAGCTGCAGCTTCCGAACCACACACAAGGGCAGCCCACATAGAGCGCATTGCAGTAGTCTAATCATGAGTTTACCAGTGCACGGATCACCATGGCTAGGCTACCCTTATCCAAGAATGGGCATAGTTGGTGTACCAACCGGAGTTGGTATGGGCACTCTGGGCCACTGAGGCCACCTGGTCCTCCAGTGAGAAAGATGGATCCAGGAGCACTCCCAAACTATGGACCTGCTCCTTCAGAGGAAGTGCAACCTCATCCAGAACAGGCAAACACTCCAATTTCCAGACCTGGGAACCACCAACCCATAGGATCTCTGTCTTATCAAGATTCAGTCTCAGTTTACTGGCCCTCATTCAAGCCATAACTGCATCCAGGCACCAGTTCAGAATATGCATGGTCTTTCCCAGTTCACATGCTACAGCGAAATAGAGCTGGGTGTTGTCAGCATACCAATGTCACCGTGCCCCAAATCTCCTGATAACTGCTCCCAGTGGCTTCATATAGATATTAAATAACATTGGGGACAGGATGGTACCCTGTGGCACCCCACAGTTCAGCTGCCATGGGACTGAGGTGCAGTGACTCAGTGCTATCCTCTGGAACTGACCCCGCAAGTAGAAGTCGAACCACTGTAGAACAGTGCCCCCAACTCCCAAGTCATGGAGGCAATCCAGGAGGATACCATAGTGTCAAAAGCTGCTGAGAGAGCAAGAAATAACAGAGTCGCAAGACCCCTGTCCAAAGAAGGTCATCCATCAGGGCCGATTCCATCCCCAAATCGGGCCTGAATCCAGCCTGGAATGGATCCAGATAATCAGTTTCATCCAAGAGCACCTGCAGCTGAGATGCCACCATTCTCTTGAGTTCCTTACTCAAGAACAGGGTGTTTGCGACTGGGCAATAGTTAGCACAGATCTCTGGATAAAGGGAGGGATTTTTCAAGAGTGCTCATACCACTGCCTCCTTCAAGGCACCCCATCACACAATGAAGCATTCACCACTCCCCTGATCCATCTGGTCAGCTAATGTTCACCACTCCCCTGATCTGTCTGGTCAGCTGATCTTATCCCCTTTCTACCAAGTTCTAATCATTTGGTAATTTCCCAGCTTTTGTTCAGTTTTTTCACTATTTTAAAAAAATGAAATGCCTCTCCTAAGGTTTAGTTGCTGGCAGTAATAACTTTAAGCTGAAAAGTGCTGGCATTTTTTGACCCCACCCCTTTTGCTTTTCACTCCACCCCCTTTGCCTTCAGCCATGCGCATCACTGGAATGTGGCCCATAAGAGCTTCTCCGAAACTGAATTCACCCCTCAGGTGGAAAGATATTCCCTACCCTTGGGCTGTAGCCTGAGTAATCATATGGTTACAGGCTTGCCCTCTTCTACAGGCTTCTTTCCCTTCTGCCTGGCTGGTGGTTCAGTTTGAGCTGAAGATTAGTTTGGAGAACCAGAACAATTATGCAAGGTGATACAGCTTTTTAAAACTGTCCTCCCTTCAATTAGAGACAGTTTCATGCTTCAGCCCATATTGCTAGAGCCTATATTTCATCTTGATGTATTTATTCCAAGAGTTTAAGGAACTGCCAAAGCAACATAAAATGGATTACCACAGCAATCAATACGCTTTCAATTTTGTATTACAAACACAAGCCTTATTACCTTGTGGAAAATCAAGAAATTCAAATGGCAATTTAGACCTAGTTACAAAATAAATTAAAGACAAATAAAGGATTAAACTTTTGTAGTAGTTTAACAACATGCCACCAGATTTTTTAAAAAATATTCTTTGTTCCTGCTTTCCCCCCCTCTTCTTCCCTTTGGCATCAGCAGGCTGGATGGGGCGGCTTTGAGGGCCACAGACTCCCTAACCATGATTTTAGGCCTTACCGGTACAGAGAGCAGCAACAAGAGTGCTGGAAGTGCATGGGGGGAAAGGAAAGGAGCCAGTTTTCTTCTTCAGTGGTGTGCTCACTGATACACCCAGAATTCAAGGCAGGAGGCGGGAGAAAACTTCCCACTTCCTGAACATGCTGCCACTGTGCTCGTTCTACACTGCCCAGACAGCTAAGTCCTTAGAGGGGAGAGGAGGATTATGTTTGGTGGAATGGGGCTGGCAGGAAGTTATTTTCAGACCCTCTGGTTTTGTTTTGGTTTAGAAAATAACTAAGTTTATTTCCAATTCCGTCCAATGTGGTGGTGCTGGGGCAGTTCAGTTATCACTACTTGGAAGTAAGCCCTGCTTTATTTAGATGGGTGTCATGAAAGTTCATGCTGCAAACCAATGTTCCCAATGAGGACCATGTAGGCATATGCTGGAAGGTAATATTATTACAAAAATATGAAGTACAAGCCATAAGATGCCTCATATTTCTAGGATCACAGAGACACAAGACATTATCTGTTGCTTAACAAGACCTTCAAGTCACATTTCATCAATAAAGAAGTGAATCCACACTAGGCACATGATTTCTTTCAACAGCCAAGTGTACTTCCTGGTTTCCCTAAAGCAGGGCTGCATGACTTGTGTCAGATTCCCTTTCCAGAGGTCATAGAGCTGTCTATGGCCTTGGGAGGGGGAATCCAAAATATCCTATGGTCCCTGGGACACTCACAAGGGACCACAGGATTGTGCCCTAAGGTTGCAGTCCTTTATCAACTAAACTGGGGGTAAGCCCCACTGAAAGCAATTAGACTTACTTGTGACTAGACATGCATAGGATTGTCCTATAAAACCATTGCCAATTTTTCCAGATAACTTGAAAGTAGGCTTCCAGAATCATGATTTTTACATTCTCATATGGGACATTGCCAGTTAACATGATCTCCAGAAGACTGGATTGTCATTGTTCCCTTAGGATCCAAAGTGTTCACAATCACAACAGTTGGAGCCTTGTTCTGTGGTGACTTTTAGGGGAAAGTCTCAAGAATCTAAATTCATGTCCTAAATGAAGCCACCTCTTTCTATCTTGCTCTCACGCTGGCATTTATAGAGTCAAATTAATCTTGTGTGGAGTTGGGTGGTTCTTAAAAAAAAAAGAGAAAAGATTGCAGAAGAAAGAACCAACCAACTGGTTCTTATGTAATCTCTCTCTCTTTTTTTTTTTTTAACACAAAAGCAAACTGGGCTGACTGCAAGTTGGATCAGATGAAGGGTGTGTGCAGACAGGCTGTTCAATCCTTTCATTTCCGTTTTACAACTCAAAATCATTCTTCCTAAGGGCTCTTGTAGCTTCCTACCTACAGGAGAAAAAGCTGGAGAGAGACTTTGAACTGAAAATGAGTGGAAAGAAAATAGTTAAGCAGTCTCTGCCTACCCTCATTTTTTCCATTCAGAAACAGCTGCTTTGGGGTAAATAAAAGGGGAACAAAGAGTCACAAAACTCTAAATAATGTGTAGTTCAGATTTTAGCAGTCAGATCACAGTGACCTGCTAACCAACTGCAATTGATTTCTCTTGGCTTCTGTCTGTTGTGTGTAATCTTAACTGAATTGATCCTTTCAATCAGGGGGCTATCTACATGAGGTTCCTACTCCGGTTCTACTCTGCTCCCAAGTCGATAGTGTCAGATGACACACGAAGCTAGCATGGCGTTTCTTGCTCCAAATTGGAGTGTGTGTGTGTTTCATACTCATTTTGTGACAGGGTTTTTTTTCTGCCACAGCGGCTTCAGTGCAATTTGGCAGTCTGTGTGACCTCAGCTGGCTTTGCTGCAGGCTGGTGGAAGTGGCGCTGATCGGCAGAAGGGAAAGTCACGTGGAGAGAGTAGAAAGCTGAATGTCTACCCAGAAGTAACTCACTGCTCTCAGTTGCACTTTGCTTACAGGAGCAGAAAGGCCGAGAGAATTCTTTTGCCAGCTCTTTTTCTTAAAACTACTCAATCGCGCTTCTCCCTTTAAATATTCAGTCATTGAGCATTGGGTAGTCATACTTTCTCAGAAGTAGAGATAGGCAAACTGAGCCTTACTTCACCCAGGCTTAGGGGTGCTGTCACAGCAGTGCCTGTTATTGTTATCATTATTAGTACTGTTTCCCCTGTCCCAAACTCTTGCTTCTGCAGGGAAATCTCCTCCTCCTCCCAACATACACACAAGCAGGAACATCATACACACAACAGGGGAAACTGGCTAGTATTTCTGGATGAAGAAGGTTAATGCACTCTGTCAAAGGGGTGAAACACCATGGTTGCGAATGAAGGAACCAGGGATGCTAGTATTATTTTAATGAAGAAGGTTAACCCAGTTTGTTAAAGGGGCAAAACCCCCACCATTGCAGGATTGTGAATGAAGGAACCAGGGATGTGATTGTGAATGACTTAATCAGTGGCTAGTATTTATGAATGACAACGGCTAACTAATGTGGTTTGATGAAAGGGAGAAAAAAGTGGGAAAGGAAGCCTGTGTCCAAAAGCACCTTGGGAATGTTTACTTGGAAGTAAGTTTTGCTTCCCTCAATAAGTAAGTCTGTGAGAGTCTCTGTGAAGCCCCCCCCCCTTCCTGTGGTGTTTACTCAGAAGTAAGGCTGCTCCCCAATAAGAAGTAAATCTAGCTCCTGTGCAGTCTCAAGCAGGGGATTTATAAAGTTCGGCTGGATCCTGTCTTTCCCAATGGATGTTTACTTGGAAGTAAATGTCACAGGGGGCAGTGGGACTTACTCCAGGGTAACTATTATGTTTAGGATTGGGACCGGGAAGGATGAACCAAAGTTTGCTTTTTCCCCCGAAGACAAGGGATGGGGATTCACCCCAATGCTGGCTGAGAGGGGAGAGGTGTGGGGTAAACTACAGGGGCTTAATTCAGCACTTCCAGTAAACTTCCCTGAGCAGGAGAGCATTGACGGGCTAGGGAACAACTCTCTCATTTGCTGAGCAGCATCTGTGGGCTTGATAATGTTTTCCATGACAAAATTGGCTTTGGCCCATGAGCAGCCCGTGAAGCAAGAAAAGCTGGGCTTTAGGTAGTGCATACTTGGCTTTTCTTGCTTCATGTGTCACTGACACACCAAAGCCGATTTTAGGAAAAAGTGCAGAAAAACTGAAAACATGTCTCTATGTGTTTCCGTGAAGACTGGCTCATGGCTAAGATGCTAGCCTCAAAGTGGCAATCTGGCTAGTGGCCATACTTCTCCGTCTCTTTCCTAAGGCACTGGGCTGTACACTCACAATGCAATTAGGCCTGCTTCCATTTTCTCCTGAAAACACGCTTCCGAGTTCTGGCTCTTATTCAGCTAGGAATGGCAATATGTTGGAGGTATGGATCCTTTCATCTGAATATGGATTGGACATACACAACTCTAACAGATGCTAACTTCTTACTGATGTAGCAGGGTGACCAATGATGGGATTAAAGTGGACATGGTCCTCTCTTTGGATGGTGTGGTGTGCTAGGGTAATATCCACTTAAGCTAAGTTGAGTGTTGTGAGGCAAAGCAGGGGGAGTGTGGAAGAAAGAAAACGGAATGCAGTTTAAGATACTTTGGTCGTCAAATTAAGCAGAGGGTAGCAAAAATTGAGGCAGAGAGTGGAATTGAGGCAGAGAGATGGACACAGGAAAGGAAGAGGGAAATTGAAGGAAAAGTGGGAGGAAGATAGAACAGTTTGATCAAAGCCAGGATATGTGTCATTGAAAGATAGATGAGGAGATAGCCAGAGGGCACATCCATATCGGCTGCCTCCGGAGAACACTGTTACCTGGAGAATCTACTTAAATTCAAGGTGTGTATGAGTGATTAGACAGGAGCTAACTTTGAATAACATTTCCTAGAAGTTAATCTAAGCCCAGAGGGGACAACAAAAATAGATGGAGGTTTTCTTGGCAGGTTTTCTACAAGACAAATTCACAAAGGGGATATCTAATACTTAACATACCCATCTAGCAATCAGGTAAGTAAATTTAGGAATATTCTATTAATAACTTCATTCTGCATTTTTAAATTAAAAAAATATTTTCTGAATGCACAAAATTATATATGATAGTTTTCTGATTATGAAAACTTTTCAAATAATTTGTTGTCAGTAACACCTCCTTGAAAGAAATAATTCAGTGCTGATAATCCCATTGAAAGCATTCTGTTTGTATTCTTACACTCTTGTAATTTACAATTTGAATATAACTTAGCACAAAAGTAGTTTTATCTTAACAAATTTTAAATGCAGGAGTTATATTTGCCTTCCATTTGAAGAAATTCAAAAATGGTTGTTGAACACTAGATGGCAGAGTAAGGCAGGGACTGGCATTTTAAAAGACCACTACTCCGAACCATTGTGCAGTATGCCTACATGTAATAAGTCATTGAAATGATGACTAAACAACATTACGGACTGTTTCTCTTTCATCAACAGATAGATTTCTCTGTAAGTTGGTCTTTAATTCATTAGCAAACAGCTGACCCCCCACCCCCAAACAGGCAGCAGAAATGCCATGCTTTTTTGCACAGCACAAAAGCCTTTCTTTCTTTGCACTTCTAACATAATCAGAATTGTTTGTGATGTCAGAAAGATTATAGTAAGCATAGCTGCTAAACATGAACCAGTGATTTACAGAATCAAAAATATGAACTGTAGAACGTTACAGGAAAGTAAACCTGGAATGTCAGTTTTAGTTTCTCTCAGGGACTTCATAACTCTCTCTCTCTTCTGAAGACAGACCAGTTAGGGCAGGGGTGCACAGCCTTTTCATCTCCAAGGGCCACATCCAGTGTTTTCTTGGGGGGGGGGGGCTGCGCATGCATGCACACACATATATACACACGCCACCACTAGCAGGATGTGTAGTTTCTCCCCTGCCATTAACACAGTGGGGAATATTTTTTCACTCATAAATAAGCAGAATAAGCTTCTGCATGTCTACTCAGAAGTAATAAGGACTTCTTTTTTTAGTCTTTTAAAAACTGTTGTATTTTAATAGTAAATTACAAGTAATTACAATAAACTATCAAAATCATTCTATAGCCCCCAAAGCTATAAAACAATCAAAATATAACTAGATAAATATAAATACTGTGAGACTATGCCTATAATAGTACTATTTTTAAAAGAAGTAAACATAACTGAATCATTCAGCAACACTTTTAAATAGCATCCCAAATACCAAGCTTCTGGATGTGTACTCAGAAGTAAGCAGAACTGAATCACTCAGCAGCCTTTTTCAGTGCTCAGCAGGGGAAAGCTCTTAACTCCAACTGCTCCTGATTGAAGATAAGAGCTTTTCCTGCTGGGAGAGCAGGTGGAACCTGGGGAAGAAGCTGGCAGGTGATCAGCTGGGCTGCAGGGGAAAAGTGGGTGGTGTGCATCCCTGCTTTAGGGCTTTGTATGGGACTTGTTATTTTGTTTGTCTCGTTAGGAGCATGCACAGGTATGATCAGAGCGATGGGCAAAAGTCAATGAATATTTGACATTGACAGAAAACTGAACTAGTTTCTTACTTTAGCGAAAATGAAAATGCAACTGGCTGAGTGTTTCAGTTCAGCCACAAGAGAAATATTCTTGGTGGATTCAGGGTAGCCTTGGTATTTATAATGAAATCTTGGGGCATCAAGAATTTCTTGAATTTGAGAGCTTCTTGAATAATTGCTTAGATGTATTTCGGATACTCCTAAATGTTCTTCTGTATTCCTTAGAAAAGAAATTGGGATTCAAGGAACACACAGTTGCACATTTTAAATTAGTGGTTTAAAGTACAAGCTCTGATTCTCAAGTGAAAGTGAAAAGGAGTTGAGAATTTGCATAGAAGGGAGGAAAATAAGATGGTGAATTTTAATGAGAGCTGTTCCATAACCATCTATGAGTCATGAAACAAGACAGTGTTACAAAGCAGCTCTCTTTTGAGTGAACAGTACTGACTCCATGTCAGACACAGCCTTGAGACACAGCCACAAAGCCAGGCGTTCAGCAAAACATGAACGTGCTGGATAGCAAGAGTGATATCTGGTAAGTTACCTAGTCAGCTACCTACAATATGCTCCAATTGTTGAATTCCAGCTTTGACACCTGCCTTCAAGACTAACATGTAAAGTCATCTTTTATTAAAAGAGGGAGGGAGCAATCCTATGGCCGCTAGACAGTGGCTAGACAGCCATAGGATATACTGTTTTCCCTCCTCCCACTCCCGCACTGCCTCCGATGCTCTGACTTGGACTCCTGTATTGAACAGGGGGTTGGACTCGATGGCCTTGTAGGCCCCTTCCAACCTTACTATTCTATGATTCTAAGTTGATGTTCCAACACTTTAAAGCAAAAATGGAGGTGATTACACATCAACACATCTCTTGAATCCAACATGAGCAGCATGGAGTCACTACAGCAAAGCCATGAGCAAACAGGGGCTTCTCAGGGGCTTAATAAAGACTTTAAAGCAAGCCCAAGCAGTCTGGAAGCCTCCCAAATGCAGCTGATGCAGAATTTGTAGTCTCAACATGAAAGCTTTGCTTATTCAGCTACAAGTGGCCAAACCTGAAACAGAAGCCCACAGTGTACAGTCAGAGTGGTGGTGAAGATCCATGGAGTGTATGGGCAGCTGATGGACATGGTCTGTGGAGAGATGGAGTTAAGCGAAGAGGCAGAAGACTTTGGCTGCCTTTACATTAAAGAAAAAATCCACAGTCCTACCATTGTGGAGCCTTTCTGTGTTTACAGTGGACTCCCAGATGGTGACCACATGATTGCTGAGAGGGGAAGTTTTTTTTTATTTTCAAGGCTCCATATAACTCAGTGAAACAACACCATCCAGTTTTAATAGCGCAACAATCCAACGTTTTGTAATACTTCATTATTTCTGGATCTATTTAACACGGAATAACCAGGAAATACCTCTGGATGTGCCCTGGAGGTTGATGACATCATGAAAAGGATCCACAAACGTCCATGAGTGGGCAATCTCAAGAGCAGGATAAAATCTTCATGTGAAGAAGCCCTTTGTCTGTACAGAAGCCTGGCAGCAGTGGTGAGAGCATGAACTTGGATGAGCAGCTCCAGCGAGATAGTCATGGGGCATGATGATGTACAACTTGAAAGTGAAGAGCTGCTCATAGATTTCTTCACCCCATGTGCACCCATGAAGAGTAAGTGCTATAGTACTGGAGAAAATGTGTATGTGCTGGAATAACAGATACTGTGTGTAGACGTGGTGGAGAAAAACCCTTTATTGCAGGAGTGGGCAACTTTTTGGCCTGAAAGCCAAATTAGCCTTGGGCTGGACATCAGAGTCTGTGTGCCAGCAATGGATGGGGACATCGCCCAAAGTGGATGGAGCCACTGCTGGCATGCAGGTCACACACACATCATTCACACAGACAGACAGTCACACACACACTCTGACCTAGCTTCACTTGGGAAAGTGAGCAGCAAGCAAAAATCTAACTTTGCTCCACCCTTGCCTTTCCTGACTGAGACTGGGTGGGGTGGAGCAAATTCACCTCCCAACTGAGGAGCATTTCTTGAGGCTGATGCTTAGCTGGGAGCCACACTCCTCCTCCCCCCTTCCCTTCCCTTCCCTTCCTTCCTTCCTTCCTTCCTTCCTTCCTTAATGGGGTGGGGCTCTGAAGAGGGGGAGGCTCTTCATGGGAGGCCTTCACAGGCTGAATAGGGAAGCCTGGTGGGCTGAATTTGGACTGCAGGCCAGAAGTTCCCTATCCATGCTTTATTGACTTCTTTGCTCATAATGGTCTTAGTGGGTTGGATTAGTCCTCTACAGTTGGTGCATCCCAGAGGCAAGGTCCACCAGTGGGAGTAAGCTATGAATTATGAGGGTAAAAGAAACTGGGAACATTTTCTGTCTCACTTTGGCTCTATGCTTTATGCAAGTGGGTCAACTTTTATATTTGTAAATTAATTCAAATATTACAGGAACGCCTAGAGTTGCTAGTCATCTCTCCTTTTAAAGGGAACCAATTCTGGATATTTGCTGCTGCTGCAGCTAGAATGTCCACACTGATCAGAGAAGTGGGGCGTGTGTAACATTACTGCTCCATGTTGCATATTTTAATACAATTAAACATTAAAACTGTGCACATTTAAGCATTTTCACATATATAAGCCAAGATATATCATAGGAGGGGAAAAAATCCCTAATTTACAAAGTGCAAGCAGCAGTAGCCGAAGATTGTTTGAGACAGGAATAGCACATGCAACTATAATTGAAAAGGAGGAGGGAAGAAGCTGGTTGACTTTATCACAGTCCCCTGGATTTGGTCAAGTCAAATTTAGAGAAGTGGGAAGAAAGGTTTAAGTAAGTCTAGGGACTAGTAGGTTTAGGCTAGAGTTGGCAACACAGTGCCCTCAGACACTCCCTGGGCCCCTTTGCCCCTCCCAATGTTTTTTTAAAATGATTTATTTTTTGTTTTAATCACCTGGGCAGGTGGAAAGCAGCAGAGCTCGGACTTCCAGCTGTCCTGACCTCCTCTTTTCTTTTCTTCTCCTCAGCATGCTTCTGGGCCCCACGTGGAGCCCAGATCATTCTTCAGAAAGGACAGGAAGAGGACCAGGCAGCTGGAGGCTAGAGTTCTGCTGCTTCTGAGCCACTCATCAAAACTCAGTTGGAAAAAACAGAGAGCAAGAGAAGAAAAAAGAAAACGCTGCTGCCCTCTACTACCTTCCCCAGTTGTGGAACTGGGGAGAGTAGCAGAGAATCACCTGAGGGCTGGGGAAGTAGCAAAAGGGGTTATAGAGGCCACAAACAGAGAGGGTGGGGGGGAGGTCAGTCAGTTGATTTTATTGCATATAATCATAGGTTCTTATAATTTTGCCACAACAACAACAACAAAAAGATATGGTCACACAAAGCAAAAGGTTAAATAAGCCAGTCAAATCAGTTCCTCATGTTTACAATATACAGCAATAGTTTTTAGGACCTTTGTTCTAACCTTTTTAGCAGCCACTGTGAATAAGGTTACTTGGTTAGTTTTATAGGGATCCGTATCTAAGTGGGAGACATAGCTTGTTTGTGGGGAGAAGTGATTCAAAGAGAACGTGTGTGTGTGTGTGTGTGTGTGTGTGTGTGAATGTGGGGACAGCCTGGGGAAGAAGGTGATCCAGGAGCAGGGGGGAAGAGAGAGAGAGAGAGAGAGAGCGAGCGAGCTGAGGGGGAGGTGAGCCAGAGGGAAGGAGTGATTGGGTCTTGTGGGTAAGATCTCTTGTCGGAGAGAGCTCATGTGTTAGAAGATGATCCAGAGAGAATGATAAATGAATGAATGGGATGTGTGGATCTTGTGTCCTGGGCCTGTGGAACTTGCATGCTGGGAGTGTGGGGACAGAGAGAGCTTGAGCGGATGAACTCAAAACTGTGGGTTCAAAAAGTGGAATTATGTTTTGCTGCTCAAAACCTACCTCTGACATGTTTTCAGGTTATTGAGTAGGTTGCTTGCCTTTTACCATCACCAGTTTGCCTTTCTCTGTAATGGTTGTTTTGTGAGTGGTTGCAGCCATACAGCAGCCATTTTGTGATGGTAGCCATGACACTTTCTCATAATTCCAAATGTGCCCACCTTCTGAAAACGGTTGAAGACTCTAGTCTACAGACTGGATGATCTGGACCAGTACTCAGTAGGACCACTGTCAGTGAGCCAAATAAATCATCTCAAGAGAGGCTAAGTTCAGCTCTATACCATGCAGCTAGGTGCTGACAGTAGAAAAATGATAAAGGACCTTGACTCTGGTATGAGTGGATGGTATAAGAAGTGATAACCATTCACCTACTATAGTTTACTACTTGGCAAAATTGTCATTCCTCTGACAACCCATTATAATTTCTGGAGAGAAGGCCAACAGGTTTCATGGCAAACTGGAGGACCTACCTTTCCCTACACTCAATCCAAGATGGTGGAGGAGGGTTGATTGTGGCAAAGGCATAGTACTGAAGGAACTGTTCAAATATAACTGTTCAAACTATTCAACGAATTTGTATTTCACTTGTCTTAATACAATAAGATTTCCACAAGGGCAAATACCTTGGGGACTGGTTGGCAAGACAGACATTCTGACCACTTTACAACAATAGAAAAACTCCCCACTAATTTCAGTGGGGATACACACAAAAATTGTAGGGCAGTGTCCAGATATGTCACTGGATACTGCGCAAATCACATTGCGCTAGGGGGAAACTAGATTCCAAACTATGAGCAAGAATATGGTTGTGCATTATGCTTGTGCAGCCTGTTGTGCAACCAGTTGTACATTACACCTGTGCAACCAGTTGCACATTACACTTATGCAACCCATTGCACAACCCTTTGTGCAACCTGTTGTGCAAGTATAATGCACAACCGCTTGCACAATGAAAAGATTCAGTGGAGTTCTGCTAGCACTATTTGATTTTGCAGTATGACACCATGGGATACTACATATTGAGTATATTTGCTGGCTTTTTAAAAAAATTATTTATTTATTTATTTCTTCATTTCATTTCTGTGCTGCCTAATAGCTGGAGCTCTCTGGGCAGTTTACAAAGATTAAAAACATTAAAAATACAATATACAGAGATTAAAAACCATTTACATAAAAAACACACGAACAGACAATATATACAAAAGAAACATATATCTAAAACGACTTCAAACAAACAATCTCAAAAGCAAACAACCATAAAATAAGACATTCCAGGATCAATTAAAACTTATCATATACTGCTAAATGCCTGAGAGAAGAGAAAGGTCTTAACCTGGAGCTGAAAAGATAACAATGTTGGCACCAGGCAAGCCTCGTTGGGGAGATCATTCCATAATTTGGGGGCCACCACCAAAAAAGCCCTCTCCTTTGTTGCCGTCCTCCAAGCTTCCCTCAGTATAGGCAGCCGGACGAGGGCCTTCGATGTTGAGTGCAGTATATGGGTAGGTTCATGTCCGGAGAGGTGCTCTGTCAGGTATTGTTGTCCCAAGCCATGTAAGGCTTCACAGGTGAAAACCAGCACCTTGAATTGGGCTCAGAAACATACAGGCAGCCAGTGCAAGCAGGCCAGAATTGGTCTTATATGTTTGACCTTCTGGTCCCTGTTATCAATCTGGCTGCTGCATTTTGCATGAGCTGCAGTTTCTGAACCATCTTCAAGGCAGCCCCACGTAGAGTGCATTGCAGTAATCTAACTTGGAGATTACCAGAGCATAGACAACTGAAGCCAGGTTATCCCTGTTCAGATAGGGGCATAGCTGGGCCACCAACCGAAGTTGGTAGAAGGCACTCCGTGCCACTGAGGCCACCTGAGCCTCAAGTGACAAAGATGGCTCAAGGACAACCCCCAAGTTACGAACCTGCACCTTCAGGGGCAGCGCAACCCCATCCAGAACAAGTTGAGCACCCTCCATCCGGTCAGAAGAACCACCCACCAACAGCATCTCAGTCTTGTCTGGACTGAGTTTCAGTTTATTAGCCCAAACGTTGATTCATGTTCAATTTCCCATGTGCATTTAAAGTAAAAAGGCTCTTTTGAATATGTTTCATATGTTTATATGCTGAAATATTTTGTCAGTTATTTCTGTGCTGCTGAGGGCTGCTGCCTAAGCCATTAAAACACACCATTAGTATTTACTCTTGTCTTGAGTTTAAAATAACACTGAAACTTCCACACAAGTACAGAGATCAACAACTGATTTGCCAAAGCATTGCTATGTGACCTCTTTGACAGAGGGGCATGTTCTCACAACTGCAAAGGAGTGTGTTAGATAAATTGCAAACAACTGTTAGAGTTTTCTATCATTTCATAGACTTGGGGCAGTATCCAATGGTGTCATTCCAGAAACTGAAATAGCACTAGTGAAGCTCTGCCAAATCTTTCCACTGCAGAAGTGGTTGCGCATTACACTTGCACAATGGGTTGCACAATGGGTTGCACAAGCATAATGCACAATGGCTTGCACAACGGCTTGCACAAGTATAATGTGCAACTGGTTGCACAACCAATTTTGTACAAATATAACTTTAGTTGGATTCTCCTCTTGTGTATAATTTGGAACCTAGTTTCCACAAGCGCAAGTTTCATCATTCCTGACCATTGCCTATGCTGGCAGGGGCAGATGCAAGTTGAAGTCCAAAACATCTGTAGGGCATCAGGTGAGGGAAGACTGGTTTAGGGTGCAATCCTATCAGGATAGTCAGCTGCCTCTGAAGTTGGAGGCAGCTGACTGTCCTATGCAGGGAGGGTGGAGCACAGAAGGGATCCTCTCCCCCATGCTCTGCCTGCTCTGCTTTTGTGGATGGCTGATTTTGGCTGTCTAGCCAGGGTGTGCCTGAGTGAGGGGGGGGAGGCTGCACAGCCCACAGGAAGCCGCATAAGTGGCTTCCACAGTCTCCTTCCCACCCCCAGGAATGCCCCCTAATTGCCCGCTCCGCACTCCGTTTCTGAGCACAGAGACCAGCAAGAACCACATTGCCTACAAGGTGGCAGGGGAGAGGGAGCACTGTTCCTGCTAACTGTGGTTGGACAGCTGGCTCCGAACTCGGTTCCCAGGAACTGAAAAATCCTATGGCCCTCTAGACCCTGTCTAATGGCCATAGGATTGCTCTCTTAGAGGTTTTTCTTCCTAAAGCTTTAAGATTTTTTTAAAAATGAACTAGAAAATATTATGTAGCACGGAACGTTAGATTGTTTCACCTCACACATATCAGATGACCCAAATGATTTTATGCATCCTTAATTTCACTCATTCTATCAAGTCAGAGGCTTATAATGAAATGTTATCCCAACCATAGCCACACAGTTGTGCTAGTCGTGTTGCAATTTATTTTTTACACACCTTCCAGTATATAAACTATTACTGAAAACAACTGTTATCTATTGCTTGGTGCTGCCCAGAGAATTATAACTTCAGGGGAAATATGGGATACTAAATTGATGGGCAATATGAAAATTATGACTACTTCAGCTATGAGGATAGTACTTTTGGAGGACAGTCATGAATACTTATGTATTATATTATGTAGCATGGAACGTTAGATTGTTTCACCTCACACGTATCAGATGACCCAAATGATTTTATGCATCCTTAATTTCACTCATTCTATCAAGTCAGAGGCTTATAATGAAATGTTATCCCAACCATAGCCACACAGTTGTGCTAGTCGTGTTGCAATTTATTTTTTACACACCTTCCAGTATATAAACTATTACTGAAAACAATTGTTATCTATTGCTTGGTGCTGCCCAGAGAATTATAACTTCAGGGGAAATTTGGGATACTAAATGGATGGGCAATATGAAAATTATGACTACTTCAGCTATGAGGATAGTACTTTTGGAGGACAGTCATGAATACTTAATAACATTATATCCTGTAATATTTTGTCTGAAAAATAAAACCACATAGTCCTATTGCTTAGTACTACATTAATGGTAACTGTATTTGAATTAAATAATAATACGAACAGTAGTAATTATATGTGGATGACCCTGACAGTTTAAGTCATACAGGTTGTATTTGAGCAGTCGATTTTCACACATTACACTGTATTTTTTTGTACCATCTGAAATTGTAATTTTTTAAGTACTCTGATGAAAAAGGAAGAGGTTGTATCCAATTCTGAAAAAGGGAGCTGCGTGGGGGATGTTGCGTTTAATAATCCAAGGTATCCAATAAAGAACTAAAATAAATAAGGAAGCAAATAGCCCCAACTGCCACCAAACACACACACTATATGGCAATGGCCATGCTGCTCCTTAAGAACAGTGCTCTGAGTATTAGATACATTCAAAATATAAGGTCAAGCACAACTGTTTAAAGTGTAGGTTGAACTTCTGAAACTAGTTGCTCAACATGTGACTAACTTTTCATTAATAAGCGATTTGCTGGTGGTGGGGAGCATTCAAAATGACTGATGTATTAAAGGGAGTGTGTACATTAATAAGTAAATTATTACTTATTATCTGTAGGGATTCACACTGATTGCCATAACTGTTACAATCATTAAATATCTCCGAAAATACCTAAAATGTAGTAAATATCGTACTATTTAAATGCCCTTGTCTTTAGGTTTACAATTAAAAGGCGCTCAATATTCTCCATTCCTTTAAATATCTGTGAACCAACAATTTCTATCTAAAACCCCATAATATCACTCACTGATTCAATTGCTAAAAGCTTTGATCCCCAGGGCTGAGCAGAAAGGGATTTCCTAAATGACTAAAACTTATGTGCAAATGTTTCCTTTTAGAGCAGTATGTAAATGCAATGTTAAATTTTATTTTTGTAATCTCTTTAATCAGAAACAAGGGAATTAGCCAGCTGTTTGGAACTCATGTTAAGATGTAATTAAGCATCTGATTGAATTTCTGTGCATATCAAACAGCAAAGGCTGGTTATTTGCACACAAGGCAGATCACTTTCATTAGAATAAAAATCCCCTTAACAGATGACAATCAGGAAGGATTACTTCAATTGTGTGTCTTTGAGGTATCCCGCCACATGAAAATCTATCATAATGGCAAAAAAACTTGCTTTATGTGTCAATCACACCAACAGGATTCCTTACTGAGTGACACCAGGATCTTCCTTACAACTATACTGCATGCTACTCTAATACACCAAGGAATTGCCTGTTTTGCAAGCTTTTCACACGCACGCACGCATGCACGCAGGCAGTCTCTCTCTCTCTCTCTCTCTCTCACACACACACACACACACGGTTTCACACTTTTTCAATTACCTAAATGTATACATTGGCTTCCCTGCCACGTTTGCTTTAAACAAAAATTAGCAAAAGTGCTGTTCCTATTTTTGGCAAGCTTTTTGGTATGTCAGATGAGCTCATTTTCTCCTTTCAGGAAATTACAAAATACCTTCTTTGTTCAAGAGAGACTAATGGGTACTAATGATGGGATTTTAATAGTGCTGGTGCAATCAGTGTAATGTAGAGTTAAATCAACATTATCATTAGAAGTTAGATTGAAACACATAATATTCAGATCTGGGATTTAAATGACATGGAACACTGCATATATATCTCATTGATTTCATAAAAAAGTTACATATTGTAATTATTTTACTCCACAGCGCTTTGTGATGCATTGATGTGTACATCTAAAAGAACATTTTAAAAACTCTGCTTCTGTGATTAGGAAGGAGGGCACAACAATATCATTTGAGTTTTATATAGAACAAACATGAAGTACATATTCCACCTGGATCTAGTTCTTTAATATATATGTGCTGATACTTTAGCCCATGCTGAATCTCATTGTTGGATGGGAGACTGCCTGGGGATCAGGCTTCCTGCACTGAGCAGGGAGTTGGACGCAATGGCCTTGTAGGCCCCTTCCAACCCTATGATTCTATGACTATGACTGTCTATGACTCTCTGAGCCTGGTTTCAGGGTGATAGCACAGACAGATCTTTTTTTTTTTCCCTGAGGGACCAACTTTTACCCCTCTAGGGTATAATATATAAACTTGGCTCTTTCTGGTGTCTGCGGAAGTATACCAGAAAAAAAAAAAATACCTGCCTATTCCTGGGATATTTCACACAATGGCAGCTGCCATGATTATGATGCATCTTAGCAACCAGATATTATGCCATGAAGCTCACTTGATGACTTTGGGCCAGTCATGGACTCTCAGCCCAATCTACCTAACAGGGTTATAGAATCATAGAATA
Organism: Heloderma suspectum; assembly: GCF_057233095.1. Lineage (NCBI taxonomy): Eukaryota > Metazoa > Chordata > Lepidosauria > Squamata > Helodermatidae > Heloderma > Heloderma suspectum. The sequence goes on along the minus strand of NC_139460.1, from coordinate 71,475,269 downwards.
GTAGGGTTGGAAGGGGCCTACAAGGCCATCGAGTCCAACCTCCTGCTCAATGCAGGAATCCAAGACAGAGCATCCCTGACAGATGGCTGTCCAGCCTCGTCTTGAACGCCTCCAGTGTGGGACAGCCCACCACCTCCCTAGGTAATTGGTTCCATTGTCGTATTGCTCTAACAGTCAGGAAGTTTTTCCTGATGTTCAGCTCGAATCTGGCTTCCTGTAACTTGAGCCCATTATTCTATGTCCTGCACTCTGGGATGATCAAGAAGAGATCCTGGCCTTCTTCTCTGTGACAACCTTTCAAGTACTTGAAGAGCGCTATCATATCTCCCCTCAGTCTTCGCTTCTCAAGACTAAACATGCCCAGTTCTTTCAGTCTCTCTTCATAAGGCTTTGTTTCCAGTCCTCTGATCATCTCTGTTGCCCTCCTCTGAACCCTCTCCAGTTTGTCTGCATCCTTCTTAAAGTGTGGTGCCCAGAACTGGACACAGTACTCCAGATGAGGCCTAACCAGTGCTGAGTAGAGGGGAACTAGTACTTCCCGGGATTTGGAAGCTATGCTTCTATGAATGCAGCCCAAAAGAGCATTTGCCTTTTTTGCAGCCACATCACATTGTTGGCTCATATTCAGCTTGTGATCGACAACAATTCCAAGATCCTTCTCGCTTGTAGTGTTGTTGAGCCACGTATCCCCCATCTTGTAACTGTGCATTTGGTTTCTTTTTCCTAGGTGCAGAACCTGGCATTTATCCCTACTAAATGTTATTCTGTTGTTTTCTGCCCAGCGCTCCAGTCTATCCAGATCACTTTGAATGTTGTTTCTGTCTTCCAAAGTATTAGCTATCCCGCCCAATTTTGTGTCATCTGCAAATGTGATCAGCATTCCCTGCACCTCCTCCTCCAAGTCATTAATAAAAATGTTGAAGAGCACTGGGCCTAGGACTGAGCCCTGCGATACCCCACTCATTATCTCTCCCCAGTTTGAGAAGGTCCCATTGATAAGCACTCTTTGAGTCCGATTCTGTAGCCAACTGTGGATCCACCGGATCGTTGTTTCATCTAGCCCACTTTGAGCTAGTTTGCTCATCAGGATATCATGGGGCACTTTGTCTTTGCTGAAGTCGAGGTATATGATGTCTACAGCATTCCCGCGGTCTACAAGGGAGGTTCCTTGATCAAAAAATGAGATCAGATTTGTCTGGCAGGACTTGTTTTTGACAAATCCATGTTGGCTTCGAGTAATCACGGCATTGTTGTCAAGGTGCTTCCAGATGGATTGCTTTATCATCTGCTCCAGAATTTTCCCAGGGATTGATGTCAGACTGACTGGTCTGTAGTTCCCAGGTTCCTCCTTTTTACCCTTTTTGAAGATAGGGACAACATGAGCCCTCCTCCAGTCATCTGGCACTACCCCTGTCCTCCATGATTTCTCAAAGAGAATAGACAGCGGTTCTGAGAGTTCTTCTGCCAGTTCCTTTATTACTCTAGGATGCAGTTCATCTGGCCCTGGAGATTTGAACTCATTCAAATTAATTAGGTGTTCCTTGACCGTATGCCTATAGATCTCAAGCTGCAATCCTGCCCCTTCAGCCTGTACTTCGCGTTTGCCAGGGGGGTCATAGACCCTCTTTTGGGAGAAGACTGAGCCAAAGTAGGAATTGAGCACCTCTGCCTTTTCTCTGCCATCTGTTATTGTATTGCCATCCTTATTTAATACCTGAACCACCATTTCTTTCCTCTGCCTTTTACTATGGTCGTAGCTGAAGAAAAGCCTTTTTGTTGTTTTTAGCATCCCTCGCTAACCTCGGCAATTGAGTTCAACCTCAGGGTTGTTGTTGTGAGGCTAAAATGGAGAGGAGGAGGATTATGTACACCACCTTGGGTTCCTTAAGAAGGAAAAAAGGCGGGATATAAATGTAATAAAACAGAAATAAATTAAAAATATGCATGTTTACTTGAAAGTAAGTCCCATTGCGTCCATATAAGCAAGTCCCATTGTGTCCATATAAGTCACTTACTGACAACTACTATGAAGGGAAGTTATGGATTTTTTGTAGCAATATTCATTTTCTGGGAACATAGGAATATAAATTAATGTTTACCAATTCAGTCATGATCTAGAATTTATTTATTTTTATTTTTATAATCATAGGAACATAGGAAACTTCCTTATACTGAACCAGACCATGGGCATCCACCCCATTCTGGAGGCATGCAGATCCTATTAATATCCTATTAATATTTTCTTGGAACTATCCTATTAATATTGTCTTGGAACTTAGTCCCACTGTGTTCAATGGGGCTTATTCCCTAGTAAATGTGTTTAGGATTGCAGCAGCCTTGAGCAGATAAAATTTTTAAAAGCATATAAGAATTCAGTTAAATATACAATAAAACAGACCATCATTTGATGAAGTATACCTAAAATCCCAGGCTTCTGCTTGATTATCTTAAGCCCTGAAATCCATCCCAAACAGGCATGTCTTACAAATCTTTCAAAGTATGCTCAGGGTCACATTTATTAAGTCTCGAGGGCAAGAGATTTCCATAATGGGAGTAGGGGAAGCACCCACTGAATATGTCCACCTCTGCAGATTTGTTTTATGAACAATGAGCAAGGATGGGATCTGCACTGTAGTATGCTTTTGACAGTGACGCCTTGCAAAAAGGAAGGACTTCTTCACACAGCACAAAGTTAAACTGTGGAATTCACTACCACAAGATGTGGCCACCAATTTGTATGGCTTTAAAAGGGGATTGGACAAATTCATGGAGAAGGCTATTTCACTCACATCCTACTTGTGGGTTTCCCATAGGCAGCTGGCTGGCCACTGTATGAACAGAATACTAGACTAGATGGACCTTTTGTCTGATCTAGCATGGTTCTTTTTATGCTCTTATGTAATAAACAGCACATGCTTCTAGTAGTGGCTAGGGACAGCAGCTCATCAGTCATTGAAAAATAATGGAGAAGGAAAAACAGTATTGCCTTATCAACCAAATTCTGACACTATGCTGCTCTCCCAGGTCTACCCAAATCAGATTTCATAACTATATCTCAGAGATAGTATGGGGCTAAATATCCCCCTCCCTACATTTGCAGGGCTATATGTCTCCCACAACTGTGATGGGGCATCTTTGGTGACTTTTGAGGGGGTTAATGCAAGTAATGTTGGGCCACAAAGAGGGCACACCACTATTTAAGATGAACTGGCAGAGGACTTTCTACTTTTCCCCCTCTCAACTGGCACAAAAACTTGCTGTCACTTCCAGTGGTGGTGGAGCAGCAATCTGAGCAACCCAGCACTATTCCATTTGCTCCAGAATGGCCCACTGGGAACTATGCTCCATCATGATGCTCTCAGCTGCCTTGTCTTCAATAACGCTATGCTCTCTGACTGAAGGTTAATACTATTCACCAATCCCCCGAAGTTTATTACAAGCAAATTATTACAGTCTTTGGGAGCCAGTTTTGCCTCACCCTCCACAAACAATGAAGAAGTCTAGCCACATTATTTGTCCCAGTACCAGTCATAGTCAATGTACTGTACTGGCAAGAGTGTTGGATTAAGACTGGAGACACATAGATTCAAATTCCTTCTGATTCATAAAGGTCACTGGGTAATATTTAGGCTGACCGTATTTACTTGAGACAAAAACGGGATATTGGGATGACAAAAACGGGACGGGGTTATGTAATATTCCGTATTCATGAAAAACCACAATATAACAAAACAACTGCAGCTCCCTTTGTGGTCTCTCAGGCTATAACAGACCTAAAAAACAACCTAAACTCACTGCAAAAGAACATGGAAAGGGGCGCAAATGAATAACACTAATTTATTGCAGATATACACAAAAAAACACTCATAAATATACATATATAAAATACTCATAAAATATCACATGAGCCATACAGAACAAATCTGTATGGCATACCACACTGAACACTCTAATGCAGGACTGCAGTGGCCAGACTGCAAAAAATCATAAACCTACACCAAAAAGAAAAAGAAAAAAAAAGGAATGAACACCCCAACTGCTATGACAAGCTGGTATATGCTAATGTCCCACCAGAGAGTTCCGCTGTAATAAAAAAATAGCTAACAGCCTGTTTATCTTAAATAGGAGTCTGAAAAGTCCAAATCAAACTGAATGTAGGGCAGAAAGAATCTCTATAGGTGGAATGATGGTAGAAATAACAGTAAGACTCACCCTCCTGGCTCCACACACTGAATGGGGCTTAGCAACCGCCTCTCGAATTCCCCGCCACTGCAGACAAGCAAGGGGGCAGCGTCTGATCGTCACTAGCTCAAGAAGCTAGTCTTGACTAGATAAAGTAAATGGAACTTCGTCTTTCGTCACACTAGTAGTTTTACTGCATGCATTCATTAGCATAAAGCCTTATGATAAATGCGTTCAATTTTTTTTACAAAAAATAAAAACGGGACAAAATTGACATTTATATTAAAATGACGGGATGGTCGGGAAATATGAAAAAAACAGTACTGTCCCGTTTAAAACGGTACGTATGGTCAGCCTAGTAATATTGGACCAATCAACATCTCTCAGCCTATAGTTGTGATGATTAAAATGGACTGGGAGTAGGAGTAGAACCGTGTTCACCACCCTGACCTCCTTCCAGGAAGGGCAGGATATATATGTAATAAATAAATAAATATTTCTATTGGACTTCATGACAAATAATTTCACAATGATCTCACAGGTATCTTGAGTGTGAACAGAGGAAACGAAAATATTTGTGATTTGTTTACTTTCCAATAGTTTATAAAGATTTTATGCTTGGTTGCACTAAAGGTTTTGTGAACTCATTTATATAGGGACTAGAAACTGATGATTGAAAAGTCTTCTGTGTAGCAAAATCAATCCCAGACCAATTGCAATTGTTATTCTGGTCTGATGAGCTATCTGCTTGACTTACTCTATGATGGCATCTTATCCTTCCATTTTCTCTCCTCCCTTGAACATTTCTACAAATTAGTTTCTTCTCCAAAGGAAACAACAAAGAAAATAAAAGCTGCAGTTTGACACCCACATGGTTAAGCAATAGAATATTAACACAGTATAATAGGTTGTATGTGGTAACATGAAAAGCATTTTTTACATAATTCTGTTCAATATTTAATCAAACTGCATAGCTACATATGTACCAAATCTGATGTGTTCTCTATACGGTAGCCTTCCCCAACTTGAGGAATGTTTTGGACTACAACTCCCAGCATTCCTGACCATTGGCCATGCTGGCTAGGGCTGATGAGAGATGAAGTCCAAAACATCTGACACCAGGTTGAGGAAGGCTGCTATATAAAGAAAACAGCTGTTCATGTCACACATGAATGTGACTACATTAAAGCACTTACTAGGGTTACAAAGGCTTTATTTCAGGGATTGAATGAAATGATAATCTGTGTATGTGTAGAAAAATAAGCATTCTCACCAAATGGTAAACATTCCCCCATATAAGAAAGCAGCAACAGTAACTCTAGCTTCAGTTTAGTGAAAATTATATACATGGATTCTGAGCATTTCTGGTTGAAGAAAAGTTCAGGGTTTGAAACTGAAGGAGGAGTGAAAGAATTGAGTTTGCAACTCAGATATGTAAGTTTCAAAACCATTGACAGGTGCTCAGCCCCATCACACAGGTGATTAGAAAGAGTAAGATGTGGGGACAGGAGCAAGACACAAGTTAGACAAACAAAAGCCAGAAATGGAACTGAAAATCATAGGGATTTGACAATAGATTTGACGAACAACAAGCAACAAGGGAGAGGCCGGTAATGGCCCCCCAATTTTGCCAGTGAGGCCCACCTGGTTCCAACGTTGTTATCTTTTCAGTGCCAGGTCAAGACTTTTCTTTTTTCCCAGGCATTTGCAGCATGTGATGAGTTTTAAATTGGTCCCGGATTTGTTTTATGGTTTGGCTTGTTGATCAAAGCTGTTTTTAGATATATGTTGTCTCTGTGTATACTGTCTGTGTGTTTTTATGTTTTTAAATTTTGCATATTGTATTTTTAATGTTTTTAACCTCTTTAAACCATCCAGACAGCTTCGGCTATGGGATGGTATAGAGATGATGATGATGGAGGGCAATCTCTGTATTGCCAATCAACTTCCTGTCAAACCACTTAATACCTTCCCAGATTCCTCAGATAGCTCTTGATAGGCTCTGTGTTTGCTGAGAAAACTACTGAAATGAATAGGGAGCTTCCAGCAAGTGCCTTACCCCACCTCTGGTTTGCCTGGCCATGGGAGGCTGGGGGGGGGGGGAGAGGCAGGAAGGAATGCCATTGGCATGTAGTTGGTGGTGCCACTGGCTGTGGGGAGGGACTTACAAGGTGTTTTAACCTGCGTGGTCCCTCTCTCCAGCCTCTTTGAATTGTGGCTCACTCCCTTCCTCCCTGTATGCAGTGTGGGCTCTGCTGGTTGCCCTCTTGGGGGACCGAGTAGGAATTTTTGGTGCATAGTCTGATTGGCCTGGGCTATGTGTCTTTTTGTCTACTTCAATTTGGTTACATTTTGACTGTTAGGTTAATTTGGTCACATTTCATGCAGGTAGGCAGGTGTGGTCAGGCACCTTTATTGGGGACAGGGATGGTGAAGATTCTGTGGCACCATTTCAGTGATAGGTGATGCCTGAGGCTTCCTGCTCAAGGTTTTGTGGCCCCAGTGGGAAGATAAGGATTACCTGTGAAGCCAACTCACCTCACCCACTTTGAGTTTTGCAACCTGGGAGTGGGTGACAAGGGAAGACATTTCCTCCCCAAATGGGGTAGTCTTGAAGGGTGGCAATCCTACAGATGCCAGTCAGCAAGCACAGAATGTTTCACCTGATATACAGCCTGGCGAGTTGCCGGCATAGGAGAGTTGTCCGCTCAGGTCTTCTCGTTCTCAAGTTTCAAGAAAATGTGGCCCAAGTCTTATACCATACACTTGTGTCCCGCCTCTTTATTTCCCCCCTCCTTTTGCTCAGAAACAACACAACACAGCATCTGGTGGTATTCCAAATCTCATCCCCAATACTCTATTTTTGTTATTGATGCTGTATTTCAGCTCATTTATGGAGCTTATTGATTTTTTAAAATGTTGTTTCCTGTCTTCAGCCTTATCTTGGGTAGGCGATCACTCTAAACAAATAAGCAAAATGAATGGAATAGGTGCATATTCAGGTAGCTCATGAAACCCGTTTTTCCCATTGTGTTTGTCTGAAAGTGAACTATCACATGACAGTTGCCACCATGCTTTTACCAACCTAGGTATTTGCAATCAAAAGCATTCTGCCATCCAAGTCTTTAATGCATTGACCTATTTCGTCAACCCAATTCCACATGGCTTCCATAACACTTTCCCATAAAAAGTGGCGGGGGGGTGACTGACAAGGAATGGAGTGTGTTTCAACCATCTGGCAGCAGGAAACTGCTTCCTTAACCTCTTCCCTGTTTAACCTCTTAACCTCTTCCCTGCCTGTTTATTCCCTATACAAGACGGAGCCCTCCCAGCAGTTTCTCTCCCCACCTCTGTGCATGCGTGTGTGCACATGTGTTTGTATGTATACATATATATGAGAAAAATACATTTAAAATTCCATGTGGAAGTAGACACTTGAGAAGGTATTCGGAACACGCAGAACCAGCTCACCTTGAAGCAACCTGCTTTAAGCAACAGGTTTAGGACACTTTTCAGAGAGAGATGATTTTTTTTTTAAATTGTGTAATGACAAAAATAAAAAAAGAAAAGCTCTCTTGCTGGTGCAATCACAGGATTCTGCTCTGGACCCCACAGTACCTTGCTCACTTTGGATGTCTCTACATTAAACAAAAAACCTGCATACTTACCATGGCTTTTGCTTTCAGTTTCTTTGTGGGATTATGATGGGCTCCTTTACATGGCAGACACGTGGTTTGAATCAAGGGTGCACCTCCATCCCTCCCTGACATGTGCGTAAAGATCTGCGGTGGAGGAGACTTGTTTTTGTCACTTAACTTGTGTTGTATTGTTTCCTCGCAACCCCCAGGAAAGCTATGACTTACTTCTGAGTGGATGTATGATTGTGCTGTAAGTCTGCAATCCTAGGTATACTTACTTGGGAATAAGCCCAAATGAACTCAACAGGACTTACTTTTGAGTAGACATAAGATCACACTGTAAGTCTGCAACCCTCAGCACACTTACTTGGGAGTACGCCCCATTGACCTTAATGGGGTGCTCTGAATCAACAGAGGATGTTGATTCTGAGCTTGATGGGGTGGGGGATCAGATCTGTCTCCCTTCATTGGAGGGAGGCATTTTACCCTCTTCTCCCTCCTATCAGCCTTCAATCGAAAAATGTGCTCAAGTATTTACATGGCTGGCACGTGGTTTGAATTGAGGAAAGTCCTTCCCAGCAATTTATTTATTTTATTTATTTATTTCATTTCATTTCTATACCGCCCAATAGCCGAAGCTCTCTGGGCAGTTCACAAAAATTAAAACCAAACAACACACAATAAAACAATTTAAAATATATAAAACATTAAAACCACAATATAACAATACAACCACATATAACAATATAATCAGATGCTCGACATTTACCTTTATGACCCCTATAACCTGGCTTAATTACCAGGAGACCCCTCACTACCATCTCAGCATTTATTCATATGGCTGCTGCCATGGGAACACCCCTGTTTCAAAGGGGAATAAAAGATGGCTGTCATTTCTCTGGCAGAGGGGAAATGTTCTGTTTCTCCAGTTTCTCCCAAATGCAAATTTCATAAAATGGTGAAGTACTATTGTGCTATTAAAATCATCCAGATAAAACATAGGATTGCACCAGTAATGTATTAAAACCATCTCCCTAAAACATGCAATGACCTATAGAAGCTGAGGCAGGGAAGTCCACATGTCACATCCACTAAAAAAAAGCCCTGCTTCATGCAATTACCTTCCAAGATTAAAAATAATAATAACACCCAAATCATGGTCCCAGCTGATCACCTCTTCTTCTATATTTGGAGGTTGTAAGAGGGAATATGGCCTCTTTGTGGATCCTTTGATGAGAAATAATGTATGTGCAGAGACTGAATCTTACCACAGTCCAAACAATTATGGGATTTCCCTCCGGTGTGCATTCTCAAGTTCATGGAGGCTTAATGCATCATGAACACTCTTGTTACAGTGTGAGCATTTGTGTGACCTCTCCCCTGTATGGACACTTAGTTGTATCATGAGGTTTGCTATCCAAGTGAATATTTTTCAATGTTATAAGTATTTATACAGAGTCTCCCCTATATAAAGTTCTTTTATCTCTAGCAAGTTCTGAACTCCCAACTTAGCTCTACAAAAAGAGCATGCATACAGCATATCCTTCTCTGTAATTTTCTTAACATGATAAAATACAATCAAGCTATTAAAAACATCCCACAATTACAATAACCAGCGAACCACAGAAGCTGAGGTAACGCGTTCCACTTACCACATCCACTAAAAAGGCCCTCATGAAATTACCTTCCAAGCAGGGATGACTGTCGTGCGGAAATCTGTCCTTTTTTGGGCTCACCAGATTTCCCCAAAGCCCCATGCTTGACAGCAAGTTCATAATGCTACGTCGGTATTACACACTGTCAATATGGTGCCATTAACTTTTATTAATAGCTTATCTCCAATCTTTTTGAAAGCGGGAAGAGGGTTAAATGTGCAGATGTCCTAGCGATTCATGATGTTGTGTGAAGGAAGGACCCACAAACTTCTGTGAGTGACCAATCACGAACATGCAATAAATTGCTCGTGTAGAGACCCCCTTTGTCTATCTTCCTTTTCCTCTTCCTCCTCTCCAATTTAAAATTCACTGGGTGCTAATAGTGCTCTGTTTTGTGCCCGTCTTCTGTTTTTCAGGACAACTGGAGAAGGTGTGCGATTGAATGGAACAGCAACCACAAGCACACATTGGCTGCTGGGAACGGAAAAGGAAGTTCCCTGGTCAGCTCACTGTATGCAGGCCCAACCATGCTGAGCTGGCCGAGTGGCCAATGGGGAGCTGTTCAACTGCAAGAGCAGCAAGAATTGCATGAGAAGGGCAGCAGTAGACTGAGCCATGTTGGGGTGGGGGATGGGGGAAAAACCATGCATCTGCTCTTCTGAAAATCCCTGCATGAAATTACCTGAACCTTACCTGTGGGACAACAGGTCAGTCAAATTTGTATGCACTGGAATTTGCACTTGTCTGACACTGTTCTCAGTACTTTATGCATATCAAAATACACATTTAAATATGTATTTTCTGGGTGTGTGTTTTTAAAGTCTGCAGATTAATGCAAAAATAGAACGGAATTATGAGGGAGACAATATGTGAAAGCCACATGAACAGGAAGCTCACAGATTTGTCTATGGAAGACAGACACAGAGATGGAGAGGGGAGATGTGGAAGGAAGGGAGAGAGAGAGGCAGGCAGGCAGGCAGGCAGGCGGGCAAGTATTGTCCCTAGTAGGAATTGTGGCAGGGAGGGGAATTGGGGTTTCACTTCAGGTAACAAAATAAGGCTGAGCCGGAACACTGTTGATGAGTTTTTTTCTCTAAAAAGAAATGGGGGTGGGGGAAAAAAGATGGGAAGAAAAGAAAGGCATTTTCATGGGGGTGGGAAGAAAATGTCCAAATTTTCAGCGGTGGGAAACTTTCTGAGAAAGTGGCAGAGGATTTTTTTTTTTAAAACCAAAACCTTTATTTTTTCTTAAACATAACAACAATTAGCAGTGACAGAGCTGCAATAATCAGCAGCCAACAGACCATCCTTTACTCCCCCCACCCACAATGCAACTGGAATGACACTGTGTAGTGACACAGTATCTTTCCAAGTAGGCATTTGGGGAAGGGGGGATGACAGCCCACTGGCCACTGATGGTGGGAGCTCTGTTGCTCTTGTGGTGGCAGAGCACTTACATTTAACAAAGAATTTTGTTTAGAAACACAACCCTGCCACTGATTTCCCACTATGCCCCCACCCCTGAAAATTCTTGGAATTTCTCCCTCCCCTGAGAAAATTATCACAATGCCCCACTATGTCTTGGGCCAGCAGTGGGACACAGAAACAGAGTGCAGAAAAAACATTTTAATGCCCTCTCCCCTGCCACCTGCCCATTGCCAATCAATTAATGAGAACAGGATTTCTTCATATAAAGAAGCCATCAGGCTCCTCTTACAAACATTTGAGTATGTTTAGAATGAGTAATAGCAACAGTATTGTTGGTAGCAATCAAGGTACACGTTTTCTAGAGATTAGAGCCAAGCATAATGAAACATATTCAAGTTAACATTAAACATATTTAAGTAGTCATGAGCGTATCAATTGCAACGCATACCCACACAGTGTATGGTTTTAGAAACAGATGGAAATAGCTGCCATATTTAAACCTTGCTACCCATGGTTTCCCTTCAGCTATCCTTGATAAATGCATTAAGACAATGCACCTTTACAGCTAAATTAGAACTAACTGTTCTCTAATGCAAAGCAATTCAATTTACAAGCTATTATTCTCTTTATTAAATCAGCCTAACTATGCAGATTACACTCAACACCCATTCTTGCACAGCAGGAAAAGAAATTAACATTAAATAATCACATTCTCTTATTTAATCTTAATGGAGCTTCACATACATGGGTAGTTCAGCCATGCTGATTTTATGCTGTGGATTTAACAGCATAAAAGCGGTGGATTTAAGTTCTACATTCTGGCCCACATTTAACATGCTGGTTTATTTAATGTCATGAATTTACACAAGAGTTGTTAAAAAAATTTTTTTTTTGTTCACTCAGTATACTCGGTGTGTTATCTCCCTGTGCAATCCCAGATAGTAGTTTGTCTATAACAAGTGTATGTTAGAAAGCATGTTTTTCCTACTTTGACCAAATACTCATTTCTTGTGGGAAAAGGACATTGAGATTTTATACTAAATTATATTTACCTTATCAGGAAAGTAGAACACTTTCTGCCCCAGCAGATATCCTTATTTTCTGCAGTTCTGCTCAGTTTCTAAGTGGAACAACAAAAATGAACCCCTCAACATTTCAAGCAACTCTTCTGTTTACAAGGCTGCCCTGTATCCCTCAGGAAAAAGTATTCCCTAATTCCAAGAGGGACGCAAAAGCTTTCTGCTCTGCATTTAGGCCAGGAAGTTCCTTGCACTGGAGGGCAGGAAGAAGGTAAATTGAGAGGCAAGTTGCTTGCTGGCAGAAAGAGCACACGGTGCACAGAGGATGAAAAGAACATAAACATTAACAGGAATATTTACATATAAATGGGGGACATACACACATAAAGAAGATTAAAAGGGGTATACACAGGTAGGAATAATATTAATGATAGGTAAGACTCATAGACACAGGACAGGGGCAGGAACAAGCTTACTATGGAATAAGAAAGCAAAATGCAAACCCAGGCAGGTCAATTAGAGAGAGGGAGGGAGAGAGAGAGAGAGAGAGTATAAAGTCTGTACAAAGAAGAAAGGTGGGAAAAGCAGCTGTTTGCACAGGAGCGTATAGTTTGGGCAGAATTATAATGTGCATGCTAGTTTGATGTGATTAGCTTATTATGCAGTAGTGAACAAGCAAGCTGCTTCCAGTGAGAAGGACTCAGCAATTATGTCATTACACCAGAACAGAAATGCAAACTTCAAAAGATGGAATTAAGAGGGAGAAAGCACTTTTTTAAAATTGTTGCTAACCAGTTGTAAACATAAAGTACTCCTTGAATTCTGGAGTACATTACAGTCCAGAAAGACAAGGGTCCTTGCTTATGGATAATGCCATTCACATGAGCACAGTGCAATAATCCAGGCTCACCAAATGAGGGTGTATGCTAATTTTTAGATGTACTGTGAACTCCTGCCCTAGGATGAGAAGTGATTTCGGTGTTAATTTAACCAGTATACAGCCAATTTACAAGTAAGAAATGAGGGTCCAGACAGAACTAAATGGGGAGGAATGAAGGAAGGGAAAGCTATGAAGAAGTCCCAGGTTGAAGACAGTAGGGCTCTGTGACATCCCTATAGAGGCAAGAAAGCAGGATGGTGTTTTATATGTGGACTGTGTACACCCACGAAGAGAACAAAACAGTGCCTGAGGGAGGACAGTTGCACAGAGGGAAGGGATCAAAAAGTAAATGGAATATGTATTTGGCAAGGGATTTGTGCTTTATTTTATTGGATAATGGTTTCATATGAACAAACCCTTTGTAGGTTTAATGCTCAACAGGACAGTAATGCATGGACTTAGGAAAATTACTGAGATGTTCAGACAAAAGGAAATATTCCTTTGTCATTTCTGATGAGCAGTTCTGAATGTGATTAACAGGTGTGTGTGTGTGTGTGTGTGTGTGTATGTGTGAAAGAGAGAGGGGAGGGAGGAAGAGAGGTGGGGTGGGGGGAGGCTTTGTGCCTGCATAGTCAATATAACATTGATTATTTTGCAAAGCTCTTTGGGATATTTAGTGTAAGAATGACAGTATATTGATTTTCTAATGTACTCTAGGGAATAGGAACTTTGTTATGTGTTATGTGTGCGAGAGCAATATTATAAGTCTAAGACGTGAAAATAATGTTGTGCAGTAGATACCCATGCCTTTTCATACCATCAGCGTCCTCAGGAAAATATTTCTACATTTTATAAGTCTTTTTCCTAACTTGAATCCAGAAACTGGCTATTAAGAAGACAGTTATCAAGCATTTTCCTTTAAAGAAATGTCTAGGTGAATTATTTATTTGTTACATTTATATCCCACCTTTCCTCCAAAGAGACCAAGGTGGCATACATAATCCTCGTCCTCTCTATTTCATCTTCACAACAACCATGTAAGGTAGCTTAGGCTGGAAGTCAGTGACTGGCTGAAAGTCATCCAGTGAGCGTCATGGCTGAATGGGGGCTAGAATCCAATACTCTTTTTATTTTATGTATTATTTATTATGTCATCAGTGAACATGACACTTGATGTCAGTTCTGTGCCCTCCAGAATCTCCCTAAAAGTTATTGGCAGTCAATGCTGCATCTAATAATAATAATAATAATAATAATAATAATAAAAAAATAAAAACTATCATGGACTGCAGTCCAACATTTGTTTGCTTGAGTACTCTAATTAATTGATTTAAGGATAAGTATCTAAACAAGACATTCAAATATTACCATATTATATAACCAGATTGATAGATGGCATCACACAGCTTCTGGTCCTTACAAATAGACTCTACTAGTTCAGCAGGTGTGAAATTTCCATTTAAGAACAAGCTACTCTAATTTCACAGTTGAATCGTAGGGTTGCCACAAAGTCCCCATTGAGTAAATTTCACATTTGCATGCCTTCAAGGTCATTACTGAAGGTGATCAAAATGAGACTCGACACCTCCATTTATTTATTGCCTGGAGTGGGCCTGAAATTTGCACTGACTCTAATCATGTTGATTCCATATCCAAGTCAAGGTTATTGCAGACTTGTCTTGCCTTGTCAGAGACAAAATTCTGTGTTTAAGACACACATTTTCAATAAATTTTTGCTTATTTGATAAGATCATCCTCAACATATATCTTGCCATCTTGATGTGTGCAACATCCTTCAAACTTTGCTGTAACATTGTATTTTCTACTAGTAATATCCCCATCAAAATGACAAGGCAAAGCTAAACAGAGGACTAAATGCATCTCTTATCTATTCTGTAGGATCAACAAGGACTGTGGGGAGCAAAAGTCGCAAGTTTTACCCCAATTGCAACAGCATGCCCACATATTCAGAGGGGTGTATTTGAAACAGAGCTGGGTTAGGATGCATAGAACTTCATAAAAACCATTGAGAAGCCTGTCCCTTTCCAAAGAACACCATTCCTTCATCTGGATAGTTCTGACTTCCATTTATTGTTCATGCTTGCATGCAAGAAAAGTGTGTGTGTGTGTGTGTGTGTGTGTATGAGAGAGAGAGAGAGAGAGAGATACAGTCACACATGCAAGTCATTTTATTACATTTCTAACTAGGAAACTCATTATGGGCAAAATTTAATAAAAGTAAGTGCACTAAGCCCCACTGATTTCAAAAGTTCTAAAGCATGTGTAATTCTTGTATGCAGTTCTGTGCATTTCTAAAAAAAAAAACCTATCACGAACAATAAAAGCATGCACTACCTGTGCATGTACGATATTGGTCAACTCTGGTTAACAAAATAATAAAGGCGGTGTCAACTGCAGTCTGAAACTTCTAACTCTGGAATGAGATAATAGATATCAAAGAGACAGGTTCTTATAGATCAGCCCTGTATTTAAGCACTACTCTGATGGCGATAGGTAACTAAGAACTGAATTCTGGCAACAGCATGGAATTACGCAGGTGAGTGAGCTGGCTGCTGGAGGAACTTTAACTGCTAAAGTAGCAGTTACAGGAACTCTGGGGGAAAGCGACCATGTTGTACTTGAGTTCTTGGTTCTAAGGGAAGCAAAAGCTGAGTGTAGTCAAACGCGTACCCTGGATTTTAGGAAAGCTGATTTTAATAAACTCAGAACCATGATCAGTAAGGTCCCATGACAAGCGACGCTAACGAGAAAAGGAGTCCAAGATGGGTGGGAGCTTTTAAAAAAGGAAATTCTCAAGGCACAATCACAAACAATTCCAACAAGAAGAAAAGGTGGAAGACAACAGAAGAAGCCAATGTGGCTTCACAAAAAGCTTAGGGATGACCTAAAAACAAAAAAGGACACATAGAGGAAGTGGAAAGAAGGCCAAGTAACAAAGGAAGAGTACAGGCAGATAGCACAGAATTGCAGGGATGGTGTCAGGAAGGCTAAAGCTGAGAACGAGCTGAGGTTAGCAAGGGATGCTAAAAGCAACAAAAAGGCTTTCTTCAGCTACATGCATAGTAAAAGGCAGAGGAAAGAAATGGTGGTTCAGCTATTAAATAAGGATGGCAAAACGATAACAGATGACAAAGAAAAGGCAGAGGTGCTCAATTCCTACTTTGGCTCAGTCTTCTCCCAAAAGAGGGTCTATGACTCCCCTGGCAAAGGAAAAGTACAGGCTGAAGGGGCAGGATTGCAGCTTGAGATCAATAGGCATATGGTCAAGGAACACCTAATGACTTTGAATGAGTTCAAATCTCCAGGGCCAGATGAACTGCATCCTAGAGTAATAAAGGAACTGGCAGAAGAACTCTCAGAACAGCTGTCTATTCTCTTTGGGAAATCATGGAGGACGGGGGAAGTGCCAGATGACTGGAGGACGGCTAACGTTGTCCCTATATTCCAAAAGGGTAAAAAGGAGGAACCTGGGAACTACAGACCAGTCAGTCTGACATCAATCCCTGGGAAAATTCTGGGGCAGATGATAAAGCAATCCATCTGGAAGCACCTTGACAACAATGCTGTGATTACTCGAAGCCAACATGGATTTGTCAAAAACAAATCCTGCCAGACAAATCTGATCTCATTTTTTGATCAAGGAACCTCCCTTGTAGACCACGGGATTGCTGTAGACATCATATACCTCGACTTCAGCAAAGCTTTCGACAAAGTGCCCCATGATATCCTGATGAGCAAACTAGCTCAAAGTGGGCTAGATGAAACAACAATCCGGTGGATCCACAGTTGGCTACAGAATCGGACTCAAAGAGTGCTTATCAATGGGATCTTCTCAAACTGGGGAGAGTAATGAGTGGGGTACCGCAGGGCTCAGTCCTGGGCCCAGTGCTCTTCAACATTTTTATTAATGACTTGGAGGAGGAGGTGCAGGGAATGCTGATCACATTTGCAGATGACACAAAATTGGGCGGGATAGCTAATACTTTGGAAGACAGAAACAACATTCAAAGTGATCTGGATAGACTGGAGCGCTGGGTAGAAAACAACAGAATAACATTTAGTAGGGATAAATGCCAAGTTGTGCACGTAGGAAAAAGAAACCAAATGCACAGTTACAAGATGGAGGATACGTGGCTCAACAACACTACAAGCGAGAAGGATCTTGGAATTTTTGTCCATCACAAGCTGAATATGAGCCAACAATGTGATGTGGCTGCAAAAAAGGCAAATGCTCTTTTGGGCTGCATTCATAGAAGCATAGCTACCTAATCCCGGGAAGTACTAGTTCCCCTCTACTCAGCACTGGTTAGGCCTCATCTGGAGTACTGTGTCCAGTTCTGGGCACCACACTTTAAGAAGGATGCAGACAAACTGGAGAGGGTTCAGAGGAGGGCAACAAAGATGATCAGGGGACTGGAAACAAAGCCCTATGAAGAGAGACTGAAAGAACTGGGCATGTTTAGTCTTGAGAAGGGAAGACTGAGGGGAGATATTATAGCACTCTTCAAGTACTTGAAAGGTTGTCACAGAAAAGAAGGCCAGGATCTCTTCTTGATCATCCCAGAGTGCAGGACATGGAATAATGGGCTCAAGTGACAGGAAGCCAGATTCCGGCTGAACATCAGGAAAAACTTCCTGACTGTAAGGGCAGTACGACAATGGAACCAATTACCTAGGGAGGTGGTGGGCTGTCCCACACTGGAGGCGTTCAAGACGAGGCTGGACAACCATTTGTCAGGGATGCTCTGACTTGGATTCCTGCACTGAGCAGGGGGTTGGACTCAATCGCCTTGTAGGCCCCTTCCAACCCTACTATTCTGTGATTCTATGATTCTATGATTCTAGGAGGCATGGAGCACTCTATACCTCTTCAGAGCCCAGCATTAAAAAAGAGGGCTGCTAGAGGAAGGAGTTCCTTCCTCCACACCCAGCACAGAAATGCAGCTTTCTGTGACTTCTCTGCCATCCCCCAGCAGGCTAGTAAAAAGTTTTGTAGGCTAATATCATTGGGGGGACAAAGCTAATTATATAAATTCAGGGATAGTTTTAGAAATTTTCATATGCTGCTTTTACCAATATACTATTCCAACCAACAACCAAAGAAAAATTATTTAAACGTGTGATCAAAGCATTCATTATATGAGATGAATATGCCATATGCCTATTATAGAGAAAACTAAAAATTGGACATTTGGTAAGGTTAGCACAGGGAAATATAAATATAAATAGAGTGTCAGTTTGCACAATAAAATAGCCCCCTGTGGCTTAAACCATGGTGGGGTGAGGTGCATGTCAGCAGCCATTTTAAATATTTAATACCTGGCTGCAGCTTGTTGTGTCCTGTGAACACAGGTGGCAGGCAATTCTGTGATGGTACAGACTGTGGGTTATGTGACAGTTGTTTAACTTTTGCACAGCCCGTGCGGCCCAGGTTTGCACAACATGATAAGCTGTGGCTGAGCACTGAATATTCAAATCCCATTCAGCACATGCCACTGCCCACTGTGGCTTAAGTAAACCACAGTGGGCTATTTTGATCGTGCAAAATCGATCAGAGTCTAGCTCTGGCTTCAAGAAAATCACACAGTTCTGCACTCAGTCACTGATTTCTCTTTAGTAACTGGACATCATATATTTCATTCTGCTCAGACCGAATTCTAAAATCATTAGGATTTTGGCATTGATTTAAACAAGGACTATGATTTAGACCGCTGCTTAATAATCATGTTTCACTCAGTGCAGTATTTTGTTAATTTGAGTTTGAATCAATAAAGACAAACTAATTTTATATTTTAAGGTTCAGTTCTATATTCTTAAGCTTCCTACTATGAGCAAATTCTGGATAGAATAGAGGAGCAACAGCTACCACTTGATTTCCTATCATTTCTTATAAAGCTTTCTGGTGAGCTGAAAAATAAACATTGAATTGATAAGTAGGAAATCAATTCCTTTTTCAACTTTTTGCAAGCCTTCCAATAGTATGTTGCCAATTCTTGGTTTTAAAGTAGTGTAACCAAAATACTGTAGGAGATTATAATATATCAAGTTAAAGGCAACCTAAAATAAATACATCAAATATTGTTTAGCATTAGTGATGACATAAATGTTAAATGTTATAATACTGGAAAATTTGAAACGTGAATAGTAATAATATATGGTATGTATGTATGTATGTATAAGTGTGTGTGTGTGTGCATCATTTGCAGTATTGTGTTAAATTTTAATTCTGATGTATAATCAATTGCAAAATAATATAAAGTAAAAAACATAAAGGAAGTTTGCAGAACAAAAGAGTAGCCCATAAATTAATCAGAAATAAGCTTAAACTTAATTATAATAGAATCATACATCTTGCAACCATTTTAAGATTAGCTCCGATGTAGTGAGCAACATTACTGTAGATTTAAAAGTAAAGATCAGTAAATAAATACGAAGGTAACAAACATTCCACACCATTACTTTCTTTTGAAAAAATTATTTGTACGCCACCTTTCTAGCAAAAAAAATGGCACTCAAGGCACTAAAGATAAACAAAATAGGAAAAGTACTTTCTGTCATGTTCTAATCTACCCACAAGCATTACAAACCCTTTTTCCTCAGCTTTCACTACTATTTTAAAAAAAAAATATGGACTTGGCTAGAAGAAATGGACATATATTATTGTAACTTCAGCTAACCAGCAGATGGCCCTACAGAACAAATTCTGTATCCTGTATAAAGATTCATAATGTATTAAAATTAAATCACCTAAATTAGAATTTAATGGAAGGAGGAGGAGAAGGGTAAAGCATAAGAGGGTGGGGGATCATTTAACCCAACTTTGAAAACCAGTATTCTATATGTTCAGAAATAACTACTGCTCTGGGGAGGAAAGATCTATGAGAGAACAGGGGGCTTTCTACTTTTTCATAGTAATAGCCAAAATTTCATCCATAAACCAGGGCCCAATCTACACAGCCAATTTAATGCAGAAGGAGAGCACATCAGAGTCATTAGTGACAGATGACAGTGTCAGCAATCCACAGCCACCCTGCAGCTTCCCTCTGAAAAAGGCACATTTTCAGAAAGTCATTTTAGTGCATTTTTTCCCTTAAATGCAGCTGCAGAGCGGTTCCACTTTAGTGTGCCTGGTCCCAGTGCATTAAAACCACTGGGTGTGGTGTTTCTGTGACCTGGCAGTGACCTGGTCAATGGGGTGAGGCCACCCAGGGTGCTTTTGGAGACAGGCTTCCTTTCCCACTTAGCAATACTGTCTCATTCATACGCAACAGCAGAGTAGCTTGCTTTCCCCATTAACAATAGTCGCCTGCCATTCATAAGAGCATGGCTGCACCGTTTCGTTCATTCAGAATAGAAGAGTAGCTTGCTTTCCCCATTAACAACAGTAGCCTGTTTCCCCTGTGTGTGTGATTTTCCTGTGGTTGTGGGGGGGAGGAAGAGGCTTTCCCACTGAAACAAGAGTTTGGGCTGAACCCAAGAGGAGCAGCAACGTTGCCCTTTCTGAGGGTTATGTCAGGGTGGAAACTGAGCCCGGAGAGCCTCAGAGCAGTTCAGATTCTGAGGAAGAACAGCTATCCGTGGGAGAGAGGGGCCAGCTCATCCCTCACAGGCTCAGCACCTGGCAGAGATTCCTCCTGCCAGCATTCCAGAGATAGAGAGCGACCCGGGTAGTGAGGGAATGCGGGAGGGGGGCTTCTTAGACGCTCGACGCAGACACAAAGAGCGACGAGCAATGGAGGGCGCAGAAAGGAGGCGTCGCACCCGTTTGGCACGCAAGCAATGGCCGCCTCCCATGGACCCAAAGGAAAGAGGGAGGTCTCTCCCTAGCCCCTAAGTTCTGGGTCTTCAAGTGACTCTCTTTCAAACGGGGATCAACTGACTACTTGAAACTTAGGCTACCCTGCTGTTCCTTGCTTAGTCACTGGTGATTAGCATCTGAAAGAGTCATTAAGTTGTAAAAGGATTAAAGCCTTAAAAAGAATCCTTTCATCTGTGTCTTGAGTTGGCTATTGGAATCTACTGGGAGAAGCCGCCAGAGTGCTCCTAACAGGTTCCCCTTAACTTCCCCAGAAGGAAGCTGGATATGACTGGCTTGGTACCACTGCCACCTCTCTGCCTGTGCATGTTCATAACAAAACAAGGAGGCTTAGGCAGCTGCCAAGCGAGGAGGTGGAGGCAGAAGCAACTGCTGCCAATGGCAGCTCCAGAGCACTAACAGAGAGGCAACTCCAGCCCTTTCCTGTGCAGGACCTAGAAAGGAGGAGTGCTGAGCTTCCACCTGGGCAGGTGCCTCCTGTCTGCTCACCTGTCCCCAGACTTCACTATTGCTGTTTCACAGTGGATGCAAGGGGAGAGATGTGGGGTAAACTGCCAGACATTATTTATCTCTTCCATTAAACATCACTGAGCAGGGGAGCATGGAGAGGGGTTGGGGAACAAGCCTCTCTCATGCACTGAGCAGCATCTCGGCAGTTGATGACATTCACTGCTACTAGCAGGACTCTCTGCCCAACCTCAAGTAAGGCAGTTTAAAGTGCTTTTGTGTGACTTGTGAAAGTGTTTTTTCAGGTGGAGCATACTCCATTTTTCTTGCTTCGTGTGACACTGATGGACTAAAGCTGATTTCATGAAATCGAGGATAAAATCAGAAATGCCTGTGAACGCGTTTTCATGTAGATCGGGCCCAGCTCTGCTGGATCAAGTCTTATCTATTATCTAGATAGTTGTGTTGCACTAAATGCAGTGTTAGCTGTGATGGGTTCAAATCCTTACATGGCCTAATGCTCAGCTGAATGTCTTTCAGACTACTATATATAGAGCCTGTTTGTGGAATAATAGAGAAAATGTGTGAACTCTATGCAGATTGTGAACAGAAAATTTTATATGTAGTTGTAACATTTACCTCTTAATAAAGCTTTCTCATTTGTTTTTTTTAAATTACATGTGACAATTTAGACTATTTTGTCATGAAGTTAGAGGAAAATATAAAAATCCATATTAGTAGAATTTAAATGATAACATTTGTATGTTTTTTTTTTAAAAAACTATGGAACAGTACTTAAAAAAAATTATACTCTTTTCCAAAAGCACAAGAGGCGACTCTACACATGGACATCACCAGATGGTCAATATCGAAATCAGATTGATTATGTCCTTTGCAGCCAAAGATGGAGAAGCTCTATACAGTCAGTAAAAACAAGACCTGGAGCTGACTGTGGCTCAGATCATGAGCTTCTTATTGCAAAATTTCGGCTTAAATTGAAGAACGTAGGGAAAACCACTAAACCATTCAGGTATGACCTCAATCATATCCCTTATGAATATACAGTGGAGGTGACAAATAGATTTAAGGGATTAGACCTGATAGACAGAGTGCCTGAGGAACTATGGACGGAGGTCCGTAACATTGTTCAGGAGGCAGCAACGAAATCCATCCCAAAGAAAAAGAAATGCAAGAAAGCCAAGTGGCTGTCTGATGAGGCTTTACAAGTAGCTGAGGAAAGAAGAGAAGCGAAAAGCAAGGGAGAAAGGGGAAGATATATCCAACTGAATGCAGAGTTCCAGAGAACAGCAAGGAGAGACAAGAAGGCCTTCTTAAATGAACAATGCAAAGAAATCGAGGAAAACAATAGAATGGGAAAGACTAAAGATCTTTTCAAGAAAATCGGAGATATCAAGGGAACGTTTTGTGCAAAGACGGGCATGATAAAGGACAAAGAAGGCAGGGACCTAACAGAAGCAGATGAGATTAAGAAGAGGTGGCAAGAATACACAGAAGAACTATACAGGAAAGATCTGAATGTCCCCGATAGCCATGATAGTGCGGTCACTGAACTTGAGCCGCACATCCTCGAGAGTGAAGTCAAGTGGGCCTTAGGAAGCATTAGTAACAACAAAGCTAGCGGTGATGACAGTCTTCCAACTGAGCTATTTAAAATCCTAAAAGATGATGCTGTTAAAGTGCTGCACTCAATATGCCAACAAATTTGGAACACTCAACAGTGGCCACAAGACTGGAAAAGGTCCATTTACATTCCAATTCCAAAGAAGGGCAATGCCAAAGAGTGTTCAAACTACTGTACAATTGCGCTCATTTCACATGCCAGCAAGGTTATGCTCAAAATCCTACAAGCTAGGCTTCAGCAGCATGTGAACCGAGAACTACTGGAAGTACAAGCAGGGTTTCGAAGAGGCAGAGGAACTAGAGATCAAATCGCCAACATTCGCTGGATCAGGCCCTACAGGAGAAGCCACCACCACCGGGGAAGAGGCGTGCCCGCTACTGCCGGGCCTGCTGCTGCCACCGCAACCACCACCACCACCACCACCAGGCCTTCCCCGTGGACTTCTGCCTGGTAGACCGCCAGTCCCTGCAGGACCAGGCCCCCAGGTACCGAGCCAGCTGTGCTGCTTCCACCTGCCCCTCCCTGGAGGGGCTACATAAGCTGGCTGGCTGAGGTGGCCTGGGAGAACCTGGGCCTGCAGGAGAAGCCACCACCACTGGGGAAGAGGTGTGCCTGCTGCTGCTGCCGCCGCCGCCGCTGCCGCCGCCACCGCTGCCGCCGCCGCCACCACCACCACCACCACCACCACCACCACCACCAATGCCAGGCCTTCCCCACGGACTTCTGCCTGGCATTATTTTTAAGGGGATTTTTTAATTGTTGTTGTTGTTGTTTTTTAATTTCTGGGGGATTCTGTTGTGTTTTTAGGGGTGGGTAGCCTGCCTGATAGGCGGGAGCAAGGGGGCATTTGTCCACCTGATGGAGGCAGTGGGGGGAGTGTTGGGGGCCAGAACATACTGAGGCTGGGCGGCAGGTGCTGGCAGAGCACTAGGGGCAGGCCATGCCAGGTAAGGGAACAAGGGGGAGATGTGTAGTATCTGTCCCCTGCTCCAGGCCTGTCCAGAGCCAAAGGATGGTTGGGGGAGGCATGACTCCATCTTCTGGCCTTCGTTTGCTGCTCTGCAATGCCAGGTCTGTTACCCACAAAACCTCCCTCATCCATGACATGATCCTGGACGAAGGTGCAGACCTGGCATGTATTACGGAGAACTGGCTGGCCGAGGCTGCTGCTCCAACTCTTGCAGCCATGTGTCCAGCCGGATTTTCGTATGCACAGCAGCCGAGGGCTGGGGATCGGGGAGGGGGAGGGGCTGTTATCTACTGAGAAACCTTAGTCTTCACCAGACCCCCTCTCCGGGAGACCGAGTATGCTGAGTGCATGTACTGGAGGTTGGGCCCGAAGGGCAGTCTGGGGATTCTGCTCGTGTACCGTCCACCCCGCTGCACAACTGACTCCCTGGCCGAGGTGCTTGAGGTGGTCTCTGATGTGCGTGTACAGCCCCCTAACTTATTGGTGTTGGGGGGCTTTAATGTACATTTGGAGGCCTTCCTCACAGGAGCACCTCGGGACTTCATGGAGACCATGGCTTCCTGGCAGCTGCACCATATTCTAACTGGGCCCACCCATGTAGCCGGTCATGCACTAGACCTTGTGTTTGTTTCTGGAGAAGCGGGGAGTGATCTGGAAGTCGGGAGTTCCACCACCCCCTTGTCATGGTCAGATCACTATCTGGTGACGTTAGGTTTCTCGGTTCCACAACCCCTCCGCAGGGGTGGAGGACCCATTAAAATGGTCCGCCCCAGGCGTCTTATGGATCCAAATGGATTCCTGAACACGCTTGGGGATTCTCTGGGGCACGCCACGGCCACTCGGTCGAGACCCTGGTGGGTGGCTGGAATGCTGCAATCACTGGGGCATTAGATCAGGTTGCTCCGAAATGCCCTCTCCCCCTGAACAGGGCTCGGACTGCACCATGGTTCAATCCGCGGTTACAAGCTCTGAAACAGGAGGTGAGACGGCTAGAGCACCGGTGGCGGACGTTTTGCTCTGAAGACGATCAGACACGGGCTAGAGCTGTATCTTCAGCCTATCACGTGGTGGTGAAGGCAGCAAAAAAGGAATATTATGCTGCCTCTATCGCGTCTGCAGAGTGCTGTCCCAGGAGGCTGTTCCAAGTGGTCCAGAGCCTGGTCGGTCCTGTGGCTCCGGAACCACTGGATGCCTCCCTTGAGGAGGGAGTGATGTCATCAGCCCTCAAAGAGGCAGTGATAAGACCGCTCTTAAAGAAGCTCTCCTTGGATCCTCAAGTTCTGAACAACTTTCGCCCAGTCTCAAATCTGCCATTTTGAGGCAAGGTGACTGAGCGGGTGGTGGCGATGCCGTTGAAGGCACACTTGGAAGAAACCAATTATCTAGACCCATTTCAGTCGGGCTTCAGGCTTGGGCATGGGACAGAAACGGCCTTGGTCGCCTTGGTGGATGATATGAGGAAGGCTCTGGATAGGGGTGAATGCTCCTTCCTTGTTCTCCTGGACCTCTCAGCGGCTTTTGATACTGTTGACCACGGTATCCTCCTGGACCGCCTGGAGGGGTTGGGCATTGGAGACACCGTATTGCGGTGGTTCCGGTCCTTCCTCTCCGGCAGGTACCAGAGGGTAGCACTGGGAGAGGAGGTTTCGGACCCATGGCCACTCACTTGTGGGGTGCCACAGGGTTCCATCCTCTCCCCAATGCTATTTAACATCTATGTGAAGCTGCTGGGGGCTATCATCAGGATGTTTGAGGTACTTTGTCATCAGTATGTGGATGACACGCAGCTCTACCTCTCATTCAAATCTTCACCAAGGCTGGCCATAGAATCCCTGTCTAAATGTCTGGAGACGGTGAGTGGCTGGATGGGGAGGAATGAGCTGAAGCTGAACCCTGACAAGACCGAGGTACTTTTGGTGGGAGACAAGAGGAGGCTGGGGGATGTTGACCTGGTGTTGAATGGGGTACGGCTACCCTTGAAAGACCAGGTCCGCAGCCTGGGGGTCATTTTGGACTCCCAGCTGTCCATGGAGGCTCAGGTGTCAGCTGTGAGCCAGACAGCGCTGTATCAACTCCATCTGATACGCCGGCTGTGCCCCTTCCTTCCTGACCATCTACTCCCATCAGTAGTACATGACCTGGTCTCCTTTTGTTTAGACTACTGTAATGCGCTCTACGTGGGGTTACCCTTGAAGACAGTTTGGAAGCTGCAGCTGGTACAGAACGTGGGGGCTCACCTGATTAAAGGCAGCCGCCGGCAAGATCACATCACTCCAGTGCTGAAGGAGTTGCACTGGTTACCAGTTGTTTTCCGGGCCAAATTCAAGGTGTTGGTTTTGACCTTTAAAACCCTATATGGTTCCGGCCCAGCCTATCTTAAGAAGCGCCTCCCGCAACACCAGACAGGCCACTTAACAAGATCAGCCTCGGATGGCCTTCTCTCTGTCCCATCAGCCAGGACAGCTAGAGTGGTGGGGACGAGGGAGAGGGCCTTTTCTGTGGTGGCCTCCACTCTGTGGAACTCCCTCCCTAAGGAACTCCGTCATGCTTCCGCCGTGCATTAAAAACGTGGTTGTTCAGGCAGGCATTTAGAGTGGGTTAGGGTATTTTAGAAAATGTTTTTATTGTAGAATTCTATTGTTTTAAACTGTTTTATTATATGTTGTACATCGCCCAGAGTGGCTGGGTGACCAGCCAGATGGGCGATTAATAAATTTAATAAATAAAATAAAAAATAAAATAAATAACTCATGGAGAAAGCAAGAGAATTCCAGAAAAATGTCTATTTCTGCTTCACTGACTACGCTAAAGCCTTTGATTGTGTGGGTCACAACAAATTGTGGCAAATTCTTAAAGAGATGGGAGTACCAGACCATCTTACCTGTCTCCTGAGAAACCTGTATGAGGGTCAAGAAGCAACATTAAGTACCAGACATGGAACAACCGACTGGTTCAAAATTGGGAAAGGAGTATGACAAGGCTGTACGTTGTTGCCCTGCTTATTTAATTTATATGCAGAGTACATCATGAGAAACGCCGGGTTGGATGAATCACAGGTCGGAATTAAGATTGCCGGGAGAATTATCAACAACCTCAGATATGCAGATGATGCCACCCTAATGGCAGAAAGTGAAGAGGATCTCAAGACGCTCATGTTGAGGGTGAAAGTGGAGAGTGCAAAAGCTGGTTTGAAACTCAACATTAAAAAAACGAAGATCATGGCATCTGGCCCCATCACTTCCTGGCATATAGAAGGGGAAGAAATGAAAGCAGTGACAGATTTTACTTTCTTGGGCTCCAAGATCACCGCAGACAGTGACTGCAGCCATGAAATTAAAAGATGCTTGCTCCTTGGAAGGAAATCTATGGCAAACCTAGACAGCATAGTAAGAAGCAGAGACATTACCTTGCTGACAAAGATTCGTATAATCAAAGCTATGGTTTTCCCAGTAGTTACGTATGGCTGTGAGAGCTGGACTATAAGGAAGGCTGAGCGCTGAAGAATTGATGCTTTCAAACTGTGGTGCTGGAGAAGACTCTTACAAGTCCCCTGGACTGCAAGGAGGTCAAATCAGTCAATCCTAAAGGAAATCAACCCTGAGTGTTCATTGTAAGGACAGATACTGAAACTGAACTCAAATATTTTGGCCACCTAATGCGAAGAGAAAACTCCCTGGAAAAGACCCTGATGCTGGGAAAGATTGAAGGCAAAAGGAGAAAGGGATGGCAGAAGATGAGATGGCTAGATAGCATCATCGATGCAATGAATATGAACTTGAGCACACTCCGGGAGAGAGCGGAGGACGGGAAGGCCTGGCGTGCTATGGTCCATGGGGTCACGAAGAGTCGGACACGACTTAATGACTAAACAACAACAGGAGAAAGATTAACACATGAAGAACTGCATTAAAAAGGCCACATTATGCTCAGCTCAAGTGTTGCTTTATATCCTTGAAACTGGGCTTGATATAAACCAACCCCACCATTCCTTGTCCCCAGATTGAAAAAAGGTAAAATTACAGAATATGGGCCACTCCCCTGTGAGCCATTTAAAACCTTTTAATAAGACTGACCAATGCTTCTGGTTTTGTCTAACGTTGTAGATCACTTTGTTATCCATGCCCTCTTCTGCTACTCCCACATTCTTTCTCTCCCCACCCTCATCTGTCATTCACTTTGGCCTAAAGTTATGGCAAACAAATAAAACCTTGCTGTGTTAGATGCAAGAAGCCTCAACACTGAAATCCATTTTGCATTTCACATTCCTTGAACAAACAGCAAGTTAGACTACACATCAGGAAGGTGAAACAACTCAGTGAACTACCTATAGCCAACCAGAGAGCCAATTAATAGTTTCTCGCAATGCCTGGCATTAGTCCAGGCATTGCAAGGGTGAGGAGAGTGGAGAGTGTGCTGGCTGCAGCTAAGTGGCTTTGTGTATTAGTAGAGGCAGGATTACATAAAATCAAAGAGCCCACCTCATCCTTCATCTGCCTGGACTGCTACTCTGGCATCTATTAGATACCCAACTGCAATTTAAACACCATATCAAAATGTGTAGACTTTTTGCCATGTTATGGACCTTGACAACATAAAAAAAGCAATCAGCTACATGGAATCAGGAGTAACATTCATGGGATGGGAAGCAAGTTCTCTGCATGCCATGTTTTGGACTACATGTGATTATTCCCCAAGAGCACCTATATCTCTGGCTATTATGAGCTATAAGTATCCACAACTAATACTTAAAAAACTTCTTTATTTGTAATTTAATCTAGAAAACATTCTTGAGCAGGGATAGGCAACTACAAGTCCCACAATCCTTAACCACTGGCCATGCTGGCTGGGGCTTATTGTAGTCCAAAACACCTGGAGGGCACCAGGTTGCCTACCCCTATCCTAGAGTATATTTTGCACTGAATCTCATCCTCCTTCGTCCCTGAAATTTGAGATGGTGCCCCTGAAAAGCTGCAGAAAGACTGGATCACCAATTTGGTGGCAAGATGATAAATAACACTGACATTGAAATACTGATTACATCTCCTTTTGATTAGCAAATTCAGAATGCAGCTTTTGAGCCTGCAAATTTAACAGATCTATGAGTGCTTATTTAACTGCCCAAGCAATGCTTGAATCAATTACATTAATCTATTGTGTAATAATGAATCTAAATACGAAAGCCTTAGGGATGTGTGAAACCTGCCCTTTATTTCCATGGAGCTTTCTGCTTTTCCACTCCATAGTCTCAGATATCCACAAAACCATAATGGAATACCTTTGATATCCTTGCATCTAGGAACTGCAGGCATAAATCAGACACACATTCCAATGCACATCAGAATATGTATCTAAATGTAGGTGCTATCCATGGCTTTCAATAAGATATGTAAGTGAATGAACATTCAGATGCATTTCCTCATTCTTAAATTCTCTGGAAGTGTTTTCACATCCAGCAACCAATAATATTTTCCTTGTGGAATTACATAAAATCCAATAGAAAGTGGAGTCAGGGTCACTGTTTGCACTTGCAGCATTACAATATCTACAACAACGGAACCTCTTGGATGACTGTGACTTACCCAGAAGGCTTGTTGTATCGTTCCAGATTTTTTTCAGAACTTGAATGTACAAATAATGGGTTTTAGATCTTTAGAATTATGTTTCAATAAAAAGCAAATTTAGTATTATGCGCTTTTTTACAGTTATTAAAAGAAAATCATTAATATCATCCTGAATGCCAAAATTGACTTTTTCATAGCAACACCAACACATTCACTAAAAGATAAGGCAAACTCTTTAACTTCCATGCCATGTAAATGGTAAATACTTTGTACGAACTCACATGTTATTTGTGGTTACAAATTAGGCTCTATCCACCTACACTTTACCTTGGTCTTTCAACTTGACATTGGACTGGAGGTAGGGGAAGGTGTCTAGGCAGAAATTCATCTGCTACACCTCCCACGCACACACATATATTACAAAATCAATTTTTTGCATGACACATCTGTAAACTGGACAATGCTTCCCCATAGGCATCAGTTCAGCATATTGTACATCACCCAGAGAACTGTGGTTATTGGGTGGTTTAAAAGTACAGTAATAAATAAATAAATAAAATAGGCAGGTGGGTGAGCAGGTAGGCAGGCAGGCCAACAAGCAAGCAAGCATGTCACCACTGCCAATCCTACAGTTCTCTGCCATTTTCCTCCCTTTCCAAGGAATAGGAAGGAAGGAGCACAGAGAGGAGGAACCAATGGTGGAGACCAAGAGGCTATTGGAAGCACTTCCTGATAGTGTCAAAGAGCTTTGTATTCCACATGTGTTTATTTGTGTCACAGTTTACTATAAAATTTGAACTATTACGTGCACTTTCATGTGACTTTCAAATTTGTTCAGTTTTCATGCTAATGCAAACATACCGAATTTTGCACTTTCAAAACAATATATGAGCCAAAACTCAGTTATCCTTTCAAAGTTGCATGTCTTAAAAATTAAGTTTGGGACAAATTGAGTGTAAGATTGGAAAAATCAGAAACTGAAGCTCTGTGCAGACATTCGCCAGCTTGCATGTAGGGGGAAAATGGGGAGGACAACATGGGTGTTCAGGTGAATGTGCTTAGAGAGATCCTGTGATTGGAAACCCTAATAAGGCAGGTCTCACAATCACAGGACCTCCATAAGTGCATTCAGCTGAATATGATTACAGAGCCCTTTTCAGACCTTTATGCTAAACATGTGAAGGTCTAACCAGCACCTGGGTGCATGGGATGTTGGGGGCAGGGGTTACATGTGTCTCCACATCCCCCTGCCCACTTTTGCCCTACATGTGATCAGGCATAGGGCATGAGAGAAAATGAAACTAACAGATTAATCCATCCCTACTCATAATTCTAGGTTTTCCTGGATGAAGCTGGTTTTCTTGATCCCTTTCAATCTGATTTCTAGCATTTTGGATTATGTGGAGAGCCTCCACCAGTACAGGAGGCTATCCTCTTCAGAAAGTCACATTTAATAAGTAGCCAAAAATGATAACAGAAGAGGTGGAGCGAGCACACTTCCCCTCATTGTGTGTTTATTATTCCCAGATTTAGAACACCTGAATAGGGCTAAAATATCAGACTGATCCAGGGCTTAAATCCCTCCTGGAGCAGATTTGGGGGATGCACAAGGGGCTGCAGGGGAAAGAGAAAACCCCTTCTGCCAGAGTTCTCTGGCCCACTGTCATAGGGTCCCCACTGGATCCAAACCAGAGATCCTTTACTCATACAAAATTTCTTTGTTTGACTGAAGCATGTTTATATAACTTTTACTGGGGAGAGTGCAGATTCACATGGGATAATATAATAACGCTGAGAATTCATAGAATGCATTTGAAGAACTCCTCGCACTTCTCAAAACATTATCTTAACATTTAGCACAACACCCTTCAAGAAAGGCATTGTTAATCCCATCTAGAAAAGGAAAGTGGTGGAGAGGATTTTTGGCTTGCCTAAGAAAATCTAGCAACCATCTGTCTAAAACCACTAAGAAGCTTTTATGTAGTTTAAACATATTGCATGCTTACTTGTCATTTAATCATTATACATTTTAGGCTCACACAGTCTGTTTGAAAGATACTGGACAAGGGGTGGCTCAATCTGGGGTGCCTAGAAATCAGGTCCAAAACATAAGAACATTAGAAGAGCCATGCTGAATAAGACCAAAGGCCTATCTAATCCAGCATTCTGTTCACAATGGCCAACTAGCTGCCTGTAGAAAGTCCACAAGTAAATTTATTTATTTATTTATTTATTGCATTTCTATACTGCCCCATAGCCGAAGCTCTCTGGGAGGTTTACAAAAGTTAAAACAATAAATACAATATAAAAGTTTAAAAGCCATTTACAAAAAAGCACATAAAAGCACACAAACAATAAAAACAAACAACATATAACTAAAAACAACATTGAACTATCAGACATAACTAAAGACACATCCAGAACCAATTAAAACTCATCATATGCTGCCAAATGCCTGGGAAAAGGGATAGGTCTTAACCTGGCGCTGAAAAGATAATAATGTTGGCGCCAGGTAGACCTCATCAGGGAGCTTGTTCCACAGATGGGGGGGCACCACTGAGAAGGCCCTCTCCCTCGTTGCTGCCTTCTGAGCTCCCCTTGGAAGAGGCACTTGGAGAAGAACCTTAGATGCTGAACGTAGTGTATGGGTAGGTTCATTTTGGGAGAGGTGTACCATCAGGTATTGCAGTCCCAAGCCATGTAGGGCTTTATAGGTTAAAACCAGCACCTTGAATTGGGCTTGGAAGTGTATAGGCAGCCAGTGCAAGCAGGCCAGAGTCAGTCTTATATGTTTGGACCTTCTGGTAGGGATGGCAGAGAATTTCTCCCCGAAACTTCGGGGGGCCGAGCGCCAACGTGTTCGGCCCGCCGAACAAGTTTCGGGGAGAAATTCTCCGCACCCCCCCGCACCCCCCCGGGACGGGACTTACCTTTACCGAATGTCCCTCCCAGCGGCGGGTCCGGCCGGCGGTTCGGCGGGTGTTCGTCCGGGGTTGGAGCAGCAGCCGGTCTTTCGACCGGCTGCCGCCACCGCCATTCCAATCAAAGAAAAAAAAAAACGCCCCTGTGATAGGCTACGTGACAATTAACGTAGCCTATCACGGCTAGATTTGCAAAGTCAGCCGTGATAGGCTACATAAATCGTCACGTAGCCTATCACGGGTGACTTTAAAATAACAACAAAAAAAGCGCGTACGGATAATGGCGGCCCCCATAGGGAGCCGCCATTCCCATTCCTTATTTGGTCGCTGTAGTCTACGTAAATCTTTACGTAGACTCCGGCGAAAATAAGGGCAATGCTATTTGCGTTGCCCCTATTTTCGCCAGAGTCTACATAAAGATTTACGTAGACTACAGCGACCAAATAAGGAACGCGAATGGCAGCTCCCTATGGGGGCCGCCAGTTGCGTATGCGCTTTTTTTTTTTTTAAAGTCACCCGTGATAGGCTACGTGACGATTAACGTAGCCTATCACGGCTGACTTTGCAGATCTAGCCGTGATAGGCTACGTTAATCGTCACGTAGCCTATCACGGGGGCGTTAAAAAAAAAAAAAACTTTTGAGTTTGCGGCCGGGCGAGGCGGGAAGCCTCCCCCCCCGGCCTGAATTTCGGCCGGGCGAGGCGGGAAGCCTCCCCCCCCGGCCTGAACTTCGCGGGGGGAGCAGCGAAGCGCCTCCCCCCCACCGCGAACAAGCTTCAAGGACAGGTAAGTGACTTTCATCCACCCCTACCTTCTGGTCCCTGTTAGCAATCTGGCTGCTGTATTTTTCATGAGCTGCAGCTTCTGATCCATCTTCAAAGGCAGCCCCACACAGAGTGCATGAGTGCAACAACACCCACACACACTTGTGTTGCCCAGCAACTTGTATAAAAAGGCATTCTATTTTTGAATCTGGAGGCAACATACAGCAATCATAACCAGAAGCCATTTATAGCCTTATCTGCCATGGATTTGTGCAGCACCTTACTTCCTGCACCACCGATGCTCTGCCATCTCTACACAACTCTAGCAGACTAAGCTTCATGCACCTAGTGTTCCATCTAGGCTGTACTTCCAGCCTGCCTGGACGGTCTGGTGATCTCCAAGGATCAACCCCAATACACCAGGGATGGGGAACGTGTGGTCCTCGAGATGTTGTTGGACTGCAACTCCCATCATCCCTGTAGATAAGTTACAGTTGTGCTCTCAGGCATTGGCTTAGTTTGTACGCAACAGTAACCCAGTTTTGTTTTTTAATCCAAACCCAGAAATCTGGCTTGCCTTCCACAATGAGCCAGAGATGTAATCCAAGAACAAACCCTGGGTTACAATTCTGGCTTGTTGGGTGAGAGACAAGCCAGAGTTCCAGGCAGGGATGTTTAGCCACTCCCACTGGCAGGAGGAGCTAAGCAGGAGTAATTGAGCCTCCAGCATTAGCACACTAGCTTGCTCACAGTAACTCAGGGTTACCACAGTATGCGACCAAGCCATTGTGGCCATTTCTATGAAATGCAAACTCATCTTTTCTGCTTAATGCCTTCCTCAGTACTCCTGGCTTCTATACACTTGCCCCACTCTCTTATGGTTATAAGAATTAATGTTCCTAAGATGCTCACTTTTCAAAATCTATTTTGTTATCTGTAAGCTAGTGCTTATTAAAAGTAATCCTGAATAGTGGGCACCTGTGTTAGCAAAATTATTCTCTCATATTAATACCATGGGAATCTTCCCTGAAGGATGGAATTTGAGCATAATATTTCCAGTTCACAAGAAAGGAGATAAAACCTCAGAACTATAGGCCAATTAGTTTACTAGATGTCAGCTCTAAGAAATATAGTCGTTTCCTCCTCTAGAAGTTGTCAGCCTGGGAAGATGAAAATAGTATTTTATACCAGGAACAAGTTGGGTTTAGGAAAGACCATAGCACTGTGGACCAGATCTTTGTTTTGCACCATTTAATTTATAAATATACGACTGGTCCTTCTAAAAGGCTCTTTGCTGCTTTCATTTACTTCTCCTCAGCCTTTGATTCAGTCAATAGGGGTCAATTGTGGGATAAGTTTGGAGAGACCAATATTAATAAGAGATTGTTATTCCTAATTCGGGAATTTTATACAAACACAACTATGAGGGTAAGGGTAAGCACAGATGGGAGATTGTCAGAAGAAATCTGTACAACCAAAGGAGTCAAACAAGGTTGCTTGTTGGCACCGCATTTGTTATTAATAACGTTGTAAATGTGTTAAATTGCCCAGAGCACTTCCCTCCCACAGATGACTTGGACCTGCTCTCCATGAACAAAATTGGGCTAAGGAGAAGTCTGGACAAACTTTACGAATTCTGCCTAATGGAACAGTTCACAATTAACTATGTTAAATCCAAAGTGCTGGTCTTTCGTAAACGTTCCCCCAGGTACAACTGGAGGCTAGATGGAAATAAGATAGAGCAGGTTTCCTCCTTCAAATACCTGGGTGTATATTTGATGAGACAAGTTCTTGGAAGATTCAGCTCCAGAACATTAAAATAACAGCACAGCAGACAACTCGAGCTATCTTGAAATTTTTCTACTCGCTGGTGGTGCCAGCACTTTAAGTGTTCCTTGGGAAAGCTGTTGCTCAAATCCAATATGGGATTGAGATGGGGGGGGGGGTGTCAGGCTAACAATGTGAAGGAATTGGAGGCATGACAGAATAGGTTTTCAGATCCTTACTGGCAGTACCCCCAGGGACCCCAGCTCCCTTCCTCAGGACAGAGAAAGGCATGGTATCAGTAGGGGCTAGGGCTCAGAAGGCAGCCCTTCTATATTATAAGAGGGTCCTGGATATGCCAGAAGATCACCTCCCCAAGCTTTGCTTAAGAGAACAAATGAAGAAGGGTGTCTGGGCTAAGTCATGCCAAGAGTTGCTAACATCTACAAACCTACCAGAAATTTTTTATAATACTGGGAGCCAAAAACAAATTGAGGGATTGGATTTATGGAATAGATAACAGGCAGGACCTAGATCTAATTAAATGTTCAAACTTTTCTCAGTGGTATTATTTATTTAAAACAGATCATGAAAGAGCTCAATACCTGCAAACTCTTACTTTTGCTTCTTTGAGAACCTCATTTACAGAATTACGCTTTCAAACCATGTCCACAGCATTCTTGGATGGAAGATATAGGCATGTTCCAAGAAACCTAAAGTTCTGTATCTGTGGCATGGGAGAGGTACAGGATATCTCACATTATTTATTGTACTTTCATTTATATCAAAACCCCAGGGAGAGATTCCTGGGCCAGATTTTGGCAGAATTACAGGGTAAAAGTATCTACGTGAAGATTTGTTGGTTACTGTCAGACTGCAACCCTTATGTTACACACAAAACAGCTCTGTTTGCTAAGGCTGCAAAACATATTCATGCCAACACTCTGAATGCTATTGCAGTGGCCTATGCAGGTGATTCATTAACCTGATTCTGTTTACCTTCTGTCATTATAGGATATTTTAAGTTATGTTGCTTATAATGGCTATTAGTCAAATACAATAAAATGTTCAGACTCAGAATAAAATGCAAACTCTTCCTTTCTGCTTAATGCCTTCCTCAGTACCCCTGGCTTCTATACACTTGCCCTATTCTCTTATGGTTATAAGAATTAACATTCCTAAGATGCTCACTTTTCAAAGTCTATTTTGTTACCTGTGCGGAGATGACAGTATTCCAGCTGAGCTATTTAAAATCCTAAAAGATGATGCTGTTAAAGTGCTGCATTCAATATGCCAACAAATTTGGAACACTCAACAATGGCCGCAAGACTGGAAAAGGTCACTTTACATTCCAATTCCAAAGAAGGGCAACGCCAAAGAGTGTTCAAACTACCGCACAATTGCGCTCATTTCACATGCCAGCAAGGTGATGCTCAAAATCCTACAAGCTAGGCTTCAGCAGTATGCGAACCGAGAATTACCGGAAGTACAAGCTGGGTTTCGAAGAGGCAGAGGAACTAGAGATCAAATCGCCAACATTCGCTGGATCATGGAGAAAGCAAGAGAATTCCAGAAAAACGTCTATTTCTGCTTCACTGACTATGCTAAAGCCTTTGATTGTGTGGATCACAACAAACTGTGGCAAATTCTTAAAGTGATGGGAGTACCAGACCACCTTACCTGTCTCCTGAGAAACCTGTACGAGGGTCAAGAAGCAACAGTAAGAACCAGACATGGAACAACCGAGTGGTTCAAAATTGGGAAAGGAGTACGACAATGCTGCATATTGTCACCCTGCTTATTTAACTTATATGCAGAGTACATCATGAGAAACGCCGGGTTGGATGAATCACACGTCGGAATTAAGATTGCCGGGAGAATTATCAACAACCTCCGATATGCAGATGATACCACCCTAATGGCAGAAAGTGAAGAGGATCTCAAGAGCCTCTTGTTGAGGGTGAAAGAGGAGAGTGCAAAAGCTGGTTTGAAACTCAACATTAAAAAAACTAAGATCATGGCAACTGGCCCCATCACTTCCTGGCATATAGAAGGGGAAGAAATGGAAGCAGTGACAGATTTTACTTTCTTGGGCTCCAAGATCACCGCAGACGGTGACTGTAGCCATGAAATTAAAAATCGCTTGCTCCTTGGGAGGAAAGCTATGGCCAACCTAGACAGCATAGTAAGAAGCAGAGACATCACCTTGCCGACAAAGGTCCGTCTAATCAAAGCTATGGTTTTCCCAGTAGTAATGTGTGGCTGTGAGAGCTAGGGATGGCGGAGAATTTCTCCCCGAAACTTCGGGGGGCCGAGCGCCAATGTGTTCGGCCCCCCGAACA
Organism: Heloderma suspectum; assembly: GCF_057233095.1. Taxonomy (NCBI): domain Eukaryota; kingdom Metazoa; phylum Chordata; class Lepidosauria; order Squamata; family Helodermatidae; genus Heloderma; species Heloderma suspectum. The sequence continues at coordinate 71,438,219 of NC_139460.1, read as the reverse complement.
AGTTTCGGGGAGAAATCCTCCGCACCCCCCCCGCCCCCCGCACCACCCCCCCCGGGACGGGACTTACCTTCACCGAATGTCCCTCCTGGTGGCTGGTCCGGCCGGCGGTTCGGCAGGTGTTCGAGCGAGGCAGGAGCGGCAGCCGGTCTTTCGACCGGCTGCCGCCGCCGCCATTGCAATGAAAGGAAAAAAAAAAAAACGTCCCCTGATAGGCTACGTGACGATTCACATAGCCTATCACGGCTAGATTTGCAAAGTCAGCCGTGATAGGCTACGTGAATCGTCATGTAGCCTACCACAGGTGACTTTAAAAAAAAAAAGAGTGTACGGATAATGGCGGCCCCCATAGGGAGCCGCCATTCGCGTTCCTTATTTGGTCGCTGTAGTCTACGTAAATGTTTACGTAGACTACGGCGACTAAATAAGGAACGCAAATGGCGGCTCCCTATGGGGGCCGCCATTCGCGTACGCGTTTTTTTTTTTTTTTTAAAGTCACCCGTGATAGGCTACGATTCATGTAGCCTATCACGGCTGACTTTGCAGATCTAGCCGTGATAGGCTACGTTAATTGTCACGTAGCCTATCAGGGGGCGTTTTTTTTTTTTTTTTTTTTTTACTTTCGCGGCCGGGCGAGGCGAGGCGCCTCCTCCCCGGCCTGAATTTCGGCTGGGCGAGGCGGGAAGCCTCCCCCCAGGTCTGAATTTCGGCCGGGCAAGGCGGGAAGCCTCCCCCCCGGCCTGAACTTCGCGGGGGGAGCAGCGAAGCGCCTCCCCCCCACCGTGAACAGCCTTCGACGACAAGTAAGTGACTTTCGTCCACCCCTAGTGAGAGCTAGACTATAAGGAAGGCTGAGCGCCGAAGAATTGATGCTTTCTAACTGTGGTGCTGGAGAAGACTCTTATGAGTCCCCTGGACTGCAAGGAGGTCAAATCAGTCCATCCTAAAGGAAATCAACTCTGAGTGCTCATTGGAAGGACAGATACTGAAGCTGAAGCTGAAATATTTTGGCCACCTAATGCGAAGAGAAAACTCCCTGGAAAAGACCCTGATGCTGGGAAAGACTGAAGGCAAAAGGAGAAGGGGACGACAGAGGATGAGATGGCTAGATAGCATCACCGATGCAATGAATATGAACTTGAGCACACTCCGGGAGAGAGCGCAGGACAGGAAGGCCTGGCGTGCTATGGTCCATGGGGTCATGAAGAGTCGGACACGACTGAATGACTGAACAACAACAAAGTGCTTATTCCATCCAAGAAATTGTCTGAAAGTCATTTCATAAATAACATTTTATACTTGGATTCCAATACTAGAATACAAAAAACATATGTATCATATTAAAGTGTACGCATGTGTGAACTGAACTCTTTACTTCAAAAGAAATGTGAATGGTGACTGCAAAAGTAAAGGAGTGGCCCTATGTTTATATGTATTTCGAAGGGAAATGCTGATATGTACATATGTGAACCCATGGACATGTATGCAATACATGTGAACTTTGGACTTGTGTATAGAACCTTAGCATGGCAGATCTCATTTGAGAGTGGTGCATATGATGTGAGGCATGTGAACATCCTGGTAACACCTTATATATCAAATTTTTAATATTTAATATTACTTTTTTAATAAGTCTTCTAGAACACTTTCTGAAGCTGATGAATTCTGGAATGAAGACTACAGATGAAGCCCAAATATATTTGCGCTTTGAAAAAGAAGATTTATTTATTTGCTGTATTTGATTCCACTTTTCAGACAATTGTTTTCTCCCATCAGTCAAAAAAGGACAGAGAGAGAGAGAGGGAGAGAGAGAGAGGGAGAGATCCTGCCAGTAGGCTTATGAACTAAAAAGACAAAACACATGACACACAAGAGAAGGGGAATGAAGGAAAAAGGTAGAGGAGGGAGATCAGTTCTTCAAGATCAGAACAAAGTGGTGAGCAGCAAACAGACATACTGAGTTTGGGCTAAGCTGGTCTTTGCTTGCTTGCTTGCTTGTATTCTTGTACTGAATAGCAATTGGTGGCTATTGTTCCTTTGGTCTGAGTGTGCTTCCCTCCCCTCCCCAATTCTAGGGATTATTCAGTTGGGAGACTGAGTAGGATCAATGATAATAATCTAGAGTTAGAAGACTAATTCTTAGTGACTTTCACTGAGAATTAGAATACTCTTAAGAGATTCTTTTTAGAACAAATATCTTCAGGGGAGGCTGGTGGCTCTTACGTCATTGGGGCAATGAATCCGTTCTGGGCTTCAGACAGAACCAGTCAGAACTCTTAAGGAGCTATCCAAAGTGCTGAACCCTATCCATAACATGGGTTCAGCAGCTTGGATAGCTCCGCTGTAGTTCTGACTGGTTCTGACTGAAACCCTGAGAGCATTCACTGCCCAGTGACATAGGAGCCACCAGCCTCGACTGAATATCACATTTATTTATTGAGTATTTGCATGACTACATTTGATCCCCTAGTTCTATATGCTCTTTAAGTCTTCAGTCCTATACATACTTACCTGGGAATAAGTCCCACTGAACTCAATGGAACTTCTGAGTAGACAATGCACTCTTAAGCATCTACTACTAAAATTCAATGTCATTGAAACTCTTCATTGGGATATGACTGTCTCACACACAGTTTTGCAAAACCACGGTAGTATTTAACTGTGTCATTCCACTAGTACAAACAACTTTGCATTAGCAGAAACTATGCACAAGAGAAGAATCCACCCAAAGTTATGTTTGTGCAAATGCAGTGGTACAACTGATTATACAACTGTTGGCACAAAAGGTTCTGCAAGTGGTTCTGCAAGTGACTATGTAACCAGTTGTGTAAGCAGTTGTGCAGCCAGTTGTACAAGCATAATGGGCAAGCACTTGTGCAATGGAAAGATTCACCAGAGCTTTGCTAGCACTAGTTAAGCTTGCAGAATGACACCATTGGATGCTGTCCCATAGTAAAACACAATGACTGGGTTCAAATGACACATCGCAGCATGTTGTGCATTATTTAACCCACGATGAGCTGCAGCACTCAGGGGTTGTGTTGAGCAAATCTGGAGAGCATGGATTATGTGAGGGTTAAACAATACTCACATAACCTGCAGTCTGTTTTAGAGTTATGCAAGGACCGTTTAACCTCACATAACCCACACTCATGGGATACATGGAAGGAGCCTCCTCAAAGTTTGTTGTACAATCGGGCGTACCCTGGTAACGATGCATTGCACCGGCTAATCCTTCTACCACCTGATCGAACTGCAGCTCGGCGGTGTGGCAGTGGCTACATTTTGGTGGAGCGGAGTTTGGTCTGGACACGACACGACCACGACAACCCATGCTCATCAGGTTCGCATGGCACAATGCCTGTGTGAGGGCTGCACATTCAAAATGACAGCTGTACGCACCCCGCATGTGCCACAGCCTCACCTGTCATGTCGTGTGAACATCCCCAGCGAAAAATATGGACAAAGAAGAAATCTAGACTTGTACCTTGATATTTAAAATAGAAGAATGACCCTCAGCAAAGAGATAAGCTACACTTTAAGATTTATTCCAGGGGCAGCATTTAAAGGTGATCCTAACAACTGCAGGACAACTTTTTGCAGAAAAGCACATTATTATGCTTGTGTGGTGAGGATTAATGCCTGCTAGTGAAAAGTGGTCCTGTACCTTATCTTTCAGGAATCAGAAGCTCAACACATGTGGCCCATAACTACTGCAAATGAACAGATTAAATTATTTTTCCATGCCTTAATTTTAAGTTGTTATGTTTTGTTTACTTTGTAGAAACGTTTGCCTTTCTCCAATAAAATTTGTTTCTGCTTGCTGCACACATATTGCCTGCAAAGAACAAAGACCATGTATGATTGGTTAAGCATAATTCAGATAAATTAGAAACATACATTACAAAATAAATATATATAATAAACAGACCATTTACAGTTCCAAGCTCCTAATTCACCTTGACCCAAAGATCCAACGGATTATGTAAGTGCACAGTTTCCCCTGACATGACAGAGAATGGGGCAACCATGCTTGTTCTAAATTCCATACAGAATTTCTTCTGTGGCCTATCAGTAGTGCTTATATTCACTATGCAAATATGTTGAGGTCTAGGGTAATTTATATTACTTTCCCTGAGATAAATAAAATGTAGATTTTTAAGGATCACATCCATAATATTTTAGCACTAAACTGAGGTAAAACTTTTAACTGTTATATTTTCGTTTCAATGACTGAAGGACTGTGTGCAGTAACAGTGGAAGAAAAATGTTTCTGTCTTTATATAGGGAAGGAAAGATCAAAACTGGTACCATCTGACTGGAGAATAACTGCACAGTATAAAAATGCCCATTGGTCCTAAGTTTAAGTAGAGGTAGTGTGACACAACAAAACTGATTGGCTGGAGGGTTCTGACTGGAGCGAATATAGGGAGGCATCTGGGGGAGTCTGTCAAGAGATTTGTCTGGGGAGTTTTGCCTGAGGATTTATAAATACGAGGTGTCTTTGTGAGAGGCTGGGGAGCCTGAGGAATGCATCAGCCAGGAAGAACAACCATAAGACCAGGAAGCTAAGCTGAGAGTTGAGAGCATGTGAGGGAGAAGCTGAAGGAGGTCTGCAAGTGAGGAGAGGAAGACTCCTGGAGCAGCTTTCGGAGGGAAGTGCTGAAGCCTGAGTGTCAGCTGATGGTGGTGGCCTGAAGACAGAGCAGCTGCTGGACCAAACTGAAGACTTCAGGGAAAGCCTGGTGAACAGCCTTAAAGGAGAAAGTCACGACCTACCGGAGAGAAGACTGCCTTTCAAGCCCTCATTGCTAGGCCTCTGAGTTAACTGGGGTGGAACTTAATAGGGGAATTGGCTTAAGTTTGGTTGGGGTTAGGAACTGGGGCTTCTAACACCTGATTGGTGGTAAAAGTAACCCTATTTTAAAGTAGTAAGACAATATTAAAAGTTTTCTGGTTTAATTTACTTTTAATAAAATACTGTGTTCTTTGTTTTCTTTCCTGGTACCTCGTGATCTGTTTTGTCTCATGCCTTAACTACCTTAGAGAAAATAGTGTATTTTAAATAAAAGGGTGTAGTTTAATGGTGGCAGCAAAAGTGAAGGGAGGGATTTCCCAGTGGTGAGGGGTGATCCTCCACATTTGGAGTTAGTGGTGGTATTGCCAGGTTCTCCACACTCTGCCAAAAGAAGACTTGGACTGGAGTATTATTTATTTTACAAATGTCCACACTGCAGCTTCATCACCAAAGTTCTGAGGAGAGAGAATATAAAGATCCCAGGGAAGTCAATATAAAAGTATAAACACAAAATAATATAAGAGCAATAAAATTTTAAATAACTAAAAGTATAAAAATTCAAACTAGGAACAACCAACAAACAATCAATCTCAATCAACTTAGACTGAAACTGAACTTACAAGAATGTCAAGATATTATAAGGATGAAATCGTATGTATGTTTAGTCATGGCTGGCTGGGAGTTGTAGGACTTTTTTTTCTGTCTAAACATGCATAGGATTGCATCCTAAATCTTTGAAGTCTTTTAAAATGCCTGGGCAACCATGAACATTTTTAATTTGGTGCTGGAAAATATATAGAGTAGTACCTCCCACAGGAGGGCGTAACAAAGTTAGGGCACCACCACAGAAAAGGTCCTCTCTTGTAGATGCATTTGAGACTAGTATCTGAGACTAATACTAGACTAAGATCTGATCCACACACATAGACTGGGTTCACATGATGACCGCAGCTTGTTGTGGCTTATTTAAGCCATGACAGGCTGCGGTTCCTGCGGCCACCATCATAAATATTCAAGCTGTGCCTTGTCATGTTTTCTGAAAAAAGGGACTGTTATGTGAGAGTTAAACAACTCTCACAGAACCCATGGCCTGTTTTAGGATTATGTGAGAGATGTTTAACCCTTGCATAACCCATGGTCCATGGGTTCAGACAACACAACAAGCCACGATCCCCAGGTTTGGGTGACATGACAAGCTGTGGCTTGAACATTCAAAATGGCTGCCCACACAGTCCACAACCCACCTGTTTGATCTTGCAAACTGGCCCATAGTGATCATCACTGGATGTCTCCTATGAATTATCTGTATGAAAAAGTGTTGCTTTCACTTGTTGAATATTATGAAAAACTCTGGGGATTAATCTGTGCCATGCAAGTCGTCACTTAATGCCACAATGTTGATCATGCATGTGTAAATAAGCCCCAATTATTATGTGATTGATTTTATACTATTGTTTCATGCTCTATGTTAGCAACATTATGAAATATTGATTATGAGTTTCAAATTTATACATTTTGGAGTTTAAAAAATAAAGAGAAAAATATGAAGAATATATGCTATTTTCCCAATTACCCACTATGGAATAGGTTCCTAATCATCCTTGTTGATTTATTTATTTCTTCTCATTTACTGAAGCAACTTGCCCCACAAAATCACATTAAATTCTACTTAGGTGAAAAATTTCATTCAGCATCACTCACAAGAGCAAACAATAAAATCAATTAACTTTTTACTGGTGACATTATGCTAAAACAAAACAAATCCCAAACCTCAGGTGATTCTGATCACATAAACCTGCTGAAAAAGCTTTTACCCAATGAAGTCCAGTGTATGTTCTGAAATACAATTCTTGTCTAGAAATTATTGCAGAGCAAATAGAATTTTTTTATGTACATCAACTTGAATACATAAAATGAAATAACACTGTCAGAATTAATGAGCCTGAGAATGATTGGCACCAGGTGTTAATGCTGTTACATTAAGATTTGGGGGTATTTATTCAAAGAGAAACTAAATGTTGTGTCAACATATATCATATTCCTTCTTCCCCAGAATGGCTTGCCAGATCCTTAAAGGAGAAACGTTCTATGTCAATCACTCATTTCATTGATTCTATCATTCCATCTGTGTATCATCTCAAAATGAGTAAACCTGAGCCATAGCATACACACACTCTTTATTGGAATATTTTGAATAACTTTAGCAAGAGATAAAAATGATGTCCAGTACGAATGACATCTGCATAACAATATGTTCAAAGTGATACTTCAAACAGAGGGGAAGGCCATTGTGCATAAACTTTCTTTTGCTGCAGTGAGACTCTTTGTTACCATAGAGTAAAATGGACTTATTTGTGATGTCTGTGACAGCATGAAATCCAGGAATAAGGGTAACATTCGACTTCCACCTCCATTTTGTCCAGCCATGACACTCACTTGTCGTGCAATATTTTCTAATGAACAAGGTAAGAATAGCGTATGAGAACCACAGACAGATGGAAAGATAAATCATTTGTTAATCTTCCACAACTAAAACAACTTGGCTTGTTTCAGCACGATGGTTTTTGAGGTTTGGATGGCATTTTTGATACCCCAAAGCCCATGCCTGAAATGATGTCCCACCTGCCTGCCTTGCAGATAAGGAGAATTGCATGCTGAACATGTGGCAAATTAACTAGATAAAGAAGGGATGTCTGCATGGGAAAATCTATGCTACGTGTACCTTCCTTCAACTTCGTATTTAGCAAAACAAAAAAACAAAAACAACCACAAACAAACCAAGAAAAATGTCTCATACTGCTGTGGGATATTGTTCACTCTCTTGACCAGATTAGCTAGTTGATTAACAGGGATAATTTACTTCAGGATAGCATCTTGGCTGGGACTGAGTCTAAGGTCCTTATCAGGTCTGTATTTCTAGAACAATATATCATAGTGTGGAGAAACTGTATTTACCTGAGGTAAAAGTTTAATATATTCAAGTCCATTGTTTTATAATAAGGTCTGAAATATGAAGCAGTTAACTGTGAAAGGAAAAATGTATGTCTGTTACTATCGGCCTGAGCTAAAGCAGAGATATACTGTTTATCTGGTATGCTGGTTGTTTATCAGTTAATTGTTATTTTTGCCATTGAGAAGGAGATGTGTAGCTAGGTTTTCTGGCTATATATATATATATATATATGAAGGTAGAATCCAAATTGGTACAATCTGATTTGTAGTTACTGAACATTCTAAAGGTGTTTATTGGTCCTAGGTTTGAAAGAAGATGGCTTGAAGGAATGCTGGCACAATGAGGCTGATTGGCTGGAGTGCTCTGGCTGGAATGAATATAAGGAGCTGTGGACAGGCATCGTAGAATTCATCAAAGAGTGTCATCAAGGGTGTCTTTATGAGAGGCTGGGAACCTGAGGAAGATATCAGCCAGGAATAATAGCAGCTGCAGGCCCAGGAAGTCAAACTGAGAGCTGAGAGAACACAAGGCAGAAGATGGAGAACATCTGCAAGTTAGGAGAGGAAGATTCCAGGGGCAGCCTTTGGCAGAAGAGCTGAGGCCTGAGTATCAGCTGGTGGCAGTGGTCTGAAGATGGAGCAGCTGCTGGAAAAAACTGACTTTAGGGAAGTTTGGTGCACAGCATCAAGGGTTCCAGTTGGTAACCAAATCCTACTAGAGGGAAAGCTGCTTACTAAGTCCTCATTGCCAGGTCTGTGAGTTAACTGGGGTAGAGCTTGATAGTGGATTTGGCTTATGGTTGGTTAGGAAAAGGAACTAAAGTTTCCATATCTAGATTCTGGTGGTAACAATAACTTCATTAACCTTTTAAAGAAACAGTAACTATAATTAGAAAGTTATCTTGTTTATTACTTCTTAATTTGTTTTCCCACCATACCGTTGTACCTATGCTCAGCTACTTTGGGCATAAAAAGGAATTTAATAAATAAGAGGGTGGAAGTTTCATGTCGGCAGCAGAATTGTTAAAGAATAGGAATAAACGTGGGAGGGATAATCCCTTGAAAAATGTCTGTTTCTTGACATTTTTGCGGCAATGTGGAATGATCCTGAAATGTTCCATGCCTCACCAAGGTTTTGGTTTTTTAATTTTTTTAAAAAAATTATTTTTGGGCACATTTAAGGGTGGAACCCTCCCAGTGTGGCATGCATATTAAAAGAAAGAATATAAAACAGTAAAAATCTATAAAAACAGAAATTACAAAGACCAGCAGGCTGACAATACAATTAGGAAAAGGACAGTGAGAACAAGTGGTTCTTCAGAGCTTTCCAGAACACCTGCAAAGAAGAGGCCTGATAAACCCCCTATAGTAACTCATTCCAGAGAAGCAAGGCCACTACCAGAAGACCCTCTCCTTTGTTCTAATTGGCCTAATCAAGCTTGGCAATGGTCAAGTGAAAAAAGCCTCTGTTGAAGACGTCCGATCATGGGCAGCCTGGAATCAGTAGTTCAGCTATATACCTGAGCAGAAGATCCTGTTACCATCATGGAAGAAAGGAAACTGTATACATAGTATTTCCCCATGATAATAACATGATGATAATAATATAATATGTAAACGCAACATAGTTTGTGGATTGGCTACAAATATTTCTAGTTCTTTCATGTCCAAGCAAATAATCAAGGCGAGTATTGCTCAAGTACTGAGGACAAGTATTGAACAATTCTACAATAACTTGTTTTTCAGTGTGCAAGGGAGCAATCCTACCTGGATTGACTGTCACCTCCGAGCCCAGGGGCAACTGCCTATCCAGTGCAGGGCAGGAGGAATGGTGAGGAGTGGATTTCCTCCTCACTCCCCTTACCCTGCTTCCATGGCTAGACAGCCGATTTCAGCTATCTAGCTGTGGGACCTCGGAGTGCAGGAAGTGGCAGCCGGATGACACATAGGATGTCGTACCAGCATTTCTGACCGCCCCGCCCCTGGGAATGCCCCATTTTCACCAATCCGCACTGCCTACGAGGCGGTGTGGGAGGAGGTGGGGGTTGGTTCTCCGGGACCCGACCTCAGAGCACGGGCCCCGAGGTCAGTTCCTGGAAACCAACCTATCCAATGGCCGTCTAGCCACTGACTAGCGGCCATAGGATTGCGCCCTAAGGCTACAATCCTAAATCTACTTTATAGGGAGTAACTTCCACCTAATTTAGTGGGATTCATTCTGAGTAAACATTTATAGGATTATGCTTTTAATCATACTAACCTATGCCTTATTCTTAATGGAGTTTCTTACCACTGAATTATTTGCTAATGGAATGCTATCATACCTCAAGCATTCATATTTCTAAGTATAACTGCATCTAATTAATTCAACTAAAATTCCATCAGTAGTAAGTCTGTGAATTATAAATAATTCTGAGATCCTAGAATGTATAATTCTTACTTAAGAAATCTTTCTAAGGAAGAGAAACTAAAGGGAAGGATGAAAAGATGATATTTGCCATACATGAGAGACTGAAAGGTGCAATGACATGCCAAATTAATTTCACAGCATGCACCACTGCATGCGATTCATGAGAAATGTGTAGTAAATCTCTAGATGAGGATATTTATCTAAATATACTTGGGATGTTTACTTCTGTCACAGTTCTTGGATTAGTTAGTACAAATAGCCTCTTTTGACTACCAGTCTTATGGTTTTACCAGTACAGTTTGTGACTGACAAATCTATAGAACTCATACATTCATTTGGACACATCACCTTAGGGGAAATAATAACTGCTGTGATTATATAAAAGTTCAGAGGCTTGACTAATATAAACTTACACATTTAAATCAAATTAGTTATATATATATATATTAATCCAGCCTTTCAAGTTTACAGTTTACAAGTTGGTTAAGAAAACAGGCTAAAGCCCTAAACCAGGGGTGTGCAACATGTGGCCCTCAGGATGTTTTGGACTACGACTCCCAGGATCCCTCACCATTGGCTATTCTGGCTAGGGCTCATGGAGTTGTAGGCCAAAACATCTGGAGGGCCACAAGTTGCCTTCCCCTGCCCTAAAGAGAGGATAAAAACTGAACTGGCAGAGGTGCAGCAGCCATACTGGATACTATCCAAACTTCACAAGAATTTCTCTAATAAAGTTATAAACAATGAGTTGGAGCATTTGTATATTACTTTACTCCTGCTGTCCTGTGGCCAGAACTGTGACCAATTCTCGCAGAACGGGGAAAAATATGTTGTAGCAGAAATGAGCGAGAAATATGTATTCCCTAAATCCCACATTAACAATTCAGGATGTTAAATCAACTGCTAATAGGCTTAGCCTATTCTAATCCAAGCTTCTTCTACACAGCCTTTTCATCAGCTAGCCAGCTCCATGCAGCTATTTCCTTCACTGTCTCCAATGTTCACTTCAATAACAGCAACAGCCAGCCCTCAAGCCAACTCAGACCATGGTGGCAGATGCTGCTCTCATCACCTGTATTACATGCCCCACAGCCCCTTCTTAAAGCTACAGAATCACATACGCCTCCTAGAGCATCAGTGGCTGCTTGCCTTCTTCTGAAGCCATCCCAAGCCCAGGCCCAAACTTTGTGCTGGCCTGCAGGCTGCACTTGGGAACATGGCAGCACAACCTTTGAGCCCAAGCTTCGGTTGACTGCAGAAGCAGACAGGCAGATAAAAGTGTTGGAGATTCAATGGAGAGCAGGAGAAGAGGCAACTGGCTGGTGAGCTGAGAGTGCAATAGCTCCTTCCAATCCCCACCAAGCTCTGACTACCTGCTTTCCCTGGGAAGCAGTTCAATACGAATCCATGTATATTGCATGTATGTGTATAATGAAGAAAACATTAAAATAAGTAAAAAAAAACCCAACAACATTATGGGGTCAGGAAAACCAGAATAGGCTAGTGAAATGGACTTTTTCCCTCTCTTGACCAGAAATGGCGGCAGGCACTCCTAAACCAAGTGTAGCCATAGTTAGCTTGCCAGTTGGCAACCCTACCACAAAAACTTCTGAGTGTTAAAATTTTACCAAATATGTCAGAAAAGCTTCACAGTGTGCAGAGGCCAGGGCTTTGGTAGAGTACATTTGCCCTATGCTCTCTTTGCAACCTCCAGCAGAAGTGGGGGCACCTTGAGAGCATCTTTCGTGGTTTGAAGAGAGCCAGAGTAGGACCTCAGCCTACTTGCCAAGTTGCGTAACTGTAAGCCAGGGTATAAAAGCAAGTGGAAATGTAAACCTCACATTCTGAAAATTTGCACACATTTGTAATGATAAACAATGTCATTTACACCCTAAGCAGGAATCCAAAAAGTGCAGCCCGCAGGCTGCAGGCAGCCACCCAAGCCTTATCTGGTGGCCCTTAGACCCCCAGTATCTGCCACTGATGAAAAAAAGGGGCACAGGAAAAACTGCTCTAGGAACTGGCTCTACGGTTCCTACCATAGAAGCCTCATTCCTAGAGTGTCCCTGGAGCATTTTAGGAAGCATTGCTTGAAGGTTCCTGCCAGTTTCCTAGGACATTCTGGGATTGCTCTAGGAACTAGCCTTCTGTGGCAAGAACTATAGAGCCAGTTGGAAGGCAAGGGAAGGGGAGGGAGGTTCAACACGATGCTGTGAAATGGAATAGATGCTGTTGTTGCTGCTGGAGTGTGAATGAGTGGTGTGGGTATGAATGTATGTGAATCGTGTCTCTCTGTGTGTCCAAATATATGTAAGTAGTATGTATGTGTGGCCCCTATGATCCCAGCAGATACATGATGTGGCCCGTGGGTCAGAAAAGGTTGTACACCTATGTTCTAAACCATTTTCTGTGGTCTCTTTATTACAGTTTTCATACAAAGCTTTAATATTTGGTGAAATAATTAACTGAAATAACTATTTGAAATAATAGACCACTATTTACCATTGTGGTAAAACATGTTTTACCCATGTTGTCCTAACATGTGGTCAGGGCTGTGAACGTTAAGGCTGTGATCCTATACCAATTCACCTGGGACTGAATGGGACTTGCTTCTCATTAAACATGTACAAGATTACACTAAAAGGTTTTTCAATCTTTGTAAAATGTGACTTGAAATATTGTCCAAAATTGCTGAAGCATGAACTTGCCAAAATTTTGAAAGTGATATGTTATACATATTTGTTCCATTTTCCAAAGGTAAAAGTAATTATTGATTTTCAAATCTCTCTGAGAACTTTGTAAGAGCTCTGTTACATCAATATAGGAAAGAAGGAAAAGTGTCATTTTCAGTCATGAACCTCATCCATCTTCAAATCCTGAGGCATCAGATGCCAGGTTTGAATTGAAAAAAAAATCAGTTAACACATTTGAATGTATCTTTAAAACCAGAAGGACATCTCTATAATGAACAAATGCTATTCAGTCTCATCACTTGTCTCACATAAATTATATCTGAATATTAGTTAGGGCTATGAGCATCCTGCATATACTTGATAGGTGTATCATATCAAAAACAAGATCATGCAGGTTATTTCATAAACAGTTTCACAAGCAAGTAAACACACACACACATATACAATAATGTTCAAATTCATATATGTTTTAAAATGTAGAAGCAATAAAAAATTGATTGCCATGATGTTGACTATTCTACAGAATATTATATCAATTTATGAGTGGCAATAACTTGTAAAGATTCTGACCTTACTTAGAGCTATATTATATATCCAGATAGAATGAAATGTTTATAAAAATCAAATATTGAAAGGTATTAGATTTGTGAGCTTCAGTTTGCTTTAATGAGCCACTCTAGGGCAATCTCTCTGCAAATGTGGGTTTTATAAAAGATCTCGGGCCTTTGATAATCCATGGGAGAAATCAACCTGGCATCTCAGGGAATTTCTGTGAGAATGTATCAACCTTTTAAAGTTTAGTAGAGGGAATAAAGGATTATATCAAGGGACAGAAACAGAACCTACTGTGTGAACTGAATGCCAATGACTAGACCGTGCAAGTAAATCCTATCCATGTCTCCAAATGGGGAAATAATTTAATTTTGCAAGTTTGGTAATAAGTTTTAGTGAATTTTCTTGTTTATGAAATTAAAGGGATGTCATATCTAGTGTCTTGTACCCTCAGTTGCAATTTAAATTTAAACTAATTCAATGATACATTATTTTAGATTAGGTATGCAGCCTCTAATTATTCTATTCAAACATTTTATTTTCACTGTCATCTGTGTTTAAAGTTTTTCCCAGAAGCCACAATGTTGACATGACCTCAGAAATTGTATCTTCATAAGCCAAGTTAACCACTCACAATATACATATCCCAAGTGCATATTTCTAATATTCCATATTTCAGGGAACACCAAGTAAATGTCATAAAAGTGATATAACTGTGGAAAAAGTATTTACTTGGATATAATATCTATCTTGCATTTACTATGTTTTCTATTGTCTTTAATCATTTAGAGTGCAATCCTAAGCAGGTTTAGACTGAAAAAAGTCCAAAAACTCCCAGCCTGGCTTGCTGGGGCATGCTTAGGGATGGCAGAGAATTCCGCCACGGATCTCAGTGAGGCCGAATGCCAGTGCATTTGGCCCCCGAAATCTGTGGCAGAACAGCCTGCCCCCCTGCCCCCCCCACGGATCCCCCCCGGGACGAGACTTACCTGGGGCAGATCTTCCGGGCAGCGGCGGCTCCGGCGGCGGCTGGTCTTCCAACCAGCCGCGGCCGCCATTTCCAGGCTTGTAATAAATAAATAAATAAATAAATAAAAAGACATGCTGCAATGTGTTATATGTGAGGCTGCATTTGAAAATGGTCCAGAAACTTCAGCTAGTCCAAAATAGGACTATTTTGTTAACAGCAAGATTGTTAATGGGGACTGGCCAACGAGAAAACATTACCCCAGTACTTTTCCAGCTGCACTGGCTGCCAGTCCATTTCTGGGCCCAATTCAAAGGGCTGGTATTAACATTCAAAGCCCTTAATGACTTGGGGCCAGGTTACCTGAAGGATCGCCTCCTCCCATGTGTGCCTGCCCAGACCCTAAGATCTTCTTCAGTAGTCCTTCTCTTTGAGCCCCTGCCAAAGGAAGTGAGGGACTTTTCTGCTGTGGTACCCAGCTGTGGAATGAAGTTCACCTGACACCTACATTGTACTCCTTCTGGAGCCAGGTGAAGACCTTTTTATTCTCCCAATATTTTAGCATTTTAGCTTCCTAGTCTTTTAGGTTTGGTGTTTTAAATCTGTATTTTAAACCTTTGCAGCAGTGCTAGGTATAATTCTGGTTGTACTGTTATATATATTTTTAAGCTTTCATATTTTATATTGTTTTATGCTACACTTTGTGGTTTTAATTTTTGTGAACTGCTCAGAGAGCTTCGGCTATTGGGCAGTATAGAAATAAAATAAATAAATAAATAAATAAATATTTCAGTGTATTCTGAGCAGCAGGAAAACTCCTTTGTTGTTATTTTCTCAGATATTTTAAAACATTCTCTGCTTTTTTTCTTGCTCCTTGATGTATGTTTTATTATTCTGCTGTTTTAATTTTGTAATTGTGGTTTTACAATTATAGTTTATTGTTTTAGGTATTTTTATGGGACTGTAATCAAGGGCCGCGGTGGCTTAGTGGTTAAGACGCTGAACTGCAGACTGGAAGGTCGGCAGGACAGCAGTTCGAGACCCGAGTGCTGCGTGACGGAGTGAGCTCCCGTCTTCAGTCCCAGCTTCTGCCAACCTAGCAGTTCAAAAGCAAGACATTGCAAGTAGATAAATAGGTACTGCCTCGGCGGGAAAGGTAACAGCGTTCTGTGCACCTCGGTGTTCAGTCATGCCGGCCACATGACCATGGAAGCGTCTTCGGACAGCGCTGGCTCTTCGGCTTAGAAACGGGGATGAGCACCGCACCCTAGAGTCGGACACGACTGGCTGGGGACACCTTTACCTTTTACCTTTTTATGGGACTGTAAGCGGTCCTAAGAAGAGGGTGTGTATTTTTAACTGAAAGGCTGGATAGAAATCCACTAAACAAACAATAAATCTGTATGCCTACATTTGTATATAATTTTCCTGAAATACAATCTAACATTTTCTAGGACTGTGCCAAATCTTTATATGTATTAACATTTTCAGAGCAAAATGGGTGCTTTCAAGTTTTGGGGGAAAAAAGTTTAATTTTTATTCTTTTCATTTTTTCCAGCCCTATTCACAGCCCTGATCTGCTCCTGTCCTTGCACAATTTTTAGTTTTGTTTTTCCTTCACTATGTTTTGTTAGACTACCAGAGTTCATATAGTGAACACAATGTTGTGATACTACCACATAATGAATCAGAGCTGGCTATGTAATGACAGCCAGTGTGGTATGTATGTATGTTTGTTTATTTGTGGCATTTATATACCATTGAATATAATAAAAATCTTTCAGCGGTTCACAATATTAAAATACAATATTAAAAACACAACATTAATATATAGCATAAAACACAGCATTAAAAATGCTTCCAACGACAGGAAAAATCGAGGAGCAGTAAAATGGAGCAGGATCATTTATTTACTTACAGCCTAGGGGAAGCCTAGGTGAACAAGTGTGTTTTCAGGAGGCATTTGAAAGATGTCAGTTGTAGTTAGAGTATTGGACTTGGTCTAGGGAGACTCATGTTCACATTGTCACTCTGCCACAAGACTCACCTTGGGCTGGTCACTATGTCTTAGCTTAATCTACTTCACAGGGTTGTTGTGAAGTTGCAGTGGGTGAACTATGGACACTGTTCTGAATTCTTTGGAGGAAAAATGGGCTAAAATGTAATAAAAGAAAATAAAACACTGATGGCAAAGAATACAAATCATTCATTCTCAGTAAGAATAAGAGCAAAATTGGGAAGGCATGGAAATTAGGCAACTGGACTGGCACTTCCAGTTCCGAGATGCTGCAGCGCGGTTGTTTCAGTGCAAAACAGCAACCACTTGACAACAAGGATGCATTATCTCCCCACCCACAGTCATTCTGAGTGGGAAGACTACACAATGGGCAAACAATTTGCCTCTTTGCAAGGCCTCTTGAAAGATCACAGAAAGGAGGGATGTTTTTGGCAACTTGGCAACGTTTCATTTACAAATGCCTCCATAACATTTTCACAAGCAGCAAAACATGCCTTGTAGTTGCGCATGGTCAAACTATCTTGCAAAAACTTATCCTACCCAGCATTTTGTTGCATGTGGAAGATATGGGATTGTGTTACCTCTTCAAAGGTCTGTTATTACTTGCAGTCCTTTCTCTCTTGTCCAACAGTTCTGGTATAAAAGACCTTAGTTGTAGCTTCAAATATTTTGACCCAGTGACCTGATCCATTCTTGAGAACTGTTTGTGTATGTAAGATGGCATGGACCTAAAAATAAATGAATGCACCTTTCACACTTGACATGGTGCTCATGTATTTTGTACATGTTTGCTTCCAATGACAAGCTTCTATTATCGTATCTGATTTAACAAAAATGAGTGCTTTGCAAATGCTGACTGAGGGCTTTCAGTTATGTCTTGCAAGGTGACTATAACACTGGTTGATTGGAGGACTTGCAGCAAGACAAAGGTTAAATATTTTGAATGATATCTTAAAGTCAGACCTGATACTGAATGAATGTTGTGATTAACATTGTGACTAACCTCTGAAGATCACTTTTTCCTAGTTCATAGAAGTATAGTGTATATATCCCTTCTACAATCATATGTATAGATGCTACGTATTCAGAATGTTCAATTAATGTATAATTTTGAAATCCATATATTATCTTAATTAGTCCATCTTCAATACATACAGTATATTTGCGAAACTTAAGACAACAACATATATCACAAAGAAATTCCATCTACTGGAGACAAATAGTTAATAAAAGGATTAAATTTAAGTCCCTAGGAAGGGAGATGGATGATAATCATGTTGTGGACTAAAGTGTCTGGAAGATGTGATCTGTTACAAAGACCTGAATAGTCCCTAAGCTTACGCTTCGTTTGTAGGTATATGCCTAAAAGCACTCATTAAATGGAACTTCTGTTTAACTTCTGTTCCATTTACTGAATGTTCTTTCTGGCCAGTATTTCTGAAATCTAAAATGCTTAACTTTTGGCAAGTAAAAAAAATAGAACATCCATTTGAAATTTGGGATATGCTAACTTTAGTTATAATGACTTCTGTACTGATCTAATAATTTCACAACACCCTCATGCAGTGGTTATAAAAAAAATATACACAAACATGTTTGTGGGGCATTTTACTGCCCCAAACCATTTTCCAATATATCCTGGGGTGGTAAAATGCCCCCACAAACAAACATGTGTCTGTGCTGTCAGAGGAAGTATGTTATACACTCAAAATAATAGTAAAGTATCATAAACTGTCAAGTTAAAACTTTAGGAAAAACTTAATTATTACTAAGAACGAATGTTTGGGGTGTTGTGAGGTATTTTCTAACCCCCAAACAAACCTATCTCTGTGAGGTAAATGTTCCCCATTGGAATCAATGGAGATGTTTTTTTCTTTTTTATAACCCCCATGTGGGAGTGGAATTTCATGGGGAAAATGGGGGGGGGGAGCTTAAATCCTCCTCTCTCAGAGTGCCACCATCCTGATCCAAATTGGGGCTGTGCAAGCTTACAGGAGAGTAGAGAAAGCTAACATGCATAGCCCCACTATGCGTGCTTTAATAACTTTTAGTTTGGGCCCCAGAATACTTAGGCCTCTTCCCTCAACCAGTTTTCTTTAGAAAATCCATGAGACATTTTTATATCTCTGGTATGTTGCCTGGTAGTTAGGATATAAAGACACTCCATTGGCAAAACCAAGATTCTGGGGATATTTTATACCCCATATCAGGTTAAGAGGCTAAAATTGGGGGACATTACGCAAGTGATAAAAAATGTTGTGGGAGGACTATGTTGTAGGTCTATTTCTGTGTAAATTCTGCAATGTATAGTGCATTTGGGACAGCCTTTCAGGTGCCTTGTTGTAGCAGGATTAAAATTATCAATTTTTATTATGAATACCTATACACTGAAGTATAATAATGCATAAATTATTATCTTTACACTAAACAAGGCAGAATACTGCAGACATCTAACTGGCTTATATCCTCAGGTATTAAATTTATGACCTTGGAAGTTTCATAATCTGTCTATCAAAATGAAGCAGACACATCTCTCATTTTTCTTTGTTCTTGTTCAGAAAAAAGCAAGATGTAAATAACATCATTACATTTTGTCCCATGGATACCGTTCGAAAAGAGAACTACAAAATATAATGAAAGAAATTGTTTGCCTAAAGATGGAAACCTGGTTGTAAATGGTTAACCAGGGGTTTTTTTCAGCACCCTTGAGGAAGTCTTTCATCTTCATTGATGCCTGTAACAATGCCTTAAGCAAAAACTAATTAAATAAAAATAGGTGCTCTCTTTGATTTCTTTCAGCAGATAGGAAAAAATGGACAGTCCTAAAGTCAAGTTGGATTTATAAAAAAAATATTAGTACTGCCATTAAATATCTGATGTCTATTAGAAATAGTAGCCATTGAGTTTAATCCAGACTTAGTCATGCTTTGGCTATTGGGCAGTATAGAAATGAAATAAACAAAATGCTTGGTGTAGACACATTGAAATAATTTGGACTTAAGTTAGCCATAACTAACTTGTGCCATTGATTTCACTGGGTCTACTCTAAGCATGACCAAGTCTGGATCCAACCCATTAAGACATGTGTTGGATACAAATTTTGTAACTACATGCTTTTGCACATACTGGGACTGGTTAAAATGGCCAAATATTATTCCTGCATATGGATTAGCCTTATTGAATCAGAGTAATCCCCTCCCCACTATGACTGTTAGGGGAGCAAGGTGTGTTCAAGAACGGTCTTTAGCAACTTTTAACATTTGTGACTGCTATTTGAGACAGAGTGCCCTTTGGCTCCTCTACCACAGAGGCCAAAATAAAGGGATATAGTATACTGCCACTGCATACTGATTTATTTTGAAAATCAAATCACCCATAATGGGCAATGCATTGCCTTTATTAGTTCCTTCCATCATCCCCAAAGCACAATCTGTAACATAAGGCTCTTTGGCTGTGATTCATCTTTAAACAATAATTCTAACCTTTACATAATTAGGCCAAATATATATTTATTTTAGGGTCCTGTTCAAAGAATGAACATGAGGAAAGAAGCACAATCATGTCCACTGTCCCTGCCTCCATAAATTGTCCCACCCTCCACACATTCATTGGATCTGTCAACTTGTGAGCATGCCAGTGTCAGGAAGAGCCCTAGCTGCCTCTTTAAGTCCCCTCCAATAGCCAACTCATGACAAAGACGAAAGGGATTCTTTCCAAGGCTTTATTCCTTTACAACTTAATGACTCTTTCAGCTGCTAATCATCAGCAACTAAGCAAGGAAACGCACTGGGGTAGTTAGCAGAGTAGCCTAAGCTCCGGGTAAGGTAGTTTGTCCCCGTTTGAAGGGGAAGAGTGGGAAAACTCTGAACTTATGGCTATGGAGAGGTCCTCCCTCTTACCTGGGGATCCTCGGGACACGACCGTTGTTTTAGCGCCAGGCGAGCAGAGCGCCGCCTCTCGGTGCCCTCCATCAGGTGCCGCTCCCTCCGTCTCCGCCGAGCATCCAGCAAGATCCCATCCCCCGCTCTCTCACTGCTAGGGTCACTATCTCTCTCAGGAATGCAGGCAGGAGGAATCTCTCCCTGCCGCTGTGCCTGTGAGAGATGAGCGAGCTCCTCTCCCACGGGTGGTTGGTCCTCCTCAGAATCAGAACTACTCTGGGGCTCTGTGGGCTCAGTATCCACCCTTACAGTTGGGCTCTCTTCGCATGATTTTTGCAGGGTCCCCAATTACATGTACAGATGCTACGTACATACAGCTTGTACATATGTAATATACATGCACGCGGACCTGATGAATATGTGGAAGGGGGGCAGGGAACAATGGGCATAATACTACCCCCTTTCCATGAATTATTTCTATAGGCAGTTCAACAATCTGAAAATGGTTACAGAGAATGAGTGTTAACAAAGAGTAATAAAAATGTACTAGACTCCCTAATTTCACAGATAGCATAAGAGAGAGTGGCCAAATTGGTGCTATGCTAATTACAAGTTCCCATATCCTTTGTACTATTGGTTTGGAATCTTCAGCACAATTTTAATGATCATTCAGGGTAATCCATCTGTGAAAAAAAAAAATGTTTTTTGGGTGGGAGGGAGCACAGCCTCATTTTGCCTGGTGAGCTTCCAGTTATGCTCAGTTTGCACCCCTATAACTTGCCTCACAATCTTATACTCAAAGGAATATTGGGCTTATTGTATGTTTGCTTGGATAGACTAGAGCATTAGCACTCTGTCTGGCTCTAAAAATGAACTGAGGATAGTGTTGGGACCTTTTGTGTGCAGAAAAGGAAAGAGGAAGGGAGACTCAACCCAACTTTTTATCTCCCCATATGCTGGAATTCCACTTTACACATTGTATCTCAACTCATCTTTGTGTGTGTGTGTGTGTGTGTGTGTGTGTGTGTGTGTGTTTCTTTCTGGTCAAGTAATAAACCAGGATCAATATATCATTTTCACTGTTCTTTCCTTATTACCAGATCCCATTTCCCCCCTGTTCCAATTGGCTCATATACATGGTATATGATTTTCTTTGTAATACATTTAAGGATATTTTAATTATGACTGGGATACAGTATTAAAGTGATATTGACTACTTTATGATATATGCAAATCACCATCATGATGTAAATTATATTTACATTTTCTTACGTGAACTGGAATTGAACCAGGTTAGTGTGCCAAACTGGTTACTGAGGTTATTACAGCTTGAACTGGAATCACTCCAGAACAGCTTCAGCCACTTCTGAACTTAAAACGGAACAAAATGAAGTATTTTTATGGTTTGACTTCCTGGCATAAATACTCCTGCTTATCTCATTATGCCTAGCAATTGTTATTTGATCTACTTTGATATTGCTGTTAGAAAATAAATACTTAATGTTACTTTAAAAATATTTCATGACATTTTTCAAGGAATATATGATATAACTAGCTTGAAGAGTAATAATTAAGGAATCACAGTATGAAGTAGGTTCCTATGGAGCATATGCATAACAAAAGTATAGGAAGAAAGGTGAAGACGCAGTAGCGATGGAATAAAGCTGGCTGTACCAACACATCTTTGTAAAATACAAATGAGCGAAACAAAGTGGCCCTACAATTCTTCTGGACAAAGAAGAAAAGTGTTTCACAGAAATCTACCTGCTAGCATAATTGCAGCAGCTGTACCATCTAACCCCTATCAGTCATAATCTGGAACAGTGCCACTTTCTATTAGCCAGGTAATAGAAGAACTGAAATTATTTCTACGAGCCCATGTGAACCATTCCGTTTGCTCCAATGCATCCTGATGACTTAATTAGATAGTCAGTGTAACACATGTGGCTTTCCAGTCAGGTTCCTCACAAAAGGCCAGTTCATCAAAGCAGGAGAGTTGTGTACTCTGCAGCTAGATCAGAAATACGAATTTCTTCATTAACTGTCATGCAGCTGACTGTGCCTCTTGGTTTGTCACCATCTATTCAGACAATTAAATAAAACCTCATACTAGATAAACGAACACTAATAAAGAGACCTTGAATTGAAGTGCAGCTGGCAATCTTTTCTTTATTAAAACCTGGCAACATGCATGGTGACAGTACCTACAAGGAAAGGCGGTGTATGGGGTGGTGGTTTCTTATTCTCTCCTCCCTTTAATATTTGCCCTTTTTGGGCATGACATTTTGGTTGATAGGATTTCCAACCTATTGTTATTTTCATGAGAAAGGCAAAGAATAAACAAAGGTCAACCCTTACAGCTGGGGAAAATGAAACATTCAAAGGGCTGCAACCATTTCTCTATGTCAATCAAAATAAAAAGGAAGAAGAAAAAAATGTGATGACTGACAACCTGGCCTCTGGAAAAATGATCTGAAAAGATGGCAGATACAGTTTCCTCTTTAAAGATATTGTTTCCAGGTTCTGCCTGCTAGAAAACAACTGCCTAATGTATACAACCTAATTTACATGGAAGTTAAATTGTCAGGGTATCATCAGTGGGACTTTGTTCCAAGTATGTGTTTATAACTGGACTGTAAGAATATAACTGGTTAAGTGCAGCAGTGCGGGGGGGGGGGGGAGAGAAACCTCCTCAGTTACCTAGTGATCTTTACAAAAGATTTATACAATGATTGGCATATGTCATGAAGCAACAGCACTTAGCCTGCTATAAATAAAATGGAAATTTGACATTTATCTTGCACTCTAAGACTTATGCTAGTATGAAATAACGATTTCCCCAAATATAGCTTAATATAATGTACACTAAACAAAAAGGAATGGCAAAAATGACATATGATGTGTGGTTGAGATGTTTGCTCAGAGATTACACTGTATTATGATGCCATATTATATAAAGATGTCAAATATGAGAAGCAGTCATACCAATTTAAATAAACACTAATGATTAAATAATGGTTTATTATATTTTGTGTACTCTGAAATGAAAATATTTTATAGCCACCTCTAATATTTAACAGTATTACAGTGCAATTTGTTACAGGTATAAAAAATTAATAGTAGCTGCTCATTAACTTCTTGATATTCCTCACAGCTTGCTAAAACCAATGGGACTTCTGAACATATTCCCAACGGAGAGGATTCATGCCCATTCTAAATTAGTGTGTCACATCTCAACTAATTTCCAGCCATTAGCTTGTAAATTCTTATAATACTGGAAACTCTTTCCAGATATTTCACATAGAAATCTGGTCATTGCAACAATGCGAGCACCTATACAATTCTGATTTAAGCATTTAACAAACTTCTGAATATGTGCATTATATTATAATACAATATAATCATAATGGGTTGGATCCAAAGTCAGGCAACTGGAAGGCTACTCATACAACAGATATTTCCAAACCCCTCCTTATGTATTTATTTGACTTGTACTCTACGTTTCTACTAAAAATGGCACTCCAGGAAGCTTACAATCACTAATTAAACTTGATAAAAGCAATAATAAAACAAATACATTAAATACAAAAAAAAAAACCAATTAAAAAGAGTAAAATCAGCCTCCAGCCCAACAGACCCACTTACACACCAAAGGCCTGGTTGAATAAAGTGGTCTTTGCCTGCCTTCCCCCTGACGCACCCTGAGGCTCCTGAAAAGCATCTTCGGAGGGTCAGGAAGCTGTCCTGAATATCATGGGCTGTGTTGCAGGATATTACAGTGGGAGCAGTGAATTGTAAAAAATAATCAGACAGAAGCACTTTGAATGAGCTATCATTTGATATAGTCACATGATTTCAGTCATTTTGAGTACTTAGCAAATATCCAGTTTTGAAGCCCTCTACAACGAGAGTTGGATTCTGTCTTAGTAATGGCAGCCAAAATATAGTATTCTAGATCTTAAACCATTGTGAAGCAAGAATGGATGTTAAGTCAAATCACAATTAGTAGGCAATGCTGTACTTTCCGCATGAAAAAAATGAATAAAAGCACTTAATAATTGTTTCAAAAGCACAAAACAACTGCATTCAGGACTGTAAAGATCCACCTTGTCTTAAAAAATTAGATATATCTAAATTAGATATAAAATTAGATATATCAAGGGAAACAATAGTCAAAATGAAACTCTTCGGATCAGAAGAATTAAAAGGTGCCTCTTTATACTGAGACCTATGTCCAATCTAGTTCAGTATTTTATGCTTTAATTGCCAGTAGATTTCCAGGATGTATAGGGCAAAATCTTGTTTTTGGGTCTCAGTATTTATTATGCATACAAGATATGTGAAACTGAGTCTAGATTAGGCTCAGGGTGACTTGGAAGGAGTAGAAGTCTTTGCTGAGGTCTGGAGCCCATACTTTTTCTGATAATTCAGATACATAATAACTCTGGAGATGTTCTGATCTTCCCATTGCAATTATATATTGGTTACTATGGCAGCTAGGACCACCCGTGCCAACTCTTTCTGGTGAAATGGCTGAGGCTTTATCATTTTGATTAAGACATAATTGTCACTCATATCATTACAGCTTCAATATGCAGAAAAAAATATGCAGAAAAATATACTGAGGCAGAGCTTCAGGCAGAAATGAGCCATAAGGGGTAGAGTAGGCTGGTTCTTCAGGAAATGCAGAGGATTCCTATAGCCCAGACTTCCCTAGGTTGGCACCCTCCAAATGTGTTTGATTGCAAACTCCTATCATTCCCAGCCAGCTGCAGTTCAACACATCTGGAGGATGCCAAGCTGGGGAAGGCTGGGCTATAGCCCTTTGAGAACAATTTCAGGTTCTTTTATTATGCATAAAGTTCCTAACAGCTTGAGCCTTGCGGACTTCAGAAACCAAATCACTACCTACATTCCCCTTTATGGCTATCCTAGAACCATCTGTTTTGGTCTTTTCTGCCCTCCATTCATGAAGTGAAAATACAGACACTCAGAAGTGATATCCAAAAGTTTCCTTTAGTCCAAATATCTTACAGCAGTGCAACAGTTTAGAGACATTTATTTGATATTCAATTAAGCACTTGGGGCAGTACCCAGTACTACTGCTGTGCTCCCACCGCTTGCTCAACAGAAAAGTAGTGGTTCACAAAGCAACCCCAGAAACAAGCAGAAATGCTTGTTTAACTGGAAGAGGTCAGCAGAGAATCCTTCTGCAAGGCCCACTGGCCAGCCCTGTTTCAGAAACTAGTGTTTCTGCTTACTTCTGGGTGCTCCTGAACTGCTAGCTTCCCGTTGTGCTAGTGGTGGGCCCTGCCAGCACGGAGGAAGAATTGGATACTGCCCTTGAGAGCCAGCAATAAGCAGGATGTTGTTTTTATGTTTTAATGCTTTACAAACTACTTTTCTCCAGTTTTCTTAACCACCCTAAGTTATATGGGTCAATAAATAAATAAATTAAAGTGACTGACCTAAAATGTGAAGAGGATCAATACCAACTTTTAAGCATGTTTAAAATCAGTGCTGGCTTATCCTTTATTCATGAAGTTGTAAGTATTATGGCATTTAAACAAACAATACAACTGAGGAAGCAAGAAATCATATATCTAATACATATAAAATGTAAAAATTCTGACGAAATGTGCCTAGCAGAGCTGTATGCCTCAGAAGTCAACCACAGTAAAACGGAGTGTATATTATATGCGAATAAAAGGTAAAATGTATTGACACAGGATGAAAGGCTCAGCACTGAATTTAATAAAGGGGGGGGGGAGACAGTACTTCATAAGGGGGGAGACAGTATCATGGACTCTTTAGCATGAATATGTCATAATATCTAAAAGATTTCACAAAATAAATACATCAGCACTATAAGAATTATTAGAATTGCGAGCATTTGCGTAAAGTTGAAACTTCTAACCAAAACATTTTATATCAGTTCTTTAGATGAGTGTATCCTATCATTGTTGCTTTTGGAGAAATTTTAAAGGGGTGGCCAAATTGTAGCCCTCCAGATGATGCTGGACTGCAACTCCCATCAGCCCTAGCCAGCATAGCCAATGGTGAATAATGATGGCAGTTGCAGTCCAACAACATCTGAAGGGATACAACTTACCCAGCCCTGATTTAAAGCTTCTGCTATTAAGTGAATTATAGGCCCTGACATAAAATCTCTTCCTTAGAAATTATTGCTTAATTCTGATTAAATACAATAAACCCAATTTTATAATCGAATGACTAATTTCTGTTTTAACTGTGATTATTCATTATATTTCCCCCTTTAAAAACCCTCTGTCTCTAAATAAGACACTAACATTTATTGGTTGATTAATATTCAAGAGTTCCAAAAGAAGATTGGTGATTTTATTTCCCATTAAATCAGAATAAAATAAGAAAGAATTACTTTTTAAGTTTAAAATATCTGGGGGAAAGCAAAATGAATGGAGTATAATGATAGAAAGAATCTTCTTTTATTTGATCTTCTACAATAATAATGGTGTTGTGTGTGTGTCGTCCCCCACCCCCCGGACCCAGCTGGGTTGAGGACCCTCTGATGTCTGGCCAAGTAAAGTAATTTCTTGGTTGAGGCATGGTGTTTCTGATGATAATTATAAAGCAGAGACAACATCAAGATGCCACCTGTGATTTTATTCTGAAACTAATTTAATGGAAGAGCAATGCAATCCAGGCAGCTTTTAGTACAATTCTGGCTACATGGAAATGAGTGATAGAAGGTAGTTATACAAGTGAGTTGGGTTTGAAATTATATTGGAAGGCTCATGTATTTTTAAGATGACAATTACAACTAATGTAATGTAATTTTCATCAATATGGTACTATTCTGAAGCATTATTTTATCAACAGACTTTTGTACATGTGCATGGGCAGAAATATGTGGCAAACATATTTTGACCCAATATCTGTGCTGAGTTTGACTTCTGCTCAGGGACACTCCCACCAGTGGCAACAAATTAAGGATCCCAGCCGCTGTTTTTATGTGTTGAATATGATCTTTTGGTAATATGTACTAGTTTTTCCTAAGTTCTTTTATTACAATTAAAGTCAATAAAACGTTGTTGGGAAAAAGATCTATAAACAATTCATTCTAACATAAAGTTTCTAAATTATATAAACCAATAATGATGGAAATAAAAGGCAAAACTAGCTTTTTCACTTAAAGACAGCTTATATTTGAAATTAATAAGTTAACTACATTTAGGGTGCAATCCTATGGCTGCTAGTCAGTGGCTAGACAGCCATAGGATAGGTCAGTTCCCAGGAACTGACCTTGGAGCCTACACTCCAAGGTCGGTTCCCTGAGAACTGACCTCCACGCCCTCCCGCGCCGCCTTGTAGGCAGCGCAGATCAGCCCCATGCTCCCCGCTCGGAGGAGGAGCATGGAGCGGTGAAAACAGGGTGTTCCTGGGGGTGTGCCAGGGTGGGGAGGGTGGAAGTGCTGTTCCGACCCTTCCTATGTGTCATCTGGTGTCCACACACACACACACACACACACACACACCACTCCAACTTCCTGTGGCTAGACAGCTGAAATCCGCTGTCTAGCCATGAATGCAGAACAACTGAAGTGTGTAGGGGATGATCCACTCCACGCTTCTCCAGCCCTGCACTGGATCATCTCCCAGTTCAGAGGCGTCCACCTATCCTGATAGGAGTGAGCCCTCCATTATACCCAATATGCATTTTAATTTACTTTAAACAAGGTTAGCATTTTATCCAGTGGCAAATTTTAGTTGAGGTATTTTAATAGTTTACAGAAGTGCAGATAGTTCTGCACCTCATTTGGATGAGTTGATATCTATATTTGTAAGGAAAGTATCTTATACACACGTTATCCAAGAGTAAGTCTGATTGAACATAGTGGAGCTTACTTCAGAGTAGACATGTATAGGATTGTGCTGTCAATCACATTAGTTCTCAGTATGAACCCACTTGTACAGCTGGGCTCTAAAAGTACACTTTGGGGGTCTCTCTTCCTTGTTATTAAATAGTTCCTTAGGCCCTGAAATATAAACTTTTGCTGGAAATAAGAAACCCCATAGATTGCCCAGTGAAACAGCAGTTTCCCCAAAGGTGGTGGCAGAGCTGGAGAGAAAATTACCTATAAAGAGTGTTTCCATATGCATGTAAGAGTCTAGATTACATGCATAATTTACATACTGGAATACTCCCATTGTACTTGAGGAAAATGAAATGGTTAGTTGTTAAGACATCTCTGGATTAGACCATGTCCATAATCTGTACATCACAAGATAATATGTGATGATCAAATATGATTGTAGTTAAGATCATGAACTTCTTATTGCACAATTTAGAATCAGACTAAAGAGAATAGGGAAGACCCACAGATCAGTTAGATATGAGCTCACTAATATTCCTCATGAATATGCAGTGGAGGTGAAGAATAGATTTAAGGGACTAGATTTAGTAGATAGCGTCCCAGAACTATGGTCAGAAGTTCGCAACATTGTTCAGTAAGCGGCAACAAAAAAAATCCCAAAGAAAAAGAAAACCAAGAAGGCAAGATGGCTGTCTGCTGAGACACTGGAAGTAGCCCAAGAAAGAAGGAAAGCAAAAGGCAACAGTGATAGGGGGAGATATGCCCAATTAAATGCAGAATTCCAGAGGTTAGCCAGAAGAGATAAGGAATTATTTTTAAACAAGCAATGCGCAGAAGCAGAAGAAGATAATAGAATAGGAAAGAACAAGAGACCTCTTCCAGAAAATTAGAAACATCGGAGGTAAATTCCAGGCAAAAATGGGTATGATCAAAAACAAAGATGGCAAGGCCCTAACAGAAGCAGAAGAGATCAAGAAAAGGTGGCAAGAATATACGGAAGATCTGTATAGGAAGGATCATAATATCGGGGATAGATTTGACGGTGTGGTCAGTGAGCTAGAGCCAGACATCCTGAAGAGTGAGGTTGAATGGGCCTTAAGAAGCATTGCTAATAACAAGGCAGCAGGAGATGATGGTATCCCAGCTGAACTGTTTAAAATCTTGCAAGATGATGGTGTCAAGGTGATGCATGCCATATGCCAGCAAATTTGGAAAACACAAGAATGGCCACCAGATTGGAAAAAAATCAGATTATATCCCCATACCAAAAAAAGGGAAGCACCAAAGTATGTTCAAACTATCAAACAGTGGCACTTACTTCACATGCCAGTAAGGTAATGCTCAAGATCTTGCAAGGTAGACTCCAGCAATTCATGGAACGAGAATTGCCAGATGTACAAGCTGGGTTTCGAAAAGGCAGAGGAACTAGAGACCAAATTGCCAATATCCGCTGGATAATGGAGAAAGTAGGGATGTCAGAGAATTCCACCACGGATCTCGGGGAGGCTGAATTCCAGCGCATTGGCCCCCCGAAATCGGTGGCGGAACGGTCTGCCCTCCCACCCACCCCCAGGACGGGACTTACCTTGGGCGGATCTTCCTGGCAGCTCCGGCGGCGGTTCGGCGGCGGTGACCGGTCTTCTGACCGGCTGCCGCCGCCGCCATTTCCAGTAAAAAAAAGAAAAAAAAAACGTGATAGGCTACGTAAAGATTTACGTAGCCTATCACAGCTAAATTTTTAAAAAACACCGTGATAGGCTACGTAAATGTTTACGTAGCCTATAACGGCTGATTTAAAAGAAAAAAATGCGCGTACGCAAATGGCGGCGCCCATGGGCGCCGCCATTTGCGTTCCTTATTTTGGCACGTCTTAGTCTACGTAAACATTTACGTAGACTAAGACGGCGAAAATAAGGGGAACGCAAATAGCGTAGACGCCACGCTATTGTCAGGGTGGACCCTGAGCCCATAGAATCCCAGAGTAGTTCTGATTCTGAGGAAGAGCAGTCGCTCCTGGGAGAGGAGCGCACTCCTTTTTCCCAGGGCCAACAGCTGATGGAGATTCCTCCCACCAGCATTCCTAGCTTAGATAGCAGTCCTGGGAGTGACAGAGCGCGGGAAGCAGACTTGATGGACGCGCGACGCCGACAGCGGCGCCAAATGGAGGGCGCAGAAAGGAGGCGTAGTGCCCAGTTGGTGCGCAAACAACAGCTGTGCCCAGAGGATCCAAGGGAAAAGGGGAGGGACTCTCCCTAGTCCTTAAGTTCAGGGGTCTGCCAGTAATTCCCTTTCAAACGGGGACCAACTGTTCCAACTTAGGGCATAGGTACTCTGCTGCTCATATCTAGTTGCTAACGATAGAATTCTTAAGTTGTAAAAGAGGAATAAAGCTTTGAAAAGAATCCCTTTGTCTGTGTCTGGACTTGGCTACTGGATTAGACTGAGAGAGGCCTCCAAGGAGCCCTTGACATAAGGTTCCTCAGCTCCTCCTCGCTTTCAGCCATCAAAGCTGAGATTGTTAATGTTTCTATGGGATCAGTGTCCACCCTGACACCTTATGACGACGGTGAAAGAAGAAAGTGCAAAAGCTGGGTTGCAGTTAAATCTCAAAAAACCCAAGATGATGGCAACCAGCTTGATTGATAACTGGCAAATAGAGGGAGAAAATGTGGAGGCAGTGACAGACTTTGTGTTAGGGATGTACGAAAGTCACTTACCTTTCACGGATTGTGCTGATGGGGGGGAGGCATTCCGTTCCTCCCCCCCGGAATCCTCCGCGGCTGGCTGTGCTCCGCGGCAGCTCCGTGGAGCAGCTGGCCAGGCCCAGCCAGGCCAGAGCCGTCCGCAGCCGGATTTCCGGCCGCAGAGGGCTCTGGGGAAAAAAAACCCCCACGTATGCAAATGGCGGCGGCTACAGCCGCCGCCATTTGTGTTCCTTATTTTTGCCGTCTTAATCTACGTAAATATTTACATAGACTAAGACAGAGAAAATAAGGGGAACACAAATAGCGTAGCAGACGCTATTTTCATTCCCCTTATTTTCTCCATCTTAGTCTACGTAATTATTTACGTAGACTAAGACGGCCCAAAATAAGGAACGCAATTTTTATTTTTATTTTTTTACCCAGACGTTTTAGGCTACGTAAAAACTTACGTAGCCTATCACGTCTGGGTAAAAAAAAAAACTGCAAATGGCAGTGGCGGCAGCCGGTCAGAAGACCAGCCACCGCCACTGCAGCCGCCGCCAGAGCCGCCGCTGCCCGGAAGATGCACCCCAGGTAAGTCTCATCCCGGGGGGGATCCATGGGGGGGCGGAGGGTGGCAGGCCATTCCACCACAGATTTCGGGGGGCCAAATGCACTGGCATTCGGCCTCACTGAGATCCGTGGCGGAATTCTCTGCCATCCCTACTTTGTCTTTCTAGGTGCAAAGATTACTGCAGACGCTGACTGTAGCCAGGAAATCAGAAGACGTTTACTTCTTGGGAGGACAGCAATGACAAATCTTGATAAAATAGTGAAGAACAGAGACATCACACTGACAACAAAGGTCCACAGAGTTAAAGCAATGGTATTCCCCGTAGTAACCTATGGCTGCGAGAGCTGGACCGTAAGGAAGGCTGAGCGAAGGAAGATAGATGCTTTGGAACTGTGGTGCTAGAGGAAAATTCTGAGAGTGCCTTGGACTACAAGAAAATCAAACCAGTCCATACTACAGGAAATCAAGGCAAACTGCTCACTTGAAGGAATGATATTAAAGGCAAAACTGAAGTACTTTGGCCACATCATGAGAAGACAGGATACCCTGGAGAAGATGCTGATGCTAGGGAAAGTGGAAGGCCAAGGGAAGAGGGGCCGACCAAGGGCAAGATGGATGGATGATATTCTGGAGGTGATGGACTCAACCTTGGGGGAGCTGGGGGTGGCGGCGGCCGACAGGAAGCTCTGGCGTGGGCTGGTCCATGAAGTCACGAAGAGTCGGAAGCAACTGACCGAATAAACAACAACAAGGTCCAATGATCTCTCCTCAGATGATTCTGTGCTCAACAGAATGCAGAGTGCTCGCCCATATCTTTCCAACAGCCCAACAGAATAAGCTTATTTTACCATGCTGACTGAAAGCAATGTTGCTCTATTAGCTCCAAAATACCAACATTTTTAAACACATATTTTGTTTTCCAAGATTCCTTGAAACATAAGACCAAAACAAGGGACTAGCCCTGCAACAAACACTAATGTGAACTCTGTCCGATACCTACTTATACAACACTACTGAATCACCCATACTATCAGGGGTTCATTCACTTGGTCCTTCTCTGGTGTAATATCTGGCTGCTTCTGGCATCATATGCCAACAATGCCCTTCTATTCTCTATACAGAATAGTCTCTATGCAAGATTATCAATGCACACAAATTTGATAAATAAAAATGACAACATTCAGAAACTGGTGGAAGAACATTTCCATCTCTGAAGACATTCTGCTGCTGACCTGAAAGTTAGTATTTTTTAATTTAAAAAAATCTTCAAAGGACAGCTCCACCATGAAACTACTTAACAAGAATGTATTAGCAAATTTGATTCCATTTCATTTGGACTTAGTAGGATTGTGGGTTTCTTTCCTAGTACAAGTCTACATTAGCATATCATGCTAATGTGTGTGTCTGTGTGTGAATATTCTGTTCTTATACTGTATATATTTGGTCTGAGCATAGACATGTCATTGACCTCTTATATTTCCTGTGATGTGGCCCCATACAGATCTGCCAACTGAAGACAACGCTCCATGCATCTGAGGAAGGGGCCCCTAGTCCATGAAATCTTATATCACAATAAATCTGTTTCAGGGACTACAAGCCTCTAGTCATGTCATTATTTCTGTGTACTATCATAAATCTCTTTCATTCAAGAAACTTGTAGAAAATCTGCTCATAAATATGAATGTTTACTTCCAAAGACTCTTAGTCCCATTTCACACAGCTGACCCCATTTATTACTGACTTGGCTCTTCATGATTGACTAGGAGTGTATGCATAGAAAATGATTCTGTCCTACTTGAGCCTTGGAGATGGACTCCTTTGACTCTTCAGATTGCATTATTTCAGGATTGGAACCTTTGCACTTCATATTTTCATACTTGTACAAGTTATATAGGGCATCGGATCTGGTTTAAATAGATATTCCAATGTAAAACTAGTTGAAGTAAAATTGGAATAGGTATCTTGCTTTCTATTCCTTGGGAATAAATATGCATGATTTGTGATCTGCAAACAGAAAGGAATTTAGATATATAAAGATAATCCCTGTTTCTGAGATCTTGGCATGATCAAAGTTTCGTTCTGAAAACATTGTCACAGAACGCATGTGGAGCCCTCACTGACTTACAGCATTTCTGCCTACAACCTGTTTAAAAACAAAACTTCAGCACTAATTCATCACACTCAGTCCAGTCTTTCCAGTTGTAGTCACCTGTGATGGAGAGTGTGATTTCTCTTTATATTGCTCCAACACCTGCCCTTTAATCTGGATGTCAGTGGATGTTATCTAGAATTCATTAATAGTCTGCACTACAGCAGTGGTTGAATAGTCTTGGTTGGCTTCAGAAAGGCAGCATAGAAATACAATACAATAATAAATAATAAAGACACACCATGACAATCAGTTTATATGGCATATATTTTATAAATTTAGATTCTTATGTTCTCCACATTGTGGTACTTTTCTTTGTTGCTTAGGGCTTATTCTTTATTGACTTTTGTACTTTGTTTTTTTAAGAACCGCTAATATTAGTGTTTAGGGCTGTTGTTTTTAGAATGCCTGTCTGCCTAATCCAAAGAATCCATTTAGTGCCTAGAATGGAAAAACTAGAATATTCTATAAATCGACTTCATAGTCCCTTTCACACACAAATACAGTCACACCAATATGTACATTCTGAAATACATAGGAATGTACAAATATTTCGGATAAATTAAATCCTACCTGGAATAAGCTGGCCCAGTAACTGATGGATCCGGGACAAGCTGAGTACAGCTACCACGACAGAAAAAGAATAACGTTTCCATTTCATGTTGCTTCTGTTCTTGCATCACACCAGTCCAATGGCGCTTTTAGGAATATTACCTGCAACAATATGATAGGAAAAGAAAAATGTTACAACAGTTTACATTGGCAGAGAATTCAGAATTTATCTATAAAACGTATACACTTTATCTATAAAAACACCACCACCCACCCACACACATGCATGTACACCTACCAAACACATTGCAAACAAACTCAAAGTGATTCTAACATAATTGTTCTGGGCATCATGAATCTCACAGATAAGCAACTAGCCATGAAATACCTAAAATAAAGCTGGAGAAAAGACAAATACATGACAGAGGCAAATGCTTTAGTAAAAATGAGAATGAACAATATAACACAGGAATACAATGTTTAAGGCTTCCTGAACTGATGTATTCCTATTTATAAACCAATTTTCAGAAGAATGTTACTCCATTATTATTAAGCATATTCTTAAATTTATACATGCTACATGTAATGCTAAGAAAGGAGATATAACCACTTCACTGTATTTGTTGAAGAGAGATTGGTTATCAACACATGGCATAAATGAA
The DNA here is from genome assembly GCF_057233095.1 of Heloderma suspectum. Classification (NCBI taxonomy): domain Eukaryota; kingdom Metazoa; phylum Chordata; class Lepidosauria; order Squamata; family Helodermatidae; genus Heloderma; species Heloderma suspectum. The sequence continues at coordinate 71,403,475 of NC_139460.1, read as the reverse complement.
CCAGAACACAATAGTGTTACAGTTTGCATGGCACTTGGGATAGGCTTTACATTATCTTTAAGTCCACATCAACAGTAAAAATGAAGAGGTTTTGCAGGACCAGTGCTGTGTCTTCAGCCATGATTTCAAATAACAGAGCAAAGTGAAACACCAGGGAAATTGACTTTTTGTACTACAGAGAATAAGGAAATATTTGAAGAACTGATGGATTTTTAAAGCAACAACAACGGTATTTATATTTATTTATAGGAAAGATCTTACCCCCAATTTTCTAACACCTATGTATCACTCACGATCTCACAAAACACACACACAACATCAATAAGATAAAATAGAAGCGGCTATGACAGATAAAAAAAAATATTCAACTCAAAATATTATCTACCTAGCAAGACAAAGGTCTTCACTTGCTGGCCAAAAACGAGAGGGGGCCAGATGAACCTCATGGGGGTAAGGTGTTCCATAACTGCCCAGAGAGGTCACTGCCAGCCACACTCCCACCATAGGCAAGACACAGAGAAGAGCATCTTGATCAGATCTTGGGCAGTGGGCAGGAGAAGTGATCCTGTACGTATCTTAGATCCAAGCCATTTAAAGGTTTAAAGGTCATCACCAACACTTTCAGTTGTGCCTGGATACAAGTGGCAACTAGTGCAGGTGATGCAGGATAGGTGTAATATTGTCCCATGAGTGAGTGCTCACTAACATCCTTCCAGCTGCATTCTGGATCAACTGAAGCTTCTGAAGACTCTTCAAAAGTAGCTCCATGTAGAACACATCGCAATAATCTAATCTAGATGTAATGAATGCATGTGATACTGTAACCAGGTCTGAAACAGGTAAAACTGGTGCACCAGCCTAAGCTAGGCAAAGGCATTCCTGGCCATTCCCACTGACACCTGAATACGTGCAAGACTGAATTCAGGAGCACCCCCAGACTCCAACCTGATTTTTCAAGGTAAGTACTACCCCATCCCAAACAGGCTGAGACCATCTCCTTACAAAGTCCATCTGTTTCCTGACCAGGAACATCTCTGTCTTGTGTGGATTGAGCTTCAATTTATTAGCCCTGATTGAACCCATCACCATCTCCAGTCATTGATTCATAACAATGACAGCTTCCTTGGCATTACATGGAAAGGAGAAAAAAAAGCTGCATGTCATCAGCATATGGATGATCACACACTCCAAATCCTTGGAAAATTCCCCCAGAAGTTACATGCTAAATATTATGGGAGAAAGAATCAATCCCTGAGGGACACCATGTACCAATGTCCAAGGCATCAAACAGGAATTCCCTAACATCACTTTCCAAAACTGAACTCTCACGAAAGGAGAAGAAAAACCATCATAAGATGGTTATGTAAGTCCATCCGCTTCAGGCAGTCTGGAAGAATACCATGGGTGACAGTATAAAGCACTGCTGAGAGGGCCAGGATAACCAACAGGGATATAAGAACATAAAAATATAAGGGTCCATCTAATCCAGCATTCTGTTCACACAGTGGCCAACCAGTTGCCCACAGGAAAGCCACAAGTGAGTGCAACAGCACCCTCCTACATATTCCCACAGTCTAGTTCCAAGACAAAGCTGTCCTGGCATGAAGCCAGATTGAAATGGATCCAGATAATCCATTTCAGCCAAGAACCCCTGGAGCTAAAATATCACCATACATTCAAGAACCCTAATAAAAATGGTAAATCTGAGCATTATCCAACACAATGGGATCCACACAGGGCTGCTTTAATAAAGATTTCACAACAGCCACCTTAAAGCTGACTAGCATAACACCTTTCTCCAAAGATACATTTATCTCTTTCTGTACCTGTACAATCAGACCTCCCCTGACTGCCTTAATCAGCCAGAAAGCATGCACATAGTTGATCTCACATCACCAAGGCTCTTGCCCACATCTGGGCTATAGCCTGTGTCCAGTTGGATTCATCACAAGTCTTCCTCCATCACTGTTCAACTTGTCATTCCTGCTACTTCATCGCTGAATCCTCTGGAAAACCAGGGAACCAGTCTAACTCTGTCAGCGGGGAGAGGACCGTAGGGAGCAATTCTGTCAACTGCATAGGTTATTTCCCAAATGCAGAGATTGGCCAGGGCTTTGACAGAATCAGCAGCTGAGGTGGCAGGAAAGGCCTGCAGAACTCAGTCAGGAAAGTATTTCAATCCATCTTGCTATGAGAGTGGACCATTCTAATAAGGATCCCAACCCTGCAGAGGTTAACCAGGTAGTGAGATATATATATATATATATATATATATATATATAGGCACAGTTGACTTGCTGAATAGTCTTCAAAGCAGTCCTATGTAAAGTAGTGCAATACATCTGGAAACTACCAAGATGTGGAGTATGCTGGCCTGATTGCTCCAAAGGACACCTCACCCCAAACAAGAATATCAAAAGATGTGTGATTCTTCTCTCCAGGAACTCTGTTATCTCCCCCAGCTGTATATATGACGGTCAAACTATACATTATATTAATTATGCAACATGCACATTTCTGTGTTGTTTTTCCTTATTTTAAAATAAGCACATGGGGTATCAATTCAGATTTGTTTACACCGTGCACAGGGAGGGGAGGTTTAATTCTTTCCTACCTAGCTGGTTCCCTTCTGAAACACCCCCCCATGCAACTTTTTAAAAAACTGAAAAAGCATCCATTGACTGTTGCTATATACACAATATAATAGGCCTATATACTAGCTATGCAATCCAAGGACATGCAGATCCTTTTATTTACAGAAAGGGTAGATGGCTGACCTGTGCTGATATTATAACGATCAGTAATGATCATATAGCATAATAAACTTTGCTGTAGTTTCTATGGCATATGAAAAGCTAACCACAACAAATCACTTAAAATACGTTATGGTTGGAATGTTTTGGTTTGTGTTTACTTGTTTGCAATTTAAACTTGAATATGTGCCCAAGAGTAGGCCTATTATATTTAATCTTGCTGTGAATCTTGGTGCCCTCCTAACTGAAATCTCTTTGCTCTCTTCACTAAATCTAACATGCACCTTTGATGAGAAGTGGGTTCTTACGTTAGCTGTTTTCTTCCTCTCTATGCAATACAATCAAGGTAACAATCAATACCACAAGTCCAGTTACTTAGCAACAATGGTTGCCAGCCTATTCTGACTATTCTACTCTTTTTATACAGTCACAATTGCAGGAGGAAGATTTCCACCCATTGGCATCAGATGACGATCGGGGGGAAAACAGTATAGTAAGAACCACCAGTATTTCCTGGCTTAAACTGCATTCTATTCCACAAGGTTTCTTCTAGAGTACAGAAATTAGAGAGATTCAAGCCTGAGGAGTTATCTATGGGCATATAAAGAAACACCAGCTCTTCTGCTGCAGCTGTAATAATTAAGAAATCAATGGCAAATTAAAAGTGCACAAACCCTAAGGGAGAAAGAAGCACTGCAGTTAATACAGGGAAAGGATTTAATCAATTTTCGTCTTTCCTGCTTCCCTCTGCTTTGGTGTTATCTGCATAACAAACACCTACGAAGGTAAAGAAACCAAGAGAAGCATTGCTTTTTTCTCCCCCCCCCCCCTTATTGCCTTTTGCTCTCCCATTTTATTATACTATGGTAGGAGCTGCTGGGCAAGGGCCAGGAGATTTGGAGCTGCACTGTGCTCCTAGTGAGCCACACAATATTGCAGTAAAGAAGGATGCCTAGTTAGGCTGTGTTCTCAGGCTGCAGGATGTCTTTTCCACCCAGGCAGCCCATTGGTTTCCCCTCACCTACCAGGCCTATTTTATTTACACTATGCATTTATTCCAGGCAAGGGAACATCCAAACTGTCCTCCTCCATGGGGTCCATTAAACAAGATAAAACAGGCACTTACTAGTTATGAATTTATTCACTTCACCAGTTACTTCACTGCTGAGGGTCAGCATTCTGTACCAAACCCTTCTTGGTATGGAGCCCCACCTCTCGTGTTTTCCATACTTCACAGGTGAGTCTCCTTTCCCTCCCAAAGGTAGCTCTCTTGGGGCTAACAATAATTCCTTGTAAATGACTTCAGCCCCATGTTTCTGTTGCAGGTATCTTGAGTTCCAGTCTCTATCAATACCTGGCCTCCACCTGCACCACTCAAGTTCAGGCAGTCCCAAGCCTTGATACTACCCTGTTGCTTGGGAATGTAGCTAGTAAAGGGTGGCAAACCCAGTTGCCCCACCATATCCCCAGTGAGGCAGGACAAATCAGAAGTTGTTTACATTCTCAGCAGGGGGTGTAGATCTTGCACTGTCCAACAAAGGAAGAGATTTTCTCCCTATATGCCAAACCGCAGGTTTGGGTTGCCTTGGCCTCAGCAATAATCCTTCCCTAGAAGCACCCACCCAACCAAATCTGGAAGTGATAACAAGTCAGGAGGTAGGGCTGCTGCTGCCACACAGTTCATCTCACAGCAGCTAGACTGAAGACAGTTGGAATCCTCACAAGAAGGGGCCTTGATAGAGTTGCCACTCCCTCACCCATTTCAGTGGCAGTTCTGGATATCTCAGTGGTGGGGCAAAGAGCAACTCCTCCTGTGACTCCAGATCAAAGCCAGGAGCAGAACAGTTAATAATACTTTCTTTCTATACAACAAAGGATTATTTCTCTGTAGCACTTTAAAGTGATCTGTTGGCCTAAAATGCCATATGGTGGCAATCTACCAACACTTTATAAGCTTGTGTAAGTTTTGAGTTAAAAGTGATGGATAGGGGGAAGGGCAGGAGGTAACACAAAATTTTATGTGTGTTCCTGTGTTGTTACAACCACTTTTCACTATGACGGCCACTCTTCCACAGAAAAAATACTCAATGCTATAAAGGTTTCAAGGTCAAGCTGTGACTTTGACTGTGGCTATCTACAAGTTCTATGAGGACTAGCTCTATTGGCTACCTAGGTGTGGAATTATTCCCTCAGACCCTGATAGCACCATGTCTCCTGTTCTAAGGCTGCTTACAGCCCAGCAACCTGACATGCTATAATGATCAATACTCTTTTTCTATATATGGACCTTCATTTCATGAGAACGGTGTATTTATTTTCAGAATAAATTGCTAGGATATTAGCATTCCCCTGGTATTAGCATACAACTCTACTCAGTATGAAGATAGATGTAATATAAGAGTGCTCAGTGCACCTTCTTCGGCCCTGCTGAAAGCCCTCCTACACAAGAGATGAGCACATCTGAGAAATGAATAATGGTTGAACGCAAGCTGCTCCCTTTCATCCATTGCTGGCTGAGTAAAGATAACAAAGCACCTTGCAGCCAAGTGTTTGTGACAGAAATAGGAACTTGGATGGGAGAAGGCAGTAGCTGGCAAGCAAAAGAATGCATTGAGGGGTGAAAAACCAATTGGCTTGATTTCACTGGTATGTTCATCTAATAGTTCAGTTATGAAGGCTTCCAGCATAATGGCCCTTATATCTGTCTTCAGACACAGCAGAGTAGATGTAGACCACCAAAGGAGCTGTCCCTTCAAATAAGTACTAATCAGGACTCCAAAGGACAAAAAGGTAATTTTTAACACATGACGTGCATCATTCATGAACGGTAGTGTCTGATGCAACTTACATTTCCACAATTTTCAATCATTCCATTTTCAGTAAGTTGATGGAAACTGGTAGTACTCGTGATAGCTGGTAATTTGTCCTTGAAGTGATACTGTTCCTGACATACTCTTCCTTTACAGTATTGCTGATCGAGCTATAAATCACTAAAATGAACAGCTGTACTATGCTACTTTTACTATAATCCTTTAAGCTTGTCTGGGATAAACTAGATTCATTCTAAAAGGCATCAAGAAGAAAATGTTCCCATGATTTGTATTTGTTCAGAGCCATGAAGTAATATTTGCGCACTTTTCTATTTAGATATGGAAGAAACTTCAGCAATCCTTTCAGCTAAAGCTCTGCAGAAATCAATGCCACTATAGTTTTTAATAGTGTGGAAAGATGTGGCCATAGTTATTTTGTCACAGTTCTGGGGGACACAACATTTTAATCCCAACTAGCCAATACTTAAGGTTTTGCTCTTATTGGACTAGAAATAGTCTCACTACCTTGGAACTTAAGTTTATACCCATTTAGGTTTCATTTATTTGTTTTTAAGACATCATTAAAGACAAATATGAAATAGGTAATGCAATGTTTTAATTAGACTAATTTGTACAGTTACCAAAGAATACAGATACACAGCCAGAGAGCACTAGCAATAACAAGGTAGTGTTTAATCATATTCAGTACTATATTCCAAATTTAGCTGCAGAGCTGACTATAGAATATCTCCCCAGGTACATTCCCTTACTATTTTTATGTTAAAATACTGTAATGGTTTTACCAGTTTGGGCTGGTTGAACAGCTATGGCCATTCCTGAGTGGGATAGCTTAACCAGGGTAGTCTAGGCATCAGTAACCTCAAGACTGGACTGCAACTCATTGTATGTGGGCCTTGAAGTTTATCCAGAAGCTGCCTATAATGCAAAATGCAGCTAAGAGGCTGTTGACCAGAGCTTCTTTTCAACCTCATGTAACACTATTAGTAAAAGAATTGCACTGGCTGCCAATATGCTCCCAGGCCAAGTTCAATGTTTTGTTCCTAGTATATAAAGCCCTAAACCAGGGGTAGGGAACCAAGATCGGTCAGGGAGCCATATTGCTCCTGAACCTCCCCCCCCCCACATGGGCAAGATGACATTGGAGCTCTTCCAGCTGGTGCTTCAACTGGGGAACTGGCTTCACTCATCCTTCACCTTCTCTGTGCAGGGTAAGTGACAGATGAGCAAAACGTCCCAGGGCTCGGCCAGTTCCTGGAAAGCAGTGGCTGAATGCATTACCAGTTTCACACATCCCTTACCTTTCTCACATGGGGAAGGCAAAGGACAACCATATCACACTTAGCTGATGCTTCTAGGAGCCAACTGAGTCCTAGCCTTGGGGCTCAGACAGCTGCTTGAAGTGCCAGCCAAGTGCAAAGTGACTGACCATTCAGTCGCGTTCCCTTTCCCTTCTCCTCTTTGTGGTGGCGGAGCTTCGCGGAGGGGAAGGAGCCTGGCCCAATGCCTTGCAGGCCAGATTTCCAGCCTTCAGGCCAAGATTTCCAGCCCAAGGTTCCCCATCCATGGCCTAAACAATTTGGGACCAGATTACTTCAAGGATCATTTGAACTTTATGTCCCTGCTGGCCACGTGCTCAGGATGTCTGCCTACCAAGAAAAGACCTTTTAGTGTTACAGCTTCTGCCCTGTGGAACTTCCTCCCCACTAACATCAGGTAGGTACCAACAGTTTTGCATTTTAGGCACTTGCTTAAGATATACCTGTTCAGGCTTTCCCTGTAGTGTGACCCAACAATGTATACTGGTTTTATTATTGTTTTATCTTTATTCTGCATTTTTATTGTTGTGATTTTAATGCTGTATACCACTGTGGTGTTTTTTATGTTCAGTGGTGTATAAATTAGTACAAATAAATAAATATTTTACTTTCTGGTCTTCTGATGTCTCCCTTGAAATCTTTTTCATCTGTTCTCAGTTCTGCTGCTTGCTTGGTCTTCTGTTTGCTTTTATTACCATGTTTATCCTTTCTCTGTTCTACTCACTGGCTTGCTTAACCTCATCATGTCTACTGCAAACTCTTGCTCCATCTAATGTCCCCATCTCACTTCTTTGGTCTCCTTTCATGTTCCCTTTGCTCTTCCTCTACTTACCTTCTTCTGCAACTACTAATCTCTACTTCTATAGTCCATCTAAACCTTTTTCTTTTGCTAGCCTTATCACTGTAATGTCCTCCTTGATAATATTTGATCTTGCCTCCTTATTCTTCCTTTTAAATGCTTATTAAATTTGAGCCAGACCTTTGCTGATCAAAGCTTGAATCCGCACAAATATTGTATAAATCCCACTGTAGTCACTACATTTAGACAATCTAACTGTTTATTAAATAACATTGCTAGTCTTCCCCTGTCTTTGCTTTTCATTGCCATCATATCAAATATTTTGTTTCTGAGAGTCAGGTAGGCAGGAACTGTTTCCTGTTTTACATTCTGTATCATGCCTAAACATGTAGGTCTACCTGGGGTTCTAACACATGTGGACTATTGTACATATATAATTATTGTCAATATGTAAATATAATGGTGGAAATTTCATTGGAATGAAACATACACATGACATTTCCTTAATATAAGCATATTAAACTAAGACAGCTAGAAATATATGAAAAATTTCCAGGAGGTGTTGAAGTGTTAACATGTCTGTCACATTTGAAATTGTCAACATAGTGACTATGTTAAAAAGCATGTAGAAGACTGCCATGCATGAATTACTCCTTCTGATTTATACATGGGTCAGATTAGATATTCCTCAGCTAACATACAAGCTGTGAAAAAGTTAGGCAAATATTATGGTTCCAGCATGCAGACTTTCCTGCAGCCTGCACATAAAGACAGCAATATCTGAATAGTCCTGAAATATGGTAACAATTATCTCAGTAGTTTATATTCTATGTAAAGAATACAATACAATTCCTATGTAAAAAATACAATACAATTCCTACCAATAAAGGAATTCTAAAGGAGTTATTAAAAAGTCATGAATATCAATGATATACATCACAAGCTATCCAAATTGAAACCAATTTCTAGAAAAATGAACAAGATTAAAACATTGCATATTTGTAGCCCAATTAAAGTTAGCAACAGAAAAAATCCCACCTACCTACCCTGAAATTCGTAATTAAGAAGGAATAAATGTTAGCTGATTTTCACCAGACTTCAATAGGGAGAGAGATTATAATTTCTGTACCTAAAAGAAAATTTCTCCATCCCCAAAGTTCTAAAGAATGCCCCTCCAAATTAGTGGAAATATTTCCTTAATAATGTGTTGATACAATTGAAAGTGACCTGAAAGTGACCCATTCTTTTATTCTGATTTTGTATTTTATGAGTTAGTTCTGGATTTAGTCATGCTTAGAGTAGATCCACGACTAATATGTCTGATTAATTTCACAGGGTCTACTCTAAGCATGGCTAAGTCTGGATCCAGCCCAGTGTTTTTAATTTATTCGTACACTGCCCAGATAACTTCATTTATTCAGCAGTATAAAATTGTAATAACTAACCAACATCATCTTCTTTCCAAAGACAGGAAAAATGATTACAGACATTTTTTAAAGGAGCCTTATGGATAAGGAAACGTGTGCCCTTCCCCCACAGACTGAAATGCAATTTTAAGGCTATAGCATTACCTCAAAGAAATTACAGTGAAATTACAATTTTAAAAAATTGGCTACATTCAGACTCCATTTTTAAAATATCTAAAAGGTATTTAGCTTTAAATGTTCACAGTGCTTCTCAATATCTTCAGCAGGACTAGAAAAGGGAGATCCAATTTTCAAAGATAATTGTGTCAGATAAATGCCTTATCCCTTTTCAAAAACAATCTGATAAATACCTAATTATCAGCCAAGTGATTTCAGAGCCACACAGCTGGGCCTGACAGAAGGCTAGTAGGAATTAAAATGTGTCCCAAAGCCATTGATGGACAGCAAAGTATTTCACTCAAGTGACAAGATGCACAAAACAGAATATCTCTGGAGAATACAAAATAGGAATAAGACCATGAACTTTTTCACATATAATCAATATTGTTTCATGCTTTCTCAAGTGGATTTGGGGAAGCCTTCACAGGATCAGGTTTCCATTAAAGAAGAGAATATTGAACACAGTAAAATTCTATTCATTTACACAGATAAACAATTATTACAAGGGTTCAAGAATAAGCACATGGGGGCAGCACTATTCTGAAATTCCCAATCCTCTGTATTAGGGATGTATGAAAGTGACTTACCTTTCCGCGGAACATGCTGATGCTGGGGGGGAGGCGTTCCGTCCCTCCCTCCAGAATCCTGGCCAGGGGGGGAGGCGCTCCGTTTCTCCCTCCCAGAATCCTGGCCGGCCAGCTGTGCTCCGCAGCGATTCTGCGGAGCCGCTGGCTAGCTCCGCCAGCAGCCGGACATCCGGCCGCTGGCTAGCAGGGACGCAAATGGCGGCGGCCATAGCCGCCGCTGCCGTTTGCGTCCCTGCAGTCAGCCGTGATAGGCTACGTAAATGTTTACATAGCCTATCACGGCTAACTTAAACAAAACAAAACACGCGTATACAAATGGCGGCGGCCATGGCCGCCGCCATTTGCGTTCTTTATTTTGGCATGTCTTAGTCTACGTAAACATTTACGTAGACTGAGACGGCGAAAATAAGGGGAACGCAAATAGCGTAGCGTAGCTATTTGCGTACACGCGTTTTGTTTTGTTTTTAAGTCAGCCGTGATAGGCTACGTAAACATTTACGTAGCCTATCACAGTGTTTTTTTAAAAATCTAGCCGTGATAGGCTACATAAATCTTTACGTAGCCTATCGCTTTTTTTAAACTGGAAATGGCGGTGGTGGCAGCCGGTCAGAAGACCGGCCGCCGTTGCCGCCAAACCGCCGCCGGAGCCGCCGCCGGAGCCACCGCCGCCGCCAGGAAGATCCGCCTGAGGTAAGTCCCGTCCTGGGGGGGGCGGGCCATTCCGCCACCGATTTCGGGGGGCCGAATGCGCTGGCATTCGGCCTCCCAAGATCCGTGGCGGAACTTTCGTACATCCCTACTCTGTATATGTTTTTGAGTAGTAATGGGAGCTAAAACAAATGGCAAAGGATGACTCTACAATCACTGTTGTAGTAAAAGCCTATTTTCCCACAAGTCTACACTCACCTTAAATAAATTTAAAAGCTGTCTTGGATCCAGTGTCAGCTACATTTCCCCTTTCCTTGTTTGCTTTACAGCTTCCACTGTAAGTGTAATAATGTAAACTGGTAAAGGGGACCCATGCTTGCAGTAGTGTAGAAAGCTTAGCTGTTACAATATGTGTGATAAACAGGGTTCTAGGCTCTTTCCTCAAAGAGTTTAAAAGATATCAGAATTACATATTCTGTTACCATGTCTGATAGGTTGTCGACAACCAGAACAAATAGTCTTGCCTGGAATGTAATAAACTTGTGAAACATCTACAGAGAACTTTGAAGAAACCTGTTGCTGGAGTTAAGTAGGGAAGCAAAGCAAAGTCTCTGTTATGAAAGCACAGCAAGAAAGAAGAAATGTGAGTGCAGCATATCCTTCAAAAAGAAACCGAAGTAATCTTTGCATAAGAAAATGCTAATATGTTACAACTGAAGAAATCTCATTATGTTGCTACATCACGGTTTAAAAGAAAGCAATTTACTTAACATATTAAATCAAAACACTCTATAAGTAATTTAGACAGCTCTAGCGAAAACCCTTCTGCACTGCAACATTGCAGCAATGTGTACTTTGAAAAAAGATCAAGAGCATCTGAGTATGATTCTAGTCTAAACGGTTCAATTGTCTTGTATTTGACATGTTTAATATGTCAATGTCATAAAGTATTCGATAAAATTAATGTAATTACCGCTTTATTTACTAGTTTGAAATATTTTAAAAAAGGCAAATATACCATTTTTAAAAGTGGTCCTGTTTCTCTGTCTGGATTTTTCCTTTCAGCTGAGAAACATGAAATATTTCTTGTAAATCTGCAGTATAAATCACTATCTTCACATTCAACAATATTATATTTCCATTTTAAAATAGCCTTCCTAATTACCCTATAAAATGCCTATTATTCACATCCAGTAACTCCAGATTATCTTGCTCTGATCGTGCCCATGAACCACCATGCACAAGGTTTTGGCTTGCACAGTTTCGGTTACACATATTATTAGGCTTAAACTTTGCTCAGCCTTGATTGACAGAGGTTAAGCCCTGCATGCGACTGCCAAATACCTATGACCAGTTTGCCACAGGTTGAAATGGCTAAGAGTCAATCAATATACAGTGGGATCTATGGAATATGAGCTCATATGAAAGGGTGAAACACTTGAATAGGCCACAGTGCTATTCAAAAGTATAATGAGCTTGAAACTCCTCTCCTTGGCAACCTCAGATGAATAGATATGTATTATATATGTCATGATTCACAGTTATTCAAAATTACTATAGGATAGAAAAAGTGATAGTACAAATCTATCACAATGGTACTTTGAAAAGTGGTCCTGGATAACCTGGCTGCAGATTCTATGAAAATGTAACCATAATAGAACAGAAAGAGCAATTTGTTAAGATTCTTTTGTATTGTAATGAATTCTCACATTACAAAATAGGTAATTCCATGCTGACACAATACAAATGCACTTGGATAATATCTGTGCCAAATCAACCAGATGTAGCAGGCACAACACTTCCCTTATGTTTCTTTACAATGGGTAGAATTCATATGGTAAAAATATTTTCATTCAAATTCAGTTGCACAGGATAGTAATTTGAGAAACCTCTAATTCCATAAAGCTTTATCCTTAAAAAAAAAAACCTTGCCAGATACATATTAATATGTTGACAAACATGTTCAACTCGCTGTAAAGAAAAAAAGCCTTTTTTAAAAGGTTCTGGCTGTTCCTATCATGTGAGAGATGACCTCCACTGAAGAAACTACTGCATAATAATTCTGCAAAATAAGCACCAGTTCACATACAAGCCCAGATATAACAAAGAGACAGCTAAGTTGCACATTCTACACCCTGAAGGACTAAAGCTTAGAATAGCTACTGTTTTCTGTTGCAAATGTGATTTCCAGAAAACTAGTATTTATGGGGTGGGGGAGATGGATTATCCAAACTTATTATGTACTAATGATGTTTGGAATTCAGACAATACTTTAACGCTGCTTCTTTATTTAAAAAAAAACGCTTTGAAGTGTTCAAAATGCAGAAGGAATTTGGCTTCATAAGTATGTTGTCTAGCGTGGCCTTTCCTGACGTGGTGCCTTACAGATATTTTGGGCTGCAACTCCCAGAATTTCTAACAATCAGCCATGCTGGCTGTGGATGATGGGAATTGAAGTCCAAAACATCTGGAAGGCACCAGGTCTAGCTGGTCTAGCCTGACAGAAAAATAGTAAAGATTTGATTAAGCCCATTGCAACAAAGGAAAGGTTACTGTAGCCTTCCCTATCCTAGTGCTCTCCAGATGTTTTAGCCTACAACTTCCAGCATTTCTGGCCTTTGACCATGCTGGTAGGGCTGCTGATAGTTGAAGCCCAAAATATCTGCAGGACATCAGGTTGGGGAAGGCTGGGTTTGTACTTTAGACTATATAAACCCTTCAATTGCTGTTTCTCCAATATCAGTTCCCTACAGCTGTCCTTAGGCTTTTTTGTGCCTTAAAATACCCTTCTCAGTCACTTTGGGTAAATGTTTAGATCTGACAGATATCTAATGACCTCTTTTCCTCCTGCGCAGAGTGATGCAAAGCTGCAGATAGGTTTTTTACCCTTTCATTTCTACATCTATTTGGTTTGTGTTCTTGGTGGCACCACTAGGTCTCATCTGCACATGCCCTCAGTGAGCCACAGCAGCTTCAGGCCTCAGTGGGCTATTTGCCCACTCCCAGTAATGCCTCCTGCAAAGTTCCACCATAGGCTAACACACTTTTTGCTAATACGCCTTACTGCCATAAGCTTTTAGATGAGCAATGAAAATGTTTAGTAGAATTCTAAGAATTTGTTTAATTTTTATTAAGTGAACTTTTATCTGAAATGAATTGCAGTGGATGTGCTGAATAACAATTCACAGATAGTAATGTTATGCAGCCAACCAGGATGTTGTCTGGTATTACACTCTGGTTCAAACTGGGTTATTTAACCAATGATGAGCCATGGCGCCCACGGGCTCCAGGATGAATATGCAACCTCCATCCAGGGGCCATTGTGTTGGGCAAATACAGCAAGCGCAGATTATGTGAGGATTAAACAACCCTTGCATAACTCTAAAACAGACCCTGGGTTGTGCAAGGGTTTTTAACCATCACATAACACACACTTGCCAGATTCACATGAGATGACAACCCCTGAGCAGAAGCTTCATATTCAAAATGGTGATTGCATGCACCCACACATGCCACAGCTTCACTGTGGGTTAACCCACAGTGGGCTGTCGTGTTGTGTGAATAGCCGCATTAAGTCCTAATTATAATGTAGAACATCTCCTGCCATTTCCAGGGTAAGACAGACCATTTGAAAGTTGAAGTCTGCTAAGCCCAGAAGCTATATAGTTTCAGGTGGAAGGCCAAATCCTGGCTACTTTGGAAGGCCTTCAGGTTAAATTAATATTGTTCCTACTACTGCTACTTCTCAGTGTCATCCAGCAGAGCTTTTCCAAGTAGTTAATGGCCATTTACAGTCTGGGCTAGGGAGAGAGATGGTGGAAACCTTAGCAGCACACTGTGATGTTTGCATGACACTATGAAGATACTTGCTTGCATTCATCATGACTTAGACACCGCAGTTAATGCAGTTCCAATAGTAGAGGTGTCCAGAGCACCATCTGGTTCAGTTTTATTGGATGAGTTTCCATTATTGCGGTCTCAGGATGTGGACATGGTGCTTGGCCAACTCCAGTCTACCACCTGGGTGCTTGACCTTTGCACTTCAAGGCTTTTTAATCTAATAGTCAGGGGATGTCCGGTTGGGTCCAGGAGGTTGTTAACTTATCTTTGAGAGAAGGAATGGTGCCAGCTGCTTTAAAGGAGACAGTTATTAGGCTACTTTTGAAAAAGCCTAACATGGACCTGGAAGATGTTAACAACTATACGCTTGAGCAGGTGGTTCTCGGCCAACCATGATAGGCGAGAGTGAGGGGGCCATGTGTCCACCTGATGGAGGCAGTGGGGGGAGTGTTGGGGGCCAGAACATACCGAGGCTGGGTGGCAGGTGCTGGCGGAGCGCTAGGGGCATGCCATGTCAGATAAGGGGAACAAGGGAGAGATGTGTAGTATCTGCCTTCTGTTCCGGGCCTGTCCAAAGCCAAAGGATGGCTGGAGGAGAAGTGACTCCCATCTTCTGGCCTTCGTTTGCTGCTCTGCAATGCCAGGTCTGTTACCCAGAAAACCTCCCTCATCCATGACATGATCCTGCTTGAGGGTGCAAACCTGGCATGTATTACGGAGACCTGGCTGGCCGAGGCTGCTGCTCCAACTCTTGCAGCCATGTGTCCAGCTGGATTTTCGTATGCACAGCAGCCGAGGGCTGGGGATCGGGGAGGGGGAGTGGCTGTTATCTACCGAGAAACCTTGGTCTTCACCAGACCCCCTCTCCGGGAGACCGAGTTTGCTGAGTGCATGTACTGGAGGCTGGGCCCGAAGGGCAGTCTGGGGATTCTGCTCGTGTACCGTCCACCCCGCTGCATGACTGACTCCCTGGCTGAGGTGCTTGAGGTGGTCTCTGATGTGCGTGTACAGTCCCCTAACTTATTGGTGTTGGGGGACTTCAATGTACATTCAGAGGCCATCCTCACAGGAGCACCTCGGGACTTCATGGAGACCATGGCTTCCTGGGAGCTGCACCATATTCTAACTAGGCCAACCCATGTAGCCGGTCATGCACTAGACCTTGTGTTTGTTTCTGGAGAAGCGGGGAGTGATCTGGAAGTCGGGGGTATATCCACCACCCCCTTCTCATGGTCAGATCACTATCTGGTGATGTTAGACTTCTCGGTTCCACAACCCCTCCACAGGGGTGGAGGACCCATCAAAATGGTCTGCCCCAGGCGTCTTATGGATCCGAATGGATTCCTGAATGAGCTTGGGGATTCTCTGGGGCACACCAACGGCCACTCGGTCGAGACCCTGGTGGGTGGCTGGAATGCCGCAATCACTGGGGCATTAGATCAGGTGGCTCCGAAATGCCCTCTCCCCCTGAACAGGGCTCGGACTGCACCGTGGTTCAATCCACGGTTACGAGCTCTGAAACAGAAGGTGAGACGGCTAGAGCGCCGGTGGCGGACGTCTCGCTCCAAAGACGATCAGACACAGGCTAGAACTGTATCTTCAGCCTATCATGTGGTGGTGAAGACAGCAAAAAAGGCATATTATGCTGCCTCTATCACGTCTGCAGAGTACTGTCCCAGGAGGCTGTTCCATGTGGTCCGGAGCCTGGTTGGTCCTGTGACTCCGGAACCACTGGAGCATTCTAAGGCCTCCTGTGAGGCCTTGGCAAGGCACTTTGCAGATAAAATTGATCAGATTAGGAGTGTTACTCTGCACGCTGTGGGTACAGTTAGTGAGCAAGAGGCGGCCTGTGGCAAACTGGTTTTGTGGGATCGATTCCAGCTTCTTCCTTCTGATGAAGTGGACAAGATGCTTTCATCTGTACGGCCGACCACCTGCTTACTTGATCCTTGCCCATCTTGGCTCATTATGGGCTGCAGAGAGAGACTGGGTGAGGGGATCAGGGCGGTGGTGAACGCCTCCCTTGAGGAGGGAGTGATGCCATCAGCCCTCAAGGAGGCAGTGATAAGACGGCTCTTAAAGAAGCCCTCCTTGGATCCTCAAGTTCTGAACAACTTTCGCCCAGTCTCAAATCTGCCATTTTTGGGCAAGGTGATTGAGCGGGTGGTGGCGATACAGTTGAAGGCACACTTGGAAGAAACTGATTATCTAGACCCATTTCAGTCGGGCTTCAGGCTTGGGCATGGGACAGAAACGGCCTTGGTCGCCTTGGTGGATGATATGAGGAGGGCTCTGGATAGGGGCAAATGCTCCTTCCTTGTTCTCCTCGAGCGCTCAGCGGCTTTTGATACCGTGCGTTGACCATGGTATCCTCCTGGACCGCCTGGAGGGGTTGGGCATTGGAGACACTGTATTGCGGTGGTTCCGGTCCTTCCTCTCCAGCAGGTACCAGAGGGTAGCACTGGGAGAGGTGGTTTCGGACCCGTGGCCACTCACTTGTGGGGTGCCACAGGGTTCCATCCTCTCCATGATGCTATTTAACATCTATGTGAAGCCGCTGGGGGCTATCATCAGGAGGTTTGGGGTGCGGTGTCATCAATATGCGGATGACACGCAGCTCTATCTCTCGTTCAAATCTTCACCAAGGTTGGCTGTAGAATCCCTGTCCAAATGTCTGGAGACGGTGAGTGGCTGGATGGGGAGGAATAAGCTGAAGCTGAACCCTGACAAGACCAAGGTACTTTTGGTGGGAGACAAAACTCTCAGAACCTCTGTCTATTCTCTTTGAGAAATCATGGAGGACGGGGGAAGTGCCAGATGACTGGAGGAGGGCTAATGTTGTCCCTATCTTCAAGGAGGGTAAAAAGGAGGAACCTGGGAACTACAGACGAGTCAGTCTGACATCAATCCCAGGGAAAATTCTGGAGCAGATGATAAAGCAATCCATCTGGAAGCACCTTGACAACAATGCCGTGATTACTCGAAGCCAACATGGATTTGTCAAAAACAAGTCCTGCCAGACAAATCTGATCTCATTTTTTGATCAAGTAACCTCCCTTGTAGACCATGGGAATGCTGTGGACATCATATACCTCGACTTCAGCAAAGCTTTCGACAAAGTGCCCCATGATATCTTGATGAGCAAACTAGCTCAAAGTGGGCTAGATGAAACAACGATCCGGTGGATCCACAGTTGGCTACAGAATCGGACTCAGAGACTGCTTATCAATGGGACCTTCTCAAACAGGGGAGAGGTAATGAGTGGGGTACCGCAGGGCTCAGTCCTGGGCCCAGTGCTCTTCAACATTGTTAGTAATGACTTGGAGGGGGAGGTGCAGGGAATGCTGATCACATTTGCAGATGACACAAAATTGGGCGGGATAGCTAATACTTTGGAAGACAGAAACAACATTCAAAGTGATCTGGATAGACTGGAGCGCTGGGCAGAAAACAACAGAATGACATTTAATAGGGATAAATGCCAAGTTCTGCACCTAGGAAAAAGAAACCAAATGCACAGTTACAAGATCGGGGATACGTGGCTCAACAACACTACAAGCGAGAAGGATCTTGGAATTGTTGTCGATCACAAGCTGAATATGAGCCAACAATGTGATGTGGCTGCAAAAAAGGCCAATGCTATTTTGGACTGCATTAATAGCTTCCAAATCCCAGGAAATACTAGTTCCCCTCTACTCAGCACTGCTTAGGCCTCATCTGGAAAACTGTGTCCAGTTCTGGGCACCACACTTTAAGAAGGATGCAGACAAACTGGAGAGGGTTCAGAGGAGGGCAACAAAGCTGATCAGGGGACTGGAAACAAAGCCCTATGAAGAGAGACTGAAAGAACTGGGCATGTTGAGCCTTGAGAAGAGAAGACTGAGGGGACATATGATAGCACTCTTCCAGTACTTGAAAGGTTGTCACAGAGAAGAAGGCCAGAATCTCTTCTTGATCATCCCAGAGTGCAGGACACAGAATAATGGGCTCAAGTTACAGGAAGCCAGATTCCGGCTGAACATCAGGAAAAACTTCCTGACTGTTAGAGCAATACGACAATGGAACCAATTCCCTAGGGAGGTGGTGGGCTCTCCCACACTGGAGGCATTCAAGACGAGGCTGGACAACCATCTGTCAGGGATGCTCTGACTTGGATTCCTGCATTGAGCAGGAGGTTGGACTCGATGGCCTTGTACGCCCTTTCCAACCCTACTATTCTATGACAAGAGGAGTCTGGGGGTTGTTGACCTGGTGTTGAATGGGGTACGGCTACCCTTGAAAGACCAGGTCCGAGCCTGGGGGTCATTTTGGACTCCCAGCTGTCCATGGAGGCTCAGGTGTCAGCTGTGAGCCAGACAGCGCTGTATCAACTCCATCTGATGCAGTGGCTGTGTCCCTTCCTTCCCGACCATCTGCTCCCATCGGTAGTACATGCCCTGGTCTCCTCTCGTTTAGACTACTGTAATGCGCTCTATGTGGGGTTACCCTTGAAGACGGTTCGGAAGCTGCAGCTGGTCCAGAACGCAGTGGCTTGCCTGATTAAAGGCAGCCGCCAGGCGAGATCACATCACTCCAGTGCTGAAGGAGTTGCACTGGTTACCAGTTGTTTTCCGGGCCAAATTCAAGGTGTTGTTTTTGACCTTTAAAACCCTATATTGTTCTGGCCCAGCTTATCTTAAGGAGCGCCTCCAGCAACACCAGACAGGCCGCTTAACAAGATCAGCCTCGGATGGCCTTCTCTCTGTCCCATCAGCCAGGACAGCTGGACTGGTGGGGATGAGGGAGAGGGCCTTTTCTGTGGTGGCCCCCACTCTGTGGAACTCCCTCCCTAGAGAACTCCGCCATGCCCCCTCTTTAATGAGCTTCTGCCATGCATTAAAAACGTGTTTGTTCAGGCAGGCATTTGGGGTAGGGATGGACGAAAGTCCCTTACCTTATCCCGCAGCTTGCTTCGCGGTGGGGGGGAGGCGCTCCGTCCCTCCCGCCGAAATTCTGGGCGGGGTGGGAGGCACCCCATCCCTCCCCGCCGAAATTCTGGCCAGTGGGGAGGCGCCCCATCCCTCCAGCCAAAATTCTGGCGTGGGGGGAGGTGCCCCACCCCTCCGGCCGCAAATCTCGTCTTCTGCCGGGACGCAAATGGCGGCGGCCGTAGCCACTGCCGTTTGTGTCCCTACAGTCAGCCGTGATAGGCTAAGTAAATCCTTACGTAGCCTATCACAGCTGACTTTTGGGGGAAAAAAAGCACGTACGCAAATGGCGGCGCCCATGGGCACCTCCATTTGCGTTCCTTATTTGGGTACGTGTAGTCTATGTAAACATTTACGTAGACTACGGCGAAAATAAGGGCAACGCTATTTGCGTTGCCCTTATTTTCGCCGTAGTCTACGTAAATGTTTACGTAGACTACACGTACCCAAATAAGGAACGCAAATGGCGGCGCCCATGGACGCCATTTGCATATGCGCTTTTTTTTCCCCCCCAAAGTCAGCCGTGATAGGCTACATAACGATTTACGTAGCCTATCACGGTGTTTTTTTTACATCTAGCTGTGATAGGCTATGTAAATCTTTACAAAGCCTATCACGTTTGTTGTTGGTGGGGTTTTTTTACTGGGAAATGGCGGCAGCGGCAGCTGGTCAGAAGACCAGCCACCGCTGCCACCGCCGAACCACAGCCGAACCGCCGCCAGGAGCCACCAGTTCCAGGGACATTCGCGCAAGGTAAGTCCCATCCCGGGGGGGTGGGGGTGGCGAACCGTTTCTCCACCAATTTCGGGGGGCTGAGTGCGTTGGCATTCGGCCTCCCGTAGTTTCGTGGAGAAATTCTCCGACATCCCTAATTTGGGGTGGGTTAGGGTATTTTAGAAAATGTTTTTATTGTAGATTTTTATTGTTTTAAACTGTTTTGTTATATGCTGTACATCGCCCAGAATGGCTGGGTGACCAGCCAGATGGGCGATTAATAAATAAATAAATAAATAAAACTTCAGGCACTCTTGAATAAAACTGATTATCTAGCTCCATTTCAATCAGGCTTCAAGCCTCACTTTAGAACAGAATCTGCCTTGGCCACCCTGTCAAATGACCTTTCCAGAAAGAGTGACAGGGGGAATGTGACCCTGTTAATTCTCTTGGACCACTCAGCAGCTTTCAATACTATTGACCATAGTATTCTTCTGGATAGGCTATTTGGGCTGGAAGCTGAAGGTACTGCACTACAGTGATTCCGCTCCTACTTGGATGGCCAATTACAGAAAGTGGTGCTGGTGCCACAAGCTCTACTTTATCCCCATGCTGTTCAATTTCTACATGAAACCACTGGGGGAGGTTATCTGGAGATATGGACTGACTTGTCATCATTATGAGGATGACACCAGTTCTATCTCTCCTTTTCATCAAATGCAGGTGAGGCAATGGGTCTTCTGAAACAGTGCCTGGGTGTGGATGAGAGGACCAATCAACTGAGTCTCAGTCCAGATAAGATGGAGGTGCTGTTAGTGGGTGATATTCAACTTGTTCTGGAGGAGGCTGCGCTCCCCCTAAAGGATCAAGTTTGTAGTTTGGGGGTGCTCTTAGATCCAGCACTGTCATTGGAGGCCCAGGTGGCCTTGGTGGCATGGAACACCTTTTATCAGGTTAGACTGATATATCAAGTATGATCCTATCTGGACAGAGATAGCTTAGCTATAGTTATCCATGCTCTGGTAACCTCTCATCTGGATTACTGCAATGTCTTATATGTAGGGCTGCCTTTGAAAATGGCCTGGAAACTAATAGAGGGCAGCAAGATTGTTGACAGAGAATGGCCAATGTGATCATATTTTTCCAGTGCTTTGTTATCTGCACTGGCTGCCAGTCCATTTCCGTGCCAAATTCAAAGTGCTGGCATTAAAGTATAAAGCCCTAAAAGGCTTGGGGCCAGGTTACCTGAAGGATTGTCTCCCTTCATATATACCTGCCCGAATCCTAAAATCATCTTCAGAGACCCTTCTCCAAGTGCCCCCACCAAATGAGGGTCTTTTCAGTGGTGGCAGCCCAGTTGGGGAATGACCTCCCAGAGAGGCTTGCCTAGCACTTACATTGTGGTCTTTTTGGTACCAGGTGATGACCTTTTTATTTTCCAAGGCTTTTTAGCCCTTCAGTTTTAAAAATTGTTTTAGTTAAATTGCATTTTTAGATCTTTGCACTGCTGCTGGCTTTTATTTTGATTATTACTTTAGTTTTATTCTGTTTTAAACTTATGGTTTTATATTATGTTTTATTATGCTATTGTATTTTATGGCTTTAAGCTTTGTATTGTCTAGAGAGCTTTGGTTAATGGGCTGTCTAGAAATGTAATAAATACTAATTTTGGTTCTGTGTGTCTGTCTGAATTTTTGCTGTTTATTACTTTATTCTAACCGTATTGAGTTTGGGAACTTTTATTTTGTTGACTGAAGCTGCAATCCTGAATCAATGGAACTGAGTTGTCATGAACAGGATTGCCGTTTTAATGTTTGCATATTGTTAGTTGCATTTGGTTTTGACAAGCCAATATACAATTTTAGAATAAAATGAATATATAAATAATCTGCAGAAAGAAATCACATGTAGAACACTGTGTGCAGTGGCAGTGTGGATACCAGTCACAAGCTGAAATGTGTGACACATTCAGGGCTTATACCATAAAGAAGGAGAGTGCAAAAGAAGGTTAGGTTGGATATCATTCAGAGATGGAGACATATAAAACTTGTGGTGTCATGATGTTAAGAGTTGCTTTTATCATGCTAATGTTGGGAGAAATACAGGTGGAGTGTGACCCTGCTAATTGTCTTGGATCTGTTGACAGCTTTTGATTTTATTGATTAGTTTTCAGAATGGCGATCATGAATGATTCCATTCCTATCTGGACAGCTTGTTCCAGAAAGTGGTGCTGGAAGACATTCCTTGAGACCTATTCCTATCTATAGGTCCCATCTTGTCTCCCATAGTGCTTAACATTAACATGAAACTGCTGAATGAGGTCATCTGGAGGTCTGGAGTGAGATCAGTATAAGGATGACATCCATTTCTATTTCTCCTGTTCATCAGATTCCAGTGTGGTGGTGGAAAACTTTGTCTGAAAAATAAGTAATGAAGAGGATGAGGGCCAATAAAATGAATTTCAATCCAGGTTAGGTTGGATATACTGATATGTAGTTTGTCTCACCTCTATGGGATTGCACAGCCTTTGTAGAATCAGGTCCACAGTTTGGGGACCACAGTTTGGGGTCCTATTAGATCTATCCCTTTCTTTGGATGCCTAAGTAGCACTTGTGGTATGAATTACATACGGTGTGCAACATACACACCCTCCTGGATAGAAATATTGTTATCTATGTTCTGTTAAGCACCAGATTAGACTATTGCAATGGATTATATATGAAGCTACATCTGAAGACTACAAAATGTCAATTGGTCCAGAAAACAGTAGTTAGACCATTGACCAGGATTGACTGAACACATTTTGCCAATGTGTTTAAACAACTTCAGTGGACATCTGTCTGTTTCTGAACACAATTTAAAGTGCTAGTTTTCATTTTTAAAACACTCTCTAGTTTGGAATGTGGATATCTAAAAGGCACAATATACTAAATATTAGAAATAAAAATAAAATGAAAGCAGTTGCCAGCATTATGACTGTAGAAGGATATTCTTGCGAACACTGCAGATGGATTCAAGCATTTACCCAAGTAGAAACTCAGAAATGAAGAGGTTGGGATGGCCAGTAGCAGAGGACAGTCCAGCCTTGGAATAGGCGTCAGCAAAACTGTTGGACAAGCTCAGTGCTTGGGAACCTAATTAATGCCAGCTCTGGGCCTATAAATTATTTCAGAATCAAGTGTTTTTGCCTGATCAAAGCTTCTCTCCAAGGCAGCTCTGTGCATTATAGCCCCGACATTCCTTTCATTGTGACCTTTAGTCATAAGCATGATTACTAAGGATAAAACTAGAAATTGAGAAGCAATTACACCTCTGAATACCTGACCTTCTGCTTACCACTGGACAGAGCTGTGTGTGTGGGGGGATCTGCAGAGACAGAGTAATATTAAGAACAACCATCATTTGGCCTCTGTCCATCATTCGTTCCCATTGTGCTACTTTGCAGCATAGAATCAATGACCAGGATTCCCAATATGATATATTGCTGAACATCTAAGTTTGCTTCAAGAGTATATCACTATCATTCAATGATAATTAAGAGTACATCAGTGGGCTTGAGATAAATGAAGGCACAGGATTAAGATTCCATGTTACCACTTTAAACCACTGGAATAGTCTTCTGTCCTTCAACGTACAGTAATATTTCCTAAACAGAAATATTAAAATTAAAAAGAGCAACTAGTCATTCAAAAAAGTCATACATAATAGAAGAATAGGATCTAACCTTCTGAATGATGGGGTAGAGACTAGTATCTTCTCTCTACACAGATGGGAAGATTTGATATGCTTCAATTTAAATTCCATGTAATTTTTTTGCCATTTTAAAACACAGTATCCCATTTTGAAATGCTGACATTTGGTAATTAGCAACACTAATCTACAATGGAATTGCTCACATTTGCATATAAATTAAGTCAACCATATCAACATGTTCTTTTCAATAGTTTATTTACTTTGTACTTGGCAGTGCTTTGGGGTTTAGTTTTCCATAACATAAGAATCACCTATACAGTATTTATTAGTCTTCTGTGTAAGAGAAGAGAAAAGTAAATTGGAGTGTACATGTCGCATAGCAAAGTCAAACATAAAGAGTCAGAATCAGGAAATGCTCCCAAAATCGCAGAAACAGCACAACAGATTCAAAACGTTCCTTGTAAAGTACCTTGTCAGTGTTACTATGACCTATAAACATTAGACTGTGAAAAAATAAGCTGATCTGTTTGCATGGCTAACAACTGTTCAGAATTGTCCTAGGCAGCTCAGAATACAGTAGTGTTTTGGGAGGAAATGAACTATGACCTGACTGCTCAATGACTAGGATTCTATACATCACTGAGACCAGAAATAGTGTTTTGTCTTTAATGTAGTAGACCACAACAGGGCATCTTGTGTATATACAGGTAACCTCATGTCAAAAAAGGATTGGATAGTGGTATTTTTTTCTTTAGTGTTGCTTTAATAATCAGAGAGAGAGACAGCGCACTGTGGCTACTGGTGTAAAGAGAGCACAGAATACACAATGAGGTAATTTTGATGAGAAGCAAATGGACGGTGGGTATCACTCTGTCTGCTGGACCTTCAAGGTCTAAAATGTGAACACAGGTATTACTGTACTTCAATATATTTCTCCCACTTATAATATATAGAAATTGCAAAAATGGGTCTCCTTTAATTATTTCTGCGCAGGTGGTGAAACACTGCTTGTTTTAAGAATCATAGGACCTGTTCGCATGATCACAGAGGGGGAAATAAGCGACAGTGGCTTATTTCCCCTGCTGTGTGGGGCCGGTTGCATGCTGGAGGGATTTACATAATTTCTCTCGCTGGTGCAGTTTGCCATGTCAGGTGAACCTGGTGAGGGTGCCGTGGTTAATAAACTACCCCAAAATCTTACCGCAGCCATGGGTTCTGGGTGGCTTGCTAACTACAGCAAGAAACCATCCTTGCCAGGTTTGCACAACATGGCAAGCTGCACCAGTGAGGGTAATTATGCAAATGTCCCTGGCACATGATGCGACTGGCACCCATGAGAAGGGAAATGAGCCACCCTGGCTTATTTCTCCCTCTGTGATCATGCAAATAAGCTACCCAATCATTGTATCTCTTCAGACACTAATAAAAATTGGTGTATCTATGTGAAACAACACTCTTTTGTCACACGCAATATGACTTTTGGCAGATTTCTTTTACCTCAACAAAAACTGAGCCAATCCATACTTGCACAAGCCTTTTGCCCATTTCTAACATTTCTGTTTATTAATGCTGCATAAAGAAATGTTCAACCAATTAGACAGTAAACAAGATTAAATAGCTGCGCTAAACTTGAAGATGAACCTGTTAATTCTTGTCATTGCCATTATTCAGCTTGTCTCTATAGCTGTTGCTCTTTATGCCCCTACTGTAAACATATCACTTCACAGCAAACTTGGTTCTTCATGTGAGTCATCTTTGCCTTCTTTGACATCCAACACCAGAGATCTGAAACTCCTCCTTCTTTAGCTAATTTTACATGTCCAAATTATATATGTACACAGTCTGTCCAGATCTTGTTGTTTTTACATATTTCTTCAAGAAACACCTCTTATGTAATTCACATTCACTGTCTTAACTCACTACAATATTATCAAGGTCATTCCTTAGTTCTGACACTGTGGGGCTGTTCCCACAACATGTCAACACACACTCAGTGGTTGAGTGTGGTTGTTTTGAACTGTGGGTTAGTGTGTTGTCTGAACACAGCATGTTTTCTGCAGGGTGGGTTATCATGTTGTCTGAATGCAGCCAGGGTGGCTTGTTAATCACGAGGTGTGACTTGTGAACCATCCTGAACAAACCAACAACAAATCATGGGTTCTCAAGGTGGCTTGTTTGAGAAAAATAAGCCACACTGCATGGTTAACAAGCCATCCTGGTTGCATTCAGATGAAATGATAACCCATGGTTCAACAAACAACTCACGGTTCAAAAAAACCCACACTCAACTACTAAATGTGGTTAGCATGTTTTGTGAACAGCACTGTTGTCTAATTCAAATGATCACTAAACCAGCTCTCCCTTGCATTTTGCACACACACTTCTGATCCTTCTAGTATCTTTCATTCACTGAAAGAAAGTCAACTTCCTTCACGATTTGTTCCCAACCTGATTACACTATATTCTCTAGTGACAACAGCCTGACTTACGTTTTATTCAGGATCTGAAGGGGACTTAATGTAGTTCAACTCCCAGGTTCTACTCCTGGCATCTCCAGTTAAGCTTAGGAATAATAGACATGGGATTACTTTGCAGATAAAATTGATCAGATTAGGTGTGTTACTCTGCACACTGTGGATACAGTTAGTGAGCAAGAGGCGGCCTGTGGCAAACTGGTTTTGTGGGATCGGTTCCAGCTTCTTCCTCCTGATGAAGTGGACAAGGTGCTTTCATCTGTAAGGCCGACCTCCTGCTTACTTGATCCTTGCCCATCTTGGCTCATTATGAGCTGCAGAGAGAGACTGGGTGAGGGGATCAAGGCGGTGGTGAACGCCTCCCTTGAAGAGGGAGTGATGCCATCAGCCCTCAAGGAGGCAGTGATAAGACGGCTCTTAAAGAAGCCCTCCTTGGATCCTCAAGTTCTGAACAACTTTCGCCCAGTCTCAAATCTGCCATTTTGGGGCAAGGTGATTGAGCGGGTGGTGGCGGTGCAGTTGAAGGCACACTTGGAAGAAACTGATTATCTAGACCCATTTCAGTCGGGCTTCAGGCCTGGGCATGTACAGAAATGGCCTTGGTTGCCTTGGTGGATGATATGAGGAGGGCTCTGGATAGGGGTGAATGCTCCTTCCTTGTTCTCCTTGACCTCTCAGTGGCTTTTGATACCATTGACCACGGTATCCTCCTGGACTGCCTGGAGGGGTTGGGCATTGGAGACACTGTATTGCGGTGGTTCCGGTCCTTCCTCTCCGGCAGGTACCAGACGGTAGCACTGGGAGAGGAGGTTTCGGACCCGTGGCCACTTACTTGTGGGGTGCCACAGGGTTCCATCCTCTCCCCGATGCTATTTAACATCTATGTGAAGCCGCTGGGGGCTATCATCAGGAGGTTTGGGGTGCAGTGTCATCAATATGCGGATGACACGCAGCTCTACCTCTCATTCAAATCTTCACCAAGGTTGGCCGTAGAATCCCTGTCCAAATGTCTGGAGACGGTGAGTGGCTGGATGGGGAGGAATAAGCTGAAGCTCAACCCTGACAAGACCGAGGTACTTTTGGTGGGAGACAAGAGGAGGCTGGGGGATGTTGACCTGGTGTTGAATGGGGTACAGCTACCCTTGAAAGACCAGGTCCGCAGCCTGGGGGTCATTTTGGACTCCCAGCTGTCCATGGAGGCTCAGGTGTCAGCTGTGAGCCAGACAGCGCTGTATCAACTCCATCTGATACGGTGGCTGCACCCCTTCCTTCCCGACCATCTGCTCCCATCGGTAGTACATGCCCTGGTCTCCTCTCGTTTAGACTACTGTAATGCGCTCTATGTGGGGTTACCCTTGAAGATGGTTAAGAAGCTGCAGCTGGTACAGAACGCGGTGGCTCGCCTGATTAAAGGCAGCCACCGGCGAGATCACATCACTCCAGTGCTGAAGGAGTTGCACTGGTTACCAGTTGTTTTCCGGGCCAAATTCAAGGTGTTGGTTTTGACCTTTAAAACCCTATATGGTTCCGGCCCAGCCTATGTTAAGGAGCGCCTCCAGCAACACCAGACAGGCCGCTTAACAAGATCAGCCTCGGATGGCCTTCTCTCTGTCCCATCAGCCAGGACAGCTAGACTGGTGGGGACGAGGGAGAGGGCCTTTTCTGTGGTGGCCCCCACTCTGTGGAACTCCCTCCCTAGGGAACTCTGTCATGCCCCCTCTTTAATGAGCTTCCGTCGTGCATTAAAAACGTGGTTGTTCAGGCAGGCATTTGGGGTGGGTTAGGGTATTTAAAAAAAAAAATTATGGTAGAATTTTATTGTTTTAAATTGTTTTATGGTGTGTTGTACATCGCCCAGAGTGGCTGGGTGACCAGCCAGATGGGCGATTAATAAATTTAATAAATTTATTATTATTATTATTATTATTATTATTATTCAACTCCTTGTGGGAGGCACCTTTCTTCTTCATTTTTTAAACTTCCAGGGTCTGATCTGAAACATATGATGCAGCAACCAGGCTGAAGCTAAGCAGATGTGGGACTGATCAGTGCCTAGATGGGAGCCCAATGCAGATGATACCACTTTGATGGCTGAAAGCGAGGAGGAGCTGAGGAACCTCATGACGAAGGTGAAAGAAGAAAGTGCAAAAGCTGGGTTGCAATTAAACCTCAAAAAAACCAAGATTATGGCAACCAGCTTGATTGATAACTGGCAAATAGAGGGAGAAAATGTGAAGGTAGTGACAGACTTTGTTTTTCTAGGCGCAAAGATTACTGCAGACGCTGACTACAGCCAGGAAATCAGAAGACGTTTACTTCTTGGGAGGACAGCAATGACAAATCTTGATAAAATAGTTAAGAGCAGAGACATCACACTGACAACAAAGGTCTGCATAGTTAAAGCAATGGTATTCCCCGTAGTAACCTATGGCTGCGAGAGCTGGACCATAAGGAAGGCTGAGTGAAGGAAGATAGATGCTTTGGAACTGTGGTGCTGGAGGAAAATTCTGAGAGTGCCTTGGACTGCAAGAAGATCAAACCAGTCCATACTACAGGAAATAAAGCCAGACTGTTCACTTGAGGGAAGGATATTAAAGGCAAAACTGAAGTACTTTGGCCACATAATGAGAAGACAGGATACCCTGGAGAAGATGCTGATGCTAGGGAAAGTGGAAGGCAAAAGGAAGAGGGGCTGACCAAGGGCAAGGTGGATGGATGATATTCTGGAGGTGACGGGCTTGACCTTGGGGGAGCTGGGGGTGGCAACGGCCGACAGGAAGCTCTGGCGTGGGCTGGTCCATGAAGTCACGAAGAGTCGGAAGCGACTGACCAAATAAACAACAACAACAACAACATGTGCTCTGGATTCCATATAAGATGTAAGAATATAAGTGTTAATACGCCATGTACATTGATGGGATAATCAGTGTAGTAAAATTTCAGAAATTATACCGGTATCTACTCATGGCAAACAATGTAGATTACCCTTCCCATGTTAACATTTTCAAGACATAGGTATACACACTCGGTTCTTCTACAACTAATACAGGAGGCAGCCCAAACACAACTTATTTTATACCTGTGATCAGGGTATACAAACACTTGTTTATATGTTATAGAACATAATGCAAAAAAGGGATGGAAAAATTAGTCACGTAAATAGATGTGGTAATATTTGTGAGTCATTGTTCACTATTTTCTTTACTGCTCCTTTTTCTCTTTCAGCTTCTTTCCAACAAGAATTTCTAAAAATGTAATATTTATTTTCTAAGAATGAAAAGAAAAATAATAGGATGACAATGGATGGCAGAGACTCTATATGGTTCCCCCTATGATGATCCCTGGAAGGAGACACAATTTCCTTTTCTACTTGTAGCCTCAAAGCTACATCAAATGATGCCTAAGCATCCCCCAGCTATAAACAGCATCTTTTTGAGTGGAACAAGGAACTGTGGGGAAAAGAAGAACTGCATTCAGTGCATATGGCCCTTTTAGATTTCAACTTATATATACCTTTTTGTTTTTACTTTAAAAAGTAGCATTTTTACTTTTAGCTGCTGCTTTTATTATGGGCTGTTTTTATTCATTGTTTCATTGTTTGCATTTTGTTTTTAATGTATTGTATACCACCCAGAGAATTTGGTTATTGGGTGGTTTGAAAGTGCAATAAAGAAAGAAATACCTACATACATGGTACTATGTCACAGGACCAGCCTTGTTAGGGAGATCGCTTGTTAATGGCCCAGTGTGGGTGGCTGATGTTTTCTCTAAGGAAACAAATGGTTAGGAGACACCTAAAGATCTCCCAAGCCTTGACCCTCAAAGCTTTGGGAAGATGCCCTCCCATCCCCAAGTAAGGGGAGGGATTGATGTAAGCTGTGTATGTGAGGTAAACCAGTTTTAACACCATCAGAGGGAGAAGCAGAGACAGAGCTGAGAGACAGCTGAGGGCTGGAAGCATTTGGAGTGCATGGTGATGCTCTCTGGAATTCTAATGTATGGTCTCAGATCTGTTGCATGGTAGAAGTACGCATGTGTTCCCCCTCTACCTATGCTTTACTGTTCTTGTAGATGTGTAAATAAACCAAATATTATAAAAATGCCATAAAGCCTCCAGGGATCTCAAAAGGAAACTAAACCCAAGTAGCGTTGCCCCTGGAATTTTTCACCAATAGGAAAGTGGGAAGTGCATAAAATGTGTGTGTGTCCAATTACGTGTATACACACACAAATAATGTTCCATGCATTGATCATTAATCATCTTACCTGAAAATCAAGAACATTCATTGTTAAATCAAATGTTAACTTTTTCTTGAGATGTTACTTGCTGAAATGGGATATTCTGTTAGATACACTGACAAAGCGATCCTATGGACCGTGGGAGAGCATCTGAGAAAACAAAAGGTATAGGAGATTTCCCATCCTGATGCCATAGATGCAGCTACGACCTCAGAAGAAGAACTCCAAGGAGGATTTTCCCCCAGCTCAGCCACTGCAGAAAGCACCGGGAAAGGTCAAAAGGTGTGTGCCAGTGGGCAGGAAGGGGAGGGAATGAAGAGGACGTGGGAACACCACATACACAAACGTCTCTGTTTTCCGGTCCTGCCCTCAGGTGAGTGAGTGAGCTGGGTGGATTAAGAGGCTCATCTAACTCTAACAAACAAAACAGAGGAATGGGAATCTGTAAAGGTTTCTGCTGTTCTTCCTATACTTATGTATATGCCACAGTTAAAATCTAAAAATGGTATTGTATTTTATTCTTTCAACCATTTTTAATCTGCCCAAGAAAGTTTGTTATTGGGCAGATTAAAAATGTAATAAACAATCAAACAAACACACAAACCTGTCTATAATTTTATCCCTGCTTCCTCCCCAACATGCAATTTTGTGTGTACAGAAAGGTTAAAAAAATACAGGGGAGCATTCAAACATTCTATCCACACCTACAATCAGAAGTAAGACATTCTAGCAATAGATGCCTCATGTGATGCCGTTAATCATTTATTTATTTATTTATTTATTTATTAACATTTATATACCTTATGTCGTAAAATGCCGTCAAGGCAGTGCACAAAAATGTAGAACAACAAAATCTTAAAGCAATGAAAATAAAAGCAGTAAAACAATAGAATACCAAAACAACTAAGGGCGCAATCCTATGGGGATAAGTCAGCCCCACATAGAGTGCATTTTAAGTCTAAATATGATGTAACTAATGAATAGATAACTGTTGACAAGTCAAACCAACTCAGGAAAGGCTGCAGCTGGCACACCAAGCATAGTTGTGCAAACATATTCCTTGTCACCACTGCCACACTACACCATCCAGAGACAGTGTATGATCGAGGAGCACTCCCAAGCTATGGGCCTGATCCTTCAAGTGGTGTGTAGCCTCTTCCAGAACAGATTCCTGATCCCAGAATCAGTCCTTCTCCTAGCCAACAACACCTCCATCTTGTTCAGGTTTAACTTCAGCTTTTTCACCCTCATCGAGCCCATTATTAAACTTGGGCAATTTTCAAGGGTGTTGACTGCTCCCTTGGCATTAGGTGACAAAGAGCAATAGAGCTGTGTGTCACCAGCGTATTGGAGGCACCTTACTCCAAAGCTCTGAATGACCTCTTCCAGCCGTTTCATGGCAATGTTAAGTAACATGTGGGAGAAAAACAGAAATCCCTCAACACTATGTTCTGGACACCTGACAGAAAGGACCAAAACCACTGAAAAATAGCATACCCAAAATCCAGCTCCACCAGGCAGCACAGAAGGATACCATGGTCAATAGTACTGACAACCAGCAAGAGGCCCAGGAGAATTAATAGGGTCACACTCCACAATCCAGTTTGCAGCACATGTCATCTACCAAAGCAACCAAAGGAGTTTCAGTTCCATAACCTAGACAATGTCCAATTGAAATGGGTCCAGGTAAACATAATTACCCAGATGCAACTGAAGTTGCAATGCCACAACCTTCTCGATCACCTTAGCCAAGAATGGTACATTTGAGACTGGTGTACAGTTAGCCTAATCTCCTGGGGCAAGTAAAGTTTTCTTATTACTGCCTCTGTTAAGCAAGAGGGAACAAACCCTCCCACAAAGAGGCACCATGCATTCCTGTGGATCTGGAATGAAATTAACTACTATACAAATAACTTGAAAGGTGAAAGTTGTTATGACCTTGTACAACTATCCTTTTTAAGGAGATCCAGGAATTTACCCAATGAGCTAAATATGTACTTAGTTAATTAATAAAACTATTGATTTAAAATGA
This sequence comes from Heloderma suspectum, assembly GCF_057233095.1. Classification (NCBI taxonomy): domain Eukaryota; kingdom Metazoa; phylum Chordata; class Lepidosauria; order Squamata; family Helodermatidae; genus Heloderma; species Heloderma suspectum. Next base: position 71,370,996 of record NC_139460.1, on the reverse strand, counting down.
GAATAAACTGAACACCCAGATGGTTTAATAGCAGCTAAGTGTATGTTTTCAATCAAGGGAAATCTTGTTTCACCACTCTAAAAGAATACTTTGAAATAAAGGCAAATGAGTACTATGTCTTTATACTTCAAAGGCTTTTGAAAATGTCTCTCAGAAGAGATTGTTGAAAAAAATTAAGTAATTATGAGATGAGAGGGCAAAACAGATAAGAGAAAAGCTGTCTAAGAGAAAACAAAGAGTCAAAATAAATGGCCTATTCTGTTCTCATTAACACAAGCACATGCCTCAATCCACTTTTTTAAAGCCTTAGGCTGAAAAAAGTAGCATGGATTTGGGTGACAAAGTTACCACGTAACAAGTATTTAAAGCAGTTAAATAAGACACATTTGTCCAAGTTTTTGCAATTGGCTCCTCAGTGAAAGAAGAAAGATCAGTCTATATCACCAGGTGTTTTCTATACATATATTTATTACATTTCTATACTGCCAAACAGCCGAGGCTGTGCAGTTCACAACAATTAAACCATAAAATACTGCACAAATCAATAGGAAGAGTGCATTCCTATTGGTTCTTTTGGACCTGGAAGCAGCATTTCCTACCATCGCACATGGTATCCTTCTGGACCTGAGGGAATTGGGGTTTGGGGCCACTGCTTTGCAGTGGTTCCACTCCTTTCTCTCAGGATGGTTCCAGATAGTGTCACTCAGGGATAGCTGCTCCTTGAAAAAAGAGCTGTTATGTAGAGTCCCTCAGGGCTCCATCCTATCCCTCATGCTGTTTAATATCTACATGAAACCGCTGGTCAGGAGATCAGGAGATTTGGAGCTGAGTGTTATCAGTATGCTGATGACACCCAAATCTATTTCTCCTTATATACTGGCCCCAGGAGCGTAACCAAGTCACCTGTAGTGTTAGAGGGGCCTAGAGATCCATAATGCTTGCTTAAGTTCATTATTGGTGCAATTCCCTTACTAGTAAGCCTCTGAGCATGTGAAGATGAGTCAAAGGCCGAAACATTCCACACTAATGAGCCAAAAGGCCTTATCAATATGTGCCTGGGAAGCAAAGTTTGTTTATGCTGAGCGACAGGTGGCTGTGCTGAGAACCAAGCACTGTGAGTCTATGCTGGGAATGAACGCTAGGGAGCGCTTGCTGTTATCATGCTGCCTGATTGCTAACATGTATGGTATAAAACCCATTGTACTCCATGGCTCTGGGTTCAGAGAAGCTGTCTGATCCAACCATTGGTTATGCCTGTGTGCCGTAAGTTACTCAATAAAGTACTCCTTGTAAGTAAACCCATGGATCTGATTTATCACCATCTTGGCACCTCTAAACTAAGAGGTCAAAGCCCATGGCTGGGGCAATGCACCTTAACATCTTTATCCAAGGAAGGTATGACTCCTCTGAATGACTGCCTGAAGTCAGCAATGGGCTGGATGAAGGAGAACAAGCTGAAGTTGAATCCAGGCATGACAAGTGCTCGTTGTGAAGGGTTCTAATTCAGGTATTGAGGTATGTCAACCAGTTCTGAATAGGGCTGCACTCCCCCTGAAGGAGCAAGTTCATAGCTTGGGGGTGCTTCTTGACCAGACCCTGCTCCTGGCACCCCAAGTGGAGGCAACAGTGAGAAGCTCCTGTTATCAGCTTCGGCTGATACACCAGGTACGCCTATTTCTGGAACTTGTGGACCTGGTAATGGTGGTGCACGTGCTGGTAACCTCTAGGCTTGATTTCTTTAATGTGCTGTAGGGTTGGCAGAGAACTTCTCCCCGAAACTTCGGGGGGCCGAGCGCCAACGTGTTTGGCCCCCCGAACAAGTTTCGGGGAGAAATCCTCCGAACCCCCCCGCCCCCCGCCCCCCCCTGGGACGGGACTTACCTTCGCCGAATGTCCCTCCCGGCGGCGGGTCCGGCCGGCGGTTCGGCAGGTGTTCGAGCGGGGCGGGAGCGGCAGCCAGTCTTTTGACCGGCTGCCGCCGCCGCCATTACAATGAAAGAAAAAAAAAAAAGCCCCCTGATAGGCTACATGACGATTCACGTAGCCTATCACAGCTAGATTTGCAAAGTCAGCCGTGATAGGCTACGTCAATCATCACGTAGCCTATCAGGGGGCGTTTTTTTTTTTTTTAAACTTTCGCGTTCGCGGCCGGGCGAGGCGGGAAGCCTCCTCCCCGGCCTGAATTTCAGCCGGGCCGAGGCGGGAAGCCTCCCCCCCCGGCCGGAACTTCGCGGGGAGACCAGCGAAGCGCCTCCCCCCCACCGTGAACGTCCTTCGAGGACAGGTAAGTGACTTTCGTCCACCCCTAATGTGCTGTACTTGGGGCTGCCTGTATATCTAGTTCGGAAACTTCAACTGGTACAAAATATGGCAGTCAGGTTGGTCTCTGGGACACCCTGTGGAGACCATATTACACGTGATTTAAAATCTTTACACTGGCTGCCAATTTATTTCTGAGCAAAATATAAAGTCCTGGTTCTTACCATTAAGGCCTTACATGGTCTAGGTCCGAGGTACCTTAGGGAGTGCCTTCTCCCCTACGTCCCAGTCTGCCACCTAAGGTCCTCTGAGGGCTATCTGCTGCAGCTGCCTAATGTGAGACTGGCAGCCACACACAAAAGGACTTTTTCCTGTGCTGCTGTTCAGTTGTGGAATGACCTGCCGGTTGAAATGCGCCTTCTGTCACATTTCCCGATTTCCCCAGCGCATACGCTCAGGCAATCTGACACTGGACACCCACATCAGTGAGATTTCTTTATTGCAGGAAATCCCACAGCAAAAGCTTAATGGTTACACTCCTCAGAAATCATATAGCTGATTGTCAGTAGCTATAGGCTGTAATTCCAGAACAGTCCAAAGCTAAACACTACTACCGTAACTGAGATAATCATCAATGTGGTTTCCCCGTTGTCATTCTCCATGGTTCTGAACACAAGGGAAGGGACTCTGGATTCCTGGGTACCTAACCCAGGCAATCCTTTCATGGGGTTCCAACCTCCAACATGGAAAGGGAATGATTCCTGGAATGAAGCCAGCAGGTAATCAAGGGCTAACTTCTTGAAGGGCCTAAACTAAACACACCCATGGAGAGTTAATCCAACTTTGAATCTTTTGTTGTTAACTCCAGGCTACATGGTCAAGGCCTACCTATCAAGATCAAAGGAAGGGTAAACCCAGACATGCAGAGAATTCTGTGCCACCACTTTTGCACTGGTAACTCCACACTGCATGAGTCCAGGCAGAGGAAAGTCCAAAAGTCGTAGATCTAACCCAGCCTGCCAGTGCGCTTAGCTGACAACAACAGACAGACACACATAATCCACAGCAACGAGAGTTCAAATCTGTGAAAAGCCTCATAGTACTTTACATGGCGAATCCTTAACAATCCAAAGTTCAGTCCATGTGCAGAGTGCCTCCAAAGCCTAGACAACTATGGATCCAAACAGAGATGGCTTCGGATAATGAAGATGAGATGTTCCTACCAAAGGCTCTTTGCCTTTCTATCAGCTTAAAAGGGAAGGCGTGACTGTAAAACACCCCATCCAGATCCCTTGACAGATAAGGGCCTTTAGCCTTTCAGCAAGGCCCCTGTCTAAACAGAGCATCACTGGTCAGCCCTCCAGCAGTGACGCTTCAATCTGGGCGTCCCTTCTGCAAACCCCACCCCACCTCTGTCAGCTTTTCATGGACAGCTTCCAGCCTCCCTGCCTGCCAAGGCCAGACCAGCAGGTGGACAGGGAGTTGGGTGACTTCCCCTGACTCTGCTCTGAGAACACTGACAGAGATAAGCTCACACAGATTCAGGCACTCCAGAGGCTGAATAGGCCCAGGCCCTTCCAGGCTACTTCTAATCAATTCTTAGCTATAACCTACAAGGCCCTGATACCTGCTGACCTCTTTGAGGGTTTTTAAGCAGGAATTAAAGACTCTTATTCTTGCAGGCCTTCTCTTTTTAGAACTTTCGTTCCTCTTTGTTGATGATTATATACTGTTTTTATATTGTGTTGTTTTTATTGTTGGATTTTTATTAAATCGTTTTTAACTTTGTACACTGCCTAGAGTATTTGTATATAGGTAGGTTATAAAGTGAATAAATAATAGCAAAAAAAAAAAAAACCCTATATAAAAGTTTAAAAGTACCACATAAAACCAAAGTAAAACCCAGCAGCAGGCACAGCCCAGGGAAGCCTGGGTAAAAAGCTGTGTTTTCAGGAGGTGTTTAAAAATGTCACATTTTCTGCCTCCTGAACTGCATGTCCCAGATCCCAGAGCAATGGGTTCCTTAGGAAGGGAATATGGGCATTGCCAGATGAATGTCAATTAATATAAAGTATACAAATCTTTGTAATGGGGAAAGAGTTGGAGGTGACAGGCCTCCATTCCGTTGGTTCTCTGTCAGATCTGATATCAGCTTTATAGGGAGGACAAAGGAAAGAAGAGGAGACACCTTCTACATTGCCACTAAGGAGCACAGAAGTTCTTACCCATTCCAGAACTCGAAGGCATTTGCAAAGAAGCCTACGCATATGCTTCCTTCTCTTTTGAGATCCAGTTCTTGTGCTCCCTGTACCCTACAATCCCTTCAGTAGTAAATGTAGCATCTTGGTCCATCTGCATTTCCCATCTTGATGATGGTATCATCATTAAAGCTGATAGGCATATGCTTTCATTGCAAGAAGAGCAAGTGGTAAAATGATAAGTCTGGTGAATGACAGAAGGATGGATGTAGGATTGCAGAACCAATGGTGTTCTGCCTTTTTGTATTAAGTTTCCCATAAAGTATGCATATCTGTACACATTTTTAATTGGAGAACTGCATTGCAACACCTGGAGAAATGTGAAAAGAAAAAGGTTAATTGCATTCTGTTTCCATCCCCCATCCCCACCCCCCAGGATTAAAAAAAGCAGGGGGAATCCTCCATTGGTGCCATTGTAGGCCTTTTCTTTTAACCCTGTGCAAGGGGGCGGGATTTGGAAAGCAAATGGCTGTGCAGGGGGGCGGGAAGGTCTAAACCTCCCATCCTGGTGAGTGGTAGTACCAATCCATATCAGGGCTGCACGCGCCTAATCCAGAGTAAATATAAAGATAAGACTCTTCTACATGTTACGTAATTGATGTATTGTTCATATTATTTATTACATTTCTATACCACCCCATAGCCGAAGCTCTCTAGGTAGTTTACAAAAGTGAAAAACCATTAAAAATACATTATACAAAATGTAAACCACTTACATAAAAACATATAAAGAGACAGCACACACATGGACAACGTATCTAAAGCCATTTTAGACAATCAACCGACAACAATCCAGGACCTGATTAAAAACGCATCATATGCTGCCAATGCCTGAGAGAAGAGAAAGGTGGAACCAAAAAGATAAAAGTGTTGGTGCCAGGCAGGCCTCGTTGGAGAGATCATTCCATAATTGGGGGGCCACCAGTGAGAAGGCACACCAGGAGGAGGGCCTTAGATGCTAGCGTATAGGTAGGTTCATGTAACGTGTAGTTTGACCCTTAGAAGCTTGTATGATCACCTGTGGCCTCATTCTGAGCATGCTCCGATTCTCTCCTCCTGACAGGTAATCATCACAAGGGCTGGCGCAGGTGCTTGGGAGCCCTGCCTGCTGATTGGGTGCTGATGCTGGTCCTCGGTAGACGTGGGAGCATATAATGTGCCATCATTGAACATGCACAGTACAACTTCAGTTAACATAGTTCCTACCTGCTTGGTGAAGGAAGAGTAATGGCAATTTTTATTTTTTTGTTGCTACGATGCTTTAAAACTTGCTCCAAAACCAAGACTGATTTTTGTACAATGGGTTGGTCATATCTATGCATTTCAGCGGAGGAGAGTCAGAAGATCTAAGAATCTGTTTTAGTTTTTTAAATGCCACTAATGGTTTGAAGCAAATTCAAAATCTAATGTCCCAAAATTAATGCAGCTGACTAAAACAGTCAGTCTTTTGAGGGAAGCTTATGACTGCCTTTTAGATGAACAGAACTGAAATAATATGGCAGCACATCTTGTAACTAAGGAAGGAGAGACTAGCTGAGCATCTAATGAAAAGCATCTATATATTAAAGTAGTCAAACTTCCCATTCTGGCTTTGCTTCATCTAACATGCTATATTATATTTACAAAGATATGAGAAAGCAATTTCCTTTTCTGCCACAGTTTCAATTTATTAATCCTAATCCCTAAATCCTTACCTGCCCAAATATGGGCAACAATTTTCTTTATCCTTCCAAGTTGTCATCTCTCAATGACCATAGGCAACATATGTATTACATACTTTACAATGTTTGAAGTGAGGACATAATTTAATTCCAAGAAGGGGGAGAGGAATCCTCTGCACTGTGGGACATCACCTCAACCGTCATTAATCAGTACTCTTTCTGTGGAAACCAATAAATGTATCCCTACTTATGGCACACGCCTGTAGGCTTAGCTTGGGTACAAGATTCTGACTTACCTCAATATCAGGACATTATAGCTGGAATGTGCAGTTTAATGTTTAATAGGTATAAAATACTGGCATATTTGTAAATTAATTCTATTTGCGGTGTCCATATTATTACTACCTTTATATGCCAGGGCTAGGATATGTTAAAATGGTAATACAAGGTTATTTCATTTTAATTATAAAATAGTGTTAACAGTAATAAACTAAGCATAGATTTCATAAGGTCTAGCAAATCAGGGGTTCTATCCAATGTTAGTCCTACTTAGAATAGACCAAGTGAAATGAACAGGACTTAACTTAAACCAAGGGTTCCAAATGTTTTGGGCCCATGGGCACATGTGGCATTTTGAAAACGTAGGCACCAACACAAATTGACTGTTCTAGGGGCATGGGGGGGTGTCAATCATAAAAATGCTGGGAGCACCCTCCCCCACCCCCAATCTGCCACTGTGCATGTGTTCTGACTTATCTCCTTCTCTCTCTCTCTCTGGCTTTCTTTCTTTCTTTCCCTCCCTCCCTCCCTCCCTCCCTTCCTTCCTTCCTTCCTCCTTCTGTCTCTCTGGCTCCACTTTCTCCTTCTCTCTCTGGCTCCTCTTTCCTTCCTCCTTCTGTCTCTCTGGCTCCACTTTCTCCTTCTCTCTCCGGCTCCTCTTTCCTTCCGTCTCTCTGGCTCGTCTTTCTCTCTCCTCTTCTGCTTTCCCTGCTTTCCTCTTTTCTTCCTTCTTTCACTCTCTCCTCTCCAGCTCCTCTCCCTCCCCCCTGGCTTCTTTCCTTCCTTCCTTCCCTTTCTCCCTCTGGCTCTTCTTTCTCTCTCTCTTTTCCCCAAGAGTCCTTGGTGGGGGTGAACTTGACCCCCCTCCAGCTGTTTTTCATCAGGAGGGTATTTTCCTCTCTATTAAAGCCAATGGATGCATCACTCCATTGGCTTTAATAGGGAGGGGGAAAGCCCCCCTGCCGAAAATTGGCTGGAGTGGGGACAAAGTTCACCTTCCCCCAGGACTCTGTTGCCCCAACAACAAGGGGGTCCTTGGTGTGTGGTGGACTTCTCACTCCCAACAGCCTTTTTTGGCAGTGGGCTTTTCCACACCTGTTTCACGCCTTTTCCACACCTGTTTCCATTCACTTGCAGAGGCAGAGAATAGCATGGTGGGTGCCTCAGTCTGACCTTGCAGGTGTAGTGGTGCCATGTTGGAAACCCCTTAGACAGACTATCATTGGATACAACCCATAGTGCCTACAAAAAATCTTAGGTGCTAGCACTACAGCTGCTGCATTACAGGCTCATCATTTGTCATTCTTTTCTCTTTTTTGAATTTGCTGTCTTTAGTCATTCTTAGCAAAATTTCAGTGCCATCTTGCATTATAGTGTTTCTCTAGCTCTATCGTCACAGAAGTTTCAGAGAGCTTGGATATTCCTCATATTTATTTATAACAGCTGCATACAATGCTCTTCCATTATGCCTGCAAATGTCTTTCTTAGTCCTTTCTTTTGAACTCAAGATGACAAAAGAAAACATAGCAGGTATGTAATGTAATGACTAAAATAGTCTTTATTCTCAGTCTGCACTGCAGTGCAGCTGCTTAACCACAGTGCTATGGGCATGCATCTCCTATCTCTAGCTAGTATTAGAATTGTTTATGCTCTGCATGTGATAGACTTGACTGATTTTTTTCCCTGTGACTTTCACCCTGCCAAGTCAGTTACAGTAGACCCACTGATTCTTTCTATAACTTTAGTAGACATGCCTGCAGCAATATTTCAGTATCTTCAGTTTCACAAAGAGAAAAGTGCCTAATTAAATCAGCTTAAATTGATAGCTAGCTGTGAATGCCCATGTTTGTTTTATTTGCAATTATATAAATTGTAGGCAAAAATAAAATGCAGAAGTAGGACAAGGAAAAGCTTTCTTCAATTCAGTTTCACTGAAGATGGTAAAAATTTGTGTCAGTGCAACATTTATCTTCTACTCTTCTATTTTTATATATATTTCAGCAAGTGCTGTATATGTTTGAGCAATTGTTCACCCCAATTTCATATCTACTTTGCAAAATCACTTGCAAGGTTTTTTTGCTCCAACTACAAGGGTTAATTTTCAGTTATTCCTTTCATCCTAATTTTTAAAAATAAATAAATAAATAAATCTGTATATCTTAATGAGAATGTGGGGGAATTGATTAGAAAGATGAACTCTGTAAATCCTATTTTAAACTTACCAACATAAAAGATTTTCTGGTGCACCCACAGGAGAGTTTCCTGTGGCTACTAGTAGCATCTAAATACAATGGCTGCTAATGGTTGGGAGTGGACTGGCAGCTCATTTTCACAGGCATTTAATCTAGGAAAGTGCACATAGGCTCATTAGAGCATACAAACCTGCATTTAAGCATCAGAAATTACTACCAATTCTTCCCTCCCTCCCTGAAATCATTATTCAATAACAAGTCTGTTCCTCTGATATAATAATGTCTATCTTCTTTACATGTAAGCATTAAATGAAGCTTTCACTCCAACACCATTTTTGTAGGTGGGGCTGGGAAGCTGTAATTGCACTTCACACTATGGGAGAGGGATCTTTCTAGCCTATTGTCCTGTTTCTGTTTTCTGTTCTTTAAACTGTGGAAGGACATATTTTCTCAGTCAAAATTGGGCAGCGGGAAGAAATGTTTACCTTTTTTTCTCCCTCCTGCAGTGTAAGAATTAGACTGAGAACAACTGTGTTTAGGAAAGTCAGTACTAAATTTCATTGATAGTACTGAAGTTTGTAATTACCTGATTCAAAAGTCTGTACAGACTGTAATGGCTGGCCATATTCTGAATTGACTCCAGCAAAGGAGATCGTTACCTTGTCGTGGTGCTGGAGCTTGAGCACCTCAATGACGTCATGAGCTAAACCGTGAAGGGACAACCAAGATGGGAAGGTCATGGCAGAGAGGTCAGACTAAATACGATCCCTGGGGAAGGTAACGGCAACCCACCCCAGTATTCTTGCCATGAAAACTAAATGGATCAGTACAACCAGAGATATGTCGGTATACCATCGGAAGATGGGACTCCCAGGTCGGAAGATGGTCAAAATGCTACTGGGGAGGAACAGAGGATAAGTTCAACTAGCCCCAGATGTGATGACGCAGCTAGCTCAAAGCCAAAAGGACGGCTAGCAGCCGATGGTGCTGGTGGTGAACGACAAATCCAATGTTCTAAAGATCAACACACCATAGGAACCTGGAATGTAAGATCTATGAGCCAGGGCAAATTGGATGTGGTTACTGGGGAGATGTCAAGATTAAATATAGACATTTTGGGTGCCAGTGAACTGAAATGGACTGGAATGGGCCACTTCACATCAAATAACCACCAGATCTACTACTGTGGACAAGAGGACCACAGAAGAAATGGAGTAGCCTTCAGAATTAATAATAAAGTGGCTAAAGCAGTGCTTGGATACAATCCAAAAAATGACAGAATGATCTCAATTCGAATTCAGAGTAAGCCATTTAACATCACAGTGATCCAAATATACGCCCCAACTACAGATGCTGAAGAAGCAGAAGTAGATCAGTTCTATGAGGATCTGCAGCACCTATTGGATAGTACGCCAAAAAAAGATGTTATTTTCATTACAGGACACTGGAATGCTAAGGTGGGTAGTCAAACGACACCTGGAATTACAGGCAAGCATGGTCTGGTTGAACAAAATGAAGCAGGACATAGGCTGATAGAATTTTGCCAAGACAACTCACTGTGCATAACAAACACTCTCTTCCAACAACCTAAGAGACGACTTTATACATGGACTTCACCAGACAGTCGACACCAAAACAAGATTGACTACATCCTTTGTAGCCAAAGGTGGTGGACATCTATGCAGTTGGTAAAAACAAGACCTGGAGCTGATTGTAGTTCAGATCATGAACTTCTTATTGCACGATTTAGAATCAGACTAAAGAGAATAGGGAAGACCCACAGATCAGTTAGGTATGAGCTCACTAATATTCCTCATGAATATGCAGTGCAGGTGAAGAATAGATTTAAGGGACTAGATTTAGTAGATAGGGTCCCGGAAGAACTATGGACAGAAGTTCACTACTTTGTTCAGGAGATGGCAACAAAAAAGTCCCAAAGAAAAAGAAAACCAAGAAGGCAAGATGGCTGTCTGCTGAGACACTGGAAGCAGCCCAAGAAAGAAGGAAAGCAAAAGGCAACAGTGATAGGTGGAAATATGTCCAATTAAATGCAAAATACCAGAGGTTAGCCAGAAGAGATAAGGAATTATTTTTAAACAAGCAATGCGTGGAAGCAGAAGAAGATAACAGAATAGGAGGGACAAGAGACCTCTTCCAGAAAATTAGAAACATCGGAGGTAAATTCCTGGCAAAAATGGGTATGATCAAAAACAAAGATGGCAAGGACCTAACAGAAGCAGATCAAAAAAAGGTGGCAAGAATATACAGAAGATCTGTATAGGAAGGATCATAATATCGGGGATAGATTTGACGGTGTGGTCAGTGAGCTAGAGCCAGACATCCTGAAGAGTGAGGTTGAATGGGCCTTAAGAAGCATTGCTAATAACAAGACAGCAGGAGATGACAGTATCCCAGCTGAACTGTTTAAAATCTTGCAAGATGTTGCTGTCAAGGGGATGCATGCCATATGCCAGCAAATTTGGAAAACACAAGAATGGCCACCAGATTGGAAAAGATCAACTTATATCCCCATACCAAACAAGGGAAGCACCAAAGAATGTTCAAACTATCGAACAGTGGCACTTATTTCACATGTCAGTAAGGTAACGCTCAAGATCTTGCAAGGCAGACTCCAGCAATTCATGGAACGAGAATTGCCAGATGTACAAGCTGGGTTTCGAAAAGGCAGAGGAACTAGAGACCAAATTGCCAATATCCACTGGATAATGGAGAAAGCCAGGGAGTTTCAGAAAAACCTCTATTTCAGTTTTATTGACTATTCTAAAGCCTTTGACTGTGTGGATCATAACAAATGGTGGCAAGTTCTTGGTGGGATGGGGATACCAAGTCATCTTGTCTGCCTCCTGCGGAATCTGTATAATGGCCAAGTAGCAACGGTAAGAACAGACCACGGAACAATGGACTGGTTTAAGATTGGGAAAGGAGTATGGCAGGGTTGTATACTCTCACCCTACCTATTCAACCTGTACGCAGAACACATCATGTGACATGTTGGGCTTGATGAAGCCAAGGCTGGAGTTAAAATCGCTGGAAGAAACATTAACAATCTCAGATATGCAGATGATACCACTTTGATGGCTGAAAGCAAGGAGGAGCTGAGGAACCTTATGATGAAGGTGAAAGAAGAAAGCGCAAAAGCTGGTTGCAGTTAAACCTCAAAAAACCCAAGATGATGGCAACCAGTTTGATTGATAACTGGCAAATAGAGGGAGAAAACGTGCAGGCAGTGACAGACTTTGTTTTTCTAGGCGCAAAGATTACTGCAGACGCTGACTACAGCCAGGAAATCAGAAGACGTTTACTTCTTGGGAGGACAGCAATGACAAATCTTGATAAAATAGTTAATAGCAGAGACATCACACTGACAACCAACGTCCGCATAGTTAAAGCAATGGTATTCCCCGTAGTAACCTATGGCTGCGAGAGCTGGACCATAAGGAAGGCTGAGCAAAGGAAGATAGATACTTTGGAACTGCGGTGCTGGAGGAAAATTCTGAGAGTGCCTTGAACTGCAAGAAGATCAAACCAGTCCACATACTCCAGGAAATAAAGCCAGACTGTTCACTTGAGGGAAGGATATTAAAGGCAAAACTGAAGTACTTTGGCCACATAATGAGAAGACAGGATACCCTGGAGAAGATGCTGATGCTAGGGAAAGTGGAAGACAAAAGGAAGAGGGGCCGACCAAGGGCAAGATGGATGGATGATATTCTGGAGATGACGGACTCGACCTTGGGGGAGCTGGGGGTGGCGATGGCTGACAGGAAGCTCTGGCGTGGGCTGATCCATGAAGTTACGAAGAGTCGGAAGCGACTGACCGAAAAAACAACAACAAATTCTGAATTGAGCACTATTTCCCTGAAAACATCTGCTCTAGCTCAGAATGCAACATGTGATTCTGAGAATGTGGCAGACAGCATTCAGCAGACCTAGCACCCCAAATCAGCTGTTTTGTAGGTGCATAAATTATTAATTTTTTATATCTGTTAAAAATCATTCAATGTTAAAGTTTCTTACTCTTCTTGAATGGTGTGAAACTACATGAACTACAAAGAAAGCTACACTGTCTGTAGAGATTTTTTTTTATGTTAAACCCTTACTCTCAATGAAACTCTCATTGACTGAAGTCAACTGAATGATTAGACAACTTGGCCAATCATGTTTTTTTCTCTATTTGGGTCAGTTATCTTGATTGCATCTTGCAAATTATTTAGATGGGATGATGGAGGGAAAGGCAGAAAAAGAGGAAGCAGAAAGTACATCTTCTGTTGCTGCTCCTGAGCTCCTATCAAGGCAAAGGAAAGAGGGAGTGTTTTAGGGAAATGGGGTGGCAGACATAGGCAGGAAGGCTGGGACTTTCCCCCCCACCCTCACTTGAATCAAGATCCAAGCAGTTAGAGAGGAAGTATGGAGATGGGAGATTGATCTTCCTAAACCCTGGCATTTGTATTCAATCTAGGCAAATTCCCACAACACCCCTAGTTTAGAACCCTGTCTTCTAACATCTAGAGCCCTGTTCAGGCATTCTGTAGATGTGTACAATAAACATGTGACAAAAAGGAGTCTTCTTCTAGCCCTGCCTGTTTATTATGTGTTTCCATCACCTGTACTCATGGTGACTTTCTGAAGAGGAGAACATCCTGTATCTGTGGAAGCTCTCCATGTGATTGAGAACCCCGTTATTCCAGCATTCTCAATTGTGTAGAGAGCCTCCAGGGATAAAGAGGCTCTCCTTTTCAGGAAGTCACCCTCTACAAGTACAGTGCAAATGAAACATGTGAGGAGGGAGGTGGGGCTATAGCATTCCCTCTCCTCACACGTTTACTGTACATAGCTACAGAATGCCTGAATATTGCTTAGTATTCCCTGTGCATCAATGTTTTGTTGTATGGGAAAGCATTCATAGAATCACAGAATCATAGAACAGTATTGTTGGAAGGGGCCTATAAGACCATCGAGTCCAACCCCCTGCTCAATGCAGGAATCTAAGTCAAAGCAACCCTGACAGATGGCTGTCCAGCCTCATCTTGAATGCCTCCAGTGTGGGAGAGCCTACCACCTCCCTAGGTAATTGTTTCCATTGTTGTATTGCTCTTAGTCAGGAAGTTTTTCCTGATGTTCAGCCGGAATCTGGCTTCCTGTCACTTGAGCCCATGATTCCATGTCCTGCACTCTGGGATGATCGAGAAGAGATCCTGGCCTTCTTCTCTGTGACAACCTTTCAAGTACTGGAAGAGTGCTATCATATCTCCCCCCCAGTCTTCTCTTCTCAAGGCTAAACATGCCCAGTTCTTTCTGTCTCTCTTCATAGGGCTTTGTTTCCAGTCCACTGATCATCTTCGTTGCCCTTCTCTGAACCCTATCCAGCTTGACAGCATCCTTCTTAAAATGTGGTGCGCAGAACTGGACACAGTACTCCAGATGAGGCCTAACCAGTGCTGAGTAGAGGGGAACTAGTACTTCCTGGGATTTGGAAGCTATGCTTCTATTAATGCATCCCAAAAGAGCATTTGCCTTTTTTGCAGCCACATCACATTGTTGGCTCATATTTAGCTTGTTGGCTCATACTACAATTCCAAGATCCTTCTCGTATTCATATGAAATGGAATATGAAAGAGAACACTCAATAACAGATGAAAACTCATGGTATGAAAGATAATGAAGTAAGGTAAACTTTAAAGTCAGAAAACAAAGGAATAGTGCACAAAAAATTGCCAGTATGTGGACCCTGTTTTAACTCACTCCATGTGACAAAATGTATGTATGAAAACTCACTTCATAAACTGGGAGATCTTCATGCTATTCCAAACCTTTAGTGTTGATTAGCATGATGAGCTGTGCTTATGTGAATGCTTCCACAGGAAGGAATCATGATGATACAGCTTAACTCATCATCCACTTGGTAGCTGTTTGGGGAACTCTATGAAGTGGTCTGATCAGTGGAATTGTCTCCAGAAAATATTGTGCAATTTCCAAAGTTAGAATAAACATTAACTAGAATAACTTAAATCCAAGCCTTTCCTCATCACTGAAAGTTTATTTTCGACGTCCCTTCCAACCCTTCTATGCAAGCAATAATTACTGTCATAAAGAAAGGTCTTTGTCGTGGTCAGTATGTAAGGATTTATCTATTCAGAACACATATATTTCTTTTATGCTGACTTTAAATTCACATTTGTCAACAATTACTTATTTTCATCCCTCAAACAATGTTATGAGCTTTGTTGATATGTTTGCTCTATAAATTGCCTGAGTTTATGTATACATTGGTTTAATATTTTATTCCATTCCACATTTTGCTATTCATTTTATGAGTAGATATATAGCATCATTTGGTTTAAATCTGTAGCAGTGTTACATTTAAGGCTCTTTTATGATGCAACATCACAAACAGAAATGATTTTAACTCTTAAATCTTGTTTACTTTATCTTCAAGAAAAGTCACAAAATTTTAAATAACATAAATAATATTTGACAGCTATATTAAGCTTCCTTCCCACACATGCAGGCAGGCACACACGCATAAAGCTTCAAAAAGGACATCAGTAAAAAAGGACAAGCAACATTGGTGAGCATTCTTAAGTTGCTCAGTTGCAAGACAGGGTTGGCAGTAATGTTTCAGGAAAGAAATAAGCAATAATTCAATCCAAAGTATAAAGTTGCAGAACATTAAATTCTGCAACATTAAACATTAAACGCTATTTGCGTTCCCCTTATTTTTGCCGTCTTAGTCTACGTAAATGTTTACGTAGACTAAGATGTGTCAAAATAAGGAACGCAAAATAAGGAACGCAAATAAGGAACGCATTTGCGTACGCGCGTTTTTTTTCTTTTAAATCAGCCATGATAGGCTACGTAAACATTTACATAGCCTATCACTGCTGACTGCAGGGACACAAACAGTGGCAGCTATGGCTGCCGCCGTTTGCGGACCCGGCCAGCCAGGATTCGGGGGGGGGGGGGAGGGACGGAACGCCTCCCCCCCCCGGCCAGAATTTCGGGGGGGGGAGGGACGGAGCGCCTCCCCCCCCACCTTGAATCAAATTTCATTAAAAGGTAAGTGACTTTCGTACATCCCTACAAAGAGTTATAGCCCCTACCCCCTTTTTCCTTTTCTGGCCAGCCTTCCCTAATTGCATGATCCCACAGCTGTGAAATTAGACAATCACAGACTTCCCTGATCGGTACTCTGAAAATGTGCTGATGAGTATTTACACATTTACACAGTAAAAGGAAAAGAAAAAGAAAAAGTCTTGAGGAAAAGATCCCTGTTCACAACTCTGAAAATGTGCAGATTAAGAAATGCAGAAAAGTGCAAAAGAAAAATAAAAAAATAAAGAGGAACAGAGGCAACTGTGGAATAGAGGAAAATGGGGGAATAGGGGAAAACATGCTCATTTTTCTATGAAAAATGCAAAACAGACCCCAGCCCCTCTTTGGCACCCAGGATTTTTGCCTTTAAACCCATAGACAATACTGCAGCAGCTGGTTTCAGCTGTTCCCTATACCACAGTAGCACTAATTTGCTCTGTCGCTATATTGCAGTGGCGCATTTAAATCTATAGGCAATACTGAGGTAGCCCTTCAAATGTGCAACTGCAATATAGCAATAAGAGCACTTTGGTGATATTGAGAACAGAAGTGTCTCTGCAAGCAATGTGGGGAGGGGATGCTCAATTCCTCTTTAGCACTAAAGCGCTATAGTGCTTTAGTTATTTTGAGAACACGAAAAGAATCTATGCCAGCAATGGCTATGGGGGAAATGCGCAGTTGATGGTTTTGCGGGTGTCTCAGGTGCCTCCCAACTAGGGGAAGCTGCCTAGGAACTTTTGTTCTGATCCTGCAAACCCCCAAGGGTTTATTTACACCACACCCTTTTTGTTGCACCTGGAATTTTCCCTTCTCTGGGTGTAATCGCACAGGGTTTTTATGGTGCATCTGGTGTCTCCCCAATAGGAGAGGCTGTATCTGAACTTTGGTCCCAATCTTGCAAACCTCCAAGATGTTATAGTCACCACCCCTTTTTGGTGCACCCAGGATTTTCTCTCCTCTGGAGTAATTGTGCAGGGTTTTGATTGTTCATCGGATGCCTCCCAACTAGAAGAGCTGTGTGTCAAGCTTGGTCCTGATCCTGCAAACTTCCAAGGGTTTATTTATGCCACCCCTTTTTTGGTGCACACCACGTTTTCGCTCCTTGTAGCCCCTGCTGTGATGTACTGAATGGGTGACACAGCGTCTCTGCTAGGGTGGGAGAACTGCAGTGGCTCAAAGGGTGGGGATGGGTCAGATTAGGCACAGTAGTTTAATACGCTACACACAGTAGCTTATTAGCCCGGTCGTGTGGCCAGGCATCATGGACTATTTCAAAAATAAGTTACTGTGAGTAGCTCATTAAGCCACCATGGCTTAAAGTGACATCCGAACGCAGCCACAGTGTGCCTAATACCACAAAGTTCAGGTTCGGAGTAGGTTTGGGAAGGATGTCCCTCAAGCAGAGACTTAAATCTTGCACAAGTGTCAGGTTTTCTCTAACTAAAGATTATATACTCGTAGCAGAAAAAAATGTATGGTGAGAACAAGTCATTTTGAGAATGCATCATGGCCTTCTAAGCCATTAAGGGCCAAAACAGACATTACTTTAAATATGTGTCTAGCAGTTACGTCTTCTTTTAGTTTTACTCTAGAGTAGGTGCTGGGGACCCAAACCACATCATGAAAGGCTCCCTATGCAGCACAATATGGTCCTGATCTGGATCGGGGACACTACACCTACTCTAGAGTAAAAATGAGAGACATAGCTGCTAGGCCTTTAAAGTAATGTCTCTAAGAAAGTGAGGATAAATAATTGGCCCTCAGATGGTTTTTTAAAAAGTATTCAGGAAAGTAATTGGCCCTAAGATGATTTTTAAATGGTATTCAGACAAGGATTTTTCTTTAGCTGAGTTTTCAAAGACTGTGATATAATATTATATATAGCAAGTCTACATATGCATCAGGACTGCTTCTGTCCTTCTTTGAAAGATACCTGGCTTGCACTGTATCACAAGCTGTTTCCCTCTATCTGCTTTTCAGAAAGTTTTCAAAGCAGGGCAGGGTAGCTACGGCTGGGTAAATACTGTGAAAATTACTGCGGCGTATGTGGACTTTCCCAAGATAGGTGTTCATCTTCTACATTTAGATAAGCATGGTTGTCACTTATTTAAAAAATGGTGGATTCAATTTATGGCAGCTAAATTATCTACATATCATCCATTTATATCAGGGATGCACAACCCAAAGCCTGTAGGCTATACGGAGTCCCCCAAACCCTCTTGTGCAGCCCCTCAAGATCCCGAGCTGCCCCCACAAAAAAAAAGCTACTGAAGAAGTTGCCACCAAGTAATGTGTTGTGGCGCCGTGTACTCTGCTTTTGTCCTAAATGAAAGAATGGTGTAACCTCACTGTTGTTGCTAGTAACCCTCAGCTTTGCAATTATAAATCGCCATTCTCTTGCCAATTGCGCAGCATGTCCCTGCTTCTGGAAGGACACTCTAGGAATGGGAGTTCTATGGCAGGAACCAAATAGCCTTGTGAGAGTGTCTCCCACACCATCTCATAGAAGACAATCTGCCAGCCATTGTCATGATGACCCTGTCAGAAAGCTCTCTGTCTCTGTCACTGTATCTGAGTGCTGCTGCTTCCAGAAGACACAAAGAAGTACTGCAAAAAGAAAAAACAAGAATGCTCACAATCTGATATAAACATGAGCATATTTAACACCTAGAGTGGCATTGTTTTGGTTTTGCTGTTGTTGGTTTAGGACAAATACCAATATACCCTATTTAACTAACTGGCTTTCCAGGGACTCTGGAAGAAGTCAGTCCCCATCCAGTGACAGGGATGTGTGAATCAACAAAGCTGGAGCTCAACAAGGTTCTCTGAATTTCACCTTGAAGCTCATTCTGAGTTCTGACCTGTATCAGATTGTGAGCTGTGCTCTTTACATTTTGTATGAAAATGCGTACATATTTTTGTGTGCATTTTCCAAATGTACGCATCAATTGTGTGTATTCCCCTCCCTTTGATTAAAGTGTGTTTCTGTGCATTTTTTAACAGTATGCATTTTTTCATGTATATTTTTTCTAATGTATGCATTTTTCACACACATTTTTTTTGTTCTGGGAATCAGTTTCAGGTGCAAACTGAGTAAATCTTGGTCAAAAATGTACTTAAACAATTTTCTCATACATTCCCTACTCAGTTATCCAAGAGATCCTTTAACTGGGTATGCATTCACAATTGCTAATTGTGTGAATGGTGTCATGCCTAGTTTGGTCCTGAGCTACATCTTGGATGTTCTCCAGTATATAAAGCTGTGCTTTTTTGGGTGCAGAAAATAACAGTGGCAGTAAAGGATCACTGAAAAGTAAAAGCAGGATCAGGTATTTTCAGCAAATGAACATTTATAAACAACATCAGCTGTGTTTTATTGTGAATAGCAGCTTGGCTGTGAATTAATTGGGTGCACTGCTAAAACACAGGTGTGGTAGTGATGATGGAAAGTGATATGGAGCTACATCTTGGATGACATGGAGAAGCCAGTATGACTAAAGTATGAATTTTCTTGCATTCTGTCAATGATTTTCCTAAATTGATGCACGGATCTCTGTAACTAATTACTCTCAAAGGTTATTTTGAAATCAACAGGAAGACATCTCTTCAATATAAATAGTTCAACCTAGATGTGCCATGTCTGTGTGACTTCACACCACTTCTCCCTTTCTCAAACTAACCCGCCCCCCCAGCTGTAATTTAGTTCATATGTGTCGCCTTAATCTTTCAAGTTTTTATCTTTCTTTATACACATTTGTACTGGGTACTGCTACCAAAAAAGTGTGCATGTTTGGCTAGGGAAGGGGAGGGAAGCCCTTTATCGAGAAAGAAAGTATTTTTCTGCACATACATAACACATACAAGCAGAACAGATTCTGTCCATAACAGATATTATTCAACTACTAAAACTGCACAGGCTTCATAATAATTGATGGAATGACCTTAATTTACTATGGTTATCTGACAGTTTTCTATGAACCAATTCTGCTTCTCCTTTGAATGCAGTTCTATAATGAGAAGTAGTTGGGGAGAGTGGCTACAACCCTTTGCTCTGCTCTCTCAGTACTTTATTATGAACACATTTCATTTACATCCTTACACAGACATGTTAAAACACCAACTAGCATTGAATTGTTGTGTAACTATTAGAAATCTATTTCATCCTGACAAATAAATTGCTATTACAATTTTGGAAATCAACATTTAAAGCAACCTTCCAGTGTAAAAAGTAAATATTCTTTATATTGAAGTTAACATACTGATATTAGCATCAACTGTTCCATTGTCATAATCATGTGCATATGAATATAAATGAATGCTTCACTTCATTCGTGTCAACATTTGCAGAAAATAATATGACAGAGTGCAAGACTTCAGGGATTCATCTGACATTATTGAACAGTCTCTTACCCTAGGAGATGGCTTTTAGCTGCCCAATCACAGACAGCATCACACAAAAGAAGATTTATAGTTACCTTTTGTAAGTCTCGCAGACTGATCAGCCCAACTTGTTAAGAATGCTGTAATGGACTGGCAAATATTGTCAATGTAAAAAAAAGAAAAATATTTTCTTAAGGACAGCTCTTCTGAAAGGGGTCCATATAATGACCATCATAATACAGTGAACTGATATGGAAGAAAGTATAAAACTAAAATTAAAATGCTACTCTTTATTTTAAAGAGAAACAATAAATTTAAGTGGGTTAGCCTCAGGTAACATAAATCGCAACAGCAATTAAATACATTCTTTAAAAAAAAGGAGGATGCAGATCATTTTTGAGTCCAATTACAAACTGAATCAGTACTCATTTCATAATATAAAAATTATAAATGAAGGAATACGAACAATACCAAATACACCAAGATAAAGTTATAGAAAGATAATCCAAAGAAACTCAAAAAATGAAAAATAAGGAGACAGAAAAAGGGAGGAACGATTCAGAAAGAAGAGACGCAGAAGGCAAAGGCAAAACAAAAGAACTAACAGCTGCTGATTTATCATTAAAAAAACCCTTAGAATATTAGATGCAGGCTTAGGGCAGTATCCAATGCGGCCTGTCCACAACTGGGGCCCACCACTTCTTCCATTCTATAACAGACAGTATCCAATGCCGATTCCATCACACAAGCATCACCCACCACTTGCAGAACAGATTGTGTAATGTGTAGTTGAGGGTTGTCTTTTTTTTCTTTTTCTTTTTTAACTGTAGTTTAAGCATGGACAATTTGACTCTCAGTCATGCTTAGAGAAGGCCGATTGAAAAGAATGGGACAAATTAGCCAGGAATAAATTAAGGCTTATTTATTTCAGTGAGTCTACTCTAGGGAGAGGTTCTTCTCTGTGGTGGCCCCCACTCTGTGGAACTCCCTCCCTAGGGAACTCCGCCATGCCTCCTTTTTAATGAGCTTCCGCCATGCATTAAAAACATGGTTGTTCAGGCAGGCATTTGGGGTGGGCTAGGGTAATTTTAGGGTAACCCACTCCAGTATTCTTGCCAAGAAAACCCCATGGAACGTGTCACAAGGCTAAAAGAGATGACACCGGAAGATGAGCCCCTCAGGTCGGAAGGTGTCCAATATACTACTGGCGAAGAGCAGAGGGTATTTCCAAGTAGCGCCAGAAAGAGTGAAGCGGCTGGGCCAAAGCCGAAAGGACACTCAGCTGTGGATGTGTCTGGTGGTGAAAAGAAAATCCGATGCTGTAAAGAACAATATTGTTTACGAACCTGGAATGTCAGATCAATGAATCAAGGTAAGCTGGAGGTGGTCAAACATGAGATGGCAAGATTGAACATCGACATCTTGGGACTCAGTGAACTAAAATGGACAGGCATGGGTGAATTTAATTCAGGTGACCATCATATCTACTATTGTGGGCAAGAATCCCTTAGAAGAAATGGAGTAGCACTCATAGTCAACAAAAGGGTGGGAAAAGCAGTACTGGGGTACAATCTTAAAAATGATAGAATGATCTCAGTACGAATCCAAGGCAAACCATTCAACATCACAGTAATTCAAGTCTATGCCCCAACCACTGATGCCGAAGAAGGTGAGGTTGATCGGTTCTATGAAGACCTACAACACCTTCTAGAACTAACACCAAAAAAAGATGTCCTCTTCATCATAGGGGATTGGAATGCTAAAGTAGGAAGTCAAGAAATCACCGGGATAACAGGCAGGCATGGCCTTGGTGTACAAAATGAAGCAGGACAAAAGCTAATAGACTTTTGCCAAGAGAACACGCTGATCATAGCAAACACTCTTTTCCAACAGCACAAGAGACGACTCTACACATGGATATCACCAGATGGTCAATATCGAAATCAGATTGATTATGTCCTTTGCAGCCAAAGATGGAGAAGCTCTATACAGTCAGTCAAAACAAGACCTGGAGCTGACTGTGGCTCAGATCATGAGCTTCTTGTTGCAAAATTTCGGCTTAAATTGAAGAACGTAGGGAAAACCACTAAACCATTCAGGTATGACCTCAATCATATCCCTTATGAATAAACAGTGGAGGTGACAAATAGATTTCAGGGATTAGACCTGATAGACAGAGTGCCTGAGGAACTATGGATGGAGGTCCGTAACACTGTTCAGGAGGCAGCAACGAAATCCATCCCAAACAAAAAGAAATGCAAGAAAGCCAAGTGGCTGTCTGATAAGGCTTTACAAGTAGCTGAGGAAAGAAGGGAAGCGAAAAGCAAGGGAGAAAGAGGAAGATATATGCAACTGAATGCAGAGTTCCAGAGAATAGCAAGGAGAGACAAGAAGGCCTTCTTAAATGAACAATGCAAAGAAATCGAGGAAAACAACAGAATGGGAAAGACTAGAGATCTCTTCAAGAAAATTGGAAATCTCAAGGGAATGTTTTGTGCAAAGATGGGCATGATAAAGGACAAAGAAGGCAGGGACCTAACAGATGCAGATGAGATTAAGAAGAGGTGGCAAGAATACACAGAAGAACTATACAGGAAAGATCTGAATGTCCCTGATAGCCATGATAGTTCGGTCACTGAACTTGAGCCGGACATCCTCGAGAGTGAAGTCAAGTGGGCCTTAGGAAGCATTACTAACAACAAAGCTAGCGGAGATGACAGTATTCCAGCTGAGCTATTTAAAATCCTAAAAGATGATGCTGTTAAAGTGCTGCATTCAATATGCCAACAAATTTGGAACACTCAACAATGGCCGCAAGACTGGAAAAGGTCAGTTTACATTCCAATTCCAAAGAAGGGCAACGCCAAAGAATGTTCAAACTACCGCACAATTGAGCTCATTTCACATGCCAGCAAGGTGATGCTCAAAATCCTACAAGCTAGGCTTCAGCCATATGCAAAGCGAGAACTACCAGAAGTACAAGCTGGGTTTCTAAGAGGCAGAGGAACTAGAGATCAAATCGCCAACATTCGCTGCATCATGGAGAAAGCAAGAGAATTCCAGAAAAACATCTATTTCTGCTTCAATGACTATGCTAAAGACTTTGATTGTGTGGATCACAACAAACTGTGGCAAATTCTTAAAGTGATGGGAGTACCAGACCACCTTACCTGTCTCCTGAGAAACCTGTACGAGGGTCAAGAAGCAACAGTAAGAACCAGACATGGAACAACCGAGTGGTTCAAAGTTGGGAAAGGAGTACGGCAAGGCTGCATATTGTCACCCTGCTTATTTAACTTATACACAGAGTACATCATAAGAAATGCCGGGTTGGATGAATCAGAGGTCGGAATTAAGATTGCTGGGAGAATTATCAACAACCTCTGATATGCAGACGATACCACCCTAATGGCAGAAAGCGAAGAGGATCTAAAGAGCCTCTTGTTGAGGGTGAAAGAGGAGAGTGCAAAAGCTGGTTTGAAACTCAACATTAAAAAAACTAAGATCATGGCATCTGGCCCTATCACTTCCTGGCATATAGAAGGGGAAGAAATGGAAGCAGTGACAGATTTTACTTTCTTGGGCTCCAAGATCACTGCAGACGGTGACTGTAGCCATGAAATTAAAAGACACTTGCTCCTTGGGAGGAAAGCTATGGCAAACCTAGACAGCATAGTAAGAAGCAGAGACATCACCTTGCCAACAAAGGTCCGTCTAATCAAAGCTATGGTTTTCCCAGTAGTAATGTATGGCTGTGAGAGCTGGACTATAAGGAAGGCTGAGCGCCAAAGAATTGATGCTTTCGAACTGTGGTGCTGGAGAAGACTCTTATGAGTCCCCTGGACTGCAAGGAGGTCAAATCAGTCCATCCTAAAGGAAATCAGCTCTGAGTGCTCGTTGGAAGGACAGATACTGACGCTGAAGCTCAAATATTTTGGCCACCTAATGCGAAGAGAAAACTCTCTGGAAAAGACCCTGATGCTGGGAAAGACTGAAGGCAAAAGGAGAAGGGGACGGCAGAGGATGAGATGGCTAGACAGCATCACGGATGCAATGAATATGAACTTGAGCACGCTCCGGGAGAGAGCGCAGGACAGGAAGGCCTGGCGTGCTATGGTCCATGGGGTCACGAAGAGTCGGACACAACTGAACGACTGAACAACAACAAGGGTAATTTTAGAAATGTGATGTTTTTAATGTTGAATTTTATTGTATAAACTGTTTTTATTGTTGTACATCGCCCAGAGTGGCTGGGTGACCAGCCAGATGGGCAATTAATAAATTTAATAAATAAATAAAAATAAATGAGTAAATCTGGATCCAGTCTGTAATAAGAGTCTTAGGGTACAATCCTATGCATGTTTAGACAGAGAAAAGGCCTACACCTCCCAGCATTCTGGGATTCCCAGAGTACTGAGAGTTGTAGGCCTTCTGGGATTCCCGAATAGTGGGAGTTGTAGGCCTTTTCTTCTTCTAAACATGCACAGGATTGCACCCTTACAGAATCTAATCAACGGTCCATCTAGTTCAGCATACTGACGCCCAGAGTCACAAATGAGGTACCTCTTGGAAACATGAAGGCAAGAGCCTTCACCCAGCATGCACCCTAGCAAAAGTGGCATACATTCTCAACCAGGAGGTTCTATTTAGTTGTCAGATCTACCAGCCACTGATAGGCTTATCGTCCATGAACTTGCCTAATCTCATCTTAAAGCCACATAAGTTGGTGATCATCACCACATATTGTGCAGTGAATTCGATAAACCAAACTTTGAAGAGTAATGCCCAAAGAACCTGTGGTGCAGGATATCTTTGTATTTTCCTAAAAGCAGCCAATTGGAGGAGGAAGGATCAATTCGGATTTTGGGGATTTAACTGTTTTCCTTCCACTCACCAATTTCTCATTACAAATCTTCCCAGTTGTTAGCTAAGCAGGGGAAACGTGTTTTGTCCTCTGTGGATAATAGCAGCTTGGAGGGGGAGATCTGCACTGGTGAAAAGGTCCAAAGGGGGTAGAGTTAACCTCCTATCCCTACACACCATGGCCCTGATCCAGATCAGCCCCTCCCAATGTTTATTTTTAGTGGGGGGAAGAAGATGCTGAAAAATCTACTCATGTCACGTGTAGTTTGGCTTTAAGAATTAGGAAAAAGATGTCAAAGGATGGAGCATAGCATTAATGACTAAAAAGCAATTGTAAGAAGGAGAGGATATTTTTAAAAGGAGAAAAGACTTCCTGACCTCCACTAATTCAGCACTTGCAAAGGCCCTGACTTGTGGAAGAATTAAGATTGATGAGATTCTACTAGTCCCCTAAGTCTTAAGCCTTCAACATCAATCAGGCAAGGTAGACTTAGAGAAAACTAAAGAGCTTACCTCATCTGTGATAAACAAAATCTGATAGTGACTTTGTACAGAGAAAGCAACAGTTCTGGGTGCAACTCAAGCTTCACATCCATAAACTCAGCCTTCTGATCTTCCAAATTATCTCCCTTGGCCTGCAAACAGCCCTCTTCCCAGCCACAAAAGGCTACCACAGGTAAATGTTCTCTATTATTCTCTTCTCCAGAAGAGTGGGAGTCTTAGTAAGTAGAAAAGTGGAGAGAAAAGAAGTGACTTAGGAGCAACAGTGACTTAGGGCGCAGTGCTATGCATGTTTAGACTGAAAAACGTCCTACAACTTCCAGCGTTCCCCAGCCAGCATGAGGAATGCTGAGAGTTGTAGGACTTGTTCTGTCTAAACACAGAAAGGACTGCACCCTTACAGGCACAAATGTTGTGCCTAAGCTGAGACGGTAACAAAAACGCTCACACGTCCTTAGCAACTGCTTGTGCCATAGCAGAGTATGCCAGCTCATACTTATTTATTTGGAAGATTTATATCCCACCACTTGTCCCTAATAAGGCTTCTAATGTGACTTACACTTAAAATTAAACAAGTACAATAAAAATACTAATAAAACAATTCAAACAGGAGTCAGCACATTAACCCCAAAACAACACAGAAACCAAAAACAGCAGACATCAAAATGGTTTTAAGTAGAAAGTTTGCAAAAATTGTGTAGCCAATAAATACAGCAAAAACATGCTTCTACAGCATCAGTAAGCAGCACAAGCAAAACCTCAAATATAAAAACTTCATGTACTATTTTGTAGTGTAGCAATGATATGCTTGTTCTGCAAAAATATATAACAAAAATGAAAAATGACTAACAATTACTCACTTCAGCCTAGACTATCCATGAGCCGCTCATGGTTTGCAAATATCCATTGAAAGTGGTGACAGTGATGATAAGAAGGACAAACTGTGCCAAGGAAGAGCTGCCTATTTTGTTGTATGTGCCAAATGTCTACTAACATGCTCCCTGTTGTGTAGAACAGCAAAGATGCAGCAGCAGCTGGCCACTATCAGTAGGCTGCCTTTGTGAAGATGGCTTTTTAATTATTGGCAGAAATGTTGCAGTTGCTTGCTTTATATGTAATTCTCATGTAATTTGCCAGTTATTTTGTGAAGTCAAAACAGAAAGGTTTATTGTTGAAATCACTTCAAGTGATGATGTTTAGGAAATTTTGGCTAAAATTTCTTGTGCTTACATAAATGATCTAACCCTTCCACTGCAAGATTTCTTCTTGCCTTTTTCTGTTTCTTCCTAGGTTCTTTTTCACCAGGGATACACTTGTTTTTGTTTTTCATTAAGCTGTTTCCATTTTATGATATACATTTTCCCATCACCGTACATGCTACTCCAATAACAAATATTTACATATTTGTAATGTTTACAAATTTTTAATGTTTAATTTATGTTCTATAGCCAAGACAGACTAAACTAAAATTGATTACAGTTAAAGCTAAACAATATAGCATAAGGTGGTTTTCTCGTCAAAATGTTTTTGTGCCTGCAGCATGGAGTTTGGGGCGGGGATATGGGTAGCAATAAATACACACACCGGCAGGAATGGTTTAACAAATGGCTACAACATGTATTGGTTACAGCTTCACAATATATTTGACATGGCATAGGGCAGAGATCCTATCATTGATAGGGATGGGCGGAACGCTTACCTGCCGTTCCGGGGAGGGGCGTCCTCGGGGGGGGGAGGCAATCCATTCCTCCTCCTCGGAATCCTCTTTGGCCGGCTCCACTCCACGGCAATTCCGTGGAGCCGCCAGCTGGCTCCAAAGTGCCAGCAATACGGCCACCATGCCGTATCGCTGGCTGAAGGGGACTACTGCCTGCAGACGCAAATGGCATCCCAGACGCCATTTGCGTCCTCAGTCAATCTGCCCAGCCAGTGATATGGCAATGGCGGCCGTATCGCTGGCACTCCGGAGCCAGCCTGCAGGGAGGATCTGGCTGGCAAGGATTCCTCCTGGAGGCACAGGTAGGAGATCCGATCCTCCGCAGACTTCGGGGGCCGGATTCAATAGAATCCAGCCTCAGTGGGGTCCGTGGAGGATTTCTCCAAAATGCCCAATCATCTAGCAGCCCATCTGCTAGTCAATACTACCATCCCAGCCTATGAGCTGGGTTAACGGGAGTGGGAGAGGCAGGGATCTTTTCCCACCACAGTGTAAACCAAAAACATGAGCCCCTCCTGCAGCATCTGTGGCAGGCATGCCAGCCTGTGAGCTATGCTGGGATTTCCTTATGTCCCTCAAGACTCCTTCACACCCTCAAGATTCCTTATGAAGATCCCCATCATAGGGGGCAAGAGCCCAACCCTACCTACCCCTAGCAATGAATCTGGCTCAAAGCCTACCCCAAAGAGTTGTGACAGAAAACAGAGAACCTTGTGATAATGACAAGGACGGACATCCCCTGGTACAGCAATATGCACACTTAAGGAAGACTAATAACCTTGCTACAAGGAAGACGACCCCCCTCCCCATTACAAACACAGACACACACCACTGGACCAATTGCATATGTGGGTAAAATTCATTCCCAGCCCCGATAACTGGAAGTTAACTTCTGTCCATAGCAAAGTGACATGTGGATTTAGGGATGGTAATGCTGAAGCTGCTGGCAGGGCTTCCTCTTAATGGCCCAGGAATAGACCAGAAGGAGAAGGTTTTCCCTCTAGTTTGCCTAAAAGGCTTCGCCACTGGGAGACAACCAACACTGTTGATTGGCTCAGGTTGAGGCCTCAGATGCAAGGCTGTGCAGCCAGAATGCAGCAGCCACTAGGCTGCTGGATCCAAGAATTCCTCTTGTACTCCATCACAACAGACACAAAGAGGACCTCCCCAAGTAAGCAGGAAGCCAGTGCTTAGCTGTTCTTTAATTGTTCCTGCTTGGATAGCAGAGGAATAAAAAGCTGGATGATTTCTTTCAAATATTGGAGAATATGGTAAGGAGGTTGTATGAGTAAAGCTAGGCTTGTGGATTGTACATTTCACCCCCCTTGTTCACAGGCCATAAGTCGTCATAGTAAAATATATCTATTCTGTTCTAGTTCCATTACAGTGGATGCCAGGTAGAACTGACCTTGGTTGCTAGCATTTCATTTTTAACAGTGTTCATTTGCAAAGATAATGAACCATGATAAGACCTATTATGACTGGCAGAGAAGAGGTGAACCAGATATAGAAAAATACAAAGAGGCTGAAAGTAGGGTTGATTAACAAGTTCCACTGTAAAGAAGGCTAAAATAGGCTAAAAGTTCCACTGTAAAATAAAAGGCTAAACATTTGTGGCTTGCCTTCTGTAGTTTTGCACCTGGCACTTTATACGCCATAGACCCTACAGGATTTCTATGTGCATAAATTCCACCTGACAGGTATGTTGTGTATGTTTGATCCCAGATAACCTTGCATGTGGCCCAGTCTTCCTAATCCTTTGGTATTCTTAGGAGGGACTGGACACTTGACCAAGTTTTAGCTGTAAATTATAAAATCATCCCAAAGCAGAGAAAAACCAATAGATACAATAAAATCATATAACGTCAACCAAAAAGAGTTATCATTGCAGCAATATACTTGTTACCATGTGTCCTTCAAAACAAAGAAGAAAAGTATTCTGGTGTCACTAAAGATTGATGTTCCTTTCTACATAATATAATTTGGTTGAATAACCCTTAAAATGTTACGGTCACTATTTGACCCTTAGGAGCCAAGGGTATTACTTGGTAATATAAGCACAGTAATGCAATTACAATCCTTGGGAAATTTCCTATTAGATCAGTGGAATATGAGTATACACAGTTTAAAAATGTCTGGCCCAGTGGTAGGCAACCAGGAGCCCTCCAGATGTTCTGGACTACATTTCCCATAATCTCTTACATTGGCCATGCTGGCTGGGTCTGGTGGAGTCTAAAACATCTGGAGGGCCTCAGGTTGCCTACCACTGGGCCAGACATTTTTAAACCGTGTATACTCATATTCCACTGATCTAAAATAGGAAATTTCCCAAGGATTGTAATAAATCATTAAATGGCTACTGTAACCTTCTAAAAGATTATGATCATAATAAAGAAGAGATGGTTATGTAATTTTCTCTGTGCGCATATGTGACCTAAATAATTAATTCTAAAAATTTGATTGATTGCAAATTGCTACAAAATAACTGTGAATGTTGTTACACACAATGCTATGACTGAAATTTTCTGGAGCCCTTCTGCATTCAGAAACACCTCTGAAAAATATACTTTCAAATCAAGGAGTCAGTAAATGGAGCAGCCCAATTGGGCTACAGATAAATTTTCAAGTATGAACTCCAGAGAATTTAGTTATATCCAACATTTTATAGTAAAATACTAATTTGCAATTTTTGCAAAAAATGCACAATTCCAAATTTGAAGGGGACAATAAAAATATCTTTCAGAATTTTTGGCTGTAACAATTGTACTTAAATCAGAAGAAGTTGCTGATATTGGCCTATATTTCAATTTATTCCCATCAATCTATTTAAGGAAATACTCATTTCCAGATTTATATGTCTCTACTCAGTACTGGAGTAAGCAAGTACAATTCCACCAGTGTCAGGAATTGCACCCATGTATATCAGAAATTAATTTGCAGAAGCAAGCTTTGTCTTTGATGTGCATAATATCATGGTTGCTTGCATAATGAAATCTCACATTTGCCATGCAGGGGAGCTACTTTGGGATTTTTCTGATTACATTATAATTGCTATGTTTGCCAGCCTCCATTCTGCCTGAAAGGCTATCTTGTCAAGAGGCATACTGCTAGTAATACCCAAGCATATTCATTAGGGCTTAAGCGTGATTACAATACCAACAAATGTGTCATGGAAGTGGCTCAGTAAACACTGCTGTTGTGTGCACTGCACCTTGCATTCTTACTGGAGCTTTATTCTGAGTTCTAATAGCTCCCAACAGGTCTTGCTACAACAGACCTCAGAGCTGCTTCTGCAGTGATGTTGCTATGAAACAACACCAAAATGACTGCATAAAAGGTACCAAAGAAGAATAATGTACATATGACACACAGCTGTGGCAACCAGAGACTGGCTTTACAGGGCTGTCAGGCACAGCCCTCAGTGTGCACAGGCACAAGCAAAGGCCCAGAAAATAATACAGAACAAGCTGTGTACCCATGTAAGGAAAGCAGACGTAGCGCCAGTTATGCATGGACTAGTTACATCCAGACTTAACTATTATAATATGCTCTATGTGGTGCTGCTTTTGAAGATGACTTGGAAACTTCCGCTAGTACACAACACGGCCACACAACTCCTTGTTGGGGCTGGACAGTTGGATCATTACATCAATTCTGTACCAGCTGCATGGTTGCCAGTGCATTTCCAATTCAAAGTCCTAGTGTTGATTTCTTTGCCTTTTAATTGAAAGGTTTTTATTATATATGTTGCTGGTTCATTTTAAAATTAAGGATTTATAATTAAGGTTTAATTAAAATTAAGGGATTATATTGGTACCAAAATGGAACTGTGAGCTTTAATATCATTGACCAGTTCAAGGAGACTATGACTGGGTTTGGAGGATCATGTAAGTAAAAGAAGCCACTATAGCTTCTCCCCCGCGACCATCGTTTGCAAAATTCCTCATGATGCAGCGTGGATTGGCATATCGTTCAAACCCAGTGTGGGGTGCGGCAGCTTCATACTCACTCTAGAACCCACTACTTGCAATGGGGGTTGTAGGGTGGGTACAAAGACACCCCTGCCACATGCCAGGTTCGGACGACACACCAGCCCGTGCTGAACCACGGAGAATTATGCAAATGATGACTGCATGCACAGCATGTGCAAGGGCAGGAGGAGAAGCCACGATGGCTTCTTTTACCGATGTGATCGTCCGAACACTCCCTATGTCACATACCCCCTTCAACGAATATGAAGTTTTTAGTTTCTTTCTTGACTCTTTTTAATTGATTTGGCCTTGTAATCGATGGCCTTGTAGGCCCCTTGCAACCCTACTACTCTATGATTCTATGATTAATTATTAATGCATTAATGCATAAGACATATAATTCCATATCTTATATTGCAAGCCATCTTGGAAGAACTGGGGTCTTGAAAGGCTGCTGAGAAATGCATTAATTAATTAATTAATTAATTAGACTTGAGAAAGAAACTAAAGACCACATATACAATTCAGGAAGTGTCTGACATAGGCCCCATTTCTATATGGCACCGCTTTGACCCCCCCACCCCATCGCAACTGCGCAGCAATGCAGCTTCAAATCAGCATGCCCTCCGATACACTCGCAATGCACTGCATGCTACCCTAACAGACTCGCTGTGCCCCCTTTTTTGCTATTATACTGAAATGCGCAGCTCTGCAGTCCCGTGAGCATGGGGGTGTGACACTTCATTGGCTGTTTTGTATTGAGGGGCTCTGCTATGTCTTTCTGTTCCTTTTTACATAAAAAGTGGAGTGTTTTGTGCTCTTTCATTTCCACACCACCCGTTGTTGTCAGTTCCCCAGCCTGAGGCTCTCATGATGGTTCACACTCAGAAGTATGACCACTACATGCCTAGCCATAGCTCCAAAATGGTAGCCAGAGCGATGTTGGTCCTCCCCCAAGACCCCTCCCCAGCCCTTGGGTATTGAGTCCAAAAGCAACCATTGAGAAGATATGAAGCTGCAAAAATGTGCGAAAGTGTGATTAAATAGATGAAAACACCCCTGTGCGTCTGTAACTGTGTGGCTGCAAAGGGATGGGGAAAGTAAAGGGGCATCACAGAGTGATGCAGGCACTACGCAAGCGTACAACACACTCACTGCAAAATGTGAAGTCAGTTTGGGGAAGGGCAGATGGCTGACAAGTGCAGGGAAACCTGTAGCAAACAAAAAAACATCGGAGCAAAACAACTCCTTGGAACTCCACATTTTCCAGGCAAAAACCATGGATGGCTGCGAAGTCGTGACTATGTCATCTATCGTGAGGGACTTTGACTCACACCCCCCCCCGGAGTAAAAGCCACGTGTAGATGGGCCCCTAGTCTCCCTGAACTGGTCAACAATATTAAAGCTCACAACTCCATTGTGGTCCCCCACAGACATCATTCTTTGTGACTCTGACATGAAATAATTACCTCAATTTCAAGATATTGATATTATAGAAAATTTAGCATTTCTATAAAACCTAGTATGTGATTTGGGCCAAGCTCTATTCATAGAGATGATCCCATTAACTGCAATGAAACATAAGTTATACAAGATTGATCCCTATGACCTTAAACACATTCTGTTATTTATTATGCCTTTTCCATGCCTCTATACATTGTTCGAATCTAGAAGATTATATAGAAGGGTTTTGACACAGAAGTGGCAGCAATGTAGAAAACTTTGTTAAACTGTCAAGAATCTACAATACATCTTGAAGCAGTGTTAAGTAATATTAAGTCTATAAAAGGACATGGTAATTTATACCCATTCATGACTGAAAGTTTACATGACCTTCCAGGAATATAGATTCTACTATTATTCTATTGGTATTCAAAATATTCACTGAGATGGGGATCATAGCAAGAAAGTGACAGTACAAGGAGAAAATAAAATAATACCAATAACTTTTGTGGATGAAGAGGTGGCTTAGGTTCTTATACAAAACTGACAATCATGCTGGAATGTCTTTCATATAATTTTAAGATATTTTCATAGCCAAATGAGTGGTAATTCTCATAATAAGATTGCTTGCCACTGAGGGATACTGAATCCATCGGGGTTAAGGAACTTCCGTCCTTTGGGCCTAATCACTAGGCTCCCCAATCCAGCTTGCAAAACTCTCCAAACTGGGCACACACCTTTTCAGCTCCCTTGCCATTTTTTCTTCTTTGATCCTTCTCCAGCCTTTGATTTCTGGCTGCTGGAATGTGATCTGTGTCATTCTCATGCATTCCAGTTTGTTCCTGCCCTCTCTGACCTCTGGTCCTTCCTCGTTCCTCCACATTTCTGTGGCTCTTCAGTCTTTTCCAGAAATCTTTATTGTGTTCCATTCTTCTTCACTGCCATTCAGAAATTTTGTTGCTTTCCAAAGCTGCATCAGGGATCTTTGTCATTCTTCAGATGAGGTCATGGGACAGGAACTTTTCTGTGGCAGCACAGAACTTCCTCCCTAAGAAGGTCAGATTGGTCCCATCTTTCCCTAGTTTAAGGCAGACTGTAAATACTGTTTTGGTTAAGCTTTAATGCATTTTAAATAGTTTTATTTCATTCTCCAGATGTTTTAAAAAGATTTGCTTTGTTCTTAATTTGATCATTTTGCTGCGATGCTATTTTTAAAGCTGTATATTGCCTTAGAGGTCCTCTTGGGTAGAAAGGAGATAAATAAATATTTTAATAAGTAAATAGCATGGATGTCTAGATCCAAAGAATGTCAATGAAAGATATTCTATTTTAGTACAAAACACAAACCTAGGTTTCTATTAATAAATTGAATACCAGTTAGTTTCCAAACACAATATCACCTTTAAAGCTCTATAACATTAGGGCCCAGGGTGTCTAATGGAACACCTTCTCAAATATGAACTTGCTAACTTATTGAAGTTATTAGCTGACACATTGCTTCATAGCACACCACTACTATAAATGTAGTTCGCGGAAACTCAAAACAGGGCTTTTCATTAGAACTTCCAGGTTGTGCAATTCCCTCTCTAGTTCATATAGCCCACACACTACAGGCCCTTTTGTACGGCTACCAAGATTGTTATATTCATTGCCTTTTTATTATTTGCTTACTGCTGTATAGGCCTGGATGATATATTTTATCACTTTGATTTTAAATGTTCTTGTTGGACTTTTTTTATATATTCTGTAAGCTGCCTTGAGGGCCTTTGGGCAAAAATCTTGCCAGATAGATAGACAGATATAGATATATAGATACCAATAAAAAATTAATAGCTAGAAATCAGAAAGTTCTAGTCATAAAAAAGTTAAATTCCAAAATAACCCCCTTGAATGGCTATAGGTATCAAAGAAACTTTAGATGTTTTTCCAATAGATGTATTGAAGACAGCATTAAAATATTATTTTTCTATCTGAAGAGTGTATTTTTAAAAGCAGAAGCATCCAATCCAGCAAGGGCATATGAACCCAAACTGTGACCTGGTTCACACATAATGACAATGGGCTGAGTATGGGTTGAGCGCTGTCAAGATTCCCTTATCTCCCACTTCCCTTCAATGCCCAAACATACACAGACAAGAGGCTTCGGTCTACAGCTTTTAATCCATTACTTCACAGGGTCATACAGATGCAAATTCTCAGAGAAACTCTCTATCTACAAAGAAATGCCTTCAGAGGATCCAAATGGAATTTACAAGAGTTGCCCGCCATTTGAAGAGGGAGTGGTCTCGCTAGCCTTACTTAAGGGGGGGAGGACCCTCTCTTCTCATGAGACCTCTAAGCACAGCTTCTCACACAAGGCCAATCAGGTAGCCACCTAAGTTCTGCCCCTGCCCTCTCTCTCTTTGCTCTGTGCCTGCGCCTGGCATCTATTACGTCAACCTCCTGTTTGCTGTCTCTCACAGGGTGGGCGGTGAGGAAGGACCCTCAAGCTCAGCCATCTGTACATTTGTAACCTGAGAAGCAGGCCTACTCATATCTGGACTAGCCTGGGAAAACACCTCCCCCAAGTCTGATGGTTCTCCTTCAGAATCTGAACTGCTATCCCACTCCCTGATCTCAGAAACCCCCCTGACAAGCATGGGTTGTCGTTGAATCATGGGTTGTTGTTGAATCATGGATTGGCATTACATGAGAACCCTGTACTATGGTTTAATTTATGGGGTGTTAACCATGAACAACCCAGAGACTTGGTTCGCACAATCATGAAAGGAAAATAAGCCACTGTGGCTCATTTCCCCTCCGTGATCATGCGAACCTGCCTGGATTTCACAACACAACAACGAAACATGGGATCTTTTCCTGGGTTGTTTGTGTTTAACAACCCATAGTTAAACCATAGTGCAGGGTTCACATGTAAGGTCAACCCATGATTCAACAACAACCCATACTCAACCCATACTTTAGGTTGTTGTCACATGAGAACCAGGCCTGTAAAATGTGAATTTGCCTATTGATAGATATTGTCCAACAAGGTACTGATAGACTCTTTCCAATGAAAACTTTAAAATTGTACTACTGAGTAATTACTCAGTAAGCCACCTAAATCTGGAAATCCATATATGCTTTAATATGGCAAGTCTACTTACAGTTCCAAATCTAGAAGGCAATTTGAATGCCAGCAGGGTTCAGCTTTATCCAATGAAATGGAAAACTTAGTATGGGAGGAGTACTCTGTGAATGTTTACACATTTTAGAAAGTTGCACCACTAATTTGAACACATAAGGAAGGCTATGAAGCACTGTGGAAATGTGTTTTCTCTAAACAAAGAGAGAGAGAAATTACATTGCAAAATTGGTTTGGGGAAACACATTATTTAAAAGACTTTCCTAAAATAAATGCCCATCTTTAGTTGTTTACTCTTGTATTTTCTCAACTAAAGTTTAGATTTGGAGACAAAATAACAGATGCCAATTAGCATAATTGAGTGTTCAAAAATAACATTAATGCCTCTGTTACTTATAATATATTCACCCAAATGTTTCATTAACTTACTAATGTAATATTAATGAGAAAACTAACTAAAATTTTCTGGACCCAGCAACTGCAAACTGCCAGCTAATCATTAAATCCCATGTCCCATTTCACTATGTTTCATCTGCACAGGTTCTTTTGGAAATTCCCATTCACTGATCACAAAAGGACAATTTGAGTTACTTCAAGAATTAATTAGACATTTGTATGAAAGCCACTAGAACAACTGCTCCTCCTGCGAGTTCATAAAGCTGTTTAATTTACTCTTGTATTTTCATTCAGAGAAGCTGGCAACACCACAATAAAACACAGCATGCACAGACACCAAGCCAAATTTCTTACTTAATTGTTCACTTTCATTTACTATGTTCATTTTAAAGATGCAAGCACTAACACCTTTTAACCTCACCAGTGACACAGCTGGGGCACTCTTCACACATAATACACACCAACTTGGAATAATGCACCCCTTGTCAATTGGTAAAGACTATTCTAGTTTATATTTACAGCCTACATTTGCAACTAGCAAGAGGATAAAAGTATCCTCTCTTGGATACTTTAGATTTTATTATGCTCACACCTTACCAACTAACAGGCTGAACAAAGGAAAAGAAATGCTGCTTTGGATTAACTTATATTGCATGCTAAAATGCTGCAAAAATAATCCTAAAGTGTATTTACAAGTTTCATCTTTCTAATGATATTTAGCTTCTTATTTATGAGGTTATTTGTCACTCTCAACATAATGTTTTGTAAACTGGAATACATAAGCTTCTGCAACAAGACACCAAGCCACTCAAGTTTACATTAATATAGAAAACTCAGTGATTATGTTGTTAAAAATCTTTATTTTCTCTGCTTAATAATGCTTCTGTATTCTTCCTTGGCTTCTACTAATTGAGAGATAGAAATTAAAGGCATCTCTTGCTCATCACTCAGAAGCTCTTCTGATTAGTAAATTCATACATTCCTAAAGGCAAAGTTGAAGATATCCAAACAGAACGTAAATTTTGCCTGTCTAGCACACAACATTCAGGTCCATCTGCTTCACAGGAATTTTGCCCATTCATGAAGTATAAAGCCAACTTTGCTAGTACATAGGTGCTAATTAAGTTTAGAATGATTGTCTCCAGAAGGCAGACAATAACTTCTCTTCAGTATAAAGGTACTTCCAAATAATAAGTGGTGCCAAAAACATTATTATAATGGATCACATCTGTTGATTTTGGTGGCCATTACAATTTTCAGATAAAGTCCTTTCCACTTCATGTGAGTAATCAACAAAGGTTGATATGTATTATTACCTTCGCTAAATGATTAAAACAATATTGATTCAGCACAGATAGGACTGAGATATATGTGTGGCCACCTTTTTTTGTTTATCCGTTTTTTCAAGATCCATGATCAATCCAAAGAATTATGAGGATGTTAATTAACAATTTAATTAACAGAAAATACTACATAAGAAATTAAGAGAAGCCATGCTGGATCAGATCAAAGGCCTATCTAGCCCAGCATTGTGTTCATACCGTGACCAACCAGATGCCTATGGGAAGCCCACAAGCAGGACATGATTGTAATACCACCCTCCTGCTCCTGTTCTCCAGCAACTGGTATACAGAGGCATACTGCCCCTGATAGTGGAGGTAGTATATAGCCATCATGACTAGTAGCCACTGATAGCCTTAAAATCCAAGAATTTGTCTAATCTCCTTTAGATTAAGATGGTGACCATCACTGTATCTTGTGGTACCAATTTCTATAGTTCAACTATGAAATGTGTCAAGAAATACTACCATTAATCATAGAATCATAGAGTAGTAGAATCACAGTATAATAGGGTTGGAAGGGGCCTACAAGGCCATCGAAAATCTATCATGAATCTCCCACCATTCAGCTTATTTGGATGACCCAAGGTTCTAGTATTATGAGAGAGGGGAAAAAATTCTGTCATATTTTTCTCACCTTTTTCTAAACTAAGAAGTCACCAATGTTATAACCTTTCCTCATAGTAGAGTTGCTCCCAAGTTTGACATGCCCCAGCTCCAGTTGGCTTTCCCCAAGGATCAGTTTAAAAGCTGCTTTGTCACTTTGTTGAAGTTAAGTGCCAGGAGTCTGGTACAATCCTGGTTCAAGTGGAGTCAGTTCTTTTTGTATAAGTGTGGCCTTATCCCAAAGTCTTCCCCAGTGCATAAACATATCTAAAATCCTCCCTCTCTATACCACCATCTCATCCACTTATTAATATCCCTCATCTCCATCTGTCTAGCTGGCTCTGCATGTGAAACGGGTGTAGAAGGAGCTGAAACTATCAGACAGATACAGCAGGGGGTGGGAAAAGGGAGCAAGTTGACCAGGTAATGGAAAAGAATGTTGGCAGGTGATGTGGTGGGAGGGGGAGTGAATGAAGAGGAGAGAGAAGGAGGGAGTCATGTGTGACAGAGAAGGAAGGGAAAAAAGTCTTCATGAGACAAATGGATGAAGAATTTGAGAATAAGCACCTGAGATAGGATGAAGAATTTGAGAATAATGGATGAAGAATTTGAGAATAAGCACCACGTAACTTCCGGTCACCTGACCTCACCCGACCTGTCCTGACCTCACCTCACCTCACCGAACCAGACCTCACCTGATCTCACCTCCACAGACAATAAACAGAAAAGATGGAGGATTTCCATGGACTTCACAACTCAGCCCCAGCGAAAGAAAGCCTTGGGTCACAGGGAAAATGCCTATATCATAAAAAGGGTAAAGCCGTCCGTGTTCGTCTTCCATTTCCGATTTACTGATGTCTTTTCATGATTATTTTTGTAAAATCCACCATTCGGTGGATGATGCCCCGTTCCGTGGATGATTCCGCGGACTGGATTTGTCAGAACTCAGTCCCATTTAAAATTCGTGCAGAATTCTCTGACATCCCTAGTTATCTGTGTGTGGAAACATTTACCAGTTTACATTACATACTTTGTAATAAATATATAATGTAAGTCGGTAGGTTCTGAACCTACTGAAGTAGGTTCAGTCAGTAGCTCTGGATAGGGGTGAATGCTCCTTCCATTTCTCCTCGACCTCTCAGCGGCTTTTGATACCATTGACCACGGTATCCTCCTGGACCGCCTGGAGGGGTTGGGCATTGGAGACACCGTATTGCGGTGGTTCCGGTCCTTCCTCTCCGGCAGGTACCAGAGAGTAGCACGGGGAGAGGAGGTTTCGGACCCGTGGCCACTTACTTGTGGGGTGCCACAGGGTTCCATCCTCTCCCCGATGCTATGTAACATCTATGTGAAGCCACTGGGGGCAATCATCAGGAGGTTTGGGGTGCAGTGTCATCAATATGTGGATGACACGCAGCTCTACCTCTCATTCAAATCTTCACCAAGGTTGGCTGTAGAATCCCTGTCCAAATGTCTGGAGATGGTGAGTGGCTGGATGGGGAGGAATAAGCTGAAGCTGAACCCTGACAAGACCGAGGTACTTTTGGTGGGAGACAAGAGGAGGCTAGGGGATGTTGACCTGGTGTTGAATGGAGTATGGCTACCCTTGAAAGACCAGGTCTGCAGACTGGGGGTCATTTTGGACTCCCAGCTGTCCATGGAGG
Source organism: Heloderma suspectum (assembly GCF_057233095.1). Classification (NCBI taxonomy): domain Eukaryota; kingdom Metazoa; phylum Chordata; class Lepidosauria; order Squamata; family Helodermatidae; genus Heloderma; species Heloderma suspectum. The sequence continues at coordinate 71,331,229 of NC_139460.1, read as the reverse complement.
CTCAGGTGTCAACTGTGAGCCGGACAGCGCTGTATCAACTCCATCTGCGCCGCTTCCTTCCCGACCATCTGCTACCATTGGTAGTACATGCCCTGGTCTCCTCTCGTTTAGACTACTGCAATGCGCTCTACGTGGGGTTACCCTTGAAGACGGTTCGGAAGCTTCAGCTGGTACAGAACGCGGTGGCTCGCCTGATTAAAGGCAGCCGCCGTCGAGATCACATCACTCCAGTGCTGAAGGAGTTGCACTGGTTACCAGTTGTTTTCCGGGCCAAATTCAAGGTGTTGATTTTGACCTTTAAAACCCTATATAGTTCCGTCCCAGCCTATCTTAAGGAGCGCCTCCAGCAGCACCAGACAGGCCACTTAACAAGATCAGCCTCGGATGGCCTTCTCTCTGTCGCATCAGCCAGGACAGCTAGACTGGTGGGGACGAGGGAGAGGGCCTTTTCTGTGGTGGCCCCCACTCTGTGGAACTCCCTCCCTAGGGAACTCTGCCATGCCCCCTCTTTAATGAGCTTCCGTCGTGCATTAAAAACGTGGTTGTTCAGGCAGGCATTTGGGGTGGGTTAGGGTATTTTAGAAAATGTTTTTACTGTAGAATTTTATTGTTTTAAACTGTTTTATTGTATGTTGTACATCGCCCAGAGTGGCTGGGTGACCAGCCAGATGGGTGATTAATAAATTTAATAATAATAATAATATAGCTTTACCTACTGAATTTGGCTAGTAGAGATGGGTGAGAATTTCGGTTTAGTTCATTTTTTATAAGAACTTACCAAAATTCACAAATGACTTCATATTCAAGATGGAAAGAACTTGAGATTTCAAAAATCTGAATGTAGGAGAAAATGAAATTGACAGATCCACCCATCCATAGAGAAGTGTCTAGGTTTAAAGTTAATTAACCAAAATCAGAGATTTTGCCAGTAAACATAACTGTGAGTGAACGAGAAATTATTAAAGTGCAGTTACGTTATAGGTGGGCCGAATCCAGTCTGCAGAGGTTCCTTCCCAAGCCCTATCCCCTTTCTCCCCCACCCCCTCCTGCTCTCCTAGCATTAGAGAAAGGCAGCCTTTCTCTTGTGTTGGGAGAGGAAACCCGCTCTTATCCCCAATCACTGATTGGTGGTAGAGGCAGGAGTTTCCTCTCCCAGTGGTCCCTGCTTAGAGGGACTGTCCTTTCTCTGAGCAGAGAGAGGTAGAAGTGATCACTCCATGCCACTCTCTGCATGGAGGAAGGGACCCCTACATTAGCAGGGGTAAGGCTTTGGGAGGAGGAGCTTCAGGGAGAAGGATCCCATCCATTGATGTTATCTGGCCACCAGGGAGAGCCAGAAGGCAATCTAGCCCCAGGGCAGAAACAATTCTCCAACCCTGTATTACATATTTGTGGTTATGCCCAAAGGTAATCTGAGAGTAGGCAAGGATTCTTAGCTATATAAAGTATATTAAAGCATATAGAATCCCCTTGAACCCATTTACTCTTCTGTTGGGCTAGGGAAAAATATTCCTAGTACACTACTTGAATTAATAAGGGTTTTGTTAACTGCAGACAATTTCCAACTAATTTCACACTAGAAATGCTGCTTTGTTGTTGTTTTTTATTCAGTCGGTCACTTCCGACTCTTTATGACTTCATGGACCAGCCCACGCCAGAGCTTCCTGGCAGCGGTCACCACCCCCAGCATTCCCAAGGTTGAGTCCATCACCTCCAGAATATCATCCATCCATCTTGCCCTTGGTCGGCCCCTCTTCCTTTTGCCTTCCGCATTCCCTAGCATCAGCATCTTCTCCAGGGTATCCTGTCTTCTCATTATGTGGCCAAAGTACTTCAGTTTTGCCTTTCATATCCTTCCCTCAAGTGAGCAGTCTGGCTTTATTTCCTGGAGGATGGACTGGTTTGATCTTCTTGCAGTCCAAGGCACTCTCAGAATTTTCCTCCAGAACCACAGTTCAAAAGCATCTATCTTCCTTCACTCAGCCTTCCTTATGGTCCAGCTCCCGCAGCCATAGGTTACTACAGGGAATACCATTGCTTTCACTATGCGGACCTTTGCTGATGTCTCTGCTCTTAACTATTTTATCCAGATTTGTCATTGCTGTCCTCCCAAGAAGTAAACATCTTCTGATTTCCTGGCTGCAGTCAGCGTCTGCAGTAATCTTTGCGCCTAGAAAAACAAAGTCTGTCACTGCCTCCACGTTTTCTCCCTCTATTTGCCAGTTATCAATCAAGCTGGTTGCCATCATCTTGGGTTTTTTGAGGTTTAACTGCAACCCAGCTTTTGCACTTTTCTCTTTCACCTTAATGATAAGGTTCCTCAGCTCCTCCTCGCTTTCAGCCATCAAAGTGGTATTGTCTGCATATCTGAGATTGTTAATGTTTCTTCCAGCGATTTTAACTCCAGCCTTGGATGTATCAAGCCCAGCACGTCGCATGATGTGTTCTGCGTACAGGTTGAGTAGGTGGGGTGCGAGTATACAACCCTGCCATACTCCTTTCCCAATCTTAAACCAGTCCGTTGTTCCGTGGTCTGTTCTTACCGTTGCTACTTGGTCGTTATACAGATTCCTCAGGAGGCAGACAAGATGACTTGGTATCCCCATCCCACCAAGAACTTGCCACAATTTGTTATGATTCACACAGTCAAAGGCTTTCTAATAGTCAATAAAACAGAAATAGATGTCTTTCTGAAACTCCCTGGCTTTCTCCATTATCCAGCGGATATTGGCAATTTGGTCTCTAGTTCCTCTGCCTTTTCGAAACCCAGCTTGTACATCTGGCAATTCTCGTTCCATGAATTGCTGGAGTCTACCTTGCAAGATCTTGAGCATTACCTTACTGACATGTGAAATAAGTGCCAAGGTACCACCTAGTAAGGGGAGGTTTGACCAACTATGGGAATTGCTTATATTTGACAAGGTATCTAGGCCAATTAGGAATACTTTGTGCCCTAATTTGAAGGATAATTCCTTGAGTAAAATTCTTGGGGAAATAATTTCTTGAGAGAACTTTACTATTTCTGGTAAAGTTGATTCTAAGAAAAGAATGTGTAAAAGGACCTTTTTATATATAAATATATATTATTTGATATATACAAATATTTTAATATATTGTGTATTATACTTTCAGTGAATTTGGTATCTAGTGACTCTGAAAAGAAAATATGTAAATGAAAATTGGTGGTTATGTCTGAAGAGAGTGCTTAATATAATGGTGGTTATTGAAATTTCGATGTATGTACTGCTCTTGTGGAATTGAAAAATCTTCAAATAGATAAATAAAAAAATGATTTTTAAGCTAGCCCTTTATCATAATAAAAATTAAGGAAGAACAAAACAAGTTACCATGCATTTCAACTAAATGTAAACCAATATTTTTAGAGACACACAAACACAAAAATACTTCCTTATTTTTTATCATGAAATTCTATTTTATACTGAATGACAAGTATCTGTGCGGGTTTCAAAAACATGAAAGTGAATATAACAAATACTGGAAAATATTTGCTTAAGTGCAATATACTCTTTTGTCAGTGTAATATCTTTTGCAAACTTATGCTGTTTTTCCTGTTAAAACTCTTTATAGCTGATCACTGTATAAATAATGTAACAGGAAACAAAATTTTAATTTATTAATATGCATCTGCCTTCTGTTCTGTCATTCTACTCAAAGCATGCTTAGCAGAGTAACACATTTTAAATTTTATGGTTTATAGTAATAATCACCTGTGGCTGGTGAAGAAGGGTAGAAAACTTTAAGTGGTTGCTGCCACTGAGTAGCAAGCCAGTGTCTATCTGCCCCCAACCTTCTTCAGCCAGTGAGCAGATCTAGAATTTTGAGAAAATGCTGTGGGTGCCAGAATAAAATGGTAGCCATAGTGGAAGGGAAACATTTCCAAAATGGATGGCACGGTGGCCATGGATGGCCAACCACAAACCCTCATTTCACATAGGGCAAACTAAGTGTAAAAAACATGGAATTCACCCAAATACTGGAGTACAAAGCAGAGGTGGGGTACAAGCCCCAAAACAAAACCACCCCTTTAAACCCACATTAACAAGAAGATTACACCCAAATCAATATCCCTCAAACAGATCCACTCCATATGGAAAGCACACAAAAACCACACACAAAACATCAACTTCTACCAGCTACCTAAACCCTTCCACAATCGCCCTGCATCACCCATTGCTCATGTCATCCCGCAAACTTACCATAAAGGACTAGCTGTAAAGGCCTTTTTCTTTCTTTTACCTTTACTTGGCAGTTGGGACATGCTTCTAAGCCAAGCACCAGCCTCTATCTTTCTTTCCAGTCACTACTTTCATTTCCTGAGAATGTCTTTGGGCCCATGTGGGGCACAGAGGCATACTTGGGAAATGAATATGAGAACAGGGAGGCCAGCACTTGATTTTGCAGTGTACTCCAATTGTCAAGATAAAATAAATATGTTTTTAAAAGAAATATGGAGGGGTGGGGGTTTTGCAAGCACCAAGAGAGGTGTTCAGGGGTAGCCTGGTGCCACTGTGAACCACACCGGAAACTTTAGGGAATGCCACGGCAGGGGACATTTTCACAGCACCATGAAGCGTGGTGCTTGCACCAACCAGGATGGGCTGCCACTGAAAAACATCTTTAGTTATCTTAGTTTTAGTTAGAAATGTTTTACAGAATAAACATCAGATGGCATGTTCCACAGAAAGGCAACAACTTAAGTTGCATTACAGATGTTCTTCTACATGACTTGAAATAAAATCACATTAGAGTGAATGACTAACAACAAAACACGATGCTGGGTCAACCCTTAAAATTTGTCACACATTTATTCATGCACTATATTTCTTTTTCACCTTGTGTCTCTCACATAAGGCAGTTTAACAGTAAAAGAAGAAGTATCTTATTACATATTACTTAAAGGTGACCTGCAAATTAGTCTGACAATGCTTCCATCACCTTCAGCAATGCATGCTTAATATCCCCAAAGATAACAAGGTAGTCTGTGAAGTATTATCTAGCCTCAGTCAGCTGGACCACTGACTTCCACTTACAAACTAGTTTGCTGATGTTGCATCAGGATGATGTCTTGCTTGACCATGAAACAAGATAACCAGTCAAGTTTCCTTTGCCTTAAACATGCAGAATCTCTCTCTCTCTCCCACTCTCCCACACACACACGTGTGTGTGGGAGAGAGGGAGAGAGAGAGAGATTCTGCATGTTTAAGGCAAAGGAAACTTGACTGGTTATCTTGTTTCATGGTCAAGCAAGACATCATCCTGATGTTTACACACACACTATTACATGATGATGTTTACACACACACTATTGTGTGTGTGTAAAATTATTTACACACACACACACACACGTGTGTGTGTGTGTGTGTGTGTAAATAATTTGTAAGGAAAAGCACAAACCTTTATTTGCAAAAAAATAAAATAAAATATATTTTATTTTATATCTTCGATGTCTATATACTAACACCCAGAGTATGGGGAACAAAAAGAACAAACTTGAACTCTTAATACAGGAGGGAAATTATGACTTGATAGGTGTAACTGAGACTTGGTGGGATGACTCTCATGACTGGAATACAGCAATTGAAGGATATAACTTGTTCAAAAAGAACAGGAGGAACAGAAAGGGAGGTGAGGTTGCACTACATGATAAAAATACGTATCTTTGCACATTAATATAGGAGGATGAGCTTGGTAGCCCCATCAAGAGCATCTGGGTTAAAATCAATGGAGGAAAGAATAAAATGAACATGGTGGTTGGAGTCCCTCGGAGAAGATGAGGATGAAACTTTTGAAAAGCAAACAGCCCATGTTCCAAGGAAAAATGATGGGGACTTCATGTTTCCTTGGGGGACTTCAATTTCCTTGGGGGACTTCAATGGGGGACTTCAATTTCCCCGATATTTGTTGGGAGACAAATTCTGGAAAACATGGCCCCTCCAGGAAATTCTGGACTTGTGTTGCTGATAACTTCCTCCTACAGAAAGTAGAGGAGGGAACTTGACTTGATCCTAACCAACAGAGATGACTTAGTGGATAAAGTAGCAGTCACAGGAACTCTGGGGGAAAGCAACCATGTTATAGTTGAGTTCTTGGTTCTAAGGGAAGCAAAAGCCGGGTGTAGCCAAACACATACCCTGGATTTTAGGAAAGCTGATTTTAATAAACTCAGAACAATGATCAGTAAGGTCCCATGGCAAGCGACTCTAACGAGAAAAGGAGTCCAAGAAGGGTGAGCATTTTTAAAAAGGAAATTCTCAAGGGACAATTACAAACAATTCCAACAAGAAGAAAAGGTGGAACACAACAGAAGAAGCCAATGTGGCTTCACAAAAAGCTTAGAGATGACCTGAAAACAAAAAAAGCACACATACAGGAAGTGGAAGGAAGGACAAGCAACAAAGGGAGAGTACAGGCAGGTAGCACAGAATTGCAGGGATGGCGTCGGGAAGGCTAAAGGTGAGAATGAGCTGAGGTTAGCGAGGGATGCTAAAAGCAACAAAAACGCTTTCTTCAGATATGTGCATAGTAAAAGGCAGAGGAAAGAAAGGGTGGTTCAGCTATTAAATAAGGATGGCTAAATGAGAACAGATGACAAAGAAAAGGCAGAAGTGCTCAATTCCAACTTTGGCTCAGTCCTCTCCCCAAAGAAGGTCTATGACCCCCTGGCAAAGGTGAAGTACAGGCTGAAGGGGCAGGATTGCAGTTTGAGATCGATAGGCATATGGTCAAGGAACACCAAATGACTTTGAATGAGGTCAAATCTCCAGGGCCAGATGAACTTCATCCTACAGTAATAAAGGAACTGGCAGAAGAGCTCTCAGAACCACTGTCTATTATCTTTGAGAAATCATGGAGGATGGGTGAAGTGCCCGATGACTGGAAGAGGGCTAATGTTGTCCCTATCTTCAAAAAGGGTAAAAAGGAGGAACCTGGGAACTACAGACCAGTCAGTCTGACATCAATCCCAGGGAAAATTCTGGAGCAGATGATAAAGCAATCCATCTGGAAGCACCTTGACAACAATGCAATGATTACTCGAAGCCAACATGGATTTGTCAAGAACAAATCCTGCCAGATGAATCTGATCTCATTTTTTGATCAGATCACCTCCCTTGTGGACTGTGGGAATGCTGTGGACGTCATATCCCTCGACTTCAGCAAAACTTTCAACAAAGTGCCCCATGATATCCTGATGAGCAAACTAGCTCAAAGTGGGCTAGATGAAACAATGACCCACTGCATCCACAGTTGGCTACAGAATTGGACTCAAAGAGTGCTTATCAAGGGGATCTTCTCAAACTGGGAAGAGGAAATGAGCGGGATACCGCAGGGCTCAGTCCTGCACCCAGTGCTCTTCAACATTTTTATTAATGACTTGGAGGGGGAGGTGCAGGAAATGCAGACCAAATTTGCAGATGACACAAAATTGGGCGGGATAGCTAATACATTGGAAGACAGAAACAAAATTCAAAGTAATCTTGATAGCTGGAGTGCTGAGCAGAAAACAACAAAATGACATTTAATAGGGATAAATGCTAAGTTCTGCACTTAGGAAAAAGAAACCAAATGCACAGTTACAAGATCGGGGATACGTGGCTCAACAACACTACAAGCGAGAAGGATCTTGGAATTGTTGTCGATCACAAGCTGAATATGAGCCAACAATGTGATGTGGCTGCAAAAAAGGCCAATGCTATTTTGGGTTGCATTAATAGAAGCATAGCTTCCAAATCCCGGGAAGTACTAGTTCCCCTCTATTCAGCACTGGTTAGGCCTCATCTGGAGTACTGTGTCCAGTGCTGGGCACCACACTTTAAGAAGGTTGCAGACAAGCTGGAGAGGGTTCAGAGGAGGGCAACGAAGATGATCAGGGGACTGGAAACAAAGCCCTATGAGGAGAGACTGAAAGAACTGGGCATGTTTAGCCTTGAGAAGAAAAGACTGGGGGGAGATACGATAGCATTCTTCAAGTACTTGAAAGGTTGTCACAGAGAGGAAGGCCAGGATCTCTTCTCAATCATCCCAGAATGCAGGACACAGAATAATGGACTCAAGTTACAGGAGGCCAGATTCCGGCTGAACATCAGGAAAAACCTCCTGACTGTTAGAGTAATACGACAATGGAACCAATTACCTAGGGAGGTAGTGGGCTCTCCCACACTGGAGGCATTCAAGATGAGGCTGGACAGCCATCTGTCAGGGGTGCTCTGACTTGGATTCCTGCATTGAGTAGGGGGTGTTGGACTCGATGGTATTATAGGCCCCTTCCAACCCTACTATTCTATGATTCTGTGATACTATCTTATGGATACATCCTATCTTTCGCAATTATATGTGAGATCATATGATTTTTGTAGTTGCTTAAAAAATGTAACAGGAATTTAGGAAGAATTGAAATACAGGAAAAAGGTATTTTGAGAATTGTTTCGTATCCAAATAGGACTAAAATCAAATTCTGAACATTTCTAAGATTGACACCCACTTAAATCACGCTAAACCATAATGTTGTTTTAGAACAATCTTTCAAAATGTGGGAGGAGGAGGAGGAGGAGGACGATGAATTACATTTCTATACCACCCCACAGCCAAAGCTCTCTTTGTGGTTTACAAGGTTTTAAACATTAATAATACAATACACAAAATTTAAAAATATAAGAAACACACAAACAGACAATATACACAAAGGCAACATATACCTAAAAACAACTTTGAGCATTCATCTAACCCATAAAACAAATCCAGGATCAATTAAAACTCATCACATGCTGCCAAATGCCAGGGAAAAAAGAGAAGTCTTGATCATCTGGTGCCAAAAAGATAATAATGTTGGCACCAGGTGGGCCCTATCGGGGAGACCATCCACTATTGGGGGGCCACCACTGAGAAGGTCTTCTCCCTTGCTGCTGTCTTCCAAGCCTCCCTTGGAGTAGGCACCCGGAGGAGGACCTCAGATGTTGAGTGTAGTGTGTAAGTATGTTTGAGCAGGGAGAAGTGATCAAATGATAAAAAAGCAGCACCAAATGTTTAGGTGGCTAAATGTTTAGGATTTTTTTTTAGTTTTATTTAGAAATATATAATAGAATAAACTTCAGATGGCATGAACCACTGAAAGTCAGCATCATAAGCTGCATTACTCATATAGATCATATAGGGAAGGAAAAATACATTTTAGCAAAACATACTCCATCGATGGAAACTGCAAGAGGGACATTCAGCTTATATGACTTTTGCTGAACTTACAAGACAATCCTGGGCATCTTTACTTGGAAATAAATCTCATTGTTTTCAGTGCTATTCACTTCCTATTAAGTGTGCTTAGGGGCCAAAACGGAAATTACTTTAAATCCATATATAGCAGCTACATCTTTTTTGGATTTTACTCTAGAGTAGGTGCAGGGCGCCCAGTCTGGATCTTAAAAGCCACCCTATCCTCACTAGGATCAGATGCATTATGCTTACTTGAGACTTTTTTTGGGATTTTTAAAAAGAGACATGGCTGTTAAATACATATTTAAACTAATGTCTGTTTTGGTCTCTAAGATTGTAGCTTTAGAATGTTGCATCTGTCTTCTCCAAACAGAATGCACTTGTGCAAGGTGTGATGGTCACTAAAGCCCTATTCAGGTGTACCGAAGTCTACTATACATGTGAGGAGGGGGAGCACTCTAGCCCCACCACGTCCTCATGCATTTCTGTCGCACTCTACTTGTGGAGGGTGACTTTCTGAAGAGGAGAGCCTCCTGCATCCATGGAGGCTCTCCACGTAATTGAAAAACATGATTTTCCAGTGTTCTCAATTGCATAGCGAGCCTCCACAAATACAAGAGTCTCTCCTATTCAGAAAGTCACCCTCCACAAGTAGAGGGTGACAGAAACGCATGACAAGGGGGCAGAGCCAGAGCGCTCCCTCTTCATGTGTTTATTGTACACAGATAAAGAATGCCTGAAATAGGGTTAAACTTAGCTATTTATATGTTATATGAAGAAGCAATACTTGTAGCACTGAGAATGCCTGAAATCTGATTTTCCTGGGACATCTGGGTGAGGCTGAGGGCAAGGGAGCAATTGAGAGTATAGCTTTCCATGGCATTGCACTAAATGTTGGATCAAAGGAATGATGACAGGTGTTTGGACGCAGACCCAATCTCTGCGTTCCATTCATTGTGCCACTTCTCTTGAACACAAGAATGACTTATATGGAAATGTCATTTTTACCCAAATGAAAATACAGTGGAACTTCAATATAGATATGCTATTACAAAGATACCATAAAGCCCTTCTGTGTGCCATCCAAGCAAAGTATATGGAAGGAAGTCTTTCCTCCTATCTGAGTTCGTAGCTACATGGAACCAAAGCCAATATACATCTGAATTGTAAATACTGGAGCAAACAAAAATACATTGTTGCCTTCATGCCCTGCTTGTACGGTTCCTAGAGGTATTTGGCTGCGTACTGCGTACTGCGTTGAAAACAGACTGCTGAATTAGATGGAGATAAGGAACCCCTTCATGGATCACCCTTCATGGATCACTGCCTTGTTGTGGCGAAGGGGCTTGCGTAACGCAGTGAAGCCATAAGCTATGCCGTGCAGGGCCACCCAAGACGGACAGGTCATGGCAGAGAGTTCTGACAAAATGTGGTCCACTGGAGAAGGAAATGGCAACCCACTCCAGTATTCTTGCCAAGAAAACCCCATGGAACGTGTCACAAGGCTAAAAGAGATGACGCCGGAAGATGAGCCCCTCAGGTCGGAAGGTGTCCAATATACTACTGGGGAAGAGCAGAGGGTATTTCCAAGTAGCGCCAGAAAGAGTGAAGCGGCTGGGCCAAAGCCGAAAGGACATTCAGCTGTGGATGTGTCTGGTGGTGAAAAGAAAATCCGATGCTGTAAAGAACAATATTGTTTACGAACCTGGAATGTCAGATCAATGAATCAAGGTAAGCTGGAGGTGGTCAAACATGAGATGGCAAGATTGAACATCGACATCTTGGGACTCAGTGAACTAAAATGGACAGGCATGGGTGAATTTAATTCAGGTGACCATCATATCTACTATTGTGGGCAAGAATCCCTTAGAAGAAATGGAGTAGCACTCATAGTCAACAAAAGGGTGGGAAAAGCAGTACTGGGGTACAATCTTAAAAATGATAGAATGATCTCAGTATGAATCCAAGGCAAACCATTCAACATCACAGTAATTCAAGTCTATGCCCCAACCACTGAGGCCGAAGAAGCTGAGGTTGATCGGTTCTATGAAGACCTACAACACCTTCTAGAACTAACACCAACAAAAGATGTCCTCTTCATCATAGGGGATTGGAATGCTAAAGTAGGAAGTCAAGAAATCACGGGGATAACAGGCAGGCATGGCCTTGGTGTACAAAATGAAGCAGGACAAAAGCTAATAGAGTTTTGCCAAGAGAACATGCTGATCATAGCAAACACTCTTTTCCAACAGCACAAGAGGCGACTCTACACATGGACGTCACCAGATGGTCAATATCGAAATCAGATTGATTATGTCCTTTGCAGCCAAAGATGGAGAAGCTCCATACAGTCAGTAAAAACAAGACCTGGAGCTGACTGTGGCTCAGATCATGAGCTGCTTCTTGCAAAATTTCGGCTTAAATTGAAGAACGTCGGGAAAACCACTAAACCGTTCAGGTATGACCTAAATCATATCCCTGATGAATATACAGTGGAGGTGAGGAATAGATTTCAGGGATTAGACCTGATAGACAGAGTGCCTGAGGAACTACGGACAGAGGTCCGTAACATTGTTCAGGAGGCAGCAACGAAATCCATCCCAAAGAAAAAGAAATGCAAGAAAGCAAAGTGGCTGTCTGATGAGGCTTTACAAGTAGCTCACGAAAGAAGGGAAGCGAAAAGCAAGGGAGAAAGGGGAAGATATACCCAACTGAATGCAGAGTTCCAGAGAATGGCAAGGAGAGACAAGAAGGCCTTCTTAAATGAACAATGCAAAGAAATCGAGGAAAACAACAGAATGGGAAAGACTAGAGATCTCTTCAAGAAAATTGGAGATCTCAAGGGAACGTTTTGTGCAAAGACGGGCATGATAAAGGACAAAGAAGGCAGGGACCTAACAGAAGCAGATGAGATTAAGAAGAGGTGGCAAGAATACACAGAAGAACTATACAGGAAAGATCTGAATGTCCCTGATAGCCATGATAGTGCGGTCACTGAACTTGAGCCGGACATCCTAGAGAGTGAAGTCAAGTGGGCCTTAGGAAGCATTACTAACAACAAAGCTAGCGGAGATGACAGTATTCCAGCTGAGCTATTTAAAATCCTAAAAGATGATGCTGTTAAAGTGCTGCATTCAATATGCCAACAAATCTGGAACACTCAACAGTGGCCACAAGACTGGAAAAGGTCAGTTTACATTCCAATTCCAAAGAAGGGCAACGCCAAAGAGTGTTCAAACTACCGCACAATTGCGCTCATTTCACATGCCAGCAAGGTGATGCTCAAAATCCTACAAGCTAGGCTTCAGCAGTATGCGAACCGAGAACTACCGGAAGTACAAGCTGGGTTTAGAAGAGGCAGAGGAACTAGAGATCAAATCGCCAACATTCGCTGCATCATGGAGAAAGCAAGAGAATTCCAGAAAAACGTCTATTTCTGCTTCATTGACTACGCTAAAGCCTTTGATTGTGTGGATCACAACAAACTGTGGCAAATTCTGAAAGTGATGGGAGTACCAGACCACCTTACCTGTCTCCTGAGAAACCTGTACGAGGGTCAAGAAGCAACAGTAAGAACCAGACATGGAACAACCGATTGGTTCAAAGTTGGGAAAGGAGTACGACAAGGCTGCATATTGTCACCCTGCTTATTTAACTTATATGCAGAGTACATCATGAGAAATGCCGGGTTGGATGAATCAGAGGTCGGAATTAAGATTGCTGGGAGAATTATCAACAACCTCCGATATGCAGACGATACCACCCTAATGGCAGAAAGCGAAGAGGATCTCAAGAGCCTCTTGTTGAGGGTGAAAGAGGAGAGTGCAAAAGCTGGTTTGAAACTCAACATTAAAAAAACTAAGATCATGGCATCTGGCCCCATCACTTCCTGGCATATAGAAGGGGAAGAAATGGAAGCAGTGACAGATTTTACTTTCTTGGGCTCCAAGATCACTGCAGACGGTGACTGTAGCCATGAAATTAAAAGACGCTTGCTCCTTGGGAGGAAAGCTATGGCAAACCTAGACAGCATAGTAAGAAGCAGAGACATCACCTTGCCGACAAAGGTCCATCTAATCAAAGCTATGGTTTTCCCAGTAGTAATGTATGGCTGTGAGAGCTGGACTATAAGGAAGGCTGAGCGCCGAAGAATTGATGCTTTCGAACTGTGGTGCTGGAGAAGACTCTTACGAGTCCCCTGGACTGCAAGGAGGTCAAATCAGTCCATCCTAAAGGAAATCAACCCTGAGTGCTCATTGGAAGGACAGATAATGAAGCTGAAGCTCCAATATTTTGGCCATCTAATGCGAAGAGAAAACTCCCTGGAAAAGACCCTGATGCTGGGAAAGACTGAAGGCAAAAGGAGAAGGGGACGGCAGAGGATGAGATGGCTAGATAGCATCACGGATGCAATGAATATGAACTTGAGCACGCTCCGGGAGAGAGCGCAGGACAGGAAGGCCTGGCGTGCTATGGTCCATGGGGTCACGAAGAGTCGGACACGACTGAACGACTGAACAACAACAACAAAGGACATGACAACATAAAAGAAGCCATGCTGGATCAGGCCAAGGGTCCATCTAGTCCAGCATTCTGTTCATACTGTGGCCAACCAACTGCTGGTGGGAAACCCACAAGTAGGACATGCATGCAAGAGCACCCTCCTGGTCATGTTCCCCAGCAACTGGTGTACATGGGCATACTGCCCCTGATAATGGAGGTAGCATATAGTCATCATGACAAGTAGCCATTGATCACCTTATCCTCCATGAATTTGTCTAAAGCCCTTTTAAAGCCATTAAAATGGGTGGCCCTCACTACATCTTGTGGTAGCGAATTCCACAGTTTAACTCTGCACTGTATGAAGAACTTCCTTTTATCTATCCTAAATCTCCCACCAATCTGCTTGGGGGATGATTCTGAGTTCTAGTATTATGAGGGAGGGACAAAAATGTCTCCCTATTCACACAATGCATAATTTTGTACACCTCTATCATGTCTCCCTTCAGTCATCATTTTTCTAAGCTAAACAGTCCAAGATGTTGTAACCTTTCCTCATAGGATTGACTTGCTAAGGCCAGCAAACTGAGTTCAAGACAGTAGTAGTGGCTGAGTAGCAAACATCATTATCCTTCATTTGCTCAACATTTAGTGGTGCAACAAACACTGGAAATACAGAGGGAAAGCAGTTGCATTAGTACGGCACAAGAAAATGCCTTATCGAAGTGGATGAAGGAAGACAGGGGATAGAAGAAGGAGAAGAAATCTAGTAAGGGTATTTTCTTTTTTAAACTGCTATTTGAGCATCCTTTGGGGAAGGATCATAGAATCATAGAATCATAGAATAGTAGGGTTGGAAGGGGCCTACAAGGCCATCGAGTCCAACCCCCTGCTCAATGCAGGAATCCAAGTCAGAGCATCCCTGACAGATGGCTGTCCAGCCTTGTCTTGAACGCCTCCAGTGTGGGAGAGCCCACTACCTCCCTAGGTAATTGGTTCCATTGTCGCATTGCTCTAACAGTCAGGAGGTTTCTCCTGATGTTCAGCTGGAATCTGGCTTCCTGTAACTTGAGCCCATTATTCCGTGTCCTGCACTCTGGGATGATCAAGAAGAGATCCTGGCCTTCTCTGTGACAACCTTTCAAGTACTTGAAGAGTGCTATTATATCTCCCCTCAGTCTTCTCTTCTCAAGGCTAAACATGCCCAGTTCTTTCAGTCTCTCTTCATAGGGCTTTGTTTCCAGTCCCCTGATCATCTTTGTTGCCCTCCTCTGAACCCTCTCCAGTTTGTCTGCATCCTTCTTAAAGTGTGGTGCCCAGAACTGGACACAGTACTCCAGATGAGGCCTAACCAGTGCTGAATAGAGGGGAACTAGTACTTCCCGGGATTTGGAAGCTATGCTTCTATTAATGCAGCCCAAAATAGCATTTCCCTTTTTTGCAGCCACATCACATTGTTGGCTCATATTCAGTTTGTGATCGACAACAATTCCAAGATCCTTCTCGCTTGTAGTGTTGTTGAGCCACGTATCCCCCATCTTGTAACTGTGCATTTGATTTCTTTTCTCCTAGGTGCACAACTTGGCATTTATCCCTATTAAATGTCATTCTGTTGTTTTCTGCCCAGCACTCCAGTCTATCCAGATCACTTTGAATTTTGTTTCTGTCTTCCAAAGTATTAGCTATCCCGCCCAATATTGTGTCATCTGCAAATGCGATCAGCATTCCCTGCGCCTCCTCCTCCAAGTCATTAATAAAAATGTTGAAGAGCACTGGCCCCAGGACTGAACCCTGCGGTACCCCACTCGTTACCTCTCCCCAGTTTGAGAAGGTCCCATTGATAAGCACTCTTTGAGTCCGATTCTGTAGGCAACTGTGGATCCACCGGATTGTTGTTTCATCAAGCCCACTTTGAGCTAATTTGCTCATCAGGATATCATGGGGCACTTTGTCGAAAGCTTTGCTGAAGTCAAGGTATATGATGTCCACAGCATTCCCATGGTCTACAAGGGAGGTTACTTGATCAAAAAATGAGATCAGATTTGTCTGGCAGGACTTGTTTTGACAAATCCATGATGGCTTCGAGTAATCACGGCATTGTTGTCAAGGTGCTTCCAGATGGATTGCTTTATCATCTGCTCCAGAATTTTCCCAGGGATTGATGTCAGACTGACTGGTCTGTAGTTCCCAGGTTCCTCCTTTTTGCCCTTTTTGAAGATAGGGACAACATTAGCCCTCCTCCAGTCATCTGGCACTTCCCCTGTCCTCCATGATTTCTCAAAGAGAATAGACAGCGGTTCTGAGAGTTCTTCTGCCAGTTCCTTTATTACTCTAGGATGCAGTTCACCTGGCCCTGGAGTTTTGAACTCATTCAAAGTCATTAGGTGTTCCTTGACCATATGCCTATCGATCTCAAGCTGCAATCCTGCCCCTTCAGCCTGCAATTCGCCTTTGCCGGGGGGGTCATAGACCCTCTTTTGGGAGAAGACTGAGCCAAAGTAGGAATTGAGCACCTCTGCCTTTTCTTTGTCATCTGTTATCATTTTGCCATCCTTATTTAATAGCTGAACAACCATTTCTTTCCTCTGCCTTTTACTATGCACTTAGCTGAAAAAAGCCTTTTTGTTGTTTTTAGCATCCCTGCTAACCTCAGCTCGTTCTCAGCTTTAGCCTTCCTGACGCCATCCCTGCAATTCTGTGCTACCTGCCTGTACTCTTTCTTTGTTACTTGGCCTTCTTTCCACTTCCTCTATGAGTCCTTATTTGTTTTCAGGTCATCTCTAAGCTTTTTGTGAAGCCACATTGGCTTCTTCTGTTGTCTTCCACCTTTTCTTCTTGTTGGAATTGTTTGTGATTGTGCCTTGAGAATTTCCTTTTTTAAAAGCTCCACCCATCTTGGACTCCTTTTCTCATTAGCGTCCCTTGGCATGGTACCTTACTGATCATTGTTCTGAGTTTATTAAAATCAGCTTTCCTAAAATCCAGGGAATGTGTTTGACTACACTTGGCTTTTACTTCCCTTAGAACCAAGAACTCAAGTGCAACATGGTCGCTTTCTCCCAGAGTTCCTGTAACTGCTACTTTATCCACTAAGTCATCTCTGTTGGTTAGGATCAAGTCAAGGATAGCGGATCCTCTAGTTCCTTCCTCTACTTTCTGTAGGAGGAAGTTATCCGCCACACAAGTCAGGAATTTCCTGGAGGGGACATGTTTTGCAGAATTTGTCTCCCAACAAATATTGAAATTGAAGTCCTCCATTACTACTACATCGTGTGTCAAGGGCTCCTTGGAGGTCTCTCTCTGTCTAAACCAGTAGCCAAGTCCAGACACAGACAAACGAATTTCTTTCGAAGCTTTATTCTTCTTTTACAACTTAACAACTATACCGATTGCAACTAGATCTGAGCAGCACAGTACCTATGCCCTAAGTTGGAACAGTTGGTCCCCGTTTGAAAGGGAATTACTGGCAGACCCCTGAACTTAAGGACTAGGGAGAGTCCCTCCCCTTTTCCCTTGGAGCCTCTGGGCGCAGCCGTTGTTTGCGCGCCAACCTGGCACTTCGCCTCCTTTCCACACCCTCCATCTGGCGCCGCTCTCTGCGTCTGCGTCGCGCATCCACCAAGTCTGCTATCTGTGCTTGGTCACTCCCTGGACTGCTAACTAAACTAGGAATGCTGGTGGGAGGAATCTCCATCAGCTGTTGGTCCTGGGAAAGAGGAGAGCGCTCCTCTCCCAGGAGCGACTGCTCTTCATCAGAATCAGAACTACTCTGGGATTCTATGGGCTCAGTGTCCACCCTGACATCGTGCTTCCTTAAAACATTGGCTATTTGCTTTTCAAAAGTTTCATCCTCGTCTTCTCCCTGGTTGGGTGGCCGGTAGTAGACTCCGACCACCAGGTTCCTTTTATTCTTTGCTCCATTTATTTTGATCCAGATGCTCTCGATGGGGCTACCAAGCTCATCCTCCTGTATTTCTGTGCAGAGATATGTATTTTTCACATACAGTGCAACCCCACCTCCCTTTCTGTTCCTCCTGTTCTTTTTGAACAAGTTATATCCTTCAATTGCTGTATTCCAGTCATGAGAGTCATCCCATGTTATACCTATCAAGTCATAATTTCCCTCCTGTATTAAGAGTTCAAGTTCGTTCTGTTTGTTTCCCATACTCTGGGCATTAGTATATAGACATGGAAGACCATGTGCTTCATAGTCTGGCTTTCTTCCTACATGTGTCTGAAGACTATTATTGGGCGCTATCAGAGCTGTTCTCTCTGTTGCAGTGCATGCGCCTACGTCCATTGTTACCCCCAACATTACATCTCCCTTCCCCGTAGGATTCAGTTTAAAGCCCTCCTGATGAAGTTCTTCATGCTGTGGCCAAACACATTCTTCCCATCCTTTGTGAGGTGCAACCCATCCCTTCCCAACAGCCCGTCTTCCAGGAAGTATAGCCCGTGGTCCCAGAATCCAAATCTCTCTCGTTGGCACCACCTTCGTAGCCAGTCATTCACCCAGAGTATTTTTTGTTCCCTTTCTATCCCTCTTCTAACTACTGGAAGGATGGATGAGAAAACTATCTGGGCCCCAAAGTTCTTGAGTTTCCTTCCCAGAGCTTCAAAGTCTGACGTGATTTCTTCATAGCTCCGCTTGGCGGTATCATTTGTTTCCACATGGATGAGAAGAAAGGGATACCTGTCAGTGGGCTTTATGAGTGTAGGCAACCTTTCAGTCACATCTCTAATCTGTCCTCCCGGGAGACAACATACCTGGCGAGTCCATCGGTCTTCGCGACATACTTGGGTCTCAATCCCACGCAGCAAGGAGTCTCCCACTACTACCACTCTTCTCTTCTTGTTGTTGTAGGCTTGGGTTTCATTGCTTGTGTTTGACTGACCTTCAGCCTCTTGCTCACTCTCATGTAGGTCCCCCTGTGATTCTTCCTCTGCAGGCTGTCCTCCAATCTCATCCGCAAGTACCTGGAATTGGTTCCACAGCTCCACTGCTTCCACTGGTGCAGAGTGGCGTCTAGTTCTTCTTCTCCTAACTGTCACCCTTTTCCAAGGAGTATCCTCTACTCCATTTTTCTTCACCTCAGCATTTCCCACTGCCTCATCTTGCTGTTGCTCTTCAAGCTTCTGGTCTTCCCTTTGCTGCTGTAGTTCCCCCATTCTGTCCAAGAACTCTTTGTGTTCTTTTATTCCCCAGAGGGTTGACAGTCGCCGCTCCAGTCCACTTACTTTTTCTTCCAGCAGCGTGATCAAGATGATACCACCCTAATGGCAGAAAGCGAAGAGGATCTCAAGAGCCTCTTGTTGAGGGTGAAAGAGGAGAGTGCAAAAGCTGGTTTGAAACTCAGCATTAAAAAAACGAAGATCATGGCATCTGGCCCCATCACTTCCTGGCATATAGAAGGGGAAGAAATGGAAGCAGTGACAGATTTTATTTTCTTGGGCTCCAAGATCACTACAGACAGTGACTGTAGACATGAAATTAAAAGACGCTTGCTCCTTGGGAGGAAAGCTATGGCAAACTTAGACAGCATAGTAAGAAGCAGAGACATCACATTGCCGACAAAGGTCCGTCTAATCAAAGCTATGGTTTTCCCAGTAGTAATGTATGGCTGTGAGACCTGGACTATAAGGAAGGCTGAGCGCCGAAGAATTGATGCTTTCCAACTGTGGTGCTGGAGAAGACTCTTATTTATTTATTTATTTATTTATTGATTAAATTTCTTAACCGCCCATCTGGCTGGTCACCCAGCCACTCTGGGCGATGTACAGCATACAATAAAACAGTTTAAAACAATAAAATTCTACAATAAAAACATTTTCTAAAATACCCTAACCCACCCCAAATGCCTCCCTGAACAACCACGTTTTTAATGCATGATGGAAGCTCATTAAAGAGGGGGGATGATGGAGTTCCCTAGGGAGGGAGTTCCACAGAGTGGGGGCCACCACAGAAAAGGCCCTCTCCCTCGTCCCCACCACTCTAGCTGTCCTGGCTGATGGGACAGAGAGAAGGCCATCCGAGGCTGATCTTGTTAAGCGGCGTGTCTGGTGTTGCTGGAGGCACTCCTTAAGATAGGCTGGGCCGGAACCATATAGGGTTTTAAAGGTCAAAACCAACACCTTGAATTTGGCCCAGAAAACAACTGGTAACCAGCGCAACTCCTTCAGCACTGGAGTGATGTGATCACGACGGCGGCTGCCTTTGATCAGGCGAGCCGCCGCATTCTGTACCAGCTGCAGCTTCCGAACTGTCTTCAGGGGTAACCCCACGTACAGCGCATTACAGTAGTCTAAACGAGAGGAGACCAGGGCATGTACTACCGATGAGAGCAGATGGTCGGGAAGGAAGGGGCACAGCCGCCGTATCAGATGGAGTTGATACAGCGCTGTCCGGCTCACAGCTGACACCTGAGCCTCCATGGACAGCTGGGAGTCCAAAATGACCCCCAGGCTGCAGACCTGGTCTTTCAAGGGTAGCCGTACCCCATTCAGCACCAGGTCAACATTCCCTAGCCTCCTCTTGTCTCCCACCAAAAGTACCTCGGTCTTGTCAGGGTTCAGCTTCAGCTTATTCCTCCCCATCCAGCCACTCACCGTCTCCAGACATTTGGACAGGGATTCTACGGCCAACCTTGGTGAAGAGTTGAATGAGAGGTAGAGCTGCGTGTCATCCGCATATTGATGACACTGCACCCCAAACCTCCTGATGATAGCCCCCAGCGGCTTCACATAGATGTTAAATAGCATCGGGGAGAGGATGGAACCCTGTGGCACCCCACAAGTAAGTGGCCACGGGTCCGAAACCTCCTCTCCCAGTGCTACCCTCTGATACCTGCCAGAGATGAAGGTCCGGAACCACCGCAATATGGTGTCTCCAATGCCCAACCCCTCCAGGTGGTCCAGGAGGATACCGTGGTCAACGGTATCAAAAGCCGCTGAGAAGGAAGGAGCATTCACCCCTATCCAGAACCCTCCTCATATCATCTACCAAGGCGACCAAGGCCGTTTCTGTCACATGCCCAGGCCTGAAGCCCGACTGAAATGGGTCTAGATAATCAGTTTCTTCCAAGTGTGCCTTCAACTGCACCGCCACCACCCGCTCAATCACCTTGCCCCAAAATGGCAGATTTGAGACTGGGCGAAAGTTGTTCAGAACTTGAGGATCCAAGGAGGGCTTCTTTAAGAGCCGTCTTATCACTGCCTCCTTGAGGGCTGATGGCATCACTCCCTCCTCAAGGGAGGCGTTCACCACCGCCCTGATCCCCTCACCCAGTCTCTCTCTGCAGCTCATAATGAGCCAAGATGGGCAAGGATCAAGTAAGCAGGTGGTCGGCCGTACAGATGAAAGCATCTTGTCCACTTCATCAGGAGGAAGAAGCTGGAACCGATCCCACAAACCTGGTTTGCCACAGGCCGCCTCTTGCTCACTAACTGTATCCACAGCGTGCAGAATAACACACTTAATCTGGTCAATTTTATCTGCAAAGTGCCTTGCCAAGGCCTCACAGGAGGCCTTAGAATGCTCCAGTGGTTCCGGAGTCACAGGACCAACCAGGCTCCGGACCACTTGGAACAGCCTCCTGGGACAGCACTCTGCAGACGCGATGGAGGCAGCATAATATTCCTTTTTTGCTGCCTTCACCGCCACGTGATAGGCTGAAGATACAGCTCTAGCCCGTGTCTGATCGTCTTTGGAGCGAGACTTCCGCCACCGGCGCTCTAGCCGTCTCACCTCCTGTTTCAGAGCTCGTAACCGCGGATTGAACCATGGTGCAGTCCGAGCCCTGTTCAGGGGGAGAGGGCATTTCGGAGCCACCCGATCTAATGCCCCAGTGATTGCGGCATTCCAGCCACCCACCAGGGTCTCGACCGAGTGGCCGTGGCGTGCCCCAGAGAATCCCCAAGCGTGTTCAGGAATCCATTTTGATCCATAAGACGCCTGGGGCGGACCATTTTAATGGGTCCTCCACCCCTGCGGAGGGGTTGTGGAACCGAGAAGTCCAATGTCACCAGATAGTGATCTGACCATGAGAAGGGGGTGGTGGATATACCCCCAACTTCCAGATCACTCCCCGCTTCTCCAGAAACAAACACAAGGTCTAGTGCATGACCGGCTACATGGGTGGGCCCAGTTAGAATATGGTGCAGCTCCCAGGAGGCCATGGTCTCCATGAAGTCCCGAGGTGCTCCTGTGAGGATGGCCTCTGAATGTACATTGAAGTCCCCCAACACCAGTAAGTTAGGGGACTGTACACGCACATCAGAGACCACCTCAAGCACCTTGGCCAGGGAGTCAGTCGTGCAGCGGGGTGGACGATACACGAGCAGAATCCCCAGACTGCCCTTCGGGCCCAACCTCCAGCACGTGCACTCAGCAACCTTGGTCTCCCGGAGAGGGGGTCTGGTGAAGACCAAGGACTCTCAGTAGATAACAGCCACTCCCCCTCCCCGATCCCCAGCCCTCGGCTGCTGTGCATACGAAAATCCAGCTGGACACATGGCTGCAAGGGTTGGAGCAGCAGCCTCGGCCAGCCAGGTCTCTGTAATACATGCCAGGTCTGCACCCTCATCCAGGATCATGTCATGGATGAGGGAGGTTTTGTGGGTAACAGACCTGGCATTGCAGAGCAGCAAGCGAAGGCCAGAAGATGGGGTCACGCCTCCCCCAACCATCCTTTGGCTCTGGACAGGCCCGGAGCAGGGGACAGATATTACACATCTCTCCCTTGTTCCCTTACCTGGCATGGCCTGCCCCTAGCGCTCCGCCAGCGCCTGCCGCCCAGCCTCGGTATGTTCTGGCCCCCAACACTCCCCCCACTGCCTCCATCAGGTGGACACATGCCCCCTCGCTCCCGCCTATCAGGCAGGCTACCCACCCCTAAAAACACAACAACCCCCCCAAAAACAAAACAAAACAAACAAACAAAAACAATTAAAAATCCCCTTAAAAATAATGCCAGGCAGGAGTCCACAGGGAAGGCCTGGTGGTGGTGGCAGTGGCATCAGCAGGCCCAGCAGCAGCAGGCACGCCTCTTCCCCGGTGGTGGTGGTGGCTCTCCCAGGCCACCTCAGCCAGGAAAGGCTGAGGTGGCTCTGTTACCCATTTGTTTGTTTTGTATGTAGCCCCTCCAGGGAGGGGCAGGTGGAACAGCACAGCTGGCTCGGTACCTGGGGGCCTGGTCCTGCAGGGACTGGCAGTCTGCCAGGCAGAAGTCTACAGGGAAGGCCTGGTGGTGGTGGTGGCGGTGGTGGCAGCGGTGGCGGCGGCGGCAGCAGCAGCAGCAGGCCCAGCAGCAGCAGGCACGCCTCCTCCCTGGTGGTGGTGGTGGCTTCTCCTGCAGGCCCTGGCTCTCCCAGGCCACCTCAGCCAGCCAACTTATGTAGCCCCTCCAGGGAGGGGCAGGGGGAGCAGCACAGCTGGCTCGGTACCTGGGGGCCTGGTCCTGCAGGGACTGGTGGTCTGCCAGGCAGAAGCCTACAGGGAAGGCCTGGTGGTGGTGGTGGCGGCAGCAGTGGCAGCAGCAGCAGGCCCAGCAGCAGCAGCAGCAGGCCCAGCAGCAGCAGGCACACCTCTTCCCCGGTGGTGGTGGCCTCTCCTGCAGGCCCTGGCTCTCCCAGGCCACCTCAGCCAGCCAGCTTATGTAGCCCCTCCAAGGAGGGGCAGGTGGAGCAGCACAGCTGGCTCCGTACCTGGGCGCCTGGTCCTGCAGGGGCTGGCAGTCTGCCAGGCAGAAGTCTACAGGGAAGGCCTGGTGGTAGTGGCGGGTCCCCTGGACTACAAGGAGGTCAGATCAGTCAATCCTAAAGGAAATCAACCCTGAGTGCTCATTGGAAGGACAGATACTGAAGCTGAAGCTCAAATATTTTGGCCACCTAATGCGAAGAGAAAACTCTCTGGAAAAGACCCTGATGCTGGGAAAGACTGAAGGCAAAAGGAGAAGGGGACGGCAGAGGATGAGATGGCTAGATAGCATCACCGATGCAATGAATATGGACTTGAGCACGCTCCGGGAGAGAGCGCAGGACAGGAAGGCCTGGCGTGCTATGGTCCATGGGATTACGAAGAGCTGGACACAACTGAACGACTGAACAACAACATGAGCATCCTTAGAAAGGAAACCAAGTGGGAGAAAATGAAAAATGAATAAGAAAAAAAGAGATGGAAACAAAGAGAAGGGCAGAGATAATGGCCAAAGATAAACAATGAGCTGTTTCAGAGTGGATTATGGGGTAGGATGTGGAGAAGATAGAGTGGCAAAGGGAAAAATAATTCTAATAGCGATGGATATTCAAACAGGATTTCATCTAATCATATAAATGGAACTTGTTTTCAAACAAATGTGCTGAAATTCACAGGCATAGCTTGGAAAATATTTGCGAACAGTTTATCTATTTTCACTGTACTTACAATTTAAACATGCATTTTTGAGCAAAGTATTAAAAACAATGGGTTAGATCCAGACTCAATTATACTTAGAGTAGACCCATTAAAATTGAATGGGACTTAAGTTAGTCATGACTAACTCAAGTTCTGTTAATTTCACTGGGCGTACTCTAAGTAAAATTGAGTATGGATTCAACACTTTTTATCTCTGCAAGAATAACCTTCTGTACCATACCAAACAGCAGCAATTTTTTAAAGGTTAAATACAATGGACCAATTTAGGGTTTGGTGACTCCTTGGATAGGAGCTGGCCAATAGATGTGCGAAAAGCATAAAACCACCAGTGAAAAGAATGTGCTCAAGAAGATGTTGCTGAGCCTTTTTTTTTCTTCAGGTGCACAAAATCTCCAGTGCCTGAGAGTAAATTAAGAACCAGAACTAATGATCAAAGTGTCTGTTTTTAATCAATGGCTATTATCTTTAGTGCGAATGTTCTCTGCAGTGCTTCAGTAAATCTAATGTGCTCCCAAATATGGGTGTTCTGGTTAATGATGCATGATGTGGTCTGTTGGCAAATCTCTGTTCCTTTAAATGGTAAAACATAATTGTACTGTTATGCATTTACTAACATAAGGCAGAATTATTATATGATATCCTCAGCTTTTAAGCCTCTCTTACTATAGTTCAGTGACTACTCTTTCTTTCTTTATAAACAACTAGTACAATCTGATAAAACTTTTACTGTGGGCTTGGGGAAGGAGAGGGGACATACATTTTCAGAAAAAGAAGTCACTGTCATATCTTTTCATCATCTATTTGATGAATCTCACTTTAATAGAGGAAAATATTATCTCCTATCATGCAATATTCACCCAACCATCCTGAAAATATTATCCCCTAAAATGTATCAGATAATAAGCAACAGTGTATATTGCACCTAAAAATACAGCTGAGTAGGAATAAGAAGACCTATGGAACCTTACCCCATGGGTCCCCAAATGACACCTGTTGTAAATACAGTAAGTGAAGCTAAAATGAAGCTTTACTGAAGACTGCCTAATATGTAGCCATAAATATTTGGGGAGGGGGCAAATAAACCATGTCCCCCCCCCAAATTCAAATGCCAAGTAATATATACTTTGTTGCCTATATATGTATTTATATTTGCACCATGCTGATTGGTGAAATGTGTCCAATGTTACATTTGCTCTTTTAAGCATTCAGGAGGGTCCCCTGACTTCTGTGTAGCATATTTGAAGGGGCAGGCTCTAGAGGTTGTCAGAGGAAGGAAGGAACATCAAAATTCATTTCCAGAAACTCCTCTCTGCCAGTGGCACCCGAAGTCTTTAGCTGAGAAATATTTGACCAGGTGCTATGAAAGAGTGGTATTCGTATTTTATGAGTTCTGGAGTTCCTCAAAACAAAATTAGTTTGTTGTGAATTTGTAAAGCTGAATACTGAGACACTGGAATTTAGGGTAGTATCATTGTGAGAATGATCAGCACAATCTTATTTAGTGCTCAGCTGGTTTATACTCACTAGGCCTAAGAGTTAAAGTAGAATAAAAGGTTTATTGAGATTTTTATATAAAAGCAACAAAAGAGACAGTCTAGCACCTGTCAGGCTAAAACAGGATTAGTTTCAAATTTAAATGGGTTGGAGGGCTAATTCCTGACTATGCAGACATGCAGAAGCTACACTCATAACCTTTCACTAGATAATATCAGTGACCCCTTAATTCAACTATGACACCTTCATTCTATGCAAAATGGAAAAAATAGAAATCATTCCTACAGCCCTAACAAATTATCAGGAAGCATGAAATATAAAAGGTATGTGGGTAGGGCCATCGCTCAGTAGTAGAGCACACGTGTTGCATGTCGATGTCTCAGGTTCATTTTCTGGCATCTCTAGGTAAAAGTATCAGGTAGTAGGTTGCAAAAGAGCTCTGCTTGAGACCCTGAAGACCTTGTACAATTGCTGCCCATCAGTCAGAGTAGATAGTACTGGGTTAAATGTACTGAATAAGGCAGCTAACACAGTACAAAGGTAAGTTCGCATGTTCATATTCATCATGATTCTATGCACATCTAATTCTGCATAGAATTAGACCAGAGGTCTCCAAACTTTTTGAGATGGTGGGCACATTTGGAATTTTGAGAGTACGTTGTGGGCACTCTCAGAAAATGGTTCCATGGGAGGGCTTGCTCATTCACAAAATGGCTGCCATGGTGGCCATGGCTGGTCACAAAACACCTATGTCTCAGAAGGCAAACTAGTAAAATTAAAGGAAAAGTAACTTAATTAAAAGGAAGACTGTTTTCTGCTCTGACACCCATTCCACAGAAGCCAAACTAATGAGACCAAGACAAGTAACTTGGCTGGGAATTGCATAGAAGGGAAAGGTGGGGTCTGATCTCCAAATGCAAAATCACATATGTGCTCTCACAAAGCACAACAAAATGCCCATTTCACAGAAGGTAAATGGGTGATGCCCAGAGAATCATGCAAAGCACCCATCCATGCAACAAACGCAATCTCACCCACCAGGAATCCCCCACACACATACACTCACAACCCAGGCAAAACACACACCATTCCAAAACAAATCAGCTAACACATAGAGGGCACAGGCAAAACCCTTCCCCCCACCCCACCTCCTCTCCTCTCAGAGCCCTCCCTGCCACCCCTTCAGGACACTCCTTACCACCACCACCTTGCCTTTTTCTTTGTAACTGGGCTCACTGCAAAAATGAAGCACTGGGCTATATCCACCAACCATGTATATTTCAAAGTATGACATGTGGGCCCAGAGTCATTCTTGGAAACAAAGATGGCACCGGAGGCTGGTGCTTAACTTTGCAGCATGCCAGCTGCCCAGTTAAAAAAATGTTTAGATGTTTTTACATCTTTAAAAATAAAATCAGGTGGGTTAGGGAGCCGGGCAGGAACCAAGAAAGGTATCTGTGGACACACTGGATGATTAGAATGATTATGAATAACCTCCTAAGTCTCAGAAATCCTTAAAACACATTTCCTGTACTAATGAGTAACATCAATAAACTTGACACATCTGGGATTAGGGGGTTGGACTACCAGATCCGACAGTGAACTTTCCAAGCAGGTATGAGATCTCGAACCTCTCTTTTTAAACCCCTGACCCAGCCAGCTTAAAGCCCTCTCATTATCCCATTTTTCAGTTATGCTTCCCTTATACCTGTCATCTCCCAAACTTTTTCCAATACCACTGCCACCTGTTGTGGGACACAAGCCCACACACTCACACAGCACCCATGAGGCCTTTAAGTGTCTGTGTCTGATGCCTCATTATATATATATATATATATATATATATATACACATACATACATACATACATATACATACATACATATACACATACACACACACACACACACACACACATTCTCAAAACATCTAGGAGCTGTGCAAGCATTTAACAAGACCATATTAATTCATACTTCAGGTAAAGTTCATTCCACTGTTGCTGCTGCTGCTACTAGAAGTACCAGGTCAGCTGCCTAAAGGGCATGTGGCACCAGTTCTTTCAAATGTCTATCCTTACTGAAAGTGAATACTTTGCACAAAGTAGAAGACAGATCACACACAGCTTTTCCTAAACAAATTCACTGTTACTGGCTCCTAAATCAGCAACACTGCCTAAAACCTATATTTACAATAATAGAGAAGAGCTTATAATCCAACTGTACACTGCATTCTTGGAGTTTTGGAGGCATTTGGGGCACCTCTGAAATGCAGCACAGTGTCAAGGATGATCCCTGCCCTCTTCCCAGTTCCAAGCACAGGCAGGGGACTTGTCCTGATAGTTATGGTCACATGAAATCTCTGGTAATTGTCTTCTCCCCTCCCAGCTTCAAGAACAGGAAGCTCCAACTCAGCACAGTGTGGCAAATTTGCTAGTGTAACAAGACAGCCTGCACTGGAGCCATCACACACCTCAGTGCCAATTCCAGCCAACCCTGCCTCAACTGCTGCCTAGTATTCACTAGTACAGTCTAGGGATGGGGAAAATTTTTTGTTCCGTTTGCATTTTGATAAGAACTGATTGCACTTCCTGAATCAATATACACACTGGGACACAGTTATCCTTTCATACCTGCACTTCTCAGACCTGTGATGCAGTTCTCCAAAAGTGGGAACGTGCATACAAAAATGCATATATTAGGAGCAAGTGGATATAAAAAATGGATGTCAGTGACAATGTGCACAAAGCAGCATCATGTTAAAGAAAAACACTTGCAAAAATACATATATTAGGAAAAAATGTGTACAAAAATACATAGAAATTTCCTGCAGGTTTTTAAAAAGAAGTCACAAACTGATATGAAAATGAGAGTGAATGATGGGGAAAATGAGAAATTGAGAAAAAGCAAAATAGACAGATTTGTCCATCCTTAGCACTGTTTAGTGTTTCCCTACACTGCTGAATAGTGCATGGGGCCTTCTACCTCTGTTGCTGCTCTGTAGCAGAGCCCTTTTGTATCAGTGGTAGCCTTTACACTACCTCACCAGCCACCAATGACAGTCCCTATTTTGCTTTTTAGTAAACCTTTCCTACAATGCGGGTGTTGGTGGGTTTGAGATCCTGGTTAGTAAGCCAAGATGAAATAACAGTTTCCCAGTTCAGATGAAAGGGGATACTGGGATTTAAACTACCCAAAACAGATGAGCTAAATACGACACTTGAGAGGAGGAAGACAATATAGGGTGAGGGGGAATGTATGCACCTAAAGTTCACTCTCAGCTTAATATATCATGGTTTACTAAGCCAAGGTCATTTTGTCTGAGCCAGCCTCAAGAAGTAGAAATACACCTGTCCATATTTTCATCTGTGATGCTGTTATATATATTCACATTGGTTGGAATGAAGACTCAACACAGGATAATGGATATATAGTTATATTGTAAGTGCCCCCAAGAACCATGTTAGCATGCATTATAAATACATAAATAATAAAGTAAGGCTGGCTGAGCTGCAGCTCAGTTGAGGACTGCATGGCCTTTTTGGATTAGGTCAAGTACTGTTCAGCTCCTCCTTCCTAGCCAGGGTGTTTATTCAGGTTCATCTGCCTTAGTTTGTTCAGGGATTGAACACTTCTGAAGCTGGAAAACTGCCTCCAAGAACAACCTAGGCAAAAAATAAATCCTTTTTAGTTTTCACATATCTTATCTACTTTTTTGATGAAAAATTCTACCTCATCAAAAGGGGAAGTTTTGAAGTGAAAACTGAATGACACAAAAACCTAGCTCACCCTTCATTTTCTAAACCAGTAGCTACATTTTCAAAGGTGACACTATGAATTTCATATATTTGTGAACTGTATGAAAAAAGTCACATTAAGCAAAACATACATTTGAGGGGAAATGGCACTCTTCCCCATTTTATATGGCATGTGTATTATTCAGAAGTGATGCACGCATGCATCCATACCACAAAGCAACCTTCACCTAAATTGCCTCTAGTTGTGCAGTATATAATTTGTGGAACTGGATGTGACATTCTTTCCCCCAACAATGAAACAGAAGTATTTGTTGATTACATCAGAAGCATGACACTGGCAAACATTTTTTGTTAAGAGAAAGCAGCATATGTAATCTTTTGTTCCTCTGCTTTTATGTATCTACCCTTGAAACTCCTCTGTGGAAAACATGTAGATGCTTTGGTTCACTTGTTCATTTGTAGCAGGGCATATTATTGGTAAAATATGACGTTGCAGTTTGTCCCTGTCAGCCTTTGATGAGACACATATCTCACTGAGCTTCATTTCCTGCTCCTCACGAAAACAAAAGAAAAACATACTGAATGCTTCTAGCTAATAAAATTGATAAATTACTGCTTTTGTTGAAATTTGATCATGATTGGCTTTGATCAAGATAGAAATGGCAAATAAATGAGAGTGAGCTGCTACTATGTGTTATATACAGAAGAACAGTATTTTAAAAGAAATGGATGGAACCTGTGTGTGCCCTTAAGGCGGCAAAACTGTCACTGGAAGATTTGATGGTCTTAGGATTTAGAGTTGGAACAAAACCTGGTAGTTTTGTTTTGTTTGCAATTGCGGTTTGAAATCTTTGGTACTGTATGGACAAGCAAACAATATTAGATCTAAAACTCCAATTTGGTAGCTTATAGAAAAAATATACTTGACTGGCTTTTAATCTATGTCCTTCAACTCTGTACAGTACTGCTGTCATACTCCGGACATGATTTTCTATTTGTCTTCTGTTGGCACAGAAATATAATGTAATTTCATTGTTCTATAATGTAGAGAATCTCCTGCAACATCAATATCATTTTACAGACATAACTCAGCTACTTCAATAGGATCAATACTAAAAATGTATCATCTCTAAGTGATTTGCATTTGCCAACTATAATATAACCACTGTGCTGGGAAAGACTGAAGGCAAAAGGAGAAGGGGATGGCAGAGGATGAGATGGCTAGATAGCATCACTGATGCAATGAATATGGACTTGAGCACGCTCCGGGAGAGAGCGCAGGACAGGAGGGCCTGGCGTGCTATGGTACATGGGTCACGAAGAGTCGGACAACCTTCAAGCAAATGCAAGTAAACCCCCTCTTCAGATCTTGCCACTACCAAGGGTGGGGACATGCAATCAGTGTCATTCAAGAGTGTCTAGAGTTGCTGGAAAATCTTGGCCCAAAAGGTATATTTATGACTGGCCAATAGCTGGAACTGCCTTTGAACTCTTACAAGTGCCAAGATAGTGATAAATCAGATCCAGGTTTACTTACAAGGAGATACTTCAGTGAGTAACTTACAGCACACAGGCATACCCAATGGTTGGATCAGACAGCTTCTCTGAACCCAGAGCCATGGGGTACAATGGTTTTTATACTATACATGTTAGCAGCAAGGCAGCATGACAACAACAAGTGCAATCTAGCATTCATTCCCAGCATAGACTAGCTGGGCTTGGTTCTCTCAGCACAGCCACCTGCAGCTCAGCATAAACACATAACTTCCCAGGCACATCTTGATAAAACACTCCACTCATTAGTAGGGGATCTGCTATTATCACCTACTGACTCATCTTGGTAAATCAAGAGGCTTATTAGGGAAAACAGCAGCTTTCTGAACCAAAGTCAGAGAGCATTATAAATCATCTAAGCCCCTCTACAACTGCTAATAGCCTGGTTCAGGCCTGGGGCCTTACACTGCCATAAGGATCCAGAGGGATTTTCTTTAGACATAATCTCACAACTTCTCCATTCAAGGGATGAGACCCCATCATGCAAGGAGATATTTTATTAACTTCTGGACCCAGCCACTAGAACATACCTCATTAGATAAGCCAGGAAGGCCAAGGGTCAAGCAAAAAGGCTTCACTTCTCCAAGAGCATTGTCAATATTTTCAGGCCTCAATAACCAAACTCATCCAACAACTCAGGACTAGATAGTGTTCTGGACACTTTCACTGGTTGAACTGCAAACAAAATGGCATCAAAGTCAGTGTGGATGTGAAAGGTTCTTCCAAATGCCTAACCAAGATTGTCAATCTAGATGTTACATGAAATATGTAGTGTGCACGCAGCTCCTTCTGTTTTTCTTTTACTAAATCACAGAGGATTTGTGAGAATTATTGGACATTCTCTGATGGCCAAGCTGAAAGCAGACCTGGACCAAACACAGATTTTCCACAGTTTACAACTGAAGATGCCACAAATATTTTATTAGCTTACAGCACAACCCTATTGGGTTGCTGCCTTTTAGAAGGAAGCATCCAGTTTCAGAGGCTTCCAAGTATCCTATGCCCTGCTGGGCTGCTGCCAGTGACAGAGGTGAGTTTCACCTCTCCATCCTCTGAGGAGGCAGGGAACAGATCTTGACATCACCTCCCCCAAGTTGTAGTAGTGTATACAGCTTCAGGATGGGGAATCCTAAAAATCCTATGGGCACTGGGATGTTCTCCAGGGAACATAGGACTGCACCTTTATTTTACTATATCAAAGTATTATTTTCTGGCTAACATGGCACTTTTCCTTTATTATTATTATTTTTTTTAAGCCTCATGTTGTCTGACCTCACAGTATGAAAGTGAGACATAGCAACATACAATAGCTTTGCCTATTTTGTGGCGTAAAAATGTAATAAATCAATAAATAATATAACAAAATTTCTAATGCAATAAAGAAACCCACTAACTATAATTCTTAGTCTATGGGCCGGTTTGCACAATCACCGAGGGTTACATAAGCCACCATGGCTTGTTTAATACTCGGCACGTGTTGGGCACGATTTGAAAAGAATGCTTCATCAAACAAAAGAAAAACATACTGAATGCTTCTATCTAATAAAATCGATGAATCACTGCTTTTGTTGAAATCTGATCATGATGGGCTTTGATCAAGATAGAAATGGCAAATATATGAGGCTGAGCTGTTTTTGTTGTTGTTCAGTCTTTAAGTCATGTCCGACTCTTTGTGACCCCATGGACTATAGCACACCAGGCCTTCCTGTCCTCAAAATAACAGTATTTCTTTTGTATATAACACAAAATTAGGCAAAACAGTAACTTGCCAAATTACCCACCCAGGTGTGGTCTGTGTTGTCTGAACCTAGGCAGCATAGCTTCTTGGAGAAGAAAACCACTCTCAAACAACCTAACAACAGGCCATGGATTATTTGAGGGTTGTTTCCCCCTCTAAGAATCCATGCTGCCTGGGATGTGACAAGCTGTGCCTAGGCAGGTAATTAGACAAATCATGTTCCACATACACGGAGGATTAAGCCAGCCAGAGTGGCTTGTTTCGAAAAGTTTTCGAAACTTTTTACACAGGAGGTACGGGGGGAGTTGGCGGTGATGCCTGCCCCTTTCTTCTCCTCAGTGTAGTCATGTTTCTCTCAAACAGATCTTGCAGGTCCTCAGATGTTCTCAAATATTGTTAATATTTCTTAAATCATCCCTCAGGAGTTGTTGATATTTCTTACAGCATATATTATTATGGAACACGTCATCCCTGTTTTCTCCTATTAAATAGGAGTTTCAGAACAGCGTTTTGTGTTGGTAAAGCTCTGGAGAGATAATCCTGGAATCCAGCCCCCCCCCCACTATCTCATGGGGGGGTACTTTACTCCAAGATGTTATCCAGAGCTGCCTTGCCCCCCTTTTAATTCCAGGGGGGAGATGAAAAGGTTTTTCAACCTTTTAAAAAGCTAGTTGAGAAAGCTCCCACGGAGAGCCCATGGGATGCTACCAGAGCGACATTGATTCCAACTGGAAGTCAGTTCACTCATAAAATTGAGCATATGCTTTGTATGCAGAAGGTCCCAAGTTGCAGCGACCTCCCCAGTACTTCAAGATATTAAAGATATTTTGAATAAATTCATCTCTTTAATGACTTCAGTGTCTTTTTTCTGTGCCGCATTGTTGAGCACCGCAACAAGCATCCAATCTAGAAGAGTTACATCTATTAACGTTTGACTTCCTAGTAATAAATCTATGAGTATTTATTGCACACTCGTGACTGGCCACTCACAGAAGTTTGTGGGTCCTTTATGTGATGTTGTCAACCTCCAGAGCTTATCCTGTGCTTTTTTTGAGCTTAATAATGCTTTTAAAAAGATCAGAGATCAGACGGAATAAATTTTAACCCAAAATGTCGACAACCACTAGATGGAGTTGTTTCATTGAACACTATAGAGCATTGCTGAAAAGGGAAGTTTTTAATTCCCAGTCACCTACTCACTCTCTAATGAGCTCATCCTGATCCCTCAAAGAAAACGGAAGCTAAAGTTGTGTTAATGCTGCGGGATTTTTCCTTTGTCCCTTTGTCTTGGGACTGTTACATAATATAATTAGAAACCAGTGATGGTGGTGGTGGTGGTGGTGAAGAAGAAGAATCAAATAACCCTAATCCCATTCTGACTGCACCCTAAGAAGAAGGGGCAGTTCTCTGTGTCCCAACACAGGCTAGTAAAAGCTGGTTAGGACATGTGAAAGGGCTTTTTTTTTCTGGTTGCACTCCAGAACTTTCATCTACAGGACATCTACTTGGATGTTCACTTTTGACTTTCCATCAACTAGTAAAGACAGTTTTGTTTATGTGGGCTTTTCATTAACAAATCTAGATATATGTGGACTCTGATGTTTTAATTATTTGCCACATTTGGACCACTGAGTGCCAAACTACATATTATGCGAATACCATAGTGTGTAGCTGAGGCCTGTCTGTCTTTTTAATCTCTTGGACTCAATGGAGTCTTTTTTTAAAAAATTGGGAAAACAGGTAGGGGAAAGATTTAACCCTTCCTTCCTGGAGCACCGTGGTCCTGAATGAAGTTAGGGCCAGGCAAACTTACACAAGAGTAAAATGACAGACAAGAGTCAGCTGCACATTATGTGATTAGCGTAAAGTGTAATTTGGTTCTTACAGTGCAATCCTATACATGTTTACTCAGAAGTAAAATCCACTGAGCTCAATAAGTTTTACTCTCAGGCAAGTGTAGATTAAGGATACAATCCTATCAACAAGTGGCTCCATTTATGTTACCAAATACAGTCATGCATCAAGGTACAAATTCATCATAAATCAAGATCTCAAAAATGGAGTCATTGTAGTGAGAGTTCGGCTTCAGCATAAAGAATTATACTGAATCCATTCCACCTTTCCCCTATCTTTTCTTAAAACATAGCTGCTCTCCTAACACTTTATAAAAGCTATAAGCAGTAATTAGGGAGGATGTGTACACCTTAAGTGCATTAAAATGTCATTATGCACACTGACCAAAGTATCTTTTTAAAAAGCTGATGTTGAAATTATACTTAAGCAAAGACATATTTATTATCACCAAATGTGTACAGAAAGTACACATTCCTGCAATCCAAACATTAGTATCAAAACATTTTTCCAATTACTGCAGACTCCCCATGGTGTTTCAAGCTGCTTTATGACATTTTAAACTCTGTAAATAATATAGGCCTTTAGAAAGCTGCAAAATCTTTGTTTCTTCCCACTGACCTGGGAACTAAATTTATAAAAAGTACATTTTCATACCAGAGGGATAAAAATGCTTTTAACACATTTATCTTGAAAACTGGTGGTGTTAAATAGTGCCAAGGGATAAATAACCATAAAATATAACATTAGTGTATCCAACTATTATTCCAAGTAGACACAAATGGGATGTCACTACACCTTGTCATTTTTCTTGCCATTTCTCTCGTTAAAGCTATGCAATCATACATCAGTCACCGCTGAAGTCCGTGTTATTTTCTTGCAGTGTTCTGTTCACCATCTCTTTCTACCTTGGAAGAAAGCCTTTAGGGATAATAAAGTTCCCATGATGACAGTGATGGTCTGAGTACGGTTTTAAACATAATTTAAAACTAAGATTTGGCAAATCACAATTCAGTAAAAACATTCACGCTGATTATCCAGCCCTGAAATAGCTTCGGAAATGTAGGATATAAAACCTCAAAAGTTCTTGACTGATTAACTGGGAGTAAGTTACACTGAATTCAATGGTGCTTACTGGGGAGTACATATAAATACTCTTGTGCAGTGAGAAACATTCAATGAATAACAGATTTCAACCAAAAA
Organism: Heloderma suspectum; assembly: GCF_057233095.1. NCBI lineage: Eukaryota > Metazoa > Chordata > Lepidosauria > Squamata > Helodermatidae > Heloderma > Heloderma suspectum. The sequence continues at coordinate 71,295,499 of NC_139460.1, read as the reverse complement.
TACTTAACAGTTTTTCAGAAACATTTCTGGCAGTTCCGAAAACTTCCTCCCCATTTTGGCAGCATTTCTTTGTTAAAATGTTTACATATTATGCTATGATGCCATCACTAACATCATTATACAGAATATTTGCATATTAACTTATGGTGCCATCACTAACATCATTATACGACCAAATCCAGTTGGTTTTTTGTATTGTGATGTCATCCAATTTACTGCATGTTCCTTTCCTGGTAGAATCACATGCTTATGTGACATATAGTTAGTTATTAATGAAATGTATATACTACACCATAGCAACACCCTCTGAGAGTAAAATAATTTTACAATTATTGTAAAAAATTACAATAATTTTTTTAAGGGCAAGGAATAAAAGATAAAGGGTGTCAACTAAAATACCCCAATCCAATTAAAAGTTATTTGGAAATGACAAGGTTTTCATCTGCTGCCTGAATGCCAAGCCAGAGGGTAGCAACAAACCTGGAAGCCAGAGGAAGAAGGAGAAACCAGGGGGTAACTGGTAACAGGGAACAGCAACCAGGGGAAAATAGTGTAAATAAACAGAACTGGGGGTGGGGGAGAGAGAGAATATTGATATAGTTTCTAATTTTTCCTAATTTGCTAGTTGCTAAATTTATCTAAGTTTTTTTATCGAAGTAAATTTATCTAAATTTACCGGGGCCGCAGTAGCTTAGTGGTTAAGACGCTGAACTGCAGACCGGAAGGTCGGCAGGACAGCAGTTCGAGACCCGAGTGCCGCGTGATGGAGTGAGCTCCCGTCTTCAGTCCTAGCTCCTGCCAACCTAGCAGTTCGAAAGCAAGAAATTGCAAGTAGATTAATAGGTACCACCTCGGTGGGAAAGGTAACAGGGTTCCGTGCACCTTGGTGTTTAGTCATGCCGGCCACATGACCACGGAAGCGTCTTTGGACAGCGCTGGCTCTTCGGCTTAGAAATGGGGATGAGCACCGCACCCTAGAGTCGGACACGACTGGTTGGGGACACCTTTACCTTTTTAAATTTATCTAAATTTCTAGTTTTCATGAAGGATAAGGCTATCAATGGCTACTAGTAATGATGGCTATATATTACATCCAGAATCAGTAGTAGTATGCCTCTGTATGCCAACTGCTGGGGAACACGAGCAGGATGCTACTGTTATATTCATGTCTTACTTGTGGACCTTCCATCTGGTTGGCCACCATATGAACAGAATAAGAGTTGGACATGACTTAACAACTGAGCAACAGCAACAAATGATCAAGCATAGGTCTTCTTATATACCTTAAAGTCAAAACTGGAAAAATATTTGGTGGCTGTTTTAATGAGTTCATTCTATTTATTCGTGTAAGGAAAGTAGAAGAGATACAAAAAAATAGAGGGGGAAATATACAAAAGTATTACATCACAACCTGTAAATATTAAAAAGTTTGGAAGTTAAGAACATAGGAAGTTGCCTTACACTGATCATTGGTCCATCTAGCCCAGTATTGTCAACACTGACTGGCAGTGGCTCTCCGAGGTTTTGGGCAGGATTCTTTTCTAGCACTGTCTGGAGATGCTAGGGCTTGAACCTGGGACCTTCTACATGCAAAGCAGGCGCTTTATTTATTTATTTATTTATTATTTAATTTATTAATCGCCCATCTGGCTGGTCACCCAGCCACTCTGGGCGATGTACAATATACAATAAAACAGTTTAAAACAATAAAATTCTACAATAAAAACATTTTCTAAAATACCCTAACCCACCCCAAATGCCTGCCTGAACAGCCACGTCTTTAATGCACGACGGAAGCTCATTAAAGAGGGGGCATGACGGAGTTCCCTAGGGAGGGAGTTCCACAGAGTGGGGGCCACTACAGAAAAGGCCCTCTCCCTCGTCCCCACCAGTCTAGCTGTCCTGGCTGATGGGACAGAGAGAAGGCCATCCGAGGCTGATCTTGTTAAGCGACCTGTCTGGTGCTGCTGGAGGCGCTCCTTAAGATAGGCTGGGCTGGAACCATATAGGGTTTTAAAGGTCAAAACCAACACCTTGAATTTGGCCCGGAAAACAACTGGTAACCAGTGCAACTCCTTCAGCACTGGAGTGATGTGATCTCGCCGGTGGCTGCCTTTAATCAGGCGAGCCGCCGCATTCTGTACCAGCTGCAGCTTCCGAACCGTCTTCAAGGGTAACCCCATGTAGAGCGCATTACAGTAGTCTAAACGAGAGGAGACCAGGGCATGTACTACCAATGGGAGCAGATGGTCGGGAAGGAAGGAGCGCAGCCGCCGTATCAGATGAAGTTGATACAGTGCTGTCCGGCTCACAGCTGACACCTGAGCCTCCATGGACAGCTGGGAGTCCAAAATGACCCCCAGGCTGCGGACCTGGTCTTTCAAGGGTAGCTGTACCCCATTCAACACCAGGTCAACATCCCCTAGCCTCCTCTTGTCTCCCACCAAAAGTACCTTGGTCTTGTCAGGGTTCAGCTTTAGCCTATTCCTCCCCATCCAGCCACTCACCGTCTCCAGACATTTGGACAGGGATTCTACAGCCAACCTTGGTGAAGATTTGAATGAGAGGTAGAGCTGCGTGTCATCCGCATATTGATGACACTGCACCCCAAACCTCCTGATGATAGCCCCCAGTGGCTTCATCTACCACTGAATGAAGTTCAGTGTTCAGTGGAAGTTCAGCTCTACCACTGAGCTACCACCCCCTCTAAACATATAAGTATAGTTGAGAATATTATTCTATTTAGTATTTATTTAGTGTCTTGCCTGCCCTAATTTTATTTATTTAGTGTCTCGCCTGCCCTAGATTCTAGGCAATTTACAACAATATTTTACCTAAACTTACCGAGCATCACAAGTGTCTGTGGTTAATACCAGTGCCCCGTATTAACCACAGACACATATTAAAATGAAAAAAAGAAAATAGTTGCTGAAATGACATAGTTGCTGAAATGACATTCTTTTACTACTTGTTGACACTGAAGACACAGAGAAATACTTATTCTTGCAGGCTAATAAACAGCAGCCCTCTAACAGACGTCCTTGTCTTCCATATTTCACATGATCAGTAATTACATTTAACTACCAGTGAGAAAAAATAAGTTTCACACATTTTGGGAAAGGAGGCTTCATACACTGCACTGTCATCTGCTGATAAAGCAAATTTCTGTGATTGAGAAAACAATCCTATGCACACTTTCTGGGAAGTACACTCAACTGAAGCCAGTGCTACTTACTTTTGAGTAACATGTACAGGATTGCTGTTTCATTCACTCATAAAATTTTATATCATGTATAAAAATACAAGCTAGTATCCAAAGAGCTTTGTTATCACTGCTAAATTGCATGCACAGTGTTTTTTCTCTTTGAACAGCAGATACTCATGTCATATCAAAAACTCATCAATATAAAAAGCAATTTGTCATGTGATATTGGAAGCATTCATGTGATAAAAAACTTCTTTCAGTGTTTGAAACTAGTTGTGAAGTTCTTTGGCTAGTTCTAACCATTAGGATTTTGTTGTGGCATTCCAACATACACATAGAGTAGGCTGTTAGCACAAAATATGGTCTCTAAACCATTTAACACTGGTTCAGACCATTGATGCATCTAGTTTACTTTTTATTAGTAGCAAGAATGATCTGATGATCAATATACAGAGCAAAAAAGGACAAGATTGGCCTTTCGCATTTACTCAAATATTCTGCCTTGTTGGTTTAAATATTCTTGTTTCACGACTGGAATGCAGGTCCATATATTTGCCCATGTGTTTTATTTATTATTATTATTGTTATTATTACTAGTCCATGTAGCTCAGTGTTGTCTATACCAGAGGTGGGTAACTTGTGGGCCTCCAGATATTGTTGGACTCTAGATCTCGTCATCCTTGACCATTCACCATACTGGTTGGGGCTAACAGGAATTGGATGGTGGAAGTTGCAGTTCAACAACATCTGGAGGGCGTCAGGTTGCTCACCCTGGTCTGCACTGACTGGCCGCAGCTCTGCAGGGTTTCAGGCAGCTATCTTTGAGAGACCTACCTGGAGATACTAGGGACTGTATACAGCTACAAAATTTGGTGGTATGTAAATGTGTGGCACAATTGAGCCTGGATAGCAGAATGTATAGCTGTTTATGGGCATCCAATGTGACTAGTACCCAAAAGGAAGAGAGGAGAGTTTGGCTATGTCTTACAAACTGGAGGATGGAACCCAGGGGGAAAAGCAGGTTTTGGTGGCTCACGCATTCATCTGTGACCTCCTAACATTCAATGGTGAGTTTATTTGTCTTAGCCTGGTTATGAATATGTCCTTAAGCAGATTCTATCAACCATACTGAAATATTCCCAAAACAAAACAACTGACCACCAGAAGCACATCCAGTTTATAAATTTTATAGATTTAAAATGTTTAAACAGGTTAAAAGTGTGAAAAGTTTTTAGAAACATTATCAATGCCACAAATATTTACTGATATGCAGGCAAAAGTGCTTGTATAATGGACAACATATGTGGATTGCTTTCAAGTCTCAAGAAGTACATCTGTGGAAATTCCCCTGCTCTACCCTGAGAGCATTGCAAACGCTCTTAAACAAGGCTTTCCTATTAGAGCACTTTTTGTTGTTGATGCTGGGGGATATACAGGGAGGTGGTGGTTGTTTTTGTTGTTTATAAGTAGATGACTTTTAATTATCTTTATAGAGAGTGTTGATTTGTGTTTCTATATCTACGACAAACTTTCAGAAACAGAATGGATAGCTGGAAATTGCAACAAAATGGTGAACTGTGCAGTACTCCTATTCTAGGTTCTAGCCAGCTATTCCCATTTCCAGGATAATGCATTCAATTCCTCCTGCTTCCCCTGTTTCCTCCCAACGCTCAATGTTCTATGGGCAGTTTTTTATTTTGTGTTTTTGTTTTAGTGCAACGTTTTATATATGTTCTATGGAGCTTTCAGATTTAATCTAGTACCTGCAACATCATTTATGTATTTATTTATTCATTTACAATATTTATATACCGCTCCATATCTACAACAGATTCCAGAGTGGTGAACTCAAGAAATGAAACAGTAAAAGAATAAAAAGATTAAAACACCATATTAAAATTATACTTGTTTAAAAAAACCAATGCCAATAAAAACTGTAACTGGTTAATTAAGGAATGACTCATGGAATAATGCTGTTTTCAGGAGGTGCTGGTGCCTGCCTGACCTCCAGGGGCAGGGAAGTCCAAAGAAAGGGGGCCGCCACACTGAAGGCTCTTCTGGTGGACTCCAATCGGGCCATAGCTCCATGTGGAACCACCAGGAGCAAATCCTCCGATGACTTCAGTGACCAGGCAGGTTGGTAAGGGAGAAGGCCCTCTCTCGGGTATCCTGGTCCCAAGTTGTTTAGGGCTTTGTACACTAGTACTAAAACCTTAAAACTGCTCCAGTTGAGAATAGGCAGCCAGTTCAGTTCTCTCAGCAAAGGATTTACATGCTGGAAAGGGGCAGCTCCTGACAACAGCCGAGCTGCTATGTTCTGCACTAGCTCCAGCTTCCATAACAATGCTTTAATAAAAGATATGCTGTTAAGCATACTCTAAAAGATTTGCCGGGGATGATATGGTTTAGGAACAAATCAAGAGCAGAAAAATCAAATATGGTGTTTATATCTTAAGAATGTGCTACTGAATTGTTTTCTTGGTATATGCCAATATAAAAGGTAAAAGGTAAAGGTGTCCCCAGCCAGTCGTGTCCAACTCTAGGGTGCGGTGCTCATCCCCGTTTCTAAGCCGAAGAGCCAGCGCTGTCCGAAGACGCTTCCGTGGTCATGTGGCCGGCATGACTGAACACCGAGGTGCACGGAACGCTGTTACCTTTCCCGCCAAAGCAGTACCTATTTATCTACTTGCAATTTCTTGCTTTCGAACTGCTAGGTTGGCAGGAGCTGGGACTGAAGACGGGAGCTCACTCTGTCACGCAACACTTGGGCCTCGAACTGCTGACCTTCCAGTCTGCGGTTCAGCGTCTTAACCACTAAGCCACCACGGTCCCGCCAATATAAAACACCACTCCAAAATTGCAATGGATATTTATAAATGCAAAACAAACGAAGTTTGCATGAGAAAAAGTATAATGTATCTCAAAGTCTTAGGACTAATTGAATTGCCATTGATAGGATGCCACTTAAAGAGACACCTCTGCAGTGATACACGGGTTTGCTGCAAATGACCTGTCATTACAGCCATGGGTAATGTTCACGTCCAGACTAAAAACACTCTACCTCCTAGCAATATTCTCAACAGGAGTTAAAACAGCAGGCATAGTGAAAAGTCAGTGTACGTGATCCACTAGAGAATTATGCCTCAGGTGCTATGTTAATTTACTTGCTGGCATTCATTAATTGAAACCAATCAATAAAGCCTCTGGTACAGACTAGGAAATGCAGCCAAAGTAATTGACTGCCACATGTATTCACATTCCAAATTTGGAAAAGTAGAATAATTTAGTCAAAGGTTTTTCATTTGTGTCAATATAGATAATGTAATTATTTCACAACTCTTCTTCCAGTTCTAATTATACACATTTGTGTCTTTATTTACCACCAGAGTCTTTTGAAACTTAGGTACAGTGGTACAACTGCTAAACATACTGTTTTAAATAATCGCATGTAGTCTTCAACAAACCACTGGCCAACAGACCAGGGGTGGAAAGTGTTTGGTCTTTGTGAGCAAAAATGCTTTCTGAAGGAGGTTGATTTGTCATAGCTAAATTAGACTGCCAGAAGAAACAGACTGGGAGTGGAGAGACCCTCTTCTCTCATCCTGAACCACATCAGCAAGGGTTTCTTCCCTCTCTCCACCCTTCCATTTCTAGAAATACTGCAGATCTGATTGGGGAGAGGGAGCTGACTGTACCATTTTCAGTCTCTCTCTGGTGCTGCTCAGTATTGTGTTTTACTTTCTCTTCCTTTCCATGAGCAAGGCTACCTCCCCCCGGACTGTCTTGATTGACTGAAATGATGGGAGGAGGCAGAGTGCAATTTCATACTTCCATTTTTCAATGCTCAGTCTTGTAACTAACTGCTTTCTTCCTCTGTGCCGCCATCTTTGCAATCTTTCTCCATTATCCCACTCTGTTTGGAAATGGCTTCTCTCTCTCAGTTCTCTCTTTCTACACCAGAAAGGGGGCAAATGTTTTACACCAACCCTGAAGCTGATTAAGAAACAAAAAGACTTGGTAGTGAAGGAGAGTTGCTGCAGGGAGGGAAGAAAAATCTATAGTGGATTTCTTTGGCAGAGAAGGAAAGACTGTGAGCACTAATGTGAAGTTCTGGTTGATTCTACCTCAAATTAAGGCTTTATTTTTGGCCATGTAACTGACAAAAATAAAGTTAATTTGAGTATGCTTTGGGTTTGGGGGGGCAGCCCCCAAATACAGCATCACATGAGGTGCTAGGAGCCGAAAAGGTTGTATACCTCTGCTATACATACTTACCTTGAACACAGTTGGGGTTACTTCTGAGAATATATACATAGGCTTGCACTCTCAAGATGAGAGACATAACGTATAGAAACCATTCACAATCTTCCTTAAGAAAAGGCTGAAGGAAAGAACTTTTTAACTGAGATTTCCCTCAGTATCTGTTGGAATTGCCTATGGAACAGCTTCACAAACAAATTAGTTCCGGAGGCTAAATGTTTATAATTGAGGTGACATAATATATTCATTAGAGATACATTCTTCCTTAGAAATAAATTCTTCAGAAACACAAAATTAGCTTACTTGCCCTTCTGGAAAACATGTGCACTTGGTTGCCTGCCTTCAGGGCTTGCCTAACTGTATTACAACTTTAGTGTAACATGTTTAACAACACTGAAGTGGTACAGTGATTGGTATACCTCAACCTGACCTGTGTGTGCTTGTGTGTGCACGTGTGTAGCAAGATGTAGGATGTGATTATTACATGCAAGCAATGGAGAGCCAGGGTGCAGTAGTTAGAGTGTTGGATGGGACTGGGGAGACCCGGGTTCAAGTCCCACCTTGCCTATGAAGCTCACTGGGTGACTCACTTTTAAAATGGCAACTCTTCTTCTTCCAGTAAATAATTGGTGCATAGATTGTGGCTGTAAAGGGGCCCATGTATGCAATATTACAAGCATAAATGGTCCATTTATGCCTGTAACATTGTGTAGATGGGCCCTTTTCAGCCACAATCTACACACCATTTACTTTCCGGAAGAAGAAGAGTCACATGGCAACTCCCTCCAAGATAGCTACAGCTGCAGGCACTCCCCACAAGTCTAGGTAAGGGGCAAGGGGCTCATGCGGCTGGCTTGGTAGCTGCCCAGATCAGGCCGAAGCAGCCCAAAGCATTTCGGGAACAGACCAACCCACTTCAGGTCACTCCCAACCTGCTCTGGAACCAGCCCACTGTGCCCCAAATCACCCTAATCCACTTCAGGATTCAGGCTGAAGCGGTGCACAGCCCTAATATAAATGTCACAATAAATAGTATGACTGATTGGAAGCTGTTGTTTAAAACAAAGCTGGATATGAAACTTGGATATTTATTTATTTATTTCATTTCTATACCACCCAATAGCCGAAGCTCTCTGAGCGGTTCCGAAGCTCTCTGAATATGAAATACGAAATATCACTGTTGCAAATTAAGTAGGAAAGAAACCCTGCATCCAGCAAACCATATTAGCAGTTGGAGACCATATGTATTACCCTTTCATAGCACACTGACACTGTGAAAGGCATCAAAGTGAAGTGATAGAGAAGCCTCTGAGGCCAAACTAGACATGATGCTAAACACATCATTTGCGATCACATTAGTTACAAAAAATTAATAGCAGGCACAAGAAGCCCCCAATTTTCATTGGGATCTCAGCACGCAGAAAGGAGAGTTTTAACCCTTTGCTCTCCTTGTTTCAGTCTTGAAGAAAATTGGGTTCCAAACCTGCAATTCTACGCCCCAAGTTGTCTGCAAGTCATGTTTAATTTGGACCTGCTGTGAAGCAGAATATTTTATTTGGGGCAGGACTGATTTGATTTAAATCAATCATGATTTAAATCACTTCTCTGAAGGACTCAATTTTAATGATTTGAAACACAATTTAAATCACTAGTAAGAAGATTGTATTTAAACATCCTTTTAGTATAAGTACATTATTGTTGAATATAACCTTAATACATATTCAGAGATGTAGGTTTCATTAGAAGGTAGGTACACACACTAAGCAATTATTCTGAATTGTTTTCATATGAATTTTCATCAAAAAAAAAAAAAAGGATGATAATTTGGTCATTTTAGTACTAGAGCAGAATGAACTTGTGAAGTCTTTCAGCAGATAAACCAGCTCCAACTGTTCAATTAATCATGATATTTTTGTCATGATGTGCCAGAATTAACACCACCGAACAGGCTTTTAAACTGTACTAAGATTTATTCTTCTGGTTAGTTTTCTTCTTCAACAAACAACAACATTAACAAAACATGCACATGGATTTTTGAATGGTTAACTATTTCAGTTTTTAGATAAATGTAAAGTTCTTTAAAAAATTTAAGCAATTTCAACCACAGCAGATACAGAAACAAAATATTCACAAATGGAGTCTCTTTTATGGCCTGCTGCCGCCATGCTAGCTATTTCCCTTCTACAGTGGAGAATACATGCAGCAAAAGTTTCTTCAGGAGTCAGGACTGCATGAATATGTTCTGTTCACTCCTGGTTTTACTTTCTATTCTCCTCCCCTATCTCGTGCATTTATATCCAGACTCCTCTTCCTTGTTCAGATCTACTCCATCTACTCCATCTCCCAAAATTCTCTATTCACTCACGTTCTCTATCTTTGCACTTAGAGAGAGGCAAGACCAAGGGTGGGGGGGGGAGGGAGGGAGGGGGATAGAGAGAGAGAGAGAGAGAGAAAGAGAGAGAGAACATCCACTTTTGTATACCACCTGCAATGCAGAATAGGACTGATCAGGTTATCTCCCATCTCCATAAACTGCTGTTAACATATTCATAGAATATAATTAGAAGTTGTATAATTAGTATTCACGATTATATCTTTGTCCTAGGCTCTTTTTTTTACTAATTGTTTTAAGAAAATTTCTAAATCTGATTTAAATTTAAAAAAATCTGACTTAAATTTTAAACATCCAATTTTTATTTTTAAAAATCATTGATTTTTTATCAACCCTGGTTTAGGGCAATGGTGTCTGGACCCCTTCCATACAATATATGCTCTGCAGTGTGAGAAACATCACTGTGTACTCAGTCTGCAGGAGCCACCAGCTTTTATTGTCTAGGACAAATCAGTCTGGGAGAACACAAGCTTAGAAATATGTACATACAGCCTTCTGCTAATTCCCTGGGTTTCTGGATCTCAGCTGTAGCCTTCTGTTCTGATAAAATCTATATACCCAGTCAACTTCTAAAATTGTAGTTGCAGACACCTCAAACAAGTTGTCATCTTAAAATAAAGTATCTCCAGGATTGTGTGTTACTGATCAATCTTTTCCACAAAACTTCAGTAATCAGGTAACTTTAGTCTGTAGAACCAATTACCTTCTAACATTTTCTGTTCAACCATGCTGAGAGTTTTTACCATACCTTCAGTACTATAAAAGGTTTGTAGGAAGATTATATACAGTAGGGAGAAACTACTGCTAGCTTGAAATTGGAAATAATTTCCTTTCAACTTATATACAGTAAATTCATGGAAATGATGTTGACGCATATCCAACTACTTTTCATCTTACGTGCAAAATAAATCAGGGTCAGTTCAAATGTTCGTTATGGGCCAGAAGTGGTATGCCCCACTCATGGAACTGTGCCACCTCAGAATGTACTGGGAGATTTCTGTTAAATGTGAGGCTCCAAGTCTTGTCTTCTATTATTCCTATGAAAGCTATAACAGTTTCAGGTACATGCTCCAAATAGGTAGTGGAAGGGAGGGGATGGCGTCATGGCACCTATCCATTTTTCCTGGTAAGCACCATCTCACATTCTGCTTTATGCCTGTTTGGACCATGCATCCATATCTAATGTAACAGTCTCCTTGCCTGCTGACTACAGGGGCTACCTGTTGTGGTTCTGACTCAGAATTAAAGGAGGTTAGAGGAGCCTCCTCCTGAGGAAGGGGTTCAATTTTCAACTAAATAATATTGCTCTAAATTAAATTTTCAACTAAATAATATTGCTCTGAATTAAATGTCAGCTTAAATTGAAGAACGTAGGGAAAACCACTAAACCATTCAGGTATGACCTCAATCATATCCCTTATGAATATACAGTGGAGGTGAGGAATAGATTTCAGGGATTAGACCTGATAGACAGAGTGCCTGAGGAACTATGGACGGAGGTCCGTAACATTGTTCAGGAGGCAGCAACGAAATCCATCCCAAAGAAAAAGAAATGCAAGAAAGCCAAGTGGCTGTCTGAGGAGGCTTTACAAGTAGCTGAAGAAAGAAGGGAAGCGAAAAGCAAGGGAGAAAGGGGAAGACATATCCAACTGAATGCAGAGTTCCAGAGAATAGCAAGGAGAGACAAGAAGGCCTTCTTAAATGAACAATGCAAAGAAATCGAGGAAAACAAAAGAATGGGAAAGACTAGAGATCTCTTCAAGAAAATTGGAGATCTCAAGGGAACGTTTTGTGCAAAGATGGGCATGATAAAGGACAAAGAAGGCAGGGACCTAACAGAAGCAGATGAGATTAAGAAGAGGTGGCAAGAATACACAGAAGAACTATACAGGAAAGATCTGAATGTCCCTGATAGCCATGATAGTGCGGCCACTGAACTTGAGCCGGACATCCTCGAGAGCGAAGTCAAGTGGGCCTTAGGAAGCATTACTAACAACAAAGCTAGCGGAGATGACAGTATTCCAGCTGAGCTATTTAAAATCCTAAAAGATGATGCTGTTAAAGTGCTGCATTCAATATGCCAACAAATTTGGAACACTCAACAATGGCCGCAAGACTGGAAAAGGTCACTTTACATTCCAATTCCAAAGAAGGGCAACGCCAAAGAGTGTTCAAACTACCGCACAATTGCACTCATTTCACATGCCAGCAAGGTGATGCTCAAAATCCTACAAGCTAGGCTTCAGCAGTATGCGAACCGAGAACTACCGGAAGTACAAGCTGAGTTTCGAAGAGGCAGAGGAACTAGAGATCAAATCGCCAACGTTTGCTGGATCATGGAGAAAGCAAGAGAATTCCAGAAAAACATCTATTTCTGCTTCATTGACTACGCGAAAGCCTTTGATTGTGTGGATCACAACAAACTGTGGCAAATTCATAAAGTGATGGGAGTACCAGACCACCTTACCTGTCTCCTGAGAAACCTGTACGAGGGTCAAGAAGCAACAGTAAGAACCAGACATGGAACAACCGAGTGGTTCAAAATTGGGAAAGGAGTACGACAAGGCTGCATATTGTCACCCTGCTTATTTAACTTATATGCAGAGTACATCATGAGAAACGCCGGGTTGGATGAATCAGAGGTCGGAATTAAGATTGCCGGGAGAATTATCAACAACCTCCGATATGCAGACGATACCACCCTAATGGCAGAAAGCGAAGAGGATCTGAAGAGCCTCTTGATGAGGGTGAAAGAGGAGAGTGCAAAAGCTGGTTTGAAACTCAACATTAAAAAAACGAAGATCATGGCATCTGGCCCCATCACTTCCTGGCATATAGAAGGGGAAGAAATGGAAGCAGTGACAGATTTTACTTTCTTGGGCTCCAAGATCACCGCAGACGGTGACTGTAGCCATGAAATTAAAAGACGCTTGCTCCTTGGGAGGAAAGCTATGGCAAACCTAGACAGCATAGTAAGAAGCAGAGACATCACCTTGCCGACAAAGGTCCGTCTAATCAAAGCTATGTTTTTCCCAGTAGTAATGTATGGCTGTGAGAGCTGGACTATAAGGAAGGCTGAGCGCCGAAGAATTGATGCTTTCAAACTGTGGTGCTGGAGAAGATTCTTACGAGTCCCCTGGACTGCAAGGAGGTCAAATCAGTCAATCCTAAAGGAAATCAACCCTGACTGCTCATTGGAAGGACAGATACTGAAGCTGAAGCTGAAATATTTTGGCCACCTAATGCGAAGAGAAAACTCTCTGGAAAAGACCCTGCTGCTGGGAAAGACTGAAGGCAAAAGGAGAAGGGGATGGCAGAGGATGAGATGGCTAGATAGCATCACTGATGCAATGAATATGAACTTGAGCACACTCCGGGAGAGAGCACAGGACAGGAAGGCCTGGCGTGCTATGGTCCATGGGGTCACGAAGAGTCGGACACGACTGAACGACTGAACAACAACAACAAATATTGCTCTGCATACTTGATTCACACAGCAGCTATTAAGCACTGTGCAGATCAAGTGACTCCTTTAACTGTTTGAAAGTAGCTTCACATTTTTTGTGGCTGACTGCAGCCTCCATGGAGTGATTTTTGTCCACCAGCTAGAAGGATGTTGTTTGGGCTTCCTCTACCCAGGTTCTATGGCAGGTGTGGGGAAACTTTTTCAGCCCAAGAGCCCAATTCAATTTCAGATAAGCTCTAGGGGGCTGTGTTCCAGTGGTATGTGTAGCCAAAGGCAGCAGGGCCAAAAGCAAAAGGGGTCAAAATACAAGATAAATAGAAATAATACCAGCCTATTGTAGCATAAAGCTCTTGCTGCCAGTAACTAAGCCTTAGGGGAGGCATTTCAACCTTTTAGAATGGGAAAAAACTGCACAAAGGCTGGGGAAACTCCAAAGGACTGGCACTGGAGAAAAGGGTATGGTGACTGGGACCACAGGAGGATTGAATTTGGCCTCCCAACCTGAGATTTCCCCACCTGTGTTCAATTCACTTCTTCTTGATTTTTCAGCTAAAGTTCTAGCCTGATCTTTTTCTTCTTGCATTTCTTTAAGGAACACAACAGGTTTTCTCAGGAAGGTGTAAAAGCCGCAACAGAACAGGCCGGAACCGCCCCTTTATATTACAAAAGCATGCCAAAAATAGTGGCATGTGTTAGAAACACTTGACAACGATATTTTAGGACTACAACCTTTGCAATACTGTATTATTATTAACCCCATAATGCCCCAAACACATCCAGAACAGAACGGAATGGCCTGGAACGGACACTTCCGAATGAGCAAAATCAACCAAACTCACCAGTCACACATAACTCCAAGGCAGGGAGGCAATAAGCCACAAAACGTCCACAGAAACCATGTTCTGATACCCATTCCAGGCCATAGTCCATATTGAAGAAAAATGGTCCAGAGCAGAAACTTCCAAGTGAGCCAAATCAACCAAACTCACCAGTAACACACTACTAGATGGGACAGATATAATAAGCTCCAAAACTTCCACAGAGAGCTTGTTTCAATAGATGTTCCAGGCCATAGTCTGTACTGAGCAAAACAGTAGCAATGGTGGGCAGGCCAAATAGAGACTAAGCTTTTATTAGAGGCCCCAGAGGCACCACAATTTGGTTAAAAATATATTTGGACAGAGAGCCTTGGCAATGGGACTTCCTTCTCCTTAGAGTTTCTGATACAATTCAGAAATTGTGCATTCAGTTCAAGCCGGTAACTGCTTCCCAAATACCTTAAACTCACTCCTTGACCATCTGTCTTAGACTCGAAGTTGACAACTCACACAGAGGATGCAAACTACCTGCATTCCTACATTTTGAATGAAACCCAGGTTTGGGAAGCAATGGGAATTTTACCAGAGTTAGTAAAGTGTTTTCTTTAGGTGTCCAAGGAACAGACCTCTCTGGGCAAATCCAGCAATAAGATGGTTTAATTGGAAAACTCAAGGGGAAACTCTGGCCCTGGGAATGTGGGATTGGCAGTGGAGTAGAGCAGATAATCATGCTATGAAAGAGTCATGAGGAACAATATTAAAGTCAATTGTTCCCCAAGTTATTCTCAGAACTTAGACACACCATCATGAGAGATGTTTAGCAAAAAAGAATGAATATTGACTACCCGCTCTGCAAGGCTGTTATAATGTTTGAAACAAAGAGCTTGATGGCTCAAAGGATGGCTCAAAAATAAGAGAACAATGGTTTGGTTCCAGTAACTGAATAGAAATTGGATGAAGGTTCCTTACCTCTTGATCAATTTTACATCTAGCTGGCCATACAGAGTAGAATAGGATAATATTTAAAACAAAATGTGTCATCAAGTATGCTTAGATAAGTCTTCACCTGGTTGACATGTGTGGGAAATGGGGATGCTTTGGATTTGACTGTTTTTCCTGCAAGGCCTTTTGATTAGCTGGTTCAAAGGTACCCTCATACGTTAGTCGGCTGGGTGTTGGCATGGGAATCAGGCAGGCATTTGCATGTTTTCCCTGGTTGCAGGAAGCAATCTTTATTAATCTATTCAAGGAGGAAGCAAGTACATTCTGTGGTTCCTGTGGTTCTATTATGATCCGCCCAGAGAGCTTTGGCTATTAGGCGGTATAGAAATGAAATGAATGAATGAATAAATAAATAAATAAATATAAATTCCAGAGCCTTCCTGGCAAGTTTTCAGGCTATACCTTCCAGAACTAAAATGGATCCTGGAGCTAAGCTGTCAGGGTAATGCCAATTAAATCCACAGTGCAGAATATACATGTCAGAGAGCCACCAGATCTCAAGCTCTTCTGTAACACTCTGGCCCAGTTATTCCACACACAGAAAAATCTGGTATGTCCCCAGAACGCATCAGGCTTGCTTCCTGGTAACATAAGGTATTAAGACTCTACTATTCATCAGGTAAATTCACCTTGTTTTGATGGCTGTGGCAACATCATGGTGATCACCTACTAACTGAGGGCATATATAACACAGATGCTTGGAAAAAGGGGGATACCTTCAGGGCAGAACCCAATTCCATAAAAATTACTTGTTTGAAAAACACCCCTATGTCTCTCCTCTCTCTTTTAGATAGAATTGGTACAGATAGAATTGGAATTCTGTGGTAAAAAGTCAAGGTCTGCTAAGATTTGACAACTTTTTTTCTTTACAAGGCTCTGTTGTTGTTCAGTCGTTAAGTCATGTCCGACTCTTCGTGACCCCATGGACTGTACCACGCCAGGCCTTCCTGTCCTCCGCTCTCTCCCAGAGTGTGCTCAAGTTCATATTCACTGCATCGGTGATGCTATCTAGCCATCTCATCCTCTGCCATCCCATTCTCCTTTTGCCTTCAATCTTTCCCAACATCAGGGTCTTTTCCAGTGAGTTTTCTCTTTGCATTAGGTGGCCAAAATTTACAAGGCTCTAGTCCTTGTAAAATAAGTGGGTGACAGGCAGAAGTTCAGTAGCTGAATATTCTCCTGATATGTCAAAGATGGAGAACGTGGCTGATTTCCCCCCAATATTATAGGTACCAGGCCTTTCCAGAGGAGGATGGGAGAATAAAACCCAAAATTTCTGCAATTTCAAAATTGCATTTTGCAAATATGATCTGGTGAGCCAGGAACAACATCAGAAATGGCAGATTCTTCCATCCCCAAATATTAGATGAGTTGGAATGAAATGCAAATAATATAATGAACATGCACTTAACAACAAATTATTATCTGGATTATTGCTTAAAATTAAGACCCAGATTGTAAAACAAAAATTATCATAATCATTTTGATTCTAAATAAATGCAGCAGAACGATGCAGAAAGGGAAAGGAATTGACACCAGGAGCAGTCAATGGTACTGGAGTAAGGATAATGAGCTTCTGGGGACCTGAAGACCTATTCATGCATATCCCTTTCAACAGCCAGAATGGATCACATGATCTAATCACTATTATAGGATATTCTATATCTAAATCATTTCTGTCTGTTTCCAGTCTGTATTGATTGCATTTCTATCCCATTCTTTCTCCAAAAATCTTGGAGTGGCATTTTATTCTCACAACATCCCTTTTGTTAGGCTGAGAGAAAGTGACTTGCCCAAGGCCATCAAGTGTCATTGTTGGCTAATCAATGATTTAAAGTGCAATCCTCTGCATGTTTGGACAGAAAAAAACCCTACAACTCCAAGCATGCCTCAGACAGCCATGCTTTTTCTGTCTAAACATGCATAAGATTGGGCCCTGAGTCTCTGCTGCTGGAATTTAAGATGTGCAAAACTTTAGCTAGATTATACCCACATGTAGTCATTTCTTAGTAGGATAGTAAAAATGTGCTCTTAATAAAAGATCATTTAGGGCACAATCCTATACATGTTTAGGCTGGATGTGCCTCATCTCATCGGCTCTAGGAAGCTAAGCAGGGTCAGCCCTGGTTAGTACTTGGATGGGAGACAGCCTGGCACTGAGCAGGTGGTTGGACTCAATGGTCTTGTAGGCCCCTTCCAGTTCTATGATTCTAGAAAGGCATGGCTGTCTCGGGAGTTGTAGGACTTTTTTCTGTCTAAACTTGCCTGCGTTGGGCCCTTAGACTCATTGAACTAAAATGAGAGCTGACACAGATGTATGTTCACAGTAGTGAATTCCCAAATCTTAGCCCCGAACATACCTAATAAAATGTGAGAGTCAAGAAATTAACACGGCTTATTTGTGAGAAAATTCACTATATGATGACCTAGACCTGTGTAGGCAACCTGGTGCCCTCAAGATATTTTCACTACAACTCCCATAAACCCCAGCCAGCATGGCCAATGGTCAGGGATTATGTGAGTACAAACTATCTGGAAGGCACCAAGTTGCCTAACCCTGACCTATGCTCATGTGGTGAGTTCTACCAGGCAATATATGAAGAAAAATAGGAATCCAGTATGGGAATGCCAAGGTCCTCATGAAAAATGTACTCCAAAGAATGAAATGAAATGCTGCTCTACCGCACAATTCTGTGAATGCTTACTCAGCAGTAAGTGTCAATAGGGTATACTCCCTGGAAAGTGTGTTTAGGGCTGCAGCCTTATACATGTCATTCCAGGACAAAGTAAATATGACAGGGCAACCACATATTTTATGCAAACATCTTTGCCTAAAAAGGTGGGGTGGGAAATCTACTTTTTACACAAGAAGGAATACACACTCTGCTGCCTTCCGCCTGATTCACTTCTTGCAAGTCTTTCTCCCCCCAAAGCAATAAATTAGGTAGAGACACAGGAAAATGTAAATCTTATGCAATATGGCAAGAAATGATGCTCCCCCATTGTAAAGGGTTGTTTTCAATGAAAGGCGGGGGGTGGGGGGGCTTAGAGAACAAACCAACCAGTTACAAGGTAGGCCCCAGTCTTCAGCAGAGTTTGAGGCTCAGCTTATAATGGGTTATGGGTTTCTGAAGAGGGAATGCTCGTATTTCAAAACACATACCCTTTTCTGAAACTCAGTACCATCAGTCATTAGTATATAGATGCACAGATCAAATGCTAGCATCAATAAATAACTCTGCCTAAAGTACAAGTATAGTCTTGCATTAACCTGACCCAGTGATGTATATACAGGTTTTGAAGTTGAGTCCCACAGGACGTAGACAATGGGATCTGAGCTGGGCAAAGAAATAAATGAAACTGAGATGAAGCTAATAGCCCAATGCTATGTTTATTCAGTATGTAACTCCTTTGCTGAGGGAACTGCACTGGCTGCCTATCTGTTACCAGGCCAGATTTAAAGTTTTAGTACTAGTGTGCCCTAAACAACTTGGGACCAGGATACCTGAGAGAGAGCGCCTTCTCCCTTACCAACCTGCCTGGTCACTGAGATCACTGGAGGGCTTGCTCCTGGTGGTTCCATATGGACCTATGGCCTGACTGGAGTCCACCAGAAGAAGAGCTTTCAGTGTGGCGGCCCCCTTTCTTTGGAACTCCCTGCCCCTGGAGGTCAGGCAGGCACCAACACTGCACTGTTTTCGGTACCTTCTCAAAACAGCACTGTTCCAGGGGGCATTCCTTAATTGACCAGTCACTATTTTCTATTGGCATTCTGGTTTTTAAAAAGCATAATTTTAATATGGTGTTTTAATCTTTTTATTCTTTTACTGTTTTATCTTGTGTGTTCACAGCTCTGAAATCTGTTTTAGATATGGAGCGGTATACAAACATTGTAAAATAAATAAATAAATAAAATTCTCCGACGCAAACTCAACCTTGAGTTCTGCGACACTTGTACACAAGTTTGTGAGTATGCATAGGATTGCAGGCAGAGTTTTCCCCAGCAGCCCTCTGACAAATAAAAACCCAGAGCCCAGGATAACATTGATATAGATATATGTTTAGAGAGGAGGAAGAAAGGTATTTTTTGTTTTCTTTGATACTTTGTATTCTAAATATTCTTTTGCAATAAAGTTCTGTGGAAATCTGAGATTTATTCGTACATAACTTCAGCTTCTTTTGTAGTACCTCACCAGCTATTATAAAATCTGATAACTTTCGAAGATTTTGTCTCACATCTTTATCTTTTTTTAAAGCTATTGCATGACTACAGCAATATATTATTCAGAGAAAGTCTGAATTATCGCCTTACACATAAATGAGCTCCACTTAAACGGAAGTCTGAAAAACTGGGAAGATCTATTAAAATAAAACAGAAGCTCATAAAGTTAAGACACCTCATTTGTGGGAAATGTTTTTAATTTCTCAATAATGAAAACAAAAGCTATAGAAATTGATATAGGGCTTGTTATGGAGCTTATAACAGGCCAATCACTCAGTTTATGTGGCCTCTTTCATATATTTTAAGAGTTAGCTGTTACCTGAGTCTAAGCAATACTCAAGTTACCTACGTTTAGTTACCCCGAAATTACATTTGGTGAAGGACAGTATATAAATAATTGTATAATATTAGTATTGGAACTGCTCTAAATTGCATCTCATGAAATAGGCTCTGCCCATCAAGGCTTATGCCATAATAAATGTGTTAGCCTTTAAGGGGCTACACAGGTCTGTGTTGTTTTTGCTGTAGCAGCAGACAAACATGACTAGTACCCCAGAATTCCTCACTATATAGATAGTTTAGCACAGATTAATTATGTTTAAGCAGCTTCAGTATCTATAGCCATATGTATAAGGATCTCTTCCCACATTAGTATTTCCCTTCTGCGTATTTTTGCAATGCATGTAGGGAAGCGGTCTGAAAACAGCAATAGACATGCATTGCTGTAGTGAACGTTCAAGTGGTTTTCAATGGTTGGATCCAAACTTCACTTTCCATGAACAGAAAAAGGCTCCCTCCATCCACAGAAGGCTTTTAATCCAGTTGAGGAATCCTGCTGCTGACAGGGGATGGAGTAAAGTTCACCCTCCCAATTCCACCTTCCCCCTGCAGTTCCCAGTGCCACCTCCAACATTGTTCTGGAGGGTTTCTAAACTCTCCAGAGCAGATTTTCAGAGGACACAAGGGGCTGCAAGGGGAAGGGGCAACTGGAAAAATTTGCTCAAGGAATGCTCCCACTCCTTGGAGGGAAAAAAGCCAGTATGTGTTTTCTCACTATGCGACAGTTATGGAATATGCATACTTGAGAGTAGCAAGGATGCAAACTCAACTCCCTTCCCTCTGGGGACATCCCAATTTTTTCATAATAATCTTGCAGTTCATAGAAAAATGTCCCATCAGCAGGGAAAGAGCAAAATATAGAAGACAACTACACTATGAACAAAATTACCAAAAACAAGGTAAAGTCTACACACGACCAATTCATTGTAACTTTGGTCAGAATTAGAGATGGGGTGGGGATCTCAAAATTCACTGTGCTTCCAGTAGGCTTCAGTTAGTGTACCCTTCTACCCCTTTTGGGGACAGATTTAGCAGAAACTCCAGTCCAAGTAGGAAGACAATGACATTGTTTGTCTTCACTAACGCTAGAAGCCTCTGTACATACTATGGCTTACATGGAATGAACAGTTGATGCTGTTGCTGAAGAAACAACCAGTGAAGAGAGATACCAATCTGCATGCTAGAGTCCCCTCAGATGTCCTAGAAGCTTTTGCAGATGCATCACACATTCAATTTCAGTTGCTGGGAATTAAATGGGAAATATATTTCTGTATTTTGAACCCTTGCCCTATGGCCCAACACTGGGCAGCATGCTTATATTTGGGGCTACTTTGGTGAAGCTCCTATCCTAGAAACCCTTTGGGAGATTTTAGGGTAGATCAATAAAGAATGGGTTCACTGAATTTAGTAGGACTACAGCAAAATAACACAATTTCAATTGTCACATTAACATCACTACTGTTTGATCCTTAAACATAGGTTCATAGAATAGTAGGGTTGGAAGGGGCCTATAAGACCATTGAGTCCAACCTCCAACCCCATAATCATTTAAGTATCAGGGTATGCTAAATCAATGCAACAAAACTTATCATATTTTAAAGCAGATATTAGCATACAACCTCCAGGTATTTCCCTCCTGTTCTAAGATTGCTTGCTGATGTGTATTGTCTTGCTGTGTGTTATTTTGCGATATGTACTATTAAGTCTTGACAAACTGGAGTACAAAACATTGCTACCATCTTCTGAAGGAAGCTATTCATTAACATATGTTATATTGCAAGTGTGTTATTCTGCAACATATTTGTCTACATGAACTGTACAAAGCAGCCAAAATGAATGCTTCCTATGGAACCATTTTAGTTAAATGAATTGACCAATAATAGTAATGAAAATGAATTAGAGCATTTTAAAGCCATAAGATATTTTGGTATAATTGGGTGAATTGACCTCCCTCCTAGTGTGCGTGTGTTTTAAATCAGGGAAGTACAGCCCAGTACGAGAACATATACTTTTCATATACAAGGCTCAGTCTGTGGCATCATCCCTAGTCAAAGACACTCCAAGGAATCAGGACTGGGGAAAATATCCACCTACCCTGGACAGCTTCTGACAGTCAGGACAGACTAAGTTAGTAGGATCAGTGGGCTACTACAACATAAAGCGGTGTCATACAGTCATGTGATCAGTTTCACAATTTACAAATATGAGTGTGTCCCAAAAATAGTAATGACGTTGTTAGCCACATATCTTCATATCATGATGACTTCACCCCTAGAAAAATAAACACTTCAACTCTGCAATAAAAGCAAAATTATCATATTTCTAAAATCATATTTTGAACTGTGATAACTTTCCATGTCACAGACATGGTTAAATAAATTCAAACCATTACTTTTGTTAAGCATATCCTTATTACTTTAAGGTAGAGTAAAACAATGGTGTTGTACCAAATACACAAAACTGTACTTTAGTTTGACAGCCATGTGAAGATGCCGGTTTCATGGGTTGGTTCTCAGAAAAGATGGTTTAAAAAATTGTGTTTGTTTCAATTACTGTATTCACAGGGAAATTAGTGTACAGTTGCTTATTCTAAACAAACAGGTACTGTTTCTTGTTGAAAAAGTTACCATAAATTTCAGATGGCCAAGACATCATGTAGTAAGTGATATTACAATGTGAAAAATAAGATCTTGTATATTAATATGTAAATGATTTACAATACTGGCAGTTTTATTACCAATCCATTTCCTAATCCCTAGTAAGAAACTGGACTTTATTACCATCACCATACAGTGAGCTGATGTTTTCATTAAGCTATCCATCACAACCGCAAAATCTCATTCTTGTTTAGTCACTGCTGATTCAGACTCCATGGATTATAACCAGTGTTAGTCCTAGTTTGAGTAGACCTACTGAAATGAATGGGACTTTGATGATGATATTTTGTCCCAGCATCACTTTACACTGACCTACATTAAAACTCTTTTTCCATCATCCTAAATAATTTGTTGTAACTCACAAATTTAGCAATCTCGCTGCTCACCCCAGATTCTATCATTAATGAATAAGTTAAGAAGATAAGAACGTAAGAGCCATTCTGGATCAGACCAAAGGTACATCTAGTCCAGCATTAGGGATGTTGGAGAATTCTGCCACAGACCCAAATGAGACGGTATTCCATTTGCGTCCCTGTTTTTTCATGCGATAGACTATGCAAATATCTACATAAATATAATGTGTGTAGCCTATCACATAAAAACAGGGACACAAGTGACATAGTGGACACCATTTGCATCCGGACTTAGGACAGCAATGTGGCACAGCAATGGCGGCTGGCCATATCGCCAGTGCTGCGGAACCAGCAGCCAGCTCTGCAGGATCACCGCAGAGCAGAGCCAGCCTGGACAAATTCGGGGGGGGGAGGGATCGCCTCCCCCCTGCGGACCCCCCCAGCCAGAACGGGGTAAGTGATCCACCCACCCCTATCCAGCATTCTGTTCACACAGTGGCCAACCAGCTGTCGACCAGGAATCCACAAGCAGGGCATGAGCACAATAGCACCCTCCCACCCATGTTCCCCAGAAACCGGTGTACATAGCCTCACTGCCTGTGGTACTGTGGAGGTAGCACACAGCCATCAGACTAGTAGCCATCAATAGCCTTCTCCTCCAGGAATTTGTCCAACTCACTTTTAAAGCCATCCAAATGGGTGGCCATCACTACATCCTGTGGTAGCGAATTCCATAGTTTAACTATGCACTGTGTGAAGAAGTACTTCCTTTTATCTGTCCTGAAGTTAAATCACAACAGCCCCTTACAAATCCTTGGGAGAGCCTACTGCTTCCTTCTCCACTGTGAGAACTAACTAACTAACTAACTAACTTATTTATTTATTTATTTCATTTCTATACCGCCCAATAGCCAAAGCTCTCTGCTTTCCCCTACCTTCTGCTTCCTGTTCTCTAAGTAGTTACTAATCCACAAAAGCAACTGTTCTCTTATTCCTCTTATGCTTTTTTACTATTCTAAAACAATAGCTATTGTGAACAACAACAACTAGTTTTATGGTAAAAGCTTTCATGGATTAGAATCCACGTAATCAGATGCATATTTCTGCTATAATATGGCTATGTTTCTGAATGCCTACTACTTGGATCATCCCTATGTTCATGCTTGTTGACATGCTCAAAGAACTCCAAATGGTGGGTGAGGCAGAATTTCAAGTTTTCTTTGCAAAAGCTATGATATCACTGGCCAGTTAGTCTAACATCTGTCCACTACATTAGTGGACACCATTATTTACTATTTGCTAGTATTTCCTGTTAAAGGCAAAGAATCAGAAGCCAGTAAAAGGAGTTTCAACCCTAGATGCCAAACAAATTTAGTGAGAAATAAAGCATTAACACTGATGTTTTAACTATATCAATAATAACAGAGGAGGTGTGTATGCCCATTACCACCATAATTCCAAGACTGTGAAACCTAGACACTTGAAACTTGGCATGCATACTAAGGGCACCTTAGGAGTGTGCACCTTGGGTCTGTTTTTTATTATTATTATTTAAGCATTAATTATTTTTAATTAATTTTAATGTTTCCATGTGGTTGAAGCCTGCAGTAACAACTTCAGCCACTAGGGGCAGACTTCCCTAATCAGCCCATAGCTTTGCAGTCAATAACTGGATCAGAGTTATATGCTTGCCCATCCCCCATCAGGCAAATAGAGTGGGCAGATCCCTCCAACATTTTCAGTCATTAGTGAACAGACTTCCCTAGCCCATGCATAGTTTTGTAGTCAATTCAGTTTGCAGCCAGGGGAGATTAGTAGGCTGAGGGACACAGCCATATTCTTGCCACTCCTCCGAGCTGTGGGAAAGCCCCCTCATGGAAATGGAATGGACAGAGCCCTCCCTTAAGGGTTTACAGGAGTGCACTTAGTAGGAGCCGTGCTTAGGGATGCCAGATGGCATAGTTTCACTCACACATGGCGGGCACAATGTGTCCATCTCTCTGACAGCTACGTAAGTTACTTGAAAGCTTTGCATACTAAGGACTATTTAGTAGGCTGAAGATCAGAGTTATATGCCTGCTCCCTACTCTGCTGTGGGGCAGCCCCCGCCTTAGGGGAATGGAATAGAAAGACCTCTCCCTCAGGGGGCTCTAGATTGCACTATGGCAGGGGTGCCATCAGGCATGATTTGACTCAGACAAGGAGGGCATAACGTCTGCAACTCTTGAGAGCTGCGTATGTTTGCTTGCAGCCTTCGCTGTATCAACGTAAGGTCTATTCCTAGCCATGTGAAGCAGGGTTTGTTTGCTAGTAGATTGTAAGAAAATTAGTACTATTGTGGAAGGTAGTGCCAGTAACAGCAACCTTTGTAGCCCATAATGCTATAGACAGAAGTTTGAAAAGCACCTGTGTTTCTAGAAAATAGTTAAACTATTATAGAGATCTCTGTCAAATAGCGCTACTGGACTCAAAGGTGTCATACTATTTTTGTGTTATCTTGAAGAAGGAGATTCAAGCAGGATGTCTCATTCCTTTTACTCCAATATACAGGCAGATCTTGAGCAATATCTCAAATGTATGTAGGTTTGCTTGCTGAATTCCCTGCAGGTATTCTAATTTCATACATTTACTTAGTGTACCTATGTGCAGTATTCCTTACAATATTTCTTTTTATTTTATTTTATTATTTATTTCATTTCTATACTGCCCAATAGCTGAAGCTCTCTGCGCAGTTCACAAAATTTTTTGTATCCTAAGAAGGATATTTCAGAAGAAAAACCCATAGAAAGCCCATACCTGCTATTCAGCTCTAATTGTATTTCATAATAAAATGCTGGAACTACTACTCTAGTCCTTGGGCATGTATCATTCTTTCTGTCCCTTGCACTTATGCCTTTAACAGAAGCGTGATCCAGACATTAGCAGGAGATAATGCTCATCTCTATGCTGTGAAAAGCTTAACCTGCTGATTTCTTCATATAAAGCTGCTGTTAAAGGCAAACGATGGGGTCCTTTTTCTGGTCAGTTGCCTACCCTATTAACAGGTTGCACTAGAAAACTTATGAGCCTGCCCAGGTTTCACCATCCTGGGGAGAGGCCTTTCTGTTTGTCCTGCCACTAAAGGGTCTTCTTGGTCCCTGCTGTCAGGGCCTTCTTGGTGGCTGCTCCCAGGCTCTAGAATTCCCTGCCAAGGAAAACAAGGCTAGTTCTATCTTTATTGTCCTTCTGCTGGTAGGCAATGCAATTTTATTCAAGAAAGCTTGTGGCTGTTAACATATATTGTTGTTCAACTAGGTATTTAACATAAGTGTTGTTTATTTATTTCTTCTTTTTGACTGATGCATCTTTAATGTGTTTTCAACTCATGTGTTTTAATGTGGTTATGTTTTAATTATGCAACACTTTATTTGTATGTTATTATTGTTAGCCACCCTGAGCACTATTTTTGTGGGAAGACAGGATATAAAATAAATAGGTTATTTTCCCTGCCCAGTCTGAAGCCTCAATTCTTGGCACACAAAGCAAAGCTAGTTGTCTTGACCTGTCACGCCCTGATCCCAATGGTGCTTGCTGTAAGGTCTGAAGCAATTCATCTATATGTTCACAGACTCCAGTCCTTACTTAAGTCCCACTGAATTCACCACCACTTACTTTTAAGTAAACATACATACAATGGAGCTGTAAATATATTTTCACAAATTATACTAGGACAGTCTTTTCCATCAATGTTATTTATATGCATGTGTGTATGTTGCTACTAAAGGATAACAAAAGCAAGAGAGCACTGTTTCAAAAGCAAATTAATGTTGTAGCCAATGAGGATTTTATATTTGAATTACAAACTTGGAAGGAAGTCTAAGTGTCATATACAAAAAACAAACAAAACAAACATAAAAATAGCAACACTACATATCACCCTAAGAAGTTGCTTATTCTTTCTCACAAAGCCAAACTGTGGTCTGATGCTATTTGCTTTACACATGCAGGTCTTTCCTTTTAGGAAGAAAATAAAGCTAAACAACCAGGTGTCAATGGGAACTGCAATATTTTCTGCATCTTATTGCTTTCCTCTCAGGGGATTTTTGTGAAATGCATTGTCAGAGCACATACAAATCCTGCAATACTATAGCACTCCTCAGAAAGAGTGTTGCATATTTATGTGGCAACACTATTGGAGAGATCGGAACACCTCATTTGTTCTCCCCACACATTTGAACCAATGCTTTATTTCCAAACTAACATGTGTAGGTCTGAAAAACCCAACTGGAAGTCACATTTCAACCTCTGTCTTGGAAGAGCTTGGTATGTGGAAGCTAGCTCTTGTAACTCAAGGGTGCATTACATGGAACAAACTGTTGACATTCTGTTGTGCATAACATATACTGGGTAACCTACATGTTGATTTTCATGTCTGACCATTTTGGCTGGCCCTACCATTAGGCAAATTGAGGCAGCCACCTCAGGCAACTGATTTTGGGTATCATGAAAGGTCAGCAAATTGTTAAGGAATTGTTTAGTCTTTAAGGTGCCACAAGACTCTCTGACCTGATTCGCACACCACAGCAGCAATTCCTGGGCTGTTTAACCCAGGAACTGCAGGGACAAGCAGAAAAAATTGTTGCATTTACTTTGGGTTGTTTAGCGCATAAACAACCAAGAGTTCCGGATTCGCATATCATGAAACAAACCAAGAAAGGGGCATTCCTGGGTTGTTCATTAAAAGCAGAAACAACAAGCACTTTTTAAACCCAGGAATTGCCAGCACGATGCACAAACCAGGTCTTTGTTTTTGTTTTCCCTGCAACAGACTAAAATGCCTACCCTTCAAGAAACTATTTAATTTATTATTATTGTACTTTTACTTCCAGGTAGGAAGAAAGATGCTTGTGGGATTTTTTGCTTTAGTTGCTGAAATAACTTGACTGGCCTTGGATACTATGTACCTTGAATTGTGGAGTGCCATTTGCTGCTCTGCCTCAGACTGCAAAGTGTTTGGATTGGCCCTGTTTGTTCCAAATGCATGTGTGAACATTTGGCATACACATACTGGAAAGCAACAACCAACCCTGGTTTCCCAGAGGTGTGTACACAGGTGTGGATGATTATCAAATGTGATGATCTACAAGCTGGTTACCAGCTGTTTTGTACATGGAAGTGACTTTAAGTTTACTCTGCATGTATCCCGTATCACACACTTGTATTTCACATGTTACAAAACTCACTCAAAACAGGTCCAGGGGCTAATTTCTAGCTGATACTAAAGTCTGATGTCTCCGTTGTAATGAGCCATTAGGGGCACAATCCCATACATGTTTAGACAGAAAAAACTCCTACAACTCCCAGCTTGTAGGACTTTTTTCTATCTAAACATGCATAAGATTGAGCCTCAACGGTGCAAACCTATATATGTTTACCTGGGAGCAAGTATCATAGAACTTCACTGGATTTTATTTCAGAGTAGACATGCACAGCATTGCACTGTTAACCAACATGCAGTCTGTGCCAGGCCAAGACATTTTGCTGCCTGAGGCAAAGGACAAGATGGTACCTCCCCATTCTCTGTTCAAAAGACAACTGGATTGGCAATTAAATCTTCCTTCAACGTACCATTCTCTACCGCGCCTCAGATCAGCAGCCTAGTTTTGGAGGCTAAGGGGAGGCCGTGTGATACACACAGCCCTACTCAGTCTGCTGCACCCCTCAGCATGTGCTGCCGGAGGCAAGCGGCTCACTCCTCCGAATGAATGGGCCAGCTGTGCGCCTCCTAGGCATATTAAGCAGATGTAAGCCCCACCGCTTTCAGTGGGGCTCACTCCTAGGAAATTGTGTTTAGGACTGCAGTTTTAGAGTGCAATCCTATGCAGGTTTCGACAGGAAAAAAAAAAAAAGTCCTACAACTCCCAGGAAGTCCCATAGAATGTTGTGAGTTGTACGACTTTATTCTGTGGAAACATGGATAGGTTTGCACCCTTAGTCAACTTGGGCTGCGCCTCAGCCAATCTGCGGCCGCACAAGCGAGGAAAACGAACTCTTCCGGGAGAGAAAAGGGAGGGCGGAGGGCGGAGGGCGGAGGGCGGGAAAAGAAGCGAGCGCCTCCGTGTATTTACCTTTCTCTCCCCTCAGGAGGATTGCGGAGGCGGGAAGGAGGATGAAAAGGGCAAGCCCTCAGCGCAGTGGCCATGTACATTCCTTCGCCTTCCGAGAGCATGTCACTCACTGTCTGTCTTGGCCTCACAATCACAGTGTGACTTCTCCGCATTCCCAGGACAGGGACTCGTGGCCGTTAAAGGAGGGGGCGGCGGACGGCGAAGAGGAGACGGCGCACGGCTGCGGCACTGAGTGCTGCTGCGGCACAAGCAGCTGCTGCAGCGGAGCAGACGAGCTCCCTCCGCTCCCCCACCCCACCCCCGGTAGCCAAGCGCCAGCCCGTGGGGGGCTCTTTCCATTGTGTTAGACGGAGGCGGCGACGGTAGCAGCAGCAGCAGCATCGCGCCTCACAGAGCAGTACTCCACGCCCTATAGCCGCCCTGTCCTTTGGAGAGGAGGGGGAAGTTACTCCCTCCAGTTGCAGCAGCAGGGAGGCTTTCATCAATAATGCAGACGCTGCACGGCTCCCCCACCTGCAATATGCTTCCCGGCTACCAAAAGGTTTTATTCTCAAGCAAAATCGGGGAGGGGGGGGGCGTCCCCCCTTAAACGAAACGTTCTTAAAGAGTTGATTTATTTCATCCACAGCCTGCACACAAAACTGGGGGTAGCAGGAGAATTTCCTGGGTAATCAGTTTGTATTGTATTTTTCCCCTTTCTGTCACAGAAAGGAAAATTAAAAAGTCAAGGGAAGATAAAAAGGGGGTCAATGCAGTGGGGCGCCACACACAAAATCAAGAGTGTTTGGATTTGCAAAGTCCTACGACCATATCCCACTCCAGAGACAGAAGCAGGAAATCTCTGCCTGCACCTCCAAAGCCCTGGCTCTGCAGTAAGAGAAGCGCAGAAACCAGCCCTCTGCAAAGTTGCTCTCCCAAATCCTACCCAGTATATACATCAACTCAAGGGCGCAGGACGACAGACAGCTCAGCTCCCCTTTTTGCTTTGCTGTCCCATGTAGCGTGAAAATTGCTTCTTAAAAGAGAGAGTCTTTGAACCCGCACCCGGCATGCTTTTGAACTCTTTCCTTAATATTGGTGGCAATCCCACCCCCCTAACCTGATAACTTTAGAAACAATAAAGTGACTGTCAGGGGACCTGCAAAGAAACTTGTTGGATTTGCATTAGGGCTTCATCTTTTAATCGCTCTCACAGCTGCTTAAAAGAGAAAGAGCAACCGAATCTGACAGATCGTCTGCAATCCAGAATAACTGCAACACAACCTTGTCATTCTCTCCCTTTAAAAAAAGAAGCAAACCTGACATTTGTAGACAGGTAAAAATCTACAATTTGGTTAACGTAGGGCACTTACCCTCTGAGATAAGGAGGATGTCAGAAAACTAGGAGCTCCATGATTCAGACAGTCCTTGCAACTTTCCTTAACACACAGACAGACCTTCTTTTGAGTTCAAGCAGACAAGGTATTCAAGAGACTTTTCACTATAAAAGAGGGATGAAACTGGATTTCCTCCCAATATCAGGACTCCAGAAAATCAAATCCTTCTTCAGAAGAGAATTCTTTCAGACCCGTTATCTGTATTACCATTAATGCGCAGAGCAGAAGGCATTGCATACAAATAGATCCAAGCATGAGCTTCTATTGGTGGCTGTGGCAGGCCCCTGGGTCCTACTGCTCCATCGCAGGGAAACTACAAAGCAGCAATTTGCAAGCGGCTTTGGAGGAGGCATGAATGGGAGGAGTGGGTGAGGGTGGGGGGTGACTCTCCTTGAATTGATTCGTTACCTCTGCTGTTGTGGATATGTGTTGCTGATGTTTAACAGAATAAAACCCACATTTCAGCAGATGCCAAAGGCAGTAGACACCTTTCTTTTACAGCTGCCAGGGGTATTGAGCTGGATTGTTGCTAGAAAGCAGTGGGATATTAAAAGCAAGTTTGGGAGGAATACTCAGATGAATGGCACAGGAAATGTCTTTGCCTCAGTCTCCAAATTACACATTGGCTCCCTGCTCCTATCCATATTTACTTGAAACGGAGCTCCACAGATTTCCTTTTAAGCAATGCTCCTGAAGACACCAACCTGCCAAAAAGAGCCCATTAAGCAATAATAGCTGGCTTGCACCATTGCAGGTTTATGGGATCAAATCCGTGGCAAAGAAGGAAGAGCAGATTGGCTTCAGTTCTGTCCCCTTGTTCAAGAAATTACTTCTGCTTGACAGCCACATGTTTACACCAGTGTTGTGTGTCCAAAAAAGGTCAGGAAGTGTGAAAAGACTATCATTAGTATCACTCCCGCTTTGCTCTCAATAGCACAGCGTAAGTGCTCTCACACAGCACCAATTGTCAGAAGGGGATGCGGGAGCTGCCAGTGCAGCATCGCCTAGAGTTAGACCTGCTGCTGCTGCTGCTGCTGCTGCGAGGTCAAGAGCAGGGCTTTGCATTTTGTTAAAAATTGTAGCATAGCATCGAATCAGGACCCTAATGCACGATCAACCTATACTGTTTAACATCAATTTGTCCGTTTTTCTCAAGACTTTATAAATGCAACCTTTCCTTTCGCAAACAATAAATCACTTTTCAAATTAATCCATTATCTGTATAAAGTATTAATTAGAACTCAGTTCAAACACCTTCTCATTTGGGTTGCTTCCATTTCCTGTGCAAGGAAAAGTTTTTTTAAAAAAGTGTGTGAAGCATCCCTAAGTCAAACACCCAAACATTGTCTTTTCTGTACGATTACCTAGGTAAATGACTTTTCAGTTGTACTTAAGTTAATACCATCACTCTATGTAACTCTATCAAAATGTCTTCATTTTAAAACAAATACAGAAAGGTATATGGTGTTTATTTCTAAAGGTGCTTTCAGGCAAGGTTTTTATCACACCATTGCCCTGTTCATTCACAGAATTTTACAGAGGGTCCAGACATCATCACTGAACTCCTACTGTGTTTTTCCACTGCTGCTTCTGTCTTTTTCCTTACTGCAGAAAATCCATTAAGGAGAGGGAAATGGAATCGTTGTTGTTGTTGTTCAGTTGTTCAGTCATGTCTGACTCTTCATGACCCCATGGACCATAGCACGCCAGGCCTTCCTGTCCTGCGCTCTCTCCTGGAGTGTGCTGAAGTCCATATTCATTGCATCGGTGATGCTATCTAGCCATCTCATCCTCTGCCGTCCCTTCTCCTTTTGCCATCAATCTTTCCCAGCATCAGGGTCTTTTCCAGAGAGTTTTCTGTTCACATTAGGTGGCCAAAAATATTTCAGCTTCAGTATCTGTCCTTCCAATGAGCACTCAGGGTTGATTTCCTTTAGGATTGACTGATTGGACCTCCTTGCAGTCCAGGGGACTTGTAAGAGTCTTCTCCAGCACCACAGTTCAAAAACATCAATTCTTCGGCGCTCAGCCTTCCTTATAGTCCAGCTCTCACAGCCATACGTTGCTACTGGGAAAACCATAGCTTTGATTATACGAACCTTTGTCGGCAAGGTGATGTCTCTGCTTCTTACTATACTGTCTTGGTTTGCCATAGCTTTCCTCCCAAGGAGCAAGCATCTTTTAATTTCATGGCTACAGTCACTGTCTGTGGTGATCTTGGAGCGCAAGAAAATAAAATCTGTCACTGCTTCCATTTCTTCCCCTTCTATATACCAGGAAGTGATGGGGCCAGATGCCATGATCTTCGTTTTTTTAATGTTGAGTTTCAAACCAGCTTTTGCACTCTCCACTTTCACCCTCAACAAGAGGCTTTTTAGATCCTCTTCACTTTCTGCCATTAGGGTGGTATCATCTGCATATCTGAGTTATAGTTATCAAATTATAACTATTATCAAATTATAGTTGATAATTCTCCCGGCAATCTTAATTCCGACCTGTGATTCATCCAACCTGACGTTTCTCATGATGTACTCTGCATATAAATTAAATAAGCAGGGCGACAATATATAGCCTTGTCATACTCCTTTCCCAATTTGGAACCAATCGGTTGTTCCATGTCTTGTTCTTACTGTTGCTTCTTGACCCTCGTACAGGTTTCTCAGGAGACAGGTAAGGTGGTCTGGTGCTCCCATCTCTTTCAGAATTTGCCACAGTTTGTTGTGATCCACACAATCAAAGGCTTTAGCGTAGTCAATAAAGCAGAAATAGACGTTTTTCTGGAACTCTCTTGCTTTCTCCATGATCCAGCGAATGTTGGCGATTCGCTCTCTAGTTCTTGTACTTCCGGTAGTTCTCGGTTCACATACTGCTGAAGCCTAGCTTGTAGGATTTTGAGCATCACCTTGCTGGCATGTGAAATGAGCGCAACTGTATGGTAGTTTGAACACTCTTTGGCATTGCCCTTCTTTGGAATTGGAATGTAAACTGACGTTTTCCAGTCTTGTGGCCACTGTTGAGTGTTCCAAATTTGTTAGCATATTGAATGCAGCACTTTAACGGCATCATCTTTTAGGATCTTAAATAGCTCAGCTGGAATACTGTCATCTCCGCTAGCTTTGTTGTTAGTAATGCTTCCTAAGGCCCACTTGACTTCACTCTCGAGGATGTCCGGCTCAAGTTCAGTGGCCACACTATCATGGCTATCAGGGACATTCAGATCTTTCCTGTATAGTTCTTCTGTGTATTCTTGCCACCTCTTCTTAATCTCATCTGCTTCTGTTAGGTCCCTGCCTTCTTTGTCTTTTATCATGCCCGTCTTTGCACAAAACGTTCCCTTGAGATCTCCGATTTTCTTGAAAAGATCTCTAGTCTTTCCCATTCTATTGTTTTCTTCGATTTCTTTGCATTGTTCATTTAAGAAGGCCTTCTTGTCTCTCCTTGCTATTCTCTGGAACTCTGCATTCAGTTGGGTATATCTTCCCCTTTCTCCCTTGCTTTTTGCTTCCCTTCTTTCCTCAGCTACTTGTAAAGCCTCCTCAGACAGCCACTGTGCTTTCTTGCATTTCTTTTTCTTTGGGATGGATTTCGTTGCTGCCTCCTGAACAATGTTACGGACCTCCGTCCATAGTTCCTCAGGCACTCTGTCTATCAGGTCTAATCCCTGAAATCTATTCCTCACCTCCACTGTATATTCATAAGGGATATGATTGAGGTCATACCTGAATGGTTTAGTGGTTTTCCCTACGTTCTTCAATTTAAGTCGAAATTTTGCAACAAGAAGCTCATGATCTGAGCCATAGTCAGCTCCAGGCCTTGTTTTTACTGATTCTATAGAGCTTCTCCATCTTTGGCTGCAAAGGACATAATCAATCTGATTTCGATATTGACCATCTGGTGATGTCCATGTGTAGAGTCGCCTCTTGTGCTGTTGGAAAAGAGTGTTTGCTATGATCAGTGTGTTCTCTTGGCAAAACTCTATTAGCTTTTGTCCTGCTTCATTTTGTACACCAAGGCCATGCTTGCCTGTTATCCCGGTGATTTATTGACTTCCTACCTTAGCATTCCAATCCCCTGTGATGAAGAGGGCATCTTTTTTTGGTGTTAGTTCTAGAAGGTGTTGTAGGTCTTCATAAAACCGATCAACCTCAGCTTCTTTGGCATCAGTGGTTGGGGCATAGACTTGAATTACTGTGATGTTGAATGGTTTGCCTTGGATTCGTACTGAGATCATTCTATCGTTTTTAAGATTGTACCTCAGTGCTGCTTTTCCCACCCTTTTGTTGACTACGAGTGCTACTCCATTTCTTCTAAGGGATTCTTGCCCACAGTAGTAGATATGATGGTCACCTGAATTAAATTCACCCATGCCTGTCCATTTCAGTTCGCTGATTCCCAAGATGTCGATGTTCAATCTTGCCATCTCATGTTTGACCACCTCCAGCTTACCTTGATTCCTTGATCTTACATTCCAGGTTCCTAAACAATATTGTTCTTTACAGCATCGGACTTCCTTTTCACCACCAGACACATCCACAGCTAAGTGTCCTTTCGGCTTTGGCCCAGCCGCTTCACTCTTTCTGGCGCTACTTGGAAATACCCTCTGCTCTTCGCCAGTAGTATATTGGACACCTTCCGACCTGAGGGGCTCATCTTCCGGCGTCATCTCTTTTAGCCTTGTGACACGTTCCATGGGGTTTTCTTGGCAAGAATACTGGAGTGGGTTGCCATTTCCTTCTCCAGTGGACCACATTTTGTCAGAACTCTCCGCCATGACCTGTCCATCTCGGGTGGCCCTGCATGGCATAGCTTATGTCTTCAATGAGTTACGCAAGCCCCTTCGCCACAACAAGGCCGTGGTCCATGAAGGGGAATGGAATCGTTACACAATGCCTTCTGAGTGGTAGCACTAGGAGCCCTCTGGCCGGAAGCACCCTAAGAAATTACACTGAATTAATTTGTAACTAAAGTAAACCAGTGGACAGCATATAAGACCTGGGCCATAAAACTTGGCTATAAAAACCCATCTCTGGCACTGACCCACTAACTGGCCTTGGGCAAATCTTTTTTAAATGCATTATTTCACTCCTTTTATTTCACAGGACCATTGTGATAAAATATGAAATAAGGATTATTCTGTTGCTGTTAACTATGACCCTTTGGGATGCAGCAACTAGAAATCAGGGATGCAATCCTATAGCCACTTCCCTAGAAGTAAGTGAACTCAAGAGGGCTTACATCTGAGTAGTCGTATATAGGATTGTGCTGTGAAACAGCAAGTGAGTTAGTTTGAAAACTCACTGCTCAGCCTCAAAGGGTTACATGTTTTGCATCAGCCCTGGTGGTTTGCCACAGTAAACAAAGCGTAATGGGTAGGCACACATATGCAAACCTGGACATGGTTGAGGGAGCTGAGATCAATCATCTGAGAGCAATAATTCCCAGCACTTTTTCCCTACATTTCCTCAAGTGTTTTGAGATTTTGTACCATAGGAAACACAAAAAACATAGGTGTTTTGTACCATAGGAAACACTGGTGGAACTGAGATGTACCTTGGCTGAGCTCTCAAAGTCTAGTCTTTAAGTTCCCATATCCTGTATTGTGGCAATGTCACAGCACTGAGTCATGGCCCACATATTTCTATTTGCATAGTGGTTGACAATCCCCAGCCTTCCAGGGAATGCAAAAACAGGAAGACTATCAAGCATCTTGTGGGCAGCAGCAAATAGTTGGCATTTCCAGATGTTTAGTGAGCTGGACGTAGCATGATTTACATGGGGAGGATGGAACACTGGAAGAGTTATCTCTATGTACCATCCTCGCCATCACAATCATGCCTTCAACCTACCAATCATGCCAGTCCTCCCTATTAATGTGTGTGTCAATAGGAGGAATGCTGTGTGTGTTTGTGTATTTGTGTGTGAAGGGTATGTAAGTGAATGTGTGCATGAATGAGGAAAAGGCTTGTGTGTTTGTGTGGGAGGGGAAAACGGAGATGCTGGCCCCAGCAGTGCTCACCAGTAACCCAGGTCCTGCCCAGGGCCGGTTTCAGCCACACTCACGGGCATGTGGGCCTGACCCACCACCCACTGCTGCATGTGTTGGACTGGGACTTGGGAGAACTGGGTCCTAGTCCCCACTCGGCCATGCAGCTCACTGGGTTACTTTGGGCTGGTCACTGACTCTCAGTCTAACCTAGCTCACAGGGTTGTTGTGAGGATAAAATGGACAGGAAGAGGATTGTGTATGCTGCCTTGGGTTCTGTTGAGGAATGGTGGGATACAAATGTAACAAATAAAAATAAATGCACAGTTGCCTGGGTGTGAATCCATTTGAACTCAATGGGGCTTACTTGGTAGACATGCATACAATTATGCTGTTTATAGATGGTGTTAGTGAGGAAATAGAGAACTGAGGTGTTTGAGTGGATTTTGCCATACAAAATCCTTGACAAAAGAAGTTTTAGATTTAAGCTTCTCTTGTTTTTCAAACCTACCATCAATTTTTAATACTTATTTCCAATTTTAAAATCTATATTAGCGGCATACCCTTAGGGTCCAATCCTGTAGTCGCCTGGCAGCATCTATTCAGCCATAGGACTTCTTGGTTTCTGGGAACCGCGCTTGTAGCCAGTGCTCTGAGTGTGGTTCCCAGAAATCCGACTCCTTGCCCCCGCCACCTCGTAAGAGGCACGGTTCATCCTTGGCTCCATGCTTGGAAGAACAGCACGGAGCGGCTGCAAAGGGGGAGTTCCTGGGGGCAGGGAGGAGAAGGAACTTTGGAAGTGCCATTATAACACTTCTTATATGTTGCCCAGCTTCCTCCTCAACCCCCAAGGTTCCCCAGTTAGACAGCCGCAATAGGCCATCTAGCTGCAAATGCAGGCTGGCTAGATCCCCTCTGCGCTCTGCCCACCCTGCATTGGATAGTTGGCCACCTGTGAGTTCAGAAGCAGCCAACTATTCCCATATGATTGCACCCTTATTAGGCTAACCAAAAGGTCACAATAAATGTGCAAGCATACAATGTTGCATCCTGTCTGATGAAAAGATCTGGAGTTCTTGAAAACTTGCACATTTTATGGTCTTTTGGTAGGCCAAATAAAAGTATTACAGTCATCTGTATTTTTGGCATTTTTCTTATGGCCAACATGTCCACCTTTTGCTATTTCGAATATCTGACTCTTCATTAACAGATCCTTGGACTTCTGGCAAGGTTAGTAATAGTGGGGAAAATATTTCATAATAACATACGTATTGGGTCAGATCAAAGGCCTATCTTGTCCAGCATTCTGTTCGTATGGTGGCTGACCAGATGCCTATGGGAAGCTCACAACAGGACAAATGCAGTAGCATCCTCCCATTCATGTTCCCCCAGCAAGTGGTATATAAAGGCATACTTTATACTGAAGGCAATATATAGCCATCATGACCAGAAGCCATTGAGCCTT
The DNA here is from genome assembly GCF_057233095.1 of Heloderma suspectum. Classification (NCBI taxonomy): domain Eukaryota; kingdom Metazoa; phylum Chordata; class Lepidosauria; order Squamata; family Helodermatidae; genus Heloderma; species Heloderma suspectum. The sequence goes on along the minus strand of NC_139460.1, from coordinate 71,257,854 downwards.
ATCCTCCATGAATTGGTCTAACCCCCTTTTAAAGCCATGCATGTTTGTAGCCATCACTACATCTTATGATAGTGAATTCTATAGTTTATGCTGTGTGAAGAAGCATTTCCTTTTATTTGTCTTGAATCTCCCACCAGTCAGCTTTATTGGATCACACTGGGTTACTTCATTGGTTACTTCTACTGCAAAAAAAAAAAAAAAGTATTTTAATATTATCTCCAATCACTGGTAGCTAGTCAAATACAACATTGTACTCATCATGGTAAACTAAAAAAGTGTGACCACTGAGGCAGAAATTCTATTGTCATGCTTTACAAAATGAAGAAGCTTTATCAGCAGTAGAGATATTTGAAAAACTACAAAGTTTGTGTGATAGATGACAGTGGCCAAGCACAGAGAAAACTGTACACTTCTGTGTGTCCTGTAGGGATTAATAAACCAGAGCTAGGAGATTGGTAGTTTAATAGACAAAGTGGGTGGGCAGTTAACCATCTGAGCAAAGATTATGACTCTGTAGTGAAACAAAACAAAGAGGAATAAATCACTGAGTCATTCTATTAAGACAATTAAAATGCAATTGCTTGATCAATTATCACTGCATGGATAATAGCTTGATGCAGGCAGAGCAAATTAATCATTAAACAATGAAAAGAAAACCAACTCAAGTCCCTGAACCTAATTTAAAATTAATTTCTAACACCTTCAGAGAAAAATCCCATGGGAAGTTCTCCTTCATGATCCCTGTTGAAATGAATGGAAGCTGTACTAAAGTTCTTGAGGTGCTATTATTCATTTCACTTAAGGGTGTGCTGGAAAACTTCCTTATGGATTGTTCGCTAAATTTATAGTAGAAAAATAATTAGAACAGTAAACAATATAAAATAGTCATACGTTACTGGTATCCAAAATGTCATAGTTTGATACAATCCTAGACTAATCCTAGACTGCTACAATTCTAGACAAATATGTTTTACCTTTAAAACACTAACGACAGATAGCTTTGATGCTTCCCTGCTATTCAGTAGTTGTCACTATTTACTTCTTTAATTCTTGCAAGGGCCGCGTACTGAAGGCCTAATGACACATTATGTTAATAGCATGGTTTTCAGCCACAGGTTTATTCTTCTTTAATCCTAGGCATATTTGGGGCGGGGGTGGCGGAGATTTCCATCCAGACTACAGGGATGGGAGCTATAAGTTTTCCCTCCCCAACAGTGATCCCAATGAACCCCCCTCCACATGCTACAATTAGAAAAAAAGCTCCCATTGAAACCAAAGATTAAAGAAATAAATAAACTCCAATGTGGTTGTAGGGATGGACGAAAGTCCCTTACCTGGTCCCGCAGCTTGCTTCGCAGTGGGGGGGAGGCGCTCTGTTTCTCCCCTCAAAATTCTTGGCGGGTGGGAAGGCGCCCCGTCCCTCCCCGCCGAAATTCTGGCCAGGGCGGAGGTGCCCCATCCCTCCCCACCGAAATTCTGGCCGGGGGGGAGCGCCCCGCCTCTCCTGCCGCGAAAGTTCTTCTGCCGGGAAGAAGTAAAAAAAAATAAAACGTGATAGGCTACGTAAAGATTTACGTAGCCTATCACGGCTAGATTTTCAAAAAACACCATGATAGGCTACGTAAATCTTTACGTAGCCTATCATGGCTGATTTTGAAAAAAAATAAAAGCGCGTACGCAAATGCTATTTGCGTTGCCCTTATTTTCGCCGTAGTCTACATAAATCTTTACGTAGACTACCCGTGCCAAAATAAGGAACGCAAATGGCGGCACCCATGGGTGCCGCCATTTGCGTATGCACTTTTTTTTTTTTTTTCAAAGTCAGCCGTGATAGGCTACGTAAAGATTTACATAGCCTATCACGGTGTTTTTTGAAAATCTAGCCGTCATAGGCTACGTAAATCTTTACATAGCCTATCACATTTTGTTTGTTTGTTTGTTTGTTTTTACTTGGAAATGGCGGCGGTAGCAGCCGGTTGGAAGACCGGCCACCGCCGCCACCGAACCGCCGCCGGGACCCGCCACCACAAGGGACATTCGCACGAGGTAAGTCCCATCCCGGTGGGGCAGGGGGCGGACCGTTTCTCCACCAATTTCAGGGGGCCGAATGCCAACGCATTCAGCCTCCCAGAGATTCGTGGAGAAATTCTCCGACATCCCTAGTTGCAAGCAACACTACTAACAGAATGAGGGCATCGTGCCAAGCAGACTAGAACACCTAGAAAGGGAAGGCTCTTCCACAGAAGCACTGTGGGTGATGATACCAGGCTCCAAAATCACTTTAGTGCCAGGCACGTGCTATCATCCCCCAGACCAGAATGGTCAGAGTGACCTTGAGATGGAAAACGAAATCAGGGCGGCCTCCAAACTAGGGATGGATGAAAGTCCCTTACCTTATCCCGCAGCTTGCTTCGCGGTGGGGAGGAGGCACTCTGTTCCTCCCCCCAAAATTCTGGGTGGGGTGGGAGGTGCCCCATCCCTCCCCGCTGAAATTCTGGCCGGGGGGGAGGCGCCCCATCCCTCCGGCCTAAATTCTGGCTGGGGGGGAGGCGCCCCATCCCTCCGGCCGCGAATCTCGTCTCCTGCCGGGATGCAAATGGCGGCAGCTGTAGCCGCCCCATTTGAGTCCCTGCAGTCAGCTGTGATAGGCTACGTAAAGATTTACGTAGCCTATCACGGCTGACTTTGGGGGAAAAAAAAAGCGCGTACGCAAATGGCAGCGCCCATGGGCGCCGCCATTTGCGTTCCTTATTTGGGCACATGTACTCTACGTAAACATTTACGTAGACTACGGCGAAAATAAGGGCAATGCTATTTGCATTGCCCTTATTTTCGCCGTAGTCTACGTAAATGTTTACGTAGACTATACGTGCCCAAATAAGGAATGCAAATGGAGGCGCTCATGGGCGCTGCCATTTGCGTACGCGCTTCCCCCCCCCCAAAGTCAGCCATGATAGGCTACGTAAATCTTTACGTAGCCTATGACGTGTTTTTTTTTTCCCCCCACCTTGGAAATGGTGGCGGCGGCAGCCAGTCAGAAGACCAGCCACCACTGCCGCACCGCCGCCGGGAGCCACCGGGAGCCGCCAGCGCCAGGGACATTCGACAAAGGTAAGTCCCATTCTGGGGGGGGCGGGGGGGTGGACCGTTTCTCCACCAATTTCGGGGGGGCCGAATGCATTGGCATTCGGCCTCCCGGAGAGTTGTGCAGAAATTCTCCGACATCCCTACTCCAAACAAGGAAGTGTTGTAATAATGGGTGACTTCAATTACCCCCACATTGATTGGATAAATGCATGTTCCAGCCATGACAAAAAGATTAAATTTCTCAATGGCCTAAATGATTGTGCCCTAGAAAGTTGGTCATGGAACCTACCAGAGGGGAGGCAACCTTAGATGTAATCCTAAGTGCTGTCACCCAGGACCTAGTACGAGATGTAAATGTTGTTGAACCACTTGGAAACAGTGATCACAGTGCTATCAGATTTTATATATATATAAGTGGAAAATTGCCCAGGAAGTCCAACACAGTCTCATTTCACTTCAAAAGAGGAAACTTTTCTAAAATGAGGGAACTGGTAAAAACGCAGTTAAAAGTTTGAGGTTGCTGATCTTCTAACCAAAATATGCAATATGTCCCTAAGATCAGCTTCTGCACCAGAGGACTGGAAGATGGCCAATGTAACATCAATTTTCAAAAAGGGATCCAGGGGGGATCCGGGAAATTACAGGCCCATAAGCTTAATGTCTGTTCCAGGTAAATTGGTTGAAGGAAATATAAAGATAAAATTAGTAAGCATATAGAAGGACTAGCCCAGCTGAAAAAGAATCAACATGGCTTCTGCAAAGGTAAGTCCTGTCTCACTAACCTTTTAGAGTTATTTGAGAGTGTCAATAAACATTTAGACAGGGGTGATCCAGCAGACATTGTTTACTTGGACTTCCAAAAGGCTTTTGACAAAGTCCCTCTCCAAAGATTCCTGAGAAAACTTAGCAGTCATGGAATAAGAGGACAGGTCCTCTTATGAATTAGTAACTTGTTAAACAACATAAAGCAGAGAGAAGGAATAAATGGTAAATTTTCCCAATGGAGTGAAATAAAAAGTGGGGTCCCACAAGGATCTGTATTAAGACCAATGCTTGTTCATAAATGATCTGGAATTAGGAGTAAGCAGTGAAGTGGCCAAGTTTGCGGATGACACCAAATTATTTAGGCTGATCCAGCATGGCTCTTCTTATATTCTTAGGTTCTAAATAAGTTTGAAATGAGACTTCCTGATTCATTGCTATTATATCTTAAGCACTATACTACATAAGCTCAGCTTGCAGTCTAGATCAGCGGTGGGCAGAAGGTAGATCTCCAGATGTTTTGGACTTCAACAACTCTGAGAAGCTCCTGCCAGCATGCCAATGGTCAGGAATGCAGAGAATGAAGTCTAAAACACCCGGATACTTAATTTCTGCCCAGCCTTGGTCAAGATGAATATAGGATTGGATTCAGACCAAGTTAGTTGTATTTAGATCCCACTGAAAACAATGGGACTTTAGTTAGAACATAAAAACATACAAAGAGCCCTGCTAAAGGCCCAGTTAGTCCTCTAGGAAGCCCACAAGCAGAACATGAGGACAATAGCTCCCTCCCTCCCTCCCTTGTTGTTCCCTAGCAACTGGTATTCAGAGGCATGCTGCCTCTGATACTGGAGGTAACATATAGCCATCATGACTAGCAGCCATTGACTAGTAGCTGTAGTAGTCATAACTACTATTGATTTCAGTGGGACCTAATGCAACTGACTTGGTCTGGGTCCAACCTGTAGAGTCCACAAAAGCTATAAAACAAATTATTAATGTCCTATATCGTGTATATTTTTCTGTCCACATCTATCAGTCATAGGTAAGGACCTAAATACAAATTTGTCAGGAAAAAAAGCAATGTATACTACACTGTTGATGCAATGTGTTTCTAGGAGACAGTAACTAGGATACATTAGGATTGCTTACCTCTGTGTAAGTCTGACTTATATACTATGCATGAGTGATTGTGCAGAATTGAATGCATCAGGACACTGGAAAGGATTCGAGGCAATTTACTCCAAATGTTATTTCATATATGCAGCATCATTTCATGTACATGTGCATCCGAAGTCTATATTTTTTGCTACGGGCTGATTTTTAATTCTGTTACTTATAACTTTAACATTAGTAGATTCCATCAAGAAAGAAGATATGCAGTAGAAATAAAGAGAACTTCAGTAATCCAGTAAGACAAAGAACAAGAAGAAAAGCCTGATTTTTTTAATGTTAAAACCAAAAAGTTTGATATTGCATGGGTAACTGATGGATATATTTACATAGTGCAGGACTATGCACAACTGAGAAATGAGGCTAATAGCATCATACACACACTGACACTGCTACCCTATGAATGTCTACTGGGAAGTAAGTCCCATGGCATTCAATGGAACTTACTTCCACGTAAATATGTATAGGACTGCAGCCTGAATCTTCTCTTCTTCAACACCATAGCTACAGTGGTGAGAAAAAGTTTGTGAACCCCTTAAGATTGTCATATATTTCCAACCTAAAATGTTATTAGATCTTAATCTAACCCCATAATCCTAGACAGAGAACAATAGCTTACCTGATTAAACAAATGACACACAGACATGATGCTTTTTCAGCATTTATTTATCCACAAGTGATCCAACATTCATCCATGTGTGAAAAAGTATGTGAACTTTTTGATTCAGTACTTGGTGGTGCCACCTTGAGCAGCAATGACTTCAAGTAAGTATTTCCTGTAACCATTGGTCAGTCTCTCCATCAGTCTGGGAGAATTTTGGCCCATTTCTCCTTACAGAATTGCTTCAGGTCAGTGACATTTGAGGGCTTCCTTGCATGAACAGCTCGCTTCAGGTCCTGCCACAACATTTCAATGGGGTTTAGGTCCAGACTTTGACTAGGCCATTCTAAAACATGGAATTTCTTCTTCTGCAGCTATTCTTTTGCAGATCTGCTTGTATGTTTAGGATCATTGTCTTGTTGCATGACCCACTTTCAGTTCAGCTTCAGCTCATGGATGGATGGCCTGACATTCTCCTCTGGAATCTTCTGATACACTGCAGAATTCATGGTTGTCAATGATGGCAAGCCATCCGGGTCCTGAGGCAACGAAGCAACCCCAAACCATCACATTCCCACCACCATGCTTAATGGTTGGGATGTGGTACTTCTGTTCAAACTTAGTGTTTATTTTTCACCAAACTTAACATTTCTCATTGAGGCCCAAAAGTTCTACGTTTGACTTGTCTGTGTAGAGAACATTGTTCCAGAAGCCTTGGGGATCATCTATGTGATCTTTAGCAAACTTCAGACAGGCAGCAATGTCCTTTTTAGAGAGCAGTGGATTCCTCCTGGCTATCCTCCCATGAACACCATTCTTGTTCAATCTTTTTCTGGTCACTGAGTCATGAACACTCACATCAACCAAGGAGTGGCCTGCAGATCCTTGGATGTTCCTCTGGGGTTCTTTTTGACTTCCTGGATGATGCACCGGTTTGTTCTTGGAAAGGTTTTGGTAGGACAACCGCTCCTGGGTAGAGTGACTGTAGTCTTGAACCTTCTCCATTTGTTGACTGACAGTGGATCGGTGGAGTACCAGATCCTTAGAAATGGTTTTGTAACCCTTTCTAGACTGATGCACAGCAACTACTGCTTTTCTGAGGTCCTCAGAGATGTCTTTTGATCATGGCATAATGTGTTTCCACATAACCATGTGGTGAAGACCAAACTCAAAAAGTATCTGATCTTTTTATAGGTGGGGTCTCCCAAACTCACCCCTGAAGATCTACCTAATTACTTAAACACCTGATTCTAATTATTCCCTTTAATTGAGCTGATGCAACCAGGGGTCCACTTACTTTGCACATACCCTGACTCTTAAGTACTCATTGTTTGCCTAATGTATACATCGTTTTATTTCACAATACATGGAATTAGTTAATAGAAACCCTATTGGATATTTAGAAAAGGGCTGGTTTTGATTCATGAAGGCTATCATGGTACAACTAAGAAATTTCTGTAATTATCATTAGGGTTCATAAAATTTTCCTCACCACTGTGTAGACCATGTTGTATGCAGTACCTGTACTGCATGGGGTGGTGCTGATGCTGGGCCAATGTGTGTGGTAATATGATGCATGTTTATGTATGTGAATAAGCATATGTGTGTGTGAGAGAACAAGTGGTGTGACCTCCGACCTCTGTGAGGTCAGGTTGGAGGTATGTCCCTAAGCAAAGTCACTTTTTTTTTATTTTTTTAACAATAATCACCAATTACTTGGCTGTGACACTATATTAACCTACGGTCTCTTTTCATGTGATCGTGTTATTACAGGCGAACACATCAAGAGTTCTGTGCATTCATAGCTATAATAGCCTTCTATGGGCATTCTTATTACCATGTTGAATGGATATATCACAATCAGTTCTGAGCAGTGGAACAACTTGTGGTCTAGAGCACCCTTAAAATCATTGGGTTGGATCCAGATTTATGGTGGATGAACTGCACTGATGGAAGTGGACTTCCCTGCCCCCCTTCCCACAGCAGCCCCTCTAGCCTTTGAAAATGCTACACAGGAGTCAGGATACCCTGCTGAATAGGGTGAACTGTGGTTGGGAGGGAGGGGTAATCTCCCAAAATTGTGTGGAGGGACCTACCATGAGTGGAGCCCTTCCTTTCACAGAAGGCAGATTCTGGATCCAAGCCAGTTTTCAAAGGCAGCTGCACAGTAATCCAAACAAGAGGTTATCAGAGTACGGATAACTGTAGCTAGGCTATTTCTGTCCAGATAGGCCGATATACAAACTATGGCCCTAAGCTGATAAATGGTGCACTGAGACCACCTGTGCCTCCAATGATAATGTTGGATCCAAGACCACCACCAAACTATAAACCTAATTCTTTAGAGGGACTGCAACCCTCTCCAGAGCAAGTTGAATATCACTCATACAGGTAGAAGAACCACCCACTAACAACTGGATTGAGTCTCAGTTTATTGGCCTTCATCCAGTCCATTACCACTCCCAGGCACTGATTCAGAACACCCATTGCTTCACCTGGATGTGATGAAAAGCAGAAACAGAACTGAGTGCTATCTACATATTGCTATCAGTTCTTATGTCCAGATAAACTCCCCAAGCAGTTTTATGTAAATGTCAGACAGCATAGGGATACAACAGAGCCCTGTGGCACTTCTTAGAATAACTGCCAAAGCCAGAGCAATAATGCCCCAGCACCACCTTCTAGAATCAGCCATCTAAATAGGAATGGAACAGTGCAATGCAGTACTCCCAACACCCAGCCCAGATAGCCTACCCTGAAGGATATAATAGTTGATGATATAAAAAGCCTCTGAGATGTCCAAGAGAATCAAGTGAGTCACATTCCCCCTGTCTCTCTCTGAGCAAAGGTCATCCCAAAGGGTGACCAATGTAATTTCCATTCCAAAAACCTGAAGATCCACTCAAATGGTCTAGATAATCAGTTAAATTCAAGAATGTCTGGAGTTTGCTGCATTGGGGTTACTCTCTATCTATGAAGACAAAAATGAACATATTGGGCATAAAGAACTGCCAGCATTCTTCTGGTCTGCATCTTGAATAGAACTGGCAGCCAAATGGAAATGAGCACAGGACCCCTCACTTACTAACTGGAAGCAGAAACTATGCAGCATAGAGCTTATGGAGAAACTTACTAAGCAGGTCCAAGCTCAAAGGAATCAATCAAAACTTGATGCTTTCTACAATGTCTGTCACCCCTTTACAGAATATGCAATGCACAATATGTTGGCCCTACAACCCCCAATAAACACATGGGGAGCATTTGAAAGACTTACTAGGATGAATTAGATCGGGGTCCCCAATGTTTGTGGGCTGGTGGGCACATTTGGAAATTTGAAAGTGTCATGGGTGCTTTCACAAAACGGCTGCCATACATCCTATATACCAGATCACACTACACACACAAATCCCCCAGGAAAAACATACACACAACTCAGGCAAATCCCTAGCCAACCCCTCCAAACCCCCAAACACAGGAAAAATACACACTACACTACATCAAAAAACCCTTGCTCCCCACAACTTCCTTTATCCCCCCCCCCTCCTGCAGATGCTCCCTATCACCACCATCCAATATTACCTTTCCTTTTTTCTGGGTGGCCAGGGGAGCTTCAAAACAAAGCATTGGGTTGCAGCTGTTTGCCATTTTTTATTATCTGAGAATATCTCTAGAGCCCATGTGGGGTCCAGAGGCATTATTGTCATGTGTTTATTTCATATACAAATCAAAACATATGCCGCATCATCTGTAAAGGCCTTTGTTCAGATTATGGAAAAGAAACTAAATACAATTTGCTTTTATGAAGAACCATAAAGAAAATCTCCAAGCAGCCAATGGATTCCACCCATATTTTTGCCTGTAAAGTAAAGGGGGAAATATGTTAAAGTTACTACCCACTCGCTGTCAGCATCTAGACATAAACCTGTTAATTTTCCTTTCTTTTGTTTGTTTGTCTTTGTATTTGGAAACGTAATTAAAAAAATACAATTTTTAAAAAGGAAATAAAGATAGAATTGGAGGCTGGTTCTTCACTTTCCAGCATGCGATGCTCCCAGTTATTTTTTTATATCTAAAACAAAATTGAAAAATCAAGGGAGCCAGGAATACTGGCGGATGCTAAGGGAGGTCTCTGCAGGCATACTGGTGCTCATGGGCACCATGCTGGGGACTCGAGAACTAAATTCCCATAATCTCAACAATCAGAAATACTTTCCCTGAATGTACATATAAGCAACATCTTTTCAATGTGATACCTGTTTAGGTATTATTGTTGAATATATTATTGTTTAAAGGTGCAATCCTATGCATGTTTAGAAAGAAAAGTCCTACAATTCCCAGTATTCCCCAGCCAGTCATGCTGGCTAGGGAAGGCTGGGAGTTGTGGGACTTTTTTCTGTCTAAGCATGCATAGGATTGCACCCTAAGTAGTATGTGTGTGCATACACACAGACACACAACACAACACATTATAAGAGACATGGAGCTGCCGCTGCTCTCCATCTCTTTCCCAGTCTTCCCAGGAATGGGTAGTTTATCATACATATATGATGTGATGTCATCACAATGAACATTTTTCTGTCTTAGATCATAGGCTGTTGGATGCAGGAGGCACAGCATGAGGAAATTCCATCACACATTGTAATAAACTCAAGTCACAAGGAAGAGAGAGGAAGTCATGGATTGGTGGATGTTCCATGTCTCTTGTACTGTATAGCCTTTTGCTTAGGGATCAATAAAAAGGATAATAAACATGGGTGGGAGGAGCCAATGCCAAAGCATTCTTATTCTTATTTAAATAAATTGAGATTTATACCCCACGGTCTATGGGTATGTCACAGAGCATTTAAAAACAGTTAAAGTTGTGACTAATATGTAAGATAATGCCATATTGTTTAACTCAAAACCAGAAATACTGCAGAATTGCAACAACAACAAAAATACTGCCCAGTTTTTTTCACAAGTTGCTTACTATGCAACTTTAAAAAGGAGTGCAGTGACCATAATGTGCAAAGGAAAACAATATACCCATGGCAAAAGGGCAATGTTGTAATAAACGAAATATTGTTTGGATGAAAAATGACATACATGTCTTATTTTCTAATTTATAGTGCAACCTAGTGCATAGTGAAAACTAGTGCATAGTTTGCACACATGCTTTTTAAAAAACCACAAATTCATGAAATCCTGAAGGCAAAAACAGCTGCTTTATCCTGTTTGGTCATGGAGTCTGCCCACCTTGTGCCAATGTTCTTGTTACAGGGATATGTTTGTATAGATTCTATAGCTGCTGAGCTATCTTTGAATTTTTCTCATAAAAGGAAGGGAGAGAAAAATATCAGGCACAAAGTCCTTGTTGACAGAGCTGGCATTAAAATGCTGGCAAGAATACAAGGGAAGACTCAATCTATACAAGTCATCAGTTCTGGATGATATGCAGCAGGGGATCTTAAGGGAATTAATTAATGAACTTCCTTCATCAACTGACAATTAATTTTTGAGGAGACTTCAAGAATCATTGAGGTATTGATATGAAAAGCAAATGTGAGATAAATGCTATTTTTGGCAATGGGTAATAGTAAAAATTAAAACTATCAAAATGCAAACGAACAATTGTTGACTCATAGAAGGCATAACTGTAGTAAATATCAAATTTTTATTTAAGAATCTGATTTTTCATAGATGTCATATTCTATATTTAGTGTTAAATTAAAAACTAAATTAAAATGTTTTAAAATGGCATAGGTAACATAACTGCTAGAAAGGAAACATGAATGGGTTTGAGAAAATCTCTAGTTCATTTTGAACAAGAGAGGAATAGTGAAAAATCATAGCATTAAAGCAACATAAATTACTCCAGCATTTGACTGTCATTTAATATTTAAATATTAACTTTTGGCAGGAGCTTTTTATATATAATGCTTTAAAATTGTTGTAAGGAAAAGATTATGTTTCTCTGTATTATTTATGTACAGCAGTATAAGGTTTTTTAATTTTTAAAAGCCATATACATTTTATTCATTGAAACTATATCTCATGAGGATTTTTTTTTTTATTTGCCTGTAAACCTGCATGCTTCTGATTTCTTTGGGGAATATATACACATCATTGGATAATTTGATTTTAAGATAATTTCCTGTTAGACATGTAGACATGAGCGTGAACACATGGATTTCAGGAGAGGGATGTGAGGTGGAGCGTAGAATGCCAGATACCTGACATGATAGCTGTTTCCTTGAGTCCTTTGAAAGTCCCTCAGCAGCTGCTTCCTAGTAGGACTGGGAAATCTGTTGAAATGTGCAGCAACTGCTCTTTTGAGTCCTGTTTTTCTGTAAATTGTTCTGAAGTATGTTAGACATAATACACACAGAGTCAAATAAGAACCGGTTATATTCAAAATACGCAAGGTTACTCAGGCTAACTTTTCATCGTTCTGGAGCTGTGTGATGGAAGTCTAAAATATGTTTTAAACTGATGCGGCTTTAGAAGGTGCCAGGATGATTCTGTCCTGTCAGTGGTTTTATAGGGACACCTCTGGTTTAACAATGTATTTAGATTGCTATTTATTTGCAAAACTAGTGAAATGATGTATATTTTACTTTAAGCTACTTTATAGAACTCAAAACAATAATAAACCCTATTTCAATGAAAAAGGGAATTTTTTTTACACTACCAGTGTAGTGTAGTGGTGATAGTGATGGACTGGGAGCCGGGAGATCCAGGTTCTAGTCCCCACTCGGCCATGGAAGCTCACTGGGTGACTTTGGGCCAGTCACAGACTCTCAGCCCAACCTACCTCACAGGGTTTTGTTGTGATGATACAACGGAGAGGAGGAGGATAATGTAAGCCGCCTTGGGTTCCTTGCAAGAGGAAAAAAGGCGGGATATAAATGCAATAATTAATAAATAAATAAAAGTTAATATGCTTTGATTGTTTCTCTATATCTTCAAAATAGCCCTGTAAGGTAGAGAAGTAAATAATTTTCAGTCTTTTCAGACCCAAGCACCATAACCACATTTAATTTTTTACCTTCTATACCTATCTTCTATCTCCCACACTTCTCTTTTTGCTGCCCTTTCCACCTTTCTCCTCTCACTCTATTTTTTAATGGGCCAGTTCATGTGATTAAATAGGTGCAGTGCATGCTGATGTGCATTGGTGGCCATTTTGAATATTTACCACCCAGCCACGGCTTGTCATGTCATGCAAATCTAGGCAGCACAGTTTGTGCAAGGGTTAAACAAATCTCACATAACCGACGGTCGGTCCTAGGGTTATACAAGGGTTGTTTAATACTCACACAACCCTTGCCACCTGGGTTCGCACAACACGACAAGCTGTGTGTTGAATATTCAAATCCTGCCCAGCATGTGCAGACAGATGCCACAGCCCACTGTGGCATAAATAAGTGGGCTATTTTGATCATGCAAACTGGGTCACTTTCTATTTTTTCCTTTTCTTAAATAATTTTTAATAAAATAAACTGTTGATGTTATTACCTGTACCCATTTTTTTTAAATGATGGCATGCAGTGGTGTAGTGGTAAATTTTGAAGTGCAGGCACTTATCTTAATAATCTCCATAGCCACACCCCCAAGGAGAGTCCAAAAATCCAGGCAGTTCTGTTGATCCATTTCAATAAACCAATGTCAGGGCCAAGCTTCAGTACTGCAGTGGGCCTTGTTGGTCATACCCAGGATTTGATTAGAAGTAGCCTGGAAGGGCCTGGGCCTATTCAGCCTTTGGAATGTCAGAATCTGTGTGAGCTTATCTCTGTCCATGTTCTCAGAGCAGAACCAGTGAGAGTCACCCAACTCTAGGAATGTACGAAACACCTACCTGGCTCCGCGCTGGGTCATCCACAGTGGGGGGGGGGAGGCGCTCCATCCCTCCCCCCGGAATCCTCCCCAGCCAGCTCCCGCCATTTGTGTGGCTGCCTTTACCATGATAGGCTACGTAAATACTTACGTAGCCTATCACAGCAAAGAGCAGGGGCACAAATGGCATAGCGGCCGCCATTTGCGTCCCTGCTCTTTGCCATGATAGGTTACGTAAATACTTACATAGCCTATCACGGCTGCCTGCAAGGACACAAATGGCGGCCGCTACGACAGCCGCCATTTGCAGCCGCAGCAGCCCGGCCACGGCCAGCCGGGAGACCAGCTGGAGCTGCCACCGCCACTGCCGCCGGAGCCGCCGCCGCCGCATCCACCCCAGGTAAGCTCCGTCCCGGGGGGATGTGGCGGGGGGCAGGAGGCCGTTCCACCACAGATTCTGGACTCCTCACTGGAGTCCATGGCAGAATTCTCTGACATCCCTACCCAACTCCCTGTCCACCTGCTGGTCTGGCCTTGGCAGGCAGGGAGGTTGGAAGCTGTCTGTGAGAACCTGACAGAGGTGGGGTGGGGTTTGCAGAAGTGACGCCCAGATTGAAGCGTCATTGCTGGAGGACTGAGCAATGCTGTCCTGTTTAGACAGGGGCCTTGCTGAAAGGCTAAAGGCCCTTATCTGTCAAGGGATCTGGAGGGGGGTGTCCTACAGTCACGCCTTCCCTTTTAAGCTGATGCAAAGGTGAAGAGCCTTTGCTAGGAACATCTCATCTTCATTACCCAAAGCCTTCTCTGTTTGGATCTATCATCTGTTTGGATCTATCATCATTGGGTACCTGGGACAGATTAGGGATTCTGCTGGTGTACCGCCCACCCCGCTGCCCATCCTACTCCCTGCCTGAGCTGATGGAGGTGGTCTGAGACTTGGTGTTGAGGACCCCTAGGATGATGGTCCTGGGGGATCTCACCTTCCATGCTGAGACTGCTGTATCTGGGCAGCTCAGGACTTCATGGCCACCATGACAACCATGGGGCTGTCCCAACATGTCATCGGTCCAGCACATAAAAGGACACATCTTGATCTGTTTTTCTCAACTGGGCAGGAGGATGGTGATCTGAAAGTGGAGGAATTATCGTCTGTCCCTTTGTCATGGTCAGATCAGTTCCTTTGAGGTTTAGACTCTTGGCAGCTTTCCCCTCTGCAAGGGTGGGGGACCTACTAAAATGGTGTGCCCCTGGAGGCTAATGGATTCCGATGGATTCCAGAGGGCTCTGGAGGATTTTCCTGCTGGTATGCTGGTGTTCCTGTTGAAGCCCAGGTTGCTCTGTGGAATGCAGAGATGACTCGGGCAGTTGACACGATCATGCCCAAGCAGCCTCTCCCTCTGAGCAGAGCCTGGCCAGGTCCTTGGTATACACTTGAGTTAAGGGCAATGAAGCAAGAAGGGAGATGGCTAGAATGCAGGTGGAGGAAAACTCATGCTGAGTCTGACAGGACACAGGTAAGAGCTCACTATTGAGCCTACTCTGTGGCGGTGAGGGTGGCAAAGAGACATTTCTTTCCCACCAGCATTGCTCAGTGTCGCCCAGTGGAGCTTTTCCAAGTGGTTCAGGGTCTGTTACATTCTGGGCCAGGGAGAGAGACTGTGGAACCCTTGGTTGCACGCTGTGATGAGTTTGCACAGCACTTTGAAGATAAAGTTGCTCAGATTCTCCATGAATTGGACACCACAATTAATGCAGTTCCATTGCTAGAGGCGTTCAGAGCACTGTCTGGTCCAGTTTTATTGGATGAGTTTCAGTTATTGAGGCCTGAAGATGCGGACAAGGTGCTTGGCCAAGTCCAATTGGCTTGACCCTTGCCCTTCATGGCTTATTAAATCAAATAGGGAGGGGATATTCGGCTGGGTCCAGGAGGTTGTAAATTCCTCCTTGAGAGAGGGAGTGGTGCCGGCTGCTTTAAAAGAGGTGGTAATCAGACCACTCCTGAAAAAGCCTAACCTGGACCTGGAGGATGTTAACAATTATAGGCCAGTGGCCAACATCCCCTTCCTGGGCAAGGTGCTTGAGTGGGTGGTTGCAGGACAGCTCCAGGCACTCTTGAATGAAACGGATTATCTAGATCCATTTCAATCAGGCTTCAGGCCTGTCTTTGGAATGGAAACTGCCTTGGTTGACCTGTGGGATGACCTCTGCCGGGAGAGGGACAGGGGGAGTGCAACCCTCTTGATTCTCCTGGACCTCTCAGTGGCTTTCGATACCATTGACCATGGTATCCTTCTGGATAGGCCATCTGGGTTGGGAGTTGGAGGCACTGCACTGCAGTGGTTCTGCACCTACTTGGATGACCGATTCCAGAAGGTATGTGTGTGGGGGATTATTGTTCTGTGCATGGCAATTATGCCATGGGGTTCCACAGGGCTCTATTTTCTTCCCCATGCTGTTTAACATCTACATGAAACTGCTGGGGGAGGTTATCCGGAGATGTCGGCTGACGTGCCATCAATATGTGGATGACACCCAGCTCTACCTCTCTTTTTCATCAAACCCAGGTGAGGCGGTGGCTGTTCTGAATCAGGGCCTGGGCACGGCAATGGAGTGGATGAGGGCCAATAAACTGAAACCCAATCCAGGCAAGACAGAGGTACTGTTAGCAGGTGGTTCATCTGCCTGGCTAGGTGATAGTCAACCTGTTCTGGAGGGGGTTGCACTCCCCCTAAAGGATCAGGTTTGTAGTTTGGGGTGATCTGGATCCAGAACTGTCACTCGAGGCACAGGTGAACTTAGTGGCATGGAGCAGTTTTTATCAGCTTAAGCTGGTATACCAACTGTGCCCTTATCTGGACAGAGATAGCCTAGCTACAGTTATCCATGCTCTGTTAACTTCTCGTCTGGATTACTGCAATGGTTATACGTGGGGCTGCCTTTGAAAACAGTCCAAAAACTTCAGCTGATCCAAAATAGGGCAGCAAGATTGTTAACAGGGACTGGCCAACAAGCTCATATTATGCCAGTACTTTTCCAGCTGCACTGGCTGCCAGTCCATTTCCGGCACCGATTCAAAGTGCTGGTATTAAAGCCCTTAATGGCTTGGGGCCAGGTTATCTGAAGGATAGCCTCCTCTCATATGTGCCTGATCATCGTCAGCGGCCCTTCTCCATGAGCTGCCAAAGGAAGTGAGGTGGGTGGCTACTAGGAGGAGGGCTTTTTCTGCTGTGGCACCTCGGCTGTGGAATGATCTCCCTAGAGAGGTTTGCCTGGCACCTACACTGTATTCTTTCCAATGCCAGGTGAAGACCTTTTTATTTTCCCTGGCATTTTAGCATTTTAACTTTCTAGACTTTTAGCTTTGCTATTTTAAATCTATAAATCCCTGCATTGCTGCTAGGTTTTATTCTGGTTGTATTGTTATACTGTGGTTTTAATGTTTTATATATTTTATATTGTTTTATTGTGTGCTCTTTGGTTTTAATTTTTGCAAACTGCCCAGAGAGCTTTGGCTATTGGGCAGTATAGAAACAAAACAAAAAACAAACAAACAAATAAATAAAATCATTGTCTGGGCTTTTGAAGGCAATCTGCACATGGACTGGAACTTTGGATTGTTGAGGACTTGCCTTGAAAAGTACTGTGAAGCTTTTCATAGGTTTGGACTCTCATCGCTGTGGATTGTGTGTCTGATTGTAGTCAACTCAGTGTATGGCAGGCTGGATTTGATCTATGACTTTTGGACTTCCCTCTGCCAGAACTCATGCAGCGTGCAGTTGCCAGTGCGAAAGCGGTGGCCTGGAACTCCTTGCATGTGTGGGTATGCCTTCCCTTGATCTTGATGGGCCTTGACCATGTAGCCTAGAGTTATCAACAAAAGATTCAAAGTTGGACTCTCTATGGGTGTGAGTTGTTTTGTTTAGGCCTTTCAAGAAGTTATTCCCTGATTGCCTGCTGGGTTCATTCCAGAAATCATTCCCTTTCCATGTCCGGGGTTGAAGCCCCGTGAAAGGATTGTCTGGGTTAGGTACCCAGGAATCTAGAGTCCCTTCTCTTGTGTTCAGAACCGTGGAGATGGCAATGGAGAAACCATATTGAGAATCTCAGTCACGTTAGTAGTGTTTAGCTTTGGACTGTTCTGGAATTACATAGAGCCTATAGTACTGACCATTAGCTATATGATTTCTGAAGAGTGTAACTATTAAGCTTTTGCAGTGGGATTCCCTGCAATAAAGAAATCTTACTGATTTGGGTGCCCAGTGTCAGATTGCCTGCACATGTGTGCTGGGGGGATTGGGAAACCTGACAACCAATTCTAGCAGTTTTCATCTCCACCAAGAGCAGATCTTTTATAAAGCTATTGGCCTTAATTCAAGACCAAGCCACCTCAAAATACTTTGCATTACAACAGCGATAGTTCATGATATATTGTTGCTGGGAAAATTAATTCCCCTCCCCCTACTGTGAGAACTGCTTGCAACTAAAGGAAGCCTGAGGGGAGTGGCAGATGATGTCATCATTCCTGCTCATCAAAAAGTCCCAGCGCTTTGACCCTGTGTGCCCAGGATCTGGTACAGCAGTGATTGTATGACCATGGCTTTCTTCACATGGAGCTTTTGTCCTGCAACTGAGATTGCTGCATCACGGAAGTTTGTGGGCTCTTTACATGGCGCTGTGACCCTCCAGGGCATCTCCTGCACTAAATGCCCTTTGTTCCATTTTAAAATAGATCATAGATCACGAGCTATCAAATTACCATGTTGTGTTCCGCTTGAGTTTCCTCTGCGAAAAGAGGAAAAGTTCAAGAAGAGGAATGAGATCAATGAAAGGTAATGGAAGACTCAGATTTGGGGAGAAGGAGGGAGAAAGGGGAGGGGGGAAGGGGAGTTGTTGTGTTCCTGCATTTAAAATGGAAGCAGAAAGCCCCATTTTAAACACAGGATTTTAGGCTGGTGTTGAGATGCCCCTTGTTGTGAGTCATGAACCCCTAGTTGAAGATCCATAGGACAGAGTAACCACTCATTGACATAAGAACATAAAATGGATTAGACCAAATATCGATCATGTTTTCCACAGTGGGACAATCAGATTCCCCTGGTAGGGCATGAAGCCAATAGCCCCTCCTGTATTTGCCCCTTAGCATCTGGTGTTCAGTGCAAATTGCCACAGAACCTGGTTGTTCCATATAGCCATCATGAGCAGAATCAGTTGATAGGCTTATGCTCTGTGAATTTGTCTTTGAAAGACATCTATTATAATAGTTATAACTGCTACATAGTAAGAGCCATAGCTAACCTCACCTCCCATGTCCAAAATGAATACTCTGGCCATTAAGTGCAGCGTTTAACATCTAAAAAGAGCTACACGATACTCTGGGTAAAAGTGTGATCTAAACCTGATAGAAATTGCCGCTTCATCCTCATGAAGGATTATTTGTTCTGTAGAGGTAACGTTTTATCATTTAAATGATCTGTACTATAATGCTGGTAAGTGAAGCTGTAGAACCATCCAGAGCACAGGGGAAGAGACTAAACACCACCATCTACTTTGTCTCTATTGTTGCCTGGAGAACTGCACCAGCATGAGAGAGTCGAGCACGGGAAGGATCAGCTGCTGCAGGCTGTAATTACTGTTTTGCTGATTGCTATTTTCTAAACTTTGTATTCCTGGGGTATCTGTTTGCAGTTTGTAGTGTTTATTCATGACTTAATACATAGGAACGGTTTAGTTTATTTGGTTCTGGTTTTTTGCATTACTGATAAATACTAATTGATATTGTGTTGTAATGTTTGATTTTGCCTCTTTTGTAATTAATTTGAAATGTTATTATGTTAGTATTACTGAAAGAGCTGTTTATTATTGTAATGATATACTACTGTAATGATGTATTGGTATGCTTTTTTGTTTTTGTATTGCTGTTTTGTTAGTTGCTTTGGGCACTTTTTGTAGAAAAGCGGCATATAAATTAAACCATGATGATGATTGAACTAAAATATAATTGAATTAATAACAGCAGGATGTGAATTTGAGGGAAAAGGTGGGATAATGACAAAAATAAAAGACATAAGATGATAGATTTAGTGCAGTCAGTATACATTTAGCCCATATAAAGCAATGCAAGGATGTCGTGAAACATTAGGAAACATTTCCTAACAGCCATGTCTATTAGGCTGTACAATAACCTCTCAAGGGAAAGTATGAAGGGAGACCCCATCATTTGAATTTTTTAGAACAAAAACCGAAAATAACATTTGAAAAAGACAGAATAAGAAACAATTAACTTTGTAAGAAGTGTCCACTAATAGATACAATATATTTTCCCCATCTGTAATATGTATGAAATTGTGGCCCACAGGGATTACATCTTGTTATTTCTTTCTCATAATTAAAAAGTTGTATTCTCTTGTGCAGAAATACATTATGTACCCTGAAAAGTAATGAATTATTGGATTGTTTGGTGTGTGACTGAGTGGAGGAGCGCTCCAAAACTGCTCTTCCAAGTCTCTTCCAGCACATCTCCTAGGGCAAAAAGCAGACATTACTTTAACCCGCATCTAGCAGCTACGCCCTTATCATGTTTAATCTGCCATAGGCATGGGGCCCCAATGCAGATCGGGACCCTAGAGTGGGGGGTGCAGAGAAAGGGGCCACCCCTTTCTCCCCCATTACGGGTCCAATCTAGATTTAAAGTAACATCTGTTTTGGCCCTTAGACACTGCTATTCCTGTTGTATAAGACAAAATAGAAGATACTATTCCATACCCAGGTCACTCCCTAGCCAGAGCAATATATGTATCCTTCCCAGGTTTATGTGATCAGGTGTAGGACAGTAGACAACAGAAACACTTGTTACTTGTCTAAAATTAAGCTAGGGTTCATCAGTGCCAGTTTCCCATCTGCACATGTTTGCACAGCACCTAGCATAATGTTTGTGCCTTATGCAAGTCTTATAAGATTAAACTTATTCTCTGAATCTGGAGAAAAGGATGTAACTAATTGAATGCTGAGCCAAAGTATATTGCTCAGCTTTGCTGCCATGTTCACAGGGTATAAAGCAGGCGATTTTGAGCATTTTGGTGATTTGGGGTAGGGCATATCAACAGGTGCGAAGTGTTTACCCCACTCACTGCCTGCAGTGTTCATGTTCCCCACAGATACTAGGCAGAATTGCTTCAATACTTCCTAGTTCTTTTCTCCCCTGGAGTGAGGGCAGGAAGTGTTATTTATTACTCCTGCCCTCACTCTGAGGATACATGAAAATACCACGTATCTACATGGCATAAAGGGCAGAATTAGGAAGAAATGCTTCTTGCCTTCACTCTGACATTGTCTGGGTAGGGGAAAAATACCACGTACCTACATGGCATAAAGGGCAGAATTAGGAAGAAATGCTTCTTGCCTTCACTCTGACATTGTCTGGGTAGGGGAAAAAATACCTAGAACTGAAGAGATAACAAGCAGCAGCAATGGAGAGAACAATCACACCTGTCACCAGGAGTGAGGGAAAAATAAGCCACAGTAGCTTATTTCCCCTGCTGCATGCGGCAGTCACATGCAGAGGGAATTTGCATAATTACCTACACTGGTGCAGCTGTTGTGCAAACCTGCCAAGGGTGGCTAGTTGTCATGGTTAAAAAGCCACCCATGGGCTGTTGTAGGGTTCTGGGGTGGCTTGTTAACTTTGGCAACAAGCCACCCTCGCTGGGTTCACACAACGTGGCAAACTGCGTCGGTGATGGTCATTGTGCAAATCCCCTGGTGTGCAATTAGTACACACAGCATGGGAAATAAACCACTGTGGCTTATTTCATCCTCTGTGATCATGTGAGCATGGTCATTATAACCTTTCATCATAGGGGAGTTGCTCCAGACCCTTCATCATTTTAGTTGCCATTGTCTGCACCTTTTCCAACTCTACAATATCCTTTTTTACGTACGGTGACCAGAACTGCACAGTATTTGAAGTGTGGTTGCAGCATATATTTTTATAAGGGCAATATGATATTGGCAGTTGTATTTTCAGTTCCTTTTCTAATGATCACCAGTTGAATTTGCTATTAGTATGAGTGACTGAGTAAAAGATATTTGGAGTAACTACAAAATATAGAAATATATATGCACTATATGCAAGACTTACAAGTTATGAAAACAAAGACAAGAAACAATCACAACCATGCCCATTTTGTCTCAAAAATTTATAGTTGCTTTGTTGTGTGAAAGAACTCCCCCCGATGAGTGAAATGTCATTGTACAGTTACCTTCCTAAATTAAAATATCCTTTAATTAGATCAATACCTGCTTAAGTAATTTGCAGATCACATTATTAGATTTCCCTGTAAAGTTTTCTCTATGCTTCTATTATAATTTTTCTCACACTCTCAAGTGTGTAGGCATTGTACTTTCATATAAATATAATGAATGCATGAAAGAAATTAATTAAAATTAGCAGAGTATATCACTTTGTATATAACAGAATGGTAGCTGCATCTGGATGGTATTGATCACCCACACAGCACTACAATTCAACTAATTGGTGTACAAATTAAGCCAACATGAACTCGCTCAATATTGCCGGCCCAATAGAGGCTATGTGAATATAATTTTTCAAATTAGAGTTTTCTAGGAAACTGTGATTGATATACTGCTCTAGTAAAATTCTAACCATATGACATTCTAAGAGATGTTGAAGTATTCTCCCTCACCTAAAAACTGAAATTTCATACTGTGACTAGGCTGTGACATTGTTTTGATGCCAATATAAGTACATAAAAGTTTAATAGAATATTTTTCTTTAGATATATTGCAGAATTGATGCCTTCAGTGTTGTATAATGGCCCATCACATTTCATAATGATGCACCATTTTTAAGGAGCTTATAAAGGATGTATGAATATTATAAACAGCTTATAAAGAATTAATACATGAATATTAGAATGAATCAATAATAGATTGTTACAGACTTCAACAGGTTGTTCAAGCTGTGATTTATAACATCTTGTACTGATGTGCTTACAGCTGCCTATAACTCAATAACACACAATGGTCATGGCTGTTACATGCTTATAACAGCTATTCATCTTCTGTTGGCCTTTCATAAACTATTTATAAGCAGACCCTTAATATAAAGTGCAACCTAGATGTTCTCTTCCATCATTAGTTGCTAGTGCAGGCTCTTCTGACATATGATGAAACTTCTGAATCTAACCATTATGTAGCCAAAATATTATATCTTAAAATTGGGTTTCATTTATCCAAATACATCTTTGGAACCTTTATCTTGCAGGCTGAAATTTCATATTTCCACAGTTGTATAGGTGAACATCCTCCCCTAACCCCATGGTCCATATTCCTTAATATTAATATGAAGCTTCCTTATATATCACAGGTGAATTTAGCTCTACTTTGGCTTAGATCCAGAGATGTGCTGGCAGGACAGAATGAGCAGACAGTGACTCTCCTATCTCTCTTCACCCTGGCAGCTCCATAATCCCTCCAAAAATCTTCTTCTGAGGATTGAGAAACCCTCCTAAATGGGGTGAGTTGTGGCAAAAGGGGTTAAAAGGGGAGGTGTTTTTGTTTTTATATTTTTTTTACAAGGCTAGCACCATTTCTTAAGGAGTTCCTGTCTGTACATCACTGGTGATGTCATGATCGCATTGAATACATATGTACATATGTTCATATACTGGGTCAGACCATTGGTAGGTCTAGGCCAATATTATCTACTTTGACTGGCAATAATCAAAGTATCTGAGAACTTTTAAGTACAGATGCCAGGCATTGAATCTGGTAGCTTCCGTACAGAAAGCAGGTCTCTGCTACCAAGTTATTTTCCCTCCCATACTACCATGCTGTGTATGCATCACATCATTAAATCCCACATAATCAATCCATAAATGCTATTGTCACCTCAATGGAAAAAACAAAGGGGAAAATCCAACATCACGTGGACAAATGTCCGCTCACATGATTCAACATTTGCATCCTGTCATTATCCTGCAGATCCCTGCATCCCGCCCCCCCAAAAAAATCTGGTCTGTAGGGTCCCCCAACCCAATGAGAGCATGTGGGGGGCCAAAGAGGGCAGGGCGGTAATTTCCCTCTCTGTTTTGCTGATGGATGGAAGCAATTGTGCCAATGGGTGAACTTAATTGGATACCATCCAAGGGCACACTCCATGCTAGGTATCAGGTGGTATGCTTGGGGAGCTGTTTGGGCTCTGTCTCTCTCAAGTTTCACCAGCACTGATGCCTACTCTATGCCCCATGCCAGGCTTCATGGGGCATAGAGTAGGCATCAGTGATGGTGACACCATACTGCAGACTGTGGGTTATCAGGGTGACTTATTTTACGTAAATAACCCACAGTGGGTTGGAAAACAGCTCACAGATGACACACTAAGCCATCATGGGTTAAATAAACCATCATGGTTTATTTACCCCATTGTGGGTTCATGTGTCATCTGAACCCAGTCACTGAGTGCTTTTTAGCAGGGTAGTCTCTCTTGTTAAGTACGGTAGACAAGAATATGTAATTTAAGTACATTTAAGCATTCCAATGCTATAATTTGAATAACAATCTATCCCCTTGCGTAGATAAATCCCTTAATAAAGCTGTTCCAAAGTTTATACTATCTTTAATGTTGATACCCATCTCATGCCTTAGCCTCTTATACCAAACTACTAGGAGGATTTAAAGTATTCTAGGAGAA
This sequence comes from Heloderma suspectum, assembly GCF_057233095.1. Taxonomy (NCBI): domain Eukaryota; kingdom Metazoa; phylum Chordata; class Lepidosauria; order Squamata; family Helodermatidae; genus Heloderma; species Heloderma suspectum. The sequence goes on along the minus strand of NC_139460.1, from coordinate 71,233,705 downwards.
CTGGTGGCAGTGGGAAAGGGTCAACTTGTGAAAATCTTAATTATAGCAGCAGGGACTTTCTTAGGCCATGAAATATAAACATTTGCTAAAAATATGAAACCTCATATATGGAGTCATTTTCCCTGAAGCTGATGGTACCACTGGGAGAAAATACCCCACAATCATACATAAAGCAGAGCCACTGAAATCAACTGGACTTAAGTTCATCATGACTAGAAGTATGAGTAAGTCTAGCTCCAACCCAGTGTTTCCTATCATCCATAAGGGAGCAATCCTGTGGCCACCTAGACAGTGTCTAGACAGCCTTAGGATCTTTCAGTTTCTGGGAACCTCACTCCCATGGGAAGGTGAGGAAACTGCAGAAGTGTTGTTATTGGACAGCCAAAATTGGCTGTCTAGCTGCAAATGCAGGGCAGCTGGAGCATGGAGGAGAAGAACCTCTCTATGCTCTGCCTGCTCTGCACTGGATAGTCAGTTCAGAGGTGGCCAACTATCCCCACAGGATTGCGCCCTAAACCACATAAAACTTCTGAAAATGTAGCTTGAAATAAATACATTGTCTGCTCTATGTCTCAAGATCTAGATGTTTCTTTTCTTCAGTGGGTATTGTAACCTTTTGTAAGTTGACAAGACAAGATTAAAATAAATGATTTTTAAAAATACCATCAGAAGGCTTACAAGCAGGCACAAGGTATAAGGACCTGCTGAAACTGCCATCGCTATCTAAGCCAGGCTATCAGCAGGATGATGTTTTCACTAAATCCCCATTGCATGAAAATATTCAGTGCCCAGATCCAAGTGAAAAGCAGAAGCTATTTCTGGTTTCTGTGATCTGCTCCAGGTTTTGGGTGGAGCAGAATTATTTCATTCCACAAAATGCTGCAGAGGATAACTTGGCAGTTCTGCTTATCCCTAAGAAAGTTTCTCAGCTCCCCCGGTATTACTCCCGCCCCCACCCCATTACAAACAGAGGTCTATAGCAAAACAGAGACTAAATACTGGTGTTGTATAGTTTACGCTAATTGTCTTTTAATGATATCGTGTCTTCTAGTTACTCTGCAGTCATCTCTGAAGTTTAATAAACTCAAAACACTTAATTTTATTGCATTGAACTATTGATTATCTGTTTAACACTAAAAACAATGTGATCTGCTCCCTTTGCCTCAGCGACTTGAGTGAATTGTTTTAAAGATTTAAAGAAATGTACATTACATCAGAGAATCCTTAGGTACTATAAGTTATTTATTGTGTGTGGAAGACTCCTGACTATTTTCCAAAAATACACAAATGTTTAATCTTGGACTTAAAAAGGAATGGCATTTTATTGCTTCTCAACTGAACTGGATCTTCCCTTGGGCCTTGCACTACCATTTAGGTTTCTGTTCCTTGATTTTATTGCCAACATAAGCTTATTTAAAGGAATGACAAACAGGCTGTCTTCTTTGAAGGACAATTATTAAAACAACCTTCCCCCTTTTGAGTGTTTGTGCAAAGGAATTAAATTTGCAAGCATCCAAACTCTTGCAATAGTTAGTGAGCTTCTCCTTAGGCTGTTTTATTCTAATTGCCCCACAAGCACACACATTATATACTACAGACTGTAATTAGCAAACTTCCTTTCCCCTTAATTAGCGATCTTGTTGTTTTCCTGTGTATTCTTCCTTTTGTTGCCTGTATTTTAAACTTTAATTCAAAGTAAAATTCCATGTTAAAAAGAGAGACAATTTGTTATTTAGAATATGAATGAAGACAAAAGTATAGCAATCACACTGAAATACAAAATTAAGAATAAGAAAAAGCATTATTGCTCAGATCATGCACAGATTTCATTATGCACTAGTAATTAATTGCCAGAAAGTCTGCAAAGCAAAGAACATATAGTTCTTATTCAATAATGCATCATTCTTATGCATCATTCTGCTGGCACTACAGTCTGACCCAGGATGCTAGAAAACCACTGTGGGTTAGCTCCGCTATGCTTGACAGTATCCGATTGCTAATTGCAAAAGAGCAACTTTGCAAAGATGCTGAAATTATTTAGGGAAACAAGAGGCTTTCTCTTAGGCCTAAGACTTAGGCAAAGAGGAGATGTGGAAGGCATGTTGACCACCACACAGCCATTAAGAGCCTGAGCACATATTACAACCACCTGCATAGAGACACTACTGCTGCATGATGACTCATCCCTGCAACAGCCACAAATGCAGCATTGGTCATCACTTTATCTGGTGCCTGACAGGTACCATGTTTCCACACCAGCATCAGCTGCCTCCTGAAAGTGGTAGTATTGGCATGGGAACATTTTATGCCAGGCTGGCAGCAGAAAAATGACAGCCAGTGCTATATATGACAGTGTGTGTGTAGGTGTGTAAGCCTGCCGTTATTAAAAATGAGGGTGTGGAGCCTTTTGATAATATTCTATCTATTTTACTAGCCCATTTATGATATTCCCTCTCAATTTGCTATTTTTTTGAGAACACTGTGGTTTGTATTATTCCCTTAATAAGATTTCAATGCTCTTGCACATATTCAATGTTTAAGGGAAACCCATTGTTAGAAGAGTTTGCAGCTAGACCAAAAGTGTACAGTAGTGAGTCATATGCAAAATAGACAGGACATTTGACATAAATCTACACAGAGGCATTTCCAATCTTACCTTTTATTGACAAGCATCTTAAAGCCCTGTCTTAAAATCCATGTCACTGTCACTTCAGATTAGTTAAGTGCATATCTGTTTAATTCCAGATTCATGCATTTCAAATGAGTTGTTGCAAAGGAATACAAAGTCCTAGTGGGCAGCTTAACCATTATGGTATATCAAAGTTATATTGGGTTTTGTGAGTCTCTCTGTGTGTGTTTTCATAACAGTTATACTGTCATGAGTTCCCCCAGAAAATGGGGGGAATGATGAAAATTCTTTAATTTCCTCATACACTTTATTCAATCAATTTTAGTCGGTAGTGTAGATGTGCCTGTTAGTTGTTGATTTTGTGCTTTTAATACCTGAATTGTGGGCAACATATATTAAAGAAAAGGTGGACTGTTTTAAAGGGTGGATCAGGGTTGTTGTTTTTCCAAGTTTGCTTTGTTCTGCTTTAAAACAGGAACACACATAACTTTGCTGTGAACATAGTATGGATAGCTGTTAATTGATATTTTATGTGTAACTCTTTTAGCAAATCATTTGTAAATATTTTAATGGATCTCAGATGCATGAAGCTGTAGTAAAAATGTAACCTAAAAGCCATTGTATGTGTCTTAAGCAGCACATAGTATCGTAAGAGCTGCGCATGCCTGGAATGAGCAGACAGTAACCCTAAGATAAGGTTGCCAAGCAAACTGCTAGCAACCAATCAAAGTGACACGCTGGCTGAGGAATGCAAGCTGAGGTAATAAAACTGTAACGCAGGGGTTGCCCAGGGTCGACTCTGCTTTTGAGCGTGAGCTCCTTTGTCGAACTGTTTGCAAACAATAAAATCGAGTTGGACCCAGCCTGAAGTTGACTCTCCTCTTTGGGGCAAATTGGACTAGCCTCCAGGGGGCGAAACTAGCATTTTGTGCAACAAACTGGCGAGTAAGTCAGGAGTCCCTTGGACCACCCTGGGGTCAAACAACAGAACCGGCAAAGGTGCCTGTGGGGCGCGCCGGACCGCCTTTGAGGTCTGCCACGGCACCAGAGAACGGGGGTCGGGACACCCAGGAGATTAAAGGCGTGGACTCCATTGATTGAGTCAACCAGGCTGAACGGGTCTGAAGAGACGGCACTAGGGTGCTGGGCAGAGTAAGTATTTGATTTCCCTTCTGTCTTTCTGTTTGAGTTGCCTTCGGAGCGTCTGAGGTTTGTCAGACTCTGTGTAAACGTCTGAGGTTTGTCAGACTCCGTGTAAGTGTCGGAGGTTTGTCAGGCTCCGTGTATGGTTTCAAATAGAGGTAGGCACAATGGAGGCGGGTAGCTCCCATTTAGAAAGCTCTGCCACTCCCTTGGGATGCATGCTAAAGAACTTTAGCAAAGTCAAGTGTCTGAGGTTTGTCAGACTCCGTGTACTAAGATGTCGAAAGGCAAGCTGGTTACACTCTGTCAATTGGAATGGCCAGCATTTGGAATTAGTTGGCCAGACATAGGATCCTTTGGTGTAAATCTTGTAAATGCTGTATATAAAAATGTGGTGAATAATGGGCAATGGGATCAATTCGCCTATATTGATGGTTGGTTGAATTGGTGCGGAAAGAATCCCCCTTAGTTACAGAAGTATAAATGTGTAAATGTGTTACTGGCAAAGGACCACAGGGGCAAGAGACCCCGGGTGGTGTCTGAATCAAGTAGTAAGAAATAAATTTGCCTCAGGGAAAGTGAGGTTATCAGCATTTGGATGAGTGCCAACCAAAATCCACTGAAGGCGATAAAAGGTTGAATATAAAGTTCAATATTGTAAAGTCATGATGGTATGCTCCGAGGTAAAGCCCAAAGCCCCTGTTCTCCCTGATTCAAGCCCCACGGAAGGAGCTTGAAGACTGGGAGACCCTGCCCAAGGTGCCCTGAGCTCCCCCCCCCGGTCTTATTTGGTCTGTTAGGTTGGGAGGAGAGGTTGTTGGGAGAGGGAGGGGGCCCTCCAGAGACAGTTTGTCTGCCACCGTATCCAAGTTTGTTAGAAGAAGCAAAAGCAGTTGAAAAACGTTGCAACTTCTGAAGAAAGAGATTTGTTTGACGTCTTAAAGACTGTGGCAAAATCAAGAAACAAAGACAGAACAAGTTCTTAAAATATCAGGGTCTGTGTAAGCTTATCTCTGTCAGCCTACTCAGAGCAGAGCCAAGGGGGACTTGCCTAACCCCCCTTCGCTGTGGCTGGTTTAGCCTTAGCAAGCAGAGAGGCTGGAAGGTGTCTGTGAGGACCTGACAAAAGAGTGAGATTTGTAAAAAAAAACAAGAAAAGCATCACAGCTGAAAAGCTGAGCAGCACTGCTCTGTTCTTATCTGTGGAGGAATCTAGAAGAGGTGTAAGGTTACACCTTCCCCATTCGAACTGATGAAGAGACACAGAGCTTTTGTTAAAAACATCCCTTCTTTATGGCCCAAAGCCTTCTTTGTTAGAGGCACTCTGCACATAGACTGGAACTTTGGACAGTTAAAGACTTGCCATAAAAAGTACTGTGAGGCTTGTCATAGCCTTAAACTCCCGTTGTTGTAGATTGTGTGTTTGTTTGTGATCAGCTCAGTGTACAGTTTGATTTGTGATTTCAACACTCAGATAAAAAGCTGCATTTGACTGAAAGAACTGGGTATATTTAGCCTTGAGAAGAGAAGACTGAGAGGAGATCTGATAGCACTCTTCAAGTACTTAAAAGGTTGTCCCAGAGAGGAAGGCCAGGATCTCTTCTCGAGCATCCCAGAGTGCAGGACACGGAATAATAGGCTCAAGTGACAGGAAGCTGGATTCCAGCTGAACATCAAGAGAAACGTCCTAACTGTTAGAGCAATATGACAATGGAACCCATTACCTAGGGAGGTGGTGGGCTCTCCCACACTGGAGACGAGGCTGGACAGCCATCTGTCAGGGATGCTCTGATTTGGATTCCTGCAGTGAGCAGGGGGTTGGACTCGATGGCCTTGTAAGCCCCTTCCAACCCTACTATTCTATGATTCTATGATTTCCAAGGCTTTGATTTCATTTACCCTAATGAAGCATACAGATACAAATTGCTAGAGATTCACAGACTACAAAGGAAACAGCCTTCAAAAAGTTCAAAGAGAAACTACGAAAGTTAGTTTCCCTTTAAAAAGGGGGGCAGCAAATTCTCTTAACTTAAGAGGTGAGAGGGAAAGAGTCCCCCACTCTCCTGTGATACTTCTAAGCCCAGCTGTGTTTCTGAAGCCTAAGAAAGTTCCTGCCCCATGTGTTCCAGCTCTTTCTCAAAATCTGAACTGTTCTGACATTCCATTTGCTCAGAGGCAAACCTGACACTCTGCCAAAACTCATGCAGTGTGGAGTTGCCGATGCAAAAATGGTGGCTTGGAACTCTTTGCATGTATGAGAATGCCCTTCCCTTGATTTTGATGGGCCCTGACCATGCAGTCAGAGGAGCTGTATAATTGTTAGATCTGCTCCACCATGCCCTACGATGCAAAACAAATGTTTTCCAGTCATGGTGTTAGATTTTGATGATATGAAAAAAAGTATAAAAGAAGGCAGAAGAAAGTAGCAGACAAAAAGGCTTAAAGAAGAAAGAGAGCTTATCCCAAATGTGTGTCATTAAGATTAGTAAGAAGATCTAAGCAAGTGAGTCTCTGTCAAAGCAATGGCAAACAGCCTAACTTGCAGAGAAGACAAAGAGTTAAAACTGGTGCATGGCACAGAGAATTTGAAACATGATCTGCAGAACAGGCAAGCCAAAAGATAAGTGTGCCTGTTACAAGAGGGAGGCTATAGTAGCCATAAAAAGGGGTGAAGCTCCCATATGAAGCTTTAACAAGAATATTACCCACTAGAAGTAGGCAATTAAAATAAAAAAGGCTTTTCTTAAATTGAAGCAAGCCTTAATATCACCGCCTGCTTTAGCCTTATCAGACCCCAGATCATGAAGTTTTTAGAGCTATGGTGCACATGAGAGCACATGAAAAGAGTGCCATTTCTGAAAAAAGGAAAAGGCAATGCTGGCAGCCACCATGGGCGGAGATATAAACCACGGCTTGAGAGCACAGAAGCGACCAGAGGGGGGGGGGGCAGAAAAGGAAAGGGCCGACCGGGGCTCAATAAATGTGCGTATTGTCAAGAGAAGAGACACTAAAAAGATTTTCCAGAGTTGAAAGAGAAGAGAAAAGAAACTCACCCTGAAGGCTGCCAAACGCGGGCAGGATCCTCTGGGGTTGGGGGGGAGTCTAGCTGAAGGGCCACCACCCTACAAACAAACGCTCGGGAGAATCCCAAGGTAAAAGTAAGGGTTGGTGGCAAGGACTGTGAGGCCCTAGTAGATACTGAAGCCACATTTTCTATGATCCCTATGAAGCCCCCCGGCGAGAGAAAGTGGAAAGCATGTAACTATAAAAGGAATTAAAGGGAAAAAAAACAAACTAAATTGCCCATGTGTAAGCCCCTCCTCACGAAGACTGGAAATAACATACTGGAATATGCCTTTGTAGTTTCATCTGCATACCTGGTTGCCCTCTTGGGGTGGGACTTGTTAACAAAACTGCAAGCTAAAATCTTCTTCCGTGATAATCAGATTGTAGTACAGCTGCCAGCAATGCAGGGCTCAAATTATCAAATGGCCCTTCAAGCAATCAAGATTGTGTCAGAGGCCAAAGGGACTGAGATTTCAGAGAATGTTGATCCATGTGTGTGGGCAGACAGAACCCCTGCCTGAGCAAATGCATAACACCAGTTAAAATCTTCTTTAAAAAGGGAGAGCCCTGTGTGCGTGAGGCAGTATCCTCTGAAGAAAGCCACCTGTGCAGGCTTGAAGCCGCTCATTGAGAAGTTCAAAAATTATGGTTAGCTAATAAAGGGATCATCCCCCTTTAACACCCCGATTTTGGGTGCGCCCGAGGCAGATAGCACCTCCTTCAGGTTAGACCAAGACCTGAGAATAGTGGCTGACTGCCCTTTGTGCCTCAAAAATGATTCAAGGATGTTTGAGCCCCCAGCTCAAATGAGAAGTCGCCCATGCGCTTACTATCCTTTTCAGAGATTTCAAATTGACTTTTCAGAGTTGCCCCAGACTCATGGCTATCGGTACCTGCTAGTAATGATAAAAGCAATTGACTGCACCGCACAGACAGTAGCCAAGATCCTGTTAAAAAGTAATCCCTAAGCTCTTGTTACCTAAAAAGAATGAATCAAATCAGGGGCCCCATTTTGTTGGACAAGTGACGCAAGTAGTGGCCCAGGCATAACAAACTAACTAGAAGCTACACCCCCCTTGGAAACCTCAATCCACAAGTCAAGTTGAGAAGATGAACCGCACCTTAAAGACAATGCTCATTAGAATTTGTTTAAAGATTAAGTTGAAAGGCCACAGGCCTTGCCAATCACCTTGACTCCAGTATGGTGCACCCCCAAGGGAAGTATTAAATTGACACCTTTTAAACGTTCCATAAGTGCCCACCTCAGATATTACCTATGGCTGATAGCTTAAATGTGAATTTAGAAGTAAGAGTTTTAAGATTCAAGATTGTGTTACTGCCTTGCAGTCTGTTTTGTTTTCACAGGTTTGCGACACCGCACCAATCCTGGCCTTTAGATGCTCCAGTGCATAATCTCAGTCCCAGCGATTGGGTGCTAATCCAGTCCTAGAAAGATGAACCACCTACCAAGAAGCAGAAAGGTCTGTTTCAGATCCTACTTACCACTCCCATTGCTATGAAAGTCGCCAAAGAAAAGAAGTGGATTCATCACACTGAATAAAGGCATCACCTGCACCAGAGAGGGTCACACCGGAAGCTGACCCACCTGAAGGTCACCGTTGGAATAATGAACCCCTGAAAGGACTCAAGTAGCTCTACAGAAAGGGGGCGCTCTTGTTTCAAGGGTTCCTGATGAACGGAACAAAACTGAGTTCCAAAAGTTCAAAAAAAAAGTGTTTTTGTTGTCAACATTCTAGTAGCTAGAACAAAGGCGTCCTAGGCCTCACTTGCTGTTTAGAGAAAACCATCAATGCCACAGCAATAATAGTTTGCGCCTTTAAGTGCATAGTCCACTGCGGGACCAAAGAGAGTATAAATTTGAGAAAAGCCTTTTGAGGGGGGAATTGTAGTAAAAATGTAACCTAAAAGCCATTGTATGTGTCTTAAGCAGCACGTAGTATCGTAAGAGCTGCGCATGCCTGGAATGAGCAGACAGTAACCCTAAGATAAGGTTGCCAAGCAAACTGCTAGCAACCAATCAAAGTGACACGCTGGCTGAGGAATGCAAGCTGAGGTAATAAAACTGTAACGCAGGGGTTGCCCAGGGTCGACTCTGCTTTTGAGCGTGAGCTCCTTTGTCGAACTGTTTGCAAACAATAAAATCGAGTTGGACCCAGCCTGAAGTTGACTCTCCTCTTTGGGGCAAATTGGACTAGCCTCCAGGGGGCGAAACTAGCATTTTGTGCAACAAAGCATATATGCTGGACTTACTTTTTATGGTTTTGACGTCAACTCTAAACTCTTAATGTCTGACATGTGCTCTATGTTTCTTGCTCATTGAAACAGTTTTACAGATCCCAAAGGCCAAACAATATAACTCACCAAGTCATGTTTGCCGTCTTGCTACATTATGCTATGTATGTAACATACTGCTACTGTGTGAAAATGTAGCAGAAAATCAGGATAGCCATATCCAAATCAGGATAATATATCTCAGATTTGGGGACAGACACACTAACAGAGAGAAACAATGATTAGGTAGGTTTGTCAATAGCAATAGAATTTGATCATTGTTATCTTCCTACTCAACAAGTCAGATTCAGCTGCTGCTAAGTTAGCGTGGTTATGTAAGGTGGCAGGGTTCAATGAGTGAGACACTGGCAAAGGCTGGGCAAGGCAAGGCGAAGGCAGAGTGAGTCTGTAGCAGGGAAGATGGGAGCAATCTTTGCCCTTTTGTTGCAGTCGAAGGAAGGAGGCCTGATTTGGAAGTGTCTTTTGTGTCCATAGGCCTGGGGACTCCTGGAAATAAAAATCTGAATTCAAACAAAGCTTAGAAGATGTAGCGTTTATTTTATTACTCCTTCCTAACATAGAGGGTTTAATCACATGGAGCTTTTATCTTACAATTGAAATTGCTCCTTCACAGAAGTTTGCAGGCTCTTTAAATGATGCTGTGACCCTCCTGCACTAAATGGCCTTTGTTCCATTTTTAAATAGATCGCAGATAATGAGCTATCAAATTACCCCCTTGTGTTCCGCTTCAATTTCCTCTGTGAAAAGAGTTAAAGCGGAAAGAAGAGAAGCAAGATCAATGGAAGATAATGGAAGACAGATAAGGGGAGAAAGCGGGGGAGGAAGCGCACGTAAAGGGAGTCAGTTGTGATCCTGCATTTAAAACCGAAGCAGAAAGCCCCATTTTAAATGCAGGATTTTAGGCTGGTGTAGAAATGCCTGAGATGCTGTGGTGGCTTAGTGGTTAAGATGCTGAACTGCAGACTGGAAGGTCGGCAGGTCAGCAGTTTGAGACCCAAGTGCTGCGTGAGGGAGTGAGCTCCCGTCTTCAGTCCCAGCTTCTGCCAACCTAGCAGTTCGAAAGCAAGAAATTGCAAGTAGATAAATAGGTACCGCCTCGGCGGGAAAGGTAACAGCATTCCGTGCACCTCGGTGTTCAGTCATGCCGGCCACGTGACCACGGAAGCGTCTTTGGACAGCGCTGGCTCTTCGGCTTAGAAACGGGGATGAGCACCACACCCTAGAGTCGGACACGACTGGTTGGGGACACCTTTACCTTTACCTTTTAGAAATGCCTGAAGCCACAGGCAGACTAGCTCTTGTTTTGCCCATCTAGTATAAACCCTGCAGTGGACTGTGTGTGTTTAGCCGAAGGCATTCAGAAATCCTGACCTGGCTCAAGGAACAGATCTACCACAAACATTACAGTGCCTAATAGTGTGAAAATGCTTTCATGTCCAACCTTGGCCTATTCCATGTTTTGGTGACTTTTGTATGTCTGGTGGATCTTTTTGCAATTCCTGTTTCTGATGGTACACAGGCAGAGGCCTGGTATACTTGAAATCCTCAGCTTTCAAGGTTAATGACTCCAGCATGCTTGAATCCTGTTAGGCTATGAACGTTTCTAGATGCTATGTCATAGATGTACAAGTCTAAACAGCCCCAGAACATTTAATTTCTCAGAAAGTATCCTAATGGATTATCCAGTCTTTTTACAAGCTCCAAGGTATTAGAATACTGGAGTGCTCTTAATATGAGGAGTGGTCAGAGTGGTTGGTGAGTGTCAACTTTTGCCCGGCATACTCCTTTGCAGTAGGAAAAAGGCATCTGGCTATCCAAGTGTTCTCTCTATTTCCCACAATAAACAGCCACTTGCTGTATAGCCCTAAGCCTGTTTTCTAGCCTGCCATTGTTCTTGCACTTTTCCTACTGTGCACTTTTCCAGCATCAAACTATATATAGCAGTAGAGATTCTTTCTTTAAATGCATTTCTGCCCCAACCATATGTACTTTGTGTGTGTGTGTGTATGTGTGCACACGTGAATAAGTGAGTTTTTAAAGTACAATTTAAAGTGTGTGCAATTCCCAGTCAGCCTCTAATATCTAGTAACCTTGGCTGGTAGAAATCTGGAATGCTGGGAGAGCTTTTGCACTTTATAGCCTCTCCCCCTGCCTGGAGCAGGGAATAAATGGGAATGTCAGTGCAGGCAAACTTTCCATGCAACATTGGGGTAGTGTCCTGCTGCAGTTACAGATGGCAAACTAGTTGGCCCATAATACAGCTCTATCCTAGTATTTAATAGATAATAGGTAAATCAATTAGGTGGCTTAAAACAAATGAGCTGTGTTACCCTCTGTGAAGAAAATAGAAACCAACCTGTACAGGTTATGTGGTTTATGAAGGAATGTTTTTGCTAAGCACAAACATTACAATCAGAAGTGGAATGTGGCATTACTCTACTGACAACAACTTTTATATTTATTTCAGTAGGGAGCTAAGACATTTTGTGCATACATTTGCATGAGCAGATTGAAATGAATAGGGCCTATTAGATGTGCAGAAGACCCTATCTTTATATCAGCTTCAGAACTGTACAAACATCTAGATATTTCATTTATTTATTGGACCTTGATAGTTACATGTCTAGCAAAAGGCAACTGCAACATCTGGAAAAGCCCTGCATAGCCTTGTAGATTAGCAGAGACAAACACAATATTCCATTTTAAGTGCTCCAGATAACACTTATTTTATTATCAATCTTCACACAGTTCAGCAAAGTAAATATGTGCAAATGTTGTTAGAACAAAGTTCTAGAAGTTCAGATATGGGGTTGTATTCAGATTGAGGCATACTTGGAGCAGACCCATTGAAACCAATGAAACTCAAATTAGCCATGAGTAACTCCAAGTATGACCAAATCTGGGTCTAAGTGATATATTTTGGGGGTACATTCAAACTTGCCTTTGCCTGCATGTTTTGTGAAAGGATCATCCATAAGGGGAATGTGCTAGAATACTGAACATGTATTGTTTTATGAATGCATGTAGCAATTATACTACCACCACCATGAGAAACATTCTGATAGGTCTCACTGGATAACATTCTTCCTCTCAGTCTGCTTATAGCATCTGTTATTAACAGTTCATTTTGTCATGGAATTAAGTTGTAAGCCACATCTGAATAAATCAACATCAAACTGTAATAGGTGAGCTCTCCTTAATCTAAGCAGCTTCACAGCATAAAGGAAGAATTTTCTTTTCTGTTTGTAGCATTTAATTCCAAAGGGACTGATGTGATTGCTTTTCCAGACTCGTTTTAAGAACCATTGGCCATGTGAAATAAACAGACATGTGAACACAGTGTTTTTACAGGGAAGGATGACATTTAAATTGCTATTGATCTGTAGAAAGTTCAGTTTGCATAAAAGACTAGGGATAAAAGATAAGTTATTTGCTTTGAGTGTTCAAACAGTTTTAGATATGGAGTAAAATTTTAATGGGGGTAGTGGTTAAAATCCTGCCCCAACAAGTGCCTCTGGTTTATGTTGTTTAGAAAGGTATATTGTTAGATTAGAATTATAATGACATTCATGACAATCAAATCGGGAAAACTTCACAACTGGTTTTATAATATTAAAGAGCTAAATATAAATGTAATGGAAGTTCTGAATGCTCTATAAGGCCCAAGTGCATTGGATTTAGAAGCTTATCTGGGTGTGCCTCCAAGTCTTAACCATTGCACAATGTAATGTCTTCAAATATTCTCCCAGTTCCAGACTTAGTGAGGAGCTGTGTTTCACAATGGTTTGAGAACTTAACATTGGCCCTTTGAAAATAGTATGAAAGAACAAAACAACACCCAGCTATTTTAAATCTGATAATCTCAGTTTAGTAGAATGCCCATACCCTCATCTATTGCATTGTTTCAAGAGGACAAACAGCTTGTCAACCTTTTGCCCACATCATTCATGCATCTTACCTTTAGGTGTTTCTTCTGTAAGCATGAAAAGACTAAGCTGAATTTAGAACAATTATGGATATAGCTAGAAACTTGAATGGACTAAATCCCAGATTCTAAAGGCCTTGTCTTAATACACCCTGAAATATCTGATTGAAGGATGAAGCAATTACACTACTTTACACTGTAAAATGAGGAAATTCTGTGTGACTCATCCATTTTGTCAATGTTACAGAATGAAACTGACTAGCTAATGAGATGTTAATAGGTGCAGTAATTTTAAAGTAAAGAGTGTTTCCACATCTACATTTACTTCACATCTGGCTCACACAGAAACATAGGGCCACTCTGACATTTCCTTGCTGAGCTCATCCTAGAACATAAGTTGAGATAATCTCCAGTTAGCATGAAGAAACTACAGGGAGTTAATTATGAAAAAAGAGCTCAGCAAATGACACCACTGTGGCAATTCCAATAATAGGTCCTCAGGTGACATACCTTCAATAAACCCGTTGCTTAAAATTTATACACAGATACAATTTATGCAATTTGCATGAGAATTTACAACCACAAAGCTGTGTTATCTGAAACACTTTGGATCTGAAACAGCCCTGGCAACTTCCCAGATGCCTGGAGGTTACAGGTAATTTGCATATTGATTTACATAACCATTTAAATTTCAGAATGACCCTGTTCTGCCAGAGAAATACACTAATAAAAAACAGAAATAGAGGCCTGTGGACTAGTTTGATACTTTTCTGAGCTTCCTTCAATTTAATCTACTTTATTTCTCTATCCCAGGTTACAAATGTATGTCCATAGCATTATGTTTATTCATTTTTTAAAAGTCTGAAATACTGTCTTTGCCTTTATGTGTAGCCCTTAAATGCTACATCTTCAGTCTGTCTCTTGTATTCATCTGCAAATTCTGTCCAGAACATCACTTGCACAAGTTTACACAACTGTAATATCATTGTGTCTATCTTTCCCTGAATGGCTTTACTTTTGTGTGTGTGTGTGTGTGTGTGTGGAGAGAGAGAGAGAGAGAGAGAGGGAGGGAGGGAGAGAGGGAGGGAGAAAGTGAAAGAGGGAGTGGCAGAGGGCCTTTTCTACATTATGGAAAAATCCCATAGCCTTACCTGGGCTTTCTACTTCCATTTCTGTGGCACGATTAAGACAGGCTTGGTTAGACAACAAACACTTGAAGTGGAATTGAAAATGCCCTTTCTCAGCAGCCTTACTGGGGCTTCCTATATTTTCAATGAAACAGCGTTATCTAGTGGCCGAATTATAGCACTATGCAGGCATTACCCATTAGCGATATCTCACATTTAAAAAAAATTCTAGCTTATCTCCAATCTTTTTGAAAGCTGGATAAATGCGGGAAAGCATGGAAGACATCCTGGAGGTTGCCAGCATCATGTAAAGGTCTCACAAACTTCCATGAATGGCCAATCATGAGCGTGTAATAAATCACTTGTGTAGAGACACCCAGAGAGAGATTGACCTCCATTCATCCTGTGGAGAGTGTCACATGTTACTGTGCTGATTTCTGTAGGGGAAATGGCTCTACTAATGGCACAATTGATGCTTTCTATTTGTTTTAACTGTCACATGTGAGGGGGGCGGATTTTAGGAAGGGAGCAGCTGGTGAAGGAAGGATTAAATATTTCTCCTTCCCACAAATATGGTTGCAATCCAGATAAGGACTCTGCATACTTACTTCAGAGTAAATAAGAGCAAGAGAGGGAGTTGCATGCTACCTAATTAACACAATGCATAGTTTGTCTCACAGCCATAAAGCTCATTGGGTGACCCCAGGCCAGTCAATCACTGTCAGCCTAAGCTTCTTCAAAGGGTTGTTGTGAAGATAAGATGTGCGTGTGGGAGTATAATGCTCTAAGCTCCTTACAGGAAGGACAGGATAAAAGAATATAATAAAATTATTACATAACCATATTCACTTTTTGAAAACTTGTAGGAGTGCAACAACACATCTTTTTGTCAAGTCTGGAAACCTAAATAATATTTTCAGCAGTTCCTCATCTAGTGTTAGCTGCATTGCTTTAAAGCTATTATTTATACGAGGCAATGATCTTTCATTATTCCTTCCTTCCATAGAAAACAATAAGAAACTATTTATAATCACATTATTTAACACCCCCCCCCCAGTTAATTAAAATACTGCTCTATAGCTGAACAAACACGTGCTATCATTCTGTCAAGACAAAGGAAGGGAATATATATCCATGGTTGACAAGACAGGTCAAAGAGAGCAAGCACCAAACTGCAACGGCAGGAATGTTTCTAATAATTACGTTCAAACTCAGCAATGTGAGCTGTTGGCCATGTCCATCTATTGTAAAAAGCAGTGGTTTGATTATTAATTTATTCCAGACAGATGTGCCAATCCCACCAGGAGGCATAGCCCTGCAGAAGGTAGAAGCTGGTGTCTATGCATGCATCCCTAAGTGGATGAGGAAAGAGCTGCATATGTAAATGAATGCTGCACATGCAGCTCACCCACCAGTCCAGTTGCTGGAGCCCCAATTAGGAAATCAACTATGATCATTTCTACATGAGGCTTTTAGTGCATGCTCATGATTGGTCACTCACTGACATGGTCAACCTCCAGGGCGTCTCCTATAGTTTTGGACCTTTATCTTGCTTTTTAAAAGATCAGAGGTAATGCAGTATTTAAATGTAAATCTGCTTTAATGGTCATGTGAAATTGCACTGTTCTGCTATAACCACAGCACCATGAGGTAAATATAGGGTGGCTCCATATGGTAAGCTACTCCATCAAGGAAGAAGAGAAGATACCTTAGGCTAGTCTTCCCCCCCCGCTCTGCCTAAGCTACCTTGCAGGGTTGTTCTATTATGGAAGGAGACATGTATGCTGCTCTGAGCTCTTTGGAAGAACGGCAAGATAAACATGTAATATGGAGTTACATATTCTGGGTGATCCTCTCTCTGACTGAGTAAATTGGGTCTCTGCTACCGCAGTGGAGTCAGCAGGATGAAGAGAAAAAGAAAAAAAGCATAGCAAATTCTTACAAAGCATCCCCCCTCTCAGCATTCCCTCCCCCCATTCCACCCAAGTCCTAGACCAAGCAGAGAGAGGCAGCAAATTCTGAGGAGATGGTGAAGAGGCTGTGGAGAACTTGCCGAGAAAGACACTCCACCCAAAACAGCCCGTGTCAGCCTGCAGAAGCCCCAGTAAACTGTGGGATAAAAAGCCTGGTGTGGTGAAGCCCTATAGCACCCCAGCCATTGGGAAGGGACAGAGGATTTAATATTTCCTGCTCATTCCTCACCTGAAACAGCTGATATGTGCTGTCATATATTATCTGGTCTTGCTCATGCACACATGTGCAGCTTGCAGCCAGAGAGTATGGATCAAATTCTGAAATTTCTCAGTTTTTTAGACCAGCTTACAGCTTAAAGCAAAGGTAGTAAAAAGGCAGACTGATAAAACTGTTATGTCAGTTTTCTAGGCATTTCTAGAAATGTCATAGCAACTGAATGCTGAACTATATAATTTTCATTAAAAATGGTTTTGAAGTATTATGATCCCTTCTACCTCCTTTTCTCCAAAACATTTCTTAAGAAGCTATCATTCAATGTAGATAAGGAAGAGTCAGCCTTACTGAAGTTTTTCTGTAAAGGATAACTCTACATGAAAGGCCATCATAGAAAGTGAAGTGGAAGAAATAGTGCCAAGGAAGAAATAGAAAATGGGGAAGATGAGAAGGATATTGGAGGGGGGGCGGAGGTAGGAAATGTGAAGGAAAAAAAATGCCTTCATGCAAACAATGGGTTGGACCCAGCCTTAGTCATACTTACAGTAGACCCATTGAAATCAATGAGACTTTAGTCAGCCATGACTATCTGTCAGGGTGGAAACTGAGCCCATAGAGCCCCAGAGCAGTTCTGATTCTGAGGAAGAACAGCAACTCGTGGGAGAGGAGCTTGCTCATCTCTCACAGGCACAGCAGCAGGGAGAGATTCCTCCTGCCTAGGGTTGGCGGAGAATTTCTCCCCGAAACTTCGGGGGGCCGAGCACCAACGTGTTCGGCCCCCCGAACAAGTTTCGGGGAGAAATCCTCCGCACCCTCCCCCGCACCCCCCCCGGGACGGGACTTACCTTCGCCGAATATCCCTCCCGGCGGCGGGTCCGGCCGGCGGTTCGGCAGGTGTTCGAGCGGGGCGGGAGCGGCAGCCGGTCTTTCGACCGGCTGCCGCCGCCGCCATTGCAATGAAAGAAAAAAAAAAAAACAACGCCCCCTGATAGGCTACGTGACGATTAACGTAGCCTAGATTTGCAAAGTCAGCCGTGATAGGCTACGTCAATCGTCACGTAGCCTATCACGGGTGACTTAAAAAAAAAAAGTGTGTACGGATAATGGCGGCCCCCATAGGGAGCCGCCATTCCCGTTCCTTATTTGGTCGCTGTAGTCTACGTAAAGATTTACGTAGACTACGGCGAAAATAAGGGCAACACTATTAAGGAACTAAATAAGGAACGCGAATGGCGGCTCCCTATGGGGGCCGCCATTTGCGTACGCGCTTTTTTTTTTTTAAGTCACCCGTGATAGGCTACGTGACGATTGACGTAGCCTATCACGGCTGACTTTGCAGATCTAGCCGTGATAGGCTACGTGAATCGTCACGTAGCCTATCAGTGGACGTTTTTGTTTTTTTTTTAAACTTTCGCGTTCGCGGCCGGGCGAGGCGGGAAGCCTCCCCCCCCCGGCCTGAACTTCACGGGGGGACCAGCGAAGCGCCTCCCCCCCACCGCGAACGTCCTTCGAGGACAGGTAAGTGACTTTCGTCCACCCCTACTCCTGCCTGCATTCCTGAGAGAGATAGTGACCCTGGCAGTGAGAGAGCGGGGGAGGGGGCCTTGCTGGATGCTCGGCGCAGATGCAGGGAGCAGCGCCAGATGGAGGACACCAAGAGGAGACGCTCTGCCCTCTTGGCACTAAAACAACAATCGCGTCCTGAGGACCCAAGGGTAAGAGGGAGGACCTCTCCATAGCCCATAAGTTCAGAGTCTTCCTGCCCTCCTCCTTCATACGGGGACCAATGCCTTACCTGGAGCTTAGGCTACTCTGCTAACTACCCCAGTGCAGTTCCTTGCTTAGTCGCTGGTGATTAGCATCTGAAAGAGTCATTAAGCTGTAAAAGGAATAAAGCCTTGGAAAGAATCCTCCTTGTCTGAGACCAGAGTTGGCTATTGGAGGGGACAGCAAGAGGCAGCTAGGGCGCTCCTGACACTTTCTTAAATCCTGATAATTTAATGGGTCTGCTCCATGTAAATCTGGATCCAACCAATAATGCCATGCAAAATAATGTTGTGAATGATCTGTGTGTGTGTGCCGAATTGTGTTTTGTAGAAAGGTGGAGGCAGATAGTATAGAAACAGGTATGAATTTGACACATCTGTTGAAGTCTATGGTAAAGATTAATAGTAAGAAGGAAATACTTCAGAAAAATCTAGCCAACATCATTTTTTCTCCTCTAGAAGTGACTGAATCAACAGAATCTTTATATTGCTCCCTATCTAGTTGTGATGACTTACAGTTAACATTCCAGGATAATACTGCTATATTCTGAAAGCTTACTCAGCAGTAGTAACCTAAGGTGAATACATGGCGTGTGTTCTTATGGGGTCAGTGTGAGCTGAAAATGCTTCATACTATATTATCATCAATATTACTAGATGGGGAATACCACCAAATTAAAACAGGGCTAGAATGACCTTGCAGTAAGTGACAAACACCTTTATTATAACCGTTCACAAGTGGCAATAAGTAATGGGACCTGCAGAGGTGGCCATCAAATATAAGTAATTAACCGAGGCAAGGCAGAGAAAAGATGCATCAGGCTGGGAAGTGGGCCAAGAAACAAGGAATCAAATCAGCAAAGGCCTCCTTGTAGAACCTATAGTAAAAGCATTCTTGTTTATGGCATTACCTGATGAAGAATAGCTGTATTCTTGATAGGTGGATGAATTTCACCAGTTCACTTTCAGATATATATTTTCAGATAATCTTTGTGAACCACCCAGAGAGCTTCATCTATTTTGGGGGGGGGGGTATAGAAATGGAATGAATGAAAGAATGAATTAATGAATAAATAAATAAATATGTTTTGTAGCTTGGCCCAGTCCTACATTCCACTTCTCCTATCTTTCAAATCTACATGTAGAAAGTATATAATTCATTGTGGAAATGGCACATGTACTGTTTGAACTTGCCACAGCTTTCCATTCTTTTCATCTGTGCAGGCCTATTTTTTTTTCCATTTTGTGCATATTTAAACACTAGGCATTTGTGCCCCCACCACTGGAATGAAGAGATGAGTCACATCTTTGGGTGAAAGGGTCACAACTTTATTGAACAGCATCAAGGATCTGCAACAGGAATAAATTTGGATGTGTGCAGGCATCTCATAGTGGATTCAGAGCTGGGTGATCTCACTTTGGCTCAAGACATCAGATCCAGCAGGACCTGATCTGGGCTTTCTTCACCTGCCCACCATGAAAGCAGGTGGTGGTGGTGGGGGCCACTCCAGTCTATCTCCTGGCCACTCCAGTCTATCTCCTCTGGTCTGTGTTTGATGGTCTAGAGGCCTACAAGAGCCAAGGGCTGCCCTTCTCCTGCCATCCCCTCAAGCTGGCCAGCAATGAGAGGTAGGATGAGCTAGCGACCCTTCACCTCCAAGTTGTCCCAGGGTAACCTATTTATATCATGGGGTTCCCACACTACCTGCTGAAGGGCGTTGTTGTTCAGTCGTTCAGTCGTGTCCGACTCTTTGTGACCCCATGGACCATAGCACGCCAGGCCTTCCTGTCCTGCGCTCTCTCCCGGAGCATGCACAAGTCCATATTCATTGCATCAGTGATGCTATCTAGCCATCTCATCCTCTGCCGTCCCCTTCTCCTTTTGCCTTCAGTCTTTCCCAGCATCAGGGTCTTTTCCAGAGAGTTTTCTCTTCGCATTAGGTGGCCAAAATATTTGAGCTTCACCTTCAGTATCTGTCCTTCCAATGAGCACTCAGGGTTGATTTCCTTTAGGATTGACTGATTTGACCTCCTTGCAGTCCAGGGGACTCGTAAGAGTCTTCTCCAGCACCACAGTTCGAAAGCATCCATTCTTCGGCACTCAGCCTTCCTTATAGTCCAGCTCTCAAAGCCATATGTTGCTACTGGGAAAACCATAGCTTTGATTAGACGGACCTTTGTCGGCAAGGTGATGTCTCTGCTTCTTACTATGCTGTCTAGGTTTGCCATAGCTTTCCTCCCAAGGAGCAAGCGTCTTTTAATTTCATGGCTACAGTCGCCGTCTGCGGTGATCTTGGAGCCCAAGAAAATAAAATCTGTCATTGCTTCCATTTCTTCCCCTTCCATATGCCAGGAAGTGATGGGGCCAGATGCCATGATCTTTGTTTTTTTAATGTTGAGTTTCAAACCAGCTTTTGCACTCTCCTCTTTCACCCTCATCAAGAGGCTCTTGAGATCCTCTTCGCTTTCTGCCATTAGGGTGGTATCATCTGCATATCTGAGGTTGTTGATAATTCTCCCGGCAATCTTAATTCCGACCTGTGATTCATCCAACCCGGCGTTTCCCATGATGTACTCTGCATATAAGTTAAATAAGCAGGGCGACAATATGCAGCCTTGTCGTACTCTTTTCCCAATTTTGAACCAATCAGTTGTTCCATGTCTGGTTCTTACTGTTGCTTCTTGACCCTCGTACAGGTTTCTCAGGAGACAGGTAAGGTGGTCTGGTACCCCCATCTCTTTCAGAATTTGCCACAGTTTGTTGTGATCCACACAATCAAAGGCTTTAGCATAGTCAATGAAGCAGAAATAGACGTTTTTCTGGAATTCTCTTGCTTTCTCCATGATCCAGCAAAAGTTGGCGATTTGATCTCTAGTTCCTCTGCCTCTTTGAAACCCAGCTTGTACTTCCGGTAGTTCTTGGTTCCCATACTGCTGAAGCCTAGCTTGTAGGATTTTGAGCATAACCTTGCTAACATGTGAAATGAGCACAATTGTACGGTAGTTTGAACACTCTTTGGCGTTGCCCTTTCTTGGAATTGGACTGTAAACTGACCTTTTCCAGTCTTGTGGCCACTGTTGAGTGTTCCAAATTTGTTGGCATATTGAGTGCAGCACTTTAACAGCATCATCTTTTAGGATTTTAAATAGCTCAGCCAAATTAGAAAAAGCCACTTGGATTACAACCACCAAGGTAACTCAAGACTGTGAAGTATGAGGAAAAGATGCATTCAAGTAGCCAGTTAGGGCACATCAAAGCAATTCCTACTCAGCTGCTGGAATGGGTCAGTAGGTAGTCCTACATTGCTGCCCAAGCTAGATGGGTGGGTAGCCATGGGAAGAACGAGGAGGCTGTAGGGTGGGGGAGGTTGCTTGAAGAAGGTGCACCTCCTGAATGGTCCTGAATGGTCCCTGTGTATCACAGGGACCATTCCCTTGTTGTGCCAAGATACCAGTGTTTCCTCTGTCGTGTCTTCCCTCTGCCCAAGGTGTGAACAGCATAGGTTGTTCCTCCCTGCATGTTGTTATCATTCTCCATATGATTGTATAAACATTCCCTGTGTGCACTGGTGGCAAGAAAAATAGCTGCATTTATTTTAAAACAAGGCACAGAGGGAGCAAAATCCCCCAAGGGTTTGGGAGTGTGCTTTTGCATTAAAACAGTGCATGTTTTAAAACACACCTTGTTTTAAAGCAAAAATTCAGCCTTTTCCTTGCAGCTGCTGAATTGCCGCTGAAATTCTGCAGCAATTTTGGTGGTAGTAGGGTGTGTGTGTGGCCCCTCTGAGTAGGAACATAGGAGCAAAGGAAGCTGCCTTATACTGAGTCAGACCATTGGCCCATCTAGCCCAGTATTGTCAACACTGACAGCTCTCCAGGGCTTCAGGCAGGATTCTTTCCTTGCCCTACCTGGAGAAGTTGGGGATCGAACCTGGGACCTTCTGCATGCAAAGCAGGGTCTCTCTCTCACTGAGCTATGGCCCCTCCCTGTAGTGTTTGAAAATTGGCCGCTGGACTCTGAAATTGCCCACCCATGGTTTACCCAAATGAAGAACACACATGGAAATGATAGGAACAGAAAACTACAGCAAACTATGCATATGTTGTATTTCAGATGGAGACACTGATGACTTCATATGGGGCTGCTTATATGGTGCCACAGCAATAGAGCAAATTGCCTGCTTAGCTTTCCCCTGGTTCAGACTAAGTCTTTTGTAGATACTTGCCTATATGGCAGCCTTCAGTTGTCACTTCTGCACATTTGATACAGGGCTGGGTCTGCAAAAGGAGCCTGGTTCCTGCCCCTTGCCCGATCCACAGCAATGATTTCTGTGATGACTGTTACTGTTAGGAAATACACTACCAGGGTCTTTGATCACACGTGTCTACAAACACAGATCTGTGCATGTGTTCTCAAATGGGTGTAAAAATAGTAGGATCTAGGATCTAGGGCAGAGATCCCAGTTTTTTTCTGGTGCACACATGGCAGATCATGCACTCTGCTTGACTCAAATGGGGAAATTAGCTCAAGAACACATTTTGTACTTTAAACTTGTAAACCACTTTTTAGGCCTGTAAAGTGATCAAATAAATAAACTCAGAGCATATCAGTTCCATTTTACCACAAATGTTTATAGAAATAGCTGATTAGTATATTGCTCCCTAACACTAGACCATCAGGCTATTCCTAACAACAGGGAGATAGAAACAGAAGACGGATGCATGGAGTCACAGTTCACCAAATAAGGGTGCTTGAGAAATGGTGAGGCAGTATTCAGGGGCCTAAGTGCAACAGAGTAAACTTGAGTTTCAATTATACTAGGTTGGACATGGGAGGGGCAGAATGAATAGAGTTTGAGCAATATCAGGAGAAAGAAAAAGAAAGGAAGTCTGAGTGGGTATATTTATCTGTTTCAGAGGAAGGAGAACACAGTGAATTTCACTTCCTCCTGGTTGTTCACCCTCACTTGGAAATTCACAGTAAGCAGTGATTCTCCTAGGTCTTCAGGGCCTCTGGTCACTAGTGCACACTAGTGCATTAAGAACCCCAGTTTACAAGGAACAGAAAACCTCCTTCTGTACAATGGCCTTCATTCCTATGTTAGCAGACCAAGGCTGATGTAGGTGATGTTAGGGAACTGACAGCAGGCAAAGATTTTATTAGGAATCCCTGAGGTCCTCCATGATGTGAAGTGCAGTTCAAAAACAGAATTTGGACGGAGGACAAGAAAATGGTGTCTCTCCCTGGGCCCTGGCTTGAGGAAATTAACAAACATGGAAGAGGCAAGGAAAGGAAGCTAGCTAAATGTTGGATGTGCCTCACTTGAGATCCTGCCACAACTGAGCCAAATGCCCTCAGCTCTTAGCCTGGCCACAGGAAGAGTAAACCACTGAGCCTATAGTTGACAGTTCTTAATATTCATGCTACTGCTTACTGTCTGTCACTGAGAAATGGCTTCCTGCAGTTCTGAGTGTAACAGAAGAATGAGTGGAGCAATGATTGACATCAGAGGCCAGAATGGAATGATGAGTGGCCTTAGCATTAGATGGAAAAGTCAGTTAGTGAGCAGGATCAGAGAAAGGGTGTGGGTTAGAAGCAAGGAGTTATTGAAAGTAGAGATATGTTGGGTTACTAGAACCATTATTTATTGCCATTTATCAGATTCCTGCTTGTTCTGTGTCTTTTCCCCTTCTGTTCTGATCATCAAAGTTCTGGGTGTTTCAAAGCTTCCATCCTTGATAAAAGGGGAGGGTCTGTAGCTCAGTGGTAGAGCATGTGCTTTGCATGCAGAAGGCCCCAGGTTCAATCCCTAGCAACTCCAAGTATGGCAGGAAAGATGCTAGCCTGAAACTGTGGAGAGCCACCACAATTCAGTGTGGACAATACTGGGCTAGATGGACCAGTAGTCTCACTATCGGTATAAGGCAGCTTCCTAATGTTGCTATCCTACTTTATCCCAAAATTCCAATTCTCACACTTTCTGAATTCACCAATTAAAACCCCACAACTTTGCCAACAAACTGTGATGCATCTAGGATGCATCCCTACAAGGCCCTGGCCCCTAGAGGTCCCTGAGCCCAGCCTTTCCCTAATATTTCCCCAGAATACCAGCTGCTACCACCTACGGTTTTGCAGAGAGCAGTAGGACTCTCCTCTTCATATCCATGGTGGTGTATTTCAAAGCTAGCACATAGGGGGAAAGGTGCCTACCTTAGAATTCACCAGACCAGAACACAGGTAGTTAAAAGAGGAAAAATATATTTCTTTATGTAACAGGTCAATATTTAGAACAGGCACTCATCTGATAAATAGTAATAAATAATGGCTCTAATAACTTAACATAATATCTCTGCTTTCATTCCTTTCCCTCTCTTCTAACCCACATCCTCACCCTATTCAGGCGATTGAGAGAATGTAGGATTGGGAACCCTGATAAAGGGCCCCTGATTTCAGTGAGAGTTCTACTTATGCTTAAGAAAACGCACAAAGAACTCCCATTCAGACTATGCCATTTAAAATGCAAGGTCTGAATTGAGTGGGTTGGAGCTGGCATGCACAGAGATGTAGGAGGCAGGGCCAGTGTGTATGGCCTCATCCCAGTATATACTTTGAGCCTTCATGTGTTCTCTTGACCACCTGCATAGGGCTGAATGGGGGATAAATTGTGAAGCAGATGTTCTTGGTGGGGGGGGGACACAGGAAGATGGGAGATAGAACATAGCATAACAGCCGGAGCTCCCACCCTAAACAACTACCCTTTTGCACATTACATTGGGCAGTACCCTACTCTGCTGGTGCTAACAGAAATGACTGCTAGCTCAGCAGGAACTAGCAGTTCCTGAAACAACCAAAATGAGTGGAGATGTTAATCTCTGGAATAGGGCAGGTCAGTGCAGCTCACAGAAGGGAGCTCTGCTGACCAATCCCATTCCAGAAATGAGCATTTCCATTCATTTCTGGGGCTGTTTCAAGGACTGCTAGTTCTTGTTGTGCCAGTGGAACTGACAGTTAGCACAACAGACCTAGCTGAGGTCGTTGTCGTTGTCGTGTCGTGTCCAGACCAAACTCCGTTCTGCCAAAATGTAGCCATCGCCACACCACTGAGCTGCGGTTCAATCAGGTGGTAGAAGGATTAGCCGGCACAATGCACTGTTACCAGGGTACACCCGATTGTATAACAATCTTCGAGGGGGCTCCTTCCGTGTACCCTGCTAGCTGAGGTACAGTGGCAATAGAGGATACTGCCCATTGTATGATTCTTCACTAATATATGTATATATAAGATACACGCAAACACATGTGAACGTGTTATATTTTTTCCTGGTACAAAATTCTCTCCAGTTGTTAACAATTTCTCTTGAGCCCTCGTCCCTTAAAAGCTCAGTCTAGTTTTGTTCAATAAATTACAAGGACCCATGCTCTGAAGAACCTCCTCTGCATCTGCAGTTGGTTTAATCCTTCAAAGCCATGCCAGCTTCATTGACTGACCCTTTGAAAAACAGCCTGCAGAAACTGCAAGGACAATCTCATGTTTTTCTTATTGGGCACAATTCCAAGACTGCGGAAAAGACAAAGACAAAAACACATCCTCTTGTATGGGTTGCACACTGACCTAGAGGCAGCAAGTTTTAACCAATGCCACTATATTTTCTGTGGCTCTACATTTTACATGCTAAATTATTTAACGTGCTATGTATCATCTGTGATAATGTAATTTATTCTCTCTTATTTTTACACACATTGTGTAATAAACAAATTAAGCCTTGGGATGTACTAAAGCATGAAAGAAAATAATACATGTTCCAAGGGGCAGAGTTTTGAGCCTATTTGCACACATGAAGCTCTATTTGCTCATTTCGATTACTTTCGAGTCACAGCATTGTAGCTTGCAGCAATACAATCAACAGTCTTCTCAATACATAGTCTCAAACATAATCTGTAATAAATAGTACATTCACTATCCCAACCCCCATTACAACTTTTCCTGCTGTTCCTGCTCTTGGTTTATAAAATCTTGAGAGGCATGGAGAAATTTATCTGTCCAAAAGCTATGAATGGGGGTCATACACCCAGAGATTACAGGGTGGGTTATAGGGGATTATAAAGAGAGTCTGAACAGATGTTATGGGTACCATGCTATTTTATGGTTACCACCAGAATGGCTACCTGGTGATAATATTTGAAAATACTCATCTAGTGATGCCCCCCTCACCATGTGACTCTCCCACGTTATCTTGCAAGGCTGCCTGCTCTGATTTCATGCTCCTGCTCCATGTTCCCAGTGGCCTTTGCAGGCTATAGATAGACTTATTACATGAAATATGAGTTGTGTGTAAACTAGGGATGTCGGAGAATTTCTCCACGAATCTCCGGGAGGCTGAATGCCAACGCATTTGGCCCCCTGAAATTGGTGGAGAAACGGTCCGCCCCCCACCGGGATGGGACTTACCTTTGTCGAATGTCCCTGGCGGCGGCGGCTCCTGGCAGCAGTTCAGCAGCAGTGGCCGGTCTTCTGACCGGCCACCGCCGCCACCATTTCCAAGTAAAACAACAACAACAACAACAAACATGATAGGCTACGTAAAGATTTACGTAGCCTATCACGGCTAGATTTTCAAAAAACACCGTGATAGGCTACATAAATGTTTATGTAGCCTATCACGGCTGACTTTGGGGGAAAAAAAAAAGCGCGTATGCAAATGGTGGCACCCATGGGCGCCGTCATTTGCGTTCCTTATTTGGGCACGTGTAGTCTACGTAAATGTTTACGTAGACTACACGTGCCCAAATAGGGAACGCAAATGGCGGCACCCATGGGCGACGCCATTTGTGTACGCGTTTTTTTTCCCCAAAGTCAGCTGTGATAGGCTACGTAAACATTTACGTAGCCTATCACGGCTGACTGCAGGGACACAAACGGCGGTGGCTATGGCCGCCGCCATTTGCGCCCTGGCAGGAGACGTGATTCGCGGCCGGAGGGACAGGGCGCCTCCCCCCCCGGCCAGAATTTCGGCAGGGAGGGACGGAGCGCCTCGCCCCCACCACGAAGCAAGCTGCGGGACCAAGTAAGGGACTTTCGTCCATCCCTAGTGTAAACTACTTGCAGCTGTTACTATCAGGATAGTTGTTGCTTTCAACAGGGTGGCATCCCTAATAATAACATGAGCTTTAACTCAAAGACAGACAAAACCAAATACATCTGAATACACCAGGGGTGGGCAGAAGGTAGTTCTCCAGATGTTTTGGACTTCAACTCTCAGAAGCTCTGCCAGCATGGCCAACAGTCAGGAATGCTTGGAGTTGAAGTCCAAGATTTACTTTTGGCCTACCACTGGTATACACTATGAAAAACAACACTATGATTATGATTAAGGATTAGAAAAATGCATGAGAGATAGGATAACAAGGACAGTGATAGCCAAATGTATAGGTGTAATGTTTGTGGAGTCTTCCAAGCAATTCCAATAGATTCATGGGCCTGCAAGTTTCAGAAAAACTTCGAATTCTGCAGTTGAATTTTGTTTTAGGTGAAACTTTAGGGCAACTTCTCTAAAGACTTGTTTTTACATTATCCAGGTGGGGTGTGAGTAGGGATGTACGAAAGTGACTTACCTTTCGCGGATTATGTTGATGGTGGGGGGGGAGGCATTCTGTCCCTCCCCCTGGAATCCTGCCCAGGGGGGGAGGCACTCTGTTCCTCCCCCCCCAGAATCCTTGAATGGACGGCTGTGCTCCGCGGCAGCTCTGCGGAGCAGCTGGCCAGGCCCGGCCGGCCAGGCCAGAGCCGTCTGCAGCCGGATTTCCAGCCGTGGAGGGCTCTGGGTAAAAAAACAAACAAACAAACAAAAACAACACGTACGGAAATGGTGGAAGCTGCCATTTGCGTTCCTTCTTTTTACCGTCTTAATCTACGTAAATATTTATGTAGACTATGACGGTGAAAATCAAGGGGAATGCAAATAGCGTAGCGGGCGCCATTTGCGTCCCCTTTTGATTCCCCTTTTTAGCCTACATAAAGATTTACGTAGGCTAAAACGGTGAATGAAAAAGGGACGCAAATAGTGCCCACTACGCTATTTATGTTCCCCTTGATTTTCGCCGTCATAGTCTACGTAAATATTTACGTAGATTAAGATGGCCAAAAAGAAGGAATGCAAATGGCGGCGGCTGTAGCCGCCGCCATTTGCGTACGCGTTTTTTTTTTAAACCCATCCCCAACAATGATAGGCTACGTAAAGATTTACGTAGCCTATCACGTCTTTTTTTTCTTTCTTTTTTAAACCTAGCCATGATAGGCTACGTAAATCTTTACGTAGCCTATCACGTCTTTGTCTTTTTTTTTTTTTCACAAGCCTGGAAATGGCGGCGGCCGGTTGGAAGACTGGCTGCCGCCGCCACCTTCGCCAGAGCCGCCGCCGGAGCCTCCGCCACCCGGAAGATCCGCCCCAGGTAAGTCTCATCCTGGGGGGATCCACGGGGTGGCGGGGGGGTGGCAGGCCGTTCCGCCACAGATTTTGGGGGGCTGAATGCACTGGCATTTGGCCTCACTGAGATCCGTGGCAGAATTCTCTGACATCCCTAGGTGAGAGTCTGTTTGTCATGCTGCTTTGGGATAGAATGAGCAAGGTTTTATAAGGCTGGAATGAAATTTCCACTCCAGTTTCCTAAAAATACCACACTGTGGAAACAGAGGCTAATTCTCTACTGATTTGGTGGTGGAGGGTGGGGAAGAGAAATTTCAATGATTTTTTGGTGGGGGAGACTTTATTTAACCTTACAGAGATGCAAGGTTCACTCTGCAGCTTTCCACCAGATGCACTTTTAGGAAGTGTGGACAATGGGAAGCTGTGGATAAAACCTCGCAACACGTCCCACTGGCAGCAATTCTAGGAATGCCATGGTGACATGACTCCAGACACCACAGGCTGAATCACCAGTGGTACCAACAGAGGTGACACCAGGCCCAAGCATCGCTACAGGACTGGAGACCCCTGAACCAGAGATGCTGGAGTCAACCCAGCCAGACACTCTTGAGCTTGGACTAAAAACTAAGCTCCCAAGCCCAGCTCCAGTAACTGGTCAGCACACCCACCTCCAAGAGCTTGACAGCCCATGGAACCAGTGTGCCAACACAGGCAGCCCTCCTGGCATTAGCTCTGGAAGAGATGAAGAAGGCCAGAGGCCTGGCCTTTTAAGGCTTTCCACTTTGCAAGGAAGGGATGAAGTCTGTGAGGGGGTTGGGATGTTAAGGCATAAAAGATTTCAGTCTGGTCTCAGACCATGTTGGAGCAAGTTACCCACCAGCTGCTTTGTTCTACTGTCCCCTATGGGTTCCTCCTTGGGATCAGAACAGGACACTTGGGAACAATGTGAAGTTGCATTTCCTGGAATGCTCTGGGAGTGAGTTGACATGATGTGTCACTCCCAAGAGATGCCAGGAAGTGTGGCTGATGGGAAGTTGCAGAGTTGCACACTCTTGCTACTGTGAGCAGTGCAAGTCTTTTTAAAAAGGGTTTAAAAAGAAAGAATTTAATGTCTTTTTTGAGACAAAGTCAGCATGATGTGTGTAGAGGAGGCAATAACAGTGGTGGGAGGCATGGGGAGATATGGTGCTGGCAGAGCAAAAATTCATAGAAGGAGGGAGGGCAGGTACTTTACACCTATCCAGCCTTCTGGTTGCCCTGCCAGCCCAGGTACCTTGGGGAGTGGGCCAAGCCACCCAAATAATCATTGCCTGCTCCTTTGCAATGGCACATCAGTCTGGAATAAGATTGCAACATCTATGATTTAATCTTGGATTAAAAGGCTGACCTGCTATGCATTATGGAGACTGGGAGATAAGCAGGCCTGTATGGACTCAGCTTCTCCTGGTCGGGTACCCTGTGGTAGAGCAGGTAAGGAGAAGCAGATGGGAAGGTGGTATAGCAGTGGTCCACAAAGATTTCATACCCCTGACCACACTCACTGTGAAGGAACTGGCTCACACTGAGTGTGTATATCTCAGCTTTGGGACTAGGGACAGATTGGGGATTCTGTTAGTGTACCAGTCACCGCACTGCCTAACAGAGTCCCTAAATGAGCTCACAGAGCTGGTCTTGGAACTGGTGTTGGAGTCACCCAAGCTTTTAGTCCTGGGCACCTTCAACATCCCCCTCAAGTCCAGCTTGCCAGGTGTAGCTCAAGAGTTCATGGCAACCATGACAACCATGGGCCTGTCCCAGGTGGTCAAGGGGCCAACAGATGAGGCTGGTCACACGCTCGATTTGATCTTCTGCTCCAATCAGGAGAATGATCTGTGGGTGGAGGTTCTATCTGTCTCCATGTTGTCATGGATGGATCACTGTCTGGTCAGGGCTGGTATCATGGGTACTACCCACTTCCACAGGGGTGGAGGACCAATTAAGATGGTCCTGAAGGCTGATGGATCCACTGCGATTCTAAAATGCCTTGGGGAGTTTCTTGGTTGGTGCCGCCATCAATTCTATCGAGTCCCTGGTCTCTATGTGGAATGAAGAACTGATCAGGGTTATTGACAGTTACTCCTAGATGTCCCTCCTACCCACTTCCAAACTCCATGGTTTACACAAGAACTGAGGGAGCTGAAGCGGCAAGGACTAGAGCACCAATGGCAGAAAACTTGACTTGAATCTGACAAGACACGTCATAGGGATCATTTGAAGACCTATGAGGTGGCGATACATGCAGTGAAGAGAGCTTTCTGTTCTACATGTATTGCATCTACAAACCTGTGGCCAGCTAGGGATGTCAGAGAATTCCGCATGAATTTTAAATGGGATTGAATTCTGACAAATCTGGTCCGCGGAATCCTCCTCAGAACAGGGCAGCCTTGTTGACCCGGACCGGAGCTCACGCGGACCCATTTTTTTGTCTGCCAAACGGCTTGATTTCTGTAATGCACTGTACTTGGGACTGCCTGTATATTTAGTTCGGAAACTTCAAATGGTACAAAATATGGCAGCCAGGTTGGTGTCTGGGACATCCTGTGGAGACCATATTACACTGGTTTTGAAATCTTTACACTGGCTGCCAATTTGTTTCTGAGCAAAATGTAAAGTGCTGGTTCTTACCTTTAAAGCCTTACATGGTCTAGGTCCAAGGTACCTTAGGGAGCACCTTCTCCCCTATGTCCCAGTCTGCCACCTAAGGTCCTCTGAGGGCTATCTGCTGCAGCTGCCTAATGTGAGATTGGCAGCCATATGCAAGAGGACCTTTTCCTTTGCCACCCCTCAATTGTGGAATGACCTGTTGGTTGAAATGCACCTGCTAACCTCATTGAAGGTTTTTAAGCAGGCATTAAAGATGCTATTATTCCAGCAGGCCTTCCCTTTTTAGAACTCTTGTTCCTTCTGCTGACTTTTGTATTTTAAGCAGAGTTTTATTGTTGGGTTTGGTTTTTTTTAATGTTTTTAGTTCAAAGTTATTTTTAGCTGTATGTTGTCTGTATATATTGTTTGTATGTTTTTATGTAAATGGTTTTTGAACTTGTATATTGTATTTTAATGTTTTAACTTTTGTAAACCTCCCAGAGAGCTTTGGCTATGGGGCGGTACAGAAATAATAATAATAATAATAATAATAATAATAATAATAATACCCACAGAAAACCCTTGGCCACCTTGTAAGGTTAAGAAAAGTAAGTGGCACCCCCTCCCATTTTGGGGAAAATTTTCTCCCCCCCCATCTTTTGGTAGGATGTTGTTTTGCCTCTACTCGCTCAACAAATGGTTGACAAAGAAATTTTTGACCCAGTCGTAGGTTATATGGCAGTGGGACAATGACATAGTAAGTTCCCATACAAGCATCTCTTCCTGAAGGGAAGGGTCTTAATATGTCATCTTATGCAAATAAGTAAGACACATTACAACTTTGATCAGGCCTGACCTAAGACATTTGGCTGCATATGTCAAGGGTGCATACCCTAAAAATACATAGAATTAGCCTTAAAGGAACGTTTTATTTAGACAAACATAATTAATAATAGTATGCCACCTGCCTGCTCTTACCATAGAGTCAAAGACATTATTATTATTATTATTATTATTATTATTTAATGTAATAAACAACAAGAAGAACAATAATAGTAATAATAAAGATATCTTCTCCCCCATAAATCCAAACAACTGAGGTCTGGCTAGGGATAAATATTCCCTATACACCACAGTGGGTTTATGCACATGCCCTTTTCTCTGTTGCATTTACTTTTGCAGCCTGATACTATTCAGGTTTAGGGGGGCTCAGGAGAAATGGCTGCTACTGCTCCCTCCCCCTCTCCCAGTATCTTCCTGAGGCAGCCATCTCACTTTGCTTAATGACAGAGTCAGCACGGGCTTCAATGGATTCTTATGGTATCTTTGCAAACAGGACAAGAAAGGAAATGTGTCAAATTATTATTCAATGGGTAAATCATTCACTTGAATCTATCGAATTCTTTGTTCACCTAACATTATCCCTTTGCATGTTATTTGGCATCACTGATATATTGAAATCCTATGTCATTAATAAATAGGGTAATATAGTAATAGATGTTTAATTTAGCACAGGGAAAAAAAAACTTGTGGGGTCAAAGTTTTTAATGAATGAGCTTATTAAATGTTCCATGAAAGGTACCATATGTGGTTTTTTTTAAAATCTGAAAATGAGTTGCAGTCACAGTTAATTTAATTACACGGTTTCAGTGTCTTGGGATAATAAAGCTGACAGAAAATTATAATAGAGTTATTCCATGGATAACCCTTTACTGTTGAGTCCCATTGCAAAAAAAGAAATGGCATGACTAACTGGTTTGAAATTATTGCTTATGTTTATAGGGATATTATTTTAAAGGCCATGTAAATTTTCTAGATAACAATAGAGCAAAATAGCCTTGAATGATCCACTGAGCTATATTTCTGCTATTTTGTTGTGCTTCCCAATTTAGCATCCAGGCTCATACAAATACTGAGGTTGAATCTATCATTAAGATATATGTAGCTGTAGTACCCAAGTCAGGACTGGCATCAAGGGTAAGCATGGCTGGGGACTTGCTGAGGGCCTCCAGCAGGGGTTCACTGACAAGCCTCCCCCCCAGCCCAGAGTTGCTTCTCCTCTTCAGTGCTTGTTCATCTGCCTCTTGTTCTGGCCCGGACAATGATGGTGGTGGTGGTGGTGAGGAGGAGGAGGAGAAGGAGATGCTACTGCCTCCTTGCTCACTTGTGCTCTGCCTGTCAAACAAGCAAGTAGTAGCAATGATGAAGAAGACTTTGAGGAGCAATATCAGCTGGTGATAATGGTAGTGAGAAGGTGGACAAACCAAGGGAAGGGCTCGTTGAATATGTCTTGCCAAAACATCCTCCATAACCTGGAGCTAGCACTAAACTAAGTCAACACGTTGTGTACCGATTTAGAGTGCAATCCTATGGCTGCTAGACAGTGGCTAGATGGCCATAGGATTGGTTGGTTTCTGGGAACCGAACTCGGAGCCCATGCTCCGAGGTCAGTTCCCGGTGAACCACCTTCCGGTCCCTCCCCTGCCACCTTGTAGGCAGTGCGGATCATCCCCAGGATCCATGTCGTAAGAGCAGCATGGAGCAAGGCAAATGGGGGTGTTCCTGGGGATGGGGAGGGGTGCGGAGTGCAGAAGTGCCAGTACGACGCTTCCTATGCGTCATCCAGCCTCCCCACCCCGTGCGCCAACGTTCCACGGCTAGACAGCCGAAATCAGCCATCTAGCCACAAATGCAGGGTGCCTGGAGCGTAGAGCAGAGGATCCCCTCTGTGCTCCTCCTGCCATGCATTGGATAGGCAGTCACCTCTGAGCTCAGAGGCGGAGGCCTATCCCAATAGGATTGCTCCCTTAGTCACCCAAACTTGGAAAAGAATTCTACTAGTACTATATTTGCGCATTTAGATAGGTTGCATTTAAAATAGTATTCTTATGATTTCAGTAAGGCTTTAAGTTATATTTACTCAGCTTGTGCAACCTGAAGGGCTGTAGCTGAGTAGTTCATGATGAACACATGCATTTGATACACAACGTACTAGGTTGAAACCCGGGAAACTTCACTTAAAAATTTACAGGCACCAAGGCTAGAAAAGCTTCCTGACTGAGATATTGAACAGCCTCTGCCAGGCAAAACAAAACAAAACAATACACGGTCTGACACAGCAGAAGGTAGCTTCATATGTTCACTACCAGACTGCTATAGAAATACTTCTTAAGTCAGTCTTAATGTTCTTATCTTAGCACCAGTTCACACAACTACAGTGTGCACTTGAGTATTTAGTTAAATGAAAAATAAGAAGTATACTGATGTAAAGTAACTTGTGCATAGCTTATTCTCCTTTTATAAAATTAAACCTTGGATGACAAAATGAAACCTTTAAAAAAAGCATTAGCTGCCTATCAGGGAAGGAAGGTAAGTCCTTCCCTGCACCCAACCCAACCCAATCCTCAACCTGCTTTCCTATTAAAAAGCAGAATGAATAGATAGCCTTTGCACAGTGAAGCGATGACTAGAATCTTTAATAAGCATCCTCTGTGGTTCATTTGAAGTAAAAGAGAGAAAGGTTAGAAGTTTCACCTTATTCTGGGACATAATGTATGGAAAAATTGACAGAGACAACTCTGCAAATTTGGAAAACTGAAAACAATGAAAACACAGAGGAAGGGCTTTTATGTAATGTTCTCTGGAACCCATTTAATAGAGACAGAATTAAATATTGTACATCTTATTTCTTCATTCGATCAAGGATAATGGTGTCTCAGTTGCTCAATGGCACTATAGATTATATTGTATTTTATGGAGGACTTTTTGCACAAAAAGTGAGCATGTCCTCAAATAAACCTACATTATTTAAATTCTCCCTTCCGGCTCTTCACATGAGTGCTGCATATCTAATGCCTTCAGAGGGTGTTAATAACAGTGTTCTCTACTTCTCATGAATATGACTTTAGACAAAGCATGAAAGATAGGTTTTATATGTTGCAGAAAATTCCACCTTCACAATTCATATATTACTTGGAGCTCTTAATAATATTATCACTGAAAAAAAGAAATTATGTATGTAGAAAAGACTGGAGTTTTATACTTTAGAGTAGAGAGTGATTTTGCTTTCTAGGGTTCATAACCTAATTTACAAGGAACAGCCCTTCCCTCAGAAATGTGCTAAATGCAGTTTGAATGATAGCTGAAAAGTGATCTATTATACTTCCACATTCTAGGATTTTGAAGATGATTCCTATTTAGCAATTCCCCATTTCAATTATCTGAATAACTAATAACTGAAAAAGGAAATCTTAGGGGAGACATTGCAAGCAGTGAGATCAATATCTTCAGAACTTTTTTTTTTAATGTCAGGGCTGTCCATTTGGGAGCAAGCCATAAAGCAGGAAAGTGGAGACATTTGGTAGGTCAGCTGGATCAAGGAAGTTTGGAAGCTCAAATTTCTATGAATATCTAGGCATTCGTAGCTATACAATTAAGAACATATATTCAGATGAATATTAACAAGCAATTATCTTGAAATGTTTGAACAATGAATTTAAAACCTATACAAGATCCAGGCAGTTCTAGAGCCATTACTGTATTCTGTGGAATGCAGGGTTAAAAATGTCATTGCTGTGATTTAAACTTCATATATATAAAAGCTAGTTCCAATAAAGATAGTATCTTTAGTGTGACCAAGAAAGAACCCAGAATGGAGGTATTCATATAGCTCTCCCCAATGCAAATAACAGGTGCACTTTCCAGTCTGGATTGGGAGGGCAGTGGGGGCCATAGGGTTAAAGCCCCCACTTTTCTCTGATCCCAGTCTGGACTCTCCCCGCTCCCCCGCAATACCTGATATTTATTCTAAAAAACACATTCACACAATTGCTAAATGCACACATGGTGTCACATCTAGTTTGCCCCTCAGTGGCCAGGGGCTGTCATGTTCTCTGGCCTTGATCCGTCTTCTGGCTCAGAGGAGGAGAAGCCATCTTATGTGACCCATCATCTGCTACCTAAAGATCTTCCAGGCAACGGATATGGCTTTATGAAACTCAGAGGACATCCCCCATCCAGTCCTCACCACTCCCACACTGGAGGAGCTAGGCACTCTAGAATCAGACAATGGCTCTTTAACAGATAGGCAGGTCCTCAGAGGGGGTAGGATTAACAACAGGCACAGATTAGTCAGCCTTCATAAAGCCTCACGAGGCTTCTCCATGTTGCTGAGACAGCAGCTTGTCTTGACTGGCCTTTCTAGTAAGTGCCATTGCTTTGGGCTGGTCTTTCCTGGGAGCCATAAGCCGAGCCAGGGCAGGGGCAACAGAGAAAGTAGTCTCTCTGAGTTCCTCCCTTTTTATTGTTTATGTAAGGGCCAAACTAGATGTGTGATGGAGGTGTGTGAATGCACCCCCATTTCTGTAGCTGTTTTTCAAATAGCAGTCACAAGGGAGTCTGTTGGGACTGCAGTCCAGGAAAGAAAATATGGGTTAAGACACATATTTTTCCTAGGGTGGGGTGGGGGAACAGCAGCTTTGGGAGGATAATGTAATGTTCATCAGGGAAATGGTGCAGATTGGTTTCCCCTGCAGCTGCTCTTTGCAACAATTTTAAAGAGATGGAAATGAATTAACATAACTCTGCTGTCACAGCTAGTTTATCCCTCAACATATAGCTGTCATTCAGTCCTATAGGAAAAATGACTGCTGCAGTTTGGAAACAATGGTGCAGTTGGTACAGTACCTGCCCTACCATCCCTAACAGCCGGTAGTCCATTTGCCACTAACAGGGACCCTCTTTGGAGGAACAATGTCCCTGCGTCCCCCTCCCCCTCTAAAGAAGGAAGCTGCTGAGTTCTGGAAGAAGGATAATATTTTCCTGATGTTCCCCGCCGTACCCAAACACACACCACAAGAAAAAAGCCATGGTGCTGGGTTCAGAAGGGAAGCTGGTATGCAAAGTCTCCCTATTTCTCCTTCATCCATAAACTGTGACAGGCTGTTTAGCTAGTAATGTATATAAAATCAGGCTCAATGGCAGCGTGTGGCATCCTAGGGTGGCTGCTGCCATCCCTACCTGCTCTGGGGCTCCTGCATTAAGTAGCTGGGTCTGCAAGCCTCCATTTTAATTTGCCCAATGCTCTTGATTAACATTATGTTGGGTGCTCTGGAGGCATTGTAATAAATTAAGATAGCAGTTCCCAGCTATCTTAGTGGTGCTGCACTGGTATTTGAATCTGAGGGGGCCAATCAACATAAGACGGTACTCACCGAAAGGTGCTTTGCCCAGGTGTCCCTCCAACCTGGAGCTGGCCCTGTAGATATTTAGTTAGTCTTAAGTTATTTAAGGTTTTAAGATTCTGTTCTTAATTTGTTAATGTTACACTATGTTTATTGGAGAGAATGTTACTCATTTTATGATATGATGTGCGCCACTTTGAGGGCACTGTCATGGCACAGAGGTGGGATATAAATTCCCAGATCAATCACTCATTCAGTCAAATTCATTCTGTGAACATATTTCAACAGATTGTTGTGCATATATCCAAAGTACATTCCAGGCATGTCAGACATGAAGAGAATAGTCTCTGGTAGCATAATCAAAATGGAGACATTTAGAATAGCATCATGAATAGTGTCAGTAAGCATACACAGATTTTCTATGCATTTTCAATTAACCTCAGCAGGTTATCTTTGCGACTACACAACATGCATAATGAAACTTCTGATGTCTGTTATAGAAATGGAAAAGACAAAGGGTCTTACTTGACATTGCATGATATTAATTTCCTCTATATGTTTTTGGAACCAAAAGTAGCTTCTGCAGGCTGTCAGTCTGAGCAGAAGTGGGGCAAGTGAGGAGAAGCTGCTTAATCCTTACTCTTCCCACTATTTATCCACTCTGCATCCTCCTCCTCAATCTGCTTTTCTGCCTGTTGGTTAAAGTTATGGGGACCCTACATCTTTTTGCCCATGGTTGGGAAAGCAGCGTAGAGGTATGATTTTGAGCTGGAAAAAATTAGAAAGGGAAAGGTTTAGGTATCAATTTCCCCCTGCCATTTTGATTTTCCACTTTCAGTTGCAACCTCCAAGGCAATTTTCATGAAAAACACAACCAATCAAAAAACACCAGCACCACCAACCACCACCATCAGGGAAAGAGACAGGATTCCATGTCATGTTTAGTTTGGCCCAGACTTCTAGATATGGTTACTCAAAAAGTACATCCCACTGAGTTCAGTGACATGTACTTAGTAGAAAGTATACTTAGTTTCTTAGTAAGTATTCTTAACTTAGTATACTTACCTAGGGGTTGCTCTCATGGACAATTTGCTGTGAATTGGGAGAATTTGGAGGTCATTGGCAGCAGATGTCGTTGTGGCAAAACCGAAGCCATCCTAGGCTTTGTGGTGGAAAATCCATATTTTCTGAGAGTACTTATACTCTAGTTTCCCCCCCCCTTTAATTCAGGTTCTCTGTGCTTCTCATGCTGTGTGCTCCTCTCCTGCGCATGTACTTCAGCATAATAGCCCTGCCCAGGAGTGTGCCAAGGGGTGTTTCCCCTGTCTGTATTTCCCCAAGGTTCCCACCATTTTGCAGCTGGGCATTCTGGAGTTCCAGTATTTATTTTCACTTTGCCAGTTGCTGCAGTTGCTTTTTATCTTCTTCACCACATCAGCCACCCTGCATAGCTAGGTGGCCCCTGTTTAGGCCCCCCCATTTTTTAAAAAAATTGGGTAAATCATAAAGGCATGTTCTCACTATTGCACATTACAGCAACCACGATCACCTGAACTAACCGGTAGCTACTCAGCTACCCCAGCTGACTAGGGTGACCTGAAAGATCTCTCTGATGTGTGTGCACCCCTTTCACCCTACAAAACCAACCATTGGTGACGCATGCACAAGATAGAGGGGTTAAATTCATGAACTTGTTATTGCTGGAAAGGGTGATCACGTATTTAGCTGGGTGCAGCTGGCATCAAGGACTAATTACTGCAGCTTTTAAGATGGGGAACCCACAATTGCGCATTTGGCTGGGCTCAGCTGGCATTAAGCAGTAACTAGTGCTGCTTTTAGCAGTGGGAACCTGTGACTGGCTGAGCCCAGCTACAGGGAAAGCAGACTACAGCAACCTCGCCCCTCGGAGTAATACTCTGACGTGCTTCTTATTCCGTTCTCATGAAGATCCCCCCCCAGTTATGTGATAGTACATCTCAAAGTTGAGTGCAGGTTGTTGTTGAACTATGGGTTGTTGTGTTGGCTGAACCCAGCTGTGTTAACAAATCATGGTTTGTTAATCACGAACAACCCATGGAGAGAACCCATGGTTTGTTGTTGGGTTGTGATCTGTGGGTTGTTCGCTGTTAACAATCCAGGGTTAAACCATAGGGTGGGTTCAGACAACACAATAACTCACAGTCCAGCAACAGCTCACAGTCAAACTTGAGTGTGGGTTGCCATGTTGTGTGAACTTAGTCAATAGGCCAGTTCTTTGAGGATTGTTTCTTCCTCCCATGAGCCATGCCACACCCAAGCAGGTGATTACGCAAATGGTGCCTGGCATGTGCCAGAACTTAAACCAACCAGTTTAACCTAGGGTGATCTTGCAAACCAGGTCAATGAATCTTAATACAATCACACAGTGCCAAATATTTGGGCATGTACTGGAAAGTATTGATTCTACTTTTTAACCTGAAAACCAAGGGAAAAGAAGCAAGAGACTCAGAGTGTAAAGACTAGAAGAGTGTAAAGAGTAGTGTTTAATTTGTAGATCAGTAGGATCTGGGACTCAAGAGTGCCAAGAAGTCACATTGTTTGACACACAAGCCTGTTTCCAAGTCTAATATGTGTTAGGGAGGTTGTGGTTATGTGGTAGCAAGTCAAAGATACCCTGCACATGCTCAAATTAACGTTCTTCTTTATTAGTACTTCCATGCTCCTCATTATTAGTAGTCCACATGTCCCTGGTGTTCAAAACAGGTTCTGTAGCTGAACTCTGTCTGAAATGAAGCCCTGGTAAAGACCTTTTGGTAAATGCATACAAATATGTAAGTAAGAAAACTGCTATTATGTGTTTAATTTCTTGCATATCTGACTAATGTATATAGTCTAATGTACATACCAATATTTCTGTGAACTACAGTCAGGGCCAGAAATATTGGAACAAGAATAACTGTTTTGGCAGTTGGCCTCTGTACACCACCACATTGAAGTTGAAAGGAAACACACCCAGATGGGAGCGAAGTCAGGACTTTCAGCTGTAATTCAAGAGAATTGACAAAAGTGGGGCACTAACCATTCAGGAAGTACAGCCAGTGGCATACCCCCCCCCCCATCATTGGTGGCTCATAAGTAACGGAACAAACCAACATCATTTCATACTTAAGGATCGCCTTCAATACCTGGATGAAAATCCTTTGCAGTCAATGACTGCCTGAAGCCTGGAACCCATGGCCATGACCAAATGCTGAGTTTCCTCCCTCGAGATGCTTTGCCAGGCCTTTACTGCAGCTGTCTTCAGCTGATGCTTGTTTGTGGGTCTTTCTGCCTTCAGTCTTGCCTTCAGTAAGCATGCTCTATTGGGTTGAGATCAGGTGACTGACTTGGCCATTGAAGAACATCCCACTTCTTTGGCTTCAGAAACTCTTGGGTAGCTTTTGCTATATGTTTTGGGTCATTATCCATCTGCAGTATGAAGCGGCGTCCTATCAGTTTGGCAGCATTCGTCTGAATCTGAGCAGAAAGTATAGCCCTATACACTTCAAAATTCATCCTGCTGCTTTTATCAGCAGTCAGGTCATCAAGAAACACCAGTGACCCGGTTCCATTGGCAGCCATACATGCCCATGCCATAACACTGCCTCCACCATGTTTGACAGATGATGTGATATGCTTTGGACCGTGAGCTATTCCTTTCCTTCTCCATACTTTTCTCTTCCCATCATTCTGGTACAAGTTAATCTTGGTTTCATCAGTCCAAAGAATCTTATTCCAGAACGGGGCAGGCTCTTTTAGGTGTTTGCTGGCAAAGGCTAATCTGGCCTGTCTGTTTGAGCGTTACCAGTGGTTTGCACCTTGTTGTGAAGCCTCTGTATTTACATTCATAAAGCTGTCTCTTGACTGTCAATGCTGACAATGACATGCCTACCTCCTCAAGAG
This sequence comes from Heloderma suspectum, assembly GCF_057233095.1. Taxonomy (NCBI): domain Eukaryota; kingdom Metazoa; phylum Chordata; class Lepidosauria; order Squamata; family Helodermatidae; genus Heloderma; species Heloderma suspectum. The sequence continues at coordinate 71,192,399 of NC_139460.1, read as the reverse complement.
CGTTCTTGACCTGGCTAGATGTTGTGAAATGGTTCCTCTTCACCATGAGCAGAATTCTGCGGTCATCCACTTTAGTTGTCTTACGTGATCTTCCAAGCCTTTTGCTGTTGCTGAGCTTGCCAGTTAATTCCTTCTTTTTCAGCATGTTCCAAACTGTTGTGTTGGCCACTCCCACTATTTTTGCTATCTCTCTGATGGGTTTATTTTGTTTTCTCAGCCTAATGATGGCCTCCTTCACTTGCATGGACACCTCTTTGGACCTCATGTTGGCAGTTCCAGTGAACAGCTACCAAATGCAAATGTAACACTCAGAACCACCTCCAGGCCTTTTATCTGCTTGATTGGTCATGGGGTACCCAGGAAACAGGCCACACCTGACCTGGCCATACAGCTGCTTGTCAGCCATTCATTCCATTACCTATGAGACACCAACAATGGGTGTGTGTGTATGCCACTGGCTGTACTTCCTGAATGGTTAGTGCCCCACTTTTGTCAAACCCCCTGAATTACAGCTGAAAGTCCTGACTTTGCTCCCATCTGGGTGTGTTTCCTTTCAACTTCAATGTGGTGGTGTACAGAGGCCAACTGCCAAAACAGTTATCCTTGTTCCAATATTTCTGGCCCTGACTGTATGTCAAAGCAGAGATGTTTTAAGTTAAATAAAATTTTGCATTTCATGGACTAAATGACCATGTGATTTGCTATTACTACAGCTTCAGAGTGTAAGGTTGTATAAGCAGATTCAAACCAGGAATTCCTGTAAATCATTACTGATGGATCAGAACTGGATTTTTTTTTCTGGCACACGAATTTATTCATCAAAAGCCCCCAAACTGCCAAAGTATATAGAGATTATAAGACAGGTGGTTTATTAGAATAAACTGTATTTCTTATTTCTTACAGAGTGATGTTATTATTGAGCCATTTTTGAATGGCAAATGAATAGAGCTCATATTCTGGGGTTGTTAATTCCTGACAGATCAGAATCAAATAGCCATTAGCTACACAAACAAAATGAGACATTTACAGCATCTCCTGCTTTTTCTTATTTACAAAAGCAAAGTTGTTAAATTCCAGTGCATTTCAATGGTTCCATGAAGCATTAACCAACTCAGCCAATTTCCCTACAACCCTAGGGATTATGTATGCCTTGCAAAACACTGACCTGGTTTGCATGGTCATTTTCAGCCACATGGTTTGCAGCACATGGTGGGCACCTGCAGGTGCCTGTTCCGTAACCCAACCCCTGCTCATAGGTTGTCATGTCATCCAGTCCTGGTGAGGGTGGGTTGTTGGTGTGGTTAATAAACCACCCACAACCCTAAAACATCCCATGGGTTCTGAGTGGTTTGTTAACCATGTGAAAAACACACCCTTGTTGGGTTTGAACAACACAAGAACCTATGAATGGGGGTTGGGTTATAGAATGGGTGGGTGCCATTCCTGTGGGTGCCCACCATATGCTGAAAACTCTGTGTCTGAAGATGATCATGCAACCAGGTCATAAGGGGCCTCCATATGACTGGGAACAATAAAAAAAGCTTGTAACATGCAGGTAAAATAAAATCTCTAGATTTGATTTCTGTCCATTTCAATTCATTAGTGCTATAAATAATTTCAGAATAATTATTTAAACCAAACAAGCTTCCTGTCTCTAGGCCAGTCACCCCCCATTCTTTATATTTGCATAATAATTGGTTAGAAACAAGTGATCTACTAAGCAATACTATGTAGACATAGTGTAATGAACACAGTCTGTTAGATCAATATCAGAAATATAATGAAGGTTGAATATTTGAAGTCTCTGGATTATTTCAAACGTCTATAATTAGTAATGAGCTCATTTAGATAAGCATTAAATACAAATTTAATCATATTACTGGTAATTATTAGCAGGTTATGCAATGTGAGGCCCCTTTCATTTTCTTCAAAAGTTGTGACTAAGATTTTTTTTTTAAACCCCCTGCATCTTTTGACCTTCTGAACTGCACAGAAATAACTTAACTAAAGAAACAAGATTAGTTAGGGATGCCTTTCCCCACAAATCATTTTATTTATTTGTGCTATAACACAAGAGGTGCAGATATGATTTCTTCTGTGCACTGTTTAATCAATAGCCATTTGTTTGTTTGTTTATTGAATTTCTTAATCACTCATCTGGCCGGTCACCCAGCTGCTCTGGGCGATGTACAGCAATACAACAGTTTTTAAAACAATACAATTCTACTTTAAAACATCATATTTCTAAAAATACCCTAACCCACCCCGAATGCCTGCCTGAACAACCACATTTTTAATGTGTGGCGGAAGCTCATTAAAGAGGGGGCATGGCGGAGTTCCCTAGGGAGGGAGTTCCACAGAGCGGGGGCCACCACAGAGAAGGCCCTCTCCCTCATCCTCACCAGCCTAGCTGTCCTGGCTGATGGGACAGAGAGAAGGCCATCCGAGGCTGATCTTGTTAAGTGGCCTGTCTGGTGTTCCTGGAGGCGCTCCTTAAGACAGGCTGGGCTGAAACCATATAAGGTTTTAAAGGTCAAAACCAACGCCTTGAATTTGGCCCAGAAAATAACTGGTAACCAGTGCAACTCCTTCAGCACTGGAATGATGTGATCATGCCGGCAGCTGCCTTTAATCAGGCAAGCCGCTGCGTTCTGTACCAGCTTCAGCTTCCAACCCATCTTCAAGGGTAACCCCACGTAGAGCACGTTACAGTAGTCTAGACGAGAGGAGTCCAGGGCATGTACTACCGATGGGAGCAGATGGTCTGGAAGGTGGGCCGCAGCCGCCATATCAGATGGAGTTGGTACAGCGCTGTCTGGCTCACAGCTGACACTTGAGCCTCCATGGACAGCTGGGAGTCTAAAATGACCCCCAAGCTGCGGACCTGGTCTTTCAAGGGTAGCTGTACCCCATTCAACACCAGGGCAACATCCCCCAACCTGCTCTTGTCTCCTACCAAAAGTACCTCGGTCTTGTCAGGGTTCAGCTTCAGCTTATTCCTCCCCATCTAGCCACTCACTGTCTCCAGACATTTGGACAGGAATTCTATGGCCAACCTTGGTGAAGATTTAAATGAGAGGTAGAGCTGTGTGTCATCTACATATTGATGACACCACACCCCAAACCTCCTCATGATAGCCCCCAGCGGCTTCACATAGATGTTAAATAGCATTGGGGAGAGGATGGAACCCTGTGGTACCTCACAAGTGAGCGGCCACGGGTCCGAAACCTCCTTTCTCAGTTCTACCCTCTAGTACCTGCTGGAGAGGAAGGACCAGAACTACCGTAATATGGTATCTCCAATGCCCAACCCCTCCAGGCAGTCCAGGAGGATACCGTGGTCAATGGTATCAAAACCCGCTGAGAGGTTCAGGAGAACAAGGAAGGAGCATTTGCCCCTATCCAAAGCCCTCCTCATATCAACCACCAAGGCGACCAAGGCCGTTTCTGTCCCATGCCCAGGCCTGAAGCCTGATTGAAATGGATCTAGATAATCGGCTTCTTCCAAGTGTGTCTCCAAGTGCATCACCACCACCCACTCAATCACCTTGCCCAAAAATGGCAGATTTGAGACTGGGCGAAAGTTGTTCAGAACTTGGGGATCCAAGGAGGGCTTTTTTAAAAGCAGCCTTATCACTGCCTCCTTGAAAGCTGATGGCATCACTCCCTCCTCAAGGGAGGTGTTCACCACCACCCTGATCTCCTCACCCAGCCTCTCTCTGCAGCTCATAATGAGCCAAGATGGGCAAGGATCAGGTAAGGAGGTGGTCAGTTTTAAAGATGAGAGCACCTTGTCCACTTCATCAGAAGGAAGAAGGTAGAACCGATCTCACAAAACTGGTTTGCCCACAGATCGCCTCTTGCTCACTAACTATATCCACGGTGCACGGAATAACACTCTTAATCCAATCAATTTTATCTGCAAAGTGCCTTGCCAAGGCCTCATGGGAGGCCTTAGAATGCTCCAGCGGTTCTGGAGCAACTGGACTGACCAGGCTTCGGACCACTTGGAACAGCCTCCTGGGACAGCACTCTGCAGATGCGATAGAGGCAGCATAATATTCCTTTTTTGCTGCCTTCACTGCCACATGATAGGCTGAAGATACATGAAGATTCTCTAGCCCATGTCTGATGGTCTTTGGAGCGAGACTTTCACCACCGGTGCTCTAGCCGTCTCACCTCCTGTTTCAGAGCTCGTAACCACGGATTGAACAGTGATGCAGTCTGAGCCCTGTTCAGGAGGAGAGGGCATTTTGGAGCCACCCGATCTAATGCCCCAGTGATTGCGGTATTCCACCCACCCACCAGGCTCTTTACTGAGCGGCTGTTTGCATGCTCCAGAGAATCCCCAAGCACTTTCAGGAATCCATTCGGATCCATAAGACGCCTGGGGTGAACCATTTTAATGGGTCCTCCACCCCGGCGGAGGGGTTGTAGAACCGAGAAGTCCAACGTCACCAGATAGTGATCTGACCATGACAAGGGGGTGGTGGATATACCCCCAACTTCCAGATCACTCCCCACTTCTCCAGAAACAAACACAAGGTCTAGCGCTTGACTGGCTACATGGGTGGGCCCAGTTAGAATAGGGTGCAGCTCCCAGGAAGCCATGGTCTTCATGAAGTCCTGAGGTGCTCCTGTGAGGATGGCCTCTGAAAGTTAGGGGGCTGTACATGCACATCAGAGACCACCTCAAGCACCTCAGCCAGGGAGTCAGTTGTGCAGCGGGCTGGGCGGTGCACAAGCAGAATCCCCAGACTGCCCTTCGGGCCCAACCTCCAGTACATGCACTCAGCAACCTTGGTGTCCCAGAGAGGGGGTCTGGTGAAGACCAAGGACTCTCGGTGGATAACAGCCACTCCCCCTCCCCGATCCCCAGCCCTCGGCTGCTGTGCGTACGAAAATCCAGCTGGACACATGGCCGCAAGAGTTGGAGCAGCGGCCTCAGCCAGCCAGGTCTCCATAATACACGCCAGGTCTGCACCCTCATCCCGGATCATGTCATGGATGACATATGTTTTCTGGGTAACAGACCTGGCATTGCAGAGCAGCAGATGAAGGCCAGAAGATGGAGTCACACCTCCCCCAGCCATCCTTTGGCTCTGGACAGGCCCGGAACAGGGGACAGGTATTACACATCTCTCCCTTGTTCTCCTTACCTGGCATGGCATGCCCGTAGCGCTCCGCCAGTGCCTGCTGCCCAGCTTCGGTATGTTCTGGCCCCCAACACTCCCCCCACTGCCTCCGTCAGGTTGACAAATGCCCCCTCGCTCCCGCCTATCAGGCAGGCTACCCACCCCTAAAAACAGAACTGAATCCCCCCCAAACCCTTCCCCCACTAACAATTAAACAAAAATCAAAACAATACATCCCCCTCACAAATACTGCCAGGCAGGAGTCCACAGGGAGAGCGGCGGCAGCGGTGGCGGCAGCAGCAGCAAGCAGCAGCAGCAGGCACGCCCTCTTCCCTGGCCTGAGTATAAAGTTGAAAGGGAGCACTGCCTGGGGAGGGCGGGAGCAATATGCATAGCACAGTACAGCTGTGGGGGAGTGAAGCCTTGGCAGCAACAGCTGGGCCTCATCGAGATGCTGCTATAGAGCTCTGGGAAGCAGCAGCAAGAGGAGGGCGATGGGCAGAGCGACAGAAGGCAAAACAGGCTGGTGAGAGTTGCTTGCAAGAGGCCAGACAGACACCAGAAGAGGGTCTCACCTGCAACCACCATCCAGGGCTTCTGTTGTTGGGAGACCTGGAAATTACCAGTTGGCATCCACAGGAAGACCTCAGGCATATCCAAGCCAGGGTTTGGCATCCTTCTCTGAGGCACCCACAGCTTGGTCTGGAGAGCTACTTCCTTAGGAATGGACAACCACTCGCGAAGGGTTGCTATTTGAAAGACCAGTACTTCAAAAGGGGAGAGTTGGACAGTTTTGTAGGGGTGGACGAAAGTCACTTACCTGTCCTCGAAGCTTGTTCGCGGTGGGGGGGAGGCACTTCGCTGCTCCTCCCGCGAAGTTCAGGCCGGGGGGGGGGAGGCTTCCCGCCTCGCCTGGCCGAAATTCAGGCCGGGGAGGAGGCGCCTCGCCTCGCCCGGCCGCGAACTCAAAATTTTTTTTTTTTTTAAACGCCCCCGTGATAGGCTACGTGACGATTAATGTAGCCTATCACGGCTAGATCTGCAAAGTCAGCCATGATAGGCTTGTTGGCAAGATGCCAATGGATTTATCCGTTTTTAAAAAAATCTAAAGGTAGATGCCCAACACACGTAGGAGATGGACAAAAAAGCCTGTCTACCCAAGGCAAAGAGAGACTTTTAGTGCTGTGCATTAAGTACAAATAAATAAGCATTATGCTTTTGTGTGTGTGTTTTACTTGATATCCTTTAGAGAAGCCCTGTGTTAAGTTCAAACCAGTTGTGTCTTTTGTTGTTGTTTATTCGGTCAGTCGCTTCCGACTTTTCGTGACTTCATGGACCAGCCCACGCCAGAGCTTCCTGTCAGCTGTTGCCACCCCCAGCTCCCCCAAGGTCGAGTCCGTCACCTCCAGAATATCATCCATCCATCTTGCCCTTGGTCCGCCCCTCTTCCTTTTGCCTTCCACTTTCCCTAGCATCAGCATCTTCTCCAGGGTCTCCTGTCTTCTCATGATGTGGCCAAAGTACTTCAGTTTTGCCTTTAAGATCATTCCCTCAAGTGAGCAGTCTGGCTTTATTTCCTGGAGTATGGACTGGTTTGATCTTCTTGCAGTCCAAGGCACTCTCAGAATTTTCCTCCAGCACCACAGTTCAAAAGCATCTATCTTCCTTCGCTCAGCCTTCCTTATGGTCCCACTCTCGCAGCCATAGGTTACTATGGGGAATACCATTGCTTTAACTATGCGGACCATAGGTTACTACGGGGAATACCATTGCTTTAACTATGTGGACCTTTGTTGTCAGTGTGATGTCTCTGCTCTTAACTATTTTATCCAGATTTGTCATTGCTGTCCTCCCAAGAAGTAAACGTCTTCTGATTTCCTGGCTGCAGTCAGCGTCTGCAGTAATCTTTGTGCCTAGAAAGACAAAGTCTGTCACTGCCTCCACGTTTTCTCCTTCTATCTGCCACTTATAAATCAAGCTGGTTGCCATAATCTTGGTTCTTTTGAGGTTTAACTGCAACCCAGCTTTTGCACTTTCTTCTTTCACCTGCGTCATAAGGTTCCTCAGCTCCTCCTCACTTTCAGCCATCAAAGTGGTATCATCTGCATATCTGAGATTGTTAATGTTTCTTCCAGCGATTTGAACTCGAGCCTTGGCTTCATCAAGCCCAGCACGTCGCATGATGTCACATGATGTGACTTTTAGCACCTTTTAAATCATGTTTCTCAGATCTCTTTTGGTAAACAAACCAGAAAGGTGTTCACTCCCCCTGTCCTGCACCGTGGTCTGGATCTGGAATGCCGCTTCCCCTGCACTTCTTTGTTGACCAAAAGAGATATGGCCAGTCACAAGCACATGATTTAAACACATGCTTAAAATCGTGCCTAGACTGACATTTATATGGCTAAGATTCAGCCATATGAAATAGGATGCATACTTGCATTGATAAGGACAAATCCCAGTGCCTGTGAATCTCTCCTAGACTAGACATGACTTGCTTTGCCCATCTGGAATAGGGTGTCCTTTTTAGTGAGTCCCTCTGGAATATGTGATATCATCACCGCCAGTACTATGGGGACATGCAAGACAACACACCTCTACTCTCTGATGACCACTGAGGCACTATATCGCATTCTGTATCACAGACATCTGTAAGTTTTAAATAAATGAAAATTATCAAAGTAGTTAAGTGCAGAGACATCACACTGACAACAAAGGTCCGCATAGTTAAAGCAATGGTATTCCCCATAGTAACCTATGGCTGCGACAGCGGGACCATAAGGAATGCTGAGCGAAGGAAGATAGATGCTTTTGAACTGTGGTGCTGGAGGAAAATTCTGAGAGTGCCTTGGACTGCAAGAAGATCAAACCAGTCCATACTCCAGGAAATAAAGCCAGACTGCTCACTTGAGGGAATGATCTTAAAGGCAAAACTGAAGTACTTTGGCCACATCATGAGAAGACAGGAGACCCTGGAGAAGATGCTGATGCTAGGGAAAGTGGAAGGCAAAAGGAAGAGGGGCGGACCAAGGGCAAGATGGATGGATGATATTCTGGAGGTGACGGACTCGACCTTGGGGGAGCTGGGGTTGGCGACGGCCGACAGGAAGCTATGGCGTGGGCTGGGCCATGAAGTCACAAAGAGTTGGAAGTGACTGAATGAATAAACAACAACAATCAAAGTGCTGAAGTGTTTGACCTTTAAAGCCTTACATGGTTTGGGACCAAGGTACTTGAAGGGCCACCTTCACCCATATCAACCTGCCCACACTTTAAGATTAGAAAGAGAGGGCCTTCTCATTTGCCCACCCATGAGAACACTCAGGTGGGTGATCACACATGAGAGGGCCTTCTCTGCAGTGGCCCCACACCTTTGGAACAAGTTGCCAATGGAGGTCTACCATGCTCCATCATTGCAGGCTTTTAAGAAGACCTTGAAAACATATTACTTTACCATTGCCTTCTCTTGATATGGCTGCTGCTATTGCTGTTATTGCTGCTGCTGCTGTTATTGCTGCTGTTGTTGCTGGTTTTATTGTTTTTATGTTTTTATCTCTTGTAACATGTTAACTGTTTTAATTTATTTTATTGCTGTAAGCCACCCTGGGAGGGCTTCTGCTCTGAAACGTGGCCAAGAAATGTTGTAAATCAATCAATCAATCACATTTTAAGTTATAATAGTGCTTGAATATTTTTTAGGATATGTTAAGGACCATGTTAAGAGTTTTCTGGAAACATGTTATCACCCTCTCCAACTGCCACCAACAAGCATATCAACGCATACTAAGGCACAACTGCATACACTGTAGCTCCTGTGGCATAGTTTGAATGGCCGATAACCTATCACAAGACAGTTATGTTTTCTAGTATACCTTCAACACAAAGAACAAACACCCTCTTTGCTTTTTAGTGAGGGAAAGGACTGTCTTATTAATGATTTATGTAAGCACTCTGGAAGCCTTAAATAAGGGAAGTGAAGTAAAAATGCTTTAAATAAAGAAAGAAATACTAGAAATTAAGTGAGTTCAGCATACTGTTCCCCAACCTGGTGCCCTCTAGATGTGTTGGACTACAACTCCCAGCACCCCCCAGCCAGAATGGCTGGCTGGGGGTGCTGGGAGTTGTAGTCCAACACATCTGGAGGGCACCAGGTTGGGGAAGGCAGGCCTACAGCACAAGGTGTTGACCTTCAACTATAGGGAAAGAAAGGGAGAACGTGAGAAGTGATTTTTGGTATGAAACAAGGATATTGCAAGTGTGTCCCTATTTTCATCTGTGAAATGTTGGAGGGTATATGTTATAGGACTTGGATTAGATTAGAATTCTGCATAGCTGTGGGTTTCAGTCTGCTAGCAAGATCATATTCAGCTCCTAAAGCAGTTTCTTTCATGACCCCATGAGCACAATATTCTTCATGTCATGGCAGGAGAGTTTCTAATAATGATGCCTTGAAGTACAGCCAGCCAACAACAATTGATATCATGCTTATCACAGTGAAAGATACGTTGGACTTGCCATATATTGAGGATAGATGATCCTAAGTTGCGAACAGCATTTGGTACATAGTGAATTACAGGAGGGCTCTGCTGCCCACAAGATGGAGAGAAAGTAAATGTTGCAAGGACATTGGGAACACTCCCATTTTTATAGTAACAGCTGGAAACTGATGGCAAGAGAAACATGCAGCAGCTAGAGATTGAAAAGCTCAGTTAGAAAATAAATCTGTCATATATAGGCAAAGGCAATTCCAAACAGTGAAAAGCTTTGTAAGTGCTGAGTTTTTGTTTTTGCTTTAAAAAGAACATGTGGTGAGTGATCTTTTTCATGTACGTGCACCATCTTGGATTTTTAGGGAAGCTGAAACAGGTGAGATGTCAGACATATACAACTCAGCATGTTATTAATGATATCCCATTCCCTGTGAAGGCAAGACCTATATGAAAGCAATAGTAGTTCCGTGACTGAAACATGGTATACTTAGGGTGCAATCTATACAAACGGCCTGTTCACACATCACAGTAACCCTTGGTGGGTGACAAGCTATGCAGGGTAGGTTGTTTGGCAAACAACCTACTGTGCTCCTGTCAGACGATCTGACAAACAAGCTACACAGCACAGTTTATTTCCCTCTCCCTCTGCCTTCCTCCCCCTGTACTCCTCCCATCCGGGCAGGTATCCCAGGTTCCTTTGCAGTGGAAACCATATCCTGCCATCCCTCGCATTGCTGCTACGTCAGCAGCCTGTCTTCGATTGGTCCGCTTTGCGCTAGAGACGTAGCCTTCTGCCTCTGCTGGCTCACCCTGTTCTCAACCCAGTGTCAATCCTTACCCACTGCCCCGCCCCACCACCCCAGGTCGCCCTGATTTCCAAGGCCTTCTTTCCTGCTCCTACCCCTCCTTCCCACCAGCTCCCCCAATTTCTAAGCCAGATTTTCAAGCCTTTCCTGGTTCCCCTTTCTCTGCCCATGTGCAACAAATAGGGGGTGGGGGCCCTGTAAGGGGCACCTTGAAAGTTTGCAGAAATGGGATGAAATTTAATATATGTATTCCCTTATGGAGAGCCACCACATGCACTCTATAAATCATGACTTTGCTTTTTTGTGAAAAGTAAGGATTTATCCACACATGAAACAAATCGTTTGCTTCCCTTCCCTTCCCACACCTCCTCCCTCCTCCCTAGTCCCTATTCCTTATACACTGCCCTGAATTCCAAAATTTTGCCAGCTCCCTCCTCAGCCAGCAACAAACCAACAAAACAGAATAAAGAGTAATATTTTATAGTGCACAAAGCAGCTTATTTGGCTTGCTTAATACTGGGCATTGCACCAAAAAGGTGGTGGTGGGGGGGAGGGCTTCAACTCCTTGAAAGTTTCCAAGAATGGGAAAACATTTAATATTCAGGTTCCCATTATGGGAAGCCACCACATGCACTACTGGATAAATGCACAACTTTGCATTTTCATGGAAAAATTAGGATTTATCCACATGTGAAGCTGTTTGGGAGCTGCGTGGGGAAGAAGCAGATTTGGAATCGGAGACACAGCTGAATGTGGCAGGAAAACAAGGTTGCTCCACCCTTGTGAGCGAAAGCAGCTTTGCAACTTTGCAACGTGCATCACCAAAGGCGGTGTGAGGGAGCAGTCGGGTGGCGAAGGGGTTGGAGCGCTGATGACAACTGCAATCTGTTGCTAGGCAGACTTGGGAACAGAGGGGTGGTAGCGTTTCTGATTGCCCAGACGGCTCAATAGGCAATTACTGTAACCCATCCTGGTGTGCCAGACGACATGCTAGCCCACCACAGGTAAAACAACCCCTGCTGCAGACCGTGGGTTCTCAGGGTGGGTTGCTTGGTGGAAACAACCCACCATGGGGGGAGGGGGAGGGTAACAGTTCACAGACGACATGCTAACCCATCATGGGTTGCTCCAAAAAACAAACCATAGTTGGCTGGCGTGTTGTGTGAACCTAGTCAAAGTTTCCTGGCAGTAAATCCCATTGAATTCAATGGGGCTTACTGCTGAGCAGACATGTATAGGATTGCACTGTTAGGCTGCAATACCTGGGAGTAAGTCTGATTAAGCTCAGCAGGATATGCCAGCGGTGCAGCTAAGTAATTATCCCTGGACTTAATGGACTTACAGCCCCCATCGCCTTCAGGTGGCCATGCCCTTGAGTATAACTTTATCTGTGAAGAACACAGTGAACATTTCCCATCTGCTATTCCATGCTTTACAACTGCTTCTAAATTCCTGATGAGTTAGAGCAAAACCCCCAAACTCCTCCCCATGAAACGTTTGCCAACCCTGATAGAAAAAGAAATGAACTGAGTATGTGAAGTTTTGCATGTTATACTCAAATCATAGCACCGTCATTATGCAGGAATAAAAGTTTGTTTCTGCTGCTTTGATGCTAAACACATTTACTTAGGAAAAAGTGCTGTTTTGTTGTAGAAAAGGGTAAGATAGATTTTAAAGTAAAAAATAGCAAAATGTGAATCTGTAACTAACTACAGGGCCAGAAATATTGGAACAAGGATAACTGTTTTGGCAGTTGGCCTCTGTACACCACCACATTGACGTTGAAAGGAAACAGACCCAGATGGGAGTGAAGTCAGGACTTCCAGCTGTAATTCAAGGGGTTTGACAAAAGTGGGGCTCTAACCATTCAGGAAGTACAGCCAGTGGCATACACACGCTCCCATTGCTGGTGGCTCATAAGTAACGGAACAAACCAACATCATTTCAAACTTAAGGATCGCCTTCAATACCTGGATGAAAATCCTTTGCAGTCAATAACTGCCTGAAGTCTGGAACCCATGGCCATGACCAAATGCTGAGTTTCCTCCCTCGAGATGCTTTGCCAGGCCTTCACTGCAGCTGCCTTCAGCTGCTGCTTGTTTGTGGATCTTTCTGCCTTCAGTCTTGTCTTCAGTAGGTGAAAAGCATGCTCTATTGGGTTGAGATCAGGTGACTGACTTGGCCATTGAAGAACATCCCACTTCTTTGGCTTCAGAAATTCTTGGGTAGCTTTTGCTGTATGTTTTGTGTCATTATCCATCTGCAATATGAAGCAATATCAGTTTGGCAGCATTCGGGTGAATCTCACCAGGAAGTATAGCCCTATACACCTCAGAATTCATCCTGCTGCTTTTATCAGCAGTCAGGTCATCAAGAAACACCAGTGACCTGGTTCCATTGGCAGCCATACATGCCCATGCCATACACTGCCTCCACCATGTTTGACATGATGTGATATGCTTTGGACCGTGAGCTGTTCCTTTCCTTCTCCATACTTTTCTCTTCCCATCATTCTGGTACAAGTTAATCTTGGTTTCATCAGTCCAAAGAATCTTATTCCAGAACGGGGCAGGCTTTTTTAGGTGTTTGCTGGCAAAGGCTAATCTGGCCTGTCTGTTCTTGAGCGTTACCAGTGGTTTGCACCTTGTTGTGAAGCCTCTGTATTTACATTCATAAAGCCGTCTCTGTACTGTAGACGTTGACAATGACATGCCTACCTCCGCAAGAGTGTTCTTGACCTGGCTAGATGTTGTGAAAGGGTTCCTCTTCACCATGAGCAGAATTCTGCAGTCATCCACTTTAGTTGACTTCCATGGTCTTCCAGGCCTTTTGCTGTTGCTGAGCTTGCCAGTTAAGTCCTTCTCTTTCAGCATGTTCCAAACGGTTGTGTTGGCCACTCCCACTGTTTTTGCTATCTCTCTGATGGGTTTATTTTGTTTCCTCAGCCTAATGATGGCCTCCTTCACTTGCATGGACACCTCTTTGGACCTCATGTTGGGGGTTCCAGTGAACAGCTACCAAATGCAAATGTAACACTCAGAACCACCTCCAGGCCTTTTATCTGCTTGATTGGTCATGGGGTACCCAGGAAACAGGCCACACCTGACCTGGCCATGCAGCTTCTTGTCAGCCATTCGTTCCATTACCTATGAGACACCAACAATGGGTGTGTGTGTATGCCACTGGCTGTACTTCCTGAATGGTTAGTGCCCCACTTTTGTCCAGCCCCTTGAATTACAGCTGAAAGTCCTGACTTTGCTCCCATCTGGGTGTGTTTCCTTTCAACTTCAATGTGGTGGTATACAGAGACCAACTGCCAAAACAGTTATCCTTGTTCCAATATTTCTGGCCCTGAGTGTACATTCCCAGTTGGAGGAAAGGATGCTGTGGTGACCAGCCTCGAAGGGCCCCAGAATGCTGATGCCAGCCCTGTTTGCCACTGCCCCATCACCAGCCAGCATGGTTGCCATTTCTATTATTTTACAGAGGACACTCCTCTGTTTGAAAGACCACCAGAGGACTGTCGTCTGTTTTGCAGGCAAATGGCTATCCAGGCCAAAGGCCAAACTAAACATTCTGCTATGTGTGACTGGCTTCCTTACTTGAGTGTAATCATGCATGGCCCCAAATTGGATTGGGACCATAGTTATTTGGAGGGGGGATTTAAGCTTTTCCCTCCCATTTTCATCCTGAAATCCCCCCCCCCCAGTGTGTGTGTGTGGAATTAAAAAAGAAAAATGCCTGCCTTGATTCCAATGGGCATTTTTTTTCTTTTTTTAACCCCCACCGGGTGGTGTGGTGGTGGAATCTTGGGATGAAAACCGGAGGGGGAAGCTTAACCCTGCCCTCCCAAATTGCCATGGTCCCAGTCCAAATTGGGGCCATGCATGCTTACACACAAGTAAGGAAGCCAATCACTCATAGTTCTGCTATGCATGATTAGCAGAACATTAAGTTTGGCCCCAAGATCAGTATAAAGAAAAAGAACCATCCAAAGGAAGAGCTAGGCCTTGAAGGTGCCCATCAACAGCACCTGGCAAGGCATGCACAGGTTACCTGGTCACAGCCTTCCACACTATGGTGAAATGTACTGTATTTCTATCTAAATCATAATAATTATTTCTCAATTTGCATCTATTATTTCTTTATTTATTACATTTACATCCCACATTTTTTCTTCCATAAGAAACCCAAGGCGGTGTACATAATCCTCCTCCTCTCCATTTTATCCTCACAACAACAACCACCCTGTGAGGTAGTTTGGGCTGAGAGTCTGTGACTGGCCTAAAGTCACCCAGTGACCTTCCATGGACAAGTGGGGGCTAGAACCCGGATCTCCTGACTCCCAGTCCAACACTCTGGCCACTACACCACACTTTATCTATACATATAAATCAGCATATGCCAATTTTATGCAAATTGCTGCCCTCTTTTGTCCACTTTTTTGATGATGTATTTCTTCTTGTTTGATGATTGATAAGTGGCCAGTCTATCTGCAACTCTCTTGGTGGTGATTTGGATCCTCCCTGGACTCTGGGACTTTGGCCCTGAGATCCATCCCTAGTACATCACTGGGACTTGTCTTGGATTAGATATGCAGATGCTTACACTGCCCATATATGTAAACAGTTTTAAAAGCTGTCTTAGAGAGCAATCCTATGGCCTCTAGACACTGTCCGTGCTCCAAGGTTGGTTCCTGGAAATCTGACCTCCCCTCTTGTCTGCGCTGCCTTGGAGTCAGCGCAGAGAAGCCCCATCCTCCGTGCTCAGAAGATGAGCATGGAGCGACTGAAAAGGGGTGGGGCTGGGGGGCATTCCAGGGTGGGGAGAGCGGAGCTGCACATACGACACAGCTGAAAACGGCTGACTAGCAAAAAAAGAGCAAGGCAGGAGAGGCGCGGAGGGAACAATCCCCCTGTGTCTCTCCTGCCTTGCTTTGGATAGGCGGTCACCTATCTACTTAGGATTAATAGACTTCACTCCATATAGATATTTCTTGATGTCCAGAGATATTTTGCTTGCCAAGAAAAACAAGCACATTATCTTAATGACATTCAACTAGATTGGGATATTCATTTGTCAGTTATATATGGCTTTCCAGCTTGTGATGCATATGTGTGCGTGTGTGTGTGTGTGTGTAATAATTCAAAGTATACTGGCCACCAATTTTACTTCCAAAGGAAATATTAGCTTTCCAAACAGCACCACAGAATATGAGAAAAAAGAAAATGGGTCTACCAATGCTAACAATAAGAAAAATGTTTCAACAAAGAGTCTAAGAAATAAGTAGAATTTTTTAGAAATTGGTTACTTTTCAAACTCCATCCTTTCTAGGATTAACCCATCAGTTTGACTGATACACTAATAAGTAGAGCTGCCAGGAAACGTCATCAGCCTTAGTAGTAGGAAGTCCCAATAGAAAATGGAGAAGACCCAAGCACTACAAAGCCTCATGAGAAACAAAACAAACACATAAACATAGTTTTCATAAATCATATGGACTGATTTCTTTCCAGGATAAAATTAAACTGTATGATGTTTCTTGGATATCTGATATAGAAAATGACTTGCTTTGTACAGGTTCATAGATAGATATGGTGCATGAAACTAAAGATTGTCACAGTTCTTTCATGCAGGCACCCTATTCACAAGGGTGCCTGGCTCTTTCCAAAGCCTTTTGTGAAACCGCTGCATAATTTTTTGTGTAGCATGAATGAGCTGAAAATGCACACTTTCGTCCTCTAAATCTGTAGAATGTCAGCCAGCACATACACTACTTTTAGTAGTTACATGGACTGAGTTTCTTACATCATATAAACCTTCATGTTTACTAATGATATGCAGAATGCTTATACCACATTTTGGAGTGGAATGAAACCAGGTTAGTACTGGCCTTGATGGTTTTCTCTAGCAATTACTTGATTGTGTGACCTTATACATTTAAAGCCTTGTTTCTATAAGCCTGTAAGCTTCAGATCATCAGGCCGAGTTGTCTGTGGAGCTTAGGTGATTTATAACAGCTGAATAGCTGGTTCCTTTGTTCTGTAAAGAGCAAATATTGCTTGATAGGAAAGCCACTCTACAAACCAAAGTCATTTTGCTCATCGAAATGAATCTGCCTGTGTACTATTGAAATAGTCATACACTGTGCACTTCTAGTCCTTGCTAACTTGCACGTAATCACGTCCTCAGGGTGGACTAAGACCTCTGCAGATAGTAAGCTTTGCCAAAATTAAAAGTGAACTGGCAGAAAAACAATTTGCTTCCATCTCTGTGGAAGCAGCCCATTTGAGTGGCAATGTGGTCTTTCAGTGAGTTTTTGTGACCTCTGGATGAGTGGAAAGTTGTGCATGAATAAGCAGGCAAGTCCCAGCAAGGCAGATGTCGCACTCAATGACCTTCACTTGCTGGAGCTGTTAATAAGTTTGGCTGTCATTCAGTGCCCTTTTGAGGGTTTCACGCAACGGATCAATGCCAAAGAGACTTATTTGATCCTACAGGCCCTGCCAGAAATTAGGTTCGGATTTAGATTTTCTGGAACTAATCTGAATCTAGTTTGACAACAAAGGATTGACTGTAATAACATGCACAGAACGTATGTCTCTCAATCTGCTTTTATCCTCAGAGGGAGGATATGGTCATGTCCTTGATTGCCTTTCATATGATACATAAACTTTAAGGTTTATGTGTATTGTATGCTAGATACTGTATACAATGTTGTTGTTTAAAAAATAAAAATCAGTACACACAGAGGTCACTAAAAGTTTCCTGATCTGCTTTAGAGTGAGCTGCATTTGGTTGGAGCTGCCCCCACTCCTGGCTGGCTGTCAGCAATGCTCCTAGGACAGTGTTGATTCCTTCCTCTCAAACAACTGGCTACTCCTTTGAGTTTTCTAGCCACCTCTGGGCTTCCTATCCCTTAGCACAGGGGTGGGGAACTTCTTACAGCCCAAGGGCTGAATTCAGTTTCAAAGACAGCATTCCAGTAGTGACTGGAGCTGAAGGCAAATACGGTAGTGCCAAAGGCAAAAGGGATGGGGCCAAAAATACATCCCCCCACCCCGCACATTGTAGCTTAAAGTTCTTACTACCGGTAACTAAGGGCAAACAAAATGTTCTGCTAATCATGCATAGTAGAGCTGTGAGTGATTGGGTTGCTTACCTCTGTGTAAGCACATGTGGGCCCTGATTTGGATCAGGACCATGGCAAATTGGGAGGGGGGATTTAAGATTTTCCTACCAGTTTTTGTCCTGAAATTCCACCTCTCCTGTGGGGGTGGGGTGAAAAGAAGTCATTTTCCCTGTTTTTTAAACCCCCGCCCCATTTTTTTTTCTTTTCATTTCTATACTGCCCAATAGCCAAAGGGCAGTTCACAGAAATTAAAACCACAAAGTGCAACATAAAACTGCGGTTAAAAGAAAATCTGTACTTTTAAAATGTTTTAATTGTTTTAATTATGGGGTTTTATTCTTTTATCTTGTTGTTCACCACTCCAAAATCTTTGATGTGGAGTGGTATATAAATATTGTAAATAAAAAAGTAAAAAATAAAATATGAAACTTAGAACTACAATATAAAAGTACAACCAGAATAAAACCTAGCAACAATGCAGAGATTTCAAATACAGATTTAAAACAGCAGAGCTAAAAGACTAGAATGCTAAAATGCTGGGAAAGTAAAAAAGGTCTTCACCTGGCTCCAAAAGGAGAACAATGTAGGTGTCAGGTGAACCTCTCTAGGGAGCTCATTCCACAGCTGGAGTGCCAGTGCATGGGGGAGGGGAGAAATTCAAGATGAAAATTGGAGGGCGGGGGGGGAGGAGCTGGTTTTGACCTTTAAAACCTTAAATGGTTTGGGATCAAGTTACTTGAAGGACCGCCTACACCCATATCAGCATGCCCGCACTTTAAGATCAGAAAGAGAGGCCCTTCTCATTTGCCCACCTGTGAGAGCAATCAGGTGGGTGAACACACATGAGAGGGCCTTCTCTGCAGTGGCCCCACATCTTTGGAACAAGCTGCCGTCAGAGGTCCACCATGCCCTGTCACTGCAGACTTTTAAGAAGGCCTTGAAAACATATTATTTTACCTTGGCCTTCTATTAATATGACTGCTACTGCTGCTAACATCATTGTTGGTTTTATTGTTGGTTTTAATTGTTGTTTTAATTGTTGTTTTAATTGTTGGCTTTTATTGTTTTTATGTTTTTATCACTTTTAATATTTTAATTGTTTTCATGTATTTTGTTCTAAGCTGCCTTGGGAGGGCTTCTGCCCTGAAAGTCAGCCAAGAAATATTTTAAAGAAATAAATAAAATAAATACATTAAATCCTGCCTCCTAAATTGCCATGGTCCTGATTCGAATTGGGATAATCCACGAAACAGTCTTGAGCTGATTGGAGGTTGATTATGCAAAGTGGCAGTAGCATGCACCATAGAAAGTCATGAATGAAATAACCTGTGATGTACTACTGTTATGTGCAAACCGTTTCTAGGTGAAATTCAGTGACAACTGTCATTGCTTTCAGAGAAACGTCCTTACCGTCCTCACACAAGTCACACACACATGGACTGTTCTGTACAATGTGAATCCTGTTGAGAAGATGTTTGACTTTAGGTGCAGCTGAGATCACCCTCTAGTTTTTAAAGGAAAGGAAATAAACTGGCAGTCAAACAATAAACAGAATCTTTCTGAAGTCCAAAAAGGAGTGAATAGTATCTCGAGGCTGATGTGAGCAAGGTCTCGATTCCAGCACTGTTCATTGATTGAGCTCTCAGATGTCTGCTCTGAAGTTCACCAGGGCTTGCATGAGACATGGATGTGCCTTGCAGCTGTTTCAAAGTGCAGTTGAAGAAAAACATGCTCTGATTTTAAGTCAGCAGGGGAAGACAGATGTATGGAAGGCAGAGAACAAAACAACTGAGATGGCTGAAGGATACAAAAGCATCCTCCATTGCCTGGCCATTTGCCCTACAACAATTATAGGACAAGTCCTTTATGTGCTGGGGAGCAACTAGTGTTTATTGGACACTTGCTTTGAGAAGTGGTGACGACAGGTAAGCCAAAGCCCTATCCCTCCAGTATTACAAGGGTAATACACAGGGGACTTGGTCCAGTGGGCTTAAATTGGAGATGCCTAGTGTAATGAAATAGCAGACCTTCACTGCCATCCTTTTGAATTTCCTCAGTGATAGGGAGAGGCTATCAAAGCCAGGCACCAGTGGCCTGGTTTGCACAATCATGGAGGCTGAAAGAAGCCACCATGGCTTGTTGCAGCTGCTGTGCATGCTGGCCAGATTTCCCTAATTACCCATACTGGCACGACTTGCTGTGTCATCTGAACCTGAGTGGTATGTTTTGTTTGGGGTAGACAGCAACCCTCAAATAAACCAATGAGATGGTTGACATGTAATGAGAAACCACCATGGGTGAATATGCCCATGGGGCTTCAGACTGTGGCAGTGACCACCAGTTTGAATATTCGGGGCATAGCAGGGACATGCCATAGCTTTTTGTTATGTGCAAACCCGGTGAGGGTGGGTTGTTATGGTGGGTGACCTGCAACCCCAAAACAGCCCATGGGTTCTTGGTGGCTTGTCAACCACCCCAACAGACTGTCTCCAAAATATATCAACTTCTGAACACTCACATGGGGGGGGGGCATGAGGAGGAAGAGGAGGGGGAGGAGGGAGGGAGGGGGAAGGCAAGCAGATGTGGGAAGGCAGGGGGAGGTGGGAAGGCAAGCACAGGAGGAGGAGGGAGTGTGCTTTGGTGAATAGGAACTCTCAGCCAGAACCAACGCCATCAGTCTCCAATCAGAGAGAGCGGTGGAGGAAAGGGGTATATACTGTATACTTCAGTGGAAGGCTGCATTCAGTTATTGTGCTAGCTATGTCTTTGGGAGAGGGCTGGTGGGGGTAGATGATTGTGTATGTGTGTGTGCATGTGCATTCCTAGGAGTTGCTCCTTCAACTTATTTAATTTTGATAGCCATTAGGCTTTCCTCAAAATTTAAATTAAAAGGAAACAGCTTGGTTGTACTGGGAGCATTCCCTCGCTCCTTGATCGTCCGTCCCCTTTGGGACAGTGTCTTTTGCAGCAGTTCTTCCAGCCACCGTGTCCTACTTTTTTTCTACCTCTGACTCACTTGTTATTTGTATTTGATTAGATTCATCTCTCCTGTCCATATTTTTTCAAACTAACATAGCTTCTTCTGTTGTTGCTGCTACACTCTCCCCTCCCTTGCCATTAGGAATGTCGGAGAATTTCTCCACGAATCTCCGGGAGGCCGAATGCCAATGCATTCGGTCCCCCGAAATTGGTGGGGAAATTCTCCGCCACCCCCCGCCACCCCCCGGATGGGACTTACCTCGTGCGAATGTCTCTCGCGGCGGTGGGTCCCGGGGGCGTTGCAGTGGCGTTGCGGCAGCAGCAGCGGCTGGTCTTCTGACCGGCCGCCGCCACCGCCATTTCCAAGTAAAGTAAAAAAAAAAACACGTGATAGGCTACGTAAAGATTTACGTAGCCTATCACGGCTAGATTTTCAAAGTCAGCCATGATAGGCTACGTAAATCTTTACGTAGCCTATCACTTAAAAAAAAAAAACTTTACTTTTTTCTTTCGTGGCTGGGGAGACGGGGCGCTCCCCCCCCCCGGACAGAATTTTGGCGGGGAGGGATGGGCGCCTCCCCGCCGGCCAGAATTTCGGGGGGAGAAACGCAGCGCCTCCCCCACCCCCAAAAAACGCTGCGGGATCAGGTAAGGGACTTTTGTCCATCCCTACCTGCCATTCCTGTGTTCATTTGTTTATCTCAATTTTGGACTCTAGAAAAGGCTGTGTTTGTTGTTTAAGTTCGACCCTCACTTTCGGTTTCTCCATTCTATTTCCTTGTCATTTTTGTCTGTCAACTCTATCTCTTTTAGATTTTTAAAAATCCAGTCTCATTTCGCTTTTTACAAGCAAACGTTGATTTCTGGGCATGTTCTTCCCCTGCCCCTTTTTAAGTCATATGTAAGCACTGAGTTTTTTCTGTCTTTCTAAATTGGGGCCAAACCCTTTGCTTTCTGGGATCATGCATCACACAGCACTTGAAACCCCCATACTTTGGGGTTGGGTGGGCAGAGTAGAACTGAAGGTCATGAACCCCATATGTGATGTTCAGCAAATGAGAGAGGCCTGTTCCCCACCCCTGTCCATGCTCCTCTCCTCAGGGACGTTTACTGAATTAAGACTTTCTAGTTTATCCCACGCCTCTCCCCTTTCATCTACCATTGTGTCAGGATTCCCTTTAGCCCCCACTTTATTTCAGCACCAAAAACAAACACAGACGAGAGGGTTCAGTCTATGACTTTTAATCCATTACTTCACAAGGTCATACAGATACAAATTCTCAGTGACTCTCAGTCTACAAAGGAATGCCTTTAGGGAATTCAAAAAGAAGTTATGAGAGTTGCCTGCCATTTGAAGAGGAAGGCCGTCTCACTAGCCTAACTTAAGGGGGGGGAGGTCCCTCTCTCTTGTGAGGCTTCTGAGCACAGCTTCTCATGTAAGTCCAATCGGGTAGACCATCTAAGTTCCACCCCTGCCTTCTCTCTCTTTGCTCTGTGCCTGCGCCTGGTGTCTATTAGATCAGACTCCCCCAACCCCTTCTCCTTCTGTTTGCTGTCTTTCACAGGGGTGTGTGAAGAGGGACCCCCATCCTCAGCCAGCTGGGCATTTGTAACCTGAGAAGCTGGCCCAGTCATGTCTGGTCTAGCCTGGGAAAACACCTCCCCCATGTCTGCCAGCTCTCCTTCAGAATCTGAACTGCTATCCCACTCCCTGCACTCAGAAACACCCCTGATACATTGGGATATTGTGAAAGATTATTGTGAATGGGAAAAACAGGCTATATAATCTGAATGGGTGAAACAGCTACTGCACTATTGTAAATCCTTGAAACTGTGCTACTGCACTATTATGAAAGGGAAAAGTAGACTACATAGTGTGAATGGGTAAAGCAGCTACTGCGGTATTGTGAATGGGAAAAAAAGGCTACATAATCTGACTAGAAGCAGTTACTGCGCTATTGTGAATGCTTGAAACAACACTATTCACAATGGGGAAAACAGGCTACACACTGGGTAAAGCAGCTACTGCACTATTCTGAATGACTGAAACAGCACTACTGTGCTGTAATGAACGGGAAAAACAGGCTGCATACTGTGAATGGGTAAAATGTCTACTGCGCTAAGCTACATATTGTGAATGTGGAAACAGCACTACTGTGATACAGTGAAAGGATGAAACAGCATAAAGTAGTGCTAAGTGGGAAAGTCCCACAGTGACCTACTGCAAATGGGGAAAAAGATGGAAGGGAAAGGGGAAGCCCCACCCCTTAGCCAAGGTGACTGCCAGGTCACAGAGGCATGCCCAGGATTTGTTGCAGAGGGATGGGGCTCCACTCCTGCAGTGGAACTGTGCAGGAGCCACATTTAAGGAAAAAGGTGCACTAAAAGGACTTTCTGAAAATGTTCCTTTTCCAGAGGGAAGCTACAGGGTTGCTGCAGTTTGGCAGTAGCGTCATCTGTCGCAAACAACCCCAATGTGCTGTTGCTCTGCACTAAATCAGCCATGTAGAGTGGGCCCATCTTTGCCATATTCCTAGCTAAACTATGACTCCTCTTCTGTCTTTTAAAAAATGTCATAATCATGTCAAAAGGTTATTTTAAAGTACAACAGAAATAGCATTAATAAACAAAACAGTCAGCCAGAGTGCTAAATGTTCAGCATACACTGCATGTAATATTATAGCTGCAGTTCCTAAACAAGAGATATTATATTCAGCATCAGACTAAGGCAGAACTATGAAGATAAGGCAGAACACCTCAGTTCACCTAAGCACTGACATAGGTTTATTCATAACTATAATAATGACCTTAATCTATATATGCTCTATCTATTTATCTATCTATCTATCTATCTATCTATCCATTAAGGATCTGAAACCACCTCTCCAGAAAGGAATCTGAGTTCTTAGGATCTGAAGTGGCCTTGATTTGAGAAGAAATCTTTGTTGCTGTTGTTGTTGTTACTACTGCTGCTACTACTACATTTTTATCCCACTTTTTTTCCTCTTGCAAGGAACCAAGGAGGTTGATATGGTCCTCTTCCTCTCTATTTTATCCTCACAACAACCCTGTGAGGTAGGTTAGGCTGAAAGTCAGTGATTGGCCCAAAGTCACCAGTGAGCTTCATGCCTGTGTGGGGACTAGAACCCAGATCTCCTGAGTCCCAGTCCAACACTTTAACCACTACACCACACTGGCTTATTAAGAGTTCACAGACTTTATTGTCCATCCTTTGACTGTTGGAGCACATGATGAGTTTTACTCGATCCTGGATGTGTCTTTAGTTATGACTGACTGTTTGGAGTTGTTTTTAGTTATACTGTATGTTGTTGATGTATATTGTCTGTGCTTATGTAAATGGCTTTTAAACTTTTTATATTGTATTTAATGTTTTAACTTCTGTAAACTGCCCAGAGAGCTTCAGCTATGGGGCAGTATAGAAATGTAATAATAATAATAATATGTCATGGGGGCATCTTGCCTATTCATAAAATGGCTGGCGGCCATATACATGGTGTGTATAGCTGGTCACAGAACACTTGTTCCCCAGAAGCCAAACTGGTGAGACTAAAAGAAAAGTAAGTTGCCGAAGAACTTACATACAAGGCAGAAGTGGGGTCTAACCTCTAAAACAGAAAACCACTCTTTCGAACCCAAATAAGTGCTGGAGTGCAGCACTTTGCTTTGCAACAAGCTAGGCTTGCATTAAAAAAAGTTTTTTGTTCACCCTCCTTTCACCCCTGAAAGGTTCACAAGGGGAGAGGAAGAGCTGGGCTCTTGTCTCCGCTGTAAAGGATGTGCATCCCGAGATCCCAATTCCTCCTTCCCAGCCACCACCAAAGAGCCTTCATTAGACTACATGACATTTTCGTTAGAGTACATGACATTTTCTCAAGCTCTGAAATAATATGCAAAATACTTATGGAAAACCCCCCAATGAATGAGAAATACAAGTATTTGAAATATGAACTAGCACTGATGGTGATGATTCAGCCAGACATTTATCTCTTTTCATTGGTTTTCTGAACAAAATGTTTGCTCTTAAAAATATGGAGATGAATGATTTCCTGATTTCTTTTCTTCCAGATGTTTTGAATAAAATGGGGCAGAAAAGTTCTAGCAAGTACAGGAAATGGTTGCATTGACTATTATTAATTCCATACCAGACAGTGTTTAATTATTACTTCCTGGGCTCAGAAGGCATGAGCTTAAGATAAAGTATATATGGAACAAAGTTCTAAAGCCAGCATATAAAATGGCAAACTACTGTGGAAAAAGTTCATGGCTATCATATTTTATTTAGTCAAAAAACAAGCATGCAGAGGGTGGAGAAAAGTTATTCAAACTTCCTAGATGAATTCCATGGATAGGTCCTGCAGAATGAGATAAGTAGTGTGAGATAAAATGTAGTATGAGATAAAATGAAGTTATGATAGTCCAGAAACAGATGCATACCATAGTGGAAGTGAAATTCCATACATGTCAGAATATTCAGGCCCATGCCAAATTCCATGGCATCAGTCTAAAGCTCTGTGGGCTAGATCATTTTGTTGATGTAGCACTCTGGGAACATCCCCCCCCCCCGATTTCTGATTTCAAAAATGGATGTTCTTAAGCTCTTTGGATAAATAAGGTTACAACTTAAATTACCATTAGTACTCTGTGTTGTGATATTTTCCCAGCTGGAGTCATGCTAATGGCTAGCGTCAATATCCTTTGTGTAAAAGGTGCCCATGTAGTAGTAATGTACCATAGCCTGATGTAACGAGCTGCAATATCTCTTCCTTTGTCATAGTGATAAAAGATGTGTCAAGCATCACAAGCATCTCCCTTCTCCTCACTTGTAGTTCTGCAATTAGGATCCTACTGTGTCATATTCGGAGTTCAGTGACTGTTAAATGTGCTATGCCAGCATCGTACTAACTACTATATCAGTCATGTTAGATGACCCCCTTGAAAATTGCTGCCAAAAGTTTATGTGTCAGAAATCACTTTCCCAAATGCTTATGAAGTGAAGAATTTTTCACAGCCCTGCAGACATGGGGGAACTGTCACTCAAGGCAATCAAGCAGAGCAGTTTATATTCTAAGATGTGCAATTCAAAAGCGTTGCTTGGACAATTACTACCTATCATCTGTCAGCAGTTGGGTACTGTGTTTAGGCAGATGTTAACCCTAATACTGTAAAATAACCCTGGAAATCATCACAAGAGATGTGGTGAGCACCTCTGCATTGCTTTCTGTATGGATGATCTGTCAACATTGTTGTGAAACATGTGATTATTCTCAAATGTCATCTGTTGTGAAAGACAGCAATTCAGATACAATCTAGAACTCTGCTTATTCTGTATGGATTATGCATTTTATACAGGAATCCTTCTTTTTACTTGAATATTTCTTCTGTCCCTGGAATACATGGAATTCATTATGTGAGATGGTTGTAGAATTATTGCTGTTGTTGTTGTTTTTTTAATTCCCTGCTGGTGTATGCATACTGTAAGCAACAATTGACCCTTGTTTTTTGAGAGTGTATCCATCATGCAGTGGAATTTCACATGAATTCCTCTGTGAAAGTCTTTTTGCTGATGGAATTTTGTAACATATGAAGAAGCCCTGTGGAAGTGTGGAATACAGATCCTGAGATAAAGAAGGTTCCATGCAATGCACCTTGGGCTCCTTGATGACACATCTTTGGGAAGAACTATAGTGTAACACAGTGCTCCTCTAGGTACAGCTGCAGATTCTTAGTGACTGTAGTGACTGAAGAACATGCCCCTCCAGTTATCAGCTTATTAATTTTTTTTTAATTTTATTTCTTCCAATAGCTGAAGCAGTCTGGGCACTTTAAAGCAATTGAAGCCATAAAATACAACATGATAAAATACAATGTAAAAGTTTAAAAGTTTAAAGCTACAGTGTAAACTAAAAATAATAATCAAATAAAGCCTAGTGGCAGTGCAAACATTCAAAATACAGTAACAGTTTTAAAACAGGCAGAAACTGAAAGACTACAATGCCTGGGAAAATAAGGTCTTTACCTGGCACTGAAAAGAGCACTACATAGGTGCTAAGTGATTGTCCAATCACCATTTGCAAGCTGCAGATATATACATAGAGAGTGTAATTCACACTCTTCAGTTTCCTATACAAATCCACAGCTATCACTGGTTTGGCAAGCTGAACATATTTAGACTGTTCTTCAAATGGTGGTCCTGGAATCCAGGACTCATTGGATCCCTGTGGACAACCCATTTGCTTGCCTTTCATCACTTGATTACTGCAAAGTCAATAGCCTCATTCATGCTCTGAGTGTGTAAGGACTAGGACTGGGCAAAGAACATGTAAACTGGCCCTCCTCCCAGATGCACTGGCTCTCACCCCTTTCGATCCCTGACCTTGCTGTGGTGATCAGCAATGTCTGCAGAGAAGTTCTATTTATGTTTGCTTGTACATGTGTAGAACTCTCAGTGTGTACCATTTCAGGTGGTGGGTTCTGCCAATGTTCTGTGCTGTAGCCTGGGTTACAGGGTTCTCCTATGGGTCAGATCCTTAGTGAGTGTCAGGTTTCTCAGGGAAGCAAGATGAGAAGAGATCAGCACCAAGGGAAACTCCAAGTGGGTTGAGGCTGGAGGCCAGACAGGGTTGTCTTGATCTCCTTGAACAAGGAGCAGATATAGGCGTTTGCCTACCTTTAGGCTAGCTGGTTCCACTTCTATATTGACTGAGGCTTTGTCTCTTAAAGGAGCCTGGCCTGTTTTAGCAGCTGCAAGCTGCAATGATATGGGAGTAGCTGTGGTATGTGAGTGTCCTCAAGGCCGGGGTCATCAAAGTCCAAAGATGGCAAGACAACCTCCTCTGGACAGGGGGGATCTTTCTGGGAAACTTGGTACTGGGGAGGTGGAAACTTTGTGATGCCTCTCTGTGACCAAATCCCCCTCCTGAACTGTTAATTCTGGAACATCCTCTGAGCACAAGGGGTCAAGATCCTCTGAGAATGAGGGTTTGGGGCTCTTGTTTATGACACAGGTCCAGCATGTGTGGGGGAATCAGGGGGAAAGCCAGTATGCTCAGCTCTGCCTCCAGTTTTAGCCCTCACACATTCAGAAAAATGCATGAAGAAGGTTAATGCTGATTTGGAAAAAGTGGTCATCTGAGTTCACATCTGAAACAAGGTTCAGGAAACATTAATCCCAGTAATGTATTGCATTCATAAACAAGAAGGAAGTTATTAAGGAAAATTAAAAAAATGAAATCAGATACTATTACATGTTCTTAGTATTATCTACATTGCATATATTTGCTTTTGTCCAGCAAGATTATCTCCATACAGGAGCAGGCCTATGCTTGCACATTAAGGAGGCATTGCAAATGCACATCTGGATCCACATTCTATTCATTCATTCATTTAAGAAATTTCTTGGCCACCCTTCTGTATAACTATCAGAGCAGTGTACAGTGTAAAAATTATAAAACAACAGTATATAAAATCATAATTAAAACAGACACAGAACAACCAAGTGAACAGTAAAAAAAAAAAAAAGCAGTACAGATAAACCCAATGTTAAGACAGGGTAACATTATATGATGGAATTACATGATGGAAGGCACATCAAGCAAACCCTCATCATGACCGCTTTCCACCTGGAAACTTATGTCCTCATTGTGGGAGGCTGTGTCGATCCAGAATTGGTCTTCACAGCCACCTGCAGACCCACTGCTAAGACTCTACCTTTGGAAGACAATCTTACTCGGTCATGAGTGATCGCCATGATGATGATGACATGATGGAATGCCTGGCCAAATAAAAACTTATTTGCCTACAGCTGGAATGACTTTACAGCTGGTGCTAAGTAAGCTTCCATGAGGAGAGCATTCCATAGGTGAGGTTCCATGACTTAAAAGTCCTCTTTGCAATCATCAGCTACCTAACTGAGACCTGGAAAAGGGCCTCAGATGGTGAAAGCCGTACCTGGGCAGGCCCATGTGGTAGAAGGGAGAAGATTAGTTCTCAAGTCCTATTGTTAAGCACCAGAATTTTGAATTGTGCCCGGAAGTGGAAGGGTAACCAGTGTAGTCATATTGCTTCCCCATTAAACTGGCAGATGCATCATCTGATGCTGATTAGATTGCATTTTCCCACCCATGAACACTAGTTGCTGCATGTAGCTACCTGGATTGGGGCCAAACCCTTTGCTTTCTGGGATCAGTATCATTACAATCTAACCTGCCAATATTAGTGACTGTCTGCTGATTATCACAGCCCAGCAATGAACATGGATTTAAATAGGAATGTTGAAAGTTGATTGGCCTTGTCCACCAACTCCAAAGTTGGTGAATTAGTTGAATTATTTTGCATGTGATTTCCAAAAAGATTAAATGTGTAGGGATTTTATACCTTTGAAGGCCAGGTATGAATTAGATAAATTAGTTTGGTATTCATATTTGCAATATGTTTTTGAATAATAATGTTTCCTTTGAGTGAAGAAGATCGCAGGATAAGCCACCAACAAGACTTTTTAGATGCTTAACTCTGAGCGAGATGGCACTTCAGATGTACAAGCTACTTAACTCCTGAAAAATGCAGGTCCAGCTGTATGCAAAGTTAAATATCAATAGGGCAGTAGCAACAAGGAAGTCTGGTTTTGCGGGCAAGGATGAAAACAGAAAGAGGTTCAGGTCAGGTAAACCTTCTAAAATGGTTATTTATATAGCACAGTAAAAGTATCTGACATTTGAGGAAACCTTTGTTCAAGGAAGATCTCTTCCCCAAACAGTTCAAAAACAAACATACATGGCATGAGCTGGCTGTTATCTTACATACATTTTTCTATAAGCAAACTCTACTGCATTGCTTCCACTATAATGTTAAGGGAGCAAGAAAAAACAGCAACAACAACCTGAACCCCAACCCCAAGGGAATACAGGTTCTGCCAGTGTAACTTATTTGTGTAGTTATTTATTTGAAACATTTATTTAAGATTGTCTTAACTGGCAAGCAGACTCATATGGGGGACAGCAGTCTCTAAGATGCATTAAAGGGTGAGGGTTTGCTGATGTCTCTCATTTCACCCATTATTTGATTTCCATGATCTCGCTGAAGAAGCTTGAGAGTGACAACCATCTTAGCATGGTGTGTGAATTCACACCTTATCTAATAACTGCAAAGACTTACAAGTCTCTGTAATAGTGAAACTGTCAAGAAAATCATGCAAATCAGATTAAGGGGATAGGGAAGCCATTGCTGTGACTATGGCCCTGGGTACTTGTTATGATACACCCATATTCTTAAAGGTGAATTATGGCTATGATGTTCCTAGCCTTTAACAATAGGCGTTGGAGAGGAGAATGTGCAGCTGGATGAGTAACATGTTAATTTTTCTTTGTGCCATTTAAGATTGGAGAGGGAGTGAATCTCATTGACAGAGAACCTGCTTTGCATGCCGAGGACAGATAGGGCTAGGAAAGAATCCTGTCTGGAACCCTGGAGAGCGGCTGCCAGTCAGTGACAGCAATATTGGGCTAGATGGACCAATGGTCTTCACTGCTGTAATAGGGCCCAGAAACAATGTAATGAGAAATATTCAAATGTTAGTCTCATTTTTTTGCAGAAATCAATCTAGTTTTAGTATAGGAGAGATTGTAATAGGAATGTATGAGAACAAGATTAGAAATGACATTATCTATTGCATGCATAATAATTCTTGAAGACTTTTGGATGCCCCAGAGGGTTGTAGTGATTGTTAAAGGATCTTTTCCCTGCTTAAAATTGGAAGCTTTAAAGTAGACATTTGAAATCAGATTTTAACTTTTAAAAAATATTAAATGAGGTTGTTTGACTCCGGCAGCAGGTGGTGCTAAAGAGCTTTGCCCAGTGTGATATGTTCTGGTTAGAAGTCTATTACCAAATTGTTCATTAATTTAGATTTTTGTCCTGCTGAATTTTGAGGTCTCGGGGTGGGTTTCAGCATTGTGCCATATAAAAATATAACCCTCTCCCAAAGGTTCACAATCTATTAATGCATCTCTTACTTCCAAATTAATGTTAATATTTGCTTTGCAATCTCTTCAGACCGTGAATATATCTTTCTCTATTCATCTCTCTCTATTTTTAATCTATAATGCAATTACGGCAGTAGATGAAAACAGTAAGAAATTTATGTTCTATGGATTTGTAGCTTTTAATAGTGAAAGTTAAATTTACAAAATGAAAAACTTCCATACATTAGTTGCTTGAAGACATGCAATTGTGGGAGAGCAGTAATAATTGAAGTGACATTTTTAAATGATTACTGTCACAGCTCATTTTAGCAGACAAGCTATTTTGTGTTGTTTTCTTGCCATATTTATGTGACTGTCAAGAAGAAAAGTAATTATCAGGCTCATCTCAGGTCTTCATGCCCACCCCGAATTTCCGCAGGTGCGGTCCCGCTTCCCAGGGTATGTGTGCATGCAGAGTGCAGGAGTTGCAATGTAGCCTGTGGTCGACTTCTGTACTGGTGCTATGTTGAATGAGCTGCTACAGCACTGGCCATGCCTGAATGCTTGATTACAGCCACTTTAAATCCTCAGCAAAAAACAACAACAGATTATGGTGGCACCTCAGCTAAACTCTCTTGCACATCACATTAGGAATGTTTGAACAATTTGTTTCAGTTCATTTTTGACCAGAATTTACCCAGTTCATACCTCCCAGGACTGAATGCAGACCCAAACGCAAACTGTGGTCACAGTCTGTATATTTCCAAGCTTGCAATGCTATTTGTGGAACAACAACAACAACAAATGTGTTTGCAAAATGTATACATTTGAAAAATGCACACAAACATGCTTTGATTAGTGGGAGTAAAGGTGCACATTTAAAAATGCACACAAGGGATGCGTACGTTTGGAAAAATGTGCACAAAAATATGCATGACTTTTTGTGGAAGAAAAAACAAAACACTTTCAATCTGATACTGACACCAGTTGGAATGACTTTCAGGGTGGAATTTGGAGAACTACACAAACTTAAGTTTTGCTGATTTGCATATCCCTACTTTTCATGGAATAAACAAGTAGCCTGCATGTCCTCACACCCTTGAACCTGCTTTCAGTAGATGGAAGAAGTTGGGCAAGATAGCATTAGTGGGAAGAGCGAGAGAGCAGTCCAGGAATGGCCATGAATATTGTGGCTTGATAGAAGAGAGACCTAGCAATGGAGCAGCAGACCTGGGGAGACTGGGGAGTTATTTTCTCATGAACAACCCTTGTAATGTTTGTTCCACTGGAAGGGCTGTACCTCAGTGGTAGATCACATGTTTTTCATGGAGAAAATTCTGGGTTTGTTCTCTGACATCTCCAGGTATGGCTGGGAAAGGACCTCCTAAACCCGGAAGAACTGCTGCCAGTCAGTGCTGAGCTAGATGGACCAATACTCTCAGTATGAGGCAGCGTCCTCCTTTCCTATGTTTAAAGGTAGCTTGGTATGAAAACCACTGCATTTGGACCATTCAGTACATAATTAAGGCAATGAAAAGAAAACCAACAACAACTGGAACCCTCCATAGGGCTGAGAGAGCAGGAATTTTATAAACTGCTCTGCTAGCTGAACAGTTACTTGTGTCTCTTTGTTCGACTGAATGATCCCTGAGCCCCCTGAAAATGGAAACGAAGCATGCTTGAATTGTTTTTGTCTATTACAGCAGACATGGCACAAATGAAACTGACTTCTAAGGTATGATTTGTGCAGCCCTTTATAACATGCATGCATCTGAAATTTATAGCATGCCACGAACTGCTTAAGACTTGGTATTCAAACAATTCTCTTTCTACTACATGCTCTAATAAGTGGAGATTTAATACAGAACCTAATATTTGACAGTTAATAACATTGTTTTCCTTAGGTTTTACTACCTTCTTGTAAACAGTAGTTTATTTACATATAATAGTAGATCTATGGACATATGAAATCTGACTGTCCTCTCAACAAGTCATGGTGTTAAAAAAGAAAAATTTCTGTACTACAAAAAGGAAATACCCACTATTTATAGAACAGTTTTTTTAATTAATAAAAGAATGGTTAAGGAAGTATCCTAAATGTCTGACAAAAGTTACATGTTGGCAGCTGTTTCAAGAAAGTTTAACCCTACTTTAGACCTGATTTTCCAGTGCCCACCTCCATGTTTGCCATTTCTCCAACCAACAGAACTGTATGTACATGTAGAATAGGTCACCACCAAGCTTCCCTAAGGTACTGGTAATTAAAGGTAAGACAGCCACTGTTGCTCACTGAAACAAAACTCTCTTTTTCACTTGTAAGACAATATAGAACGGAAACTTTTTTCCACCCAGACTCAAGTATTTGCATCCTACATTGCCCCACCAATGTGTAAGTATGCTTTTGAGAGGTTGCACAGTAGCTTGTGAGAACATTTTGTGAATTCAGGATAATACTTTTTAAATAATTCCAATTTAATTCATAAAAGGGAGCCATACTATCACTTGATTTCCATCACACCCCTCATATGAAAAACCTGTTGTCAAAACCACCTGTTTTCAACATCCCTCCTTTTATCATGGTTGCACAGAGAAATAGGTTGTGAGGTGCCCAACGCCCCTTTTCTACGTTCCTACCTCAAACTATCAAAAGGTGATGTCCTTGTGAACTGTGACTCTCTGTCACTTGCTCTACTGAATGCAAAAGTTATTATGATATGTGTAGGAGGCAGGTGCTCTGTTTATCTCAATAGGATTTGTGTGTGTGGTAGTCTCTTGACTAGGAAAGGATGACAACAAATGAACATTAATGCTTAAGCCACACTCAGTCTCTCTTTCAGATGTGTTGACAGGATATTTTGTTCCTTTCAGTCCCTGAATCCCTACTGTTGTATGTAAGCAACAGCCATACTATTTTTCATGAAGTTTCTCTCTGCTCCAGTAACAGTGAGTCTGGCTGCAACAGCTGTAGCATAGGGAATGATTGTCACAGCATAGCCTGCTAACAATGAGTGTTTGTTCCAGGTCATGCGAAGTGGAGATTTGGATTCTTGCCAGTGGCTGTGGAAAGCAGCTTTTATTGGCTGGATAAATGTTTAGGGCAGGGGGTGTCACAAGGTGTGTCACAGCGGGCCGCCCTATGCAAAGAACAAATTGCATTTGCCTCCCTGAGGTAACTGAAATAAACCCAAGAGCTCAGCTGCTCAAACTTACTCTTATCCTTTGTCTGTGAGCAGCATCCTTGAAAGGCACAGAGAAAGCAAACACAGAGAAGTCAAAATCACAGCAATAATATAGGTGGCTTCCCTGTGGTCCAAGAGCTATAAATTAGCACAACACAAATGGTTTGTATATGTACATTCTCATAAGAAGCTGCCTTTTTCTGAGTGAGTTGGTCCATTGGTCCATTTAGTCCAGTATTGTTGACCCTGACTGGCAGTGGCTGTCCAGGGTTTCCGGCAGGATTCTTTCCTGGCCCTAACTGGAGATGCCAAGGACTGAATTTGGGGCCTTCTACATGCAAATCATGTGCTCTACCACTGTGCTACAGTCTATCCCCTTGTGTGTGCAGGCCAGGACAAGCATTATCCATGTGTGCAGGCCAAGACAGGCAGAATAATCATGGCAGAATGCAGAGGTTTACTTCTGACAAACACCAGGCCACATTCAGGGACAGATTGTAAATAGCTGATCAGAAGGGAATAGACATCAAAGTGGGGTAAATACAATCTAGAAGTTAAGGGTAGTCATGTTCAGATAATAAGTGTGCAGGTGAAAAGCAAGAAATGGAAACAAGTACAGGAAAGCTGTGAATATATATGTTCAAGCCAAAGGCAGGGTAGGGTGGGCAAGTTACTGATACTGTAAAGACATCTCAGAGATCAGGGCTGATATGAATCAGAAAAGGAGACAGGGAGAATGTTTGATTCCTCCATGTTTTTGTTGTACTTTCCAACCATCCCAGTATTGCTACCACACAAGGCACTTGTGAGATGGCAAAATAATTTAAAGCATGTTTTTTGACATACAAGGCAGTAGGAATTTTGGCTGGTATCCTTAAATGTCCTCCTGGCAAAGGGGTCGGTGGTGCTTCACTTGCAGCTGTATTTTGATGCTGTGCAATTGAATAATATGCTACTATAGAGAGAGCCAACCAATATCAATAAATGGCTCTTGGTAGAGCAGAGATCAGCTGCAAATCACATCCCATGGAAGAGCTGATATCGACAACAAAATGAGGAATATCCACTGCAATTACAATTACAAGCAAGTTATTTTAACCTCAACTTTATTAATGTGGGACCATTTGAACAGTTTCTCTGGTGTTCACTTTTATTGGCTGAGATGTCTTCTTCCAGGGGCCACACATTTGGTCTTTGAAGTACGCAAGGCTGTCTTCTGGGTTTGTGGCAGTGGGAGACTTGGTAGGCTACTGTCCTAGGCCCCATGTTACCTGGATGTTGGGGTTAGTGCTGGTCCACTTAGTGGACAGTTTTTTATTACCCTGAAATACAGTGTGGTTGAAGTTCTGGTTCTCCAACAGTCAAAAGATGGACAATAAAGTGTGTGAACTCTTAATAAGCCAGTGTGGTGTAGTGGTTAAAGTGTTGGACTGGGACTCAGGAGATCTGGGTTCTAGTCCCCACACAGGCATGAAGCTCACTGGTGACTTTGGGCCAATCACTGACTCTCAGCCTAACCTACCTCACAGGGTTGTTGTGAGGATAAAATAGAGAGGAAGAGGACCATATCAACCTCCTTGGTTCCTTGCAAGAGGAAAAAAAGTGGGATAAAAATGTAGTAGTAGCAGCAGTAGTAACAACAACAACAACAACAAAGATTTCTTCTCAAATCAAGGCCACTTCAGATCCTAAGAATTCAGATGCCTTTCTGGAGAGGTGGTTTCAGATCCTTAATATATATATATCTATATATATATATAGATAAAGCATATATAGATTAAGGTCATTATTATAGTTATGAATAAACCTATGTCAGTGCTTAGGTGAACTGAGGTGTTCTGCCTTATCTTCATAGTTCTGCCTTAGTCTGATGCTGAATATAATATCTCTTGTTTAGGAACTGCAGCTATAATATTACATGCAGTGTATGCTGAACATTTAGCACTCTGGCTGACTGTTTTGTTTATTAATGCTATTTCTGTTGTACTTTAAAATAACTTTTTGAAATGATTGACATTTTTTAAAAGACAGAAAAGGAGTCATAGTTTAGCTAGGAATATGGCAAAGATGGGCCCAATCTACATGGCTGATTTAGTGCAGAGCAACAGCACATCGGGGTTGTTTGCGACAGATGACGCTATTGCCAAACTGCAGCAACCCTGCAGCTTCCCTCTGGAAAAGGAACATTTTCAGAAAGTCCTTTTTGTGCACCTTTTTCCTTAAATGTGGCTCCTGCACAGTTCCACTGCAGGAGTGGAACCCCATCCCTCTGCAACAAATCCTGGGCATGCCTCTGTGACCTGGCAGTCACCTTGGCTAAGGGGTGGGGCTTCCCCTTTCCCTTTCCCTTCCATCTTTTTCCCCATTTGCAGTAGGTCCCTGTGGGACTTTCCCACATAGCACTACTTTATGCTGTTTCATCCTTTCACTATATCACAGTAGTGCTGTTTCCACATTCACAATATGTAGCTTAGCGCAGTAGACATTTTACCCATTCACAGTATGCAGCCTGTTTTTCCCATTCATTACAGCACAGTAGTGCTGTTTCAGTCATTCAGAATAGTGCAGTAGCTGCTTTACCCAGTGTGTAGCCTGTTTTCCCCATTGTGAATAGTGTTGTTTCAAGCATTCACAATAGCGCAGTAACTGCTTTGCCTAGTCAGATTATGTAGCCTGTTTTTCCCATTCACAATACCGCAGTAGCTGCTTTACCCATTCACACTATGTAGTCTACTTTTCCCTTTCATAATAGTGCAGTAGCACAGTTTCAAGGATTTACAATAGTGCAGTAGCTGTTTCACCCATTCAGATTATATAGCCTGTTTTTCCCATTCACAATAATCTTTCACAATATCCCAATGTATCAGGGGTGTTTCTGAGTGCAGGGAGTGGGATAGCAGTTCAGATTCTGAAGGAGAGCTGGCAGACATGGGGAAGGTGTTTTCCCAGGCTAGACCAGACATGACTGGGCCGGCTTCTCAGGTTACAAATGCCCAGCTGGCTGAGGATGGGGGTCCCTCTTCACACACCCCTGTGAGAGACAGCAAACAGAAGGAGAAGGGGTTTGGGGAGTCTGATCTAATAGACACCAGGCGCAGGCACAGAGCAAAGAGAGAGAAGGCAGGGGTGGAACTTAGATGGTCTACCCGATTGGACTTACATGAGAAGCTGTGCTCAGAAGCCTCACAAGAGAGAGGGACCTCCCCCCCCTTAAGTTAGGCTAGTGAGACGGCCTTCCTCTTCAAATGGCAGGCAACTCTCATAACTTCCTTTTGAATTCCCTAAAGGCATTCCTTTGTAGACTGAGAGTCACTGAGAATTTGTATCTGTATGACCCTGTGAAGTAATGGATTAAAAGTCATAGACTGAACCCTCTCGTCTGTGTTTGTTTTTGGTGCTGAAATAAAGTGGGGGCTAAAGGGAATCCTGACACAATGGTAGATGAAAGGGGAGAGGCGTGGGATAAACTAGAAAGTCTTAATTCAGTAAACTTCCCTGAGGAGAGGAGCGTGGACAGGGGTGGGGAACAAGCCTCTCTCATTTGCTGAACATCACATATGGGGTTCATGACCTTCAGTTCTACTCTGCCCACCCAACCCCAAAGTATGGGGGTTTCAAGTGCTGTGAGATGCATGAAAGCAGGATTTTAGATACTGTATACTCCGCTTTTTCTGCTTCGTGTGCTCCTGATGGACCAAAGCAATTTCACGAAACTCTGGATATAATTAGAAAGTTCTCTTCATTCTGTTTCGATGTAGATTGGGCCCAGGACAAGAGACAGGTGAAGACAAACAGAAGATAAAGTGACACTTTTAGAAGGAACATGCAAGTTTGTTTTGTTGAATAGACAAAAGGTGGAGAGAGGAACAGAAAATGTAATCAGGTGTTTTTATGGTTTGAAGGAAGAAATCCACAATGAAGCAATGGTGGCTCATTAATGATGCTGGCTATATGATATGTTCAGGATGGGAGGCAACACGCTTCTCAGTACCCCTTGGTAAGGAACAACAATATGAGAGGGCTATTGCTTTATTGGTGTCTCTTAGGGCTTTCCATAGGCATCTGGTTGGCCATTGTGGGAAATGGATGCTGTACTAGATAGGTGCTTACCACCATCCAGCAGGGTGCTTTTTATTTTCTTATGAGCGTGAAGGGCAGATTCCAGAACATGGTTATCTAGAAAAAATGGTTTGGGTAAAACTGCTGTGGATGGATGGATAAGTCTATTTCTTGTCCTTGTAATTTTCCCATTTCTAAGTCCAGTCCATTCCATTTCTGCATTAATTATGTTTCTTTAAAGAAATCTGCACAAAACATCTTTAAATGCTACCAGATGTTTTTGAATGTATTTCATCACAAAATATACATTTCTAAATGCATTTTCCCCCTCAAAGTACATTATCCTAAATAACACAATTTTAAATGCATTTTTTGAGCCAACTGCATAAGAAAATCTGGAGAAGTGCGAACTCTTCACATTAATCTGGGAGGTGCAGATCTGGTCAGTTTGTGTTGGAATTCACATGGATCAAATTCCTCAAGCATCTCTAGCGTGGACAATCTCCAAAATCTGGGAAGTGGAGGAATTAATGTGGATAGAGCAACAACATATTATATTTCACCTAGAGACCCAAAGGCTCCATTGAAGAGATTCCTACCTAATAACCTTTCCCTTTGGGGAGTCAGAAATTCCAGTTCCAAACAATTAGAAATCAAGTGCCTTCTGCATGGTAGACTGAGGAAACTGCTTGATCTTTTGATCTTGTCACTGCATTAGTTCATAACCTGAATGCTTTTATTTCCTGGCTTAAGTCCCAGATTCCAGATGACATTCAAGGGATACATTTTCATGATCTATTGTTTGATATGCTACATCCATTTATACATTTCTATTCTCTATGATCAGGGTTGCGTACAAGGTTTCCCTTGTGTGAGTAGAGGCTATTTATTAGGCAAAACTAATTACCTTTCTTAAGGAAGCCTTTGTCATGCAGAAATGCCAGGTGATTTAAAACAACAACAGCTCAGACATATTTAACTATAAAACAGAAGTCTGCTTGGACTGTTAGCTCAGCATGCTGGTTTTACCCCTGTCCCAGGATAAAAAGTCACTACAGTATATCACAGAACAGATCATGAATACTTGATAAATCTACAGCAACAGCAACGATAGTAAGATAACAGCTCTACTGTTATTTAAGCAAGCAGAATGGTTCAAGGATTTATACTGCCAAGCCCCTTCCTTCACAGAGAAAGTTGCAAGGAAAATTCAGTGTTGGCATTCAAAAGTGCAGGGTTTTTTTTGCAGAATAAATTGCCTACTTTACCAAACAAACACACCCCTAATGTTCATTTTTAAAGTCTTTGCCATCCCTTTTTTCACAGCTGCTTTTAACTCCATAGCTGATTTCTGTAAATCAATGATTTCTGTAAATAAGATAACATGGATTGACTTAGCCAATCTGATATCATGCATCAAACAGACTACATGACACAATGCAGTTGGCTTCATGACATCTCCATGCTTTAGAAAATCAAACCACATAAATCAATGCCACTAATCTTTCAGTTCCTCCCGCCCATATGTGTCTTTTTTCTGTCTAGGTTACTGATACACAGAAGTGCCTGTGTGGATTGATGAAACACAGCACCAAAGCCCTGTGCAGATTATTTGAATCGTGTGATTGAGCATGCACGAGGGGAAGAGTGGAGACACGCTCATTAAACCTGCCCCCTCTGTTCAAACAGTCTGGTTCCACAGTTCTTCATGGGTTGCAGGCAAATTTCTATCGCAATGAACTTGACATATCAGAGTAGGCTTTCCACATCACTTAGAATCCTCCATGGTTCTAATTCTAAGTTCTAAGAACCCTCCAGGGTTCTAGGTTGCATGAGGAGTCTACTTGAGTACAGCAGGCTCCCTACTACAGATGTTTGCCCAACAACATGTGTAGAACTGTGAAGCCCATCACAGTGGCATGACAGAGGAGGAGGCAGGGTTAATGAATGCATCCTGGCTCCCCCCTGCCCTCCGGGATTCTCAATCACGTGACTTAAAATGCCTGCATAGGACTAATTAACCTTGATATGATTGTGCACCATTGTATAACATTCCCAAAGACTAAGGGCCAAAGTACATGTGATGTTGTTCACATGGCTTGCCCAGGAGTGAAAGAATTTTTTGTTTCACAAATAGCCAGCACAGGGTCCCCAAGGAGAGAGGACCTGCTGCAATCCCAGTTTGGATTATCTCCCTACTCCAGTGCCTGCTATTTGCATGGGGAAGTGATTCCCATATCCTGCTCTTGATGTAATCTCTGAATTGGGGAAATCACAAATCTCACCCACAATGAGATTTATGACCTCCAGATGACCTCTGAAAAACAAAATCTGTGCCTTACATCCAGCTTTGATTATTACTTCAGCAGAAGGCAATCAGAAGCATTGATCAATTTCACTTCTTCAAGCTCATTGCTAAAGCAGTCTTCCAAAATCCACTCTCAGACACAACTTAAGGCTTTCATAGTAGAAAAAATTATTGAAGAAATTCAAGTTTATAAGCATCCAAAACATACTTGGTGACCTGAAAGTTATCTCATTAAAGTTGTTATAAGCTAACTATTCATTCATTTATTCATCCATTCATTTGGGATTCGGTACTTGTAGCACAACATTTTCCAGCATTTTATGCTAAATCTACTATTTATGATAAATTGGAGATCATTAGCAATGGAATTCAGGAACAAGATTTTTATGATGCAAGTCAGAAATAATCTAATTCAACTCTTGCTTAGATGCCAGTCAGGCTTATAATAATGGCCTGCTCAGGAGATCTGTTGAAAATTGGCTATTTTTCACAGAAAGATGGATTGGCTATAATGATAATACACAGAATGGTACCACGATTATGGCAACTAGAAATTCAAAGGAATTATACTCATCTGAAAGAATGAGATTTAAATAAGATCCAAAGATTGGACAAGAGGAGCTACTAAAATGTCATTTCACTCACACTTTCATTATCAATTTAGAATAATATGGGGAAAATTCTAAGAATATTTGTCTTAATAAAGAGAAAATGGAGTTTGTTGTCATCATCATTTTTAACACTCCAGAGCTTCGAGCTTTCTGTCATTGATTAATTGATTGCAGAAGTTCAAGTCCAATTTATCAAGTGGCAATTTTAGGCAATGAGCTTGGCAGAAATGTGAAATAGCTTTCTGTTATTTTTTCAGTCTTACAGAGGGGAGGGATCACTGTGGACTAAACGTAAAATAGACATATATACCAAATGAATAATGGATTGTACAATGACCCCCCTTTACTTCATTCATGTGTGTGTGTGTGTGTGTGTGTGTAGATAGATAGATAGATAGATAGATAGACAGACAGACAGACAGACAGATAGATGCAGGCAAGGAAATACTTGATAAAGCAAGAACCATGAATACATAATGCATTTCAAGTAACTGAAGGATCACATTAATTTGCCTAGGATCCTTAGTAAGTAGTCACATTTGTTAAGTCACATTTCAAACATAATATGTTTACATGTTTATTCAGTTATAGGAATTATAGGACCAGAGTATCTAAAGGTATGTCTCCTCCTGCATGTATCTGCTCAGATCTTTAGGTCATCTTCAGAGGCACTCCTCCAGGTGACCCCATCAAAGGAAGCTACACAGGTGGCTACAAAAGAGAGGACCTTCTCAGTGGTTGCACCCTACCTATGGAATAAACTCCTCAAAGAGGTTTGCCTGGTACCTACATTCTTATCTTTTCAGCACCAGGCAATGACCGTTCTTTTCTCCCAGGCATTTTAGAGTTCTAAGTTATTATGGCTGTTCTATCGATTCCTGTGCTTTTTATTGTTTTGCATGATATTGCATTTTTAAATTTATTTGTATTGTGTCTTATATTTTTAACTGTTCTATGGCATTTTAGTTGTTTAACTGTTTGTAATCCTCCCAGAGAACATTACTTATGGGGTGGATTAGAAATGGAATAAATAAACAAACAGGAATTGTGTAGGGAGAATCCTGTTTAGTAGTAGGAAACAGTCCAGATTATTTGTCCATCTAGCCCAGGGCTCTTGTATCTCAGGCAGGGGTCTCTCCCATGACCTGATATCTGATCCTTTTAACTGGAGGAACCGAATCTGAATATTTCTATAGTCTGTCTTCTAGAGTGTCTCTGTGTATATTAATTTATTTTTAATCCAATTTGAACGATTCTTGCAGTGGCTCACAAAACACAATAAAATACCTCAAAATACAGAACCTGAAAAGCATTAAACTAAACATAAAAAATACATAAAAGCTATCCATCCACCAAACAAGAAAAGTCAATGCATTTTGCTTAGAAGCAGAGAAAACAAGTGATGACAAAAACCTCAATAAGTGTTGGAGAATAATTCATTATGATTAAACTCATTAGCTTGACACATCTTGGGTTAAACATGGCCTTATATTGGGGGGGGTGGTAGAGCGAGAACCTGTAAAAAATCCATATGAACAGAGATTTAGTAACAGGCATTGTCTATTTGTAATACAAGATCATTACTAATACTAGGGCTGAGCCAAAACCTTCAGCAGTTGTGAAAAGTGATTTGGGGGCTAGTGGGGGGTGAAGCTGCAACGAACGAGGGCAAAAACATAACCCATTCAGACGGTGAGCAATCTGTAATCCTAGTGGCTGGGATCATCCCTATGATCAATCTAGGGCCCCATCTACATGAGCCATTTACTCCGGGGCTGCTGAGATCCAAGGACCTTTGGGACATATGACACAGTTGCCACTTTGCAGCCTAGCTGTGGTTTTCACAGGGAAAATGTGGATTTCCGCAGAGGCATTTTGCTGCAATTTTTTAGCTTGCTGTGATTACGTCACTCTGTGACACCTTTTCACTCCTCCCCATTCCTCCCTGTTCCTCTGCAGTTGTTCAGAAACAGAGAGGTATCCATTTTGGACTGATGGGTAGGCACATACCTCTCACGTGGGCATGCCCCTTCACATGTGTGAACCATTGCGAGAATGTGGAGCTGGAGGACCGCCACTGTGATTGTGTACAAACAGTTGGCATGGCGATGAAGGAGGAGACTACCCACATCTTACCAAAGAGGAACAGACAGACACAAAAGAACCCCTAAAATACAAAACAGCCACTAAAACCCGAAGTGTCGCATCCCCACCTTCACGTGGCTGCACAGCTACACATTTAATTATAATGGTAAACAAAAGAGAGATAGCAGCGCGACTGCCACAGTTTACTTCAATGTAATGGCCGTGTGTCAGGGCACAGCGGATTTTTCTGCTGGAGAAGTCTGCAGTAAATCACGCATGTACCACAGCAGAAGCTAATTGGCAGCTGCAATGCTACACAGTTATGATGGAGTGAATGTTGAAAGTGGTGCCGTGTAGATGGCTCCTAGGAAATATTTTCACTCTCAGTTGGCTTTGCTTGTCACCAGCGATGTTGCCAGATAGCACACTGGCTATATGACATGGTGATGTCATAAATTTCACCATGAGATTCCTGCTTAACTGGTATCACAAAGAAGCAAAAGAGAAAGAACTTCTGATGAAGGGGTAGGGGGACGGAATCGCACTAAAGGAACAGGAGATTGGGAATGCATTTGCTGCAAAGAGGAGGGCTCATACAAAGCCCCTTATGAGTAGAAAGCTCATTTGGGGGTTGGACTCGATGGCCTTGTAGGCCCCTTCCAGCCCTACTATTCTGTGATTCTATAAGCATACATGAAGGGGTTGTGCTGGGTAGCACTGCCCTCTGCTGGCTGTATGTTTGATGGTAGTATGAAGTGGCACTACACACATATTACAGATGTATATGCACTGGGCTTCTCCTCACTAGGGAGAAACCTGTTTGACCCAGGATTTGATCTCGTATGTGCAAGAGCCCTAAACACATACTTCAGTATGTGCATAGAGCCTCTTCACACTGCTGCTGAATGTACATGTGGTAAGGGCCATGGCTGCTGTATGTCATTAGCGGTGGGATTTGTGTGACCTCAGAACCCCCTCGTGTATGGTTTCAACATGTGGGGAGGTTCACATGAACCCCTACATGAAACTCATCAGGTAATCTTGGGTAATTTCCCCTTCCTGTCTGTTTCAGAAGTGATGTTGCTAAAGTCTGCAATTCTTTGTTTGTCATGATAATCTCATTGATTCGTAAAGTTCCCATTCAAAACAAGAGTGACC
This sequence comes from Heloderma suspectum, assembly GCF_057233095.1. Classification (NCBI taxonomy): domain Eukaryota; kingdom Metazoa; phylum Chordata; class Lepidosauria; order Squamata; family Helodermatidae; genus Heloderma; species Heloderma suspectum. The sequence goes on along the minus strand of NC_139460.1, from coordinate 71,148,480 downwards.
AATATGCCCGCTGAGTTCTTTTCCAGCTTGGATTTCATCCAAAGCCAGAAAAGAAGCTTTTCCTTACTCAAAGCTCTTTACTGGAAGCAGAGGCTGCTGCTTGAGCAGTGGCAAACAGTAGGGATGTCAGAGAATTTTGCCACAAATCTCGGGGAGGCCGAATGCCAGCGCATTCAGACCCCTGAAATTGGTGGCAAAATGGTCTGCCACCCCCCTGCCCCCGCTCGGGACGGGACTTACCTTGGGCGAATCCTCCTGGCGGCGGTAGCTCCGGCGGCGGTTCGGCGGCAGTTCGGCGGCGGCAGCTGCGGCGGCCGGTCTTCCAACCAGCTGCCGCCGCCGCCATTTCCAGTAAAACAACAACAACAACAACAACCACGCGTACGCAAATGGCAGCGCCCATGGGCGCCGCCATTTGCGTTCCTTATTTTGGCACGTCTAATCTATGTAAACATTTACGTAGACTACGGCGAAAATAAGGGGAATGCAAATAGAGTAGCATTCCCTTTATTGCATTTGCATACACATTGTTTTTTTATACTCAGCCGTGATAGGCTACATAAACATTTACGTAGCCTATCACGGCTGACTGCAGGGACGCAAATGGTGGCGGCTATGGCCGCCGCCATTTGCGGGCCCGGCCGGCCAGGATTCGAGGGTGGAGGGACGGAGCGCCTCCCCCCCTGGCCAGAATTTTTGGGGGGAGGGACAGAGTGCCTCCCCCCCAGCCAGAATTTCGGGGGGAGGGACGGAGCGCCTCCCCGCCACCGCGAATCAAATTTCGTTAAAGGTAAGTGACTTTCGTACATCCCTAGCAAACAGGCAGGATGGTCTCTCTCCTCTTCTCTCCTGCTGTCCTGTCTTCCCTGGTGCCTGGTACATTATTTCAATAGCAACTCAACTGCCAGAAGTCCTAGGAAATGTCATTTAATAAAATAAATAATAAAAAAATATTTCCCAAGACACCTGCCATAGTAGCAGCAGCAGTAGCCACCACCTAGTAATGGGACTTGGGGAAAAGGAACAGGTTCTAGGCTCACATGGGAAGGGAATGGGCCCTAACTTGCTCCTGATGTGCATGAGAGCACATGAGCCTGATTTTGGTTCATCACTGGCTTGAAGTAAACTATTTTCAGTTGTGGTGGGAAATAGTTCCATTTGCTAAGTTTGCTATTAATAATAGAACTGGGATAGGCTGGGGATTTTCTTGTCACTAGCCTTAATCAATTAATTAATTAATATTCTGCCTTTCTGCCAAGAAATGGTGCTCAAAACAGCTAACAATAAGATCCAGATTAAAAACACAGTCTTAACTAAAATGTAACGTAAAAACAAATAAATTAAAAACATAACAATAAAAAATAAACAGCACCAACCAATTAACCCCCCCTTCCACAACATACCAGCTGAATAAAATATATGTTTGCCTGCCAGCGGAAGGGTAACAGAGATGAGATCAATCTAGCCTTCCTCTGCAGGGAGTTTCAGAGCCTGGGAGCAGCCACTGAAAAGGCTCTTCTGTCTTTGCCTAGCCTTCCTCACAAAGCAGGTGCAATGTTAACGTAGAACTGCATATTGAAATGCTAACCTACACTCCATGCTGAAATATGCTGTTAAAATTTTAAATAATCTCAGTTTGGAGCTGAGAGAGAATAATAATCTGACTAAATTTGATGAATGCAAGACATGCTCCATCATTATTAACACAATAAGGGTTATTGATTTCCCCCTTCCAGAGCATTTGTGCTTTTGTTAGATAATAAAAAGCTGTCACTCACTAGTTCCCCAGAAATTTGTTTGAAGATTAGTGTTATACACCATCTGTATCCAGATACTAGGCAGTATCAAGCTACATATGCTAACTAAAACTGAACAACTAGGCCCTGATTGCAATGTATTCTGAATCAGTGGTCTCATAAGATTTCAAGGTCCATTTGAATTATTAAAACAACATCCAGACACACTGAATGATAGAAATTTCAAATTCTGAAATGTGCAAGAAATAAGTTCCTTATACATCTTAACCCAATTTTGTGCTTCTTCATCGCCTAAGAGAGGCTGAAAAAAGAGCCAACCAACCAGTATCTGCCCCAAGGATGGCTGTGGTTGAGCTTGCCAAAAGGAAGCATGTTAATCTCTTGCCATCATCCCAGGCATCAGTCAAGCCAACAAATTTGCATACCTTGACTTTTTATTTACTGCATTTATATCCTACCTTTCTTGCAAAGAAGTCAGTCTAAGATCTGTTGTGTAGATAGTGTTCTGTCATCTAGGTCTGGATTACATATTACTACCAGTAACAGAAATTTATATAATTATAAACTAAATTCATTGTACAGAATGTTTTGTAGAATATATATAGGCCTAGATCCTAAAATAAATTAACCTGGGCTGCAATCCTATACCCACTTACCTGGGAATAATCCCCATTGAACTTAATGGGACTTACGTCAGAGTAGATGTCTACAGGATTGCATTGTTAAGGATGTTCATGGAAGGAAAGATTGCCATCCCCTTGTCTCCTCCACAGCCTCTCAGGAGGGTCAGAGGAGTCTCCTGAATAACATGGAATAGAGTGCAGGAGGAGATAGTAAACTTTCCATTTATGAACTTCCTTAAATTAACTTATGTTAGGAGTCAAGTCCACTTTTGAGGAATTCTTCCCACCCCCTGCACCCTAATCTAATTTTTTAGGACAGCCCCCTGACCCTGACCCTCTGGAGAGGCTTTCTGAAGGGTGCAGGTAGCTGCAGGGGAGAAGAGGGGATGGAAAACATATCTTCTATGAACTTCATTAGAAGTGTAATGCTATATATAGATCATAGAATCATAGAATAGTAGGGTTGGAAGGGGCCTACAAGGCCATCAAGTCCAACCCCCTGCTCAATGCAGGAATCCAAGTCAGAGCATCCCTGACAAATGGCTGTCCAGCCTCGTCTTGAAGGCCTCCAGTGTGGGAGAGCCCACCACCTCCCCAGGTAATTGGTTCCATTGTCATATTGCTCTTACAGTCAGGAAGTTTTTCCTGATGTTCAGCCGGAATCTGGCTTCCTGTAACTTGAGCCCATTATTCCGTGTCCTGCACTCTGGGATGATCAAGAAGAGATCCTGGCCTTCTTCTCTGTGACAACCTTTCAAGTACTTGAAGAGTGCTATCATATCTCCCCTCAGTCTTCCCTTCTCAAGACTAAACATGCCCAGTTCTTTCAGTCTCTCTTCATAGGGCTTTGTTTCCAGTCCCCTGATCATCTTTGTTGCCCTCCTCTGAACCCTCTCCAGTTTGTCTGCATCCTTCTTAAAGTGTGGTGCCCAGAACTGGACACAGTACTCCTGCTGAGGCCTAACCAGTGCTGAGTAGAGGGGAACTAGTACTTCCCGGGATTTGGAAGCTATGCTTCTATGAATGCAGCCCAAAAGAGCATTTGCCTTTTTTTGCAGCCACACCACATTGTTGGCTCGTATTCAGCTTGTGATCGACAACAATTCCCAAATCCTTCTCGCTTGTAGTATGGTTGAGCCACGTATCCCCCATCTTGTAACTGTGCATTTGGTTTCTTTTTCCTAGGTGCAGAACTTGGCATTTATCCCTATTAAATGTCATTTTGTTGTTTTCTGCCCAGCGCTCCAGTCTATCCAGATCACTTTGAATTTTGTTTCTGTCTTCCAAAGTATTAGCTATCCCGCCCAATTTTGTGTCATCTACAAATTTGGTCAGCATTCCCTCCACCTCCTCTTCCAAGTCATTAATAAAAATGTGGAAGAGCACTGGGCCCAGGACTGAGCCCTGCGGTACCCCACTCGTTACCTCTCCCCAGTTTGAGACGGTCCCATTGATAAACATGCTTTGAGTCCGATTCTGTAGCCAACTGTGGATCCACCGGATCGTTGTTTCATCTAGCCCACTTTTTGAGCTAGTTTGCTCATCAGGATATCATAGGGCACTTTGTCGAAAGCTTTGCTGAAGTCGAGGTATATGATGTCTACAGCATTCCCACGGTCTACAATATGTCTACTCAGAAGTAAGCCCCATGGATTTCTATGGCATTTACTCACAAGTAAGTGTATACAGGACTGCAGCTTAAGGGTGCAATCCTATGCAAGTTTAAACAGAAAAAAGCTATGCTGGTTGGGGCATGTTGGGAGTTGTAGGCTTTTTTTCTGCATAAAAAAGGCTTTCTTTCCTGTAGTTGTTGTTGTTCAGTCGTTCAGTCGTGTCCGACTCTTCGTGACCCCATGGACCATAGCACGCCAGGCCTTCCTGTCCTGCGCTCTCTCCCGGAGCGTGCTCAAGTTCATATTCATTGCATCCGTGATGCTATCTAGCCATCTCATCCTCTGCCGTCCCCTTCTCCTTTTCCCTTCAGTCTTTCCCAGCATCAGGGTCTTTTCCAGGGAGTTTTCTCTTCGCATTAGGTGGCCAAAATATTGGAGCTTCAGCTTCATTATCTGTCCTTCCAATGAGCACTCAGGGTTGATTTCCTTTAGGATGGACTGATTTGACCTCCTTGCAGTCCAGGGGACTCGTAAGAGTCTTCTCCAGCACCACAGTTCGAAAGCATCAATTCTTCGGCGCTCAGCCTTCCTTATAGTCCAGCTCTCACAGCCATACATTACTACTGGGAAAACCATAGCTTTGATTAGACGGACCTTTGTCGGCAAGGTGATGTCTCTGCTTCTTACTATGCTGTCTAGGTTGGCCATAGCTTTCCTCCCAAGGAGCAAGCGTCTTTTAATTTCATGGCTACAGTCACCGTCTGCGGTGATCTTGGAGCCCAAGAAAGTAAAATCTGTCACTGCTTCCATTTCTTCCCCTTCTATATGCCAGGAAGTGATGGGGCCAGATGCCATGATCTTCGTTTTTTTAATGTTGAGTTTCAAACCAGCTTTTGCACTCTCCTCTTTCACCCTCAACAAGAGGCTCTTGAGATCCTCTTCGCTTTCTGCCATTAGGGTGGTATCGTCTGCATATCGGAGGTTGTTGATAATTCTCCCAGCAATCTTAATTCCGACTTGTGATTCATCCAACCCGGCATTTCTCATGATGTACTCTGCATATAAGTTAAATAAGCAGGGTGACAATATGCAGCCTTGTCGTACTCCTTTCCCAATTTTGAACCAATCGGTTGTTCCATGTCTGGTTCTTACTGTTGCTTCTTGACCCTCGTACAGGTTTCTCAGGAGACAGGTAAGGTGGTCTGGTACTCCCGTCACTTTCAGAATTTGCCACAGTTTGTTGTGATCCACACAATCAAAGGCTTTAGCGTAGTCAATGAAGCAGAAATAGACGTTTTTCTGGAATTCTCTTGCTTTCTCCATGATGCAGCGAATGTTGGCGATTTGATCTCTAGTTCCTCTGCCTCTTCGAAACCCAGCTTGTACTTCCGGTAGTTCTCGGTTCACATACTGCTGAAGCCTAGCTTGTAGGATTTTGATTTCTTTCCTGTAGGCTTTCCCCCAAAACTTGCATAGGGTTGCACCCTAAGTGCAACCGTAAATAACTTATCTTAGGAGCCAAGCTATTATAAACAGTCACCTTGATCATTAGTTTTAGTAGAAAGGCAGGATATAAATTTAACAAATAAATAAATCTGTTCTAACAAAATATTGATACAAAATATATATTTTTAAATAATTAAAACTATTTTAAGATCTTAGATTAAGATCATAATTCATAAAACCAGACATTCTTTGAATATAACTTACTACAGGTTTCTATAGTTCACGTATTTTCTGAAAATTTGGATTTCTGTTATGCAATTTATGCAGTTTTTACGAAGTCCCATATCTTTTTCAGGCACTCAGATTTTGTTGGTTTAGAATACACTGCACTTTCCATTGCCTTGCATACATGATTGTTGCTGTGATGTATGTATATGTGTGCACAGCGTAAAATGAGCATGCAAAAAACTAGTTTTCTTTTGCTCCATCAGGCCTGGGTGGGTCCTCTTTCAATGCTGGCCTTGGAGCTGAGGTAGTGTGCCACCCCTCAATGTGTAATGGAGTTCTTCAGAAGTGAATGTTTCTTATAGTGGACTGTGAATACTAATTGGTGAAACATTTTAAACTGTTAATTCAGTAGACTTGTGGTTCTATGCAGAGTTTTTGTGGAAATATTTCTCTTCGAACATTAAGGACCATCGTCTGATATCTCACTGTTCTAATACAAAAACACCATAAGATCTGGGCTAGATCAACACTAGTGCTTTTTATCAGTATTGACGAGCACTGATAGCTGTTGTGGCACAGTACACATCCCATATACCACTATCTTAGTGTTATTTCTTGTGTTTTATTCCACATCTGAAATTGCTTTGGGTTCAGGGCCGAGGCAGATGCCCCCCCCCCCCCAATCAGCCCAAAGCAAATCCAGCCTGCCCTGGAAGCCACTAATTTCAACCTTTTAGAATGGGGAAAAAACTGCACAGGATCTGGGAAACCATCAAATGATCAGTGGTTGAGGGGGAAGATGTGGGATGAAGGGAATTGGGAATGAGCATCTGGGGAACCCTGGATGGCCAGATTTAGATCCCAGGGGGGTTGGATTTACCTCCCCCCTGGGTTGAGGTTCGCTACCCCTGTACTAGATGCAGGTTTATAAGGCTTGATTTCTCCTTTGTTGCTAGGACACTAAAATGTACTTCAGAGAATGACATACTACAAATAAGCAAGCAACTCTACACTGATAGGTTTGAGCCATTTTCTAGGAAAAATGTGCACAATTCCTCTTTGTTCAGTTCAGTTGTAGAAAAAATGCATCGGATCCTGTAATTACTGTATGTTACAGGAAACAAACTCCAGGGAACATTAGTTCAATGCTCCAAATAGTGCATTCATGATAAAAGATTTTGCAACATTGGCTACATGTTTTTAGAAGTTTAAGGGGCTGTATATAATAAACAAACAGTCCATTTTATGTTCTTGGCTGTGAGATGTTGCAGTGCAGTGGACAACAATGTAATGACAAATTTGCAAGATAACTAACATTGAAATAGGCAGTCCAACTAAAACTGCACATAGTTTTGACACTGCATTGCCTTTGAAATTAAAAAGATAAGCAGATGTATCTGATAGCAATTTGGGCCTATTAAGGAGAGAAAGAGAGAGCAGGAGAGAAAGAGCGAGTGAGCATGAGAGGCTGAGAGCATAAGTGCCAGTGTTTTTCACCCACCCCTTGCAGAATTTTTTTCTTTCCTTTCTTTCCCCTTTTTTTTGAACTTGCTAACTACATATGGTGTGCCTGGGGATATAACTTTCCTTCTTGACAACACTACACTGTAAATCACAGAAAAATATGAGTATACGTTTGATCTAAATGCAGTGCGGGGGCGGGGGGGTAGGGGTGGAATAGAATCAAAGCTCTATTTTATTATCAAGAAAGCTAAGGTATTCAAGCAACCTCTCAAATTGGACATTACCAGGGTTAAACATAAACAGAAAATGTAGCTATTTTTTGTGGATCCACTTTCTGTTTTTCAGACAAAAGCACTATTCAAGTCAAGCATCTGCTATGTTAATTTTCAAGATATTGCTGAGAACTCAATTTCCTTGCTGAAGCTGCATTTCTGTTAGAAAGCTATGACAAGCCATGGATTCAGAAATATATCATATGGGTAGTTGAATTTATACACAGCCTAAGATCCATCACTCTGTCCATATGGGGTTCCTAAAAAACTCAAAAGAAGGAAGCAAATTAAGACTCATAAGTATTGGAAAAATACAAGATATTTGTACAAGGGGCAGGCAGTTAGACAGGATCAGGCTTTAAAACCTAGCTGTAGATGAAGAGTTGTATGCAATATATTTGGAACATGCAAGCCGTTTCAGGGCACAGGGCTGAATAACTGAAGCAAGGCCGATTGGACATCTGTGCTGGCACTGATATTATTAACCACCTTAGTAGCACTGAAACATTAGCAACTGTTGCCATCATTATTGACATGTGATGCAAGAGGCATAGCCATTGTGGCAATGTTGCCAGGTGATGCAGATGGATGGACTGTAAATAGTCCCTTCCCTTCCATTGTATCTAAGGGATTATGAAGTGGCAAAGGATCTCAACTTTAAGATAAGAAATAAAATGGCAAATACTGTTTAATGCAAGTGAGTGTGAAATGAAGCACATTTAAGCAAAATACTAACTGCACATGCACACTAACGGAATCAGTATGTGACCAGGGGGCTGTCTCCATGGTTGATTTGCTGTGAGCTGGCTCTGTTTTGATGTCATTTGGGGCACATGATGTCGTGGCCATCCCGCAGCCACCGTGGAACGTTTTGCAGGAAAAACAGATTTCCTGAGACTACTTTAAATCCGATATTTTTCCTTAAGTCACGTTCTCCGTGGTATAGTTGTTGTGTGCTCCAACCCCCACATTTCCCTTGGGTATGCTAGCCCTGCCGCGGGGTGTGCCTTTCACCATGACCCCAGTCAAGGGGTGTTTCCTGTCCCTGTATTTCCCAGCAGAAACGAATTTGTGTCTACTCAGAACAAACTCCCATTGTGATCAATGAGGCTTGTCCCCTGAATGTGCGCTTCAGAATTTACAGAGATCCCCCTATATCGAAATAGCACATTTTAAAGCACTAATTCCATAAAGGCTGTAAAGTGCTATCTGCAATTCTCCCTTGTTTGGTTTATTGCCGTTCAGAAGTAACACATCTTTGACCCTGCGCTGCATTGGGTTAGAAAGGGGGCTGGTTTCCTGTCCCTGTGTTTCTGGCCCTGTCTTTCCCAGCACAAACATATATGTGTCTACTCAGAAGTAACTCCCATTGTGGTCAATGAGACTGGTTCCCAAAATGCGCACTCCAGAAGTTACCAAGATTCCTGTGCATTGAAATAAAGCATTTAAGAGCCTTAATGTTAAAGCTGTGTGTCTTTAATGCTTGCTTCCTTGCTTTTCAGAATTAATTAATTCACAGCTTAGATCCTTTGCAGCATCAGGAGCTTCAGTGGAAAGGAGAAAGGGGATTAGAAAGGGGGCTGGTTGGAGCCACAGTGCTTCAAGTATTCAGAGAGTTAACTCTCCTAAAGGCTATGAAGCACTATGTAGAAGCTGCTTTCTCGGCTGTAAGGGAATAATTAATGCGAAGCTTCAAAGCTTGCATCGGGAGCTTTGACCTTCAGGGGACAAAGAAGGCTGCCCCTGTGTTTCTTTAATGTTTGCTTTGGAGTAATTAATGTGAAGTGTCCAAGCTTCAATCGTGCGCAGCTTTGTCAGCTGTATGGAAGGATGGGGGAAGCGTCTCACATTGGTTGATCGGTCCTGCCAGTCTGATGACATTCACTCCAATCACCCCACCCCACCCAGAAGTATGTTCCTGTAAAGGGACTTAGAATGGTGTGATGAACTCATTTGTGGAGCCCTGGGTGGACCAAAGTCGGTTCCTTGAAAAATCCGGGTAAGCCACCATTGGCTTCTCCTTCCATTGTTGTGGAGACACCCCCTAGGGCAGGAATTCTGGGGTTGTGTGGATAGCTCAATGAAAATGTTGACCCAGTGTATGGCAGCTGTGAAAAAGGCAAATTCCATGTTAGGGATCATTAGGAAAGGGTTCGAGAATAAAACTACCAATATTATAATGCCTTTATACAAATCTATGGTGTGACCTCAACTAGAATACAGTGTAATATTCTGGCTATTAAAAATGATATTGCCAAAAAGTAGGGATGTATGAAAGACACTTACCTTTTTGCGGATTCTGTTCATGGTGGGGGGGGAGGCGTTCCATCCTTCCCCCCAGAATCCTCGAAGGCCGGCTGTGCGCAGAGCAGCTGGCCAGGCCCAGGCCAGGGCTGTCCACAGCCAGATTTCTGGCCACGGAGGGCTCTGGGTAACCCCCCCCCAAAAAAAATGTGTACGCAAATGGCAGCGGCTATGGCCACCGCCATTTGTGTTCCTTATTTTTCGTCGTCTTAGTCTACGTAAATATTTACTGGGTGCGTACTGGGTACTATTTGTGTTCCCCTTTCTTGTCTTCATCTTAGTCTATGTAAATATTTACGTAGACTAAGACGGCGAGAAATAAGGAACGCAAATGGTGTCGGCCATAGCCGCCGCCATTTGCATATGTTTTTTTTTTTTACCCAGACGTGATAGGCTACGTAAGTCTTTACATAGCCTATCATGTCTATGGGGGAAAAAAAGAGAAAAAAACACAGACTGCAAATGGTGGCGGTGGCAGCCGGTCGGAAGACCAGCAGCCGCCGCTGCCACTGCCGAAGCCGCCGCTGGAGCCGCTGCCATCCAAAACATCCGCCCCAGGTAAGTCTTGTCCCGGGGGAGATCCGCGGGGGGTGGCAGGCCGTTCCGCGATGGATTTTGGGGGGCCGAATGCACTGGCATTCGGCCTCACCGAGATCCGTCACAGAATTCTCTGACATCCCTACCAAAAAGCTGGAAAAAGTGTAGAAAAGGGCAACTCCAATTATCAGGAGGCTGGAGCAATTCCTCTATGAGGAAAGGTTACAATGTTTGCAGTTTAGTTTTGAAAAAGACAAGTAAGGAAGGCCACGATGGAGGTGTATAAAATTATGCATGGTATGGAGAAAGTGGATAGTGTTACTGAGAAGCACAGCCATGGTGGCTTTATACAAATGTACTTGGGATGTTGTATTTGTGTTGGCTAATAACTTTGTCTAATATGTCTAATATTTTATTATTACATTTATATTCTGCTTTTTTTCTTCTTGAAAGGAACCCAAGGTGGCTCAAATCGTCCTCCTCTCCATTTTATCTTCATAACAACTCTGTGAAGTAGGTTAGGCTGAGAGTCAGTGACTGGCCCAAAGTCACCCAAGGAGCTTCATGGCCAAGTGGGGACTAGAACCCAGATCTCCTGAGTCCCAGTCCAACACTCTAACTACTACACCACACTAGCTCTCTATGGAATAATAAATCTTTTATCCTTGGAACGTCTGCATGGGCAGAGCCTCATGGTCTCAAGAAACCCATGAAGATACCTTTAAATTGGACAGTCTAAAGCCTTGGCAGGATATATGGTCCAATTCTGAAGGGTCTTCCCCTCAAGATAAGTTCAGCAGGTTAAAGGCATCTTAGTACCTTTACCTACTTGTTTCTTGGAAACATGACTTCTGTAGTGCTTTGCCAGCTAGTTTTAAGTCCATCATGCAGCCAGGAATACAAAGAAGGCTCCCCTTCACCCCCAGAGCCACACTGTGAATCCTTTGCTCAAGCTCACCCTGAGTCCACCCAAAATTGTTGGCTCTTTGTGCTCCAAACCTGCCCTGACAACCAGTTGTTCAGGACATTTTTTGATCATGGGACCCAGTGTGGAGACACCCTGTCATGCAGGTCCAAGATCCACCCATGGTTCTCTTGGCTTACAGCCTGCTCTTTGTGATCCTTCCTAGCACACTTGCTTTCCTACTCTGGTGCCTAACCCACATTTCCAGGGCCAGAATTGTATCCCTTTGCTTCAATCACCTCATTTCCTTGGATGCTTCACAGCCTGTGTAGTGTTCATTGCTGCATTTCTCCACATGCATTTCAGTGGGATCACCCACCCATCCTGTGAGCCTGGTTGCTTGTCGTACTCATAAGGGATATGCAAGGAACCTTCACTTTGTTTACAGAGCCACATCTGTGGGGCTACAGGCCTCGGTGGCACACCCTCTTGAACCTATAAGGCAACTGTGTCTCACTGTGGGGTGACAGGGCTATTGAAGTTGTAGACTTCAAGCTTATTAGGTTTTTTGGTGGACAAGCTGGGAGCCTAGGGCATTGAACTGAGCTGTTTTAGGGTCTCAAGCCAAGTGTGACCCTGCCCCCCCCCAACACTTTGTTAGCTTTCCTTCCTTGCCTCCTCCCGCCTAATTTCCCTTGATTCTTTTCATGTTTATTTTACTTGGAGTAGTCACAGAGCTTCTGCCATTGGGCAGTATAGAATTGTAACAAATCAGTACATGGTCCTAGGAGAGATCTTTTGAACTATAGTCTGCACGTTTTTGTTGGGCTCTGGATAATGACTTAGCCAGCCATTCAGTCTACCCATCACTTCCTGAGTTTGCTTGACCTGAATGACACTGAAGACCACATTTTGTTGTGGTCTAAGGTTATTACTCTGAAGGCTGATAAAGGCCAGGATATCCCATGTCTACAGTGGGTTTCTAAGTGCTCATGACTGTTTGTGCTTTCTATGGGAGGGACACGCTGAAGCCCCCACCTTCCATTATCTCCATTTAAATATTACACTCAGGCAAGTGTTGAATGTAATAAGTTTGTTTATTGAGTACTAATAATTACATCACTAATCAGTGTGTGTCCCCCCCCCCCAGTATGTCCCCTTTAAGGCAAGGAGTTATGTCTTTCATTCGTGGCTAACGGATCACATAAATATATGTTATGGCCTTCATCTGGGGAGTAAGAAATTGGGAGTCTCCCCTTTTCTGTTTCTCCACAGCCACTCTAAAGTCCAAATTATTTATTTATTTATTTATTTCTATACCGCCCAATAGCCGAAGCTCTCTGGGCAGTTCACAAAAATTAAAACCAAACAACACACAATAAAACAATTTAAAATATATAGAACATTAAAACCACAATATAACAATACAACCACAATAAAACCTAGCAGCTTTGCAGGAGTTTAAAACACAGATTTAAAACAGCAAAGCTAAAAATTTAGAAAGCTAAAATGCTAAAATGCCTGGGAAAATAAAAAGGTCTTCACCTGGCGCCAAAAGGAATACAATGTAGGTGCCAGGTGAACCTCACTAGGGAGCTCATTCCAGAGCCAGGGTGCCACAGCAGAAAAAGCCCTCCTCCTAGTAGCCACCCACCTCACTTCCTTTGGCAGGGGCTCACGGAGAAGGGCCGCTGATGATGATGTTAAGGTCGGGGCAGGAACATATGAGAGGAAGCAATCCTTCAGATAACCTGGCCCCAAGCCATTAAGGGCTTTGAATGTTAACACCAGCACTTTGAATCGGGCCCGGAAATGGACTGGCAGCCAGTGCAGCTGGAAAAGTACGGGCATAATATGAGCTCGCAGGCCAGTCCCTGTTAACAATCTTGCTGCCCTATTTTGGATCAGCTGAAGTTTCTGGACCATTTTCAAAGGCAGCCCCATGTATAACGCATTGCAGTAATCCAGACGAGAAGTTAACAGAGCATGGATAACTGTAGCTAGGCTATCTCTGTCCAGATAAGGGCGTAGTTGGTATACCAGCCTAAGCTGATAAAAAGTGCTCTGTGCCACTGAGTTCACCTGTGCCTCAAGTGACAGTTCTGGATCCAAGAGCACCCCCTAACTACGAACCTGATCCTTTAGGGGGAGTGCAACCCCCTCTAGAACAGGTTGAATATCACCTAGCCGGGCAGACGAACCACCCACTAACAGTACCTCCATCTTGTCTGGATGAATTTCAGTTTATTGGCCCTCATCCAGTCCATTACCGTGCCCAGGCAATGATTCAGAACAGCCACTGCCTCACCTGGTTTTGATGAGAAAGAGAGGTAGAGCTGGGTGTCATCCGCATATTGATGGCACCTCAGACCACACCTCCGGATAACCTCCCCCAGCGGTTTCATGTAGATGTTAAACAGCATGGGGGATAAAAGAGAGCCCTGTGGAACCCCATGGAACAATTGCCATGGCACAGAGCAATAATCCCCCAGCACCACCTTCTGGAATCGGCCATCCAAGTAGGAGCGGAACCACTGTAGTGCAGTGCCTCCAACTCCCAACCCAGACAACCTATCCAGAAGGATACCATGGTCGATGGTATCGAAAGCCGCTGAGAGGTCCAGGAGACAGGGTCGCACTTCCGCTGTCCCTCTCCTGGCAGAGGTCATCCCACAGGGCGACCAAGGCAGTTTTCATTCCAAAACCAGGCCTGAAGCCTGATTGAAATGGATCTAGATAATCTGTTTCATTCAAGAGTGCCTGGAGCTGTCCTACAACCACCCATTCAAGCACCTTGCCCCAAAAGCGGATGTTGGCCACTAGCCTATAATTGTTAACATCCTCTGGGTCCAGGTTAGTCTTTTTCAGGAGTGGTCTAATTACCACCTCTTTTAAAGAGGCAGACACCACTCCCTCTCTCAAGGAGGAATTTGCAACCTCCTGGACCCAGCCAGACATCCTCTCCTTATTTGATTTAATAAGCCATGAAGGGCAAGGGTCAAGCACACAAGTGGTCTATCGGACTTGGCCAAGCACCTTGTCCACATCCTCAGGCCTCAGTAACTGAAACTCATCCAATAAAACTGGACCAGACGGTGCTCTGAACACCTCTACCAATGGAACTGCATTAATGTTGGTGTCCAATTCATGATGAATCTGAATGACTTTATCTTCAAAGTGCCGTGCAAACCTGTCACAGCGTGCTACCGAGGGTTCCACAGTCTCTCTCCCTGGCCCAGAATGTAACAGGCCGCGAACCACTCAGAAAATCTCCGCTGGATGACACTGAGAAGATGCAATGCTGGTAGAAAAGAACTGTCTCTTTTCCACCCTCACCACCACAGAGTAGGCTTGATAGTGGGCTCTTACCTGTGTTCGGTCAGACTCAGCACGAGCTTTCCTCCACCTGCATTCTAGCCATCTCCTCTCTTGCTTCATTGCCCTCAGCTCAGGTGTATACCAAGGAGCTGGCCGGGCTCTGCTCAGAGGGAGAGGGCGCTTGGGCGTGATTGTGTCAACCGCCTGAGTCATCTCTGCATTCCACAGAGCGACCTGGGCTTCGACAGGAGCACCAGCCATACCAGCAGGAAAATCCCCCAGAGTCCTCTGGAATCTATCGGAATCCATTAATCTCTGGGGGCGGACCATTTTAATAGGTCCCCCACCCTTGCAGAGGGAGAAGGCTGCCATGAGTCTAAACCTCAGCAGGAAGTGATCTGTCCATGACCAAGGGACAGATGTTAATTCCTCCACTTTCAGATCACCATCCTCCTGCCCAGTCGAGAAAACCAGATCAAGCATGTGTCCTTTTATATGCGTTGGGCTGATAACATATTGGGACAGCCCCATGGTTGTCATGGCGGCCATGAAGTCCTGAGCCGCCCCGGATACAGCGGCCTCGGCATGGAAGTTGAGATCCCCCAGGACCATCATCCTAGGGGTCCTCAATACCAAGTCCGAGACCACCTCTGTCAGCTCAGGCAGGGAGTCTGATGGGCAGCGGGTTGGGCGGTACACCAACAGAATCCCTAATCTGTCCCGGGTACCCAACACAAGATACAAACACTCAAGATCTGCACTCGAATGAGCAGGAAACCTGGAGAGGGAGATTGAATTCCTACAGACCACGGCAACTCCCCCTCCCCAACCCTCAAGTCGGTGTTGGTGCTGCACCGAGTACCCAGGAGGGCACAGCTGGGAGAGAGTGACCCCTCCCAGTTCCCCCACCCAGGTCTCAGTAATACATGCCAGGTCAGCCCCCTCATCCACAATCAAATCATGGATGAGGGAGATTTTATTTTGGGCCGACCTGGCATTCAGCAGCAGCACCACCAGACCCGAGGGCAGACTGGTAAGGCTGCCAGGAACCATCAGGTTGGGGGAAGAACCAGAAGAGGGGACAGCTGTAAGGCGTCTAGCTCCTCTTCTCCTCAGCTGGCCTGTTTAATCCCCCAACGCCATACCTCCCCCTGCCCGTGACCACAGTTATAGTGGCACCTCCCCGACCCCCTGAGTTGCCCAATAGTCCTCCCAGGCACATATTAAGATGTTAGGGTATAAAATGTTCAACAGTATAAAAGGATATAAAAGATAAAAGAGATAAAAGAGAACAGCAGCTAAGAAGGAGCAGATAAAGTCCACGTTTGCCCCTTTCTCCTTCGTCTTTAAAGCTGTTGCCCTCTGCTGCTGCTATTTGCTGCTGGTATCTGTGGCTGCTGGTGGCTCTGGAGAGGCAGGTGGGTGGGTCTTCCGGTCCTGTTCTACGCGACTCCAAGTGCGACGCTAAGTGCGCACTTAGCGTCGCACTTGGCGCAACGCTGAGGTGCTGCCTCTGGCAGCCCCGCCTTAAGTACCTGTTGGCGGATGCAGAAGCAGGCTCAGGATCCACCTGGTGCAGCTGCTGGCTGGTCCTCCTTCCCCAAGGCTCCTTCCAAAGCTTATCATTGCTTGCTGTACCTAAATCCTGCATGTCTAGGTAAGTGAAGCTCAGCATAGGATTTCTGGGGATGTGGGAAGCAACCATCAGTGGTGGTCAGTGCAAGTCCCTCTTCCTCCATTTCCATTGTGACTGGCCAGAGCCTCTCTTGTTCGTCAGTCCCTACTGGCTGCTTGCACCTTTCAGCCGATGTTTCCCTTCTTCCAGAGGTCCCTTTCTCTCCATTTGACTCTCTCTTCTTCATTTTCTCAGCTATGCAGTTGTCTTATCCCTTGCCCACGGATGTACGAAAGTCACTTACCTTTCGTGGATTATGCTGATGGTGGGGGGTGAGCGCTCCGTCCCTCCCCCCGGAATCCTCGCTGGGGGGGGAGGCACTCTGTTCCTCCCCCCCCGGAATCCTGGCCGGCTGGCTGTGCTCCACAGCGATTCTGTGGAGCCACCAGCCGGCTCCGCCAGCAGCCGGACATCCGGCCACTGGCTAGCAGGGACGCAAACGGCGGCGGCTATAACCGCCGCCGTTTGTGTCCCTGCAGTCAGCCGTGATAGGCTACGTAAATGTCTACGCTATTTGCGTTCCCCTTATTTTTGCCGTCTTAGTCTACGTAAATGTTTACGCAGACTAAGATGTGCCAAAATAAGGAACGCAAATGGCGGTGGCCATGGCCGCCACCATTTGCGTACATGCGTTTTTGTTTTTGTTTTAAAGTCAGCCGTGATAGGCTACATAAACATTTACGTAGCCTATCACAGTTTTTCTTTAATACCTAGCCGTGATAGGCTATGTAAATCTTTATGTAGCCTATCACTTTTTTTTTTAAACTGGAAATGGCGGTGGCAGCTGGTCGGAAGACTGGCCGCTGCAGCCGCCACCGCCGCCGCCGCACCACTGCTGGAGCCGCCGCCAGAGGCGCCGCTGCCAGGAAGATCTGCCCAAGGTAAGTCTCATCCCAGGGGGGTTGCGGGGGGTGGCGGGCCGTTCCGCCACCGATTTCGGGGGGCCGAATGCTCTGGCATTCGGCCTCCCCGAGATCTGTGGCGGAACTTTTGTACATCCCTACCCTTGCCTCTCTGTCCAGCTTGTTCCCGCTCCTGACTCTTCAGCCATTCGTAGCTTGGCATTTTCTTAGTTCCCTTGCCATGCTCTGCCTCTGCTCTGCCTTTTCAACTCTGCCTCAGCCCCGCCCTGTTTGATAACCTGCAGCTGTGGTATTTCTTTCCAGCCAGCCAGACTGATGAGCTGTCCCAATGAGTTTTATGCTGCTGTCACCTCCATTTAGACCCTTGAGAAGCCAGTGAGTCCCAGCAGTTTTTGACAGTGACCAACCAGGAGGTGCAGTCTTTGTGGTCCCCTTCTTCTGAAACAAAGCAAATATACCTGTTGTGACTTTATTTCTGCCACTTGCATGGCCCACACTTTTCCATTGCAACTCAGTGGGCCCCTTGTTGTTCTTAGTTCCCCAAGCCATATGTCATCACTTCCCTAGTGCCCTCCCATTTGGCAAACTATTACTCTCCACCCCCATCTTTTCTTGCTCTAACCCACCCCCAAAGCATATGTATATAAATCTGCCAACATAAGGTGAACACCTCATGAATCTGATGAAGTGGACAGTATCTGTGAAAGCTTATGTCATAATAACTTCATTAGATTTCAAGGTGCCACAAGATTCTTTGTTGTCTTTGCAACAGACTAACACAGCTACCCCCTCTGAAAATTGTTTTTGTGTCCATTGTTGGTTTGTATATGATAACATAATTGGGAGCATGGACCTGTTGGTGATACATAAAGATTAAAAATAAATGACTGAGGGAAGGAGGCCAGGGGTAGAATCCAATGATATCCTTCCACTGATGGTCAGCACTGCTGGTTCCCAGTGCCCACATGGCCCCTGCCGCCAGTGGTGGCGATATTGCGCTTCCAGGGGCAACCCCCAAATGACTGGAAACAGACGTTTGTGGAAGAGGCAGGTCATGCCTTCCAGAAACTTGTGTCTCCGGTTGTTTGGGGGCCTGCCCTGGAAGCACAACATCGCCACCGCTGGCAGCAGGGGCCCCGTATGTGCTGCCTGGCCGGGCCAGCCACATGGACATCAGGAACTGGCGCTGCTGGCTGACATCATTGGATCCTACCCTGGGCTCCCACAGCCATATTCATGGCAATGCTGTTTTAGTGTGCATGTTTACACAGAAAAAAGTCCTACAACTCCCAACGCTTCCCAACCAGCAGCATCAACCGCCTAGATTTCAAGAAACTCTCTATACTGAATTGTTATACAGTCTAATTAAATTTACTGTTATCAGATTGGGACAATATCCTGATTTCAGTGCCATAGCATATGGTGCAAGGGACCTTGATGAGTCAGGTGCTTCAGTTGCCAGGATTGATTGATTGATTGAGTGATTGATTGATTTATACAATGTGGTCTCAATCTTACACCCAAGTTAGTCTGTTTTAAAATTCCATCTAAGACAATGAGATACAAGTAACCTAACTAGTCACAAATTTACAGCCTTTATGTGTCAAAGCTAACTTGGCTTAAACAGCCAGCCAGGTTTAATTTCCTTGGCTCTTGGTTTGTGTTCCTTTATTAAACAGACATCAGACTTTGATGTAGCTAAGAAAATCAGGATTAATTGCCTTAATAAAATGTATGCTTCATTTATATCAAAGCTATGCACTTCAGGAATGTTACCTTTAAAAAGTATGGCCACTTTAGGTTCATTAAGATAGTTTTGATGTGTGTGGTTTGATGCGCCTGTTATAGTATGCACCCTGTGCATATTAAAAATCTGGATGAAAAAGAATTGCTTCCAGGCTAAGACCTTCTGTGCCAAAACCCAGCCTGCCACTGTTTTATAGCCAAGATATATATCCCTGGGAATGCACAGCTATAATTTGTTATGTGTTATGACATTTTGCAATCAGTGAATCATAGTCTACAGATTAGGGTTTAGTGCTTCCAATCAGTACAATCACGCTGCATTGGCTAAAACCTCAGCCGAGACCCTTGGAGATTGACCTTCATTTCCAAATTCCCTTGACTGATAAATGTAAGTTTTGAATGTGCAAGGAATGGATTATCATTGTAAATACTAGAAATTATGCCACCTATGCTAAACTTTAGTATCTCTCTGTAGTTCTACCTGCTTTTGTACTCCTGAATGAACATTCTTCTTTTGGGGGGGTGGAGGGAGGGGGATCTTAATTTTCCAAAAGATTACAAAAGAAAATAACAAATTCTTCAAAACATAGTTTTGCTATGGTGCTACAATCTGATAAAACTGAACATACAATGACTTTTATGTAGTGAAGAGGAATGCAGTAGCAAGTGCAGCTTTTATGCATTCTCTCTTTTTAGTTGAGTGAATTATGGAGAAACATAGTAGATGGATATAGTTGTCTAAACAGAGTTTGTAATAATCAGAAATTAGAGCAATAGTTTCTCCCAATGCTGGACTACCAAACTTCCTACATCCCTGTCATTAGGGACAAACTGCATGTGACATTAAATACATGTAAGCATTTAATATGCAGGTTTTTTTGTTCTTTAAATAGCTGCAGTGGCAGGGCTCACGGGAAGATTGGGACCAGAGTAGGTAGGAAGTTTTTTTTTAATCCTTTCCCTGTGTGCCACAGTCCGGATGAAAAGTGCCCCTGCTGAAGTTGCTAATGGAAGCTAATGGAGCCTTCCCTCCCAGGGTTAATAATAGCTTATCAGGGAGGGTGATAATTTTTCTGTGGGACTGTGGTGCATGAGGAAAGGGTTCAATCCCCCCCTTCTTGCATGCTGTAGTATGTACAGTTAGTCCCAGTTCTGGTTGAGAGCCTGTATTGCAGCTAATTAAAGAATGAAAAACATGCACATTAAATGCATTTACACATTTAACACCATGGGCAGCTCTACACTAGCCTAAATCCTGCATTTAAACTGGGGCTTTCTTCTTCCATTTTAAATGCAGGATCACAACGACTCCCTTTTTCACGTGCTTCCTTTCCCTCCACCCCCTTCCCCCTCCTTCTCCTCTTATCTGAGTCTTCCGTTATCTTTCATTGATCTCACTTCTTGCTGCTTTTACTCTTTTCACAGAGGGAACTGAAGTGGAACACAGCAGGGTAATTTGATAGCTCATTATCTGCGATCTATTTAAAAACAGGGCATTTAGTGCAGGAGATGCCTTGAAGGTTCATGGTGTCATTTAAAGAGCCCACAATCCTCTATGAAGGAGCAATCTAAATCGCAGGATAAAAGCTCAGTGTGAAGGAGTGCTATGTGTAGTTGGCTGTAGCTGGATATAGTGAACACCTGGCTTCTCAGTCCCTAGAACATGGTTGCCCTTCCAGATATTGCTGGATATTACCACCACAACCAATAATGCTGCTGTTGTCCTTCACTGTTGTAACTAGTGGCTGTTATTCCTTCTAAATTTCTATTTCACATTTTTTCTGGAGTAATATATGGCCATTAAGAAATGTATCAATGTCACAGTGACCAAGTTCACACAATCATTGCTGCCCACCATGGCTTATTTAAGCCACGGTGGGTTGAGGCACATGCCAGCGGCCGTTTTGAATATTCAAGCCACAGCAGACAGGTGCCATGGCTTATTGCATCAATGGAATCTGGCAAGGGTGGATTGTTGGCATGGTTAACAAACCACCCACATAACCCTAAAACAGCCCATGGGTGATGGGTGATTTGTTAACCACACCAAAAACAACTCGCCCTCACCAGGTTTGGATAACACATTAAGCCATGGCAACTGTCTGCTGTGGACATCAGGTGGAGTATGTAAAACTGTAAAGATGTGGACAATTATTACAATTATTACAATTATTACAATACAGGTAATCAGCAGTATTACATTCCTTACTCTGTGAGCTTTTGTAACATTCACACAACTGAAGCAAATAACAAAATAGAAACCGCTTTAAAAGTCCAAATTTCATACAATGAGGGAAACGCTAGTAGTTGTATCTAATAGTTTCATGAACAGCAGAAGAAGATCCCACTGGAACAAAATCTTTCTGTGTGATTTTAGGCAATTCTTCTCTTCCACTGGAGCCTGGAATGACATAGCCCCAACTATTCAGGAGCCCCAGCCTCTGGAGAAGGTTTCCAGGGAGATACAGGGGGCTGCAGTGGGGAGGAAGAGATGAGAAAAATACGTTGTATGAGCTGCCTTTCACTCATACAGCAATTGGATACAACACTCCTCCAAGTGCCTCCTCCAAGAGAGGTCTGGAGAATGGCAACAAGGGCGAGGTCCTTTTTGGTAGTGGCCCCCTGATTATGTGTGAACATTGTCATCTCTTCATGCCAAGTTAAGACTTTCCTTTACTCCCAGGCATTTGGCAGCATGTGATATGGTTTTTAACAGGTTCTGGGATTTTTATTATTGACTGTGTACAATTGTTTTATATTTTTGTGTGAAAATAGTTTTAATATATTATTCTGTATTTTTAGGGGTTTTGTAACCTTTGTAAACCACTCAGAGAGCTTTGGCTATTGGGCAGTATAGTAATGTAATGAAAGAAGGAAGGAAGGAAGGAAGGAATGAGTCTTAATTTTAAATCATTTTCAATGGTCTTAATAAAGTAATAATAAGTACATTAAATAAATTTAGTTCTCCAGTAAATACATTTCAGACTTTTTCGTCATGTCCTTTGTTGTTAAAATGCTCTCACAGAAGTAAGACATCACAGAAGTCTATAAAACAGATGTAAGAAAATGGATGGATGGAAGACTCAGAAAACAAAGAAAATAAGAAGAATGTTCATATCAAAATGCTTCCATTTTCTTTGGATTTTTCAGACTGTGAATGTTCCAAATCGATGGAAACACATGATATATAACCTTAGTTAAAAACTGCTGAACAATGACATCTCCTTCTTTTCATGATCTGAACTTTAATAGTATTCTGACACCCCTGATTGCAATACTAAAATTACATTGAATGCATTCCTTGAGTTAGTCAAGTCATAAAGATTCATAGGACAGTGCCCCAGAGGCATGTGTTATCTTACTGTAGCACAGAGCTCTTATCTGTCTTAATAACTGTGGCACTGTCCATTAACTTAACTGTGGCACTGTCCATTTGCAATATACCATATCCATTTGAAAGTAAGATTGGCAAGGTTTGTAATTTGAAGAACTGAATGGTGCCAGAGGCAAATGCTTTGTTGACATTGTGATTTTGCATTTTTACATTTTGCATGTTTTACTTTGAGAATCGTTATCTCTCTTTACTTACAAATTTCAGAACAGTTCATGCACATATTGTGTGTGTATACCAATAGATATCTGCAAAGTTTCCTAGCACTTAGATGCACATATTTAATTGTGATACACTGAAGTGTGTGTGTGTGCGTGTGCATAGTTTTCCATATCAGGAAAAAATGGAGGTGCTAGCATAACCTTTTCATATGCTCAGTCTTTTGTTAGAAAAGCAAGAGCCCTTTCCTATGGGGATGGCACAGAAGTGTTTCTGCCATGTGCATCAGTATTGATCAAGTGTCTCTCTCATAGTCAACAGCCCTGCAACCTTCATCACACATTTTTCCAATGTTTGGGAGCTGTTGTATGAACCTTACTAATATTAAGGAGATTTTTTTGTCTTCCTTCCTGCATAAGTATAGTTGCCTTATAATTTCAGAAAAATGCTGTGTGAAAAATGTTTTTTAAAATATGAGCAATTAACAGTGAAATCCTATGTTTACCTCCTGAGATGTAAATCCAATTGGGTTTAATAGACCTTACTCCTAGGTACATGTAGCCTAAAGAATAATTAGGCATAATTGCATAGAGTGCTTGATTTTATCTGCATGTAGTAATTGATCTTCTACTTAGAAAAAGTAACAATTAAAATTTGTAAGACAGAACAACATCGGGATGCGTTAAGTGTTAAATGATAAGTGACCATGACATGTCAAATACAAAAGGTAAGGCAGACATCTCCAAATGCCAAGTACAAGCTTTATATATTAAAGTGTTTTAGTAATGATGACATCCTGAGTGGAGGTCAAATGGCAAGGGGCTTTCATCGCACAGACTCAAATAAGAGTTTGAATTTAAAAATGCAGAGGACTGTAAAGTTTTCTTTTACTGATTCCTGGTTGATCTCTTATCCTTCATTTTTACTTCTTTATTTGTCACAAAGATCACTCTAGCATGGGATGCAGTGAAAGTTCATTATCAACTATTATTGTATGTGGAGATATAGTGTAATAAGATGATGGCTGAAGACCCTTCGTTGATCTCAGCAACTTTCTAGGATGTGCTGTCACATCCTCAAAGGTATCAGTCCAGACACCGCTGCTGTTTTGTCCTGAAATATGGCAGGGTTGATCTTCTCAGAAGGGGCAACTATCCCTGTGATTTTCACCCAATTTTGCCAAGAAATACAAGTTATTGTCAGTTTACTTTAAAAAAAATCAAAGCATAAATGCACATAGCACAAAGGCTGTTGCACCTATTTTTTGAAACTTGGCAGAAGTAATCACTAAAGGGCTACTATGCCAGCAAATATCATCCAATTCTGACCAAGAAATATAGATATAGGTATGTTGTTGTTGTTGTTGTTCAGTTGTTCAGTCATGTCCGACTCTTCGTGACCCCAAGATATAGGTATAGATAGAGATATATAACCAACTTTTTATTTCCCATGATAAAGGGAACTACAGATCTTAGATTTTTGAATTTCTACTTGGGTTCAGTACCAAGTTAAAGTGAATAGACTCTGAATCAGTCCGAGTCAAAGCAGCCCATTTTCTGAAGTGCCAAATTAGGGTCTGAATTGAATCTTGGGGTTGGTGTGCATCTCTAATATATAGTATGTCTTCCAAGGTAGGATCTGCATCCTTTGCCAGTGCAGTCTAGTTCAAAGACGAACTGATGTATCTATCCAAATGGCCCATTTGTTCCAACAGTCTAATACGTATCTAGTGGAGCCTTCTTCAATAAATCTTGAACAATAGTCTTGTCAGATTTATTATATTATTACATCTTCAAATACTTGGAACCAGTCTACATGGAACCAGGTTTTGAGGTGGTTCCATTTCAATACAGATGTTCATGAAATTGGGTTAGCTCCTCCTGGGGCAAATGGTAGCTAGTAATGTGGTGTATACATTTTAAAAAAATCCATCTCCATGGAGCAAACGAGTAGAACTGATTGCCATCAAATGGGTAGGTGTGGAGAAGAGAGGAGGCTTGCTCTCCAACTCCCCACCCAGTGAAGCTTTTAAAATCAGTAAGGCTCTGTGTACCTTTGCACTTCAACACATAACAGCCTCCCCCACTCCAGTCCTGTGCTCAGTGAATGTTTAAAGGGGCAGGTAGCGATTGAGTGCAGGGTTGAAACAGCATCCTTTCAAAGCTGCATGGCTGACTCCCATCCCCAAGGCAACGAGTTACTTCCAGGTAGACATAAGCCCCATTCAACTCTTCCCTTCCACAAATCAGCACCACTTCCACTAGCCTGTGCTGAAGTCACATGGACTCCCAAACTGCTCTGAAGCCACTGTGACTGGAAAACCCTCCACAAATAAAATTTTTAAAAAAACTGGATTTAGGGCAAGAAATGCTGCATTACCTACGGGGAGGGGCATATTTCATCTGCCATGATTGAGTTGTGGGTGGGGCAGAACCAAAGTAAAAGCCTGGTGTAGATGAGCCCTTGGTCTCTTTCTCAAGTATCTCTGATGTTTACTCTTTTCCCTTTGAATTTTCTTTGGAGTAGCAAAGGATCTGTTCCATAGTCAACATAATTGCAACATATTCTCAGTTTCACATTACTACTATTGATGATATTTGATTTTGCAATGTGATTGTTATTCCCACTGATGCAAACAATTACTTTCTTTCATTTTATTTATTTATTTATTTATTTACACAAATTTATGTACTGTTTTCCAGTGAACCATGAAAGCAATTATCAATAATAACAGAACCGTAAAATACTATAATAGTAAAATACAATAAAATAATCACTAATCAGCAATGAAACTATAACTTTATTAGCTGGGTCACACTTCAGGGAAAGCCTTCACGAAGACTTGGATCTTAAGCAGTCATCTAAAGATCAAAATGCGCCTGCTGACCTCATTGAAGGTTTTTAAGCAGGCATTAACGATTAAAGATGCTGTTCTGGCAGGCCTGCCCTTTTTAGAACTTTTGTTCCTTTTGCAGACTTTTGTATATTATTTTAAGCAGCGTTATTTTAAGCTGTGTTTCATTGTTGGATTTTTTAAACAAATCGTTTTTAGTTCAAAGTTGTTTTTAATTATATGTTGTTTGTCCGTATGTTTTATGTAAATGGTTTATAAAGTTTGTATATTGCATTTTAATGTTTTAACTTTTGTAAACCACCTAGCGAGCTTCGGCTATAGGGCAGCATAGAAATATTAATATTAACAACAACAACAACAACATTGAAGATGCTTATCTAATGTCAGTGGGGAGTAGTGCTCCAGAGGATGGGTTTACGTTTATGTTTCCTTTTGTCTCCCTCAATTGTGCTCATCAAATGTGACAATTTGGATAACATGATGCCATTTCTTTCCTTTTTTCATGCCTTAAAAAAACTTCAGTATGGCATCCCAAAGCTTTACACCTTATTTGTGGGTATTGAAATTGGGGGAAGGGGCATTTTGCCAAATACTGCGAGTGTCTGTATGAGTAGAAGTTCCCCAACAGTTCAGAGGAAGCCATGACAAAACAATGCTCAGAAAATCCATCAGACACCCCCCCCCCCCGAAATGTCAGCCCAACTCTCGTTTAAACATAATAAGCTACTTCTTCACAGGACACATTTTTCCACATTCAGGCAGGATGAGGAGCCACTCTTCATTCCAGAGACATGACTGCAGCTCTTTCATTTGGACCTAAACAATCTGATCCTCATGGTATTTATGCTTCAAAACATGCAGAAGGTTGGTCTGCAGACACACTTGACAGTACTCAGGACATATATTACAGTCAAAGCTTTTCAAGGTGCACATCAGAAAGATCCATAACTCTAAATTAACCCTGGTTGAGATCCTTCTGCTTTGAGTCACTTTTAGAAATTTTGATAAACGATTCTGTTCAGACTGTGCTCTTGCACTACTGCTGGCTGGCTCCCTTTGTCCTTTCAGAGAGTAGTTACATTAATATTAGTATATCCTGCTGTGACCATGATCCTATTTAGTCTATGACACTGGCTTTAAAAAAATGCAGTAGGATTTGCTGCATTTTGCTTTAACCATGAAAAAAGATTTTCCTCTTCTAACGCTAACATGCACTCCCCTACTGAGATCCCCCCCACCATCGTTTGACTTTTGGGGTTGTATTTTATTAGCAGAGCTAGAACGATTAATATTTTATCAATTTCCTCTGTGCAGCCTGATATGGGTCTGTGTCTCGCTCAGCTTTTCTGCTGTTGTGATGCCATGGAATGGTGACGAATAGCTGGAGCTGGCCCTCTGATGGTTTCACGAGATCTGTCGTGAGAAAGGAAACAAACAGTGGCTTGCTACATCATTAATCTAGACCGAGTTAATTAAATGCATCCCCTTGCATTGTAAATGCATTTCCTGCTGTATTATAATATCTTGGCACTGTTAGCAGATGGACCACAGTTGATGTTGGATGGATGTTTCAATTTAAGGATGATCTGGAAGAGGCAAATAATGTACTTGCTCCTGGAAAACCTAGAAGGCAGAATGCCATAAACCATATCCCTCCCATCCCTCTGTCAGTTGTGAGTGGTAAAGATTAAGTGAAATGAATGTTTAAATCCTACCTATTGCATAATTAGTATTAGCCCCAACTCTTTGTATGTTTATTTTGTGCCCATGAATAATATAAGTGTTTGTTCTGATGGATTAAACTAAGCTCTATTTCCATATTTAAAGAAGTGCATAACCGAGATAACTATGTTGGAAGATCCTGAATATCAGGCTGGCTGTGTGTTCCATTCCTCCCCCTATTTTATTTTATTTATTTCATTTCTATACCGCCCAATAGCTGGAGCTCTCTGGGCAGTTCACAAAAACTAAAACCAAACAGCACACAGTAAAACAATGCAAAATATATAAAACAATAAAACCACAGTAAACTATACAACCAGAATAAAACCAGAATAAAACCTAGCAGCAATGCAGGGATTTAAAATACAGATTTAAAACAGCAAAGCTAAAAGTCTAAAGAGCTAAAATGTTAAAATGCTTGGGAAAATAAAAAGGCCTTCACCTGGCACCGGAAAGATACAATGTAGGGATGGACGAAAGTCACTTACCTGGTCCCGCAGCTTGCTTCGCAGTGGGGGGGAGGCGCTCCGTTCCTCTGGCCGAAATTCTGGCCGGGGGGGAGGTGCCCCACAGGGATGGCGGAGAATTTCTCCACGAATCTTCGGGAGGCCGAGTGCCGACGCATTCGGCCCCCCGGCCCCCCGCCCCGCCCCGGGATGGGACTTACCTTCGGCAAATGTCCCTCTCGGCGGCGGGTCCCGGCGGCGGTTCGGCGGTGTTTTGTCGAGGGCGGGGGCAGCGGCCGGTCTCCCAACCGGCTGCCGCCGCCGCCATTACAAAATAAAAAAGTAAAGTTAAAAAAAAAAAACCACACCCGTGATAGGCTACATGACGATTTACGTAGCCTATCACGGCTAGATTTCCAAAGTCAGCTGTGATAGGCTACGTAAATCATCACGTAGCCTATCATGGGTGACTTTGGGGGAAAAAAAAGCGCGTACGCAAATGGCGGCGCCCATGGGCGCCGCCATTTGCATTCCTTATTTGGACAGGGATAGTCTACGTAAAGATTTACGTAGACTATGGCGAAAATAAGGGAACGCTATTTGTGTTGCCCTTATTTCGCCATAGTCTACGTAAATCTTTATGTAGACTACCACTGTCCAAATAAGGAACGCAAATGGCGGCGCCCATGGGGCGCCGCCATTTGCGTACGCGCTTTTTTTTTTTCAAAGTCACCCGTGATAGGCTACGTGATGATTTACGTAGCCTATCATGGCTGACTTTGGAAATCTAGCCATGATATGCTACGTAAATCGTCACGTAGCCTATCATGGGTGTGTGTGTGTGTGTGTGTGTTTTCTGTACTTTTTTTTTCGCGGCCGGGGAGACGGGGCGCTCCTCCCTGGCCTGAATTTCGCTGGTGAGGGATGGGGCACCTCCCCCCCGGCCTGAATTTCGGCTGGGCGAGGTGGGGCGTTTCCCCCCCTCACCTGAACTTCGGGGGGAGAAGCAAAGCGCCTCCCCCCCACCGCGAAGCAAGCTGCGGGACGAGGTAAGTCCCTTTCGTCCATCCCTAGTGCCCCGTCCCTCCAGCCGCAAATCTTCCTGGTCGGCTGGGACGTAAACGGCGGCGGCCGTAGTCGCTGCCGTTTGCGTCCCTGCAGTCAGCCGCGTGATAGGCTGTGTAAATCCCTACGTAGCCTATCACGGCTGACTTTAGGGGAAAAAAAAGCACTATTTGCGTTGCCCTTATTTTCCCCATAGTCTACGTAAATCTTTATGTAGACTACACGTGCCCAAATAAGGAATGCAAATGGCAGTGCCCATGGGCGCCGCCATTTGTGTACACGCTTCCCCCCCACCCAAAGTCAACCGTGATAGGCTACGTAAGGATTTACATAGCCTATCATGGTGTTTTTGGAAAATTTAGCCGTAATAGGCTACGTAAATCTTTATGTAGCCTATCACATTTGTTATTGTTTTTTTTTTTTAGTGGGAAATGGCGGCGGCGGCAACCGGCCGGAAGACCGGCCGCTGCCGCCGAACCGCCGCCGAACCGCCACCAAATCGCCACCGAACCGCCGCCAGGAGCTGCCAGTGCCAGGGACATTTGACAGAGGTAAGTCCCATTCCTGGGGGTGGGGGGGGTGGCGGAGAATTTCTCCAGCAATTTCGGGGGGCCGAATGCGTTGGCATTCGGCCTCCCAGAGATTTGTGGAGAAATTCTCCACGATCCCTAATACAATGTAGGTGCCAGGTGAATCTCACTAGGGAACTCATTCCACAGCCGGGGTGTCACAGCAGAGAAAGCCCTCCTCCTTCCTTTGGCAGGGGCTCACAGAGAAGGGCCACTGACGATGATCTTAAGGT
Organism: Heloderma suspectum; assembly: GCF_057233095.1. Lineage (NCBI taxonomy): Eukaryota > Metazoa > Chordata > Lepidosauria > Squamata > Helodermatidae > Heloderma > Heloderma suspectum. Next base: position 71,119,291 of record NC_139460.1, on the reverse strand, counting down.
CCGGGCAGGCACATATGGGAGGAGACGATCCTTCGGATAACCTGGCCCCAAGCCGTTAAGGACTTTGAATGTTAACACCAGCACTTTGAATCAGGCCCGGAAATGGACTGGCAGCCAGTGCAGCTGGAAAAGTACTGGCATAATATGAGCTCGCTGGCCAGTCCCTGTTAACAATCTTGCTGCCCTATTTTGGACCAGCTGAAGTTTCCGGACCGTTTTCAAAGGCAGCCCTACGTATAACGCATTGCAGTAATCCAGACGAGAAGTTAACAGAGCATGGATAACTGTAGCTAGGCTATCTCTGTCCAGATAAGGGCGTAGTTGGTATACCAACCTAAGCTGATAAAAAGCGCTCCATGCCACTGAGTTTAGTGACAGTTCTGGATCCAGGAGCACCCCCAAACTACGAATCTGATCCTATAGGGGGAGTGCAACCCCCTCCAGAACAGGTTAAATATCACCTAGCCAGGCAGACAAACCACCTGCTAACAGTACCTCTGTCTTGTCTGGATTGAGTTTCAGTTTATTGGCCCTCGTCCACTCCATTACCGTGCCCAGGCCCTGATTCAGAACAGCCACTGCCTCACCTGGTTTTGATGAGAAAGAGAGGTAGAGCTGGGTGTCATCCGCATATTGATGGCACCTCAGCCCACACCTCTGGATAACCTCCCCCAGTGGCTTCATGTAGATGTTAAACAGCATGGGGGATAAAACAGAGCCCTGTGGAACCCCATGGCATAATTGCCATGGCACAGAGCAGTAATCCCCCAGCACCACCTTCTGGAGTCAGCTATCCAAGTAGGAGCGGAAACACTGCAGTGCAGTGCCTCCAACTCCCAACCCAGACAACCTATCCAGATACCATGGTCGATGGTATCAAAAGCCGCTGAGAGGTCCAAGAGAATCAACAGGGTCACACTCCCCCTGTCCCTCTCCCAGCAAAGGTCATCCCACAGGGCGACCAAGGCAGTTTCCATTCCAAAACCAGGCCTGAAGCCTGATTGAAATGGATCTAGATAATCTGTTTCATTCAAGAGTGCCTGGAGCTGTCCTGCAACCACTTGTTCAAGCACCTTGCCCAAGAAGCAGATGTTGGCCACTGGCCTATAATTGTTAACATCCTCCGGGTCCAGGGTAGGCTTTTTCAGGAGTGGTCTGATTACCACCTCTTTTAAAGAGGCCGGCACCACTCCCTCTCTCAAGGAGGAATTTACAACCTCCTGAACCCAGCCGGACAACCCCTCCTTGTTTGATTTAATAAGCCATGCAGGGCAAGGGTCAAGCACACAAGTGGTCGATCGGACTTGGCCAAGCACCTTGTCCGCATCCTCAGGCCTCAGTAACTGAACTCATCCAATAAAACTGGACCAGATGGTGCTCTGAACGCCTCTACCAATGGAACTGCATTAATGGTGGTGTCCAATTCATGACGAATCTGAGTGACTTTATCTTCAAAGTGCCGTGCAAACCCGTCACAGCATGCAACCGAGGGTTCCACAGTCTCTCTCCCTGGCCCAGAATGTAACAAGCTGTGAACCACTTGGAAAAGCTCTGCTGGATGACACTGAGAAGATGCAATGCTGGTGGAAAAGAACTGTCTCTTCGCCACAGAGTAGGGATGTACGAAAGTCACTTACCTTGCCCGAAATTTGATTTGCGGTGGGGGGGAGGTGCTCCGTCCATCCCCCCGAATTTCTGGTGGGGAGAGGTGCCCCGTCTCTCCCCCCCCCAAATTCTGGCCAGGGGGGAGGCACCCCATCCCTCCCTGCCGAAATTCTGGCCGGGGGGGAGGTGCCCCGTCCTTCCCGCTGCAAATCCTGGCTGGCCGGGAACGAAAATGGCAGTGGCCGTAGCTGCTGCTGTTTGCGTCCTTGCAATCAGCTGTAATAGGCTACGTAAATGTTTACGTAGCCTATCATGGCTGAGTAAAAAAACAACAAAAAACCACGCGTACGCAAATGGCGGCGCCCATGGGCGCCGCCATTTGCGTTCCTTATTTTGGCACGTCTAGTCTACGTAAAGATTACATAGACTACGGCGAAAATAAGGGGAACGCAAATAGTGTAGCATCTACTATCCCTAATCTATAGAATCCCTAATCTGTCCCGGGTACCCAACACAAGGTACAAACACTCAAGATCTGCGCTCAAATGAGCAGGAAGCCTAGAGAGGGAGATTGAATTCCTATAGACCATGGCAGTCCCTCCTCCCCAACCCTTGAGTCGATGTTGGTGCTGCACTGAGTACCCAGGAGGGCACAGTTGGGAGAGAGTGACCCCTCCCAGTTCTCCCACCCAGGTCTCAGTAATATATACCTGGTCAGCCCCGTCATCTACAATCAAATCATGGATGAGGGAGATTTTATTTTGGGCCGACCTGGCATTCAACAGCAGCACCACCAGACCCGAGGGCAAGCCAATAAGGCTGCCAGGAATCATCTGGTTGGGGGAAGAACCAGAAGAGGGGACAGCTGTAAGGTGTCTAGTAGGGATGGCAGAGAATTCCGCTACGAATCTCGGTGAGGCTGAATGCCAGTGCATTCAGCCCCCCGAACTCCGTATCGGAACGGCTTGCCACCCCCCTGCCCCCCCGTAGATCCCCCCCGGGACAAGACTTACCTGGGGCAGATCTTCCGGGCGGTGTCGGCACCGGTGGCGCCAGCGGCGGCCGGTCTTCCGACCAGCTGACGCCTCCGCCATTTCCAGTGTTAAAAAAAAAGACATGATAGGCTACGTAAAGATTTACTAGTAGGGATGTACGAAATTGCTCTTACCTGTCTCCACCGGGTTCTGCTGGGGGGGGGGAGGCGCTCTGTCCCTCCCCTCGGAATCCTCGCTGGCCGGTTCCATTCCGCGGGGATTCCGCGGAGCTGCCGGCTGGCTCTGACAGCAGCCGGACATCCGGCCGCTGGCTAGCAGGGACGCAAATGGCGGCAGCCATAGTCAGCCATGTAGTCAGCCGTGATAGGCTACGTAAATCTTTACGTAGCCTATCACGTCTGACTTAAAAAAATAAAACACGCGTTTACGCAAATGGGTATTTGCGTTCCCCCTTATTTTCGCTGTCTTAGTCTACATAAATATTTACGTAGACTAAGATGGGCCAAAATAAGGAATGCAAATGGCGGCAGCCATAGCCGCCGCCATTTGCGTACATGCGTTTTTTTTTTAAAGTCAGACGAGATAGGCTACGTAAAGATTTACGTAGCCTATCACGGCTGACTACATGGCTGACTACGGCTGCCGCCATTTGCGTCCCTGCTAGCCAGCAGCCAATCACGTTGTTGTTGTTGTTGTTGTTTAACCTAGCCATGATAGGCTACATAAATCTTTACGGGGGAATTACGTAGCCTATCACGTTGTTGTTATTTTTTTTTTAACCTAGCCATGATAGGCTACATAAATCTTTACGTCCGCTACGCTATTTGCGTTCCCCTTACTTTTGCCATCTTAGTCTACGTAAATATTTACGTAGACTAAGACAGGCCAAAATAAGGAACGCAAATGGCGGCGGCCATAGCCGCCGCCATTTGCATACGCGTGTTTTTGTTTTTAAGTCAGACGTGATAGGCTACGTAAAGATTTACGTAGCCTATCATGGCTGACTACAGGGACGCAAACGGTGGTGGCTACGGCCACCACCATTTGTGTCCCTGCTAGCCAGCGGCCGGATGTCCGGCTGCTGGCGGAGCCAGCTGGCGGCTCCACAGAATCCCCGCGGAGTGGAGCCGGCCAGCCAGGAGTGGAGCCGGCCAGCCAGGAATCCCCGCGGAGTGGAGCCGGCCTCCCCCCCCCAGCGGAACCCGGCGGAGACAGTTAACGGCAATTTTGTACATCCCTAGTCCTTCTTCTCCTCAGCTGTCCTGTTAATCCCCCAATGCCATACTTCCCCCTGCCTGTGACCATGGTTGAGTTGTGTGAAGGACTTCCCAGGCACATATTGGAATATTAAGATGTAAAATATAAAATAGTATAAAAATATGAAAGAGAGCAGCAGGTAAAAAGGAGTAGGTAGAATCTGTGTTTGCCCCTTTATTTCTGATCTTTAGTGCTGCTGCCCTCTGCTGCTGCTATTTGCTGCTGGTATCTCTGGCTGCCATGTAGGTGAGGTATCTCTACACACAATTGCTTATGAGTATGTGCCTTTATGGTGATCACAGTAATTCCTACACACACACACACACACACACACAGGTGCATACACTCACACACATACACACACACATATGGAAAGAACCTGTACATTTATTTTGTGGAAGCCAGTGACAATGGAAATATTCCTAGGAAGAAAACAGAGATCAGACTTTTGGAAAGGATGCAGAGAAAGAGGTTAAAAGCATTGTCAATAAATCTGCAAAAAAGGGGAGGCTATGTTGATTATATTTGTTGGATAACCTTTTTGAATTAATGTTTAATGCTGTTATCAGAAGCCCTGTGTATGTTTTTAGTATACTCAAGAGGTTACAGTTATTCTATTGAAAATTCAGTGATAAGATTTATAGGAGAAAAACTATAAGTCTGTGTTTACCTATAACTGGTACATGTAAATATTTAATTCTATATCATTAAATAAAAATAAGACATAAATGTCTGGTACTACCATACCTAGAATAACACAAACTGAAAACACGTACATTATTTTCATTCTATTATATTATTAATAATTGTTTACAACATCAAAGATGTCCAAATAATGTACAATTCTTCTCTCATTCCTCTTCAGAACATCCTTCTTGTGCGGGGAGGCCATAATTAGCCCCATTTTACAGCTAGCTAACTGAGGCTGAGAGATAATGGTTTACTAAAGAACCCCACTGAGTCCATATTTGAAGTGAGATATAAACCTAAGGTGTAAAAAAGTGAACCTCTGATAGGACACAGGGCCTGTTACCGGCCAATGCAACAGAAAGTACAGGAAGAACGCTGGGGTGGTAAAATGTATTGTATTGCTTTGGACTACAGGTAAATAGAAGTCTCTTTTGCAGGGGAAGAAAAATTGAGGGAAACTGGAGAACAACACTAATGTATATTGCTGTTAAATATCCCCTAGATTGCCAGAGGTCAGCTGCCTTCATGGTGCCTTGTTCTACAATTCTATCCTGCTGGAACTGGGTGATTTAATTCCTTGGAGGAGGTTTCCCTCAGGCCCTAGTACCAATGTTTCTTTGCCAATGTTCAGCTCAATTTCAGTTTGTTTCACTTATTCTTTTATTCACTTATTTCTGGTTATACAGAATCTGCCTGAGGTTGGGGCTGCTTCAACTGGAGTCAATGAATAGAAGGATTGGCCCTTCACATGAGATCACTGTTCAAAGTTGTTGTTTTTCTTTCAATATCTGTCAGAGGCAAAGAAGGCAATTGTCAGAAGTTGATTTTTATTCCCACACTTCTGCTAAACTAGTTTTCAAGATTTTACCCCACTTTTTATTTTGTAATCCTGAAAATGCTCTCATGTAGGGTAAGAGGTCCAGCCAGATCTTAGTGCTGCCTAGGTCTTTCTACCTAGGAAAAAGGGCAGGAGCTGGAGGGGAAGAGGAACAGCTGCTAGAGACTGCTAGAACCTGAGTTTGTGCCTTTGCCCCTGCCCTAGCAGGTATTTAAGGCGGGGCTGCCAGAGGAAGAGCCTTGGCGTGTGCCTCGGCAACGTGCCAAGTGCAACGCTAAGTGCGCACTTAGCACCGCACGTGGCGTAGCACTTGAGGTTGGACTGGAGGCTACATATGTCCCATGGTTCTGGCAATCCATGTGGTCATGACGCTTCACTGGAAAACATCAGGACAGCACAATTTATCTTGAAACATTTGAAGAATCCTCTACTGGACTTGGTCACAACCTTCTGTTCTTGTAAAGTGGGTACCAGTTATTTAAGATATTCTATTTGGAAACAATCTGTATACTCGCTGGCAGGAGTGCCTGCCTTTGCTTGCAATTGTAGATATTAGATTACTAGAATTCAGAAATTTTATATCGCCAATTCATTAATAGTTACAGATTAGTTTAACAGTCTTTCTGAGTTCACTCATTTTAAGATATATCCCCTTTCTTTACCCTTTCAAGCCTTAATTTTTTTTTAACAATTCTTAGTGAGTTTAAGATTTATATTAATTAATTTACATTTTGATGGCTATTTCCCATGCCATATTTTAATCCTTGAACTCTTATGAGATAAATCTTATTAAAGATTTATACCAATTTGTTTTATTACCCATGGGGTCTATTTTATATGCTTTTAATTTTTAAAAAAATTATTTTACTTCCCCCTCTTTTGCCTTAGACTCTCTTATATACTATTAAGATATCATTATACAGTATGGTTACTACACGGGCCCAGCTCCGGTGAGTTACAGCCAAAAAATCATTACCCAAACTAGTTTAGAAATCTATATTAGACTACCATGATTCCATGCCTGGAGAAATAGAAATAGAAGACAATGAGTATTGGATAGATCAAGAAACTATAGATTTGCCCTTAAATGATAACTCCAGATCGCTAAACGGTGTGTGTGCAGAGCCTGAAGTAGGAGATGTTGTCCTTCAGGATGGAGAGTCAGCCTTATACTCCTCCAATGAATATCCAGCTAACTGGTCAATCAACCCAGCACTGGCAGGGAGAGTAGATTTTTTTTATCGTCTGTAGAAACACAAACCACCCTATATAAAGAAACATTAAACACACTCAGAAAGAATTTAGGTAAAGCTGGTCCAGTAGATGTAGGGACTGAAACACCTCTACATCTTATTAAGAGATCAATGTTCTTTATCAAAGCAAACAGCAGAGAAAATTTTTCATAAAATGGATGTGTTGCAACAGGAGGTTTCAGGCCTGAAAGACATTATTGGTACTTTGGTTGGGTAGTTGAGCTTGAGATTCTGACAGAAGTTCCCTAGACAGGCTCGCCCACCCAGGGTAAGGAAGATGATGAGAGTCTGGTGGGCCATCAAGTTGAGGACAAATTGGAGGATGATAAGCTCTCTATAGATCTAGCACTTAAAGAATTAAATGATATCTTTCAGGACTGGAAAACTAACTCAGAAATACGCCATTGTCCCAACCAAGAGGAGTAGGAGGCTAGCATTGACAGCTCCTTTTCCATCCTTAATCTTACCCCATCTGACCCAAGGCTACTGATAATTGATGAGTACTCTGATACTGCCTCCCCCATTGCCAAAGCAAAGGACAGCAGTACTCTGCTAAATTCTACACACTTAGACCCTGACCCTATGCCAATAGGTGAACTTTTGGATATCTCATGGCAGCCCTCTACCTCTCTCGTAGGGAGTACCGGAACATCAGTTGCACCTAAAAACACAGAGCATGGGGAGGATTAGAGAGCTACTGCTTGAGCTAAATCATCCCTAAAATGAATGCATCAATTGCATATTAATGCTACACTCCCTTTAAGAGAGAGTGAAACAGAAATACAGCTTAAAGATAACGGGGGTGATAGGAGTTGGAAGAGCCAGAGATTTAAGATCCCCTCATTTGTTACTTACCCAAATAATATCAAAATACACCATTATAGAAATGAAAAGAAGAGCATATACTTTGGTCCCAAGGTAGGATTTGGGATATATCCTGATAGGTCTAAGGATTAAAATTGTCATTTCATAAATAAGCCTCTTCGTAGAAATTGGAGAGATTCTCAGAGGTTAGCCGCTCAATATTATTCCAGATATTGTGGCAACTATAGAAGAATAAATTTCAAAAACACAGAGCCCTTCAAATATTGGCAAAGACCTCAAAATTGACTAGGCATTAACCAGAAAGGACTAGGTATAATCTCATAGGACCTGGCAGGCTGGGGAAATAAAATGGTAAATAAGGAATTTGTCAGAATGCTTCAACAATATATTATTTGTTTGCAAGAGACATGGTTGTATGAATACAATCTGCCATATCACCAGGGCTACACATCATTTAGTCAGCCAGCCTTAAAGAAATGTTAAGAAGGCCATGGAAGCAGGGGTTTAGCTTCCTTTATTTCAATAGAATTGGCAGGAGAACCTCAGATAGTGGACCTTGTGAAATAATTATCTTCTACCAGTACAAATTAAAACTGAGGAAAGAAATAGCCTTTTTTGTATAAATACTTATTTTCCTGCCACCAAATGCTCACTAGTAGTTGATAGGCTATGGAAGGATTTAACATTGCTCTTGGAACAGATAACTCAGGAGTCTCCAAATACATTTATTTTTATTTGTGGGGACTTCAACCCCAGAATAGGTGCAGCCTCGGAGGTAGGGATGTATGAAAGTCCCCTTACCTGGCTGCCAGGTTCCGCTGGGGGGGGGAGGCGCTCCATCCCTCCCCCTGGAATCCTGGCCGGCCGGCTCCACTCCATGGGGATTCCGTGGAGCTGCCGGCCGGCCGGCTCCGCCAGCAGCCGGACATCCGGCCGCTGGCTAGCAGGGATGCAAATATGCTATTATGCAAATACGTCCGCTACGCTATTTGCGTTCCCCTTATTTTCGCCACCTTAGTCTATGTAAATATTTACGTAGACTAAGACGGCCAAAAATAAGGAACGCAAATGGCGGTGGCCGTAGCTGCTGCCATTTGCGTATGCATTTTTTTTCAAAGCCAGACGTGATAGGCTACGTAAGTCTTTACATAGCATATCACGTCTTGTAAAAAAAACAAAAACAAAGCGACAAGACTGCAAATGGTGGTGGCGGCAGCCGGTCGGAAGACCAGCCGCCGCCGCCACCGAAGCCGCCACCGGAGCCGCCACCACCCGGAAGATCCGCCCCAGGTAAGTCTCGTCCTGGGGGGGATCCGTGGGGGGGCGGGGGGGTGGCAGGCTGTTCTGCCACAGATTTCGGCGGGCTGAATGCATTGGCATTCAGCCTCACCGAGATCCGTGGTGCAATTCCCTGCCATCCCTACTTGGATCTTTTGCAACCATTGGGCCTAGATTTGGAAGATATCTTTCTAGCATCTCATATCTCAATGGACAGTAAATACAATCAGCAGGGATTATTTTTTTTAGAATTTATATATCATCATAATCTATATACTCTGCCTGGAAGCTCAGTGGATAAATCTTGTTGTCGTTCAGTCATTCAGTCGTGTCCGACTCTTTGTGACCCCATGGATCATAGCACGCCAGGCCTTCCTGTCCTCCGCTGTATCCCGGAGTGTGCTCAAGTCCATATTCATTGCATCAGTGATGCTATATAGCCATCTCATCCTCTGCCATCCCCTTCTCCTTTTGCCTTCAATCTTTCCTAGCATCAGGGTCTTTTCCAGTGACTTCTTCAGTTCGCATTAGGTGGCCAAAATATTTGAGCTTCAGCTTCAGTATCTGTCCTTCCAATGAGCAGTCAGGGTTGATTTCCTTTAGGATTGACTGATTTGACCTTGCAGTCTAGGGGACTCATAAGAGTCTTCTCCAGCACCACAGTTCGAAGGCATCAATTCTTCAGTGCTCAGCCTTCCTTATAGTCCAGCTCTCACAGCCATACGTTGCTACTGGGAAAAACATAGCTTTGATTATATGGACCTTTCTGGGCAAGGTGATGTCTCTGCTTCTTACTATGCTGTCTAGGTTTGCCTTAGCTTTCCTCCCATGAAACAAGCGTCTTTTAATTTCATGGCTACATGACACTACAGTCACCATCTGCGGTGATCTTGTAGCCCAAGAAAATAAAATCTGTCACTGCTTCCATTTCTTCCCCTTCTATATGCCAGGAAGTGATGGGGCCAGATGCCATGATTTTAGTTTTTTTAACGTTGAGTTTCAAACTAGCTTTTGCACTCTCCACTTTCACCCTCAACAAGAGGCTCTTTAGATCCTCTACTCTTTCTGCCATTAGGGTGGTATCGTCTGCATATCTAAGTTTGTTGATAATTCTCCCGGCAATCTTAATTCCGACCTGTGATTCATCCAACCCGGCGTTTCTCATGATGTACTCTGCATATAAATTAAATAAGCAGGGCGACAATATACAGCCTTGTCGTACTCCTTTCCCAATTTGAAGCCAATTGGTTGTTCCGTGTCTGGTTCTTACTGTTGCTTCTTGTCCCTCATACAGGTTTCTCAGGAGACAGGTAAGGTGGTCTGGTACTCCCATCTCTTTCAGAATTTGCCAGAGTTTGTTGTGATCCACACAATCAAAGGCTTTAGCATAGTCGATGAAGCAGAAATAGATGTTTTTCTGGAATTCTCTTGCTTTCTCCATGATCCAGCGAATGTTGGCGATTTGATCTCTAGTTCCTCTGCCTCTTTGAAACCCAGCTTGTACTTCCAGTAGTTCTCGGTTCACATACTGCTCAAGCCTAGCTTGTAGGATTTTGAGCATCACCTTGCTGGCATGTGAAATGAGTGCAATTGTACGGTAGTTTGAACACTCTTTGGCATTGCCCTTCTTTGGAATTGGAACATAAACTGACCTTTTCCAGTCTTGTGGCCATTGTTGAGTGTTCCAAATTTCATTTTCATGGCATATTGAGTGTAGCACTTTAACAGCATCATCTTTTAGGATCTTAAATAGCTCAGCTGGAATACTGTCATATCTGCTAGCTTTGTTGTTAGTAATGGTTCCTAAGGGCTGCTAGACTTCACTCTCGAGGATGTCCATCTCAAGTTCAGTGACCACACTATCATGGCTATCAGGGACATTCAGATCTTTCCTGTATAGTTCTTCTGTGTATTCTTGCCACCTCTTCTTAATCTCATCTGCTTCTGTTAGGTCTCTGCCTTCTTTGTCCTTTATTATGCCCGTCTTTGCACAAAATGTTCCCTTGATATCTCCGATTTTCTTGAAGAGATCTCTAGTCTTTCCCATTCTGTTGTTTTCTTCGATTTCTTTGCGTTGTTCATTTAAGAAGGCCTTCTTGTCTCTCCTTGCTATTCTCTGGAACTCTGACTTCAGTTGGATATATCTTCCCCTTTCTCCCTTGCTTTTTGCTTCCCTTCTTTCTTCAGCTACTTGTAAAGCCTCATCAGACAGCCACTTTGCTTTCTTGCATTTCTTTTTCTTTGGGATGAATTTAGTTGCTGCCTCCTGAACAACGTTACAGACCTCCATCCATAGTTCCTCAGGCACTCTGTCTATCAGGTCTAATCCCTTAAATCTATTCCTCACGTCCACTGTGTATTCATAAGGGATATGATTGAGGTCATACCTGAATGGTTTAGTGGTTTTCCCTACGTTCTTCAATTCAAGCTGAAATTTTGCAATAAGAAGCTCATGATCTGAGCCACAGTCAGCTCCAGGTCTTGTTTTTACTGCCTGCATAGGGCTTCTCCATCTTTTGCTGCAAAGTACATAATCAATCTGATTTCGATATTGACCATCTGGTGATGTCCATGTGTAGAGTTGCCTCTTGTGCTGTTGGAAAAGAGTGTTTGCTATGATCAGCGTGTTCTCCTGGCAAAACTCTATTAGCCTTTGTCCTGCTTCATTTTGTACACCAAGGCCATGCTTGCCTGTTATCTCGGTGATTTCTTGACTTCCTACTTTAGCATTCCAATCCCCTATGATGAAGAGGACATCTTTTTTTGGTGTTAGTTCTAGAAGGTGTTGTAGGTCTTCATAGAACTCATCAACCTCAGCTTCTTCGTCGTCAGTGGTTGGGGCATAGACTTGAATTACTGTGATGTTGAATGGTTTGCATTGGATTCATACTGAGATCATTCTATCGTTTTTGAGATTGTACCCCAGTACTGCTTTTCCCTTCTCCAGTGGACCACATTTTGTCAGAACCCTCTGCCATGACCTGTCCGTCTTGGGTGGCCCTGCACGGCATAGCTTATGGCTTCACTGAGTTACGCAAGCCCCTTCGCCACAACAAGGCAGTGCAGTATGCGAACCGAGAACTACCGGAAGTACAAGCTGGGTTTAGAAGAGGCAGAGGAACTAGAGATCAAATCGCCAACATTCGCTGCATCATGGAGAAAGCAAGAGAATTCCAGAAAAACGTCTATTTCTGCTTCATTGACTACGCTAAAGCCTTTGATTGTGTGGATCACAACAAACTGTGGCAAATTCTTAAAGTGATGGGAGTACCAGACCACCTTACCTGTCTCCTGAGAAACCTGTACGAGGGTCAAGAAGCAACAGTAAGAACCAGACATGGAACAACCGATTGGTTCCAAATTGGGAAAGGAGTACGACAAGGCTGCATATTGTCACCCTGCTTATTTAACTTATATGCAGAGTACATCATGAGAAATGCCGGGTTGGATGAATCACAGGTCGGAATTAAGATTGCCAGGAGAATTATCAACAACCTCCGATATGCAGACGATACCACCCTAATGGCAGAAAGCGAAGAGGATCTCAAGAGCCTCTTGTTGAGGGTGAAAGAGGAGAGTGCAAAAGCTGGTTTGAAACTCAACATTAAAAAAACTAAGATCATGTCATCTGGCCCTATCACTTCCTGGCATATAGAAGGGGAAGAAATGGAAGCAGTGACAGATTTTACTTTCTTGGGCTCCAAGATCACCGCAGACGGTGACTGAAGCCATGAAATTAAAAGACGCTTACTCCTTGGGAGGAAAGCTAAGGCAAACCTAGACAGCATAGTAAGAAGCAGAGACATCACCTTGCCGACAAAGGTCCGTCTAATCAAAGCTATGGTTTTCCCAGTAGTAATGTATGGCTGTGAGAGCTGGACTATAAGGAAGGCTGAGCGCCGAAGAATTGATGCTTTCGAACTGTGGTGCTGGAGAAGACTCTTACGAGTCCCCTGGACTGCAAGGAGGTCAAATCAGTCCGTCCTAAAGGAAATCAACCCTGACTGCTCATTGGAAGGACAGATACTGAAGCTGAAGCTCCAATATTTTGGCCACCTAATGCGAAGAGAAAACTCCCTGGAAAAGTCCCTGATGCTGGGAAAGACTGAAGGCAAAAGGAGAAGGGGACGGCAGAGGATGAGATGGCTATATAGCATCACGGATGCAATGAATATGAACTTGAGCACGCTCCGGGAGAGAGCGCAGGACAGGAAGGCCTGGCATTCTATGGTCCATGGGGTCACGAAGAGTCGGACACGACTGAACGACTGAACAACAACAACTGCTTTCCCCACCCTTTTGTTGACTATGAGTGCTACTCCATTTCTTCTAAGGGATTCTTGCCCACAGTAGTAGATATGATGGTCACCTGAATTAAATTCACCCATGCCTGTCCATTTTAGTTTGTTGATTCCCAAGATGTCGATGTTCAATCTTGCCATCTCATGTTTGACCACCTCCAGCTTACCTTGATTCATTGATCTTACATTCCAGGTTCCTAAACAATATTGTTCTTTACAGCATCGGACTTTCTTTTTACCACCAGACACATCCACAGCTGAGTGTCCTTTCGGCTTTGGCCCAGCCGCTTCACTCTTTCTGGCGCTACTTGGAAATTCCCTCTGCTCTTCCCCAGTAGTATATTGGACCCCTTCCGACCTGAGGGGCTCATCTTCCGGCATCGTATCTTTTAGCCTTGTGATACGTTCCATAGGGTTTCCTTGGCAAGAATACTGGAGTGAGTTGCCATTTTCTTCTCCAGTGGACCACATTTTGTCAGAACTCTCCACCATGACCTGTCTTTCTTGGGTGGCCCTGCATGGCATAGCTTATGGCTTCACTGAGTTACGCAAGCCCCTTTGCCACAACAAGGCAGTGATCCATGAAGGGGGGATAAATCTAGAGGTTATTATACTTATCTGAGTAAAGGAGGTGGTAGTGCCATTGACCACATAATGGTCTCACCATCACTATTTCCCCTAGTGAACACCTTTGAAGTGCTAAAATGCATTGAAAGTGACCATTTCCCAATATGAGTGTCTTTATACCCATTAATCAAACATACATTATTGACTGAAATGTAAATTTCACTGGAAAAATGTTGGGTGAGAGAAGTGTGAAATGGTCTGTAAGACAGTAGTACCATTCAAGAGAGACTATACAGCCAGCATATGACTAAATTGCACTAGTTATTTTGGGTTAATCTGTGAATCATATAGATGTTTTTCAACAAATTACTGTAGAACTTAGGCCTTGTTTGATAACATCTGTAAACAAAGTTCTAGCAACATCATAGTCTGGCTGGATGCTGAATGTAAAGCAACTGAGAAAGACCTGACTAGGAAAATAAGGGAATCACATAGGAAACCATCAAAGGAATCCTTTGGCATCCTTATTAAATGTAGGTCACATTATAAAAGACTGCTTAAAATCAAGAAAGTAAAATACACGAAAATCCAATGGCAGGAACTAGGACTGGCAGTATCAGAACATAAGGAAAATAAATTTGGGAACTTGTCTCCCGGGGTTTAAACGAGGTACTTTCCATGCAGGATGCATCAATCCCAACTCAAACTTGGGTTAATTACTTCTCTAAAATATTTGGTGCCCAGCTTTGGCAACCCTGTGAGACAGGAGAGAAACAAGATCTCTCTAATTCACCAGAGTGGCAACCAGTCACCTGCAGTGAGATAAAGAGTCTTATCGCATATCTACAACTGAAGAAAGCTCCTGGAGAAGACATGCTTCCTCCAGAGCTATATAAAGAATATTTAGAGTGGTGGATGCCAATTCTTGCAGGTTTATTCACTGAAATAAACAGCTCTGGACTAATGCCCCTGGATGGAAATTGAGTATTAATTTTCCAACGTATAAGAAAGGTGATAGGAACGACCCAAAGAACTACCAGTCAATCAGTTTGTGAGATGTTTTTTCAAAGATATATGCACGATATCTACTTCAAAAATTACTAGACTGGCTACACATCATCATTATACATGAAGAACAAGCTGGCTTTAGAAATGGTTACAGATCAATATTTTACATTAAATTACTTAATAAGAAAATATACTAAGAACTTTATGAAAAACCTCTATGTAGCTTTTATTGATCTTTCAGCTGCCTTTGATTCTATGAATAGAAATAGATTGTGGGAAAAATTGCAAAACTCTAAGATCGATTGTAGGCTCTTGATATTGATAAAGGAATTGTATACTAACACAGAAAAGAGGGTCAGAGTTGGTTTGAATGGCTGTTTAACAGAAGCTTTCAAAACAACATGGGGAGTAAAAGAAGGGTGTATCTCGGCTCCCACACTTTTCAATATTTTTGTTAATAATCTGGTGCCACGTTTAGCTCAGGCAAATTCTCCTTCCCCAGCAATCATGGATAGAAAGATTTTTATTCTGATATATGCAGATGACGTAGCACTTATCTCTCTCTCCAATTTGGGCTTGAAAAATCTTCTAAATGCATTCAGTGCCTACCGCAAACTTGAAGACTTGTCAATTAACTATCCTAAGACTAAGATTATGGTTTTTGGCAGTCATAGTCCTAGGCACAGATGGCTTTTGGACCAAAATGTGATTGAACAAATTCGCTCATTTAGATATTTGGGCATTCTTTTCAGTGAGTCTCTCTCATGGAAAGGGCATAGGTAGGCAGTGAAACTGAAGGCATAGAAAACTATAGGGGCTGTAATGACGTTTTATTAGAATAAGGGGGGACAACTGATTGAGCCTTCCCTAAAAATCTTCAATAGCAAGGTGATAATGCAAATGCTTTATGGGGCTGACATTTGGGGGTTTGACAGCCCCACCATAAATGTCCTGGAAATTGTGCAGAACAATTTCTTTTGAAAACTTGACTCTCTTCCATCCACAAACCCTGCAGCTCTTTTGTGCACAGACTCTGGATGGTCATCAGTTAGGACAAGAATAGATTGTGTTCAGATATTTTAAATTAATTGCTACCCTTCCAAATGTACGCTTTCCAGTTTTGTGTTTTCTGGAAATGAATAAAAATAATTATTGGAAGTCCATGTTTCAAAAACTGCTATGTAGCTATTATTTTCCTGGGCTGAATTCCGCCTTTGCTATGGATAAAAGACAACCAAGGGACTGGCTATATTGGATAGATTCTAGGAGGGATCTGCAACTAATTAAGAGCTCTAAATTTTCCCAGTGGTTCCCTCTTTTGTAAACAGAACATTTCAGAGCCAGCTATTTGTCCAAACTGAGACCGCCTTCCCTAAGAAATGCATTTATTGAGCTGTGATTTCAAGTTATGCCAACTGCAGTTCTAAATGGATGATATAATAAGGTACCTTTTGAATGTAGATTTTGTATCTGTGGTCAATACCAAGTGGAAGATATTGTTCATTATATGCTAATCTGCCCTCTATATACGGACCCAAAAGAGAGATTCTTGACACCCTTATTAACATATGGATTTAGGAATGCCCTTGCAGAAATGGTTCATTTTCTCTTGAGCGACACTAATAGTTACATGACACATAAAGTGGCCGTGTTCGCTGTGGCAGCAAAAAAGATTAGGAAGATAGAATTAGACAAAATTGCTGTTAAGTTGCTTAGGAGACGCAGAGTGTTAAGTTAAAGTTGAATTAAGCCTATAGTAAATTTTAATTCATTTGTATTATTTTGTAATGTTTGAAACCTTTGTATTTCTGTGTACACACACACACACACACACACACGCACGCACACACACTTACACCTCATTTTTATGTATTTGTCATGGCCTTCGGCTACTACAATAAACTTTGAATGAATGTAAGCCCAGGAAAAGAGCACATCACCACCACAGCAAAGTCTGCTGGGGTGTAGAAGATTGCTGGGGCCAGTGAAGAGGCAACATATTCCGCTCTCCATCAGCTGAGCTGATAAGCTGCATTTATCTGGGGTCTTGTGAGGCTGCAAGTAAGAAGCAGGAATGAGGCTTAAAAATATCAGTTCCCTTCCAATGCAACTGGAAGAATCAGGCAGGGAAGCAGCTCAAGTTATTTGAGCCCTTTAGGGCTAAGGAGTACATTGGGGTTGCTCTTTTGGTTGACCAGTATATCCTGGTCACTCTTTAAAGGGCCTGGAAAGGATTTCTTCCCCTTCTAGCTCTGATTGGCTATGTATGATTTATTGCCTTCATAGGGGTGTCCCAGATCATGGGTGAGATTTGTGTCTTTTGGTTTAATTTATTCTGTTCGGCTATGTCAAATGTATTATCTACCCTTCTTCACAATTCTGGCAGAAGGACATGTGTGGATGTGGAAAGTGACACCAGTAGAGTAAGAGTGTGAAGATGCTTGGAAGGTCCATCACAGGTGAGATGGGGAATAGCAAGACGCTCATAAAACTAGACTGGCTTTTGGAGCAAGGCTACAACCTTGGATTGAAAAGGCAGGTTTTACTCATTTTTTATGTATTTAATTTAATTTAAAATATTTATATACCACCTGCATTACCAGGGCCCCATCTACATGAGCCTTTTACACTGGGGCAGCTGTGAGTTGAGGTCCTTTGGAACAGACAAAGCAGTTGCCACTTTGCAGCCATCCATGGTTTTCTCCTGGAAAATGCGGATTTCCAAGGAGGTGTTTTGCTGCCATGTTTTTCATTTTCTATGGGTTTCCCCACGTTTGTGAACTGTCTGTCACTTCCCCAAACCGACTTCACATTTTTCAGTGGCCGTGTTGTGGGTGTGCATAGTGCTTGCATCACACTGTGACACCCCTTTACTCCCCCTGTCCCTTTGCAGCTGTGCAGTTACGGAGGCACAGAGAGGTGTTTTCATTGATTTAATCACACTTTCACACATTTTTTCAGCTTCATATCTTTGCAACAATTGCTTTTGGACTCAGTGCCCAAGGGCCGGGGGGGGGGGTCTTGGGGGAGGACCAACTTCACTTCAGCCACCATTTTGGAGTGATGGGTAGGCACGTACCACTCACGCTTGTGAGTGTGAACCATTGCGAGAGTCTCAGGCTGGGGAACTGACAAACAGATGGCGTGGAAATGAAGGAGCACAGAACACCCACTTTTTACCTAATGAGGGATGGAAAGCCACAACAAAACCCCTAAAATATAAAACAGCCAATGAGGTGTCGCATTCCCATGCTCATGGGACTACACAGCTGCGCATTAAAGCATAACAGCAAAAAAAGGACATGGCAGAGTCTGTTAGGGAAGTGTGCAGTAAATCGTGAGTGTATCCCAGCAGAAGCTAATTCGAAGCTGGAATCCTGTGCAGTTGTGATGGAGTGAAGGGTGAAAGTGGTGCCATGTAAACGGAACCCAGATCACAGGGTAGTGTACAAAATATATTAATACAGCAATTAAAATAAAGATAAAGATAAAAACAACAACAAAGGACATTTACCAAACTGGGTATTAAAATCAGCAAATGCCTGGGTATACAGATAAGTTTTGAACAGGCAGCTAAACATTGTCAAGAATGGCACCTATCAAAGTGCAGGGTGGAGAGAATTGCAAAGGCAGGGTGCCATCACAGAAAAGGCCCTCCCCCTGGTTGCTGTTAGATGTATCTGTGCTGGCGACAGGACTACCAGAAGTCTTGATCTGCAGATCTCAGTGAAGGACAGGTTGATATGGGAGAAGGTTCTAACTTACACGTCAGGGTCCTGTTCTGAAGGGCGTTCCTATGTCCATAATTTAGTTTTTTTTAAAGCTATTAATGGAATTGCTAATTATGTGAATGGTGTCACATCTTGTTTGTCCCTGAGATCAGGGCTGGCCCTGTCATGAGGCAGAGTGAGGCAACTGCTTTAGGTGGAATATTCTGGAGCCAGCAATGGCAGCTTCCCAGCATTTCCTCCTGAGCTCCCCCTCCCCCCAGCCATTTCACTCTCTTGGGGGATAAAGCTGTGCGTACAACACAGCCTCCTGTTTACCTCATGCAGACAACTGAAGATAATGCACACTCAATACCCATATATACGCAGACATAGGCATGTCTAGTAATCAGTCCCACTGAGTTCAGTGAGCCTTACCTTCAGATAAATGTGCATACTATCGCAGCCTTAATCATTTCACTCCTTTGGAGTCTCCAGGCTACTAACCTGGTTTTCATTAGATCTAGCAAGCTGGTCAGACTAGGTAAAAAGTCCCATTCTAATTGTCTGATACTATGGCTATTCTCTAAATATGCTTGGAGATTAAAATGAGAATTCTGTATGCTAAATTGAATCCGTATTTTAGAAATCTTACTACCCCAGTCAGGCATCACAACTTGATTCATGCATTGAAGGGCTATAAAAAAAACAACCCCTTTGTCACTGTATATTTAATGTAAATACATAAATAGGTTTTAAAGTATGGGAGTTGTATAAATATTCAGTAGTTCATACCTCTCAGAAGAAATCATTAGCATAACGTTGGAATGGATCCCTATCTCTGTTTATCAATTATGCATTTATATCCATGTTACATTATTTAATATTCTACAACAAGCACTGTCATAATCACATTTCTTGCAGTTGTGTTCGTTGCCTTTCCTGTGCATTAACTTACCTTTCCAGTATGATCAACATCGAGAGTGAAAGCCATATCTGATTATTTGTTTTTAATAGGGATGTACGAAAGTCACTTACCTGTTCGCAGATTATGCTGATGCTGGGGGGGAGGCGCTCCGTCCCTCCCCCCGAAATTCTGGCTGGGTGGGGAGGCGCTCTGTCCCTCCCCCCCCGAATCCTGGCTGGCCAGCTCCGCTCTGCAGGGATTTTGCGAAGCCACCAGCCGGCTCTGCCAGCGGCCGGACATCCGGCCGCTGGCTAGCAGGGACGCAAATGGCGGCGGCTGTAGCCACCGCCGTTTGCATCCCTGCAGTCAGCCGTGATAGGCTACGTAAATGTTTACGTAGCCTATCACGGCTGATTAAAAAACAAAACAAAAAACGCGCGTACGCAAATGGTGGCGCCCATGGGTGCTGCCATTTGCGTTCCTTATTTTGGCACGTCTTAGTCTACGTAAACATTTACGTAGACTACGGCGAAAATAAGGGGAACGCAAATAGCGTAGCATCTACGCTATTTGCGTTGCCCTTATTTTCGCCGTAGTCTACGTAAATGTTTACGTAGACTAAGATGTGCCAAAATAAGGAACGCAAATGGCAGCACCCATGGGCGCCACCATTTGCGTACGCGCGTTTTTTGTTTTGTTTTTTAATCAGCCGTGATAGGCTACGTAAACATTTACGTAGCCTATCACGGTGTTTTTTAAAATTTAGCCGTGATAGGCTATGTAAATCTTTATGTAGCCTATCACTTTTTTTTTTTTTTTAACTTGGAAATGGCGGCGGCAGTGGCAGCTGGTCAGAAGACCAGCCGCCACAGCAGCCGCCACCGCACTGCCGCCGGAGCCGCCGCCACCACCAGGAAGATCCGCCCTAGGTAAGTCCCATCCCGGGGGGGGGCGGGGGGCAGTTCCGCCACCGATTTTGGGGGGCCGAATGTGCTGGCATTCGGTCTCCCCGAGATCCATGGCGGAACTTTCGTATATCCCTAGTTTTTAATGAATGAAATCCACCCACATTGTGCAGTTTCAGAGCCTGATCTCATGGACTGGCTTTGGCTGTAGTAACAGAAACAGCTGATCATACTGCTGAAGCTTAATCCAATGTCTGTGCCTTAAAGCCTGGGAGAAACCAGTTTAGGGCTATGAAGGCCCATGAATCACTGTACAATGGGAGAAAGGTGTGTGTGTGTGGGGGTCCTACTTATTCTCTTCCCCGAAATATGGTTTTCATAATGGAAAAGTATTTCCTCCTTCCTACGGTAGGTGTGCACCAATTCAACTTGGACTTCAATTCAGCACTTCAGAAAATGGCCTGCTTCTGCTCAGACAGAGTTTGTTCACTTCAACTCAGTACCATACCTGAGCTGAAGTTCAGAAAACCAAGGGTTCATGTTTCCCATTTACTGTCATATAGCCACAAATAGCTATATCTTTTTTTCTCTGGGACAGAAGTAGATGATGGTTACAGGCTTTGTAGCCCCTACAGAGGAGATTGCCTGCCCATGTCAGATAAATAAGTGCAGGGGGGTTTATACAAGAGCAGTACTGACATTTTGAGAGGGATGTGCTTACTCCCTATGTTCCTTGTGGACCATTTCTGAAAATCACAGATAGCCTAGAGGTGTCCCTAAGTAAGAAATCTGCAAAGTTTCAGAAGGTTAGAAGCAGTGGTTCATGTGGAAGAGCAGTCCTCATTTCTTTTTGGGGAAAAATTGATTCACTCCCCCTTCCCTCCTCCATGTTTTTTTGGTGGGATTTGTATGAAAATGGCACAAGTCATAGAGGTGACCCCAGGCATGAAACCTGCAAAGTTCCAGAAGGAAAGGTACAGGGGCTAAGATTATGTCTCCAAACTTTTTGGACCCATGGGCACATTTTAGAATTTGAGAAAGTGCTGTGGGCACCACCACAATGGCTCCCATGGAGTATGTGGCTAGTCACGTGATGGCTGTCATGGGGGTCTGGCTAATCAAAAGAGGTGGAGGTGAGAGAAATAGTGAGGCTAGAGGCTGAGGGGGAGGGTGAGATAGCAAGGCAAAGGGGTAGAGGGGAGAGAAAGAGCAAAGTTAGAGGCTGGTGGGGGAGAAACGGTGAGATAAAGAGGTGGGGAAAAGAGATTAGTGAGGCTAGAGGCTGGGAGTGGAGAGAAACAGCAAGATAAAAGGGTGAGTGGGAGAGAAAGAGCAAGGCTAGGGGTTAGGAAGGAAGAACAAGAAGAATGTTGGGGACAGGGAAGAGACAGAAATAGTGAGGAAAGGGGCTGGGTGGAAGGAAATAGCAAGGCTACAGGCTGGGAGTGGAGAGACAGAGAGGGAGCAAAGGGGAAAGGTCTGTGTGGACAGAAAATTTAGTGGGGCCAGGAAGCAACTCTTTCCTTCTTTTCCTGCCTGTTGAACAGCTGATCACTGGCAGACTCAGCAATAGGAAAGATAGGGATGCTGGAGACATCTGCTGTGGACTCCAGTGAAGTTGGATTCCCAAGAATCAACCTGAGGAGTCCACAGCAGACCAGCCCTACTCACCTGTGTGTCCTCCTGATTTTGTGTGGTGCATCTTTCCAGCTTTAAACAAGGCAAGATGCGCTAATGGCAGCTGCCATTAGCCTATCTTGGGAAAACTATGGCCGTAATTACTCCATTTGCAGCCATAAAACACTTAATTCTATGTAAATTGTGGCCATAAAGTGCTTACATAAAGTGCTCACTGCAATTTATGTAGAAGTAAGCATTTTGCAGCCACAATTTACATGGAACTAAGCGCTTTATGGCTGAAAATGGAGTAATTATGGCCATAATTTTCCTGAGATAGGCTAAAGGCAGCTACCATTAGCATATCTTCTCCACTGTGGCAGGGCCTGCTCTGCTGTGTCACCCTGGTTGTGGAATGCCCTCCCCTTGGAGGCCTGATTGGCACAGACATTGGTTTCATTTTGGCACCAAGTTAAAACATGACTTTTCACCAAAGCCTTTGAGGACTAATTGAATTCCCTAAAGTTGCACACTGTTTTTACTGTTTTACTGTTTTAGTTTTTTTAAATTGGTATTAGCTTGTTTAATGGTTTAATATGCTTTTAGCTGTTTAAATTATTTATTCTTTTATACTGCTTAAATTGATTTTATCTGTATGCCACCCTGAGGTCTTAATGATATAGAATGGTATACAAATGTTTTAAATAAATAAAAATCTTGCCTTGTTTAAAACCAGAAAGATGTGGAACAAAATCCAGCAGATGCACTAGGGCTCTGGGGAAATCCAGTAAGTTCCAAGTGACCCAGATTTCCCCACAGTGCCCCCCCAGACCAGACATCTGGGGTTTCACCATCCTTAAAGAAAGACAATCTGGTGCCCTGAGGTTTTTCTAGATTTAAAAAGGGTGCAGTGAGTGGAGATCTTCATGGGTGCAACTGGAGGTCCCCACAAGCACCATGGAACACATAGGCCCCACTTAAGGAACCCCCGGGCTAGGAGGTTATGCTGACTGAAAACCACTTTAAGACTTTTTCATAGTGAAGTGAAGCCTGGTAAGCAGCATTTGCAGAATTTCAGTCTCATGGTTCCGTCTTTCCCCCCCCCCAAAGGCTCAGTGATTGGAGAGCCCCTGGTAAAATGTGCCCTATGATTAGAGGTTGGGCCTGTCAGTCACTCAGTCTCCCTCTGTCTCTTACTCCCTCATTCTCATTTTGATTAATGAAAGCAAAACATGCTGTTTTGGGCAATGTGCTGTCTGCCTTTGTGAACAAAGCCTCATGGAGGATCCAGCTCTGGTTCATGCACATCCCTATTTTCCACCATGAAAGGTCATAATTGACATCATTTGCATCACACAGTTAAACATTGGCAAGGATAGTGGCAACCACCACTGACCATAAAGGCCAGTTCTTGTTCCTCTGCCAGAGTCAGAAATGTGGTCATTCCCCAGCTCAAGGGCACTAATTCTGTCCTCATGCCATTGCCAATATTGCAATAGTAGCACTCGATCCCATGAGGTGGTGCCTCAGTGTCAAGCTCAAAGAATTAGGTCAAGACTGATTAGAGTATGCATATATCAAAACTAGCCAAGAGTCCCCTGGCACTATAGGAGTTTAGAAATGTATAGTGGCATGAGCTTTTTTAGGCTACAAGCTGCTTCATCAGATGCATGATGAAGCATGCCAGGACACATTTATTAATTTTTAAGGTTCCTCCTGGAATCTTTTATATTTGTGCTACACTGCAACAGGGGAACATGGTTACTTATCTGGGATTAATTTGGCATATGTAGTATGTGGAGCAAATAATAATGCTTACATACAACATTTTGGGCTAGTAACATTATATGAACTTGTCCAAAGTAAAAATCAAAACCTGCATTTTGTCCTAAAGGTTTACTAAACAGTTAGTGCAGTCATATAACGGATCACTTCACTGCACTTCCTTAATTAAAATGAACTGTATTTCATTGTTATAGTGGAGTTTCCCTAGGACCTCCATAACAGGTAAACTGACATTGACAGGGAAGCTTAAGTCCCCAGAGAGACAAAGGACCACCAGAGCAACCATTACAGCTTAATGGGTAAGCTAACAAACAATGAGGCAAACCTTAGCATTTGCCTGGAAAATTTATGTACAGCATATATTTATTTATTTATTTTATTTGGAGAAGTACTCCGAATTATTATCATGCTGATGAGAGTGCCGGTATAGTTCTTACGTTTAGCTCTCATTCTCTTAATCAGAAGCAATTTCAGAATTTAAAACATTAGGATGGTATGCAACACATTATTTCATTTTAAAATGTTTTTATGAAAGAGTGCCTGGTAGATATGAAATGATTAGGGATGCATGCACATCGCTCTGTTTAACCTGAAAGAGGGCGAGGTTTTGCACATATTCTATGCGAGCATTCCAAGTGACTGCATGCAAATCTCTCAAAGGTGCTTGTGTAGCCTGCAGCAATTGTTTCTTCCTCCCCTTCCCTTTCACCCCAAGGGCAGGAGAGGGGAAGGAAGGGGGAAAGGACCCTCTCAGCATTCCCTATCCAGAGGGAAATGATCATAGAGTATCTTTTCCTGCTGGGGGAAAAGGGAATGAGAGAGGCAGCTGCAGACTTTCTTAGCACCACTTTCCTTCCAAGGAGAGGATGCTGGGTTCTTGTGTCCCCTCCCCAGAGTGAAAGTGGCACTGAGATGTTTGAGAGCATCACTCTCCCTCCCAGGAGGGGATGCTGGGTCGGGGAATGTCAGAGAAATTAGTTTGGGGGGTGGAGTTTGACGAGTTTTCCTAGCTTGGCCTCCCCGGACTTTGTTTTGGCTTCTGCTGCAACGCCTGACTGCATATTCAGTTTTGTGGGAATATTGCCCATGTTTGTGAAGTTTCCATAATTTGCACAAATTTCTAAGTAATTTGTACAAATTATGGTCAAATTTGTGCAAATTGTGCAAATTCAGTCAAAATTTATGTAAATTGCTCAGAAATTACAGAACCTTCCAAAAATGCACAAAAGTTCCCAGAGTTTCGGGAACAGCCTGCTGCTCAGCTCGCAGATGCTAAATGAGTCATACACAATGCCAAGCTCCATCAAGCTAAAAAAGAACTGGATTTCCCAACCACAGACATCCCTAACTGGGGCCTAGAAACCCAGTGGAAAGTGGTGCTGAGGCCACCCATGGCTAGCACCATCTTAGCTGCCCTTTGGGGAGAAACAGGAGTTAGGTGTGTAGGTTGAGGGAGCCCTGCCCTCTCTTTTTCACAGCAGACCGGAATCAGGGCCCTGCTCGATCTCCACCTCCTTGCAAGGAAATGAGTGGGGAACTCACTCATAGGAATTCCCCTATTCAATCCATTGCAACATATCTTAAAATAACATTCTTTAAATAGGTAAGTACTGGTGAAATCCTATGCACATTTGGACAGAAAAAGGTCCTACAACTCCTAGCATGCCCCAGCCAGGTATTGTAGGACTTTTCCTGTCTAAACATGCATAGGATTGCACCCTAAATGTTTTCCTTCCTTTCAAGAAAAAGTTGGAGTGTTTCAAATTATGTATATTTTGATAATATGAGGAACAGGGAGTTCATGTATCTTTTTGATTACATAATAACAGAAACTGAGGTGATACATCTATTTGGAATATCATTTTACATTAGTAACCATCAATGGAATAGTGGGATTTAAAGACTCTCTCTGTCTCTCTCTCTCTCTCTACACACACACACACACACACACACTCATATATATTATATATATTATATTATTTATATATACTATATAATACAGACATACACAATCAAAACACCCTGCTCGTGATAATAATTTGGATTGTTTCTACAAATAGATAATTGTTATTTCTAGCAGGTTTTGAAGTTTGTCTTTTGTTGGAAGTAAAGCTTCGCAAACCCATGTAAACAAATAATGTTATTTTTGTTCCCTCTTACTCTTTTAAGTTATTACTAGGATCCCAAAATGATCTTAGTGTTTTTCATGCTTTATTTTAGTATTCATGACTGAGTCTATAAAATTTCAATTGCATAGTGATTAGCCTACAGCTTTCTAAGGGCAACTGAGATGTAGGAGCATTTTTATGCCTACATAACATTCCCCATAGGTACTTTGAAAAGTAATCTATTGACATCCATTGACAAAATAGTAAGTTGTGTGGTTTTGTAGGTAAACTTCAACTCCCAAGTACTATTAAAATCAAAAGGACTTTAATTTGACTTTGGGTTGGAACCGATGTCACTCTGGCAGCTTCCCATGGGTTCTCCTGTGGGAGCTTTCTCAAACAGCTTTTTAAAAGGTTGAAAAACCTTGTCCCCCTGGAATTAAAGGGGGGCAAGGCGGCACTGGACAACATCTTGAAGAAAAGTACCCCCACGAGATAGTGGGGGGGCTGGATTTCAGGATTATCTCCCCAGAGCTTTACCAACGCAAAAAGCTGTGATGAGACTCCTATTTCATAGGAGAAAACAGGGCTGACGTGTTCCATAATAATATATGCTTCAAGAAATATCAACAAATCCTGTGGGATGATTTAAGAAATATTAACAACATCTGAGAACATCTGAGGACCTGTAAGATCTGTTTGAGAGAAACATGAATGCACTGAGAAGAAAGGGGATGGCTTCACCGCCAACTCCCCCCGTGCCTCCTGTGTCAAAAGTTTTGAAAACAGAAGATATAGGGGAATTAGTTACCCTGATAAAGACTTTATCTTCGCGATTTATGGAGCAAGCCAGAAGGTTGGATTTAATCCAAACTTCCATCACTGCCTTGCAAGGAGCCATCGATTTAATTAATGTGTCATGGCAAAAAATGGAGACGAGAATTAACGAGCTAGAAAACCGAGTAGCAGCGAATGAAACTTCGACACAAATTTGTTTTAAAAATACCTATGACAGAATTTCTCAACTGGAGGCTTTCATGAGAAGATCCAATGTACGTATTATTGGGATTAAAAATCTGTCTAATGATGGAAAATTGCCTATTTTTGTGGATAAACTTTTGCATGAGATACTCCCTATCCCATCTGATTATTTACTTGATATTGAGCAAGCATTTCGTGTGCCAAATGCGAAAGGGACTGATTACACCATCATAGTCCAATTTGCAAAAGTCTCCACAAAGAATTATATCCTGCGTTTGGCAAGAGAGGGTGAAAGCCTTTCCTGGAAACAAGATAAAATTATGTTATTTTTCCAGATTACCTCAAAGAGGTGGTGAATAAAAGAAGGCAATTTATCAAAGCAAAAAATATGGCAAAACAAATGAACTTACAATATTACTTAAAATATCCTGCTACACTTTGTATTGTGTCTGAAGGTCAGATGAAGAAGTTTCTAAATCATGAAATGGCAGAGGCATGGCTAAACGTAAAAATGTGTGAGATTCCTGTTACAACCTCATGAACTGGAATCTTTAAACAAGCTTTGTTAACTGTTTGTGTTTAGTTTACATGATCTAGGCTAGGTCAGAAGATAAATGATTATATATATACATTCGTTTATTCTCTTTCATCTTTTGTTTTTTCTTGTTTTCTTTATATTTTTTATTTCAAAATAGATATGGTATGTTGTATTTAAATTAAATGTTTGAGGTTATATTAGGTACTTACGTATCTAGTATAAAATATAAAATATATGACTGACTGTTGAAGGTTTATTTTAAGTTTTATTTTTATATAACACTATATTCCTTTTTAAAATTATTATTATTATTAATAATAATCTAGGCTACTGGGAATGAACTGTAGACCTGTTTCTTGGATATAAGATTGATGATATAATATTGAAATGTAAGGTTGTTTATTAAACTAAGATTGTTAAGGTTATAGATATAGTTTGTAAAATAGAATGGCATCAGACGCTGGGGGGTATTGGAGTTTAAATTTAATTCTTTAAGGGGGAGGGGGGGAAGGGGAAAGAATCTTCTTCCTTCTTCTTCACCTCCTTTCCTCGTCCCTTTGCTTTTTTTCCACCCCCCTTTTTTTCCTTCTCTTTTTGTTATTATGGTGTCCACATCAGAATATTGTATTGTTGGGAAACTCTAGTATTGATCAGGTTGTTGGTATGTTTGGTATAGTATATTTCATTTATAAAGATAAAATAAATAAAAATATATCCCCAAAAAGGACTTTAATTTCTTTTTCTAAATATCAATATGATATAAGGTTTTTTAATTGGATCCTGGGATTTCTTATTGCTGATCATTAAAAGTGTGTGTGTGTGTGTGTGTGTGTGTGTGTATGTGTTGTCTATTTATATAAAAATAGTTTTTATCTTATGTATGGTATTGTATTTTTAAGATTCTTTATCTTTGTAAACCATTCCGAGAGCTTTGGCTGTTGGGTGGTATAGATATGTAATAAATGAAATAAAATGTAATGAAATTCAGTATCCTGCGCTTATATAACATTATTTTTGAACATCTAAGGTTGACTCTTCAAAATCAAAAATGGATTTGCTTTCAATATAGTGCTTGACTTATAGGATATCTTTGTGATGGCCCTCTTAGGCTGCAATTTTATACCCACTTACCCAAGAGTATGGCCCATTGAACTCAATTGGGTTTGCTTCATAGAATCATAGAATAGTAGGGTTGGAAGGGGCCTACAAGGCTATCAAGTCCAACCCCCTGTTCATTGCAGGAATCCAAATATCTGAACGTACAAATATAGTACTACTAGATACTTTTTATAGAAGCCTATAGGGAGGCGTGTTTTAACTAAGCCTGGTGGGGACCAGCTTCTGGATTTCATCAAAACTCCCCCCCTATGCCCTCCCTGATGGCCTTGTAGGCCCCTTCCAACCCCACTACTATTCTATGATCCCCCGATGTCTGAATTACATACAAATTCATTTCTGTTCTAATCCATTTGGCCAAAAATGCCTCCTACCATGGTTTGGAGTCATCCTTTTTCAGTGAAAGTCCTCCTTAGTATTCAATGTATTATGGCTTCCCTGGTAGTTTCCATCTTTGTAAAGAATTCTCGTCTCCTCCATGGAACCAGAAAAGTATCTCTCTCCATACTGTAAAAAATGAATTAAGGCCCAGCTAATTTCAAGTGGTGGTCTCTTCATTTTATGAGTGAATTAAAATTTTGTCATTATAAGTTATAGTAGTTTTTACTAGGCAAATCACTTTATATTGGGACCTGCTACAGCCAAATCCTTTGCATATGCACTTAAAATTATGTTCAACTATGTAGAATGGGGCTTTTTCCCAAGTAAGTGTGCATAGGATGACAGCTGTAATAATAGAATGAGGGATGTGTGCAAAATTTGCTCCATCAAGTCTTTTTAAACCTAGTTTGCATCTCCTCAACCTGAATGTAGACACGAATGTAATTTGTGGCTGGAAGTCCATATATTCCTTCAGCTTGTGATGCATTTTGCAACCCCCACCCCCAGAACAACACAGCAACAACATGTGCCCATTTGAAAAATGCACAAAGAAAATGTTTACATTTCAAAATTATTTATTTATTTATTTATTTATTTCATTTCTATACCGCCCAATAGCCGAAGCTCTCTGGGCGGTTCACAAAAATTAAATCCAAGCAACACACAATAAAACAATTTAAAATATACAGAACATTAAAACCACAATATAACAATACAACCACAATAAAACCTAGCAGCAGTGCAAGAGTTTAAAATACAGATTTAAAACAGCAAAGATAAAAATTTAGAAAGCTAAAATGCCTGGGAAAATAAAAAGGTCTTCACCTGGCGCCGAAAGGAATACAATGTAGGCGCCAGGCGAACCTCACTAGGGAGCTCATTCCAGAGCCGGGGTGCCACAGCAGAAAAAGCCCTCCTCCTAGTAGCCACCCGCCTCACTTCCTTTAGCAAGGGCTCACGGAGAAGGGCCGCTGATGATGATCTTAAGGTCGGGGCAGGCACATATGGGAGGAGGAGATCCTTCAGGTAACCTGAAAATGAAAATGCACACAAACACACCATCTATTGTGCTCATTCACTACATTGTGATATATTTGTCCTTGTCCAGGACAAATTTTATGATATGGTATTTTTGTATTTAGCTGGATCATGGATAGGCAGGCAATATATCCAATGCCATCTTCCAGGAACAAAGTGTCACCAAGGAAATAGTAAGTTTACAAAATTCCTGATACTGACACACAGAGTTTTTAAATAAAGGACTCTGAGATCAGGTGTGTCTTTTTATCTTTTATTTTAAATCTTAAGCAGTTTTTACATGATTCACATTTGATATAAGAACACTAAACATAGGCAAAAATGCAAAGTTGCTGCAAGCAAACACATTTTAAAAGCTTTTAAAGTTTAGTTACAGGAGCATTGCCTCCTTCTCCTCCTTCTCGTCCTCCTCCAAAGATTAAAGTATCTTAGATGAGAGCCAGTGTGGTATGGTGGCTAGAGTGTTGGACTGGGAGTCAGGAGATCAAGGTTCTAGTCCCCATTCAGCCATGGAAGTTCACTGGGTGACTTTGGGCCTGTTGCAGACTCTTACCTCAACCTACCTCACAGGGTTGTTGTTTTGAGGATAAGATGGAGAGGGGTATGTATACCGCCTTGGGTTCCTTAAGAAGGAAAAAAGGCAGAATATGGATATGGTAAATAAATAAATCTTACACAATGACATTTCTGAGCTGGTAGCAAAAAGGAGCAGAAATTGCATTCGTCAGTGACCTGCTTCGCATGATCAAAACAAGCCACCTTTCCTACTCTTTCCTGACTATTTCTGGCATGGATACACATTGTCCTTCATTCTTGATTGCCTAGAGTGGCCCTGAAGGTTCCTGCCTCACTGACCATCATGGAGTATCACACAGTATACAAGCCTTAGGTGAACTACACATGATGTCAGATACCCATGACTGGATCGTATGACCTCTTGAAGTGTGCTTTAAAGAAGCCACGGTCAGTCTAATTTTGGAGCAGTGGCACTAGGAAATTGAGTTTATAACACTTGCCTCCTGCCCTGTTTTCATGATCTAAATTGTTTTCTGAAGCCTCTCGTTTAGACTACTGTAATGCGCTCTACGTGGGGTTACCCTTGAAGACGGTTTGGAAGCTGCAGCTGGTACAGAACGCGGCGGCTTAACTGATTAAAGGAAGCCACCGGCGAGATCACATCACTCCAGTACTGAAGGAGTTGCGCTGGTTACCAGTTGTTTTCCGGGCCAAATTCAAGGTGTTGGTTTTGACCTTTAAAACCCTATATGGTTCCGGCACAGCCTATCTTAAGGAGCACCTCCAGCAACACCAGACAAGCTGCATAACAAGACCAGCCTCGGATGGCCTTCTCTCTGTCCCATCAGCCAGGACAGCTAGACTGGTGGGGACGAGGGAGAGGGCCTTTTCTGTGGTGGCCCCCACTCTGTGGAACTCCCTCCCTAGGAAACTCTGCCATGCTCCCTCTTTAATGAGCTTCTGCCGTGCATTAAAAATGTGGTTGTTCAGGCAGGCATTTGGGGTGGGTTAGGGTATTTTAGAAAATGTTTTTATTGTAGAATTTTATTGTTTTAAACTGTTTTATTATATGCTGTACATTGCCCAGAGTGGCTGGGTGACCAGCCAGATGGGCGATTAAAAAAATTAATAAATAAAAAATAAAAATACTTTGTTGTTGTTGTTCAGTCGTTCAGTCGTGTCCGACTCTTCGTGACCCCATGGACCATAGCACGCCAGGCCTTCCTGTCCTGCGCTCTCTCCCGGAGTGTGCTCAAGTTCATATTCATTGCATCCGTGATGCTATCTAGCCATCTCATCCTCTGCCGTCCCCTTCTCCTTTTGCCTTCAGTCTTTCCCAGCATCAGGGTCTTTTCCAGGGAGTTTTCTCTTCGCATTAGGTGGCCAAAATATTGGAGCTTCAGCTTCATTATCTGTCCTTCCAATGAGCAGTCAGGGTTGATTTCCTTTAGGATGGACTGATTTGACCTCCTTGCAGTCCAGGGGACTCGTAAGAGTCTTCTCCAGCACCACAGTTCGAAAGCATCAATTCTTCGGCGCTCAGCCTTCCTTATAGTCCAGCTCTCACAGCCATACATTACTACTGGGAAAACCATAGCTTTGATTAGACGGACCTTTGTCGGCAAGGTGATGTCTCTGCTTCTTACTATGCTGTCTAGGTTTGCCATAGCTTTCCTCCCAAGGAGCAAGCGTCTTTTAATTTCATGGCTACAGTCACCATCTGCGGTGATCTTGGAGCCCAAGAAAGTAAAATCTGTCACTGCTTCCATTTCTTCCCCTTCTATATGCCAGGAAGTGATAGGGCCAGATGACATGATCTTAGTTTTTTTAATGTTGAGTTTCAAACCAGCTTTTGCACTCTCCTCTTTCACCCTCAACAAGAGGCTGTTTAGATCCTCTTCGCTTTCTGCCATTAGGGTGGTATCGTCTGCATATCGGAGGTTGTTGATAATTCTCCCGGCAATCTTTATTCCGACCTCTGATTCATCCAATCCGGCATTTCTCATGATGTACTCTGCATATAAGTTAAATAAGCAGGGTGACCCTATAAAGAAAAAAAAAATGTCATGGCAGCTTCAATGACAGCTTAGATTAGGAAATGTTTTCGTTTTTTATACCTTGCCTTGGACCTTAGATATGTTTTAATTTTGGGTTGAAAAGATTTGTTTTTTATTTACTATCCAGAAACTAGGGCAATAGAACCACTGATATAAGTGCAGAAGAACAAAACTGAATGGGAAACTCTGGGAACTGCCTTTTGGAAGACACATATATATTTACAATTTACAGTTTGATTAATTTGTAAACTGAATTGATTATTGTGTTTTGTTTGGCTTGCTGGTTGAAGAGTTGTTGTTTTAATTTGTTTTGTAATGTGTAATCATGTGGTTTTTATATTGGATTTTGTTTGTTTCTTTGTGGATGAAGGGTAGTTTATAAATTTTAGATATAACTAAAATAAATATAGAGGCAGGATCCAATCCAGCTCTAACATACAAATGTTTGGCATGCTTGCAGAAAGTGGATGACAAATATCCTGTCTTAGGTTTCTAAGGTGTTGGTTAAATCCACAAGGTAGACATGGCTGTGAATCCATAGAGATTCAAGAACTATCTGGAACTGTTTAGCTTAGAAAAAAGGCAAATAAGGAAAGACATGATAGAAGTATACAAAATTATGCATGTTGTGGAGAAAGTGAGTAGGGAGATGTTTTTCTCCCTCTCTCATACTACTAGAACCCAGGGTCATCCTCTGAAGCTGATTGGTGGGAGATTTAGGACACATAAAAGAAAGTACTTCTTCACACAGCCCATAGTTAAACTATGGAAATTGTTCACACAGTGCATAAACTATGGCAAACTACATCACAAATAGCAGTGATGGCTGCCAATTTGGATGGCTTTAAAATGGGATTAGATACATTCATGGAGGATAAGGCTATCAGTGGCTCCTAATCCTGATGGCTATATAAGGCAGTATGCCTCTATACACCAGTTACTGGGGAACACAAATGGGATGGTGCTATTGCACTCACATCCTACTTACGTGTTTCCCACAGGCAACTGGTTGGCCACTGTGTAAACAGAATGCTGGACTAGGTGGACCTTGTTCCCATCCAGCATGGCTCTACTTATGTTCTTAACTCACGTTGCAATAGAAGGGTGGTGCAGGAACTCACCTTCAGGGCAAAGCTGGAAAGTTGGGTTGCATAGCACAGATGATGTCAGCAGTGGCTGCTGCGTAAGAGTGACAGCTTAAATATATGCTACAGTGAGAGCCTGTTGGCCTCTCCATGAGACCTGGTATAGTTTGGCCTTTTTCTTTTCTGTCCTGACAGCTGCTGAAGAGGGATGCAATCCTTTAAACAAGGAGCATCCAGGCTGCAATGCAAGTATCCCCCTTCACTGAGCATCACACAGGAACTAAAGACATTGTGGGCTATGTGGGTTTAAATTTCCCCAGAGATATCAGATCCTACTTCAAATACTCAGGAGTCTTATGCTTAACATGGGAAGATACTCTAAGTCTCAGGAAGCAAGTGGCTTTTTACTGGTTTAATCAAAATGGAAGAGCACATAGCAACTAGTTTAAAAGGTGATGGATCTGATGGAACTGTCCTGGCCTATTTATTTATCTATCTTTTATTTATTATCAGTATTTTTTGCTACCTTTCAGGGACGAAGCCCTCCCAAGGCAGCTTACATGCAAAGCTAAAACAGAAAATACAGATAAAATCAAATCATGATGATAAAACTAAAGCAGTAGCCAAAAACACTCTATAGTCCAGGACAGACAGGCCAGTAAAACAGTAGGAGCAATACCTTGTCCAGGAAGACCACCTGACAGCCTGGAAATTGTGGCTTTATAAAAAATATATTGTACTCAAATGGATGAGCCTTTTCTTTCTTTCATCCCCCCCCCCCCCTGAAATATACCAAAGAATTTGTCTTTTGCTGCAGGTTGGTACTGGATGAGCTAATACATTAATATTGATTTTGTGCTTCTTAAAAGTTTGAGTTCTAAATTTCACTAGGCAGCAGCAACCTTGCATTGAGCAATAGTTTTTTTTATAGCCCCCCCCCCCAATTTCTCCTCTTCTGTTAAAGCTCAGCTCTGTTGATCCCCTCTCCCATCTGAATAATTCTTTGGGGCCTCAGTTCTGTGGTGCTTTAGCTAAAAGAGGGGGAGAGTGAAACCATTTCCCTTTGAAGTATTTTTAAAAGGAACCCCAACCCCTAGTCTCAGAAAACAAGAGGGAGGGGGAGGGGGAGAGAGAGAGAGGGAAAGAGGGAGAGAGAGAGGGAGAGGACATTTCAGTGGTGGAACAGAAACTCGTGCTGCTTCTTTTGGATTAAATATCCCCTTAAACAAAAAGAAATATCAGTGCCAGGGTTAGAATAATTGCAGGAAAAGGCTTCATAAATATACTTCAGGCAGAAGTGCTTTATGAGCACTGCATAGTGGATATAATCATTCTTAAGAGCCTATTTAAAA
Organism: Heloderma suspectum; assembly: GCF_057233095.1. Classification (NCBI taxonomy): domain Eukaryota; kingdom Metazoa; phylum Chordata; class Lepidosauria; order Squamata; family Helodermatidae; genus Heloderma; species Heloderma suspectum. The sequence continues at coordinate 71,084,581 of NC_139460.1, read as the reverse complement.
ATTATTCCCTATAATGATAGTTCTATTCATTTTCCTCCTTATCTGGATCAGAGCAATATCTTTCTCCTAAGTCTATTTTTCTCCAAGGTGATGTTTTATTACCAGTATTTTTCAAATGCTTTTTACTTTCTCTTGGCTTGTTCTCAATTTTGAAACAGGCTATTCTAGAATTCTGGCTTCCATAGCCTATTGTAATACATGAATCTTCTATTACTGACCCTGAAGTGCATTCATGTAATACAGATATATGGTCTGAAAATATGTTAACCTTTGGGTGGCTAGGTGGTTGCTTTGAAATGCACCCCCCAATGAGGAAATGAAGGACAAAATAGAAAAGCACAAGCAGTCAGATGGTTAATGGCTCCAAGACACTTTTTCATGTTGCTCTAATTTTGAGCAAAAGTACATTGGCTTCCTGTGAAGCAGGGGATTGATTTTTAAACCCAGTATTTGCAGACCAAGCACTATATGGCTCTGGTCCAGGTTTTTAGAAAGCTTTTTTTTTAAAGTCCCACACAATTTCTTTGTTCTTCTGAAAATCATCAACTCCCATGACCTCCTATGGTAGCTCCCTATGGTTTGTAGACTGCTGTCTCTTTTATGTCAACATCTCTCTCTCTCTCTCTCTCTCTCTCTCTATCTGTCTCTCATTTTAATGGGCCAATTTCTTATTTAATTTTAGACCATCTACTTTATTAGGTTGTTTTAGATATGTTTAAAGGATAGAATTATAGGGTTATAATTATATAGCCTAAATTCACTTTTTTTCCTTCTGTCTCTCATATAGACTCGTAGCAGGCCCATCCATAATGATCACTCTGAGTTCAAACTGGTCAGTCTGGAATTATTAACATGCTAATGTAGGTCTTTTGTGAAGCTGTCTTTTCTTTAAGCACATTGGCTCACTGATGACACTGATTTGGTAAATAACATACTGGTTATCCCATATTGATGGTAAACAATTGGCTCTATTTTTCAAAATTATAATTCAACTGGGCTTTTATATCTGGTGATCATCAGATACTGCTGCCCATAGTCTGGGTACTTGGAGCAGTGCTTATCCCTGATCCAGGCAGGATGTGCCTTTTTCCCTGTGGGAATGAACTTTAAAAAAAGAAGAAGAAGAGAGTTTTTGTATATCTGACGATGTGCAGAGTGCCTTCTCTCTGAGACAGATCTGGAGAAAGAAACAGTGAGAAAGAGATACACACAGTATGTGTACAGAGTACATTCTAGGTGGAGGGAAAATCTGGCTGAAAAGCATAGACTGGTAGGCAAACTGAAAACCATATTAAAATATTCATGAAAAGCATGGGGTACAATCCTTAAAGGACTGCACTATCTCAGAATGCATGTTAGAGATCTAGTGGTGCAGCTGGGTAATTTTAGACCCCGAACAATGATATGAATAAAATCCTCCACATGTTCTCAGCTGCTACCATGAGGAGTCATCAAGAGTAGGGGCAGCCAAATTGAGAAAGTTGTAGTCATTTTTCACATATGCCGCACACGACAGGGCTGATGGCATCATCATATCGGTCCAGTACCAGAGGCCTATATATTCAGACCTCTGTCTTGGACATGGTTGGACGTCCTGGAAGTGTGCACATTCTGACTGGTCAGCCAGCTGTTTCAGGTGATGGTTTTCACTTACCAAGTGTACAAATTTCTGAGTCAAATTCTGCTTGGAGCAAAATTTGATAGCAGTAGTGTGGTAAAGGGGAAAGTCCCTACAGCTTTCTCCATATTATTGATTGAACAAAGATTTGGAGGGTAAAAACTTCCTCCGCAAACTAATTTCCAGATGAAGATGATTGTTGTACACCACCTTGAAATTGCCTTGATGGCTTTTAAGTTTATAGCTTTTAAGGTGCTGTATACATCTTAATAATAAATAATAAACAGTAGAGCTATTATATAATACAACTTCATTGATGTACTTTTGTTATGTCCAACCCAATCCCTTTTGAACAGGGATGGGCAACTTTGGGGGATCTGGGGACCACTTTTCACTCCCTGTACCCCCTTCAGGCCATGTTCCTGCCATTGCTGCACCACTGAATTTTGGTGATGTACTGGCAGCAGCAAAAAAAACCCCTGAATTTTGGTGGCAAACCACTATTGAGGCTTAAAAAGGCCACATTTAGCTTGTTTTAAGCTAAATATTCCCTTTACACCTCTGGAACAGTTGGCTGCTGAAATTTGGTGACAAACTGCCAATTCTTTTTGCTGCCAGCATGCCACCATGCCACTGAATTTCAGCAGGGGTGGGAGTAGCACCAGAGCACAGGGGCTGTATGTTGTCCAAACCTGCTTTAGAACACCAGTGATTCAACCATTCTGCTCCTAAACTGCTATATTTTATTCACAACTAAGGGATGGCATGGGAGTTCTTCCAAACTATCCTTGGAAACCAAATCAGTTATCTTAGAACTTTGGTCTAAGCCCCACTGACTGGGAAAGCTCATGTGTCTGGGATTTCAAATTGGGCATTCATTCATTCATTCATTCATTACATTTCTATACCTCCCAATAGCTGAAGCCCTCTGGTTATAAGCTTCAGGCCCATACACATGCGTGACTATGCATCTTCTGATTATCTCCATTTGCAAGTGTGTTCCAGTCTTGTACATGTGCAATGTGTGTCATCATTATCCAGAGTTCATGCTGCTTGCTGTGTCCTGGACTGCCACTTGTAAATGTGTCCTGCAGGACAAGGTAAGTAAAAATAAAACAAAAAACAAAGACCCGCCCCCTTGACACACACACATCCACTCAATGAATGAAAAACCACTGGATGGTGGACAAAAATAATTAGTAAACTGATTGTGAGTCTGTTTTAATGCTCTTGAAACATCCCAATGATATGTAGATTTTCAGAAGGCTATGACCATGGTTACATCCAATAAAGTTTAGAACTGGGGGGGAAAAGTTCATTATTAGCCCTCTGGAGAGCTTAAAATTTAGTTTTAGTGTGTCATGTACTATGATTCTTAAAACACACTGCAGAAATGCACACATGCAAAATGCTAATGAGTTTGGATTTGAGTTGGATGGATTGACTTGGAAAACATGGTGAACCTTTGATGGATTTTGCCTATTTTTCCTGAGGTAGCACAGTTCACTTCTGATTTGACATGAAGGGAATTTGGAGAATCCATCCATCTGTATTAATAAAAGCATCTTCAATATTATGGCACCATAAGGAGTCAAAAACTTGCACATTTCCCCCCTTATATGCTGATAGTCTCAAAGTGTCAAAAGCCTCTGAATCACAATCAACTCATGGCATTGCATGCTGTATATTTTGTTTCTAAATTTAACAGGTTTTTATGTACACTTGTGTATATAGTTTTGGAATAAGTCTTTGTTTATCTCCTTAAAAAATCTTGCTTATCTATTGAAAGGATTTCCAGTCAATCTTGTTCACAGTGTAGATGAAAAGTGTTTCTACAAGATGAAATTGCCTTAGACAGTCCTTCAGACTGAGTGCCAGAGAATACCCAGTTTCTTATGATGGCCTCAGAGGAACTAATTTTCAGGATGTCTTTTAGCAGGCAACTTCTCTCCTGTTCTGTCTTTTAGAAGACAATCAGTGACATCAATTTTATTTGTATGATGATTTAAGGCAGGTCATTCACTGTCACATGTACAATGTGCTCTGGTGCTTAATGCATTTGAATTAACCCCTTAATTTCAAATGTTTTAATTTAAGGCTTATCCAATTGGTGTCTTCTTTATAAGAATAAACCAGTTAGATAGGCCTTAAAATAAAAATACCATTCTTTTCATACCTCATGTCCTGTACAATCCATATCCATTAAAAGCCAACGTCTCACTGTTCTGCTGTGTATTTCATATGGTGGTGGATTAACCCATCATCAGTTTGCCTCATGATGACATGGAACCCAATAGAATGGCAGATGTGAAAAATTATTTGAAGTATTTCCACCTATCTCATTAGTTGTTATCTGTCTTTATCTTTTGCAGAGCTATTATATACTTTACATAATTTATCATAGCACAACTGTGGGTCTCCAAGCAAGCTTTTACTCAATTTGCTTCTATTATATGACATTAAACCAAAATGGGGCTATGAAATAGACAGTGGCAGAGGGATAAATAAATATTACAGCCTCCTATTACAAATCAAAACTGTTATGTTTCCATTTATGCTGAAGTGGATGTATTAGGGGGGAAAGCCATTCCCACTCAGCTCACAGTCATTTGTAGTGGTAAGTAACCATTAAAATGAATAGATTATGCATCATTTTAATTCTACTGACATTAAACACCTACCTCTCTGGGAAAATCACAGTTGCACTGGATGGCTTTGTGATGAGGAATGGTGCAGCCATTTGTCTACAGGCAAGCAAGCAAACTTCTAAACATTAGATTGACTGCATAAATTTCAAGGGTATGGGTAAAGTACTTTAAATAATATTCACGTTGAAGATAAAGGAACTGTTTTTCAAGCATCCACAATCAAAAGCTACAGGTGATGATGTTGACCTAATATTGTGAGTAATGGGCTTGCTTTGTAACATTGCATCTTACTAGATGAGCAGTTCTGGTCTCCTTTCTCAAATGTTTTGGAAAGGACAGAGTCCTTGGAAAGGAGGACAGAGATAAAGAGCAGTATCCAATGTGATGCTTCCACTAACATAAATTATTATGGGCCTAGTGCAATGCCAATAGTGCTTGTTGGCATGACAGATTTTCTGGGGAAGCCCATCGTGCCAGCAAGCACTAATAGCATTGTGCTAGAGGTTGGTTACAGTAACGCAATGTAATTTACATTGGTGATAGTTTCATATTCGGTACTACCTACTTTAGGTTTACAGTCTTCTTTTCCTTTATTTTCCCATCCTGTGATTCCCCACGTCCCCCTCTTTATTTTGCTCATCAGATTTTTCCCCCTGTCGTGATTCTCAGTTCAATTAGTCCTTAGGCTATGGTTGCTACCTTTTTAGCAACACTGCTCCTGTGCCATTAACAGGAATTTCATTAGCAGATAAAATTCTTATCTCCGTGCCATGAAACCTTCATTCTATTGTTGAGCTGAAATGTCCCTTGCCAGTTCTGCCACCCTATTTGCAGGCTGCAAAATTGTGAGTTTGTGTGTATAGCCATTTTAGTGATTTTCAGAAGGGGGGCAAAATTCAGTGAGGAACTCACCTTCACCAGTGGTCACTGGCTGGCAAGTACCTTTTTTTTAAAATCCAGAATTCTTGTAGAATAATTCTACATCATAGTCATACTGTTACTCTGATGGAGCTTCTAGATTCAAAATAATGGTGCATATTGTCAGTGAGCCCCAGTCCCCCAAATGTTGTCTTCCACTCCTGAAAATTAGCCCTATCACTGACTGATTTCTGTGGACAAAGGTGCAGTTAAAGGTACCACTGGATGGTAGATTATTTTTTCTAGACAGCTGGCAACACGACCACAGCTATTGAACAAAACCTGAAAAGTTGGTGATTGGGATAGGAGTTGAAACTGAAAAAGAGAAAAATCACCTAAAGTTGATTTATGTAGTAAATATCTTAAAGGGTACTAAAATCTTCATATACACCTGAAATAATTGATAATAGACACAACATTCTATGCTAATATTATTAATGATATATATTAATAAAATAATAGTATTAAATCAATGCATAGTAATTTTTTTTTAAAAAATCATTCATGTAAGTTGATATGTCCTTTCCAGAATATTTAAGAAAGGTGACCAGAGCTACTCATCTATGTAGATATAATTTTACAAAGCAAGTCCATTACTTACAGTATTAGGTCAACATCTTCACCTGTTGTTTCTTGGAATATCTGTTTAGTAAGATAAAAAGTTATTGCTTTTGCATATGAATAAGGGCACATTCCACCTGTTGGACTGGGTAAGAGAGTAGAGTGAGAAGACCATTTTTTCTGGAGTGTGCCCTAAGAGGATACAACCATTGTAATAGGTTGCATATGACTGTATTGGGCAAGAAGATATTTCTTGTGTTAATGGCTAATAGCTTTGTGACTGCACCATGCCTTTCTCTTTTAGGTATCATTTACACAGAATGCTAAGGCCATGAATAGCACAAACAACACTTTATTCCATACAGAAAGCTATGTACATATATACGTTAGCTGGTTCTTGTCTGCATATTCACGTCCTGATGCTTGCATCATCAAGTAGTTACTTAATGTTAGGGCAGGTCATTATGTTACAGGAAGCTGCCACATTGACCCTGTTTGCATGATCAAACAACACATGATTTGTTAACCATGGTTGTTTATGAGCACACAGGAGGGAGGGAGCATGCTGGTTCCCAGGCACTTTCCCGTTTCCGCTTTCAGTTAACAGCCCAGGAATTCTCTGTTCCTGGGTTGTTTTGTGATGTGTGAACCTGGAAACTCTAGATTGTTTAGGGATTAAACAACCCAGAGTTAACCCATGGTTTGTTGTTAGGCTAACTCTGGATTGCTTAAACCCTAAACAATGCAGAGTTTCTGGGTTCATACAACATGAAACAACCCAGGAATGGGGTGTTCCTGCATTGTTAATTGAAAGTGGAAGTGTGAAGTGGGCAGGAGGCAGCACACTTGCTTGCTCCCACACACACCTGCCAATTCCTAGGTTAAACAACCCAGGAATCAGCTGTGACATGTGAATTGGCCCACTGTCAGTCCCTCCTACATGATCTCCTCTGCTCTACTCAGACTAATGAAGGGCAAACTTCTTGTGGCTTGAGTTAGAATGGGTTCAGTTAATATGAGTAATTTTCCAATAAACTGGAAAAAAGGTTGTGTTCGTGGCAGCCTTCCAGATGTAAGGAGGCCTTGGACCTGTAGTTTGCAACATACCTAATGGCACCTTGTTGATACCATCAAGAGTCACCTGGAAATTGTGATTCTTGACCATAATGTGAAAGGTTGCAGCAAAAAAGTTAGAGTATTTCTTACATTGTTCAATGGACAAAAAGGGCTTTTGCTAGAAGGGTCATTATAGTGTTTGCTTCATCATTTAGTAGGGCATGTACGTTATGTGGACCACTGTTGATGTAAATGCCTGTTGCTTACTCTTTGTGGAACACGGATAAATAAAAAATATCTAAGTACCCAACTGAGCTGTTGTGAAGCTGACATCAATGAACAAATCTAGTAATATTTTTGAATGCTAATTAAATGCTGCAATTAAGTTAAATGTCATAATTAATGCCACAAGCACTTTTTCATTTCCATTAGTGGCTGCATTTCATTTTTGTTGATATGCTTGTCATTATGAAAATGTTATAATTACAGTCCATTAAGGATATATCAATACAAGATATAAAAAGCAATGCAGAGGAGTACAGTCCATTATCCATTATAATCCTAGTTCTCAATTAATCAGCCTGGGCAAAGAACAAAATTAAATGCTTTGCTAAAATGTGCTGATTTGAGCATTTGCTGAGATTGCCAACCTGAGGTTTGTCAGACAAAATCTTAGCATACCTTGTACACAAGAATGAACATCATTATGGTTCTGATGTTAAAGATAAGTAAAAGGCCTGTTTGACCTAATGGATGCCATTAAAAAAAACAAAATCTCTGTTTGGAGGCAGGAAGGCTTGTAGCCTCCAAAGTCATTTATATCTAACTGATATGCATGTAACACCTATGAATGTTGGACAATGAGCAGGAAATAAGAAAGGAAATGGCACAGAAAGCCTCTAGTCAGCAAATGATTAGAAGCTGCAGATTCCTCTAAATGAAACGTGAGGGAACCTTTTTTTCTGTGACCCATGGGAAAAGTCTATTGGGGCTGCAGATGGTGGTAGGTGGGAACCAGGACCAAGGGTGGGTGGAAACAGAGCCAAAGTGGGTGGAGTTTTAGCACTGTGGGATTTGCATAGTGCCCTCTCTGTGTGCCACCCATCCCTTTCTCTTTCTCTCTCTCTGTGCTACCACTACACATGAAATTAGACTGACGCATGCATGCAGGCTGCTGGTTCCCCACCCTGACTTGAAGTTATGAAGGAGCAAGCTGCTGTGTGCTTTTTTGTGTGCTTCCTCTTTTGTAGGTATACTCACCATAATCGCTCCCACTCATTTTTCTCTCTGCTGCACAGGGTAATTTGCACACACCAGAACAACTTTATGTACTGTCCAGATAACTTTGGTTTTGGGGCAGGTTTATGAAATAAATAAATAAATAACCTTGCCATTCCTCTACATTTACTGTGCTGATAATAGGGTATCTATGAGAGAAGACTCGCAGCTTGAAAAAATCCAAACAGCAAAGCGATACCCCTCCGACATACAAATTCATTATTCCATTGTTTGTTCTCAAGGGCATTTTGGCATGCCACTAGCACACTGCTCTTCCGTTCTAGTCCTGTGATTCTATAATTTAATATAAATTATTGAGTTGCCCTGGGACTGTAGAGCAGAATGGAAGCATATTCTGATTTTTCTTGTCAGCCAGGAGCCCCAGTGTTAGTGGGAGGCTGCACCCCCTGTTTCCCAGGAATGACCTCAAGCCAAGGGGGAGCCCAAACTGGCCCATCCATCGTCCAGAGAAGAAGCAGTTGCACGGAACTTGCTTCCTCCTCCCTGCCAGAAAGAACACTCACTCGGCTCCAACTGGCAGTTGCCCTTGGAGTGCAGAAGTAAGGGGAAAGAATGCTCTGGCATCCATTAGCCTAAGGAACAAGAGGCTCATTCAAGCAAGAACAACTGAGAAGGGCAGAACAGCCTGGCCTGAAGTGCATTTAAATGCCCACATATAGCTCATCTCCTTGTTCTGGCCTTGAAAAACTGATCTCCCTCCTCTTCCTTTTCCCTCCACTCCTATTCCCTTGTACGTCTTGTCATTTTAGTTTGTAAGCCTGATGGCAGGGCCCATTCCTCTCTCTTTTTATTGATGTAAGCTGCTTTGAGAGACAATAATTGTCTGAAAAGCAGGATAAAATGCTGTAAATAAATAATAAAGGAAAAGGAAAGGTTCCTCCTGTGCAAGCACCGAGTCATTGCTGACTTCTAGAGGGACGCCGCTTGCGCTGGCGTTTTCATGGCAGACTATAGCGGGGTGGTTTGCCGTTGCCTTCCCCAGTCGTGCCTACCTTTCCCCCAGCAAGCTGGGTACTCATACCGACCTCGGAAGGATGGAAGGCTGAGTCGACCTGAGCCAGTTACCTGGGACCCAGCTTCTGCTGGGATCGAACTCAGGTCGTGGGGAGAGTTTCGGTTGCAATACTGCCACCTACCACTCTGCGCCACACAAGGCTCTTAAACAGGATCCTACATGTATTAATATTTGAACTCTCACCAAAATTCTGTGGAGCTGTATATCTTTATTATTTATGTTGTAGAACATATACTTTTACAAGTAATGCCCAAATGAAGAATTGGGGCTACTTGTTATAAACTTTATAGGCAGACTCTTCATTCCACCATCTCATTTTACCAAAACAGTGAAATCCTAAAAAGAGCTATGCCAAAAACACCGAGCTCTTAAATTATTTCACTTATGAACAGCAGTAACTAGGAACAGGGGATATTCATGTTGTAGATTGAATACATAGGGCTATTAATTTTCATTGGCATTTTTATTAACTAATTATGCTACTAATGTAATTAAAATATATTCTGAAGTTGTTAATTTTCCAAGCTAAGTTCATGTTTTCTTTGGAATGCTGTTAACTGTGATAGTGACATATTAATTTATATGTTGTAACAGATGTAAGTAATATGGATTTGAAGCAGGATTTTTACAAGCAACTTTGTTAATAATTTCAGACTTTCATCAACATTATTTTAAAATGGCATAGAAGGAACAAATAACTATTAAAGAACAATATGTAGGTAAAAGGTAGACCAAGACATAGCTGTTTTATTTTAAAAGCCATTACAACATCATAGCTTTGTGCTATGTGGTATGTGAGGAGGGCTATATCAAGTGTTATTATGTTTCCTAATCTAATTTAGTGTTTTTATGTTTTTTTTTAATTTACTTTTTTTACAGATTTTTTTTTCTTATACTCAATTTCATTTTCATAGCAATTAGATTGCAATGAGAAATAAGCAGCAGAACTAAGAAACTTCTTCCTTCTTTACCATTAGAGTGGCCATGTGAAAAAGAGGACTCCTGCACCTGTAATAGTTGGGTAAAGGAGAGAGTTTAAGCAGGTCTAGCTTGCATGAAAAGCGATGCCTGCTGAAATTCTTTCTTCTACACAAGTATTAATGGCACAGGAGCTCTAGCCTCTTTTTCAACTGGCCACCCAATGTATCATGTTGACAGCACTGAGTAGCATCACAAATGCCAATAGACTCTCTCAGAGGAGAGGCTGTGGTAGTGACACAGTGGTAGAACACATACGAACCATGCAAAGGTCTTGGGTTCATTCCGGGGCATCTCCATGAATGTTTCTAACAGTTTGTTTTAATTTGCATCATACTTTGAAGTTATTTAGTATGACAACTTAGCACAGAGGGCCAAAGCACACATTAGGTGAAAGATATATCAAGAAGAGACATCTCCCCCCCACACACTGTAATAAATAAAGCAGATAAGATGGGGTGGATGGTTTTCTGTTCAGGATAGTGGTGTTCAACCTGTTCTGAAAACTTGATTGCCACTAAACAATCAAGTGTTTAGTGTGGGGTGGTGTTGTGGATCCATCTGTGTCAATAGAGGCACAAATGTCCTCAGTGGCCTGGAGCACCTTTAACCAGCTGAAGCTGTTACACCAAATATGGACCTACCAGATGGTGATAGCCTAGCTTCCGTTATTTATGCCCTGATAGCCACCCTTTAAAGTACAGCTACTTTAGAGTAGTACATGGGCTGCCATTGAAGACAGTCTGGAAACCTCAGTTAGTACAAAATATGGTGGCAAGAGTACTTAGGGGAACCATTATGATCATATTACACTATTAATACACTATCTTGATACTGACTTATAAATCCCTTGCTGGTTTGTATCTGAAGGGTCATCTTTTCACATTTGTTTCTACTATCATATGAATCTGAAGGTCCATCTTTTCCCATATATTTCAATCTGTGTGTTGGGATAATCATTAGAGGCCCCACCTGAGTGACCCCGCATGCTCAGGTTTGGTGGGTGGCTTCTCGTGAGCAGGCCATCTCAATGGTAGTTCCCAAATTGTGGCATACCCTCCCTAGACCTGTCACCTGGCAGCTGCCTTTTTTCTTAGGCATTTTAACTTACTATATGTACTTAACTGTCCAGGGTTCTTTGGAATTGTTTTTATCTCCGTGGATGTTTTAGTCTTTGTATTTGTTGCCTCTGATGTTTTAATCTCCGCTACTTTAAATTGTGTTTTGCTGCTGCATTTAATGTTGGTTGTAATTAATTGGGCTTTATTGATTTTATTGTTTTTATTTTGTATATATGTACTTTGACCTGAAAGATTTGTCTATAGGGTGACCCATAAGGCCGATCAGTCAATCAAACTAGGAAAACTTAAAGCTTTTATAGTGGAGCTTTAATTAGGTGAACAGTTTTAGGTTTGCTGTCTCACTGAAATGAATATAGACATTTCAGAAGATATTAATATAGCCGGACTGAATCCTCAGTCTCATAATACATATGTTTTTAAAAACACCTTACCACCCCTTGGAATGGGTAACTTTTAGCCTCTTTTAAGGCCTGCATTAGGGGTGAGGAAACTGTGCTTTTCCAGATGGTGTTGGACCATCTCCCATCAGCCCCAGCCAGCATGAGCAAAGGTCAGGGATAATGGGAGTAGTAGTCCGGGAACATCTGGAGGGCCACAGGTCCTACTCCTGGCTTACATCATTAATGATAACTCCTTTCTTATACTTTCTTATTTCTCTTCTTTCTTTCTTTCTTTCTTTCTTTCTTTCTCTCTCTCTCTCTCTCTCTCTCTCTCTCTCGCATTCTTTCTCATTTTCTATATTTTTAACACCATACTGTCTTCATTGCCCTCTATTTTTTTGTCCTTGAATTCCTTCTGTTCCTTATCCAAAATCTAATTGCTGTTTTTTACCTCCATTTCTTTTCTCCTTGTCTTTCTAGTCTCATCCATATCTCATACACCTAATTACTTGTGTATTCTTGTTAATTTTTTATATTTACCTGCAGTGTATTTGTTTCTCTGACCCTCACTCATCTTCTGTTCTGATTCTCTGTGGAGATTTTCTTTTGTTTCCTCTTTGTACTCCCTTTTGAAACAAGCCACTATATATACTGCCAGACATCTCGGATAGCAATTTTAGAAGCAATCCCAGCATAATTTTAGATACAATCCCAGCATGCCGCTTTCTCATGCATAGTTATGTGTGACAACATTCTAGGTGCACTCATGATTATATGGCTCTCTCTGTGGTGCCGTTCCATTTCTATGGCAACACTGCCTATGTACCATTTTAGCCTGATGAAACTCATCACACACTAGTGGTAGCTGAACACCTTCATCAGATCAAAGAGATCATAATATGCAGCATTCTCTGAAGAAATGAGATAGCCAAACTGATATCTCCAGATCACTGCAAATTTGGAAGTTCTTATTTTATATAATTATCTGGTATAATTAAAATGTTAAAATACAGCCATAACTTTTTATTCTCAACACTATACAATAACAAATTGAATACATAATAGTGCCTGACTGATGGCGTGGCTACCATCACTATGGCTACCACCAGTGAAATTATCATGCATGATTATGGTCACAGTGGCACTAGTGTGTTTGACTGGATAGGAATGCAAGGCTTCTTGATTTAGGCTGTATCTCATATTATTTTAGATGATTTTCATATCTGTTTACTCCCATAAAGCAAGCTTCAATTATTGCTCAGAAAAACTCAGTATAAAATCTATTTTAATTATTTGAAAACCTTAATTTCTCAAGAAAATTTCAAAATATAAAAAAAAAACATTTTATTTGAGAAAGCCAAGGACTCACTTGTTATTTTAAACTTTCTTCCCTATAGGACAGGGTAGGCAACCTTTTTGTGCTGTGGGCAAATCCAGCAATTTGAGAAACTGCCCCAGGCACCACCTCAAGATGGCTGCCGTGGGAGACATGGCACATTAACTTGCCCAAAATACTGAGTAGAAGGTAGAGATGGGATCTGATCCCCAACACACTAAGCACCTCCTTTGAACCCACAGTTTTCAGCATCAACAGAAACCCATTTCAGAGCAATCACTACTGCTGGTAAGAAAATGTGTTAATAAAAAAAAGTGGGAAGAGTAGGGCACCTTGGTGGTTGCCCCTGCTATAGGGGCTGTCATGCAATGAAGCCATGGACAAGTGCAGACACAATTAGCATGGCCAACAGTCTTTAGTGGGAAGGCAGACATAGAATAATAGAACAGTAGGGTTGGAAAGGGCCTATAAGACCGTTGAGTCCAACCCCCTGCTCAATGCAGGAATCTAAGTCAAAGCATCCCCGACAGTCCAGCTTCATCTTGAATGGCTCCAGTGTGGGAGAGCCCACTCCCTATGAAAGACTCATTCTTCTTATTCTTTCCATGGGTTCGAGTGCCAATCTCTGGACTATTTTTGCCACATAATGTAATGGAAAATGATGGCAAAAGGATAAACTAGTTCAACTAGACACAAAATTAAGGGGGAAATTACAGCTTCTCATCAGTTCTTCACTCATGGTGTAGTAATTGTAATCAGGTCTCAAAATCAGAGATCAGCTGTTAAGAATTAGCTACTATATTCCCAGTGCCAAAATCCTTGATAGGCAGCAAGAGACTCCAACATAAGAACAGTTGGGTGATGCATAATGCACAAGTCATATTTGTAGCAGAAATGTTGTAAAAACCACCCAGAACAATAATGTGCCCTAATGACTGTGAAACAGAGAAGATTTATAGATCCTTGCTTATTAAGATATGAATGAAGGCTACACAGTTGCCATGGAGATACAGTCTTTGTGATTTTTCATATTGTGACTTTCCACATTTGCACCTCATGAACATTAGTTTCCTCCTTCCCTCCTTGATTATTCTGGCATAGCCCAGGTGTTATTTTTAAAATGCTTGCAATAGCATTACTTCTTTTGTTTGTCTATCTTCATTTTCCAGTATTTCACCCACCCACTAAGAAACGTAGATCTCTTATTAGGACATTTAGGGCAGATATTCAGGGATGCCATTTAGGTAGGTCAAGGAAGAGTCCCCACATTATGATCACACGTATTTATTCCTTTAGAGTATCCATAACTCTGGGCAACTCACTGATTCTTATTCCTTGAGTGATGATTATACAAGAGGCCTAATTCTTAGCTATGCATACCAAGCCACACATCTGAATGCTCTCTCTCTCTCTCTGCGCGTGTGTGTGTGACAGTTCCTGTGTTGTGTGTGTGTGTGTGTGTGTATATATATATGTATAAAAATGTAACTGCATCAAACGCTCTAAATTTTCCCCTTTTTTGCCATTTATTCTTGAATGCATCCAACAGCAGGCCTCTGAACCTTGCTGTGAAACTTTACTACCCTCTCCCCCAAAATATCTGAAGTGGCACCCTTGAAGACATTTGCTCAGTGAATGAAGGTTTTAAAAATACTGAGTCAGCTACAAGCAAGAGGTTTGGCTTGGCCATGAATTTCATGCCCATTAAAATAACCAGCCTTCCAAAGCCAGAAAATTGCTGAGCTATAATTTTCTGGCTGTCTTGTTCATGGTACAACTTTCCTAAAGATTAACAACCCCTTCCAACTCAGGGCTAAGTGAAGCCATGCTTCTCACAGGGGCCTTAACTAATTTACAAATAATAGATACTGAGCTAGTGAAATACAGTTCAGTCAGACATTACCCCAGCAAAGAGCATGAGGGTGAAAACCAGAACACTCCAGCTTGTGTGTAATAGAATTCTTGGGAGGCTGTGTGAGGAATCTATATAAATACTCCAGTGAAGTGATAATGATAATGACAGTGGGGATAAATGTGGTGAATAGAGTCAGCAGAAAAAAATAATGTAGATTTACTAGTCGTATTGTGTCCATTCATGATGTGAAAAGAGAAGCTACTATAGAGTAATATATTTTCTTCTAAATTTACAATTACCATTAAGTTCTATTAAGCTCATCAAAGTTTAATGAATGTCTCTTGGAATGCCTTCATGTGTAATGCAACAGAATTGTTCACTGTGTTGCGCAGTGCACCTGCTCTGAACATGACCTCGTTTGTAGTTACCCAGGAGAGAGGCAGGATACATGCCTGATAGTAGTAATCATGGAATCAGACAACCTGCATGGTTGCAGTTCTCTTGTAAATTAAAGGACCTGTCTGCAGAAGTGGATTCTGATTCCTGAGGATGTTAAACTTTGCTTTAAAACTTGTGTTTGCAGTGAAAATGATGAAAATTTGTCAAATTGTTTCTTTTTGCTAGAGACTGAAAACCTTTATTTCACTCCCTCTACTTCCCTAAGAGCTACAAGGCCAGTTTTCTTCTAAGGAGGCTTTACTGGAGAGTTGTGGGGTTTTCCATACAATTCTCAGGGAATTTTATGCTGAGAAGCCCCTGTAGGCTAGGCTTTAGGGCTGGGGTGGGTGACTTGTGGCTCTCTAGATGTTTTGGCCTACAAATCCCATCAGTTCTAGCCACATGGCCAATAGAGAGGGATGATAAGAATTGTAGGCCAAAACATCTGGAGGGCCACAACTTTGCCTACACTGGCTTAATGAACGATCAAGCAGCAAATCTCCACTTTGTGCTCACATCCCCCCCCTCCACACACAAACTGTTGCTAGAAGGTAAGATTGGTGGAAAAGAAAGGCATCAGGAGCAGCTCAAAATGGGACTGAGATTATTTACAAGCTGAAATTCTGAGGTTTTGGCTCAGATCATGATTAGCGTCATATTTCTCTAAGTGTGTGTGTGCATAGGCCAGGGTCAGCTTTTTCCTAATCTCTACAAATAGAGCCAAAACTAAGCACATTTAATTTCTACTGGTTTTAATGTAAAGAGTTTTGCACATGCTTAACTCTGTCTCACTGAAATCAATATGACTGAAATGCACTTAAGTTTGGTTTGGTCATGCCCAGTGATGTTCAAATAATATATAAGATGGAGTTCCATTATAGATCAGCCTTCCCCAACCTGGTGCCCTCCAGATGTTTTGGACTACAACTGTCAGCATCCTGACCATTGGCCATGCTGGTTGGGGCTGCTGGGACTCCAAAACATGTGGAGGGCACCAGGTTGGGGAAGGCAGGGAAAGCTGTGATTGTACAGATAACCAAGTGAAAAACTACATATATACTGAATTATGAGTGAATATTTCAACTCTGTATTTTTCTCTTAAAAATACATAGATGCAAGAGCCTGGTATTTTTCCAGTAGCTCCTTCTATATATTTTTAAAGGAAAAGTAGTGATCTGCAGCTTCTTCAACTGATGTGGAACATATGTATTTTGTAGTCAGTGAGAAGCTTCTCTTAGTTGATGGGTGTTGCATTTATGAAAGTCAATGTTAATGGTATTATTTTTTTCAATCAATGACAGAGGTTTTTTTACCAGTGTTTTCCTTTTTTTATATCCTGAATATGCAGAAGAAAGTTAGCACTGACTCAGCAAAATACTTCCAGTAGTTTAAAATCTATTGAAAGGAAGAACCATCTGAGATTCAGAGTGCTTCTTGAGCTGCAGTCTACAATCAAATGTAAAAACACACAGGCAATCTCTGAAAAGTTACTTGTTACTTGTAGATTCACAGACTTGCAGGGCCTGCATCAAGGACAGACATGGTTGGGCACCTGTCAAGGGTCCGCACCCTAGCAGGGGCCCACTGACAAGAGGCTCCTGGAGTTTCTCCTCCTCTTCACCATTGCAACTGCTTATTCACCTGCCTCTCACTCTGGCCCAGATAAATATGGTGGTGAGAAGGAGGAGCAATAAATGCCACTGCCTACTCACTCATTGGCTTTCTGCTTGTCAAGTACGGAAGTAGTAGAAGTGATGAGAAAGAGGTGTCCTTTACATTTGGATGTACATTTGGAGGATGAGGAGCCATAATAGCTTTTAACAATAGCAGTGAGAAAGTAGACTAATTGAGGGAAGGGTCCCATTGGGGGTGCCTTGCCCAAGGATCCTAAAAAACTTGGAGCTGGCACTGGTTCTTTGTATATTAATAGTTCATTACTCATAGTGTATAGGACAGAAATCCTCTAACAATTAAATATGTCTATGCATGTGTACAAGAACTATCTTCCATTGAGCTGGGATTCAAACCATTTGCCTCTTCCTCTGTGTAACTTACATCTCTAAGAAAGTGAAACCTCTGATACCAAAGGAACAGACACCCCATGGTAAGCTTCCTTCCACCAAAATGCATCATTTAGTAGAATTCATTGTGTGTGAATTAGGACAAGCAGGTACTGAATTACCTGTACTTTTGACAAGTACTAAAATTTCATCTAACTGGGCAATCCTATACATGGCTTTGCGGAAGAAAGTCCCACTGAGTTCAGTGAGACTTACTCCCAGGTAAGTCTGCATAGGATTGCATGCTAAAGAATACCAATACTGTTGAAGCTATGAACTAGATCTATTATTTCAGCTTTAAAAGTTGCAGTTCCAGAACATAGAAACTAGTATTTTTCTCCAAGTGAGTTTATAGACAGTTGTAGCCATATGGCAAGAGCAATCCTATGGCCATCTAGATACTGCCTAGATGGCCATAGGATTTTTTGGTTTCTGGGAACTGAGCTCACAGCCAGGGCTCCAAGCTCGGTTCCCATAAACCTTGCTCGCTGCCCCCTCCCCTGTTGCCTCGCAGGTGGCATGGTTCTTCCCCATCTCCGCACTTGTAACCGCAGTGCGGAATGGGTGAAAAGGACTCATTCCTGGGAGCAGAGAGGGGAGGAGACCACGGAAGTATCATTACAATCCTTCCTATGCACTGTCCAGACTCCCTGCCTCCTGCTCCAACATCCCCAGCTAGACAGCCAAAATTGGCTGTCTAGCCACAAATGCAGGGGGGCCAGAATGCGGAGGAGAGGATCCCCTCCATGCAGCTCCCTTCCTGCACTGGATAGTCAGCTGAGTTCGGAGGCGGCTGACTATCCCAATAGGATTGTGCTCTAAGTTAATTAAATGTGGGTCTTACTGAAATCCATGGGACAAGTTAGTAATGACTTAAGTTCCATTACTTTCAATAGAAATAAACAGCACAATCCCATACATGTCAATTCACATGTAAGTAGTAATGTGTCCAATGGGGTTTAATCCCAGGTAAGTGGGTATAGGATTTCAAATGCCCCCCCAAACCCCTTAGTCTAGATTCAACACAATATCTTTTGTTTTGTGAAAACAATGATACAATAATAAAGCTTTGTAGGCAATTGCTTCTCTCGTTTGCTGTAACTCCATAATTTCCCCATATGATTGAATTTTTTTTTTTTTTGCCAGCTTGTGATGGGGAAAATTGTGAGAGATGCATTGAGTTCTGTAAAACTGAATTTGCTCAAATGTATGCCATTCATTTTGACAAGTAGCTACACACAGGGTATAGGCATTCCCCCCCCCCCCGTTTATTGTATGGCTATTATCATCCTGATGTTTTGGGCAGCAAACTATTTCAGCTAAGTGCTAGAGTCCAATGGCAACTTAATACATGAGCCTATTGTACAATGTGAAAAGATCTTTTTGGTGACACTGAAAAAAACTTGTTACACAAATAAGCTATAAATGAGAAGGGATTTCTTTAATGACAAGAAAACATGGATTGAGCTCTCTCGGGATGGAATGGTAGAATAAACGATAACAGTCTTGGATAGAAAAGCGTATTAGGCAGATGGTATCATGCATGAAAAAAAGTGATCAAGCTGAGAGAAAGAAGGCCAAATCTGCTTATTGTGATAATTAGAAAAGAAAGAGCCCCAAAGGAATAGAAAGACAGTGAAATGCAACATCACAGTTAGAGCGCCAGTGGAGATGATAATATGAATCCAAGAGAAGGTCAGATTACCTTAGGATGGATGAAGGTATATGAAAATTTGTTGTCAGAACTTAGAAAGAGTTTGGTGTCACACTGCGGGACTTCAATTTGCTCTCTGTACATTTGATCAATAAAATGCTTGATTGGTTGTCTTTTTATTTCCAGCAACAGACTGGTATCCAAGCAGAGTCTATATTAAAATGATACACATGACAAGATAATATTTACATGAAAAAATAAAATATGAAGCTATTTTATGAAAATATATAATTACCTTGGCAGGAACAAAAAAAAAAAAAAAAGAGGGTGAAAAGCAACCTACTATGAAAACAAGTAGATAAATACATATGGGATACATCGATGCCCATATGTTCTGGATCCTTTCACCTGTTGGAGTCCTTTCTTTCAGCTTCCATGCTTTTCTTGCTTGCTTACTTTCTGCAGATTTTGTGTGAAACAAATGTCTCAAAAATGATTATTTGAAATTTGTCAGTTTATTGCTATTCAATTCGGGCTTGCTAGATTAACAATTGTGAAAAAGTAAGGGTATGATCTAGCCAAAGTTAAAGAATTTTGAGAGCAATTTTATGGCTCCCAGATGGTGCCCAAGGAGCCACAGGATACTGGGAATTCCCCCCTACAAGGCTGTAGACGGAGCTTTTGCCTTGGAGGGAAAAATCGCTGCTAGGATTTCCCACCCCTCCCCTCCCTGCACCGTGGAAAGCTCCTTGGTGGATCCCCTCTTGAGGTCACTGTTGGGACCTCAGAAGAGGAGGGGGAGAGAGGAAAAGGGGCATACTGGTTGGCAGGGACAAGAGAGGCTGTGGATCCACTGGATTCACAACCTTCTTAGCCTCCAAGGGCCATCTAGCTCAAATGAGGATGGAGAGGCTGTAAAAGCATTCATCGTTCCTCCTTCCCAGCCTGCCTGCCCTGTTGCCGGCAGGGCTTAGGATAGATGGCGTGCTCCCAGATCTAGCAAGCATCAATCCTGTAGGATTGCACTCTTTATATCCCATTATAGCAGAGATTTAAGCAGGTGCTTAATTTGCCCACTGAAAATCAAGGGAACTTAAATTTAAAGCTGTTTAACTCTGGCTGGATTTTGCCCCATATTCTAATTCTGCAGAAATTAGTGTATTTGTATTATAATTGTAGATGGACTTGAGCAATATGGATTTGAGCACACTTGGGGAGAGAGCTCAGGACAGGAAGGCCTGGCGTGCTATGGTCCATGGGGTCACGAAGAGTCGGAGACGACTGAACGACTGAACAATAACAATTATAATTGTGTTAAACATACTTTCTTTTCTCATATTCAACACACAATTTTAGCTGTTGCAATCACATGTGAATGAATTTGGCTGCTAGGCCAGAATCCTTCAGATTGCTTTTACGGAAACTCATTGCAACTGAGATCCAGGAAAGACCCAGCCAATCATCTCCTCCCTTCTAGCTGTAATAAGCCATGAAGGGTCAAGCAAACAGGTGTCCATATCCTTGGGCTCTAAAAACTAGAAAGTCATCCAACAATATCCAAAAACAATGCCCTGGACACCTCTGCAAATTGAACTGCCTGAACTGTGGAATCTAAGTCATGATGATAAAATGCCTTTTGACCTCAAAACATCTTGCAAACATGTCACAGCATGCTACCACGGGTTCTATCAGATTGTCCACCAGGCCAAAAACCTAAAGTTCTGGAAGCGCAAGATTCTGCCAGATGACACTGAGAGGATATAATGGTGAAGGAAAAAACCGACTTCACCTCCATAACTGCCCCAGAATAGACTTGATAGTGAGTTCCTACTTGTATTTGATTAGATTTGAGATAAGTTTCCTTCCACCTACATTTCAGTTGACTCTCATCTTGCGTTATTGCCCTCAGATCAGATGTATACTACGGAGCTGAATGAGCTCCTCAAAGTAAGAGAGGATGCTCGGAAGCTATTAAGTCACCTGCCTGGGTCTTTTCAGAATTCCACAGAATGGTCAGGGCTTCAACTAGAACACCTACTATACTAGCTAGGAAATCCCCCAGATGCCTCTGGAATTTCTTTGAATCCATTTGCATCTACAGATGGACCATTGTGATAGGTTCCCCATCCCTGCAGAGAGGACTAGTTACTATAGGCCTAAATCTCAGCAGGAAGTGGTCTTACCATGACAAGGGAATAGATATAAACCCTGCACCTTCAGACCACTGTCCTCTTATCCAGTAGAGAAAACCAAAGCTACATTATGACAGCTACATTTTGGGCTGCTGACATATTAGGACACACCCATTATTGTCACTCACAGTAGCCATGAAGCCCTGAGCTGCTGCAGCCTTGGCAGCCTCGGGATGGATTTGAAGGGCCCCCAGAACTACTACTTTAGGACTCTTCAGCACCAAATCGGAGACCACCTCTTGTCAGCTCAGTATTTAACTAAAATAGTGGGAATTTCCATCAAAATCATGTTTTCTATGCCAGCAGTTACAAATTACAATCATGTTTTATTGCCAGTTAAATAGTTGTCTGATATCACACCATTTTCTTATATTATTTCCTTTGATTGTGTGAGTGTTTAATGTGGTTTGAGGGTTTTTTTTCTGCACTTTTTGGTTGACCTTTCATTTGGCATTTATCTTTCCAGGCCACCACAGGACAAGAGCCAGTCTCCTTCTGCTGCTTCTGCTGAAATCATCACCATCATCTCAGCCTCCCCCTGCCCCCACTCCTGCATAAACATGCTGGTCTTATCAGGCAATAAGCAATGCATAATTTAACACCTAGGGACAACTGCTGCACATTTCTGAAAAAGGACCAAAAAGTAACTGTTTTGGGGAAATGAATCAAACTGCGATATCAAGAAGATGTTTCCAAAAAGAACAGTGGGAAATGCTTCTAGAGCACTGCCTGCAAGAGACTCTACAATCCCATGGGCCTCCTTTGCTTATTGGACTGGAGGTGGAGAAGGAGTTAGCTAGAGCAGTGTGCTTAGTGTCCTCTGCAACCACTATACCTAGGTGCAAAGATCCAACTTTCTCATTCCTCCTCTCTCCCAGTCTGCTAGTTTGGCCTCATGATTACAGGGGCTAGTAGGAACCCTTAAGGAGCTCCTTCAGGAACCAGTGTGTGCTCTCTGGGAGTTCCCTGTGTTTGGACTTTGGATTGCCTACTAATATTACCTCTGCTCTTCTCTGGACCTCTGTGTGTTTGGATCCTGGACTGCTTGTTGGCCTTGCCTTTGGAATTGTCCCTGGCTAAATCCCTGGAACTCTGTCCCTATTGCTACTGCGAACAGGACAATACTCTGTGATAGTCTCTCTATTCCAATTTATTTACCATAAAACTATTTAAACTTTGTGGCAAGAGCTGTCTTTCAAAATGTTGCGCAATTATTTGCTTGTAAACCCAAACTGGCGTTATGTGGTATAATTATTTGCCTTTAAACCACCTTGAAAATTTTATAAAGGTAGTGTATAAATATCTGACATAGATTAATACATAAGTGTAGGTAGTTTCACACATATAGCAGCAGTGGAGAGATGGTATCTGCTTTGATTTTAGTCAGTTAAGAAAGGAAGTTAAAGGGAGTGCAGCTGCTAATTTTATCAAAGCTGATGTCCCATATGATCCAATGTAGCTCTGAAAGTGTGTGTTTTACATTTTGTTTTTTAATCAAAGGTATTAAATGCTCAAATTTGGTTTGAGTGCAGTTCAAGTTTCTTCTAATTTTTTAAGTAGGTTGCCATTGAATTCTGTATTGTACTTAATAGATACAGTACAATTAATTATCCTAACATTGTAAGTGCTCTGTATAATTAATCATGTGAAAGAATTCATATTGTTACGTAGTTAAGCAGAGCTGTCGTTTCATGATGGAGCTGTACAGCATAAAACAATGATCAGACTGGTTAGCTAGACATAGAACTCTTGACCTATTGTGGGATTATTGCTGTTCTTCTTTATGAACCTAGTGCTGTAAATAATTTAGTATCCTCTCTAAACCAACTGAATCTGAGTGACTGCACAGAGGACAGTCAACAAAAGGCATTGTAAACACCATTACTGCCATCTGTGTAAGAATCAATCTGAAAGGTGTGTTTTTGTTATATAATGTGTATTCATAGGTGTGCTAGAAATATAAGCCAAATGTAAAGGACACCAATTTGGAAGTCGTATTACTTATTAAATTTTAATGTTTTGTCTCAGTGGTAGCTTAGAAAGACAAAAATAATCAGTTTATCCCTAAGATGTGATATGTTCACTGGTTTGTTGTTCAGTCGTGTCCGACTCTTCGTGACCCCATGGACCATAGCACACCAGGCCTTCCTGTCCTGCGCTCTCTCCCGGAGCATGCTCAAGTCCATATTCATTGCATCAGTGATGCTATCTAGCCATCTCATTCTCTGCTGTCCCCTTCTCCTTTTGCCTTCAGTCTTTCCCAACATCAGGGTCTTTTCCAGAGAGTTTTCTCTTCGCATTAGGTGGCCAAAATATTTGAGCTTCAGCTTCAGTATCTGTCCTTCCAATGAGCACTCAGGGTTGATTTCCTTTAGTATGGACTGGTTTGACCTCCTTGCAGTCCAGGGGACTCGTAAGAGTCTTCTCCAGCACCCCACAGTTCGAAAGCATCAATTCTTCGGCGCTCAGCCTTCCTTATAGTCCAGCTCTCACAGCCATACGTTGCTACTGGGAATACCATAGCTTTGATTAGATGGACCTTTGTCAGAAAGGTGATGTCTCTGCTTCTTACTATGCTGTCTAGTTTTGCCATGGCTTTCCTCCCAAGGAGCAAGGGTCCTTTAATTTCATGGCTACAGTCACCGTCTGCGGTGATCTTGGAGCCCAAGAAAATAAAATCTGTCACTGCTTCCATTTCTTCCCCTTCCATATGCCAGGAAGTGATGGGGCCAGATGCCATGATCTTCGTTTTTTTAATGTTGAGTTTCAAACCAGCTTTTGCACTCTCCTTTTTCACCCTCAACAAAAGGCTCTTGAGATCCTCCTCACTTTCTGCCATTAGGGTGGTATCATCTGCATATCTGAGGTTGTTGATAATTCTAAGTCAGAATTTTAAGTCTTTTAAGTCAGCTGTGATAGGCTATGTAAACATTTATGTAGCCTATCACGGCTGACTGCAGGGACGCAAACGACGGTGGCTACAGCCGCCGCCATTTGCGTCCTTGCTAGCCAGCAGCCGGATGTCCCACCTTCAAGGGATGAAACCACGGACTCTGAGGAGGTGGGAGAGCAGATTAAGGAACTGCCACCAGCAACAATGCTGAATGACCCACAATGGTCCCAGTGACTGAGGATCCCACCTTGCCACCTCCTCCCCAGTGCTATAATAATCTTTGGAGTTCAAGGACCATAGCCTAGAAATGACAACAGCACCGCAGTCTTCCCAATGCAGGCATGGCACAACCCCGTTGACTGCACCAGAGCCAGAGCTGGCCACCTATACTGAGCTGCAGCCTTATTTAAGCATCAGTCTAGAGTCCTCTGTTGCTGAAGCAGCATTGGCGCCTGCTCATGCATGAGGCTTTGGCTTGAGTTTACTTGGAGCTGTCTAGTCTGGACAGGAACCCTTGCCTGACCCTGAACTCCTTCTAGAGCCCCACTTGGGCTTTAGCCGCCGTCTTGGAGCAGAATGCAACCAAACCATCCTTTGTCCTGTGATTCTCCCAAAGTAGTTGGGCATCAGTGTTCATTGCTGGATGGGTTTTCTTTTCTTGCGTTAAACTCTGCCTTCAGATTTGCTCAGTGTTTTGCCCAGTCTGTAAGCCATGCTCCTGCCGCTCTCCTTGATCAAATCCTTGCCCGTTGTCTAACAAGCACTCAGTGTCAGCAGGCAGCTTTGCTTGCCCTGCTTTCCTCCCTGCTCTCAGGGTCTGCCTCCTGGCCTCTGTGTCTGCCACATACTCCGCAATTCATGCATGCCACGAAATAACTTCATAAAGAGTAATCATTCAAAACTGATCACTCTACAACAGTAATACTATGGAGCCAGGATGCCTACTCAACTTACATAGACCTTTCAGAAGGATAAGGCAGGGGTGTCAACCCTCAGACTGCAGGCCAAATCCAGCCTGCCTGGTGTCCAAATCCAGCCCTTCTGGGTTGCCCAGATGGCCACTCTTCCTTCCCTGCACAGTTTCCTTCCCATTCTAAAAAAGTGAATACCTCTCCTGCAGCTTGGTTACCAGTAAGAGCGTTTAGCTAAAATATGCTGGTAATTTGGTCCCCTGCATTTTTGCCTTTGGCCCCTCCCACTACTGTGATCCAGCCCCTAAGAATTTATCTGAAATTAAATATGGCTCTCAGACTGAAAGGGGGTGGACACCTGAAATCAGGCTTCCATCCCATCTGAAAAGGTGCAACGTTGAACTTTAATAGGGAAGTGATTCCATTACCTTGGAACAAGCATAGTAAAGCTCCTAATCATCGCCTTTGATGTTCTGACCTCACATCATGTAGGCACACAGAGCAAATCCTACACTTGTTGTTGTTGTTCAGTCGTTCAGTTGTGTCCGACTCTTTGTGACCCCATGGACCATAGCATGCCAGGCCTTCCTGTCCTCCGCTGTATCACGGAGTGTGCTCAAGTTCATATTCATTGCATCGGTGATGCTATCTAGCCATCTCATCCTCTGCCGTCCCCTTCTCCTTTTGCCTTCAATCTTTCTCAGCATCAGGGTCTTTTCCAATGAGTTTTCTCTTTGCATTAGGTGGCCAAAATATTTGAGCTTCAGCTTCAGGATCTGTCCTTCCAATGAGCAGTCAGGGTTGATTTCCTTTAGGATGGACTGATTTGACCTCCTTGCAGTCCAGAGGACTCGTAAGAGTCTTCTCCAGCACCACAGTTCGAAAGCATCAATTCTTCGGCACTCAGCCTTCCTTAAAGTCCAGCTCTCACAGCCATACGTTACTACTGGGAAAACCATAGCTTTGATTATACGGACCTTTGTCGGCAAGGTGATGTCTCTGCTTCTTACTGTGCTGTCTAGATTTGCCATAGCTTTCCTCCAAAGGAGCAAGCATCTTTTAATTTCATGGCTACAGTCACCATCTGTGGTGATCTTGGAGCCCAAGAAAATAAAATCTGTCACTGCTTCCATTTCTTCCTCTTCTATATGCCAGGAAGTGCCAGATGCCATGATCTTCGTTTTTTTAATGTTGAGTTTCAAACCAGCTTTTGCACTCTCCACTTTCAGCCTCAACAGGAGGCTCTTTAGATCCTCTTCGCTTTCTGCCATTAGGGTGGTATTGTCTGCGTATCGAGTTGATAATTCTCCCGGCAATCTTAATTCCGACGTGTGATTCATCCAACCCGGCGTTTCTCATGATGTACTCTGCATATAAGTTAAATAAGCAGGGCGACAATATGCAGCCTTGTCGTACTCCTTTCCCAATTTTGAACCACTCGGTTGTTCCATGTCTGGTTCTTACTGTTGCTTCTTGACCCGCGTACAGGTTTCTCAGGAGACAGGTAAGGTGGTCTGGTACCCATCTGTCTTTAAGAATTTGCCACAGTTTGTTGTGATCCACACAATCAAAGGCTTTAGCGTAGTCAATGAAGCAGAAATAGATGTTTTTCTGGAATTCTCTTGCTTTCTCCATGATCCAGCGAATGCTGGTGATTTGATCTCTAGTTCCTCTGCCTCTTCGAAACCCAGCTTGTTCTTCTGGTAGTTCTCGGTTCACATACTGCTGAAGCCTAGCTTGCAGGATTTTGAGCATCACCTTGCTGGCATGTGAAATGAGTGCAATTGTACGGTACTTTGAACACTCTTTGGCATTGCCCTTCTTTGGAATTGGACTGTAAACTGACCTTTTCCAGTCTTGTGGCCACTGTTGAGTGTTCCAAATTTGTTGGCATATTGAGTGCAGCACTTTAACAGCATCATCTTTTAGGATTTTAAATAGCTCAGCTGGAAGACTGTCATCTCCGCTAGCTTTGTTGTTAGTCATGCTTCCTAAGGCCCACTTGACTTCACTCTCGAGGATGTCCAGCTCAAGTTCAGTGACGGCACTATCATGGCTATAAGGGACATTAAGATCTTTCCTGTATAGTTCTTCTGTGTATTCTTGCCACCTCTTCTTAATCTCATCTGCTTCTGTTAGGTCTCTGCCTTCTTTGTCCTTTATCATGCCCATCTTTGCACAAAACGTTTCCTTGAGATCCCCGATTTTCTTGAAGTGATCTCTAGTCTTAACCATTCTGTTGTTTTCCTCGATTTCTTTGCATTGTTCATTTAAGAAGGCCTTCTTGTCTCTCCTTGCTGTTCTCTGGAACTCTGCATTCAGTTGGGTATATCTTCCCCTTTCTCCCTTGCTTTTCGCTTCCCTTCTTTCCTCAGCTACTTGTAAAGCCTCATCAGACAGCCACTTGGCTTTCTTGCATTTCTTTTTCTTTGGGATGAATTTAGTTGCTGCCTCCTGAACAATGTTACGGACCTCCGTCCATAGTTCCTCAGGAACTCTGTCTATCAGGTCTAATCCCTTAAATCTATTCCTCACCTCCACTGTATATTCACAAGGGATATGATTGAGGTCATACCTGAATGGTTTAGTGGTTTTCCCTACGTTCTTCAATTTAAGCCGAAATTTTGCAAGAAGCAGCTCATGATCTGAGCCACAGTCAGCTCCAGGTCTTGTTTTTACTGACTGTATGGAGCTTCTCCATCTTTGGCTGCAAAGGACATAATCAATCTGATTTCGATATTGACCATCTGGTGACGTCCATGTGTAGAGTCGCCTCTTGTGCTGTTGGAAAAGAGTGTTTGCTAAGATCAGCGTGTTCTCTTGGCAAAACTCTATTAGCCTTTGTCCTGCTTCATTTTGTACACCAAGGCCATGCCTGCCTGTTATCCCGGTGATTTCTTGACTTCCTACTTTAGCATTCCAATCCCCTATGATGAAGAGGACATCTTTTTTTGGTGTTAGTTCTAGAAGGTGTTGTAGGTCTTCATAGACCTGATCAACCTCAGCTTCTTCAGCCTCAGTGGTTGGGGCATAGACGTGAATTACTGTGATGCTGAATGGTTTGCCTTGGAGTCATACTGAGATCATTCTATCATTTTTAAGATTGTACCCCAGTACTGCTTTTCCCACCCTTTTATTGACTATGAGTGCTACTCCATTTCTTCTAAGGGATTCTTGCCCACAGTAGTAGATATGATGGTCACCTGAATTAAATTTGCATTACCTCCATCCTTTCTGGATTCAACTTCAACCTGTTTAATCTCACTTAATTATCAGAGCCTCCAGACACTGGTGTAGAAACAAAAGCTGATGTTTAGTTAATGGTATGGGACTTACAGATATTCAACAGGGAAAGAAACACCTGTATAGATTGTTTCCTATTTTCAATGCATTTCAATATGTGAGATATTTAAAAGAAAAGATTCTTATATGTATTCCTAAAATGTGGTCAGAAACTATTCAGAAATAATTTGGAATATACACCAATCCATACATCTGTTTTGTTCCCTGTTGCCTTTTACAGTGATGCCTTTTTTGTGTTTGGAGTTACAGATGTTGCCCACTTCTGCATATAATTATGGAGCCATGTTGCCAGATATCTCATATTTAGGAATGGATGACTCTATCATTTTGGTAAGTTCTTATCAAACAATGAACCAAATGAAATTCTCACACTTGACTTTTCCTATATTTCAGCTGCTTTCATATTTATCTCTCATTTCAAAACCATTTTAAATTGTTGCTGCTTTTAAATTCTTTTAATGTGATTTTAAATAGTTTTATTATTATTATTATTAATAATAATAATAGTACTAATAATAATTCAACCGCTATTACTACAATGAAGAGGACCATGTTGTACCAGCTTGCCATGTAGCTGTTAAAGATGGAGAGTATATTAGATGACAGAGTTGGAACACTAATTCAGCACTACAAACATGGCTGAATACACAGGGATCCAAAGCCAGACATATAAGAGCTAAGCACTTAAAGCTAGGGCTGTGCACGGACCCCCTGATCCACTTTGGATGCCGCTTCAGATCATTGCACCCCCGAAAGCCTAGGCAGTTTTGCCCACTGGCTTGTGTGCTAGGCACTGGTGAAATTTGATTTTTTTCCAGGAAAACTCCCAAAGCCAATAGCTGTAAATTCTCCCTGTTTCCACAGATGTGTGTGAAACATGGGCTTCTGCCAAGCCCCCTCCAGGGCACTGCACACCCCCAAAGCCCAGGCAGTTTGGCCCACCAGCTTGTGTGCAAGGCGCAGGTGAAATTTGAAGTTTTCCGGGAAAACTCCCAAAGCAAAGAGCTGTAACTTCTCCCTGTTTCCATGCATGCATGTGAAACCTGAGCCCCGCACAGGCCCCCTCAAGGGCATCCCACTTGTCAAATTCCAGGCACTTTGGCCCGCTGGCTTGAGTGCGAGGTGCAGGTGAAATTTGATTTTTTCCAGGAAAACTCCCAAAGCAAAGAGCTGTAACTTCTCCCCACCTCTGCCCCTGCCAATACCCTGAAGATGCCTCATATTGTGCTGAATTGCTTTGCCACACAGTGGACTGTTATTGGAATAAGAAGGTAATTAATGTAAATACTATGTGTCTCGTGCTTTTTCAACACTGCCTTGAAATTTGGATGTATAGTGTTGGTGGAACTACAACCTAGCACACACATGCACACATACATGGACAAAGACACACAAGAGCTAAAGAAAAGCAGAACTACCTAAGCAAATGACGGGTGTGTTTAATTTATTGTTTTATATTTCATGCTCTGTTATAGAAGGCAGGATAACTTCAAGAAACACAGGGTAATAGCGCAGGCGATTAGATAACATCCAAATCAAACCCTTTTTAAAAAAAACAAAAACAAAAACCTGCTTTAATTTCTGTTTTGGGAGGATCAACGCAAAGAAGACACAGATGGTTCACTTCAACATGGCGGGGGGGGGGCAGGGACAAACACTACACACATAGAAATCTGTCTTTCTTTAAGGATTTAGAAAGAAAGAAAAAAACTGAATGCTTGAATATGACTTAAAAGGGGTGGAGAGAAGCATGCTCAAAAGTCAATGTTTGTTTTTAATTCTAAACAAGAGTGAGTTTGTAAAAATCTAAAAGAGACACATTTGACTGACAAAAATGACAAGAAAATAGAATGGAGAAAACAGAAGTAAGGCTTGACATTACACAACAAATGCAGCCTTTTCCAGAGTCCAAAACTGAGATAAACGAACAAACACAGGAATGGTGGGGGAGGGGGAGTGTGGCAGCAATTTGCAAGGAAAAGCTATGTTAGTTTAAAAAAATATGGAAAGGAAAGATAGAATCTAATCAAATACAAATAACAAACCAGTTGGAGGTACAAAGATATAGGAGAAAGCAGCTGGAAGACGTGCTGCAAAGGACACTGTCCCAGTGGGGATGGACGATCAAGGAGCAAGATGAGGGAACACTCATAGAATAGTAGGGTTGGAAGGGGCCTACAGGGCCATCGAGTCCAACCCCCTGCTCAATGCAGGAATCCAAGTCAGAGCATCCCTGATAGATGGCTGTCCAGCCTCATCTTGAACACCTCCAGTCTGGGAGAGCCCACCACCTCCCTAGGTAATTGGTTCCATTGTCATATTGCTCTAACAGTCAGGAAGTTTTTCCTGATGTTCAGCCGGAATCTGGCTTCCTGTAACTTGAACCCATTATTCCGTGTCCTGCACTCTGGGATGACCAAGAAGAGATCCTGGCCTTCCTCTCTGTGACAACCTTTCACGTACTTGAAGAACGCTATCCTATCTCCACTCAGTCTTCTCTTCTCAAGGCTAAACATGCCCAGTTCTTTCAGTCTCTCTTCATAGGGCTTTGTTTCCAGTCCCCTGATCATCTTTGTTGCCCTCCTCTGAACCCTGGACACAGTACTCCAGATGAGGCCTAACCAGTGCTGAGTAGAGGGGAACTAGTACTTCCCGGGATTTGGAAGCTATGCTTCTATTAATACAGCCCAAAAGAGCATTTGCCTTTTTTGCAGCCACATCACATTGTTGGCTCATATTCAGCTTTTGATCGACAACAATTCCAAGATCCTTCTCACTTGTAGTCTTGTTGAGCCACGTATCCCCATCTTGTAACTGTGCATTTGGTTTCTTTTTCCTAGGTGCAGAACTTGGCATTTATCCCTATTAAATGTCATTCTGTTGTTTTCTGCCCAGCACTCCAGTCTATCAAGATCACTTTGAATTTTGTTTCTGTCTTCCAAAGTATTAGCTATCCTGCCCAATTTTGTGTCCTCTGCAAATTTGATCAGCGTTCCCTGCACCTCCTCCTCCAAGTCATTAATAAAAATGTTGAAGAGCACTGGGCCCAGGACTGAGCCCTGCGGTACCCCACTCGTTACCTCTCCCCAGTTTGAGAAGGTCCCACTGATAAGCAATTTTTGAGTCCGATTCTGTAGGCAACTGTGGATCCACCGGATCGTTGTTTCATCTAGCTCACTTTGAGCTAGTGTACTCATCAGGATATCATGGGGCACTTTGTCGAAAGCTTTGCTGAAGTTGAGGTATATGATGTCTACAGCATTCCCACGGTCCACAAGGGAGGTTACTTGATCAAAAAATGAGATCAGATTCATCTGGTAGGACTTGTTTTTGACAAATCCATGATGGCTTCGAGTAATCACTGCATTGTTTTTAGGGATGGACGAAAGTCCCTTACCTGGTCCCGCAGCTTTTTTCGGGGGTGGGGAGAGGCGCTCCATTTCTCCCCCCAAAATTCTTGGCGGGTGGGGAGCCACCCCACCCCTCCCCGCTGAAATTCTGACCGGGGGGGAGCGCCCCGTCTACCCGGCCGCGAAAGAAAAAAGTAAAGTAAAAAAAACACAACGTGATAGGCTACGTAAAAATTTACGTAGCCTATCATGGCTTGATTTTCAAAGTCAGCCGTGATAGGCTACGTAAATCTTTACGTAGCCTATCATGTTTTTTTTTTTTACTTTACTTTACTTGGAAATGGTGGCAGTGGCAGCCGGTCGGAAGACTGGCTGCCGCCACCACAACATCACCGCAACGCCGCTGCAACGCCGCTGCAACGTCTCCGGGACCCGGCGTAAGTCCCATCCCGGGGGGGGGGGGCGGAGAATTTCCCCACCAATTTCGGGGGGCCAAATGCGTTGGCATTCGGCCTCCTGGAGATTCGTGGAGAATCCTCCGACATCCCTAATTGTTTTCAAGGTGCTTCCAGATGGATTGCTTTATCATCTGCTCCAGAATTTTCCCAGGGATTGATGTCAGACTGACTGGTCTGTAGTTCCCAGGTTCCTCCTTTTTACCCTTTTTGAAGATTGGGACAACATTAGCCCTCCTCCAGTCATCTGGCACTTCCCCCATCCTCCATGATTTCTCAAAGAGAATAGACAGCGGTTCTGAGAGTTCTTCTGCCAGTTCCTTTATTACTCTAGGATGCAGTTCATCTGGCCCTGGAGATTTGAACTCATTCAAAGTCATTAGGTGTTCCTTGACCATATGCCTATCGATCTCAAGCTGCAATCCTGCCCCTTCAGCCTGTACTTTGCCTTTGCCAGGGGGGTCATAGACCCTCTTTTGGGAGAAGACTGAGCCAAAGTAGAAATTGAGCACCTCTGCCTTTTCTTTGTCATCTGTTATTGTTTTGCCATCCTTATTTAACAGCTGAACAACCATTTTCTTCCTCTGCCTTTTACTATGCATGTAGCTGAAGAAAGCCTTTTTGTTGCTTTTATCATCCCTTGCTAACCTCAGCTCGTTCTCAGCTTTAGCCTTCCTGACACCATCCCTGCAATTCTGTGCTACCTGCCTGTACTCTTCCTTTGTTATTTGGCCTTCTTTCTACTTCCTATATGTGTCCTTTTTTGTTTTCAGGTCATCCTTTAGCTTTTTGTGAAGCCACATTAGCTTCTTCTGTTGTCTTCCACCTTTTCTTCTTGTTGAAATTGTTTGTAATTGTGCCTTGAGAATTTCCTTTTTTAAAAGCTCCCACCCATCTCGGACTCCTTTTCTTGCTAGCGTTGCTTGCCATGGGACCTTACTGATCATTGTTCTAAGTTTATTAAAATCAGCTTTCCTAAAATCCAGGGTATGCGTTTGACTACACTCAGCTTTTGCTTCCCTTAGAACCAAGAACTCAAGTACAACATGGTCGCTTTCCCCCAGAGTTCCTGTAACTGCTACGTTATCCACTAAGTCATCTCTGTTGGTTAGGATCAAGTCAAGGATAGCCGATCCTCTAGTTCCCTCCTCTACTTTCAGTAGGAGGAAGTTATTCGCCACACAAGTCAGGAATTTCCTGGGGCCATGTTTTGCAGAATTTGTCTCCCAACAAATATCGGGGAAATTGAAGTCCCCCATTACTACTACATCATGCTTCCTTAAAACCTTGGCTATTTGCTTTTCAAAAGTTTCATCCTCATCTTCTCCAAGGGACTCTGACCATCAGGTTCCTTTTATTCTTTGCTCCATTTATTTTGATCCAGATGCTCTCGATGGGGCTACCAAGCTCATCCTCCTGTATTTCTGTGCAGAGATATGTATTTTTCACATACAATGCAACCCCACCTCCCTTTCTGTTCCTCCTGTTCTTTTTGAACAAGTTATATCCTTCAATTGCTGTATTCCAGTCATGAGAGTCATCCCACCAAGTCTCAGTTATACCTATCGAGTCATAATTTCCCTCCTGTATTAAGAGTTCAAGTTGGTTCTGTTTGTTTCCCATACTCTGGGCATTAGTATATAGACATCGAAGACCATGTGCTTCATAGTCTGGCTTTCTTCCTACATGTGTCTGAAGACTAGTATTGGGCGCTATCACAGCTGTTCTCTCTGTTGCAGTGCATGCGCCTATGTCCATTGTTACCCCCAACATTACATCTCCCTTCCCCGTAGGATTCAGTTTAAAGCCCTCCTGATGAAGTTCTTCATGCTGTGGCCAAACACATTCTTCCCATCCTTTATGAGGTGCAACCCGTCCCTTGCCAATAGCCCATCTTCCACGAAATATAGCCCGTTGTCCCAGAAGAATCCAAATCTCTCTCATCGGCACCACCTTCGTAGCCAGTCATTCACCCGGAGTATTTTTTGTTCCCTTTCTATCCCTCTTCTAACTACTGGAAGGGTGGATGAGAAAACTATCGGGCCCCAAAGTTCTTGCGTTTCCTTCCCAAAGCTCCAAAGTCTGATGTGATTTCTTCGTAGCTCTGCTTGGCGGTATCATTTGTTCCCACATGGATGAGAAGAAAGGGATACCTGTCAGTGGGCTTTATGAGTGCAGGCAGCCTTTCAGTCACATCTCTAATCTGTCCTCCCGGGAGACAACATACCTGGCAAGTCCACGGATCTTCGCAGCAGACTTGGGTCTCGATCCCACACAGAGTCTCCCACCACTACCACTCTTCTCCTTGTTGTAGGCCTGGGTTTCATCGCCTCTGTTTGACTGACCTTCAGCCTCTTGCTCACTCTCATGTAGGTTCCCCTGTGATTCTTCCTCTGCAGGCTGTCCTCCAGTCTCACCCGCAAGTACCTGGAATCGGTTCCTCAGCTCCACTGCTTCCACTGGTGCAGAGTGGCGTCTAGTTCTTCTTCTCCTAACTGTCACCCTTTTCCAAGGAGTATCCTCTACTCCGTTTTTCTTCACCTCAGCATTTCCCACTGCCTCATCTTGCTGTTGCTCTTCAAGCTTCTGGTCTTCCCTTTGTTGCTGTAGTTCCCCCGTTCTGTCCAAGAATTCTTCGTGTTCTCTTATTCCCCGCAGGATCAACAGTCGCCGCTCCAGTCCACTTACTTTTTCTTCCAGCAGTGTGATCAACTTGCACTTGTTGCAGGTGTAGGCCATGTTGTTCTCAGGCAAGAAAACAAACATTGCACACACCTTGCAGGTCACCACCACTGGAGGAGAGTCTTGTCCTTCCATTGCCCCTTTTCCCTTTTTGTGTCTAGCTTTGTGATTGTTCTAGACTAGCCTGTGCCTGCTCCTCTACTCACTAGAGGTTAAAAGCAGAGTCCCACTGGTGTGGAAGTGTGTGTTACAAGACAAATAAATGAAAAAAGTTGGTAAAAAATAAAATAAAAATGTGAAAAAAACTTAAAAAAATATTAGGGGCCTCCCCCTTGACCTCCCCTGGCCAACTCCTGTTTGCTCCCCCGTCTGCTCGCTCTGGTCACTCTCTCTCTTTCTGGGAGCTTGCTTGTTTCTGTAGTCCCTGAACCAGCTGGAGCAGCTTGCTCTGCTCTGCTCAGTTGGGAGGCGGGAAACAGACTGAAGCTTCCTGCCCAGTCAGCTGCTGGGAGTACTCAGGCCACCCCCCCCCAATTCAGTTGGAGCTCTCAGAAGCACCTGGTGAGCTCACAGCCACTCAGAAGGATAAAGGGCAGCCCCCTGGGCTTCCTGCAGCCCACTTACCTCTTAGCCTCTGTCTCCTCTGTCTCCTTTGTCTCCTTTGTCTCTTCTACCACTGCAACTCCCCTGGCCAACTCCTGTTTGCTCCCCCTGTTTGCTCGCTCTGGTTGCTCGCTCTCTGGGAGCTTGCTTGCTTCTGTAGTCCCTGGACCAGCTAGAGCACCTTGCTCTGCTTTGACTGCTCAGCTGGGAGGCGGGAAACAATACAACTGAGCTGTTTCCTTTTAATTTAAATTCTGAGGAAAACGTAATGGCGATCAAAATTGAATAAATTGAAGGAACAACTCCTAGGAATGCATGCGCGCACACACGCATAAACGATCATCTACCCACACCAGCCCCCTCTCCCAGAGACACAGCTAGTGCAATGACTGAACGCAGCCTGTTGCCGAAGTATATACCCCCTTCCTCCAACGCTCTCTCCGATTGGAGACTGCTAGCATTGCTTCTGGCTGAGGGTTCGTATTCGCCAAAGCACCCTCCCTCCCTCCTCCTCCTGTGCTCGCCTTCCTGCCTCCCCACATCTGCTTGCCTTCCCCCTTCCCCCTCCACCTCCCTCCTTCCTCCTCCTCCTCGTGCCCCTCCATGTGAGCATTGAGAAGTTGATACATTCTGGAGACAGCCTGTCTGGACTGCTGAGGCATTCAGTAGAGTTCCAAATATACAAGGTGAAGGAGGCACTTCCTGGGACGCACGCTTCGCCCCAGGGCACCTCGGCACTGCTCTCTGAACTGCCTCGTATTACGAGGCTTTTGCTCCAAAACAGTTTGCTTCACCTCATTATTCAGACTTCGTAACTAGGCGGTGCACAGCCCTACTCAAATCCCTCTGAATGGACAAATTGGTCAGTTTCACTTTCTCCCACATTTGATTTTTTCAGATCTCAAGTACTTTCCAACACATTTATGGAAATATTTCTGAATTTTGTTAAGCTCTTATAAATGAATCAAACAAAATTCTCACCATCCCTATTCATATTAGATATTCCAGAACTTATTAGCTTTAGCTGTAAGATATGCTGCTCCCTTTCAAACAGTACAATTCCAAAGAACACCAGAGAACATGCAAGCAATGCTGATGATAGTATTCATATATATTAGTTTTGTGTCAGAACAGCTCAGTATATTTACACTGCGTGCATTTTTCATGTTTCACCTGGCTGACTCCAACTCCTACATTTCATTTGGGAAGCACTAATCTCTTTAATTTATGTTGCTTATGCCTGACTCTCAACCCTTTTATTTCTCATAGGTTATTACAGTCATAGGCTTGTCTATTAGAATCTTGTCAAAGTTGATCTTGGTAAATTGAAATATTTGCCTTTTGTCTTTCTGTTAGGAACCATCCTATGGATGGCATTTACAACCTTGCCCATAGAATATGTGTTTTTATCTCTGTTCTCCCCTGCCCCCCCCCCCCGAACTCAAATCCATCACCTTCATCTGTGGTCAATTGTCTTTGCCATCCCTTCATTCTCAGGAGGCTGATTTTCAAAGTGTTCCTTGGAAAATATGCTCTTCCATACTGCTGTTCAGTCGTTAAGTCGTGTCCAACTCTTCGTGACCCCATGGACCATAGCACGCCAGGCCTTCCTGTCCTGCGCTCTCTCCCGGAGTGTGCTCAAGTTCATGTTCATTGCATCGGTGATGCTATCTAGCCATCTCATCCTCTGCCGTCCCCTTCTCCTTTTGCCTTCAATCTTTCCCAGCATCAGGGTCTTTTCCAGTGAGTTTTCTCTTCACATTAGGTGGCCAAAATATTTGAGCTTCAGCTTCAGTATCTGTCCTTCCAAAGAGCACTCAGGGTTGATTTCCTTTAGGATTGACTGATTTGACCTCCTTGCAGTCCAGGGGACTCGTAAGAGTCTTCCCCAGCACCACAGTTCAAAAGCATCAATTCTTCGGCGCTCAGCCTTCCTTATAGTCCAGCTCTCACAGCCATACGTTACTACTGGGAAAACCATAGCTTTGATTATATGGACCTTTGTCGGCAAGGTGATGTCTCTGCTTCTTACTGTGCTGTCTAGGTTTGCCATAGCTTTCCTCCCAAGGAGCAAGCGTCTTTTAATTTCATGGCTACAGTCACCATCTGCGGTGATCTTGGAGCCCAAGAAAATAAAATCTGTCACTGCTTCCATTTCTTCCCCTTCTATATGCCAGGAAGTGATGGGGCCAGATGCCATGATCTTTGTTTTTTTTAATGTTGAGTTTCAAGCCAGCTTTTGCACTCTCTACTTTCACCCTCAACAAGAGGCTCTTTAGATCCTCTTCACTTTCTGCGAATACTGTCATCTCCGCTAGCTTTGTTGTTAGTAATGCTTCCTAAGGCCTACTTGACTTCACTCTCTAGGATGTCCGGCTCAAGTTCCATGACCGCACTATCATGGCTATCAGGGACATTAAAATCTTTCCTGTATAGTTCTTCTGTGTATTCTTTCCACCTCTTCTTAATCTCATCTGCTTCAGTTAGGTCTATTTGTCACCTCCACTGTATATTCACAAGGGATATGATTTAGGTCATACCTGAATGGTTTAGTGGCTCCTCCATACTACTATTTGTTAATATGCTTTAAACTTAGCTGTACCACAGAGCATTCTCATTCTATGCTCTGAAAAAGTTTCTCTCTATGTTCTATGTATTTGCATATAGACTTACAAGATTGTTCCTCAGCTAATGATGAGTGACTACACTTGACTCTGCCAACTGAAACTTATTTCTCTTTCCTGTTACAATTCACATCACTTCTAACTACCTAGATCATCCATAATTTATTAATACATTGATTTTTCCTTTGATTAGAATCTAAATAAGTTTTAAACAAAAGGGATTCAGAACACTTGTTACTCTTGCCATCTCTGACAGTTGCAATCTACCCACTTCAGTTAATTAACTATTATAATACATTAATTAGTTGAGCAGCTACACATTATGAATTTAGTCATTACTTAGGTTACAAAAAATAATCTTGGTGGCAGACAATTAAGCCAGAAACCAACTAAGCAAACCTTAACATCGATCTGGTGGCAAGCTTAACTGTTGTAGGGTATAGGTTTTATTTTAAAAGACAGTAAAAGGTTTTCTCACATTTCTCATAGAAAAAGATAGACTTCATGCTTTTATTTTCATGATTCATGCATGGCACTTCCTGTACTTTTGTGTCATTAATGTGCAGTTCAGTCCAATCCATGTCTATTCAGAAGTAAGCCCAATTGCATTCAATGCGTCTTACTTCCAGGACTGCAGCCTAACTACACATCTTCTATTTATAATGAGATGTACAATTGTAAAAAGCTTTTTGCTGATTGGTTATACAGTAACACATTGCTAAAAATCATCACAGCATCCCCATTATGCATCTGTCTTTCCATATACCTTTTCTGAGTATGTATATGGGGCTTACAGCGCATAGTTAATCTCCTAAATCCTACTGATGTGCCTTTTTTTTTCTGGATTGAATCATTAAGGTGGTCCAGTTTTGTTGTAATCAACAGGCCTATTCACATAGGGTTGTGTCCAATGTTAGTCCTACCTAGAGTAGACTCATTGAAATGACTGGCACTTAAGTTTGTTGTTGTCACAGCTGATGATGTCAGAGCATTTGTCATGATGTATGTAAATTTATTTATTTGTTTGTTTGTTTGTTTATTTATTTATTTATAACATTTCTTGGCCACCTTTCAGAGCTGAAGCCCTCCCAAGGCAGCTTACAGCAATAAAATATATAAAAACAGTTATATTATTAAAAATGATAAAAACATAAAAACAATAGAAACAACAATAAAAGCCAACAATAAAACCAGCAACAATATTAACAGCAGTAATATCAACAATAGCAGTCATATCAAGAGAAGGCCACGGTAAAATAATACGTTTTCAAGGCCTTCTTAAAAGCCTGCAATGATGGAGCATGGCGGACCCCCCGATGGCAGCTTGTTCTAAAGGTGTGGGCTACTGCAGAGAAGACCCTCTACTGTGTGATCACCCACCTGACTGCTGTCATGGGTGGGCAAATGAGAAAGGCCTCTCTTTCTGATCTTAAAATGTGGGCAGGCTGATATGGGTGAAGACGGTCCTGCAAGTAACTTGGCCCCAAACCATTAAAGGCTTTAAACGTCAAAACCAGCACTTTGAATTGGGCTCAGAAACACACCAGTAACCAGTGCAGGGGGCACAGTATAGGCATTATGTGATCGAAGAGCCTCACCCCCAACAACACTTGGGCAGCCGCATTCTGCACAAGCTGGAGTTTCTGAACCATCTTCAAAGGCAGCTCCACATATAGCACATTACAGTAGTCCAGCTTGCATGTCACTTGTGTGTGGATAACCGAGTCAAGGTCCATCCTCTCCAGATAGGGCTGCAGTTGGCATACCAGCCTAAGCTGGTAAAAAGCACTCCTGGACACCACAGACACCTGGGCTTCCCCAATTAGCTTAGAGTCCAGGAGGACTCCCAGAGTACACACTTGGTTTTTCAGGGGAAGTGAAACCCCGTCTAAGACCAGTTGTAAACCTCCATCCGAAGTAGTTGGTTTCCCAACCCACAGTACCTCCGTCTTGTCTGGATTAATTTTCAGCTTGTTCAGCCTCATCCATCCCAAAACTAGGGGTGTATAAAACCCACTTACTGTTCTGGTCCAGGCGTTCGCGGGGTGGGGGGAGGCGATCCGTCCCTCCCCCTGGAATCCTGCCCAGCCGGCTCTGCTCCGCGGCGAGTCTGCGGAGCCACCAGCCGAGCCCGTCCGCAGCCGGACTTCCATCCACTGCCAGGCTGCGGCCGCAAATAGCGTCCGGCGTAGGGGACGCCATTTGCGTCCCTGCTCTTTTCGGTGATAGGCTACGTAAATATTTATGTATATATTTACCAAAAAGAGCAGGGACGCAAATGGCGTCCCCTACTCTGGGCGCCATTTGCGGCCGCAGTCCGGGGCAGTGGATGGATGGCAGCAGCGGACAGACCCAGACCGGCCGGCAGCAGGTAGGGTCCGTTCAGGGAGGATTTCGAGGGGGGGGAGTAGTCCGTTCCGCCATGGACTCCTTTAGAATCTGGCCTCATTGGAGTCCGTGGTGGATTTCTCCACCATCCCTACCCAAAACAGCGTCTAGACACTGGTTCAAGAGTTCCACAGCCTCCCTGGGATGTACAGATGGAAACGAGAGGTAGAGCTGAGTATCATCCGCATACTGATGACATTTCAGCCCAAACCTCCTGATGACTTCCCCCAGTGGTTTCATGTAGATGTTAAAAAGCATGGGGGACAAGATAGAACCTAGCGACACCCCACAGGCTAATGGCCATGTGGTGGGACAGAAATCCCCCAGCACCACCTTCTGAGACTGCTCCTCCAGAAAGGACCAGAATCACTTTAAAACTGTCCCTCCCAAGCCCAATCCAGATAAACAATCCAGAAGGATACCATGGTTGATGGTATCGAAAGTCGCTGAGAGGTGCAGAAGAACCAACAGGGTTGCGCTCCCCCCATTCATTCCCTGGCGAACGTCATCAACCAGGGCAACCAAAGCTGTTTCTATCCCACATAACCAGGCCTGAAACCTGATTGGAATGGATCTAAGTAATCTAAGTTGTGAGGCCATTGCACGCTCCAGCACCTTGCCCAAGAATGGCACATTTGACACAGGGCAGTAGTTTTCTGGAACCGTAGGATCTAAACGTGATTTCTTCAGCAGGGGCCTCACCACAGCTTCTTTCAAAGCTGCGGGGACCTTGCCATCCCTCAAGGAGACATTTACCATCTCAGAGGTCCAGCTATCCAGCCCAGCTCTGGCAGTTTTCACAAGCCAGGATAGGCAAGGATCTAAATGGCAAGTAGTAGGCCTCAGTCCTCCAAGCAGTTTGTCCACATCCTCAGGTTGCATAAGCCAAAAGGTATCCATAACATGACTAGATGGTGCACCAGCCCCGCCCATATCAGACTCTGTCAAAACAATGGCATCCAAGTCAGCACGAATACAAGCAATTTTATCTGCAAAGTGTCTGGCAGATTGTTCACAGCAGGCCTTTGAGGGTTCGAGTTCTTGTGTTCCAAGGCCTACACCCAAGAGGCCTTTAACCACATGAAAGAGCTCTGCTTCACAACACTGAGCAGATGCAATGGTGGCAGAGAAGTAGGATTTCTTCACCGCCATTACCACCATAGAATAAGATCACAAACAGATTCTTACCTGTGTTCCATCATATTCATTCTGAGTCTTCTGC
This sequence comes from Heloderma suspectum, assembly GCF_057233095.1. Taxonomy (NCBI): domain Eukaryota; kingdom Metazoa; phylum Chordata; class Lepidosauria; order Squamata; family Helodermatidae; genus Heloderma; species Heloderma suspectum. The sequence continues at coordinate 71,043,060 of NC_139460.1, read as the reverse complement.
CATTTGCACTCTAATAGTCAACACAGTCATTTCATCACCCTCAGCTCCTTGGAATACCAAGGAGCTGACATAGTTCCATGACTAGGTCGAGGATGTTTGGGAGCGATCATATTGATAGCCTGGCTCATCTCCTTATTCCAAATGGTGAACAGGACCTTGGCAGGAGCACCGGCTAAGCCTGCAGGAAAATCCCCAAGAGACCTCAAAAATCCATCTGGATTCCTCAGTCTGCAGGGGCGGACCATCAAATTTGGTCCCCCACCCCTGCAGAGGTTACAGGTGGCCTGAAGGCCAAAACCGATCAGGTAATGATCTGTCCATACCAAAGAAGTCACTACTAGCTCCCCCACCCGCAGATCATTTTATTCCAATCCAGCACAAAAAAACAGGTCTGAAGTGTGTCCTGCCTAGGAATGGCGGAGAATTCCGCCACGGACTCCAATGAGGCTGGATTCTTAGAATCCGCCCCCCCGGAGTCCATGGCAGAACACACCACCCCACCCTGCCACCCGGCAAAGTCTGACCCAGCTGGATCCTACCTGGCAGGCTGGCACTGCCGGCTCTGGATCCGGCCGGATCCATTCGTTGCCCGGTGTGGATGCAAAATGGCGTCCTTCCCTTTTTGCCATGATAGGCTACATAAATCTTTACATAGCCTATCACGGCCAAAGGGAGGCATGCAAATGTCATCTGCTATGCTGGACACCATTTGCGTCCGTAGACCAGCCGTGGCTGGAAGTCCGGCAGCAGCCGGCCCAAACCGGCGGCTCCGCGGACTCGCCATGGTGTGGAGCTGTCTGGGGAGGATTCCGAGCAGGGAGGACCAGATTGCCTCCCCCCTGCAGACCCCCCAGCAGATCCAGGTAGGTGGGGTCTGTACACCCCTAGTCCTGCCACATGTGTTGGGCAAGATATTATTTGAGACAGGCCCATGGTTGACATCGTGGCCGTGAAGTCCTGAGTCGCTCCCGACAAAGTAGCCTCAGCATGAATATTAAAGTCCCCCAAGACCATAAGCATTGGGGCCCTCAACAGCACGCTTGAGACCACCTCAGTCAGCTCAGGCAGGGAGACTGTTGGGCACCAGGGTGGGCAGTACACCAACAGAATCCCTATCCTGTCTCGGGTACCCAACACCAGGTACAAACACACAAAGGAGGACCCCCAAGCTACAGACCTGCTCCTTCAGGGGGAGTGGAACCCCATCCAGAACAGGTTGAACACCCTCCATCCTGTCAGCAAAACCACCCACCAACAGCATCTCAGTTTTTTCTGGATTAAGCTTCAGTTTATTTGTCCTCATCCAGTCTATTGTCACAGCCAGACATCAATCTAGCACAGACATCCATAGCCTCATCTGATGAAGATGAAAAGGAGAAATAAAGCTGTGTGTCATCAGCATACTGATGACAACTCACTCCAAATCTCCAGATGACCACAACTAGATGTAGCTTGGAGGTTCTCCTGGAGCCATCTCTATCATTTGAAGCTCAGGTGGCCTCAGTGGCATGCAGGGCCTTCTACCAGCTTTGGCTGGTGACCCAGCTATGCCTATACCTGGACAGGGATTACCTGGCTTCAGAACTTTTTATTCTGATAACCTCCAAGTTAGATTACTGCAATGTGGGGCTGCCCTTGAAAACTGTTCAGAAGCTGCAGCTTGTGCAAAATGTGGCAGCCAGATTAACAACAGGGACCAGAAAGTCTGAGCATATAACGCCAGTTCTGGCCTGCTTGCATTGGCTGACTTTATGTTTCTGAGTCCGATTCAAGGTTTGGTAATTACCTTTGGTAATTTGTCTGGTTATTCAATTAATTGGTCAAAATCTGACCTGATGCTGATTGGAGATACTATATCGTATCAGTATAAATCAGTATTTAGATAGACATGTATCTTTAAAATTTTGTGGGGTAAGTTAAATACACTAAGATGAATACTATACCTCAGATTGTTTGTTATATGTGGGATTCCTTTATCTATGCCTGGCAGATATTTTAAGAAACTCAGTGCCTTGTTTCATAAAAATTTTTTTTGTGGAGGGAGTGGGTTTCTTCTCCACCACAATTATCTCTTAAAAGGATGCAACATCCAATTAAAGCAGTTGGATTTGGTTTTCCAGATCTTGCTTTATATCATCGGGCTTATCTGTTGACTTATACCAAATTTTGGTCTTTCCTGTTTACACTGGATTTACTGCCTTGGTCAATTTTGAAATCTTCTTGTCTGGTTCCTCTCTCTAAATGGATGGCATTAGGTTCTAGGCATACAAGAATGGATAGCATTCCTCCCATAGTTTCTACTGTTAGAGATGTGTGGCATTTATTCAGCAGTATCAAATGAAAACAACAACAACAACATCTTCCATATGTTGTGAAAACTCTGCACATGGCGGGGGCCGGGGCAGGGGCAGGGGGGATCTGTCTGTTTCACTTTCTTCTACATTTGATTTTTAAAAATCTCAAACTTATTCTCTCCTGAATATCTTTAGTAAAAGGTGAATGATTTATATGATCTGAAGAGAAATCTAAACATGAAGATCTTTGTGAATTCTGGTAAATTAATTCACAAAAACAAACTGAAATGAAATTCTCACCCATCCCTACCTGCACAGAGCAATTGTCTAAGCATTGTGTTTCATCCTTTGCCTCCCAAATTGCCCCATTTTTACTTCATGGCAGTTCTTTACCTGAGCCTCTTGAAGAAAAGGTAATTGTTACCATGTCATAGGATGAAACCGAAGTCTATCAATCAGTCAATTAGGATGTATTAGTTAACCATCCATAATTGAAATTGATATATCGGTTTGTAAACTGCAGCATTTGGCTTACAGTCCTGTGCCATATGAAGATTTCTGTGTCTAGCCAACAGCTTGGAAAGTTTGGCCATTATCTGTGTAATGACTTTTTCATATGCGTGTTGTAAAAGTTATGGATCTTTTCTTCTTGGTATTGCCAGATAATGATAACTGTAGTACAGCAATACAGAAGTAATATTTCTGGTTTCGGTCTCAGCAGGAATCCAGTCAGTTTAGGCCTAATGGTTTAGTGATTATACATTTACAAAAAGCTCTTCAGCTGTTATGTGGAGATAAGGACAACACTTCTGCTAAGCAGTGTAATATAAAGTTGGTCAACATTTAGGTACCTATCAAGTCCAATGTCTAAGTTATTTATGTCTCTTCAGTAAGTATATTTTGCTGTTTTAAAAGTACAAATGATCCATTCTCCAGTTTGTTGTTGTAGCTGCTGCTGCTGCTGCTGCTATTGTTATTTCCCTGAAATTGCTGCCTGGAAGTAGAATGAAGAATATATAAGCTCTTTAAATTAATTTAAAATTGTCCTTGATAATCTGAATATGTCCTTAAACTGTATTTTTGCTGCTACTAATGGGTAGTGATAAAGCTAAACTCCAAATACGAACAGTACATGCAGGAGTGTTTTAATAAATCACGTTATTAGGAGAGAGTGTACGTAACCATGCATATATTTAAGAAGACACGAGATTTTATTTATTTTGTATTTTAAACATTATTTTTCTAATACTATTAGGCAGAGAAAGATTAGAGTAATTTACAGGAGACATTAATTTAACCAGGATGAAACATAAAGTACTCTAGCAGATCTGTTTGGCTTGTTTCCATCTGTTTGTGCATTTTTGTCCTTCGGTCTATTTTTATTTAGTTCTTCAGTATGTCCTTTTGTCAATGAGCACTTGATAAGGGTGGGTTCAGATGAATGGCTGAAATGGGGACTGAAATGGTAAACTTTACTGAAGTGGTAAAAGCCACTATTGGGTGGTTAGGGGAATACGTTGTAACCATTCATTCAAATGTCCTGACATATGATGGCCTAGTAAATTAGGAAATTATGGTTGAAGCAGGAGGTAGTGAGTCAGACCATACACATGCTTGAGCCATCATGTTATTCAAACTATCACAAAAATTATCCCTCTTCAGTTGCCACTAATGCTATTTGTTAGAATGTATCCTATGAAGCAAATGAAACCAAAGAGTTTGAAGTTACGGACACAAGCACACATTTGGGGACTTAAGAGTTTTATTCAGTTGGTTTGTCATAGATATCACCATGCCCCAAAATTCTACTCTGTATTCTCTGCCATTCAAATACCTGTTTGGTGGTTTAAATCATTTGCACCAGCTAGTGTTGCTGCTCCAGGATGGACTCAGCAGCATTGCTGATTTGGTTTTAAGTAAAGTCACAACTTGATTTGGGAATGCAGCATTACTTGCTACATGTATACTGACAGAATCTATCCTACGGCACTGACCTTTGGCATAGCTACCTGACCAAAGGGGACCCAAAGGAGAATCTTGTTCCCTAGGCCCTGAAGAAAGGTTATGAAGGCCCTATCCCTCTTAGGAATGTGCAAATCAGCAAAACCTGAATATGTTGAGTTTTCCTGAATTCTACCTCAAGCTCGTCCTGTCTTATGTCTGCATCAGGTTGCACTATTTAGTTTTTTGTTTTCAAATGAAAACTCATGCACATCCAAGACAAAACAGATGTATGCATCAATTGTGTGCATTTTAAAAATCTATGCATTGTTCTCCCATTGCTTAAAGCATGTTTGTGCATATATTTTTTTTAAAAAGTACACATTTTTTCATGTGTGTTTTTCAAATGTATGCGTGTTTTCAAACTCCTTTTGTTGTTGTTCACGAATCACATCACAAGTTTGGAAATGTACGGACTTCGACTGTGGTTTGTGTTCAAGTCTGGGAGATGCAAACTGGATAAATTCTCGTAAAACATGAACAAATGAATTTCTCATACATCCCTGATACCCCTTCACTGACATAATACTGGGCAGGCAAATAGCCTGGAGTGTCCACAGGATAACACAGGCCCTGAGGCAAAAATGGTGAGGAAGGGAAGCCTTGTGACAACACACTTCATCTTAAAGAGAAGGCTTATGGCCTTGTCTGGAATTGTTTTTCTTTCTTCCATCCCCAAAGGTTGTCCTTTCTTTGAAAATGTGCCAAGCCAATTTAGCATACCAGTCAGCCCCTTCTCACAACACAAGTGCAGAATCAACAACCCCAGCATACATGGATGCTCAGTCATGGGTCAACAAAAACGTTGTCACTTAAAAACAATACAGTGAGCAAATACTTCTGTAATGCTGATGTAAAGGGGGCTGGGCTGGCACCGAGAAGTGTCGGCAGTGTCAGCCTCTGAGAAGGCGGAGCAAGTATGCTGTACCTTAGCTGAATCAATGCTGTACAGGAGCTAACAATGGATGGGTGCAAAATGTGCAAAAGGGTAGAAGGTAGTGTTTTCCTCAGCATTTCTCCTGGATGAAACTGCAACTTTTGAAGCAAAAAATGAAACCACTTGAAAATTCCGCACAGCATTAACCAGGTGGTCAGAATATACATATGGCCAAGAGCTACAAAGATGAAGAAAGTTGGACTGTATATATTGTAGGGATGTACAAAACGACTTACCTGTTTTGTTTTGTGACATCCGTGGGGGGCGGGAGGCGCTGAAATCCTCGCCAGCCAGCTCCGCTCTGCGGCGACTCCGCAGAGCTGCCGGCTGGGGCCACCCGCAGCGACATCCGCCCACTTCTGGGCTGCGCAGGGATGCAAATGGCGGCCACCGTAACCGCCACCATCTGTGTCCCTTTTTTTCACCGTGATAGGCTACATAAATATTTACGTAGCCTACCACGGCCTCCGCAGGGATGCAAATGGCGTCCCTGCATTAGCCATGATAGGCTACATAAGTATTTATGTAGCCTATTACGGAGAAAAATCGTGAAGCAAACGGCAGCCGCAGATGCGGCCGCCATTCACAAAGCAGCGCGAACGGCACCAGGTAGGTGCTCCATTTTGCATGCCTTTCGCAAGGTGGTGGGGCGGGGGGGCTTCGTTCCACGACGGATTTCATGGCCACTGAGATCCGTGGCGGAATTCTCTGCCATCCCTAATATATTGATTTAAAGGAGCCAGCCAATTTTTTGTCATCAGCCTCCAGTTTAGAGTAATTTATACTGATATTACTGCATTGAAATGGGTGGATGGAGGTACACCTGTCCTTATGACTTGCTACACATTTAAATTGCCTTGTATCCATTGGCTTCTGTCTTTAGAGAGACTTAATTTATAGCTTCAGGTTATGTGAAATATCCCCCGTGCCACTGCCAAATGACGGTGAACCAAAGAACTGTTATAGTTACATACTTCTATATTATGGATGTCTGTGTTGCTTTCATTTTTTTGGTGACATTGTGTGGAAGCTTTATTTTTTATTAGTTCCCGAATGCAATTAGTTCAGACATGACTGAAAGACTGGAAACCACAAATTGCCTATCTTATTTATTTATTTATTTATTTCATTTCATTTCTATACCGTCCAATAGCCGAAGCTCTCTGGGCGGTTCACAAAAATTAAATCCAAGCAACACACAATAAAACAATTTAAAATATACAGAACATTAAAACCACAATATAACAATACAACCACAATAAAACCTAGCAGCAGTGCAGGAGTTTAAAATACAGATTTAAAACAGCAAAGCTAAACATTTAGAAAGCTAAAATGCTAAAATGCCTGGTAAAATAAAAAGGTCTTCACCTGGCGCCAAAAGGAATACAATGTAGGCGCCAGGCGAACCTCACTAGGGAGCTCATTCCAGAGCCGGGGTGCCACAGCAGAAAAAGCCCTCCTCCTAGTAGTCACCCGCCTCACTTCCTTTGGCAGGGGCTCACGGAGAAGGGCTGCTGCTGATGATCTTAAGGTCCGGGCAGGCACATATGGGAGGAGGCGATCCTTCAGGTAACCTGGCCCCAAGCCGTTAAGGGCTTTGAATGTTAACACCAGCACTTTGAATCGGGCCCGGAAATGGACTGGCAGCCAGTGCAGCTGGAAAAGTACTGGCGTAATATGAGTTCGCAGGCCAGTCCCTGTTAACAATCTTGCTGCCCTATTTTGGACCAGCTGAAGTTTCCGGACTGTTTTCAAAGGCAGCCCCACGTATAATGCATTGCAGTAATCCAGACGAGAAGTTATCAGAGCATGGATAACTGTAGCAAGGCTATCTCTGTCCAGATAAGGGCGTAGTTGGTATACCAGCCTAAGCTGATAAAAAGTGCTCCATGCCACTGAGTTCACCTGTGCCTCAAGTGACAGTTCTGGATCCAAGAGCACCCCCAAACTACGAACCTGATCCTTTAGGGGGAGTGCAACCCCCTCCAGAACAGGTTGAATATCACCTAGCCGGGCAGACGAACCACCCACTAACAGTACCTCCGTCTTGTCTGGATTGAGTTTCAGTTTATTAGCCCTCATCCAGTCCATTACCGTGCCCAGGCACTGATTCAGAACAGTCACTGCCTCACCTGGTTTTGATGTAAAAGAGAGGTAGAGCTGGGTGTCATCTGGATATCTTCCAGGTAGTTTCAACTTTTCAAAAATATGTCCAAATGTTACCTTTCTACAGAGGAGATAATTAATGGTTGTCACCAGCTAGTGAAGTTCACCATTTTTCTACAGCTTTTCAAATGATATAGAAGATGTCACAACTCAATCATAAAATCTAAAAGTACCCAAAATTGGGAATGTTAATTCAGAAGAATATAAATCCAAACATTTAGTTAGCAAATTTATGAATTTTAAAGCATTTCTCCCATTTGTTGAGCTCTAATACGTGTGCTGTTTATTTGCCTTTTGTATGAATCAGCAAAACTTGAGCTTGCCGAAATTCTCTGAATTCTGTCTTGAATTTCTGTCTTGAAGTCCGTATCAGATTGTGAATGTTGGGGGCGGGGGGGGGGGGGTTCTGCGCAAATTTTCATGTGTACTTTTTCCAAATGCACACATTAATTGTGCACATCTTTGAAATATATGCATTCTTCTCCCATTGATTAAGGGGTATTTTGTGCACATTTCCCAAAAGTACACATTTTTTTCATGTGCATTTTTCAAATGTTGAATACTGTGAAATGCATTTCCCCACCGCAAATACCATTGCACATGGACTTGACTGCAGATTGCATCCAAGTCCGTGTTCAAGCCAGAAGGTGTGAACTTGGTAAATATAATACTGATAAAAAATGAACTGGAATGAATTTCTCATGCATCCCTAACCTTTTGTAATTATACTAACAGGATCATGCAATTGCTGAAAGTAGGGCTGGCCAACACAGCACCAGAAGCCAGATGCTGCCTGGATGGAAGATGTTCAACCGCTTCTGGATGGAGTTGCACTCTCCCTGAAGGATCAAGGCTGTAGCTTGGGGGTCCTCCTGGAACCACGTTTGTCGCTTGAGGCTCAGGTGGCCTCAGTGGCACGGAGTGCCTTCTACTAGCTTTGGTTGGTGGCCCAGCTACGCCCCTATCTGGTCAGGGATAACCTGGCTTCAGTTGTCTATGCTCTGGTAACCTCCAAGTTAGATCACTGCAATACGTTCTACATGGGGCTGCAGTACATGGGGCTCAGAAGCTGCAGCTTGTGCCAAATGCAGTGGCCAGATTAATAACTGGGACTAGAAGGTCCGCACATATAAGACCAACTCTGGCCTGCTTGCACTGGCTGCCTATATGCTTCTGAGCTCAATTCAAGGTTCTGTTTTTCACCTATAAAGTCCAATATGGCTTGGGGCCACAATACCCAATGGCACGCCTCTCCCGAAATTAACCTACCCATATGCTCGTTCAACATCTAAGGTCCTCCTCTGGGTGCCTCCTCCAAGGGAAGCTTGGAAGGCAGCAATGAGGGAGAGGGCCTTCTCAGTGGTGGCCCCCATCTGTGGAACGAGCTTCCCAATCAGGTCTGCCTGGTGTCAACATTGTTATCATTTCAGCATCAGGTTAAGACCTATCTCTTTTCCCAGGCATTTGGCAGCACATGATGAGTTTTAATTGGATGTGTCTTTAGCTGTGACTGACTTCTCAAAGTTGCTTTTAGTTGCATGTTGTTTTCTGTGTGCTTTTATGCAAATGGCTTTTAAACTTTGTATATTGTAGTTTAATGTTTTAACTTCTGTAAGCTACCCAGCATAGAAATGTAAGAAATAGTAGTGGTAGTAGTAGTAGTAGTAGTAGTAATAATAATAATAATAATAATAATAATAATAATAATAATAATAGCAGCAGCAGCCAGGGAACTAGAGCTAACTTTCCAACTTTAGTTCTATGCAAATTGACATAGTTGCCATGGTCTTAATGAATATTTAGCCACAGAATTTATTTAATTTGTTATGTAGCGGTGTTTTGGATTGGTGGCAAAATTAACTTATTCCGAGAAATCAGAAAATGGACACTGAGAATTTAAAAACTATTATGTTCATTTGTCATTGTTTTACATGACATCTGAAAATTATCTGGATTTTTTTACACTTAGTGAAATAATATTTTGACGAATATGTGTAAAACCAGTGGGTTAGATCCAGACTTAATCATGCTTACAGTAGGCCCATTGAAATAAATAAGACTCTAGTTAGTCATGACTACCATATGCCCCACTGATTTCAATGGGTGTACTCAAAGCAATGGGTGTACTCTAAATCTGTACAGTGGGTGCACTCTAAATCGGGATCCAGCCCATAAGGTTTACAGTACGTTTGTTTTTGTTAAAAAATATAAGCTAGGATTACCAGTTCCGTTGACCAGATGGGTTTTCTCTTCTATTCATGTGGTTGTTTCTGTATCATTATGGAACGTTCTTCCACAGTGGAACCCACTGTGATTCTGAGATTTTGGTAGTGATGGCACCCTTCCTTAAAGCTGTTTGAATGCTGAAGAGAAGAAACAAGGACCCTCATGACTTCAGAGGCTAGGACAGAATGAGTCAGTATATTCCTTGGAGTTTGTTGAACTTCCTGGCAGTAGTTCCCCTCACCAGAACAGGTCAGGGCTAGGATCTAGGGATGGATCTGTTGGTATTTGGGATCCCTTCCATGCTAAGTGCATTGAAGTGGGTGGCATAGGAATGTTCTGAGAGTGTTCTTGTGGCCACTGAGCAATTGTTGGAGATAACTGAAACCATACAAGGGTGCTCAGGAGTGTGTGTGTGTGTGTGTGTGTGTGTGTGTGAATGAAGCAACACATCATCTGTGTTGGATGGAATAACAAGTGGATGGAAAAGGCACACACAACTGGTGCTGCGCACAGCGTTGTTCCATTCACACACATATACAAATTGAATTTGATTGCTTTGTGGGGCAGCAGTTCCCTTTCCACTGTGGTCCACATGAATATACCCACACTGCTCATGCTACACTATTGCACAGCTTTTAATACCATTGACAATAAATTGTTAATATTATAGCACTGGCATCTGACATGAAGTCATGAGATTAGCTGCTCATCATCAAGCAACTTTGGACAGAATGATAGCCATTTCTTTCCCACATGCATGACACATTCTTTAAAATATACTATTATTCAGGATTGCTTAACATGTGTATTTTGCTGCATAGCTATAACATCCATGCAGAAATATAGAAGTGTAAATTGTGCACATCACCCTCCATGACAACTGCAGAATTGTCTATCTTGCATATGTATGGCAAAGTGTACTATACATGTGCAATACACTAGCACCAGCAAAATGTACATGCAGCAAAACAGACACTAAGTGAGTGATCCTGTGGCCCCTAGACAGAGTCTGGGGGGCTATAGGATAATTCATATTCCTAGATCTGAGGTTGGAAACAGCACTCTGACCTCAGAGTCAGGAATCCAAGCTCCCTGCCCCTCCCCCTTGCAGCTGGCATGGAGAGAACCACACTGGCTGCCTCTACGAGGTTGCAAAGGCAACCTTGGAGAAGTGGGAAAGTGGGGATGTCGGTGGTTGGGGAGGGAACTGGGGAGGCGGGCTTATGCTGTATCCCAGGTCTCCCCAGCCTCCTTCCCTCCTGGTCTGCAGAGTCCCTGTTAGATGGGTGCAAAAGCCTGTCTAGCCAAAATACATAGCAGGAGAAGCACAGTGGCAAAGATCACCTCCACTGCTCCTCCGGCCCTGCATTGGATGGCTGTAAGCCTCTGAGGTCAGAGGCTTACAGCCATGCTGATAGGAATGCACCCTAAGCCAATCTTCACCCATGATATTATAATCTTAATCCTCATCGTAATAAAGATATCCATGTAGAAAAAATAAAACACCTCGTGTGAATCAGCCTTAAACTCCCAGGCATTTAAATGATATGTTAATATTTTTTCTTCTTTTTCATGTTTTGTTTTGTTTTGTTATGTTATGTTTTATTTGTATATTTTATGTTGTTACTGTAAACCATCCTAGATGCTCCACTGAAGGGCACAGAAATCTTTTAAATAAATCTATAAATAAATGAACAAACTGACACTGTGGTTGAAAAACATTGGCTCATGCATTCTTTTTTTGCCAGGGTCTTCATCACATCCTGCATTTGATTAAGAACAAACTCAGAAGTACTTCGCGAGGAAGGCGACTTCAACTGATTATTCTTAGAACCATTCTGTTCTTTCAAACTGATGAGAGAGAATCACCAGATGTGCATCTAACCTGGCAGAATAACAAGATCACCCCTCTTTGTAGTATATGACTTCTTTGTGGGGGGGGGGAGGGTTATTCATGTTTTCAGAAAAAAGAACAAACATTTTGGAAAGAGTTAGTTAATTATCCCAAATAGAAGAGCAAATACAACCCATTAAGTGTAAGAGCTATTCAAGAGACAGATGGATAAACAAAGCTGTTATTTCCCTTTGGCCTTAATTTGAAATATAATATGGGACTAAATGTGTGCCCTCTTCCAAGTCCCCATAAGATCGAGGGATATTCAAAATGGAAGGCAGCTCAGAAATATGAGGACTTAGCTTTGACTCCTGGGTACTTTTATTCCATTCCAGATATTGATCATCAGAGTTACTATCAAATGTTTGAAGTGCCAGCAGCATGCTTGGCACTGGGAACCAATCTCTTCTCAGGGGAGGCAGTGCTGCCTCTTCATTCCTGAAAACAGATGGGTTTTTCCCCTAATATAATGATCCTCCTCCCCCTGCACCAATGGATACAACTCATACAGTATAAGGAATGTCTTCATATGGTGGAGATGGAAAGGCTGATTTTGTATTGGCAGCATCTCACCAAGCTCTTGAGGAAAGGTTTTCTCTGATCTGAGAACCACTTCAAACACTGTGATTTTTAAGGGCATGTGTAAGATCAGAACATAAGAAGAAATCTGCTGGATCAGACCAAAGACCTACCTAGTCCTGCATTCTGTCCCACAGTGGCCAACTATATGCTTTAGGGAAGCCCACAAGCAAGACATAAGGGCAATAGCACACGCTCACTGTTGCTTTCCAGCAACTGGTGTTCAGAGTAGGGATGAACAAATTTGTCAGTTTCATTTTCTGCCACATGCAAATTATTTAAATTTCATATTCTTTATAACCTGCTTATTAAGAAAATTGCCATCTTATTTTATTATTTATTTAACGACTTTATACCCTACTCTTCAGCATGAAAGGCCCCCAGAATGGCTTACAGATCAATAAAAACAAGAAAGGTATTTGGGTAAGTTCTCATAAAAACACAAATTGAACAAAATTTGGCTGTACCAGCCAAATTCAATAGTCTGTTCCCAGGATGGGGAGGACCATGTAGTATTGCCTGCCATGTAGCTGTAAAAGAAGAAGAGGCTGGTTGAATGCAGCGGGATTCAAACCCAGAGTTTTAGTAGGGATGGGAGAGAAATCCTCCACTGACCCCAGTGAGGCCAGATTCATAGATTCATAGAATCATAGAATCATAGAATCATAGAATAGTAGGGTTGGAAGGGGCCTACAAGGCCATCGAGTCCAACCCCCTGCTAAGTGCAGGAATCCAAGTCAGAGAATCCCTGACAAATGGCTGTCCAGCCTCGTCTTGAAGGCCTCCAGTGTGGGAGAGCCCACCACCTCCCCAGGTAATTGGTTCCATTGTTGTATTGCTCTTACAGTCAGGAAGTTTTTCCTGATGTTCAGCCAGAATCTGGCTTCCTGTAACTTGAGCCCATTATTCCGTGTCCTGCACTCTGGGATGAAAAGATTCTTCAAAAGAATCTGGCCTCCCGGAGTCTGTGGAGAATCGGAAGACCTACCTCCGCCTCCAGGAGGAATCCTCGCCAGCTGGATCCTCCCTGCTGGCCAGCTCCAGAGCGCCAGCTATATGGCTGCCATTGCCATATCGCTGGCTAGGCGGATTGACTGCGGACGCAAATGGCATCCACTATGCCATTTGCATCCCTGTTTTTTCATGCGATAGGCTATGCAAATATTTGCGTAGCCTATCGTGTGAAAAAGCAGGGATGCAAATGCTGTCCAGTATGCCATTTGCAGCCGTCAAGGTCTTAGTTTAAGCTAAATGCAGCCATTTATGGCTGCATTTACCTTAAATTAAGACCTTTACAGCTGCAAATGGCGTAGTGGATGCCATTTGCATCTGCAGTCAATCCGCCCAGCCAGCAATACGGCAATCAATGGTGGCTGTATTGCTGGTGCTCCGGAGCCAGCCGGAGGCTCCGCAGAATTGCTGCGGAGTGGAGCTGGCTGGCTAGGATTCTGGGGGGAGGAACATATTGCCTCCCCCCCCATGGACACCCCCCCAGGACCTGGAGGTAAGCCTTCCACCCATCCCTAGTTTTAAGAGCTAAGCACTGAGAGCTAGGGATATACGAAATGACTTACCTGTTTCGTTTCGTGACATCCACGGTGGGCGGGAGGTCCCTCCCCCCCAAATCCTCACCGACTGGTTCTGCTCCGCAGCAACTCCTTTTTTTTTGCATCCTTTTTTTTCGCCGTGATAGGCTACGTAAACTTGCGTCCCTTTTTTCACCGATTTGCGTCTCTTTTTTTCGCCGTGATAGGCTACATAAATATTTACGTAGCCTATCATGGCAAAAAAAAGGGAACGCAAATGGCGGTGGCTATGGTGGCCGCCATTTGCATTCCTTTTCTTTGCTGTGATAGGCTACGTAAATATTTACGTAGCCTATCACGGCCTCTGGAGGGACACAAATGGCGTCCCTGCATTAGCCATGATAGGCTATGTAAGTATTTCCATAGCCTATCATGGGAAAAATCGTGAAGCGAATGGCAGCTGCAGACGTGGCCACCATTCACAATGCAGCGCGAACGGCACCAGGTAGGTGCTCCATTTCGCACGCCTTTCGCGGGGTGGTGGGGCAGGGGGGGCTTCCTTCTGCCATGGATTTCGGGGGGCTGAATGCACTGGCATTTGGCCTCACTGAGATCCGTGGTGGAATTCTCCGCCATCCCTACTCAGAGCCTTCTGTCTTGATGGACAAATCTGTCAGTCTTGCTCCCACATTCATTTTTTAAAAATTAAAAATCAAGTTCCTTCCATTCTGGTTAATACTAATTTTCAAATTTTGGCAAACACTCATAACAAAACAACCAAGCAAAATTCTCACCCATCCCTAAATCAGAGGCATACTGCCTCTGATTCCAGAAGCAGCATTTAGCCATCATGTCTAGTAGCCACTGATAGCCATGAATCGGTCTAATCTTCTTTTACACTCATCTAAGGGTGCAATCCTATGGATGCTAGACAGCATTTAGACAGCCATAGGATTTTTTGCTTTATAGGAACTGAGCTTGGAGCTGGCGCACTGAGCTCGGTTCTCAGTAATCCGCCCCCCTCCCCCGCCGTATCATAGGACACACAGTTCGTTCCTGGATCTGCGCTTGGAAGAGCAGCACGGAGTGGCCTAAAAGGGGGGTATTCCTGGGGGTAGGGAGGGGAGGGGACCATGGCTGTACTGGCATGATGCTTCCTATGTGCCATCTGGCCTCTCCCCTGCTCTGAGGCACCCCGGTTAGACTGCCAAAATTGGGTGCCTAGCCACAAATGCAGGGCAGCTGAAGTACGAAGGAGAAGATCCCCTCTGCACTGTGCATGCCCTGCATTGGATAGTTGGCTGCCTCCAAGCTTGGAGGTGGCCAACTATCCCCATAGGTAGGGATGTCACAAGCACCTGACTTAGGGTGGTCAGTAAAATCCCCCATGCCTGGCCCCCCAGGCCCCACTCACTGGACTCCAGGGCACTGATGGACCCAGCCGACGAGTGTCCTGGAGCTTAGCGAGCAGCAAGGAACAATCCAGACTTGTCGCTGTGCGCACCTCAAAGGCAAGAGCAGCTGGGGCGTGCATGGCGCCTCCTCCTCCTCCTGCCAGGCTGATTGTCAAGGAAGCTTCCTTGACAGCCAACCAGGCAGGACGGGGCCTCAGCCGGCACTAGGGATGCCATGGGGCCCTCCTGGATGCTCCCCACACTCACCTGGGCCCCGTCCAGTGAGCACCCACCATTTTGCCTACTTGGTTTTTTTTACAAAAAAGGGAGCTTTAAAAAACCATGCATATTTAGATATGTGCACATTTGAGCTGGGAAAGTGTAATCTATGCAATGTTAGAGGCATTATGGAATTGAATCTGTGATTGAAACCATGGAGGGTTCTTGCATGGCCCTTCCATTCCTGCACTTCTTATGTTGATGGGGAAAGCCTGAAGAGAAACTATAACCACATTCAGGTGACTGTGATTGCAGTGCTCCATGCGACTGGAACTCTGGTAGCATAGGGTTCCCTATCAAAATATGGAAAAATTGGGAGTGGAGGGCATGGGGCAGGTGTGTGCATAACTGTGTTCCCTCCAGGGTTGGGTGAATCTGACAATTTTAGTTTCTCTCCATTCTTCATTTTTCCAGTCTTAAATTTGGTTCATTCCAAACTTTGAGAATTTTTCCAATCTTAAGTTTGGTTTGCCCAGAACTTTGAGAAAAAAAGTTTTCATGATAATGTGTACATATTTTTGTGCACATATCTCCTAATAATTGCAATTGCCTAATATACACATTTTCTGCAAGCAATTTTCCTAATGTAATGCATTTTTCCATTATTTTCATGAATATATGCATGTTTGTGTGCACTTTCCTGCAATATCAAAATGCTCGTACACATTTTTTTTTAATTAGATAACTCCATTGCAAAATTAGGCGAAATGTGAATTTCAAAGGATAACTGAAGAAATTAGGTAAGTTCACATTAAAATGCAAACCAAATGAATTTCTGCCCATCCCTAGTCCCCCCACAACTTCAATTTCATAATGCCTGAATAGGGCTCAAATCTATGGAATAGAGAAGAATTAGATTCCATTTAATTTGATTGCTACCATGTCCCTTAACATAAGAGTTGCCCTTGCAGTCATCCTGCCTCCGTATGGAAAGAAAGCATGTGGAAATTTGTCATCCTCATTGTTTGCACAGCAATATAGAAAAAGCTTTGTGGTGTATGTTAAATTAGTCTGTAATAGCAAATACATGTTAAAAGTGACAAAATATGTCTACTGCATACTTGATTTATGAATACACACAATGTTCATCTTTGATATTTCTGGATTGCTGTATAGCTTTATGTACTGCTGCGTTTATACTTGAATTCTGATTAAAACTGCATGAAATATTAATGGGTGGATAGGGAGAGATTAGTTCATTAACTATAAATTAAAAATTGGCATCCATTATTTAGTATGGCAGGTCAGGCTCCTGGTTGATATCATTTATGCTGCTTAAATTAGTATTCCATTTTGCTAGTCCAATGATGCAGGTCAGTCGAGAAGACATGCAATTAGGAGGAAGTTTTAAGATCTTATTTTAGATCATCAAGGCTGACCCTGCTGTATGGCAGTTGTTCATTTCTATGGGGAAGACAGAAAGAAAACAGTTAAAATTCTGCATTTCTGAGTTTTAATTCACCTTCATACTTATCATGGAATTAAAACTCTGTTAAAATGTTTAACTCTTTTTTATTTAGCCCATTTACTGCAGGATGCAAAGTTCGCTTGATCCTGCTTCTACTTTTTGTGTCTACATTAAGCCATACTTGCTTGAATACGATTACCTCAGCATGGTGGATCTTATTCTTGCCTGGGAACAAACTTCAGAAAACCTTTCAACAACACTATCAGCTTGTTGGCCATCATTATTATTTCTGTATTATATGTGGGGAGGGACAGCCCTGAAGGTGAGATTTCATGGTCAGTAAATCCATGGTTCAGCTCAGATGTAAAATAGGTAGGTGGGGGACTATAGGCTCATGACATCCCAGCTCCAATGTCTGGAAATGTAACTGTATTTTATTGGACCAATTCACACAACTTAGGTTGTAATCCTAAGAACTCTTGCCTAGGATTAAATCCCATTGAACTCAGTAGGCTTTACTTCAGTAGACCTATATAGGACTGCACAGTGCATATACGACTGAAGCCCTATTTTAAGGTGTGTACAGGATTGCAGCACTATTGTACTAATGCATGTGGACTGACATGGGGTGGGGGGAGTTGTCCAATGAAGTGATAATTGTTTGATGTTGACATGTCCACATCACAGTTTTTCAACATACGTGGATATTTTATTATATCCCAGCTGACCAGGTTATGGAGATTTTTCATCCTCAAATGAATACATATGAATACATATTGACAGGAGGAAGTGAGTCAGGTTGCATGCTGGCATAATTGCTATTATTCTTTGTTATTCTTGTATATTACACGCACACACACACACAGAATTATATTAGTGTAAATTATATTTTTTGAGGAAGAAACAAAAGTCCCTTACAATAAAAACAAAAACAATCAAAATATCAAGAACAGAGACTAAACACAAAACCACAGCTACAACAAGCAGGAAACGGGCAAAGCCTTATCAGAGCAGCAGCCAAAGTAGTGATAGTGATCTGTCAGCTACCTGCAAAGCTGTGTGTTGGCTGGGAATGATGAGAAATTTGCTCCGTCAAGTTACCTGATTTGTGCCAAAACCTGATATAGCTGATTTGGATCCAAATGCAATTTATAGTCATAAATCTGTACATTTCTGAGCTTGGTATGTGTTCTGTGAAATAAAAACAAAAAGTGTATTCAGCAACATGCACATATTTGAAAAATGCGCAAAGAAAGCTGTATACATCTCTAAAATGCTTACAAACAGACTTTAGTCAATGAGTGCATGTGTCCAAAAATATATTTAAAATGTGTACATTTGAAAAATGTGCACAAAATAAGTACAAATTTCTGTGTGGGAAAAAACCTTCATATGCTGTCTAGGTTTGCCATAGCTTTCCTCCCAAGGAGCAAGTGTCTTTTAATTTCATGGCTACAGTCACCGTCTGCAGTGATCTTGGTTATAAACTGTACCATTACCTTATATGTCTATTTGGACCCTCATAGGATCTAAACTGCCATACCTGGAGTGAAATGCAATAGATTATAACTGCAAGTCTTTTCTAGATTTCCTCAGAAGGTCACACCACCCTTTTGACAAAGTTTCGGTTCTGGGCTCTCATTTGGGAGGCTTTGGCTGGTCTCAGTGTGGGTGCTTTTCATTTTGGTACTCATTCTTTCTCCCACAATTCAGACAGTGCTCAAAAGCTTATAAGCCTTATGTGTGTCCCCTGCTGCTGTCAGGGATGAAGTTTATTTCTGGTTCTGACTGTTCTATTTCTTTTAGGTGGGATGTTACACCATGTGAGATGTCAAGTTGTCATTTGTGGTGACACTTTGGTGTTTTGGGCCAGCAACCAGGCATGCAATTCTTCAATGGGTTCCCAGCTGGGGCTTGGCTTCTTGGCATCCATTGAATGGATGGGATGGCAAGGAATGAGATGGCATCATTTGTTTTTGGCCTTTTTTGAAGAATGACTGGGTTCTCAGCTGCAGGTGTTGCTGGTCCACTTGGGTAGAAATGATTTGGGCCTGTTGAAGGGCAAGGCCCTGATTCTTTAGGCTATCACTGATCTTGCTGAGAACTGGCACTGTTACTAGTCTGCTATTTTTAGCAGGGTGAGGGCATTCTTGACAGGGGAGAGAGATCCCAGATGTCTTGATAGAGCTAGAAGGAAGGCCAACTGGGAGCTACGAGCTGCTCTATCTTGTGGTTTGAGTAATTTCTTGGCCCACCCTGAGATACAGTATGATACGCCTGAACATTTTAGGCTGGATGGTATTCATTTGTCTCTTCAGGGCAGCAATTTATTCTTAGACGGCCTGCAGCATGGCCTGATGGCTACTTTGAAGAGCTCAGTGGGGGAAAAGGGCTAAACTGAGATTTGCCCCTTTACCATGGCAGGGTTGTGTGGGGTTTAAAATGTACCGGCATATCCGGCGAGCACCTAGAGGCACCGTTATGGTGAAAAGTGGTTTCCATGCCTTGTCCTTTGGATTATGGGGCCTGGGGATGGGAAAGGAATGGCATTTGAGGACTGCCCGTTATGAAGCCAAAGCCTTGGGCCTTGGGCACTGTGAACCTGGAGGCCCTCCCTCAGCACAGGATGACAGGCCGGTCTGAAGCCTTAAATCAGCTGCAGGTGGCTAGGGTGCCTCACCCATAAACTTGTTGCAGGAGGAGGTCCTGAAAGGACCCCTGCCTTACAACTTCTCACACAGTTTGTAGGCCTCGTTGCAGACTCAGTTTACCTGTAAATAATTAAATAAAATTGTAGCCCTTAGTTTACTCCGACACCTTTCTTTCAGATGCGTGCGCAATGTACCATTATTTTATATGTCCATTTGAACCCTGATCTGATCAAAACTGCCATAATTTCAGGGAAATACTGCCACATAACTGAAAGTCTTTTCTAGATTTCCTCAGAAGGCCACACCAGCAACCCCTTTTCATCTCAAAGAATTCTTTCTTAGTTCTATCACTTACTGGGATTGCCAAGATGCAATGTAAAGTTTGGAATGTGCAGCATTTATTGAATCATTCCGTGAACATATGGAGAAATGTAATGTTCTTATACAAAAGATAAGATTATCCATGCGTCCCTCTCTCAGTATTTTAAGTAACACAATATGCTCAGAGTTCAACCTGAAGCAATCAGACAGAATCATTGCATCAAAGAAAGGAAGATCAGTATGTTTCAAGACAGCTATTATTTCTCCCAATCAGAAGGATGCTCACAGGAATGTGGCGGAATGTTCTTGAATGCAGCAGTGACTTTGATGTATCAACACATCTCTTTTATTTGATGCTAATTACACTTTGTCCAGCTGTACAATAGAAAGCGTATCAGCAGAAGCAGCATTGCTCATGCATGACCAGTTAATTCTTTCTGCGTCAGCAGGTAGCCTTTGAAATATCCTGGGTACAAAAGGTTAGGACAGTTGTCACTTCATTTGCTGGTAGAACTGTATGCAACATTTCTTGGGTCATGCTGCAGATCCTGCATATGATTATTCATCTAACTCATAAACACATATGTGTTGTCTTCATCATATATAACAGGACAATTGTTTGGATGTCAACGGGCTGTTTTCACAGGAAAAATGTTAAAAAAACAAAAAAAAACAAAACCCACAACCCAGCGCATGGATCATTAGATATAATTCTTCAGCATTCTCACTGTTGTTGTTTTTTTAGCTTATTAATGAACTACCTCTATTACCCATATTTTCTGAATAGCATAAATGTCCAATTACAAGTTCATTTCTAGTTACTGAATAATGGAACATACTAGATAGCAAGTATTTCAGCTAAACGTGTAT
Organism: Heloderma suspectum; assembly: GCF_057233095.1. Classification (NCBI taxonomy): domain Eukaryota; kingdom Metazoa; phylum Chordata; class Lepidosauria; order Squamata; family Helodermatidae; genus Heloderma; species Heloderma suspectum. The sequence continues at coordinate 71,022,514 of NC_139460.1, read as the reverse complement.
CCCTTTCTTAACCTTAATTTAAATGAAATATAAATTTCCATCTATTTTTACAATTATCTGATGGAGGATTAAATTTCCCAATTAGCTTTTACAACTAGCCTCAAGCCATGGCATAAGTCACATCAACAATTAACCAATGTGCTGTTGTTAAAACAGCAGGCCTCTGCCTAGCTATAAGAGGTCTTTCTAACATGATCGTATTGGCTGTTGGGAGTCTTCAAGGGGGAATCGTGTGTGTGTGTGTGTGTTTTAAAATTTTTATCAAAGCTGGTTTGAAGGACAGTCCTGTTCTCAAAAATCGTCATAATGCAACTCCTACATTTTGCATAGAAGCATATAATGTACATACAGTGAGTGTGAAAATATATATACATATCTTATTTAGGTATGTATTGTATTACTCTTATTGTATGGTGAGAAAAAAGATCATGATGACTGTACTAGCAGAATAACATAATGAAAAATTCATATAATAATAATGATGATGGTGATGTAACTCCTGCACAATGCTTTGCCCCCATCTTTTGATAGGGCACTTGGTTGTTGTGAACCTATTACAACAGTCTTCCCTGGAGCTTTTAAAGGCATAATCCAACTATGCATATGGAAGCAATAACAGCAATAATAAATGCCCTCACCCGGCACCAGCTTGTCTGGCTGAAAGGGGGGGGCATTGCGGGCGGGTGGGGTGAGAAGACGTAGGGGCCTCTGATTGGTGCACCCCAGTGGCACCACCATGCAGGGAGGGGCAGGCTGAGCTGCCTTAAACTCAGCTCCCCCTCCCAATCTCAGCTCTCTGGCTCGATGCAGCTAGAGAGAGCTACAGCTCCGCCGGGAAACGATGAGGGACACCCGTCTGCTGGAGACCATCTGCCTGCTCGAGACTTCGTCCCGTTCCAGCCACCTGGTCTCAGCGTGCAAGCAACGCGCCTAAATCACTACCAACAGGCTCGCTTCCGCCCCGGCGCTTGCGGCGGGGGCACACGCTCGGGCGCAGTTCCTTTGAGGCCAGCGCCTCCCCTGCCAGCGGGACCACTGCCGTTGGTGGCAGCGCGCGCTTGGGCACGGCCCCTGCGGCCGCTGGCCCTTGCTGCCCTCCGAGGGCGCCAGTGTTGGCGGGCTGCGCGCCCGCCCCCTCCCTCGCCTCCTCCCTCGCTTCTCCGGCGCCGATGGCTTGGCGCACCTGCCGCGGCTCCAGGGCTGCCGGCACTCACAGCAGGGGCGCTCGTGCCCAGCGCCGCCCCCTCCCTGGCCGCCCTCCTTCGCCTCTCCGGCACTTGTTCTCTGCAGGGGCGCCAGTACTTACAGCGGCGGTACGCCCGCCTTTCACTGCCATCGCTGCCACCACCGCCACTGCCTCCTCCTCCTTCCTCCTCCAGCAGTTGCAACTCACGCCGCCACAACCCCGGAGTCGCCGGCACTCGCAGCAGGTGGGCTTCCTCGTGTGCCAGCGGGACCGCCGGCGTCCGTTACAGCAGTGTGTGCTCCTGTGTGGCGCCTGTTGTTGTCGGCGTTTGCCAGCCCCGGAGGCTGACGGCGCTTACAGCGATGGCGCACCTTCCCCCCCACTTCTTAATTTCCTGCGGGTCTGGCGGCGGCGCGCGCTCGGGCACGGCGCCTGTTGCCCCCGGCGCTTGCTGCCCTGCGTGGGCGCGGCGGCGACACCCTCCTACCTTGGATGCAGTGGCATAGCAACCGGCATCGCAGCAGTAGGTGGCCTTGCCCGGTCGGCAGGCTGCTTGCTGGGCATGCTGCTGCCTGCAGCATGGCAACCGCTGGGCCTGCCCTCGTTTGTCACCCCTGGGCCTTCTCGGGGGGCTTCCACCGCCTGCGCCAGGTTTCTTTGGGCCTCTCGGCCCACAGGTTTGATCTGGTTGGGGGAGGGCAATTGCAGGCTGCCCCCCCCTTTAACAAGCCTTGTGAGGTAGGTGGTTGTATTGCACCCGAAACACTCCCCACGACCTGAGTTCAATCCCAGCAGAAGCCAGGTCTTGGGTAGCTGGCTTGGGTCAACTCAGGTCTGGGGCTAGATCAGTCAACTTAGCCTTCTGAGGTCGATAAATTGAGCACCCAGCTTGCTGGGGGAAAGGTATTCACGACTGGGGTGGGCAATGGCGGACCACCCCGCTTTAGTCTGCCATGAACATGCCTGCGCAGGCGGTGTCCCCCTAGGAGTCAGTAATGTCCCAGTGCTTGCACAACAGGAACCTTTCCTTTCCGGAGGGGAGTCTGCTTGGCAGCCATGTGTTGCCACCTTGAGTTCCACAGTGGGGAGGGGGGAAGAAGGAAAAAAGAAAAAGAAAACAAAACAAAACAAAACAAAACAAAACAAACAAAAAAACCACACCACGGGATATAAACGCATTGAACAAATGCCTCAGGGAAAGGAGGTGGATCCTGGGAATAGGGGGGCTTGGCCTTCTGAGGAACCCCAATGGGCTGGATCTAGCTCCAGACCTGAGGTTTTTTGCATCCCATGCTAGCCTTTCCTCCCGTGTCTCTAAGGGCTGGATGCTCCCAATCTCTTCTGATCTGGGAAACTGGCAGGGTCAGCCCTGATTAGTACTTGGATGGGAGCCCACCTGGGAATCAGGCTTCCTGCATCAAGCTGGGGGTTGGACTCGATGGTCTTGTAGACCCCTTCCAACCCTATGATTCAATGAATTAACTTCCCTGTTCAAGCGGCTCCCTGGGTTGCTGTCTGGGATCCCCCTCTTTCTAACAACATCAGGCCCAAAGAGGGGATGGGGCAGTAGCACAGGTAGAAGCCCTGCGATACCCCCACAAATTGGCCTCTACATAGGCACGATTCTGAGTCAAATCAATGTTGCGGGCCCAGTCTCGGCTTCCATTCTCATGTGTCTGGAAACAGCTGAACATACTCCCTGGACCACCTCTCCTTCCCCCGACTGTGCCCAGGTAAAGCCATGGCAGTCCACCCCAAACAGACATGACAACAGTCGCAATGTTCACTCTTGCTTTCCATTGCAGTGCACCTGGACGCCATTGAGGCCTCCACCTCGCCTTTGCAGGCTCACCATGGCAGCACACCGCCGCTGCAGGCGGTCCACCCTCCTGTGGCATCTCCGTCAGTTGCACTGCAAGCAGCAGCATCTCCCTTGCTCCCAGGGACCAGGACGCGGCTGCCCCGGATATGGGTGAGATGACTGCACCTTGCCTCACTTGTCCAAATGGGCAACCTTCAGGGCTTTGGGGTTGCCGCCTTAGCTTACCTCCCTGGGGTGGCTGTCCCTCCCATTGTCATCTCCCTATATGACGCCCGGGCTGCCTGCAGCTCCGTCAGTCACACCCCATATTAGCCCCAGCCGCTTAATTCAGCGTCTTACAGGGTTCTGCTGGATTAATTCAGGATCCCTCGCCCTGCCCACGCCCGCTTGGGCATCCACGTAAGTGGCATATTAGATCCCTACGCTAATTTGGTGACTTGCAATGCCACCGGGGCTACTCCTTCTCGTAATGGCTTTCACCTGAAGAGGTGTGTAGCTGGCTTATGTCGAGGCCTTCCGCAGGAGGGCTGCCATTGACCCTCCTCTGCGCAGGGACCTGACGGACCTGGACCTTTCGCTCCAATTTTGATTCCTACCCGGCCGTGTTTCGACGACAGATCTGGCAGTGGCCACATTCCCCAGGCTGTCTCCCGCACTGGCCCTCAGCCTATGGCGGGTCCGCTGCTTCAGCACCTTTGTCTGTGCTGGGAATACAACCCCAAAGGCACATACTCCCAGAACCTTACCTTTTCCATCATAAGTGCTCCTTTATAGCAGTCAGCACTCGTGCACCTCTTGTCCAATGCCTGGGGATGGTAGGGTCCCCCTTGAAAGGCCGAGGCAATAGGAAGCCCAGGGGCAGGCTACAGCTCCCCCCGGTGGGCCCATGCCTGGTTAGGTTGGCGCTGCTACTCCAGCTTTAAAACGCTACCCCAACAAGGGGAACGCGTTTAACTTGGAACATGTTTTCATGCTAGGTTCTAGGACCCCTCCCCCTTTGTCTAGGTCAACATAGGCCATCCTTACCTCGTAAGCAACATTTCCTCTCACCAGGTATCGACAGGTTCGTGAGAGGTTTAACAAGGCAGTACTGGCAGAAGGGTTATAGCCCCCCCCCTTTTTTCCACACCCTGATATCTAATCTAGGGATTTCCCTTCTCGGAATGGTACCCAGGAAATCCTCTAGGGTGCTTATCCGATTCCTAACCTCTCTTCCCTGAGGGCCAGTTTGTTAATCACGAGATCCCTGATCATCAGTGCTCAGTGCGATACACCTTGTCGATGTGGCAGTTGTCTTGGTTTGGGATCCTGGCCACGGGTCCCTGAGGGGCATATCCTACATGGAGTCCAAAGATGGTGGTCAACGTTCTGACCTAACGCAAGTATTGCTTCCCTTTCCTTTTACCTCGGTGTCCCTTAGCTCACAAAGGCTGAGGGCCTGTTTCCCACATCAACCAATAAATAAATTGGTAAAGCCAATTTGATACCCTTAGGCGTTATTGTCACCTCACTCAGGACAACTTTTAGGTCATTTGAGCACAGCTTCAAGCAGTTATAGATCTTCCTAGGGTTTTCCTTCGGGGGGCCATGCAAGATATTGTAGGGCATCTTCTTTTCACAGTTAGGGTAGCGGCCCCTGACCGTGCCTTCTCGTGCCGGCTCAGTTTGGGCAGTGCAAGGACTGCGGCTTCCGCACCATTGAACCAGGGTCATTTCCGCTGTGTGCACGTATCCATGGGCATGGCTTCAACTTGGTAGGGCTTTAATGGCACCTCCTTACGGAGGCGTGAGCTGCTCTTAAAAGCCGGACTGCGGATTCACGTGGTTCCGCCGCTACTCCAGGGGGTTTCAGACTCTTAGGGCAGGTCCGATTGTGCGGTGGGTAGTGGCCTGTAGAGTGGAGGCTGCCGCCTCCAAGCACATTTTGGATGACCTTATAGCCAAGTCAGTACCCCCCCCCCTTCGGTATGACAACGTGACCACGTTATTCACTCTCCGTCCTTCTGAAATCGGAGGGTCACGTTATGTGTCAGTCTGTTCGCGCTCCAGTGTCAGTGTTACAACAGCCGGTTCTGGGCCCGCCATGTGCCGGGTTAGGCAAACCCAATTGTCGATGCTTTGTCATGAAATCAGGTCAACAACTTCCGGGCCTTAGTCCTGGGGGTGCGCCCATTCCCAGATCCCATCCTTGCAGTACTATGGGAGACTGGGAGTCTGAAGCCAGGCATGCCATCCTGCATTCCATGGCACCTGTATAGGAGCTGCCTGCGTCAGAGCAGGTGTGGTGTGCCGCGCATTAGGCAAAGCTTCAGCGATAGGATTCATGGCCATTACCTATAGATCATTGGCCGCAATTTTGCACCTCCTTAAGGTACAACAGACTATCTGGGACTGGGACCATAAGTCGCAAGCTGGCCATTTAGCCTTCCGGCCCACAACGGTGGGATTCACTGACTCCATGTCAGATTTTTGGGTTCGGTGTGCAATATAGGGTTGAGCACAGATGTTGCCTGCTTTAGTAAATTAGCCACCCTCTCTCTCCGGATACCCCTTTCGGGCTCTGGGGTAATGGCCCTCCATTTGAGCCTTCCAGTAAGATGGTAGGGTCCCCCTTGAAAGGCCGAGGCAATAGGAAGCCCAGGGGCAGGCTACAGCTCCCCCCAGTGGGCCCATGCCTGGTTAGGTTGGCGCCGCTACTCCAACCAACGCCGCTACCCTGTTCCACGTAGCAGCCTTAATGGCCTTCTTCAACCCCCCCCCCCCTTAGGAATTCAGGGTTGGTCTGGGCTCCCAAGACCGATTTGTCCCGGAGGGCCTTGATATGCTTCAAAGTACAGGTCTGGCCCAATGTAACCCATTTACCTAATTGGTGATCAAACTGATCGGTATGGCATGGGCACGGCAGCGGCCCACATCCAAACGTAAGTCAATGGGTTTTGCCCCGTTGGCACCTTATGGGTTTTATGGAATGCCACGGGTCTGAGGAGGGGCCTCGGTTTTATCACTTCAATGGCTCACTGTTGACATAAAGGCAATTTTGCCAGTTTCTACATTAGCTCTACCCCGCTAGGCCTAGGTAATTTACAGTTCAGAACCCACTATTGTTACATTGAAGCAGTCTCCATGGTAAGCCGCTGGAGGTTTCTCTCTCAGGCATGTTATGGCATTTCAAAAATGGGACTTCACAGCATTCTGGCCTGCGTTCACGAGTTGTCCGCTTCTTCCTGATACAATTTTTGCTTTGCTTGCCCTAATGTGCTTATTCCTTAGACCAGCAGACTCATTGTACGCCGGTACGGGTGCTCTTACATGGGCTCGTTATGATGTCTGGAGTTGCATGAAGGGCTTGTATGTCATCTTCAGACTTCAGCTTCTGCCACCCCATCACATTAAGATCCAGTGGCTTCACAGACGTGGCATACGGTGGGAGTCCCCTCCTCACTCGGTTCCACCAAAGTTTGTCAATCTTCCTCCTCAGGTCCAGGTGCTGCACATTGAGAGGAATGACTTCGGCTGTAAGCCAGGCGAGGACCTGATCGAACAGGCCTTGGTTGAGATGCAGGTGGTCCGGCATACCTGGCCGGAAGTAGCCTATTGCAGCCCTCAATGCTCCCATGGATCAATGGGAAGGAATGGAATGACGTTGCCAGCGGCAGGGCACGTCCGAAAGTGCACCAAGAAATGGCTTATGGCCTATGCGAATGAGGCGGTGGATGCTCCACCCGCCAGGGAATTCTGTGGACAAGGAGGGAGCGTTACAGGAAGGACGGTGTCCGCCTGTCTCATGTAGTGAATAACATATTTCTGTCTGATCTACAAAGGGGCCTGCGGGAAGTTGTTCTGCGCAGGTGGGGGGAGTTTCACAAGCTCTAGGCTTGTGACTCCTGTGGCGGCTAGGACGGGCAAAAATAGGAAAGTAGGGATGGTGTGCATGCAGAGGCACCTTATGGTGACAGGTGACGCCTGAGGCCCCCCGAACGGGTTGTGCGGCTCGGCGGGGGGATAAGGGTTGCCTGGGAGACCAACCCTACTCACTCACCCAGGTGTTGTGCGGCACCGGGTCGGGGGTGACACCGGAAGGTCTACCTCCCCCAGAAGGGGCAGTCTGGAGGGATGGCAAGATCACCGCCACCCCTCAGGCTGGGTGTGTTTTCGCCCAAGAAGTGCCAGCTAGCCGCTGACACAGTTAGATGCCCGTCCTAGTTACCCCTTTGCAGCTATTTCAATAAATGTGGCCAAATTTTCAACCCAAGCTTGTTGTCTGCGTCTTCTTTAACCCATCTCCACTCACAATTGCTAAAATGTTTATTTAAAACATTGATAAAAACAGTAAAAGCAATACAACACCATAATTAACAAACATAATTAACAAATGGTTGATACAAACTATTTATTAGAAGTAGACTGAGGGAGACCTGTTAGGCTCTTTGTATTTTGAGATGATGATGACTTGAACCTGTTGAAGGAAAGTAAGCACGCTGGCTAATTAATTAATTTGGTAACTGATATGATATATTCCCAGTTTTTGTGCTATTCTTTTCTGCACATTTATCAAACATCACTTCTTTCCCTTAATAACATGTTGAAATTGCAGTGCATTAAAAAAAAAAACCCTGATGACTGTCAGTCCCAAATTGCTTTCAGGGTGTGGTAGGATTTGAATAATATCTTCCATTCTGACATAAATTCAAAGAATACCATTGCCAGAATAATTTCATAATTCTTAGATTTCTTTGGTGATAAGAAATAAAATGTTCTTTGTTATCCTTACCTTTTCTTTTCCTTCCTTCCTTCCTTCCTTCCTTCCTTTCTTTCTTTCTTTCTTTCTTTCTTTCTTTCTCCTCTTGCTTTTCTTCCTTGATTTCCATCTTTTTAATATATGAGATCACTTGTCATTCCTCAGCTTCTTACTCATAGAAGAGGGTAATTTATATGTTTAAGATTATTTTGGGAGTGTAGGAAATAATGGGTGAGGACAGAGAATAGTAAAGCTCTCTGTTCTAAAGAATTTGTGTCTCTTCTCTTGTTTTCTGTGTTTTACTTCATATGGTCATAAACAAAATAAACATGACAGAATATGCAGTATTTAGTTACGAGTATCCTGGGAAGAATCGTGGATAATTATAGCCAACTGTACTTACATCTAAACAAAACTAATTTTATTTTATACTGATCTTCAGAAAGGAATCCCAATTATGGCAGTGCTAATAGTTCTGCTAATTGCTCAAGTGCCGCTATGAGCACAACAAAACTCAGACCAAAAAAGCAACTTAAATTTACAGATTAAATGGTCATACACACTGAACGAAATTTAACTGGAAATTAATGTACAAACTAAACAGAACCTTTCTCCACAAGAAGCGATTCAAGCCTCCATGCAGCCAAAATAAGCACAGAATGTCTTATCTAATGATACAAATAAATGCTGTCTAAATATACTCAGAAATGCCAATGTTGTATTCCTATGAGGTACTTATGAAGGAGTAAGCCCCTTTGGAGTGGGTTTACTTCTGAGTAAACATGCATAGGATTGATCTAGAAGTGCAATTGTTCTGCGACAGCATACAAAATAAAAGATTATGCTCTTGGTCGTAGTTATTTGCAGCGTCAATTAATGCAAAAGAAAAGACAGTACCAATGATACTGCAGTCAGTACATCACTATTCATTTTCAACAAACACACAAATATAAATAAATCAATAAAAGAATAAACATGCTTTTAAATTACTGTTATTCCTTTTTGTAGATAGAGTTGCAGTGAATCTCTTGGCCTGGATCAAAAGGCTGAATTGTAGATAATCCTTCAGAGTAGCACACCCAGAGAAGAACAGCCATTCCCCAACTATAAGTAGAATGGGCTGTCTTCTTTCTAGTTGGCTTAAGCTTCCCTGCTGCCCTGATAAATGGAAAGCTGCAAGTAAGCTGGTGACCAGCCAGATGGGTGATTAATACATTTAATAATAAATAAATAAATAAATAAAAGCTGCAAGTATTGCTGTGAAATGTATCAGCAGTCTTGCATGATAAGTAGAAGTTTCAGTAGTGTCGTGATTTTACTGTTTTTCTGCTTATTATTTTTCTGCTTATTTTCTACTGTCAAATGTCACTTGCATAAAGCATGCCCGCTTGCCTACCTTTGCCAAAGTGTGTGGGCTGGGGTGGGCATACACACTACACTATGCCAGCATGGCTGCAGGGCCAGAAGGCCTACTTAAGCTCATTTCGTCCTTTTCAGCCATCTTTCATTGGCTTCCACCATCCTTCCTTCAAGACACAGTGACCTAGTTCACACGACATGACAGCCCACTGTGGCTTAATTTAGCTGCAGAGGCTGTCATGTCATTCCAGGCACCTGCAGCCACCCTTGTTGCATGGTGACTGCAGGTGCCCCTGTTTGTCATGGGTTGCTGTGTTGTGCAAACCCAGTGCAGTGGATGGTCTGAAGGGATAGACAACCTTCAATTAATCCTAAAACAAGCTATGGGTTATTTGATGCTGGGTTCACACACATGGCTTGCATATTAAAAGTGGTGGCCAGCACACTCCGCTAAGCCCAATGGGGGAATTATCCCATGGTGGCTTAGTGTTACATGCAAATAGCCCCAGTGTAAGGTTATCTGCAAATAAGTTGAATCTCGATGTGGCTCCAGAGTTGATAACTAAAGCTCTGCATATGTTAGAGTTGCAAATCTTGTTGTAAGTAAATTAATAAATTGTGTTTCTAGTTTACCCATAGCTCCATATCCTCCTGTCACATTATTCCAGTATGTACATGCAACATTTGTCTTTAGGCTGAAGGATACCTTTTGGAGTATCCTACTTACTGTTTTTTCTCTAGAGATGCTTTTGAGATTCTCCTCACTTGAATTTCCCCCAGATTTTGGAGTTTTCAAATTATCTGGTTTTATTTCATGGAACCACTGCATTAGGAATACCTCATCTTGAAAATAATTTAGAATTTTACACTAAGCATACTACACTCAGAGTGTACCATAGCATTCCATTCTTTCGTGTTTTTCCTTCCCCCTTGTACATTACAGACTATGTGTGCATTGATAAACTACTTCAAAAAAAAAAGCAACCCTTATACAATTGTAAATATTCAAAAAATGCATGGGAACACATGTACACATCAGTTGTTGTTGTTGTTCAGTCGTTCAGTCGTGTCCGACTCTTCGTGACCCCATGGACCATAGCACGCCAGGCCTTCCTGTCCTGCGCTCTCTCCCGGAGCGTGCTCAAGTTCATATTCATTGCATCCGTGATGCTATCTAGCCATCTCATCCTCTGCCGTCCCCTTCTCCTTTTGCCTTCAATCTTTCTCAGCATCAGGGTCTTTTCCAGGGAGTTTTCTCTTCGCTTTAGGTGGCCAAAATATTGGAGCTTCAGCTTCATTATCTGTCCTTCCAATGAGCAGTCAGGGTTGATTTCCTTTAGGATGGACTGATTTGACCTCCTTGCAGTCTCGTAAGAGTCTTCTCCAGCACCACAGTTCGAAAGCATCAATTCTTCGGCGCTCAGCCTTCCTTATAGTCCAGCTCTCACAGTCATACATTACTACTGGGAAAACCATAGCTTTGATTAGACGGACCTTTGTCGGCAAGGTGATGTCTCTGCTTCTTACTATGCTGTCTAGGTTGGCCATAGCTTTCCTCCCAAGGAGCAAGCGTCTTTTAATTTCATGGCTACAGTCACTGTCTGCGGTGATCTTGGAGCCCAAGAAAGTAAAATCTGTCACTGCTTCCATTTCTTCCTCTTCTATATGCCAGGAAGTGATGGGGCCAGATGCCATGATCTTCATTTTGTTAATGTTGAGTTTCAAACCAGCTTTTGCACTCTCCTCTTTCACCCTCAACAAGAGGCTCTTTAGATCCTCTTCGCTTTCTGCCATTAGGGTGGTATCGTCTGCATATCGGAGGTTGTTGATAATTCTCCCAGCAATCTTAATTCCGACCTCTGATTCATCCAACCCGGCATTTCTCATGATGTACTCTGCATATAAGTTAAATAAGCAGGGCGACAATATGCAGCCTTGTCGTACTCCTTTCCCAATTTGGAACCAATCGGTTGTTCCATGTCTGGTTCTTACTGTTGCTTCTTGACCCTCGTACAGGTTTCTCAGGAGACAGGTAAGGTGGTCTGGTACTCCCATCACTTTAAGAATTTGCCACAGTTTGTTGTGATCCACACAATCAAAGGCTTTAGCGTAGTCAATGAAGCAGAAATAGACGTTTTTCTGGAATTCTCTTGTTTAGAATGGAATTCAAAACAAGCCACGGTGGTTTGTTTAAATCACTGGTAAATGCCAGTGGATGCTGGCGCGTGCTGTGTCATTAGCCTAATCACCTGCCTGGGCATGGCTTGTCATGTCATCCAAACCTGGGTGGCATGCCATATTTAAGTTACAGTGGCTTGTTGGATTGTGCAAACCAGCCCACATATCCTCCACCCTGTGATATTTGTTATTATTATACTTGGATCCCACTCTTCCTTTAGAAACCTGAGAGTAGCTTACATGGAACTCATTGCAGCTGCAGTCAAGAGCTGTGGTAGCCTGTGCTTATTTTAAAAATCTACTACTATCACTTTGGTTTGGCTTATTACTAGACATCTAATAAATGCCAAGTAAATTTGCACAATTCTCAGCCACTCTTTTGACTAAGTTCCATTGTCCTGGAAACTTTGTTACAGATACACATTATGTACTCTTGTATATCTTCATTATGATATTCTTTCTATTTTCTGGAAAATCTACCACATTAAAATAAAATTAATTGATTTCAGAAACTGATTCTGAAAGCCTTCAGTAGTGGGTGAGACTATTAAGTCACCCCCTTTCAAATCTGGAAAATCATCTGAGATTACTACCTAAGTGACCTACTGCAAGAATAGGCTGCCACATTCTATTCATGAGAATTCCAAAGTCCCCATCTTTTATGTTCTTTACTGCTTGAAATTTTTACTTACCTGTTGTACATACCTAATTCTGAATGAATTATTAAAATGTGGGTCTCTGGTATCTGATATCATTCTAAATTACCCATTAAGGTAGGAGTCTCTGTCCCTGTCATCCTATTTCAGTGCACAGATACATCATTCATACATTAGGCTATGTAATAGAGTGATTCCTACATATAGTGTGATCCACTGGGAAAACATAACCATTAATCAAGTGGTACCTTACTATGGGGTGCATGAAATTACTTGGTAAACTGATGCCTGTATTGTCCTGCTAAGCGGTAAAGGGATTTCCTATTATTATCTTGCTTCAGGTGCAAAATGTGGTAAGATTTTTCTCCCTGTTTGGCATGACAGCACAAGCTACCAGCTTGCATTTGATTTTATGCACACTATATGAACTTGTTGTTGTTGTTGTTCAGTCGTTCAGTCGTGTCCGACTCTTCGTGACCCCATGGACCATAGCATGCCAGGCCTTCCTGTCCTGCGCTCTCTCCCGGAGCGTGCTCAAGTTCATATTCATTGCATCCGTGATGCTATCTAGCCATCTCATCCTCTGCCGTCCCCTTCTCCTTTTGCCTTCAGTCTTTCCCAGCATCAGGGTCTTTTCCAGGGAGTTTTCTCTTCGCATTAGGTGGCCAAAATATTGGCGCTTCAGCTTCAGTATCTGTCCTTCCAATGAGCACTCAGGGTTGATTTCCTTTAGGATGGACTGATTTGACCTCCTTGCAGTCCAGGGGACTCGTAAGAGTTTTCTCCAGCACCACAGTTCGAAAGCATCAATTCTTCGGCACTCAGCCTTCCTTATAGTCCAGCTCTCACAGCCATACATTACTACTGGGAAAACCATAGCTTTGATTAGACGGACCTTTGTCGGCAAGGTGATGTCTCTGCTTCTTACTATGCTGTCTAGGTTTGCCACAGCTTTCCTCCCAAGGAGCAAGCGTCTTTTAATTTCAGGGCTACAGTCACCGTCTGCGGTGATCTTGGAGCCCAAGAAAGTAAAATCTGTCACTGCTTCCATTTCTTCCCCTTCTATATTGCAGGAAGTGATGGGGCCAGATGCCATGATCTTCGTTTTTTTAATGTTGAGTTTCAAACCAGCTTTTGCACTCTCCTCTTTCACCCTCAACAAGAGGCTCTTGAGATCCTCTTTGCTTTCTGCCATTAGGGTGGTATCGTCTGCATATCGGAGGTTGTTGATAATTCTCCCGGCAATCTTAATTCTGACCTCTGATTCATCCAACCCGGCATTTCTCATGATGTACTCTGCATATAAGTTAAATAAGCAGGGTGACAATATGCAGCCTTGTCGTACTCCTTTCCCAATTTGGAACCAATCGGTTGTTCCATGTCTGGTTCTTACTGTTGCTTCTTGACCCTCGTACAGGTTTCTCAGGAGACAGGTAAGGTGGTCTGGTACTCCCATCACTTTAAGAATTTGCCACAGTTTGTTGTGATCCACACAATCAAAGGCTTTAGCGTAGACAATGAAGCAGAAATAGACGTTTTTCTGGAATTCTCTTGCTTTCTCCATGATGCAGCGAATGTTGGCGATTTGATCTCTAGTTCCTCTGCCTCTTCGAAACCCAGCTTGTACTTCCGGTAGTTCTCGGTTCGCATACTGCTCAAGCCTAGCTTGTAGGATTTTGAGCATCACCTTGCTGGCATGTGAAATGAGCGCAATTGTGCGGTAGTTTGAACACTCTTTGGCATTGCCCTTCTTTGGAATTGGAATGTAAACTGACCTTTTCCAGTCTTGTGGCCACTGTTGAGTGTTCCAGATTTGTTGACATATTGAATGCAGCACTTTAACAGCATCATCTTTTAGGATTTTAAATAGCTCGGCTGGAATACTGTCATCTCCGCTAGCTTTGTTGTTACTAATGCTTCCTAAGGCCCACTTGACTTCACTCTCGAGGATGTCCGGCTCAAGTTCAGTGACCGCACTATCATGGCTATCAGGGACATTCAGATCTTTCCTGTATAGTTCTTCTGTGTATTCTTGCCACCTCTTCTTAATCTCATCTGCTTCTGTTAGGTCCCTGCCTTCTTTGTCCTTTATCATGCCCGTCTTTGCACAAAACGTTCCCTTGAGATCTCCAATTTTCTTGAAGAGATCTCTAGTCTTTCCCATTCTGTTGTTTTCCTCGATTTCTTTGCATTGTTCATTTAAGAAGGCCTTCTTGTCTCTCCTTGCTATTCTCTGGAACTCTGCGTTCAGTTGGGTATATCTTCCCCTTTCTCCCTTGCTTTTCACTTCCCTTCTTTCCTCAGCTTGTCAAAGGGGAAGATATATCCAACTGACTGCAGAGTTCCAGAGAACAGCAAGGAGAGACAAGAAGGCCTTCTTAAATGAACAATGCAAAGAAATCGAGGAAAACAACAGAATGGGAAAGACTAGAGACCTCTTCAAGAAAATCAGAGCTATCAAGGGAACGTTTTGTGCTGTAGTAGCCATATTTAAGGCCAGACTGAGTGGTCTTATATTTCTGCTAAGTTAGTATAGTTTAGCAAAAGATCAGCAATGTAGAAACTACCCTTGTCAGCAAGCTGGATTGCACAACCTAGTCATGCCTTTAACATTTTGCTTACTGCAGGCTGTAACCATGTCTTAAGATGGAACATCCTGTGGCCCACTTCCTGTACTGTAAACAACTGTGCTAACTGCAAAACCACGAAAGAGGGGACGGGAGAAAGGGTCGCATGTATGTCATCATTACTATAAAAGAAATGTGTAACCATAGTTCAGGGCTTTTGGCTCTTTGGAAAAGATTCCAGCCTCAAGCCCGCGCGTTAAATAAAGAAGTTCTCATTTTCCTTCACTCCGTGGTCTCTCTGACTTTGATTTCTGCTACATAAATGGTGCCGTGACTCGGATGTGGCAGGCTCTAAGCCAGATAGGTGGCACTTGCCTGCTCTTTTTTGCCGCACCAGGAGGGAGACCTCGGCGCACATTTTCCCTTCTTGGCGCCACCGACCTTTTTGTCGGGTGAACGGGAGACCGCTTGCGCCGGGATCTCCTGAACGGCTGTGAGCATCAAGGGAACCCCGGCGAGCGAAGAAAGGAACTTGAGCCCTGCCTGTATCGCAGCTGAAATTGCGTTGAAACCCACATTGGAAGCCTTCAGGAGAAAGGCAAGTATATGGGAAAAAGAGGGCCCCGCCTTTAGGGAGAAAGGCCACTGGGCAGAAAAAAAGAGGGCCCCGCCTTGTGAAGAAGGTCAGTGTTAGTATACGTATACGAAAAGAACCTACTCCTTGCGAGTAGAAGGGGGGCCTGATCACACCCCCGAGTGGGCGCCAGTACCCAGCACGCCAGTACTCAGTAGGAAGCTGAGGAAGCTGGGGAAGCCATTTTCCGCTCTGGTAAAAAGTGGGAAAAGTGGGTGGCAGGGACATATGGATGTAGTGGAGAGAATGATGATTGTGTGAGTGGCTACTGTGGTTTCTGAAGCATACCGTTGACCGTCCGGGTGCCCAGGCCAGTAGCAAAGTGCGTGGTGTATAAAATCCTCTTGTGTCGGCCAGTGAGACCCCTTACTCACTAACCAATCCCCATTCCCTAATTGTGTCTGTCTTCAATTTAGGAGGGAGGTTATGGGTGGAGGGGGAAGCAAACCTTGCACCCCCTTGGGATGTATGTTAAAGAATTTTAAGAAGGGTTTCAGTGGAGATTATGGTGACCCCCCCATGAATCCACAATGGTTGCGAACCTTGTGTGAAGTAGAGTGGCCATCTTTTGGTGTGGGATGGCCCACTGAAGGCTCTTTAGATCTTAGTTCAATTAGTTGTGTATATGCCATTGTGGTAGGGGAGCCTGGGCATCCAGACCAATTTCCCTACATTGAATCATGGGATTCTGTGGTCCGCACCTCTCCCCCCTGGCTTAAGAAATGCTTAGAAACCCAGGCCAGAATTTTAGTGCTTAGAAAGGAAAAGATAGCCAAAAAAATGCAACCAGTGTTAGACGCCCCAAATGAAGACTTAACAGAGCTAACGGCGTTACCACCCGCCTATGCCCCGCTCCCACCGCGGGCCCATGTCACCGTGAGGCCGCCGTGCCAAAACACAGGAGTCCCTGAGCCTATGTCGACTCCCCGGCCCCCCGCAGAAACCGTATCATAGCCCTCCTGGAGAGTATTTAGAACGCCTCTTAGATGCATACCGCCAGTATACCCCCCTCGACCCTGAAGCCCCAGATAACCTGAAGGTAGTCAACATGGCTTTTGTAGCCCAAAGTTACAAAGACATCCGGAAAAAGCTTCAAAAGTTGACTGCGTTTGCAGGAAAAAATTTGACAGAACTTTTAGAAGTTGCTCAGAAAGTGTATGTGAATCGAGATCAAGAAGAAAAGAAAGAGAAAGAGAAGAGAATGGTTAAAAAGGCAGAACTGCTAGCTGCGGCACTAGTAGGGCCACAAATCAGAGAAAGAGGCAGAGGAAGAGGCAGAGGGCAAAGAGGACGTGGACGAGGAAGAAGAGAACTTTTGAGGAGAAATCAGTGTGCACAGTGTGGAAAAGATGGACATTGGTGGCGTGAGTGTCAAGGTGGACCATCAATGTACCAAGAAGGGAATCAAGGAGAATACCAAGGGCGAGCAGGGGGGCAGCCAAGCTGGCAACCTAATAATTGGCAGAGGCAAGGAGAGTCCATAGAGAGATATGAGATGAATCCTTTCACAGGGATGGCCGCGACAGAAAGTCTCGAATAGGACAGACCGGGCCCCCTTCATCTTGGCCCCGGGGAGCCCTTGGTCACCGCCACTGTAGGGGGCTGAAATATTAATTTTATGATAGACACCGGAGCGGCCTCCTCTGTAATAACCTACCCAGTGGCACTCCTCACCCATCAAAAGGTACGAGTAGTAGGGGCGACTGGAGTAGTAGAGGAAAGGCATTTGTTACAACAAAGGACTTGTCAGCTTGGGAGCCACATAGTAAAGCATCAGTTTTTATATCTGCCCGAGTGTCCAATGCCATTATTAGGACGAGATTTGTTATCAGAATTAAGGGCCCAAATATCCTTTGAAGAAGACGGAACAGCAGCTGTAGCCTTTCGGCAGCCTCAGAAGGGCAAGCTCTTGACACTCACTTATCCGCAAGAGGAAGAGTGGAGATTACATTGGACCATGCCAGTACTCGATGAAGAGCCATGGCAAGCCTTTCAGGTGCCCGGAGTATGGGCGGAAGATAACCCTCCAGGAATGGCCAGATGTGTGCCTCCAGTTGTAGTTGAGTTAAAACCAGGAGCAATACCAGTACATGTGCGACAGTATCCACTGCCATGCCAAGCGATACTAGGAATACAGAAGCACCTAGATCGTCTACTAAAATATGGGATACTCCGAGAATGTCAGTCACCGTGGAATACACCCCTCCTGCCAGTGAAGAAGCCCGGCACTGAAGAATACCGTCCAGTGCAAGACCTGAGGTTGGTCAACCAAGCAACCGTGACAATACATCCAGTCGTCCCAAATCCCTATGTTTTGCTAGGATTAATTCCATCTGAAGTTACTCATTTTACTATTTTAGACCTGAAAGATGCTTTCTTCTGCATCCGACTGGCCCCCACAAGTCAAGCTATCTTTACATTTCAGTGGGAAGATCAACTGACAGGGAGAAAAACTCAATTAACTTGGTGTCGTTTACCACAAGGTTTTAAAAATTCCTCTACGCTGTTTGGGACTGCCCTAAGTCAAGACCTTCAAAATTTCCATTCGGAACCGGGAAAAAGAGTTCTGTTGCAGTACGTAGATGATTTGCTTCTTGCAGCATCATCAGAACTTGAGTGTTGGCAAGGGACATGAGAACTGTTACACCTTCTGTGGGAACGCGGATACAAAGTGTCCCGGAAAAAAGCGCAGCTATGTAAAACCCAGGTGCGGTATCTAGGGTTTATAGTGTCTCCACGTCAGCGAGAATCGGGCCCTGAACAAAAAGAGACTGTGTGTGCCTTGCCTGAGCCGGCCACTAGAAAACAAGTGCGAGAGTTTCTGGGGGCCGCCGGATTCTGTAGAATTTGGATTCCTAACTTCGCTGTTATGTGCAAGCCTTTGTATGAAGCTACTAAGGGCCCCGAGACGGCACCGTTTCAGTGGGAAGAGTCCCAGAAAAGAGCTTTCAAAAATATTAAAACAGCACTACTCCAAGCGCCAGCTCTAGGACTGCCTGATGTGACTAAGCCTTTTCTACTGTATGTGCACGAGCGAGACAATGTAGCTGAAGGAGTACTAACACAGCAGCTAGGCTCCTGGCAGTGACCTGTTGCATATTTATCCAAGCAATTAGACCCGGTCGCAAAAGGCTGGCCAGCATGCCTAAAGGCCATTGCAGCAACAGCCCTCTTAGTCCAAGAAGCAGATAAGTTATCAATGGGACAGGAATTAACTGTTCGAGTTCCACATGCAGTACTCACCCTAATGGAATACAAGGGCAATTATTGGTTCACCAATGAGCGCATGACCAAATACCAAGCCATGCTCTGTGAGAACCCGTGTATCAAGTTAGAAGTGTCATCCAACTTAAATCCAGCTACGTTACTACCAATAGCACCAGGAAGTCAGCCCGAACACGACTGTATCAAAACTATGGATGAAGTTTACTCCAGCCGTCCAGACTTGCGTGATAGCCCTTGGCCACACCCAGATATCACTTATTTTACTGATGGAAGCAGTTTTGTCCAAAATGGAAAAAGATATGCCGGCTACGCAATAGTAACAAACGACAAAGTCATTGAGGCCAATCCCTTGCCTGTAGGAACCTCAGCCCAAAGAGCAGAATTAATTGCTCTTATTCGAACTCTAACATTAGCCGCTAGACTTACCGTCAATATTTACACGGACTCCAAGTATGCCTTCACTACCCTCCATGCCCATGGAGCATTGTATCGTGAAATAGGATTAATAAATTCAGTTGGCCAAGGTCTCAAGAACGTTGCAGAAATATTTGCTTTATTAGATGCTGTATGGCACCCTAAACAAGTGGCGGTAATGCATTGCCGCGGACATCAAAAAGGGACCAGTGATGTAGCAAAAGGAAATAGATGGGCGGATCAAGTAGCAAAACAAGCTGCCCTTCAAAAGGGACAAAATACAGACAGAGAAGAAGTGACGGTCATAGCAACTCCGCTGTTCCAAGTCAACTTGGCGGATATGTGTCCAGCATATACTCCAGAAGAAGATCAGATGGCTGTTAATTCCCTCCAAGCTAAAAAAACAGCCAAGAAGTGGTGGGAGTTGCCAGATGGACGAATCTATGTACCTCATCGGCTCGCTTGGAGTATTGTACAAATGGCACACAAAGCTACCCATCTAGGGAAAAGTGCCCTGGCAGCATTGCTACAGAAGCAAGTTTACATCAATGGCATGCACGGCCTTGCCAATTCAGCATCTGCGCGGTGTGTAGAATGTTCCAAAAATAATCCAAGACAAGGAAAAGGGCCTCCACCAGGAATTCAGCAATATGGTTCTCTCCCATTTGAAGCCCTAGTGGTCGATTTCACCAACATGCCCAAGGCAGGACATTATTGCCACTTATTAGTTTTTGTATGTACTTATACCAAATGGGTAGAAGCCTATCCCACCCGGAATGAAAAAGCTAGAGAAGTTATAAGGGCCTTAATGAGGGACATTATCCCCAGACACGGCCTACCTCTATTCATTGGATCTGATAATGGTCCTGCTTTTATCGACAAAGTATTACAAGAAATTAACTCGTTACTTGGCATTCAATGGAAACTCCATTGTGCTTACCGTCCGCAAAGTTCTGGACAGGTAGAGAGGATGAATCGAACCCTCAAGACCCACTTAGCCAAGTTATGTCAAGAAACCAGGAGAAAATGGACAGAAATGTTGCCCTTAGCTCTGTTCAGAATTCACTGTACTCCTCACAAAACTACTGGTTTGTCCCCTTTTGAGCTAATGTACGGCAGGCCTCCTCAAATATTAGTTGGGTTAAGAGGAGACCTACAAGAATTAGCAAATGTCAGTCTAAGGCAGGAAATTCAAGCACTGGGCAAAGTTCTCCAAACTCAACGCCGGTTTGTCTTGGAGAACCGACTCCCAATTCCCATTACAGAAATTTATCCCTTCCAACCAGGAGATGAGGTGTGGATCAAAGAATGGAGAGATGACCCTCTGATTCCCAAATGGAAAGGACCAAATACTGTTATACTTTCCACCCCTACAGCTGTAAAAGTAGCTGGAATTAAGCCCTGGATACACTGGACGCGAGTCAAGAGGGCAAGGGAGGGGGAATGGACTATAAACAGGAATCCTGAAGATCCTTTAAAAATCACTTTAAGAAAACAGTAAGAAGATTCAGACTAGACCCTACTGTGGACACACCGGGAGATTGTCCACCCTGCGTACGGTCAGATCTGCAACTGGAGAATTGAAAAAGGGGACTAGACCTTACTGCAGCTAACCAGGAAATTAGCTGTCCTGCGTACGGTCAGATCCCAAGAAGATCAAATATGTGTGCTGCTAAGCTAGTAATATTAGTAGTTATAAATTATGTTTCTCTAACAATATGTAGAAAAGGGGGACCTGGTGTAAGTAAAAGAGAGGTTCTAGAAGGTGATGTCCCAAATTTCTTGCCTGATATAAAAGAGAAGAAAAAGTTCCCACAAGGCGGTGCCTTTAAGGAAGAAAGTCTGCCCCAAAAGTTAGCTGAAAACTATTGGCTACACTTAGCTAACATCACTGGAATCACCCACTTCTGCCTCCCAAAGAACCTACCCACCAGTAAGCTCATTAGCACATGTCTAATACCTGTCTGTAGACAACCTGATAAAATAGAAATTAGGGGTTATACTACAGATTTGTCTTATTCTCATAATCCTTCATGGGGTACTGTCTCAAAAACTCTACCCCCTGCAGAGTTCTATTTAGACACCCCTATTGTCGCTGCTACAAATGCTATGTGTGCACAAATGATTAATTGTAAAAAAAGATGTAAAATTGTCCCTGGTCCATCCATAAATTGCAAGAAAGTTCAGGATATTCCCTTTAATTTTGCACATGTACTTTTACCTAATGGATGGTTTTGGACCTGTGGTTCCCGTACGTGGTCATTTATTCCAGCCAACTTGTCTGACAGCCAACCATGTTGCCTCAGTCGCCTAGCCCCTTTTCTTCCCCCGTGGCCGATAAAGAAAGCCCATCACCGACAACGTCGAGCTTTAAAGCTGACTGAAGATTGTAATAGCCATTTACGACTTTACTCAGATTCAGAAAAGCTGGCATTAGCAGTATCATTAGTTGGGATAGGGGGGCTAGCCCTAGAAGATGGTCTAGAGGTCAACCGGTTGGCATGTGCCATGGCAAAAAGTATAAACGCCACCTCACAAGCTCTGTCCTTGCTCAATAAAGAATTCCATGACCTAAGAGGTGCCGTGCTAGAAAACAGGGCTGGTATAGATTACCTCTACCTCCTTCATCATTTAGGTTGTGAAACCCACCAGAACCTCTGTTGTTTCAATTTATCTAACAATAGCAATGCTATAGATAAACAAATCAACAGACTGCACCAAATTGTGGCCGATATCACAATAGGAAAACATGATTGGCTTGACTGGCTGACCTCTTGGATTCCAAATCTTAATTGGCTCAAGGCAGCATTTGTTCTACTTCTGCCTGTAGTGTTAATGGGAATACTGTTATGTCTCTGTATCCCCTGGTTTATACGTTGCCTGAAAAATATGCTAAATGCCTTAACCTCAAAGAGTGCCGCCCGCTATACGCTGTTAGCGCTGCAAAATATAAAATAACCTAAGTTGCTAAGAAATGCTATAATTGTAAGGAAAATTATGCATTTAAGGGGGGAATGTAGTAGCCATATTTAAGGCCAGACTGAGTGGTCTTATATTTCTGCTAAGTTAGTATAGTTTAGCAAAAGATCAGCAATGTAGAAACTGCCCTTGTCAGCAAGCTGGATTGCACAACCTAGTCATGCCTTTAACATTTTGCTTACTGCAGGCTGTAACCATGTCTTAAGATAGAACATCCTGTGGCCCACTTCCTGTACTGTAAACAACTGTGCTAACTGCAAAACCACGAAAGAGGGGACGGGAGAAAGGGTCGCATGTATGTCATCATTACTATAAAAGAAATGTGTAACCATAGTTCAGGGCTTTTGGCTCTTTGGAGAAGATTCCAGCCTCAAGCCCGCGCGTTAAATAAAGAAGTTCTCATTTTCCTTCACTCCGTGGTCTCTCTGACTTTGATTTCTGCTACAGTGCAAAGATGGGCATGATAAAGGACAAAGAAGGCAGGGACCTAACAGAAGCAGATGAGATTAAGAAGAGGTGGAAAGAATACACAGAAGAACTATACAGGAAAGATCTGAATGTCCCTGATAACCATGATAGTGTGGTCACTGGACATCCTCGAGAGTGAAGTCAAGTGGGCCTTAGGAAGCATTACTAACAACAAAGCTAGCGGAGATGACAGTCTTCCAGCTGAGCTATTTAAGATCCTAAAAGATGATACTGTTAAAGTGCTGCACTCAATATGCAAACAAATTTGGAACACTCAACAGTGGCCACAAGACTGGAAAAGGTCAGTTTACATTCCAGTTCCAAAGAAGGGCAACGCCAAAGAGTGTTCAAAGTACCGTACAATTGCGCTCATTTCACATGCCAGCAAGGTGATGCTCAAAATCCTACAAGCTAGGCTTCAGCAGTATGTGAACCAAGAACTACCAGAAGTACAAGCTGGGTTTCGAAGAGGCAGAGGAACTAGAGATCAAATCGCCAACATTTGCTGGATCATGGAGAAAGCAAGAGAATTCCAGAAAAATGTCTATTTCTGCTTCATTGACTACGCTAAAGCCTTTGATTGTGTGAATCACAACAAACTCTAGCAAATTGTTAAAGAGATGGGAGTACCAGACCACCTTACCTGTCTCCTGAGAAACCTGTACGAGGGACAAGAAGCAACAGTAAGAACCGAACATGGAACAACCGATTGGTTCAAAATTGGGAAAGGAGTATGACAAAGCTGTATACTATCGCCCTGCTTATTTAATTTATATGCAGAGTACATCATGAGAAATGCTGGGTTGGATGAATCACACGTCGGAATTAAGATTGCCGGGAGAATTATCAACAACCTCGATACGCAGACGATACCACCCTAATGGCAGAAAGCGAAGAGGATCTCAAGAGCCTCTTGTTGAGGGTGAAAGTGGAGAGTGCAAAAGCTGGTTTGAAACTCAACATTAACAAAACTAAGATCATGGCATCTGGCCCCATCACTTCCTGCAATATAGAAGGGGAAGAAATGGAAGCAGTGACAGATTTTATTTTCCTGGGCTCCAACATCACCGCAGACGGTGACTGTAGCCATGAAATTAAAAGATGCTTGCTCCTTGAGAGGATAACTATGGCAAACCTAGACAGCATAGTAGGAAGCAGAGACATCACCTTGTCGACAAAGATTCGTACAATCAAAGCTATGTTTTTTCCAGTAGCAACGTATGGCTGTGAGAGCTGGACTATAAGGAAGGCTGAGCGCTGAAGAATTGATGCCTTCGAACTGTGGTGCTGGAGAAGACTCTTACGAGTCCCCTGGACTGCAAGGAGGTCAAATCAGTCCATCCTAAAGGAAATCAACCCTGAGTGCTCATTGGAAGGACAGATACTGAAGCTGAAGCTCAAATATTTTGGCCACCTAATGCGAAGAGAAAACTCTCTGGAAAAGACCCTGATGCTGGGAAAGATTGAAGGCAAAAGGAGAAGGGGACGGCAGAGGATGAGATGGCTAGATAGCATCACCGATGCAATGAATATGAATTTGAGCACACTCCGGGAAAGAGCGGAGGACAGGAAGCTATCCTGGCATGCTATGGTCCATGGGGACACGACTTAACGACTGAACAACAAATTCATTCCACAAGGTACAGTATGAATGACAGCTTTACTTCAATGCCTGCGGACGTGAATTTTTAGTAACTCATTTGCAAATCAGAAAGAAAAGGCTTAGAGAAAAAAAGCCTGAAGTATTTTTTTCCTGGTACTTTTAACTGAGTCAGATTACGTGGTAATGTAATAGACTATTCCTGAACACCTTCTCTAATAAATCCCACACTCACACATTATAAACTGCAGCTCTGTGAAAAGTTTTGTAAGAAACTAAGAACAAAAAAACAACAATCCCAAAAAAAACAACTTGGAAATTCCCTCTGCTCTTCCCCAGTAGTATATTGGACATCTTCCGACCTGAGGGGCTCATCTTCCAGCATCATATCTTTTAGCCTTGTGATACGTTCCACGGGGTTGTTTTCTTGGCAAGAATACTGGAGTGGGTTGCCATTCCCTTCTCCAGTGGACCACATTTTGTCAGAACTCTCTGCCATGACCTGTCCGTCTTGGGTGGCTCTGTACGGCATAGCTTATGGCTTCACTGAGTTACGCAAGCCCCTTCACCACAACAAGGCAGTGATCCATGAAGGGGGTGGAATGAATTTATGACCATGTTAATGTTATTTGAAAAATAATGCAAACTGGCCTTTTCCTTCTTGTTTTTCTTCTGTCTTGACATATTCTATCAATCTGGGTTAAATGTGGACATGTTGAAATGGCCACTTAAGTGATTGAACTTGTGCCTCAATCTCCAACCAGCTGAGCTGAATAGAATAGTCTTTTTGAATTTCTCTCAGAGAAGAAACCTAAAAAGAAATGGAACTAAAGCACAGCTTCATTACTTTCAGGGCACAAATTCCTCATATAACATATGTCATTTAAAAATACACATTCTTAGCATATTGCTGGATTAATTGAATTCTATTCCTTTAAAACAAAGTGATAGTTCTGTTTCATGGCATGATTAAAGTTATTGAGTTTACAGCATTGTATTCTTTGGCTCTGGTGAAGGAAGCATTTCTTTAATTGCTTCCTTAATGCATCCTGCCTGTCTCCTTGCAGAATAAATGGTTGAGATTGTCAGGTTTCGCTCTATCTGTATTTTAGAGAAATTTATATAATAGTCAATTTTGCATTAAAAGTGATTAGATCGCAGGATACAGCTGACCACAAGTATTACTGCTTTCATTTAAAACATAGTGTATCAGAAGAATTCCAGCACCTACTTTCAAGTAGATAACAGTATAAGCTACTATTTCTGCCAAAAAAGAAAGAATACTGAATGATATTGACATCACAACCCCCCCCCCACACACAACATTTTGCTCTTTCAATGGAAAAATCTGAATCCAATAGTGCAAATCTACCAAACTGTGATTTTATGAAATCTAGTCACATTGAGTTATTAAGTTCGGTGACACTCTTTTGTCCTCTGGATTTTTCTGGAGTCTAAATAATAAACTTTTAGAAAATCCTCTTATGAATAGTTACCACTAGTACACATAACCATTATACACAATTTTGAAAGATTGCCCTAAAGAAATATGTTTAAATATTATACACATATCTTACATACATACAATTCCTTTGTAACTATTGTCAAAATATAAGTCCCTAATAGCTGGGTGCAAAACGGGTCTTTATTAAATCTATTTGTTCTGAGTATCAAAGCTATATTTATTAGGAACACTTCATACCAACATTTGTAATTTTCTTTTGATTGGTTACGTGTTAACTTTCTCCTCAGTCAGGCTCACTTAAATTTCTACAAAATCTTATAAATGTTAGTGGCTGTTTTTGTAACTGGAACTTTGAGGTATGTCTTTAAACTTGCAGCACGTTGCATTTGCCTTCGGCTACATGGGGCTTCCCCAGCAAAGCATTCAGTTCCAGTTGCAGGATTAAAACAACAGTGCAACAAATTATTTGTTCACTGAGGCATTCAGTAAATGATTTTAAAGTTAGAGAAAGAAAAACCCTTCACAGTATTTGAGTTCTATTCTGAACACTATCAGATTGACCTTTCCTGAAACCGTATAGACATATTTTCTTCCACTGACTGAGTTTTTAAGATGGTGTTCTTATTTTTATGTTTCCCTTGGGCCCTTTGCAGATGCTTGTCTTACATATGAGGCTAACATATGGAGGGGTGTGCATGGAACAACACCTCCTAATCCTTCCCCCAACATCAAACTCACTACTGCTGCTGTCCCCAACATCTGTGCATTCATCATGGACATCTGTGCATTGATCATGATCAAAGGGAAAGCCTACAAACATAGAAATATATGGCAAACCCAAATATGCAAGGTTCCCTATCGCTGGGAAGCTATGCACATAATTATATATGGGTGGAACAATACGACAATGGGACCAATTACCTAGGGAGGTGGTGGACAGTCCCATGAGGCATTCCAGATGAAGCTGGGCAGCCACTTGTGAGGGATGCTTTGACTTGGATTCCTGCATTGAGCAGGGGTTGGACTCGATGGTCTTATAGGCTCCATCCAACCCTACTATTCTATGATTCTATGATTCTTCAGAACCATGCAGGGCCAGCCCAAGACATTTTGCTGCCTGAGGCGAAGAACAAAATAGCACTCCTCCAATTCCATTTACAAAGCTGGCTGGATTGGCAGTTGCATGTTTCTGTAACACTGGCTATGGGACAGTGTCGCCTACTACACCTGAAGGCAACAGGCTAACTTTGGGAGTGCAAGACAGGCTGCATAGCACACAGCTCTCTCCTATCTGCTGCTGTCTTCCAGCATCTGCCCCCTGAGGCAACTACCTCACTCATCTGTAAAGGTAGGGCTGGCCCTGGAACTGGCAAATAGGTTTACTGTTTTAAGATTCCAAACTAATTTCATAGAGCAAAAGGCATGCTGGTAGTCTGGCTGAATTCCAGTTCTGCAATCTCCTTTGCAGTTTTGATTGGATAGAATGTTTTTAACTCCCTTTGCCAAAAATGCTTGCAGAACGTTGCTTAGTATCGGAAAGTGCACGTTGTGCTCCAAGGATGGCTGTCTTTCACTTGCAATTGAAATGACTTTTCCCTTTGTATAGTTTGTAATTAGCTAAAGTGCTCTTAGCTTTGTGGGTGTTATTAAATATGGTTCTTATGTTCATTTCATGAGTGATTCAACAGAATTAGAAACAGAAATGTTTTATCCTTTCATACCAGGTTAACATTTCTCAAACTACTCCATCAGTGGTAGACAAGTGCTTGCAAATGGCTTTGCACTCAAATCCATAATTCCTCTAACTGGCGAACAACATCAATACAAATGCAGGCATTGTTATTTGGCCTTACTTTTAGATGTGCTTATTGCAGTGTCTCTGTGAATGAGTTCACAGGGCTATTTATTCATTGAGGGCAGGGTTTCTTTTTCTAGCCCAGATTCTATTTTGACCATGAGGATGTGGTCACATGAGGGTTTCATAGAAACCCATAACATCATGGCTACAAAATTGGATTGAGCAATAGTACAGCTATGAAGAGACTGAGCATACATATACCATGAATGGAATATAATAGGGTACCTGTGCAGAACCCTATTATATTTTTCTCAGCAGAAAAATCAACAGTGAAACAATATTACTTTAAACTTCACAGAACATAGAAACACAGAGACACCCTCCACTCTACATCTTTATCACAAGATGTAGTGATGGCCACCAATTTGGATGGCTTTAAAAGGGGGTTAGACAAATTCTAAGGCTATTGATAGGAGAAGGCTATTAATGACTACAAGTCCTGATGGCCTTATGCTACCTCCAGTATTAGAGGCAGTGTGTCTATGTACACCAGTTGCTGGGGAACATAGGAAGGCGGGTACTGTTGCACTCATGTCCTGTTTGGCCACTGTGTGAACAAAATGCTGGACTAGATGGACCTTTGTTCTCATCCAGCATGGCTCTTCTTATGTTCTTATGCACACCCTACCCCCAGTATCCATGGCAATACTACTGTTACAACCATGGGCATGGTTGGTGTGTATCTGGGTTAATGAGATGGACCCCATGTGTGTGTGTGGCTGCCAGTTTTACTCTGTTATGAAAAGATTAAAGTGCTATTGTTTTTCCTGTGCACTTACCAGCAATTGTTCCTAATATCTGGGTTGGTTGATGTCACTGGTTGCATCATCATCATCATCATCATCATCATATATTTATATGCTGCTTTTCTACTCATTTTACTTATGTTAAATGTACCAGACTCAATTTTGGGAGAAAATGAAGCTTCCAAAGATGGTTTGTCTTAACTAATAGGTCTCTGTATGTTTTAATTTTTATTCTATTTCTGTTGTCTGATCCTGTCCCTTGCACGTAAGAAACATATGTACATTTTTGCTGCCCAGGTCTTCCTTGAGTTTGTTTATTCTGTCTAATCCTTTTCTCTCTCTTTATTGCATTAACAGAGCACTGTCTAGGCACTGTCTAGAGGGCCATAGGATTTTTTGGTTTCCTTCCTGGCTCTGAGCTTGTAGACAATACTCTGAGTTTGGACCCGGGAAACTGTGCTCCCCTCCCCCTCCCTCCCATAGCTTGTGTGGGGAGAACTGCGGCTGCTGCCTCTCCATGCTTGCAAAAAGGAGCATGGAGAGGGTGAAAAGGAGGTGTTCCCAGGGGAGGGAACTGCAGAAGCCCCTTTACATTGCTTCCAATGGGGTCTCCAGGCATGTTCCCGCCCCCTCTCTGAAGCCCTGGCTGGACATCCAAAATCACGCAGCCTAGCCAAGAATACAGGGCAGGCAGAGTGCAGAGGAGAGGATCCACTCCGTGCTCTGCCCGACCTGCATTGGAGAGGCGTCACCCCCTGAGTTCGGAGACTGACGTGTATCTTGATAGGATTGTGCCCTTAAACATGCTAAGAAATAAAAATTGTATCCAATGGCTTTTCAAGATATTTCCTGGTAGCATGTGAAATACCAAATTGCTTATTTTCATATGCTTTCTTGAAAAAATGCCTTATGCTCAGATCAGATCAGGGAAAGTCAGAACTCATTCAACATGCAGAATTCATAGTTGATTCAGGCACCTAGAGTTCTAATGGCTTCCATTTAGAAATCATCTTTGCTAGTAATTTAAGACAAGGGGGCAAGCTTAGGGCCAAACTAGGCAGGATGTTAATTGCAGTCATGCAATTAACGTTACATCTGGTTTGGCCCTTAGACTGAATGACCCTTCACTCCTGAGCGTGTACATCCACAGATTGAAAGGGAGTAGGAGAAAAACCCTTGATGTTCCTATCTGATCCTGACTCAGAAAAAGGAACTAATCTAACCCAGAGGAAAGAAGGAAACCCCCAATTCCATTTTTGTTATGCTCTAGGTCCTGGAGGCATACAGAGTATATTGTTTTCACTTGGTTTTGGAGACAAAACTAAGGTTTGAGTGATCTCATGTCTGACAACCTTCTGTTTTGTTCAGGTAGGTAGCAGGATCAGCAGTTAAATTCATGAAGATGGTTCTTGTAAATATCAGCCACCATGCTGTCTCAGAAATTATTACACTTATTTATGTGTTTTCTGCTTTGCCCTGACAGTTTTTCACAAAATTACTGATGCTGGAAGGTTTCAAAAACATACTGTATCACTGACAATACATGGAGGAGGAGTCAGGAGGAGTGTGTGTGTCTCTCTCTGTGTGTATTTTTTTTAAGGATATTACTATGGTCTGGTAGGCTGTAGGGTAAGGAATAAAATAGGAATTGGAAACAAGAGAATAGCACAGAGAGGTAGGTGGAAAAGATGCTAGAGGGAACAAAAACTGCTGCAAGCAAGATTTACCATAATCATTCATGCAGGGCTTACAAAAGAATATTACAGCTACCTGGGAGACCACAGCCTAGGGCCATTTTGGCAAGCCAAGGAGTAAAGAGAGACTCTGATGCAATAATACATTAGTGGAGGATTTGATCACAGAGGAAGATTTAGAGAGGAGAAAATGAGAGGAAATAGCTGAAACTCAATGAATCATGTTTGGGCTCCTCCCCTTCAACTGTTTCTTGTTTGTGCAGTTTTTGTCTTTCATCCGATGTGGAGGTTGTTTCTATAAGCCTACCTAAAATGACTGTAATACTTCAGTTCATAATTTATCTTTTCCACTTCTAGATATTTTATTTTATCAGTGACATATTCACACAGAATGAAGTGAAAAACATATCCCTTTCCATTGGTAAAATGGACCTATCCTGATACATTCACCACAGCCTACATTGTACAGGTATGTTGCCTGGATCCAACAGGCTGTCTGATGGAAACATTCTTCCTATTTTATCATTACTATTACCAGATCTATTTTCTTTGTCCTAGGTGATACCTCTATTGTTCCATATAAGGACTACTTGGTCCCACGTATTTTTTTCCATTTGTGACTATTGTAAAAATATGTTTTATTTGTCACAACTAGTTGTAGATCTTTTAAGCTACTTGATAATAATGTATCATACAGTATCTCAATTTGTTATTATGCTATAAATCACCAGAGGTTACTGAAAGCTCGATTGCACACATGGAAATCCAGTATGAACAAAGGATTCTTCAGCCATTTCTGTACCAAGAACAGTTAACACTGAAGTGAAGGAAAAGTCCTTGGTCACATAAGAGCTCTGTGTGCACATGCAGCTGTTATACCAGAGTTTATTCCTTTCTGCTTCAGCAAACACTGACAGAAAAAATGCCATTGTGTAAGGAGTTCTTTTCAAACATAAATTCAGAAATGTTTCCAGTGGAAAACTTAGAAGTATTGAATTGAAATGAATAGCTTTCATTTTAGAGTTTCAATGGGGATAACTATAGAATTTAATATCGCTTCCTCCTATGATGAGTTTCAAACATGGTCTTCCGATGTATGTTCACAGTGTAGAGCATGGATCAGATAATGAAGTCTGTGTGTGCAGTTGTGAATCCCTCATAAATACTGTATCTGTACTGACACAGAAAGTTGTATTGTGAGTGGAGATGGGTCAAAGAAGAGTCAAACAACAAGGCTTGGGTTGAAAATTGGGGCACATTTATTGAAAACATCTGCAAAGGGGTACCTAGGATAGGGATGTCAGAGAATTCCGCCACGGATCTTGGGGAGGCCGAATGCCAGTGCATTCAGCCCCCCGAAATTGGTGGCGGAATGGTTTGCCCCCCCCGGGACAGGACTTACCTTGGGCGGATCTTCCTGGCGGTGGCGGCTCCGGCAGCAGTTGCGGCTGCGGCTAGGTGGTGGCGGCGGCGGCCAGTCTTCTGACCGGCTGCCGCCGCTGCCATTTCCAGTTAAAAAAACAAACAAACAAAAAAACATGATAGGCTACATAAAGATTTACGTAGCCTATCATGGCTAGATTTTTAAAAAACACCGTGATAGGCTATGTAAATGTTTATGTAGCCTATCACGGCTGATTTAAAAGAAAAACAAACAAATGCACGTACGCAAATGGTGGTGCCCATGGGCACCGCCATTTGCTTTCCTTATTTTGGCATGTCTTAGTCTACGTAAACATTTACGTAGACTAAGACGGCAAAAATAAGGGGAACGCAAATAGCGTAGACGCTGTGCTATTTGCGTTCCCCTTATTTTCGCCGTCTTAGTCTACGTAAATGTTTACGTAGACTAAGACATGCCAAAATAAGGAACACAAATGGCGGCGCCCATGGGCGCCGCCATTTGCGTAGGCGCTTTTTTTCTTTTAAATCAGCCGTGATAGGCTACGTAAACATTTACATAGCCTATCATGGCTGACTGCAGGGACACAAATGGCAGTGGCTATGGCCACCGCCATTTGCGTCCCTGCTAGCCAGCGGCCGGATGTCTGGCCGCTGGCAGAGCTGGCCAGCGGTAGGGGTGGACGAAAGTCTCTTACCTGTCGTCGAAGGACGTTCGCGGTGGGGGGGAGGTGCTTCGCTGCTCCCCCCACGAAGTTCCGGCCGGGGGGGGAGGCTTCCCGCCTCGCCCTGGCTGAAATTCAGGCCGGGGGGGAGGCTTCCCGCCTCGCCCAGCCACGAACACGAAAGTTTTTTTTTTTTTTTTAAAAACGCCCCCTGATAGGCTACGAGACGATTCACTTAGCCTATCATGGCTAGATCTGCAAAGTCAGCTGTGATAGGCTACGTCAATCGTCACGTAGCCTATCACGGGTGACTTTAAAAAAAAAAAAAGTGCATACGCTAATGGCGGCCCCCATAGGGAGCCGCCATTCGCGTTCCTTATTTAGTCGCTGTAGTCTACGTAAATGTTTACGTCGACTACGGCGAAAATAAGGGCAACGCAAATAGCGATTAACGCAGAAGAACTTCCCGCAGGCCCCTTTGCAGATCAGACAGAAATATGTTATTCCCTACATGAGACAGACAGACACCGTCCTGCCTGTAATGCTCCCTCTTTGTCCACAGAATTTCCTGGTGGGTGGTGCATCCATCACCCCATTCGTGTAGGCCATAAGCCATTTCTCAGATCACTTTCCAACGTGCCCTGCCAATGGCAATGTCATTCCAAGCCTTCCAATTGAACTGTGGGAGCAGTGAGGACCACAGTAAGGCTACTTCTGGCCAGGTATGCTGGACCACCTGCACCTTAGCCAAGGCTCGTACGATCAGATCTTTGCCTGGCTCACAGCCCAAGTCGTTCCCTGCCACGTTCAGCCTCTGGACCTGCAGAGGAAGACTGCCAAAACTTTGGTGGAACAGGGTGAGGAAGACGGACTTCCACTGTATGCCTTGTCTGCAAAGCCACTGGATTGTAATGTGTCAGGGTGACAGAAGCTTAAATCCAAAGTCGATGTAAAAGCCCTTTGTGCAGCTCAAAACATCATACTGTGCCCACATAAGAGCACCCGTCCCAGCACAGGTCGAGTCCGCTGGTCAAGGAGTAAGAACATTAGGGCAAGGGAAGGAAAAATTGTGTCAGGAAGAAGCAAACAATTTGCAAACGCAAGGCCAGAACACTTCGAAGCACCATCTTCGAACTGCCATAACGTGCCTGTGAGAGAAACATACAGCAGCTGCCATGGAGACCGCTCCAATGCAAAAGGAGTGGGTTCTGAACTGAGAATTACCTAGGCCTAGCAGGGTAAAGCTGATGTAGAAACTGCCCGGATTGCCATTATGTCAACGGTAAGCTGTCGGAGTAACAAACAGAGGTCCCTCCTCAGACCAGGGGCATTCCATAAAAAACCTGTAAGGCCCTGACAGGGCATAACCCATCGACTTGTGCTCTGCCGTGGGCCACTGCCATGCCCTTGCCGAACTGATCAGTTTCTGATCTCCAAATGCATAAGTGGGTTGCATTGGTATGGACCTGTACACTGAAGTATATCAAGGCCCTTCCGGACAAGTCCAACTTGGAATCCTCGACCAACCCTGAATTTCCAAGGGCCCCCGAAGAAGGCCGTTAAAGCTGCTGCGTGGAACAGGGAAATGTCTTACTGGGAAGTGCAAATGGAGGGCCATAATCCCTGGAGCCCAAAAAGGGTATCCAGGGGGAGAAGGTAGCTAGGAATCTATAAAAACAGGCAACATCTGTGCCTAACCCTACACTGCACACCAAACCCTGAAATTTGACATGGAGTCAATAACTCCCACCATTGTGGCTCGGAAGGCTAAAATGGCCAACCTGCCACTTATGGTCCTGGCAGATAGTCCCTTGTTCCTTAAATAGATGAAAAATTGCAGCAAATGAACTATAGGTAAGGGCCATAAATCCTGTAACTAAAGTTCACCCTGAAGGTGCAGAACTACCTACCTGCCCTGTCATATGTAGCTCCTGTACTGGGAGCTATGGAATGCAGGATGGGATGCTTGGCTTCAGTACGCTGGTCTCCCCTAGTACTACAAGGATGGGATCTGGAAATGGACACGCCCACAGGGCTAAGGCCCGGAACCAGTCGATCTGATTTCGTGACATAATGTCAGCAATTGGGTGTGCCCAACCCGGCACATGGCAGGCCTGAAACCAGATGTTGTGACGCAGACACTGGAGCGCGAACGCTCTGACACATGACATGACCTCCCGATTTCAGGAGAACAGGGAATGAATAATGTACACCATGGCCATGTTGTTGCACCAAAGGGGGGCTACTGACTTGGCTATGAGGTCGGCCGAAATGTGCTTGGCTAGGTAAATAGGGAAGAACTCCAGAGAGGTAAGGTCCTGGCAAATCCCAGCGGCAGCCCCAAACTCTACGGGCCTCAGCCCACAGCACAATCGGTCCTGCTACATGATTCCAAAAAACCCCCAGAGTATCGGCGGCACCCAAGTGAATCAGCAAGTCGGCTTTGAGGAGCAGCTCATGCCTCCAGAAGGAGACACCGTTAAAGCCCTGCTAAGTTGAAGCCATACCCGCAGATTTATGCCCACAGCAGAAGTGACCCTGATTTGATGGAGCAGCAGCTGCAGTCCCTGCACTGCCCAAACAGAGCTGGCACAGAAAGGCCCGGCCAGGGGCCGCTACTGTACATGGGAAATTGAAAATGCCCTACAACATCTTGTAGAGCCCCCTAGGGAGACCCTAGGAAGATGTGTAACTGCCTGGAGCTGTGCCCGAAGGACCAGAAATTTGTCCCAAGGGAGGCGAGAACATAGCTTAAGGGTATCTAACTCGATTCCCAGGAATGTCAACGTGGCAGATGGGCCCTCTGCCTTGTTGTGAGCTAAAGGGACACCAAGGTAAAAGGAAAGGGAAACAATGCTTGCGTTAGGTCAGAACATTGACTACCTTACTGCAAGTAGGACATGCCCATCAGGGACCCGTGGCTGGGATCCCGGACTGAGACAACCACCTCATCGAAAGGTGTATCGTACTGAGCACAGATGATCAGGGATCTCGTGAGTAACAGGCTGGCCCTTGAGGAAGAGAGGTAGGGGTGGACAAAAGTCACTTCCCTGTCCTCGAAGGACATTCGCGGTGGGGGGGAGGCGCTTCGCTGGTCCCCCCGCGAAGTTCCGGCTGGGGGGGGAGGCTTCCCGCCTCGGACCGGCCGAAATTCAGGCCGGGGAGGAGGCTTCCCTCCTCGCCCGGCCGAAATTCAGGCTGGGGAGGAGGCTTCCCGCCTCGCCCGGCCTCGAACGCGAAAGTTTTTTTTTTTGAAACGCCCCCTGATAGGCTACGTGACGATTCACGTAGCCTATCACGGCTAGATCTGCAAAGTCAGCCGTGATAGGCTACGTCAATCGTCACGTAGCCTATCACGGGTGACTTAAAAAAAAAAAAAAGCGCGTACGCTAATGGCGGCCCCCATAGGGAGCCGCCATTCGCGTTCCTTATTTAGTCGTTGTAGTCTACGTAAATGTTTATGTAGACTACGGTGAAAATAAGGTCAACGCAAATAGCATTGCCCTTATTTTCGCCATAGTCTACGTAAATCTTTACGTAGACTACAGCGACCAAATAAGGAACGGGAATGGCGGCTCCCTATGGGGACCGCCATTATCCGTACACACTTTTTTTTTTTAAGTCACCCGTGATAGGCTACGTGACGATTGACGTAGCCTATCACGGCTGACTTTGCAAATCTAGCCGTGATAGGCTACGTGAATCGTCACGTAGCCTATCAGGGGGTGTTTTTTTTTTCCCGTTCATTGCAATGGCGGTGGCGGCGGCAGCCGGTCGAAAGACCGGCTGCTGCTCCCGCCCCGCTCGAACACCCGCCGAACCGCCAGCCGGACCCTCTGCCGGGAGGGACATTCGGCGAAGGTACGTCCTGTCCCGGGGGGGGGGGTGCGGGGTGCGGGGGGGTGCGGAGGATTTCTCCCCGAAACTTGTTCGGGGGGCCAAACACGTTGGCGCTCGGCCCCCCGAAGTTTCGGGGAGAAATTCTCCGCCAACCCTAAAGAGAGGTTATGAATTGGCCTAAACCCCCTAGAGGATTTTTTGGGGACCCTTCTGAGCGGGGAGGCTATAACACCTTCCCACCAGTACTGCCTTGTCAATTTTCTCGCGAACCTGTCGACACTTGGCAAGGAGGGATTATCATTTGTGAGCTAAGGATGGCCTATGTAGACCTGGGGGGGTGTGTGTAAAACCTAGCATGAAGCTGTAGTCCAAGTAGAATGCATTCTCGCTGTCAGGGTAGCGTATTAAAAGCCGGAGAAGCGGCACCAACCCAACCAGGCGGGGGCCCACTGAAGGGAGCTGTGCCACCGGCTTCCTACTGCCCTGGACTTCCCTAGGGGGACCCTGCCATCCCCAGGCTCTTGGACAAGAGGTGCACAGGTGCAGTCTGCTACAAAGGGAGCACTCATGACAGAAATGGCAGGGGTTTCGGGAATGCACCCTTGGAGCGGCGTACTGAGCACAGCCAGTGGTGCTGAAGCATTGGACCCTCAATAGGCTGAGGGTTGGTGTGGGAGACAGCCTGGAAAATGTGGCTGCTGTCAGATCTGTCACCGAAACCCGGCCGGGAAGGAGTAAAAAAAACCCTGGAACCAAAGGTCCTGGTCCAACAGGGCTCAGTGCAGTGCAGTGAGGAAAGTCTCAACGTAGGCCAGCCACACACCTCCTTAGGTGAAAGCCAATACGAGAAGGAGTAGCCCCAGTGAGCATCGCTCTTCGCCCTAGATTAGGGATGTATGAATCCCTTACCGGGCTCCACTCAGGGGCATCCACGGTGGGAGGGAGGCGCTCCATCCCTCCCCCTGGAATTCTCCCTGGCTGGCTCTGCTCCGCAGCGGGTCCGCGGAGCTGCTGGCTAGGGCCGTCAGCAGCCGGAGTTCCGGCTGCGGCCGGGCTGCTGCGGCCGCAAATGGTGGACGTCATAGCGGCTGCCATTTGTGTCCTGCCAGGCTGCCGTGATAGGCTATGTAAGTATTTATGTAGCCTATCACAGCAAAGAGCAGGGATGCAAACGGCGGCCGCTACACCATTTGCGCCCCTGCTCTTTCCGTGATAGGCTACGCAAGTATTTATGTAGCCTATCACGGTAAAGGCAGCCACGCAAATGGCTAAATACTTATGTAGCCTATCATGGAAAGATCAGGGGCGCAAATGGCGCAGTGGCCACCGTTTGCATCCCTGCTGTTTGCCATGATGGGCTACGTAAATACTTACGTAGCCTATCACGGCAGCCTGGCAGGACGCAAATGGCGGCCGCTACGACTGCTGCCATTTGCGGCCACAGCAGCCGGCCGAGAGACCAGCCACCACCACCGCTTCCTCCAGAGCAGCCGCTGGAGCCGCCTCCGCCCCCACCCCTGCCCCCGGTAAGCTTCGTCCTGGGGGAATTCCGCGGGGTGGCGGGGGGTGGGAGGCTGTTCCGCCACGGATTTCAGGGGGGGCGAATGCCAGTGCATTCACCATCCCTACCCTAGATTGGTGTAAGGATCTAATATGTGGATGTCCAAGCAGGCAAGGGACACTGAGTTAATCCAGCAGAGCCCTGTCAGATGCTGAGTTAAGTGGCTGGGGCTATAGTGGGTGTGACTGACGGAGCTGCAGGTGGCCAGGGGGTCATATAGGGAGATGACATTGGAGGGACGGCCACCCCAGGGGGGTAAGCTAAGGCAGCCAACCACAAGACCCCCAAGGTCATCCACCTGGCTAAGTAACGAGCCTGGCCCGGGACAAGACTTACCTGGGGCAGATGTTCCAGATGGCGGCAGCTCCAGCGGTGGCTTCGGCGGCGGTGGCGGCTGGTCTTCCGACCGGCTGCTGCCACTGCCATTTGCAGTCTGGTCTTTTTTTTTTTTTTTACCCAGACGTGATAGGCTATGTAAAGACTTATGTAGCCTATCACGTCTGGGTAAAAAACAACAACAACGTGTACGCAAACCGCCATTTGCATTCCTTATTTTTCGCCGTTTTAGTCTACATAAATATTTACGTAGACTATTATGACGAAAATAAAGGGGAACGCAAAAAGCGTAGTGGGCACTATTTGCGTTCCTTTTTGATTCGCCGTTTTAGCCTACGTAAATATTTACGTAAATATTTATGTAGACTAAAATGGCAAAAAATAAGGAATGCAAATGGCAGCCGCCATAGCCACCACCATTTGCATATGCATTTTTTTTTTAACCCAGACGTGATAGGCTATGTAAATATTTATGTAGCCTATCACAGTTGAATACAGGAACACAAACGGCGATTACGGCAGCCACCATTTGCGTTCCTGCTACCCAGCGGCCGGATGTCCGGCTGCTGGTGGAGCTGGCTGGCAGCTCTGCGGAACCCCTGCAGAGAAGAGCCAGCCGGGCAGGACTCCAGGGGGAGGAACGGAGCACCTCCCCCCCGTCGAGGATTCCGGGGGGTGGGATGGAGTGCCTCCCCCCCACTGCAAAGCAGATCCACGAAATGGTAAGTGACTTTCGTACATCCCTACGTGCAGTGCTGCCGCCGACAAACAGGCAAAGGGGGGGTGTGCGCTGCCGAAGCGAGCACCGCTGCCCGGGAGGACACAAAGTGCTGCCGCTGACAGGCAGGCAAGGGGGACGTGCACCGTAGAAGCAGGCAACACCGCCCAGGAGGCTGTGAAGCGCCGCTGCCGCCAGGCAGGCAAGGGGAGGTGTGTGCCGCAGAAGCGAGTGCCACCACGCCAGGAGTCCGCGGAACGCTGCCTCTGGCGCCAAGCAGGCAAGGGGTGTGTGCGTTGCCGAAGCTGGCGCCGCTGCCCAGGGGCCGCTAAGCATCGCAGCCACCACTGACAGGCAGGCAAGGGGAGGCATGCGCCACAGAAGTGTGTGCTGCTGCCCCAGGAGTCTGCCAAGCGCCATCACCGCCATGCAGGCAAGGGGGCCATGCCCCGCCAAAGTGGGTGCTGCTGCCCCAGGAGGCCATGAAGTACTGCCGCCACCGCCGCCAAGCCGGCAAGGGGCGGCGTGCGCTGCTGAAGTGAGTGCCGCCGCCTGAACGGCAAAGCAGCACAGTTGCTGCTGCCGGCGAGGATGCAGGGTCTGCCGCGGCGTCAGTAGGGATGCACGGAAGTCACTTACCTGGTCTCGCAGCTTGCTTGGCGGTGGTGGGGAGGCGCTTCGCTGCTCCCCTCGAAGTTCAGGCCAGGGGGGGAGGCTTCCCTCCTCGCCCAGCCGAAATTCAGGCCGGCGGGGAGGCTTCCCGCCTTGCCCGGCCGAAATTCAGGCCGGGGAGGAGGTGCCTCGCCTCGCCCAGCCGCGAAATAAAAAGTTAAAAAAAAAAACAACGCCCCCGTGATAGGCTACGTGACGATTAACTATTTGCGTTGTCCTTATTTTCGCCGTAGTCTACGTAAATCTTTACGTAGACTACAGGGACCAGATAAGGAACGCGAATGGCGGCTCCGTATGGGGGCCGCCATTAGCCGTACGCGCTTTTTTTTTTCTTTCAAAGTCACCCGTGATAGGCTACGTGACGATTAACGTAGCCTATCACAGCTGACTTTGCAAATCTAGCCGTGATAGGCTACGTTAATTGTTACGTAGCCTATCACAGGGGCGTTTTGTTTTTGTTTTTTTACTTTTCTTGTAATGGCGGCGGCGGCAGCCGGTCGAAAGACCGGCTGCTGCCCCCGCCCCTGACGAAGACCTGCCGAACCGTCGCCGGGACCCGCTGCTGGGAGGGACATTCGTGAAAGGTAAGTCCCATCCCGGGGCGGGGTGGAGAATTTCTCCCCAAACAACCTTCCGAGGACCGAATGCATTGGCACTCGTCCCCCCGAAGTTTCGGGGAGAAATTCTCCCCCATCCCTAGGCGTCAGGCTAGCAGCGGTGCGAGGCAGGCGAGGGGCGTGTGTGCTGACACAGAGAGCGCTGCCGCCCTTGGAGGTGCGACATGAGCTAGCAGCCGGAGGCAAGAGATGAAAAAGATACAAGGCGTTGTGGGGTCGTCATCAGTTGGGTCTCTCTCGCTCAGGCCAGCTGCGAGAGTGAGAGATCTTCTGTTAGGAGGGGCGCAGAGCTTAAGTGGGCTCTGCCAGCCCCTCCCATGCCTGGTGGTGCCACTGGGGGATACCCAATGGCACAGAGCCACCCCTTCTCTCCTCACCCACCTGCAATGGCCCCCCCTTCTGCCAGACAAGCAGGCACAGGGGTTAGGGCACATTTGGGAGTATTGTCTCTTCTTTCTTATATGATATTCAGAAGTCATCTTTAAATAAATTCAAGATTTAAGGACGTTGGGATTAGAATTAGGTCTGCCTGCACTGGAGGCTAGACTCTTATCTACGCTACCACAAACATGCTCGAGTCAGAATGGGAAACTGCAGCCTGTCAACTACAAAGGGCTTCATCCTCTGATGACTATTTGGGTTGCAACCATATCACCTGTGAAGATACTCTGGAAAGAGATAAATATAAACTATATAAATATATAATATGTATAAATTATATAAGGTATAAAATATAAAAGGCAAACTCCATGTTAGGCATTATTAGAAAAGGAATTGAGAATAAAACTGCCAATCATACTGCCCTTCTACAAATCTATGGTGCGACCACACTTAGAATACTGTGTACAGTTCTGGTCACCACACCTAAAATAGATACTGTAGAGCCCGGAAAAGTGCAAAAAAAGGGCAACTATAATGATCAAGGGGCTGGAGTATCTCCCCTATAAGGGAAGGTTAAAATAGCTGGGATTGTTTAGCTTGGAAAAAAGGAAGGTAAGGTGAGACATGATAGAGGTGTACAAAGTACACATGGTGTGGAGAATATGGATACGGAGACATTTTTCTCTCTTTCTCACAATGCTAGAACCTGGGGTCACCCCATGAAGCTAATTGTTGGGAGATTCAGGACAGATAAAAGGAAGTACTTCTTCACGCAGCTCATAGTTTTAACTATGGAATTTGCTACCACAAGATGTAGTGTTGGCCACCAATTTGGGTGGCTTTAAAGGGGAGTTAGACAAATTCCTAGAGGAAAAGGCTATCAGTGGCTACTAGTCCTGATGGCTATGTGCTAACTCCAGTATCAGAGGTAGTATGCCTGTGTACACCAGTTACTGGGGAACATGGGCAGGAGGGTGCTGTTGCACTTGTGTCCTGCTTGTGAGTTCCTGGTCAACAGCTGGTTGGCCACTGTGTGAACCAAATACTGGACTAGATGGCTTAACACTTCTGAAATATTCTGGAACTTTGACAAGAATCCAGGAGTTCACTTGTCAAGAGGAGTAAATGAAGATACATTCTTACAATGCTTTTTTTTTTGGTAGTCAGGTTGAGGGATGGAGAGAAATTTGTTCAGTTCACATACTAATGCGAAATTACCTAATTTTGCATGTTTAAATCACTATGTGAAAAAAGTCCTTCCAAATTCACACTTCTAACTTTGCCTTGCTGTTTACTTGAGCAGTGGGCTGGCTGCTGTGATTTGGGCTACCAGAAGAAGCTTCGGAGCTCATCAGCTGTGGGGAGGGGGAAGAGGAGAAAGCAGGAGCAGTCAGCCAACTACCTGTGCTGAGGGAGGAGCGCAAGAGGCAAAAAGTAACATGACTGGCTAGCTGCACTGGTGTACAGCATAGGCACTGGAGGTGTAGGAGCAACGGATGTGCCGGCAATAGGGAGAGCAATGTGGACCTTCATTGGGAGATCTTACAGCACTGAATGAGCAGAGCACTCTGTCAGTGATGCAAAAAAGATCCATTTGAAGCCAAGGGCGAAGTGGGCCTGTTGGAATTTGCTTGGCAGTTGCCTGGTGACTTGGTGACTGATGTCTTGGATGATGTGAAGGGGGATGAGAAGGAGATGCCCCAGAAGGCCTCTAGTGAGTCTGATGCACAGTGACACCACTTTACTCTGGGAAGGGGGAAGAGAAGAGCCCCCTCCCCAGTCTAGGAAAGAGTTCCAAGTGGCTTCGCTGGGATGCCTGGAGCCAAAGTCGCTCCTGATTGAAAAATAGAGAAGATTACGGGAAACATGCACAAAATTGCTTATGAATGTTCATCTGAATCTTTAAAACAAAGTTTGCAAACTTTGGGATGGATCGAATTTCAGACTGAAAAAAGAGAAAATGGAATTGACAGATTTGACTATCCCTTCTCAGGTTCAGATACACAAACAGAATATTTTATGTATGTATGTATTTGAGTTATATTCCATATTCCCAGCATAAAATAGTGCTTAAGGTGGCTGACAATTTTTATGAAATGAACAATCTTACTGAAATAGAATGATACATATGGCTTTAATCACCCCTTCTCTGCATGTTTCCCATGTATTGTGAATAGTGCCAACTCTAGGAGTTTGGAAGCCTTAGGCAATGTATCCTAAATAAGCTCCATTAACAGTGAAGAGGAAGAACATGTAAACTGAGAATTTATCTCACACTACCTCTTCAGTGTTCCATTCATGTAAGAAAGGTAGTGCTATGGTGGTGGTCGTAGGTCCTTTGGCAGAATGGAGCCCCAGCAAATAGTTGATTGTGCCACCCTCTAGAGCTGGCCTTAGCAATGGGGTTGTTCATTGACAGCTTTGTTTCTGTGGAGCTTAGGGTTTTGATCTGGGTTGTTTTTGGATCAACAGTCTGGGAGAGGCTGTAATAGGCCAAATGAGTAAAAGTCTTTTTGGACCCAGTATGATCTAAAGAGTGAATAACTTTAATAGCAAAGTGAAATACACAGAGAGAGAGCACTGCCGAAAGGTAGCAGGAATGGGTCAAAGGTCAGATGAGGACCAGAAAATTTTACCTGGGATAGATAAAGGCTCCACTCCTTTCATTGGGATAGATAAAGCCTCCACTGCCTTCATTGACTCTTCTCTCCAGCTACATGCTGGATGTACTGTATATGAGTGAGCATCTTAGAGACTGTGGAGCATTTTCTCTTCAGTGGGCTACGAAGAGCTTCCACTTGTTCAGAGACTGATCTTGCCATTAGCTCTTCTTGGCTTAGTTTCTTTCTGATTCTACCCCATAAGCCTCAGTTGGAATACTCATACTTATTTTGCCTAAGGAAGTAGAAAGCAGCCCACTAGCTCTAGTATATGATGGCATTTTTCTTTACTGACTGGAAGTACAGGGCTAATTCCTTCCTTAACTGGAAGAAGGTTGCCTCTGAGTACCAGTTGGTGGGGGACAACAGCAGGAGAAAGCTACTGCCCTCGTATCCTGCTTTTGGGCTTCCCATAGGCATTTGGTTAGCCAGCCACTGTAGGAAAGAGTATGCTGGACTAGAGAGGCCTTTTGTCTGATCCAGCAAGATTCTTCTTATGTAAGGTAAGTTGGGTGAAAGTAGTTCTTCAGGTGTGATTGCTGGCCTGTCCAGGATCTTTATGGGTTGGGAATAGTTCATCCCATGGAAGGGATGAAGGTGCAGATGAACTTAAAGTATCATAAGAAATTGTGTTAAGGTCAACTCTCTGTTGGCCTAACAAGGCACAGATTCTGTCTCAAAGAATGTGTCAGCCACTGAAATGATCTTGATTTTTAGAGTGAATGTGTTAATGAGACAATTAAGAAAGCACTCGTAGATCTCAAAGGTTGATGGAGCTTTTAGGAAGGAGCCTGGCTCTGAGGTATGCAGGATCCACTCTTTTAAGAAGGG
Organism: Heloderma suspectum; assembly: GCF_057233095.1. Classification (NCBI taxonomy): domain Eukaryota; kingdom Metazoa; phylum Chordata; class Lepidosauria; order Squamata; family Helodermatidae; genus Heloderma; species Heloderma suspectum. Next base: position 70,979,243 of record NC_139460.1, on the reverse strand, counting down.
CTTTATAGGAAAAAAAACTAGCACCATGAATAGTACCTAGAATATAACAAGGAACTTGTACCAAGAATGGAGTGTGGGGTCTAAAGGACATACCGTGAACACTGGCATTGCAATCATCTAGACTTGAGGTTATATAGGCATAAATATAGGCTAAGTCTGACAGAGAGGGACACAGCCTTTTCAGCACATGAAGCTGTTGAAAGTAGCTGCTGACCATTGCTTAACCTGGGTGTTTCCACGATGATGGAACGAGAAGCTAATGGAGGAGTACCAGATTTTTTAAAAAAGGAATCAGCTTTGCTGTGCTTTGGTCCATGCAGGGCTCCACGGGGGAGTGCTCCACACCAGTAAAAATCACTTCACAGAACATATTTCCAGGTGGGGGTAGGGGTTGGAGTGAACATCATCTGACTGGCAGGGGCTGCTCAACAAATAAGAGAGGCTCCACCCACCACTCTCCCCACCCTTTCTCATTTCCCTGAAGCTCCAGATGCATCTGCATTTCAGGAGCAAGCCTCATTGAGCACAATGGGAGTTACTTCTGAGTAGACACACATATGCTTGTGCTGGGAAAGTGGGGGGGGGGACACAGGGATGGGAAACCAGCCCCTTTCTAACCTGATGTTGTGCAGGATCTCTATAACGAAGGTGTGAAGTAGTTACTTCCTAAGTAATATAACAAATAATGGAGAATTGGAGCCTCGAGATCATGCTTTACAGCATTTAGGGAATGCTGTGTTAAACTGTCCAATCTCAATTGAGGGGGATCTCTGTAAATTCTGATGCGGGCATTCAGGGGACAAGCCTCATTGAGCACAATGGGAGTTACTTCTGAGTAGACACTAATTGGTTTGTGCAGGGAGGGGAAACACACAGGAAACACCCTTGACCAGGCTCACAATGAAAAGCACAGTGAAAGGCACACCCCTGGGGAGGGCTAGGATACCTGAGGTAAATGTGGGGGTTGAGGCACACAGCAACTATACTGGGGAGAACCCAACTTAAGGAAAATAGTCGCACTTTAAGCAGTCTCAGGAAATCTGTTTTTTCCCTGATAAACTCTGGGGTGGCCATGACATCATGGCTGGATGGCCATGACATCATATATCCCAAACAACCTCCAAATGCAGCCAGCTCAGACTAAATCACTCATGGAGGTGGTGGGCTCTCTCACACTGGAGGCTGGAGGCATTCAAGATGAAGCTGGACAGCCATCCGTCAGGGATGCTTTGACTTATATTCCTGCACTGAGCAGGGGGTTGGATTCGATGGTCTTATAGGACCCTTCCAACCCTACTATTCTATGATTCTATGAGACACCCACTGGGCTGCTGGCATTGTGACAGATCCAGGAGTATCTTAAGACCATGCTTCTGTGACCAAAACTACACATTACATCTCCATCTTTCTAACTTATTTACATTAAAGCAGGGATGGGAAACCTCCAGCCTGAGAGTCAAAATCCAACCTGTGGAGGTTACCCACCTGTGGAGCCTCCTTGAATTCTGCTAGTGGGTGGAACTTGAGGCCCTGGAGGAATCCCTGCTGTTATCTCTGATGGGTGATTGGAGATGGAGATAACTATGGGAATTCTTCTGTGCCACTTGGACAATGACAGGTCAGAGATAACAGTGGCAATGCAGGTGGTGGGGGATTGCAACAAAACAATATTTGTTACAGATATGATTAAACAGCAGTTGGCTTAAGCTGTTAGCTTCTTTTTGTGGTGCATTCTTTGGATGTGAATTCTAACAGGTAAATATGGAATTCGCTGCCACAAGATGTAGCTTAAATGACTTTAAAGGGGGATTAGACAAATTCATAGAGAAGTTTTCTATTCATGGCTACTAGCCATTATAGCTATATGCTATCTCCAGGTCAAGGCTAATGTTACTGAATACCAGCTGCTGAAAAGCAACAGTGGGCTAAGGCTATCGCCTTCAAGCACTATTGTGTGGGTTTCCCAGAGTTATTTGGGTGATCACTATGGGAAGCAGCATATTGGACTACGTAGGACTTTGGCCAAGTACAGCATGGCTCTTCTTATGCTCTAATGGAAGCTTTGTATGATATGAAGAAATGTCAAAAGGGAGGAAATATGCAGGTTTCCTTTCCCCTCCTTTGGTTACACCAGAATAATAGAAAGAGGAATTGTGATTCATCCATTCATCCTTTGGTTCTTCTTTTTAACTTGTAAAGCTGGTCTGCCCATCAGTCCCTGTCCTATCTGGATAGGGATAACCTGGTTTCAGTAATCTATGCTCTGGTAACGTCCAAGTTAGATTAATGCAATGCAGTCTACATGGGGCTGCCCTTGAAGATGTGGTTTGGAAGTTGCAGCTTCTGCAAAATGTGGTGGCTAGATTGATAGTGGGGACCAGAAGGTCTGAGCATATAACTCTGATTCTGACCCAATTGCACTGGCTGCCTGTATGTTTCTGAGCCCAATTCATGGTGCTGGTCTTGACCCATAAAGCCTTACATGGCTAGGGATTGCAATACTTGATGAAGTGCCTGTCCCAGTATGAACCTACATGTGCACTATGATCATCATCTGAGCCCCTTCTTCAAGTGCCTCCACTGAGGGAGGTTTGGAGAATGGCAACAAGGGAGTGAGCCTTCTCAGTGTTGGCCCCCTTATAGTGGAATGACCTCCCAGTGAGGTCTGTTTGGCAGCAACATTGTCATCGTTTTTGGCACCAGGTTAAGACTTTCCTCTACTCCCAAGCATCTGACAGCATATAATGTGCATTTTAGTTTTTTTATTTATTAGTTCCTGATAGTTTTATTATTAATTGTTTTTCAGTTCTTTTTAAGCTGTTTTAAATTCTTGAATGTTAAAGGTTCTATATTATGTTTTATCATACTGTGAACCACCAAAGAGAGCTTTGGCTGTTAGGCAGTATAGAAATGTAAGAAATGAATGAATGAATCCTGTGATATGTATGAATCAAAACAATATTCCTTTCAGAACTGACTAAACAGTAGTTGGCTGGATCCAATTTTTTCAACTTTTTTTCCCCTTTGGCGTGGTGTATTTTTGACATTAATTCTAAATTGACCTTGGTCCTGTCAGATTAAACTGTATTTAATTCTTTGTTCGAGCCACACATTTATTCACTCTAATGGTGCTGCTATCTTAACATTGCAATTAAAAGTTCAAATTGAATAAAACCTCTAGCTAGCTTTTTGTCTAAAGCAACACAAAAGAAAGGGTCATTTTTTTTTTTTTTGCAGAACTTCATCTCTGAAGTTTTTCACAATTACTAATTCTGTGCTGAGCTGCTGTATTCAGTGTTTTAAAAGTCTACACTAATTAAGTTTCCGGCTTAGCTTCTACCACAGAGTGCTCAAAGATTTATAACACTGAGGATCAGAAGGTTGAATCAAGGATTTAATAAAATACACTGGACATAAAAGAAGTTGTATAGCTGCATAGAATAATAAGGGTTCATTAAAGCATTGCTGATGTGGACATAATGATAATTGCTACTCATCTATTGAAATTGATTTAGTGTTTAGCCTTACTTAAACATGTCATTAACTAATTACTTTAACTAAACAGACTTAGAACATTGCTGACAAATCCCTGAGAAACATACATTGCTAAATGTTTAAGGCGTATTTTTTCCCCCTGAAACAGACTATTACATATCAACATGGAAGCTGATTCTATCCTTTCTCAAATGAAGACTGGGGCCACTAATCGGGGCCCCAAGGTGTGTGTGCCTTGGGGATGTACAAATCCTCCTGGGTCTGGTCCAGAGGATGTCTGTTGTGGGGAAATCCAGCCTTCTTGGGCCTTACAGATTTTGTCTAAACCTTTCCCTTTAAAAACCTCAAGATACGTAAATTGCATAAGCAATTTGCATATCTTGGGCAAATTACAGCCATAATTAGTATATTTTACACAAATTGCAGGCATAAAGTGCTTAGTGATGTGTAAATTGTGGCTGCAATTTACACATAACTAAACACTTTACTCCTGCAATTTGCATAAAATACATTAATTACAGCTGTAATTTGCCCAAGATATGCAAATTGCTTACACAATTTACGTATTTCGCCTTTTTTAATGGGAACAAAAATAGACAAAATTCCCAAGCAAAGCACAACCCTCCCACTCTCCCTGCTGGTGCCGTCACCAGCAGGGACGGCCGGTCCACTGTGGATTTAGGAGATCGGATTCTTAGGAATCTGACCTTATTTAAATCCTTTGAGGATTTCTCCAGCATCCCAAGTGTGCATACAATTGTTCAAGTATTGTAGGCTTATTAAATCTCTTTCATCCAGAGGGCAAAATTTCATTTTGGAGAAGCTCTTGGTGGCTGCATTCCAGTTGTGGATAGGGCTTAAGGCAAAAAGGGCATGGCCCAGAATACTAAAAAATACCAGCTTATTTTATCTTGAAGTTCTTATTGCCAGTAACAAAGCCTTAGGAGAAGCATTTCAACCTTTTACAATGGAGGAAAAAACCTGCACAAAAGCTGGAAACTGCAAAATGATTGGTAGTTGGGTGAAATTGGGTAGAATATTGGGAAGGGTGTGTGGCCATCTGGGGAACCTCAGAGGGCCAGATTGAAACCCCAGGGTTCTGCAACCCTGATGTATTGTATTTATGTATTTGTAACCCCACTTTCCTCACCAGCAACCCCTTTTGTGGAGAGACCAATGGGACCTGGGTTCAAACTGTAGTAGGATGGATGAGGGAGACGCATGCCAGCCCCAAAATAGAACACAGTGCTTCTAGCTCACCAGACTCCATATTTCTTGCATGGATGTAGGGGAAAAACCAGTGGACAACTTAATGGAATAGAGAAAAACAACAATTCATTTAACAAAGGAGAGATGGAAGGCAAAAGCAAGTGGAACAACTCAGATTAGCATAGAGTTTATGAGGGGATCGAATCCAATAAAATACCTATCCATAGGGATAAGAATATCTCAGATGTGTCTCTGGCTACATTGTCCTGGGTTGGGATAAAGTTGTAGGACTCAGTTTGCATCACTCTCTGGCTGTGGAACTGCTGCTGCTCAAATGCTGTGTGAGAGCAAAAGAGTTCTCTCCTCTCTTCAACTGTCTTCTCAGAATGGTTCCTTGTATTCACCATCACTGCTGTCTCCTCACTCCATGTAGTCTCCAGGATCGAGACCAATAGAATTACTCACCAAAATAAAGTTTTCATTATTTGATTCATAGAGCTATCCTTATTTTATGCCATAGCCTTATTTTTAAGGACAACAAGTGATGTATTCCCAGTTCTGATCCTGAATGCTACTGGAATGTTCTTGAAAGATGCTTCTTCACGCAGGAAGTAGTTAATCTATGTCATTCACAGTCATGGAATATGGTGATGAACACTACATAACAGTACATGTTTGAAAGAGGATCAGACAAATCCATGGAAGGTAGCTCAATCAGTGGCCATGACAGAAACTTCAGGTTCCGAGGGAACCTGAATGCCAGTTCCTGAGGAAAACCATGGAGGAAGGCCAGTGCCTTGGTGATAAGCTTTGGAGAAGCTGGCCACTGGCTGGAAAGAGGATGCTTATGTTAGTGAACCTTTGGTCTGTTCCTTTCAATAAGGCTTTTCTATGGATACAGGAATTGTACATTACTATTAGAAACTAAATATGGGCACAATCCTATGGGTTGCATCCTGGGTACTCATAAGCCCCTGAACTTGGAGGCTTATAGGTATCCTATGCAAAGAGGGAGGCACAAGGTGCATGCTGCATTTTAGTTAGATGGGTGATTTCACCTTTCTAGTTGAGGCTTCAGGGAGGGGGAGGGAAGAAGGCTGGGGTGGTGATAGGAAAAGGCATAAGTCAGCCGCCCTGGCCTCCTCCCCTCCCTGCCCCCAGGAACGCCTCCTTTCCCCATCTCTGTGCTCCGCTTACTCTGCGCAGAGAGGCAGCTGGCATGTTTTTCTCCATGTCAGCTATGAGGGAGAGGAGGAGAGGAGTGTGGTTTCCTGGCTCCAAGCTCAGAGCCCATCTCTGAGCATGGAGCCAGGAAACCAAAAAATCCTATGTTCCCCAGACACGTCTAGGGGACACAGGATTGCTCCCTATCTTAAGCAAGACACCACTGAAAAATAGCTGGAAAAACTTTGTTGTCCAGTAATAAATATGGCTTAAGGCTAGACAGGTCTTAAAAGATGAGTGGGAAATAATTTATCCCTGAGGAAAAGTGAACAGGACACCATCTGCATATGGTGTATAACCACATTTATATCTATGACGCCACCTGAAAAAAAATATTTCATTGCAGCAATTTAACCAAACTATATTGGGGGAAAATAGCCCCTGTGCTTAGGCTGGAATGGAAAATAATGTTGATCTTTAAAAGAAAAATAAATGTAAGCAATTCTTAAACCTATTTTATGGCTTTAATTTGAAATAATTTCAATAAAGAACAAATAGAAAAACATCACTTTAAAATCACAAAGGCAGAATCATAAGTAAATAAATGTACATTTTTTAGATAGCAACTGCATTACAGGTGAAATAATTATTTGAAATATTGCTGTGTGTGCCCTTAAATGCGATATTGATTTTTTGTTCATCTCCCCACCCCCCCGCCGCTGCTGTTTTTATAATGGTAACATTTCTTTATTTTTTCCTCACACTCAGAAAATGCAATGATAGTTGCAGTGGCTGGATAAATTACCTCTCCATTATCAGAAAAAAGATTTTTTTTCATATTGAGAGAAGACTAGTAGAAATGTAGCTTGTATGCCTCACTGCAGCCTGTAGCTAAGGTCAATACAGTCATGCTAACATGGATTCAGCTATGTGAAATAGTTCACTTGCTCTATTTAGATTCCATTTAGATTCCATTTAGATAAGAACATCACTGAAGATGATAGCGATAATTGCTACAGTGTACATGGAGACAAATCCATTCATTTTTCTTCCATTTATACTAGATGAGCTAATCACAAAAAAAAAAACCTGGTGCTCTCTGTGATTAGTTAAAGCTGGGTCTAACCTAGGAATGAATGGATTAATCTATTTCTGGTCCATTACACTTACACATGTGTTCACTCGTAAACCCATTTCATCCCATTTCCTCATTAATCTGCAATTTGGAAAAAAATCTGCAAAAATTAGCATATAAATATGTTTTGAAATGTGTATTGTTATTGAACACACTTTCTCTCAAAATATGCATTTCAAAATATATTCTGTCTCAAAGCATCTATCTATCTATCTATCTATCTATCTATCTATCTATCTATCTATCCTTATATCCTGCCTATTTCCCTAAAAGGGGACACAAGTTGACAAACAAACCAAGGTCAACAGTATGGGAACTGATGTATCTGTCTTGGTGGAGCATTCCACAAGGTAGGTGCAACCAGCAAGAATGCTCCAGGCTAGGCCGCTAGGGATGGGTTTGAGCTTGCTGACGTTCTCCAGACATCTCTTCAGAGCTCAGTTTGCCTCACTGCCATTTTCATAATGCTCCAGAAGATGACTGGAGCATGTGAGGAGGAACATATGGAAGAAGGTGGGGAATATGTATATTTTATCTCAAAATATGCATTCCTAAATGTGTTTTATCTCGAAATACAATTTCTAAATTCTAGGAACTGTGTTGCACTCACAACATTCAGAGAAGAGCAAAGTCTGATGGATATTTATGTTCCAATCCGTAGTCTGGTAGGTGGTGGATCAGATCAGTTTGTACTGGAATTCACAAAGATCGAATTCCTCAGGCATCCCTAATCTAATCCATCACAGAGAGTAAAAGAAGAAGAAGGGTGGGGGGCTGGTCCAAACACCGAGAAATGCTGAAGAATTAGTCTCATGGCAAAACAAACAGGAGTCCCCTGTATCCTTTAAAATAAGCCTTAAACCTGAATCACGTGCCCAAATCTGACAAAGGGAAAGCTTTAATGGAAGAACAGGTGCATCATCACTCCCTTCCTCAATGGCTGGTAGGGCAGGAAGGGGCATGTGGTCAAATGGGCAGCTGTCTACTGCCACCTTAATTACCAGGTCCCATGGCTGAAGAGAGAGAGAGGAGATTAGCCTGACCTGATTTGGTATACCTTTCCATAGGTACCTGTCTACAAGTTACTTACTGGAAAGCAGAAAAATGAAGCTGGGAGCAGAATCCATGAAAGAAGAAAGGAAATACATAAATATGGTATACTGCCCCTTCATGGATCACTGCCTTGTTGTGGCGAAGGGGCTTGCGTAACTCAGTGAAGCCATAAGCTATGCCGTGCAGGGCCACCCAAGACGGACAGGTCATGGCAGAGAGTTCTGACAAAATGTGGTCCACTGGAGAAGGAAATGGCAACCCACTCCAGTATTCTTGCCAAGAAAACCCCATGGAACGTATCACAAGGCTAAAAGATATGACGCCGGAAGATGAGCCCCTCAGGTCGGAAGGTGTCCAATATGCTACTGGGGAAGAGCAGAGGGTATTTCCAAGTAGCGCCAGAAAGAGTGAAGCGGCTGGGCCAAACCCGAAAGGACACTCAGCTGTGGATGTGTCTGGTGGTGAAAAGAAAATCCGATGCTGTAAAGAACAATATTGTTTAGGAACCTGGAATGTCAGATCAATGAATCAAGGTAAGTTGGAGGTGGTCAAACATGAGATGGCAAGATTGAACATCGACATCTTGGGAATCAGCGAACTCAAATGGACAGGCATGGGCGAATTTAATTCAGGTGACCATCATATCTACTATTGTGGGCAAGAATCCCTTAGAAGAAATGGAGTAGCACTCATAGTCAACAAAAGGGTGGGAAAAGCAGTACTGGGGTACAATCTTAAAAATGATAGAATGATCTCAGTACGAATCCAAGGCAAACCATTCAACATCACAGTAATTCAAGTCTATGCCCCAACCACTGAGTCCGAAGAAGAGGAGGTTGATCGGTTCTATGAAGACCTACAACACCTTCTAGAACTAACACCAAAAAAAGATGTCCTCTTCATCATAGGGGATTGGAATGCTAAAGTAGGAAATCAAGAAATCACCGGGATAACAGGCAGGCATGGCCTTGGTGTACAAAATGAAGCAGGACAAAAGCTAATAGAGTTTTGCCAAGAGAACATGCTGATCATAGCAAACACTCTTTTCCAACAGCACAAGAGGCGACTCTACACATGGACGTCACCAGATGGTCAATATCGAAATCAGATTGATTATGTCCTTTGCAGCCAAAGATGGAGAAGCTCCATACAGTCAGTACAAACAAGACCTGGAGCTGACTGTGGCTCAGATCATGAGCTGCTTCTTGCAAAATTTCGTCTTAAATTGAAGAACGTCGGGAAAACCACTAAACCGTTCAGGTATGACCTAAATCATATCCCTGATGAATATACAGTGGAGGTGAGGAATAGATTTCAGGGATTAGACCTGATAGACAGAGTGCCTGAGGAACTATGGACGGAGGTCCATAACATTGTTCAGGAGGCAGCAACGAAATCCATCCCAAAGAAAAAGAAATGCAAGAAAGCCAAGTGGCTGTCTGATGAGGCTTTACAAGTAGCTCACGAAAGAAGGGAAGCGAAAAGCAAGGGAGAAAGGGGAAGATATACCCAACTGAACGCAGAGTTCCAGAGAATAGCAAGGAGAGACAAGAAGGCCTTCTTAAATGAACAATGCAAAGAAATTGAGGAAAACAACAGAATGGGAAAGACTAGAGATCTCTTCAAGAAAATTGGAGATCTCAAGGGAACGTTTTGTGCAAAGACGGGCATGATAAAGGACAAAGAAGGCAGGGACCTAACAGAAGCAGATGAGATTAAGAAGAGGTGGCAAGAATACACAGAAGAACTCTACAGGAAAGATCTGAATGTCCCTGATAGCCATGATAGTGCGGTCACTGAACTTGAGCCGGACATCCTCGAGAGTGAAGTCAAGTGGGCCTTAGGAAGCATTAGTAACAACAAAGCTAGCGGAGATGACAGTATTCCAGCCGAACTATTTAAAATCCTAAAAGATGATGCTGTTAAAGTGCTGCATTCAATATGTCAACAAATCTGGAACACTCAACAGTGGCCACAAGACTGGAAAAGGTCAGTTTACATTCCAATTCCAAAGAAGGGCAACGCCAAAGAGTGTTCAAACTACCGCACAATTGCGCTCATTTCACATGCCAGCAAGGTGATGCTCAAAATCCTACAAGCTAGGCTTCAGCAGTATGCGAACCGAGAACTACCGGAAGTACAAGCTGGGTTTAGAAGAGGCAGAGGAACTAGAGATCAAATCGCCAACATTCGCTGCATCATGGAGAAAGCACGAGAATTCCAGAAAAATGTCTATTTCTGCTTCATTGACTACGCTAAAGCCTTTGATTGTGTGGATCACAACAAACTGTGGCAAATTCTTAAAGTGATGGGAGTACCAGACCACCTTACCTGTCTCCTGAGAAACCTGTACGAGGGTCAAGAAGCAACAGTAAGAACCAGACATGGAACAACCGATTGGTTCAAAATTGGGAAAGGAGTACGACAAGGCTGCATATTGTCACCCTGCTTATTTAACTTATATGCAGAGTACATCATGAGAAATGCCGGGTTGGATGAATCAGAGGTCGGAATTAAGATTGCTGGGAGAATTATCAACAACCTCCGATATGCAGACGATACCACCCTAATGGCAGAAAGCGAAGAGGATCTCAAGAGCCTCTTGTTGAGGGTGAAAGAGGAGAGTGCAAAAGCTGGTTTGAAACTCAACATTAAAAAAACGAAGATCATGGCATCTGGCCCCATCACTTCCTGGCATATAGAAGGGGAAGAAATGGAAGCAGTGACAGATTTTACTTTCTTGGGCTCCAAGATCACCGCAGACGGTGACTGTAGCCCTGAAATTAAAAGACGCTTGCTCCTTGGGAGGAAAGCTATGGCCAACCTAGACAGCATAGTAAGAAGCAGAGACATCACCTTGCCGACAAAGGTCCGTCTAATCAAAGCTATGGTTTTCCCAGTAGTAATGTATGGCTGTGAGAGCTGGACTATAAGGAAGGCTGAGCGCCGAAGAATCGATGCTTTCGAACTGTGGTGCTGGAGAAGACTCTTACGAGTCCCCTGGACTACAAGGAGGTCAAATCAGTCCATCCTAAAGGAAATCAACCCTGAGTGCTCATTGGAAGGACAGATACTGAAGCTGAAGCTCCAATATTTTGGCCACCTAATGCGAAGAGAAAACTCCCTGGAAAAGACCCTGATGCTGGGAAAGACTGAAGGCAAAAGGAGAAGGGGACGGCAGAGGATGAGATGGCTAGATAGCATCACGGATGCAATGAATATGAACTTGAGCACGCTCCGGGAGAGAGCGCAGGACAGGAAGGCCTGGCGTGCTATGGTCCATGGGGTCACGAAGAGTCGGACACGACTGAACGACTGAACAACAACAACAACAACATGGTATACTGATCATAAGGTGTGAGGACTTTGATTATGACTTATAGCAGACACATTTTAATTTTCATTATAATTAATTGATGACTGTAAGATGCTTTGAGTCCCTGTGGGAAAGGCAGGCTAAAAAAGTTTGATGATAATCAATATGTAGTCTTCCACTCCAATAACAATGAGTTGGGTCATGTCCTGGCCTACGTTTTAAGCAGTAAAAAATCTTGTTCCAGCTTTTGCTGCCATGAATCCATCACTGCTTCACCTTGTCTCACCCTGCCTTCTAGGAATGGAAACTGCCAGGTTTGTTCTTTGTTCTGTGGGTAAAATCCAACATAAGTCCTACTTAGAATGGACCCATTGAAATGGATGGGACTTCAGTTAGTCATGATTAACTTACATCTCATTCATTTCAATGGGTCTCCTTTAAGTAGGATTTATGTTGGATTTTATGCGATGTAACCGCTTCCCTCTAGCAAGAGTGCTGCTTCAGAACCTAGCAAGGGGCTTCCTTGCATGAATTGTCCTTTTTGACATGATCTTACATATGGAAATGGGTGCGGCATGGGAGGAACAGAACCAGTATTCTGCAGTCAAGGGGACAAAGAAGTACACACACACACACACACACACACCACAACACACATGATCATTGGTACTCTGACAGTGCCAATATTTTTATGTGAATAGAGCACTGATTCCAGGGATCTCCTTGTTCCCTCCCAACAGATGATCAGCTCAACAAGTGAAAAGTGAACAAGTCCCAACCACCCATTCAGTTGGGATATGTCTCACACATGCAGGCTACTATTGCACACGAAGAGCTCAGGGCCAATTTTCTTTTTGTATTTTAAATAATTTACTAAGATACTCTGACACTATTATTACCAGTAGTGACTAGTGGACTATGGTTCCAGTGGTGAGGAGAGGGATAAAGTCCCCCCCCCCCCGCCAACATACACACACAAGGCATCACAGCTTTGATCTGTTCAGGCAAGCCAGGGAGGTATGACTATTTTCTGTTTCTGTGTATCTGCTGCTAAATGAGCTATCTATTCCTACTACATCTTCAGTAAGATCATTATGGTCTGTCTGGAGTACTGTGGACCTAGTATTGACAAATATTGGATTACACTATGCTTATAAACCTCAGGCATGCTGCAGTTTTGTCAATTATTCACACATAAGAACTCCAGGGGATTGTACTTCAGGATGATGGGAAAATGCCTTAAAGCATACAGCCATGAAGTACTTTTATCTTTCAGTCATGCACTTAGACTATATTCACTTTGTGGCCACTGTAGTTTAATTCTAAAATGTATGGTACGTTTGTCTTTTAGAAGATAATTATTTTTGCCACATCACAAAATTTATAATTTGCTTAAAATATTCTTTTTGTTTATTGCCCACATTCCTTTATGCTGCTACTCAATCAGTCATTTGTAGAGCACAGAAAAACTCAAAATCTATCATAAATAATGACAGCTATAAATTAAATCCCTTAAATTAGTGATATGCTATTACTATTGCTAACAACAAATCTGAGATATGATCTGAAAGAGATGGAAAGCATTGATGCATATGCTTCTATTTTTTACCCTCAGTTTGATGTATGTGCTGAACATAACTTTTTTTTTTTTTAAGATAACAGCCAAGGAATTAAGGAAATTCGTATCAGTGACTAACAGGAATGGTCCATATGTTCAATTATATTAACAATGCATAGAATTAATATACATACAAGCCCTATTCAGATGTGATTAAAACTGGGTAGACTCAACACACAAGCAATGGGGGTATGCTAAGTAATCCCACCCCCCAATGCCATGTCAGATTGTAATTCCACCCATAAGCATCCATGCGTGCAGGGCAAATGCCTGAAGTAGGGAGGCTTTCATGCATACAACTGTATGAATGTAGGCTTCCATGCAATTTGGAACCCAATTTGTGCAGGGTTCTGAATTGTGTGGAAGCCTACACAGCTGTATGCACAAAGGTCTGTGCACTGCAGGTGTTTGTGCTGTACACATGGATGCCTATGGGCAGAGTTACAGTATGACACATACAGATATGTCGGTATACCATCGGAAGATGGGACTCCCAGGTCGGAAGATGGTCAAAATACTACTGGGAAGGAACAGAGGATAAGTTCAACTAGCCCCAGATGTGATGACGCAGCTAGCTCAAAGCCAAAAGGACAGCTAGCAGCCGATGGTGCTGGTGGTGAACGACAAATCCGATGTTCTAAAGATCAACACACCATAGGAACCTGGAATGTAAGATCGATGAGCCAGAGCAAATTGGATGTGGTTATTGGGGACATGTCAAGATTAAATATTAGGGATGTACGAAAATTTCGCCATGGATCTCGGGGAGGCCGAATGCCAGTGCATTCGGCCCCCCGAAATCGGTGGCGGAACGGTCTGCAACCCCCCCACCCCCCTGGGATGAGACTTACCTTGGGTGGATCTTCTTGGTGGTGGCGGCTCTGGCGGCGGTTCAGCGGCGGCGGCAGCGGCCGGTCTTCCAACTGGCTGCCACAGCCGCCATTTCCAGTTTAAAAAACAAACAAACCGAAACACATGATAGGCTACGTAAAGATTTACGTAGCCTATCACGGCTAGGTTTTTTTTTAAAAAAACGACGGCGAAAATAAGGGGAACGCTACGCTATTTGCGTTCCCCTTATTTTCGCCGTCTTAGTCTACGCAAATGTTTACGTAGACTAAGACGTGCCAAAATAAGGAACGCAAATGGCGGCGGCCATGGCCGCCGCCATTTGCGTATGTGTGTTGTTGTATTTTTTTTTTTTAAGTCAGCCGTGATAGGCTACGTAAACATTTATGTAGCCTATCACGGCTGAGTGCAAGGACGCAAATGGCGGCAGCTATGGCTGCCGCCATTTGCATCCCTGCTAGCCAGCAGCTGGATGTCCAGCTGCTGGCGGAGCTGGCTGGCAGCTCCGCAGAATCCCTGCAGAGCACAGCTGGCCGGCCAGGATTCTGGGGGGGAGGAACGGAGTGCCTCCCCCCTGCAAGGATTCCGGGGGGAGGGACGGAATGCCTCCCCCCCAACCATAAACATAATCCGCGAAAGGTAAGTGATTTTCGTACATCCCTATTAAATATAGACATTTTGGGTATCAGTGAACTGAAATGGACTGGCATGGGCCACTTCACATCAAATGACCACCAGATCTACTACTGTGGACAAGAGGACCACAGAAGAAATGGAGTAGCCTTCATAATTAATAATCAAGTGGCTAAAGCAGTGCTTGGATACAATCCAGAAAATGACAGAATGATCTCAATTCGAATTCAGGGTAAGCCATTTAACATCACAGTGATCCAAATATATGCCCCAACCACAGATGCTGAAAAAGCAGAAGTAGATCAGTTCTATGAGGATCTGCAGCACCTACTGGATAGTACGCCAAAAAAAATGTTATTTTCATTATAGGAGACTGGAATGCTAAGATAGGTAGTCAAACGACACCTGGAATTACAGACAAGCATGGTCTGGGAGAACAAAATGAAGCAGGACATAGGCTGATAGAATTTTGCCAAGACAACTCACTGTGCATAATAAACACTCTCTTCCAACAACCGAAGAGACGACTTTATACATGGACTTCACCAGACGGTTGACACCGAAATCAGATTGACTACATCCTTTGTAGCCAAAGGTGGCGGACATCTATGCAGTTGGTAAAAACAAGACCTGGAGCTGATTGTAGTTCAGATCACGAACTTCTTATTGCACAATTTAGAATCAGACTAAAGAGAATAGGGAAGACCCACAGATCAGTTAGATATGAGCTCACTAATATTCCTCATGAATATGCAGTGCAGGTGAAGAATAGATTTAAGGGACTAGATTTAGTAGACAGAGTCCCAGAAGAAGTATGGACAGAAGCTCGCAACTTTGTTCAGGAGGTGGCAACAAAAAATGTCCCAAAGAAAAAGAAAACCAAGAAGGCAAGATGGCTGTCTGCTGAGACACTGGAAGCAGCCCAAGAAAGAAGGAAAGCAAAAGGCAACAGTGATAGGAGGAGATATGTCCAATTAAATGCAAAATACCAGAGGTTAGCCAGAAGAGATAAGGAATTATTTTTAAACAAGCAATGCGCGGAAGCGGAAGAAGATAATAGAATAGGAAGGACAAGAGACCTCTTCCAGAAAATTAGAAACATCGGAGGTAAATTCCAGGCAAAAATGGGTATGATCAAAAACAAAGATGGCAAGGACCTAACAGAAGCAGAAGAGATCAAGAAAAGGTGGCAAGAATATACGGAAGATCTGTATAGGAAGGATAATAATATCGGGAATAGATTTGACGATGTGGTCAGTGAGCTAGAGCCAGACATCCTGAAGAGTGAGGTTGAATGGGCCTTAAGAAGCATTGCTAATAACAAGGCAGCAGTAGATGATGGTATCCCAGCTGAACTGTTTAAAATCTTGCAAGATGATGCTATCAAGGGGATGCATGCCATATGCCAGCAAATTTGGAAAACACAAGAATGGGCAACAGATTGGAAAAGATCAACTTATATGATATCCCCATACCAAAAAAGGGAAGCACCAAAGAATGTTCAAACTATCGAACAGTGGCACTTATTTCACATGCCAGTAAGGTAATGCTCAAGATTTTGCAGGGTAGACTCCAGCAATTCATGGAACGAGAATTGCCAGATGTACAAGCTGGGTTTCGAAAAGGCAGAGGAACTAGAGACCAAATTGCCAATATCCGCTGGATAATGGAGAAAGCCAGGGAGTTTCAGAAAAACCTCTATTTCAGTTTTATTGACTATTCTAAAGCCTTTGACTGTGTGGATCATAACAAATTGTGGCAAATTCTTGGTGGGATGAGGATACCAAGTCATCTTGTCTGCCTCCTGAGGAGTCTGTATAATGACCAAGTAGCAACGGTAAGAACAGACCATGGATCAACGGACTGGTTTAAGATTGGGAAAGGAGTACAGCAGGGTTGTATACTCTCGCCCTACCTATTCAACCTGTACGCAGAAATGCCCTAACCCCGGCGCCAGCTTGTCTGGCAAAAGGGGGGGGACGTTGCGGGTGGGTGGGGTGAGAAGAGGTGGCTGCTGCCTATTGGGTGCCCCCCCATGGCACCACCAGGCAGGGGAGGAGTCGGCAGAGCCCTCTTAAGCTCTGCGGCCTCTCCAAACCAGCTCTCTCGCTCTTGTGGCCTGAGAGACTGACCTGGAAGCGACGACCGACTCCTGGCTGTCAGCAGAACCATCTGTCGCTCCCACCGAGATTGCAGCCGGCGCGCCTGCTGTGGCACGTGCACCCCTTGCCTCCGGATCGCCAGTGGGGCGGCCCTTTTGCCGCTACTTGCTGCGCCTCCGGGGGTGGGCACTTGATGCTGTGGCGGGCGTGCCCATCGCCTCCGGCTCGCCGGGAGGGCGGCTGGCTCGCCGGCGGTTGCCGCACCCCCGGGGGGCACTGGCGCTCTGGCTCACAGGGAAGAGCGGCCCCTTGCTGGGTCGTGCCGTGTCTTCAGAGGGGGCACCCGTGGCTGCGGTACACGTGCCCCTCGCCTCTGGCTCGCTCGGGGGCGGCACTCTCGCCGGTGTTTGCCATGCCTCGGGGGACACCGACACTTGTGGCTGCAGCGCGTGTGCCCCCCACCTCCGGCTCACCGGGGGGCGTGGCCCCACTCCGGGTCTGGCTAAGGCGCCAGGGGCGTCGGTGCCCGCTGCTGCGGTGCGCCCGCCCCTCGCCTCCGCCTCGCCCATAGGGCGCTGCCATTTGCGTACGCGCTTTTTTTTTTCCAAAGTCACCCGTGATAGGCTACGTAATGATTTACATAGCCTATCACGGCTGACTTTGGAAATCTAGCCGTGATAGGCTATGTTAATCGTTACGTAGCCTATCACGGTTTTTTTTCTTTTACACTATTTGTTTCGTGGCCGGGGAGACGGGGCGCTTCTCCCCGGCCTGAATTTCGGCCGGGCGAGGCAGAGCGCCTCCCCCCCCCGACCTGAATTTCGGCCGGGCAAGGCGGGATGCCTCCCCCCCCCTCGTCTGAACTTCGGGGGGAAAAGCGAAGCACCTCCTTCCACCGCGAAGCACCCCTGCGAAAAGGTAAGTGACTTTCGTACATCCCTACGCCACCCCTCAGGCTGAGTGTGCTTTCGCCCAAGAAGTGCCAGCTACTTGCTGGCACAGTCAGATGCCCGTCCTAGGTTCCTCTTTGCAGCTATTTCAATAAATGTGGCCCAATTTTCAACCCAAGCCTTGTTGTCTGACTCTTCTTTGACCCATCTCTGCTCGCAACACATCATGCAACGTGCTGGGCTTGATGAAGCCAAGGCTGGAGTTTAAATCGCTGGAAGAAACATTAACAATCTCAGATATGCAGATGATACCACTTTGATGGCTGAAAGTGAGGAGGAGCTGAGGAACCTCATGACGAAGGTGAAAGAAGAAAGTGCAAAAGCTGGGTTGCAGTTAAACCTCAAAAAAACCAAGATTATGGCAACCAGCTTGATTGATAACTGGCAAATAGAGGGAGAAAATGTGGAGGCAGTGACAAGACTTTGTCTTTCTAGGCGCAAAGATTACTGCAGATGCTGATTGCAGCCAGGAAATCAGAAGACGTTTACTTCTTGGGAGGAGAGCAATGACAAATCTTGATAAAATAGTGAAGAGCAGAGACATCACACTGACAACAAAGGTCTGCATAGTTAAAGCAATGGTATTCCCCGTAGTAACCGATGGCTGCGAGAGCTGGACCAGAAGGAAGGCTGAGCGAAGGAAGATAGATGCTTTGGAACTGTGGTGCTGGAGGAAAATTCTGAGAGTGCCTTGGACTGCAAGAAGATCAAACCAGTCCATACTCCAGGAAATCAAGCCAGACTGCTCACTTGAGGGAAGGATATTAAAGGCAAAACTGAAGTAATTTGGCCACATAATGAGAAGACAGGATACCCTGGAGAAGATGCTGATGCTAGGGAAAGTGGAAGGCAAAAGGAAGAGGGGCCGACCAAGGGCAAGATGGATGGATGAAATTCTGGAGGTGACGGATACAACCTTGGGGGAGCTGGGGGTGGTGACGGCCGACAGGAAGCTTTGGTGTGGGCTGGTCCATGAAGTCACGAAGAGTTGGAAGCGACTGAATGAATAAACAACAACAACAGTATGACACATCAGTACACCCCATTCCTGCTTGCACTGTGGTCTACCCACTTTTAATCACACCTGAATAGGGCTCCTATCACAAGTGATAAACACATTTATTTAATTATGGATATAGTTTTTCAGCTAGTGGACACCCTAACTACATGCAATAGTGGCAGAACCATGTGGGTCTCTGCTGTCATGAATAATAGGGGGTGGACTTTCCCTCAACCCATGGTTTACATCCTTGCAGAAATGGCAAGTGAAAGAAAGGTGCCTGTGAGAGGAGCTCTGGGCAGGAAAGTGATGGATAAGAAGGGCTTGGCATCATTCAGCACATCCCCTTTGCTCTTTAAATCAGATCTCATTGGTGCTTTCTTTATGATTTGGGCAGACCCATCTGAAGATACAAGTCTTCTACTGTCATATATAGGCTATTGCTTTGTTTTTGTTTTAAAAAAACATATTTATACCATATCATTTGGCCCTTACAAGGCCTTCTACAGTGTCTTACATTTAAAATTATAATTTGCACAACTAATAATAAAATCTGAAAGCATAGAAGAGTATCGTTAAAATAAATGGCTACTAGTCATGATGACTATATGAGACCTCCAGTATTGGAGGAGATACCAGTTGCTTGGGAATGTGAGTGGGAGGGTGCTATTGCAACTATGTCCTCTGTGTTGGTTTCCTGCAGGCAGCTGGTTGGCCACTGTGTGAACAGAATGCTGGACTAGATGGACTCTTGCTCTGTTCCAGCATGTTTCTTCTTATGTTTGTAAAATGTTAAAAAGAGGAGTCATCATATTAAAACTAAAGACAATGCAGCAAGGAAAAATTCAACACAGACAAAGGTACGTTAGGTATCCCAGAGAAATAATGCCTGCTATATTGAGCCCATGGCCAGCAGAATTCCCACATTGCATCAGTAATTGATAGGAGTTTGTATCAAGAGGAAAGCTGGATTAGTCCCCTTGCAGGTGACCTCTACTATTAGATTAATGGACAATGCAGTGGAAAGTATTCACATGATCTAGCCTACTGAAATGATGCAAACATCCGTTCATTACTAGAATATTAGAGGACCCATGTCATGAAGAGCATCCCCCTGCAAAAGCCTATCTGCCTGTCTTCATTCAAACACAAGTAAGATAAAAGGCTGAATGAATTAGACTCTTTTGCTGAAAAAGGTCATACATTCTGTTGTAAATTACTGACCTTTTTAGCAGTACTGCTCTATTGCAAAATGTTACAGCAATTTTACTACAGTTTGGCAACATCTGGTTTTTGTACAGGTTCAGAGTGCTTTCAGGCAGGAGATAACTGCTCCACCACCACCACCAATCATCAATCAGTCATCATTATCTTTATCATGGACACAGCAAATGTTTGACTTAGGCCAACAGTAAGTTTCGTCCATTGAGTAAGAAATAATTTTTGTTTGATTTTACTAATATTGTATAGCTTCTGGTGTTCCACAGGAGTCTCAGCATCTTCAGCTTTTCTCAGAACACAGAGGGTTTCCAGGTTTAGGAGTGTGCAATGTGGCTGGGGGAAGCATTCTTTCCTGCCTTTCCTGCCCATGGAAGCCTATCCAGCCTCCCCCAAATGCTACCAAGAGGGTTGAGGGACACTGCTGAATAGAGCAGACTGAAGTATAGGAGCTGAGGGGAAAGGTGGGATCCCCCCAAATCGAACACAGGCACCTTCCATGAGCAGAATTCTGCTTCCTCCTCAGCCCTATGCCACAGCCTACCCCATTCAGCAGGGTCTCTGATCCTCTGTGTAGCATTTGGGGTGGGGGCAGGGCTAGAGGGCAGGGAAATCCACTTCTGTCAGCAGCACTGCACACCACACCTAAATCTGGATCCAACCCAGTAAGCTAAATGTAGAAAAAAATCATTTATTCAATACTTGTTTGATATCAGTCCTGAAATCCTCTTGATGATATCATTACTGAGTCTGGATGCCTATGAATTTCAATATGTAGTAGACACAGAGGTTAACTATACAGAATAATAGGTATTCATGGTTATGTTTTAAAAAATTGGGTATCTTTTTTACTCATTGTTGGTGCCAGGGCGTGCCTTTCTTAAAGAATAAATCTTGCAGTTCTACTCTTACTGGGGGCTCCTTCATGGTCTCACATTTCATTGAAAAACCAGGGAGGAATTCACTGCCACACCCTGTACCTTCTCAAGTGAGGGCTTCTTTTATTCTTGCTAGTGGGGTCAAACATTTTTGGCCTCTCTTGGTCTATTCCAAGAGCATTCTCTCCTAGCCTATAGTTTCCACTGTTACTTATCACTTCCTCTAACAGAGAACATAGTTGGTGAGTGCCAACAGGATTATAGTGAAAATGTGGCCACTGAGAAACAAGAAGGAGGTGTCAGCATGCTTGGGAAACCCAAAGCTTTGCAGAAGCACAACAGATCCTTAAGGAAAGGGCATCCCCCACTCCCACAAAAGTTTCTGGAGGACTGAGCAGCATACTCAGTATCCACAGAAGGCTGAGTGTCTGTTGGGGAGAAAAAGCAGAAAACCAGAATGGAGAAATAGGATGGAGTATCCTGGAGGAGAACATGGCTGGAAGACTTTTAAAAAAGGAGCACTTCAAACTGCAACATTTTGATGCAGGTCCCATTTGCCTTTTTATATAATTGATGTTGAAAGTTCCATCCCAACTCTTTGTAATTAGATATGATTCAGTTTCAGGTATACAACACTCAATTTCCTTTAGATGGATGCCCTTGAGAGGAGGAAGCAATTATCATTCTACACTTTCCTAAACTAGCTTTTGAGGGTCACTGAATGGGTGCTGTGAGCACCAGTAAGGCCATAGGTCACTTGCTGCTGCTATTTTTGGAGTTAGAGAGGGCTCCATCTAGAGCTCATAATGACATATATGTCTTATGAAATTATATGTCTGGATGAAGGTGTCAGTTCTGTCATATATTCTACTATTTCCTAAACAGAAAAACAGAAGATCTGCTTTTCTTTTGTATAATAATCCATAGTAGTAACTGGGATGAATCCCTATGTTCTATTTTAGCTCAACAGTACTATTTAGAGTGTCCGAGATTTGTGCACTCCACCAAGAAGCCTGAATAAGCATATATCCTGAGCTTTGTCTCTGAGACATAAGTCACATGCTGCATCCAGCTGGAATTGGGCAGCTCTTTTGACATGTAAGTTCAGACTTACTACATAATTTTCTGACTGGCTGGCTAGACAACTGATATGAGAAATGTAGTCCATCATGCTATTGGACAAAACAGCAGTCCCTTTCTATTCAGCTTATTCAGCTCTATTCAGCAGCTTTCACTGGACACATACTTCATCTGCTGTTGCTTTTTAAAAATCTTAAAACCACCTAGGTCAAGAGTCCAAAGATGATCTTCTGACTTCTTTTCTCTGAAAGGAAGTCTGTCTATGTCCCGAAACCCAAGATTTTACTCAAGTAGGTAACATGTAACTAGACAGGTTACTCAACAGTGGCCACAAGACTGGAAAAGGTCAGTTTACATTCCAATTCCAAAGAAGGGCAACGCCAAAGAGTGTTCAAACTACCGTACAATTGCGCTCATTTCACATGCCAGCAAGGTTATGCTCAAAATCCTACAAGCTAGGCTTCAGCAGTATGCGAACTGAGAACTACTGGAAGTACAAGCTGGGTTTTGAAGAGGCAGAGGAACTAGAGATCAAATCGCCAACTTTTGCTGGATCATGGAGAAAGCAAGAGAATTCCAGAAAAACGTCTATGTCTGCTTCATTGACTATGCTAAAGCCTTTGATTGTGTGGATCACAACAAACTGTGGCAAATTCTGAAAGAGATGAGGGTACCAGACCACCTTACCTGTCTCCTGAGAAACCTGTACGAGGGTCAAGAAGCAACAGTAAGAACCAGACATGGAACAACCGAGTGGTTCAAAGTTGGGAAAGGAGTACGACAAGGCTGCATATTGTCGCCCTGCTTATTTAACTTATATGCAGAGTACATCATGAGAAATGCTGGGTTGGATGAATCACAGGTCGGAATTAAGATTGCCGGGAGAATTATCAACAACCTCAGATACGCAGATGATACCACCCTAATGGCAGAAAGCAGAGGATCTAAAGAGCCTCTTGTTGAGGGTGAAAGAAGAGAGTGCAAAAGCGGGTTTGAAACTCAACATTAAAAAAACGAAGATCATGGCATCTGGCCCCATCACTTCCTGGCATATGGAAGGGGAAGAAATGGAAGCAGTGACAGATTTTATTTTCTTGGGCTCCAAGATCACCGCAGATGGTGACTGTAGCCATGAAATTAAAAGACGCTTGCTCCTTGAGAGGAAAGCTATGGCAAACCTAGACAGCATAGTAAGAAGCAGAGACATCACCTTGCCGACAAAGGTCCGTCTAATCAAAGCTATGGTTTTCCCAGTAGTAATGTATGGCTGTGAGAGCTGGACTATAAGGAAGGCTGAGCACCCAAGAATTGATGCTTTCGAACTGTGGTGCTGGAGAAGACTCTTACAAGTCCCCTGGACTACTAGGAGGTCTAATCAGTCAATCCGAAAGGAAATCAACCCTGAGTGCTCTTTGGAAGGACAGATACTGAAGCTGAAGCTCAAATATTTTGGCCACCTAATGCGAAGAGAAAACTCTCTGGAAAAGACCCTGATGCTGGGAAAGACTGAAGGCAAAAGGAGAAGGGGACAGCAGAGGATGAGATGGCTATATAGCATCACTGATGCAATGAATATGGACTTGAGCACACTCTGGGAGAGAGCGCAGGACAGGAAGGCTTGGCGTGCTATGGTCCATGGGGTCATGAAGAGTCAGACACGACTGAACGACTGAACAACAACAACAACTAGACAGGTTAGATTGACTTTACTGATTTTTATATGAATTCTCTGTGTGCAATTGTTTTCTTCCGTTGTCCTTCCCTTCCCCCACATTTTTTTCCTAAATAAACTTTCCATATATATAGTAGTACATTTTGCTACATTGCTTCAAAAGGGAATTTCTCACTAAAACCTCCCTAAATGTAAGACTGCATGATTGGTAAGCTACCTTCTGTGTCCTTAGGATATTTCACAAGGTTTTGTTAAGTTCTGTGTCTGCTGGGCTTTGGGCAAGTAAATCCAAAGTTTTTCTTAGAGCTGAACTGAAGGAGGGGTCCTTGGCAAAGGGCTCAGCAACTTCCCAAGATGGATATACTAGGGTATTTCAGGAGGTTAACCTGACCGGTTGCAGGCTATCATAATTCTTTTTAAGGGAATCCTTGCAAAGGAGCAACAATAACAGTAATCTTTATAGAAATGCTTCTAAAAAGGAAGATACTTTTTGACACTTTCATTTTGAAGATCTCTCTCTCTCTCTCTCTCTCTCTCTCTGGTTGCAATCCTATGGTCCAAGGTGCCATCGGATTTTTAATTTTTTTTGGCAGCTTCCGTGGCAGATATGAGGAAGTGGGGAAGGGGGACCAGAACTCAAAGCCCCCTCCGGAGCTTCTAGCAGTATCTATGGCCTTGGGAGGGGGACTCCTAAAAGGGACCATAGGACCGGTCTCTCCCAGGGACCATAGGATTGGTCTCTCCATATATTAACTTATATTAGGTTAATATAAATGCCCTAGCCCATGTCCGGCTTGCCTGGCCATGGTAGCGGGCGTTGTGGGCGGGTGGGGAGAGGAGATATGCTTGGCAGCCATTGGCTGCCTGGCACTCAGACTACCAGAGGTGGGAGGGGTCAGAGAGGCATCCTTTAGCCTTCAGTACCCCTCCCAAACGCCTCTTGGGCACCCAACTCCCTCCCACCCTCCCTTATGTAGTGTGGGTTTAACTGGTCACCCTTTTGGCTGGAAAGTAGGAATTTTTGGCTCATAGTTCGATTGGCCTGGGCTGTGTGTCTTTTTGCCTACTTCACACTGTAAATGGGGTGGGTGAGTCCTTAGGTGAATCAGGCTTAATTCTTATGAAGTTTTGGTTGCATTTTCAAAGAGCTGATAGGACGAGCAATGGGGAGGAGAATAGGGATGGTGAGCATTCAGAGGCACTGTTCTGGTGACAGGTGATGCTTGAGGCTTCCGCTCTGGGTTCTGCGGCCCATCGTCGGGGGATAAAGGTAACCTGTGAGGGCAACTCAACTCACCCACCCAGTGTTTTGTGGCCGGGAGGCAGTGATAGGGAAGGTCTACCTCCCCCTAATGGGTAGCCTTGTGGGGTGGAGATGCTGACACTCCACTCCACGAGCTGTGAATGTTTTCTTGCCCATTGCAGTGTCAGCTAGTGACTGACACAGTTTAGTGCCCGTCCTAGGTTTCCCCTCTGCAGTTAGTTATTCAATAAATGTGGCCTGATTTGCATTCAAGCACCTGTGTCCATCTCTTCATTACCCATCTCTGCTTGCAATATACAATACAGTAGAGTTAAGGAACTTCAACAACATTAAACAGTGGACAGAGAAACTAATTTACAAAGAGGTAATTTGTCTAAGAAAATAATTTAAAATTAAGAACTTATTGATTACTGTATTGCTTCATGAGCACATTCTGCACACATAGTCTTGGGGAAAAATAAGGAATATAGAATATTTTGTCATTAGTTTTTGTGAACAGGTCCAGTACAGCCTTGTTGGCTGTGATATCCCATCTACTAAATCTAGAAATAGCAGATCATATTTAACTGGACAGCTGCTACTTACATTTTGCTGTTTATCAAAAGAAGTCATGTTGGCCAGAAATAAAAGAGAAGTGAGACAGGAGGTCAAGATAGCTGCCTTTGCTGAAAAACCCTCAAGCAAGAGAGTAATTCATTGGTGATGAAGGCCATTAAAAGCACTGTGCCCACAATTTTCTTAGGCTGACAAGGTTAAGGGGATGGTTCCAGGCCTGTTGGATTCCATAATTACATTCCAGTATTAAGTTATAAAGCCCCACAGGAAACGGTGAGATCAAAACCATCCAATATCTACTTAAATGATTTGACACACAGAGGCTATGGAGATGTATGGCATAATAAATGCCTGGAGAGAACACTGGAATTTAAATATTCAGGCTGCTTTCTGGTAATTCCATGCTGACTGCCAACGTAACTACTTGGACTACTTTGAAGGCTGCTCTAAGTCACTGAAACAAGAGTGTATCCAAAATTAGTAAAGTTACTGGCTGGGGTATATACATCTTGGCAACTTAGTCTATCTTATGTTTCTGAGATAGAGTGAATAACTATTGCCTTTCCAATGAGGAGGGTGACCATTTGAGCAACATCCTCATGAATAAATTGCTAGCTTTAGGTCAGGTCTTCTTCCCCTGAACATCTTTGTTTTTGCATGCAAGTCTACATCATAAATCAGACTTTGCACAAATTTCTTAGCAAATATATTCTGAGAGCAAAAGAGCTAAGGAAATAACAAAGGCTTCAGTGACACCTGTACAGAAAGAATGTTAAAGCCATAGCAAAGCAGGGCTCATTTGTCATGAAGCTAAAGCAATGAGGCAAGATCCAGGCAAACATAATGTATGTTCCATCTCTATTAGCTGTTTAGCAAAAAATAAATAAATCTTGCTCTAACAACAGAAAACCTTACAACGCAGGGAGCTGAGATGACTGGACCTGATGAGAATGGATGACCTTGCCTTTCTCTATACCCTCATTTTATCTCAAAGGCACCAAGACCTGTAGTATTTTCGAAGTACAATTTACTGGAATGTGGGGAGCTGCCTTATATTGAGTCAGACCCTTGGTCCATCTAGCCCAGTACTGTTGACATGGACCGGCAGTGGCTCTCCAGGGTTTCAGGCAGGAATTTTTACAGCCATAGCTGGAGATGCTGGGAACTGAACCTGGGACTTAGGACATGCAAACTGGTGCCCCACCACTGAGCTATGGCCCTTCCATTCACAATCATTTTTGCAGGTTGTAAGGGGAGAAAGAAAAGTAACTCATTAAATTACTGTTCTGGAAAAAAAGCACTCACTGGTGTCTTTGAGCAAAGATACTAGAAATTGAATGTAAATGCTGACATGCATGTCTTAATTCATATCCAGAAAACAATCCACCCATAGTTTGCACTTAGCTGACCCCCAGTCACAATTTATTATATTCCAGTAGCTATTTGTAAAAAAAGCTTACCCAGTGTGGTGTAGTGGTGAGAGTGTTGGACTGAGATCCGGGAGATCCGGGTTCTAGTCCCCCCTTAGCCATGGAAGTTCACTGGGTGACTTTGGGCTAGTCACAGACTCTCAGCCCAACCTACCTCACAGGGTTGTTGTTGTGAGGATAAAATGGAGGATGATGATGTAAGGAACCGCCTTGGGTTCCTTGCAAGAGGAAAAAAAGGCAGGATATAAATGCAATACATAAATAAATAAATAAATAAATACCCTACTTTTTATATCTGCGTAGGCTGTCATTCCTCTACTCTTTTCACACTGAGATGTATGTTATAATGGTTTAGTCTGTTGCAGTGATGTTGCTAAACTTTGTAATGATTGGCTTGGAATATGAATATGGTGAGCTCATAAAGTGTGACAGTTTTCTGAATCAGGGCACTCTCTCTCTCTCTCTCTCTCTCTCTCCATCCCTCCACCTCTCTCCCCCCCTCCCCCCCCCAGGTCTTCTCTGGCTTGGATTACAAAAAAATAACTTCCCTCTCCCTATACCTACTTTACTTAGAGAGCAATCCTATGCCCCTAGACAGTGTCTGGGGGAACGTAGGATTGTTTGGTTTCTGAGATCCATGGTTGGAAACAGGACTCTAACTTTGGAGCCCAGAAACTGCGCTCCCCCTCCCCTTCATAGCCAGGACAATTCTGGCTATGTCTCCACGCTTAAAAATGAAATGTAGAGACAGGGACAAGGGGGTGGTCCTGAGGCCGGGGAGAGGAGGACACCAGGGAAACTGCCTTAAGCAGCTTCCTATGCTTGCCCCAGCCCCCTTCCCTCCCACTCAGAAGCACTGCGCCTTGACAAGTGAAATCACCCATCTAGTGAAAATGCAGGGCGGCTGGAGTACAGGTCCGCCTCTGTGCTCCTCCAGCTGCCCTGCACTGGATACTCAGCAGCCTCTGACTTCGGAGACTGCCGACTATTTCCATAGGATTGCACCCTTCATTTACTTGCTGAGGCTGCAACAATGGTGGTAGGAAGGAAAGGAGACCTCCCTCTCAGTCTCTCTCCTTTTCAGCCACTCATTCTATTCAACCTGAAATACCCATAACTTGATGCAGGATATACAATCCTGTATCAGTCCTGTGCCCTTATATCAGGGGTAGGCAACCTTTTGGGGCTATGGGCACATTTGGCAATCTGAGAAAGTGTTCTGGGCACCACCACCACCACCACATCTTAGGTCTTACTTCAAAGAAAAACTATGTTTAAACCCAACAGATGATTCCTATGTATGCTGCATAGCTGTATCAGAAATTTTACATGTCCCTCAATAAATTCTCTGCATGTGAAGCTTTAAAAGAACATTAATACAGTATAGTAATTGAAGACTTGTGAACCATACTGGGAATATAATTGCAGTACACGAAGAACAAAAAGGCAAATCTGTTCTTGAAATAATTTTACTACAATGGAATTAATGCAATAGCCAATTAAAGTGTGCATCTGAGTGTAGTTATTACACTGTTTGTCATGCAGAAGTACATCAGCTAAGGTTAAAGGTGTTATTAAAAACATTAATTTAATTCCTTGTACATAAGATAGATAATTATACTAAAATATTACAAATGCTAATGAGAACCACTGTAATGAAGTCTTGGCTTAATTAGAGAGAGTATTGCTATAATGGATCTCTAGTAAAACTACACACAATATATTTTCTTTTTATTATGGCATATTTTAAATGGTGTATTTAACCATTTCCAGAAAGACATTTGTTGCAATTTACAGATGTAACACATTACAATAATGCATGACAAAAATTGCTGTGGACAACCACTACACTAATGTAGCGGTGCTCAAACAAAACAAAAGGTTCTGTTCCTTCAGTACTCACAGACAGCTAGTCACCAAAAGAGTCGCAGATTATGCTAGATGTGTATGAGTATTACATTTGTATCAAAACATGCCTCCAGTTAGTTCAGTGAGTATCTCATTGTGGACAGAGTTATGTACCCAGGTTTGGGCACCAAAATGTGTATTAGAATGATGCACAGATTTTTTTTCCCTACTGGATTGTGGCACTTATAATCTGTTAGCAACTGAAAATGTACTTTCACATAGAGTTGGATGGAATTGGCAACCTTGGTCTTGCTTAGATTGTCAGGTGTTTTTTTAAAGGTAAAGCTGGTTCTGTCCTGGTTCTGCATGAGCTTGTGATTTTTAAAAAAGCTGTCTGAAAATTAATGCACATTTTCATAATATATGCATTTTTGTGCATACCTTTAATTATGCACATTTTGGGATACATTCACCCACAGTGACAAAAGCATGTTTGTTTGCATTTTGGAAATGTATGTGTTTTCCTTTGCACATTTTCCCGATTTGCCCATGTTGTCAAATGTATTTTTGGTATGTGCACTACAAGCTCAGAAATGTATGGATTTCTTACTGCAAATTGTGTTTGGGTATGCGTTCAGGTCTGGGAAGTGCAAGTCGGGTAAATCCATTTTTAAAACTTTGATGGAGTGAATTTCTTACACATTCCTACTGTCAAGTTTTCTCAAAGTGTGAAGAGCAATATTAATGTTTTGTGTGCAACAATGAGTACATGAATCAGGAAACTAGCAGTTCAAAAATGGAGTCATGTTTGCTATGCTTTGTATTCCAAATTTCACACATATAAGAAGCAAGCGTAATATGTGAAGCAGCATTAAAAGTCAATGGGCTTCACTGATGCCTGTCAACAGTTTAGGGCACAATCCTATGCATGTTCAGACAGAAAAAAGTCCTAGTCTTTCCAGTAATCCTAGCCAACATGGCTGGTTGGGGAATACTGGGCATTGTAGGGCTTTTGTCTGTCTAAACATGTATAGGATTGCACCCTTAGATGCTTTGAAACAACTAGGCATCTTGAGAAAGGTGGGCCTTTACTGAAAAAGCTAATATACCATGCTTCATTAATGCATTACCAAATACTTGCTGAATAATGAACATAGAGTATTGGCATTTGCAATGTATTTTCATTATTAGTTGAGATGCATTCTGCAAGCTCTTTGATCAGTCAGATTACAAGTTGAATAAAGGCAATTCAAATTTTTCTCTCTACAACAAAGTTAAGTGGATATCCATAGATATAGTGAAGTTGAATAACTTTCATTCCTGCTCACACATTATCTCTCCTTTCATCAAGATACTGTAGATTGCTAAGGCATTCTATTCTTCTCCAGAAGTATGAGGTTATAGTCTACCTGATTATTCATCTAAAACCTGGCTGGGGAACATATGGCCCTCCATATTGTTGGACTGCAACTCTCATCATCTCTCACCATTGGCTATGCTGGCTAGGGTGTTGGGAGTTGCAGTCCAACATCTGGAGGGCCACATGTTCCCCACCCCTGATTTAGAACCTTTCCAATGCCCTTGGGTTTTGCAGATCACAGCAAGTTAACAATCCATCTCACAATCCTAATGCAATCCTCTCCCCTACACTCATGCCAGCACTATCAGGTGACCCCTGGCAAACACCAGGTATATCTGATAGCCACACTAGGGAGCTGGCCTCACAGGGGATTTGCTGTGAATTGGGAGCATTTCAAGGTTGTTGGCAGCAGATGACACTGTGGCCAATCTGAAGCCACCCCGGAGATTTCTGCTGGAAAAGCTGGATTTTCTGAGACTACTTTTACTCTGTTTCGTTTCTTCAGTTCAGGTTCTTAGTGCTTCTGCTGCTGTATGCCCTTATCTTCCATATTCTTTCACCTGGCTGTGACTTCACTGAGCCTTTCCAGCCTTCAAAATTGCCCTGTACTCCCATTTCACAAGTAATTAGGCTCCATGATGATGCACTCTGATGTTTGCATTACTTCACTTCTCCATTGTTGTGTTAAATTGCATCTCCAATATTGTGTACAGTTGCTTCTTTGATGTTATGTAAAGTCACTTCTCTGATTTGGCAAGGTCTTGGGAGCCTGTCATTAGAAGAAGGGAGAAAGTGCCCAGAGAAGGAGAAAGGTGGGGGTGGGGAATGGAAGCAATAACTCCACAACAGTTTTCTGGAACGGGGCAAAATCAGGGGTGGGATTGGCTGCTCTCAGGGGGAGCCTTCGGATGCTGCACTTGAGAACTCAGGATTTTGGCTTCTCAACGCAAAACTGTGCACATTGTGGAACAGGTCAGAGAAGAATAACTCTGAGACAGTTTGCTGGAATGTGGCAAAATTGGGTGGGGGGATTGTCTCATAGACTCTATTAGTTGTTTTCCATTCATAATAATGTAGTAGCAGTGGGGAGCCTGGACATGGGCTGGAAAACATAAGAACATAAGAAGAGCCATGCTGGATCAGACCAAGGGTCCATCTAGTCCAGCATTCTGTTCACACCTTGGCCAACCAGCTGTTGACCAGGAACCCACAAGCAGGGCATGAGTGCAACAGCACCCTCCCACCCATGTTCCCCAGCAACTGGTGTATCCAGGCTCACTGCTTCTAGTACTGGAGGGAGCACATAGCCATCAAGACTAGTAGCCACTGATAACCTTTTCCTCCAGGAATTTCTCTAACCTCCTTTTAAAGCCATCCAAGTTGGTGGCCATCACTACTTCCTGAGGTAGCAAATTCTATAGTTTAACTATGTGCTGTGTGAAGAAGTACTTCCTTTTATCTGTCCTGAATCTCCCACCAATCAACTTCATAGGATGACCCCGGGTTCTGGTGTTTTGAGAGAGGGAGAAAAATGTCTCCCTATCCACATTTTCCATACGATGCATAATTTTGTACACCTCTATCATGCCTCCCCTTACCCTCCTTTTTTCCAAGCCAAACAAGCCCAGCTGTTGTAAACTTCTCTCATAGGGGAGATTCTCCAGCCCCTTTTCTGCACATTTTCCAGCTCTACAATATCTCTTTTTTGGTGTGGTAACCAGAACTGTATATAGTATTCCAAGTGTGGTAGCACCATAGATTTGTATAGGGGCAGTATATGTTGGCACTTTTATTCTCGGTCCCTTTTCTAATTATGCCTAACATGGAGTTTGCCTTTTTTACAGCAGCTGCACACTGGGTTGACAACTTCATTGAACTGTCCACCACAACCCCAAGATCTCTTTCCTGCTCAGTCACCACTAGGTCAGATCCCATCAGGCTGTACTTGAAGTTGGGATTTTTTGCCCCAGTGTGCATCACTTTACACTTGCTTACATTGAACCACATTTTCCATTTAGATGCCCATTCTCACAGTCTGGAGAGATCCTTTTGGAGCTCTTCACAATCCCTTTTTGTTTTAACCACCCTAAATAATTTGGTGTCATCCGCAAAGTTGGCCACTTCACTGCTCGCTCCTGATTCCAGACCATTTATCAACAGGTTGAAAACCATTGGTCCTAATTGGTCCCTGTGGGACCCCACTATTTACTTCCCTCCATTGGGAGAATTTACCATTTATTCCTACTCTCTGTTTTCTGTTCTTTAACCAGTTTCTGATCCTTAAGAGGATCTGTCCACTTATTCTGTGACTGCTAAATTTTTCAGGAGTCTTTGGTGAGGAACTTTGTCAAAAGCCTTTTGGAAGCCCAAGTAAATAATGTCTACCAGATCACCACTGTCTACAAATCCAGTTCACAGTCCCTAATAATTAGAAATGTATTTTAGAATTGCTATTGGTCAATGTTTATTTGAAGTATTTTTATGGCATTCTTCTTTTTCTTCTTAAGGTGCCATCTCCTATTGGATGTTAGCTACCACTACAGTTATTTTTGGTTTTGATGCCGCCACTCTGAATAGTTGTATAGAAGTACAGCTGAACCATTCCCTCAAATTCTTTAACCATGATGTTCATCTTCTTCCTATTGATCTTTTCCCTTCCATTTTCCCTTGTATAATAAGTTGGAGTATAGCGTATTTTTCGCCTCTGATAATGTGACCAAGGTATTGTAACTTTCTTCTCTTCATAGTTTTTATCAATTCTGTTTGCTTGCTTACTCTGCATAGTATGTTCTCATGTATTACTCAATCAGTCCATAGTATTTAAAGTATGCATCAGTATATCTACATTTCAAAGGATTCAATTTTCCTCAAATTGTTCTTTTTAAATGTCCATATCTCCACTCCATAAAATAATATTGAGAACACATAGCATCTTACCGTCCAAATCCTTCCTGTAAGTTTAAGGTCTCAGTTACATAATAATTGTTTCATTTTAACAAATGCTGTTTTGCCATCTCCACTCTTGCGTTTATCTCTTGTGTTTGTTCATTTCTTTTATTGAGCTGAGTTCATAGGTATTTGTATTTTGTGACTTGCTCAATTGGCATATTATTTATTGTAATATTAAATGCAGTAAAAGCCTTTTTGCTTATCACCATATATTTTGTTTTCTTGATATTTATTTTAAAGCCATATTCAATACTTACTTTATTAATCTGATCTAGTAATTTTTGTAAGACGGATATATGATCTGTCATTACTACAGTGTCATCAGCATATTGAACTGTGTTAATTATTTTTCCATTGATGTTTATGCCAGCTATTTGTTTGGCAAGAGCTTCATTAAATATAGCTACAGAATATAAATTGAACAGCACAGGTGACAGAACACAGCCTTGTCTTACTCCTCTTTGGATTTATTCTATATGATTCCAATACAAATTTTCTATAATCTGAATCTCCTGACTGTCGATATGTTTTTTTTCTCAGTATGTCAATCAATCCCTCATGACAAACTTTATCAAATGCCTTCTCATAATCAATAAATCCCAAGTATATGCCTTTATTCATATCAATACATCTTTGAATTAAGATGTTAATTCCAAATAATGCTTCTCCCATCCCACTTCTAAATCCAAACTGCATTTCACTTATATACAGTTCTAATTTCTTGTACATTTGATTGTGAATAATTTTGATAAATATTTTTAATGCATGGCACATGAGGCTGTTTGTTCTGTATTTGGAGCATTCTGTTGCATTGTCTTCTTTGGGCAATACTACAAATGTTGATTCTCTTGGTATGATACCAGTTTTATAGATAGTACTCTAAGAGTTGTATTTCATCCCCTTCAATTAACTTGAGTATTCATTTGGTATCCCATCAGGGCCAACAGACTTTTTTTCCTTTACATTCCTTATAGCATATTCTACCTCCTCACACATTATATCAGGTCCGTCTCTAATTCCATCCTCTTTATTCAACTCTGGTCTTATATTGTCAAATAATTCCTTAATGTATTCTTCCCATCTCTTAAGTTTTTGTGATAATTATAATTGTTCCATGTTTATCTTTTAGTAAACTGGACTGTTCCTTTTTCCCTATATCTGAGGCATTCCTGAGCCAAAATGGCTCCCAGAGCAGCTTACATACAATCAGTTAAACAAGACAGTCCCTGCCCACAGGCTTACAATCTAATAAGACACAACATACATGGGGGAAAAAAGAATGGAGAAAGAAGAGAGGAATTTTTTAAATTCTGTCAGTAGGGCTGGTGGAATGCCCTGCTCTCACTCAGTACAGCCTGCTGAAATGGCTGCTGGTGGTAACAGGTGAGGGAGGAGGAGCTTTCATGAGGGAGGTCTTTCAGCAGGGCTGGTGGAATGGCCTTGATCTTCCTTTCATCTCCTTCTGTACAATTATGTTATTGTATGGTACACTTTCCATGATGACTATACCTCAATCATCAATACTGGCTGCTTGCTAATCAATAAAGTCTACCCTGGAGGGACTTAACTGTCTATGCCAATGAAGCAGTTCCTGTGTCCCTGAACCACACTGTCAATGTCCCCTTATGAGGGAGATGCCTTTTTTTTTTTTTACTAATTTGAGCAGTACTGTTCTCAAACATCTCTTGATGTTGACAACCTGATCAATTATCACCCACGGTCAGATTCAAAGGTGACACACACAGAAGAGCAAATTGCTTGTAGGTAAGCAACATTTTTCATGACATGAGATGCTGAAAATGTAGGTATAAATGCAGAACATTGACCAGAGGAGTGGTAGATAAACTAAGGTTACTTGCTTAGTGGTTATTAATATAAAGCATTTCCACAGGTCACCAGAAAATATATTTTAATTGATTTGGCTGGTGACAATGTCAGAAATGAATATGAATTCTAGGGAATGCAAGTATTTTAGAACATGGGATATTCATAATGCCTTGAGTTGATGAAGAATGGTAAAGTCTTAAATGCTTCTTAGGCTGTTCACAGATAGAAGCCCCCAAAGCATTTTGAGTTGACTGGGTCAGAGATTTATCCTAGATACTTCTGTTGTTTTGAATTGTTTCACAGGTTTTGAATGGTTTTGGACAGGGATTTATGTTCTGCATGTTCATTCCTTCCATGTTGCAGAGAGGCTCAACTGCCATCTGTAACTGTAAACCCCTCTGTCATCATTGATCATGATCTGATTTTTAATACCAAGATCCATCCCTTAACATATATTTGCTGTCTTAACAAAATAACACTGAGGATGTGGCTCTCTTTTATGTGCTTGGAAGATTTACATCTATAATTTCCATTACAGCTAATGGGATTTACATGCATTAATATGATATGTTAGTTAGAAAAATGAACCATTATTTGTAAGATGTTAATTTTTAAACCTTCATGTAAAATATAGAGAGTGAGTAGTTTCCAAATAGTTATTACTTACTCAGTCACTCCAGACTTATTTAGTCTGGAGTGACTAGTCTGGAGGGAAAATAAAGAAGGTCTTTCAGGTGCCAGAAAGACATCAAAGTGAATGACCAGTGAGCTGTTCTGAGGAAAGTATTGTAAGCCATGTGCCATCACTGAAAAGGACCTCTCTCTCTCATAGTCACCTACCATACTTCAGATGAGGGAACTCAAGGAATGGCCTCTGATGAGGATCTCAAACTATGTGCAGGCAAAAGAGGAGACAGGAAGTTTCCAGGTACTCTGGCTCCAAGCCATAAAGGGCTGTGTGCTGCTTTGGCTCAAGGCCCAAAGCCCGAGTTGAAGCAGGCTGCTTTGGGCCTCTTTGGGCCCCTTCCGAGGCAAAGCAGAAGGGGCACGAAGTGACCCGTAGTGGGTTGGGGGCTCTGGTGCACTTCGGAGCTTTGGTGCTTTGGTACACTTCGGAGTGTCGGCACCCCCGGCCCAGCCACACCAGCACCTCCAGGTTCTTTCCTGAGCCACCCATCACCACTGTCATCGCTGATGCCACCACTGTCATCATTGCCGCTGCGGCGTCTGCCGCTGTCATCGCCGCCTCCGTCATCGCCGCCTCCATTGCTGTCACCGCTATCACTGCTCCCGCCACCTCTATCACCACTGCCTCTATTGCCTCTGCCAGCTCCTGACCCCTGGACGTGCACTGGCTCTTACTGCAGGGAGTCACCATTTTTTTAAAAATGGCGACTCCCTGCAATAAGAGCCGGTGCGCATCCAGGGGTCAGGAGCTAGCAGCTGTGATGATGGTGGCAGAGGTGGCAGCGATGGCGGTGGCGGACGAGATGGCAGTGGCGGCAGAGGAGGATGTGGCAGTGGCGGCGGCGATGGAAGCGGTGGCGCGGTGGAGACAGAGGAGGAGGACGTGGCAGCGACCCAAGTAAGGAGCTGATGGTTTGTGCAGGGGTGTCAAGGGCCCTCCAAAGTGGGATTAGGCCATCAGAATCCTGCTTTGGTTTTGGGGCCTAGTCAGGTCACCCCCCCTCCTGGATCAGCCTGAGCCGAATTGGCCCCACCTCTGAAGCCACAAAGTGGCTTCTGAGTTGGATCAGGGGGTCCCTGCACAGCCCTACTTTAAAGGTCAAGACCAGTGCTTTGAATTAGACCCAGAAAAGGACCTGGGGACTGTGCACATGGTGAAGACTGGAAGAGACCTCTGCTTAAGAGCACATTGAACTTGGGGGGATCTTCACCACAACAGAATGAGAAGTGCATTGGACTATTGCCTGGATTTCCATGGAATTGTCTTTGGTCCATCAGGGACACATGAAGAAAGATAAACTGAACATACCATACCTTTAAGATCTGGTTTTCAGAGCTTTTAAGGAACATACTTCTGGGTGGTGAGTCGGTGGGTGGGGAGTATGAACATCATCAAACTGGCAAGGGCTGCTCAACCAATGAGAGAGGCTTGTTTCCTGACACTGTCCAGGCTCCCCGCTGTTACTACAGTATAAATGCAGCCAGTGCAGCAACTGAAGGCTCCTGAGAACTTCCCCACCCCAATTTTGCTGCATCACAGCAATATCCTGTGGAGTTATTGCTCCCACCCCATTTTTCCCGATGTGGGCACTTTTGCCTATTGCTTCCAACTCCCCTTCCCAACCTTCCCTTTCTCCCTGCTCGCAATGAGAAGTTCCTGTAAACCCAAAAGATTGTTACCACAATAAAATGATAAGCAGAGAAGGGCTTTACATAACAACAGAGAAGTGTCTTGAAGCTACAGAACATCAAAGAAGCACAGCATCACAATAGTGATTTAAGAGCGCATCGGAGAAGTGAAAGAGTGCTTTAGGGCGAGTTACTAAAGTTAGCCTTTAACGCTTTCACTGCAGGGAAGCAAGATTTATTTCTTACTTCTGAGTAAATATGCATGGAAGGGGAGATCTGTTAAAGATTAAAAACAGGCTACCTAAGGTGATTGAGTGTCCCCACTACTGTGGTAATGTGAGGGGTCGCTCCTGCACTCCTGGGGATTTTCTCAGTGGGAATGGGACAAAATTACTTCCATTGGGGAAACAAGAGGGAATGGGGCATCCCACCCCCTTGACCATGTCACTGCCAGGTCACACCCAGGATTTAATGTGTGTGTGGGGGGCACATGGCACACTGTGGTAAAACTGACAGGGAGCCACTTTCAGTAAAAAGAGTCAGAGTAAAAGGAGTTTCAGAAAATGTGGCTTTTCAAGAGCGAAGTGGCTGGTTGGCAGCAGATTGGTGATGATGTCATCTGTCACAAAGGAAATCAAAGTGCTCTAACTTCACACTAAATCACTCATGAAGACAGCCCCTTGGTTTGAAACCTGTTAGCAGCTCTGAAAGCACGTCTAAACAGATGTACAGCGAGCTAGCTAGACTATTGTCATGATGCAGTAGAAGGTGACTCCTTATATATGTATTCTTGCTCCAGAGAGTCCTAAGGACCAAGCATCAACTGGTGTTAAAACATAAATGCAGGCTCAGAGTCGTCACGATAAGCCAGCCACATTCCTTGGACTGGCTTATTTGAAAGGCATGCATTATGTGGATGGGAGTTTCCTTTTATGTAATGCAAGAAGAGAGGGATGCTAGAATTCCACCCTTCTCTGACATCTGGGAGCTGCTCAAGATACAAAATTTATCCTATATGGAATCACATTGTCTTTAGAGAAAAACATATGCACAACCATGTGTGTAAAATGCACACAGCTATTTTCTCTCTGTGTATGACAAAATAGACACAAGAGCATTATTTATATATCACAATATATTCATACTACTTTCTGTCTGGAAGTGAGATCTCTGTGGGGAAAACATGATGTATGAAACAGCACTAATGACTTTGAGGAAAGAGGTTGTCTACTCAACTACAGCATATCAGAGAGTAAACATGACTATAGTTTTGTAGAAATGAGTGAAATACTGAAGTAGGAAAATGATGGCTTTGCTATTATGATGGGCAAAGAATGTCATTCCTCTGTAGCTTGGACAGGGATGGCTTTGCCCTACCCTACTGGGGACAAGGAGGGCACATGAGGTACA
Organism: Heloderma suspectum; assembly: GCF_057233095.1. Taxonomy (NCBI): domain Eukaryota; kingdom Metazoa; phylum Chordata; class Lepidosauria; order Squamata; family Helodermatidae; genus Heloderma; species Heloderma suspectum. The sequence continues at coordinate 70,940,912 of NC_139460.1, read as the reverse complement.
TTGGAGCACATAACATGATAGGTACTTGGCCCATGAGCGGAAAATGGTATGTGACTTGTAAGGTAGGCCTGCCCTCATCTTGGCCTTTTGTTGACCAGCATGTTATTCTTCCCAGCCTTCCCAGTGTAACAGTAAGGGATTAGCTAGCCACCTTCTGGGGGACTGAGTAGGAATTTCTTTTGGTGTTTCCCAGTCGGCTGGAGATGCATCTTTTTTTGCCTATGCCTTTGTTTCTATACTTAGGGTGGTATTCTACTAATTTGACTGACTGGCTTGTCATCCTTGGTCACAGTTAGCAAGTACTATGGTCATCCAAGGAGATGAGTTAGCATACTTCAGTGAGCATGCTGAGGTACCTGGAGGGTAAAGGGGTCTCCAAGGCTTGCCAAGCCTTCCTCTCATTGATGGCTGGCTTGAGGGGATATGGTAAGAGAGCAGTCATTGGAAGATTTATCCCATTGAATACTGTCCAGTGGTGTGTGTGTGTGTGTGTAGCAGTCAGGCACCCCTCAGCTCAGGCAGGCAATGAAAGGCATGGACCAGCAAGTTCTCTAATCTGCCACATTGACCAAGTTGGTATTGTCCAGGAGGAGGTTGTCGGAAGCTATTCTGCACCCTCCTGAATTATAAGCTTGTTGTGGATCTTGATCGTTTTAGTTAATAAAGTAGCGAGCCCAAATATTGTCTCATGTCTTCATTCAGGTGAATGAAGGTGGTGGGGTAAATCATACAAACCTGGTATTTTAACAACAAAAACAACAACAACAAAAACAAACAAGTTTTCCTTGAAACCCCAAGAATTCTGAGTGGCAGACTGATAATGGCAGTCTTGCAGAGGTGCTAATTTTGAACGTCCCCAGGATTTAGGCTCCCCATCTTTGTGATTTTTCACATATAAGGTGAACAGTATCCTCAATACACAATTAGTGAGAGACAGAACTTTCTCCCAGTAATTATATTTGAAACATGTAATTTACTTTTGGATGGAAAGGAAATAGGAACCTGATGTCTGTGTTGAGAATTGCATCTGCTAGATGGTAGAACTAGATAAACTGCACAACCTGTTACGTGATATATAATTAACTTAGCAGCTTGACCCTATCTGAAGCACTAGAAAGCAATTTTCTACAGAAAGGCTGAAAGAAATCCATATTGATCACTGCTAAGTAGTAAAAATTTATTGCAATGTTGTCAGTTGCCTTATTCCAAATCAATATAAACCTCACCCAAAGCTTCTTAAATGCAATAAGAGTCTGACAAGGCATTTTTGTCACAGATTAGTGTTAAAAAAATGAAATGCACCCCCCCTGCCCGAAAACTGCCCATCTGACCAGAATGATTTTGTATGTGTTTCTGTTCCATGAGTTCCATTTTGGAATTGGGCATCTTTATTTGGCAATTTGAAATTAGGAAGAAATGCTTACAAGTTTTGTCTGTTATCTAATGTAAATGCTCCAGGATTTCAGAGCATTGGATAAGTCAATTTTGTCAAGCTAGATAAGCATAAGCAAAGGCATTTAGCTTTACAAAGAAAAATGTCCATTAGCGATCAAGGGGTAAGAAATGAGAAACACACACACACATTTTCCAGTTTGCGGTGCTAATGAATAAAAATATGATCACAGAAACCTCTGTGAATATAATTTAAGCAACACAGTCTATAACAAATTCTATGTATTTGCTTCACACCAGAAAGAGAAAATAATTGTCCTCTTTCTTGAGGCATGGGGAATAGGTTTCACTAGGCTGGCTGTGCTGTGTGCTGCATTCAGAATTATTTCAACTCAGCTCCAATCTAAATGTAGATTGTACAACATGAAACAGGTACCTAAAGTAGTAGAATCTAATTTGAAGCTACAACAGGAGCAAAACAGAAGCCCTTAGACCTTTGAGACAAGGGGTGTTTCATGAATCCTGATCCTGCCAGAATGTAATAAACTTGGCAGTTCTGACATGCTAGTTTGCATAAGCATGACCATGAAGGCTTCCTATTCTGATGGCCATTTTAATAGCTTTTTAATTATCAGGGCAGCAAAGGAACACATATGTTTTCATAAAAATCATAGAAATGAAAGTATGGCAAGGCATTTTGGAAGGTCACATTGTCCCACCAAGCATCAACAAAGTAAATAAGTGCACAAATTAATTAGTCATATTACAGTGTCAATAAGACCATTAAGGTGTGCAAATCTAGGGATGTATGAATCCCCTACCTGCCAGTCCGGGGGGGGGGGTGTCCGCAGGGGGGGAGGCGATCCATTCCTCCCCCCAGAATCCTCTTCGGCCAGCTCCAAAGTGTCAGCGATATGGCCACCATGCCATATCACTGGCTGAAGGGGACTACTGACTGCGGCCGCAAATATTCGCGTAGCCTATCGCATTAATGAAAAGCACGTCCGTAAATGGCATCCAGGACGCCATTTGCGGCCATAAAGGCCTTAGTTTAAGGTAAATGCAGCCTTACCTTAGTTTAAGGTAAATGCACAGTCAGTCCCCTTCAGCCAGTGATATGGCATGGCGACCGTATCGCTGGCAATCCGGAGCTGGAGGCGAAGAGGATTCTGCACAGAGGTGGGGTAAGTCTTCTGTTCCACCACAGACTCTGGGGGGGGGGCAGATTCTTTAGAATTCAGCCTCTTTGGAGTCCGTGGCGGAATTCTCTGCCATCCCTACACAAATCTCCTTAATTATTCGCACCAGTTTTACGTAATATGAAGACAGTCAGAAAAAGTAAACATTCACGATCTTCCTACTAGAGTGACTGGTGATGGAAGCCACCTGCACTTTATCAAAATTGGCTACTTAAAACATTCAAAATGGGAAGTGTGATATGCCTGATGAGTTTAAAAGACAATGTATACTGGGGAATGCACCATCCATGCAGTGCCCAGATATGGAGATCATTGTACAGGTTGAAAAACAATGAAGAAAATTCTGTGTGGATTTCTGATGAATATCTTCAGTATTTACTTATTTGATCACATGTATATCCAAACTTTCCTCCAAGTAGCTCAAGTAGCATACATGGTTTCCCATTTTTATCCTCCAAACAATTTTTAGCCTTCCCTATATAACCAAATCAACCCCTGAGATCTTCCAAGGAGGCCCTATTTGTCATTCTATGACCGACAGAGTGTTGTGAGGCAATGGCACGTAAGCAGGCCTTCTCAGTAGTGGCACCCACCCTCTGGAACACTCTTCCATGTGTGGTTCGAGAGGCAGAAACTGTAGCGAGCTTCAAGCACCTCTTGACAATGCATTTGTTCACTCAGGCTTTCCCTGACTTCTAATCGATTACAACACTGCTCTGTTTAACTGCTTTTGTTATAATGTTTTAAGTTATTTATTGTTTTATACTGTTTTACATTGTTTTTTATATTGTATCATATGTGTTTCATGTAAACTGCCTGGAAATCCTGGGACATCAAGTGGTATAGAAGTGGCATGCATGCATGCATGCATAAATAAATAAAGGGACCTTGCTGCTGTTCATAGGTCACCGTTTAACCATGAATGGATAGATGCAGCCTTGCATATACATAGCTGATATGTTGGCACACGTGCATCTGGAGGTACAGTCCTATCCTGATGTTCCTCCAGGCCTCAATTGAGATGCCTGGATGCGCCTTTTGATGCACCTGGACAGATATGTGTGCTTCTGGATCACTGAGAAGCACTCTTCTCAGGCAAGACAGCAGCTAAACCTTAGTTTCCTAAACATATATTGGGCTACTGCTGTGCCCTTTCCCCTTTGTCCCTGTAGACTTCAATGTCAGCATCAGAGATGTTCTTCTTGCGCACTTCCACTAATCTGAAGATGAAGCACGCTGTCCAAATGCAATTGGGAGTGGATGGTTTTGCCACATTATAGCTCCCCATAGTGCTAGTGCATTGCTCTTTGAGGCTCAAGGTTCAGTGGAAGATAACACAATCTAACTTCCATCAGAGGAAGCTGCTTTATGAAAGAAAAGATTGACACATGGTATTGTTAGCCATTTGTAAGCCTTAGATGGTTTAGTTACCTTGCACATCTGATGATAGAAATATCCTTACGTTCTGTGAGGAATAAAAGGAAGATTTGCAGCCTTGGACAAAGGGAGTCATGCAGTCCAGGACTAAGCAACATCTGCTGTTTACTTTAATGCTACTTGTACATTGTAAAACACATCTCAGGGATCCATTAGAAAGGAAAGAGATTTCCAGGTCCAGAATGTAAGAACAGATAACAGATGTTATGGTCAGATGGTTAAGCTAAAATATGTGCTTTGTAAGGAAGTGTATAAAAGATTTATGGCAAACTTTTTACACTGTACTTGGTTTAGGAAGCTTATATGGAATTCATGCAGCAAACTCATGATTACCTTTCCTGCCAAGAATGCTATCTAATTAAGCTATAAATTAATAATTAATTTGAGTCTGCACAATCCCAAAGTTTTTAGTGCATTTTTGGGGTTGGATATATGTCCATATTTGTTTTAAATAGTAGCACTCTTGAAGCTAGGTTGCCATAAAAATGTGACTGTGAGCTCTCATACACGTATGGACTACTATTTCTGGTCTGTGTCTGTTTCAGATGTGTCTTTCATAAGTCCATGCTGTCGCATTTCCACATCAATCTGTGATTTTTTTTAAAAAAATCATAACTTGCATTGTTTTAATGTGTTTTCCTTTACAAAATACACATTTATCACGCATTTTAACCTAACTTATAAATTTTGTAGGCATATTTATATGCTTTATAAGCCATGGACTGTGTCTCAAAATTCAAAGAACTGCTAAAACCAGTAGTCACCACCAATATGGGCCACTTCTTCCCCCTAGACCACCAATTACCAGCCATTACTGTTCCACAAATGTGGGGCTTAGGAAAATCTGCTAACGTTCTCCAAGGAAAGGGGACCATATGAATGCCTAATAGGCCCTAGAGAAGGATGAACTGTCCCAAATTCATCTCGGATTAAATCAGAAGTGATCCAAGAACTTCAAAAATGTTGAAAAGATGCCAGATAATTTCTATCAACCTGAGAGCTAGGAAAAAATGCCTGCATGACAACCGGGAGTCTGCACCTTCAACCCTGCAACAGGACAGGCTGCAAGTCTATATTCCAGAGTTATCACTGCCATCACTCATGTGATTAATAAGATCACATTAATCACCCATTAATCCACCCATTAATTAATAACCCATTAATCACCCATTAATCACCCATGTGATTAATAAGATTTATTAAGATAACCCTTAACCTGGATACATGGGAATCCAGGTTTATGGCTTGTATTTATGGAGAAAAATAGGCTCCTTTTCCAGGGCTTCCTTAAACTTCTTAAAAACTGGGGCTTGGATCCAGATCTAGGCTTGTGCAACTGGACTAGTGGAAACAGAGTCCCCTCCCTCCTCCTCCCCATGGGAGCTCTTCCAGCTTGCTGAAAATGTGACACAGAGGCTCAGGTGGCCCTGCTGAATGGGGTGAGCTGCGGTGCTGGAGGGGAGGAGGGATCCTTGATGATCAGGCAGAGACACCTTCTGTAAGTGGAGCCCTTCTGTCAGTGGATGGCAGATTCTGGATCCAACCCCAGGTAAGCAGCCCAGTGCATGAGTGAGGCCAGCCTTCAGACTAAGCAAAAGAACTAAAACCGGGTCCAGTTTCCAACTGAGTATATTTATTTAAGAACCAAGCAGAGAGAAGTTCAAAAATAGTCAGTTGCTTTTAAAATAAAATGAAACATAGTATTAGCTAACTAAAACTTTACAATCAGTAACCTAAAATCTTTATCAAGATCCTAAAGATAACTCGCCAATAAAGCTTGCAGGTGGGGGAAGGGACAGGTTCCACCTCAGGCTCCATAGTATGGCTTAGTCCTGCCTTGACTCTTTGTCAGCCACTCAAAGACCAAAGATGATTTGAAAGAACAAAGGTATTTCTATGGGGGAATTCCCAGAGAGGGGAATTCAAACTAACAAGGCCTGGGATAACATGATTATATGTCCTCCAGGTGATTCCTACATGCACCTATTTAACATAAGGCTGAGTCATGGTGGGGTGGTGGTGAAGGGGAAGAGTCAACCTGGGATGTGTAGTAATGCAGATTTTGTGGCCTATAGGTACCTGGTCAGGTCTGGAAGGTTCTAGAATGAAGGGAAGGTTGGGTTTGTCACAGCCTGCCAACCCTGCCTTCCCAGGCAGTCCCCCATCCCATGAAACATACAACTCCATTGCTTCAATGACAAGGAAAGGGATAGGGGGAGTTTTTTTTTTGGGTGGTGGGGGATGAAATGGGAAGGTTATTGAAGAGGCAAAGGCTGGTAGGGATGGGGGGGTGAGAAGCTGGCAATTTTTTCTGGCTACTGTGGGTATTTACTGTAGATTGCTCTAAACTGAGGCTTTGCATATAATATATTAAGAGAGTTTTAGAGTAGTCTTGATTACAGGTAGATAACAACAGATTATGTCAGCTATCAGTAGTTTGGCTCTGAATATCTACTACAGTAGGAGTAAATGTAAACATATGCACAGTGCTATCTTGAGAATGGTCGAGTGAGACCTAGAGGGACAGTCCTTTGCTATTCATGGGGAGAGGTGGGTGGGATAATTATTGAAAAGTGTATGCATTGCCTATTGGAGTTCATATCCATTGGTATATGATACTATTTATCTAGAGGTAATCTGTGCACCACATAAATTTTACTTCATGTGGTTAGTGTTTATAGCCTCATGAATTACTGTTTTCATTTCACTATAGTTTTTCCTTTTAAAAAGCGACTGTTTAGTTTACTTAATGTAGATCCAGTCTTTTTTCTTACAGGTGACATCTATACAAAAAATAATAATTAAAAAATCTATTGAATGTTTCAGGTTTCACATGATGGAATGTGGGGAAAAAGAGATAATGCATTTGTTGATTAAAACAGAAGATATTTAAAATATTTTTAGGAAAGATTTGAAATAATTTCAGTATTTTTAACAAAACAATTATGACTTCCTATTTTCAATCAAGAACCAGAATTTAAAATTCTGTACATTGCAATATTATACAGATACACACACACATTATGTTCTAGTAATAAGCAACAATACTCTCTCACCTCGTGACAGCACAGTAACTCTGTGTCCATTATAATGCTAACATTACTAAGAGCCTCTCACAAACAGATGAAGTCTTTTCCCTTTATTAGCTTTCTGATCTCACTCACAGACAACGTGCAGTCAGTAAAGGCGTCATTCTTGTTCTTTAGAAAGAAGTAGATTAGTCCATTTCCTCATGGGGGCTTGTGAAGTCCTTCAATAGACGTGACTAGAAGAGGAAGAGGCTGAAGATGGTGGCCTAAGGGAATAAACTACTGACTTGATAAATCTTTAGGTCTTAAGAGGTCATATCTTGATGCCTGGAAGAAAGATTGACTTGCTAGCAAATATGAACAAGAGCTTCTACTTCTATGTGCATTTAAAGGAGAGAGAGAGAAAGAGAGAGAGAGTATAAGAGACAGGGTAGGTAGGAAGGATATTTATGAGGCTAACAGTAAAAAAGGACAAGCAACATCACAAAGAAGTATTATTGTTTCGCTTAATGTTAAGTGGCAAACCACTGCAAGTTTTCCTATACCATTCATTTCAATTGGGCTTACACTGGAAAACTTCCTAATAGGTTATGCCCAAACATTTTGCATTTTAATTACTTATTTGTCATTGGTTGGAGTAGTGGAGAGCAAAAATCTAAACAGTTCTGCTGCTCTAAGCTTGAGTCCTAACATGGAACCAGAGGAGATAATTAGTTTCTGTCAAGTGACTCTTTGGCTGGATCTACACTTACCGCCTTTTTTCACTTCCAATGAGGTTTCACTGCCCGCTTTTCACACTACACAGTACCATTGGAACCAGAATTTCCCACTTCCGTGCTCCCACTTTCAATACCCTGATATCCCTGTATTTCCCCTTAATGTGCTCTGATTTTCTGCCTTCGCTATCGTATCCGGTCATAGTCCCCTCCCCCGCCTGTCCATATACGGTGGTGCTTGTATTTCCCTCCTGTCCAATCACAGCTCTTGACGGCCCCATGTCTTCTTCCGGCTACTGATCGCATTGCTTCCTCAGCAGCCCCTGTTTCCTCAGCAATAAGCAAAGGGCTGGATGTGCGCATGCTTGTCTGATCTCGGAAGCTAAGCGGGGTCAGCCCTGGTCAGTAGACGGATGGGCGACCACCTGGGAATCAGGCTTCCTGCACTGAGCAGGGGGTTATTCTATCCCTTCAAATGAGATTAAGTTTTATCCCCTCCTATCCCCCACTCCAGATGTTTTTTTTAAATTAAGGTGTTATCCTCACAGAATCGGAGCTTGTCCACAATGTTTTTTTTCCTAATTCAGGCATGACCTTCGAAGATTCGAAGTTGTGGAGTGGGGGATAGGAGGGGGTAAAACTTAGTCTCATTTGAAGGGATAGAACAACCCCCTGCTCAATGCAGGAAGCCTGATTCCCAGGCGGTCACTAGGGATGTACGAAAGTCACTTACCTGGTCCCGCAGCTTGCTTCGCGGTGGGGGGGAGGCGCTTCGGTTCTCCCCCCAAAGTTCAGGCCGGGGGGAGAGGTGCCCCGCCTCGCCCGGCCGAAATTCAGGCCGGGGAGAAGCGCCCTGTCTCCCCGGCTGTGAAATAAAAAAGTGAATGTAAAAAAACAACAACACACACACGTGATAGGCTACGTAACGATTTACGTAGCCTATCACGGCTGACTTTGGAAATCTAGCCATGATAGGCTACGTAAATGGTTACGTAGCCTATCATGTGTGTGCGTTTTGTTTTTTTTACATTCACTTTGTAATGGCGGCGGCGGCAGTCGGTCGGAAGACCAGCCGCTGCCCCCACCACCGCCGAAACGCTGCCGAAACGCTGCCGGGACCCACTGCCGAGAGGGACATTCAAGGGAGGTAAGTCCCATCCTGGGGGGGGCGGGGGTGTGGTGAAGAATTTCACCACCAATTTCGGGGGGCCGAATGCATTGGCATTCGGCCTCCCCGAGATTCGTGGAGAAATTCTCCGCCATCCCTAGCGGTCGCCCATCCAACTACTGACCAGGGCTGACCCAACTTAGCATCCGAGATCAGACAAGCGCGTGCAGGAAAACACCAGGAAAACAGCACAGCGCTCGAGTGTGAACCGAGCTCACGCATTCGATGAAGCACTGCATCGGGGAAAATGGGTGAGTGTGAATAATCACTTTTTAATGTGAGAGTGTTTAACCCGACGGGACACCGAATTCATTGTGATGGCGGGTGAAATGTAGATCGGCCCTTTATCATGATACTGACCATCAAGCCACAATATATCCAAAAGCTACACATTTTTTCCTTGTAAAAGTGTCTGATGCTCAGCATATTGGAAGTCTAGTCAGATTATTTTTACATCCAGGTTTGAAGAACAGGTTCTCCATGCAATGACATGGAGTCCCATTTATTTCTGAGTAGCTAAATGGGGGTTTCTTTTCCCACAAAAACCTGTCTGTCAATGAAGATTTTTGCCAGAAGCATTTATCTGATAGCCATTCACCTGACCTCTGAGGATGGAGGCAACCAGAGAGAAGGCCTGGTGGTGTGTGAAATATGGAACTTCCTTCCAGACATGTTTGCCTGGTGTCTTCCTTGCTATCTTTTCAGTGCCAGGAGAAGTACTTCCTGTTTTCTTGTGCTTTGTTTTAGTATTATTAGAGATACTTTTAATTGCATGTTATATACTGCATTTTATTCTAGCTTTTAATTGCCCAGTTGTTTTATCTGCTATTCTTATTGTTGTTTGCTGCTTTTACTATATATTGTAATCTGCCATCTAGCAAAAATGGGATATAAATGCTATAGGAAAAAAGCAAACATTTTTTGTTTCATTTTGCTTCATGACAAATAAGTGTATTTTGTTGAAAGTTATGGTAATCTATGCCATATGACATCTATGTACTTGACATTACTCTCCAGAGATTAAATTTTTATAGTTTTCACTGTATAGGTCTTTAACTTGAACTTTGCCTCTAAACCTCAGTCCTTCTAGTAAAAGCTGGTTTACATCAAAATCTCACCAGCTACAAGAGTATTGTCAATAAACCCACAGAGGTAATTTGAGTGATAATGAAAGAACATTTTACTGAAAAGCTCCAGAGGATCTGTATAATTGGAAGGGGGCTGAGTGCCCTGTGCACCAATTTCCAAACTAACACTCACAGCTATCAACATGTATATATTTTAAATCCATCATGAAAAAAAGTGTAATATAATCAATAAGAATAGGAGGCTAGAAGAAAATAGTGTGTATTCCTTGGTTTAAGGTGGGTGTAGTATTCAGCAATGTGGTTATCCAGCAATGTGTCTGTAGGTCTTGATGCAAGATTGTAGAACAGGAGAAGATATATGAAGAATCTGGAATTTATAGGAACTAGCATTTGTGTTTTTCCATTGGACTTTATGAAGCTACAAATTGACGCTTTATCAAGGTAATGTACATTTATTAACAATTTACCCTTCCTATGCTAGCTTGGACAATCTCAAGGTGTGTAAACATTTGTGGGGTGAATTTATTTATCATATTTTACATTTGTCCAATAGGCAAGTGCATCTTTCCATGTACCAGAACTATGACAACAACTGGTTGGTTTCACAATATGAAAGCAGTGATCCAGTCCTGGGTATCTCCCAAGCCCTATTCAGGCATTCGGGAAGTGTGTAGGTTAAAAACATGGAGAGGGGAGCACACTAGCCTCCCTCCCTCCCTCCCTCCCTCCCTCCCTCCCTCCCTCCCTCCCTCCCTCCCTCATAATTTCCATTACCCTCTACATATGGATGGTGACTTTCTGAGAGGGATAGCCTCCTGTAAACATAGAGGCTCTCCATGCATTTTGGAATGTTGGAAAATAAGTGGTCAAAATTATGTGGAGAGTCTCCATGGATATAGGAGTCTCTCCTCTTCAAAAAGTAATGTGTAGACGAAAGCAGAAAAATGAAAGGGGTGGCAGAGCTAGCATGTTCTTCCTCGTCTTCATTTAACCTATATAGTTCTCAAATACCTGAACAACACTCCATTCTCTGAAGCAAACAACAGCACACTGCTAGGAGCAACTATTGATCTTCCCATTCTACTCCATCTGTATTCCTCCTTACATTAGTTGTGTGAATACTACAACAGTGTATATTACCAATAACATACAATTTAAGATAAATCCAGATGTATAAGAATATATGGTAAGAATGGAGGATAATAAAGTATAGTTTAAAACTCAAGTCCAAACCAGGGCTGTGTTTTCACCAGTGATTTACTCTAACCTGGCTGCGTGGTGAGGTCTCTGTGTTTCCATGATGTCATGGCCATTCAGTGGCAGCCCCACATTTTAACGCAGAAAAACCACTTCTTCTGAGACTGGTTATAGTCCGACTTTTCCAGCTTGCTTCAGCTTCATTACTGACCTGTTTCCAGAACCGCACTGGGTTTGGTTGCAAGGTAGACTCCAGCAAGGTAGTTGCAAGGTAGACTCCAGCAATTCATGGAATGAGAATTGCCAGATGTACAAGCTGGGTTTCGAAAGGCAGAGGAACTAGAGACCAAATTGCCAATATCCGCTGGATAATGGAGAAAGCCAGGGAGTTTCAGAAAAACATCTATTTCTGTTTTATTGACTATTCTAAAGCCTTTGACTGTGTGGATCATAACAAATTGTGGCAAGTTCTTGGTGGTATGGAGATACCAAGTCATCTTGTCTGCCTCCTGAGGAATCTGTATAACGACCAAGTAGCAATGGTAAGAACAGATCATGGAACAACGGACTGGTTTAAGATTGGGAAAGGAGTACGGCAGGGTTGTATACTCTCACCCTACCCATTCAACCTGTACACAGAACACATCATGCGACGTGCTGGGATTGATGAAGCCAAGGCTGGAGTTAAAATTGCTGGAAGAAACATTAACAATCTCAGATATGCAGATGATACCACTTTGATGGCTGAAAGCAAGGAGGAGCTGAGAAACCTTCTGATGTAGGTGAAAGAAGAAAGTGCAAAAGCTGGGTTGCAGTTAAACCTCAAAAAAACCAAGATTATGGCAACCAGCTTGATTGATATCTGGCAAATAGAGGGAGAAAATGTGGAGGCAGTGACAGACTTTGTCTTTCTAGGCACAAAGATTACTGCAGATGCTGACTGCAGCCAGGAAATCAGAAGACGTTTACTTCTTGGGAGGAGAGCAATGACAAATCTTGATAAAATAGTGAAGATCAGAGACATCACACTGACAACAAATGTCCACATAGTTAAAGCAATGGTATTCCTCGTAGTAACCTATGGCTGTGAGAGCTGGACCATAAGGAAGGCTGAGCGAAGGAAGATAGATGCTTTTGAACTGTGGTGCTGGAGGAAAATTCTGAGAGTGCCTTGGACTGCAAGAAGATCAAACCAGTCCATACTCCAGGAAATCAAGCCAGACTGCTCACTTGAGGGAAGGATATTAAAGGCAAAACTGAAGTAATTTGGCCACATAATGAGAAGACAGGATACCCTGGAGAAGATGCTGATGCTAGGGAAAGTGGAAGGCCAAAGGAAGGGGGGCCGACCAAGGGCAAGATGGATGGATGATATTCTGGAAGTGACAGGCTTGACCTTGGGGGAGCTGGGGGTGGCGACGGCTGACAGGAAGATCTGGCGTGGGCTGGTCCATGAAGTCACAAAGAGTTGGAAGCGACTGACCGAATAAACAACAACAAACTGGGTTTGGTATTATAGTTCTGTCCATGGAGCATGTAGCCTGGCCTTTGTGGGTATGGTGCTCTGACCTCAGTGAACCCCCCCCCCATTTTCCAGATGTTTCATCACCATTTTGGAGCAGGATGCCAAGGGACCAACTTTTAAAACATCATTGAAAATAAGCACTAGAACACAGCCCATGACCCCTGTCAAGGGGTGTTTTCTCCCATTGTGTTGAATGAGGCTTGCCCTCTCAATGACCACAGAAATAACAGAGAAGCTCCTCAATTGACATGGCACGTATCAAAGCCCAATTCCTTAAATGCAATTAAGTGTGATGTCGAGGCTCCGGTCCATTGTCTTAGGACATAACTCCTTCACAGCTTCAATGTAGAGATCCTGTGCGTTAAAACAGGGGCTGGTTTCCGTCTCTTTCCCACAACAAACCCATTAGTGTCTCTTCAGAAGTAACTCCCATTGTGGTTGATGAAGCTTGCCTTTGAATGCCCACATTACAGAGATTCCCCCTCAATTGAAATGGCACACGTTAAAGCCCAATTCCTTAAGTGTGATTAAGTGACCAAGTGGGATTACAAGACTCCGATGAATTCCTTTAGGAAGAAAATACTTCACAGCTTCCTTATACATATCCTGTGGGTTACAATGGGGACTTGTTTCTGTCTTTGTGTTTATTGCTCTCTTTCCCCCAACAAACCCATTACTGTCTCATCAGAAGGAACTCCCATTATGGTCAATGAGGTTCACTGGGTTAAAATGGGGGCTGGTTTCCCTCTTTGTGTTCAATCCCCCATTTCCCAGCACAACCATATGTGTGTCTACTTGGAAGTAACTTGCATTGTTTTCAATGAGGCTTGCTCCTGAAATGCAGGTGCATCTGGACTTTCAGGGGAAAGTGGGGAAGAAGGGGGAAGCCTCTCTTCACAGCAAAGCTGATTCCTTTTTAAAAATTCCATACTCCTCCATTAGCTTCTCCTTCCATTGTCCTGGAAACACAGCCGAGGAGGCGGGAACACTGATGAGGTAATCAGACCAGATTTCACTCAGACTCCACCCAGCAGCTATCAAAAAAACAATTCATTTAGAGCTCAGTGGAAACAGCACAGAGCCCCAGGCTACAGCAATGTTGAGCTTAGGGATGTTGGAGAATTCCGCCATGGAATCCAGTGAGCCCTCTGGAATCTGTGGTGGAACGGCCTCCCCCCCGCCACCCCTCGAAATCCCCCCCCGGAACGGACCTACCTGGCGGCGGATGCGGTGGTGGATGCGGTGGTGGATGCGGTGGTGGATGCTGCAGGAGCGGCTCATCTTCTGTCCACTGCCGGGCTGCTGAAGCCGCAAATGGCAGCTGTCATAGCGGCCGCCATTTGTGTGCCTGCATTAGGCCATGATAGGCTACATAAATACTTACTTAGCCTATCACGGCAAAGAGCTGGGGTGCAAATGGCAGCTGCTACGCCATTTGTGTCCTTGCATTAAGCCGTGATAGGCTACATAAGTATTTACGTAGCCTATCACGGCAAAAGGCAGGGACGCAAATGGCATAGCGGTCGCCACTTGCATCCCTGCCTTTTGCTGTGATAGGCTACATAAATACTTATGTAGCCTATCATGACTTAATAGAAGGATGCAAATGGCGGCCACTACGATGGCCACCATTTGCAGCCGCAGCAGCCTGGCCGCAGCCGGAAGTCCGGCTGTGGTTGGCCCCAGCCGGAAGCTCCGTGGCCTTGCCACGGAGCAGAGCTGACTGGGGAGGATTCTGGGGGGAGGGACGGATCTCCTCCCCCCCACCGCTGTAGCCCCGGACCAGAACCAGGTAAGGGATTCGTACATCCCTAGTTAAGCTGAATCTTTAAGCCTGTGGAACAGGAAGAGGGGAAGATGCGATTGGGGAAACATCGCAACATAGTTGCAAAGAAAGCGAAGCCAATAGCATGGAAACATGCCCCAGGTAAATCTCTGAACACAGGTCAATTTATAAATGAACTGAGGCTCTCAATAAACACCAATTTTTTTACCAATTCCATGGCCAGTGACCAGCTGAGATCTTTCTAACTTAAGGTAAACTGTCATCCTATTTGCTGATGAACTCAAAATGCAGGAAGAAATAAGCGCGTAGGATAGCACCTGCATGGTGATTTGCAGAGATGACTGCTGTAAAGATTGAAGTTGGTGAGCAGAAGCTTGACAACTAATCATTGTGCACATTTACAACCAGAAGGGACAAAAAGGGTCCCGAAACAAAACTGAGACAAAGCCACGAAACTCCTCAACTTGTATAAAAATGCATCAATTTTTATCTTGTCTTCTTACAGATTTAACATATTTATTGATAGCCCAACAGAACACTTTATTTAAAAGACCGTGCATATGCTACAATAGGTGTGAAAAGCACTTCAGGCTGTAGATGTTCCTACTTTTAATAACAGACACCATTTGAGTAGAACAGCCAAACCCACAGCTTAGTTTGTATCCCATTGCTTCAGTGATTCGCCACCGCTGACAGGTTTTGACACAGTTTGCAAAGTTATGACCTCCATGTATCTTGTAATTAAAATTTCCCCACAGCAGTCACTTTTTTCTGTCTGTAACTTAAAACCTTAAAATTGTGAACCAACAAGCTGGGTCCCCAGCTGTGTGCCATATCTCATGCCACACCACTCACCACAAACCAATCTATAAACTTCACTTTTTTCACACACTGCAATAAAGACTGTAGCTGTGTTTTTATGAAGTGTACGTGGGAGCAAGATACAAGAACTCCCCCCCCCATGTGTTTAGAGCTGGCCCTACTATTAGGGAGAGTGAGGCAATAGCCTCGGTCAGCAGATGTTGGGGAGTGGGTGACAGCAGCAAACTCCCATGCCATTCCTCCTAAGCCCCTAGCCATGGCCATCTGGTTAACAAATCACTTGTTCTGCACTCCCTAAACTAGGCTGCCTTCTGGTGTGCTGAACAGAGAAGGATGCACCGTGTAGGTGCTCTATGACTGTTTCAGGCGGCAGATGCCAGGAGGTGGCAGCTGCCCCCCTCTCACTCTTTCTCTGATTCCCCTAAACTACCCTACTGTGTGCCCACTAAGTTAGGTAGCTGCCCTCTGGTTCAGTGGAGGATGTTGTTCCATAGCAGGTGTTGAAGTAAGATTCGACTGCCAGCCCAATCGGCTTCTGTACATGGAATGAGTGAAGAACCATTTTATCCTTTGCATAAGGGAGCAAAATATCTTGCACCTGCCATGTGTGTGTGTGTGAGAGAGAGAGAGAGAGAGAGAGAGACACAGAGAGAGAAAGATGCAGAATTTGAGTGTGTCAAATGTTGTGTAGGCTGGGCAGTAGAGTGTGTAGGCTGGGCTATAGAGTGTGTTCTGCAAAATGGATTACACATTGCCAACTCTGCTGCTACTTAATTATGACATTTTGGTATACTTAGCAATGTATTATTTCTAAAATGAATGAGCTCTCTCTCTTTCAATATTGCTTCAAAAACTGGGAAACTTAAGCCAACTATCCGTTCAGCAAAATGGAAATGAGGCAGCACCGTTTCACTGAATGCCTCTCTAGCTCTAAGAATTATCGCCCCAACCTCATCACGATTAGTCTAGATTACAGGCAACTCCATAATGAAAGCAAAGTATGGGGGAGTATAATGCTTCATTTCAATTACACCCTACAGTAAGTTTATCATAGATCAGATTCACTGCTGTGAGACCATGACAAAAGTTACTATGCATTTTCACTAAAAGAAATTTTTGGTTGTGTGTGGAGAAGAAAGTGGTCCAATTTCTTCCTGAGGTAATCTCTACAGGAAAAGAATCATTCTTACACCAGGAAAAGAACTGGCCCACTGAACTGAAACTACTGCTTTAAAGAGAGATGGCTTTTATAAAAAGCCATTTTCCTCTTTGTTGCTCTAGTACTTACATATGTCTGAATAAAGAATGCCGACAAGGATCAGCTGCATTGTAATGAAAATATGATATGAAATAATGTTAAATAACTCTGAGGCTTTCAACCCAAGTGGCTAGTAATGCAAAATATCTTTGTTCTTCCTATATTAGCAAGAAAGCGCAGATACAGATTCTACTAGAAAGAAAAAAGGAAGTTAAAGATGTCAATCACCTGGCCTTCATCAAATGCCTAATAGGTCCATACCCTTATCCTCCAGATTAACGTGGCTGATCCTATAATTCTTTGGCATTTATGGATGCAGATTAAACTTGCTACATTCACAACAATGCACTGAAAAGGATGGGACCTATCATTTCCTTTCCTGTTCTTTAACCACCATTTGATTGTGGACAGAACATCATTGCTGAGAAGTGTTTAAAGGCAACTGATTGCTCTTAAACCAATATGTGACAATGTGAATATATGATGTGATCTTGGGAATGCATAAATAAAAAGTGAGAAATTGATGCACTGTCACATGAATATATTCTGCAGATCATTAACTGGCTGCCAATTCTATGCCCCACCTCTGATCATGGAACAGGCATATCAGACTGACACATCTGATCAATGTTGACTGGAAAAGGCAAAATACTTATATTTTAGGAGTGTGCATCAGATTCAGCTAAATCCTGAACCAAATCAGGCTGATTTCGACGGATTTGAGAGATGCCCAAATTGAAGTGGGGTTCTTCTGAAGCAGACTCAATCCAGATCTTCTGAACATCCATTCCTGAAGATTCAGAACGTGCAGGGGAGATTTGGATTTCTGAGCTGAGATTTGAATTCGGACCCAAGTCAAATCAGGCACCCTCTGAATTGGTCTGAGCCAAATCGGGCTGTTTTATGAATCACCAAATTGGAGCCTGAACCGAAACTTGTGGTTAGTGCATACCCCTACTAGATTTACACTCTTTCCTTAATTCTATAGACAGGTTTGGATTGGAAAGTGCTGATCACTTGTACAACAGGGGCAAGAGAAACAACAGATGCTGGATGAAGGATTTCTCATCCTGCAGCACCCTTCTGGAGGAATGAGAAAAGATGAAGAAAGGTGATCTGTGTTCAAAAAACTGTTTCAACTTCATTGGGTTGGTGTACACAGTGCAAGTGGAAGCAGAAGCAGCTACCCCTTAATTGAACACTTGCTTTTACAGGAAAGCTGAACATATAGAATCTTAGCAAGGCATATGCCACACTTCTAAATAAGTAACTTCTGCTAGTAAGTTACCTTGTATCTATAGTTTTAACTGAGTATTTATTAATGCACTACATTTTTATTCCAACAAAGTTTCTCTGCTTTTCCTATGTAGGATGCAAATTACAGTCATATACACAATGTAAGGGCCTTGAGAGAACTCTTTCTAATGGCTTTTTTTAGGTTCATATCCAACACTATTCAAATGTTCACAGGATGGTTTTATGTGTGTGTGTGTGTGTGAACATTTCATGGGGATTAAAAATAAAAGATATTATGGAGGATTCATTTAGATTAAATAGGATCACATTTTCTACTAGTGATTATAAACGTTTCAGCATTGGAAACATGTGACATGTAAATTCTTTGAATTCCTGAAGCACTCTCTGTCATAGATATATCCCTGTGCAGTTATAGCACTAGCTGTATTCTTCCCCTAAATTTGCAGTTTATTTGTTGTTGTTGTTGTTCAGTCGTTCAGTCGTGTCCGACTCTTCGTGACCCCATGGACCATAGCACGCCAGGCCTTCCTGTCCTGCGCTCTCTCCCGGAGCGTGCTCAAGTTCATATTCATTGCATCCGTGATGCTATCTAGCCATCTCATCCTCTGCCGTCCCCTTCTCCTTTTGCCTTCAGTCTTTCCCAGCATCAGGGTCTTTTCCAGGGAGTTTTCTCTTCGCATTAGGTGGCCAAAATATTGGAGCTTCAGCTTCATTATCTGTCCTTCCAATGAGCACTCAGGGTTGATTTCCTTTAGGATGGACTGATTTGACCTCCTTGCAGTCCAGGGGACTCGTAAGAGTCTTCTCCAGCACCACAGTTCGAAAGCATCAATTCTTCGGCGCTCAGCCTTCCTTATAGTCCAGCTCTCACAGCCATACATTACTACTGGGAAAACCATAGCTTTGATTAGACGGACCTTTGTCGGCAAGGTGATGTCTCTGCTTCTTACTATGCTCTCTAGGTTGGCCATAGCTTTCCTCCCAAGGAGCAAGCGTCTTTTAATTTCATGGCTACAGTCACCGTCTGCGGTGATCTTGGAGCCCAAGAAAGTAAAATCTGTCACTGCTTCCATTTCTTCCCCTTCTATATGCCAGGAAGTGATGGGGCCAGATGCCATGATCTTCGTTTTTTTAATGTTGAGTTTCAAACCAGCTTTTGCACTCTCCTCTTTCACCCTCAACAAGAGGCTCTTGAGATCCTCTTCGCTTTCTGCCATTAGGGTGGTATCGTCTGCATATCGGAGGTTGTTGATAATTCTCCCAGCAATCTTAATTCCGACCTCTGATTCATCCAACCCGGCATTTCTCATGATGTACTCTGCATATAAGTTAAATAAGCAGGGTGACAATATGCAGCCTTGTCGTACTCCTTTCCCAATTTTGAACCAATCGGTTGTTCCATCTCTGGTTCTTACTGTTGCTTCTTGACCCTCGTACAGGTTTCTCAGGAGACAGGTAAGGTGGTCTGGTACTCCCATCACTTTCAGAATTTGCCACAGTTTGTTGTGATCCACACAATCAAAGGCTTTAGCATAGTCAATGAAGCAGAAATAGACGTTTTTCTGGAATTCTCTTGCTTTCTCCATGATGCAGCGAATGTTGGCGATTTGATCTCTAGTTCCTCTGCCTCTTCGAAACCCAGCTTGTACTTCCGGTAGTTCTCGGTTCACATGCTGCTGAAGCCTAGCTTGTAGGATTTTGAGCATCACCTTGCTGGCATGTGAAATGAGCGCAATTGTGCGGTAGTTTGAACACTCTTTGGCGTTGCCCTTCTTTGGAATTGGAATGTAAACTGACCTTTTCCAGTCTTGTGGCCACTGTTGAGTGTTCCAGATTTGTTGGCATATTGAATGCAGCACTTTAACAGCATCATCTTTTAGGATTTTAAATAGCTCAGCTGGAATACTGTCATCTCCGCTAGCTTTGTTGTTACTAATGCTTCCTAAGGCCCACTTGACTTCACTCTCGAGGATGTCCGGCTCAAGTTCAGTGACCGCACTATCATGGCTATCAGGGACATTCAGATCTTTCCTGTATAGTTCTTCTGTGTATTCTTGCCACCTCTTCTTAATCTCATCTGCTTCTGTTAGGTCCCTGCCTTCTTTGTCCTTTATCATGCCTGTCTTTGCACAAAACGTTCCCTTGAGATCTCCAATTTTCTTGAAGAGATCTCTAGTCTTTCCCATTCTGTTGTTTTCCTCGATTTCTTTGCATTGTTCATTTAAGAAGGCCTTCTTGTCTCTCCTTGCTATTCTCTGGAACTCTGCATTCAGTTGGGTATATCTTCCCCTTTCTCCCTTGCTTTTCGCTTCCCTTCTTTCCTCAGCTACTTGTAAAGCCTCATCAGACAGCCACTTGGCTTTCTTGCATTTCTTTTTCTTTGGGATGGATTGAGTTGCTGCCTCCTGAACAATGTTACGGACCTCCGTCCATAGTTCCTCAGGCATTCTGTCTATCAGGTCTAATCCCTGAAATCTATTCCTCACCTCCACTGTATATTCATCAGGGATATGATTTAGGTCATACCTGAACGGTTTAGTGGTTTTCCCGACGTTCTTCAATTTAAGACGAAATTTTGCAAGAAGCAGCTCATGATCTGAGCCACAGTCAGCTCCAGGTCTTGTTTTTACTGACTGTATGGAGCTTCTCCATCTTTGGCTGCAAAGGACATAATCAATCTGATTTCGATATTGACCATCTGGTGACGTCCATGTGTAGAGTCGCCTCTTGTGCTGTTGGAAAAGAGTGTTTGCTATGATCAGCATGTTCTCTTGGCAAAACTCTATTAGCTTTTGTCCTGCTTCATTTTGTACACCAAGGCCATGCCTGCCTGTTATCCCGGTGATTTCTTGACTTCCTACTTTAGCATTCCAATCCCCTATGATGAAGAGGACATCTTTTTTGGGTGTTAGTTCTAGAAGGTGTTGTAGGTCTTCATAGAACCGATCAACCTCAGCTTCTTCGGCCTCAGTGGTTGGGGCATAGACTTGAATTACTGTGATGTTGAATGGTTTGCCTTGGATTCGTACTGAGATCATTCTATCATTTTTAAGATTGTACCCCAGTACTGCTTTTCCCACCCTTTTGTTGACTATGAGCGCTACTCCATTTCTTCTAAGGGATTCTTGCCCACAATAGTAGATATGATGGTCACCTGAATTAAATTCGCCCATGCCTGTCCATTTTAGTTCGCTGATTCCCAAGATGTCGATGTTCAATCTTGCCATCTCATGTTTGACCACCTCCAGCTTACCTTGATTCATTGATCTGACATTTATTTATTAGATTTATTAGATTTATTCAATAAAATCAGAAATGTCAACATTGTTATTCTCTACAATATTCTCATACGCTTTTAATTATCTGTTTATTATCATATAACACTTATATCAGAATAAACAGATAAACAATGGGACTGGAAAAAAAGAAGGAAGGAAAGAAATGTTTCACAATTTTTATACTTATCTAAAAATGGTGAAACACTTCTTTCTTTCCACTGTTCCCCCCACCCCCAGTCCCATTGTCTTGTGTTACTCTTACAAACTCATAGTCCTGAATCTCAAAGAATTCTTAAGGCTGTTGTGATCTTCATATATAAAATTGAAGAGCTGATTCCTTCAGGAAGCAACAATTACTACTCCCATTTCAATCAGGGTTTTAGTCCTTGAAAGAATCATTCAGACTCTCATGAGGCTCAAAAGAATGTATCTTACAACCAAGACCAGAAACAAAATGTTTTCCAATGTAGTTTATTTCAATTGGGTTTGAAAGAACTCAAAACTAATCAAAGGGATGTGGAAATAAGAACTTTGGCTATTGGGCAGTATAGAAATGAAATGAAATAAATACAAATAAATAAATAAAATAAATTATGGGACCTTCATCTTGAGCTGTTTTGTGTTTTGGAACATTTTTGTTGGCTGGTCTCACACTCTTCTCCACAATATTTTATTAATCCTCATTCCCCACTCTTGAGTGCCAGCATTGTATCAAGTTAAGATCTCTCTGTCTCTGATCTCAATCATCCACACTGCACTTGGATACTTACTCTCCCTGGCAGTTAGCTTTCAATATTTTCTTTCTCAGATTCAAAAGGCATGCTCTGAAATAATTATTTCATAAAGAATGGTCGGCCGGCCATTTAAACAATTTACGATTAAGGCCCAGTATTTATTTACCTCATAATTAACTTTGATCGAACTGGGTCCAGATTGTAGATCTCATCTTTGTGCGTCATAAAATAGCCAAACTGGCTATTTTACATGAGACTAATGTGGTCAGTATCATAGCAGTTTACTATGGCAGTCTATAGCAGTTTGAGTTTACTACAGAGAATTACATAGTACATAATCTTTATAACTTTTATAATGTATTTTCTTGTTGCATGCATATTTATTTACTTAAAAGATTATATACTGCCCTTCAGCAAAGCTTCCAGAATGGTTTACAAAAACAAGATAAAATACACACATAAAACATAAATCATATTAAAAAAAGAAAGATGCATTAAATACATTTAAAAGCCTGGAAGAATAAACATCTCTTTATCTGGCGCCAGGCAGACCTCTCTGGGGAAGGAATTCCACAGATAGGACATGACCACTGAGGCAAATTGAGAAGTCTCTTTCTCTCACTTTCTCTGGTCACCAATTGCCTTACCGCTACCAATGATGAAGCCACCTGGAAGAGAGCCTCTGAAGATGACTTCAGTAAATGGGCAGGTTGGTATGGGAGTTCCTTTAGGTACCTTGGTCCTAAGGCTTTATAGATCTTTAAAGGTAAGCACCAGCACTTTGAGTTGTGCTTGGAAATGGACTGGAAGCCAGTGGGATATATATCCACTGACTGTTCCTAGTCAACTGCCTGGTGGGTGTATCTTGAACTAACTGAAGTTTCTGAATAGTCTTCGTATCCCTTTACTACCATTATGTTGTCACATCTTGGAATGATCCATGCATCATTACGTAATTCCTCTTTAGAGAGTCCTGTTACTGATGTTTGATGTAAACACTTTGATTTGGTAGCTCCTGCAGAAGATCAGTTGATCTTTTGATTTTTCAGGGATTGGTGCTATCACCAATGCTGTTTAAAATTGATATCAAGCTGCTTAAAGAACTTATCTAGATTCTTGAACTTCAGAGCTGGGTGTGGTCAGTGTGCTATCAGCTCTATATTTCTTAACTGAGCTGTCAGAAGCTGCTGTGTGCTATCTTCATCATGAACCAATGCTTAGCTATCAAGTGATAAAGGGGAATAAATTAAATAGCATGTCTGAATCCAGACAATATGGAGTTGATGACACTGGTAAGGAATGCCCCATGGTTTAGAGAAGCCTTTCCCAACTTGGTGCCCTCCAAATGTTTTGGACTGCAACTCCCCAACCATTGCTCCTGCTGGCTGGGGATGATTGGAGTTGTACTCCAAAACTCCTGGAGAGCACCAGGCTGGGGAAGGCTGGCCTAGAGGAACTGATCATGCTATAATAGATCATGTTTCTGTTTCAACAACAACAAAACCATGGAAACAAACAACCTTAGGGTACAGTTAGACCAAGACTTGATGCTTGAGGGGCAAGTTGCAGTTGTTGGCAAAAATGCTTTTTACTGTTTGTACTTAGTCCATAGGCTTTCACCCTTTTGGGACAGGGCTGATCTTGCCATGCTAATCCATACATTTGTTGTGGAATGTGTTCTATTTGTGACTGCACTTGAAGATGAATCAGAAGCTTGGGCCTAGTGCAGAATGTAGTAGTTGCACATATTTTGACTGGAGTGGACAGATGCATGTGTAATACACCTTATTTGTGTCAACTGCACTGGCTCCTTGTCTGCGAATATGTTATTGTTTTATTTCTTATTTATGTTTTGCTGGCTTTATTTTTTGTTACTCATTATGAGCCTTTTAGAAAGGTTGTTAGTAATAACTAAGAAAGGAAGGAAGAAATTATTCCAGTTTAAAGCATAATAGGTACATTACAAGATCACACCTTTCCTTAGGTCAGGATACATCAAAAACACCATTTGCATTCTCTACTTTCCTCTGAAATCACTGACTAACTCTTCCTGCCTATTGTTATCTTTTTCTTAAAAACCATTCTATAGTCCCCCCTAAAACATGGAAGCTATTTCTTTACAACATGCAATACTAATCACAGTAAAATACGTAGCAATACACATCTTTCCAGAGAACTTTACAGAATTCATTCACCCTTGAGAGATAGAAATATGATATCAACAAATATTTTAAAGACAGAGCATCCATTCTGTAATGCATTTGGGAAACCAAGCAGCCTTTAGAATGGTAGCCTGCCAGAGATTTAGTGCTGGTAGGTATCTGTTTATTGTGCACAGTCATGCTTCACTGCGCATTATTACCCTCCCATTTCATGTTTCCCATTTAAGGACATCTTGTTTCACTCCACTGCATTAATTCTGATCTCTCCCTTAAATTATAGGTTGGTCTTAATGTTGTTTACTCAGAAGTAAATATCACTGATTTCAAAGGTCTTACCAAGCAAGTATATTTCAGACTGTGGTTTAGATATAATGCTCTCTGCCAAACTCCTTCATTAGGGAAATGAGATGCTGCAGCAGATTGTCCATGCCCTGGTACATACATGGATCCTCAGGTGAAAAGGAACTGCCAAGCCTACGATGTGGTTTGTTCTGTGCAAGCATTTAGAATAATTTAGTTATAATTCAGCATGTGATCTGGTGTCAGGATCAGGAATGTGAGGCCTGGCTTGGAAAGGTTGAGATGTTCATCCTTTGCATCATAGTACCAGTCTATAACTGCAGCAAGGCAACCAAGGGGGATTGTACCTGCTCTTTCTGACCATAGCCCTGGCAACCTCCCAATCTCTGCAAAGCAGCCTCAGCTAATCAGGGATTCTCTTTTGTGGCTAATTTTGCAAAAAAACAAAAACAAAAAACGCAGTGTGTTGTGCCATGTTCTGGAGAACTGCCAAGGTAAAAGCAACATCTAATGCCAGTTTTAGCACAAGGCTACTTTAACAGACTGAAGTGTGTGTAAAAATGGAAAAAACAGGTGGTCTGGGATGTCTGATAACAGCAGAGCATCTGGTCACTGAAGTGCGACTACATTATACTTTGCATTGGCATTAGCAATGAGTGAAATAGTTGCTACTGTTTTCAGCTCTTTCATTTTGGAATGTATTTTGGATATCTAAAATGGCACTTTATGGACAAAATATTTCTGCATCTCCATAATTTCTTCATATAATGTGATTTTTTTTAAAGGATTGGAAACTTTAATATCTTCGCATGTGCCAAAGTATCTCAACAATATGGCTTCACTTTCATTGGCAAGTGCTTCATTATCCCCTTAACCTGTTCCATTACAACTGACGAGCTAAGGCAAACTAAATTTATTCCAGCTTAATATTGTTAAATGACTATTACTGAGGAGTTATAGAAGGTAAAAATACAACTCCTTTTATTATTATGCTTCTCTCTTTCTCTCTTTCTCTTTCTCTCTCTCGCACACACGCACTCCGCCTAATTATAACAGCCTGGTAATTATATATCATGTTTGTTGATAAATCAAATAGCTGTGAAACAGATTGTAGGAAAGGCTAGCTATATTTCTCTGAAAGACATATGCATGCCTAGGATGTTTTTATCCTGTGCAGAAACTCAGGGGTTTCCTTGCTCAATCAGGGGGAAAGAATGGAAAAATGCTTGGAGCATACATTTTCTTTGGAGAAATACAATCTTAGTAGTATATGGTGTTAGCATTAACTTTACGTTTAGCAAGCAACCTGATTCCACAAATTATTACTAATATAAGTGCAATTATTTAGCACCATTGGTACAGATTATATAAAGATGCATAGGGTTCACAGACTCACTGATGGGGATATTGAAATTAACTTCCACAACAAAGAGAAAACTGGAGTGGTGATGGAAGCAACATGTTTGATTGACGCGTCAGACTGGATTTGTTTGGTCAACAGAGCAGTGTCAACTAGTGAGGCAGTTCAATAGGAGGAAATTGCTGGTCACCACAGGGTGGTGATGGGGGTGGGGGTGGTCTTTCTGGGAGAAAAGGCCTAAGTGTAGGCCTGAACCAAAGTCCCCAGGATGGAAAAGTACAGAGAATGTAACTGAGAAAAATAAGACACAGATAACTGGGTAAGAGGGTGGAATAAACATTCCTGAACACAGATAAAAGAGACTCCAACTCCTATCTCATGAGGACAATAGGCAGGTAGAAACCCATTGCCTAATGAGATAAGGTACTGCCTTACAGGAAGTTGCAAATCATTGAGCCCCAGCTGTGCTTAAGGGTGTATTTATGGATGGAAAGAAGCATTCTGTACACATGATGAATGCCTGATGCGTGTGTGATCAGCATAATCCCTAAAGTGATTGGATATAGATAACATATGCAAGGTTTTGATTGGCTAAGATCTCTTGCCTAGTATTTCTTACTATGTATTGTGTTTTCTGATAAAAGCCATGTGTAACCTGTTCCCAACTTGTAGTTCCTTTGCAAATTACCCATGTACACATCTGTGAATGAAGTGTGATTTTAGACACGTGACCACCAGTCTCATCCTTTGGGTTGGGATGGTTCTCGCTCCTTTTGTTTCCCCCACATCTTCCTTCTATTACCTGGTAGTAGATGGTGGTTCTGGCTACTGAAGTAATCAGGGAGACCATCCACACAGCAACTGTGCAGTTGTATGGTGCTGGTTGTGGCACTCCATAGTTCCACTACCACCTTCCAGATCCTAAAGGTAACAGGTTGGAAGTCTCCTCCACTTTTCATTGCCATGCTGTGGTAGCCAGCAATTTCAACCTGCAAATTTCCTCACTGACTCTCTCTCTCACAGAGAGAGTCCTGTCCACTATATATTTATCATGGTGCCATGAAATTCAGTGGGCCTGAAATACAAACCCCACACATAGGAGTGGGTAACCATTTCAGGCCCAAGGGATGAATTCAAGTTTTGGAAGGGTCTCAGGGGCTACATTCCAAAGGTGAATGGGGCTAAAAGTGGAGGGGCCGGGCTACATTCACAGTGGGTGGAGCCAAAGGGGTGGAGCCAGTTAACTTTTCCATTTTTTTCCATTTTACCAATGTAATTTAATTCACCTCTTACCACTTTACTGTGGCATGCATGTTATTCAGAAGTAAGGCAAAGCTAGCCATAGGGAGTACAGCTCTGTTTCATGCATGCTTACTCAGAAGTAAGGCTTAGTAAGCCACAGAGAGCTCAGGTACATGCCATTTTTGCAATGCACAGGCAATCCATCCACCCCTTGCCCCATGCACAACAACAAGCATTTCAGCTCTATTCTGTGCTTTCCCCTCCCACCACCACCAAAGGGCTGTCAACTTTACAATCCCCCTCCACACGTACATGCCATTGCAGACAGAGATTTGGCCAAGTAGAGCAGAATCTCCAGTCCCCTCACCCTACCCTTGCCCTCCCTTTGCAATAAGTTACAAACAAACAAACAGCTGTGAAAAGAGAAGCTTCAGTGGCTTAGCCAGGTCAGGAGTGAAAAGAGCAGAGGAGAACAGGAAATCCCCCATTGGGATGCGGGAACAAGCATTGCTGAGGCTCTGGTTATGTTACAGCTTGATTTAAAAAAAAGGAGAAGAAAGAAAGATGACTAATTGACAGTCCTGACCACCCCTGACCAACTATCAAAGGAACAGCTAAGGCAAGTGGGCAGGAGACCGGGGTGGTGGTGGTGGCTGGGGGAATCTTCATGACAATGGAATGAGAAGTGCATTGGAGTATTATCCAGATTTTCATGGAATTGACTTTGATCCGTCAGGGACACATGAAGCAAGAAAAGCCGAGTGTACCATACCTTAAACACCTGCTTTTCACGGGTCACACAGCACTTGAAAGGAACATACTTCCAGGTTGAGTGGGGGGTGAGTAGAACTGAATGTTATCAACCTAGCAGGGGCTGCTCAACCAATGAGGGAGGTTTGTTTCCTGCCCCTGTCCAGGCTTTCCCCTGCTACAACATTATTATGAATGGAGAGTAACTAATTCACAATTCTGAAGGCTAGGAACAGTGCTAAAAAGGCAGGCTAGATATTGTCTTTTTGTGAGAGCACCCCACCAGTGCAAATAAGCCCCATTTCAGCAAATAGTCAGGGAGTTCTAGCCCTAACCCCCCTTTCTCCTTTCTGGCCACTTCTTCCTGCTCGCAATGACTTGCTTCTCTGCTCCTGTGAGACAGTAGTAGATCACTTCTGTAATAAAGCCCTTATGCATATTTGTTTAATGCCAAAAGGATGGGGGGGTGGTAATGCTCACTTTTACGCAAAGAAGCCAAAATCCCCATTTATCCTATGCAGCATTGGAAGTCTCCCCATCCCAGCACCCCACCACCCCAATTTTGCCCCATTCCAGCAAACTGTCACAGAATTATTGCTCCAACCCTCTTTTCCCCAGTGTGTCCAGTTTTCCATAAAGAAGCCAAAATCTCCAATTATCCCATGCAGCATCTGAAGGCTCCCCATGACAGCATCCCACCACCCCAATATTGCCCCATTCCAGCAAACTGTCATGGAGTTATAGGTTCCAATCCCCCTTTCTCCTTCTCTGGACACTTCTCCTTGCTTGCAGTGACAGGCTTCTCTGCTCCCATGATCCTGAGACTCTGGTAGATCACTACTGGGATAAAACCCTTATGCACATTTGTTTAATCCATCCAACCCATTTTTACTGAAAGAATCACAGAGAAGTGAAGTTATGCAACACCAGAGAAGCAACTTAACACAACATCAGCGAAGCTAAGTAACACATACATCAGCATGATCACGGAGGCTAGTTACTCCCACTGGCAACGAGGGAGTGCAGCATGGTTCTGTAGGCTTTAAAGAGTGTTCTAGTGCTTTGTTTTGTTGGAAAGGCAGCTAGTTACTCTAGTTACCTAGGTTACTGAGGTCACAACCAGATGAAAGACATACCCCTAGGAACACCCTGATCATACCAAATTTAAAGCAGAGGGTTGGGCACACAGCAGCTGAACTGCAGAGGAGCTGAAGAAAAACAGTGGAGTAAAAGTACTCAGCAAAAATATGACTTCCCCACAGGTAAACTCCAGGGTGGCTGTGGACTGGGCACAATGTCATGTTCTGCAAAGGACCTCCAAATGGTCCCAGTCCACAGCAAATCACCCATGAAGACTTCAGGAAGGGGATGGAGTGACCCAGCGAAGTTCTGCAGGCTAGATTTGGACCCTGCTGGGCTGAATTAAGTTCATGGGCCAAGGATCCCCTTCTCCAATGTAAAAGATGCTGCATATTAACCACTTGTACTACAGAAAAACAAAATAATCATAGACAGCCTTTGAATTTTAAATGTTGTCTTTCCACACATAAATTGCCACACTTTTTTCATATAAGAGCATCAGTTAAAGTTCAACATCAAGATCATGAAGTAAAATTAGCATAAAATAGTCTCCATTAATTTTGCTAGAACTGAAGGAAGAATTAATTATTACATAGAAATTTCACACAAAGAGTAATAAAAGAGTGAACCAGAATCTATTTCAGTTTCTAAATGAGATTTTTATAATAAATGCTAAATTGTAATGTCATTATAGAAAGGTTACCATCTTTTATTACACAAAGTTAAGAACTTAAATTTTACTAATGGTGCAATTTTCTCTCTAATTCATCTTCAACTTAATAGCACATAATTGTTTAAATAATGTTTTAGTCCTTATAAAAAGAAGGCATTGTTAGAATAGAAAATCCATGTTTCAGATAATGTGGAAAAAAAGTACAGTGGGGGAAAAAAACGGTTTCTTTAGGGTGTCCGGAAATATTGCATTTTATTTACATAGAGTTAAACTGGTGTATTTTGATGTTCTGTGAATGTTTTTAGTTGATAATTTACATATTTTCACAAATACGTTTTCCCTTGAGAATAATACATTTATTTTGACCATTTCTTCAGTAGCATGGATGTTTCACAGTGGTCTGGGTATGGGAGGATTATTGTATTTATTTTATATGTCTATACAGTTGTTGTAAAATTTGTTGACTTAACAGTGCAATCCTATAGTATCGACTGAAAAGGAAGCCCAATTAAGTTCAATTGGATTTACTCCCAGGTAAATGTGTATAGCCTTAGGGAGTAATCCCATGACTGCTAGTCAGCGGCTAGATGGCCATAGGATATCTGGTTTTCTGGGAACCGACCTCGGATCCCGTGCTCTGAGGTCGGTTCCAGAGAACCAACTTTCCCCCTGTTCCACACTGCATCACAGGCAGCTCGCAAGAGCCCCATGCTTGGAAGAGGAGCATGGAGCGGCCAAAATGGGGCATTCTGGGGGATGTTCCAGGGCGGAAAAACCTGTACAACACATCCTATGTGTTGTACGGCAGCCTCCTCCCCTGCTCTGCCCTCACACAGCTAGACAGCTGAAATCAGCTGTCTAGCTGCAAAAGCAGGGCAGGAGAAGTACAGAGGGAAAGATCCCTGCTGTGCTTCTCCTGCCCTGCTCTGGATAAGCGGTTGCCTCCGAGTTCGGAGGCGGCCACCTATCTGCCTAGGATTGCACCCTTAAACACTTAATTTTTGAGAAGGCTTAAGAAAATGTTTTAAACAAGCAAATCTTGCATGGGATGTAAAACACAGTGCTAGGAAGATATGTGGGTGCCTTTTACATGTATGTGGACTGGAGTGGGAGCAATACTGGAACTAGTGAACCCACATTTTCAAGGTATGCAATATTGTACTCCAAGTTGTTTTTCTTATATATTTAATAATTTATATTCCACTCATCTGCCCATTCATACTCCAGGCAGACACACAACTACATAACACTTAAAGAGACTTAAATCAATACTTAAATCAACGTACAGAGGGATAGCCATGTTAGTGTGTTGCAGCAAAAGTATGCATCTTGTAGTACTTTCAAGGCAAACAAATTTAGGGTGTGATCCTATTAGGATTCCCATCAGCCTCTGAACTCAGAGGCTGATGGGAATGCTATCCATACGGGAGCTGCTTCCATCCAGTTTACATTTTTGCTAGATGGGCAATTTTGCCCACCTAGCTGGGGCTCTATGGAGCTGGAGGGAAGGAGGCCAGGGTGGCCAGAGGATATGTTATAAGCTGGCCACCCTGGTCTCCTCCCCTCCCTGCCCACAGAACCACCGTCTTTCCCTTCCCTCCAAGGTTGCAGGCATGGTTCTCTCCATGGCAACTGCAAGGGGGAGGAGGAGGGAGGCTCGGCCTCCTGGGTCCGAGCGCTGCCTCCAACCTCGGATCCAGGGATGCGAAATATCCTATGGCCCCCAGATACTGTCTAGGGGCAATAGGATTGCTCTCTTATTATGTCATATATTTTCATGGATTAGAGTCCAGTACTTTAAATGCATAACTACACTTACATAATATTAAAAGATACTCCAAAAAGCAATGTTCACTATCAAAATGTGAAGGCGTCATCCCAATTCTATGGACGTTTATTGAAATACAGCCCTGATTTTCCATGTTCCTCATCACTTACTGGCTTCTTTGCCTAAGATCGTGGCATAACATTACTAATCGTTGCAACATAGTTTGATGTTTCACTGGCTGAACTGCATTTTAAGCCTGTGTGTTGTTAAAGCAATTCTTGAGGTGAGCAACACTAACAGAGAAAACTTTACTGCTAGACCTTTAAGTTATGTTCTTGTAAAGAGCTGTAAAGTTGGTTTATTAGGGTGTAGGCTCCAGTGAACTAGGATGTACACACATACACTGTCATTCAGTTCTTAAACGGCTCCATGCATCGCTGAGCAATATGGTCTAATGGGGTCTTGCTGTTACCACACCATGGCATCAGTTGAAATCAATGCAGCAGAATCTAAATTAACTTTGAAAATCTACAATGAAAGATGTGTTTGGAATTGCTTTGTTCCTGAAAAGACAGGATGGACTTCAGGTTATTCTGAGCTCATGCAGTATTCTGTGTCAATAAGGGCAAGAAGGAAGGTGACTATATCATGTTGACATCAAAGACATTCAAGTCTGTATGCAGATCAGTCCCAAGGCATATTTAAATCAATTTGTCAACCAGTGCTTCATGTGTCATTATGGATTATAGTAAGAAAAGTACGCTTTATTTTTATCTTACTCCCTTGAAACAAACTTGTGAGTGGTACATTTTGGTGCATATGCCTGTCACACCATCAAAGCAGAAGCAGGTTTATTGCAAAATGCATGGTCTAATTGCTCCATCAGCAGAAGCTTTCGAATGAAACCAGTGAGCTTGTGCTGGAAATGTACCCCAAGGCTTGGGTTGCGATAAAAGTTTGAGGAACAGGGGTTGTACAGAGGTATAAATGGCATGCATTTGGGATAATTTAATTGCATTTTGGACTGACTGAGAACAAGATTAAGACATAATTCCAGTGTCTCTGAAGACAGGAACATGAGAAGCTGCCTTATACCATTGTTCCATCAGGCTCAGTATTGTCCTCAAACCCTCCATGGTTTCAGGCGGGAGTCATTCCAGGAGAGGCCAGATATTACACCTGGGAACTTCTGCACACAAAAAGCATGAGCTTTGGAGCACATGGCATGGAGCACATGGCAAAGCATGGAGCTCCAGCTCTGCATTAAAGGCTCAACTGTCAATTCCTTTTAGTATGGATTTTCTCTTCCCTTTCAATACATTTCAAAAAATGCTTTAAAGTGACTGTGATGGTTTCTTTTGTTAGATTTTATTGTAATAGTTTTATTCAGAGCTTTGTAAGTGCCAATTGTTAGGCAGATGCTGGAAAATAAAATGATTGTTATTGCCAGGAGTGTGATGACGGGGTGGGAAGAAGGTAAATGCTGATCTACTGGTAGAACTCTGGGTGATCTAAAGTAGATTGGCAAAGGTTTCTGACTCACAATTGTTTAATAATAGTGACAAAATGACCCAGCCCCCTAAACTATACTGCTGAAATTAAGAAAGCCTAGGGACATAGACTCCATTGTTGTAACAGCAGGTATAACTGCTGTTAACTGTTAACAGTCTTGCTCCTCTATTTTGGGCCAGCTGAAGTTTCTAGACCTTTTTCAAAGGCAGCCCCACGTATAATGCGTTGGCGTTGAAGTAATCCAGATGAGAAGTTATCAGAGCATGGATAACTGTAGCTAGGCTATCTCTGTCCAGATCAGGGCGTAGTTGGTATACCAGCCTAAG
The DNA here is from genome assembly GCF_057233095.1 of Heloderma suspectum. Lineage (NCBI taxonomy): Eukaryota > Metazoa > Chordata > Lepidosauria > Squamata > Helodermatidae > Heloderma > Heloderma suspectum. The sequence continues at coordinate 70,907,853 of NC_139460.1, read as the reverse complement.
CTGATAAAAAGTGCTCCATGCCACTGAGTTCACCTGTGCCTCAAGTGACAGTTCTGGATCCAAGAGCACCCCCAAACTACGAACCTGATCCTTTAGGGGGAGTGCAACCCCCTCCAAAACAGGTTGAATATCACCTAGCCAGGCAGACGAACCACCCACTAACAGTACCTCCATCTTGTCTGGATTGAGTTTCAGTTTATTGGCCCTCATCCAGTCCATTACTGTGCCCAGGCCCTGATTCAGAACAGCCACTGCCTCACCTGGGTTTGATGAAAGAGAGGTAGAGCTGGGTGTCATCCGCATATTGATGGCACTTCAGCCCACACGTCCAGACAACCTCCCCCCACAGTTTCATGTAGATGTTAAACAGCATGGGGGATAAAACAGAGCCCTGTGGAACCCCATGGCATAATTGCCATGGCACAGAGCAATAATCCCCCCCACCTACTGGAATCGGCCATCCAAGTAGGAGCGGAACCACTGCAGTGCAGTGCTTCCAACTCCCAACCCAGACAGCTTATCCAGAAGGATACCATGGTTGACGGTATCGAAAGCTGCTGAGAGGTCCAGGAGAATCAACAGGGTCGCAGTCCCCCTATCCCTTTCCTGGCAAAGCTCATTCCACAGGGTGACCAAGGCAGTTTCCGTTCCAAAACCCAGCTAGGGATGTCAGAGAATTTCGCCATGAATCTCGGGGAGGCTGAATGCCAGCGCATTCGGCTCCCCGAAATTGGTGGCGAAATGGTCTGCCCCCCCCCCCCGGGAAGGGACTTACCTTGGGCGAATCCTCCTGGTGGCGGTGGCGGTGGCTCCGGCGGCGGTTTGGCAGCGGTTCGGCGGCGGTTCGGCAGCGGCAGCGGCCGGTCTTCCGACCGGCTGCTGCTGCCGCCATTTCCAGTAAAACAACAACAACAACAACAACAAAACATGATAGGCTATGTAAAGATTTACGTAGCCTATCACGGCTAGATTTTTTAAAAATACCGTGATAGGCTACGTAAATGTTTACGTAGCCTATCACGGCTGAGGAAAAACAAAAAACAAAAACCGTGCGTACGCAAATGGCGGTGCCCATGGGTGCTGCCATTTGCATTCCTTATTTTGGCACGTCTAGTCTACGTAAACATTTACATAGACTACAGTGAAAATAAGGGGAACGCAAATAGCGTAGCGTCTACGCTATTTGCATTCCCCTTATTTTCGCTGTAGTCTACGTAAATGTTTATGTAGATTAGACGTGCCAAAATAAGGAACGCAAATGGTGGCACCTATGGGCGCCGCCATTTGCATACACACTTTTTTTTTTACTCAGCCGTGATAGGCTACGTAAACATTTATGTAGCCTATCATGGCTGACTGCAGGGACGCAAACGGCGGCGGCTATGGCCGCCGCTATTTGCGCACCTGGCTGGCCAGGATTCGGGGGGGGAGGGACAGAGCGCCTCTCCCCCGGCCAGAATTTCAGGGGGGAGGGACAGAGCGCCTCCCCCCTGCCAGAATTTCAGGGGGGAGGGATGGAGCGCCTCCCCCCTGCCAGAATTTCGGGGGGGGAGGGACGGAGCGCCTCCCCCCCACCTCGGATCAAATTTCGTTAAAGGTAAGTCACTTTCGTACATCCCTACCAGCCTGAAGCCTGATGGAACTGGATCTAGATAATCCGCTTCATTCAAGAGTGCCTTGAGCTGTCCTGCAACCACCTGCTCAAGCACCTTGCCCAGGAAGGGGATGTTGGCCACTGGCCTATAATTGTTAACATCCTCTGGGTCCAGGTTAGGCTTTTTCAGGAGTGGTCTGAGATTACCGCCTCTTTTAAAGAGGCCAGCACCACTCCCCTCTCAAGGAGGAATTTACAACCTCCTGGACCCAGCCACTGTTGCTGTGCCATTGAAATGTGCAGCAGCAGCAAAAGCATCAGTGGTGTTTTGGTGGCAAACTACTGATGTTTTTGCCATGGCCAAATTTGGCAATGTGGTAGCAGGGTTGTGGACCACAGGGTGGTTTGGTGGGGTGGAGGGCAAAAAATGGCCCCCAATCCTCCCAAAGTTGCCCACCCCTGCTTTAAATGAAGAATGCTGGGTGCTCATGAGACTTTTTAGGGAGGGAGTTGCTTCCTGAGTGTCTCAAAGACAAAACTGTGAGTCTGATGAAGGAGGAAGGTGACAGTGAATGCCTCTGGACTGACTGGAAGCATGGAGGCAGGCAGGAGGGCGCTGGTTGGCGTGCAGCCTGAGCTCCATGGGACAGTGCTCAATTTTCCCTAATGGAACAGTCTCCACTGCTTGGGAGATTGAAATTAGTATTCCACACTTCTAAGCCTTGTAGTCAACATATGTGATGTTACTTAGCCTTACACAACAGATGAGGAATTGGGCAGGTACAGTGTTGTATGGCTCCCTTTCTTTGTTGAGTTCAGAGGTGTCCAAAGAAAACTTTGCCTTCCCTGAAACACTTTCTTTGCTGCCCTAATTTGGAGTGTAGGCAGTGGCCAGCTAGATAAACCCCAAAAAAGAAAGGTGCAAAGAGGTTAATCCAGAAAATACTTGTAGGGGTTTGAGTGATTACTTGGTAACTAAAGCAAATATGGGATGGTCAGTGATCCTGAGTAGAAAAGCATAGCCCTATTGCTGCCTTCCTCAGTTAAACTGCCACATTTTCAGCTCTGTCTCCTTCCCAGTCATTTTTCTTACAAGGGTGATAAATCAAAAACAAAAGACACCTTCTTTAGTTTCTTATGCTCATAATAATTGTTGCTGGAGGTGCTGCCACTTGAAGGTTCACTTGTTATTTTAAACTTCCTTTAAGTCTTGCCTCTCTATGTGGCATGAAAAGTCAATGCAGTAACTTCCTTCATTTATCAGCAACTGTCCGTCACTTTGTCTCTGCCATGTGTTTCTTTATTTCATTCTCTACTCAATCACATTGTTGGATGTCTGATATGCTCAAGGTAGACAGATGACTGAAATGGATCAAATCAGTCTCTGTAAGTAAAGCAAATTAACAAACCTGCCTAAAACCTGAACTGAACTAAAGTTCCACTTCTGCAATGAAGAAGACCATTGAAAGGCCATATTTCTTTGCTTTTCAAATTGGTTAAGTCGACGTGGGGCTTCACAAACACAGACTTTGCCAAACCGACTGCAATGATGCTTGCTCTGCTTTCAGGCATACAGTGGCTACTCCCTAGTGATCTCTTCACCTACAATAGAATCAATGCACCAGTTATTAATTGCATATGCCATTATGTGAAGAGAGTGTCAACAGATATCGAATATCTTATTTTCTCATACCTTCAGGCTACAATCCTATCCACACTTATCTGGGAGTAAGTCCATTGCATTCAATGGGGATTACTTCAGAGAAGACATGTACAGGATTGCACTGTAAGTATGTTTATTGACCTCTAAGACACAAATAGTATTTATTTATTTGTTTGTTGCAAGTGTTTATTGCACTGTTCCCTATTGGCTATGGCCATGCCAATGTGAGTTGACATTTCTCCACTACCCTTCTCTAAAAATCTAATATAAAAGATTAGGAAATGTTCCAATTCATCTTGGAAATGTACAGATGGGTGCTAGACCTCCTTGACTTTGCCACAGGATAGTCATGGAGAATAAGGCTATCAATGGCTTCTAGACATGATAGCTATATACTACCTCCAGTGTCAGAGGCAGTATGCCTATGTACACCAGTTCCTGGAGAATATGAGTGGGAGGGTGATGTTGCACTTATGTCCTACTTGTGGGCTTCCAACAGGTAGCTGGTTGGGCACTGTGTGAACAGAATGCTGGACTAGATGGGCCCTTGGTCCGATCCAGCATGGCTCTTGTTATGTCCTATGACATTGGATTACAGCTGCAATCCTAAACACACGAAGTAGGAAGTAAGCCCTATTGGACACAGTGGGACTTCTGGGTAAATATGCATAGGTTTATGCTGTACATTATTGAACAGTTTTGATTCCCCATTCTGTAAAAAAAGGGAAAAAAGAGAAGAAGCCAAATGTGCAGATGATTTTTTAAGAGGGATATCATTTCCCATGGTGTGTGCTGTTTTCCCACTGGCCAAACAGCTTTTGCAAGTTTTTGAAACAATACAAAAACCTGGAAATGCTATTTACAAGAGGTGAAAGTGGGATAAGTGTATGCTATGCACCATAAGAAATGTCCACTCTTTCACCCAAGCTTTATCTCTGTGAAATAAATGCCATGCATTTCCAGCCATAATTAAGGGCTGAAAAGCAGTTTTGAATTCCTGACTGACAGGAAAGATGCAATTTGACATATACCCTGCTGCACATGATTATTAAAGAATTTATGGAAGTAGCAAATCTTGATCATAAGGCAAGAATAAAATAAAACATTCCAACAACACAGTTGTTATTGGTTATTGGCGATTGGGACATCTTACCAGTTCAGCTAGATTTAAGTGCCTTTTTAAAATAGCATCTTGGACCAATTGTAGAACCATCCTAACAAGTACAAAATAACTAGGCTTTAGAATAGAGGTGGGCAATTTTTCACTTCCTGTTTGTTGCTCCACTCCCAGAGTTACTAGATACAAAATCTAAATTAGGCCAGAGAAAGAGGATTAACCTTTCCAATCACATTTGAGGTGAAATTGCTTAACTACAATACACAATGTCATGCTGCAGATAATCCATGTCTTTGATTAATGCTTTTATAATCAATTGCTGTCTGGAAGTGACTTCTTCCCATCACCCTCCTTGCAAAAAGAGCAGATGGTATTTAAAAGGTTATGGCAAGAGGGCATTCCAGAGGTCAAATAGAACATCAATCAAGTGGGCAGAAAAATTGCTTTTTTCCTTCCCTTTCCTCTTATCCTCAGAATCCATAGGGGAATGGGGCATATAAATTATAGCTTGATCTATATACTTCAAGCACTAAAATGTTTTCTTGTTTCAAATTTCTATGTTGTTTTGGGTAATGAACCTGGAAATTGGATTCCATTTTCGTCAATAAAAAATTGTGCCAATACAAGCCTCTCCAGCAGAATAATTCTTAGACCCTAAGAGGTTCGTTTGCCTCTTTCCTCAAAGTGGCCAGAATGCTGCAACTTAACACAGTTTGTTTGTATTAGTATCTATATGGGTCTTAGATTAATTTTAGCAATAATGATATCTCTATTAATAAAAAAAGTAACATCCCATTTGATTATCTGTTCTACCTATCAATAAAAAGGATATCTGGGGATATATTAAATCTCTGCACCATATATGTATTTGATTACCATTCTGTAACACAGATCAAAGAGTTACTTCCATATCTTTATTTGTGTGCTTTTGCAGATCAGTACTAAGTATCTCTTCTCAGATATAATTCAAAATTAGTTCAGGTGGACATGCTAACAGATAAGTATGCTTAGGAGTAAATGCCTTTACGAAGTGGCACAAGGGAAGATCTACCTGCAAATTACATAATCTGTCATACTGAAAATGCTGCATCATTATTATTTTTGTTTAATTCGGGTTGCAACCTAAGGGCCACTTAATCTGGGAGTAACTGGGACTTGCTTCTGAGTAAATATGAATAAGATCAGGCTGCCTGGGTAAAAGACAGTAACTACTGATGAAAAGTATGAAAAAGTTTGAAATAACAAATAATCTCACCACTGCTACTTCTACTGCTACTACTCCTCTAATATTTATTCTTACTCTGGTTTTTAGGAGATAAAGTGTTAGGAAGATCCCTGAGGAGATATAAATATTTGGTGTGTGGGGTTATGAGATAACTAAAGCTGGGTTATTGACTCACAACCAAGTCATTATGGGGTGTTGCTTAATAACAAGGGATAAAATTACAATCCCTTTTATTGACCATCTTTGGTCAGGATATTTTATGAGCTACAAATTATACATCAGAGTCAAACCTGTCAGTCCTGGTTGGTATACGCTTACTTAACTCACAAGAAGCTACACCAAGTCTCTTAATGATGAAACCCATCAATTTACAAAATTAAGAACATTTGTTCTACTAGAGCATGGCTGAGGAGCCTTGGGCTATCCAGATGTCATTGGACTCCAACTCACATCATGTTGCTGGATTCCAACTCATCAGCATGGCCAATGGTCATGGATAATGGGAGTTGTAGTCTAACACCTTCTGGAAGGTGACAGATTCCCTATCCCTGTTCTACAGTAATTATCAACTCTAGTAGTGTGTTGAAATAATGAGTCATTGAGAATATAAACCCGGGACAGTTTCATACATAATAAAGCATTCTAAATGATCATGCCATGATCATGCTTGAAACATCAACAAAAACCTAGATGAGCTAGGTCATTCAATTTTGGAAAAGCCTCTAGTTTAACTAATGTTTGCTACAAATCTATCATAGCACAATTGTGTCTTTTTTCAAGTCTGTATCAGTTTACATCTTACTAATCCAGCGGTTTCTGCAGCAATGTATGACTTGGGCTGCTTTGGTTCTTTTTGATTTGTCCAGTATTGAAGAGGATGACCTGGTTTGGATGGCACAACTGCCCTTCATGGGTTAATTAACCTTCAAATGGCCACTGCGCATGCCGGTCAACCATTATGACTATGCAACCCCTGACTGGGGATTGCTGTGGCTTATTGTGTCACGTGAATCCAGCCTTGGAGGGCTATTCCAGGGTTAAACAACCCTCTTTTCTAGGGTTATGCAAGGGTTGTTTAAATCTACATCTATGTACAGTTTACTAATCCAGTGGTTTCCTACAGCTACATATGAATCGGTCTAGCTTTGAGTGCCTAGCTCTTGAAAGTCTGGATTTGAATGCCTGTGAACTGAAAGATATTTGTGGTGCTTAATTAAGGTTGCCACATTTTTTTAATTATTATTTTTTAACAGGCTCCCAGTCTTTAGCAGTTACATGGCAGGTGGATGCAATGTGGCTCTCTCTATGTTGGGAATACTTGTTGTACCTATTGAATTTGGCTGGTGCAGATGGGTGAAGAATTTAATTTGGTTGTGGGTTTTTTTAGAAGAACTTACCAACATTTGCACATTTCTTTATAAACTGGACAGAAAGGACTTGAGGTTAAAAAAGTATTGAACAGGGAGAAAGAAAAACTGACTGATTTGTCCATCCCTAGCTAACACTATTTTCTTTATATTACAGAATATGTATAAATTAGTTATTCTTCTTCATCTTTTGGAAGCCCATATTTGATAGCCAGAATCTTAGACAGCCATACCACTGGGAAGAAGCACATACAGCCAGTGCAAGTTTGAATTTTTTCCCCTGATAGGCAAGCCATTTACATAGAGAAACAGGTTGCCATTCTGCTAGGTGTTTGGTTTAGAAACAGTTTCTTTTAAACCATCTTTCTTTCTCTCCCATTCTCACTGTAGTTGGGTAGGACTGTGCCTGATATATTTGGTTAACTGCCATGTGAACTCGTTGAAGTGTTGCTGCAGGCTTACTCATACATACTGAAATGTGGTTATTGATTATTATATTTGTGCTGCCTTGATTAGGAAAGAAAATAAAAAGGTGTTTCATTTCTACTTTCTTAAGATTGTGTGGTTTTTGTGTATTGTTTGCCCATGCATTTTGCTGAACTGAGACCAAAACACCACCATGGGTGTTTAAGATAACATAAATTTTGAAATGCACTTATAAATAAGGATCTTCTGTTTATCTTTAAAGATTTGTAGACACAATGTACAAAAGTGGGTCAGTTGCGCTCTCTCAAATGTTATTTTTTAAAAGATATTTCTCCTTCCTTTCTTAATGCATGAAGTGGAATTCTGAGTCTATTTTTTTCCCCATCCAAATATATTTCAGATTATCAATGGAAAGTGTAAATAGCCTCTCAGAGTGAAGGGAGACAGGGCAAAACAAGCATGCCATTTACCATCAATCAAAAAACGAAGAGCAGAAAACACAGAGAACATTAAAGGAGTCTTCCAACTATCATTTTGCAGCTGAACCTATTACACTCCGGCACTCTCTCTTCTATCACTTTATCTCCACTCTGTCACTTCCCAAGCCATACTTCATTGTTATCTTTCATTACCTTTCATAACCATTCACAATCAGCCCCACTCTTTTTTTCCTGCCTCACAGCATAGTGCATGCAGACTTTTCACTCCCAACAGCTTAGCTTAGGTTCCTGTTGTTCTTAGACACTGTATCAATCATAAGCTCTACTGCATATATCTGCCAGGCAATCATTCTTCTACACCCTGAGAGTATTTCCTTGGCCCAATTATATTCCTGGTTTAGCTGTCTGTCTCTTTCTCAGAAATCTATGATATCCAGTATCCATTGGGGGGAAAAGAATGCCTGAGGCTGCTTGGTTGTTGTTGTATTACAGAGTTTACATTGATACTAACCTCATAAATGTAACACTAAAATGAATCTATAGCACCAATGTATAGATGACTATTAACAGACACAATGTTCTGGTGCAATCAATAACTTATAAGGAAACAGCACATTATGTTTCAGCTATATAGAAACCATTGGCTAATAAAGTACCGGTATTTGCAAAGCAGTCAGTTGTCACTCAGTAGGTATTCTAATACAAGGGTAGCAGGCATACACAAACAGCCTGTAGAAAGGCAATAAAATGTCTACAAATTACATCACTGAGCATACGTTTGAGTGTTTGCATGAGTAGAAGTACAAAGCTTCTGAAACAGTATGGTGTCACCAATCTAACCTATGTAACTGATCAAAGTGAAACTGATTTTTTGTTATTGAAGAAAGGACACAGTCTGACACAAAGTTACAGAGTGTAGTCTGAAGGGCATCTAAGGGCACAATCCTATGCATGTTAGACAGAGAAAAGCATGGCTGGCTGGGGAATGCTGGGAGTTGTAGGACTTTTCTCTGTCTAAATATGTGTAGGATTGTGCTCTAAGAAATGCATAAAAATAAATAGATTAAATAAACTTATGCTCCTTGAAACCTGTGTTTGATTATGGCCAATAATTGCCAATGTCTGAAAGACTAATATATGGCAAATCAAAAGTTATGTAAATCCTAGCTCACTAAAATGAAAATGGACATGTAAGAAGACATTCCAATTTGTGCACTTTGAAGACTCATTTAACCAGATGAAGATTCTGCTTTAGTGGGGAATTTGCATCAATTGATTCAGCAAAAGATATTGGCCTGGTTCACACATAATACTAACCCATGGTTTATTGAAACCATGGTTTGTTGTCCTACCCAGGGTTTGTCTGGTAGACAATCAAACAAACCATGGTTAGTTTTTCCAGTCCCTGGGTTGTCTATTTCCCTCCTCCCTTGTCTATTTCCCCCCCATACCCCAAGTGCCTTTGAAGCATTGCAGTTGTTGTTGTTCAGTTGTTAAGTCGTGTCCGACTCTTTGTGACCCCACGGACCATAGCACGCCAGGCCTTCCTGTTCTCCGCTCTCTCCTGGAGTGTGCTCAAGTTCATATTCATTGCATCGGTGATGCTATCTAGCCATCTCATCCTCTGCCGTCCCCTTCTCCTTTTGCCTTCAATCTTTCCCAGCATCAGGGTCTTTTCCAGGGAGATTTCTCTTTGCATTAGGTGGCCAAAATATTTGAGCTTCAGCTTCAGTATCTGTCCTTCCAATGAGCAGTCAGGGTTGATTTCCTTTAGGATTGACTGATTTGACCTCCTTGCAGTCCAGGGGACTCGTAAGAGTCTTCTCCAGCACCGCAGTTCGAAAGCATCAGGTCTTCGGCACTCAGCCTTCCTTATAGTCCAGCTCTCACAGCCATACGTTACTACTGGGAAAACCATAGCTTTGATTATACAGACCTTTGTTGGCAAGGTGATGTCAGTCTCTGCTTCTTACTATGCTGTCTAGGTTTGCCATAGCTTTCCTCCCAAGGAGCAAGCATCTTTTAATTTCATGGCTACAGTCACCGTCTGTGGTGATCTTGGAGCCCAAGAAAATAAAATCTGTCACTGCTTCCATTTCTTCCCCTTCTATATGCCAGGAAGTGATGGGGACAGATGCCATGATCTTCGTTTTTTTAATGTTGAGTTTCAAACCAGCTTTTGCACTCTCCACTTTCACCCTCAACAGGAGGCTCTTTAGATCTTCTTCACTTTCTGCCATTAGGGTGGTATCGTCTGTGTATCTGAGGTTGTTGATAATTCTCCCGGCAGTCTTAATTCCGACCTGTGATTCATCCAACCCAGCGTTTCTCATGATGTACTCTGCATATACGTTAAATAAGCAGGGCGACAATCTGCAGCCTTGTCATACTCCTTTCCCAATTCTGAACAAATCAGTTGTTCCATGTCTGGTTCTTACTGTTGCTTCTTGACCCTCGTACAGGTTTCTCAGGAGACAGGTAAGGTGGTCTGGTACTAGGGGTGTACAAAACCCCGCTTACCTGGCTCTGCCAGGTTCTGCAGGTGGAGGGAGGCGCTTCATGCCTCCCCCTGGAATCCTGGCTGGCCAGCTCTGTGGCCAAGCCGCAGAACCGCTGGCTGGCTCCAGCTGCCCGCAGCCGGACATCCAGCCGCTGGGCAGCCCTGCAGTGACGCAAATGGTGGCTGTCGTAGCCGCCGTCATTTGCATCCCTGTAGCGAGCCATGATAGGCTACGTAAATATTTACGTAGCCTATCACAGCAGGGGGGGAAAAACCCAGCATACGGAAATGGCGGCGGCTACCACCATTTGCGTACGCTGGGGTTCTCCCCCCCTGCCATGATAGGCTACATAAATACTTACGTAGCCTATCACGGCCTCTGCAGGGATGCAAATGGCATGCCTGCATTTGCCGTGATAAGCTACCTAAGTATTTACATAGCCTAACACAGCTAAAGGAGGAAGTGAATGGCGGCCGCAGGACGGCCGCCATTCGCACAGCAGCACGGACGGGAGCAGGTAAGTGCTCCGTTTCGCATGTCTTTCGTGGGGTGGGGGTGGCGGGCACTTCGTCCCGTGCGCCTTTTGTGGGGTGGGGGGGCAGGGGCTTCGTTCCATGATGGTTTTCAGGGGGCCGAATGCACTGGCGTTTGGCCTCACCAAAATCCGTCGTGGAATTCTCTCACATCCCTATCTGGTACTCCCATCTTTTTAAGAATTTGCCACAGTTTGGCTTCAGCAGCACGTGAACTGAGAACTACTGGAAGTGCAAGCTGGGTTTCGAAGAGGCAGAAGAACTAGAGGAACTGGATCAAATCACCAACATTTGCTGGATCATGGAGAAAGCAAGAGAATACCAGAAAAAAGTCTATTTCTGCTTCATTGACTACGCTAAAGCACTGCAGTACTGGCATCTAAAGAAGCTAGGTTATTTGACAGCTCTTGCCTGCTGCCTCTGTAGCTTTGTGAAACAAACCAAGAACAATCCACGATTCTGGGTTTGCATGAAACAACAACCAATGGTTTAAACAACCCATAGTTCACAACCCAAAAACAAACCATGGGCTTTCTTTGTGGGTTGTCCATGGTTAGTAACACATAGTTAACCCATAGACCCAATTTGCATGTAACCGTGGCAAATCACGGGTTAGCCCATGATTTTCCATGGTGCACACCAGGCACATTCTGCAGCCGTTCTGAATATCCAACTCCAAGTCAGGCTGATCGGGGTTGCTACAGGGGATGGGGGAGAATTTCTCCCCGAAACTTCAGGGGGCCGAGTGCCAACGCATTCGGCCCCCCGAAATCGGCGGTGAAATTCTCTGCCCCCCCGCCCCCCTCCCAGGATGGGACTTACCTTTGACGAATGTCCCTCCCGGTGGCGGGTCCCAGCGGCGGTTCAGCGGGTTTTCATCGGGGGTGGGGGCAGCAGCCGGTCTTCTGACTGGCTGCCGCCGCTGCCATTACAAAGTAAAGTTAAAAAAAAATAAAACCAGTGATAGGCTACGTAATGATTAACGTAGCCTATCATGGCTAGATTTCCAAAGTCAGCCGTGATAGGCTACGTAAATCATTACATAGCCTATCACGGGTTTTTTTGTTTTTTTTACTTTTGTAATTCACAGCCGGGGAGACGGGGCGCATCTCCCAGGCCTGAATTTCGAGCGGGCGAGGCAAGGCGCCCCCCCGGCCTGAATTTCAGGGGGAGAAGCGAAGCGCCTCCCCCCCCCACCGCTAAGCAAAGCTGCGAAAAGTTAAGTGACTTTCATACATCCCTAGTTGCTACATGGGGTCTGAACCCAGACACTATAGGTTCATTGTGGGTTAAACTATCCATAGTTAACTTACAATTGGTAGCTAGGCACATGCCACACACAACACACACACCCACAATTTCCTGCAGGTACATGCGAACAGCCCTATAATTCCAGGTTTGCACCTAACAAGAACCCACAATATTATGCTGCCCCTATCGCGTCTGCAGAGTGCTGTCCCAGGAGGCTGTTCCAAGTAGTCCAGAGCCTGGTCGGTCCTGTGGCTCCTGAACCACTGGAGCATTCTAAGGCCTCCTGTGAGGCCTTGGCAAGGCACTTTGCAGATAAAATTGATCAGATTAGGAGTGTTATTCTGCACGCTGTGGATACAGTTCGTGAGCAAGAGGCGGCCTGTGGCAAACCGGTTTTGTGGGATCGGTTCCAGCTTCTTCATCCTGATGAAGTGGACAAGGTGCTTTCATCTGTAAGGCCGACCACCTGCTTACTTGATCCTTGCCAATCTTGGCTCATTATGGGCTGCAGAGAGAGACTGGATGAGGGGATCAGGGCGGTGGTGAACGCATCCCTTGAGGAGGCAGTGATGCCATCAGCCCTCAAGGAGGCAGTGATAAGACCGCTCTTAAAGAGGCCCTCCTTGGATCCTCAAGTTCTGAACAACTTTCGCCCAGTCTCAAATCTGCCATTTTTGGGCAAGGTGATTGAGCGGGTGGTGGCGATGCAGTTGGAAGGCACACTTGGAAGAAACTGATTATCTAGACCCATTTCAGTCGGGCTTCAGGCTTGGGCTTGGGACAGAAATGGCCTTGGTCGCCTTGGTGGATGATATGAGGAGGGTTCTGGATAGGGGTGAATGCTCCTTCCTTGTTCTCCTCGACCTCTCAGTGGCTTTTGATACCATTGACCATAGTATCCTCCTGGACCACCTGGAGGGGTTGGGCATTGGAGACACCATATTGCACTGGTTCCGGTCCTTCCTCTCTGGCAGGTACCAGAGGGTAGCACTGGGAGAGGAGGTTTCAGACCCATGGCCGTTCACTTGTGGGGTGCCACAGGATTCCATCCTCTCCCCGATGCTATTCAACATCTATGTGAAGCTGCTGGGGGCTATCATCAGGAGGATTGGGGTGCAGTGTCATCAATATGCGGATGACACGCAGCTCTACTTCTCGTTCAAATCTTCACCAAGCCAGGTTGGCTGTAGAATCCCTGTCCAAATGTCTGGAGACGGTGAGTGGCTGGATGGGGAGGAATAAGCTGAAGCTGAACCCTGACAAGACCGAGGTACTTTTGGTGGGAGACAAGAGGAGGCTGGGGGATGTTGACCTGGTGTTGAATGGGGTACGGCTACCCTTGAAAGACCAGATCTGCAGCCTGGGGGTCATTTTGGACTCCCAGCTGTCCATGGAGGCTCAGGTGTCAGCTGTGAGTCGGACAGCGCTGTATCAACTCCATCTGATACGGCTGCTGTGCCCCTTCCTTCCTGACCATCTGCTCCCATCGGTAGTACATGCCCTGGTCTCCTCTCGTTTAGACTACTGTAATGCACTCTATGTGGGGTTACCCTTGAAGACGGTTCAGAAGCTGCAGCTGGTACAGAACGCGGCGGCTCGCCTGATTAAAGACAGCCACCGGCGAGATCACATCACTCCAATGCTGAAGGAGTTGCGCTGGTTACCAGTTGTTTTCCGGGCCAAATTCAAGGTGTTGGTTTTGACCTTTAAAACCCTATATGGTTCCGGCCCAGCCTATCTTAAGGAGTGCCTCCAGCAACATCAGACAGGCCGCTTAAAAAGATCAGCCTCAGATGGCCTTCTCTCTTTCCCATCAGCCAGGACAGCTAGAAAGGTGGGGATGAGGGAGAGGGCCTTTTCTTTGGTGGCCCCCACTCTGTGGAACTCCCTCCCTAGGGAACTCCGCCATGCCCCCTCTTTAATGAGCTTCTACCGTGCATTAAAAATGTGGTTGTTCAGGCAGGCTTTTGGGGTGGGTTAGGGTATTTTAGAAAACGTTTTTATTGTAGAATTTTATTTTTTTAAACTGTTTTATTATACGCTGTACATCGCCCAGAGTGGCTGGGTGACCAGCCAGATGGGCGATTAATAAATTTAATAATAAATAATAAATAAACAAAACATGGTTAATTAAACCATGTTTTGTTGTTATGTGTAAACCAGGTCATAATTGTGTCTAACTCAATACTTCATAAAGAATAAGTTATGGGTCAGTTTGATATTTAAATCACTTAGTTTGCACAGAAATAAACATAATAGCAGAGTTTGTCTGTCACTTTAACAAAAGCACTGTATGCTCATGATTCTTCTGGTCTTGCTTTGTGGCTTAAGCTGAAAATTTTGTTAATCTGGAGACTCTGCCTCTTATCTCCATGGTCTAACAATAAAATAGGCAATATATCAAAGCATATGTTGTGCTCTGGTGCTGCTGCACAAGCAGAAACATAAAAATTCATCTCTCTTTTGTGTAAAATATTTTCCTAAGTTGAGGTTGATCGATCTATTAGCTATTCCAAATAATAATACCTTCACAGTTGGAGTTTGTTTGTTTGTTTGTTTATTTATTTATATACTGCCCAATAGCCAAATAGGCTATAACCCCCATCATCCCCAGTAAGCATGTCCATTGGCACTTCTGGCTAGGGATGATGTAACCTGCAATCCAACACATCTGGAAGGCAACAAGCTGGGGAAGGCTGGGTTCATCTGTCCTCCCTAAGCAGAAGTACCCACTCTTTTGGGACTGGTGTGTACATTGGGAGTTCGAGGAAGTGGTGTAGATGCCATCACAACATTGCTGCTGGGGGATGGGGTGGAATTTACAAAATGGCTACCATGGTAGGCAAAACACCAATTTCACAGCATGCTCAAACCCCTCTGGTAAAGCTCAGAGACATGTAACTGAGTTCAAAGCAGAGATGGGGGTCTGAGACCCCAAACACAAAACCATGCATTTAAACCCATACATTTCAAACAGAACACACGCATTACACAGAAGGGAAACTGGTGAGACTCAGAGATATTTAACTTGCGCAAAAACCTACATACAAGGCAGAGGTGGGGTCTGAGTCCCAGCACACAAAACCATTTTCCTGCTTCAAACACCCATTTCATAGAAGGCAAACTCTCTCTCTCTCTCTCTCTGTGTGCTAACTTAATCCTCCAAATCTGTAGTTCTCTTTTTCTCTCTGCCAGGCAAGCTCCTTACCTAATCTCTCCCTCCCCGCCCTCTCTTTGCCAGGCAACTCCCCCCCATATCTTTCTCTTTTACTTTTTCTTTCCCTGCATCATCAGCCATACACATCCACATACATGCCCTTCTCTCAGGATCACTCTCACACACATGCACCCTACACCCTGCCCCTGTCCATCTATTCACACACAGACACAAGCATATACTCCTTTTACCTTTCATGCACACATGCATACACAGAGAATCCCTGCTTTCTTCTCCCCTTCCCCACAGACCTAGTCCACCTCACCTTCCACAGTCACTCCGCTGCTCTCCCTGCCCACCCATGGTCACTGCCCTCCTCACCCTACCATTGCTCCCCTCGCCCTCACCTTTTTCCTCTCTTGTTACCCCACAACATCATCATCATCATCATCATCATCATCATCCCGCCTTTTTCCCCATACTAGGACTCAAGGCGGCTTTACAACATTAAAACTTCTACAATTAAAACCTATAAATAGAAATATAAATACAGATGTACAAAAGTTAAAATATAATTAAATCATCAATATTATAATTGTAAAAGTATCAAAACATTAAAAGACAACAAGAAAAATAGTATCCATCCATTATTTTCACAGGTCCAGACTAGTTATCCCCAAAGGCCTGCTGGAACAAAAAAGTTTTTACATGCCTATGAAAACACATCAAAGAGGGTGCCACTCCCTGGGAAGGGAGTTCCAGAGCCTTGGGGTAGCCACCAAGAAGGCCCTCTCCCACGTTCCCACCAGGCATGCCTGTGATGGTGGCAGGATGGCGAGAAGGGCTTCCCCTGAAGATCTCAGGGCACGAGTAGGCTCATAGGGGAAAATACGGTCTTTCAGATAACCTGGACCCAAGCTGTATAGGGCTTTATAGGACATGACCAGCACTTTGAATTGTGCCCAGAAACAGACTGGGAGCCAGTGAAGCTGTTTTAACAGGGGAGTTGTATGCACCCTGTAACCAGCCCCATTCAGCAGTCTGGCAGCAGCTCTTTGAACCAGCTGAAGTTTCTGAACACTCTTCTGAGGCAGCCCCACGTAGAGCGCGTTACAGTAATCCAAACGGGATGTAACTATGGCATGTGTCACTGTGGCCAAGTCAGACATCTCAAGGAATGGGCGCAGCTGGTGCACTAGCTTTAACTGTGCAAATGCACTCCTTGCCACTGCTGAAACCTGGGCATCCAGGCTCAGGGCTGAATCCAGAAGTACACCCAAGCTGCGAACCTGTGTCTTCGGGGGGAGTGTAACCCCATCCAGAACAAGCTGGATCCCTATTCCCTGATCTATCTTTTGACTGATCAGGAGCACCTCTGTCTTGTCTGGACTTCAATTTGTTTGCCCTCATCCAGTCCATTACTGTGGACAGACACTGGTTCAGCACCCCAACAGCTTCCTTGGAATTAGATGGAAAGGAAAAGTAGAGTTGGGTGTCATCAGCGTACTGGTGACACCGAACCCCAAAACTACGGACAACCTCTCCCAGTGGTTTCATGTATATGTTAAATAGCATGGGGGACAAAACAGAAACCTGAGGGACTCCGCAAGGCAATGGCCAGGGAGTTGAACAGAAGTCCCCCAGCACCACTTTCTGGGTCCACCCCTCCAAGAAGGAATGGAGCCACTGCAAAACAGTGCCTCCAAGTCCCATCCCAGTGAGGCAGCTCAGAAGGATACTATGGTCGATGGTATCGAAAGCAAAGAGGTCCAGCAGAACCAACAAGGACACACTCCCCCTGTCTAGTTCCCGGGGTAGGTCATCCACCAAGGCAACCGAAGCTGTTTCTGTCCCATAACCGGGTCTGAAGCCAGATTGAAATGGATCTAGATAATCTGTCTCATCCAGGAAACCCTGGAGTTGGGAGGCTACCATGCGTTCCAATATCTTGCCCAGAAATGGAATATTGGAGATAGGGTGATAATTATCCAATATGGTGGGGTTCAGGGAGGGCTTTTTTAACAAAGGTCTCACCACTGCCTCCATCAAGCAGATAGAACTCTGCCTTGCCTAGGGGAGGTATTCCACTCCCCTTATGCACTCGGCTGCTTTTATGAGCCAGGAAGGGCAAGGATCTAGAACACACGTGGTGGCTCTCACCTCTCCCAAGATCCTGTCCACATCCTCAGGCTGTACAAATTGAAAAGTATCCAACAACACGGGACAAGCAGGGGCCAAAGTTACATCCACTGGGTCTGTATTAACTATAGTGTCCAAGTCAGAGTGGATCTGAGTGATTTTGTCTGCAAAGTGCTGTGCAAATTGTTCACAGTGGGCTGTCGAGAGGTTTAAATTATCCTCTTGCGGGCTGGTGTGTAAAAGACCCCTAACCACTCGAAACAGCTCTGCTGGATGGCTCTTTACTAGGGATGGTGGATAAATCCGCCATGGACTCCAGTGAGGCCAGATTCTTTAGGATCCAGCCCCCTGGACTCCATGGTGGAACGGACTACCCGCCCCATCGCCACCCCCCCAAAATCCCCCCGGGACAGACCTTACCTGGCGGCGGCACCTGCTCCGGGTCAGGTCGTCATTTTCCTTCCACAGCCGGGCCGCCATAGCGGCCGCCATTTGCATCCCTGCCCGTGATTGCCCACGTAAATACTTACGTAGCCTATCACGGCAAAGACCAGGGGCACAAATGGCATAGTGGCTGGAGCCGCCGCATCCGTTGCCGCCAGAGCCACTGCTGCATCTGCCGCCAGGTAAGCTCCGTTCTGTGGAGATTCCGCCGGGTGGCGCGGTAGAGGCCGTTCTGCCACAGATTCCAGACCTCACTAGAGTCCGTGGCAGAATTCTCTGACATCCCTAATCTTTACGAAGCCTATTACTGCAAAGAACAGGGACGCAAATGGCGGTCGCGACGCCATATGTGTCCCTGTTCTTTGCAGCAATAGGCTATGTAAAGATTACTGCAAAGAACAGGGACGCAAATGCCATCTGCTATGCAGAAGCCATTTGCGTCCCAGCGGCCGGAGCTGGCCAGCAGGTCCGTGGACTCACCGCGGAGTGGAGCTGGCCGAGGCCAGCAAGGATTCTGGGGGGGGAGGAATGGATCGCCTCTCCCCCCTGCGGACTCCCGCAGACCAAAGGTAAGGGGGTTTCATACACCCCTACTCTTTACAGATGCAGTAGTGGCAGAAAAAAATATGTTCTTTGCTGCCCGTATTGCCACAGAGTAGGCCTTCAAACAGGCTTTAGCCTGTGTTTGATCGGATTCACTCTGAGTTTTCTGCCAATGTCACTCTAGTTGTCTTCTCACTCATTTCATCACCACCAGCTCCCTAGAAAACCAGGGTGCTGGTGCGGCTCCACTTCGTGAGAGAGGATGCTCAGGAGTAATTGTGTCCACGGCCCTGGTCATTTCTCTGTTCCAGAGATCAGCCAGGGCTTTGACAGAATCACCTGCTGAGGCAACAGGAAAATCCCCAAGAGCTGTCAGGAAACCATTCGGATCCATCAGTCTCCTGGGGTGGACCATCTTAATCAACCCTCCACCCCTGCAGAGGTTCCGAGTGCCAGCAAGTCTAAACCCCACCAGGTAGTGATCTGTCCATGACAACAGAACTATAGAGAGTTCCTCCAGTCTCAGATCACTATCAACCCATCCAGCACAGAAAACAAGGTCCAGAGTGTGCCCAGCAGCATGGGTGGGGCCAGATATCTTCTGGGACAGACCCACGGTTGTCATGGTGGACATGAAGTCCTGAGCTGCTCCTGACAGGGCAGCCTCAGCATGGATGTTGAAATTCCCCAGCACAACAAGCCGAGGGGTCTCCAAGACCAACCCTGAGACTACCCCGGCTAGCTCAGGAAGGGAGACTGTTGAGCAGAGGGGTGGACGGTACACCAACAGAATCCCTATTCTGTCCTGGGCACCCACCTTCAAATACACACACTTGAACCCAGCAGACTGCAGGATAGGGCACCTGGTGAGGGGGATCGAATCCTGATAGACCACTGCCACTCCACCTCCCGCCCCCCAGGTCTTGCCTGCTGCTGCACAGAGAACCCTGGAGGGCAGAACTGAGAGAGATTAACGCCCCCAGCTTCGTCCAGCCAGGTCTCTGCAATACAGGCCAGGTCAGTGTGCTCATGAAGGATCAAGTCCTGCATAGCAGTTGTTTTACCATTCACCAACCTGTCATTCAGCAGCAGCAGTTTCAACCCGGGGGGTCTGTTGTCAGGGCCATCCAGGTTATTTGAGTTGGGGGACAGTTTAGGGGCCGTCAGCACCCTATTGTTACACACTCTGCCTTTAGAGTGTGACTGTCTCCCCCCTCCGTATCTCCCTCTGCTCTGTAGAACTGTAATGGCCATTCCCTGGCTCCCAACACCTCCCCACTTCATTGGAAAACACATGTCTAGTGCAGGCAGTCCAGCTGGCCACACTGAGGCAAACAGTCCCCTTCCCTCCTTTCAAGCAGGAGGACAGGCCCGCGCCCTCATGTTCCCCCAAGTGGCTGCCCCAAAGGGGTGACCCCCTTTGGTGTCACCCCCTTTGGCGGCGACACCCGCAGGTAGAGGTCCCGCCCCCACCAGGCCTAGGTTTTATACCCTAGCTCCCACAGGTGTTGCAGCTGGGAGTGGGGTGGTGCTTGGCTGGCCCTGGGTCTGCAAAGAGGCAGAGTAGAAGTCCCCCAGGTGGAGGTATTGCTCCAGCAAGGCAGCAGCAGCAGGAGTACCGGATCCCACCTGCCTTGCAACACTGAAGGGCTTCCTCTCCTTGCAGCAATGATGGAAAGAGAGTAACCTTAGCTTACCAGGTGTGGGTGGGAAGTGTTTCCCTTTCCCGCCTTTATAAACAATCTTTACAGGGTGGCACTGTGAGCTGCAGACTACAGCACTTTCCAAGGTTTCAGCTGCCTGCCATCTGAGGCTTTCTTCACATGGAGCTTTTATCCTGCGATTGAGATTGCTCCTTCACAGAAGTTTACAGCCTCCTTACAAGACACAGTTAACCTCCAGGGCATCTCCTGCACTAAATGTCCTTTGCTCCATTTTTAAATAGATAGCAGATAATGAGCTATCAAGTTACCTCACTGCGTTCCGATTGAGTTCCCTCTGTGAAAAGAGGAAAAGCAGCAAGAACAGGAGCAGGATCAATGAAGACAATGGGAGACTCAGATATGGGGAGGGGGGCGGGGAAGAAGCGGGTGAAAAAGGGAGTTGTTGTGATCCTGCATTTGAAATGGAAGCAGAAAGCCCCATTTTAAATGCAGGAGTTTAGGCTGGTGTAGAGATGCCATTAATTTCTCCAGAGTGGGTCCAGAGGCACACAATAGTATGCATGGGTGGCATTAAAATGCTAGAGGACATCCTCACCAGTTTGTTAGCCTAAGTGCCTGCCGGAGCCTATAGATTCAGCCATGTGACATGAAGCCCCTAACCTTGTCCCACATGTTATCTTCTTTCAGCCATTCCTATTGGAAGGGCCCTATGGGTCATTTGAATGCTTTTACAGTTTTTACTGGTCAAGAATTCATATTGACCTTCCTGGGGTGGAGTTGGCCATCAGAGATGCATTCTTTTGCTGTGCCTGAACACAAAGTTCTCTCACTTAGGGATGGCGGAGAATTTCTCCCCGAAACTTCGGGGGGCCGAGCGCCAACGTGTTCGGCCCCCCGAACAAGTTTCGGTGAGAAATCCTCCGCCCCCCCGCCCCCGCCCCCCCCCCCGGGACGGGACTTACCTTCCCTGGATGTCCCTCCTGGCGGCGGGTCTGGCTGGCGGTTCGTCCGGTGTTCGAGCGGGGCGGGAGCGGCAGCCGGTCTTTCGACCGGCTGCCGCCCCCGCCATTGCAATGAAAGAAAAAAAAAAAAACGTCCCCTGATAGGCTACGTGACGATTCACGTAGCCTATCACGGCTAGATTTGCAAAGTCAGCCGTGATAGGCTACGTGAATCGTCACGTAGCCTATCACGGGTGACTTTAAAAAAAAAAAAAAAAGTGTGTACGGATAATGGCGGCCCCCATAGGGAGCCGCCATTCCCCTTCCTTATTTGGTCGCTGTAGTCTACGTCAATGTTTACATGGACTACGGCGAAAATAAGGGCAACGCTATTTGCGTTGCCCTTATTTTCGCCGTAGTCTACGTAAACATTGACGTAGACTACAGCAACTAAATAAGGAACGCGAATGGCGGCTCCCTATGGGGGCCGCCATTCGTGTACGCGCTTTTTTTTTTTTTTTTAAAGTCACCCGTGATAGGCTACGTGACGATTCACGTAGCCTATCACGGCTAGATCTGGAAAGTCAGCCGTGATAGGCTACGTGAATCGTCACGTAGCCTATCAGGGGACTTTTTTTTTTTTACTTTCGTGTTCGCGGCCGGGCGAGGCAGGAAGCCTCCTCCCCGGCCTGAATTTCGGCCGGGCGAGGCGGGAAGCCTCCCCCCCCGGCCTGAATTTCGGCCGGGCGAGGCGGGAAGCCTCCCCCCCCGGCCTGAACTTCGCGGGGGGAGCAGCGAAGCGCTCCCCCCCACCGCGAAAAAGCTGCGAGAAAAGGTAAGTCACTTTCGTTCACCCCTACTCACTATATTACTCTGTACTATGTATTTGAGATATATATAATCCTTTTCTCACTATTGCTTCAGATTCCTCCCTCCCCTGCCCCCCCAACAGCTTTCAGCAATGGTATTTTGTTTTGATCCAGTTTAAATTAAAAAAAATGCAATAACTGCCACGTCAACTGATAGAATATTGGCTGTTGTCACTAGTGCAGTCACATGTAATGCATACAAGAGTTTGGTGCTGTTATTTCAGAAGAGCTTTTGAATGTCACTGATGTATGTTATCTACACAGCATGCTGCTATTTTGAAATTCAGTTTGAAATTGTCTGTCAGCACTTTAAAAAGCAGCAAAGTGATGTATGGAAATAGTGCACTGACAAGCCCCTATTTAGCCTTATTAATACTTTATTGAAATGAGACTACAAAAATATCACAGGGATTCCAGTGGCATGTAGTTGTTCTTTTCTCTGAGATAGCAAAGTCCCAATGTGACAATATATTTGATACCCAAGCAATGGATTTTTGTGTGTGTTGAGAACAGCGGCAATGGTCCTGGAATGAAAATCCGTTTTATTTATACCACAGTACTTATCGGCCCAGTCCTTTTGATGCACAGTTTCTTGCGAAGAAGTTCTATTGAAGAAACTATCTGGGCCTTCCAGTCTTCCAAGAAAATGTGTTTAGGATGAAGGTGTAAATATGGGGGCTTGTTCAATTTCCAGTCATCTTGTTGGATCTCACACCTTCCTTGCTGTATATAGTGAAACCTCCAAACCCATTCTCATATCATCAAAGACACTTGATTATCTTGTCACACCTAACTTTCTACATCTATGTTTGCTACTTCACTGGCAGCTCTTTCAATTCACACACGTTTGTGCTAACAGGGCTTGCCTTTCATTAACATGGTAGATTTATTTATTTTATGTAGCCAGTGGTATTCTCAACCTGCCTCAGTCTGGTTCCTTTTTAAAGTTAGATAATGTATATTTGGATTGAAACACTTTGAATTGGTCTCAGGTGTTGCAATAACTGTTGACCCCCCAGGGGTAGTAACATCTTCCTGCTTCACCTTTATTGCTATTCCCACCACAGCATTCTATCACTGCCCATATTGACTGGCCAGTTATATCCCCTAAGGTGCAGGGCTGCTAGCCTACCAGCCAATAGCATGTGGTCTACAACATTCTTAATTAGGCCTCAGAATCTTATTGCTCCAAACAAAATTTAAACCAGAGGTTTTAAACGCATCTCTTGCCCTAGTGTGGATTGCTATTGGATATACTTGACATGAAAACATCA
Source organism: Heloderma suspectum (assembly GCF_057233095.1). Taxonomy (NCBI): domain Eukaryota; kingdom Metazoa; phylum Chordata; class Lepidosauria; order Squamata; family Helodermatidae; genus Heloderma; species Heloderma suspectum. The sequence continues at coordinate 70,884,705 of NC_139460.1, read as the reverse complement.
TTGTAATGAGAAAGGTCATTTTATATCTATATGGTTTACAATGGCATTGCTTTATTCCTTTCTTATTAAACCCTTTAAAGGCCTTTTGGTGAGATTGTATAATTTGCATCATAAATCGTTAAAATTAGAGGTTGTGAGGAAACCATAAATATTTTGAGGACACCTAAATTATGTTACAATTTTATAACATAACATATATATTTCATTGGCTGTAAAATAAGACATGTTACTTAGTTCTATGCTTTCATGATATGAAATAATATAATAAGAACGTAGATGGTGTTAACACATTACTTAACTTTTGGTCAGATCTCTACACCCTCTATTTCTAAACTTGTATTTAGAAAAAATACTTAGATGGAAATCCAAGCGATTACATGGGAATTATTTTCCTGTACTGTATTTCAGATCATCAGTGTATAAGAATGCAGTCTTCATACTTACCTAAAAAGTAAGCTAAATTGAAATCAGTAGGTTTTCTTCAAATTAAATAAGTCTAGGATTGCAGTGTTGGATATCTTGAGCACAGGAATTATAGCTGAACAGGAAATTTGAACCCTTGTAGGGGACACAAGGCTGTGCACACAACTCCTGCCCCCTACAGGAGGCTACCAGGGAAAGAGCCATCTCTGTAGGGATGTCACAGGCATCTGATATGGGGTGGAATCTGATAGACTTCATCCCACTTGGCCTGCTGGTCTGGGGTCCGTGGACCCTGCCGGCTGGCTGCTCCTGCTCACCACACCACATGAGCCACTGGATGACCCAATGAGCTCCCAGCAATTGCTGCCTGGCCGCCTGGCCCCTTAGCGAGCCTCCATTTTGTATAAAAATGGTGACTCATTATTCTACATAAAAAGCCTTTTATGAAAATGGTGACCATAAAGCTGCCTTTTACGCAAGAAAGGTGGCTTTACGGCTGCCATTTTGGTAAAAGGCTGCTTGTGCAGAATAACAAGCTGCCATTTTTATGCAAAATGGCATCTCATTAAAGTACTGGGTGTCTGTCCGGCTGTTGCCAGGTGCTCATCAGGATGTCCAGCGCCATGGGAGGCGGTGAGGGTCCGGTGAGCGCCTGGCGATCGTGGATGGAGGTAAGTCTGCCCATCCCCACTTCTGTGTGCTGTGTCCCCTACCCCATCTGTGGAATGCCCTTCCCAGGGAGATCCACTTGGCATCTTCACTGTATACATTTAGACACCATGTTAAGACCTTCCCCTTTAAGCAGGCATTTAATCTTTTAATATTATTCATATTTAATATTTTAAAAATGTTTTAATGTTTAATATAATATTATTTTGATACTTTTATTGTTGTATTTTTGGTTATTTTGTTGTTGTCGTTGTTTGGTTTTATGATTGTACACCACTCTGAGGGCATTTGCCAGTTGGGTGGTATACAAATTGAATAAGTAAATAATAAATAAACAAGAGAATGTGAGTAGATGCCCCCTTCAGACCTTGCCATTCAACACAGCAAAAGCAGAAACAGGGAGGGTGGAGATATTGGAGGTGGGGTCAGCATAAGTTCTGGAAATAAGTTCTGATTTCCTGTTTTGGGATAATGTTTGAACAAGAGCTGTATTTGAAAGAGAGTGTTCCCAGTGGGACTGACGTTCAAGCATGTATCCCAAGTTACCCTAAGAACTAGTTCATATGACCTTCATTTTTAATTTTCATTGTTTTTTTTTAAAAAATAAAAAGCCCTTGTATTTGTTTGAGTCATCATATAGTAATCAGTGCTGTGTATAACCTCCTTATGTCAGTTGTTTCTAGGGCTGTGCACTTCGGATCATGCAAAGTGACCCCGATCTGCTTCGGACCAATTTGTACCCTTCCTTCTCCGACTGAGATCCGAATCGAGATCCAGATATCTGGATCACCCATTTTGGGTGTTTTTCCATTGACTTGCATGGGAAAATACAAATGGTCATAACTTTTTCAGTTTTTATGATACAGGCATGAAATTTGGGGACCTCTACATATTCTTGGAGAGGAGGCCCCTGGCAAAATTTGAGACAGTGTGGCCCAATAGATTTTGCACTATGCGGAGTTAAAATCTGATGTTTTCCACAGAAACTCTCAAAGCAAAGACCTGTACCTTCTCCATTTGCGTACGCGCTTCCCCCCCCCCCAAAGTCAGCTGTGATAGGCTACGTAAGAATTTACGTAGCCCATCACGGTGTTTTTTTGAAAATCTAGCCATGATAGGCTACATAAATCTTTACGTAGCCAATCACGTTTGCTTGTGTGTGTTTTTTTTTACTTGGAAATGGCGGTGGCGGCACCCGGTCGGAAGACCGGCCGCCGCCACCACCGCTGAACCGCCGCCGGGAGCCGCCAGCGCCAGGCACATTCGGCAAAGGTAAGTCCCATTCCGGGGGGTGGCGGGGGGGTGGCGGACCGTTTCTCCACCAATTTCGGGGGGCCGAATGTGTTGGCATTCGGCCTCCCGGAGATTCGTGGAGAAATTCTCCGACATCCCTAGATGTTAGTTTGAAAAATTATGGAAAGGAGAGATGAATTTAATCAAATACAAATAACAAATGAGTCAGAGGTAGAAGGAAATAGGAGAGGGTGGCTGGAAGAGTTGCTGCAAAAGACACTGTCCCAAAGGGGACAGAGTATTAGGGGTGCATGAAAGTCACTTACCTGGTCTCGCAGCTTTTCGCGGTGGGGGGGAGGCGCTTCGCTGCTCTCCCCCCGAAGTTCAGGCCGGGGGGGGGAGGCTTCCTGCCTCACCCGGCCGAAATTCAGGCCGGGGAGGAGGCGCCTCGCCCGGCCACGAAATAAAAAGTTAAAGAAAAAATAAACGTCCCCGTGATAGGCTACGTGACGATTAACGTAGCCTTGCGTAACTCAGTGAAGCCATAAGCTATGCTGTGCAGGGCCACCCAAGACGGACAGGTCATGGCAGAGAGTTCTGACAAAATGTGGTCCACTGGAGAAGGAAATGGCAACCCACTCCAGTATTCTTGCCAAGAAAACCCCATGGAACGTATCACAAGGCTAAAAGAGATGACGCCAGAAGATGAGCCCCTCAGGTCGGAAGGTGTCCAATATGCTACTGGGGAAGAGCAGAGGGTATTTCCAAGTAGCGCCAGAAAGAGTGAAGCGGCTGGGCCAAAGCCGAAAGGACACTCAGCTGTGGATGTGTCTGGTGGTGAAAAGAAAATCCGATGCTGTAAAGAACAATATTGTTTAGGAACCTGGAATGTCAGATCAATGAATCAAGGTAAGCTGGAGGTGGTCAAACATGAGATGGCAAGATTGAACATTGACATCTTGGGAATCAGCGAACTAAAATGGACAGGCATGGGCAAATTTAATTCAGGTGACCATCATATCTACTATTGTGGGCAAGAATCCCTTCGAAGAAATGGAGTAGCACTCATAGTCAACAAAAGGGTGGGAAAAGCAGTACTGGGGTACAATCTTAAAAATGATAGAATGATCTCAGTACGAATCCAAGGCAAACCATTCAACATCACAGTAATTCAAGTCTATGCCCCAACCACTGAGGCCGAAGAAGCTGAGGTTGATCGGTTCTATGAAGAACTACAACACCTTCTAGAACTAACACCAAAAAAAGATTTCCTCTTCATCATAGGGGATTGGAATGCTAAAGTAGGAAGTCAAGAAATCACCGGGATAACAGGCAGGCATGGCCTTGGTGTACAAAATGAAGCAGGACAAAAGCTAATAGAGTTTTGCCAAGAGAACATGCTGATCATAGCAAACACTCTTTTCCAACAGCACAAGAGGCGACTCTACACATGGACGTCACCAGATGGTCAATATCGAAATCAGATTGATTATGTCCTTTGCAGCCAAAGATGGAGAAGCTCCATACAGTCAGTAAAAACAAGACCTGGAGCTGACTGTGGCTCAGATCATGAGCTGCTTCTTGCAAAATTTCGGCTTAAATTGAAGAACGTCGGGAAAACCACTAAACCGTTCAGGTATGACCTAAATCATATCCCTGATGAATATACAGTGGAGGTGAGGAATAGATTTCAGGGATTAGACCTGATAGAGTGCCTGAGGAACTATGGACGGAGGTCCGTAACATTGTTCAGGAGGCAGCAACGAAATCCATCCCAAAGAAAACGAAATGCAAGAAAGCAAAGTGGCTGTCTGATGAGTCTTTACAAGTAGCTGAGAAAAGAAGGGAAGTGAAAAGCAAAAGAGAAACGGGAAGATATATGCAACTGAATGCAGAGTTCCAGAGAATAGCAAGGAGAGACAAGAAGGCCTTCTTAAATGAACAATGCAAAGAAATCGAGGAAAACAACAGAATGGGAAAGACTAGAGATCTCTTCAAGAAAATTGGAGATCTCAAGGGAACATTTTGTGCAAAGACGGGCATGATAAAGGACAAAGAAGGCAGGGACCTAACAGAAGCAGATGAGATTAAGAAGAGGTGGCAAGAATACACAGAAGAACTGTACAGGAAAGATCTGAATGTCCCTGATAGCCATGATAGTGCGGTCACTGAACTTGAGCCTGACATCCTCGAGAGTGAAGTCAAGTGGGCCTTAGGAAGCATTAGTAACAACAAAGCTAGCGGAGATGACAGTATTCCAGCCGAGCTATTTGAAATCTTAAAAGATATGCCAACAAATCTGGAACACTCAACAGTGGCCACAAGACTGGAAAAGGTCAGTTTACATTCCAATTCCAAAGAAGGGCAACGCCAAAGAGTGTTCAAACTACCGCACAATTGCGCTCATTTCACATGCCAGCAAGGTGATGCTCAAAATCCTACAAGCTAGGCTTCAGCAGTATGCGAACCGAGAACTACCGGAAGTACAAGCTGCGTTTCGAAGAGGCAGAGGAACTAGAGATCAAATCGCCAACATTCGCTGCATCATGGAGAAAGCAAGAGAATTCCAGAAAAACGTCTATTTCTGCTTCGTTGACTATGCTAAAGCCTTTGATTGTGTGGATCACAACAAACTGTGGCAAATTCTTAAAGTGATGGGAGTACCAGACCACCTTACCTGTCTCCTGAGAAACCTGTACGAGGGTCAAGAAGCAACAGTAAGAACCAGACATGGAACAACTGATTGGTTCAAAATTGGGAAAGGAGTATGACAAGGCTGCATATTGTCCCCCTGCTTATTTAACTTATATGCAGAGTACATCATGAGAAACGCCGGGTTGGATGAATCAGAGGTCGGAATTAAGATTGCTGGGAGAATTATCAACAACCTCCGATATGCAGACGATACCACCCTAATGGCAGAAAGCGAAGAGGATCTCAAGAGCCTCTTGTTGAGGGTGAAAGAGGAGAGTGCAAAAGCTGGTTTGAAACTCAACATTAAAAAAACTAAGATCATGGCATCTGGCCCCATCACTTCCTGGCATATAGAAGGGGAAGAAATGGAAGCAGTGACAGATTTTACTTTCTTGGGCTCCAAGATCACCGCAGACGGTGACTGTAGCCATGAAATTAAAAGACACTTGCTCCTTGGGAGGAAAGCTATGGCAAACCTAGACAGCATAGTAAGAAGCAGAGACATCACCTTGCCGACAAAGGTCCGTCTAATCAAAGCTATGGTTTTCCCAGTAGTAATGTATGGCTGTGAGAGCTGGACTATAAGGAAGGCTGAGCGCCGAAGAATCGATGCTTTCGAACTGTGGTGCTGGAGAAGACTCTTAGGAGTCCCCTGGACTGCAAGGAGGTCAAATCAGTCCATCCTAAAGGAAATCAACCCTGAGTGCTCATTGGAAGGACAGATACTGAAGCTGAAGCTCCAATATTTTGGCCACATAATGCGAAGAGAAAACTCCCTGGAAAAGACCCTGATGCTGGGAAAGACTGAAGGCAAAAGGAGAAGGGGACGGCAGAGGATGAGATGGCTAGATAGCATCACGGATGCAATGAATATAAACTTGAGCACGCTCCGGGAGAGAGCGCAGGACAGGAAGGCCTGGCGTGCTATGGTCCATGGGGTCACGAAGAGTCGGACACGACTGAACGACTGAACAACAACAACAATCACGGCTAGATCTGCAAAGTCAGCCGTGATAGGCTACGTAAATCGTCATGTAGCCTATCATGGGTGACTTTAAAAAAAAAAGAAAAAAAGCGCGTACGCTAATGGCGGACCCCATAGGGAGCCGCCATTCGCGTTCCTTATTTGGTCGCCGTAGTCTACGTAATCTTTACGTAGACTACAGCGAACAAATAAGGAACGTGAATGGCGGCTCCCTATGGGGGCTGCCATTAGCCGTACGCGCTTTTTAATTTTTTTTTTAAAGTCACCCGTGGTAGGCTACGTGACGATTTACGTAGCCTATCACGGCTGACTTTGCAAATCTAGCTGTGATAGGCTGCGTTAATCGTCACGTAGCCTATCACGGGGGCATTTTTTTTTTTTTTAGTTTTATTGGAATGGCGGCGGCGGCAGCCGGTCAAAAGATCGGCTGCCGCCCCCGCCCCTGACGAAGACCCGACGAACCGCCGCCGGGACCCGCTGCCGGGAGGGACATTCGGGAAAGGTAAGTCCTGTCCCAGATGGGGTGCGGGGGGCGGGGGGGTGCGGAGAATTTCTCCCTGAAACTTGCTCTGACCTACCTCGTATTGCGAGGATTATTCTTTCTCCAAATAAGCCTGCTTCGCCTTGTTATTTGGGCTTTGTTATTCGGGCTTAGCCCTAGTTGTTTCTATCAGCTCCAGTATATTATTGTAAATGTTTTAGCTGTTTAAATTGTTTTAAATTTTATATGTTAGAGATTTTATATTATGTTTTTATTATCTTGTATTGTGATATGTATTTTTTGTGAACCACCCAGAAAGCTTTGGCTATTAGACAGTCTAGAAATGAAACTGATGATAATACTACTACGACGTGTTATTTGCAAGCTCATGTTTGCACACAGAATGCCTTGGTCTTTAATAGATAGTAGTAGGACTAGGTGTTCAATTCTCCAAAGCCTCAGGTTTCATATTTTATGTTTTGATGTCAGAATTGTTATTCCCTATCAAATATCTTATCTGGTAGCATATAAAATTGTATTGCAATATATGCCCTCACCCGGCGCCAGCTTGTCTGGCTAAAAGGGGGGGGGGCATTGCGGGCGGGTGGGGTGACATGACGCAGGGGCCTTTGATTGGTGCACCCCAGTGGCACCACTATGCAAGGAGGGGCAGGCTGAGTTGCCTTAAACTCAGCCCCCTTCTCAAACTCAGCTCTCTGGCTCAACACAGCTCCCTCCCACCCTCCCCTAAGCAGTGTGGGTTTATTACCGGTTGCCCTTTGGGAATCATGTAGGAATTTTTTGGCTCACAGTTCAATTGGCCTATTACTGTGCGTCTTTTTTGCCTACGTCACACTGTTTTGCGGGTCGAGTGTGTCCTGTAAGGGAATATGGTCTTTATCATCAGTCACATTCCAGTTGGCGGCTAGGACGGGCAAAACAGGAAAGTAGGGATGGTGTGCATGCAGAGGCACCTTATGGTGACAGGTGACGCCTGAGGCCCCCCAAACGGGTTGTGCGGCTCGGCGGGGGGATAAGGGTTGCCTGGGAGACCAACCCTACTCACTCACCCAGGTGTTTCGCGGCACCGGGTTGGGGGTGACACCGGAAGGTCTACCTCCCCCAGAAGGGGCAGAACGGAGGGATGGCGAGATCACCGCCACCCCTCAGGCTGGGTGTGTTTTCGCCCAAGAAGTGCCAGCTAGCCGCTGACACAGTTAGATGCCCGTCCTAGTTACCCCTTTGCAGCTATTTCAATAAATGTGGCCCAATTTTCAACCCAAGCTTGTTGTCTGAGTCTTCTTTAACCCATCTCCGCTCACAAATCTCTTACAGCTTGATCCTGGGTTATGCCAAACTGAGACAGTATCCCATAGGACTAAACCTAGAGATCTCAGTTCTTATATCAACAAAACTAGCGAGGGGAAAAATTCAAAACTGGTGAGGGGTTGTTTGAGATCTGAGCTTCCCCAATTTAAAAACCTCACCTCCTAACGGGCTGGGATCAGACCCCTCACATTCAGGCACAGCTCAAAATGAGGTTCAGCCACACTCCTGCTTCTAGCCAACTCTTCTTGCCATTGCACCCCCTTTTCTTCCCAGAAGAATACCTTACCTTTGTCAAAGAGGAAGGAGTAACTGACAACAGGAAGAACATATGGGAGAGGCCTTGACCACCTCTCTTAACCAAATGGAAATGACATACCTAAGCATGATCAGAAGCATCATTTCCTGTTGAGAAGCACAGGATTTGTCCTTCCCTCTGCTGCTCAAATTGACATCAGGAAACCGGGAAATATATAATCCTCTGCTCCCCAGGATGATACGACTATTAGAGAGCATGGTCCTGTAGTTTCCTTTGCCTCCCAATTCAGTTTCAGTGACAGAGGAAACTATAAATTCCCTGCTCCTCAGCAGAAAATTACCATTTCAAGTAAAGGAGAGACCAGCAAGGCCTTTTTCTGTCTCTTGCAAGCCGTTCCAGCAGCTGGTTATATCCCTCTGTCTTCTTAAAGGTAAATGGTTTTGCTTGGGATAGAAGTGGAACTCCAGCAAGAAATACTGGGCATTCACATTATCCACTTTTACAAACTTTCTGGAAATAAATTGCATAAAAATAACTTTAGCTGTTTGGTTTTTAAAAATATTTTTTTGGGGAAACCTTAACAAAAAAGCAGGGTATTTTTTTTTCAGTTAGCCAGGGTTGGAGGAGGAGTTTCGCTGTCACTAAACTGAAAGGACTTCAAGCCTGCCACATTCCCATTTATTTTGTGTGGCATCCATGTGTTGCTCATGGGTCATTGGTGGTTTTCTTTTTGGGAGAGAGATAAGATGGGAATAGTGTTCAAGCAGAAAATAAACTGGTAACAATCCTTTAAGATGTAAAGTTTAAGCTGCATCCTAAGGGTCAATGAATAGCCTTGGAATTAGGAATGTTGATGTAATCATTTTAAGAGATGTAGACATCCTAAGTGTAGGATATGGCTTCACTATTTAATGTGTAAACATACGATTAAAGAAGTCATTAGAAGTTACTTGAGGTAAAAAAAAAATGCCCTGGACATCAATTTGATTGTAAAACTGATGAAGTTATTAATTTAACTGCAGTTAGGATGCTGTGTTGGATGTGCAAGGGCAGCAAGAACTTAGAATTGCTTTCTTAAGGTCCAGTTCATACAACAAATGACCATTTATATGTGCTGTAGCCATTTTACCCCAACAGCAGTTCAGCAGTGCTGGCTGCAACTGAGTTGTTGCATAAATAGAAGTTTAACAAGCAGCAAAGTATATTGCTGTCACGGTTCCCCCCTCTCATTATCATCACTGTCACACACATCCTACTACCCCCATTACTATTGCCATCACAGGCCCAAATGTCTAGCTGAGGGAGTCCTTCCTCAGAGCCAGGCATTGCCTGGCTTGAGCGGTGTCCCAGGAGACTCCTTGTGCTTCAGGCAGTCTCCTGGGACACTTCCCTTTCTGAGCAGTTGCCCATCCTGTGTTAGCTCTGGCTAAACAGAGGACCAGGTGGCTGCTCTAGAGGAGAGGTGTCCCAGGAAATTGCCTGGTTCTGAGGAAGGACCTTCTCAGAGCCAGGCATTTAGACCTGGCTGACTCTCTGAAGAGATGTGCTGGCCACTTTGTCTGGATGATGCAGACTTCCAGAGAGCTCACTCACTCTCTGGTTTATTCTGAGAGGATTCTCAGTGTGAGCCAGAGGGTGGGTGGCTGAGAGCAGCTGCCTGCCAAGCAGGCAACTACTCTGGAGAGCCCCATCAGCCCCATTCTTCTGCTCAGGAAATACCACAGCAGGAGAGCGGCTAGTAGGGTTCTCCAGAGCACCCCAGGAGATGGCAGTGATGGGCTGTCCTAGTGGGGGCAGTGTGCAATTTGCTGTTCCTCCTGCTCCACTATCTGAGGTAGGAGTTTCACCCCACCTCATGGGCAGTCCGGCCCTGGCTGCATTGGCTGCCAGTGTGCTTCTGAACCCAATTCACAGTATTGTTTTTAACCTCTAAAGTCTTATATGGTTTAGGCCCAAGTTACTTGAAGACTACCTTCTCCTGTACCAGCCTGCCTGGACTTTAAATTAATCAGCAAAGGCTCTTCTCACTTGCCTACTTCCAAGAACAGTTAGGCTGGGGATAGGGCATTTTTAGTAGTGGCCCTGCATCTCTGGAGTTACCTTCCATTAGGGGTCCATCAGGCCCCTTCTTTGCAGCTCTGAAAGACCCACCTGTTTTTGTAAGCCTTTCCATAATCTGTGGGCTGCAGGTTTTATTGGTGTAATATCATCATCATCATCATCATCATTTCTATACTGCCCAACAACCGAAGCTCTCTGGGCAGTTTACAAAGGTTAAAAACATTAAAAATACAGTATACAGAAGTTAAAAACCATTTACATTAAAAACACATGAACAGACAATCTACACAAAAGAAACATATATCTAAAACAACTTCAAACAAACAATCTCAAAAGCAAACAACCATAAAATAAGACATTCCAGGATCGATGAAAACTTATCATATGCTGCTGAATGCCTGGGAGAAGAGAAAGGTCTTAACCCGGAAGCAAAAAGATAACAATGTTGGTGCCAGGTGGGCCTTGTTGGAGAGATAATTAGAATTTGGGGGCCACCACTGAGAAGGCCCTCTCCCGTGTTGCCATCCTCCAAGCTTCCCTCGGTGTAGGAAGCTGGAGGAGGGCCTTAGATGTTGAGTGTAGTGTATGGGTAGGTTCATGTCGGGAGAGGCACTCCATCAGGTATTGTGGTCCCAAGCCATGTAAGGCCGCTTTATAGGTTAAAACCAGCACCTTGAATCGGGCTCAGAAACATACAGGCAGCCAGTGCAAGTGGTCCAGAGTTGGTTAGAGATGTTGGAGAAATCCTCCACGGACCCCAATGAGGCCGGATTCTATTGAATCTGCCCCCCCCCCAAAGTCCGCGGAGGATTGGATCTCTTACCTGCACCTCCAAGAGGAATCCTCGCTGGCTGGATTCTCCCTGCCGGCTCTGGAGCGGATTGACTGAGGATGCAAATGGCATCCTGGACACCATTTGCGGCTGTAAAGGCCTTAGTTTAAGGTAAATGCAGCTGTAAATGGCTGCATTTACCTTAAACTAAGGCCTTTACAGCCGCAAATGGCGTCCTGGATGCCATTTGCAGCCGCAGTACTCTGGCCCACCAGCAATACGGCAATGGCGGCCGTATCTCTGGCACTTTGGAGCCAGCAGGCAGCTCTGTGGACTCGCCATGGAGCAGAGCCAGCCAGTGAGGATTCTGGTGGGGAGGGACGGATAGCCTCCCCCCCACACGGACCCCCGCAGATGCCAGGTAAGGGGGTTTTGTACACCCCTAGAGTTGGTCTTATATGTTCAGACCTTCTGGTCCCCATTATCAATCTGGCCACCACATTTTGCATGAGCTGCAGCTTCTGAATCATCTTCAAAGGCAGCCCCATATAGAGTGCATTGCCATAATCTAACTTGGAGATTACCATGGCATAGACAACTGAAGCCAGGTTATCCCTGTCCAGATAGGGGCATAGCTGGGCCACCAACCAAAGCTGGTAAAAGGCACTCCATGCCACTGAGGCCACCTGAGCCTAAAGTGACAAAGATGGCTCAAGAAGAACCCGCAAGCTACAAACTTGCACCTTCAGGGGCTGGGCAACCCCACTCAGATCAGGTTGAGCACCCTCCATCCGGTCAGCAGAACCACTCACCAGCAGCATCTCAGTCTTGTCTGGATTGAGCTTCAGTTTATTAGCCCTCATCCAGTCCATTGTCACAGCCAGGCACTAATTTAGCACATCCACAACCTCACCTGAAGAAGATGAAAACGAGAAATAGAGCTGAGTGTCATCTGCATAGTGATGACAATGCAGCCCAAAACTCTGGATGATTGCACTCAATGGTTTCATGTAGATGTTAAATAGCATGGGGGACAGAACTTACCCCTGTGGAACCCCATATTGGAGAATCCACGGGCTGAGCAATATTTCCCAAGCACCACCTTCTGGAGCCAACCATCCAAGTAGGGGTGAAACCACTGCAATGCAGTGCCTCCCACTCCCAGCTCAGACAATTGTCCCAGAAGGATACGATGGTCGATGGTATCGAAAGCCACTGAGAGATCAAGGAGAATCAACAAAGTCACACTCCCCCTGTCTCTCTCCCAACATAGGTCATCATACAGGGTGAGCAAGGCTGTTTCTGTGCCAAAACCTGGCCTGAACCCTGACTGAAATGGATCTAGATAAGTGGTCTCATCCAAGAGTGTCTGGAGCTGGTTGGCAGCCACCCACTCAAGAACCTTGCACAGGAAAGGAACATTTTCCACTGGCCTAAAATTACAAAGATTTTCCAGGTCCAGGGAAGATTTCTTTAGGAGTGGTCCCACTATCGCCTCTTTGAGGTGCCCTGGGACCGCTCCCTCTCGCAAGGATGCATTAATCACCTCCCTGGCCCAGCCAGCTGTTCCTTCCCTGCTGGTTTTTATCAGCCAAGAGGGGCAAGGATCAAGTATGGAAGTGGTTGTACAAACCTGTCCAAGCACCTTGTCAACATCCTCAAGCTGTACCAACTGAAACTCATCCAGGAGAACAAGGCTGTGCTCTGGACACCTCACCAGATTCACCTGCTATAATAACACTGGAGTCTAAGTCCCAGCGGATGCAAGAGATCTTATCCTGGAAGTGCCTAGCAAAGACATTACAGTGGGCCTCAAAGGGATCTACAGTGTCTTTAGGGGAGGCATGTAATAGCACCCGGATGACTCTGAAAAGCTCCACTGGACGGCAGATTGAAGATGCAATAGAGGCAGCAAGATGGGTTTTTTTTTTGCCGTCCTCACAGCCCCTGAATATACTTTACCATAGGCACACACCAGCATTTGATTGCATCCACTAGGAGTTCTTCTCCATCTGTATTCAAGCTGTCTCCTATTTTGTTTCATTGCTCTCAGCTCTGGGGTATACCACAGAGTAGGGATGGCGGAGAATTTCTCCCTGAAACTTCGGGGGGCCGAGCGCCAACGTGTTCGGTCCCCCGAACAAGTTTCGGAGAGAAATCCTCCGCCCCCCCGCCCCCCGCACACCCCCCGGGATGGGACTTACCTTCCCTGAATGTCCCTCCCGGCGGCGGGTCTGGCTAGCAGTTCAGCGGGTGTTCGAGCGGGGCGGGAGCGGCAGCTGGTCTTTCGACCGGCTGCCGCCGCCGCCATTGCAATAAAAGAAAAAAAAAAAAAGTCCCCATTTAGGCTACGTGACGATTCACGTAGCCTATCACGGCTAGATTTGCAAAGTCAGCCGTGATAGGCTACGTGAATCGTCACGTAGCCTATCACGGGTGACTTAAAAAAAAAAAAAGTGTGTACGGATAATGGCGGCCCCCATAGGGAGCCGCCATTCCCATTCCTTATTTGGTCGCTGTAGTCTACGTAAATGTTTACGTAGACTACGGCGAAAAAAAGGGCAACGCTATTTGCGTTGCCCTTATTTTCGCCGTAGTCTACGTAAACATTTACGTAGACTACAGCAACTAAATAAGGAATGCGAATGGCGGCTCCCTATGGGGGCCGCCATTCGCGTACGCGCTTTTTTTTTTTTAAGTCACCCGTGATAGGCTACGTGACGATTCATGTAGCCTATCACGGCTGACTTCGCAAATCTAGCCGTGATAGGCTACGTGAATCATCACGTAGCCTATCAGGGGGCGTTTTTGTTTTTTTTTTAACTTTTGCGTTCACGGCCGGGCAAGGCGGGAAGCCTCCCCCCCGGCCTGAATTTCGGCCGGGCGAGGCGGGAAGCCTCCCCCCCCGGCCTGAACTTCGCGGGGGGAGCAGCAAAGCGCCTCCCCCCCACCGCGAACAAGCTGCGAGAAAAGGTAAGTGACTTTCCTACCACAGAGCAGTTTGAGCTCTACTCAGGAGATGGTGCTCAGGAGCAATCATGTCAACTGCCCGGGTCATAGAACCATAGAATAGTAGGGTTGGAAGTGGCCTATAAGACCATTGAGTCCAACCCCCTGCTCAATGCAGGAATCCAAGTCAGAGCATCCCTGACAGATGGCTGTCCAGCCTCGTCTTGAATGCCTTCAGTGTGGGAGAGCCCACGACCTCCCTAGGCAATTGTTTCCATTGTCGTATTGCTCTAACAGTCAGGACGTTTTTCCTGATGTTCAGTCAGAACCTGGCTTCCTGTAACTTGAGCCCATTATGCTGTGTCCTGCACTCTGGGATGATCGAGAAGAGATCCTGGCCTTCCTATCTGTGACAACCTTTTAACTACTTGAAGAGCGCTATCATATCTCCCCTCTGTCTTCTCTTCTCAAGGCTAAACATGCCCATTTCTTGTAGTGTCTCCTCACAGGGCTTTGTTTCCAGTCCCCTGATCATCTTCGTTGCCCTCCTCTGAACACTCTCCAGTTTGTCTGCATCCTTCTTAAAGTGTGGTGCCCAGAACTGGACACAGTACTCCGGATGAGGCCTAACTAGTGCTGAGTAGAGGGGAACTAGTACTTCATGTGACTTGGAAGCTATACTTCTATTAATGCAGCCCAAAAGAGCATTTGCCTTTTTTGCAGCCACATCACATTGTTGGCTCATATTCAGCTTGTGATCTATCATAGAATAGTAGAATCATAGAATAGTAGTGTTGGAAGGGGCCTACAAGACCATCGATTCCAACCCCTGGATTCTACAACAATTCCAAGATCCTTCTTGCTTGAAGCATTGTTGAGCCAAGTATCCCCCACCTTGTAACTGTGCTTTTGGTTTCTTTTTCCTAGGTGCAGAACTTGGCATTTATCCATATTCAATTTCATTCCATTGTTTTCTGCCCAGCACTCGAGCCTATCAAGATCACTTTGAATTCTGTTTCTGTCTTCCAAAGTATTAGTTATCCTGCCCAATTTTGTGTCATCTGCAAATCTGATCAGCATTCCCTGCACCTCCTCCTCCTCCAAGTCATTAATAAAAATGTTGAAGAGCACTGGGCCCAGGACTGAGCCTTGTGGTACCCCACTCATTATCTCTCCCCAGTTTGAGAAGATCCCATTGATAAGCACTCTTTGAGTCCGATTCTGTAGCCAACTGTGGATCCACCTGATAGTTGTTTCATCTAGCCCACTTTGAGTTAGTTTGTTCATCAGGATATCATGGGGCACTTTGTCAAAAGCTTTGCTGAAGTCAATGTATATGATGTCCACAGTATTCCCACAGTCCACAAGGGAGGTGACCTGATCAAAAAATGAGATCAGATTCGTCTGGCAAGATTTGTTCTTGACAAATCCATGTTGGCTTCGAGTAATCACTGCATTGTTTTCAAGGGCTTACAGTACAGATGGATTGCTTTATTATCTGCTCCAGAATTTTCCCAGGGATTGATGTCAGACTGACTGGTCTGTAGTTCCCAGGTTCCTCATTAGCCCTCCTCCAGTCATCTGGCACTTCACCCATCCTCCATGATCTCTCAAAGATAATAGACAGTGGTTCCAAGAGTTCTTCCTCCAGTTCCTTTATTACTCTAGGATGCAATTCATCTGGCCCTGGAGATTTGACCTCATTCAAAGTCATTTGGTGTTCCTTGACCATATGCCTATCAATCTCAAGCTACATTCTTGCCCCTTCAGCCTGTACTTTGCCTTTGCCAGGGGGGTCATAGACCTGCTTTCAGGAGAAGACTGAACCAAAGTAGGAATTGAGCACTTCTGCCTTTTCCTTGTCATCTGTTATCATTTTGCCATCCTTATTTAATAGCTGAACCATGATTTCTTTCCTCTGTCTTTTATTATGCTTGCCATGGGACCTTACTTATCATTGTTCTGAGTTTATTAAAATCAGCTTTCCTAAAATCCAGGGTACATGTTTGGCTACACTCCACTTTGTTTCATTTAGAACCAAGAACTCCAGTATAACATGGTCACTTTCCCCTCAGAGTTCTGCTACGTAACTGCTATGTTATCCACTAACTCATCTCTGTTGGTTAGGATCAAGTCAAGGATAGCTGCTTCTCTAGTTCCTTCCTCTACTTTCTGTAGGAGGAAGTTATCTGCAACACAAGTCAGGAATTTCTTGACGGGGCCATGTTTTGTAGAATTTGTCTCCCAACAAATAATGTGGAAATTGAAGTCCCCCATTACTACTACATCACGCTTCCTTGAAACATTGGCTATTTGCTTTTCAAAAGTTCCATCCTCGTCTTCTCCTTGAATGAGTGGCTGGTAGTAGACTCCAACCACCATGTTCCTTTTATTCTTTGCTCCATTTATTTTAACCCAGATGCTCTCGATGGGACTACCATGCTCATCCTCCTGTATTTCTGTGCAGAGATATGTATTTTTCACATATAGTGCAACCCCACCTCCCTTTCTGTTCCTCCTGTTCTTTTTGAACAAGTTATATCCTTCAATTGCTGTATTCCAGTCATGGGAGTCATCCCACCAAGTCTCAGTTATACCTATCAAGTCATAATTTCCCTCCTGTATTAAGAGTTCAAGTTCATTCTGTTTGTTTCCCATATTCTGGGCATTAGTGTATAGACATTGGAGACCGTGTGCTTTATAGTCTGGCTTTTTATGTTTCTGAAGACTATTACTGGGCATTATTAGAGCTGTTCTCTCTGTTGTGGTGCATGAGCCTTCATCCATTGTTACCCCCAACTTTACATGTCTCTCCACTGTAGGAGTCATTTCTGCATTCCACCGATCAACCAGGGTTTCAACAGGAGAGCCCCCCATATCAGCCAGAAACCTCCCCAGAGTCCTCTGGAAACCATCCAGATCCATTAGCCTCTGGGGGCAGACCATCTCTATAGGTCCCCCACCCTTGCAGAGCAGAAAAGCTACTGTAAGTCTAAACCTCAGCAGGTAATGATCTGACAATGACAAGGGGGCTGATGGAAAGTCCTCCATCTTTGGACCACCATCTACATGTCCAGTTGTGAAAACCAAGTCTAGAGTATGCCCTGCTACATGCGTTGGGCTGATGACATGTTGGAACAGTCCCATGGTCACCATGGAGGCTATGAAATCCTGAGCCGCCCCAGACAAGGTGTCCTGAGCGCAAATATTGACATCTCCCAGAATCATCAGTCTGGGGGATCGTGACAGCACACCAGAGACCACTTCTGTCAGCTGAGATAGGGAGTCTGTTGAACAGCGGGGTGGGTGCTACACCAACAGAGTCCCCAATCTGTCCCGCTGGCCCAACACATGGTGCAAACACTCCAGACCAGTGGTCACATGGACAGGGAGCCTGCAGAGGGAAATGGAATTCCTATAGACCACAGCAACCCCTGCTCCCCAGCCCTCAGGTCTTCCCTGATGCTGAACCAAGTACCCCGGTGGGCAGAGATGGGAGAGACTAACTTCTCCCTGCTCGCCCACCCAGGTCTCGGGTATACAAGCCAGGTTGGCCGTGTCATCCACTATTAAATCATGGATGAGGGAGGTCTGACTTTGAACCGATCTGGCATTTAAAAGCAGCATCCAGAGACCTGAGGGCAGGCTGATAGGGCAACCCCCATGCCTGCGGTTGGGGGGAGGGCCAGAACATGGCACAGTCATTAACTGTCTGGGCCATGCTCCCCTAACCAGGCTAGCCCTCCTTCCAGTGCCATATCTCCCTTGATCTGTAACCACACTACTTGGGGCCCCCTCAAGTGCCCCGAGTTGTTCATATAACCTTTCACCCAGGCACATAACAGGATCCTAAGCAAAACAGACACAAAACAAAACAACAACCCACACCCACACATAGAAGCCACAAGAACCAGTCAACCCAGTGTTAGGGGGGTGGCCCTTGCCCTTGCTTCTCCCCCAAAGCGGCTCTCCCCAAAGTGTTTTATAGTGTTTATAGTGCTTTATGGTATCTTATTGTATAATTATTGGCCTATTTGAATACTTCTGCATGGTTTTTATCCTGTATGCCACCTTTAGGGTTTTTCTTCTTCTTCTTAAAGATGTCTTAAGAATAATTTTAAACAAATACATAAAATGATGTAAAGTGACTTTATAATGTTATGATTTACTTATAATGTAGTTTTTCACACTTAACTTCTTGTCTTGTACTTCATAGTATTTCCCGACATATTACATATATGTGTGGTTATGGAATGGTGCTTCTTGATGTTACCATCCACATTTCACTTTATGCATCAGCATGTAAGAGCAGGTCATAAATTGTGATTAAAATTCACAAGATGTTCCTATGAATAAAATGAGTGGTAGCATATGGTCCTAAGTGATCATTTGGACAGGATATATAGCAGAGGTTCCCATGAGAGCAATGGCTTCAGAGTGCAATAGCATGAATGCTGATCAGAAATACAAGGCTAGTTGACATCTTTGGACTGATGGTACAGACTGTTGGTTAAAGCAGAAAATTATTTCAGATACGTTCTTTTGTATTATTATATTACATTGTAATCCTGCTGTTGAGTTCTGTGTGATTTTGGTTATCTTGGATTTTATAACCACACCAAACTAGTTTGCCATTTTCAGTGGGGAAGGATTAGAAAATTGGTCCCATCATGATGAGGTGATGTAAAACTGCCATCAAGTTTCACTTAGTGCAAACCTGAAGAGAATTTGAAGAGTCTTAGTCAAAACTACAATAGGACTTTCAGATGAATGCATTTTGAGGGGTGCGGGATGAAAGTTAGCAAAAATTTCTTGGGCCTTTTTAATATCTGTGTGTATTCAGTCAAAGCTCAATACTATCTAAGGCTGTAAGCCTATACTCACTTACCTGGGAGTTAGCCCCATTAACTCAGGGAACATAGTAGTACTTTTTTTCAGAGTAGAAAGGTACAGTCTTTATCTCTGCAATAAGGATGTTAGGAAATTTGTAGGGGTGGGAACAAGGGTCAAGTGAAGGTGGCAAAATATATATTTTATTTGTTTGCATGATACATTAGTAGTAGTTAACACACTGAGTTCATAAATTAATTGTTGTAAATAGGTATTGTTATCTTGAATTAGTTCATAGCATCATGAAACTTTGTTTCTTTTTGTTTAAACTATATCTTTATGAATTAAGGTAGCAATCCTATGGCCGCTAGTCAGTGGCCAGACGGCCATAGGATATGTCAGGTTCCCTGAGAACTGACTTTCCCCCCTCCTGTGCTGCCTCGCAGACAGCTTGGAATGGCCTCGTGCTCCGCCTCTGCATTCAGAAGAGGAGCATGGAGCGGTGAAAATGGGGCGTTCCTGGGGACGTTCTGGGGTGGAGAAGGTGGAAATGCCGGTACAACACATCCAACATGTCATCTGGCAGCCACTTCCCCTGCTCTACCTTCCTGCAGCTAGACAGCCGAAATTGGCTGTCTAGCCACAAATACAGGTTGGCTGAAGTGCAGAGGGGACAATCCCCTCCTTGCTTCTCCTGCCCTGCATTGGTCAGGCAGTTCCTTTCAAGTTCGGAGGCAGCCACCTATCCTGATAGGATTGCACCCTAAGCCTGTAAGCCAATGTCTATTTACTTGGGAGGAAATCCTCTAGAATGCAGTGAGACTTTCTTCTCAGTAAACATGCTTAGGATTGCATTGTAAATACATTTTAAGTAGGGGAGAAGATGGATACCCTAGGCATTTTTCTTTTTTCTTTATTAATTTGTTTGTTTGCTGACTGAACAATTATGCCTCTTATCTTGTAATTTTGTTGTTGTTACGCTTTAGTGTATTTGGTGTCTTTTAAAAATAATGTCATGCATACTTCCTGGGATTTCTTGTAATTGAAGGATGGTTTATACATTTTATAAACAAACAAACAAGCAAACATATAAATAAAATACATTCCATCTAATTCTATGGCATTTATGGAGTAACTGCAGAGCTAGTAAAAGGTCAGCCAAATTATATACAATTTTCTTTTCCCTCTGTTTTTGTTAATGTGTAATGGACTTTCAAAATAGCTTTACTCAAGTAATAAACAATATATCCATGGCATGCCCCTCCTACCTGTGCCTCTAGTCTCTCACCCCAGCCTGCCCCCCCCCACACGCACGCACTCACATGCCGAAGATAAGATCGAGCACCCTGCCAGTACCTATTATCAGCCTGCCTATTATGTGCTATAAAACAGAGTTATCTTTCATATTTCCTTGTCTTTAAAATGAAAACAGGTGATGATCAAGTGTGTATGGGCTTGTTTTTTGCCTGCATGCCCACGTCATAGTTTCTTCAAGTACAATGAATTTACTCAGAGAACAGAGGCTCAGAGTAAAAAAGATTGATGTCTTTGCTAGAGGTGCTGGGGCTGTAAAATGCCTGAATTTCTTTCTTATTAGTTCAAGATGTTATCACAGAGTCGGGCAGTCATTGTTCTCCATTTCTCATTGTCCTTGGAAAAAGATGGATGGGTAACTTATAACCATAATTATGCCCACTCACAGGTCTAATGAAGAAAATTAGAGAAAATGTACACAAAAGCTGTGCTGGGGAGGATCCATAATTGGTAACTATTAATCTAATGGTGAGAGACAGAGATGGGTAAGATGATTAAGACATGCAACACTTGGCAATCATTTGTGATAAAGATGACATAAATGATGGTGACACTACTGAGCGTGTCTCAGGGGTGACAAGAATATGCAATAGCAAATAAACACACACAAAATAAAATTAAGTACTGCCTCTAGCAGCATATGAATCTACCACACTGTCTGAGGAAATGAGTGCCGTGTCAAATTTTCTTTCAGTTACTTTTTCTGCATGGATGGTGAGAGTGAAAGAAAATGTCCCTGAATCTTGGGATAGGTTGGGATAATTTTTTTGAGAATTTGGGGTTAGGTAGGTTGGATTACCTACTTTACAGCTGAGGAGGTCAAGGGTAGTTTTCTTTCTTTTCTTTTTTATACTAAAAAAAAAAGTATCACCAGCCATAATAACTGGTTGGCAAGTGCCTCTATGTCTCCGCAGCCTCCTGACTTCCCTCGAGCTGGGTTGGTCTTCATGTACAAAATCACCTTGAAACGGATGCCATGGAAACATATTCTCCCCACCACCTCATCTGCAAAGTAAGGTTTTATTCATAGACATCTTCCTGCCTATTCCAAAATGGACAGAAATTCTCTTCCCATTTTCACAGAGGAAGAATGATTCCCATTCTTGGTCCTGCACTAGAGGAAATAGTTTGGTTATTTCTGCTGTTCCTTATTTGTATGTGTCCTTCCCCTCTATCCTCATATTTTTATTCTTCATGGAAAACTGGGATCAACAATGCCAGAATATAAAATCTTACTATAAGCTATTACACCAGTGTCAGCATCCAGAGTAATCGGGCAGCTGCTGGGGTCCACATAGCCCAGCAGGCACACCAGCAGCTGCACCCATTGAGACCTTGTCCCCACTTGAATCCTCCCATGCTCATCGAGCTGTACTCACTCACCCTGGACCTGTTCGCGAGTGCCGCGAGTGCTATTTTCGTGAAAGAAAACAGTGATCATGAAAATGCGCAATCTAGTCTTATGGAAAATGGAGCTGTGAATGGCTGATATATGCAAGATTACAGGTGTAAATGGCCCATTTATGTGGCACTCATGGATGGGGCCATGGTGAGTGTGGGCAGCTCAGCAAGCAAGGAGGGAGCTCGATCGTGAGTCCAGGGGTGCGTGAGCTATGTCAGCGGCTTGGCAGGTGCCCAGAGGACCCGAATTGTGGGGCATTCATCCCCAAGGTTTGACAGACAACAGAGGCAGGAGTTGCCCACCAAGCATATATTGCCCTCCTTGCAAGGAGGGGAGGAAGTGTGCTTGGTGGTGGTGACCGGGACTCATGCCCCTGCTGTCGGACAAGACTTGACAGGTGGTGGAGGCAGGAGTCACCCGCCAAGCACTTGGTGGGTGCAGACTGGCAGTGCCAAGGGGGCACTAGTGATGCTATGCTTAGGACTAGCTGAAGTCTGGTGTAAGACCTGTTCATACAATTAGAGGAGGAGATGGATGGCCTAGAGAAACATTTTGATTTAAAAGCATGGACAGTAGTGACAAAGCTAGAAAATGTTTGGAGAAATAGTCTGTGTTCTGTTGTCCAGTTTATCAGCCTTTCTCCCCCGAGTTTCACCTCTCCTCATTCCATTACTGTTGTCCCAGTCATAGCGCTTCTGCACTAATGCTTCCCACTGCTTCCAGTTTGTATTTGCCAGGGTCACATTATACATTTTTTAAAAAATCATGGAGGGCAGGAGGGATGTTGAAAGGGGCTCCAAAAGGAATATAGATTGCAACTTCAGCCACAATGCACAATGCTAATCACAAAAAAGACTGAACATCATAATGAAGCGGGGGGGGGGGGGGAGGGGATCAGCCACGACAGCAATTTCTGGCTTTTTGCAGGAACAGTATTTGCTGCTGTGAAAATATGTAAAGCCTGATTAACCATCTAATTTCTACTGATTGGCAGAAGGGAAAATTGCCATCTTGAAAGGGTGGACATGAAGAGACAGGTTAGCTAAACATGTTGACTCAGAAGTAACTCATTGCCTTCAGTTGCACTTCACCAAGCACTGGAACAGAAAGAGGGGCCAGGACCACGCTTCCGCTCGTTTGCTGCACTGCACCTAGGCAGTTAATGAGGTTCCGTTCTACTAATGGGACTCCGCCCACCCAACCCCAAACGAATGTGGTTTCAAATGCTGTTTGCCCTGTGAAAGTGGGTTTTTGTCAATGTAAACATTGATTTACTGGCTCCATGTGCCATGGAAGGAGCTAATTTGATTTCTTGAAAATCCGCTTTTAAATGGAATCGCATTGGAAAGCATCTCCGTGTAGATGGGGCCCATGTTTTGCGGTTGACCAGTATCTTTTCGAATGAGTTGTGGGTATTATTCAAGTGGTTGCACCTATATTTAGATGGAACAATGGTTCTTCAGAGTTCTCTTGGTTCTTGGAAATGTTATGCAGAAAATAGTCAGTCTACATAGAATGAACCAATAATGGCAGCAGGTGATCCAAATCCATAGTTCATAAGGAAAAAAATGGAAGGAGCAGCTCAGCTGAGAGATGAAAGAGAACAAATAAAATGTAGCCAAGTAGATAGTCACAATGTGGGAGATAAGCAAGTATACCCACATTGCCTAGGCAATGTGGGGCACTTCCCTGTCTTTCCATGCTGTGCTGCAGCACAGTGTCAGTAGACAGGGAATTGTCCCTGTGTTGCCTAGGCAACGAGCTGACTCTTCTGATCTTCCTTCACTGTGCTGCATCAAGCCTAGAAAGACATGGAAGTGTCCCTACAGCTGGGCGACTCTTCCAATTTGCCAGCACTGTTCTGCAGAACAGTGTGGGATGACATGGAAGCATATCCACGTTGCCTGTGCAAAGAGCAAAATGAGGTGTCACTGTGAATAGCTACAGGGGAAAGATCTTGGGTATGGGGGAGGTTTCAGACAGAAAGTGAAATGCCAATTGCCAGCATGACAGAGCTCTGAAGAGCTCTTGCAAGTTCCTCCCATAGCAAAATGTGTGCTAGTGCAAAAAAAGGTGGGAGTTGCCAGCCCTACCAGTAGGCAAAGTGAGGTTTGGGGTGTTTTGAAAGAGCAGCAAATTGTTAGTTATTTACTTTGCTATTATTCTATTTTTACTGTCAGGGATGGGAGAGGTGTTAGAGGGATCCTTCTGCGGCTGCCTCATGTCCCAAAATTACACGGCTGGGCTTTCAGTACTTTGCACCTTAACCTGTGTGTGTGTGTGGGGGGTGCCAATTGTTGCTCTGCCTCAGGCAGAAAAATGTGTTGGCTGATCCTGAGCCTAGGGGTTTTGCCACCAAGGCCCTACAAATTTAGGCTGAACTGTCTGCTTTTTAAAAAGTTCATCTGAGCACCACCTAATGAGTTGTGGTCATAATCTGTAAAATAAGTTATGAATGACAGTCTAGACAATTAACTTGACTGATTAAATTTTAATTTAGCAGGTCATTAAATCATGTATCAACTGGATGTCTAGTTTGTTCTAACAGGCACATGCTGATGATCTACTGACCTAGGTTCCCAAGTGTGTAACTATACATTCCCACAACACTGTCTTTTTGTGGCATGGGTCTTTTTGTGGCATCTCGGGAAGGAAACATGCCTTATCTACCATTTCCGAAGTATTTTTTTTTTTTTTTTTAGGTTGGATAGTGCTACGGTAGAGGCTCAAGAAAAATTCACAGTTCTGTACAGTTGTTATTATATAGTACCCTTATCCTCCATAAACTGAAAAAGAATGACAGATAAAAGACGAACACAATTCCTTAATAATTTCTATCTTCCCAATGGATTTTTGAACAGAAAGTGTAGCTTTTGAACCCTATAAAAATACCTATGCATATTCCAGAAAGGGATGTGTGACAGCAGTTCTGATGAAGAAAATGCTGTAAAAATTCAAAAATAGCTCCGTAAGAAAGAAATTTACAGAATCTGGTGTAAATCCAGTGTTCATGGTGTAATAATGTTAATGATGATGGTAACACTTTAATGATTTAATCTCTAGGATAAGTCTTACCATGTATTGTAACAGGAATCATGATGAACTCAAACATCCACATAATCTATTTGGCAGTTGTATGGCTCGCTGATGAGTTTGAAACAAAAGACCCATGCTGAGAGTTAAATGAGATTGCTAGGCTTTGTAACTCTGCTACTTTGCCCCTGTTTTACAAAGAGATGCTCATCATTTTGAATTTTTATTTCTCTTAAATGTAGTTGGTTTCCAGATACAAATCAAAGAATGCATCTTGTACGTCCAATAGCTTGTGTCCTCCGGCTTGTATTTCCTTGGAAAGTCTTCATTGTACAGAAGAGAGATGCGAGAGCTTGATTTGAGCATTAATTAGACTATAGAGTTAAGATATAGTTGCCTATTATGCTAGACTTAAAAGTTTTTTTTCCCATTGATTCTGACTTCTGATCTACCATATTCATTTGGTATATAATGGGTGAGATTATCTATCTATCTATCTATCTGTCCATCATCTATCTATCTAGATGATAGATCTAATCTCATCTAATCTATCTAATCTCATATTATTATAAATTATACCTATATCACTGATTTATTGTATTTATGGTGTTTGTTGTACTTAAGACATATTATATTTAAAAATACAAGATGATGAACGTAACCATGTAATAAAGATTGCAGTCATATGCATCTTTACCTGAAAGTAAGTCTTATTAAATACAGTGGTTACTTCTGAGTAAACATGCTCAAGATTGTGCTGTAAATCATGTAACTCCATACTAAGTACTGCCCAGTACATTCTTGCTTAAAATGTATTATATGCTTTTTGCTTTTGCAAGATATCAAGACTCTTTTGTCATGGATCGTGGTACTTTGTCAGGATCCCTGTTCATGCATGCTCTCCATGTGCAGGGCTAACATGGAAGCTTGTCTCCTGGCTTCATCCCCCACATTATGCCCCATGCTATCCCTGTCCCCATTGCCCATATACTGAGCTCACGCATAGTCACTCCCCATGATTGGGACTCCTGGTTGCACAGCGTTCCTAACTACATGGAGTGCCTACATATGAACAGCTGCTAAGGCATAGTAAGGATGTATAGATTGTGTAAAACCTGTTGTGTCTGTGTTTCGTGGACTGTCAGGTGCCTTTTGTTCCATTGTCTACTCATTGACAGAATCAGATTTTTTTGTTTCTGAATTTGCTCAAATTCACATTTGCTCAGATGTAGAATTGCACAATTTTGCATTTGCGTAAATGTGCAAATTCCCCCCAGATGTACATTTCCACAATTTAGCTTATGGGAGAAATATGCATTTTTGGCTGGGTTTTTAAAATTTTGGTTATTTTTCTACAACAGAATTTGTGCAAAATTTGGGAAAGTTAGAAAATCAGTTCACAAGTCAGCAGAATCTGCCTGACAGGGGAAAAGCCAGTCTGCTGAGGAATCCGTGGGTCAGATTTATG
The DNA here is from genome assembly GCF_057233095.1 of Heloderma suspectum. Classification (NCBI taxonomy): domain Eukaryota; kingdom Metazoa; phylum Chordata; class Lepidosauria; order Squamata; family Helodermatidae; genus Heloderma; species Heloderma suspectum. The sequence continues at coordinate 70,858,806 of NC_139460.1, read as the reverse complement.
AAAATCTGAACTCATTTGGTTCTGTTGTGGATTTTTCCAGTATCCTTAATGTATAGTCACCACTTTGCAGATGTACATGCTCAATGTGCAGACATCCAAGTCACAGCTGGTACAGACATGGCATCAGAGTAGGAATCAAAAGGGCACATGGGGCAGTATCCAATGGTGTCATTCTGCAAATTCAAATAGTGCTAGTGGTGGTCAGCAAGTGGTTGCCCATCACATTTGCACAACTGCTTGTACAACCAGAATGCACAACCTGTTGCATAATGGGTTGCACAAAAGTTATGTACAACTGGTTGCATGTGTTGTGCAAGCATAATGCACAATCAATTGTCTAACTGTGCTTGCACAAACATAACTTTAGTTGGATTCTCCTCTTGCACATATTTTGGAACCTTGTTTCTGCTAGCACAACATCATTTGCGCTAATGGAATGATAGTTGGGTACTGCCCAGAGTTATACAGAGAATGTGACTTAGGCTGGTTATATAAAGCATCTGCCTCCCATGTTGCAACAGCTTCAATGGCTACCAGTCTGTTTCTGGGCACAAATCAACATGACTGGGGCCAAGATATCTAAAATACCATATTCCCGTGAATGAGCCTGCCTCAGGGTTTAAGACCTTCAGGATAGATCCTTCATCCTGCCCCACAACATTTGAAGCACATTTGGTGGGAACTCAAGCAAGGGCTGTCTTGATGGCTGCTTTTCAGTCCTGGAACTGGCTGTGGTAATTGGTTGTACTGATATTTTACCTGCCTGCCACATTTATATTTTTGATTGTTATTTTGTACTTTATATTTAACTGTTGTTAGCCAACTTCAGCACCATTACGTAGCAATTTGTAGTTGTTGTTAAGTCATGTCTGACTCTTCGTGACCCCATGGACCATAGCACACCAGGCCTTCCTGTCCTCCGCAATCTCCCAGAGTGTGCTCAAGTTTATATTCATTGCATCGGTGATGCTATCTAGCCATCTCATCCTCTGCCGTCCCCTTCTCCTTTTGCCTTCAGTCTTTCCCAGCATCAGGGTCTTTTCCAGGGAGTTTTCTCTTTGCATTAGGTGGCCAACACATTTGAGCTTCAGCTTCAGTATCTGTCCTTCCAATGAGAAGTCAGGGTTGATTTCCTTTACGATTGATTGATTTGACCTCCTTGCAGTCCAGGGGACTTGTAAGAGTCTTCTCCAGCACCACAGTTCGAAAGCATCAATTCTTTGGCCCACAGCCTTCCTTATAGTCCAGCTCTCTCAGCCATATGTTACTACTGGGAAAACCATAGCTTTGATTATACGGACCTTTGTCGGCAAGGTGATGTCTCTGCTTCTTACTATGCTGTCTAGGTTTGCCATAGCTTTCCTCCCAAGGAGCAAGCGTCTTTTAATTTCATGGCTACGGTCACCGTCTGCGGTGATCTTGGAGCCCAAGAAAGTAAAATCTGTCACTGCTTCCATTTCTTCCCCTTCTATATGCCAGGAAGTGATGGGGCCAGATGCCATGATTTTTGTTTTGTTAATGTTGAGTTTCAAACCAGCTTTTGCACTCTCCACTTCAACCCCCAACAGGAGGCTCTTTAGATCCTCTTTGCTTTCTGCCATTAGGGTGGTATCATCTGCGTATCTGAGGTTGTTGATAATTCTCCTGGCAATCTTAATTCCAACCTGTGATTCATCCAACCCGGCGTTTCCCATGATGTACTCTGCATATAAGTTAAATAAGCAGGGTGGCAATATACAGCCTTGTCGTACTCCTTTCCCAATTTGAAACCAATCGGTTGTTCCATGTCCAGTTCTTACTGTTGCTTCTTGACCCTCGTACAGGTTTCTCAGGAGACAGGTAAGGTGGTCTGGTACTCCCATCTCTTTCAGAATTTGCCAGAGTTTGTTGTGATCCACACAATCAAAGGCTTTAGCATAGTCAATGAAGCAGAAATAGACATTTTTCTGGAATTCTCTTGCTTTCTCCATGATCCAGCGAATGTTGGCGATTTGATCTCTAGTTCCTCTGCCTCTTCGAAACCCAGCTTGTACTTCTGGTAGTTCTCAGTTCACATACTGCTGAAGCCTAGCTTGTAGGATTTTGAACATAACCTTGCTGGCATGTGAAATGAGCGCAATTGTGTGGTAGTTTGAACACTCTTTGGCACTGCCCTTCTTTGGAACTGGAATATAAACTGACCTTTTCCAGTCTTGTGGCCACTGTTGAGTGTTCCAAATTTGTTGGCATATTGAGTGCAGCATTTTAACAGCATCATCTTTTAAGATTTCAAATAGCTCAGCTGGAATACTGTCATCTCTGCTAGCTTTGTTGTTAGTAATGCTTCCTAAGGCCCATTTGACTTCACTCTCGAGGATGTCCGGCTCATGTTCAGTGACCGCACTATCATGGCTATCAGGGACATTCAGATCTTTTCTGTATAGTTCTTCTATGTATTCTTGCCACCTCTTCTTAATCTCATCTGCTTCTGTTAGGTCCCTGCCTTCTTTGCCCTTTATCATGCCTGTCTTTGCCCAAAATGTTCCCTTGATATCTCCGATTTTCTTGAAGAGATCTCTAGTCTTTCCCATTCTATTGTTTTCCTCGATTTCTTTGCATTGTTCATTTAAGAAGGCCTTCTTGTCTCTCCTTGTTATTCTCTGGAACTCTGCATTCACTTGGGTATATCTTCCCCTTTCTCCCTTGCTTTTCACTTCCCTTCTTTCCTCAGCTACTTGTAAAGCCTCATCAGACAGTCACTTTGCTTTCTTGCATTTCTTTTTCTTTGGAATGGATTGAGTTGCTGCCTCCTGAACAATGTTACAGACCTCCGTCCATAGTTCCTCAGGCACTCTGTTTATGAGTTCTAATCCCTGAAATCTATTCCTCACCTCCACTGTATATTCATAAGGGATATGTTTGAGGTCATACCTGAATGGTTTAGTGGTTTTCCCTATGTTCAATTTAAAACAAAATTTTGCAAGAAGCAGCTCATGATCTGAACCACAGTCAGCTCCATGTCTTGTTTTACTGCCTGTATAGAGCTTCTCCATCTTTGGCTGCAAAGGACATAATCAATCTGATTTTGATATTGACCATCTGGTGATGTCCATGTGTAGAGTCGCCTCTTGTGCTGTTGGAAAAGAGTGTTTGCTATGATCAGTGTGTTCTCTTGGCAAAACTCGATTAGCCTTTGTCCTGCTTCATTTTGTACACCAAGGCCATGCTTGCATCACTCCATCACATCACTCCAGTGCTGAAGGAGTTGCACTGGTTACCAGTTGTTTTCCGGGCCAAATTCAAGGTGTTGGTTTTGACCTTTAAAACCCTATATGGTTCCGGCCCAGCCTATCTTAAGGAGCACCTCCAGCAGCACCAGACAGGCTGCTTAACAAGATCAGCCTCGGATGGCCTTCTGTCTGTCCCATCAGCCAGGACAGCTAGACTGGTGGGGACGAGGGAGAGGGCCTTTTCTTTGGTGACCCCCACTCTGTGGAACTCCCTCCCTAGGGAACTCCGTCATGCCCCCTCTTTAATGAGCTTCCGTCGTGCATTAAAAACATGGTTGTTCAGGCAGGCATTTGGGGTGGGTTAGGGTATTTTAGGAAATGTTTTTATTGTAGAATTTTATTGTTTTAAACTGTTTTATTGTGTGTTGTACATCGCCCAGAGTGGCTGGGTGACCAGTCAGATGGGCGATTAATAAATTTAATAATAAATAAATAAATAAATAAATAAAAATCCTTGCCTGTTATCCCGGTGATTTCTTGACTTCCTACTTTAGCATTCCAATCCCCTATGATGAAGAGGACATCTTTTTTTGGTGTTAGTTCTAGAAGGTGTTGTAGGTCTTCATAGAACCGATCAACCTCAGCTTCTTCAGCCTCAGTGGTTGGGGCATAGACTTGAATTACTGTGATGTTGAATGGTTTGCCTTGGATTCATACTGAGATCATTCTATCGTTTTTGAGATTGTACCCCAGTACTGCTTTTCCCACCCTTTTGTTGACTATGAATGCTACTCCATTTCTTCTAAGGGATTCTTGCCCACATATAATGGTCACCTGGATTAAATTCACCTGTGCTTGTCCATTTTAGTTTGCTGATTCCCAAGATGTCGATGTTCAATCTTGCAATCTCATGTTTGACCACCTCCAGCTTGCCTTGATTAATTGTTCTTACATTCCAGGTTCCTAAACAATATTGTTCTTTAGAGCATCGGATTTTCTTTTCACCACCAGACACATCCACAGCTGAGTGTCTGTTCGACTTTGGCCCAGCCGCTTCACTCTTTCTGGTGCTACTTGGAAATTCCCTCTGCTCTTCCCTGGTATTATATTGGACACCTTCCGACCTGAGGGGCTCATTTTCCGGTGTCATATCTTTTAGCATTGTGATACTTTCCATGGGGTTTTCTCGGCAAGAATACTGGAGTGGGTTGCCGTTTCCTTCTCCAGTGGACCACATTTTGTCAGAACTCTCTGCCATGACCTGTCCATCTTGGGTGGCGCTACATGGCATAGCTTATGGCTTCACTGAGTTATGCAAGCCCCTTTGCCACAACAAGGCAGTGATCCATGAAGGGGATATGGTAGCAAAGCAGGATACAAATTTAACTAACTAACTAACTAACTAACTAACGTTTAGGATGGTTTTAGGAATGGTCAAACATTCCTTTATCAGGTGGATTGCTAGCTAATACTACAGTCCAAGCTTGTTCGACATTTTGTGAATGAAAGCTAATGGTTTTAGTCTCCTCATTTGGGTAGGGATGTGTGAAAGTCACTTACCTTTTTGAAGGGGTGATTCGCGGTGGGGAGGAGGCGCTCCACACCTCCCTCCAAAATCCTAACCTGGCCGGCTCCGCTCCACGGGAACTCCACGGAGCCGCTGGCCGGGTGCATTTGCAGGCATGCGGAGCCTGCGGACGCAAATGGTGGTGGCTACAGTAAATATTTATGCATAATTATTCATATTTATATGCATAAATATTTATGTAGCCTATCATGGCCTCCGCAAGGACACAAATGGCGCCCCTGTGTTAGCCGTGATAGGCTACTTAAGTATTTACGTAGCTTATCACAGCAAAAATGGGGAAGCGAATGGCAGCCGCAGATGCGGCCACCATTCGCAAAGCAGCACGAATGGCACCAGGTAAGTGCTCTGTTTCGCGTGCCTTTCACGGGGTGGGGTGAGGCAGGGGGCTTCATTCTGCCATGGATTTTGGGGGGCTGAATGCACTGGCATTTGGCCTCACTGAGATCCATGGTGGAATCCTCTGACATCCCTATATTTGGGAAGATTGGCTTGTTTTCAAATGAGGTACCCTTCAGAACTTGGAGATAGTGCCACCCTTCCAGCTAGGAGATAGAGAGAGGTGTGTGCATGAGAGGAAATTGCAGTTAGCAATTTGGAAGAGGTAGAGGGCTAAATCCATATTACATGATCAGACTGCCACTTTCACAAAGAGAGATTCCCTTCCCCCTCACCCTACAGCCTCCTACAAGCCCCCCCCCCAATTTTCTCTGGAGTATCCCCCAACCCTTCAGAGCAGATTTAGGGAGCACACAGGGAGCTTCAGGGAGAAGGGTGGAAGGATCCTCCTAGATATAATCCAGAGAGAGCAAGTTCAGAGTTTTTACCTATGTATGGAAGTATAGCCTGGGGAGTTACCCAGGTTCCACCCTGGGGAATCTCCTGCATTATAGGAGTGCCCATTTGCCTCCATTTATGCTCTGCTTGTATATTTGTAAAACACAAAATAATATTACAAAGCCCCCTTGAGTCTCCAGTGCTCTGTAGTGCTGCCACAGGAACTTTTCACCATGTTAAGAAGTGGAAGACGTATAACAAAGAGAATGCAGGAATGGTGTAATTTCATCAACTGGGACTTGCCATCTTGATCTAGCATGGCTGCAACCCTGGTTCATCAACATTGCCCTGTTTCAAATGATTATCAGACTCTTTTGTTGGTAGTCACCAGAATTTTAAAAATCTTAAGGAATACTTCAGAATGGAGAGAAACTCTTGATATACTTATCTTTTCCTGTAGAGCAGCTCTCATTCATGGCTTCTATACAGTGGTGCCTTCCAAATGGGAATTGGGATACAATTCCCAGCATTCCTGACCATTGGTCATGCTAACTAGCACTGATGGGAGTTGAAGTTCAACACATTCAGAGGGCACCAGGTTGGGGAACAATGCTGTAGGGAGAGATTTGTGATGGTTTCCTGCTTATTAATATCTAACGGTTCTTTTTTCCATTTTTAATCATTACTCAATTATCAACATGCTGTGTTCTTGACATCAGGAGTACAAACCTGTTATTTGCGTTTAAATTACCTCAAATAGAATTATGCTTCAGTGTATTTAGGATTCTGCTTCCATTGTTTCTGCTTTCATGGCTGTGGCTAATGCTGAGAATCTTGTAATCCTTAGAAGCTCGCCTTTTTGTTCAAATCTGTTTTTTTTTCTGGGGAAAAAGCCTCATAAAATTGGTGCTCTGCTTGAAGATGACAATACCCTCTCCTATAGAAAGCCTCATCTGCATATCTTAACATATAGTATACCTCCCTGATTGGCATTCCCATTAATCTTGACATTATAAAAGACTGCCTGTTAAACAAGGTAAACAGTGCTTAATGTAACTGCTATTGATACTCGGGCTTTAAAGGACAGAATATTTAATGGCTGCTGCTTGCTGGAGATGAATTAGTAAAATGGTGAGTGCCTACTGGAGATGAATTTTTAAAATGGAATGGCACTACTATAACATTGCTAGGAAATCATTGTTAAGCTTTGATTTGAACTGAAATCAGTTCAGTACATAGTAATGATTCAAATTAAGAAATCATACACAGATTTTTTGAGTGCTTTAGTCAGTGGTGATTCCAAAATTCTTTTCCACCAAATTTCTCTCCAGATTTTGGATTTCCAAAATATATTGTCTTGTTTCCAACATGGAACCAATGTATTAAGAATTCTCTATCGCTTTCAGTTCCTTTAATTCATTGGTATCTGTTCAGCCCTCATATACCAATGCATGTGTGTCCATTGATAGAACATAGCAAATGAAAGCAATCTAGATTTGATTGCGCACAGTTATGGTAAGAGTCTCTTGTGTGATATTTTACCAATGTGCAGTAGCACATTGCTTGTCAATAGAACTCTGTACAAGAAGAATCTTGATGTAATCACATGTATAAGTTAGGTGTATAATGAATCTTCCTAAATCACTGTGCCACCAAATGGGGGGGGGGATTTTTTGCAGACCCTAAATGGGGTATGTGACTTGGGAGAGGTCATAGGGGCTGAGAGACATTTCACAGGAAAGGTTATTTACCCTTTGTGGTGGTTTCATATATCTTCTTTTATTAAAGAGTTTTAAAGCCTTCTTCTATGCTGGTGGCTTCAGCTCCATCAGCTATAGATAATTTGTTTTGTTTGCAAAATTTGTTTGGTTTGCATTTTAATATGAACCAACCAAAATCATGCTTCCTGAACTAGTATGCAAACTGGAAAGCAATTGCCCTTTAGTTTTCAGCATTTTGTAATGCAGTTATCTGATCAAATAATACATCTAACAGTTGGGGGAATTGCGTTCTTTAAAAATGTGTATATTAGTGGTTTTTTTTAAAAAAAGCATTTTATAGGCAGAACTGCTTTTTTAAAAAAGCATATATTAGGCAAAAATACACACATTATGGAAAATGTGCATGAACATGAATACAAATTTTCATGCAGACTTTTTTAGAAAGTTCAAACTGATGTGGAAGTGGGAGGGAATGAACTGGGGATTGGAAAAAAAGAGAAATTGAGAGAAACTGAAATGGACAGATCCATCCCTACTTTACAGCTACAGAAGATCAAGCTCTGTCCCTGTCTTGAGGTTACCAAACTTTCAATATCTGTATACTATTTGCAATAAAATTGTCCATGGGGTTTGTCCCACATTGGTGTGCAGTTCTTTGTCGCTCTCCCAACTCCATCCATCCCTGCTGCAGGCACAATTGACTTTCCTTATGAATGACTCTTATAAGCAGGGGATGCAACTTTCAAAGGAAAGGAAGAAATTGGATGCCCATGCATGGGCAATCTCACCTGCAATTTAATAAATGAGTCACATATATTTTGTCTGGTGAGTGATTCTGCAGATGGTAAGACAGTGCCAAGTAGCAGCTCAGCACATTACTCATGACACTGGAGTTCAGGGTCAGTTGTTTCCATTATAAAGTCCATTTTTCAGAATTGATAATTTGGCTGCTTTTAAATAATACCTAGCTGAAACTGGCATATCAGGCCAGATACAAGAGTTCCCTCCTCATTTCATCTAAAAAGTAACTGCATCATTTCAGCCATTTTTCTTGAGTTTTAAGGCAGCCAGAAAGACTACCCAGAGATTTACAGTTACTTACTTTAGGGAAAAGAAAGCCATAGACTTAAAGAAGCAATGTCTCAGTATGAGCAAATTGATATTCCTGGGATGGTGTGTACTAAATGCATTTGACTGCACCCCACCCCCATTTGGCAGCTTCTCATGATAAATCAATGAACTCATGCAAACAAACACATCATCTCCTTCTGCTCCAAATGAGTAGTAGATACTATTTGGAAGTAAATCTCATTAGCTTCATTTGGACCAAGTTCCACATCTATGTGCTCAAGTTTGAGGCTGATGGGTTCAGTCTACCAAGTGCAACTCTTCTATTCATGTTGATGGAGCTTGCATGGGCGCAGCCTTTCATGGATTGTGCCAGTCATCCAATTCAAGGATGTTTGCTTCAGCTGGAAGGTAGTTGATGATAGCAGACAGTTTTCTACTTATGTGATAGGGAAATCTAATTCTTTTGCATCTGATACATATGCATATAGGGTTGAGCTTCTTATTTGTGTTTTGTATTTGATCTGCAGGATCCAAAGCCCTCCTATGTCCTCAACAGACAGCTAAATGAATAGGAAAAAAAGCTGCTTCCCATCCTCCACACTGATGGACCGAGCTGACAGGGCACTGGAAAATGCATTTCCTCCCTTTCCCTCCACCACAGGATTGCACTGTTCATTGTTTTTGGATGATGCACATACATGGGTTATAGTAAGTACCATGTATAAAGAGTCACTTAATCTTGGCTGTGGGAAGCAGGAATGCTTTCTAAGATTATGATATTACAAGTATTTGTATTAAAAATATTAACTATTAATGATGGCACTATTTTTATCAGTCAAAATTATAACTGTACTATCAGTCAACGTATCACTCAAACATATAACTGATTACATAACTAAGGCTGAAATCCTATACACACTTACCTTGGAGTAAATGACCCTGTTCAGACATCACACTAAGCCATGATGGTTAGTGTTTTGAACTAACCATGATGGATTAGCATGATGTCTGAATGGCATTTTTCCCAACCATGGTGGTTTATTAACCATGGACTAACCATACTCACTAACCACTTACTGCAAAGTGGTTAGCGACCCTAACCCTGTCCTAGCATGATATCTAAACAGGCCCCTGTGGTTAACTGAGTGCTACTATAGAGCTCCACAGAAATTGGCCCAGCCTCTCTCCAGCCAGTGCTCCAGATCTTCATAGACAAAATCTGCCTAGCAACACACAATGCAGCAGCTGAGAGCTAGCCTCCTCACTCTCTGTCCATGCCCACAGTATGAAAATTGGAGAAGCATGCAAGGAAAAAGATGTTTTTGATCCCATGCTGCTGTTATTGGCACAGTGACCTTGAGAGCTTGGCACCCCCAAACACAAGCACCTGTGTCCACTGCAATAAGGGGAAACATCCCTGCCTGGCCAGCAGCTGGCCAAGCAGAGTCATCCCTGTCTTAAATGGTGCACCTGCCCCCAAACTTGCAACTCCCAGCTCCTGTGAAATGGTCGCCTGTGACTGCACGAGCCCCAAGATGGCGGTTGCTGCTGCAGTAGCACTGAGCACTAAAGTGGCCACCTGTAGCAATTTCCTCCACTGAGGATCCAAAATGGCCACCTGAAACACCTTTCTCTACTGAGGCTCCAAAATGGCCACCCACAGCAACTTCCTCTGCTAAGGCTGCTGGGATGCATGGTGGCCCATCTGGAGGACCGCAGAGTTTAGTGGTAACCAGAGTGGTTAGGCAAATTATGCTGAGGGCTGTGGTTACCTGCACGTGGGGCATGGGCTATCACAGTGGTTAGTGCTAACCACCCTGCACCATGGTGAGCCTAACCAGTCTTCCCCAATGTGAGTCTGAACAGGGCCAACGTCTCTACACTTACACCATGGGAATTACTTCTCTGGGTGCGTAGGATAACTCTGTAAGTGTTGCAGCCCTAAATCCTGTAATACTTACTTGGAAGTATATCCAGTAGGACTACCTTCTGAGTAAGCATGGTTAAGATTAGACTATTATGTGAGACATGTTTACTGTAAACTAGAAGGACTTTCAGTATTTAAAGCTCATATAAAGAATAGAGCTGTGCATCGCCTCGGTATGAAGCCCAAATAATGAGGTGATGCGGGCTGATTTGGAGGTGCCTCGTCATGATACGAAGTGGATTAGACCAGCACCTAGGTGCCCTGAAGTGAAGTGGCTGCTCCACAAAGTGCCTTGCCCACCTCATATATTTGGAGCTCTTCTTATGCCTCCTGAGCAGCCTAGACAGGCTATCTCCAAAATGTATCAACTTCAGAAAGATCACAGGGAGGGGCAGGAGGAGGAGGGAGGGGGAAGGTGTGAGGATGCAGAAGTGCCAAATGTATCAATCTGAGAAAGATCCAGCCACTGGGAGAAGTGGGAGGAGGAGGGAGTGAGCTTTGCGGTGAGTCAGCCTCTGTTTGCTCATTGTGAGAGAGGTGGTGCTACTGGAGAGGAGAGGACTGTCTGACCATTATTTGGTTAGAACAGTTGTCTCCAATGTGGGGTGCAAGCATCTGGGGGGGCACAAGACAATCCAATGGGGTGTGTGAGATGTCTGCTCCCCTGACAAGCTGCCACTGTGCGTAATGATGGTGGTGGTGGCGGTGGCAGCAGCAGGATGGTACAGGAGCTGAGAGGGAAGCTCCATGGCATCTCTCTCTCTGCTTCAGTCCTAGCCACTAGGAGCAACTGCCCCAGTCTCTGCCAGGCATGGCAGAGGAAGCCTTCCCCCTTCCCACTCTCTTTCGGCAAAACGAAGCCAAGAACAAAGCACGTGCTATGGGGACTGGGTAAAATGTAGGGATGTCAGAGAATTCTGCCACAGATCTTGGTGAGGCCAAATGCCAGTGCATTTGGCCCCCCGAACTCCGTGGCAGAATGCCCTGCCACCCCCCCGCCCCCCACGGATACCCCCTGGTTCAAGACTTACCTGGGGCAGATGTTCCAGACAGCGGTGGCTCCAGCGGCGGCTGGTCTTCCGACCGGCCGCCGCCACCGCCATTTGCAGTCTTCCCCCCCCTTTCATGATAGGCTACATAAAGACTTACATAGCCTATCACGTCGGAGTTAAAAACAACAACAATGCGTATGCAAATGGCAGCGGCTATGGCCGCCGCCATTTGCGTTCCCTATTTTTGGTTGTCTTAGTCTACGTAAATATTTATGTAGACTAAGAAGGCGAAACTAAGGGGGAACGCAAATAGCGTAGCGGACGCTATTTGCGTTCCCCTTTATTTTCACCATCTTAGTCTACATAAATATTTACGTAGACTAAGACAACCAAAAATAGGGAACGCAAATGGCAGCGGCCATAGCCGCCGCCATTTGTGTACACTTTTTTTTTTAAAACCCAGACGTGACACGTGATAGGCTACGTAAATCTTTACATAGCCTATCACGGCTGAATACAGGGACGCAAACAGCGGTGGCTATGGCCACCGCCATTTGCGTCCCTGCTAGCCAGCGGCTGGATGTCCGGCTGCTGGCGGACCCGGCCGGCAGCTCCGTGGACTCCCCGCGGAGCGGAGCCGGCCAGCAAGGATTCCGGGGGGGAGGCGCAGAGCACCTCCCCCCCGGTGAGGATTCTGGGGGAAGGGAGAGAGCGCCTCCCCCCCAGCGGAACCCGGCAGAGCCAGGTAAGGGGGGTTTCGTACATCCCTAGTAAAATGTGGATCCATAAAATCAAAGAGGGATCCTCATGATTTCATATGATTTTTAAAGGGGAGACCCACAAAACTACCATCCAATCACAGAGCACATCTGCCTCTGTGGACTGAACCAGAAAAATCACAGATCTGCCACATGTGGACAAAGCGACAGCACAAAAACAGGGGAAAATGGTTCCCTCCCATTCCCTGGAACAAGATGGCTGCTAGCACATGTCCAGAGGGTCTAGGAGCTGGTGGCGGCAGTGGCAGCAGCTCACCCTCATTGGCAGGTGCCCTCCCCTCCTTCCAAGGAAGGGATAGAGCGCAGTTGGAAGTTGACTCCTGCCCTCATGCCTGTCGACAGTTGGTGGGCTGCAACGGGCAGGGTTTTCCCCAGCAGCGCCTTCCTCAGCCAGTGCCAGCAGAGGCTTCCCTGGCGGCACCAGCAGCAGTGACAGTGGTGACTCCCCTGGTGGTATTCCCCCCCCCCGAACAAGAGCCCAGGTAAGGAGCTGGGGGCTGGGCGGCATGTTGGGGCCCCTGAAGTGGGATTTGGATGTCCAAATCCTGCTTTGGCTTCGTAGGCCAAGGCAGGTCAGCCCCCCCCCCCCATCAGGCCGAGCTGAATCGGGCCTGCCTTGGAAGCCCTGATCAGGCATTCTATGCACAGCCCTAATAAAGAACCCTAAATAATGAAATTTAACTGTCTTTATGTGGTATTGTGATCAGTTTATTACTGAAAGGAAGTTCTATAGAATACTGCTAGAGCTTAAGACTTTGGAATGTGAAAGATATCTTCAGTGAAAATATATTTGGGTCCATTCTGGACAGCTGGCTGTAACTGTGTCATGTATGTTGTTCAGTCATTAAGTCGTGTCTGACTCTTTGTGACCCCATGGACCATAGCACGCCAGGCCTTCCTGTCCTCTCCCGGAGTGTGCTCAAGTTCATATTCATTGCATTGGTGATGCTATCTAGCCATCTCATCCTCTGCTGTCCCCTTCTCCTTTTGCCTTCAATCCTTCCCAACATCAGGGTCTTTTCCAGTGACTTTTCTCTTCGCATTAGGTGGCCAAAATATTTTAGTTTCAGCTTCAGTAGCTGTCCTTCCAATGAGCAGTCAGGGTTGATTTCCTTTAGGATTGAGTCATATATATTATGGGTAAACATTAAAAAAAAAGCCCTAAGTGAAGGCATCTCTAAAGTCTGTCCTTAATATTGTTTGAATTCATCAGAGAAGAGCCAAATATTTCTATAATAAAGGGCCAGAACCCAAGGCAGCAAACCAGACCACATATATGAAGACTAGGGTATATAGAGAAAGGTGAAGTTTTCTATTTAAAGCTGGTTTTCTCATAATATGGCAATATCAAGGCAATATGTCTAAGGAAAATGCAGTGACTTTCATTTTACTTCTCTGAAATTGCTTTAAATGACAGAGCTAGAATCTAGGATGCTTATTCATGTGGGATCAGTATCTGATAGGTTCTGTATATAAATACCTGTCAGAAAATTCACACAATAAAAAAAGGTGTTGCATTTAGTTACTCCAAACTTTTTCTACATCCAAATAAACCTACCCTGCTCAAGGTACTAGTCAGGCTATCATCTCCTATGGCTAAGTAAAACCCAGAGACATTTTCCCCCTCATATCTGTTATGGAAGAGAGGATTAGGACAGCACCAGTTCAAGTCCAGGTCAATGGACTTTAGGGGTCCTAGAACAAGAAGGGAGCACAAGCTTTTCAAGTCTAGATGCATATTAGGCATTCCTTAGGGAATATTCTAGAAACCAGGAAGCATATTTGTCGCTGTTCAGATTGAGATTAGAATGACATTTTTACCTTCCTCACACACGTAGACCTTCTTATTTGCTTATTAGCTAATATAATATTTCTGTTCTAATTCTGTAAAAAAACACATGCGTTCATTGTAATTTGAACTAGTTTGACAGGTCCCATCCAAAAATGTTTCAGGCACAAACATTTCTAAATCACCAGGATTCAGTTAAGCACATGGGGATGTTTGAGTGGGCTCCATGACATATCTCATTTACACCATTTCTATTGTTTCTTACTCTTTCTTCATCATGGATCTCTTAGTGCTTTAAGAGTTATCAGCCTTTTCTGGAAATTTGAAACACAAGTCAAATGTGTGAAGGGCAGTGCTTTGTGACTTGAAAGGCTACCATAAAGAGACAGTTACATGGATGAAAGGAGCTCCCCAGTTGGATATGTTTAGTATGACAGTACAAACCATGAAAAAGAGGTGCTGCACTGACATAGTAGAAATGTTTGTACCTGCATGGAAGCTTTTTCATTCAAAAGTGTTTCAATATGGAACTGCCTTCATGTGGTTGAATTTCAAGAGAAAGTTATGGATCACTATGTCATGGGATAGAAGTCAACAGAAGTGGAATAACAGCTGAGGAGAATGAAAGTGGGACTGTTCGCATGACATGTCAGCCCACCATGGGTTATTTAACCCATGGTGATGCTGCAGTGCATGTGGGGCATGTGTGGCTATCACTTTGAATATGCTTGGGGGTTGTTGTGTTGTGTGAACCCAGTGAGCTTGGGTTTATGTGAGGGTTAAACAACTGTCACATAATCCTAGAACAGACGATGAGTTATGCAAGAGTTGTTTAACCCTCTCGTAACCCATGCTTGCTAGGTTCACATTAAACCCCTGAGTGGGGGTTGCATATGCAGTCTGGGTGCCTGTGGGTTTGTTGTCAGTTATTTAACCCATGACAAGCCATGGCATGTCATCTGAATCAGGTCAGTGTTTCTGGGAGACTTGACTACAAAAAATAGTACTATTAAACATTAAAATTTGGTCCCATTTGCACAGGTTCCTACAGGTGTATATGGAAGCACAAACCAAAATGTAATTCCAAATATCCTCAATATAGTGATTTATATTAACAAGTAGCGAACATATTTCAGTTTTAATTTCATCCTTAAACTCATTATACATCAGAGATTTGTCTGCAATCATTATACAGGAAAAATATCCATTGTGAACAAGATTGCTCCAACTAAACATAGCCACTTCATATACAGAAAAATGAATGTCAGATATAATTTGTGTTCAGATGGGAAATTGGAACTGGTAGGCAATATTTTCCTACCATTTCTTGTATTTCAGAGCCACATAGATCTAATTGTAGAACTCTACAATTCCAGTCTTAATAAAAGTATCCCCAGTGGTCATGTTAATTTTTGCTTCACAGAAAGAAAAACAGAGAGGCAATACTACTAAGTTGTAATTTGCTTATAGAGGCAGCCACCAGGCTGTTAAATCTAACAGACAAGCTCATTTGAAGACTAGAATTTTAGTGATTATTTGTGCAGCCTTCATTAAATCTCTGTGCCCAGAAAATCCAGAGGTTTCTAATCTTTTCTATAAAACACACCAGACTAGAGCAATTATCTCCTATATAAAAATAGGTATCTTTTTATTATCTAGAACATATCTATTTATATATCTGAGACATAAAGCCAAAAGCCACGTTCTGCAACCTATCATCTAAGTAAACAATTGTTAAATGAATCATAGATTTCTTTGGAGTAGTAATGTAATTCAGAGATTATCATGAAAGGAATTATGTGTAAGGATTATGCCCTAAATTAAAGATTGGAATTATTGTCTCATTTTACTTCTTCATGTTTCTTTTCATACGCTACTAACTTAGGATATAATTGCATGTATGATATTAAATAGTACTAGTTTGATCCAGTCCAGTGAAGTAAAGTACTTCACTTTTTTCCTGTCTGCACTATCAATCCAGGTTACTTTCCTACTGAGTATAGTATAGAGATTACTTGAAATCTGAAGTGACTGTGTCAGGAACTGGCAATGCTCTGTTCCATAAGCTGAAGGGAAAATTGGCAAAACAGTGTGCCCACACTCCTTTTTGCCCTTCCCTTTCTGTGGTCTTTCCTGTTGGCAACTAGGTAGAAATCTTTTTCTCTAGCTGCCTCCACCAAACCACCCTTAAAATTCTCTCTGGGTATCAGGTATCTGCTTCAGGCCGTGTAAGCATTGTTACCCATGTGGAGTGGGTAACTCAAAAGAAAAGGGACCACAGGGTTTCAAATAACAAAATTTAACCTAAGCAGACTGTGTATCTATTTTATCCAGGTCCCTTATCGAAGCAAAATCTCACTGTCGTTCATTCAGCTCCATCAATCAGTTCTCCACTTCTAGCAGCTTGGACTCTTTCCTCTAGGACTTTGGGCTTATTTCCTGCTTGCCTGCCTTGCCTTCCCTCCCTCCCTCTGCCTTTCTGCCTAGGCTTTTATCTCTTAAAATATTCATTCTTGTCCAATGCAAATCAGGACAGTAGTTTTCTTGTTCATTTTTGCATGCTAAACTTCGGTTCCCTGAGTGTAAAGCTTTTCTCTCTCCATTTGACCTTCTGTTGCACCTCATATTTTCATGGCTTCCTGAGCAAGATTTCCTGAGCTCTACATTCTGATTAAACTTTTGACCATTAAATGTTTAACCCTTTGGCTGAAGGTAACACACACACACACACACACACACACAGATTTAACCCCCAAATATCCTAAAACCATCTAAATACAAAAATGGAGGACAGTGCTGTTCCTTCACAGGCTGCTAAACTATTGCTGTTTGAGGGTACAGGTGCAAATTCACCTATAATATTTCTGACATGATCAAATAAACTGTGGTACCATTGCAGCATTCATGTACATGACAATTTAAAAGAGTCTTATGCTGATAAAAAAATCTAGTTACTCTTCAAAAGAAATTGTAAGGACTATATCTGAATCTAATTAAGTATCGGTGAAATAAGGATGTTGAGATGGGCCTCCTGGGAAACTTGTCTTTTGCATCTATGATAAATACATGATTATAAGGACAAATTATATGAGCAGCAATAATTCCCCTGTAATGTGATCATTAAAAGCCTTTGCAACTGCTATACATCAATATTAATTGGGAACAGATGATCACTTTAGCGACATGTTCAAGTAATTATCCATATTTCACTATGTCATGAATACCGGAATAGACCTAATGAAGTGATTATTTTTTCACCAGGACTATTTCTCCAATGATCCTAATACAGTTATTTATTTAAAAATCAGACTAGAAAAAATACCAGTAATAAGATGCAAAGATATTCTATGTATTTAAGACATCTAACCCAAGGGCTAACCTTTAAGTCCTTTTTAATTTAATAGTTATCTCCATCTGTCTGTCTATCTAGCTATTGACTGGGTTGCAATTCAGAAATTATACAGTAATAATCATGCTCCACAAATTAGTTAAACTAGAGAACTTGCAGTCCTGATAAATAAATACCTTATATATATGTAGTTAGAAGAAGAGTATTGATTTCAGAGGATTCTCATTCTACATAAAACCTAAATGCTAAGGAATTTGGACATTACTGACTTGTGAATCGCAACTTATACTACATCAAAATTTAAAAGTGGTCCAATATAAGCTATCTAAATATCGCAACATTACTTTCCAACTATAAGGTAAAAACTTCATCCCATTGAAACAGTGCCAGGATGTTCTGTGATTTTAATATAGCTAGATATTCATAATTCTAGTTCCATGAGAGGTTTGTTCTATACCAGTAACCAAAAACTTGAAGTGTTTATACAAAAGAAGCATCATATTACTGTAAGACAAGTGTAGGAACTTTAGACTGATCAATTATTACTGAAGACATATACTTTCAGAGCAATTCTTCCTGACGAAATCCTATGTTGACAGAAAAGACATGTGGGACTGTAGTGACACACTTGCCTCAAGTTAAGAGAGGCTACCCTCATAGGGACTTTTATGTTAGTAGACAACTTGAGCATAATGGTAAGATATGGGCAGACAGCTCTGGAAAAGGCGGGGTAGAGCTTACTACCTAAATCTATTTCTCCTTAACATCTTTATCCAAGGAAGGTATGACTCCTCTGAATGACTGCCTGAAGTCGATAATGTGCTGGATGAGGAGAACAAGCTGAAGTTGAATCCAGGCAAGATAGAGGTACTCATCGTGAAGGGTCCTAATTCAGGTTTTGAGGTATGTCAACCAGTTCTGGATGGGGTTGTACTCCCCCTGAAGGAGCAACTTTGTAGCTTGGGGGTGCTTCTTGACCTGACCCTGCACCTGGCAACCCAGGTGGAGGCAATGGTGAGAAGTGCCTGTTACCAACTTCAGCTGATTTGCCAGCTATGCAAATTTCTGGAACATGTGGACCTGGTAACAGTGGTGCATGTGCTGGTAACCTCTAGGCTTGATTTTAGTTATATGTTGTGTGTATATATTGTCCATATGTTTTTATGTACATGGTTTTTAAACTTTGCATATTGTATTTTAATGTTTTAATTTTGTAAACTGCCCAGAGAGCTTTGGCTATAGGGTGGTATAGAAATAATAATAATAATAATAATAATAATAATAATAATAATAATAAATAATAATAATATCATCATCTCAGTGTTGGTGCTTATATCCATGGCTATTGTTGTACTTCTGCTGGGAGTGCACAAAAGCACAACAATGGTATGATGGTGTTGGTTCTTTTGAAATAGTGACAACCAATGTAATGTGACCTGCTAAATTAGGAAATATTTTCTTTCAACTTAATATCCAAAACACTAATTCATTTTGGCCCTACTCCAGGTATATTTGTGTGCAATATAATGTGAGGGACTAGTTGACAGGATGACAGGAGAGTATAAGGACTTGCTCAGCCCCCTCTGCCCTGAACATTTCAGCCAAACCATGTATTGCAGATGGAGATAATGATGGATGAACTGAATACAGGTATGTATCACAGTGCAGATTTCACCTGGATGTGCATCTATGTCTTGTCCTGTCTCCATGTCTGCTTCTTCCCAACCTAGAAAGAGGATCTGTGTGTGAAGATTTCTGTTTTCTGTTCTGAGATATATTCAAAATGAATTCAGGCGAAAACTTGACAAATAAAATGAATGCATTTTACTTACACCAATAAAATAGTGTTAATAAATGAAGACTACCAAATCTTAAATACATATATGGAAATAAGTCACCCTGATTACAGTGGAACATACGTTGTTGTTGTTCAGTCATTAAGTCGTGTCCGACTCTTCTTGACCCCATGGACCATAGCACACCAGGCCTTCCTGTCCTCCGCTCTCTCCCACAGCGTGCTCAAGTTCATATTCATTGCATCGGTGATGCTATCTAGCCATCTCATCTTCTGCTGTCCCCTTCTCCTTTTGCCTTCAATCTTTCCCAGCATCAGGGTCTTTTCCAGGGAGTTTTCTCTTTGCATTAGGTGGCCAAAATATTTGAGCTTCAGTTTCAGTATCTGTCCTTCCAATGAGCACTCGGGGTTGATTTCCTTTAGGATTGACTGATTTGACCTCCTTGCAGTCCAGGGGACTTGTAAGAGTCTTCCCCAGCACCACAGTTCGAAAGCATCAATTCTTCGGCGCTCAGCCTTCCTTATAGTCCAGCTCTCACAGTCACAGCCATACATTGCTACTGGGAAAGCTATAGCTTTGATTGTCCGGACCTTTGTTGGCAAGGTGATGTCTCTGCTTCTTACTATGCTGTCTAGGTGTGCCATAGCTTTCCTCCCAAGGAG
The DNA here is from genome assembly GCF_057233095.1 of Heloderma suspectum. Lineage (NCBI taxonomy): Eukaryota > Metazoa > Chordata > Lepidosauria > Squamata > Helodermatidae > Heloderma > Heloderma suspectum. The sequence continues at coordinate 70,839,149 of NC_139460.1, read as the reverse complement.
CAAGCGTCTTTTGATTTCATGGCTACAGTCACCATCTGCGGTAATCTTGGAGCCCAAGAAAATAAAATCTGTCACTGCTTCCATTTCTTCCCCTTCTCTATGCCAGGAAGTGATGGGGCCAGATGCCATGATCTTAGTTTTGTTAATGTTGAGTTTCAAACCAGCTTTTGCATGCTCCTCTTTCACCCTCAACAAGAGGCTGTTTAGATCGTCTTCACTTTCTGCCATAAGGGTGGTATCATCTGCATATCTGAGGTTGTTGAGAATTCTCCTGGCAATCATAATTCTGACCTGTGATTAGGGATGGCAGAGAATTCCACCATGGATCTCAGTGAGGCTGAATGCCAGTGCATTCGGCCCCCCGAAATCTGTGGCGGAACGGCCTGCCACCCCCCGCGGATCCCCCCTGGGACGAGACTCACCTGGGGCGGATCTTCCGGGCGGTGGCAGCTCCGCCGGCAGCTTTGGCGGCTGCAGTGGCTGGTCTTCTGACTGGCTGCGGCCTCTGCCATTTCCACTCTTGTTCTTGTAAAAAAAAAAAGACGTGTTAGGCTACGTAAAGATTTACGTAGCCTATCATGGCTAGGTTTTAAAAAAACACACATGAGGTGAGAGGCTACATAAATCTTTATGTAGCCTATCACGGCTGGGTGGGTTAAAAAAACCCAAAACAACCGCGTACGCAAATGGCGGCAGCTACGGCCGCCGCCATTTGCGTTCCTTATTTTTGCCCATCTTAGTCTACGTAAATATTTACGTAGGCTATGACAGCGAAAATAAAGGGGAACGCCAATAGCATAGCGGGCGCTATTTGTGTCCCTTTTTGATTCCCCGTTTTAGCCTACATAAAGATTTTTAACCCAGAGCCCTCCGCGGCCGGAAATCCGGCTGTGGACAGCGCTGGCCTGGTTGGGGCTGGCCGGCTGCTCCGCGGAGCTGCCGCAGAACACAACCAGCTGCGGAGGATTCCCGGGGGGAGGAACGGAGCGCCTACCCCCCATCCAGGATTCCGGGGGGAGGGATGGAATGACTCCCTCCCCACCATCAACATAATCCGCGAAAGGTAAGTGACTTTCATACATCCCTACCTGTGATTCATCCAACCCAGCGTTTCTCATGATGTACTCGGCATATAAATTAAATAACCAGGGTGACAATATGCAGCCTTGTCGTACTCCTTTCCCAATTTGGAACCAATCGGTTGTTCCATATCTGGTTCTTACTGTTGCTTCTTGACCCTCATACAGGTTTCTCAGGAGACAGGAAAGGTGGTCTGGTACTCGTCGCATCTCTTTCAGAATTTGCCACAGTTTGTTGTGATCCACACAATCAAAGGCTTTAGTGTAGCTTTAGTGTAATGGAGCAGAAATAGATGTTTTTCTGGAATTCTCTTGCTTTCTCCATGATCCAGCGAATGTTGGCGATTTGATCTCTAGTTCCTCTGCCTCTTCAAAACCCAGCTTGTACTTCTGGTAGTTCTCGGTTCACATACTAGTGAAGCCTAGCTTGTAGGATTTTGAACATAACCTTGCTGGCATGTGAAATGAGTGCAATTGTACAGTACTTTGAACAATCTTTGGCATTGCCCTTCTTTGGAATTGGAATGTAAACTGACCTTTTCCAGTCTTGTGGCCACTGTTGTGTGTTCCAAATTTGTTGGCATATTGAGTGCAGCACTTTAACAGCATCATCTTTTAGGATTTTAAATAGTTCAGCTGAAATACTGTCATCTCTGCTAGCTTTGTTGTTAGTAATGCTTCCTAAGGCCCACTTGACTACACTCTTGAGGATGTCCAGCTCAAGTTCAGTGACCGCACTATCATGGCTATTAGGGACATTCAGATCTTTCCTGTATAGTTCTTCTGTGTATTCTTTCCACCTCTTCTTAATCTCCTCCGCTTCTGTTAGGTCCCTGCCTTCTTCGTCCTTTATCATGCCCGTCTTTGCACAAAACGTTCCCTTGATACCTCCGATTTCCTTAAAAAGATCTCTAGTCTTTCCCATTCTATTTTTTTCCTCTATTTCTTTCCATTGTTCTTTTAAGAAAGCCTTGTTGTCTCTCAGTGCTATTTTCTGGAACTCTGCATTCAGTTGGATATATCATCCCCTTTCTCCCTTCCTGTTCGCTTTCCTTCTTTCCTCAGCTACTAGTAAAGCCTCATCAGACAGCCACTTTGCTTTCTTCAATTTATTTTTCTTTGGGATGGATTGAGTTGCTGCCTCCTGAACAATGTTACGGACCTCCGTCCATAGTTCCTCAGGCACTCTGTCTATCAGGTCTAATCCCTTAAATCTATTCCTCACCTCCACTGTATATTCATAAGGGATATGATTTAGGTCATACCTGAATGGTTTAGTTGTTTTTCCTACGTTCTCCAATTTAAGCCAAAATTTTGCAACAAGAAGCTCATGATCTGAGCCACAGTCAGCTCCAGGTCTTGTTTTTACTGACTGTATAGAGCTTCTCCATCTTTGGCTGCAAAGTACATAATCAATCTGGTTTCGATATTGACCATCTGGTGATGTCCATGTGTAGAGTCACGTCTTGTGCTGTTGGAAAAGAGTGTTTGCTATGATCAGTGTGTTCTCTTGGCAAAACTCTATGAGCTTTTGTCCTGCTTCATTTTGTACACCAAGGCCATGCTTGCCTGTTATCCCAGTTATTTCTGGACTTCCTGCTTTGGCATTCCAATCCCCTATGATGAAAAGGACATCTTTTTTTGGTGTTAGTTCTAGAAGGTGTTGTAGGTCTTCATAGAACCGATCAGCCTCAGCTTCTTTGGCCTCAGTGGTTGGGGATAGACTTGAATTACTGTGATGCTGAATGGTTTGCCTTGGATTCGTACTGAGATCATTCTGTCATTTTTGAGATTGTACCCCTGTACTGCTTTTCCCACCCTTTTATTGACTATGAGTGCTACTCCATTTCTTCTAAGGGATTCTTGCCCATTCTAGTAGATATGATGGTCACCTGAATTAAATTCGCCCATGCTTGTCCATTTTAGTTTGCTGATTCCCAAGATGTCAATGTTCAATCTTGCCATCTCATGTTTGACCACCTCCAGCTTACCTTGATTCATTGATCTGACATTCCAGGTTCCTAAACAATAGTGTTCTTTACAGCATCAGATTTTCTTTTCACCACCAGACACATCCACAGCTGAGTGTCTTTTTGGCTTTGTCCCAGCCACTTCACTCTTTCTGGCGGTACTTGGAAATACCCTCTGCTCTTCCCTGGTATTATATTGGACACCTTCTGACCTGAGGGTCTCATCTTCCAGCGTCATATCTTTTAGCGTTGTGGTACGCTGCATGGGGTTTTCTTGGCAAGAATACTGGAGTGGGTTGCCATTTCCTTCTCCAGTGTACCACATTTTGTCAGAACTCTCCACCATGACCTGTCCATCTTGGGTGGCCCTGCACAGCATAGCTTGTGGCTTTACTGAGTTACGCAAGCCCCTTCGCCACAACAAGGCAGTGATCCATGAAGGGGGGAACATATGTATCTCTAAGTAAAAGTGCTTAAGATTTCAATACTGGATAGTGAATCTCTACCAATTAAGCAAGATGACCAGTCACAAGACAGGAAATCAATAAATTCCTTCAGATTTCATGCTTAAAAAACATTCATTCTCTTTCAATTTCACATTATTGTTACTAGGCTGTGGTGTAGCATTTGAATGCTTTCTTAACAAATGCTTTCAAAACTATACCCAGTCACTATATCGGTCATTATAGAAATAATTTATTTAAAAGTCTTCTTTGCTTAGCAGGAAATAGATATTTCATGTTCACTACAAGTATGGACAATTCAGAGAAACCCTTGCTCAGTGCTTCCCTAAGGAGACAGTAATTTCTGTTAAAATTACCTCTTTTTTTGGTTCTGTTTCATATGCAGAAGAACCTTCTCTACTAGGTCCTATGCTGGGCCAGTTTGTCTGCTGAGATTTCCCCATAGATAACTTGGCCTTCTTTTGCAAATCATACCCTAATTCAAAATGCAAGAAGTGCTACTCTTCCAGTTTCTACACCCCAGGGGATTCCTACAGTGAGTTTTTCAGCAAGACATGAGTTGATCCTTACATTTATTTATTCATATAAAGGTGTGGAAGTAACTCTGCTTTGAAACGAAGGTTTGTGCCCTGTGATTCCCCATCACAATTTTATTTCAGAAAGCAACTGAATTTTTATTTTTGTATTATTATATTTTATTCTCAGTCTCCCCAATTACACACACTGGAGCAATCTTTTAGTAGATACTTTATATTATACTGGTCTTTCATACTCATTTCTTCTTACTGTTCATCGTTTTACTATTTGTTTTGCAATGTATAATCATGTGCTTTTAATGTTTTCATCTATTTATAGACATAATTATTTTTTATATTCCAGCCTAACCAATGCTCAAGATGCAAAACTTAACTAAAGAAGTGTTTTTAAAAAACTCCCTAAATATATAAAATTATATAGAGTTAATTAAAATATAACCATTCTGTCAGTCTAAAATATCTTATGCTATCTCAGGAGATAAATGTGTACCCTACCAGTGAGTTATGAAACACCATCACCATCACTGACTCCCTTTTGAGTGTATGCGCAGTACCAAACCTAGGTTTGTCTCTGTGTAAAGCCTGAAAGGAGGCTGCTTTTATTCATGCAGTGAGCTAAAAAGGACAGAACAGACAACCCCCATGAGGACCATCCTTTGTCAAACCTTCCCACCTTGCTGTACAACTGTATGGACTGTCTCATGCCTGTTTCATTGCAATCACATTTGTGCAATTGCTTTCCTGATATAACATGGAAATCCATCATCTATAGTCAAGGCATTCTAAAATGTGAATCTACAAACTCATAGGCCTGGATGCTACCATTTCAAAAAGCAATCCCAGAAACAAGCAGAAATCTTTGTTTCTGGATCAAGACAAGTCAGTGGAGCTTCCTTCTGCAAGGTCCACTGACCTGCCCCCTTCCAGAAATGAGTGTTTCTTTCAATTCAGATTGCTGTTAGAACCATTAGCTCCCCATTGTGGTCCTGGTTGGTCCTGCTGGTGCTCAGGCAGACTTGGATTCTGCCCTATGTGTTTGGACTTTTAAATTGAGTGTATCTGGGTCAACTGTCCCTCCCTTCCCAACTGAGAAGCAGCTATTTGCCATTTGAGTAAAAACATAGTACTTTCGTCTGCTCTGTGGGGACCCCCCATAGACCCACATTGCTTGTTACACATACTAGCTGCATGTGGGTGCAAACAAGGACAATTGGCAACAACATGGGACTATCATGGAACTCTGCCAAATATACAGATGGGGCAGAATCAGTAGGTATGTGATGCTGAGAATGGGGCCAGTGAACACAGACCTGCTCAACCTCTCTATACATTCATTGAACATGTGTAACCAGGGATGTATGAGAATTTTGGTTTTGCTTGCAAAACATGCAAGCATGCTCCATTCAAAGCCCTGAACATGAGCGTTAGCATTTGTCTGCCAAAAATATTCACAAATTGTTGAAAACGTGCTTGCGTTCAGCTTGCTCCTGATTTCTTCTGTTGACTGAATCAGCCCTGCTTTAGCTTATGGAGGACATTTTCTCAAAGTAGGGCATTTACACAAATTTGGGGAGATTTGCACAAATTTCCCATTTGATCGCTGCTCAATTTGCGCAACTTCCCCATTTGTGCAAAGTGAGCAGCGATCACAAACACAAATGGGAATTGGGCATGAGATGAGCGAGTGGCGAGATGATGTTTGGAGAATCCTGGCGATCTCGAACATCATTTGTTTGCCCATCCCTATGTGTAACAGAGATGTCTGTTTTTAGATGTCTGCTAAAAACAGTCATCACCATATCTAGTAAAGATATCTAGTAAATATCTCTCAAAAGTGGAAGAATATTGTTTGTATATTTCCCCCACCTAGTAAATATTAACTACAATATCTAGTAAAGATTAACTTTGCAAACATCGTTTAGATGTTATGTGTTATGGAAGTTAATCCATGCTTCTGTTATGTGTTATGGAAGTTAATCCATGCTGTGTTAAGGAAGTTAATCCATGCTTCTGTTCCAGTTGCATAATCTATGTGCATATTGCTACATACTCCCCACTTCCCTGAGTGGCGAGATGTTCCTAGGGCCAATGCTTACGTGGTTTAGTTTACTTTAAGGAGAAATTGTTGGTGACTTAAAATACTTGCAGATGAGGCTTTTATTGTGCAATTGCCCAGCTTTATTGAGGGAATTTTGCATGGGGGATGGAGATGGGGCCCTGATGATATAAGGAGGGCTCTAAGCAGGAACCTATGGGGAAGGAAGACATAAAGTTGGGGCTAACAATGGTAGGGATGTTGGAGAAATCCACCACGGACTCCAGTGAGTCCGTGGCAGAATGGTCTCCCCCCCGCCACCCCCTGAAATCCCCCCCTGGGGTGGACCTACCTGGCAGCGGATGTGGCAGCGGTGGCAGAAGATGTGGCGGTGAATGTGGTGGTGGTGCCGGCTTGACTTCTGGCCGCTGCCAGGCTGCTGCGGCCACAAATGGCGCCCATTGTAGCGGCTGCCATTTGCGTGCCTGCATTAGGCCATGGTAGGCTACGTAAATACATGGTAGGCTACATAAATACTAGCAAAGAGCAGGGGTGCAAATGGCGGCTGCTATGCTGCTAGGCCAGCCGCCATTTGCGTCCCTACCAAGCTGTGATAGGCTACGTAAGTATTTACGTAGCCTATCACGGCAAAAGGCAGGGATGCAAATGGCGTAGCGGCCGCCATTTGCATCCCTGCCTCTTGCCATTATAGGCTACTTACTAGCCTATCGTAGCCTATCACAGCTTGGCAGGGACGCAAATGGCGGCTGGTGTAGCGGCCGCCATTTGCAGCTGCAGCATCCTGGCAGCGACCAGAAGTCTGGCTGAAGCCGGCCCCGGCCAGTGGCTCCACAGAGTCACCATGGAACGGAGATGGCCAGGAAAGGGTTCCAGAGGAGGGATGGAGCGCCTCCCCGCCACCGGAAGCCCAACAATGGACAGAGGTAAGTGATTCGTACACCTCTAAACAATGGACCAAGGCTTATGCACCGCAATGGAGAGATCAGCTCCAATAGCGCCCAATAATAGTCTTCACAAACATCTAGGAAGAAAGCCACACTATGAAGCACATTTGATGTCTATATACTAATGCCCAGAGTATGGGAAACAAACAGAATGAACTTGAACTCTTAATACAGGAGGGAAATTATGACTTGATAGGTGTAACTGAGACTTGGTGGGATGACTCTCATGACTGGAATACAGCAGTTGAAGGATATAACTCGTTCAAAAAGAACAGGAGGAACAGAAAGGGAGGTGGGGTTGTGCTATATGTGAAAAATACATATATTTGCACAGAAATACAGAAGGATGAGCATGGTAGCCCTATTGAGAGCATCTGGGTTAAAATAAATGGAGCAAAGAATAAAAGTAACATGGTGGTTGGAGTCTACTACCAGCCACCCATTCAAGGAGAAGATGAGGATGGATCTTTTGAAAAGCAAATTGTCAATGTTTCAAGGAAGCATGATGTAGTAGTAATGGGGGACTTCAATTTCCTCGTTATTTGTTGGGAGACAAATTCTACAAAACATGGCCCCGTCAAGAAATTCCTGACTTGTGTTGCAGATAACTTCCTCCTACAGAAAGTAGAGGAAGGAACTAGAGGATCGGCTGTCTTTGACTTGATCCTAACCAACCGAGATGACTTAGTGGATAAAGTAGCAGTTACAGGAACTCTGGGGGAAAGCGACCATGTTATACTTGACTTCTTGGTTCTAAGGGAAGCAAAAGCCAAACACGTACCCTGGATTTTAGGAAAGATGATTTTAATAAACTCAGAACAATGACAAGTAAGATCCCATGGCAAGCGACTCTAATGAGAAAAGGAGTCCAAGATGGGTGGGAGTTTTAAAAAAAGGAAATTCTCCAGGCACAATTACAAACAATTCCAACAAGAAAACAAGGTGGAAGACAACAGAAGTAGGGGTGGACGAAAGTCACTTACCTTTTCTCGCAGCTTGTTCGCGGTGGGGGGGAGCGCTTCGCTGCTCCCTCCGCGAAGTTCAGGCTGGGGGGGAGGCTTCCCGCCTCGCCCGGCCGAAATTCAGGCTGGGGGGCAGGCTTCCCGCCTCGCCCGGCCGCGAACACGAACACGAACACAAAAAACACGCCCCCTGATAGGCTACGTGACGATTCACGTAGCCTATCACGGCTAGAACTGCAAAGTCAGCCGTGATAGGCTACGTCAATCGTCACGTAGCCTATCACGGGTGACTTTAAAAAAAAAATAAAAAAAGCGCGTACGCGAATGTCGGCCCCCATAGGGAGCCGCCATTCGCGTTCCTTATTTAGTTGCTGTAGTCTACGTAAATGTTTACGTAGACTACGGCGAAAATAAGGGCAGTGCAAATAGCGTTGCCCTTATTTTCGCCGTAGTCTACGTAAACATTTACGTAGACTACAGCGACCAAATAAGGAACGGGAATGGCGGCTCCCTATGGGGGCCGCCATTATCCGTACACACTTTTTTTTTTTTAAGTCACCCGTGATAGGCTACGTGACGATTCACGTAGCCTATCACGGCTGACTTTGCAAATCTAGCCATGAGAGGCTACGTGAATCGTCACGTAGCCTATCAGGGGACTTTTTTTTTTTTCTTTTATTGCAATGGCGGGGGTGGCAGCCGGTCGAAAGACCGGCTGCCGCTCCCGCCCCGCTCGAACACCCTACGAACCGCCAGCCGGACCCGCCGCCGGGAGGGACATTCAGGGAAGGTAAGTCCCATCCCGGGGGGGGGGGTGCGGGGTGCGGGGGGGTGCGGAGGATTTCTCCCCGAAACTTGTTCGGGGGGCCAAACATGTTGGCGCTCGGCCCCCCGAAGTTTCGGGGAGAAATTCTCCGCCATCCCTAAACAGAAGAAGCCAATGTGGCTTCACAAAAAGCTTAGAGATGACCTGAAAACAAAAAAGTACACATATAGGAAGTGGAAAGAAGGCCAAGCAGCAAAGAAAGAGTACAGGCAGGTAGCACAGAATTGCAGGGATGGCGGCAGGAAGGCTAAAGCTGAGAACGAGCTGAGGTTAGCGAGGGATGCTAAAAACAACAAAAAGGCTTTCTTCAGCTACATGCTTAGTAAAAGAGAGAGGAAAGAAATGGTTGTTCAGCTATTAAATAAGAATGGCAAAATGATAACAGATGACAAAGAAAAGGCAGAAGTGCTCAATTCCTACTTTGGTTCAGTTTTCTCCCAAAAGAGGGTCTATGACACCCCCCCCCCCCCGGGCAAAGGTGAAATACAAGCTGAAGGGACAGGAGTGCAGCTTGAGATTGATGGGCATATGGAGAAGGAACACCTAATTACTTTGAATGAGTTCAAATCTCCAGGGCCAGATGAACTGCATCCTAGAGTAATAAAGGAATTGGCAGAAGAGCTCTCAGAACCACTGTCTATTATCTTTGAGATATCATGGAGGATGGGTGAAGTGCCCGATGACTGGAGGGCTAATGTTGTCCCTGTTTTCAAAGAAGGCAAAAAAGAGGAACCTGGGAACTACAGACCAGTCAGTCTGACATCAACCCCTGGGAAAATTCTGGAGCAGATGATAAAGCAATCCATCTGTAAGCACCTTGAAAACAATGCTGTGATTACTCGAAGCCAACACGGATTTGTCAAGAACAAATCCTGCCAGATGAATCTGATCTCATTTTTTGATCAGGTCACCTCCCTTGTGGACTGTGGGAATGCTGTGGACATCGTATACCTTGACTTTAGCAAAGCTTTTGACAAAGTGCCCCATGATATCCTGATGAACAAACTAGCTCAAAGTGGGCTAGATGAAACAACAATCAGGTGGATCCACAGTTGGCTACAGAATCGGACTCAAAGAGTACTTATCAATGGGATCTTCTCAAACTGGGGAGAGGTAATGAGCAGGATACTGCAGGCCTCAGTCCTGTGCCCAGTGCTCTTCAACATTTTTATTAATGACTTGGAGGAGGAGGTGCAGGGAATGCTGATCAAATTTGCAGATGACACAAAATTGGGCAGGATAGCTAATACGTTGGAAGACAGAAACAAAATTCAAAATGATCTTGATAGACTGGAACACTGGGCAGAAAACAACAGAATGACATTTAATTGGGATAAATGCCAAGTTCTGCACCTAGGAAAAAGAAACCAAATGCACACTTACAAGATGGGGGATACTTGGCTCAACAACACTATAAACAAGAATGATCTTGGAATTGTTGTAGATTACAAGAATATGAGCCAACAATGTGATGTGGCTGCAAAAAAGGCAAATGCTCTTTTGGGCTGCATTAATAGAAGCATAGCTTCCAAATCACGGGAAGTACTAGTTCCCCTCTACTCAGCACTAGTTAGGCCTCATCTGGAGTACTGTGTCCAGTTCTGGCCACCACACTTTAAGAAGGATGAAGACAAGCTGGAGACTGTTCAGAGGAGGGCAACAAAGATGATCAGGGGACTGGAAACAAAGCCTTATGAGGAGAGACTGCAAGAACTGGGCATGTTTAGCCTTCAGAAAAGAAGACTGAGGGGAGATATAATAGTGCTCTTCAAGTACTTGAAAGGTTGTCACAGAGAGGAAGGCCAGGATCTCTTCTCAATCATCCCAGAATGCAGGACACGGAATAAAGGGCTCAAGTTACAGGAAGCCAGATTCCGGCTGAACATCAGGAAAAACGTCCTGACTGTTAGAGCAATATGACAGTGGAACCAATTACCTAGGGAGGTAGTGGGCTTTCCCACACTGGAGGCATTCAAGATGAGGCTGGACAGCCATCTGACTTGAATTCCTGCATTGAGCAGGGGGTTGGACTCGATTATTTTATAGGCTCCTTCCAACCCTACTATTCTATGATTCTATATTATTTTTTACTGGTAATCCTCTAGTATTTTCTCACCAGGTTTTCTGTCTTTTTTCTTTACACACACACACACACACACACACACACACACACAAACAGAATAGTTATCCAATGTATTTTGACGGCTAGCAGTAGGAGCTGTCCATCTGGAAGTATTCTTAAAGCATTTGTGTAATATTTGGCTGTATTTACAAATATACAAGTTGAATAAAATGAGACAAAAGCAGTGCAGCTCCTCCACAAAGAGCAAAACTGCTGCCCCACATCAGATCCCCAGAGAGAGGCCATTCCAAGATGCTTTTAACCTTCCAGAGCTTTAAGCACACTCTTTTTCTTTTTCTCTTTCTTGGTTTGTGTATGTTCCAGAAATGCTTTTCTTCTTCCTGACAGATAAACCTTATTCAACTCCGGGAAGGGAAAGAGGATGAGTTACCTTCACCCAAATGACTTTCACCTCCCAGAGATGTCTCCTCTCCAGCTATGTGGTTGGCCAGTAGGATGCAGGTTATCAGGGAAGTTTAAGCATTTATTCCACCTCCATTAATCCTTTTCTGTCCAGAGACTCCTTCACAGCAATCAGACAGTAATCCTATAACAGTATTTATTATTTTGGCTAACTGGCTGTTTCAGATATAACACCTACAGTTTATTCTGCATTGACTCCACCTCCCTGCATGAGTTGTGAATTATTAAATCATTTTCTGGCATAATCTTTAACAGCATGGAAATTCATTTCTCATGAAAATTATCAAGACTTAAGCAAGCCTTCTACAACTTGGTGCCTTCCAGATATTTTGGACTCCCATCATCCCCAGCCAGCATGGCCAATGGTCAGGAATGCTGGGAATTGCAGTCCAAAACATCTGGAGGGCACCAGGTTGGGAAAGGGTGAGTTAAGCCATATTGGTAACCATACATTATGGTTATAGTTGGGCAAGCTCATCCATCAGAATTCAGTTGAATAATCCCCCCCCCCAATTTTGGGGAGGATTATTCAATTTAAATTGAAAAGTCCAGAAAATTTCAAAACAGAGCACCTACCAGAATCTGTGAGGTCCCTTGTCATGCAAGGCTCCCTAGATGTTCCCAGAAATCTCTAAATGCTAGCCCATGCCTGGGTTTGAACTTTCTTGCTCAATATTTGGAGATCAGGCATTCTCCACTGTTTCCACTACCTGTATTTAGTCCATCACAAACTGCAGATAATCTGATTTGTATGTAAGAAAAGCAATGGATAATCCCACACATGACTTACAGTTCTTATGACCAGAATGACTGAGATGCTCCTGCCCATGCACACAGGAGCATAGACCATTGGGATTTGCTACCAATTGCATAGCAATGATTTGGCCCTCTCCTTTTCTTAGATGATCTGACAGAATCAATGGAGAAGGCCAAAACAGGCAGTCTATGAAGAAATGCCATGTATATAACCATTTACGTGGTGTAACGTTCTATAAATACTCTGTGTGGCCTTTGAGAGGCTATAATATACCTGTGTAGACATAAGGCTTAGTGTTGTTACTGGGTTTAACACAGAAGGCCTGTTTTAGTAGTACCTGTTTGGTGACATTCTGAAGGGGGAGAGAGAGACAATTGCTTATAACATTTTTAGATGGGGCTTGGATCAGGTTAATTCAATTTTGATTGACTGGGGAATCTAGCTAGATGGGAAAGAGCAATTGAGAAATGCCAGTTGACAGTTACGGAGTTGACATTTAGGGATTGAGTTAGTTGGGACATTCTGGGAAACACATATAGCCACCTTGAGTTCCACAATGGAAGAAAGGTGGGATATAAATGTAATAAATAAATACTAAAAAGAAGGACACCAAACGGCTATTGAAATGATTTTAGGGACCATCTTCAAATCAAAACACCTGCAACAGATAAGCTGTTTTCCATAGAAAACAACTCGAAATCAAAATACTTCTTTACAGTGGGTTCTAGGGAGTGTGAAGAAATGCCTGTATATAATTGTTGGTGTCACAAAGTATTTACTTTGTATGGCCTCTGTGAGGCTACAGTGTATCTGTGTAGGCCTGAGCCCTTGTTTTGTTATTGTCAAGGGCCTGTGTGATATTCCAAAGTGGGAGAGAGAGACAATCTCTTTAAATATTGTTAGATGGGGCCTGGATCAGGTAAATTCAATTCTGATTGGCTGGAGATTCTAGCTAGGTGGAAAAGAGCAGTTGGGAAAGGACAATTAGCATTAGTCAGTCTGTGGTAGCCAGTGAGGAAGAAGGTCTGCTGCTTGGTATTTTAGAAGGACTAGGAGAAAACTAAGGAGAAAGAGAATAGCTTAGGCCTGAATATTAAGCTATCCCTTCTCTATGGGATAACTATACGTGGCTGGTGAAGATCAGGTGTAGGGTGGCTGTGTTGTGTCAGGAGGCTACTCTAAGATCTTGCCAGAAGAAGGTTATACAAGAAGGCAGTAAAAACCCAGATAAATTGTCCAAGGATTATTCTATGAGAATTGGTGGCAGCGGAAAATGGTCAGCTTGTGGAACTCTGAGTTACAATGGCAGAGAGTTCCTTAGGCCCTGAAATGTAAGCATTTGCTATAAATAAGAAACCCCATAGGTGGGATTGCCAAGAGAAAGGGCAGTTTCCCCATAGGTGGTAGCAGTGCTGGGGAGAGGAAACCCCCCTTAGCCTCTAAGTCAGAATCCCCACTAAATGTGGCACCAAGGAGCTTCAGGTGGCCTCGGAGAGCTGGGCCACTGGTCTTGGGAAAGGAGTGTAGGTGGAAGGGGACTGCCTGTCACCCATAGCACACCACATGTTTGTGAGTATCCAGGGCTAACTTATTTGTAGATGACCAGATTTTGGGTCAGGGTTTTGTACGTAGCAAAGCAACTCCCTCACCGCAGTCTGTTGAAAGTCAGCCCTCAACACAAGCTTTGTCTGTTCTCCAGAGGCACCCCTCATGGGAAGGAATCCACCCACTCCCCCATGACCAGGCCTCTGGGAAATCATGGCCATGCCAGGTGAACAAACCTGGACTCACTGTGGCAATCAAGCCTGATGAGTAGACCTGGTCACTCGGTGGCTGGTGGGTAAGGTGAATAGACCTGGGGCCTGTCTTCATGAGCAATTTACTCCAGTGCTCCTACATCTCAGAGATATTTGGGTCACATGTCACAACTGCCACTTCACAGCAACAGCATGGTTTCCTGCTGAAAATAGGCATTTTTGTAAAGGCGTTTCGCACCAGATTTTCTGCTTGCTGTGGTTTTAATGCAGTTCATGCAGAATGTGCCCCAATTCCCAAAATAAATTTGGCTCAGTATGGTGGGCATGCCTAGTGGTGTGTTTGCATCTTACATCACCACTGTGAGACGTCCCTTTGTTTTTGTTCCCCCACCCCACACCTCACTCACTCACTCCCAACTGTGCCAATGTTAATGCTTTGTTTTCCCCCGAATGAGCCTGTGGTTTGGGATGACTGCTGTTCCTTTGAAATCTCCACTTCTGCCCTGAAAAAAAACCAAGCTAAACATGTCTACTCAGAAGTAATTCCCATTGACTTACACTGCACTTACTCAACATGGAGCTGAGAGGGGTGGGGAAGGCTATTGTCTGGAATCTGTGCCAATCGGGAGGCGCGGAGCTTCGCTAAAGGCTTAATGACTTTAAAAGGTGCTTTGTTTTTCCTGAACTGAGTCTGCGCTTTGGGATGACTTCTGTTCTTTTGAAATCTCCACTTCTGCTCTGAGAACAGCCCAGTAAACATGTCAACTTGGAAATAATTCTCATTGACTTACACCGAGGTTCTACCCCTTCGCAGCAACGGAGGTAAGGGCGGGGGGGGGGGGTAAGAAGAAAAGGGCTGGGCTGCTGAATCCTCCTCCACCTTCCAGGGAAGGGCCTCTGTGGAGCCTGGGGTACTGCTGTAGGGGGTAGGGGCACTGTAGATCCTCTATTGCGCCATCTGCTCTCAACCTCCATGGCCCCGCTGCTGTTGCTGAGCTCGCTGCTGGGAGCTGCTGGAAAGAGGAAGGTGCATGCAGGTGTGCACACACACACACACTCCCTTGATCTGGGCATTGACTTTCACTGCGCTTAAGAGCAGGGCTGAGAGAAGAGAGTGGGGGAGCTTGTTGATGCTGCGAGGCCCCACCTGTCTGCCGTGCAGAAGCGGTTCTTTTGTGTGTGTGGATACCCTGCTGTAATTGGCTGTGTCTGCCATAGAAAGAGCAAATCCAGTTTCCTGTCAATGCGATTTAAATCAGAATCGTGCTGGAATATGTCTCTATTTAGAACATTTCTACTTGAGTGATTTATTGCACACTCATGAGTGGCCACTCATGGAAGTTTGCAGGTCCTTTATGTGATGTCGTCAACCTCCAGAATGTCTCCTGTGCTTTCCCCCCTTTATCCCGCTTCCAAAAAGATCGGAAATAAAGCGACAAGGGAAGGTAATCCGTTTTATTGTCTGTGTGTAATGATGGCAAAGCACCATTATCACAGCGTCATCTAGTGGCTGTAAAATGAAACATAGAAACATGTAGAACTTGCCGAGAAACTTTCCTCCATTCAAACCACATGTCTGCATGTGTAAAGGAACTGGTCGTAATCCCACAAAGAATCCAGAAGCAGAAAGCCTCAATAAGGATGCAGGATTTCAGCCCTGTGTGATGGACCTCTTAGATGGCCTCCTGGCCTCTGGAATTCTTATTGCCCAGATCTGAAACCCTGCTCCCACCCCTTCAGTCTTTAATTCTCTCTCCCAACTCTCAGGCACCCCCACCTCCAAACCTCCACCCCACTTTCAAGACAGAACTCTGCCATAAATCACTCTGTACTTGCACCACTCAATCAGAGTTTAAATTAACAGAGGCAAAGCTTAACTCATGGGCTCCCCCAGTCTGGGGGCCTCAATTGCAGGAGGTCTTGTGGTCCATTCTCGGCCTTCTCATACACTCCATGGAATTTTTTTAGTGGGTGCTTTTAGTGGGGTGGGGCCACTGCTCAGTGGCAAAGTGTCTGCTTTACATGCAGTAAGTCAGCTGTGGAAGAACCACCTCCCCACCTCTTAAAAAAAAAAAAAAGCGCGTACGCAAATGGCGGACCCCATAGGGAGCCACCATTCGCGTTCCTTATTTGGTCGCCATAGTCTATGTAAATCTTTACGTAGACTACAGCGACCAAATAAGGAACAGGAATGGCGGCTCCCTATGGGGGCCACCATTATCCGTACGCACTTTTTTTTTTTTTTAAAGTCACCCGTGATAGGCTATGTGACGATTTACGTAGCCTTTCACGGCTGACTTTGCAAATCTAGCCGTGATAGGCTACGTTAATCATCACGTAGCCTATCACGGGGGCGTTTTTGTTTTTTTTTCTTTGATTGGAATGGTGGCAGCGGCAGCCGGTCAAAAGACCGGCTGCTGCTCCCGCCCCGGATGAACACCTGCCGAACCGCCGGCCGGACCCGCCGCCGGGAGGGACATTCGGCAAAGGTAAGTCCCGTCCCGGGGGGGGGCGCGGGGGGTGGGGGGGCGGAGAATTTCTCCCCGAAACTTGTTCGGGGGGCTGAACACGTTGGCGCTCGGCCCCCCGAAGTTTCGGGGAGAAATTCTCTGCCATCCCTACTCAAGACACTGCCAAAGAGTTAATTGAGCACTTACTCTGCCCCCCCCCCCCGCTGCTATACTGAAAAATAAATGAGCAAACAAACCGTACTGAAAATTACATCTTCTGTCTGAGGGACATCTGAAAACTAAAGTGCCTCTCTGGATATTGGAGTTTTACATTGCATGAGTTTTGATGTTCTGTTCCTTCTCATATGTCCCTTTTCCACTCCTCTGCCCCAACTTGTCTGTCTGTTCCTGATAAGGACTCAGGATGCTGCCTTTGCTGGGTGGGCCAAAGACTTACATGGACACTGATGAGTGGTCTGCTTGCCCACTCCTGGATGGATTGAATGAAAGGTGAAGTGCAGCTTCTGGGGCTGGCTCTCATTGTTGCTGGGGTTCACAAAGGCCTGGCAATTCTCCCCTTCATGGTGATGGGATAGTTCCTTGCTGGGGTTCACCCATGCCCGGGAAAGCCTCCCCTTCATGGGGATGGCTCAGCTTAGAGCGGCATTCAATAACACCAACAAAATTGCTCACAGCTGATAGAGTTAGTACCTCCCCAAACCTCCAAGAGCCCAAATGTGATGCATGCTCCATAGAAATGCCCCCTCTTTGTGCATGGCCGTAATATTCAGGTGTCCTTCCGAACAGCCATAGGGATATATTGAACTAATAAAAGCCGCCCTGCAGGAGCCTCAAAACTAGTGAAGGGTGACAGAGGGAGTACCCTGAAAAGTACCAAGTGTCTCAGTGCCATTCGCCCTCCATAGCAATGGCCCCTCCTTGCACATGGCCACAGATGTCCTTCATAATGGCCACAGGAATGCACTGGACTTATACAAGCAGCCCCCCCCCCCAAGATCAGGCCTTTGGGGGTATTCCCTCTGTCACCCATGAGAAGTTTGGGGGCTCCTGCTGTGGGGCTGCTCATCTCAGTTCAGTGCATTCTGATGGCCATTCTGAAGGACCCCTGAATATTGAGGCCATGCAGAAGGAGGGGGCATTCCTGTGGAGCATGCATCAAATCACTTCTCTTAGGATGACTGGGGGTACTAATTCTATCACCCATGTGAAGTTTGCTGGCTCCTGCTGTTTCCTATGGAGCTGCTCATCTCAATCCAATGAATTCCTATGGCCATTCCAAAAGACACCTGAATATTATGGCCATGCGGAGGGAGAGGGCATTCCTATGGAGGGGCCATTCCTGTGGAGCATGCATCAAATAGCTTCTCTTAGGATGCTTGGTAATGATCCCTCTGTCACTTGTGAGCAGTTTAGGGCTCCTGCTGTTTCCTGTGGGGCTGCTGGTATCATTCCAATGTATTCCTATGGCCATTCAGAAGTACAGGGCATTTGTAAGGGAAGGTTGGCTGGTGTAGGGGGCATCTGTAGGCATGTAAATAATCCTAGGCAGTTTTTGGACGCCTCCCCCCCACACACACACATGTCTAGGCCATTTGAAACTAGTGCTTATAGATCTTAATGTAAGACTGTAATCACCTTCTGTTTATTGCAGTCTGATTTCTGTGCCTATTTGGAGATGATCCCTAGAAACCGCTATGTTGGGGACCATAGTGGTTGTTCCCTAAAACCACTCCTTAGTAAGTAACTTCATTTGGAATTGTTTTCTATAAAAAATAAATTATTATCTCTTGCAGGTATTTTGATTTGAAGGTGATCCATAAAGTCTTCCAATTCTTTCCTATTCAGAATTAATCAATGAATTTCAACGGCCATCTGGTGTCCTTCTTTTTAATACATATCAATTAGTCCATGGGTAGTCAGCATGGGAGAAGGTCTGCTGATTGGTGAGTAGTTATTGAAGGACTAGGAGAATCCTGAGGAGAAAGTGAATATCTAAGGCCTGAATATTAAGCTATTTCTTCTAGGGATGGAGGAGAAATCTGCCACAGACTCCAGTGAGGCCGGATTCTTTAGAATCTGGCCCCCCGGTGTCCATGGTGGAACAGACTACTCCCCCCTGCCACCCTGCAAAATTCTCCCCGGATGGACCCTACCAGCCGCCTGCTGGTCTGGGTCCGTCCGCTGCTGTCCGCTGCTGTCTGCTGCTCCGGTCTGCGGATGTAAATGGTGTCCAGCGTAGCGGATGCCATTTGCATCCCTGCTCTTTGCCATGATAGGCTACATAAATATTTATGTAGCCTATCACGGCTAAAGCAGGGACGCAAATGGCATTTGCATCTGCAGCCCGGCAGCGGATGGAAGTCCGGCTGCGGATGGGCCTGGCCAGCGGACTTGCCGTGGACTGGAGCTGGCTGGGGAGGATTCTGGGGGGAGGGACAGATCACCTCCCCCCTGTGGATGCCCTGAACCAGATGGGTGAGTTGGGTTCATTTACCCCTAATTTCTTCTCTGTGGGATAACCATATGTGGCTGGTGAAGAAGATCAAGAGTAGGGAGATGGTGGCTGTGCTATGCCAGGAGGCTGCCCTAAGATCTTGCCAGAAGAGGCTTAAACAAGCCAGCATTAAAACCTAGATAAATGGTCCAAGCAGCCAGAAGTACAGCAGGAGGAGCTTTGTGAGTCAAAGGAAGACTGTACCCAAGAGCTGGATCAGGTCATGAGTGTATTTAGATGGGGTGGAGTTTTAGAGAATTTGGCCTGAGGTAAAAAAAAAAAGTCATTTAGAAGGTTGTATTAACAAAAATGTCTCTTGAGTCCTAAAGAATTGTCAGTAGTAAGCAGTCTTTTGAAAAACCTGAAGTAAATATTAATATTCCCTTATGTACAAAATATCCCTTTAATAAATCAAATTAGAGTGCAATCCTATTGGGGTAGGCAGCCGCCTCCGAACTCAGAGGCAGCCGCCTATCCAATGCAGGGCAGGAGCATCACAGAGGGGATTGTCCCCTCCGCGCTTCAGCCACCCTGCATTTGTGGCTAAACAGCTGATTTCGGCCATCTAGCCACAGGAAGTCAGAGTGGAGGGGGTGGACACTGGACAATTCATAGGACACATCAGAATGGCTCTTCTGCCTTCCCCCAGGAACACCCCGTTTTCACTGCTCCACACTCCTCTTATGAGCATGGAGAGCGGACCGTGGGGCTGATCCGTGCTGCCTATGAGGCAGTGCGAGAGGGGGTGGAGGTCGGTTCCTGGGAACGAACCTATCCTATGGCTGTCTAGCTGCTGAGTAGTGGCCATAGGATTGTGCCCTTAACAGTTTATCTTGACTCTACTGTTTGTGCCCATCTCATGCCTAAGCTTCTTATACCAGGCTATAGGATTTTAATATATTCTAAAAGAATTGGTGGCAGTGGAAAAAGGTCAGGTTGTGGAACTCTGATTGAGTGATTGATTGCATTTATATCCCGCCTTTTTTCCTCTTGCAAGGAACCCAAGGTGGCTTACATTATCCTCCTCCTCTCCATTTTAGCCTCACAACAACAACCCTGTGAGGTAAGTTGGGCTGAGAGTCTGTGACTGGCCCAAAGTCACCCAGTGAGCTTCCATGGCCCAGTGGGGACTAGAACCCGGATCTCCCGGCTCCCAGTCCAACACTAGTTCTTTCGGTCTTGAATATAAGGATTTGCTATAAATAAGAAACTCCATAGGTGAGATTGCCCAGTGAAGGAGCTGTTTCCCCAGATAGGGCTGAGTAGTGGAAATCCTCCATGTACGTACATTGCCCTCCAGGTGCCGTCATGTGCGAATAATGGTATTGGTTTGCTACAGGGCTATCTCACAGAGTTGTTGTGAGGCTCAAAGAAGATAATCTTCAGTTTATTACTTAACTTCCTTGGCTGAAGGATGGAGTACAAATATCATAAATGCTAGAGGCTTGCCACAAACGTTTTTGTTTGTTAATTCCTTTTACCTCCCACCCTTAAGTAGGGGCAGACAGGTGCTCCCCTGCCACCCCGTCTGGGTACCTGCTCAGCCCCTGCCCCACTTGCACACCCCTGGACCCGTGCTTGAGCTCCCTGCCACTCTCCAAGCCACCCGCACTCACCTGGAAGCCGTCCTCAAGAGCTGCAATCGCCATGTTGCAAAAAAGAGACGTGATCGCGATATGCGCACATCTAGTTGCATGCAAAATGGCACTGTGAATGGCCCATTTATGCCTGTAATCTTATGTATATGAGCCATTCACAGCACCATTTTGCGAACAACTAGATGTGCGCATATCACGATCGCCTTTTTCGCAAAATGGCGATCGTGGACAGGTCCCGGGTGACTGCTGGTGGCTCATGAGCAGAGGTATGTGTGTGTGCATTGAGTGGGGGCAGGGCCTCGGCAGGGATGGTTCAGGGGCATGGGTGGGGTCCACTGGACTCTTGGACGGAATTGGGTGCCTGCGCCATCTCTACCTCAAAGAGCTTGATTGTATGCATGATGACTTAGAAGTTGTCTAATGAACTGAATGGGACTCACTGCTATGTAACTATTAGGATCGCTGCCCAACAGTCCAGTCCTATGAATCTCTACTCAGATTCTTGCCGTGTTTAATGGGACTTACTCCCATGTAATTGTGTGGGAGATGGCAGTGTCATAAGTTTTTTTTTTTTTTAACCTTTGCTGTTTTCTTCTGTTATGCAGTACAGGCAAGAAAAGGAAGAATTGCCGTCTCTGCTTCCTGCCCTGCCCCCCACTCATGGTATCTCCAGTAGCGGAAGAAATTGCTGTCACTATGCTATGCACCCTTCAGCTATTGTGGTTATCTTTCCAAAGAAGCCATTTGTCATTTGCTCTGACACTAGCTAACCTGAGAGAAGCTGCTGCCAGAACAAATGGCAAATGATTTCTTTGTAAAGATAGTTGGAAATACTGAGGACTGGATGGATTGGGGTGGGACACACACACGGCATTACTGTCTTCTTCTTTTCCTTCCTGGAGAGCACAAGGCAGACAAAGGTCCCAGTCCTCTTCACAGTCAGAGTCAAAGGTAAACCCCTCTGTGACTTCTGAGTAAACTAAGTCTAAGGCTGTACAGAACTTTCTCTCTCTCTCTCTCTCTCTCTCTCAATCTCTCTGTCCATCTCTGGCTTTTTCTTCTCCATCCTCCTCGTTCGTCTTCACAGGCCTATGCTCACACTGTTCATAGAGAAGCTTCACTACCACAAGTGCAATATAGTATAAAACACTGCAAGACATCCCAGATGGGTGTCACTGTAGTTACTATGCATCTTGTCTATGAAGTCAGAGTACTAGAAATAAATGGGAGAGGTACAACTGGTTGCAAACAGAATAAATTGTACTTCATCAATATCTCTAACAGAGAGGCCCATATTTTCAGAAAAGTTCTGAACACTTACAGTTTATGTAATTGGAATGTCATTTTCAAACTCTCATAAAAGTCTTAATCTGCTTCTAAAAATAGGAATCAATATATTATACTATATAATCCTATAGGATGATTGGAAAGAAAACATAACACAATAACATATGATATATATATATATATATATATATATATATATATATAATTGTCTTTCTAGCAGAACCACACATTTTGCCTCCACCTGGTTTAGCAAATCACTTGGTTTCAGAGCAGACCAAACAAGCCCTATATTGGTAAGAGACCAGTAAGCTTGATGTCTTTATCTCTGACTTCAGCTGAGGCAGAAAGCACAGGCAAAGAGATAAGCCAAAAACAGCTATGTCACTTATGTAAGGCTAGATCGGGATTATCAGATTCCAATCCAACCTGTGCATGTGCATATGCCCCAAAGCAGAAAACCAAGGTGAAATTAATCAAGGAATGCATATCATGCATGGAGTAATTTCTCTCCTGAATATTGCAAATAATTTGCACTGTGTCATTAATAGGTTTCCTCAACATGTTTCATTGAGATAGCCATCTTCATAAAGTACTCCTTTTGTGTTAAAAATAGGCTTTGCAGGAAAGACGATCAAGTCCTTTCACTCAAGGCAAACACCACCATTTCCTACACATAGAAAAGTTTTGCTAGTCTTTAGTTGGGGTGTTGCATGGGTTGTGATGTTATTTTTTTGTTCTTTTGTTTTAAAGTCAAGTTTTTAGTTACAAGGTGTGTCATTTTTTTGGGAGGGGGAATCGATGCCTGCTGTGGCTGATGGCCCTTTCATAGAATCATAGAATCATAGAATAGTAGGGTTGGAAGGGGCCTACAAGGCCATCGAGTCCAACCCCCTGCTCAATGCAGGAATCCAAGTCAGAGCATCCCTGACAAATGGCTGTCCAGCCTCGTCTTGAAGGCCTCCAGTGTAGGAGAGCCCACCACCTCCCCAGGTAATTGGTTCCATTGTCATATTGCTCTTACAGTCAGGACGTTTTTCCTGATGTTCAGCCGGAATCTGGCTTCCTGTAACTTGAGCCCATTATTCCGTGTCCCGCACTCTGGGATGATCAAGAAGAGATCCTGGCCTTCTTCTCTGTGACAACCTTTCAAGTACTTGAAGAGTGCTATCATATCTCCCCTCAGTCTTCTCTTCTCAAGGCTAAACATGCCCAGTTCTTTCAGTCTCTCTTCATAGGGCTTTCTTTCCAGTCCCCTGATCATCTTTGTTGCCCTCCTCTGAACCCTCTCCAGTTTGTCTGCATCCTTCTTCAAGTGTGGTGGCCAGAACTGGACACAGTACTCCAGATGAGGTCTAACCAGTGCTGAGTAGAGGGGAACTAGTACTTCCTGGGATTTGGAAGCGATGCTTCTATGAATGCAGCCCAAAATAGCATTTGCCTTTTTTGCAGCCACATCACATTGTTGGCTCATATTCAGCTTGTGATCGACAACAATTCCAAGATCCTTCTCGCTTGTAGTGTGGTTGAGCCACATATCCCCCATCTTGTAAGTGTGCATTTGGTTTCTTTTTCCTAGGTGCAGAACTTGGCATTTATCCCTATTAAATGTCATTCTGTTGTTTTCTGCCCAGCGCTCCAGTCTATCCAGATCACTTTGAATTTTGTTTCTGTCTTCCAAAGTATTAGCTATCCCTCCCAATTTTGTGTCATCTGCAAATTTGATCAGCATTCCCTGCACCTCCTCCTCCTCCAAGTCATTAATACAAATGTTGAAGAGCACTGGGCCCAGGACTGAGCCCTGAGGTACCCCACTCGTTACCTCTCCCCAGTTTGAGAAGTTCCCATTGATAAGCACTCTTTGAGTCTGACTCTGTAGCCAACTGTGGATCCACCGGATCGTTGTTTCATCTAGCTCACTTTGAGCTAGTTTGCTCATCAGGATATCATGGGTCACTTTGTCGAAAGCTTTGCTGAAGTCAAGGTATATGATGTCTACAGCATTCCCACGGTCTACAAGGGAGGTTACTTGATCAAAAAATGAGATCAGATTTGTCTGGCAGGACTTGTTTTTGACAAATCCATGTTGGCTTCGAGTAATCACGGCATTGTTGTCAAGGTGCTTCCAGATGGATTGCTTTATCATCTGCTCCAGAATTTTCCCAGGGATTGATGTCAGACTGACTGGTCTGTAGTTCCCAGGTTCCTCCTTTTTACCCTTTTTGAAGTTAGGGACAATGTTAGCCCTCCTCCAGTCATCTGGCACTTCCCCCGTCCTCCATGATTTCTCAAACAGAATAGACAGCGGTTCTGAGAGTTCTTCTGCCAGTTCCTTTATGACTCTAGGCTGCAGTTCATCTGGCCCTGGAGATTTGAACTCATTCAAAGTAATGAGGTGTTCCTTGACCATATGCCTGTCGATCTCAAGCTGCAATCCTGCCCCTTCAGCCTGTACTTTCCACTGGGTCATTCTTGCCACAGGAACCGCCTACACTCTAGGCTCTTCCCCAGGTACCATTTGAGCAAGGTTTTATGGGCCAATCTCCCAGGAAAAAAGGCAAACCTAGCATCCAGTGACCCTTGGACAAACTTAGCTAGAGAGCTGAGGGTACTGGATATGGAGGTTCTGTCTATCTCCCTCCATCCCACAGCTTTTACCCACTAGGCTAATGATAGCTTGGTTGGACAGGTCTGTGTTTCTTGCCAGGAGACACAAACCCCATTTTTAAAGATCCCATTATTCCTTTGCCACCTCAGACCAGGAATTTCAGTGCTGTCTACAGGACTATGTGCTCCTTCACACTGAGCTTTTATCCTGCAGTTGAGATTGCTCCTTCACATAAGTTTGTGGGCTCTTTACATGACACAGTGATCATTCAAGGCATCTCCTGCACTAAATGCCCTTTGCTCTGTTTTTAAATAGATCACAGATAATGAGCTATCAAATTACCCCATTGTGTTCCACTTCAGTTTCCTCTGTGAAAAGAGTAAAGTGGCAAGAAGAGGAGCAAGATCAATGAAAGATAATGGAAGACTCAGATACGGGGAGAAGGAGGGGGAAAGGGGAGGGGGGAAAGGAAGCTGGTGAAAAAGGGAGTCGTCGTGATCCTGCATTTAAAATGGAAGCAGAACGCCCCGTTTTAAATGCGAGATTTTAGGGTGGTGTAGAGATGCCCTAGGTCATTCATATCCAAGCAAAGGTATCCATCTTTGGAGGTCCTTCTACAAATGTATCATCAACCCCTTCTATGCCCTCTTTTTTGAGTGACTGTGTGTTTAAATTATTTTGTTCTAGTCCTTAGCTGCATTTGGTCAGCACCCCAGCCACTTTGTGCAGGATACCCTGGTGTTCCAGTGGTAATAATCATGACTGAGATCCCTGTTTGGTCAGTGCATCTCTGCTGTCTCCTTCCTAGCCCTGTATGCTCAAGACAAACTCTTTGGAGAAGATGGACAGGGTAACATTGCATTGGTGACTGAATGCCAGATGTAGCTGGATCATTCACAACTCTCTCCACATTAGAGTAGTTTTCACCACAAACCCCTCTTTCCACTCCATGTCTTGATGTTCACCCCAACATTCTATCTCCTTTTCTTCCTTACTCCCATGAGTGTTAGGAGCCCAATATATCTAATCCACTCCTTCTTGTACCATCATCTTAATATAGCAGTCCCACCATCAAATGAACAGTCCAAACAGAGACAGTCTCTCTGAGAACTTCAGCTAATACAGTTCTCATTAAAGGCTTATGTTCAGCACTATTATCATATTTGTATTTAAATTGCAAAATTGCTCTGCCAGATTAATTTCCCCAAATCAGTTGATGAAGTTTGAATTCATGTTTGTATTTAATAGATATGCCAGGTGCCTTTCTCTAAAGCTTATATGTGCATGGATTCTTGGGTGGAGCCTCCTCTTAGCCATAGACACTCTATGTATATTGTTGTTGTTGTTGTTCAGTCGTTAAGTCATGTCCAACTCTTGGTAATCCCATGGACCATAGCACGCCAGGCCTTCCTGTCCTCCGCTCTTTCCCAGAGTGTGCTCAAGTTCATATTCATCGCAACAGTGATGCTCTCTAGCCATCTCATCCTCTGCCGTCCCCTTCTCCTTTTGCCTTCAGTCTTTCCCAGCATCAGGGTCTTTTCCAGGGAGTTTTCTCTTTGCATTAGGTGGCCAAAATATTTGAGCTTCAGCTTCAGTATCTGTCCTTCCAATGAGCACTCAGGGTTGATTTCCTTTAGGATTGACTGATTTGACCTCCTTGCAGTCCAGGGACTCATAAGAGTCTTCTCCAGCACCACAGTTCGAAAGCATCAATTCTTCAGCGCTCAGCCTTCCTTATAGTCCAGCTCTCACAGCCATACGTTGCTACTGGGAAAACCATAGCTTGATTATACGAACCTTTGTCGGTAAGGTGATTGTCTCTGCTTCTTACTATGCTGTCTAGGTTTGCCATAGCTTTCCTCCCAAGGAGCAAGCGTCTTTTAATTTCATGGCTACAGTCACCATCTGCGGTGATCTTGGAGCCCAAGAAAATAAAATCTGTCACTGCTTCCATTGCTTCCCCTTCTATATGCCAGGAAGTGATGGGGCCAGATGCCATGACCTTAGTTTTGTTAATGTTGAGTTTCAAACCAGCTTTTGCTTTCACCCTCAACAAGAGGCTGTTTAAATCCTCTTCGCTTTCTGCCATTAGGGTGGTATCATCTGCATATCTGAGGTTGTTGATAATTCTCCTGGCAATCTTAATTCCGACCTGTGATTCATCCAACCCGGCGTTTCTCATGATGTACTCTACATATAAGTTAAATAAGCAGGGTGACAATATACAGCCCTGTCGTACTCCTTTCCCAATTTGGAACCAATCGGTTGTTCCATGTCCGGTTCTTACTGTTGCTTCTTGACCCCCGTACAGGTTTCTCAGGAGACAGGTAAGGTGCTCCGGTACTCCCATCTCTTTAAGAATTTGTCAGAGTGTGTTGTGATCCACACAATCAAAGGCTTTAGCATAGTCAATGAAGTAGAAATAGATGTTTTTCTGGCATTCTCTTGCTTTCTCCATGATCCAGCGAATGTTGGCGATTTTGTGCTTCCAGTAGTTCTCGGTTCGCATACTGCTGAAGCCTAGCTTGTAGGATTTTGAGCATAACCTTGCTGGCATGTGAAATGAGCACAATTATACGGTAGTTTGAATACTCTTTGGCATTGCCCTTCTTTGGATTTTGAATGTAAACTGACCTTTTCCAGTCTTGTGGCCACTGTTGAGTGTTCCAAATTTGTTGGCATATGGAGTGCAGCACTTTAACAGCATCATCTTTTCGGATTTTAAATAGCTCAGCTGGAAATACTGTCATCTCCACTAGCGTTGTTGTTAGTAAGCTTCCTAAGGCCCACTTGACTTCACTCTCTAGGATGTCGGGCTCAAGCTCAGTTACCGCACTATCATGGCTATCAGGGACATTCAGATCTTTCCTGTATAGTTCTTCTGTGTATTCTTTCCACGTCTTCTTAATCTCATCTGCTTCTGTTAGATCCCTGCCTTCTTTGTCCTTTATCATGCCCGTCTTTGCACAAAACATTCCCTTGAGATCTCCGATTTTCTTGAAGAGATCTCTAGTCTTTCCCATTCTGTTGTTTTCCTCAATTTCTTTGCGTTGTTCATTTAATAAGGCCTTCTTGTCTCTCCTGCTATTCTCTGGAACTCTGTATTCAGTTGGGTATATCTTCCCCTTTCTCCCTTGCTTTTCGCTTCCCTTCTTTCCTCAGCTACTTGTAAAGCCTCATCAGACAGCCACTTGGCTTTCTTGCATTTCTTTTTCTTTGGGATGGATTGAGTTGCTGCCTCCTGAACAATGTCATAGACCTCCATCCATAGTTCCTCAGGCACTCTGTCTATCAGGTCTAATCCCTTAAATCCATTCATCATCTCCTCTGTATATTCATCAGGGATATGATTTAGGTCATACCTGAACGGTTTAGTGGTTTTCCCTACATTCTTCAATTTAAGCCGAAATGTTGCAACAAGAAGCTCATGATCTGAGCCACAGTCAGCTCCAGGTCTTGTTTTTACTGCCTGTATAGAGCTTCTCCATCTTTGGCTGCAAAGGACATAATCAATCTGATTTTGATATTGACCATCTGGTGATGTCCATGTGTAGAGTCGCCTCTTGTGCTTTTGGAAAAGAGTGTTTGCTATGATCAGCGTGTTCTCTTGGCAAAACTCTATTAGCTTCATTTAGTCCTGCTTCATTTTGTACACCAAGGCCATGCTTGCCTGTTATCCCGGTGATTTCTTGACTTCCTGCTTTAGCATTCCAATCCCCTATGATGAAGAGGACGTCTTTTTTGGTGTTAGTTCTAGAAGGTGTTGTAGGTCTTCATAGAACTGATCAACCTTAGCTTCTTCAGCCTCAGTGGTTGGGGCATAGACTTGAATTACTGTGATGTTGAATGGTTTGCTTTGGATTCGTACTGAGATCATTCTATCGTTTTTGAGATTGTACCCCAGTACTGCTTTTCCCACCCTTTTATTGACTATGAGTGCTACTCCATTTCTTCTAAGGGATTGTTGCCCACAGTAGTAGATATAATGGTCACCTGAATTAAATTCGCCCATGCTTGTCCATTTTAGTTCACTGATTCTCAAGATGTTGATGTTCAGTCTTGCCATCTCATGTTTGACCACCTCCAGCTTACCTTGATTCATTGATCTTACATTCCAGGTTCCTAAATAATATTGTTTCTTACAGCATCGGACTTTCTTTTCACCACCAGACACATCCACAGCTGAGTGTCCTTTCGGCTTTGGCCCAGCCACTTCACTCTTTCTGGCGCTAC
Organism: Heloderma suspectum; assembly: GCF_057233095.1. Lineage (NCBI taxonomy): Eukaryota > Metazoa > Chordata > Lepidosauria > Squamata > Helodermatidae > Heloderma > Heloderma suspectum. Next base: position 70,810,565 of record NC_139460.1, on the reverse strand, counting down.
TTGGAAATTCCCTCTGCTCTTCCCCAGTAGTATATTGGACATCTTCCAACATGAGGGGCTCATCTTCCGGTGTCATCTCTTTTAGCCTCGTGATAGGTTCCATGGGATTTTCTTGGCCGGAATACTGGAGTGGGTTGCCATTTCCTTCTCCAGTGGACCACATTTTGTCAGAACTCTCCACCATGACCTGTCCAACTTGGGTGGCCCTGCACGCAGCACGGCATAGCTTATGGCTTCACTGAGTTACGCAAGCCCCTTCACCACAACAAGGCAGTGATCCACGAAGGGGTATTCTATGTATGACCGACTTTAAAAATTCCTTCATTCAGTGAATGTGTGGCAAGAACATGGACAAATTTTTTCTCTTTATTATAAAGAGAGGACATTCAGTAAGACATGTCATGAAAATTTGACCACTGTTCCTACTTTGCAAAGAGACAATTTGCACTGTAGGAGTGGTGGATAGGAGGGGTGCTTAAACATCCTCCCACCTGCCATTTTGCCCAACTTCCCCTCCCTAACTAGGGCTCCAAATAATCCATAGTTGCAACAGAAGATATGCAACAAAGTGTTAGTACTTTCAATGGACACATTAAATCAATCAACATGACAAAATGGAAATGGAAATGAGTAAAGTATGGCTCATCAAAATATATTTGGGTGAGAATTGGATTTTCTGTTGGTTTTTGGAGAGCATCATAGCTCAGTGATGCACATGCTTTGCATATATGGGGTCCCAGTTTCATTTCACAGCATCTGTCTGAAATTCTGGAAACTTACTGCCATGTAGCCAAATACTGAGCTGCATAGGCCAATGGCCTTTCTCACTAGAAGCTTTCATAAAAGAATGTGAACCAAAATAATAATTGGTATGGGCCAAAATTAACTAGTGACATGATGGGGAAATGCTCCATAGCTTTAAAATACCTTTCCATTGAGCCATTGTATTCCAAATAGATAATAGAAGTTTTCTAAGAGCACTAAAAAATAAAACAAAACATATGCTTTCAAAAAGATTTTGTTATGTATTTTCACTCTAGACTGTGGACATGAGAAAATTCTTTATCTTTCATTAATTTAGTGGAGGATTTGTTGCCTTTGACAATCAGATATTTCCCCACAAATGGTGTACTTTGATAGCTTCTTTCAGTTGTCATAGTAGAAGATAATACAGGATTTCCTTATTTAAAAGATGCCATAAATGTGTGTCCTCTGACCTTAATTCACTCAGGAAGAGCTTTTAGAAAGGGAATTAGTAGAAGAGTGAGAAGAAGCAAAGGGGGAGAAATTATATTCATATCTCTTTGTTCTTTGGGAGTTTCTTTTATTTCACCAACTTTTAATGTTGTCATGACCTCACTGCTTTAAGTGAGTTAGGAAGCTTCTCTTTACAAGAAATCTTTAATCCACTTTTTAATTTTTTACAATTCCCCGAGGCATGACTCTTACAATACATAAAAATAGCACATAGCTATTTTAGCATACTAAAATGAAGGCCAATTAGATAAGAGTATACATGGGGAGTATACAATTAATAAAGTCCATTTGTCTTCTCAGTCTAAGTTCAGTGATTCTTAATTAGGGCCATGTGTTCTCCAGGGGGCAATATATAAATATGGGTGGGTGGCAGGGGGATAAAGAACTTTTGGGAACTAATGGAAGCATTTGGGAGTTTGGGAGTTTAGCCTTCTCCCCTTTTCTAATGGCTTTTGACAAACAGAGGGGGGAGTTGTTATATACTGCTCACCCCACCCTGAGAATAAAATGTCAAATCCTAGATATCTCTTCCAGGTCCTTAAAAAAACCTGGCCCACAGAGGAATCAAACAGGACACTGGTAAAAATGGACACTTTTTGGAGAACCTATTTCTCCCTTGTTTATATAAGCCACCAGCTCATATGATATCTTTTCCCATCTCTAGTATCTCTCTGTTCGACCACCTGACAGCAGTTGTATGACCATTCACCCAGTCCTTCTTAATGACACACCTTCATCCATGCCCCTGTCTGAATCCCTGCCCCAGTTCCACTTCTCCAGTTTGAACACAATGATCACCACGACACTCCTCCTTTCCTTTCCCTTCCCAGGACTACTTATCCCCTGCCTGCACTGGGCTCTGAAGTGGAGATAAAATGAGTGGCTGGCTGACAGTCTGCTGTTGGTGATGGATCAGGCACAAGGGTCTCATTGAAAGTATGCCTGAGACCTTTGCATGATATGTATATATCACAGATTTTCCTATATATCAGAATAAAGCTGCCTTGCCTGGTGTGCTGTTTTTAATGTCCTAATCTTGTTACTTGTTGCATCTGATGGATCATTTGATGGCAATGTTACATACTTGGTCAGGGGTAGTGGATTAAATTTTACGACTCATCAAGACAAATATGCAAACCGCCCTTTGTACAGTTAGGGAGCTGCCACTATCCAGTCCCTTTGTAGTTTATTTACAGTCTGGTGGGAGGGGATTTCTGGAGCTCCAATAGACTTTTCTTAGGGGCACAATCTCATAGTAAATACATTATTTCTAGATACGGATATCTGATAAAGAATAGGAATGATATCTTCTGTTGTAAATAGGGATGTATGGATCGTGCAAAATCCATTCCATCTGTGTTTCACGGATTGTCGTGCCTTTCATTCCATCATCCACCCATCAATGGAATTAGATTTTTGTTTGTTTCTGAATTTGTGCGAATTTGCATTTGTGCAAATGCACACTGTAGTCTATGGGGGAAATACACATTTTTGGTCGGTTGACAACAAATTGATTAAATTTGTGCAAAAATTGGGAAAGTTAGAAAACCAGTCTTCAAGTGCACGGATCTGCCTGGTAGGGGAAGAACTAGTATGCTGCAGAATCCTCAGGTCAGATTCATGAAAATCTGAACTCATTTGGTTCCATTGCAGATTTTTCCGACATCCCTAGTTGTAAATGGCCCTCGGGAACCGCAAATGAGTGGCAAGCACCATTCAAATTGCCTAATGGCTGCCCTGTAAGCTTCATTCTAACAATCAGTGACAATATGCATATCTCATTGGATGGAGGGTTCAGGCCTAAGTCAACAATGTGGTAATTCCATCAAATTGCATGTACTTAACTCCAACCTCATATATAGCATTGGAGTCATTTCCAAAAGGCTAGGTTATACAGATGGTCTTTTATTATTTCAGATGCATAAAATTGTTATACTTATGTTTATGAAAGCAGAGCATAATTCATCACAATCAAGAGGCTACAGTCAAAGCTTTGACAATCTAGTAATGGAAGTATTCATAACGTGTAGTTTAAATGTCTCTTGATTCATAAACTACCAAGATTAGGGTCATCGAAGTCTTAGTGGACACAACAGTCTGGATGCTAAAGAACTTTATTCTCTAGAGAACAAGACACTGGAAACTCCTGACTCAACAAGTGTATATGAAAATCCAATGCCCCCTACTGACTACACTATATAATGACACTATCCACAGATTTAGTGTGGTAGAGCAAATAATATCTCATTTTAATTGTTTCTACCATTTTAACCTTAGTTCTGTTAAAACCCATACTATGTTCTCAAAGAACAGCAATATTCCCATGTACATTGTCCTTTAAAACACCCCCCCCCCATTATTCCTTCACTGTTTATTGGAGCTCAAAATTCATGCAACCACAGGTTAACAGAACTTTGTTGTTGTTCAGTCGTTCAGTCGTGTCCGACTCTTCGTGACCCCATGGACCATAGCACGCCAGGCCTTCCTGTCCTGCGCTCTCTCCCGGAGCGTGCTCAAGTTCATATTCATTGCATCGGTGATGCTATCTAGCCATCTCATTCTCTGCCGTCCCCTTCTCCTTTTGCCTTCAGTCTTTCCCAGCATCAGGGTCTTTTCCAGGGAGTTTTCTCTTCGCATTAGGTGGCCAAAATATTGGAGCTTCAGCTTCATTATCTGTCCTTCCAATGAGCACTCAGGGTTGATTTCCTTTAGGATGGACTGATTTGACCTCCTTGCAGTCCAGGGGACTCGTAAGAGTCTTCTCCAGCACCACAGTTCGAAAGCATCAATTCTTCGGTGCTCAGCCTTCCTTATAGTCCAGCTCTCACAGCCATACATTACTACTGGGAAAACCATAGCTTTGATTAGACGGACCTTTGTCGGCAAGGTGATGTCTCTGCTTCTTACTATGCTGTCTAGGTTGGCCATAGCTTTCCTCCCAAGGAGCAAGCGTCTTTTAATTTCATGGCTACAGTTACCGTCTGCGGTGATCTTGGAGCCCAAGAAAATAAAATCTGTCACTGCTTCCATTTCTTCCCCTTCTACATGCCAGGAAGTGATGGGGCCAGATGCCATGATCTTCGTTTTTTTAATGTTGAGTTTCAAACCAGCTTTTGCACTCTCCTCTTTCACCCTCAACAAGAGGCTCTTGAGATCCTCTTTGCTTTCTGCCATTAGGGTGGTATCGTCTGCATATCGGAGGTTGTTGATAATTCTCCCAGCAATCTTAATTCCGACCTCTGATTCATCCAACCCGGCATTTCTCATGATGTACTCTGCATATAAGTTAAATAAGCAGGGTGACAATATGCAGCCTTGTCATACTCCTTTCCCAATTTTGAACCAATTGGTTGTTCCATGTCTGGTTCTTACTGTTGCTTCTTGACCCTCGTACAGGTTTCTCAGGAGACAGGTAAGGTGGTCTGGTACTCCCATCACTTTAAGAATTTGCCACAGTTTGTTGTGATCCACACAATCAAAGGCTTTAGCGTAGTCAATGAAGCAGAAATAGACATTTTTCTGGAATTCTCTTGCTTTCTCCATGATGCAGCGAATGTTGGCGATTTGATCTCTAGTTCCTCTGCCTCTTCTAAACCCAGCTTGTACTTCCGGTAGTTCTCGGTTCGCATACTGCTGAAGCCTAGCTTGTAGGATTTTGAGCATCACCTTGCTGGCATGTGAAATGAGCGCAATTGTGTGGTAGTTTGAACACTCTTTGGCGTTGCCCTTCTTTGGAATTGGAATGTAAACTGACCTTTTCCAGTCTTGTGGCCACTGTTGAGTGTTCCAGATTTGTTGGCATATTGAATGCAGCACTTTAACAACATCATCTTTTAGGATTTTAAATAGCTCGGCTGGAATACTGTCATCTCCGCTAGCTTTGTTGTTACTAATGCTTCCTAAGGCCCACTTGACTTCACTCTCGAGGATGTCCGGCTCAAGTTCAGTGACCGCACTATCATGGCTATCAGGGACATTCAGATCTTTCCTGTATAGTTCTTCTGTGTATTCTTGCCACCTCTTCTTAATCTCATCTGCTTCTATTAGGTCCCTGCCTTCTTTGTCCTTTATCATGCCCGTCTTTGCACAAAACGTTCCCTTGAGATCTCCAATTTTCTTGAAGAGATCTCTAGTCTTTCCCATTCTGTTGTTTTCCTCGATTTCTTTGCATTGTTCATTTAAGAAGGCCTTCTTGTCTCTCCTTGCTATTCTCTGGAACTCTGCATTCAGTTGGGTATATCTTCCCCTTTCTCCCTTGCTTTTCGCTTCCCTTCTTTCCTCAGCTACTTGTAAAGCCTCATCAGACAGCCACTTGGCTTTCTTGCATTTCTTTTTCTTTGGGATGGATTGAGTTGCTGCCTCCTGAACAATGTTACGGACCTCCGTCCATAGTTCCTCAGGCACTCTATCTATCAGGTCTAATCCCTGAAATCTATTCCTCACCTCCTCTGTATATTCATCAGGGATATGATTTAGGTCATACCTGAACGGTTTAGTGGTTTTCCCGACGTTCTTCAATTTAAGCCGAAATTTTGCAAGAAGCAGCTCATGATCTGAGCCACAGTCAGCTCCAGGTCTTGTTTTTACTGACTGTATGGAGCTTCTCCATCTTTGGCTGCAAAGGACATAATCAATCTGATTTCGATATTGACCATCTGGTGATGTCCATGTGTAGAGTCGCCTCTTGTGCTGTTGGAAAAGAGTGTTTGCTATGATCAGCATGTTCTCTTGGCAAAACTCTATTAGCTTTTGTCCTGCTTCATTTTGTACACCAAGGCCATGCCTGCCTGTTATCCCGGTGATTTCTTGACTTCCTACTTTAGCATTCCAATCCCCTATGATGAAGAGGAAATCTTTTTTTGGTGTTAGTTCTAGAAGGTGTTGTAGTAGGTCTTCATAGAACCGATCAACCTCAGCTTCTTCGGCATCAGTGGTTGGGGCACAGACTTGAATTACTGTGATGTTGAATGGTTTGCCTTGGATTCGTACTGAGATCATTCTATCGTTTTTAAGATTGTACCCCAGTACTGCTTTTCCCACCCTATTGTTGACTATGAGTGCTACTCCATTTCTTCTAAGGGATTCTTGCCCACAATAGTAGATATGATGGTCACCTGAATTAAATTCACCCATGCCTGTCCATTTTAGTTCGCTGATTCCCAAGATGTCGATGTTCAATCTTGCCATCTCATGTTTGACCACCTCCAGCTTACCTTGATTCATTGATCTGACATTCCAGGTTCCTAAACAATATTGTTCTTTACAGCATCGGATTTTCTTTTCACCACCAGACACATCCACAGCTGAGTGTCCTTTCGGGTTTGGCCCAGCCGCTTCACTCTTTCTGGCGCTACTTGGAAATACCCTCTGCTCTTCCCCAGTAGCATACTGGAAACCTTCCGACCTGAGGGGCTCATCTTCCGGCGTCATCTCTTTTAGCCTTGTGATACGTTCCATGGGGTTTTCTTGGCAAGAATACTGGAGTGGGTTGCCATTTCCTTCTCCAGTGGACCACATTTTGTCAGAACTCTCTGCCATGACCTGTTCATCTTGGGTGGCCCTGCACGGCATAGTTTATGGCTTCACTGAGTTACGCAAGCCCCTTCACCACAACAAGGCGTGATCCATGAAGGGGTTAACAGAACTACAAGAACAGAACTGTTAACAGAACTAGTTAACAGAACTACAAGAGACCAAAAAGTACAAATAGCTTACCTCCTTGCTTAAGGATAAGATAATCAACTTATCAGGATCCTATATTTGAATCAATGCAAATTTGGACAACACTACGTTATGGGCAAAGAGCCAGACTACTAAAAAAATGTAACTTCATAGTAAATAAGCACTAGAATAGATGACTCATGTGAGTAAGTCATCTCACACTACAAGAATATAAAGTCTCCTAGGTTTAGTAACCAAAGGCAAGACAAATTTCTTCCATGTTCATGATCCATTCTGTGTGGTTTGATCAGTCTTATAGCATCAAAGATCTGTTGCATCAGTGACAATCTTCATGTCTTGTTCATATGGGATCTTTGCAGTGAGGATTATAATTTTTTTAAAAAATATGAATTCTAGTTAATCAAGTGTAAGCTAAATCCATTGTTTCTCTGAACTTCTTTCCCTTCATTTCCACTTTAACCAGATATATTTAATGTTTCATTTAGCAGAAACCCAAATATTGTGATGTTGTTGCTGTTGTTCTGTCGTTAAGTCATGTCCGACTCTTCATGACCCCATGGACCATACCACGCCAGGCCATTCTGTCCTGCGCTCTCTCCCGGAGTGTGCTCAAGTTCATATTCATTGCATCGGTGATGCTATCTAGCCATCTCATCCTCTGCCGTCCCCTTCTCCTTTTGCCTTCAATCTTTCCCAGCATCAGGGTTAGGGATGGCAAAGAATTTCTCCCCGAAACTTCGGGGGGCCGAGCGCCAACGTGTTCGGCCCCCCGAACAAGTTTCGGGGAGAAATCCTCCGCACGCCCCCCGCCCCCCCCGGGACAGGACTTACCTTCACCAAATGTCCCTCCCGGTGGCTGGTCCGGCCGGCGGTTCGGCGGGTGTTCGAGCGAGGCGGGAGTGGCAGCCGGTCTTTCGACTGGCTGCCGCCGCCGCCATTGTAATGAAAGAAAGAAAAAAAAAAACGCCCCCTGATAGGCTACGTGACGATTCACGTAGCCTATCACGGCTAGATTTGCAAAGTCAGCCGTGATAGGCTACGTGATGATTCATGTAGCCTATCATGGCTGACTTTGCAGATCTAGCTGTGATAGGCTACGTGAATTGTCACGTAGCCTATCAGGGGGCTTTTTTTTTTTTACTTTCGTGTTCGTGGCCGGGCGAGGTGAGGTGCCTCCTCCCCGGCCTGAATTTCGGCCGGGCGAGGCAGGAAGCCTCCCCCCCGGCCTGAATTTCGGCCGGGCGAGGCGGGAGGCCTCCCCCCCCGGCCTGAACTTCGCGGGGGGAGCAGCGAAGCGCCTCCCCCCCACCGCGAACGGCCTTCGACAACAGGTAAGTGACTTTCGTCCACCCCTAATCAGGGTCTTTTCCAGGGAGTTTTCTCTTCGCATTAGGTGGCCAAAATATTTGAGCTTCAGATTCAGTATCTGTCCTTCCAATGAGCACTCGGGGTTGATTTCCTTTAGGATTGACTGATTTGACCTCCTTGCAGTCCAGGGGACTCGTACGAGTCTTCTCCAGCACCACAGTTTGAAAGCATCAATATTTCGGTGCTCAGCCTTCCTTATAGTCCAGCTCTCACAGCCATACATTACTACTGGCAAAACCATAGCTTTGATTATACGAACCTTTGTCGGCAAGGTGATGTCTCTGCTTCTTGCTATGCTGTCTAGGTTGGCCATAGCTTTCCTCCCAAGGAGCAAGCGTCTTTTAATTTCATGGCTACAGTCACAGTCTGCGGTGATCTTGGAGCCCAAGAAAATAAAATCTGTCACTGCTTCCATCTCTTCCCCTTCCATATGCCAGGAAGTGATGGGGCCAGATGCCATGATCTTAGTTTTTTTAATGTTGAGTTTCAAACCAGCTTTTGCACTCTCCACTTTCACCCTCAACAAGAGGCTCTTGAGATCCTCTTCGCTTTCTGCCATTAGGGTGGTATCGTCTGTGTATCTGAGGTTGTTGATAATTTTCCCGGCAATCTTAATTCCGACCTGTGATTCATCCAACCCGGCATTTTTCATGATGTACTCTGCATATAAATTAAATAAGCAGGGTGACAATATACAGCCTTGTAATACTCCTTTCCCAATTTTGAACCAATCGGTTGTTCCATGTCCAGTTCTTACTGTTGCTTCTTGTCCCTCGTACAGGTTTCTCAGGAGACAGGTAAGGTGGTCTGGTACTCCCATTTCTTTAAGAATTTGCCAGAGTTTGTTGTGATCCACACAATCAAAGGCTTTAGCATAGTCAATGAAGCAGAAATAGATGTTTTTCTGGAATTCTCTTGCTTTCTCCATGATCCAGCGAATCTTGGCGATTTGATCTCTAGTTCCTCTGCCTCTTCGAAACCCCACTTGTACTTCCAGTAGTTCTCGGTTCACATGCTGCTGAAGCCTAGCTTGTAGGATTTTGAGCATCACCTTGCTGGCATGTGAAATGAGTGCAATTGTACGGTAGTTTGAACATTCTTTGGCGTTGCCCTTCTTTGGAACTGGAAAATAAACTGACCTTTTCCAGTCTTGTGGCCACTGTTGAGTGTTCCAGCTTTGTTGGCATATTGAGTGCAGCACTTTAACAGCATCATCTTTTAGGATTTTAAATAGCTCAGCTGGAATACTGTCATCTCCGCTAGCTTTGTTGTTGGTAATGCTTCCTAAGGCCCATTTGACTTCACTCTCTAGGATGTCCGGCTGAAGTTCAGTGACCGCACTATCATGGCTATCAGGGACATTCAGATCATTCCTGTATAGTTCTTCTGTGTATTCTTTCCACCTCTTCTTAATCTCATCTGCCTCTGTTAGGTCCCTGCCTTCTTTGTCCTTTATCATGCCTGCCTTTGCATAAAACGTTCCCTTGATATCTCCGATTTTCTTGAAAAGATCTCTAGTCTTTCCCATTCTATTGTTTTCCTCGATTTCTTTGCATTGTTCATTTAAGAAGGCCTTCTTGTCTCTCCTTGCTGTTCTCTGGAACTCTGCATTCAGTTGGATATATCTTCCCCTTTCTCCCTTGCTTTTCGCTTCCCTTCTTTCCTCAGCTACTTGTAAAGCCTCATCAGACAGCCACTTTGCTTTCTTGCATTTCTTTTTCTTTGGGATGGATTGAGTTGCTGCCTCCTGAACAATGTCATGGACCTCCATCCATAGTTACTCAGGCACTCTGTCTATCAGGTCTAATCCCTTAAATCTATTCCTCACCTCCACTGTATATTCATAAGGGATGTGAATTAGGTCATACCTGAATGATTTAGTGGTTTTCCCTACATTCTTCCATTTATGCTGAAATTTTGCAAGAAGCAGCTCATGATCTGAGCCACAGTCAGCTCCAGGTCTTGTTTTTACTGACTGTATAGAGCTTCTCCATCTTTGGCTGCAAAGTACCTAATCAATCTGATTTTGATATTGACCATCTGGTGATGTCCATGTGTAGAGTCGCCTCTTGTGCTGTTAGAAAAGAGTGTTTGCTATGATCAGCGTGTTCTCTTGGCAAAACTCCATTAGCTTCATTTAGTCCTGCTTCATTTTGTACACCAAGGCCATGCTTGCCTGTTTTCCCAGTTATTTCTTGATTTCCTACTTTAGCATTCCAATCCCCTATGATGAAGAGGACATCTTTTTGGGGGTTAGTTCTAGAAGGTGTTGTAGTAGGTCTTCATAGAACCTCAGCTTCTTCGGCCTCAGTGGTTGGGGCATAGACTTGAATTACTGTGATGTTGAATGGTTTGCCTTGGATTCATACTGAGATTATTCTATCGTTTTTGAGATTGTACCCCAGTACTGCTTTTCCCACCCTTTTATTGAGTATGAGTGGTACTCCATTTCTTCTAAGGGATTGTTGCCCACAGTAGTAGATATAATGGTCACCTGAATTAAATTCGCCCATGCCTGTCCATTTTAGTTCGCTGATTCCCAAGATGTTGATGTTCAATCTTGCCATCTCATGTTTGACCACCTCCAGCTTACTTTGATTCATTGATCTTACATTCCAGGTTCCTAAACCATATTGTTCTTTACAGCATTGGATTTTCTTTTCACCACCAGACACATCCACAGCTGAGTGTCCTTTCGGCTTTGGCCCAGCTGCTTCACTCTTTCTGGCGCTACTTGGAAATTCCCTCTGCTCTTCCCCAGTATTATATTGAACACCTTCTGACCTGAGGGGCTCATCTTCCGGTATCATATCTTTTAGTCTTGTGATAGGTTCCATGGGGTTTTCTTGGCAAGAATACTGGAGTGGGTTGCCATTTCCTTCTTCAGTGTACCACATTTTGTCAGAACTCTCCCCCATGACCTGTCCGTCTTGGGTGGCCCTGCACGGCATAGTTTATGGCTTCACTGAGTTACGCAAGCCCCTTCGCCACAACAAGGCAGTGATCTATTACTGCATATCATGGTTATTCTATTGTGTTATTAAGCAACTGCAGAAATAAAGAAAAATTATGAAATACAAGATACTGCAGTTTTATGTATGATTTAACACCACTGACAATAAGAAAATATGCTCTGTTTTAATTAAACAACATTAATTATGGATTAATAGAGAAGAATTATTATTTTCTTTAAAATATCAGCGTGATATCATTCTTCTTTACAGGCATCATCAGTTTATACCTCTGAAGTTCTCTTTATGTGGTAAGAGTAAGACTAATACAAGCAGTGATTAAAACAGAGTCCCCTATGCTTTTTGAAGGCGCTAATGGCCCCCTTTGGAGATGCTAATTGGCAAATTCTGTATCTCTAGGCTTTTGAGGTATAGTTGCCATGGAAAATTTGCTTTGAAGTTGGCAGTTGTGAATATTTGACCACAGGTTTTCCTAGGTTTGAGTATGGATGAAAAGCACAGTGTTCTGTCCCACAGGGCAAGAAAAATCTGGAGGAAGTCTGCAAACTGATAGCCCATTATAGTGGGCAGAACTGGTGGGTAGAAAGAGAAAAAGCAGGCTATCCAGGCATATGTAGCTGTAATTTCCTCCCACCTTTGATGTGAGTAGTGGTCCTATACAAGAAAAATATAAATAGCACCTGTTTAACCTAAACATCATTGAAAAAACTGCTGTGCCTTATATTCTGACCCACTTACGTTCACTTCAGAGCAGTAAATTAGAGCTCTTGCATGAAATTCCATTACTATGGATTACAAAGATAAAAATTTGAAATAATACTGATAAATTGACAAGGCAGTTCACCAAAAACAATTCATCTATCCATCCATCCACCCACCCATCCATCCATCCATCCATCTAATGTGAACATTATTTAGAAACAGTGCAAATGAGTTACACTTGAGTGTACAATGTTGGCACTAATCTCTTCATTGAAATGGTTGTTTTCTAACACTGAAGGAAAAGAACAGAGTTAGAAAACAAATACTTCATAAGGAGGTACTTAACAGGGAACTGTATCAGCATCATTATTAAGTGAGGAAAGTGCATCATAACTGCAGGAAGAGAGTATGTTCTTTTTTATTGGGTAAGGATCAATAATAATAATAATAATAATAATAATAATAATATAGCATTATTTAATAGGGTCCATATGCTAGATCTGTCAGGGCTTGCTCTGTCCTGTTTGATAGAAAGGTGTTTATGTAGAAAAGCTCTGTGAGAAGGAATGGATATTTATTTATTTAAAATACCTCTCTTCATTAACATATTCCAGGGTGGTGTTCAGAGTTCATTAAAACAATTAACATTAAACTAAGGAGTCATAATAAAAACACACACACACACACACACAAATAATTATTATTATGAAGTCTAGGGGCAAAATCCAACATTGAGCGAGTGGATGCCTGCTTGCACAATGGGACTTTCCCCTCCTCCCCTTTCCTCTGCAGCCCCCCCATGCTCCTTGAAGTCCCCCAACCCCCAGAGCACATTTTGAGGGTGCACAGGGGCTGCAAGGGGGACAGAAAGTCACCCCTCCCTATTCCACTGAAGGAGGTTGTTGCATTGGCAGGGTGCTTAATTGAATACAATCCTACAGCTACAGTAGAAATTGTGAGAAGCCAGAAGGAATAGAGGTTATCCAAATGTGAAGACTTGCAACTGAAATGAGTTTTAGTCCACACATGTACATCAACTAATGAAGTAGATCAGACCTGACATTTGATCAGAGTGTTTAGGCATCTTGAAAGTTCCAAATACATTGCACATGAAATATGGACTACCATTGAGAAATAGCTCCAAGACATACACAGTATATACTGATAGTTATGAACACTACCACAGTAAAGATTTTTTTATGGTAGAATAATCATGTTTACTTCTCTTGTTGCTTCCACTGTAATTCAAGGCAAGGCATAATGGGTCAATCTGAAATTAGTGTGCAGAAGGCATAGGGTCACCAAATAACACAAGCCCTATTGATTTTTTTAAGTGCTCTAGCTTTTAAGTGAATTCAACTAAGATGCATACTTACTGAATGGAAGAGGACTCTGTGCTCTTATCAATTTAGCTCAACACTGAACAGCAGAAAGGGACTGGAAAAGTGAACAAATAGAGGGACCTTTGGGGTTAATAAAAGTGAAGGTGAATTTGTACAGAATCACTTTGCCAGCAATTGGAAAGGCATCACAACTATTCAGCCTCACTCCAGTGGAACACCATGTGCTGAGGACATTATCAACTCTCATCATCAAGGGTAACAAAGAGAGGCTGAGATAGCTTGCAGGTAATGTTATGCTCCAATAACCCACAAACACAGGAGATATGGCCAGCTTACCAATCATGCTCATAACCTCGAGATCAGCATCAAACATGTCCATGACAAGAATATCATGCATGGCAGTGTGCTCACAAATACTGTCAAAGAGCTAAATGATCAGTTGCAGCTTTCCATTACTATTGCTGTTCACTTCCTGACAGATTACTGTTTGTGGCATTCAGAATAGCATAAAAAGCCATATATTTCTAAGGTCATCCTCTGAACAACCTGAATGGCAGATCCAAAATGAACTTTTAAGAGGCACAGTGATCTAGCAATATGTTTTTCTGTTAAGACAAAAACATGGTTGAATCGATTCAATATAAACTTGAAATTCCCTTCATGATATTCCCAGCCGTGCCCCCTCACAGCCATGCCCCCTTCTAAAATTATACAACCTTGTAACATTATACAATACAGATGAGCTTTCAGTCGCTTACTTTGTTTGGAGTATCTGGTCACCCTAATTCCGAATTATTTGAAAACACACATACACATACAAAAGTCCAGCAACTTGCTAGAAAATATTATTTGGTTAGTCCTTTTTAATTCAAGAAACAAATAACAACAACATCATCATCATGTATATCTATTATTAACTGTTTTTATGAAGAGCCACCAGATGTAAAGCAATGCCCCATTAAAATAAATCGAACGTAGTCCACGGTGATCCACAACTCCTTTAAGGCTGCAATCCTATACACAGTTATTTGGGAATATATCCCATTGAACATAATGGTACTTCTGAATAGACAAGTAGGATTGTCCTACAAGGCTACAAGCGTAACTACAATCACTAGGGGAGCAAACTCCATTGAACACATGGAACTTACTTCTGAGAAAACAAGCTTAGGATCCTACTGTCAATCGGAGGGGGTGGATCCAACCCCAGGCCCCATCCTGCACCTTGAAGGACAAACTTGATATGCAAACAAACAGCAGATGAAAACGTTTCACTGCATGGCGCTAAACATGATCCCCTGCTAACATCTGCACATCAAGCCCACTAGAATCCCTCTCCCACACACAGCAAACCCCATGCACAAGCATGAGTGACAGACAATGGCGGCAGTGGCTCCATGCCTGCTCCTGGTCAATGGCCAGCAGCAGCAGATCTGAACGGGTGGACAGTGCTGCAGGATGACGGGGGCAATGTCGGAGAAGAGAACAGTGGCAAACCACACACAGCCCGCTGGGCACACATGCATGGAGCAGGGATGGGCAGCAGGGTAGAGAAAGGAAGCTGAGGGGCTGGCTGGAGATGGTCAAGTTGCAAGGCATGGCAGCTGCTCAGCGGGTGGAAGGTGGAGAAGCTGAGGGCTGAGGAAAAGAATAAGGACTGTCAAGGACAGGGAAGGTGGCTTTGGTCTCATGTGCCTCTTTTCTCCCTCCCTCCCCCTGCTGAGGAGGGGAGGAAGTGACCTTGGGGCTGCAGAGCTCCCTCAGGCTCCCTCTCTCGCCTCCTTTGTGGCATGGTAGGCGAGAGGCAGCTGCCAGTTGCCCGCACTCCCTTCTTCTGCCCCCTCCTTCTGCTGCATCTGCCCTCCTCCAATAGCAGCAGCAGCAGGAGAAGACTGGGACCCAGCTTGGGCCCGGCTCCAATAAAAATACAGGTCCAAAGACCTGGTGCGACCCGCCAGCACTACATAGCTGATGCTGATCGATCATCAAAGCTCAGAGACTGGGAACTTGAGTATGTAGTTATACTATGTACATGAAGATTAAAGGCCCATAGAAACATTAACCCAGAAAGGCTGCAGTTGGCTAGCCTGTTAAATTATCCTTTATTCATTCAGAAAGGACAGTTTTTCCCCTGCAGCATGCCCTAATCTCTCTATATAAAGTTTCTTCTTTGGTTCAAACTATAAACTTTAGAGAAGCATTCCACAAAGAAACACGTGGCGCTGTGCTCAGATCCCCCGCTCCACTTCAGATGCTGCTTCAGACCCTCCTGATCAGCCCCACTTTGACTCGGACCAATTTGGACCCCCTCTGCTTCAACTTGGTTCCGGATCTGAAGCGAGATTTGGATATCTGGACCACTCACTTTGGGCATTTTCACATTGACTTGCATGGGAAAACACAAATGGCCATGACGTTTTCAGTTTTCATGATAAATACATGACATATGGCGTCCTCTCTGCCAGCAGGGAGGGGATCCCACCTGCCAAAGTTCAGACAGTTTGGCCCAGTACTTTTTGTGCTAGGTGCAGCTGAAATGTGAGTTTTCCCACAAAAACTCTCAAAGCAAAGAGCTTTACCTCTCAGTACTGTGCCGCAGCTGCCTCCTGCCTGCTCAGCTGTCTATGGCTGTGTTTCCATGACAACAGAAGGAGAAGCTAATGGAGGAGTACTGGATTTTTTTAAAAAAGGAATCAGCTTTGCTGCAATGTGGTCCATGCGGGGCTCCACGGGCTGATTCTCCGGAGCAGTAAAAAAGTGCTTCACAGAATATACTTCCTGGTGAGGGTGGGGGTTGGAGTGAACATCATCTGACTGGCAGGGGCTGCTCAACCAATAAGAGAGACTTCCCCCCTCTCCCCCCCCTTTCTCCTTTCCCCTGAAAGCTCAGAGGCACCTGCGTTTCAGGAGCAAGCCTCACTGAGCACGATGGGAGTTACTTCTGAGGAGACACTAATCGGTTGTTGTGGGAAAGAGAGCAGTGAACACAAAGGGGACTGGGTAAAATGAGGCTTCATGAAATCAAAAAAGGATCCTCATGATTTCATATGATTTTTAAAGGATGGCAGATCTGTGTTTTTTCTGATTCAGTCCATGGAGGCAGATGTGCTCTGTGATTGGATGGTGGTTTTGTGGGTCTCCCCTTTAAAAATCTTATGAAATCATGAGGATTCCTTTTTGATTTCATGGATCCTTGTTTTACTTTCTTCCAACATGAAGATGGAAACCAGCCCCCATTTTAACCCGCAGGATTCTCTATAACGAAGAAGTTTTTTCCTAAGGCAATAAACCAAACAAAGGAGAATCGGAACCTCAAGATCGCACTGTGCCTTGTCAATTGAGGGGTAAATTGCTGGTGGAAACAACCCCAAGACTGCTAGCCATCTCCTGTGCATGAGGAAGAGACAGCTAGCAAGCTGCGGGAGTGTGTGTCATGCTGCTGGTCGGCTGTCCTTGATGGCTGACCAGGGAGGAGGAGGAGGAAGTGAGTCACATGCCTCCCCCATCACTAGCCGTCTCCTGCTCACCAGGAGGAGACAGCTAGCGAGTGGCAGGGACATGCGCCTCACTTCCTCATCCTCCTGCCTGGGTGATTCACAGTGCTTTTTGTGTATAAGTCTATATGTGCACACATAGACTTATACGCAAAAAGTGCTGTGAATCACCCATATACTCAAGATTCATGGCACTTTTTGCATATAAGTCTACGTGCATATAGACTTCCAATCACCATGTTTTTTAAAAACATGGCAATTGCAGTGGAGGGACCAGGAAGTGGAGCAGGCACTGGGGGGATGTCTGGAGAACCCAGATGGGGGTGGGTTCTCACATCCCTAAGTAACATTACCAGAATGATCTCTGTCTCTGAAACACAGCCATTTTTCTCCAGTTATTTAATCGTCCTTCCTCCACCACCACTGTCTCTGACTGGAGTTTGCTGGGTTACATTCAGCCCTGATTTGGCAACTAGAGTTTCCATTTGCCAAACCTCCCTCCCTCCTCCTCCTCCTCCTTTCTCCTCTCCATCCTCCTCAACCGCTCGCTGAACTTTCTCAAGTTGATACTTTTGGTGCCAGGCTGTCTGGGTTGCTCAGAACAAATAACCAAGTTGGACGAGGCACTTCATATAAACCTGCTTCACTCTGGGGTGCTATTCAGGTCCACCTCGTATCACATGGAGGCACCTCCAAAGCAGCCCGCTTCAACTCATTATTCGGGCTTTGGACGAAGGGACTACACAGCCCTAGAAACTTGCAAAGCATATTAGCACAAATGCACATTTGCAACAGGACTGAAATTCTTATGCATCCCTAAAAATAATCAAAATCTGTGAATGAGTGGACGATGGAAAAAAGGCACCTGACGATCCACTAGACAAAATCTGTACATCTGTACTGAGGTGTTTTGTTTTGATTGGTTTTAATGATATATACAGATTAAGGTTACTTTTGACAAGTTCCCTGAAATGAATGCACAGGAAGCTGCCTTATATACTTTCAGCTGATTGGTCCAACTGACTCCATGTTATCTGCACTGTCTGGCAGCAGGTCTCTGGGCTCTCAGACTGGGGTCTTTCCAAGTTGTACATGGAGATAGGAGGAATTGAAAATGGGATCTTCTGCATGAAATGCATGTGCTCTTAACACTGAGCTAGCATCAGAGAAGACCAACATCTTTCAATAGCCAACAAAAGACCAACATCTATCAATGGCTTGCTAGCACTACACTCTGGCCAGAAAATTTTGTAAGCTAATTTGAGGGAGTACTTTCTTTTATCCATTCTGAATCAACTGCCAAACAATGTCAAGGAGTGATTCCAAGTCCTAGCTTTATGACAAAGGGAAAAATATTCTCTGTATTCAATTTTTTCACATCATTTATTGTTCTATAAACCCTTGCCATGTTTTCCCTTAGCCATTTTTTTTCTAAACTAAGGGCACAATACTGTGGGAATAGTTCCCACCTATGAACTCAGAGGCTACTGATTATCCAATGCAGGGTGGATGGAGTGCAGAGGGGAACTTCTCCTCTATGCTCCGGCCACCCTGCATTTGCTGCTAGACAGTCAATTTTGGCTGTCTAGCCAGGGCACCTCAGACTGGGAGCGGGGGAGGCCTGACAGTGCATAGAAAGTGTCATAATGGCACTTCTGCTGTCTCCTCCCTGCCCCTAGGAACACCGCCTTTTTGGCCATTCCATGCTGCTATCGTGAGGACAGAGCTGGGAACGAACTGCACTGCACTGCCTATAAGCGGTGGGGGCGGGGAGTCGGATTTCTGGGAACTGACCTCAGAGAGCTGGCTCAAAGGTCAGTTCCCGGCAGAAAATGAAAAATCCTATGGCCATCTAGACGTTGTCTAGTGGCTATAGGATTGTGCCCTAAAGACCCCCAAGACATTAGCTTTCATTGCCGAATGTAGCTACGTTCCTTGACCATTTTGGTCCCCCCCCCGCCCCGCCACTTGTGTGTGTCTGTGTGTGTATGTTTTACCTTTTCTAGCTCTGTGATATAATTTCTGCTTAGTCACCACCAATTCAGACCCCATCAATGTATATAAGGTTAGGATTTGTTGTCCCATTGTGTATCACTTTTCACTTACTTCCACTGAATCTCATTTGAGTCTGAAGTAGGGATGTTGGAGAATTCTGCCACGGACTCCAGTGAGGCCGGATTCTAAAGAATCCGGCCCCCTGGAGTCCGTGGCGGAACGGACTGCCACCACCTGAAATCCCCACCAGAAGGGACCTACCTGGCGGTGGCGGCGGCTCTGGCGGCAGCTGCGGTGGCAGCTGTGGCAGCAGCTCGGGGTCGTCTTCTGGCTGCTACCGGGCTGCTGCGGCCACAAATGGCAGCCGTCATAGTGGCCACCATTTGCATCCCTGCCTTTTGCTGTGATAGGCTATGTAGATACTTACGTAGCCTATCACGGCTTGGCAGGGACACAATTGGCAGCCAGCATAGCAGCAGCCATTTGCGGCCGCAGTCTGGCTGCGTCCGGACGTCCGGCTGGGGCCGGGGAGGATTCGGGGGGGGAGGGATGGATTGCCTCCCCCCCCCGTGGACCCCAGCGGATGGAGGTAAGTAAGGTTTCATACACCCCTAGTCTCAAGACTTTTGAGGCTCTTTGCAGTCTATGTTGGTTTTCACCAGTTAGCACAGAACGTCCTAGTAATCTACAGATTAGGATGCTGATAATGGGTAATATCCAACATAACTCCTACTTAGACTAGACCTATTGAAATGAATGGATGACTAACTTAAATCCCATTCATTCCAATGAGTCTACTCTAAGTAGGATTTATGTTGGATTTTACCCAATAATTAATACCCAGCAAGGATGCCAGTCAGATTCTGCAGTTTAAAGAATCCAGAGAATCGAGATGCCATCAAGACAGTTCCAACATTTATTTCACTGACCTATAAGATGGAAACTTCACATGGCCTGTGCCCTAATGAAGCGACATTCCATCCTTTGGGAATTCTAGATGTACGTCTATGAAACTATGGAAATGTGTTTTTTAAAACTGTATGCTACTAGAATCAGTTCCTTTGTTTAAATACCACATGAGTGATGTTACAAACTCAGATCCTATGCTTCATCATCCACGCAAAGATAAACAGAGTATAGATATATTCACATTGTCTGTTATACAGATTACCATTTTTTTTCCTGATAAACATGGCTCATAAAGGAATACAAGAAATGTTGGCATTGGTATGATAAATATTAATGGTTACAGTAATTCTTAATGTTACTATCTTGTATATCTCTATGTTTTTAAGTCCATAATCACCATATGTTTGTTTCTGAGTTCGTGGGTTTTTTTTGTCTATGTCTTTTTTCCATCTTTCTTTGGACATTACTGCTTAGCAAAATTCCTCAATGTGATACCATTAAAATATGCTAACTAATGTATATGTAAAAGTGGGGGAAGCAATGACTTAAAAATGAAAAAGAAAAGAGAAAGGTTACGATCTGTGATAATGCTTCTTGGCTTTAAGCAGGCTTAACTGAATTAATTGTAGCACTGAAGAAACTGAAGAACAAAGGGCACTCTGACGCTGAATGTTTTAATGGGAGAATTGTGACCTTTTCAATATGTTAGCTTTTGATTGGCAGATGATGCTATTGGCCTCCCAGAATAGTCATTTTAGGATTGTTGGGCTTTTTTCTATTGGAAAGAGTAGGGCCAAAGAGCTGCACTGCAGTAGATGCATGCGTGTGTGTGTGTGTGTGTGTGTGAGAGAGAGAGAGAGAGAGACAGACAGACAGACAGACAGACAGAGAAAGGGAGGGGGGAAGGGAGACAGCACACTATCCACACAAACCATTCTTATTCACGTAAAACATTTTAAAACAAAACAATTAAAAAAGCAATGAAAATTATAATATGTACGCCCCATATTGTTTAAAGCAAACAGACCTTCCAGCCACCCAGTTGGCTCGATGCAAATGACACTGATAGTGGATTTGCCACATCACCACACCCTAGCAAACAGGGGTGCAGTGGTGGTGGGGTTCTCACTGGGACAAAAACCTGGGAATCTTTTGGGAGCCAGGTCTCAGCTGGGTCCCTCCCACTCCCAGCCTACCGCTGTGGGGCAGGTGGCTGGAAGAGCCAGAGATGCTGTCGTGAGCGGGCGCTGCTGCTGCTGCTGCTGCTGGTGACAGCAGCTGGAGGAGCTCCTTGCAGCTGTGGGCTCCAGGTTAGCAGAAGGCTATGAGGTGAGGGAGCTGTAGTCGCTTTGGGAAGGAGAAAGGGAGTTGGGGGCTTGCGTGGTATGCTTCTCTCTGTCATCTTGGCTGTCTGCATGGAGAGCGAGCCCAACTTTGTGCACTCCCCTTCCTCTGTTCCCTTCCTTCCCCTCCTCTTGATCCTGCCTTTCTCTCTCTCCCCCCCCCCCCGGTGTGGAAATAGAGAGCTGGGAAGAAAACCAAAAGCTCCAGCCAGGAGCAGGAAGAAAGGGAAGAGGGAAGAGAGAGGAGGAGGAGGAGGAGGAGGCTGGGTCTAAGAAAGCTCCTGCAGCCTTTTCTCTGTGTGCTTAGTGGGAGGGAAACTGGGGAAGGTGGAGTCTGCCTGTGTTGTGCCACTGCACAGTACATACATGGTCTTGAGGAGGTTACATTAAAAAAAAGGCAGGTGCAGGCCCCTAGAAGTTAATGGGGTATAAACTAGGGCTGTGCACTGCTTCAGCCTGAGGCCCAAGCCCCGAGTTAAAGTGGGTTGCTTCAGGACACTTTGTGCTCCCTCTGAGGTGAAGCGGAGGGGGCACAAAGTGGCCTGGAGTGGGTCGGGGACTCGGTGTACTTTGGCCTCTGGCCCACTCACCCCCGGCGCCTCCACGTCCTTACCTGAGCCGCCTCCTCCTTGCCTCTGCCACCGCCGCGCCACCACCACCTCTGCCGCCGCCATGCCACCTTGCCGCCTCCTGAGGCCCGGATGCGCGGCGACTCTTCTTCTAGGGAGTAGCCATTTTTAAAATGGCAACCTCCTGGAAGTTCCAGGAAGTTGCCATTTTTAAAATGGCAACTCCCTGGAAGAAGAGTCGCCTTGCGTCCAGGCCTCAGGAGGTGGCAGCAGCTGTGAAGACAAGAGTAGGGATGTACGAAAGTCACTTACCTTTTCGAAGGCTGACATTCGTGGGGGAGGGAGGCGCTCCATCCCTCCCCCCAAAATTCTGGCTGGCCGGCTCCGCTCCTCAGGAATTCTGCAGAGCCGCCGGCCGGCTTCGCGAGCAGCCGGACATCTGGCCGCTGGCTAGCAGGGATGCAAATGGTGGCGGCCGTAGCCGCCGCCATTTGCGTCCCTGCAGTCAGCCGTGATAGGCTACGTAAATGTTTATGTTTACCTATCACGGCTGATTTAAAAGAAAAAAAAACCGCGCGTACGCAAATGGCGCCGCCGCCATTTGCGTTCCTTATTTTGACACGTCTTAGTCTATGTAAACATTTACGTAGACTAAGACAGCGAAAATAAGGGGAACGCAAATAGCGTAGACGCTACGCTATTTGCATTCCCCTTATTTTCGCTATCTTAGTCTACGTAAATGTTTACGTAGACTAAGACGTGCCATTTGTGTACGCGCGTTTTTTTCCTTTTAAATCAGCCGTGATAGGCTATGTAAACATTTATGTAGCCTATCACGTTTTTTTGTTTGTTTGTTTTTAACTGGAAATGGCGGTGGCGGCAGCTGGTCGGAAGACTGGCTGCCGCCGCCGCTGAACCGGCGCCGGAGCTGCTGCCGCCAGGAAGATCCACCCAAGGTAAGTCCCGTCCCGGGGGGGGCGGAGGGGGCAGACCGTTCCGCCACCGATTTCGGGGCATTTGGCCTCCCTGAGTTTCGTGGTGAAATTCTCTGACATCCCTAGACAAGAGCAGCGGGTGGCGGTGAAGGCGGCACAACGGACAAGGTGGCGGTGGCAGCAGAGGAAGCAGCGGCCCAGGTAAGGAGCTGGGGGGAGCATGGGGGGGAACCCGCTTCGCGTTTGGGGCTGAGGCGGGTCGGGGCCCACCTGAATCTGTCCCAGATGTATTGGGCCTGCCTTAGAAGCTGCAAAGCAGCTTCTGAGTCAGATTGGAGGGGTCCCTGCACAGCCCTAGTATAAACACTCATGGATTCCTGACAGGCCCCTTGAGTTATTTGTAATAACAAAACAGCCTGTTTGGCTGTTGCATCTGAAAGAGGCAGTGAGTCAGTGTATGCCTCTTTCTTGAGTGTGTGTGTGTGTGCGTGCGTATAAGAGAGTACATCAATGCGTGTTTATGTTTTCTGTGTCTGTGCACTGTATTTTGTAAAAGGAGAAGCTTATGTTTGTATTTGACTTTTCTATCATGGAAGAGATACAATTATTTTGCTTCCAGGAAATCATGGAAAATGATTTCCACTAAAGTATGTAGTGAAAAATACTTTGCATAATTACTGTACATTGTTGACTCTCTCTCTCTCTCTCCCTCTCTGTATGTGTGTATGTTTTTTCCCCCCTCAATGAATACTTTTTATTTATTTTCTCTTTATAAATGAAATAAACAATACCAACAACCTGATCAATAACTACAATTTCCTAGCAATACAATATTCTTATGAGGCCACAACAATGTCGAAAAGAAAAAGAATGGAAAAGAAAAGAAAAAAATCTTTTCTTTTCCCCCTTCTCTCCCCCCCTTTTTAAAGGGTTAAATTTAAACTCCAATACCCATGGGCCTCAGATGCTATTCTGTTTTAAAAACTATACCTATAACATTAGCAATATTACAGTTTGTTAATTAATCTTACATTTCAATATCATATCATCAATCTTATAACAAGGAAACAGGCCTACAATTCATTCCCAGTAACCATATATTGCCCTTAAGTTAAAATGTAATAGTAATAATAAAGCTTAACAATTCAACCAACGAAAAATCTTACTAAGTAATCTTATAGTAATGATTAGAGATGTACGAAAGTCACTTACCTGGTCCCGCAGCTTGCTTCGTGGTGGGGGGGAGGCGCTTTGGTTCTCCCCCCGAAGTTCAGGCCAGGGGGGGAGGTGCCCCGCCTCGCCTGGCCGAAATTCAGGCCGGGGAGAAGCGCCCCGTCTCCCCAGCTGCGAAATAAAAAAGTGAATGTAAAAAAAAAACCAAACACATGTGATAGGCTACGTAACGATTTACGTAGTCTATCACAGCTAGATTTCCAAAGTCAGCCGTGATAGGCTACGTAAATCGCTACGTAGCCTATCACGGGTGACTTTGAAAAAAAAAAAAAAAGCGCGTACGCAAATGGTGGCACCCATGGGCACTGCCATTTGTGTTCTTTATTTGGGCCCGGGTAGTCTACGTAAAGATTTACGTAGACTACGGCGAAAATGAGGACAACGCTATTTTGGGCACTGCCATTTGCGTACGCGCTTTTTTTTTCTTCTTCAAAGTCACCCGTGATAGGCTACGTAACGATTTACGTAGCCTATCACGGCTGACTTTGGAAATCTAACCGTGATAGACTACGTAAATCGTTACGTAGCCTATCACGTTTTTTTGGGTTTTTTTACATTCACTTTTTTATTTCGCAGCCGGGGAGACGGGGCGCTATTTGCGTTGCCCTTATTTTCGCCGTAGTCTACGTAAATCTTTACGTAGACTACCCGGGCCCAAATAAGAAACGCAAATGGTGGCGCCCATGGGCGCCGCCATTTCCGTACGCACTTTTTTTTTTCCAAAGTCACCCATGATAGGCTACGTAACGATTTACGTAGCCTATCACGGCTGACTTCGGAAATCTAGCCGTGATAGGCTACGTAAATCATTACGTAGCCTATCGTGTGTGTGTGTGTGTGTTTTTACATTCACTTTGTAATGGCAGCGGTGGCAGCCGGTCGGAAGACAGGCCGCTGCCCCCGCCGAACCGCCGCCAAACCGCTGCCAGGACCCGCCGCTGAGAGGGACATTTGAGGGAGGTAAGTCCCATTCTGGGGGGGGGTGGAGAATTTCACCGCCAATTTCGGGAGGCCAAATGCGTTGGCATTCGGCCTCCCTGAGATTCGTGGAGAAATTCTCCGCCATCCCTAGTAATGATGATAATAATAATAATAATAATGATAATAGTAATAATGATTTTAAAAAGGATGAAATTATAATGTTATATAATAACAAAGCTTAAAAGCAACCTTACAACAATCAGTAATACATTTTATACTAGATATATAAATGCATGTGCACAATACACCCTCAAACAATATATTTAAATACAGCATATCATATCTATTTTGGAAAACAAGAATTTAAAGAAAAATAAAAAAGAGATGAAAAATGAAAGAAAATAAACAAATATATGTATAATTAGAGATCTTCTGACCTAGTCTGAATCATGTAGACTAAACATAAACAGTTAATAAAACTTGTTTAAAGATTCCAGTTCATGGGGCTGTAACAGAGATCTCACGCATTTTTACGTTCAGCCATTCCTCCGCCATTTCATGATTTAGAAACTTCTCATCTGACCTTCAGACACAATACAAAATGTAGCAGGATATTTTAAGTGATATTGTAAGTTCATTTGCTTTGCCATATTTTTC
Organism: Heloderma suspectum; assembly: GCF_057233095.1. Lineage (NCBI taxonomy): Eukaryota > Metazoa > Chordata > Lepidosauria > Squamata > Helodermatidae > Heloderma > Heloderma suspectum. Next base: position 70,785,185 of record NC_139460.1, on the reverse strand, counting down.
ACCTTGATGAATTGCCTTCTTTTATTCGCCACCTCTTTGATGTAATCTGGAAATAACATAACTTTATCTTGTTTCCAAAAAAGAGTTCCAGTCTCTCTTGCCAAATGCAGGATATAATTCTTTGTGGAGACTTGCAAATTGGACTATAATCATATAGTCAGTCCCTTTAGCATTTGGCACATGAAATTAGGGATGGTAGAGAATTCCGCCATGGAATCCAGTGAGGCCGAATGCACTGGCATTCGGCCCCCGGGAATCCATGGTGGAACGGCCTCCTGCCCCCCCACCCCACGGACCCCCATGGGATGGCACTTACCTGGGGCAGATGAGGCAGATGCGGCAGTGGCGGTGCGGCGGCGGAAGGTGTGGCATCGGCAGGGGCGGCAGGGGCGGCGGCGGCGGAAGGTGCGGTGGAAGGTGTGGTGGCAGTGGGGGTGGCGGAGGTGGTGGCGATGGCGGCAGCGGGGGCGGCGGCGGCTGGTCTCCTGGCCGGCTGCGGCTGTGTGCAGCGTACACAAATGGCGGCGGCTACAGCGGCCGCCATTTGCGTTCGCTATTTTTAGCCATTCTAGCCTACATAAATATTTATGTAGACTAGAATGGCAAAAAATAGCGAACGCAAATGGCAGCCGCCGTAGCCGCCGCCATTTGCGTATGCGTTTTTTTTTACTTTGCCATGATAGGTTGCGTAAATATTTATGTAGCCTGTCACGGTTAAGTATAGGGATGCAAACGGCAGCAGCTATGGCCACCACCATTTGCGTCCTTGCTGCCCAGCAGCCAGATGTCGAGCTGCGGGTGGAGCCAGCCAGTGGCTCCACGGAATCCCCGTGGAGCAGAGCCGACCAGGCAGGATTCCGGGGGGAGGGACGGAGCACCTCCCCCCCACCGCGAAGCAGATCTGCAAAACGGTAAGTGACTTTCGTACATCCCTACATGAAATGCCTGCTCAATATCAAGTAAATAGTCAGATGGCACAGGGAGTATCTCATGCAAAAGTTTGTCCACAAAGTAGGCAATTTTACATCACTAGTCAGATTTTTAATCCCAATAATACGTACATTGGATCTGCGCGTGAAGGCCTCCAGTTGGGATATTCTGTCAGAGACATTTCTGAAGAATGCTTGTGTCATAGATTCATACCCTGCCACCCGATCTAGTAGCTCGTTAACCTTCATCTCCATTTCTTGCCAGGAAGCGTTAATTAAATCCACACCTCCTTGCAAGGCGGTGATGGAATTTTGGATTAAATCCAACCTTTTGGCTTGCTCCACAAATTGTGAAGATAAAGTTTTTATCAAAGTAAATAATTCCCCTACATCTTTTGTTTTCAGAGCTTTTGGCAAAGGAGGTCTGGGAGGAGTGGGCGGTGATGCAATTCCCTTTCTTCTCTTCGCTGTAGCCATGTTTCTGTTCAAACAAATCTTGCAGGTCCTCAGATGTTCTCAAATATTGTTGATATTTCTTAAACCATCCCTCAGGTGTTGTTGATATTTCCTAATCCATATATTACAATGGAACATGTCAGCCCTGTTTTCTCCTATAAAATAGGAGTTTCAGAACAGCTTTTTGCGACGGTTAAGCTCTGGGGAGATAATCTTGGAATCCAGCCCCCCCACTGGCTCGTGGGGAGTACTTTTCTCCAAGATGTTATCCAGATGCTGCCTTGCCCCCTTTTAATTCCACGGGGAGATGAAAAAGTTTTTCAATCTTTTAAAAAGTTGTTTGAGATAGCGTCCCGCAGAGAGTCTGCGGGATGATGCAAGAACGACATTGGTTCCAACTGGAAGTCCTATGTATGTGTGTATGTTGTGTGTGAGTTCAGTACTGGGGACAGAGTAGGTGGCTCACTAGGGACAGCTACTCTGGGGACCATCATGGCCTTGAGGATATTATCTTTAGCAGTGGCAGTAGCTGTTGTTTCTTGAACAAGAGAATGTGGGTCCAGAGGAGTGCTTTTGTGTACTGTGATTTCCCCAAGGTTGAGACATTGCTCAGACGGCCACATAAAGGGTTGGATCCAGACTTAGTCTTGCTTAGAGTAGACTCACTTAAATCAATCAGAAACATTAGTCACAACTTATGACTATCTTAAGGTCCTCTGATTTCAGTGAGTCTACGCAAAGCATGACTAAGTCTGGATTCAACTAAAACACCATAAGAGATGACTGAACTATGGATTCTGGACTCATGAAATGAAAACCCTATGAAGTCAGTGGTCGCAGAGGCCACAGAATATTGAAAGAAACCAAAACAGTGATCAACAATCCAGACTGCTGCTCTAGGGAGAATATAACAAGATGTGTTTCTGGCACTGTGAATGATCAGTTGGAACTTCTGGAAACTATGATTGCCTTCTTTCTCGCTCAACAGAACTCCAAAATGACTAAAAACACATTTTTATTGTATAATCTTACAAAGTTGTATAATTAATGAGAAGCGAGCATGGCTGTGAGGAGGTGTGGCTGTGGCTATCATGAAGGGACCCTGCACTTCTGAATTTGCCACTACACTACTGCTCATAAAACACAACCTTTTTTCACTACACCAATTTCTCTTATATCCAGTTATTAAAACTTCTCAGAATTATGAATTTCTCAGCATATAAGACTATTTATCATATTTATTTCATGTCTTTTCCTTCAAGGAGCTCAAGATACCTGTGTGAGTGTATCCCATTTTATCAGCACAGCATCACTGTATAAGCTTAAGCTGAAAAACAGAACTTGTCCAGTGCTATCTATCTATCTATCTATCTATCTATCTATCTATCTATCTATCTCTATTTATGTACAATTGGAGGCTGTCCTCATGGGGGCACCTCAGGACTTTATGGAGACCATGGCATTCTGGGAGCTGCACCCTATTCTAACTGGGCCCACCCATGTAGCCGGTCATGCGCTAGACCTTGTGTTTGTTTCTGGAGAAGTGGGGAGTGATCTGGAAGTCGGGGGTATATCCACCACCCCCTTGTCATGGTCAGTTCACTATCTGGTGATGTTGGACTTCTCGGTTCCACAACCCTTCTGCAAGGGTGGAGGACCCATTAAAATGGTCCGCCCCAGGCGTCTTATGGATCCGAATGGATTCCTGAACGTGCTTGGGGATTCTCTGGAGCACGCCAACAGCCGCTTGGTTGAGACCCTGGTGGGTGGGTGGAATGCCACAATAGATCGGGTGGCCCTGAAATGCCCTCTCCCCCTGAACAGGGCTCGGACTGCACCATGGTTCAATCTGCAGTTACGAGCTCTGAAACAGGAGGTGCAATGGCTAGAGTGCCAGTGGCGGAAGTCTCGCTCCAAAGACCATCAGACACGGGCTAGAGCTGTATTTTCAGCCTATCACATGGCGGTGAAGGCAGCAAAAAAGGAATATTATGTTGCCTCTATAACATCCGCAGAGTGCTGTCCCAGGAAGCTGTTCCTAGTGGTCCAGAGCCTGGTCGGTCCAGTGTGGCTCCGGAACCGCTGGAGCATTCTAAGGCCTCCTGTGAGGCCTTGGCAAGGCACTTTGTGGATAAAATTGATCGGATTAGGAGTGTTTAGGGATGGACGAAAGGGACTTACCTTGTCCTGCAGCTTCCTTCGCGACGGGGGGGAGGCGCTTCGCTTCTCCCCCTGAAGTTCAGGCAAGGGGGGGGAGGCACCCTGCCTCGCCCGGCCGAAATTCAGGCTGGGGGGGGAGGCGCCCTGCCTCGCCTGGCCAAAATTCAGGCCGGGGAGAAGCGCCCCGTCTCCCTGGCCGTGAAAGAAAAAGTGAAAAAAAAACAAACCCGTGATAGGCTACGTAACCATTAATGTAGCCTATCACGGCTAGATTTCCAAAGTCAGCCGTGATAGGCTACGTAAATCGTCACGTAGCCAATCACGGGTGATTTTGGGGGAAAAAAAGCACGTACGTAAATGGCGGCGGCCCATGGGTGCCGCCATTTGCATTCCTTATTTTGGCACGTCTAGTCTACGTAAAGATTTACGTAGACTATGGCGAAAATAAGGGAACGCTATTTGCGTTGCCCTTATTTTCGCCGTAGTCTACGTAAATCTTTACGTAGACTAGACGTGCCAAAATAAGGAACGCAAATGGCGGTGCCCATGGGCCGCCGCCATTTCCATACGCGCTTCCCCCCCCCCAAGTCACCCATGATAGGCTACGTGACGATTTACGTAGCCTATCACGGCCGACTTTGGAAATCTAGCCGTTATAGGCTACGTAAATCGTCATGGGTGTGTGTGTTTTTTTTACTTTTTTATTTTGTAATGGCGGTGGCGGCAGCTGGTCGGGAGACCGGCCTCCGCCCCCGCCCCCACCGAAATGCGGCCGAAACGCCGCCGGGACCTGCCGCCGAGAGGGACATTCAGCCACGGTAAGTCCCATCCCGGGGGGGGGGGCGGAGGGCCAGCGGAGAATTTCCTCAATACTTTCGGGGGGCTGAATGCGTTGGCACTCGGCCTCCCGAAGATTCGTGGAGAAATTCTCCGCCATCCCTAGGAGTGTTATTCGATGTGCTGTGGATACAGTTAGTAAGCAAGAGGCAATCTGTGGCAAACCGGTTTAGTGGGATCGGTTCCAGCTTCTTCCTACTGATGAAGTGGACAAGGTGCTTTCATCTGTAAGGCCGACCACCTGCTTACTTGATCCTTGCCCATCTTGGCTCATTATGGTCTGCAGAGAGAGATTGGGTGAGGGAATCAGGGCGGTGGTGAGCGCCTCCCTTGAGGAGAGAGTGATGCCATCAGCCCTCAAGGAGGCAGTGATAAGACCACTCTTAAAGAAGCCCTCCTTGGATCCCCAAGTTCCGAACAACTTTCGCCCAGTCTCAAATCTGCCATTTTTACGCAAGGTGATTGAGCGGGTGGTGGCAATGCAGTTGAGGGCACACTTGGAAGAAGCCGATAATCTAGATCCATTTTAGTCGGGCTTCAGGCCTGGGCATGGGACAGAAACAGCCTTGGTCGCCTTGGTGGATGATATGAGGAGGGCTCTGGAGAGGGGCAAATGCTCCTTCCTTGTTCCCCTTGACCTCTCAGCGGCTTTTGATACCGTTGACCACAGTATCCTCCTGGATCACCTGGAGGGGTTGGGCATTGGACACACCGTATTGCGGTGGTGCTGGTCCTTCCTCTCTGGCAGGTACCAGAGGGTAGCACCGGGAGAGGAGGTTTCGGACCCATGGCTGTTCTCTTGTGGGGTGCCTTCTCTCTGTCCCATCAGCCAGGACAGCTAGGCTGGTGAGGACAAGGGAGAGGGCCTTCTCTGTGGTGGCCCCCACTCTGTGGAACTCCCTCCCTAGGGAACTCCACCATGCCCCCTCTTTAATGAGCTTCCGTCGCGCATTAAAAACATGGTTGTTCAGGCAGGCATTCGGGGTGGGTTAGTGTATTTTTATGATGTTTTTAATGTAGAATGTTATTGTTAACTGTTTTGTTGTACATCACCCAGAGTGGCTGGGTGACCAGCCAGATGGGTGATTAATACATTTAATAAATAAATAATAAAATTTTTATACCACCTATATCTACTGACCTTCATGTCTGAGTAGGTATTTGGAATAAGGTTTAACTAGTGCATGTCTTAGCCAGAGCCACCCTTTAAACACACTTGCTCCTAGTATCTCCTTGTTAAAAGTGGAGGGTGTTACATGCCTTCGTCAGAAAAATAAATTTAAAACATCATGGAAGCATCCCTAGTTGAAGCACTGGCATCTTCTAGATTATGTAATTGTTCATGCCAGAGATCGCTGCAATGTACTCCTCACTAGAGCCATGATGAATGCTGACGACTACTGGACAGACCATCGATTAATTTGTTCCATGATGGCCAAGACTGTCCCTCAATGTAGGCTCCAAGGAAGAAAACCAAGGCATAAAATGAACACCCAAGCCCTTCAAGACCCTGTTAAGCGAGCCTGCTTTCAAACAACCGTCAAGGAACATCTACCTATGGAAACCCCTGAAAATGTTGAGGAACACTGGAATGAACTGAAGACTTCCATTATTGCAGCCTGTGAACAAACTATCAGATACCAAACTAAGAAACATCAGGACTGGTTTGATGAGAATTATAGGGAGACTGAACATATTATTGATAATACGATTTGGAAAAAAGCTTTCCAAATATGGCAAAAAGACATCAACTGTGCCGCTAAGAAAACAAATCTACACCAGTGCAAAGGCTGAGGTCCAAAAAAGAACTAGAGAACTTAAGAACACCTGGTGGATAAAGAAAGCTCAAGAAATCCAGCATTTTGCAGATGCCCATGACACACGGGGCTTTTTTAATGCCACAAAGGCCATCTACCATGATACAAACCCCTTACGCTCAATAGATGGTGCCAAACTTCTAAAGGACAAAGAATCTATTGCACTGCATTGGAAAGAGCATTACCACAACCTCCTTAACCATAACTCTATTGTGGCTGATTAGGTTTTCTCGCAAATTCCACAAAAACAGATCAGAGATGAGCTTGCAGTATCCCCTAGTTTGGAGGAAGTCAGTAAAGCCATTAACCACATGAAAAATAATAAAGCTAGTGGGATCCCTGTTGAAGTCTTTAAAGAAGGTGGGCCTGAAGCTACACAACAGCTTCACAAGCGCATTGAAAAAATCTGGGTGAGGGAGGAGATCCCAGCAGACTTCAGGGATGCCATAATTATCACTCTCTTTAAAAAGGGTGATAGAACAGATTGTGGAAACTATCGAGGCATCTCCCTTCTAGCTACAGCAGGCAAAATCCTGGCAAGGATCTTCACAAACCGCCTTCTACCTATCTCAGAAGACATCCTCCCTGAATCCCAAAATGGTTTCTGCCCTTCCAGGGGGCAGTGGATATGATCTTCACCACACGACAGCTCCAAGAAAAATGCTGGGTGCAAAACCAACCCCTGTACATGGTGTTTATTGATCTGACTAAGGCCTTCGACACTGTAAAGCATACTGCTCTCTAGACCATCCTTCTGAAAACTGGATGCCCTAATAAATTTGTGAACATCTTGCAGCTAGGGATGTACGAAAGTCACTTACCTTTTAGCGAAATTGATTCGAGGTGTGGGGGGGAGGCGCTCCGTCCCTCCCCCCCCCCGAAATTCTGGCTGGCCAGCTCCGCTCCACAGGGATTCTGGGGAGCTGCCAGCTGGCTCCGCCAGCGGCCGGACATCCGGCCGCTGGCTAGCAGGGACACAAATGGCAGCGGCTGTAGCTGCCGCCGTTAGCGTCCCTGCAGTCAGCCGTGATAGGCTACGTAAATGTTTACATAGCCTATCACGGCTGATTTAAAAGAAAAAAAGAAAAAATGCACATACACGTCTACGCTATTTGCGTTCCTCTTATTTTTGCCATCTTAGTCTACGTAAATGTTTACGTAGACTAAGACAGCGAAAATAAGGAATGCAAATGGCGGTGCCCATGGGCGCCGCCATTCGTGTACGTGTATTTTTTCTTTTTTTCTTTTAAATCAGCCGTGATAGGCTACGTAAACATTTATGTAGCCTATCACGGTGTTTTTTAAAAATCTAGCCGTGATAGGCTACATAAATCTTTATGTAGCCTATCGCGTGTTTTTTTTTTACTGGAAATGGAACTGCCGAACCGCCGCCGCCAGGAAGATCCGCCCAAGGTAAGTCCCGTCCCGGGGTGGGTGGGGGGGCAGACTGTTCCGCCACCGATTTCGGGGGGCCAAATGCGCTGGCATTCAGCCTCCCCGAGATTCGTGGCAACATTCTCTGGCATCCCTACTTGCGGCTCCTCCATGATGACATGATGGCAACAATCTTGGATAACAATGGCTCTCAAAGTGATCCATTGGGATCAGGCATTAACCAGGGATGTGTCATTGCTCCAACCTTATTCGCTATCTTCATCGCTATGATTCTACACCTTGTTGAAGGGAAACTTCCCACTGGTGTAGAAATCATATATCTAACAGATGGAAAACTTTTTAACCACAGTAGGCTGAAAGCAAAAAGTAAGGTAATTACATCCTCTGACTTCAATATGCTGATGATAACGTAATCTGCACACATTCAGAGGAAAATCTCCAAACTGTCCTATACATTTTCGCAGAAGCATATGAAAAGCTCGGCCTCTTGCTTAACATAAAAAAACCAAAGTGCTTTACCAGCAAGCACAAACCAATCTCTCTGTAGCGCCATCAATCCAGCTTAACGGTGTGATGCTGGAAAATGTCGATCACTTATCTTATCTTGGCAGCCATCTCTCCACAAAAGCTGACATCAACGCTGAAATTCAGCATTGCCTGAGCTCTGCGACTGTAACATTCTCCCGAATGAAGTGTAGAGTGTTCGAGGATTGGGACATTCGCAGGGAGACCAAAATGCTTGTTTACAAAGCCATTGTACTACCAACCTTACTGTACGCCTGTGAAACATGGACCATCTATAAACGCCACTCTCAAATTCTCGAAAAATTCCACCAACGCTGCCTCCGAAAAATTCTGCAAATTACTTGGGAAGACAGATGGACTAATGTGAGCATACCAGAAGAAGCAAAGACCACCAGCGTTGAAACAATGATTCTCCAACATCAACTTCGCTAGATCGGCCATGTTGTTCGAATGCCTGATTATCGTCTTCCAAAGCAGTTACTCTATTCCCAACTTATGAATGGAAAATGGAATATTGGTGGACAGCAAAAGAGATTTAAAGATTTTCTTAATGCTAATCTAAAAAAATGTAACATAAGCATTGACAACTGGGAAGCTGTAACTCATGAGCGTTCCAAGTCCAACTGGAGGTCAGCCTATATTAAAGGCGCTATGGACTTTGAAGAAGCACGAGTACAGAGCGAAAGGGAGAAACGAGCTCAGCGGAACGTACGTCAAGCAAACCCTCATTGTGACCGCCTTCCACCTGGAAACCTATGTCCTCACTGTGGGAGGCTGTGTAGATCCAGAATCAGCTTTTACAGCCACCTTCAGACCCACTGCTAGAGATTAATGTGTTGATTGACCTATCTTCTATGAATCTGTCTAATCCTTTTAAAGAGTTATCTATATAGACTCTATCACTGGAAGACAATCTTACTCTGTCATGAGTGATCGCCATGATGACATGCCTTCTAACTGTTGTTAGAGCAAGCTTGTTCTGGAATCTCACAACTAGCTGTAGCCAATGAGGTGGTTCACTGGTGGATATTGCTCAATGCTGCTTCAGTACAATTGGAAGTGCCATTTTTGAGTGCCATTTTTTTGTTAGAAAGGTGGGGTACAAATAAAACAAAAGAAGGAAATGTATGTTTATGCATCATCAGTTGGTGACTGCAGGAGCAGTTCATTTTGAACTTTGCAAATGTATAGGTCCTGAGTAGGGATGTCAGAGAATTCTGCCACGGATTCCAGTGAGGCCGGATTCATTAGAATCTGCCCCCGCCCCAGAATCTGTGGTGGAACGTCCTCCCGCCCCCCACCACCCTGCGAAATCCCCCTGCGATGGAACTTACCTGGGGCGGATGCGGCGGTGGCTCCGGTGGAGGCTCTGGTGGTGGTGGCGGCGGCTCCAGCAGTGTCGGCTGGTCTCCCGGCTGGCTGCAGCCAGTCTGCTGTGGCCACCATTTGCGTCCTTGCAGCCGTGATAGGCTACATAAGTATTTACGTAGCCTATCATGGTAAAGGCAGCTACGCAAATGGCGGCCACTACGCCATTTGTGTGGCTGCCTTTACCATGATAGGCTATGCAAATACTTACGTAGCCTATCACGGCTGCTTGCAAGGATGCAAATGGTGGCCACCACGATGGCCGCCATTTGCGGCCACAGCAGCCTGGCCACGGCCGGAACTCCGGCTGTGGATGGCCCTGGTCGGCGGCTCCGTGGAGCCACCGTGGAGCGAAGCCAGCCAGGGAGGATTCCGGAGGGAGGGACGGAGCGCCTCCACCCCACCGTGGATGCCCCTGCACAGAGCCAGATAAGGGATTCGTACATCCCTAGTCCTGAGGGCCTATGAGTGCTGCTGACATCAGTGAGTGATGAGGCCAAGTCAGCAGTCGCATGGTTGTATGGTGCTGATTGAACTTCCCCATCCATACCCTGTTGCTACCTCCCAATGGTTGCCTTTCCAGTAAGGACATGATTTCCTCACTCCACTCAGTTGCCCCACAACAATGGCAAGCAATTCTGTCAGTGAACCACCTTATACCTACAGCTGCTCAAAACTGGAATATTGCTTTGTTTAATGTTTTTTGATGTATTGATTCATTTGAGGTTCAGCTATTCTGCTCAGTAAAAATGCCAACATGTTTAACATTATTTATTGTACTATTCATAAAATTAGGAAAGTCTTATTTTAGTCAACTAATGGTGCAATCCTATGCATGTATAGACAGAAAAAAGTTCTACAACTCCCAGAATTCTGGAAGTTGTAGGCCTTTTTTTCTGTCTGAACATACATTGGATTGCACCCTAAATGGGATGATTAGCACCTTGACTTCAAATATTAAGTTGTGTTTAGGACAAATATTACTGCTGAGATGTAATGTTTTTCATAAAACATATAATTTGTTTTTGTTTGGTTTTTCTTTCCAAATATGGATTTCTGAAAGGCATTCTTTCCATGGTACTACACTGGTTAAAACTGAGATGAATTAGCTCTCGGGAGAAATGCATTAACTTAGAAGACATGACAATGAATATAAATAGGAAAAAAAAACCCCTCACATCTTTTCACTATACTATTTGGTCTCAATTCATATGAATTGTTGTGTGAGGATAAATAAATTGAATCCAAAGCAGCATCAGTTTATGGCCTTGTGAATGTATGAATTTCTGCAGAAAAAAAAGAGGTGGAAAAATGAAAGAGTATGAAATATGAATCAGAATGCCTTAAGGCCTCCTTCTTCCCTGAGGATTTTACTTATGTACCTTTATTTATTTTCTGATGTAACAAACATTTGAAAAAAAAAATGATTATCGGAGAGAGGGGGTTAAATCAATTTAAAGATTTAATGTTCTTTCAGATTTAAATAGAAATCTGTGCATTGGATGATTAATGCCTTTTTATTTTCTATGATACACTAAACCAATGCAGTTATGTTATCGCTTCCATTTTGCCCATATTGCTTCTCATACATAATACCCTAAGGGGAACCCCTACTACCCAATGTTCCATTCAGAATGCCAGAGATGTGATTTATTTTCTAAGATTTACTGTGATTTATTTACTTTCTTAGGCATAAGAGAATGTTTCTAGTGCCTTAGCTAATAAAACCACTTTAAAATGACATCACAAAAATATGCAATCCAAGTGTAATCTGTTCAAAATTACAAAACTATGGCAATCATTCCAAACAGTTAATCACCAGTTACTTTGTTTTGATGAATGAAATCTTCCTTTCTATACCGCACACCAGAAGTCTAAACATGTTTACTCAGAGCCAAGTCTTATTAATTTTGAATGGAACATGTTTTCAAGAAAGAATGTTTCAGACTGCAGCCACAGTGGGATTTAGATTAGGTCTGAAATAATTCCATTGCATTTTTGCATTGACCTCCCCTCTGCTCAGTGTTCATACTACAGATTCAAACAAAACAATGCAATTTCTCCTCTCTGCTTCATAGGAACTCTTTATCCACTATTCTTATGGGTATGAACTCTTCTATTTGATCCATATAAATTCCTTTTTTCGTTTAATACTGTTCCTGTCTCCCTTTATGTTGTATCTTTATTCTACAGGTACAGACTTAACAGCCACAGGCTGTCAAATCCAGTGTTCAGCTTTGCCTTGAAGCAAGATGCCTGGACACAACCTTGAAGGTGAGAGGCAAGTCACCAAAGTTATAAAAGTAGTGCAAATAAGTGGAGAAAGGCAGCTGGTTGAAAGGAAGACATGATTGATAGCTCGGCAGTGGAAGAATCCAATTGATAGGAAGTGAGGAGAACCCAAGCTCATTAGGAAAGTGGGAAGATACGAGCAAACAAGCAGATTTTATTAACTGGAACCTCATACATCATGTATACTGTGCTTATTAATACTACAGTGGCTGTTATCAGAGAGCCACCATTCTCGGGTGAAGGAATAGCCAAGCAGAGTTCACAACAGTACACAGATGCTGGCTTATAAAATAGATATATTACTGTGAAAGTCAGAATGCTTTTGAGTGCCAACAATTATATGGGAGCATTGGAATTGCTGACACATTTTGTCCATTGAAAATCTTCACTTCACCATCTTTACTGCTCAACTCAGGGGGAAGATCATTCCTCAGAAGGTCAGGGTCTTCACTGTAAAATTACTTATCTTAAATTATAATAATTAATTTTTAAAAAGAACAAAAGAACTGAAGCAATCAAACATAATATAATGACATGATCTTGAAAGAAAATGTGTGCTGTATACTTTTTGTTGTTAAAGTATCTTGAGATTTCTGAAGTATATTTGTATAACCAGGGCCTTAGAGAATATAAAGCTATGTTCTTTTAAGTGACTTGTGGAAAAAAAGACTGAGGTACAGATTAAATGAAAACTTGCTCTTGGATGTAATTCTGACTAAGATATAAGAAATATATGAAAGGTAATTCTCTCACAACCAGCCAGCTTATCTATCTATCATCTATCTATCTATCTATCTATCTATCTATCTATCTATCTATCTATCTTCATCATCATCATCATCTATCTGTCTATAATGAATCTGTGAGTAATCCTCTGAGCTTTAAAAATTCATTCAGGATGGATGGTCATCTCCCAGAAAACCAAGATTTTTAAAAAATAAATGATGGGTTTTGCTCCAAAACCTCATAATTATCAGGCAAGCAAGAATGATACGGCAGAACCACTTATCAACATTTGATAATATACACAGCAATTCTCAAGTAAATAAAACATAGCAAATATTTCACATAGTGAATTGGTTTTCATTTTAATGGGATACAAAAACAGTTCCTTCATTTTTTATGAAAGTTTAAATCATAACTTGGATACAATCTGATATAAACATGAAAGAAAAGTTGCTGAAAAGAACTTTTTATCTAGTGATAGGGATGTCAGAGAATTCCGCCATGGATCTTGGGGAGGCCGAATGCCAGCGCATTCGGCCCCCCGAAATTGGTGGTGGAATGGTCTGCCCCCCATGCCCTCCTGGGACGGGACTTACCTGTGGCGGATCTTCCTGGTGGCGGCGGCTCCGGCAGCGGCTCCGGCGGCGGTTCGGCAGTGGCGGCTGCGGCGGCCGGTCTTCCGACCAGCTGCCGCCACCGCCATTTCCAGTTAAAAAAAAAACAAAACAAAAAAACGTGATAGGCTACGTAAAGGTTTACATAGCCCATCATGGCAAGATTTTTAAAAAACACCGTGATAGGCTACGTAAATGTTTACGTAGCCTATCACGGCTGATTAAAAAAAAAACCAAACACACGCGTGTACACAAATGGCGGCACCCATGGGCGCCGCCATTTGCGTTCCTTATTTTGGCACGTCTTAGTCTACGTAAACATTTACGTAGACTAAGACAGCGAAAGTAAGGGAAATGCAAATAGCGTAGACGCTATGCTATTTGTGTTCCCCTTATTTTCGCTGTCTTAGTCTACGTAAATGTTTACGTAGACTAAGACGTGCCAAAATAAGGAATGCAAATGGCGGCGCCCATGGCCGCTGCCATTTGTGTACGCGCATTTTTTTTATTTTAAATCAGCCGTGATAGGCTACGTAAACATTTATGTAGCCTATCACAGCTGACTGCAGGGAAGCAAACGGCGGCGCCTACAGCCGCTGCCATTTGCATCCCTGCTAGCCAGCAGCCGGATGTCCGGCCGCTGGCGGAGGCGGCCGGCGGCTCCGCAGAATCCCTGCGGAGTGGAACCGGCCGGCCAGGATTCTGAGGGGGGGAGGAACGGAGCGCCTCTCCCCCGGGTGAGGATTCCAGGGGGAAGGACGGAACGCCTCCCCCACAACCATTAGCATAATCCTCAAAAGGTAAGTGATTTTCGTACATCCCTATCTAGTGACGTTTCTTTAAACTAAGTTATGGGGGAGGGTTGGGGAGGAGAAGTATTTGGTTTCTGCTGTGTTCCATGTCATGTATTTGGAAAACAATGGTGTTTCCAAATTTCAGAGTTGGGTTTAGTAAATCAAGTTATTTTCAAACTACATGGCTGGATCCAGCCATCTGCAGTTTGGAAAGTTTTAATCTACAGGCTGCACCAATCATCTGATGTAGATTGATGTTCCAGTCCAGCAATCTCTTTTGGGTGGAAGTACTCCAATGTATATTATTTATTATTTATATGTTTTATTTATATCCCACTTCCCATAAAAATGCCCAAGGCGGTTAACAACAATAAAATTCACAATTTAAAAAAAATCCATATAACAAACAGGCAATATAATAACAGCTTGGATCCAGTGTTCCCATGGGCAGAACTCCACTCATGGGACGCTCAAGCTAGGAGGAGGCAATTTTTACTCATTCCCCCTACAGCCCCCTGTACCTCCCAAAAATCTGAGTGGGACCCTCTGGAACACTGTGTGAGATAGGAATGCTCAAGGAATTTGGTGTGTGAGCATTGCAAAGTAAACTCACCTGATCTGTGCTGCCCAGATTTTTTGTGGATTGGATCTTGGTCCTTGTTGGAATCTGCACCCATAACAAATTGTAAGCTGAGGGCTGACTTTTTTTTCTTTTAATAGATAATACCCACCTGGGTTCATGGGGGCTGCCATGTATATTTATGTACAGTGCCCCTGGCAGGGATGTCATCACATCCTGTCGCACCCAGAGACATTTGTGTAGGGATGGCAGAGAATTCTGCCATGGATTTCAGTGAGGCTGAATGCACTGGCATTCGGCCCCCTGAAATCCGTGGCGGAACGGCCTCCCCCCCCCCCATGGATTCCCCCCGGGACGAAGCTTACCTAGGGCGGATGTTCCAGATGGCAGCAGCTCCGGCGGCTCCAGCGGCTGGTCTTTCGACTGGCTGCCGCAGCCACCATTTGCATCCTGGTCTTTGCCGTGATAGGCTACGTAAGTATTTACGTAGCCTATCATGGCAAGCCAAGCATAACAAAAAACAAAAAATGGCATACGCAAATGCTGGCGGCTACAATGGCCACCATTTGCGTTCCCTATTTTTCGCTGTTTTAGCCTACGTAAATATTTATGTAGGTTAAAACGGCGAAAAATAGGGAACGCAAATGGTGGCTGCTGTAGCTGCCGCCATTTTTGTACGCTGTTTTTTTTTTTTGCCCAGCCGTGATAGGCTATGTAAATACTTACCTAGCCTATCACAGCAGCCTGGCTGGACGCAAATGGTGGCTGCTATGGTGGCCGCCATTTGCATCTGCAGCAGCTCGTCTGCGGTCGGAAGTCCGGCTGCGGACGGCCCTGGCCGGCTGCTCCGTGGAGCTGCTGTGGAGCGCAGGTGGCCGGGCAGGATTCCGGCAGGGAAGACTGGATCTCCTCCTCTCCCGTTGAGGATCCTGGGGGGAGGGACAGAGCGCCTCCCCCCCACCGCGAATCAATTCCACGAAAAGGTAAGTTACTTTCGTACATCCCTACATTTGTGGCCCAATTTTCAGCACATACAACATGAGACATGCTTTCTCGCTACTCCGGATAGTTATTGGTGGTTGTTTTTTTTTAAAGGGAGATACGATTAAATGTCAGCTTTTGAACCATGTCCTAAGTACTTTTTTTAAAATAATAATTTTGTTTAAGAAAAAAGTACACAAGTTACATATGAAAATGGAAAGGATTGGACTTTGTATTGAGCAAACAGGAAAGGGACACGAACCAGACTTAGATTGACCTGTCTAACCCTGATAAAAGAAGAAATACTCTGAGCTTGTGCAGTTTTGCTTTTCAAAGTCAGTTAAATCATAGCACCATCATGACTACAGGAATTAAGTGGGATTTGGTTCTGCTGCCTTGATGCTAAACACATTTACTTGGGAATAATCTCCATGTTGTTGCAGAAAAGGATAATATATTTTAAAGGAAAAATAATAAAATGAGCACCTGCAACCAGTACATGCCTAGGTAGCCTCTCTGATCCCATAAAAGGTTTTTTAAAATAAGAAAGGATGCTGCAGAGAGCAGCATCAGCCCGGCCCAGATACTGGTACTGGGCCTGTCCCCATCATCTGCCTTTGGGGGCCTCTTGACTGTGGAGGCCCTGGACTTCAGCCCTGAGGTCCAGCCCTAGCTGCACCACTGTCTGTATTCAAGCCAATACATTCGAATAAGAGGAGAGTAAAAATGCCAAGCAATTATTAAACATACTGAGGAAAATATGGAACAGCAGAGGAAAGTACATTCATATGGGAGAAAGTGGTCCTTCAGGAGCTAGTTGAGCTTTCCCAACTAACTAGAGATTCCCAGTTTGTTCACAGCTTCCCCATTCATTTCAATTCAGGAGCCCATGTGGATCAACTCCTTTTGCTGAAATAAATTGGAACATGAATTCATGCACCACAAAATTCATATGGATTTCTGGGCGGTTCTATCTGCATTCCAAATGTCAATTCCATTTCCCCATCCAAATTAGCAAGTATCTATGGGTTCTTTATGATTATTCTCTCTCTCCCATTTTCAAAGACATAGTACTATTTCTGATCATCCTGACTTTTAGGGAATCAAAGACTATTTTAAAAATAATGGAATGCTTCATCTCTCTGCTTGAATTTAGAAAATTTCTGAGTAGTGGACCACTCTGAGCACAGTTTTTGTTCCATCACCAGTCAGTGAAACTGAAGTTGAGGCAGCTGTATCTGAAAGTCTGACCCAAAGAATTTAAATAGCTCTTTATGTTCCATGTTCATCTGCAGTTTTATGCTTAGTATATTTAAGCAATGAAGCCTAAGGAACAAGGCATTTCTGGAGAATTAACAATATTCTATAAGGTGACAATCACTAGGAAGGGTTATTAAATTCCAAAATGACCTGTGCAGAAATTATTGTGCTTAAAATGCTGGAGGATTACTGTATTCTTCTTTACAATTACATTTGGAACAGCATTGACAGATCCTTTTCAGAAACCCACCAGGCTGATTCTAGAGAGCTCATTCACAGGCAACTGGCAGAGTGTGCTGCTTTGTATAATGATAAGAATGTAAGAAGAGCCATGCTGGATCAGGCCAAGGTCATATCAAGTTCAACATTCTGCTCCCACAGTGGCCAACCAGATGCCTATGGGAAGCACCCAAGCAAGGACGTAAGTGTAACAGCACCCGCCTGTTCATGTTCTCCAGCAACTGGAGTCATACTGCCTCTGATACTTGAGGTAACACATATCCATCATGACCGGTAGCCATTGATAGCCCTACCCTCCATGAATTTGTCATGATGTCCCTTGCAAAACAGCTGGTCAGCACAGTTAACTTTGATAGTACTGATCACTTTTTGTGGGAAGACAGAAGTTCCTTTTCACCAAGCATGAGTGCCCCAATACATATGATTGCTATCTACCACAGTATTCTCCCCAACCTTTTTGGGTTGGTGGGCACATTTGTGAATTTGAAAGAAGGTCAAAATGGGTACTCTCACCAAATGGCTGCCCAGGGGGGCTTGCCCATTCATAAAATGGCTCTGTGATGGGCATGGCTGGGCACAGAACACTCATTTCCCAGAAGGCAAACCGGTTGGATGAAAATAAAAGTACAAGCTAGAGGTGGAGTCTGAGCTCCAAAATATATAACCACTCTTTGGAACCCAAATAAAGATGTTGCTAGAGGGCAGTACTTTACCTTGCAGCATGCCTGTGTCCCAGTTAAAAATATGAATTAAAAATAGTAAGAAATAACAGAGAAATCAGGAAAGACACGGAACCTGGTGGGCACCAAGAGAGGTGTCTGTGGGCATACTGGTGCTCTGATCCATGCCTGTTTACTGACTACTCTTGCTTGAATTGCACTCTTGCTGGATGGATTCAACTGTGGTTGACTTTTGCCTGCTCACTTGCTATCGGACTTGCACTTAGTTGGATCTAGCACAACTGGTCTCCTCCAACATTGACCTGGGCTTTGACAGGAGCATACAGCCATACTGTAGCCACCCCGGATACAGCAGCCTCGGCATGGAAGTTGAGATCCCTCAGGACCATCATCCTAGGGGACCTCAACACCAAGTCCGAGACCACCTCTGTCAGCTCAGGCAGGGAGACTGATGGGCAGCGGGGTGGGCGGTACACCAACAGAATCCCCAATCTGTCCCGGGTACCCAACCCAAGGTACAAACACTCAAGATCTGCACTCGAATGAGCAGGAAGCCTGGAGAGGGAGATTGAATTCCTATAGACCATGACAACCCCCCCTACCCGATCCTCAAGTTGGTGTTGGTGCTGCACCGAGTACCCAGGAGGGCACAGCTGGGAGACAGTGACCCCTCCAGTTCCCCCAACCAGGTCTCAGTAATACATACCAGGTCAGCCCCCTCATCCACAATCAAATCATGGATGAGGGAGATTTTATTTTGGGCCGACCTGGCATTCAGCAGCAGCACCACCAGAACCGAGGGCAGACTGGTAAGGCTGCCAGGAACCATCAGGTTGGGGGAAGAACCAGAAGAGGGGACAGCTGTAAGATGTCTAGCCCCTCTTCTCCTCAGCTGGCCTGTTAATCCCCCAATGCCATACCTCCCCCTGCCCGTGACCACAGTTATGGTGGCACCTACCCGATCCCCTGAGTTGCCCAATAGTCCTCCCAGGCACATATTAAAATGTTAAGATATAAAATGCACAACAGTTTAAAAGAATATAAAAAAGATAAAAGAGAACAGCAGCTAAGAAGGAGCAAATAAAGTCCACGTTTGCCCCTTTCTCCCTGGTCTTTAAAGCTGCTGCCCTCTGCTGCTTGCTGGTATCTGTGGCTGCTGGTGTCTCTGGAGAAGCAGGTGGGTGGGTCTGCAAGTGCTGTTTCGTGCGACTCCAAGTGCGACGCTAAATGCGCACATAGCATCGCACTTGGCATGACACCGAGGTGCTGCCTCTGGCAGCCCCACCTTAGTACCTGTTGGCGGGGGCAGAAGCAGGCTCAGGATCCACCCGGTGCAGCTGCTGGCTGGTCCATAGTTGTATGTTTGTGTATATAGTCTGTGTGCTTTTATGTAAATGGCTTTTAAACTTTGTATATGTATTAATTTGTACTTTAATGTTTTAACTTCTGTAAACCACCCAGGAAGCTTCAGCTATGGGGTGGTATAGAAATGTAATAAAATAAATAAACAAATGTGCCCTCCAGATGTTTTGGACTACAACTGCAGCATTCCTGATCATTAGCCATGTTGGCTAAGCCTGCTAGGAGTTGTCCAAAACATCTGGAGGGCACTAGGTTGGGGAAGGCTGTACTAGGGAGAAGCCCCATTAAACATGCTGGGATTAGGGATGTACGAAAGTCACTTACCTGTTCGTGGATTATGCTGATGCTGGGGGGGAGGCGCTCCGTCCCTCCCCCCGAAGTTCTGGCCAGGGGGGGAGGCGCTCCGTCCTTCCCCCCCCAAATCCTGGCCGGCCGGCTCCGCTCTGCAGGGATTCTGCGGAGCCACAGGCCGGCTCCGCCAGCGGCCGGACATCTGGCTGCTGGCTAGAAGGGACGCAAATGGCGGCGGCCATAGCCGCCGCCGTTTGTGTCCCTGCAGTCAGCTGTGATAGGCTACATAAATGTTTATGTAGCCAATCACAGCTGATTAAAAAAACAAACAAACAAACCACGTGTATGCAAATGGCGGCGCCAATGGGCGCCGCCATTTGCGTTCCTTATTTTGGCACGTCTTAGTCTACGTAAACATTTACATAGACTACGGTGAAAATAAGGGGAACGCAAATAGCGTAGCATCTACGCTATTTGCGTTCCCCTTATTTTCGCCGTAGTCTACATAAATGTTTACATAGACTAAGACATGCCAAAATAAGGAACGCAAATGGCGGCGCCCATGGGCGCCGCCATTTGCGTATGCGCGTTTTGTTGGGTTTTTTTAATCAGCCGTGATAGGCTACGTAAACATTTACGTAGCCTATCATGGTGTTTTAAAAAATTTAGCTGTGATAGGCTATGTAAATCTTTATGTAGCCTATCACTTTTTTTGTTTTTGTTTTCGTTTTAAACTTGGAAATGGCGGCGGCGGTGGCAGCCGGTCGGAGGACTGGCCGCTAACACTGCCGTACCGCCGCCAGAGCTGCCGCCGGAGCCGCCACTGCCAGGAAGATCCGCTCCAGGTAAGTCCCGTCCCGGGGGGGCGGGGGGGGGGCATTCCGCCACCGATTTCGGAGGGCCGAATGTGCTGGCATTTGGCCTCCCCGAGATCCGTGGCGGAACTTTCGTACATCCCTAGCTGGAATTACTTCTAAGCAGACATGCATAGGATTATATTGCATATCTATCTCCTGTTTATGCTCCTTTCTTCTTGTCCATTCATCAGTGGATTGGGTGAACAATAGATCTGGTCACAACTAGGGATGGCAGAGAATTCCGCCACGGACTCAAATGAGGCTGGATTCTTTGCTGCGGTGGAATGGCAACTCACCTCCACCTCCCGAGGATTTCCTGTGGAATGGAACTTCAGCTCCATTGCCCTGGTGATACTGTAATGGCAGCTGCCATTACCATTTCTCTGTGAGGAATACAGCCGCAAATGATGTAGTGGACACCATTTGCGGCCGTAAAGTACTGTTTTTTACCTAATTGCAGCTGTAAACAGAGCCGGAGTGCAATGGAGCCAGTGTGTGGAGCTGCTCCGGAAGATTCCTGGGGGAATAACGGGTTGCCTTCCCCCCCAGCAGAAAAGACCATGGAACAGACAGTGAATAATCCATCCATCCCTAGTTACAACCATACCTTATTTTCTAAAAGTTTTCAATAGGGATGTTGGAGAATTCTGCCACGGACTCCAGTGAGGCTGGATTCTTTAGGACTACCCCCCCACCCCTGAAATCACCCCTGAAACAGACCTACCTGGCAGCAGCGGTGGCTCCAGCAGTGGCTCCGGCGGCAGCTCTGGGTTGTCTTCTGGCTGCTGCTAGGCTGCGGCTGCAAATGGCGGCCACTACACCGGCTGCCATTTGCTGCCCTGCCAAGCTGTGATAGGCTACGTAGATACTTATGTAGTCTATTACGGCAAAGAGCAGGGATGCAAATGGCGGCCACTACGCCATTTGCGCCCCTGCTCTTTGCCGTAATAGGCTACGTAAGTATCTACATGGCCTATCACGGCAAAAGACAGGGATGAAAATGGCGTAGCAGCCGCCATTTGCATGCCTGCCTTTTGCCGTGATAGGCTACGTAGATACTTATGTAGGCTATCATGGCTTGGCAGGGACGCAAATGGTGGCCAGCGTAGCAGACCAGCATAGTGGACCGGGCCATTTGTGACCGGATCCCGGCAGCAGCCGGAAGTCTGGCTGCGGCCAGCCCCGGCTGGCGGCTCTGCGGGGAGGGAGGGATCACCTCCCCCCGCACCGCAGACTGCCGGCCAGAATGGGGTAAGTGTTTCACACACCCCTACACTAATAAGTTATCTTCAATGTTTCTCATAAAATATTGTCATTAATCCATGATATTAAGTTATCTCTGAACATTTTGAACACCCAGATACAAAATGAAAATAGTTAAAAGGTTAATTTAATGTAAGCTACATGCTGTCCATTTGTTTGTTTCCTGCATTGTTGTTTGATTCTGTAATTCAAAATCTAAAATTATTCAGTTTAGGAAATTATTAAATTTTTCATAGCTTGTGTTCAAGGGCAAATAAACGTCAGGCAGCTTTCACTAGAAAATGGTAGGGACAATAGGTTTTATCATAAGAATGGGATGAATTGACCAGCTTGTTGTAAGAAGCATTGGAACAAGCTGAGCGACGAGGGAAAAATAAATGCTTGAGACAAAAATGATCAATAAGGTCAAATGCTGGATAACCTTGTGATTTTGCATATCAATTCTGTATTCATCCTTCCTATCTCTTAGCATCTTTATTCTGTTCTCCTGTTCACCTTCCAGACACTTGCAAAGTAAGGTAGGTAGTACACACTATGAATAAAGATAGGGGGAAAAAATTTGCTCACTCCTCAGGGCTAAACTGTCATGATGCATAATCAGGTAATTAAGATATTAAGGGAAAGTAAACAGTCACAGCCCTGAACTCCTGATCATTGCTCTTCAGGCTGTGATGCTGAGTACAGAGAGGAAAAGTGGGCTCCTTATATTATCCCATGTGGGCAGTTGTTCAGAGGGAGAAGGCTGTGTGTGTGTGTGTTGGTGGGGAGTTGTGGCCTGCACACTAATCTTACGACCCAGAGATGTTGTTCAGGTGAAAAAGAACAAGGAATGAAAAATGATGAACACAAGATGATACTGTTGGGAACTGAAGTAAAGGAAAAATGTTGACTGCTGTCAATAATTTACAAATGCTGGGCTGAAGTATCTGGCCCAGGCTTTTAGTTGGTTTTGGAGGTGGTCCCCAAAGATTAGAATAAACTTTGGGGGGTTGGCTGAAGCTGTATACTACTTTGGGAGTGGCTTGCCGTTCTGATGAGTCAGCCAAGGTTTTTTCCTCTTCATTTTTTCACAGTATCAATGCTGCTGCTGTTTCAAGCAGAGGCAGAGCAGGCCAACAAAATTCCTGTGATGCCCCCGCCCCCCGCCCGGCTGGAGGAATCCTCTTGGGAGGATGACCTGGTGCACTTCACAGAGGAGCAGTCTGTGTCAAGAGATCTTGAGGCAGATCAGGGGGATCCTGGGGCCTTGGGGAGATGGAAGTCAAACCTTCCCCTCAAGAGATAGATACACAGATAGCCCCTCTACCTAGTCTGAGGGAGTGCAGGTGCCTAGAGGTGCCAGATGCAGAGGTGCCTGTGCCTGAGGAATAAGGACTCCTCATAAGTAAAAAGATACTCATGAGCAAGACTTCTCATGAGTAGACTATTCCACAGTTGACACTGAAGGTCTGCAGCTATGCTCTGGGTGGGGCTCTGAAGGCACAGGCTTAAAAGCCTTTCAGTTCTAGGCCTAGAGTGCTGGAATGTCTGTGTGCCAGCCTTCAGTCTTGTGTATTCCCTAATTACCATCTCTTCAGTGGAACCCCCTGTGTTTGGACCTTTGATCTGCCTTCAGACCTTGCTTCTAATCCTGACCCTTGCTAATTCCTAGCTGTTCTGTCTTGGCACTGCCGGAGGCAGGACAATTCCATCTTTAATTTGAATAGAATGCCCAAATGGGAATAATGCTATGTCATGATGTAGCATCATGGCCAGGGACATTCTTGGGGAAACATATGGCTGCCCCCACTGAACAGGTGTGGAAATAATGTCTTACACAAGCAAATTAATAGACAACCATTTCTGGAAAAGGTGAAGTTGCTCCCTCCCCTCTCTGCCATTGGAAAATTAGCTTTTAACATAATCACTTGTTTGCTATATTTGGACTTGGAGAACAAATTAAGTATCATCTTCCAATATATATTTGAAATATTATGGGCATTAAAGATGATGACTACAGTACAGCCTAGAATCGTGTTAAAACTAAGTATGTAATATCAGACACAACATATTTATAGTCAAAATTGCTTTAATTCAGCCACATGCAAGGTTATAGCTAGTGGCTCACATACACATGGCTATAAAAGTGTCCTAAGAGTAAATTGTAGTCTTAATTTCTATTCATAGTACAAATAGCATATATTTTGCCTAATATATAAAATGCCAAACCATGAAGACATGTTCTAAAGGACATTAGGGAAAGATAAGCAGTTCCAAATCCCTGCATTTTTATGGACAATCGTAAAGAACAAATGTGTGTATATATTTCTGCATTGGTTATTACTTGCTCACTGGCATTATCTGTAAAAGTTTCATATCAGTAAAACTGGAACATAGCTCAAAAGGAACGCTCCACTGCTTTGCTGTCATTAAAAAGCTACAGAAAACACCATTTTCTGTTTTATCTCTGACTTATAATTAATTCTGCAAATAAATTGAAATTAAATTGTACATTATACTTGAAGAAAGGTTTCCTGCAGACTGATAAAAAGGGGTTTCTTGGGGGGTTGAGGGTGCTTACGAAGGGCATATATGTATCATTGCATGTGGGAGAATGTCCAGATGAATTCAAATATGCAGATGATTATAGAATGGCCCAGGGGAAAAGGGGAACTGGGTTTTATTTTGGCATTTTCATAAAACTGACTGCTTTGAAAATGCATACATCAAGGAATGTGGTCTGACATTTTGTGATTTACTGAATCATTGATATGGCATTCTACTTTTTATGTTGAATGCTTCTGATTTCCAACTTTTACTCTACCAGATAGTCATCTATTCATACAATGCTTCTGCAGTCCAAAAAAGGCAGATCTGCACGCTGATAGACACAGTGGGGTGTTGTGCACTTCGATGTCCCAGCTTGATGCCAGGATCATGTGGCATGGACAGTTCATGATCATGGATCAGGAATTTGATGTCTGGTACCCACAAATGAGGAATGGATATGGACCCACATTCATATACAAACATGCATTTGGATTAGGGATGTACAGAATTTGTTAAATCTGTTCTGTATGTGTTTCACAGATTGTCAGGCATTTTTCATTCTGTTGTCCTCTCATTGACAGAAGAATTGTACAAGAATTTTGCTACTGTTTGTAAAGGTGCTAATGTGCACTTGTGCAAATCCCCCGCCCCAAGTATTAAAAAATGGTCAGCAAGCCTGCAGAATCCACATGACTCAAAAACAGCAGTATGCTGCAGAATCCACAGGTTAGATTCATAGAAATTCAAACTCATAAGAACTGAAGAAGAGCCATTCTGGATCAGACCAAGGGTCCCATTCTATTCACACAGGGGCCAGCCAGCTGCCCACAGGAACCCACAGGAACTCATTCAAATCTGTTGTGGATTTCTCTGATATCCCTAATCTGGATGCAGTCTACCCAGTAGTATGCAGATGTAGAGGGGATAGGATTAGGAATACGTATTTCTACTTTCTGTGTGGGATCATTAAGTTTCATCCATACATGTAGTGAGGTGCAACATCTTGCTAGACATGACACAGCACAAAAGGAAGATAGAACATGGTTAAAACTATGGGAGATAAATTTGTTTGGTTCTCATTTTAATGTTAGGTTACCTAATTTTGCGTCTTTGAAATAATGCATGAACTGAAACTCAGTTATGCTTCAAAAATTGCACTTCTCTGCATTGGAGAGTTCTCCAGTCAAAAAAATGCTTACAAAATGTGTATATCGGGGAAACGTTCACACACAAATGCATGCTCTACAAAAATAAAACGCATTATATTAGAAGAATTGCTCGGAAACATTGTACATTAGGCAAAATTACGTACAAAAATATATGCATTAAGAGAAAGGAGCACAAAATGCACATGAATTTTCATATGAACTTTTAAAAAAATCTCAGCATTTGGGATGAACTGATAGGGATGTATGAAAGTCACTTACCTTTTCGCAGGGGTGATTTGCGGTGGGGGAAAGGCGCTCTGCACCTCCCCCCAAAATCCTAACCTGGCCGGCTCCGCTTCGCGGCAACTCCACGGAGCCGCCGGCTGGGTGCATTCGCAGGCATCTGGAGCCTGGGGAAGCAAAGGGTGGCCGCCGTAGCTGCTGCCATTTGCGTTCATGTTTTTGGCTGTGATAGATATTTACATAGCCTATCACAGCAAAAAACAACAACACAGGAACGCAAATGGCGGCAGCTACAGCAGCCACCATTTGCATTCCCTTTTTTTTGCTGTGACAGGGCCTATCACAACCTCCGCAGGGACATAAAATACGTAAAAAGTATTTACGTAGCCTATCCCGGCCTAAATGGGGAAGTGAATGGTGGCCACAGTCGTGGCTGCCATTCACAAAGCAGCGCAAACGGCACCAGGTAAGTGCTCTGTTTCGCACGCCTTTCACGGGGTGGTGGGGCAGGGGGCTTCGTTCCGCCATGGATTTCAGGGGGCCAAATGCACTGGCATTCAGCTTCACTGAGATCCGTGGCAGAATTCTCTGACATCCCTATGAACTGAACTCTGGGAAATTCTCAAAGTTCTGGACAAACTGAACTGAAGAGTGGAAAAATTAGGGGTGGACGCAAGTCACTTACCTGTCCTTGAAGGATGTTCGCGGTGGGGGGGAGGCACTTCGCTGGACCCCCCCAAAAAAAGTTCAGGCCGGGGGGGAGGCTTCCCGCCTCAGCCCGGCCGAAATTCAGGCCGGGGGGGAGGCTTCCCGCCTCGCCCGGCCGAAATTCAGGCCGGGGAGGAGGCTTCCCGCCTCGCCCGGCCGCGAACGCGGAAGTTTTTTTTTAAAAAAACAACGCCCCCTGATAGGCTACGTGACGATTCACGTAGCCTATCACGGCTAGATCTGCAAAGTCAGCCGTGATAGGCTACGTGAATTGTCACGTAGCCTATCACGGGTGACTTTAAAAAAAAAAAGCGCGTACGCTAATGGCGGCCCCCATAGGGAGCCGCCATTTGCGTTCCTTATTTAGTCGCTGTAGTCTACATAAATGTTTACGTAGACTACAGCGACCAAATAAGGAACAGGAATGGCGGCTCCCTACGGGGGCCGCCATTATCCGTACGCACTTTTTTTTTTTTTTAAAGTCACCCGTGATAGGCTACGTGACGATTCACGTAGCCTATCACGGCTGACTTTGCAAATCTAGCCGTGATAGGCTACGTGAATCGTCACGTAGCCTATCAGGGGGCGTTGTTTTTTTTTAAAAAAACTTCCGCGTTCGCGGCCGGGCGAGGCGGGAAGCCTCCTCCCCGGCCTGAATTTCGGCCAGGTGAGGTGGGAAGCCTCCCCCCCGGCCTGAATTTCGGCCGGGCTGAGGCGGGAAGCCTCCCCTCGTCACGTAGCCTATCAGGGGGCGTTTTTTTTTTCTTTCATTGCAATGGCGGCGGCAGCCGGTCAAAAGACCGGCTGCTGCTCCCACCCCGCTCGAACACCCGCCGAACCGCCGGCCGGACCCGCCGCCGGGAGGGACATTCGGCGAAGGTAAGTCCCGTCCCGGGGGGGGTGCGGGGTGCGGGGGGGTGCGGAGGATTTCTCCCCGAAACTTGTTCGGGGGGCCGAACACGTTGGTGCTCGGCCCCCCGAAGTTTCGGGGAGAAATTCTCCGCCATCCCTAGGAAAAATAAGAAACTGAGAGAAACTGAAATTGACAGATTTGTCCATCCCGAGTCAAAACCATACTTCTAGACAGAACGTAGCTAAGACCTGGATTTAGGACTATCATACGGGACCATAGGAAAAAACGATTGAGCAGAATGACACAGAACTTCTCATAGGGTTTTCTATATAACTAGGGATGACATGGGAGTCCGAAGAGGGGCTGGAGTCTATGGACTCTCCCCATCCAGCCTCCTGGACCCTGCTTACTGAGCTATGGGGTGCTGACAGACCTGGCTGCTGAGCACCACGGAGCTTGGAGAATGGCTGGGAGCACTACGGCATCCCAGCACTCTTGCCCTGGCCTCCTTGGGCAGAGGTCAGGGTGAGAGCTCTGGGAGCTGACCATGTTAGGACCCATTCT
Source organism: Heloderma suspectum (assembly GCF_057233095.1). Taxonomy (NCBI): domain Eukaryota; kingdom Metazoa; phylum Chordata; class Lepidosauria; order Squamata; family Helodermatidae; genus Heloderma; species Heloderma suspectum. The sequence goes on along the minus strand of NC_139460.1, from coordinate 70,757,713 downwards.
GCCTCTGCCGGCTGTCAAGGAAGTCCTTGACAGCTGGCATGGGGAGGAAGGGCCTCGGTGGCACCTCAGTGCTCTTGCCCTGGCCTCCTTGAGAGGAGGTCAGGGCAAGAGCACCAGGGGTGTGTCGCACTGAGGAGTCCAGCAGTCAAGCCCTTGTGCACATAAAAAACAAGGGCTTGACTGCCGGAGTCCTTGGTGCAGAGAAGAGGGGCGGCTCGCAAGGCTTGGCAGCTGCAGGGAGGCTCGCCAAGCAGGTCCGGGCCACATGAGTTGGGGGGAGGAGCACATCAAGCTCCCTCCCAAACCTCGGACAGAGATGGATCCGTCAATTCCTATATATAGCATTTTGAAACATAATAGCTCATGATGAATCACATTAGAATTATATATACTTATAACTATATATTGTACTTTTGTATGGAATGGCAAGTAAAACTTTCTGTGTGCCACCATTGTACTTCGGTTGGGTACCCATATGTGTCACTGGGGCTAACACAGATCAAACATAAAATTAGAGATGGGTGAACAAGCGATGTCTGAGCTCACCAAAATTCTCTGAACATCAGCTCGCTGCTCGTCTTTCCTTGATTTGCGCTCACATTTGCACTCTCTATTCATTTTGCGCAAACAGGAAATTTGCACACAACAAATAGATATTGAATGTGACAGTTGAGCAAACAATTCCCCAAACTGTGCAAATTCCCAAAGTAGTGCAAATTTCCCCAACAGACTAAAGTGTTGGTGATTTAAAATGTGCATATTTTGAGAAAGTTGTGCATTTGAGAAAGATGTGTGTTTTCAGAAAGTTGTGCATTTTTAGAATGTTGTGCATTTTTCAAGTACACGGTTTGTGAACGTGAAGGCCAGTTAGGGAATTTGCGAACATTTTTGGAGAAAATGCATTCCCATTTGCTTTCGTATTCATGTCTGGGATTATGAACAGGGCATTTTCAAATGAACTGTGAACTGAAACAAAATTTTCATTTATCCCTTCATAAAATACCACAGATAGTGGGTTAGCACATAGAGTCTTTATTTGTTTATGTGGAAAGTTGATTATGCTCGGGGCGGGGGAGGGTTGTCTCCATGAGCAATTTACTCTGAGCTGGCTGCGTTTGGAGGTTGTTAGGGATACATGACGTCGTAGCCATCCAGCAGCCGCCCCGGAGCTTATAGGGAAAACTGGATTTCCTGTGACTGCTTAAAGTCTGATTCTTTTCCTTAAGTCGGCTTCTCCACAGTATAGTTGTTGTGTGCTCCAACCCCTGCATTTATCTCAGGTATTCTAGCCCTGCCCAGGGCTGTGCCTTTCACCATGAGCCCAGTGAAGGGGTGTTTCCTGTCCCCTGTGTTTCCCAGCACAAACCAATTAGTGTCTACTCAGAAATAACTCCCACTGTAGTCAATTAGGTTGTCCCCTGAATGCTCACACCACAGATCCCCCTCAATGGAAATAACACATTTTAAAGCACTAATTCCCTAAAGGCTGTAAAGTACTTCCCCCAAGCTGCAATTCTCTGTTGTTTGATGTATTGCCTTCAGAAGTTACTAATTCAGACCTTTGTTCCTGTGCAACATCAGGTTAGAAAAGGGGCTGGTTTCCCCGCCCTTGTGTTTCCCAGTACAAACATATGTGTGTCTACTCAGAAGTAACTCCCATTGTGGTCAATGAGACTTGTTCCCAAAATGCGCACTGAGATTCCCATGAATCAAAGTAACAGATTTGGAGAGCCTTGATGTAGGGATGTACGAATCCCTTACCTGGCTCCGCACCGGGGCATCTGCGGTGGCGGGGAGGCGCTCCGTCCCTCCCCCCAGAATCCCTCCCCATAAGCTGGAGTTCTGGCCATTTGTGTGGCTGCCTTTACCGTGATAGGCTACGTAAATACTTAGGTAGCCTATCACAGCAAAGAGCAGGGGCACAAATGGTGTAGCGGCCACCATTTGCATCCTTGCAAGCAGCCGTGATAGGCTACGTAAGTATTTACGTAGCCTGTCATGGTAAAGGCAGCCACACAAATGGCGGCCGCTTCTCCATTTGCGTGGCTGCCTTTACCTTGATAGGCTACGTAAATACTTACATAGCCTATCACGGCAAAGAACAGGGGCACAAATGGCATAGCGGCTGCCATTTGTGTCCCTGCTCTTTGCCATGATAGGCTAGGAAAATACTTATGTAGCCTATCACGGCTACAAGAACACAAATGGCAGCTGCAGCAGCTCGGCCGTGGCTGGCTGGGAGACCAGCTGGAGCCGCCGCCATTGGAGCCGCTGCCGCATCCGCCCCAGGTAAATTCCATCCCGGGGGATTCTGCGGGGTGGCGGGGGGCGGGAGGCCGTTCCACCATGGATTCCGGGGGGGCAGATTCTAAAGAATCCGGCCTCACTGGAATCCATGGCGGAATTCTCTGACATGATGTCAGAGCTTGATGTCGAAGCTTTGATTGATCACAGCAAGGCAGCTAGAACACTGTGTTCCAGAAAGGATTGTTTATTTAAGGACATAAGTGGGGTGGGGAGAGAGAAGGATATTGTTCCTGTCCCTCCTGTGTTTCCCAGAACAAACCAATTAGTGTCTGCTCAGAACTAACTCCCATTGTGGTCAATGAGGCTTGTCCCCTGAGTGTGGGGGAGCCTCTCTTATTCTCAAAGGAGAAAGTGGGGGGAGAGACTGGAGAGGGGGAGCCTCTCTTATTGGTTGAGTCAGATGACTGTCACTCCAACCCCCCTGCCCCACTACCTGGAAGTATGTTCTGTGAAGCGACTTTTACTGGTGGGATACACTTGCTCGTGGAGCCCTGCCTGGAGCAAAGCCTTGAAAAATCTGCATAAGCTGCAATTGGCTTCTCCTTCTATCTCTTTCCGTTGTCATGGAGAAACCCCCTGGGAGATTTGTATATGTGTATTGCTTTCTTTTGAACCTCCTGATAGATGTTCATGGCTTTGTAATACCAGAAAGATGAATTGGAATGGTTTCCTGACTGTTCTGAGAGAGCTTCCATCTGCTATGGCTGGCAATTCTGCTTGGTTAATCTCTGTAATGCAGAGATAACAGAGGTGCACTATCTCTTCTAAACATCCTCTTACCCCTAGTGGAGCTCATAGGACTCCCGCCCGTACTGGGGAGCTAGGAGCAACAGAACAGGAGAGAAACTGACTACAGCTTTGGTGGAGAAAAACTAGGGATGGCAGAGAATTCCGCCACGGATTCCACTGAGGCCGAATGCACTGGCATTTGTCCCACCCAGAATCCGTGGCGGAACGGCCTCCTGCCCCCCCACCCTGTGGAACCCCCTGGGACAGCACTTACCTGGGGCGGATGCGGCGGCGGCTTCGGTGGTGGCTGTGGCGGCGGAGCTGCAGCGGCAGTGGAAGGTGCGGCGGCAGGGGCGGGGGAAGGTGCAGCAGCCACAGAAGGGGCGGTGGGGGGGGCAGCAGGTGCGGTGGTGGGGGGGGCAGCAGGTGCAGCGGTGGGGGCGGGGGTGGGGGCGGCAGGTGCAGTGGCGGTGGGGGCGGCAGCAGGGGTGGCACGGTGGCAGCGGCGGCGGAAGGTGCGGGGGCGGAGGAAGGTGTGGCAGCGGCAGAAGGGGCGGTGGTGGGGGGGGCAGCAGGTGTGGTTGTGGTGGCGGGGGCAGCAGGTGTGGCGGGGCGGCAGGGGCGGTGGAAGGTGCGGGGGCAGAAGGTGCGGCGGGGCAATGGCGGGGGCAGCGGCAAGGGCAGCAGGTGCAGCGGCGGTGGGGGCGGCAAAAGCGGTGGCGGAATGGGCAGCGGCAGGGGCAGCAGGGGCGGCGGCAGGGGTGGTGGCGGGAGTGGTGGCAGTTGTGGCGGGGAGGGGGTGGCGGGGGTGGTGGTAGCTGGTCTCCTGGCCGGCCGCGGCTGGGCACAGCGTACGCAAATGGCGGAGGCTACGGCAGCCGCCATTTGCGTTCGCTATTTTTAGCTGTTCTAGCCTACGTAAATATTTACATAGGCTAGAATGGCAAAAAATAGCGAATGCAAATGGTGGCGGCCATAGCCGCCATTTGCATATGTGTTTTTTTTTTACTTTGCTGTGATAGGCTACGTAAATATTTAAGTAGCCTATCACGGTTAAGTACAGGGATGCAAACGGCGGTGGCTACGGCCACCGCCATTTGTGTCCCTGCTGCCCAGCAGCCGGATGTCCTGCTGCGGTGGGAGCCGGCCAGCGGCTCTGCGGAATCCCCGCAGAGCGAAGCCGCTCAGGCAGGATTCCAGGGGGAGGGATGGAACACCTCCCCCCCCCACGAAGCAGATCCGTGAAACGGTAAGTGACTTTCGTACATCCTTAAGAAAAACTCAAAGCAAACATGATGACCCCATTCTGTGATGATGATGACTTAATTTCACATTTATTTATTTATTTATTTATTTTCTTAATCGCCCATCTGGCTAGTCACCCGGCCACTCTGGGCAATGTACAACAGTACAATTTAAAACAGTAAAATTACACATTAAACATTAATTAAAAATACCCTAACCCACTCCAAATGCCTGCCTGAATAACCAAGTTTTCAGTGCGTGATGGAAGCTCATTAAAGAGGGGGCATGGTGGAGTTTCCTAGGAAGGGAGTTCCACAGAGTGGGGGCCACCACAGAGAAGGCCCTCTCCCTTGTCCTCACCAGCCTAGCTAGGAGGCTGCTCAGTTATCAGGTGTCTCACACACCCCAATGGATCATCTTGCGCCCCCCCCCCGGGATGCATGCACCCCACCTTGGAGACCACTGCTTGAGCCAAACAACATTTAGACAGTCCCCTCCTTTCCAGTAACACCAGCTCTGTCACAATGAGCAAATGGAGACTGACTCAGCAAAGCTCACTCCCTCCTCCCCAACTCCCTCCTCTCCTCTCCTCTCCTCTCCTCTCCTCTCCTCTCCCCTTCCACTGCCTCTCCCGGTGGCTAGATCTCTCTCAAATTGATACATCTGGCACCTCTGCATCCTCTCTCCTTCCCTGCTCCCTCTCTCCCTCCTCCTCCTCCTGCCCCTTCACATGATCTTTCTGAAGTTGATACATTTTGGAGACAGCTTATCTAGGCTGCTCAGAAGGCATAAGAAGAGCTCCGAATGTATGTGGTGACAAGGTGCTTCATGGAGGTGCTGCTTCACTTCGGGGCGCCTCGGTGCTGGTCTGATCCACTTCTTATCATTGACTAGACACCTCTGAATCAGCCCACTTCACCTCAGTATTCGGGCTTCGTATCAAAGCGGTGTACAGCCCTAGTTTTTAATGACCGTTTAAAAGCAGCCACAGATGGAGTCAGCATTATATCTCTTGAGAGCGCTAACGTAGCTTCTTGTGGTCAGCTGTACTTCAGCTTCTCCTTCTCTAAAGACAGTAAAGGACCCCGATATCTCACATGAGTATGATCAGAATTAAGGTATTTCATATGTACATAAACACACAAATGGGAGCAAAGATTTCAGGTTTTGTTTTTTTTTTAAAGTGCTATTAAGTTTTAGATCTTAAAAACTTAGAAAATTATGCTACATTTTTATTTAAAATATATATCATACTTTACTTACATTGATAGTAACTAGAACAGGTGCAGAACTTCTTTCAGCCCAAGGGCAGAGTTCTTCTTTTGGAGAAGCTCTCGGGGACCGAATTCCAGTGGTGGGTAGGGTTGAAGGCAAAAGGGGTAGGGGCCCAATATAAAAAATGCCAGCGTATTTTTGCTTAAAGCTCTTACTGCCACTAAGTAATCCTTAGGAGAGGTGTTTCAGCCTTTTAGAATGGGAAAAAAACTGTGCAAAATCCAAGAAACCACCAAACAATTGGTAATGGGGGGGGGGAGTGTGTGGCTTTCTGGGAAACCCTGGAGGGCTGGATTGGGATCTGCAGGAGAAAGATGTGGCCCCCAGGCCTGAGGTGCAGAACTCTCTAGGGCTGGAGAACATTGGCCCTTCAGAAGTTGTTGGACTCTAACTTCCATCAGCCTCAGAAAGACTGGCTAACAGTCAGGGATGGTGGAAGCTGTAATCCAGCAACATCTGCCCCCCCCCAACAAGTGCCCCAACCCTGCTCTAGAGGTTTCATGCCATTCCGTAAAACAAGAGCTCAAATTTTTAAAGTAATCTAGAAATAAAACAAAAATCCCTGTACAGTTAGGTAGAATTATATCATCAAAATCTGATCTCTGGAAAACCTCAAGGACTTATCTATTAGCAGTATAATTGGATAATTCATTGGCATATCAAATTTTGCCATTTCTTCACTTCTTACAGCTATCAATCAATCTTTTTACTATCTGGAGTGGATTGATTGGTTTCTGTCACACCAATATCATTCCAAGACACAGCTAAATCGTAAGGCCAACATGACTCTGTTGAAGCACTTGAAGAATTGTATCACTTGCTTTTGAGAATAAAAGTCATATCCATGGATGATAGATTAGATAGCAGAGGATGGGGAATCGATTAACAAAATTGCCTGTAATTATTTTCAATTTCCCCAGACATAGAGTAAAATATTATAAGAAATTATGCACTTTAAATAATGAAAAAACTCTCCTGCAGCATTATTATTCATAATAGTAGTAGTAAAGAATAAAGAAACAAAACAAAACTCAAAACTGAAACTGTGTATCAGGTAATACTCCTGATACAGTCCTGACCTGTCCTCTTATTCCATGACTGCTAAGTTTTCTCAGGAGTCTTTGGTGAGGGTCTTTGTCAAAAGCCTTTTGGAAGTCCAAATAAACAGTGTCTACGGGATCACCCCTGTTTACATGTTTATTGACACTCTCAAAGAACTCTAAAAGGTTAATGAGACAGGACTTACCTTTGTGGAAGCTGTGTTGATTCTTTTTCAGCAGGGCTTGTCCTTCTATATGCTTACTAATTTTATCTTTAATAATGCCTTCAACCAATTTACCCATAACAGACGTTAAGCTAACTGGCCAGTATTTCTCGGATCCCCCCTGGATCCCTTTTTGCAAATTGGTGTTACATTGACCATCTTCCAGTCCTCTGGAATAGTGGCTGATCTTAGAGACATGTTGCATATTTTGGATAGAAGATCAGCAATTTCATATTTGAGTTGTTTGAGAACTCTAGGATGGATATCATCTGGGCCCGGTGATTTATTTACTTTCCATTTATCAATAAGGTTGAGACCTTCATCTTTTGTCACCACTGTTTGCCTCAGTTCCTCAGACTCCCTTCCTGAAAACATCAGTTCAGGCACAGGTATCTGTCCTTCTGCAGTGAAGACAGATGAAAAGAATTCATTCAGCTTCTCTGCAATCTCCTTGTCCTCCTTCAGTCCTCCTTTAACTCCATCATCATCCAATGGTCCAACTGCCTCCCTAGCTGTTTTGTTTTTTTTTTGCTTCTGATATATGTAAAGAATTCTTTATTGTTGGCCTTGATGCTGTTAGCAATATGCTCTTCAAAATGTTTTTTTTTTTTTTTTGCATCTCTTATTGACTGCTTGCATCACCTTTGTTCAAGCTTGTGCTGCCTTTTGTTTTCCCCACTTGGGCAAGACTTCCATTTTCTGAAAGAAGCTCTCTTTTCTCTAATAGCTCCTTTAATGCTGCTCGTTAACCATGCCAGATACCTCTTGGACTGGTGCTATCTTTCCTAACTTGTGGTATACATTTTAGCTGGGTTTCTATTATTGTGCTTTTGAGTAATCTCCAAGCATTTTGAGGGGATTTAATCCTCTTGACTCCCCTTTTAACTTCCTTTTCACCAGTTCCCTCATTTTAGAGAAGTTTCCTCTTCTGAAGTCAAATGTGAATGCATTGGACTTCCTGGGCAGTTTTCCACTTAAATATATATTAAATTTGAAAGCACTGTGGTCACTATTTCCAACTGGTTCAATAACTTTTACACCTCGTACCAGGTCCTGGGCGACATCACTTAGGATTAAATCCAAGGTTGCCTCCATGACAAACTGTTCTCACTTAAGTTAGATATGTTTTTGTTTTATTTGTATTTATTTATTTCTATACTGCCCAATCCCCTTCATGGATCACTGCCTTGTTGTGGCGAAGGGGCTTGCGTAACTCAGTGAAGCCATAAGCTATGCCGTGCAGGGCCACCCAAGACGGACAGATCATGGCAGAGAGTTCTGACAAAATGTGGTCCACTGGAGAAGGAAATGGCAACCCACTCCAGTATTCTTGCCAAGAAAACCCCATGGAACATGTCAGGAGGAGGGCTAACGTTGTCCCTATCTTCAAAAAGGGTAAAAAGGAGGAACCTGGGAACTACAGACCAGTCAGTCTGACATCAATCCCTGGGAAAATTCTGGAGCAGATCATAAAGCAATCCATCTGGAAGCACCTTGACAACAATGCCGTGATTACTCGAAGCCAACATGGATTTGTCAAAAACAAGTCCTGCCAGACAAATCTGATCTCATTTTTTGATCAAGTCACCTCCCTTGTAGACCGTGGGAATGCTGTAGACATCATATACCTCGACTTCAGCAAAGCTTTCGACAAAGTGCCCCATGATATCCTGATGAGCAAACTTGCTCGAAGTGGGCTAGATGAAACAACGATCATGTGGATCCACAGTTGGCTACAGAATCGGACTCAAAGAGTGCTTATCAATGGGACCTTCTCAAGCTGGGGAGAGGTAACAAGCGGGGTACCGCAGGGCTCAGTCCTGGGCCCAGTGCTCTTCAACATTTTTATTAATGACTTGGAGGAGGAGGTGCAGGGAATGCTGATCAAATTTGCAGATGACACAAAATTGGGAGGGATAGCTAATACTTTGGAAGACAGAAACAAAATTCAAAGTGATCTGGATAGACTGGAGCGCTGGGCAGAAAACAACAGAATGGCATTTAATAGGGACAAATGCCAAGTTCTGCACCTAGGAAAAAGAAACCAAATGCACAGTTACAAGATGGGGGATACGTGGCTCAACCACACTACGAGCGAGAAGGATCTTGGAATTGTCGTCGATCACAAGCTGAATATGAGCCAACAATGTGATGTGGCTGCAAAAAAGGCAAATGCTATTTTGGGCTGCATTCATAGAAGCATCGCTTCCAAATCCCGGGAAGTACTAGTTCCCCTCTACTCAGCACTGGTTAGGCCTCATCTGGAGTACTGTGTCCAGTTCTGGGCACCACACTTTAAGAAGGATGCAGACAAGCTGGAGAGGGTTCAAAGGAGGGCAACAAAGATGATCAGGGGACTGGAAACAAAGCCCTATGAAGAGAGACTGAAAGAACTGGGCATGTTTAGCCTTGAGAAGAGAAGACTGAGGGGAGATATGATAGCACTCTTCAAGTACTTGAAAGGTTGTCACAGAGAAGAAGGCCAGGATCTCTTCTTGATCATCCCAGAGTGCAGGACACGGAATAATGGGCTCAAGTTACAGGAAGCCAGATTCCGGCTGAACATCAGGAAAAACTTCCTGAGTGTCAGAGCAATACGGCAATGGAACCAATTACCTGGGGAGGTGGTGGGCTCTCCCACACTGGAGGCCTTTAAGACGAGGCTGGACAGCCATTTGTCAGGGATGCTCTGACTTGGATTCCTGCATTGAGCAGGGGGTTGGACTCGATGGCCTTGTAGGCCCCTTCCAACCCTACTATTCTATGATTCTATGACGCCGGAAGATGAGCCCCTCAGGTCGGAAGGTGTCCAATATGCTACTGGGGAAGAGCAGAGGGTATTTCCAAGTAGCACCAGAAAGAGTGAAGCGGCTGGGCCAAACCCGAAAGGACACTCAGCTGTGGATGTGTCTGGTGGTGAAAAGAAAATCCGATGCTGTAAAGAACAATATTGTTTAGGAACCTGGAATGTCAGATCAATGAATCAAGGTAAGCTGGAGGTGGTCAAACATGAGATGGCAAGATTGAACATCGACATCTTGGGAATCAGCGAACTAAAATGGACAGGCATGGGCGAATTTAATTCAGGTGACCATCATATCTACTATTGTGGGCAAGAATCCCTTAGAAGAAATGGAGTAGCACTCATAGTCAACAAAAGGGTGGGAAAAGCAGTACTGGGGTACAATCTTAAAAACGATAGAATGATCTCAGTACGAATCCAAGGCAAACCATTCAACATCACAGTAATTCAAGTCTATGCCCCAACCACTGAGGCCGAAGAAGCTGAGGTTGATCGGTTCTATGAAGACCTACAACACCTTCTAGAACTAACACCAAAAAAAGACGTCCTCTTCATCATAGGGGATTGGAATGCTAAAGTAGGAAGTCAAGAAATCACCGGGATAACAGGCAGGCATGGCCTTGGTGTACAAAATGAAGCAGGACAAAAGCTAATAGAGTTTTGCCAAGAGAACATGCTGATCATAGCAAACACTCTTTTCCAACAGCACAAGAGGCGACTCTACACATGGACATCACCAGATGGTCAATATCGAAATCAGATTGATTATGTCCTTTGCAGCCAAAGATGGAGAAGCTCCATACAGTCAGTAAAAACAAGACCTGGAGCTGACTGTGGCTCAGATCATGAGCTGCTTCTTGCAAAATTTCGGCTTAAATTGAAGAACGTCGGGAAAACCACTAAACCGTTCAGGTATGACCTAAATCATATCCCTGATGAATATACAGTGGAGGTGAGGAATAGTTTTCAGGGATTAGACCTGATAGACAGAGTGCCTGAGGAACTATGGACGGAGGTCCGTAACATTGTTCAGGAGGCAGCAACGAAATCCATCCCAAAGAAAAAGAAATGCAAGAAAGCAAAGTGGCTGTCTGATGAGGCTTTACAAGTAGCTCATGAAAGAAGGGAAGCGAAAAGCAAGGGAGAAAGGGGAAGATATACCCAACTGAATGCAGAGTTCCAGAGAATAGCAAGGAGAGACAAGAAGGCCTTCTTAAGTGAACAATGCAAAGAAATCGAGGAAAACAACAGAATGGGAAAGACTAGAGATCTCTTCAAGAAAATTGGAGATCTCAAGGGAACGTTTTGTGCAAAGATGGGCATGATAAAGGACAAAGAAGGCAGGGACCTCACAGAAGCAGATGAGATTAAGAAGAGGTGGCAAGAATACACAGAAGAACTATACAGGAAAGATCTGAATGTCCCTGATAGCCATGATAGTGCGGTCACTGAACTTGAGCCGGACATCCTAGAGAGTGAAGTCAAGTGGGCCTTAGGAAGCATTAGTAACAATAAAGCTAGCGGAGATGACAGTATTCCAGCCGAGCTATTTAAAATCCTAAAAGATGATGCTGTTAAAGTGCTGCATTCAATATGCCAACAAATCTGGAACACTCAACAGTGGCCACAAGACTGGAAAAGGTCAGTTTACATTCCAATTCCAAAGAAGGGCAACGCCAAAGAGTGTTCAAACTACCGCACCATTGTGCTCATTTCACATGCCAGCAAGGTGATGCTCAAAATCCTACAAGCTAGGCTTCAGCAGTATGCGAACTGAGAACTACCGGAAGTACAAGCTGGGTTTCGAAGAGGCAGAGGAACTAGAGATCAAATCGCCAACATTCGCTGCATCATGGAGAAAGCAAGAGAATTACAGAAAAACGTCTATTTCTGCTTCATTGACTACGCTAAAGCCTTTGATTGTGTGGATCACAACAAACTGTGGCAAATTCTGAAAGTGATGGGAGTACCAGACCACCTTACCTGTCTCCTGAGAAACCTGTACGAGGGTCAAGAAGCAACAGTAAGAACCAGACATGGAACAACCGATTGGTTCAAAATTGGGAAAGGAGTACGACAAGGCTGCATATTGTCACCCTGCTTATTTAACTTATATGCAGAGTACATCATGAGAAATGCCGGGTTGGATGAATCAGAGGTCGGAATTAAGATTGCTGGGAGAATTATCAACAACCTCCGATATGCAGACGATACCACCCTAATGGCAGAAAGCAAAGAGGATCTCAAGAGCCTCTTGTTGAGGGTGAAAGAGGAGAGTGCAAAAGCTGGTTTGAAACTCAACATTAAAAAAATGAAGATCATGGCATCTGGCCCCATCACTTCCTGGCATATAGAAGGGGAAGAAATGGAAGCAGTGACAGATTTTATTTTCTTGGGCTCCAAGATCACCGCAGACGGTGACTGTAGCCATGAAATTAAAAGACGCTTGCTCCTTGGGAGGAAAGCTATGGCCAACCTAGACAGCATAGTAAGAAGCAGAGACATCACCTTGCCGACAAAGGTCCGTCTAATCAAAGCTATGGTTTTCCCAGTAGTAATGTATGGCTGTGAGAGCTGGACTATAAGGAAGGCTGAGCGCCGAAGAATTGATGCTTTTGAACTGTGGTGCTGGAGAAGACTCTTACGAATCCCCTGGACTGCAAGGAGGTCAAATCAGTCCATCCTAAAGGAAATCAACCCTGACTGCTCATTGGAAGGACAGATAATGAAGCTGAAGCTCCAATATTTTGGCCACCTAATGCGAAGAGAAAACTCCCTGGAAAAGACCCTGATGCTGGGAAAGACTGAAGGCAAAAGGAGAAGGGGACGGCAGAGGATGAGATGGCTAGATAGCATCACCAATGCAATGAATATGAACTTGAGCACGCTCCGGGAGAGAGCGCAGGACAGGAAGGCCTGGCGTGCTATGGTCCATGGGGTCACGAAGAGTCGGACACGACTGAACGACTGAACAACAACAACATACTGCCCAATAGCCAGAACTCTCTTGGCAGTTTACAAAATTAAAACCACAAAGTGCAGCATAAAACAATATGAAATATGAAAGCTTAAAACCACATATAACAGTGCAGGCAGAATTAGACCTAGCAGCAATGCAGAGATTTAAAATACAGATTTAAAACACCTAAAAAATTAGTAAGCTAAAATGCTAAAATACTGGGAGTATAAAAAGGTCTTCATCTGGCACCAGAAGGAGTACAACATAGGTGCCAGGTGAACCTCTCTAGGGAGCTCATTCCACAGCTGGACTGCCGCAGCAGAAAAGGCTTTCTTCCTGGTAGGGATGGCGGAGAATTTCTCCCCGAAACTTCGGGGGGCCGAGCGCCAACGTGTTCGGCCCCCCGAACAAGTTTTGGGGAGAAATCCTCCGCCCCCCACCCCCCCACCCGGGATGGGACTTACCTTCCCTGAATGTCCCTCCCGGCGGCGGGTCCGGCTGGCGGTTCGTCCGGTGTTCGAGTGGGGCGGGAGCGGCAGCCGGTCTTTTGACTGGCTGCCGCCCCCGCCATTGCAATGAAAAAAAAAAAAAAGTCCCCTGATAGGCTACGTGACGATTCATGTAGCCTATCACGGCTAGATTTGCAAAGTTTTTTTTTTTTTTAACTTTCGTGTTCGCGGCCGGGCGAGGCGGGAAGCCTCCTCCCCGGCCTGAATTTCGGCCGGGCGAGGCGGGAAGCCTCCCCCCCGGCCTGAATTTCGGCCGGGCGAGGCGGGAAGCCTCCCCCCCCGGCCTGAACTTCGCGGGGGGAGCAGCGAAGCGCTCCCCCCCACCACGAACAAGCTGCGAGAAAAGGTAAGTGACTTTCGTCCACCCCTACTTCCTGGTAGCCACCTGCCTCACTTCCTTTGGCAGAGACTCATGGAGAAGGAATGCTGAGGATGATCTTAGGGTCTGGGTAGGAGTAGGGATGGCGGAGAATCTCTCCCCAAAACTTCGGGGGGCCGAGAGCCAACGTGTTCGGCCCCCCGAACAAGTTTCGGGGAGAAATCCTCCGCACCCCCCCACCCCCCGCACCCCCCCCGGGACGGGACTTACCTTCACCGAATGTCCCTCCCGGTGGCTGTTCCGGCCGGCGGTTCGGCGGGTGTTTGAGCGAGGCGGGAGCGGCAGCCGGTCTTTCGACCGGCTGCCGCCGCTGCCACTGCAATGAAAGAAAAAAAAAACACGCCCCCTGATAGGCTACGTGACGATTCACGTAGCCTATCATGGCTAGATTTGCAAAGTCAGCCGTGATAGGCTACATGAATCGTCACGTAGCCTATCACGGGTGACTTTAAAAAAAAAAAAAAAGAGTGTACGGATAATGGCGGCCCCCATAGGGAGCCGCCATTCCCGTTCCTTATTTGGTCGCTGTAGTCTACGTAAACATTTACGTAGACTACAGCGACTAAATAAGGAACGCGAATGGCGGCTCCCTATGGGGGCCGCCATTCGCGTACACGCTTTTTTTTTTAAAAGTCACCCGTGATAGGCTACGTGACGATTCACGTAGCCTATCATGGCTGACTTTGCAGATCTAGCCGAGATAGTCTACGTGAATCATCACGTAGCCTATCAGGGGGCGTTTTTTTTTTTTTTACTTTCGCGTTCGCGGCCGGGCGAGGCGAGGCGCCTCCCCCCCGGCCTGAATTTCGGCCGGGCGAGGCGGGAAGCCTCCCCCCCGGCCTGAATTTCGGCCGGGCGAGGCAGGAAGCCTCCCCCCCGGCCTGAACTTCGCGGGGGGAGCAGCGAAGCGCCTCCCCCCCACCGCGAACGGCCTTCGACGACAGGTAAGTGACTTTCGTCGACCCCTAGGTAGGAGGCAATCCTTCAGATAACCTGGCCCCAAGTTGTTTGTTTGTTTGTTTGTTTATATTCCACCTTTCTTCCATCATGAAACACAAGGTGGCTACATGAGGTTCCCAGGGGGTCTCCCCTCCAAGCAGTGACCAGACCCAGACCTGCTTAGCTTCAGCAAGGTGGCTGCCTCATGTGCATTCAGAATGTTAATACCAGCACTTTATGTTTTTATAACTTTTAATATTTTAACTCTTTTTATGAATTTTATTGCTGTAAGCTACCTTGGCAGGGCTTCTGCCCTGAAATGCGGCCAAGAAATATTTTAAATAAAAATAAAAATAAATATTGAATTGGTCCTGGAAATGGACTGGCAGCCAGTGCAGCTGGAAAAGTACTGGTGTAATGGGAACTTGTTAGCCACTCCCTGTTAACAATCTTGATGCCCTTTTTTGGTCTAGCAGAAGTTTCAGGACCATTTTCAAAGGCAGCCCCACATAGTATAACTCATTGCAGTAATCCAGATGAGAAGTTATTAGAGCATGGATAACTGTAGCTAGGCTATTTCTGTCCAAATAAGGGCATAGTTGGTATATCAGCCTAAGCTGATTAAAAGTACTCCTTGCCACTGAGTTTACCTGTGCCTCAAGTGACAGTTCTGGGTCTAAGAGCACCCCCAAACTACAAATCTGATCCTTTAGGGGGAGTGCAACCCCCTCCAGAACAGGTTGAATATCACCTAGCTGGGCAGATGAACCACCTGCTAACAGTACCTCCATCCTGTCTGGATTGAGTTTCAGGTTATTGGCCCTCATCCAGTCCATTACTGTGCCCAAAAAAGCACTGATTCAGAACAGCCACTGCCTCACCTGGGTTTGATGAGAAAGAGAGGTAGAGCTGGATGGATGTCATCCACATATTGATGGCACTTCAGCCCACACCTCCAGATTACCTCCCCCAGCGGTTTCATGTAGATGTTAAACAGCATAGGGGATAAAATAGAGCCTTGTGGAACCCCATGGCATAATTGCCATGGCACAGAGCAATAATCCCCCAGCACAACCTTCTGGACTCACTGGAAAAGACCCTGATGCTGGGAAAGATTGAAGGCAAAAGGAGAAGGGGATGGCAGAGGATGAGATGGTTAGATAGCATCACTGATGCAATGAATATGAACTTGAGCACACTCTGGGAGAGAGCGAAGGACAGAAAGGCCATGGGGTCACAAAGAGTCAGACACGACTTAATGACTGAACAACAACAACCACCTTCTGGAACTGGCCATCCAAGTAGGAGCAGAACCACTGCAATGTAGTGCCTCTAACTCCCAACCCAGACAACCTATCCAGAAGGATACCATGGTCAATGGTATCAAAAGCTGCTGAGGGGTCCAGGAGAATCAACATGGTCGCACTCCCCCTGTCCCTCTCCCAGCAGAGGTCATCCCACAGAGCAACTAAGGCAGTTTCCATTCCAAAACCAGATCTGAAGGGGATCTAGATAATCCATTTCATTCAAGAGTGCCTGGACCTGTCCTGCAACCACCTGCTCAAGCACCTTGCCCAAGAAGGGAATGTTGGCCACTGGCCTATAGTTGTTAAAGTCCTCTGGGTCTAGGTTAGGCTTTTTCAGGCCTGGTTACCACCTCTTTTTTAAGAGGCAGGCACCACTCCCTCTCTCAAGGAGGAATTTACAACCTCCTGGACCCAGCTGGACAACACCTCCATGTTTGATGTAATAAGCCATAAAGGGCAAGGGTCAAGCACACAGGTGGTCAGCCAGATTTGACCAAGCACCTTGTCCACATCCTCAGGCCTCAATAACTGAAACTCATCCAATAAAACTGAACCAGAAGGTGCTCTGGACACCTCTACTAATGGAACTGCATTAATTATGGTGTCCAATTCATGATGAATCTGAGTAACTTTCTCTTCAAAGTGCCGTGTAAACTCATCACAGCATGCCACTGAGGGTTCTGCAATCTCTCCCTGGCCCAGAATGTAACAGGTTGCAAACCACTCAGAAAAGCTCTGCTGGATGACACTGAGAAGATGCAATGCTGGTGGAAAAGAACTGTCTCTGTGCCACCCTCACCGCCACAGAGTAGCCTCTATAATGTGCTCTAACCTGTGCTCAGTAAGACTCAGCCTGAGTTTTCCTCTACCTGCTTTCTAGCCATCTCCCCTCCTGCTTCATTGCTGTCAGCTTGGGTGTATACCAAGGAAATGGCCAGGCTCTGCTCAGAGGGAGAGGGCACTTGGGCGTGATCATGTCAATCGCCTGAGTCATCTCTGCATTTCACAGAGCGACCTGGGCTTCGACAGGTGCACCAGCCATACCAGCAGGAAAATCCCCCAAAGCCCTCTGGAATCCATCAGAATCCATTAGCCTCTGGGGGCAGGCCATTTTAATAGATACCCCACCCTTGCAGAGGGGGAAGGCTACTGAGAGTCTAAACCTCAGTTGGAAGTGATCTGACCATGACAAGGGGATAGATGTTAATTCCCCCACTTTCAGATCACCATCCTCCTGCCCAGTCGAGAAAACCAGATCAAGTGTGTGTCCTTTCACATGTATTGGGCTGATGACATGTTGGAACAGCCCCATGGTTGTCATGGTGGACATGAAGTCCTGAGCCATGCTGGATACAGCGGCCTCAGCATAGAAGTTGAGATTCCCCAGGACCATCACCCTAGGGGTCCTCCAGGGATATACGAATCCCTTAACTTGAGTCTGCGGGGGGGGGGGGGGGTCCACCGGGGGGGAGGTGATCCATTCCTCCCCCCCAGAATCCTTTCTGGCCAGCTCCGCTCTGCCAGTGATACGGCCGCCATTGCCATCCATACCGCTGCTGGGCGGAAACAGGAAGTGATCCGGGTGCAAATGGTGTCCACGACGCCGTTTGTGTCCCTATATTTTCTCGTGATAGGCTACGCGTTTGAATTTGCATAGATGGTTGCATAGCCTATCACATGAAAAAGCAGGGATGCAAATGGCATCTACTACACCATTTGCATCCCTGCTTTTTCACGTGATAGGCTATGCAACTATCTATGCAAATTCAAACATGTAGCCAGGGATGGGGGAGAATCTGTCACGGACCCCAATGAGGCCGGATTCCAAGTATCTGGCCCCATTGGGGCTCATGGCAGAATGGAGCACTCACCTCCACCTCCGCGCGGAATCCTTTCGGGTCAGATCCGTCGCTGCCTTGATCCTGAGGAGCCGAATGTCAATATGGCTGGCAGCCATTGCCGTGCTGTATCGCTGTAGGTCAGGCTCCAGACGCAGATGGTGTAGTGGGCACCATTTGCGGCTGTAAAGCTGGTAGATAGGCTATGCAAATATTTGTGTAGCCTATCACGTCTAAAAACAGGGACGCAAATGGCGTAGTGGACGCAATAGGCTACGCGATAGGCTACGTGATAGGCTATGATCTGTTCATGCGATAGGCTACTCAAATATTTGCGTAGCCTATCACGTCTAAAAACAGGGATGCAAATGGCACAGTGGACGCCATCTGTGGCCGTAAAGCTGTTAGATTACCCTAAATGCAGCCGTGAGTGGCTGCATTTAGGCTAATCTACAAGCTTTATGTCCACAAATCGCGCCCACTAGGGATATCAGACAATTCTGCCAAGCACTCCAGTGAGGCCAGATTCTTTAGAATCTGCCCCCCGGAATCTGTGACGGAACGGCTCCCACCCCCGCACGCCACCCTGCAGAATCCCCCTGGGATGGAGCTTACCTGGCGGTGGATGCGGCGGTGGCGGCGGCAGCTGGTCTCCCAGCCAAATGGCATAGTGGCCTCCATTTGCGTGGCTGCCTTTACCATGATAGGCTACGTAAATACTTATGTAGCCTATCACAGCAAAGAGCAGGGGCACAAATGGCATAGCGGCTGTCATTTGCATCCCTGCTTTTTGCCGTGATAGGCTACGTAAATACTTATGTAGCCTATCACAGCTGACTGCAAGCACACAAATGGCGGCCGCTATGAAGGCTGCCATTTGCAGCTGCAGCAGCCCACCCGCAGCCAGAACTCCAGCTGTGGCTGGCCCCAGCTGGCGGCTCTCCGGAGCCGCCGCAGAGTGGAGCTGGTCTGGGGAGCATTCTGGGGGGAGGGACGGAGCGCCTCCCCCCCACCGCCGATGCCCCAGAACGGACGGGTGAGTAGGATTCATACATCCCTAGCACCCACTATGCCATTTGTGTCCAGCCATATTGACATTTGCCAGCGAAGCAGAGCTGGTGGCTGGCTCCACAGGATCAATGTGGAGTGGAGCTGGCCTGGACGGATTCTGGGGGGGAGGAACGGATCGCCTCCCCCCCATGGACCCCCCCACCCGGAATGGGGTAAGTGATCCGCCCATCCCTACACATAGACTATCACGAGAAAATACAGGGATGCAAACGGTGTCGCAGACACCATTTGCGTCCAGATCACTTCCCGAATGGAGCCACCAGGAGGCTCCATTCCGCGTGGGTCCGCGTCCGCGTGGGTCCGGGAGGCAGAGGTGAGTACATCCATTCCGCCACCACCTCCAGAGGCCCAAATTCAATGGAATTCGGCCTCATTTGAGTCCATGGTGGATTCCGCGGACATCCCTAGGGTACTCAACACCAGGTCTGAGACCACCTCTGTCAGCTCAGGCAGGGAGTCTGATGGGCAGCAGGGTAGGTGGTACACCAGCAGAATCCCTAGTCTGTCTTGGGTACCCAACACAAGGTACAGACACTCAAGTTCTGCACTTGAATGAAAAGGAAGCCTAGCGAGGCAGATCATCTTCCTATCAGCCATAGCCACCCTCCCTCTCCGACCCTCGAGTCAGTGTTGGTGCTGTATCGAGTACCCAGGAGGGCACAGCTGGGAGAGGGTAACCCCTCCCAGTTCCCCCACCCAGGTCTCAGTAAGACATACCAGGTCAATATGTATTGATTGTTCAATAAGACTGTCAGGTTTTGAATTGATATATATCAGGATACCTCCAATTACCTAGGGAGGTGGTCGGCTCTCCCACACTGGACAGCCATCTGTCAGGGATGCTCTGACTTGGATTCCTGCATTGAGCAGGGGGTTGGACTCGATGGCCTTGTAGGCCCCTTCCAACTCTACTATTCTACTACTCTACTATCACAACATCTAGTGTAAGGAGAGCATGATTATAAGCAGATCAACTTTTGGATTTTTTAAAATCAATTCACAGAAGCAGCCCTGCTGCTCACTCAACTTTAACTGTAACCATTGGGACTGCTATAAGATCCTTTTGCAATAGTTTTTTTTCCCCAAAAAACTATTTTGCAAACCATTATCTTTGTTAATTTTTTTTAACTTAGCAAGTGTGATCTGATGTTTGTAATATGCACTGAGCTAAAAACTAATAAGTTCAAACAAGAATATAACTTCCAGCCTACACATTAAGAATGTAACAAGCCTTTCTGGGTTGCAACTTAACTTTCCTCAGACTTCAAAAAATAAAAGGAGTATGGGAATCCTTCACTAATCCATCAAATGTATAAAAATCCCCTTCTGTATTATTGACATTCAGTCACAGTCACTGACAATGTACAGCAGATGGGGAGAAAGAACCCTATGTCGTTATCACATCTTTCCTATCTGCCCTACAAAATGACTGTGAGGATTGATCCAATTTCTAAGCATAGAATAAAATATCTAAGTGGTGATTAAATATACATAACTTCAGTCCTGTTATTTTAATATTGAAGGGTGATGTTGACATGATAATCTTTCCTGTCTTTCCCCGAAATAGAGACAGACTTATTTTTAACATGTAAGATAGTTATGTGGTACATGTAAATGCCAAGTTAACATCAGTCCAGTTCCCAATCCAGACTTATGTGCAACATTAGGTGGAGCACATCCCATGAGTGCATCCCTCCATTCACAAAAAGACTACCAATACAGGGACTAGAAATGCATCCTGAATATTGAATGAAGATCCTGGACAGGAGCCAACAGTGTCCATGTGCCAGTGCTATTGACATTGCCCTAGCTAGGGGTGTACGGATTACTCACCCCGTTCCAGATGGGGCCATCCACTGGGCGGGGGAGGCGATCCATCCCTCCCCCTTGAAATCCTCCCCAGCTGGCTCTGCTCCGTGGCAAGCCTGCAGAGCCACTGGCCAGGCCCTCCCACAGCCGGACTTCTGTCTGCTGCTGGGCTGTGGCCGCAAATGGCGGCCGCTACATCTGCATCCCTGCGTTAGCCATGATAGGCTATGTATATATTTACGTAGCCTATCACGGCTAGCACAGGGACACAAATGGTGTAGCAGCCGCCATTTGTGTCCCTGCATTAGCCGTGATAGGCTACATATATATGATACGATACTTTACTGCTTAGAGCCATAGGCCACCACAATGTACATTAAAGAGAGAGAGAGAGAAAGAAAGAAAAAAACCAGTACAGTCACATATTGATACAAGCTGGGGAGAGGTAACGAGTGGGGTACCGCAGGGCTCAGTCCTGGGCCCAGTGCTCTTCAACATTTTTATTAATGACTTGGAGGAGGAGGTGCAGGGAATGCTGATCAAATTTGCAGATGACACAAAATTGGGAGGGATAGCTAATACTTTGGAAGACAGAAACAAAATTCAAAGTGATCTGGATAGACTGGAGTGCTGGGCAGAAAACAACAGAATGGCATTTAATAGGGACAAATGCCAAGTTCTGCACCTAGGAAAAAGAAACCAAATGCACAGTTACAAGATGGGGGATACGTGGCTCAACCACACTACGAGCGAGAAGGATCTTGGAATTGTCGTCGATCACAAGCTGAATATGAGCCAACAATGTGATGTGGCTGCAAAAAAGGCAAATGCTATTTTGGGCTGCATTCATAGAAGCATCGCTTCCAAATCCCGGGAAGTACTAGTTCCCCTCTACTCAGCACTGGTTAGGCCTCATCTGGAGTACTGTGTCCAGTTCTGGGCACCACACTTTAAGAAGGATGCAGACAAGCTGGAGAGGGTTCAAAGGAGGGCAACAAAGATGATCAGGGGACTGGAAACAAAGCCCTATGAAGAGAGACTGAAAGAACTGGGCATGTTTAGCCTTGAGAAGAGAAGACTGAGGGGAGATATGATAGCACTCTTCAAGTACTTGAAAGGTTGTCACAGAGAAGAAGGCCAGGATCTCTTCTTGATCATCCCAGAGTGCAGGACACGGAATAATGGGCTCAAGTTACAGGAAGCCAGATTCCGACTGAACATCAGGAAAAACTTCCTGAGTGTCAGAGCAATACGGCAATGGAACCAATTACCTGGGGAGGTGGTGGGCTCTCCCACACTGGAGGCCTTCAAGACGAGGCTGGACAGCCATTTGTCAGGGATGCTCTGACTTGGATTCCTGCACTGAGCAGGGGGTTGGACTCAATGGCCTTGTAGGCCCCTTCCAACCCTACTATTCTATGATTCTATGATATTTGTATATACATAAATTCATACATCCAACATAATCATCCCTAGTAGGCTGCTTGGGTTTTGGCATGTATTGTCCTTGCTGCCAATGCAAATTTTGCTACCTGGGCAGTGGTGAAACCATTAGTGCCAGAAAGAAGGACACATATCTGTTCTAAAGGTGTTCTATTTAGGAGGCTCTGGGAAATAATGGCAAGAAAATTTATGCCTAGGATGGCCATAGAGAGGGCATCTTAGTAAGTAATGAGAGACATCCTCAACCTCCCCAGACCTACAGATACAGAGTCTCTGATGGACGGGGGTATTGTCAAATCTTCCCTCCAAGAAGGCAGAAGGCATGCATTGTAGATGCAATGCTGTAAATGATTTCCGTAAGTGAGTCAGAGTTGTAAAGTAACTCTCCAGACCAAATGACGTCTTATATAATGGGTACCAGCAAGAGTAAGGCATTTGTGAGATTGTAACCAAATCCATCCACTCAGAATAAGGTAATTTTTTTCTTTAAGCCTCTGCTTTACTCTATCAGAAGGGAAAGAAGGAAAGCACTCAGTATCAATTCCATAAGCTTGCAACATAGGTTTGGTTTATCCAAGACTTTTGGGATGGGGTCTGAAGTTGATCTTTAAAGCATTTTTTTGGAAGGCAGGAATCCTTCATATGGGTCAACTTCAGCCAATACAAAGCGAGAGCAGCATAAATGTTTTAACTGAAATCAATCCTACTTCTGCCCTTAGAAGGGCCCCAGGTGTACTCCGGGTCCAGGGGACAGTTAAGAGAGATCTCATAAAAGAGTTCTGATTCTGAACCACCTCAAAAATAGAGGCATTCATATATCCCCATACGTCAGCCCCATACATCACATATATATTTATGTAGCCTGTCACGGCAAAAGGCAGGGACACAAATGGCGTAGCGGACACTATTTGCATCCCTGCTTTTTGCCATGATAGGCTACATAAATACTTACGTAGCCTATCACGGCTAAAGTAGGGAGGCAAATGGCAGTGGCAGACCGGGGCAGTGGACGGACTGGATGGCCAACAACAGGTAGGGTCCGTCCCGGGGAAATTTTGCGGGGTGATGGGGGGGATTGCTCTGTTCCACCACGGACTCCGGGACTCATTGGAGTCTGTGGTGGAATTCTCTAACATCCCTACCCCTAGCAGAAACAAATGCTTGTGCAAGGTCAATAGCCTTGACCTTGCACGTTGCTAGCAGGATGGGGTGTTGCTCAAGCATTTGTTTCTGCTAGTTCAGGAGTTGGGGAATGTGTGATCACCACCACCCTGTGATGTTGTTGGATTTGAACTCCCATGTCCCATCATCCCTCACCACTGGCTATGCTGTCTAGGTCTGATGGGAGTTGCAGTCCAAAAACATCTAGAGGGCCACATGTTTCACACCCCTGTGTTAGTGCAATGTCAGTAGTGCTAGCATACGGACCCCACTGGACCCTTCTCACTGCATTTTTATCCTCTCTGTTCCTCTAAAACAGAAGTGGTGGTTAGGTTACATAAAAGTGGTATGTAACATTATGTCCTGAATGTGGACATCAAATTTCATTGTGACATCTTAATGCTGAAGGAAGATACCACCCCTTATCACTGTTCCCCCCCCACACACTTTGCTAAAACAGTTCAGATTGATTTTTAAAAATACACACCATACAATGATGTAATGTATTATTCTGACCCCCAAATGGTGAAGGGAAATAGCACTTCTTATCATACTTGCACAGTGTAAAACAGATCTAGGGTATATCAGCTAACTCATCAAAATGCCAAACAGGAAGTGTTTTCCACAAAAATATAAAAAACAGTTCAAATTGTAGTTTCTTATGGTGCAGAGAGTATAATTTCCACCCTCTGGTCATATGAACATTTACTATAGGCTAGGAATTAATATTAAAATATGATCTAAGCTTCTAAATAATTCCCTGTTCATTGCCCAGGACAATTATGCCCTCTGGCTGTTCTTTCAAACTAGTGATAGGGAAGCTTCCCTATGTTGTATTTGGAATAGGTTTGTCTAAAATGAGCCAATTAGCTCACTTTGATCTTAGGCCATTCAGAGCTTCTCATTGGCACTGCCAATGGGTGAGTTTCTGCAGAAAAGTGGGGCGGGGGCAGCTGTGGCAGAAGGGAGAACTGGTGTGGCTCCTGGGACCCAGGAAATTAAGAGCTTAGTCCAAACTCTACTAATCTGATAGTTGATGGGGGTGTGGTTTTTCTATCCACTGCCCTGAAATCTCCTTTAGGGAGGAGTGGTAAAAATTCCATGGCACCCATTGCACTGCCCCTAATCTTCCTTCCAAGATACTTATTATAAATTGTTAGAGGTTCAAGAGCAGGCTATTTTCCCCAGTATTATTCCCTACCATCACCACCAACCCCCCCCCCCCACACACACACACTTCATAGCTCAACAGCTCTCAGTAGAATCAATACAGACTTTCTGCACCCCTATTTTTACCCTACCCCATGGGGCAGGGGTGGAATTTTGGAGGAAAACAGGTGGGAGGAGGCTTAAACCTTCCAATCCTGAAACACCATGGTCCTGATCTGGATTGGGACTGCATGCACTTAATTAAAGTAAAGAAAACAGCAGTCTGAACTACACTGACACGGTTAGTAGAATATGTGATTTGGCTCCCATTCTTTGGCCTTGGTGTAAGACAGCTTCTTAATAGAAATCTGCCCTCTTCAAGAACCTGAAGCATCAACACTTATCTCTGGGAATAGAGTACTATAGATTTTGGAAGTCCTTTTTGTGATGGTAATTTCTGAATGCTATTCCATAAAGCATAACAACAAGGTAACATTTTCTTGCATGGGGAAAAACCCATCTAGTGAAAAAGGAAGGAACAGAGGACAGGGAGGCAAAGATTTCCTCCCTTGCCCCTCCTGCCCTGCCAGCTTTGACACTGGAATCACTGCATATTTCCAGAATATTTTCAGGTATCTGATACAAGAGAAGAGAATCATTGACTGACATAGGCCAGCGAACCTGGCACCATAGAATCTTAAAGCTGGAGGGGACCCTGCAGATCATCTAGTCCAGGGATGGGCAACTTGTGGCTCTCCAGATACAACTTCCAGAAGCCCTAGCCAGCATAGCCAACAGTGAGGAATTATGGGAATTGTAGGCCAAAACATCTGGAGGGCCACAAGTTGCCTAGCCATGATTGAGTCCAACCTCCTGCTTGATGCAGGAAATCCAGAGCTGCATCAGAGCAGGAAGTCACCAGTAGATGTCTGTCCAGCAACCAAGAGTCACCACTCCCTCCTATAATTGTTCCATTGTCAAACTGCTCTTCAAGAAGTTTCTCTTTATGTTCACCCAAAATCTACACTCTGATAACTTAAGCCCATTAAATTTAGACCTGCCCTCAGGGGCAGCAAATAACAAGTTACTTTATCCAAGATACTATCCATTAGTGATGACTTGCCCTCCTGCATTTCTACCCTAACAACCATTATTTAGATTTTTTTAAATTATTATACTGATCAGCATTGGAATAGCTAACAGTGCTGAAATTCAGATTTCAGAGCAGACATGAGCATGGTTATTGACAGACACACTAAGTGTTGCTTCTCCCTATCTATTGCCAAAAGGTGATGATCAATAGATTTACACTTTGTTCATATTTCAGATTCATTTCATCAGTGACACAGGTGAGTTACAAGTAGCTCACTGTTTAGATTTTGAAACACCAGTTTTGTGGCTATGGTAAACCCAGTGGGTTTTGCCAATATACGTGAAAACGTGTAAAAGAGAGCCATTGTGGTGTAGTGGCTAGAGTGTTGGACTGGGAGCCAGGAGATCTGGGTTCTAGTCCTCACTTGGCCATGGAAGCTCACTGGGTGACTTTGGGCCAGTCACAGACTCTCAGCCCAACCTACCTCACAGGGTTCTTGTTGTGAGGCTAAAATGGAGAGTAGGAGGGTTATGTTCGCCACCTTGGGTTCCTCAAAAGAGAAAAAAAAGTGGGATATAAATGTAATAAATAAATAAATAAAATGTGTAAACTGCCCATTTTTTGTTCATGAAAGTCTAGCTCTACTTCTAAAAGGCATTCCTGTTTTTGAACATGGCAATAACACTATGTATCTGTTAACATTCAGCTCTCCCATTCCATTTTTTCAACAGAGGGCACAGAAATAAAGCCCCTTTATCTGTGTAAGAACATTTACTTGTTACGCAAAAGCCAAATATTTCCCCTAACCTTCACACAACCTAAGAAATATTTAATTACATTGCTATAATCTTGACAGATGTTGGGTTGTATGCAGACTATGTTAGTTGCTATGTGTTAGTTGCACTATGTTAGTTTGAAAGTCCCAGGCCCCATCTAAATGGGGCTTTTACTCCGGTTCTACTCCACCCCCAAATCAATAGTGTCAGATGACGCACACTGCTCTCCATAGCTAGCCTAGCGTTTCTTGCCCTAAATCCAGGTTTTTTTCAAACTCATTTTGTGTCAGATTTTCTGACAGCCTCAGTGCTGTTCGGGAGCCCTTGTGACCTCAGCTGGCTTCGGCGTGGGCTGGTAGAAGTGGCGCTGTTTGGAGGAAGGGAAAGTAGCGTGGGCCGGGGTGTGGGGAGAGCAGAGGGGTAAACATGTCTACCCGGAGGTAACTCATTGCCTTCAGTTCCACTTTGCCAGCCCTGCTGTTCTGAGGCTGTGCAGCTACAAAGGAGCACAGCTGAGAAAGGCTGGCTCAGTAGCTGCCTCTCACTTTAAATGGTCATTGGGCTTGGAAGTGGGGGTCGGGGGAGCCAACCCTGCTGTTTTGAAACTGTGCAGCTACGAAGGAGCACAGCTGAGAAATGGTGGGTGGCTGTTGATTCGAAGCTGCGTAGCTAAGAAAGGGTGCTTGCCAGGGCAGATGATTTTCATGAACGTGTACTCAGAAGCACTTCATTGAGCCCATGCTTGTTTGGGGTGGGGGGAAAGCCTGTTGACTGGGCAGCTAATATACCTCAAAGACAAGGTGCTAGTTGCTCCCCCTCCTCGCTGACTCCGCGCTCTCTGCTCTCAGCGCCTCTTGCAGTCCTGCTCATTCTGCTCAGTCTCCAGGTGGCAAGGGGGCTGTCTGCTTGCCTGCTCGCCTCATAAATGTGTGTGTGTGGGGGGGGTATGTGGGGTTTGTCATGAACATCTAGTTGTAAGCAAGGGGGAGCAAGCCTCCACTCACTGGCTGCCCCACACCTACGCAATTGCTGACATTAATTTCTACTTGTGGCGGGACTCGCCCACCCCACCCCAACTAATGTGGCTTCAGTTCCCATATACACCGCAAAAGCAGAGGAATACAGCACTGAGTCTGCATGTACCATGGAAAGAGCTAATTCAGTTCTGTGAAAATGCAGATTTTTCCCAAATCGCTTCACGAAGTTTAGATTGGCCCCCACTGAAATCAGTGTAAAAAGTTAATCATTCCTGAAAGTGACAAGTCAATATTGATTTTAATGGGAACTAAATTAGTCTGGATCCAATACATTGTTAATATATGTTCTTACTGATTGGTTAATACTGGTCAGGAAGAAATGAAGCAGCATTGGCTATATTATTAGCAGTATAGAAAGCTTTAATATATCCCCATTTTATTGAGATTTCGATCTGGACATTATAAAACTTTGTTCTATATACGTCCTTATAAATTGAATGTATATATTTCCTACACATTCATTTTTACAGAGCTTTAGATCCTATCAATATAGCCTCTAATTATGTTTATTACCTTTAATTACATTTATCTGAACACTTTTGCAGACTCGGCAGTAGTAGCATTTCTAAAAGTTGTTGAAACTTCTTCTCCCCAAATACACCTTTCGTAAAACTGGGGATTTTTTTTTACATATCTTGTTCTTCCCACTCCTTTGATTTCTAGGAATGGAATCTGAGGACCCCACCAACCAAAACAGCTTCTTGAATTCCTGAAGGTAAAGCTAGCCCTCAGCAAAATGTATGACAAGGGTCCATATAAATATTTATGCATGTACACACACACACACACACACACACACACGGTTGATATATGTTCAGTAGGTTGAAGGAGATAGGTATGTTTAGCCTGGAAAATTGATGATTAAGAGGCAATATGATAGCCATCTCCAAATATTTGAAAGGCTGTCACATTGATGATAGAGCAAATTTGTTTTCAGTTACTTCAGAGGATACAACTACAACCAGTGGGTTCACATTACAAGACAGGGGATTTTGACTAAACATTAAGGAGGTAGGTATGAGCTGTTTGACAGTGCAGTAGACTGTCTCAGTATGTGGTGGGCTTTCCTTAGTTAGAAGCACTGGCAGCTAGTGCCCACTGTGGGTGGTGAAGTGGAGGGAAGGCTATCAAGGGTGGAGCCAAGAGGTCACCAGATATGGAGACAACTACATTTAATTTTCAGCACAACCTTCTCCCTTGCAAGGTCTAAATACATTTAGGGTGCAATCCTATGAAGATAGTCGGCAGCCTCCAAACTCAGAGGCTGCTGAGTATCCAGTGCAGGATGGCTGGAGAGGCGATCTTCACCTCCACTCTCCAGCTACCCTGTCTTTCTGCTAGATGGGCGATTTCACCCTTATAGCAGTGGTGCTTTGGAGAGGGAGAGAAGGAGGCTGGGCTGACAATAGGAGATGTAACCAGAACCGCGCTGGCTATGAGGGGGCTGGGGCGTGGAGCGTGGTTTCTTGGCTCTGAGGTCAGAGCCCTGTTCCCAACTTCGGCGCCCATGCAGAAACCGCACATTCCTATGTTCCCCCAGACATTGAGCAGGGTGTTGGACTCAATGGTCTTATAGGCCCCTTCCAACCCTACTGTTCTATGATTCTATGATTCTACCTTAAATCAGAAGGTATGAATGTTGTACAGTTAACCAGTTTAAGCGGGGATGTTCATTGTTTCCAAGGACTGTTATGATAGCTGACTGTTGGAATGGGAAATGATGAGAAACTGGAGTTGGGGGAGAGCGGATGGCAAAGGGCTTGCTTAGCTTATCTTAGCTTAGCTTAGCTTAAACAATGCACATCCAGGCTACTGGGAAAAACATAGAGCTATAAACCTGACTGGGAGCGACGGTGGGTCGCAGTGATGGCACCATGTTGCAGTAAGGGAGTACATTATTAACTTGTCTCTAATAACATGTGAATAACATAATAGGAAAGGGAGGAGATGTTGCCCCCCCCCCACACACACACTAAAATAACTACCCATGGTTAGAAATTTTAAAGCAGAGGCTGGATGGCCACCTATCAGGGATGCTGAATTTGCTGCATTGGCAGGGAGTTAAACTAGATGTCCTTTCATGTACATTTCAGCTCTATGATTCTATGTTGTATACATTTTTTTTAAAAAAACAAAAACATACAGAGTTAATGGAGAAATGTCATACCTAACTCATATTTAGGCAATTAAATAGATGGGAAAAGAATCCTGTACTATGGACTGTTTTGAACTCCAGTTAAAATGTAATTTGGTCTAGAGTTCAATTTAGATTGTCATCTGCAGTTTGTGGTCCAGAAGAAGTAAGGGTCTCTAACATGCTATAATACTATGATTAATTAGGCTCTTCAAGACTCTAAATTCTTACTGTGTATCTCCACAGTGCAAAGTCTTTTTTTCCCCTTTTTCTTTTGGAATTCTTCTACCAGCTTATGCTGGTAAATGGCACAAAACATTGCCAGTAGCATTTATAATAGAGGAACAATTATAGTTCACTGTTATCAGCTTCCCCCTTCTCCATGTTTTGCGTCTGAGAAGTCTAGTGTAGATGGAATTGAACTCCTAAATAAAGATAAACCATATCTGTCATCACATCATTCTTCCAGGGAGAAAATCCTGGTTAAAATTTGGGTAATTTATCTCACTGACATCTCACATGGAATCTGGCATTTGTTTTATTCCCCCCACCCCAAACGTACACACTTCTCATACTTGCCTATATATAATATGAATAACTACATTCTATAGAAAATGTCCAATCTTTACTACTAATGTTTCAGGTGCCTTTGAGTGACAGAGTCTATCCAGGGGGTTGTTCTCACAGATGATTTGTTGCGAATTGGGAGCATTTGGAGGTTGTTGGAGGCAGATGACATTGTGGCAAAACCAAAGCCATCCCCGGCTTTGCAGTGGAAAATCTGTATTTTCCGAGACTACTTATACTCTGTCCCCCCCACTTTAATTCGGGTTCTCCGTGCCTCTCGTGCTGTGTGCTCCTATCCTCTGCACCTACTTTGGCATGTTAGCCCTGCCCAGGGGTGTGTCTAGGGGTG
The DNA here is from genome assembly GCF_057233095.1 of Heloderma suspectum. Classification (NCBI taxonomy): domain Eukaryota; kingdom Metazoa; phylum Chordata; class Lepidosauria; order Squamata; family Helodermatidae; genus Heloderma; species Heloderma suspectum. Next base: position 70,727,570 of record NC_139460.1, on the reverse strand, counting down.
TTTTCCCTGGCTATATTTCCCCATGGTTTCTGCCATTTCGCAGCTGGGCCCTCTGGAGTTCGGTATCCACTCCGCTTCACTTTGCCAGTCACTGCAGTTGCTTTTTATCTTCTTCACTACATCAGCCACCCTGCATACCTAGATGACCCCTGTTTAGGACCCCCCCATTTTTTTAAATTAACCAATTAATTGGTTAATTAACCAGGATCAGCCAGCATTAAGTACTAACTAGTGCTGTTTTTAGCAGCAGAAACCCACGATTGGCTGAGTTCGGCTCCAGGGAAAGCAAACCAGAGTAACCCCCCCCTTCTGTGCATGTTTACTCAGAAGGAAGAAATAAATCTCACTCCCATGTGGTGAATCTTTAGCAGATCTCAGTGCATATGGAGCCACGGTAAATCGTTAAAGGGTTAAAGGCCAACTTTAGTATCGCTATCTCGGTGCTGTGCTTCTCTGACCTTCTGTAGTTTCTCTGTCGTTATGTAAAGTCACAGTGGTGATCATTCGAGATCACGGGAGCATCTCATCTCATTGAGCAGGGAGAAACAGAAAGGGGGGGCAGAAAGGGGGTTTGGAAGCAATAATTCCCTGGCAGAATGCTGGAGTGGGGCAAAATTAAGAGGCTGGGCTGTTTTCATGGTAAGCTTTTAGATGGGAAGCCTGTTGCCTTCTCAAGGCAAAAGTGCGCATTGGGGAAAAGGGGGAAAGGAGATAATATAGTAGCAGAACGGAGCCTTCAGAATTATGAATTAGTTGCTCTCCATTCATAATAACATAGTAGCAGGGGGGAGCTTGGCCAGGGGGCAAACAAGCCTCTCTCATTGGTTGAGCAGCCCCTGCCACTCTGATGACATTCAGCTCTACTCCCCCAACCCTACTCAAAAGTATGTTCCTTTCAAGTGCTGTGTGACCCATGAAAACTGGAGTTTAATGGTGCTGTATATGCAGCTTTTCTTGCTTTGTGTGTGTCCCTGACAGACCAAAGCTGATTCCATGAAAATCTGGGTAATACTCCAACATGCTTCTCATTCTGTTCTCGTGAAGACACCCCCCCCCCCGGTCCTTCCCCTGCACTGCTTCACTGGTGAGGGCAGGTGAAGCAGCATCCCAGAACTAAAATGGAGCATAAGGAAACAGACTGAGGGGCAGCAAGCTGTGATCTTTCACATGGGGAAAAAATCCCTGTGCCTCACTCTGTAGGAACAGCAGTAAGGAAAGGCATCTCACAGTTAAAAGCCATTCTGTTATAAGCAGCCAGTAGGCAAGGGGTAGTGTCCAGGGCTGGAAAACTAAATATGTTATGCTAGTGGAAACAAGCTCTGGTGCAACAGGAAAGTAGCACCTGCTAGCACAACCCAAGAAACTACCCAAAACTACTGCTTCTGGAGTGGGAGTTAGCAGAGCTCCCTTCCTTGACCTCTGCTAACTTGTCCCATTCTGGAAGCAGTAGTTTTGCGTAGTTTTTCATTGTTCTAGCAAGCACTGCTCTCCTGTTGTGCTAACATAGCACAGTGGCAGTATTGGATACTGCCCAAGTGCTCTCCCTGTGACTTTCCCTGAGTTGCAGCCATACTTGAAAATTCCAAAGTGAAGTGGCAAAGTGGGCCATGCTCAGCATTTACATTTCTATCATTTAGCAGGCAGATATTAATAACAGCGGGAGGAGATATATGTATTTGATGCCATTGTTTTCCTGGGTGCTACTGCTTGGGTGCATTTTTTTCTCCCTCGTCACTCACTTCTACTTTATCCTTTGGATTGGCCATGTGATTCAGGAATCCTCTGTAATGGTTTTCAATGTGGCATATAGAGCAGTAGTTGTGGAGGTGTAGTAGGCAGAATTGAGTCCCCACTTGTGCAAGCAGGTGCTCGTCCACTCATACAGCTCATCTGCATACTCTCCTGGCAGCCTCAGTTGAAGATGCTGAAGATAATTATTATGGTATCAGCTTTCATGGAAAGGAATAAATCTTTTTTTAGGTTTCACAGAGCATCAAGGAACTCTGTGAATGGCAGATGCTCACACACACACACACACACACACACTCACACACACACACACACACTAACACACACACACACACACACAAGTACTCAAGCTTCAAGTCTTCGCTACTCTTGGGGATTCAGATTTGCAAAAGCACAGCAAGATAAAATGACACGGTCCCAGCATGTCTCTGATCAGCTTTAGCAGTGTCTCAATGGATTCAAAGAGCATCCTTCTTTTGCCAGACTGATTGGCTTTTTGAACTTCATTGGCAATTGCTCAAGTTAAAAAAGAAAGACATATTCAGGGTTTCAGGAACCTAAACAATGTATTTTATGACAAATAGATCATAATCACCCACAGCAGATATTTCATTAGCTGTCAGTAAAAGGTAGAAATGTTTAAAAAGCTTCGTAAGTATGAACTGACGTTGTTGTTCAGTTGTTCAGTTGTGTCCGACTCTTCATGACCCCATGGACCATAGCACGCCAGGCCTTCCTGTCCTGTGCTCTCTCCCAGAGCGTGCTCAAGTTCATATTCATTGCATCGGTGATGCTATCTAGCCATCTCATCCTCTGCTGTCCCCTTCTCCTTTTATGTTCAGTCTTTCCCAGCATCAGGGTCTTTTCCAGGGAGTTTTCTCTTCGTGTTAGGTGGCCAAAATATTTGAGCATCAGCTTCAGTATCAGTCCTTCCAATGAGCACTCAGGGTTGATTTCCTTTAGGATTGACTGATTGACCTCCTTGCAGTCCAGGGGAATCGTAAGAGTCTTCTCCAGCACCACAGTTCGAAGGCATCGATTCTTCAGAACTCAGCCTTCCTTATAGTCCAGCTCTCACTAGGGGTGGACGAAAGTCACTTACCTGTCCTCGAAGGACGTTCGCGGTGGGGGGGGAGGCGTTTCGCTGCTCCCTCCGCAAAGTTCAGGCCAGGGGGGAGGCTTCCCGCCTCGCCCCGGCCGCGAACGCGAACGCGAAAGTTAAAAAACAAAAAACAAAAACGCCCCCTGATAGGCTACGTGACGATTCACGTAGCCTATCACGGTTAGATCTGCAAAGTCAGCCGTGATAGGCTACGTCAATCGTCACGTAGCCTATCACGGGTGACTTTGAAAAAAAAAAAAAAGCGCGTACACTAATGGCGGCCCCCATAGGGAGCCGCCATTCGCGTTCCTTATGTAGTCACTGTAGTCTACGTAAATCTTTACGTAGACTATGGCGAAAATAAGGGCAACGCAAATAGCAGTAGCCGCCGCCATTTGCGTCCGCAGGCTCCAGACACCTACGAATGCACCTGGCTGGCGGCTCCATGGAGTTGCTGCAGAGTGGAGCTGGCCAGGTTAGGATTTCGGGGGGAGGTGCAGAGCACCTTCCCCCCACCGCAAATCACCCCTGTGAAAAGGTAAGTGACTTTTGTACATCCCTACTCTTTTATCACTGTATGGGTTTTTACTGAATGGGGTTTTATTGTTGTAAGCTGTCTTGGAAGGCTCCTATCTTGAAAGGTGGTCTACAAATCTTTTAAATAAAATTAAAAGTGTAGATGTAGGAGAGAAAAGGAAGAGTATGGAGAAGAGTTTCAGAGAGTTTAAAGGAGATATGTATTAACAGAAGCGTGAAGAAGCAACTTCAAACTGCAAATGGCTAATTTGTTCTGGGATGGCTGGGTAGTCTGAAAACCCACAAGAAGACCCCCTAAAAGACCCAAGACTTGCATTTAAGAAGACCCCAGACTTGTATTTCAGAGCCCTTACCAATGGGCAAAAAGTCCTTGGACGAGTGACTTTATACCAATTAATGTTATGGCATTGTAATACCCTTAATTGAGACCTCAGAGAGCTGGCTTTGGAAAAAAGAAAAAAATGCAGCAGCATTTGAAAATGTCTTTTCATCAAAAGCGAAAGTGATGTCACAATAAACTCTACCCCTGCAGCTGTTGATAACAAACAAATTCATAATTACTGAATGTGCAATGAGTCTGGATTTCAAAACAAACTTTAATATTTTATAATCCAAGCCAATATTAATTTATATTTTCTGCACCTGTGTAGTTTGCATGACTAAACATCAAAACTCCACCATTTTCATGCATGCGCAGATGTTCATTGGTGTAATATAATCCCTTACTTTCTGATGGCAATGAAAACATCCCATTTGCAATGCACGTGCACACTGAATGTTCTTACTTGAACTGTTTAGCTACTCTTTGCCAAAGGAACCAACTAATTTAAAAGTTTGAATCTGAAACCAATCACATTTGGAAGCCAGCCATGCGGATTTGTATCCAAATATCAATACTTTTCTCACTTGTGGTTGGGTATTGAGTTCTCATCCAGATACTTGACCTGTGTCTAACACTTCACATTTATCAGACACAAAATCGTCTTTGAGTAAATGCTTAGACTTGGGTGCTGGGTGGCATTGGGAGGGATATTAGAAAGGCAATGCTTTTTCAGAAAGCACATTACAATGCATGGGTTTGGGGGTAAACGCCTCATTACGCACACCACATTCCCAAGTTGTACTTCAGTGATGTGCACGTTCAAAAATTCTTATACAATTCAAAACCCGCAAATAATGAAAAAAGTTTACCCAAGTTTGTAATGTTCATTCATAACATAGCAAGCTAGTTACAGTTTTTGATGGGTAACTGCCTCATATAATCTTTAAATTAATACTGACATTGTTGATCCTTATCACTCTACCTCTTAAGGGTTTATAGAACCTAATTTAGTGATCAGTCCATGGATTTCTCTGGCCATTTTTCAAAAAGAAATTAAAAAAGTAAAAAAAAAAAGAAGTGTCTGTGTCCTGGGTATGAAATTATAAGGTAGGGCTGGATATCTACCTATAATATTTCTGCTCAAAATGTTTGCATTGCATTTGCATGTTCCATGGGAAACAGAGAAGCAATATCAGTTCTCTAATATTAAGACAGAAGTACAACATTTCTCTATCTGCACTTCTGATTCTAATTTTTCAGATTCTCTTATTGACTTGTTGGATGTTAAGAGTGTGGAGGTGAGAGAAAGCGGTATTTCTTTTCACCACATCATGCATTTTTTTTCCAGTTGTCCTTATGTTTGTTCATAATTTGTTAAAAGTGTACCATTTTAAATAACAAAAGAGACATACCTTTAATGATTCAGGATCGTACTTATAAATGCTGACCTATAGTGTTGCAGATGGGGATAAAATTTAGTGAAATTTTGTGAAACAACAAGTGAAACAACAATATTCACACCAAAGGATGCCCAAGCATTCTGACCTACAATACCTCTGCCATTCCACTATTAACTTCCTTTTAATTAAACTGCCACTCATTTCAAATTGGGTACTAAAGTCAGACTAACACAATCTTTCACTTTTGATCTAATTAGAATTTGAATGTGGATGTCCACTGGTGAAACACTAATGCATTAACCCATCTGGGGCCCTGTAACCAGCACTCCAATAAAAAGTCTTCATATCTGCCCGGTTCCCATTGACCTATATAAAATTAGATCTGAGTTATGTATCCGATTCCTAACCTCTATTAACCCATCCTAGGGAAAGATAGAGACCAATACACAGAGAGATGGCTAACATTCATTGATGCTGACAATGTGAAAGAACAACCTGTGTTACAGAGAGGTTTTCTAAGAACTTGGACAGTTTTATTAGCAATATGCCACCCATCTGTTTCAATAAGGCATTGTGTTGGTGGTAACATACCTGTGAAACAGATGAAAATGGGGATGCCATTACAGAATCCATAAAATGCTGAAGTTATATATGTCACTACAAGTGCAATTTAATAGTTTCCAGGAAAAGTAATTACTTGCTGTGGAAATGAAAATTGAGAGAAAGGGCATATTGTAAAAGAAATATCCATGTGCTTTGCCTGATTGGAATGTGTGCTTTTGTTGCTACTGATTCTTCTTAACTATGGTCATGTAAAATACCCTCAAGATTTAGATATTTGGAATCTATTAATGGACCCATATATTTTATTCTAGAGGAAGCTGCTCTCCCTGCAAAGATTCAGGCTCATAGTTTGGGGGTGATCTTGGATTCAGCATCGTCCCTGGAGGCACAGGTGGCATTGGTGGCACAGAGCACCTTTTATCATCTTAGGCTGACATACCAACTAGACCCTACAATGCTTTATGTGCGGGGCTGCCTTTGAAAATGGTTTGGAAACTTCAGCTGGTCCAAATAGGGCAGTGAGATTGTTAACAGGGACTAATCAATATGATCATATTGCACCAGTGCTCCGTGATCTGTGCTGTTAATCAATATTGGGGCCCCAATTCAAATTGCTGATATTAACTTTTAAAGTTCTACCCAGCTTGGGGCCAGGTTACCTGAAAGATAATCTCTTCCAATAAATACACACTTAAGATCATCTTCAGAGGCCCTCCTCCAGGTGCCCCAGCCAAATGAAGTGAAGCAGGTGGCTACGAAGGAGGGAAGCCTTTTCTGTGGTGGCACTCTGGTTGTGGAATGCTCTCCCCGGAGAGGCTCGCCTAATGCCTTCATTGTGGTCTTTTTGGTACCATGTGAAGACCTCCCCCCACCCCAATATTTTAGTCCTTCAGTTTTGTTTTTAAATGTGTTACTGTGTTTTTAGATGATTGCATTACTGTTGGCTTTTACTCTGGTTTATACTTTGGTTTTATTATATTTAAACTTTTAGGGTGCAATCCATTGGATGGAAGCCTCTGATCTTGGAGGCTTCCAAGTATCCAGTGCCCTGCTGGGCTGCTTCCAGCAGGGAAGAAGGAATAACAGAGACAATTTCACTTCTCTGTCCTGCTTTCCCCCCTCCCTTGATGGGCGTCGGAGCTCATCTAATGGAGGTGTGCTGGCAGAGGCGAGGCTGGAGAGGCTATAGCATTTCTTGTATCCTCCCCTCTCATCTCTCCTCCCCTCCCTGCCCACCAGAACACCCACCTTCAGACCTCTCCAAAGTCCACCAAGACTGCTATTACAACCATGCAGACACCATGGTTCTTTCTGCAGCTGCTGCAAGAGGGCAGGCAAGGGGGCAGGAGGAGGGATTGGATTCCAGTCTCCTTCGAGGGCATAGCAGTGTCAACCGCCACAGAGGGGAGACTCTGAAGAATCCCATAGTCCCTGGGATACTCTCCAGGGATCATAGGATAGTTCTCTTAAAGGTTTTATATTATGTTTTATCATCTTATATTTTAGGTTTTTAATTTTTGTGAACTGCCCAGACAGCTTTGGCTATTGGGTGGTATAGTAAGTAAATAAATACATCTACTTGATCTAATAGATTAAAATGGAAATAATTAAATTGTTACAAAGATATCTACTTGCAGGCCTTATTCAGTGCCTAACTGGTGATCTTGTTGTCTTCTTCTTCATCATCATGATCAAAATAATTAAAATATACTTGAAATTGATGTAGCTGGTACGGCTTTCATGATATATGAAGGGTATTTACAGAAGTTGCCCTTCATAGTATTATGTTACAACCCCTTACCAAAATGTACATGCCTGAGACAAATGTAGAAATGATAGGGACATCACTCAGCTGCAGCATAGCCTATCAGGGCAGAACACCCCTGAGTAATGGCCTTGGACCTCTGATTTCCAGTGTTCAATCACCCTTCAGCTTGCTTACCATTCAGGAACAAATTAAGTTTAGAAAGTTCTACATCACACAGCTAATGTAGTAGCAGTGAGGCTGTCAGAGATTTATGCACACAGGTAGGTAGGACTTAATGCACCATGTACATGGTGGGAAAAAAAGAACATGAAAAGAAACCTCAGATATGCAGACGATACCACCCTAATGGCAGAAAGTGAAGAGGATCTAAAGAGCCTCTTGTTGAGAGTGAAAGTGGAGAGTGCAAAAGCTGGTTTGAAACTCAACATTAAAAAAAAACCTGAGATCATGGCATCTGGCCCCATCACTTCCTGGCATATAGAAGGGGAAGAAATGGAAGCAGTGACAGATTTTATTTTCTTGGGTTCTAAGATCACCGCAGATGGTGACTGTAGCCATGAAATTAAAAGACACTTGCTCCTTGGGAGGAAAGCTATGGCAAACCTAGACAGCATAGTAAGAAACAGAGACATCACCTTGCCGACAAAGGTTCATATAATCAAAGCTATGATTTTCCCAGTAGCAACATATGGCTGTGAGAACTGGACTATAAGGAAGGCTGAGCGCAGAAGAATCGATGCCTTCGAACTGTGGTGCTGGAGAAGACTCTTGCGAGTCCCCTGGACTGCAAGGAGGTCGAATCAGTCCATCCTAAAGGAAATCAATCCTGAGTGCTCATTGGAAGGACAGATACTGAAGCTGAAGCTCAAATATTTTGGCCACCTAATGTGAAGAGAAAAGTCACTGGAAAAGACCCTGATGCTGGGAAAGATTGAAGGCAAAAGGAGAAGGGGATGGCAGAGGATGAGATGGCTAGATAGCATCACCGATGCAATGAATATGAACTTGAGCACACTCCGGGAGATTGCGGAGGACAGGAAGGCCTGGCGTGCTATGGTCCATGGGGTCACGAAGAGTCGGACATGACTGAACAACAACAACAACAATATTAAAACATGTAATTACATTATAGCTGCATTATAAAGTTTGACGTATGTCCACAGTGGAAATATTGATTTGTTCTACCTGATCTCCATCCCTTGAAATGCCACTCCCCCCATGCTCTCGGTCTAGGGTGGGACTAAAACGAAACAGACTATTATATTCCATTTGGCTTCTTATATGAATGAAACTTACTGAGTTTTCAAGGGTTTTGAACAACATGACATGTTTTCAGCATGCTTTCTAAACAAAACAAAAGTATGTTCCATTCTTCCATCACCCATATTCACCAGATCACAAATATTTGGAAGGTTACCTTCTGAAGTAATTAAGAATGATTTAAATCTGCATTTGGTCAATTTGCATAATATTGATGCAACAGTTAAGTCAGATAAAGTTTTTATCCAGGCTTTATGGGAATATTCAATTAGCAGAACAATTAAAATGAAGCAGAAATAAATTGTTCTGCTTAAAATAAGCAGAACAATTCTACTTATTTAAAAGAGTTTTGTGACTCTTAAAATTACTAGATTTTTTTTTAAATCTATTGTTAAGCTACTGAAAACATAAGGCTGAACAGACTGAGACAGAAGATTTCAAAAAGCCTAGGTAGCTGAAAAGTGGCTGCCAATTTAGTATTTCATTTGGAAGAATTGAATCCTCACGTGTATATACAGTCAGCAGGGATGTACGAAAGTCACTTACCTTTAACGAAATTTGATTTGCGGCTGGGGAGGGGAGGCGCTCCGTCCCTCCCCCCCAAAATTCTGGCCGGGGGGGAGGTGCTCCATCCCTCCACCCTGAATCCTGGCCGGCTAGGCCCGCAAATGGCGGCGGCCATAGCTGCTGCCATTTGCGTCCCTGCAGTCAGCCGTGATAGGCTACGTAAATGTTTACGTAGCCTATCACGGCTGAGTAAAAAAAAAAAGCGCGTACGCAAATGGCGGTGCCGCACCGCCGCCGCACCGCCACTGGAGCCGCTGCTGCCAGGAGGATTTGCCCAAGGTAAGTCCCGTCCTGGGGGGGCGGGGGGGAAGACTGTTTCCCCACCAATTTCGGGGGGCCGAATGCGCTGGCATTCAGCCTCCCCGAGATTCATGGCGAAATTCTCTGACATCCCTAACAGTCAGGGCCAGAAATATTGGAACAAGGATAACTGTTTTGGAAGTTGGCCTCTGTACACCACCACATTGAAGTTGAAAGGAAACCCACCCAGATGGGAGCGAAGTCAGGACTTTCAGCTGTAATTCAGGGGGTTTGACAAAAGTGGGGCACTAACCATTCAGGAAGTACAGCCAAGGGCATACACACACACCCATCGTTGGTGGCTCATAAGTAATGGAACAAACCAACATCATTTCAAACTTAAGGATGAAAATCCTTTGCAGTCAATGACTGCCTGAAGTCTGGAAGCCATGGACATGACCAAACGTTGAGTTTCCTCCCTTGAGATGCTTTGCCAGGCCTTTACTGCAGCTGCCTTCAACTGCTGCTTGTTTGTGGGTCTTTCTGCCTTCACTCTTGTCTTCAGTAAGTGAACAGCATGCTCTATTGGGTTGAGATCAGGTGACTGACTTGGACATTGAAAAACATCCCACTTCTTTGCCTTGAGAAACTCTTGGGTAGCTTTTGCTGTAGGTTTTGGGTCATTATCCATCTGCAATATGAAGCAGTGTCCTATCAGTTTGGCAGCATTTGGCTGAATCTGAGCAGAAAGTATAGCCCTATACACTTCAGAATTCATCCTGCTGCTTTTATCAGCAGTCAGGTCATCAATAAACACCAGTGACCCGGTTCCATTGGCAGCCATATATGCCCATGCCAAAACACTGCCTCCACCACATTTGACAGATGATGTGGCATGCTTTGGATCATGAGCTGTTCTTCTCCTTCTCCATACTCTTCTCTTCCCATCATTCTGGTACAAGTTAATCTTGGTTTCATCAGTCCAAAGAATCTTATTCCAGAACTGGGCAGGCTTTTTTATGTGTTTGCTGGCAAAGGCCTGTCCTTGAGCGTAATCAGTGATTTGCACCTTGTTGTGAAGCCTCTGTATTTACATTCATAAAGCTGTCTCTTGACTGTTGATGTTGACAATGACATGCCCACCTCTGCAAGAGTGTTCTTGACCTGGCTAGATGTTGTGAAAGGGTTCCTCTTCACCATGAGCAGAATTCTGCGGTCATCCACTTTAGTTGTCTTCTGTGGTCTTCCAGGCCTTTTGCTGTTGCTGAGCTTGCCAGTTAATTCCTTCTTTTTCAGGATGTTCCAAACTGTTGTATTGGCCACTCCCACTGTTTTTGCAATCTCTCTGATGGGTTTATGTTGTTTCCTCAGCCTAATGATGGCATCCTTCACTCGCATGGACACCTCTTTGGGTCTCATGTTGGGAGTTCCAGTGAACAGCTACCAAATGCAAATATAACACTCAGAACCACCTCCAGGCCTTTTATCAGCTTGATTGGTCATGGGGTACCCAGGAAACAGGCCACACCTGGCCATGCAGCTGCTTGTCAGCCATTCATTCCATTACTTATGATCCACCAATGATGGGTGTGTGTGTATGCCACTGGCTGTACTTCTTGAATGGTTAGTGCCCCACTTTTGTCAAACCCCTTGAATTACAGCTGAAAGTCCTGACTTCGCTCCCATCTGGGTGTGTTTCATTTCAACTTCAATGTGGTGGTGTACAGAGGCCAACTGCCAAAACAGTTATCCTTGTTCCAATATTTCTGGCCCTGACTGTATCTGAAGGATTATGGTTTATTCTCAATTTCAAGAGGGCGTTAAGGTTACACATGGTCTAGAATTGATGTCAATGTTGATAATATCCAAAATGATATTCAAAGTGTTCTATCATTCCCCACAGTAGGCAGATCAGAACTCATTAGTGTTCTTCTTTCCAACTAGATACAGCTGAGGATGGGGTATTCACAAAAGACTTTTACAGAAGCAAAGATCTGCATCATTAGCAAAGGCATCAGCCTACAAAGTTACTTGGAGCATCCTTTCTAACTGGAATGGAGATAAATTAAAATTAAGATGTGTTTTTCTTTGCTTAAACCTGTTCAGATATTAGTTGCAGAAGTCAGTAACATAACCAGATTTAAAAGAAATTGATTTCTGGCATTCATTTTAACATATAGTGGTTTTAATGTGCCTGATCTTCACCTACAGGTTTGTCACTGACAAGATTTCAAAGAATACAAAGAATTACTAAAGATGAGTTCTCATGAATAGCAGGTGAGGTGGTAAACCCAGGTTTTTACTGCTGCTATGCAGAATACCAATGGGTAATCAGATGCCTGAATACTCCTTCACGAAAGAAATTCCCCACATATAGAAACCTAGATGTCAGGGAGAAAGGGTCTAGACTAGCATTACATGACACTTCTCTACATGCATGTGTTTTAATTTTTTTTTAATGGAAGATCATTGAAACACATTACCACCAGCCAAATAGTTAATGATAATAAGTCACGTGAGTTCAGGTTACTTGCTGTTACCAGCTGTTATTATTTGGATGATCCTGTGTGATACCAGCCAATTAAAAACAGAGAAACAAGAATAAAGTTTAAAGCTTACTATATAAAACTCAATAAAAGGAAAGATGCAGAAACTGAATAAGAAGAAGATGCAACATTCAGCAATTCTATTGAAAAAGTACAGACAAAGAGAAGACATAAGATTAAATAAGTAGGGATGGGGTGAACATTTGTCCATGTTCAAATGGCTGTGAACAGAATTTGAGCCAGGCATAACCAACCTCAAGCAGGACCCCTGCCCTGCCTCTGTTCTGTCCACAAGGCCTAGCTGTAGCCCTTCCAATCACCAACAGAGAAGTCATCTCCATTGCTTTGCATAAGGCAGGGATGTCAAGCCTCTTTCAGCCTGAGGACTGAACTCGATTTTGTGGAGGGGGGGGGGTCATAAATTGCAGGTGTGGGTGAGGTCAAAAGCAAAAGGAGGCAGAGCCACAGGTGAAAGGGGGAGGGGCAAGATACCCACAAATTTTACCTTAAAGCCCTTATTGCCAGTAACTAAACCTTAGGAAAGACATCTCAACCTACTGGAATAGGGGGTGGGGAGGCAAAATCTAGGAAACCACCTAACATATGATGGTTGGGGGAAAGGGTGTGTGGCCCTCTGGGTACCACAGAGGTCTGGATTGGGACCACTAACAGGCTAGATTTGGTTCATAGGTCTGAAGTTAGACACTCCTGATATAGGGAGCTATTTGAAGGACTATTCCTGGAAAAACTGCATGTGGAGTGGGCTTCACCCTCCCAGAGACAGCTGTCCTAGGAAAAGCCCTTCAAAAACAGCCAACAGAGAAAGTGTCTTTATTGGTTTGCATGTGTCCTGCTCTAGATCAAGTCTTAGCTCTTTGTAAGCAAATATAGGGAGTGATAAAATAGAATAGTCAAGTTGGCAGCAAATGGTTAATCACACAGGTTTCAGTCCAAAGAAGTATAGGCTAAGGCAGGAGTGGTCAAAATCCAGGCAGAGGTCAGAACACAGGCAGGCAATGAGGATCAGGCAGCAACAGGAGCAGCCGAGGTAACAAGCAAGAGGTCAAACACAGTAAATCAGTCAGACTCAGGTACAGTACACAGTCCAGAAGCAGGGTCATTAGGCGGTCCAGAAGATCAGTAAACACAGCATCAATCACAGGGCACAATTCAGGAAGCAAGGCAGATGCTGAATGGGCCAAGTTGTTCCACCAATGGATGGTTTACTAGTGAATGCTTTTAAGCTCAAAGCCAGCTGGAACTCCACCCCCAGCTCAGCTGCCTTTCCAATGCCTACTCCTGAGGAGTCCCTTTCTCCTGAGAGGACCTTTTCTGAAGCCAAGCACTCTTTCTCACAGGAGCCCTACTAGCCTGTCGCTTGAGGCGACAATGCTCCCAGAGATCAGGGGGTGGCTCAGCCTCTGCCTCAGAGGCAGAGTCCCTTTCTCCTGACAGGGATGGACCTGCAGCCACCACCCCTGAGGGCTCAGGCTCCTGTGGGTCTGGTGGCAGTCCCTGGTCTGGAGTACCCTGGGCTTCTGGGGCCTCTAGCTCCTTGGAGGAGGACTCCTCCATTTGGGGCATGACAGCATGGGAGGAGTTTCAAAGGACTGCTCCAAGGAAAACTGCTGGGGGTGGTGCCCTCCTTCTTTGGGGGTTGTGTCATGAGGGTCTACTGTAGGTATAGAGTCCCACCATAAGTAGTTCGATACATTCAATCATGACGACATTTCTTTTCTTTTATGGTTTTGTTTTGCTTTGTTCAGTTGAAACATAAAATAATAATAATACTAATAAGAATAATAATATAATTTATTACATTTCTATACCACCCCATAGCCAAAGCTCTCTAGGTGGTTTACAGAGATTAAAACATGAAAATATAATATACAAAGTTTAAATCCCATTTACATAAAACACACAGACAATATACACAAAGATAACATACAACTAAAAAAACTTTGAAGAGTTGATCATAACCAAGGACAGATTCAGGACTGATTAAAACTCATCACGTGCTGGCAAATGCCTGAGAGAAGAGGAAGATCTTAACCTGGCGCTGAAAAGACTACAGTGTTGGCACCGAGCAGGCCTCATTGGGGAGCTCATTCCACAGGTGGTGGGCTACCACTGAGAAGGACCTCTGCCTTATTGCTGAACTTCCTCTGGGGGAGGCACCTGGAGGAGGACCTTAGATGTTGAACATAGAGTACAGGTAGGTTCATTTTGACAGAGGTGCTTTGTCAGGCATTGCAGTCCCAAGCCATGGCTTTATAGGTTAAAACCAGCACCTTGAATCGAGCTTAGAAGCATATAGGCAGCCAGTGCAAGCAGGCCATAGTCAGTTTTAAATGTGCAGACCTTCTCGTCTCAGTTATCAATCTTGCCACTGCATTTTTTATGAGCTATAAAATAATAAGTAGTTTTCTTTCAAGAAGCCTTCAAATAAACCTCTATGCAAACCCATGGAAATGTCTCCATACATTTGCACAGGGGGTGATTTGAAAGGCTGCTCCCCAGGGAACGGCTGCTGTGGGACAGAAGTCCACTGTCAGTAGGGAACCCTGATGCCCCAAGGGTCCTGAGTGGGAGTGTGTGTGACCTTTGGCCTTGCAGCAGTAGGTTTTGTGGGTTTTTTTTTTGCTCTAACTGTCCTTCATATCACTCCTATGCAAACCAATGGAAATGACTTCTCCAGTCTGCATAAAGTGACATGAAGGGCTACACTTGAACTGTAGAATGTGAGCAGAATCAACTCAGGGACTGCTTGAGGTGGACTGTACCTGCCTCCAATTCTGTTCAGGACAATTCGATAGGGATGGGGGAGAATTTCTCCCCGAAACTTCGGGGGGGCGAGTGCCAACGCATTTGGCCCCCCAAAATCGGCGGTGAAATTCTCCGCCACCCCCCCATCCCCCCCCCGGGATGGGACTTACCTTTGACGAATGTCCCTCCCGGCGGCGGGTCCCAGCGGCGGTTCGGCAGGTTTTCGTCAGGGGCGGGGGCGGCAGCCGGTCTTTTGACCAGCTGCCGCTGCCGCCATTACAAGTGAAGTAAAAAACAAACAAACCTGTGATAGGCTACGTAACGATTAACGTAGCCTATCACGGCTAGATCTCCAAAGTCAGCCGTGATAGGCTACGTTAATTGTTACGTAGCCTATCACGGGTGACTTTGAAAAAAAAAAGCGCATACGCAAATGGCGGCCCCCATGGGGCGCCGCCATTTGCGTTCTTTATGTGGTCCCTGTAGTCTACGTAAAGATTTACGGTGAAAATAAGGGCAACGCAAATAACGTTGCCCTTATTTTCGCCGTAGTCTACGTAAATCTTTACGTAGACTACAGGGACCAAATAAGGAACGCAAATGGCGCATGGGGGCCGCCATTTGCGTACGCGCTTTTTTTTTTTTCCAAGTCACCCGTGATAGGCTACGTGACGATTTACGTAGCCTATCATGGCTGACTTTGCAAATCTAGCCACGATAGGCTACGTAAATCATTACGTAGCCTATCACGGGGGTGTTTTTTGTTTTTTGTTTACTTTTTTGTTCGCGGCCGGGTAGACGGGGCGCTTCTACCCAGCCTGAATTTCGCCGGCGAGGGATGGGGCGCCTCCCCCCCGGCCTGAATTTTGGCCAGGCGAGGCGGGGCGCCTCCCCCCCTCGCATGAACTTCGGGGGGAGAAGCGAAGCGCCTCCCCCCCACCGCGAAGCAAGCTTTGAGGACAGGTAAGGGACTTTCGCCCATCCCTACAATTCGAGCAGGTGTGCTCACATAGTCAAGTGCTCTTGCTTTGAATTCTTGCCACATCCCTCTTTCATCTTATGTCTTTTCAATAAGAGGGCCAATGGGCCCTTAAGGAATTAATACGTGTTCTGTTAGAGACTTTTATTCAGCGCACTGAATGGAAGTCCCTAACTGTTAGGGGAAGGCAACCACTTTTGGTCCAAGCTGGTGGGCTGGATGATGTCAAGGGGGTGCCCCTCATCCTCCCATGACATTTGCCTCCACCTCTGCCCAGTTTTCAATAAAAAAAAATTCTCCATGCAGAGGGAGGTACAGAGCTCTATGCCTCTCTCTGCATGGAGAAAGGGACTTGACTGGACTTGCCAGACCCAGCTCTAACAAGCCCTGGTTGACTTGGGCTGCTTCTTCCCACACCACTCGCATCCCAACTGGGGTGTGAGTGGCATGGGAAGGGACTCAGCCGGGGGTTGCAGGAGCTGCATCCAGCAATCTCTGGCTGAGTGCTGCAGGGGAATCCCCATATTAGCTCCAATCTCTGATCAGAGATAACAAAGGGATTCCATTTTTTGCTACTCATCCTCTGATGGAGGGTGAGTAGTGCAAAGGTGAATCCTTTTGTTGTCTCTGATGAGAGATCACATGAGCATTCCACTGACCCCAGGGGCTGGGTTTGGGGAGGGGACAGGCCTTGGAGAGAGCAGGGGGATGGGCCCATGGAGGGTTCTCAACCCTCTGTGGGAGAGCTTGGGTCCCAGCAGGGTTTGGATTAGGCCCATGGGCCAGAAGTTGCCCCTCCTCTAACAGAACAAATATTAATTCCAAAGGTGGTATTTAGGTGACCACTGATGTTGGTGAGGCAAAATTCATGTGATCAGCCCCAGCCATATAGTAAGCACTGAAACATCAAAACATTTTTTTCAGTAGTAGTCATAAAATAGCTTTAATATTTGAACTAGCCTTACATTGTTAAACCTTCCCCTGTTACGCCCATGGCATTGTTTTTATAGACAGAGGAAAACTCAGACTCAGTTATTATTATAGATCACTGGCTATAAATCTTTTGTGTTTCATCATAGACAAATAATACTGACAGCAGTGATCTGTGTGCTGGAAGGAAAACAGATTCTCTGCATTGACACTGCTAAATGTGTCCACCATACAGGTCAGAAAAAACACCTTTGAATTACCTCAGTTTGCAATGCTTAATCTCCATCTTGAATTTTCTTTACCTAGATATTCACTACTGACTCGCTGTGTCATGTTGCTGTTTGAAATAAGGTGAGGATGCCACATTTTCATGGGTTGTTTGAAAATTAATCCTGTTGCCCTTCGAGAGGTGACAGAGAAAAGGAGCTTGGGTTAGGGGATGCATTCTACTAGGCATTCAACCTTTCTTGAGACATAGCTTTAAAAAAGGCAAGTAATGGGTGACATGATAGAGGTGTACAACATTATGCAGCATGTGGAGAAAGTTGATAGGGAGACATTTTTCTCCCTCTCTCATAGTACTAGGACCCGGGGTCATCCCCTGAGTGGATTGGTGGGAGATTTAGGACAGCTAAAAGGAAGTATCTCTTCCTTTTATAGCATATTCAAACTGTGTAATTCACTTCCATAAATAGTGATGGCCGCCAATTTGGATGGCTTTAAAAGGGGATTGGACAAATTCATGGAGGATAAAGCTATCAATGGCCACTAGTCCTGATGGCTGTGTCCTCCAGTATTGGAGTAGGGGTGCACGAAAGTCACTTTCCTGGTCTCGCAGCTTGCTTTGTGGTGGGGGGGAGGCGCTTCGCTGCTCCCCCCGAAGTTCAGGCCGGGAGGGGAGGCTTCCCTCCTCGCCTGGCCGAAATTCAGGCCGGGGGGGAGGCTTCCCGCCTCGCCCGGCCGAAATTCAGGCCGGGGAGGAGGCGCCTCGCCTCGCCCGGCTGCGAAATAAAAAGTAAAAAAAACCAAACGCCCCCGTGATAGGCTACGTGACAATTTACGTAGCCTATCATGGCTAGATCTGCAAAGTCAGCCGTGATAGGCTATGTTAATCGTCACATAGCCTATCACGGGTGACTTAAATAAAAAAAAAAAGCGCGTACGCAAATGGCGGCCCCCATAGGGAGCCGCCATTCCCGTTCCTTATTTGGTCGCTGTAGTCTACGTAAGTCTTTACGTAGACTACGGTGAAAATAAGGGCAATGCAAATAGCGTTGCCCTTATTTTCGCCGTAGTCTACGTAATCTTTACGTAGATTACAGCGACCAAATAAGGAACGCGAATGGCGACTCCCTATGGGGGCTGCCATTAGCCATATGCGCTTTTTTTTTTTAAGTCACCCGTGATAGGCTACGTGACGATTTACGTAGCCTATCACAGCTGACTTTGCAAATCTAGCCATGATAGGCTACGTTAATCGTCACGTAGCCTATCACAAGGGTGTTGTGTTTTTTTTTTACTTTTCTTGGAATGGCGGCGGCGGTGGCAGCCGGTCGAAAGACCAGATGCTGCCCCTGTCGAAGCCCTGCCGAACCGCCGCTGCGACCCGCCACCGGGAGCGACATTCGGGAAAGTTAAGTCCCATCCCGGGGGGGGGTGCGGGGTGCGGGGGGTGAGGAGAATTTCTCCCCGAAACTACTTCGGGGGGCCGAATATGTTGGCACTCAGCCCCCCGAAGTTTCGGGGAGAAATTCTCCCCCATCCCTATATTGGAGGCAACTTGCCTATGTGCAGCAGTTGCTGGGGAACATAAGCAGGAGGGTGTTGTTGCATTCACGTCCTACTTGTGGTTCCCCACATGGAGCTGCCTGGCCAGTGTGTGGTCTGATCCAGCATGGCTCTTTTTATGTTCTTATAGTGACCATTCAAACAAACTGTTTCAGTTATTGATTGCATTTCTGTCTTCTTTTTGATCAACAGAAAAGGTAGTGATGGAACAACTGATTTATTTAGCATAGAAGTTATAAAAGTAATGAGGTTACTTAGTCGATTGTCATGAATATAACATCTATCTTCCTTTTCCTCTTGTGTGACTGCCGCTGTCTAAGAAGGAAAAATGCTTATTTGCAGAAATGCAGAAAAATAAAGTAAGCTGAAATAGAAAGTGAGCCGCAGCACAGGGGGCAGCAGGCTGCTGAACTGCGGAGCACCAGAAGGGCTGACAGCACCAAGCACCCAAATGGCCAACAGTGCAAAGGCTGCTGGGATGCATGGCTGCCCATCCAGAGGACTGTGGGCTCCTACAGGAGGGAGTGTGGTTAAAGAATGGTTAGCCTAATCACGTTGCGGAACATGGTTACCTGCACGGGTGACAGTAGCACTTGCAGTGGTTAGCAGTAATCACCATGCACCACTGTTAGCCTAACCACCCTTCCCCAATGTGCGTCTGGACAGGACCAATGTTGCTTCACTTCACTTTCACATTAGTGACAGCCCACACACATGTACGTCCACTTACACCGATAGGTTGCTTCTGAGAAGCAGTGCCTCTATGTGGGGGATGAAAAGATAGGTGAAGTGAACAGCATGATTTTGGCAGCCTGAACAAGAGTATATGGGCTTACTACTCATAATATTTCCACTCCCCCCAGAAACTACATTAGGTGTATTCAAGTCAACTATGACTTGGACAGAATATATATATGATCCAAGCAAGATATCACACAGTTCTTTAAACGTGAGAGATGGGCATTGGCCCAGGATAAACATGGGGAAAACCAGGTTACTCTCCCTAAAGCTGAGCACCATTTATATTCTCCCTTTTCTATTTTATACGGAATATTGTTGGGAGGCAAAATAAGTTAGTAAATCAAGTGTTTAGTAAAAAAAAAAAAAAGTGTTATGACATTCTTTGTTTCCAGGAGCCAATCTAAACGGAAACGCTTTGTGTAGCAAATTTGGGCAAAATCTGCATTTTCACAGAAATGAATTAGCTCTTTCCACAGCACACATGGTGCTGTATTCCTCCGCTGGAGCAAACGGGAACTGAAGCCACAGTGGGTGGGGTGGGGTGGGGTGGGGTGGGGTGGGTGAGTAGAAATGAATGTCATCAATTGCATAGGTGCGGGGCAGCCAATGAGCGCAGGTTTGCTCCCCCTCCCTTCCTCACATGTCCAACAAAGTGCAATGGAGGACTTGCTTATGAGTAGACATTCATAACAAACCCCACATACACACTCACACACACTTATGAGGCGGGCAGACAGGCAGCTGCCAGCTCCTGGAGCCTGAGCAGAATGAGCAGGAGTGCTACAGGCTCTGAGAGCAGAGGGCGCACAGCCAGCAAGGAGGGAGAGCGACTAGCACGTTGCTTTTGGTGTATATTAACTGCCCAACCAACAGCCCCCCCCACACACACACACACACATTGGCGCAATGAAATGTTTCTGAGTACTTGTTCATGAAAATCATCCGCCTTGGCATCCACCCTTTCTTCGCTATGCAGCTTCAAATCAAAAGGCATCCACCATTTCTTACCTGGGCTCCTTCGTAGCCGCACAGTTTCAAAATCGCAGGGCTAGCTCCCCACCCAACCCCACTCCCGCACTCAATGACTATTTAAAGTGAGAGGCAGGGACTGAGCCCACGTTCGCAACAGTGCCATTTTAAAGCAGCAATGCTGGCTCCCCTCCCCACTCCCATGCTCAATCAATATTTAAAGTGAGAGTCAGCGACCAAGCCCACATTCACAACAGCACAGTTTCCAAGCAGCAAGGCTGCTCCTACTCAGCAAAGTGGAATTTCAGGCAATGAATTACTTCTGAGTATACATGTTTACCCCTCTGCTCTCCCCATGCCCCTGCCCCACATAACTTTCCCTTCCACCAATCAGCACTGCTTCCATCAGCCTGCGCCAAAGCCAGCTGAGGTCACATGAACTCC
Source organism: Heloderma suspectum (assembly GCF_057233095.1). Classification (NCBI taxonomy): domain Eukaryota; kingdom Metazoa; phylum Chordata; class Lepidosauria; order Squamata; family Helodermatidae; genus Heloderma; species Heloderma suspectum. Next base: position 70,706,898 of record NC_139460.1, on the reverse strand, counting down.
CATACTGCACTGAAGCTACTGTGATGGAAAATCCAACACAAAACGAGTTTGAAAAAACAAAACAAAAAACAGATTAGGGCAAGGAACACTGGGCTAGCTATGGGGAGTAGCATGTGTCATCTGACATGATCGACTTGGGGGTGGAATAGAACTGGAGTAAAACCCCATGTAGATTGGCCCCCAGAAACTTGGTTATTTGTAACCTTTCAACCCCTTTGCTGCAGGGGTTCAGTTCCTTTCTACTTCCTGTCATCAGAAAGGATGAGCCAGGGGAGGCTCAGCTACACTAGTCTTGGTGAAGCTTGATGTTAAGGCTGAGAGAAGCTACCAATCTGAAAGTAATTTTATTGTGTCAATATTAGTAAAGGGTAACTGGAGGAGTGAGCTGGGTACCTTAATTTGCTTAAATGTATATTTCCCACCTGATAAATCTTCACTGAGCTCAAAGGTTCTATGGGAAGTATTGGCAGAAGCATTGAAACTCTGAGAAACAGTTTCCTGGAGCAAACATAGTGGTTTGTGGTAATTTTAGTGCTCGTGTAGGCTCAGGACCTAATGAAATGGAAATGTGATCAGTTTGGACTATAGTGATGCCTTTCCATATGATTGCTTTTGTAGGATAAAATAATTAATGAACAAGGACAGAGACTCATCAAGTGAATGTCCTTTTCCAGCTCATATGCGGTCATGGCATAGGCAGGATAAGTGTAATGGGTGTTTTTATATTTCTTAATTGTAGATCACATAATACCATAGACTACATCTTTTTCTTGCCAAATGTATTGCTTTATAAGGTAAGCTATAATATTATTGATAGACCAGAAAGTGTTCATTTAGCTATACTTTGGTCCGTCTTTATATAACCTCTCTTACCTTTGGTCACAACAGATGGACCAGTTGTAAGTGGGAAACATATAAGATGGTCTACCTCTGTTAGCCAGTCAGTCCAGGATCATTTGAATAGGCCTTACCTTTTAGGGGTATGCCAAAACAATGTTGAAGGCCACCTAAATCCTAAAGATAGCAGCTTTATTATATAGCCAGTGCCTTAAAGCCATTACTAACAATGTCAGTCCATAAACCTGGATTGGTCTCTCATAAAGCTGAGCAGTATGATGCAGAATGCAGACAAGCTAAAAAGAACTTGACGCAGTTAACTAGAAGGGTAAGGGAGCTGAAGCTGGAAGTAGATTTGGAAGCACTGGTGTAGTGAAATCATAGAATCATAGAATAGTAGGGTTGGAAGGGGTCTACAAGGCCATTGAGTCCAACCCCCGGCTCAGTGCAGGAATCCAAGTCCAGCCTCATCTTGAACGCCTCCAGTGGGAGAGCCCACCACCTCCCTAGGTAATTGGTTCCATTGTCATATTGCTCTAACAGTCAGGAAGTTTTTCCTGATGTTCAGCTGGAATCTGGCTTCCTGTAACTTGAGCCCATTATTCCGTGTCCTGCACTCTGGGATGATCAAGAAGAGATCCTGGCCTTCCTCTCTGTGACAACCTTTCAAGTACTTGAAGAGCGCTATCATATCTCCCCTCAGTCTTCTCTTCTCAAGGCTGAACATGCCCAGTTCTTTCAGTCTCTCTTCATAGGCCTTTGTTTCCAGTCCCCTGATCATCTTTGTTGCCCTCCTCTGAACCCTCTCCAGTTTGTCTGCATCCTTCTTAAACTGTGGTGCCCAGAACTGGACACAGTACTCCCAATGAGGCCTAACCAGTGCTGAGTAGAGGGGAACTAGTACTTCCCGTGATTTGGAAGCTACGCTTCTATTAATGCAGCCCAAAAGAGCATTTGCCTTTTTTGCAGCCACATCACATTGTTGGCTCATATTCAGCTTGTGATCGACAACAATTCCAAGATCCTTCTCGCTTGTAGTGTTGTTGAGCCACGTATCCCGCATCTTGTAACAGTGCATTTGGTTTCTTTTTCCTAGGTGCAGAACTTGGCATTTATCCCTATTGAATGTCATTCTGTTGTTTTCTGCCTAGCGCTCCAGTCTATCAAGATCACTTTGAATTTTGTTCCTGTCTTCCAAAGTATTAGCTATCCCGCCCAATTTGGTATCATCTGCAAATTTTATCAGCATTCCCTGCACCTTCTCCTCCAAGTCATTAATAAAAATGTGGAAGAGCACAGGGCCCAGGACTGAGCCCTGCGGTACCCCACTCGTTACCTCTCCCCAGTTTGAGAAGGTCCCATTGATAAGCACTCTTTGAGTCTGATGTAGCCAACTGTGGATCCACCAGATCGTTGTTTCATCTAGCCCACTTTGAGCTAGTTTACTCATCAGGATATCATGGGGCACTTTGTCAAAAGCTTTGCTGAAGTCCAGGTATATGATGTCTACAGCATTCTAGGGATGGATGAAAGTCCCTTACCCGTTCTCGAAGCTTGCTTCACGTTGGGGGGGGAGGCGCTTCGGTTCTCCCCCCGAAGTTCAGGCGAGGGAGGGGAGGTGCCCCGCGTCACCCAGCCGAAATACAGGCCGGAGGGGAGGCGTCCCATCCCTCGCCGGCAAAATTCAGGCCGGGTAGGAGCACCCCGTCTACCCGGCCGTGAAAAAAAAAGTAAAACAAACAAAAAAACCCACACACACCTGTGATAGGCTATGTAACGATTTACATAGCCTATCATGGCTAGATTTCCAAAGTCAGCCATGATAAGCTATGTAAATCATCACGTAGCCTATCATGGATGATTTTGAAAAAAAAAAAGTGTACGCAAATGGCGGCTCCCATGGGGACCGCCATTTGCGTTCCTTATTTTGACACGTCTAGTCTACGTAAAGATTTACGCAGACTACGGCGAAAATAAGGGCAACGCAAATAGCGTTCCCTTATTTTCGCCGTAGTCTATGTAAATGTTTACGTAGACTAGACGTGCCAAAATAAGGAACGCAAATGGCGGCGCCCATGGGCTGCCGCCATTTGCGTACGCGCTTTTTTTTTTCCCAAGTCACCCGTGATAGGATAGGTGACGATTTACGTAGCCTATCATGGCTGACTTTGGAAATCTAGCCGTGATAGGCTACGTAAATCGTTACGTAGCCTATCACGGGTGTGTGTGTGTTTTTTTTACTTTACTTTTTTTTTTTTGCAATGGCGGCGGCTGCAGCCGGTCGGGAGACTGGCAGCTGCCCCCGCCCCTGACGAACCACCGCTGAACCGCCGCCGGGACCCGCCGCCGAGAGCGACATTCGGCCACGGTAAGTCCCATCCCGGGGGGGGCGGGGGGCCGGCGGAGAATTTCCCCACCAATTTTGGGGGACCGAATGCGTTGGCATTTGGCCTCCCGAAGATTCGTGGAGAAATTCTCCGCCATCCCTACGAGTATTCCCATGGTCCACAAGGGATGTTACTTGATCAAAAAATGAGATCAGATTCGTCTAGCAGGACTTGTTTTTGACAAATCCATGTTGGCTTCGAGTAATCACGGCATTGTTTTCGAGGTGCTTCCAGATGGATTGCTTTATCATCTGCTACAGAATTTTCCTTGGGATTGATGTCAGACTGACTGGTCTGTAGTTCCCAGGTTCCTCCTTTTTACCCTTTTGGAAGATAGGGACAACATTAGCCCTCCTCCAATCATCTGGCACTTCCCCCGTCCTCCATGATTTCTCAAAGTGAATAGACAGCGGTTCTGAGAGTTCTTCTGCCAGTTCCTTTATTACTCTAGGATGCAGTTCAACTGGCCCTGAATATTTGAACTCATTCAAATTAATGAGATGTTCCTTGACCGTATGCCTATCGATCTCAAGCTGCAATCCTGCCCTTTGAGCCTGTACTTCGCCTTTGCCAGGGGGGTCATAGACCCTCTTTTGGGACAAGACTGAGCTAGGGATGTACGAAAATCACTTACCTTTCGCGGATTATGCTGATGATGGGGGGGGAGGCGCTCCGTCCCTCCCCCCGGAATACTGGACCGGGGGGGAGGCGCTCCGTCCCTCCACCCCCCGGAATCCTGGCCGGCCGGCTGTGCTCTGCAGCGATTCTGCGGAGCCGCCGGCCAGCTCCGCCAGCAGCCGGACATCCGGCCGCTGGCTAGCAGGGACGAAAATGGCGGCGGCTGTAGCCACCACCGTTTGCGTCCCTGCAGTCAGCTGTGATAGGCTACGTAAATGTTTATGTAGCCTATCACGGCTGACTTAAAACAAACAAACAAAGAAAGCCGTGTACGCAAATGGTGGCGGCCATGGCCGCCGCCATTTGCATTCCTTATTTTGGCACGTCTTAGTCTACGTAAACATTTACGTAGACTAAGATGGCGAAAATAAGGGGAACGCAAATAGCGTAGCGTCTACACTATTTGCGTTCCCCTTATTTTCACCATCTTAGTCTACGTAAATGTTTACATAGACTAAGACGTGCAAAAATAAGGAGGGCAAATGGCAGCGGCCATGGCTGCCGCCATTTGCATATGCGCGTGTTTTTTTTTTAGAGTCAGCCGTGATAGCCTACGTAAAGATTTATGTAGCCTATCACGTTTTTTTAAAAAACCTAGCCGTGATAGGCTACGTAAATCTTTACGTAGCCTATCACGTTTTCTTTTAACTGGAAATGGCGGTGGCGGCAGCCAGTCGGAAGACCGGCCGCCGCGCCGCCGCCGCCAGGAACATCCGCTCATAGTAAGTCTCGTCCCGGGGGGGCGGGGGGGCAGGCCAGTCCGCCACCGATTTTGGGGGGCCGAATGCCAGAGCATCCATGGCGGAACTTTCGTACATCCCTAGACTGAGCCAAAGTAGGAAGTGAGCACCTCTGCCTTTTCTTTGTCATCTGTTATCATTTTGCCATCCTTATTTAATAGCTGATCTAGGGATGTCAGAGAATTCTGCCACGAATCTCGGGGAGATCAGTGGCAGAACAGTCTGCCCCCCCGCCCCCCCGGGACGGGACTTACCTTGGGTGGATCTTCCTGGCGGTGGCAGCTCCGGCGGCGGTTCGTCGGTGGTTTGGTGGCGGTTCGGTGGCGGCTGTGGTGGCTGGTCTACCAACCGGCTGCTGCCGCTGCCATTTCCAGTAAAACACACACACACACACACACACAAACGTCATAGGCTACATAAAGATTTACGTAGCCTATTATGGCTAGATTTTTAAAAAACACCGTGATAGGCTACGTAAATGTTTACGTAGCCTATCACGGCTGATTTAAAAGAAAAGAAAAATGCGTGTACGCAAATGGCAGTGCCCATGGGCGCCGCCATTTGCGTTCCTTATTTTGGCACATCTTAGTCTACGTAAATATTTACGTAGACTAAGATGGCGAAAATAAGGGGAATGCAAATAGCGTAGACGCCACGCTATTTGCGTTCCCCTTATTTTTGCCATCTTAGTCTACGTAAATGTTTACGTAGACTAAGACCTGCCAAAATAAGGAACGCAAATGGCGGTGCCCATGGGCGCCGCCATTTGCGTACGCGTCTTTTTTTTTCTTTTAAATCAGCCGTGATAGGCTATGTAAACATTTACGTAGCCTATCACGGCTGACTGCAGGGATGCAAATGGCGGCGGCAAAAGCTGCCGCTATTTGCGTCCCTGCTAGCCAGTGGCCGGATGTCCGGCTGCTGGCGGAGCTGGCCGGCGGCTCCGCAGAATCCCTGCAGAGCAGAGCTGGCCAGCCAGAATTTTGCGGGGGAGGGACGGAGTGCCTCCCCCCCACCACGAATGTCACCCTTCAAAAAGGTGAGTGACTTTCGTACATCCCTAAGCTGAACCACCATTTCTTTCCTCTGCCTTTTACTACGCACGTAGCTGAAGAAAGCCTTTTTGTTGTTTTTAGCATCCCTCGCTAACCTCAGCTCATTCTCAGCTTTAGCCTTCCTGATACCATCCCTGCAATTCTGTGCTACCTGCCTGTACTCTTCTTTTGTTACTTGGCCTTCTTTCCACTTCCTATAAGTGTCCTTTTTTGTTTTCTCGAAATCCCTAAGCTCTTTGTGAAGCCACTTTGGCTTCTTCTGTTGTCTTCCACCTTTTCTTCTTGTTGGAATTGTTTGTGATTGTGCCCTGAGAATTTCCTTTTTTAAAAGCTCCCACCCATCTTGGACTCCTTTTCTCGTTAGTGTCGCTTGCCATGAGACCTTACTGATCGTTGTTCTGAGTTTATTAAAATCAGCTTTCCTAAAATCCAGGGTATGCGTTTGACTACCCTCAGCTTTTGCTTCCCTTAGAACCAAGAACTCAAGTACAACATGGTCACTTTCCCCCAGAGTTCCTGTAACTGCTACTTTATCCACTAAGTCATCTCTGTTGGTTAGGATCAAGTCAAGGATAGCTGATCCTCTAGTTCCTTCCTCTACTTTCTGTAGGAGGAAGGAAGTTATCTGCCACACAAGTCAGGAATTTCCTGGAGGGGCCATGTTTTGCAGAATTTGTCTCCCAACAAATATCGGGGAAATTGAAGTCCCCCATTACTACTACATCATGCTTCCTTAAAACATTGGCTATTTGCTTTTCAAAAGTTTCATCCTCATCTTCTCTTTGTAGTAGTAGACTCCAACCACCAGGTTCCTTTTATTCTTTGCTCCATTTATTTTAACCCAGATGCTCTCGATGGGGCTACCATGCTCATCCTTCTGTATTTCTGTGCATAGATATGTATTTTTCACATACAGTGCAACCCCACCCCCTTTCTGTTCCTCCTGTTCTTGTTGAACAAGTTATATCCTTCAATTGCTGTATTCCAGTCATGAGAGTCATCCCACCAAGTCTCAGTTATACCTATCAAGTCATAATTTCCCTCCTGTATTAAGAGATCAAGTTCATTCTGTTTGTTTCCCAGACTCTGGGCATTAGTATATAGACATCGAAGACCATGTGCTTCATAGTCTGGCTTTCTTCCTATATGTGTCTGAAGACTATTATTGGGCGCTATCAGAGCTGTTCTCTCCGTTGCAGTGCATGCTCCTACGTCCATTGTTACCCCCAACTAGGGGTGGACGAAAGTCACTTACCTGTCCTCGAAGGACGTTCGCGGTGGGGGGGAGGCGCTTCGCTGCTCCCCCCGCGAAGTTCAGGCCGGGGGGAGGCTTCCCGCCTCGCCCCGGCCGAAATTCAGGCCGGGGGGAGGCTTCCCGCCTTGCCCCGGCCGAAATTCAGGCTGGGGAGGAGGCTTCCCGCCTCGCCCGGCCGTGAACGCGAAAGTTAAAAAAAAAAAAAAACGCCCCCTGATAGGCTACATGATGATTCACGTAGCCTATCACGGCTAGATCTGCAAAGTCAGCAAAAAAAACAAAAAAAGCGCGTACGCTAATGGCGGCCCCCATAGGGAGCCGCCATTCCCGTTCCTTATTTAGTCGCTGTAGTCTACGTAAATGTTTACGTAGGCTACGGCGAAAATAAGGGCAACGCAAATAGCGTTGCCCTTATTTTCGCCGTAGTCTACGTAAATCTTTACGTAGACTACAGCGACCAAATAAGGAACGGGAATGGCGGCTCCCTATGGGGGCCGCCATTATCCGTACACACTTTTTTTTCTTTTTTTTTTAAGTCACCCGTGATAGGCTACGTGACGATTGACGTAGCCTATCACAGCTGACTTTGCAAATCTAGCTGTGATAGGCTACGTGAATCCTCACGTAGCCTATCAGGGGGCGTTTTTTTTTCTTTTTCTTTTATTGCAATGGCGGCGGCGGCAGCCGGTCAAAAGACCGGCTGCCGCTCCCACCCCGCTCGAACACCCGCCGAACCTCCGGCCGGACCCGCCGCCGGGAGGGACATTCGGCAAAGGTAAGTCCCGTCCCGGGGGGGTGCGGTGGGCGGGGGGGTGCGGAGGATTTCTTCCTGAAACTTGTTCGGGGGGCCGAAAACGTTGGCGCTCGGCCCCCCGATGTTTCGGGGAGAAATTCTCCGCCAACCCTACCCCCAACATTACATCTCCCTCCCCCGTAGGATTCAGCAAATTTATCACTGAGTGGGGTCTGTCCTTAAAGTGGTTGTATTCTCTCTTGATCTGGTAAATCTCAGATACACCCATTCAGGTTCAAGAAGCAAGATAGTCAGATGGAGCAAGAAGAAGTTACTTGTCCCACTGGCTTCTTGTCACTTAAATTGTAAGAACCTTCTTAGAAAGAAAGAAAAAAAGATGTTTATGATAGCTCAATGGAAGGAGCTGGGTCTTTAAGCCATGGAAAGGAATGAGAAAGAGTTCTGGGACTTGATTACTATAAAGATAATGGATCAAATCCTGCATTAGAAGCATGTATTTCATTTAGTACTTGGCATACTTATTTTAGTAACCTCTTTGAAATGATATAACTACGAGCAGCAGTGGTTCAACTTCTACCCAGGTCCTGACAGCATACCCAGAACAGCCCCCAATTACAGAACAAGTAGTGTACAGACTTATCAATGCTTTGGTGGCATGCCGCATGCAAAGCACCTGGGGAAGATATGATCCTGCTACAAGTTTTTAAGAGTAAGCCTGAATGGTGGGCACCTGTGTTAGCAAAAATTATTTTCTCATATTAATACCATGGGAACCTTCCCTGAAGGATGGAAGATGAGTATAATCTTTCCAATTTATAAGAAGGGAGATAAATCTAAGCCTCAGAACTAGTTTACTGGGTATCATCTCTAAGATCTATAGCCACTTTCCCTCCAGAAACTGTCTGATTGGGAAGATGAAAATAACATCTTATACTAGGAGCAAGCTGGGTTTAGGGAAGGCTATAGTATGGCAGATGAATTTGAGCACACTCCGGGAGAGAGCGGAGGACAGGAAGGCCTGGCGTGCTATGGTCCATGGGGTCACGAAGAGTCGGACACGACTTAATGACTGAACAACAACAACAACATAGTATGGCAGACCAGATTTTTGTTTTGCACCATTTAAATCGAAAAGAAATGTCATTTGATAATTATGGGGAAAGGCTTTATAATTTTCTGAGAAATTCTTGGGGTGTAGGGACTTTTGCACTTACTTCAAGGTGTCTGTTATAATCCATGTGTGTTGTCTGCCTCTTCTTTCCCTGCTTGCATGGGGAAGTGGCTGTTGTCACTTCTGTCCCGAGTGGGGAGAGTGCTTTGCAAGCTCAGGTTGCACTGGCTGACAGCCAGTGCACCTTGTGTTTACAAAACCTCTCCTCCCCACCCAGGCAGGGAGGTGACTGCTGCCTCTTCCACTGTCAGCTGGTGCACCCTGCGCTTGCAAAGCATTACTTCTTCTTCCCCTGCTTGTGAAAGGGGACAAACTACAGGGGGGGGGGGTCTGTAAGCTAACTGAATCAGGGGGTATAGTGGTGGCTCTGTCTGCAGATGTACGTGGGGTGGTGGATTGGGTTGGATGTCTTAATGTTTAAGCTTACCTCAACCTATGTTCAAGCTATATATTTGTAAATAAACTCAAATATTAGAAAAATACCAGAAGACTCCAGCAACCTCCTTCCCAAAGGAAACCAAACCAGGATAAGCACTGGAATTTCTTACCGCTTGGGGAAGTTGGGATGAGTGTAACTTTAGGCACTTTTACAAATTATAAATGATGTATTTTTCTGAGGAAAATAAACTTCCATTTTCAGACGTTTACTTAATATGTATCTTCTTTGTGAAATAGATATGTCTATTTCGTCACTGAACTCTTTATAGAAACACTTCATATAATACATTCCTTCCCAGAAGACCTTATAATGGAAGAGACAACAAAGGGAGGAAAACGGACAGAGGAATGCATCTGTGTTTTCAAAATATAACATTTCAGAGGGAATTCATTTGCATTTTAGTTAGTGCTGTATGTTGTGATTTGAATACAAAGGGAATTCTGAGCAATTAATACATTCCAATGTATTGTGCTGCAAGTAATTCTGGTATGCCCTTTAAAGCTGCAGTAAATTCCAATGCACGTAGGCAGAGAGCAATAAAATAGGCAAGTGATCAGTGAAGATGGTATTTGGGGCATTGTGATCACACACATACACACACACACACACACACAAACACACATCTTCCATGTCTGTGCGTCCCGGGTCTGAAGGCAAATGTTTATATATTAGTACTAAACTAGTTCTCATCCAAGTCTACTATCTTAATAATATTTCCAACACTTTTTTTTTATCTTGTTCCCAGCTAGTAATTTTGTGTCATATATGTGCACATCTCATTTTGTATGGTAACAGAATCAGAGAACAGAAAGGTTTTACTTCCCTTTGGTGCTGAGAAAACTCAAAGAGTGATAGATTTTCATTTCATTATTACTGAGCAACTTTCATATGCCACTGGAGTCTTGAAATGTGAATTTAATACTGGTTGGCCGAATAGCAGAACTATCATGAATTTTCATGACTAGTTCTTAAGTCTGGTTCCCTGGAGGACAAGAGGCTAATGTACGGGTAAGGTATGGAGTGAGGAGTTATGCTAAAAGCTAACTTTGTCCTAGAATATTTTTTAGAACTCCCCCCCCCTCCCCGACTGGACTTGAACTGTTTTCTTTGAGTTTCAAAAAGGAACCCTCAAAATTATGAGGGCATGTTAATGTTAAGAGCCTCCCTTGGATGGAAAATATACATGCTGGCCATCTCATGTATGTATTCTTACATTTCATAAATTTAACTAGCACATTATTAAACCTACATACAGTACAATTAAGATGATAAGTTTCAAAGATCAACACAGGGTTCTGTGAAAGAACAAATATTTCATTTTGTTCATTTCTAATTTGTTCACTTCTTTTCTTTGGGTGCTAAATAATGAACACTGCTTGCCTGTTCATTGTGGTCTATTTCTTGATTGTATATATTGCAAAGAAGGGTCAGGCAACTTTTTTTTTTTTTGCGTACCTGATCATATTTACACATTGCTACCACTGCCTTGGTCATAATTGCCTCTTACATTCCAGTCATGCAGAATTCATTCCAAGGCCCATAAAACTGCTTCATAGATTGCATGCAACACATGAGCCATAACAATTACATCATTTTGTCTAAACTTCTTCATAAATACTTATTTATGGCCCTCCTTTGCATACTTTTGGTTCTCATCTCTCCCTCTTTTTTAAAATAATGGGATTGCCAGAACTGAACTTGTAATATATAGATGTGCCATTTGGATATCACCATTGAAAGTCTGATAATGGTTCACAATCAGACAAGAAATTAAAACTGAGTTTAGTCTCTGAAAATTTTGAGCTTTCAAGATCTCTAAGTTCATACATCAAGACTTTGCAAGGTCTAATGTCAATGTTTTTGTGGCTATTGTGGGTTCAAAATATTGTAAAGTATCTACCATTTGTCATGTGGTATGTAACTTAAACTAATTACACACAACACAAATATGAAAATAAGTTGCAGCCCTCTAGCTCATGGTGGCATTCAGAGCTGAAAATAAATAAATCCCTGAGTAGAGCATGCAAAAGAACAGAATTGTCCTCTATTTTTGGCATTTAATTTAGTTTTAGGATATTATGGGGTTAAATTGTGTGTGCGTGTGTGTGTGTGTGTGCGCGCGCGCGGGCACGCTAGTCCGTTTCAGTCAAAAGGGTAATAGTTTAGAGGTCAAGGGTTGATGTAGACTTTAGAGGTAAGAAAGCAGGAGGTTATGGTCAGAGGAAGTGTGACTTAAAAAGTTTTATCTCAGGGAACAGAAACTTAATTAGTAGAAATGAATAAGAAACTACCCTCCTGACTGACTGGAGTTGAAGCGAAAGAGAGGAAGAAAAAACATAAAAGCCAAGGCAGAGCGGGACAGAAAAGAAGAGACAGAGAAAAGGAAGGAAGGCCAAAAACCTAGCAGAAAAAACAAACAAACAAACCCTGAGCTGCTGGGAATGGAAAAGTGATTGAGAGAACTACATCAATGATAATAAGATAGATACTGCTTGGATAAGAGACCAAGATGAAATAGGGAAACAGTCTATTTACATTAGCTGTATGTGTTTATCCCTGGCTGTTTTATTTAGGGATGTTGCTAGAGTCCGTGTAGGAGGTGGAGTCTGATGGACTCCCCCCGCTTTTAGCCTTGTGGATGTGGCTTGCCAAGCCCCTCCCCGCCACCCACCAGGACTTACTGCTCCCACTTGGAAGCCCCGGCAGCTGTCTGTCCTCAAGTTGCCATTATATGTAAAAATGGCAACTTGCTATTTTCTGTAAATTAAATCTTGGACACAATGGCTGGCACTTTCCAGCTGGTCAATGTGTGCAAGAATTAATTTACAAAAAATAGCAAGTCGCCATTCCTATGGTGGCTGCAGGTGAAAGGCTCAGGGGGACGATGATGATCCTTTCTCCCCCTCCTATCCTAGTTACCGCATTCAGCACCTTGACGGGAGGAGGAAGACAGGGAAGCCCCTCTGGCCATTCTCCTCCAATCCAGCCACTGCCCCAACGTAGCTGGCTTGAGATGGAAAGATCAATGCTTTCTCTCCCTCCCTCCCATCCCAGCTACCAGCATACAAAAATATAGAGCCCCTTTTATGCAAGATGGGGCTTTATATTTTTGCATATTTACTAGGGATGTACGAAAATCACTTACCTTTCAGGGATTATGCTGATGGTGGGGGGGGAGGCATTCCGTCCCCCCCGCCGGAATCCTTGCCGGGGGGGAGGCGCTCCATTCTCCCCCCCCCCGGAATCCTGGCTGGCTGGCTGTCCTCCGCAGCGATTCTGCGGAGCCACCGGCCAGCTCCGCCAGCAGCCAGACATCCGGCCGCTGGCTAGCAGGGACACAAATGGCAGCGGCTGTAGCTGACTGTATCACTGCAGTCAGCCGTGATAGGCTACATAAATCTTTACGTAGCCTATCAAGGCTGATTTAAAAAAACAAAACAAAACGTGCGTACGCAAATGGCGGCGGCCATGGCCGCCGCCATTTGCGTTCCTTATTTTGGCACGTCTTAGACTACGTAAACATTTACGTAGACTAAGACGGCAAAAATAAGCGGAATGCAAATAGCGTAGCGTCTACACTATCTGCGTTACCCTTATTTTCGCCGTCTTAGTCTATGTAAATGTTTACGTAGACTAAGATGTGCCAAAATAAGGAACGCAAATGGCGGCGGCCATGGCCGCCGCCATTTGCGTACGCGCAGTTTTTTTGTTTTTTTTTCCAGTCAGCCGTGATAGGCTACGTAAACATTTACGTAGCCTATCACGGTGTTTTTTTAAAATCTAGCCATGATAGGCTACGTAAATCTTTATGTAGCCTATCACGTTTTTTTGTTTTTTTTGTTTTTTTAACCTGGAAATGGTGGCGGCGGCAGCCAGTCGGAAAACCAGCCGCCGCAGCCGCTGCCGCCAAACTGCTGCCACCGCAGCCGCCGCCGCTGCCAGGAAGATCTGCCCAAGGTAAGTCCCATCCTGGGGGGGTGGCGGGGGGTGGCGGGCCGTTCCACCACCGATCTCGGGGGGCCGAATGCGCTGACATTTGGCCTTCCCGAGATCCATGGCGGAACTTTCGTACATCCCTAATATTTACTGTTGCGCACAGTGGAGGCTGGAAATGGCCATTACCACAACACTAGAGGCCTCCAATGTTGTGGAAATGGCCCTTTCCAGCCACTGTTGTGCACAACAATAAATATACAGAAATATAGAGCCCCATCTTATGTAAAAGATGGCGGCTCACATGGAGGAGCAGGCAGCTGCTGCAGCATGCTGTTGGACAGCTTGCTAAGGCCTCCAGGGTCTTGTGCAGCCTGGCTCACACAGGTGAGCAAGCGACAGTGGCAGCTGCTTGACTGCCCTCTGAGCACTGACTCCAGTGAATCCATCCATCCTTGGTTTTATTACCCTATTGCTGTCAAGGGCTCCTTGGAGGCCTCTCTCAGTCTAATCCAGTAGCCAAGTCCAGACACAGACAAAGGGATTCCTTTCAAAGCTTTATTCTTCTTTTACAACTTAACAACTCTACAGGTACCAACTAGATCTGAGCAGCAGAATACCTATGCCCTAAGTTGGAACAGTTGGTCCCTGTTTGAAAGAGAATTACTGGCAGACCCCTGAACTTAAGGACTAGGGAGAGTCTCTCCCCTTTTCCCTTGGATCCTCTGGGCGCAGCCGCTGTTTGTGCGCCAACCGGGCACTACGCCTCCTTTCTGCGCCCTCCATTTGGCGCCACTCTCTGCGTCGGCGTCACGCGTCCACCAAGTCTACTTCCCACGCTCGGTCACTCCCTGGACTGCTATCTAATCTAGGAATGCTGGTGGGAGGAATCTCTGTCAGCTGTGGGCCCTGGGAAGGAGGGGCGTGCTCCTCTCCCAGGAGTGACTGCTCTTCCTCAGAATCAGAACTACCCTGGGATTCTATGGGCTCAGTGTCCACCCTGACATCATCCCCGCTCCCATGAGCCCCCCCCTTGTGCTCCTCCCCTGGGGCCCCGGGTTTGTGGGGGTACAAAGCGCCTCAGCAGCAACGGAGCATGCACATTTTCCATGGGTTCCCAGGATCGCTCATCAGGCCCGTACCCCTTCCAGTCCACCTGATATTGCAAGTGGCCGCAAGAAAGGCAGGAGTCCAGAATCTCCGCGATCTCAAACTCCTCCTCCCCCTCCACCAGCACTGGCGGCGGGGGGGAGCCAACTGAGTGATGAGGGTCACCAGAAACCAGGGGGGACAGCAAGGACCAATGAAAAACAGGATGGATCTTCATGGAGGGGGGGAGAGCCAGGCGAAAAGCAACAGGGTTAATCTGGGCCGTAATCTGGAAAGGCCCCATGCGGCGAGGCGCGAGCTTCTTTGCGAGCGAGTGAGAGGGGAGGTATTGGGTAGACAACCAAACCCAATCCCCCAGTTGCAGAGACGGACCCGGCTGGCGCTGCCGGTCTGCAGAGGCCTTGTAGGCTGTCTTGGCTTGCTCGAGGGAGTTCCGTAAGAGGTGGTGTACCGCTCACAACTCCTCTAAAAAGTCCTGGGCCGCTGGCACTGAAGAGGGAGCTAGGGTGGACGGGAAGGCCTTGGGGTGGTAACCAAAACTGGCAAAAAATGGAGTTTGGCGGGTGGAAGCATGGCAGGCATTGTTATAAGCAAATTCTGCGAGAGGCAGCAAGGAAAACCAGTCATCTTGCTGGTAATTTACATAACAGCGCAGATATTGCTCCAGTCGCATTGGTACGCTCGGTCTGACCATCCATCTGTGGATGGTGGGCGGAGGAAAGATGGAGCATCATATGGAGAAACGCCAGTAGCTCCCTCCAGAAATGGGCAGTGAATTGGGCCCCCCTATCGGAAATGAGACCCTCGGGCCATCCGTGGAGGCGGAAAACATGCGCCATGAACAGCTCTGCCGTCTCCCTGGCTGTGGGCAACCCAGAGCAGGGGATGAAAAGGGCCACCTTAGAAAACAAATCCACCACCACCAGAATAGTGGTCTTACCGTGTGAGCGAGGCAAGTCAGTGATGAAGTCAAGGGAGAGCAGTTTCCAAGGACCTGAGGGGGTAGGCAGGGGGTGAAGCAAGCCTGTAGGCTTGCCTGAGGGGGCCTTCGCCCACTGGCAGGTTGGGCAGGAGGCGACATAGGACTTGACGTCCTGACACAGACAAAGGGATTCCTTTCAAAGCTTTATTCTTCTTTTACAACTTAACAACTCTACAGGTACCAACTAGATCTGAGCAGCAGAGTACCTATGCCCTAAGTTGGAACAGTTGGTCCCCGTTTGAAAGGGAATTACTGGCAGACCCCTGAACTTAAGGACTAGGGAGAGTCCCTCCCCTTTTCCCTTGGATCCTCTGGGCACAGCCATTGTTTGCGCACCAACTGGGCACTACGCCTCCTTTCTGCGCCCTCCATTTGGCGCCGCTCTCTGTGTCGGCATCGTGCGTCCATCAAGTCTACTTCCCGCGCTTGGTTACTTCCTGGACTGCTATCTAATCTAGGAATGCTGGTGGGAGGAATCTCCATCAGCTGTGGGCCCTGGGAAAGAGGAGCGCGCTCCTCTCCCAGGAGCGACTGCTCTTCCTCAGAATCAGAACTACTCTGGGATTCTATGGGCTCAGTGTCCACCCTGACAATTGCTCATAGTTTTTTTGTGTTATGTTGTGTGTGTGTGTATCTTTTCAGATTTTAAAACTTTTTCCTATTGACATTTTTCTTCAGTAAAATGTAAACCTGTTCTTTGAAATGTGATCTCTTTTGAGGAGTGTGTGGGGGGGAGGTTACCTACCCCATGACTAATAGTCAACCTACATTACTTAAAATACATACTCAAGACCCAGACAGTTTGAGGCTGTTTTTGTTAGGGATGTACGAAAGTCACTTACCTTTTTGCAGGGGTGATTCATGGGGGGGGGGGAGGCGCTCCGCACCTCCCCCCAAAATCCTAACCCAGCCGGCTCTGCTCTACGGCAACTCTGCAGAGCCACCGGCTGGGTGCATTCACAGGCATCTGGAGCCTGCAGACGCAAATGGCGGCTGCTACAGCGGCCGTCATTTGCAATCATGTTTTTGGCCACGATAGGCTACGTAAATATTTACGTAGCCTATCACGATGAAAGACTGGGGTGCAAATGGAGGCCACTATGCCATTTGCACCCCTGTTTTTTTACCGTGATAGGCTACGTTAATATTTACGTAGCCTATCACAGCAAAGAAACCAGGAACGCAAATGGTGGTGGCTACGGTGGCCGCCATTTGCGTTCCCTTTTTTTGCCGTGATAGGCTACGTAAATATTTACGTAGCCTATCACGGCAAAAAAAAGGAATGCAAATGGCGGTGGTTACAGCAGCTGCCATTTGCATTCCCTTTTTTCATCGTGATAGGTTATGTAAATACTTACGTAGCCTATCACGGCCTCCGCAGGGACGCAAAAGGCGTCCCTGCTTTAGCCGTGATAGGCTACCTAAGTATTTACGTAGCATATCACAGCCTAAATGGGGAAGGAAATGGCGGCCGCAGACCAGGTAAGTGCTCCGTTTCGTGTGCCTTTTGTGGGGTGGTGGGGCGGAGGGCTTCGTTCCACCACAGATTTCGGGGGGCCGAATGCACTGGCATTTGGCTTCACTGAGATCCATGGCAGAATTCTCTGACATCCTTAGTTTTTGTGGAGGCAGCCAGGGAAATAAAGACTTCCTCTGGTGGCAGCGAAAAAGGCCACAGGAAGAGAAGGGGGAAAAGGAGTATGGGCACACTATTTTGTCTGTTTTCCTTTCCACTCACGGAACAAGGCACTGCCAATCCATGACAGAGTGGGTAGAGGATTTTTAAAAACATTTTTTCTTTAATATCATCGTGTTCTTTGTCTATACAACAAAATCTTTGAAATGTTAGACTTTTTTGCCCTCAAGGTGCCTTGAGAATAAATTAAGTTAGGGATCTCTGTCAGAAATTAAGCTGGTGAAGATTATACTGTCCCACCGAGCTTTTAATAGTTAATGCCTCTCTCTGTTTTTATCATTAATCCTAGTTTTAACATTACGTTTTAGGGTTTTGTTTTGTTTTCTATTTTTTATGCATTTTAATCTTTGTAATTCTTATTGTATATCACCCTGAGCGCGCATTGTGTGGAGCAGCAAACGAAACATATTGTAAATAAATAAATAAATAAATTTCTCATCATCCTTATAATACCACAGTTGCCTGGAAATTCTGAGGGAAGCCATAATAGCTGTTTAAGAGGGGGGAGGGAAAAGTTTAGGTTTGTAGTATAGATTTTGCTATATTACAAGACAAGAAATAACCATATCAGTTCCTTAAGACTGGGTTAACAAATGACACTGAGCTCTAGAGTGCTTTCTAGCTTAAGCTGCTGTGCTGAGTCAATGTAATAGTCCTGCATCAGCCAGCCCTTTGTGAGCTCTGTGCCTCAGTCATTGGTCCTATAATGGCAGGAAATGGGACATCGCACACTCCACTCACCAGCACACCTCATTTGTCTCTTGCATGCTGGGATTGATTGGACTGTGCACTTCATTTCCACAAGTATATAAAAAAGTCTTACATTTTCTAGGACCCGATATCTAGATGCAGAGGTTCTGCATATTCTTGCTGATAAAGAGGATGGAGTATGGATGGCTTTGACACAAACAAGTTGTTGTTTTTGTTCATAACTTACACCTTTTGTCCCCTGTCTCTCCATTTCCTTTTTTTCTCTCTCCTTTTCCCCTCTCTTTCTCTTTACAAGAGCCCCCTAGGGGCAAACATCTGAAAAACAAACTAGGATGAAAGTATAGCTACAATGATACAACAAGAGGATTCAAGTGATGTGTGAAACAACATGGGGCGTATGCACCAACTGAGGAGGCAAAATGTGTTCTTTTTATCAACAGTTTTATAACCACATATTCAGTTCAAACCATCGCTGAGAAATGAAGGCTAGCCTTCAGGCTTTAAAACAGAGGTGTAGAGACTTTCAAGATCCATTTTACAATGCTTTCTTTCAGAATGAAAGGAAATGCTATATTTATTTGGAATATTATCTAGGTGGAAACGTACATCAGAACAACAATTGGGGTGGGGTGGAGAAATCACTTTGCATATGATATAAAGAAAATCTTTTTTCAAATTGGTAAAAAGCTGCAGCAAGCCTTCTAAAATGGATTAAATATCTCAATCTATTAAGCAAAATATCACTGAGAGTGATGAATACCAAATGAGACCAATACAATCTGACACAGAAGAGAAACTACAAATCCATCTCTCAGATTACTTATACATCTTCTACAATTTCATGGACGATTATGAGTCTAATTTAGGCTTTGACCGATGTGCTATGGTTATTTGGGATGTGAAGCAATATTTGCGATTTAGGCTGCAATCCTATACACACTTATCTGGGTGTAAGCCCATTGAACTCAGTTGGGTTTATTAATGAGTTGACATGCATAAGATTGTACAGTTAGAAGAGCTAAAGAATGGATCTAGCATATATACCTGATGTAACTGTTCTGTGGAACTGACCAGTAGGCATTCAAAGTGGCCCATATGCACTATTTAATAAATATCTGAGGCTGTAGTCTGCTCTAGGACTCGGCAGAAATCTCTGGCACCACCTGTAGATGGTGGAACCCCATAGTGCTGACTCCCACCAGCAGCCGTGTGATTCCTCTTCAGTCCAACCTGGCTTTCTCTTGCATCTGGGCAGAGCCTCAGGGCCTAGCACATACATACCAAAGCAGAATACACAAATTCTGCATGCACACAACACAACACAAATGACATTGTGGATATCATGGGAATGTACAAGCATTCAAGCTTACTCACCATGCCAACACATCAGTTACTTTAGGCCAGGATATGAATATGGCCTTTGTCTGGTAGGGCTTACTGAGAAACATATTCTCTCCAAATCGAACCTCTGAAGAGGCCAGTATAACCATCAATCTCACTTGTGCTTAATATGTTCTTAAAATGATGGTAGATTAAAAAATGGCTAAAAATGCCTTATGATCTTAAAAATCTTTTTTACAAACAAAATGGAATTTCTTTTTTTACCAGCCATAAATCTAGCACAGGAGGGTTGAAGGAAGACAATATAAAGGGTTGGATTCAGATTTAGTGCAACTGGGCTGGTGGAAATGGACTTCCCTGACCCCTCTTCCCCACAGCCACCCTCCACCCCCTGCCCCGCCATATTACACAGATGGTCAATGGAGTCTGCTGAATGGGATGAGCTGTGAGGGGAGGGAGGATCCTCAAAAATTGGGAATGGAACCCTTCCATTAATGGAAGGCAGATCATGGATCCAGTCCAAAATATATGGCAATTTGTGTCAGCCATGAATAATCAGCAAAATTGGCTATGATTCAGACATAGTCTTGTACAACAAGGATGTTACATGCCCACTAGAAACTTGAAAGGTAAGGCATTCTCTTCACATGAAATGATGGACATGAATATATGCTGCCTTCCTCTACACCCTTATGTGTAATATACTAAATGATGTGTATTCAGCTGGGGGATGTGGCTGTATCCCAGCCAAATGTGTAGGTCAGCTAGTGAATGCACAGGCAGAAGGAAGATGATGAGACCTACCATTTTTGCCTATGCAGATTTCTGTGTGCATGGAAGCTGTCCTGCATGCACAAACTCCTTCTATGACACAAAACTGCATGCTGGGTTGGGTGTAGGCATTGTGTTTAATTCTTCATTATCTTCTGGTTATGGCATTAGCCAGGATCTTCTGGCAGTCAGGTCAAAACAGTAATAAAGACTGATGTTTGGCATTTGTTGTGTGTTGTCCTTATTGAGTGGTGGTTATTCTGCTGTGCTAAATCATACACAATTCCATGAACCATTTTTTTTAAAGTGAAGACTGTTAACTGCTTATGCTATTTTTACCAGCTTTCTTTTCTCCTCCTCTCTTCAGGACTATGCCTAAACCTATACTCCTGAGTGCTGACATTTAAATATCTCTATAGTTCAGCATATCCTTTCTGCCCAGTAATTTCTCAGATTCTCTTGTCTCTCTAGATGCTATCTCAGCTCTTCATTCCCAGTCAGTAGGTGTCAAGATTCCCTTAGCCCCCACTTCACTTCAGTGCCCAAACATATACAGACGAGAGGCTTCAGTCTACAGCTTTTAATCCATTACTTCACAGGGTCATACAGACACAAATTCTCAGAGAAACTCTCCGTCTACAAGGAATGCCTTTAGAGGATCCAGATGGAATTTACGAGAGCTGCCCGCCGTTAGGAGGCAGTCTCGCTAACCTAACTTAAGGAGGGGGGGAGGTCCCTCTCTTCTCGTGAGGCCTCTAGGTGCAGCTTCTCATGCAAGGCCAATCAGGTAGACCATCTAAGTTCCACCCCTGCCTTCCCTTTCTTTGCTCTGCATCTGTGCCTGGCATCTATTAGGTCAAACTCTTGTTCGCTGCCTTTCACAGGGGGTGGGGTGGGGTGAGGAGGGACCTTCAAGCTCAGCCATCTGTACGTTTGTAACCTGAGAAGCAGGCCTACTTATATCTGGACTAGCCTGTGAAAACGCCTCCCCCATGTCTGATGGTTCTCCCTCAGAATCTGAACTTCTATCCCACTCCCTGCGCTCAGAAACACCACTGACAGCAGGTCCCTGATGTTCTCCTAAAGGTGCAATAAAATATCAGGGGGATAGCATTTTCTTCTTGATCAACATCTCCCCCCACATCCATTCAATATATTTGCAGTCTTAATAAGTTCAAATGACTTCCTGCCTACATTCCATCAAGACATATAAAATCTGCTAAAAACAATATCATCAAGACATATAAAATCTGCTAAAAACAATCTCACATACGGTGCTCTGTACCAGATGTGCATGACAAAGGTTCAGCTAAGAGTAGTTGTGGTGGCTACTTCTTCATTCAATAGCTCTTTTTTCACCTGGGGATCCTCAAAGTCCAGGCTTAAGTTGTAACATGAGTGAATTTAGTGTTAAGCAGTGGACTCCATAGTCAGGGATGAAAACTGTTGTGTGGTGGTTAGAGTGCTAGACTTGGACAGAGGAGACTGGGCTTCAAATCCCCACTCAGCCACGAAGCTCACTGGCTGATTTTGGGCCACTTGCTATTCCTCAACCAAATGTACCATACAGGACTGTTGTAAGGATTAGGGATGGCACAGAAATCTGCCACGGTCTCCAATGAGGCTGGATTCTTTAGAATCCGACCCCCTGGAGTCTGTGGCAGAACAGACTACCCCCCCTGCCACCCCTCGAAATCCCCCCAGGACAGACCCTACCTGGCGGCGGCTGGTCCGGGTCTGTCGTCTTCATTCCGCAGCCATCCACTGTTTGTTGGAACAAAATGGCGTCCGGTGTAGGGGACAGCATTTGCGTCCCTGCCCTTGGCTGTGATTGGCTACATAAATATTTACATAGCCTATCACTGCAAAGAGCAGGGATGCAAATGGCGTAGCACATGCCATTTGTGTCCCTGCCCTTTGCCATAATTGGCTACATAAATATTTATGTATCACAAAAAGAGCAGGGACGCAAATGGCATCCGCTATGCCATTTGTGTCCCTGCTCTTTGCCGTGATAGGCTACGTAAATATTTATGTAGCCAATCACGGCAAAGGGCAGGGATGCAAATGGCGTCCCCTACGCTGGACACCATTTGTGGCCACAGCCCGGCAGCGGATGGCAGTCTGGCTGCGGGCAACCCCAGCTGGTGGCTCCGCGGACTCGCTGTGGAGCCGAACCGGCTGGGGAGGATTCCGGGGGAGGGACGGATTGCCTCCCCCCGCAACGGACCATGAAGAGGAATGGTAAGTGGGGTTCGTACACCCCTAGTAAGGATAAGCTATGGTAACCCTCATGTACACCTCCCTGAGCTCCTTGGATAACAGGTAGGATATGAGTTTATATATTGAACTGGGACTAGAGTGTTTTGTTTGTTTTTTCTGTCTCTATGGATGTCACTGCTTCCCTTACATGGCAAGTCCAGTTGTGACTTCCCTCACTGGCTACACAACTGAATGGTTAGAGTAAAGTTGAGTCTCAAGAAACTATTGATCAGAACATTGCCAGCACATGTTGTGTCATATCTCTAGCTTAATAAAGGCTAATACTGAAAGCTGGTATCTGGGCAAGCTAATGGCTCAACCAGGCACTGGATGGTATGCCCAAAATCCAAACAAAACCTGGAAAACTGGAACAAGTGGCACCTCTAGTTAGGAAGAAAATTGAGCCTGGGTTCCCACTAACCATTTCAAACACTGGAAGTACTATACTGCACTGCTGTTGTGATTACAAAATAAATGAGGAGCTATAACGTAAACTGTCCTGGCTCCTTGGGATAGATGGGCATGAAAACTATATAATCTGCTTCAAGACTAGTTACAGCCTCCTGGTTTATGATTACAGTTAATACAGTTATTCTGTACAATCTGTATTATAGTTTCTTTGGGATTTGAGCCAGATTAGCAACATTTGAAACTGATACTGCATCAGCCTTCTGAAGTTTGCTGGCCCAAGCAGTAAGGCACTTAATTTAATTAGAAGAGTCTGCCGTAGCTGAAACTGCTGAATATACATTTTTTTTCCAGTGGAGCCAAGGTAAATCTAATTTATTAGATTTTTGAAACTGTGTTGTATCATTGTTCTTGTGCTCTCTTTCTCCCAGC
Organism: Heloderma suspectum; assembly: GCF_057233095.1. Taxonomy (NCBI): domain Eukaryota; kingdom Metazoa; phylum Chordata; class Lepidosauria; order Squamata; family Helodermatidae; genus Heloderma; species Heloderma suspectum. Next base: position 70,683,936 of record NC_139460.1, on the reverse strand, counting down.
AGCTGCATCATTTTGAATGTAAATTCCAAGTCCCTCTGAAAGCAGTATTTCATCTTTCTGACCTGCATGTACTGCTCATGTCCACGGCATTTTTTCTTCTGTTGCTGAAGTGATGGTGTACATTCCATTATCTTACTACTGCATCATGATGTGACTTTCCACCTATGGAACCATGCCAGGTTAGAGCTTTATGGGCATTTGTAGTTGCAACATTATGTTGTCTCCTGCTGGTACGGTTATCCTGCAGTTTTGGAACAATCATCCCTGGTGACATTAGTGGCATGTCCATAAGCCTCCGTAAGATAACAGTGTGGATAGTGGGCAGCATCCAGTTGTGTAATTCTGCTAGCGCAAATGGCACTGCACTAGCAGAAACTAGTTTCTGAACTATGCACAAGAGGAGAAGCCAGGTAAAGTTCCATTTGCACAAGCATGGTTGTGCAAATGGTTGCACAACCTGTTGTACATTATGCTTATGCAACTGGTTATGCAACTGATTTTGTATTATGCTTGTGCAACTGCTTGTGTGAGCAGCTGTGCAAGTGGTTGCGAAACAGGTTGCATAACAAGGTGCACAAGTGTAATGAGCAACCAGTTGCACAAGCAGCTGCACAACATGTTGTGCAAGTGTAATGCGCAACTGCATGCACAACCAAAAGATTCAGTGGAACTAGCGTTATTTGAGTTTGCGGAATGACACCATTGGATACTGCCCAGTGTCATTATATAGTTTAGTCACTAGATGGTGCTGGACTTAGAGCAGTGTTTCCCAATCTTGGGTCCCCAGATATTCTGGGACTACAGCTTCCACAAGCCCTTACTATTGGCCATGATGGTTGTGGATGATGGGAGCTTTAGCCCAACAATATCTGAGGACCAAGGTCTGGGAAGGCTTGTTTTGAGTGAGAATTCATGATATCTAAAGGCAAAACACCTACATGAAAAGTAGAGTGATCTACATCTACTTGCACATTACCCACCCCAAGTAAAGGAGCAGCCAAAGGCTAATACGTTGTGCCTATTTGAGACACCTATTTCCACAAGGAACTTTTTAGTACCTATAACTTGAGTGGGTGCTATATATGACAATCAGTGTAAGATAAAATACTCATCATCCCTAGCATTACAACTACCTGGTGCTGGGGTGAGTTATGTTTGAAACAGATTGAATAGTAATATGGGACAACAGACGCCCAGCAATTGAGTTGCCATATGCATCAATGGCAACAAATCAAAGGGGGAAAGTAAGGATTGGATACAGAGGAAAGGCCCTTCTCATATCCATTGCAAAATTCAAGGGACAATTAAGTCAAAGTCAGTTACAAAGTCAGGGATAAACACAAGCCCTTCAGAGGCCCATCAAGGACTGCTCTCACCTACTGTATCAGGCAGGTGAATATTAGTGCACAGCATCTTGGGCAACTGCCCATATTGGATGCTACTGATTTTGGAAGGACCAATTCCCCTGTCCCTTTATTCTACTGCTAATGTAGAGACTAGGGATGGGCGGATCACTTACCCTGTTCTGGGTGGGGGGATCCACGGGTGGGGGGAGGCGATTCATCCCTCCCCCCAGAATCTGTCCAGGTCGGCTCTGCTCTGTGGTGATCCTGTGGAGCTGTCTGCTGGCTCCACAGCACTAGTGATACGGCCAGCCGCCATTACCGTGCTGTATCGCTGTGCTAACTAAGTCCAGACGCAAATGGCATCCACTACGCCATTTGTGTCCCTGTTTTTTCACATGATAGGCTATGCAAATTATATTTACGTCGATATTTGCGTAGCCTATCACATGAAAACAGGGACACAAATGGCATAGTGGATGCCATTTGCGTCCGGACTTAGCACAGTGATACGGCACAGCAATGGCGGCCGGCCATATTGCCAGCGCTGCGGAGCTGGCCACTGGCTCTGCAGGATCACCACATGGAGGAGCCAGCCTGGACGGATTCCGGAGGGGCACAGAGGTGAGTGCTCCATTCTGCCATGGACTCCAATGGGGCTGGATGCTTGGAATCTGGCCTCATTGGGATCCGTGGTGGAATTCTCTGGTATCCCTAGTACAGTCTGTGGTACAGGAGCCATGCACCACATATAGACATATCCTGGAGTTCATCTGCTTGGCCATTTCCTGTGTTAGACAATCAGATATGGTTCTCTCTCACCTCAAGAAAGGATATGAGGAGATTCCAGGGGAGTGCAATATCTACATACTCACGTTTTCTCCAGGGAAGACTGGGAATGAAAGTGGCCACATGATGGGGAAGAAAGAGGGTGGTAGAAATAGGAGAGGCTATGAATGGGGTTGTGAATGGTTGTGGGGAGTTGTGAGAGGTTGAAGGGATAATTGTGACAGTTAAGAGAAGGAGAACTGTAAATTACTTAGGAAGGTACTTAGGAGCTGATGGAAATAGTAGATGTCTGACGGAAAAGAAAAAGGTCTGTGTGGTAGAGAGCAAATGGGAAGGGAGATTTACAGTTGTTTATGGTGGGTATTAGTTGAAAGAAGGTTATTATGTGGGCAATAGACAATGGGAAAGGTGGCCATTTGCCACCATATTTTGTTGGCAGATCAGTGCTTTTTTTCCTTTGCCTTAGCAAGTGCTAGTTACATTGTGAATCTGTTGGCTTATGCTAGCACAACGTCCTTAGGACTAGTGCTGGGGCACAGTTGAACCCTACCCATAGATAGTAAAATGAATGTCCTGTATTATTCAAGCTGTGGCTGGAAGGAAAGGGGCACATGGATGCATTATGTCCCCACTGTGTTTGTCACAGTAGATGTGTGGATGTGTATCAGTTATCTGGACAGTCGGGGCAACCAAACGACAAAAGGAGAACAACTAGCTCTTTAATGCATTTTCATTATTGTAAGCTAGAGCTGAAACAAATATTCAAAAATATTCAAATTCCAGCTAAAATAAAAATATCACAACTCAAATTTCAGATAAAAAATGTTGAAACTTATAAAGTTGAGGAAGAGTGGCCTAATATATTCTTAATGAGAATGCAATGTTATTTTTTCATTATCTTTCTTCTCGTTAGACATGTTGCAGCTAAGTAACCTCCCAATTAATGGTCAGTGTTTATTTGTTTATCTGCTGTGCTGTGCATGCTAATGAAAGTGCACAGAATGTAATAAATTATATACATAGCAATCGAATGCCTATATTTTATTGCTTATACTGCAAATGTTATTTGAAGCTTTCCAGGTTCCACAACAACAGCATTGCATAGGCCTCTCAGGGCTGATTTTGTGATATGTAAAGTAATAAACAGTATGCAAGACAGATGCCAGGTAATCCATAAATTTACTCAGTAAAAAGCCTGATCCCACATACTTTCAAGGACTATGGTCGTTGAGGTGCACTGCCAGAAGCTAGATAAAGCAAAGCAAGACTTGGGTATAGATAAAAAGGATGGGTAGATTAAATGAGGCACAAACAAAGGTACATATGCCAGAAAAGTTTTGTACACATATATGTTTTTATATTTCTTACCCCACTCTTTGATCCAGAAGATTCTCAGAGAGGAATTTGAAATCCATAGCAGTAAAATCGATAAAGCAATACCAGTTAATTAAAAACAGAGCAAACAATGTAACTACCAAGGACAAGGAGCAGAATTAAAACCAATACATCTAAAAAACCTGAGAAAATTAATCCATGGTTTGACTTGATGCCAAAAAGATATTAGCACAGCACCAGTTGAACCTCCCTGAGGAAAGAGTGGCAAAACTAAGGTGCCATCACTGAAAAGGCCATAGCCCCTGGTTTTCAGGGATGTACGGATTGTGTAAAATCCTTTCCATCTGTGTTTAATGGATTGCCAGGTGCCTTTTGTACTGTTGTCCTCCCATCAATGGAATCAGATTTGTTTTTTGTTTCCAAATTTGCACAAATTCCTCAAAAATGCACAAATCCACCCAAATATGCATTTTCGTGCTTTCGTCTATGGGGAAATGTCATTTTTGGCCAGTCTTTTTTTTTTTTAATTAATTGTTGAATTTTTCTATGACAAAACATGTGCAAAATTGGGAAAGTTAGAAAAAAGGTCCGCAAGTCCATGGAATCCACCCAACAGGGGAAAGGCCAGTCTGTTGTGGAATGTGCCAATCAGTTATATCAACTTCCAAACTCATTAGGTTCTGTTACAGATTTCTCCAAAATCCTTGGAGAAATGGGTGGGACCAGAAGTAGGACCTCCATGGCAAATCTTAATGCAAAGGCAGATTCATATGGGACAGGTTCGTCCTTCAGGTAGCCATGTCCTAAGCAATTTGAGGGTTTAAAGGTTAATACATTCACTTGAATTGCTCATAAACAGATAAGGCATCACGCAAATTTATATTAAACTTTAAAAATACTCTGTCATGGTTTAGCAGTTCAATTTCCAGAACTTTGAATATGATTGAGATGGGTTTGACTACAGTGGTGCAAAGTTGTGTTCTGCTCTGCTATAGGGTAAGGTGCTTTTGTTTAAGCTGCACATTATTTGAAATAAACTGTTGCTTCTGAAAAGTGTGTGTGTGTATTGTGGTAGTTACAGCTATAGGGTGAAATCTGGCTTTTTATTTATTCAGTGGAATTTCTCCCATTAATTTTATGATCCTACTTTGTGTTATACACTGTGACTACTTCAGAAAGTATAATGAATGAAGCTAGTAAATGAACGGGTTTAGAGGATGTTGTGTTAATCACATGAGGCTACTTGGTTCACACACTATTCTTTCTATGGTTTGCTCATCCTGTCCTGCTATTATCTTACAAATGCAGGACTTTTTCTATCAGTACAGTGTGAACTCATCAGCGGATAAGCTTATTACAGATAATCTTATTTACTTTGCTGCCTCTCTGCAGAATAATCCTGTTATGGCTCTCTCAAGGGCTTATCACCTTGAATCCATCATGGCCCATCATTGCACAGGTATATGAAAACCTGTAAGTATAGCTCATTGATATAGAATATTGTAGTTTAACATTCATGCCTTCATTTCTAAAGATGACTACATAAGGAGACATCAGTATACCCAGACTGATGATGGCCATCGCATAAGGAGGAAGTCCTATTGTTTAAACTGAGTTTATTTCCAGGTAGGTATGTACACCCTACCTTCTTAATGCATTGCAAATGTTAAACTAGGATAGCAATAATGGAGAGGCCTTGAAGAGGGAATGTATAAAATCAGGATGCATGAGCATTAGGGATAGGCAAAACTGTCAATTAGTGTGTGAGCTTTTTGAGACTGATTTTACCCCAATATAATGCATTTTTGTGCATACTATCTCCTAATATACACATTTTTGTGCTCACTTTCCCTTAATGTTTGTATTTTGTGCACATTTTTGAGTTGCAAATTGCATCACAAAACTGTGAAAAGATTTTGGTGTGCAAGTGCACCCTCTTTTATATATAGTTTTGGGAGGTGTGAATTGGGTAGGTTCATATAAACATTCAGACCAAACTAATTTCTCATCCATAGTAATGAGCATCCCTGTGCTCACTCCCCAAAGCTTTACTGTGTATTCCATGCTCAGGATTAGAGATAAGGTGCAGCAGCCCTTAAGGGATCTTCAACTCCCATGTACCCCAGGACTTTACACTCCACTTCATTGTTATTCAGCGCACAAGGGCTATGAATGAGAGAGGAAAGGGATAAAACTCTCTGCTCTCCTTTCCCTGTGTGCTGCTCTTAAAGCTACTGCCACTTTCCAGGTAAAGAAAGGGAAGAGGGAGGTTGTTTTGGAGAGCTGTTGTAGAAGGCTTCCTGTGGATCTATTAGTTGAAAGATTTGGCCCAGCCATTTAGAAGTATTTGATTCTTCTCTCTGTCCATTTTTTGTGCTGGATACATGCAAACATTTAGTTTAAACCACTGGAAACAAGAAGTAATATCTTTTTCTCCAAACCCACATTTATATAGCTCCTTCAATACATTTGCAACAGAGGAATCCTTAGGTGTAACCTCTGACTCAATATGGACACATTGCTTAAGACGCAAATTCCCATTCATCTATGGGGTGCATTAACTATATTAAAATAGTCTCTTAAGATATTGCTTCATTTAAAAAACTTGACAGCAGGAATAAACAAATCCCCAACACTTCAATTTAATTTAATTGTAACAAAAATGTTGTATTAGCTGCTGATCCACTGAGAAACATAGAACCAGAAGGAAATATGGCCAGTCAATAAAAACTTGGACAGTTTCCCACAAAATTCTGACAAACCACACACATATACATCAAAGAATCACTAATTTATTAGGCCATTATTTAAAAAGGTAGAAGAGAGTGGCAATAGTTTGCTCTAAAGAGAACATTTTGTTATGAATAAATAAAACAACAGTAGGAAATTCAGCTCATAAAAATTGGCTCCATATTCCTGCATGCTATATAATAGAAGGTGCTGTCTTTATTCCTAGCAATTCAGACGTTCTATTTTCTCTAACCACTAAAATCTGTACATTTATTACTACTCAAACAATATTATGCACTCTACAAAATATATTCATTTTTAATGTATGGCTGTGAGAGCTGGACTATAAGGAAGGCTGAGAGCTGAAGAACTGATGCTTTTGAACTGTGGTGCTGGAGAAGACTCTTACTCCTGGACTGCAAGGAGGTCAAATTAGTCAATCCTAAAGGAAATCAACCCTGACTGCACATTGGAAGGACAGATACTGAAGCTGAAGCTCAAATATTTTGGCCACCTAATGCAAAGAGAAAACTCCCTGGAAAAGACCCTGATGCTGGGAAAGATTGAAGGCAAAAGGAGAAGGGAACGGCAGAGGATGAGATGGCTAGATAGCATCACTGATGCAATGAATATGAATTTGAGCACACTCCGGGAGAGAGCGGAGGACAGGAAGGCCTGGCGTGCTATGGTCCATGGGGTCATGAAGAGTCGGATATGACTTAACGACTTAACGACAGAACAACAACAACAATGACATAAAACCTGTGCACTGTATAAACAGGTAAAATTAGACCTCAGTTAAAACTACTCAGTTTTTCATGAACATTTTTTGATGTGTTGAAAAATGCTTCCCTTTTTAGACATTCTTTCAGCACCCTATGGTAACATGTTTAACTATTTAAGTGCATTGCCCTTTTTTCCCCTCATTTTCAATTAACGTCATTTCTTCTCAGTGAATTTATTTCATAGGGAAATTTGATTATGCTATCATCTCATTCACCACATGATCCTAGTTCAATGTGATCACCTACATTACAAATCCAGGAAGCATTGCCCTCAGTGAGGTAGTTACATTGCCAACTTTGAGTGGTGCATAATGTTATGACACCATCTCATTGACTACATGGGCTTTAAGTGGCTGGGATTACTAATGTGACTGATCCAGAAAGGTGAAATAAACAGCAGACATGGGAAAATGCTACTAAAGCAGCATCTAGTGGAAACAACAGCACCAAACAGAATTTTTAGAGTATATTTGCACAAAAGCTCATCTGTTTCCAAGACTTCTCTTGCAACTTGTAATGTTGGTTCATGCAAGCTAATGGTGTGGAGCTCATGCACCTTATGACATTGTCCCCTGGGAATTGTAGTTCTCAGCACCAGCCCTGGTAGAAAGCCACTCTGAAATGCCCAAATACCTCTGAGAACAAGAAAGGATTCTGTAGTATAGACTACAGAAGTGGTTAAAAGATACACTATGGTCCACTGATGGAGCACCTGCTGGTTTGGGGGGTTTTGGACTAGGAAGGTCTTAGTCTCACCTTGCAAGGCACTTTTTATGTGCTTAAGCAGTGCATACTCAACATTGTTTAACACAGATAAGTTATATCTTAACTCCTTAGCTTAAGATCCCAAGTATATACTCTTGCTTTGAAAATTTAAAAAAAAAACATTTTTGATCATATCAATGTTAAGAAAAATATATATACAAAACTGAAGTCAGCTCAGATGTTTTCTAAGATATACAGGGCCCAAGCAATTTAGGTTTTTTTCCAATACTAGTGATACTAGGACCTATGGGTAAGATCACTTGTGGGGCTAGAGAGTTAGAGAGATAGGAAAGGCAATCATAGGTGGACTATGAAAGCAGAATGTGTGGCCTTTTGATCAAAAATCAGGAATACCCCACTTATTTTCTGACTATAACATTTAGATGAGAATTTTTATCTCTCATTCTGTTCATAGGTCAGTTGCTAGCAATTTTGCCACATCTTATGAAAGATCTGACTATATTGATTTAAAGTCATGATTACAACAGTCACACCCTCCAGTAGTAAAAGCTTTTTATTTATTTTGTTTTCATCAGAGGACAAGTAACAATTATTTTGAAGATTTATATCTTTGGTAAGTAAGAAAACCCAGCCAAGACATTAAAAACTCCCACTCTTCATTGCTAAATTGATGTTTGCAACCTTTCTACTCTTCTAGCTTGAAAGAAAGGTCTATGAAAACAATAAATGAGTCCAAGATAAAGATGTGGTATTATTTCTGTGATTAGGTCAGAGATTTTATTTAGATTTGCATTAGTAAACTGTGTGGAGGTTTGCTGCTAATATTGAAGAAGCCTGTTTACAATATTACTTATTTGTTGGAGGTTGAATACCACAGACTTTTATACACATTGGTCTTCAGATTGTGAAGGAAGGAGAAAGCAAATGCTCATTTCCATGACTGTGTGCACTATTTTCTTCTTCAAAATTGTGAATTCAGTCCATTGCCATTGTGAATATGTCAAAAGCGAATTTTATTTCTATAACCAATATAAATGTATCCTTATAGCCGATTTCACTAAATTCTAATCAAACCCAGCTCTGTTCATATTTGGCTGTTTTTGCCATGTCTCAGATGCTTTTCCCTCCCACACACTCCAGTTTCATCCTTGATTTCCTTGGTTTGAGCAAACTTTACTTCATGGTTACAATAAAACTAGAAAACAATGGCTTGTGCAAGTGTAATTTGCTTGGGAAACAAAACTGGAAACTGCTGTTTAAGGTCACACAATATGTTTCATGAATGAGTAGACATTAGACCCTAAGTTTTCCACATCCAAAATCAATAACCAGCCCACTGTACCACCTTGACTCTCAGCAATGGAAGACTCCAGCAATAGGACTGCTTGCCTAACAAAAAATATAGAATCTCCTTCTGGATGTTCAAGAAAGAGTTGGACACATATTCAGATGGGACCTGTTAGGCTTAGGGGGCTAGATCTTGGGCAGGGAGTTGGTTAGCCAAGCCTCTGCCCAAGATATAGAACCCTAAGCCTTTCCAACTCTATGAGTTTCTGTATTCTGTATTTATGTATTTTGTTATATTTTTTTCATTACAGTATGCTTTGAAAGAAAGATGTGAAAGTACTCTTTATTTCACTTTGCATATAAAGACAGCTTTTTTGAATAATGTGCAACTTGCAGAAATTATTTTATGGCTCCTGTCTTGAGAGTTACCTTAGAAAAATCTTCAGAATATGCTTGAGGATGATTGATGAGAGAAATGATTTTCTATTATGATACTCTGTTACTAAATCATAATTTATGAAATACAGTGGTTATCACAGCAATTTTACCATCTGTCTGGTGCATATTCATTTGACCTTTCTTTATATTTACAAAATGTGTGCACATTTTAGACTTTCATCTTTTCACACTGTTCATTTTTATTCTGTTCAAAGTTGCTTTGCTTACATAAATAATTTTCCTTGGGTTCAGTATTAGTTATGATGACTACAAGACACAAGCTACTTGACGGCAATCTAATCCTATTTTGTAAAGATATGAAAGGCAGGTATCTGTGAAATCTGTCTGACCTCATTTAATCTGCCTCATATCAAATTTGACCTAATCAAGCCTTATTTATACAACTAAGTATTCAACTGCAACTCTTAATAGATGTTCACATCATATGCATATTTAAAGCTGTTAGTTCAGCTGATATTGAAAGCTCTGCACTTTTTAATTTTGAGACTTCCAGTAAAGTCATTACATTATGAATTGCATACATATAAATGGGAGATTCCTGCTTAGCATATGAAAAGGATAATTTCTGGGCAGACTGTGACCAATTTTACCTGATGTGAAATCAAGGATCCAGGTAGATAGCAGGAAATCAGCATTAAGGCTAAAGGCTGATGCCAAGCCAATGATAGAACAAAATCAAGATGTTGAGTCTCTCCAAGAGTCAGAAAGTACAGGCAGGAAGAGCTTGAGATGCTGATGTTGGAGGGTGGAAAAAAACTGGGAAAAATATTGTATCAGAGAAATGGTAAATAGAAGAAATGAACAAACAAGAAATTCAAGGGAGAAAACTAGGAATACTAGAAGCAGGAGTGTATCTAGGGCAGTAGGCTGGAAGTTCATTGGAGAAACAAATAAAAACAAAATCAATGCTCCGAAGAGGTGAGGCATGTAACACAGAGGAAAACCACCAGCAGCAGTGGCAAAAGGGCATCAGCATGGTGGATCCTCCTGTTGAATAGCCTTCATGACTTAGACATTAAGCACTCGATCCTAGCTTGGAGTGCTGCAATCTGTTCAAGAAACAGTCAGAGAAATAGTCTGAATCCACTCATCTGTATATTCTGAATGTTCCAGTGTCCCCCACATTCTAGCCCTACATTCTTGCCAGTGGTATCACCTACATTCTTGCTATCTTTTTCAAGGATAAGGTTAGACCTGCTTCTGTACCCACCTCTTTAAAGTGTTTCTTATATTGCACACTGTCTATTCTCTAGGGCTGTGCACCACCTTGGTCCGAAGCTTGAATAACGAGTTAAAGTGGGTTGCTTTGGAGGTGTCTCCGTGTGATACAAGGCAGAGCAGAATAGCAATGAGGTGCTCTGAAGTGAAACAGCTTGTACATGAAGCACCTCATCTGACTCAGTGATTCGTAGGGATGTCAGAGAATTCCACGACGGATCTCAGTGAGGCCAAATGCCAGTGCATTTGGCCACCCGAAATCCATCTCGGAATGAAGCCCCTGCCCCCCCAACCCACGAAAGGCACATGGGATGAAGTCCCTGCCGCCCCCAACCCACAAAAGGCGTGCGAAACGGAGCACTTACCTGCTCCCGTCCACACTGCTTTGCAAATGGCGGTCGTCCAGTGGCTGCCATTCGCTTTGTCTTCATAGCCATGATAGGCTACGTACTGTGCCATTGGCTTCCTCCTCTTCAAGCTGTGATAGGCTATGTAAATACTTACGTAGCTTATCACGGCTAACGCAGGGATGCCATTTGTGTCCCTGCGGAGGCTGTGACATGCTACGTAAGTATTTGCATAGCCTATCACGGTGGGGGGGGGAGCCCAGCATACGCAAATGGCGGCGGCTACCGCCATTTGCATATGCTGGGGTTTTTCCCCCTGCTGTGATAGGCTACGTAAATATTTACATAGCCTATCTTGGCTCAATGACTACGACAGCTGTCATTTACATCCCTGCAGGGCTGCCCAGCGGCCGGATGTCTGGCTGCGGGCGGCCGGAGCCGGCCGGCGGCTCCGCAGCTTGGCCGCAGAGCGGAGCCGGCCGGGCAGGATTCCAGGGGGAGGGATGGAGCACCTCCCCCCCACCGCGGATTGCCCGGTGCGGAGCCAGGTAGGTATTTTGTACATCCCTAGATGCCCCCCACCCCAGCCCCTGCTCTGCTCGCTGGTCCCTGTGCTGCAATCACCATGTTTTTTTTAAAAACATGGCGATTGGAAGTCTATGTGCACATTGACTTATGTACAAAATGTGCTGTGAATCACCCAGACAGGAGTAGTAGGAGGCCCCCGCCACTAGCTAGCTGTCTCCTCCTCATGAGCAGGAGATGGCTAGCAGTTCTTGGGGGTGTTTCCACCAGTGATTGACCCCCTTTGTTTATTTTATTTATTTATTTATTTATTTATTTATTTATTTATTTCTATAGTTGAGCAGGCACAGCACAATCATGAGGCTCTGATTCTCCTTTGATCAGTTTATTGCCTTAGGAAGAAACTTTGACCTTTCGTTATAGAGATCCTGTGGGTAGGGATGGTGGAGAATTCCACCATGGATTTCAGTGAGGCCAAAATCCATGGCGGAACGAAGCCCCCCCACCCTCCCACCCCGAGAAAGGTGCGTGAAACGGAGCACCTACCTGGTGCCGTTTGTGCTGCTTTGCGAATGGTGGCCATGTCTGCGGCCTCCATTCACTTCACAATTTTTCCCATGATAGGCTATGTAAATACTTATGTAGCCTATCATGGGGAAAAAAAGGGAACACAAATGGTGGCCGCTGTAGCCGCTGCCATTTGTGTTCCCTTTTTTTCACCGTGATAGGCTATGTAAATATTTATGTAGCCTATCACAGTGAAAAAAAGGGACACAAATGGCAGCGGCTCCGGCGGCCGCCATTTGTGTCCCTGTGCAGCCCAGCAGTGGCCGGATGTCGCTGTGGGCAGCCCCAGCCGGCAGCTCTGCAGAGTCGCCGCGGAGCGGAGCTGACCAGCAAGGATTTTGGGGGGAGGGACGGAGCGCCTCCCCCCCACCGCGGATGTCACAAAACGAAACAGGTAAGTTGTTTCGTACATCCCTACCTGTGGGTCATAATGGGGGCTGGTTTCCATCTTTGTGTTTACTGCTCTCTTTCCCACAACAAACCCATGAGTGTCTCCTCAAAAGTAACTCCTATTGTGGTCAATGAGGCTTGCCCTATTAATGCCCACAGAATTTACAGAGAACCCCCTCAACTAACAAGGCACAGTGTGATCTTGAGGCTCTGATTCGCCTCTGTTTGGTTTATTGCCTTAGGAAGAAACTTCAGCCCTTCGTTATAGGGATCCTTCAGGTTTAAATGGGGGCTGGTTCCCATCTTTGTGTTTACTGCTCTCTTTCCCAGCACAAGCATATGTGTGTCTACTCGGAAGTAACTCCCATTGTGCTTGGTGAGGTTTGCTCTTGAAATGCAGGTGTATCTCGACTTTCAGGAAAAAGGAGAAAGGGCGGAGATGGGGGGAAGCCTCTCTTACTGATAGAGAAGCCTGTGCCAGTCAGATGACGTTCATTCCAACCCCCACCCCTGCCAGGAAGTATGTTTTGTGAAGCAATTTTTACTGCTCCAGGCAACCCGCTCATGGAGCCCTGCATGGACCATATTGCTGCAAAGCTGATTCCTTTAAAAAAAAATCCAGTACTCCTCCATTAGCTTCTTCTTCTGTTGTCATAGACAGCTGAGCAGGCAGGAAGAGGCTGTGGCATGGGGCTGAGTGGTATAGCTCTTTGCTTTGAGAGTTTTCGTGGGGATAAAAACCCAAATTTCAGCTGCACCTAGGACAATATGTACTAGGCCAAACTGTCTGAAATTTGGTAGGTGGGATCCCCTCTATGTAAACAGAGAGGTTCCCAAGTTTCATGTATTTATAATGAAAACTGAAAAAACGTTATGGCTATTTGTGTTTTCCCATGCACGTCAATGGGAAAACGCCCAAACTGAGTGCTCTGGATATCCGAATCTTGCTTCAGATCCGGAACTGAGTCGAAGTGGAGGGGGTCCAAATTGGTCTGAGTCAAAGTGGGGATGATTTGGAGAGTTCAAAGTGACATCCGAAGTAAAGCAGGGGGGTCCGTGCACAGCCCTACTATTTCCTTAAATTAAAACCCATAATCTCACAACCATGTCACCACTCTCTGTTAAGTTGCTACACCTGTTCACTGTGTTCCTATGTGTTAGAGCTCATTGTTACATTACGCTCACCACAGCTATGTTCATTGTGCACTTCTCACACAAGAATGAGCCCCATAGCTGTGCTGGAATTTGAACCTATGTCTTCCCATCCAATTTCAGCACTTCATCCACTACAAAATACTGTCAAAAAATTCACTTCAAAGTTCAGCACAAAATTCACAGCTGCTCTCCTTAGAAGTGAAAACTTAGCAATCAAATCATATTCTATAGCCTAAAAATAATTATATTCTCCTTCTCCCACTGATTTTGGCATCTTACTGTTAATAAGAAGAATGAAAAAAAGAACCTCCCTTTTTAGTGAATGATTTTATTTAAGGCTGACAAGGATAAAATGGAAGGGCTTATGCTATTCCATGCCTCCATTTGTCTTTGTTAATAAAATGAGCACTGTCAGAAGCTGGGGAGGTCAAGCTCACAGCCAGTTTAATGTGACTGTTTATCTATACATTGAATAAGTTTGCACACAAATGATAAATGCAGACATCACCATGACTTCCTCTGGTTTAATAAGTTAGGAAGAAAAAAATGCCACATCCTAGTATTTCTTGATTGCAGCTCTACTCATCTGTATGGAAAAAAAACCCTTCCCAAACCGTCCTCCCTGCATGACACATTTTAAACAACTTGTTTTCAGAATTCTGCAATATTGAAATTATGCACTGAACACAATGGTACAATGTGATACCTTTTTGTCTTAACGTTAATGAGTTTGGCTATAACTGTAGTTGAAATAAATATGCCTCTGTGGCTTCAGTGACTAGAGATCTATTCACTATTTCAATATTTGCTGTGTGATAAGAGCTCACATCTGTTGCAATGAAACCTGGATGGATTTGATGTGGGTGAACAAACTCAAACACAAGCCAGCTGAGACAGAAGTATTGTTCTGGTTCCACTAATCTTGGGATTAAATATTCAGCCTGCTTTAGATAATGTCACACTTTCCAGCAAAACAGATGCACAATTTTGAAGCAGGCCTGGACCTAGTGTTGCTCCTGCATGTCCAGGTGGCCGTAATGGCCAGGAGGGCTTTTCCAGAAACTTCGGTTGGTCCAGAATGCAGCAGCCAAATTATTGTCCATACAGTGGTGGCCAGTAAAGCGACTGCTAGGTGAAACTGCTGAGAGCTGCTACAGAGCAATAGAGGGGGAAGGGGATTCCTGTTCTTACCTTTAAGTGCTGGAAGGTGGCAGACAAGGCAGGGGCAGATGCCACATCCAGTATCATGTACATTCACAGTTGCAGAATGGATAATTCCTTAGTATGGGTGCAGCCTGCTGTAGAGATAGCGGAGAATTCTGCCGCGGACTCAAATGAGGCCGGATTCTTTGGAATCCAGCCTCCAGAATCTGCGGCGGAATGGCACCACTCACCTCCACCTCCCGAGGATCCCCCGTGGACCAGCACTCCTGCTCCAGATCCTCAGCGGCTGCCATTACCATTTTGCTTGGAGAAAGACAACTGCAAATGGCATATTGGATGCCACCTGCGGCCGTAAAGCCCTGAATTTTACCTAATCGCAGCCATTTATGGCTCTATTTACGTAAACCTCAGGGCTTTACGGCTGCAAGTGGCATCCACTACACCATTTGCGGTTGTCTTTCTCCAAGCGAAATGGTAATGGCAGCCACCATTGCTGTATCGGCTGCAGTACAGAGCTGGAGTGCGGCTCCACAGAATCCAGCAGATGCAGAGCTGTTCCAGAGGATTCCGGGGGGGGGAATGGATTGCCACCCCCCCAGAATAAAAGGTAGGGGTTCCATACATCCCTAGCCTGCTGACATCTGTGATGACTACCCATTCAGTCATTGTGCACTTTCACAGTATTGGCCTAGGGCACCCTCCACTCCACTGCTGCTTCCTAGCACTGAATGCCATAGCTGGCAGCAGTTTCTGAACCACCTCCCCAATGGTTCTACTAACTTCACTGACTTCTAGTTTGTTTCTGGCCCAACTGAAAGCATGTGTCTTAACTTTCAAGGCCCTAAATGGTCCGGAACTAGGATATCTAAAGGACCACCACTTTTATATGGACCTTCCATGAGCAATGTTCATCATCTGAAGCCCTGTTGTCTGTCCCCTTCCTGCCATCTGAAATATGGGAGGTAGGAACATGAGAAAGAGTTTTTCACTGTGGTGCCTAAGCTGTAATAAATATGGCAGCATTGTTCTCTAAGGGCCAGAAATGTCCTTTGTGGACTCAGTGATGCCTCAAAGGAGAAGCATTAGAAGTGCCTGGATTCTATCTGGTTCAGATTAATATCTGATCTGGAGAAGACATTCCAGGTTGCCCTTTCCCACTAAAACAGCAGGTGATGAGCAAATAGCAACCCCACACTGAAGAGTTTTGGGCCAAGAGGTTCTTTGGGAGGATCATTCTTCCCCTCCTCCACCAGCCTTTTTAAGGGGATGCAGCCTCTTTGATTCCCCTTCATGGATCACTGCCTTGTTGTGGCGAAGGGGCTTGTGTAACTCAGTGAAGCCATAAGCGATGCCGTGCAGGGCCACCCAAGACGGACAGGTCATGGCAGAGAGTTCTGACAAAATGTGGTCCACTGGAGAAGGAAATGGCAACCCACTCCAGTATTCTTGCCAAGAAAACCCCATGGAATGTATCACAAGGCTAAAAGAGATGACGCCGGAAGATGAGCCCCTCAGGTCAGAAGGTGTCCAATATACTACTGGGGAAGAGCAGAGGGAATTTCCAAGTAGCGCCAGAAAGAGTGAAGCGGCTGGGCCAAAGCTGAAAGGACACTCAGCTGTGGAGATGTCTGGTGGTGAAAAGAAAATCTGATGCTGTAAAGAACACTATTGTTTAGGAACCTGGAATGTCAGATCAATGAATCAAGGTAAGCTGGAGGTGGTCAAACATGAGATGGCAAGATTGAACATTGACATCTTGGGAATCAGCGAACTAAAATGGACAGGCATGGGTGAATTTAATTCAGGTGACCATCATATCTACTACTGTGGGCAAGAATGCCTTAGAAGAAATGCAATAGCACTCATAGTCAACAAAAGGGTGGGAAAAGCAGTACTGGGGTACAATCTTAAAAATGATAGAATGATCTCAGTACGAATCCAAGGCAAACCATTCAGCATCACAGTAATTCAAGTCTATGCCCCAACCACTGATGCCGAAGAAGCTGAGGTTGATGGGTTCTATGAAGACCTACAACACCTTTTAGAACTAACACCAAAAAAAGATGTCCTCTTCATCATAGGGGATTGGAATGCTAAAGTAGGAAATCAAGAAATCACCGGGATAACAGGCAGGCATGGCCTGGGTGTACAAAATGAAGCAGGACAAGAGCTAATCGAGTTTTGCCAAGAGAACACGCTGATCATAGCAAACACTCTTTTCCAACAGCACAAGAGACGACTCTACACATGGACATCACCAGATGGTCAATATCGAAATCAGATTGATTATGTCCTTTTCAGTCAAAGATGGAGAAGCTCTATACAGTCAGTCAAAACAAGACCTGGAGCTGACTGTGGCTCAGATCATGAGCTGCTTCTTGCAAAATTTCTGCTTAAATTGAAGAACGTAGGGAAAGCCACTAAACCATTCAGGTATGACCTAAATCATATCCCTTATGAATATACAGTGGAGGTGAGGAATAGATTTAAGGGATTAGACCTGATAGACAGACTGCCTGAGGAACTATGGACGGAGGTCCGTAACATTGTTCAGGAGGCAGCAACGAAATCCATCCCTAAGAAAAAGAAATGCAAGAAAGCCAAGTGGCTGTCTGATGAGGCTTTACAAGTAGGTGAAGAAAGAAGGGAAGCGAAAAGCAAGGGAGAAAGAGGAAGATATATACAACTGAATGCAGAGTTCCAGAGAATAGCAAGGAGAGACAAGAAGGCCTTCTTAAATGAACAATGTAAAGAAATTGAGGAAAACAACAGAATGGGAAAGACTAGAGATCTCTTCAAGAAAATTGGAGATCTCAAGGGAACGTTTTGTGCAGAGATGGGCATGATAAAGGACAAAGAAGGCAGGGACCTAACAGAAGCAGATGAGATTAAGAAGAGGTGGAAAGAATACACAGAAGAACACAGAAGAAGGAGGACCAGCCAGCAGCTGCACCGGGTGATCCTGAGCCTGAGCCTGCTTCTGCCCCCGCCCACAGGTACTTAAGGCGGGGCTGCCAGAGGCTGCTCGGGAAGGAGCCTGGGGAAGGAGGACCAGCCAGCAGCTGCACCAGGTGATCCTGAGCCTGAGCCTGCTTCTGCCCCCGCCCACAGGTACTGAAGGCGGGGCTGCCAGAGGCAGCGCCTCGGCGTCGCGCCAAGTGCAACGCTAAGTGCGCACTTAGCGTCGCACTTGGAGTTGCGTAGGACCTGAAGATCTACCCACCTGCCTCTCCAGAGACATCAGCAGCCACAATACCAGCAGCAAATAGCAGCAACAGCAGAGGGCAGCAGCTTTAAAGACAAGGGGAAGGGGCAAACGTGGACTATCTGCTCCTTCTTAGCTGCTGTTCTCTTTTATCTCTTTTATATTCTTTTAAACTGTTGTGTATTTTATATCTTAATATTTTAATATGTGCCTGGGAGGACTATTGGGCAACTCAGGGGGTGGGGGAGGTGCCACCGTAACTGTGGTCATGGGCAGGGGGAGGTGTGGCGTTGGGGGATTAATAGGCCAGCTGAGGAGAAGAGGGGCTAGACACCTTACAGCTGTCCCCTCTTCTGGTTCTTCCCCCAACCTGATGGTTCCTGGCAGCCTTACCAGTCTGCCCTCGGGTCTGGTGCTGCTGCTGCTGAATGCCAGGTCGGCCCAAAATAAGACCTCCCTCATCCATGATTTGTTTGTGGATGAGGGGGCTGACCTGGCATGTATTACTGAGACCTGGGTGGGGGAACTGGGAGGGGTCACTCTCTCCCAGCTGTGCCCTCCTGGGTACTTGGTGCAGCACCAACACCGACTTGAGGGTCGGGGAGGGGGGGTTGCTGTGGTCTATAGGAATTCAATCTCCCTCTCCAGGCTTCCTGCTCATTCGAGTGCAGATCTCGAGTGTTTGTACCTTGTGCTGGGTACCCGGGACAGATTAGGGATTCTGTTGGTGTACCGCCCACCCCGCTGCCCATCAGACTCCCTGCCTGAACTGACGGAGGTGGTCTTGGACTTGGTGTTGAGGACCCCCAGGATGATGGTCCTGGGTAGGGGTGGATGAAAGTCACTTACCTGTCGTCGAAGGCCGTTCGCGGTGGGGGGGAGGCGCTTCGCTGGTCCCCCCGCGAAGTTCAGGCCGGGGGGGGAGGCTTCCCGCCTCGCCCGGCCGAAATTCAGGCCGGGGGGGAGGCTTCCCGCCTCGCCCGGCCAAAATTCAGGCCGGGGAGGAGGCGCCTCGCCTTGCCCGGCCGCGAACGCGAAAGTAAAAAAAAAGAAAAAAAAGCGCCCCCTGATAGGCTACGTGACGATTCACGTAGCCTATCACGGCTAGATCTGCAAAGTCAGCCGTGATAGGCTACGTGAATTGTCACGTAGCCTAACACGGGTGACTTAAAAAAAAAAAAAAAAGCGCATACGCGAATGGCGGCCCCCATAGGGAGCCGCCATTCGCGTTCCTTATTTAGTCGCTGTAGTCTACGTAAATGTTTACGTAGACTACGGCGAAAATAAGGGCAACGCAAATAGCCGGGCCAGCTCCTTGGTATACACCTGAGCTGAGGGCAATGAAGCAAGAGGGGAGACGGCTAGAACGCAGGTGGAGGAAAACTTGTGCTTAGTCTGATCGAACACAGGTAAGAGCCCACTATTGAGCCTACTCTGTGGCGGTGAGGGTGGCAAAGAGGCAGTTCTTTTCCACCAGCATTGCATCTTCTCAGTGTCGTCCAGCGGAGCTTTTCCGAGTGGTTCGCGGCCTATTACATTCTGGGCCAGGGAGAGAGACGGTGGAACCCTCGGTAGCACGCTGTGAAGAGTTTGCGCGGAACTTTGAGGATAAAGTCGCTCAGATTCGTTATGAATTGGACACCACCATTAATGCAGTTCCATTGGTAGAGGCGTTCAGAGCACCGTCTGGTCCAGTTTTATTGGATGAGTCTCAGTTACTGAGGCCTGAGGATGCGGACAAGGTGCTTGTCCAAGTCCGATCGACCACTTGTGTGCTTGACCTTCATGGTCAATTTAATAAGCCTGACCCTTCATGGCTTATTAAATCAAACAAGGAGGGGTTGTCCGGCTGGGTCCAGGAGGTTGTAAATTCCTCCTTGAGAGAGGGAGTGGTGCCTGCTGCTTTAAAAGAGGCAGTAATTAGACCACTCCTGAAAAAGCCTAACCTGGACCCAGAGGATGTTAACAATTATAGGCCAGTGGCCAACATCCCCTTCCTGGGCAAGGTGCTTGAGCGGGTGGTTGTAGGACAGCTCCAGGCACTCTTGAATGAAACGGATTATCTAGATCCATTTCAATCGGGCTTCAGGCCTGGTTTTGGAATGGAAACTGCCTTGGTCGCCCTGTGGGATGACCTCTGCCGGGAGAGGGACAGGGGGAGTGCGACCCTGTTGATTCTCCTGGACCTCTCAGCGGCTTTCGATACCATCGACCATGGTATCCTTCTGGATAGGTTGTCTGGGTTGGGAGTTGGAGGCACTGCACTACAGTGGTTCCGCTCCTACTTGGATGGCCGATTCCAGAAGGTGGTGCTGGGGGATTATTGCTCTGTGCCATGGCAATTGTGCCATGGAGTTCCACAGGGCTCTATTTTATCCCCCATGCTGTTTAACATCTACATGAAACCGCTGGGGGAGGTTATCCGGAGGTGTGGGCTGAGGTGCCATCAATATGCGGATGACACCCAGCTCTACCTCTCTTTCTCATCAAAACCAGGTGAGGCAGTGGCTGTTCTGAATCAGTGCCTGGGCACGGTAATGGACTGGATGAGGGCTAATAAACTGAAACTCAATCCAGACAAGACAGAGGTACTGTTAGTAGGTGGTTTGTCTGCCCGGCTAGGTGATATTCAACCTGTTCTGGAGGGGGTTGCACTCCCCCTAAAGGATCAGGTTCGTAGTTTGGGGGTGCTCTTGGATCCAGAACTGTCACTTGAGGCACAGGTGAACTCAGTGGCACGGAGCACTTTTTATCAGCTTAGGCTGGTATACCAACTATGCCCTTATCTGGACAGAGATAGCCTAGCTACAGTTATCCATGCTCTGATAACTTCTCATCTGGATTACTGCAATGCGTTATATGTGGGGCTGCCTTTGAAAACGGTCCGGAAACTTCAGCTGGTCCAAAATAGGGCAGCAAGATTGTTAACAGGGACTGGCCTGCGTGCTCATATTACGCCAGTACTTTTCCAGCTGCACTGGCTGCCAGTCCATTTCCGGGCCCGATTCAAAGTGCTGGTGTTAACATTCAAAGCCCTTAACGGCTTGGGGCCAGGTTACCTGAAGGATCGCTTCCTCCCATATGTGCCTGCCCGGACCTTAAGATCATCATCAGCGGCCCTTCTCCATGAGCCCCTGCCAAAGGAAGTGAGGCGGGTGGCTACTAGGAGGAGGGCTTTTTCTGTTGTGGCACCCCGGCTCTGGAATGAGCTCCCTAGTGAGGTTCGCCTGGCGCCTACATTGTACTCCTTTCGGCGCCAGGTGAAGACCTTTTTATTTTCCCAGGCATTTTAGCTTTCTAAATTTTTATCTTTGCTGTTTTAAATCTGTATTTTAAACTCCTGTACTGCTGCTAGGTTTTATTGTGGTTGTATTGTTATATTGTGGTTTTAATGTTCTATATATTTTAAATTGTTTTATTGTTTGTTGTTTGGTTTTAATTTTTGTGAACCGCCCAGAGAGCTTCGGCTATTGGGCGGTATAGAAATGAAATAAATAAATAAATAAATAAATAAATATACAGGAAAGATCTGAATGTCCCTGATAGCCATGATAGTGCAGTCACTGAACTTGAGCCGGACATCCTCGAGAGTGAAGTCAAGGAGGCCTTAGGAAGCATTAGTAACAACAAAGCTAGCAGAGATGACAGCATTCCAGCTGAGCTATTTAAAATCCTAAAAGATGATGCTGTTAAAGTGCTGCACTCAATATGCCAACAAATCTGGAACACTCAACAGTGGCCACAAGACTGGAAAAGGTCAGTTTACATTCCAATTCCAAAGAAGGAAAACGCCAAAGAGTGCTCAAACTACCGCACAATTGCGCTCATTTCACATGCCAGCAAGGTGATGCTCAAAATCCTACAAGCTAAGCTTCAGCATTATGCGAACTGAGAACTACTGGAAGTACAAGCTGGGTTTCGAAGAGGCAGAGGAACTAGAGATCAAATCGCCAACATTCGCTGGATCATGGAGAAAGCAAGAGAATTCCAGAAAAACGTCTATTTCTGCTTCATTGACTACGCTAAAGCCTTTGATTGTGTGGTTCACAACAAACTGTGGCAAAAATTCTTAAAGTGATGGGAGTACCAGACCACCTTACCTGTCTCCTGAGAAACCTGTACGAGGGTCAAGAAGCAACAGTAAGAACCAGACATGGAACAACCGATTGGTTCAAAATTGGGAAAGGAGTACGACAAGGCTGCATATTGTCACCCTGCTTATTTAACTTATATGCAGAGTACATCATGAGAAATGCCGGGTTGGATGAATCACAGGTCGGAATTAAGATTGCCGGGAGAATTATCAACAACCTCCGATATGCAGACGATACCACCCTAATGGCAGAAAGTGAAGAGGATCTCAAGAGCCTCTTGTTGAGGGTGAAAGAGGAGAGTGCAAAAGCTGGTTTGAAACTCAACATTAAAAAAACTAAGATCATGGCATCTGGCCCCATCACTTCCTGGCATATAGAAGGGGAAGAAATGGAAGCAGTGACAGATTTTACTTTCTTGGGCTCCAAGATCACCGCAGACGGTGACTGTAGCCATGAAATTAAAAGACGCTTGCTCCTGGGGAGGAAAGCTATGGCAAACCTAGACAGCATAGTAAGAAGCAGAGACATCACCTTGCCGACAAAGGTCCGTCTAATCAAAGCTATGGTTTTCCCAATAGTAATGTATGGCTGTGAGAGCTGGACTATAAGGAAGGCTGAGCGCCGAAGAATTGATGCTTTCGAACTGTGGTGCTGGAGAAGACTCTTACGAGTCCCCTGGACTGCAAGGAGGTCAAATCAGTCCATCCTAAAGGAAATCAACCCTGAGTGCTCATTGGAAAGACAGATACTGAAGCTGAAGCTCAAATATTTTGGCCACCTAATGCGAAGAGAAAACTCTCTGGAAAAGTCCCTGACGCTGGGAAAGACTGAAGGCAAAAGGAGAAGGGGACGGCAGAGGATGAGATGGCTAGATAGCATCACTGATGCAATGAATATGAACCTGAGCACACTCCGGGAGAGTGTGCAGGACAGGAAGGCCTGGCGTGCTATGGTCCATGGGGTCACGAAGAGTCGGACACGACTGAACGACTGAACAACAACAAGCCTCTTTGATTATTGCTACTGAAATCAATGGAAACATTATTCTTCACTGATTTCAATAAAGAACATTAAAATGGCTGCAACCCTGAAAATAACTGGTGAGGGGCAAAGAGCAATCTATATTGCTGAAGAACCTTGTGGCCTCCTAAGAGGTTTTGCTTCATGCCTCCTATGGAAAATGCAACTGATGCTGGGGCAGAATGTGATAAAGGATTAAGGACTCACTGCTGAGAGCAGGTGAGGCTTTATTTGGGAGCTGGTAAGGAAACTGGAAGAACTTTTTCTTAAAGTAATGGTTTATTATGGGTTGGATCCAGGATCTGCCTTCTGTAGACACAAGGACTCTGCTCACAGAAAGTGCTTCTGCCTGATTTTTGGGGATTCCCCCAGGAAGAAAGTGATTTTGGGGATGTAAACGTTTGATGTGTTTATATGTAGTGTATGTCAAACCAGAGCTGAAGATGAAGAGGTTAACAGTACCAGGGGAAATTGTGTGTCTTTTATTCAAGGCTTGAGCTGAGGAGAAATACAATATAAACCCTAGGGTGTTACTGTTACCATTAGGAGGGTAATATGAAGCTAGGTTCTGGCTTATATATGGGAAGGTTGGACCCAAATCAGTACCATCTGATTGGAAGACAGCAAAACATTCTAAATACATCTATTGGTGCTGAGTTTGAACAGAGGTGGTGTGGTAAAATGTGTGCTACAGCAAAGCTGATTGGCTGGAGGGTTCTGATCTGTTTGTCTCATGCCTAATGACCAGCTACTTTAGGTAAAACTGTATGTTAAATAAGGGGGAGTTTGTCTGGGAGAGTTTGTCTGGAGGAGTTTCTTCAGGAGAGGCTGAGAGGATGAAAAAGACAGCAGCACATCAGTAGCTGGACTAGGAAGATAAGCTGGTAGTAGGCCAGGCAGAGTCAAAAAAGGCTAGCAATTACAGAGAGGAAGCTCTAGGAGCTTAGGTTTGGTTAGGATTAGGAACTATAGCTTCTTTACACTGATTGGTGGTAACAGTTAAAGTAACAGCAATAATAAATTATAAGGTTTCTTGTTCTTTTTAAAATATATTTATTTTTGTTTACTATATTTATACCTCTGATTTGTTTGTCTCGTGCCTAAAGACCAGCTACCTTAGGTAAAAGTGGTATAATAAATACATGGGTCTAGTTTTATGATGGCAGCGGAAATGAGTGGTGGGATAACCTACATGGGGTTTCTCCACATATTGATGTAAGCAACAGTAGGATGTCCCAGTCCTCCACACAGCTCTCATTCAGCTCAACAACTCACCCAACCTTCTGTATAGCATTTACAGGGGGCTGTGGGGGGCTGTGGGGAGGAGGAGGTAGAAAAGTCTGCTTCCACCAGCTCAGTTGCACGACGCACCTCAATCTTTCCTATACATTTTGGAAAGGTTAAGCCACACCTTCTATTTAACACTGTTAAATAACTCCTTTTGGTACGGATCAGTGAAGTTTCATTACTGAGCAAGAGTTTTCTTTCTGTGAGTCTTTTACTTTCCATGGATGTGGCACCTCCACTTTATTACTAATAACTTAGATGTTATTACAAGAATGGTTTTGAGAGTCTTCTCATCACTCCTTAGATGGAAGCAATCTCTCACCCTCTATTGGTGATAGATCAAAATTATTTCACAGACCAAGTCTATCCCATTTTTGATTCTGAAAAAATGCCTTCAATAATAGTTTGTGAGCATACTGAAGAATAAAATCATTTTGAAATCCACAATATACTTTTCAACTGTGTCAAGTGTTTTTTTCTTGTTGTTCAGTTATTCTTTCTAAATAATAATTTTGCTCTATATTTTTTAAGGCCACATAGAGATTTGGAAGATGGTCTTCATACAAATGTAATGACCATTTCTGCTCTGAACCAGATTTTGATTCTCACTGAAGCAAACACTTGTGGCCTGTACCAAGTCCTGATTTGCCCTTAATCAAGATGCTGAAGGGGAAAGGCTTGGTAACAAAGGGACAGAATCCAAAGGGGTGCTTATGCCCCACTGATTCCTTTCCACAAGTGGTGGGTCCTGCCAATTCCCTTACTCAAGCAGGACCCACTGCTTATGCAAGGGAGATTTAGCACTTCCTCAGGGAAGCTGTGGAAGGAGCAGAAACACCAAGAGAGCTCCACCAACCTTCCTCCTTCCAGAAACATGTATTTCCACTCATTTCAGGTTGTCCTGGAAGTTCTAAGTTGCTGTTGCACAAGTAGTGGGGGCTGCTTGTGCAACGGAATTAGTGTGGTGGAAAAGAATCTGCGAGGGTGGAAGCATCCCACTGGATTCTGCCCAATGTGTTTAGACACCACCCAGTAAAGCTTTGCCATGGGTGAGGAAAGTCCCTTCATTTAACCTTCTTTTTGTAATTACTAAGGATGTAATGCTAAGGATCTACTTGCCCCTTCTATGTTTTTCAGGGCCTAACAATGGGAACTCTTTTTCTATTAGTATTTGCATGGGAGGGAGGATTTTTTGTTGGAATCATGGTGGGGGGGGGGAGATTTAAATGTCCCCTTTCCATGTGCTGCAGTCCTGATTATTATTTTTTTTTAAAAGACAGAGAGAGAGAGAGAGAGAGAGAGAGAGGAGGGCATACTTAGTATCAATTTTCCTCACTCATTTAGATCAATCAACTTACCAGTCAGGCACTTACCCTTGCCTGGTTTGGGCAGGGAATTCCAAATGCGGACGATTGCTGGAAGATACCACCTTTTACTGTGATGGACACTGTTGGTTAAAGGGCATAGACAGTGGATGGAGTTGTCTGAAGTGGCATCTCACCCCAATGCTGATTTTATTTATAAGGGCTCTTGCTTTCAGAAAGATGGCCACCATATGATGATTAATACCTGTTATCATAGTGTGGCATTGCAGTAGTTGTAAAATAAATAATCCACTTGTTCAATATCTTCAGTAACAACAGAACCTACCCTCACCTCTTTCAAAGTCTGTAGAAGGAGCTGTCTGTCACGTTGGGATAAAAGCCCTGGTAGTTTTGGATGGAAAGGAAAATTCTGAGAGTGCCTTGGACTGCAAGAAGATCAAACCAGTCCATACTCCAGGAAACAGACTGCTCACTTGAGGGAATTATATTAAGGCAAAACTGAAGTACTTTGGCCACATAATGAGAAGACAGGAGACCCTGGAGAAGATGCTGATGCTAGGGAAAGTGGAAGGCAAAAGGAAGAGGGGCCGACCAAGGGCAAGATGGATGGATGATATTCTGGAGGTGACGGACTCGACCTTGGGGGAGCTGGGGGTGGTGACGGCCGACAGGAAGCTCTGGCGTGGGCTAGTCCATGAACCCACGAAGAGTCGGAAGCGACTGACCGAATAAACAACAAGTTTTGGATAGTTACATACAACACTTGATGCTTAATCAGAATTAGGGAGGGGGTTGTGTAATATCATTATGCTCATTCTTTCTTGGACAGAACATACAGAAGTTATATAACCCTCTCATTGGGTGATTCCCACAGCAACATCCTGAACGTTGACAGATTCAAGACAGATAAATCAAAGTACTTCTTCACACAGTGCATAGTTAAACTATGGAATCCACTATCTCAGGTTGTCGAGTTGTAGTACTTGAGTAGCTTAAAAGGAGACTAGACACATTCATGGAGGATAAGGCTATCAATGGTTACTAGTAATGATAGGTATATATTACACCCAGAATCTGAATGCCTCCGAGATATGCCTCAGAATACCAGTTGCCAGGGAACATGAGCAGGAGGATGCTATTGCACTCATGTCCTACTTGTGGATTTCCCACAGGCATTTGGTTGGCCACTGTGAGAACAGAATGCTGGAATAGGTAGGCCTTTGGTGTCATCCAACATGGCTCTTCTTATGTTCTTCTGCCTTTCTCTTAGGGATGTACGAAAGTCCCTTACCTGTTCCCGAAGCTTGATTCGCAGTGGGGGGGAGGCACTCCATCCCTCCCCCTGAAATTCTGGCGGGGGGAAGGCGCCCCGTCTCTCCCCCCGAAATTCTGGCCGGGGGGGAGGCGCCCCGTCCCTCCGGCCGCGACTCCTTCTGTCCTGCCGGGATGCAAATGGCAGCAGCCGTAGCTGCCGCCGTTTGCGTCCCTGCAGTCAGCCGTGATAGGCTATGTAAATGTTTACGTAGCCTATCACGGCTGAGTGAAGAAAAAAAAAACCCACGCGTACGCAAATGGCGGCGCCCATGGGAGCCACCATTTGCGTTCCTGATTTTGGCAAGTGTAGTCTACGTAAACATTTACGTAGACTATGGCGAAAACAAGGGGAACGCTATTTGCGGCTGCCGCTGCCACCATTTCCAGGTTAAGAAAAAACAAAACACAAAAAAAGTGATAGGCTACGTAAACATTTACGTACCCTATCACGGCTAGATTTTTTTAAAAAAACACCGTGATAGGCTATGTAAAGAATTACGTAGCCTATCACGGCTGACTTTAAAAAAAAAAAGCGCATACGCAAATGGCGGCGGCCATGGCCGCCACCATTTGCGTTCCTTATTTTGGCTACGCTATTCGTGTTCCCCTTTTTTTCGCCGTCTTAGTCTACATAAATGTTTACGTAGACTAAGACGTGCCAAAATAAAGAACGCAAATGGCGGCGGCCATGGCCATTTGCGTACACGCGTTTTTTTAAAAAAATCAGCCGTGATAGGCTACGTAAACATTTGCATAGCCTATCACGGCTGACTGCAGGGACGCAAACGGCGGCGGCTACAGCCGCCGCCATTTGCGTCCCTGCTAGCCAGTGGCCGGATGTCCGGCTGCTGGCGGAGCTGGCCGGCGGCTCTGCAGAATTGCTGCAGAGCACAGCCGGCCGGCCAGGATTCCGGGGGGGGGGGAGGAACGGAGCACCTCCCCCCCGGCCAGGATTCTGGGGGGAGGGACGGAATGCCTCCCCCCCACCATCAACATAATCCGCGGAAAGGTAAGTCACTTTCGTACATCCCTACCCCCTGGGTACTCTCAGTGCAGCACCAACACTGACTTGAGGGTCGGGGAGGGGGGGTTGCGGTGTTCTATAGGAATTCAATCTCCCTCTCCAGGCTTCCTGCTCATTCGAGTGCAGATCTTGAGTGCTTGTACCTTGTGTTGGGTACCCAGGACAGATTAGGGATTCTGTTGGTGTACTGCCCACCCCGCTGCCCATTAGACTCCCTGCCTGAGCTGACGGAGGTGGTCTCGGACTTGGTGTTGCGGACCCCTAGGATGATGGTCCTGGGGGATCTCAACTTCCATGCTGAAGCCGCTGTATCCGGGGCAGCTCAGGACTTTATGGCCACCATGACAACCATGGGGCTGACCCAACGTGTCATCGGCCCAACGCATATAAAAGGACACACACTTGATCTAGTTTTCTCAACTGGGCAGGAGGATGGTGATTTGAAAGTGGAGGAATTAACATCTGTCCCTTTGTCATGGTCAGATCACTTCCTGCTGAGGTTTAGGCTCCTGGCAGCCTTCCCCCTCTGCAAGGGTGGGGGACCTATTAAAATGGTCCACCCCCAGAGATTAATGGATTCTGATGGATTCCAGAGGGCTCTGGGGGATTTTCCTGCTGGTATGGCTGGTGCTCCTGTCGAAGCCCAGGTCGCTCTGTGGAATGCAGAGATGACTCGGGAGGTTGATACGATCTCGCCCAAGCACCCTCTCCCTCTGAGCAGAGCCCAGCCAGCTCCTTGGTATACACCTGAGCTGAGGGCAATGAAGCAAGAGGGGAGATGGCTAGAATGCAGGTGGAGGAAAACTCGTGCTGAGTCTGACCGAGCACAGGTAAGAGCCCACTATCAAGCCTACTCTTTGGCGGTGAGGGTGGCAATGAGACAGTTCTTTTCCACCAGCACTGCATCTTCTCAGTGTCATCCAGTGGAGATTTTTCAAGTGGTTTGCAGCCTGTTACGTTCTGGGCCAGGGAGAGAGACGATGGAACCCTCGGTGGCATGCTGTGATAAGTTTGCAAGGCACTTTGAAGATAAAGTTGCTCAGATTCGTCATGAATTGGACACCACGATTAATGCTGTTCCATTGGTAGAGGCATTCAGAGCACCGTCTGGTCCAGTTTTATTGGATGAGTTTCAGTTACTGAGGCCTGAGGATGCGGACAAGGTGCTTGGTCAAGTCCGATCAACCACTTGTGTGCTTGACCCTTGCCCTTCATGGCTTATTAAATCAAACAAGGAGGGGTTGTCCGGCTGGGTCCAGGAGGTTGTAAATTCCTCCTTGAGAGAGGGAGTGGTGTCTGCCACTTTAAAAGAAGTGGTAATTAGACCACTCCTGAAAAAGCCTAACCTGGACCCAGAGGATGTTAACAATTATAGGCCAGTGGCCAACATCCCCTTCCTGGGCAAGGTGCTTGAGCGGGTGGTTGTAGGACAGCTCCAGGCACTCTTGAATGAAACGGATTATCTAGATCCATTTCAATCGGGCTTCAGGCCTGGTTTTGGAATGGAAACTGCCTTGGTTGCCCTGTGGGATGACCTCTGCCAGGAGGGGGACAGGGGGAGTGCGACCCTGTTGATTCTTCTGGACCTCTTAGCGGCTTTCGATACCATCGACCATGGTATCCTTCTGGATAGGTTGTCTGGGTTGGGAGTTGGAGGCACTGCACTACAGTGGTTCCGCTCCTACTTGGATGGCCGATTCCAGAAGGTGGTGCTGGGGGATTATTGCTCTGTGCCATGGCAATTGTGCCATGGGGTTCCACAGGGCTCTATTTTACCCCCTATGCTGTTTAACATCTACATGAAACTGCTGGGGGAGGTTATCTGGACGTGTGGGCTGAGGTGCCATCAATATGCAGATGACACCCAGCTCTACCTCTCTTTCTCATCAAAACCCGGTGAGGCCGTGGCTGTTCTGAATCAGGGCCTGGGCATGGTAATGGACTGGATGAGAGCCAATAAACTGAAACCCAATCCAGACAAGACAGAGGTACTGTTAGTGGGTGGTTCGTCTGCCCGGCTAGGTGATATTCAACCTGTTCTGGAGGGGGTTGCACTCCCCCTAAAGGATGACATTCGTAGTTTGGGGGTGCTCTTGGATCCAGAACTGTCACTTGAGGCACAGGTGAACTCAGTGGCATGGAGCACTTTTTATCAGCTTAGGTTGGTATACCAACTACGCCCTGATCTGGACAGAGATAGCCTAGCTACAGTTATCCATGCTTTGATAACTTCTCATCTGGATTACTACAATGCGTTATATGTGGGGCAGTGGGGGGCTGCCTTTGAAAACGGTCCGGAAACTTCAGCTGGTCCAAAATAGGGCAGCAAGATTGTTAACAGGGACTGGCCTGCGAGCTCATATTACACCAGTACTTTTTCAGCTGCACTGGCTGCCAGTCCATTTCCGGGCCCGATTCAAAGTGCTGGTGTTAACATTTAAAGCCCTTAACAGCTTGGGGCCAGGTTATCTGAAGGATTGCCTCCTCCCATATGTGCCTGCCTGGACCTTAACATCATCATCAGCGGCCCTTCTCCGTGAGCCCCTGCCAAAGGAAGTGAGGCAGAGTGGCTACTAGGAGGAGGGCTTTCTCTGCTGTGGCACCCCAGCTCTAGAATGAGCTCCCTAGTGAGGTTCGCCTGGCACCTACATTGTATTCCTTTCGGTGCCAGATGAAGACCTTTTTATTTTCCCAGGCATTTTAGCATTTTAGTTTTCTAAACTTTTAGCTTTGCTGTTTTAAATCTGTATTTTAAACTCCTGTACTGCTGCTAGGTTTTGTTGTGGTTGTATTGTTATATAGTGGTTGTAATGCTCTATACATTTTAAATTGTTTAATTGTGTGCTGTTTGGTTTTAATTTTTGTGAACCGCCCAGAGAGCTTTGGTGATTGGGTGGTATAGAAATGAAATGAAATAAATAAAATAAATAAAATAAATACTTCCAGGTGGCCTGGCATGGGGGGTTGGAGAGAATGTCATCAGACTAGCAGGGGCTGCTTAACCAATGCGAGAGGCTTTCCACCGCCACAAAGCAAGTGGTCCCCCCCCCCATCCAGGCTCTACCCCCCTTTCTCCTTCCCATGAAGCTCCTGTTTTGTGAAGCTTCAGAGCTTCACATTAATTACTTACTTCCTCATAGCAACAAAGCAAACAGTAAAGAAATGCAGCATCAGTATTTAGGGTACAAGCCTCATTGACCACAATGGGAGTTACTTTTGAGGAGACACCTGCTTCCCCAACCTATGCCCAATTCTGCCGATTTTGTTTTTATTTGTTTCCCTCCCCTATCTCACTATCACACATTTGCCAGCAAGTCCTATAACCCCTATCTCACTATTGCGCAATTGTGCGATAGTGAGATAGGGGCTATAGAACTTGCTGGCAAATGTGAGAAAGTGAGACAGTGTGATAGGAGGTGTAGGTATTACTGGTATCTATCTATAAAAGTGCTATTTCACTTTAATACAATACTTAAAAAAAAAAAAATTAGAGGTTGCCCAGGGCACACCTATACTTTGTGGGGATGGCCACCAGAGTTTAGTGGTAGACAAGATGAAATAAATGCCATGAGGTGGCTGAGAACTCTGACAGCCAGCCCTAGGGATGGCGGAGAATTTCTCCCCGAAACTTCGGGGGGCCGAGCGCCAATGTGTTCGGCCCCCCGAACAAGTTTCGGGGAGAAATTCTCCGACCCCCCCGCCCCCCGCACCCCCCCCCCCGGGACGGGACTTACCTTTGCCGAATGTCCCTCCCGGCGGCGGGTCCGGCTGGCGGTTCGTCGAGTCTTCGTCAGGGGCAGGGGCGGCAGCCGATCTTTCGACCGGCTGCCGCCGCCGCCATTGCAATAAAAGAAAAAAAAAATGCCCTCATGATAGGCTACGTGACGATTAACATAGCCTATCACGGCTAGATTTGCAAAGTCAGCCGTGATAGGCTACGTCAATCGTCACGTAGCCTATCACGGGTGACTTAAAAAAAAAAAAGCGCGTACGGATAATGGCGGCCCCCATAGGGAGCCGCCATTCCCGTTCCTTATTTGGTCGCTGTAGTCTACGTAAAGATTTACGTAGACTACAGTGACCAAATAAGGAACGCGAATGGCGGCTCCCTATGGGGGCCGCCATTTGTGTACGCGCTTTTTTTTTTTAAGTCACCCGTGATAGGCTACGTGACGATTAACGTAGCCTGTCACGGCTGACTTTGCAGATCTAGCCGTGATAGGCTACGTTAATCGTCACGTAGCCTATCACGGGGGCGTTTTTTTTTAAAAAAAAAAACTTTTGAGTTCGCGGCCGGGCGAGGCGAGGTGCCTCCTCCCCGGCCTGAATTTCGGCCGGGCGAGGCGGGAAGCCTCCCCCCCGGCCTGAATTTCGGCCGGGCAAGGCGGGAAGCCTCCCCCCCGGCCTGAACTTCGCGGGGGGAGCAGCGAAGCGCCTCCCCCCCACCGCGAACAAGCTTCGAGGACAGGTAAGTGACTTTCGTCCACCCCTAGCCCTGACATGGCAGAAACATCAGGGAAACACAGGTGGGAAAAACATTGGGGAAACACCCCTTGACCAGGTTCAGTGAGGTCATGGCCAGGTGAAAGACACAGCCCTGGGCAGGGAAATCATGCCGGAGTAAATGCAGAGGGTGGTGCACAAGACAACAGAAGTGCAGACAGGCCGAATTAAGGAAAATAATCAGAGTAAAAGTAGTCTCAGAAGAACAGGATTTTTGGCACGAAATTCTGGGGTGGCTGCAAGATGGCCATGATGTCATGTGCCCCAAATGACCTCCAAATGCAGCAAATCACTCGTGGGACACCCCCCAGGTGAATCCTATCACAATGATTAACACAAGCCTAGAGCATGTGCCAGTTGGTGCTGCTATTCATTTGTGCTGCCACCACTTGCAGCTGCCCTGGCATAGCCAATCTCCTTGAGCCCAGCATTTGGAAGGGTGCGGGGCACCCGGCAATCCTGTGGTGGATGCTGGGTAAGAGACGGCGAGCCCTGCTGATCCCTCACACTCTGCTATCCAGATTTCAACTGAGAGTTACGCATTCTGTGCTCCTGTGAATTTCAGTAAATGTGCTAGGTTCTGGACAGCAGCCCGTCTTCCAGCAGAATAGAGCTAGGGTTTCCGTGGGGAATTTATTTATTTATTAATTACATTTCTATACCTCCCAATAGCCAAAGCTCCCTGGGCGGTTTACAAAGATTAAAACATTTAAAAATACAATATACAGATTTTAAAAGCCAGTTCCATAAAAAACACACGGACAGAACAATATACAAGAGCATATCTAAAACAACTTCAACAAACAATCTCAGAGCAGACAACCATAACCATACGTCATTCCAGGATCAACTGAAACTTATCATATGCTGCCAAATGCCTGGGAGAAGAGAAAGGTCTTAACCTGGCGCCAAAAAGATAACAATGTTCGTGTCAGGCGGGCCTTGTCAGGGAGATCATTTCATAATTTGGGGGCCACTACTGAGAAGGCCCTCTCCCTTGTCATTGTCTTCCAAGCTTCCCTTGGAGTAGGCAACTGGAGGAGGGCCTTAGATATTGAGCGTAGTGCACGGGTAGGTTCATCTTGGAAGAGGCAATCCGTCAGGTATTGTGGTCCCAAGCCATAAAAGGCTTCACAGGTGAAAACCAGCACCTTGAATCAGGCTCAGAAACATACAGGCAGCCAGTGCAGGTGGGCCAGAATCGGTCTTATATGTTCGGATCTTCTGGTCCCTGTTATCAACCTGGCTGCCACAGTTTGCATGAGCTGCAGCTTCTGAACCATCTAGGCTAGGGGAACCAAAAAATGGTGCCCTTACCTGTCTCCTGAGAAACCTGTACGAGGGTCAAGAAGGAACGGTAAGAACCAGATATGGAACAACCGATTGGTTCAAAATTGGGAAAGGAGTACGACAAGGCTGCATATTGTTGCCCTGCTTATTTAACTTATATGCAGAGTACATCATGAGAAACGCTGGGTTGGATGAATCACAGGTCGGAATTAAGACTGCCGGGAGAATTATCAACAACCTCCGATACGCAGATGATACCACCCTAATGGCGGAAAGTGAAGAGGATCTCAAGAGCCTCTTGTTGAGGGTGAAAGAGCAGAGTGCAAAAGCTGGTTTGAAACTCAACATTAAGAAAACTAAGATCATGGCATCTGGCCCCATCACTTCCTGGCATATAGAAGGGGAAGAAATGGAAGCAGTGACAGATTTTATTTTCTTGGGCTCCAAAATCACCGCAGACGGTGACTGTAGCCATGAAATTAAAAGACGCTTGCTCCTGGGGAGGAAAGCTATGGCAAACCTAGACAGCATAGTAAGAAGCAGAGACATCACCTTGCCGACAAAGGTCCGTCTAATCAAAGCTATGGTTTTCCCAGTAGTAATGTATGGCTGTGAGAGCTGGACTATAAGGAAGGCTGAGCGCCAAAGAACTGATGCTTTCGAACTGTGGTGCTGGAGAAGACTCTTACGAGTCCCCTGGACTGCAAGGAGGTCAAATCAGTCCATCCTAAAGGAAATCAAACCTGAGTGCTCATTGGAAGGACAGATACTGAAGCTGAAGCTCAAATATTTTGGCCACATAATGCAAAGAGAGAAGTCACTGGAAAAGACCTTGATGCTGGGAAAGACTGAAGGCAAAAGGAGAAGGGGACGGCAGAGGATGAGATGGCTAGATAGCATCACCGATGCAAGAATATGAACTTGAGCACGCTCCGGGAGAGAGCGCAGGACAGGAAGGCCTGGCGTGCTATGGTCCATGGGGTCATGAAGAGTCGGACATGACTGAACGACTGAACAACAACAAAAGCACACTTAAGTTAAATTCCTTCCTGGCATTTGTTGTTTTTCCTGAAGACAGAGAAGTAGTTTGCAGATATGTGTAGAGATATGTCCTGAGTGAGTATACCAACGTACATGCTTAAAGGCTAGCAACTGTTTTGGGTGTCCAATAAGCTCTCTGGTTCAAGTCTGTCTGAAGTTCTGATGAAGCAAGATTTTTTTTTTTTCCATTGATACGTTCTTCCCCTACCCCAAATTAATTTTATGGGTTAATATCAACCCAATTCATGGACTTTCCTAGTTTCCCAATGCTAGTCACAGTAATGTTAATTACATTTGGAGTGAACGTGACATGATCTATTTAAAGAGAGCAAAGATTCTCTAGTTTGCTTCAGCTTAGCTTATGTCGACTATTACGAACAGTTAAAATGATGAAGTATTCATTGCTGTTCCAAACTTCTCCTTTGAGGTATTCACAGGATATAAGATCTGTGATTCAGGAAGCAAGACACATGTTAATTCCTGTACAATTGAAAAATCAATATTAAAATCAGAACTTCACTGCTGCTGAGACTGTGCTGTGGTGATAGCAAAATATTGACTTACCACTCTCAGCCTGGAGCACAAAAAGGCAAGCATTTGAACTTTAATTAATACGTGCATAATGTAGTTGCAGCTCAACTTGACTGGTTTCCAAAGCATTTCTAAAAGCTTTGCTGAACAGCAACCTTGAGTTGAACTTTCGGGGAATATTAAATTAAGTTGCAAACTCCTTGTGGCCTGATCCTTGTCTTATCTTCTGTCTGTATTGCATCATGCCCTTTTACAGTAATATATAAGTAGCAATAACAGTGTAAGCAGAGATGTCGGCAGTGCCAGGAACAATATCAAGTGCCTTCAGAGGTGAGAAAGTCTTAAGAGGTTAGATGGCCAAATTAGTGAAGCTCAGTAATTTTATCCTCTGGACTGAATAGTCTTAAGGGGAGGTCTCTTTAGGATACCACGTGTAATATACCTTAATTCAAAACATGTTAAGCCATTGTTGCTATTTGGGGACCTCTCTGTTCTTCTGCTGAGTGGAACCCTTCCTGTGGGTATCCTGCTTTGCAGAGGATAGTCATCTATTTTGGAGAGCTGGCAGAGGACAGTCCTCTATTTGAATATGTCCTCTATTTGATGGACTGTCCAGTCTAAGTCTGGTTTAAAGTCAAGGCAGCATAAGGAAGAAGAGGAGAGGCCTTGAAGTCACCCATCAACATGTAGCATCCAGACAGCAAATTGAGCAGGCACACAGGTCACCCCATTAGCCTTCCCCACAATGGTGAGATGTATTATATTTCTATTTAAATAATATTTCTAATCTAAATTTACACATATACAG
Organism: Heloderma suspectum; assembly: GCF_057233095.1. Classification (NCBI taxonomy): domain Eukaryota; kingdom Metazoa; phylum Chordata; class Lepidosauria; order Squamata; family Helodermatidae; genus Heloderma; species Heloderma suspectum. The sequence continues at coordinate 70,647,674 of NC_139460.1, read as the reverse complement.
AAATTGGTGCCCTCTTTTCTAGTGATGTATTTCCTCTTTTGGGCAATGTGTAAGTGACCATCCTAAACCCTAGACTGCTATCCCAAAGTCTTGCCCCCTCTGATGTGCCTCCATTTTCCTCTATAACCCTTCATTATGAATTTAAAATATAACTGTTTTCCCTACCCCATTACGTTCTCAAGGTCCACAAGCTCCAGTCAGTAGCAATGCATTTATTACAGGAAGTTGGATGGGGCCTAGTCTTCCTATCTTTGTGAAGCCCTCCCACTAGCTACTGTTTTTCAAAGCCTACAAGGAGGCCATGATTTGGCTACAATTGGAGTCAGGACTTGTGGATCTCAATAAGGGATCTCTCCTTCCCCCCACCATCCAAACAGTGGCTAACTGGGATTATATACACTGCAAACCATGGCAGAAGCCTGGCCCTATCATAAGACAGGGTGAACTGGACACCTTAGGGAGCAGGTGTTGCAGGTAATGGTGGAGAAACACAATGAGATGCTAGAGGACAGAGCAGTGTGTGCCACATGGCCTTCTCTGTACCTCCTAAACTAGCTTGCTGCCTTCAGGTATAGTTGTGGATGCTGTCAGTGTCAAAGTAAGATTCAGTCCAATCAGTTCATGGTATTGTGGGGAGCGGGTGGATGACCATATTGTCCTTTGCTTTAGGCAGCAAAATAGTCTTGTGATGGCCCTGTCTTTATATTTTTAATACAAAACTGCCACCCTCTCAACCATTCTTTATAACCAGAATTTCTGGAAAACAGATCACAAACGCATTTTACTAATTTTGCAAAGGTTTGGGGGAGCGTTCTTTCTTGTAGCTTGCTTGTTTCCTCTAGTGAGAAGGCAGTAGTGGCGGTGGCAGAGAGGGACACATGCGGGGGCACAAACAGCCATGGAGGACCATATGTGGCCCATCATGCCTGCTGTAGTACAGCAATAGGGGGAAAAGTCATATAGGTTCCTCTGCGATAGCCACCAGAGCTAGCTTTCCATAGGCTTGTTGGGTCGAGATTAAGGTCCATGTCTTTAAACTTAACAGAGTCTTCTTTCATTGGTAAGAGGTAAGGCCCAAACTAACAGAGCAATAAATAGAAGGAATGATGCTGAAGCTGATAAGTACAATGTTTAAAGTACAATGTTTAAGTACAATGTTTAAAGAGAATAAGTCTTGCTGATGAAATCATTTTTTCTTTATTCTGATATGTTGTTAAAGCTATAGTTGCCCTAATCATTACATTTGATTCTGAAAGTGGTTTTCAGTATATCTAATTTCATTTTCATTTGTATTGTTTTTTACCCAAATGTGTAACAGATCTTTGTTTGATGAGCTGCATATTAGTATTACACAGGAAGACAAGCAAAGACATCCATACTTTTAACATATTTCATTTTAATAAAAGATAAGCTAGAAAATGTCCTACTGCTAAAGGATAGTTCCTCACCCTGCCCTTTCCTAATACCATTTAAAGGCTGCCAAAATACATATAAAACAAGCAGAAAGCCCAAATATATTGAAATGTAACATTTAATTTAAAAACAAATCCTGGCTAGTAACAATTTCTGAACTCAGTAAGTGTTAATACTGTGGGGAAATGTTTTCCATTTCGGCATCTCTCAACTGTGCTTCAGACACTGTACTTCTACAAGACATTAATGCGGACATTGCATGAAGATGTCTGCTGTCACTACACCAGATGATTGATAAAAATGATTTGGGATGCAGACAGCCATTGTACAGTGCAAAAAAAGTAGGAAGGGCAGGACCTCCTTTAGACTGACCTTTAACTGATAAATTGATGATGTCCTCATTAACAGCAACCCTGCTGCTTGCCCTCAATAAAAGATAATGTCCCGCTGTTAACACTATTCCCATTTCTGTGATTTAATGCTACTATTACAGTACAGATACTATTTAAATGGATTAAGGTTTAAATTAAGATAAAATATTATTGTGGCCAGCAGTGTTTGTCTCCAAAGCCAGTGGTATCTTTCCACTGTATACATTCAGTAATAGGGAAGGTACAGTGACATCCATCAGGTGACAGGAACAGTGGAACTCTAGCAATGTGTGGTGTGCACACAGTAATCAAGCAGTTTTACTCTTGAAATATAAAATGGAATGAGATGTTAGGTTTGGGCTGCTTACTGTAGCATAAAGTAAGTAGTACTGTCTTGGTCTCAGTGAAAAAACAATCTGGTAATTTGAATGATATGATATTATCACATGATATGATATGACCTTCTATGATATTATTACAGGTCAGCACACTTATAAGGGCCAGTCAAAGAAAGATTAACCTGACCCGCTTGTATAACTTCTTTCTTGATGTTGCTGTGGGTGTTTAGAAAGAAGAAAGGGTACCGCAGGGCAGTAAGCGAAGCCAAGGCAGCAACCCATTGGACAGAAAAGGGAAACTGAGGCAAATCAACTATGAGATCATGCCTGCAGCACACAGGGTTGGATAGGCAGGTACCTGCACAGGAAGGAACACACAAAAGCAGTCTTATAAATTCACAGCAGCAGAAACCCATTGCACAGAAAATGGACACTGAGGCCAATTCACTTTAAGATCATGCCTGTGAAGTATGCTGAAAAACAGAAAAAAGGAAAAATGGAGGGGGGGAGGAAAATAGCAAGGGGTTGGAGGCATTTGGGACTACCCACATATACTCCATGATTGCTCCTAGCACACCAGTTTAAAGAAATCAGGGGAAAGTAGAGAGGGAAAATGGAAAACCGAAAGGGAAAACATAAAAAATGTGGGGGGAGTGGGGAGGGAAATTGCAAAGGCTTGGTAGCTCCAGGGAAACCACTATGCACATGCTGCATTACACAACTAGGCCTCTAGGTTAAAGAGAAAGTTTAAAATCTAAAAAAGAAAGAAAAAAATTGCAAAAGGCTCTGTGAGTCTCCCATTCCCAAACACCAATTTCTACACACACACACACACACACACACACTTTATTTATTTATTTAAAGTATTTTTATCTTACTGCTCAACCAAAAAAGCCCTGCTTGCAGGCTTGCAATCTAAAAGGACATGATACCCAAGGCAAAAGGGATGAGGAGGGAAAAGGAAAAACAAAATAGACTGTCAACAGGGCTGGTGGAGTGGGCTGCTTCCTCTCTCATCTCTCGGGGTAGGCTGACTGGAGCAGGCCCTGATGTTTCCTTTGCCTGCAGCTGCCTCCGTCGCTCCTTCTTTTTCACAATGCAGTTAAATGTCCTGTGGAAGGATGGAGGGAGCCAAGTGGAGCAGGTCCTGACTCTCCCTTTTCCTGCTCCAGTCTCCAAGAATTTAAACTCATAAAGGAGGCATCCTACTTGCTGGTGGCAGCTGCTTCTGCTCCTTTACCTCCAGCCTCTCTCAAGGGCCCAGCAGACACTGGAAGAATAAAAACCACCACCACGACCACCACCAAGTACACTGATTGGCTGTGAGTGACCTGAAGGGCTGGGTTGTTCACAGATGCCCAGGTCCCAATTGGCACTGGGGAAACCAATCAGGATCATATTTGGAAATGTGGCAGAATGTCCAAGAGGACCAATCTGTCTGCCTGATGCCTTGGGAAATTCATTAACAATTGAGATTGCCTTAGCCAGCAGAGAAGGGAAAAGAGAGGACACAGAGAGCAGGTAGGCAGTAGGCACACTCAGAACCACCAGGCAACCCAGCCCCACTGCAGCCACTGCCAGCAGCAATAATGAAAGTTGGGAGGAGACTGCACAGTAAGTTCATGACTTGCTCTCTAGGGAATGGTAGCAGGGTGCCACATCCCTTGTCCTTAATGAGAAATCACCTCTGGGCACACTTCTCTTGCCTACTCCATACTGCTAACCCACTGAATAGCAAACTAGATGGGCATTTATGCCTGCTTTTTTTCAGTCACATCTGCCAGGAATTGCAGGCAGGTGGGAAAGTAAGGGATAATACCACACTGAGCACGCTGATGCACCTGGTGGATGAAGGAATGGTTGCCCAGCTTACCCCTCATTGCCATCCACTTTGAGGGGATGTCAGAAGAGAACTGTCTGTGGACTTGAGTGGCTTTTGCCTACTGGTTGCTAACTGGCAAAGGTGGGTTTGAGCAGTGATGGGTCCCCTTGGCTTACCTTCTGATGAGCAAGCTATGTTAAACAGATCAGAAACCTGCTGGATCTCAACTTGAGCCAGGGTGATTTTGCCCATTTAGGAGGTAAGGGAGTTTATCCCATTTGTCTCATCAATGTATCGCCTACCCTCATTGTGCTTTGAGTTCTGAGCAAACTGCTGCATGCTGCAGATCCTTATGTGATTAATAAAGTTGTGGCCCTTAAACTCATAGCTGTGTCTCATGACTTCATTCTGGGGAAGAGCGCAGGGAGACCGAGATTTCTCACTCTGCCATGGTGTCATAAAAGTGTCAAAATCATATCAGAATAAAAAATAATAACTTATTTCACTGTTTTGTATCTGACTTAATGAAATTTATTCCATGAGCTCAATTATCATTTACACACCAATGACTTCCTTCCGACCATATGTAACAATAGGAGGCTATTTTTTATTTTGCTACTTCCACAGGAGAAAACATGTTTTCTTTATATTAATAGTATAGCTGCTCAGTCAATAATATGTATTAATTCCATTCCATTCTTCATTCAGTAAGTGAAACTAATGATAGAATAGATTTTAAATCCATACTTGCTTTGCAAGGGATTAGTGTGCAGCATAATCTGGGGTCATAAAAATTATATACTAGGGTGGACATGTGTCCTAGTAGCTAAGACAGTTCCCTATTTGAATGGCTCTCAATCCTCTTTCTGAAGGCATCCTCTGTATGGAGAGCTGTCCAGTCCAAAGACTTTGAAGCTGCACATCAACAGTTTGCATCTGGACAGCAGATTGAGCAGCCATATAGGTTACAGTCTTTGTCTTTCCTACTATGGTAAGATCTATTCAAAGTATAGTCATTATTTTTAAATTTGCATCTATACATATAAATTAGCATATGCAAATGTATGCATATCTTTGTGCTCTTTGGGGTGACGGGCCTCTTCTTCTTTGGTGATGTATAACTGGCCACACTACTATGCAGGAATACCAGAGGTATGAGTACATTTGGACCAATTTTGTGGGTCATAACTTATAAGTATTCTTTTGGTTTCCTTAATTATGTAGAAAATCCTGATGTAGAATTCACAAGGTTCATATTTTAATAAAACTGTTTTTAATAATATTAAAAAGCCATACACAATCATATATGCTTGTAGAAATGTCCACACCTTGCCTAAAGAAACCTCCGAAGGGAAACTCCATTATTTCACATTGGTCTAATGATAGCTTGCCAGGCTTAAATTAATGACTTCCTTGCGGGGGAAAGTAATAACATTTTCTCTGATTAACCAACTGGCTGGAGGACTCAGCTATAGTTCTGTTCAAATTCATCGGCAAAACCATTTTTTCTTGACTTGGAGATTTTTGAGTCAGAGAGCCAAGGGGGAAAGATGGCAATTGCTGGTGTTCTGTAGGCTTCTGTAATTAACTATGATCACAAAATGGATTTGCTCTCATAAGATTTAGCAAAATATAAAAGTCAGTGATATGTTATAAATCTTCAAGCTTCAGGATAGTATCTTCACTCTACTAGAATAAGTAAGAATTTAGAATTGAATGCCTTGACTCTAATACAGGAAGGTTCTGTTGGTTTATGCAAGAAAATATAAACTCTGCAACTTTGACAAAAGCAGCATATACAGTCAGGGCCAGAAATATTGGAACAAGGATAACTGTTTTGGCAGTTGGCCTCTGTACGCCACCACATTGAAGTTGAAAGGAAACACACCCAGATGGGAGTGAAGTCAGGACTTTCAGCTGTAATTCAAGGGGTTTGACAAAAGTGGGGCACTAACCATTCAAGAAGTACAGCCAGTGGCATACACACACACACATCGTTGGTGGCTCATAAGTCATGGAACAAACCAACATCATTTCAAACTTAAGGATCACCTGTAATACCTGGATGAAAATCCTTTGCGGTCAATGACTGCCTGAAGTCTGGAACTCATGGACATGACCAAATGCTGAGTTTCCTCCCTCGACTCGAGATGCTTTGCCAGGCCTTTACTGCAGCTGCTTTCAGCTGCTGCTTGTTTGTGGGTCTTTCTGCCTTCAGTCTTGTCTTCAGTAAGTGAAAAGCATGCTCTATTGGGTTGAGATCAGGTGACTGACTTGGACATTGAAGAACATCCCACTTCTTTGCCTTGAGAAACTCTTGGGTAGCTTTTGCTGTATGTTTTGAGTCATTATCCATCTGCAATATGAAGCGGCATCCTATCAGTTTGACAGCATTCAGCTGAATCTGAGCAGAAAGTATAGCCCAATACACTTCAGAATGCATCCTGCTGCTTTTATCAGCAGTCAAGTCATCAATAAACACCAGTGACCCGGTTCCCTTGGCAGCCATAAATGCCCATGCCATAACACTGCCTCCACCATGTTTGACAGATGATGTGGTATGCTTTGGATCATGAGCTGTTCCTTTCTTTCTCCATACTTTTCTCTTCCCATCATTCTGGTACAAGTTAATCTTGGTTTCATCAGTCCAACGAATCTTATTCCAGAACTGAGCAGGCTTTTTTAGGTGTTTGCTGGCAAAGGCTAATCTGGCCTGTCTGTTCTTGAGCGTTACCAGTGGTTTGCGCCTTGTTGTGAAGCCTCTGTATTTACATTCATAAAGCTGTCTCTTGACTGTAGATGTTGGCAGTGACATGCCTACCTCCTCAAGAGTATTCTTGACCTGGCTAGATGTTGTGAAAGGGTTCCTCTTCACCACGAGCAGAATGCTGCAGTCATCTACTTTAGTTGTCTTCCGTGGTCTGCCAGGCCTTTTGCTGTTGGTGAGCTTGCCAGTTATTTCCTTCTTTTTCAGGATGTTCCACACTGTTGTGTTGGCCACTCCCACTGTTTTTGCAATCTCTCTGATGGGTTTATTTTGTTTCCTCAGCCTAATGATGGCCTCCTTCACTCACATGGGTCTCATGTTGGAAGTTCCAGTGAACAGCTACCAAATGCAAATGTAACACTCAGAACCACCTCCAGGCCTTTTATCTGCTTGATTGGTCATGGGGTACCCAGGAAACAGGCCACACCTGGCCATGCAGCAGCTTGTCAGCCATTCGTTCCATTACCTATGAGCCACCAATGATGGGTGTGTGTGTATGCCACTGGCTGTCCTTCCTGAATGGTTAGTGCCCCACTTTTGTCAAACTCCTTGAATTACAGCTGAAAGTCCTGACTTCACTCCCATCTGGGTGTGTTTCCTTTCAACTTCAATGTGGTGGCGTACAGAGGCCAACTGCCAAAACAGTTATCCTTGTTCCAATATTTCTGCCCCTGACTGTATATCTTTTACTGTAGCAGCCATATCGGGGGTCAGACTAAGTAGCCTCATGCAGTCTCATGCTTCATGTTCTTGCTGAGCTCTTTCTCCCTTGAATATATTGTTGTAAGCTGACGAGACACAGGAATTCCTTATCTTGTCAAAGGTCATACAACTGTATATCTTGTTCTCTGCTGTTCTCTTCTGTTCTCTCCTTATCATGGCTACCCTATAACCCAGTTCTCGTATTATAAACAATAGTGCTAAGAGAAGAAATGTTGAGGATTGCAACCCCATGCGGGAGGGGGAGGAGGAGCCGTTTCATATGTGTCACAATGTCTATAAAACCAATGTGCTAATGTAAATCGGGGCTTCTGGCTCTTTGGAAATGATTCCAGCCTTAAGCCCGCGCGTTAAATAAAGAATCTCTTTTTCCTTCACTCCGTGGTCTCTCTGACTCTGGGTTCTGCAACATAAATGGTGCCGTGACTCGGATGTGGCAGGCTCTGAGCCAGACAGGTGGCATTTGCCTGCTCTTGATCACCGCACCAGGAGGACGAGCTCGGCGCATGCCTCCCTTTCTTGGCGCCACCAACCTTTTTGTCGAGTGAATGGGAGAAAGCCTGCACCGGGATCGCCCAAACGGCAGCGAGCGGCAAGAGAACCTTGGGAAGCGGAGGAAGGAACTTGAGCCCTGCCTGTATCGCAGCTGCAATTGAGTTGAAACCCACATTGGAAGCCTTCAGGAGAAAGGCAAGTATATGGGAAAAAGAGGGCCCCGCCTTTAGGGAGAAAGGCCACTGGGCAGAAAAAAAGAGGGCCCCGCCTTATGAAGAAGGTCAGTGTTGGTGGTATACGTATACAAAAGAACCTACTCCTTGCGAGTAGAAGGGGGGCCTGATCACACCCCTGAGTGGGCGCCAGTACCCAGCACGCCAGTACTCAGTAGGAAGCTGAGGAAGCTGGGGAAGCCGTTTTCCGCTCTGGTAAAAAGTGGGAAAAGTGGGTGGCAGGGACATATGGATGCAGTGGAGAGAATGATTGTGTGAGTGGCTACTGCGGTTTCTGAAGCATACCGTTGACCATCCGGGTGCCCAGGCCAGTAGCAAAGTGCGTGGTGTGAAAAATCCTCTTGTGTCGGCCAGTGAGACCCCTTACTCACTGACCAATTCCCATTCCCTAATTGTGTCTGTCTTCAATTTAGGAGGGAGGCTATGGGTGGTGGGGGAAGCAAACCTTGCACCCCCTTGAGATGTATGTCAAACAAAGAAGGAAAAAGGTTTTTTTTTAAAAAAGATTCAGAATAGAAAGAGAAAACAGCAAAAAGCTCAAGGTCGAGCTGAGAGTAAAAAAAGAAAAAAGATCTGAGGCTGTTAATTAAAAAAATGTTGCAGGACAGTCTGGCTTTTAACAAAGCGTGGGAGCATGAGAGTGTAAGGCCGAAGAAGTAGCTGTTAGCCTAGCGCGCCGAGAGAGGGGGGGCAGGAAAATTGCCCACAACGTTCTGAGTTGTACAACATCATCACCTCGCCTAATTGAGATAAAATCCCTAAGAAATGGAAACTGAAAATGAAGACCCAGAAGATGAAGGCAAAATAGAAAATAAAGGTGAAGAATCAGCCCCCAGAGCACAGGCTAGACCCCTCTTCGAGTGAAAAGTGTGCCATAAGACTGGCCCAAAGCAGAATGAAGCGGAAAGACCACGTTGAAGATCTCTGTCAAGGTAACCGTGTTTAGCTTTGAACTGTGTTAAAATTGCATAGAGCCTGTAGCTACTGACCATCAGCTATATGATTTCTGAAGAGCGTAACCATTAAGCTTTTGCCGTGGGATTCCCTGCAATAAAGAAATCTCACTGATTTGAGTGTCCAGTGTTACACTGCCTAAGTGTGTGTGCTAAAGAGACCGAGAAACCAGACAGCATGTTCCTGGCCAAGCCAAAATCACGCTACTACCATGCTCCTGAAAGCTGCAATAAACTGTGTAAGCTGAAAGACCCAACCTGATTGAGAAGAAAAGAAAATATTGGAGCAACTGTCTTAAAAAACAATGAGATCTGTGTAGCTGGCTGGCTGACGCTGTCAGTGATGTTACAACTTTAAATTAAGACTGTTTTCCTGTTTGAGACCCCAGCGAAAAAAGCTGACCCGAGTTATTTGTTGCCCGTGCCAAAGCAAGAATTTGGCTGCCCTGTACCTCATCATGTCCTGTTTTAAGCTTGGGATTTACAAATACAGACAAACTGAGAAGCTTGCCTTTGAAGTCCTGCAAATCACCCCACCGCCTCCCCGAAGATTAATGGCTGCCTGAAAAATGCAAGTATAAGGCGATGCCCATCACCCCCCAGCGTCCTGAGTTTCGGCACTCAGTGTTTCAGTGCTTTCGTGTACCAGGTTAGAAGAAAAAAAAAAAAAGACTAAGTTTTTAAAATGTCTGTGAGAGAACCTGACAGAAGTAAAATAAAATTTACAGAGGAGTTGCCCAAGTTAAAGTGTCATAGCTAGAGAGCTGAGCTGTGCCGCTGTTTAGACAGAGGCCTTGCTAAAAAGTTAAAGGCCCTTGTCTGTCAGAAGGGGTGTAGGGCCACACTTTCCCTTTTTAAACTGATGCAAAAGTGGAGAGCCTTTGCTGGAAACATCGCATCTTCATTGCCCAGAGCCTTCACTGTTTGCCTCCATCATCATCTGAGCTTTTTAGAGACACTCTGCACATGAACTAAAATTTTAAATTGTCAAAAACTTGCCATGGACAGTGCTGTGAAGCTTTTGATAAACTTGAACTCTCATCGCTGTGGACCGTGTGTCTGTGTTTGTAGTCAGCTCAGTGTACAGCAGGCTAAGTTTGATCTATAACTTTTAGATTTCCTTCTGCTAGAACTCATGCAGCATAGAGTTGCCGATGCAAAAATGGTGACCTAGAACTCTTTGCGTGTGTGGGTATGCCCGTCCCTTAATTTTAATGGGGCCTGAGCTTTCAGCCAGAAGAGCAGTATGATTGCTGGATCTGCTCCATCATGCCTTACCATGCAAAAAGTGTTTTCCATTCATTGTGTTAAATTGCAGAAAAAGTTTGTTGTGTATATTTTATGATTTCTTAAATATCATAAAATATATGTGATATTTACAGATTAGTGTTAGTTGCAACTCCAAATGATACTAAGTGTGGTTCCCAATAGATGACAAGGAGAAAAGACAAAAGCAAGTAGAAAAGAAGGAATAGAGAAAGTAGAAGACAGATAGAGAGGGGAAAAAAAAAAGAAGAAAAAAAAGGCAAGAGGCAAAGAAAAAACATTTGTAGAAAAGAAGCGTGGCCATAGTTGCCCCCAGGGTAAATTAAAAGCAGCTGATTGTGCCTAGAGCTTATTACCTGGGGTAAAGTAGCCACAATAATGTAATAGTTCTTTAAGATAAAGAAAATCTAACTAGAAGGAGAAGAAGAACCTATCCCAAATGTGTGTCATTGGGACTAGTGTAAGGCAGAAAGGTTTAAGTAAGTGAGTTTAACTTGAAAAAAATAAAGAGACAAGGCTGGTGCATGGATCAGAAAGTTTTATATAAAAAGTTTGAAACATGATCTGCAATACAGGCAGATCAGCAAAGAAAAAGAAAGCAAAAGAAAGAGAAAAAAATTGTCTTCCCATACTAATGAATAAAAGTGTTATCAAGCACTTTGGAAAGCGAAGTTGTTTACAGGAAGCTGTGCCTGAGAACCAAACACTTCTAGCCTATGCTGAAAATGCTTGCTAGTGTTGTGCTGCCTCATGGGTAACATGTATGGTATAAATAACCCATTTAGCCCAATAGCTCGTGGTTCAGAGAAGCTGTCTGATCCAACCATTAAGTACGCCTGTGTGCTGTAAGTTACCCAATAAAGTCTCCTTGTAAATAAATCCCCCCCTCGCTGGAATCCCAAAACACAAGTGGGGCTGGAGCGCCTCACCCAGTATCAAACCCTGCTGTTAAAAGCCATGAAAGCAGGTATGAAGAAGTCAGTTAATATGACCAAAGTGTCTAAAGTGCTGCAAGGTGCCAACGAGGCCCCAGAGCGTACTTGGAGCGTCTTTCAAATGCCTATCGCCAGTATACCTCCCTCAACCCAGAGGCCCAAGAAGACATGGATGAAAGAAGAAAAGAAGAAGACCCGGCAGAGGCAGAAAATTCTTAAAAAAGAACCAGTGTGCCCAGTGTGGACAAGATGGACATTAGAAGCATGAATGCCCAAATAAAATAAATCAAATACACAAAGGAAAAAACCAAAGGGGCCAGAATGGGCAAAAAGGGAGACAGCTTGAGAAGGGCCGTGACATTGACTGTGAGGGGCCGTGACATTGACTTCATAATTGACACTGGAGCAGCATCAAAAGCAAGCAAACGTTAGCCTTAAACAAGAAGTTCAAACACTGAGCAAAGTTCTTCAAGCCCAGCGTCGCTTTGTCTTAGAAAATAAGCCATTCCCATCACAGAAGTTCATCCTTTCCAACCAAGAGTTAAAGTATGAGTTAAAGAGGGAAAAATAACCCTTTGACTCCCAGATGGAGAGGACTGAAAACTGTCATACTTTCCATCCCCGCAGCTATGAAAGCAGCTGGAGTTAAACCCTGGATACATTGGACACGAGTCAAGAGAGCGAGAGGGGGAGAATAGACTGTAAACAGAAATCCTGAAAATCCTTTAAAAATCATTCTGAAAAAGCAGTAAGAAGACTCAGGCTAGACCTTACTGTGGACATACCGGGAGACTGTCCCCCTGCGTACGGTCAGACCTGCAACTGGAGAATTGAAGAAGGGGACTAGACCCTACTGCAGCTTGCCAGGTGAATAGCTGCCCAGCGTACGGTCAGATCCCAAAGAAGATCAAACATGTGTGTTGTAGTGTTAGTAGTGTTGCATTGTGTCTCCTTAATAAGGTGCAAAAAGGGGGGCCAGCCCCTGAAAGAGAAAGTTTGTCCCAGGGATTTGCTGATAATTACTGGCTTCACCTGGCTAACATCACGAGCATAAAACATTTTTGTTTGCCAAGAGGTATACCTGCAAACAGGCTTATTAGCTCTTGCCTAATACCTGTCTGTAGACATCCTGGGAAAATTCAAAAAGATACCATGTTAAGAGTTTATAGTGTAAGTTTAACTTATTCCCAAAATGCTAATTGGGGCGTAGTTGCAAAGATCCTACCCCCTACAGAGTTCACTCTACGCACCCCCATTGTTGCTACATGTGCACGAATGCTTAATTGTCAAAATTTTTTCCAGAAAATATAAAGCTATCCCTGGCCCCCTTCCACTGTAATAAAATTCAAAACATATCTTTTAATGATGCCCACATACTTTTGCCTCATGGATGGTTTTAGACATGTAGTTCCCGCACTTGGTCATTCATTCCTGCCAACTTGTCTAATAACCACCCATGTTGCCTCAGCCGCCAATTGAACTGGTGCCAATTCTTCCCCTGTAGCCCGAGAAAATCCGTCAATGGCAGCCTCGAGCACTCCAACTAACTAAAAATTGTAATAGTCATGTGCAGTTATATTCTGACTCAGAAAAATTGGCCTTAGCAATGTCACTGGTTAAAGTTCCAGGTTTAGCCTTGGCTGATGGTCTGGAAATCAACCGGTTAGCTTGCAGCTTAGCCAAAAGCATAAATGCCACCTCAGGAGCATTGTCATTGTTAAATAAAAAGCTGCGTGATCTAAAAGGTGCAGTTCTAGAAAACAGAGCTGGTATAGATTACCTCTTCCTTCTTCATCATTTAAGTTGTGAGACACACCAAAAGCTCTGTTGTTTTAACTTAACTGATAATGGCAATGCTGTAGATAAACAAATCAACAAGCTGCACAATATAGTAGCTTACAAAACAATAAGACAAAACAATTAGCTAAATTAGTTAACCCCTTGGCTTCCAGATCTTAGCTGGCTTGAAAGCATTGTTCATCCTAATTCTACCAGTGTTGTTCATAAAGATACTGTTATGTCTCTGCGTTCCTTGTCTTATAAGCTGTTTAACCAATCTGTTTTATGTCTCAGCTAGTAAAACTGCTGCCCTCTACGCTCTAATAGCCCAACAAAAGGCTAAGTAATATGTATGTCACAAAAAGCTTTGTATAGTTATCAGAAATGCTATAATTGTAATGAAATTATGCATTTAAGGGGGGAATGTAGCAGCCATATCGGGGGTCAGACTAAGTAGCCTCATGCAGTCTCATGCTTCATGTTCTTGCTGAGCTCTTTCTCCCTTGAATATATTGTTGTAAGCTGACGAGACACAGGAATTCCTTATCTTGTCAAAGGTCATACAACTGTATATCTTGTTCTCTGCTGCTCTCTTCTGTTCTCTCCTTATCATGGCTACCCTATAACCCAGTTCTCGTATTATAAACAATAGTGCTAAGAGAAGAAATGTTGAGGATTGCAACCCCATGCGGGAGGGGGAGGAGGAGCCGTTTCATATGTGTCACAATGTCTATAAAACCAATGTGCTAATGTAAATCGGGGCTTCTGGCTCTTTGGAAATGATTCCAGCCTTAAGCCCGCGCGTTAAATAAAGAATCTCTTTTTCCTTCACTCCGTGGTCTCTCTGACTCTGGGTTCTGCAACATTACTAGCATAGCAGACCAGTGACAATCTTACACTCAAAAATTGGGATTGGTGTGCAGTGCAGATAAATCACAAGGGAAGAGGGCCAGTATGAAACTAATGTCTTTATTTAAGGATTTATATACTGCTTACCAGATCAGAAGATATCGCTAAGCAGTTTACAGAAATGTAAATTAAAATATATAGTAGGAAATACAAAAAACACATCAGTTAAAGTGTTTAAAATGTTTAACTAAAGTTTAAAGCACAGTCATTAAAAAGCAGACTAACTGGGCAGCACTATCATTCATGGAAGTCTTGGATGAAGAGATGGGTCTTTAACAAGTGCCTAAAACTTACCACAATCAGCACCTTCTCAATATTGGTGGAAGAGCATTCCATAAGGTGGGTCTCACCATGGAGGAGGCCCACTTCCAGGTTTCCACCAGATGGAAATCTGTAGGGTTACAGTACAACCAGCAAGGCATCCTCTGCTGATCTTAATGTTTGCACAGGTTTATATTGGGGAAGGTGATCTTCCAGGTAACCTGGTAGCAAGTTATTTGTTCATAGTTGTCTATATCACCATAATCCTATTAAAAGGAACTGAACAAAAAAATACTGAATATTTTCTAGAAAGGGAGCATATAAATTTGATAAGAAATAATAAAAACAGGGGACAGGATTTAGTGTAAGTTCAAATATGCCATTGTTACTGTTTTTGCTGTTGTTGTAGGTTTTATTGTTGGCTTTTATTGTTGTTTTTATCACTATTTAATGGTGTTTATGTTTTTATTGCTTTTAATATTTTAACTGTTTTTATGTATTTTATTGCTATGAGCCTCTCCCCGAAACTTCGGGGGGCCGAGCGCCAACGTGTTCGGCCCCCCGAACAAGTTTCGGGGAGAAATCCTCTGCACCCCCCCCCCGGGACGGGACTTACCGTCGCCGAATGTCCCTCCCGGCGGCGGGTCCGGCCGGCGGTTCGGCGGGTGTTCGAGTGGGGCGGGAGCGACAGCCGGTCTTTCGACCGGCTGCCGCCGCCGCCATTCCAATAAAAGAAAACAAAAACGCCCCTGTGATAGGCTACTTTGCAGATCTAGCCATGATAGGCTACGTTAATCGTCACGTAGCCTATCACGGGGGCGTTGTTTCTTTTTTTTTTAAACAATGGCGTTTGCGGCCGGGCGAGGCGGGAAGCCTCCTCCCCGGCCTGAATTTCGGCTGGGCGAGGCGGGAAGCCTCCCCCCCTGGCCTGAACTTCGCGGGGGGAGCCGCGAAGCGCCTCTCCCCCACCGTGAACAAGCTTCGATGAAAGGTAAGTGCCTTTCGTCCACCCCTATGAGCCACCTTCGGAGGGCTTCTCCTCTGAAAGGCGCCCAAGATATTTTTAAAAAATAAATAAGTGTGGGGCTGGAACCTAGATTACCAGTTTTCTACATAAGGATGTGTGGGATCATGATTTGCCAAGGGAAGTAGTGGGCAGGTACATATGAAGCTGCCTTATACTGAATCAGACCATGGGTCCATCTAGCCCACTATTGTCAACACTGACTGGTAGCAGCAGCTCTCCAGGGTTTCAGGCAGGAGTTTTTCCAGCCCTGCCTGGAGATGCTGGGGATCCAACTCAGAAGCGAAAGTGAAGCAGAGATCACTATCCCTAATCTCTGCTGTAGGTTTCTTTGAAGTGCAGAACAACCCCCATTCAGAAGAATCACCGGCTCAGTCTCTCTATGGCTGAAAACACACACTACTTGGCAGGCAGGCTGGAAGAGGTTTTTTTTTTTATCTGCTTTTGTTTATTTCTAGCACACACTAAATGAGTATTTTGAATGTATCTTGAATGAACATGGTCAGTGCCTATCCCAGAAGAGCCACTGATTTTTGAAAGCAGTTGGTGCCTAGCCTAGAAGGGCCACTGATTTTTGAATGCTGGAAACCTCCACCTGGTGGACCTATACTTCCCCCACCCCATCTCCTCAGTGGTGGCCTGCCTAAGCATCTTGGGGGTGAGAGACAGAGAGCTTGCAGGAGTTCTGGAGCCCATACCAGCCTTATGCTTGCCTCAGCTGCTGGGATGTGGGGGCCTCTTCCCTGAGCAAGACCAATTGGTTCTGCCTCCTTAAGGGCAGGAGCAGATGCTGGTGCTGTAGTGCCCTGCCTGTTTTCCCCTGCTCAGATATGCCTTGCAGTGGCGGGACACAGCAGTGCTGGGATCCACTCCCACCTCAAAGTGGTCCCACACAATGCTGCCCTGACGTTTCAGGGGAGGAGAAGATGCAGACTGCCTGCCTTGACTCAGGGGGAGGGGGCACCACACGAGTGGGGGAACAATGGAAGAGGGGTCAGGTGCTGGAGCCTCTGCCTGCTGCTGCTCCTCCAACACACCCTGGAGGATCTCCTCCTCTTCGCCCTCCACCAAGCTGAGGGTGTCAGACACCTCTGAACTAACGTCCACCAGCGGGCTCCCCTCTTCCACTACAGAAGGAGATCCTGCTCCGCCTTGCGCAAGAGTGTGACTGCTGCACCTGCCCACACCAGCCTCCTTGAACAGTGACCTCCTAGCACTGCAACTGACCTCCACGCTCTGCTACCCTACTGCACTGGGACGCACTATCTGGACTAGGGGACGGACAACTAGCCTAACGGTGCTTCTACTGACAGCAGCACCTTACCCACCTCTGCCCCTGCCAACACCCCGAAGATGCCTCATATTGAGCTGGATTGCTTTGCCACACAGTGGACTGTTATTGGAATAAGAAGGTAATTAATATAAATACTATGTGTCTTGTGATTTTTCAACACTGCCTTGAAACTGGAACGTATAGTGTTGGTGCAACAACAGCCTAGCACACATACACACATGGAGACAGACACACAAGAGATAAAGAAAAGCAGAACTACCTAAGCAAATGATGAGTGTCTTTAATTTATTGTTTTATATTTCATGTTCTTTTAAGGAAGGCAGGATAACTTTTTGCTGTGCGCTTTTTGGTTTTAATTTCTTTGAACCATCCAGAGAGCTTTGGCTATTGGGTGGTATAGAAATTAAATAAACAAACAAACAAACAAACAAACTTACTTCAAGAAATACAGGGCGGCAGCTCAGGCAATTAGATAACAGCCAAATCAAATCCTTAAAAAAAAAACACCCTTCTTTAATTTCTGTTTTGGGAGGATCAACACAAAGAAGACACAGATGGTTCACTTCAACATGGTGGGGGGGGCAGGGACAAACACTACACACATAGGCTGCTATAATATGCCTTTCTTTAAGAACTAAGAAAGAAAGAAAAAACTAAATGCTTGAATATGACTTAAAAAGGGGGGTGGGGGAGGAACATGCCCAGAAGTCAATGTTTGTTTTTAAAAATCAAAATAAGACTGGGTTTGTAAAAATCTGAAAGAGACAGAGTTGACTGACAAAAATGACAAGGAAATAGAATGGAGAAAGCAGAAGTAAGGGTTGATGTTACACAACAAACACAACTTCTTCCGGGGTCCAAAATCAAGATAAACAAACACAGGAATGGGATTTTAGCATATCGTGGATAGGCAATGAGATAGGCACGTACACAAAAATAATTAAAATACCACTGCAAAACTGTTTCAGATAAGAGGATAAATATATTAGTCATCAGGGGTGCTATCTCATAAGGTCTAAATGTAGGCATATCTATTGTAGCAGTATTAATCACACTTCTGGGATCCATAAAAGAATACAAAATGAGTTTGATCAGAGACCAAATTCAAGCCTTTGCATTTTTTAGAACTAATTCAGAATTTGAACTCAACATTTACATACATACATAGATAAATTTTATTACGATCATAGATCAGCACATAAAATGTACCTTACACACAGTGTACATTTACATAAATGAACACATCTACTATACCATCCAGTTATTCGTCTATTAAAAGGGTTTCTTTAGTTTATTGTTATTACTTCATTGATCTTTTATAATGGAGGACCAAAAGCAGTTGCATGAAGAAATGAGTTTATTGAATCATCTTATGTGTACTATAATTCTCACATTTCATAAAGATAGTATTCAAGACTGCAAATTTCCATCCATTCAAAATGGCAGGCAGAGATAGAGAAAACCATGTGACTATTTTCTTTGCCGTTTTAATGAAGTTACCATACATGACCAGATATGGTCTTTTCCATTTCTTTTTTCCTCAAATATACTTTCCTTCTATTAAACACTTTGCTTTCTTTATAAGCAGGAATTATGGGAAACTAGTAGGATTTGTAGAGTGCAAATACAATGGATAAATCACTTCAAGGGTTATACCATTTATATAACGTGAAAACAGCATGGTTGGGAGTCATTTTCATTCTACCTGCTTAATTTAAGACACTCCATTCTCCTAAACTAATGCAAAGGTGAGTTAAAAATATGAAATTGTCATCCTTCTAATGGAATAACCATAGAAATAAGGCTATCTCAGCAGAGAATCATTACGTTGGGAATCCATGCTGAGGGGGAGAGTGAATTACATATTTTTGATAAATCACCCCCTGAGCTGTTATTATACTGGAATCTCTCTATCCAACAGACTCATCATTTATATCTCTACCATCAATTCAAGATCATAATCTTATTCCAGTTCAGTTCTATAAAGAGTTTTGTTTGAAGAAGAAAGAGGAAGAAGCATACATTTGAGTACCCAATTCTGAAGTCATAAAGGCAGTGAAACCTAATAGCTTGTTTACTCTCACCAATAGATTTTGTGTAAAATAACAATAAAAACATCTCTTAGATTTTCCCTCCATTTTCTAGTACTAACAGACAACACTCTGCTAAAATCTTTTAAGAGTTATGAGTGGAAAAAATAACCACTTGTACAACTTCATGCATGGAAGAACAAGTATTACTACAAAATGAAGCAATGGAAGAAAGAGCTACTACTTTGGATGAGGTCAAGCTTGTGTAGTAAAAGCAAATATTTGGTATAAGATTTTATTTTCCTTTTAAAACTTCTTCCCTATCAGTGGTACAAGGCTGTTGCAAGTAGAAAATCTGTGGATACCATCATATTATACGTATAACTATAATTTATAAGGTCTCACATTCTATTTAAAAAGAAATCCAACATGATATTAAGTGATACTCAGAAAGTACACCAAGAAATAAAATTAATAAAATACAGTGTATTAAGTAAAATTAATGTTCTTCACTTTTATAATTTTGTTTCATGGTGAATAAATACCCTGCTGTATTGTTATGAGGAAATACAGTTTCAGATTAAGATTATATTTTTAAAAGAGCAATCATTTCTTGCAGCAGCCCCAATGACAGTGTTATTAGCTATTGATCATTAGTTCAGCAAAGCAACTAAAGAGAATAGATTTAAGTGCAGAAATTGTAAACGGCTTCATGAGATAAAGGAAAGGAAAGAGAGAGAGAAAGGATCAGACTTTAAATACAGGTTTCCTTGGCTCAAAAGCAATCAATGAATGTATCTCACAGCGTTAAACCTATGTGACTCAATGTCTACATTTTAACCACTGGACCCTGAATCAAAGTTGCAATTAATCTATGTCACTCATGAATATTGTAAGAAATAACAATGATTACATATAGATTCAAACAGGATTGCTGCTCAAGTCTCAGTACAGTCAGATATATGGTCAATAAGTAGCTAAGGAGTTAAAAGCAGTTGGTGAAACTGATCTATTGACTTCATGTTCTATAGCGCCAAAGCAGACATTACTTTAAAGCAGGGATGTATGTGAAATTTATTTCAGTTCATTTTTTACCAGAATTTACGCAGTCCACACCCCCAGAACCAAACATGGGTCTGAATGCAGTCCCCAAGCTTGCTATGTGATTTCTGGAAGAAAAATGTGTTAAAAAAGTGTACATTTGAAAAATATGCACAAACACACTTTAATCAAAGGGAGGAAAATGTGTACCTTTCCAAAATATGCACAACTGATGTGTACTTTGGGGGGAAAGCATACGAAAATATGCAGGACTATTTGTGTGAAAAGAAAAAAAAAAGCTTGCAGTCTGATATGGACATGGGTTAGAATGAATTTTGAGAAGGAATTCCGAGAATCTCAGTGTGCTCGTGTTTTGCCGATTCACACATCTCTACTTTAAGTCATAGTAAACAGCAACATCCTTTGTTCTTTTTTAAACTCTAATGTTAGTACAAGGTGTCCGATACAGATTGGGACCCAAGTGTAGGGGTTCGGGCTTTAATCCTAACTTGTGTTAAAAACTCTAGTCCAATACAGATTGGGACCCAAGTGCATGGGGGTTGGGGCTGTAACCCTCCTTCCCAGTGTAGTCCCATTCTAGTTTAGGCCTCTGCTCTTGCAGTTTATAGTGCATGGGTTACAATGGAAAATGATGTTGTCCAAACACTAGGGATGTATAAACAAGCAAATCTCAAGCTTGTCAAAGTTCTCTAAATTCCACCTCGAAGCTCATTCTGTCTTGTGTCCATATCAGATTGCAAGCTTTTTCCTTTCTTTTTGCATGAAAATTTGTGTATATTTGTGTGTATGTTTACGCATATTTCCCCAAATGTATTTATCAATTGCATGTATTGTTGAAAGATATACATTCTTTCTCCATTTAAGCATGTTTCTGTACATTTTTCAAAAGTACACATTTTTCATGCACACTTTTCAAATGAAGACATACTGTTGAACACATTTATTGCTTGGGTCCACAAATCAAATTGTAAGCTTGGAAGTGTATAGACTTGAACCACAGACTGTGTTTGCGACGTGTGTTCAGTCCGGAACTGGGTAAATCCTGATAAAAAATGAACTGAAATGAATTTCTCATGCATCCCTACTAGACACACACACACCTGTAAAATTCTATTAATGAGGCAGGCTGATGGCACAATAAAAGACTCATCTGGAAGTCCTTCTGGAATCAATAATATCTATATAAGGGCCAATGAAATGAATTTCAATTCAGACAAGATGGAGATGCTATTTTCTCCTGCCCTGGATGGTGGTTTTCAACCTATTTTGGACAAGATTGTTTTTCCCTTAGAAGGCATGCTTGCAGTAGGGATGGCGGAGAATTCCACCATGGACTCCAATGAGGCCGGATTCTTAGAATCCACACACACCCCGGAGTCCGTGGCGGAACGGACTACCCCACCCTGCCACCCCATGAAGTCTGACCCGGCTGGATCCTACCTGGCAGGCTGGCACCGCCGGCTCCGGCTCCGGCCGGGTCCGTCTGCTGCCCCGTGCGGATGCAAAATGGCGTCCGGCATAGTGGACACCATTTGCGTCCTTCCCTTTTTGCTGTGATAGGCTATGTAAAGACTTATGTAGCCTATCATGGCAAAAAGGGAAGGACGCAAATGGCGTCCACTATGCCATTTGCGTGCCTCCCTTTGGCTGTGATACGCAAATGGCATCTGCTATGCTGGATGGATGCCATTTGTGTCCGTAGACCAGCCGCGGCTGGAAGTGCAGCAGCGGCCGGCCCTGGCTGGTGGCTCTGCAGACTCGCCGTGGAGCGGAGCCGGCTGGAGAGGATTCCGGGGGGGAGGACCAGATCACCTCCCCCCCCCGCGGACCCAGGTAAGTGGGGTCCATACACTCCTAGTTTGCAGTTGCTTGGTTGCTCATTGATCCAGTTTTATCATTTGAGGCCCAAGCAGCCT
Organism: Heloderma suspectum; assembly: GCF_057233095.1. NCBI lineage: Eukaryota > Metazoa > Chordata > Lepidosauria > Squamata > Helodermatidae > Heloderma > Heloderma suspectum. Next base: position 70,626,086 of record NC_139460.1, on the reverse strand, counting down.
CTATGGCATGGAATGCCTTCCACTAGCTTCAGCTAATGGAGGATCTGCAACCCCCTCTGTATCGAGACAGCCTTGCCATGATTATCCATGCTCTGGTAACTGACGGGTTAGACTACTGTAATAAATTGCATGTGGGCTGCCTTTGAAGATGGTCCATTACAGTTAGTGCAGAACTGCTAACTTAGACTGCTCTTGGGAGTAGATCTTGATAATCCTTAAATAGCTGTAGTGGCTTCCAATTCATTTCCAGGTGCAACTCAAAGTGGTTGTTCTAACTGAAAGCTCCAGAAGGATTGCCTACCTCCACATCAGCCTACCTGTAAGCAGAGGTCATCAACTGAGGCTCTTCTCCAGTGACTCAGGTGCAGTGAGTGGTATAGGGAGGGACAGAGCCTCTTGGTGGTATTGCCCCACCTCTAGGGATGTCGCGAGTGCAGTTTGGGGTTCGGGAATTTGTTGAGCAACCCCTGCCCGCAACCCCTGAACTGCGCCTGCCAAGACACTGTCCTTGTTCACCCCCTGCTCGTGCCCACTCACATTCCAAAGTACTCACCGTGAACCTGTTTGGTGAGTGCTGCCATTTTCTCACCTTTGCTTTCCAGGAAAAATAGGAAGTTTAAAAAATGCGCATATTCAAATACGTGCAGTTTGGAGCTGGGAAAGCTAAATAAGCTCAATATTAGAGGTATAATCCATCTAATATTACGTTTATTTAGCTTTCCCAGCTCAAACTGCACATATTTGAATATGCACATTTTTTTTAACTTCCTGTTTTTCCTTGAAAGCAAAGGTGTGAAAATGGCGGCGCTCACTGAATGGGTTCGCTGTGAGTGCTGGGGAGTTCACCGAACTCATGGGTGGCTTGAGTGCAGGTTCGGGAGGGGGGGCAGGGACGCTGCTTCGGTGAGTGCACAGAGAACCAAACTAGGGTGAGTTCTTACATCCCTACCCACCTCTGAAGTAGTGAACATAACTGATTTTGAACTAGTATGTAAACCAAAACTTCAAAATTTGCACATCTCCATCTGGCAATGGAGTTCTCCAGTTGTTGTTGCTGCTGTTGTTGTTGTTTACATTTCTTAGACATCTTAAAAAAAGATTCAAGGTGTCTCACAGCAAGAATTAAAACATACAAAAAGTTAGAACAATTTAAAATACCAAGAGATCCAGTAAAACAACTAAACAAAGAAGCTCCATCATAAGCTCTCAAATACCTGGGAGTAGAGAAGGATCTTAACCTGGTGCCAGTGGACTTCACTCGGAGAGCATTCCACAATCAAACAGTGCAGACAAGAATGTGACAGAATTGTATTGTATTTTATTGTTTAGTTGCATGTTGGAATGTATATTTACATACTTGTGGTACTTTGACATGCCATTTTTCCTAAAAGCAATGGTAAGTTGGGAGATGGGGAATTAGAATGGTCAGTCTTTGAATGAGATCTCCTGATTGGCTGTTTTGTTTTTCAGTTGGGAGAGAGAGGCGAAATAACAGCCTCTTCGTTTGCTTTTGGAGGTGGGTTAGGGACTGTCAGATGTGAATCGTCCTTCCCCCTTCACAATCAACACTACATGGAGACAAGCTTCAGGCTGTCACTACTTTACTTTGCTAGGAACTGGGCTCTTTACAAATACAGATTTTAGGAACACTCCCAGACTGCTTCAATCTCCTAAACCATTAATCTGCAATCTCTAATAGTTGCCAACAGTTTGGGCGTGAACCTCTTATGGCTAGACTTGCTTCATAGTGATGTCCCTCCCTTAGGGTGGTTCCCTCCTATGATGGCTTCTAAGGGTGGCTATCCTGGCCTGGGTGGCTGTCCTTGCCCCTAACTTTTTCCACTTGGCTTTACGATGTGCTTTAGCATCTCTCAAGTTATGCCCTTCTTCCTCCTCTTCCTTGGAAACTTGAGTTCTGATGGTGGAGGGAGGGGACAGTGACTCAGCCTGGCCCATCTGTTTGTCAAATGCTTCAGAGGAATCTCTCCTAGCATCTTGGCTTACTAGGGTGGTTCCCTCTCCCAGCCTCTGATCTAACTGTTCCAACTCTGACTCAGAGTCGGAGCTGTCAGAAATCTCAAGGTGCTTGGACTCATCCCTGACAGGGACTGGCTTTCAGAGGGGTAGGATTAGGGCAATTGGGCTCTAGCCTGGGGGATGGTTAGATTCCCCTGGGTGGTGGAGCAAGGTATATTTCTTTAAGATTAAAGTATTAATGTTATAATTGAGTAGAAAAGAAATTGAGTAGATAAGAAAATAATACAAACTTGAAATCTCAATGTAATCGTAAGGAACTCGAGCAGTATTGAAACCTCATAAACCTTGTAAATAAAGTCTATTTTGTTTGGTTCTTTTAAACCACACCTGTCTCAGCCTCATTCTTTACCAACAAAGGTTTAAATGAAATTACAGAAGATGTAAGCCTCATACTCTAAAGGTACACACCCACACATAAATAAATGGAAGGTTCTCTCCTCACTAAGAGGAGGGTGGTGGCAATGTTAAAATAAAAGTAGATAAAAGGTTAAAACTGATGTATACCTTCCCCGCACACTCACTCTAAGAAACTCCCTCATAGGGAGTTATTTGTACCTGATGGTGTATAAATATTAAAGAGAAGTGGAAAGGATAGAATAATCTCATGAGGGGAAAGGTGTTATGTCACACTCTGTCATCAGCTCTCCAATGCCTGGGAGAAGGATCTTAACCTGGTGCCAGTAGACCTTACTCGGAGAGCATTCCGCAATCAAATAATGGACACAAGAATGTGTATCATTGGGAAAATAATGGTTTAAAATGCATTAAATTAGGAAAATTGCTTGCAAACATGTATATTAGGCAAATGCATACAAATGCATACAAAATGCATGTATTAGGAGAAATGTGCACAAAAATGCTTATGAATTATGCTCATGAGACCCATACTAAGCCCTGCATTATGGTACACACACATCTTGCTCATTAGTTCCATGTATCTTCTGGGATGTATGCATGTGTGTGTGTTGAATTGTATTATTTTAACAAGAAAATTGTGAATAAAAAAGAAAAGTATTTAAGGTTTACAGATATAAAAGAGGTTTATAAAAGCAGTTTGCAAAATTTGCTGTCTTGTACTTTCTCTTCAGAAATATACTGCAGAAGAACACCAGGTGAACACAGACCTTAAAATGGTTTCAAAATAATAACTGCTTCTGTAAAAATAGCTGTATGAGCAATGGGGAGGTTATGGTGTTTCTGTGAACCTATGTAATGAAGTGTCCTCTCACATAATTGTTTATATGACTGCAGTTTTGCAGTGTGATTTAAAGCATGTTTACTTAAGTTCAAGCCCCAGTAAGATCAGTAAGACTTACTTCCCATTAGTATGTATACTTAGGAAAGCACCAGTGAAATCTACAAATATGACAACAGGCCTTCAAGGACAGAACTGAACTACTTTGGTTTGGAACTTGAAAACAACTACTTTACTGGCATTGTTTTAAAGTACGTTGTTGGGCTTCAAGCATTAATTAATACTAATACTACCTGTGTGTGAAAGCTTTGTGGGATTCTTAAGATAAAAGTTTGCATGGTGCTGGATAACCAAAAGGAGCAAAGAAAGAACACAAAACAATGTTAATTTAAAACAGACCATGAAGTGGATCAGTAGATATGTTTATTTTTGAGGTGATAAAGCCCTTCTGTGGCAAGCATATACATGAAACAGAGTTGGTGAAAAGATACAATACATGCTTACTTCTCTGGGCAGAATTCACACCTAAATCTAGATAATGGAGGAGAGTTGAATTAATTTGAATTACATTATTTCTTCCACAGATCTTTCTTTGTTTTGAACAAGTGAAATGTAGAAAGGGAGAAAACTGTTACTCTCTTGTTTCTTTCCAGGCTTTCCCCTTTTCTTGTTAAATAACTGATTCAGGAGAAAGAACATGGGAAATATAAAATCCATGTCATATTGTTCCAGTTTCAGATAAATATTTTTAGTAGAATGGGAACTTGTCCTTGAATGTCTCGGATTACATATTCTCCCAGACTTTTCTGATTTCATCCATTTGACCTGCTGGCCCCAAGCTGTTCTTGCAATTGAACGTAAGGTGAGAGGTATCTCATGTTTATAGTTCAACTAGGTTTTATAGTGGCAATTCTCCCATTGGCCCTGGAATTTATGAAGGAAGCACTCCAAACAATAAAGTAATGGTGCTCACAATCTAAGAATACTATATCTAAAGGTGAGAGGAAAAGTTGTGGCTTGACATCATTGGTCCAGTGCACTATAGCAGCTTCAGAATCAGAAAGCATGACTTGTGATAATTCCTTGTTTGTCTCATTCTCTGATATGAACTACCAGGAAGAGAATAGAGATCAAGCACAATATCTGTACCCTTGTTCATGTGTACCAAAAATTTTGGAAGCAGATCAAAGGTGTTCCTTGTTCCCATTTCTAAAGGTTCCATAAAGAGTTAATGGCCTCATTCACACGTAACACTAAACATTATTTAGCATTGTGACTGAGGAGGAGCTACAGTGAGCCTCAGGCTGTCGAACTGCCCCTCGTCTTCTAGCAAGGCCATGATGAGGAAGACTTCAGAAGCTTTCAGTTCCATTTTAGATTAATCACAACGTTTTTTGACATCCAAACACAGACAAGGTGTGGTTAATCTTAACTGTGACTTGTTGAAACAAGCCAGCTTCAAACTCCGGGTTTTGTAGCTGGCTTGTTTCAAGAAATCATAATTAAATAAAATTAACCACAGTGTAGGGTTAAGACCCTGGACTGCAAGGAGGTCAAATCAGTCCATCCTAAAGGAAATCAACCCTGACTGCTCATTGGAAGGACAGATACAGAAGCTGAAGCTCAAATATTTTGGCCACCTAATGCGAAGAGAAAACTCTCTGGAAAAGACCCTGATGCTGGGAAAGACTGAAGGCAAAAGGAGAAGGGGACGGCAGAGGATGAGATGGCTAGATAGCATCACCGATGCAAGAATATGAACTTGAGCACGCTCCGGGAGAGAGCGCAGGACAGGAAGGCCTGGCGTGCTATGGTCTATGGGGTCACGAAGAGTCAGACACGACTGAACGACTGAACAACAACAAGGGTTAAGACATAATGCTAAACTGCAGTTAATCTAAAACAGAAGCAGAAGCTTCTGATCTCCTTCGCAGAGGCATGCAAACCTGAAGCTTGCTGAAGCTCATCCTCATGGTTTAGTATTATGTGTGAACACAGCCAATGTATTACAGTAGTTAAGAGCATGAGCCTTGAACTGATTCCCTGATTGAACTCTCAGCTGAGCTGAGCCATGAACTTAATGAGCGGCCATATGCAATATACTGTTTCAGACATGAGACCCTAACTGATAATAGACTACTACTGCAATGCACTACACATGGAACCACCTATGAAGAGTATTCAGAAAGTTTAACTGATTCAGAATATATCAGGCAGGCAATTAACTGGGACCTATAGAGACTATCACAACTCAAGAAGCCTTAATAATCTGCCATTTGTTTCTGATAGAAATTCAAAGTGCAGGTTTTTAATCATTAAAGCCCTAAATCTAGGGTTGGGGAATCTCTGGCCCTGTGGGCCAAATACATTCCTCCACACCTCTCAGTCTGGACCTCTGGACTCTCCCCAAGCAATATCCCCCTCTCCTGAGGCCACACACCATTCACCAGTCCTGCTCTGGGTTTTACATATTATTTATTATGTTTTGCTTTGTCCCTCAACTAGGGATGGATGGACTCACCCACACCTGGTTTTGCTGGGCATTCGCAGAGCCACCACCCTCGCTCACCCCTGCTTGCTGTGCCATGTGAGGTCCTGGACAGCTTGGTAAGTGCCTGGAGAAGTGGGGCCTCTCATCCTCAGTAAGCCACCATTTTGCACAAAATGGCAGCTTGGGGTTTTAAGGAAAAGTAATGTCACGTAAATGGCACTTTATGGACACCATTTACATAACATTACTTTTCCGTAAAACCCCTAACTGCCATTTTGTGCAAAATGGTGGCCAACAGAGTCCTCGTCATCGCCCATCAACCCCTTGATCTCTTCTCCTTAACGAGCGATTGGCGGGTGGTGACAGGACTCCTTCTCCCAGTGGCTCTCAACCCCTCATGGTCTCCTTCCTTACAATGAGACTGAGAGAGTTAGACAGGTGGTGGAGGCAGGAGTTGCTCACCAACTGATCATTCTCTCCTTGCAAGGAGAGACATCCCTACCCCATCCGTCATACAAAACTGATAAGGGGAACCTTGCACAAGTTGGGGAATGAGCATGCATGGATACAAATGACTGTTATGGTTGTTGTTACATACTGAACAAAGGTTAGAGTCCCACCCACCCACTTTTGGCTACACTTGGTCACCCTTACCACACCTATGTGGATCCTAATAGTTTTCTACTGAGGTAATGCAGACCTTGATAGCGAAAAGTTTCCCCATCTGTGCCCTAAATGGTCTGGGGCTGGGATACATAAGAACATAAGAAGAGCCATGCTGAATCAGACCAAGGGTCCATCTAGTCCAACATTCTAGCCAATCAGCTGTCCACGGCAAACCCACAAGCAGGTCTTGAGAGTGCAACAGCACCTTCCCAATCATGTTCCTCAGCAATTCATGTATATAGGCATACTGCCTGTGATACTGGAGGTAGCATAGAGCCATCAGGACTAGTAGGCATGGCATTGACAGTCTTTTATCAGTCTGAAGGTATTTAAGGAAATGGTTGTTCCTATGGCAACCTGCCATAAGATCTACTGCTGTGATGCTGATTTTGGTATGTCCCCTTTGGAGGTATGATCAGTGGATAACAGGTACAGGGCCTCTTATATGATAGCACCCAGACTAAGGAATGCCCTTCTTAGGCATATCCATCCATCATTATCACCTAAAACCATTTTTAGGATTGTTGTTGTTTTTAGTCATCAAAGATGTTCCACAAAATTTTCTAATAATGTGCCATATTTGAAGAACAATCGCTGTTTTTCATTTGGGCAAAAATATAGGGATATATTTTAAGGACTGCCTCCTTCCACACCAATCTGCCCTTCTATGAGTGTCTTCGTAAGAGAAATGCATTCTGAAGACACAAAGAAGGCCTTTTCTGTGTTGGGTGCCTTACTCTGGAACAGCCTGCCAAGGGGTATTTGACTGGCAGTGGTACTGTAGTCTATTAAGTGCCAGTTAGAATGTTTTATTTGCCTAGGCATTTTAATTTTTTTTCAGCTTAATGTAAAATTTTTGTACACTTTTTAGCTGGTTGACAAGTTGTTGCTGTATCGCTCTGAATTTTATGGCTTGATGTGTATTGTGTTTTACTATCTTGTAGATTTTTAAAATTCTTATGACATCACACTGGAAAGGTGGTCTAGATTTTTTAAAAATAAATGAATGAACAAACATATTCTTCCCCCCATCCCCAGCTGCAGTCTTTTTAACATATAATTTTAAGAATTGTGCAATCCCACTAGGGTGCAATGATTTTACTAACCCCAAGCAGCTAGAACATTTAGCGCATAATCCTACAGTTGTTTAGACAGAAAAAAACATGGCTGGCTGGGGAATGCTGGGAATTATAAGACTTTCTTTCTGCCTAAATATGCATAGGATTTTCTCCTAAGAAACAAAGTTCCCATTTGTGCCAATTGGAACTTTTTCCTAAGTGTTCTAGCATGGTGGGGAGAGGCAATGTAGTTCCAATCATGCTGGGGAGCTTCTTGTATGCTATGTTCTGTTAAGCATCCCTTCTGCTCTATACCTGCGATACATTAAGTAAAAATGGAGATGTAGCTACATGCTACATATTAGAAGAAATGTACAGTTTGGCGCTATGGTTTTCCCAGTAGCAATGTATGGCTGTGAGAGCTGGACTATAAGGAAGGCTGAGCGCAGAAGAATTGATGCTTTCGAATTGTGGTGCTGGAGAAGACCCTTACGAGTCCCCTGGACTGCAAGGAGGTCAAATCAGTCCATCCTAAAGGAAATCAACCCTGACTGCTCATTGGAAGGACAGATACTAAAGCTGAAGCTCAAATATTTTGGCCACCTAATGTGAAGAGAAAACTCCCTGGAAAAGACCCTGATGCTGGGAAAGATTGAAGGCAAAAGGAGAAAGGGACGGCAGAGGATGTGATGGCTAGATAGCATCACCGATGCGATGAATATGAACATGAGCACACTCCGGGAGAGAGTGGAGGACAGGAAGGCCTGGTGTGCTATGGTCCATGGGGTCACGAAGAGTCGGACACGAGTCACAACTTAACGACTGAACAACAACAACAACGATTTGGCGCTAACTCACTTAATGACCTGGTTCACATGATCAAGACAGTCCAGTGTAGGTTGTTTAAGCACATGCTGGTGGCCATTTTGAATATTCAATGCCAGGACACAGCTTGTCATGTCGTGCAAACCCCGGACCATGGGTTTCATGAAGGTAGTTTAGGTGGTGTTGAATGACATTGGGAAGTGATTCACTGAAGCTTCCAAACCACAGAGTTCAGGCTAGTGTTACCACCTCTCCAATACTCAGGAAATTTAACTACAAATATTTTTCTACATTTTTTAAAAAGAGTACCATATTTTTCAATTAGCCTTTAGGCACACCAGAAACACAGTTCAAATGTTATAGATTTCCCATTACTACTTGAAGGATACTATTTCTCTCTTCAAAATAAATGTTGAGTTGATGGTAATTCCCTGATGTACAGCTTTCAGAAGGGGAGGTATTTGAAACATTCAGCTTTATATTAGGAAGCAATTGGTGGGGCTAATCCAGAAGCAAAATGTATTATTTCTCATTATTATTTGCTCAGTGCATGTCTGTTGAAGCTATTGCTATGATGACATACTCTAATCAACAGGCTAGAGGGAAACACAGATATGTACATTGTCAGAAGATCAAATTTTTGCCTGTCTCCAGGAAACAGCTTTTTATTCTGTTACGAGATAATTTTAAAAGAAATCTGAATTTCTTCAATATTTACTTCTTATTGATTAAAAAAAAATTGAGTGTTTCAAATGCACCCTTTCATACAATATTCTGCATTAATCACTGACTCACTACTCACCTCCTGTGATTGGACACCTGAATTGCATAGATTGTTTCATCTCCCTCAACAGATACTAGAATGTTGTAACAGGAAATTGATGAGCAGGACTTGATATACAAATGCTAACAAAGCAATTTGTGATATAAATTGCAAAGACTTCAGAATCTGCCTGCTTTGTGAGATGAACTAAATAATCACATTATTTAGGGCTCAATCCTATGCAGGTTCAGACAGCTTTGCTGGCTGTGGAATGCTGGGAGTTGTAGGCCTTTTCTCTGTCTAAACATGCATAGGATTGCACCCTTAGAATATTTTTTTTTTCCTTGAGCAAAGTTTCTAAATGATAATAGGCCATAGAGAGACTTTTAGTGGTGGCAATTTATTGTGATAAATAAATTGATGTTGATACAATCCTCCCCCATGCCAAATAATATTTTGACAATGTCATTGTTCTGAAAATTACTAAAATGAGATTTGTAAAAAAACAACAACGATTTTTGAAGGAGTGAAGGAATGGGGATAACTGTAATAATAATAATAATAATAATGATAGCCATATTGCATAAATATGGGGCATTCCTTCAACAATTCAAGCACTGTGTGTCTGTTCTACACGATATACATAACGGCAACTGTCAGAGGAAAAACAACTTCTGCTGCTCACCCACAAAATATTTATAAATGCTGTGGTTCACACCATAGCACATTAAGAGGTGGGGAGTCCTATACAAGTTTTGATATATACATATTTTAAAGGCATTGTGTAGTTGGTATATTTCGTATATATTTAGTACGGAATAGTTAGAACATTAGTACTGCAGCTTTTACTCTTTACTCAAAGAGGCCTGTTAAAAGAAATTTGACTTTGCAGGGACATCAAACTTTTGACACACAGCCTCTGAAACCCAAATTTTCACAGACGTTGAGATGTTGAATCAGCCAACTTTGGAGGAGCAATGCTTTGATTCAGACTCTTCTAAATCCGTCTGAATCAGCCCAGTTGGAAACAGCAGCAGCCATCCTCTCCCTGCTAGCCCTGAAGGCGTACGTGAAGTTGCGGAATGTAGGCCCCCAGCAGCCTGGATGGGCCAGCCCTGGTGGCAGGCTAAATTGGTACACAAGCTGAAGGTTTCCCATCTCAGGCATTCAGTGTCAGGGCTTGACAGTTCTTATCCAGAAGCACATCACACCAAGATTCTGCCTCCTCATTACGTACCTGCACCACCAGCATAGTAGATAGGGTCAGGTTAGAGAGATGTGGCAGACGGGACCAAGGGACTAACAGCCACTGCAATTGACTGGTGCATAAGAAAGGTGATTCCCTCAGGCACAGGTGCTTATACTCGCATTCAGGATAATGTGGTAGAACCTCCCTTTGGGCCTCACCACTCAACATGGGAATGCTGGGGATAGAAGGGACATTCCAGTCACACTTTTAGTCATTACATCAGCTGTCTGAATGTCTGCACAGGGCTTTTGTTGCACGCACACATACACACACACACACACACACACACACACACACACAGAGTCTTAGAGTAGTGTATGGTTCAACCATAAATCTCTACTTGCTTGTAAGCTGTCGAAGAGCATTCCCTCTCCCTATATTATTTCAGGCAGGGAGGGTGTTTCAGAGACTAGCTCATCACACCAGGCTTTATATTAAGCAGTGGGAGAGGAGGGAGCAGAGGTAGCAAGACCCTCCTGCCCAAGGTTATACTCCCTGCCACCTGGAGCTTGTGTCTGGCCCTCTGTAAGTTGCAGGCAGGCAACACCTTTAGCAGGAAGGAGGTACCCAACCCTCTCTGTACTGCAGCCCGAGAGAAAGTGCTTGGGGAGCTTGACTTGGGTTGTGAGGTCTTGGTGGAACCTCCACACACCCACTTTGGGGAGTTGGCGCCAGCAGCAGCTGCCACTGGACAGCAGTGAGTACAAGACAGGCATCTTCCAGCTAGTGCTGGCTCTTTCCTGGAAACCCTGAGTGCTGCTACTGCCTCTTCTGCCACACACTCACAGTCACAAAAAGCAGTGAAAATGCAGGGACGGCCTCTGATAAGTTCCGTCTATATCCCTCTGAAAAGCACTGTGATTGGAGGTAACAAAAGAGCCACGGTAAAATCATACCCTGGTGGGCAGCAAGAACCATCAATCACAAAACTACTCTCCCCTTCCCTCTCTCCCCACCATGGTGTTTTGCTTATATGGAATGCTGGGGTGGGGTGGAATTTATTAATTTTTAGAGACACATTGTCTGTGTCTCTGAGCTTCTCCACATGGGGCTTTTATCCTGTGATCAAGATTGGTCACTCATGGAAGTTTGCCAGTCCTTTACTCACAGATGTTTGCGGGTCATCAAACTCCATCGCTTCTCCCGTGCTTTCTGATGCACGGGACCCTACCCCAGCTTTTTAAAGGTTGTGGATAATGAGTTATTTAAATAACTCAAGTTGAATTTCTCTATGAAAAGAGGAAATGGTGCTATAACACAGCACCATCTAGTGGCTGTACAATGAAACATAAGGAGTTTGCAGATAAATGAACTCCTCAGGGGGGGAAGTGGAAGTGCATGAAAAAGGGTGATCTTAACTCCACAAAGAATATGGAAGCAGAAGCCCCAGTAAAGTGGCAGGATAAAAAGCCTCTGTGTAGAGAAGTGGTTTATGTCCATCCAAACCCCTGGTAATGAAGCATTGGGACCACCAAAGTAAGTTTCAGAGCTATTTTTTTAAGGACCTTTGCTTTGCTTCAGATGCTGCTCACATCTGGCCAAATTCACCTGTTTCGGATCAGGATTCATCTTGATATGCATCACACCCTAATGAATAGTAGTAGTAGTAAATTAGAGCAAGGAAATTGCATGTGCAAATCAAAGTTCCTGTGGCTACAAGAGACAGGCCCTTCTTGGTGAAGACACCCCAGTTTAGGGATGTACGAAAGTGACTTACCTTTTGCGGATTATGTTGATGGTGGGGGGGAGGCGTTCTGTCCCTCCCCCCGGAATCCTGGCCGGGGGGGGGAGGCACTCTGTTCCTCCCCCCAGAATCCTCAAACGGCTGGCTGTGCTCCGCAGCAGCTCAGCGGAGCAGCCGGCCCGGCCCGGCCCGGCCCGGCCAGAGCCGTCTGCAGCTGGATTTCCGACTGCAGAGGGCTCTGGGTAAAAAAACAATAACAACCGTGTATGCAAATGGCGGCGGCTATGGCTGCCGCCATTTGCGTTCCTTCTTTTTGGCCATCTTAATCTACGTAAATATTTACGTAGACTATGACGGCAAAAATCAAGGGGAACGCAAATAGCGTAGCGGGCGCTATTTGCGTCCCTTTTTCATTCACCGTTTTAGCCTACGTAAATCTATACGTAAGCTAAAACGGCGAATCAAAAGGGGACGCAAATAGCGCCCGCTATGCTATTTGCGTTCCCCTTGATTTTCGCCATCATAGTCTACGTAAATATTTACGTAGATTAAGACGGTAAAAAGAAGGAATGCAAATGGAGGTGGCCATAGCCGCCATTTGCATACGCATTTTGTTTTTTTTTATAACCCACCCCCAACCATGATAGGCTACGTAAAGATTTACGTAGCCTATCACGTCTTTTTTTTCTTTTTTTTAAAAACCTAGCCATGATAGGCTACGTAAATCTTTATGTAGCCTATCATGACTCCCCCCCCCCCCACAAGCCTGGAAATGGCGTCGGCGTCGGCAGCCGGTCTTCTGACCGGCTGCCGCTGGAGCCTCCGCCGGAGCCGCCGCCGCCCGGAAGATCCGCCCCAGGTAAGTCTCATCCTGGGGGGGATCCGCGGGGGGGTGGCAGGCCATTCCGCCACAGATTTCGGGGGGCTGAATGCACTGGCATTCGGCCTCACTGAGATCCCTGGAGGAATTCTCTGACATTCCTACCCCAGTTGTGGAATGGTGTCAACTTTATTGTCTTTTTGGATCTAGATACAAATTTCCCTGTGCTTTTTTAGATGAAATTTTAATCCTGCTGACCATTTTATGCCGCTTTGTATAATGTTATAGCTTTTCGCTTGTTTTAATTTTTGTTTTCTTCTTTTTGTGACCTGTCCTCAAAGGATGGAATAAAATAGATAAATAAATAACTATTAAATTACTGGATCCAGGCTGCACTGAAAAAAGAGAAAGCCAGTGCAAACCTATGCATATCTATTCAGAAGTAAGTTCTGTTGAGTTCAGTGGGGTTTACTTCCAGGTAGTCTGCAGCCTAACTTTTGGTGGAATAAAGCACAGCTATAGTAATCTAGTAAATTTATATCAAAGCATATGATAAATGTATCATATTATGTTTTCAAGACATTCCAAACAGACAGTATGAATAATAAGAAAAAATGTACTTCAGAAACACTGTCTGTTCTGTAGTCAGTGTAATGAGACTTCAGCTCTCATCATAATTATAAAGTGTATTACTATGCAAAATTCGTTGATGAATCCTGCACCAGTGATCTGTAACAATGCAAAGAAGATTTAAATATTTATTCATTCCACGATAAATAAATAATGTTGGTTACCATGCATTTATAAAAGATATATTAAATGAACCAAAACAAATTATTGAAAGATACCGCCAACTTCCAGCTAGGGCACAATTAGCTTTTAATTTGTTGGCCATAGAAAGAAATACATAATTATTATGTTAAGAATTGTTAGCTGCCAAAGTATATCTCAAAAGTAATTCTAGATTAATTAGTAGCTGATAAAATTGAGATCACCCTCTCCCTAGAGTGTAAAAAAATGGCTTTTTATCATTAAATTGTTCTTTTTTCCCCTCAGCTGTGAATTAATTTTAAGCATATTGTGCAGACAACGCAAGGCATAAAATTATGATCAGTATGCATGTTTAATCTTTGCAGTACTGCGTTTAGTTATTTACATGAAAGAAATGCCAGTGGGACAAATTTAAGTGTATTGTTCTTTCCTGTGCTTGCAGCATGTTAATTTTTATTTTCATATTTGAAGAGAAAATTAACCATATCTGTTCATCACAATAAAGTTCTTTTAACTTCATAGTTATTTGAGCCACATAACCTGCTATTTCAATCCCAAACACTTTTATCTCAGAGTCTTGGATGCTATGGAATGTCTAGCCACCAACATTTATCCTTAAGCAAAGAACAAAACCAATGTGCAAATTTTCAAGGACAGCCAAAAGGCTCAATAAGACTTGCAAAATATCTTTGGATGGTTTCACACATTTCTATTTCCAGTTTTTCTTTCAAAAATTCATTAAAACTCACCTATACTTCAATGATACACATCATTGTAGAGATGGAGAAATGAGTCCATTTCCAGTCTGTGTCACTGTTGCATGTATTTCACCCCCAAATCTATCTCATTAAATGCATATTTAAATAATATATCATAAAACATATATTCTCTCAAAATATACATTTAAATGTATCAATATGTCTGTTAAAATCTAACATCTGCATCAGAACACTCAGGAAATGTGAAAGCTGGCAGATAACTATGTTCTGAATAGGGATGGACGGACTCATCGCTGTCCATGGTGAGTTCCCAGTGAGTGCTGCAGGGGCACCTGTCCACTTAGCCTGCTGCCATTTGTCAGGAACTGCTCAGTCTGGGAAGCTCTGCAGCTCCACCTGGGGGCCAGACATAGAAGGCAGCCTGGCTCACAGTACTTGCAGGGTTAGGCCCTGGCCCTGCAGGTGCTCCCAGGTCCTCAATGCAGACCAGGTGGGAGCCTCAAGGAGCCCTATAAAGAGCTTCCTCCTCCTTTCAGACCTTGCCACAGTAACACGAGTCATCATCATGGCAGCAGTGTGTTTTAGTTGCTCATTCCTGATCTTTGCTATGCCTTGCTGGTTCTTGACCCCTGCCTGTTTGGACTCTGCTTCTCCCTCTGGCCCTGCTGCAAACCTGCTGGTAACTGACTCCTGCCTGTTTGGACTCTGCTTTTGCCTCTAGCCATTCCTTTTTTGGATCTGACCCTTGCCCGGGGAACCTCTGCCCACCTCCATTCTTCCTGGTCCTGGTGTTCTCACCAAAGGCGCCTGCTACCCACACCCTAGACCTGACACCATTTTGCATAAAAACAATGGCTCAGGTTTTTCTGTAAAAGTAATGTTGCATAAATGGTGGCCATAAAGGGACCATTTATGCCTGTAATGTTGCATAAGGAGATAAGTGGCTGCTGGGCACTCATAGACTGCAAGAGCACCTGGTGAATGGATCTGGTAAGAGGCAGTGGCTTGGCAAGCAGAGTGCAGGGGGCCACCAGGCTCCATCTCCCTCTTGGACTCCAGCAACATCCCTAGTGCTGAACACATTAGTCTGGGATAAGTAGATCAGGTCAGTTGATATCAGAATCAGCAAAGATCTGCTTTTTAACCTAATTATATGTTATGGTTTCTACTTAGAAGGTGCTTGAAAATTCTGTGTAACAGCCGAATGAGGGGAAGAATGACAGCTGAGGAGAAGGATGGGTGAAGTTAGTGTGAGTAACAGGTGTGAAGAGTTCGTTGAGAAAGCCAGTTAGAAGACTGAGGTATTAGAGGACATCAGGGAAGAGTGAAATCAGAAAGAGAGAGAGAAGGCATAGGTAAAAGACTGGTGGTTAGGATAGCTGTTGAAAAGGGAGATACAATTATGCTGGCTTGGGTTAGGTTATTATCTAGAGCTATTTCTTATTCTTGATCAATTGACTGCTTATATTTGATGTTATATTCCATAGTTGAATAAATGTTTACTGATTTAACTACCTGTGTTATAGTCTGTGTTTAGTGTTCCAGTCTGGGTAACATCTCTCTCTCTCTCTCTCTCTCTCTCTCTCTCCATGTCCTGGTTTTGATATACACAGTTAAGTATATACTAGGGAGAGTCCTACTGCTCTCTGTAAACCAGTAGGTGGGAGCAACAGGTTATTTTGGGGGATATTAGGGAACATCTGGACTTGGGGAATGGTAGTGGATGTCTGGCCTCAGTGGACAGGCTGAGTGACCTACCCAGTGACCTCTAAGGGTCAGAGTCTTGAAGAGGCCCCAGGGATTGTCACACATGCCATATAGCATTTAGCACATATATTAAACCATCTACATGCAACAGCTAACCGCAAGGTTAGCATTATTTTCTCCCCGCCAGCCTGCCTACCCCCAACATTTGTCAGCATGGGGGGAAAAAATCACCCGAATTACTTTGTAAGCCATTGAACACAAACTGCTTGTCATGGAATAGCTTATGCTAGAATAGCAGTAATGCCAGTCTGTTGAAGCAAAAACAACAGATTCATGTGCCACCTCAAAAGATTGTGTGTTAGGGATAGATGCATCAGTACATTTCAGTTCCATTCTGTTTCTGCATCAAACAGCAAGGGGTTTTGAACACACAAAAATTGTCAATAAAATATGACCTCAAATATTTGAGGTCATATTTTATATTTAAAATATAAATATATTTGACCTCAAACCATTTGCGTATGCGTGGGTTTTTTTTTACTCAGCCGTGATAGGCTACGTAAACATTTACGTAGCCTATCACGGCTGACTTCAGGGACACAAACGGCAGCCGCTACGTCCACTACCATTTGCAGACCTGGCTGGCCAGAATTTTTTGGGTGGAGGGATGGGGCACCTCTCCCGCAGCCAGAATTTCAGGGGGAGGGACGGGCGCCTGCCCCCCACCTCGAATCACATTTCGTCAAAAGGTAAGTGACTTTCATACATCCCTACTGCACACAGAGGATGCTGTAGTGTGTCCGAGGTTATATTCTGTGTTCTAAGTCAGTGGATGCAGTACATACGCCCAGACGTCATTCCAATATCTCCAGAAACATCGCAGAGGATACTGAGATACAGCTTTCAGATTTCAGGCACTACCCTCAGTTATCTCATAGTACCTGAGGGTGGGGTAGGGTGGGGTGGGGATGGGCTGAGGATTCATGAGGCATTAATGACCTCATTCATTTAAATGAGACAATTCAGGACCATCTGATAAAGTTGGATGTAGTCTATGAAAGCTCATGATACTACACAGAGAGAGAAAGAGATGCTAGTGAATTTCATGACCAAAATGATTCACACATGCTGCACCACCATATTGCACTTCTCTGAATTTTGCAATGGAAGCGATCAGCTCAAAAATGCATAATATGCGCGGGTTTTTTTTACTCAGCCGTGATAGGCTATGTAAACATTTACGTAGCGTAACACGGTATTTTTTAAAAATCTAGCTGTGATAGGCTACGTAAATCTTTACGTAGCCTATCACGTTTTTCTTTTCTTTTCTTTTTTTACTGGAAATGGCGGCGGTGGCGGCCGGTCAGAAGACCGGCCGCCGCCACCGAACCGCTCCCGGAGCTGCCGCCGCCGCCAGGGAGATTCGCCCAAGGTAAGTCCCGTCCCGGGGGGGCCAGACTGTTTCGCCACTGATTTCGGGGGGCCGAATGCGCTGGCATTCGGCCTCCCCGAGATTCATGGCGAAATTCTCTGACATCCCTAGTGTGCAGCTGTTCAGGTTATATGCTGAAATTTGCCTGAACCACTTAGTACAGAAAGGGGAGCACTTGGCAGGAAGCTTCCCTTGGCTATCTTATAAAGTGGAATCTAGCCACAAAACAGCAAAGGTTATACAAGCCATTTCCCTAAAATACATTTTTCCATGATGAGTAACTCAGAAACTCTTACATTTTTCAAAGTGTTCTTAAGTGTTCTCTTGAAATGGAGATTATGCTCACCCAGTGGATATAAAAAGTATTCTCCTTGAACTTTAGCTTAGATGGGTTGGAAGCTTCCATATCTTAGACAAGCCCCAGGACTCTTAAGTTGTCCCTATAGGCTCAAAAGTGCTCAGGGACCACTCAGTCCCCCTAAGCTTTAAAATCCAGCCTTTGAGAACGTTTGTGCAGTTGTCTCTAAGCTATGACTAATGATTAGGGCTTGGACAAAAACCTAGAAATGCTTCTTGTATATGTTGCACAGTTCTGATGTACAATAATGTATCATGCTGGCTCAGGAAAATGGCAGTTGGTCCAACACATCTGGAGGGCACCAAGTCAGGCAAGGCTGATGTACCATATATAAAATAAGTTCCTTATTTATGCGGAGGAAAGAGAAGTCAGATATCTCTAACTTGTAGCCTTCCTTCTGAATATCTATGACCATAGTCAGCAACTATGTTACACAAAGGCCACTTTGAGGACTGAGTGGCAGATGTTACTCCCCCATCATGATTCTATCTATACATCATCCTTTTGAGTGAGTTGGGACCCAGTAGGCTAGAAACTATTCATTTGGAACCAGATTTAAACAAACAAATCCAAAGTTCGGGGCAAACTAAACTTATGAATGGAAAAATCCTCAACATTCAGGATACACTGAACTTACAATTGGAAAAATGAGAAACGGAGAGAAACTGAAAATGACAGATTCGTTCATTCCTAATTGTACACGTTTTCCTCATCTAGCTAGATTTGTGGAAGACTACTACTGGCAACATAACGACTGTTGCTGTATTTGACTGGCTAATAGTGGTGGCACTGAGGATTCAATGTAGAATCATGTAAATATATTGACTGCTAAGTTTCTTACAGCTTGATCCTATGAATATTTACATGGAATAAGCCCCCACCCTGAGTTCAATGGGACTTATTCCCCCGAATAAGTGTGCATGGGATTGCAGCCTTAATGTACCGATTCACTGTAATGCAGCTACTCATCAAACAAGAACAGCCATCGTCTTGCAAGTCATTTTCCCATTCTCTGTCTCCATCTCTTTTAGACACACATTCAACTGATAGTTTACATGTTTAACTCTAAATGGTCAGGGAGATGTTGCATTCATGGGTTTGCTTCAATGTACATGGATATTATCTACAGGCCAGACCATAACACTTGTCACTTTCCCAGGAGCAGGAATTATGCAGAGGGTCAGACATAATAACATCAAAATGTGGTAATATTTTTAATCCTTGCTGTGTAAGCATAGTGGCATGATGAATTATTTAGGCTCAGCCTGTTGCTTTATTTACATTTCAAAGTCGGTGATTTAATTCATGGTGTCATGGAACAGGTCTCCAACAATTCACAGTATTCATAGAAAAGTCAATTTTGTGGTTGAGATTATAAGGACAGATATTTGTCTAATGTTTGAAATCTAATGAAAGAATATATATGTTGCCTTACACAATCATTTTGTAAAGGAAGTATTTCATCCTAGCTGATCTTTATCCAGAAATCCCAGTCAGAAGGATCTCACATTAGTTCAGTCCTAATGGAACTGTATATACAGTTTGCAGCCACGTTTGAAAAACAAGAAGTATATTGAAGATTAGATGGTTTAATTAAGTATTGATGATTATTGATATAAAATAAGAGAGGTCAGGTTTTATTTTCAATATGGTATAAAAAATGGAGAAAAATGGTGTTTTCCCCAAAGCCAAAAAGGCGTTTCCCATGCTCTTAATCCTGTTGTCAAGGATTAATGAATAATTTCCTTAAAAAAATACTTGACCGCCACAAGAAACCTCTCAATTTGTGATTTGTGAACACAAAGTAATAAACAGCAGTAATGTGTAATATGCATGAAGGAACTATTGAGCTCTTTTCTCATACATATACATAGACACACTCAAAGCTTAGAGTACCCTTAAGCTTCAGACCACACCTCGCAGTATGCATAATAGCCTTGATATAGTTAGGCCCCAACTACTCCATCTGCGCTCTTTTAGATTGAATCCATTGAGCATTGGGTGTCCTCTACTTGATGGGGTATCCAGTCTTCAATAGTTACTCAAAACTCTTCATTATATAAAGTGTATGTCTCCATATTCTGTGAAGTAGTGCTTTTGATAATGGGAGTATTTCCCAAGGACTAATTCAAACTTTACTCTAAAGATTCAGGCCTAGCTGGATGTCACATCCACATGCTAATGCTGTAATTGCAGTAGCAGGATCCAACAACCTGGCTTAGATATGTGGGATTTTGCATGGGTAAGATTTTTACACAGGTCAGGCAGCACTTTTAAATCAGGTCATTAAATCATGAAGCAAAGCAGCAAACAGTGCAATCTTACTCAGACGCAAATTCCACTGAATTCAGTGGAGATTACTCCTAGGTAAATGGCATAGGATTGCAGCCTAAATCATTACATTGTGTGGCTTAGACATGTTTGTAGAATGCATTTAGAAATAGCATGTATGAGAGCCCTCCCTGGTATGCACTCCTTCACTATGCAGGTGTGGGAATCACATGTTCGAATGCTCTCCCACATAACTGTGCACATGGAAACTACCATATCATGGAGAATGTATGTATGCATGTATGTATGTCTTGAGCTGCTGAAAGTCGATATACACATAATTATTATTTCATCTTTTAGTAGCTCAGGAGGACTGACATAGAAACAGTAATGTTAAAAAATAAAGTAGCAAAAATAAGCAATAAAAACAAGACCCACATCAACCAAGTGCTTTCTGAATGTACATTTTCTATCCCTTTCCAGAAGGCAGTGTTGAAGAACTGCTGAACTTCTTCAGGGATAACATTCTTTAGCTCTGGGGCCAATACAATAAAGGCTCTGAACTAGGCTTGGATGGATCATTCTATTTCTGGTCCACGTCAGTTTGGCACATATTCATTCATAAGCCCATTCCTTCCCATTTCTACATTAATTTGTGATTTTAAAAAATCAGCATGGAAGTTGGTACTTTAATATGTATTTATATATACATTTTAATATATTTTATCATAAAATATGTGTTTCTAAACATATTTTCTCTAAGTAAGAAGTGTAGTGCTTACATTCAACTGCATAAGTTCAACTTGTAAGCCCCATTAAATGTTAACAAAGGCTCTTCTTCAGCCACATAAAATGAAACCTTTAGATTTTAATTAGAAATATAAACTATCTTGTACAGACATTGTACATGGCAGCTTCTGAGTCATCTTCAAGGGCACTTCCACATGAAGGGCATTGCTGATGTCAAGCCTGGAGGTTACAAAAACATGGATAAGTGCAGTGAAACTTCATTTTTCTCCCAAAGAGCAGAACAAGTACAATAAAAGACATTCCTGGGCACTGCTGCTTCTTAAAATACTTCTCCCTGAAATGTTATCTGTTCTCAGGCAGCTCAACACAGAACTGGATGGGGTGAGAAGAAATCCAGAAATTCTGATAAATGCAGTAGTGAAAAGAGGAAGGTCTACACTTCTTATACTCTTATAGTTCAACAAGTATACAGTTGTTCCTACTCATTTTTGCTGCAAATCCTGATGCTTATTCTCAAGGAGTCCTTCTCTTTCACAGACAGGACATTTTTCAAGTACAATTTTATTGTCGGAAACATGCAATTTTCCTCCCACTGAAGTCCATCAATTGCGACTCTTCATGCTGTGTAGAACGTGATTGTAGGACCATCTATTAGATAATGCTGGTGACATTGCAAGTGATCAGTGACATGGCCCTTTCCCCACACCTGCATCCTTTAAAGAAGTGTTATCATATTTTTCATTTCATTAAAAAAGAAATTCCTTTAGGGAGCAATCCTACATGGATTGACGGTCACCTCCAACCCTGGGGGCGACTGCCTATCCAGTGCAGGGTAGGAGGAGCAGTGAGGAGCAGATCTCCTCCGTGCTCCCCCTGCCCTGCTTTTGTGGCTAGACAGCCATTTTGGCTGTCTAGCCATGGGACCTCAGGGTGCGGGAAATGGCAGCTGGATGATGCATAGGATGTGTCATACCAGCATTACCGATCTCCCCGCCCTGCCCCTGGGAATGCCCCATTTCCACCACTCTGCGCTGATCCACACTGCCTACAAGACCTCAGAGTGGGAGCTCCAAGGTTGGTCCCCGGAACCAACCTATCCTATGGCTCTTTAGCCACCGACTAGTGTCCATAGGATTGTGCCCTTAGAGGCTGAGTGCTCCTTCACTGCACCAGTTAAGTAAAAGAGTATTCATCTAGCAAAAGAGTAGTAATGCCATACTTTCCTTACTAGAAATGCCCTAGAATGTCATGAACCCTTTGATTTCTCCTATTTTTACTTTAGCCCTTTCAATTATGTGCAGTTTTTCTATTCAGTACTAAAGTGAACTCTCCTGACTTAAACAATCCATCTTCCACCATGTATCCATGCTCCACAGAAAGATGGGTTATCATCATTCGTAGTGCTGGATCTGAGATGGAGCACTAAAAAGAAATGATTTCTTTTTTAAAAAAAATCACTTGTAAAAAAGTCCTCAGATAACTTTACGAGGAATTTAATTCTACTTATAAAGAAGCTGGGTAGGAATGCTACATTTGTGCTAGGCCAATAGCTGGAATTCTCTGAACATAGAAGATAGCTGACAAGGCAGTGTGTACATTCTCTATGAAGTTTTATTTCATTTTGAAATAAAGGCAACAAAAAGAAGGACATGCATAATAATATAACTAGATCACCAAGGAAACAAAAGAAATTAACTAAGGATGCAACCCTATTGAGATAGTCGGCAGCTTCCAAACTTGGACTATCTTATGCAGGGTGGATGAAGTACAGAGGGGATTCTCTTTTCCATGCTCCAGCTGCCCTGCATTTGTGGCTAGACATGCGTTTTCATGCGTCTAGCTGCAGTTTCAGAGAATGGGAGGGAAGGGGCACAGAGACCCGATAGGTAGCTGTCTAAAGTAGCTTCCATGGTCTTCTCCCTGTCCCTGGATCCTCCCTCTTTTTCCCCTCTGCACACTTGATTTACAGGTATGGAGGTGGTGGTGGAATGGAAAGAACCACACCGGCTATGAGGGGGCAGGGAACATCTGGAAACCAACATTGGACGACTTTCGTTTCCAGAAACTGAAAAATCCTATGCCCATCTAGACAGTGTCTAGTGGCCATAGGATTGCTCTCTAATTATAATTCTTAGCCTATCACTATATGCTAGTGGAACAGCTACAGTAAAACAAAGCCCGAGTAGGAGCTCACTATCTAATGAGAGACTGAACATTATATAGCATACAAAAGAAATCTGTGCATGTGTGTGTGTGTGTGTGTACATACATACTAGTCAGAAAAATATAGCTACCTGTACTTGGTTGGAAATCGATCAGAAGTTTGAAGGGCTTCAACATACAAAATAAATAGGAAATATGGTGCCATAATATCTTTCTTAGAATTAGGATTCCTCACTTGCTGCTATTGCTGAGTATGTTTATACATCGTCACAGTCTCCCAAATTTGATCAACCCACTGCTGTTTAGCTGATTGCAGTTTGGAGACTTCCAATTATGTGCTATAAATTACTTTGCAGCTATATACAATTGCTTAAGAAGATCTTTATGCAGGAATCCACAGACATTATGTTCAAAAAAATGAAGAACCATTGCTTTGGGAGTTATCAGTGGTCTAAAAGTGTACATTTTCTGCCCTGATGGCAGAAGGGTAGTTCATCGATGGCTTAGACAGTTGGAGCTTTTGGCATACATGTACAGGATGAGGAGAGCCTGTGGGCCGGGCTGCGGGATAGAGTTGAGCCTATACCTTTTCTGCCTTTCAAGTGGCTCTGATACTATCTTATCCTTAGTGCAATAGATTAGAATAAAAAGCCACACCAAGTTCAGGAGAGATGTTGGAGTGCCACCATCTCATACTCCAGACTTGACATGTCAGAATTACCAAAAAGACTGGCCACCATTGGTATAATTTGTGTAATTACAGAACATAATTCCACTGATGCGCCTACCCTATTTAATGTGATTTGCTAGTGTAGTATTGTGACTACAGGAGCCACACTGTTGGCATATATATCTATATCTAAATCTATATATAAGCTGAGCAGTGAGTGTAATCATAGAGGTGGCAGCAAGCAGGTCACTCTGGGCAATATGCAAATGGGCATATAATAATAGATCAGCCATGGGGATTTGCTTTATGTTACAGCTGGATTCACAGCTGTAAAACAATCCTAGGACAACCAGAGCCACTCTATGCTAGCATGTTATTTTTGTCTTTTTATGTGTATAATTCTTAGTACTATCTACTTCTGCACTGGACAACATCTTTGCCAAGAAGGAAAACTACTCCTGCCTCCCGGAGTTTATCCTGATTCGTAACTTCTCTTTCCTGAGGGCCAGTCAATTATCACGAGATCCCTGATCATCTCTGCTCAGTGTGTCACACTTCTTCGATGAGACAAAGATCCCTTTGTCTGGGATCCCGGCAACGGGTCCCTGATGGGCATGTGCTACATGGAGTCCAAAGATGGTGGTCAATGTTCTGACCTAACGCAAGTATTGCTTCCCCTTTCTGTTACTTTGGTGCCCCTTAGCTCACAAAGGCTGAGGGCCTGTCTCCCACAGCAACATTTGATGAAGCCAATCCGATCCCCTTAGGTGTTATTCTCACCTCCCTCAGGACAATTTTCAGGTCCGTTAGGCACAGCTCCAAGTAGTTATACGTCAGGCATGGCTTCAACTTAGTAGGGCTTTAATGGCACCTCCTTCCGGAAGCGTGAGCCTCTCCTCAAAGCTGGACTGCGGACTCACATGGTTCCGCCCCTAACCCAAGGGGTTTCAGATTCTTAGGGCAGGTCCAATCGTGCAGTGGGTAAAGGCCTGTAGAGTGGAGGCTGCCGCCCCCGCCAAGCACATTGAGGGATAACCTTATAGCCAAGTCAGTAACCCCCCCCTTCGCTATGACAACATGACCACGTTATGCATTCTCCGTCCTCCCGAAACTGGAGGGTCATGTCATGTGTCAGTATGTTCGCGCTCCAGAGTCAGTATTACAACATCTGGTTCTGGGTCCACCATGTGCCAGGTTAGGCAAACCCAATTGTCGATGCGTTGTCATGAAATTAGGTCAACATCTTCCGGGCCTTAGCCCCATGGGTGTTCCATTCCCAGATCCCATCCTTGCAGTACTATGGGAGATTGGGATACTGAAGCCAGGCATGCCAGCCTGCATTCCATGGCTCTCTGTACAGGAGCCGCGTGCGACAGAGCAGGGTGTGCGTGCCGCACATTATGCAAAACCTCAGCGATAGGATTCATGGCCCTTATCTATAGATCATGGGCCACAATTTCATGCCTCCTTAAGGAACAACAGACTATTGGGACCATAAGTCGCAAGCTGGCCATTTAGCCTTCCAGCCCACAAAGGTGGGTTTCACTGACTCCATGTCAGAATTTAGGTTTCGGCGTGCAAGATAGTGTTGGGCACAGATGTTTGCCTGCATGAGTAACTTAACCACCCTCTCTCTCCGGATACCCCTTTCGGGCTCCGGGGGTCATGGCCCTCCATTGGAGCTTTCCAATAAGACGATTCCCTGTTCCACGTAGCAGCCCTAACAGAATGCAGGGTTGGTCTGGGCTCACAAGCCCGACTTGTCCCAGAGGGCCTTGATTTGCTGCAAGGTACAGGTCTGGCCCAAAGTAATCCATTTACATATTTGGTGATCAAATTGATCGGCATGGCAAGGGCACGGCAGTGGCCCATGGTCAAATGCAAGTCAACAGATTATGCTCTGGCGGCACCTTATGGGTTTTATGGCATGCCACGGGTCTGAGGAGGGGCCTCCTTTTTTTATCACTTCAACCGTTTGCTGTTGACTTAAGGGCAATTGTGTAGTTTCCCTTAATGTGCTTCTTCCTGAGACCAGCAGACTCATTGTACGCCGGTACGGGTGCTCTTACATGGGCACGTTTTGATGTCTGGAGCTGCATGAAGAGCTTGTATGTCTTCTTCAGAATTCAGCTTCTGTCACCCTGTCACATTAAGATCCAGTGGCTCCATAGACGTGGCATACGTTGGGAGTCCCCTCCTCACTCTGTCCCACCAAGTTTGTCAGTCTTCCTCCGCAGGTCCAGGTGCTGCACATTGGAGGGAATGACTTTGGCTGTAAGCCAGGCGAGGACCTGATGGAACAGGCCTTGGTTGAGATGCAGGTGGTCCGGCATTCCTGGCCAGAAGTAGCCTATTGCAGCCCTCGCTGCTCCCATGGATCAATGGGAAGGAATGGAATGACATTGCCAGTGGCAGAGCATGTTGGAAAGTGCACAGAGAAATGGCTTATTGCTAGGTGAATGAGGTGATGGATGCACCACCCGCCAGGGAATTCTGTGGACATGGAGGGAGCGTTACAGGAAGGACGGTGTCCGCCTGTCTCATTTAGTGAATAACATATGTCTGTCTGATCTGCAAAGGGGCCTGCGGGAAGTTCTTCTGCGCAGGTGGGGGGAGTTTCACAAGCTCTAGGCTTGTGACTCCTGTGGCGGCTAGGATGGGCAAAACAGGAAAGTAGGGATGGTGTGCATGCAGAGGCACCTTATGGTGACAGGTGACGCCTGAGGGCCCCCCGAACGGGTTGTGCAGCTCGGCGGGGGGATAAGGGTTGCCTGGGAGACCAACCCTATTCACTCACCCAGGTGTTTCATGGCACCGGGTTGGGGGTGACACCGGAAGGTCTACCTCCCCCAGAAGGGGCAGTCCAGAGGGATGGCAAGATCACCGCCACCCCTCAGGCTGGGTATGTTTTCGCCCAAGAAGTGCCAGCTAGCCGCTGACACAGTTAGACGCCCGTCCTAGTTACCCCTTTGCAGCTATTTCAATAAATGTGGCCCAATTTTCAACCCAAGCTTGTTGTCTGCGTCTTCTTTAACCCATCTCTGCTCGCAATGACCTTAATAAAGCCACTATTTTATGTCAAATATGGGATAGGTGTGTGAAAATATTTTTTTTTTCATTTCATTTTTTTCATTTTTAATGCCAAATGAAGGTTTGGCCAGTAGCTTTTATTAAATCAGGCTAATGAATATTCTCAAAGAACAGGAGAGTGAGAGACTTGAAGAGAAAGGTTAGACAGTGACTTTAAATAATGCAGCATGAAGACATTCTTTGGGAGGGAATGTCTGATAATACGAATAAGGTACATCTTTTATAGAGCAGGATCACTGCAGATGAAAGCAGAGTTTAAGCAAGTTTTCCAGAATGAGACTACACACACACACACACCAGGGTAGAGGTAAGGGAATGTTTGTGTAAACAGTGTTCTTCCCATGCTTTCTTTTGTGTATATCTGGCATGCTAGATTCATGCGCCTTCAGTTAAATTAAATTGCAGTGTTCTGGAACCAGTACAATTAAAAGGAGTGTTTTGCTCCTTTGCTCTTCATTGGCAAGTTACAGATCTATGAATAAACATGGATGCAGAAGCATGCAGATATGCTAACACTAATACATGAATATTTTAACACCCACCGGTACAAATTATATGGGGGAGCACCTGCCACTGATGGCATAATAGAAGATCTTCCCCCTCCCCTGTCTCTGGAGCAGTTAAATCCCCAACTAGGTAAGAACTGTCTGGCAAGTTGTCCCCAAAGAAATCAATTTATATAACTATACAATTTCGGTGAAAGGGACTTGGCTGAAATCCCTCTGCTCACTTTGAAACTATGGCAGTTGAGTTCTTGAGCCTTTCCTCGAGGTCGTTTTAATGCTGTAGGTTAGCCGAGTGCTTAGAAATGCAAGTATGGATTTTGCCTACAAGACAACTTAAAAAAAACCCGAGATAGCATCTTTTTTTTTCCTCTGTAGCTCAGCAGATGTTAAAGAGATAGGAACATAACATCTATTAATTAGAAATGATTAGTTTATGTCTGTCATATAATTGCCTAACATATTTAGAAAAAATGGAGTCAATCCCCAAAATCTTTATGAGCAGCATTTTGTGCACACCTGTACAAAGCCTACAAACAGATGGTCAGTTTTGACAATGCCAATGCCTTAAGCGTACCTCCCCAACACCAGCATAATCACTACTGTCTAACCTAATTACACTATTGTATTTATTTATTACATTTTTATACCGCCCAACAGCCAAAGTTCTCTGGGCGGTTCACAATAATTTAACCCATAAAATAAAAAGGTAAAGGTGTCCCCAACCAGTCGTGTCCGACTCTAGGGTGCGGTGCTCATCCCCGTTTCTAAGCCGAAGAGCCAGCGCTGTCCGAAGATGCTTCCGTGGTCATGTGGCCGGCATGACTGAACACCGAGGACAATAAAATATGGATGATAAAATACAATATAAATGTTTAAAAGTTTAAAATGACAATATAAAAATAGAAATAACCAACAGAAGCTAGGTACAGTGCAAAAAATTAAAATGTAATACCGGATAAAACAAACTGAAAAATGAAAATGCCTGGGAGAATAAAAAGGTCTTTACCTGGCACTGAAATGAGCACAATGTAGGCGCCAGGCAAACCTCCCTGGGAAGCTCATTCCACAACTGGGATGCCACAGCAGAAAAGGCCCTCTTCCTAGTAGCCACCCACCTCAATTCCTTTGGCAAGGGCTCCTGGAGAAGGACTGCTGAAGCTGATCTTAGGGTCTAGGCAGGCATATATGGGAGGAGATGACTCTTCAGATAGCCTGTTCTAAGCCATTTAGCATGTTGAAGGTTAGTATCAGCAATTTGAATAGGGCCTGGAAATGGACTGGCAGCCAATAAAGATGAAAGGGTGCTAGCATAATATGATCTTGTTGGCCAGTCCCTGTTAATAGTCTTGCTGATCTATTTTGGACCAGTGGAAGTTTCTGGACCATTTTCAAAGGCAGCCCCTAATATAATGTATTGCATTAATCCAAATCAGAGGTTATCTGAGCATGGATAATTATAGCTAGGCTATCTCTGTCCAGATAATGACGTAGTTGGTGTATCAGCCGAAGCTGCTTACTATCCACTATGATATAATACAACATACTCTCTCTGATAAACAACATCCTATGTACCAAAAATAGCTGGGAGGGGGCATAGCTCAGTGGTAGAGCACATGTATTGCGTGAAGAAGGTCCCAGGTTCAATCCCTGGTATTTCCAGGTAAGGCAGGAAAAATACCTGCCTGAAACTCTGTAGAGCCACTGCCAGTCAGTGTTGACATTACTGGGCTAGATGGTCCAGTGGTTTGACTCAGTACAAGGCAGCTTCCTGTGTTCCTAGCTTTTCTCCCTAATGTGCATATTTTGTAATTTGAATAAGTGTTTCTTGGGAGAGCATTCAAACATACAATGCTTCCCAAGTGAAGTATGAAGTAGGGCTGCGCATCGCTTTGGCCTGAAGCCTGAGCTCCGAGTCAAAGCAGGATGCTTCAGGCCGCCTCTGAGGTGAAGTGGAGGGGGCACAAAGCAGCCTGAAGTGAGGTGGGTCACTCCGAAGTGCTTCAGTGAGCTTTGGAGAAATCTGGAAGCCCAGCCCCCATGTTGCTGCCACTGCCTAGCCCCCAGCTCCTTACCTGGGTCCTCTGGATTTGGGCTGGCAGCCGTCTTGTTGTTCTGGAGGGGGGAACCTATTTTTTTTTCAAAATGGCTCCCCCACTCCAGAACAATAAGACAGCTGCTGGCATGCGTCCAGAGGGCCTAGGAGCTGGCAGCAGCAGTTGCTTCCCCAGCAGCACTGCCACGGCTCCCCTCCCCCAGCAGCAGCTCCCCCAGGGGTGGGAGCCTGCCCTCCCGCAGAACAAGGTAAGGAGCTCAGGACTGGGATGCGTGTTGTATGTGTGGGGGGGTGAAGTGGGATTCAGATGTCCGAATCCCACTTCAGCTTTGTAGGCTGAAGCAAGTTGGGGGACCTCCAAATCAGCCCAAGCTGAATTGGGGCCACATTGGAAGCCCGGGAATGGCCTCCAAGTCAGCTTGGGGGATCCATGCACAGCCCCAGTATGAAGTGATACAATCACAACAGGGTTATACCATGTGAATATACTGGAAGTGTAGATTGGCGCTTAGTTATTGTTGAACTCAGTTCACCATAATTATCAGATACTTCAGTTGAGAGAAAATGCAGTCTGATTGTATAGATAAAGAGACTAATTGGTGCAGCATATCTTGGAACTCCTTGTTCCTCTCTCATGTGGACTGTACACAGGTAGCTCAGAAGGCTCAGGACCAGTGCTTTGATGCAGTGGTGGGCTGGATTAAACTGAGGCAACACAGATTCAGTATACGTACGTGGGTCACACATCCAGGAAATAGGTTACTTGCTGGCTCTGGATGGGGTTGCACTTCCTCTGAAGGAACAGGTGTGTAGTTTGGGGGTACTCCTAGATCCATCTTTGTCACTGGATGCTCAAGTAGCCTTGGTGGCTAGGGCTGCCTTTTACCAGCTTCAGCTAGAACTCCAGCTACAGCTTTTCTGAACCATGACAGCTTAGACATGGTGGTTCAGGCACTGGTAACCTCAAGACTGTATTACTATCATGCACCTCTGGGCTTGGTCCAGAAGCTGCAGTTGGTGCAGAATGCAGTGGTGAGGCTGGTAAGAGGGATCTCTTTCCAACAGCACATTACACCTTTGCTAAATAGATGCTATTGATAGATGCTTTGGAACTGTGGTGCTGGAGGAAAATTCTGAGAGTGCCTTGGACTGCGAGAAGATCAAACCAGTCCATACTCCAGGAAATAAAGCCAGACTGCTCACTTGAGGGAAGGATATTAAAGGCAAAACTGAAGTACTTTGGCCACATAATGAGAAGGCAGGATACCCTGGAGAAGATGCTGATGCTAGGGAAAGCAGAAGGCAAAAGGAAGAGGGGCCGACTAAGGGCAAGATGGATGGATGATGTTCTGGAGGTGACGGACTCGACCTTGGGGGAGCTGGAGGTGGTGATGGCTGACAGGCAGCTCTGGCATGGGCTGGTCCATGAAGTCACAAAGAGTCGGAAGCGACTGACCAAATAAACAACAAGAAATGAAATGTGGTGGTTGCTAATAAGCTACCAGACCAAGGTGTTGCTGTGTTGCTGTTAACATAGAAAGCCCCAAAAACCTTGGCACCAGGTTACCATAGGGATCACCTCATCTCTTATGTCCCTGTCCAGTCTCTGCGATCTTCAGAGGGAGCACTTCTGATGTTGTTACATGGTTCTGAGGTTCACCTCAGGAGCATTTGCAGCAGGGCATTTAGTGTCACAGCACCCTCTGGAACACATTACCAATCGTTATTAGACAGGCGCCCACTGAAAACATTTTCTTAAGACCTATCTCTTCACACACACTTTCCCTTATGTGTGTTTTTTAATCAATTTTTATTGTGAATTTTAACCAAACAAAACCAACCAACAAACAAAAAACTTTAAAAAAACAGAATATGTTTTTAAAAAATTACAGCATATTCTGAGTTTCATATATTGCAATATTCTAGGGAGAGAAAAAGAGAAAAATAATAGATTACACATAAACTTCAGTCAAAGACCAGATATCCAAATATAAGTCCATTTGCAAGTTATGCCTATATACCACTCTTTCAAATGTTGCTAGTGTTGTTAAGTCTTCAATCCATTGTATTATAGGCGGTGAGCTTTTATCCTTCCAGTATTGTAGTATCAGTCTTTTAGCAATCACAAGGGCACAAAAGATCCATGTACACTGACCATGTGTTACGTTCCAAAAAACAGGTAAGTAATTTAAGAGAACATTTACATCAGTAAATATTAAACAGCTTTCCAATACAAAATTTATCTGTATAACAACTTTCTCCCAAAAGGAGGCAACCATTGGTCATTTCCAAAACATATGAATAAGAGAAACATTGACTACATTACACTTCCAACAATTAGCCAAATTTGACAAGCCTTTATTAAAGAGATGTTGTGGTGCTTTCCCTGGTGTGTGACCAACCTAGATATAAGGTTGAATCCAGTTTTATGCTGGATGAACTGCATTGGATGAAGATGACTTCCGCATCCCCTCCTTCCCATGGCATGGCAGCCCCTCCAGCTGCCTTACCGTGTTGTATGAATGCATGAAGAGAGAAGCGCTCCAGCGTTGCTCTCCTTTGTCATTGCATCTGACCCCCTCTATGCATGAAGGGTGACAGTCTGAACAGGAGAGGCTTCTGTATTCATGCAGGCTGTCCACATAATTAGAAACCCTAGAAAATCAGGGTTCTTCATTACATGGAGAATCTCCACAGATACAGGAGGCTCTCTTGTTCAGACTGTCGCCCTCCACAGGTACAGGGAGGTAGATGGGTGGGGGGGGCGGAGCGCTCCTCTCTTCACATGCTCATATAAGATGGTAAGTAAAACACCTGAAGAGGGTTGTAGTTTGTCCCTTAATTCCTAGTAAGTGTATTATTTAGAATTTCAGCCTTGAGATAAAAATGCATTAAAAATCTGCACATGGAACACCTATATTACTAACAGGGGAAGTGATTATGTCTAGCTTTTGCTATTGAAGAAAAATGTTGGATTTGGGGCTCAACTCAAAACAGAATTTTAACATTTAAATACTTCAGTTAAAAACATTCTAAAACCACTAATTCTGATGATTTCTAGTATAATGATCAACAATGAAAACACACTAAAATAATTTATGGTGTCAGTTTAATACCTCTAATTTACTTTAACAATGAGTAGGATGGATTACAAAAAAATAAATCTATATGAAATGGTTGGAAAGAGAAAATGTTGGCTGGCTTTTTAGAAGTTGAAAGCCAGGCACAAATAATTTTGGCAAGGACGCATTTTAATTTCCTTAATTTCTTTAAAAGCAGATATAAGCTTTTGTCACTTGGAAGCTTTAAAACAGATGATATGTTCTAATCTGTGCCAGAATGAACTATGTCATTTGAAAACTATGTCCGCACAGTGGAAAAATGCTGAAATGTCATATATATTGAGATCACATGCAAAATGTCTTGATCCTTTGTACTTTTAAAAAATAAGTGAATTAAGGATGATCAGAACTGGACATCTAACACTTGACATATGTCAAAGTAGCAGACTACGTTGTCAAATTTAACAGTTTCATTATAAACTGGAATATTAAGCTCTCATATCATCAAGCGAATGAATGGAATTTGAAAGCACTGAGCATATTGCAGCATCAAGCACATAATGCCAATGCCTTCAAACATATCTGAATAATTTAGAACCACAAAAATCCTCTCCATGTAAGTTCCTTTGAAATTAATTGGCTCTGCACTGGCAGAACAGTTTAACATCAGTTAGATCCCCTTTTTGAGATCACATAAGCATTCAAAAGTCTAAGGCCGTGAACTGAACCTACATGCAAAGACAGTCCACTGAAAGTGATAGGATGGATTTACATCTGTGTAATGGGCAGGGCCAAGGGAAGACCTCCCACCGCCACCACTGCTGTGGGGGAGGGAGAATGCGAGCAGCCACCACGCATCATTACCGGGGGTGGGGGTGCGAGAACCTGAGCCACCAATGCACTGTTGCTGGGGGTGGGAGGGGAATCATGAGCCTCCCTATCAGCTGCCACCAGCTGCCTTCCCCTCAATAGCTGAGGGGTCCTTTTCAGAGTGTGGCATTAGTAGGGAGGTGGCCCTGGAGACTATGCTCTTTGGTACAGCAGGCATTAATGCTGGCATGTTTAAGGCATTTATTGAAAACATATCATTTATTTAACATCTGAAGCCTTCCTCCAAGTGCCACCTCCAACAAGGAGGTGGCAACAAGGGAGAGAGGACCTTCTCAGTGGTGGCCCCCTGACTGTCGATGGACTGCGCTCCTCACTGAAGTCTGCCTGGCTCTGATACTGTCATCTTTGGCACCAGGTTAAGACTGCCCTCTTCTCCCAGGCATTTAATGGCATATCATGGGGCATTTATGTCTGCTGTCAAGAACAGGTCTGTTATTAAGACATTGTTTACTGAAATTGTTTTTTGCTGCTTAAATTGTTTTAAATTTTGTATGTTAAAAAAATTAGACTGTTTTTATCATAATGTTGTATTTTGTAATGTTGTGGTTGTTGTTGATGATGATGATGATTTTATGGATTGCTGTAAATCACCCAGAGAACTTCGGCTATAAGGTGGTATAGAAATGATAATGATGATGATGATGATGATGATGATAATAATATAATCCTTGAACTTTCACCCAGCCATGAGCTACCTTTGAAGGAATCTCTAATACGGTACTATTGTATTGTATTGAATTGTATTGTATTCTTTTGTAAACTGCTTCAGAATTTGTGCAAATGAGAAGTGGTAGAGAAGTATTGCTCATCATCATCATCATCATCATCATCATCACAATGATCATTATTAGGGGACCCACAAGAATATCCTAGTAATTTATCCAATGGAAGTTCCTTTATCTTCAGATAGAGAAGCCCTGAATGCAAAACAAATTGAGAAAGGAAGGTTATCCAGACAAGACACTTCAGAAATATTTAATTTGTACCGGTTTAGTAAAACCCAAGAGCCTGCTGTAATGCATCTGTTTACTCAGTCAGAAGTAAGTCCCCCTGTATTCAATCGGAGTTAGTCCCAGGTAAGTGTGCATAGGACTGCATCCTTAGTTTAACAGTATTTCCATAAACATTTTACCTCCTCAGACACCAAATCCTCTCAGCAGTAAGCCACTTTATTGGTGTAAACATAGAAGATGCAAGAATTTTGGTGAAGAAACAAAAACCACAATCCCTTCTGCTGCTCCACAACCCCCAAGTATATCTCTATTCTGAACAAATGGGACCATAATTCAGTTGCTGAACACATGCTTTGCATGTAGGGAGTCCTAAATTCAATACCTGGCAGGAGGAGATTATATGAATACCAGGAGTCCAAATAGATCTTACTGGGCAATATAGGCAAAATATTCTGACCTCAGATAAGAGGTCAGAATATTTGCCTACAAGAAGAAGAAGAGAAGAGTGGTAGTAGTGGGAGACTCCTTGCTGCGTGGGATCGAGACCCAAGTATGTCGCGAAGACCTGTGGACTCGCCAGGTATGTTGTCTCCCGGGAGGACAGATTAGAGACGTGACTGAAAGGTTGCCTGCACTCATAAAGCCCACTGACAGGTATCCCTTTCTTCTCATCCATGTGGGAACAAATGATACCGCCAAGCGGAGCTACGAAGAGATCACGTCAGACTTTGAAGCTTTGGGAAGGAAACTCAAGAACTTTGGGGCCCAGATAGTTTTCTCATCCATCCTTCCAGTAGTTAGAAGAGGGATAGAAAGGGAACAAAAAATACTCCGGGTGAATGACTGGCTACGAAGGTGGTGCCGACGAGAGAGATTT
The DNA here is from genome assembly GCF_057233095.1 of Heloderma suspectum. Classification (NCBI taxonomy): domain Eukaryota; kingdom Metazoa; phylum Chordata; class Lepidosauria; order Squamata; family Helodermatidae; genus Heloderma; species Heloderma suspectum. The sequence goes on along the minus strand of NC_139460.1, from coordinate 70,591,025 downwards.
GGATTCTGGGACCACGGGCTATACTTCCTGGAAGATGGGCTGTTGGCTAGGGATGGGTTGCACCTCACAAAGGCTGGGAAGAATGTGTTTGGCCACAGCATGAAGAACTTCATCAGGAGGGCTTTAAACTGAATCCTACGGGGAAGGGAGATGTAATGTTGGGGGTAACAATGGACGTAGGCGCATGCACTGCAATGGAGAGAACAGCGCTGATAGCGCCCAATAATAGTCTTCAGACACATGTAGGAAGAAAGCCAGACTATGAAGCACATGGTCTTCGATGTCTATATACTAATGCCCAGAGTATGGGAAACAAACAGAACGAACTTGAACTCTTAATACAGGAGGGAAATTATGACTTGATAGGTATAACTGAGACTTGGTGGGATGACTCTCATGACTGGAATACAGCAGTTGAAGGATATAACTTGTTCAAAAAGAACAGGAGGAACAGAAAGGGAGGCGGGGTTGCACTGTATGTGAAAAATACATATCTCTGCACAGAAATACAGGAGGAGGAGCTTGGTAGCCCCATCGAGAGCATCTGGGTTGAAATAAATGGAGCAAAGAATAAAAGGAACCTGGTGGTCGGAGTCTACTACCGGCCACCCAATCAAGGAGAAGCCAAGGATGAAACTTTTGAAAAGCAAATAGCCAATGTTTTAAGGAAGCATGATGTAGTAGTAATGGGGGACTTCAATTTCCCCGATATTTGTTGGGAGACAAATTCTGCAAAACATGGCCCCTCCAGGAAATTCCTGACTTGTGTGGCGGATAACTTCCTCCTACAGAAAGTAGAGGAAGGAACTAGAGGATCGGCTATCCTTGACTTGATCCTAACCAACAGAGATGACTTAGTGGATAAAGTAGCAGTTACAGGAACTCTGGGGGAAAGCGACCATGTTGTACTTGAGTTCTTGGTTCTAAGGGAAGCAAAAGCCGAGTGTACTCAAACGCGTACCCTGGATTTTAGGAAAGCTGATTTTAATAAACTCAGAACAATGATCAGTAAGGTCCCATGGCAAACAATGCTAGCGAGAAAAGGAGTCCAAGATGGGTGGGAACTTTTAAAAAAGGAAATTCTCAAGGCACAATCACAAACAATTCCAACAAGAAGAAAAGGTGGAAGACAACAGAAGAAGCCAATGTGGCTTCACAAAAAGCTTAGGGATGACCTGAAAACAAAAAAGGACACATATAGGAAGTGGAAAGAAGGCCAAGTAACAAAGGAAGAGTACAGGCAGGTAGCACAGAATTGCAGGGATGGCGTCAGGAAGGCTAAAGCGGAGAACGAGGTGAGGTTAGCGAGGGATGCTAAAAACAACAAAAAGGCTTTCTTCAGCTACGTGCATAGTAAAAGGCAGAGGAAAGAAATGGTTGTTCAGCTATTAAATAAGGATGGCAAAATGATAACAGATGACAAAGAAAAGGCAGAGGTGCTCAATTCCTACTTTGGCTCAGTCTTCTCCCAAAAGAGGGTCTATGACCCCCCTGGCAAAGGCGAAGTACAGGCTGAAGGGGCAGGATTGCAGCTTGAGATCGACAGGCATATGGTCAAGGAACACCTCATTACTTTAAATGAGTTCAAATCTCCAGGGCCAGATGAACTGCATCCTAGAGTCATAAAGGAACTGGCAGAAGAACTCTCAGAACCGCTGTCTATTCTCTTTGAGAAATCATGGAGGACCGGGGAAGTGCCAGATGACTGGAGGAGGGCTAACGTTGTCCCTATCTTCAAAAAGGGTAAAAAGGAGGAACCTGGGAACTACAGACCAGTCAGTCTGACATCAATCCCTGGGAAAATTCTGGAGCAGATCATAAAGCAATCCATCTGGAAGCACCTTGACAACAATGCCGTGATTACTCGAAGCCAACATGGATTTGTCAAAAACAAGTCCTGCCAGACAAATCTGATCTCATTTTTTGATCAAGTCACCTCCCTTGTAGACCGTGGGAATGCTGTAGACATCATATACCTCGACTTCAGCAAAGCTTTCGACAAAGTGCCCCATGATATCCTGATGAGCAAACTTGCTCGAAGTGGGCTAGATGAAACAACGATCATGTGGATCCACAGTTGGCTACAGAATCGGACTCAAAGAGTGCTTATCAATGGGACCTTCTCAAGCTGGGGAGAGGTAACGAGCGGGGTACCTCAGGGCTCAGTCCTGGGCCCAGTGCTCTTCAACATTTTTATTAATGACTTGGAGGAGGAGGTGCAGGGAATGCTGATCAAATTTGCAGATGACACAAAATTGGGAGGGATAGCTAATACTTTGGAAGACAGAAACAAAATTCAAAGTGATCTGGATAGACTGGAGTGCTGGGCAGAAAACAACAGAATGGCATTTAATAGGGACAAATGCCAAGTTCTGCACCTAGGAAAAAGAAACCAAATGCACAGTTACAAGATGGGGGATACGTGGCTCAACCACACTACGAGCGAGAAGGATCTTGGAATTGTCGTCGATCACAAGCTGAATATGAGCCAACAATGTGATGTGGCTGCAAAAAAGGCAAATGCTATTTTGGGCTGCATTCATAGAAGCATCGCTTCCAAATCCCGGGAAGTACTAGTTCCCCTCTACTCAGCACTGGTTAGGCCTCATCTGGAGTACTGTGTCCAGTTCTGGGCACCACACTTTAAGAAGGATGCAGACAAGCTGGAGAGGGTTCAAAGGAGGGCAACAAAGATGATCAGGGGACTGGAAACAAAGCCCTATGAAGAGAGACTGAAAGAACTGGGCATGTTTAGCCTTGAGAAGAGAAGACTGAGGGGAGATATGATAGCACTCTTCAAGTACTTGAAAGGTTGTCACAGAGAAGAAGGCCAGGATCTCTTCTTGATCATCCCAGAGTGCAGGACACGGAATAATGGGCTCAAGTTACAGGAAGCCAGATTCCGGCTGAACATCAGGAAAAACTTCCTGAGTGTCAGAGCAATACGGCAATGGAACCAATTACCTGGGGAGGTGGTGGGCTCTCCCACACTGGAGGCCTTCAAGACGAGGCTGGACAGCCATTTGTCAGGGATGCTCTGACTTGGATTCCTGCATTGAGCAGGGGGTTGGACTCGATGGCCTTGTAGGCCCCTTCCAACCCTACTATTCTATGATTCTATGAAGACATCTTAAGTTCCTGACTGCATTGCCCCTAAGGTATGCAAACACTGTGGGTTCTTTGGAACGGGTTGGCTCTCACAACCCAAATGGGATGACAGAAATGCAGGGCTCCTGCCTGAGAATTGTCGTTTCTGTTCCAACCACTCAACAGCATTTGTATTTGTTGCATAGCATGAGAAGTGGTAGAGAAATATTGCTCCTCCTCCTCCTCCTCCTCATCCCAATTATTATCCGGGGACCTACAAGAATGCCCTAGTAATTTATCCAATGGAAGTTCCTTTTCTTTCAGGTACAGGCCATCAGTTGGGCTAGAGTGGCAGGCATGAGCTCGGTACAGCAAGTTTGTGGAAGGTGAGCTGAAGAATCACATCATCAACCCATTTGGGTTGTGAGAGCCAACCCGTTCAATAAATATGAATGTAAACATGAATATAACAGAGGCCTGCAAAATAACATGCCTAGTTTTCAGCATGGTATTTGCAGTAGAGACCAACGCGTTACTAGGAGCAAGTACATTGGGTGTTTTGATCAAACCAATAACAGTTCCTTTCCTGGTTTAACTGCCAGATAGATAGGTAGATAGATAGATAGATAGATAGATAGATAGATAGATAGATAGATAGATAGGTAGGTAGGTAGATAGATAGATAGATAGATAGATAGATAGATAGATAGACAGACAGATAAACTTTTCTACATTTATTCATTCCTATATTTAAAAACACTGGTTTCCTCTCTCTATCAATATAGCTGTTTATTCACATCTCACAATGCAAAGATAAGCCACCCTGAGTGCCATTTTTCTTGGTTGAAAGCTGAAGTACAAACTAAATCAAATCAAATCAAATCAATCAATAAAAGATAATGGCATTCTGCTATTTTATGTTAGAACTAAGTCTCATTTGAATCTCAATCTTCCTTGTCAAGTCCCAGTATCTTGGTTAAGGAAAACTTGGAGAAGGAGACTTGATGAAGGAAGACCTTGATTCAAATTGCCATTTGCAATGAGGTGAATGAGGGAGGTGGCTTGGGGGACTGCCATTCTCTCTCAGTCTACCCTACCTCAGAGTGTTGCTCTGATGATAAATTGGGATGAACTCTCTCAGCAATTTGGAAGAAAGGCTGGATGAAAATTTAGGAAAGAGCTTGACAATTTTCAAATGACCTGCAGATAGGAAATGCAAAATGTGCAAAATGCATCCTTGCTTTCATTCATAGACACAAATGGCCTAATGATGTACTGCAGCATGAGTTAATAAAAGCAATGGATGCTGAAAAAGTAAATGTAAGTAAACTTTTGTGACTTTAGTTCTATAAACAGTTTATTTCCTATGCTGCATTATGTTCTATCTAGCCCAGTCCACACTCTGACATCATTTGCATGACATGACACAACCCACAGTGGGTTGTCAGCCTTGTTTGTTTCAGGGTGGCTTGTCGTGACATCTAAACCCAGCATGGTTTCATCAGCATGGTTTGTTAATCATGCATAAGCCAGCCTGAGAACCCATGGATTGTGGTTGGGTTGTTCAGGGTGGCTTGTTTTCAAAATGAGTTGTTGTGATTTGTGAACCCAGCATGATGGGTTGTGCATTGCTTGTCAGAAAGAGCTACAGAGAGAGCCACATGGCAAGAGCAGCAAAAAAACACACCAGTCACTTCTTGTGATCTTGCTAACACAATATCCTTTCTCTAGTATGTCTTGAAACGACACTAGTCAATTTATTCCTTCACTTTGTCGCCTCCATAGACAGTGACACCTTTCCCCCTCACCTTTAGGGAGATTTGTGCAAACTTAATGGGTTTGTTTTTTTTAACCTTCAGGGAGATTTGCACATATTTAACATTAAAAAACCTTTTGCAGAGATTTACTCAAATTTTCAGTAACTATTGTGCTTATGTATAGTAATTACTACACATAAGCACAATAGTTACTGCATTTTAGAGAATTTGTGCAAATCCCCCCCAAAGTTTTTTTTAAAGTTACATTTGTGCAAACCTCCTCAAAGGTGAAAAAAAGAAGAATGCTAAATATGTGCAAATCTTCCCAAAGGTGAAAAAAAAAATCTTCAAAATAAACTCTGCTCCACTAATGAGCATATTTATTCCCATTAGCAGAATAGAGGAGTAGGTTGTGCTGCAAAGGCCCATGAGATACGTGCTGGGAGCAGGTGGGGGGACCCAAGCTATGGCAAGCTGCAGAACACCTGATCGTTTGTCAGGAGTAATGTGTGTTAGCAAGCAAACAGCCAGCCCATCGTAGCTTATTTTCAGGGTGGCTTCCTGTGATGTGTAAACTGGTCCCCTGACAACCATCTAGCTTGTTCAACAAGCATTGCTACAGAGTCAATCCCATACTGAGTTTTTTCACATAAAGAAATTCAGTTTTCTTCCCTGCCTATCTGGTTCAGAAGAGCCTTCCATACTTTCACTCCATGCACAGAACGCAGTAGGGCTGTGCCCACTGTTTCTGTTCCCAGTGCTTCTGGAGCTGCTCTGTGCTTGAGACCATCACACATATGATGAGGGTCTGACTAGGGTGCCTACTTTATACAGCTGTATGTATATAGCCTTTTCATGGAACTAGAAGCCACAGTCTTAGAGTTTGCGTGGAGAAACATAAGCATGGACAAGTATACACATATAGGCTCACTGTTCAGCCATTTATCAAACACACAAAGGTCTGTGGGCAAGGCTGGTGGGCACAGCCCTGTTTCCCTCTACACATGTAGGGAATTCTTCTGAAAATGCCTATGATAATCCAAATGCATGGATGTGATACTTCTATGCCATAATCCAATTTATGGTTAATGAAACAAAGGGTGGGGTCCACAGCAAAAGTATGTGTGCATTATTTGGGTGTACCAAAATAAAAGGGAGAATTACTTTGGGTAATTATTATTCTTATAGATTTTCGGATAAAATTAGAACTATTATTAAATTCTTGCAATGTCATTTGCCAATTTATTAAGCCCTTTAAACAGAAATATATACTAGCCTAGCATTCAACCTATTTGTAAATCCATTCATAATCTGTAGTTTTGTTTTATTTCTCCTCTCTTACAAAAAGAGGCACAAACTACATATATACATGTTTCAAAAACAGAATTTTTAAAAACTTTAATGAAGTACAACAGTTGAGAGAAATAAATTCATAATGTTAAAATTCACAATCTGGAATGGTGGACACAACTTAAATATTCATACTTTTTTCCATGTGACCATCTAATGTACACAAAGAATATTAAGCAGTGTTGTTTGTCTTCTGGTAATGAATATATATTATTCCGGAGTCTAATGAATGAATAGAACAAGTTTTTCATTAAATATTTATTAAAGTAATATTTTCTAGGCTTACTAATTATGGAGGACATTATATCAGGAATTTGGAACTGCTCCCTTTTAGAATTCCTGGAAGTTCTAGCAGTGAGTATGCTAAACAATTAAGAAAGGTCTTAGATCAATATACCCTATTGACTCAATATAAATAACAGCAACAAAATTAAATGTAGGGCTATAATAAAGCAACATTTGTGACAGAATAAATAACCAGTGGACATACTAATTTGGAGGAGTTATTGTAGCTTTCATTTTCCCTGTGTGATTATTTTAGTCGTTTCCTAAATATATGCAATGCACACAATGGACTTAATTTATAATATGTTGGAAAACAATAAATACATTATTTTAAGAGCAAGAACTTTAAGTACAGTCCATTGGGATGTTGTCCTATATGAGCCCCACTGAAATGAATAGAAATTATGCCAGGGCAAAATGGCTTCTATGATTCAATGGAGCATATGCAGGAACATCCTGGTGGACTATGTCCAAAGTGAGGAGAATTGTTGCTCAGAAAGAAATATATTTATTAGGGCTCAATGAAAGCATCAGGTGGGGTTAGTGAACAAGAAGTGAAAATGTTTCAGGTGAAATAAGGTGCATTTACCATTTTTGGTGGTGTTGAAGTACCTCCAAGTCCCCTGCCCCATGTAACTAATATTTCCCCCATTTCTTTGTGGCTATTCATACCACAGAGTTCCTTCTTTCTGCATCTCACCTGCCACCATTTTAGCCTTTCTCTTATTGCATGATCCGGGCAAATCAGGGATCAGGTAGTCAACGAGATGAATCATACTACTGCACAGCCAAATACAGTATGTAGCAGTGTGAAGAGAGAAAGCGTATCATCCAGTTCTGTAGTGATGTTTCCCTTTTTCCAGCATTGCACCGTGAGGACAAGCAATTAAAGCACCACGGTGCAGCTCATGAAGTGAGGGAACACTTTTCTAGTTCCTTGAACAAAAAGGGGACATGTTCCCTGTCTTTTGAGACCACACCAATGTGGTTGCATTGTCTGCACAGTGCCAGAAAAAAAGCAGTGACATCCAGTTTCTAAAACCTAGACACATTCCCCAACATTTCACATACGTGTACTTCTTGTTCACTAACCCCACCAAATATTACAAAAGCATGGACTCTTAAGTAGCCTGTAAAGAGGACTATAAAGGTATTGGCTCATCCCTAGTATTCCTTTTCCAGTTTGGAAGCCTGGATTCATTCCCCCACCCCAAGGACTGTTCAAATCCTTGTTCCATCCTAACACATACACCCAATTCATAAATAAGTACTTGACTTACTTCGTATTTTTAAACAAATAGTACTAATTTGTGAGTTATCATTAATAATGTCCCAAACACCCACATATATAGTACACAATAATAAGGCAAAGCTTTGTTTATTTTATTTATTCACAAAATTTATATATTACCATCTTACAAAATGTTCCATGGGCAGTTTACAGTAAAATTCAAAGCCATAAAGTATGCAAATAAAACACAAACAGAAAATTGAAAACAGAATAAAAACAACTATAGGTAGGGATGTATGAAACACTTACCTGGCTCCGTGCCAGGCAATCCACGGTGGGGGGGGATGCTCTCCGTCCCTCCCCCCGGAATCCTCCCCGGCCAGCTCCACTCCACGGAGACTCTGCAGAGCCGCTAGCCGGGGCCACCTGCAGCCGGACATCCAGCCGCTGGGCTGCACAGGGACGCAAATGGTGGCCACCGTAGCCGCCACCATTTGAGTCCATGTCTTTTGCCATGATAGGCTACGTATATATCTACGTAGCCTATCATGGCAAAAGACAGGGGTGCAAATGGCAGCCGCTACGCCATTTGTGCCCCTGTCTTTTGCCTTCTTAGGCTACGTAAATATATACGTAGCCTAACACGGCAAAAGACATGGACGCAAATGGCGGTGGCTACAGCGGCCGCCATTTGCATTCCTTCCTATTGCCTTGATAGGCTAAATATATATTTATGTAGCCTATCATTCACAGCCTCCGCAGGGACGCAAATGGCATCCCTGCATTAGCCGTGATAGGGTATGTAAATACTTACGTAGCCTATCATGGCATTTGTGGGGAGGTGAATGGCAGCTGCAGATGTGGCCACCATTCGCAAAGCACCGGCGAACGGCAGCAGGTAAGCTCCGTTCCACGTGCATTTCGCAGGGTGGTGGGGTGGGGGGCTTCGCTCTGCCACGGATTCCGGGGGGGCCACTGCACTGGCATTCAGCTTCCCTGGAATCCATGGCGAAATTCTCCGCCATCCCTAACTATAGGACAAAACCAAAGTAAAACCAGCAGCAGGACATAACAAGAATTGTTGTTGTTTATTCAGTCAGTCGCTTCTGACTCTTCGTGACTTCATGGACCAGCCCACGCCAGAGCTTCCTGTCGGCCGTCGCCACCCCCAGCTCCCCCAAGGTCGAGTATAACAAGAATACAAAAGATCAAAAGCACTAAGCATTGTTTAAGACTGAAGTATTATTTATTTAACTATTCATTCATTATTTAACATTTATATACCACGTTATTTGTTAAAAAGCCATGAAAGTGGTGCATGACAATTGAAAACAATAACACCTTAACACAATAAGAAACAAAAACATGAAAGATAGTAAAACATGAAAACAACTACATAATTCAAAAGGCTAAATTAAAAAGAAAAGAAAAGATGTCTTTTCATACCTTTCTAAAAGCCAAGACCTTTTGGGCCAGTCGTAGTTCTTGAAGGACCACCTTCTACATTTTGGGAGTGACGCAGGAGGGAACCCTTTCACATATGCCTGTCAAATGGGCCTCCTCTTCTGGTAATGGGCCTATCATGCAGATCTTAATAATTGGATAGGGAAATAACAAGACAGAAAGGACTGGAACCACTGCAAAACAGCAGTCCCAAGGCTTGGCAGCACCAGGCGATCCAAAATTAGTAGGAAGGTGGCCCTGGAGACTGCCTATTCCATGGCAGCAGGATACCATGGTAGATGGTATAAAAAGCCACCAAAAAGTCCAGGAGAAATAATTGGCGCACCCTCCCATCCAGTTTTTGGCATAGGTCATCCACCAAAATGACCAAATCAGTCTCAGTTCTTTCCAAAAGTCTGACTGAAATGGGTCCAGATAATCAGTATCATCCAGATGCATGTGGCGTTTCAATGCCAGCAGCACCTGAAATGCCTGGGAAAACCTGGCACTGAAAAGAGCACAACATAGACACTAGGCAAAACTCCCTGGATGGGGAGGGCATTCCACAACTGAGGCACTGCTACTAAAAAGAGAGCTTCGGCTATTGGGCGGTATAGAAATGAAATAATAGATAGATAGATAGATAGATAGATAGATAGATAGATAGATAGATAGATAAAAAGGCCCTTTCTCTAGTGGCCACTGAGACAAGAAAGAAACTGATGTTCCATAGACTAAGGCTGGATCTATACTTACCACCTTTTTTCACTTCCAATGAGGTTTCACCGCCCGCTTTTCACACTACATAGTACCTGCCTTGAACTGGAACCAGAATTTCCCACTTCTGTGCTCCTGCTTTCAATACCCTAGTATCCTGGTATTTCCCCTTAATGTGCTCTGATTTTCCGCCTTCACTACTGTTAGGGATGTCAGATAATTCTGCCACAGATCTCGGTGAGGCCGAATGCCAGTGCATTCAGCCTCCCAAAATCCGTGGCAGAACAAAGCCCCCCCGCCCCCCCGCCCCGTGAAATGGGCCGGAACCGAGTACCTACCTGCTGCCGTCTGTGCTGACTTGTGAATGGCGGCCACATCTGCGGCTGCCATTCACTTCTTCCATATAGCTGTGATGGGCTACGTAAGTATTTACGTAGCCTATCATGGCTTAACAAAGGGAATGCAAATGGTGGCGGCTACAGCGGCCACCATTTGTGTAGGGATGTCAGAGAATTCCGCCACGGATCTCGGTGAGGCCGAATGCCAGTGCATTTGGCCCCCCAAACTCCGTGGTGGAATGGCCTGGCACCCCCCGCCCCCCCGCGGATCCACCCCGGGACGGCTCCGGCGGCGGCTCCGGCGGCGGCTTCAGCAGCGGCGGCCGGTCCTCCGACCGGCTGCCGCCACCGCCATTTCCAGGCTTGTGTAAAAAAAAAAAAGAAGACATGATAGGCTATGTAAAGATTTACGTAGCCTATCATGGCTAGGTTTAAAAAAAAAGACAAAAAAGACGTGATAGGCTACGTAAATCTTTAGGTAGCCTATCATGGTTGCGTGGGTTTAAAAAAAAACACCCACGTACGCAAATGGCGGCGGCTACAGCCGCCGCCATTTGCATTCCTTCTTTTTACCATCTTAATCTACGTAAATATTTACGTAGACTATGACAGTGAAAATAAAGGGGAACACAAATAGCGTAGCGGGCGCTATTTGCGTCCTCTTTTGATTCACCGTTTTAGCCTACGTAAAGATTTACGTAGGCTAAAACGGTGAATGAAAAAGGGACACAAATAGCGCCCACTACGCTATTTGCGTTCCCATTTATTTTCGCCATCATAGCCTACATAAATATTTATGAAGATTAAGACGGCCAAAAAGAAGGAACGCAAATGGCGGCGGCCATAGCCGCTGCCATTTGCGTACGCGGTTTTGTTTTGTTTTTTACCCAGAGCCCTCCCATGGCCAGAAATCCTCCCGTGGCCAGAGCCCTCCCCTGGCCATGCCTGGCCGGCTGCTCTGCGGAGCTGCTGCAGAGCACAGCCGGCCGTTCGAGGATTCCAGGGGGAGGAATGGAGCGCCTCCCCCCCCATCAACATAATCCGCGAAAGGTAAGTCACTTTCGTACATCCCTACATTTGTGTTCCCCCTTTTTTTTTTTGCTGTTTTAGTCTACATAAATATTTACGTAGGCTAAAACGGCAAAAAAAAAGGGAACGCAAATGGTGGCCGCCATAGCTGCCGCCATTTGGGTCCGCTGTTTTGTTTTGCTTTTTTTGTCATGATAGGCTACAGAAATATTTACATAGCCTATCACGGCAAAATTTGTTGTTGTTTCTTCGGTCAGTCGCTTCCAACTCTTCGTGACTTCATGGACCAACCCACGCCAGAGCTTCCTGTCGGCCGTTGCCACCCCCAGCTCCCCCAAGGTCAAGTCCGTCACCTCCAGAATATCATCCATGCACCTTGCCCTTGGTCAGCCCCTCTTCCTTTTGCCTTCCACTTTCCCTAGCATCAGCATCTTCTCCAGGGTATCCTGTCTTCTCATTATGTGGCGAAAGTACTCCAGTTTTGCCTTTAATATCCTTCCCTCAAGTGAGCAGTCTGGCTTTATTTCCTGGAGTAGGGACACAAATGGCAGCGGCTATGGCTGCCACCATTTGCATCCCTGCAGGCTGCCCAACAGCCGGATGTCCGGCTGCGGGTGGCCCCAGCCGGTGCCTCCGCGGAATCTCTGTGGAGCGGAGCCGGCCGGAGAAAATTTTGGGGGGATGGACAGAGCGCCTCCCCCCCACCGCGAATGTCACCCTTCGAAAAGGTAAGTGACTTTCGTACATCCCTAATATTTACATAAGCTAAAACAGCAAAAAAAAAAGGGAACGCAAATTGCGGCCTATCAAGTAAATACTTACATAGCCTATCACGGCTTCCAAAGTAACGCAAATGGCGTCCCGGTGTTAGGGATGTCAGAGAATTCTGCCACAGCTCTCGGTAGGGATGGCGGAGAATTTCTCCCCGAAACTTCGGGGGGCCGAGCGCCAACGTGTTCGGCCCCCCAAAGAAGTTTCGGGGAGAAATCCTCCGCTGCCCCACCCCCCGCCCCCCCAGGACGGGACTTACCTTTCCCGAATGTCCCTCCCGGCAGCGGGTCCGGCCAGCGGTTCATCGGGTCTTTGTCAGGGGCGGGAGCGGCAGCCGGTCTTTCGACCGGCTGCCGCCACCGCCATTCCAATAAAAGAAAAAAAAAAACACCCCCGTGATAGGCTACGTGACGATTTACGTAGCCTATCACGGCTGACTTTGCAGATCTAGCCGTGATAGGCTACGTTAATCGTCACGTAGCCTATCACGGGGTCGTTGTTTTTTTTTTTAACTTTTAATTTCGCGGCCGGGCGAGGCGAGGAAGCCTCCCCCCGGCCTGAACTTCGCAGGGAGAGCAGCGAAGCACCTCCCCCCCACCGCGAAAAGCTGCGAGACCAGGTAAGTGACTTTCGTGCACCCCTAGTTCTCGGTGAGGCTGAATGCCAGTGCATTCAGCCCCCCAAACTCCGTGGTGGAACGGCCTGCCACCCCCCCCACAGATCCCCCCCGGATGAGACTTACCTGGGGTGGATGTTCCGGACGGCGGCGGCTCCAGCGGCGGTTTCGGCAGCAGCGGCAGCAGCGGATGGGCTTCCGACCAGCTGCCACCACCGCCACCGCCATTTGCAGTCTTTCCCCCCCCCCACCATTCATGATAGGCTACGTAAGTCTTTACGTAAAAAATCATGAATGGTGGGGGGGGGAAAGCTATTTGCGTTCCCCCTTAGTTTCGCCGTCTTATTCTACATAAATATTTACATAGACTAAGACAACCAAAAATAGGGAACGCAAATGGCAGCGGCCGTAGCCACCGCCATTTGCGTACACGTTTTTTTTTTTTACCCAGACGTGATAGGCTATGTAAGTCTTTATGTAGCCTATCGCAGCTGAATACAGGGAAGCAAACGGAGGCGGCTATGGCCGCCGCCATTTGTGTCCCTGCTAGCCAGCGGCCAGATGTCTGGCTGCTGGCAGAGCCGGCCGGCGGCTCTGCGGAATCCCCGCGGAGCGGAGCCAGCCGGCCAGGATTCCAGGGGGGAGGTGTGGAGCGCCTCCCCCCCCACAAGGATTCTGGGGGGAGGGACGGAGTGCCTTTCCCCCCCAGCGGAACCTGGCGGAGCCAGGTAAAGGGGATTTCGTACATCCCTACCCTGCATTAGCCATGATAGGCTACGTAAGTATTTACGTAGCCTATCATGGCTACGTGGAAGAATCGAATGGCGGCCACAGAAGTGGCCGCCATTCGCAAGTCAGCGCGGATGGCAGCAGGTAGGTGCACCGTTCTGGGCCCATTTCATTCTTCGTTCCAGCACAGATTTTGGGGGGCCGAATGCACTGGCATTCGGCCTCACCGAGATCTGTGGCAGAATTCCCTGACATCCCTATCTGGAAGTGGAAGCACAACCTATTCTGGATGAGGTTGCACTTCCTCTGAAGGGCCTAATACACAGCTAGGGAGTGGACCTAGATCCAGCATTGCTGCTGGATGTCCAAGTAGTGGCTATGGCTAGGCATGAATTTGCCCAGCTTTGACTGGTGTACTAGCCAAGAAGGTGGATCTGTCATGATAACACATGCCCTTAGCTCTATTCAGGCATTCCATTTCTGGTTATACTCAGCATGTGAGAAGAAGTGGTCCAGCCCCACCCTGCCCCTCTCTTTTATCACATTTCTTGCCCCCAACTAGTGGAGGGTGACTGAGTGAAGAGGAGACCCTCCTGCATCTCTGTAGGCTCACCACATGAGCCAGAACCTGGATTTTCCAGTGTTCTGTCTCATGTGGAAACCCCCAACAGATTCAGGAGGCTCTCCTATTCAGACTGTTGTCCTCCATGAGTCGAGGGCAATGGCAACATGGGAGGGGGAGGCAGAGCTCGAGCACTCCCTCTCCTCACATGTTGTGAGAAGAGGTTGTGCTTTCCTTGCAACATGTCTGAATAGGGCTTTAGATTAGTACAACATGCTCTATGTGGAGCTGTCCTTGATGACTGTTCACAATTCACAGTTGCTGCAATATGCCTAAAACCTCTTGGGTATCCACTTTTCAGAGTGTATTACACCAATTCTACTCCATCTGCACAGACTCCATATTGGTTTCTGGGCCCAATTCAAGGTGCTGGTTATTACATATAAAACCCTAAATGTCTTGGGACCAGGATATCTGAAAAACAACCTTGTCTCAAATTAAACTGCCCATCAGTTATGGTCATTACTGGGGCCCGTGCTTTATGTTTTGCTGCCAAAGGGAAGGAGTGGGTGGGGATGTTGGCTAGCAGTAACAGAAGATAAGGACTTATTGGTAGCAGTACTGTGGCTGTGGAATTCTCTCCCAAGAGAATTTTGACTGGTCTCTTCATTGGTAGCTTTAAAGTGGGTGGTCAAACCCTTAAAAAAAAAAATTACCAGGCTTTTAATGGGCTTTAACTGTATTTTAACTTTGCAGGCTGTTTTTTTTTTAGCTTTGTTTATATAGTGTTATTAATTATAATAAGGTTATGTTTTACTGTTGTGAACCACCTTGGGGTTCCTTATGGGGGTCATAAGGTGGTATATAAATGTTTCTATAATAAATAGAGAAATTATAGGACTTAATAAAATAAGACAAATTACTGAAGAAATTTCTGTTGCTGTGGGAGGGACATACAGCTAAAGGCTTTGCCTTCATGCTCTGCTTATGTTCTTCTGAGGCCGTTATATTTGACTATGTTGATCTTTGGTTGGATCAAGAATTTTCTCCTTATGTCCTTCTGAAACGTTTGCAAGAATTTAAAGTTGAAATTATTGCCCTAAGATTAACATAATTTATCAGGAATGGTGGGTTGAAATTGCTAATTTGAGCATTTCTACTTTGTCTGAACCTACCTTCTTTTCATGACAAACCAAATGATTAGCAACAGGAGAAGAAGCCTTATTGTTCATGTCAACTTTCATGGGCAATCCAGTTTTTTTTTCTGGATAGTGTCCAAGATGTATAAATTCCATCCATGCAAACAAATCAGCAACTGGTGTGCTACAATTACTTTTCATTCATTTCAGAGAGGCAAGTAATGTTCTAAGACGAGGCTTCAATGAACATTTTCTTCTGTACAATTACGTTCGACTTTCAGTAACTGATCGCTATTCAAATAAAAGGTTTTCTTTGTTGCTTCAGATCTTTGACGCATAAGGAGAATTACAGTATAAAAGATAAGTATAATTTGACAGTGCAGTAATTACATTTTTTAAACTAACATTAAGCCCTTACCATTGCCCTTTAGAAATGTATGGTTAATATGTTTTGATGGCATGGCATGGCATATGGGAAATCATATTTCACTAAGAAATATGCAGGAACACTATCCAAAATACTCATCCTTAAAGTTATTTTAAAAGATATTTGCCTCAGTATCCTTGCATTAATTCAGGAGTGAAAAAAAGGATTTTCTTTTAATGTTTACATAGAATGTGCTCAGCTGTTCTGCATTGTAGGTTATGGGTGCCCTCTGCTGTCTTGCTTGGAAATTGTCGTTCATTCTATTTTCTTTCTAAAGACAGTGGCAGCCCTTATTATGTGTGTGTACTGTTGGAATCATACAACCATGGAATCATAGGGTTGGAAGGGGCCTACAAGACCATTGAGTCCAACCCTGCTCAATGCAGGAAGCCTGATTCCCAGGCAGTCTCTCATCCATTTACTAACCGGGGCTGACCCTGCTTAGCTTCTGAGATCAGACGAGATCAGGCACATCAACAGTGCTGTTGCCATTAATTTGAAATACATATGTAATCTAGGGGTGTACAAAACACTTTCTTGGTTCCGCTGGGGCCATCCGTGGAGGGGGGGAGGTGCTTCATCCCCGCCCCCTGGAATTCTCACCGGCACACTCCGCTCCGTGGCAACTCCATGCAACTGCCAGCTGGGGCTGCCTGCAGCCGGACCTCTGTCTGCTGCCAGGCTGTGGCCGCAAATGGCAGCCACTATGCAGGCCGCCATTTGCGTCCCTGCCAAGACTAATTGCTACGTATTAATTGACTAAGTACTAATTGACTAAGTGTCTACGTAGCCTATCAAGGCAAAAGTTGCTGTTGTTGTTCAGTCATTCAGTTGTGTCTGACTCTTCATGACCCCATGGACCATAGCACGCCAGGACTTCCTGTCCTGCACTCTCTCCCAGAGTGTGTGCAAGTCCATATTCATTGCATCAGTGATGCTATCTAGCCATCTCATCCTCTGCCGTCCCCTTCTCCTTTTGCCTTCAATCTTTCCCAGCATCAGGGTCTTTTCCAGGGAGTTTTCTCTTCGCATTAGGTGGCCAAAATATTTGAGCTTCAGCTTCAGTATCTGTCCTTCCAATGAGCAGTCAGGGTTGATTTCCTTTAGGATGGACTGATTTGACCTCCTTGCAGTCCAGGGTACTCGTAAGGGTCTTCTCCAGCACCACAGTTCGAAAGCATCGCTTCTTTGGCGCTCAGACTTCCTTATAGTCCAGCTCTCACATCCATAAGTTGCTGCTGGGAAAACCATAGCTTTGATTATACGGACCTTTGTCGGCAAGGTAATGTCTCTGCTTCTTACTATGCTGTCTAGGTTTGCCATAGCTTTCCTCCCAAGGAGCAAGCGTCATTTAATTTCATGACTACAGTAGGGATGTATGAAAGTTCTGCCATGGATCTCAGGGAGGCCGAATGCCAGCGTATTCGGCCCCCCAAAATCGGTGGAGGAAAGCCCCCCCACACACCACCCCTGGGACGGGACTTACCTGGGGCGGATCTTCCTGGCGGTAGCGGCTCCGGCAGCGGCTCCGGCAGCGGCTCTGGCAGCGGTGCGGCGGCGGCGGCAGGTCTTCCGACCGGCTGCCACCGCCGCCATTTCCAATTTTTTTTAAAAAAACAACAACAAAAAAACATGATAGGCTACATGAACATTACGTAGCCTATCACGGCTAAATTTTAAAAAACACCGTGATAGGTTACGTAAATGTTTACGTAGACTATCACGGTTGATTGCAGGGACACAAACAGCCATGGCTACTGCTGCCGCCATTTGCGTCCCTGCTAGCCAGTGGCCAGATGTCCGGGCGCTGGTGGAGCCGGCCGGCAGCTCCACAGAATTACTGCGGCCAGGATTCGGGGTGGGGGAGGGACGGAGCGCCTCCCCCCCGGCCAGAATTTCGGGGGGAGGGACGGAGCGCCTCCCTCCAGCATCAGCATAATCCGCCAACAGGTAAGTGACTTTCGTACATCCCTAGACTACAGTCACCATCTGTGGTGATCTTGGAGCCCAAGAAAATAAAATCTGTCACTGCTTCCATTTCTTCCCCTTCTATATGCCAGGAAGTGATGGGGCCAGATGCCATGATTTTAGGTTTTTAATGTTGAGTTTCAAACCAGCTTTTGCACTCTCCACTTTCACCCTCAACAAGCGGATCTTTAGATCCTCTTCGCTTTCTGCCATTAGGGTGGTATCATCTGCGTATCCGAGGTTGTTGATAATTCTCCCGGCAATCTTAATTCCGACCTGTGATTCATCCAACCCAGAGTTTCTCATGATGTACTCTGCATATAAATTAAATAAGCAGGGTGACAATATACAATATACAACCAATCGGTTGTTCCATGTCTGGTTCTTACTGTTGCTTCTTGACCCTTGTACAGGTTTCTCAGGAGATAGGTAAGGTAGTCTGGTGCTCCTATCTCTTTAAGAATTTGCCGCAGTTTGTTCTGATCCACACAATCAAAGGCTTTAGCGTAGTCAATGAAGCAGAAATAGACGTTTTTCTGGAATTCTCTTGCTTTCTCCATGATCCAGCGAATGTTGGCAATTTGATCTCTTGTTCCTCTGCCTCTTCGAAACCCAGCTTGTACTTCCGGTAGTTCTCGGTTCACATACTGCTGAAGCCTAGCTTGTAGGATTTTGAGATAACCTTGCTGGCATATGAAATGAGCGCAATTGTACCGTACTTTGAACACTCTTTGGCATTGCCCTTCTTTGGAATTGGAATGTAAACTGACCTTTTCCAGTCTTGTGGCCACTGTTGAGTGTTCCAGATTTGCTGGCATATTGAGTGCAGCACTTTAACAGCATCATCTTTTAGGATTTTAAATAGCTCAGCTAGAATACTGTCATCTCTGCTAGCTTTGTTGTTAGTAATGCTTCCTAAGGCCCACTTTACTTTACTCTCGAGGATGTCCGGCTCACATTCAGTGACCGCACTATCATGGCTATCAGGGACATTCAGATCTTTCCTGTATAGTTTTTCTGTGTATTCTTGCCACCTCTTCTTAATCTCATCTGTTTCTGTTAGGTCCCTGCCTTCTTTGCCCTTTATCATGCCCATCTTTGCACAAAATGTTCCCTTGATATCTCCGATTTTCTTGAAAAGATCTCTAGTCTTTTCCATTTTATTTCCTCGATTTCTTTGCATTGTTCATTTAAGAAGGCCTTCTTGTCTCTCCTTGCTATTCTCTGGAACTCTGCATTCAGTTGCATATATCTTCCCATTATCCCGCCGCCATTCCAATGAAAGAAAAAAAAAACAACACCCCCTGATAGGCTACGTGACGATTAACGTAGCCTATCACGGCTAGATTTGCAAAGTCAGCCGTGATAGGCTACGTCAATCGTCACGTAGCCTATCACGGGTGACTTTAAAAAAAAAAAAAAGAAGCGCGTACGGATAATGGTGGCCCCCATAGGGAGCCGCCATTCCCATTCCTTATTTGGTCGCAAATAGCGTTGCCCTTATTTTCGCTGTAGTCTACGTAAATCTTTACGTAGACTACAGCGACCAAATAAGGAACGCGAATGGCGGCTCCCTCCCTCCCCCCCCCTAAATTGTGGCTGGCCGGCTCCGCTCCGCAGGGATTCTGCGGAGCGGCTGGACATCTGGCCGCTGGCTAGCAGGGACGCAAGTGGTGGCGGCTGTAGCCGCCGCCGTTTGCGTTCCTGCATTCAGCTGTGATAGGCTATGTAAATGTTTACGTAGCCTATCATGGGTGATTTAAAAGAAAAAAAACGCGCGTACAGAAATGCGTACGCGCATTGTTGTTTTTTCTTTTAAATCACCCGTGATAGGCTACGTAAACATTTATGTAGCCTATCACAGTGTTTTTTTAAAAATCTAGCCATGATAGGCTACGTAAATCTTTACATAGCCTATCACGGTTGTTTTTTTTTTTAACTGGAAATGGCGGCGGCGGCAGCTGGTCAGAAGACCGGCCACCACCGCTGCCGCCACACCACCACCGCCAGGAATATCCGCCCAAGGTAAGTCAGACCGTTCCGCCACCGATTTCAGGGGGCCGAATGCACTGGCGTTCAGCCTCCCCGAGATTCGTGGCGGAATTCTCTGACATCCCTAGCATGGATCCCCTACTCTGCTTTGGATCTCCCGAAGTGGCCCTGTTCTGCTTCGGACCAATTCAGAACCCCTCCACTTTGACTCAGATCCAGATCTGAAGCAAGATTTGGATGTCCAGATCACTCATTTGGGGCGTTTCCCCATTGATTTGCATAGGAAAACACAAACAGCCATAACGTTTTCAGTTTTTACAATACATTCATGATATTTGGGGACCTCTCAGCTCCCCTGAAGGGGACTTCATCAGCCAAATTTCAGACAGTTTGGCCCAGTGGTTTTTGTACTAGATGGAGTTTCCCCCACTGATGGTCAAGGACACGCCAACAATCCTAAATTCAGGGTTGCCTCCACATCAGATGTGTCCTCACCAGAATTCCTTTTGCATTTCTTTTTTCCCCCCATTTATGTACCTCACTGCCCTGGAGTACATCTCTGCCTGTGTCTTTACATACATGCTTCATCTGCCTGTAACTGCAGGCTCCTTTTCTCATAATAAAAATTGAAAGTGCACAATTACACCAGAATATCCAGATGTGTGTACACCCCAAATTGAAGCAGTAGGACAAAACAGTGGATGTAGGGGAAAGAACTAGGAATGCCAGTAAAGTTTGCCTGAGCCAGGCTCAGAAACAGGGCTGCTTCAAAGGAAAGGCAAGCTTTTAAGACCTGAACTCTCTTGAACTCTCTAAAGCTTGGATCAATATCTAGAGAAGGACTCCCAGCTTCCATTTTCCCCTTCTCTCTGCCAGCCCTGTCCATTCCCCAAATCCTTCCACTCCAGGCCCCATAACAAATGTTTCTGTCTTTCATTTACTTACCTGCAAGCAGAGGTAATGGTGGAGAATGAAAAACAAGGAAGAACCATATTAATTACTGTGAAGGGCTGACTATTCTGACAGTTTTCTCTCTATCTACTATAGAAAATAAGGCAAAGGAGTGTAACGATGTACATGAACATGATTCGATCTCAGATTTTGGAAGCTTTTAATTTCAAAGCATTACACCCCTTCAAATGGAACAAGTGTTTGTGTTATAAGTCTGAACAGAAGTCTCATGTTGGCTGTCTTCTGGGCCATTGTCCTGCACCTCATCCTTAATTATTATGTTATTGAACCCTTTACTATACATACCTATACATAATACCTATACATAGCTGAGTTTATTAATTTATTTTTGCAGAATTGAAGCCAAGTTACTTCATGATTTCCAACTCCACCTTACTTCACACTGCTTCCTTACTTCCCATCTTAAACTGCTTTATCATAGGTCCCTAATGAGGAACTTGCACAAGGTATAAAAGCTTGCTTAAAAAACAACAACCAGAAATTCCCCTGCTTCTAGCAAAAGTATCTAGCATATCTAAAGATACACATTTTCAGGGACTCTCATTCTTCATTATGAAACAACATGTCATATTATACATGCAAAACATATAGGGATGTCAGAGAATTCCGCCACGAATCTCGGTGAGGCTGAATGCCAGTGCATTCAGCCCCCCAAACTCCGTGGCGGAACAGCCCGCCCCCCCGTGGATCCCCCTGGGACAAGACTTACCTGGGGCAGATGTTCTGGGCAGCAGAGGCTGCAGCGGCTGGTCTTCTGACCGGCTGCTGCCACCGCCATTTGCAGTCTTGTTGTTGTTGTTGTTGTTGTTGTTTACAAGACGTGATAGGCTACATAAAGATTTGCATTCCTTATTTTGGCCATCTTAGTCTACGTAAATATTTACGTAGACTAAAATGGCCAAAAATAAAGAACGCAAATGGTGGCGGCCATAGCTGCCGCCATTTGCGTCCGCGGTTTGATTTTTTACCCAGAGCCCTCCGCGGCCAGAAATCCGGCTGCAGATGGCTCTGGCCTGCTGGCTGCTCCACGGAGTTGCCACGGAGCACAACCGGCCGTGGAGGATTCCGGGGGAGAGGAACAGATCGCCTCCCCCCCACCATCGAGGATTCCGGGGGAGGGACGGAACGCCTCCCCCCCACCATCAACATAATCTGTGGAAAGGTAAGTGATTTTTGTACATCCCTAAAAACATAGTGCTGTTCATGTAAGGCAGTACAAAGCCCCCTTGCTCACTGATAAGAACATCAGAACATAGGAAGAGCCCTGCTGGATCAGACCAAGGATCCATCTAGTCTAGCATTCTGTTCACACTGTGGCCAACCAGCTGCCCACAGGAAACTGACAAGCAGGGCATGACTGCAACAGCGCCCTCCTGTCCATGTTCCTCAGCAACTGGTTTATGTAGGCATACCACCTCTGATACTGGAGGTAGCCTATAGTCATGAGGACTTTTAGCCATGATGGCCTTTTCCTCCAGGAATTTATCTAACCTTCTTTTAAAGCCATCCAAATTGGTGGCCATCACTATGTCTTGTGGTAGTGAATTCCATAGTTTGACTATGTGCTGTGTGAAGAAGTTCTTCCTTTTATCTATCCTGAATCTCCCACCAACTACTCTGTTAGTAATGTTTAAACAAGCATGGGTTTAGTATATCAGCCCCCTTATGCATGGGCCAGTGGCTCCGATTTCTGAATTTATAAGCTGAACTTCTTTTGGGGATAGGGTTGAGCACTTTGGATAGCTCCTTTAGTGTTCTGGCTGGTTCTGACTAAAACCCAGAATGGATTCACAGTGAAATCAGAGCCACCACCCTCTACTGGACATAAGAACATAAGACGAGCCATACTGGATGAGACCAAGGGTCCATCTAGTCCAGGATTCTGTTCACACAGTGGCCAACCAGCTGTCAACAGGAAACCCACAAGCCGAACACGAGTGCAACAGCACCCTCCCGCCCATGGATCGCCCATGGATCTCCATAGATACTTCGGTATTAGACTGAATCTATTAGCTTTAGCTTTCCTGTTCCACCCCTTACAACTTTATTAATTTATTTCATTTATACCCCACCTTTTCACTAAAAATAGTAATCAAGGCAGCTAACAATAAAATTCAAATACATTGTGAAGTTATAATTAAAACATCAACATGCATCAATTGAAAATATATGGCATGAGAAATACTGTTACGCTTGTGCCTCGGAAGGTTTATTGTTCAAATATAGCTAATCCAATATTTGTATATATGCCAGTGTGGACTCAGATACTCATTACGTTAGCTACCACATCATGGTATCGATTTAAAGAAAAAGAAGAGGACGACTTACATGCAAATATGCATTTTCCCATTGCAAATACTGGTTAGCAGTGTGAGGTTCTCCAATGGAATAATAATGATGGCATACCATAAATTTTCCTTTATGCTTGAAAGAAGAAGAAAAGATAAATAGCTGTATGTGCTTTTCTTTCTATTGAACCATATTGTCCCAATATGTCAAATAAAAGGTATACACCATACCTCTTAATATGTTATATCACTGAGGGAGGCAAATAAAAGCAGTAATGAAAATAAAGCTATCTTTTGCTATTGATTCTTTCAGGCCATTTCACCCTAGCTTTTCATTTACAAGCCACTGCATTTGTTAATGCACTATTTGTTTTCATCACTCAGATATTGAATTTCCCAAGACACCCCACCTAAAAGAAGGTCGGTCCCATTTTTTTATGTATACAAGTATCTCAAAGCCACTTGTCTTGCTTTGTCTATAATATCAAGTATATTACAATGTAGTGTGCCTATTTGGCTCAAAGATACAGAGAAACAAAAATTATGCTGTGACTTCTAGACAGAGGCACAACATTTCATCATCTGTTTCCATATCAAAAAGAATGGACTCTGAATTCCACAGACATATAATGGATATGGGGGCCATTCTAAATAACAGTCTTTGTCTCTCAGTGAAACTGATTCACATTTTCTTATATAGCAAAGCATCTAACAATCTACTACCTGGAGACACACTGTGGAGCATTCTCTAGGACCTCTCTGGAGACAGAAGTTGTTTTGGTATGATACACTGCTCTCTATTGTACCTACAAATCAATATTCAGAACAGATGTGTAGATTCTATACTTTTCCCAATAATTTAAACTGAGAATTAGCCAGTTCCAAAGGATATTCCATCTTCACCGTGTTAGAGCAGATTACTCTTTGCTTCTCCTTTTTTTGCATAGCTACCGATTGCCCAATGGCCTCTGAGTATGTATTAACCAACTGAAAAGGTAAGGTCAATCAGAGTTGGCACTAAATTCTCATAATTACCTCTGTGGAATGAGCTTTAATGTTTGCAGTTCCATTTATACTCATCTCATATTAACGGAGAAAGCCAGCTGCACCATTAATACTGGGTGGAGATAACATATTTGGTTCAGCTGAATATGTACACTGCATTTGTTTGATGGAAGTTGGAAAAACAGAAAGGGGTTTGATGCACACTGAGGCTTTGGGTAGTACTTTTGTTGTATTCCATCTTTCAGACAACTCTGAGGTGTTTTGCACTGGTGTGCAAAACTGCTGCTTCCATTTGTAGCAATTGAGTCAGGTAACTTGAATATATGATTGACAGGTCCAGACCCTGAAAGGCCACCGGTACTTTTAAGAGTTGGGATATCATTAGTTGCAGCTTTCCCCTTCAGAGGGTTACTGTAACAGAAGAAGTTATACTCAATGGGATTTTCTCATCTGCTCAGCCTTTAAATGCACAACCCAGTCTATTTTCAATTATCTAATTGCAATGGTTGAAAGTTGAAGAGAGAGAGAGAGAGAGAGAGAGGAAAAAGCAGGCATCATAAATAGTGTGGTTGTGTCCGTAGTTAATTCAGAAAATCAGAAATCTATGGGACAGCTACAGATTTGTACATATGTATGTAGGTGTTCATTAATTTACTTTTTATTATTTAAACCCCCAACAAAGAATCCAAAATGGCTGACAGTTAATAAAAACAGTAGAACAATATCATATGGATTAAAATATAGGAATAAGCTAAGAAGAATAAAACAACAATAAGAAGCTTTCCTTAAAACAATTTTGAGCAGAGTTAAAATAAGTTTAGAGCCAAAAGCCTTCTTGAAAAGTGTGGTGAAAAGTCCTTAATAAATGAGACAGGACGAGCTTTCCTTGGGATGGAGTTCCAGGGCCCAGGCTTGGTTTATCTCTAATCCCATTATCCAGGAAGACTTCTATTGATGATAGTCTTGAAGATCTGGAGGAAAGACCAAATGTTCAGGGTAGGATGAGATTTCAGGTGGGGCAAGATTATTTTTTACTTTTTTATGAGGCACCAACAGTTCCTTTTCCTTCCCCTTCCCCTTAGTAAAGCCAACCCATAACTACAAGTGGCAGTTTGGTGCGGAGCTCTGCAGGTGTGCTTATGCTTCCTATGCAAATAGGGGCTGTACTGTACCTGATAGGAATTACATCATCACACAGTGGAGCTCCCATAGGGCATAACCCTTATTTGCATATAGGGATGTATGAAACGACTTACCTGTTTCGTTTTGTGACATCTGTGGTCGGAGGGAGGAGCTCCGTCCCTCCCCCTGAAATCCTCGCTGGCTGGCTCCGCAGCGACTCCACGGAGCCGCCAGCCGGGTCTGCCCAAAGCGACATCCAGCCACTGCTGGGCTGCGCAGGGACACAAATGGCGACCGCCATAGCCGCCGCCATTTGCATCCCTTTTTTTCGCCATGATAGGCTACCTAAATTTTTACGTAGCCTATCACGGCGAGAAAAGGGAACGCAAATGGCGGCGGCTACAGCGGCCGCCATTTGCGTTCCCTTTTTTTCCCCGTGATAGGCTACCTAAATATTTACGTAGCCTATCACGGCCTCCGCAGGGATGCAAATGGCATCCTTGCATTAGCCGTAATAGGCTATGTAAGTATTTACATAGCCTATCACGGGAAAAATTGTGAAGCGAATGCGGCCACAGACACGGCCGCCATTCGCAAAGCAGCGTGAACAGCACCAGGTAGGTGCTCTGTTTCGCACACCTTTCGCGGGGTGGTGGGGCAGGGGGCTTTGTTCTGCCACAGATTTTTTTTGGGGGGGCGAATGCACTGGCATTTGGCCTCACTGAGATCCGAGGTGGAATTCTCCGTCATCCCTATTTGCATAAGAAGAACAACAGTGGAGCCACAGAGCTTTGCACCAAGCTGTTGCTTGTAGTTAGTTTTGTTAAGTTTCCCACTTGTTTCCCACTTGTTACCTCAGTAACAAGTAAAAAAACCCTTATCTATATAATTTAAAGTCAGGAGTTAGTTGCTCATCCCTTTTTGACTGCCTTCTCATTGACTGATTCTGATGAAATGCACTTCATTGGAAAGCTCTTGACATGCAGATTCCATTAATAACAATGGTTTTCACTATAATTCAGAGTTTATGTCCATAAAGCTTTAAGAAAAGAATTAGGCTATCTTCTATACTATATGTACCATTAGGTTTTATTTTTAATATTAAAAAAGTAAAGGATAATTAAACAAACATAATTAATTGCAAATTGGAGCAAAATGAATTAAGAACACACCCAAAAAGTCTCTGTACACTTTTATAAACACAAGTGCAGGCCAAATTACAATGCTATGCCAGTAACATATGGAGTGTAAACAAATTGTGAAGGGATTAAGAGACACCTACAGTTAAAAGTAACCCAGTGAAGCTTTAGTTATTGCTTAGGAAAGAACTCTCTAGCTGTTAAATTTAACAAAATAACATTTAAAGGTCTGTGTACACCTTTAAACACAGGTGCGGGCCAAAGTACAATGATATGCCAGTAACATATGAAGGGATCTAAGTTGCCATGAGTCACATGCACTCATTGGTAAACCTCAAGATACACTCTATTTTGCATCTAAGTCTATGGGCACATCCCGCTGATCACCATTTTTTTAAGCAACATGGCGATTGGCGTGGAGGTGAACGGGTCAAGTAAGCAGCCCTCAAGCTGGGCGGCTCCATGGAATCCTAGTGGAGCAGAGCCACTCAGGAGGATTCGGGGGGGGGGAGGAATGGATCACCTCTCCCCCCCCAGGCAGATTCCCCACTGGAATGGATGGTGGGGAATCCGTCGATCCCTAGTGATACATAAACTATTTATTTATGTTTTCATTTCTATACCATCCAATTGCCGAAGCTCTCTGAGCAGCTGACAAAAAATAAAACCACAAAGTACAGCATAAAACAATATGAAATATGAAAGCTTAAAACTACAATATAAAAGTCCAATTATGATATAAAAAACACAATGCAGAGATTTAAAATACAGATTTAAAACACCAGAGCTAAAAGACTAGAATGCTGAAATGCTGGGAAAATAAAAAGGTCTTCACCTAGCACAGAAAGGAGCGCTATGTAGGTGCCAGGCAAACCTCTCTAAGGAGCTCGTTCCAGTTCCACAGCTGGAGTGCCGCAGCACAAAAGGCCCTCTTCCAGGTAGCCACCTGCCTCACTTCTTTGGCAGGGGCTCCCAGAGAAGGGCCCCTGAGATGATCTTAGGGTCCATGCAGGCCCGAATGGGAGGAGGTGATCCTTCAGATAACCTGGCCCCAAGCCGTTAAGGGCTTTCAATGTTAATACCAGCCCTTTGAATTGGCCCCGGACATGGACTGGCAGCCAGTTCAGCTGGAAAAGTACTGGTGTGATCTGATCTTATTGGCCAGTCCCTGTTAACAATCTCACTGCCCAGTTTTGGACCAGCTGAAGTTTCCAGACTGTTTTCAAAGGCAGCCCACATATAACACATCGCAGTAATCCAGACAAGAGGTTATCAGAGAATGGATAACTGTAACTAGCCTATCTCTGTCCAGATAAAGGCATTGTTGGTATATCAGCCTAAGCTGGTAAAATGTCCTTTGTGCCACCGAGTCCACCTGTGCCTCAAGTGACAGTTTTGGGTCCAAGACCACCCCTCAACTACAAACCTGATCCTTTAGGGGGAGTACAACCCCCTCCAGAACAGGTTGAATATCACCTAGCTGGGCAGACGAACCACCCAGTAACAGTACCTCCGTCTTGTCTGGATTGAGTTTCAATTTACTGGCCCATATCCAGTCCAATACCATGCCCTGGCACAGATTCAGAACAGCCACTGCCTCACCTGGGTTTGATGAAAAAGAGAGGTAGAGCTGGGTGTCATCTGCATATTGATGGCACCTCAGCCCACACAGCTGTTTCAGGTAGATGTTAAACAGCATAGGGGATAAAATGGAGCCCTGTGGAACCCCATGGCATAGTTGCAGCCCCAGAACTGCATAATTCCCCAGAACCACCTTCTGGAATTGGCCATCCAAGCAGGAGCAGAACAACTACAGCCCAATGCCTCCAACTCCCAACTCAGACAACTTATCCAGAAGGATGTCATGGTTGATGGTATCGAAAGCTGCTAAGAGGTCCAGAACAATCAAAAGGATCACACTCCCTGCAATCCTTCTCTCAGCAAAGGTCATCCCACAAGGCGACCAAGGCAGTTTCTGTTCCAAAACCAGGTCTGAAACCTGATTGAAATGGATGTAGATAATTATTTCCATCAAGAGTGCCTGGAGTTGTTCTGCAACTACCTGCTCAAGCACCTTGCCCAGGAAGGGGATGTTGGCCACCGGCCTATAGTTATTAACGTCCTGTGGATCCAGGTTAGGCTTTTTCAGGAGTGACCCCTTTTAAAGAGACCAGCATCACTCCCTCTCCCAGGGAGGAATTTACATCCTCCTGGACCCACCCAGTTATCCCTTTCTTGTTCAATATAATAAGCCATGAAGGACAAGGGTCAAGCACTAGGGATGTACGAATCCCTTAACTGGCTCCGCGCAGGGGCATCGGCAGTAGGGGGGAGGCACTCCATCCCTCCCCCCAGAATCCTCCCTGGCCAGCTCCGCTCCACAGTGGCTCTGCGGAGCTGCCGGCTGGGGCCATCTGCAGCTGGAGTTCCAGCCGCGGCCAGGCTGCTGCGGCTGCAAATGGCGGCCATCGTAGCGGCCGCCATTTGCGTCCTTGCAAGCAGCTGTGATAGGATACGTAAGTATTTATGTAGCCTATCACAGCAAAGAGCAGGGACGCAAATGGCGGCCGCTACGCCATTTGCGCCCCTGCTCTTTGCCGTGATAGGCTACGTAAGTATTTATGTAGCCTATCACGGTAAAGGCAGCCACACATATGGCATAGTGGCCACCATTTGTGTGGCTGCCTTTACTGTGATAGGCTACAAAAATACTTACATAGCCTATCACAGCAAAGAGCATGGGTGCAAATGGCATAGCGGCTGCCATTTATGTCCCTGCTCTTTGCCGTGATAGGCTACATAAATACTTACATAGCCTATCACAGCTGCAAGGACGCAAATGGCGGCCGCAGCAGCCCAGCCACAACTGGCTGGGAGACCAGCCGCCGCCGCCGGAGCCGCCGCTGCCGCATCTGCCCCAGGTAAGTTTCATCGCGGGGGAATTTCACAGGGGGGGGGCGGGGGGGGGAGGCCATTCTGACACGGATTCCTCACTGGAATCCGTGGCGGAATTCTCTGACATCCCTATCAAGCACACAGGTGGACGACCAAACTTGGCCAAGTACCTTGTCCTCATCCTCAGGCCTCAATAACTAAAACTCAATAAAACTGGACCAGACATTTTATTGGATGCCTCTACGAATGGAAATGCATTAATTGTGGTGTCCCATTCATAACAAATCTGAGTGACTTTATCTTCAAAGTGCTGTGCAAACTGGTCACAGCGTGTTACCAAGGGTTCCACAGTTTCTCTTCCTGGCCTGGAATGTAACAGGCCACGAACCACTCACAAAAGGATGACTCTGAGAAGATGCAGTGCTGGTGGAAACCCTCACCACCACAGGGTAGGCTCAATAGAGAGCTCTCACCTGTGTTGGATCAGACTCAGCATGAGTTTTCCTCCACCTGTGTTCTAGCCCTATACCCTCTTGCTTCATTGCCCTCAGCTCAGGTGTATACCAAGGAGCTGGCCAGGCTCTTTTCAGAGGGAGAGGGTGCTTAGGTGGGATTGTGTTGACCACTGAGTCTTCTCTGCATTCCACAGAGCAACCTGGGCTTCGACAGGAGCACCAGCCATACAAGCAGGAAAATCCTCCAGAGCCCTCTGGAATCCATCAGAACCCATTAGCCTACAGGGGCGGCTAGTACTATGTACTATATACTTTGTACCTAGTATCAAGTACAGAAGAATGACTATCTAAAGCTCTATCACAGCTATACAGATGTATTTTTGGACCCTTATGGAGAAGTCCTAAGCGGACATTAAAAATGAGAATTTACCTTCATTATCAAGGGTAGGGCAGGTGGTGGCAATCAAAATGGTGGCACTACCCAAACTGAACTTCCTATTTCAGATGTTATTGATAACAATCACTTCAGCAAGATTGAAGAGGTCCTACTGAATAGTGGTCTTTTCTTTGGGCTAGAAGACCATTGTGATATATTTCAATTAATACAAGAGAATGATCTCTTAATGCATAGGTACCTCATGCAAATAAGACTGCATCACATGAGCAAAGAGTTATATTTGTTAAGGATATATTGTTAGGGATGCAAGGCATATAGAACACATGACCATATGTGGTGGGCTTGTCCAGTGGTGACTAAATTCTGGGACTCATTCCTTTCTAAAATGGTTAAAATTAACACTAAGACAATTCAACCTAACCCTATTATGGCTTTATTACTTATTTTCAAAGTGAAAATAGTAACTTTCTCCATAAAGACTTGCTCACTTTTCTGGGGGTAACTATGTGGATTGAAGTGTAATTACATGGGAAAAGGTGGTGGTCCACTCAGTTGGACAATGGCATGAGTAGATCTTGAGAGTTGCCTTGCTCACAAAGCTGAGACAAGTATTGAAGTTGACATGAAATCTGGGCAAGCCTGAGAACTTTTACACTACATGGCAGCCATTCATTGCTCATGTTAATCAAAACAAGGCATTCCTAGGCTGTCGTACTCTGAATCCTGAAAAGACACTCTTCATCAAAACTACTGCTTGTTCTTCAGTGGAGGATTAACATACTGATGTTACTTGGATCAACTCTAGACGTCTCTCTACCCTTAATGTTGTTTTTTTTATGATGCTATTGTTGATCGCTTTACTTTTTTCTTGAAAAAAAAAGTCTTCTAAGACCTCAATAAAAAATATTTTGAAAAATTAAACACTCAAAGGTGTTCCCCTCTCCCACGCCAATTTATGACATCCTACTCCAAAAATTGGAAACTTTGATCAGGCACTTTGAAACCTCATTAACCAGTGGAGAGTTAACTGGCAAAATGCCCACTCAAAGTGCCTGATTCAGTCCATCAACTACTCTGATCCTCTTCCCCAAGGGTGTGTGTGTGTGAGAAACTAGCATTGGGGGAGGGAAATGGTGTAGCAGGGAGTGGAAGGCTCTCTGAAACACAGAGAAGGCACCTGTTGGGCCTTGCTTCCTTCCCCAACTGACATTAACAGACAAATTGGTCAGTTTCACTTTCTACCACATTCATTTTTAACCCCTTTCCCCCCCTTTCCATCCCAATTGTTTTTTACCAAAATTTACAAATTTGGGGAAATTCTTATCAAAAATGAACAGAAACTAAACTATCACCCACCCGTAGGTGCTACCAGTGCAGTGGTCCTGGCAGCATGTTTTTTCACTAGGGATCAAAGGCACTGAACTATAACCTCCTATGATCCCCCCCCCCCGCCCAAATGATGCTGGCAGCATCCCTGACAGTGCTGCAAGTGAGATTTTATACAGGCCAAAATGATCTCTTGTCAGCCGCCTGATTCCCAGTGGAAAAAGATGTAACTAATCTCCCTGCTGGCATCAGAAACAAGAAAGGCCCAGAGGCTGCCGACTTTCAGGGAAGCTTCCAATGCCTGCTACATCATCCCACTGCCTAAGGTAAGGTCCCCCCCCCCGCTTTTTGGAGGGGAATGGTGTAGCTAGTGCCAATTTCAACTTGCTTCCCACACATCAAAATCTATCTATCTATCTATCTATCTATCTATCTATCTATCTATCTATCTATCTATTCTATATCGCCCAATAGCCGAAGCTCTCTGGGCGGTTCACAAAAATTAAAACCAAAGAGCACACAATAAAACAATGTAACACATATAAAACATTAAAACCACAGTATAACAATACAACCAGAATAAAACCAGAATAAAACCTAGCGGCAATGAAGGGATTTAAAATACAGATTTAAAAGAGCAAAGCTAAAAGTCTAGAAAGCTAAAATGCTAAAGTGCCTGGGAAAATAAAAAGGTCTTCACCTGGCACTGGAAAGAATACAGTGTAGGTGCCAGGTGAACCTCACTAGGGAGCTCATCCCAGAGCCGGGGTGCCACAGCAGAAAAAGCCCTCCTCCTAGTAGCCACCCGCCTCACTTCCTTTGGCAGGGGCTCATGGAGAAGGGCTGCTGAGAATGATCTTAAGGTCCAGGCAGGCACATATGGGAGGAGGCGATCCTTCAGGTAACCTGGCCCCAAGCCATTAAGGGCTTTGAATGTTAATACCAGCATTTTGAATTGGGCCTAGAAATGGACTGGCAGCCAGTGCAGCTGAAAAAGTACTGGTGTAATATGAGCTCACTGGCCAGTCCTTGTTAACAATCTTGCTGCCCTATTTTGGACCAGCTGAAGTTTCGGGACTGTTTTCAAAGGCAGCCCCACGCATTGCAGTAATCCAGACAAGAAGTTATCAGTGCTAGGCTATCTCTGTCCAGATAAGGGCGTAGGTGGTATACCAGCCTAAGCTGATAAAAAGTGCTCTGTGCCACTGAGTCCACCTGTGCCTCAAGTGACAGTTCTGGGTCCAAGAGCACCCCCAAACTACAAACCTGATCCTTTAGGGGGAGTGCAACCCCCTCCAGAACAGGCTGAATATCACCTAGCCGAGCAGACGAACCACCCGCTAACAGTACCTCCGTCTTGTCTGGATTGAGTTTCAGTTTATTGGCCCTCATCCAGTCCATTACTGTTCCCAGGCCCTGATTCAGAACAGCTGCTGTTCTGAATCAAGGGGTATGTGTGTCAGTGGATCACTCTCGGTGGACTCTGCTCAACTAGAATCTGTTCACAAGCAGTCAAGCAATGGTGCTGCCCTCGCTGAGCATCCCTGCTTGAAATGTTCACCCTATCCTAGGCTGTAGCGCTTCAGATTACACGGAAAACTTCACATCACTCCCCCATTCACAAGAACCCACTGCACATAAAATTATAGCATGCTGGGAAAGAGGATTCTAACTAGCATTCCTCCTGACATGAAAGTTTTCTATATGCAGGAAATGTTTTGTATGGAAAATCTTACCAGAAGTGGTAAAGGCAGACATAGGTATAATGCCTCAGCGCGATATAGGCTTATGTTATACAGATAGCTATTCCAGTAATATCACAGGGATATTTATTTATTTAAGAATAGAACTGCTGGATAGAGGAGAAGCAAAAATAAAACAAAAACAGAACATGTTCTTTAATTTGTTTAAAAAAAAAAAACTGTCTGCCAAGCTGTAAGGTAATAGCCTCAACAAAATGTTGCAGTGTGGGTTCCAAAATGCTCTTTTCCAGGATACACCATTCTATTCATCCTGCCTCTTGCTTTTCTGTCCCCCTGTTTTGCCAAAGGCAGAGAAGTTCTTTTTGGATTCAGAGGAACGATTACACAAGTGAGTAAAAGTCAAAAGGCTTTATTAACTACCGCAGGCAAGGTATTACAGTTAAGCACATGATGTTATAAAAGTAAACTAAGAAAAATATCTTATTCCTCCCTACTGCTGTTGGGAGCCCCAGATAACAACAGCGGAGAGACTCCAGTCAGCTGACGCGCAGCACTTCCGTGGTCCTGGTCTGCGCCAAATCTCCACTGAGTGGCGCTCTGGAGGGACTTATATATATGCTTGAAGCCCCCTGTGTCTACATGCTGTTTCCCACAGGGTCTCCCTGTGTCTACATGCTGTGTTCCACAGTCTTCTTAATCAATCACACCTGCTGTGATAGTCTAAATCCTTAGTCTTGTAAGAAGTATACATTTTTTCTGCCCAGGAGATAAGCTAAGGTAAGTGGACAGCAGCCAAAGAAATCCTCTCGCTTTCCAAGGCCATACCAGCCTGACCATATTCTGGAAAACGGGGAGTTGGGCCAAGAGGCTAGAAGGCTCTTAAAGAGGCCTAAGAGCCTTGACTTTGAAGGTCTCACAGGAGTTTCAGGCATAAAAGTAGCAGTTGTAGCATGTCACGCTATCTCCTTGATATACAAAAGTCTTGTGTGACATTTCCACTACACACCACACCCCTCCCAGTAGATTCCTAGCATCCTCTGGTCACTCACTATGCTCAGTTCTCACCTGGGCTTATGGGTGGGGGGGGATGCAAAATTCCCTCCTTCATTTTTTTCTTTCTTTCTAAAGGTGTTGTTGTTGTTTGTGGTGGTGTATTTCTGCAAACCTTGGGGTTACCCCAAACCCACTGATACCTCCTCTTGGGAGTATATGGTGTTACCTTGGCTACATAAAGATTTAAAGCTGTCATTCTGGCCCAGTCTGATCTAGAAATTTTAGTAGTTTATCTGAGAAAGGTAGAAAAACAAAATAAGGAGTTCAGGCTTTAGGCTGTTCTGTTTTCTCTCCATGATGGTGTCCCTGTAAATGTGCCTCTCATTTCCCAGAGCACATGTATGTTAGTAGCTTTATTTAATAAAGCAGAGGGGCTTACCAGGCTTCCCCCGCCCCACTTTTCATAGTTCTAAATGCATCTGTTAAGAGGAGGTGACACAGATGGTGTACTGAGGAACAGCAAGCACATCAATTGTAGAGACAGCTGTTTGCCTCATTCCTAGACAGCGGAAAAGAGTTTAATAGCAGCTGTCAAACAAAGATAAAACAAATGAAAGCCAATAAGAGAAACAAACACAGGGCAGAATTATACAAAAGGCACCTTGTCCACCATAAAGATTCACTTGCTTCCAAAGACTGTTTGATAATACAATTTTGGCTTGTAATGAGCAATTCAAATATGCATTTTTGAGAGCCAGTATGGTGTAGTGGCTACAGTGTTGGACTGGGAGCTGGGAGATCTGGGTTCTAGTCCCCGCTCAACCATGGAAGCTCACTGGGTGACTTTGGGCCAGTCACAGACTTTCAGCCCAACCTACTTCACAGGGTGGTTGTTGTGAAGCTAAAATGGAGAGGAGGAGGATAATGTAAGCCACCTTGGGTTCCTTCAGGAGGAAAGAAGGCGGCATATAAATGCAATCAATCAATCAATCAAATGCTAAAGTATCTCATTTTTAAAAATGCTATGGATGTGATTCGGCCAAAGTTAAGCATTCATGTCTCATGGATTACAACTGGAGAGAGTTAAATGCATTTTTATCTTTCCCATTGAAAGTGACAGGTCATACATGCTAAAACTTGGCTGGATCTTACCCAACCATTTTAGGGATGTTTCATGTGTGGGTTTCATTGCAGTTTGAGACCTTTCCTAAACTATTGGCAGGGCAACATTTTCTTGTTGTTGTTGTTTTCCATTATCCCAAAAGAACACAGAATGGCTTACAATATATTATTGCAATCCCAGCTGTTACATAGCTGAGCCCTGCTCAGCAGCAAATGATAACACACCTGGGATAATGAAAGCAGAATAATTGGTTGTTGTTGTTTTTTAAACACCTGAAGTTTTACTAGGCAGATAGTGGAAGAAATGGATGGAGAAAGGTAGAATCCCAGCTTTCAGGAAATTAACACCTGACAACCAGTGGAGGCTGATGGCTCCGATGTGAGTGGGGCTGTGAATCCACTTTGGGTTTCAGTCAGAACCAGTCAGGTCTCTAAAGGGTTCAGCACATTGGGTAGCTCCTTTAGAGTTCTGACTGGTTCTGACTGAAACCCAAAGTGGTTTTACAGACTCACCAACATCAGAGCCACCAGCCTCCACTGGTGACAACCTCGTTACAGTGGTGTAGGAGAGGGGAAACACAGAGGACTGTAGCTCCAGGACTTTTGTCAGAGCAGTCATCTGCTCGACCAAGTTTTACTATAGTTTGTGACAGATTACTGTTTATTTTATTGACTGACTGATTGGTTGGTTGGTTGTATTTCTATGCTGCCTTTCAGGGACCAATCAAGGCAGTTTGCAAAGAGTTCAAAATATAAATATCATAATAAAAATAGAAAATATTGAAAACAACATGAAAAACCAGATGATTAAAAACCAGATTAGTATAGAGCAAGTCAGAGAATGAGGAAAATTGTTAAGCAGAGGCTGAATCATTCTTTCCTTTTCGTTAATGGGATCCTTGTTGTTGTTCAGTCATTAAGTCATGTCCGACTCTTCATGGACCATAGCACGCCAGGCCTTCCTGTCTTCCTCTCTCTCCTGGAGTGTGCTGTGCTCAAGTTCATATTAATTGCATCGGTGATGCTATCTAGCCATCTCATCCTCTGCCGTCCCCTTCTCCTTTTGCCTTCAATCTTTCCCAGCATCAGGGTCTTTTCCAGGGAGTTTTCTCTTCGCATTAGGTGGCCAAAATATTTCAGCTTCAGCTTCAGTATCTGTCCTTCCAATGAGCAGTCAGGGTGGATTTCCTTTAGGATGGACTGATTTGACCTCCTTGCAGTCCAGGGGCTCGTAAGAGTCTTCTCCAGCACCACAGTTCGAAGGCATCAATTCTTCTGCGCTCAGCCTTCCTTATAGTTCAGCTCTCACAGCCATACGTTGCTACTGGGAAAACCATAGCTTTGATTATATGGACCTTTGTCGGCAAGGTGATGTCTCTGCTTCTTACTATGCTGTTTAGGTTTGCCATAGCTTTACTCCCAAGGAGCAAGCATCTTTTAATTTCATGGCTACAGTCACCATCTGCGGTGATCTTGGAGCCCAAGAAAATAAAACCTGTCACTGCTTCCATTTCTTCCCCTTCTATATGCCAGGAAGTGATGGGGCCAGATGCCATGATCTTAGTTTTTTTTTTTTTAATGTTGAGTTTCAAACCAGCTTTTGCACTCTCCACATTCACCCCCAACAAGAAGCTCTTGAGATCCTCTTCGCTTTCTGCCATTAGGGCAGTATCATCTGTGTATCTGAGGTTGTTAATAATTCTCCCGGCAATCTTAATTCCAACCTGTGATTCATCCAACCTGGCGTTTCTCATGATGTACTCTGCATGTAAGTTAAATAAGCAGGGCAACAATATGCAGCCTTGTCGTACTCCTTTCCCAATTTTGAACCAATCGGTTGTTCCATGTCCGGTTCTTACTGTTGCTTCTTGACCCTCGTACAGGTTTCTCAGGAGACAGGTAAGGTGGTCTGGTACTCCCATCTCTTTAAGAATTTGCCACAGCTTGTTGTGATCCACACAATCAAAGGCTTTGGTGTAGTCAATGAAGCAGAAATAGACGCTTTTCTGGAATTCTCTTGCTTACTCCATGATGCAGCGAATGTTGGCGATTTGATCTCTAGTTTCTCTACCTCTTCAGAACCCAGCTTGTACTTCCGGTAGTTCTCAGTTCACATACTGCTGAAGCCTAGCTTGTAGGATTTTGAGCATCACCTTGCTGGCATATGAAATGAGCGCAATTGTACGGTACTTTGAACACTCTTTGGCATTGCCCTTCTTTGGAATTGGAATGTAAACTGACCTTTTCCAGTCTTGTGGCCACTGTTGAGTGTTCCAGATTTGCTGGCATATTGAGTGCAGCACTTTAACAGCATCATCTTTTAGGATTTTAAATAGCTCAGCTAGAATACTGTCATCTCTGCTAGCTTTGTTGTTAGTAATGCTTCCTAAGGCCCACTTTACTTTACTCTCGAGGATGTCTGGCTCACATTCAGTGACCGCACTATCATGGCTATCAGGGACATTCAGATCTTTCCTGTATAGTTCTTCTGTGTATTCTTTCCACCTCTTCTTAATCTCATCTGTTTCTGTTAGGTCCCTGCCTTCTTTGCCCTTTATCATGCCCATCTTTGCACAAAATGTTCCCTTGATATCTCCGATTTTCTTGAAAAGATCTCTAGTCTTTTCCATTTTATTTCCTCGATTTCTTTGCATTGTTCATTTAAGAAGGCCTTCTTGTCTCTCCTTGCTATTCTCTGGAACTCTGCATTCAGTTGCATATATCTTCCCCTTTCTCCCTTGCTTTTCGCTTCCCTTCTTTCATGAGCTACTTGTAAAGACTCATCAGACAGCCACTTTGCTTTCTTGCATTTCTTTTTCTTAGGGATGGATTGAGTTGCTGCCTCCTGAACAATGTTATGGACCTCCGTCCATAGTTCCTCAGGCACTCTGTCTATCAGGTCTAATCCCTGAAATCTATTCCTCACCTCCACTGTATTCATAAGGGATATGATTGAGGTCATACCTGAATGGTTTAGTGGTTTTCCCTACGTTCTTCAATTTCAGCCGAAATTTTGCAAGAAGCAGCTCATGATCTGAGCCACAGTCAGCTCCAGGTCTTGTTTTTACTGACCGTATAGAGCTTCTCCATCTTTGGCT
Source organism: Heloderma suspectum (assembly GCF_057233095.1). Taxonomy (NCBI): domain Eukaryota; kingdom Metazoa; phylum Chordata; class Lepidosauria; order Squamata; family Helodermatidae; genus Heloderma; species Heloderma suspectum. Next base: position 70,553,069 of record NC_139460.1, on the reverse strand, counting down.
GCAAAGGACATAATCAATCTGATTTGAATATTGACCATCTGGTGATGTCCATGTGTAGAGTCGCCTCTTGTGCTGTTGGAAAAGAGTATTTGCTATGATCAGCGTGTTCTCTTGGCAAAACTCTATTAGCCTTTGTCCTGCTTCATTTTGTACACCAAGGCCATGTTTGCCTGTTATCCCAGTGATTTCTTGACTTCCTACTTTAGCATTCCAATTCCCTATGATGAAAAGGACATCTTTTTTTGGTGTTAGTTCTAGAAGGTGTTGTAGGTCTTCATAGATCAACCTCAGCTTCTTCGGCCTCAGTGGTTGGGGCATAGACTTGAATTACTGTGATGTTGAATGGTTTGCCTTGGATTCATATTGAGATCATTCTATCGTTTTTGAGATTGTACCCCAGTTCTGCTCTTCCCACCCTTTTGTTGACTGTGAGCACTACTCCATTTCTTCTAAGGGATTCTTGCCCACAGTAGTAGATATAATGGTCACCTGAATTAAATTCACCCATGCTTGTCCATTTTAGTTCGCTGATTCCCAAGATGTTGATGTTCAATCTTGCCATCTCATGTTTGACCACCTCCAGCTTACCTTGATTCATTGATCTGACATTCCAGGTTCCTAAACAATATCGTTCTTTACAGCATCGGATTTTCTTTTCACCACCAGACACATCCACAGCTGAGTGTCCTTTCGGCTTTGGCCGAGCCGCTTCACTCTTTCTGGCACTACTTGGAAATTCCCTCTGCTCTTCCCCAGTAGTATATTGGACACCTTCCGACCTGAGGGTAGGGGTGGACGAACGTCACTTACCTGTCGTCGAAAGACGTTCGCGGTGGGGGGGAGGCGCTTCGCTGGTCCCCCCGCGAAGTTCCGGCCGGGGGGGAGGCTTCCCGCCTTGCCCCAGCCGAAATTCAGGTGACTTTAAAAAAGGTGACTTAAAAAAAAAAAAAGCGCGTACACTAATGGCAGCCCCCATAGGGAGCCACCATTCGCGTTCCTTATTTAGTCGCTGTAGTCTACGTAAATCTTTACGTAGACTACGGCGAAAATAAGGGCAACGCAAATAGCGTTGCCCTTATTTTTGCCGTAGTCTACGTAAATCTTTACGTAGACTACAGCAACCAAATAAGGAACGGGAATGGCGGCTCCCTATGGGGGCCGCCATTATCCGTACACACTTTTTTTTTTTTTAAAGTTACCCGTGATAGGCTACGTGACGATTGACGTAGCCTATCACGGCTGACTTTGCAAATCTAGCCGTGATAGGCTACGTGAATCGTCACGTAGCCTATCAGGGGGCATTTTTTTTTTCTTTCATTGCAATGGCGGCGGCGGCAGCCGGTCGAAAGACCGGCTGCCGCTCCCGCCCCGCTCGAACACCCGCCGAACCGCCGGCCAGACCCGCCACCGGGAGGGACATTCGGCGAAGGTAAGTCCCGTCCCGGGGGGGGTGCAGGGGGCGGGGGGGTGGAGGATTTCTCCCCGAAACTTGTTCGGGGGTCTGAACACGTTGGCACTCGGCCCCCCGAAGTTTCGGGGAGAAATTCTCCGCCAACCCTACCTGAGGGGCTCATCTTCCGGCATCATATCTTTTAGCCTTGTGATATGTTCCATGGGGTTTTCTTGGCAAGAATACTGGAGTGGGTTGCCATTTCCTTCTCCAGTGGAACACATTTTGTCAGAACTCTCTGCCATGACCTGTCCATCCTGGGTGGCCCTGCACGGCATAGCTTATGGCTTCACTGAGTTACGCAAGCCCCTTCGCCTCAACAAGGCAGTGATCCATGAAGGGGTATGGGATCCTACTTTCCCCTAGAAGTTAAATTGTAACACTTCTTAGCAAGATTCTTTACATTTCTAATTAAAAGCTGAAGGTCTTTTTTATAGTTCATTATTTTACAAGTTGAATATATGGAATCAGAAGAAAGCACCGCAAGCAAGCAAGCAAGCAAGTGGGAGTAATGATAAGAAAGAGGATGATGAGCAAAACCAGCTGGTGACAATGGTGGTGAAAAGATAGACTCACTTAGGGAGGGGGGCCATTGAGGTTGTCTTGCCTGAAGGCCCTAAAAAACCTGGAACCGGCACTGGGGGAAAATCAGACTGAATTTTCTGGGAAACTAATGATATACATTATTCAGTCTTCTTAAGGAAGGTGCATTTCATTTAACTATTTGATTATAATGGGTTGGATCCAGACTTAGCCTTACTTACAGCAGACCCACTGAAATAAATGTGACTTAAGTTAATCATTATTAATTTAAATTACATTGATTTTAATGGGTCTACTCTAAGTAAGTTTAAATCTGGATTTTAATTGGGATTTCCTCCAGGTAAATGTGCTTATGACTGTAGTCTTATTCATGATTACCTTTTGCTGGATTTTGGAAGCAGTTTTGTGACATGAGAACATGTCAGTCAACCTGAAAATGTCAGCCAATATGTGGTATGCAGTGGTGCTTGTAGACATCACTGTATGCAGTGCAGTGCATAAAGTATGCAGCCACTTTAGTCTATTTTGTATTTTAAAAGCTACATTTTAAACAGTTTATTTTTTCATTAAGTGATATTTATATATGTAGTTATATAGTAATAACGTTTAAGTATCATCTATCTGCATACACTATTGATTGAAAGTTACCAGTAGTCCCATTTTACATCAGGGAACTGAGGCTGACAGACTATGAATTTCCTAAGGGCATAACTTTATTATACAGCTGAGTTAGGATTAAGCAGGATAACCTCATTTATTTTTGCCACTGGTCGACAGATTTGAGACTGCAGTCCTATACATACTTATCAGTAAGCACTATTCTACTCAGTGGGGCTTACTTCTGAGTAGACTGCACTCAAAGTAAGGTAAATAATTAAAAGTTGCAAGATCTAATAATAAATTATGAAGTCTTATTGTAGAAACATGCTCTTAGTCCAACATTTTTTCCATCAAAATCTTTACTGGTAATTGTTAAATATAGCTTCAGAGTTTGACGATTGAAGATTAGGTACATCTTTCTTAAGAGAAATGAAGATAGGATCTGTGAGACCACCCACCATAGGATACCATTTTAAGAAAAAAGAAAACTGAGTTCTATTCATTAGAACTGTAGTGTAACAATAAATTGAAAATATATTACAGGAATTTGTTTTCTTGCTTGGCTCCCATATTAAATATTAAAAATTATAATTAATCACCATTTTCTACTTTTCTACATTAATGATGGAGAGGAAGGACATATTAAAGGAAGAGGATAGGACACATATTAAGAAGAAAATTCAACTGAATGTACAGATGGGCATTTAAGCAATAAAATGATAATATGTAAATCTAATTTATTGTGGAAAAATGCTTCAGTGTTTGCATCAGGAGCATAATCTAAACAGTTGATTAGAATACATATCTATTTTTTGCACCTTGTCTTATCATGTTTTCTTAGAATCTAGTTAAGTGGTGGTGCAGGTGGGATGCTTAAATCTGCTGTAACTAGCAATTCCCAAGAACAGTGAAGGAGGAAAAGTGCCTGATAAAATGTTCTCAAAAAAAAAGGCTTGTAATATTTCATTAATAAAATCATTTATATTTAACAAACTACCATCATAAAATCTAACCCATTTAAAAACTGGTAATCAAATCTTATTGCAAATCTATCTTGTTGTGTGGGTTCATCACTGTATTGCTTGATGAAGTGTGGTGTTATCCTAGCAACAACAGGTAGTTAATGAAAGGTTTGTCATGGAAAAAGTGAAAAACTGATTTTCTTGAAACAGCCAATGTGAAATTGACTCTGCAGAGCTAACCAAAGTCATCAGAAAAGACAGGAAAAATATTATAGTTTCAACACAGGAAAATATAGTATTTTTTCCTGTCTTTCCAGATGACTTATACACTGGCTTTGTTCATTCAGTCTGTGGGATTGAGTCTGCATAGTCTCTGCACCATGCACTGAGCGGAGCATGTAAAGCATCCTACTGTGACTTGTGGGTTGGATACAGTCTCAGTTGTACTCAGAATCAATGGAAATCAATGGAAGTTAGCCAACACGGTGAGTAACAATATGCCCCTCACACCTCCAGGCACATTTCACTGACCTTGTAAGATGGAAGTGTGCTCCCTTCCTCTGCCATGGCCCAATTGGACACACTTGGTAGGGCAGAGCACTTAGGATCCATCTGCAAGCATGTGGTCGCATGTAGCATCCATACGCACGTTAGTGCTGGGACAGGGAAGAGGGATAGAAAAGCCCTTCTTGGCTGTGGAACACAGGGCTTTTTGCTTGCTCTATACTGAACCAGGGGAATGATAGCAAAGTTGGAAGCTGGTATGCCACCGGTTAAATAGTTTGGTCCCAATTGCAAGGCAGGGCTGGAAAAGAGATTACCATACACTCGTTGGTGAGCGCCAACGGCACCTTTATGATGAAATGGGATTCCCATTTTGTCCCCCAGGGCAGTCCTGGAGCACATACCCAAAGTCTTGGGGCTCTGGGGACGTAGTGAGTTGGGAAGGCCTCCTTCAAAACCTGAAGTACGGCTGGCAGGGGCGGGAGCAGGCATTATACTTCTCCTGACCCAGGCAATGTAGGCTTTTCCTTAACCAAACTGCTGAGAAGAGGGCTACAAGGTGGCTCTTCCCTTACATACTTCCCACACAAGTGTCATCTTTTTGCTGCAGATCTTGTGTGTTAGTGTTAATAATGTTGGGGTTGTTGTTTGCCCAATACCTGTGTCTCACCTCTTTCTCGTGGATATATTTTCAAGAAAACACATAATATGCCATTTGCTCTATATCCCTTTCTGCATAATGGGAACACCATACTGAGACCAGGAGTTCATCCAGCTGACAAAGCTAACTCAGGGTGAGATTTTTTTGACATCAGTATCATTCTTCCAAGAGGTATACAGAATTTTTACCAGCCATCAGAGGAAGACATGTATCACCAGTAAAAGGATTGTCTGTAACCAACCAAAATGAAGCCAAACAAACTCTATGTGGAACCACATTTTGAATGAAAGCTATCTCAAAATGAATTTGTTTATGCACATTCTTCTAAAGACTTCCTGTAAATTCTTAAAGTCATCACAATTTTCTTATTATTTTCTAAATTTGAGATACTTTAGAGCCTCATATATCATGAGAGAGTCATATTGAGAAAACCAGTCACAAAGTTCATAAGTTTACCTCTTAGGCTGTGACCCAGCTATGCAGCTCCATGGGCAAGCAAGCACAATTATATTCCACTTCCATCTTTCATGAGCTGGAAAAGAAAGAAAGGTGAGCCAGTAATTCTAACAACCCAAGGCAATTGCATTTGCCAGGAACATAAAGTTGGAATGAGTTTTTGAGGCTTCATGAGAATACTTTAATGCACTACATAATCTTACAGAGGATATATAAAAAGGCCTGAAAGCATTTTTATGTGTAGTGTAACTTCAGAAATGGAGGTAATTCACTAGACAAAATCATCTTATTTAGTATGGAGTCTCTCTTTATTGAAATAAAAAGCATATTCAAACCCACTGGAGTGTGGCATTAAGAGATGTGTTAACACAGTTGCGTAAATGTGCATCATATGTCAACAGGTTAATAGACATGTTCTGGAGATAGTTAATTGGTCCAAGTATGCATGCTTGGAAGTAAACCTGCTTGAAATCAATGGCCTTTACTTCCAATTAAACTAGTATAGATCAAAGTGTATGCCTTATTGATTTCAATTGGACATAGCAATGTTTAACATCATCTGGCTTGTATTTCATGGCTTTGCATAATATCAAGAATAAATACCGAAGAACTATGGCATATAATAAATAAAATGAAATAGGTGCTGAACATCTGCTTTAACTTAAATTCAAACACAATTAGGATGATACTGGATATTAGGTTACAGACAGGTCACCTGGGCAACTGTTGTGCTCAAGGAACCAACTACAAATCAGCCTACTCAATCCAGACTACATCCAGAGGAGAAAGGATCCAGCAGAGCAAATAACACCAGATGGCTCACGCAACCACTGAACTTACTGAAAGTTGCTCTAAGCAATGTAATTTAAATTGGTCCTGTGGATGGAATTATGACATGATAACTTTCCTCTGCTGCACTTTAGATGGTGTGGGTGGTGTGGGAGCTGCTGCAGAATGTTGCCTAGGAAAGCTGTGATGCTAATATGAAATCCCTGAACCACATGGGGGGAACACAGGGGGAAAAAAAACCACAGAAAAATTATAAATATCATCTTGATATGTATATTTCTACATATAGTCTTGAAACAATATGTATAAAACCAGGGTAAACTCTGTTAAAAAGGCCTGTAATTTATAAACACAAAGATGTATTTGGGTAATCATAAATTTAAAAATCAAACAGATGTTTTCCTGGGCTGTGACTCCATCTCATGCCAGCAACATTGCCCCTCCAGGCTCCTGCCATGTGGCCTTCTTCGCTGTGATCTGGAGCTTTTCACATGACCTTACCAATGCAGGATAGAGCTGTACTTCTCTGCAGCTCTCACACAGGCAGGGTACCATAAAAAACAACAATGCAGGCCTCTGTTGCAGTGTACTAATTTAACCCTGCCAGTTAGGGATGGGAGAACCAGAGACTTGCAAGCTCACCTAAATTTTCCAAAAATCACTTCGAAGCTCATTTCATTTCATTTCATTTCATTCCCATTTTCATTTTCAGCCTGGGTTTTTGCTCACTTGAATAGGAAAAGTGTGCATTTTTGTGTGTACTTTTTGTTTTTCAAAAGTGTGTACTTTTCCCCGATTGACTAAAGTGTGAAAACGTGTAATTCTCAAAAAATGCACATTTCAAAGTGTATTTTTTAAAAAATATATATGCATTTTTCAAATGTGATTGCAAATTCAGAAATTTTTGAACGGTTCTTAAAAAAACACTCCTGATTGCATTCAGGATTGCGAATGGGACATCTTTACATGATTTGTGAACAGAAACAAAATTCTTGCACATCCATACTGCCAACTGGCTAGCACAGAACATAAGAACATAAGAAGAGTGGATCAGACCAAGGGTCCACCTAGTCCAGCATTAGGTTCACACAGTGGCCAACCAGCTGCCCATGGGAAACAAGCAGGACATGAGTGCAACAGCACCCGCCCACCCATGTTCCCCATCAACTGGTGTACATAGCTCACTGCCTCTGGTCCTGGAGCTAGCACATAGCCAACAGGACTAGTAGTCATCAATAGCCTTCTCCTCCAGGAATTTGTCCAACCCCCTTTTAAAGCCATCCAAATTGGTGGCCATCACTACATCTTGTGGTAGCAAATTCCCTAGTTTAACTACATGCTGTGTGAAGAAGTACTTACTTTTATCTGTCCTGAATCTCCCACCAATTAGCTTCATAGGATGACCCCAGGTTCTAGTATTTTGAGAGAGGGAAAAAAATGTCTCCCTATCCACATTTTCCACACCATGCATAATTTTGTACACCTCCATCATGTCTCCCCTGACCCTCCTTTTTTCCAAGCTAAACAATCCTAGCTAAACAAGTTGTAACCTTCTCTCATAGGGGAGATGCTCCAGCCCCTTGATCATTTTAGTTGCCCTTTTCTGCACTTTTTCCAGCTCTACAATATCTTTTTTTAGGTGTGGTGACCAGAACTGGACACAGTATTCCAAGTTTGGCTGCACCATAGATTTGTATAAAGGCAGTGTGATATTGGCAGTTTTATTCGCAATTCCTTTTCTAAATATGCCTAACATGGAGTATGCCTTTTTTTACAATGTCCGCACACTGGGTTGACATCTTCATTGAGCTTTCCACCACAACCACCCCAAGATCTCTTTCCTGGTCAGTCACTGCTAGCTCAGATCCCATCAGGCTATACATGAAGTTGGGATTTTTTGCCCCAATGTGCATCACTTTACACTTGCTTACATTGAACCGCATTTGCCATTTAGGTACCCATTCTTCCAGTTTGGAGAGATCCTTTTGGAGCTCTTCACAATCCCTTTTTGTTTTAACCACCCTAAATAATTTGGTGTCATCCACAACTTGGCCACTTCACTGCTCACTCCTATTCCAGATAATTTATGAACAGGCTGAAAAGCATTGGTCCTAGTACAGATCCCTGGGGGGATAGGTCACACATTAGTTAAGTATCTATGCCATTTCTGGTTCTAAAATCATAAAATTGCTTCTATCTGGGGCAGGGTGGCTGGGTGGAATCAGATAGACCAAATATTCAAATATAGGATATTTTATCACACTTGTGTAGAAATAACTACCTTGCAACATGTATTCAGCACACAGAAAGCTCCGAAAGGGTACACTCACATATACATAGAAAAAAGCAGGGTGGGAGGGGACCCATAAGATCTCAGTCAGTAAATCCCAGAACGCAGCTTCAAAAAATTATGAGTAAGGAGGGACATGATAGAGGTGTATAAAATAGGGATGTGGGAGAAATTTGTTCAGTTTGTATTTTAATGCAAACTGACTGAAGTTTGTATTTTCAAACTAATATGTACACCAAAGCTCAGTTATCCTGCAAAATTTGCAATTCTCCAAATTTTGCAATGGAGTTCTCCAATCAAAAAATGCATACAAAATGTGGATATTAAAGGAAACTCCACATACACTTTAAAATATGTAAAATATTTTTAAAATAGTGTCCAAAAAGGCATTACATTAGGAAAATTACTAGCAAAAATATCTATATTAGGCAAAATTATGGCACAAAGGCAAGGATTAGAAGAAATGTGCACGCAAATACAGAAGCATCTGATTGACCCCTGTGGGACTTGGATTGTGGGACCAGGTAGATGCAGAATGGCTCTACTTACGTTCTTAAAAATTGGCTGAGTCAAGAGAAGGCATCACTGAGTATCTTTGGATATGCTGAAAATCAGGTTGCTGGCTTGCCAGTACTAGTGCTTGACTCTGGGATTGATACTGCCCTCCGAAAAAATGCCATTCATCACCTTGACCACCAGACCACCTCCCTGAATGCAGAAACAGAGGGTGTGGCTGGCAGCAACTGCAAACAAGATCAACTAGGAAAGTGGGGCTGTTTTCCAGGCTGCCTGTTTTAAAGCCCCTCCCATTCCAGAGAGAGAGAGAAGGGGAGAGAAAGCAGAGGCTAGCTGAGGCTGTAGAGCTCAAGCAGCCCTTAACAAGTCAGACTTCCAGGAAGCTGCTGTTCAGTGCTCAGAGATGAACAATGTTGCCTCTCCTTACCTCCAGACCTCCGTACCACAATGTTGGGCTCTTACAACTGATTCTGCTGATAGCTGCAAAGCACATGAAAGCACTGCTGTGAAATCTTGAAGCTACTTAAGGAAGCTGGTGAGGGAACCAGGCTACCTCTATAGACAGTGGGCATGATTAAGGATGCTAGGCAGGCAACAGGACTTTGTTGCAAGGCACAAAGTTATCACAGACATTCTTTACATTCCTCACCAAAGTCAGTGAAGCAAGCGTCGTATGGTTTATTTTCTTTGTTCTTTATCCCCTGTTTCTGTTTTGTGACAGCAGCATCAACAAAGATACACAGAGGGCTGTCCCTGTTGAGTAACTCCAGAAACATTCCCTACCTGCCCTCCTGTACATTGGAGAAGTCATTTTGGGTTATCTGGCACACACATGAAGCAGTTACAGGCATGTTTCAATTTTCATTGCACTCCTTTCACATCTGGCCACTGCTAATAAGAGCAAGTCCGCACCTTTTTGAGGATGTGAAATCTCTAAGGGCACAATCCTGTGCATGTGTAGACTGAGAACAGTCCTACAAGTCCCAGCATGACCCAGTGGGAATGCTGGGATTTGTAGGACTTTTTTCTGTCTAAACATGCATATGGTTGCACTCTAACACTTTCTTCTTTAGATGCTGTCTTGGGAGAAACAGGTTAGGTTACCAAGTGAAAATGTGAACTGAATGGAAAATTTGCACTGGGAAAACATATGAGAACCTCCAAATATTTAAGGGGCCTACATGAGGCATGACTGCTTTGGAAACTGTTAAAATGTGTTTGCCCACAGATAAAACTACACACTGCCTGTTTGCTCATTATATTGCTATAGATGCTTTTATATTTTTTTCCCATTCCCTCATGACTACCTAGCAGAGAGGCAAACAATTACATTGTTTACTTGTTTCCATGTAGGTTTATTACCTCTCTCTCCCTGTCTCTCTCTCCCCGTTTATGTCACCTGCAATTATTTCCAAACTTCAGTTATGAAGGAAAACCTCTAAAATAAGACTTGCAAAGTTACACTAGTGCTAGTTAAAATAGATGGGATTCAAATCCACATCAGAGAAAGAGAATCACCAAAAGTACCCATCATGAAAATGGAAGCACATATGCCCGGAGTCACTGTCACTTTCAGTAGTAACAATGGAAGCTATGTCCATACAGAGCAAAGTAGGTGGAAATGCACACTTCCTTATTGTCTTTCAAAGAAGATGAGAACAAAAGTAGCTTTAAATCTGTCAAGCGCATCATAGACAGAAGTAATAGCAACTTGGTATCAGACACACCGACAGATACTGAAGCTGAAGCTCAAATATTTTGGCCACCTAATGAGAAGAGAAAACTCCCTGGAAAAGACCCTGATGCTGGGAAAGATAGAAGGCAAAAGGAGAAGGGGATGGCAGAGGATGAGATGGCTAGATAGCATCACCGACGCAACGAATATGAATTTGAGCACACTCCGGGAAAGAGCGGAGGACAGGAAGGCCTGCCGTGCTATGGTCCATGGGGTCACGAAGAGTCAGACACGACTTAACGACTGAACAACAACAACAAATCAGACACACCACACCACAGGGAACCTAACTGGTAAATTGCCCATCAACAAAGAGTGAGTGGTGGAAGAGAGGATGATGGAGATGAGTAGAATGAACTAAAAGCATTAACATCCAAATAAAAGCAATGTCATTTAATGAGTGACATTAATGATAGCTACTACTAAATGACATGGGTTATTATGACATATGCATAAGAATGTTCATCACTCTATACTTTTTAAGGACTTGATTGAATGATAATATGAATGCTCACACACACACACACACACACACACAATGTTCTCTTCAATTTATTCAGGCTGAGGTTTTATCCCATTTGTCTTATCAATTTCAGGAAAGTAGGCAGTGCTTTTTTCATATTGCTATTAGAATATTAGAAATATTTATATTCTCCCCTGCTGTGCCTATTATGAATGCTGAGCCATTGTTGTGTTGTTGTGAGCAGGGAATAAACTTCTCTTCTTCAGTATGAAATACTTTACTTATTGGTATTACCAAACAAGCCTATTTGGAGGCAACTCCCCTGTCACATGATTTCTGGCGAACTAGTCTCCAAATGCATGTCTCGGAATTCTGTTGCACCTTTATAGCTGAAGACCCTTACCAGTTTTTTTTTTTTTAGAAGGTTGCCCCTTGAAGGCCCCAGGAGAAAGAAGGAGGAGATCAAAGAAAGGACAGGCAATGGAAAAAGAAATAAAAGCTGGACAAAGGGGGTATGCAATTAAAGAAACACAACTTGTTTGCATCCAAGTCTTGCCTACTATGTCTTACATACTAGGAACACGATTTAAAATTTGTCTTGGTTCTTGCTGGCATTTCCTGTGTTTTACCAGGAGGAGCCAACAGAAGGTGGCAGTTGAAAAGATGGCTAAGTGCCACAGTAATCAGGAAAACACAGATCTCAGGGACAGTGGGAGGAGGAGCCAACACTGCTAATAGGATTTTCAGTACTCTGAGATCCTAATGGAAGAACTGACCTGACATCCCTGGGTCAGGGCACAGTTTCTGGGGATGTTGGAGGAATCTGACTGGAGGATGGAGCTCAATGGACTTTCATTGGCTTGGCCCTCCAGACTCTGTTCTGACTTCTGCCAGCTGGCCCAACTCGAGTGAGTTGGGACACCTGGCAGATTTCTCATCTTTGTGTTTGTGTATGAATAGCCATTTCTGCCAATTGCAGCTGAAATTTGCATGAATCACAGGAATTGCAGCTGCAGTTTGTGCAAATGGCTATTTACACAGAACTCCCCCCCCCCTTCCCAGCACCTTCCATGCCACATCTGCCCATTGGAGCAGGAAGCACACCAGGTGAGAAGCCACTGAGAAATATAGACTCACTGGCCTTTGGGCCATGGGACAGCCCATTTAAGAAAGCAAATTTCTTATGTAGGTGGGTGGAGCCTAGTATGGGTAATCTGGACTGAGGGAGTTGTTAGACCTCAGTTATTTTCCAGCTTTTGTTTGTTTGGAGGTATCTGAGGTTCAGCAGCAATACCCATGGCTTCTACTTGAAGCCAGAGCACCCCGCACCACCTTCCCATTGGCAGCGCCTGTGATATTTATGTTTGGGTGGAGAGATAATGTAGTGTTTAAGGCAATATTCACTATGTAGGCAGTTGCACTGAAGCTCTGAATAAAGTTTGCTTGATGTCCTTGGCTCCAACTCCTATCGGTCCCAGCCAGCATGGCCAATGGTCAGGGATGATGGGAGTTGTAGTCCAACAACATTTGTAGAGCAAGAGGTTCCTAACCCCAGCTCTAGGTTCTCAGGTCCTTCATGCTGCCAGGTCCTTCTACCTGAAAATGGAAGGGATTGAACTAAAGACCTTCTGCATACAAAGCACATGCTCTGCATCAGCTTTCCCCCAATTGGTACCTTCCAGATGTTTTTGGACCATCAGCCCCAACCAGTATGGTCAATGGTCAAGGATGCTGGGAGTTGTAGTCCAAAACATCTGATGGGCACAAGGTGAGGGAAGGTTGCTCTACAGTTCAAGAAAGATCCTATCCTGCCCAGTGGATGCAACAGAAGGATAGGATTGTGTCCTTTTTTCTTTTCTTTTTTTGGTAAGGTTTTGGTCTGTAGTATTTGGGGGGTGATTTTATGTGTGCATGTTTTGCCTGTGCTTTTGTGTGCGCTTCATTCAACAATGTTATTTCTCATAAGTAAATTGAACCAGGTTTGTAGGGATTAGGCCAGGCTTGTCAGTCTTAGGCATGAGCCTCAGGTGTTCTAGAGCTCCTAGGATACGGATACCCAAGCTCCAAGAGAAATGGGGCACTCAATTCCTTTGGGAAAGGGGGCCTTAGGTCAACTCTAGAACCCACGTTTTACAATCATAAAGGCCCAAGCTCAGTCCCTGAGCCTCTAGCAGTAGGGCTGGGAGAGACCCTTGTCAGGCAAAGTAGGAAGCATCATACACTATTTTAACCCATAAATTACAGAAAAGCTATGCATAGTTTTCCATTATATGGCTATTTCTATTGTGGATCAGGACTATACCCACTAGGGTCCAGTGTATGGTGTTGTTGCTGAGGTCTGCAGGAAAAATGTTAAGGAGAGCAAACATCAGATCTTCGTGAATGTCTTAGTTTGTAGTTGTAAACTTTTCATAACAGTGATTACAGTTTTGAGTCCCAGAACACTAAGAACTGATTATGGCTTTCAAACTAAAAAATGAATAAATGTTGACATTCTGTAAATGAAATGAAAGTAAACTTTCTTAAAAAGTCATTTTTCTTTTGTTCAGTCAGCTGTCAGCAGCTCTAAAATACCAAACAGAAGCAGTAGGAGGCATATGCACACCAGGAAATAAAGTGTGTACTTTACTGGATATACATTACTTCGGACAGTCTGATTCAATTTCAGATGTAAATGTCCCCCTCAACAAATCCATACAGAAACATGCTAAATCTTGTGAATCCAGTGCTAATGCTTATCACAATAATGTTTAATACAGTTCACAAAATCTCTCTGCAAGTATGGAAAACGTATACTTGTGCAACCAACACAATTTTGTCCCTTACTACGTGTATGACATGTACTTGGGTCTGTGTTCATTGTCATGTAACAATTGACTACTGCTTGAAGGCAGTAATAGGGCTCTGCAGGGACCCCCTGATCTGACTCAAAAGCTGCTTCATGGCTTCGGAGGCGGGCTCGATTAGGCTTGGGCTGATTTGGGGGGAGGCAACCTGACTCGGCCCAGAACCCAAAGCAGGATTCGGCCATCCGAATCCCACTTCAGCCCCCCGACTGAAGGGGGCTGAAGTTCATGCAACCCCCCAGCTCCTTACCTGGGCTGCCGCTGCCACCTCCTCCTCCTCTGCCATCAGTGCCACCACTGCCACCGCTGCCACCACCATAACCACTGCTGCCACCATCATTGCCACCCACTGCTGCCAGCTCCTGAGCCCTGGACGTGCACTGGCTCTTGTTGAAGGGTGTTGCCATTTTAAAAATGGCGACTCCCACAAAAAGACCCAGTGCGCATCCAGGGCTCAGGAGCTGGTGGCGGGAGGTAGCGATGACAGCGGCAGTGGCAGTGCTAGCAGTGGCGACGATGGCAGCAACGGTGGAGGCACCGGTGCAGCTGGGCTGAGGTGCCAAAGCTCAGAAGCGCACCAAGCCCGACCAACTTCGAGTCACTTCATGCCCCTTCCACTTCATCTTGTAAGGGCCCCGAGAGGGCTCACGTTGACTCGGGATGAGGGCCTCAGGCCGAAGTGGTGCACAGCCCTATGCAATAATATATGTCCAAGTGACCGGTGGTGAAATGAAGTATTTTGCCAGATGTGGCCTTCCAGATGGCGTTGGACTACAGTAGCCCTAACTGGCATAACCAGTGGTGAGGGACAATAGGAGTTGTAGTCCAACAATATCTGGAAGGCCACAAGTTGCCCAGCCCTGACATAAAACATTACAGCTGAAAAAAGCTGCAGTACACGACGACACAAAAACTGTGGAGGCCGTCTGTGGAATGTGGATAGCAAGCTCATGCTTCCAAGCACATTATAGGATACACTTGCTTCATAAGGAAGAAACAAATATGCCTTTGCCTCTGGTTATTGCCCTGAGAAAACCTCGCCCATCCGTAGCAGTGTAGATTTCACTGCCCCAAATGACTAATGTTGAATCTGTGGTCCTTATAAACTGCTGGCAAGAAATAGGAATCATGGATTTAAAAACTGTTGCAGCCTACATGTCTACCCTGTTTTCCAGCACAAATGGAAAATACAGTGTTTTAAGGATTTTCTTTTTTTCATGAAGGATGTACAAGTTCTTTAAAAGGCAATAGAGGGCACCAGCACACTGCTTTCAGTGTAATTCTCCACAGAGAGCACGTTTTCCTGCTGAAATGGCATTTAACATGGCAGGCTTTTCAGTATTTGACTTTCAAATTTGAGAGGAAAGCAATGGGTGAGGGACAGGTTACAAGAAAGAATGCAATCCATAAAACAGACCTCAGGCAGGCTTTAGGAGAAAGAGGCAAG
Organism: Heloderma suspectum; assembly: GCF_057233095.1. Classification (NCBI taxonomy): domain Eukaryota; kingdom Metazoa; phylum Chordata; class Lepidosauria; order Squamata; family Helodermatidae; genus Heloderma; species Heloderma suspectum. Next base: position 70,537,807 of record NC_139460.1, on the reverse strand, counting down.
TAAATCGTGGCTTTAGTGAATTCTGTATTATTATATAAATCCAGTTATCTTTCTGGATCATGCTAAGTCCTGTATAATTAGATAAGGCCTTATATCATTAGGTCAATCAGATATTATGAAATAACCACACACACTGTCTTTAATTACCAGTCTCTTGCTGTGCTATAGAACAAAAGCAAGCAGAATACACAGACCTAAGTAAGATTGTATTCTGTAGGCATGGCATGTATCAAAAGAGAAAGGAAGCAGCAGAAAAGGCTAATATGGGACAATATGTTAAGTGGCACCCTACTGGCAATTTTAGAGGAAAATTGAAGTGGGGTGGGAGAAAGATGCTTTTTCACCTTGAAATATCCAACACTTCTGGACTGAAAAACATCTTGCATTATGTTTCTGATCTTCAGGGGAGAGTGCCCACACTTATGTAGCCAACACAGCAATAACCATGCACAAGAGAGAGATATTAACAGACTCGGGGGAAGGGGAAGTTTGCAGAAATACAAAAAAAAAAAAAAAAACTTGTTGAAAAAACTTAATAGTGACACCCCCTGAAAAAAGCCCAATGAGGGATGAGCATGCTTAGTAAACTTAGAATGCTGACTGACTGTTGGTGGGGTCGGGAGCGGGGGAGTGAAAGGCCTCCTGAAGAAACAGCACCCTCAGACCTCACTTCTCCCTCACTCTAGGTAGGTAGTACCTGTGCACTGAACTGCCTTTCTGTTTTCTTCTGTCCCTTATCTCTCTACATCAGTGGTTCTCAACCTTCCTAATGCTGCGACCCTTTAATACAGTTCCTCATGTTGTGGTGACCCCCAACCATAAAATTATTTTCGTTGCTACTTCATAACTGTAATTTTGCTACTGTTATGAATCGTAATGTAAATATCTGATAAGCAGGATGTATTTTCATTGTTACAAATTGAACATAATTAAAGCATAGTGATTAATCACAAAACTAATATGTAATTATATATTGTGAAATATTTATTTCTAATTACAAATAAATGAAATTTTGTCTTGAAGCATGGTGTAGCATGGGTAACAGTCTTAATATAACAACCCCAAATTGGGACTGGAGTATTGCACTGGAGAGGAGCAGACAGCATCTACAACTTACATAACCCATCAGATCAGGCATGAACTCACTCAGCTGGTGGAATTCAAGATGGTCAGAAAATAAGACACTTGGGTCGGGAAGTCCAAGAGCCTCCTCCTTGATTTGGTATCTCCCCGCTTGATTAGGGATCTCGGCACGATGAAAGACATCCTCTGTGGTGAAAGAGACTCACCTTCTATCTAGGCCACTTTCCCCAACCTGCTGCCTTCCTGATGTGCTGAACAACAACTCCTAGCATCCCCAGCCTGTTCAGTTGGCCAAGCTGGCTGGTGATGATGGGAGATGCTGTGCAACACATTGGGAAGGCACCAGATTGGGGAAGGCTAAGCACCTCATCATATTCTCAACACATGGAAAAAGAGACTTTGATTGTTTCTTTATTATTTATTTCATAGATTTATTTATCGCTTATCATATTTTTAAAAAATATCTCTGAGCAGTTAAAGATGTCAGGAGTGGGGGCTTTGGAGAAAGGAGGTGGGGCTTCAGGAGACAGTGAGCTCACCCCAACATCATCCTGCCCCAGAGGTTGTCCCAGGAGGCAATCCGGCCCCTGGGGCCAGAACAGTTCCCCATCCCTGGACCAGAGTTCACTCCAACTCTGATGGTATGATTTTATCCCTCTGCATCTTTATGTTCTCCTCCAGGTCTTTTCCTTTTCCTCCCTTACTCCCTCACCCCACATCTTGCCATTTGCTTTGTGTCATTGCTCCCTTAAAAAACTGAAAGTTACTATAAAACTTTATAAACTAAAACACACACAGCAGTTGGAGGCAGATGGTCTGATCTCTGGCGCTCAACCCACCAGGGCGTTCCCCTGTGTGTGCCCCACACTGAAAGCACTTGCACTTTCAATGGGGCTTGTGGTAGCAGGAAGAATTATGTTTGGATTTTCTGCTTCAGGCACCCAAATACCTTGGTTCTGCCCAGGAAGTGAGCCCCGCTGTCAGTTCAATAGGGGCTTACTCTCAAGCAAGCTTACTCCCACATAAGCACAGATTTAATTGCAGCCTTAATGACACCCATAGCCCACTCACCCCATTTGACTGCCTCTCCAGTGTTCCCTTCCAACAGGGCCATTTTGCACATGCCCAAGACCTTTGCACATGCTCAAGAGGCCCACTCTGCATCTTCTCACAGCTGCAACTCTGCACACGCTCAGAGACACTGTTCCTCTCTTTACGTAAAAGGCCAAGACAGGGGCGGGAAGCTAGGCAATAACTTCAAAATCCACAGCTGGGCAATTGGGCAACTCTGGATAAAATCCAACTAAAGCCCTTCTTAGAGTAGACCCATTAAAATAAATGGGACTTAAAACCGTCATAACTACCTTGGGGTTGGACACAATGGCCTTATAGGACCCTTCCTACCCTACTATTCTATGATTCTATGAATGTCAGTCCCATTCATTTCAATGTGTCTACCTTAAGTAGGGCTTTAGTTATATTTTACCCAAAGATTTTGGGCTTCTTTTGACGGTTAACCTCGAAGGGTTGGCTCAAGACCGACCTCCTCATCCTCATCCCCATCCCTATCCTTTCTCGCCTCCTGGATAGGCCCATCTTCAGAACTCTTCACATGGTCGGAGGCAAGCCCTGGGCCTGTTGTGGAGCCTGCCCACGGAGCCTGCCATGAAACCGCGCCGGTCCCGTCCAGCGCCTGGCGCCCCTCCGAGGTCACCCTGGAGCAGCAGAACACAACAGCGACGCCTTTGTGTAGCGAAGAGACGAGAGCGAGGCAAGAAGGGAGTGGGGTGGCAAGGGAGAGAGAAGCCGGCGGGGGTGGGCAGAAAAGCCCCCTTGGGGGCAGCAGCTCGCCGTCGGCCAGACACCTCCTCCACTCACCATCACAGCTGAGCGTATCGTAAGTGTCGCGCTGGCGAGACGTGCGGCGCGCCCCATCGGAGCCGCCAGGCTCACTGTAATCCACCCAGCTGAGCCCTTCCAAGTTGTCGTAGTGATGGTCTAAGGCGACCCCTGTGAAAGGGTCGTTCGACCCCCAAAGGGGTCGCGACCCACAGGTTGAGAACCGCTGCTCTACATGATCACCTCAAGCCCAGTGTCTGCACCTTGAGTTTGCTCTATATTTAAGTTTACCCTATGGCAACTAGTCTTCACGGGTGTGTATCTAATTTCCTAGTTCCCTCCCACTTCAGCTTTCAGTGTTTCATCCCCTCTGTGTTTATATAATACTCAATTTTGCTCCCCGGACCCTTCTTTTTTATCCTCTTCTTCCGCTCTGCAGAGTGTTAAATAGATAAGCTGCTGGACTACTGTAATGTGCTGTACATGGGGCTGTCTTTGAAGATGGTTCAGAAACTTCAGCTGGTGCAGAATGCGACTGCCCGAGTATTGGTGGGGGCGAGGCAATTTGATCACATAAAGCCTATACTGTACCAGCTGCAGTGGTTACCAGAGTGTTTCTGGGCCTGATGTAAAGTGCTGTTTTTGACCTTTAAAGCCTTAAACCGTTTGGTACCAAGTCATAGTCACCCATTTCAGCCTGTTCACACTTTAAAATCAGAAAGAGAGGCCTTCTCATTTGTCTGTTTGTGAGAACAGTTAGGTGGGTGATCACACATGAGAGGAGCTTCTCTGCAATGGCCCCACACCTCTGGAACAAACAAGTTGCCATTGGAGGCCCACCATGTTCTGTCATTGCAGGCTTTTAAGAAGGCCTTGAAAACATATTATTTTACCATGACCTTCTCATAATATGATTTCTGCTGTTGCTGTGATTGCCATCGTTGTTGTTACTGGTTTTACCATTGGCTTTTATTGTTGTTTTTATTACTATTTTATTGTGTTTATGTTTTTATCGCTTTTAATATTTTAATTGTTTTATCTATCTTATTGTTGAAAGCTGTCTTGAGAGGGCTTCTGCCCTGAAAGGTGGCCAAGATAGGGATGTTGCAGGAGTCCAGTTGGGGCTTGAGCTCGGCAATTCTCATCGGCTTGGCCCCCTGGACACCAGTCCACAGATCCCTGCCCTTGCCCGACTTGGCACACACTGAGTCAGACAAGCATGGGGATCCCCACTTGTCCACAAACTGCCACTTTGTGTAAAAGTGATAGCTCAGCTATTTACAGAATCGCCATTTGTGTAAAAAGGTGGCCGTAAATAGCTCCATTTATGCAAAATTACAGGCATAAATGGTTGAATTAGCCCATTTATGCCTGTAATTTTGTGTAAATAGAGCTATTTAGGGGCCTCCATTTTATGCTAATGGTGATTTCCGTAAATAACTGAGTTGCCATGCTTACACAAAATTGTGAGTCGTGGGATGGGGGGACACTACGCACCATGCACCATGTGCCCACAGACTGTCCAGCAGCTCGTGTGGTGCTCTGAATAAGGCCAGGCAGCTGGCGGAGGTCTGGCGAGGGGCGGGCGAGGTGGGCTGTAGTGAGGTTGCCCATCTCTAGGCCAAGAAATATTTTTAAAAAATAAAATAAAATAGATATAATCAACATTTCTATTCCATACCAAAATTGCATTATTATTCAATCACTCTCTTGTGTACAATTAAATCCATATCCTTTAAATTTAAGCCTTGGTTTGTGTTCTATCATAATTTCCCTCTGTTGTGCTGTGGAAAAGTTAACCTTTCCACACCACACTGTAAGTCTAGACCCAAGAACTGAAAGACACGTCAGTCAGGTACACGTGTGCACGTGTGATCGATGACACATGGTAACCCAGTGGTGATAAAAAAAAGATTCTTTTCCTTGTAATGCTAAACTTTCGATTCTGTCCCCTATCTATAAAGGTAAAGGTGTCCCCAACCAGTCGTGTCCGACTCTAGGGTGCAGTGCTCATCCCCGTTTCTAAGCTGAAGAGCCAGCGCTGTCCGAAGACGCTTCCGTGGTCATGTGGCCAGCATGACTGAACACCGAGGTGCACGGAACGCTGTTACCTTTCCCGCCGAGGCGGTGCCTATTTATCTACTTGCAATTTCTTGCTTTCGAACTGCTAGGTTGGCAGAAGCTGGGACTGAAGACGGGAGCTCACTCCGTCACGCGGCACTCGGGTCTTGAACTGCTGACCTGCCGACCTTCCAGTCTGCAGTTCAGCGTCTTAACCACTGAGCCACCGCGGCCCTATCTATATACACCTCAAAATAACCATGATTTATATCCAGGAAGTTAGTCATACTTAAGTCGTATTGAAATAAAAAAATATTTAGGTTAGCCATGATTGAACTTGTCCCACTGACAATTTCTTTTCTGAATCCAGCCTCAAACTCAGAACCAGCTCTAGGTTTTTGAGAACCCTTTGCAAGACACCCTCAGTGGCCCCCTCCCTCAGTGAGTCTATCTTTTCACCACCATTGTCGCTGGCTGCTATTGCTTCTCATCTTGTCTCTCACCTTTGCTGCCGCTTGCTTGCCTGACTGGCAGAGAGAAAGTGAACAAGTCAGCAGCGGCATTTACCATTCCTCATTTTTACCATCACTATTATCTGGGCCAGAGTGAAAGGCAGGCAAACGAGCAGGATACAGTGGTGAAAAGGAGGAGCAAGTCCTGGGGGCTCTTGTCTATGGGCCCCTGCTAGGTTCTTTGCCCTTGGCAGGTGCCTGACCATGCCTACTATCATTGATGCCATGCCTGCTCAGACTTCCCAACTACCACCATGCTGTTCTTTTAAAAACATTGGACTAAAATAAGGCATGTGATCTGAACATGCTTATTGAAAACAAGCCCACTTACATGATTTCCATACACTGCACAATTTGCACATAGAATTCTGATTATTGCAGTACTACCATTTGGGGAGTATTGTGGGAAAGGTGGAGAGATCATTCACATTTTCCACCTGCTAGAAAAATATCAGAGGCTGGTACCCTGGCAGCAGAATGGAAGGTGAGATGCATGTGAGTGCAAAGTAGCAGATACTGGGACTAAAAATAATCAGCTTGAATATCTACTGATGGGTAGAAATATCAATCTATTTCTAAATTGTGTCATGTCTCTATGTGTTCTGCCATAAATCCACTCTGTTCTTTTTCAACATTAATCTGATTTTAAAACAGCAAGAAAAAAACAACAACATTTAAATAATATTGTAAAACATGTGTTGCTGTTGATACTTAATGAGCTGAGAACTGTGTCAAAACATCTGGGAAGTGCGAAAGCCAGATAAATTTACGTTCTGATCTGCACATTACTCCAGGATCAGGTCAGTTTGTTTTGGAAATCACACAGATCAAATTCCTCAAACATTCATATTGACAGGGTGTAAATTAGCTATAACCTCACAAGGAAGAGATCTTGAGAACTCATTAAAAATGTCACCTCATTATGTTGCAACAGGAGCAAAGGCAAATGCAGTGTTAGGAATGATTAGGGACAGGACTGAAAATGAAACAGTCAATATCATGATGCCATGGTGTTTCTACATTTAGAATATTGTGTGTGTGCAGTTCTGATCCCACAAACAAAAGGAATTTATTGCAGAGCAGGAAATAGTGACTAAATGAACTGGAATTTGATAAAATAGTAATGATGTGGACAAAATGAATTGAGAAAAAAAAATATATATCAGTTAATACTTGAATTCATCTAATGGAATCAATTAGGATTGTGACAAGCCAAAGTAATAATTTGTTTTTATGTTTGCATAATTTTAGTGAAGGAAAATGTGCTGGTCCATAAGAGAAAAAAAAATCCAACATCCACAGCCTGGCAATACCTTTATTAAAACGAATCAAAATGTCACAATAGTGACCAAGTTACTGAGTTTTTCAGAACTTTTTTCTGTCTCCCCGCCTGCCACCACCACTGGGCTTAACATCCAGCTTGTGGCCAAGACATCCAGTCCTGCTGCCATTTAAAAGAGTTTTCTTAACAGTACCTTGACTCTCCAAAACCATCATTTTGCCAGAGAAAGGTGAGCCAGCACAGGACTGGACATGTAGGGCCAAATGGGTTACAACTATACACTACCTTTCATCTACAAGTAAGGACAAAGTAGCTTCCACATCCTATTCAGCAGGCACAGGACAACTGGAATGTGTAAATACTCTTCTCTCTATTCAGTTCCAATTGGACCAAGTTTCACAAGAATGGGCTATTCAGAGGTAAAGAAGAAGTACAGGAAGTACTGGAAAAAAACCTACTGAAAAACAATAGCATAAAGTCCTTTCTGCCCAGTAGCAGCCATTAAGGATCAGGACTCTACACCCAAAATATTCACATGACCTCCTCTTGTACTCAGCAACTATAGTGCAAAAATCAAAGCCTATCATGGTCATCTACATTCTTTCACATTTATCTTTGGTAACCTGCCTGAAGATTTTTTTAAACCTTTTTAAAGACAGTATAGAAATATTTTCAATAAAAATAAATATGCCCCTTATTTTCCTTTAGTATTAGGGAAATCTCCTCCCCCAAACGAACCATTTAGGAAGCAATTCCATACAGAAAAAGAGAGTGTGTTTGTCAGTTCCAAAGATAGTGTTCCTTGCAGGACCAACAAAGTTTTTGCCCTTCTCATTTTTGCCATTACAGGCTGTTTTTGTACCATCTTTGAGGGTTCAAGCAGAAACCTATTTTTTTTGTTTAGAATACGTTATGTACTATATGGGGCTCAATGGTGGTTTCAAGGCTTGCCAGTGCCCATGTTCCCCCATCACAGCCTTTTCCCTGGATGTTTGCAGGTAACAAATTGCATTGTGTATAAATGTTATGGCACTTTTGCCCATTGGTAACTCATAAGGAATAACCCACACAACCTCAGCGCTCTAGTCCAAAGGACACTCTCCCAGTTCACAGCAGACCCAGAAGAGGCCCCTTCTACTTCCTTCACTTTGGGATAGGTAATATCTCTACTCTGACCTTGTTTGCCTTTGTAATTCTGTCTCTTCTCTCACCTCTCTGAAGCTGCCTCAGGCCAAGATGTTACTTACAGTTCAGTTCAACCAGACTGGATTTCTCACATGTCTATCTGGCTCCTATAGCTTGCCTATTCTCTTATCTGGTGCGCATTCCCCCCTTTTCTGCCTTCTTATCTCATCTGCATACTATCCCATTTCATCTGATCTTCTCTATCTCCTCGTACATTTAACCAAATCATTGCCAGTTCTGTCTAAATGCTCCCCATGTAGTCATGCTGCATATTTTTGTAATAAACCACAAACTCAAGTACCCTACAGGCTTATTGCCTCTTTACTCCTTCCCTGTGTGGGTGACCTAAGTCCTGCCATGGCAAACTGTGATGTTCAGTTAAAGAACCCAAAACAAGTGTGTCACCATCCATGTATAGACAAGGACACATATGAACAAGCCCGATGAAGAGTTCTGGAGAACTCGAAAGCATGCATACTAGTTTGTGACATTTTGGTTGGTCCTGGTAAAGGGATTGCCAGGCTGAGAATTTTACATAGCATTGTGGAATTCATTTGGTCAAGATGTGTTATTTTATTTAAATGTATATCCCAAGCCTTCCTCATAAGGAGCCCAGGGCAGCTAACAACCCATATTAATACAACACCTGAATGCTGTTAAAATTGTATCTCTAAAATTACAAATACACAATAAAATATAGATAGCTGTTTGCTGAGTTGAATTGGCTTCAAGGATTAGACAGATTGATAATATGTCTATCAGTGTCCTTTAGCTATGGTAGGTATGCACAGAACTATCATGACATGATCAGAGTAACAAGCCTGAGCTAGGGTAGACCTTTAGTCTCATACTTACATATTACAAACATTCATAAACAAGGCTCTCCTCAGAAGGCTGTGATATCCTGTGTATTTGTGTTAGAAGCTGAACTAGCTTTTCATTTTGTTGTGAATAAATGGTTCAATCAAATTATCTCTATTTGCAAATTGTCCCAAAGAAAGAGCTTCCTGTCTTTTGCACATCTGTTTTCTGTTGACATTTTTTTCAATGAACAGCATATGCATATCATTTGAACAATATTTTTGGTGAACTGCGCATAGAGTAGTTATTGTGTATGCCTCATAAAAGCCACATTGTAACCTTTCTGCTTTGTGATTAGGTGAACAAATGCTGATAATTTCCAAACTGAAAAAGGAACCCTGCAGTTTGTCTGTGATGAACAAAATTAGACAAAATGGAATAGAATCTTCTGGGCACCCTTTCATTCAGGATATATATATATATATATATATATATATATATTTGCAGTAGTATTTTTTCCCCAATTCCTGACAAATGTTCTTGTAAATAACAACCCCATTTGTCTTAGTTTTCATGAATAACAGAATTAGAGAGATAATGAAAACAGACAGAATTGGCAAGTGTATACAGGCATGCCATTTTACTGGTAACTCGCATGGGAAAATATTGCCTTGGAAAACTCCCAGGTTTTACTACCATATATAACCTGTGTGAGGACCTGAGGCCTTTTTAACCACTCACAATCCTACTTCTAGTCACCAGGTCAGCTGCTTTGGTCAGTGTTTCTCCTCACACTACCACCTTTAGGCTCTTACCCACAACTAGGGGTGTACAAACCCCACTCACCTTCATCCGCTGGGAGGTCTGCGGGGGGGGGGGGAGGCAATCCGGTCCTCCTCCCGGAACCCTCCCCGGCCGCTGCCGGACTTCTGACCATGGCTGGTCTACAGATGCAAATGGTGTCCGGCTTAGCGGATGCCATTTGTGTGCCTCCCTTTGGTCGTGATAGGCTATGTAAATCTTTACATAGCCTATCACGGCAAAAGGGAAGGTCGCAAATAGCATTCACTACACTGGACACCAGTTTGCATCCGCACAGGGGCAGGGGACGGACCCGGCTGGACCCGGAACTGGTGGTGCCAGGTAGGATCCGGCCGGGTTGGACTTCGCAGGGTGGCGGGGTGGGGTGGTCCATTCTGCCATGGACTCTGGAGGGCCGGATTCTAAGAATACGGCCTCATTGGAGTCTGTGGCGGAATTCTCCGCCATCCCTACCCACAACCCACTGTTGGTGTATTGTGATGCTTCACCACTCACTCAATTGTTGCCACCAATAACCCTTTTAGAGCGGCTTTCTTTCTTTTTGGTAGCACAGACCAAGCAACTAGCAGATGGAGGTTATCTCATGAAACCCTTCCTAATCACAAAAAAGGAAACTGTCTTTTAAAATTGAAAACAAAGAAGGTTTATTTGGTACAACAGGATTGGAAATAGGACCTGGGTTGAGATGAGGAAAGGACAATGGGGATGATAATTAAAATAAGTCAGCACTATGTTGTTGTTGTTTATTCAGTCAGTCGCTTCAGACTCTTCGTGACTTCATGGACCAGCCCACGCCAGAGCTTCCTGTCAGCCGTCGCCACACCCAGCTCCCCCAAGGTCAAGTCCATCACCTCCAGAATATCATCCATCCATCTTGCCCTTGGTCGGCCCCTCTTCCTTTGGCCTTCCACTTTCCCTAGCATCAGCATCTTCTCCAGGGTATCCTGTCTTCTCATTATGTGGCCAAAGTACTTCAGTTTGGCCTTTAATATTATTCCCTCAAGTGAGCAGTCTGGCTTTATTTCCTGGAGTATGGACTGGTCTGATCCTCTTGCAGCCCAAGGCACTCTCAGAATTTTCCTCCAGCACCACAGTTCCAAAGCATCTATCTTCCTTCGCTCAGCCTTCCTTATGGTCCAGCTCTCGCAGCCATAGGTTACTATGGGGAATACCATTGCTTTAACTATGTGGACCTTTGTTGTCAGTGTGATGTCTCTGTTCTAGGGATGTACGAAAGTCACTTACCTTTTTGCAGGGGTGATTCGCGGTGGGGGGTAGGCGCTTCGCTTCTCCGCCCGAAGTTCAGGCGAGGGGGGGAGGCGTCCCGCCTTGCCCGGCCGAAATTCAGGCCGGGGTGGGAGGCACCCCGCCTCGCCCGGCCGAAATTCAGGCCGGGGAGAAGCGCCCCGTCTCCCTGGCTGCGAAAGAACAAGTAAAACAAAACAAACAACCCCCCCCCCTGTGATAGGCTACGTAACGATTAACGTAGCCTATCATGGCTAGATTTCCAAAGTCAGCCGTGATAGGCTACGTTAATCGTCACGTAGCCTATCATGGGTGACTTTGGGGGGAAAAAAAGCATGTACGCAAATGGCGGCGGCCCATGGGCGCTGCCATTTGCGTTCCTTATTTTTGCTATTTGCGTTGCCCTTATTTTCGCCGTAGTCTACGTAAATCTTTACGTAGACTAGACGTGCCAAAATAAGGAACGCAAATGGCGGTGCCCATGGGCCGCCGCCATTTGTGTACGCACTTTTTTTTTTCCAAAGTCACCCATGATAGCCTATGTAAAGATTTACGTAGCCTATCACGGCTGACTTTAGAAATCTAGCCGTGATAGGCTACGTAAATCATCATGTAGCCTATCACGGGTGTGTTTTTGTTTTTGTTTTACTTTTTTATTTTGTGATGGCGGCGGCGGCAGCTGGTCGGGAGACTGGCCGCCGCCCCCGACGAAACGCTGCCGAACCGCCGCCGGGACCCGCCGCCGAGAGGGACATTCACTGAAGGTAAGGCCCATCCAGGGGGGGCTCAGGGGGCCAGCGGAGAATTTCCCCAACACTTCCGGGGGGCCGAATGCCTCGGCGCTCAGCCTCCCGAAGATTTGTGGAGAAATTCTCCGCCATCTTAACTATTTTATCAAGATTTTTTTAGGGATGGCGGAGAATTTCTCCACAAATCTCCAGGAGGCTGAATGCCAACGCATTCGGCCCCCCAAAATTGGTGGTGAAATTCTCTGCCCCCCCCCCAGATGGGACTTACCTCCTTCGAAAGTCCCTATCGGCACCGGGTCCCGGCGGTGTTTCGGCGGGGGCGGGGGCGGCAGCCGGTCTTCTGACCAGCTGCTGCCGCCATTACAAAGTAAAGTAAAAAAACAAAAAACAAAACATGTGATTTACGTAGCCTATCACAGCTAGATTTTTAAAGTCAGCCGTGATAGGCTACGTAAATCTTTACATAGCCTATCACGGGTGACTTTGGGAAAAAAAAAATAAGCGCGTACACAAATGGCGGCGCCCATGGGCGCCACCATTTGCGTTCCTTATTTGGGCAGGGGTAGTCTACGTAAAGATTTATGTAGACTATGGCAAAAATAAGGGCAACGCTATTTGCGTTGCCCTTATTTTCGCTGTAGTTTACGTAAATCTTTAAGTAGACTACCCCTGCCCAAACAAGGAACGTAATTGGCGGTGCCCATGGGCGCCGCCATTTGCGTACACGCTTATTTTTTTTCCCCAAAGTCACCCGTGATAGGCTACGTAAAGATTTATGTAGCCTATCACGGCTGACTTTGAAAATCTAGCCGTGATAGGCTACGTAACGATTTACGTGTTGTTGTTGTTGTTTTTTACTTTACTTTTTTTATTTCGTGGCCAGGGAGACAGGGTGCTCCCCCCCAGCCTGAATTTCGGCGGTTTGTCATTGCTGTCCTCCCAAGAAGTAAACATCTTCTGATTTCCTGGCTGCAGTCAGCGTCTGTAGCAATCTTTGTGCCTAGAAAGACAAAGTCTGTCACTGCCTCCACGTTTTCTCCCTCTATTTGCCAGTTATCAATCAAGCTGGTTGCCATAATCTTGGTTTTTTTGAGGTTGAACTGCAAACCAGCTTTTGCACTTTCTTCTTTCACCATCATGAGGTTCCTCAGCTCCTCCTTGCTTTCAGCCATCAAAGTGGTATCATCTGTATCTGAGATTGTTAATGTTTCTTCCAGCAATTTTAACTCCAGCCTTGGCTTCATCAAGCCCAGCACGTCACATGATGTGTTCTACATACAGGTTGAATAGGTAGGGTGAGAGTATACAACCCTGCCGCACTCCTTTCCCAATCTTAAACCAATCTGTTGTTCCGTGGTCTGTTCTTACCGTTGCTACTTGGTCATTATACAGATTCCTCAGGAGGCAGACAAGATGACTTGGTATCCCCATACCACCAAGAACTTGCCACAATTTGTGATGATCCACACAGTCAAAGGCTTTCGAATAGTCAATAAAACAGAAAGAGAGGTTTTTCTGAAACTCCCTGGCTTTCTCCATTATCCAGCGGATATTGGCAATTTGGTCTCTAGTTCCTCTGCCTTTTCTAAACCCAACTTGTACATCTGGCAATTCTCGTTCCATGAATTGCTGGAGTCTACCTTGCAAGATCTTGAGCATTACCTTACTGGCATGTGAAATAAGTGCCACTCTTCAATAGTTTGAACATTCTTTGGTGCTTCCCTTTTTTGGTATGGGGATACAAGTTGATCTTTTCCAATCTGGTGGCCATTCTTGTGTTTTCCAAATTTGCTGGCATATGGCATGCATCACCTTGACAGCATCATCTTGCAAGATTTTAAACAGTTCAGCTGGGATACCGTCATCTCCTGCTGCTTTGTTATTATTAGCAATGCTTCTTAAGGCCTATTCAACCTCACTCTTCAGGATGTCTGGCTCTAGCTCACTGACCACACTGTCAAATCTATCCCCAATATTATTATCCTTCCTATACAGATCTTCCGTATATTCGTGCCACCTTTTCTTGCTCTCTTCTGCTTCTGTTAGGTCCTTGCCATCTTTGTTTTTGATCATACCCATTTTTGCCTGGAATTTACCTCCGATGTTTTTAATTTTCTGGAAGAGGTCTCTTTTCCTTCCTATTCTATTATCTTCTTCCGCTTCCGCACATTGCTTGTTTAAAAATAATTCCTGATCTCTTCTGGCTAACCTCTGGAATTTTGCATTTAATTGGGCATATCTCCCCCTATCACTGTTGCCTTTTGCTTTCCTTCTTTCTTGGGCTGCTTCCAGTGTCTCAGCAGACAGCCATCTTGCCTTCTTGGTTTTCTTTTTCTTTGGGACGTTTTTTGTTGCCGCCTCCTGAACAATGTTGCGAACTTCTGTCCATAGTTCTTCCGGGACCCTATCTACTAAATCTAGTCCCTTAAATCTATTCTTCACCTCCACTGCATATTCATGAGGAATATTAGTGAGCTTATGTCTAACTGATCTGTGGGTCTTCCCTATTCTCTTTAGTCTGATTCTAAATTGTGCAATAAGAAGTTCATGATCTGAACTAGAATCAGCTCCAGATCTTGTTTTTACCAACTGCATAGATGTCCTCCACCTTTGGCTACAAAGGATGTAGTCAATCTGATTTCGGTGTCGACCATCTGGTGAAGTCCATGTATAAAGTTTTCTCTTAGGTTGTTGGAAGAGAGTGTTTGTTATGCACAGTGAGTTGTCTTGGCAAAATTCTATCAGCCTATGTCCTGCTTCATTTTGTTCTCGCAGACCATGCTTGTCTGTAATTCCAGGTGTCGTTTGACTACCCACCTTAGCATTCCAGTCTCCTGTAATGAAAATAACATCTTTTTTTGGCATACTATCCAGTAGGTGCTGCAACAATATAACTCTTGTTTTTAGTTCTATGTTCCAAACCTCTCTCACACCCTCTCTCACACTATTTGACCCACTCTCTACCCCACAGACTATCTCCCTAGATGTTCTCACACTTATCTCCCAATCTCATCTCAGACTTATCTAGCTGTACCTAATCTACCTTCCTCCCAGACTGCTCTGACACCCAGACTGATCTGACTCCCTAGAAGCAATCCCCCCACCTTTTTCTGCACAAGCTCTCCTCCAATCACACTTCATTCCATCCTCACTCAGCCACTCCCTCTTTCTTCCACTTGCCAAACTGTCATTCTTGCCCACACTCTGCCAAACCCTGCCTCACACTCACCTGTCAATCATTCCAGACACATACCAGCCACAATACCTATATACAAACCTTTACTATTTACATATTGTGCATGTGGAATTGTTACACCCTGCACTTACATTTAATATATAATTCCAGTATGTTGGTCTTGTTCAGACTCTCAAAGTTTACCAAGATTTTTTTATTGTTACTTATCAGCTTACTTACATTTTTCTGAAATGTGTTTACTGTAGCAATTCTGAATGTGTATGTGTATCCCAAATGTGAAAGCATGTGCCATTGTTTCATGCTTTCTTTAGTCCTCTTTTAAGATCTCAGGAGAAGGATTAAGGTTTGCTATCTTCTGCAGGGACATAGCATTGCAGTTATAGTCCCTAAAGCAGCCCTTGGACTACTACTAGGGAGTGGGAATCCCTTTTCCTGGCGCTGGGTACAATGGGCAGTATCCAGTGGTGTCATTCTGCTAGCACAAATAACATTGCACAAGCAGAAACCAGGTTCTGAACTATGTGAAGGAGGAGAATCCAACTAAAGTTACGTTTGTGAAATCATGGCTGTGCAAGCGTTCGCGTAATCTGTTGTGCATTATGCTTTCACAACCCAATGTGCAACCAGTTAGACATTACACTTGTGCAAGCAGTTGTGCAAGTGGTTGCACAATGTATTGTGCAAGTGGTTGTGCAAGAGGTTGTGCAACCATTCAACCAATGGTGCAAGTGTAATGTGCAACTGCTTGCACAATGGACAGATTCGGTGGAGCTCCGCTAGTGCTATTTGAGTTTGCGTAATTACACTGGTGGATGCTGCCCAATGATTCTACAGAATACAATAGACTTTGGAGACACCATGTGGTGTTGGAGACAGCATGGTATAAGGTATGAATTTTGATGGATTCCCTGCTGGATTCCCTGCTCAGCCAAAGGGATGGATGACTCTGTCTGTTTCACTTTCTATCATGTTTGCATTTTTTCCAGGCACGTTCATTCCATCCCATTTCCAAATCAGTTTGCAGTTTTTTTAAGTCTTCATGAAAAGTCTTCAAATGCATTTTCTGCAAACAACTTCCCTAATGTACGTATTCTGGTACACATTTTTTTTAATCAGAGAACTGCATCACAACATTTGGAGAAGGGTGAAAACTGAAGGATAAATGCATTTCAATTCACGTATTAGTTCGGTTCAGGAAGTGTGAATTAGGTCAGTTTGTATTATGTGAATCAAACAAATTTGGTTCCCATCCTTTCTCAGCCATGAAGCTCACTAATGACCTTAGAGGGTAAACAATAGTGTGTGTGTGTGTGTGTGTGTAGATCCTCCATTGGTGCCAACGGGAGATTTCCTCCTGGTGCAGATAGCTGCTTCAGAAAAGGGATTTCCCTCAGGACTGCAGCATGCCTGATGGGATCCCATTAATTATCTTGCATATACCCCATGATACAAGTTGCATTTTAAAGATGCATGTAACATCTGGAATTTGGCCATCAGGCTTAACCTTTTACTAGCAAGAGTGTTTTGTCCACGTGTCAGAGCCTGCTTCAGAGACCCATGTAGAGTTAACTGAGCTTCCAAGAAAAAGGCAGGAACAGAGTCTGGCACTGTGAAAAGGCCTATTGTGTTGTTGTGGTATAGCAGAAACTTGAGTCCATCTGGTTCTTAACTAGGAACTATTTATTTATTACAAAAGCCTTTGGAAGATCCAGGACACAAACAGACTTGTGCAATATAAAAGTTATAAAGTTTACTAGTTTGTCTCAGGACCTCAAGTTCACTCTTGCATCCTTGAGAGGATAAGGCAGCAACTGACTATTATACAAAAGAGCTTGCATCTAAGTGCTGCAAAATTGCAGTAAAGCTGCTTAAACTCAGCAGTGCTGGCATGAAGCATTCCACCATAAAGCTCTATTGTTGAAAAAATCCATTAAGACACAATGACAATGTAGGAAAAGCTCTACGTGCACTTTTTTCCATACCTTCAGTTAAATGCAAACAATCCCAAGCATTTATGCACATTCTGTTCGCAACTCATATTCATCATAACATATATACAATAAATCATTTTACTGTTGTGTTGACCAGGGTAGATGGCTTATTCTAATAATTAAACCAACATTTCCATTTGATCACGGTGACACACACGTGTAGTTATTCAGTGTCTCTTTGATACTACCATCTGACATTCAAGCATTTCAAATGGTGGGAGGGAGAGAAAAAGAGTGTTTCTCATTCCCTCTCTTCACTTAAAAGCCATTTGTCTGTTGCTATTTGTGACAAATTAAGAAGTGGAATAGGTTTCAAATAATCTACTTTTTATTGTGACATCTGGAATACATTAAGGGCACAATCCTGTGGGGATAGTCATCAGCCCCCGAACTCAGGGGCTGAAGACGATCCAATTCAGGGCGAACAGAGGACAGAGGCAATCCTCCATGCTCCGGCCACCCTGCATTTTTGGCTACACAGGCGATTTTGCCTGTCTAGCCAGGGGCCTTTGGAGTGGGAGAGGGGGCACGCGGAGCATAGGAAGCTGAGTAATGTGGCTTCAGCAGCCTCCTCCCCACCCTGCCCCCGGGACCACCCCCTTTTCACTGTCTCCGCACTTCATTTCCAAGCATGGAGACGTAGCCAGCGCAGATGGAACCGCGCTGGCTACAAGGGACAGGGGGCAGGGAGAGCAGTTCCAGGAAACTGGAAAATCCTGTAGACAGTGTCTGGTGACCATAGAACTGATACAGTTAACTGTGAGCTTCATGCTGACCAGTTTAAAAACAAGAAGAAGAGGAAGAGGAAGAAGATGATTTCAAACAAAGGATTAACTATTAAAAGAACTGGGAATTCTACCATTTATCTTTTGACCTGTGTAAGGCTTTTTTATGTGATCATTTAATGCAATAAATGTGCAAACAAGCAGTGCCAATGTTTCTGTTCTAGGGAACTCATATATTTCCAGTATTGACACTGCAATATTTTGTTGGGGAAATGAAATTCTCTGCCTCTGTTCCTACTCCAAGTTAGTGGCACAGACCAAACAGATAGTGGTTGAAACATCATTGGTAATAGATCACATCTGGTATCCTGGATAGGTTGACTGGGCTGGGAGTTGGAGGCACTGGGCTGTAGTTGTTCCGCTCCTACTTGGATGACCGATTCCAGAAGGTGGTGCTGGGGGATTATGGCTCTGTGCCTTGGCAGCTATGCCATGGGGTTCTACAGGGCTCTATTTTATCCCCTATGCTGTTTAACATCTACATGAAACCGCTGGGGGAGGTTATCTGGAGGTGGGAGCTGAGGTGCCATCAATATGTGGATGACACCCAGCTCTACCTCTCTTTCTCATCAAATCAAGGTGAGGCAGTGGCTGCTCTGAATCAGTGTCTGGGCACAGTAATGGGCTGGATGAGGGCCAATAAACTGAGACTCAATCCAGACAAGATGGAGGTACTGTTAGAAGATGGTTCATCTGCCTGGCTAGGTGATGTTCAACCTGTTCTGGAGGTGGTTGCACTCTCCTTAAAGGATCATGTTGGTTGTTTGGGGGGGCTTTTGGACCCAGAACTGTCACTTCAGGCACAGATAGACTCAGTGGCACAGGGCACCTTTTATCAGCTTAGGCTGATATACCAACGACACCCTTATCTGGACAGAGGTAGTATAGCTACAGTTATCCATGCTCTGATAAACTTTTGTCTGGATTACTGAAGTGTGTTATACATGGGACTGTCTTTGAAAACTGTCCAGAAACTTCAGCTGGTCCAAAACAGGACAGTGAGATTGTTAATGGGAACTAGCCAACGAGATCACATCACGCCAGTACTTTTCCAGCTGCCCTGGCTGCCAGTCCATGTCCAAGGCCAATTGAAAGTGCTGGTATTAACATTCAAAGCTCTAAATGGCTTGGGGCCAGGATACCTGAAGGATTGCCTCCTCCCATATGTGCCTGCCCAGACTCTAAAATAATCCTCAGGGGTCCTTCTCTGGGAGCCCCTGCAAAAGGAAGTGAGGCAGGTGGCTACCTAGAAGAGGGCCTTTTGTGCTGTGGGCCCCCAGCTGTGGAATGAGCTCCCTAGAGAGGTTCGCCTGGCACCTGTGTTATGCTCCTTTTGGTGCCAGATCAGATGAAGACCTTTTTATTTTCCCAGCATTTTAGCATTCTAGTCTTTTAACTCTGCTGTTTTAAATCTGTATTTTAAATCTCTGCATTGCTGCTAAGTTTTATTCTGGTTGTATTTTTATCCTGCAGTTTTAAGCTTTTATGTTTTATACTGTTTTTTATTCTGTACTTTGTCATTTTTTTGTGAAGCGCCCAGAGAACTTCAGCTATTGGTTGGTATAGAAATGTAATAAATAAATTAATCTGTTTCTGCCATCTTGTGTACTCTTTTAAAGTTAAGCACAATCATGCTTAAAGTTAAGCACATGCGTAACACTGTCCCACTGAAATCACTGAAACTTAGAAGTGCTTAACTTTGGTGAGGTTATATCTAATAAAATATATTCTAACCAAAGTTTACCACTTTCAAGCCTCAGTGATTTCAAGGGGACAACATTAAGCATATGCTTACCTCTCACTTTGAAATGTTTGGGATTTACAAGTGCTTAACTTTGACTTGCTCCCTGCACTGATTCATACTTATCCCAATTCTGCCCAGGCAGGCAGCTAAGGCACTGTATAGTTTCAAACCAAACCAAAATGAATCATCAGGTAACAATAAAGCAAAACAGTGACCTGGGCAAGGTGTGAAGGGGCTCTCAGCAAAGTGGTCTCTTTTCTGGGTTCCCTCCTATGCCACTGGACCCCATGTCATGGATTTAGCAGGTGGCAGTGCCAGGTAGCAAGGAGACACCATTGTAACTTCCCCTGATGCCTCGGGGTGATGTTATATTGAGGGCATTGTCAGAAATTTAAAATGGTGGCTTCCACACCCAGGATGGGCATCAGCTCTGAGCAGCCATATCAGGATGCTGGGAACCTGGCACCTGCCCAGTGATGCCAGATGCTGATGCTGGTATGGCCAGTGGCACACTTTCCACACCAGTCCAAAAAGGTCTGAGAAAACAGTCTTCTGTTGTATTTCCTTCTGCGGACTGACTTCTGTTAAAGTGGCCACTCAGGCCTTCCTGGGCAGCAAATGCCAAAGCTGCAGGGCTACTGCTCAAGAGAGTCCTGCTGCCGCTGGCCCCACACGCTCACTGTACACCAGAAAGGAATCCAGAACAAGGGCTCCCCTGCACATGCCAAAGACTGGGGAACTCCATATGAGAGATTTTAAATGCTGCATTCGTGTTTGTGTAACTCCCTAAACAAAAAGGATTGTTATTTACAAAGGGAGAGTGCCAGAAAACATGGACTGTTTGGAATGTGTAACACTGTCGTGCCTAGGGCTAGCATACCTCTGAGCCTGAAGCCTCCAGTGACAGTGATGCTGGGGAGGCGTCAGAACCAGCTCCTGGTCCTTCTGAAGTGGGGTGCACTGCCTCAGAACCCATGTCTTGTCCATGTAACTCCCAGGAGGCACCACTACCCTCTGACTCTGAGGAGTGGACTTCAGACTCCTCTAGTGAACAGGGAGGCCCTGGGGAGCAGTCTCCAACTGGCTCTCCCCTTCTCTAGCCCTCATTCCCTAGGAGACGTCAGTGCCTGCAGGAAAAGGCTGCTGGCCCTTTAGCAGCCAGATGCAGCATCTGAAGGGATAGAGGCTGAATCTACACATAGCAGTTATGCCGTTATCATATTATTATCAAAACTATTGGTGCCCATCGGTGTCATGTGTACCAATAGTTCTTATAACGGTATGATAACGGTTTGATAATGGTATAACTGCTATGTGTAGGTTCCAAAGAGATTCTCCTGGCCTGGCTATAAAAGCCAGTCAGTTACTCCCAGACTCTGCTGGAGTAATGTGTTAGTTCTTTAGCTCCAGGATTGCTGACCGAGGTCCTGGAACCTAACCTTCATTCCAGATGTGACCCAGCCATCTTGACCACACTGAGCCTCCTTGCATTGCCCAGGACAGATGACGGATTTTCTGATGGAGCACGACAACCACAGACCAGAAACCTCCTTCTGGTTTTCAGAATCTAGGGTTCTTCGAGAAGATGTCCCATAGCCTGCTATAAAGCTCTAAGATCTGCTGCATTCTTTTAGTCTGGGAAACTTGCTTAGGGAAGCTACTGGATTCTTTCTTTCCACTACTCACCCACCTACCCAGTACATGGCTCTAGATACTTGCTGCCTCCCTAGTTTGAACTAAAAGAAAGTACCATAAGATGCACATACTTATTAGTCAGGAAATACCTCTCAAAATGTAATTAGTAGCTAACGTCAGATAAGTAGGATCAGGTATGTTCTATATGTTGGTTTTCCTTCTAGTCATCACTATCTATGGGCTTCTCCACACCAGGCTTTTTATTCCTCAATTTACCAGGACTTCTGCTTCTGGATTTTTTGCGGGATTAAGATCAGCTCCTTACATGGGCTGACTTGAGCTTTTTCCCCCAGAATTTCCTTTGTCTGCAAGTTCTACATTTCATTATACAGCCACTAGATAGTGGTGTGATATAGCAGAACTGTGCAATTTCACACGGCCATTAAAGCGGAATGACATTTACTGCATTATCCCTGATCTTTTAAAACCTGGGATAAAGGTTAGAAAGCATGTTTCTGGAGGTTGATGATGCCATATAAACATGTGTGAGTGAGTGAGCCAGAATCACAAGCATGAAATAAAAGCCTCATGTAGAAATGGTCTATGTCTTGGCTAAACAGATGAACACCAAATACATGGATGGCACAAAACTAGGAAGGACTGCAATCCCTTTAGAACACTGTTTCTGCATTGATATAAATGCTTAGAGCCATCTATTGCTCCAAGTAATGCCACTCCCCTGTACTGTATGCCTCTTTATTCTATCATTCATGGCATACAGGGCAACAGCATTTTAATTTCATCTCTGTTGGGATTTAAGCCACAGATTTATTGGCATATTTTTAAAGGAACAGCCACACCCTCCTAGGTTCATGTTAGTTAAGCCATCAATACTTGGAAACCTACATACTAAAAAAAAGTTTGGGTGGGTTTGGGTTTGGAGGTAATCCAGACAAGCAACACATCCTCAAAGACATCACACAGTGATGTGATATCCAATTGATGCATCAGAGGCAGACTTGAACAAAACCCCAGCTCATGTGAGTGGACTACTCATGTGAGCAGAGTAAAGTGGGACTAGTAAACTTGTGTGATTTCATCTGCTCACTGAAATGGAAACTTGCAATATGGAAGGGCACAGGCACCTGTTAAAACCAACTCTCAGTGAGTCACAGCTCTATGTGTTTTAGATGATGTTTGATTAAGAAACACACACACACACACGCACAACACTCTGTTGCAGTGCTTGATATGTGGTGGCTCTTCCACTTGTGCATGCCACTGTTTGACACTACAGTCACTGTGGGCTGAATACATGTATATGTGCAGTCCACTCTTCCTCTGTAACATATAGTCTGAAGGCACATGATCATGAGGCACCCACCTTGCTGAAGCTAAGCAGGTCTGGGTCTGGTCACTACTTGGAAGGGAGACCAACTGGGAACCACCTGTAGCCACCTTGAGTTCCACAATGGAAAAAAGGTGGGATATAAATGAAATAAATAAATAAATAAATAAGTGGTTAATCACCCCACCCCATGCATCTACTCATCTCTCTCTCTCTCTCTCTCTCTCTCTGTGTATACAAACACATTTGTGCATCATTTATTTTACCCACCCCATTTACTTTTATTTATTCAAGATATTTTTTTTTTAAAAAACTGTGTTTATTTCAAGCATGGATAAGGCTGACACCCCCTCCCTTGCAGTGATGAAGAAGTAAATGACCTTCTATGCCTATGGTGAAACATATAATTCATTTAAACTGTGATAGATCAGATATTTATGTTTTGGAAAAAAAATGCTTAAATTGTTAATTTAATCAGTCAAACACAAACTGTGAACTGGAGTGTTAAAAGTACCACAACAGTGGGAGGTCAAAGCAATAAAGAAGAGTAACCTTTTTATACACCTCAGTTAATAGCTTTCCCTTCCTATCTGTTTCAGTATGAGACATTGCTGCTCTAAGCTGGCAAGGGTTTGTTTTTTTTGCCAAGTCCAAGTCCTACAGCTCCCTATGTCAGGCAGTAAGTCCCAGAGATAAAATTTGAGGATTCATTCATTAAGCCCTTTCCTCCAAGGGATATAAGCAATTTTTATAATCTCCCAGGGGAGTTCAGTGATGATATTTTGTCAAACTGTGATAAGGGAGGGTTAAACTGCTTTCCTCTTCAGACTGTATTCATTTATAGCACACAGCAATAGCTAAAGGGTTATTACTCAAACGCAGAAGAAATGGGGCCAAGAGGATATCCATCATTCCAAGACCCAAGGGCAAAAAAAGCACAGGAAAAATAAATCCTTATATATTTTGTTAAATATTTGCAAGGAAAAGCCACAAACAATTGAGTTAAATAGCTTGTTCTTAATTGCCAAATAAAGTACAGAGAGAGGAAGAAAAATAACAAAAAAAAATTATATGGTTTTTTTAGGGAGAAGTCAAGCCCTGAATATACTTTTGCTTATTAAAAAGTAGCAGAAATTCTAATATATAATATCACTTGGAAAGAAGCAATGCATTCATCACCCCAATCCATCTTATAACCAAAAAGTGCCCTGGAAAGGATTAGCAAAAACCACTGTTTGTTATATTCCATATTCTAACGTGGGTATTTAGCACTTCCCATATTCTAGCATGGCTATATTCTAGTAAAGCACAGTGTCTGAGAGGCTTCATTTCAGCTATGACACTACAATGCTCTTTACATTCCTTCTTGAAAATAGATATTTACTACTGTTAACATGTAAAAAAAGAGACTGTATTGAGCAAACAATTACTTAGATATTCACTGATTCCATCATTCATTCAAATGTATTGCCATTTTGTGTTGGCAACAAATATATGCATGTGTGAGTGTGTTATGTCCACCCCAACTAAAATAAAATGATCAGTTAACTAAAAAGAAAAGAACATCCAAAATCGTCTGCCATTCAGTCACCTTCCATATACAACCCAGTCAAATATTCTGCTCATTCATATGTGTTATTTATGTAATTGTTGTCTGTACAGAACAAAAGTGGCAGCAGTCTTTTTTACCATTTGTTTTTAACATTTATATAGAGATGAGGGTTAAGAACAGCCATGCTGGATCAGACCAAGGGTCCATCTAGTCTAGCATTCTGTTCACACAGTAGCTAACCAGCTGACAACCAAGAAACCATTGAGTCCAATGATGTTGTTCCACCAGTGGGAGACAGTGGATGGAAGGGACTGCTCTTCCTCCCTGCAGCCTCCAACACACACTCCAGAACTGTTCTGGAAGATTGGGAGACCCCCTGGAGCAGGTTTTGGGGGCACTGCAGGGGGAGGAGAGGATTGAGAAGTCCCACTGCATGAGTGGACTTCTGCTCATGCAAGATTGGCTCCAAGTCAATGGCACAATTAAAGAAGATACAAGTATTAAAAGTGTTAAAGCCAATTGGCATGGGGTAGAAATTATGCTGTATGTGGATGATTCATTTATCAATCCACATTTAAAAAAATCTCTTAGCCATTGCCTTTTTTTGGAAAAAGGCAATGGCTAAGAGATTTTGTCAAGATATGGACTGAGTAATTTGTTGGAACATTTGCTGAACAGTATAGCCATGAAATTATGATAAAGGGGCATCAGGGATGTGCATCTGTGTGGTCCATCATATATCATAGATTATTTATTCATTGTATTTTTAATCTGCCTAATAACAAATGTTCATTGGGTGGATTACCAACAGTTGAAAGACCAAAATGCAATGCTAACAGTTAAAAATATAAATACAACACATTTTTTAAAAATAATAAAATAAAATACAAACAACAAACAGTAGCACAGGAATAATAATAATCTACAACTAGGTCTCTAAAATGTCTGGAAGAAAAGAAAGGTCTTTGCCTGGTGCCAGAAAGTTAACAGTGTAGGCTCCCGGCAAACCTCTTTGAGGAGGTCATTCCATAACTGGGGTGCCACAACTGAGAAGGCCCTTTCTTTTGCAGCCAACTGCCTAGCTTCCTTCAGTGGGGACACCCAGAGGAGGGCCTCTGAAGAAGATCTAAGGGTCCAAGCAGGTACATGGGAGAAAACATACCTTTAGATACTCTGGTCCCAAGCCATTTAGGTCTTAAAGGTCAATACATTGAATTGGGCTCAGAAACTGGATAGAAGCCAGTGCAGCTGATGAAGCACTGGCACCATATTATCATATTGGCCAATCCCAGTTAGTAACCTAGCACCTCTTTTCTGAACTAACTTGAACTTTCCAACTGTCTTCAAAGGTAGCCCCATATACAACTCATTGCAGTAATCCAACTGGGAGGTGCTGATTTTGGAGTGCTGAATCCAAATTTAAAGTCTAATCAGTCATACAAGAATGCCTTTTGTTTGGCCATAGTCAGTGTTGTTGTTTGTCCTGTTCAATTGGTATGTAGGATTTTCCATGTGAAGATAGCTACCATCATCCTACCCATGCTACTAGTTATGAGGAGCTACTAGTTATGATTGCTTTCTTATCATTGTACTGCACTATAACATCACTGGCATGATAGCTGATCAATGCTTTTCACAAAAATCACTTTAATAACATCTTTTCAAATTCATTAGTATCATTTACATGGTGAACAATTTTGCTGATGCCAAATACAAATTGTAGACTCTGATGATATGGAGGGATAGTAAACAAATCCATCATTCCTTTGTCCAGTTGAAAATGTACAGGATAAGTTTATTCAGGCTGCATTAATTAATTTTCTTTCCGTATGAAAATTTGTCTGTATTTTCATGCATCTTTCTCCAAATGTATGCATCCATTGTATGCATCTTTGAAATGTATGCATTCTTCTCCAATTGATTAAAGTGTATTTGTGTGTATTTTTCAAAAGTACGTATTTCATCATGTGCATTTAAAAAATGTATGCATGCTGTCAAACACTTTTTCTTTTTGGTCCATGAATCACATTGCAAGTTGGGAATGTATGGATTTTGACTGCTCATTGTGTCCAAGTCTGTGTTCAGTCTGGAAGGTGTGAACTGGATAAAAAATGATAAAAATAAACTGAAATGGATTTTTCAGACGTCCCTAGTGCACACGAACTTCTACAACTATATTTTCTTGGTACAAACCATTCCTTTAGCTACTCTGTGAGTTAAATCTTTAGAACATGATGATACTAGCTATTCACATTGTTTACTACTATTATGGCCAAGAGCATGATCATAAAATTGTCAAAGCACACTGGGAGATAACTTAGATTTACCTGGCAAGCAATCTGGTGTTAGAGGGCATGGGAAAGGTGTAGAATCCTTCAACAACTGCAGCATATCCTTTCCCAAGATGTGAGCAGCTTGCTTAACACATTTTACAATCTGACATGCCAGTGTGTTCTAATACAGACTGGCTCATTACCACCTGTGGATTATTCTGCTCAACAGTTACAAACAAAAGTTTATCACCATATGTTTGGACCAGATGATGTTTAAGCTTAAATTTCTATCTCTTTTCTCCCAAGCCTAAACCATATGTTGAATTCAATACACACAATGCTCGTACTTGTCCTTGAGAGATGTTATTTCTTCTTCTACCACACAAACATTTTGATAAGTAACATTATGAACTTGTACTTCATTACTGCTTTTCAATTCCAAACTAACTGTAACACTCCCACCCATAACTGTGTTATTTTGATGCTTACTGTGCTTTTTGAAACACCTTCATTATCTAGTCTCTGAATTTCAGTTAACATTTTTGGCATCATTTTAATTTGACTTCATGGGTGCTTTTGCAGGTGTTTCAGAGATAATTGCATTTGGTTTCAATCCCCCCCCCCCCATTAATACTGAGAATATGTTCTCAGTATATACCACAAATGTAACAATGAAAGAGAGAGACACTGGGGTCTGTATCCAGACTTGGCATCACCACCCAGCATCCTCAGGCAGTTGCTGGGGCCCACTACTCATGATGATACCTGCCAGGATCTCTGCTCCAGGTCATGCTTTTGTGGTGGCTGCTATGTTTTTAAAATCCACAATGCCATGGAACAACAAGATTCCCAGGGCACTGTATTTCTGAAAAACTAAGATGGTAGCCACAACCCCTAGGGGCCCATTGGATGGCACTCTTCTGAGGCCTCCCTCAACGCCACAGCTGACACTAGGCCTGTTCAGATGTCACGCTAAGCCTCTGTGGTTTGCACTTTTGAGCAAGCAATGGTGGCCTAGATGTCACGTGTGGGGTCAAAATCCTGACCACGATGGCTAGGTAGCCACCCTGGCTAACCACCCCTCTGCAGTGGGGTTAAAGGGGCCCAAGGTGGCTGACTGTGTCATGTGTCTCTGGATGTTAAAAATGACTGTTCCACATGAAAACATGGTGACCATAGAGATGGCAACCTAGAGTGTCCACCACTTCTGGCAACAGTCTAGGCAGTGTGGCCGGACTCTCTGGTTGCCTTCACATAGCAGTGAACAGAGAGGCCAGGACACACCATTTCTCAGTGCAATGGCCACTGAGATAACCTGTGGTGGTGGGAGGACAACATGGTAACCATGGTGCGGAGATGGGTAAGTCAACCACAGTATGCCACATGGTTCCTGGTCATGGGACAGGTGCACACATTGTGGTTAGCCTAAACTTCCCTGCTCTGTAGTTACCCTAACCACCCTTCCCCTTTTTGCATCTGAACAGGGCCACTCTTTACATCATTTATCTATGCATTGTTTGTTGTTGGTTTTTCCTTTGTCACTACTGTCAAGAGACACCTAGCTTATATTCTCAAGGCTTTGTAACCTGCTACATTACTGTCTGTGATATCCACTGATGTTGGAATAATAGAACATTGCTTAGAATGTTTGCTGCTTTCTCTGAGGAAGAATTGTTGTTCCCTATAATTCAACAAATTCTTACTGTCTTTCTTCATTGGGTGGTTATTGGTTTTCTCAGAACTGTCAGAATACAGACTTTCATTACACCTATCAATGAACACATCTCTGAAGCTTTCCTCTTCTTTGCCATCGTAGTACAGTTCACTTGGCATTATTCAAATCAACTTTGCATTTGATCCAAAAGGATGCAAAAGAAATAAAACTTTACAACTGTGCTGTCACTGAACTCATGATATGATCAAAAGTACAAAACAGTAATGACTAAGCATTTCACAGAAAATAAAATGATGTATAATAATTACTTTGTAGTATTGTATGCATTGTTGTTGTTGTTGTTCAGTCATTCAGTCATGTCTGACCCTTTGTGACCCCATGGACCATAGTACACCAGGCCTTCCTGTCCTGCACTCTCTCCCGGAGCATGCTCAAGTCCATATTCATTGCATCAGTGATGCTATCTAGCCATCTCATCCTCTGCCGTCCCCTTCTCCTTTTGCCTTCAGTCTTTCCCAGCATTAGGGTCTTTTCCAGTGACTTCTCTCTTTGCATTAGGTGGCCAAAATATTGGAGCTTCAGCTTCAGTATCTGTCCTTCCAATGAGCACTCAGGGTTGATTTCCTTTAGGATGGACTGATTTGACCTCCTTGCAGTCCAGGGGACTCCTAAGAGTCTTCTCCAGCATCACAGTTTGAAAGCATCAATTCTTCGGCGCTCAGCCTTCCTTATAGTCCAGCTCTCACAGCCATACATTACTACTGGGAAAACCATAGCTTTGATTAGACGGACCTTTGTCGGCAAGGTGATGTCTCTGCTTCTTACTATGCTGTCTAGGTTGGCCATAGCTTTCCTCCCAAGGAGCAAGCGTCTTTTAATTTCATGGCTACAGTCACCGTCTGCGGTGATCTTGGAGCCCAAGAAAATAAAATCTGTCACGGCTTCCAGTTCTTCCCCTTCTATATGCCAGGAAGTGATGGGGCCAGATGCCAAGATCCTAGTTTTTTTAATGTTGAGTTTCAAACCCGCTTTTACACTCTCCTCTTTCACCCTCAACAAGAGGCTCTTGAGATCCTCTTCACTTTCTGCCATTAGGGTGGTATCATCTGCGTATCTGAGGTTCTTGATAATTCTCCCAGCAATCTTAATTCTGACCTGTGATTCATCCAACCCGGCGTTTCTCATGATGTACTCTGCATATAAGTTAAATAAGCAGGGCGACAATATGCAGCCTTGTTGTACTCCTTTCCCAATTTTGAACCACTCAGTTGTTCCATGTCTGGTTCTTACTGTTGCTTCTTGACCCTCGTACAGGTTTCTCAGGAGACAGGTCAGGTGGTCCGGTACTCCCATCACTTCTAGAATTTGCCAAAGTTTGTTGTGATCCACACAATCAAAGGCTTTTGCGTAGTCAATGAAGCAGAAATAGACGTTTTTCTGGAATTCTCTTGCTTTCTCCATGATCCAGCGAATGTTGGCGATTTGATCTCTAGTTCTTCTGCCTCTTCGAAACCCAGCTTGTACTTCCGGTAGTTCTTGGTTCGCATACTGCTGAAGCCTAGCTTGTAGGATTTTGCTTAACCTTGTTGGCATGTGAAATGAGCACAATTGTACGGTAGTTTGAACACTCTTTGGCATTGCCCTTCTTTGGAATTGGAATGTAAACTGACCTTTCCCAGTCTTGTGGCCACTGTTGAGTGTTCCAAATTTGTTGGCATATTGAGTGCAGCACTTTAACAGGATCATCTTTTAGGATTTTATTTAAATAGCTCAGCTGGAATACTGTCATCTCCTCTAGCTTTGTTGTTAGTAATGCTTCCTAAGGCCCACTTGACTTCACTCTCGAGGATGTCCAGCTCAAGTTCAGTGACCGCACTATCATGGCTATCAGGGACATTCAGATCTTTCCTGTATAGTTCTTCTGTGTATTCTTTCCACCTCTTCTTAATCTCATCTGCTTCTGTTAGGTCCCTGCCTTCTTTGTCCTTTATCATGACCCTCTTTGCACAAAATGTTCCCTTGATATCTCCAGTTTTCTTGAAGAGATCTCTAGTCTTTCCCATTCTATTGTTTTCCTCGATTTCTTTGCATTGTTCATTTAAGAAGGCCTTCTTGTCTCTCCTTGCTATTCTCTGGAACTCTGCATTCAGTTGGATATATCTTCCCCTTTCTCCCTTGCTTTTCACTTCCCTTCTTTCCTCAGCTACTTGTAAAGACTCATCACAGCCACTTTGCTTTCTTGCATTTCTTTTTCTTTGGGACGGATTGAGTTGCTGCCTCCTGAACAACGTTATGGACCTCCGTCCATAGTTCCTCAGGCACTCTGTCTATCAGGTCTAATCCCTGAAATCTATTTATCACCTCCACTATATATTCATAAGGGATATGATTTAGGTCATACTTGAATGGTTTAGTGGTTTTCCCTATGTTCTTCAATTTAAGCCAAAATTTTGCAACAAGAAGCTCATGATCTGAGCCACAGTCAGCTCCAGGTCTTGTTTTTACTGACCATATAGAGCTTCTCCATCTTTGGCTGCAAAGGACATAATCAATCTGATTTGAATATTGACCATCTGGTGATGTCCATGTGTAGAGTCGCCTCTTGTGCTGTTGGAAAAGAGTGTTTGCTATGATCAGCGTGTTCTCTTGGCAAAACTCTATTAGCCTTTGTCCTGCTTCATTTTGTACACCAAGGCCATGCTTGCCTGTTATCCCAGTGATTTCTTGACTTCCTACTTTAGCATTCCAATCCCCTATGATGAAGAGGACATCTTTTTTGTGTGTTATAGAACAGATCAACCTCAGCTTCTTCGGCCTCAGTGGTTGGGGCATAGACTTGAATTACTGTGATGTCGAATGGTTTGCCTTGGATTCGTACTGAGATCATTCTATCATTTTTGAGATTGTACCCCAGTACTGCTTTTCCCACCCTTTTGTTGACTGTGAGCACTACTCCATTTCTTCTAAGGGATTCTTGCCCACAGTAGTAGATATGATGGTCACCTGAATTAAATTCACCCATGCTTGTCCATTTTAGTTCGCTGATTCCCAAGATGTCAATGTTCAATCTTGCCATCTCATGTTTGACCACCTCCAGCTTACCTTGATTCATTGATCTTACATTCCAGGTTCCTAAACAATATTGTTCTTTACAGCATCGGATTTTCTTTTCACCACCAGACACATCCACAGCTGAGTGTCCTTTCGGCTTTGGCCCAGCCGCTTCACTCTTTCTGGCATTGCTTGGAAATTCCCTCTGCTCTTCCCCAGTAGTATATTGGACACCTTCCGACCTGAGGGGCTCATCTTCCAGCATCATCTCTTTTAGCCTTGTGATATGTTCCATGGGGTTTTCTTGGCAAGAATACTGGAGTGGGTTGCCATTCCCTTCTCCAGTGGAACACATTTTGTCAGAACTCTCTGCCATGACCTATCCATCTTGGGTGGCCCTGCACAGCATAGCTTATGGCTTCACTGAGTTACGCAAACCCCTTCACCACAACAAGGCAGTGATCCATGAAGGGGATTGTATGTAATAGTTAACATTAAATGGAAAACAGGAAAGTTACATTCTGTGGTATCCCATAATCTTTTTTCTTTTTTTAGATATGGCAACATTGGCCATTTCTGACAGCGAAACATTGAGGGTCATGTATAGCTCCTGAAAAACTATAACTTAAGATGGGTCACACACAGGTCACATAATGAAGCTGACCCCAGTTCAGAGTGCTCTTCTGCCGGAGCATAAGAATTTTTTCAGCCTACTTCATTGAATTCTGAGTGATGATGAGTGACAGAGCTATCACACCTTCTGACAGGGCTGAATAAGTATTTACTCAAGCTATATCTGGCAATGTCCGCGGGTTCTTGTGAATGGCAGAAAGGACTTCTCTAAGACTTGCTTCTCCTGTCCACCTGTCTTCAGAAGATCAAATAAAATGATGTATATAGTGTAAGAAGTATGCACTGGATCTTTTTTGAGCATCAGTCATGGTTGGTTTAAGTCCTGGGGATCCTTCAAGTACAGGGACATTGATTAGATGATGCCTGAAATCTCTTGCCAGTCTTGAATTCTTTGATTCTGCTGGGCTCTCATATTGGATAAAGTCTCAAAATGTTATGGGTATATTGCTTCCTTCTTTTCTAGAAACATCTTTAGATGTCTTTACTAGTTCATTAGATTTTTAAATGTTGCTTTAACTCTGAAGTTTTAAAAGCAGAACAATGGAGGAAATATAAGTGTTGTTCCAAGCACAGTAATTAAGACGAGTTTCATTTTAAATTAAGTATCAGTTAGGCACTAACAACATCAAAAAAATAACAGGAAAATAAGCTACATTTTTTAATTTTATACATTGGAAGGACATCTCTTATTCTCTTTACATAAAGATGCTTGGATCTTGCTCACTGACAACAGTATCAAAATTGTTAAGATACTTCTATGAAAGATAGCCAGCTTATTTCCATGATACAACCACCCAGACAGCTTTGCCTATTGGGCACAATAGAAATGTAATAAAGGAAAAATGTTACAGAGTAACTCCAGGTCTCTCTTTTTTTACCTTTCGCCTTCTAAATTCAGGACATGTAGTTTGCTTAGAACAGTAGTGAACATTCCAGAACAGAACAAACCAAAGCTGAAATTGCACCAAGTGTTGCATGGTGGAGTTTCCCTGATTCAAACTTAAAGTAGCCTTGAATTTGTGTAAGATTATTTGCAGCAGCAATTGCAATTAATTTCAGCAATTAATGTTTGAAAGACCCATGTGTGTGTGGAACGTCCACTCTTTATAGATTTTATCTATGCTCAGCCTGAAAGATGGTTTTTTTTCAATAATAATTAAGGTTGTACATCACTTTGGCCTGAGGCCAGAAGCCTGAGTTGAAGCAGGCTGCTTCGGGCTGCTTGAGACCCCTTCCGAGGCAAAGCGGAAGGGGTATGAAGCAACTTGCAGGTTGGAGGCTCTCCGAAGTGCTTCTGTGCACTGCACAGCTTTGACACTCCGGTCTGGTTGCACTGCGCCTCCAGCTTGTTACTTGAGTTGAGCCATCACAGGAGGAGTCACCGTCATTGTCACTGCCATCGCCACTGCCACCTCTGCCACCATTGCTGCTGCCTCTGTCACTGCTGCCTCTGTCGCTGCTTTCATCTCCACTGCTACTGCCTCCATCACTGCCATCACTGCTGCTGCTGTTGCCGCTGCTATTGCCACCACCAACTCCTAAGCCCTGGATGCGCCCTGGCTCTTGTTGCAGGGAGTTGCCATTTTTGAAATGGTGGAGGTGGTGGAGGTGGCAGTGGCGAAGGAGGTGGTGGAGGTGGTGGCGGAGGTGGTGGCACAGGTGACGGCAGAAGCGGCGGCAGCAGAAATAGTGGTGGCAGCGACGACAACGGTGTCTCCTCCTCAGGATGGCTGCCGGTGCACGTCCTGAGGGCCCAGGTAAGGAGCTGGGGGGTTCTGGGGGGCGTCAGTGGGGACACTGACACCCCCCAGATGAAATCCTGCTTTGGGTTCAGGGCCAAGTTGGATTGGGCCCCCCCAAATCAGCCCAAAGCAAATCAGGCCCACCTTGGAAGTGGCTTCTCAGCCGGTTCCAGGGGTCCATGCACAGCCCTAATAATAATATATATTTTTGAAGAATGCATGTGGTATTTACTAGTATATAGCAACGATGCACTGATATTATTTGATATGTAACCCTGTGAAGAGTAACCCCTTACAGGATGCCTGAAGCAGCCTTTTTTTTTTTTTTGCCCTTAAGATATGTTGTAGGTGACTGAAGGTTTCATTCAGAGAAAACTGATAGAAGGTAATCAGGGTCAAACTGCATGGCACTTTTTCCTTACTCCAAAGTAAGTACAGGGTGACCCAATATGGATGTGATGGTGATGGGCTTGAAGCCTTTGCCCTCTTCTGAGGTCCCAATCTGGGCCAGAGGCCCCATGTGTGCAATTTGCATAGCCAAAAAAGGATCCATTTCCTCAGGAATATTCCAGGCCCTTCCCTGAATTTTCAGCAATCATTTCTTCTTCTTCTTTTTTTCTTTTTTGAAAAGAGTAAGTCTCTCTAGTCTTTTGTGCTGCAATCGTACACCCACATATCGGGAAGAAAGCTGTAGTGTAGATATAGGATTGCTCTGTTAGTTATGGAGATATAATCAAAAGCATGTAAGAAGGATTTATTTATTTATTTATTTTCATTTCTATACCACCCAATAGCCGAAGCTCTCTGGGCGGTTCACAAAAATTAAATAGATTCTGCTTAACTATTCACTACGAAGTAAGCTTGCTCCCTCCTTTTACTAACCCAGCCAGTGAGAGAAAGACAGTGGGATTACTGACAAGCTCTCTATTCTTAATTTTAATGTTGTAAAATTTAAATGCTATTGTAGTCATATTTTATACAGTTAATTAACTTTAAACACATTAGGCTACCTGTGCTTATGATCTGGCTATTCTGGATTAATTTTCTTCTCCCTTCGTCTTCCTCACCAGACTTTGGCTAGCATTCTGAACCTGGAAGCCAATGTATAGTAGGCAGAAGGGGCTTTTCTGTTGACTAGTTAAGGCAGGGGTCCCCAGCCTATTTAGGTCAGTGGAACAGCTGGAATTTTGAAAGCGGGCCATTAGCACTCCCACAAAATTGCTGCCATGGGGAAGGGGTGTTACCCATTCATAAAATGGCTGTCCATAAAATGGGAATGGCTATTCACAAAATACATATTTCCCAGAAGTCAAACTGATGAGACTAAAAGAAAAGTAACTCAGCCAAGGCCTAAGTACAAGGCAGAGGTGGAGTCTCAGCTCCAAAACACGTAACCACCACTCTTTTGAACCAAAATAAAGATGGTGCTGGAGGGAACCACTTCACCTCGAAGCATATCAGCCTCCCAGTTAATTTTTAAGCAATTTAATCAATTACATAAAAATCAGGAGAGGCAGGTAGCCTGGCAGGTGCCAAGAAAGTTGTCTGTGGGCACATTGGTGCCCACAGGCATCATGTTGGAGACGCTAGAGTTAAGGACACAAGGCCAGGCACCAAATATCCACACAAGGCCTGGCCAATCAGCCTGCCAGTCACAGAACCTGATATGTCAAGACTCTATTTCTCTCTGTGTCCAAAACAGGTTCCAGTTTTGTATCTAGGAACCCTGTTGTATATAAGAGCTCTGATGGATTAGACTATGGGTCCATTTAGTTCAGCATCCTGTTTTACAAAGTGACCAGTCAGATGACTCTACAAGCAATAGTTTCTTCTTCTTCTTCTTCTTCTTCTTCTTCTTCTTCTTCTTCTTCTTCTTCTTCTTCTTCTTCTTCTTGCTGTACCTGCAGCTGGCATGCTACCTGGAGTTTGAATATAGCTGTTTGGTTGGTTGGTTGGTTGGTTGGTTAAGATATTTGTGTGCTGCCTTAAAGAGAAAAACCCACTCAAGACAGCATTGAAAAATGGATATAAACACACATCACAATAATAAAACAATCGACTTACACAAAGTTAATCATTAATAAAAACTAGCTAAAAATGGAAACATACTGTTCAGTAAAGTTCATGACTGTTGTTGTTGTTATTCGGTCAGTCGCTTCTGACTCTTCGTGACTTCATGTACCAGCCCACGCCAGAGCTTCCTGTCGGCCGTCACCACCCCCAGCTCCCCCAAGGTTGAGTCCGTCACCTCCAGAATATCATCCATCCATCTTGCCCTTGGTCGGCCCCCCTTCCTTTTGCCTTCCACTTTCCCTAGCATCAGCATCTTCTCCAGGGTATCCTGCCTTCTCATTATGTGGCCAAAGTACTTCAGTTTTGCCTTTAATATCCTTCCCTCAAGTGAACAGTCTGGCTTTATTTCCTGGAGTATGGACTGGTCTGATCCTCTTGCAGCCCAAGGCACTCTCAGAATTTTCCTCCAGCACCACAGTTCCAAAGCATCTATCTTCCTTCGCTCAGCCTTCCTTATGGTCCAGCTCTCGCAGCCATAGGTTACTATGGGGAATACCACTGCTTGAACTATGTGGACCTTTGTTGTCAGTGTGATGCCTCTGCTCTTCACTATTTTATCAAGATTTGTCATTGCTGTCTCCCCAAGAAGTAAATGTCTTCTGATTTCCTGGCTGCAGTCAGCGTATGCAGTAATCTTTGCACCTAGAAAGACAAAGTCTGTCACTGCCTCCACGTTTTCTCCCTCTATTTGCCAGTTATCAATCAAGCTGGTTGCCATAATCTTGGGTTTTTTTGAGGTTTAACTGCAACCCAGCTTTTGCACTTTCTTCTTTCACCTTCATCATGAGGTTCCTCAGCTCTTCCTCGCTTTCAGCCATCAAAGTGGTATCATCTGCATATCGGAGATTGTTAATGTTTTCTTCCAGCAATTTTAACTCCAGCCTTGGATTCAGCAAGCCCAGCATGTTACATGATGTGTTCTGTGTACAGGTTGAATAGGTAGGGTGAGAGTATACAACCCTGCCATACTCCTTTCCCAATCTTAAATCAGTCTGTTGTTCCGTGGTCTGTTCTTACCGTTGCTACTTGGTCGTTATACAGATTCCTCAGGAGGCAGACAAGATGACTTGGTATCCCCATACCACCAAGAATTTGCCACAATTTGTGATGATCCACACAGTCAAAGGCTTTCGAATAGTCAATAAAACAGAAATAGAAGTTTTTCTGAAACTCCCTGGCTTTCTCCATTATCCAGTGGATATTGGCAATTTGGTCTCTAGTTCCTCTGCCTTTTCGAAACCCAGCTTGTACATCTGGCAGTTCTCGTTCCATGAATTGCTGGAGTCTACCTTGCAAGATCTTGAGCATTACCTTACTGGCATGTGAAATAAGTGCCACTGTTCGATAGTTTGAGCATTCTTTGGTGCTTCCCTTTTTTGGTATGGGGATACAAGTTGATCTTTTCCAATCTGGTGGCCATTCTTGTGTTTTCCAAATTTGCTGGCATATGGCATGCATCCCCTTGACAGCATCATCTTGCAAGATTTTAAACAGTTCAGCTGGGATACCGTCATCTCCTGCTGCCTTGTTATTAGCAATGCTTCTTAAGGCCCATTCAATGTCACTCTTCAGGATGTCTGGCTCTAGCTCACTGACCACACCGTCAAGTCTATCCCCGATATTATGATCCTTCGTATACAGATCTTCCGTATATTCTTGCCACCTTTTCTTGATCTCTTTTGCTTCTGTTAGGTCCTTGCCATCTTTGTTTTTGATCATACCCATTTTTGCCTGGAATTTACCTCCGATGTTTCTAATTTTCTGGAAGAGGTGTCTTGTCCCTTCTATTCTATTATCTACTTCCACTTCCACGCATTGCTTGTTTAAAAATAATCCCTTATGTCTTCTGGCTAACCTCTGGAATTTTGCATTTAATTGGGCATATCTCCCCCTATCACTGTTGCCTTTTGCTTTCCTTCTTTCTTGGGCTGCTTCCAGTGTCTCAGCAGACAGCCATCTTGCCTTCTTGGTTTTCTTTTTCTTTGGGACTTTTTTGTAGGGGTGCACGAAAGTCACTTACCTGGTCTCGCAGCTTGCTTCGCGGTGGGGGGGAGGCGTTTCGCTGCTCCCCCCGAAGTTCAGGCCGGGGGGGGAGGCTTCCCTCCTCGCCCGGCCGAAATTCAGGACAGGGGGGAGGCTTCCTGCCTCGCCCGGCCGAAATTCAGGCCGGGGAGAAGCGCCCCGTCTCCCCGGCCATGAACTTCAAAAAAAAAAACCCGCCCCTGTGATAGGCTACGTAACGATTAACGTAGCCTATCATGGCTAGATCTGCAAAGTCAGCCGTGATAGGCTACGTTAATCGTCACGTAGCCTATCACGGGTGACTTTGAAAAAAAAAAAGCACGTACGTAAATGGCGGCCCCCATAGGGAGCCGCCATTTGCATTCCTTATTTGGTCCCTGTAGTCTACGTAAAGATTTACGTAGACTACGGCAAAAATAAGGGCAACGCAAATAGTGTTGCCCTTATTTTTGCCGTAGTCTACATAAATCTTTACATAGACTACAGGGACCAAATAAGGAACGCAAATGGTGGCTCCCTATGGGGGCCACCATTTGCGTACGAGCTTTTTTTTTTCTCAAAGTCACCCGTGATAGGCTACGTGACGATTAACGTAGCCTATCACGGCTGACTTTGGAGATCTAGCCGTGATAGGCTATGTTAATCGTTACGTAGCCTATCACGGGGTTTTTTGGGTTTTTTTACTGCACTTGTTATGGCGGCGGTAGCAGCCGGTCGAAAGACTGGCTGCTGCCCCCACCCCTGACAAAGACCTGACGAACCGCCGCTGGGACCCGCCACCGGGAGGGACATTTGTGAAAGGTAAGTCCCATCCTGGGGGGGTGGCGGGGGGGGTGGCAGAGAATTTCACTGCCGATTTCGGGGGGCCGAATGCGTTGGCACTCGGCCCCCCGAAGATTCGGGGAGAAATTCTCCCCCATCCCTAGTAATTC
This sequence comes from Heloderma suspectum, assembly GCF_057233095.1. Classification (NCBI taxonomy): domain Eukaryota; kingdom Metazoa; phylum Chordata; class Lepidosauria; order Squamata; family Helodermatidae; genus Heloderma; species Heloderma suspectum. Next base: position 70,499,576 of record NC_139460.1, on the reverse strand, counting down.
CAGGTCTCGTTTGACTACCCACCTTAGCATTCCAGTCTCCTATAATGAAAATAACATCTTTGTTTGGCATACTGTCCAGTATGTGCTGCATATCCTCATAGAACTGATCTACTGCTTCTTCAGCATCTGTGGTTGGGGCATATATTTGGATCACTGTGATGTTAAATGGCTTACCCTGAATTCGAATTGAGATCATTCTGTCATTGTTTGGATTGTGTCCAAGCACTGCTTTAGCCACTTTATTATTAATTATGAAGGCTACTCCATTTCTGTGGTCCTATTGTCCACAGTAGTAGATCTAGTGGTCATTTGATGTGAAGTGGCTAGGGATGTACGAAAGTCACTTACCTGGTCTCGCAGCTTGCTTCGCAGTGGTGGGGAGGCGCTTCGCTGCTCCCCCCGAAGTTCAGGCCAGGGGGGGAGGCTTCCCGCCTCGCCCAGCCGAAATTCAGGCCAGGGGGAGGCTTCCCGCCTCGCCTGGCCAAAATTCAGGCCGGGGAGAAGCGCCCCGTCTCCCCGGCCATGAACTTCAAAGGAAAAAACAAACAAACGCCCCTGTGATAGGCTACGTAACGATTTACGTAGCCTATCATGGCTAGATCTGCAAAGTCAGCCATGATAGGCTACGTTAATCGTCACGTAGCCTATCACGGGTGACTTTGAAAAAAAAAAAAGCGCGTACGCAAATGGCGGCCCCCATAGGGAGCCGCCATTCGCGTTCCTTATTTGGTCCCTGAAGTCTATGTAAAGATTTACGTAGACTACAGGGACCAAATAAGGAACGCGAATGGCGGCTCCCTATGGGGGCCGCCATTAGCCGTACGCGCTTTTCTTTTTCAAACTCACCCATGATAGGCTACGTGATGATTAACGTAGCCTATCACAGCTGACTTTGCAAATCTAGCCATGATAGGCTACGTTAATCATTACGTAGACTATCACAGGGGCGTTTTTTTTTTTACTTTTCTTGTAATGGCGGCGGCGGCAGCTGGTCGAAAGACCGGCTGCCGCCCCCGCCCCTGACGAAGACCTGCCGAACTGCCGCCGGGACCCGCCACCGGGAGGGACATTCGTGAAAGGTAAGTCCCATCCCGGGGGGGCGGGGGGCAGAGAATGTCTCCCCAAACAACCTTCGGAGGTCCGAATGCATTGGCACTCGGCCCCCTGAAGTTTCGGGGAGAAATTCTCCCCCATCCCTAGAAGTGGCCCATTCCAGTCCATTTCAGTTCACTGACACCCAAAACGTCTATATTTAATCTGGACATCTCCCCAATAACCACATCCAATTTGCCCTGGCTCATCGATCTTACATTCCAGGTTCCTATAGTGTGTTGACCTTTAGAACATCAGATTCGTCTTTCACCACCAGCACCATCGGCTGCTAGCCGTCCTTTCGGCTTTGAGCTAGCTGTGTCACCACATCTGGGGCTAGTTGAACTTATCCTCTGTTCCTCCCCAGTAGCATTTTGACCATCTTCCGACCTGGGAGTCCCATCTTCCGATGGTATACAGACATATCTCTGGTTGTACTGATCTATTTAGTTTTCTTGGCAAGAATACTGGGGTGGGTTGCCGTTTCCTTCCCCAGGGATCGTATTTAGTCTGACCTGTCTGCCATGACCTTCCCGTCTTGGGTGTCCCTTCACGGTTTAGTTCATGACATCATTGAGGTGCTCAAGCTCCAGCACCACAACAAGGTAACGATCTCCTTTGCTGAAGAAGTTCATGACTAGTAGCCATTTATAGACTTATCTACATGAATTTGTCTAATCCCCCTTTAAAGTTGTCTAAACTAGCAGCCATGACACCAGCTCATCTTGTGACAACACATTCCATAACTAAATTATGATCTTCCTTTTATCTGTTCTAAATCCGCTGACAACGTTTGACTGGATGATGCTAAGTTCTAGTATTATGAGAAAGAGAAATAAAAAAACCCTCTTCTGTTCTGTTTACTTTCGCCATACCATACATGATTTTATAAACCTCTATCGTGTCTTACTCATCTTTCTTAACTAAAAAGTCTTAATTGCTATAGCCTTTTCTTATACAGAAAGTGCTCTGCTAATTTTGGTTGCCCTTTTCTGCACCTTTCTGCTCTACAATATGCTTTTTTGAGATTGGATTGGACAACCAGTTGTCCATGGTAGCTCACTCAGCAACTTTCAAGCTTCTTGCCCTGTGGCTCCCAGTCCATGGTCCAGAATCTGATTGGCAAATTACTTTACAGAGCTAACTAGCTTTCCTTCTTCCCTCAGCTATGGCTTCTGTGATGATGTGTGAACCTTCTTTCTCCAAGTTCTATCCATGTACCAGCGGTCGCCAGGGTACACTAAGAAACGTCACTGCAATTAGATTTACAATCTAACTGAAAGATGAAATGGAAACTTTTAGTCTCCTACATAACTGAGCAGACACTGCAGCACTCTAGCTCATGTCTTTTATAGCTGATGAATATGCTGTCTCAGTATGTTCATACTTTACTGATTTTTGTATCGAAATATCCACTATCCTCAATTTTTTTTTTTAAGTATGTGAGCAAGTTTCTTTTAAAAACAAAAATAACAACTTTAAACAGTGCTGAAAATGTGATAGCACCGTTATGTTGGAGAAAGAGTTTAGGTGGTTGTTGTTAGTGCTATAGAGACTCCCAGCATTATTTCCTTGCTTTTGTTCTGCTTTAAGAAAATGTACTCAGCAGCACTTATTCTTCAGAAAGTGCCTCTGGGGGGAGACACAGTCCAAAAAGTGGCTGATGTCTAGTGCAAAAAGAGTCTCACATTTCTTTCTCCCAATACTTCAGAGATTATTTTAACACAGAGCTGAGATACGCACACAATAGTCTAGCCTAATCGGAACATGCTGCGACCCTGTTCCTGTAACCCTTCATTTACTCTCCTTGTCAGTGCTTGCAAGTCTTCATGATTGTAAATTGAAGGAAATATTTGTTAAAAAAATATCCATGCACTTTTGAAGCAGCTACTGCACTTCAGCTCCTCCAACAAACTGAGTGATTCATAAGGAGCACAGTCTCCCTCATAAATACTGTGAAAACCATCCTCTTTCAGAGACCGCTGGAGAATTTTGAAAGGTTCATGTGAGTATCAAGTCACTCAGGGTTAACCTAGAATTACCAGATACATTTTAATGATAATACCCTAGCCTTAAGTTGCTGTCGTTTAAGCCATTTCATCATATACCACTCCGTTACAGGGGAGGGTTTTTCATAAGAAAAGAACACGGAGCTAGATTTCTTTTCTTTTTCTTTTTTTAAATGCCCTGTTTCAACCTGTTCTGAATCACAAGCTACAGCAAGGCTAAAACCTTTGTTACAAATTCCCCAAGATCATCTCAACGGTGTATTGTTTCATTTCAGATGTAGAGCGCCGATCACATTTGCGCAGAGTACAATCCATGTGATTTTGCTATGGACTGCATTTAAAGGCAGTTTGGACCTCAATCATGTATTAAATATTTACATAGCTGCACAAAAATCTCTTGTGATGTTTTACAGATTTTGAGCATCTCTACACCAGCCTAAAACCCCGCTTTTAAAATGGGGCTTTCTGCTTCCATTAGAAATGCAGGATCACAATGACTCCCTTTTTTACCTGCTTCCTTTCCCCCCTCCCCTTTCCTCTTCCTCCTCCCCTGTATCTGAGAGCTCCATCACATGGGAGGAGAATTCTACATCAATGCTGCTTCTTTCCCCATCAGATATCATTGCAGAACTGGGTCGTTCTCTTTAGATGGCTGGTCCAGGGACTACAGAAGCAAGCAAGCTCCCAGAGAGCGAGCGACCAGAGCGAGCACACAGGAGGAGCAAAAAGGAGTTGGCCAGGGGAGTTTGGCATGGGAAGTCAAGGGGGAGGCCCCTATTTTTTAAAAAAATATTTTTCTGTAACACACACTTCTGCACCAGTGGGACTCTGCTTTTAACCTCTAGTGAGTAGAGGAGCAGGCACAGGCTAGTTTAGAACAATCAGAAAGCTAGACACAAAAAGGGAGAAGAGGCTATGGAAGGACAAGACTCTCCAGTGGTGGTGACCTGCAAGGTGTGTGCAGTGTTTTTTTTCTTGCCTGAGAACAACATGGCCTACCCCTGCAACAACTGCAAGTTGATCATGCTGCTGGAAGAAAAGGTAAGAGGACTGGAGCAGCGACTGTTGTCGACCCTCCGGGGAATAAGAGAACACAAAGAGTTCTTGGACAGAATGGTGGAACTACAGCAGCAAAGTGAAGACGAGAAGCTTGAAGAGCAACAGCAAGCTGAGGCAGAACAGAAGTGGGAAATGATGAGGTGGGAAAAAATGAAGTAGAGGATACTCCTTGAAAAAGGGTGACAGTTAGGAGGAGAAGAACTAGACACCACTCTGCACCAGTGGAAGTAGTGGAGCTGTGGAACCGATTCCAGGTACTTGAGGATGAGACTGGAGGACAGCCTGCAGAGGAAGAATCACAGGGGAACCTGCATGAGAGTGAGCAAGAGGATGAAGGTCAGTCAAGCAGAGGCGATGAAACCCAGACCTACAACAACAAGAAGAGAAGAGTAGTAGTAGTGGGAGACTCCTTGCTGTGTGGGATTGAGACCCAAGTATGTCGCAAAGTCCCGTGGACTCACCAGGTATGTTGTCTCCGGGGAGGACAGATTAGAGACGTGACTGAAAGGTTGCCTGCACTCATAAAGCCCACTGACAGGTATCCCTTTCTTCTCATCCATGTGGGAACAAATTACCGCCAAGCGGAGCTACGTCAGACTTTGAAGCTTTGGGAAGGAAACTCAAGGACTTTGGGGCCCAGATAGTTTTCTCATCCATCCTTCCAGTAGTTAGAAGAGGGATAGAAAGGGAAAGAAAAATACTCTGGGTGAATGACTGGCTACGAAGGTGGTGCCGATGCGAAAGATTTGGATTCTGGGACCACAGGCTATACTTCCTGGAAGATGGGCTGTTGGCAAGGGACGGGTTGCACCTCACAAAGGATGGGAAGAATGTGTTTGGCCACAGCATGAAGAATTTCATCAGGAGGGCTTTAAACTGAAACCTATGGGGAAGGAAGATGTAAAGTTGGAGGTAATGAATGACCAAGGCTCATGCACTGCAACAGAGAGAACAGCTCTAATAACGCCCAATAATAGTCTTCAGAAACATGTAGGAAGAAAGTCAGTCTATGAAGCACATGGTCTTCAGTGTCTATATACTAATGCCCAGAGTATGGGAAACAAACAGAATGAACTTGAACTCTTAATACAAGAGGGAAATTATGACTTGACAGGTATAACTGAGACTTGGTGGGATGACTCCCGTGACTGGAATACAGCAACTGAAGGATATAACTTGTTCAAAAAGAACAGGAGGAACAGAAAGGGAGGTGGGGTTGCAGTATATGTGAAAAATACATATCTCTGCACAGAAATACAGGAGGATGAGCTTGGTAGCACCATCAAGAGCATCTGGATCAAAATAAATGGAGCAAAGAATAAAAGGAACCTGGTGGTTGGAGTCTACTTCCAGCCACTCAATCAAGGAGAAGACGAGGATGAGACTTTTGAAAAGCAAATTGCCAATGTTTCAAGGAAGCATGATTTAGTAGTAATGGGGGACTTCAATTTCCCTGATATTTGTTGGGAGACAAATTCTGTAAAACATGGCCCCTCCAGGAAATTCCTGACTTGTGTGGTGGATAACTTCCTCCTACAGAAAGTAGAGGAGGGAACTAGAGGATCGGCTATCCTTGACTTGATCCTAACCAACAGGGATGACTTAGTGCATAAAGCAGCAATTACAGGAACTCTGGGGAAAGCAACCATGTTATACTTGAGCTCTTGGCTCTAAGGGAAGAAAAAGCAGAGTGTAGTCAAACGTGTACCCTGAATTTTAGGAAAGCTGATTTTAATAAACTCAGAATAATGATAAGTAAAGTCTTATGGCAAGTGACTCTAATGAGAAAAAGAGTCCAAGATGAGTGGGAGCTTTTAAAAAAGGAAATTCTCAGGGCACAATTACAAACAATTCCAACAAGAACAAAAGGTGGAAGACAACAGAAGAAGCCAATGTGGCTTCACAAAAAGCTTAGAGATGACCTGAAAACAAAAAAAGACACATATGGGAAATGGAAAGAAGGCCAAGCAACAAAGGAAGAGTACAGGCAGGTAGCACAGAATTGCAGGGATGGCGTCAGGAAGGCTAAAGCTGAGAACGAGCTGAGCTTATTGAGGGATGCTAAAAGGGGAGGGGGCATGGAGCCAGCAGCCCCCTTCTGTCCTGCTTGTTCCATGCAGCTCCCCCCAGCCATGAAAAGGTATATTGTGGAGGGACGCGCTATGAGAGATGCCTGTATACAGGGCCAGTGTAAATCCCAAAAGGATCTGGAATCAAAAGGACCAGATTGTAGTGGGATAAAATGCCAAGTGTGAAAAGAGCCACAGAATCAAAACAGTCACAGATATGTCAGATGTGTGTCCATGTAGGGTTCCATACTTATACATCTTCTCTGTGCAGTATTCATTCTGAGCACATTCTCTGTTCATACCTAGGCCAGCCTTGGCTTTGACTCTGAGAGCCAGCAAGAAGTAAGATTTGCATGAATATCTAATATGGAAGCCACGGAAATGTTTTAATAAGGCCTATTTTACAAGATCTCTCCCATGGTGACATCTAGGGTGACATCTGTATGAGGGGGGAAAATAATTTTTCCTGCCTATGTGAGTCCTCCATCTACCAGGGGAGTGCACCTTCAAGATGCTTTGGCCTACAATTCCCATGATCCTTCCCCATTGGCCATGGTGGCTAGGGCTAGTGTAATTGTAGGACAAAACCTCTGAAGGGCTCCTCCTATGACAGAGCGGGATTCATGACAACTCCCAAGCTGTGGACATTTTCTTTCAGAATGAATACAGACCTTTCTCTTCCCTCCTTGTCATTCTGCCTTTTTTCTTTCTTTCATCCCCATCTTTCCCTTCCTTTTGGCTTCTAGTCCTTCTCCTTTCCTTCATTCCTTTTTTCTTCACAGCAGCAGAGGTTCCCCACCACAAGCAGATATAGCAAGTTTAGAGGACACTGATGGGGTGAGGGCATGTGTGTGTGGGGGAGAGGATTGACTAGGGATGTCAGAGAATTTCACCACGAATCTCGGGGAGGCCGAATGCCAGCGCATTCGGCCCCCCGAAATCGGTGGCACAATGGTCTGCCACCCACCCCCCCGGGACGGGACTTACCTTGGGCGGATCTTCCTGGCAGCGGCGGCTCCGGCGGTGGTTCAGCGGCGGTTCAGCTGCGGCGGCTGCAGCGGCCGGTCTTCCAACCAGCTGCTGCTGCTGCCATTTCCAGTTAAAAACAAAACAAAAAAAGTGATATCACGGCTAGATTTTAAAAAAACACCATGATAGGCTACGTAGATGTTTACGTAGCCTATCACGGCTGACTTAAAAAAAAACAAAAAAACCACGCGTAAGCAAATGGCGGCGCCCATGGGCGCCGCCATTTGTGTTCCTTATTTTGGCACATCTTAGTCTACATAAACATTTATGTAGACTAAGATGGCGAAAATAAGGGGAACGCAAATAGCATAGAAATAATAAGGAACGCACTAATAATAAGAAATAATAAGGAACGCCACCATTTGCGTACGCGCGTGTTTTTTTTTTCTTTTAAATCAGCCGTGATAGGCTATGTAAACATTTACGTAGCCTATCATGGCTGACTGCAGGGACGCAAATGGCGGCAGCTACGGCCGCCGCCATTTGCGTCCCTGCTAGCCAGTGGCCGGATGTCCGGCCGCTGGCGGAGCCGGCTGGCGGCTCCGCAGAATCCCTCTGGAGCGGAGCCGGCCGGCCAGAATTTCGGGGAAAGGGACAGAGCGCCTCCCCCCCACCACGAATGTCACCCTTCGAAAAGGTAAGTGACTTTCATACATCCCTAGGATTGACAGAGTAATCCTATATAAGTCTACTCAGAAGTAAGTCCCTTGTTACATAGGATTTCATCCTTGTACTCATGGCAAATTGCTTATCTTTCAGCATCACCAGTTTGCCTACTGTGAAATGGGTCTTTTGCTGATGTAGCAAATTTTGTGACTGGCCACGATAGGTCAGCCAGTTTGTGACCAACCCTACTTTCTCAAAATTCAAAACAGGCCCAAACGGTTGGGGTTCCCTGGCATAATGTGTTCCTTGCCTGGATTCAGATTTGTTCAGATATCATGCTAAGGAACACATCTTTTATTTAAAGCCTCTTATATGGCTATTTATAGATCTGAACATAGATTTCTCATCAAAAATTTCAGACCTAATCTCAACAAGAGAAGCACCTGGTACAGAAAAACTTTCCTGTGCAGCAGCCATTTTGCAAGTATATTCTTGATTAAGTTGTGTTTGGTGCACCACTATAAGAAGAACAATGTGAATAATACAAATCCCCCCTTCTCCTTTTACTCAATTGGCAGTTTTATAGTTCATTTAACAAACAAAGTTAAATAAATTAATCAGAGTGAAAAGTGAACTTTACTAAGACTGGGGTGACATTTGGAATTCACTGAGGAAAGAAATTCATGAGGGGTGAGCAGGACATCCTCTCTTCCCACATATGTACACTATATGTTAAAAATGTTGTGGTTGAGGTGTTTTAGCATTTGACTCACAACACTAGGGTATTTTTCTCTGTTCTTCTCTGGTTGAGCCAGCATTACAGGTGCTTGTTTGGCTTTCCATAGAAGCATAACATAGGCTGGAACTCAGAACTGGAGCCATTTGCTTCAGACAAGTTGCTCTTTAGTGGCATATGATCAGAAAGAGATCTAGAAAATATTATTACTTCTGATTTGTCACAGAGATGCAATACTTGCCTGAATTTATTGCTAGAAACCTGCCAGGGTATCTGATTGTACCACTGGCTATACCTGGGAAGGCCTATTAAGTTCATGTTAAAGAATTTCTCACTAACAGGTTTTGAAAAATTAATACATGCAGGCAATAACAAAAATCATCACTTACAAACTATAATTTATAGTACTTGAAATAGAAACTCAGGAAGAAAAGAACAAATAGCAGAGAGGGGGATTAAAATACACAAATGAATGTTTCTGAATATATTTGGCTTTTTTTTAATTTAAGAAAATGTCTCCATTCTCTACAGCATTGAACTACAGGGAAAATTGTTACAAAATGGCTTCCCTGTGTGCAATGTGACATAATGGAAATTATACAAATTTTATTAAACAGGTGGTGTCAATACATTCACTGTCAAACATCCAAAGAAGGCTTTTGTTGTATGTGTAGTGAGGCTGTAAAAAAGTGGTCACATTTTAGAGAATGGAGATTAAAGTCCCAAACATCTGGAGATCTACCTACCCATTACTGCTTTAGGTCTTTTTTTTGAGTATTTGATCGAACACATGAAAAAGCTCCGTGCACCCAGCCACCTATCTCCTTCTTTGCCATTTCTAGCTGCCCCAAGTCCCAGAAACTACGCATTTTGTATCCAGCTTTCGCTTATATGCTCATTCTTGAACTGAAAACTACATTACAGATTTCAGAGACGTGTGCAACCCAAAGGACAACTGTGTTCCAATCTGCGCATTTGTCTGGGATGTGCAAATTATATTGGTTCCCTTAAAAATACGTGCCAAATGCAATTCTCTCCTGTACTCAGGAAAATTGTCTCTCTCTCTTTTTTTTCCAAATTGATAACTTGCCTTCTATCTTTCAGACCGATTAATGCTGTTCTTCCGCTCTCATCTGCTAATTTAGTGAGCATATTGCCAGGATGTTGTATGTGGGTAGATAGTGAAGCATACTTCAGCAGCATATGAATGCATGTATGTTTATTCTTGCCTTGTGATTTTAATACAATCAGTCCCATTTCCTGTTTCTTATGTGTGTCTCTCTCTTCTCCCCCACTCCCTCATTTTGATACCACCAGAATGCTCTTTCATTAAATCTCACCACATGGAACAAAATTCGCCAGTGTGGAAGGGAAGCAGCTGCTTTTTCACGGCTGCATCATCACTACTGATCCAACAGTTTCACACCATTTCACATGCCAAGCCGAGCCTCTCCCTGATGTCCTAAAGAGAAGAGACAGAGGAGAAAAAGTAGAAAGCCATCCCTCCCCTGACAATCTGTGCCATCCAGTGGTAATGGCTAATTGAAATCTCCAGGAACCTGTAACATCGCTACTGTTTCTCAAGATGTTCAGTTTGTTGACAGAAAAATGTATATAGACACAGGGCTGTAACTCCTTCCTTCCCAAAAGTGAAAGAGAGCTCCATAGCTAAAAAGGACCAACCAACCAACGAACCAACCAACAAAAACAAATAGGAAAAGGAGAGAGAGTAGTTTGTTTTGGAGAAATTAATGAAACAATCAGACACATAGAAAAGCATTAGATATCTGCTCTGTGTTTTTACTTCTAAGTCTCCTAAACTATCAGGAGATGGAGCATCGATGGCTTTTTCCACACATTCCTCCCCCATCCTGTTGCTCACTCCTGTGCCCTGTGTGTTCCATCAGAATTTAAGATTACAGCAAGAAAGAGAGAAATGAATAATAGAACCATAGAATAGTAGGGTTGGAAGGGGCCTATAAGACCATTGAGTCCAACCCCCCTGCTCAGTGCAGGAATCTAAGTCAAAGCATCCCTGACAGATGGCTGTCCAGCTTCATCTTGAATGCCCCCAGTGTGGGAGAGCCCACCACCTCCCTAGGTAATTGGTTCCATTGTTGTATTGCTCTAACAGTCAGGAAGTTTTTCCTGTTGTTCAGTCAGAATCTGGCTTCCTGTAACTTGAGCCCATTATTCCGTGTCCTGCATTCTGGGATAATCGAGAAGAGATCCTGGCCTTCCTCTCTGTGACAACCTTTCACAGGATATGGATATGACAAGCCCCTTGTGCCTCACTTTCCAGCAGGATTAAATCAAATGATGTTTTACAGCAAGATCTTATACCTGGCTACTCAGGAATAAATTAATTGATTCTGGTCAATAGCTAAATAGAACTACCAATGGAGATGTAAACTGAGGTGTGTGTGTGTGTGTGTGAGTGTTGTTGACTCTAGTCCAGGAATATGGGATTATAATGATCATCTAACTTGTAATATAAAATAATAAAATTGATTCTTACTTTCACATGAAACATGATTTATGGTCACAAGACTCACACCAATCACAATAATGTATTTATTTTAAGTTCAGGGGAAAGGGGGAGCCACAGGATCATTCAACAGGATAAAATTACTGTATTTGTCTTACTAATGAACAAATTATGTATAACTCCAAGTTCAATTACATTTGGTCATTAACAATCCTAAGGTACTATTCATGGACATTGAATTAATAACCTTCCAACTCTTGCCAAATGCCAACTCAAGTGATCATTAAATGCCACCTATTAGTATAACTCCTGAATTTCATGGTGTATATCCCCAGTTGGTGTTGCTTTTGTGCCCTGTTTACAGCACATTTTAGTGGTGGGTGTGTTTTCCCCTAGGCAACCATGTGCAATTACCACATTATATAGTGTGGCTATTTAAGTATGTCAACACATGGGGTTGTATCCAATGCTGTTCTTCCATTCACAGAAGTCTCTTTGATCCATTGGGAGGGTTGCAATTTTTACAAATCCCCCCTAGCTCCTGCACATTTTGGGGAACTGTAGGGGACTGCAGAGGGAAGGGGAAATCCGTGAAAATTGCCTCTGCCATACCCATTTGTACATGGAAGCCTCAACTAGATCAAGGAGCCTTCCTTGAATAGAAGGGCATCATATGGATACAACCCATGATAATGCATTTTGTAGGATAACCTTTTCAGCTCAATATCAATAGCTTTCAAGGGGAAGAAAGCTTCCATGTCACTTGATCAACACAATGCAAATGAGTGGTTAATCCTACAACCCTATAAGCCCTATTCAGGCATTCTTCCTGCATAGAAACACTGCATGAGAAGAGGGAGAGCTCCAGGCCCACCTGCCTCTGTTGTCGCATCTATCATCCTGTACTCATGATGAAAGTTGAGTCTGAACAGAACAGCCTGTTGTATCCATGGAGACTCTCCATGGAAAATCCGTGTTCCTAATTGCATGGAAAGCCTCCACTGATATAGTAAGCTCTCTTCTTCTGTTGCCCTTCATGAGTAGAGGGTGACCAACATGACAAGTAACAGGGGTGGGCTAGAGCACTTCTTCTCCTCACATGTTTGCCCTATTCAGGTTCAGAACTCCTGAAAAGGGCTATGTGGTAACTGCAAACTCATTATCTGAGTTTGGATCCTTATATGTCCAAAATGGCACCATCCATATCATGGAAGTATCAGAAGGCTTTCCAGAAGTACAAATAATATTTTGGAGAAAGAAAAACTAAAAGGGAAAGAGAAACCCAAAAACAGCCCAATGATGTTCAGTGGCCACAGAATGCTGGCTGTTTATTGAAGGGAATGGGAAAGGAAAACCAGAAGGCGAAGGGGAAGCCGCCGCCGCCACCACCGGGGAAGAGGCGGGCCTGCTGCTGCCGGGCCTGCTGCTGCCGGGCCTGCTGCTGCCACCACCGCTGCTGCCGCCGCCACCACCACCACCAGGCCTTCCCTGTAGACTTCTGCCTGGCGGACTGCCAGTCCCTGCAGGACCAGGCCCCCAGGTACTGAGCCAGCTGTGCTGCTCCACCTGCCCCTCCCTGGAGGGGCTACATAAGCTGGCTGGCTGAGGTGGCCTGGGAGAGCCAGGGCCTGCAGGGGAAGCTGCCACACCCAGGGAAGAGGCCTGCTGCTGCTGCTGCTGCTGCTGCTGCTGCTGCTGCTGCTGCTGCTGCTGCTGCTGCTGCCGCCGCCGCCGCCGCCGCCGCCAGGCCTCCCTGTGGACTCCTGCCTGGCATTATTTTTAAGGGGATTTTTAATTGTTTTGTTTGTTTGTTTTGTTTTTTTTTTCTGGGGGATTTTGTTGTGTTTTTAGGGGTGAGTAGCCTGCCTGATAGGCGGGAGCGAGGGGGCATGTGTCCACCTGATGGAGGTAGTGGGGGGAGTGTTGGGGGCCAGAACATACGGAGGCTGGGCGGCAGGCGCTGGCGGAGCGCTAGGGGCAGGCCATGCCAGGTAAGGGGAACGAGGGAGAGATTTGTAATATCTGTCCCCTGCTCCGGGCCTGTCCAGAGCCAAAGGATGGCTGGGGGAGGCATGACCCCATCTTCTGGCCTTCGTTTGCTGCTCTGCAATGCCAGGTCTGTTACACAGAAAACCTCCCTCATCCAAGACATGATCCTGGATGAGGGTGCAGACCTGGCATGTATTATGGAGACCCGGCTAGCTGAGGCTGGTGTTCCAACCCTTGCGGCCATGTGCCCAGCCGGGTTTTTGTATGCACAGCAGCCGAGGGCTGGGGATCGGGGAGCAGGAGCTGTTATCTACCGAGAGTCCTTAGTCTTCACCAGACCCCCTCTCCGGGAGACCAAGGTTGCTGAGTGCATGTACTGGAGGTTGGGCCTGAAGGGCAGTCTGGGGATTCTGCTCGTGTATCGTCCACCCCGCTGCACGACTGACTCCCTGGCCAAGGTGCTTGAGGTGGTCTCTGATGTGCGTGTACAGTCCCCTAACTTATTGGTGTTGGGGGACTTCAACGTACATTCGGAGGCCATCCTCACAGGAGCACCTCGGGACTTCATGGAGACCATGGCCTCCTGGGAGCTGCACCATATTCTAACTGGGCCCACCCATGTAGCTGGTCATGCGCTAGACCTTGTGTTTGTTTCTGGAGAAGTGGGGAGTGATCTGGAAGTCGGGGGTATATCTACCACCCCCTTGTCATGGTCAGATCACTATCTGGTGACGTTGGACTTCTCGGTTCCACAACCCCTCCGCAGGGGTGGAGGACCCATTAAAATGGTCCGCCCCAGGCATCTTATGGATCCAAATGGATTCCTGAACGCACTTGGGGATTCTCTGGGGCATGCCAATGGCCACTCGGTCGAGACCCTGGTGGGTGGCTGGAATGCCGCAATCACTGGGGCATTAGATCAGGTGGCTCCGAAACACCCTCTCCCCCTGAACAGGGCTCGGACTGCACCATGGTTCAATCCACGGTTACAAGCTCTGAAACAGGAGGTGAGACGGCTAGAGCGCCGGTGGCGGAAGTCTCGCTTCAAAGACGATCAGACACGGGCTAGAGCTGTATCTTCAGCCTATCATGTGGCGGTGAAGGGAGCAAAAAAGGAATATTATGCTGCCTCCATCGCGTCTGCAGAGTGCTGTCCCAGGAGGCTGTTCCAAGTGGTCCGGAGCCTGGTCGGTCCTGTGGCTCCAGAACCACTGGAGCATTCTAAGGCCTCCTGTGAGGCATTGGCAAGGCACTTTGCAGATAAAATTGATCAGATTAGGAGTGTTACTCTGCACGCTGTGGATACAGTTAGTGAGCAAGAGGCGACCTGTGGCAAACCAGTTTTGTGGGATCGGTTCCAGCTTCTTCCTCCTGCTGAAGTGGACAAGGTGCTTTCATCTGTACGGCCGACCACCTGCTTACTTGATCCTTGCCCATCTTGGCTCATTATGGGCTGCAGAGAGAGACTGGGTGAGGGGATTAGGGCGGTGGTGAATGCCTCCCTTGAGGAGGGAGTGATGCCATCAGCCCTCAAGGAGGCAGTGATAAGACCACTCTTAAAGAAGCCCTCCTTGGATCCTCAAGTTCTGAACAACTTTCGCCCAGTCTCAAATCTGCCATTTTTGGGCAAGGTGATTGAGCGGGTGGTGGCGGTGCAGTTGAAGGCACACTTGGAAGAAACTGATTATCTAGACCCATTTCAGTCGGGCTTCAGACTTGGGCATAGGACAGAAACGGCCTTGGTCACCTTGGTAGATGATATGAGGAGGGCTCTGGATAGGGGTGAATGCTCCTTCCTTGTTCTCCTCGACCTCTCAGCGGCTTTTGATACTGTTCACCACGGTATCCTCCTGGACCGCCTGGAGGGGTTGGGCATTGGAGACACCGTATTGCAGTGGTTCCGGTCCTTCCTCTCCGGCAGGTACCAGAGGGTAGCACTGGGAGAGGAGGTTTCGGACCCGTGGCCACTTACTTGTGGGGTGCCACAGGGTTCCATCCTCTCCCCAATGCTATTTAACATCTATGTGAAGCCGCTGGGGGCTATCATCAGGAGGTTTGGGGTGCAGTGTCATCAATATGCGGATGACACGCAGCTCTACCTCTCATTCAAATCTTCACCAAGGTTGGCCATAGAATCCCTGTCCAAATGTCTGGAGACAGTGAGTGGCTGGATGGGGAGGAATAAGCTGAAGCTGAACCATGACAAGTCCGAGGTACTTTTGGTGGGAGACAAGAGGAGGCTAGGGGATGTTGACCTGGTGTTGAATGGGGTACGGCTACCCTTGAAAGACCAGGTCCGCAGCCTGGGGGTCATTCTGGACTCCCAGCTGTACATGGAGGTTCAGGTGTCAGCTGTGAGCCAGACAGCGCTGTATCAACTCCATCTGATACGGCGACTGCGCCCCTTCCTTCCCGACCATCTGCTCCCACTGGTAGTACATGCCCTGATCTCCTCTTGTTTAGACTACTGTAATGCGCTCTACGTGGGGTTACCCTTGAAGACGGTTCGGAAACTGCAGCTGGTACAGAACGCGGCAGCTCGCCTGATTAAAGCCATTGCAATAAAACTAAAAAAAAAAAAAATGCCCCCGTGATAGGCTACGTGACGATTAACATAGCCTATCACGGCTAGATCTGCAAAGTCAGCCGTGATAGGCTACATAAAACGCTATTTGCATTGTCCTTATTTTTGCCGTAGTCTACGTAAAGATTTACGTAGACTACAGCGACCAAATAAGGAACGCGAATGGCAGCTCCCTATGGGGGCCGCCATTTGCGTACATGCTTTTTTTTTTTTAAGTCCCCCGTGATAGGCTACGTGATGATTTATGTAGCCTATCACGGCTGACTTTGCAGATCTAGCCGTGATAGGCTACGTGACGATTAACGTAGCCTATCACGGGGGCGTTTTTTTTTTTTAACTTTTAATTTCGCGGCCAGGCGAGGCGAGGCGCCTCCTCCCCGGCCTGAATTTCGGCCAGGCGAGGTGGGAAGCCTCCCCCCTGGCCTGAATTTCGGCCGGGCGAGGTGGGAAGCCTCCCCCCCCAGCCTGAACTTCGGGGGGAGAGCAGCGAAGCGCCTCCCCCGCACTGTGAAAAGCTGCGAGACCAGGTAAGTGGGTTTCGTGCACCCCTAACTAGAGTGATAAAGGAAATGGCAGAAGAACTCTCAGAACCACTGTCTATTATCTTTGAGAAATCATGGAAGACGGGTGAAGTGCCAGGTGATTGGAGGAGGGCTAATGTTGTCCCTATCTTCAAAAAGGGCAAAAAGGAGGAACCCGGGAACTACAGACCAGTCAGTCTGACATCAATCCCTGGGAAAATTCTGGAGCAGATGATAAAGCAATCCATGTGTTCCACATTTTTATTAATGACTTGGATGAGGAGGTACAGGGAATGCTGATCAGATTTGCAGGTAACACAAAATTGGGCAGGATAGTTAATATCCTGGAAGACAGAAACAGAATTCAAAGTGATCTTGATAGGTTGGAGCACTGGGCAGAAAACATCAGAATGAAATTTAATAGGGATAAATGCCAAGTTCTGCACTGAGGAAAAAGAAACCAAATGCACTGTTACAAGATGGGGGATACTTGGCTCAACAATATTGCAAGCAAGAAGGATCTTGGAATTGTTGTAGATCACAAGCTGAAGATGAGCCAACAATGTGAAGTGGCTGCAAAAAGGGCAAATGCTAGCTGCATCAATAGAAGTATAGTTTCCAAATCACATGAAGTACTAGTTCCCCTCTACTCAGCACTGGTTAGGCCTCATCTTGAGTGCTGTGTCCGGTTCTGGGCACCACACTTTAAGAAGGATGCAGACAAGCTGGAGAGGGTTCAGAGGGGGGCAACAAAGATGATCAGGGGACTGGAAACAAACAAAGCCCTATGAGGAGAGCCTGAGAGAACTGGGCATGTTTAGCCTTGAGAAGAGAAGACTGAGGGCTTGAAAGAGTGCAGGACATCCCAGAGTGCAGGACACAGAATAATGGACTCAAGTTACAGGAAGCCAGATCCCGTCTGAACATCAGGAAAACTTCCTGACTGTTAGAGCAATATGACAACGGAACCAATTGCCTAGGGAGGTCGTGGGCTCTCCCACACTGGAGTCATTCAAGATGAGGTTCGACAGCCATCTGTCAGGGATGCTTGACATTTGACGTGGTGAGCAGGGGGGTTGGACTCAGTGGTCTTATAGGCCCCTTCCATCCCTACTATTCCATGGTTCTATGAACCTATTAAAAAGTAAAACTTAAATTTTCAAGGATAGGATGCAGAAAACCACACCTCTGCCCTCCTTCACTGCTGACAGAATACCATCTCCTTGAATGATCCTCCCCCTCAAGTCCTTTGGCAGGGGTAGGGAACAGTTCCAGGCCCAGGGCCTGGATTACTTTCTAAGACACACCCTGAGGGCTGGATGATGTTAGGGGGTGGGCGCCCTTCTCTCCCAAAGCCACACCCATTTTCCCTGCTCACTGCCATCATCAGAGTTGCATTTTCCATGCACTGAACAGCACAGAGTGGAGATCAGAGATAAGACTGGGGTGTCCTTTGTCAACACTTAGATGGAAGCAGCCTCTCTTGCATGCTCACCATTGGGTGGTATTACGAGGTCTGTTAAGAAGGGATGGAGCCTGAGAGAGATGATGGTGGGCCAGATGGGGAACCCCTAGAGGCCAGATCCAGCCTGCAGGCCAGAAATTCCTCATCCCTATCCTACCGATGGAGCCTTTTCCCATCAGTAGCTCACCTCTCTTTTACTGAGGGTCTCTGGCCTAGTTCTCACCAAGAGCAGATGTAGTGGTAAACTTGTGACCTATGTGTGTGTGTGATACACAATGGAGTTCTCCCCACACAGTGCGGAGGGGACAATCCTACACTCTGAAAACTAGAAGAAAAGTAGGCTAGAACCCTTGTTTTCTACATGAATTGTATGGAGGAACATTCAGTCATGCTGGCTGAAATGGTCTAGCCCAGAAACAACTTTACCACTTTGGTGAGAACTAAATTGCCACAAGGGTGATATTTTAGGTATATTGGGCCCAGGGAAAGGGATTTATATGCCCAAACTAGAATTTTTATGACAACATTAAATTAAATGTTGCTTTTACATATCCAGAAGTAAACCTATGCCTGTAATCAGAGATGCTGCCTTTACTGGCTGGAGTGTAGCGTTAGAACCGATGTTTTGACTTATAACTTCCATCAGCCCTAGCAGCAAAGACAGTGGTGAGGGATCATCGAAGTTGTAGGCCAAAACATCTGAGGGCCTACAAGTTGCCCGCCCCTGTGTTAGCGGCGCTAGGAAATATTTAACCCATTTGTTATGTCATTCAGAACTAAAGCAGGGCTACAGAAAGCTACCATCTGGATCACTATTTCCTAGAAAATGACTGCATAGTAATATCTCAGACATCTCAACTGTTACAAACAAAGGAAAGAATAAATAAAGGATATTTCATGCTGTCATTCCACATTTTCAATGGTTTTGGTTCGTCAATTAATTTTTCACCTTGTTTACACTGCAAGTATAAATGCCTGAACTATGTGGCTTAATCAAGATTAAACTAATGATCACTTACAGATACTATTTCCATAGATCTGTGGAGCTGAGATAAATTCTTGATGTCAGGGTGTGGAAAATCAATAGCATAAATAAATACCTTTCTTTGCTTCATTTACAAGCCATACATTTTGCTGATAAAAGCAAAAAAGATTAACTTTGACAAAACAAATTACTTAAAAAAAAAAAAAACCTTTCAAGGACAACAAAGACCATTTCTCTGTCATGCAACAGTTCCCATAAAGACAATAGATGGTATCTCGATAGATAGATAGATAGATAGATAGATAGATGATAGATAGATGATAGATAGATAGATAGATAGATAGATAGATAGACAGACAGACAGACAGACAGACAGCTATTAAGACTTCACGTTTGTTTGAAAAATTATGAATAATTTATTTCAGTAGATGAGATCTTTGTTCTTCTTTAGCCCTATGCAGATGTTACTTGTGCAACTATCAACCAGAGTACAAAGGGGAAGTACGGTCACACGTTTAGCCCTGTGCCTGAGGGATAACCTCTGTAGATAACCTCTTTTCTATCCATGTAAGCTCCCTACATGTTTTAGAAGCTAAACTTAAATACTTCATGATCTTAGAACATAGCTACTTTGTCATTTCTTCTTAAGGTTCTCACTAGGGATGGCGGAGAATTTCTCCCCGAAACTTCGGGGGGCCGAGCGCCAACGTGTTCGGCCCCCCGAACAAGTTTCAGGGAGAAATCCTCCACACACACCCCGCACCCCGCACCCCCCCCGGGACGGGACTTACCTTCCCTGAATGTCCCTCCCAGCGGCGGGTCCAGCTGGCGGTTCGTCGGGTGTTCGAGCGGGGCAGGAGCGGCAGCCGGTCTTTCGACCGGCTGCCGCCGCCACCATTGCAATCAAAGAAAAAAAAAAAGTCCCCTGATAGGCTACGTGACGATTCACGTAGCCTATCATGGCTAGATTTGCAAAGTCAGCCATGATAGGCTACGTCAATCGTCACGTAGCCTATCATGGGTGACTTAAAAAAGAAAAAAAAAGTGTGTACGGATAATGGCGGCCCCATAGGGAGCCGCCATTCCCGTTCCTTATTTGGTCGCTGTAGTCTACGTAAATGTTAACGTAGACTACGGCGAAAATAAGGGCAACGCTATTTGCGTTGCCCTTATTTTCGCCGTAGTCTACGTAAACATTTACATAGACTACAGCAACTAAATAAGGAACGCGAATGGCGGCTCCCTATGGGGGCCGCCATTCGCGTACGCGCTTTTTTTTTTTAAAGTCACCCGTGATAGGCTACGTGATGATTCACGTAGCCTATCACGGCTGACTTTGCAGATCTAGCCGTGATAGGCTACGTGAATCGTCACGTAGCCTATAAGGGGCCTTTTTTTTTTTTTTTTTTTAACTTTCGCGTTCGCGGCCGGGCGAGGCGGCAAGCCTCCTCCCCGGCCTGAATTTCGGCCAGGCGAGGCGGGAAGCCTCCCCCCCCGGCCTGAATTTCAGCCGGGCGAGGCGGGAAGCCTCCCCCCCCGGCCTGAACTTCGCGGGGGGAGAGCGAAGCGCTCCCCCCCACCGCGAACAAGCTGCAAGAAAAGGTAACTGACTTTCGTCCACCCCTAGTTCTCACCTACTTTTGGGGTACACTACCAGGAGCAGCCCAAAACATGTTACTGTCCCAAAGAGCATGGTCTTACCTTATGAGCTGACACGTAGAGGTAGGGATGGCAGAGAATTCCACCACAGATTTCAGTGAGGCTGAATGCCAGTGCATTCAGCCCCCCGAAACCCGTGGCGGAACGGCCTCCTGCCCCCCGCAGAATCCCCCCGGGACGGCACTTAACTGGGGCGGATGTGGCGGATTCAGCGGCAGCGGTTCCGGTGGCGGCGGTGGCAGCTCCGGCGGCGGCTCCGGTGGTGGCAGCAGCGACGGCAGCGGCAGCTGGTCTCCTGGCCAGCCACGGCCAGGCTGCTGTTGCCACCATTGCCATCCTTGCAGCTGTGCAAGATAAAACGGTGAAAAAAAGGGGAACGCAAATAGCGTAGTGGGCGCTATTTGCGTTCCTTTATTTTTTTGCCGATTTATCTTACATAAATATTTATGTAGGCTAGAACAGTGAAAAATAAAGGAAAGCAAATAGCGCAGTGGGCGCTATTTGTGTTCCTTTATTTTTTTTTGCCGTTCTAGCCTACATAAATATTTATGTAAGATAAATCGGCAAAAAATAGGGAACGCAAATGGCGGCTGCCGTAGCCTCCACCATTTGCGTACGCTCGGTTTTGGGGGGGGGTTAGCCCTGATAGGCTATGTAAATTCTTGCATAGCCTATCACGGCTGCCTGGCTGGATGCAAATGGCGGCTGCTACGGCAGCCGCCATTTGCGTCTGCAGCAGCCCGTCCGTGGCAGGAAATCTGGCTGCGGAGCTAGCCATCGAGGATTCCGGGGGGGAGGCCTGGATCGCCTCCCCACCCATCGAGGATTCCAGGGGGAGGGACAGAGCGCCTCCCCCCCACCGTGAAAGATTCCGCGAAAAGGTAAGTGACTTTCATACATCCCTATTAGAGGCCTCTCTAATCAAAGGAGTGGAAAGTCAAGAGTACAATTCAGCATTCAGTAGGGATGTACGAAAGTCACTTACCTTTTTGAAGTGTGACATTCGCAGTACAGGGGAGGTGCTCTGTCCCTCCCCCTGAAATTCTCTCTAGCCAGCTCCGCTCCGCGGAGATTCTGCAGGGGCGCCAGCCGGGGCTGCTCGCAGCTGGACATCCAGCCACTAGGCAGCCTGCAGGGACACAAATGGCGGCTGCCGTAGCCGCCGCCATTTGCATCCCTGTATTTTGCTGTGATAGGCTACATAAATATTTACATAGCCTATCACAACAAAAAACAAAACAAAACAGTGGACACAAATGGCAGCAGCTATGGCGGCCACCATTTGCATTCCCTTTTTTTTTTTGCCGTTTTAGCCTACGTAAATATTTACGTAGGCTATTACTGCAAAAAGAAAAAAGGGAACGCAAATGGTGTAGTGGCCGCCATTTGCGTTCCCTTCCCCCCCCCCCGCCGTAATAGATATTTATGTAGGCTAAAATGGCAAAAAAAGGGAACGCAAATGGTGGCCGCCGTAGCCGCCGCCATTTGCATCCGCTATTGGTTTATTTTGCTGTGATAGGCTAAGTAAATACTTACGTAGCCTATCACAGCCTCTGCAAGGATGCAAATGGCATCCCTGTGTTAGTCGTGATAGGCTATGTAATTATTTACGTAGCCTATCATGGCTATAATGAGGAAGCGAATGGCGAATGGCCATCCGCGGAAGTCAGCTCAGATGGCAGCAGGTAAGTGCTCAGTTTTGTGCACCTTTCGTGTGCCTTTTGTGGGGTGGGGAGGCGGGGGGCTTCATTCCGCCATGGATTTCAGGGGGCTGAATGCATTGGCATTCGGTCTCACTGAGATCCGTGGCGGAATTCTCTGACATCCCTAGTATTCAGGAAGGAATGGAGAAGAGGCTATATAGCAGGGAAGAGAACGTGTGGCCTGCTAGAGTTTGACTGCAGTTCCCATAATCCCTTGCTGTTGGCTATGCTGGCTAGGGCTGGTGGAAGTTGCAGTCCAACAATATCTGAAGGGTTACACATCCCCCTCACCTGCTGTAGAGTGAGTCACTTGATGTTCCAAGGCTTCACCATCTCAATTTGGAAAACAGCCAAGCATACAGTTAGCATCACTGCAAAAGCATTGGGTCAAATGCTAATAGGAAGATTCAGTTCTAGCTGCAAAGCTTGGGCTGGGGAAAAACAGCCCCACTTCTAGGGATGTCAGAGAATTTCGCCACGAATCTCGGGGAGGCTGAATGCCAGCGCATTCGGCCCCCCAAAATCAGTGGCGAAATGGTCTGCCCCCCCGCCCCCCCTCGGACGGGACTTACCTTGGGCGAATCTCCCTGGCGGCGGCAGCTCCAGCGGCAGTTCGGCAGCAGTTCGGCAGCGGCTGTGGCGGCCGGTCTTCTGACCAGCTGCCGCCGCCGCCGCCATTTCCAAGTTTAAAAAAAACGGGGAAAAAAACGTGATAGGCTACACTGAATTTGCATTCCTTATTTTGGCACGTCTAATCTACGCAAACATTTACGTAGATTACGGCGAAAATAAGGGGAATGCAAATAGTGTAGCATCTACACTATTTGCGTTCCCCTTATTTTCGCCATAGTCTACGTAAATGTTTACGTAGACTAGACGTACCAAAATAAGGAACGCAAATGGCGGCGCCCATGGGCGTCGCCATTTGCGTACGCGCGGGTTTGTTTTTTTTTACTCAGCCGTGATAGGCTACGTAAACATTTACGTAGCTTATCATGGCTGACTTCAGGGACACAAACGGCGGCGGCTACAGCTGCCGCCATTTGCAGACCCGGCTGGCCAGGATTCGCGGCGGGAAGGACGGGTCGCCTCCCCCCCAGCCAGAATTTTGGGGTGAGGGACGAAGCGCCTCCCCCCCACCGCAAATAGGGGTGAACGAAAGTCACTTACCTTTTCTCGCAGCTTTTTCGCGGTGGGGGGGAGCGCTTCGCTGCTCCCCCCGCGAAGTTCAGGCCGGGGGGGGGGAGGCTTCCCGCCTCGCCCGGCTGAAATTCAGGCCGGGGGGGAGGCTTCCCGCCTCGCCCGGCCGAAATTCAGGCCGGGGAGGAGGCTTCCCGCCTCGCCCGGCCGCAAACACGAAAGTAAAAAAAAAAAAAAAAAAAGTCCCCTGATAGGCTACGTGACGATTCACGTAGCCTATCACGGCTAGATCTGGAAAGTCAGCCATGATAGGCTACGTGAATCGTCACGTAGCCTATCATGGGTGACTTTAAAAAAAAAAAAAAGCGCGTACGCGAATGGCGGCCCCCATAGGGAGCCGCCATTCGCGTTCCTTATTTAGTTGCTGTAGTCTACGTCAATCTTTACGTAGACTACGGCGAAAATAAGGCGAACTTATTTTCGCCGTAGTCTACGTAAAGATTGACGTAGACTACAGTGACCAAATAAGGAATGGGAATGGCGGCTCCCTATGGGGGCCGCCATTCGCGTACGCGCTTTTTTTTTTTTTTTAAAGTCACCCGTGATAGGCTACGTGACGATTCATGTAGCCTATCACGGCTGACTTTGCAAATCTAGCCGTGATAGGCTACGTGAATCGTCACGTAGCCTATCAGGGGACGCTTTTTGTTTTTTTTCTTTGATTGCAATGGCGGGGGCGGCAGCTGGTCGAAAGACTGGCTGCCGCTCCCGCCCCGCTCGAACACCGGACGAACCACCAGCCGGACCCGCCGCCGGGAGGGACATTCAGGGAAGGTAAGTCCCGTCCCGGGGGGGGGCGGGGGGGTGCGGAGGATTTCTCCCCGAAACTTGTTCGGGGGGCCGAACACGTTGGCGCTCGGCCCCCCGAAGTTTCGGGGAGAAATTCTCCGCCATCCCTAACCGCAAATCAAATTTCGTAAAAGGTAAGTGACTTTCGAACATCCCTACGGCCACTTCCATAAGACTTGTCTGTCACATGGCTATGGTTGCTAACCTTTTGATCAGCTTAACAACTTGTTGATATGGAAATATATCAGGTGATATAATGCTAATCTTCATATTGTGAAAGCCTCATTTGCTAATTCCTGCATGCCAAGCTGATGTTAAAGTTACAGAAGAGGTCAGGCCTTGTTGTTGTTGTTGTTGTTGTTGTTCTCTGGGCCCTGTCTCCACGACAATGGAAGGAGAAGGGAGGAATGGCTAGCCCACATTTTTGTAGGAGCTGCTTTTGGCCCGGGCAGGGCTCCCCAAGGCTGTACATCACAATATTCTAAATGGCTTTATATAACTTACTTCCGGGGTGGGGTCGGGGGTTGGAGTAAATGTCATCAGAGTGGCAGGGGCTGCTCAACATTAACAGCAGTTTCCCCCTCCTTCCAGGTTCCATGAGGAAGGTGTGAAGTAGTTACTTACCCTTGTGAGCATTTGTAAGACAAACCTCCCAATGAGCCTCAAGCCTCATCGAACACAGTGGGTGTTACTTCCGAATAGACACACATATGCTTGTGCTGGGGAGGGGAGGGGAGGGGGGGGAGGAGAACACAGGGATGGCAAACCAGCCTCCAAGATGCTGCACAGGATCTCTATAAGGAAGGTGTGAAGTAGTTACTTCCTAGGCAATAAACCAAACAACAGAAAATCGGAGCCTCAAGATCGGCTTTACAAGCTTTAAACTCTGTATTCAATTCAGGGGGATCTCTGTAAATTCTGATGTGGGCATTCAGAGGGCAAGCCTCATTCAGCACAATGGGAGTTACTTCTGAGTAGACACACATATGCTTGTGCTGAGAAAGGGGGGGGAACAGAAATGGGAAACCAGCCCCCTTTCTAACCACAGAATCTCTGTAAGGAAGGTGTGATGTAGTTACTTCCTAAGGCAATAATCCAAACAATGGAGAATGGCAGCCTCAAGATCATGCTTTACAGGCTTGAAACTCTGTATTCAATTCAGAGGAATCTCTGTAAATTCTAATATGGGCATTCAGGGGACAAACCTCATTGGCCACAATGGGAGTTACTTCTCAGTAGACACTAATTGGTTTGTGCTGGGATGGGAAACACACAGGAAACACCACTTGACTGGGGTCATGGTGAAAGGCACACCCCTGGGCAATGCTAGCATATTAGAAGTAAATGCAGGGGTTGGGGCACACAGCAACTATACCGGGGAGAACCCGACTTAAGGAAAAGAATCTGACTTTAAGCAGTCTCAGGAAATTGGCTTTTCCCTGACAAGCTCTGATGTGGCTGCTGGATGGCCACAATATCATCTATCCCTAACGACCTCAACGTGCAGCCAGCTCAGAGTAAATCCCTAGTGGAGACACCCCCTTGGTCAGTTGGCAAGCCTACATATGGTAGCTCATTCTTTCCTTTTTGTTTGATTTGGAACTGTATATTAGGTAGGGATGTACGAAAATCACTTACCTGTTTTGTGGATTATGTTTATGGTGGAGGGGGAGGCGTTCCGTCCCTTCCCCCGGAATCCTCGACGGGGGGGAGGTGCTCCATTCCTCCACCCTGGAATCCTCCATGGCCAGCTGTGCTCCACGGCAGCTCCACGGAGCATCCGGCCAGGCCCAGCCAGGCCAGAGCCATCCTCAGCCGGATTCCCTGCCACGGAGGGCTCTGGGTAAAAAACAAACAAACCCGCGTACACAAATGACAGCCGCCACCATTTGCGTTCCTTATTTTTGCCGTCTTAATCTACGTAAATATTTACATAGACTAAGACGGCGAAAAATAAGGAACACAAATGGCGGCAGCTGTAGCCACCGCCATTTGCTTATGCGTTTTTTTTTTAACCCACCCAGCTGTGATAGGCTACGTAAAGATTTACGTAGCCTATCACATCGTGTGTGTTTTTTTTAAACCTAGCCATGATAGGCTACATAAATCTTTACGTAGCCTGTCACGTCTTTTTTTTTTTTTTACAAGAGTGGAAATGGCAGCGGCGGCGGCAGCCAGTCGGAAGACCAGCCGCCGCTGCCGCCGCCTGGAAGATCCGCCCCAGGTGAGTCTCGTCCCAGGGGGGATCAGCGGGGGGGCGGGGGGGGCAGGCCGTTCCGACACAGATTTCAGGAGGCCGAATGCACTGGCATTCGGCCTCACCGAGATCCGTAGCGGAATTCTCTGCCATCCCTAATATTAGGGCTTGTGCTTGTCTCAGTCTGGCTGTGGTTTGGGACTTCACTCCCTGCCCTGTGTTGCATACTTGAAGAATTACATTCCCGCTTCTGCCTGGATGATAGGTATTAAGAGCATTTTCCTAACTGTTAATACTCCTGTGATCTAGTGCACTTTGTTATTTAAACAGCTATCTAAGAGCTAAATGAGATGTGACAATAATCATGAAATGGCAGTTGCATTATTGTTTTTTGTTTAGTAAACAGCAGCCAATGGAGAAGGGGTCAGGATTGGGGTCATGGGGGGATTTAACCCTTTGCTACTGCCACAGTCCTGATCCAGATGAAGACCCCTGTGGATGCTATTTGCATCAAGAGGAAAGATCCCATAATATAAGTGATATATTTTATATTATACATTTTAAAGCAATCTAGGGTGTAGCTTTCATATCACTTCAATGGCACTCCTAAAATAGTGATGCTCCCAAACAACTGTTCAATCATACTAGCCCTGTTTACTACATCAGCTTTGGTGCAATCACACTAACTTGGCATTATTTTACAAAAATACAATGGGGAAAAACACAGCCACAAATCTGGTTGGAGATGCATGAAAACAATGGACCAAATGTACAGAAAATGAACCAAGATAAGTATTGAGACAAAGGGGAAGAATACTGAAGTTAAATTAAATTAAATATTATAACAGTGCTTGTCAGGATCCACCTATGGACACTAAGAAGGCTATTCTTAATATTTATATAGTCATGCATATATACTTGAACATACCTTTCTTAGGATGGGGGGCTATTAAGGAGCGCATGCGTGCGCGCGTGTGCATGCGTGTGTATACTTCTAAACAAATTGTGTCCTCAAAAGGGCTACATCAAACACACAGCAGTAAAGATCATTGTCCTGAATATTTCACATATATAGGACAACTACTAATTGTTCTGTTCCGCTTAATAGTGGCTGAGTCAAGCTTGGCTTGGCACAGTGTGATACAGGAAGATTTTGCAAATGCGATCGAGGAACATTATTCTGAGGGCAAATTATGGGCCACTGCTATAAATCTATACCATATAAGTGATTGATTGTAAAGCAACCAGAAGTACAAGAAAGAAAATTGTTTTCTCAGAGTTTTCATTAATACTCCAAAAGCTTTTTTTGTTTTCTTTTTTAAGATGAAATCTAGAAATCCCTGATAATAACTGTGATGGGAAATTGGCTTACATCAATAAGTGCTTTAGCAGCAGAAATATGGACTAAATGATTAGAGGCAATGTATTCATACATTATACTTATCCTTATTTGACAAAAATGTACAAAATACCAAGTTCAATATCAACACAAATTATGATCTAAAAAACCTACAACCAAATCAAAGAAATCAAAAAATCTTAGGGCACAATCCTATGCATGTTTAGAAATAGCAGTCTACATTTTTCCACAGCATTTTTGGCTGCATGCTTACATATGCCTTCCTGATAACTAACATTCTTAAGATGCAATCTTATGCATGCTTAGACAGAAAAACGTCCTACAACTCCCAGCATTCCCCAGCCAACATGGCTGGCTGGGGAATGCTAGGAGTTGTAGGACTTTTCTCTGTCTAAACATGCATAGGATTGCACTCAGTATATTACAGCTATGGGGTTGGTGAAATACGTAGAAAAGAAAACAGCATTACCTGAAGAATATTGTCTTCATATATTTCTCACAATGCTTCAATGTGATTTTTATAATAAGCTTCTTAATGGAGGCCATAAAGAATTCCCGAAGAATGTATTTTAGAAAAACAATTTAAAAATACATTTTATAAGTCTGTATTTCTGACTGCCAGGAGACAACGTTTTCTCAAGAGCTTTACAAAGTTCTCAGGTTAATATCAAGTTTATTATTGTATCCAAAGTGCAGACTTCTGGATCTTTTAATACACAAGCCTGAAGGCCTAATAGCTGGAGCTACTTTAAACAGTCAGCTTTATTAATACAGCTTGTAAATATGCATTGGGTCAGTTGCTCCATATCCAGAATAAGAGGTGAGACACTTATTGTTAGGTTGTCTAGGGCTGCAACGTTATTAATACTCAACATTACAAGAGATCTGCAATGA
This sequence comes from Heloderma suspectum, assembly GCF_057233095.1. Taxonomy (NCBI): domain Eukaryota; kingdom Metazoa; phylum Chordata; class Lepidosauria; order Squamata; family Helodermatidae; genus Heloderma; species Heloderma suspectum. Next base: position 70,471,142 of record NC_139460.1, on the reverse strand, counting down.
TTACTCAAAAGAGCAACACTGTCTAAAGCAGCAGCGACCTTGCAACTCCCCTTGTTGAAGTGAGACTGACTCTGATGTGGCCCTGAGTTGGAAGCAGTGTGCTTCTGCCTTATCTGGCCACACCTCTTCCAAAGAAGAAGGAAGTCCCACCTGATTCACAGCTCTTCAAGTCCCCAAAGGCTGCGTATGTGAAGCAGGCAAGGCCTCAACAGGGTTCCTTTCCCTAGGTCCCAAAGCCCAAGGGTAGGCCAGGCCTAGGGAACCTCACTCACTATCTTGCTACCTCTGTGTGCTCATTAATGGTTATACTTATAAGTTACTTCCCTGTCCAGTTCTGCTACTGCAAGGGACAAGCCTCTCCTTAGCCCTCATGCTTCACCTTGTATGGACATACTCCCACAGTCCTTGTTGCTGATTGCCCGGAAAAAAAAAATCTACATCCGGGTTTAGGGTTAGTCAGATGACCTTTCACCCCCGTGCTTATGATGGCAAAGAGATTCTGGATCCTCTTCAGGATACAGAGATCACTATTTGATAATATTAAAGAAAAAAGTCATAGTTGCTAGCTACGTCATTAAAGGAATATATGCAATGGGTCTAAGTCTGTGTTAAAGGAATATATGCAATGGGTCTGTGTTAAAGGAATATATGCAATGGGTCTGTGTTAAAGGAATATATGCAATGGGTCTAAGTCTAAGACTGACAGGGACAGAGGGCTGACTTTGCTCTCTGCAGGAAACCGTATGGCATTATGGGTTCCTCTAGAAATCTGATTGGGAAGAGACATCTGTTGGAATGTTAATGTCAAACCCCAATTTATGCTCAGCCTGTGTGTATGTGTGTGTGTAAATAAACCTTATATCACAGAAATGCCATAAGCCTCCTGTGACATCCTTCTGAGGAAACTGAACCCTGGGTGAGTGCTGGAGCCCCTGAAACTTCTCACCACACCAAAATGGGGTTTACATGTGTAATGCAATTCCATTTTCTACATCAGCTATATCCCATCTGCCTGGAAAAATCCTGTTGGCCTTGTAACCGCTAGGATTGCTTGGCTCTCACAAAGAAGAAATCATCCACATTATGAGCTGTGAGAGCTGACCCTGTCCACATCCGCAAGGCCCAGTGCTGAACCTCTTGAAGGCTGTACATGACAGCGAGCATCCCACATAAAATGCTTCGTCCACATAATACTACTCCACAAGGCAGATACCCAGCAGGTTGCTGTTACCAGGTTGCACCGGGAAAAGGTGGAACTGCACACTTAACATCCGATCTTTCCATTTGCATTACCCGGCCACAGTGCCGCACCATCAGTATAACATTGTCAAAGGAAGTGTAATGCATTAAGCACAAATGCACCAGGATTGAATTATTAACTGACTCACCCCTGCAGTTGTCTGGATAATAATGGCAAAATTCTATAATTGACAGTTCGCTTGTGTGGAAATTCATTTTTAAAGCTTTAAACTGTAGGCACACTTTCCATCTGTAACGTGCAAGAAGCCATGCTTGGTGGATTACACCCTTAACTAGGAAGATAATTACTTTTTTAAAAAACTTCCAGGGCTATAATAACAGCCTTAAACTCTTTGCCAAATTTGTTTTCTAGGGATTTAAGTTGGTGTTCATGAAATCTATGCAAATTGATTAAAGCAAATTCTTTGTCAGCTTAAAGCTTGACTGACTAGAAGACAATGTCTTTGTTACATTGTTTTTAAGTAATATTCTGTTTTTAAAATAGTTTCCCTTAGAAAACATCTTAGCTAAAAATACCCTTTAGTTGTTGGGCAGCACAAATGAGCATACCCTGTGACAGAGGATAGCAGTATGTCTGTTCACCTGCCCCTTCCAATTCCAGTCCCATTTCCCGGAAAATCCCAGCACAATGTTCCAGGTATCCCGTCATCTTCTCCTCCTCCTCATCTCCTTAGCAACTTCCACTATAACCTTGTTCAGATGTATATTGGATGATGACAGGCAACATGTGGTGGAAGATCAGTAACCCCCACCCACCCACCCATCACACCTTCCATATATGTGGCTGCCTGATTACTGTGAAGCTTCCTCTCAAAAAATACAAGTCACCATGCTAATCAGGTGCACAGATCTTCTATATGCTATTTTAGGTGAGTATTAGATAGGTGGGGCACCCATTCCTCCCCCATGTAACTCCTATTACTTCACAGTTGAAACTGAAATGGGCCAGTTGTGGAACGTCATCATATATGGGTTCTTGTATATGCCAGATCAGAGTTGCACTCATTGGTGTGGCATATGCTTTCCTGTGCTGCCTGAGGCAGGAGAGTACATGCACTGCTGCCACGTTGCACCCCCAGCCCCTTCCCACCCCCGCGTTACATCCCCTTCCCACCACTGTGTCCTCCCACCCTCTTCCCCTTGCTGTCACCATGTTGCATCCCCTCCCCTTTCCCATCGCATCCTGCCAACCCTCACTCCCACCCCCTCCCCACCACGTCACACCCCTCCCCCTCCCTTCCTTACCATTATCACGTCGCACAAGCAGAGAGCAGGTGAGCTCTCTGAAGAGCTGTGTCAGCTGGAGGAAGTGGCTGGCGTGGCTCTTCAGAGAGCTGGCGAGGCCGAAATGCCATGCTCTGAGGGGGTCCTTCCTGGACTACAATGCCTGGCTCTGAGGAAGGGCCTCTGTTGACACTGCTCTCCAGAGAGCCCTCCCTCCCTATGGATCCCACGAGAGGGTGGGCGGCTCCTCTGGAGAGCCCCATTCCCCCCCCCCCCGCTGCTGCGGTAACTACCATTTATCTTGAATTGAATATTCTTGTGATATCACTCTACCTGATCAATCACACAGATATGTCACCTGGAATCTATTCTGCTACAAGTGTAAATAACAATAATAACTGTACATTTTATTGTCAATGTAATTAATTCAGAAACAAATATCACTGTAGAAATCCATCGAAGGCTTTATGAGTAATAAACCTTGCAAATATGGTAATGTTATTAACAATGTAAAAGGCAGATTTTTTTATTATTATTCCATAGAGGACTAAATTAGAGAGGATTACATTCAGAATGAAATTAAATACTTTTTTTTATTATTATTTAGCTCATCTAGACATAGATTCATTTAGACCTAGCCGTATAAATAATGAATATGTGACCACTGACATCTTACAGAATCTGTGCATGTTTCCTCAGATGTCAGCTCCATTAAGTAGAATAGGGCTTATGTCCAAGAAAATGTGCATAGGATTACAGCCATTTTTACTTTTGGTTGTTATTTGAAAAAGTAGAAAATTACTAAGGAGAGTGTTGTACTACAAAGTTATCAGCTAAATTCATTATGTAAATCATCATTGTCCTCTGTCATAAATATAGATCGTAATAATGATTTGTAGAAGTGGATATATTTTACATAAATATCACTGTATTATAACTTTACATGAATATTTTCCTCCCACAAGGTTACTTTTTCCAGTCACTTTGTGGAAAGATTCACATGAAATTGATATCAGAATTTTTAAAGAACATCAGATGAAGTTAGCAACCTTAACGTTTCATCCCTAGTTCATATATGTCCCTGTAAAAATGGGGTTGATTATTTCCTTAAGTGGAAAATCCTTCCTAGTAGGGATGTCAGAGAAATTCTCTCAAAAGTGAAATGGGCTCGAAAACAGTCACTTTCGGTTCGCCGAACCCTTTCCCGAGACGAGGCGCCCAGGTCTACCCGAACGCGAGCTCACGCGACCCTTTTTTTTTTTTAATCTGCCGAAAGTTTTACGAAGGTATTTACGAAGGCAACTTCGCAAATTAGGACGAAAGATGGCGAAAGGGATTTCACGAAACTATTTAATAAACATGCAGTTTCCTTTCCTGCTACGACGCGGCTTTCTTTTGCTGGGAGGGACGGGGTCACGAAGTGCATGTAGCCTGCCTGCCCTGAGGCTGAGCTGCATAGCCTCATCTTTTGTTTTATACTTTTATTGTATGTGTGAGGTCAGGTTCAGGTCAGGTGAGGTCACCTGAGCGAGATCCCTCCAGGCCACCACCCCCCCACCCCACCAGGAAGATAATTGAGGGGAGGGAACTCATCGACCATTCATCCCCGGATTCCCGCCTTTAGTTCACAACAGGACGGCGGTCGTGCAGCAGCCTCACTTGCTCCAAGCTAGACTCCAGAGTCCAGAGACAGACTAGAACAGGCGCCGCTGCTGCTCCGTCCCAGCTGCTGCAATTTTCTTTCTCTGTATCCCTGTGTTCTACGGCACTGCAGTTCAACCTTTTTTCTTTTTTCTTTATTACAGTGAAGGTATGTTTACTTTACCTGAATGTGCCCTTATGCTTAGTGATTTTGGGGTGAGATGGAGGAGCAGGGGGAACCCATGTGCCTGCCTGCCTATGCAATTCTTTCTGGGGAGGGGGGAGCTGCAAGGCCTCCATCCATCCCCCATCCTCCTGGGCTTCCCAGGATTCACCCATGTGCCTGCCTGCCTATGCAATTCTTTCTGGGGAGGGGGGAGGGGGAAGGGGGAGGGGGAAGCTGCAAGGCCTCCATCCATCCCCCATCCTCCTGGGCTTCCCAGGATTCACCCATGTGCCTGCCTGCCTATGCAATTCTTTCTGGGGAGGGGGGAAGGCCTCCTGCAAGGACTCCATCCCCCATCCTCCTGGGCTTCCCAGGATTCACCCATGTGCCTGCCTGCCTATGCAATTCTTTCTGGGGAGGGGGAAGGGGGAGGGGGGAGCTGCAAGGCCTCCATCCATCCCCCATCCTCCTGGGCTTCCCAGGATTCACCCATGTGCCTGCCTGCCTATGCAATTCTTTCTGGGGAGGGGGGAGGGGGAAGGGGGAGGGGGGAGCTGCAAGGCCTCCATCCATCCCCCATCCTCCTGGGCTTCCCAGGATTCACCCATGTGCCTGCCTGCCTATGCAATTCTTTCTGGGGAGGGGGGAAGGCCTCCTGCAAGGACTCCATCCCCCATCCTCCTGGGCTTCCCAGGATTCACCCATGTGCCTGCCTGCCTATGCAATTCTTTCTGGGGAGGGGGAAGGGGGAGGGGGGAGCTGCAAGGCCTCCATCCATCCCCCATCCTCCTGGGCTTCCCAGGATTCACCCATGTGCCTGCCTGCCTATGCAATTCTTTCTGGGGAGGGGGGAAGGCCTCCTGCAAGGCCTCCATCCATCCCCCATCCTCCTGGGCTTCCCAGGATTCACCCATGTGCCTGCCTGCCTATGCAATTCTTTCTGGGGAGGGGGAAGGGGGAGGGGGGAGGGGGGAGCTGCAAGGCCTCCATCCATCCCCCATCCTCCTGGGCTTCCCAGGATTCACCCATGTGCCTGCCTGCCTATGCAATTCTTTCTGGGGAGGGGGGAGGGGGAAGGGGGAGGGGGGAGCTGCAAGGCCTCCATCCATCCCCCATCCTCCTGGGCTTCCCAGGATTCACCCATGTGCCTGCCTGCCTATGCAATTCTTTCTGGGGAGGGGGGAAGGCCTCCTGCAAGGACTCCATCCCCCATCCTCCTGGGCTTCCCAGGATTCACCCATGTGCCTGCCTGCCTATGCAATTCTTTCTGGGGAGGGGGAAGGGGGAGGGGGGAGCTGCAAGGCCTCCATCCATCCCCCATCCTCCTGGGCTTCCCAGGATTCATCCATGTGCCTGCCTGCCTATGCAATTCTTTCTCGGGAGGGGGGAGGGGGAAGCTGCAAGGCCTCCATCCATCCCCCATCCTCCTGGGCTTCCCAGGATTCACCCATGTGCCTGCCTGCCTATGCAATTCTTTCTGGGGAGGGGGGAGGGGGGAGGGGGAAGCTGCAAGGCCTCCATCCATCCCCCATCCTCCTGGGCTTCCCAGGATTCACCCATGTGCCTGCCTGCCTATGCAATTCTTTCTGGGGAGGGGGGAGGGGGAAGCTGCAAGGCCTCCATCCATCCCCCATCCTCCTGGGCTTCCCAGGATTCACCCATGTGCCTGCCTGCCTATGCAATTCTTTCTGGGGAGGGGGGAGGGGGAATGGGGGGGAGGGGGGAGCTGGAAGGCCTCCATCCATCCCCCATCCTCCTGGGCTTCCCAGGATTCACCCATGTGCCTGCCTGCCTATGCAATTCTTTCTGGGGAGGGGGAAGGGGGAGGGGGGAGCTGGAAGGCCTCCATCCATCCCCCATCCTCCTGGGCTTCCCAGGATTCACCGATGTGCCTGCCTGCCTATGCAATTCTTCTGGGGAGAAGAAGGGGAGGGGGAGGGGGGAGGGGGAAGGGGGGAGCTGGAAGGCCTCCATCCATCCCCCATCCTCCTGGGCATGGATGGGCCACATCCTCCATCCTGGGCTTTTCAGCCTAGTCTGCTGTACAATATGCCCCTGTTTAGTTAGCACTGAATGGCTGGATTGGAGGGTAACTACTTCTACACTGTACTATATCTGCGATTAGGCTGTTCACATGATTTCAGCTTTGCCACATGCATTTATGTCTCCTTCTGCCCAGAGACATGAACATGGAGAAAAGAGGAACCCGTGGTCAATCTGGCACTCAGAAGAGGCGTGGGCGCCCGGCAAGAACATACACCGCTGAGGTTGCATTTCAGCAGTATTTTAATAATGAGATGGAAGTGGAGGAAGCCCAAGGTGTGACCAGCAGCGACAGCGGCCCCAGCCCACCCCGCACCCGTAAGCAGCGCACACCGCCAATTTCCGCTACAGAAAGTGACACAGGCACAACCGGCCACAACTCCAGAGGAAGAGGAAGAAAGTCCTTGGATGGTGAGCGGAAGGGCAGTGTCTCCAAACCCAAAGCGGATGAAAATGTCCCCAAGGAGACTCTGCAGCGGCGGGATGAAAGTCAAGATATCTACCTCATTCCAAAGGATGAATCTGGTAAGACTCTGTCACCACAGGTGCTTGTGAATATCTGGATACAAACAAATGTCTTTGAATATTTGAATAGTCCCTACATTAGCCTTCTGCAACCTGCAGCCTTCCAGATGTTTTGGGCTACAACTCCCATCATTATTGACCATTGGTCATGCCGGCTTGGCCTGATGGGATTTGAAGTCCAAAACCTTTGGAGGGGAGCATTTGGGGAAGGGATCTTCTTCTTCAACACAACAAAACATACACAACTGTTTTACATTCATCCATATTCATTGCTGTGAACATATTTCATATTATTTAAATGTTACATGGTGCTCCAGTACGAAAGAAAACCCCAAGTCTTTAAAAGAACTGCAATACTTTCTCAAACAATACACCTTTTCGGTGGGAAAACACTTCAGTGTTTTGTGCTCGCTTGTTTCCAAAGCCATTCATCATAGTTTGCTGTCTTTTTTGGGCTTGATCTCTTTTAACTAGAGCTGCGATGTGAATTGATTAAGCAATTTCATTTCTGAGGATGGTTTTTAAAATGTTGCAGAAATCTTGAGTCAGAGACTTATTTAGTCCCTTTAGTCTGACCCCCGATATGGCTACTACAAAAAGAGGGCCTGACTAATCAGGCACTGCTCCTGGGGGACCACAAATGCACCCTTGAAAAAGGCAGTGGGATTCGCCAAGTATGTGCTCAGGTCAGGACCAGCCCTATCGTTAGGGAGCCTTGCAGCTCCTCAGCCAGCTTGTTGTCCTCTGGTGTGGTGGAAGAGGCTTTCCCATTGTCACTGTTCAAGTAAGAGATTCAGCTATCGCCCTATGTAGGATGGAGGGGTGCCATTTTACCCTTTGCCTCAGGAAGCAAAACGCGTTGGGCCAGCCCTGTGGGGGATGAGTCCCACACAATGGTATAATAGAGCTGATGAAAGGAGTGGACCTTGCAAGGGAGCCACATATCTCCTCCCCCATGTTTTTCATGTTTTCACCATTGAGGACACATTTAGATAACTCTCGTTGAGTTTCCCAGTCTGTACAGTACCTTTTTTTTGCACCTAATGTGTTTTCTCAGTGCTCAGTAGTGCAGGAGTAGCTTACAACTGCACCTTGTGTCATGTGGATTGATTGCGAGTCCTCCAAGCTATGTTTCATAGATTGCTACAACAACACAGTTTTATTTCCTTGGCTATTACTCATGTGTAAAAGTCACATTTCTCATGAAACTCTGCTTCTATGTATTTTGAATCTTTACAGAGACGCCCACAACCGTCCTCCCTGCATCCGACAGCAGAAGTGGGACAGGTGAACCAGGTCCACAGCTGCCTGCTGATGATCACCTCGTGGGCGGCGGCTCAGGTGATTTTGAAAAAATGCTGGAGGACTTAGCGTCATCAGTGATCCGGACAGCGAAGATGATGAGGAGCTCTTCTATATCAATGATGTCCCTGCTGAGACTGGGTCTGACTCTGTTCTCCACTTCCAGCCTTCTGCGTTCTGCGGGACCAATCCCAAACCTCAGGAACAAACGTCCCCTGCCAAGCACTGGTCAGCACCATCAACAACACCATCCACAGATGAGTGGGAACATGCAGCTCCAGCTGCCACCTCATCTGGAACCGAAGGCCCCATTCCCCAAAGAAGAAATGGTGGTGGCAGGGTGAGCTCCTATGTGTGGCGCTTCTTCAAATGTGCAGAGAACGACCGCTATGTCGTGATGTGCGATATTTGTCGAAGCCGTGTGCGGCTAGGAAAAGAAGGGGGCTGTCCACGAGTGGGCACGTCTGCCATGAGGCGACACATGGAGGTGCATCATCCGCTTCTTGTGCCCAAAGATAGCGACGGGAAGCCACAACCATCCAAAAAGAACAGTACCGCCTTTGCCTCATCTTCCAAAGACCTCACGCAAAGTGGTCTGGGTGGGAAGGGCACAGAAGGCAGCTTTGCTAAGAGGCAGGTCTAACTGGAGAAATGCCTTGCGCTGACACAGAAATTACCCTCTGACAGCGCCCAGGCACGACAGTGGAATCACCTCCTGACAGTGGCCATTGCAGCACGTATGCTTCCCTTCTCCCTGGTGGAAGATGAAGACTTTTTGGCCTTCATTAAAAGCATCTGCCCTCGGTGGGATGTCCCCTCTCGTCACTACATTAGTGGCGTAGCCATTCCAGCCCTGGCTTCTGCAATCAGACGGGTGATCCAACAGGATTTGAAATGTGCAGTTGGAGGAAGTGTACATTTAATGAGTGACACATGGACAAGTAACCAAACAAAGTCTTATCTGTGTGTCACTGCGCACTGGGTATCCATCAGTGCGAGCAGCCGACTGAGTCGTAGAACAGCGACATTGTCCCTCACAATGCTCTCTGGGACACACACAGCGGAAAACATCAGCAGCAGCATCAGTGGTGTTGTTCAGTCCTGGTTGGCCCCCTTAAATCTTACAGTGGGCTGTGTAGCAACAGACAATGCCTCAAACTACCTAAAAGCAGCCCGCATTGCACGGCTAAACCACGTTCCGTGCGTTGCGCACTGCTTGAACCTTGTGGTGCGTTCTGGATTGAGCAACGCCTCCCCAAACATTGGCAAGCTCCTTAAGGTGGCCCAATCCATTTGCACCCACTTCAGGCAGTCCTGCTCAGCAATGGAGGCAATCGGCGCCATCCAACGTAGCCGTGGCCTTCCAGAACACAAATTCATTTTGGATGTGTCCACACGCTGGAACAGCACATTGCATATGCTTCAGAGACTCTGTGAGCAGAGACCAGCTATAAATGACTACATCACTGAGAAGCAACACCACTCCAAATTTTTTGTCACACCACATCAGTGGCTCTGGATGCAAGACCTGGTGGACATTTTAAAAATTTTTGATGAATGCACAGCGGTACTGAGTGCAGACTATGCCACACTGGGCCATGTGCTACCTGTGCTAAGGATCATAGAGGGGGTGCTGAGAAAACGCCATTCTGAGATTTGTGAGTGCACCAGTGCTGGAGGCAGGGAATTATTCCCCAATCCTGCAGTTAGGCTTGCAGAATTCCTTCTGCAGGAGCTGGGCACCAACAAACACATAACTTCAATCAGGGGGGACATGAAATACGTTGCTGCTGCATTCCTTGAACCATGGTTCAGGGATAGCTCAACAAGTGCGGAGCCTACAAACAACAACCCTGAGTTCCAAAGTTTAAAAAAATATTTGACTGAGAAAGTCATGGAGTGCTTCCAGAGAGATGGGCTGGATGAGAAGGAGCTGGGTGAGGCTAGTAGGACCACTACCTCCCCTGAAGACAATATCTGCAGCAGTAGCACCATCACCAGCAGGAGGGGCGATGATGACGCCACAGCAGCTGCACCACCAACAGAGTCAGACACAGGGGCATCTTGTCTCAAGTTCAGCTTGTACTCCTCAATGGCAGTGGAGCTTGGTGTAAGTGGGCGCAGGCGGGGGGAATGTGCCAAAGCAGCCAGGAAAGCATCAGCCTATGATGTGCTTGTCCGGGAACTTGAAGGTTATTCAAGAGAGAGTTTCTCGGGAACACAGATCAGCCCAGAGAGTGATCCTCTTCTATACTGGGATACAAAACGTGGCGTTTGGCCACATCTGAGCAAAGTCGCCATTTGGCATCTATCTTGCCCTCCCTCAAGTGTGGCCTCTGAAAGGCTTTTCTCCACCACAGGCAACATTGTCACCGCCCACCGAAGCAGACTCATGCCACAACATGTCTCCACCCTCGCCTTCATACGCTCCAACAGGGGATGGATTCCCAAGGAGCACCTCCTCCCAGCTGTCAGCAGCAGAGTAGAGCAGTCATCAAGTGATGAGGAGGAACCCTGGGATGATGACACTGCTGCTAGTGTGAGCCAGAGTTCTGAGGGACAATGAGGCAGAATGATACAACTTGTGAGTGGTCACACGGAGGTGTCCCTCAGAACTTTGTCCAAACCTGCAGTCCCTGTCTGGCCTGGGCAGAGCCCAAAGCACTGGCGATATGTGGCGGAGCTTAATAATACCTCACATGCAGAATCCAGTTGCGCTACCCGACTGTGTGTGGCGGACTATGCAACAGCGTACATCGCTACTACACACACACACACACACAGAGTTCTCTATGCGGATGTACTCCGCTATCGACTGTATATGTGTATCTTTACCCCTCTGAATGTTAGTATGATTCTGATTCCCCAAATGTATGTATAGTTCTATTTCTCTTGATGTTGATGTATGCTTTTAATTCATTTAAAATTCTTTCATAAATCACGGAATTGCTTTCAAAGACCTTGTTGTGGTCTCTCCCTGGACTCCCTCAGCTTTTGGGTTTTCCTAAGGACCGAGAGCTCTATGTGAAAAGATCCCTCTGGTATGCGTCCAGTTTACATGTATGTGATATGCACCTACACGTAAAACAAAGCATACTTCATAGAATCGTTGAGCCACAGAACCATGGGGTTGGAAGGGGCCTACAAAGCCATTGAGTCCAACCCCCTGCTCAAATTAAGGTGTCCAAGTCAGAGCATCCCTGGCAGATGGCTGTCCAGCCTCGTCTTGAATGCACTCATTCATAACATGAGGGATGTGGACTGTCCATCTCCCTATGAGGGAAGCTGTTCTTGTTTGGCTGGGATTCTGGGGAGGCATTCTTGTTGCGGTTAACAGTAAGCAAACACAGAGATCATTGTGTACAATGATCTAGATTTAAGAAATTATATCTGTGGACTTGAACCAAGGAATTGTAACCTATTTTTTAGAAAGAACTTTATATACAAACAGAACAGATCAAGACAAAACACAGAAACAATTCAACAATTCAAAAACAATGTTGGGCTGGCTGGCTGTGGCTGCAGGCCTCAGCTCGTAGGAGGAGGATGGCTTTCCCGCTCCAGGGCCTCCACCCTCCTTCGAAGGTCGTCACCTGTGTGTAGAAAGAAAGAGAAGAATAAAGCACAATGGTAATATGCATCTTGCAGGCAGAGGTGTTAGCTCAGGTCAGGTGCCATTCTGTAGTACTACTTACAGGTCCTCCTGAGCATCCGGACATCTCTTATCAGACGCGTCAGGATCACAAGAGGAGGGGCTTCATCTGTGGAAGAAGGGTGGGCTTCCTCCACAGATGCTGCTCCTCTTGCTGCTGGCTCTTCCTCTTCCTCCTCCTCCTCCTCTGTCCTGTCCCTCTCCGCGGCCCTCAGTGCCTCCTCCACCAGCAAGGCACGATGCGCAGCTGTGGGATGTCACAGTAACAGAATGAATGCCTTTATATATGTGGTGAGTGAACAAAACCACAGTCACTGATCTGTCTATCACCATCCCCACTACCATAAGGACCACTGATTCTGTCCTCCCACCACAAGGTCTAATGATGAGGGGATAATTAGGGAGGCAGATTATACAGTACTGACAGTTTTGGTGTGATGGGGACTGTTGGACTTCTGTAAACATGCACAGGATTGCACTTCTAGTCACCCCACTTCTACATTTGCAATGCCATGGTATCTGTTCATTCTAGTGATGCATTGCATAAATGCCACCTTTTTTCCTAACGCAAGGAACCCAAGGCGGCTCACATTAGCCTCTTCCTCTCCATTTAATGCTCACAACAACAACACTGAGGTAGGCTGGGGCTTTCTGACTGGGCCAAAGTCACCCAGCGAGCTTCCATGGCTGAGTGGACTATACCCAGATCTCCAAGCTCTCAGATGAACACTTGCTCATGAGTTGACTGGAGTGCCAATGTCTTGGTAGAAAGTGGGGTGGGTGGGGTGCAAAAATTCAGCAATCACTACATGAAGAAGGAAGACGACACCGAGAGGCTGGCCCTGTTGCTGCTGGGCTAGTGCCAGTCCCCCTGTGTGCACTGCAGAGACCAGCAGCAGCAGCATTTCCCTGGAAATGGACAGTGTGTCAGTGTGTAATATGAGTTGTAGTAGCCAGGCCCGCATAATCCTATGCATGTGGTTGTACAGGGAAAAACAACGCAGTTCCCAGCATCCCTTCTTCAACCAGCCAAAGTGGCTGGAAGATGATGGGACCTTTTTCTGTCCGAGTTCAGCAAGCATAGGATTGCAGGCTAAAAATGTCAGGATTTGTTTGTTTCTCCAAGAGAGAGCACAAAGAGATAGCTTCATTTTCGGTACACATCCTTGTCTTCATATTTAGTTGAGCTTGATGATGGGATAACTATAACTTACCAGGCATATACCTCTGCAAAAATGTGGGCCGGCCTGCTTGGACCCACACTCTGCGGATGCGCCAGTAGTAGGCGGGGGGGTTGGACAGCGGTGCCCTCCGCTCGGCAGCAGCAATCCCCTCTCTGACAAAGGACTGCTTGAGCGCCTTCCATTTTGACCTCAGTTGTCCAACTGTGCGATAGTGGCCCGCTCGCTCCATGCTCCTCTTTATCTGGGCCCAATAAAGTTCATTGCGGCAGGAGGAGCTGCCAAACAGCACTGCCACCGCCTCGCTGCGCTTAATGTTGCTGAGGAGGGCCTTGGTCTCCTCATGGTCCCACCTCCTGCCACGCACTGGTGCAGCCATTTTGCAATTTGCACACAAACACACACACCAAGACAGCCACGTGCACAACCACCACTTAACTACACACACACAGACCAAACCATACAAAAACACCACAATGCACAACTACACACACAGACCAGACAAAACCACAACAATGAACAAACAACAGAGGAAATCCAATAATAAGCAAGCACCACCACTAACACAACACCACCACCACACCACAGAACTCCACCCACAAATCCCCACGCAGACGCAAGCGCAAATACAGACGACATTCAGGAAGTTAGCAGGAAGTTGACGACAGATTTTGCGGAAGTGGAGCTGCAGCCCCGTTTTTTTTTATTGTGACTGTGTGAGGCGGTTAGGTTAACAACAAGAGCAGTAAACGCGAGGATCATTAAGCACAAATACACAGAAATTAATAAAATCACAGTCCCTGTCCCTGTCCGAGAAAACAAGACAGCGGGGGAGCGCACAGAAGGCGGGAAAGTGGGAAACATATTTCGGGCAGCAACGAAAAATACGTAAATAATTACGAGAATAGTGGAAAAGTTCTGGCCAAGGCAATCCACCTTCCGAGAGTACGGCAGAAGCAACGGGGGGATTCCCCCCTACGGAGGAAATCACAACATAATATTTACAATATTTTACAATAACGTTGTCCTTATTTTCGCCGTGGTCTCCGTAAAGATTTACGGAGACTACGGGGGTCAAATAAGGACAACGCAAATAAAGTGGTCCTTATTTTCGCCGTAGTCTACGTAAACATTTACGGAGACTACAGCAACTAAATAAGGAACGCGAATGGCGGCTCCCTATGGGGGCCGCCATTCGCGTACGCGCTTTTTTTTTTTTTTAAGTCACCCGTGATAGGCTACGTGACGATTCACGTAGCCTATCACGGCTGACTTTCCAGATCTAGCCATGATAGGCTACGTGAATCGTCACGTAGCCTATCAGGGGGCGTTTTTTTGTTTTTGTTTTTTACTTTCGCGTTCGCGGCTGGGCGAGGCGGCAAGCCTCCTCCCTGGCCTGAATTTCGGCCGGGCAAGGCGGGAAGCCTCCCCCCCCGGCCTGAACTTCGGGGGGAGAACCGAAGCGCCTCCCCCACATCACGAAGCAAACTTCGAGAACAGGTAAGGGACTTTCGTCCATCCCTACTTCCTAGTCATGAAGGTAATTATGCACGTAGGGCCCAATTCACATTGTATGTCCTACACACAGTTGGGAAACACACACATATATACACACACACACACACACACACACACGAGCCCAGATCTCATCCTATACCACATTTTATGTGTGAACTGGCCCTTAATCTTACTGAATGTTGAACAATACATGTTGGTCTTCTAATGATCCAGATTTTGTGGATTTCATTGCCTGGAGCCCTCCAACATCTGCAAGATTGTGTTAAGTATGTCCCCAAAGTGTACAAACTCTACCTTATCTGTGAGTGGCCTGTCTGTTTCACTGTCAAACTGATAGAGCACCATGTTTGGTATTAGAAGAATGATCTTTACAAAGCTATTTCCACATATACATTGTCATTCTATTTAGTGGCTCCCATACAAAGTAAGGTTCCTTAGACAGGGAATTAGCTTACTTGAACCCCTAACAACAAAAGATGTTACAAAGTTGCTATTGCTAACAGAACAGCAGGAGCCAGGGAAATACACCACAATATTTTGTTGAAGATCTTCAGTTATATACAGCAGCAACTTAGCACCCATAGTGATAAAAAAAAGTGTTTGTACTCATACACCAATATGAGATTGTTCTGTCTGGAAACCAAGTGTTCTTAACATCAACAACTTAAATTATATTTGGTGTCAATGGTGACATCTTGTAGCATTTCTTATTTCAAGGATGAATGGAGAGAATATCTCACTAGTTGTCAATCATATTAGATAACTGACTAAACACTCTTTTCTCCAATTTGTTCCTTTCCTTTCCTTCTCATATCAGCTTGCCAAATGGAATGAAGTGATACCCAAATAGATCAAAAACACCCATGCCTAATAATCTGATGTTGAACAGTTCTAATGCTACTCTCATACACATATTTTGGCATTGTCTCCTGTTTATTTTTCAAAAGAACTAATTAAATGTTCTGGTATGAGTTGGAGGAGCTTTACAACTACAACTCAGACATTAGCCCTATGCAGACATTCACCTGCACACATGTAGGGCTAAAGTGGGGAAGGGAACATGGGGGCATGTGTAAGCCCTGCCTTCCCACATCCCCACATGCCCGGCTGCCATTGAGATCTTTGCAGGTTGAATACGAAGGTCTGATGAGGGCTTTGTTGTTGTTGTTGTTATCATTTTTTATTGAGAGTTTCAACAAAACAAAACAAACAAAAAATGAAAACAAACAAACAAAAATTGCAAGTGCAACTACATGTTCTAAAGGCCTCAGTTTCAAATATTAGAACATTCCAAAAAAAAGAGGAAAAATGAATAGATTACACATAAACTTCAGTAAAAGCAGACCAAATATAGGTCCATTTGCGAATGGTGCCTAAATACCACTCTTTCGAATGTTGCAAGTGTTGTTAGGTCTTTAATCCATTGCATCATAAGCAGTGACTGCATAAAGCACACTGCCGGAGTCCTTGGCATGTAGAGGAAGGGTGGCTCACGTGGCTCAGCAGCCGAGCAGGGCAAGCAGGGAGGGTTGCTGAGTGGGTCCGGCTCGCGTGAGCAGCGGGGTGGGCCCCTGGATGGAGATGGGTCTGTCCATCTCTACTGATACATTTATGGACCTCTGGTTACAACTTATTCAGCAAAAACTTTGGTTTGGCTGTATTGGATGCCACAACATCTCTTTAATAAAGGTTTTTCTAACTTGGCTAATTTTTGGAGATGTCATCCAGTTAATGCTTCTTCTATTCATATATTCTGGAAATGCTCAATAGTTGCCTCATTTTGGGAGGAAGTTATCATATGGATAAACTTTGTATTGGAAAGCTCTTTAACATTTACTGATGTACATGCTGTCTTAAATTATTTTCCTGCTTCTTGGATTGTAATACATGGTCAGTGTAAATGGATTGTTTGTGCCCTCTTGACTGCTAAAAGACTGATACTATAATACTGGAAGGATAAAAGCTCACCTGCACCTAGCACACAAGCCAGTGGGCCAAACTGCCTGGACTTTGGTGAGTGGGATGCCCTCGATGGGGGCTGGGAGGGGCCAAGGTTTCATGCACGTCTGTGGACACAGGGAGAAGTTATAGCTCTTTGCTTTGGGAGTTTTGGTGGAAAACTTCATATTTCACCTCCACCTAGCACACAACCCAGTGGGCCAAACTGCCTGGACTTTGGCAAGTGGGATGCCCTTGAGGGGGGCTAGCTTATTACGTGAAAAACCACAGACACAAATGGCATAGCAGACACCATTTGCAGCCGTAAAGCCATTAGTTTAAGCTAAATGTAGCCATTTATGGCTGCATTTAGCTACGTCTAAGGTCTAAGAGCTTTATGGTCGCAAATGGCATAGTGGATGCCATTTGTGTCTGGAGTCAGCCTCAGCCAGCGATATGGCACACCAATGGTGGCCGTACCCCTGGCGCTCCAGAGCCAGGAGGCAGCTCCTCAGAATTGCCGCAGAGCGGAGCCGGCCAGAGAGGATTCTGGGGGGAGGGACAGATCACCTCTCCCCAAGGGCGGATTCCCCAGTGGAGAAGCAGGTAGGTAATCAGCCCATCCCTACTCCAGACAGGAAGATTCCAAAACTGGCCATGGTGGAAAATAAAGTCTAAGTGGAGAAGACCAAAATTTAGTACAGGTCAGCTGACAAGCCTGATGATATGTAGCGAGATCCAGAAAGCTACACACACCATTTTTAATTGGAAGTTGTATCCTTTTCAAAGATATTCTTGGTGGAAAGGACACACACACACACACCTCCCCCCCCCCCACAAAACAAAGCATTAAGCTTTTGGAAATATTTGCTAGGTGTAAGAAAGGGTATCCCATATATAACATAAACAATTTGGGGTATAGTATTCATCTTGAGTGTATTAACCTTACTGCATAAACTCAGCTTTAAAGATGTGTGTGTGTATTAAAAAAAAAAGTAAAGGTGTCCCCAGCCAGTCGTGTCCAACTCTAGGGTGTGGTGCTCATCTCAATTTCTAAGCCGAAGAGCCAGCGCTGTTGTAAGATGTTTCCGTGGTCATGTGGCCGGCATGACTGAACACTGAGGTGCACGAAACACTGTTACCTTTCCCGCCGAAGCGGTACCTATTTATCTACTTGCAATTTCTTGCTTTCGAACTGCTAGGTAGGGATGTACGAAAGTCACTTACCTTTTTGCAGGGGTGCTTCGCGGTGGGGGGGAGGCGCTTCGCTTCTTCCCCCGAAGTTCAGGCGAGGGGGGGAGGCATCCCGCCTCGCCCGGCCGAAATTCAGGCTGGGGGGGAGGCGCCCCGCCTCGCCCGGCCGAAATTCAGGCCGGGGAGAAGCACCCCGTCTCCCTGGCCGCGAAACAAAAAGTAAAAAAACAAAAAACAAAACCGTGATAGACTACGTAACTATTAACGTAGCCTATCACGGCTAGATTTCCAAAGTCAGCCGTGATAGGCTACGTAAATTGTTACGTAGCCTATCACGGGTGACTTTGAAAAAAAAAAAAGCACGTATGCAAATGGCGGCGCCCTATGGGTGCCGCCATTTGCGTTCCTTATTTGGTCCCGGTAGTCTACGTAAATATCTTTACATAGACTACCGGGACCAAATAAGGAACGCAAATGGCGGCGCCCATGGGGCACCGCCATTTGCGTACGTGCTTTTTTTTTTTTCAAAGTCACCTGTGATAGGCTACGTAACGATTTACGTAGCCTATCACGGCTGACTTTGGAAATCTAGCCGTGATAGGCTACGTTAATCGTTACGTAGCCTATCACAGTTTTTTTTTTTTTTTTACACTTTACTTTCTAATGGCGGCGGCGGCAGCCGGTCGGAAGACCGGCTGCCGCCCCCGCCCCCGCCGAAAGGCCAACGAACCGCCACTGGGACCCGCCGCCGGGAGGGACATTAGCCAAAGGTTAAGTCCCATCCCGGGGGGGTGGCGGGGGGGGTGGCAGAGAATTTCACTGCTTATTTCGGGGGGCCGAATGCATTGGCGCTCGGCCCCCCGAAGATTCGGGGAGAAATTCTCCGCCATCCCCACTGCTAGGTTGGCAGGAGCTGGGACTGAAGATGGGAGCTCACTCCATCACGCAGCACTCGGGTCTCGAACTGCTCTCCTGCCGACCTTCCGGTCTGCAGTTCAGCATCTTAACCACTAAGCCACCGCGGCCCCATGTGTGTGTGTGTGTGTGTGTGTGTGTGTATGTGTGTATATATATATATCTTGTGAAATATCATTAATCAACTTGTTTAAATTTAACTTGATAATTTGAGATATGTTTCTAGGGATAATTATTCCCAAATAAATAATGAAATCTGGGCACCATCAAAATTGCCAATTAACTAATACACTAGAGTATTAGTGTATCTCTAACTAGGGGTGCACGAAAGTCACTTACCTGGTCTCGCAGCTTTTCGCGGTGGGGGAGAGGCGCTTCACTGCTCCCCCCACGAAGTTCAGGCTGGGGCGGGAGGCTTCCCGCCTCGCCCGGCCGAAATTCAGGCTGGGGGGGAGGCTTCCCGCCTCGCCCGGCCGAAATTCAGGCCGGGGGGGAGGCTTCGCAAATAGCGTTGCCCTTATTTTCGCCGTAGTCTACGTAATCTTTACGTAGACTACAGCGACCAAATAAGGAATGCGAATGGCGGCTCCCTATGGGGGCTGCCATTATCCGTACGCGCTTTTTTTTTTTTAAAGTCACCCGTGATAGGCTACGTGACAATTTACGTAGCCTATCACGGCTGACTTTGCAAATCTAGCCGTGATAGGCTACATTAATCGTCACGTAGCCTATCACGGGGGAATTTTTTTTCTTTTCTTTTCTTGGAATGGCGGCGGCGGCAGCTGGTCAAAAGACCAGCTGCCGCTCCCGCCCCGGACGAAGACCCGCCGAACCGCCGGCCAGACCCGCCGCCGGGAGGGACATTCGCCAAAGGTAAGTCCCGTCCTGGGGCGGGTGCGGGGGGTGGGGGGAGGTGCGGAGAATTTCTCCCCAAAACATGTTCGGGGGGCCGAACACGTTGGCGCTCGGCCCCCCGAAGTTTTGGGGAGAAATTCTCCGCCATCCCTATCTCTAACTGGCATTATTTCCAACCTTAACGAATTAATTGAATAGCTTGACAAATCACCAAAAGTTAAGGATGGCTGGAACCCCATGTGTCCACCCTGAACTTTGCCTGCCAAACCCCTGCTATTTAACTGACCTAGTGAGCAGTGCGGGATGAGCCAATGGGGCTGTGGGGGAGGGCTCAGCAGCGGCACGGGGCATCTGTTTGTTGAACTTCCGTCCCAGTCTCTTTTCGAGTCCCATTTTAGGACAAGAGGGAGACTCTGTATTTTTTGTAGATCTACTGCAGTGAACAATGGTGGCAATGAAGGGCCATTTCAATCATATTAAAGGCCTCTAATATGGCTGCAATGACCCTTTATGGCCACCATTGTGAGCTGCGATAAGTCCTGACCTCTCACGCAGTGCAGGGTGGTGGTGATTGTTGAGCCAGGTTCAGGGGCATAGATGGGGGGCGGGATTTGGCGGGTTCCCAGACCCAGTCGGACACCCGTGTCATCTCTACCAAAAGTATTGATCAGTGTCTTCAAAGCTGGAACCGACAACTGGGTTTTCAAAACAACAGATCATCAGCATAAAGGATAGGTCTGATGTGGGCTTTCTAAGCACATTCGGCTAAACACATTTACTAAACTCCCATGATCAGGAACCCTCACTTATCAAAGTTTCCCATCATAGGAGCTTATAAGCGTGCCTTGTTCAGCTGAATGCACTTACAAATCCCTTTTAAGACCTTGACACTCAACACAGGAAGACCTTTAAGTAGGCTGACCATATTTCCTTGAGCCAAAAACGGGATATTGGGATGACAAAAACGGGACAGGGTTATGTAATGTCCCACTGGAGAGTTCCACTGTAATAAAAAAAAATAGCTAACAGCATGTTGAACCAAAATATGAGTCTGAAAAGTCCGAATCAAACTGAATGTAGGGCAGAAAGAATCTCTATGGGTGGAATGATGGTAGAAATTAGGGATGTACGAATTGTGCTCATACCGTCCCGCTTGACTTTTGCAGTTGGCATCCTCTGTCCCGTCCCGCTGTCCGCAAACCCCCGAAATACTGTGGGTTTTTTTCCCGCCTCGAAAGTTACGTAAATAAAATTGCAGCAAACGTTGAAAAATTCTCCGCGCCCAACAGCCGCCCGTCCCGTTCCGCCATTCTGCGAAAGACTATATTTACGTAGTTTCCAGCGGCCGGAATTGACCCTATGTAACTTCCGCCACATTCTCCCTTGTTGTGATTGCTTACGTATTTCCTCCCTAGGGGGGAATCCCCCCGTAGCTTCCGCCGCACTCTCGCCATTGTTGGGATTGCCTTGGCCAGAACTTTCCCACTATTTCCGTAATTATATATGTATTTTTTTTTCGTTGCTGCCCGAAATATTTCCCTCCCTCTGTGCGCTCCCCCACTGTCTTGTTTTCTAGGACAGGGACAGGGACTGTGATTTTATTAATTTCTGTGTATTTGTGCTTGATGATCCTCGTGTTTACTGGTCTTGTTAACCTAACCGCCTCACTGTTGCAGAACTCAGAGTCAGAGAGACCACGGAGTGAAGGAAAAAGAATTTCTTTATTTAACGCACGGGCTTAAGGCTGGAATCATTTCCAAAGAGCCAAAAGCCCCAATTTACATCAGCACATTGTTTTTATAGATATTGTGACACATAGGAAAAGGCTCCTCCTCTCCCTCCCGTGTGGGGTTGCAGTCCTCAACATTTCTTCTCCTAGCACCATTGTTTATAATACAAGAAATGGGTTATAGGGTAGCCATGATAAGGAGAGAACAGAAGAGAACAGCAGAGAACAAGATATACAATTGTATGACCTTTGACAAGATAAGGAATTCCTGTGTCTCGTCAGCTTACAACAATATATTCAAGGGAGAAAGAGCTCAGCAAGACCATGAAGCATGAGACTGCATGAGGCTACTTAGTCTGACCCCCGATATGGCTGCTACAATAAAAAAAACGGGGCTGCAGCTCCGCTTCCGCAAAATCTGTCATCAACTTCCTGCTAACTTCCTGAATGTCGTCTGCATTTGCGCTTGCATCTGCGTGGTGATTTGTGGGTGGAGTTATGTTGTGTGGTGGTGGTGGTGTGTTAGTGGTGGTGCTTAGTGGATTTCCTTGTATTAGTGTTGTTTGTGCATTGTGGTGGTTTTGTCTGGTCTCTGTGTGTGTGTGTGTGTGTAGTTGTGCATTGTGGTGTTTTTGTCTGGTTTGGTCTGTGTGTGTGTAGTTAAGTGGTGGTTGTGCATGGCTGTCTGGTGTGTGTGTGTGTGTGTGTGTGTGTAGTTGTGCATTGTGGTGTTTTTGTCCGGTTTGGTCTGTGTGTATATAGTTAAGTGGTGGTTGTGCATGGCTGTCTTGGTGTGTGTGTGTTTGTGTGTAGTAGTAGTGTGGCTGCTCTAAAATGGCTGCACCAGTGCGTGGCAGGAGGTGGGACCATGAGGAGACCAAGGCCCTCCTCATCAACATTAAGAGCAGTGAGGCGGTGGCAGTGCTTTTTGGCAGCTGCTTCTGCCGCAATGAACTTTATTGGGCCCGGATAAAGAGGAGGATGGAGCGAGCAGGCCACCATTGCACAATTGGACAATTGAGGTCCAAATGGAAGGCACTGAAGCAATCCTTCATCAGAGAGGGGATTGCTGCTGCCGAGAGGAGGGCACCGCTGTCCAACCCCCCCACCACCTACAACATTAAAAAAAAAAAGCGCGTACGTAAATGGCGGCCCCCATAGGGAGCCGCCATTCACGTTCCTTATTTGGTCGCTGTAGTCTACGTAAAGATTTACGTAGTCTATGGCGAAAATAAGGGCAACGCTATTTGCATTGCCCTTATTTTCGCCATAGTCTACATAAAGATTTACGTAGACTACAGCGACCAAATAAGGAACGCGAATGGCGGCTCCCTATGGGGGCCGCCATTTACGTACGCACTTTTTTTTTTTAATGTCACCCGTGATAGGCTACGTGATGATTAACATAGCCTATCACGGCTGACTTTGCAAATCTAGCCGTGATAGGCTACGTTAATCATCACGTAGCCTATCACGGTGGCGTTTTTTTTTTTTTTTAACTTTTTAGTTCGCGGCCGGGCGAGGCGAGGCGCCTCCTCCCCGGCCTGAATTTCGGCTGGGCGAGGCGAGAAGCCTCCCCCCCAGCCTGAATTTCGGCCAGGCGAGTCGGGAAGCCTCCCCCCCCGGCCTGAACTTTGCGGGGGGAGCAGCGAAGTGCCTCCCCCCCACCACGAAAAGCTTCGAAGACAGGTAAATGACTTTCGTCCATCCCTAAGAAAAAGGTCCCATCATCTTCCAGCCACTTTGGCTGGTTGAAGGGATGCTGGGAACTGCATTGCTTTTTCCTGTACAACCACATGCATAGGATTATGCGGGCCTGGCTACAACTCATATTACACACTGACACGCTGTCCATTTCCAGGGAAATGCTGCTGCTGCCGGTCTCTGCAGTGCACACAGGGGGACTGGCACCAGCCCAGCAGCAACAGGGCCAGCCTCTCGGTGTCGTCTTCCTTCTTCATGTAGTGATTGCTGAATTTTTGCACCCCACCCACCCCACCTTTCTACCAAGACATTGGCACTCAAGTCAACTCATGAGCAAGTGTTCATCTGAGAGCTTGGAGATCTGAGTATAGTCCACTCAGCCATGGAAGCTCGCTGGGTGACTTTGGCCCAGTCAGAAAGCCCTAGCCTACCTCAGTGTTGTTGCTGTGAGCATTAAATGGAGAGGAAGAGGCTAATGTGAGCCGCCTTGGGTTCCTTGTGCTAGGAAAAAAGGTGGCATTTATGCAATGCATCAATAGAATAAATAAATACCATGGCATTGCAAATGTAGAAATGGGGTGACTAGAAGTGCAATCCTGTACATGTTTACAGAAATCCAACAGTCCCCATCACACCAAAACTGTCAGTAATGTATAATCTGCCTCCCTAATTATCCCCTCATCATTAGACCTTGTGGTGGGAGGACAGAATCAGTGGTAGTGATAGAGAGATCAATCAATGACTGTGGTTTTGTTCACTCACCACATATATAAATGCCTTCATTCTGTTACTGTGACATCCCACAGCTGCACATCGTGCCTTGCTGGCAGAGGAGGCACTGAGGGCCGCGGAGAGGGAGAGGAGAGAGGAGGAGGAGGAAGAGGAGGAGGAAGAGGAGGAGGAAGAGGAGGAGGAAGAGGAGGAGGAGAAGATCGAAGAGCCAGCAGCAAGAGGAGCAGCATCTGTGGAGGAAGGCCACCCTTCTTCCACAGATGAAGCCCCTCCTCTTGTGCTCCTGATGCGTCTGATGAGAGATGTCCAGATGCTCAGGAGGACCTGTAAGTAGTACTACAGAATGGCACCTGACGTGAGCTAACAACTCTGCCTGCAAGATGTGTATTACCATTGTGCTTTATTCTTCTCTTTCTACACACAGGTGATGACCTTCAAATAAGGGTGGAGGCCATGGAGCGGGAACTGCATCCTCCTACGAACTGAGGCCTGCAGCCAGCCAGTGCCCAGCCCAACATTAAAATTGTTTCTGTGTTTTGTTTTGTTTTGTTTTGATCTGTTCTGTTTGTATATAAAGTTCTTTCTAAAAAAAAGGTAACAATTCCTTGGTTCAAGTCCACAGATACAATTTTTTAAATCTAGATCATTGTACACAATGATCTCTGTGTTTGCTAACTGTTAACCGCAACAAGAATGCCTTCCCAGCCAAACAAGCCCAGCTGCTGTAAGCTTCCCTCATAGGGAGATGGTCAGTCAGCATCCCTGATGTTATGAATTAATGCATTCAAGACGAGGCTGGACAGCCATCTGTCAGGGATGCTCTGACTTGGATACCTGCATTGAGCAGGGGGTTGGACTCGAATGCCTTGTAGGCCCCTTCCAACCCTATGATTCTATGATTCTATGAAGTATGCTTTGTTTTACGTGGAGGTGCATATCACATATATGTAAACTGGCCGCATACCAGAGGGATCTTTTCACATAGAACTCTCGGTGCTTAGGAAAACCCAAAAGCTGAGGGAGTCCAGAGAGACTGAAAGCAATTCCTTGATTTATGAAAGAATTTTAAATGAATTAAAAGCACACATCAAGAGAATTAGAACTATACATACATTTGGGGAATCAGAATCATACTAACATTCAGAGGGGTAAAGATACACATATACAGTCGATAGCGAAGTACACTGGGATACATAGAAAACTCTGTGTGTGTGTGTGTGTGTGTGTGTGTGTGTAGTAGGGATGTACACTGTTGCATAGTCCACCACACACAGTCGGGCAGTGCAACTGGACTCTGCATGTGAGGTATTATAAAGCTCCGCCACATATCGCCAGTGCTTTGGGCTCTGCCCAGGCCAGACAGGGACTGCTTGTTTGGACAAAGTTCTGAGGGACACCTCAGTGTGACCACACTCACAAATTATATCATTCTGCCTCATTGTCCCTCAGAACTCTGGCTCACATTAGCAGCAGTATCATCATCCCAGGGGTCCTCCTTGTCACTTGATGACTGCTCTACTCTGCTGACAGCTGGTGGGGGGGGAGGTGCTCCTCGGGAATCCATCCCCTGTTGGAGCGTATGAAGGCAAGGGTGGAGACATGTTCTGGTGTGAGTCTGCTTCAGTGGGTGGTGACAATGTTGCCTGTGGTGGAGAAAAGCCTTTCAGAGGACACACTCGAGGGAGGGCAAGATATATGCCAAATGGTGACTTTGGTCAGATTTGGCCAAACATCACATTTTGTCTCTCAGTATAGGAGAGGATCACTCTCTGGGCTGCTCTGCATTCCCGAGAAACTCTCTCTGGCATAAGCTTCCAGTTCCTGGATAGCCACATCATAAGCTGATCCTTTCCTGGCTGCTTTGGCACATTCCCCCTGCCTGCTCCCACTTACACCGAGCTCCACTGCCATTGAGGAGTACAAGTTGAACTTTCAACAAGATGCCCCTGTGTCTGTATGTTGTGTTGGTGGTGCAGCTGCTGTGGCGTCATCATCGCCCCTCCTGCTGGTGATAGTGCTACTGCTGCAGATATTATCTTCAGGGGAGGTAGTAGTCCTACTAGCCTCACTCTTCCCCAGCTCCTTCTCATCCAGCACATCTCTCTGGCTGCGGCAGCACTCCATGACTTTCTCTGTCAAATAGATTTTTACACTTTGGAAGTCAGGGTTCTGGTTTGGCAGCACCGCCCTTGTTGTGCTATCGTGGAACCGTGGTTCAAGGAATGCAGCAGCAACGTATTTCAAGTCCCCCCTCATTGAAGTGATGTGTTTGTTGGTGCCCAGCTCCTGCGGAAGGAATTCAGCAAGCCTAACTGCAGGATTGGGGACTTGACTGCCTACAGCACTGGTGCGCTCACAAAGCTCAGCATGGCGTTTTCTCAGCACCCCCTCTATAATCTTCAGCACAGGTAGAACTTGGCCCAGTGTGGCATAGTCTGCACTTGTAGCATTGTGCATTCATCGAATATGTTTAAAATGTCCACCAGGTCTTGCATCCAGAGCCACTGATGTGGTGTGACAAAAAATTTGGAGTGGTGTTGTTTCTCAGTAATGTAGTCATTTATAGCTGATCTCTGCTCACAGAGTCTCTGAAGCATATGCAATGTGCTGTTCCAGCGTGTGCACACATCCAAAATGAATTTCTGTTCTGGAACGCCACAGCTACATTGGATGGCGCCGATTGCCTCCATTGCTGAGCAGGACTGCCTGAAGTGGGTGCAAATGGATCGGGCCACCTTAAGGAGCTTGCCTATTTTAGGAGATGCGTTGCTCAATCCAGAATGCACCACAAGGTTCAAACAGTGCGCAACACACTGAACGTGGTTTAGCCGTGCGATGAGGGCTGCTTTTAGGTAGTTGGAGGCATTGTCTGTTGCTACACAGCCCACTGTTAGATTTAAGGAGGCCAACCAGGACTGAACAACACCACTGATGCTACTGCTGATGTTTTCTGCTGTGTGTGTCCCTGAGAGCATAGTGAGGGCCAATGTCGCTGTTCTACGAGTCAGTCGGCTGCTCGCACTGATGGATACCCATTGCGCGGTGACACACAGGTAAGACTTTGTTTGGTTACTTGTCCATGTGTCACTCGTTAAATGTACACTTCCTCCAACTGCACATTTCAAATCCTGTTGGAGTACCCTTCTGATTTCAGAAGCCAGGGCTCGAATGGCTATGCCACTAATGTAGTGATGAGAGCGGACATCCCACCGAGGGCACAATCTCTTCATGAAGCACACAAAGTCTTCATCTTCCACCAGGGAGAAGGGAAGCCAACGTTTTGCAATGACCACTGTCAGGTCCTGATTCAACCTTCGTGCCTGGATGCTGTCAGAGGGGAATTTCTGTGTCAGTGTGAGGCATTTCTGCAGTGACGCCTGCCTCTTAGCGAAGCTGCCTTCTGTGCCCTTCTCACCCGGACCACTTTGCGTGAGGTTTTTGGAAGATGAGGCAAAGAAGGCAGTACTGTTCTTTTTGGATGGTTGTGGCTTCCTGTTGCTATCTTTGGGCACAAGAAGCGCATGATGCACCTCCATGTGTCGCCTCATGGCAGACGTGCCCACTCGTGCACAGCCTCCTTCTTTTCCTAGCCGCACACGGCTTCTACAAATATTGCAAAGCATGACATAGTGGTTGTTCTCTGCATATTTGAAGAAGCACCACACATAGGAGCTCACCCTGCCACCACCATTTCTTCTTTGGGGAATGGGGGTATTGGTTCCAGATGAGGTGGCATTGGGAGCTGCACGTTTCTGCTCATCTGTGGATGGTGTTGTTGATGGTGTTGTTGATGGCGCTGACCAGTGCTTGGCAGGGGATGTTTGTTCCTGAGGTTTGGGATTGCTCCCAAAGAACCTAGAAGGCTGGAAGTGGAAAACAGAGTCAGACCCAGTCTCAGCAGGGACATCATTGATATAGAAGGGCTCCTCATCATCTTCGCTGTCCGGATCACTGATGACACTAAGTCCTCCGGCCTTTTTTTCAAAATCACATGAGCCACCGCCCACGAGGTGATTATCAGCAGGCAGCTGTGGACCTGGTTCACCTGTCCCACTTCCGCTGTCTGATGCAGGGAGGACGGTTGTGGGCGTCTCTGTAAAGATTCAAAATAGATAGAAGCAGAGTTTCATGAGAAATGCAACTTTTACACATGAGTAATAGCCAAGAGAATAAAACTGTGTAGTTGTAGAAATCTATGAAACATAGCTTGGAATTGCGATCAATCAACATGACACAAGGTGCAGATGTAAGCTACTACTGCACTAGCTAGCACTGCGAAAACACATGACACAAGGTGCAAAAAAAAATGTCTTGTACAGACTTCAAAACTCAACGAGAGTTATCTAAACGTGTCCTCACTGGTGAAAGTCTGAAAAGCATGGGTGAGGAGATATCTGGCTCCCTTGCAAGGTCCACTCCTTTGCATCAGCTCTATTATACCACTGTGTGGGACTCAGCACCTACAGGGCTGGCCCAAAGCGTTTTGCTTCCTGAGGCAAAGGATAAAATGGCACCCCTCCATCCTACATAGAGCAATAGCTGAATCTTACTTGAACAGTGACAATGGAGAGCCTCTTCCACCACACCAGAGGACAACAAGCTGGCTGAGGAGGTACAAGGCAGTCTGAGGAGTACCCACAGTTCTGTGCCCCAACACCTTGCTGCTACCTAATGATAGGGCTGGTCCTGACCTGAGCACATACTTGGCAAATCCCACCGCCTTTTTCCGGGGTGCATTTGTGGTCCCCCGGGAGCAGTGCCTGATTAGTCAGGCCCTCTTTTAAAAACCATCCTCAGAAATGTAATTGCTTAATCAATTCACATTGCAGCTCTAGTTAAAAGAGATCAAGGCCAAAAAAGACAGCAAACTATGATGAATAGCTTTGGAAACAAAGCAAGAACAAAACTAGGGATGGCGGAGAATTTCTCCATGAATCTCAGGGAGGCCGAATGCCAACGCATTTGGCTCCCCGAAATTGTTGGTGAAATTCTCCGCCCCCTGCCCCCCCCTGGGATGGGACTTACCTCCCTCGAATGTCCCTCTCGGCAGCGGGTCCTGGCGGGAGTTTGGCGGCGGTTCGTCGGGGACGGGGGTGGCGGCTGGTCTTCCGCTCGGCTGCCGCCGCCGCCATTACAAAATAAAGTTAAAAAAAAATCACCTGTGATAGGCTACATAACGATTTACGTAGCCTATCACGGCTAGATTTACAAAGTCAGCCATGATAGGCTATGAAAATCGTCACGTAGCCTATCACGGGTGACTTTGAAAAAAAAAAAAGCGCGTACATTACGCAAATGGCGGCTCCCATGGGGCGCCGCCATTTGCGTTCCTTAGTTTGGCACGTCTAGTCTATGTAAAGATTTACGTAGACTACGGCGAAAATAAGGGCAACGCAAATAGCATTGCCCTTATTTTTGCCATAGTCTACGTAAATCTTTACGTAGACTACCAGGACCAAATAAGGAATGCAAATGGCGGCGCCCATGGGCGCCGCCATTTGCGTACACGCTTTTTTTTTTCAGAGTCACCCGTGATAGGCTACATAACGATTTATGTAGCCTATCACGGCTGACTTTGGAAATCTAGCCGTGATAGGCCACGTAAATCGTTACGTAGCCTATCATGGGTGTTTGGTTTTTTTTCACTTTTTTATTTCGTGGCCGGGCGAGGCGGGGCGCCTCCCCCCCGGCCTGAATTTCGGCCGGGCGAGGCGGGGCGCCTCCCCCCCCGGCCTGAACTTCGGGGGGATAAGCGAAGCGCCTCCCCCCCACCGCGAAGCAAGCTGCGGGACCAGGTAAGTGCCTTTCGTACATCCCTAAACAAAACACTGAAGTGTTTTCCCACTGAAAAGGTGTATCATTTGAGAAAGTATTGCAGTTCTTTTAAAGAGTTGGGGTTTTCTTTAGTACTGAAGTACCATGTAACATTTAAATAATATGAAATATGTTCACAGCAATGAATATGAATGAATGTAAAACAGTCAAGTATGTTTTGTCATGTTGAAGAAGAAGATCCCTTCCCCAAATGGTCCCCTCCAAAGGTTTTGGACTTCAACTCCCATCAGGCCCAGCCGGCATGACCAATGGTCAATAATACTGGGAGTTGTAGCCCAAAACATCTGGAAGGCTGCAGGTTGCAGGAGACTAATGTAGGGACTATTCAAATATTCGAAGATATTTATTTGTATCCAGATATTTACAAGCACCTGTGATGACAGAGTCTTACCAGATTCTTCCTTTGGAATGACGTAGATATCTTGACTTTCATTCCGCCGTAGTCTACGGTGGAATTTCAATAGCGTTGCCCTTATTTTCGCCGTAGTCTACGTAAATGTCTACGTAGACTACACGTGCCCAAATAAGGAACGCAAATGGCAGTGCCCATGGGCGCCGCCATTTGTGTATGCGCTTTTTTTCCCCCCCCAAAGTCAGCTGTGATAGGCTACGTAAACATTTACGTAGCCTATCATGGTGTTTTTTGAAAATCTAGCCGTGATAGGGTACGTAAATCTTTACGTAGCCTATCATTTTTTTTTTTTTTACTTGGAGATGGCAGCGGCGGCAGCCGGTCGGAAGACCGGCTGCCGCCGCCACTGCCGCTGAACCGCCGCTGGGAGCCGCCACCACCAGGGACATTCGACAAAGGTAAGTCCCATCCCAGGGGGGTGGGGGGGCGAACCGTTTCTCCACCAATTTCGGGGGGCCAAATGCGTTGGCATTCGGCCTCCCAGAGATTCGTGGAGAAATTCTCCGACATCCCTAGCTGAAATGCAACCTCAGCGGTGTATATTCTCGCCGGGCGTCCATGCCTCTTTTGAGTGCTGGATTGACCATGGGTTCCTCTTTTCTCCATGTTTATGTCTCTGGGCAGAAGGAGACATAAATGCATGTGGCAAAGCTGAAATCATGTGAACAGCCTACAATCGCAGATATAGTGCAGGGTAGAAGTAGTTACCCACCAATCCAGCCATCCAATCCTAACTAAATAGGGGCATATTGTACAGATTAGGCTGAAAAGCCCAGGATGGAGGATGTAGTCCATCCATGCGGCCTGAAAAACACATGTCTACAGTACACACAGGATGCTGGAGGATGTAGTCCTTCCCAGGCCCAGCAGAAGACTAACAAAGGCTGCTGGAGGATGTCTTCCCAGTTCCCCATGCCCCAACCCACTCAGAAATACATAGGCACATGGATTAATCCTGGAAAGCCCAGGAGGATGGAGGATGGAGTCCTTCCCGGGCCCAGCAGAAGACTAACAGGCTGCTGGAGGATGCCTTCTCAGTTCCCCCCGCCCCAACCCACTCAGAAATACATAGGCACATGGATTAATCCTGGAAAGCCCAGGAGGATGGAGGATGGAGTCCTTCCCAGGCCCGGCAGACTAACAAAGACTGCTGGACGATGCCTTCCCAGTTCCCCCTGCCCCAACCCACTCAGAAATACATAGGCACATGGATTAATCCTGGAAAGCCCAGGAGGATGGAGGATGGAGTCCTTCCTGGGCCCGGCAGAAGACTAACAAAGGCTGCTGGAGGATGCCTTCCCAGTCCCCCCTGCCCCAACCCACTCAGAAATACATAGGCACATGGATTAATCCTGGAAAGCCCAGGAGGATGGAGGATGGAGTCCTTCCTGGGCCCGGCAGAAGACTAACAAAGGCTGCTGGAGGATGCCTTCCCAGTCCCCCCTGCCCCAACCCACTCAGAAATACATAGGCACATGGATTAATCCTGGAAAGCCCAGGAGGATGGAGGATGGAGTCCTTCCTGGCAGGCCTAACAAAGGCTGCTGGAGGATGCCTTCCCATTTCCCCCTGCTCCTCCAACCCACCCCCAAATCACTAAGCATAGGGGCACATTCAGGTAAAGTAAACATACCTTCACTGTAATAAAGGTTGAACTGCAGTGCCGTAGAATGGGGGGATGCAGAAACACACTCCTTGCAGCTGCTGGAGACGGACACTCTGTCTGCAGCAGCGGGGCCTCTGTTCTCTCTAGTCTGGGCTCTGGAGTCTGGACTGGAGCAACTGAGGCTGCTGGACATACACCGCTGTCCTATGTGAAGGCGGGAATCTGCGGGATAAATGGTCGATGAGTTCCCTCCCCTCAATGACGTTATCTTCCTGGGGGGGTGGCCTGGAGGGATCTCGCTCACCTGACCTCACCTGACCTGAACCTGACCTCACCTTCACACACAGATAATAAAAAAAAGATGAGGCTATGTGCAGTTCATGACTCAGCCTCAGGCAGGCTACGTGCACTTCGTGACCCTGTCCCTCCCAGCGAAAGAAAGCCGTGTCTTAGCAGGACACTGCATACTTATTAAATAGTTTCATAAAATCCCTTTCGCCATCTTTCGTCCCGATTTGCGAAGTTTCCTTCGTAAATACCTTCGTAAAATTTTCGGCAGAGAAAAAAAAAAAGTACTGCGTGAGCTCCGGTTCGAGTAGACCGGGGCGCCCCGTCCTGGGGGAGGGTTTGGCAGGCCGAATGTGTCTGAATTCGGTCCCATTTGACTTTTTAGCAGATTTCTCTGACATCCCTAGTAGAAATAACAGTAAGATTCACCCTCCTGGCTCCCACATGCTGAATGGGGCTTAGCGACAGCCTCTTGAATTCCCCGCCACTGCAGACAAGCAAGGGGGCGGCGTCTGATCGTTGCTAGCTCAAGAAGCCTAGCCCTGGCTGGATAAAGTAAATGGAACTTCCTCTTTTGTCACACTAGTAGTTTTACTGAACGCATTGATTAGCATAGAGCCTTATGATAAACACATTCAGTTTTTTACAAAAAATTAAAAACGAGACAAAATTGACATTTATATTAAAAAATATGGGATGGTTGGAAAATATGAAAAAAACGGTACTGTCCCATTTCAAACGGTACATATGGTCAGCCTACCTTTAAGGCAACCAGGGGCCGGGGTTGTCTAGGGCAGGGATCGCATGCATGCCCTTGTCCCATTCCCACTTTAGGTCTGTGTGTGTAAAGGCAGAAGCCTCCAGGGGCCTGTTGTTATGAAGATAGCTGTCTTGGTTATTGTGCACAGGCCATTAATATGTTTTTTGGATTTGACAGTGTTAATGCTCCTTAATAATTTTGATGCTTATCTGATGGCCTGGAATCTCCCTGCAGCCTTCAGATACCACATCTAGCTAAAGAAAAAGGTGAAGAAACAGATTCAAGTCAGTTATGCTGTTTGTTTCTCTCTTTTCCAATCCAGACTCAGAAGTCAGAGTTTTTGGACTGGACCTTAGCTAGACTGGAGTGGAAGCATCTCGGGAGCTTGTAGCAGCCCATGCCATTGCTATGAAGAATGCAGCATCAGTAATTTTGCTGTTTGCTTTGAGAAATCTTCTTGCTTCCAATAGGCTCTACTTCAGCATTTGTAAATAAAACAAATATTACAAAAAGACCGTAATTCTCTAGTGTTCTGTTATAAAAGAAGACATAGCTCTACATTGCCGCCCTTTAATTCTCCCTACTTGGGGAAATGAGGAGGGAATAGTGTATTACTATTATGCCCCATACTGACTAGCTGCTGCTTCTTTTTTAACTAAATAGTGTACATCTATTTCTATTCTTCATCTTTGTCTCTATTCTCTTGCAACAGGGGTGTAAAAGGTGTGGCCCCCAGGGCACAGACAGCCCCCCCAGCCCTACCTGGTGGCCCCTCAGCCCCCAGCATCTGACACCACCAAAGAAACTGCATCAGCACCTAAATGAAAGGGGGAAACACTAAGCAGGGGCTGTGTGGTTCCTGCTATAGAAACTTCATTCCTAGAGCATCCCAGAGGATCTTAGAAAGCAGTGCTCAAAGGCTTCTTCCTGTGTCCTAGGACACTTTGGCATATCCTAGGAATGGGACATCTATGGCAGGAATAGCAGGATCCTGTTCCTAGAGCCTGGAGGTAAAGCTGTTTCTTGCCGAAAAGATCCCAAGAAATAATTAGAATTTCCCACTTAAAGCAGTGATCCAGAAAGCAGTAATTGGGTCAGGTGGGGAGCAAGCTGTAGCCTCCTCCATTGCCCATGTGTGTGTGTGTGAGTGAGTGATATGAGTGCATATGAGAGAAGAGAGAGAGAGGTATGGATGAGTGGTGTGAATGTGTGTATTGTATGTGGATGTATGTGCATGCACATGTATGTGGATGTAGATGCACACATGTGCAGCCCCTGAAATCCCAGCAGACATCCAGTGCTCCCCATCTTATAATATTAGATAGTACAGTAAAAGTATTCCAATGATGACTCTGTCAGTGTATTCTGAACTATCATTTGACAAAGGATTATATTTCCATAATGCCTTTAGCCCTTGTGTATTTGAAGATCAGTGGGGTGGGGGTATCCAAAGCTTAAGACCTAATGACTTGAAATAGTAAAGATTTAGAGGGGATTTTAGATTAGAGCTCCTGTTTTTAAATCTGCTCTCTGAATACAATACACAGTTGCCAATACAATTAATTCAGGAAGTGAAATATGCCAAGTTACCACATGCCACAGTGTTTTAGTAAGCTAATGACAGTGTATGCAAAGTCTCATGCTGCTTTAAAAGAGTATTTTCTACTGTCTAGCATGGGGGGGCTCTTTTGGTCTGGGGGCCGGATTGCTGCTGAACCAAGCACGACACACATCAAGGGAGCAGGGGCCCTGCCTCAAAGTCCCTCCTCCTCCTGTGACACCATCAGAGGCACCTCCACTCCTGTGACACCATCAGAGGCACCCCCACCCGCATTTTCTGTTCAGAGAAGCAAAGAGCCATCTGCATAGAAAGAGACTTGGCCGACACATTCTTGCAAGAGGCAGTAGGGATGTAAGAACTCACCCTAGTTCGGGTTCTCCAGCCACTCACCGAAGCAGTGCCCTGCTCTCATCCCACTGAACCTGAGCTTGAGCCACCCACAAGTTTGATGGACTCTTCAGTGCTCACCGTGATCCCATTCAGTGAGTGCCGCCATTTTCGTGCCTTTGATTTCTGTATAAAACAGGAAGTTTAAAAAATGCGCATATTCAAATGTGCGCATTTTGGAGCTGGGAAAGCTAAATAAGTGCAATATTAGAGGGATTATACCGCTAATATTGCTCATATTTAGCTTTCCCAGCTCCAAAATGTGAGCTGGGAAAGCTTCTTTTTTTTAACTTCCTGTTTTACGCAGAAATCAAAGGCACAAAAATGGCGGCGCTCACTGAACGGGTTCGTGGTGAGTACTGGGGAATGCAAGTGGGCACGAGTGGCGGGGGGAACAAGGACAGCATCTCGGCGGGCGCAGTTCAGGGGTCACAGGTGGGGGTTGCTTGATGAATTCCTGAACCCTGAACTGCACTCGTGACATCCCTAAGAGCCAGGCCCTGCAGTCACCAGCTGAGCTGAGTGGTTCCTTGCTGCCCTGCCTGCATCCCGAGTGGGGTGTGAGTGGGGAGGGAAGTGAACAACTCAGCCGGCTCTTGCAGGTCCGGCTTGTGCCAGTGCTGGCTGAGTTGAGTGTGCCCTTCCCACCCCGCCCATGTTCCAATCAGAACACAAGCAGCGTGTGAAGCGACTGGATCAGGACTTGCATGAGCCAGCTCTGGCAAGCCCCAGCCGAGTGGTGTGGGGAATTGCCAGCTTCTTCTCCACCCAGGGGGTGGGCTTGGGAAGGGGAGGAGGTGTTTTGCCAAGAGGCAACAGTTCTGTTTAGGATTCAGAAGCAACACACACACACACACACACACACACAGATAGAAATTTAAGGAATTTATTAAAGAGCAGACAAAATGATAACATACGATACCTGTGCAGAACAAGATCGCTTCCTTCTCCTTTCTGCTGTCGGGAGATCCAGATAAATGGCAACGGAGAGACCCCAGGAGAGTGGCCAGCAAGCTGCACCTCTGCTGCCCAGGTCTGCGCTGAAGCTCAGCCTGGGTGACAACACCTTGGGGATTTATATACCTAAGAACTCCTTTGGCTACGTGCAGTTGGGACAGCACCCTATCACCAGTTGTGGTGGTCTAATTTTTAGGTCTCATGATTCCTGTACCACCCAGCAGATAGGCTAGGGACAAGTGGACAGTGGCCAACCTAATAAATGCAGAGGTCCTCCCGAATTCTGAGGTTGTGTCTTTCTAATCAAGAGGCTAACCTTGAAAGACAAAGAGGCTTGACAACCCTTAAGGGGGCTGGTTCTTAAGGCTGTTCAGGAGATTCAGGCATGGAAGGAATAGTTTGTGCCCCGTCACCCTAACTCCTCAAGATACAATCATCTTCCAGTGCATTTTCCTCTACAGGAGGCAAGCCCAACCATCTATGGACCAGTTTAAATCCCAGTGCAGGCTGGATTAGGCCCGCAGACCAGAGATTGCCTTCCATTGGTCTATCATTGTAGTTTCATTTTTTAAAAAAACACTGTTTCCTGTTGCTAGGTCATAGGGAAGTCAGAGAATTCCGCCACGGATCTCAGTGAGGCCGAATGCCAATGCATTCGGCCCCCCGAACTCCGTGGCGGAATGGCCTGCCACCCCCCCGCCCCCTTGTGGATCCCCCCCGGGACGAGACTTACCTGGGGCGGATGTTCTGGGTGGTGGTGGCAGCGACAGTGGCGGCTGCGGCGGCTGCGGCGGCTGCGGCGGCTGGTCTTCCGACTGGCTGCCACCGCCGCCATTTCCAGTCTTGTCGTTTTTTGTTTTTTTTTTACAAGATGTGATAGGCTATGTAAAGATTTATGTAGCCTATCATGGCTGGGTAAAAAAAAAAAACCGCATACACAAATGGCGGCAGCTACGGCCAATGCCATTTGCATTCCTTATTTTTGGCCGTCTTAGTCTATGTAAATATTTATGTAGACTATGATGGCGAAAATAAAGGGGAATGCAAATAGCATAGTGGGCGCTATTTGCGTCCCTTTTTGATTCGCCATTTTAGCCTACTTAAATATTTATGTAGGCTAAAACAGTGAATCAAAAAGGGACGCAAATAGCGCCCACTACGCTATTTGCATTCCCCTTTATTTTTGTTGTCATAGTCTATGTAAATATTTACATGGACTAAGATGGTGAAAAATAAGGAATGCAAATGGCGGCGGCCATAGACGCAGCCATTTGCGTACGTGGTTTTTTGTTTTTTGTTTTTTACTCAGAGCCCTCCGTGGCCAGAAATCCGGCTGTGGACGGCTCTGGCCTGGGCCTGGCCAGCTGCTCTGCAGAGCACAGCTGGCCGTGGAGGATTCCGGGGGGGAGGAACGGATCGCCTCCCCCCCGTTGAGGATTCCGGTGGGAGGGACGGAATGCCTCCCCCCACCACCATCAACATAATCCGTGGAAAGGTAAGTGACTTTTGTACATCCCTATAGTAGGTCAGCAGTCAAGCTGTGTGCTTTGGGTCAGATTTGAGAGGTTCATTTATGAGTTCATTGCTGATAGCAGCTTTCAGGGGCATCATTATAGATGCTGTATCTTGCAGGATTCTCATGAGGCCTGTACCATAGTTTTAAGAAGATGCTGAGTAAATGAGCAAAGGGCTGGATGTGCCTGATCTCGTCTGATCTCCGAAGCTAAGCAGGGTCTGCCCTGGTTAGTACTTGGATGGGAGACTGCCTGGGAATCAGGCTTCCTGCATTGAGCAGGGGGTTGGACGCGATGGTCTTGTAGGCCCCTTCCAACCCTATGATTCTATACTTGCTATTTGTGTGTTCCCTACATGCATCCCCAGTGAACAGTAAACGCCTATGCTTTTCCCTTGGTAGTATACTCACATATAGAATTTCTCCTAGAACTCTTTTTTTTTTTTTTGCATTTGATAATCTAAGGTCAAGTACATATTCAGTTTTTCAGGTACTACATTTTTTAAAATGCCAAACAAACTTCAAGTGGCAACAACCTATGTTTTACATTAGTCTGTAATTTGAAGAGAGATATAAAATGTCATAGGTTTCAAACATACTAGTTGATGGTGCTGGATAATAGGAATAGCTCTGCATGGTTCCAGACACTAGGGGATGATAGAGAACATCAGTTCTCTATCACCTTCAGCTTGATCAGTTCCTGTTTCCTGCTCTCTGGCCCCTTTCTCTTTCTACTTGCTCCTTCTTCCTCAGCCTCCACAGCAAGCACCATGCAGTCTCTCCCTGAAGGAAGCAAATAACCGCAGCTCATGCCTTTGCTGACTTACATTGACACATCCAGCTTTAGGGGGTGCTTGTAGTTAAGCAGTGTTAGGGCACAATCCTATGCATGTTTGGACAGAGAAAAGGCCTACAACTCCCAGCATTTCCCAGCCTTTTCTCTGTCTAAACATGCATAGGATTGCACCCTTAGATAGTGTTTTATAGACATTGTCAGAGAAGGCTAATAAAGTAAGTTGATTTGAATTTCTTTTTAAACTGGCTCTAGCCTGCATATATTGCCTCCAATGCTAAATGCTATGTTACCATGTTTTCTCTACATAAGCCAACTCTGCTCTAAGTTACACTAGACTTTCCAACAGATGTCACAATTTATGTTATGTTATTTGTAGGGATGGGGGAGAATTTCTCCCCGAAACTTCAGGGGGCCGAGTGCCAACGCATTCGCCCCCCCAAAATTGGTGGGGAAATTTTCCACCGGCCCCCCGCCCCCCCGGGATGGGACTTACCGTAGCCGAATGTCCCTATTGCCGGCGGGTCCTGGCGGCGGTTTGGTGGCGGTTCATGGGGGCGAGGGCGGCGGCCGGTCTCCTGACCGGCTGCCGCCGCCGCCATTGCAAAAAAAAAAAGTAAAGTAAAACAAAAAAAAACCACCCCCGTGATAGCCTACGTAACGATTAACGTAGCCTATCACGGCTAGATTTCCAAAGTCAGCCGTGATAGGCTACGTAAATCGTCACGTAGCCTATCACGGGTGACTTTGAAAAAAAAGAAGAAGTGCGTACGCAAATGGCAGCGGCCCATGGGCGCCACCATTTGCGTTCCTTATTTTGGCCCGTCTAGTCTACGTAAAGATTTACGTAGACTACAGCGAAAATAAGGGAACGCTATTTGCATTGCCCTTATTTTCGCCGTAGTCTACGTAAATCTTTACGTAGACTAGACGTGTCAAAATAAGGAACGCAAATGGCGGCGCCCATGGGCCGCCGCCATTTGCATACGCGCTTTTTTTTCAAAGTCACCCGTGATAGGCTACGTGACGATTTACGTAGCCTATCATGGCTGACTTTGGAAATCTAGCCGTGATAGGCTACGTTAATCATTACGTAGCCTATCACGGGTGTGTGTGTGTGTGTGTGTTTACTTTTTTTTTCGTGGCCGGGTAGACGGGGCACTTCTACCCGGCCTGAATTTAGCCGGCAAGGGAAGGAGCGCCTCCCCCTGCCTGAATTTCGACCGGGTGAGGCGGGGCGCCTCCCCCCCCTCGCCTGAACTTCGGGGAGAACCGAAGCGCCTCCCCCCCACCGCGAAGCAAGCTTCGAGAACAGGTAAGGGACTTTCGGCCATCCCTAGTTATTTGTTTGTTTATTAATTACATCAGTACTGTACCTTCCTTCTATGATGGAATTCAAGATGACCCAGGCAGCTTCTCATCCAAGCACTGACCAGACTGAGACCTATTCCCTACTCTGTTGTAAGGGTGCATAGCCCTGATTTCGACTGGAACCACCACACTCCAGGAAGGGAGGATTAAACCTTCCCTCTATTTTCCCCCAAATCCCCCCCTGCAAGTGTGGGGGGGAAATAAAAAAAAGAACAAAATAGCCTCTGTTGATGCCAGTGGATACTATTTTTTTCTTTTTTAATACCCACGTGAGCGTGGGGAGAAATTTCAGGAAAAATGAGGGTGAAGATTTAATCCTCCCCTCCCAGAGCATGGTGGTCCCAATCCAAATTGGAGCAGTGCACACTTACACTAGAGGAAAAGAAAAGAAGAGACAAGCCTCAGGTACAGGCTACTATGTGATCAGCATAGCATGTAGGGTGTCTGTACATTAAGCAAAAAACCCTCATTCTTACCCTGGCTTTCTGCTTCCAGTTTTTTTGTGGGATTATGATGGACTCCTTTACATGGCAAACACATGGTTTGAATCAAGGGAGCATCTCCCTCCCTCCCTGGCATGTGTGCAAAGGAGCGGCGGCGGGGGGGGGGATAGTCTGTTTTCCTAGCTTAACTTGTGCTGTACTGTTTCCTTGCATCCCTCAGGAAAGCTATGACTTACTTCTGAGTAGACTAAGATTGTGCTCTAAGTCTGCAATCCTAGGCACACTTATTTGGGAGTAAGCCCTACTGAACTTAATGGGGTGCCCTCAATGTAGAGTGTAGTGCATTCGGCCAGTGCATTCAGCCCCCCAAACTCTGTGGCGGAACGGCCTGCCACCCCTCTGCCACCCCGTGGATCCCCCCCAGGATAAGACTTACCTGGGGCAGATGTTCCGGACGGCGGCAGCTCCGGCGGCGGCAGGGGTGGTGGCGGCAGGGGCAATGGCGGCGGCTGGTCTTCTGACCGGCTGCTGCCGCCGCCGCCATTTGCAGTCTGTTCCCCCCCCATTCATGATAGGCTACGTAAAGACTTACGTAGCCTCTCATGTCTGGGTTAAAAAAAAAACACATACGCAAATGGCGGCGGCTACGGCCACCACCATTTGCGTTCCTTATTTTTAGCCGTCTTAGTCTACATAAATATTTACGTAGACTAAGATGGCAAAAATAAAGGGGAACGCAAATAGCGTAGCGGACGTTATTTGCGTTCCCCCTTATTTTTGCCGTCTTAGTCTACGTAAATATTTACGTAAAGTAAGATGGTGAAAATAAAGGGGAACGCAAATAGCGTCTGCTATGCTATTTGCATTCCCCTTTCTTGTCTTCGTCTTAGTCTACATAAATATTTACGTAGACTAAGATGGCCAAAAATAAGGAACGCAAATGGCGGCAGCTGTAGCCACCGCCATTTGTGTACGCGTTTTTTTTTTTAACCCAGACGTGATAGGCTACGTAAGTCTTTACATAGCCTATCACAGCTGAATTCAGGGACACAAATGGCGGCGGCTATGGCTGCCACCATTTGCGTCCCTGCTAGCCAGCGGCCGGATGTCCGGCTGCTGGCGGAGCCGGCCAGCGTCTCCGCAGAATCCCCGCGGAGCGGAGCCGGCCGGCCAGGATTCCAGGGGGAGGCGCAGAGCACCTCCCCACCTGGCGAGGATTCTGGGGGGAGGGACGGAGCGCCTCCCCCCCAGTGGAACCCGGCGGAGCCAGGTAAGCGAGGTTTCGTACATCCCTAGCCTAAGGTGATCTCCTCCCATGGGTTCATCCAGCGACCAAGACCCACAGATGGAGCTACATCTGCTTCTGGGGTGAATAATTTGTATGTGGGAAACTGAGCTCCTGGATGGGCACAGTGGAGAGGGAGCAACAAAGATGGGCAATAAATCGGCCGATCCTCATAGCCTTATCTGCTGCCCTTGCTCATGATTTCCTGGCCCCCATAACAAAGCATGAAATAAGGTCCTGTCTAGAGCAAAGGAATTTATGCCCAGTAGCAGCTTTAATATTTCTAATTTGTAGGGGGGAGCATTTCAACAAAGGGACACAGATGCTATCCCCCATCAGATTAGGGGAAAATGTGACCCCTTGCTGACTGTTGCAGACAGGGACACACACAAGTATGTTAATCACACATACATAATACAAAACAGTCTGTTTAAAATAAGGTGGTTTATGCCTGAAGTAAAGAAACATGGAACTGATAATGGTAAGGGGACTAAACCACAAACAGTCCAGCTGGTATAGGCTGTTTTGTTTTGTTTTGGTCACACAGCCTAGCAATAAACAGATTTTGTGCTATTGCCGCAATGTAACTGAGAGGCAGGGACACTTTAGTTTTGCCTAATCTACTTTCTGTTCTACTAGAACCCTGAGGTCCAACAGCTGGAACCAGATGTAAAATAGTGGCTCAGGAAGGGTGACATCGAATTGAGGAACATGTTTTCTGAGCCCAAGCTTGGCCCGGGGGTTCATTTTCAGTACCAGAACTTGAGTTCACACACAAACCCTTTTGCACACACATCTGCTACAAGCTTTCTCGATTTCAGCAGCCTAATTTAGGAGTGTGGGGGGGACACCTTTGACTGTTGCTCAGCCATTGAGTCAGAACCTCTTGCTGATCTACTGTAGTTTTCCTGGAGATCTACCAGTAGTTCCCAATCTACCTTTTGCCCACCCCACTTTAGCAGATAACTGAAAGAAAAATATCTACTTTTTGGTTTGATTTAGCACAGAACATAAAGGCGGGGGAGGGGGGAGTCTATAAAGAGTGATGGATGAAAATGATTAAAGGACATGTTTTAAATAAAAGAAAAAACACACACATTGCAGCAGAAGATAAAACAGAGAGATTTAATGAGACAGAAGTGACAAGGAAGTTAATTATTTATTTGATGGTCCACTCAGACATGACCTGCTTCATTATCCCTCATTAAGCCTTGTACAGTGCTAAGATCAGGCCTGTTGCTCAGTCTGTTCCTACACCTCCATCCCTACCCTGCAGTGTCTCATGATCAAATAGGTAACAAGCTAATTAAAAGGAACTGGCTGTCTTCCCTTCCTCTCCTCATTTTCTGCTTGTTGGTATTTTGCTGCCTTTTCATGTCCGCGCAGATACTAAGCTGGTTTTGTTTGCTTTCTACCATAGGTCAGCTGTTAAGTCACAGCTGCAACTTTCACCACTGCAGTGCAAACTGATACACAGCATTGGAGCATAAGACGATAAATGTAAGAACTGTACAAATGTATTGGTCGAGCAGAGCTACATGGTTACTCACGTGGACCCCAAATTTAAGGTCTTTTAGAATCTGAGAAGTCATCCCTGAACATTAGGAAAATATTTATTTTTTAAGTTAAACTAAGCATGTTTCACTGTACATTTTTCATGGAGGTATCATTACACTTCTTGGTTAAATACTATTATTTAGACTGGACTAGAATAGTGTCGTTTCTAACAGCTCACTCTCCTACGTGCATTTTAAAAAAATAAGTCCCACTGTGTTCATTGGAATTTATATCTCATGTAAGTGTGCATGGGGTGTAACTGCATGTCTACTCAGAAGTAAGCCCCACAGAGTTCAATGGGACTTACTCCCAGGTAGGTGTTTCTAGGATTGCAGTCTCATTGTATGAACTGGCCTTCCCGAATGTGGTGCCCTCCAGATATTTGGGACTACAACTCCCAGCATTCTTGACCATTGGCCATGCTGCCTGGGACTGATGAGAGTTGAAGTCTAAAATGTCTGGAGGGCACAAAGTTGGGGAAGGCCAGGTAAATGCTGAAACTCTCACCTCAGCCATGAACGCAACTATAATGTCAACATGGGGATGATGATAATACTGGGCGAATTTTAGCAATACCCTTACCCTGATGAAACCCCCATTCAAGCCTGCACATGGGAAGGTTTAAAGGCTGGTGGGGTGATGATGTGCATTCAAGGCAAGCAGGCACATCTAAAGTGCTCAGGTCTGCCTTATCTAGGTCAATCCACGGAAAATTCCAAGTGTGTGCAGCTGAATGTGCTTGCACCCTTCCTGGTGACCTTTACGTTCAACACATGAGCAGAAAATGGCAACTAAAATGATCGGCTGGAGCAACTCCCCTATGAGGGAAGGTTATAACAGTTGAGATTGTTTAGCCTGGGGGGGGGGGAAGACAAGTAAGGGGTGACAGAGTGTACAGAATTATGCATGATGGAGAGAAAGTGGATAGGGAGACAGTTTTCTCCCTCTCTCATAATACTAGAGCCTGGGTCATCCCATGAAGCTGATTGGTGGGAGATTCAGGACAGATAAAAGGAAGTGCTTCTTCACACAGCACATAGTTAAACTATAGAATTCACTTCTGCAGGATGTAGTGATGGCCACCAATTTTGCATATAGCTATCAGGACTAGTAGCCATTGATTTGGATGGCTTTAAAAGGGGATTGGACAAATTCATGGAGGATAAGGCTATCAATGGCTACTAGTTCTGATGGCTGTATGCTACCTCCAGTATCAGAGGTACTATGGATTTTTTCTAGCATTTGGTTAACCTTAATTCATTAACTGTTGCTCCTTCTTAGTGTGACTCCAGTCCTCCAGTCACTATGGTTTCCACACAGCTTGAATTGTTCCTTTTAAGTCATCAGACTTTTACAGGCCCAATTCCAGTCCTTCAGCAACAAAGTTGATGTCTTGTGATCCTCTCTGAAGTTTTCTAGTTTAAATCCTGATTATCT
Source organism: Heloderma suspectum (assembly GCF_057233095.1). Classification (NCBI taxonomy): domain Eukaryota; kingdom Metazoa; phylum Chordata; class Lepidosauria; order Squamata; family Helodermatidae; genus Heloderma; species Heloderma suspectum. Next base: position 70,427,358 of record NC_139460.1, on the reverse strand, counting down.
ACCTGTACCTGCAGACTACAATCAAGGATACAGCAGGGAACATAATGACTGTGAAGCCTTTGCTCACAGCTATTAATGGGCCAATTAACACCCTATCAGAAAAAAATAATATCAAATGCAACTAGCTGGGCTCCATTAAAAGTTTCAAACACACTCAAGGGTGTGTGTTTTTAAGATGCTAGAAATGGTTCGCCATCTTATGATGATTTGAAAGCATAGTTCACATAGTGGTATAGTTGAGGGTTTAATTTTCTATCATTTCTGAGGCATCCTAATAAAATGTTAAATTCCATTATTTATTGAAGTCCAGTAAAAGTCTATGTGGTGGAACAAAATATGTGTTTTCAACCATGATTGCCCCTGGGGCTGGATGCCACCACCAGCAATGCCCATTGCAAATCCAGTGTCCTAAATACTGTTCATGCTGCAGTCTAGAAAACAGTACTGTAACTATTTACAAGGTTTTATGAATGGAATGATTTATATTTGAGAATTTGCTCAAATTCTTTAGGCAATCAGAACTTACCACTCCTTTTTCTTCCAGGAAGAAGCATTACATTGCGTTACTGGTTATCCATCATATCAGCGATGTTTTAAGGGTTCCCAATCGCCTTTCCTGTACAGTTACTATGCTAGCTTTGGAAATGGATTGCTGTGAAGGATGCTTTGCTCAGAGTTGCCTATGGCTATATACCCTTTTTTCACTATATAGATGAGAAACTTTCCCCTTATGGAGATCCTTTGTATGTAACCCCACAAAGAAATTACTCTTTCTGTGCCTCCTTTCTAGCAGTTGATTTGTTTCCAGTTTTGCACGATTCTCTCCATTCTCTTGAAAGACTTGCATAATAATTTTATACAGAATGTCTATTTTCTGGAAGACAGGAGATTCCACATTACAAAACTCACACTTTACTCTCAGGCTTAAAAGCCTTCAGCAGAGGAATAGGTAACAAACCATCACTAAGCCCTCAAGGCACTTCTGCTGGTTCCATGCCAAAGGGAGCACAAACAGCACTGTATACACAGCACAGTTCTCAAGAGTTCAGCAGGAGTATGGAAAGGTCATTCATATCTGCCATGCTGTAGAACTCTATCCACAAAATCATATCAGTATTCTAGAAGTCTCTTGTTCGTTGGATTATGCCTGGAGAAGCACAGCATCACCAACTCAGTTTCAGAAACTTTTTCAGGTCTTTGGTTCTGGACAAACTTGGATTGGCAAGCAGCAGAAGCTCCAGCTCTTGATTACCTATGTGATTTTGCAAATCCACTTCACCTACTTTGTAACCAGAGGCCTTTCTTAGTTGCTCTGTGTGCTGCTGCCAGTGGAATTATAGTTGGTTGGGATGGGGCCTTCTTGGTTGTGGCATCCTGATTCTGGAACTCCCTCCCAAGAGAGGTCTCGGTGGCTGATGACTTTTAGATGGGTTTTTGAAACTATTATTGTTGTTACTGTTGTTATTTCACCAGGTCTCTGGCCCATTTTAAATTCTTGCCTGCTATTTGTTCTGTAGCCTTGCTTTAATGCTCTATACTTTTAGGTTTTGCATTGTTTGTTTTTAATGTTGAAATCCACCTCAAGGGATCCTTAGATGGCCAAAGGGTGGGATATAAATAATGTAATAAATAAATACATACATAAGAGAGGGGTTGCCCCCCTCCCAAAATGCTATGAGCACAGACTACCCTCAGATTGCTCAGCTTTGATTTAAAATGCAAAAAAATGGGGGCTTAGTCTCAGGCCACTTAGGTGTTATTGAGCACCAAGTTTTCAAGGTACAGCTGAATGGCTTATATATATCCAATCTGAAGAGACCCTTGATGTCCCAGTACTTGCAGCAAGGATGGGGAGACCAAATAGAGGCTAAGCTCTTATTAGGGGTCCTGGAACCACCACCATTTGCTTTTAAATAAATTTAGACAGACTTGCCAATCTGGAGTTCCCCACAGAAGTCAGAGGTAGTGCATTCTGCTCAAGACTTTTTGGCAGCTGCTCCCAATAACTTAAGCTGACTTCTTGACCACCTCTCTTGGACTCAAACCTGAAAACTCACATAGAGGTTGCAGAGTACCTGTGTTGCATCACAGGTCAAACTGCATTCCTCCACATATGGAACCCAGCTTTGGGGCTCAATGGGCACTTTACCAGATTTGGGTTTCTCTACCAGGATCTCTCTGGACAAACACAATAAGACAGTTGTTCAGTCAGAAAGTGCAAGGGAATCTCTAACCCTAATAATGTGGGATAGGCACAAGAGTAAGGACAGAGAATCATGCTAGGAGTGAAGAATGATATTAAAGACAGTTGGGTCCCATGTTATTCACAGAGCTGAGAAACAGCAAGGTGAGGCATGCCCGAGCAAAAAGAATGAACATTGCCCAAACTTCAGGGCAGTTGTCAGGTTTGAAACAAAGGGTACAAAGAACTCAGTGGCTCAGAGGCTGGACCCAGGATGGGTCAGAATAAAAATAATGGTTTGGTTCTGGGCTGGGGTATGAATAGAAAGGTCAGAGAGGTTCCTTGTCCCTTGATCAATGGACATTTAGCTGGCTATACAAGACCATATCAATATTGTGACATTTCGAGTGTTCAGATTTTGCTGTCTGTGGGGAAAAGCTTTAGAATTGGGCCATTTTCCATGCCAGGCTTTTGATTGGCCATTTCAAAGGGGCCCCTTAATGAAGGAGGAAACTAGTATATTCTATGGCCCATATGCCTCTGTGGCAGTTCAGGGCCTTAAGAAAGTTCCTGGCAGCGTTTCTGGCTGTGCCTTCCAGAACCAAAATGGATTCTTGAGCCAAGGAGTCAGAGTAATGTCAATTAAATACATAGCACATAATACATGTGTCAGACAGCCAGTATGTCTAAAGCTCCTCTGTAACAGCATGAAGGGCCTAATTCTACAATTACTTTCTATCAGAATAACCATGCTAGGTAGGTATGATGGTAGTTGAAGTCCCACACCTGTTTGGCACCAGGTTGGGGAAGACTGAGTTAGACACATATTCACAAGACATATCTCCCACTCTCTGATCCTCCAGATGCTTATGTTATTTACCTCAGTTTTGATTAACTAAAAAGACCTGATTAGTTTCTAGACAAAGTAACATGACACATGGTAGACAGTTTATTAAAGATGATGAAGGTGATGGAATAGCCCAGTCCGACCAGGATTCTGCAAGTAATATTTTGAAACGAAAAACCTCTACTGTATTTCATGAGGAATGATACTAAAGACAATCGAACCCCATGTTATTCACAGAGCTGAGACACCCCAGGATGAGGGATGCCCAAGCAAAAAAGAAGGAACATTGCTTATACTTCAGGGCAGCTGTCAGGTTTGAAACAGAGGGTATAAAGAACTCAATGGCTCAGAGGCTGCACCCAGGATGCGTCAAAATAAAAAAGAATAGTTTGGTTCTGGGGAATGAATAGAAAGCTCAGAGAGGTTCCTTGTCCCTTGATTAATATACATTAATCGTCTGTGAGATTTACTGTATTGTGTAGTTCTAGGAATTTTTTTGTTGCCTAAAATGAGGTTCGAACTCAGTACAAAATATTTTTTTCCAAGTCTTACAAGCTGTATTCTTTAGCACTCAATAAACGAACGATAAATCAATTACCTCATCTGGAAATAAAGTCTCTATAGTCTAAATAATTTAAAACAGAATCAGTAAGTTACACCATGCTTTCTAGCAGCAGCAAGATTGATTTCACCTGGTAGTATCTCTGCTCTCCAGAAATGGCCTCTTTAGTTAAGTTTTCCAAAGTTATCACAATACAGCATGAGTCTGTATTGTGCAAAGCAGGTAACATCTGTAATTCTCAAGTCTGATACTCAACTCATTAGTCAAAGTAAAAATGGAAAACCATTATTAGGCTGCTTCTGATTTTCTTCTTCTTTTCAAAACAAACCATGAACAGTTTTTACAGAAGCCTTTTGAAAATACAAAGCATCAACATAGACACTGCTGTCTGAAGAAAGAATACAAGTATTTTATTTTATTTAAAAATCTGCTTTTAGATGTGTGAAAACTTGGAGGAAAATGAACGTTAAGGTTATTGACATCACCTTCAAAATACTTATCCCAAGCTGCAGAGACAATTTTAAGAAGTACTTTGTGAATACAACCATTCTTATCCATTCCAACTTGATGGGGCTTTAGGCCAGAATCCATAGCAGAGTCATCCATAGCTGCACACCAGAAGTTTTAGATAGAGGGCTTGGACCTGTAACGCTACATTTTTTCCACTTAGCCTCTCTCCATCTTTGCTAGTAAAAAAAAAAAAAGCTGTAGTGGGTGAGAGGTTATTAACTGAATCTGGGAAATTATCAGTGTCTTCCTAAAGGTATACAAAATTATGCATAGCTTGAAGAAAGTTGATAGGAATAAGTTTTTCTCAGTGTCCCAAAATACTGGCTAGAACCTGGGGTCATCCTATGAAGCTGAATGGTGGAAGATTCAGGACTGATAAAAGGAAGTACTTCTTCACACAGCATGTAGTTAAACTATGGAATTTGCTACCACAAAATGTAGTGATGGCCACCACCTTGGATGAATTTCAAAGGGAATTAGAGAAATTCATGGAGAATAAGGCTATCAATGGCTATCAGTCATGATGGCTATATATTACCTCCAGTACTGGAAGCACTGTGCCTCTGTATACCAGTTGCTGGGGAACATGAGCAGGAGGGTGCTATTGCACTCATGTCCTACTTGTAGGATTCCCACAGACAGCTGGTGGACCACTGTGTGAATAGAATGCTGAACCGCATAGGCCTTTGGTCTGATTCAGCATAGCTCTTCTAATGTTCTTAAGACACTGCCTTTCCTTCAAAGAGCACAGGGAAGCATACATGGAGTTCCCCCATTTTGCCCTCACAGCAACTCTATGTGGTGGGTTAGGCTGAAAGAGTCTGACCTGTTCAAGGCCATTCAGTTGCTTCAAGGCTGATTAAGCAATCTATAGATGTGATGAAGCTACTGTGGTGTCAAAGCCACATGCCTCTCCAAATTCTATTCCTTTCTTTAGTATCATTGCACTTAATGCCAGGAAAAAGGATTCTCAGTCCCTCATACTTAGGAATGTATGGCGACCCACCCCGTCTGGTTTTGGAGGGTGCCCGCTCAAGCGCTGCCCCCGCTTGAGCCCCCCCAGACCTGCACTTGAGCTGCCATGAGCTCACTGAGACGCCTGCACTCACCCTGCATCCCGTCCATGAGCACCCGCCGTTTTACCAAGGTTGTTTTTACGAAAGGAGGTCTTTAAGAATACATATATTTAAATATGCGCAAATTAGGGCCGGGAAAGGTTGATATATGTAATATTAGAGGCATAAATGGGACATCTTATATTGCATAGATCAGCCTTTCCTGGCCCTAATTTGTACATATTTAAATATCCACATTTTTAAAGGCCTCCTTTTTTTTGTAAAAACAAGCTCAGGAAAATGGCAGACATGCCCTGGTGAGTGCAGAAACATCTGGGAAGGTGCAAGTGGGGGCGAGCAAGGCCAGAGGTTTGGCAGATGGGGTCCAGGGGTGTGTGGGTGAGCTCAACAGACTCCTGGACCCAGTCAGGTGTCCATGCCATCCCTGCTCATGCTCCTAGGGCAAGGGCTGCTTTGGAGGTTTGCAGCTATAACACTATGTCTCAGTAAGAAGCATATCAAACCTTAATCCCTCTGTTGGTAATTGCAGGCATGCTTGCATTTTAGTGACTGATTTGCTATTTCTATGAATATCTGTACAGTTGTCATTATGTTAATAGTTAATTAACGGTAGACACATAGTAATGTATGGATGTAATTATTAGTAGTAATTATCATTAGTAGTGAGTGATAAGAATGTTTTTTGCATGCATTAGGTATTATATGATGTAGATGGTATCTTGCTCCATTTCCAGAACAGAAAGGCCAATATTGTGAATGCATAATTTTTTTGTAAGCACAGTTCTTTACATAGCACTCATGGGATAACTGGACAGGTCCTCTTATGGATCAGTAACTGGTTAAATAACAGAATGCAGAAAGCAGTAGTAGACTGACAGTCCTCACAATTGGGGCGTTATAAGGAGCAGGGTGCCCCAAGGATCTATATTGGGACCAATGTTTTTTAACATGTTCATAAATGATATGCAGTGCTTGGGGGGGGGGGAAGCAATCAGTGACCTGGTTCGAACATAACTAACAATGGTTTAATTAACCATGGTTTGTTTAATCATGGGTTGTCATTATTTGCAAACCTAGGTCTATGGTTTACTTACGGGTTGTTAACCACCAACAACCCATGAAGGGAACCCATGGTTTGTTGGTGGGTTGTGAACTGTGGATTGTTTCACCAGGCTACAGAGGCAGTGGGCAAGAGAGGTTAAAACAAAACAAAAAAAGAGCCTCTTTACATGACAGTACTGCAGTGCCACAAAGGCATTTGGATACAGGGAAGGACTGGGTGAAGGAGGAGAGAAACATCCCAGGGACTGAGAAAACAAACGATGGTTTGTTTGATCATCTGCCAGACAAACCCTGGGTAGGGCAACAAATGGGGATGGACGAAAGTCACTTACCTGATCCCGAAGCTTGCTTCGCGGGGGGGGAGGCACCCCGTCCCTCCCCGCTGAAATTCTGGCTGGTGGGGAGGCGCCCCATCCCTCCCCGCCGAAATTCTGGCCAGGGGGGAGCGTCCCGCCTCTCCGGCCGCAAAAGTTCTTCTCCTGCTGGGACACAAATGGCAGCGGCCGTAGCCGCCGCCGTTTGCATCCCTGGACTGCAGTCAGCCATGATAGGCTACGTAAATTAGGGATGTCAGAGAATTTCTCCACGAATCTCCGGGGGGCCGAATGCCAACGCACTCGGCCCCCCGAAATTGGTGGAGAAATGGTCCGCCACCCCCGGGGATGGGACTTACCTTAGGCGATTGTCCCTCCCGGCGGCGGCTCCCGGTGGCGTTGCGATGGCGTTGCAGTGGCGTTGCGGTGGCGTTGCAGCGGCGGCCAGTCTTCCAACTGGCTGCCGCCGCCACCATTTCCAAGTGAAAAAAAACACACACACAACAAATGTGATAGGCTACGTAAAGATTTACGTAGCCTATCACGGCAAGATTTTCAAAAAACACCGTGAAAGGCTACGTAAAAGTTTATGTAGCCTATCACGGCTGACTTTGAAAAAAAAAAAAAAGCGCGTACGCAAATGGCGGTGCCCATGGGTGCTGCCATTTGTGTTCCTTATTTTGGCATGTTTAGTCTACATAAATATTTACGTGGACTACGGCGAAAATAAGGGCAACGCTATTTGCATTGCCCTTATTTTCGCTGTAGTCTACGTAAATATTTACGTAGACTAGATGTGCCCAAATAAGGAACACAAATGGCAGCGCCCATGGGCGCTGCCATTTGCGTATGTGCTTTCCCCCCCCAAACTCAGCCGTGATAGGCTACGTAAGGATTTACGTAGCCTATCATGGCTGACTGCAGGGACGCAAACAGCGGCAGCTACGGCCGCTGCCATTTGCGTCCTAGCAGGAGATGAGATTCGCGGCCGGGGAGACGGGGCGCTCCCCCCCGGGCAGAATTTTGGCGGGGAGGGATGGGGCACCTGCCCCCTGCTAAGAATTTTGGGGGGAGAAATGGAGCGCCTCCCCCCCACTGCGAAGCAAGCTGCGGGACCAGGGAAGGGACTTTCATCCATCCCTAACGTAAATCTTTACGTAGCCTATCACGGCTGACTTTGAAAAAAAAAAAGCGCATACGCAAATGGTGGCACCCATGGGTGTCGCCATTTGTGTTCCTTATTTTGGCACGGGTAGTCTACATAAATATTTACGTAGACTACGGCGAAAATAAGGGCAACGCTATTTGCGTTGACCTTATTTTCGCCGTAGTCTACGTAAATATTTACGTAGACTACCCATGCCAAAATAGGGAATGCAAATGGCCGCCATTTGAGTACGCGCTTTTTTTTTTTTCAAAGTCAGCTGTGATAAGCTACATAAAGATTTACGTAGCCTATCATGGTGTTTTTTGAAAATCTAGCCGTGATAGGCTACGTAAATCTTTACATAGCCTATGACGTTTGTTGTTGTTGTTTTTTCTTTTACTTGGAAATGGCGGCGGCAGCAGCTGGTCGGAAGACCAGCCGCCGCCGCCGCCACACCGCTGCCGGGAGCCGCCGCCACCAGGGACATTCGCCGAAGGTAAGTCCCATTGAGGGGGGGTGGCGGGGGGATGGCAGACCGTTTCTCCACCAATTTCGGGGGGGCGAATGCATTGGCATTCGGCCTCCTGGAGATTTGTGGAGAAATTCTCCAACATCCCTAACAACAAACCATGTTTTAATAAGCCACCCATTAGCATTATGTGTGAACTAGGCCAGTGAGCTGGCTAGGTTTGCTAGTGACACCAAGTTATTCAATGTGGTGAAAACAAAAAGGGATTGCAAAGAGCCACAAAAGGAACTCTCCAAACTAGGTGAATGGGAAATGGAATGGCAAATGTGGTTCAAAGTAAGTTCAAAGTGATGCTTTCTGGGGCAAAAAAAAAGTTCCTAACTTCCCATATACACTGATTGGATCTCAACTGGCAGCAACTGACCAGGGAAGGAATCTTAAAGTTGTGGTAGATAGCTCAAAGAAAACTTTGACCCAATGTGCAGCAGCTGTGAAAAAGGCAAGTTCCATGTTATGGATCATTAAGAAAGGGATCAAAAATAAAACTGCCAATATAATTTTACTTTTATATAAACCTGTTGTGTGACCACAGTTTGAAATCTTCTCTACGGTTCTGGATGCTACACCTCAAAAACTATATTGTAGTAGTGCCAGAAAAAGTTCAGAAAAGGACAGCCAAAATAATTGGGCAGATGTGGGGAGGAGGAACAATTCCCTTACAAGGCAAGGTTACAGTGTTTGGACTCAAAAGAGAAGTTAGTTAAGAGATGCATGACAGAGGTATATAAAATTATGCATGGTGTTGAGAAAGTGGATAGAGAGAAGTTTTCCTCCCTCTCTCATAACACTAGAACCCAGGATTATCCATTGAGGCTAGAACAAGTCAAAGGGAAGTACTTCTTCAGACAGTGCATCATTAAACTATGGAATTCACTACCACAAGATGTGGTGATGGCCATCAACTTAGAATCCTTTAAAAGGAGATTAGGTAAGTTCAATGGGTACTAGGGATGGTGCGGGCAGCCGATTGGGGCTCAAAGCCCAGTGAGAAATCACCAGCTCGCCCCTGCAAACGCCAATCTACAGACCCCAGGGCCTACCCATCTTGGCGCATGCTGAGCTGGGCAAGCATGCAGACCTCTGCTCCCACAAAAAGCACCATTTTCCACTCAAATGGCTGCTCATACTTTTCTGTAAGTATCCCATCTACACAAATCAGGGCCTTAAAAAGGCAATGTCCACAACATTACAGGCATAAATGCTGGTAATGTTGCAGACATTGCCCCTTCAAGACCCCCATTTGTGTAGATGGTATACTCATGGAAAAGAACAAGCAGTCATTTGAGTGGCAAGCACTCGATGAGGGAGCAGATGCCTGCAAACCACTGCCGATCACCCTGGGAACTGCCCAGTAGCTCGCTCCGTGCTGCTCGCCTGGGTCAGGTAAGTGCTGGGGGTTCAGTGAGTACTGGGCGAGGCAGGAACAGGGTGGTCTGTCCATCCCTAGTGCTACTAGTCATGGTGATGGCTATATACTACCTCTGGGATCAGAAGCACTGTTCATCTGAATAGCTGTTGCTGAGCAACAACAGCAGGAGAGGGCAATCGCCCTCATATCATGCTTGTGTGTTTCCCATAGATATCTGTTTGTCCACTGTGGGAATAGCATGCTGGACTAGTTAGGCCTTTGGTCTCATCCAGCAAGACTCGTCTTATATTCTCAAATCTTTTTACGTATAACACTGTGACCTTAGATACAGTCATACAAACTCCTGAAAATCATATAATATGAGTTTTCCGTACTCTGCAGATTTTATTGGTAGACCAATTTGTCTGTGTTGAATTAGAAATGGCTCAAAAAGCTAAAGAAATGCTTCAATGACTTAAATCCACTAAGAACACCTTGGAAGAGAATCCTATAAATATTACGAATTTGGCACAAATGCCCTCCAACAGCTACATTTATATTATTGGTTGCTGCTGAGAAATTGATCAAAAATTGCTGAGTACAAATCACTTAGAACATTTGTACCTTGAAGCTTGCTTTATTTTCCTACTCTGAAGCCCCAGGCCACAACCTCCATTCTCACTGCTTGAGGTGCAAAATAAAAGGTTTTTGTTTGCTAGTTTGTTTTTAAATCAATACTTTGCTACTTTTAACATAAGTAGGGTCATTTTAACTAAGTAAACTTCTCTTGACTAGAATGGTTCACCTTCAAGGCCTATTTGATGATGAGCATCATTTAATTCTTCCTGTGTTGTGCAGCCCTGTGAGATAGCAAGAGTTGCCAAGTTTCGGTAACATGGGGACATTTTCCCAGTGCTGTTCTGCAGAATGCCAGAAGGCAGGGGAATGAACCCATGTTGTTTAGGCTGAGGCAACTGGGTGACTCTTCTTGTCATCCTTGCTGAGAGGACTATTTCCACTTCGCCAACGGAAGGTGCACTCTCTCACCCTTGCACGGTGGGTGAATTTTGTTTATCTTTGTAGCCACCCTCTCCCTCGAACCATCATTAAAGGAGATTCTATCTTTGAAGCCTACAAAAAGTCTGCGAAGTCAGGCGGTTTGATCTATTTAAGCTCCACTCTAGATTCTATGCATAATTCTTCCACCATCGTGTATATAGCTTGGCACTAAGAGGTATGCCAATGTCTGGACCTTGGCTGGTGCATAGAAGTACTCTTAATTTCATCTAAATCCAGGACTGCAGTAGAGTATGGGTGACCTTGCCCTCCCCATCAGTTCAAAGAACAAATTGATGAGGGATCTGCACCCAGGTAAACAGTCCATGAACAGTCCCTCTTCCAGGTGTACCCACTGAAGGAACTTGGGCAGATAGCCACAAGAGAGAGGGCTTTCTCAGTTGAGGCAACCCATTTATGGAATGCCCTCCCCAAAGAGGCTTGCCTGGCACCTTTGTTGTTATCATTCTGGCACCATATGAAGATCTTTCTTTTCTCCCAGGCATTTTAGAGACTTTGTTCATAGATTTTTATGGCTGTTCTTATATCTTTATATTTCTGTATCCTTGTGCTGTCTGTCATTGTGTGTTGTTGTGTTATTCTTTTTAAAAATTTGTGTTGTATTTTATTCTTTTAACTGTTTGTTATCTGCTCAGAAAATGCCTGTTATTAGGCAGATTAAAAATATAATAAATACATTATTATTAATAATAATAATAACAACAACAACAACAAAAATAATAATAAAAAAACAGGGTCAGACTGCAGTGGGAGTTATGAGCTTTTCTGCACAAGGCATTTACTGTGTGCTCATCATTCCCTACTCATGGTTGTTTACAGGTTCTTTAAATGATGTCACGACTCTCCAGTTTTACTTCTGTTTTTAAACAGTACTTTTGGCAAGATCTTTTTAGAGCAGAGAAAATGCGATATTTGTGGAAGTGGAAGAAAATGCTTTTTCGATTTGTGTAATTGTGTTAATCTGCTATACCACAGTGCTACCTAGAAGTTATGTCACAGAAAAGCAGGAAAGGAAACGCTTTTCACATAGTGAAAAAGAAGAATCCAACTAAAAATTGTGTTTGTGCAAGTGCGAGCATAATGCACAAGCATTTGCACAATGGGAAGATTTGGCAGAGCTCTGCTGCTTTTGCACAATGGCACCACTGGATACTGCCCACTGTGCCCCCTAACCTAGCCTGATTCCCTCAGAAGGATGTTGTGTGATCACCAGAGTCAAAATAAGATTGAACTGCCAATCCATCAGCTTCTGTACATGGAACGGAAGGAGTACCATTTTGTCATTTGCCTCAGGCAGCAAAATATCTTGGGCCAGCCCTGGTGTATATTGATCCCATAGCTGCATAAATAAGAGTAACTACTGTACCAGTGAACTGAATGACCATAAGCAAGATAACAAAGTCAACATTTCATATATATGTATTTATTTATTAGCACTGGGCTGAACATTTCTCCCACATTTTTTTTCTACCATTCTCATTGAATTTGATAGAAAAGACATTGCTTTCTAAAAGAAATTCAATGGTGAAGAAAATTTCAGAGAAATTCTGATGGATTGGGTTTGGCTTCTTGTGCTTGCCTTACTTAGGAGGTGGCTGAGGAGTGTGTACAATTGACCTGTCTTTCACCATACAATCATCTCCCCCATAGCTAAGGATGGATGGGCTCGCCCGCGCCTGGCTTTGTTGGCACTCACTGAGCCGCCGCCTGTCCTTGTTCATGGTGCCATGCCATGCGAGCTTTTGGACAGCCCAGGCTGTAATGTTGCATAAGTAAATGGCCCCTTTATGGCCGCCAATTACACAACATTACCTTCACAGAAGAGCCCTAGCTGCCATTGCTGCACAAAATGGCGGCTTGCTGTGATGCTGGATGGCTGCTGGGCACTTGCTGAGGTGCGGGGTGCTTGATGACTGGGTCTATGAGTGCCCTGCAGCTTGGTGAGCGGGGTCCAGGAGGGCAAGTGAGGGGAGTCTGTCGGACTCCACACACCCGCAAGGACTCTCACGACATCCCTACTCATAGCCTGTAGCCTTATTAGTTTCCCACCCTTCTGTTGAAGCTCAGGGGAAGACATCATGAGGTAATGACAGATTTTGGCTCACCCCTGCCCCCCAGCTGCATTGTGGTGGATGCAAAATGGGGGCCAGCCTGCCAACATAGTTGATGCTGTTGCCACTTCCAGTGGCAGCACAAAAACACCCCCCACAAAACTCTTATGAAAAAAGAAAGAAGCTGTGCTACAACCCCTGCCAATGGTGAGCTCTACTTGAGAGAAACTCTTGGAGAATTTCTCCTCCCTATGGAGAAATTCAGTGAAATCATTCGCCCAGTTTCTCTGCTCACAAATAGAGTGGAGAATTTCAAGAGGCTATTTCCACACAGCTGTATTATTTATAAATACATACATATATACATGTGTACACACAGAAACACAATATTTATTTACATTCAAGTGAACCTCACAAAGGAATTTACATAAAAAATATTAAACAATAAGTGCAAAATCCTATGCATGTTTAGACAGAAAAAACTCCTACAACTCCTATCATTCCCCAGCATGCCTAGCTGGGGCATGCTAGAGTTGTAGAACTTTTTCTGTCTAAATATGCATAGTATTGTGCCCTAAACATAAATAAAATGTAAGTAATTAAATAGTAAACACAAGCTATGGGAAGCTACTGTGTGTGTGTGTGCGTGTGTGTTTGTGTGTGTGCGCTAGGGATGTACGAAAGTCACTTACCTGGTCTTGCAGCTTGCTTCGCGGTGGGGGGGAGGCGCTTCACTGCTCCCCCCAAAGTTCAGGCCGGGGGGGGAGGCTTCCCGCCTCGCACGGCCGAAATTCAGGCCGGGGGGGAGGCTTCCCGCCTCGCCCAGCCAAAATTCAGGCCGGGGAGAAGCGCCCCGTCTCCCCGGCCGTGAACTTCAAAAGAAAGAAAAGAAAAAAAAATGCCCCATGATAGGCTACATAACGATTAACGTAGCCTATCACAGCTAGATCTGCAAAGTCAGCCGTGATAGGCTACATCAATCGTCACGTAGCCTATCACAGGTGACTTTGAAAAAAAAAAAAAGCACGTACGCAAATGGCGGCCCCCATAGGGAGCTGCCATTCGCGTTCCTTATTTGGTCCCTGTAGTCTACGTAAAGATTTACATAGACTACGGCAAAAATAAGGGCAACGCTATTTGCGTTGCCCTTATTTTCGCCATAGTCTACATAACGATTTACGTAGACTACAGTGACCAAATAAGGAACGGGAATGGCGGCTCCCTTTGGGGGCCGCCATTATCCGTACGTGCTTTTTTTTTTTCAAAGTCACCCGTGATAGGCTACGTGATGATTGACGTAGCCTATCACGGCTGACTTTGCAGATCTAGCTGTGATAGGCTACGTTAATCGTTATGTAGCCTATCACAGGGGTGTTTTTTTGTTTTTTTTTTACTTTTCTTGTAATGGCGGCGGCGGCAGCCGGTCGAAAGACCGGCTGCCACCCCCGCCCCTGACGAAGACCTGCCGAACCGCCACCGGGACCCGCCGCCGGGAGGGACATTCGTGAAAGGTAAGTCCCATCCCGGGGGGGGGGGAGCAGAGAATTTCTCCCCGAACAACCTTCGGAGGACCGAATGCGTTGGCACTCAGCCCTCCGAAGTTTCGGGGAGAAATTCTCCCCCATCCCTAGTGTGCGCGCGCGCATGCGTGCACATGTGCATGTGTAGGTGTGTGAAAGCCAGTTCTATCCTGTCTTCAGATCTCCATGTTTCTTGAACATTAATGTGGTGGCAGTTGGGAGAGGAAGTGGCTGCCTCAACTGGAACATCAGGAACTAGATGGTGTGCTACCCACTAGGCTATGCTGGCCTCTTCTCTGATTTCCCCTCAGAGCAAGATGGTTCCTGAGTAGCCCTGTGGTGGTAGTTGGGGGAGGTAAAGACCACCTCATTTGGAACACTAGATGGCAGATAGCTCACTAGGCTACTTAGCTCTCATTTTCTCAGGGCAAGATGGTTCTTGAGTAGCCCTGTGGTGGAAACATGGATTTTGTAGTTGCATGGATGGTGTCCTTCTTGAGAGAAATATACAGTGTTGGTTTAGAACAGGATTCAATACTCAGTCATGAACTCAATCATGAACAAATCCTGCCAGACGAATCTGATCTCATTTTTTGATGTAACCTCCCTTGTGGACTGTGGGAATGCTGTGGCCATAATATACCTCAACTTCAGCAAAGCTTTCGACAAAGTGCCCCATGAACTCCTGATGAGCAAACTAGCTCAAAGTGGGCTAGTTGAAACAATGATCAGGTGGATTCACAGTTGGCTACAGGATCGGACTCAAAGAGTGTTTATCAGTGGGATCTTCTCAAACTGGGGAGAGGTAACGAGCGGGGTACCGCAGGGCTCAGTCCTGGGCCCAGTGCTCTTCGACATGTTTATTAATGACTTGGAGGAGGAGGTGCAGGGAATGCTGATCAAATCTGCATGACACAAAAATGGGTAGGATAGCTATTACCTTGGAAGACATAAACAGAATTCAAAGTGATCTTGATAGGCTGGAGTGCTGGGCAGAAAACAATGGAATGAAATTGAATAGGGATAAATGCCAAGTTCTGCACCTAGGAAAAAGAAACCAAATGCACAGTTACAAGATGGGGGATACTTGGCTCCACAATGCTACAAGTGAGAAGGATCTTGGAATTGTTGTAGATTCCAGGGATTGGAATCGATGGTCTTGTAGGCCCCTTTCAACCCTACTATTCTATGATTCTACTGTTCTATGATAGATCACAAGCTGAATATGAGCCAACAATATGATGTGGCTGCAAAAAAGGCAAATGCTATTTTGGGCTGCATTCATAGAAGCATAACTTCCAAATCCTGGGAAGTACTAGTTCCCCTCTACTCAATACTAGTTAGGCCTCATCAGGAGTACTTTGTCCAGTTCTGGGCACCACATTTTAAGAAGGATGCAGACAAACTGGAGGGGGTTCAGAGGAGGGTAACAAAGATGATCAAGGGACTAGAAACAAAGCCCTATGAAGGGAGACTGAAAGAACTGGGCATGTTTAGCTTTGAGAAGAGAAGAGTGTAGGGTTGGCGGAGAATTTCTCCCCGAAACTTCGGGGGGCCGAGCGCCAACGTGTTCGGCCCCCCGAACAAGTTTCGGGGAGAAATTCTCCGCACCCCCCCACACCCCCCCCACGGGACGGGACTTACCTTTGGCGAATGTCCCTCCCGGCGGCGGGTCCGGACGGCGGTTCAGGGGGTCTTTGTCCGGGGCGGGAGCGGCAGCCAGTCTTTCGACCGGCTGCCGCTGCCGCCATTCCAATGAAAGAAAAAAAAAACGCCCCCGTGATAGGCTACGTGATGATTAACGTAGCCCATAACGGCTAGATTTGCAAAGTCAGCCGTGATAGGCTACGTAAATCGTCACATAGCCTATCACGGGTGACTTAAAAAAAACAAAACAAAAGCGCGTACGGATTCCTGTTCCTTATTTGGTCACTGTAGTCTACATAAAGATTACGTAGACTACGGCAAAAATAAGGGCAACGCTATTTGCGTTGCCCTTATTTTTGCCGTAGTCTACGTAAATCTTTACATAGACTACAACGAACAAAAAAGGAACGCGAATGGCAGCTCCCTATGGGGGCCGCCATTTGCGTACGCGCTTTTTTTTTTTAAGTCACCCATGATAGGCTACGTGACGATTTACGTAGCCTATCACGGCTGACTTCGCAGATCTAGCCGTGATAGGCTACGTTAATCGTCACGTAGCCTATCACGGGGGCGGTTTGTTTTTTTTTTTACTTTTTAGTTCGCAGCTGGGTGAGGCGAGGCGCCTCCTCCCCAGCCTGAATTTCAGCCGGGCGAGGCGGGAAGCCTCCCCCCCGGCCTGAATTTTGGCCGGGCGAGGCAGGAAGTCTCCCCCCCGGCCTGAACTTCGCGGGGGGAGCAGCGAAGCGCCTCCCCCCCACCGCAAAAAGCTTCGAGGACAGGTAAGTGACTTTCGTGCACCCCTAGAAGAGTGAGGGGAGATATGAGAGTGCTCTTCAAGTACTTGAAAGTTTGTCAGAGAGAAGAAGGCCAGCATCTCTTCTTGATCATCCCAGAGTGCAGGACACAGAATAATGGGCTCAAGTTACAGGAAGCCAGATTCCGGCTGAACATCAGGAAAAATTTCCTGACTGTTAGAGCAATACGACAATGGAACCAATTCCCTAGGGAGGTAGTGGGCTTTCCCACACTGGAGGCATTGAAGACGAGGCTGGACAGCCATCTGTCCGGGATGCTCTGTCCTGGATTCCTGCTCTCAGCAGGGGGTTGGACTCGATGGTCTTGTAGGCCCCTTCCAACCCTACTATTATATGATTCTATGATCAATCAGTATTTAATTGGATTTAATTACTATTATATAAATATATTGTGTATCTGTGTTTGCCTGTGTGTGTACATATGCAAGACTTAGGGCACAATGCTATGCATGTTTAGACAGAGGAAAGGCCTACAATTCCCAGCATGCCCCAGCCAGGCATGCTGGGGAATGATGGGAGTTATAGGCCTCTCCTCTGTTTAAACATGCATAGCATTGTGCCCTTAATATATCAATTATATCACTTCTCATGTACACAATTTATAGTATTCCCATATAGCAGTGATCTGTATAAGTCTTTAAATGTAATGAACTGTAATGCATACTGCATTTGCATACTGCAAAAATGCATTTCATTTTTAAAAAGGAACATATATAACTTTTGAGACAATAAACTCCTGCAGACTACTCCTGCTTGTGCCAGTTATATCCCTCAGTGCTTTACTTAAACATCCAAGGCAGAGTGTGTGAATCATTGCACAGATTAGTAATGATTATTCATCACAACCATTTTCCCCTTAAAAATAAGTCATCTTCACTGGACAAGCCATAAATATTAACAAAAGACTTTGTTACAAGAAATAGTAGCAAGATCAGAGAAGTATGCAGGATCCAGAACTTCTAAAGCAGGACTTGCCTAAGGGGACAAGATAGTTGCTAGAACAAGATGAATTAATAAGGCTGAGATGTTATCTCTTGGAAAAGTAAAGGAATTGTTTACAAAAACAAGTGATATTCTTAGTTGCTTCAGGAAAGTCCTGACATTTAACTATACTCCAAAATCACAAAACAGGGTTTTAAATAAACTCATCATTAAAACAGCATACATTTTAACCTCAAAAGAGATGTCCAAATAATATTTTATTTATCATTTATTTTACAAACTTAAATCCTGCCTTAGGTCCAATAAAGAAACTCGAATTGGCTAGCAATCTTTAAAAATAATACAATATTTACCTACATTTCTCACACCCACCCTTCCTAAAAACAATAATCAATAAATAATGTACACGGTGCACTAATATTCTTATACCAACACCCCTACCCCTGGCAATCCGCTCAGAATATTATAGGATTACTCCTGATAGAGTTCAGCATGGTTCTTTATCTAAAGCTGTCATGGAAAGATCGTTTTGATTGGATTCTTAATTAGAAGTGCTTTATGATGCCTATTGTATTAATTTGTATCTCAGGCCTAAAATGTATAATGTTGTTATTTCTGGTTTACAGGAATTGGATTTAGAGTAAACCAAGTGTATGCATTTTATACGTTATGTTTGTTATGTTATCCTCTATAGTGCCTCTGTAGTTTTCAGTGGAGTTGTGCAGGAAGGATTGTAGCTAATTTTGCTTACGGTATTGGGAAGATAAGATTTTCCCCACAACTTTTTCCAAAGACATATTAAACTAAAGTGTCAGGAAACAGTATTTACACTGTTTCTTTCCCATTTGGTGTACATGCGAAGGAATTTCTAGAAAATCTGGCACAATGTTAAGTGCTATTGACGTTGCACAGGTCTTTGCACTAGCACAACATCAATAGTTCTAGTGCACCATTGGATCATCGCCATGGTCCCCACATTTTATCTTCACAACCACCCTGTAAAGTAGGTTAGTCTGAGAGATTATAATTGGCCTAAGGGCAATGATACTTGAAGCTGAATCTCCCCAGTCCTACCTTATATTCTAACCCAGCCTTCCACAACCTGGTGCCCACCAAATGGTTTTGGACTGCCACTCCCACCATTCCTAGCTATCATGATGGAAATGATGAGATTTGTAGTCCAACATGTCTGGACAGAACCAGACTGCTCTAACTCCTACACCACAAATGGCTCAAAAACCAAAATAGTGTCTTCCTTACTTTGATACAAAGTTACTAAAACTCATTGTTTCTTGTACATCTGTGAAGGAGCGGAACTGTTATCCATTATTGTATTTAATTTGGGTTATTATGGGGTTAAACCTTTGAGGATGAAAGGAAGGAGGAAATAAAGAGACAAGGCACAAGTAGTTGACACAAAATTTGGGCCACATTTACTGAAATTGATCAGATCTGCGAAGCGAAACCTAAGTGGGCAACTTCTCTAAGCCAGGTGTAGCCTGGCATTGTATCAGGTGAGACATCCAATGCCTGTGGAGTGGCATCTTTGATCGCCACCCCTCAGGACTGCCCAATTTTGGGATGAGAGGCCTTTCCCTGTCACTCCCCCCCCCTCGGGCCACAAAACTCTGAGTGGGTGAGGAGAGTTGACCTCAAAGGTAATCCCTGTCTTCCAACAGGGGCTGCAAAACCCTGAGCTGGAAGCCTCAGGCCTTACCAGTCACTAGTAACAGTGCCTCCAAATGCTCACCAACCCTATACCCCACCAAAGGTGTCCTCACAACATAATCGCCACAGTAGGACAACAAGCCTGTGCTTAGCCATTCTACCCATTCTAATAGCGTTGCCCTTATTTTCGCCGTAGTCTATGTAAACATTGACGTAGACTACAGCGACCAAATAAGGAAGGGGAATGGCGGCTCCCTATGGGGGCCGCCATTATCCGTACACACTTTTTTTTTTTTTTTTAAAGTCACCCGTGATAGGCTACGTGACGATTCACATAGCCTATCACGGCTGACTTTGCAAATCTGGCCGTGATAGGCTACGTGAATCGTCACGTAGCCTATCAGGGGACGTGTTTTTTTTTTTCTTTCATTGCAATGGCGGGGGCGGCAGCCGGTCGAAAGACCGGCTGCCGCTCCCGCCCCGCTCGAACACCGGACGAACAGCCAGCCGTACCCGCCGCCGGGAGGGACATTCAGGGAAGGTAAGTTCCGTCCCGGGGGGGGGCGGGGGGCGGAGGATTTCTCCCCGAAACTTGTTCGGGGGGCCGAACACGTTGGCGCTCAGTCCCCCGAAGTTTCGGGGAGAAATTCTCCGCCATCCCTAAGTCTACGTAAAGATTTACGTAGACTACGATGAAAATAAGGGCAACGCAAATAGCGTTTCCTTATTTTCGCCGTAGCCTATGTAAATGTTTACGTAGACTAGATGTGCCAAAATAAGGAACGCAAATGGCGGCGCCCATGGGGCGCCGCCATTTGCATATGCACTTTTTTTTCCCCCAAAGTCACCCGTGATAGGGCTACGTGACGATTTACGTAGCCTATCATGGCTGACTTTGGAAATCTAGCCGTGATAGGCTACGTAAATCGTCACGTAGCCTATCACGGTGTGGTTTTTGTTTTTGTTTTTACTTTTTTATTTTGTAATGGCGGTGGCAGCAGCCGGTCGGGAGACCGGCCGCCGCTACCGCCCCCGCCGAACCGCCGCCGAACCGCCGCCGAACCGCCACCAGGACCCGCCGCCGAGAGGGACATTCGCCCAAGGTAAGTCCCATCCCGGGGGGGGGATGGGGTGCCGGCGGAGAATTTCCCCAACACTTTCGGGGGGCCGAATGCGTCGGCACTTGGCCTCCCGAAGATTCGTGGAGAAATTCTCCGCCATCCCTACCTCCAATGGTCCGAGCCCAAAGGCATCTCCTCCAAGAATGAACACACAGTTGCAACAAGTAGTCTATCAGAAGAACGGGCCATAACAAAGAGCAAAGAACTCCCTACCTGCCTTGATGTAAGAAGCCCTCATACTAGGTGCTATGGACTGCAACATGGCCTGTTCAGCCCAGCCCACCAATCCCCCAAAGTGCAACTGGCATGGTCTCTGGCAGTTCCCACGCCCAGGTCTCGAAACCTTTGGACTTGGTTAAATGACAAAGCATCAGCAATGGCATTGCCCAGGCCAGGGATATGCTGTGCCTGGAACAAAATATTTAAGTGGAGGAAGTGCAGACTAAATGCCCTGACCAAAACTATCACTCTGTGATTGCAGGATGACAGGGAATTGATGACCTGGACGGTGGCCTGGTTGTTGCACCAAAAGTCCACTATGGAGTTGGACATCTGGTCAGCCCACAGATGTCCTATCTTATATATGGGGGGGAGAATCCCCAAAGTGAGGTTCTTACCAACACCTGAAGCTAACCAGTCCTCAGGACACTGCCCAGAGCACCAATGATCTCAGGAAATGACTCTGAGGCCACAAGCACCAGATACATCAGAATGTATCTGCAGCTCACCTTCCAGTAATAACTCCTGTCTCCATTGAACTCATCAAGAAAATGCAGCCAAACTAGCAAGTCCTCCTTCATAGTGGGGGACACTCGGACTTGGTGGTGTGGGAGACGCAGGCCCTACATAGCACCACACGGGTGCCTAAGGAACACCCTGCCAGGTGCTATAACCCCGGAAGCAAAATTAAGATGCCCAACCACTTCCTGGAGGGTGTGAAATGTTACCTTCTTAGATCTCAACATACCTGAGATTCAGTCCTTCAAGGTCTGAAGCTTATCCTTAGGGAGTCTGCAAGATTGATTGACAGAGTCCAATTCAATTCCAAGAAACATAATAACTGATAAAGGAACACCCAAATCCTCCGACAAAGCAGAAAACTCTTGCATTAAATAGGCACACTGTGTAGAATCTCCGGGACCAGCGAATAAAAAATCATACTGTGCTCTGTAACCTGGTCCTGTCTCTCAATGCCCACTCCCAAAAGGAGTGGAACTTTTCAAACATGGCACAGGAAACAGATCACCCATAGGAGGAGCTCAGTCCACATAAAATGGGCCACATAAAATTGGCCTTGAAAGCAGAACCCTAAGAGGTCAAAATCATCAGGACAGGTAGGCAGAACATGAAACGCAGATTTGATATCGCATTTGCCCATGAGAGCCCCACAACCACAAGCCCTCACCATTGCTACCAGAGGATCAAAGATGTGTAGTTTACTGAGCAAAGTTGTTCTGGGATAGCATCTTTCACTGATCCCCCCCCCCTTTGGAAAAGACAGGTTGTGAATCAACCTGTATTCTCCAAGTGCCTTTTTTGTAGGGATGTACGAAAGTCACATACCTTTTGATGAAATGTGATTCGAGGGGGGGGGAGGCGCCCCATCCCTCCCCCCAAAATTCTGGCCGGGGGGGAGATGCCCCGTCCCTCCCCCCCAAAATTCTGGCTGGGGGGGAGGTGCCCCATCCCTCCCCCCCCAAATTCTGGCCGGGGGGGAGGCGCCCTGTCCCTCCCGCCGTGAATCCTGGCCAGCTGGGTCTGCAAATGGGGGCAGCCACAGCCGCCGCCGTTTGCGTCCCTGCAGTCAGCCGTGATAGGCTACGTAAATGTTTACGTAGCCTATCACGGCTGAGTAAAAAACCGTGCGTACGCCATGGGCGCCGCCATTTGCATTCCTTATTTTGGCACATCTAGTCTACGTAAACATTTACATAGACTACGGCGAAAATAAGGGGAACGCAAATAGCGTAGACGCCCATGGGCACCGCCATTTGCGTACGCGCGGTTTTTGGTGTTTTTTTTTACTCAGCCGTGATAGGCTATGTAAACATTTACGTAGCCTATCATGGTATTTTTTAAAAATCTAGCTGTGATAGGCTACGTAAATCTTTACATAGCCTATCACGCTTTTTTGTTTGTTTGTTTTTACTGGAAATGGTGGCGGTGGCAGCCGGTCAGAAGACCGGCCGCCACTGCCGAACCGCCGCCAAACTGCTGCCGGAGCCACCGCTGCCAGGGAGATTCGCCCAAGGTAACTCCCGTCCCGGGGGGGTGGGGGTGCAGACCATTTCGCCACCAATTTCAGGGGGCCGAATGCGTTGGCATTCAGCCTCCCTGAGATTCGTGGCAAAAATCTCTGACATCCCTACTTTTTTGGCACTCTGCCCAGGGGAGACACTCTCAAATTGGGAAGAGGAGGGGTAGCAAAAGGACCTATGAGCCTGCCTGCAGCCACCTCTTTATTAATCTTCTCCCTGACCAAATGTTCCAAACCAGAAATGGGCTTCTGGTTCTGGGCAAATTGAGCACAACACTGGCCTTGAAAAGGAATCTGGAATCCCTCAGAAAAAACCTTCTCTAAATAAAAAGCATCATCATGCAACAGGTACCACCTCAGAAGGCATCTAAGAGGCTCAAATCAAACTGGGCTGGGCCACTTTGGAGGGGGCTGTTGCCCCCTGCCAGACTTCCTGTTACCCTGCCCTACCTGATTCGAACCCCGTCAACCTCTAGTCTTGGGGCAACTAATATAAATGTGCTGTCCCCCACAAATGGAACATTCATGGAGGAACTTGCAAGGGGATTTAGAACAGGTGGCCCAGGAATTAAATTCCCAACAGAGCAAGTGGTGTTGAACCACTTGCCCTGCACCAGCCTTAGGAACTGAAGCGGGCTGCTGTTTAGATATTATGTGGCCATTATCTGACCTGTCCCCTGAAACCCAGCCTAGCTGGAGTCATAGTCCTGGAGACAAAGGTCCTCATCCTTGGGGTCTGAATTCAAGGAAGGGTCTAAGGCAGCCTGCAAATGAAAGGATTCATTGTAGGCCAGCCAAGCCCCACCCCATACTCTGTATAGGCCCTATAAATGATATCCAAATATTTAGTCAGGACCCATCCCCTTTCCAGATATTTTTGCTGTATGACACCCATATAAATTAGAAAACTGAGCAACCAAAGATGTTGAGGCCAACCTGCAGGAGACCAGAACTGCACTCTGGTTCAAGGTTGACTAGGAGGCAGGCTCAGAAAAATTCTTTGCTGTCCATTGCAGTGAGGCTGGATGCTACTGAGGCTTCTCCTAGTTCTGCTCCAGTGCAGGCATCTGTTCCAAATGGATGGTTCTTTCTCCAGGACTCCTGTCCCAGAGCAGGCATCTTTTCCAGGTAAGCTCCTCTCCATTGGTGCCACTGAGGAATGCCAGTGGCATTCCCTTTGTCTCTGCCTCCCCACCCCCAAATCCTTCCCATGGCCAGGCAAGCCAGATGTGGGGGGAGGTATTTGTCAGTGTGTGTGGGGGAAGTTACTTGCCCCACATCTAATAGCCAACCCCCACACTACTGGAAGTAGATACATGATGCCCAGAAAGTTTTAAGGCTGGTTTGGTAGAGGCAGCTGGAGAAACTGAAGGTTTCCACCAGGTGGCAGTGGAAAAGGTGAAGGGAAGGGAAGGGCAGAAAGGTGTGTGGGCTTACTATTTTGTCTGTTTTCCCTTCCACTCATGGAATGGGACAATACCGGTCTGTGACAATCTCTATCAACAGCCATTTTCATTTTGGTACTACCATTTTTGATACTACCAATGAAGCTGAGGGAAAACGAGACAGACAGACCCCTGAATTTGCAAGGTTTAAGGGCAATGGTCCACTAGCAGGCAACCACATTATTTTTTAGACAGACCTTTGGTTTTTAAGATTAATTGTTTGCTGAAGTAGGTTCTAAGTGGTGGGGGCTGTTTATTTCTTGATTTTATTTCTTAATTAATTGATTTGCCCTTATGTTTTAATTATAATTTTGTATTATATCTTGGTTTTGGGTTTTTTGTTCTTAGCCACTTTGAGCATTATTTGTAGTGGGACAGCGGGATATAAATTTAATAAATACATACATTCTAGAGCTGGGCTGCTCTTTTCAGCCAAGCTGATTTTGAGCATCTGCAGTGGTGACAACCCCTAGAATTGAGACCGGGTGAGAGAAAATGTATGACTATTTCGGGCAGGGGCTTGCCTTAACTTACTTTATAGATAAGGTAGTTGAGGGTAGGGATGGTGGAAAATTCCGCCACGGGTCACAGTGAGGCTGAATGCCAGTGCATTTGGCCCCCCGAAATCTGTGGTGGAACGAAGCCCCACCACCCCACCACCCCGCGAAAAGCACGTGAAATGGAGCACCTACCTGGTGCCCTTTGCCCTGCTTTGCCAATGGCGGCCTCATCTGTGGCCACCATTCACTTCACAATTTTTCCCGTGATAGGCTACGTAAATACTTACATAGCCTATCACGGCTAACGCAGGGACGCCATTTGCATCCCTGCGGAGGCCGTGATAGGCTACGTAAATATTTACCTAGCCTATCACAGCAAAAAAGGGAATGCAAATGGTGGCCGCCGTAGCCACCGCCATTTGCGTTCCCTTTTTTTTTTTTTTTCCCATGATAGGCTATGTAAATATTTATGTAGCCTATCACAATGAAAAAAGGGACGCAAATGGCGGTGGCTACAGCGGCCACCATTTGCATCCCTGCGCAGCCCAGCAGTGGCCAGATGTCGCTGCAGGCGGCCCTGGCTGGCGGCTCCACGGAGTTGCCGCGGAGCAGAGCCAGCCGGCAAGGATTTCGGGGGGAGGGACAGAGCGCCTCCCCGCCACTGCAGATGTCATGATGAAATGAAACAGGTAAGTCGTTTCGTACATCCCTAGTTGAGGGTAAGGCTTTTCCCATTTCATTTCATTTAATTTTTACACTTTAAAAAAGCATCACCAGCTGCAATCAGCAGCCAGTGATCCTCTCTGTCTCTCTATCTCCTCAGTTCTTTTGTCTGTATTCCTCTTCCTGGGCCAGATCCTCATGGAAATGCTCCCATCTCTTTCTCCAACTTTTCTGATCATGTTGTCCTTTGAAATTGTGCCTTGCGGCATGCAGCCTGCTCGAAAACATTTCTAGCTCCCTCCCTCATCATAGGTATGCATACCCAAAACACAAAT
Source organism: Heloderma suspectum (assembly GCF_057233095.1). Lineage (NCBI taxonomy): Eukaryota > Metazoa > Chordata > Lepidosauria > Squamata > Helodermatidae > Heloderma > Heloderma suspectum. The sequence continues at coordinate 70,401,740 of NC_139460.1, read as the reverse complement.
GTGCAAAACAAACATACAAATGTAGGAAAGCTGGAACTCAGTATTGCAAAACACGCCTAAAAACACACACACGACAAACAACAACTGGCCTGTGATGGCAACTGCAGGGAAAATGCACATCCTGCTACTGGGAAGCAAGCACATATTTGCTGGTGCAGATATGCTCATAGATTGGCCTACTAACCTGGAGTTTATATAGATAACCCCTTTTCAATTTAAAAACCAATATTGGTGGACTTTGCAGTGTGAAAACAAGTTGGTGTTCCTACTGAGGCACCTTTGAGGTTCCAATATATAGCATTTATGAAAGCCTGTTTGAAACAATCTGCATAAAACAGTCTATATGAATATGAATGGATGTGTATTTCAAAAGCTTTCAACCTCACCTTGTTTCTGGTCGGGGCCTTTCTTCTCCCCAAGTTTCCATTAATTTCATGTCTATTATTAAACTGGTCTCCGGTTTCAGAATGCTGTGCGTTCAACTGCATAATTGCAAAGAACATCTGGTATCAATCAGAGCTCTTCAGTGTTAAATTCCAATAATGACAATGTCAGCAGCATGAACTTATTAGAAAATGTATGATACTTGCATTTTTGTTGATGTGAAGCCCCCTCTGCAGGGTAATCCCCTCATCCCAAATTCTGTTCTCAAAATCCTATAAATTCTTTCAGGCACATGGCATTTATTGTATTTTTTGATTAACTGGCAATTCTTGTTTTATTAGGATTGTAATGTTGCCATATAAAATAGTGTGTTATATAGGGGGGCATAAATTATGGGGCACTTTAGAAGGCAAAGAAAGCCCTATAATTTACAACACTGAAAATAAAGAAACCTTTTTCATAAGAAAACCACACAGACTTGAGATATCTAGGAGATAATGGGATTCAGCAGCGTGATGGTACTTAAAGAGAACTTCTAAGATATGAAGAGATGTGTGGCCTATAATAACAGATGTCTGTAATGTAGCTACCAATATAAAATTACATATATAGAAATAATGCAATAAAGTACTATTAGGGTCATGATTTATTCATATCTGCTTTCCAAATAGACAAAATGTTTTAATTTTCATTTTACAGCCACCAGAGTCCACTTTTATTCAGGAATGTGATACCATGAAAACCTCTCACATAAGCAAAGATCCAATAAGGGCTCCCTTGTGATTAAAGTGTTATTTCTTCACAGTACAACAAATACAGTGGTAATAATAATAGTAATATCCAAGATGCTCACAGAACAGGGAAAGAGAACACAGAGAAATTAACTATGACACATAAAGGCTATTATAGTAGTTTTAGTTCAGAGGATGAGAAGATGAGGTTCCTTTGACATTCTCAAGGTGTCTTGGCTAGCAGAGCACTTACGCCTGTGCTTAACTTTATCTCATTGTTCTAAAGCCTCACCCCTTCCTTTTTAAACAGGAAGTCATATGTGCCCTCCAGATACTGAGAAATTGAGTATTAATACTCAGTTTTGCAGTCACAAAAGCTATACAAGAAGTGGGCATGTGATGGAAACTTGAGAAACGTTCTCCCCTACACAGCCATGTTGCTGCCTTAGGAGGACCAGGAAATGCCTCCCACTAGTCTTTTCTAGTCCTACTACCTGGAGATGCCGAGAATTGAACCTCGGACCTTTGGCATGCAAAGCATGTGTTTTAACACTGAGCAAAGATGCTTCCCATTTTCTGCCTCTGTCTTCTGCATGAACATCTACTCAAAGAAACTCAAAGACAACAACCAAGAGTCTTGTGGCATCTTAAAGACTAGCAATTTATTCTGGCATAAGCTTTCATTGACAATAGCCCACTTCATCAGATGCATGGAGTATTACAGGGATTTTCAGGTTTATATGCAGGACATATGGTGGTGATAGTGGGATTGTAAACAGTCATAAGGTCATAAGGAAATTAAATGCAGAGAATATTTAACAAAGGAAGGAAAATCTTCTGACTCACTGTTTACACCCCCACCACCACACCCCCAATATGTACTGTATATAATCTGAAACTTCCCTTAATACTCCATGAATCTGATGAACTCAGGGGATCAGGGAAGTGCCACCATAACTGTGGTCACCAGTAGGATAAGGTATGGCATTGGCGATTAACAGGCCAGCTGAGGACAAGAATCAAAGAATCATAGAATAGTAGGGTTGGAAGGGGCCTACAAGGCCACTGAGTCCAACCCCCTGCTGAATGCAGGAATCCAAGTCAGCATCCCTGACAGATGGCTGTCCAGCCTCATCTTGAATGCCTCCAGTGTGGGAGAGGACACAACCTCCCTAGGTAATTGGTTCCATTGTCATATTGCTCTAACAGTCAGGAAGTTTTTCCTGATGTTCAGCCAGAATCTGGCTTCCTGTAACTTGAGCCCATTATTCTGTGTCCTGCACTCTGGGATGATCAAGAAGAGATCCTGGCCTTCTTCTGTGTGACAACCTTTCAAGTACTTGAAGAGTGCTATCATATCTCCCCTCAATCTTCTCTTCTCAAGGCTAAACATGCCCAGTTCTTTCAGTCTCTCTTCATAAGGCTTTGTTTCCAGCCCTCTGATCATCTTTGTTGCCCTTCTCTGAACCCTCGCCAGTTTGTCTGCATCCTTCTTAAAGTGTGGCACCCAGAACTGGACACAGTACTCCAGATGAGGCCTAACCAGTGCTGAGTAGACGGGAACTGGTACTTCCCGGGATTTGGACGCTATGCTTCTATTAATGCAGCCCAAAAGAGCATTTGCTTTTTTTGCAGCCACAACACATTGTTGGCTCATAAGAGAGACATCTTACAGCTATACTCTCTTCTGGTTCTTCCCCCAACCAAATTGTTCCTGGCAGCCTTACCAGCTTGCCCTCAGGTCTGGTGCTGCTGCTGCTGAATGCCAGGTCAGTCCAAAATAAAATCTCCCTCATCCATGATTTGATTATGGATGAGGGGCTGACCTGGTATTACTGAGACCTGGGTGTATTACTGAGACCTGGGTGGGGGAACTGGGAGGGGTTACTATCTCCCAGCTGTGCCCTCCTGGGCACTCAGTGCAGTACCAACACCAACTTGAGGGTCGGGGGGGGGGTTGCTGTGGTCTATAGGAATTCAATCCCCCTCCCTAGGCTTCCTCCTCATTCAAGTGCAGATCTTGAGTGTTTGTACCTTGTGTTGGGTATCCAGGACATATTAGGGATTCTGCTGGTGTACCACCCACCCTGCTGCCCATCAGACTCCATGCCTGAGCTGACAGAGGTGGTTTCGGACTTGGTGTTGAGGACCCCTAGGATGATGGTCCTGGGGGATCTCAACTTCCATGCCAAGGCTGCTGTATCCAAGGTGGCTCAGGACTTCATGGCCACCATGACAACCATGAGGCTGTCCCAATATGTCATTGGCCCAGATGTAAAAGGACACACACATGATCTGGTTTTCTAGACTGGGCAGGAGGATGGTGATCTGAAAGTGGAGGAATTAACATCTGTCCCTTTGTTATGGTCAGTTCACTTTCTGCTGAGGTTTAGACTCTTGGCAGCCTTTCCCTTCTGCAAGGGTAGGGAACCTATTAAAATGGTCCATCCTTGGAGGCTAATGGACTCTGATGGATTCCAGAGGGCTCTGGGGGATTTTCCTGCTGGTATGGCTGGTGCTCCTGTCAAAGTCCAGGTCACTCTGTGGAATGCAGAGATGACTCAGGCGGTTGACACGTTCGTGCCCAAGAGCCCTCTCCCTCTGAACAGAGCCCAGCCAGCTCCTTGGTATACACCCAGCCTGAGAGCAATGAAGCAAGAGGGGAGACAGCTAGAACGCAGGTGGAGGAAAACTCATGCTGAGTCTGACTGAACACAGGTTAGAGCTCATTATTGAGACCACCTCTGTCAGCTCAGGCACGGAGTCTGTGGTGGTGAGGGTGGCAAAGAGACAGTTCTTTTCCACCAGCATTGCATCTTCTCGGTGTCATCCAGTGGAGCTTTTCTGAGTGGTTTCCAGCCTGTTACATTCTGGGTCAGGGAGAGAGGCTTTGGAACCCTCAGTAGCATGCTGTGATGAGTTTGCATGGCATTTTGAAGATAAAGTCGCTCAGATTCGTCATGAATTGGACACCACGATTAATGCAGATCCATTGGTAGAGATGCTCAGAGCACCATCTGGTCCAGTTTTATTGGATGGGTTTCAGTTATTGAGGCCTGAGGATGTGGACAAGGTGCTTGGCCAAGTCCGACTGACCACTTGTGTGCTTGGCCCTTGCCCTTCATGGCTTATTACATCAAACAAGGAGGGGATGTCTGGCTGGGTCCAGGAGGCTGTAAATTTCATCCTTCAGAGAGGAAGTGGTGCCAGCCTCTTTAAAAGAGGTGGTAATCAGACCACTCCTGAAAAAGCCTAACCAGGACCTGGAGGACTTTAACAATTATAGGCTAATGGCCAACATCCCCTTCCTGGGCAAGGTGCTTGAGTGGGTGGTTGCAGGATGACTCCAGGCACTCTTGAATGAAACGAATTATCTAGATCCATTTCAGTTGGGCTTCAGGCCTGGTTCTGGAACAGAAACTGCTTTGGTCACCCTGTGGTATGACCTCTGCCAGAAGAGGGACAGGGAGAGTGCAACCCTGTTGATTCTCCTGAACCTCTCAGTGGCTTTCGATACCATCGACCATGGTATCATTCTGGATAGGTTGTCTGGGTTGGAGGCACTGCACTGCACTAGTTCTACCCTTGGATGGCCAATTCCAGAAGGTGGTGCTGGGGAATTATTGCTCTGCGCTATGGCAATTATGCCATGGGGTTCCACAGGGCTCTATTTTATCCCTCATGCTGTTTAACATTTACATGAAACTGCTGGGAGATGTTATCCAGAGGTGTCTGGGCATGGTAATGGACTGGATGAGGGCCAATAAACTGAATCTCAATCCAGACAAGATGGAGGTACTGTTAGTGGGTGGTTCATCTGCCTGGCTAGGTGGTGTTCAACCTGTTCTGGAGCGGGTTGCACTCCCCTAAAGGATCAGGTTCATAGTTTGGGGGTGCTCTTGGACCCAGAACTGTCACTTGAGGCATAGGTGAACTCAGTGGCACAGAGCAGTTTTTATCAGCTTAGGCTGATATACCAACAGTGTCCCTTATCTGGACAGAGATAGCCTAGCTACAGTGATCCATGCTCTGGTAACTTCTCATCTGGATTACTGCAATGCATTATACACAGGGCTGCCTTTGAAAATGGTCCAGAAACTTTTGCTGGTCCAAAAGAGGGCAGTGAGACTGTTAATGGGGACTGGCCAATGAACTCATATTACACCAGTACTTCTCCAGCTACACTGGCTGCCGGTCCATTTCTGGGCCCGATTCAAAGTGCTGGTATTAACACTGAAAGCCCTTAACGGCTTGGGGCCAGGTTATCTGAAGGATTGCCTCCTCCCATATGTGCCTGCCTGGACCTTAAGATCATCCTCAGCGGTCCTTCTCCGTGAGCCCCTGCCAAAGGAAGTGAGGCAAGAGGGCCTCTTCTGCTGTGGCACCCCGGCTGTGGAATGAGCTCCCTAGTGCAGTTCGCCTGGCACCCACACCATGATCATTAAGGAAACAATCAAGCTCCCTTGTGCCCTATGGGAATCCTATGGACATAGGCAGTGCACCTCCGCTGGGACTGGATCAAGCCCTAGGTTTTTACCTTATATTTTTAAGGATTCAGCAACTACCATCTTTGATTTTCCCCACTCTAACAATGTGTGGTGCAGCCAGACTAAAACACTGAGTCATTAGGTAGCAATATGACATGGGCTCCTTCACACGGAACTTTTATTCTGCTTTTGAGATTGCTCACTCACAGAAGTTTGCGGACTGTTTAGATGATGTCGTGAACATCCGGGGCATCTCCTGCACTAAATAACCTTTATTCCATTTTTAAATCTGAGATAATGAGGTATCAAATTACCCCATTTGTGTTCTGCTTGAGTTCCCTCTGTGAAAAAGGAGAAGCCGCAAGAAGAGGAGCTAGACCAATGAAACCTATGGAAGACTCAAATAAGGGGGAGAAGGAGGGGGGAAAGGGAGGGGGGAAGGAAGCACGTGTAAAGGGAGTCTGTTGTGATTCTGCATTTAAAATGGAAGAAGAAAGCCCTGTTTCAAATGCGGGATTTTAGGCTGCTGTAGAGATGCTCTACACGTATAGGAAGGTCCATAGTTACTTTCAGTGTCAACCTCTGTGAGAATAGCTAACTTACAGAGGTAATTTATTCTAGAAAGCTATTCAGGGCAAGAAAATTTAATATGGGTAGGCAAAGTGCTTTAACTATCTATGTAACATTTTCCAGGAAGAGGATAGCCACTGTGGAATAGAAGTAAATAAGCAAAGGGCTACTAATGCTTGCCTTCGGAAGCAGGTTCACAGTCGTGCAATCTCTTCATTATATTAACTTCTACATATTGCCTGGAAGATGTCATGTTATTTATTTGGAAGGTCAATCAGTTCACTCAAATGCTCATATAAATGGGTTATGTTTGATTATTAGAGGCTGCACCTACTGCTCTCATCAGCATTCTGGACCTTACACAGAAAGGAAATGAAGGGAGAACTGGGCAGGCTGGGGGAGGGAGAGAAGAGAATGGGAATAAAAGCAAATGCTGAGCGGAGCAGAAATACGTTACCTCCTCCATTGCTGCCCTCAAAGGACTATCATCTCACCTTTAGCAAAGAATCTTTCAAGCTAATTAAAGAAATACAGTCATCAAAGTAACTGATGAGCTAGGATATGCACTAGTTAGCAAGCAGTTCAATCATTTCACTAAGGTGCTTCCTGAACTCTGACCTCTAAAATGGATATGGGAAAGATACAGTTCCAATTTTACCTAACATCTCTGTGTTTCAAACTAATACAGATGTCTGCAAGTCAAGATATGGGGTTTCTCCCCCACCCCACCCCAGAACAAAATGATGTCCATGTTTCATGTTGGACAATACACCTGTCCTGTTCTTAAGTGCTTCCTTGAAAGGAAACCTTAAGTTGGTGGAGGAGAACGAAAGGCTATGGCCATGATACAGAGACATGAATAGGTTTTCTTAATATAATTCAGGTGTAGCAACAATGTTCTGGTCTCATTTTTCTTGATGTTTCAGTCCTGTATATATTCCATTCTTGAACTGAATGATTTTTCAGCACTGTGACATTTCAGCTCATGCCAGAAATGATGGGACAGAATTAATTTGAGTATGCCTCGATTCAGATGATTTATTGCCACCATAGATACACAACAAAAGATGTGTATATAAATTGCCATATGCAAACTAACTGCCTGGACTGTGTCCCTGCACTTTGTCAAGGGTGTGTGCATCACAAATCATGTTTTGCAGTTTGGGTTGATTTTATCTGTTTTGATGGGCATATAGATGAATCATCTTGATGGCTTATTATAAATATGTTGTATTAGATTGCAAGTGATGGAGGTGCAGTGGAAGCTGAAGTGGCCTGTTTGTCCATCTCAAAAGTAGGATCTGGGCTGGGGTAGCATGGTCACACCACCCTACCTATTCAGTAGAATAAAAATTGAGGGTGCCAGTTAGCAGCCTGTGGGCTAAATCCACCCCCAAGTCAGTGTGGCATAATGGTTAGTATGTTGGATTAGTAGTAGGGAGACTCCAGTTCAAATCCCATTCAGACATGAATCAGTCACTCTCTCAGCCCAATATATTTCACAGGGTTGTTTAGAAAATAAAATGGGAAAGGAAAAGAGGACTGCTCCTTGGGGTGGATGGGATATAAATGTAATTAATACATAGTACTTATTATATATATATATATATATAACCTAATGCTGCCAAACCAACCAGAGCCAGCATTAAAGTTGGGCAAAGTTGGGCACTTGCCAAGGTCCAGTGTCTGGCAAGAGTTCACCACTGTCTCGAGATGCTGGCCCAATCTCCCATTTCTTAACGCAGAAGATGCAGATTGCAAGAGTTACACTCCTCTGCCATCAGACTTCACATCCAAAGGATGCTTGCTCCAGAGCCCTGTGCAACACTGCATTGACCTCAAGGGCAAATTTCCAGTAACCAATGGAGGGTACATCTAAAGGCTGAAAAATAGCAATTGTCTTATGTTTTGCTTCCTTTTCCTGTCCCCACCAGTTAGAATTAGGGACACCATTTGGTTCCCGCTTTAGCCATCATAGGCTACGTAAATATTTACGTAGCCTATCACGGGCTACCATAGGCATGCAAATGGCGTCCCCTACTCAGGATGCCATTTGCATCTGCAACAGCCCAGCAGCGGCTGGAGGCCCCGCTGCGGGTTGGCCCAGCCAGCAACTCCGTGGCCTGGCCACGGAGCAGAGCCGACCAGGCAGGATTCCGGGAGGGAGGAATGGATCGCCTCCCCCCCCCATTGAGGATTTCAGGGGGAGGGACAGATCACCTCCCCCCCACCGCAGATGTCCCTGGATGAAACCAGGTAAGTGCTTCGTAGGGATGGATGAAAGGGACTTACCTTGTCCCGCAGCTGGCTTCGCGGTGGGGGGGAGGCGCTTCGGTTCTCCCCCCAAAGTTCAGGCAAGGGGGGGAGGCGCCCCGCCTCGCCAGGCCAAAATTCAGGCTGGGGGGGAGGCGCCCCATCCCTCACCGGCGAAATTCAGGCTGGGGAGGAGCACCCTGTCTCCCCGGCCGCGAAAAAAAAAGTAAAAAAAACAAACACACACCCGTGATAGGCTACGTAACGATTTGCGTAGCCTATCACGGCTAGATTTCCAAAGTCAACCGTGATAGGCTATGTAAATCGTCACGTAGCCTATCACGGGTGACTTTGGGGGGGGGGGAAAGCGCATACACAAATGGCAGCGCCCCATGGGCTCCACCATTTGCGTTCCTTATTTTGGCATGTCTAGTCTACGTAAAGATTTACATAGACTACGGCGAAAATAAGGGCAACGCAAATAGCTTTCCCTTATTTTCGCCGTAGTCTACGTAAATCTTTACATAGACTACCCCTGTCCATGGGGCGCCGCCATTTGCGTATGCGCTTTCCCCCCCCCAAAGTCACCCGTGCTTATTTTTTCCCCAAAGTCACCCGTGATAGGCTACGTGACGATTTATGTAGCCTATCACGGCTGACTTTGGAAATCTAGCCGTGATAGGCTACGTAAATCGTTACGTAGCCTATCACGGGTGGTTTTTTTTTTTTACTGTACTTTTTTATTTTGTAATGGCGGCGGTGGCAGCCAGCCAGTCAGGAGACCGGCCACCGCCCCTGCCCCCGCCGAAACGCCGCCGGGACCCGCCGCCGAGAGGGACATTCGCCGAAGGTAAGTCCCATCCTGGGGGGGGCGGGGGGCCAGCGGAGAATTTCCCCAACACTTTTGGGGGGCTGAATGCATTGGCACTCGGCGTCCCAAAGATTCGTGGAGAAATTCTGTTAAGGCACCAGCCTTAGCTTCCCATTTCCTGGCTGTGTGGAGATTGAGCCAACATGAGATAGTCTTAACTCTGATCTTAAATTAGCATTTTTAAAAAAATCATTGAATCTGTATGCCTGTTGAACCCCTTTAAAGTGATGTCAAACACGCAGTTGCCATGGTTTGTGACCAGCATCTGCACTGGCATGGGTGCTATCCCACTACCCCCCTCTAGGGATGGACGAAAGTCACTTACCTGGTCCCGCAGCTTGCTTCGTGGTGGGGGGGAGGCGCTCTGTTCCTCCCTGCCGAAATTCTGGCTGGGGGGGAGGCGCCCCGTCCCTCTGGCCGAAATTCTGGTCAGGGGGGAGGCGCCCCATCCCTCCGGCCAAAATTCTGGCCAGGGGGGAGGCGCCCCGTCCCTCCGGCCGTGAATCCTCCTGGCCGGCTGGGACGCAAATGGCGGTGGCCGTAACTGCTGCCGTTTGCGTCCCTGCAGTCAGCCGCGTGATAGGCTACGTAAATCCTTATGTAGCCTATCACGGCTGACTTTGGGGGAAAAAAAAGCGCGTACACAAATGGCGGCGCCCATGGGCGCCGCCATTTGCATACGCGCTTTTTTCCCCCCCCAAAGTCAGCCGTGATAGGCTACGTAAGGATTTACGTAGCATATCACGGTGTTTTTGGAAAATTTAGCCGTGATAGGCTACGACCCCCCTCACATGATCATTGATTGTATGGAATCTTCTGAAGATGCCTCATGACTTAAAGAAAGGTGCTTAAAGGCAGAACTGGGATATTCCTAACAGGCTGTATGCAAGACTCCTCCCCCCCTCCTCCCAGTATTGACTTCACACATTCCAAATCTGTGTATTGGGCTTTTGTTTTTCAGAAATCTGATCATTTTACTAGTGGAGTTTGAAGACATTCAGAAAAACAGATGCATCTCCACACATCCTTCACATTAAGTGTTCACTGACTATAAATCACTTGCTTCTGTTTTGCCTTCTAGTGAGTTCATTTTGTCCTATTTTTAGCTCAAAAAGAAAATGAAAGTAAAAGAAATGTTGCCTATTGCAGTGAACACTTCACTGTAATTCTGTAAAGAGCTTTAAATTAAATTGAGCTTACTGATTACTCTCAAATTGTGCAATTCCCTTGACTGTAATCATCAATGCATGCATGTGCCAGATTATTATTAGTTAATCCCACTTCTAGCTGGGCTAGGGCAATTCTGTGAAGTGTTTCACTGGCCTAGTGTGTGTGTCTGTGTGTGGAGTCCTGCAGCTAGCTGATATTTCTCAGGAGCTGTTTTGAGAAGGAAAATAATTCAACATTCATTTCCTGGTTAAACTGGTGACTAACTTCTAAACAACAACAGCAACAGAGATACGCTCGGGTCACATCTGCCTGTGAAAAATATCATCTGACCGGAAAAACTCGCAAAGAGTAATTTTCCAATAAGGGAATTCTTGTTCAGAGAAGATTAGCACATGTCTTTGGTGTCATTTTATCAGCACTTAGCTGACTTTTTGCACTGAGGGAAATATGCAATATCAGCCCAATCCTATGCAAGTTTACTCAGAAGTAAGTCCCATTCCATTCAGTGGGGCTTACTCCCATGAAGGGGGAATAGGATTATAGCCTTAGTTAACATGTCAGTCGGGCGGTGAATCCGCTCGGGATTTCAGTTAGAACTTGACAGAACTCTAAAACAGCTATCCAAAGTGATTGCTTTGGAGAGCTTGTTTAGAGTTCTGACTGAAACTCAGAGCAGATTTACCCCCCCAACACCGGAGCCACCAGCCTCCACTGGTCCCACGTGTGACAAGCTAAACCCCCTGACAGGTTTGTAACTGTCAGTGGCGAGGGAAGGACAGTGCTAATTTCATATATAGACAGTATAGTCATCTGAATCAACCAGAGGTTGGTTGAGAGGCACTGTCATAATGGAAAATGTGCTCATACACTGTTATCACAAATAATCAAGAGTATAAGTATCTATCTATCTATCTATCTATCTATCTATCTATCTATCTATCTATCTATGGGATTTAGATAGGAAAGAGTTAGTGGAGAATGCTTAAAGTTGGATCTAGCCTTTTGTCTAGGCCGTCCTTTCTTTTGCTAGGGAAGTTGCTGGCTGGATTGCCAGTGGATGGATCATTTCTGAATGAAATACCTAGAAGGTCCTGAAAGGGGGCATTGCCTAACCCCTCACACTCCAGCTAAAGGTAGGTGACATGAATGATCTAAATATGCATGCGTGCATACATGCAAAAGGGAAAAAAGGAAACAGACTCAGTTTTTGGGAGAAAGATAAATGGATGAGTTTTTGGCTCTCCATCCATGGGGTGGGAAAACTTCAGCCTTGCATGATCTCCTTTGTTTTTTTTCCAGAAGCCCAAGATCCACCAACCAGCGCCAAAAGGAAATTAGTGGCTTAGGGGCAGAACAGGATACTTCTGAGTATATGCTTTTCCAAGACGTTTGTTTTCAGTACTACAACTGTGCTCATAGTTCTTTCACCCACAAACCTACTCCTGGTTCTCCCCAAACATTCTTTATTTCAGTGCCCTAATTTGGGGTAGAGGGCCCTTTTTCATTTGTTGTTACCATTAAACTTTTGCCATCTCCTATGAATTACCCATACATCTATCAGTTGATACTGATCTAAATGTAGGAAATAATTTTGTCCATAAATCTATCTGGACTTTTAAAACTTAAATAAAGGCCAAACTAAATGTTCTCCTATTTACACGTACTGTAGCGATCTGTGATAGTTTTATTTACTCCTGTGTAAGCATACACAGCCCCTATTCTAATTGGGAATATGGCACTCTGGGGGGGGGGTAAACCTTCCCCCCATCCATGTTTCCTGAAATCCCCCCCCCCATGAGTGGTTAAAAAGGGCGGAGAGGCTTCCTTGGAGTAAATTGAGGCTTTTTTCCTTTTCTTTATTCCCCCCCCCCTTTTTGCAGGCAGGTGGAATTTAGGGGGAGTGGAACTGGTGGTTGTTGTTCAGTCATTCAGTCGTGTCCGACTCTTCATGAACCCATGGACCATAGCACGCCAGGCCTTCCTGTCCTCCGCTCTCTCCCGGAGTGTACTCAAGTCCATATTCATTAAATCGGTGATGCTATCTAGCCATCTCATCCTCTGCCGGCCCCTTCTCCTTTTGCCTTCAGTCTTTCCCAGCATCAGGGTCTTTTCCAGAGAGTTTTCTCTTCGCATTAGGTGGCCAAAATATTGGAGCTTCAGCTTCAGTATCTGTCCTTCCAATGACAGCCACTTGGCTTTCTTGCATTTCTTTTTCTTTGGGATGGATTTGGTTGCTGCCTCCTGAACAATGTTACGGACCTCCGTCCATCAGGCACTCTGTCTATCAGGTCTAATCCCTGAAATCTATTCCTCACCTCCACTGTATATTCATAAGGGATATGATTGAGGTCATACCTGAATGGTTTAGTGGTTTTCCCTACGTTCTTCAATTTAAGCCGAAATTTTGCAAGAAGCAGCTCATGACCTGAGCCACAGTCAGCTCCAGGTCTTGTTTTGACGGACTGTATAGAGCTTCTCCATCTTTGGCTGCAAAGGACATAATCAATCTGATTTCGATATTGACCATCTGGTGATGTCCATGTGTAGAGTCGTCTCTTGTGCTGTTGGAAAAGAGTGTTTGCTATGATCAGCGTGTTCTCTTGGCAAAACTCTATTAGCTTTTGTCCTCCTTCATTTTGTACACCAAGGCCATGCCTGCCTGTTATCCCAGTGATTTCTTGACTTCCTACTTTAGCATTCCAATCCCCTATGACATCTTTTTTTGGTGTTAGTTCTAGAAGGTGTTGTAGGTCTTCATAGAACCGATCAACCTCAGCTTCTTCGGCATCAGTGGTTGGGGCATAGACTTGAATTACTGTGATGTTGAATGGTTTGCCTTGGATTCATACTGAGATCATTCTGTTGTTTTTAAGATTGTACCCCAGTACTGCTTTTCCCACCCTTTTGTTGACTATGAGTGCTACTCCATTTCTTCTAAGGGATTCTTGCCACAATAGTAGATATGATGGTCACCTGAATTAAATTCGCCCATGCCTGTCCATTTTAGTTCACTGATTCCCAAGATGTTGATGTTCAATCTTGCCATCTCATGTTTGACCACCTCCAGCTTACCTTGATTCATTGATCTTACATTCCAGGTTCCTAAACAATATTGTTCTTTACAGCATCAGATTTTCTTTTCACCACCAGACACATCCACAGCTGAGTGTCCTTTCGGCTTTGGCCCAGCCGCTTCACTCTTTCTGGAACTACTTGGAAATACCCTCTGCTCTTCCCTAGTAGTATATTGGACACCTTCTGACCTGAGGGGCTCATCTTCTGGCGTCATATCTTTTAGCCTTGTGATACGTTCCATGGGGTTTTCTTGGCAAGAATACTGCAGTGGGTTGCCATTTCCTTCTCCAGTGGACCACATTTTGTCAGAACTCTCTGCCATGACCTGTTTGTCTTGGGTGGCCCTGCACGGCATAGCTTATGGCTTCACTGAGTTACGCAAGCCCCTTCACCACAACAAGGCAGTGATCCATGAAGGGGAATGGTGGGGGGAGATTTAAACCCCCTGGAGTGCCATAGTCCCAATTCAAATAGGGGCTGCATGTCCTTACACAGGAGTAAGAAAAATTATCATGCATATAGGTATACTATGCAAGGTGTCAAGAACATTTAGTTAGGTCCTCGCACTGTCCCCATTAGAATGGGTCCATACAACCCTGCCTAATATGGAGGGATAAGGTTCATAGCCTGTGATTTACCCTTGGACTCAAAAAGCAGTCATTTCATAAATAGATGTTGTACATATACTTAGGTTGTGTTTTTAAACATTTACTAACAAAAAGTAAATATATTCAGGCAATTATAGTAAGGAGATGGTATCATGGTACTAATTAACATGGTTTAGAACAGGAAGAAAAAGCAAGACATACTTTACACAGAGCTTTCTGTCCCTGCCAGGAGTGACTCCACCCAGTATTTTTCTTTTTCTTTTATAGTACTGAACATGATATGTGATACGATTGATTACTGTATTCATTTACTATCACCTCTTTGTTGTTCAGTCGTACAGTCGTGTCCGACTCTTCGTGACCCCATGGACCATAGCACGCCAGGCCTTCCTGTCCTCCGCTCTCTCCCGGAGCGTGCTCAAGTTCATATTCATTGCATCAGTGATGCTATCTAGCCATCTCATCCTCTGCCGTCCCCTTCTCCTTTTGCCTTCAGTCTTTCCCAGCATCAGGGTCTTTTCCAGGGAGTTTTCTCTTCGCATTAGTTGGCCAAAATATTGGAGCTTCAGCTTCAGTATCTGTCCTTCCAATGAGCACTCAGGGTTGATTTCCTTTAGGATGGACTGATTTGACCTCCTTGCAGTCCAGGGGACTTGTAAGAGTCTTCTCCAGCACCACAGTTCGAAAGCATCAATTCTTCGGCGCTCAGCCTTCCTTATAGTCCAGCTCTCACAGCCATACATTACTACTGGGAAAACCATAGCTTTGATTAGACGGACCTTTGTCGGCAAGGTGATGTCTCTGCTTCTTACTATGCTGTCTAGGTTTGCCATAGCTTTCCTCCCAAGGAGCAAGCGTCTTTTAATTTCATGGCTACAGTCACCGTCTGCGGTTATCTTGGAGCCCAAGAAAGTAAAATCTGTCACTGCTTCCATTTCTTCCCCTTCTATATGCCAGGAAGTGATAAGGCCAGATGCCATGATCTTAGTTTTTTTTAATGTTGAGTTTCAAACCAGCTTTTGCACTCTCCTCTTTCACCCTCAACAAGAGGCTCTTGAGATCCTCTTCGCTTTCTGCCATTAGGGTGGTATCGTCTGCATATCGGAGGTTGTTGATAATTCTCCCAGCAATCTTAATTCCGACCTGTGATTCATCCAACCCGGCATTTCTCATGATGTACTCTTCATATAAGTTAAATAAGCAGGGTGACAATATGCAGCCTTGTCGTACTCCTTTCCCAATTTTGAACCAATCGGTTGTTCCATCTCTGGTTCTTACTGTTACTTCTTGACCCTCGTACAGGTTTCTCAGGAGACAGGTAAGGTGGTCTGGTACTCCCATCACTTTCAGAATTTGCCACTGTTTGTTGTGATCCACACAATCAAAGGCTTTAGCATAGTCAATGAAGCAGAAATAGATGTTTTTCTGGAATTCTCTTGCTTTCTCCATGATGCAGCAAATGTTGGCGATTTGATCTCTAGTTCCTCTGCCTCTTCTAAACCCAGCTTGTACTTCCGGTAGTTCTCGGTTCGCATACTGCTGAAGCCTAGCTTGTAGGATTTTGAGCATCACCTTGCTGGGATGTGAAATGAGCGCAATTGTGTGGTAGTTTGAACACTCTTTGGCGTTGCCCTTCTTTGGAATCACCTCTTTACATTTATCCATACCTTCCGCTTCACATCTCTTGTTATCACCTCTTTCTCCCAGTGACCTTTGTTCACTGTAGAATTCTAAAATATCTACACCATTCTAGTTATATTGAAGTATTCCAGCCTTAACCACAAGATGATACATCTTTGTACTGTCTGGCATAGTCTATTAAGAAAGCACGATCTTTCCTAATTCCTTGCTGTTTACTGACTTCACGTACCTTTGTGCTAGTTGCTGGTTCTTCTTTTCCATATCTCTTTCTTCAGAGATACTGCTACTTTTTACAATTAGCCCATTTTTACTTGAGCTTTTCATCCTCAAAGGTCGAGCCAAACTTTGGTCAATTTTATAGATAATAAAACGTATCTACTACATACATTGTGCCCACTCCTGCTGCAAGCCAACAGAATTAAGGGATGTATGGTTGCCTCTGGAGAGCTGATGCCGGGAGGAGATTTGGCTGTCTGTTGCACACTCATACAGAAGAAAGAAGAACAGTTATTGGGTGAACTAGGGCTACAGGTTCAGTTAACTTATTGCAACAACTTAACAAAACTACTAGAGTTTCCCTAGAAATTCCTGACACTTATTGCCCCAACAGGAGGCTCCAGATTTGCTTTGAAATTTGAGCAAAATCTCAATGGCAACTTACAGATGTGTATGTAGCCCTCTTCCCTGCAAGATATTGTGCATGTTTTATTGCAAGTCCCTTGGCTTCCATCAAAATGCTTTGGATATTTTGCTTGAATAAGAATAATCAAGTTAGTCTTGAAATATCACTTTAGGCAAAACCAAATAGTGACTCAAGTCCTGGTACATGTGTCTAGGTCTCTGCATGAATGTAGATTTATGGATGTTTGATCACAGACTACTGGGAACAGGAGGAAATCAACCAACGAAGAAGACCTAAAACAACTGGGTGGTCTTCAAATTATGCATAGATCTGTATTTGTAAATAATAGAAGACTTACTACCAGATCCTTGGAAGAAGGCTCAATTCTATCATATGTCTGAAGTAGATGGGGGGGGGGGGAAGGCATCAGGATAATCTTGCTCAGTTTTTACCACAACATATTTTTCTTTTGTAACAATGTCTTAAAAGCACAGCTGTAGGCTTCATTCATTTTTAATCCTTGTCCTGTCGCATGTGTGTGTGTGTGTGTGTGTGTAGCTTACGCTAGATCTTATTTTGCAAACCATTTCCTAATCTAGTGCATGCCTAAAACAATTATGCATTTTTCTTCTTAGATCACAAAGTCGTTCTTCAACAGTCCTGATTTGTATAAATTACGGGATGGTTCTATCCACCAAAGGAGGGTAATACATTTCCTATCCTTGAGCTATATAAAGCCACAAATCTGTTACTAAATGAAAAAAGAGGAAACTTAACAACTTAGATCAACATCTGCAGGGTGTTTCCCAGAATGAATAATACTTTTATATATAATGTGATTTTCATTCCACTTCTGTTTGTTTTCAGTGCACCACCACCATTGTAACACTTTTGTTTCAGCAGCAGCAGTAGAACCTGGACATTGCTGTATAATGATTCTTAAGGTACAATCCTATGCACGTTTAGACAGAGAAAAGGCCTACAACTCCCAGCATTCCCCAGTCAGCTGGCTGGGGAATGCTGGGAGTTGTAGGCCTTTTCTCTGTCTAAACATGCATAGGATTGCGCCCTTAGCATGTCACTGAAGTCAACGAGTCTGAGGTAATTCTGATAACTCTTCTTTCAAGTGATATATTTTTTATTATTATTATTTTAAAAATTCTTGGCTGCCTTTCAGGGCAGAAGCCCTCCCAGAGCGGCTCACAGCAATAAAATACATAAAAACAGTTAAAATATTAAAAGTGATAAAAACATAAACACAATAAAATAGTGATAAAACCCACAATAAAAATGATACTGGGAGATAGATTCCTGTATAGTATTTATTGCAATTCTAGAACCACTGCCTTAAGAAAACCCCAATATAAATTCAATACAAACCAATTTCCTGTCAGTAGCTGCTAAGAAAGCTACAGTGCTTACAGCCAAAAAGAGAAATGATATTTTTCAGTACTACTCTCTTTTTTAAAAAAATCCAGAAATTTGCTAACCATTGTGGACCCAATTAAGAGTGGAGGTTCTAATGACAGCCATAAAATTGTCATTATGCGATTGGCAATAATGTATTTGAGTTATGTAGCATCGCTTGCAAACAGTACCCTTGGAATTTCCTGTTCATGGTGATTAAGGGTCAAAGCCAAATTCATTTGGACTGCAATAAACCCGTTCTAACATTGTGAAATTAAAGCAACAATACTTGGCCAACTTCCTGACTCACACAGTATGCAGAATATCTATAATCTATTCAGACCGAGTCACTTATCTGATGACTTTACAGATTTAATAGATTACTAAGTAATGCTCTTCCAAATTTAAGGGGAAGTTCTAATCCCTCTCTCAGATGAACTACACTATTAGGGAGGAAAATCTTAGCAATTATACTACTGACACACTGAACATCCCCTAAAGCATAGACAAATCAATTTCTGATAAAACCTTGCTCAGAAGTCAAGGTTAAAACTTTGCGGATCTATGGGATGCCACTCATATCTCTAAAAGCCAAAATTAAACTGAAGCATTTTCATTTATATTTTACCTAAGCATCATTAAGTGGGCTAACAAGGGGCTTACTTCCAGGTAAGGGTGTATAGGATTGCAGCCTAAAACCTGTTCTTGCCCTGCTGCTCTTTTCATAATTTGTATTGTACTAGTACAATAAAACTGTCTTTCTTAAACCTAGTGTTTTGTCTTTGTAGAGACATCACTATTCAAGCCTTGATTGGCTTTATACCAGGGGTGGGCTACTTGTGGCCCTCCAGATGTTTTTGGACTGCAGCTCCCAGAATACCTCACAATTGGCTATCCTTGCTAGGGCTGATGGGAGTTGCAATCCAATAGCATCTAGAAGGCCACAAACTGCTCATCACTGCTTTATATAGACAGATAGACTCACGTTTCATAGGACTAGAAGTCTCTATACTGCTGGTGGTGGTCAATTTGTTAGAAGTCTTACCCAGCAGATATAATAATTCTTTCATATCTTTTCCATTCTTACCTTATATTAAATTGTTATGCCATGGTTGTATGTAATCCTAATGTAAATAGCCAATAGTCATTCTGTGTTTTGGTTTCACCTGTGGAAATAAGTCTTCTGTTTTCATAGAATCTTAGAATAGTAGGATTGTTGTTGTTGTTGTTCAGTCGTTCAGTCGTGTCCGACTCTTCATGACCCCATGGACCATAGCACGCCAGGCCTTCCTGTCCTGAGCTCTCTCCCGGAGCGTGCTCAAGTTCATATTCATTGCATCCGTGATGCTATCTAGCCATCTCATCCTCTGCCGTCCCCTTCTCCTTTTGCCTTCAGTCTTTCCCAGCATCAGGGTCTTTTCCAGGGAGTTTTCTCTTCGCATTAGGTGGCCAAAATATTGGAGCTTCAGCTTCAGTATCTGTCCTTCCAATGAGCACTCAGGGTTGATTTCCTTTAGGATGGACTGATTTGACCTCCTTGCAGTCCAGGGGACTCGTAAGAGTCTTCTCCAGCACCACAGTTCGAAAGCATCAATTCTTCGGCACTCAGCCTTCCTTATAGTCCAGCTCTCACAGCCATACATTACTACTGGGAAAACCATAGCTTTGATTAGACGGACCTTTGTCGGCAAGGTGATGTCTCTGCTTCTTACTATGCTGTCTAGGTTGGCCATAGCTTTCCTCCCAAGGAGCAAGCGTCTTTTAATTTCATGGCTACAGTCACCGTCTGCGGTGATCTTGGAGCCCAAGAAAGTAAAATCTGTCACTGCTTCCATTTCTTCCCCTTCTATATGCCAGGAAGTGATGGGGCCAGATGCCATGATCTTCGTTTTTTTAATGTTGAGTTTCAAACCAGCTTTTGCACTCTCCTCTTTCACCCTCAACAAGAGGCTCTTTAGATCCTCTTCGCTTTCTGCCATTAGGGTGGTATCGTCTGCATATCGGAGGTTGTTGATAATTCTCCCAGCAATCTTAATTCCGACCTCTGATTCATCCAACCCGGCATTTCTCATGATGTACTCTGCATATAAGTTAAATAAGCAGGATGACAATATGCAGCCTTGTCGTACTCCTTTCCCAATTTTGAACCAATCGGTTGTTCCATGTCTGGTTCTGACTGTTGCTTCTTGACCCTCGTACAGGTTTCTCAGGAGACAGGTAAGGTGGTCTGGTACTCCCATCACTTTAAGAATTTGCCACAGTTTGTTGTGATCCACACAATCAAAGGCTTTAGCGTAGTCAATGAAGCAGAAATAGACGTTTTTCTGGAATTCTCTTGCTTTCTCCATGATGCAGCGAATGTTGGCGATTTGATCTCTAGTTCCTCTGCCTCTTCGAAACCCCGCTTGTACTTCCGGTAGTTCTCTGTTTGCATACTGCTGAAGCCTAGCTTGTAGGATTTTAAGCATCACCTTGCTGGCATGTGAAATGAGCGCAATGGTGCGGTAGTTTGAACACTCTTTGGCGTTGCCCTTCTTTGGAATTGGAATGTAAACTGACCTTTTCCAGTCTTGTGGCCACTGTTGAGTGTTCCAGATTTGTTGGCATATTGAATGCAGCACTTTAACAGCATCATCTTTTAGGATTTTAAATAACTCGGCTGGGATACTGTCATCTCCGCTAGCTTTGTTGTTACTAATGCTTCCTAAGGCCCACTTGACTTCACTCTCGAGGATGTCCGGCTCAAGTTCAGTGACCGCACTATCATGGCTATCAGGGACATTAAGATCTTTCCGGTATAGTTCTTCTGTGTATTCTTGCCACCTCTTCTTAATCTCATCTGCATCTGTTAGGTCCCTGCCTTCTTTGTCCTTTATCATGCGCATCTTTGCACAAAACGTTCCCTTGAGATCTCCGATTTTCTTGAAGAGATCTCTAGTCTTTCCCATTCTGTTGTTTTCCTCGATTTCTTTGCATTGTTCATTTAAGAAGGCCTTCTTGTCTCTCCTTGCTATTCTCTGGAACTCTGCATTCAGTTGGATATATCTTCCCCTTTCTCCCTTGCTTTTCGCTTCCCTTCTTTCCTCAGCTACTTGTAAAGCCTCATCAGACAGCCACTTGGCTTTCTTGCATTTCTTTTTCTTTGGGATGGATTTGGTTGCTGCCTCCTGAACAATGTTACGGACCTCCGTCCATCAGGCACTCTGTCTATCAGGTCTAATCCCTGAAATCTATTCCTCACCTCCACTGTATATTCATAAGGGATATGATTGAGGTCATACCTGAATGGTTTAGTGGTTTTCCCTACGTTCTTCAATTTAAGCCGAAATTTTGCAAGAAGCAGCTCATGACCTGAGCCACAGTCAGCTCCAGGTCTTGTTTTGACGGACTGTATAGAGCTTCTCCATCTTTGGCTGCAAAGGACATAATCAATCTGATTTCGATATTGACCATCTGGTGATGTCCATGTGTAGAGTCGTCTCTTGTGCTGTTGGAAAAGAGTGTTTGCTATGATCAGCGTGTTCTCTTGGCAAAACTCTATTAGCTTTTGTCCTCCTTCATTTTGTACACCAAGGCCATGCCTGCCTGTTATCCCAGTGATTTCTTGACTTCCTACTTTAGCATTCCAATCCCCTATGACATCTTTTTTTGGTGTTAGTTCTAGAAGGTGTTGTAGGTCTTCATAGAATCGATCAACCTCAGCTTCTTCAGCATCAGTGGTGGGGGCATAGACTTGAATTACTGTGATGTTGAATGGTTTGCCTTGGATTCGTACTGAGATCATTCTATCATTTTTAAGATTGTACCCCAGTACTGCTTTTCCCACCCTTTTGTTGACTATGAGTGCTACTCCATTTCTTCTAAGGGATTCTTGCCACAATAGTAGATATGATGGTCACCTGAATTAAATTCGCCCATGCCTGTCCATTTTAGTTCACTGATTCCCAAGATGTTGATGTTCAATCTTGCCATCTCATGTTTGACCACCTCCAGCTTACCTTGATTCATTGATCTTACATTCCAGGTTCCTAAACAATATTGTTCTTTACAGCATCAGATTTTCTTTTCACCACCAGACACATCCACAGCTGAGTGTCCTTTCGGCTTTGGCCCAGCCGCTTCACTCTTTCTGGAACTACTTGGAAATACCCTCTGCTCTTCCCTAGTAGTATATTGGACACCTTCTGACCTGAGGGGCTCATCTTCCGGCGTCATATCTTTTAGCCTTGTGATACGTTCCATGGGGTTTTCTTGGCAAGAATACTGGAGTGGGTTGCCATTTCCTTCTCCAGTGGACCACATTTTGTCAGAACTCTCTGCCATGACCTGTTTGTCTTGGGTGGCCCTGCACGGCATAGCTTATGGCTTCACTGAGTTACGCAAGCCCCTTCACCACAACAAGGCAGTGATCCATGAAGGGGAGTAGGATTGGAAGGGGCCTATAAGACCATCGAGTCCAACCCCCTGCTCAATGCAGGAATCCAAGTCAGAGCATCCCTGACAGATGGCTGTCCAGCCTCATCTTGAATGCCTCCAGTGTGGGAGAGGACACAACCTCCCTAGGTAATTGGTTCCATTGTCATATTGCTCTAACACTCAGGAAGTTTTTCCTGATGTTTAGCTGGAATCTGGCTTCCTGTAACTTGAATCCATTATTCTGTGTCCTGCATTCTGGGATGATCAAGAAGAGATCCTGTCCTTCCTCTCTGTGACAACCTTTCAAGTACTTGAAGAGTGCTTTATATCTCCCCTCAGTCTTCTCTTCTCAAGGCTAAACATGCCCAGTTCTTTCAGTCTCTCCAGGGCTTTGTTTTCAGTCCCCTGATCATCTTGGTTGCCTGCCTATGAACCCTCTCCAGTTTGTCTGCATCCTTCTTAAAGTGCGGTGCCCAGAACTGGACACAGTACTCCAGGTGAAGCGTAACCAGTGCTGAGTAGAGGGGAACTGGTACTTCCTGGGGTTTGGAAGCTATGCTTCTATTAATGCAGCCCAAAATAGCATTTGCCTTTTTTGCAGCGACATCTATCAGTGGCATCAACAAATTAGGAATAGAACTATCCCATGATAGTATTTCACCATATGAATCTTCTTCTGAGAAGAAGTTTTTGATGACATTCCTCTGAAAAGCAGACACCCTTCTGTTGATGTCTCAGATGTTTCAGTGACCTGGGCCTCCAAACTAATAAATCCATAATTCCATCTTTTCTTCTTGCCTGCTACTGCAACTCACAGTCAAGTAAATGGTATGGGGGATTATCTTCTTTCTTAAGAAATCTTTCTATAATTCATATTACACCTGGTTGCCTCTAGGCTCTAACTACAAGTGAAAAATGGATTATGAATTATGCGAAGACATCCTAGAGGAAGAAAAGGATTTTTCTCTTATCGTAAGTTTTAGGTGAATAACTACATTACCTTTCTCACTCCATTTTTCCAGTCCATCGGGATGAATTATGGTTTCAAGATTACCCATGTTTATGGGTTTATCTTGCCAAATCTCCTTAGCTAGAACCTGTCACAGAGAGTTGAAAGATAACAGTTTAATTGATAGAAGTTTTAGATAACCTGTAATTCTGTATCTAACTGTTGTTTCCCCTAGATTCCAAATTGCCTTCCCTCCTGAAGAGCAAAAGTCTATTTTCCTTGACTTTTGTTGCACCCTGGTTAATATCCTAAAGCAGGTCATGCTGTTTCATCAATGTCATATGTAAGCCCCTAAACACAACCTAATCTTGAGTATTCAGTTGGAGTCAGCTAGTAGCTATGCACCTTGAAGCTTATGTTCTGTCTTCTGCCAGGAGGGTAGAAGGAGACTTTAGATCCATGAGTTGACTATGGTCTTTTACACTGGATTCTCTGCAGCAAGTAAGATATGACCTACACATCATTCCAATGGACAAGTATTAACACCTAAAATATTCTTCTTTATTTAATTGACTTCAGTTCCATAATCTGTGGGTTTTGTTGTTGAATTTAACTTTTTATTTTATTTTTTAAAAAACATCTGTATATATGACCTTTCTGTCTATTACAGTCTCAGGGCAGTGTACAATTTAAAACTATTTCACAACAAAAGCATAACATTTCAGTTATACTCTTCTCATTAACTCAGTAGTTTGTGGAAGTTAGTGATTCTCTGACCTATTTTAGGAAGGATTTAATCCCAGTGGTGAAGCTGGTATAGGTCACAGAAATCTGCAATGGAATCAAATGAGTTCCGATTTCTGTGAATTTGACCCATGGATTCTGCAGTGGATTGGTTTTTCCTGAGTTGGAATGATTCCATGAATTTGTGAACTTTGTTTTTTACTTCCTGGAATTTTATGCAAATTTAATTATAGAAAAATACATAAAATGAAAAATGCATGAAAATGCACAGCTTACCTGTGCTCTGCCTTGGTTTGGGCCAGGTCTGGGACCACAGCAAATAAAACATTCACTGGTCATAGGAAGGCAGACATGTTGGTAATAAGGAAGAGGATGGCATAAACAATTTGGGATCATTTGCAATGCATTTCACTAATTCATCCACTATTGCAAGCCAAGCCTACTGGAGTCATCTCTTTCCAAAGCAATTTTATTATAATGTTGCCTAATAAATGCCACTGGATTCACACACTTGGGGTTGAGTCACAGTAACCTTAGTTTTTTTTAAAAAAAGAAGTTATAAATGTGAAGCTAGCTCCAAGAATATGAAACTATGTTTTATTGGGTTCCCTCTTAATTTAAAGATGCTTTTACATGAAACTGCTTTTATCATCCCAGGGGTATATCAACTGATTTATTACTCATCCAGAATTGTAGATCTCACACAATTCAAGAAAAAAATGAGGATTCTACCTGCTTTTTTATGTAGTAATGTATATCTTACTGAACAGTATCTGTTGGTGATCCCCAAACTGACCAATAACACAAAGCCATGGCTCATTTAATTCAGTCCTGATCACTGATGATCACTAGTCTTTTCCTTCTTTCTGTCTACCTTCTCCAGTCCTGCTTCATCCTCATGAAACATTCTAGCATTTCCCTTTCCACCCAGTCATTAGACTCCTTTCTTTCCCACTGCTCCAATCTCTCTAAATCCTTTTTTTAAAAAAAAAATAACCCCCCACTGGGGGGGGGGGGCAGCGGAATCATAATATGGCATCCTGCTGCCATGACATACAATGAAGCTGAGAGTGCTTGGGGACCAGGATCAATATATGCAGCAATAAGCAGACAACAATATACCAACAATAATAAAATGTCAGGTAAGCAGACAGGCTTGGAAAATAAACTCTGTGAAACCTTTTGCTGAAATTAAGCCAAGAAGATCATCTTGAATCATCAAGCTGCTTAAAAGGACAAAGACAAGAAAATCAATAATGTGCACATTTAGTGCACTGATAGTTACCAACACATTCTTCCTATTATTCAGTTTTATTTCATAATGTTTCTACATTACAAGGGAACTAGCTTGCAAATACAGCCTGGCAAATTACCATGTCTAATGCTTTATAACTATTAGGGGATAAAAGGGCTTCTTTGTCTTGGTCATATTTGTAAATGGAAGAATGACCCATATTAGCAAGAGATTGTATTGCTCTTTGAAGTATTAATTTAATAATTTCTCAAAACCTGAAGATCTCACTTGATAGGGATAATATTTCTTTTCGTAGCTGATAACATCCTCAAAGAAAAAGAGATGAAGATATTTTGAAACAGGAGGGCAAATGAACATGTGCCCTTTCATTCCTCAAAACATGTCTGAAAAGAAGTTCAGTATAAATCTACATAAACAGGTTTGAAGACAAAGCTTTTTGTCCTTAAGGTGTATCTTTCATTACAGCATTTATTTCAGCCAGAACTAAATTTCAGAAGCTTTATTCTACCCCCATGCCAGATTTCTGCATTGTCAGTCTGGATCCTACCACTCTACCAGACTGCTTTCTGAACTGCCCTGCCAGCACTAGGGATGGCGCGGGTGCCTGATTCCATCTGGGAATCTGGTGGAACCACCCCTGCCCACACTCCCAAGCCCCTCTTGCAGAGCCCCTGCCCCCACTCACCCCCTGCACAGACTCGGCGAATGGACTGCACTCACACCAGTGGCCTCGTCGAGCTTCGCGGTCACCATTTCTTTGAGATATAAAATGGCAATCGCAAAAGTGAGCATATTTGCGTATGTGAGAAAATGCTCATTTTTGCAAATGAGCATATGTGGAAATGAGCATTTTTGCCAAAAGTGTGCTTTTTCGCACGCACACAAATATGTGCATTTGCAAAAATGCACATTTTCGCATATGTGCAAATATGCGCATTTTTGTGATCACCATTTTATTTCTCAAAAAATGGTGACTACAAAGCTCGTCAAGGCCATTGGGGTGAATTCAGGCCATTTGACGAGCGTGGGCAGGAAGCGAGCAGCGGCAGGAGCATGTCCGCCAGATTCCCGGACTGAATCAGGCACCCGCCGCACCATCCCTACGGACAGGGGTGGGTTCGCACATCCCTAGCCACCACCCTGGTCGCTCCTCTCTCCTCTTCCCATTAGCTTACCAGATGGTGATGGGAATGAGTCCCTCTTTCTTTCTTTCTTTCTTTCTTTCTTTCTTTCTTTCTTTCTCTTTTTTTAAAAACATGTTTACAGGGCAGCTGGGCATGTCTGCAAAGACCGGTGGTGTTGAACCTCTTTCAGCCTGAGGTCTGAAGCTCTTGGGTGCCACATTCCAGTTGTGGGAAGGGCTGAAAGCAAAATGGGTTTTGGCCAAAATGCTAAATATACCAGTCTGTTTTAGCTTAAAGCCCTTAGTTCCAGTAACTAAGCTCTGGAGAAGCATTTCAATTTTTAAGAATGGGTAAAATGCACAAAAGCCAGGAAACCACTGAACGATCAGCAGTCAGGGAGTGTGGCCATCTGGAGAACTCCAGAAGGCTGTATTGGACTCCAGATTTGGCCTAGGGGCCTGAGGTTCTTTACCCTTGTTCTATGGAAATAAAGGTGACTGACAGGAGGTTGGAGCCTTGGCTGACACCCCACTTTGCAGTGCACCTGGCCAACCTGCAAAAAACTGTTTTTTATATGTAAAAAAGTAAAGCCATCTTGGATCTGCAAGGTAGGGAGATGAATGGGGAGGCAATGGAAGGCAGTAGAGAGCCTTGTGGTCACCATGGCAAGACTCGGAGGCTGATACATTGGGAGGTTGGTGGGGAATGCTGGTCTAATGAGTTGACCTTCCCAGCATGCTTATGTATATGTATATGTATGTGTGTGTGTGTATGAATATGTAACTATTTTCAGATGTATATAAGGGCTAAAATTCAGCTAAGCTTTAAACCTATCAAGTATTCCATGTAGTGTGGAGATTTTCAAATGTGTCTAAAGAGTTTAGGAAAGAAAATCTCCCTGAGTCTCAGTATGATTTGTGCTCTTAAATCATTAGGTCCTTTTTCAAATTTCTCCTCTAGTACTTCCTAGAAATGAAAGCAATGAAACAGAAAAACATAAATAACCAGGAAGACAAAATCCTGCCTGTGCCTTCTATAATCTACAATCCAGCCAAAGCCATTCAGCAGAAGAGAAACTAACAAGCCTCGAGTTAACTCAGTGAAAGAGCAGGTAAACAATTAATACAGCTTGTCAAATTGGGAGCCTGTAGAGACTTCCTAAGAATGGGGAAAGAGAAGGAAACAATTTACTGTTCATTAAAAGTCTAGCCAATTAAGTCTGTGCAAATTACAGACAATTTAGAGAAATAGCAGAAAGACCACTGAAGATGAATTACACTGTTTCATTCTGGAAGACACTAAGATGTTCATGTACTGACAGGGATGGCTAGTGCTGTGGTAAAGTGATCATTATGTAAGGAAGATTTTTAATTAATGGTCCGAAGCTGAAATTATAGGCATTGGGATGGGGGGGAGGGTTGTGTGTGTGTTTTTTTAACAGCTTTACTTTAGTACATATAACCAGGAAACAGCAGAACAGAAAAAGACTATAGATATTAACTTCCTTAATAAAGATTCTAGATCAAATTCAAATACTCAGTTTTGTTAAGCATTTTATTCCATTACAGGTTTTTGTTTTAACCAAATATTTTATATCTCCTCAGAATTCACATTGAGTAATCACTTCTTTGAAAGTACCTTCACATCAAAATACTGCATTTGGAAATCTAGCACAAGGTTAACCATTTACTGTTCATTAGGCTAGCCTTCCTATGTGCTAAGTGTCTATATGCAGGGAAATCTTGACTTGGAGCACTGTCACAAGTATAGCACTAAGCTGGCGAAGCCACACGTAAGGATTGTATCATATGGTAAACATTGTTTGAATAGGCATTTACATTCCTGTTACCAGTTAATCCTACAGTTACAGCTCTGTGCAGTTGTAAAAAGCCTAAAGCCCATTAAATCAAGCATTATGGCTTGATAGATATTGAAATTGTTTTTAGCTGTTTATATTGTTTTTAAAATTTGTATATTTACATTTTTATGCTGTATTTTATCTTGTGAATTGTTGTGAACCGCCCAGAGAGGTTTGGCTATTGGGCAGTATAGAAATGAAATAAATAAGTAAATAAATAAATAGGGAAATTATCAGTATCATTATCTTTAAAAACAAAATAGTAGGCCTTATAACAAAATATATACTTTTTCCCATGGAGAAAAATGGGGGGGGGGGCATGATGTACAATGCCTGGAAGTCCTGTGTGGCAGGTAGCCACCCTGGCTGTAGCTCAGTGGTAGCTTTGCATGGAAAGGGCCCCAGGTACAATCCCTAGCATCTCCAAGTAGGACTGAAAACGGGTGGGGAACCAGCTTCAGGTGGGAGGCTGGATACCCCCCATCCAATCTTCCATAGGCTGAGTAACATCAGGGGTATGGCCACGATACCTTGGGGTAGGGCAGTGGCGCTGACATTATATGGTTCCTGGCTGATGTGCTGGGCTGATCATCCACCTAGCTCTTCAGCTGGGACCCCATGAGTGGGCTTTCCCCCACTGGGGAATGTGGTTCTTAAAGGCCCTTTGTCTGATTCTGCAGGTGGTGGCTCCTATGACATGAGGGCAGTGAAGACTGCATTGGAGGGGGGTCCTCTGAGTCTGAGGAGTCTGGTGAAACCACATCCTCTGGCCTGGAAAGTCCTGGAGTGGCAGACAATGAATGGTTCACTGGATGGAGCTTTCTCTTCCTCTGAGTTCTCTTCTGAGCAAAGGAGGGACTGAGGACAGAGGGCATGACACAGTATAGACAGTGCTGACCTAAATGGACCAATGGTCTGACCATTGACAGCTTCCTATGCCCCTAAGGTGCAGCATAAACTAGAATGTTGCCATACCAGGAAAGAGAGATCCAAAGAGAAGCTTTTGATCCCTGCCAATCTCTTTCAGTTATAGCTTTCCTATATCTGGCTGCTGGGCTGTGCCCTTCTCTCAAAGGAACACAAATGCTCATGTGTGAACAATAGCCCTGCTTGTGTATCCACTATGCCTGCTTGTCTTAAATGCCATACTGTTGCCAGAAACACTGTTTTGTATACATCATCCTCTGGGATCAATATGGAAACATCTTTCTATACAAATCAAAGAATCATAGAGTAGGAGGAGGCTTTCTAGGCCATCTAGTCCAACCTACTTCTCAGTTCAGGAAATCCAGAGCTAAAGCATCCCCAACAGATGGCTGTGCTTGAAGACATCCAGTGCAGAAGAGGCCATCACCCCTCTAAGGTATTGGTTCCTTTGTCAAACTATTCTTACCATGAAGAAGTTCTCCTAATATTCAGTGAACTCTGGTAATGTAAGTCTGTTAGATCTATTCCTGCCCTCTGGAACATCAGAGAACAAGTATTTGCCTTCTTCTATGTGACAGCTCTTCAGTACATGAAGAGTGCTGTCATGTGCAACTGCCAAGCCAGCTATCTCCTATCCTATACCTCTGCATTTGATGTTTATGTCTTTTCCCCCTAGATGCAGAACTTTGCACTAGTCTTTGTTAGAATTCAAATTATCAGTTTCAGCCAAATATTTCATTCTGTCAACATCATTTTTAATGTTATTTATTCCTGTGTTCTGAGGCATTAGGTATTACTCCCAGTTTTGTGTCATTCACAAATCTGATGAGGACTCACTCCATGCCATGATCTAAGTTGCTGATAAAAATGTTGAGGTGTACTGGGCCTAGGACAGAGCCCTGTGGCTCTGGAAACCTCTTTCAAGTTTGATGAAGAACCATTGACCACTCTTTGAGTACGGTTTTCTAATCTGCTATGAAACCATAATAACATAAGAAGATTCCTGCTGGCTCAGACCAAGGGTCCATCTCATCCAGGCTCCAGCATGCTGTTCACACAGTGGCCAATCAGCTGCCTGTGGGAAACACACAGGTGAGACATGAGTGCAATAGTACCCTCCCGCTCATGTTCTCCAGCAACTGCTGTACATAGGCATACAGTACTACTACCTCTGATACTGGAGGTAGCATACAGTTATTAGGACTAGTAGACATTGATAGCCTTATCCTCCACCTGGTAATACTATCATTAGCCTGCATTTAACCAGTTTCCTAACCAAAATTCCATATATTATAAATTATGTCCACAGCATTCCCACACTCTGCTAAAGCTAGTAACCTGATTTCAGAAAAAAGAAAGAAAAAAGAAAAGAAAAGGTTACTCCGGCCAGATTTATTTTTGACAAATCCATGCTATGCTGGCTCCTACTAATCAAAATGAACTCCTCTACAATCTGTTCTAGTATCTTGCCTAGTATCAAAGCCAGACTGACTAATATGTAGTTTCTCAGGTCTTCTTCTAGCCCCGCCCTTGGCTCTGGCCACTTAAAAGATCAGGACAGCATTTAATTCCCTTCTCCAGTGCTGTAGCACTTGACCTGTTCTCCAGTATTTCTCATGATGGACAGGTATTCTGAGAGTACAAATTCCTTTAGTACGCTAGGCTGCAGTTCACCTAGCCTGGAAGACTATTCCTATTATGAACAGA
Source organism: Heloderma suspectum (assembly GCF_057233095.1). Classification (NCBI taxonomy): domain Eukaryota; kingdom Metazoa; phylum Chordata; class Lepidosauria; order Squamata; family Helodermatidae; genus Heloderma; species Heloderma suspectum. The sequence continues at coordinate 70,370,941 of NC_139460.1, read as the reverse complement.
CATGCAATTTGTTTGTGTGTGTGCGCGCGCGCGCGCGCACATGTGTGCATGTGTGTGAAACATGCAGAGTTTTCTAGCAATAGATAAGAGGAGAAACCTTCCTCCTCACCTCTGAGGCAACCCAGATGTCAGTTTCTAGATCCAGTGTTTAGAGACACCAGAAACTTCTGGCCCTGTGTTTTTGACCCAGGATTTTTGAACCCCAGATTAATGTTATTGTTCTTAAAACATCAGGAAAACATGTTTTGCTGCTCAGTTTGAATTTTTTATTTATTGCTTACGTATTTGAAGTATTTTTATGCCACTCCTCAGCCAAAAATGTGGCTTACATATAATCAATTAAATATGACAAGTATTAGAATAATAGTTTGCTGAGCATGAGTTTGTTAATGGTCATGTCAACCAGCAGACTAAAAAAGTCATAATACATTTGCTTAGGGAGCCACAAGATTTGTGTGGAACCTTGCCATTTATCACTATATTTCTGTAGTTAAAACTTGTCATGTACTTAAAACCTTTCAGTGATATATATGTGGAGTGGTGGGAACAGCTTCAAAATAAGGAAGGTTTCTATATGAGGTATACACTAGTCCTTGCCACCAAACAGAGTGGCAACAACCTACTGAGCTCATATGTATATCAGAGCTGGGGATTGGTGGCAAATCTGTTGAGCTTCATTTCACTTAGCTTCTTATTTTTCCAATACTAAGTTTGTTCTGTCCTGATTCTGTGTTGAGTTTGGAATAGGGATGTTGGAGAATTCCGCCATGGATTTTGGGGGCCGAATGCACTAACGAAGCCCCCCGCCCCACCACCCTGTGAAAGGAGCGCCGTAGGCGTCGCCATTTGCGTTCCTGTTTTTTTTGCCATGATAGGTTATGTAAATATTTACGTAGCCTATCACGGCAAAAGACAAGGGCATTCCTGTTTTTTGTGTTCCTGTTTTTTTGCCGTGATAGGCTACATAAATATTTATGTAGCCTATCACGGCAAAAGACAGGGGCGCAAATGGTGGCTGCTACATGGAGCCACTGACCAGGGCCACCCACAGCCAGACATCCGGCCACTGGGCTGTGCAGGGACGCAAATGGCAGCCACTGTAGCGGCTGCCATTTGCGCCCCTGTCTTTTGCCGTGATAGGCTACATAAGTATATACGTAGCCTATCATGGCAAAAAACAGGGGCACAAATGGTGGCTGCTATTTGCATCCCTGCGCAGCCCAGCAGCCGGATGTCCGGCTGCAGGTGGCCCTGGCTGGCGGCTCTGCAGAGTTGCTGCAGAGTGGAGCTGGCCTGGGAGAATTTCAGGAGGAGGGATGGAGCGCCTCCCCCCCTCTGCAGATGTCCCTGGATGAGACCAGATAAGTGTTTCGTACATCCCTAGTTTGTAAATTATTATTATTATAATCTGCATCAAAATTTGTGCACATTTTTGTGTATATTTCTTTTTAATAATTCAACTTTGTTGTTGTTTATTCATTCAGTCACTTCTAACTCTTCGTGACTTCATGGACCAGCCCATGCCAGAGCTTCCTCTTGGCCATCACTACCCCCAGCTCCCCCAAGGTCGAGTCTGTCACCTCCAGAATATCATCCATCCATCTTGCCCTTGGTCAGCCCCTCTTCCTTTGGCCTTCCACTTTCCCTAGCATCAGCATCTTCTCCAGGGTATCCTGTCTTCTCATGCTGTGGCCAAACTGCCAAAGTACTTCAGTTTTGCCTTTAATATCATTCCCTCAAGTGAGCAGTCGGGCTTGATTTCCTGGAGTATGGACTGGTTTGATCTTCTTGCAGTCCAAGGCACTCTCAGAATTTTCCTCCAGTACCACAGTTCCAAAGCATCTATCTTCCTTCGCTCAGCCTTCCTTATGGTCCAGCTCTCGCAGCCATAGGTTACTACGGGGATTACCATTGCTTTCACTATGCGGACCTTTGTTGTCAGTGTGATGTCTCTGCTCTTCACTATTTTATCAAGATTTGTCATTGCTCTCCTCCCAAGAAGTAAACGTCTTCTGATTTCCTGGCTGCAGTCAGCGTCTGCAGTAATCTTTGCGCCTAGAAAGACAAAGTCTGTCACTGCCTCCACGTTTTCTCCCTCTATTTGCCAGTTATCAATCAAGCTGATTGCCATAATCTTGGTTTTTTTGAGGTTTAACTGCAACCCGGCTTTTGCATTTTCTTCTTTCACCTTCATCATAAGGTTCCTCAGCTCCTCCTCGTTTTCAGCCATCAAAGTGGTATCATCTGCATATCGGAGATTGTTAATGTTTCTTCCAGTGATTTTAACTCCAGCCTTGGCTTCATCAAGCCCAGCACGTCGCCTGATGTGTTCTGCATACAGATTGAATAGGTAGGGTGAGAGTATACAACCCTGCCGTACTCCTTTCCCAATCTTATACCAGTCCGTTGTTCCGTTGTCTGTGTTCTTACCATTGCATTACCTTACTGGCATGTGAAATAAGTGCCACTGTTCGATAGTTTGAATATTCTTTAGTGTTTCCCTTTTTTGGTATTGGGATATAAGTTGATGTTTTCCAATCTGATGGCCATTCTTGTGTTTTCCAAATTCAACTTTACTGCTTGTTAATATTTTCATTATTTAGAATATTTTGATATTTTCATTGTTGTACTTATTATTTTGGTTGTTATTTTATTGTTTTGGTTTTTGTGCTTGTAAACCCCTCCAAAGGCAGCTGCCAGTTGTGCAGAATTAAATATAATAAATATAATAAATAAATAAATACAAATCTGCATTTTGTGGTCTTTTTCCGCAAATGTTCATAATTTTCTGCACAGTTGTGCATACGTACACATTTTCCCCCATTGAATAACGCATGTGCATTTCAAAGAGTGTTTACATTTTTATACAGGGGTGGTGGTAAATTAATCACAAATATCAGAAATGTACAGATTTCAGTGGCAAAACTGCATTCCAGCTTGTGTTTAGGCTCAAACAAAAGTGCAAATTCGGTAATTTGTTGCAAACTGCCCAGAGAGCTTTGGCTATTAGGCAGTAGAGAAATGTAATAAAATAAATAAATAAATAAATACATACATACATACATACATAAATAAATAGTGAACCAAAGAATTCCTCACCAATCCCTAATTAGAGTTTCCCCCCTCTAAAATGGAATTCTATGAACATCAGGCTACTTCAGTAACACTCCTATTCTCACTTACATGGAAGTAACCCCCATTGAATTCAATGGGTCTTACTTCTGAGTAGACATGTAAAGAATTGTGCTGTTAATTATGTATACATTAGGAATACTAGTCAGTTGTAAAGAACAAAAATGTATGGATATTTTGCCACTGACTTTAATAAGAACAGAATAATAATGAATCTTCAAGGCTAGGCAGTTCTTCTTTTATGAATGGAAGCACTGACATAAAATGTGATATGAGGAAGATTAGCTGTGTCTCAGGTTCCCCTGGCAGGACTTTATGTTCATGTCATGTTCCTGAATTTCATTTACAGATAAGCACTGTGAGCAATTGTAACATACATCTCCAAACTGTAATCTACTTTTGATACATGGAAACAGAGGAAATTAGATTGAGAGCATCTTTCAAGTGACTTTGTATGTTGTTTGACTTTATAGTCTAGAAAAGCAGAGTTGTTATTGTCTCAATCTTACATAATAAGCTTCATATGATACCCAGCATATAATTCTCATCTTCTTACAGCTTGGCAGTAGGCTGTGGGCTGACAAACCAAAAGTGAGAAGACCATGATCCATTAAATGACTTCTGACATTTTCCTTTCATGCAAAACAAATTAATCTAAATTACCCGATATGCCTGAAGAGCATTAATATTTATATGTTTTCCCATAAACATGAAGACCATCAATACTTCCCAATAAGTGGCTGCAATTACACCTTGACTGACAGTGACCCCAGAAGGAACAGCCCATTCTTTCCTTCCATGAATTCATCTTCCTTCCATTTCTATGACGTATACACACACACACACACACACACAGGTTTAGGCACCACAACCCCTTTAAAAGGTTGAAAAAGTCTGGGTGGTCAAGAGATCCCTGAGACATGAATAAAGGCAGATGTAAAATGAAAAGACAACCTATTATAGGTTCTATTCTGGCCTGGTTTACATATAAAGCAGAATGTGGTGGTAGAAGTGGACTATACCACTGCAGCTTCCTGGTGGGGCATTTTGAATGCTCTCCTAAGTTAAAACCTCCCTGCAGAAAGAAAGCCAGCATAGCAGGCAAAGGGTTGGGAAATAACCTTCCCCCACCTTCATATGCAACTTTTCTATTTTCAGTTATTTTTTTCAGTGAGAGAACAATCCTGTGGCACCACCGAGACAGTATCTGAGAGCGGCCATAGCATATTGGGGATTTTCCCCTCCGACGCCATAGACAGAGCTATGGTCTCAGAGTGGAAAATCCCCACTTGGATTTCCTCCCTTCTCAGCCATAGTGGAAAACTCTTCCACAGAAGCTCCTATCCTGAGGTTGGTGTCATTACCTCAGAAAAGGATGAGGAGGGAGGAAAGGGCATGTGCTGGTGCATGGGGAGGAGAGAGAAATGGCTGTAGATCCACATGCCCCTCAGCCTCAATCCCTGCCCCCAGCCAGATAGGTGAGTTAGGCAGGCTCAGGGGAACTGTAACACACTCTATGTGTAACACACACAGAGTGTGTTACAGTAGTCAGAATGGGATGTAACTAAAGTATGTGTGACCATGGGCAGATCAGATCAGGGTTAGGAACAGGTGCAGTTGGCGCATTAGCCTTAGCTGTGCAAACAGCATCCAGATTCAGGGCTGAATCTGGAGTATGCCCAAACTGTGAGCCTGAGTCTTCGTGTGTGTATGTGTGTGTGTAAGTCCATCCAGCACAGGTTGAATTATGTGCTGATCTGCTTTTCAACTAACCAGGAGCATCTCTGTCTTGCCTGGATTAAGGTTCAGTTTGTTTCCCCTCATCCAGTCCATTGCCAACATTAGTCACTCATTTAGAAGAACTAGAGCAGCTTCCTTGGATTTAGATGGAAAAGAGAGATACAGTTAGGTGTCATTTCATTTCATTTATTATGTTTCTATACCGCCCAATAGCCAAAGCTCTCTGGGTAGTTTACAAAGATTAAAAACCTTAACAATACAATATTGTACATAGTATAAAAATCATTTACATACACACATAAACAGACAACACACACATATCCCAAGCTACTAAGAACAAATTAATGTACTTCTGAAGGGAAATAATGGAATTAGTGGGGAAACAATGATTTTTATTTTTAACTTTTTGCTGCTTTTACATAATCACCGCTTCTCCAGTCTCTTCATTTTTTCATCTACCTTCCCCACTACATTCCTGCAGTTTGACAGCTGTTTTCGTCAAGGCAGCAAAGCTTTTTTTAAGGTTGCCTGTCCTCTCTTCCCTCTCTACATTGTCAAGGCCTTCAGAACACTGGAAGACACTTTCAAGATGTGCCTGGACAACCTTTTGCTCTTCCAGTTCTGCTTGAAGAGCCTGCTCTGCATGCACTTCAGCCTTCACTTGTTGTTCTAGCTGATACTAGCATGCTGATGGCACCAATCCCCAAAACTCTAAACAACTTCTCTCAGTGGTTTCCTATAAGTATTAAATAGCATGGGCGACAAGGTGGAATCCTGAGGGACACTTCAGGCCAGTGGCCATGACATCAAACAAGAATCCCCCAGCATCACCTTTTGAAATCACCTCTTCAAGAAGGACTAGAGTCATTGTAGGACAATAACTTCCAGTCCCATCACAGACATATGCCTCGGAAAAGATACTGCGGTTGACGGTATTGAGAGCTGCCAAGAGGTCCAGCAGAACCAACAGGGACATGCTCTTCCTGTTCAGTTCCCAGCGTAGATCATCCACCAAGGCAACCAAAGCAGTACCTTCAGGCCTGAATCCAGATTGAAATCTAGATAATCTGCCTCACCCAGAAATCACTGGAAGCCCTTTATCTCCTGGTTGTATAACTTGGAAGGTTTTTCCCATGTAATGATACTAATGACAGAAGATGTAAGGGAAACAATTTGCTCCCACAGGATGTAATGATGATGGTCAGATAGCTTTAAAAGGGCATTAGGCAAATTCATGGAGGATATGCTGAATGTTGGACTAGATAGGCCTTTACTCTGACCCAGCACAGCTCTTCTTCTTCAAATAAAGCCTCTCTTGGGGTTTTGGCTCAGATTTGATTGAAGCTTATCAGCTTAATTAAGGCCACAAAAGCTAAAAAACAAGATCTTATATTTCAGCCAGCATGGACATCAGCAAACTCCACTAAAATCTTAAATACAAACACTCCATCACATAGGCCCTGAGGCTCCACCTTGTTCTTTACAGTTGTCCAAACAAAAGCAGGATGATATTTCAAGTAGTGTTAGGGCTGATATTTCAAGTAGTCACAGCAAACACAACAGGCAAATGCCACATGGCAGAACACACATCAAAGCAAATGTTATGGGCCATTGACAAGCCAATGACAACCCCTTTGGACACCAATGTGTATCCTAATCCCTAACCAGTTAGAGAAAGAGAGGGGGGGGATATTCATCCAAAATTCCATCAAATGATCACCAGGAGAAATAAAGCAGACCAGGTAAAGCCCCTTAAGGGCAATCCTCTGAGCGAATGTTTAGAAAATAATTACATAAAAATCATAATAAAGAGTGGAACCATAATGGCATTTCTCAAGCCAGTCTGGCCAAATTACTTTCATAGTTTCCCAATTTGGGGAAGAAGGGGCTCAGATTGTATTGTTTTTTAGCACAATAAACTTTAAAAAGTACTAATAGATAAAATAAATCTACTAATGTTGAACTCAGATTACATTATATTACATTTATTATCAGGTGCAACATTCCAACTATAAAATAGATGAAATTTAAAGGAAATATATTTTATCAAAACTATTTAAGAGAAGGGGACGGCAGAGGTTGAGATGGCTAGATAGCATCACTGATGCAATGAATATGAACTTGAGCATGATCTGGGAGAGAGCGCAGGACAGGAAGGCCTGGCGTGCTGTGGTCCATGGGGTAGGGATGGGGGAGAATTTCTCCCCGAAACTTCGGGGGGCTGAGTGGAAACGCATTTGGTCCTCCGAAGGTTGTTCGGGGAGAAATTCTCCGCCACCGCCCCGCCCCCTGCCCCCCCCGGTATGGGACTTACCTTTCACGAATGTCGCTACCAGCGGCGGGTCCCGGCAGCGGTTCGGCAGGTCTTCGTCAGGGGCGGGGGTGGCAGCTGGTCTTTTGACCGGCCGCCGCCGCCACCATTACAAGAAAAGTTAAAAAAAAAAAAACGCCCCTGTGATAGGCTATGTAACGATTAACGTAGCCTATCACGGCTAGATTTGCAAAGTCAGCCGTGATAGGCTACGTTAATCATCACGTAGCCTATCATGGGTGACTTTAAAAAAAAGAAAAAAGTGCGTACGTTAATGGCGGCCCCCATAGGGAGCCGCCATTCGCGTTCCTTATTTGGTCCCTGTAGTCTACGTAAAGATTTACATAGACTACAGCGAAAATAAGGGCAACGCAAATAGCATTCCCTTATTTTCGCCGCAGTCTACGTAAATCTTTATGTAGACTACAGGGACCAAATAAGGAACGCGAATGGCGGCTCCCTATGGGGGCCGCCATTACCGTACACGCTTTTTTTTTAAGTCACCAGTGATAGGCTATGTGATGATTAATGTACTTTTCTTTTGAAGTTCGCGGCCGGGGAGACGGGGCGCTTCTCCCCGGCCTGAATTTCGGCCGGGCGAGGCAGGAAGCCTCCCCCCCGGCCTGAATTTCAGCCAGGCGAGGCGGGAAGCCTCCCCCCCCAGGCCTGAACTTCGGGGGGAGAAGTGAAGCGCCTCCCCCCCACCACGAACAAGCTGCGAGACCAGGTAAGTGACTTTCGTACATCCCTACCATGGGGTCACGAAGAGTCAGACACGACTGAACGACTGAACAACAACAAGAACAACAACAATTGAAGAACCTTCCACCGTAACGGTGCAATCCTATCAAGATAGGCAGCTGCCTCCAAACTCGGAGGCAATCACCTATCCTAAGCAAGGCAGGAGAGGCACGGGGGGGATCATTCCCTCCACGCCTTTCCTGCCCTGCTATTTTCTGCTAGACTGCCATTTTTGGCTGTTTAGCCACAGGAGGCTGACGGGGAGAGAAGGCTAAGTGTACAACATATAGGATGTGTTGTACACACAGCTCTGCTCTCACCACCCTGGAACTCTCCCTGCCCTGCCCCTTTTCAGTCTCTCCATGCTCCCTAAAGATATTAATACATAGCAGTCATGCAAAGTTTTGAAGAGGAGAGAGTGTAGTTTTGTAACTGGCAGCTCTAGTTCCTAATCACAGGGAATGGTTTTAGCAGGGCTCTCCAATCCCAGGGCTTTGGGGGAGAGCTGTTCAAGTAATATATTGAAGTACTGATTCAGTATTCTTTGCTACTTCTCTCTTTCAGGAGCAGGAATGTTAAAAGAGGTTTGGTTGAGTCTGTGGACCTGGGAAGGTGAAGCTTTGGGTGCTTGCTTGGAAAATGCTGGATGTTCAGATCCTTCTGCCCTTGGTGGCACTGTATGCTCCACTTCCATCATCCACCCCTGCCCTATTGCACTTCCCGTAACTTTGGTCTTAACTGAGCAGGAAATAAACAAAGAAAACCAAACCAAATACTTAAGTTGTTTTTCATTCTTTGTAACTCCCTAGCCCCTGCTCCAATTCTTCCGAAATTTTCTGGGGTTTTCTCAGGGTTGGATCTGAGTCCATAGAGTCCCAAAGCAGCTCTGATTCTGAAGAAGAGATACAATCTGTGGGAGAGGAACCTGCTCATTTTTCAGAGGTGCAGCTGGAGGGACAGCCCCCCCCCCGCTCACATTCCTGGGAGCGACAGTGACCCGGGCCAGGAGACGGAGGGACAACTTCAGCTTCTAGATGCAGGCAGAGGCGCAGAGACAAGCGAGAGCTTGTGGGCACCGAGAGGAGGCGCTCAGCCCGCTTGGTGCGATGACAACAGCTGTGCTCCAATGCCCCACAGGAAAAGGGGGGACTCTCACTCTCCTCTTCTACTCCTTAAGTTCAGAGAGTTGCCGCACTTTTCTCCAAATGGAGACCAACTGACTTCTTAATGCTTAGAATCCCCTGGTAGGCTGCTCCTTTGAGTTTTCCACTTAGTCTCAGGCAATTAGCATCTGTAAGCATCATTAGGTTGAATGGAAATAAAGCTTTGGAAAAGAGCCCTTTTGTCTGTGTGTTGATTCTGGCTACTTGAGGATTTCAGAAGGCAGCAAGGGCACTCCTGACAGGTTTTGCCTAGGGAACCCTGTATGACATATACCATTTTCGTACAAATTGGCAAAAAACAAAATCATGGAATGGGTTACAAGTAAGCAAATCCCCCTCCCCCCAACAACACAAAATTGAACACTGCTGGTAGGTTTCAAAAATAAAAAACAGAAAAGAAGTGAGGCAGGCAGGTTGGGTGGAAGGCAGGCAGATAGGTGGCAGCAGGAAGGGACTCTGTGTATTCACATGCATGTGTGTGTGAGAGAGAGTGTGAATGTAGACCCCAGCCTTCAAGCCAGCATCACATGTGGTCCTTGGGGCCAAACATTGTTCACCCCTTTTGGTTTGAACCTGAGTTCAGGGACTCTAAGGGAGTTATAGCCTTTGATTCTGAAAGTTCACAAAAGAGTAGGGTGATTGGGAGGGTGATTTTCAAGTACACAAAAGGAAGGTAATTGTTGTTCCCACTTAACAGAAGAGGTGGTCTTAGGTGTACCTCTTGTAAAGGACATTTAAACTCTCAGGTCTCTCCACAGTCAACCGATAGCTGATAAAGGGCTGCTTTGATTAGATTAGGAACCAGAGGAAAGTTGGGCATTGACAATTTCAGGAGATCTCACACTTGTGTATAATGGTTGTGGAGACTCCCTTGTCCATTTTACTAGAGGTTTTGGTGGGAAACTTTCAAGTGTATTATGTACTATTTTGCTGGATCCTTTGCAGACTCACTGACCTTTCCAGATAAAATGTTGCCTTTTCAACCAAGGTGCTCATGTCATGAAGGGACATGCAAAGTGGCTGCAGTATAGTGGTCTCCAACGACAAATAAAATCCCTGAAAGAGCTATGAAGAGGTGAGATTGCACACAGGGGATCAACACTGATGCTGTGATCTGGGGATACTGAAGATGTCAATTCTTACAATGAATTGACATATTCAGTTCGATGGGTCACACCTGATGGAGTGTTCTGCAGTCTTCTAAGTACTAATTTCTTTCTCACTGCAGTCAACAAATGTTGAGAGCATTCAGGACTGTACTAGGTAAGACTGTAATAATGAACTTTCCCTATTGTCAAAAATAACTTGTCAAAAAAATCTAAACCCAGCTGGTTCTGTAACCATTGTAAAATGGATAACAATCTGAAATTAATCTTTAATGACATTTCAGATGATGCTATCTGGCATGTAGCTGAAATCTGGAAGTTTAAATTGCATAACAAATAGTTTTGTCAATTTTGTTGGACCCAGACAGCAAGGAAAATCTCTCAGATGTTATATTATATGTATATAATGTTGTACAACAGTCCAGGAATGAGTAGATAATTCCTTTACGCCTTTCTCCTTTTTAAACAGTTGGATTGCTGATCTCCCAAATTATGTTTCTGCTGATAATGAAAGGTGTCCCACACCCAGCATTTTCTTAGAAATAATGACACACTTTACTACCTCTAAGTGCTGACTGAGTGCTTCTGCCTTTTCTTCCCAAGGTGACTGTAACACAGATTGATGAAAGATTCGGCAGACCTGCAAAGGTTAAAGAAGCAGGCCCCAGAGCAAAGTAGGCAGCACTGACACTGATGGAATACAGTACAATGAGAGCGCCCACATTATTGGCCTCTCCTCTGATAACGGACATAATATAAAAACTGACTACAGAAGAAAAGAACAAATTAAATCCATTAATCAAACATATCTGTGCTAAACAGTTGTTGTAAAGAGATGAGCAAATGAAAAATTTACTGTTTGTTTTCACGCTAGCCAGGATTGGAAGAAAATTAATTATAAGGCTGCAGGTATGCTATTAGTTAAATTTTTCTCAAGGAAACTATTTATTGCTTTGTCAAAGAACAAATGAACCTCATTAGTGAGATTAGTTTCCGTCAGTAGTTTTGCATTAGGAGAGACTAATAATATATACTTCAAAAGATACATTGAGGAAAGTATCTTCAAAGGAGCCCAAGTCCATTTGTTACTTCTTAATTTATTAGGCTGTTTAAAAAAAAAATAGACCAGTGTATGGACTATCAGCCAGCTAAAAAAAGTAATCCACATATAATGTCGCACTAAGCTGTACAGACAGTTGACTTGGCATTAGGAAAATAAGCCTGGACTTCACTTATGGAACTTTTGCCAAATGCAAGTTGAATGATCCATTCATAACCTCTGAAGTTTAGCCATTCAAACGGAGCTCAGGTTGTATCTCTCTTATACCATAGGGGAGTTGGAAGATACGTGAATAAGAATAAATAACCAAAGAAGAATAACAGGTTTTTCTCATCATATGGTAACATTTTCATGTTTTTAAAAAGTATCTGCTGGTTTGACAAATGTTTGTAACTTTAATCAATACAGACATAATCAATAGAATTGTAATTGCTATAGAACTCTAATCAATAGAAGTATAATCAATCTGTCATTCTTATATTGTAGTTATTAATTTATTTAATTACCACTGCAGTTCTCTACTGGAATATTTTGATTGACAGGGTCATATGTTTGTTTTTTTAAACTTTAAAACATATTGACGCTCCGCCCCGCCTCCATAACTAGTGACACTGGTGAGACACAGAAATGTAAATTTTACCTACTTTGCCTTTATGAAAGGTATGAATTGGATTGCATTTTTAAGCAATATTTAGGAATCATATTAGTAGATTTTAAAGTTCATTGTCTTCAGCAAAGGAGATCGTTACCTTGTTGTGGTGCTGGAGCTTGAGCACCTCAATGACGTCATGAGCTAAACCATGAAGGGACACCCAAGACGGGAAGGTCATGGAAGAGGTCAGACTAAATACGATCCCTGGGGAAGGAAACGGCAACCCACCCGAGTATTCTTGCCATGAAAACTAAATGGATCAGTACAACCAGAGATATGTCAGTATACCATCGGAAGATGGGACTCCGAGGTCAGAAGATGGTCAAAATGCTACTGGTGAGGAACAGAGGATAAGTTCAACTAGCCCCAGATGTGATGACGCAGCTAGCTCAAAGCCGAAAGGACGGCTAGCAACCGATGGTGCTGGTGGTGACAAATCCGATGTTCTAAAGATCAACACACCATAGGAACCTGGAATGTAAGATCTATGAGCCAGGGTAAATTGGATGTGGTTATTGGGGAGATGTCAAGATTAAATATAGACATTTTGGGTGTCAGTGAACTGAAATGGACTGGAATGGGCCACTTCACATCAAATGACCACCAGATATACTACTGTGGACAAGAAGAAGAAATGGAGTAGCCTTCATAATTAATAATAAAGTGGCTAAAGCAGTGCTTGGATACAATCCAAAAAATGACAGAATTATCTCAATTTGAATTCGGGGTAAGCCATTTAACATCACAGTGATCCAAATATACGCCCCAACCACAGATGCTGAAGAAGCAGAAGTAGATCAGTTCTATGAGGATCTGCAGCACCTACTGGATAGTACACCAACAAAAGATGTTATTTTCATTACAGGAGACTGGAATGCTAAGGTGGGTAGTCAAACGACACCTGGAATTACAGGCAAGCATGGTCTGGGAGAACAAAATGAAGCAGGACATAGGCTGATAGAATTTTGCCAAGACAACTCACTGTGCATAACAAACACTCTCTTCCAGCAACCTAAGAGAAAACTTTATACATGGACTTCACCAGACAGTCGACACCGAAATCAGATTGACTACATCCTTTGCAGCCAAAGGTGGCAGACATCTATGCAGTCGGTAAAAACAAGACCTGGAGCTGATTGTAGATCAGATCACGAACTTCTTATTGCACAATTTAGAATCAGACTAAAGAGAATAGGGAAGACCCACAGATCAGTCAGGTATGAGCTCACTCATATGCCTCATGAATATGCAGTGGAGGTGAAGAATAGATTTAAGGGACTAGATTTAATAGATAGAGTCCCAGAAGAACTATGGACGGAAGTTCGCAACATTGTTCAGGAGACAGCAACAAAAAATGTCCCAAAGAAAAAGAAAACCAAGAAGGCAAGATGGCTGTCTGCTGAGACACTGGAAGCAGCCCAAGAAAGAAGGAAAGCAAAAGGCAACAGTGATAGGGGGAGATATACCCAATTAAATGCAAAATTCCAGAGGTTAGCCAGAAGACATAAGGAATTATTTTTAAACAAGCAATGCACAGAAGCGGAAGAAGATAATAGAATGGGAAGAACAACAGACCTTTTCCAGAAAATTAGAAACATCAGAGGTAAATTCCAGGCAAAAATGGGTATGATCAAAAACAAAGATGGCAAAGACCAAACAGAAGCAGAAGAGAGCAAGAAAAGGTGGCAAGAATATACAGAAGATCTGTATAGGAAGGATAATAATATCGGGGATAGATTTGACGGTTTGGTCAGTGAGCTAGAGCCAGACATCCTGAAGAGTGAGGTTGAATGGGCCTTAAGAAGCATTGCTAATAATAACAAGGCAGCAGGAGATGATGGTATCCCAGCTGAACTGTTTAAAATCTTGCAAGATGATGCTGTCAAGGTGATGCATGCCATATGCCAGCAGATTTGGAAAACACAAGAGTGGGCAACAGATTGGAAAAAATCGACCTATATCCCCATACCAAAAAAGGGAAGCACCAAAGAATGTTCAAACTATCGAACAGTGGCAGTTATTTCACATGCCAGTAAGGTAATGCTCAAGATCTTGCAAGGTAGACTCCAGCAATTCATGGAACGAGAATTGCCAGATGTACAAGCTGGGTTTCGAAAAGGCAGAGGAACTAGAGACCAAATTGCAATATCTGCTGGATAATGGAGAAAGCCAGGGAGTTTCAGAAAAACCTCTCTTTCTGTTTTATTGACTATTCTAAAGCCTTTGACTGTGTGGATCATCACAAATTGTGGCAAGTTCTTGGTGGTATGGGGATACCAAGTCATCTTGTCTGCCTCCTGAGGAATCTGTATAATGACCAAGTAGCAACGGTAAGAACAGACCATGGAACCATGGACTGGTATAAGATTGGGAAAGGAGTACAGCAGGGTTGTATACTCTCACCCTACCTATTCAACCTGTATGCAGAACACATCATGTGACATGCTGGGCTTGATGAATCCAAGGCTGGAGTTAAAATCACTGGAAGAAACATTAACAATCTCCGATATGCAGATGATACCACTTTGATGGCTGAAAGCAAGGATGAGCTGAGGCACCTCATGATGAAGGTGAAAGAAGAAAGTGCAAAAGCTGGGTTGCAGTTAAAACTCAACCCCCCCCCCCAGATTATGGCAACCAGCTTGATTGATAACTGGCAAATAGAGGAAGAAAACGTGGAGGCAGTGACAGACTTTGTCTTTCTAGGTGCAAAGATTACTGCAGACGCTGATTGCAGCCAGGAAATCAGAAGACATTTACTTCTTGGGAGGACAGCAGTGACAAATCTTGATAAAATAGTGAAGAGCGGAGACATCACAATGACAACAAAGGTTTGCATAGTTAAAGCAATGGTATTCCCCATAGTAACCTATGGCTGTGAGAGCTAGGGATGGCGGAGAATTTCTCCCTGAAACTTCGGGGGGCCGAGCGCCAACGTGTTCGGCCCCCCGAACAAGTTTCGGGGAGAAATCCTCCGCCCCCCCCCGCCCCCCCGGGACGGGACTTACCTTCCCTGAATGTCCCTCCCGGCAGCGGGTCCGGCTGGCGGTTTGTCCGGTGTTCGAGCGGGGCGGGAGCGGCAGCCGGTCTTTCGACCGGCTGCCGCCGCCGCCATTGCAATGAAAGAAAAAAAAAAAAACGTCCCCTGATAGGCTACGTGATGATTCACGTAGCCTATCACGGCTAGATTTGCAAAGTCAGCCGTGATAGGCTACGTGATTCGTCACGTAGCCTATCACGGGTGACTTTAAAAAAAAAAAAAAGTGTGTACGGATAATGGCGGCCCCCATAGGGAGCCGCCATTCCCGTTCCTTATTTGGTCGCTGTAGTCTACGTAAATCTTTGCTATTTGCGTTGCCCTTATTTTCGCCGTAGTCTACGTAAACATTTACGTAGACTACAACAACTAAATAAGGAACGCGAACGGCGGCTCCCTATGGGGGCCGCCATTCACGTACGCGCTTTTTTTTTTTTTTAAGTCACCCGTGATAGGCTACGTGACGATTCACGTAGCCTATCACGGCTGACTTTCCAGATCTAGCTGTGATAGGCTACGTGAATCGTCACGTAGCCTATCAGGGGACTTTTTTTTTTTTACTTTCGTGTTCGCGGCCGGGCGAGGCGGGAAGCCTCTCCCCCAGCCTGAATTTCGGCCGGGCGAGACAGGAAGCCTCCCCCCCGGCCTGAATTTCGGCCGGGCGAGGCAGGAAGCCTCCCCCCCCGGCCTGAACTTCGTGGGGGGAGCAGCGAAGCACTCCCCCCCACCGCGAACAAGCTGCGAGAAAAGGTAAGTGACTTTCGTCCACCCCTAGTGAGAGCTGGACCATAAGGAAGGCTGAGCGAAGGAAGATAGATGCTTTGGAACTGTGGTGCTGGAGGAAAATTCTGAGAGTGCTTTGGGCTGCAAGAAGATCAAACCAGTCCATACTCCAGGAAATCAAGCCAGACTGCTCACTTAAGGGAAGGATCTTAAAGGCAAAACTGAAGTACTTTGGCCACATCATGAGAAGACAGGATACCCTGGAGAAGATGCTGATGCTAGGGAAAGTGGAAGGCAAAAAGAAGAGGGGTCGACCAAGGGCCAGGTGGATGGATGATATTCTGGAGTTGATGGACTCGACTCGACCTTAGGGGAGCTGGGGGTGGTGACGGCCAACAGGAAGCTCTGGTGTGGGCTGGTCTATGAAGTCACGGAGAATCGGAAGTGACTGACCGAATAAACAACAACAAAAGTTCATTGTATGCATTGTAGCAACATCTTAAAAATAAAGAGAGAAAATGCATGAAAACTATAGCATTAATTCAATGCACTCATGTTCATAATGAACTTAAAGTTCATTATGCTCAATTTAATCTCAGGTCAAGCAACACTGTACCTCCAGCTAACATTCAATACTGTTCAATATAATACATTCAATACAAGCCAGTTCAATACTGACTCACAGACAAAGTGTGAATTTAGTTAATCATTTTTCCATGCTAAAATGTTCTCAGGCACTCCCAAATATTATCCCATTCTGACCCTTCATTTTACATCCCAAAAGATAGCTATCCCCCTGTGCCTTCCTTTAACTCAGGGGAAAAGAACCTAAGGCCCTTTAGATGTTATTGGACTCCAAATCACATCAGCCCCAGCCAGCATGACCAATGGTCAGGGATGTTGGGAGTTGTAGTCTATTAGCTTCTCCACCCCTGCTTTAACAGCTATTTGCCATTGAGAGAATGTACCGCCTTGAGCACACTATGGATTGGATCCAGACTCTATTAAATTTAGAGAATACTCATCTAAATCAATGGCACTGAAGGCAGTCATAACTAATTTGTCCCACTGAGTACAATTAGTCTACACTAAGCATGACTAAATCTGCATCCAGTCCAATGTTCATATTCCCATCTGCTTGTATATTGAAATCACTATCTTTCTTAACAGAGCTACGTACATCCATCAGTGTAGCAGAGGCAATGAAAAAAGTAATTGTTCTTCTTGCAAGAAGGGACCAATAACATTTGACAAAGAATTCTACAGAAAAATCAAGGGAAATGAAGTACATTATGGTGCTTTTCAAATAGGTAAATGATATTGCAAAATTCTGCAAGACTGAACAGGAATCTAGAACTACTCTACATATCCTGTAGAACGATTTAGGAATGAGGTGGTAGAATTCCGAGGCAGTAGAATGGACTGTACCACTTCAGTCTGCAGATGGGGAAATCATGTTTTTTTAATGCCTCCCTATGTTGAAAAACTCTCTGCAAGTAGAAAACTAGCACAAAACAGAGGATTAGGCTCAACCCTTTTCCCCAAAATATTGATTTTTGACTTGCAGGAAGATTTTTTATTATTATTATTTATAGGGGGATCATTTTTTAAAAAATGATCCACCTGCAATTTAAAATGATAAAGTAGACACCCACCACAGTATTCTACCACCTTATTCTGCTGAAAATGTAGTTTAAGCCCAAGCCTATGTAACTGATTGCTATGATTCTGTAATCATAAATAAGAAAAGGAACATCTAGCATGATTCTAGCATGATTTTTCCGCTTCTTAAAACATTCTGGCAGATGTTTGTCAGGCGTTATCACATATGCTTGTAAAAACAGATATTTTACAATGGGTTGGGTCCAGATTTACTCAGAATAAACTCATTGAAATCAATGGAATAATAATGACTAACTTAAGACTCACTGATTTCATTGGATCCAGTTTAAGTATGAGTAAATCTGGATCCAACCCAATATCCATAGGCTGCTTAACCCTGAACAGCTTACAGCTAGGATGCTTGTCTTATTCCTTCCCCACCTCCCACCCACAAAATCTACTACTTACAATTTTCAACCATAATCTCTTTTACCCCCTTTTAAAAATAAAATATCCCAAGTTCCTAATTCATATTTTTATGTCGACTCTATCCCCCTTCTCAGACTGATGAGATGTTCCAGGAGTGTAGTGTTTACCCAGGTTTAGAACTTCTCTACATGAGTGATTTACTGCACATTTGTGATTGGTCACTTATGGTAGTTTGAGGGTCCTTTACATGACATTGTCAACCTCCAGGACATCTCCCATGTTTTCCCCCCTTTATCCCACTTTCAAAAAGATCGGAGATAAGCTGTAACAAAAAGTAATGGTGTGATATCAGCAGTGTGTAATGCCAGCATAGTGCAATAATTCAGCCACTAGATGGCGGTGTTTCATTGACAATATAGAGCATTGCAAAGAAGGAAAGTTTTCAATTCCATATCATATGTTCACCATCTAAAGGAGCCCATCATAAACCCAGAAAGACTCCGGAAGAAGAAAGATTGTTTTGAGGAAGAAGATTTTTGCTTAATGTAGTTTCCTTTGGAAGGGGGTCAGTAGACATTAAAGGCAGCCGCCGGTGAGATCACATTACTCCAGTGCTGAAGGAGTTGCACTGGTTACCAGTTGTTTTCTGGGCCAAATTCAAGGTGTTGGTTTTGACCTTTAAAATCCTATATGGTTCCAGCCCAGCCTATCTTAAGGAGCGCCTCCAGCAACACCAGACAGGCCTCTTAACAAGATCAGCCTCGGATGGCCTTCTCTCTGTCCCATCAGCCAGGACAGCTAGACTGGTAGAGATGAGGGAGAGGGCCTTTTCTGTGGTGGCCCCCACTCTGTGGAATTCCCTCCCTAAGGAACTCCGCCATGCCCCCTCTTCAATGAGCTTCCACTGTGCATGAAAAACATGGTTGTTCAGGCAGGCATTTGGGGTAGATTAGGGTATTTTAGAAAATGTTTTTATTGTAGAATTTTATTGTTTTAAACTGTTTTATTATATGCTTGTACATCACCCAGAGTGGCTGGGTGACCAGCCAGATGGGCGATTAATAAAATAAATAAATAAATAAATAAATAAATAAATGGGCATTTTTTTGTATATGCTTTTATATATACATATATCAGTTGAGCTAAAATGGAGACACAGCAGTTTCATTTGCTCTTTAGATTGGAAAGTTAATCAATGGGTTAAAGAATAGCTGGGTTCTCACTGAAGACAATGCTCTTGCCATGCTGCAAGCTCTTTGGCCCCTATCCAGATGTAGTTACACATAACTAGTTACATGTAACAACCTAATCTGTGACTGTTTGGCTTAGAAAAAAGACAAGGGGTACTCTGGAGACAGTGGATAGGGAGACATTTCTCTCTCTCTGTCTCTCTCTCTCTCCCCCTCCCTCTCTCTCTCTCTCTCTCTTTCTCATAATATTGGAATCTGGGGTCATC
Source organism: Heloderma suspectum (assembly GCF_057233095.1). Lineage (NCBI taxonomy): Eukaryota > Metazoa > Chordata > Lepidosauria > Squamata > Helodermatidae > Heloderma > Heloderma suspectum. The sequence continues at coordinate 70,351,789 of NC_139460.1, read as the reverse complement.
CTGTGAAGTGGATTGGTGGGAGATTTAGGACAGATGAAAGGAAGTACTTCTTCACACAGTGCATAGAATTTGCTACCACAAGATGTAGTGATAGCCACCAATTTGGACAGCTTCAAAAGAGGATTAGACAAAATAATGGAGGATAAGGCTATCAGTGGCTACTACTCATTATGGCTATATATTACTGCCAGTATCAGAGGCAGTATGCCTCTGTATAACAGTTGCTGGGAAACACGAGCAGGATGGTACTGTTGCACTCACGCCCTACTTGCAGGTTTCCACAGCAGCTAGTTGGCCACTGTGTGAACAGAATGCTGGACTAGATAGATCCTTGGTCTGATCTAGCATCTCTCTCCTTACGTTATTATGTCGCAGATGAGACTCAAAACACATATCAATTCAGTTCAGTAGGGCTTGGCTGACCACTGTGATGGTTTCAGATACAGTTCTCTTTTTGTGGGTTGGGACATTTAGCTACAAAAATATTTAGGGTTTTATGGATTTCTTCTGACTCTACATCCAGTGGCAGCTCATTGCCCCCTGAGGCTAGTGGTATTATCAGCAGGGTCACCAGAGGTGGAGCCAAGTGGGGAGGGGTCACCAGTAGTGGAACACTCCCTTAAATTTCCAGCAGGCCATACCACAGAAAGGGAAAATTGAGACACATGAAGTCTAAGATTATGAGTGCAAAGTGTGTGGGGGGAGAGGATCCCACAAAAAACACTGTTTTATGGTTTTATGTATTTCTTCTAAGGCTGAGCTTGTAACTGGTTTCTACTAAAGCTGAGCCTGTATCAGAGTAAAACTATTTGCTTTATGATTCACGTGCTCATAGGCAACTGAAAAGGAAATTATCTCAGGAATGGCTACTCTCTGATCCTCTGACACTTTACTCAAATGCCTGCTAAAGCAAATGATATCAGGAGAAAGCAACCCTGAAGCATTTGCTTTATGAAGCATTGGATGTGGGTTAACCGAATTTATTTATTAATGTGTATATGTGCTTGAATGCATAAAGCAAATAGTTTTAAAACAGAGATCTTGACGCTTTCTGTCAATGCACACATTCTGTCACTCTGGATAAGCCCCACCCCTTGCCAAGAGAGAGGGTATTCTTTCCCTCAGTAAAGTTGTCATGAAGCCAGATCATGATTTTGCTTTTTCCTAAAGAAAAAAAGATTTTTTTTTAAAGCCTCAAAATTGTTAGTAACTGCTAAAAATAATTCATGGGACGACTATGCAGCTTTTCAAATCATGTTGAAATATTCCCACAATTATACAGGGGATTATCTAAAACTCATACACAAATGGGAACTTAGATCTGTCAATTTTTGCCACAGGCATTCAATTAATGGAGCTGTTCCCTCAGCTTATCAAGAGGTGATGATGTAATTTCCTAAAAATAAAAATAAAAATACATGCACTGGTTAGCATTATGGAATATCTGGTAATAAAACAAGCTATAATAACATAGTTTTCATTATTAATTGCCTGGGGTTAGACCTGAAACACCACATTTCATTTTTCTATTCATACAGATTGTCTGAAATCTGGTTCATATACTGTATAATGGGAAAGCAGAAAATGCAGAATGCATATTTTTATGCTTGTTTAGTCAGACTTAAGTTCTACTGTGTTCAGTGGAGCTTAGTTCTTGGTAAGTATAGGATTTTAGCCTACTTGCCTTTCTGTGGCATGACCATGGAAAAGGATGATATACTAGATCAGGGATAGGCAACCTTTTGGGGCCATGAGAACATTTGGCAATTTGAGAAACTCTCCTGGGCTGGGCACAAAAATGGCTTCCATGGGGACCATGGCAAAGGACAAGTACCCTGCCCAAAAGACTTAGTACAAGTCAGAGGTGGGATCTGAGCCCCAACACACTAAATAACACCTTTGAACCCACAGGTTTCACCAACTACAAAAACCTATTCCAGAGCAATCCTAGCTGATAGTAAAAATATGTGTTAATTAAAAAAAAAAGAAGAAGAAGCAGGGGTAGGCATTAATTCTATATGCCTAGATCAGAAAGCAATGAGGCATTTTCAGTGTCTAATAGCTCTTTCTCTAGAACAGGAGTGGACGACACGCAACGGCCACCCCACTGCCAAATCTGATGGCAGTGAAAGTATAGCACTTGTAGTGTTCCATGGTGCTAAAAGGATCAAATTTAGCTCATTCTGAAGCTGTTATGGAGTCCTAAGAGGGTCAAATATTGCTAGAGAACAATCTAAATGGAACCTTTTTAGTACTATGGAGCACCAAACCACAGATTTTGACAGCAAACCACATTTCTATTTTGGAGGGCACCCCACAGACTGCGTGGTGCCCTGTGGTGCCTACAGGCTGTTCAGGGGTGGGTGTGAAAATGGCCCCCAGACCTCCCACATTTGCCGACCCATGCTCTAGAGATGCAACAAAGACCATTGGCCTGGTTAAGACATCATGAGTTCAATTGTATACACCATGATTTATTGGTCTGGGAACAAGTCATGTGCCTGCACACTCCATCCCCCATGCAAAACTAGATCCTGGTTTCATGATCTGGTTTCAATAGGGCCCTTAAAACAATGTTTCCCAGTTCAGATGTCATGGGAAACTGTGGTTTAAGAAACCAGGACATCTTTGCTGAAGCTGGCCATTTGAGGAGAGGAAGGAAGGGGAAGAGACAAGGGTGGTAGATTTTGGTGGCTACAATAAAGTGCTTTATTTATTTATTCATTCATTTATTTATTTATTATGCTTTTCTCTGCCCAGTAACAATTGTTCTCTGGGTGGATTACAAAAGCTAAAGGAATACAATACAATACCATACAAAATGACAACAACACATTGTCTTAATATATTGTCATTTTAATATCCAAATCCAAATAAATGAATTGTTAATACAGCACTTGTTAAAATCTCTGAATAATCAAGTCTTGACTAGATACTGGAAGCTTATAGGATGCAAGAACAGAAAGAATGATTGTATAGGGCTATACTGGAAATAGGAAGAATAGCCACAAGTTAGTTTTTTAAGAGGCGATACCTTGATCATTTTAACATTAACAGAGGGTAATCAATTGCTGAAACAATTATTTCCAAAATGTACAAATATCTCACATACTGTCATTGCTTTTACAGATCAGGTGTGAAACAAAATATATTTAATGGATTGCATTGGTTATAGTAAGTTTATATTTTAAAATGTTCACTGTAAAAGAATCAAGTTAAGCCATCTTATATACTATGTGTTTCTTTTCCAATGTGATTACAACACTTAAGCTGCAGCAGGACAAGTGGCAAGCCAGAAATACAAGATGAGGTGGCAGCTGAGACAGCAGCCAATATTCGCCCTCCACTTCCAAATATACCCCTATTACTAATCTCAGGGAATAAAATCTCTGAATTTCAGCATGAAGTCGTAATGCCTTAGGCGGCTCAGAGGGAATCCAAAGAGCCCTAAGGCTTTATTCACATCCACTGATCTTGTGTTCATTCACATGCTATACAGACAGCAAGGAAGTCTACTGTAGAAATCAAGAAGTTCTTATGAAATTTTCGGAGTGCACTCCTGTTCTTTTCTTCTATAAAGAGGAGCATCTACTTTCCAGAGAGAAAAAATAAATTGAAAACCTCACAACAGCTAACATTGGTAGGAAAGTTAGAAAATGTGTAAGATTAATTGCCTACTTCCAAAGCAATATGAAAAAGGAGTAGATAAATATAGATCTGTATCTGTATTAAATCACGCATACAAACTGTGGGTGGGTTCTAACTGTAGTTTATGAACAAATGTGTGTACTGTATTTTTCTTTTCCACTGTTGTTCTAGACATTCCCACATTTCTTTTGGAAATGTAATATGTATATTATGCCCAGCCCCTGCTCTCTTCAGGGAGTGGAGTCACACAGGGCTGTCAAAAGCAGGTCACTTTTGTGGTAGAATGGCCAGTAGCCCACGGCGCTGTGCAGTTGTGCAGCCATGTTATCATGCAGCATGTTGGAGATGGCATCACTGGCTGTTCCTGCTGGCAGGGCCAGTGAAGGCAGATCTGGGAGGGAGTGTTCGTTCTCTGGTCAGCTCCTGGGGCATAAAAAGATGCCCCCTCCTTACCATCCCCTCCTTGACCATGTTTTGCTATTCCTTTGCTATGGACAGAAGTTAACCACTGGTTAATGGGGCTTGGAAAGAAATGTATCCACTTGCATGATTAGGCCAAGTGCAGTGGGGGTTTACATGTGTCTTGCTTTTGTCACAACCTTTTTTTCCACTCCAGTTGCTGGGGGCAGTAAGCCTGGTTCATTTCTGGGGTAAATAGGAGTGGTGGCACCCACTCCCTAAAATGGAGGATCCCCATAGGACAGGGCAACTTTGAAGGGACCAGGGACAATCCACCCCCCCCCCCCAGGGGCTGCATACAGACACCCTACTGCTAAATGGTCGCTGTAGCACTGGTTTTGGTGGGACAGTGGCAGCAGTAGCAAGAAAGCCACATTTCTTCATTGTGCTCATGGAAGACCTGGAGGAGCATGCACACCATGCACCTTGTTTTAAAGGGGAAACACTTTTGTTTGCTGCCACCATGATGCTGAAATTCGTTGCCATGGCAGCAGCACATGGGGGGTAATGGAAGCCACAAGATAGGCCAGGGCCACACATGTGGGCCATGAGCCATGTGTTGCCCACTCTTCCCTTAGGGGATCTTCAAAGTGCTTTTCCATCTTAGGGTCTGGCATGCCGCTGCACACCTAGGAAGGGCCCATTCTAGGGTCCATGCCATGGTGGGTGCAACCGTCACCTGCCACTCCCAATGATACCCCAGGCCTGGGTCGAGAATTAGCCAGAAGGTGAACTGACCTGACCACATTTGGTTACTGCCCCTCTGTTCTGCTCCCCAGTAGATTCTGCTGGTGCAATTTTTATTGACCGCTTTCTCTTTCTCTTTCTCTTTCTCTCAGCCATTACCATTACCATTAACAAATTAATGGTCATGGCCTTAACCATTAACAAATAGCTACTTTTTCCTTTTCATTGTTCAGTCATTCATTTTCATCTGTCTGCCTGAAGCAGGATACCCTGGAAGCTCAGGCAGTTCACTAGATTACTTCCCAGTGTGAAATGTGGTGCCGACACTCTTAAAGTTTTACAAAAACCTTCACAGATGGGTCCTTTGCTTACATGTTAGAAAGAATTCCTCTACTCCCTTAACTAACAGGGGGAATGTGGTTTTAATTTAGTGTTAGTGCTGCTGGTGCATGAAGGCTGGTTTCTGGGGAGAGCATAATTGGGCACCTGCCGAACCTCACACCCCAGCAGAGGACCCCCTGCCAACCCCTGGAGCCTCCTAGCCCTGCTACTGTTCCTCCTCCTCAGTCACTGCCTGTGACTGTTCATCTCCCCTCCTTGAGTGTGCGAGCAGTTACAAGAGCAAGGAGAAAGAGTCGTGTCCTCCATTCGCCTTGCCGTCAACCTCTGTGGGGATTGGACCTAAACGGAGTGGGCAATGTGGCAATGGCATGGAGAAGGTAGACTCACTCAGGGTTCAGAACCCAGCAAGGGCATCTTGCCTGCAATACTTTTTCTTTTCAAATTCCAATATGAGCTGATATGTAGGTGAGATCTTAGTTGTCCATTGGAGGTCACTATCATGTTTATAAATGCATATTCTGAGGAAACAATACGTTTAAAAATGGTGTTTTAGAGAAAATAGGATGTATATTTTTAAATTGCAAATTAATGTTGGGATAGAATGTACTTATAAGTGAACACATGTGAAAGTCACATGGCCCATAAATAAATTGGTCCACTCGTTCCTAAATTCTTCCCCTAGGACCTCCCCAAGCCTGCAGCTGGTACTCCTCTCCTTATTTCCAACTAGTGACAAGCAGTTCTGTATCTTTTTCTTTACTCCTGGGGTCTCAAACATGAGCACCAATGTGTCTGCAGACACCTCCCTTGGCACCTGCCAGACTACCTGCCTCTCCTGATTTTTATGTTATTTCTTAAGATTTTTAAAATCTATTTTTTGAAATTTAACTGTGAGGCTGGTATGCTGCACAGCAAAGTGTTGCCCTCCAGCACCATCTTTATTTGGGTTCAAAAGAGTGGTTTTGTGTTTTGTAGCTGAGACACCACCTCTGCCTTGTATGTTTAGTCACACCAGTTTACCTTCTGGGAAATGTGTATTTTGTGAATGGCCATGCCCACCATGGCAGCCATTTTATGAACGGGCAAGCCCCCCAGGCCAACAATATTGCGAGAGTTCTCACAACATTCTCACAAAATTCCCAGTGTGCCCACTAACCCAAAGAGGTTGGAGACCCCCACTTTGCTCCATTTCAGTTGCACTTCCAGGTCATTGGGCTACAGGGGGTAGGCTAAGGTGTGAGCCTAAGCATGCCTAATGTTAAAAAATAGCACTCTTATCAGGGCCTATTGACAACTGAAGTCCAATGCCACTCGTGTTTTTCTTCTAGCCAGCCCCTAATGGATTAACTCCATAGTGCCTTCTCAAGCTTCCAAGTTGGAAACTGGGAATGGGAGTGCAGAAAATGGGGCACTCAAAGCTGAAACTCCAGACTAAGTCAGACTGAGTTTACCTCTTTTGGACTCATCTGGAGTTAAAGGTGCAAGTGTGGGCCCCCAGCCAGTGGTTCAAAGATTCTAGGCAGAGTGACTTTCAGCAAGGCTGCTTCTGAAGACACTGAGGAAAAGAACTCACCAAGTCAAGGGATTCTGCGGCAGCTATAACCTTTGATTACAAAGACTCACAAAATGGTAGGGTCATCCTGGAATGGCAATTCTCAAACACACAAAAGAAAGACAATTGTTCCTCCTTTACATAAGAGGGCGCCTAGGCTTTAGGTGGAGCTTAAAGTACTTCTTGTAAAGGATATTCAAAATATCAGTTCTCTCTATAGACAATCAATAGGTGATATAATGTTTCTTTGATTAGACTAGGAATGGAGGAAGATTGCACATTAACAATTTCAGGAAGTCTTGCACCAGTTCTCAGAGGGCAGATACACTTCCTTTCAATTTCAATAGAGGGGTTCAATGGGGACATTCAAGTGCATTTTAATCTACATTTCTAGATTTTATCCAGACAAAATGGAATCCCTAGACCAGGCATAGGCAACATGGTTGCCTATACTCTGTTATAGTATACAACATGTTATACTAACATATAACATATTCTGGTGCCCATGGATACCTTTCCTCATGCTCCCATGGTCCCCTACTCTCCCCCCCCCCACATACACACATTTAAAAAATAAAATAAAAAGATGAACACATTTTCTTACTATCTCTGGGTTCAAAGAACTGGTTTAATGTATTGGGGTTCAGACCCACCTTTGCCTTGCACTCAGTCTTTTGGGGCAGGTTACTTGTCCTTTGTGACTAGTGCTCCCTGCCAAAATCCTGTTGATGGAACATTAAATTTAAAATGATAAAAACAGTCCTGGTTTTGGCCTTCCATCCCATTGATAGATACTAGTCCTAGGACACTCATCCCAACTCTAGCAAGATAATAGCTATTTATATAATGCTGCAACAACAACAACAACAACAACAGGATGATTATAAGTATATCCAAATTGCTAGGGTACTTTCGCATCATAGAGAAACCTACAATTTGTCACCCAGCATCCATCTCTCCCTACTCCCATTCTTAACTCTCTCCCTTAGAACCTGAAGGGTCAACTCATTACCAAAACAGTGTAGGACGAGTTACTTTCCCATAGAATTCTCGACAATGTTAGAAAGATGGCTCTGTCTCATACAAACCTTTTCTAGCTAAACAAATCTCCGATTGCCATTAACATGTTTGAGAAATATGACTCATAAAAGGGATAATAAGATCTACTTCTGAATATCACAGTATGGAAATTCTTTTGGTCTTCTTTCCTTTTCCTCCTAGTCTGGATCCTGCAACAGAAAATTGTTGTTGTTCAGTCATTCAGTCGTGTCCGACTCTTTGTGACCCCATGGACCATAGCACGCCAGGCCTTCCTGACCTGCGCTCTCTCCCGGAGCGTGCTCAAGTCCATATTCATTGCATCAGTGATACTATCTAGCCATCTCATCCTCTGCCGTCCCCTTCTCCTTTTGCCTTCAGTCTTTCCCAGCATCAGGGTCTTTTCCAGAGAGTTTTCTCTTCGCATTAGGTGGCCAAAATATCTGAGCTTCAGCTTCAGTATCTGTCCTTCCAATGAGCACTCAGGGTTGATTTCCTTTAGGATTGACTGATTTGACCTCCTTGCAGTCCAGGGGACTCGTAAGAGTCTTCTCCAGCACCACAGTTCGAAAGCATCCATTCTTCGGTGCTCAGCCTTCCTTATAGTCCATCTCTCACAGCCATACATTACTACTGGGAAAACCATAGCTTTGATTAGATGGACCTTTGTCGGCAAGGTGATGTCTCTGCTTCTTACTATGCTGTCTAGGTTTGCCATAGCTTTCCTCCCACGGAGCAAGCGTCTTTTAATTTCATGGCTACAGTCACCGTCTGCGGTGATCTTGGAGCCCAAGAAAATAAAATCTGTCACAGCTTCCATTTCTTCCCCTTCCATATGCCAGGAAGTGATGGGGCCAGATGCCATGATCTTCGTTTTTTTAATGTTGAGTTTCAAACCAGCTTTTGCACTTTCCTCTTTCACCCTCAACAAGAGGCTCTTGAGATCCTCTTCGCTTTCTGCCATTAGGGCGGTATCATCTGCGTATCTGAGGTTGTTGATAATTCTCCCGGCAATCTTAATTCCAACCTGTGATTCATCCAACTCGGCGTTTCTCATGATGTACTCTGCATGTAAGTTAAATAAGCAGGGCGACAATATGCAGACAATATGCAATATCCTTTCCCAATTTTGAACCAATCGGTTGTTCCATGTCTGGTTCTTACTGTTGCTTCTTGACCCTCGTACAGGTTTCTCAGGAGACAGGTAAGGTGGTCTGGTACTCCCATCTCTTTCAGAATTTGCCACAGTTTGTTGTGATCCACACAATCAAAGGCTTTAGCGTAGTCAATGAAGCAGAAATAGTCGTTTTTCTGGACTTCTCTTGCTTTCTCCATGATCCAGAGAATCTTGGCGATTTGATCTCTAGTTCCTCTGCCTCTACGAAATCCATCTTGTACCTCCGGTAGTTCTTGGTTTGCATACTGCTGAAGCCTAGCTTGTAGGATTTTGAGCATAACATTGCTGGCATGTGAAATGAGCGCAATTGTACGGTAGTTTGAACACTCTTTGGCGTTGCCCTTCTTTGGAATTGGAATGTAAACTGACCTTTTCCAGTCTTGTGGCCACTGTTGATTGTTCCAAATATGTTGGCACATTGAGTGCAGCACTTTAACAGCATCATCTTTTAGGATTTTAAATAGCTCAGCTGGAAGACTGTCATCTCCGCTAGCTTTGTTGTTAGTAACACTTCCTAAGGCCCACTTGACTTCACTCTCGAGGATGTCCGGCTCAAGTTCAGTGACTGCACTATCATGGCTATCAGGGACATTCAGATCTTTCCTGTATAGTTTTTCTGTGTATTCTTGCCACCTCTTCTGAATCTCATCTGCTTCTGTTAGGTCCCTGCCTTCTTTGTCCTTTATCATGCCCATCTTTGCACAAAACGTTCCCTTGAGATCTCCGATTTTCTTGAAGAGATCTCTAGTCTTTCCCATTCTGTTGTTTCCCTCGATTTCTTTGCATTGTTCATTTAAGAAGGCCTTCTTGTCTCTCCTTGCTATTCTCTGGAACTCTGCATTCAGTTGGATATATCTTCCCTTTAGGAAGCTGTGAATTGAACTTGGAGGATTCAAGTTAGCTGCTGAATCTGGAGGCAAAGGTTCCCACGGTTTATACCAGCACGGGTAGTTTAAATTCTTACCTTGCTGGTCAAATGTAATCTTTCCTAGGAAAGCTACTTTGACTAATGGGCTCATATAAGCCATTCTCATGCTGGAAGGCCAAAAGTTTAAATCCATCAGGAAAAAGCTAGCAAAAATATTTTATAGGAGTCAAACAATTACCACAGTACACTATTATTTCATTTTTAAAAGACAAACACTAAACCAAGGACAGAAGTACTAGAGGGAAGGAAGAAATAATGTGAATTGTTGTTAAGTATAGGGGGAAATACTGGAGAAAACCTTATCTGAAAACAAGGCCTGTGGTATAGCATACATTATGAGCAGACTATACTACAAGAAACATATTGATAGCAATGTCAATATTTATTCACCCATTCACAGAACAAACTAAAGAACATTCTAAAAATGCATAGCCATATATATATATATATATATATATATATATATATATATTCTCCTTTGACTGCTTCTATGATGACCCAGACAGCGTTATCTTGAAAAAAAAGAATTCATTTGCACATCTTGAAGACACAGTTTGCTTCTTTGAGGTATATTATTAACCACATCATAGACCTCAGTGGCATTTGATATACCTGGACTGGGTGCAGTGGGGAATAAACAAATTGTTTTCTGGAATAGAAAACTGTATTCTCAAAAACAAGAAAGGAAGTAGCACATATTTTAAAGAGATAAAATGCAATTTTTGATCATCAGTATCTGCAACCAGTCAAGTCTAGTTTTATGTAATATATCCATCTGTTTGCTATTTGAATCATCCACATCTGGATGTGAAAGGTGATACAATGAAAGGAAGTTATTTTGACTCCACTTTCATTTGTCACAACTCAGGGGACTCAAGGATGATTCCCCACAACTACAGTGGGCTGATGGTTATGCATGCACACTTCCCATTTCATTTCAGTTCATTTTTTATAAGAATTTACCAACTTGCAAATTTCTTCATGAACAGGATGGAAAGAACATGAGATTTGCAAAACTTGAATGTGAGGGAAAGAAACAGACAGGTCCATCTATCCAGGCCCTGGCCTTGATTGCTTAGCTCTTAAAAGTCAGGTTTGAATCTCTTCGTATTCAATCATATTTGTTGTGCTGAATTAGGGTTGTCACTTCTTTCTTCTGGCAGGCTCCTCATCTTGGATGGATGGCAAGCAAGTACCACGTGGTATTCTCCATGATCAGAATAATTCTGCCTATTGAATTTGGCTGGTGCAGATGGCTAAGAATTTTGTTTCAGTTCATTTTTTGATCAGAATTTACCAACATTTGCAAGTTTCTTCATATTCAAGATAGAAACTTCCTTCTGCATTTCTGGAAGGAAGCAGATCAGCAGAGCTGCCTTATGAGAGCTCCACTGACCTGTCTCCTTCCAGAAAGAAGCATTTCTGCTCATTTTCGGTTCATTTTATGCCCTGGAAGCACTAAATTGCTGTTGCACACGTGGTGGGGGTGGCTTACCTAACAGAATGGGCAGGGCATAGCAGAATCAGTGGGGGCATAAGTGCCCCACTGGATTCTTCCCTTTGTTTCCCTTCAGCCTAGCACAACTAGGGGTGGCGTGGGAGCCCAACTGGGTCCAGGAGTCCATCAGACTCCCCCACCCGCTGCCCCTCCCCAAATCCATCTCAGCGAGCTGCCACCCCTGCCCACCGAGCCGTGCGAGTGGCCAGGACTTACTGGGCCCATCTGCTCATGCCCAGTAGCCACCCATTCTCCTTTCAAGCTGCCATCATTTACACAAGATGGGGCTCTATATTTTTGTATATTTACTGTTGCACACAATGGCAGCCATAAAGGGCCATTCCCACTACATTAGAAGTCCTGGCTGCTCACATGGCTTGGCAGGCAGGGGTGGCAACAGCAGCTACTCAAGTGCCTGTTGAGTGTGGATTCTGGTGACTCTGCCCATCCCTAAGCAGAACTCCTCAAGTGACTGGTTCAGGGACCAAGCTATACTGAGTATGCTTAATTCCAGCCAACAGAAATCTCAGCTGGCATCTTTTACAGACAGGCCCTTCTTTCCTTTCCCATGTTGTTATAGAATCAGTTAAGGAGAGGAATGACTCTAGGAATAACTTAAGGAGAAGGGTGGGTCGGTATGGCAGAGAAATTTGTTTGGCGCATATTTTAATGCTAAATTACCAAATTTTCCACTATTGAACCAACATGTGAATCAAAATTCAGTTATCCTTCAAAATTCATGACAGAGTTCTTCAATCAAAAAATGTATCCAAAAATATGTATATTAGGGGAAATTGCACAAAAAATGCATGAAAATTCACATTAAAATGTTAGAGAAAATGACAACATTAGTGAAAATGACATTCAAAAATATGTCCTATTAGGAAAATTGCTTGCAAAAATGTGTATTAGGCAAAAGTTACGTACAAAATGCATGTATTAGGAGAAATGTGCACAAAAATGTGCACGAACCAAAATTTGGAAAAGTTGGGAAAAGGAGAAATTGAGAGAAACACCTCCCTTCCCTTTCAAGGTGCAGTTCCTAATACAGGAAAACAGTTGAAGCCTCGCTGCCACTCTAACCACCACCATCTCACAGCAATCCTAGGATGGATTAGTCCAGAAGTTGGACGAGCACAACCAGGGCCAAACAAGACCAGGACCAGGCAGCCAGAGGAATCCCAGGTCAGGTTCTCTTTCCTTGGCCTTGCTGCACACAGAGCAGGCACAGCTGGTCAGTACGTCCACAGCACCTAGCCTCAGGGAAGGTGTGGCAAGGCAGTCTGAAATCCAGGCACAGTGACTGCGGAAGCAGTTGGCAGCAAGGAGAAGGAGGAGAAATAGCTTCAATATTCTGGGTATTCAATATTCAACGTATCATGATATCAGCTGCCAATATCTACGGCCCACCTACTAGTGGGACTAGTTAGCAGGGGCCTGTCCATGCTAACTGTTGAAGCCAGGAAGGAGAAGGGATGAGTTGGAGATGAGGGATGCTAGGACAGGGTGATCAAAAGGGAGGGGGAAGCAGAGGGACCTTGAGATGGGTGGGGAAGGGGATGAGTGGGAGACAGGGGCTGTGTTTCCACCAGCGATTTACTCCAACTTGACTGTGCAGTGTGACGTCTCTGTGTTTCCATGATGTCATGGCCATTCAGCACCAGCCTTGCATTCTATTGCTGAAAAACTGCTTCTTCTGAGACTGCTTGTAGTCTGACTTTTCCAGCTTACCACAGCTCAATTACTGACCTGTTTCCACAATCGCACTGGGTCTGGTATCATAGTCCTGCCCATGGGGCATGTAGCCCAGGCTTTGTGGATGTGTTGCTCTGACCTCAGTGACCCAACCCTTTTCCTCCCCATTTTCCAGAAGTTTCATCACCATTTTGGAGCAGGATGCCGAGGGACCAACTTTTAAAACATCATTGAAAATAAGCACTAGAACTCAGCCCATGACCCCAGTCATGGGGTGTTTTCTCCCACTGTGCTGCATGAGGCTTGCCCTCTCAATGACCACAGAAATAACAGAGAAGCCCCTCAATTGACCTGACACATATCAAAGCCCAATTCCTTAAATGAGATTAAGCATAATCTTAAGGCTTCGGTCCATTGCCTTAGCGGGTAACTCATTCACAGCTTCCATATAGAGAACCTGTGCATTAAAATGGGGGCTGGTTTCCATCTCTTTGCCACAAAAAACAACAACAACACATTAGTGTCTTCTCGGAAGTAACTCCCACTGTGCTGAATAAGGCTTGCCTTTGAATGCCTACATCAGAACTTACAGAGATTCCCCCTCAATTGAAATGGCACACTTTTAAACCCAATTCCTTGAATGCAATTAAGGTGAATGAGATCTCAAGGCTTTGGTCCATTGCCTTAGGATGTAGCTCATTCATAGCTTCCATATAGAGATACTGTGCATTAAAATGGGGACTTGTTTTGCTCTCTTTCCCCACAACAAACCCTTTACTGTCTTGTCAGAAGTAACTTCCACTGTGGTCAATGAGGTCCTCTGGACTAAAATGGGGGCTGGTTTCCCTCTTTGTGATCTCCACCCCACCCGTTTTCCAGCACAAGCATATGTGTGTCTACTCAGAAGTAACTCCCATTGTGCTCAATGAGGCTTGCTCCTGAAATACAGGTGCATCTGGACTTCTAGGGGAAAGGATAAAGGGGGGAGGGGCTAGAACAAAAAAACAATTACGTAGGCTATAACAGCTAAAAATAGCAAACGCAAATGGCAGCCACCGTGGCTGCCGCCATTTGCGTACGCGTTTTTTTTTTTTACTTTGCCGTGATAGGCTACATAAATATTTATGTAGCCTATCATGGTTAAGTACAGGGATGCAAACGGCGGTGGCTATGGCCACCGCCATTTGCATCCCTGCTGCCCAGAGGCCAGATGTCCGGCTGTGGGCGGAGCCAGCTGACAGCTCTGCGGAATCCCCGCAGAGATCCCCGCGGAATCACCGCGGAATCACCGCCGCCGCACCCGCCGCCAAAGCCGCCGCCGCATCCACCCCAGGTAAGCTTTGTCCCGGGGGGTTCCGCGGGGCAGGCGGGGGGGGGCAGGAGGCCGTTCCATCACAGATTCTGGGGGGCCAAATGCCAGTGCATTTGTCCTCACTGGAATCCATGGTGGAATTCTCCGCCATGCCTACATATAGGAGGCTATTTCTCAAAAGGCTGCTAGTGAGTATGAGAACATCTCAGAAGATATAGGTCTAGTCCTTTGAGATAAGTGATATGATTCCAAGTGCTCTTTTTACAACAATGCCCCATCTACATGAGAAAGTAGCTTTGGGGTGGGGGCAGGGGGAGAGCAGAGGGGTAAACATGTCTACCGGGAAGTAACTCATTGCCTTCAGTTCCATGTCACTGCCTCTCACTTTAAGTAGTTGAGCTTGAGAGTGGAGATGTGCCATTACAAAGGAACACAGCTGAGAAATGATGGATGCCTGTTGATTCAAAGCTGCAAAGTTGAGAAAGGGTGGGTGCCAGGGCAGATGATATTCATAAAAATGTACTCAGAAGTAGGGCTGTGCACCACTTTGGCCAAAGGTCCGAACCCCGAGTCGAAGCAGGCTGCTTCAGGTCACCTTGAGCCCTTTCCGAGGTGAAGCAGAGGGGGCATGAAGTGACCTGGAGTGTGTGTGGGGGGGCTCTCCGAAGTGCTTGGTATGCTTTGGAGCTTCAGCACCCCCAGGCTAGCCATGCCGGCACCTCCAGGTCTTTACCTGAGCTGCCCACCTCCTCTGCTGCTGCCTCCCTGCTGCCTTCTCCACAGCCGCCTTCTCCGCTGCTGCCGTTGTAGGGATGTACGAAACTGACTTACCTTTGCTCCGTCCCTCCACGCGGCATCCTTGATGGGGGGGGGGAGGTGATCCGGCCCTCCCCCACTGAATCCTCGATGGCCGGCTCTGCTCCATGGCCAGGCAGCAGAGCAGCAGGTCAGGGCTGTCCTTACAGCCAGCCGTGATAGGCTATGTAGGAATTTACGTAGCCTATCACGGCTAACGTAAAAAAAACCCAAAAACACGCAGCGTATGCAAATGGCGGCGGCTACGGCAGCCGCCATTTGCGTGGCCTATTTTTCGCCAACTTATCTTATGTCAATATTTACATAAGATAAAACAGAGGAAAAAAGGGGAATGCAAATAGTATAGTGGACGCTATTTGCTTTCCTTTATTTTTCCCCATTCTGGCCTACATAAATCCCTATGCTACGTAAATGGCATAGGGATGGCAGAGAATTCTGCCATGGATTCCAGTGAGGCCGGATTCTTTAGAATCCGGCCCCCTGGAATCTGTGGCGGAACAGCCTTCTGCCCCCCTGCCCCCTCATGGAATCCCCCCAGGATGGCACTTACTTGGGGTGGATTCAGCAGTGGCAGTGGCAGTGGCGGCTCCGGGCGCTGGCGGCTCCAGGGCGGCTGCTCTCCTGGCCAGCCATGGCAGGGCTGCTGCCACCGCCATTGCTGTCCTTGCAGCCAGCCGTGATAGGCTATGTAAGAATTTATGTAG
This sequence comes from Heloderma suspectum, assembly GCF_057233095.1. NCBI lineage: Eukaryota > Metazoa > Chordata > Lepidosauria > Squamata > Helodermatidae > Heloderma > Heloderma suspectum. The sequence goes on along the minus strand of NC_139460.1, from coordinate 70,335,933 downwards.
CTTATCATGGCTAATGTAAAAAAAAAACCACACAGCGTACGCAAATGGCAGTGGCTATGGCGGCCGCCATTTGCGTGGCCTATTTTTCACCAACTTATCTTACATCAATATTTACATAGGCCAGAACGGGGAAAAATAAAGGAACACAAATAGCATCCACTACGCTATTTGCATTCCCCTTTTTTTTCCCGCCGTTTTATCTTACTAAATATTGACGTAAGAAAAGTTGGCGAAAAATAGTTCACGCAAATGGCGGCCGCCGTAGCCACCGCCATTTGCGTACGCTGTGGGTTTTTTATGTTACGGGTTTTTTTTTTACATTTTTCTTACGTAGCCTATCATGGCTGACTGCAAGGACGGCAATGGCAGTGGCAGCAGCCCTGTCACAGCTGGCCAGGAGACCAGCCACTGCCGACACCACTGGAGCCGCCACCGCCGCTGCTGAATCTGCCCCAGGTAAGTACCATCCCAGGGGGATTCCGCAGGGGGCAGGGGGTGGAGGAGCAAAAGGCCGTTCCGCCACAGATTCTCCGCCATCCCTATGCCATTGCTGCTGCTGCCGCTGCTTTCTCCTCCTCCTCTGCTGTCATTGCCGCTGCCACTTCCAGGTCCTGAGACCTGGACGCATGCCAACTCTTATTGCAGGGAGTTGCCATTTTAAAAATGGCAACTTCCAGGAACTTCCAGGAGGTTGCCATTTTAAAAATGGCAACTCCCTGCAATAAGAGTTGGCATGCATCCAGGCCTCAGAACCTGGTGGTGATGGTGGCGGAGAAGGCAGTGGTGAGGAGAAGGCAGCAGCGGAGGTGGCAGCAGTGACAGCAGAGATGATGATGGAGGAGGCGGCAGTGGTGACAGAGGAGAAGAAGGCAAGGTAAGGAGCTGGAGGGTTGCACAGGGGCATCGGGGGAGCTGTAGCAAGGTTCAGCATCTGAATCCCGCTTCAGGTTTGGGGTCGGGCCGAGGGCCCCCCTAATCAGCCTGAGCCAAATTGAGCCTGCCTCCAATGTCGCAAAGCGGCTTCCAAGTCAGATCAGGGGGTCCCTGCACAGCCCTACTCAGAAGCACTTCATGCTCTCAGCACCTGCTCAATCTCTGTAGGCAGCAGCTGCCTGCTTGCCTGCCTGCCTCAAAAATGTGTATGCGGGGTTTGTTATGAACGTCTACTTGCAAGAAAGTCCTGCTTCATTGATCATGTTCCCAAGGACAGCCAAGCAACATTTTCTGGCTTGGGAAGTCTGCATTAACCCTCCCATCTACTGCCCCAGTTGTTAATTCACAGTGCTAATACTGCACAGAAACTACTGAGCAAACAATGAAATCAGTGCCATGTAGATGCGGCCCAAGTTAGTCCAAAGGCTTGTCTGGTCACCACCCAAGTGCTTAGGAAACAATATACTGCCAGCTATGCCAGCTATATATAACAAAATATAATCCTAATGTTGATATTGCCTAATACCAGGAAGGACTCTGCTCATGGAAGGCTTCCCACTCAATTTGGGGGGAGCTCCCCCCCCCTTTCTCACACACACACACACCATAGTTCATCCTATTCAGCAGATTCCCCCAACCCTCTGTGTAGCATTTTCAGGCAGCTGGGGCTTATGGGGCGAGGAAAGGGCAGGGACATCCAATTCCACCAAGTCATTGAACAAATCTAAGTCTGGATACAACCCAGTACATTTTAAAATGGGCAATAGACTGTCATGGATTTTTAGGACTGGGGTGTTAGATGGAGAAGCATTTGATTATACAAAGAAAAGTAGAGAAATGCAAATTATAGATTTTTCCCCAAATTGCAGAATAGTTGTTAGATCAATTTATATGCCTTTTCTTCTGTAACTTGTTCTTGTTAAAATTCCTGGCAATTGATACACATTAGCTGAATGTATGCAGCAGAACAGGCAGTAGCAGCTACATAGTATGTCAAATATCAAATCCAGTTACAAGTTGTCCTTAAGTTGGTACTATGTTCAAAAACTATAGCTCTGTGGTTCCAGAGGTTGGGAGGGCTTAATACAGAGCAATATTGCAAAATTCCTTCCACACTTGGCTTGAAAAGAGTTTATGTGGAGGGAGATTTTGTTTCTTTCTTTGTTGATTTCTCTTTATGCCACATACTGTTGTAAATGTCTGCAGGCTTGGAGATGATAAGATTTAAATAAACTGGATTTTTTTTATTAGGTCATATTTTCTTGTGAACCCTCAGGCAAGGCTCAGAAACAATGGGTTCATAAAACTGGCCAGAAGCAAGATAAGATTTCAGCTCTGTTTTCAAGCAGTGAATCAACAATTTATTCCCGATATGTTTTTAGAATGTATATATTTTGTGGGGAAATTATTCCATTTGAAAACAGTCCCTTCTGATTAATTCATTTAACTACAACAACAACAACAATTCTACATCTATGAATCACCCAAGAAATGTTGTCCCTTTACCCATCATTACATTGATAAAAACTGTCTTTGTACAATAGGGTGATGGAAAGTGCTGTTTGGGAGAAAATCTGCATGATAAGTAAACAGCAAGGTTTAAAGAGTTTTCACAGTCATCTTAAACCGGAGGTCCCAGTACATACATTCACCATGGATCACTGTGTAACTGTGTGGTAGAGAACAGAAGGATATAACTCCTAGGGATGCTCCCAAAGTTTGCCCCAGCTGGAGTTACTGAAGAAATGTCTGAATGACCAAGGCAACAGCATTCTCAAGCACCACCAGGGCTGCCCCCACTCCCAAAGAAGCAGTTTCTCTTCCCTTCCAAAAATGCTCTTCAGACCTGGTGCAGTAAGTGAATGGTGTTTTGCCACTGGCTGACATGCACAGGTCCATGCCACCCTTTCTGAGAGCAATACACCATATCAGCAGAACCTTCATGTGTCCACAGGGAGGCCCTTGCCCAGTGCAAAACCAGCCATGATGCAAGGAGCCGTGATCAGGAGGACCTCACCATTTTTAACAACAACAAGAGCAACCACAGAAGGGGATATCTGATTGGGAACATGGTGCTGATAGAGAAGGTGTTAGCTCTCTCCAGTATTATTTTCCCAATTAAAAGTCATCCCCAAAGGCTGTCTGCCTCCTGAAGAGAGGAATGCACAGGTACTTATGTGGTACTTGTAAGTTTACTTAGATGGGACAAATATTAGTTCCAGGGGAAAGGGTGATTTAATCAGAAAAACTGAAGGCTGGGAAATGGTTATAACACCTCCCATAAGAATATAAGAAGAGCCCTGCTTGATCAGACCAAAGGGCTCTTTAGTACATCATCTTGTTCCCCACAGTGACCTCCACTCCAGTCCCCATTCCACCTGGTTGTCAGTCTTTCCACCAGTTGATCAACATTCTGTGCCATTATGGGGCTGATTTTGGGTTCCTCCCATTAGAGGTTTTTTCCCTAAAGATGTTTTGAGCATCTGCAATCCACCGGATGTCCCCTCACCCCGCGTCCGGCTTGCCTGGCCATGGGGGGGGATGTTGCGGGTGGGGGGGGGAAGGGCGGGACAAGATCGAAGGCCATTGGCCTTCGCTCCCGACATCCAGGTGGGGTGGGGGCTGAGCCGGCCGATACTTAGGCCTCCCCGCCCCCTTTCCTCATTCATTCTGGCTTTTCGGGCTCGAGCGGCAGCATCCTCACCGGCAGTGCATGGCTGAGGCACCGAGAAGGTATCGAGGAGGAGGCGGCGGCAACGTTTGGCTCAGCGGCGCCGTAAACGGCGTGCTCCTTCTCCCGCGGGCCTCAGCATTCACAGGTGAGTGAGCAAGGCGGTGGTGCCGTGAACGGCGCGTCCCTTCTTCCCAGGCCTCGGCCTTAACGGGGGAGAAGCAGATGAGGTGGCGGCCCCATAAACGGAGCGCTCCTTCTCCCGCGGGCCTTGGTATTCATGGGGGGGGGAGCGGGCAAGGCGGCGGCGCCGTGAAAGGTGCGTCCCTTCTCCCTCAGGCCCTGGCCTTTGTGGGTGAGAAGCGGATGAAGCAGCGGCACCCTAGACGGCGTGCTCCTTCTCCCCTGGGCCTCAGCCTTCTGGGGTGGGGGAGGCGGACAAGGCGGCAGCGCCGTGAATGGCATGTTCCTTCTCCCCCGCGCCTCAGCCTAATCAGATGAAGTGGCCATGGCCAGCCTGCCAGGATGCAGGTAGGCCGCCATCTTTGCCTGGCAGCACGCAGGCCCTTGATGAGGGGATTCCAGCGGAGCAGTGGCAGGTATGACACCTTTCTTCTCCCTCAGGCCTTTCTTGGGGGGATTTTTCCCATGCCCCACAGTGGCCCATTTGGCCAATGTAGCAGGTCGGCCTACCAGCTAACGATCACCCCTGAGTAGCATGGCCTTGCTGTGCTACAGGCGCTTCCTGCACCTCCAGAGAGGCCCTTAGGGCTGGGGATTTCAATGGGCAGCAGCTAAGTGGCCTTACCGCCCCCGCAGAGGGAAGGGGAGTTTCAGTGCTACGAAGCAGCCTGAATTGCCTTTGCTGTGGGTGGCAGCAGAGTGGCCTTGCCAGCCCAGAGAGGGGGGGGGGTTCGCCCATGCCTGCTGAATGGCCTGCGGTGCAGCAGTAGTAGTAGTAGTAGTAGTAGTAATAATAATAAAAAACATGTGGCGGAGTTCTTTCCCCACACCTCCAAGCAATCAGTCAAAGGGCTGGATGTGCCCGATCTTGCCCGATCTCAGAAGCTAAGCAGGGTCAGCCCTGGTTTGTACTTGGCTGGGTGACCGCCTGGGAATCAGGCTTCCCGCGTTTAGCAGGGGTTTGGTCCCAATGGTCTTGTAGGCCCCTTCCTATCCTATGATTCTATGATCTTTGGTGGCCTTGCCTGCCCAGCGTTTTTTGCATTTAGATGGGTAGACGAGTAGGAGAAGACAAAAAATAAAAAAAAAAAAGGAGAGGGGGGGGAAGTGCCAAGTTGTATCTAGGATATTCAGCTATCATTTTCTGCATGGGAAGTGCTCGTATTTTGTTTGTTATTAGTCTCTCCCTCTCTTCCAGAGAGATCTTTTAGACAATCTCTGGAAGAAGATATAAGGGCTTTATCTGGCCAAATGAATACATAGCATCAGGGCTATGCACGGTGAGCAGATTTCTTCCTTTCTCACCCTCAAAGGAAGGAATGGGGACATGTGCATGTGGCCCCATTGCTGCGGGGGAAGTTGTGCTTGGGTGGGGAGGTGAAGACACTGATGCCCCTCTACAATTCAAAGGGTTGTTTCCATCCATTCCCACCCCACATAGAAGGTCTCCTTTCCGCGGGGAGGCAGCTTCGAATTGTGGTCTTAATTTTTCAGGTCGGAGTGCAAGGTCCATAGTCGGGGAGGAAAATGGACAAAAGTAAATGAGAAGAAAAGAAAAGTGAGCAGGGGGGAAGGGGGACGGCCATCCGCCTTGCCTAAGTTTCCGACTCGGGCCTTTGAGCCTTTGAGCATATCACAGAGCCCCCTTATTGTTAACAAAGCCTGGTGCTTGATACCCAGCTTCCCTGGGTAGGGTGTGGTGAGAATCTTTTCTCACGTCCCTGGTAGAGCCATTGCCAACCCCCGTGAGGGGAGACCGGTAGCTATGTGGGTTTGGGGTTCTCCTGTTTTCACACCTCTCTGGCAGCTTAGAGTACCAGCTTGGTGCAGTGGTTAAAGTGCCATAATGGGACTTGGAGATATGGTTCTAGTCCCCACTTGGCCGTAAAGCTCACTGTGTGACTTTAGGCCAATCCCTGGCTCTCTGTGTAACCCGCCTCACTGGGTTGATGATTGTAAGGGTTGTTCTTTGTTCATATTGCGAGGCAGCGGCTTTAGCATTCATACCAAGGGCATGATTGGGAGGAAAAGGTAGCTTCTGCTTTGCTGAAGCTAATACAAGGTTGGCCCCCCATCTTTGTTTGTTTGTTTGTTTGTTTGTTTACTCCACAGTCAGTGGCAGGAGTCTGTGCCAATTCAGCTAACTGGTTAAATTTATTAAGGTTACAACTGTGCAGTAACACGGGAGATATGAAACACTACCCGGTTAGGGTCAATGTACAGGATCATCTGGTGCGTAGTGCCACGCCCAAGGGCTGCCCTATGTTCTCTTGAAATCCCATTTTTCAAAATTCTCTTATACACAGCTTGGCCCATGCAGGTTGATTCAAGGCTTTACATCCATTCTTAAATTCCTTGTGCGTGAGGGGCAGGCCTCCATTCAGGTTATTAAATCACAGTCCTCCCGCAATCCGATCCTTATGGATCGGGTAGTAGTATTGAATTTGCAACACCTCCTGCATAACGCCTGTTTTTCTCATGAGGCATACAAACGGCAGGTTGAGCACCAGTGCCAATATTTCATCTAATACCCGGACGCTGGAAATTCCAGAAACCACGCTAAGAGGCTCTCATTGAGTGTTGTGTATTTAAGTAGTGTAAGCCATGCTGCACTTCATGTCTCACATGACAAGGGCCTTCTGTACCTGGGTTAATAGGGAGCCTGGGGGTGTTGCTCTCTCATTCAGCTGCAACAGTTGTAGCCCTTCTGGTAGTTTACAGTTATGGTCTTGTGTCCATTCCTAAAGTGTGGACTTTACTGCTCGGCATCACTTTTCTTGTCCTTACAGTTATTTATTTATTTATTTATTTTTCTTTGATCAATGTATTGGACATCAACCCGTGCGCATGTGTTCTCATGTCCGGACACAGGAAGTTGTTTCAAGCTGGTCGTAGCGCATATACGTCAGGCTGCAGCTCCCTGAGCAGCCTGTTCCACGGTGCATGTGTTCACGGATTGACCGGTGCAGCTTGTAGCGAGAGTGCTTTCTTCCCACTCCGTTCCATTATGGGTTGGTGCGTGTTCCCCTGCAGGTTCCAGTGCTGCATCTACGAGGGAACAACCTGTGGGTGGGAAAGGCAAGGACCTTTCCTAGATCATGCGGCACATTTGCCAGCTATAATGATCATCGGTCCAGCTTGCCTCCTCAACTTTACTGGAGGAATGCGCTTGGTTAGATGGCTGGAGTGTGTGTGAACCGGTGCGGGTGTTCATCTGTGAGCGCAGCATGGTTTTCTGTGCCCATCGGAGGGCCTCCTCAAGCAGCGGATCCCAGCTTGGGCTTAGCCGGTATGCCACCATTCAGTGGTTGGCAGATGCGGCATGCGCTTGGAACACCTCCTAGAAGGTAATGGGCTGCTAACCCAACTTATATCATTACCAGCTTCGGAGGGTGTGGTTAGCAGAATTTGCCTCACTGGTTGCCGACAAGGGGCAATGGGTTGGAACAATCACAGGCCCCTCAGTCCACCTTCAAGGTGGACAGGCCAGAGAAAGCTCAGAACACCAACTTGGTGTGCCAGTGTTTGAAGCCAGGGTGGCATCACCTCGAGGGTGGCAAAAGCTGATGTCGCCCAGTTTTAGCTGTACCCAGCAGCTAATTCCTGTTGTTAATTTTTCCCCTGATCTTTGAATTGGATATTTATAAGCCCGTGTGTTAATCAGAAAATAAAAGTCAACCAGCTTCTTTATAAAAAACAAAACAAAACAAAACACTTAGAGGTTTGCTGTGCCATGCTTCAGCATTAAGTAGAAGAATGGTTAACAAACATTTAGAGTGCTACACGCAGGCCCTAATATTCATTTGGTGTTTCATTGTGTGGCTTCTAACTTACCTCGCGTTGCTTCCCCTGGTGACTTTTGAATGGAGACAGTCTTGGAGAGTAGATGACAAATTGTTAAGATTTTCTCTGTGGCAGTTGATGGGAGCTGTTTGGGCCTATATGTAGAGCAGGAGTTTTCTTATTATTCAGCTTCCTTTACTATGCCCAGTGCTATGGCAGTACAGGAGATGTGTCCAATCCTGGCCTTTAAGTAAGATCTAGTCTAGGCTCTTTTGCTCTTCTCTTACCCTACCCATAGGGTATCCTGCTAAAGTAACTATAGTTTTGGCTTCAGCTTCTTCCCAAGCAAAGGCCTCAGCTTCCTGTTCAGCTGGAATTGATTCAGGACTACGATCAATTTTCAAAAGCCCATGAAAGGGACTGCCCAGACTATTTGGGCAGGCTTGCTGCACTGGCCTTCTGGGCTAAAGATGAAGGGTGTGGCCGACAACACTGCTGACTTCCTGGTCAGGCAGGTGCTCCAGGGTTGGTCTCGGGGATCCCTGGTGCCTCCAGACTCCAGAGCCCTTGTGTTGCCAGACATATTGCTGGGTTTACGGGCTCTGTGGCCTTTGGTTACCTCACCACACGAGGCTTGGCAGTTTAGTGATGTGCAATTTCCCCAGCAGGTGGTCTTTATTCCGCTGAGGAAGTCCAAAACCGACCAGGTCGGGAGTGGGGTTAGCGTGTCGCTGTTCCCAGCCATGTTGCTGGACCTTCGTCCAGTCACCACCCTGGGGGCCTTTTTCTCTAGGTCTGGAGGAATCTCCCCGGCCCTTTCCTCTGCCTTAGTGACTCCTCTCCCCTGACCAAACATCAATTCTGGGTAGTCACTCTGTGGCATTGAAGGTGTTGGGCTTGCGCTGTGTCTCTGGGGCTCACATCAGACAAAGTGCAGGCTGTCGGCAGGTGGAGCTCCAAGGCGTATTGGGCCTCCGCAAGGCCCCTGCTGGGCCTTTTCGGACATGAGGATGCTGGTGTTCACATGTTTGTCTCTTGTTCTTTCAGATGTCCGGAGTGCGAGGGAACCGGTATGCGTGCTCATCTGGGGGCACAGCATGGTTGTCTGGGCTAGTCAGAGTGCCTCCTCATGTGGCGGAGCCTAGCTGGGGCTCAGCCGGTGTGCCACCATCCAGTGGTTGTGCAGACGTGGCATGTGTTGGTGTGCCTCCTGTCCACATTCTTCCAGCAAGGGCTGGTGAAGGTTTCCCCGCAGATTCTGGTTCTGCACATGGAGGGAACGATTTATGCCTGCTGAAGGGCAAGGCCCTGATTCTTCAAGCCCGGATTTACAGCTGATTCAGTGTCGCTGGCCCAGAATTGCCATCATTGGGTCCATCCTTCTGCCGAGAGGGGCATGGAATGACGGTTGTGATCCCTGAAGATGGTGGTCATCTCTGACCTAGGCAATGTTTTCTTGTTGGAGTATCTGCGAAGGGGCATCATGGAGTGTTTTGCCACGTAGGTTGGGGGGAGGGTGACTAAGCAGAGGCTTGTCGCCCTCCTGTGGCAGCTCCGGGTGGGCACTCCACTGGGGGAGAGGACAGGTGAGCATTCGTGGGCACCGTTTCAGGTGACTGGTAAGGCCCGAGGCTCTCGGCTCCGGGTTTTGTGGCCCCGAGTTGGGAGATAAGGCTTACCTCTGAGGCTGACCCTCCTCACCCACTCGAGTTCCGTGGCTCGAGGGGCGGTGACAGGGGAAGTTCTCCCAGCCCAGAATTGGGTGGATCGATCTGCAGGGTGGCTACAGTAGACGCCATGCCTCAGACAACGAATGCCTCACTCTATACCTGTCATGATTACTTGTTTTCTATGTGCCGCCAGTGCTTCCTTCGCAGATTGTAATATGACAATAAAATGTAGCCCAGTTTTATCCCAACTCTATTTGTGTTGTCTCGTCATTTCTCCCCCCTATGCACCCGCAAGTCCCCTCACCCCGCGTCCGGCTTGCCTGGCCGTGGGGGGGGGATGTTGCAGGGGGGGAAGGGCGGGACAAGATCGAAGGCCATTGGCCTTCGCTCCCGACGTCCAGGTGGGGTGGGGGCTGAGCCGGCCAATACTTAGGCCTCCCCGCCCCCTTTCCTCATTCATTCTGGCTTTTCAGGCTCCCCCCCTCCCACCCAACATGCAGTGTGGGTTGTACTGGTTGCCCTATTGGGGGCCGAGTAGGAATTTTTGCTCTTAGCCAGATTGGCCGGGCTATGGGTTTTTTGCCTACTTCATACTGCTGGTGGGATAGGGAGTAATGTAGGCTAATTGGTATCATCCGATTGCTATTTATCCGGTCACATAACTGTACTGGCGGTTCCGGGTGGGCACTCCACTGGGGGGCTTACCTCTGAGGCTGACCCTCCTCACCCACTCGGGTTCCGTGGCTCGAGGGGCAGTGACAGGGGAAGGTCTCCCAGCCCAGAATTGGGTGGATCGATCTGCAGGGTGGCTACAGTAGACGCCATGCCTCAGACAACGAATGCCTCACTCTATACCTGTCATGATTACTTGTTTTCTATGTGCCCACCGGTGCTTCTTTCGCAGATTGTAATATGACAATAAAATGTGGCCCAGTTTTATCCCAACTCTATTTGTGTTGTCTCGTCATTTCTCCCCCCTATGCACCCGCAATCCCTGCATCTGCTGATATCTCCCTCTAGTGTGGGAGTGGTGCCATTTCGGTGCCATCAGCTCCATGAACATGGGAAGACTTCAATCAAAACTAGAGGGAATGAGTGGAAATGCGAAGAAAATGTTGCAAGGTGAAGTTATTCTGTTCAGGATTCCAACCATGACTTTTTCCAGGATAATCCATTCCATTTCCCACCCCTCTTAGATTTATGGTCATTCTGTGCTCACTAGGGATTGTCCTCTTTTGGGAGGTTTAACCTCCATTTGAGGTTTTTTGTGGGGGTGTGGTGGACACAGTTGTATCCAGTCCCACCTACATTCAAATCTTTGATTTCTTTCATTGATTTCTCTCTGTTCTGTCCCTGAGAAATTTTAAAATGGCTTCTCAGTGTGAACCAGGAAATGACTTATCTAAGCAATGAATGGTAATATATATGTGAGCACGTGCACGTGTGCCTGTGCATTTCCTTTTTCCATTCCAGCCATTCATTTCTATTCTACCTCTCACCTGATTGTCAATCCCCACCCCTACCCCTCAGTCAGCCAACATTCCATTAGGGGTGTATGAAACCCCACTTATCTGGCTCCGCTGGGTTCTGCAGGTGGGGGGAGGCAATCCGTTCCTCCCCCCGGAATCCTCGACAGGAGGGGAGACGATCTGTTCCTCCCTCCCGGAATCCTGCCCAGCCGGCTCTGCTCCACGGCCAGGCTGCGGAGCCGCCGGCCGGGCCAACCCACAGAAGGGCCTCCAGTTGCTGCCGGGCTGGTGCGAATGCAAATGGCGTCCTGAGTAGGGGATGCCATTTGCGTACCTATGGTAGCCCGTGATAGGCTACGTAAATATTTACATAGCCTATCACGGCTAAAGCAGGGACACAAATGGCATCCCCCATGCCATTTGCATTTCCGTTTTAGCTGTGATAGACTACGTAAATATTTATGTAGCCTATCACAGCTAGTTTGACAGTTACACAGGACATTTTCTGCAGGGCTTATGAAAGCATATTTGAAAACAGTTGTAAAATATATTGTCCTGTCTCAAAAGCAGAAATACCAGTGTGGTGTAGTGTTTAGATTGTTAGACTAGGGCTGGGAGTCCTGGTTTCTAGTCACCACTCAGCCATGAAGCTCACTGGGTGACTTTGGGCCAGTCACTGACTCTCAGCCTAACCTACTTCACAGAGTTGTCATAGAATAAAATGGAGAGCAGGAGCATTATGTTCACCACATTGCACTCCTTGGAGGAAAGGCTGGATATAAGTGTAACACATTTTTTTAAAAAAAATTATGGATAGCTCATCAGCACTGGAGTTCATGTTTGCTTTCAGCCCACCCATTGCTAATCAATTGTAGCATAACGTCGCCAAGTCAAAATTCAGCAATGCCTTCAGATTTTCCTTTGAGCTGGTAACAGGACAGTAGAGACTGAAGTAGGGATTGAACTAGAAAAATGTGTTTGGTTCATATTTTAATGCAAACTTGCCCAATTTTGCACTTTTTTTGAACCAATATATGAACTGAAACTCAGCCTTCAAAATTTGCACTGCTCCAAACTTTGCAGCAGAGTTCTCCAATCAGAACATGCATATAAAAATATGCATATTAGGGAAACATGCACACAAAAATGTGTATATTATTGAACATTATTTTCAAAATTATATTTTATTAATTAATGGAAAATGTGTAAAAATACACATATTTGGAGAAATACACAGAGACACGTGAATGAATTGTCATGCAAACTTTAAAAAACAAATTCTTAAAGTTCACGATGAACCAAACTTAAGAATGGAAAAAGGAGAAACAGAGAGAATCTGAGATTGACAGATTTGTCCATCCATAGACTGAATAGAAGAAAGTCATGTGACATCTAGCAAAATCTAGCAAAAATCAACATTATCTTGTAACAGAAATGGCTAAATTGAATTTATTCATTTACTTACTATATTTTTATCCCACTTTTCCAAGCTAAATTGCCCTGAAGAATTTTTTTTAGCCTTAAATGCTTTGAACAACAGCAGTCCTGTTTAATAAACTGTTTCTTAACATCTGAAGACCATTTGTCTTACATTTCCTTTTCAAAAATGTTCAATTCTCTTTCAAAATCCGACACTATGAAGTCTACTACTTGATGCAGGATGGGTAGAGAGAGAATCAGTTTTCTGAATCCACTCTGATGTTCTACATGCTAAGATGGAGGGAGAAAGCCTTACAACTTTTTCTGCTGGTTACAGAACAAAATATCTTGATTCTCATTTCAAATTGCATGATCAATAACCACTGGAGTGTGAAATAAAATTTTAAAGGAAAAACCAAACTAATTAGTTACTAAACATAGTTTCTCCATCTCTGTATTAATAAGCAGAACAAAGTATTTACATTAAAATATACACTTGCTTTGTCTGACTTCAAATGTACCTCTTTATGATTTCCATTGGTAATCCTAATGTAGCTTCTTTTTGGTAAGGGAATCAATAGGGGTGTACAAAATTCACTTACTGTTCTGGTCTGGGGCATCCACGGGGGAGGGGGGAAGCGATCTGTCCCTCCCCCCGGAATCCTCCCTGGCCGGCTCCACTCCACGGCAAGTCCTCAGAGCTGCCGGTCAGGCCCGTCCACAACCGGACTTCCGTCCGCTGCTGGTCTGCGGCCGCAAATGGCGTCTGGCATAGCGGACGCCATTTGCGGCCCTGCTTTAGCCGTGATAGGCTACATAAATATTTACGTAGCCTATCACGGCTAAAGCAGGGACGCAAATGGCATCTGCTACACCTAGGGATGTACGAAAGTCACTTAACTTTCGCGTATTATGTTTATGGTGGGGGAGGAGACGTTCTGTCCCTCCCCCCGGAATCTTTGCCGGGGGGGGAGGCGCTCCGTTCCTCCCCCCTGGAATCCTCCGTGGCCGGCTGTGCTCCACGGCAGCTCCGCGGAGCAGCCGGCCAGGCCCAGCCAGGCCAGAGCCGTCCGCAGCCGGATTTCCGGCCGCGGAGGGCTCTGGGTAAAAAAACAAAAACAAAAACCGCATACGCAAATGGCGGCAGCTATGGCCGCCGCCATTTGCATTCCTTCTTTTTACCATCTTAATCTACGTAAATATTTACGTAGACTATGATGGCGAAAATCAAGGGGAACGCAAATAGCATAGCGGGCACTATTTGCGTCCCTTTTTGATTCCCCGTTTTAGCCTACGTAAATATTTATGTAGGCTAAAACGGGGAATCAAAAAGGGATGCAAATAGCGCCCACTACGCTATTTGTGTTCCCCTTGATTTTCGCCGTCATAGTCTACGTAAATATTTATGTAGACTAAGACGGGCAAAAATAAGGAACGCAAATGGCGGTGGCTGTAGCCGCCACCATTTGCATACGCATTTTTTTTTAACCCACCCAGCCATGATAGGCTACGTAAAGATTTACGTAGCCTATCATGTTGTGTTTTTTTTTATTTTTTTAAACCTAGTCATGATAGGCTATGTAAATCTTTATGTAGCCTATCACGTCTTTTTTTTTTTTTACAAGTGTGGAAATGGTGGCGGCGGCGGCGGCCGGTCGGAAGACCAGCCGCCGCAGCCACTGCCGCTGAAGCCAGAGCCAGAGCCACCTGGAAGATCTGCCCCAGATGAGTCTCATCCCGGGGGGGATCTGTGGGGGGGCGGGGGGGTGGCAGGCCATTCTGCCACATTGTTCGGGGGGCCGACCGAGATCCGTGGCGGAATTCTCTGCCATCCTTAGGTACACCAGATGCCATTTGCAGCCACAGACCAGGTCAGCGGATGGCAGCAGACGGATCGGACAGATCGGACTGGCCAACGGCAGGTAGGGTCCATCCAGGGAAAATTGCGTGGGGTGGTGGAGGGGAGTGCTCCATTCCACTATGGACTCTGGGGGGCCGGATTCTAAAGAATCTGGCCTCACTGGAGTCCGTGGCAGAATTCTCCACCATCCCTAGAAATCAAACAATGTATTTAAATTCTGAAGAGTTCCTAAAGCCCCAAAGTAGAAGCTGAAATTCTGAGATAAAAATGAAATCCCGATGACTTTTTAATGGCAAAAAGTGGTGGGGGATTTTTTTTTGGGGGGGGGGAGTTAAGGAAAGTCCAAATGATCCTAAAATCTGCAGCAATTTTTTTAAAAGCGGAAGGACAGATTCGTGACTGGAAAAGTGACCATTTTAAAGCACCTCATTTGTTTTGAAAGGTGATAGTCATTAAAAAGAAATGTAAGCATAATAGCCTGGTTACTTCTTGAGCCTATGTTGGATGGTGACCCAGTGGGAAGTGATCACTAAGTATAGATGATATAAATATAGATAAGCACATGCCTCCTATCATCCTCTTCAATTGAGCTATGAAATGAGTGAGTAAATGGTACAAAAGAAAAACACATGTTGGGAGGACCAGAGTGCTAAGTATGCTTTGCAGTAATGAGAACATAAGAAGAGTCTTGCTGGATCAGACCAAGGTCTATCTAGTCAAGCGTTCTGTTCACACAGTAGCCAACCAGCTCTCCACGGGAAACTCACAAGTAGAATGTGAGTGAAATAGCACCATCCTGCTAGTGTTCCCTAACAACTGGAATGCAGAGACTTATTGCCTCAGATACTGCAGGTTGCATATAGCCATCATGACTAGTAGCCATTGATGCCTTTATCCTCAATGAATCTGTCCAATTTCTTTTTAAAGTTTTTACATATAGGTGCTTTCATGGTGAGCTTGCACTTTATACATTTCACAGTGTGACAGGTATTATGTCTGCTGTAGAGCTGTGTGCAAATGGCCTCTAAAATCCTCTACCTTACTTGTGAGCAGAGAAATTTGGGAGACAGTTTCACTGAATTTCTCCAGAGGGAGGAGAAAGTCTCAACAGTTTTTCCCATCTAGGGCTCCCCATTGGCCCAGCTTCTTTCTTTTTTTCCTAAGGGTTTCAGGGGGATTTCTGCTGCATCAATTGCCTTGGCAGGCTGGCCCTCAATTTGCATCCACTGCAGTGCAGATGGGGGCAGTGTTGTGTCCAGCTCCAGGGATGAGGTGGAGCTACTACTGAGCCAAAATCTGCCCTCCAATTTCCTGAAAGTTTTCTTCCCCCATGGAAGGGGCTTCCATTGTTCTGTCTCATTCTGGATGTTATATAATTTATTTGTGTGGTGTTTTTGAGCTTACCTAATCACAGCTAGCCTCCCAGGCCAGGCTGCCTACACTTCCTGATCTGAAAAAGCCCTATGGGAGGAATTATCTCATGGTGCCTTAAACTGGGCTTTAATTGAAGTGTAGGAAGCTGAGGAGGCTATGCGCTGCTGGAGAGAAAATTGTACAATGAAAAACAGGACACATTTGCACACTCCTCGCCTACCTCCTCAGTAAGATAAGCCCAAGAAATCCAAACCCAACCCATGAGAATTTCTCTGAAATTTCTTCACCATTGAATTTCTTTTCGAAAGCAATTTCTCTTCTATCAAATTGAATGAGCATGGGTGAAAAAATGTGGGAGAAATTTTCAGCACAGCACTAGCCTGCTGCTAATGTTGGTGTATTCTCTCCTCACCCACCCCTTTCTCTCTTTCAGAAGTACTCCTAGAATGTGATTCATCTGGACAGAGAACGATATTCCTACCAGGATGTGATTGATGGGCTGAGGTTCAGGAAGTTAATAACAGAGGCATGATAGAGACTGAGGGTTATTCACTGCAAAGTGGCATGCAAAAATGAGCATTTGCAGCAAATCTTGGCGGACGATAAGCACATTATCAGCGAACACCCTTTGGGAGCCTAGTTTTCCACATTTTCCTTTTATCAGATGTTCTTTTCTTCTCCTCAGTGCCCAGACTTCAGGTGAGACTGGAATAGTATGTAGGGCTTCGAGATGTTATATTATGTCCTTCTCAGCATGCAATGTGCTTGTTAGTATTTCAGTATTCCTGCTCTGATAAACTGTGAATTCCAAGTCTTCTGCTTATTTGTAAGGAGCCAAGTAATGGTCCCTTTAAGACATACCCTCTGCTTTGATATTAAGTGCTCATCTGTCACTATTCTGAAACCAAGAAGTAGGGTATCATCAAAATTAAGACTCACCATGTTGAAAATGCTGAAACCTATTGAGCTGATTAAGTGGGTTTAAATGAATAGATGTTGAGCTTTTTTAGAAAAACCATAAAAGTAATATTGAAAAACTTGGAAGCAATATTAGGTCCTTTAATAAAATTTAAGATATAATGGATAATCACACTCATTTGCAATATATGCTGTGAGTAAATGCTTAGGAGTTACTAGCAAATGACTTTTCCTGCTCACCCCAATATATGCATTGACTGTGAGTAATATTGATTGAACCTTGTGGGTAGAAATAATTTGCATGTAGACATGCTCAGAATAAACATCAGTTCTACATTCTTAAGTGTTTTGACTTGAAAAAGCTAATTTGATTGCTAATCAATGGCTGAACTTTGGGAGAGACCAGGTGTTCTAACAGATTATGGAGAATATCCTGAGGTTGTGGCGGGGGAGGTTTTAAAATATGCCAAACTAGAATAGTAAAGGGACCAAAACAGACAGAATTCCAATTAGGGCTGCAGAGTCATAGGTAACATTTTAGGTTCAGGTTTAATATGAGATCTAGGGATTTGGGCACAGTGGTGGGGAGGGAAGAAGTGACTACTGCCTTGTGTACCTGCTTTCCACCACCAAAATGGAGCATATTAAGGTGGCTGATAAGATTCATACCAATTGCCAATGATGCCAAGGCGAGACTCAGAACAGAGCCTCAGAGCCAGCCAGCCTCAACCATATTACCTCTGGTTCCTCAGAAGGCCAGGCAGACTTTGCCTTAGGGCAGGGATGGGGAACCTGTTGCCCTCCAGATGTTGTTAGATGATAATTATCATCAGAGTTACCCAGCAAGCTAATGGCTATGATCAGCCATGATAGGAGATGCAGTAGCAGGGATGATAGGAGTTGCAGTCCAATAACTTCTGGAGGACCACACATTCCCCATCCCTGCCTTAAGGCAAAGAGAGGGCTATTGTCTTAACATGAAAGTCAGCAGACCTTCCAGCTTTAATGCTGTCAGCTGACCTTACAAGACAATAAGGGCACACCAGGCCCAATAAAACCTTGTAGCTTGAGAGTCATCAGTCCCAATGAGTAGCAGTCGTAGGATCCTGGTGCCTTGCCTGGCCTCCTCAATCTTGTACCAGACTCCAGCCTGTCTCCGACAATCCTCATCCACCTGCACCTGAAACAGATCCCACTGGGACCCTATCTCAGAGCTAGGCCAAGGCCTGCCAGAGACTGGATTTCTCATACGACTGCTTTCTTTCACTGTCTTTCACAGCAACTCCATCTTTTACAGCAGTTTCTGAGCAAGGCAGTTTCTGAATACAGATTGCTGATGGGCTGTTTGGTAATTTTAAATATGCAGACAGTGTGATTCTAATCTCTGCTCTACCAAGGGGTCTGCATTGCCTCACAGAAAGATTAATTACAGCTCACATCAATTTTGGCCTCTAGATGCCATGTAAAGAACATAACATAGACAAGGAAGCTGTGGAATTTTGATTTTGTCCATCAGCAAAGAGAGTGGTGGGGGGGAGTGGAATTTTAAAAGGGTTAGTTTTAATAATTTGAGTACTTAAAGCAAAATACAGACACGGAGGAGAATAAAAATGGGTTCTCACCAAATAGGCAATCATTTATATAGGTCAGCTTATAAGATTAAGAGAAAATAGATAGAGAACTAATGCGCTCTCCATCACTGGCCTTCAGCATTAAAAACTATATCAATCAGAAAAGGGTAGTGAAATTGGTAACAGCAAAAATGTTTGCATATCTGTCCATTTGTGAAAATATTTTATCCTGCACTGGTAACACTTTTCCTAAACCACCCTTTTCTAATTATTTTTTCTACTTGCCACATATTTGTCCATTTGTGCCCTATGAAATCCTGTGTTTCTGAAGGTCTTTCGAACCATCGCTGGTTTCCGTTTTAACATTTTCTGCAATATTTATATGCCCAAGTGGTGAAACTGTGTCTTGAAAAGATGAATCATAAAGATGGAATATTGTCCATACTGGGCCTTTGGCTACAGCAGACCCAGCATCCACCGCTGAGATTTCTGGGCAAGTCCCAGTCTACCCAGTCTACTTATAGTCCTTCCTAGATCAGTGGAGGAGGTAAATGGGCTGCCTGGGTGGGTGAAGTTACCCCAGAGCCTAAGAACACATCATAGTACAGGAAACCCTTTGGTAGACAGCCACAGTAGCTCACTACATTGGGGTATATATCTGAAGCTCCATGTTCTTGCCCAGGTGGCTCCTGCGAGCTTTAGCTAAAGAGGTTGGTGAGGATCAACTTCCCTTCCATTTTAAACTTTGCTCATTCTTTCTTTCCCTTAGACCTGATTTCTCTTTTCTAAGGATTGCTCTTTCCTTTGTCCCTCCTTTCCTTGGTCTCCTTGCCTCTGTTTACAACTTAATTTTCCTTGTATAAAACTCAGCATGGTTTCCCATCCAAACATCAATTAGATGCATGCCTGCTTAGTTTAAATAATACTAGTACTGTGCTGAATCCTGCCCCCTATCTTTGGGAACTTTTTCTCTCCCTGCAAAAAAAGGCATTGTTTTTTCTGCCTTTTTCACAGGAAGGGGGAAAATTTCAGAGAATGTTCTCCTTGGAGAGGGGGACAGGGTTTCCTCTTTTTAAAGTGTAGGTGTTGTGAGCGGAGATGGATAATAAAGAGATGCATACATCTGCTTGGATACAAATCGGGCCACATTTATTGAAATATCTGCAAAGGGGAAACCCAGGACGGCCACTAAACTGTGCCAGCTGCTAGCTGACACTGCAATGGATGGAAAAACATTCACAACCTGTGGAGTGGAGTGTCCACATCACCACCCCACAGGGCTACCCCTTATGGGGAGGTAGACAGCCCCCTATCACCACCCCCTGGGCTACAAACAGCAGGTGGGTGAGGTGAATTGGCCTCAGAGGTAACCCTTATCCCCCAATGGGCTGCAAAACCCAGAGCGGAGACCTCAGGCATCACCTGTCACCAGAAAAGTGCCTCTGAATGCTCACTATCCCTATTCTCATCCCCTTTGCCTGTCCTAGCAGCTATTTGAAAATGCGACCAAAACTTGAAAAGAATTAGATCAAATTCACCTAAGGATTCACCCCGCCACCCAATTACAGTGTGAAGTAGGCAAAAAGATTCATAGCCCAGGCCCATAAGACTATGAGCCAAAAATTCCTACTTGGCCCCCAAAAGGGCGACCAGTTTAAACCCATACTGCATAAGGGAGGGCAGGAGGGAGCTCTGCATCCGAGAGGCGATTGGGAGCGGCACGGAGCGCTAAAAGAGGCCTCTCCATCCCCTCCCACTTCTGGTGGTCCCACCGCCAAGCAGCCAATGGCTGCCAGGCGTGTCTCCTCTCCACACCCGCCCCCAATGCCCTCCCCCCATGGCCAGGCAAGCGTTACGCGGGGTAGGGCACATTCTTGAGAGGTCTTCTTTCTTTTTCTTTTTTTAAACACCCCCTGTGCTTGCAAAAGCCAAGGGCTCTTCTCTAGCTGGGAGATCTTCCTGAATGCCTATTGGAGAGAGCAAGGTCACATGGTCTCTTGGGAATTCAGAAAGAGCTGCCTGGTTGGAGAAGAGTCCTGGGCTCCTGCAAGTGCAGGGAGTGTTAAAAAAACAAAATAGAAAGAAGACCCCCACCCCAAGAATTGCCTACACTTAAAAAGGGATGTGGAAATCCTTTCCTTCTTTCCAAAGAGAACATTCTCTGAAATTCTCACCTCTCCCAGTCTCTTTCGCCAGTTTTCATTTTGCCCCCACCCCCAACGAAATGCGGAAAATGGAAGAATTGAAATTTTCAGCACAGCACTAAATAATACTGTAGATTCAGATGCTCCCAGTCCATCTGCTGGGCCCACTGTATGCCTTGAAATCTACAAATTGACTTCATGCACATCTTTTGGTTACTGAAAAGGATTCAAATCAAGCTATGAACAAATTAACAGAGACCAAATGGAAGAGAAATACTCAATTCTGAGTATTATGAAATACTCATCTACACTTTCACCAAAATGGAAGACTGATTCACACTGGTTTAATGTATACATTTCATCTATACCTGGTGTTCTGCTGAAAAATGCTTCCATGTGATGTAGTTTCCATGCTTCAACAGTAACATGTAATCATACTTTTCATATGAATTACATTGGTGGTTACATCCCAGAGTAGCATCAGTAGCACAAATAGAGGTTTTGTCATCCAGAGTAGCCATATCATTGGCACTTTTACACATTACTGCTATGTTGTGGGAGCCCATCCAGAAGACTAGTTTTGTGTACGTGACAACCAGATTATAGACGTAATGTGTACACTTTGCTTTTATCAGACCAAATTGTACATGTAGATTATGAATCAGTTATCTCAGCAGTCTGCCCAATCACTGGATGCTGAGTTAGTGTACAACTGCAAACACTTAAGCAAGAAGATGGTTGGATCCAGGGTTGCACAGAGGAGGACTCCATGGACTGGACACTCCCATGGATGGAAGGGAGTAGGCAATTGGTGTCAGTTCCCACCCCTATCCCCTGGCAGGTCCCTATGCTCACCAGAATCTGCTCCAAAGAGTTGGATCCCCCTAGAACAGCATGGGAGGTAGCACTGGGGTCTGCAGGGGGAAGGGGAAATCAGTGAAAATCTCCTCCTCATCCTTGTACCTGCAGAAGTGTCCAGTTAGCAGAGCGGTAGTCTCTGCTGGATCCAACTCACTTCTGCAAATGGAAAGTGCCCTTTCATTCACAGATGACAGGTCTGGATCCAACCCACTGTGTGATGGCTCACTTCCATGGATAGCATTAGTAGAGTACTCAGAAGTTACCAGTTCTCATCAACATATTTTATCATACAAACACAGGACACCATGAATGAGAAATAAACTCCATAGATGACAGTATGATTCAGCTCTGAGTTATCAAAATCCTTTGATCATAAATTATATCTCATGGAGACCATTGATTTCAACGGCCCTACTTAGTATAGAAGGGGAAGAAATGGAAGCAGTGACAGATTTTACTTTCTTGGGCTCCAAGATCACCGCAGACGGTGACTGTAGCCATGAAATTAAAAGACGTTTGCTCCTTGGGAAGAAAGCTATGGCAAACCTAGACAGCATAGTAAGAAGCAGAGACATCACCTTGCCGACAAAGGTCCGTCTAATCAAAGCTATGGTTTTCCCAGTAGTAATGTATGGCTGTGAGAGCTGGACTATAAGGAAGGCTGAGCGCCGAAGAATTGATGCTTTCGAACTGTGGTGCTGGAGAAGACTCTTACGAGTCCCCTGGACTGCAAGGAGGTCAAATCAGTCAATTCTAAACAAAATCAACCCCGAGTGCTCATTGGAAGGACAGATACTGAAGCTGAAGCTCAAATATTTTGGCCACCTAATGCAAAGAGAAAACTCTCTGGAAAAGACCCTGATGCTGGGAAAGACTGAAGGCAAAAGGAGAAGGGGACGGCAGAGGATGAGATGGCTAGATAGCATCACCGATGCAATGAATATGAACTTGAGCACGCTCTGGGAGAGAGCACAGGACAGGAAGGCCTAGCATGCTATGGTCCATGGGGTCACGAAGAGTCGGACACAACTGAACGACTGAACAAAATAATATATGTTCCAGAAAGCTGTTCTGAGGGTGGAGAAATCTGTCTATCTGTCTATCTATCTGCCTAATTATTTTAAGTAAACAAACAAAACTAATTTTTATCACATGCCAAGAATCTCTATTTTGAAGGACCTCAGATAATCCTAAAATGTCAGATATCTGCATTATAGTTATGGTGAAGAAATACTATACAGATATTGTGACTCTTGCTGTGATAGTATGCATAGTTGAGTTCTCAAATGCAAATAAATACATATTACTTTAAACATGTAATGCTTTTTTATTTAACCCGAGAGCACAGTTTAATTTCAATGCAAACTGAATAATAAATGTAATTCTGAAAACTTTGGTTACAATTTAATCAAATTAAAATAGATTTTGGACCTACATGATGCCTTTTGCTCAGTTTAATCACTGGTTAACTTGATACCTCATTTAATTTGATCAAGACCTCAGGAATCAAATCTGTTATATTAAAAACAGCAAAACTTTTATCCATTATTTTGATTAACTTTTATCACCTTAGGCAGGTAATATTGGATAATTCAATCACTGGTTATAGAAATTTGCCATTTTAATTAATTATGAAGATGAAAATTCTGAATTATGTGAGAAAGAGAACGTACAGGATGGAAAATCTATTTGATAACAGGGCAACGATTGCAGTTGAGTATATTCTTAAGACTATGTTTGTAACAATAATAGTGGAATTTATGTTTCCAGTACAATGGACAAACCTTTTACACCATCATGCCCTTTTCAATCTGCAAATATTGATACTATACATTCTTGGCCCTGCACAATAGCTCATAAATCAAAGGAAGTTACTATTAGTATGGTGGGTTTTTTATACAATTTTCAACATTCTATTAGGCCTTAATAGATGTTAAGCTTGGTGAAGGTAAGTTTTTTGTTGTTGTTCCTGTGGGGTTCTAAGAGATAATATTTTGTGTTTGAAGCAAAGTGGAGGTGTTCTCTTTAT
Organism: Heloderma suspectum; assembly: GCF_057233095.1. NCBI lineage: Eukaryota > Metazoa > Chordata > Lepidosauria > Squamata > Helodermatidae > Heloderma > Heloderma suspectum. Next base: position 70,313,047 of record NC_139460.1, on the reverse strand, counting down.
CCTACAGGTCAATCTTCTGAGATCTGACTGTGTACCAGCTAGTGTGCCCATACATAAACAGAACCTAATACATAAGTTTGGAACAAATGCGGAATCTTTTCTACTTGGATTATCCTGTTTATAGATGTAGTTCTTCCATATCCCTCCACATCCCCATGTAGCTGGCTGTTGTGTGCCTTGTACATCACAATCTGCCCTCCTCTGAACCCTCTCCAATTTGTCTGCATCCTTCTTAAAGTGTGGTGCCCAGAACTGGACTCAGTACTCCAGATGAGGCCTAACCAGTGCTGAGTAGAGGGGAACTAGTACTTCATGTGATTTGGAAGCTATACATCTACTAATGCAGCCCAAAATAGCATTTCCCTTTTTTGCAGCCACATCACATTGTTGGCTCATATTCAGCTTGTAGGGAAGTTGGAGAATTCTGCCACGGACTCCAGTGAGGCCGGATTCTTTAGAATCCTGGAGTCCGTGGCGGAATGGCCTCCCACCCGCCACCCCCAGAAATCCCCCCCGGAATGGACCTACCTGGCGGTGGAGGTGGTGGCAGTGCTAGTGGTGGCTCTGGCAGTGGCTCTGGGTTGTCTTCCGGGCTGCTGCGGCCGCAAATGGCGACCTGCATAGAGGACACCATTTGCGTCCCTAAGCTAGGCTGTGATAGGCTATGTATATATTTACGTAGCCTATCACGGCTAAAGAAGGGATGCAAATGGCAGCCACTACGCCATTTGCGTCCCTGCTTTTGCCGTGATAGGCTATGTAAGTATTTACGTAGCCTATCATGGCAAAAGACAGGGATGCAAATGGTGTAACAGCCACCATTTGCGTCCCCGCTTTAGCTGTGATAAGCTACGTAAATATATATGTAGCCTATCATGGCACCATTTGCATCCAAAGCAGCCCGGCAGCAGATGGGGCCCCTGCTGTGGCTCCGCAGACTGGCCACAGAGCAGAGCTGGCCAGGCAGGATTTCGGGGGGGAGGACTGGATCACCTCCCCCCCGTTGAGGATTCTGGGGGGAGGACCCTCCGGGGGGAGGACCGGATCCTCCTTGCTGCAGAACCCAGCAGAGCCAGGTAAGTGGGGTTTCGTACACCCCTATCAGCTTGTGATCTACAACAATTCTGAGATCCTTCTCGCTTGTAGTATTGCTGAGCAAAGTATCCCCCATCTTGTAACTGCATTTGGTTTCTTTTTCCTCAGTGCAGAACTTGGCATTTATCCCTATTAAATTTCATTCTGTTGTTTTCTGCCCAGCACTGCAGCCTATCAAGATCCTTTTGAATTTTGTTTCTGACTTCCAGGGTATTAGCTATCCCACCCAATTTTGTGTCATCTGCAAATTTGATAAGCATTCCCTGCACCTCCTCATCCAAGTCATTAATAAAAATGTCGAAGAGCACTGGGCCCAGGACTGAGCCCTGCAATACCCTGCTCATTACCTCTCCCAGTTTGAGAAGATACCATTGATAAGCACTCTTTGAGTCAGATTCTGTAGTTGTTACAACTAGGGAACATATCAGCCTGAAGACTAACTTTCATAAGCCACAATATGCCAGAAGCTGAGAGTAGGAATGGGGAAGTATCCTGCATCATCTCTTTTAGTCTACATACAGGGTTGGATCCAGACTTAGTCATGCTTAGGGTAGACCCAGTGAAATCAATGGGACTTAAGTCCTAATCCAGATCAAACTTGCCCACCCTGGCTGCTATTCTAAAAGAATAACAAGACCAGGATATACAACACATGGGAAACATATAACCTAGTATCAGTCCTAGAAGTACTAGAAAGGGAACAGTTTTTTTTTAAGAATACACAGTATGACACTGCAATGAGACAGAAAGAAACGTTTTCCTCATTTGAATAATTAAGTACTATATTTTTTATTAGATAGCCAGGATAATCATGTTTGTTTTTCTTACTAATCTTTAATGGCACTCTGAAATCCTCTTCAGGCCTCCACTTTGAATGCATAAAGGGATATGCAATGGTGACATGCTGTTGGCTGTGCCCTCAACACGCCTGTCTTAGCCAGCTCCATGCTTGACCTTTGCATATTGAGAGAAAGGTCTTAAGGTGAATCTCTGCATGTTCCACTGAACACATCTAGAATGTTCCATGCAATCGGGGAGCCCGCATGATTGGGGTTCCCAACTGTGCCGAGGGTTCTAAGTGTTTTCAGCTGGACCTGCAAAAATTCCTCCTTCAGACCTTCACATTCATCCTGCAAATTGTGGGGTTTGAGACAGTGGAGGTGGGAACAGCAAATACCGTCTCTCTCTATTCTTCCATGCATTCTTTCAACATGTGGGAGAATAATTTCCAAAAGGGGCTAGAGGCATATGCCAAACATTTCCGCTATGCATGGCATTCATTTCAAGAGCATGTCCTTTCAAAATGTTAACTGCACAGCTGTAGCACTTAGTGGATTGTGGTCCTAAGCTTCATCCCTAAATGCACTTACATGTATAGAAGTTCTAGTGAAGTCAGATGAACAGCACTGAAATCAATAGGACTTAACAGGAAAGAGATTGTCTTTAGAAATGGAGCCTTAAGATCCTTTCTTGCCTGTATAAAATCAGAGCTTCAATGTCTCATTGATCCTAATGAGTCAGGAAGCCCGTGTCTTCAGTAAACACCAAAATATTTTCAGGACTGTTATTTCTAACATTTAGTTTTTTTTAAAAAAATAGATGCTTAAAATTGGTTGCCTGGAAACTATTTCAGTGTTTTTGCTTAGAAGCTATTTTTAAGAGATAAAAATGCCACCAATGTATAATTTACGCCTTCTGAAATATATCTTTATTGCATTCAAATCTAATTATTCTAAGAACGCCATCACTATATTAAACATAATTACCTCCTAGTCTCTTGGATTTCATGGCAAATGTTCATGAAAAAAGAATGCTTAATATTCATGTAACATGCTACCTCCCCCTCTAATATCGCCATATTTCTGGAAAGAAATTGTAATCTGCTTTCCTGGTTCAGGTTAATTCCAATAAAATATTAAATCCATTTTCTAATCTAAATGAGTTCATTAGGAGAGGCCTGGTATGGAGAATACCATACTCTCTACAGAGTTCAGCTTCATTACGTTTCAGCACTGTGCATCTCCAGAGCTGTTGTACTACATTTATGAGGATTTATCTGTACTGTTCCAAAAACATTCATCCTAATTCTGCTCCTTCTGTGTATACTAATCATGAATATGTTAAGTGGAAACACTAAGCTTGCAGCCAGTCTCATCCCCAGATGGGTTCAAGGTATGATTACAGAAGCAAAATTGCCATAAGCACTCTTAGAGCAGTGCTGGTGAAGAGGAAATGAAGGTCTGAAGCAACACTAAAACAAATCCTCACACTACAGCACAGGATGATATAGCAGAGAGGAATATCACGTGAGACTGGAGGGTCTGGAGTCTTTAGTTTGCTTTGAAACATGTATTGTCTGTGAAGAACCAAGAAGAACGTAGTATCACATACAGCAGCAGCTCAGAGAAATAAAGTAAACACACGTCAAAGGCCAGGGTGCTTTCAGAAGTCCCCTGAAAGCATTCAGAACCTGGGTCCAGCTGACTTGGGTTGCACTTGCAACCCCAAAAAAGACATTTTAAAGAAGTTATTATTGTTACATTTATATCCCACCTTTCTTCCATCGTGGAACTCAAGGTGGCTACAAATGATTCCCAGGTGGTTCCCCCTCCAAGCACTGACCAGAACCAGGCCTGCTTAGCTTCAGGTGGCTGCCTCATGTGCCTTCAGACCATGTTCTGGTTTTGTGAATGGAATGAATTTCAGCACCATAGTACATTGGGACATAAAGCCCGATTTGGGCATTGGGAACCATGCAATGATTCCACTAGCCTTGTCCCATTTGTAGGTGGGGGGCTGCTACATGCAGGCAAAGCATGTAGGCTTCCCCATTCTATCCATATCACTGGGGGGTGGGGGGTGCATATAGCAGGTTGCCCTCTGCAGACATTCCCCTGAAAGCACGGACAGCAAGGAGGGCAGATCTAGCAGGCATAATTCACTTCCCCCTCATTGATTAGCAGTTACCCACAACATGATGCCTGAATAAAGCTACAGTGCTGGGTTCTTTCCGTTTCAGAGCAAAGGGGGCACAGCCAGATGGTTTGCACTGAGGGGAACATTGCAGAGGTAGGTCTCCTCTATGTATGTAGGCTTCTCCTATGATGTGGAATGCTGATCATTCAGAGTTAGGAACGTCAGAAGCTGCCTTATACTGAGTCAGACCATTGGTCAATCTAGCCAGTTTTGTCATGACTGACTGGCAGCAGCTCTCCAGGGTTCCAGGCAGGGTTCCTTCCTAGCTCTACCCAGAGGTGCCAGGGATTGAACCTGGGTCCTTCAGCATGCAAACTATGTGCTTTACCACTGAGCTCTGGTCCATTCTACTATGGTCCCCTCTACCACTGAGCTCTGGTCCATTCTACTATGGTCCCCTCTTCCACTGAGCTCTGGTCCATTCTACTATGCTCCCCTCTACCACTGAGCTCTGGTCCATTCTACTATGGTCCCCTCTTCCACTGAGCTCTGGTCCATTCTACTATGGTCCCCTCTACCACTGAGCTCTGGTCCATTCTACTATGGTCCCCTCTTCCACTGAGCTCTGGTCCATTCTACTATGGTCCCCTCTACCACTGAGCTCTGGTCCATTCTACTATGGTCCCCTCTACCACTGAGCTCTGGTCCATTCTACTATGTTCCCCTCTACCACTGAGCTCTGGTCCATTCTACTATGGTCCCCTCTACCACTGAGCTCTGGTCCCCACATCACAGGATGAGTCTGCATCCATAAGGCTCTGCAGACATCTCTGCATACATTTTTCTGAACTCATAGATAGTGGGGAAAGGGCAGCAAGCACAGTCCTGCTCTCCACCAGTAATTGGCAATCACATGAGGCATTATGCCCGAATTGGGCTGGGTTCTTTCCATCTCAGTTAGAGGCACAGGCAGTTGGTGAAATAGCTGCACACTAATATTAACATGGCAGCACTGATGCACCCCAAGGTCATGAGATGGGGGCTACAGACAGAATAATAATCTTTCAGATATTACTTTCATTGTGTGCTGAATTAATGTCAGCAAGAACTTTCCTGCTGTCTGCAAGGGGAATATAGGAAGCTGCTTTGTACTGAGTCAGACGAATGGTACATTTAGCCCAATATTGGTGACACTGACTGGCAGTGGCTTTCCAGGGTTTTAGGAAGGAGTTTTTCTAGCCCTACCTTGAGATGCTGAAGACCGAACTTCTGCATGTGGGCAAAGCATGTGCTCTACCACTGATGTTTAAATATAATCTTATACTTGCAATGAAATTGCACATGCAATGACATTCTAAATGTCTAATGACTGACATTAATTACATGATTAGCAATCATGATGTCAGTTTTAAAAAACTAAATGCCAGATGAATGGGAGCTTTTTTCCACATGGGGGAAGGAAGTTCCACCGACATCTCAGCTGGGGAGGGAAGGCCTAAACCTGCCCTCTACATGTGCTGCAGTTCCACTCACAGTACCCCCCTCCAGACCTGGTGTTCAATGTTTTTAAAGCCCACAACGAGACTACTAATCACATAATTAACATCACATATAGTTAGGCCTGGGGTTATTGGAGAAATCCACAACAAATTCAAATGAGTTCAGATTTCTATGAATCTGACCTGCAGATTCCTCAGCAGACTGGCTTTTCCCAAATTGTGCGAATTCCATGGACTTGCAAACGTGTTTTTTTTTTAAACTTGGGGGGGTCCGCAGGTGCACACTTGCACAAATGCACACTTACTCAATGATGCATTAGTGCAGATACGCACTTGCAGACTGCAACAAAGTTCTTATAGGCTCCTAGACAAAAATCCAAAAATCAAAAGCAGACAATAGAATGGAAGTTTCCTAACAATCCACAAAATATGGATGGAACAGATTTAACAAAATTCACACATCCCTAGTTAGGCCTGAAGGATGTTTACACAGAAGTGAATTCTACTGAGTTCAGTCAGTTCTTAGTAAGCATGCTTAGAATTGTAGTCAAAAAATTACTCTAATTAGGCCTCTGGCATCTTCAGGTACCAATTGCCTACAGCAATTGTAAATAGGGCATAAAGACTTGTCACCCTTTAAGAGCTCTCTCTCTCTCTCTCTCTCTCTCTCTCTCTCTCTCTCTGTCTGTCTCTCTCACTCATATACTGTCTCTTGAATGTAAGACAGTAAGTCATTAAGCCATGCAAATGCTACATTGCAGCTACTCTATGAACGGAAGTCATTTGAGAGTACATGTTTTACACCATGTATGTCCTATCAAATTCAATCGAGATCAAAAGACCTTCTCTGTACAGAGAGTAATTTACCAGGTATGGGGGAAATTGGCCACTGGTTGTCACTGTTGTTCCATAAAAATATGACTATATAGGCATACTGTCAAAAGTGGTCTTCATAGAACACAATAGTTGTAGATTAATTTACTTAATACCTTTGGCATGGTAAAATAGTTAATGGTTCTCAGTTAGTTTGTTTAGAATATATGGGACAGGTACTTTAAGACAAGATATTCTCATGAAAACAATCATAGTGTGACTGGTTAAATCTGCTGAGAACTGAAAATGTTATTGTTCAGTTTTGTTCACCGCAGTTCTGCTAAATTATAAATACTGTGGAGGAATTGTGCTCATGGTGTAGATTAGATATTTTGCTGCTCTTACATATTAAGGAATTAAAACTGAGGTGCAATACCATGTTGCTTTTGCCTTATTAACATGCACTGCTATATCTATTTCTCTATAAATGCAACAGTTTAAAAGGACATGCAGAAATAATATCCTTTTTAGTCAATTCGGTGCACTCCTGCTCACATGAAAGGTTTACTGTGGAATAAATGTTGGTGATTAATTAATGAATAAGTGGCACAACAAATCAATTTAATTGGCAGCTCTAATTTTGTCCAGTGGTGCTGCTTGCCTAGCTCATTGCTGAGTAGTGATTCTTTTAGATTGGGTTCTCCCACTCCCCCATCTCTCTTGTGTCTACTAAACTTTTTCTGTTTTGAGGTAGTGGTTTTTAAACAGTTTATTCCTTTGTACAATGCTTATTTTTCAAAAAGCAATTTCAGCAATAAAGGGCGATATGTGCACCTACATTGTATTTCTGTGAGCCCAGTGGATCACTTGATTGACACCATTATTTCTGCTTCTATTGAAAAGTGCCAATTAGTCAGATTCCTCAGCTGAGAAATTCTCATTCTGAAGACACTGGAGCATCTTTTCTATGAGCTCTCAGGTCACAGAGGTAGGAAATAAATTTGGAAATAAAAAATCCAAACCAAAATAAATACAGCAGGTCTAACAAGATGTTTGGATCCTGTAAATGGCTGGGGACCAGAAGAACAGAAGCATTCTATTTCATCAAACAGAGTTCTGCCCTAAGACAAAATGTCAACAGTAGTTTATCATAAGGATGTAGTTCCCTCCAGAATCTGGCCTATGTAGAGGGGATGGGAGTTAATGCTCATTGGAGAGCACTGCTTTCTAACATATCCTGTGGAAAATGTTCATTTTTATGAGAGAAAAAAACTTATTATTGGAGTTGTCATCAAATCACCCCAAAGAATTTTGCACCTGATCAAGCTCCAATATTTGTGTAGTGTTTCATCATTTATGCAAAGTTTTCACGAAACTGGAAACTTGGGAGGCAACAATACGATTCCATGGTGCTACAGAAAAAATCCTTCTGGAGCATAAGTGGAAACAAAATAGTTTGCGCGTGCACCCCCCCCCCCAACTGTATCCCAGTTCACTTATAGGAAAATATATGTCAGAAGAACCGATAGGCACAAACATGCATGTACACATAAGCACACAGGGGCAGATGCCCACATGAAGGAGTTTGTTTGTTGATTGACTTGATTTATACCCCACCTTTCCACCAAAAAATGGCACTCAAGGTGGCTAATAATAGTAAGAACCAAATTTTAAAACATAAAAATTTACTTAAAACCATCATAAAGCAAACACATTAAAACACAATTTAAAAGCACAACAATAAAATAGTAAAAACAGCACCCAAGCCAACAGATCAGCTTATATGCCAAAGGTCTTCTTGAATAAAAACACGGATCAAAGGGCAACAGAGAGGGAGCCAACTTAGTCTTCCTCAGCAAGGAGATCCCCAGCCTAGGAGAAGCCACTGAGAAGGCCCTCTCTCATGTCCTCACCAATGTGCCTCTGATGGTGGTGCTACCAAGAGAAGTAATCTCATGCATAGAGCTATTCCAGTTCTAGCCATAAGGTAGACTGGAAAGCATTTAGTAAAGGGTAGTTGGTCCCCTGCTGTGTAGACCAAGGCTTAGTAGAAACCCTCTACCATTGTCCATTTACTAATTTATTGAGTATGTTTTCATTTAACATTGCTAATTGTCTTACATGAAACTAAGAAAAAATAGTGTGGTGGCATATCCTGCTGATTTCAAACTGCAAAGTCCAACTGTATGAGGATCCCATCTGACCCAGACCTCAGAGAGACTTCTTCAGAGGAAACGGGTTAGGAATCTGCAAAACAGCCCATTCCCACAAAAGAACTGGAGGAACCTACAGCAGACCAAAGGCAGTCTGAGTGTCTCAGTCACAGGAATGTCTCACTGGGAGCCCTCCTCCCTTGTTTCCTGGGTCTTCAGAGTAAAGGTAGCTGTGAACCCAATGGGAAACTCAGAATTGCCAGAAGAGTCACAAGAGTGCCTATTTGACATCCAGAAGGCTCTATCATCAGTGGTCTACATGGGAGGAGAGAATTACTCAGGAGAAATGGTCTACTAAGGAGAAGGGAAAAGACCAAATTGAGAGCAATGAACCAGCAGAGGACCAAGAAAAGGAGGAGCTGGCAATGAGTATATAAAGGCTTCAGCCTCTTCTGGACCTTTGTTAGGTTAACTTTGAGTCCATTAGCTCAGGTTTCCACACCAGCTGAAGGTTATGGGCCAATTAGGCAATAGTTACATGGTAATGCACTGACTTTCTCCTGAAGGAATCAACTTATTGGCTATTTGTAGAGTAATGACTGAAGTCAGGGTGAGGGGACAAGGGACAGGAGAGAAAGACTTTGACAGTTAGAATGTAGTCAGGACTCAGGACAGACAAACTGGAATTTTGCAGCTGGGTTGGAAGAAGCAATCTTGTTTACTTTGGGGGAGCAGATGTCTGAGTGGCACGCTGAGTATGTATATTTGTAAACAGACATACATCACAAATCACTGCTGAACACAGACACAGGAATGAAGAGATAAAATTTCTTTCTTTCTTTCATTTCTATACCGCCCAATAGCCAAAGCAATCTGGGAGGTTCACAAAAAAACATAACTTATTGGATTAGACAATTGAATTTAATTAAGTTTAAAGTTAAATAAAGTTAAAGAAATTAAATAAACTTAACTTGTTTAAATATTTAAAAAGATCTGCAACAAGGTACTTCAGTATTCTAATTATTGATACATCTTTCACCACTACAGTATCTATGTCTCTTGGAATGAGACAGTGGTGATTCAGTCACATCTTTCAAAATTCTATGTTTTGATGGCTCCACCCAGAGCCTCACATTTCAAGTTCCACTGTTGGATCCTCACTGCCCAAATGTCCCAAAGATGTGTTGAGGGACACCTGGCTGAGTGAATATCATGCTCTCCCAGCTTATAAGCCTTGAATGGACAACACAGGAAAACCCAAAGAGGGAGTACCAGTTCTGCCAAGCCAAGGAGTTATGTGCAGCTGTTCCTGGGAATAATTCTTTACCTTTCAAGTGATGATTTAGAATGTTCACCAATGTATCCCACTTAATCAGATCATCCTGTAGCCTGCACTGTCCCTGTAAGTTGTTATTGATAAAATATTTCAAACAAACACGAAGCACAAAATGGCTCCCACTGGGAAAGGTGGCTGGTTGTGAACAGGGAAGTGGATATGCCAGCTTTAAATAGTTAAACCCATACCTGTACTCCATTGATTGGTCTGCAGAAGATGGGCAATGTGGCAAAGCCACAACCTGCCTTCTTATCTCTCTATCCCACCAGTTACACTCAAGACCACCATCCCCCATCCACTGTGTTGTTGTGGGCTGAGGGAAAGAGAGATGAATAAGTCTCCAGCTTTCTTTCCTCACAAGGTAACTATAAGGGATGCCCCCTCTGAAATGTGTTGCCAGTCTGAGAAATGAGGAACTGCAAAACAATCTAAATTGTTATTTTTTTAAAAAAAACTACCCTAGCTTTCTGCACAAGGCAAATTACAAAATCAAATTAGATTAAACCCACAATTAAAACTAAGTGATTAACTAAAATAAGAAAAATAAAGAAAAAACTTGCAGTAGCAAGTAAAATAAGAAGCAGTAGCAGCAAAATATACAGTAAAGGACTAAGAACCCGAAAACCTAAATTTCACCAAGAAATTTAGAGACAGGAACAAAACAGCCTTCGCTTGGCATTTAAAATATATTAATGTAGGGGGTGGACATATGACTCCAGTTGATATTTTATAAGTGAAGTTACAGTGGAGAAAGGCACATGTCTGGTGACTACCTAACCTCTCAATGTGAAGGCACCTAGAACAAGGATGTCAGAAGCAAGTTTATATGGCAGAAGGAAGCCCTTCAGATAATCTGGGTCCAGGCCCTTTAGAACCTTGTAGGTCAAAACCACCACTCTGAATTGTGTCTGGCAATAACTGGAAGCTGATTTAGCTTCTTAAAAAACACAACCCCCCCCCCCAAGAACAGCAAGAAAAATATGTTCACCATGGCTCATTCCAGTTAACAACTGGGATGCTTTGTTCTGAACCAGCTACAGTTCCTGGAGCACTTTACATAGGCATCTCCATATGCCAGCTGTGGTTGTAGGCAGCCAGGAAGGGGAACATCCCTGCGTGGCTGTCTGTGGATACACAGCAGTGGCTGTGTGCCTCTTTCTCAGGCATCCCCACATACATATGTGGTGTCAGCTGCCCTCCCTGCCCTCCTGCCTTTCAGGTTGCTGGCACAATGTGGAATGCATTGAAGTAATATATCTAAGGTATTACAAAGGCATAGAAAAATGTGGCAAAGTCATGTTCATCCAGAAGAGGTCACAGTTGGCACATCAACCAAAGTTGATAAGGGCACAGAAATTTCTTTTAATTTTAAAATAAATTTTAAAGAGCCTTTTATTTCTCTCATTAAAAAGGGGCACAGAAATTAGATATTAGGACAGCAGATGACATGATATGCTTTGGGGATTTATGAATGTAATAATACATACCTAGTGTCCTCCCATAATAGCTAAGGTGTTCTTTACATTTTGGAGACATATTTAGACTATTTTAATTTATCTCTCTATATTTTTTCTTTAGAAAAACAAAGCACCCCAGAATAAATGAGTGCAGAGCTGGTTGAGCAGCTAAGAATACAATCCTATACAAGACCACTCCAAAGTAAACCCTACTGAGTGCAATGGGGCTTATTGTAGGCAGGGTTAGGATTCCCATTTAAACTTCCCAGAGTATGTAAAGTTTAAAGAAAAGGGAGGAAAGCAACATGAAAATGAACTTTTAGCAAAACGTGTAGCCATGCTGCTTATCTAGCTCAAATCAAGCCTACCCCAAACATAAAAATCTTGATTATGGAATTGTTTCCACTCTAGAAATAGTTTGTTGTAGCTTGGAGTGCTTTGACGTCTACAGAATGGTACCTAACTGGAAAGCCAGGTCAGGCACAGAATGTGAAAGGTCCACTGCAGGTTAACAGGACAGGCAGTGGAAATTGAACTACTGCTCACTGAAGCCCATGCTTGATGCTTCATCATTCCAGCAATGATTTGCTAAATAGAACTAGTCAGTCTTTCTTTCAATTAAGGCAGAAACTAATTTACAATACTTAAGAATGAAATCCTGAAGGATTCTTGGTAGGGCTGGGGCTTGATTAGTTATAAAACAAAGATTCATTTGATCGAAATGCAGAGTGTTGCTGTTTTTTTGCAAGTTGTTTGAAATTCCCTGCTCCCCATCAGCTCCATGGTGGTTGTCAAGGAAAGGCAGAAATGGGTTAGATACACATCATGGAGTAATTGCTAAAAGGAGACCCACATCAAGCAATAGTTTGAAAAGAATGTTCAAGCACTGTAAAAAGTGCGTTTTTATCATAGCCTTTCTTTTTTGAGTATGTGCTAATTTAGGTCTGCATTTTCCCCTTTAATATATAATTAATTCTCTGGTTTTATTCTGGTTGTATCATTATATTGTGGTTTTAGTGTTTTTATATTTTATATTGTTTTACTGTGTGCTTTTTGTGCACAATTTCTGTGAACTGCCCATAGAGCTTCGGCTATTGGGTGGTATAGAAATGAAATAATAAATAAATAAATAAATATTCACTTTGTGGCTAAAATATATCTATTTCACACTTCATTGTTCACAAAGTAGCAAAATGTAAGTTCATATATCCATATTGTTCAAGCAGAATGGTGAGCATCGAGATACACATTTTTATCTATATGAACGTGAAACATTTACGTATTTCTTATCAATCTTTTTTCTTTTCTTTTTTTTCTTTTTCAAGAATTTTGGGTGCAGCTGTGGATCCAGTTTTATATTGTTGTGTAAATATTCTTTTAATATTGTTGAAGGGGCTTGGCTGCCACATCTGCCACTTCTCCCCTCTTGACCTATTGCTTCCTTCATCCACTAATATGAATTAACAATAGAATTTTGTTCCATATTAACTGAGCCAAAATTCCTCAGAAGATAATTTTCTAAGAAATTTTGTTCATCCCCCCCTCCAACCCTCCCTGAGGATAGTCAGTAAAAGACCCCCTCCAGTCATTGTGGCCATGCTCCTTAAAGAACATTGTGGCCTTTATATCCCCATTGCTAATACTGATCTCCTTGTCTATGTCACTGACTTTGCTATCATGGTAATGAAAATTGAGCATTTCCATTTTCCCTTGCAGGCCTCTTGGAAGTACAGCATATAAGGCCTGGCTCTAATTCAGAAACCCTTCCTTACCCATGGGTAATTGAATGAGTAGAATTCATAAAGTTAACCTTGTAGCCATGTAGCTTGTAATAACCATTATGAAGAGCTAGGACCAAGGTGGACTAAAATGGAGACATTGCCAATTTCCATTCATATGCTTTTTGCTTTTCAAAAAAAATCATAAGCCAACCTTTGTGGCAAGCTTCAGGAAACTTGCATAGCTCTGATAAGAAAAGAATCTCATAAATATTCATTAAAAAATACTTTTTCTGGACCATGAATTTTTCAAGCAGACACCAATTTGACCTCTGAGGGGAACAAAATCCAGACTGTAATGTCCCATTTCAGCTTTCTGATACATGCAAAAATTCCCTAAATTTTGCTAGTCTAGTTAAGCATCTATTCATGTACTGTGTGAAAATTTTGGTCACTTCAGTTCTGTGATCCAACCATTTAACATTCATTTTAATTCAAACTGTAATTGTACATTCTCAAGGCATTGCCTACTGTGGCTTGTTTGGAAAAGGAGAACAAATGATAACTGTGGTTTGCATCCTGAATAGTTCAGTAAACCACTGAACTATTTTCTTGGCCTTCAGTGTTGTAGCCATTCTATGACATCCATAAAATATGTATTTTAATCTTGCATTTATTATCGCAACAAGGGTCCTAATTTTGAAAGATGTGCAATTGCTTCTATAATGTTTTAAAATATAATTCATTTGAACTGTAGTCAAGTTGCGACATGGTGGTGGTGGTGGTGGTAGGGATGGGGGGTGGCAAGCTAGCAAACCTGCAGAAGATAATTCACAGGCTTTCTTCACATTGGTATATAGTTCAACTTGAATGGTGACAAGATGTTCAGAAGAATCCCTTCCATGTGTGTATTCATACTGAAGGGGGAAGTACCTCCTGGCTGTGTCACAGACATCCACCTGCCTCCTAGCCTGTTCCCCAATGTCTGTGTGCAATGTCTTAATGGCTGCATGTGTGCAGGCTTTCAGCTATTGTGATGAACATATGTGGCCTTTGGCAGCAGGGCCAGAAGGCACATGGATGTTGGGATCAATGGACAAAGGTACAGTGCCGCCCCTCTATACATTGGATATATTCCTGGATAGAACTCTTCTAAACAGGGCCCTATGCCTAGATTTAATTCTAGACCTTGCTATTATGGTCAAGCCACATAAAAGACAATCCCTAGATTAATTAAATTGATGTAGTTTTTCTGTAAAATATCCCTGTCATTCCAATAACATTAGCCTCCAGAGCCAGCCAAAGCCACTTTGCTGCCTGAGGTGAAGGACAAGATTTCACCCCACCACCACCACCACTTCTGCCTCTTGAAGCCAACCAGACTGGCAGTTGACTCTTATATCAACACTGGTGATGGAACGGTATCCTCCACAGTACCTGAATCAGCAGGCTGACTTAGGGGATGAATGGCTGTCTGTCTGCCTGGACAGCCACTCTTTCCCCTTGGAGGACAAACCTCTGTCCTCCAAGGGGAATGGCCAGGGGGTGCTGCTGCTCCTGCCCCCTCCACACTAGCCAGTCTCTGCTGTCTAATACAACTGTCTCACTCTGCCCAATGATAGGGCCAGTCTTGTTAGCCACATCCCTACTCTAGCCCATGCATATAGTTCGAGACAGGTATTATTGGTCCCATTCAACTTTCATGCCACCACTCTTCTTCTCTTAACCCTCTCTCCTAAGGGGTATTGTAGCTGTGTATATTGGATGGCAGATGGAATTCTACATTTGCAACGAAAAATACCCACCTGCACTTCTGGAGCTGGATTACAGTCTTGGTCAAAATGTTGCATGAATGGAGAGGCGCTTTTGCTCATTCAAGCTACATCAAAATTCCATTGATTTCCTATTTATGCTGTGCTCAATCCCAAGCTGTGCCAGAGTGTCACTAGAAGAATATAAGAAGAGCCATGCAAGATCAGACCAAGGGTCCATGTAGTCTAGCGTTCTGTTCACCCAGTGGCCAACCAGCTGTCAACAGGAAATCCACAAGCCTTGAGTGCACCAACCATCAAGAGCAGATTTTCAGGGCACATGGGTATAGAAGGCAGGAAGGGTTTGAAAAGCCATATTGCATGTATAGAATTCTGCTTGTGCTTCTCTGGATCCAGCCCACTGTCTTGGACTATATTAGTGCCCTATTCCTCTAGCTTTCTTTGGTTTCCTTTGAAAACTGCCTTCTAAAATGTTTCCAATCACCACTCATTTTGCTGTGTTTTGCTTAAGACAACTTCACAAAGAAGACACATACATCAAAAAGTGGAGAATATCACTTTTAAAAGGAATGTCTAGTTTGATTCCTGCTGTTGTCTTTTATAAATGAATTTTGAAATATGAACAGACGGTGACTAAGAGGGAAAAAATGGAATTTGGAATCTAGATTTTTTTTAATGCATAACACTCAGTTGACCAGAGTGATTTTCAAACCTGCTAATTCACTTAAGCAGCAATATGATTTGTTGGTCAAGATGACCATAAAACCCTGCTAGTGTGGAAACATAAAAAGAAACCTTAGTCTTAGTTAATGACTTAAACTGTGGCAGTGAGACATCTTTAGCATCAGGAGTTGCATTAGAAAGCAGTTACCTTGGTCTACAGATTCTACCCTTGCTAGAATGTCAGAACAGAACTGTGGCTGCAGCAGTCTGCATTGAATGAAGAGCAATAATACCTATATTTAATCAAATTATAAAACCAAATGATAAATATAAATGCGTACTTTAAAAATGTTAATCTTCCTTTTAGGCTTTGTTTTTACGTGACATTCTAAATTACTTTCTGACAGATAAATTCTATATGCCCCAGAAGCTGAAGCAAGCTCATTTGTTTGGTATGTGAGGTAGAAATGTGACAGTGACTTTTATTCTGTTTTACATTTTAATGCACACATCCAGCATAGAACTGAAGCAAGCTGTTTCCCAGAGATTTGAGATGTGGTATATCGTCTGCCCTTACCCCCGAAAGCAAGGTATCTGCACACACACAAGCCATTCTTATGAACAACATGATTGCTATTTGCCTGTTTCAAATAGAATCCAAACGTGCCAAGCACAGCAAGAATATTGAAAGCAAAGAATGCTTAATATTCTAGCCCAGTTCACCAAAGGGAGGGGGGAATGAAGCATTGAAGTGACAGAACAGTGTTCTGTAGAGCAACATGATGTGTCTGCTTTAAATGGAGAATAATGGATTTAAGTTTAGTGCAGAACTAAAGGGCTCAATTACTATTCATGAATTCTGAAAGGTTCTACTTCAGAAACTCTTTTTGCATGAAATGTTCATCAGAATCAATGTGTGAAACTACAAGAAAGTAAACCTTTTTTCCCCTTTCACACAATACAGTTCTTAACTAGACCGGTACATTTACAAAAGAGCATTTCAGTGGAATTCCTGAGTCGGTAAAACTAGCCACCTAAAATAAATACAGCGGATTGTGATGGCTGTCACAAGCAAAGAACCCCTGCTAGCTCCATTTGGAACATGTGCTTTTCGTGTGACTAAATGGACTACCATTTGTCTTGAGGCTTCCATACTTTGGAGGAGTCGTTGCCATGGGGACAGAAGGTAATCTTTTTGTTAGCGGAGACATTAATTTGTCACTCTTTAAAGGCATCTGTATAACAGAACCGCATCAGCAATAATGATTTTACCTCTGAAGGAGCCCTGGAGATATTTTGTTTCATGTTCCAGGAACATTATTCACCATGAAACCAACACTGACACTCATCTTCCCACATGTCTGCATTTCATTTGGACTACACAGTATAATCCTGTAGCTCTGAAGTCCCAGAAAAAGCTATCAGGATTTTGCATGACTGAGGCTGCAATCCGAAGCACACTTCCTTGCCTGGAAGTAAGTCCCATTGATATCAACTGGACTTCCGTTAAATGCAATTGGGGTGGTAAAATACTGTCTGCTTCTATTTCAGAAGCTTTCAGATGTGGATACACATGCTTGTGCACACACACAATTGCACGCAGGCATCATTAGCAAAATATTAAAATGTACACTACTTAACAGAAGAATTAGATCGTTTAAAAAAGAGGTCTCATTTATGTATTTATCTAGACACATCCACCATTACATGTCTATTGTGCTATGCATTACTTTGTTCCAGTTTAGAGAGCTACTTTGGGGCGGGCACATACAACAGCAGGCACACAGGCTTCAGCTCTTTAAACTGAAGCCTTCTTTTGAAATTTCCCTTCATTTAAAAGCAGTTTTCCATGAGACATAGAGGTTAGAAGAACATGATTAGGAATTGCAGAGATTGTCCCTCATATGTCTTGCTTAAAGCCAGTAGTCGGGATCTAAAGGAGAGAGTTGTATGTGCAGGAGAGTGTCACACATATTCCAGAATGTTGCTTGATGTTTTTGCCAAGTAATTCCCATGGCCAAAGATGTCTCATCTTTTATATTGCAAGAGGTTTATGCCAGGTAGGAGGAAAATATTTCCCTTCCAGCTGCATATTTCAGGTGGAAGTTGTATGCATGTGAAAGTTTTCAACCCACCTGGGTGACAAGTTCTCAGGTGTTTGGTTTGTTGTGGCTCAGACCCCACTTCTATTGTGTATACAGTCATTTGGGCAGGTTCCTTGTCCTTTGTAACTAGCCTCATCTCCAAAAGCAGCCATTTTCTGGTGGTGCCTATGACAGTTTCTCAAATTTCCAAATGCACCCACAATTCCAGAAACATTGCCTATCCCTAGGCTGGACAGATTCTATGACTAGTGGCAACTTATTGTATTGCTATCAAGGCTCTGTGAGGCTAAACCTGCATGAAAGGTTGTGCCATGTTTGAATGGGATGCCTGTGAAAGTGACACCATTGCTGATGGGATCTGTCAAGGAGCAGAAATTCTTTCAAAAGCTGTGTCTGATGGATAACATAAGTTTAATGCAACTATGCAAATTTACTCATGAGCAGTCAAATAGACTAAAATGCTCCACCTGGGCTGTTTGAGTGTCTCTCCTGTCCTATGCCAACCCAGCGTGTGCACTTTCTAGAGGCATCTGGTTGGCCATTGTGGGAAATGGGATGCTGGACTAGCTGAACCTTTGGTCCATCCCAGGACAACTCTTAAGTGCCACAAACAGAGCCTCAAACACATCATTCCATAGACCAATTTTGACGCTTATTTATAGCACAATCCCATGTAAATCCAATTTACAGCCTAATTACAAATACATTTCTATGACATTATTTCACCATAATTGTATCATTTACTGCTATAACATTCCACTTCTCTTTCACCAAGCCTAACCTCTATAACTTTTGCATTTAGTGGCTTAGTGGTCAAGACTTGGAGAAAAACAAGGAGCTTCTTCTCTAGTGTCAAATTTCCACTTGCAGGTTAATCGAGAAGAAACAGAGCTATGTACTGGACTTATGTGGACACATGAAACTGCCTTATACTGAGTCAGGTCACTGGTCTGTTTAGCCTAGTACTGTCTGCTCTGACTAGCAGCAGCTTTGCAGGGCTTCAAGGAGGGTTTTTTTTCCCATCACCTATTTCCTGGCTGTTTCACGGGAGATGAAGGGGATTGAACCTGTGGCCTTCTACACATAAAGCATGTGCTCTACGGCTGAACTGCGGCTCTTCCCCTACTGTTGAAGCAGCAGAAGCAGGGGCATTATAGCGCATCAGCCTGACGCACGCTTTGCTGTGTTCTCAGAGAAGAAAACTCAGAATAGGTGTGGAGGAGTGTGTGTGTGTGTGTGTGTGAGAGAGAGAGAGAGAGAGAGAAAGCGCAAGAGAGAGAGCACAAGAGAGAGAGCGCAAGAGAGAGAGCGCACTGTCATGGTAAATGGTCAGGTAAGAATCTTTCCCCTTTGCCTTTTTCTGGTACTTGCCAGGAGAAGATAAAAAGCAACTGGCATACCATGTACATATTAATGTGTTTGATACGTTTAATTAGCAAACACATTTGCATAATGTGAAAAGGAGGTTGCCTGGATTTGGGGAACTGGGATATGATAACCTTATTTGGGAAACGTTTATTTTGGATTTTACTTATGTTTGCATGATATGCTAATCATTTGAACCTTTTCCATTTCCTACATTTCATGCTTAGGGTTGTATTTAAAGTGGTATACCAGATGGTTTTACAGAATAAAAAGGGCCAGCCTCTTTTTCTTTTCTTTTTTCTTCTGGAAGTTCACAGGTAACAGATAAATTTGTGAAGGCAATTTCTAAAGCCTTAGAAAACAAGGCTCTTTTATTTGCATAGCCAATCCCTCAAAATAGCATATGCATAATTTTATCATCACTGTGTGCCATCTGGAGTGTACTGGCTGAACTACAGTTTCAAAATGAGGTGGAAGGGATAATTTCATTTCATGCCCTTCAAGCAAGAAGGAAGTTACTCAAACTGATATTAAGCTTATTTGAAGAGAGGACAATCATCTTGAAAAATGCAGCCATTATTCTGTACAGACCAAGAAAGGGGAAAAAAGATTTCTAAGATTTCAGTGTTATCTATTTTTAAAGAGATTATTTACTTAAGTAAACAGTAATCTAATTTAAACAGATATTTTTTAAAAAATATATAAAGTAAATTCTGGGAAATATGAGCTACTACCATACAGAATATTATTGACAAGGGTCCGTTTTGCTATTCTTCACAGGACTTCAGAATTCAGAAGTGGAGGAACAATAATAAAGAGATGCACTTAGACTTCAGTCCATGGAGTGCCTTCTATCAGCTTCAGTTACTAAGCCACCTACAACCCTAACTGGACAGGGATAACTTGGCTTCCATAGTCTATGCTCTAGTAATCTCCAGGTTAGATGACTGCAATGCACTCTGGAGAGATACCATAAGCATGCACTAGACTTGTTGCACTAGTAAGGTGGCCATGTGTCCTACTTTACAGAGCACAGTCTCTGTTTGAAAAGCTGGCAGAGTACAGACCTCAACTTGAAGGCATCCTCTATTTGAAGGGCTGCCCAGTTCAAGTCTGGGACCGAAGCTACACCTTCGTTAATAACGTTTTTGA
This sequence comes from Heloderma suspectum, assembly GCF_057233095.1. NCBI lineage: Eukaryota > Metazoa > Chordata > Lepidosauria > Squamata > Helodermatidae > Heloderma > Heloderma suspectum. The sequence goes on along the minus strand of NC_139460.1, from coordinate 70,293,003 downwards.
ATACTGCACTGTACCACTCAATCCCTTTATGGATTTTAATGTTATGGCACACACGGCCTGTTCTGTAATATTGCAGTTTCTGTGTTGTACCAATATTTAAAGGCACACCGCAGTAGAGTTAGTAACCAAAACGCAACCTTTGGGCTTCTGAGAGCACCGCTATTGGTTGCTCCTGTACTGGGAACGTAGACAAGGCACCACCCCCTTTTTTTTCTCATTTCACTTTTCTGCGCATGTGCGCTCTTTAGAACCCAGGTGAAAAGGCAGGAGCAAGAGGAGGCGTGGAGCACCCCTTCCACTGGCTGCTGAGCAGTAGGCTCAAAAATGGCGAGGGCCAGGCGACTAACCGCCGGAGAAACAACCCACCAAAAAAGGAAAAAATCATGCCCACTCCGCTGCTATTGGATATGCACTGAAACGCAAGGGGGGGAGGGAAACACAGGGAATGACAACCCACATCAAGAAAACCCACATTAAGGCATATATGACGAGGTCAAAAGGAAACAAATGAAATTATAACAGTGGTTCAGTAACGGATCTCAACTTATTCGTAATGGTATAAAAGGAAATAATGTGCCCTAAGGAGTGATGACAACTGCTTTACAACGATATATTTATGCTTGTGTAGCTTCTGCCTGGTTTAAAGATAAAGAGCCATATCAAGAAGGCTGAGCAGGGGACAGGAGTACTGGGAACCTGGAGAGTGGACTGAGCAGGCATACAGGCCGTGGTCTTCTACACTGTGGTGAAACATATTGTATGTCTATATAAACAACAGTAATTATTTCTAGTTTGCCTCTACACCTATGCATTAGAATACACAATCTTATGCAAATTACTGTCTTCTTTTGCCTTCTTTTTTGGTGATGCCTAAGTGACAACCCTATGCAGTAGATTTGCAAGAAGGATGGGCAAAACCATGCTAGTTTTATAGTTTTTGAAACAAGAAATAAAAATAAAAATACTTTGTTAAAAAAAAGAAGTGAGAGGTTTTCAACAGGTTTTTACTGTTTTGTATCATGGCTTCCTCCTAGGTTTAAGCAGAATTATAACAAATTTTGGGGAAGGTGTGATTTAACCATAACTAAACAGAGGCTATGAGCAAGGCCTGGTGCAGTGCTAAAATACCATGTAGCAGTTGTCCCCAATGTGGTAAATTCTTAGCATGTAGCAGCTTCTCCTGCTCAGTGGAATTTTTCTCCTCATCACCACAGCTTTTTTCAGAGATCTGTGGTAGTACTATGGAGACACAAGCCCACCTGCCCTGCCCACTGAGCCATTGCACGTAAGGAGGCAGCTGCACTTGTTTCATGAGTGCAATCCAGTGCATGTTGCAGCAATTAGAATATATTATTGGGGCAGCTGGATTAAGTTGTAGCTTCTTATGATGACTTCTCAGTGTGATCTAGTACCAAAGTTCATTAAGAGCTTAGGATACTTCTCCTATAAGGGAAGTCATATGGGATAGGGATGCTAGGGTAATCTGGTCCATTCAGTTATAGTTTACTGTATAGCTCATTGTCTTGAGCTCTTTTTATATCTGACTCTACCCCATATAATTCCCATCATTAACAACAACAAAAATCAGCAGCTGGATGACAACATTCTCATGCCAGTTCATCAGAAGGGGGAAATGGTAGCTGAGTGCAGAAACCCTTGCAGAAATGGAATGAAGGCTTAAGAATAATTAAGGGCACAATCCTATGGGGATAAGTGGCCACCTCCAAACTCGGAGGTGACCACTTATCCAATGCAGGGCAGGCGGATCGCAGAGGGGATCTTCTTCTCTGCGCTCCTGCTGCCCTGCATTTGCAGCTAGATGGCCAATTTTGGCTGTCTAGCTGCCGGACTTCAGACCAGGGGAGGGGGAGGCCAGGCAATGCACAGGAAGCATTGTACAAGCCCTTCTGAGGTCCCCGTCCCTGGGAACACCCCCTTTTGCCCTGCTCCATGCTGCACTTCCAAGTGTGGAGCCTGGGGACGATCCATGCCACCTATGAGGCAGCAGGGGTGGGGCAGTGTGGGGCGGGGGTTTTCTGGGAACCGATCTCAAAGCACAGGCTCTGAAGTCACTTCCCCCAAACTGAATAGCCCTATGGCCATCTAGCCTAGCAGCCATAGGATTGCGCCCTAAGGAATGTGCATTGGGCATCATTTGAAAGCAATTGAATAGAAAACTAGGGGTGTATGAACCCCACCTACCCGTGTCCGTTGGGGGGTCCATGGGCGGGTGAGGCAATCCGTTCCTCCCCCCTGGAATCCTCCCCGGCCGGCTCCGCTCCATGGTGAGTCCGCAGAGCGGCCGGCCAGGTCCGTCCACTGCCAGACTTCTGGATTGCAGACGCAAATGGTGTCTGGTGTAACAGATGCCATTTGTGTCCCTGCTCTTTGCTGTGATAGGCTAAGTAAAGATTTACATAGCCTATCACGGCAAAGAGCAGGGGTACAAATGGCATCCGCTACACTGGACGCCATTTGTGTCTGCAATCCAGCAGTCCGGAAGTGGACAGACCTGGCCAGTGGCTCCACGGACTCGCCGCGAAGTGGAGCCGGCTGGGGAGGATTCCAGGGGGAAGGAACAGATCTCCGAGGGGGGGGGGCAGATTCTAAGAATCCAGCTTCATTGGAGTTCGTGGTGGAATTCTCCACCATCCCTGTAGAAAACCAGCCTCTGCATCTGAATACTCATCCCACTGAAACAATTGAGTAGCTAGATGGCATTCTTATGCCCACAGTTTCTATACAGCAGGGATAGCTGAAGCACTCTACGGAGTTTTTGTGGACCTCTGTGACAAAGTATTAAAAAGTGGAACAGGAATAAACAGGCAGGTTTTGCATGGCCCTGGTCTGGGGCTTTATTGTTTAGGGGGCAGGGAGAATAAGATTAAGGAGCCACATAGAGCAGTTTACAAAAGTATGAATAATGTGGAGAGAGAAAAGTTTTCCTCTCTTTTATAATACCAGAAATTACAGCCACCCAATGAAATTGATTGACTGTGGAGCCAAAACAGTCAAAAGAAAGTATTTCCTCACTCAATGCACAATTCACTTCTAGAATTCACTACACAACATGTGGTGATGATTATTAGCACATATCACTTTTAAAAGGAATTATAGTGCAACCAGTTGGTTATCCATGAACACAATTTGTGGAAAAACATCAAATCGAATGAAAGGTTTAACTTAACTAACTGAGTTTATTGAAACATTCAAAGTGTTACATCATTTATCTTTCCAAAATTCCCTTAAATACAATGTTCCTGGTGCAAACTCCATGGCGACCACTTGTATTGGCCCGAGGTGTGTAGCCAAGTCATTTGTAGTGTTAGAGAGGCCTAGAGATCCATAATGCTTGCTTAAGTTCATTATTGCTGCAATTCCCTTGCTGGTGAGCCTCTGAGCATGTGAAGATGAGTAAAAGGCTGATAACAACCCCAGCACATTCCATACTAATGAGTAGAGTATCTAATCAAGATGTTCCTGGGAAGCAAAGTTTGTTTATCCTAGGTAGTTGTGCTGGAGAACCAAACACTTGCTTGCAGGGAATGAACGCTAGGGGTGCTTGCTAGTTTAAGCTGCTTTATTGCTAACGTATATTGTATAAAACCTATTCTACCTGGTAGTTCTTGGTTCAGATAAGCTATCTGATCCAACCATTGGGTACGCCTGTGTGCTGTAAGTTACTCAGTAAACTATCTCCTTGTAAGTAAACCTGGGTCTGATTTATCACTATCTTGGCACCTCTAAATTGAAAGGTTTTTGCCCTCGCCCAGGGCAAAACACCACTGTAACTAGGGATGTCACAAGTGTCCAACTTAGTCCGGGAGGCCAGTGGAATCCCCAGCACCAGGGTGCTGCAGGGTGCTGACGGACCCAGCTGGCAAGCGCCCTGGAACTCAGCGAGTGGCTGGAAACAGCCCTGACTCATCTCCGTGCAGGCCCCAACCACTCTCGCTATCACCTCCTTGCAAGGATAGGATGAGATGACAAGAGCGGCTGGGGCATGTGTGGCCCTGAGGCCTCCTCCTGCCCTGTCAGCTGTCAAGGAAGCTTCTTTGACAGCCAACCAGGCAGGATGGGTCCTCAGCTAGTGCCCCGGCTGCTAGCCATCTCCTGCTTGTGAGGAGATGGCTAATGGCTGGGGTGTGCGTGCCGACCCTGGTAGTCAAGCTGTTATGCACACAAGGGCTTGACTGCCAGACTCCTCGGCGGGGCAGCTGGGGGCTGTGTAGGCCATAAAAGCAAGATTACAAGTGTAAACACCTGTAATCTTGCATATATGGGCTGTTCACAGACCCATTTTGCATATATAGAAATATGCGCATTTTCGAGATCGTCTTAAATGACGATCATCAAAATGTTTTCACATATATACATGAAAGTGGGGCTTGAATGGCCCATATAAGCAAGAGTACAGGCATAAATGTCTGCAATCTTGTGTATATGGGCTATTCATAGCCCCCTTTTGCATTTATATAGATATGCTCATTTTCACGATCAACATCAAAGGCGATTGCAAAAATGCGCATATTTTGTGAGCATGGCACTTGTGGCGCTCTCTAACTGCTCCCGGGTGAGTGTGCATGGTTCAGTGAGTGTAGTGGGGGTGAGCATGGGTCTGGGGTGTGTGTAAGTGGGGGTAGGGCCCAGGCGGGCGCCCAGCGAAACCAGGGGGGGGCATCCATCCATCCCTAACTGTAATGTCCTTGTTCTGGTCCATCGACAACTTGAATCTTGAGGTTTGCCAATGAGCACACATGACATGGCAACATGGATCCCTTCATGATTTGTCTATATGCCGTATGTTACTGGCATTTCATTGTACTTTGGTCTAAACCTGTGTTTATAAAGGTGTACAGAGACTTTTAAATGTTATTTTGTTAAATTTAACAGCTAGGGACTTCCTTTCTGAGCAATAACTAAACTTTAACTGGGTTACTTTTAACTGCGGGTGACTCTTAATCACTTCATGATTTGTTTATAGGCTGTATGTTACTGGCATATCATTGGAGTTTGGTCTGCACCTGTGTTTATAAAAGTGCATAGGGACTTGTTTTGTGTTCATATTTTGCTCCAATATGCAATTAATTATGTTTGTTTCATTATACTTGACATTTTTGACATTAAAAATAAAACACAATACATTGTCATAGAAGATAGCCTAATTCTTAAAAGAAGCAGCAGCAGCTTTATGGACATAAATAAAGACCTGCTGGCTCATGACAGCCAGAGTGGAAAAAATGGCGGAGGTGCACAGACTTGCCTAGTCTTGTCCTCTGTGGGTCTTTGGTTTTCTTTAGTCTAACCACCACCCCTATGGTTCCAGTGGGGATTACAAGATGGGTTGCTGATCCTGGGGCCTCTCAGGAAGCGAAGCAGCTTTAGATCTAAAGCATCCAAGGCTATCTCCATCCCATCTCAACCCATTCCCATAATTCCCATTTTCTGGGCCGACTACTGGTGGGAACATCATGGTGGTACCTGCGGTCTTTTGGGTGGATGCCCCTGTTCCTGGCAGACCTCCTCTCTGCTGGTGGCAAAGAGGCACCTGCCCCATCCAAACCCCTCAGACAGCTTTCTGAGGTAGACTGGACTGTTCTTCCCAACATGTTCATGAAGGGTATGTCTATCAGCAGCTAATAATTAGGGCTGTGCACTGCTTTAGCCCAAGGCCCAAAGCCCAAGTTGAAGTGGGCTGCTTTGGGTCACTTTGAGCCCCTTCCATGGCAAAGCGGAGGGGGCATGAAGTGACCTGGAGCAGGTGGGGGTCTCTAAAGTGCCTCGGTATGCTTCGGAGCTTCGGCACACCTAGCCCAGCCATGCTGGAGCCTCCAGATCCTTATCTGAGAGCCCCCTATCACCACCGCTGCTGCCACCTCCACTGCTGCCTCTGTGGCCGCCGCCTCCATCATCGCCACCAGCTCCATCGCTGCCACTGCCACCTCTGCTGCCACCAGTTCCTGAGGCCTGGACATGTGCCGGCTCTTATTGCAGGGAGTCACCATTTTTAAAATGGAAGTTCCAGGAAGTTGGCATTTTAAAAATGGCAACTCCCTACAATAAGAGCTGGTGCACGTCCAGGCCTGAGGAGCTGGCGGCAGTGATGGAGGAGGTGGAGGCAGTGGCAAGGTAAGGAGCTCGGCATTTGCATGGGGGAGTCAGGGGGGCTGAAGCGGGATTCAGCCATCCGAATCCCACTTCGTGTTCAGGACCGAGTTGGGTCAGGGGGCCCCCAAATCAGCCTGAGCCAAACTGGGCCCACCTCTGAAACCAAGAAGTGGCTTCCAAGTTGGATTGGGGGGGTCCCTGCACAGCCCTACTAATCACCAATGCTAGCTAAATGGAACCTCCATGTTTCTAAGCAGCACAGCTAGGGAGGGCTGTGGGCATCCTGGAGGGATCTGGCTTGCTAGTCTTGGACCCAGAATGTTGAACTAAATGGACTTTGGTCTGCTCAAGCCTAGCCATTCTAGTATTCTTATGTAATTTATGCCAAAAGTAATATATACCATCATGCATGTGTTGTATGCAATTATTTCAAACCAGAGTTCTGCCAAAGATTCAGCAAAGGATAATTTTAAAAACATCATAATTTTTTAAAAATTCCATTCTTGCTGAAATATTTTGACAAATTATTATTCCCATATGTAATTCATTCATGTCTCTGTGTGTTCCTTAGAATAAGAAGGAAAACATCATTATTTTTGAAGATACAAGCTGCTTTCATTAATGTGCTTCACAGTATGATCAGCAAACTCTAAGAACAATAAAAATATGTTTTCTGTTGTTATCTTTATTTTAAAGCACATTTTATGCCAGCAACTTTGTCCTTGAAAATCACATGCTGCTAGAGAATTTGTATATTCTGTGTTACAGAAAATACAGAGATAGAATTAGACATGTGTAGAGTATATAAAACACACACACACTCTCACACACACCTCACATGGTCAACCTTTGTTTTTTGCTATACTGCAGGTATTTCTGTATTACAGCCTTCTTCAATCTGGTTCCCTCCACATCTTTTGGACTACAACTCCAAAACATTGACCATGCCAGCTGGGGCGGATGGGAGTTTAGTCTGACACATCTGGAGGGCCCCAGTTTGGGGGCACTGATGTACTGTATGCCCATTATACTCTAAAGATGGCCTTGTGTAGATAGTCAAAAGGAATGTTGTGACAAACATTTCTCCCACATTTTTTTCAACCATTCTCATTCAATTTGATAGAAGAGAATTTGGTTTCAAAAAGAAATTCAGTGGTGAAGAAATTTCAGAGAAATTCTCATGGGTTGGGTTGGGTTTTCTTGGGCTTACCTTACTTAAAAGTGAGCATACGGGTCCTGGTTTTTTACTGTACAATCATCTCTCTGGCAGCCTGTAACCTCCTCAGCTTCCCACACTTCAGTTAAAGCCCAGTGGAAGGTGTCATGAGGTAATTCCTCCCACAGGGTTGTTGTTGTTTTTCAGATCAGGGAGTGCAGGCAGCCTGGGAGGCTAGTTGTGATTAGGATTTGCTCAGAAACACCACAAAATAAAACTATTAAACACCCTGGGAATGAGGCAGAACAATGGATGTCTCTTTCATGGGGAAGAAAATATTCAGGAAATTGGAGGACAGATTTTGCCAAAGCACTAACTCCACCTCGTCCTTTGATCTAGACACAACACGTCCTCCACACACACACCAGCATTGTGATGGATGCAAAATGGGGGCCAGCCTGCCAACACAGTTGATGTTGCTGCATCATAAAAATCCCAAAAGCCCTTACCAAAAAAAGAAAGAAGCTGTGCTACAATCCCTGCTAATCGGGCACCCTGCCTGGGAGAAACTGTTGAGAATGTCTCCTCCCACTTGAGAAATGTGGTGAAATTGTCTCCTAAATTTCTCTGCCCATAAATAAGGCAGAGAATTTCAAGAGGCCATTTGCACACAGCTTTTGTCAAAAGAGACATGGAAGAAAAGTCTGCTCCCACAGTGGTTGCTACTCACAACAATGGCTGTATGCAACCTCTAGTTGCAAAGTCAGTGTGCCTCTCAGTACCACTTGCAGGGGCCAACAATGAGAGAAGGCTACTGCCCTCATGTCCTGCTTGTGGGTTTTCTATAGGCATTTGGTTGGCCATTGTAGAAAACAGGATGCTAGCCTAAGATGGACTAATGGGACCAATCCAACAGGTGGTTCTTATGTGCTTATACGAGCCACATTTCTGTTCTGTTCGATGAAAGAATCAGAACAGATTTGGGGCTGTACTATAACTTGATGATCAATAGAGCAGCTGATTTCAAGACTGCTGTTCTGATCATGCATGCATACACTATGCTACACACACACATACACACACACACACACACACAGTTTTCTCCCTTTCCCACAGCTACACTTTATAGGAAAAAGTTTGAAGCTCTTTGCAAGTTTCTTGAATAGCTTGCTGGACAGCAAAAGATTCCTACTTCTAGAAGGAGGTGAGCAGGAGTCTTGTTGCACATTCAGAACTTCTCTGAAAGATTTTGGATCAAGCGCCAGGATTTTACAAGTTACTAGTGGCATATAGTACTACAACTAATATTTACATGCTGGCTGGGGAATGCTGGGAATTCTAGGACTTTTTCTGTCTAAACCTGCATAGGATTGTGCTTTAAATGGCTTAGGACCACTTGAAAGACCATCTCCTCCTGTATAAGTCTGCCCAAAATTTGCAGTTGTCATCTGAGACTTGATTGCATCTCCCACCTCCTAGAGAGGAGAGGTTGGTGGGCAGTTGTAACAGGGTCTTTTGTGTAGCAGCACCCTAGCTGTGGCACTTCCTCCCCAGGGAGTTTAGACTAGCCTTCTCCTTAATGTCACTTAGATGGCTGGTGAAGATGATATTGTCCACTGAGCTTTTGAAAAGTTAATGCCTCTTTCTAGTTTTATCATTAATACCTGGTTTTAAAATATATTTTAGGGTGGGGTGTTGTTGTTGTTTTGCATTTGTATGTATTTTAAACTTCATAATCTTATTCTACACCACCTCAAGTGCTCAGTGAGTGGAGGGGCAATAAAAATATTCTAAATAAATAAATGATATAGTACTAATATTTGGAAGAAACCATCTTCATTATGGGGGAAAATGTGATCAAAGATAACATTTTAAGAATCCATAGTGAATGTTAATATTCCTTGTTAAAAATATTGAAAAGCCATCTCTGATAATGTTGCAGAAAAATTAAGAAAATCCTTAGAATACGTGATGTCATGCCTAGCCAGTTGTTGTTTATTCATTCAGTCGCTTCTGACTCTTTGTGACTTCATAGACCAGCTCATGCCAGAGCTTCCTGTTGGCCATCACCACCCCCAGCTCCCCCAAGTTCGAGTCCATCACTTCCAGAATATCATCCATCCATCTTGCCCTTGGTCGGCCCCTCTTCCTTTGGCCTTCCACTTTCCCTAGCATCAGCATCTTCTCCAGGGTATCCTGTCTTCTCATTATGTGGCCAAAGTACTTCATTTTTGCCTTTAAGATCCTTTCCTGAAGTGAACAGTCTGGCTTGATTTCCTGGAGTATGGACTGGTTTGATCTTCTTGCAGTCCAAGGCACTCTCAGAATTTTCCTCCAGCACCACAGTTCCAAAGCATCAATCTTCCTTTGCTCAGCCTTCCTTATGGTCCAGCTCTCGCAGCCATAGGTTACTACAGGGAATACCATTGCTTGAACTATGCGGACTTTTGTTGTCAGTGTGATGTCTCTGCTCTTAACTTTTTTATCAAGATTTGCCATTGCTCTCCTCCCAAGAAGTAAATGTCTTCTGATTTCCTGGCTGCAGTCAGCGTCTGCAGTAATCTTTGTGCCTAGAAGGACAAAGTCTGTCACTGCCTCCACGTTTTCTCCCTCTGTTTGCCAGTTGTCAATCAAGCTGGTTGCCATAATCTTGGTTTTTTTAGTTTTAACTGCAACCCAGCTTTTGCACTTTCTTCTTTCACCTTCATCATGAGGTTCCTCATCTCCTCCTCGCTTTCAGCCATCAAAGTGGTATCATCTGCATATCAGAGATTGTTAATGTTTCTTCCAGCAATTTTAACTCCAGCCTTGGACATCAGTAAAATAATAATATTTTTTTAAAAACCTTGTCAAGAACTGATTTCTAAGGCAAACAAGTATACTGATTAAAAATACATAAACAATTATTTCTGATGTGTTACATTCCTAGAGAACAGGCTAATTTCCCATAAGGTCATGTACTGTTTTCAGAAGAGGCAATGATCAAATGGATGTCAGAAAAAACATGATTCTGTGAAGGGAACTATGCATTAAACTGTAGCTTTTGCAGCTCAAACTTGTGTGCTATTAGTTCCCAGAATTTCTGCAGTCTTTGACGTTGAACTACAAAGGTTTTAGCTACTACTAAATGATGGGGGTAGAGGAGAAACATTGTGGACAATAGGCTAATCTATATTGAGAATATTCTACCAAGGGCTTTGTCAGTGGTTTACATCTAGACAGCCTTTTACAAAACACCTCAAAATGCTTATAACACTCCAAGTATAGGATTATTGGGTTGGATTCAGAGATGCTCTATGGCTAGATCTACACTACTGCTTTATAGCAGTACTGAAGTGCACTGATAACCATTGACACATTACACATTCTATATACTGCTGTCATAGTGTTATTTCCTGGTTTTTATTCCACATTATCCAAAATACTGCAATCAATGTGTCCTCCAAGGTATAAATGCGCAAGAAGGATATAGCATTACTATGACGGGATCGTAATGACATGACGCAGGATGTAGGTCTGGCCACTGTGTTTCCAACTTAGTTCAAGATCCTTGTGCAGGAAAACAGAACTGAAATCCAGCAGCATGCCTCTTTCCCAAAGTCTTCTACAACTTCTCAAGAGATATGCCCTACATTTGTGTTGTGAGAAGACTTCTGCTAGCTCTTGTGCAAAAGTGTGTGGAATTTAAGAATTTATTCTGATTGTGTATCTCTAGTTCCAACCGATTGCGTATATGATCATACTGTGTGCCAGGAAACACAGACCTAAGGACAAAGGAAAGTCAAGGGAGAGCTTAAGGATAGAGCAATCAGAACCAAAACACATCATGTTGCTAGTTCAAAAATATATTCACAAACAGGACTGTGATAAATTAAACTGTGCTGGTTCATTGCCAAACACAGCATGTTAGGAATGGTATAAGAACCATAACATTACACAAAAGGAGCACTGAATTTGGGGGCAGTTTACTTGTGAAGAGTTAATAAACTGTTAAATTCCTTGCTAACATTCTGACCTATACTTGAGAAGTATTTTTAAAAGATGTCATAAAAGAAATGCCATAAAATCCATAATGCCACAGAAAACCTAAATCCACCGTCTGTCTCCTTAGCACTTTTATAGGCGTTAAGGACGAAGAAGAAAATCATAGGGATTGGCCTGTGATACAGAAGTCAAATGAATGGAAAACTCCCTCAACCATGGCTTTCATTCTGAAATGGGACTGGTATCTTGTTCAACCATGAAGTACCATGGGGATTATCGCTTTGAAGACTGTAGATTTTTCCCCCCAAGGTTCCATTCTCTAATGGAGTTTGTCATAATTACTTTTCTTGCAAACCGTAGGAACATGTTAGCTATCTATGGTAAGATGCAATTGCAGGTGAGAGGGGGAAAATAAAGAGATGCCAAGACACAAATGTTTCATATTAAATTTGGGCCACATTTACTGAAAATCTGCAAAGGGGAAATACCGGGATGGGCCACTAAACTATGCCAGCAACTAGCTAGGCAAAACACTCTCAGCCTAATGAGTGGCGTCTATGAGATCGCCACTGCCAGGTCTACTCCCTTTTGCGGAAGGGAGGCCTTCCCCTGTCACCCTCTCCCATGCTGCAAAACACCAGGTGAGTGAGGTGATTACAAGCCAAAAATTCCTACTCAGCCCCCCAAAAGGCGACCAGCAGAACCCACACTGCATATAGGGAGGGGGAAAGGGAAGAGGTGGGAAGGAGGGGCCTGGAGAGCTAAAACACTTCTCAGGTCCCTCCCCCAGCTGGTCACACCACGCTGGAACTGCCAATGGTGATAGCGCATGTCTCTTCCTCCTCGCCCCCTGCAACGGGGGGCCCTTGGACAGGCAAGCCGGACTTGGGGTAAGGCATTTCTGAGATTGCTTTTGTTTGAATTCAAAGAATGGTTTTTGATTTCCTTAAAATATATAATGCAGGGTATATATTACAAAAGTGTCCTGAAAGTGGGTGAAATCGCAAGTTTAATAATTCACTTATAAAAGCCTTTGTTTTATTTACTTAGGCCCTAATCCTATACACACTTACCTGGGAGTAAGTCCTATTGAACTCAGTGGGGTTCTGAGTACATATGTATAGGATTGTATTGACACTTACATACAAAAGAATTTGTAAGTGTATTCTTCACTCTTAATAGTTGTTCTCAAGCTAATTTCCCCACCTTGTTGTGATACGGTGCAAGGTGAGGAAATCAGCTACTTCATATGGAGGAAATTAGCTGTCTGTACACCATATCTCTTTCGTTTCCATGTTCATTGTGACACGTGTACACATGTGAGTACACATGCAAGTACATACAGTTACAGAATCTATAGTTAAAATATAGACTTCCAGGGACATCTATACCTGTCCAACAATTCCTGAATGCAAGTGGGCTATAATGTTGACTGCTTAATCAAATGACTGCTTAATATGACTGCTTAATCAAATAATTTGCTCAATCAGATAATTGTGAGATAGTGAAAGAAATCTGTAGTAAATTAGATGTATAGATGGTGATTGTTGATTTAAAATACTGCCTAACACACTGGAATTCTATTTATCATGCCATGCAATTCTCTGGTGTGTGTCCAAAATATATTACATAGGCGCCACTGATTTGACTATAAATATATGATTAGAGGTAGTCCATATGCATATGCTAACACTCAATGAAGTCATGCAAGAATCACGTTTTGAAAGATGAAGTTGCTAATTTTACCCTTAAAATAACGGAAGGGTGTTTTTTTTATGTAACTCCCTTTCCCACTATCCCCATTAATATAATATGCTAGAATTTATTATAATAGAAGCCTTACAGGCAAGGTGGAAAGGTGTGTGCCTCCAGAGAACTGAGTTTTATTTAAAGAAGGGGCTCGTACCAAAATCATGGAGCAATAATTGGGATCTGCCTCTGATGGCTTCAAAATCAGACAGTAGGAGCCATGATCCGGCTGCACTCTTACATTTCTCCTCTTAACTGGCACCAACTATGTTTGGTTATTAGACTATAAAGTTGAGAGAATAATAATGAGACTTTAAGAAAGCTATGGAGTGCTCAGAAAGATAGAAGCTTATGTCTGATGAGGTAGGAAGGACTGAGGAGGGAAGTAAGATGGTAAAGCCGTCAGTATGACTCTCAATATTCTCAGTGTTTGCATATAAGCATAGTTAATATTTCAAAAGTGTCATAAATTGAGATTGTTTCCTCTCCTGATTTCAGAAATTGTATGTCACCTGTTATTTGCATATGTACAGTCATATACAGTCTTCACAGTTGTTTCTATATTTAAAAATCTAGAGTACGCACTGAAATTCTTCCCCCACCCACTCCAGAAAAGAAAGGTAAAGACTAACTTAAAGACTAATTTTTTATGGAGAGGTGTATGTTTTTGCATAATCATTTTTATTTTTTTATGACTCAGCTTCAAAAATCCTAAGCATGAGAATGTTTGCCTGCATCCCTTTGTTGTCAACATTAGTCTGGACTGCATAGTGTTCCATTTGATCTTACAAAAATACCTAGGTATCCATATCCAAGAAACAAAAAAGCATAGTTCCATTATCAATGCATCTTACAAATCAAACTTTTGGCACACCTTTCCAAGTGACATGACAAAATATTATAATATTGGGTTTAACTCTTATTCTCTTTTTTATTACTTTAAGGGGGGATTTCACAGCTGAACCACAGTTTAGGAAGGAACCAGTTTAAATATACTCTTTATACAGTTTGATTATGAACATTGCATTTCAAAGCTAGTTCACAGCCATAACCAAGGTATATGCAAGTGTCTTAGGGTACAATCTTAACTAGATAGGTGGCTGCCTCTGAACTCGGAGGTGACCGCCTATCCTAAGCAAGGCAGGAGAGGCACAGGGGGGATTGTTACCTCTTTTTCTCTCCTGCCTTGCTATTTTTCACTAGACAGCCGTTTTCGGCTGTCTAGTAGTAGGGGGGCCGACCGGGAGAGGAAGCTGCCATACAACACATTGGATGTGTCATATGTGCAGCTCCCCTCTCCCTGCCCCCTTTTCAGTTGTTCCATGCTGGTCTTCTGAGTGTGGAGGATGGGGCTTCTCTGCACTGCCTCTGAGGCAGTGGGGACGAGGGGGGAGGTTGGATTTCCGGGAACAGACTTTGGAGTGTGGGTTCCAAGGTCGGTTCCTAGAAAAGAGCATATCCTATGGCCTTCTAGACAGTGTCTAGTGGCCATAGGATTGCTACTTTAAGGACTTCTTTTGGAGTGAGAAGATGAAACGTGTTAACAACAAGAAAATGAGGCCTGTTGACAACTGGGAAAAGTTCAGAAGTTGGACTAGGAAACAGAACATAGTGGGAAGTTTACAGAACAGGGATGAGCAGCAACACAGATGAAAACTTTTGTCTATTCTGTTGTCATTGGCAAAGATCACAAGTCTCAATCTAATGAATGGGTAAGATCCCATCTCACCAGGAATCCCTTTCAGCTAATCACAAGGTTGGCTGTAAAGTATGGGTGCACTGGATTCAGCCGAAGCTCGAGTCAAATCAGGCCCCTTCAGACCATTTCTGGTGCTTGCTGAGGTGAAGCAGGTTTCCCTCCAAGGTGACCAGAACCAAAGCTGGGCCCTGCATAAGGCTTTGTTCTCAATCCAGCTTCCAAAAAGCTGACAGCGTATCTCCAAAAATAGCATCTTTTATGTTCATTTTCTAAATGCTGATGTGGAGGGAAGGAGGAAGTGGGACTGAGTGACTGACAGGTCCACCTTCTAATCATAGGGCTTTTTTTAAACTAGAGGCTCTCCAATAACAGTGCTTTGGGAGAGGGCAAGGATGGAACCATGAGATGGACATTCTTCCAACTCTACCAGGCTTCACTATGAAAAAAGCCTTAAACTGGTTTTCAGTCATCTTAACTCCCTAGCTCCGGCACCTAGTCTTCTGAAACTTTGCAGGTTTCTAACCTGGGGACACCTCTATGAAGTGTGCCATGAATTTAAAACAAAAAGAAAATGAAAACAGGGATGGATAGAAGGTGAACACACTCACACACACTTACTGACTCTGTTCCTCATGAACTGCTGAACCTATTCTTCTGAAACTTTGCAAGTTTCTTACTTAGGGCCTCCTCCTTGCTGGCTATTATTTTCAGAAGAATAGTTCACAAGGCATATTGGAAATACATGCATCTTCTTTGGGATTTGCTCAAAATGTAAATGCTGTCCTTGTACAAAAAATCCCTATGCATATTCATCTGAAACATGACAGGCTTGATTCCCTTAGAAGGGCAACTATCCTTGCAAATGCTATCCAATTCTGCCACAATAAAAAAGTTATTGGCAGTTCCTTTAAAAAGAAAATCAGAACATAGAGGTATGTAGCACAAAGACCAATGCACCTATTTTTCCAAAATTTGGCAGGCATAATCCCTTCCTGAGCAGCTACTATGTCTGCAAACCTCATCCACTTCTGACAAGCAAACAGAAATGTTATGGCTGGTTTTTTATTTCCCATGATAGTAAAGAGGCAAAAAGCCTCAGATTTCCGGATCTCAACTTGTGTTCGGTAGTCAAGTCAAAGCAGACAGCTTCCAAATCAGCCCAAGCAGAATTAGCCCATTTTTTCTGAAGGGCTGCATCAAGGTCGGAGTCAAACCTTGTTGTCAGGGCACAGCTCTGCTGCTAAGCCTCGTCAACCTACAGTGGCTTGCAATGGGCAAGTCTAGGATAATGGCTCCATTCCTGTTCCAGCCAGGAGAATTCTGTTCAAAACCCATTTCAGGGACAATTCCTTACACTCTGTGGACAACTGAAAAGATCTGGGTTTTATTTCTAAATGAATACTACGTTCTGCTCCTATAATTTTGATACTACATCAAAATTAACATAATGCATGTCACACTGCATATTCATATACATTGCTACCCCAAAGTAAGCCCTATTGAGTTCATCAGAGCTTATTTCTGACTAGACATGTATAAGATTGCACTGTTAATATTGATTCTCAGTTCCTATAAGGTGATCTGTCTATCCATCCATCCATCCATCCATCCATCCATCCATCTATTTATTTATTTATTTGACATAGGGTATTTTACTCTGCCTTTCAACTTACAAAGCCCTCAGGGTGGCTTACAAAGCAAACATCATATGAACGTGGATCTGTGCTGCAGAAAGGGCCCCCACTCTCTTGTCTTTGCCTCTGAGGCCAATGGAGGGGCCCTCTCTGCCACACTCTCTGATGTAGCCAGATGGAATGGCTGCAGATGGGAAGGGGTATACCCAATTTTCCTTTTTTAGAGTTTGCCTCAGTGGCACCGGCAAAATCCTCAAATGGAGTTTTAAACTTACCAAGTTTCAATTTATTTTGCAGATTCGCCATGAGACCTATGTAAAGGAAAAAATAGGGGGAGACGATCCACTGGCATCAGCTTCTAATATTGCTTTCCATGAAAACCCATCCCTCCACTGCTTTTTGGGAGAAGACTAAATGAAATCCACAGGGGTTCTATGGTGTCAACGGCTGGGAAGGAAACCAATGAAAATAATAATAATGAAAATTAATGGGTAATTGTACTATTCAGACAATCTAATTCTGATATTCAGATAGCAGTTTTGGTTGCTTATGTGATCTCTACATAGGATTCCTTGTAAACAATATTATCAGATGTTTTAAATGAGAATAGTTGATATAATTAAGGTGAATCTACTGGCATATGAAAGATGTTCATCCAGTTCAAGTTATATGAAATCAAAGTTTTAATCATATTAGTGAAGAAATTTAGCAAGTAATATTGCAATCAGGATGAAAATGTGAAATTTGTTGAAACATTATTATCCTATCAAACCACATTCATCTTTGTTTTCTGGAAATCTGCTTTGTCGGAGGACTCACTGAAGTTTTTATCAATCTAAGTGAAATTCGGAGAAGGTTTGCCTATTGGTTTACCTGTCACTGTTACTCTTCCATGTTGTCCTCGTGTCATGTCTAACCCTGTATCTCCGAATATAATCAATCAACCTAGTCATATGAAGGCTGACGCTACAAAGACTCTCCTCTAGATGGCAGCAACATTCTACAACCAGCATAAAGGATATAGAACCAAGAATTCATGCTGTCTTTTCCTCATGTGCGTTTGATGTCTCACCTCATTGGCATGCCCAGCCTTTGGTTGATTACAGAATTATACCAACATCTGGAATATGGCAACTTATTCATATACTAGGCCAAGAAGATGTCCCATCTGATCACCACCTTCAAAGTGCCATCTATAATGAAGCTTAAATAAAATATCCCAGCTGCATCACTTTGTACCCTGATGACTTAATTAATGTGAATGGTGTGTTCAAGGTGATTTTAAAAAAAGCCCACAAAAGAGCTCTCTCTCACAAGCTACACAAATGAATGAGAATTCTGCAGTCCTTGCAGATGCAACTAACAATGGGAATTGTACAAAAAAGAAATTATATACTTGCAAATTATACTCATAGTCTTGCTGACTTCAGTGATTCAGTAGTACTAGGAAGTAACTCTGCAAAATCATTCCAGACAAGTAGAAAGTAGTAAGAATCAAGTGGAAGCTTTCCATATTATTGAAGGAATCTCAAAGAAGAATAGTGACTACAAGACCCACCATATTCTCTAGGCACAGTGAGCTCGAATGACATATGATTGTGCAAACTGCAGAATCACGTGGAATGAACCTGTCAAGCACCATTGGTCTCAAAACCTAGCCCCTGGGGCAATAGGGATTGACTTCCTACCCCCCAATGCAAGGCAACTTATCAGACAAATATATCAGGTAAATGTGATGCAGGAGAGGCGAATCTGGAGAACTTGGAGGTAATCTTGAACAAAACATCCTGGATATAGAACCAACTCTTGTTTTGCCTTCCTATATTTCCAGACATCAGTCTTGCTACACAAATTCACTTGGGGTTGGACTCGATGGTCTTATAGGCCCCTTCCAACCCCACTATTCTATGATTATAGGATTCACATTTACCTAAAGATTTTACCCATCAGGCTCTACTTTTTTGGGTTTGCTTCGTGACCTGATAATTCCTTGTTCCACTAACCACCTGCCATCACTCCTCCCTTTGATAAAATCTTTTTCTATGAATGGGCTACTGGCCCAGACTACAGATTCATAGGGCTGTGCATGGACACACACACCCCAATCTGCTTCGGATGCTACTTCGGATCATCCAAAGCAACCCCATCTGCCTCGGACCGATTCGGACACCTTCCAAGCTGACACGGATCCAAATCCAAAGCGAGATTTGGATATCCGGATCACGTGTTTTGGATGTTTTCCCATTGACTTGCATGGGAAAACACAAATGGTCATACCTTTTTTAGTTTTTATGATACTGGCATGAAATATGGGGACCTCTCCAAGCCCCTGGACAGGAAGCCACCTGCAAAATTTCAGACAGTTTAGCCCAGCAGTTTTTGTGCTAGGTGGAGTTGAAATCTGATGTTTTCCACAGAAACTCTCAAAGCAAACAGCTGTAACTTCTCCCTGTTTCCACACACACAAATGATACCTTGGCCTCTCCCAGACCCCCTCCATGGAGCTGCCACAGAGTGGAGCCGGCCGGGGCCCACCGCAGCCGGAGTTCCAGCCGCTGCTGGGCTGCTGCGGCCGCAAATGGTGGCCGTCGTAGCAGCTGCCATTTGCGTCCTTGCAGTAAGCCATGATAGGCTACGTAAATACTTAGGTAGCCTATCACAGCAAAGAGCAGGGGAGCAAACGGCAGCCACTATGCCATTTGCATCCTTGCAGTAAGCCGTGATAGGCTACGTAAATACTTACGTAGCCTATCATGGCTTACTGCAAAGATGCAAATGGAATAGTGGCTGCCATTTGCACCCCTGCTCTTTGCCATGATAGGCTACGTAAGTATTTACGTAGCCTATCATGGCAAAGAGCAAGGGCGCAAATGATGGCCACTACGACGGCCGCCATTTGCAGCTGCAGCAGCCTGGCAGTGGCCGGGAGACCAGCCTGAGCCACTGCCACTGCCGCATCTGCCGCCGCATCCGCCGCCGCATCCGCTGCCGCTGGAGCTGAAGGATCCGCCACCAGGTACGTTCCGTCTCATGGGGATTCCACGAGGTGGCAGGGTGGGGGAGACTGTTCCGCCATGGAGTCTGTGGCGGAATTCTCTGACATCCCTACCTCCAGGGCATGGCACCTCTGAAAGCCCAGGCAGTTCTGCCCGCTGGCTTGTGTGCTAGGCACTGGTGAAATTTGATTTTTTCCAGGAAAACTCCCAAAGCAAAGAGCTGTAACTTCTCCCTGTTTCCATAGATGTGTGTGAAACCTGGGCCCCTCCCAGCCCCCCTCAAGGGCATCCCACCCACCAGAGTTGAGGCACCTTGGCCAACTGGCTTGTGTGCAAGGTGCAAGTGAAATTTGATTTTTTCCAGGAAAACTCCCAAAGCAAAGAGCTGTAACTTCTTCCCACCTCTGCCCCTGCCAATACCAAGATGCCTCATATTGTGCTGACTTGCTTTGCCACACAGTGGACTGTTCTTGGAATAAGAAGGTAATTCATATAAATACTACATGTCTTGTGCTTTTTCAACACTGCCTTGAAATTTGGGTGTACAGTGTTGGTGGAACTACAACCTAGCATGCACCTGCACACATACATGGACACAGACACGCAAGAGCTAAAGAAAAGCAGAACTTCCTAAGCAAATGACGGGTGTCTTTAATTTATTGTTTTATCTTTCATATCTTTCTTTTATAGAAGGCAGGATAACTTCAAGAAACACAGGGCCTTAGTGCAGGGGATTAGGTAACAGCCAAATCAAACCCTAATTTTTTTTAAAAAGACCTTTCTTTAATTTCTGTTTTGGGAGGATCAACACAGAGAAGACACAGACGGTTCACTTCAGCATGTGGGTGGGGGAACAAATACTACACACATAGGCTGCTATAATATGTCTTTCTTTAAGGATTTAGAAAGAAAGAAAAAACTGAATGCTTGAATATGACTTAAAAGTGGCAAGGGAGGGGGAGGAACATGCCCAGAAGTCAATGTTTGTTTTTGAAATCTTCTATCTTATATATATATATGTGTGTGTGTGTGTGTGTGTGTGTGTGTCAAAAATTGTGTGTGTGTTTGTGTGTTTGTGGCTGGCTGCAGGGCCGTCTGTAACGCAGGGAATAAGGGGGAGCTGCCCTGGGTGTAATCACACTGTAGGGGCCCACTGAGCCTGCCATTTGGGCCTTACAGTTGCTGCCCCTTTTACTTCACATTCTCACTTGCCAGAGTGTATGACAGGAGTCACTGGGTTACATTATTACTTTCTTTATACTTTCCCTTACTAACAAGTACACCCTCTCAATCATGGTACAGGCCAGGTTTCTGATTTCAGCTACCAGTCATCCTATTGGCCATCTTTCATTCTATTGGTCTCTCTCCCATTCACTCTGACTTCCTTCACCTTGGATTGGCTGGCTGCCATTTGTTCCCTCCCCTTTACTCATGGTTTCTTTTCTGACTGTGCAGAGCATTTAGTTTCTCTCCCCTTTTCCTGCAATATCCAGCAAGCAAGCAAGTTAGTGTTAAATATCTTTACCCCTTTCAATGCCAGATGTATCTGTTAGTAGTGTGTGATTAACAGTAATGTGAAATGTAGGGATGTCAGAGAATTCCGCGACGGATCTCGGTGAGGCCGAGTGCCAGTGCATTCGGCCCCCCGAAACCCATCGCGGAACGAAGCCCCCGCCCCCCCAACCCACGAAAGGCACGCGGGACGAAGTGCCTGCCACCCCCACCCCACAAAAGGAGCGCGAAACGGAGCACTTACCTGCTCCCGTCCGCACTGCTGTGCGAATGGCGGCCGTCCTGCATTCACTTCCTCCTTCTTCAGCCGTGATAGGCTATGTAAGTATTTACGTAACCTATCACGGCGGGGGGGGGAAACCCCAGCGTACGCAAATGGCGGCGGCTACCGCCATTTGCATACGCTGGGGTTTTTCCCCTGCCGTGATAGGCTACGTAAATATTTACGTAGCCTATCATGGCTCACTGCAGGAATGCAAATGACGGCGGCTACAATAGCCACCATTTGCATCCCTGCAGGGCTGCCCAGTGGCCGGATGTCCGGCTGTGAGCGGCCGGAGCTGGCCAGCAGCTCCGCAGCTTGGCCGCGGAGCGGAGCCAGCTGGCCAGGATTCCGGGGGGGAGGCACGGAGCGCCTCCCCCCCCAGCGAGGATTCTGGGGGGAGGGATGGAGCATCTCCCCCCACCTGCAGAGCCTGGAGGAGCCGGGTAAGCAGGGTTTCATACACCCCTAGTGAAATGTCCTGCCAGGGCCTGCAGGAGAAGCTGCCACCACCGGGGAAGAGGTGTGCCTGCTGCTGCTGGGCCTGCTGCTGTTGCTGCTGCCGCCGCTGCTGCCACCGCCGCTGCCACCACCAGGCCTTCCCTGTAGTCTTCTGCCTGGCAGACCATCAGTCCCTGAAGGACCAGGCCCCCAGGTACCGAGCCAGCTGTGCTGCTCCACCTGCCCCTCCCTGGAGGGGCTACATAAGCTGGCTGGCTGAGGTGGCCTGGGAGAGCCAGGGCCTGCAGGAGAAGCCACCACCACCACCGGGGAAGAGGCGTGCCTGCTGCCGCCGGGCCTGGTGCTGCTGCTGCTGCTGCTGCTGCCGCCGCCGCCGCCGCCACCGCCGCCGCCGCCACCACCACCACCACCAGGCCTTCCCTGTGGACTCCTGCCTGGCATTATTTTAAAGGGGATTTTAAATTGTTTTGTTCATTTGTTTTTTGTTTTTGTTTTTTTCTGGGGGATTTTGTTGTGTTTTTAGGGGTGGGCAGCCTGCCTGATAGGCGGGAGCGACAGGGCATGTTTCCACCTGATGGAGGCAGTGGGGGGAGTGTTGGGGTCCGGAACATACTGAGTCTGGGCGGCAGGCACTGGCGGAGCGCATGGGGCAGGCCATGCCAGATAAGGGGAAAAAGGGAGAGATGTGTAGTATCTGTCCCCTGCTCTGGGCCTGTCCAGAGCCAAAGGATGGCTGGGGGAGGCATGACCCCATCTTCTGGCCTTCGTTTGCTGCTCTGCAATGCCAGGTCTGTTACCCAGAAAACCTCCCTCATCCATGACATGATCCTGGATGAGGGTGCAGACCTGGCATGTATTACGGAGACCTGGCTGGCCGAGGCTGCTGCTCCAACCCTTGCAGCCATGTGTCCAGCTGGATTTTCGTATGCACAGCAGCCGAGGGCTGGGGATCGGGGAGGGGGAGTGGCTGTTATCTACCGAGAGTCCTTGGTCTTCACCAGACCCCCTCTCCAGGAGACCAAGGTTGCTGAGTGCATGTACTGGAGGTTGGGCCCGAAGGGCAGTCTGCGGATTCTGCTCGTGTACCATCCATCCCGCTGCACGACTGACTCCCTGGCCGAGGTGCTTGAGGTGGTCTCTGATGTGTGTGTACAGTCCCCTAACTTATTGGTGTTGGGGGACTTCAATGTACATTCAAAGGCCATCCTCACAGGAGCACCTCGGGACTTCATGGAGACCATGGCCTCCTGGGAGCTGCACCATATTCTAACTGGGCCCACCCATGTAGCCGGTCACGCACTAGACCTTGTGTTTGTTTCTGGAGAAGTGGGGAGTGATCTGGAAGTCGGGGGTATATCCACCACCCCTTGTCATGGTCAGATCACTATCTGGTGACGTTGGACTTCTCGGTTCCACAACCCCTCCACAGGGGTGGAGGACCCATTAAAATGGTCCGCCCCAGGCGTCTTATGGATCCAAATATATTCCTGAACGTGCTTGGGGATTCTCTGGGGCATGCCAACGGCCACTCGGTCAAGACCCTGGTGGGTGGCTGGAATGCCGCAATCACTGGGGCATTAGATCAGGTGGCTCCAAAACACCCTCTCCCCCTGAACAGGGCTCGGACTGCACCATGGTTCAATCCGCGGTTACGAGCTCTGAAACAGGAGGTGAGACGGCTAGAGCGCCAGTGGCGGAAGTCTCGATCCAAAGATGATCAGACACAGGCTAGAGCTGTATCTTCAGCCTATCACGTGGCGGTGAAGGCAGCAAAAAAGGAATATTATGCTGCCTCCATCGTGTCTGCAGAGTGCTGTCCCAGGAGGCTGTTCCAAGTGGTCCGGAGCCTGGTCAGTCCTCTGGCTCCGGAACCACTGGAGCATTCTAAGGCCTCCTGTGAGGCCTTGGCAAGGCACTTTGCAGATAAAATTGATCAGATTAGGTGTGTTACTCTGCACGCTGTGGATACAGTTAGTGAGCGAGAGGCGGCCTGTGGCAAACCGGTTTTGTGGGATTGGTTCCAGCTTCTTCCTCCTGATGAAGTGGACAAGGTGCTTTCATCTATAAGGCCGACCACCTGCTTACTTGATCCTTGCCCATCTTGGCTCATTATGGGCTGCAGAGAGAGACTGGGTGAGGGGATCAGGGCGGTGGTGAACGCCTCCTTTGAGGAGGGAGTGATGCCATCAGCCCTCAAGGAGGCAGTGATAAGACCGCCATCTTAAAGAAGCCCTCCTTGGATCCTCAAGTTTTGAACAACTTTCGCCCAGTCTTAAATATGCCATTTTGGGGCAAGGTGATTGAGCGGGTGGTGGCGATGCAGTTGAAGGCACACTTGGAAGAAACTGATTATCTAGACCCATTTCAGTCGGGCTTCAGGCTTGGGCATGGGACAGTAACGGCCTTGGTTGCCTTGGTAGATGATATGAGGAGGGCTCTGGATAGGGGTGAATGCTCCTTCCTTGTTCTCCTCGACCTCTCAGCAGCTTTTGATACCATTGACCACGGTATCCTCCTGGACCGCCTGGAGGGTTTGGGCATTGGAGACACCGTATTGCGGTGGTTCTGGTCCTTCCTCTCCGGCAGGTACCAGAGGGTAGCACTGGGAGAGGAGGTTTCAGACCCATGGCCACTCACTTGTGGGGTGCCACAGGGTTCCATCATCTCCCCAATGCTATTTAATATCTATGTGAAGCCGCTGGGGGCTATCATCAGGAGGTTTGGGGTGCAGTGTCATCAATATGCGGATGACACGCAGCTCTACCTCTCATTCAAATCTTCACCAAGGTTGGCTGTAGAATCCCTGTCCAAATGTCTGGAGATGGTGAGTGGCTGGATGGGGAGGAATAAGCTGAAGCTGAACCCTGACAAGATGGAGGTACTTTTGGTGGGAGACAAGAGGAGGCTGGGGGATGTTGACCTGGTGTTGAATGGGTTACGGCTACCCTTGAAAGACCAGGTCCGCAGCCTGGGGGTCACTTTGGACTCCCAGCTGTCCATGGAGGCTCAGGTGTCAGCTGTGAGCTGGACAGCGCTGTATCAACTCCATCTGATATGCCGGCTGCACCCCTTCCTTCCCGACCATCTGCTCCCATCGGTAGTACATGCCCTGGTCTCCTCTCGTTTAGACTACTGTAATGCGCTCTACGTGGGGTTACCCTTGAAGACGGTTCGGAAGCTGCAGCTGGTACAGAATGCGGCGGCTCGCCTGATTAAAGGCAGCCGCCGGCGAGATCACATCACTCCAGTGCTGAAGGAGTTGCACTGGTTACCAGTTGTTTTCCGGGCCAAATTCAAGGTGTTGGTTTTGACCTTTAAAACCCTATATGGTTCTGGCCCAGCCTATCTTAAGGAGCGCCTCCAGCAGCACCAGACAGGCCGCTTAACAAGATCAGCCTCGGATGGCCTTCTCTGTGTCCCATCAGCCAGGACAGCTAGACTGGTGGGGACGAGGGAGAGGGCCTTTTCTGTGGTGGCCCCCACTCTGTGGAACTCCCTCCCTAGGGAACTCCGTCATGCCCCCTCTTTAATGAGCTTCCATCATGCATTAAAAACGTGGTTGTTCAGGCAGGCATTTGGGGTGGGTTAGGGTATTTTAGAAAATGTTTTTATTGTAGAATTTTATTGTTTTAAACTGTTTTATTGTATGCAGTACATCGCCCAGAGTGGCTGGGTGACCAGCCAGATGGGTGATTAATAAATTTAATAATAAATAAATAAATGTGGTGCGATGTGTGCTCGCCTGTCTGAGGGGCTGGGATAACACAGTAGAGTTAGGGCTTCATTCATAAAAGAGTGAACTGGGGGGAATTGAGAAGGCAATTGCAAAATGAAGGGCAAAATAGCAGAGTTTTACATGTAGCTGAATTGAAGATTTTTGGGGTTGTGTGTTTGTGGCTGGCTGCAGAGCCGTCTGTAAGACAGGGCATAAGGGAGAGCTGCCCTGGGCCTAATCACACTGCAGGGGCCACTGAGCCTGCCATTTGGGCCCTAGAGTTCCTGCCACTTTTAGTTCACATTCTCACTTGCCGGAGTGTGTGACAGGCGTCACTGGGTTACATTATTACTTTGTTTATACTTTCCCTTACTAACAAGTACACCCTCTCAATCATGGTACTGGCCTGGTTTCTGATTTCAGCTACCAGTCATCCTATTGGCCATCTTTCATTCTATTGGTCTTTCTCCCATTCACTCTGACTTCCTTCACCTTGGATTGGCTGGCTGCCGTTTGTTCCCTCCCCTTTACTCATGGTTTCTTTTCTGACTGTGCAGAGCATTTAGTTTCTCTCCCCTGTTCCTGCAATATCCAGGAACAAGGAAGCCTCTGTTGAACATTTGAATAGTGGTATGAGATTCAGTGTGGATTATATTGTAGTAGTGCTTACAGATTCAGTCTCTTGCATTTTTAGGAGTGTTTTTAATTCAATCTGCTCATTATAATTGTTCTGCTTTTTTAATCAAGTCTGGCGGATTCAACTTTTCACCTTTCTTATGGGGCCTTTCCGAGAAGTGTAAACCTACCTTAATGTGTTTCTAACTAACAGCGCCTATGACAAAATTACATCCTGGGCAACGCCGGGTATATCAGCTAGTTCTAAATAAGAGTGGGTTTGTAAAAATCTAACAGAGACACAGTTGAGTAACAAAAACAAAAAGAAAATAGAATGGAGAAAATTCGAGATAAACAAACAAACAAACACAGGAATGGTGGGGGAGGGCGAGCGTGGCGGCAATTTGCAAGGAAAAGCTATGTTAGTTTGAAAAAATATGGAAATGAGAGGTAGAATCTAATCAAATACAAATAACAAACCAGTTGGAGGTACAAAGACATAGGAGAAAGCGGCTGGAAGATGTGCCATGAAGGACACTGTCCCAATGGGGATGGACGATCAAGGAGCGAGGAAAGGGAATGCTCCCAGTACAAACAAGCTGTTTGCTTTTAATTTAAATTCTGAGGAAAACCTAATGGTGATCAAAATCGAATAAATTGAAAGAACAACTCCTAGGACTGCATGCGCACAAACACACACAAATGATCATCTACCCACACCAGCTCTCTCTCCCAAAGACACAGCTAGTGCAATGACTGAACTGAGCCTGTTGCCGAAGTATATACCCCCTTCCTCCAACCCTCTCTCTGATTGGAGACTGCTAGCATCAGTTCTAGTTGAGGGTTCCTATTCGCCAAAGCACACTCCTTCCTCCTCCTGCGCTCGCCTTCTTGCCCCCCCGTGTCCGTTTGCCTTCCCCCTCCCTTCCTCCCCCTCCTCCTCATGCCCCTGCACATGAGTATTGAGAAGTTGATACATTCTGGAGACAGCCTGTCTGGACTGCTGAGGCATTCAGTAGAGCTTTGAATACACGAGGCAGAGGAGGTGCTTTGTGGGGCTCACGCTTCGCCTTGGGGCACCTCGGTACTGCTCTGAACTGCCTTGTATCATGAGGCTTTTGCTTCAAAACAGCTTGCTTCACCTCATTATTCAGACTTTGTAACGAGGCGGGGCACAGCCCTAAGATTCAAACCTGCACACCTCAGCTGTGCAATACCTACCACATGGAAGGTACAATAATGAAATGACAGAATTGCACAATTTCCACCTTGATGGTATACAGGAGGTTCCACAGAAAATGTTAATATAAAGCAAAGTACAAGATGAACATGCACATGGGTGAAAAAATATGTACAACAGAATAAGACAATAGAAGAGACATTGAGTATTAATCTATGGAATGGAGAGACATCATGTCCATATGTTTTCTCCAATTTGATTAGAGATAACCAGAGATAAGGATGGGCCATTATACTGTAATACAAGAATAGGCCTGTCCTGTTGATGTTGCAAGTGCAAGGAAGTACTTTGCTATAAAAATACTGAAGTCAAACTAACGAAGTGCTAACCATGCATCCATGAAATATAATATTATATGCCAGCAGTTCTTATCCAGTAATCACAGACCTTAAGAATGCAATCCAAGTTTTGCATTCTACTGTGTCTACATTGCTAAGAACTAGTGATATGTGGTATACCAAGACCCACTGAATATGAGCCTTATCTTAATTTCACAAATATATGCAAGTATAGAAACAGATGACAAATATCACTGTTAAAAATACTCTGTACATATCCCAAACTGTTGCGTAATAGGGATGTCGGAGAATTTCTCCGTTTTTACATTTCCAAGTAAAACAAAAACAAAAACGTGATGGGCTACGTAAAGATTTACGTAGCCTATCATGGCTAGATTTTCAAAAAACACCATGACAGGCTACGTAAATCTTTACGTAGCCTATCACAGCTGACTTTGCAGGGGGGGAAAGCGCGTACTCAAATGGCGGCGCCCATGGGCACCGCCATTTGCGTATGCGCTTTCCCCCCTCCCAAAGTCAGCCATGATAGGCTACGTAAAGATTTACGTAGCCTATCACAGCTGACTGTAGGGATGCAAATGGCGGCGGCTACGGCCGCCGCCATTTGCGTCCCGGCAGGAGATGAGATTTGCGGCCGTGGAGATGGGGCACTCCCCCCCAGCCAGAATTTCATTGGGGAGGGATGGGGCGCCTCCGCCCCCACCAAGAATTTCGGGGGGAGAAACGGAGCGCCTCCCCCCCACCGCAAAGCAAACTGCGGGACCAGGTAAGGGACTTTCGTCCATGTAGGGATGGGGGAGAATGTCTCCCCAAAACTTCGGGGGGCTGAGTGCCAACGCATTCGGTCCTCCGAAGGTTCGGGGAGAAATTCTCCACCACCACCCCACCACCCCCCGCCACCCCCCCCCCGGGATGGGACTTACCTTTCACGAATGTCACTCCCGGTGGCGGGTCCCGGCAGCGGTTCGGCAGGTCTTCGTCAGGGGTGGGAGCGGCAGCCGGTCTTTCAACCGGCTGCCGCCGCCGCTATTACAAGAAAAGTAATTTTTTTAAAAACGCCCCTGTGATAGGCTACGTAACGATTAACGTAGCCTATCACGGCTAGATTTGCAAAGTCAGCCATGATAGGCTACGTTAATCGTCACGTAGGCTATCACGGGTGACTTTGGAAAAAAAAAAAGCGCGTACACAAATGGCGGCCCCCATAGGGAGCTGCCATTCACATTCCTTATTTGGTCCCTGTAGTCTACGTAAAGATTTACGTGGACTACGGTGAAAATAAGGGCATCGCAAATAGCGTTGCCCTTATTTTCGCCGTAGTCTACGTAAATCTTTATGTAGACTACAGGGACCAAATAAGGAACGTGAATGGCGGCTCCCTATGGGGGCCGCCATTTGCGTACGTGCTTTTTTTTTTTTTTAAGTCACCCGTGATCAGCTACATGACGATTAACGTAGCCTATCACGGCTGACTTTGCAGATCTAGCCGTGATAGGCTACGTAAATCGTTACGTAGCCTATCACGCGGCTTTTTTTTTTTTTTTTACTTTTCTTTTGAAGTTCGCAGCCGGGGAGACGGGGCGCTTCTCCCCGGCCTGAATTTCGGCCGGGCGAGGCAGGAAGCCTCCCCCCCAGCCTGAATTTCGGCCGGGTGAGGCAGGAAAACACCCCCCCCTCGCATGAACTTCGGGGGGAGAAGCGAAGCGCCTCCCCCCCACCACGAAAAAAGCTGCGGGACAAGGTAAGTCCCTTTCATACATCCCTACTTCCAGGAGGAATCATCTGTAAGAAAGATCACACAATGGTCAAACTATATATTACTTTAAAAACATAGCTAGCACTATGTCTCTTTTTCTTTAATGAAAATTAAGCACAGGGGATACAATCTTGTGTGTGTGGGGGGTAGCATGGCCTTTGCCCCTTACCATGCTCCCTATGTGGCCAGAGTGCTTGGATCTGTTTGTCTGACCACCTGTGCTCTTGACCCCTGCCATTCTTGGCTGATTAGAGCCTGTAGATCTGACCTGAGGAAGGAAGTTATCAACACTTCCTTGAGAGATGACAGAGTATTGTTCTCTTTTAAGAAGAGACAGTGGTTCAGCTTCTCCTGAAGAAGCTGGGGCTGTATCCAGAGAGCCTTAATAATTTTAGACCAGTGGCCAATCTTCCATTTTTGGTCAAGCTGATTGAGTGGGTGGTTGCTGGCCAATTTCAGGTACTTCTGGATGATACTGATTACCTGGACCCATTTCACTCAGGTTTTAGACCTGGTTTCGGGGTGGATACTGCCTAGATCACCCTGTTGGATGACCTTTGCCAGGAGAAAGACAGGAGGAATATGATGGTTCTCTTAGACCTCTTAGCGGCTTTTGATTCCATCAACCATGGTATCCTTCTGGAGAGGCTATCTGAATTGGGAGTTTGGGGCTCTGTTTTATAGTGTTCCATTCTTACTTGGAAGGATTTCAGAAGGTGGTCCTGGGTGACTACCATTCTGCCCTGTGGAGACTCTGTTGTGGCATCCCTCAGGGCTCTATTTTGTCCCCTATGCTTTTTAACATCTACATGAAACTGTTGGGACAGGTTGTCCAGAAGAAAGAAGGGAAGTGAGAGCCTGACACCACCAGCACCCTCTGGTATGAGAAGAAACAGAAAGACACCTGCCCGGGTAGACTACTAGTGAGCTTTACCAACATGCTTCCTGTTTGCTGCCTGTGGCTGCTCCAGAGAGAGAGATTTTCTGGGGCAAGAGAACAACAATCTCTTCGCAGAACCAGACACCTGACCCTGCGCTCTCTGTGGGAGATTTTCTGTCACCTTGCAAAAGATTGCATCAGCTTCATTCAGTTGGTCATAAAAGGTGGGCAGCCTGGGGTGGGCCTGCCAGTGGAGAGGCTGCCACCAAGGGGGTGGTACCAAAGGGGGGCACCACTTTGGGGAATCAACTTCAGAGGTGAACGAGGGTGAGGGCCATCTGCTCTATTGGGCAGAGGGGAGGACAGAAGGTACTCCCTGTCATCTGCCTTCTTGTGTATATGGAGTGTTATTAGACATACAGTTATTGCCTGTTGGTGGGGGAGATGTGTTTTTAAAAGGCACAGAAAGGTGGAGGGGTACAGGGAGCAGCCACTGAAATAGTAGAGGGCAGAGGAAGATATGGTGGTGAGAGTCAGCTGGGTCATTTTGAGGGTGGGGAATGCAACAGGGGGTTGGTTGCTCCCAAGCTATCTCACACATCAGAGAGCCTAAGTAGCTTTGGTGACCATCCACCTGGGTTGAAGGTACTGCTGCTGAATGCCAGGTCAGAGAATGGGAAAGCAGCAGCTATCCCGGACTTGATCCTGGATGACTGTGCCGACCTGATCTGTATCATGCAGACCTGGTTGGATCTTGGATGAGACTAGGGAGTAAATCTCTCCCAGCCTTGCCCTTGGATTCTCTGTGTTGCAGCAGGCAAGACCTGGGGGGTGGGGGGTGGGAGTCACACTGAACTATTGTGATTTTATCCCCCTGTCCAGGTGGCCAATCCCACAATCTTCCAGTTTGGTATATCACCCACCCTGCTGCTCAACAGTTTCCCTTCCTGAGCTAGACAAGGTGGTCTCAGGGTTGGTGCTGGAGTCTCTGTGGATTGGATCTGTGTGGAAACACTTTGGATCTGGTTTTCTCTGGAGGGTGGCATGATGGTGATAATGGGATGGAGGAACTTTCTATAGTTCCATTGTCATGGACAGATCACTACCTGGTGATGATTAGACTTCCTGGGACTCAGAGCCTCTGCAGGGCAGGATGTGTGTGCAATTAAGATGGTCCACCCCAGGAGACTGATGGATCCTGATGGTTTTCTGAAAGCTGTTGGGGATTTTCCTGTCATATCAGCAGGAGATCCTGTCAAAGCCCTGGTTGATCTCTGGAACAGAGAAATGGCCCAGGCAGTTGACACATTCGCTCCTGAGCATCCCTCAGGGTTCCATCCCCCATATAATTTAACCTATACATGAAACCTCTGGGAGAGGTTACCCGGAGTTTAGGGGTTTGGTGTCACCAGTATCTCTCCTTTCCATCCAAATCCAAGGTAGTCGTTCTGGTTCTAAATCACTGCTGATGTTGGTAATGGACTGGATGAGGGCAAACAAATTTTAAACTTAATCCAGACTGGACAGATGTGCCTTTGGTCAGTTGAAAGGCAGATGAGGGAATATGGTTTCAACCTGTGCTGGATGGGGTTTCACTTCCCATGAAGACTCAGGCTCACAGTTTGGGTGTACTCTTGGACTTGGCCCTGAACCTGGATGCTCAGGTCTCAGCAGCGGCCAGGAGTGTGTTTGCACAGCTGAGGCTAGTGTGCCAACTGTGCCCATTCCTAGCGACATCTGATCTGGCAACATTACCCCATGCCTTAGTATCATCCTGTTAGGTCTATTGTAATACACTCTACATGGAGCTGCCTTGAAAAGCTGTTCAGAAACTACAGCTGGTCCAGAATGCTGCAGGCAAACTGTTGACTCAAGCCAGTCACAAGGAGCATGAGACTCTCTTGTTAGTCCCTTCATTGGCTACCGGCCTGTTTCTGGGCATAATTCAAAGTACTACTAATGACCTATAAAGCCTTGAAACAGCTTTGAACCAGGCTACCAGAAAGACCACCTTCTCCCATAC
Source organism: Heloderma suspectum (assembly GCF_057233095.1). Taxonomy (NCBI): domain Eukaryota; kingdom Metazoa; phylum Chordata; class Lepidosauria; order Squamata; family Helodermatidae; genus Heloderma; species Heloderma suspectum. Next base: position 70,260,913 of record NC_139460.1, on the reverse strand, counting down.
AAGTCTGCTTGGTTCTTAAGAAGTTTAGAGAGGCCCTCTAAAAGAACTTTTAGAGAGGACTTTTGAGAATGTTGCTTTCAGAGGTGTCTTTGGTGGCAACCCATGAGAGGGGCTTTTTGGTGTCTGCTTCCAGACTGTGAAACTCCTTCCTAAAGGAAGCTAGGTTCACTCCTTCTCTGCTGTCCTTCAGCCAGCAGGTATGGTCTACTTTATTCAAGAAGGCCTTTGCCATGTAAGCGGGTCTGTAGATTGGGTGTTGTTTTCAATGTTCTTTTTCTGTAATTGTTATGGGTTTTTTTGTATTTTAATGTATTGTTTGATTGTTTTAATTGTTCCTGTAAACTGCCTTGAGTGCCATTTTTGGTAGAAAGGCAGAGTACAGATCAAATAAATAAATAAATAAAGTGTCATCAATATGTGAATGACGTAAAATAATTTAGTTGTAGAATAATATATAAAACAAAAAAACACCAGCCAAAAATGTGCATTTCCCCCATCAGCTAAAGCATGAAAATGCACATGGGGGCTTTGTGCATTTGGGGGGGTGATTCATGCATTTTGGGGGGGATTTGCACATTTTTGTGAGTGTGAATTTGTGCAAATGTGAATACTTAGGGAAACTGGGGGAAAATCAATTCTGCCAATGAGCAGATGACAGAACAAAAGACACCTGACAATCTGTGAAATGCAGACAGAACAGATCCCTACTGAGAGGACAAACAGTTGAAGCAATTTCCCTTAATTCTGCCCAAGAGGGTAAGGAGCAAAAAAAGGGGGGGAAACTGGACATTTCATTCTTCCTCCATTTCACACTGCTTCCACACTTTCAGCTCCAGCTGAGGACCCTATGATGACCACAGAGTGAGAACTTCTTATAGCTTCAGATAACATGGTTTATAGCTGGTTTCCCCCACCACATCAGAGAAAGATAACATGTGTTAGCTAGTAAGTCTAATGTCAATAGTTGGAAATGTCAATAGTTCAAACTGTGTTTTATAACAAGACAATCACAGACCTTCCATTATTTTAAGATAAATCTTTGTGAGGCTGAGTACCAAGTCACTCTTGCATAGAGGTAGATGAATCTGTTTCGCTTTTTCCCACATTCACGTTTTTTTTTAAAAAAAAAAAACAACTAACAGACCTCAAGTTCTTTCCCTGAATATGAAGAACTTTGTGAATTTTGGTAAATTCTTATCAAAAATTAACTGAAATTAAATTCTCACTCATACCAGCCAAATTCAATATGGACAGCTATGTCCAGCACAGAGAGGGCCATACTCTACCTTCCTTCCATACAGCCATTAAAGATAAGGAGCCTGTCAGTAGAGGTGTATGCAAAATTAGAGCTGTACACAAATGGCCTCTGAAAATTCTCCAGCCTATTTAAGGGCAGAGAAAAGCGGGGGGGGGGGGAACAACGCCAAATTCACTTAATTTTTCCTAGGGAAGGAGAAATTCTCCAACAGTTTCTCACAAATAGGGCTCACTACCGGCAGGGATTGTAGCACACGTCTGTCCTTTTTCCTAAGGGTTTTGGGTTTATTGCACTGCTTCTGTAGGTGGCAACAGCAGTCAACTGTGCTGAGGCTTCCACTTTTTTGAGGCACAATTTTGAATTTCTTTTGATGGTATTTTTGAGCTTATCTAATCATTGAGAGGTTGCCGAGGGTGCTGTGTGTGTTTTCTCTCTCTATTCCACATCTTTCCATTGTTCTGTAGCCTCCAAGGCCACCTGCGCTTCCTGAACTGAAAAAGCCCCATGGGAGGAATCAGTTCATGATATCTCCCTCGTGATGCCTTAGGGATGTACAAAACGACTTACCTGTTTCGTTTTGTGACATCCGTGGGGGGGAGGCGTTCCGTCCCTCCCCCTGAAATCCTCACCGGCTGGGGCTGCCCGCAGTGACATCTGGCCACTGCTGGGCTGTGCAGGGACGCAAATGGCGGCGGCCATAGCCGCCGCCATTTGCGTCCCTTTTTTTCGCCGTGATAGGCTACGTAAATATTTACATAGCCTATCACGGCGAAAAAGAGGGAACGCAAATGGCGGCGGCTATGGCGGCCGCCATTTGCATTCCCTTTTTTTTTGCTGTGATAGGCCATGTAAATATTTATGTAGCCTATCACGGCCTCCGCAGGAAAAATTGTGAAGTGAATGGCGGCTGCAGACGCGGCCACCATTCGCAAGGCAGCGCGAACAGCACCAGGTAGGTGCTCCATTTTGCGCGCTTTTCACGGGGTGGTGGGGCGGGGGGGCTTTGTTCTGCCACAGATTTCGGGGGGCCATTGAGATCCGTGGTGGAATTCTCCGCCATCCCTATGATGCCTTTAAGTGAAGTGTGGGAGGCCGAGGAGGCTACAGGCTGCCAGAGAGATGACTGTACAATGAAAGACAGGACACTCGCACACATTCCTCAGCCACCTCATAAGTAAGGTAAGCACAAGGGCCTCAAACCCAACCATGAGAATTTCTCCAAAATTTTTCCTCCTTTGAATTTCTTTTCAAAAGTAATTTCTTTTCTATCAAATTAAATGAAAATGATGGGAAAAAATGTGGGAGAAATTTTCCAGCACAGCACTTTGCGAAATTCATTTCAGTTATTTCAGGATTCACCCAGTTTGCACCTTCTAGACTGAAGATGGACCTGAACACAATATGTGGTTGAAAACCATACATTTCCAAGCTTGCAATGTGATTCGCAGACCCCGAAAATGTGTTTGACAGCATGCATACCTTTGAAAAATGTGCATGGAAAAATGTGTACTTTTCAAAAATGCACATACTTTAGTAAATGGGAGAAGAATGTGTACATTTCCAAGATGAGCACAACTGATGCATACATTTCAAAAAATATGCACAAATATATGCACACATTTTCATTAAAAAAAAAGCCTGAAACAAAAACAAAGATTGCAATCTGATATGGACACCTGACAGAACTTAGCTTCAACATGGAATTTGGAAAGCTTCAATGAACTCAAGTTTAGGTTGTACACGTGGCCCTATCTGTCAGAAAAAGGAGGCGGCAACCCTAAGCACTAACATGTTTGAACACACAGGGATTCAAACAGACTTTGAAGAGCTAAGCATTTAAACCCTGGGCCTGGATGGGTAAATCTGTAAATTTGTTTCTCCGGCTTGAGACTTTTTTAAATTGCAAGTTCTTTTTCTACCTAATATGGAAAACGTTGGGAATATTGGTGAATTCTAATCCAAACCAAACTGAAGCAAAACTCTCACCCATCCCTACTCTTGGCTTTCTTGAATATTTTCTTATACAAAGATAGGAAAATGAGGATCAATTCCAAAATGAGTTTAGTTTTTGTTCTATAAGCACATACACAGATTAAGGTATTGTCATACTGTAGGTTGGTCTTTTTTGCAGATGGTGAGCTGTCAAGATTTAGAGACTGGAGGAAAAAATCCATTGTGGGTGTAAAAAACTGACCCCGCAAAACAGCCGTAAGGCATTATGTGTGATGGATACACAAAATCCCTTGATTCTGGACTCAAATCCCCAAATTCCCCCTTCCCTTTTTCATCTGCTTACCTCCCATTTGTCATACCCACTATTCTCCCATCTGGTGGCAGTTGTGTAGATCTGACAAATGCCTGAAAACTTTCAACTCGGCATTCTGCTTTGCTTTCTAAATGCATTTGCTCTTAACTTCTTAAAAGCCTTTCCCCCAAAGCAGTCACTTTAGGTGACATGTTTTCAGATTTCCCCAATGCTAAGGAAGGGATGTTGCTATTTATGTTACTTGCCCTCCTCTAATCTGTGTCTTTATTGCTTCCAGATTACACTGATAGGCAGACACTTTATACAATAATATTCATAAATGACCTCTTTGTTCAGCATGTTGCATCCTATGCATTTACTCATGGTAATAAATTCAATCATATTACTCTAGCTATGGCAGATTTACACCAGCTTCCTATCAGTCAATGCATTGACTTTTAAATTTTGCTCAGAATTTTTCATTACCTATCTGAAACTTCCCTTTCACACCTATCAGAATTGGTCTCCATTTATATATGCCCTCAGTTCTTACTTTCTAATAATAAATCTCAAATTCATCACCCCCCTTGTCAGGTCTCTCATCCATGGGCAACAGAGCATTCACCTGCTATGCCCCTGAGCTGTGGAATTCCCTGAACTGAACTCTCATCTCTAAATCCCCTGAGCTTTTTAAATCCTTCTTTGATTCGCACTTATTAAAATTTGCTTTTAATATTTGATCCACTGCTGACATATGCTGGAGGCTCGACTGGTATAAAATATTATTATTATTATTTTACTGTATAGTCAGTGCAATGAAATTTGCCAGTGTAAAGAGGAGTGATATTATTGGGTGTTTTTTTAAAAAAATGTAATCTATATAGTATATATAACAGAAAGGCCCTTTTGCCTCAGTGCAATCAAGCTACCCTCTAACTGAGCTCTGATGTAATGTTTTGCTAAGCTTCCATTGCAAGGATTGCTTCTGGAATAATTCTCTGTAGCCATAATATGAATATATTATGTCAGAATGAGATGTCCATGCAAGTTGTTAAAATATAACCTCATGAGTTAATGCTGGTACAATAGATCCCGCTTATTGAGGAAGCTGCATGATTGACTGGAACAAAGTCTAGCCAATTGGTGCAAAATGTTATGTGAGAAATAATCCTCCGGGCTTTAAGTCAATCATACAACTAGTTAGGGGTTTTGGTTTTTTTACCTGTTGTCTAATCTCAATATTTGGCCCTGCAGTTTTCAATTAACATTTAGAGCCATGTCTACACTTAGGGTACAATCCTATGCATGTTTAGACAGAAGAAAGTCCTACAACTCGCAGCATTCCAACTCCCAGCATTTCCTAGCCAGCATAGCTATGCTGACTGGGAAATGCTGGGAGTTGGAATGCTGGGAGTTGTAGAACTTTCTTTTGTCTAAACATGCATAGGATTGCACCCTTTGGAATGGACAGCTTTTGTTAACTCCATTCCGTCTGTGTTTCATGGGTTGTCAGGCATCTTTTGTTCTGTCATCTGCTCGTTGATGGAATCTGATTTTTTTAGGGATGTACAAGAATTCTGTTCCCGTGCACTAATGCACCTGTGTGAATTTGTGCAAATCCCTCTCCTAAAGTTTTTTTTAAAAAGGTCCAAAGTTGAATTGTGAGCGGAGATGGGTTAAAGAAGATGCAGACAACAAGCTTGGGTTGAAAATTGGGCCATATTTATTGAAATACCTGCAAAGGGGTAACTAGGACGGGCATCTAACTGTGTCAGTGGCTAGCTGGCACTTCTTGGGCGAAAACACACCCAGCCTGAGGGGTGGTGGTGATCTCACCACCCCTCTGGACTGCCCCTTCTGGGGGAGGTAGACCTTCCCGTGTCACCCCCAACCCGGTGCCGCACAACACCTGGGTGAGTGAGGAGGGTTGGTCTCCCAAGCAACCCTTATCCCCCCGCCGAGCCGCACAACCCGTTCGGGGGGCCTCAGGCATCACCTGTCACCATAAGGTGCCTCTGCATGCACACCATCCCTAGCCTGTCCTAGCCACCACAGGAGTCACAAGCCTATTGCCTGTGAAACTCCCCCCACCTGCGCAGAAGAACTTCCTGCAGGCCCCTTTGCAGATCGGACAAAAATATGTCATCCCCTACGTCAGACAGGTGGACACCATCCTGCCTGTAAAGCTCCCTCCTTGTCCATAGAATTCCCTGGTGGGTGATGCACCCATCACCATGTTCTGACAGTCCCCGTGCCTGTTCTCTGTTCACCTTCCATTGAGCCCGTTCCATGGCAGCATTACTCTGCACCCTCCACTTGATTTTCAGGAGCATCAAGGTCCACAATATGGTCACCCCCGGCCAACGATGTCAGAACATCTGCAAATCGACCAACGCCCGCTTGACCAAGCCCTTTTCCGGCTTGCAGCCCAGGTCGTTCCCTCCCAGGTGCAGCACCAGGACCTGTGGAGGGAATCTGACCAAACCTTGATGAAACAGGGTGGGAAGGAGTGAGTCCCATCGCATACCCCACCGGCCAAGCCACTGTATCACCACCTGTTGGGGAAACTGCAGCCGGGATCCGAAGGCTGACATAGAAGCTCTGTGAGCAGCCCAAAACACCATACTGTGCCCACAAATGAGCACCCATACTGGCATAGGTCGAATCCCATCTAAGGAATAAAACACTGGGGAAGGTGAAGAAAAGTATTATGAAGTATCGGGCAAATCGCGAACGTAGGACTGGAAAGCCCTGGAGCACCATCTCCCTACAGCCATCATGTGCTTGGAGGAAAAACCTACGGCGGCTGCCGTAGAAGCCGCCCCAATGCGGAAAGAGTGGGTCCCAAAATGACAATGACCCAAACCCAGTATGGATATGGCCGACTTAGTGATTGCCCAGAATTGGAACTTTGTCAGTGGTGAACCATCATTATGGCAGAATAGGGGACTCTCACTCACCCCACGGTGTCCCAGAAAAATCTGCAAGGCCCTGACAGGGCATAACTCCTCGGCCTCAGCCCAGCTGAGGGCCACCAATGCTCCCTTGCCATACTGATGGGTCTTTGACCGTCGAATATGGAGGTAGATCAGGTTGGGATGGATCTGCACGTCGAAGTACCTTAAGGACCTCCCGGCTGGGTCAGATTTGGAAGCCCAGACCAGTTCCGAAATCCTAAGGGCCCCAAAGAAAGCTGTTAAAGCTGCAGCATGGAATAGGGAGGCTTCGTATGGGGAAGAAGAAATGGAGGGCCACAGTCCCTGGAGCCCTAGAAGGATAACTGGAGAAAAGGGGCGCCTGGAATCTGGCAGGGCAGGTGACATCTGAGCCCAACCTTGAACCACCTGCCTAACTCAGAAATCCTAGGTGGAGTCGTCAACCCCTCGCACTTTGGCCCCGAAGGCCAAAGCGGCAAGCCTCCCAGTAATGGTCTTAGCAGAGGGCCCGTTGTTATGTAAATGTACGCAGAATTGTAACAAGTGGTCCACAGGTAGGGGCCATGAGTCCTGTAGTTGAAGCCTGCTCCTGAAGGCATGAAACTCCCTACCTGCTCTGACGTAGGCAGCCCTAGTGCTGGGTGCTATAGAATTCAGGATAGCATGTTCGACTTGAGAACGCCAATCTCCCATAGTCTGGCTGGCATGGGATCTGGTAGTGGACATGCCTATGGCGCTAATATACAGTTTGGTCTGGTTTCGTGACAAAGCATGGGCAATTGGGTTCCTCAAACCCGGTACGTGGCGGGCGCAGAACCAGATGTTGTGGCATAGACATTGGAGGGTAAACGCTCTGACCAGAACCATGACCCTCTGGTTTCTAGAGGACAATGTATTAATGATGTGCACAGAGGCCATGTTGTCGCACCAAAACAGGGCAACGGAATTGGCCATCAGGTCAGCCCAAATGTGCACTGCTACATGAACGGGGAAGAATTCCAGGAAGGTGAGGTCCTGACAAATACCGGCGGTGGCTAGGGATGTACAAAAGTCACTTACCTTTTGCGGATTATGTTGATGGTGGGGGGGAGGTGTTCTGTCCCTCCCCCCGGAAACATGGACGGGGGGAAGGCGCTCTTCCCCAGAATCTTCCATGGCCGGCTGTGCTCTGCGGCAGCTCCGCAGAGCAGCCGGCCAGGCCCAGCCAGGCCAGAGCCATCTGCAGCCGGATTTCCGGCCATGGAGGGCTCTGGGGGAAAAAAAAACCACGTACGCAAATGGTGGCAGCTATGGCCGCCGCCATTTGCGTTCCTTATTTTTGCCGTCTTAATCTACATAAATATTTACATAGACTAAGACGGCGAAAATAAGGGGAACGCAAATAGTGTAGCAGATGCTATTTGCATTCCCCTTATTTTTGCCATCTTAGTCTATGTAATTATTTACGTAGACTAAGACGGCCCAAAATAAGGAACGCAAATGGCGGCAGCCATAGCCGCCGCCATTTGCGTACGCCTTTCTTTTTTTGCCCAGACGTTTTAGGCTACGTAAAAACTTACGTAGCCTATCACGTCTCTGTAAAAAAAAAAAAAACTGCAAATGGCGGAGGCGGCAGCTGGTCAGAAGACCAGCCACCACAGCCGCTGCCACCGCCGCCTGGAAGATCCGCCCCAGGTAAGTCTCGTCCCGGGGGGGAATCCGCAGGGGGCCGGGGGGAGCAGGCCATTCCGCCACAGATTTCGGGGGGCCGAATGCACTGGCATTCGGCCTCACTGAGATCCGTGGCGGAATTCCCTGCCATCCCTAGTGGCGACCCAGCTTTCTGGCCATTGGCCAAGGCACCACCGATCCCGCCATATGAGTCCAAAACCAAAGGCACCGGCAGCATCTGAATGAATCTGCAGGTTGGTTTGAAGGAGCAACTCGCGCCTCTAGAAGGAGACGCCATTAAAATCCCTCAGGAATGTAATCCATACCTGCAGGTCCAGGCGCATGGCGGAAGTGACTCTGGTGTGATGATGCGGGAGTCAAAGACCCTGCATTGCCCAACAGAGCTGTTGCAGGAAGGCGCGGCCAGGAGCCACCACCCTCCAAGTGAAGTTCAAATTAGGGATGGTGGAGAATTTCTCCACGAATCTCCAGGAGGCTGAATGCCAACGCATTCGGCCCCCTGAAATTGGTGGAGAAACGGTCCGCCACCCCCCGCGATGGGACTTACCTCTGTCGAATGTCCCTGGCGCTGGCGGCTCCTGGCGGTGGTTCGGCGGCGGCAGCGGCCGGTCTTCCGACTGGCCGCCGCCGCCGCCATTTCCCAGTAAAAACAACAACAACAACAACAAACGTGATAGGCTACATAAAGATTTACATAGCCTATCACGGCTAGATTTTCAAAAAACACCGTGATAGGCTACGTAAATCTTTACATAGCCTATCACAGCTGACTTTGGGGGGGGAAGTGCGTATGCAAATGGCGGCGCCCATGGGCGCCGCCATTTGCTTTCCTTATTTGGGCACGTGTAGTCTATGTAAACATTTACGTAGACTACGGTGAAAATAAGGGCAACGCTATTTGCGTTGCCCTTATTTTCACCGTAGTCTACGTAAATGTCTACGTAGACTACATGTGCCCAAATAAGGAACACAAATGGCGGCGCCCATGGGCGCCGCCATTTGCATACACGCTTTTTTTTTTTCCAAAGTCAGCCGTGATAGGCTACGTAAGGATTTACGTAGCCTATCATGGCTGACTGCAGGGACGCAAACGGCGGCGGCTATGGCCGCCGCCATTTGCAACCCAGCAGGAGCAGAGGATTCGCGGCCGGACGGACGGGGCACCTCCCCCCCGGCCAGAATTTCGGCGGGGAGGGATGGGGTGCCTCCCACCCTGCCAAGAATTTTGGAGAGGAATGAAGCGCCTCCCCCCCACTGCAAAGCAAGCTGCGGGACGAGGTAAGGGACTTTCGTCCATCCCTAGTTCAAATGCCCCACTACTTCTTGCAGAACTCTAAGGGAGACTTTGTGAAGCTGCAGGATAGCCTGGAGCATATCCTTGAGAACCAGCAGTTTGTCCTGAGAGAGGTGAGAACATTGTGTGAGGATATCCAATACGATCCCCCAAAATGTTAAAGTAACAGATGGGCCTTCTGTCTTCTCATGGGCCAAAGGGATGCCTAGGTCCAAGGAAAGGGATACAAATGCCCTGATTTAGTCAGGGCATTGACTGCCGCCCCTGGGTCCAGCAAACAGGAAATCATCTAAATAATGAATCACGTTTTCGGAGCCCATCCTATCCCTCACGGCTCCTTCCAGAAAGGTGCTGAACCTCTTGAACATGGTGCAAGAGATGGAGCATCCCATGGGGAGGGCACGGTCGATGTAAAATTTGCCCTGAAAACAGAATCCCAGCAAATCGAAGTCCACAGGATTGAGAGGCAAAATGCGAAAGACGGATTTAATATCACACTTGCCCATCAATGCCCCATGGCCAAGATCCCGGATCACGGCCACCACCTTATTAAAGGAGGTGTACCGCATGGAACACAGATACTCCAGGATCTCATCATTAACAGACCGACCCTTGGGGTAAGAAAGGTCGTGAATTAACCTGAACTCCCCAGGAGCTCTCTTGGGGACTATTCCGAAAGGGGAAATCTGAAGGTTGGGTATTGGGGGAGTGGAAAAGGGGCCTATGACTCATCCCTCAAGGACTTCCTTGTTGATTTTTTCTTGAACCAAGTACTTCATGATAAGGACGGACCAGTGATTACCAGTGAAACACGACCTGCGCTGACCCTTGAAGGGGATCCTAAAACCGTGAAACCACGTTCCAAGAAGATCGCATCCCCCCAGTTAGGGTAACGTCCTAAAAGCTGAAGTAGTGGAAATATCTTAACTGGGCTGGGCCCTTTGGGAGGGGGATGATGCCCGCTGCCCGGTTTCCTGCCGCCATGGCCATCCTTTGGGGGACCCCTCCATTCCCTGGCCCTTGGGCAGGAGGTACAGGAATGCTGCCCGCCGCAAAGGCAGCATTCGTGATGGAAGCGGCACGGGTTTCGGGAACAGGAGCCCTTGGAGTTGAGCTCCCAGCACAGCCAGCGGTGTTGAACCCTTGGACCTGCAATAGGCCTGGAGGCCATTGCAGGAGACAGCTTGGTGAGAATGTGGCCACTGTCTGATCTGTTGCCGAAGCCCGGCCTGGAAGGAGTCTTAAACTGGAGCCAAAGGTCCTGGTCCTTTAGATCCCAGCGCATGGAAGGGTCGATGGTGGCCCTCCGTCAGAAGGCCTCGTCATAGGCCAGCCAGGCGCTCCCTTTGTACTCAGTGTAGGCCCTGTATATTATATCCAGATACTTGGTGAGGACCGAACCCTTCTCAGGGAATTTCTGTTGAAGGATGCCAGCGTAAATTAAAAAACCTGGTAACCAGTTTGCCCATGTGCGTGATACTTTACGACCCTTACTCTGATCGGGTTCCTTATCATGGTTCCTATCCTTGTCATTGGAATTGGGCTCCTGAAAGAGCAGGGAAAAGACATCTATAAATTCCCCCTGCAATTTTTTTTTTTCCTAATGGCAACGGTCAAGTGGAAGCCAATAGGGGAAGAAGTAGCACCAGTGGGCATGGCTCCCCTTACGAGGTTAGCGCATGGATCAGCCAGAGGCATCTGGGATGCTGGTGGGGGGGCAAGGGGGGAGCAAGGGGTCCTGAGCTGACCCCACGGGTCCTTGCCAAACACTGGCACAAGCGAAGTTAAGCGGCTGGGACTGGAGTGGCGGCGTGGATGTAAGGAAGGAGTCTCCTGTAGACACCAGTGAGGGGGGTGAGGCACTGAGTCCCACAGAAGTAGGGGAGTCAGCTAAATGTGCAGTTGAACTGTGAATCGTGATCTGAGGCATGGGCTGAGGAGTACTGGTTGTGGGGGCCACCGTGACTGGAGGCAGTAGAAGTGGGGGGAACGGCCAGCCCTGAGGGGTAAACCGAGGCATCCAACCCCAGGGGTTGATATGCCCCATGCCCGGCCAGGTGAATTGAGGTTCAAAGGCAGTCTCACCTGAACCCAATGTGGCCGTGGTCTGATCCCCAACTGGCAAAGCGGCTGGCGTCACTTGGGTCACAGAAGATGAGGAAGCTGCAGGAGAAAGGAGTTCCTCTGGGGGCGGTGTGCTCTTGGGAAGAGCTGGCGCGGAGGATGTGGAAGCTTCAACAGCATCCAGATGTGCTGAAATACAAAGCAGTAATGAGCATTGGGTCTGCTGTCGCGTTCTTTTGGGTTGGACCGCTGTGGTTTTCTTAGGCCTGGCTGGGGGAGGGGGAGGGATTCCTGAGGAACGCTCAGCCGCTTCCAGGCGAGCAAGGATTGATGCCAGTACTGAGCCTGCTTCCTCCTCTGACTCAGAGTCAGGCCTAGGCTGTGGTCTCTTGGGGGGAAGAAGGCCCTACCCTTCCCCTTCTTCCCACCCTGGACCTTCTTGGGGGGCATGATGTAGGGTAGGAGGGGCTTAGGAGTCGGTGCTTTGACACAAGGTGACCTGGGGCCTATTAGCAGGAGAACGAGAAGCAAGGACCAGGATCTCTGGTCCCAGTGCAACACTCAAACCACTACACAGGCCAGCCCTTGTAAGCACTAAGCGTAGGCTGGGGCCTAAACCCGCTGCAGGACATCCCTGCGAGGGCAACCCTGATGAGCCCCCAGGACAATAGTGGCGGCACCTCTAGCCCACTGCTATAGGGTGAGGGCAGACCAAAGGGATCTGTGGGCCGGAGGCCTGGTGAGCGCCAACCAGAAACCGCCTCCCTCCCCCAGGCAATGAAAAACAGCTGCAGGCGAATGGCCTAGGAGAGATTCCCCTTGGGAAGCAGAGAGGCAAGGGGTGTGTGTGCCGCTGGTGCAAGCGCCGGTGCTCCCAGAGGTGCGGCAAGGGAGGGCCGTGGCTGTCAGCGACCAGCGAGGCAAGGGCACTGGTGCGCCGCTGACACGAGCGCCGGTGCCCCAGGAGTCACGACAAGAGCCGGCAGTAGAGGGACGCGGCCACCAGCAAGCGGTGAGGCAAAGGGCGCGTGCGCCACTGATGCGAGCGCCGGCAGCCCTGGGGCACCACAAGCTCCAGCCGGAGAGGGCCGTGGCCACTGGCGAGCAGTGAGGCGAGGGGTGCGTGCGCCGCCGAAGCGGGCGCCGCTGTCCCCGGAGGCACAGGAAGCACAGGCAGGAGAAGCAGAGATGGCGGCAGTAGGACAGGCGCGCTGGTGGCACGCTGAGCAAGGCGGTTGGGAGTGATGAAGCAGGTCTTCCTCGAGGAAGCAGGAGTCAGCTGTCGCTTCCAGGTCAGTCTCTCTAGCTGCAGTGAGCCAGAGAGCTGAGATTGGGAGGGGGGCTGAGTTTAAGGCAACTCAGCCTGCCCCTCCTTGCATGGTGGTGCCACTGGGGTTCACCAATGAGAGGCCCCTACATCCTCTCACCCGCCCGCAATAGCACCTCCTTTCAGCCAGACAAGCTGGCACCAGGGTTAGGGCACATCTACGCAACTCGGAAACAGCTGGTCCGCTGTGGAATCCACGGGTTGGATTTATAGAAATTAGAACTCATTTGAATCCATTGTGGAATTGGCTGACATCCCTATCTACGCTATCCAGCAGTTGGCATGGCAGCTAGGGATCCATGTTTTTACACAACACTATTCCCTACCATAGCCTACAGCAGGAGGGTTTGGTATTAGTGCACAATCTGTTACCTAGATTTTAGGGTGAAAGAGGAGCTGCCAGTAACTGGAGTTTGTATGGTTAGATGCTGAAGCATGTTTACTCTGTTTTCAATTACAGGTGAACAGACAAGTGTGGTAACTTGGGGATGGACCATTGCTAGTGGTAGAGCAGAAGGTCCCAAGGACAGGGGATGGACCATTGGGGGATGGTCCAACTTGGTCCAACTTGGGGATGGTCCATTGCTAGTTGTAGAGCAGAAGGTCCCAAGTTCAGTCCTTAACATTGTGGCATGTAGATCTCACAACATCTCCAGCTAAAAGGATTTCTGGGAGCAGGTGATATGAAAAACCACTGCCTGAGACCTGCTGCCAGTCAGAGTAGCCAATGCTAGGCAAGATGGACAATAGTCTAACCCAATATAAGACAACTTCCTAATTTCGTCTAGATTATAGTCTTGATTCACATTGTGTTGAACATTTCTCTTCAAGCAAATAGGAAGATCTAATGCAGTTCCTCTAATATTTAAAGCCTTTGGTTAAATATAATGATTTATCATTTTATATACGCATAAAGTATATACTCAATCCACCCAGCAACAGCACTAATCAAGCATACAGAAAAGGAAAGGTTTCACCACATTTGGGCATGTTTTAGGTAGTGCTGTATTTACGGCCAAACTAAATGTTTGGCTATCATGCACAGTGGAGCTATGCATGATATTTTTATTTACCTTCTAGAACTAACACCAAAAAAAGATGTCCCCTTCATCATAGGGGATTGGAATACTAAAGTAGGAAGTCAAGAAATCACCAGGATAACAGGCAAGCATGGCCTTGGTGTACAAAATGAAGCAGGACAAAGGCTAATAGAGTTTTGCCAAGAGAACACGCTGATCATAGCAAACACTCTTTTCCAACAGCACAAGAGGCGACTCTACACATGGACATAGCCAGATGGTCAATATCGAAATCAGATTGATTATGTCCTTTGCAGCCAAAGATGGAGAAGCTCCATACAGTCAGTAAAAAACAAGACCTGGAGCTGACTGTGGCTCAGATCATGAGCTGCTTCTTGCAAAATTTTGGTTTAAATTGAAGAACGTAGGGAAAACCACTAAACCATTCAGGTATAACCTCAATCATATCCCTTATGAATATACAGTGGAGGTGACAAATAGATTTAAGGTATTAGACCTGATAGACAGAGTGCCTGAGGAACTATGGATGGAGGTCCGTAACATTGTTCAGGAGGCAGCAACTGAATCCATCCCAAAGAAAAAGAAATGCAAGAAAGCAAAGTGGCTGTCTGATGAGGCTTTACAAGTAGCTGAGGAAAGAAGGGAAGTAAAAAGCAAGGGAGAAAGGGGAAGATATATCCAACTGAATGCAGATTTCCAGAGAATAGCAAGGAGCGACAAGAAGGCCTTCTTAAATGAACAATGCAAAGAAATCGAGGAAAACAATAGAATGGGAAAGAATAGAGATCTCTTCAAGAAAATCGGAGATATCAAGGGAACATTTGGGCAAAGACAGGCATGATAAAGGGCAAAGAAGGCAGGGACCTAACAGAAGCGGAGGAGATTAAGAAGAGGTGTAAAGAATACACAGAAGAACTATACAGGAAAGATCTGAATGTCCCTGATAGCCATGATAGTGCGGTCACTGAACTTGAGCCGGACATCCTTGAGAGTGAAGTCAAATGGACCTTAAGATCATCATCAGCGGCCCTTCTCCGTGAGCCCCTGCCAAAGGAAGTGAGGAGGGTGGCTACTAGGAGGAGGGCTTTTTCTGTTGTGGCACCCCAGCTCTGGAATGAGCTCCCTAGTGAGGTTCGCCTGGCGCCTACATTGTACTGCTTTCGGCACCAGGTGAAGACCTTTTTATTTTCCCAGGCATTTTAGCTTTCTAAATTTTTATCTTTGCTGTTTTAAATCTGTACTTTAAACTCCTGTACTGCTGCTAGGTTTTATTGTGGTTGTATTGTTATATTGTGGTTTTAATATTCTATATATTTTAAATTGTTTTATTGTGTGTTGTTTGGTTTTAGTTTTTGTGAACTGCCCAGAGAGCTTCGGCTATTGGGCAGTATAGAAATGAAATAAATAAATAAATAAATAAATAAACAATGCAAAGAAATCGAGGAAAACAATAGAATGGGAAAGACTAGAGATCTTTTCAAGAAAAGAGATCTCAAGGGAATGTTTTGTGCAAAGATGGGCATGATAAAGGACAAAGAAGGCAGGGACCTTCAAGCTAGTGGAGATGACAGTATTCCAGCTGAGCTATTTAAAATCCTAAAAGATGATGCTGTTAAAGTGTTGCACTCAATTTGCCAACATATTTGGAACACTCAACAGTGGCCACAAGACTGGAAAAGGTCACTTTACATTCCAATTCCAAAGAAGGGAAATGCAAAGAGTGTTCAAACTACTGTACTATTGCGCTCATTTCACATGCCAGCAAGGTGATGCTCAAAATCCTACAAGTTAGGCTTCAGCAGTATGTGAACTAGGGATGGGGGAGAATTTCTCCCCGAAACTTCGGGGGGCCGAGTGCCAACGCATTCGGTCCTCCGAAGGTTGTTCGGGGAGAAATTCTCTGCCCCCCCACCCCCCCGCCCCCCCCCGGATGGGACTTACCTTTCACGAATGTCCCTCCCGGCGGCGGGTCCCGGCGGTGGTTCGGCAGGTCTTCGTCAGGGGCAGGGGCGGCAGCAGGTCTTTCGACCGGCTGCCACCGCCGCCATTACAAGAAAAGTAAAAACAAAAAACAAAAACGCCCCTGTGATAGGCTACGTAACGATTACCGTAGCCTATCACGGCTAGATTTGCAAAGTCAGCTGTGATAGGCTACGTTAATCGTCACATAGCCTATCACGGGTGACTTAAAAAAAAAAAAAAAGCGCATACGGCTAATGGCGGCCCCGATAGGGAGCTGCCATTCGTGTTCCTTATTTGGTCCCTGTAGTCTACGTAAAGATTTACGTAGACTACAGCGAAAATAAGGGCAACGCAAATAGCGTTGCCCTTATTTTCGCCGTAGTCTACGTAAATCTTTACGTAGACTACAGGGACCAAATAAGGAAGGCGAATGGCAGCTCCCTATGGGGGCCGCCATTTGCGTACGTGCTTTTTTTTTTTTCAAAGTCACCCGTGATAGGCTATGTGACGATTAACGTAGCCTATCACGGCTGACTTTGCAGATCTAGCCATGATAGGCTACGGAAATCGTTACATAGCCTATCACAGGGGCTTTTTTTTTTTTTTTACTTTTCTTTTGAAGTTCGCGGCCGGGGAGACAGGGCGCTTCTCCCCGGCCTGAATTTTGGCCGGGCGAGGTGGGAAGCCTCCCCCCCAGCCTGA
This sequence comes from Heloderma suspectum, assembly GCF_057233095.1. Classification (NCBI taxonomy): domain Eukaryota; kingdom Metazoa; phylum Chordata; class Lepidosauria; order Squamata; family Helodermatidae; genus Heloderma; species Heloderma suspectum. The sequence goes on along the minus strand of NC_139460.1, from coordinate 70,244,414 downwards.
ATTTCGGCCGGGCGAGGCAGGAAGCCTCCCCCCCCGGCCTGAATTTCGGGGGGAGCAACGAAGCACCTCCCCCCCACCGCAAAGCAAGCTGCGAGACCAGGTAAGTGACTTTCGTACATCCCTAATGTGAACCGAGAACTACCAGAAGTACAAGCTGGGTTTCGAAGAGGCAGAGGAACTACAGATCAAATTGCCAACATTTGCTGGATCATGGAGAAAGCAAGAGAATTCCAGAAAAATGTCTATTTCTGCTTCATTGACTATGCTAAAGCCTTTGATTGTGTGGATCACAACAAACTGTGGCAAATTCTTAAAGAGATGGGAGTACCAGACCACCTTACCTGTCTCCTGAGAAACCTGTACGAGGGTCAAGAAGCAACAGTAAGAACCGGACATGGAACAACCGATTGGTTCAAAATTGGGAAAGGAGTACGACAAGGCTGTATATTGTCGCCTGCTTATTTAATTTATATGCAGAGTACATCATGAGAAACGCCGGGTTGGAGGAATTACAGAGCCTCTTGTTGAGAGTGAAAGTGGAGAGTGCAAAAGCTGGTTTGAAACTCAACATTAAAAAAACGAAGATCATGGCATCTGGCCCCATCACTTCCTGGCATATAGAAGGGGAAGAAATGGAAGCAGTGACAGATTTTATTTTCTTGGACTCCAAGATCACCGCAGACGGTGACTGTAGCCATGAAATTAAAAGACACTTGCTCCTTGAGACGAAAGCTATGGCAATCCTAGACAGCATAGTCAGAAGCAGAGACATCACCTTGCTGACAAAGGTTCGTATAATAAAAGCTTTGGTTTTCCCAGTAGCAACATATGGCTGTGAGAGCTGGACTATAAGGAAGGCTGAGCACCGAAGAATGGATGCTTTCGAACTGTGGTGCTGGAGAAGACTCTTACAAGTCCCCTGGACTGAAAGGAGGTCAAATCAGTCAATCCTAAAGGAAATCAACCCTGACTGCTCATTGGAAGGATAGATACTGAAGCTGAAGCTCAAATATTTTGGCCACCTAATGTGAAGAGAAAACTCACTGGAAAAGACCCAGATGCTGAGAAAGATTGAAGGCAAAAGGAGAAGGGGACAGCAGAGGATGAGATGGCTAGATAGCATCACCGATGCAATGAATATGAACTTCAGCATAGGGATGTACGAAAGGCACTTACCTTTTGCGGATTATGTTGATGCTGGGGGGGAGGTGCTCCGTCCCACCCCCGGAATCCTGGACGGGGGGGAGGCACTCCATTCCTCCACCCCCCGAATCCTGGCCGGCCGGCTGTGCTCCGCAGGGATTCTGCGGAGCCGCCGGCCAGCTCCGCCAGCAGCCGGACATCCAGCCACTGGCTAGCAGGGACACAAATGGCAGCGGCCGTAGCCACCGCCATTTGCGTCCTTGCAGTCAGCTGTGATAGGCTACATAAATGTTTACGTAGCCTATCACAGCTGACTAAAAAACAACAACAACAACAACGTGCGTACGCAAATGGTGCGTACGCAACGTCCACGGCCACCGCCATTTGCGTACGCGCGTTGTTGTTGTTGTTTTTAAAGTCAGCCATGATAGGCTACGTAAACATTTATGTAGCCTATCATGGGGTTTTTTTTAACTGGAAATGACGGCGGCGGCAGCTGGTCAGAAGACCGGCTGCCGCCGCCGCCGCAACGCTGCCGGAGCCGCTGCCACCAGGAAGATCCGCCCCAGGTAAGTCTCATCCTGGGGGGAGGAGGGGGGGCAGACCATTCCGCCACCGATTTTGGGGGGCTGAATGCGCTGGTATTCAGCCTCCCCGAGATCCGTGGTGGAATTCTCTGACATCCCTACTTGAGCACACTCTGAGAGGGAGCTGAGGACAGGAAGGCCTGGCGTGCTATGGTCCATGGGGACACGAAGAGTCGGACATGACTTAATGACTGAACAACAACAAGCATGTATGGCTCTGACCATGGTGTTCCAAAAGAGGAGGTTAAACCTTTCCCTAATGGAGGAGATTCCCTCCTCCCCAGAAATCCCCTTCATTAGAGTCAATTGAGGCCTTTTTTTCTTCTTTTAACACCCCCCCCACACACACACACACACACATACACACGGGGAATTGGGGGGGGAGTTTGACTCCCCTCCTCCCAGAATGCCCTGGTCCTGATCTAAATCTGGGCAATGCACACTTATACAAGGGTAAATAAAACTATCATACATAGTTCCGGTATGTGTGATTAGCCAAACATTTAGGATGGCCCATAAGTAATTTTAAACTCTGGACTTAATGGTCTTTATCTGTGGTATAGTTACTGATTTCCAATATCTTGCCAGCACATTCTTTACAGCCACCAAAAGATTAGAAATCAGATATACCTGATTCACATTTGGGACATCAGTTATATAGTTAAACAATATTAATAAAACATTCACACTCAAATTAAATCCCATTATTTGTTCTATATTACAAAAGGTTTTCCTCCAGTACTCTAGGGCAACTCCAAAAACAATTGTAACAAACCATTCAATTCACCACTTTTCCAACAACCAAATGTGCTGGTTTAATATATTCTATTTCATAGAATCATAGAATAATAGGTTTGGAAGGGGCCTACAAGGCCATCGAGTCCAACCCCCTGCTTAATGCAGGAATCCAAGTCATAGCATCCCCTGTTTTTTTGCCGTGATAGGCTACGTAAATATTACACGAATGCACCCAGCCGGCGGCTCCACAGTGTTGCCACGGAGCGGAGCCGGCCAGGTTAGGATTTCAGGGGGAGGTGCGGAGCGCCTCTCCCCCACCGCGAATCACCCCGTCGAAAAGGTAAGTGACTTTCGTACATCCCTAGTTACTTGGCCTTCCTTCCACTTCCTATATGTGTGCTTTTTTGTTTTCAGGTCATCTCTAAGCTTTTTGTGAAGCCACATTGTCTTCTTCTGTGTCTTCCAGCCCACGCCAGAGCTTCCTGTCGGCCATCGCCACCCCCAGCTACCCAATTGAGTCCGTCACCTCCAGAATATCATCCATCCATCTTGCCCTTGGTTGGCCCCTCTTCCTTTGGCCTTCCAGTTCCCCTAGCATCAGCATCTTCTCCAGGGTATCCTGTCTTCTCATGATGTGGCCAAAGTACTTCAGTTTTGCCTTTAATATCATTCCCTCAAGTGAGCAGTCTGGCTTGATTTCCTGGAGTGTGGACTGGTTTGATCTTCTTGCAGTCCAAGGCACTCTCAGAATTTTCCTCCAACACCACAGTTCAAAAGCATCTATCTTCCTTTGCTCAGCCTTCCTTATGGTCCAGCTCTCGCAACCAGAGTTTACTACGGGGAATACCATTGCTCTGGCATCATATACCAATGAAAAATAACTTTTAACTGAGCTTCTTTCAATTTCATACAAACTGAATTATTTTGTATCAAAGACCTTCAACCAAACTTCATCTCCAACAGCCATATGTGAAGAAATACCATGTATATAACTGTTTATGTGATGTAATCGTTTGTAATGTTTACTTTGTCTGGCCTCTGAGAGACTACAATGAATCTGAGTGGGCCTGAGGCTTTGCTTTGTTACTGTCAAAGGCCTGTGTAGTAGTTTCTTGGTGACGTTTTGAAGGGGGAGAGAGAGATGATCACTTTGAATATGTGTAGATGGCACCTGGATCACGTAAACTCAATTTTGATTTGCTGGGGATTCTAGCTAGAAGGAAAAGAATAGTTTTGAACTGACAGTTGATGGTGGTGGAATTGACAGGTAGGGATTCAGAGAGCCTCTGGGTAGTCAAAGGGCCTATCCACATTGTTCCCCCCATCGCAATGAAGTCGGCGTACTCTCAGGTTAAATGCACTCGCATTAAAACATGATTATCCACACTCACCCTGTTTCCCTGTTCCAGAACTTCATCAAATGTGCAAGCACGGTTCACACTCAAGCGCTGTGCTGTTTTCCTGCTCTTAAAGAGGGTGGCTCTCACTGGAGGAGCAGAAACTGTTCCTGTTTCTGCTGATTCCCCATCCACCATCCCTCTCTTCCTCTATCCCTGTGTGTGTGGGGGGATAGCGCGAGCATCCTGTTGGGGCTCAAAGCCTGGCGAGAAGTTGCTAATATGCCCCCCGCCTGGATACCAGTTCCCTCAGCAAGAAGAGGGGAAGAAGGCAGCGCCTCTCATCCCCCCCCCCATCTTTGCTACAGTGTCAGTGGTGCGGGAGAGGCTGGTAGTTTTTCATAACTTTTCCTGGCCTTAGGGAAAATGATCAGCTTGTCCCTTACCGCCACCGCTGTAGCAGGTGGGGGTGGAGGGAAGAAGGAGGCACCTATCCTCTTCTCCCCCCCACCTACTGGAGGCCAGGTTGAGAGGCTGGGGGCTGTCTTCTGATGCTCTTTTCCCCGGGCCAGCCCTTTGCAGCTGGCACGAGAAAGAGGGGCAGCAACGACGGCACCCAGCGCTCAGGTTTTTTGTGGGGCTTCTAGCATCTTCGAAGCTTCAAAGCTGCGCAGCTTCAAAGACCACCCTGCTTTTGTTCGCCACTCATAAGATGACATTGCATAGTTTCCTCAGCACTCAAAGGTTTATCACCAACAAGGAAACGGTTGGAGGTGCATGCTCTTGTCTGATCTTGGAAGCTCAGCAGGGTTGGCCTTGGTCAGTACTTGGATGGGCGACTGCCTGGGAATCAGGCTTCCTGCATTGAGCAGGGGGTTGTCCTACCCCTTCAACTGACACTAAGTTTTACCTCCTTCTATCCCCTGCTTTGGCTTTAAAAAAAAATAAAAATTAAGGATCACAACTGAGTGCCTTTATACATGCTGCCTTCCCCCCCTTCCCCTGGTAGCTTAACTTGTGCTGTAATGTTTTCTCGTGGCCCCAACCCCAAGCCATTGATCTCCAAAAAAAATTGTTTTATTTAAATCTTCTAAACTAAGACACATGCACTGTTGCAAAGTCTAGTCAAAATATAATCGTGAGGGCCATGTTTTCTCTTCAATGAGAATTGAATATACAAGGGATATTTTCTAGAAGTCCCTGATCCAGTGAGTTGTTAAAGAGAATGGTAACATATTCCTGATAAAGAGCCAACTAGGAAAAAAGAAATGAAACCACTTCCTTGTATTTTAATCAATAAATTTATGTATGGATAAGTCTGCTACATAACCTCCCTCCACTTAAAAAAAACCCCGTGTAAGCTGTATTCTGGACATAATAGGAAAGTAAGTACCCTTTAATAGACCAACTGCAGTTTGAGGCCCAAGTTTAATATCAGAGTACAGTATTCTATAAAATTTAAACAGCAGGTAGAGTACCATGGAATGTATTTGTAGATAGCAGTGGGTTTTTTCCCTCTCTTTTGGTTGGTTACCTGAAGTAGCTGCTTTTAAAGATAATCTTATAGAATTATTGTTAATTGAAAGTAAGATGTTGAATCACAAAACCTGGAAATGCATAGGTTGTTTTATAAAATTATTTGCCACAAAAAAGTTAGAAAATATCTAGGTAACATTCAAGGTGTTTGGCGAATTCTTAACATTATCTCCATTTGCAATGTAAATGAAGCAAGACATTTCAAGATGATTAATGGAAAGAAAAGGCCTACTGGTAAAATAAAGGTATCACTGGATGGGCAAATTATGTATGAGTAATTAAAATTCATTTTGTGAATTAAAAACAGAACTAGACTCTACTGAGGCTTATGCTTCCTGTTAATGATTTCAAGAGAGACCCAAACCCAGTCTATAGTTCTAGTTGTGACCAAAATAACAGGATGATGCACATCCTTCCTTGTGACACAGAGGGAGAAAAATACAGACAGGATTTGGCTTTCCAAATTTGTTTCATTTCCTATGAGGCAACTTCTATAGTTAAATCTGAGGAGGCAAGGCCCTCGTGTGTTGACTTGACCATCTCACTTTCACATGGGAGCTTTTTAACTTGTGTAAGAATAATTAGGGATGGGAGAACCCATAGAGGCTCCCCGCAGTTGAATTTTCCTGAGTTTTCCTTCCCCAAATCTGGGGAAACCAGGAACATTCCCTGAGCCAAACTGAACATTCAAGTGTTCCTGCACAGTTCTGCTCCCCACAAGCCATCCCCATTCTCCACCCCAGTGCTGCCAATACCCCCTTCCTCCCTTCCATTTTAGGAGCAGGAGGAGGAGGAGCCATTAAACAAGCTACAATTTCCAGGATCCATCACACTCTTTCCAGAGCAATCTGGCTAACAAACTACCCTTGCAGAATCCACTGTGCCCAGCATTTCTGACAGTGGGCAATGGTGACAGGGAGGCCTAGAGAGAGACAAAGGGAGAAAGAAAAGTATCTCTTGTCTTTGTTACTGCTGATTCTACTCCGAGCACATAAGGGAGTGCAGGTCTTGGGAGGCTGGCTTGGGGTGGCAGGAGGGCTCAGAGATTCCTCTTCCATGCTCAAATTTGAATGGTTGAAAGAGCATATTCAGGGACTGGAAAGCTTGTATTCAGTTTGAACTTGGGTCCTCTGAACTCAAGGGGTTCTATTCCAAGCTAACTCAGATGCAGGGCAGGTCCAGGAGATTTTGCTACCTGAAGCAAAGGGTAATATGGCTCCTCTCCCTATCTCATGTACAAAAGACAACCAGACTGGCAGTTGAATCTTACTTCAACACTGGTGATAGGAGAGCATCCTCCACTGCACCTAATGCTAGCTTAGGGAACTGAGGGTAGGTTGTCTGGCACACAGAGCTCTATCCTTCAACAGCTTACCACCTGGTCCTCAGTATCTGCCACCTGAAGCAGTTGTCTCACTCTGCCTAAGAGTAGGGCCAGCCTTGCGCAGATGAATTCTCATGTCAAATCTGAAAATAATCAAAAGGCATTTCTACGTGATGCTTTTATCTCGCACCTATACTGGCGCTTCCACTTCCCAATTCTTTGCGGGATTAAGTTCAGCTCCTTTACACGTGCTTTTTTTGGGCGGTGCATTCTTTCTATGCCTTTCTAAATGTTTCATTATACAACCACTAGATGGTGCTGTGGAATAGTGAATTGTGCAATTACATGAGTTTCCTATAGTTCCAATGAGAAAAATACCAGAATTTCCTCATTGACTTCTGTTTGGTTTTTTATATTTCAAAAGCCCCACAAAATAAATTGTGTGAGGTGAATTGAATAGGGCTGTGGTGGCTGCCGAAAAAACATGATGAACTGGGCAAAGCACAGGAGGCCCTGGAGGATGATGACATTGTCTTAAGGACCCAGAAACTACCATTAGCGAGGAATCATGAGTGCACAATGAAAGCCTCATGTAGAAAAGGTTCAAAGTTACCAAGTTATATCTTGAGTCAATTTGAGATGGACAGCCTCCTTTGTAAAAGGTGAAACAGTAAAGTCACTATTTAAGCACCTCACCTCTCAGATTGTTGTTGTTGTTGTTGTTTAGTCGTTCAGTCGCGTCCGACTCTTTGTGACTCCATGGACCATAGCACGCCAGGCCTTCCTGTCCTGCACTCTCTCCCAGAGCGTGCTCAAGTCTATATTCACTGCATCAGTGATGCTATCTAGCCATCTCATCCTCTGCCGTCCCCTTCTCCTTTTGTCCTCAGTCTTTCCCAGCATCAGGGTCTTTTCCAGAGAGTTTTCTCTTCGCATTAGGTGGCCAAAATATTTGAGCTTCAGCTTCAGGATCTGTCCTTCCAATGAGCAGTCAGGGTTGATTTCCTTTAGGATTGACTGATTTGACCTCCTTGCAGTCCAGGGGACTCGTAAGCGTCTTCTCCAGCACCACAGTTCGAAAGCATCAATTCTTCGGTGCTCAGCCTTCCTTATAGTCCAGCTCTCACAGCCATACGTTACTACTGGGAAAACCATAGCTTTGATTAGATGGACCTTTGTCGGCAAGGTGATGTCTCTGCTTCTTACTATGCTGTCTAGGTCTGCCATAGCTTTCCTCCCAAGGACCAAGCATCTTTTAATTTCATGGCTACAGTCACCGTCTGCGGTGATCTTGGAGCCCAAGAAAATAAAATCTGTCACTGCCTCCATTTCTTCCCCTTCCATATGCCAGGAAGTGATGGGGCCACATGCCATGATCTTCATTTTTTTAATGTTGAGTTTCAAACCAGCTTTTGCACTCTCCTCTTTCACACTCAACAAGAGGCTCTTGAGATCCTCTTCACTTTCTGCCATTAGGGTGGTATCATCTGCGTATCTGAGGTTGTTGATAATTCTCCCGGCAATCTTAATTCTGACCTGTGATTCATCCAACCCAGCGTTTCTCATAAAGTACTCTGTATATAAATTAAATAAGCAGGGTGACAATATGCAGCCTTGTTGTACTCCTTTCCCAATTTTGAAACAATCGGTTGTTCCTTTTGTGGTTCTTACTGTTGCTTCTTGACCCTCATACAGGTTTCTCAGGAGACAAGTAAGGTGGTCTGGTACTCCCATCTCTTTAAGAATTTGCCACAGTTTGTTGTGATCCACACAATCAAAGGCTTTAGCGTAGTCAATGAAGCAGAAATAGACGTTTTTTCTGGAATTCTCTCGCTTTCTCCATGATCCAGTGAAAGTTGGCGATTTGATCTCTAGTTCCTCTGCCTCTTCGAAACCCAGCTTGTACTTCCGGTAGTTCTCGGTTCACATACTGCTGAAGCCTAGCTTGTAGGATTTTGAGCATAACCTTGCTGGCATGTGAAATGAGCACAATTGTACGGTAGTTTGAACACTCTTTGGCATTGCCCTTCTTTGGAATTGGAATGTAAACTGACCTTTTCCAGTCTTGTGGCCACTGTTGAGTGTTCCAAATTTGTTGGCATATTGAGTGCAGCACTTTAACAGCATCGTCTTTTAGGATCTTAAATAGCTCAGCTGGAATACTGTCATCTCCACTAGCTTTGTTGTTAGTAATGCTTCCTAAGGCCCACTTGACTTCACTCTCTAGGATGTCCAGCTCAAGTTCAGTGACCGCACTATCATGGCTATCAGGGACATTAAGATCTTTCCTGTATAGTTCTTCTGTGTATTCTTGCCACCTCTTCTGAATCTCATCTGCTTCTGTTAGGTCCCTGCCTTCTTTGTCCTTGATCATGCCCGTCTTTGCACAAAATGTTCCCTTGAGATCTCTGATTTTCTTGAAGAGATCTCTAGTCTTTCCCATTCTGTTGTTTTCCTTGATTTCTTTGCATTGTTCATTTCAGAAGGCCTTCTTGTCTCTCCTTGCTATTCTCTGGAAATCTGCATTCAGTTGGATATATCTTCCCCTTTCTCCCTTGCTTTTCACTTCCCTTCTTTCCTCAGCTACTTGTAAAGCCTCCTCAGACAGCCACTTGGCTTTCTTGCATTTCTTTTTCTTTGGGACGGAATTCGTTGCTGCCTCCTGAACAATGTTATTGACCTCCGTCCATAGTTCCTCAGGCACTCTGTCTATCAGGTCTAATCCCTGAAATCTATTCCTCACCTCCACTGTATATTCATAAGGGATATGATTGAGGTCATACTTGAATGGTTTAGTGGTTTTCCCTACGTTCTTCAATTTCAGCCGAAATTTTGCAAGAAGCAGCTCATGATCTGAGCCACAGTCAGCTCCAGGTCTTGTTTTTACTGACTGTATGGAGCTTCTCCATCTTTGGCTGCAAAGGACATAATCAATCTGATTTCGATATTAATCATCTGGTGATGTGCATGTGTAGAGTCGCCTCTTGTGCTGTTGGAAAAGAGTGTTTGCTATGATCAGCGTGTTCTCTTGGCAAAACTCTATTAGCCTTTGTCCTGCTTCATTTTGTACACCAAGGCCATGCTTGCCTGTTATCCCGGTGATTTCTTGACTTCCTACTTTAGCATTCCAATCCCCTATGATGAAGGGGACATCTTTTTTTGGTGTTAGTTCTAGAAGGTGTTGTAGTTCTTCATAGAACCGATCAACCTCAGCTTCTTCTGCCTCAGTGGTTGGGGCATAGACTTGAATTACTGTGATATTGAATGGTTTGCCTTGGATTCATACTGAGATCATTCTATCGTTTTTAAGATTGTGCCCCAGTACTGCTTTTCCCACCCTTTTGTTGACTATGAGTGCTACTCCATTTCTTCTAAGGGATTCTTGCCCACAGTAGTAGATACGATGGTCACCTGAATTAAATTTGCCCATGCCTGTCCATTTTAGTTCTCTGATTCCCAAGATGTCGATGTTCAGTCTTGCCATCTCATGTTTGACCACCTCCAGCTTACCTTGATTCATTGATCTGACATTCCAGGTTCCTAAACAATATTGTTCTTTACAGCATCGGATTTTCTTTTCACCACCAGACACATCCACAGCTGAGTGTCCTTTTGGCTTTGGCCCAGCCGCTTCACTCTTTCTGGCACTACTTGGAAATACCCTCTGCTGTTCCCCAGTAGTATACTGGACACCTTCCGACCTGAGGGGCTCATCTTCCGGCATCAGGTCTTTTAGCCTTGTGATACGTTCCATGGGGTTTTCTTGGCAAGAATACTGGAGTGGGTTGCCATTTCCTTCTCCAGTGGACCACATTTTGTCAGAACTCTCTGCCATGACCTGTCCGTCTTGGGTGCCCTGCACGGCATAGCTTATGGCTTCACTGAGTTACGCAAGCCCCTTCGCCACAACAAGGCAGTGATCCATGAAGGGGACCTCTCAGATTAAAATGTGTTAATTGGGCTGGAGGGTGATATAGCTATTCCATTAAGTCTATTTTAAATCACTTCCTATGGTGATTATCTCCACAAAGAGAGCCCTTTGTGTTCAACAGCTCACTAAACAGATTTGGCAAGGTTCTATACGTCTTCCAAAGAAACAAAATCAAAAGCGTACACAGCCATGCAGAAGATCACCCACTCCGCATGACAATGGGGTATGCAGAAAGTTTATTCACCACCACCACACACACACAAAAATTCTTATCTGTTCTGAATCATAAATGACATTTCTCAGAAGTGTTGATGAATAACATCAGCACAATCTGACCCTGAGAGAAGACAGCATTTGGTTCCATAATTATCTGTTCTGGATAGTTAGGAAACAGATGTCCTTCCTTGGCAACAGCAGCATTCCCTTCCTTCTTTCCTAATCTGCTTTCTTCTAGAAGCCTAGTGCTTAGCCCTTGCGGTCTTGTTATTAATTGAGCCCCTCAATAAAATAATTTAAATTTGTGTCATCCAATTATTTTGTTTTTGTTTTTATCCAATGCAACTTACTGTCTAATGTGGTTGGTCTAAGTAGTTTAGCCTTAAGGTAGAACAGGTTGTTCAGCATCAAGACCACATTATATACCCACCGTGAGTCATACTAAATACCCACTATGAAGCCAAGGTGCCATAGACAATGAAATTCCTTATATCAAACAGTTATAATTCCTACATCAATCAAGACTTAAGTAATCATGACAAGTGTCGTGTTAACAACATTTCTATCCCACCATTCTATCAATAAACTACCTAATATGGCTAACAGAAACTAACTACAAAACATGTCAGATTACAAAATATGTCACAAAATTAGCTGGAAACCTAGAAGCATAAAAAGAACAAAAAACAACAGTAAATGATTTCAAACAATGAGTGGCAGTATGTTGACTAGATGTGTACCAACAGCAAGAAATAAGGAGATAAAATATGTTATTTTCAAATACTTAAGGTTTGTATCTAGTGGTTTTGTAAACTGATGCAAAAAATGGGACAGAAGGAATTTAAGGAAAGGTAAGGAAAGGTTCCTCCTGTGCAAGCACCGAGACATTGCTGAATCCTAGAGGGACGCCGCTTTCACTGGCGTTTTCATGGCAGACTATAGTGGGGTGGTTTGCCATTGCCTTCCCCAGTCGTGGCTACCTTTCCCCCAGCAAGCTGGGTACTCATTTTACCGACCTCGGAAGGATGGAAGGCTGAGTCGACCTGAGCCAGCTACCTGGAACCCAGCTTCTGCTGGGATTGAACTCAGGTCATGGGGAGAGTTTCGGTTGCAATACTGCCACCTACCACTCAGCGCCACACGAGGCTCTAGAAGGAACTTAAGGTGAGAAAAAAAGAGAAAATGAGAGGAACCAAAACACAATTTTTCCCATCCCTAACCATGAGTCATAGCAAAAGGAGATTCCTTCAGAGCTCTCAGGCAACTAACCAGATCTATCAGTCTCCAGTGAAGGGCCATTCTAGTAGGCACCTTACCTTTACAGAGATTAGGAGTTCCACAGACCCCATCCTCACTAAGTAATGACCCCCTCTGCCAAGGAAACTAAATCAAGCTCCCTCACAGCCATGTCCTACCACATATATGGGACCATACCTATACCAACTGGAGAGAAAAATAGTGAATTACTGATCCCAGAACAACAGTAACTTTTAAACCAGTATCCAACCATGGCATTTTAGAGACACAACATTATATCCTTCCTTCCTTTTTGTATTTTCCTTTCCATTTTAAAGCCTTTACAGAACTCCCTCATCATATTTTCAAGTTCCTATTGGATTTTTGAGGGCTGGAATCTTACCTCGTGCAATTTTTCTCTCATCTATTGACCCAGGAAACAAGCAGCAGCAGAGCTCTGGACGAGCAGGCGGGCATGCACCCTGCATCTATGCTGCAGCCAGATCCATAGGCCCTGTTGCTCCTGTTCAGGTGTTTCAAAATCTCTCAGTGCCTGTGCCATTTGCAGCACATGTGCTTCATGACCGGTGCCCATAAGTCTTAGGGCCAAACTAGATGGGACACAGGAGACTTGTAATCAAGATCTCTAATGGCTTCTATTTGGTTTTTTATATTTCGAAAGCCCCACAAAATAAATTGCATGAGGTGAATTGATTAGGGCTGTGGTGGCTGCCGAAACAGGATATTTCACACTTCCTTCTTGTGCCATTTCTGGATCAACCCCTCTCCCTTTCCAAATCTGCTATTAGTCTTACAGAGAGGAAAAGACCAGAAGAGCTGTACCTGTTTTTCCACACACTACACAGAACTAATAAGAAGAGCCAAGCTGGATCAGACCAAGGGTCCATCTAGTCCAGCACTCTGTTCACACAATGGCCAACCAGCTATCGACCAAGAACCCACAAGCAGGGCAGGAGCGCAACAGCACCCTCCAGCTAATGGCAGCTTCAGCAGCAAGATAGAATGGGGAAACTGTGTGGAAGGAAAGGGTTAAACACTACCAACCGATGCTACTTTTCCAATAACATTTTATGCAGCTGCTTGGAAGTAAAAACCAAGCAAAATAAAACCAGGTGAGCTCCCAATCACTAATTTACAGCAGTATGTTTATTTTGGACCTTGGGATACACTGACACCACTCAGAATCCAGAACTGGGGTGGAATTCCTGCCTTATCACAGATGGCACTGAATATGGGTTCATCTAATACTTGGAAGAGGAAAAAAAAATGCTCTGAGCTCCAAATAGGATAGAATATATGTGGCTACAAGCAGAACAAATCAACCAACAGTCAAATAAATGTCTTAAAAATCTTTCGACAGTAGAGTGTTGCAAGAATACAAATATGTTACTGGACAGCTTTCTTATCACATGCCAGCCATAAAAATGTAGCTTCCTACCGACTTTAGTCTAGACTTCAACAGCACAAGGAACTGTTTCCTAAATTGCTGTGACATGTTTCTGCATTCATTTGGCTAAACTGCCTACCTGCTGTGGAGGTTTCAGAGTGATTGCACCTTCCTTTATACCAACCATGTTTGGATTAAGCAAAGAATCCGAGAGCCGCAAATAATCTTTAAGAAAAAGAGGAGGTTGCACAGCTTTTAGTCAAAAGCATTTTATGAGTATTTAGAGCACTCTTGTTTAAACAAACAAGCAAGCAAAAGAAATGCTACTGGAAATAAACTGTGTCTCCATAAAATACTGACAGACAAATAAACAGACCGACACATATTTAGCTCTGCTCCACTTACACTATCTTAAACAGTGCAAAAATGCAGGAATTTTTAACAGAACCATATTTTTCTTGTCATGGGTAACAATTGCATAATAATTTTCTTGGGTGGGGGTGGGGATATTTCTGGGTGGGTGGGGGGAATGCCAGAACACAGGAATGGAAGAGGAATTGGTGATGCTATAGAATTAATGAGGGATGTGAACACTGGGAAGTATAGTAACTCACCCCCCTCTGGAACAAGAATGTAGCAGAAATGTTCTCCAGGGAGAAACTTCTCAGAAGGCCTAGAGACAGAAACAGGATTGCAGGTGAGAAGAGATTCATAGGGGCATGACTGCTTTTTTGCTATATAAGATATTCTAAATATTTAGGTCACTGTTATCTGCCTTGATTCTCTACATTTCCCCAGAACTTCGCACAGAAATTTTGCCTGGCCCTGCAACTGGAAAACCTTGAACATGAGATGCCAGAAACTGTAGGGATTTGTACATGCTTTAGCATGGCACAGTGGTTCTGTGGAGCTATCATAGGGGAGCAATGCAATCATTCTTTGTATATAGTACACTTACTACATCTATGCGAACACTCGAGTTCTTTGGTGGTATTTCCAGGATAGCAATCTTTAATATAATTTTAGATAATATAATTTATTCCAGGTAAATTAGGAGATCTTCAATATTACCTTAATATCAGCCCATCAATACTTTTTTTTATTGTTCCAGCCAAAGGCCATGACAAATACATACTGAAATAAATCAATACAATAATACAAAGATTACAGTTTCAAACCCAGCAACACAGCAGGGATGGAATGCAATGAAACAAAAAGAGCAAACTGGATTTAAATTATATCTGTATATCTCTGCAGCTATTTGCAGCAACTTTATTTTTCTTGTCTGTTTATTGCAGCAATGTTATCTTTCTCATCCTTTTTACAATCAAGGCAAAAAGAGCCACTGTAATTGCATTAATATTCGGACTATATACAAAGAACAAGATTCAGGTCAGAACCAATTTGGGTGCTTTGGATTTGGTTTGGACGATTCAGATCAGAATCTTGCTTTGGAAATTCAGATTTGAATCTCTCCCCATTTCTAATTGGGAACTCAATGAACGGCTATAACATTTTTGCTTTTTGATAGAATTGGATGCAATTTTCAGCCCTAGGAGATACTTCTAAATGGATGAGGCCTGTGAGATGGATAGATGGGGGCTGTTCAAGGAGAGTCTCTTAGATTTGATTTTGGGTTTTTTAAGGGATTTGTTCCCCTCTCCCCATGCAATTTTCATTCAAATGACACACATTGTAGAGATGCTGCTATTTATGTGATTTCATTGCATGGTCGGGGTCATGGCCCCAGGTGTCCTGCCACCACTTAAGTCATGTTCAGAGGAGGAACTAGAACTGTCAAAGCCAGTTGGCCCCTCAGGAGACTCTGGCACTAGCCAAGATGGTCTGGGACCCTCAAGAGTGATGCCTTTGAATCTGCCTCCTAGAGAGGGAGAGAGCTCAGCTTCTGAGTCAGAGGGAGATGCTGGGCCACTTCCTAGCCCCTGAGAGTGCTGGTGTCTTAAGATCCATGATAGGATGGTGGCCAGGCAAAGGAGTACTCCCTTACTGAAGAGGACTACTCATGAGTTGGTTTGCTCTCATGCGGACATCTGACAAGTCTCTAATGTGACGTAGCTGAACCATGGATAGGACTCTATATCAGCTCTCACTGGTAACTTGAGAGCAGCTGGAAATGTTTCTGGTAGCTTCAGTGTCTGCTACCTTGCCTCATGCTCTGTACTACAGACCTTTGGACTGTTTCTTGACCCTGCTTCTGGACCGTGGAATGTATCTGACTTCCTAACTGTGTTGTGATCTCTGCTGCTATCTCAACCACTCTTGCCTTAGCCTGAGCACCATTGGACTAAAACCTGTGTGCCTGACCATTTGCTTGCTAAATTGACTTTTCTATTGTATACCTCCCTGTATTTGCTCAGCAAAGAGCCAGGACTGTCTAGAGCAGGACAGTCACATGGCTATTCCAGGAGGTGCTACCAGGATGAAAGCCTCTGCATGAAAAGCCCAATCTCACTGTGACTGAATGTGGGTATTTTAATAGTAAAACAAGAAGTAAAAGACATTTCAGCCAACTTGTATACTTCATAAGGCAAACCCAACCCCCAACAAGAAATTTCTTTGAAGTTCTTCTCTTCCCCAGCCTCTTTCACAGGACTTTTTCTCTTGTCCCCACTCACCCTCAGTGAATTGCCAAAAAACACCCAAGAGAAATGTTCAGAACACCATTATACCAAATAGAAGTATGCCTAGGTAAGAAATGTGCACACACTTTCCATGCTTCATCCTTGATGGAATGGATAGATGACATTTTACTGACAAAAGATATGAAACTGTACATTGTATAACTTGTGCACACTGTATAGTACAAGGGTAGACTTTAAAGTATTCGGTGTTTATAATGTTGAAATAAGCAACAGCCATTAGTTCAAAACCCACTATATGGAGAAGGAAATAACTGGTTGAACAGCAGCTAAGGGAGTAATCCTATGGCCACTAGATGGCCATAGGATATGTGGTTTTCCGGGAACCAACCTCAGAGCCCCGCTCCCAGATTGGTTCCTGGAGAACCGACCTCCCCCCCCCTTTCGTGCTGCCTCATAGGCAGTGCAGAACAGCCCCACACTCTGCACTCAGAAGAGGAGCACGAAGCGGCCAAAACGGAGCATTCTGGAGGGGTGTTCCAGGGTGGGGAAGGCAGAAATTCCAGTACATCCGGCAGCCTCCTCCCCCGCTCCGCCTTCCTGTGGCTAGACAGCTGAAATTGGCTTTCTAGCTGAAAATGCAGGGTAGGAGAAGTGCGGAAGGAACGATCCCCTCTGTGCTTCTCCTGCCCTGCATTGGATAGGTGGTCACCTCTGAGTTCAGAGGCAGCCACCTATCCCCATAGGATTGTGCCATAAATGATTAATGTATGCAGGGAGTTGATGCTGGTTTTGGTTGAACTTTTGCAATAAACAGAGCAAAACTGGCCCTTAACAATACATGTCATCCACAAAAGGCAAAGGTAAGGAAAAGAGTGTACCTCCAAACAACATTGTTTAATACAATTGATTTTTTTTATAAATCAATTCTAAATAGATTTTTCTACTTTTATCTTTATAAATGAAATAAAGAACACCAACAACATAATCATCTTCTACAGTTTCCAACGTTGCAGTATTCTTAAGAGGACCCATCAATAGTAAAATAGAAAAAAAAAGAGAGAAGGGAAAGAAAAAATATAAAAAGGAGAGAGAAGGACAAAGGGAAAAGAAACAGAAAAAAAGAAAAGAAAAACAAGAAAAACAAAGCAAAATATAAACTACAGTACCCATAAACTTCAAATATCACTCTACTTAGAAATTATACCTATAATATTACCAATCTTACTAATCAATACAGCATAAAAAATCAATTTCAATATTATATCTTCAGGTTTATAACAAGGAAGCCAGCTTACAATTCATTTCCATTGGCCATATAATGCCTTTTAGCTATTATATAATAATAAAACTTAAAATCAACCAGCAAGAAATATTACTAATCCTAGTATCATAATATTGATAATTAGTATCATAATATTGATAATATTAATAGTAATAATAATTAAAAAGAAAAGAATTATAAAGGATAAAAAATACAACAATCACTAATGTATTTTGTACTATCTATATTTTAGATAGTATCATTTCCAAATATATAAATGAGTGTGCACATTTCTATACACTCTCACACAGTAGATTTAGGTACAGGGAGAAAACGTGGAGGCAGTGACAGACTTTGCCTTTCTAGGCGCAAAGATTACTGCAGACACTGACTGCAGCCAGGAAATCAGAAGACGTTTACTTCTTGAGAGGAGAGCAATGACAAATCTTGATAAAATAGTTAAGAGCAGAGACATCACACTGACAACAAAGGTCCGCATAGTTAAAGCAATGGTATTCCCCTAGTAACCTATGGCTGCAAGAGCTGGACCATAAGGAAGGCTGAGCGAAGGAAGATAGATGCTTTTGAACTGTGGTGTTGGAGGAAAATTCTGAGAGTGCCTTGGACTGCAAGAAGATCAAACCAGTCCATACTCCAGGAAATCAAGCCAGACTGCTCACTTGAGGGGATGATATTAAGGGCAAAACTGAAGTACTTTGGCCACATCATGAGAAGACAGGATACTCTGGAGAAGATGCTGATGCTAAGGAAAGTGGAAGGCAAAAGGAAGAGGGGCCGACTAAGGGCAAGATGGATGGATGATATTCTGGAGGTGACGGACTCGACCTTGGGGGAGCTGGGGGTGGCGACAGCCGACAGGAAGCTCTGGCGTGGGCTGGTCCATGAAGTCACGAAGAGTCGGATGCGACTGACCGAATAAACAACAACAATATCATATCGGTTTAAAAAAAAAATTGACTTTTGAAGAAGTGTGACTATTGAAGGAAACCCAGGTGTGGACATAATGTCTTTACAAGGATCAGGAGATGAAGAACACCAGGATGCAGATAGAACCACAGAGTAAGAAGGGCCCTCTGACAAGCTGTTGAAATCGCCATGCAGCCAACTGAAATGCAGGAACCAGTGCAATCACCTGCAGATGAAATCAGACAGTCAAACAGGGAAAATAAAGGCAAATGTCCAGTCTGTCTATCCTACAAAGCTAGCTCTAACAAGCCATTCAAACCATTGTCCTGGGGGGGACATCTTGATCATGCCAGAAGGGAAAGCCGGTAAAGAAGTAATCTGGCTGCCAGAAATTGCTCATAGATTTAGGCCAAGAACTGAACAGACCCACACAAATCTTGGAGGACAATTAGGTATGTATTGCACTCATACAAACTGAGAGAATCAACCCCCAAACCAAGCATATTGATGTGAACTATCATTGCTTAAGTGATTCAAAGGAACAGGGGTTATAGATTTACAGTACTGCCCCACAGAAGATATGATAGTAGATGTTCTAACAAATCCATTATCAAGGGAACATCACTGTAGCTATTGAATAACACGGATCCAGTGAGGTAACTGTATGTCTGTTGGAGAAATGGTCTTGGGATAAGCAAATGTATGGAGGAGAAAACTGGATGAAAAGCCACTAAATGGTTAATGTATGTAGGGAGTTCAGGTGTGGGTTTTTGAGTTCACTTTTGCCTGTTTACTTCACCTGATTTAGTTGTAACAAGAAGTTGCCTGGTAATATTAAGTAAAGGTCCTATTTAAAGCTTGCAGTTGTCTTCTGTCTCAAGTGTGGTCAAACAAAACTTACTATGCGACATATAGAAGGGCTTCTGCTTTTCCCACTTTTTTGGCCAATTTGCTACGTTCTTTGTGGTGTGACTGTGTTATATATATTCTCACACACACACATACACACTGCTAGAATAGTGCTCGATGCAACCATAAAACCTAATTGCTTGTAAAGCACTTAGAGCAGTCCCCGCCCCAACAAATTCTTTCAGGCAAGGGCTGTTAGAGCCTAGCTCATTACCAGGCTGTATATTAAGCAGTGGGAGATGAGGTATATCCCTGGCCACCTGGAGCTTGTGTCTGGCCCCCTGTAAGTTGTAGGCAGGCAACACCTTTAGCAGGAAGGCGGTACCCAACCCTCTCTGTACTGCAGCCTGAGAGAAAGTGCTTGGGGAGCTTGACTCAGGTTGTGAGGTCTTGGTGGAACTCCACACACCCACTTTGGGGAGTTGGCGCCAGAAGCCGCCGCCACTGGACAGCAGTAAGTACAAGGCAGGCATCTCCCAGCTAGTGTTGGCTCTTTCCTGGAAGCCCTGGGTGCTGCTACTGCCTCTTCTGCCACACACTCACAGTCACAAAATGCAGTGAAAATATGGGGACGGCCTCTGATAAGTACCATCTCTATCCCTCCGAAAAGCACTGTTTTCGATTGGAGGTAACAACAAGAGCCATGGTAAAATCATACCCTGGTGGGAAGTGGAGATGTCAGTCATAAAACTACGCCCCTGCCTCTTCCTCCCCTACGCCCCTTGTGTTTTCCCCATATGGAGAGCATATGGCAAAATGTATCTGTTTTTGAAGACACACTGTGACTCTGTGTCCATCCTAAAGACTAGAAGGAAGGTGACACTAAAGGCTAGAACATAAGAAGAGTCCTCCTGGATCAGACCAAAGGCCTATCTGGGTCTACATTCTGTTCTCCCAGTAGCCAACCAGATGCCATTGGGAAGCCCATGTGCAAGACATGAGCGCAATAGCACCTTCCCACTTGAGTTCCCCTGATGTTAGTATCAAAAGGCATACTGCTTCCAATACTGGAGGTAATAAACAGCCATCAAGACTAGTAGCCATTGATGGCCTTATCCTCCATGGATTTGTCTAATTCCCTTTTAAAGCAGTCCAAGTTACTCTCATTACTACATCTTGTTAAAGGGAATCCCAAAATTTAACTATGAGCCATGTAAAGAATTCCCTGTTGTCTGTCCTTAATCTACAACCATTTAACTTTGTTGGGTGCCCCCAGGTTCTAGTATTATGAAAGAGGGGGAAAAACATCTCCTTATCCACATTCTCCACACCATTCATACTTTTATACATTCATTCATTCATTCATTTATTTATTGCATTTACACCCCACCTTTTTTCCTCTTGCAAGGAACCTAAGGTGGCTTACATTATCCTCCTCCTCTCCATTTTATCCTCACAACAACAACCCTGTGAGGTGAGTTGGGCTGAGAGTCTGTGACTGGCCCAAAGTCACCCAGTGAGCTTCCATGGCCGAGTGGGGACTAGAACCCGGATCTCCCAGCTCCTAGTCCAACACTCTTGCCACTACATCACACTGGCTGTGTGTCCGTGTTCATCATAACACCTTTATGCACCTTTTTGCTAAAATAAGGAGCTCCAAGCATTATAACCTTTCCTCATAGGGGAACTGCTCCAAACATTTCATAATTTTGTTTGCCTTTTCTGCGCGTTTTCCAGTTCTACAATATCCTTTTTGAGGTGCAGGGACCAGAACAGTACACAGTATTCCAACTGTGGTTGCACCACAGATGTATATACAGGCATAATATTGGCAGTTTTTCAATTCCTTACCTAATGATCCCCCACATGGAATTTGCTTTTTTCAGATCAGCCACACACTGGGTCAATGTTTGACGACAGCTTAGGTGTCCACATAGCAGTGGTTTATGTTTAGACCTAGTAAGAATCCTCTTACTAGGCTGGGTTTGACTTTAAAGTAAGTTCTTGTTCCTATATATCCATATCATAAACATTTCTGAAGCATGTGAATTAATTAACCTTCAGTGATAAAACATACTTATTTTAATTTAAAAATAAATTATTAGCCACTTTTAAGACACTTTATTATATTTATTAGTCACTTTATAAAATACAGTTCTCTAAGTGGTGTATAAGACCAAGTATAAAACAAAATTAAAAAATACAACTATTAATAAAACCCAAGTCCAGCATAAAAAGATGAAACAAATGCCAGCACCAGTAATAATAAGCTAATCACATAAAAGAGCTAAAACCAACTCACTAAAGGTTAAAAAAACAATAGTCAACAACCAGCCTTAACTGAGACTGATAATACAATGACATCAACATGGTGTTAATAATTATATATCTGCCCTACCATTTAGGACCTTTCTGGGCATTTTAGTCCCCCCCCCCTGCTTTTTTTCTTTCTTTTCAAAACATAGATTTGATAGAGCTCTACATATGCTTACCCCAACTGAGAAACAAATGCACAGTATTCTGGCTTGACATAATGGCTAGATTACATCACAATGGTTAGATTAGATCCTGCTGCAGCACTGAAGGAAGGGAGATATCCATGCTGTGATTTGTGTGGGTTGCGCAGCAAGACAGAATTCATTCAGTAAGGAAATAAAAATGAAATCCATTTAAAAGTTACACTTCTTAAAATATTGAGCCAGAGCAGGCACCAGTAACCTTCCTACTTTTCCTCTTTGTGTGTGTGAACAGCAGTGGCAGACGAGAGCTCCAGTCCTGGGCTAGCAAAACATAGGAGGACACAGGCTTGAAGAATTCCTCATCAGTAGTGATGTCACGGAGAAGACTCTTACGAGTCCCCTGGACTGCATGGAGGTTAAAACAGTCCATCCTAAAGGAAATCAACCCGGAGTGCTCATTGGAAGGACAGATACTGAAGCTGAAGCTCAAATATTTTGGCCACCTAATGCGAAGAGAAAACTCTCTGGAAAAGACCCTGATGCTGGGAAAAACTGAAGGCAAAAGGAGAAGGGGACGGCAGAGGATGAGATGGCTAGATAGCATCACTGATGCAATGAATATGGAGTTGACCACGCTCCGGGACAGAGAGCAGGACAGGAAGGCCTGGCGTGCTATGGTCCATGGGGTCACGAAGAGTCGGACACGACTGAATGACTGAACAACAACAACAACAACAACAAGTGATGTCACAACCATGATCCAATAGTTGCCACCCATGGGATCTGTACAGCCACACTGCACACAGCACTATGAGCTATGCACACAGCATAGCAATGGCCACATTTTCCCAGGAACCACATAGTGTGGTTTGAGTGCAGGAAATATATAACATCCTCAGAACAGAAGCACCACATTAAGAAAGAGGTCTCAAATCCCACAGAACTTACAGGGGTAACAACTGCACATTTGTTGATCTGATGATCTCAAAAGCCCCTGAAGTTGCAATCCTATACCTCTTTGCCTGCAAGTAAGCCTCACTGGAATCAAATGGAGCTTACTTCTGAGAAGACACATACAGGATTGTGCTGTTAAAGGTCTTTTCAGAAGTATGTTTTAAAACTTTGGTGAGATTTAGTTTTTCCAACTTCCATAAGTACTTTTGAAAAATCTGTGCTTGTTTAACTTATTAGCACTGTGTCAGCTGATATACTTAGTCATCACTTTTCCTCACATTTATTTTTTGTGTGCTTGTAATCACTCTGCAGTATACACTCCTGAATGAGGCCATGTTCCATAAATTTAAAAAACAACATCCCTGAAACTAAACTCTGAGAGTATAAACTTCAATGTCACGCTGTGAATCTAAACTTTTTAAAAGTAGAAACAATTAGTAGACTCAATTTTAGCCGCCTGGAGGTGATTAGGGAGAGAAAAAACAACTAGAGCAAATAGAAAGAAAATCACCATGAACTCCATTAGGGGCAGATTAAAACACTTTCACATTACATTTTCTGTCGCTCTCTGCCTTTTGCCATATTAACCATGAGAGACCCAACTGTGTCCAACACTCTCCTTTAAAATCAATGTGTTGCAGCAGGACCCTATTAGCACAATGTGTTTGTAAAGATGAAGAGGGGGCGGGGAGAATAAATTACCATGAGCATCATTCACTTCTTTAGAACTTACTTTTTAAAGATGCTTGACCCTCTATAATTAAGTTTAGGTGATACCAAAATGAACCCTAATTGTATAATCAACCTTAATGAGGACTGTTTTTCTTACTATGATTTCCCAGCACACGTGCTAGTGATATACTTGGAGGAGATTCTCTACATTTTCAGTATGTATGTTTTCTTATGGTCAAGTGTAAAACTTGAACCCAGCAAAAGAGTTTTTTCCAAGAAAAAAAAAGAAAATGTTTTAGCAGCAGGGGTTTGGAAAGGCTTCTGTCTTTCTAAGCCTAGAAAACTACTGCCAGTCAGAGTACAAGACCAGCCTGATGGAAAATAGTCTGATGTTGTATTAGGCCTATGTTGAAAGGGTGCTTCCGCGGATGAGGCTTTCGTTGTGCAATTGCCCTGCCTCATTCATGGAGTCCAGACGATGCTGTCTGTTACATTTATAACCCCCCCGCCGCCCTATTTCCCCACCACTTCTCTCTTTTTTCTTACCAGGAAAAACCATTATGGAGGAAAAGATGGAATCACTGCACAATGCCTTTTAATTAACAGAGCTAGGAACCTCTATCTGGAAATACTCAAAACGTGTCATAAACTCCAACATTGCTATATAGAATTTTTATGTAAAATAATTCTTCACTAATGGCAGGGGATGATTTCTTTTTCTTTTTTTGTCAGATTAATTTGAAAAGTACATAATTAGCTCTATATTACCTATGCTCAGAGAGAGTCTCCTGTTAGGAGGACTATGACAAGATTCTTGATTACCAACAGCTGATTGGGTTGATAAGGATTTAGCAATTGATTGCCTTTTCTAAGCAATTCCTTGCTTTCTTGTCTGTCTCATCACTAACATTCTAGCCATATAGTTCATCTGCTTAATTTGTTTTCTGGTTACAATGCTATGGATTAGATACACATATGGATGTCTGCCCACAACCTCAAGTTGAACATGGACAAAACTGAAATTTTGATCTTCCACCCTGATTGACCTTCCCCTTTTCCTTCCTTATCCCCCTCCCACTTTGCCTTCAAGGTACCCAGCTTGTCCTGGTCCCCATTGCCAGGGACCTGGGGGGTCCTGGTGGATGATGGTCTCTCGCTGTGCTCCTTTATTGAGAGCACAATGAGGACTTGTAATTTCTGCTTAATGAATATCTTCCAGATCCACAGGTTCCTGTCTCAGGCGACTGCAGACATTCTGGTTCTGGTTAGTTGTTTCACAGACTATTGTAATAGTCTTTTAGCAGGCCTCCTTCTTTCCTCTGTCTGTCCTTTAATCCTGGTTCAGAACAATGCTGTCAGGATTGTTCTGGACCTTCCCCATTTTGTTCATATTACTGCTTATTGTAGGGCCTTGCACTGGCTTCCACTGAAGGTCAGGGCCCTTTACAAGATTTTGGTCCTGGCCTTTAAGTCCCTAAGGCTGCGTTACCCAGCCTATCTATCCTCTCTCTTGTCCTGGTATGTCCCAGGTTGGGCCACTAGATCCATGGACCAGGCTCTTCTGACCCGCTCTATTTCACGGATTGCAGTGTCTCATTATCATGCATTCTAGGACCTTGTTCTGCAACTGTGGAACTCCCTTCCCCTACCATTACAGTTAACTGAGAGTTTGGAGGTGTTTAAGAAAGGTCTGAAAACTTATCGTTTTGAGTAGGAGGGGGAGTGGTTGGTTATTTTTTAGGTAAAGTATGCTGATTTTATGTTAATTTGGGTTATTAAGACTGTTACAATATTGTAATTTTGAGTTAAGTTTTATTAGAATAATTGTAATGATGTATTTTAAATTGTCAAGTTATTTCTTTTATGTAGCACTTTGTGACAAAGTGTAATAATAATAATAATAACAGCACACATCAGAACTGTACATTCTACTTTTTCCCCGAGAGCTTGTGCCAATTTTTGGAATATGTGGCCAAATAGGGCCGATCTACACTTACCGCCTTTTTTCACTTCCAATGCGGTTTCACTGTCTGCCTTTCACACTACGCAATACCCGCCTCGAATTGGACCCGGAGTTTCCGAGGTCCATGCTCCCGCTTTCAACACCCTGTTATCCCAGTATTTCCCCGTAATGTGCTCTGATTTTCCACCTTTGCTCCCATATATGGTAGTTGTCCCCTCTCCTGCACGCCCATATATGGCGGTATTTGCATTTCCCCACTGGCCAATCAGCATGCACCACTCCCCCAGGTCATCTTCCAGCTATCGATCTCGTCTCTTCCAGAGCAGTCGGCATCCGTGAGCAAACAGGTAGCCCCCCTCCACCCCTGTCTGCAGCTTTTAAAAAAAAAAACAAGGAAAAGATCTTCGAATCTTCGAAGAATTGAAGTTTGGGGCTGGGAGGTATCTCTGCAGCCTCCCGGTCTGCCGGGATCTTATGGTAAATGCTTAAAGAACACTCCCCACCTTTCATGCCCGCGTTGCATTCCGCCCTGCATATTCACCACCCCACTCTGTTCTTCTCCCGTGTTGCCATCACTCGGCATACACCGTGCCCTCCCCCCCTTCGTCTGGACACCACTCTCTTCCTCGCTGGGCTCCCCCCCACACCAGACGTGTATTGCGGTGCTTCGAGCTGCTCCCTCCATGGCAGCGTGGATAAATTTTTCTTTGGGAGACTTCCACGCTGCTCTCGCCACCACGAATGCCACCCCTTCTCCAAGAGTTCCCCCATCACGTGTACTGCACGAGGTGCCCCCGGCTCCCCCTCACCACCTTCCCCAGAGTTTTGTGGGTGTTATTTCCCTCTGCACAAGGGGTGTGTGTCCCCCCCCCATGACTGTTGAGGAATGCCCATTGTTTTGAAAACAATGCGGGCTGACCCAGCTGGAATGGCATTACGGGGATTGTGCCCTGAAGGGCTGATCGGCCTGTGGGGGACACATAATGTGTCTTGGCACGTGGCACCAGGGGATGGCATTTGCCCTGGTGTGTGAGTCAGGGCAGCCTGCCCTGCTTCTCCTACCCCAGAAAAGCCTGCAAAGCCCACCTGCTCCTCTGTCGTTTTTTCCCTGCCTCAGTGCCATGCTCTGTCTCACTTTCGTGGGCCGCCATGAGAGCCTCCAGCCGGTACCATGGGGAGGGGTGCACCCTGTGTGGAAGGTGCTCCAAATCTGGCCTATGACATGTGGCTGCCCTGCGATGACCCCCTGGACTGTGATGACTATGTGGGCCAGTCCCCGCTCTGATATTTACTTCCCTTTCTTAGGCTCTTATGGTGTGGAGCTCTGGGTGAGCCTCAACGGCAGGGAGATCCCATGGCTGCCACTCAAAATCCTGACCTGTGTCATTCTCGGAAAGATCTGCTGCATCGTGCCCCACATCTTCAACAGAGGATGGCATCGAGTAGCAAGGGAAGATCTGAGAGCAGGTGGGCAATGTCTGCACTGCCAGGGCCCCCTCACTGCCCCTTCGTGGCAATTCCCCCCCTGACCGACAAGCTGGTTTACCCTTAGGGCTGAGCTCTGGCAAAGGTCTGCCACTGGTGGTCACCAATCAGCATCAGCAAGCCCTCCACGTCCCAACCCCCCCCCAACACACTCTCAGGGAGAACGCTGGGGGCTGATTGCAGTGTTAATTCACCGCAGAGTAGGGAGGGAAGCTAGCTGTAACCGTGGTGGTTGGAAGGATCTATACCTGCCTGGGGTCCGAAGCGTGGGGTTCTTCCACCCTGGTCTCTTCCCAGAAATTCTAACTCAGCACCACCCATGACACCTCTCACATACCCGGGCTTTACCTGGGGTGGGGATGGCCATTAGTGGGGGACAACCATGGGTTTAGGCGAGAAGACTTTCACACGCGGCTCCTGTGCACAGCTACTGATCTATGCCGGCCCCCAGAGGCTGTACTGCACCGCATGCTTAAACCCTTTCAACTCTCTCTAACAGAGCGTCTAGTAACCAACAGGCAGGCCACATTATCCCCCACTACACATCTGTCACAGATCAGAAATAGAAAGAGCCGTAGAGTGGCTAACGAGATTGCTGAATGCATCATGCGTCACGCTACCAAGGAGAATGATCATGCCCTCGCAGTCATGGAAGGAGATGTGGAGGTGTTTAGGGAATATGTGAGAAGATCCGCTCTGGATGAGGAGGCTGCGAGCAGGAATAGGAGGGCACTCATCACCTCCATAGATGCCCATGTGGACATTCTCCAGGCAATGCTAGAAAAGATGCCTGATCGCCGCTCAGGATGAGAAATATTGCCCCCAGGAGAGGAGTGGGTGCAGCATAGACATACCCCAGAACATCTGGGACCAGCCCCACAATTGCACACTTGGGGACCCCCGAGTGCCAAGAACGTGACAGGATCCCACTGAGCATAGGGGTGGCCACTGCGGGAACCTCCTTCCAGGGTCATGCGGAAGTCTGTTCCCCCCAAACATCCACCCCAAGGTGTGTTGTGGGTGCTCGGATAAGGCCTGAGCGGCTACACAAACACCCCAGACAATTCTCCCCATGAGAGACTCCCCAGGAAATTTCCCAGCTTCCCCCCTCTGTTCAGTGCACTCTTTAAATTTCACATGTGAATGACATAGCTATTGAGCCCTGGTACTGTCCCCCAATGTTGTTTGCCCAAGGCTATGTTTCGCCCCCATGTTGTGATTATGTTTTCTTCACGGTTCAGGGGGATGCCAGGACAGAACATGTCAGGAGCTGGCTAGAACTGCGTCTTGGATGGCGGGGGAGGCTATGTGCCGGAGATAGGCCCCAGAGAGACTTGGACGCCCAAAGAGAAGTCCCCCGCACTGCTGTGCGGGACCCTGCTCCAGTATCTCCCCTGTGTGTCCTGTCCCCCATCATCCCGATAGTAAAGTTTTATAGAAAGAAAAAAAAGGCTCTCCCACAAGTTGTGTGACATGACGAAAGCTGTGCAACACCACAAAGGCGAGTTTACGTAAAACATTTATTTAAGTGCTTGTGTTCTAAGTGCTATTTACAGAAGTAAAGTGCTATTTACAGAAGAAAAGTGCTGGAGTGAGCACGCGGTTTCTTTAGCTTGTGCTGCCAAATCTGCCTGGCAATATGGCACTGAGGTGAGGAGTGCTGTGCTCCTATCCAGAGGGGCCATTGAGAGGGGCAATCCCAGGTATTGTTCTTGTATGCCCAGGCCACGCCCCATCGCCCAGCCACCGCTTGCGTGGGTGGCCCCAGAAAAAGCCCCCCCCCAGTGGGGACAGTGCAGCGGGGGGGCCCATCTGGTCTGTGGCGTATTGGGGTGTGCCGCATGGTCAGCGCAGGCCAGGGGGCGCCACTGTGGCAAATGTGGGCAAGGGGGGCATGCCAGCACCAGGCCCGGCCAGAGTTGCCACCAGGGTTTAACCCTGGGCATCATTGCCCCTCTTGGGGCCCTTGCCAGCCCTTCCCCTTGGAGGACCACTACTTGCCTCTTCCAGGACACCCCCCCACAACACATTCCACAGGCACAGCATCAAAGACATAGTTGCGGCAACACCCCATGGCTGACCTGCACTGCACCTATCGGCAGGGCTCGGCTGCCCGTCACGCATCCAGAGCATGTGCAGCTCACGGTAGTAGGCAGGCTGCACTGCAGGAGGAGGCATCCTGTAGTGCTGCTCCAGACCCTCAAAGAAACAGGCCTTCAAGCTCTTAAACTTTGTGCGGGCCTGCAGAGAAGAGCGAGGGAACCCCGCCTGTGAGAGCCCCCTCGCTACCGCCCTGTAGACCACCTCGTTGCCTCACATGGAGCTCCTCATTACCATCTCCGTGCACCGGCCCTGGAGCAGCATCTGGAGCATCAGCTCCACCTCCCTCTCCTGCCAATACGCAAGCTGCTTCGGTGCCATTTTGCTGGCAGGAGAATGACAGTGGGGCGGTTTTGACAACACCATAGAGCATTCCTTCCCCCCCATCTCCGTGCAGCGCCACCTGTTGATGAAGCTCTGAATCTCTGATTCTTCAAAGAAGCTGTTAGAAAAGTGGGGGTGGTAGCTGCCGTCTCTCGCGCACGCGAAGGAGAGAGGGGCAGGAGCCACTTATGGTTGTTCGAACTCTTTTAATCAGAGGAAAAAAAACATGAACAAAAATGGGGAAGTAATCAGGAGTGAACTAAAAACAAGGCAGACATAGAAACCACAACCCAACCCACCTCCAACACATGACCAGCCCCAACGGGCTTCCCAGCACATGTCCCCTCAATGCAATCCTCCCCTGTTCTCCCACATGAAGTCGCATAGTGCCCTCTGGACCTCGTTCCCCTGCTCATTATGCAGCTGGTCGTCATTCACATAGGGAAGCCCCAGGGTGTCCAACACAATGGAGTTACTGTCTCCAGACTAGGGATGTCAGAGAATTCCGCCACGAATCTTGGGGTGGCCGAATGCCAGCACATTCAGCCCCCCGAAATCAGTGGCGGAACGGTCTGCCACTCCCCCGCCACACTCCCCCCGGGACGGGACTTACCTTGGGCGGATCTTCCTGGTGGCGGCGGCTCTGGCAGCGGTTCGGCGGCGGTTCGGCGGCGGCTGCGGCGGCCAGTCTTCCGACCGGCTGCCACCGCCGCCATTTCCAGTTTTAAAAAAACAAAACAAAAAAATGTGATAGGCTACGTAAAGATTTATGTAGCCTATCACGGCTAGATTTTTAAAAAGCACCATGATAGGCTACGAAAACATTTACATAGCCTATCACGGCTGATTTAAAAGAAAAACACACACACGCGCGTATGCAAATGGCGGCGCCCATGGGCGCTGCCATTTGCATACGCGCATGTTTTTTTTCCCTTTTAAATCAGCCGTGATAGGCTACGTAAACATTTACGTAGCCTATCACAGCTGACTGCAGGGACGCAAACGGCGGTGGCTATGGCCGCTGCCATTTGCATCCCTGCTAGCCAGCGGACGGATGTCCGGCTGCTGGCAGAGCCGGCCGGTGGCTCCGCAGAATCCCTGCGGAGCAGAGCCGGCCGGCCAGAATTTCGGGGGGGAGGGGGGAGCGCCTCCCCCCCAGCCAGAATTTTGGGGGGAGGGACGGAGCGCCTCCCCCCCAGCATCAGCATAATCTGTGAACAGGTAAGTGACTTCTGTACATCCCTAATCCAGACGCCTCTGTCAAAGCAGCCCCGTTAGTCTCGCAGACATTGTGGAGAATGACACAGGCAGAAATCACCGATGCGACATTTTCCTCCGCCACCTCCAGTCATCCTGCGAGACATCTCCACCTGCTCTTCAGCCTGCCAAAGGCGCGCTCCACCATGTTTCTAGCACTGCTGAGGCGCTGGTTGAAGTGAGCATCCTCTGGTGAGAGGTGTCCCCCAAAAGGCTTCATCAGCCAACGTCACACGGGGTAAGCTCCGTCAGCCAGTATCAGCAGCGGAATAAGCATGCTGCCCGCTCTCCACATCAGGTTCCCAGGCACAAACACCCCAGCATCCATCACTTTGCACAGCACAGACTTCCGAAAGACATAGGCGTCGTGGTTTCGCCCCCCTCCACCCGATCTCCGCATTGATGAATTGTCTGGCATGGTCCTTGGTGCCTTGCAGAAGCATTGAGTAGTAATTGCTGCCCTGTCTAATTGGGGATACGATCGACACATGTATCCCGTCACAAGCCGCAAATGCCCCAGGAAAGCCAAGGGCGGAGAAGCTGAGCATCGCCTGGAGAGAGAGGAGAGAGCATATTTATTGGGAGGCAGGCAAAGCATGACTGGCTGTTGCCAAGCAACAGATGCATCCCACTCGTATCCCCATCTCGCCACACACATGCCCGGACAAGCCCCGTCAAGAACAAAGCACACAGTGCTCACCGCAAGGGTTGTGTTACGTGCTCACGACACACATACACACACATGTCCAGGAGGATAGCGATCACCATGAATGGGGAACTACCTCTCAAAAACTGCGCAGAACAGTTTCCTCCACCCCCCACGTGAACCTCGCCTATACCGTACCACAGTGAGCGCAGCTTCAATTCTTTGAAGATGCGAACCTGTCCTCTAAGCCACTACATTAGATGGGGCTTTGATTCTTCAAAGATCCAATTCTCCAAAGACACGAACCCAAGCTCCAAGTAGGGATGTATTAAAGTCTTACCTGGCTCCGCGCTGGGCAATCCGTGGTGGGGGGAGGCGCTCCGTCCCTCCCCCCCCCGGAATCCTCCCCAGCTGGCTTCGCTCCACGGAGCCGCTGGCTGGGCTGCTGTGGCCACAAATGGCAGCCATCGTAGCGGCCACCATTTGTGTCCTTGCAGTCAGCCGTGATAGGCTACGTAAGTATTGTAAGTACAGCAAAGAGCAGGGGCATAAATGGCGTAGCGGCCGCCATTTGCATCCCTGCTCTTTGCTGTGATAGGCTACGTAAATACTTACATAGTCTATCACAGCTGACTATGACGGCTGCCATTTGCGGCTGCAGCAGCCTGGCAGCGGCCAGCTGGGAGACCAGCCAGAGCTGCCGCCACTGCATCCACTGCCAGAGCTGCTGCCACCACCGCTGGAGCCGCCGCCGCATCCACCGCCAGTTAAGCTCTGTCCCGGGGGGAGTCCATGGGGTGGGGAGGCCGTTCCGCCATGGATTCTGCCACTGGAGTCTGTGGCAAAATTCTCTGACATCCCTGGCTCCACGCCATTACATTAGATGGGGCTTTGATTCTTTGAAAATCCGATTCTCCAAAGATGCTCCCTCACCCCCCAAAAGCCACGCGCACCACCCCATCAGCCCAGAGCTGCACTCACCACATCCATGTCACCCAGGGTCACCGTTCTCCACAGTAGAGCATGCTCCAGGGCAAGGCATACCACCACAAAGATTCCTGCAATGGTGGATTTCTCCACCCTGAACTGCTCCGCCGCACTCTTGTACAAGGCGTGATTGGTGAGCTTCCAAATGGCGATGGCCACCCTCTTCTCCACAGGGATTGCTCTGCGCAATTGAGCATCAGGCCAAGAGCAGGGCCACTTTGGCATGGGGAGAAGAGCCACGTTGTGCGCCACGTTCAACGTGTTTCAAAGCATCCTTGAACACAATCTCTGACGGCGATGGTGGTACCATCACAGGACCTGGAGCCAAGACCTCTGCTGCTGGGATGACAGCCTCTCCAGAGCAATCAATGCCTGGAGAGTACATATCAGGGCATTTGTGGAGACATACAGCATCCTGTAGAACATTGTCAGTTCTGGACCCATGGCTCTCACCAGGATTTGGATCCAAAACAAGATACAATGTGTCCAGAAAGAGCAACAGGGATCAATGGGGCGAGGTGACGCAGGCGTGGTAAGGTTTCCAGTGAACGGCTGAGGAAGGACACAGGGGAGGGGAGGGGATGTGAGGGTAGGAGGTTTTTCAGCGGAGGCGGGAGGAATTGCCACTCCTCCAATCAGGGCTGCCCTGCTATGGAGCTGAGGAACTGCGAGGTGCCAGAGTGTGAACCAAGCTCCCAGCTCCCGCATTTGAGGAGGGAGTGGAGTGGGGAAAATGGGTGAGTGAGGATAATCACGTAAAAATACGAGTGCGTATAACCCGACATGGCCCCGACTTCAGTGCAGTGGCGGACACAATGTTTAGGGATGGCGGAGAATTTCTCCACGAATCTCAGGGAGGCCGAATGCCAACGCATTCAGCCCCCCGAAATTGGCGGTGAAATTCTCCGCCACCCCCCCGGGATGGGACTTACCTCCTGCGAATGTCCCTCTCGGCGGCGGGTCCTGGCGGCGGTTCGGCGGTGGTTCGGCAGGGGGGGGGGCGGCGACCAGTCTTCCGACAGGCTGCTACCACCGCCATTACAAAATAAAGTAAAAAAACAAACAAACACGTGATAGGCTACGTAACGATTTACGTAGCCTATCATGGCTAGATTTCCAAAGTCAGCTGTGATAGGCTATGTAAATCGTTACGTAGCCTATCACGGGTGACTTTGGAAAAAAAAAAAAGCGCGTACGCAAATGGCGGCGCCCATGGGCGCCGCCATTTGCATTCCTTATTTGGTCCCAGGTAGTCTACGTAAAGATTTACATAGACTATGGCGAAAATAAGGGCAACTCTATTTACATTGCCCTTATTTTCACCGTAGTATACGTAAATCTTTACATAGACTACCCGGGACCAAATAAGGAATGTAAATGGCGGTGCCCATGGGCGCCGCCATTTGCATACACGCTTTTTTTTTTTTCAAAGTCACCCGTGATAGGCTATGTAACGATTTACGTAGCCTATCACAGCTGACTTTGGAAATCTAGCCGTGATAGGCTACGTAAATCGTTACGTAGCCTATCACGTGGTTTGTTTGTTTTTTTCACTTTTGTATTTCGCGGCTGGGGAGACGGGGCGCTTCTCCCCGGCCTGAATTTCGGCCAGGCAAGGCAGGGCACCTCCCCCCCCAGCCTGAACTTCGGGGGGAGAACCGAAGCGCCTCCCCCCCACCGCGAAGCAAGCTGCGGGACCAGGTAAGTGACTTTCGTACATCCCTAATGTAGATTGGCCCATAATCTCTGATTAATCATAACAAGCGAAATATTACAGCCATGCAGTAGAATCCAACACTTGTTTACTCAGAAGTAGGTCTCATTGTGTCTAATGGGGCTTACTTCCTGGTAAGTATGTGTAGGATTTCATTCTTGGGCTGCAGTCATATACACACTTATTTGAGAGTAGGCCCCAGTAAACTCAATGGGACTTGCTTCTAAGTAAATAGGTTTAGGATTGCACTTTGACAGTGTTATCCTATGCATGTCTACTTGAGAGTACATCCCGTGGAGTTCAAAGAGACTTACTCCAAGGTGAATTGCAGGCTATATCTCTAAAAAATAAAAAATCCCAAACCCTTATGAACTCATATGTGGACTGTATTCTATCAGCAGTACAAAAGCTACCAATAGATTATTCCATTTGAGTCACCTCATTTTTGTTATTTTAAAACAGGGTTCTTCAACAAAGCTCTTCATCTCTATTATTTTTAAGCTCAATTTCAGATCTTAACAGTCATGGCAGGAGCTCTTTCACATTTTAGAAACAGAGAAAGAAAACCTCTGTAAAGTTATCATTGCCTAACTAGAAATTATTAGCTCAGCTGCTGCCCAGTGAGGATAACTGAAAAAACCCAGAGATTCTGAGTCAGACCTGAAATGTAGGTAAGACTACTTGAGCTAAATTTCCAACTAACCTTTGCTTTATTATGCCCCTTACCTACAGCTCTCACTGTCTTGTAATCTGCATCTCTAACACTCCCTGGATCTTTCAAGCCCTGTCTGTACCCAAAAGGGCTGTTTGCCTGTGTGTCTCCTTTGACTCTAAATCTTTCCTGCACTGTCTACTATCCCCTTTCTTGGCAGTTCCAGGATTATGTTGGACTCTGTATACCTAATGCTTTTCCTGTTCTTAAGTATGAATACTGCTCCTCCCTATAAGTTGCCAGCCACTGATTATCTTCCTGGAACAGAACTTTGCTTTAACCTATGACTCTTAGGGCAGTTTGATCCCTGTCTCTATACCACTGAAGGCCACTTCTTCTGAGTTCTGCTTCTGCAAGTGCAAGGGTATGAGCACAAGAGCCATTCTAAAAAGGTTTCATGTAAGGAGTATAACTTTTAAAAAAAATGGGGACACTACTGCAGCCGAGAATCATCCTTACCAGGACCCATTTGTTCAACTCTCCCCACCCTTTCAAATTAAGACATGCAGCATGGTGGGGTAGTCCAGGTTTCCCCCCCCCCCGCATGGAAAAATACAGCCTATGGGACATCAGCTATTTCTTGATCTAAAAGAGCCAGAACAGAGACCACAGTATAGCTATTCACGCATTCTCTCTCGCCTCCTCTGCCCCCCGGCCCAGCTTTGAGAACGATATATCCAGGTAACTAGTCACACCATTTACTCACTTGGGGCCAATCTATACTTACAGGTTTTTTCGCTTCCAATGAGGTTTCACCACCCACCTTTCACACTACGCAGTACCCACCTCGAATTGGAACGGGAATTTCCTGCTTCTGTACTCCCGCTTTCAATACCCTGATATCCCAGTATTTCCCCTTAATGTGCTCTGATTTTCCACCTTCGCTACCGTATCTGGTCGTAGTCCCCTCCTCTGCCTGTCCATATATGGCAGTGTTTGTATTTCCCTCCTGTCCAATCACAGTTCTCGAGGGCCCCATGTTGTCTTCGGACTACTGATTGCATGGCTTCCTCAGCACTCAATGTTTCCTCAGCTAAGCAGCGTCGGCCCTGGTCAGTAGTTGGATGGGCTAAGTTTTACTTACTAAGTAAGTAAAAGACTAAGTTTTACCCCCTCCTATCCCCCGCCTCAGTTTGTTGTTGTTTTTAATTAAGGCATTATCTTTGAAGAATCATGGCTTCTCCGCGATTTTTTTTTTCTAATTCAGGCATGATCTTCGAAGATCATGCCTGAATTAGAAAAAAAAAATCGCGGAGAAGCCATGATTCTTCGAAGATAACACCTTAATTTTTAAAAACAAATCTGAAGTGGGGGTAAAACTTAAGTCTCATTTGAAGGGATAGAACAACCCCCTGCTCAATGCAGGAAGCCTGATTCCCAGGCGGTCGCCCATCCAAGACCGGGGCCGCCCCTGCTTAGCTTCCGAGATCAGACAAGCGCACGCACATCCAGCCCTTTGCTTGTTGCTGAGGAAACACTGAGTGCTGAGGAAGCTATGTGATCAGTAGCCGGAAGACGACACAGGGCCGTCGAGAGCTGTGAGCATGGTGGGTGTGGAATCAGCAGAAACAGGAAGAGTTTCTGATCCTCCATTGACAGCCTCCATCTTTAAGAGCAGGAAAACAGCACAGTGCTTGAGTGTGAACCGAGCTTGTGCAGTCGATGAAGCACCGCAATGGGGAAAATGGGTGAGTGTGGATAATCACGTTTTAATGCGAGAGCGTTTAACCCGACAGGACACCGAATTCATTGCGATGGCGGGCGCAATGTAGATCGGCCCTTGTTTAAGGAAAGTAGTTGCCTATGCATTTTTTCTCAAGACCCAATATTTTCTCAAGCTTATCAGTCAGATGGGAAGCATAGCAAAAAATTATATAGGATGTTACTAGGGAGCTTTGGGTAATGTTTAATAAATGTAACAATTACTGCCATTATAGTGTTGGTATCAGTCAGACAACATGATAACATCACTTGCATAAAGTGTCCTGTTGATGGAAATAATGGGTGACCAGATGCAAAGTGGTGTGGGAAGGTCTTCTATATCTTTAACAAATATTTAGAAAAAGGAATTTTGACAGGTGAAGCTTATCATGCAGGGGAAAGAAAAGCTGCAGTCACATAATTTACTTTTCTACACAGCTTTTAAGGGTATATTATACCTTGTCCTACTGTGCTTCTGTAATGCCAACAACCAATAGGGTGGCTGGGGACTGAAGCATTTCCCATGAAATCCTAATCACCTTTTTGTACAAAATCCACTTTTACTGAATTTGTTGTTCCAGGTTTGTTAATGCATGTGAAAACAATGAGTTGATAGCTACTTCTTGTTCCAGTTGCTTCTCAGAAACCTGGTGAATTCATAATGTGTCAGTGCCTCTGTTGAATAGTTTAATGTGTCAAATGCAATGTATCTATAATTATAGTCATGTATAATTTCATTAAGACAAGTAGAAAACCCAGGGGAATGTCATGTACAAACTGATCATCTCCCATAAATAACTTGCAACAGGTTAGTGCATGGATATTAAGGATCTCAACATCTTATACCATTAATTACCAGACTTTAAAGTCAAGAACCATTACATACTAGAGAAATACCTTCTTAAAAACAAGGAACAAAATGCATGACTCTGAAGTTCTCAACGTTCTAAAAGACACTCTGTAAATTTTATGCATTCTTAGGAATAATTGCAAAAGACACACTTGAAGTTCACATTTACCAGAATAAATGATAAAGGAGGAAGAAAAATTTTAAACGATTAAGAGGGGGGTGGGGAAATCCAGCCAAAATTCCATTTGTGAAACTTTCATTATTGCCACAAATAATTAGCGAGCAAAAAAGTAGTCAAGGTTAAAAGTAGTAGAAAACCTATTTATTTAGTAAACCAGAGTGGATGGTAAAATGTAATTATCACAACAGCAAACTTTACTAAGGGGATAACTGTCAGAACTGCTACAGTAAAAGGTCTCTGCAATTTTAATCCGACAGGCCAAGAGTTCCCCGGAGAAAACTCAGCTTAGTAAAACCACAAATGTAAGAGTTCTTTTCAGCCTCTGTTCCCTGCTGTGCCCTCCTGTAACAGGCTTATAAAGCAAATTAAACTAGCTTGTTTGCCATACTGACCATGTGTAAAAAATGAACAATGACTTTGGTTGAGTATTATTTTCCTAAATAATTAGATCATAGGATTTTAGAAAATAATTTTAAGCTCAGTTTATAAGGTGAACCACTAAAACAGATTTTGATGGCTTCTTTTTGTGTTCTTTAAACATGATAATGGTTCTAAGCCTTCTTTCAGATTAAAAAAAGGGGGGATGACTGAGAATAATAACAATTCAGTTCTTTTGTGTAATCAGCTCTCTAACGATGATTTACCTACTATGTCCAGAGCATCATCACAAACTATCAGAAGTTCTAATTCCTGATGCCAGCAAACATTCCCCAGTTTGGAATTCCTGAACTGAGTCCAAAAGCCCTTCACAGTTTGAGGCTAGTTCATAATGTGCCTGTTGCCAGCCTTAGTCATTGTTGGAGCAGTCTCTCCTCCTTCGCTCTCACATTTATCTGGCCGTGCTTGAAGTGGAAATGCCTGGCACTAGGGCTTCTGCTATGCCTGGAATGCTGCTGCTTTTGCTGTATCCCAGATGCCAGTCTCCTTGGAAAACATAGTTTTCCTTACTGAGTCCTTACTAAAAAATTTCAAGCATTGGGAACTATATCCTGCTGCCTGGGAAGATGTTGGGAAGCCACACAATAACTTAATGGAGTCCTGGAACCAGGCCTTCTAATCACGAGGCATCCTCCATTCCTGCCTCCTAAAGGTAAGTTTTAGACAAAAGGAAGGAGGCAGCAGGAGGGATGGGAAGGTGACATTCAACCTCACTTGCAGTCCCAGTATATCATTGCACTCTAACATGAGAGGGCCTGAAGTCTGGAATCGCTTCAGAAATTAGTCGGGCTTCAGACTTGGGCATAGGACAGAAACAGCCTTGGTCACCTTGGTGGATGATATGAGGAAGGCTCTGGATAGGGGCGAATGCTCCTTCCTTGTTCTCCTCGACCTCTCAGCAGCTTTTGATACTGTTGACCACAGTATCCTCCTGGACCACCTGGAGGGGTTGAGCATTGGAGACACCGTATTGTGGTGGTTCCAGTCCTTCCTCTCCTGCAGGTACCAGAGGGTAGCACTGGGAGAGGAGGTTTCAGACTCATGGCCGCTCACTTGTGGGGTGCCACAGGGTTCCATCCTCTCCCCGATGCTATTTAACATCTATGCGAAGCCTCTGGGGGCTATCATCAAGAGGTTTGGGGTGCGGTGTCATCAATATGCGGATGACATGCAGCTCTACCTCTTGTTCAAATCTTCACCAAGGTTGGCCATAGAATCCCTGTCCAAATATCTGGAGAGGGTAAGTGGCTGGATGGGGAGGAACAAGCTGAAGCTGAACCCTGACAAGACCGAGGTACTTTTGGTGGGAGACAAGAGGAGGTTGGGGGATGTTGACCTGGTGTTGAATGGGGTACGGTAACCCTTGAAAGACCAGGTCTGCAGCTTGAGGGTCATCTTAGACTCCCAGCTGTCCATGGAGGCTCAGGTGTCAGCGGTGAGCCAGACAGCGCTGTAGCAACTCCATCTGATACAGCGGCTGCGCCCCTACCTTCCTGGCCATCTGCTTCCATCATGCCAGGGTACATGCCCTGGTCTCCTCTCGTTTAGACTACTGTAATGTGCTCTACGTGAGGTTACCCTTGAAGACGGTTCGGAAGCTGCAGCTGGTACAGAATGCGGCAGCTCGCCTGATTAAAGGCAGCTGCCGGCGAGATCACATCACTCCAGTGCTGAAGGAGCTGCACTGGCTACCGGTTGTTTTCTGGGCCAAATTCAAGGTGTTGGTTTTGACCTTTAAAACCCTATATGGTTCCGGCCCAGCCTATCTCAAGGAGCGCCTCCAGCAACACCAGATAGGCTGCTCAACAAGATCAGCCTCGGATGGCCTTCTCTCTGTCCCATCAGCCAGGACAGCTAGGCTGGTGAGGACGAGGGAGAGAGCCTTCTCTGTGGTGGCCCCCACTCTGTGAAACTCCCTCCCTAGGGAACTCTGCCATGCCCCCTCTTTAATGAGCTTCTGCCATGCATTAAAAACATGGTTGTTCAGGCAGGCTTTTGGGGTGGGCTAGGGTAATTTTAGAAATGTGATGTTTTTAATGTTGAATTTTATTGTATAAACTGTTTTTATTGTTGTACATCGCCCAGAGTGACTAGGTGACTGGCCAGATGGGCGAGTAATTAATTAATTAAATAAATAAATAAATAAATAAATAGACAGAGGTGGGAGGGGAATTGAGGTGGGGGGTCACCCATCTTTAGAAAAGCACTATTCAGGTGTTCTGTACCTGACCGAACATGGGAAGAGAAGGAGTGCTCCAGCCCCACCCCTCTCCGTCACTGCATTTGTCAGCCTGTACTTGTGGAAGGTGACAGTCTGAAGAAGACAGCATTCTATATCTATGGAGGATCTCCACAGGAGACAGAATGCTGGAAAATCCGTGTTTGGGCTCTCCTCTTCAGACAGTCCCCTTCCATGCTGTGACAGAAAGGGATGGGGATGGGTTGTTACCTCTCCTCACATGTTTACTCTATTGAGGTACAGAATGCCTTAATAACACTATAGAAAAGAGGCAAAAGGTGATTCAGAAGATATCTGCCACAAATCTACATTGGGACATTCAGCAACCAAACTACCAGTACAAGGATCAAGAGAAGGATGTAAGTGCATAGTAGTTCTAAGGGGAGGCTTATTTATTTATTTGCTTTATACCCCACCCTTCCTCATGAAGAGCCTAGAGCAGCAAACAACCTACGTAAAACACAGTAAACCGCATAAACAACATTAAAATCATGACTCTACAATCACAAATATATAACACAATGAAACCATCAACACAATCAATCAGTCAAAGAACAAGTAAAGCACTTGCATATACCCCAAAGCCTGCAGAAATCTATAGTTCTTTAACTGGTGCCTAATAGACAGCAGCATAGGGAACAGCCCAAACTCTACCAGAAGAGAGTTCCAGAGCTGGGGTGCTGCCATCCAAAAGGCTCTGCTACATGTGGTAGCCCCATGGGGAATATTCCACAAGCATAGCCCCCCTTCCACAGCTGATATTATTTTCCAGGATGGTCAGTATTGGGAAAGGTGATTTTTCATGCAGGATTGCATGCAAAAGTGGTATACGTACCACACATGAGGCTGATCACATGTTGCAATCCAACTAATTCACATGAGATAATGGGAACATTATAGGACTCAAGCTGACTATATGAAGGAGCACAGAAGAGAGAAGTCTATAGGCAGGATAACCTCATTGATTTGGTTCAGTGACTGGCCCAGTACTGCTTCTATTATGATATCTGAGGGATAAATAAAATTGACCAACTTGATGGGTAACCAGAAGTAAGACAGGGAACTGAACATTCTCAGCACACACTACAAATGGATCTAACAGCAAATGGAATCCCAAAAGAGGAGTCCAGGAGGGATACCAAGGTGAGGGACAGGGGATGGGAAAATGTCAACACAGCTTCAGTTAGTTTAAACATTTGGGCCTGGGGAGATCAACTGATCTTTGAAGTGTTGCTAATTTAGGGCTGAGAACTTTTTTATAGGTTTCCATTTTCATATAGAAATCTACATTTCTGTAGAAATGTAAATTTGTTGTCAAAGAGCTATGCAACATCCACACAAATCAAAAGCCAAGGGTCATATTTGGCATTCTCCTTTCCCTTAAGTGATTAACAATCATGCAAGCAGGAGAGTGGCGGCAGTGGGGGGGGGGTTGCTGGCCACACCATCACATCTCTGACCCATCACAGCCCCCACTGTCCTCACCTTGAGGGGCACGTCTGTCAAAGGGAGCCTGCTCTATTTGCATGGGCTCCCACTGTGATGTAGAACCCTACACGTAATGTACTGTATGTATCCCGGTGCTGCATGTGAGGATCTGTGGACTGGAGCATTAAACTGAATAATGCTGTAATTAGAAAAGCCAATCCGAGGCACACACAGCCTGCTAAAACCCAGAGAGAACAAATATTAGAATAGAGCAGCAGCTCTTCCTGAAAGGTCTTTCTTCCCAAATCAGGTTCAGATAGGGGTGTGATAACAATATAATCTGGAGCAATGAGGGACTCCTAGCAGGAAGCATTCAACCCTACAACCCACAACACCCCGCCCCCCAGGTATGTCCCACATTTTGATTTGGAACAGAACATTATGCAACTAGACTGCTCTTCATTTATAAATGCTAAGCAAAGTATAAAAATGCCATTGTCCATCCCTAGAGTTTACAATGCATCCAGATGGCAGTAAACAAGGTAAATACCAGAGAAGATCCTAGATGAGTCGTCTCCAGTCTAGAGACACCAGATTTTTTCAACTTTTCTTTTTTCTGTATTTTCTGATCTAAGATTTCACATCAGAGCAAGAGTTTTGAGAAAGGAAAGGCAGCTAAAAGCCCTTGTTGCTTTGCTTATCCCACAAGGGAGCTGCTTTACAAATCGCTGCATTGCATGTGAGATGCTGTCCTGCTCCTGCTTCATAACAGGCCAAGAGGTCTTTTGACAAGCACTCACAATTCAGTTTCATCTGCTTGAGCTGTCCTCCTCTGAAGCAAGCACTTCTGAAGCTCTGAATACCACCATTTATATATCTAACACTCGTGGTCTCTCAGGATCAGAGTTTATTTGATCTGGAGAATCAATGATGTTACCTAGGTGGCTTATTTAAAGGCAGTTGTGTTGCTGACATGTTATCTTAGTTCTGTGCAAATACTGTGTGATCGGTAACTCCTCTGATCTTGTTACTGCCCATTGTGTACCCAGTTCTTCTTATTCAAACCAAACTCAAGGGAATTAAAGGTTTGGATACAGTGGCAGGAACATCTCCCTCTTTACTGTGGTTTGTCAGCACCCATGTTCTGTGAGGCCCTACGATTAACAGGAAAGTTCTATTCAACCAAGTGAGGCAGTAGTTTTAGAACGAGATATATGCAAAATTTGTTTGAGTTTATTTCTGAATAGAATTTACTCAGTGTAACCTCCTAGCTACACTCCTAGAATTGGAAAACCTCCTAGAATTGAAGGTGGATGTGAGCGCAATCTGCAGTCCATACATTTCCGAGCTCAGGAGATGATGTGAGCGCAATCTGCAGTCCATACATTTCCGAGCTCGGGAGATGATGTGAGTGCAATCTGCAGTCCATACATTTCCAAGCTCGGGAGATGATGTGAGCGCAATCTGCAGTCCATACATTTCCGAGCTCGGGAGATGATGTGAGCGCAATCTGCAGTCCATACATTTCCGAGCTCGGGAGATGATGTGAGCGCAATCTGCAGTCCATACATTTCCGAGCTCAGGAGATGATCTGCAGAACTAAAAACAACAACAAAAAGTGTTAGCAAAATGAATACATTTCAAAAATACGCATGAAAAATACACCCTTTTGGAAAATGTGCACAAGTATGCTTTCATCAATGGGAAAAATGCATACATTTCAAAAAATGCACACAAGAAATGCGAGACTGCAGCTAATTACCCTGGCAGATGCTGCCAGTCTATAATGAAGCCTTTGTTCACACCACCAAGTACAAAAGTGTGCATTTGCATTTCCCCAGACAGTTGCGAAATGCAGAGCTGTCTCCCTTCCAAGCTACATTCCAACTGTCCCAAGCTGTTTATCTCAAGATGCTTACCATGATTTCTGCAGATATCATCCACCAGTCATCACAAGTCATTTGATATAACATTATTATTAATAAAAATATTTCTAGGCTGCCTTTCAAGGCAAAAACATCTTCTAGCCTTTAGGGTTCATTGAAAGACCATCTTCAAACTATTAAAGATGTCCCCTCTGGATATATTAACTGAACAAAAGATTAGGGATCCAGCCTTGACAGCAATCACAATATGAAATGGCTGCACAACTCAGTCTTCGGTTTATTATGAAATGGTCCAAGGCAGCTCTCAGGGTGAATCCTTACACACCTATTTGTACTACATCAATTCTGAAAGGTACATACATGTGCCACATTTACCACTTGTCCCTTTAAAATCAATGGAGGTAGGGTCTGGTATTTCCTCTTTTACCACTTCCATTAAATTAAAAGCATGTGCACAAAAACATATGCCTGCTGCAATTGACACCATGTACAGCTATCTACTGAAGTGCAAATTGTTGCATGAGAAATCACCTTTGGCTTAACCAGAGCTAATTTGAGTTAATTTGTGATGATTGAGGAGTGTTTTATACTTTTACATCTTTGTTTAGCAAATATCTCCTTGTCCATTTTTAACTGTATGACTTAATTCACTGTCAGTTCATCCTTTGCAGGTATTAGGTAATAGATTTTCACTGTGTTGTACACAATCAACTTTTCAGTTCTCTGAATACTGCTGTTGGCATGGGTTTTCCACAAGCAGAATCCTTAGGATCATTCCCAAAGGAAAGGAATCACTGTTTTTCTCACAAAAACACCCACAAGGTTTTTAAAGTGGTCCATGGGCAAAAGATGCATGAATAATTGACAGCTCTTGGAGTTTATTTCAGAAGGA
Organism: Heloderma suspectum; assembly: GCF_057233095.1. NCBI lineage: Eukaryota > Metazoa > Chordata > Lepidosauria > Squamata > Helodermatidae > Heloderma > Heloderma suspectum. The sequence goes on along the minus strand of NC_139460.1, from coordinate 70,200,430 downwards.
CTTTAAAAAGCAAAGACGCATAGATGGAGCTTTTGTGCAGGGCTCCATTAAACACCCCTGCTGATTCCCATAGGATCTTAAACTTTTATAAACCCTTTGCCATGAGAATTATAATTTTGCAGTTGTGATTTACCTTCAGCTTCTGCAACTTGTTTATATGTTGAGGCATTCCCTCTGCATGCTGAGCTCATCCACCATCTTGTTCTTAAGAATTTATTTCCAACAGGCATGGAGGCACGCTGTGAAATCGCTCATGGAGACTTCACATTTGTTCTCCCTTGTTTTGTTGTTCTCAGTTTTTTAAAAAATAAAGCCATTCAGACTGGCTGGCTGCTTGCTCTGTGTGTGCGCAGAAAAGCAGCATGGTAGATTCTTCACTTCCCTCTGAGCTTTCACCTTCTCAGCCACCTCCCAGCTACTGTTGTGCATGATGCGCTGCAGTGCTACAGTCCATGCTTCTAGTAACCATAGCCACACTCAGCAGGAAGGAACTGCAGGTTCCTTCCTTCTCAGTTGCTTATGCTGGATAATGCTCATGTCCAACAGAGGTGATGGGATGTATTACCTCTAGCAATTGTGAAGAGCAATATGCTATACTCTATGAATATCTGTGTAGTACTTAGTATTTGATACACAGATTTTGGAGTGACTTTCATACAAGGCAATAATGAGAAAATGCCTCTTGAGACAATTTTCTATTTGCCTCCAAACCTGAAGGGAAAAGCACTTCAGAATTTAACTGGATTGTATACCAGGTGGCCCCAAAGTGGGTATACAGTTGTTTAGAATGTTGATGGGAGAGGGAGAGAATGTGTGAGTAGAAGATGTGTGGGTGGAGTCAGAATGACAGTTGGGAAGAATGAGTGACAGGGAGTGACAGTTAAAGCAGTTAAGTGTAGAGAGTGAGGGGAGTGAGGCCCTTAAGTAGGTATACAGTTGTTTAGTTTTTTAGTTATTTTTTTTTACTGATATTGTGAATGATGGCAGCAAACTTGAGTCAAGAACAAAGAAAGTGGATTCTAAAGCAGTACTGGAAGACTGAAAATGGCGAGCGAGTACGCACAGAGTGGCAAGAAGCATCTGACACTCCTCCACCAACACATCTGACAATGTATCTTAGAGATAAATTTGAAGCAACACGTGCAGTGGCTAATGCACCGAAATCTGGACGTCCTAGGACGTCTATGACAGAGGAAAATGAGATGAGAGTCACTCTGACATTTGTGATCAGCCCAAAAAAGTCAACACGACGTGCGTCTAAACAGCTATCCATAGCTAGAACGTCCTTGCAATGCTTAATGCATAAATTGAAATTGAAGCCATACCGTCCAAGACTGTTACATGGTCTTCTGGAGGACAACCCAGACCATCGGTTGCAATTCTGTGAGATGATGCATAACCAAATCTCTAAAGAACCAGACCTTCTTGATAAGATCATCTGGTCAGTCTTGAAAGGCTTCTTTCAAGTTGTCAGGCCACGTGAATAGTCATAACTGTGTGTATTGGGCAGATGAAAATCCTCATTTGACTATCACATCTCAACTGAACCAGCCAGGTGTCACAGTGTGGGGTGCACTGTCCAGCGAAGGTGTTGTAGGACTGGTTTTCTTCAATACAACTGTAGATAGTAACAATTACCTAAACATGTTATGCGACGTGGTAGTGCCACAACTCAGAACCAGAGCTAACTTCGCCGAACTGCTCTTCCAACAAGATGGGGCACTTTCTCACTGTGCTTTTGCAGTAAGGGTCTATCTTGACAACACCTTCCCACAGCATTGGATTGGATGACATGGCAGCATTGAATGGCTGCCACATTCACCCGACTTAACACCAATAGACTTCTTTTTGGGGGCCATAGTAAAGAATAAGGTTTTTGAGAGGAATCCCCAGACAGTGGACGAATTAAAAGAGTTCATCTCGGAAGCATTTATGGACATTGATGTGGACCAGAATTTGTGTCGTACTGTGTGTCACAGTTTTCTGGACAGGTTCGAGGAATGTTGCAACGTTGATGGAATACATTTCGAGCACTTACGAGATTAAACAGTGTTAAACAAATGTAAATGTAATAAACAATGTAATAAAATGCACATAAACTATACTGTATACCTGCTTTTGGGCCACTGCTTTTTGGGCCACTCATTAAATTATGCAGCTACATAATTTAAGGCAGACCTCCCCAGCTTTTAAGATGTTGCCAGCCATCTTTTAAGGCCTACCATGTGTTTTCAACCCCTCATTTTTGTATGAGACTGAGGCAAGCAGGCAAAATAGGGAGTTTTATCAAAACTCTGGTTGGACACCATACATGGCTGGTAGACTGTGCTTTGCTTGTTGGCTCACAGGTTGTGATGGCTCCAGTGACCTATGTTTTATAGGAATTTCCATATTAGAGGCTTTGGGAGGGGGACAATCCATTTATTCTCAGCAGTGGGTAATTGTGTTTTGAGAGAAATTGGTAACCATTACTACTGCTTCTACCTCAAAGGCAAATTGATATTTAAAATTGTTGCCATGTAATTGCTTCCTAGATAGGTAGCTCCATTTGTCAGGCATGGATCCAGATACTTGATGGTACTGCCTCCTGTCTTTGATGGTTGGCTAGAATAGCTACTCCTGCTCTTCTCTCTTCCTTCCGTCTCCATGATCTGCCACTGTTGGGGCCTGCAATGTTTTTGTTGAGCTGATGTTCCATTTCGACATATTGGCATACTCAGTGCCTCCATCAGTTTGCCAGACCCTTGTGCTACTGAGCATGGCAAGGGATAGTAAGAATCTCTGAAAAGGGAAGCGGCATGACAGGATATACCTGCATAACGTGGGACTCAGGTTGCTCATGTTGTGACCTTTTGCAGTCCAAGGAGGCAGCAAAAACTGGAAGTTTAGCAAATTCTTGTAGGCTGCCATACATGACTGGTGGGCTGAATTTGACTTGTTCAAGTTATTCAAAAATAGAATAGGAGAAGAACAGAACTGAAGGCAGAGAAGAGAGTCTGGAAGCCTGTAAAATGTATATAAAGGAAATTAAATAGCACTGTGCAAACTCATTTTAGGGCTAACTGGAGGATTGTTCATGGGTGGATTTTTTAAAAAATTGGGAGGCCAATTAGAACAGAGAGCTCTCACTGTAGGATTGTCAACCAAGCAGTAGGGGAGGCTATGTGATGACACAAGTTAAACAGTTCCTGTCCAACATTGGTTGAATATTTTTGTTAATCTGCTCTGCTGGATTCTCTCTACACACACTCTTTTGTAATAGGTAACAATGTAGCAGCTACTGCCTCCAGACTGATTACATCTAAGCACAACTCATAAAAAAGGAACTCAATTAAATGTTAATTAAAAGGACTACATCTGATCATTATCTTAAGGGACAAAGCATACTGTGAAGTCACTTCTACAACTGCCATATGTAGTTGTGGCCTGAGAAGGGTTTTGAAACCCTGACAGGTTCTCGAGTATTTCGGGGGGGCGGATGGATGAGTAAATTCTTTTGCTTTAGAAAAATGCTCAAAATGACTCAAACTCTCCAGCAAAACTTTCTTGGGGATTTTGATCTGGCAGGCTGAGTGCACACACATGACAAATGAATAACCCATGGATTTGAAAGATTGTTCGTATTCATTGACATGCTGCTCTGTTTCTGACACAGTCTGTTAGGTCAAAAAATAGCTTTTTGAACTAAATATTTCAATATAGCTTTGCACAACTGATCCAAATAAAATAGTCAATCAGATCACAACATCCATTCACAGAATAACAAACACATTATGAGGTTCTGAGTCAATTGTTATGAACCACCCAGAGAGCTTTGGCTTTGGGAAGTATAGAAATGTAATAAATAATTTTAAAAAATGAGGTTCTGAGTCTTTGCAGCTATCTCTCCATCTTATTGATTGATTTGAATGTTTCAGCAATAAAATATGCTTACAAGCTTAAAAATGTCAAAAGATACAGGCTTCATAGAACAGAAAAACAATGCTTATAGAGCTGAGAGCTTTGTGCGTTCCTTTGCCATGGTCTTACTGTTTTATTCCTCTGTATGTGATGCTTCTCACTACTCAAGGAGGCACTCATGCTAAGCAGGCTACCGCATGACACTAGAATAATACATGGCACTTACGGAATGCAGCTCTATCAAAAAGCAGCCCATTACGTCGGTGTTACTTTGGTAATGTGCTTTGCACATGAACTTGATCAAATTCCAACCAAGTACATTTGCCTATACTTTTCCAGACTAATACATGCACACACACACACACACACACACCTTATACATGCTATATAACCTGTGTTTCAATTTGCATTAGTTAGTGAGCTTCTACTTAGGCTGTTTTACTCTAGCTGTTTCTCAAGCATATCAATAATAGACTAAGAATTATAATTAGTGAGTTTCTTTATTTTTGGTGATCTTTTTAAATTATTATGCACGTTCTTTTTGTTCTCTTAATTTTAAAACTTTATTTCAAAATAAAACTTCATGAAACAGTTTTATTGGAATGTCAAAAAAGAAAAAGGAAATAAAAATAGTAAGGGAATATGTGAAAGTACCCTGAAATATAAATGTACTCCAGTTATATGGAACACAAGAAACTGCCTTATACCGAGTCAGACAGTTGCTCCGTTTAGGTCAGGATTAACTATATAGACTGGCAAAGGCTTTCTATGGCTTCACACAGGAGCCATTCCCTACCTGTAGATGCCAGCAATTGAATCTGGGATCTTAAATCCCATTTGGTGGAAAGGCTATTATTTGGGTTATTCACTTAACCAAAATATAACTTAAAAAAATAAATTCATGCAAAGTAGGCACTCCATCACTGATCTATATCCCTTTCTCAAAGTAGGGGAGTTCCCTTTGGGGGCACTGCTCACATGGCAGTGCCTCTACATGGTCTAAGGAAGTGTGAGAAATAAGAGCATTGTGCTCACAACCTGGAAGGCAGAGGTGAGACGCATATTTGGGTTAACTAGGGCTACAATGTCATTTAAATTTACATCGAAGATCTTCAGCAAGTCCTAACAACTGTGCAGGACTCAGTAAAGGCTTGACACTAATTCATCAGTGAATATTTTACTCAGCTCATCCCTGTCCCAGGCACAAGCAGAATTTACTGCTTCTGCTTGGCTGGCTACAGCCAAGGGAGGCCCTTCCAAATCACCAATCCTCCAAGCCCCAAGACTTGGTGGTGGGGGTTGTTGTTGTTATTATTATTATTATTATTAAATTTATTAATCGCCCATCTGGCTGGTCACCCAGCCACTCTGGGCTATGTACAACATACAATAAAACAGTTTAAAACAATAAAATTCTACAGTAAAAACATTTTCTAAAATACCCTAACCCACCCCAAATGCCTGCCTGAACAACCACGTTTTTAATGCCCGACGGAAGCTCATTAAAGAGGGGGCATGGCACAGTTCCCTAGGGAGGGAGTTCCACAGAGTGGGGGCCACCACAGAAAAGGCCCTCTCCCTCGTCCCCACCAGTCTAGCTGTCCTGGCTGATGGGACAGAGAGAAGGCCATCCGAGGCTGATCTTGTTAAGCGGCCTGTCTGGTGCTGCTGGAGGAGCTCCTTAAGATAGAACTTCTGTTCTACAGAAGTCTCAGATGTATTCCCTTCCCCAACCCCCAGAACCCACAGCACTTAAGGTTAAGTCTATAAAACCCCTTTCACCATAAAGATGCCTCAGGGTGCTCACTAATATTGTCTTGTTGATCTTATTCCCACACTGCTATCCAAGTTTTGACCTATTTAATTTGGCATCTCCCAGCCAATTTCCCCCTGTTGGATCAGTATAGAGTAGGCCAAAAATTATCCCACCTTGGCCAACCAGGTGAGTGGGCAAGAAGTTCTAAGTGGCCCCAATAGATGACCAATAATATATATTCTGATTCCCTTAGGATGGGAGGGTGGGTGCTGCCAAAATGGGAACAGGGCCTAAGCAGGAGTGGGGCAGCTTTATAAAGCCCACCCCCGACCCCCACCCTGGGATGCTACAGGCATCCACACATCTCTCAGGCATGCTAGCCCTTCTGAGAGTGGCTGCAATGCCTCCCCACACACCCTTATGGGCCAGGTGAAAGCCAAAGAAACCTTATGAAGTACATTTCCCCATGAACTAAAAATATGACATCCCACCCAGACTAGCTTTACAGCTGCCCTCATATACAATATAAACAAAATTTATCAGCATGGGCTAAAGCTGTGAAGCCTGTGATTTTGATGTTCATTGGATATACATCTATTACTCTTCAAAACCACTAATCAAATATGCCCTTGAAAACTAGGGAGAGGTATAATGGCATGTATTTAATCATCTCAAATTATTTCACCAATATGAAGCAAATCTGCTTCAAAGTTACAGACAAAGAAAAGGTTAGTAAAATATGATGGCATAAACAAACATAAAACAGGCATTAAAAGAATTGATGAATTAGAGTATCTGTCACTGAACTAAATGTATAGAGCAACAAATAAATTGTCTTTAAATAAACCACCCAGGTAATACCATTGATCCCTCAGTTCAAAGAAATTCCAGTAGGGACTAGCTATAAATACTGGCGTTCAAAGCATCAAAACTGTTTGCTTCAGAGGGGAGAGCTTAAACAGATGAAACCATTCAGAGTCCTTGTCAAAAGACCTTTTGGCCTCTTAAAAAGTAAGATGGAATTTGATATGCAATGCAGGGATTTGTGAAGTCTCTTAAGAGGCATAGACTGAAGCTCTTGGCTCATTCAAGCTTAGTGGATCTGGGCTTTGTGCTGAGGATGGGGCTCAGCGAAGTAGTTTTCAGCAAAGAAAGAAGATACTTTGGCTCCCAACGCAGATGTAGATAGGGACAACAGAGCAATTTGAAACAGCTAATTGTAGTAAGTCTGGCTTTGGAGAAAGGGGGAGAAGACATGGGGGAGGCTCTCAGTAGGGTTTGAAGTGGGGGAAGTCGTACATGCATTCAACCTTTTCCAGTGTTCATTCAAATGTGCAGATGTCAGGGATGGCCACATTGGGGGTGGGGGGCATAGACAGGCAGTACAGTTCTGCTCCTCACTTCCTAGTAAGTATGTGAATGCTCTTGTCTGAGGATGATTTTAGTTAGAATCCTGTCATCCATTAGAACTGGGAGAGGCAGAAAGTAAGGGACAGGGAACAGCCCTTGACTGGACTGTATTAACTTATCCTACTTCATTTGCAGACATCAGAGGTGAGACCAACTGGACTGCAGCACAATTCCTTCAATATACAGGTTCCAACAGATCCATTTTTAATTTTTTTATTGCTGCTCAGCATACAGTACTCCTGAATACACTCTTCTAGACCAGTTTTTGCTTGGTACTGGAAACTTCATACTAGTCCTCTAAAACAAGAATAGCAAAAAATGTATGAGAAATTCTTCTTAGTTGACAGGCTATTGTAAATCTTTGAACGTTTTCCTTACTGGGAATAAATATGGGGTCCTGTGGTGCCATTTTTTAAGAAACTTTCTATTTTGCATTATAATTTTGCATGGCTCAACACTTTTGTGCAGAGGTGGTCAACTGTGGCAAATCCAGTGGGCATTTTTGCCCTCCAGACAGCCTCCCCATGGGCCACACTCTGCAGAACTTCACACAGTCCATGAGTGACCCCAAACAAGATTTAAAATGGAAAAAAAAAAAATCCACCAGTTTGCCATCAAAATTTAGGTAGGGATGTATGAATCCCACTCACCCATCTGTTCCAGGGCATCGGCAGTGGGGGGGAGGCGCTCCGTCCCTCCCCCCGGAATCCTCCCCAGCTTCCTCCACTCTGCGGCGACTCTGCGGAACCACCAGCCGGGGCTGGCCGCAGCCGGAATTCCAGCCGCAGCCAGGCTGCTGTGGCCCCAAATGGCGGCCGCTATGCTGGCCGCCATTTGCGTGGCTGCCCAGCTGTGATAGGCTACCTAAGTATTTACATAGCCTATCATGGCAAAAAGCAGCCACGCAAATGGCGGCTACTACACCATTTGTATGGCTTCCTTTTGCTGTGATAGGCTACGTAAATACTTACGTAGCCTATCACGGCAAAGAGCAGGGGCGCAAATGGTGTAGCAGCCACCATTTGCGCCCCTGCTCTTTGCCATGATAGGCTATGTAAGTATTAACATAGTCTATCACAGCAAAAGGAAACCACACAAATGGCGGCCGCTACGACGGCCGCCATTTGCGGCCGCAGCAACCCAGCAGCGGCCAGGAGACCAGCTGGAGCTGCCGCTGCAGCCGCCACCAGGTAAGCTCCATTCCGGGGGGATTCTGCGGGGTGGCGGGAGGGAGTCCGTTCCACCATGGATTCCGCGGGGCTGGATTCTAAAGAATCTGGCCTCACTGGAGTCTGTGGCAGAATTAGGGATGGATGAAAGGGACTTACCTTGTCCCGCAGCTTGCTTCACGGTGGGAGGGAGGCGCCCTGCCTCGCCCAGCCAAAATTCAGGCCGGAGGGGAGGCGCCCCTTCCCTCGCCAGCGAAATTCAGGCCAGGTAGGAGCACCCCGTCTACCCGGCTGCGAAAAAAAAAGTAAAACACACACACACACGTGATAGGCTATGTAACGATTTACATAGCCTATCACGGCTAGATTTCCAAAGTCAGCCATGATAGGCTATGTAAATCGTCACGTAGCCTATCATGGGTGACTTTGAAAAAAAACCAAAACGCGCGTACGCAAATGGCGGCTCCCATGGGGACTGCCATTTTCGTTCCTTATTTTGGCACGTCTAGTCTACGTAAAGATTTACGTAGACAACAGAGAAAATAAGGGCAACGCAAATAGTGTTCCCTTATTTTCACCGTAGTCTACGTAAAGATTTACATAGACTAGACGCACCAAAATAAGGAACGCAAATGGCGGCACCCCATGGGCGCCGCCATTTGCGTACGTGCTTTCCCCCCCCCAAAGTCACCCGTGATAGGCTACGTGACAATTTACGTAGCCTATCATGCCTGACTTTGGAAATCTAGCTGTGATAGATTTCCAGCTATCTATGGCTATCTATCAGTATATTCCAGCTACCGATATCACGGGTGTTTTGTTTTGTTTTTTACTTTACTTTTTTTTTTTGCAATGGCGGTGGCGGCGGCAGCCGGTCGGGAGACCGGCCGCCGCCCCCGCCACCGACGAACCGCCGCCGAACCACCGCCGGGGTCCGCCGCCGAGAGGGACATTTGCCAAAGGTAAGTCCCATCCCGGGGGAGCGGGGGGCCGGTGGAGAATTTCCCCAACACTTTCGGGGGGCCGAATGCATCGGCGCTCGGCCTCCCGAAGATTTGTGGAGAAATTCTCCGCCAATCCTAGGTGGAATTCTCTGACATCCCTAAATTTAGGGTAGGGATGTAGGAAGGTCACTTACCTTTCGTGGATTATGTTGATGGTGGGGGGGAGGCGTTCTGTCCCTTCCCCCAGAATCCTGGCCAGGGAGTGAGGCGCTCCGTTCCTCCCCCCGGAATACTTGAACGGGCAGCTGTACTTTGCGGCAGCTCTGCAGAGCAGCCGGCCAGGCCTGGCTCGGCCAGGCCAGAGCCGTCCGCAGCTGGATTTCTGGCCACGGAGGGCTCTGGGTAAAACAAAAAACAAAAAAAAACCCGTGTATGCAAATGGCGGCGGCTACAGCCGCCGCCTTTTGCATTCCTTCTTTTTGGCCGTCTTAATCTACGTAAATATTTACGTAGAATATGATGGCGAAAATAAAGGGGAACACAAATAGCGTAGTCGGTGCTATTTGCGTCCCTTTTTCATTCACCGTTTTAGCCTACGTAAATCTTTACATAGGCTAAAACAGCGAATCAAAAGGGGATGCAAATAGCGCCCGCTATGCTATTTGCGTTCCCCTTGATTTTCGCCGTCATAGTCTACATAAATATTTACGTAGATTAAGACGGTAAAAAGAAGGAACGCAAATGGCGGCGGCTGTAGCCGCCGCCATTTGCGTACGCATTTTTTTTTTTAAACCCACCCAACAATGATAGGCTACGTAAAGATTTACGTAGCCTATCATGTCTTTTTTTTTTTTTTTTTACACAAGCCTGGAAATGGCGGTGGCAGCAGCTGATCAGAAGACCGGCCGCCGCCGGCGGAGCCGCCACCGGAGCCGCCGCCGCCCGGAAGATCCACCCCAGGTGAGTCTCGTCCCAGGGGGGATCCGTGGGGGGCGGGGGGGCAGGCCATTCTGCCACGGAGTTTGGGGGGCCAAATGCACTGGCATTCGGCCTCACTGAGATCCGTGACGGAATTCTCTGACATCCCTAATTTAGGGACAAACTGCTCCACAGCACTACAGAGAGCTCCAAGGGTTAAATTTAGCTTGCTTTCAACCTAAATTTAACTCTTTTGGTGCTCCCTAGCCACTATGGATAAGATTTTTTGGTTAAGTTTTTTTTTTTAATTTAGGTGTGGCAGGGTGCAGTGGGGGCCACATGTGCCCTGTGGCCTGCATGTTGCCCATGCCTGTTTTTCTGAATTGGATCCAGAGATAAGAATGCATAATGGAGGTGACAGAAACTGATTTCCCCAGCCACTCCAAAATGTGCCATCAAGGTGCAGGAGACCCTGATGAATTGGGGGACAGTGGCATGGGGTGGGTGCTCAGGGGGAACCAGCTAGGGAAAATGGTACCACAGGTTTAGAGCCAGAGGCCACAACAATTTTTAAAATGTGTATATTCACATCGGCCTTTTCTCTACCAGGGTTTTATCCCACACCTTTACCAGGGCTTCTGCTTACAGATTCTTTGCGGGATTAAGATCAGCTCCTTACACATGCTTATATGTGCTTTTTCCCCCCAGGAATTTCCTTTCTCCGCAAGTTCTATATGTTTCATTATACAGCCACTAGATGGCGCTGTGGTATAGTGGAATTGCACAATTACACATAGCTGTTCTTGCTAGTGGATTATCCCCATTAAGAAAAAAGCTGTAATAACTGTCACAAGTACAGGAGAAGCCCTGGAGGTTGACAACGTCATGTAAAGGACCCACAAACATCTGTGAGTGACCAATCATGAGTGCACGACAAAAACCTCGTGTAGAGATGCCCATGACCTAAGTGACTTAGAGACTTAGAGAAAAACATTTATTTCTACTAGGAAATTGAAACTGCAGAATATTACATGCAGCTCTAATTAAAATTCACCAAAGTTACAAGTGACTAACACTGTTGGAACCCACGTCTTTTCATTACTTTCCATTTATAGAGTGGATGTTAAAAGAAAAAAAATCTTATTAAACATTATTGTACTCAATAAACATCAGTTCTTAGCCTAACAAAATAGGTGTGGTTCAAAGCTAAGATATTGGCTTTGTGTGGTTTAAATATTTTCATGTATCAATTGTTTGGGAGAGATAGGGAAGGTTGACTCCCAATGGAAAGATCTGAGCAGGGAGGATAAGCAGAATATTAAGCAGCAGCATTCCCACATCTCATCCGTGTGTGTATGATCTCTAATTATCGCTGTACATATACACAATGAAGCACGTAAAGCCAGGTGTCTCAGTCATGATGTTCTTTTGGCTATAAAAACATTTTCTTCAATATGCATTTTTGCATTGATATTTTCATTTATGGAAGAACATTTGCCAGACAACACCCAGGACAAACATTATAAGAGCCATTAGTGGGGTATGCAATTTTTTCCTGCTCTTACCTTAAGCTTAGTCCTTCAGAGGGGGGGAGGGGGAAATTACCCTTTTCTGTCTAAAAGCAAAGCCTTCAATTGAGACAGCAATGTTCCCTGACAGACATGACTTCTGAATACTAATTCTCAGCTACCATTCAGAGCTCATTAGTGCGGGGCTACATTTTCTAAACAGCAATGTACACTTTAAAAGTCTACTACCTTTCACTAAAAGTCAAGGAAATTGCACAGTTTCAAATGCCTTAAAAGGAGAAGAAGAAAGAAAGGGGAAAAGGGAGGCGGGGGGAGAAACCCTGAAGTGACATACATAGAATTCTGCCTTTGGAAAGAGTTGCTATGACAAGACTTATAATTATACAGTATCTGAAAACTCCTGTGGGTGCAGATCTATTATATATTATTGCCTCTGAGTTCACTGAAACTCTTTAGAAAGAGCATTTTACTAATCAAGCTAATGGCAGTTCTGGAAACCTCATATTTATTTGTATTGTTTATTAAGCATATAGACGCTGACCGAACAAGTGACTACTGCTTCTTTCCTCCAAGATACCAGCCTAGGCAGTATTGGCTTTCATGTCTCTTTTTTTTACGGAGCAACGGAAGGTAAGAGTTCATGGCAATGAACTAGATTTCAGTGTAAAAACCAAAGCTTAATTGTATACCACCCACCACCTGATGGCACCTGTAAAATGGTGGTAAACTTCCAGTCATTATTAACAAAGGTATATATTGAAGTCCATTAAGATCCATTTTGTTGCCTCTGCCAAGTGCAGCGGGCTTTCAAGCTTATTTGACACACAAGATGTATTCATTTTAAAGAATAATTGTCCTCTTCCTGTATGCTAGGGATGCTTTGATTTTATAACATAGGAATATCGTAATATAATAGTGCAATAATACTATTATAAACAGGAATTGTTTTCAAACGTACAGTGTTTTCTAGGTTTTCAGTGACCAGAGGTCAACTAACTTGATTTGTTCCTGTCAATAGTTCTACAGAGGCCTCTTTCCCAGGTGTCCTTTTGACTGATTAGCTGGTTGAATGTATTTCTATACCACCTTTGCAGGCGGAGATGGGTTAAAGAAGACGCAGACAACAAAGTTTGGGTTGAAAATTGGGCGACATTTATTGATAGTATCTGCAAAGGGGTACCTAGGATGGGCACTTGACTGTGTCAGTGACTAGCTGGCACTTCTCGGGCAAGAACACACCCAGTCTGAGGGGTGGTGTCGATCTCGCCACCCCTCCAGACTGCCCCTTCTAGGGGAGGTAGACCTTCCCCTGTCACCCTCTCCGGTGCCGCAAAACACCTGGGTGAGTGAGTAGGGTTGGTCTCCCAGGCAACCATTATCCCACCGCTGAGCCACACAACCCATTCGGGGGGCCTCAGGCATCACCTGTCACCATAAGGTGCCTCTGCATGCACACCATCCCTAATCTCTTTCTGCTTTTGCCTGTCCTAGCCACCACAGGAGTCACAAGCCTAGAGCTTGTGAAACTCCCCCCACCTGCACAGAAGAATTTCCCGCAGGCCCCTTTGCAGATCAGACAGAAATATGTTATTCCCTACATGAGACAGGTGGACACTGTCCTGCCTGTAACACTCCCTCCTTGTCCACAGAATTTCCTGGTGGGTGGTGCATCCATCACCCCATTCACATAGGCCATAAGCCATTTCTCTGTTCACTTTCCGACATGCCCTGCCAATGGCAACATCATTCCAAGCCTTCCAATTGATCCGTGGGAGCAGTGAGGACCTCAGTAAGGCTACTTCTGGCCAGATATGCTGGACCACCTGCACCCCAACCAAGGCCTGTTCAATCAGGTCCTTGCCTGGCTTACAGCCCAAGTCATTCCTCACAACATGCAGCACCTGGACCTGCGGGGAAGACTGACAAGACTTTGGTGGGCAGGGTGAGGAGGAGGAACTCCCACTGTATGCCCCGTCTGCGAAGCTACTGGATCATAATGTGTCGGGTGACAGAAGCTGCAATCCTGAATTTGACGTAAAAGCCCTTCGTGCAGCTCAAAACATCATACTGTGCCCACATAAGAGCACCCGTTCCAGCATACCTCGAGTCTGCTGGTCTAAGGAATAAGAACATTAGGGCAAGCGAAGGGAAAATTGTGTCAGGAAGAAGCAGACAACTTGCGAACGCAAGGCCGGAACACTTTGAAGAGCCATCCTCAAACTGCTGTAATGCCTATGAGAGAAACCTCCAGCGGCTGCCGTGGAGACTGCTCCTATGCAAAAAGAGTGGGTTCTGAACTGAAAATTACCTAGGCCTAGCGGGGTAGAGCTGATGTAGAAACTGCCCAGATTGCCATTATGTGAATGGTAAGCTGTTGGAGTGATAAAACAGAGATCCCTCCTCAGACACATGGCATTCCATAAAAAACCCATAAGGCCCCGATGGGGCATAACCCATAACTTGGCCATGGGCCACTGCTGTGCCTTTGCTGTACCGATTAGTCTCTGATCGCCAAATGTGTAAGTGGGTTACATTGGGGCAGACCTGTACCTTGAAGTATATCAAGGCCCACCCGGACGAGTCAGACTTGGGAGCCCCAACTACCCTGAATTCCTAAGGGGTCCCGAAGAAGGCTGTTAAGGCTGCTGCATGGAACAGGGAAATGTCTTACTGGAAAGCGCAAATGGAGGGCCATAATCCCCGGAGCCAAAAAAGGGTATCCGGGGAGAAAGGGTGGCTAAAATCTACTAAAGCAGGCAACATCCATGCTCAACCCTACATTGCACGCCAAACCCTGAAATCTGACATGGAGTCAGTAACATCCACCAATGTGGGGCAGAAGGCTAACACAGCCAGGTTGTGACTGATGGGCCTGGCAGATAGCCCCTTATTCCTTAAAGAGACGCAAAATTGCGGCAAATGATCTATAGGTAAGGGCCATGAATCCTGTAACTGAAGGTCGCTCCTAAGGCACGGAACTCCCTATCTGCTCTGTCGTAGGTGGCTCCTGTACTGGGAGCTATGGAATGCAGGGTAGCATGCTCAGCTTCAGTAGGCTGGTCTCCCATAGTACTGCAAGGATGGGATCTGGAAACGGACCCTGCGGGGCTAAGGCCCGGAACCTGATTTCGTGACAAAGCATCAGCAATTGGGTTTGCCAAACCCAGCACATGGCGGGCCCAGAACCAGACGTTGTGACGCAGACACTAGAGCGCGAATGCTCTGAGCAACGACATGACCCTCCAATTTCAGGAGGACAGGGAATTAATAACGTACACCATGGCCATGTTGTTGTACCGAAAGGGGGCTACTGACTTGGCTATGAGGTTGGCCAAAATGTGCTCGGCTAGGTAAATAGCGAAGAACTCCAGAAAGGTAAGGTCCTGACAAATTTGGGTGGCAGCCCCACTCTACAGGCCACTGCCCACAGCATGATTGGACCTGCCATATGATTCCAAAACCCCCAGGGTACCGGCAGTACACCAGTGAATCTGCAGGTCGGCTTTAAGGAACAGCTCACACCTCCAGAAGGAGATGCCATTAAAGCCCTGCTAAGTTGAAGCCATACCCGCGGATCCGTGCAAACAGCAGAAGTGACCCCGGTTCGATGGTGCTGCAGCCGCAGTCCCTGCACTAATAGGGATGTACGAAAGTCACTTACCTTTAACAAAATTTGATTTGTAGTGGGGGGGGGAGGCGCTCCATCCCTCCCCCCCGAAATTCTGGCTGGGGGGAGGCGCTCTGTCCCTCCCCCCTGAAATTCTGGCTGGGGAGGAGGTGCTCCGTCCCTCCCCCCCGAAATTCTGGCTGGGGGGAGAGGCGCTCTGTCCCTCCACCCCCGAATCCTGGCCGGCCGGGCCTGCAAATGGTGGCGGCCGTAGCCGCTGCCGTTTGCGTCCCTGCAGTCAGCCGTGATAGGCTACATAAATGTTTACGTAGCCTATCACGGCTGAGTAAAAGAAAAAGTGCATACGCAAATGGTGGCACCCATGGGCACATCTTAGTCTACATAAACATTTTGTTACTTATTTTGGCACATCTTAGTCTACGTAAACATTTACGTAGATTACGGCGAAAATAAGGGGAATGCAAATAGCGTAGCGTCTACACTACGCTATTTGCATTCCCCTTATTTTCGTCGTAGTCTACGTAAATGTTTACGTAGACTAAGATGTGCCAAAATAAGGAACACAAATGGCGGCGCCCATGGGTGCCACCATTTGCGTACGCGCTTTTTTTTTTACTCAGCCGTGATAAGCTACGTAAACATTTACGTAGCCTATCACGGTGTTTTTTTTAAATTTAGCCGTGATAGGCTACATCAATCTTTATGTAGCCTATCACGTTTTGTTTTGTTTTTAAACTTGGAAATGGCGGCGGTGGCAGCCGGTCGGAAGACCAGCCGCCGCTCCGCCGCTGGAGCCGCCGCCGCCGCCAGGAAGATTTGCCAAAGGTAAGTCCCGTCCCGGGGGGGGCAGACCGTTTCGCCACCGATTTCGGGGGGCCGAATGCACTGGCATTCAGCCTCCCCGAGATTCATGGCAAAATTCTCTGACATCCCTACCTAAACTGAGCTGGCGCAAGAAGGCACAGCCAGGGGCTGCTACTCTACATGGGAAATTGAAAATGCCCTACAACATCTTTCAGGGCCCCCAAGGGAGACCCTAGGAAGATGTATAACCACTTGGAGCTGTGCCCAAAGGACCTGAAATTTGTCCTGAGGGAGGCGAGAACATTGCTTAAGGGTATCTAATTTGATTCACAGGAATGTTAACGTGGCAGATGGGCCCTCAGTCTTTTCTGAGGTAAAAGGAAAGGGAAATAATGCTTGCCTTAGGTCAGAACATTGGCTACCATCTTTGGACCCCATGTAGCACATGCCTATCAGGGACCCATGGCCAGCATCCCGGACCAAGACAATCACCTCATCGAAGAGGTGTATTGCACTGAGCACAGATGATCAGGGATCTCATGATTAACAGACTGGCCCTTGGGGAAGAGAGGTTACCTCTCTTCCCCAAGTTAATCAGCATTAACTCCCTGGAGGATTTCTAGGGCACCATTCCGAGAGGGGAAATCTCCAGATTAGGTATCGGGGTGTGGAAAGGGGGGCTATAACCCTTTCTGCCAGTACTGCTTTGTCGATCTTCTCGCAAACCCGTTGGCGCATGGCAAGGAGGGATTTTTGCTTGTGAGCTAAGGATGGCCTATGTTGACCTAGGAAAAAGGGGAGGTCCAAAACCTAGCATGAAGCCATGTTCCAAGTAGAACGCATTCTCCCTGTCGGAGTAGCATCTTAAAAGCTGGAGTAGTGGCACCATCCTAACTGGGCTGGGGCCTACAGGAGGGAGCTGTAGCCCGTCACCAGGCTTCCTACTGCCTCGGCCTTCCCAAGGGGAACCCTGCCATCTCCAGGCTCTTGGACAAGAGGTGCACAGGTGCTGTCCTCTACAAAGGGAGCACTCATGATGGAAAAGGCACAGGTTCCGGGAGCATGCACCCTTGGGGCTGTATTCCCAGCACAGCCAGCAGTGCTGAAGCACTGGACCTGCAATAGGCTGAGGGTCAGTGTGGGACTTGGGAGACAGCCTGGGGAATGTGGCCACTGTCAGATCCGTCGCTGAAACCCAGCCAGGAAGGAGTCAAAAATTGGAGCCAAAGGTCCCGGTCCATCAGGTCCCAGCTCAGTGAAGGGTCAATAGTGGCCCTCCTGTGGATAGCCTAGACATAGGCCAGCCACGCACCTCCTCAGGTGAAAGCCAATACGAGAAGGAGTAGCCCCGGTGGGCATTGCACCTCTCCCCAGATTGGTATAAGGATCTAATATTGCCACTTACATGGATGTCTAAGCGGGCGGGGGCGGGGCAAGGGATCCTGAGTTAATCTAGCAGAGCCCTGTCAGCTGCTGAGTTAAGCAGCTGGGGTGACAGTGGGGGTGTGACTGACGGAGCTGCAAGTGGCCCAGGTGTCGTATAGGGAGATGACAGTGGGAGGGGCAGCTACCCCAGGGAGGTAAGCTAAGGCAGCCAACCCCAAGGCCACGAAGGTCGCCCATCTGGCCGAGTAAAGTGAGGTGCGGTCATCTCACGCATATCCAGGGCAGCCATGCCCAGGACCCCTGAGAGCAAGGGGGATGATGTCATTTACGGTGCTACTGACAGAGATGCCCCTTCGCGAGCCCGCAAAGATGAGGTGTCCAGGCGCACTGGATGCTTGGGTCCCCTGCCAATAAGGCGGATGATGTTGATTGGGCCGCTCCCAACAGAGATGCCTCAGGAAAGTGGACTGCCTCCAGCAGTGGTGTGCCACCAAGGTGAGACTGTGAGAATGGGGTGGAGGACCTCCATGTCATCCAGACACGCTGGACTCAGGGTGGCCGTGCTCAGATCCCCTCCCAGTGAGGCAAATGCTGCTGCCTGTGTCACTGGCGATAGATACACCTCAGGAGTAAATAGAAAGATTTTATTAATTACATTTATATCCCATCTTCCTTCCATCATGAAACGCGAGGTGGCAACATGTGGTTCCCAAGTAGTCTCCCCTTCAAGCACTGACCAGACCAAAACCTGCTTAGCTTCAGCAAGGTGGCTGCCTCATGTGCCTTCAGACTATGCCCTGGGAAGATGAGAAAAGAGGCTTACCCAAATTCACTAGGGGTGTACGAATCACTTACCCTGTTCCACTGGGGTCATCCGCGGTGGGGGGGAGGCACTCCATCCCTCCCCCCCAGAATCCTCCCTGGCCAGCTCCGCTCCGCAGCGACTCTGCGGAGCCGCCAGCTGGGGCCGGCCACAGCCGGACTTCTGGCCGCAAATGGCAGCCGCATGCCGGCCGCCATTTGCATCCCTGCCAAGCCGTGATAGGCTACATAAGTATCTACGTAGCCTATCATGGCAAAAGGCAGGGACACAAATGGTGGCTGCTACGCCATTTGCGCCCCTGTCTTTTGCTGTGATAGGCTACGTAGATACTTACGTAGCCTATTACGGTAAAGAGCAGGGGCGCAAATTCTGCCGTGGACTCCGGGGTGCCGGATTCTAAAGAATCCGGCTTCACTTGAGTCTGTGGCGAAATTCTCCAACATCCCTAAAATTTACCCATCAAGCCTTATGGGCAAGTGGAGACCAGGACCCGGGACCCTTGGGTCCCAGTACAACAATCTAACCACTACACCACACTAACTCATGCAGTTGAGCTGAAGCCCAGGTGAAGGCAGGCCAGAAGTGGAGGCCTGAGAGGCCCGCAAGCCCAAGAGGCGCTGGTCAGCAACAGCCCTCCCCTCTTAAAATTCCAAACCTTTGGGCCTATGGCCCTGAAGAGAACAGCTCAGGTGGAAGAGGGCGCTGGGGGCAGACAGGGCAGGCCCCTCGGAAGGCGGCGGAACACGGCCGCTGCCACTGATGGGGACAAGCAGGGCTGGTCAGAAAAGGCGAGGGGCACGTGCGCCACCAAAGCAAGTGCTGCCGCCTGGAAGGCAACAAAGTGCAGCCGCTGCCTGCCACTACTGACGGGGACCAGCAGTGCTGGTCACAATGTCCACTATCGCTATGGCCCGAGGGCCAGTGGTGATGGGAGGCAGGTGAGTGGCACATGCGCTGCTGAAGCAAGTGCCTCCGCCTAGGCGGCTGTGAAGCGCTGCTGCCGACAGGCAAGCAAGGGGGGTCGTGCGCCGCTGAGGCAAGCGCTGCTGCCCAGGAGGCCTCGAAGCGCCGCCACCGACAAGCAGGCAAGGGGGGCATGTACCGCTGCCGATGACGACAAGCAGGCAAGGACAGCACGCGGTGTGTGCGTCAGCCACCGGGACCACTGGCGCCCCAGGGCAGCAAAGCGCAGCCACTGCTGCTGGCAGAGACTGAAGGGGCCGCCCACCGCGTCCGCTGGGTGGAGTAAACGTGAGGGGCGCGCGCACCGCTGAAGCGAGTGCCAGCGCCCCCAGAGGCGCAGCAAGCGCTGGTGGCTGTGAGGCAGGGAGAGCTGGCCGAGCCTGATGCATCCCGGGTGGCGACAAAGCAAAGGGGAGGAGAGGATAGTTGAGAGGAGTTGTCTCCAGCAACGAGAGGCAGAGGCAGTTGTTCACTTCTCTCTGCTGCTCAGGAGCTGCGTGAGCGAGAGATCTGAGGATGGGAGGGGGGCAGAGCTTAAGGAAACTCTGCCAGCCCCTCCTTGCGTGGTGGTGCCACTGGGGTGCACCAATGACTGGCAGCCATGTCCTCTCACCCCACCCATCCACAATGCCCCCCCCTTTCAGCCAGACAAGCTGGCGCCGGGGTTAGGGCATTTCTGAAGCCAACCAAGGAGGTTTACAGAATATTCAGGAAATAAAAGCTTTAATCAAATAAAAACATGGCAAAACCTTAAAAACAACCTAAAAAGGCCATAACAACAGTTTAAAATGCCAAGTTAAAAAGACGTTTCTTGACCCCTTCCTGAGTGCAGTTGCAATTCCAAAGGGAGTTTGGGAGCAACAGAGGAGAAAGCCCTTTCCAGCATGCCCACCAAGAATGTCTCTCCAAGTGTGGGTATCTTCAAAAGGGCCTCTCTTGCTTAATCTTAATATCTGAGCAGGTTCATACTGAAATTAGAAGTCCCTCAGAGAGCCAGGCCCTATGCCATTGAGAGCAGGGGTGTCAAATCTCAGGCCTGGAGGTCTCAGAGCTTTCATTGACTCTAATGTAGGAATGTGTGAATCAGCAAAACTCAAACTTGACAAAGTTCTCCAAATTCTAACTCGAAGCTTGTTCTAACTTGACTCCATATCACACTGCAAGCTTTGGGGTTTTTTTCCTATTTGCATGAATTTTTCCAAATGTTTGCATCAATTGTGCACATTTTTTGAAATTTACTAATTCTCATCTCATTGATTAAAGTATATTTGTGCACATTTTTCAAAAGTATGCATTTTTCATGTGCATTTTTCCAGTGCATGCTGCTGAATGCATTTTTCTTCTCCACAAATCACATTGAAAGCTCAGAAATGTACAGATTTGACCACAGATTGACCACAATTTTTCAGGAGTTCCCACTAGTCCTATATTGCAGTTATTATCTCAAGGAGTTCTGCCACCCTGCAATTGCAAATTCAGCAACTACTCTACTTTTGAGTTCAATGAATAACTTTACTGCCCATGCCAGCCTCTGACGCCAGGCCTGCATGTTACAGAACCTTTATAATTTTTTTAAAAAAATCTGGGGCTATAACAGCGATTGAGATCATGTTTGCTTCTTGTAGTTATCTACGGCTTTAGTGGTTATATAGCAGAAGGTATTAAGTGCATTAAAAAAGCAGATTTACATTTTTCAGATAGTATTTTGACAGAAAATGCCAATAAGTACAGGGAAGGGCAGCTGCTTGCAGAAGACTCTGAAAAGCATTGTGCACCAAATTCTAATGAATATTTTCTTTGCCATAGTTTTCTTGTGTATGTCCTCATGGGGTTTTTCTCCCTGGGTTTTGGTTATAATCATCCAGCCCCTCCAAATCAAGCTGCCACACTGATCATACTGATCTCCTGGCATTCTGCATGACAGGCTTGGGCTCAAGTGGGTGGCAGAACCCAGGCAGCACAAATCTATGTACAATCCCACTGTATATAGTACTTCTTGAACTTCTCAATATACGCTAGAACAAATGTCCCCACCTGGTGCCCTCCTGTAACTTCCAGCATTCCTTACCATTGACTGTACTGCCTGGGGCTGGAAGAAGCTGAAGTCCAAAACATCTGGAAAAGCTACATCACCATCCTCATCATTATTAACATTTCTATACCACCCCATAGCCAAAGCTCTTTGGGCTTAAGGAATACATACAGAGCTAAAGAAGGCCTAAAATGACTTATTTAAGAAGCAAAGAGATATTTCACGAACATGACAAAAGTCTGTTTGATGTCTTGATGTGACATTTAGGTGAATATTCAGCTGGGAAGACATAATTTGGATCGACAGATATTGTGCTTGAAAATAAATTATGACCCTCCTTTGCATTGTTAAGTGTTAATAACCCCTTTATGGAATTCAGAAAGTCAGGCCTTTCAAAACCTCCTTTATAAAACAGTGATATAACTGTACAGGAGGAAAGACTACTGTGTTTTGCAAAGCAATGACTGTTGCCTCTTCCTCCATTTCATATTAATAAACTTGGCAAGCAGAGACATTATGAAGATCATACATTTCCAACTAGAAGCCTGAGGACAGGTGCAATAAGAAACTAATGCCTGTCGTTGACTAGAGTCAGAGAAATAGAAGAGAGAAAGATGGAGTGATCATTCATTTAAAGGCAATCTGTTGGCCAAAGAGACCTCAGAAACAACATTCCTATTGCTGTTCTGTGTCTCTCTGAATTTAGACCACAACATTTTCAGTTTACAGCTGAACCTGAGACCGTTTTAGAAAATGCTTGAAGCTGTTTTCACTTTAAGTGCTGGAACATAACACTGTAAAAAAAGAATCACAGCGCATTACTGAAAGAGCTCAAAACATACCAAAATGCTCAGTCTGTGGTCAATCTATTAGAAGGTTTTATATGAAAAGGCAGTACAAATACTTCTATACTCTTACATAAAAGACTGATCACCGACCATGAGATTAGAGCCAGAGTGTGTGTAGGCGACATAGAGCCAGGCGAGCTGCTATACCCCTTATATCGTAGTACCCGCCTGCACCACGCCTGACTGGGGGACAATCTTCATTACAACTTTAAACTGGTTTCAAACCTGTTTTTAGTGATTACGGCTACCAAATACAGGAATTCTGGGAATGGTAGCTCTAGGAAGAGGGGCCGCTTGGGCAGGGGACAGGGGTCTCTAGCAAAGAATTCTCAGTACCCTCATGAAACTGCAGGATCCCATTAGATAAACCGGTTTGAAACCAGTTTAAAGTTGTAATGTAGATTGGCTCTTGGAAGGTCTGAAGGTGAGTTTCTGTGGCTTATATGCAGGAAGGTCAGAGAGGGACAGAGAGAGTAGGGCCAGGACACTGGGGACGGGATATGTGTGTGGTAGGGATGTACAAAAATTCCACCATGGATCTCAGGGAGGCCGAATGCCAGCGCATTTGGCCCCCTGAAATCGGTGGCAGAACGGCCTGCCCCCCCGGGACGAGACTTACCTGGGGCGGATCTTCCTGGCGGCGGCGACTCCGGTGGCTGACCCGGCGGCTGCGGCAGCCGGTCTTCTGACCAGCTGCCGCCACCACCATTTCCAGTTAAAAAAAAAAAAAAGACGTGATAGGCTACGTAAAGATTTACGTAGCCTATCACGGCTAGGTTTTAAAAAAAAAACGTGATAGGCTACGTAAATCTTTACGTAGCCTATCATGTCTGACTTTAAAAAAAAACCGCGCATACGCAAATGGCGGCGGCCACGGCTGCCGCCATTTGCATTCCTTATTTTGGCACGTCTTAGTCTACGTAAACATTTACGTAGACTAAGACGGCGAAAATAAGGGGAATGCAAATAGCGTAGCCGACGCTACGCTATTTGCGTTCCCATTATTTTCGCCGTCTTAGTCTACGTAAATGTTTACGTAGACTAAGACGTGCCAAAATAAGGAACGCAAATGGCGGCGGCCGTGGCCGTCGCCATTTGCGTACATGCATTGTATTTTTTTTTAAGTCAGCTGTGATAGGCTACGTAAACATTTATGTAGCCTATCACGGCTGACTGCAGGGACGCAAACGGCGGCGGCTACGGCTGCCGCCATTTGCGTCCCTGCTAGCCAGCGGCCGGATGTCCGGCTGCTGGCGGAGACGGCCAGCGGCTCTGCAGAATCCCTGCAGAGCACAGCCGGCCAGCCAGGATTCTGGGGGGGGGAAGGAACGGAGCGCCTCCCCCCTGGCGAGGATTCCGGGGGGAGGGACAGAACGCCTCCCCCCAACCATGAACAGAATCCGTGAAAGGTAAGTGACTTTCGTACATCCCTAGTGTGTGGTAGGAATGGGGACAGCACGTGGGGCCTCGCAGCCTCTGCATTACGGATGTGCAAACCAGCCAAACGTGAGCTCACCAAAGTTCTCTGAACTCCATCTTGAAGCTCGTTCCAACTCACGTCTGTATGTATCAGAGATTGTGAGGTTTGTTTGTTTTTTTCTTTTCACATGAAAATCTCTGTGTATCTTCATGCGTATTTTTCCAAATGCATGCATCAATTGTGTGCATCTTTGAAATGTACAAGTTCTTTTCCCATTGATTAAAGCACATTTTTCAAAAGAATGTATTTTTTTCAGGCACCTTTTTCTAATGTATCCATGCTGTCGAACACATTGTTTTTGGTCTGCAAATCACATTATCAGCTCGGAAATGTAAGGACTTCGACAGCAGATGGTAAATCCTGATCAAAAACAAACTGAAATGAATTTATCATACAACCCTAATCTGCATGTGTTTCTGCTTCCTGTTTAGACAAAACACCTAAACAGGGCTTAGTTAAAAGTGAGAATGTGGGGTTATGAGATAGCGTATCCCAGGGCCTCTCAACACACCTCATGGGCCAAGGGGCCACTTAGAATAGGGGTCCCCAACCCCCGGGCCACGGACTGGTAATGGGTCCATGGCCTGTTAGGAACCAGGCCACAGTAGGGGTATGGGAACCCCCCTTACCTTGGGGCCGTGGGGGGGGAGGCGATCCGTCCCTCCTCCCCCTGGAATCCTCGCCGGCCCTGGTCAGCTCCGCTCCGTGGTGAGTCAGCAAAGCTGCCAGCTGGCTCTGGCCGCTGGCAGACTTCCAGCCGCTGTTTTTTGCATCCATTTGCATCCCTGTTCTTGAAGTAATAGGCTACGTAAATCTTTATGTAGCCTGCCTATTACTACAAAGAACAGGGACACAAATGGCATCCGCTATGCGGACACCATTTGCGTCCCAGCATCTGGAGCAAAGCCAGCCAGGGCCGGCGAGGATTCCGGGGGGGAGGGACGGATCGCCTCCCCCCCCGCGGACCCAAGGTAAGGGGGGTTCCCACACCCCTACTGAGGCCCGGTCCCATCCCCCCCTGGTCCGTGGAAGAATTGTCTTCCACGAGACTGGTCCCTGGGCCCAAAAAGGTTGGGGACCGCTGACTTAGAGGATAACCTCAAGCAGTCATGTCAAATTTGGGCTCATTATAGTCCCACCTTGCAGGGGTGGCATTAGATTTTTGCCCAATCCTAAAGCAGAATATGAATTGTCTTAGTAGAGGTTTCTAACAAAAGTTTGGGAGATGCAGCAAAAATACTGGGGCTTGTTAGACTCACTAGTTCCTTAAGGGAAAGTTGAGGGCAAAAACAGCAGCGGGGGAGGCTGGTTCATCTTCAGCCTGGGTTCTCAAGACCAGAGCTGGTCAGAGGCCAGCTCTACATGTTGTAGAAAGATTAGGGTGGCCAACATAAGTGTGCACTTTTGCCTTTTTTTAGGAGAAAAATGATACTACTCCTTGTATCAGCTTTTCATGATGCTAGAATACAATGAGGGAGAAATTACTCCTGGTGGTTTTCTCTCTGATATTCAGGAGCCTTCTTTAGATTGGTATCTAGTAACTCAAGGTGACCTAGCATGGAAGAAACCTAATACTTTCACTAAGATTACTTCAATTCTATTAGAAAAATTAGATCCTGGTAGGGGTAAGAGTGGGAAAAAAATGGTTTATGTGAGGCTGCATAAATTGCTATTTTTAGAAATTTATTGTATAATGTAGTGCAAGTTTAACTCTAGAAAATCAGTAGTTGAAATTGGAAATCATGGTAAACTAGACACCAGATGCAGTTCATTCACTGTGCTCTTCTACTTGTGCCTTTTATTTCAGGTGAACCAACTTGGTCACCTACAATGAAGTCAGAAGCTCAGTCTCTCTTTCTGCTGCCCACTAACACTAATGTTCTGCCACTGGAAGCTGGCACGAAATTTAATTTCTATTTCCAAGAATTTAATTCTGCACTTTGACAATGTTCATTTTACGAAAGTCAGCACATATTATTGTAGCTTGTTGCCTAATTTCTCATCTGAAAATCTTCCCTGACATTATACTGTATGTGACCCAAATAAGCTAAGTGCTTTGCAAAGCACATTTTCCAGAATTGACAGATATATCAGGGACTTCTGTAGATGCTTAAAAACAGAGGACAGGCATTGGGAAAAGCCATGTGCAAGCGAAGAACAAATTGAAAGAGAAAATGGTTAGAAAAGTCTACCTCATTTTTGAGATGTCACATAAAAGCCAAATTCATACACTATCAGACATTTCCAGGAGTCCCTGCATATATCCCCACTGGCTTTGTTACAAAGGAGAGAAATCCTGGCAGCACTGCAATATATGTCAACAATTTAATATGATTAGCCAATGGGATATGCCTGCTTTCCTGAACTCAAGTGTAGACTGCTAATATAGATAGCTGGGGCATCGTCGTTAACTAGGCCATCTCTGCTCTAGGCCATATCTAGACATAAAACCTTCAAAGAACTCTTCAAGTCATTCTGATGTTGTCAAAACTAGCCTAATAATCTTGTCATCTTTTTCTTCTCAGGTGTCAGAATAATTGAATTTGACCAAGAGGTAACTGGGTCACTTGGGCATCCCATATACTTGTAGATTTTTTTTTTGCCTAAGGGGCTTGTTCCGTTTTACTGTTCTGCCATCTTCTATTTAATGTGGGTCCATAGAGTAGATCTTGAATACCTTAGAAGACATGCTAATATCACATGTTGTGTTTGTTTGCAAGAAAAATTGCAGGATATTTTTTACTCTCAAACGTTTAATTATATTAATAGTTTTTAATGCTTGGGGGGATCCGTATAAAAAGCCATGATATTCTGTAGAACACCAACCTCCACTCCCTGCCCCCTCCAAATAATAATAACAACAACAACAACAACAACAACAATTGCAATTTTATTACATTACCATGCAAACTTCAGTAAAATAAATACGTCATGAACATATGCCCCACCTGTTTTGCTACAACACACACAAATAAAGACTGATTTTGAACATTCCTCATTGAAGGGTTGAAGGCTGCAAGATGTATCACATGACAAGACCGGGTCATGTGTTATTCCCAGTCTCAGAGTGCTTGACAGCAGGTACAAGATGGAAAAATGAAGTGCCTGAGGTGGGAGATTGTTTTAGAACTCAACAGGGATGCTTGCAAAATCCAAGGGTTCCCTAGAGCCCTAGCTGAAAAACTTTCAAGGATTAGATAATAAAACAAATAGTTATTTTCCAGTTCTTTCCAAGACCTTTTAGTCAGGATCCAAAGACCTACTTTGCCTACGCCAAAGGGTTTGCACATGTCCACTGGTATTTGTGACTCTTTTATTTATTTGAATATCAAACCACCATACTGTATCACAGAACATTTAAAAAACAGCTTGTCCTGTGATGTAGATAGTGCTAGTTTACTTCAGTTTATGGAACAAGTATTTCACAGTTCTTGGCATCATGGCATCCATAACTAAAGTAACATGATTATCATAATGACAATAGTCAAGCACCAACATTAATGCTCATATGGTGCAGGTGAACAGTGGTTATTTATTTATACAGACATATATACATACATACATACATACATACATACATACATATATAGTGCTCCATTAGTGTACCTTGTGCCTTACATAATTACATTGGACAACACAGGCAGGGCCCTGCTTCCCAGGAACTCATACTCTAAAATAGTGGGGAAAATGACATAGAAAATAGGGATGTTGGAGAATTCCACCACGGACTCCAGAAGTCCATGGCGGAACAGGGCAATCCCCCTGCCACCCCGCGGAATCCCCCTGGGATGGACCCTACCTGGTGGCTGCTCCGGTGGTGGCTCCGGAGGCGGAGGCGGCTCCAGCGGTGCTGGCAGCAGCGGCTCTGGGTCGTCTTCCGGCTGCTGCCAGGCTGCGGCCGCAAATGGCAGCTGCCATAGTGGCCACCATTTTCATCCCTGCCTTTTGCCATGATAGGCTATGTAGATACTTACGTAGCCTATCACAGCTTGGCAGGAACGTAAATGGTGTAGCAGCTGCCATTTGCGTCCCTGTGGAGGCCGTGATAGGCTATGTATATATTTACATAGCCTATCACGGCAAAAGGCAGGGGCACAAATGGCATTCCTGCCTTTTGCTGTGATAGGCTATGTAAATAAATATGTAGCCTATCGCGGCCTCCGCAGGGACACAAATGGCAGCCTCTATGGCAGCCGCCATTTGTGGCCGGTGCAGCCCAGCAGCAGATGGAAGTCCAGCTGTGGGCGGCCCCAGCCGGCGGCTCTGTGGAGTGGCCACAGAGCGGATCTGGCCAGGGAGGATTCCGGGGGGAGGGACAGAGCACCTCCCCCCCACCACAGATGCCCCTGATCAGAAAGGTAAGTACTTTTCCTAAATCCCTAGAAAGGAAAGAGAAAAAGGCATTGGGGGAAGAATGTGCGAAACGCCTTTACACTTACCTAAAGCTTGGTTACAGCTGGGAATGAAGATTAAGAGAATAAACTAAAAAATACATGGAAATGGTGAGATTTAAAGGAAGGAAAGATAATCCTCAACCAATCATTCTTGGGTGAGTTCTACAATGAAAGAATGAAGGTTTGGTTTTCAGTTCAATAAATTCACCTGAACATGATCTGGAAATATATTTCAATGAGACTAATGCTAACCTACTGTAGTTTATCTTTGTCTTGATATTTTCATCCTTTTGAGATAGTGAGCCTAACCTACCAAAGTGAACTAGAAATTAGTTAACACCTACGTTAATCCAATCTCAACACTTGGTGGTTGTTGTTTTAAAGTAATATGTACAATTACATTATATCAAACTGCAGTAAATGCATCCTCCAATAGGGCAGGCACAGCAAAAACATCTACCTTGCCTCCTTAGGTTCAGTTTATCTGCCTTACCTGGGAAAGGGTCAGCAGGATGTACAGTGAGGTTGCCCAGCTCCTTGTCTTGAGTAGGGATAGGGGAGAAATTCATTTGCACTTTTGAATCAATATGCGGATCGAAACTCAGTTATATTTTGAAATTTGCACTTGTCCAAATTTTGCAACCATGTTCATCAATAAAAAAAACAAATCTATTAGGGGAAAGTGCACACAAGAATGCATATATAAGTGAAAATAACATTAAAATGCATTATAAGGAAAATTGCTTGCAAAAATGTGTATATTGGGCAAAATTGTATATAAAAATGTATGTAATAGGAGAAATGCATGCAAAAATGCATACACACTGCCAACCTCCAGGTTGTCCCTAAAAGTGCTAACTCACCTTGCGCAATGCCATTGCAGAGCCAGGAGACAAACAGCGGGTATGTAAGCACCCCACTGCATTGCACCTGCTGTGTGTCAACAACGGCAGTGTCAGCTCCAGGTTTTTGAGGGCCCTTGGGCAAGACACCTTCAGTAGGACACCTTCCTTGGTGAGTCTCCCTCTTTCTCACCTCCACTGTAAGAAAAGCAGGATAAAATAGTTTAAAATAAAAGATGAAATAGTTACGTTCATTTACCCTCAGAGACTCCCTGGAAAATGCTGGGAAAGATTGAAGGCAAAAGGAGAAGGGGACAGCAGAGGATGAGATGGCTAGATAGCATCACCAATGCAATGAATATGGACTTGAGCACACTCCAGGAGAGAGCAGAGGACAGGAAGGCCTGGCGTGCTATGGTCCATGCGTTCACGAAGAGTCGGACATGACTGAATGACTGAACAACAACAAAAGCCTCAGAGAGATGATTACATGGCATAACCTGATTTACTACATTGCATGTCCTCCTTATTTGTAACGCTAGTTGCTATTCATAAAGAACAATAAATATAGATATAGGGTGTCTGTATCTGTATGCCAGTGGCATGGACATAGCCAGTGGAATGGATTCCCCCTTCCCCTGTGGTCCCCTACATGCATCCGAAATCTGTTACAGAGAGTCTGGGGACACTCCAGAGCAGATTTGGAGGGTGCATAGAGGTGCAGGAGCAAGGAGAAGGATGGGAAGTCCTGTGGTGCAATTAGGAGTCCATTCGTGCAATGTTGGATGTCACCCATATAAGACAGGCAGCTGATTAGGGTTGCAAACAAGCAGAAACAAGATGCTTGCAAAACCTTTCCCTGTCAGCACCCACAATTTCCCTTCTGCACTGTACATGTTTAGAACTTAGAGCTTAACTTGCTTAGAGGCACCAAATGATAGACCAAATTGCTCATGAATGGCTAGTAGCTGTCTCATTGCACTCTCATTAATAACTTATGTGGACAACAAGCCCCAGAGGCTGTTTTCAGTGCAAGAGCTCAGTCCTAGAAAATGTGTTGTGTCTGCACAAAAACATTTCTTATGAATCAGGGACAATCCCACATCCCTTCCTTGCTAGCAGCATGTGTCAGCATTCCTTTAGTTAAGGTGAGTCACTTTTTTAAAGTTCCATGATTATAAACCTCAAAATTCTATTGCTTATACAAATTACAGCTGTTGAGTTAATCCCTTGAAACTTGGCAGCTGTGATCTACCTAATAAGGTCTGCAATGGTGCAAAATCCGAAACTGATCCAATAAAGATCACCACAAGTACAGCAAGTTAAGAAGTATTGCGAATTGACATATTGACCCTTTTTTGCTCCAATCTGTGGCATGGCACATCGTATAATTATTTCATATTTTGGTGAAAACAACTGATGTACTTCATTCAGGCTTGTCAAGGATGTGTTGCAAGTTATAAACAAGCACAAGCAACTGTACTTGCTTAAAGCTTACCTTCCATGAACCCATACTTTTCCTTGGTCTTTCAAGCCTAAATCCTGATGGGGAGGATGGAATGTACCACTGGTCCTGTATTGCCTTTTGAATTACCTGGGCCTTACTTTATTGCTAGAGGAATCCTCCTGTGAATTGTTGCATGCATGTTTGTTGATTGTAAGCAAGCACAAATTGTGACATGTCACATCATTACTAATCTGGGCCATGTCAATTAAGGCAACAGCCTTACTTCCCAATTTCCTGGCTTTGTGGACCTTGAGCCAATATGAGGTAGCCTTAACTCTTAAACTAACAGGGTTTTTTGTTTGTTTGTTTGATAATTGAATATAGAACACAATCTAGCTAGTCTACAGGTGGAAACTCCTGAAGAACTATCTCAAATTGCCCAGGGAGCTTCAGCTATTGGGTGGTATAGAAATGAAATACATAAATAAAACAAAAATGGCCACCAGCAAAATTTATATCACCAGTTTATTTCCACAGGTAGGACAACAAAGGATCCATTTCATGGCTTAATTCTAGACAGGATCCTTCCTATTAGACTCTGAAATGTTATCCATTTTATACAGTTGTGATCTTAGGTACAGTACTGCCTGTATACAACAGATGTAAAGCACTGCTCACTGGTAGGTGAAGGATCTCTTCACACCTGGCATTTTATTCCACTACAAACCATTCATTTTGCTGGGGTAGAGTTAGTCCTGTAGACCAAAAGACCAATACGGTGCACCGCTGAAGTAAACAGAGATGCACACTGCAGCAGCGCCCATAGTGGAATGGGACAGGGACATAAATGGTCACCGTCAGTGACCTGCCCCCACCCTCCAATCTATTTGTTGTCATGACAATGCTATGCAACACTGCCCAACAATACTTGCCCAGCACACACCCACACAAAGCAGGGATGAAATCACAATTTCAATTGTAAGTGCAGAAAATGCTGGATTTTCCCGATACTCAAAGGGCTTCTTCAGATGGAGCTGTTATCCTGCTGTTGAGATTGGTAACTCATGGATGTCTGCAGGTCCTTTAGATGATGTCATTAACCTCCAGGGCATCTCCTGCACTAAATGGCCTTTATTCCATTTGTAAAAAGTTCAGAGATAATGAGCTATCAAATTACAGCACTTGAGTTCCACTTGAGTTCCCTCCTGAAAAAGGAAAAGCCACAATAAGAGTAGCTAGACCACAGCGCCATCTAGCAGCTGTATAATGAAACATATGGAAGACTCTGATAAGGGGGGAAAGGAGGGGGAAAGGTGGGGAGGAAGCACATCTAAAGGGAGTCTGTGGTGGTCCTGTATTTAAACGGAAGCAGAAAGCAATGTTTTAAATGTGGGATTTTAGGCTGGTGTAGAGATGCTCAAATAACACAAGAAGGAGGAGGGGAAAACGTGAGACAGCAGCAGGAGGGCAGCAACCACGGTAGTTTAAACCATGTGGGAAAATCCATGACAAAGAAGAACTATCACACTAAAAAAACAACGTGTAAAGGTGCTCCTAGTTTAACGGTACAGGAGGAAACAGGAAATAAAAAGGAGGAGATTTGCCTGGGCTAAAATAAGTGATTGATACAGCAGTTGTACTTATAAACCTTGTTTTGCTTATAAACCTTGTTCAAACTTAACTTTGGCTCAATAGCTTAACTCAACATATCCATTAGCTGAAGTTGTCTTCTCTACACACACACGCTGACTGATAAGGAGAGTATATCTGAACATATGCAAAATGTCTTTCCTTTACAACTGTAGCCAGCACCTACATACCTGGGATTGGAGGTAGAACCACAGTTCAGAGGATATGTTTTTTAGGCAAACGTACGTCCCAAATCTTACTTTGCAAATGAAGCATTGGTAAATACCAACTGATAAATCAGGGAAACATTATGATCTTCTAGATATCATAATTTATCTTCAATATTACTGTTGAATGAAAAACAACTGTCTTATATTTGTAAATATGCAGAAATGTTTGTTGATCAGTCACATTTTCAAATCAGAGCTATTTTCTTTATTACATTAAAGCAACATCAACTCTGAAAAAGATGCAGGTATGAAGGTATTTCAGAAGTAGCTCAGTTGTACGATTTAGGGCTTCCACAGAGACAGATGCATGGCTTAGCTTGAGTTTTAGAAGGCCTTTAGGAATGGGTCTGATCTGCAGAAGCACTTTCTATCTCATAAACACAATATGGCAAGCATCCCTCAGAGCGATAAGCCTTCCATCCCCATCGAGTAACCTGCAGTTGAACATCACCAGGGGCTCTCATTACTTTCTGTACCTCCACCTTCAAGCACTGGAATTGTTGTCAAAGAGATTCTGCTCTTACGCACTTGGTTGTTAAGAGCTGCTTGTAAAACAGCAGAAGCATGGAGGCCTTTTTTTTTTTTTTAAACAGGGTCCCAAAACAACACATTTTCATATGTTTCCAGAATGCATGTTAAGCTATAAAAATGACATTTTTCAGGACCACCTCTTTGCATATTTCTGTCAGTTATTGACAGTTATTTATAGACAAGTCACTTCTATAACATTCTATATCAGGAAAGTCTTTGACACTTCAGTTTCTTCAAGAAAATAATAAAAAAAAAACCCTAAACATGGAAGACAAGTAAAAGAAATAAAGTTGTCTATGTGAAGAATGAGTTTGCTGAAATCTGCTGAGCAAATTTTAAGGATTTAATAGCTGGTCAGGACCTATCAGCCTCTTATTTAGCTGCTGGTTCCAGTTTTCCATACTGTCTGTTTCTTGGCACAGTGGAAAGAGAAGAGGCAGACTCCACGGTAGGAAAAAGTAGTCAAGTGGGCCAGCTTAAATAAGACATGGAAGCATTACTCAAAAGCTTGCCATATGGAATATGGCTTGGCATAACAGAACCATTAATTTGAATCCTCTGGCACAATCACCTGCTCAGTTATGCATTTTCTATAACGTGGTGAGTCATAACGCCCCCCCCCCCCTTCATGCATTAATTTCATTAAGGGGCATCATGTATAGAACATCTCATAACTCATGTTCTAAACCAGTGGTATCAACCCTCTTTCAGCCTGAGGGCTGAATTCAATTTCAGAGAAGTTCTTAGGGCTGCATTCAAGGGACACAATCCACTCCCACGCTTCCCCACAATTGTGTATTATGAGCACTCAAAGGAAGTGAAGCGTGTAACAGGTTCAGACCTTTATCGGTACAAGAATTGCATTTGTCAAGCTAGATGATGACTCACAAGTGGCTAATTCACATGTAAGAACAACTACCTTTTTTTTTCTTAATTGTGGGTTGTCATGAATGAGACAACATGCCAGGGCACACTGCCTGATCACTCCCACTGCAGGCAGGTGCAGCTAAGCAGCACATGGGCCATCCATATATGGTTTGTTTAGCATCACATGTGAACCAGGACTTTGGGCTTGTCTCTCCCCCAATAAGCCAGAAAGAACCCAAGCACAAAGCGTGCAAGCAGTTACCATGTGAGTTGGCCCATGATCATCTGACTGGATAATCCTAGCAGCTTCATAAAGTATTTTATCCTTTTATCCTTTTCTCATTCTTTGCCTTTTCTTATGCTTCCATGTGTGATGTCACCAAGACATCCAATGTTTTGCACAGAATGGAGCTTTATAATATGATTCATTTTCTTTACTGATTTAAAGCAATAGGAACTGTGTTTTATAAATCCTGTCACTGCATCCTTGTTTTTTTCCCCCCTATGTTCACATATTTTTCTCTTGACAGAAAGAGTTTACTTATAGCATTTCTGGTACGGCTGATTGTCTCAAAGAGCAACACGAGTGCTCTGATGGTTGCCTTCTTCCAAATGTGTTTTCCCCCCTTCCCTTCCCTTCCCTTCCCTTCCCTTCCCTTCCCTTCCCTTCCCTTCCCTTCCCTTCCCTTCCCTTCCCTTCCCTTCCTTCCATACAGCTTTTTAAATGCTATACTACCCATTTTCTACTTGAACAGTTTTGGCAGCCAAACAGTGATGCAAATAATCATCCTTGTTATTCTCGCTTCAGGGATCTGGATACACAGAAAGATTTGCTGTTCTTTTTTCAGGGACATGTCCCAAAAATGGAACAAAGAAAATGTGTGTGTGTGTGTGTGTGTGTGTGTGTGTATATATATATATATATATATATATATAATGGAGAGTTACAGTAAACTATAAAAGTCAGATGTTAGCACAGATGTCACAATTAAAGATGTTAGCTATAGTTTACTAGTAGTTGTAGTCAAGATCTTGCAAGGTAGACTCCAGCAATTCATGGAACAAGAATTGCCAGATGTACAAGCTGGGTTTAGAAAAGGCAGAGGAACTAGAGACCAAATTGCCAATCTCCGCTGGATAATGGAGAAAGCCAGGGAGTTTCAGAAAAAACTCTATTTCTGTTTTATTGACTATTCTAAAGCCTTTGACTGTGTGGATCATCACAAATTGTGGCAAGTTCTTGGTGGGATGGGGATACCAAGTCATCTTGTCAGCCTCCTGAGGAATCTGTATAACGACCAAGTAGCAACAGTAAGAACAGACCACGGAACAACAGACTGGTTAAGATTGGGAAAGGAGTATGGCAGGGCTGTATACTCTCACTCTACCTATTCAATCTGTACACAGAACATATCATGTGACGTGCTGGGCTTGATGAAGCCAAGGCTGGAGTTAAAATCGCTGGAAGAAACATTAACAATCTCCGATATGCAGATGATACCACTTTGATGGCTGAAAGCGAGGAGGAGCTGAGGAACCTCATGATGAAGGTGAAAGAAGAAAGTGCAAAAGCTGGGTTGCAGTTCAACCTCAAAAAAACCAAGATTATGGCAACCAGCTTGATTGATAACTGGCAAATAGAGGGAGAAAATGTGGAGGCAGTGACAGACTTAGTCTTTCTAGGCACAAAGATTACTGCAGATGCTGACTGCAGCCAGGAAATCAGAAGATGTTTATTTCTTGGGAGGACAGCAATGACAAATCTTGATAAAATAGTTAAGAACAGAGACATCACTCTGACAACAAAGGTCCGCATAGTTAAAGCAATGGTATTCCCCATAGTAACGTATGGCTGTGAGAGCTGGACCATGAGGAAGGCTGAGCGAAGGAAGATAGATGCTTTTGGATTGTGGTGCTTGAGGAAAATTCTGAGAGTGCCTTGGACTGCAAGAAGATCAAACCAGTCCATACTCCAGGAAATCAAGCCAGACTGCTCACTTGAAGGAATGATATTAAAGGCAAAACTGAAGTACTTTGGCCACATAATGAGAAGACAGGATACCCTGGAGAAGATGCTGATGCTAGGGAAAGTGGAAGGCAAAAGAAAGAGGGGCCGACCAAGGGTAAGATGGATGGATGATATTCTGGAGGTGACAGACATGACCTTGGGGGAGCTGGGGGTGGCAACGGCCGACAGAAAGCTCTGGCGTGGGCTGGTCCATGAAGTCACGAAGAGTCGGAAGCGACTGACCGAATAAACAACAACAAACTAGTAGCTGTGTTTTGTCTTGTTCATTGTCTAAAGAGAAAGAAAAGGAGACAAAGATTATCAGAATGCATTTTTTTTCAGATCAAACTAAAAATGGAAGGATCTTCCACCATCCAAGGAAGCTCTCCCAGAACCAGTCCAGCATGTCTGTGTCCCTTGTCCTAGAAACACTTCTTATTTAATAGATAGACAGATAGAGAAAGAGGGGAGGGAGAGAGAGCACAGTTGCATGTGTATATCTGTGCTGTGTTAATAAATATATTCATTTCTGTTCCTGCTTCTGTTAAACTGAAATATCCCCCCCCCTTCTTTATCTGGCAATACATTCAAATACGAACTACTCACAAAATACAAAACCAGCAATCACAAAAATAACAAACACACATACAATTCCACAGCAACAGCAAGCAGCA
The DNA here is from genome assembly GCF_057233095.1 of Heloderma suspectum. NCBI lineage: Eukaryota > Metazoa > Chordata > Lepidosauria > Squamata > Helodermatidae > Heloderma > Heloderma suspectum. Next base: position 70,164,218 of record NC_139460.1, on the reverse strand, counting down.
CCAAACTAAGCAATAACACGACAATCAGAACTGAACAGCAAGGCCAAGTCACTGCTGTTGCTGTCCCAGACTCTTAGAACTGATAGGATGAGTGTGTCCTGTAAATCCAGTTGTCTTGCCAGTTGGCAGGTGAGGCATAAATGCTCCTCTTGTCCTTCAGTACATGTCCTGACTGGGTGAATATATAGCTTCCTCTCCCAGAAGCCAGTGCAATCTATACGTCTTTACACTCTACCCTTGATCAACATCACTCTGCAACAATAAAGAAAAAATATATTTCTTACAAGTGTTGTTGTTGGTGGTGGTGATGGTGGTTCTGCATGGCCCTTCCCAGGTTCATGTGAACCACCTGCTTCTAGACTATGGATGCAAGAGAGTGTCAGGTGAGCACTCTTTCTTACTCTTGGAGAACTTTAATCAAGGAGTTTTAACCTTGATTTATAGAGGCTCACTATGACAGAGTTTGTGAACTCAAGAGCTTCTATTTATTAATGAAAATAAAAATGGGGTGAGGGAGAAACAAGTCACTACAGTGGTTATTTTAATTGCGATGCAGTGTAATTTTTTTCACAACTTGTAGGCAAATGGATTTTTGCATAACCTGATTGCTTTCAGTGCATTGTTGGAATAATTATACATTGTCATGGGTTTTTCCATGTAGATATTGGGCTTTGTTATGCTACCAAAGCATTTAATTTGCCTTGTTTGTCTGAAAGTAGCGAATGGTGAGATTACTGCAACAGATATTGTTGGATCGCTAATCAAATGAGACAAGTTCATTATTTCTCATATGAATCCCACCCACTCAGAGGCATGCAAAGTATTACTTTGTATTAAGAAAATTAAATTTATCTCAATAATGTCAAAAGCTAAACAACAACAAAAAAGAAGCAGGCAAAGTGTTTGACATTGCTTGCTGTGAAAAGCATTGTCCACTCAGGAACACATTAGTAGATCAAGATAGTTGTTTTAGGATTTGATACATGATATTGAGATGAATAGTGGTAGGGAGAGAGAGTTTATGCCTCCCAAAAGAGAGCCACTGTCTGATACCTTGCGTAGTCTACATCCAGAGTTAGAAAGGGCATGTAAGTATGTGTATATATAATTTATTTAAAACACTGAGTCCCACTTGTCCACCTCAAGGTCTGCAAGGTGACTGACAAAGCTAAACAACATGATCACTATAAAAACACAATCCAGCAGCAGTTAATCTAAAAATACACAATTAAAGCAAGCAGCAAAAACCAGCAGCAGAGAAGAATACAAAAAGTCATGATATCACTTACAAAAGTATCTGGAAACAAAACAGTTTTTCTTCTTCGTGGTCTCTGTGCATCACACATATGGGTTCTGCGCCTGCGCTGAGCCCCATTCGGGAATCTTCTATAGCCAAGGAATGTTTTTGACAGGAACCCTCCCCCACCATCCGCTGCACATGTCCTAGGGGATTCCCGCCTGTTCCCTCAGTTCTCTTTCGACTACCCTAGTGGCTAGTCTCATTCGGAGCTATCTCTGATAGCTATAAAAAGAGAATTGCAGCATTTATTTTTCTGCTGCTGCTGAAGACTTGTTCTTGTTTCTTGTAGGGATGGCGGAGAATTTCTCCCCGAAACTTCGGGGGGCCGAGCGCCAATGTGTTCGGCCCCCCGAAGAAGTTTCGGGGAGAAATTCTCCGCACCCTCCCACCCCCCGCACCCCCCCGGGACGGGACTTACCTTTCCCGAATGTCCCTCCTGGCGGCGGGTCCCGGCGGCAGTTCGTCGGGTCTTTGTCAGGGGCGGGAGCGGCAGCCACTCTTTCGACTGGCTGATGCCGCCGCCATTCCAATAAAAGTAAAAAACAAAACAAAACGCCCCCGTGATAGGCTACGTGACGATTAACATAGCCTATCACGGCTAGATCTGCAAAGTCAGCCGTGATAGGCTACGTAAATCGTCACGTAGCCTATCACGGGTGACTTTAAAAAAAAAAAAAGTGCGTACGGCTAATGGCGGCCCCCATAGGGAGCCGCCATTCACGTTCCTTATTTGGTCGCTGTAGTCTACGTAAATCTTTACGTAGACTACGGCGAAAATAAGGACAATGCAAATAGCGTTGCCCTTATTTTCGCCGTGGTCTACGTAAAGATTTACGTAGACTACAGCGACCAAATAAGGAATGCAAATGGCGGCTCCCTATGGGGGCTGCCATTTGCATACGTGCTTTTTTTTTTTTTTAAAGTCACCCGTGATAGGCTATGTGACTATTAACATAGCCTATCACGGCTGACTTTGCAGATCTAGCCGTGATAGGCTACGTTAATCGTCACGTAGCCTATCACGGGGGCGTTTTTTTAAAAAAACTTTTTATTTCGCGGCCGGGCGAGGCGAGGCGCCTCCTCCCCTGCCTGAATTTCGGCCGGGCGAGGCGGGAAGCCTCCCCCCTGGCCTGAATTTCGGCCGGGTGAGGTGGGAAGCCTCCCCCCCCGGCCTGAACTTCGGGGGGAGCAGCAAAGCGCCTCCCCCCTACCGCGAAAAGCTGCGAGACCAGGTAAGTGGCTTTCGTGCACTCCTAGTTTAGTCTTGTTTGTTTCCCCCCTGTATTCATCATCCCCCCTCCGCCCAATCCGTCATTTGTCTGTCTGTCGACTGCGGCTGCAGTGTTGCTTATGGCCACAAAGGCACCTTTTCAGAAGTGTGTCAAGTGTGGGAGTAAGTTGCCCCTCACTGACCCTCACTCCCTCTTCCTTTTTTTGTTTTGTTGGCCTTTGTGAAGGCCATTTACCCTACTCCTGCTCCTTGTGCCAATCGTTTACTAAACAGGCATGAAAGAACATATTGGACAGGCTTAAGGCAGAGCTGTCGAGAAGAGCGGATCCAAAGAACACTGCAGGGTCTTCTCTAAAGGACAAAGCAGAGGCGACTATGTCTTCGTCCAAACCAATGTCCCCTCGCCCGATAACTTCGGTCGAATGGGCTTATCCTCTGACTCTGGGGTGCTCTTTAGCACTCTCGGTCGCAAGAAAGATCACTAAAAAGGCAAAGATTCCAAAGTCAGGATCGAATGGCCTTAAGAAACAGAAGAAAAAGAAGGTTGCTGAGAAAGCTTCCAAACCAAAGATTCTGGCACCTCCACCTTTGCTGGATTCACCAATTCATGTACTGTCACCGGTACTGATTGTTCCAGTCATTGAGCTGGTGTCAACAGTGTCTGAGGGTGAAATCTTGGATTTCCCCCCTCCACTACCATTCCCTCCGGATTGGGAGATTTCTCCATCTGGAGGTTGTCAGGCTCCTATGAGGCAGGAAGCCCCATGTCGCTATCTTCCGTCCCCTCCTCAGGACTGAGAGCATCACTTTCATCCAAGCCTGTGTCATTCTCCCTATAGGGACCACTGCTTCAACTTCCACTACAGGGAGAGTTCAAGATCTCCTCATGGTGACTGGGAGAGGAGTTCTGAATGGTCTTGCCCTCCACAGCAGCCTTACCATTTTGAGTACTGGTGTACCTTTTGGGACCGAGAATACTTCTCTGACCACCCCAGATATGTGGGGGCAGCCTCACCTCACACCCGGACTCCCCAGTCAACTTGTCTTTGGGTCTGTCCTGGCATGTTTCCTCCAACCTGGAAGGCAATAACATCTGACACGATAGAATTTCATACCCCTCCTCTTCCTGAGACTGTTTGCATTACTACATCATTGCAAGCTCTCCTTCTGGAGACATCTACCCTGCTTTGAAAAGAAGCTATCCAGGGAGTTCTTCCATTCCAGCCAGAAGACAGCTTCTTTTCTCAGTATTTCACCATACTGAAATGGGATGGAGGCCTCCACCCCATCATGGATTTAAGGGACTTGAACAAGATTATCATCCCCAGAAGGGTCAGAATGATCATGCTGGCTACGATTCTCCCTCTTCCTCGAAGGAATGTCTGGTTTGCCACCATAGACCTGAAGGACACATATTTTCATATGGTGACTGCAGATGCCCACCGCTGTTATCTGCACTTCATCATCAGTACTGGCATGTTCCAGTGGGGGGTCCTGCCTTTTGGTCTGGCAACCACCCCAAGGGTTTTTACAAAGTGTACGGTGGCCGTGTGCACGTATCTGAGACTCCAGGGAATCAAGGTTTATCCTTACCTGGATGACTGGCTCCTTGTCTCAGACTCCAAAGGGGATGTATGCTATCAGGATTGTTTCTGAACCTTCTGGGTGTGCTGGGCCAGTATGTCAACAGAGAGAAATCAATTTTAGAGTCTACTCAATGTCTCCAGTTTATGGGAGTGCTACTAGATTTGACAGTTGTGTGTACTTACCTTCCTCGAAACCAGCAGCATCAGCTGGTTACTCTTGCAGAGACCGTCCTCCCTCATCGATGGGTCACCGCCCACACCATTCAAGTTTCATTGAGTCACATGGCAGATATGGTCATAGTTGTTCGATGGGCAAGACTTTGGAGGTGGCCACTGAAGAACTGGTTGCTCTGAAACTTCAATTCCACCTTGGATGCTCGGCGTTGTTGACTCACATCCCGGATGAAGTGTTGGCATCCTTTCTCTGGTGGATGCAACTGGGCAACTTGGACCGAGGCACCCCCTTCATCCAACTGTCTCCTACATGAATCCTAATGACAGACAAGTCTGTCTCTTGATGGGGATCCCACTGTGGCCTGTTGCAGACTCAGGGCATCTGGTCTGCAAAAGAAAAGAAGTACCACATAAAATGTCTAGAGTTTCTTGCAGCTTGGAAGGCGATGCGAGCTTTCGAGACTTACCTTCAAGGCTGACGTGCTAATTCTGACCAACAATATGACAGTCTTGTGGCACATCCAGAAGCAAGGCGGGACTCACTCTTCCAGACTTGTCAACCTCACCCTGGACATTTTTCAATGGGCAATTCAGCAGGGCATCCTCTTGAGTGCTCTTCACATTGCCAGACAAGACAATGTTTTGGCAGACACCCTAAGTCAGGCATATCAGTTGCCTCACAAGTGTCAGATGTCAGCTTGCATTTTAAATTGTCTCTTCCTGGACTGGGGTCATCCCACAACAGATTTATTTGCAATCCCAGTGAATGCAGTGTGTGGACAGTTCTGCATGAGAGCAGGGATCAGTTGATCGTCTTTGGGTGATGCATTCCAGATACAGTGGCAAGGGGAACTTTATCTGTTCCCTCTGTTTCCCCTCCTTTCCAAGGTGCTGAAGAAGATAGCACATGACAAGACAGGCTGCATCCTAATTGCTCCTCGGTGGCCAAGGCAGCTGTGGTTTCCAATCCTACTGCATTTGTCAAAGAGACAGCTCTTGCACCTTCCACAAGTTCCAGACCTGATCTCTTTGGACCGAGGCAGGATTCGTCACCCAGATCTCGACACCCTGAAGCTAATGGCTTGGAGGATTCGGCAATACATATTTCTCCTCGAGTTCCACTCAGAGTTCAAGCAGTCCTGGATGAGGCTAGGAAGCTGCCTACCTGTCAGTCTTATGCTGCAAAGTGGTAATCTTTTCTGACATTTGCTAACCTTCATGCTTTTGATCCTCTTCAGGCATCGATTGAGAATGTTCTTTTCTTTTTGCATAGTTTGTTTCAAAAAGGTTTAAAACTTTTGTCCATACGTTTATTTGGTGGCTCTTTCTTGTTACAGAGGGTCAGTTCAAGGTTTTTCCCTCTTTACTCACCCTACTGCTCACCAGTTTCTGTGGGGTCTAAAGAACTTGGCACCACCAGTTCAAATTCTAGTTCCTCAATGGAGTCTCTCTGTTGTCTCGCACACCCTCCTCTCAAAGCCCTTTGAACCTCTAGCCATGACAGACCTTCCCTTGCTTTCATGGAAAGTTGCTTTCTTGGTCACCATCATGTCCTCTAGATGTGTTAGTGAAATCTGTTCCTTATGAGTGGATCATCCCTACATGATTTTCCACAAGGACATAGGGATGGGGGAGAATTTCTCCCTGAAACTTCGGGGGGCCGAGTGCCAATGCATTCGGTCCTACGAAGGTTGTTCGGGGAGAAATTCTCGGGGAATTTCCGAAGGTTGTTCGGGGAGAAATAGCGTTGCCCTTATTTTCACCGTAGTCTACGTAAATCTTTACGTAGACTACAGGGACCAAATAAGGAACGCGAATGGCGGCTCCCTATGGGGGCTGCCATTTGCCTACACACTTTTTTTTTTTTTCAAAGTCACCCGTGATAGGCTACATGATGATTAACGTAGCCTATCACGGCTGACTTTGCAGATCTAGCCGTGATAGGCTACATTAATCATCACGTAGCCTATCACAGGGGCATTTTTTTCTTTTTTTTTTCTTTTGAAGTTCGGGGCTGGGGAGACGGGGCGCTTCTCCCCGGCCTGAATTTCGGCCAGGCGAGGCGGAAAGCCTCCCCACCGCCTGAATTTCGGCCGGGCAAGGCGGGAAGCCTCCCCCCCGGCCTGAACTTCAGGGGGAGCAGCGAAGCGCCTCCCCCCCACCGCGAAGCAAGCTGCGAGACCAGGTAAGTTACTTTCGTGCATCCCTACAAGGACAAGGTTGACTTGAGACTGGACATTGACTTTCTGCTGGAGGTGGTCTCTGATTTCCACGTCAACCAAACCATATTTTTACCAGCTTTCTTCCCAGACCCTTCTCCCAACCTGGAGAGAAAGTTGCATGCTCTCAATGTCAAGAGGGCATTGGCTTTTTACAAATCCAAGATGGCACCATTCTGTATCACGCAACACCTTTTCATTTGTTATGGTGGCCCCAAGAAGGGCTCTCCTGTCTCCTCCAATAGACTGGCTTTGTGGATCGTGCAAAGCATTGGCCTGGCCTATGCTCTGTCTGGGTTTGAATGTCCCTCTCACATCGGAGTGCATTCCACTAGAGTAGCCACATTTACAGCTTTCATCAAACGCTTACCACTGTCTGACTTATGCAGGGCAGTGACGTGGTCAAAACATTAGCGTTTGTGAAGCAGTACCAACTCAGTGTTAGAGCACATTAAGAGGGTGCTTTTGGGCGAGCTGTGCTGTCACCACCACCACCAGTAAGTGAGCTTGTTAATTACTCATATGTGTGATGCATAGAGACCATGAAGAAGAAATGCAGGTTGCTTATCTGTAAACGTAGTTCTTCGAGTGGTCATCTGTGCATTCACACAACCATCCCTGCTTCAGTGTCAATGTTGGATGCAATGTTGGTACCGAGGTGTAATTAGTTTCCCTTGGATCTAAGGCCACAATAGGCAGTCTCAAGGAACTGAGGGAATGGGTGGGAATCCCTTAGGACATGCGCAGTGGATGGTGGGGGAGGGTTCCTGCCAAAAATGTTTCTCAGCTATAGAAGCTTCCCAAATGGGGCTCATTGCAAGCGCAGAGCCCATATGTGTGAATGCACAGATGACCACTCAAAGAACTACAGTTACACAAAACTACAGTATAGCCCGTGGTCCCAGAGATTTGGATTCTGGGACCACGGGCTATACTTCCTGGAAGATGAACTGTTGGCAAAGAACGGGTTGCACCTCACAAGGGCTGGGAAGAATGTGTTTGGCCACACCATGAAGAACTTTATCAGGAGGGCTTTAAACTGAATGTTACAGGTAAGGATGGACGAAAGTCCCTTACCTGGTCCCGCAGCTGTTTTCAGTGGGGGGGAGGTGCTCGTTTCTCCCCCCAAAATTCTTGGTGGGTGGGGAGGCACCCTGCCCCTCCCCGCTGAAATTCTGGCCGGGGGGAGGTGCCCCATCCCTCCCCGCTGAAATTCTGGCTGGGGAAGAGCGCCCCATCTCCCCGGCCACGAAAGAAAAAAGTGTAAAAAAAAAAAAGTGATAGGCTACGTAAAGATTTACGTAGCCTATCACGGCTGACTTTGAAGAAAAAAAAGCGTGTACTTATTCCTTATTTGGGCATGGGTAGTCTACGTAAATATTTACATAGACTACGGCGAAAATAAGGGCAACGCAAATAGAGTATGTGCCGCCATTTGCGTACGCGCTTTTTTTTTCCCCTCAAAGTCAGCCGTGATAGGCTACGTAAAGATTTACGTAGCCTATCACGGCTGACTTTGAAAATCTAGCCGTGATAGGCTACGTAAATCTTTATGTAGCCTATCACTTTTTTTTTTTTTACACTTTACTTGGAAATGGCGGTGGCGGCAGCCGGTCGGAAGACTGGCCGCCACCGCCACCGAACTGCCGCCAAACCGCTGCCGGGACCCGCTGCCGCGAGGGACATTCACATGAGGTAAGTCCCATCCCGGGGGGGCGGGGGGGTGTCGGAGAATTTTCCCACCAATTTCAGGGGGCCAAATGCGTTGGCATTCGGCCTCCCGGAGATTCGTGGAGAAATTCTCCGACATCCCTAGCTACAGGGAAGGGAGACGTAAAGTTAGGGGTAACAATGGACAAAGGCTCATGCACTGCAATGGAGAGAACAGCTCTAATAGTGCCCAATAATAGTCTTCACAGACATGTAGGAAGAAAGCTAGACCATGAAGCACATGGTCTTAGATGTCTATATACTAATGCCCAGAGTATGGGAAACAAACAGAACGAACTTGATCTCTTAATACAGGAGGGAAATTATGACTTGATAGGTGTAACTGAGGCTTGGTGGGGTCTCCCATGACTGGAATACAGCAATTGAAGGATATAACCTGTTCAAAAAGAATAGGAGGAACAGAAAGGGAGGTGGGGTTGCACTATATGTTAAAAAATACCTATCTATGCACAGAAGTACAGGAGGATGAGCTTGGTAGCCCCATCGAGAGCATCTGGGTTCAAATAAATGGAGCAAAGAATAAAAGGAACCTGGTGGTCGGTGTCTACTACCAGCCACCAAATCAAGGAGAAGACGAGGATGAAACTTTTGAAAAGCAAATAGCCAGTGTTTCAAGGAAGCATGATGTAGTAGTAATGGGGAACTTCAATTTCCCCCATATTTGTTGGGAGACAATGGCCCCTCCAGGAAATTCCTGACTTGTGTGGCAGATAACTTCCTCCTACAGAAAGCAGAGGAAGGAACTAGAGGATTGGCTATCCTTGACTTGATCCTAACCAACAGAGATGACTTAGTGGCTAAAGTAGCAGTTACAGGAACTCTGGAGGAAAGCAACTTGAGTTATACTTGAGTTCTTGGTTCTAAAGGAAGCAAAAGCCGAGTGTAGCCAAACATATACTCTGGATTAGGAAAGCTGATTTTAATAAACTCAGAACAATGATAAGTAAGGTCCCATGGCAAGCAACTCTAACAAGAAAAGGAGTCCAAGATGGGTGGGAGCTTTTAAAAAAGGAAATTCTCAAGGCACAATTACAAACAATTCCAACAAGAAGAAAAGGTGGAAGACAACAGAAGAAGCCAATGTGGCTTCACAAAAAGCTTAGAGATGACTTGAAAACAAAAAAAAGACACATATAGGAAGTGGAAAGAAGGCCAAGCAACAAAAGCAGAGTACAGGCAGGTAGCACAGAATTGCAGGGATGGTGTCAGGAAGGCTAAAGCTGAGAATGAGCTGAGGTTAGTGAGGGCGAGGGATGCTAAAAGCAACAAAAACGTTTTCTTCAGCTACATGCATAGTAAATGACAGAGGAAAGACATGGTGGTTCAGCTATTAAATAAGGATGGCAAAATGATAACAGATGACAAAGAAAAGGCAGAAGTGCTCAATTCCTACTTTGGCTCAGTCTTCTCCCAAAAGAGGGCCTATGAGCCCCCTGGCAGAGGTGAAGTACAGGCTGAAGGGGCAGGATTGCAGCTTGAGATCGATAGCCATAAGGTTAAGGAACACCGAATTACTTTGAATGAGTTCAAATCTCCAGGGCCAGATGAACTGCACCCTAGAGTAATAAAGGAACTGGCAGAAGAACTCTCAGAGCCATTGTCTATTATCTTTGAGCAATCATGGAGGACTGGTGAAGTGCCAGATGACTCGAGGAAGGCTAATGTTGTCCCTATCTTCAGAAAGGGTAAAAAGGAGGAACCTGGGAACTACAGATCAGTCAGTTTGACATCAATCCCTGGGAAAATTCTGGAGCAGATGATAAAGCAATCCATCTGGAAGCACCTTGAAAACAATGCAGTGATTACGTGAAGCCAACATGGATTTGTCAAGAACAAATCCTGCCAGACGAATCTGATCTCAGTTTTTGATCGAGTAACCTCCCTTGTGGACTGTGGGAATGCTGTAGACATAATATACTTCGACTTCAGCAAAGTTTTCAACGAAGTGCCCCGTGATATCCTGATGAGCAAACTAGGTCAAACTGGGCTAGAAGAAACAAAGATCAGGTGGATCCACAGTTGGCTACAGAATTGGACTCAAAGAGTGCTTATCAGTGGGATCTTCTCAAACTGGGGAGAGGTAATGGGCGGGGTACCGCAGGGCTCAGTCCTGGGCCCAGTGCTCTTCCACAAGTTTATTAATGACTTGGAGGAGGAGGTGCAGGGAATGCTGATCAGATTTGCAGATGACACCAAATTGGGCGGGATAGCTAATACTTTGGAAGACAGAAACAAAATTCAAAGTGATCTGGATAGACTGGAGCGCTGGGCAGAAAACAACAGAATGACGTTTAATAGGGATAAATGCCAAGTTCTGCACCTAGGAAAAAGAAACCAAATGCACAGTTACAAGATGGGGAATACGTGGCTCAACAACACTACAAGCGCGAAGGATGTTGGAATTGTTGTCGATCACAAGCTGAAGATGAGCCAACAATGTGATGTGGCTGCAAAAAATGCAAATGCTATTTTGGGCTGCATTAATAGAAGCATAGCTTCCAAATCCCATGAAGTACTAGTTCCCCTCTACTCAGCACTGGTTAGGCTTCACCTGGAGTACTGTGTCCAGTTCTGGGCAACACATTTTAAGAAGGATGCAGACAAACTGGAGAGGGTTCAGAGGGGGGCAACAAAGATGATCAGAGGACTGGAAGCAAAGCCCTATGAAGAGAGACTGAAAGAACTGGGGATGTTTAGCCTTGAGAAGAGATGACTGAAGGGAGATAGGATAGCGCTCTTCAAGTACTTGAAAGGTTGTCACAGAGAGGAAGGCCAGCATCTCTTCTCGATCATTCCAGAGTGCAGGACACGGAATAATGGGCTCAAGTTACAGGAAGCCAGATTCCGGCTGAACATCAGGAAAAAACTTCCAGACTGTTAAAGCAATACGACAATGGAACCAATTACCTAGGGAGGTGGTGGGCTTTCCCACACTGGAGGCGTTCACAATGAGGCTGGACAGCCATATGTTGGGGATGCTCTGACTTGGATTCCTGCATTGAGCAGGGGGTTGGACCCAATGGTCTTATAGGCCCCTTCCAACCCTACTATTCTATGATTCTATGATACATGTAAGCAACCTGCATTTACTTAGTATCCAAAGTGTAAGCACTAAATGAGTATTACTGGGAAGGAAATGTTTACAATCAAGATGCCAGCATAGAGATGGCATTGTCCCTGATTGCCACCCATTTAACCTCCAAAGGCAGAAGAAGCATCTGGACTGGAGCAGGGTTACTATCTCAAGCATTGGGCAGGTTCATATAGGAGGAGGAGGTCTTTCACATAACCTAGTCCCAGGCTCTTTGAGCAAGGGTGGGCAGAAAGTAGGTCTCTAGATGCTTTGGTCTTCAATTCCCAGCATTCCTCACCATTGACCAGGCTGGCAAGGTCTTCTGCAAGTTGAAGTCCAGAACATTTGGAGATATACCTTTCACCCACATCTGATTTAGAGTATATATTGTTATCTTCCACCCAAATTGAGAATTAGGTGAAAAATAACTATGTAACCATTAAAAAAACAATCAAAATACTACAAATATATCATAAGTTAGGGATGTGTGAACTCACCTCCATCTGGGTTCTTCGGGCACCCGCCCTGCCCCTTTTTGCCATTCCCTGGACTGTGCTCAAGCCCCTCCTGCACTCGGCGAGCAGCCCACAGTTACCCTGGCGGTCTTGTCAGGCTCTGCAGTTGCCATTTTTTGAAAAATAAAATGGCGATCGCAAAAATCTGCCTATTTGCATATGTGCGAATGTGTGCATTCGCAAAATGTGCATTTTCGCACATATGCAAATATGCAACTTTTCAGGATCACCATTTTATTTTTCAAAAAATCGCAGCTGCGGAGTTCAATGAGGCTGCAGGGGTGAGTGTGGGCCACTCGCCAAGCATGGGCAGGGGGTGAGCAGGGCTCAGGGGTGGGGGCAGGGGGGTTCCGCCAGATTCCCAGTTGGAATCAGGTGCCTGTGCCATCCCTATAATAAGTCTGCTTCTGTTTTTGATTGGCTCAGCTTATACAGACACTCATGCCAACTCTACATCTTTGGGGCTGGGTCCAGATTTGAGGGGACTGTAGATAAGGTGCACTCTATGGGAGCCCCATGTTCATGGGCCAATCTGTCTCAGCAGAATTACTGGGCATTGATGGGCAATGGAGGAGGAGCCATTGCTTGTGTTTCTGCATGTGTGTAGCAACAGAAAAGAGCACCACAGCCTGTGCTACTCTGGGGTTCCGGGGCATCTTTATTTTTGCCTCTTTCTTTCCTAGTGTACCACTGAAAGACATTGAACAAGGCTACATCAAGGACACTGAGGGAATTAAAATGCTGGTGCTCAGTGCTCCTTTGAGGATTGGGAGTGGGGGTTAAGGCTCTGTGAACTTCAGACTAGCGTAGATCTCAGCATCGGAGGGCCCTAGGCCCCAAACATTTCCATGACAATGAGTAGTGCTGAAGCCATGCCTGGTTGTCTTCATTGTCCTCTTCCCCAAATTTCACCAGTGACTGGACATAAACTGTTGAACAGCATCTTTGAACACCACTTCTGGGTCATCCTTTAACAATGCATGAGTGCCATATGTTTTTCTAGAAAGATTTGTCTGTACAGCCTGTAAACCAATGGAGTTAATTTCAGTTTGGGAATTCCAGGTACTATGATTTAAATTACATAACTGTATTATGATAGATGCTTTTGAACTGTGGTGCTGGAGGAAAATTCTGAGAGTGCCTTGGACTGCAAGAAGATCAAACCAGTCCATACTCCAGGAAATCAAGCCAGACTGCTCACTTGAAGGAATGATCTTAAAGGCAAAACTGAAGTACTTTGGCCACATAATGAGAAGGCAGGACACCCTGGAGAAGATGCTGATGCTAGGGAAAATGGAAGGCAAAAGGAAGAGGGGCCGACCAAGGGCCAGATGGATAGATGATATTCTGGAGGTGACGGACTCAACCTTGGGGGAGCTGGGGGTGGCGACGGCTGACAGGAAGCTCTGGCGTGGGCTGGTCCATGAAGTCACGAAGAATCGGAAGCAACTGACCGAATGAATAACAATAACAACAACAACAACAACTGTATTATGAGTGGATGTACTTCAAGCAGATAAAATTCTTCTAATGTAGTGACTTTGGCCTACTGTTTTTATTTGTTTGTTACTCCCAAGAGAGTATATTCACTCCATTCCTCTGCTTAGATGCACAACAGTAGTTACTGATAATGCCTTTATGCTACCCAAACACAATTCATTGAAATGTGACTTACCTGATATCAGCACCTACTCATAAAAGTGTGCTGTGGACATTCAGGTGCTTTTTCTAGGCTGGAATGCACACTGCACCTGGCAAATAGGCTACCTAAGTAAAGATGAGCAGATTCACAGTTTTGCTTAATTATGAATGTTATATTTTATCTTCCAATATTGGTCCTTATTATTTTTTTTTCAGTTTTACTATGTATTGGTTGAATCTCAATGCAAGCCCCAGACACATACATACAAAAAGGAAGCATACTAAAGATAAAAGGAGGTGAATGTATTGTTGACATGAGGATTTCTTTTTTTTAAGTACCAAGAAAAAGAGTTATCTTGATAGCAAAAGGAAAAAAATAAATTTTCTGTCTATTAAATTAATATCCTGGCAGGTAAAACCCTTTAGTCATATGGCATGATGTGATAAAGGTAAAATGAATTCAGAGAAAACTTTGGTTTGAAGATGTTATTCTTTGAGCCAGAGAACACAGACAATTCACTAAGAAATGTAAAAGGTAACATAGAAGCAATGCCATTTCTACCAGTGGGAATTCAAAATAGTTCTGCAGCAGAATCTTATTTTTTCAAACATTACTTAGTCAGAGATTTAAAGCAGGGGAAGCTAACTAGTTCTTTACCCCATGCTCAGACATTATCCAGAAAAGCTGCTTGAAATTACTACCTAAGTCACCAATCATTTATGCACTGAGATTAAAATGTGCATCATGACAGTTTTACCTTCACTATTAGTCTGTTCACGTGTTGGTTTCACTGACATGCAATCACCTGTAGCCCCACCTTGGCCATATGTATGCCAGTGATCATGTACGGAAGCAGACATACATAGATTCGTTCACATATATTTTCCTGATTTCAACTTCTTGAAAAAGTACGTTGGCAATCATGAACACGGACGTTGAATGCCTTCATTGTGTGTAACCCAGTTCAGTCTATCATCTTCCCTGTAGCACAACTCTTAAGTATAGATTGTGTGAAGAAGCACCAGGTTCGTGCACCACTGTAAGTGTATGTAGTGTCAAATCATCAGTATATAGGTAGGATGGACAAGTTACTTTTTGTGGATTTTCTTATAGGATATCTAATCATTTCAGTTTAAATACATATGGATGAGAATAGGTTCCATGGTGAGAAAACAATGGGCAGCATCCAGAAAAATGGTTTTGCTGTTGTTAAGAACTTTTTCTTGGTTCAGACTTTCAAAAGAGTTAAAATCACTCCTAGCAGTGAACACAAGTGGTGAGTGCTGAGAGAAATGGAGGCAAACAGGGCCACTGAAAAACAAAAGGGAGGTATCAGCATGCTCAGAGAAACTCCACAATTAAAACAAAACAAAAACAAGACATTTTTTTAAAAAAGTGGCCAGTCCCCACCTCCCTGAAAAAATAAAAACAGCTCAATGACAACTGAGCATTTTCAGTGGTCCCCAGGAGCCATTTAATATTTAATTCTAGTTGGAAAAGAAAAACAAAAAAACAAGTAAATTCTCTTCCTTTGGCCCCTAACAGCTTTATAGTATCCCAGAGGAATGCATGATTTTTCATTCTTTCCTATAGGCTATTGCCAATCTTAAATCACTTTGTTATATTTTACCTGCAGTCTCAGAAAGTAGCGTGTGGTTTAGTTACAGTTTTTCTCTCACACACAAAAGTGTACACATTTTGTGAACAGTTAGCTGAAGTTTTTCAGACAAGCGGCTGCTAGGGATGTGCGAAAGTCACTTACCTTTTCAAAGGGGGTGATTCGCGCTGGGGGGGAGGCGCTCTGCGCCTCCCCCTGAAATCCTAACCCGGCTGGCTCCGTTCCGCGGCAACTCCGTGGAACCGCCGGCCGGGTGCATCCGCAGGCATGCGGAGCCTGCGGACGCAAATGGCGGCAGGTATGGCAGCCGCCATTTGCGTTCCTATTTTTTTGCCATGATAGGCTACGTAAATATTTACGTAGCCTATCACGGCAAAAAAACAGGGGCACAAATGGCATAGCGGCCGCCATTTGAGTCCCTGCGGCCGCTGTGATAGGCTACGTAAATATTTTAGGGATGGCGGAGAATTTCTCCCCGAAACTTCGGGGGGCTGAGTGCCAACGTGTTCGGCCCCCCGAACAAGTTTTGGGGAGAAATCCTCCGCACCCCCCCACACCCCGCACCCCCCCAGGACGGGACTTACCTTTGCCGAATGTCCCTCCCGGCGGCAGGTCCGGCCGGCGGTTCGGCGGGTGTTCGAGCGGGGCGGGAGCGGCAGCCGGTCTTTCGACCGGCTGCCGCCGCCGCCATTGCAATAAAAGAAAAAAAAACACCCCCGTGATAGGCTATGTGATGATTAACGTGGCCTATCATAGCTAGATTTGCAAAGTCAGCCGTGATAGGCTACGTTAATCGTCACGTAGCCTATCACAGGTGACTTTAAAAAAAAAAAAAGCGCGTACGGATAATGGCGGCCCCCATAGGGAGCCGCCATTCGCGTTCCTTATTTGGTCGCTGTAGTCTACGTAAAGATTAACGTAGACTACGGCGAAAATAAGGGCAACGCTATTTGCATTGCCCTTATTTTCACCGTAGTCTACGTAAACATTTACGTAGACTACAGCGACCAAATAAGGAACGCGAATGGCGGCTCCCTATGGGGGCCGCCATTTGCGTACGCGCTTTTTTTGTTTAAGTCACCCGTGATAGGCTACGTGACGATTAACGTAGCCTATCACGGCTGACTTTGCAGATCTAGCCGTGATAGGCTACGTTAATCGTCACGTAGCCTATCACGGGGGCGTTGTTGTTTTTTTTTTTAAACAATGGAGTTCGTGGCCGGGAGAGGCGGGAAGCCTCCTCCCCGGCCTGAATTTCGGCCGGGCGAGGCGGGAAGCCTCCCCCCCGGCCTGAACTTCGCAGGGGGAGCAGCGAAGCGCCTCCCCCCCACCGCGAACAAGCTTCGACGAAAGGTAAGTGCCTTTCGTCCACCCCTAAAATATTTACATAGCCTATCACAGCAAAAAAACAGGGGCACAAATGGTGGCAGCTATGGCGGCCGCCATTTGTGTTCCCTTTTTTGCCATGATAGGCTACGTAAATATTTATGTAGCCTATCATGCCCTCCACAGGGACGCAAATGGCGTATTTTTATTATTATTATTTTGTATTATTTACGTAGCCGTGATTTACGGCAAAAATGGGGAAGCGAATGGTGGCCGCAGATGCCATTTGCAAAATAGCGTGAACAGCACAAGGTAAGTGCTCCATTTCGCATGCCTTTTGTGGGGGGGGGGCCTTCGTTCCACCATGGATTTTGGGGGGCCGAATGCACTGGCATTCGGCCTCACTGAGATCCGTGGCAGAATTCTCTGACATCCCTAGCGGCTGCTAACTTCCACTGCTTTCCTTGCATTCATCTCAACTTCCTTTTCCCCTTTCTGTCATATATTCAGGCAATGCAGAGTATGATCCAAAGGATTGCTCTTTTATCCTCTAATGTATATTAATGCTGAGTGAAATTGCCACTTCACTCACATTCCACCCACCCTTCCTTTCTCGTTTTTCACTGATGATGATGATGATGAATAGACCTATTTAATAAACAACAACAAGTGATTTGGGTACAAATTTCCAAGCTGTCATTCCTCCTGTAATCAAGTACCCACTCCTGCTTTTTTCTCTTAATTGATTTTGGTGCCAAGAGAATCCATACATGGGACACAAACTTCACTAATACAGGGAGTGATCCTGAAAAACATAGCCATTTCCTAAATATTTTTTCCATAATAAAGAAGTAATAAGACAGAATAGCTAACAGCTTGCTAAGTCAAATCAAGAGACAGGTTTTACATGTAGGCCTGGCTAATGAAGAAATATATCACTTCTAATAAATTGTTCATCAATTTCTCCTTTTAAGCAATTCTACTGATAAGTGAAATATATAGTCAATTCAAAATTGTGTGTGTGTGTGTGGTGGGGGGAGTGTTAACAATAGAAATGCCACACTTTTGGAAGTGATTAAAGCATTACTAAATGCATGGTCAGCTAAAGAAGAAGTAATCTAATTCAATAGATAGTTGATGCTGGGTAAAGTTCCAGGCTTGGATACATTATTAGCAGGACTTCCATTAAAAATGGTACGCTGACTTGCTATAATGCACTGTTTTGCCATTTGTGCAAGACTGGTCTGGAAAGAAGGGCAGACCCAGGTAGTGGTGGTGTGTGGACCATCTTTCCTTGCTTGGGGGTTGGACCTGATGGCCATTTTATCTCTTTGAACTCTATGGTTCCATGATCACATGTGTATAAACACTACATAAACAGGTAGTGTTTATGCAATGCAGATAAACTAGAAATGAATTATACTAAATGTTATGTGCAGGTCCATCAGATGGACTGTAAAAACTACTAGTCATGATGATAAATGATAATAAGAACACGTGTGGGAGAAAAAGCCTGTATAAGGCCTGAACCAAAGTATCAGGCCTGAACCAAAGTCTCCAAGAGGGAAAAATACAGAGAATAATGTAACGGAGTAGCTGAGAAAAACAAGACACAAAGAACTGGGTAAGAGGGTAGAATAAACATTCCTGCACACAGAGAAAGCAGGCTCCAACTCCTATCTCATGGGCAATGGGTACACAAAAACCCATTCCCTACTGAGATAAGGTACTGCCTGCCAGGAGGAATTAGCAGATCACTGTGCCCCAGCAGTGTTTAAGGGTATATTCATGGTTAGGGAGCAGTGATGCATACATGAGCACCCCCAACCCTAATGTGATTAGATATAGATAACATATGTAAGCTTTTAAATGGCTAAAGTCTTTCTCTTCATATTTTTACTATGTACTTTGTTTTCCTTTAAATCCCATGTAATCTGTTCCCAAATTGTAGTTTCTTTGTGAGCTACCCGTGTATACACATTTTAGTAATAAAGTGTGATTGACCACCAGCATCATCCTTTGGGTGGGGGTGGTTCTCGTTCCCTTTTGCTCCCCACAGTTTTCCCCACAACAGTTTATGTGAAAGTTCTGTACCAGATGTTGCAAGAAACAGATGCCAAAACATAGTTGCTTCAAGGCTCCCTGCTGATAATGTACTTATCTGAAACTATGCCAACGATTGCTCCACCCTTATCTCCAGGATTTATTAAATCAAACGCTGATCTGTGCTTAGAGATTCATGGGCCTGCCATTCATCTTTTGGAAAGCTTAGGAAAATGCTCATCTCTTTACAAAGATGAGAGATATCCCTGGCTGCTAATCTGTGAACAATGCCTATGAATTAATTCAAGCTTGATGAAGGATACAACTTTGTTTCTTCAGCGCTGTTTGTACAGTTCTGCTGGATTTAGTGAGCAGCAGCTGCCAGCAAGGTAAAACCCAGAGGCAAAGGAAGCCCATTTCTTTCCCGCGATAGGACAGGACAAGGGAATATCAAACACGTCCACTCCAAGTGCAGCTGTTGATGTTTCAATGAAATTCTCATTCTGAGAGCCTGAGTCTCATATGGCGTTTCTTCCGTAGCACCTGTTCTCTTCTAATATAATAAGATTTTTGTATCTGAGAATGTTCTGAACACAGCAGTGCTTGATGTGGGCACCTGACAGAGAGGCTCATGGCTGGAAGCCACTGATGAACACAGCCAGTTTATGCAGGTGCATGTTAAAAGTAACCAGGATCTATTCATCCCAAACGTTTTATCCCCTTGGGTCTCTAGCATTTTGTCCCCTGTGCCAGCTAATTAATTATAGGAAAACGTTAAAGCCTTGTAACTGCCACAGAGGCAAATGAGCCCTAGAATATGCATGCTTCCCCCTTGATTAAATTAACAGGATAATCCATGAGAGTACCATTGAAGTGACCAATCACAAGCCAGGGCAAGGAAAAAGGGTCCAATCCAGAAGCTTCCTCACCTCCCACCCAGGTCAACCACTACCTGAGTACCGTTAATGACACCCTTTTGTTTTGAAGAATGGGTTATGCTACCCTTGGTAGCAAGCTAGAAGAAAACCTCCTTGTGCCTTCTGTTCAGTTGCCAGCAACAAACTATTGTTTCCTTTTTTTAGCCCAGGGATACCCAACCTTTTTGCACCCATGAGTACATTTCAGAATTTGAGAAACTGCTGTGGGCACCACCACAAAATGGCTCCCTTGGGGGATATGGCTGGTCACATGATGGCTGCAGTGGGGGGCTGGCTAGTCAAAAAGTGAGCTAAAGAGGGGCAGGGGAGAGAAAAAGCGAGGCTGGGAGGGAGGGGGAAATAGCAAGGCAAAGCAGTAGAGGGGAGAGAAAGAGCAAGGCTAGAGGCTGGGAGAGGGAGAAACAGTGAGCTAAAGAGGAGTGGGGAATAATAAGGCTAGAGGCTGGGAGGGAGGGCAAAACAGCAAGGCAAAAGGGTATAGAAAGAGCAAGGTAGAGGCTAGGAGAGGGAGAAACAGTGACCTAAAGAGGAGTGGGGAATAGCGAGGCTAGAGGCTGGGAGAGAGGGCAAAATAGCAAGGCAAAGGGGTAGAGGAGAGAAAGAGCAACGGTAGAGTAGGGATGTCATGGGTGTCCAGTTGCAACTCAAGCTCAGTGATTTCTCACTTGTTTGGCCCCCAGATGCCAGTCTGTGGATCCCTGTGCTTGCCTGAGTTGGTGCACACTGAATCAGGCAAGAGTGGGGATCCCCGCTTGTCCGTGAGCTGCCATTTTGCATAAAAATGGTGGCATAGCTATTTACAGAAATCAGTATTTGTGTAATATGGCAGTCGTAAACAGCTCCATTTATGCAAAATGGTAGCTTGCGGGATGCGGGGATGCAGCATGCCGCTCACTAGGCACCTGTGGACTGTCCAATGGCTCATGCATCATGCTAAATAGGGTTGGGGGGCCAGCTGGGGCCCAGCAAGCAGCGGGCAAGGGAGGGTCCAGTGAGTTTGCCCATCTGTACACTAGAGGCTAGAAAGGGGGAGAAAGAAGGCTGCCCTAACATTTTCCAAGGTTTTTCTTAAAACAATTTTTTTGGAAGGGGCAGGGAGGGGAGAGCTTCATGGGTGCCATTGGAGGTGCCCGCAGGTGCACTGATGCCTGCAGGTGCCACATTGGAGACCCCTGGTTTAACCCTTCTGTGCCAACAAGCTCTTTGTTCCCTTTGTTTCAAACCCTGCCAACTGTCTTGGAGTTTGGGTGATCAATGTTCATTGTTTCTACTTGGGCATCCCCCACTCACCTTAGTGTGTCTCTGCTCTGAGACACCTGAATAGTTTTTAAATATTTTCTCTTGTGACTCTTTTCTGGCGTGATTCTCTGCTCTTGTGTCTGTCCCCTATTTTCAGCACCAGAGTCCACTGTCCTGCTCTATTTGCCCCAGATCCATCCCTTCGACTCACATACTCAAAGAGTAAGCTTTGCCCCCTGGCAAAGTATTTTATTTATTTATTTATTTATTTCATTTCTATACCGCCCAATAGCCGAAGCTCTCTGGGTGGTTCACAAAAACTAAAACCAAACAACACACAATAAAACAAATTAAAATATATAGAACATTAAAACCACAACATAACAATACAACCACAATAAAACCTAGCAGCAGTACAGGAGTTTAAAATACAGATTTAAAACAGCAAAGATAAAAATTTAGAAAGCTAAAATGCCTGGGAAAATAAAAAGGTCTTCACCTGGCGCCGAAAGGAGTACAATGTAGGCGCCAGGCGAACCTCACTAGGGAGCTCATTCCAGAGCCGGGGTGCCACAGCAGAAAAAGCCCTCCTCCTAGTAGCCACCCGCCTCACTTCCTTTGGCAGGGGCTCACGGAGAAGGGCTGATGATGATGATCTTAAGGTCTGGGCAGGCACATATGGGAGGAGGCGATCCTTCAGGTAACCTGGCCCCAAGCCGTTAAGGGCTTTGAATGTTAACACCAGCACTTTGAATCGGGCCCGGAAATGGACTGGCAGCCAGTGCAGCTGGAAAAGTACTGGCGTAATATAAGCTCGCAGGCCAGTCCCTGTTAACAATCTTGCTGCCCTATTTTGGACCAGCTGAAGTTTCCGGACCGTTTTCAAAGGCAGCCCCACATATAACGCATTGCAGTAATCCAGACGAGAAGTTATCAGAGCATGGATAACTGTAGCTAGGCTATCTCTGTCCAGATCAGGGCGTAGTTGGTATACCAGCCTAAGCTGATAAAAAGTGCTCCGTGCCACTGAGTTCACCTGTGCCTCAAGTGACAGTTCTGGATCCAAGAGCACCCCCAAACTACGAACCTGATCCTTTAGGGGGAGTGCAACCCCCTCCAGAACAGGTTGAATATCACCTAGCCGGGCAGACGAACCACCCACTAACAGTACCTCCGTCTTGTCTGGATTGAGTTTCAGTTTATTAGCCCTCATCCAGTCCAGTACCGTGCCCAGGCACTGGTTCAGAACAGCCACTGCCTCACCTGGTTTTGATGAGAAAGAGAGGTAGAGCTGGACTCAGCCCACATATTGATGGCACCTCAGCCCACACCTCCGGATAACCTCCCCCAGCGGTTTCATGTAGATGGTAAACAGCATGGGGGACAAAGTACCCCATTAAGTCCAGGGCCATGCTCCATGCATGAGGCAGCGCCTGCCAGCTCCATGCGACCATTCCAATTCCTGGTAGGGGACTGCTTCCTAGACATGAATAGCCAGTTCTGAGTCCAAAGAGTAGAACTGGTCCTGCAGGAAGCTAGAGTACTGGGAAGCAGCCAACAAAAAGTCTCAAGCTGAATACTAAATGCCTCAATTTAATTGGAAGCATTACAGAGAAGCCTCTTTGGCAAGGCACCCCACCTAAATCTGTTTTAACCAGCTGGCTCTTGGGGAATCACAGCTTATTTTTATTTGTTTTATTTATTCAATTTATAACCCGCCTATATACAAATACTCTACATGGCATACCAAGTTAAAAACAATTTAACAAAGAATCCAGCAATAAAAACAACACAGCATAAAAACAGTATATAGCAGCCAACAAAGAGGAACTACAGTTCTAAAAAGAGGAGGCCTGCCAGAATAGTAGCATCTCCATTCCTGCTTTAAACCCTTCAATGAGGTCAGAAGGAGCATTTCAGCCGGCAGGTCATTCCACAACTGAGGGGCAGCATAGGAAAAAGTCCTCTCTCTGTGATTACATCATTAATTGCTATCCATTTTTTTATTTTAATCACTGAGAAGTAATTTTGACTCACTGACTGGCCCTAATTATATTTTCACTAATTTTATGTCATGGCACATTTAAATAGACTACAGAATTCTCCTTATACTATTTGTTGAATCATCTGTCAATTTCTAATAAAAGCTGATGCCACAGAATAACATACTACTTTGAAGCCAGAGTATAAAAAACACAAAGTAGGAAAACAGACATTTTCAAAGTGCAAAGCTGATGTCAATAAAATAGAACACAAGCTGTGCAGTGTAGGGACTTATACATACAACTCCTGCTGGAGTTGTATGTATTATTATTATTATTATTATTATTAATATTATTATTATTTGCATTTCTTTACCCCACCCCCACCCCCATAGCCGAAGCTCTCTGGGAGGTTTACAAAAGTTAAAACATTACAATATAATATACAAAGTTTAAAAACATCTACATAAAAACATATAGGCACTATATGCAAACAACATATAACTAAAAGCAACTTTGAACTAAAAATGTTTTAAAAGCCGAACAATAAAACACATTTTAGAACAGCACTGTGTAAAAATAGTATACAAAAGTCAGCAAAGGGAACAAGAGTTCTAAAAAAGGAAGGTCTGCCGAAATAATAGCATCTTTAATGCCTGCTTAAAAACCTTCAACAAGGTCAGCACATTTCAACCGGCAGGTCTTTCCACAACTGAGGGGCGGCAAAGGAAAAGGTCCTCTTGCGTGTGGCTGCCAGTCTCACATTAGGCAGCTGCAGCAGATAGCCCTCAGAGGACCTTAGGTGGCGGACTGGGAGGGTGGGGAGGAGGCGCTCCCTAAGGTACCTTGGACCTAGACCATGTAAGGCTATAAGGGCAAGAACCAGCACTTCATATTTTGCTCGGAAAGAAATTGGCAGCCTCTGTAAAGATTTCAAAAACAGTGTAATATGGTCTCCACAGGATGTCCCAGAGACCAACAAAACTGGCCATATTTTGTACCAGTTGAAGTTTCCAAACTAGATATACAGGAAGCCCCAAGTACAGCATGTTACAGAAATCAAGCCTAGAGGTCACCAGCATGTGCACCACCGTTACCAGGTCCACATGTTCTAGGAATGGGCGTAGCTGGAGTATCAGCTGAAGTTGATAACAGGTGCTTTTCACTGTTGCCTCCACCAGGGGTGCCAGAAGCAGGGTTGGGTCAAGGAACAGCCCCCCCCCAAGCTATGAACTTGCTCCTTCAAGGGGAGTGCAACCCCATCCACAACTGGTTGACATACCTCAATACCTGAATTAGGAGCTTTCATGATGAGCACCTCTGTCTTGCCTGGATTCAACTTCAGCTTGTTCTCCCTCATCCAACCCATTACCAGCTTCAGGTGGTCATTCAGAGGAGTCATACCTTCCTTGGATAAAGATGTTAAGGAGAAATAGATTTGGGTGTCATCAGCATGCTGATAACACTCCCAGCATTTTCATGTAGATATTAAACAGCATTGGGGTAGGATGGAGCCTTGAGGAATCCCACATAACAGTTCCTTTTTCAAGGAGCAACTATCCCCAAGCAACACCGTCTGGGACTGTTCTGAGAGAGCAGAGAGGAACCACTTCAGAACAGTGCCCCCAACCCCCAACTCTATCAGGCAATCCAGAAGGATACCATGGTTGACGGTATCAAATGCTGCTGAGAGGTCCAAAAGAGCCAAGAAGGATGCACTCTTCCTATCAATTCCCAGGCGAAGATAATCCACCAAGCTGACCATGGCATTCTCAACTTTGTATCCTGCTCTGAAGCTGGTTTGAAATGGATCCAGGTAATCAGTTTCATCCAAGACTGCTTGGAGTTGAATTAGGGATGGGGGAGAATTTCTCCCCGAAACTTCGGGGGGCCGAGCGCCAATGCATTCGGTCCTCCGAAGGTTGTTCGGGGAGAATTATCCGCCCCCCCCGCCCCCCCCCCCCGGATGGGACTTACCTTTCACAAATGTCCCTCCCGGCGGCGGGTCCCGGCGGTGGTTCGGCAGGTCTTCGTCAGGAGCGGGGGCGGCAGACGGTCTTTCGACTGGCTGCCGCCGCCGCCATTACAATAAAAGTAAAAAAAAAAACACCCCTGTGATAGGCTACGTAACGATTAATGTAGCCTATCACGGCTAGATTTGCAAAGTCAGCTGTGATAGGCTACGTTAATCGTCACATAGCCTATCATGGGTGACTTTGAAAAAAAAAAAAGCGCGTACGGCTAATGGCAGCCCCCATAGGGAGCCGCCATTCGCGTTCCTTATTTGGTCCCTGTAGTCTACATAAATCTTTACGTACACTACAGGGACCAAATAAGGAACGCGAATGGCGGCTCCCTATGGGGGCCGCCATTTGTGTACGCGCTTTTTTTTTTTTCAAAGTCACCCGTGATAGGCTACGTGATGATTAACGTAGCCTATCACAGCTGACTTTGCAGATCTAGCCGTGATAGGCTACGTAAATCGTTACGTAGCCTACCACAGGGGCGTTTTTTGGTTTTTTTTTCTTTTGAAGTTCGCGGCCGGGGAGACGGGGCGCTTCTCCCCGGCCTGAATTTCGGCCGGGTGAGGCGGGAAGCCTCCCCCCCGGCCTGAACTTCGGGGGGAGCAGCGAAGCGCCTCCCCCCCACCGCGAAGCAAGCTGCGAGACCAGGTAAGTGACTCTCGTACATCCCTAAGTTGAATGAACACCTCCCTCTCGATTACTTTCCCCCAGAATGGTAAATTACTTACTGGCCTATAATTATTGAAGTTCAGGGGGTCAAGGGAGGGCTTCTTCAGAAACAGTCTAACAATTGCTTCTTTCAGACATGATGGAAAATTACCTTCCCTAAGGGAAGCATTAATAATAGTCAGCATTTACCATCTCCCCTCCCTGGACTACAAGCTAGGATGGTCAAGGATCAAGAGGGCAAGTTGTCTTTTTGACCAAACCAAGCAGCTTATCCACATCATCAGGAGTCACAATGATCTAGTTTAATCATGCAAGCAGAGTTGCTGGACACTCCACTGTTGATTTCTGTCCCCACGATAGCGTCCAAGTCGGTTTGTATCCTAGAGATTTTATCTGCAAAAAAATCATTAAAGACTTCACAGTGAGCTCCTGAAGGTTCTAAAATCAGATTCAGTGTGTGGAGGGCCTGACTCAGCTGCCTAACCACCCTGAACAACTCAACTCGGTGCGAGTTTGCAGACATGATACATGTAGAGTAGAAAGCTCTCTTTGCTGCACATATCGCCACCCCATAGGTCTTCAAATGATCTCTATGATGTGTCATGTCAGATTCAAGTCAGGTTTTCTGCCATTGGCTTAGCCTTTGTTCATTCTCCCGATTCTTGCTCGGCAGACACTATTCTTTTGCATGTCTGTGGACAATGTGGTGCAGGCTTTTGTCACCAAGTACAAAGTGGCTTGAGGCCATTGCCTCATTTTTGCAATTTGGAACTAAGCTGAGAAACCTGAGGGTACTCTGTTCCCCCACCCCCAGCATTTCTCTTATTTTTGGCAACCAACCAGGAAGTGAAGTCCGTTGGGTTCTCATTCCTCTTAAATTAGATAATTAAAGCCTATTCTCCTCTCTTGGTTTTTTTGTGTGTGTTTTGTCCTTTCCTTTTCTCCTAAATCTATCCATTTCTGACACCACAGTCCACCATTTTCACCAGCACTCTCCTTGGTTGTACAATCTTCCAGTCTCCTGTTCTGTCATTTCCACTGCGCCACCTTCCTTGCTTGGTAAATGCTAATTTCCCCAATTTACTATCTCTTTTATAGTTAGGGCCATTAGAATCTGGGTATTGACCCATGTGCTAGGGCCCATGTGTTTTTGAAAACAAAAAGTAGTTTTTAAAAGTTCATGTTTTGGGCCTTTGAACAAGTTTTTCAGCTTATTTTTCCATGTGAGTAGTAAGTATTCCCCATTTAGTAACAACATCATGCATAGGTCAACTGTGTGTGCACCAGGCCTCAGGTTAAAGGCCTCCTTAAGACCTGCTTTTCTGTTACACCTGTATACACACAAAGATTGCCTTCACCCATAATGCTAAGCCATGGTTTGTGTTAAACACGGTTTGTTGCTTTAGCCATGAATTGTCTTGCAGATGAGCAAACAAACCATGACTTGTTTTCTCTATTTCTGTTTTGTTTCCCTCCTGCCTATTTTGCCAGCCTTCAGAGTGGTTTTGTTTTCAGGCTGCTCTTGTTGGGTGGCTCTGTTTCAGGGTGGACAGCAACGCAAACAAGCCAGGGATAAGCCACAGACTTTAGACACTACTACAAGCTACGGTTTAAACAAGTCGGACTTCGTAAGCCAGCAACAAACTATGGCTCCTCTGTTGGTTTGTAGCTGGTTAACAAACCATGGTTTGTTTGCAGGGATGGGTTCAAATGCATTGACAAGTCATATTTCAACAAACCACACCATGGCTTAGTGTTATCCATGAACCAGGCTAGGTGTATGACCATGTGAATAAGGAGGTACAGAAACAGTGACCATGCATTTAGATAGTAGTAAACCCATCACTGTGATAGCAATTATAAATCATGCTCAAATTATTGTAATTTAACACTATTTCACACATGCATGTTAATCACTCCATAAGTGAAATATTGGTGACTGTGTGTGTGAATGAGCCATCACAGATAAAATACACAGATGGAAACACTAGCTGCAAAATAACCTGGTGTCATCCACAGCTGACACTAGGCTGATCTTTTTTAAAGGTACATCTGATGCATAATGTTATGTTCAGAATAACAAAGAAATATAACTGCCTAGGCTAGATCAGACCCATGCGCAACTATAAGAAAGTGATTTGACTTTTACAAAAGTGGAGTCTTCTGAAATAATTTAAGTGCATTTTAAAATGGAACCATGTGTACAATATGGCTTAGATGAAATCTGATAAATAAAAGGATATTGAATATCACTAGTGGGTGCTATATTTTTTCTCCGTATCAGATCAATGTGAAAAATGCTAGGTTCACATTTCCTCTTATATCACTATTACCATCTGATACCATGTTTAGCTAGAAAATGAAGAGTTCAAGCTTATTACTCCTTAGCTTGCTTTATCTACTCTACTGTTCTCATATAAAAACAGAATTAAAAGGTGGATAACAAGACCTTTGAAAAATGGGAGAAACAGTAATCTGACTTGTTATTAGCAAATGCATCTGTTTTGGTGGGATTGGCTTCTTGTGTTTGCAAACTGTAGAAAAGTAGAAGTTGATATGTACTACATGTATTTAGACCAGGGGTAGGAAAATCTAGATGTTGAAGTGCAGCTCCCATCAGCCTTAGCCGACATTGCCAATGGTGAGAGATGATGGGAGTTGAAGTCCAACAACATCTGGAGAGCCACAAGTTGTCCAACCCTTAGACCTAGACACTGCTGATCATGGACATAAGAAGAGTTATACTGGATCAGACCAAGGGTCCATCTAGTCCAGTATTCTGTTCACACAGTGGCCGACCAGCTGTCGACCAAGAAACCACAAGCAGGACATGAGTGCAACAGCACCCTCCTGCCCATGTTCCCCAGCAACTGGTGTACATAGGCTCACTGCCTCTGGTACTGGAGGTAGCACATAGCCATCAGGACTAGGAGCCGTTGATAGCCTTCTCCTCCAGGAATTTGTCCAACCCCTTTTAAAGCCATCCAAATGGGTGCCATCACCACATGTTGTGGTAGTGAATGCCATTGTTTAACTATACACTGTGAGAAGTACAGTAAAACGTGTATCCAAACAAAGAAGGGCTCCATACCTACCTGCCATGCAGCCTTGCAGTATTTCATGTCAGGTTATTGTAGCTCTTCAAACTCCTAACCCAAGACCTATGTTTCATTTATAATGTAACTATCTTCCTTTCTTCCTTTCTTTCTTTTTACCCAGACAAAAGAAGCCAGAACCTGTAATGTCAGGAAGTGTTCATGAGGTGGCCATTACAGAAGGGGGGATAGGGTTTATAGGCTCCAAAACATAGTTGTAGCATAGTACAGTAGAGATTGTGGGGAATGTGTGTAGATGACAGACAGATAGACAGACAGACAGACAGACAGACAGACAGACAGACAGACAGATATGCTCACTCTCTCTCTCTGTCTCTCTCTCTCTCACACACACACACACGTATGATATTAACAGAACAAGCTCATGAGGAATAATAAATATTAGATGTATTTTTCAGAACCTTAGCCAATTTCGCATTATACAAATACATTACATGTCTCTTTTTGTTATTCTTTCTCCTTTTTTAATCTCTCTAGTATCAGCTTTTTGGAATATATTTGACCATACCAAAGATGATATACACAGCAATTTATATGTAGATTCTATAGTGTTGAAAACCAGGTTAAGATACTAACCTCTGACATAGAAAGTAAGTCCTCAGAATACAATTATAAACTGAATTGCAAAATACCTACTATTTCTGCCAGTCTATCTGGCTGTATTATTATTGGGGGGAAATATTAAGGTCCATCAAAAGTGTTGCATGAGAGAGACTCTCTAGAAATATTCCATCTCCCTTTTTTTCCCAATCAGAAGGATTTTTTTTCCCTATCAAATACACACACACACCAGTTGCTGGGCCTGTTTTATGGAGGATGAATGTCAAAGAATTTTCTGTGAGGAATGAAATACCAACCTAAATGTGGGGGTGGGAAGAAAGCTTATAGCCTTGCTTGGTCTCATTAATACTCAATGCACATTCTATCCAGAATGATCTCAAATAGACTATATGGGAAGCAGACATAATACGTTTCCAGCAGGGCTATGTGAAATTGGGAAACAATCACCTTGCTTTGCAGCTCAGTTTATTTTTAAAAGTTAGCCAAGGTCACAAGCCTAAGGAAATCTTAATTAAAGTTGCTGGGGAATGCAGAAGAAAAAGTGGGGAAAAGCAGTGGAGAGGGGAATATATATATATGTATGTATGTATGTGTGTGCGTGCGTGCGTGCGTGCGCGCACACGTGTGTGTATATATATATATAGAAATAGATATATCATATTAGTCTGAGGCCACCGAGGTTTGACACCATCAAATTCAGAAATGGGTTAAATGAGAAGAACTCATTTCATTTCAAAATTGCAAAATCCTCCTGGAGATGTATCTTTTTGAGAGTAGGTGCCTGGCATTTTCTAAAATTAGAGGATAACTCGATGTAAGGTTTGCTTTACAGAGGATAGTCCTCTGTTTGAAGAGCTGTCAGAGGGCAGTCCTCTATTTGAAGGCATCATCTCCTTGATGGGCCTTCTGCAACACTTTCTTTTGCCAGTGCAGGATGAGGCGAGGAGGAGGAGGAGCTGCAGCCGCCACCACTGTTGCCACCACCAGGTTAAAAAAAAACTAGGGGGGAGGGCTGGTTGGCAGGGGTGCTGGCTGCCTGAAGCAGTGGCAGGGTGTGGGCTGGCTGCGATAGCAAGCTACCCAGGGCCCCCTCAAAACTGGCTGTGCCTCTGGCCTCACCCTCTATGTTCAACATTGATAGCAGCTGTGACTTTCCAAAGCTGAAGCTTCCACTGTTCTTGTGAGAGGAAAACCAAGCAAAGGCCCAGTCTACTACTGCTGCCCATACCTCTATCCAAATGTTCTCCATTGTGAGAGCCTGCCAGGAGCAATAACCTATCCCAGGTTTTCCATGCACCCCCCCCCCCCATACCATCATGTATGGTTAGTTCAAATCAGGTTGTGACATTTAGCTCCCCCAGCCTTGGGTTTTGCTAGCCCCCTCAGGATTTCTAGCTCTATAGCTTAGGATCTTAGTACTAAGGTACAACTTTAGATTGCTCATAATTAAATAAAAGGAAGAATATAGTCAAGATACAACAAATTAGTAAAATGTCATTATTTAAAAGAAGGAACAAAGCAGAAAAAAACAGCAATGGCTCCAGGTTTTTGAGGAATTTGGGGAAGACACCCTCAATGGGACCACTCCCTCAATGAGTCTATCTTTTCACCACCATTATCACCAGCTGCTATTGCTCCTCATCCTCTTTCTCATCATTGCTACCACTTGTTTGTTTGACAGTGTGCAAGTAGGCAGTGACAGCTTCCTTCTCATTTCCATTGTTGTCTGGGCCAGAGTGAGAGGCAGGTGAACAAGCAGATTGCGTGAAGAGGAGGAGCACAGGGTTCTTGTCAGTGGGCCCCTACTGGGGTGTGGTCCCTTGGCAGGTGCCCAACCATGCCTACTCTTGATGCTGGCCCTGAGCAAAAATGAGAAATATAAAACCATAAGAATAGTAGGAAAAACCCTTCAACAAATATTCACTAACAACCAAAGGCCTCTTTAAAAAGGAAGGACTGCACACAGTGGCAGAAGACCATCAGGGAAGGGGCAAGGTAGATCTGTCTGGGCAAGGAATTCCAAAGTCTGAGTGTGGCCACTGAAAAGTACAAGTTAAGTGCCACTGGGTTGTGGCAAGAGATAAAGGAACCTTAATGTGTTTATGTCCAGCAACAATACCTCTTTATGGTCAGAGGAACATAGCTGGACAACATTTGTTATGGGATGCCACCCAAAAAGGTTTACATGCTTTTGCCACATGACAGCTCCATCAACACTGAGTATCTTCTGACCCTCAGAGAAGGCAGTAGCATCTGGCACCCCCCTTAGGAAGGACTATAGATTAGTGATGGAGCATACGTGTTGCATGAAGAAGGTCTCCGATTAATTCCCCCATGTTTCCAGTTTAAAAAATCTGGTAGCTACTGATGGGAGAAACTTCTGCCTTCTACATGAGGCTTTTAACCCGCCACTGTACCGAGGCTTCAGCTTCCAGATTCTTTGTGGGATTAAGACTGGATCCTTTACACATGTGTTTTTTTTTCTGGGTTTTTTCTTTCTTCCTCTGCCCTGCTATATGTTCTGTTCCACAACCACCAGGTGGTGCTGTTGAAGAGAAGAATTGCTGAAATACATGAGGTTCTCATGGTACCATTCAGGATATACCAGACTTTCCTCCTTAGGAAAACAACAACAACCATGTTATAATGGTTGCAAAGCATGGAGAGGCCCTGGAGGATGACACCCGCAAACTGAGTGAGGAATCATGAGCACACAATAAATGCCTCATGTAGAAAGGCTCTGAGACCCCAGAGAGCTGTTTCCACTCAAAGACAACAACAATACTGGGCTAGATGTCCAAACAGTCTGACGTAATACTCCTGGAATCCCTTGTTAAACAATGTATTATTTATTTAAAGTATTTTTATCCTGTATCTCAGCCAGAACAGGCTCCCTGACTGGCTTACAGTCAATCAGCAAAAAAGACCTGCCCGCAGGTATATAGTCTAAAAAGAAATGACACACAAGGAAAAGAGAGCCAGTGTGGTGTAGAGGCTAGAGTGTTAGACTGGGAGTCAGGAGATCCAGGTTCTAGGCCCCACTCAGCCATGGAAGTTCACTGGGTGACTTTGGGCCAGTCATAGACTCTCAGCCCAACCCACCTCACAGGGTTGTTGTTGTGAGGATAAAATGGAGGAGAAGGAGGACTATGTACACCGCCTTGGGTTCCTTAAGGAGGAAAAAAAGCGGGATATAAATGTAATAAATAAATAAATAAATGGGGAGGGGAGAGGAAAAATTAAGTAGATTTCAGCAGGGCTGATGGAATGGCCCTGCTTCATCTCTCATCTCCTGGGGGGAGGGGGCAGTCCAACTGGAGCAGGCCATGGTTCCCTTCACTTGCTCCTGTCTAGGGATGTCAGAGGATTCCACCACAGATCTCAGTGAGGCTGAATGCCAGTGCATTCGGCCCCCTGAAATCCATGAAGGAACAAACCCCCCCCCCCGCGAAAGGTGCGCGAAATGGAGCACTTACCTGGTGCCGTTTGCGCTGCTTTGTGAATGGTGGCTGCATCTGCGGCCACCATTCGCTTCCCCATTTTTGTCATGATAGGCTATGTAAATACTTATAGGCTACATAAATACTACGTAAATACACCATTTGCGTCCCTGCAGAGGCCATGATAGGCTACGTAAATATTTATGTAGCCCATCACAGCAAAAAAAAGGGAATGCAAATGGTGGCGGCTACAGCAGCCGCCATTTGCGTTTCTGTTTTTTTGCCATGATAGGCTACGTAAATATTTACGTAGCCTATCACGGCGAAAGACAGGGGTGCAAATGGCGGCTGCTATGCCATTTGTACCCCTGTTTTGTGCCTGCAAATGCACCCGGCCGGCGGCTCCATGGAGTTGCAGCGGAGTGCAGCTGGCCGGGTTAGGATTTCGGGGGGAGGTGCGGAGTGCCTCCCCCCCCACGAATCACCCCTTCGAAAAGGTAAGTGACTTTCGCACATCCCTACTCCTGTCTCCCACACTTCATTCCCACAGGGTGGTTGATGTTAGTTAGCTCCCTCTCTCTCTCTCTCTCTCTCTCTCTCTCTCTCTCTCTCTCTCTCTCTCTCTCTCTCTCTGTGTGTGTGTGTGTGTGTGAGAGAGAGAGAGAGAGAGAGAGAGAGAGTCATCCAACTGGAGCAGCACCATTTTCTAAATGAGTTTAGAAATTGGTGCTTTTCTGCCAAGAGCACTGTAATATTGCCATTCTTATAATCCTACACTGTCAGCTTTGGAGAGCTTTCATATCAAAGTATAATGTGAAAATTTGCCACTGGGTACTGGCTTTACATCAGTGTTGATAAAGTACATGAGAGAAGAGGCTTCTTTTTTTTACTTCAAACTGACAACTTCTGTGTAATCTTAGAATATCTGGAGATGCAAGCCACAGTTTGAATCTAAAAGTCAGAGATTAGTTGTCTTTGGAGTAATGCCCAGTGATCTATACTATCATGCAGTCAAGAGTTTGTCCTATTAAATCTAAAATATTGGTTTGGTTACCTTTCAGTTAATGTTAAACTCACACTAGAAGAGTCACTTTGGCTCACTGAAACATTTATCTATTCACCTGGAGCTTGGACCTCTTTCTGATGCACTACACTGTGTAAAGCCTGGCTAAACCATCGGTGTGCTTATGCTTTTGTGCAGCGAAACCCTTCAGTGTCAGGCCCATATCAACAAAGAAGTTTATTTATCTTATTTTGATTTCCACAATCAAATTAAGGCCTCAGTCTTTCTATTGATAGGTCACAGAGGACTCCAAAGAGTTTTTAATCTTTTGCTTTTAACCATGTTGCAGCACTTGTATTCCAGAATGAACTAAAAAAAAATCTGCATCCAAATGGCAATTTTTCTGTTCTTGCTTTGTGTCTTGTTCTCCCACAATTCGCTATTAATCCAGAAATTCTTACCCAGGCTTTGGGCCCAAGCACCAAGGCACCTTACAATACTTAATATATTGATCCGGTGCAGTATAGTTGTTAGAGTGGCATCCCAACCAGATGCTCTCCAGATGTGCTGGACTGCAACTCCCATGATTCCCAGCCATGGAATGCAATCCAGCACATCCAGAAGCACTTTGTTACCTGAAGGGTAGGCAAGACGGCTCCCCTGTCCCCAATTCAATATATAGAATCCAACCAAACTGAGAGTGGAATCTTATTGCAACACTGGCAATGGGACAGCATCTTCCACTACACCTTAGGGGATGCAGGGCAGACCAACGGGCACATACTGCTTTGTCCTGCAATACCTTGCCAGCCATCAGCATCTACTGCCTGAAGCTGCTGCCTCACTCTGCCTAATGGTAGGGTTGGTTGGGGAAGGCTGTGTCAGACTAGGTCTAGGGAGACCAGGTACAGATCACCACTCAGTGCTGAAGTTCACTGGGTGGCCAGTGAGTGTCCCTCAGCCTAATCTACTTCACATCATTGTTGTGTGAATATAATGGAGGGATAGTTATGAGAAAGAATACAATGCCATCTAAGAAATGAGATCAATATAATAATGCATAAAAGAGAATGAGGTTATGAGAATATTTCCCCAAATTGTATCCACACTAGCCCTATCTAGCTACACAGATGTAGCAATTCATGATAGTCTCCTGCGATGTTATTTAACTTTGAGTAAAGAAATGCAGAACAGCAACCATTCCATAACTATCTACTGCTCTGTTCATAATCAAGTAAGTTCACCAACTTTACAGCCAGATGGGATTAGCAAAGGAAAACAGAGAGGCCCCTTCAGTGACTGGCACTCAGTGGAAGCATTCTCTTACATTGATGACTCAGCCAAACCAAAGATCTACTTGGGTTGCAATCCTGTACCCACTTAGCTGGGAGGAAGCCCTATTTAACTCAATGGGACTTACTTCTGCATAGACATGTATAGGATTGTACTGTTCAATATGTTACATGGGTGGTTTGTTATGCACTTCCAAATGAAAAGGTGTGGTTCACTGCCTGGAAGTCCTATCACAAGTGAAGTCTCCATGCCAGAGAAAGCCAATCCATATGGTAAGCAACATACATGCAAAATGAAAGCCACACAATGTGTTTTCTGCTTATAAACAGATTGCAGTGGCAACCATGCCACTTGTATATATACCATACAGGCTTCCACATTTTCTGGAATTCTAGAAGTACTGTAAGACCTTTTTATGTGAAGAGGCTTTTGGTGGCTGGTATTAACCTAGTTTGGGAGTGGAATTTTAATATTTGTTAGGTCTTATTATATTTAATTTAAGCTTGGAGAGGAAATCCATCCCTCACCTAAACAGCTTAGTCCTGCTCTTCTTTAAAGGCCACTAAGGAAACTAGTCCCAGAAGCCTAAACCCAGTTTTTAGGTTTTAATGAGGAGAAAATTAGAATGAAAGCTTTGTGCATTTTAAGCTACAGTACACCAAGCTCTCAAAAACAATAGACTGCTAAATTCCTAATCTTCTTCACCCACCATAATGCAAACAGTGCAATTACATTATTGCAGTAAATTGGCAAGAAAGCAGGGAAATTAGTGTTGAAAAATCTAATGATTATGCATTCCAGTAAACTATCCCATTTTCATTTTTTTAAAAAAAAATAAAAAATATATTAAACTATTAAATAGAGATGTGAAAGAATTCTAATACACTTTGCTTCAGTCTGTCTTTTGTGATAACATTAGTCTGATAAAATAATTGGTAAGATCACAAATGATCTAGATAAAGGACACTTATAAGAGAAATGAAAAGAACTGTCCTAGATTAGATTTATAGTTTTAGATGTAATACCAAGGAGCAAAGAAACAAGAATCTATAACTATAGATTTGTGTTTGCGTGTGTGTGTCCATGGCCGCAATCCTATGCATGTTTAGACAGAAAGAAGTCCTACAACTCTCAGATGTCCCAGGAGAGCTCTGTGTGCTCCCTGTAGGGGTGCATGAAAGTCCCTTACCTGTCCTCGAAGCTTTTCGCGGTGGGGGGGAGGCGCTTCGCTGCTCCCCCCGCAAAGTTCAGGCTGGGGGGGGAGGCTTCCCGCCTCGCCTCGCCCGGCTGCGAACTAAAAAGTTAAAAAAAAAACACGCCCCCGTGATAGGCTACGTGACGATTAACATAGCCTATCACGGCTAGATCTGCAAAGTCAGCCGTGATAGGCTACGTAAATCGTCACGTAGCCTATCACGGGCGACTTAAAAAAAAAAAAAAGCCCGTACGCAAATGGCGGCCCCCATAGCGAGCCGCCATTCGCGTTCCTCATTTGGTCGCTGTAGTCTACGTAAATCTTTACGTAGACTACAGCGAAAATAAGGGCAACGCAAATAGCGTTGCCCTTATTTTCGCCGTAGTCTACGAAAAGATTTACGTAGACTACAGCGACCAAATAAGGAACGGGAATGGCGGCTCCCTATGGGGACCGCCATTATCCGTACGCGCTTTTTTTTTTAAGTCACCCGTGATAGGCTACGTGACAATTTGCGTAGCCTATCACGGCTGACTTTGCAGATCTAGCCGTGATAGGCTACGTTAATCGTCATGTAGCCTATTACGGGGGCGTTTTTTTTTTTCTTTTATTGGCATGGCGGCGGCGGCAGCCGGTCGAAAGACCGGCTGCTGCTCCCGCCCCGGATGAAGACCCGCCGAACCGCCGGCCGGACCCGCCGCCGGGAGGGACATTTGCCAAAGGTAAGTCCTGTCCCAGGGGGGGGCGGGGGAGTGGAGAATTTCTCCCCGAAATTTGTTTGGGGGGCCGAACACATTGGCGCTCGGCCCCCCGAAGTTTCGGGGAGAAATTCTCCACCAACCCTAGCTCCCTGCAGGTCTCCTCCCTGTAGGTCTCTTATGTGGGTGCTGTGCTGTGTCTCTTCACCTTCCTTACCTTTGTGTTTTGTCCTCAACAGGGCTTGCGAGTAGTACAAGAAGAGGCAATCCCCTGCCTTGGCTCTGACAGTAGTGGGGTTATTGCAGCCTGTGCCACCGAGGTTCCTGAAGTGGGGGTGCTGCAGCATGTTGTGATGAACTCGTCATCAAGATTTCATTGGTCCCTCTATATGTGGGCGGCATGTGGGTGTCGGTGGCAGCTCTGCCCTTGATTGGGGGGCTTTGGTAATGTTTCCATGGACACGGGAGGTGTGTCTGCCATTTCCCCACTGTTTTGGGATTTTCGGAATTGTGTGTTTTCCTCACCCCTCCAGGTTTGGTGAATATAGGATATGGTGGCCATTTCTCCGGTGTAGTGGCAGCAGCATCTCTCCCCCCCACCCCACCCCACCCCAACACACACACACACACACACACACACTAATTGATCAAGGATTGCTTGGCCTGAGTATGGTATTAAGATTAGATGCAAAATATTAAGAATATGTAATGGCTTATGATTTAATAAAGTGTTGTTCTTAGATATCAAGTTCACAGGTTGAGTATTTTAACAAATAATGAAGAAAAATATATGCTAAAAGACTTCACCCCTCTTCACAATATTTTTTGCAAGCCTGCATACTACTTGATATTGTAAATTCTTCACTATATTGTTTTAGCATTAATCATCACTACATCGTATGCCACATTTTACAAACAAAAGCCCCATTGGACTTATCTGTGTCTGGTTTGTACCACTTGAGTCTGCAGATGAGGAATCTAGTGTTTGAATGCTTCCCCAGGGTGGGTGGGTGTGCGTGTGCTCAAATTCTTTTAATATGTTCAGTTCAGGCACAAATAATTAATTATGCACTGTCACCGAAGTACAGCTCAGCGTCCAGATTCCCCTCTCCCCCTTTCTTTCCCCTTAGACTAGGGAGAAACCCACTTGCAGGCCTTGTTTAGGAGCCCCACTGCACAATCAAAGCTGGCATGTCAGGGAGAATGTTCTAACCTGACCTTCCTCCTGACATGTTAGGTCCATCCTATAAGGCTGTCAATCACTTGTGCAGTGAGTGGTTGTTTTTCTTTCATTCTATAGGACTCAAATATTTGTCCCTACTGGTGAATCAGCCAGGGCCGGCATTAAAGGTCAGCATGGTTGGGCACCTGCCGAAGGCCCACACCTCAGCAGAGGGTCCACTGACAAGACCTATTTCTCCTTCACCATTGCAACCTGCATGTTCACCCACTTCTCGCTTTGGCCTAGGCAACGGTGGTGTGAAGGAGGAACAGGAAGTGCCACTGCCTGCATACTTATTAGCTCTCTGGCAAGCAAGCACGTGGTAACAATGATAAGGAAAAGGAGAAGCACAGCAGGCGCCAATGCCAGTGAGAAAGTAGACTCATTGAGGGAGAGGGTGTCTTCTTCAAGGCCCCTCCAAACTCTAAAGCTGGCACTGGAATCAGCAACAGATGCAGCATATGGGTGGGATGATCATGTATTGCCTCCTCTGCAATGGAAACAGACAGGCCTACGTAACAGCAATGGCACAGAGAGTAGAATTTCCACCTCTTTCTCCCATGTATGTGCATATTTGGAACTCTGTGTTCTTGGCTATCTTAATTATATCCTGCTCTTCCTCAGATAGCTTCTAGCAGTCTCCCATCAAGGCATCGATCAGGATACTGCCACAGCAAAAAGTGTTCCCAGACCATTCCCTGAGTTCAATAGTTGCAGTCAGGCTACAATGAATACTCCTGGTGAAATGAGGCCAGCCCAACCTGCTACATCAACATGACAGCCTACTTTGTCATCCAAACACATCATTGGGAGAGCAACAGGGTTGGAATGTGGAATTGGGCTAAAAATAAAATAAAATAAAATCCTGAGCTATTTTCAGATTTGGGGGGGGGGAATAGCTCAGTTTTCCAAGCCCAATTCTGAACTGAGCCAAAGGGAGTTTGCCCACTATGACAGCACATAGGCATGAAGCATAGTCAACCTCAGCTTCCCAAGCTCTTCTTCCCTCACACATTGAGTCTTGTGGTCAACATATTAGTTTTGCAAAGCTTGTTGATTTCTTGATCCGTTGATTGCAACTGCATTCAGGGATAACATTGATCAAAAAGACATACCTGGACTCTTAAGTAATTTTGGCCAGTCTCTCATTTTTTTCATGGGCAAGATACTAAAGTGAGTAGTGACCACTTAGCTTCAGTCATTCTTGGAAGAAATCAATAAATCAATATTTGCTCGTTCCAGTGGTGCTGGAGCGATTCAATGCTGTTTTCAATATACAATTGAGAATATTTAATTTTATTCTGTGAACAATTCCATATTTTTGCACCTGCAGTTTGAAAAGAGATCTCTGGGGTAGGGTGGTGTACTCATCAGAGAGCCATGCTTACATAATAAATATTCAGCACAGGAGTGCTTTCATATGCAGAAGCAATGCGTATATAAAGAATGAATCACTACACTTGTTCGAGAAAGACAGCAGCAAGTTCTTTCAAAGTTGTGCCTATCTGAAGCAAATTTAGAATAGCCATTTGATTATTTAATTAATAAACTTGTTTAGGGGATACTGATTTTTCCCTAAAAATGCAAGTTTCAGAAGGGATGTTATGTATAAATTGATCTCGGTCTGAATTAAGTTTACATTCTGATGATTTTAATAAAAACAAGTGTTCAGGTAATTTTTGGAATAAATTACATATCTTTTATTACCTTGGTCTTTTTTCAAAGTTCTTTAGGTTTCTTTAATTGCTTATCATGTACTCTTTAATTTTGATGTTGCCTGTAAACACTTGCAGCAGCTTGAGAAGTGTTTCGTTGTTTATCTGGAATCACATCATTGTGCAGATTAAGCTAGACATTTGATTACATTGGTGAACCCATTGTAAGACTCAGGTCTTAAGCATCAACTTTTTAATCAGTTCTGCAGAAAGAAAGCAACAAAGACTTTGAAAAGAAAGTTCATGCTGGAGCACTTAAGCCTCTCCCTATAGATCTCTCCAAACCTTTAGTCAAACAATTAAAGAATATTATCTGGCCAAACAGTTCTCCTCTTACACTTGATGATTGATTATAGCATAAGTTAATGTGATCATAACACCACATTAAGGAAGATGCTTAGCAGTTTACAAGACTCCATAATTAGTGACTATGCTTATCAATGACAATATAGACTACTTCCTTCCATCTCGCTGGAACTTCACATAAGCCTGTATAAGCCTCCAGACTGCATAACTGGTGCATTAGAGCTGAAAATGAGATGGAGGATATATAATACAGCCCAGGTAATCCTGCCTAGAGCTGAAACGGCAGTGGAGGCTTCCAGCATCCAGAAAGGTTATTATCTTTAAGATTTTTTTAAAAACCCCAACTACTGTATGTTTGATAAAATTACATTTTTCTGCCCTCAACAATTCTACGTATTAAGAAAATAAATGAATACCTGTATATTTCAAACGTCTGGAAGTAGCTGAAGTAACCCAGGCCTTTGCAGAACTCAGTTTGTGCAAGAGTCACCATTTAGATCAGCCTTTCCAAAACTTGGCTACACAGATGTTGTGGACTACAACTCCAATCACCCCTGACCATTGGCCATGCTGGCTGGGGATTATGCAAGTTACAGACCAACCGCCAACATCATCTGGGAATGCAGCATTAGTAATGGTTAGATTAGATGGTCCTACTTTCAAATAAGCCTTAACTTGAATAATCTCAGCTGCAATTCACAATTCAATCAGAACTGAGATTAAGGATACATTCTGTTATTATCCTTATCCAAATTTCTTTTTAGGTATTGGAGATCTGAATTACTTGTTTTGGTTTCCAAAGTGGAGCAGATGCATTAGGGATCCTCCATTTTTGTTTCATTCCCCCACCCCAACACACACACACACACA
Source organism: Heloderma suspectum (assembly GCF_057233095.1). Taxonomy (NCBI): domain Eukaryota; kingdom Metazoa; phylum Chordata; class Lepidosauria; order Squamata; family Helodermatidae; genus Heloderma; species Heloderma suspectum. The sequence continues at coordinate 70,123,489 of NC_139460.1, read as the reverse complement.
CACATTTTGTACACAGTGCTATATATGCAGCTTGACACAGCTGTTATTTTCTTTCAGTTCATCTGTTTTGTTTTCCCCTGCACATTACCAATGCAACGGTGCACTGTACATTGATAAAACATTGGGAAAAGGCCATGTTGACATGAGTCTATGTATGGTTTCAGCAGAAGCTGTTTGAATCACAGAATCATAGAATAGTAGGCTTGGAAGGGGCCTATAAGACCATTGAGTCCAACCCCTCACTCAATGCAGGAATCCAACTCAAAGCATCCCCAACAAATGGCTGTCCAGCCTCGTCTTGAATGCTTCCAGTGTGGGAGAGCCCACCACCTCCCTAGGTAATTGGTTCCATTGTCGTATTGCTCTAACAGGCAGGAAGTTTTTCCTGATGTTCATCCAGAATCTGGCTTCCTGTAACTTGAGCCCATTATTCCGTGTCCTGCCTATGGGATGATTGAGAAGAGATCCTGGCCTTCTTCTCTATGACAACCTTTCAAGTACTTGAAGAGCACTCTCATATCTCCCCTCAGTCTTCTCTTCTCAAGGCTAAACATGCCCAGTTCCTTTCAGTCTCTCCTCATAGGGCTTTGTTTCCAGTCCCCTGATCATCTTTGTTGTCCTCCTCTGAACCCTCTCCAGCTTGTCTGCATCCTTCTTAAAGTGCGGCGCCCAGAATTGGACACAGTACTCCAGATGAGGCCTAACCAGTGCCGAGTAGAGGGGAACTAGTACTTCACGGGATTTGTATGGTGTTTTACAAATGTTCAGATGTGCATCAGTGTATCAGAAAATCACCACACACACACACACTCATGACAAAATAATATTGAAGTGCACTTTTTTGCAGAGTTTTGTCAATGTACAAGTATGCATCAAAAATAGGGAGAGAGATGCAAATGAACTGAAAGCTGTGGCAAACTGTGCATACTCCAATTCTAGAATTAATTTTAGAAATTCTTCTGTCTAAATTGGAATCCAGGCAGAAGAGAATGCAGAATGGAAGAAGCCTATGAAACAATAAAGGAAGGGGAAGAGGAAATCCACCTATATTTAAGTGACATGCATTTGAATGACACATGTTGGATTCAATCCCCTCCTCTCTTTCAAAAACCCGTCCATTGAAAATACAAAAGATGTTACCAAAACTGGTTTCTTTCACCCTATCTGAGCTTTTCCAACAGACCAAGAAAGACTTTGGGCCAATCACTTTACTTTGGGCCAGTCACTTAAATATTTACGTAGATTAAGACGGCCAAAAAGAAGGAACGCAAATGGCGGTGGCCGTAGCCGCCGCCATTTGCGTACGCAGTTTTGGTTTTTTTACCCAGAGCCCTCCGCAGCCGGAAATCCGGCTGTGGACGGCTCTGGCCGGGCCGGGCCGGGCCAGCTGCTCTGCAGAGCTGCCGCAGAGCACAGCCGGCCGTTCGAGGATTCCGGGGGGAGGAACGGAGCACCTCCCCCCCCGGCCAGGATTCTGGGGGGAGGGATGGAACGCCTCCCCCCCATCAACATAATCCATGAAAGGTAAGTCACTTTCGTACATCGCTACCAGCGATACGGCCGCCATTGGCATATCGCTGGCTGGACTAACTGCAAACGCAAATGGCATCCAGCGTAGCAGACGCCATTTGCGTCCCTGCTCTTTGCTGTGATAGTCTACATAAATCTTTACGTAGCCTATCGCATGAAGCAACAGGGATGCAAATACACCATTTGCATCCCTGTTCCTTCGTGCGATAGGCCACATACATAGCCTATCACAGCAAAGAGCAGGGACGCAAATGGCATCTGCTATGCTGGACGCCATTTGCGTCCGCAGTTAGTCAGTCCAGCCATTGATATGGCAATGGCAGCCATATCGCTGGGGTTTCAGAGCCAGCAGCATGCAGGATCCGCTGGCGAGGACTTCGCGATAGAGGAGGAGGTAGGAGATCTGATCCTCCATGGACTTCGGGGGGCTGGATTCAATAGAATCCGGCCTCATTGGGGTCTGTGGAGGATTTCTCCAACACCCCTGCCAAGGGGCAGGGAGAGGACAGAGCTGAGTGTGCCAAGTGGCCACCTGCATCTCCTAATCTAGCCTGCTGCCCTCAGGTGCAGTGCAGGACCTGTGATCTTGTCACCAGGGTTGAAGTAAGATGATAGTCTGACCGTCTGGTCAGATTTCATATGTGGAATGGGGGAGGAGGTGCAGAGGTGCCACTTTGTCCTTCACCTCAGGCCCCAAAATGTCTTGGCCCATTCAATGTTCAAACTAATGAGCATTGACCTTGGCCCTGCTCAAATAAATGCTACAATGCAGCACTAGTATGTATCAAGAGTACAGCAACACATGCACACACTTGTCAGTTCTTGCCAGCTGACCGCAGCGGGCAGCAATAACTCCCTAGCTGGTAACAGGGTTGTAAACCTGTCCAAGGCTGAGTGAAGGAAAAGGAGACTGAAGTGGAAAGGTTACTGATTCATTCAAATCCAAGGAGATGTGGCAAATAGAAGTCCATTTCCCAGTCCAAAGTCCAACACACAAAGGAAAATGAGCAAGGTGGGGCTCAGGTTCGGAGACAAGGCAAAGCTGCCGAGACTTGGAGTGTGACAACAGCATTGTTCTCCAGCAGCCTTACCCCTGTCTGTTCCCATCTTTTAATTGCAGCATCCTGAAACAGCTGCATGTAGTCTAACTTCTTGCTTCTGCAAGCTTCTCTGTCTTAAACGGAGGGAGGCCTGCCTACATTGTTCTCTTACATGCAGCTGCCTTAGATCTACTAGGGTTGGGGGCATTTCACCCTCTGAATCCTCTGGGGAGGCTGCAGCCAGGCAAGGAACATCCACAGGATGTAAGAGGGCTCGAGCTCCTTCTGCGCTGGTCCCTTCCCCTGGGTCTGGAGCCTGCCATTACCCTTCATCCTTGGAGGAGTCTGAGGGAGGTGTGACACTACTTCATGTCTGCTGGAGTGCATGGTCTTGGCTGTCTGCCTCGGTGGCTGTTTGCTTGGTCAGAAGCCTTTCCCAATGTTGCTCTCTACAGCATATTGGGAGATGATGACTAGGTGAGATAAACAACCAGAACAGGCCAGCTACCAGGAAGCATCACTGCTGCTGGGGCACCAAATCAGGAGAATGGTAACAGCCAGGGACTGGGGGGTGGGTGACAGCCAGGGTGGCCACCACTGCCCACACCAGCATCTACCACCTGAGGTGGATACATCACTCTACCTAATGGTAGGGCCGGCCCTGAGTTCTCTCAATTTAGATCACATCAGAGTCACTTCAAGGATAAGTTATGCTTCTGTGTTTCCAGTTTCTTTTGAAATAGGGGTATGCATTCACTTCAGGATGTATGGGAAAATGGAAAGAACAGGGTCTCTTTGTCACTTCTTTTCCCCGATGTAACATTCAACCAGTTCTTAGAAAGCAACCTGAGTTACTTTGACTGAGCCATTGCCGAAGGTGTGAAAGTACTTTCATCATATGACTTTTTAAAATTCTTTTTACATAAGAATTAGATTTTATTTTCATGAAGTCATGGCATTTTCTTAAGGCAATTTGCTGTTGAACAATGAGGAAAGTTATTGATGTTTAAAACAATACTTAGGGTTAAACAAATTCATTTTCCCTTGGTTGTCTGATGGGTGGCTAGAGATCAAATTCTGTTTAGTCATAATGGGCTTAAAAAGGCTTATGGAACAGGCGAGGAAATGGAAAAGCTTTAAGCAGTGATGATTCTAAGATCAAGAGATAAATTGAGAGCTTGTTAGACAGTGATCGAGGTAATATATTATATGGGGATTTACTCTTTGGCATATATACCTCAGAAGTAAAAAAGAAATCATGATGTGGTACCTGCTGTGCACAAATCTGTGCTTCACATTGTCACAAAATACCAGTGCAGTCTGGTAGAGTTAATCTGTACAAGCAAGCACAATAGTAGACTTGTACAAATTGGATTATTTCATCTCTAAGAGCTGTGATAAGAGAGGTTTCAAGGTTTCTGATAAAGGATCTTTCCAAACTGTTTAATTGCATGGGTCATAATGAAGTTGGACTTGCCTGTTTGGAGGAGCCGATGCCCTTCTACCAACTAGTGTGTCAGTTGCACAAGAATGGCCTTTCAACTTGCTGTTCATCCTGCTCTTTGGTAGCTGCAGAGGATAATCAAGGCTTCCAGTTCTCCTGCATCCAGTCCAACACTCCTCCAGCTTAGTGTGTGGCTGGGGAAGAATCAGCTCAAGCACCAGGAACTCTCACCTCCTAAATAGGAGCTATCCCTTTAAAGTTGCTGATCCCCATTACCTGCAGGTTCATGGCAATCCACTTCAGATACTTGCCCAAACTACACTTTATCTCTAATTCACCCCCAAGAGTGAAGAACTGTCCAAGTGACCGGATAACAGCTCCAAGCCCTGCCTCATGACTGAACCCTAGTGTTGGAGTAGAAGAAATGGAAAAGACTTCACTTCTGGCAACCAGCAATCTTTTATTTTCAGATACCTTGATAGTCATAAGCCCTACTCAGGCATTGAAAAAAGGGTTAAAATGAATATGTGAGGTGAAGGAGCACACTAACCCTGCTCTTCTCCTTCATCGTAGAGGGCAACTGCCTGAAAAGGAGAACCTCCTCTACTGGTGGAGGCTCTCCGTGTGACTGAGAACACTGGAAATTCAGGACTCATGCGCCATGAGTAGAAAGCAATGAAGTCAATGGAGGAGAGGGGTGCTCCTTCTCACATATTCATTTGAACACCTGAATAGGGCTACAGAGTCCAATAAAAGGGGGACACTTACCTAACTTTCAACTTACAACAAGGAAAGTTTCTGCGCAAAGGGTATGTGCCCAGGGGGGAGAGGTTTTGAAATGCTGGGGGAGGCTTCATGAAATCACAGGTAGGCTATCTAGTAAGTCATAAATCAATCCTGGCCTGGCAAGTGTAGTATGGAAATTTAGCCATGCTGTCCATCCAAGAGCAGAATTTCCCCCTATTAGCTTTGGGGAGGGGAGGGGGTTACGGAAGAGTGAAATTCAGAGTGCAAAATGTATGTAAATACTACATACATGTAATTAAACATATAGTACATATGTGCATGTAATGGTGTGCAAATTACTGATGTAGATTTGATATGGTCTATACTGGCCCGGCTGGGAGAAAATTTGTGTCCTGGGCTTACCTTACCACACAAGTGGGGCTTAGGGCTGTGGTGCGTCCCCCCCCCACATTATGTATGTGATGTAGGGCCCCTCCAGGCATCTATGTGTATGGCGTGAATGTCTGCAGAAGACCCGCCTATGTGTGTGCAGCAGTAACCGGAGCCCTGATAGCGTGGGATTCTGGCAGGAGATTAAACCTAGGACCTTTTGCCTGCAAAGTGTGTGTTCTCCCACTGAGCTACAGTCCTTTTCTACACACACACACACACACACACACTCACGCAGATACAAATCTCAGGAATAAACACTTGCTCAAAAATGGGTTCACATTTAGGGATGTCAGAGAATTTTGCCACGAATCTTGGGGAGGCCGAATGCCAGTGCATTCAGCCCCCCGAAATCGGTGGCGAAACGGTCTGTCCCCCCCGCCCCCCCTGGGATGGGACTTACCTTGGGCGAATCTCCCTGGCGGCAGTGGCTCTGGTGGTGGTTCAGCGGCGGTGCGGCGGCGGCCAGTCTTCCGACCGGCTGCCACCGCCGCCATTTCCAAGTAAAAAAAAAAAAAAAAACGTGATAGGCTACGTAAAGATTTACGTAGCCTATCACGGCTAGATTTTTAAAAAATACCGTGATAGGCTACGTAAATGTTTACATAGCCTATCACAGCTGAGTTAAAAAAAAAACCCCGCATGTACGCAAATGGCGGCGCCCATGGTTGCCGCCATTTGCGTTCCTTATTTTGGCACGTCTAGTCTACGTAAACATTTACGTAGCGTAGATGCTATGCTATTTGCGTTCCCCTTATTTTCGCTGTAGTCTACGTAAATGTTTACGTAGACTAGACGTGCCAAAATAAGGAATGCAAATGGCGGCGCCCATGGGCGCCGCTATTTGCGTACGTGCGGTTGTTGTGTGTTTTTTAACTCAGCCGTGATAGGCTACATAAACATTTACATAGCCTATCACGGCTGACTGCAGGGACGCAAACGGCGGCGGCTACGGCCGCCGCCATTTGCGTTCCCGGCCGGCCACGATTCCTGACGGGAGGGACGGGCTTCCTCCCCCCCGGCCAGAATTTCAGGGGGGAGGGATGGGGCGCCTCCCCCCCACCAGGATTTCGGGGGGAGGGACGGAGCGCCTCCCCCCCCACGAATCAAATTTCGTCACAGGTAAGTGACTTTTGTACATCCCTATATCACATTTGAAGGCAGAGCTGAACAGTTTTTGCCAAAACCTTGAATGTGAAAGAAAATAATAAAATGTTTTTGTTAATTTCTAATAAAAACATTTCAGATGAGTGCCCTGTGGGCTGGCCATGTGTCCTCCATTAGAAAGGCTGTGCTCCTCTAATCAAAAGGCTGTCAGAGGACAGTCCTCTACTCAAAGGTGCCCTCTCTATGAAGGGCTGTCCTGTCCAAGTCCTGTTTCAAGACGAAGGACCATAAGGGAGAGCAGGGACTCAGACGTTGCCCACCTCCTGCTAGCACCTGGACAGCAGGCTGAGTAGCAGGCACACAGGTCACGTGTTCAGTCTCCCCCACTGTGCTCAGAGGTATTGTATTTCTATTTAAATTATCATAATTAGTTCTGAATTTGTATCTATACATATAAATTAGCATATGCAAAGTTTATGCAAATCGGCATCCTCTTTTGTCCTCTGTTTTGGTAATGTGTTAAGTGTCTGTCCTAGTGCCCTGTTCAATTAAACGCCAGACTAGATATAAGAGCAGGGAAACAGATCCTTCCCTCCTGCAACAGTTTACCTCCTGCAGGCCCTATTCCCAGGCCTATTCTCTTAGTTGGATCACTGATGCCAGCTGAAAGAAAAGTGCCGGGGCAGAAGATGGTAAGTTCTGAGATGGCAGAAGGTTTGCATCTATTTTTTCCTTTTGCTTTTAAAATGAGACACCTACTTTTCTCTTTGTACACGACCAGGGCAGTTTCATATTTAAACATGGAACTGCCTGCCAACATCCTGTTTAGTTTGGGCCTTGCCCAGCCCTCTTCCTCCAGCAGTGTAATGTGACTCAAAAGCTTTCCACACTGTCACCTTAGCTAGTCCAATAAGTCAGCCTTGCTCAAGGCTGTTGTTAGGAGTTGCAGTCCCAACATATCTGCAGGGCACCCAGTAGAGGAAAGCTGCAATAAGTTATATCATCTGTCTATTCTGTATCTTTTATCATCACTTAGAACCAATACGGCAGTGATTCTCTAAAACTTACTTAAATGGGTAGAACTTTTCTTTATAATACCAAGGCCATCGGCATATAATATGGAACTGTGGCTAGATCTACACTACTGCTTTATAGTGGTATTGAAGTGTAGTGATAACTGCTGGGGCACATTACACATTCAGTATACCGCTTTTGTGGTGTTATTTCCTGCTTTTTATTCCACATTATCCAATATACTGCAACAAATGTCATTGTGTGTCCTACGAGGTATAAATGCGCAAGAAGGATATAACGTTACCATGATGGGATTGTAATGATATGACACAAGGTGTAGATCTGGTCTGTGTCAGCTGCCTGATATACAGGAGGAACAAAAACTACTATCTAAAATTATAATACTTACAACAAAAATTACAATAGAATAACGCTATTGGATATGAGTAGGTGAGTGTAACTTTTTTGTCTGAAAGGAAGACAAAAGTCAGCATTTATTTGTGGAAAGTTTTGTTTTTAAAAAAAGTCTAAAATTTAATAGCAATAACTAACTCCACAAGAAGTCCCATAACCAATTTCCGACATGATTAAACTCACATTGTTGCAAAATGAAACAATCTAATCAACATTGTGTTCTAATTATGTCTACCTGATCTTAGAGTATTTCAGAGTTTGTTTATATCCCCAGGCCTTTTTATCTTGACGTACTGTAAAATCATTTCTAAAATGAGTCAGGTAATGTATTTCTCTTACTGTGGCAGGTACAGCATTGTAAGAATAGCAAAGTTCAGAGACCACTGCTAGGAAATGATGATTGAAAATCTCAGGCAAGTGGGGGGAGCAATGGAGGAGGAAATGGAAGGGCTCCGGGAGGAAACATACTTAGTGCTGGATACATCAGGAGGGGGAAATCGCTGTATATAAACCTGGATCCAAGAGACCAGCAGGGTGAGAACCAAATGAAGGCTGCAGGAAAAGAATGTTAAACAAATAATCTAACCAGAGGCATTTAAAAGGCAGAATGCAGGTTGCAGAGGAATTACTGAAGGATTAGGATAGGTGGGTTGTTCTCCACTGTCTTTCTTTGCATAACCCCTGAAGGCTGAGCTCTGCCAATAACACTTCTCAATAATTTGTCAGAATTGTGAGAGGTCGATAGGGCAGTATAGAGATGTGCATGTCTTATGCCAATTGAAAAGAGACTGAGAAAGTGTGTGTGTGTGTGTGTGTGTGTGTGAGAGAGAGAGAGAGAGAGAGAGAGAGTGTGTAAAGTGGATGTAAGAGTGCATGCTATGTGCCTGAAGTAAGTCAGTAGGGAAAGAAAAGAGTGTCTGATAATGTCCACAGAGGAGCCTTAAATATTATTATGCATGCTGTCTGAGTAGTGGGAAGTTTCAGTGCTTACCCGGGTTTGGTTTCCTTGGAATAAGGTCATTGGAGGCTTCTTGGAATTGTGTAATATTTATTTTTATTTTATTTATTTGTTTATTACATTTATATCCCACCTTTTTCCTCCTTAAGGAACTCAAGGCAGCATACATAATCCTCCTCCTCTCCATTTTATCCTCACAACAACAACCCTGTGAGGTAGGCTGGGCTGAGAGTCTGTGACTGGCCCAAAGTCACCCAGTGAGCTGCCATGGCTGAGTGGGGACTAGAACCCGGATCTCCCGGCTCCCAGTCCAGCAGTCTAGCCACTATACCACACTGGTAATATTTGCACTTATTCACAAATATATGGGTTGAGCATAGTTGGAGGTACAGCATTAGACACTTCAGCAGACACTCATAATCTACTGCTTCTACATCAGGTCTTCTAGGAGAACAGGCAGCACCCCCAAAGTGATTCAGAGGTCCAAACCTGAGCTCTTAGTATGCTGTTTCCTCCCTTTTGTTAGGATTACAAAATCTGGCATTTTGTGGCTGTTTTCTCCAATGTGTTTTGTTCATTTTTGCATTCTACAACAGTTCTGTATACATAACAACCAGTTCAAAATAGCCTAGTTGCTCATTCAACCATGTGAAACAGAATGCTGTTTTATGCACATGCCAAGAATCCCCCCCCTCCAAAAGTTAACAGTTTGCTGTGTTATTCGGTGATTCTAATTCACTGCTTGAATATCATCAACAATCCACAGACTTCAGGTATTTCCATTACATCCTCAAAGAATGCCTCACCTCCTTGTTTGATACAGTATTATCTCTGCCTTTTCCACTTTTCTGATCTTCTAATACTGTCACAGGATCTGTTTCATCCAAGACTGGTGGGGCTGTCATGTAGCCCTGGGGTTCTAGAGCTTTAATCAGGTGCCTCACATGGTAGGAGGCTGCGACGGAGCCTCCTGAGCTACCTACATCTGTGTGTGCTGAAAGCCTTCTTATGAAACAGACGAGAATAATAATGTACAATATTAGACCCTGTGATTGGCGGGCAGTATGAGGTTTTTCATACTGATAATGATTAGCAGTCTGGTATAATAGGACAGGAACACAGGAACTCCTACAGCTGTGCCTCAGACATCCTAGTCCTGCTCTGGTCCCCACTCTAGCTTCAGTAACTGCACTCAGGAACCCTATTGCAGAAGTTGATTCAAGAACAACTACCCATTGCCCAGGCTGAGTTCTGACAATCTTCAGTATTAGTATCCGACTTGTTAGCAATGACATCTAGATGATAGTTTCCTTTGCCTCCTTGCACATCAGTCTCACTTTGATGGGAATTAACATGCTTTAATTTGCCATCTAAATGACTCAGTTTGCCATTTAAATGACTCAGAAGCATGTCTAGTTGTCAGAAAGACACATTTCAAGGGCTCAAAATCCAAAGCAAAATAAGAAACCAAATTATCACTTTAAAAAGAAATGATTAAGAAACCAATTTAGAAAAGTTTTTTTTCCTAAAAAAAAAAAGGGGGGGGGAGGAAGACACAGCTGATGGTATTTTTGAACTTTTGAGGTGGTCAACCTTGAATCAACTTTGATCCTCTTCCCTCCGTAGGACTAATCTCTCCTTCATTCAGAAGGATTCTTGAGGTACAGAATTTAATTCCCAGTATGCTTGTGTGCATAGCAAGTGAATAAGGTAATGCAATTTTTTCCCCTTCCTGCACAAATTTGCAGAAAACTACACACACATCCCACCCTTCTTCAAAGGTTATTTCCCAAACTATTTGGAAATAGTTTGCTTATTCTGTGCATAATAGCACACATGGCCATCTTTTAAGGAAAGATTATAATTACAGCTTAAAAAATAATAATACTGTATATTAGATTAGGCTTATTCTCCCTTTTTTAATTCGACAAAATGAAGACCTGCAATGACGCCCTCCTGCTCCAAGAATGGCTCTTAGACGAAGATCTTGTCCTGCAAAGAGGGGCATATGGGCAGTTTGCTAAGCTCCTGGCAAAATGCCTCATTAGTACCTTATTAATGCATATGCTACTCAGCAGTAACTGCAAAGTCACTGCGAAGGTGCTGTGCAATAGCAGCATCCCCAGGATCTGCTGCTCGGTCATAGTGTGTGTTAATGATGTGCTAATGAGTGACTTCACTAGGAACGCCTGTGGACATGGCTTTGCTTGGGTGCGCTACAGGGGCAATATATTCTCCATTAGCTCCAAATCACTCCAGGGGAAAGGGCTATGTGTGGATTGTTAGTGAGTTATATTACTCTGTGTGGTAATGGAAGTAAAGGGCAAGTTCACAACCATATTTTTGCAGATTCCTTAGTTACTTCCTAAGTTCGAACAGTGATAGATCAAAAGAGAACAGAGAGAGTTTGTATTGAGATAGCAAAACCAAGAAGGAAGATAGGGGTGCCTTTCACAAATGTATGGAGAGAAGAAGCAACGGTGTTGCTGTTCTTCCTCATTCGCACACAGATGTGTACACGTGTAACAACGGATGTGGAAATGAAGGGAACCTTGCCCCAAGGCGTGGCATGCACAGTTTAGATTTATGCACTCTGCTTCAACGGAGTGAGGAAGTATCTACTTCTAAAGTGGAAAAAAATAACTCATTCATGTCCAAAATGATAGACTTTGGGTTGGATTCAGATTTAGCTGTGTGCAACTGGGCTGGTGGAAGTAGATTCCTTCCCGCCCTCCTCCCCACAGCAGCAACCCCTCCGGTCCCCTGAAAATGCTACATAGAGAGTCAGGGGACCCAGCTGAATAGGGTGAGCTGTGGTGGGGAGGAGGTGGGATCAGGCAGAGGCACCTTCTGTGAGCAGAGCATTTCTATCAATGGAAGGCATATCGTGGAACCAACCCTTTCTTTTTAACATATACATCCACATTACAAAAAAGAAAATTGACTGCTTTAGTATAGCAGCCCCTTATACATGTACCAGTGGCTCCAATTTTGGTGGGGCTGTGAATCCATTCTGGGTTTCAGTCAGAACCAGCCAGAACTCTATAGGAGCTATCCAAGGGTCGGAACCTATTTTGAGCATAGGGTTCAGCACTTTGGAGGGCTCCTTTAGCATTCTGCCTGGTTCTGACCGAAACCCAGAGTGGATTCACAGCCCCAATGAAATCGGAGCTACCACTCTCCACACACCAGTGCATTAGTTCTAACGGGCCTACTACCAGACATAGAAAAGATGTGGAGACTGGTGAAGTCAGTGTTTGCCAAATAAGGTGTGGAAGGGGGTGCTGTGGAAATGACAAGGCAGGGGACTGAGAGTACAGCTGTGCACAAAGGGCCTCTCAAAATTCTCCAGCCTATTTGTAGGCAGAGAAATGGGGGGGGGGGCAATTTCACCAAATTTCTCCTAGGGGAGGAGAACTTCTCCAACAGTTTCCTCACAGACAGGGCTCACTAATGGCAGGGGTTGTAGCACAGGTGCTTTCTTTTTTCCTAAGGGTTATTGGTTTATTGCACTGCTCCTGCAAGTGGCAACAGCATCAACTATGTTGAGGTTCCAGTTTTCTGAGGCAGAATTCTGAATTTCTTTTGGTTTTTGAGCTTATCAAATCACTGTGAGATGGCCGGGGGTGCTGTGTGTGTTTTCTCCAAAATACTTCTCCTTTGGATTTTCCCCACATTTCTCCTCCTTCGAATTTCTTTTTAAAAGCAATGTATTTTCTATCAAATTGAATGAGTCGAAAAATGTGGGAGAAAATTTTAGCGCAGCACTAACTGGGAGACTATGGGTCCAGAGAGAGCTTGAGTGCTCAAGGATATGGTGGCTCATAGGAGTGAAATGAATAGATTTTGAGGAGGAAAGGAAAAGAAACAGCAGGAACAGTTATAATTACCTGGATTCACAGCATGTAAAACATCTTTTAAAATATGTATTAATAAACAACAGCAGCAGCAGTTTGGATGACCAGCAGCTAACCATAAAAGCTTAAACAAACATCTAGGGGGTATTAAAACATTTAGCCAACGCCTTCTTAAATAGTCATGTCCTATCTATCTATCTATCTATCTATCTATCTATCTATCAATCTATCAATCATTGTAGATAGGGATGTTAGAGAATTCTGCCACGGACTCCAGTGAGGCCGGATTCTTTAGAATCCAGCACCCAGAGTCTGTGGTGGAATGGAGCAATCCCCCCCGCCACCCTGCAAAATTGTCCCGGGACGGACCCTACTTGTTGTCGGCCATTCGGTCTGTCCACTGCCCCAGTCTGCAGCCACGAATGGCTGCCCCGGTCTGCAGCCGCCGTTTGCATCGCTGCGCTAGCCGTGATAGGCTACGTAAGTATTTGCCTAGCCTATCATGGCAAAGAGTAAGGATGCAAATGGCAGCCGCTACGCCATTTGCGTCCCTGCCTTTTGCCGTGATAGGCTACGTAAATATATATGTAGCCTATAACAGCTAACTCAGGGATGTAAATGGCGGCCGCTATGCCATTTGCGTCCCTGCATTAGCCGTGATAGCTGACATATATATTTACATAGCCTCTCACGAAAAGAGCAGGGATGCAAATGGTGTAGGGGCTATCATGGCTAATCTTCATGGATCACTGCCTTGTTGTGGCGAAGGGGCCTGCGTAACTCAGTGAAGCCGTAAGCTATGCCATACAGGGCCACCCAAGACAGACAGGTCATGGTGGAGAGTTCTGACAAAATGTGGTCCACTGGAGAAGGAAATGGCAACCCCCTCCAGTATTCTTGCCAAGAAAACCCCATGGAATGTATCACAAGGCTAAAAGATATGATGCTGGAAGATGAGCCCCTCAGGTTGGAAGGTGTCCAATATACTACTGGGGAAGAGCAGAGGGAATTTCCAAGTAGCGCCAGAAAGAGTGAAGCGGCTGGGCCAAAGCCAAAAGGACACTTAGCTGTGGATGTGTCTGGTGGTGAAAAGAAAGTCCGATGCTGTAAAGAACAATATTGTTTAGGAACCTGGAATGTAAGATCAATGAATCAAGTTCAGCTGGAAGTAGGGTTGGCGGAGAATTTCTCCCCGAAACTTCGGGGGGCCGAGCACCAACGTGTTCGGCCCCCCGAACAAGTTTCGGGGAGAAATCCTCCGCACCCCCCCCGCACCCCCTCTGGGATGGGACTTACCTTCGCCGAATGTCCCTCCCAGCGGCGGGTCCGGCCGGCGGTTCGGCGGGTGTTCGAGCGGGGCGGGAGCAGCAGCCGGTCTTTCGACCGGCTGCCGCCGCCACCATTGCAATAAAAGAAAAAAACAAACAAACGTCCCCTGATAGGCTACGTGACGATTCACGTAGCCTATCACGGCTAGATTTGCAAAGTCAGCCGTGATAGGCTACGTCAATCGTCACGTAGCCTATCACGGGTGACTTTGGGGAAAAAAAAAAGCGCGTACACAAATGGCGGCCCCCATAGGGAGCCGCCATTCGCGTTCCTTATTTGGTCCCTGTAGTCTACGTAAAGATTTATGTAGACTACAGGGACCAAATAAGGAACACGAATGGCGGCTCCCTATGGGGGCTGCCATTAGCCGTACGCGCTTTTTTTTTTTTTTTAAGTCACCCGTGATAGGCTACGTGACGATTGACGTAGCCTATCACGGCTGAGTTTGCAGATCTAGCCATGATAGGCTACGTGAATCGTCACGTAGCCTATCAGGGGGCGGTTTTTGGTTTTTTTTTTTAACTTTCGCGTTCGCGGCCTGGCGAGGCGGGAAGCCTCCTCCCCGGCCTGAATTTCGGCCGGGCGAGGCGGGAAGCCTCCCCCCCCCGCCTGAACTTCGCGGGGGGAGCAGCGAAGCGCCTCCCCCCCACCACGAACAAGCTTCGAGAAAAGGTAAGTGACTTTCGTCCACCCCTAGCTGCAAGGTGGTCAAACATGAGATGGCAAGACTGAACATCAACATCTTGGGAATCAGCGAACTAAAATGGACAAGCATGGGTGAATTTAATTCAGGTGACCATCATATCTACTACTGTGGGCAAGAATGGTCGTATAGGCCCCTTCCAACCCTACTATTCTATGATTCTATTATATAACTCTATATACCTATTTAGAAGAAATGGAGTAGCACTCATAGTCAAAAAAAAGGGTGGGTAAAGCAGTACTGGGGTACAATTTCAAAAATGACAGAATGATCTCAGTACAAATCCAAGGCAAACCATTCAACATCACAGTAATTCAAGTCTATGCCCCAACCACTGAGGCAGAAGAAGCTGAGGTTGATCGGTTCTATGAAGACCTACAACACCTTCTGGAACTAACAACAAAAAAGATGTCCTCTTCATCACAGGGGATTGGAATGCTAGAGTAGGAAGTCAAGAAATCACCGGGATAACAGGCAAGCATGGCCTTGGTGTACAAAATGAAGCAGGACAAAGGCTAATAGAGTTTTGCCAAGAGAACAGGCTGATCATAGCAAACACTCTTTTCCAACAGCACAAGAGGCGACTCTACACATGGACATCACCAGATGGTCAATATCGAAATCAGATTGATTATGTCCTTTGCAGCCAAAGATGGAGAAGCTCCATACAGTCAGTAAAAACAAGACCTGGAGCTGACTGTTGCTCAGATCATGAGCTGCTTCTTGCAAAATTTCGGCTTAAATTGAAGAACGTAGGGAAAACCACTAAACCATTCAGGTATGACCTAAATCATAGCCCTTATGAATATACAGTGGAGGTGACGAATAGATTTAAGGGATTAGACCTGATAGATAGAGTGCCTGAGGAACTATGGATAGAGGTCCGTAACATTGTTCAGGAGGCAGCAACTCAATCCATCCCAAAGAAAAAGAAATGCAAGAAAGCCAAGTGGCTGTCTGAGGCTTTACAAGTAGCTGAGGAAAGAAGGGAAGTGAAAAGCAAGGGAGAAAGGGGAAGATATATCCAACTGAATGCAGAGTTCCAGAGAATAGCAAGGAGAGACAAGAAGGCCATCTTAAATGAACAATGCAAAGAAATCAAGGAAAACAATATAATGGGAAAGACTAGAGATCTTTTCAAGAAAACCGGAGATCTCAAGGGAACGTTTTGTGCAAAGACGGGCATGATCAAGGACAAAGAAGGCAGGGACCTAACAGAAGCAGATGAGATTAAGAAGAGATGGAAAGAATACACAGAAGAACTATACAGGAAAGATCTGAATGTCCCTGATAGCCATGATAATGCAGTCACTGAACTTGAGCCGGACATCCTAGAAAGTGTCCTTAGGAAGCATTACTAACAACAAAGCTAGCGGAGATGACAGTATTCCAGCTGAGCTATTTAAAACCCTAAAAGATGATGCTGTTAAAGTGCTGCACTCAATATGCCAACAAATTTGGAACACTCAACAGTGGCCGCAAGACTGGAAAAAGTCAGTTTACATTCCAATTCCAAAGAAGGGCAATGCCAAAGAGTGTTCAAACTACCATACAATTGCGCTCATTTCACATGCCAGCAAGGTTATGCTCAAAATCCTACAAGCTAGGCCAGCAGCATGTGAACGGAGAACTACCGGAAGTACAAGCGGGGTTTTGAAGAGGCAGAGGAACTAGAGATCAAATCGCCAACATTCGCTGCATCATGGAGAAAGCAAGAGAATTCCAGAAAAATGTCTATTTCTGCTTCATTGACTACACTAAAGCCTTTGATTGTGTGGATCACAACAAACTGTGGCAAATTCTTAAAGTGATGGGAGTACCAGACCACCTTACCTGTCTCCTGAGAAACCTGTACGAGGGTCAAGAAGCAACAGTAAGAACTAGACATGGAACAACTGATTGGTTCCAAATTGGGAAAGGAGTACAACAAGGCTGTATAATGTCACCCTGCTTATTTAATTTATATGCAGAGTACATCATGAGAAACGCCGGGTTGGATGAATCACAGGTCGGAATTAAGATTGCCAGGAGAATTATCAACAACCTCAGATACGCAGACGATACCACCCTAATGGCAGAAAGCGAAGAGGATCTAAAGAGCCTCTTGTTGAGGGTGAAAGAGGAGAGTGCAAAAGCTGGTTTGAAACTCAACATTAAAAAAATGAAGATCATGGCATCTGGCCCCATCACTTCCTGGCATATAGAAGGGGAAGAAATGGAAGCGGGGACAGATTTTATTTTCTTGGGCTCCAAGATCACCGCAGACGGTGACTGAAGCCATGAAATTAAAAGACGCTTGCTCCTTGGGAGGAAAGCTATGGCAAACCTAGACAGCATAGTAAGAAGCAGAGACATCACCTTGCTGACAAAGGTCCGCATAATCAAAGCTATGATTTCCCCAGTAGTAATGTATGGCTGTGAGAGCTGGACTGTAAGGAAGGCTGAGCGCCGAAGAATTGATGCCTTCGAACTGTGGTGCTGGAGAAGACTCTTACGAGTCCCCTGGACTGCAAGGAGGTCAAATCAGTCCATCCTAAAGGAAATCAACCCTGAGTGCTCATTGGAAGGACAGATACTGAAGCTGAAGCTCAAATATTTTGGCCACCTAATGTGAAGAGTCACTGGGGAAGACCCTGATGCTGGGAAAGATTGAAGGCAAAAGGAGAAGGGGACTGCAGAGGATGAGATGGCTAGATAGCATCACTGGTGCAATGAATGAATATGAATTTGAGCACACTCCGGGAGAGAGCGAAGGACAGGAAGGCCTGGCGTGCTATGGTCCATGGGGTCACGAAGAGTCAGACATGACTTAACGACTGAACAACAACAACAATCATGGCTAATGCAGGGACACAAATGGTGGCTGCTATGGCTGACGCCATTTGCAGCTGCAGCCCTGCAGTGGATGGAAGTCCGGCTGAGGGCGGGCCTGGCCGGCGGCTCTGTGGACTTGCTGCAGAGCAGAGCCAGCCAGGGAGGATTCCGGGGGGAAGGACCTCCCCCCCCCCATGGATGCCCTGGACCGGACCGAGGTAAGTAATTCATATACCCTAGTTGTAGATCACAAGCTGAATATGAGCCAACATTGAAATGAAATGAAATGAATAAATAAATAAATAAATAAACAATGTGATGTGGCTGCAAAAAAAGCAAATGCTATTTTGGGCTGCATTAATAGAAGCATCGCTTCCAAATCCCATGAAGTACTAGTTCCCCTCTACTCAGCACTGGGTAGGCCTCATCTGGAGTATTGTGTCCAGTTCTGGGCACCACACTTTAAGAAGGATGAAGACAAACTGCAGAGGGTTCACAGGGGGGCAATGAAGATGATCAGGGGAGTGGAAACAAAGCCCTATGAGGAGAGACTGCAAGAACTGGGCATGTTTAGCCTTGAGAAGAGAAGACTGAGGGGAGATAGGATTGCGCTCTTCAAGTACTTGAAAGATTGTCACAGAGAGGAAGGCCAGGATCTCTTCTCGATCATCCCAGAATGCAGGACACGGAATAATGGGTTCAAGTTACAGGAAGCCAGATTCTGGCTGAACATCAGGAAAAACGTCCTGACTGTTAGAGCAATGCGACAATGGAACCAATTACCTAGGGATGTGGTGGGCTCTCCCACACTGGAGGCGTTCAAGACGAGGCTGGACAGCCATCTGTCAGGGATGCTCTGACTTGGATTCCTGCATTGAGCAGGGGGGTGGACTCGATGGTTGTATAGACCCCTTCCAACCCTACTATTCTATGATTCTATTATATATCTCTATATACCTATATCTATCTGTGTGTGCGCGCGCGCGTGTGTGCATATTATCAGATACCACCTAAAACAGTACAGTGTCAGGGCCTGACAAATCTCTGTTGGCAGAGCATTCTTCTAGTAACTCTGTTTTTACTGGAACCCTCCATTTTCAAAGAGGAGTTTTAGTTTATTTAAAATGCTCAACTTCACTTCCCCGCTAGTGAAACATAAGAGCTACTGGGAATATAAATCACCCTCAGGTTGATTCTGAACTCTTCGGCCAATTTTAATCACCTGTATTCAGCTGAAAATGTTTACCTATTACTTTGGAGTCATTTAATTTCACCACTATGAAGATAGCAGAAAAATGTATTATATGAAGTGTCTCCTTATATGTTGTGCCAAAAAGATTAGGCAAAGAGAAACTGAAAGCCAGGTCTTAAATTGAAGATTAAAGTCTAAGATAAAAGACAACAGTTCAATATGAAGCAGCTTTCTCAGCTTAAGAAATGAGCATAACCTCCTCCTCCTCCTCTCTCTCTCTCTCTCTTGCACTCTCTCTCCTGAACACTCCCTGTTCCATCTGTAAAAGGAAAACCATAACTAGGTGTAATTCACACCGTCTGTAAGGCTCTAGAGTCTTTGGCTGAAGAGAAAAGTTATTTCTGAAGTGTGGAAGACCTGTAGGTGGCATACTTTAGTAAATGTTTATGACATTTTATGATATTTTGGAATCCATCCCCATTTAGCTCCAATATTGCCGATGTTGTTTAATTCACCTACAATAATGACTGCCTGTTTAATGAGTTATTAAATGACATTCACGCCTTTCCTGAACAGAGTGTAAAGAGAATAAAGTAGAAATACACTGCAGATAACAATTCTTTCTAGAATGAAATATATTTTATCTCTGTTAACTGCATTGCAGATTTCTGGGAGAGAATACAGATGACAATATTTTCAGTCTATATGACTTTCTGGGAAAAGTCACATAATGGGAAACTATGAAGGTGGACAAAATCTGTGAGAGGTCTGTGTTAAGAACTCCCAACCTTTTCTTTTTGTTTAAAAGCGGCTGAGGGAGGGCCATGGCAATGGAGGAGGGGGGTTCACCCTTTCCCCTGTGCCACTTCCCCAGTATAAATCCCCTTCTGAAGATGCTAATGATAAGGATAGTTGGCTGTGGAGAAGGGGGGAGAGAAGTGCAGTACAGGTACTGGTCTTTCTCCCCCTCCATAAATAACAGCAGTTTCAGGACTGATTTAATTAGGGGAAATGATGGAGGGAGAAAGGGTTTCTCTTCTCCTGGCACCATGGTTCTAATCCATATGCAAGTACCCTTTAGCAAGTCGGACTGCTGTTCCATTTAGCCCAATATCCCTTCCCAAAGACCCGCACACTCCTTCTTTCTGGGACGGTTGTCCTCTTCCACTGAGCACACGGCTCTGGGAGAGATGTACATGGAGTGATGAAATAGGGAGGGAACACCCATGTAGCCCACCAGATCAGCCACATTGATCCTGGTGATCCATGGGCTGACAGATGTCACAGCCACATCATCCTCACATCCAAGATGCTGTCCTCTAACTGGCACGATCTCCACAAGCTACTCCTGCTGAAATTCTCTCTTGTACACAGCTATTAAAGGCACGGAAACTCTGCTCTCTTTTGCATTGTCTTACAGAAAATCACAACTGAAGATGCTAGTTGCCCCTGAATGTGCTATTTGCAAATTGCACCTTCAGGGGCATATAACTTCAAATGGTGATTTTGGGTAGAGAACTGGTGCAGGGGAAAGGGCGAAACCCTTCTTCTCTCCAAGGCCCAATCTACATGGCCAATTTAGTGTGGAATGATAGCACATCAGGGTCGTTCACGACAGATGATTCTGTCGCCAATCTGGAGCAACCTTGCAGCTTCCCTCTGGAAAAGGTGCATTTTCAGAAAGTCCTTTGAGTGCATCTTTTTTCCTTAAACACAGCTCCTGCATGGTTCCACTGCAGTGTGCCCCCCCTCATTAAAACCTGTGCATGCCTATTTCTGTGACCTGGCTCTGACCTGGCTAAGGGTGGGGTCATCCCCCCTTTTTCCCTATTTGCGGTAGGGCTGCTTTTCCATTCACAATATCTACCCTCGCTTTCCATTCACAGTATCGCAGTTGCTCCGTTTCAGGCATTCACAATAGCAGAGCAGCTGCTTTCCCCATTCACAGTATGCAGCCAGTATTTCCTATTCAGAATAGTGCAGTAGTGCAGTTTCAATAATTCACAATAGTGGAGGAGCTGCTTTAGGCATTCAGATTATGTAGCCTGTTTTTCCCATTCACAATAACACAGTTTCTTTTAATCTTTCACAGTATCCCAGTGGTGGATGAGAGGGGAGAGGTGCCGGGTAAACTACAGGGGCTTAATTCAGTGCTTCCAGTAAACTTCCCTGAGCAGGGGCGTGTGGGCAGGGGCAGGGAACAAACCTCTCTCATTTGCTGAGCAGCACCTATGGGGTTGATGACATTCAGCTCTCCTTTGCCCACCCAACCCCAAAGTATGGGGGTTTCAAGTGCTGTGTGATCCGTGAAAGCGAGATTTTAGGTAGTGTATACTCTGCTTTTCTTGTTTCATGTGCCCCTAATAGACCAAAGTGATTTCATGAAAATCCAGATATATCCAGAAAGTACTTCTCATTCCATTTACTTGAAGATGGAGCCCAAGCTGTGTTTCTTCTGATCTAGACTGGGGTGTGGCTGGGTTTCCCACCACCACCTTCCCAAGGCAAGAAACATGCCCAGATCTAAGCATCTTGATTTAAGATGCTTTTATATGACCTCTGTCCCCTGTAAAATTATTGTGATATGAAGATTCAGGCTAACAAAACAAAAGGATCTTTTTTAACAGGGAATCAGAAGAAGGTTTTCAGGGCTTGGGATATTATTACATACCAGCATCTGCAAGCCAGCAGAACTGTTTTGTTGTGCTAGGAACGCAATGTCGAAATTATATATGTTTCCTTGGCACTTCATTGTACACAGTTATATTACAATTTGACAAAAGGGGTCTGTGGTGATGCAGACTGTAATGCTAATTAAGTGGTTTCAGAAAAGCACTTTTGAACCCTACTAGCAATATGGATGCAGGAATTGTCATATGAGAAGTACATTTTTTACTGCAACAACAAATCAATTTGTGTTCCTTTTATTCACTTGATCTGATTTTATACCAGATTTTATGCAGCTTTAATAGCTAGAGTATTCCAAATCAGGGAGGGGGCCATTGATGGTGGACAGCAGGGGATCTTTATGCATTCCATTTAAGACGAAACCTCTATGTAGCCTTAATTATGGAGCTGCTGCTGCTGTATAACTATAATTACTCCTTATTATTCTCTAGCTTTATTAAAACATTTTATAATAGAAAAGCAGGTTGAATGTCAGTGGAGCAGTGTGCCAGTTCTAACACATTGAATCACTAGGGCAAAGGAAAAGGGATAGAGACGCTTCCAACAAAGAGCACCCCCTGTTTCATATGGAAAGCAGCCACTCGATAATAGGCATATGTTTCTCCCAACGGATTTGCCAAGTTTCAGCTCTGTGCATCCCTAACGCACAGAAGCAACTGCTGCTGCTATGTCTAGCACTCTTATCTTGATGCATTTGTGACTTCCATGATGCATGTGCCTTGAGCACTGGCACGGTTTTACATCTGCTACCTGTTCACAGGGATTGGATCACCTGTTCAGTTTATCGCTTTGTGGATTCACAAGGCTGGTTGGGTGGCTGGAAGAAAGGAGAGGCTTAATGAACCTCCCAAATCGATTTTACGATATTTATTAATGTATTATTTAGTACTGTCATTAGACAAAGTTCTTCATGCTTCACATTTATTTATCTCTACTAGCAATGCATCAGTCACTTTAATAGGCTGCAGGGCAAGATAGATGTGATGCTGAAGGGAAAAAAAGAGCAATTTATGTAACACCACCTCATAAAAATGTAAGTTTAAAAAGTCACCCACTCACCCCTGAATGAATGAACTGGCTGCTTGAAGACCCAACCCAGAATCTGGCTGGGATATAGCTGTGGGCCCACCCAGGGTATTCCTGACACATGGCCCTGCTGAGGAAGCACAGACTGAATTATACTGAGCCCCCACTGTCAGCTCTCCTCCCAATGTGTCTTGATCCTAGGGGGAACACAGGGGCCCCACAGCGCTGTGTGTGTGTAAAGACATCCCTCTTTGAAGGCCTCTGCACCAGCCCTGTAGCCAGCCTCCCTTGTTAGGTGGAACAGGCACATTTCTAGGTGGGGCATTTTTGAGGAGG
This sequence comes from Heloderma suspectum, assembly GCF_057233095.1. NCBI lineage: Eukaryota > Metazoa > Chordata > Lepidosauria > Squamata > Helodermatidae > Heloderma > Heloderma suspectum. Next base: position 70,100,861 of record NC_139460.1, on the reverse strand, counting down.
CACATAGCACTTGCCAATCCCACCCCCCCTTCCTGGTGGAGAGGATGTGAGGGCCCGGCCAGGGAAAGGGCAAGGCAGTGACCTTCTCCCTCACTCCTCCTCCATGCAGAGGGTGTGTTAACTTACAAAATAAGCTATGTAAAGGTCATGTTAATGGAAAATTTAGTATGAACACCAGGAATTAAATGACTGGCATATTTTTTTTGTTTCATAAGAAAAAAGGATGTTAAGGATATAGCGAACAAGGGGTACCAAAAGGTGTAAAGCAAACAAAATAGTGTATGTTTAGTTGTAAACTAGTGTGGAACTTGTTTTCGTAAAAATTCAGTTTTAATCTTGTATTATGACTACACTAATAGAAAAAACAGGTATAGAAACCGAGTAAGATCCTATCACAATGCACCCATAGTCATTCTTAAAACAAGCTGTCTTAAAACAAGCTGTCATTCTTTAAATGGAGGCTGTCATTGTCTTTCATGTCACAAATTTAAAAACACACACAATCTCCCCCCAAAATATCCTAGGGGGTCAAAGCACAGCTCTCGGGGTAGGGGAGCGTGCACCCATTTGTCCCACCCTGACTACAGGGCTGCTCTGCACTCCTGCCTCTGTGGATTCTACTGATGTACAAAACAATCCATTTCTGGTCCCTGCCGATTTCCCATGTATTAAGTTGTAAGTTCATTCTTTCATTCATTTCATTTCAAGTTCATTTATGGATTAATTAGCAATTTAAAAAAATCCAAACAAAAATGCATATTTATTTTCGTATGCAGTTTTCCCTAAGATGGGTATTTTGTGTATAATTTCAGTGAATACATACTTGTTTTATACACAACTTTCCCTGATAAATGCATTTTTTGCACATAATTTTCCCCAAGATACACATTTTATATGCAGTTTTTCCAAATATACATTTTTGTATGTAATGTTTGAGCCAAGAACTGCAGCACAACATTTGGAGAAGGGCATAATCCAAAAGATTCTGCATTAAGTCCAGGAAGTGTGAATTAGGTTGGTTTGCTTAAAAATAAGGACCAAATGAAATTCTCCCACATCCCTAGCGAACACCCAATCCAGAAGGGCAGCTGTCAAGACCAGTGATTCAGCTCTATGAATGCTGATGCTCCTTAGGCTTTGCTAGGCCTAGCGCTCCTTGCCCACATGACCGGCAATCCCGGCCTGATGCACAAGCAGCATGGACACGAGCACCATGTAAATGGTGAGCTTTCCTAGACCCCACACATACCCTGCCCATGCAGATCAAATTATAAGGCCTAGACAGGCGCATAGTTCCTCTCTCTGGCAGGTTCACTGCTGATAATAAAAAGAGGCTGAAGTTGGGACAGGGAAGATGTAAATAGCCTCCCAGGCCCCTCCTGTGTCAACACGGCATGTGTCTGCATGCTAACATTGAATGAATCCTGCCTCTTTCCAGCACTGATGCAACTCCATCCCTGCCAGAAGTCAATCGGGTTGTGTGAAGTAATGGTTTCTTCCATACCATGACTGCATTGCCTCATGTAGAGCCCATATTCTGAGTGGCCAGCTAATTATGTTCAAAGGCACTCCCCTTACAGTCTCCATATAGTTGAAGACTGTGTCTGGTACTAAACTCTGGCTCAAACAAAGCCCTGAAAGGAGTTCCAGAATATGGCTCACCATTTAAATTCAATGCTAAGTGTTTTGACATGACTTTACAGATGATTTCACTAACGTTGTACAGTTAAAACTGCTCACTTCTTTATCCTATGTAAATTAGACTAGAACACTTACACTTATTACCTACTATAGTCTGATTGGATACCACAGTCAGACACACACACACACAGAGAGAGAGAGAGAGAGAGAGAGAGAGAGATCAAGTCTTAAAGCAATGAGGATTCAAAACTCTTGGGATATAGAATGGCTCAGGAAAACTAATTAGTGCAGAACATGAACCATTTAAAAGGATTATGGGAGTCTAGGGGGACAACACTGGGTATATTTATATCAAAGCACTAAACACCAGAGTATTTTTTTTCTTGTTTCCAGAGGCCAATGCTAGGGAATCTTATAAGGATCAAATTTTAAGGGGTTAAAAGGTTTATGCATTAAATTGTCAGAAATGGTAAAAAAAAGACTACTGGCACAGGCCAACTTGTAAAAACTGGATAGAAGAAGAAAAGCTCCAGAGAAATCTGTAGCCGGCATTCTGTCTGCTGACATCATTTGAAGCTGCAAATGATGTCATCTGTTATGTTGAGCATTTGGGACAGGAGCACAATTAGATCACAATCCTTCACAAAGTTATCTGGGAGTAAGTCCTATTGAACTCAGTGTGATGTACTTTGAGTAGATATGCGTAGGATTTTGCTGTTAATTACTGTTCTGCTGCGGCTGCCCAAAGATCAACACATTGATATCTCAAAGCAAGACCTTCACAACAACACAAGTGCTCAAAGATGCGCTTTAGCCATAGCACATTTACCAGGATATTGACATGACCAGCCCTGCCACACAGAAGGTAAAGCAAGCTGCTCTAGGTGACACTATTTGGGTCTGCTGCAGCTCTTGGTATTCAGAATCAAAGAGTTAATATTAGAACATATTCTAAGTAAAATCTCTTGTTAGCAAAGTTAGAAGAAAGACAATGCAGCTTCGATTTAACCATTCTTTTTATATTCTTTATTGGGAATAGTAGTTCTTTCTAATTAACACACAACAACCCTGCTTGACTTTACTGTTAATCACAATAGAAAAGAAGTATTTGTTTTACAACACAAATATTTCTATGATGTAGAATGTAATTTGTTTTCTACCATTCTAGCTTTAATTATTGCCAGCCTCACGGTCATTAAGAGGAAGAAACATACTGATGGGATAACTATTTAAAATGATGAGACAGAATAATTATTAATCAGAAACTTTAACATCCTTAGAAAAAGTTATTGTGGGGGCATAAATACTGGCTGACTTCAAAGCTGAGACAAGCTGGTTTTACGGATTACACAAATTAAATTAGAAGTGCTCTCCAGAACCCTTTGCTTGGAAACTTCTCTCAGAGGTCGGAGGAGAGAGGAAGGGAGGGAGTCTAAGTAGGTGGGATGGAAGAGATTTGAACATAAACTCTTGGAAGTTGCTAGTTCAGTTAGAGAGCAATCCTATGGCCCCTTGAAAGCACCTGGGGGGAGGGCATAGGATAGTTCAGATTCCTGGACCTGAGGTCAGAGACAGCTCTCTAACCTTGGACACAGGAGTCCGAAGTTGGAGACCTCCTTGCCCGCTCCTCCTCCCCCTCTCACAGCCATGCTGGCTGCAAAAGCGACACTGGAGAGGGCAGAAAGGGGGCGGTTCTGTGGGTGGGCAGGGGAGGGGACTGGGAAGCATATTTACAAGCTCTCCCCAGCCTCCTCCTCTTCCACTCCACAGAGCCCTAGCTAGACTAGGGGTGTACGAAACCCCGCTTACCTGGATCCGCCGGGTTCTGCTGCTGGGCTGGTGCGGATGCAAATGGCATCCTGTGTAGGGGATGCCATTTGTGTTCCTACACCGGCCCATGATAGGCTACGTAAATATTTACATAGCCTATCACGGCTAAAGCAGGGACACAAATGGCATCCCCTATGCCATTTGCGTTCCCGCTTTAGCCGTGATAGGCTACGTAAATATTTACGTAGCCTATCACGGCAAAAAAAAAAGGGAACGCAAATGGCGGTGGCTACGGTCGCCGCCATTTGCATTCCCTTTTTTAGCCGTGATAGGCTACGTAATTATTTACGTAGCCTATCACGGCAATTCGAAAGACGCGAATGGCGGCTGCAGATGCGGCCGCCATTCGAGGAGCACTGAAATGACCGACCAAGGTAGGCTCCATTCTGGGCCCATTTCACGGGGTGGGGGGTGGGGGGCTTCGTTCCACCATGGATTTCAGGGGGCCAAATGCACTGGCATTCGGCCTCACCAAGATTCGTGGCGGAATTCTCCGCCATGCCTAAGCTAGACAGGCAAAAATGCCTGTCTAGCAAAAATGCAGAGTGGGAGAAGCACAGAGGCAACAATATAGGATAACTGCATAGGATAACTGTCAGCCCCCAAGGATGCAGCCTCCCTTAGGCTGCAATCCAATTCACCAGAGGTACAGAATCTCAGTCCCATACCCAGCCCTCCTGGGGGTCCCAATCCTTCTCTCTGGGGTTCCCCAGAAGGCACACCCCTTTCCCTTGGCCACCAATCATCAGGTGTTTTCCTCCCTTTTGTGCAGTTTTTCCCCATTCTAAAACACTGAAATGCTTCTCCTAAGGCTTAGTTACTGGCTGTAAAAGCTTTAAGCTAAAACCTATAGTGCTGCACCAAAAATTTCTCCCCCATTATTTTCAACCATTCTCATTCTCATTTTAACTGTTTTAATGTATTTTATTGCTGTAAGCCACCTTGGCAGGGCATCTGCCCTGAAAGGTGGCCAAGAAATGCTTTAAATAAGTAAATAAAAATAAATAATTCAATTTGATAGGAAAGAAATTACTTTACAAAAGAAATGGAAAAGAGAAGAAATTTGGGAGAAATTCTCATGGGTTGGGTTTATTTCATTTCATTTCATTTCATTATATTTCTATACCGCTTCATAGCTGAAGCTCTCTAGGGTTCAGGGTTCTTGTGCTTACCTTAGATATGAGGTGGCCAAGGAGTGTGCATGCATCTCCTGTCTTTCATTGTACAATCATCTCTCTGTGCCTGCATTAGAGACAAAATGTATCCACAATTCACCCTCAGAAATTTAGCATCTGGAAGAGGCTGGGGAAGGTGCTGAACCCCAAGAAACGACAATGAGAGCTGAGCCAAAATTTCTCAGAAGACGTTTTTCTCAGAAAAGTCCTAAGGTTTTTCTTTTCTTACCTCCTAGAAATAAAAGGCCACTTTGTGGAATTTCACCAAATTTCTTCCCCATTTTTGGTGAATTTTGCCTTCCCTTTCCCCCCACCCCCATAATGCATCCAAGCGATGTTCAATATGGAGTACTGTAGACAATGCAAAGTGGGGGCAAGGCTGCCCTGGCAGTTGCTGCTATTGCCACTTCCACTGGCAGTGCAAAAAACCTCCCACAAAACCCATGAGGGAACAAGAAACAAGCTGTGCTACAAGCCTTGCCAGTGGTGAGCGCTGCCTAGGGATGTACGAAAGTCACTTACCTTTTTGCAGGGGTGCTTCGCGGTGGGGGGGAGGCGCTTCGCTTCTCCCCCCAAAGTTCAGGCGAGGGGGGGGAGCCGTCCCGCCTCGCCTGGCCGAAATTCAGGCCGGGGAGAAGCACCCCATCTCCCCGGCCGCGAAACAAAGTCTAAAAAAAAACCCCAAAACCCCGAGATAGGCTACGTAACGATTTACGTAGCCTATCACGGCTGACTTTGGAAATCTAGCCGTGATAGGCTACGTAAATCGTTACGTAGCCTATCACGGGGTTTGTGGGGTTTTTTTACACTTTGTAATGGCGGCGGCAGCCGGTCGGAAGACCGGCTGCCACCCCCGCCCCCGCCCCCGACGAAAGGCCGATGAACTGCCACCAGGACCTGCCGCCGGGAGGGACATTCGCAAGTCCCATCCTGGTAAAGTAAGTCCCATCCCGGGGGGGTGGCAGGGGGGTGGCGGAGAATTTCACCGCCGATTTCGGGGGGCCGAATGCGTTGGCGCTCGGCCCCCCGAAGATTCGGGGAGAAATTCTCCACCATCCCTAGCACTGCCTATGAGAAGTGGTCAGAGAATTTCTCCTCACACTGGAGAAATTTGGTGAAATTGTCCCCTCAATTTCTCTGCCCACAAATAGGGTGGAGAATTTCAAGAGGTCATTTGCACACAGCTCTAAAAATATACTGGTACTTTTAGTATTTTTGCTCTGCCCCATTTGCCTTCAACCCCATGCTCTTTTGCCTTTGGCCTTGCCTACCACTGGAATGCAGCCCTCTAGACATTCTCTGAAATAGAATTCAGCCTTGGACTGAAAGAGATTCTGCACTGTCTGCTATAAACACGTACCTTGGAGTAAGTCCCATTGAAATCACAGAAGCTTACTTCTGAGTGTTTAGGATTCCACATGTATACGACTACACTTTTAAACTGTATTACTGCTATACTATAACCATATGCTTAGTTTTATGTATGGCTTTGTATAACTCTAACAAGCCAGTGAAAACATAAACTAGTTAAGAACATAAGAACGTAACAGCCATGCTGGATCAGACCAAGGGTCCATCTAGTGAAGTATTCTGTTCACACAGCAGCCAACCAGATGTTGACCAGGAAACCACAAGCAGGACAGGAGTGCAACAGCACCCTCCCACCCATGTTCCCCAGCAAGTGGTGTACATCGGCTCACTGCCTCAGGTACTGGAGGTAGCACATAGCCCTCAAGACTAGTAGCCATTGATAGACTGTTCCTCCAGGAATCTGTCTAACCCCCTTTTAAAGACATCCAAGTTGGTGGTCATCACTACATCTTGTGGTAACAAAATTCCATAGTTTGACTGTGTGCTGTGTGAAGAAGTACTTCATTTTATCTGTCCTGAATCTCCTACCAATCAGCTTCATGGGATGACCTCAGGTTCTAGTATTACAGTCAGGGGCAGAAATATTGGAACAAGGATAACTGTTTTGGCAGTTGGACTCTGTACACCACCACACTGAAGTTGAAAGGAAACACACCCAGATGGGAGTGAAGTCAGGACTTTCAGCTGTAATTCAAGGGGTTTGACAAAAGTGGGGCACTAACCATTCAGGAAGTACAGCCAGTGGCATACACACACACCCATCATTGGTGGCTCATAAGTAATGGAACGAATGGCTGACAAGCAGCTGCATGGCCAGGTGTGACCTGTTTCCTGGGTACCCCATGACCAATCAAGCAGATAAAAGGCCTGGAGGTGGTTCTGAGTGTTACATTTGCATTTGGTGGCTGTTCACTGGAACTCCCAAGATAAGGCCCAAAGAGGTGTCCATGCGAGTGAAGGAGGCCATCATTAGGCTGAGGAAACAAAATAAACCCATCAGAGAGATAGCAAAAACAGTGGGAGTGGCCAACACAACAGTTTGGAACATCCTGAAAAAGAAGGAATTAACTGGCAAGGTCAGCAACAAGATCACGGAAGACAACTGAAGTGGATGACCGCAGAATTCTACTCATGGTGAAGAGGAACCCTTTCACAACATCTAGGCAAGTCAAGAATGCTCTTGAGGAAGTAGGCATATCACTGTCAATATCTACAGTCAAGAGACGGCTTTATGAATGTAAATACAGAGGCTTCACAACAAGCTGCAAAGCACTGGAAACGCTCAAGGACAGGCCAAATTAGCCTTTGCCAGCAAACACCTAAAAAAGCCTGCCCCGTTCTGGAATAGGGATGTCAGAGAATTCCGTGATGGATCTCGGTGAGGCCGAATGCCAGTGCATTCGGCCACCCGAAAACCATTGCGGAATGAAGCCCCCGCCCCCCCAACCCACGAAAGGCACGTGAAACGGAGCACTTACCTGCTCCTGTCCGCGCTGCTTTGCGAATGGCGGTCGTCCTGTGGCCGCCATTTGCTTCTTCCTCTTCATAGCCGTGATAGGCTACGTAAGTATTTACATAGCCTATCACGGCAGGGGGGAAAAAAACCCAGCATACGCAAATGGTGGCGGCTTCCACCATTTGCGTTCGCTGGGTTTTTTTCCCCCTGCTGTGATAGGCTACGTAAATACTTACGTAGCCTATCACAGCAGGGGGAAAAAAACCTAGCATACGCAAATGGCAGCAGCTACCGCCATTTGCATACGCTGGGGTTTTTCCCCCTGCCGTGATAGGCTATGTAAATATGTACGTAGCCTATCACGGCTCAATACAGGGACGCAAATGGAGGCGGCTACGACAGCCACCATTTGCGTCCCTGCAGGGCTGCCCAGTGGCTGGATTTCTGACTGCGGGTGGCCGGAGCCGGCTGGCGGCTCTGCGGCTTGGCTGCGGAGCGGAGCCAGCCGGGCAGGATTCTGGGGGGGAGGACTGGAGCACCTCCCCCCCCATTGAGGATTCCGGGGGGAGGGACGGAGCGCCTCCCCCCACCGTGGATTGCCCGGCGTGGAGCCAGGTAGGTTCTTTAGACTGATGAAACCAAGATTAACTTGTACCAGAATGATGGGAAGAGAAAAGTATGGAGAAGGAAAGGAACAGCTCATGATCCAGAGCATACCACATCATCTGTCAAACACGGTGGAGGCAGTGTTATGGCATGGGCATGTATGGCTGCCAATGAAGCCAGGTCACTAGTGTTTATTGCTGGCCTGACTGCTGATAAAAGCAGCAGGATGAATTCTGAAGTGTATAGGGCTATACTTTCTGCTCAGATTCAGCCGAATGCTGCCAAACTGATAGGATACCACTTCATATTGCAGATGGATAATGACCCAAAATATATAGCAAAAGCTACCCAAGAGTTTCTCAAGGCAATGAAGTGGAATGTTCTTCAATTGCCAAGTCAGTCACCTGATCTCAACCCAATAGAGCATGCTTTTCACTTACTGAAGACAAGACAAGACCCACAAAGAAGAAGCAGCTGAAGGCAGCTGCAGTAAAAGCCTGGCAAAGCATCTTGAGGGAGGAAACTCAGCATTTGGACATGTGCATGGGTTCCATACATGGGTTAATGTATGGCTATGAGAGCTGGACTATAAGGAAGGCTGAGCGCCGAAGAATTGATGCTTTCGAACTGTGGTGCTGGAGAAGACTCTTACGAGTCCCCTGGACTGCAAAGAGGTCAAATCAGTCCATCCTAAAGGAAATCAACCCTGAGTGCTCATTGGAAGGACAGATACTGAAGCTGAAGCTCAAATATTTTGGCCACCTAATGCGAAAACTCCCTGGAAAAGACCCTGATGCTGGGAAAGATTGAAGGCAAAAGGGGAAGGGGATGGCAGAGGATGAGATGGCTAGATAGCATCACCGATGCAATGAATATGAACTTGAGCACACTCCAGGAGAGAGCGCAGGACAGGAAGGCCTGGCGTGCTATGGTCCATGGGGTCATGAAGAGTCGGACATGACTTAACGACTGAACAACAACAATGGGTTCCAGACTTCAGGCAGTCACTGACTGCAAAGGATTTTCATCCAGGTATTAAAGGCGATCCTTAAGTTTGAAATGATGTTGGTTTGTTCCATTACTTATGAGCCACCAATGATGGGTGTGTGTGTATGCCACTGGCTGTACTTCCTGAATGGTTAGTGCCCCACTTTTGTCACACCCCTTGAATTACAGCTGAAAGTCCTGGCTTCGCTCCGATTTGGGTGTGTTTCCTTTCAACTTCAATGTGGTAGTGTACAGAGGCCAACTGCCAAAACAGTTATTCTTGTTCCAATATTTCTGGCCCTGATTGTGAGAGTGAGAAAAATGTCTCCCTATCCACTTTCTCCACACCATGCATAATTTTGTACACTTCTATCATGTCTCCCCGTACCCTCCTTTTTCCCAAGTTAAACAATCCCAGTTGTTGTAACCTTCCATCATAGAGGAAATGCTCTAGCCCCTTGATCATTTTAGTTGCCCTTTTCTGCACTTTTTCCAGCTCTACAATGTCCTTTTTTAGGTGTGAAGACCAGAACTGTACACAATATTCCAAGTGTGGGTGCACCATAGATTTGTATGCTATTGGCAGTTTTACTCTTATTTCCTTTTCTAATTATGCCTAACATGGAGTTTGCCTTTTTTACAGTGACTGCACACTGGGTTGACATTTTCATTGAGCTGTCCATCACAACCCTAAGATCTCTTTCTTGGTTGGTCACTGCTAGCTCAGATCCCATCGCATTATACTTGAAGTTGGGATTTTTTGCCCCAACGCGCATCACTTTACACTTACTTATATTGAACTGCATTTGCCCTCTGGATGCCCATTCTCCCAGTTTGGAGAGATCTTTTGGAGCTCTGCACAATCCCTTTTGTTTTAACCACCCTAAATAATTTGGTGTCATCCGCAAACTTGGCCACTTCACTGCTCACTCGTAATTCCTGATCATTTATGTACAAGTTGAAAAGCCTTGGTCCTAATACTGATCCCTGTGGGACCCCATGATTTAGTTCCCTGCTTTGGGAGAATGTACCATTTATTCAGACTCTCTGCTTTCTGTTCTTTAGCCAGTTACTGATCCATAGGAGGACCTCTCCTCTTATTCCATGACTGCTGAGTTTGCTCAAGAGCCTTTGGTGAGGGACTTTGTCAAGTATCTCACTTGGATGATAAATCTCAGAAACAAAGCTGCAAGAAATAACAAACCAGCAATGCAGATTCTAGTCTAACATTCATCTTATCACTTACCAGGTTTTGGAAATCTGAGGTCTCACTCTGATTTGGCTCAACCTAAGCCCTATGTCGATCCAAGATACCACCCCAAAATGCCCACTACAACGCTCGGTCTGAAGTCTTTGTTCATCTGAATAAATTTCCACTTGATTATGCATCAGTGTAGCCCAGTTGTCCCACTTACTTTTGCACCAGAACACCTTTCAATTCTCAGCAAAGTAAAGCCAGTCAGGTTGGGGCATTGCCTGGCCTCTGAAAATTCACTGAATGGTTGTGTGTGGTGGTGGTGATGGTGTGTTATTGGATGAGAAAGAAACTGATTTAACGCAGCTATAGGAAACTGGAATGATCTCCTTTGGAGTTACAGCTTTTGGGGTGACAGATACATTAAGGTAGCCTTCCCTATCCTGGTGCCCTCCAGATGTTTTGAACTATAACTCCAATCATCCATGACGATGAGCCATGCTGGCTAGGGCTGATGGGGGTTGAAGTACAAAACAACTGGAAGGCATCAGGTTGGGGAAGACTGCACTATGGGCAGCCTGATATATTCTTAGGGTTGTGAGACAGCCAACTAACCACAGGAGCATTTGCATGGGGTTTTCTTTGGGGACTGGATGTACCTCTTATGCTTCACCTCATACCAAACCTTCCTTGCACATGGTAAACTAGCATATCAGAGAATAGGACTCTAGTCTAGCTTTCTCCTGAGAGTTTTCAGCTAATTTTTTATGTGCAGGATTTATTTTATTTTTGTATGCAAGGGCATTCATGCATGTGAGCTCTCAATAGCCGTATGACGTGGCACCACCCAGATACAGATTTAGGGTGCAATCCTATGCATGTTTAGACAGAAATAAGTTCTACAATTCCCAGCACGGCTGTCTGGGGGATACCAGGAGTTATAGGATTTATTTTTGTCTAAACATGCATAGGATTGCACCCTTACCACTGCAGTGCAAACAAGGCTGAAGTGTCAGGTTTTAAAGATATCCATACCAGCAAACAATCCCTTGCATTATTATTTTTTCTGTCTAAGGAGGTCTCAGTTCCTTAGCGTTATCCACAGTGCCATGAGGCCTTTTCTCCCCTGCTTATTTTTAATAAGTGCACTGCTCTCATGCTGTGAGACAGCACCACTTGTCTTAGAATGCACAACATTTCCCTTGTGAGAGCATTTCATGAGATTCTTAGCAATTTGCTATTTTTGGGTGCTGAGCCCCCTTCTGCAATTTCAGGCGTTTGTCATTAGAAATGGAAGAAACGGCACCACCGGTAACTTTATGTCAGAGTTCTGTACAACAGTTTCTAATTGCTTGGCTTAATTGAGTCTTAAGTATGCACATTGGGAAACAATTTATTAGCCTCACTAAGATTGCTGCATAATTCTCAGATAAATGGCCCTTTTGCCAGTTAACTTTCTCATATAGCACTTCAAGTATCATCAGCCAAAGTTCATAATGAATATGAGAAGCGGATAAACAGAAGTAGGCAGAAAGGTATCAGAGCATGCCTAAAAGCCCTAGAATTCCTATTCTGTTAACCTTTCCTATTCCGAGTGGATGGCGTTGTCTTTGTGCTTTGACAGATTGTTTGCCTATGGCAGGGACCTGACTTTCAAATGACTGTACAGCACCTTGCATATCTTTGGACAGAACTACATGTTACATTTTAGTTAAAGTTTTTGATTAACAATTATCCCGTCTCATCATTTCAAGTTGTTGTCCCAACAGTATGTTACTTCCTCTAAATGACCATGAGGCTGGCCAGAATTAAAGCCAGAACAGTCAAAAACAAAGTCCCATCTTCTTTTCACTGTATCTAGTGAAAGCGTAGGCACTGGTGTCCACTGCAAAGGACTTTGGAATGGCATTTTAAAGGGCATCCCGGTGATGAGGCTAACAGAGAAATGTACAACAGAATCCTGAGGATGAGAGGAGGATTTATGTAACTGCATAAATTTATGTAACTCTGCATAAACTCTGCCTTTATGAAGTGTGAAAACTAATTGAGCCAATACAGACCTTTTCTTGATTGCTTTTTCACCTGGTGCTTACCTAAATCTTTCATGTGTGAGTGTTCCAATACATTCAATACACATTGACTAGCTGTTGCTGCTTTATTTCATTGCCTGGTTTTAAGAACACCATTGATCTCTTTCTCCTCCCCTCCCCCACCCCAGAAATCTAAATCATTATATCTGAAGCTTTGGAAAATAACGCAATCTGAGGCACAATTATGCCATATGGAAAGGGTTGGTTAATTGCACAATGGTGGCTAGTAAACACAGTAATACAATTGGCCAGTTTTAAATAATTTGATCAGGGATATCATTAGAAACACTGCAACAAAATAGCTTTAACTTTTTTTAAAATGGCAAGATTTTCCACACCTGCACAGACATAACACAGTATTTCCTCTCTCCCAACAGGCATAATCTATAGCCAAATAATGAACACATGATTGCCTTGTCCTTCTCACTGGTCCTTTTTGAATTTAATTTATTCAGTCATCCATGAAGATGTTTAGCTCATGCTATCACTTAAATATTTTCTTTAAGCAACTAAAAGAGGCTCTGCTCATCTCTGGCCTCAAAAGGTTTGCCTGTATTAAAAAGATCTGGCATCAGTTTAGAGTAATTCTCAAGTCTTTTCAGAGTTCAAATTTTAAGTAATGGTAGGGTGGATAAAAGGAGAAAAAGAGTGTCACATAAAATATAGCGACAGAAGGGGCTACATGCCTGTGGCAGGAAGCAGGGTGGATAAACTAGGGAGCAGGGCATGCAGAAGACTTGCTGGCCAGACAGCCAATGGTGTCATGCATACATTTGAATGTTCACATTACTGAGTGAAAGTGCCCAGAAGAATCGTTGGCTTCATGCCTTCAATAGTTGGGTTTAATCAAGTGGGGGATCAGGCTGTGTATCTTTTTAGTCATGGGCCTGTGCCATCTCCAGATTAACATCCTTGAAAAGATTCAGCCAAGGCAAACAGCAGCTCGCTTGATAAATGGAGCTTTACTGCTTCAAACAAGACAGCAGAACTCGATAGGTTTCCAACTGAAAAGTAAAGGTGTGGGGTTGACCTTAGAACAAAGCCCTTAGTGGTCTGACCTGCATATCTGAGAGACCACCTTCATCCCTTGTGCAATCAGTGGAGCCACTCAAGCAAAAACAACTCACTTTGTCAGAGAACGAATTGCTGGCAGAGTGTTCTCCATGAATGGCCCTGAACCTTTGGGTTTTACTGTCCCTTCTTTGTGTCTGAGACTGGTGAAATGTGAAAGCCACCAAGGCACAGTTTAAAATGCAACTCTTTGTCCAGGTCTTGGGCTCTGAAGGCTGGAATCAAAGAATAGAATGGTGCCCCCCCCCATTTGGTTGTTTAAATTATACTTCTTTTCACATTTGGTAAAAGTGCTTTAGATCCTACCTGGATTTCAAAATTTTGCATACATCTAGAAAGGGGGCTATTTGAAGTGAAAATAGGAGAATAGCAATAAAACTAGTTTGCAAAAAGTGGAGAAATGATTTAAAAATCGTTAAATGAAGAGAGATAAAAAGGAATCTGTATTGCTGGGATAACAGTGACTGAAGAGGTGTGGTGGAGGGTGATGATGTGGATGAACTGATATTAACATCTTCACAATGTTTTGTGGTGTGAAGAGGAAAAGAAAGGATAATTTATTTAAGGTAGTCCATAGAGTTTAAAGTATGGGAAAGAGAATGAGAAAAAATTAAGGTAGTTTCTTGAAAGACATGATTCTGAGCAGGGCCAGACTTAGCATGTGCAGCAGGATAAAACGACCTGCTTGCTTCAAGCAAAAAGGCGAAGGCAGGAATTAAGTGTCTGAATGCTGTAGCAAGACTTAAGGGTGTGACCCTATGCATGCTTTAGATGGGAAAAAAAAGTCCTACAGCTCCCAGCATTCCCGAGCCAGCATGGCTGGCTCGGAAATGCTGCAAGTTGTAGGACTTTTTTCAGTCTAAACATGCATAGGATTGTGCCCTTAAAGTGTTGGCCCTAGCAGGGGTGGGGGTTCCATCTGGGCTTGGGCCAGCACTGATACTGAAGACAAGGGAACACTGGAAGTGAGTGTTAGGTTTTTAAAGTAATTACAAAGAGAAAGTGTAAACAAGGAGTCTTGAGGGACCTTAAGGTCTACTGCATTTATTGTGGCATACGGTTTCATGATCTCTAGATCTCACTTAATCAAGTATAAAGTGAATCCTCAGTTGCAGTTATCTATGTGTACGTATGTATACACACAGAGACACAGGCACAGTTTCATAGGTGGAAACAGTGGGGCCAACGGGGTATGAAATGCAAAAGGCTACTATGCTATTTTGAATTATCACTGCTATGTTGAGTGATTACCAATACTGTATAGGTTTGATATGTGCCTAGGACATCACAGACCTTGGGAGAGTTCAGAAATCACATCTTGGCTTAATAAACCAAGACTGAGCAAGCCTTTTGCCCCCTTCACAGAAGCTGGCAAACAAACCAGGAAGTCTTCAATTAACCATAGTTTCCTGTTTCATCTGAATAGGGGAAACTATGGTTAATTGTGCTGACACAAGCTGGGATAGTAGACAAACTTCAAACTATGTTTTAATATCCTAGTTTGTTCCAAAGCTGTTATGCAGGGTTCCCCAGTTCAGATGAATCAAGAAACTACTTCCTGGTTTGTTAGCTTGAGTGAAGAAATGAGCAAAGGGGCTGCATGCACAGGCAAAAGGCTCACTCACATCTACATAAGATATGATCAGTCATACAGTCTCTGTCACTTGCATTTCATGGCCTTTTGGCTCCAGTGTTTACCATGTTCATTTCCGCTGCATATGTGTCCATCGGTCCTAACCGAAGATACACTTCGTGCATCTGATTAAGAGGCCTCTAATTCCTAAAGGTATAAGCCACAAGAAATCTGTTAGCCTTTAAGGTCACACAAGACTCCTCGGTTTTGCTATCTCCGTATAATTAGTTAACTGAACATTTTTGTTCCATGTCTTCCAGTGGGTTTTCAGGTCACTTCATATTAGGGCTGTGCACCGCTTTGGCCCGAGGCCCAAATCCTGAGTTGAGTGGGCTGCTTCGGGTCACTTTGTGCCCCTTCCAAGGCGAAGCGGAGTGGGTCGGGGGCTCTCCGAAGCATGTGGTGCGCTTCGGAGCTTGGCCCCCCCGGCCCGGCTCCCCTGGTGCCTCAAGGTCCTTACCTGAGCTGCCTTCTCCTCGCTACCGCCTTCTCCACTGCAGCCGCCATCCTCACCGCCGCCTTCTCCACTGCTGCCAACTGCTGAGGCCTGGATGCACGCAGCGACTCTTACTGCAGGGAGTCACCATTTTTAAAATGGCAACGTCCAGGAAGTTCCAGGAGGTTGCCATTTTAAAAAAGGAGACTCCCTGCAGTAAGAGTCGCTGCGTGCATCCAGGCCGCAGAAGTTGGCGGTGGTGGTGAGGACGGAGATGGCGGCAGCGGTGAGGATGGCAGCAGCAGAGAAGGTGGTGGAGGCGGCGAGGATGACAACGGTGGAGGCGGTGGTGGCAGCAGCAAGGTAAGGGGGTCTGCACGGGGGTGTTGGGGTGCTGACCGGAAGTGGGGTTCGACATCCAAATCCTGCTTCGAGTTTGGAGCCGAGTTAGGTTGGGGCCCCCCGAATCTGCCTGAGCTGAATTGGGCCCACCTTGGAAGCCGCAAAGCGGCTTCCAAGTCGGATCAGGGGGTCCCTGCATAGCCCTGGTTCATATACAGTCACTATTCTGTAAATCCTGTATGTGCAAAGGTGTATCAGCAGTGTGTGAGCCCCTACTACATAAACAAGATAAGGTGTGATGTGGGATTGCACCCAATATACAGACACATAATAATATTCCCAGACATGTCTTTTTCAGTGAACATAATAACTTCTCTTATAGATGAGCACTGTAAGTTGAGAATTTTTGTGACTGGAAAAACAACAACCACTTAGCATCTGGATTATCCTCCATGCAGGATAGGCTCTTCTGCAATAAAAGAAAGCAGATAATGGCATTTCTGAGACAGAAATATTAACATTCGAACATGCATAATGCAGGCCATTGTGACTCTATCATGCAGAGGGTGAAATACAAAACAACTGAACTGTTGCTTAAGAAAGCAGAGTAAGGGAATGACACTGAAAAGAAACAGAGATTTTTCTTTTTTTAATGGCTTATCCAAGATCAGCTGTAGAAATATCCATTCATATTATTAAAGAATCACCATTGCCATTAGTCAGTGTATGCTAAACATATATATAAGCTGATATTATGCAGAGTTTGGGGCATTCAAACTCACTGATTCCATGCCAAACTCTGCATAGGATCTGGTTATATTAATTTGCTTGCATACTGTGGCAACCCCTAGGGATGTACGAATCCCTTACCTGACTCTGTTCAGGGGCATCCACGGTGGGGGGGAAGGACTCCGTCCCGCCCCCCGGAATCCTCCCCGGCCGGCTCCAATCAATGACGACTCTGCGGAGCCACCGGCTGGGGCCGGCCGCAGCCAGATTCTGGCCGCTGCCGGGCTGCTGCGGCCGCAAATGGCGGCCGCTACTCCAGCCGCCATTTGCGTCCCTGACAAGCCATGATAGGCTACATAAGTATTTACATAGCCTATCACAACAAAAGGCAGCCACGCAAATTGCGGCCGCTATGATGGCAGCCATTTGCGGCCGCAGCAGCCCAGCAGTGGCCGGAAGAGGAGCCGCCGCCACCACATCTGCCGTCGCATCCGCCGCCGCCGCATCGGCTTTCAGGTAGGCTCCGTCCCAGGGGATTCTGCAGGGTTGCAGGGGGGATTGCCCTGTTCCGCCACGGACTCCAGGGGTCTTATACACACTGGAGTCTGTGGCGGAATTCTCCAATATCCCTAGCAACCCCACCCCACAAAATAAATAAATCCTGAACTCACTTGCAGTCACCATATAAGCCAGTTTTAAAAATGCTTTAATCTGGATGCCTGAAATATGAGGCACCTGTGGACTACCTGTATAAATGTAGGAGGATTCCATTAGCCAGATAGTGCAGCTGATTGTGTTTTTGGGGGGTTGTTGGTTTCTGGTATGTTCCACTACTACATGTATGTCCTGATTCCTGTATATGTACACATTTATCTCTTTCTCACACAGGCTTAGGGTGGCCATGTGTCCTCTATTTGAAGGGCTCTCAGTCCTCTGTTTGAAGGTGTCCTCTTTCCACCTGGAAGGTGTCCAGGTGGGCCTCACTGGGGAGATCATTTCATAAATGAGGGTCCACCACAGAGAAGGCCCTCTCCCTTGTTGTCACCCTCTGAGCCTCCCTCAGAGGAGGCACCTGGATGAGGGCCTTGGATGCAGAGCGAAGCGTACGGGTTGGTTTCTGTGGGGAGAGGCATTCCATCAGGTCCTGTCCTGTGGTCCTGAGCCGTATAAGACTTTATAGGTCAAATCTAGGCATGGCAGAGAATTCCGCCATGGATCTCGGTGAGGCTGAATGCCAGCGCATTCGGCACCCCGAAATCTGTGGTGGAACGAAGCCCCCTACCCCCCACCCCGCAAAATGGGCCCAGAACGGAGCCTACCTTGGTCGGCCGTTCCGGTGCTCCTCGAATGGCAGCCGTGTCTGCAGCCGCCATTCGCGTCTTTCGAATGGCCGTGATAGGCTACGTAAATATGCAGCCATAGCCTATCATGAGTCGGCATAGGGACGCAAATGGTGTCCCCTACACAGGACACCATTTGCATCCGCACCAGCCCAGCAACGGCTGGAGGCCCCACTGCGGAGCGGAGCCAGCTGGGCAGGATTCCAGGGGGGAGGAACAGATCGCCTTTCCCCCCGTCGAGGATTCCGGGGGGAGGAACGGATCGCCTCCCTCCACCTGTGGAACCCGGCGGAGCCAGGTAAGCGGGGTTTCGTACACCCCTAGTCAAATCCAGCACCTTGAATTGGGCTCAGAAACATACAAGCAGCCAGTGCAAGCAGGCCAGAAGTGGTGTTATATGGTCAGACTAGCTTGTCCCTATTATCAGTCTGGCCATTGCATTTTTCACAAGCTGCAGCTTCTGAGCCATCTTCAAAGGCAGCCCCACATAGAGTGCATTGCAGTAATCTAACATTTATTTATGTATTTATGTATTAATTTATTACATTTATATCCCGCCTTTCCCCCCCTTAAGGAACCCAAGGAGGTGTACATAATCCTCCTCTTCCTCCTCCTCCTCCTCCATTTTATCCTCACAACAACAACGCTGTGCGTTGGGTTGGGCTGGGAGTCTGTGACTGGCTCAAAATCACCCAGTGTGCTGCCATGGCCAAGTGGGAGCTTGAACCCAGGTCTCCCGACTCCCAGTCCAACACTCTAGCCACACTGGTTCTTGGGGGTTACCAGAGCATAGACAACTGAAGCCAGGTTATCCCTGTCCAGATAAGGGCATAGCTGGACCACCAACCGAAGTTGGTAGAAGGCACTCCGTGCCACTGAGGCTACTTGAGCCTCAAGTGACAAAGATGGCTCCAGGAAGACACCCAAGCTATGAACCTGTTCCTGCAGAACAGGTTGAGCACCCTCCATCTGGTCAGCAGAACCACCCACCAACAGCATCTCAGTCTTGTCTGGATTGAGCTTCAGTTTATTAGCCCTCATCCAGTCCATTGTTGCAGCCAGGCTCTGATTTAGCACATCCACAACCTCACCTGAAGAAGATGAAAAGGAGAAATAGAGACAGTGCACTCTAAAACTCTGGATGACTGCACTCAAGGGTTTCATGTAGATGTTGAATAACATGGGGGCACAAAACCGACCCCTGCAGAACCCCACACTGGAAAATCCACAGGACCGAGCAATATCCCCCAAGTATCACCTTCTGGAGCCAACCATCCAAGTAGAAGCATAACCACCACAATGCAGTGCCTCTCATTCCCAGCTCAGACAATCATCCCAGAAGGATACCAGGGTTGATGGTACTGAAAGCTGCCGAGAGACTGAGGAGTATCAACAAGGCCACACTCCCCTTGTCTCTCTCCTGACATAGGTCATCATACAGGGCGGCCAAGGCTGTTTCCATGCCAAAACCCAGCCTCAACCCCGACTGAAATGGAACTAGATAATCAGTCTAATCCAAGAGTGTCTGGAGCTGGTTGGCAACCACCTATTCAATAACCTTGGCCAGGAAAGGAAATTTGCTACAAGCCTAAAATTATTAAGATTTTCTGGGACCGGGGAGGTATTTTTTTTTTCCAGGAGTGGTTTGAGGCAGCTTGGGACTACTCCCTCTCGCAAGGGGGCATTAATCTCCTCCCTGGCCCAGCCAGCTGTTCCTTCCCTGCCAGTTTTTATAAGACAAGAGGGGCAAGGATCCAATACCAAAGTGGTTGCATTAATCTTTCCAGGCACCTTGTCAACATCCTTGAGCTGTACCGACTGAAACTCATCCAAGACAACTGGACAAGGCTGTGCTCTGGACACCTCACCAGATTCACCTGGTATAACACTGGAGTCTAAGTCCCCAGAGATGCAAGAGATTTTATCCTGGAAGTGCCTAGCAAATGAATTACAGCGGGATGCATTTCCTCTTTTGGGGGATGTATTTCCTCTTTCTTGATAATGTAAGGCTGTTTCCTTCATCCCAGCAGAAATAACAGAGACATGTTAACCTGCTAACTGAACTGAATGGAACCATCCTTGCATTTTTTCTGAAGGTCAGATGAAGAAGTTTCTAAATCACGAAATGGCGGAGGCATGGCTAATCAGAAGAACATGCAAGACTTCTGTTCCAGCCTCATGAACTGGAATTTAGAAACATGTTTTGTCAATTGGCTATGTTTAGTCTGTAAGATCCAGGCTAGACCAGAGATAACTGTTTATGTATATCCGCCTCTTTACTTTCATTTTTTTTCTTTTCTTTTAAATGGATATGATATATTGTACTTAAATCTCTTGCGTGTGTATAGAAATGTGCACACTCATTTATATATTTAGAAAGGTTACTATCTAAAATATAGATAGTACAAAATACATTAGTGATAGTTGTATATTTTTTCTTTTTTTAATCCTTTATAGTCTCTTTCTTCCCTTTTTAATTATTATTATTGTTGTTGTTATTAATATTTTCAATATTATAATACTAGGATTAGTAATATTTCTGGCTGGTTGATTTTAAGCGTTATTATTATCTAGTAGCTAAAAGGCATTATATGGCCAATGGAAATAAATTGTAAGCTTGCTTCTTTGTTATAAGCCTGAAGATACTATATTGAAATTGATTACTTATGCTGTATTGATTTGTGAGACTGGTAATATTATAGGTATAATTTCTAAGTAGAGTGATATCTGAAGTTTATGGGTAATGTAGTTTAAATTTGTTATGTAATCTTTTGCTTATTTTTTGCTCTGTTTTCTTTTCTTTTTGTTTTTTCTGTTTCTTTCCCCTTTGTCCTTCTCTCTCCTTTTATATTTTTTCTTTTCCTTCTCTCTTCTTTTCTCTCTTTTATTATTGATGGGTCCTCCTAAGAAATACTGTAATGTTGGAAACTGAAGATGATTATGTTGCTGGTGTTCCTTATTTCATTTATAAAGATAAAAGTAGAATAAAAAGTATTATATAAAAAAAAAGGAACCACCCATGTAACCAGAGCAGTTCCATGTGAGAATCAAAGCTTTGACACCTGTTAAGCAACATGGAGCAGGTGACTGTGCCCAAACTGCCAGAAACGGTCAGATTTTAAAGAGCGAGGAAAGGTGGATGCTAAATATTGACATCATACTTCCTTAGGGATTGTCAGTGATGGAAGCTCAGCATTTGATCCCTTTAAAAATATATATAAAGCAAAGTAAGGGAAAATATTCTCTTGGGAACCATACTGCCCTGCCGTAGCCATGGAGTAAGTGAACTTATAAATCAATTTCTATCTTGGAGGATAAGATCAAAATTACTGGAAAGTTGAAATTCCAATTTGTCAAGGGGAAGATGAATTGCTGGATGGCTCATGTATTTAAACTCTCACCCTCTCAGGTCAGAAGAATTAAAATATGCAGTTCATCAGATCTCTCCATGTCACAGGTATTATTGAGGCCAGAAAACCTTAAGAGGAACCAAAAATTAATTATATATAACAAAGTAATGTGGGGAGATGAGATAAATTAAGTACAGAAGGTAAGCAAATTATTAAAACCTTTTATTGAGTACATGAGGGATTTTTGAGGGGAAACGATTAATGTTATTTTCTTTGCATCATTTCTTGAACTGTAACAGGGAAGACAAGCATTCAGTGGTGGAACAGAAGCTTTGCATTCAAAAGGTCCCAGGTTCAATCCCTGGGATCACAAGACACAGTGGTGAGGAAAGTCTGTGAACCTTAATGATAATGGAAATTCTTCCATAAATTCTTATGGAAATTCCATAGTTTTACCATGACAGCCTTTGTGAATCAAAACTAGACCTTTCCTAAATATCCAATAGGGTTTATATTAACTGATTCTGTGTCTTGTGAAATAATGTATAAATTAGTCAAACAATGAGTATTTAAGAGTCAGGGTATGTGCAAAAGTATGTGAACCCCTGGCTGCATCAGCTCAATTAAAGGAAATAATTAGAATCAGATGTTTAAGCAATTAGGTAGATCTTTAGGGGTGCGTTTGGGAGGCCCCACCCTATAAAAGAATCAGAAACTTTGTGAGTTTAGTATTCACCGTATGGTTGTGCGGAAACACATTGTGCTACGATCAAAAGACATCTCTGAGGACCTCAGAAAAGCAGTTATTGCTCCACAAATCCACCATTAGACAGATAGCTTTCAAATAGAGAAGGTTCAAGACCACAGTCACTCTACCCAGGAGTGGTCATCCTACCAAAGTCTCTCCAAGAACAGACCGATACATCATTCAGGAAGTCAAAAAGAACCCCAGAGTAACATCCAAAGATCTGCAGGCCACTCTTGCCTTGGCGAATGTGAGTGTTAAGAAATGTTAAGAAAAAACTCAATGTTAAGAAAAAAGACTGTCCAAGAATGGAGTTCATGGGAGGACAGCCAGGAGGAAACCACTACTCTCTAAAAAGAACATTGATGCCTGTCTGAAAGTTGCTAAAGGTCACATAGATGATCCCCAAGATTTCTGGAATAATGTTGTCTGGACAGACAAGTCAAATGTAGAAGTTTTTGGCCTCAGTGAGAAACAATATGTTTAGTGAAAAACAAACAGAAGAACCTCATCCCAACCATTAAGCATGGTGGTGGGAATGCGATGCTTTGGGCCTGCTTTGCTGCCTCAGGATGGCTTGCCATCATTGACACAACCATGAATTTTGCAGTGTATCAGAAGATTCTAGAAGAGGATGTCAGGCCATCTGTCCATGAGCTGAAGCTGAACCGAAAGTGGGTCATGCCACATGACAATGATTGTAAACATACAAGCAGATCCTTGAAATGTCTGACTTGGCCACAGTGACACATGCCTTAGTTACATCCTGTTTAGATTACCATAACATGGTCTACGTGGGGCTGCCTCTAAAGAGTGTCTGGAAATTTCATCTGGTTCAAAGAGCTGCTGCCAGACTGTTGACTGGGGCTGCCTATAGGGAGCATACAACTCCCCTGGTAAAACAGCTTCAGTGGCTCCCAGTCTGTTTCTGGGCACAATTCAAAGTGCTGGTCATGGGTGAGTGGCTGGATGGGGAGGAATAATCTGAAGCTGAACCCTGACAAGACCGAGGTACTTTTGATGGGAGACAAGAGGAGGCTGGGGGATGTTGACCTGGTGTTGAATGGGGTACGGCTACCCTTGAAAGACCAGGTCCGCAGCCTGGGGGTCATTTTGGACTCCCAGCTGTCCATGGAGGCTCAGGTGTCAGCTGTGAGCCAGACAGCGCTGTATCAACTCCATCTGATACGGCGGCTGCGCCCCTTCCTTCCCAACCATCTGCTCCCATTGGTAGTACATGCCCTGGTCTCCTCTCGTTTAGACTACTGTAATGCGCTCTATGTGGGGTTACCTTGAAGACGGTTTGGAAGCTGCAGCTGGTACAGAACGTGGCGGCTCGCCTGATTAAAGGCAACCGCCGACGAGATCACATCACTCCAGTGCTGAAGGAGTTGCACTGGTTACCAGTTGTTTTCTGGACCAAATTCAAGGTGTTGGTTTTGACCTTTAAAACCCTATATGGTTCCGGCCCAGCCTATCTTAAGGAGCGCTTCCAGCAAAAGAAAAGGGCCTTTTCTGTGGTGGCCCCCACTCTGTGGAACTCCCTCCCTAGGGAACTTCATCATGCCCCCTCTTTAATGAGCTTCTGTCATGCATTAAAAACGTGGTTGTTCAGGCAGGCATTTGGGGTGGGTTAGGGTATTTTAGAAAATGTTTTTACTGTAATTTTATTGTTTTAAACTGTTTTATTGTATGCTGTACATTGCCCAGAGTGGCTGGGTGACCAGCCAGATGGGCGATTGATAAATGTAATAATAAATAAATAAATAAATAAATAAATGACCTGTAAAGCCCTATACAGCTCGGGTCCAGGCTATCTGAAAGACTGTATTTTCCCCTGAGCCTGCGCGTGCCCTGAGATCTTCAGGGAAGGCCATTATCGTGGTCCCACCACCATCACAAGCTCGCCTGGGGGGAACGCGGGAGAGGGCCTTCTCGGAGGCTGCCCCAAGGCTCTGGAACTCCCTTCCCAGAGAGGCGAGAGTGGTGCCCTCCTTGGTATGTTTCCACAGGCAGGCAAAAACTTCTTTGTTCTGGCAGGCCTTTGGGGATAGATAGTCTGGACCTGTGAGAATATGATGGATTGGTACTATTGTTTATGTTGTTGCTGTCTTTTTAAATTCTGATATTTTATATAATTTTAATATTATTGAAGATTTAATAATATTTTTAGCTTTTGTATATTTCTATTTATATGTTTTAACTGTACAGGTTTTTAATGTTGTAAAGCCACCTTGAGTCCCAGCATTGAAGAAAAGGCAGGATATAAATAACAACAAACAAACAAACAAACAAATGGCTGAAGAAGAAGCAATTCCATGTTTTAAAATGGCCTAGCCAAAGTCTGGACGTAAACCCCATTGAAATCCTGTGGCAGGACCTGAAGCAAGCTGTTCATGCAAGGAAGCCCTCAAATGACACTGAGTTGAAGCAGTTCTATAAGGACGAGTGGGCCAAAATTCCCCAAAACTGATGTGAGAGACTGACCAACAGTTACAGGAAATGCTTACTTGACGCCATTGCTGCTCAAGGGGGTGCCACCAGGTACTGAATCTAAAGGTTCACATACTTTTTCACACATGGATAATGAATGTTGAATCAGTTGTGGAAAAATAAATGTTGAAAAAGCATTGTGTTTGTGTGTCATTTGTTTATTCAGTTTATCTATTTTTCGTTGTCTAGGATTATGGGGTTAGATTAAGATCCAATGACATTTTAGGTTAGAAATATGTGACAATCCTAAGGGGTTCATAAACTTTGTCTTGCCACAGTAAGGCTGGAAAAGACTCCTGTCTCAAATCCTGGGAAGCCTCAAATCCTGACAGTCAGTGTAGACCAACCTTTCCCAACCTGGTCCGTAACACTAAAAGAGGGATGCTGGGTCGGACCAAGGGCTTATCTAGTCCAGCATCCTGTTCCCACTGTGGCCAATCAGATGACTGTGGGGAGCTCACCTGCAGGACATGAGTGCGAAAGCACCCTCCCGTTTGTGCTCCCCCACAATGGGTACTGAATGGCAAACTGCCTCTGGCACTAGGGGTAATATTTAGCTATCATGATGAGTAGCAGTTATTATTGACAGCCTTATCCTCAATGCATCTGTCAAATCTCCTTTTAATGTCATTCTGGTTGGTAGCCATCATTACATCTTGTGGTGCGCTGTGCGAAGACATACTTTCCTTTATGTATTTATTTAATACATTTCTAATCTGCCCAAGAATTAGTGCGCTCTGCACAGATTATAAGCAGTTAAAAAATGAAAACGCAATTTTAAAACACAGTTAAAAATATAAAATTCAATACGAATATTTAAAATAATAAAATTCAATATAATGCAAAAACAATAAACAGCACAGGATTTTACTGTGATGTTTTATCCATTGCCTCCAACACCTATCAGCCCTGATCGTTGGTCATGCTTGTTGGGAATAATGAGAACTGTAGACAATAACATCTGGGGGTCTCGAGGTGGGGAAATGAAGAACCAGTACCCTGATTCGGTAAAAGGCAGCTATCTATGTTCCAGTATGGTCCTAATGGCCTTCTTATAACAGAACAATATTATACAGATGTTCTCATAACAACAATATTAAAATGTATTTCTATAATGGTTATTTATACTGCCCCATCAGCCCCATATCCCTTATGATATCTCATAAGTAAAAAATAGGCAGAGTCCAATTCCCAAGGAACATACAGTCTTAAAAGATACTGGAGAACACCAAGGAGAGTGCGAAAGAAGAGACAAGGCTAGCAAGGGACAGATGTGAGAAAATGCATTTACATGTATTAAAGTTGAGAACACAACTAACAGCATAAATCAAAGCATTAAAATAGGCAAATGTAGACTGGTTGAAGGCTGCTATTATTGCTGCTATCTTTATTGATCATGATGGACTTGGCAATAAAGTTTGAGTGATCGACTGTTTGTATTTTAAACTGCCCAATAATCCAAGTTCTCTGGCTGGTGTACAATACATTAAAACATAGAATACAAGCAATAAAACAATGAATAAAAACAGCACATAATAAAACCAAGATAAAGTCAGCAGTAAAGAATTAAAACATCACATAAAACCAAAGTAAATCCAGCAGCAAATGGAAGTGTAATGATCGAAAAGAACTGAAAGCTAGGGTTGTGCACAGACCCCATGCTTCATTTCAGATGCCACTTCAGACCTTCCAAAGCAGCCCTGCTTCACTTTGGACCAATTCGGACCCCATCTACTTTACTTCGGATTTGGATCTGAAGTGAGATTCAGATAGCCGAATCATTCTGATATGCCATTTCTCCATTGACTTGCATTGGAAAATGGAAACGGCCATAACGGTTTCACTGTTCAGGACAAATACATGAAATTTGGGGATCTGTCAGCCCCCATGGAGGGGATTCCACCTACCAAATGTCAGACAGTTTGAACCAGTAGTTTTTGTGCTAGGCGGAGTTAAAATATGATTTTTTCAACAAAGAACTCCCAAAGTGAAGAGCTATAACTTGTCACTGTTTCCACAGAACTGCATGAAATTTGGCGACCTCTCAGCCCCTATGGAGGGGATCCAACCTGCCAAATTTCAGACAGTTTTGCCCAGCAGTTTGTGTGCTATGCACAGGTAAAATGTGTTGTTCTCAGAAACTCAAACGAAAAGTCATAAAGGGATAATCAGAGAAGTTAAGTGTTTAAGTGGTGATTACAAGGAGGTCACTATCCTTAATCTCTGCTGTAGCTTTCTTTGAAGTGTAATACCCCTCTTCCCTTTCCCATTCAGCTTCATAGTGGATGACCTCAGGCTCCCTTTGGCTGAATTTTGAATATACATTACCTGGGAAAACAGGCTGGAGTAGTTTTTGTGCTAATGTGCTTTTTTTTTTTTTTTTTGCACACACAAAATGAATATTGTATATTTTAATTAAAAAAAATTAGCCACACCACACCTGCCAAATTTCAGATAGTTTTTAATTTTAAAAAATGATGCAAGTGAACCGAAGGAATTGAGAGTGTAGCAAAGTGCATATCATTATCCAGTTTATCTTTATATATGCAGTTGGTGATCTGGTTGGGCACTGAAAACCTCCACCTTGTGGATCCATACTTCCCCCACCCCATCTTCTCCATGGTGTCCTGCCTAAGCCTCTTGGGGGTCAGAAACAGAGAGCTTGCAGGTGTTCCGGCACTACCAGCCTTCTGCTTGCCCCTGCTGTCTGCCTGCTGGGATGTGGGGGCCCCTTCCCCGAGCAAGACCAATTGGTGCTGCCTCCTTAAGGGCAGGAGCAGCTGCTGGTGCTGTAGTGCCCTGGCTGTTTTCCCCTGCTCAGAGACGCCTTGCAGTGGTGGCAGACAGCAGTGCTGGGATCCACTCCCACCTCAAAGTGGTCCTACACAATGCTGCCCTGACGTTTCTTTGGAGACAGAGACTGCCTGCCTTGAGTCTCAGGGGTCATCACATGAGCAGGGAGAACAATGCAAGAGGGGTCGAGTGCTAGAGCCTCTGACTGCTGCCTGTCCTCCACCGCACCCCGGAGAATCTCCTGCTCTTGACCCTCCACCACACTGAGGACATCAGACACCTTTGACGTAATGCCCATCAGTGGTCTCCCTTCTTCGGGCTCCCTTCTTCCGCTATAGAAGGAGATGGTGCTCCTTTGGCAAGAGTGAATGTGCATATTTTTCGAATGTGCACATTTGTGTATGCAAAAATGCACATTTTGCCATCACCATTTTATTTTTCAAAAAATGGCGACTGTGGAGCTTGATGAGGCCACTGGGGTGAGTGCGGGCTGCTCACTAAGCGCGGAGGGGCTCGGGAGCGGTCCGAGGACCGGCAAGTGGGGGCAGGGGCTGGGAGGGCACCTGGAGAACCCAGACAGGGGTGGGTTCACACTTCCTTAATTATTTTTGCAAGCAACTCCCTAGCCATCTCATTCTGTTGGAGAACAGAGCTGTGTGTTCCAGGCAACATGCCCTGCACCCTCTAAGTGAGCATGCTGCCTTCAAGTGAGGCGGAGAGTGCTGTCCTATCACCAGTGATGAAGTAAGAGTCAAGTGCCAGTCCAGTTGGCTTCTGTAGGGGGCTGCCATCTTCTCCTTTGCTTCAGGCAGCAAAATGTTCATGGCCTTGATGAACAAACAATATAATACTTTTAAACATCCAAACCAAGCCCGGATATCTCACAATCCTGCTTGTCTTTTTATGGAAGAAATACACTATCAGAGGATTGCCTTTTGAACAGCTGCTTGGCAGATCTTCTCAGGAGAGAAATGCTGCCTGTCTGTTAGGAGAAATTTTCTCAGTCTTCCCCAGTAACAGAACTGACAGCTGGGCAAAGTATACACTCGTAGGCACAGCATGTTCTCAGCAGCTTAAAGTACAACATGCTAAATACATTTTTTTTCCCTGTGGTGATATCTTATCCAAGTCTCTCGATGTCTCGTTGTCTGAGGAACAGTTGAGAAACATCAAAAATACATTTGAGAATTGAATTCCTGTGACACAGCAAAAATAGCCTCAGTTCTATTTTTTTTTCTTGAGTACCCATTCACAATGAAAATATCAGCAGACAGGCATAGATAAAAAGGAAAACAAAACATCGTAAGTCGGGAATAAAACCACCAGTTTAGCTCAGCATTCCCCAACCTGGCACCCTCCAGATGTTTGAGACACCAACTCCCAAAAGATGAGACTTAAAGTCCAAAACATCTGGAAGGCACCAGATTGGGGAAGGCTGATTTAGGTATTGCCCTGGTCAAATCACTTGTCAAAACAGCAATGTTTTGTTCTGGTACTTAAAGGCAGGTGAGGAAAGAGCTAGGCAAGTCTCTCAAGATGACAAATTCCAGAGCCTGAATTTGCTACTGAAAAAAGCCATTGTTGTGTAGCCACCCAATGCACTCCAATGGCTGCTGGACAAGGGGTGAGGGCTCCCCTGAGTATCTCACAGTACAAATAGGTCCATGTAGGAGGTGGCGATCCTTCAGTTATCCTAGTCTCCCAAGGTTGAAAACATGTAGAAAAGAGCACTCAGAATTATCAGGAGGCTGGAGCGCCTTCTCCAGGAGACAGACTGAAGCATTTGGTCTTTTGGTTTAGACAAAAATATGACCAAAGGTAGGGGAGGAGAACTACAACAGACATTTATAATGCTGTGTGAAGGAAGTGAGCAGGGAGACACATCTTTCTCCCTCTCCAATATTACTAGAATGTGGAGTTGCCCAACAAAATCGTCTGGCAGTCAAATCACAATGCATGGCAATGCCAATAGCGTATGCAGCTTTAAATTCGGATTAAGCTCATTCATGTAGTTCCTAAATGAATACGCCTAATCCCAGTGCAATCCCGTACATGTCTACTCAGACGTAAGTGCCACTGAGATCAGTGGGACTTGCTCCCAAGTAGGTAGGTAGGTATAGGATTGTAGCACCAATGATGGCTCTATGGAGTCTTCTAGATTGGAGCAAGTGTGCCACTAATTACCAATTGCGTGGGAGCAAGTCTGGGAGAAGGATATCACTTTTCAAGTTCCACTTGCAGGCTTCCCAGAGGCATTTACTTATTTATTACATTTCTAGACCTCCCAATAGCCAAAGCTCTCAGTGGTTGGCCATGATGGGGACAGAACACTAGATAAGATAGAATTTTGGTCTGAGTGGGGAGGGCTCCTCTTATGTTCTTGTTGTGCCAAATGAATAGATGACCGACTCTTTGTAGGATCCTGAAGCCATGAACACCTATCTGGCAGGGTGGTGTCTCATACCAGCATCCTGAGGGGAGGGGTGGGAAGGGAAGGCAGTCTGGGATTTGGCTAGAAAGAAAGAAGAACAGGCTGAGTTTGTGTTTTTCAGAGCTGGCTGGTAGGAAACAGCCTTGGGGGCTTTAACACTATGCTAACACTGCCTGCTCTTGTCCTGCTTTCTTTCAAGCTGCTCATAATAGCATCAAACAACAAAGAGTCTTGTAGCACCTCCAAGAGTAGCACATGTATTATGGCACAGGCTTTTTGATGAAGGGAAGTCATGAAAGCTTATGCCGTAATAAATTCGTTAGTCTATAAGATGCCAAAATACTCTTTGTTGCTTTTGCTGCAACAAACAAATGTGGCTACCTCTCTGGAAATAATAATACAAATATAATAAATATAATAATCATCATCAGCAGCATAATATGACATATCATTTCCAAGTAATGTTGATATTATGCTGTTTCTATCCGCATGATATGAAATTGCTATTTAACTGTTTTGATATGTTGATGTTTATAACTGGCTGTGAATTTCTGCTCTCTTTTCTTGTGCATTGTAATCTGCTTTGGGTACAATTTCTCATGGAAAAGTGGCATACAAATAAACTGATGAAGATGATGGATGATAAAGAAACAGATATGAAAACACCATATGTTTCCAAGTACTCACTCTGCAAAGGAAGCTGACTCTGGAAAGGGTGCTTTTGAACTTCCTGCGGCTCCAGGGTAGAAGAATATAAAACATCATGGTTTTCAAATTACTGTACCCATTTTTTCATAGAACCCTGGACAGGACAGATTAACGTCACTGACTGTGTCCTGTATTAGACAGCAAGGGTTGAATTCAGCTTCCACTATAAAATTAACCTCAAAAAAAGAGAAGAAAAATGGCAATTTGTTTTTGCAGTCTTTCCAATGCTTAGAAGATCATTATAGGATTAAATTTATGGATACAGTTTCTTTTATTCTTTTATTTGTGCCATTGCCCAAGGGAAAACCAGTACAGCAGGCATCATGTGTCTTTAATAATGAAGCAAACTCCTGCAGTGCTTGAATATGGGGGAGAATCCCAATTATGTGTACACAAAATGCCAAATGCAGATCTGCAAATCTGTGGCACTCACAGGTCAGCTCCTGCTGAAATGAGAGCGGGAAAGTGCTGACCAAAGCAATTTCAACAACAACAAAAAAGAATATCCAATTCTAAGTATTTAGGAAGAAAGATGGTCCCATATTTTCACAAAACATGGGTGCACCGATCCAGCAAGAGAAGTGCAGTTACGGACTAGATGTTTCTGTGCATCTGTAATATGATACACATTCAGATGAGAGTCACTTCATATACCCTTTGTTTGTATTACGTGGTATGGATGAAGCATCCACATGGAGTCCTAGTATATTATGTGCATTGCCGGGTGCTAATATATATAGTTGTGGCAAGAATTCATGTCTGCTCATGGTTGCTGCTGTTGATATTGTTAAAGAGTGCAAACATTTGGAAATGTTTCTTAGATCTTAGCCCACAAGAAACTAGAAATAACTTCCCATCCAAGATCATATGGGTAATGGTTACGTCTATGCCTTTAACTTACAAAATCTGCATTTCATATGAAAAAGTGCAAAATTAGACGTAGCAAATTAGATATTATAGATTTTGCTTCTGTCTGCAATTTCGATCACATTAGACAAGCACATTATTTGCCTTAGCAAGCAGAAGAGCAGTGAGTAAGCACAGCTATTAAAACAGAATGCCATTAAGGAAACTGTAAAAATAATTGTCGATTCACATCAAGTTTACATAAACATTTTAAGCATCATTGCTATGGATTTCAATGTCATATCTCAAAGAAAAGAAAAATAAGTTGAAACCATAGTTTTAGTCAAGGAACACAAGTGATATTAGAAAGAAAAGTTACACTGTGATCCTGTGCATGTCCACTCAGAACTAAGTCCCACTGCATTCAATAAGATTTACTTCCAAGTATGTGTGTATAGAGGGGGTCTCCAACGCAGCACCCGTGGAGGCCTCCAATGGCACCCATGCAGCTCTCCACTCCCTGCCTCCTTCAAAAATTTATTTTTAATTAAAAACCTGCCCCACCGAATCTTCTGTCCACACAGACCTTTCCCCTTTGCACTTTCACTCTCTCTCCCCACTCCCAGTCTCCAACCTTGCTATTTCTCTCCCCATTCCCTTTCCTTGCTATTTATCCCCCTTCCAAATCTCTAGCCTTCTTCTTTCTCTCCCTTCCTAACCCCTAGCCTTGCTCTTTCTCTCCCACTCGCCCTTTTATCTTGCTGTTTTTCTCCACTCCCAGCCCCTAGCCTCACTGTTGCTCCCCCAGCTGTTTACCTCACTGTTTCTCACTCTTCTAGCCTCTAGTGTCTCTCTTTCTCTTCCCCCTACCACTTTGCCTTGCTCTTTCCCCCTTCTTCCCATCCTCAAACCTTGCTGTTTCTCCCACCCACCCACACACACCTCTTTTGACTAGCCAGGCCCCGAAAGCAGCCATTATGTGACTAGCCACATCCTTCATGGGATCCATTTTGTGGTGGTGCCCACAGCAGTTTTTCAAACTCCCAAATGTGCCCATGGGTCCAAAAAGGTTGGGGGGCCGTGGTGTATATGACTGCAGCCTTAGTTTCACAGTAGAAACAGATCCTATATCTAAGACCTTCTGTTTATCAGAATGTGTTGCACTGGAGGGCTTAATTTGAGCTAGGGCTTATGGGAGTTGAACCTGCTTAAAATTTTAGGGAGGTCAACACCAAAACACAGACAAGCAAAGAAGGAGAGAGAATAAGAGAAGGCCTCAAATGAGTGTGGAGATGTATAGCACTTTAATCAAAGATATGAAATGACTGTAAAATAATTTATTTGGCTAAATATTTTATGTATCTCAGTGCTCTTTTGTTGGATGTCACTGTGTGTGTGTGTATAAATTGTCTCTTTAAAATTCTAGGGGATACCCAGAACTATATGAAATACTTTGGACATATGCAAAGTGCCACTCACCACTATTCCGACCTGCTTACTTGATCCTTGCCCATCTTGGCTCATTATGGGCTGCAGAGAGAGACTGGGTGAGGGGATCAGGGCGGTGGTGAACGCCTCCCTTGAGGAGGGAGTGATGCCATCAGCCCTCAAGGAGGCAGTGATAAGACCACTCTTAAAGAAGCCCTCCTTGGATCCTCAAGTTTTGAACAACTTTCGCCCAGTCTCAAATCTGCCATTTTTGGGCAAAGTGATTGAGCGGGTGGTGGCGGTGCAGTTGAAGGCACACTTGGAAGAAACTGATTATCTAGACCCATTTCAGTCGGGCTTCAGGCTTGGGCATGGGACAGAAACGGCCTTGGTCACCTTGGTGGATGATATGAGGAGGGCTCTGGATAGGGGTGAATGCTCCTTCCTTGTTCTCCTCGACCACTCAGCGGCTTTTGATACTGTTGACCACGGTATCCTCCTGGACCGCCTGGAGGGGTTGGGCATTGGAGACACCGTATTGCGGTGGTTCCGGTCCTTCCTCTCCGGCAGGTACCAGAGGGTAGCACTGGGAGAGGAGGTTTCGGACCCGTGGCCACTTACTTGTGGGGTGCCACAGGGTTCCATCCTCTCCCCGATGCTATTTAACATCTATGTGAAGCCACTGGGGGCTATCATCAGGAAATTTTGGGTGCAGTGTCATCAATATGCGGATGACACGCAGCTCTACCTCTCATTCAAATCTTCACCAAGCCTGGCTGTAGAATCCCTGTCCAAATGTCTGGAGACGGTGAGTGGCTGGATGGGGAGGAATAAGCTGAAGCTGAACCTTGACAAGACTGAGGTACTTTTGGTGGGAGACAAGAGGAGGTTGGGGGATGTTGACCTGGTGTTGAATGGGGTTCAGCTACCCTTAAAAGACCAGGTCCGCAGCCTGGGGGTCATTTTGGACTCCCAGCTGTCCATGGAGGCTCAGGTGTCAGCTGTGAGCCGGACAGCGCTGTATCAACTCCATCTGATACGGCGGCTGCG
The DNA here is from genome assembly GCF_057233095.1 of Heloderma suspectum. Taxonomy (NCBI): domain Eukaryota; kingdom Metazoa; phylum Chordata; class Lepidosauria; order Squamata; family Helodermatidae; genus Heloderma; species Heloderma suspectum. Next base: position 70,067,115 of record NC_139460.1, on the reverse strand, counting down.
CCCCTTCCTTCCCGACCATCTGCTCCCATCGGTAGTACATGCCCTGGTCTCCTCTCATTTAGATTACTGTAATGCGCTCTACGTGGGGTTACCCTTGAAGACGGTTCGGAAACTGCAGCTGGTACAGAACGCGGCAGCTCGCCTGATTAAAGGCAGCTGCCGGCGAGATCACATCACTCCAGTGCTGAAGGAGTTGCACTGGTTACCAGTTGTTTTCCGGGCCAAATTCAAGGTGTTGGTTTTGACCTTTAAAACCCTATATGGTTCCGGCCCAGCCTATCTTAAGGAGCGCCTCCAGCAGCACCAGATAGGCCGCTTAACAAGATCAGCCTAGGATGGCCTTCTCTCTGTCCCATCAGCCAGGACAGCTAGACTGGTGGGGACGAGGGAGAGGGCCTTTTCTGTGGTGGCCCGCACTCTGTGGAACTCCCTCCCTAGGGAACTGCGCCATGCCCCTTCTTTAATGAGCTTCCGTCGTGCATTAAAAACGTGGTTGTTCAGGCAGGCATTTGGGGTGGGTTAGGGTATTTTAGAAAATGTTTTTTATTGTAGAATTTTATTGTTTTAAATTGTTTTATTGTATGTTGTACATCGCCCAGAGTGGCTGGGTGACCAGCCAGATGGGCGAGTAATATTTAATTATTTAACATTTAATATTCATGTTAAATATTTTTATCTCACTGTCCAGTAGGGGCTTGGGGTGTGGGGCTTCTGGTTCTGCTGCTCTTCCTTCTTTGCTTCTTTTCACCTGCCCTCACCAAGCAATGGGAAGAATAAAGAGCAAGAGTAGTAACCTCCACTCACCTTATCCTCTGGTGGTGCAGACTGAGTCCAGAGGCAGAGGCAAGTGAACTGCAGTAGCAAGAGTGGCAAGGCTGAAAAGGCGAGGCTTATGTAAGAACATCAGAAGGGCCCTGCTGGATCAGACCAAGAGTCCATCTAGTCTAGCATTCTGTTCAAATAGTGGCCAAGCAGCTGCCTGTGGGAAACCCACAAGCAGGACATGAGTGCACTTACTGAAAGGATATTTCCAAAGTGCCCCCCGCCCCCGCTCCTAGAACTGGCACTGCTCCTGGGACAGGCGATTTCATAACCTGGGTGTCCCATGGAACTCTCTCACCTTACCACCAGTTGAACCTCTCATGGTGGTGGAACATGGAGAATAGCCTATCCTGATGATTTGATTAGACTGGCAAGTTCATATGGAGGAGGCAGTCCTTTAAGTACCCAGGTCCTAAGCTGTATAGAGCTTTAAAAGTAATAACCATCGCTTTGAACTGGGCCTGGGAATAAGCAGGAAGCTGGTGGAATTGGTATAGTAATGAATATGCCTCCCCAACTGGCCCCAGTCAATTCTTGCTGCTGTATTCTGCACCAGAGGCAATTTCCAGGCACTCCTCAAGGGTAGCCCCATAGCTGGGACCATAGCCCCAGCCCGCAGCTGGGATTAGTGGCAGGGTGTTCCCGTTAGAAGGTGAGGTTTCCAGGGAGCTGGAATCCAGCATCCTGCATTCTTAGAAATAACAGTGCAATCCTATACATGTCTACTTTGAAGTAAATCCCCTTGAGTTAAATGGGGCTTACTCTAGGATTGCAGCCTTACTCGCTGGCTGCATTTATTCCACATGTCTTGGTTAAGCGCTGCAGACATCCAGCCTCAATAGTTTTGAAAACAATATATGAAACCTGAAGACAAAAGACCCTGAAAAACAATTAAGAAGTTTTAAATGCTTCCTGTACTGCTTTTTAAATTTTAATTTCAGATACTGGGCTATTTTTAAAAGAAATCTACAGGAGATAATAATGCTGGTAACCTTGTTCATGGAACAGCCACATGGGGGTGTCTATAGAACACATGTAAATGATAATGGCACACTGATTTTGTATGCAGACAGCATACATTAAGGATTTCAAATGCTGCCTTGTTACGAAACCCAAGATTTCCAGAGAGGAGTATGAAAGCAAAATACACCCAGATCTTCTGCTCTGACAGGCAAGGCTTGAGTGCTCAAGCCTTCTCCCTTTATGTTCCTATCCATCAGTTTCCACCGTGCGATCAGTATTGCCTATGTGATGCAAATGTTAGCAGTACATACGAGGGATGCTGCAAAATTTCCCCACCTGTGCCAAGGTGAATTCAGTTGTGTTGCTGAATTCACTTTTTGGCGCCAGTCCAGATGCAGGTTGATGCACAATGAGGCTGGTGTGATTTCTCCTGTCAGGGTTTCAGTGCTCCTTTTAATGGAGAAGAAAGGATCCTGCCAGGCTGGGGCAAGGACTATCTTTGCTCAGTGCTCTCGCTCTCTCTTTTGGGGATGAGAACAGACCTTTCAAACTCTGAACTAATTAATCTTGAATAACAACATTGTCCTTTTGTTCCTTACTAGCTGTCACAAAAAGCCAGTGCAAAAGGCTTGCAGTATAGTCATCATGGGACGGTATTAATTCAGCACGCAGTCACCGTGGAGCTTGCATTTTTCTGCTGTTCCCCCAAGTCAACATTCCCTAGGCATGGGCTTCCATCCAGAATTGTGTGAGCAGACTCACATTCATGGAACGGGACTTCCTCTTCCTCTCCCCTGAACTCCCATGTCCCCCAGATGTACTCAAGAGGGTTCCCCAACTCTCTGGAGCAGATTTAGGGGCTGCAGGAGAGAGGGGAAATCTTTCACCAGCAATGGAGACAGTTGGATACAACTCCTGGCTGGAAAGCTATCACATCATAGGGAAGGGATTAAGTGTAGTCTTCTCCCTGGTTGCCAGGTTTCTAGAGTTCAGGGGAAAAGAGTTGTTGATATGCAGCCCCCTTCACTCCTATTCTGGACAGTACCACATGCTTCTTCTGAAAGTCCTGAGCCCATAAAAAGAATAGGAAAATATCACAAGATATAGTGACAGCTACAAAATTGGACAGCTTTAAATGGAGATCCATGAAATTCATGGAGGACAAGGCTATCAATGGCTACTAGCCATTATGGCTGTATATTACCTCCAGTATCAGAGGTAGCATGCTTCTGAATCCCAGTTGCTGCAGAACATGAGCGGGAGAACATGTCCTGCTTGCAGGCTTCCCATAGGCATCCAGCTGGCCACTGTGGACTAGACAGGTCTTTGGTCTGATCCATCAGGGTTGCTCTTATGTTCTTATGCATTCCACTGTTTTAAGTACCCTGAATGTAAGAACAGGGAAAAACATCTCCACCCAACTAAAAATAGTTAATGGATAATAGATTTGTGTTATTTATTCCTAAGAAAATTTATAACCCAGCTTTCAATAATAAAGCTTCCTAAAGTGAGTAACAACAATGTAAAACAAAATACTTATCAAATCAATAAAACCCACTAAAATTAAAGATGAGTGGGAGACTATGTAGCAAAAAGACTACATGGCAGCCAGAGTCCAAACCAAATGAATAAGTACATTAGCTGCTGCTAGCTTGCCTATCAATAATGTATATCTTGTTCATTGGACCAAAATCATGAGGCCTCTGAACTTCGACAGTTAACTTATTCCAAAGAATTCCAGGCCATTCACATAACAGGCCTGTTGTAAAGTGGCTACTAGACTAATAGAGAATGGAATCATCCACAATTTTATGTACTGGTTCTTAAAGAGTAGATAGGTATGTATGGAAGAAAGGATTTCCTCAGCTTCTCATGCTCGGATCACAAAGGATTTTTAAAGGTAAGCATCAGTACCTTAAGGTTAATCCAGAAGCAAATTGGCAGCTAATGATTGTCATACAATTTTGGCATTATATGCTTTCTAAAATTAGCACCAGAAATCAACTTGGCTACTACATTCTGAATTAGCTTCTGAACAACCTTCATGGGCAATCCCACCTACAACATGTGACAGTGGTCTAGTAACACTAGTGACCAGGTTCTGTGATTTAAATAACACTTGTACATCAAGAATAATGGCCAGTACATTTTAGATTTAAACTTGCCAAAAGCTCAACTTTGTATGATAAGAAGAGATAGTAGGTAGCCTTCAGAAAAGCAAAGATGTGGCATCCATGATGCCTCTGTCCATGAGGGCTGGGCCACTCCATTGAAGGTATAGAAGGGATGTAGGAATGAATAGCAGCCATACACTTACAAAGGAGAATGTAAAAGAATGGACTTGCAGATTCTGTTGGGTCGGGAGCTAATCCTGTGTGACTCCAGGAGAACTGAGTCTGCTTCTGTTCCTATCTTGCATAGATCCATTCTGTGTTCTCTTTCTTGGTCACACTAGACTAGAATGGAATATTGGCAAGGAGGACAAATCAGTCCATCCTAAAGGAAATCAACCCTGAGTGCTCATTGGAAGGACAGATCCTGAAGCTGAAGCTCAAATATTTTGGCCACCTAATGCGAAGAGAAAACTCTCTGGAAAAGACCCTGATGCTGGGAAAGACTGAAGGCAAAAGGAGAAGGGGGCGGCAGAGAATGAGATGGCTAGATAGCATCACCGATGCAATGAATATGAACTTGAGCATGCTCCGGGAGAGAGCGCAGGACAGGAAGGCCTGGCGTGCTATGGTCCATGGGGTCACGAAGAGTCGGACACGACTGAACGACTGAACAACAAAAGTTTGGATAATACCTTGACATGCCAAGCTGGATGTGGAGCCATCATATGGAGCCATCCACTGTCCCATGTGTACAGTTCCCTGCAAACCATTCAGGAACAGCCCATCCATATACAACCTGGACACATAAAATCCCATGTACAGAGCCAAGGCTCCAGTTGTGCAGTCCATTCTCAGATAATAATCTGGAAATCAACCACACAACTGTGTCCTTTGCACATAAGTCATATTGTATGGATGACCACGGAGAGTGTGCTGGCCTGACATGATGGGCTAATTTGGCACTTCAACTTATATCAGTTCTCTTTGTCAATGAAGAAGAGTCCATAGCTCGATGGTAGAGAACATGCTTTGGATGTGGACATCCCTGCCTACAATTAAAAGAATTCTATAGCAAGTGATGGAAAATGTATTTCTGCCTGAAACCCTGGAGCTGCTGCCAGTTAAACAATTTAGGGTAAATGAATAAATTGTCTGACCTCGGTGCCAGCTCCAGGTTTTTGAGGAAAGGCCCCCTCAATGGGCCCCCTTCTCACCACCATTGTCACCAACTGCTGTTGCTCCTCATCCTCTTACTCATCATTGCCATCACTTGCTTCCATGGCAGGTAGAGAGCCAGTGAACAAGTAGGCAGTGGTATTTACTGCTCCTCCTTTTCACTACTACTGTTGTCTCCGCCAGAGCAAGAGGCAGGTGAACAATGGAGAGGAGAAGGAATTCCAAGGGGTCTCTTCTCAGTAGGCCCCTGCAGGGGTGTGGTTCCTCAGCAAGGGCCCAATGATGCCTACTGTTGGTGCTGACCATGTCTGACTGATATGATCCCTATGTTCTTCCTATATCCAACCTGGCTCATAAATTGAAGGCACATATAAATGTGCTATGCTATATGCCACCAGAAAACTACCACCAGGCTACACTAACTTCTGCAGAGTAGTTATGACAAGGAATGCTTGATATGTTGTAAGCATAATTTCTGAAAGTCCTCTTAAGTTGTCTTTGCCAGTGTGAAAATTGCCCTTGATTGTTGCTTGCTTCTATGCAGTTTGTTTGTGAATGTGTGCGCGTGTGAGGTGATAGTCCAGGTTACAGCAGTTGTTCAAAGTTGTGGTAACTCACAGCTTCCATATCTGCTTCAAAAGTATAGAAAAAACAACATACATTACCTGATCTTTTGTTATCACAACTCACCAGCCCTTCCCAATTGGGCACAGCATGCTTAACTTGTTTTAAAGTCCTTAATTTATATTAACGAATGATTCCTCTGGGGTTATTTTTTTTAAAAACAGAAGCCTAGTCTTACATGTTGATTAGTTCAAAGGGTCGCTGTACATTACTGCTCTCATCAATTCATGGCAGAATTTTAAGAAGTCCTGGAGGATTTTGGGGAAAATTAATGTGTACATGCAGTTTTAGAAGTGTTAGCAGAAAATTAATTTTTAATGATAAAATTGCGCTCAGTAGAGAGTATTTATTTGTAAAGACTACCAAAGAATTACAAAGGAGTTAAACTGTGCCAGTCTAATTAAAATTAATGGGAGTCCATACAGATAAAACTCCATACTCTGCCTTCATATTTAAGTGGAAGCAATCTAGAAGATTACATCATTCAAATCCAAGCTTCACAAATCCACATTGTACTCAGACAGCTCAATGTCCCTCCTGCTCCTTGAGGGACTAGACTGTGTTGACCTCGTCAATGATTTGTGCTTCTGGACTACTCAATATGGTATCTCTCCTCACCCCCCCACCCTGCAATGCCAAAGCGTGTAAGGTTGTCAGACACGTAGGACTTTTGCAACGCATGAAACAGAATAACATGCATTTACTGGCACATTCTTTTCTGAACTTGTCTACTGGGTGCTACTGGAGTGTATGGGATGGCCTCTGGACTCCACTTGAGTATTTAGCAGGAGGAAAAATGAAGTGGATCCATGCTTTATTGTGTCTGTTGTAAAGCAGTTGCCATGAAACCATTTGTTTGAAGTGGAACCAGCAGGGCTGATAATTTTAAGTCATTTTGTATTCACGCAAGTAATTTCCATATGTTTATATACAGTCTTCTGTTTGTAAAGGAATGGGTATGCTGAACTGTTGCCATCTGCTTGGAGTTCCTATGCCTTTCTGACATGTAGATACATGTTTACATTTATAAATCCTTTCCACATTAAGATTTTATGAATTGTATTGCACAATGGGCAGCTTCTCTCACTAATGCAGCATTATAAATATAAAAGGTCCTCTAGTTTCAAGATCAAAGGCATCTATAAGCAAACTGTACTTCTAAGGACAGTGAGTGGAATTAATTTGGTGATCATTTGTGGCCAATGTTCCTTTCAGAACATATAGGGTCAGGGAAGAGGCAATGTCAGGTTGGGAGATTAAATAATACTTGGCATTTATCGAACACTTGGAAGTATACAAAGTGCTCCTCATGCATCATCCTGCTTTCATTTGTGAAACACTCAGACAACTCTCTGTTGATGGGAGGTATAAAAATATTGTAAGTAAAGAAGTAAATACGTAATTGCTGTAATCCTTACAGACAGTCTCCTAAAGTAGGTCACTATTACCCCATACTACAGATGGAGGTTAAGCCTGAGACAGCCTGGCCTGCTTATGGCCTAGGACCAGCTCCAGATCTGAGGAGGGCCTTGTCAAAATAGCCCTGTGGCGGGGTCCCTTTCTACATCAGCAGGCCTTTCTGGCAGGCTACGCTAAGGGCACTGTAAGAAATTAAAGAGGTGGCAGACCACAGACTCAACCACCTGACACTCACGAGGAAAAAGCAAGTATTTTAAAGCAGGGGCACAGAACCACTTTCAGGGCCAAATTCCATTTCTGAGAAGCTTTTTGGTGCCCATATTCCTGTGGTGGGCAGGGCCAAAGGCAATGGGGGGGGGGCAACACCCCCTCCACAATACCAGCATAGTTTATCTTAAAGCTCTAACTACCAGTAACTAAGCCTTAGGAGAGGCATTTCAACCTTTTAGAATGGGAGCGGGGGTGGACTGAGCAAAGGCTAGGAAACCACCAAACCACTGGCAGTTCGGGGAAAAGGGAACCCTATAGGGCCAGATTTGGTCCCCAGGACTGAGGCTCTGCAGCTGTTTTAAATGCAGGTATAAGCAGTGGGCTCTGCTGAAGTGCTGGGATCCTGGCAGCCGCCTGAGGATGCTGTGTGGTGCTACCAGCCTGCTAATTAACCTGTGGTAGAATCAAGATTCAAACTGGGGACTTCTTGAATCATAACTCATTCTTTTATGGTCAAACTACACATTGGGCCGGTTTGCATGATCATCACAAGGTAAACAAGCTATGGTGGCTTATTTCAGCTGCAGTGCATGCCAGGTGCAATTTGCATAATGACCCGCCAGGGCATGGCTTGTTGTGTCATCCGAGCCCAGGCGGTATGGCTTGTCTGAGGGCAAAACAACCCTCAAATTACCCAACAGCCCGTGGGTTATTTGAGGGTTGTTTCCCCCTCTAACAATTATTATTATTATTTATTTATTATTTATTGCATTTATACCCTGCCTTTTTTCCCTTGCAAGGAACCCAAGGCGGCTTACATTATCCTCCTCCTCTCCATTTTATCCTCACAACAACAACCCTGTGAGGTGGGTTGGGCTGAGAGTCTGTGACTGGCCCAAAGTCACCCAGTGAGCTTCCATGGCCCAGTGGGGACTAGAACCCAGATCTCCCAGCTCCTAGTCCAACACTCTTGCCACTACACCACACAAGCCATGCTGCCCAGGTTCGGATGACATGACAAGCTGATGGGCAGGTGATTGTGCAAATTGCACCTGGCACGTGCTGCGGCTTAAACAAGCCACCGTGGTTTGTTCAGCCTATAATGATCAACTGAACCAGGTCAGTATGTTATAGTGTGTACTAGGGATGTCCATCGCTATGGGTCTGGCCCTTTGGGGGCTTGACAGACTCCCGCTACACCCCCAGCTCTGCTTGCCATTGCGAGCCAAGCTGGGGGTTTGTTCCCCAAATCTGGGAACTTTCCCCCCTTTTGCTGTAATTTGCACAAGTACAGACTTCTGCCAACCGGGGGAAAGGTCCCCCTCCCACCATACACACCCTTCGCGTCCTCCTTGCCAGTGTTACCATGGGCAAGGCGAGTGAGAGAGGTGCGGGTGGAGCCAGCAGGCAGTGGCAGTGGGGAGGAATGACTCCCTCCCCCCCTGCCGCTGCCACCACTGTATGCACCCTTCACACTCTCCTAGCTGATGATGACACCGGCAAGGAGATTGTGAGGGGCGTGCGGCTGCACGCAGTGAGAGCAGGCGGTCGCAGCGGCAGGGAAAGATGACTCCCTGCCCGCCACTGGCACCATGCACACCCATCCTGCGCATTCTCCTTGCCAGGACAGCATCAGCAAGGACAGCATGAGAAGCATGCGCGTTGGTGGAAATATGTGAGCTGGCCCAACTTGTGCAGGTCAAGCCGGGCCAGCTCATGGACATAACAAGCTGGAGTCTGGGGGGCTGACTGGCTTCACGTCCCAGACAGATTCCTTTGCCATCCCTACTGTGTACCTCCATATGTGTTATTTTTTTTTTGGGGGGGGATGAGAACCTGATCTGTACTGCCATGCACAGGGAGGGGAAGTTTAATTTTTCCTCTCTCCTGAAACTCTACACCAATTAGGGTTAGGGAAAAAAAGCTCCCACTGGTGCAAATGGGAACTTTTTTCCCCTAACTGGTGCATGTGCGTGTGTGTGTGTGTAGGGGGGTATCTTGGTTGTTATCACAGTGGGAAAGGATTAAACATCCTTTCCCCATACATTGTGATTCTGATCCAAATTGGGCACTTATTTTAATTATTTATTTATTTATTTATTTATTTATTTTTATTGCATTTATATCCCGCCCTTTTTTCCTCTTGCAAGGAACCCAAGGCGGCTTACATTATCCCCCTCCTCTCCATTTTATCCTCACAACAACCACCCTGTGAGGTAGGTTGGGCTGAGAGTCTGTGACTGGCCCAAAGTCACCCAGTGAGCTTCCATGGCCAAGTGGGGACTAGAACCTGGATCTCCCGGCTCCCAGTCCAACACTCTCACCACTACACCACACTGGCTCTTTACTCTTTAAGTAAAGAAGAGAGAAAAGAACACATACTGGGTTACATGCTACCTGTTTCTAACATAACATGTATTTCACCCTTAGTGGCTATACTTTGCCAGCTCTCAACTAGGCATATTTTTATACGGATAAACCAGGGGCTGTTGTCTAAAATAGCCAAAGGAAGCAGAAGTAATGAATACACATAGATGCCTGAATATAAGCATGGGGACATGGCACTTCAGGAGTGCTGCGAAGGAGCCTGCTCTCCCTCTTTTAATGGTGGTTGGCAAAAATCAAGGTTTCCATATAATGTTTTCAAGTAAGCCCGGCTGCCCCAAAGCCAGGCTGACGTCCAAAAGAAATGAGCTCTGTAATTAACTTGGCAATCTGCTCGGCGGAAAATTATGTTAGTAAGTCATAGCCAAACAAGGCAAACACTTTAATTGGCATAAGCTCAGAAAAAAGGTGGAGGAAATAGTCTTAAAATACCTGTTGTCTTTGTCACAGCTGGTGATAATGTAGTGCAGAAGCAAAACCCCAACAATAGCAAACAAAGAAAGGACAGAGTCAGTTCTGACTCAATTACCTCCTTTCGTATACCACTGCACTCCCTGCAACCACCCCCCTCCCCGACACACATGATTTGCAATGCACAAGTCTAAGGCCCTCTGTAGACATAGCCCCAATTCGTGAGGCAGCCACTTGTTTCACGTGCAGATTCTGTAGTTCCGGGTCTGACTAATGCAACCACATTGGTGCAGCCGATCATATAGGTCTTTGCCATATATTGGTTCCGCCCATGTGGTTGCATCACTCAGACACAGCCTGCATGTGGCTGGGATTATAGCACTATTCAGGCATTATCTACGTGCAGTAGAGGTGGGGCAGGAGCAATGGGGCCACGCTGCCGACCATACAGCAAGCACTGGCCATGCTCCTTAGACGTCCTCATAGGATAGGACTATGCTTGAGAAACTCTTCACAGATGGGCTTCCACACGACTGAAAGTCCCATGAAGAAGTCACATACAAATATCCACACTGGATATTTGTGCGGATGTCCAGGGGGCACTGCGGTAACATGCATGATGTCGGTGGCAGGGCCAACAGTGCGATCTCACTGCCCCCTTCTACATCATCACCATCTAAATGTATATACTTAGCATATTTTAAAAATATCTCTAAGAGATTTCCAAAGAAAATGACTCCAATGAAACATTTGTAAAAACATTAAAACCAAGTCCTCACAGTACCATAATTAACACACAGACCAGGCAGCACAATCCATCAAGGAAGACCTGGGTAAAGAGATGGGTCTTCAACTAGCACTTAAAACATGCCATAGTCGGCGCCTCCCACATGCCAGGCAGGGAGGGCATTCCATAAGGTGGGTGCCACCACAGAGAAGGCCTGCTTCCTGGTTGCCACAAGATGGCAGTCTGCAGGCCACATACAACCAGCAAAGCCTCTTCTAGTGATCTTAATGATCACACAGGTATATATCAGGGAAGGCGATCTACCTGGTAACCTGGTCCCGACCTAATCTGTAGGTTCTATATATGGATCACGCCGGAACAGGACTTATGCCTAAAGGGCACCTACGTTGAATATGCATGAATTTCATTTTTGTTTTTTCACAATAACCTGAATCCAGATGTGCAAAGAGGAGCAATGTCTCCAGTTCAAATCTTGCCTTTGCCATGAACTTACTAGGTGGCCTAAGGCAAGCCACTCCCTCTCAGCCTCAGTTGCCCCATCCGCAATATGGGGGATAATAATACTAACTTACCATATACTATCTTCCCCAGCCTGGTGCCCTCCAGATGTTTGGACAACAGCCCCCATTCCCAGGTAGCAAGACTATTGGCCATGTTGATGGGGATAATGGGGTTGTAATCCAACACATCTGGAGAGCACCAGGCTGGGGAACACTGCTTTTCAGGATTGTTCTACAGCTAGATGATGCACATGAAAAACTTCAAGCACTTGAACATTAAGTATTATTTATGTTAGAATAACCCACCCCGATTTTCATTTAACATGGCGGAATCCTTTTTCAACTGATCACCTTACCTATTGGAGGCACAAATGTACCTCCAATAATTGTTATCCCAACAACCCGGTGAGTTAGTTTAGGCTAAGAATTCGGAATGGATCAAAGGTCAACCAATGTGCTTCATGGCTAAGTGGAGAATTTAATCTGGGTCTCCCTGGGCCTGGTCTAACCCCAGAGTAGACAACCATGGGTGGGCATGGCTAGTCACAAAGGACAAGGAACCTGCCTAGAGGCATTCCTGGGAAATTAAGATGGCAGCAGTTAGATGCTCCCACTTCACTCTGAAGCAATCCCAGCTGCCCATAAGAAAATAGAAACATATTTTTAAAATAAAAATTGGGGGGAGTCGAATATCTCAGTGGGCACCAAGGAAGGTGTCTCGGGGCACATTGGTGCCACGTTGCCTGCCCCTGCCCTCACCAATAACTACACCACGTTGAATCGTGTGTGTGTGTGTGTGTGTGTGTGTGACAAGGTGAGCTCTTCTTTCAGCCTTTTTGTACTGACATACATACCTGGTTCTGGATTGAAAGCTGAAGTCCCCTTTCCTCCATACTTCATATGGATTGTCCATTTGGGTTTTTCTTTTCTTTCAAAGGTCTGAATTTTTATTTGGCCAAATGTTTGCTTCACACTTTATTAAAATGTTTTTGTGCCTTTCTTTTCACACTTTGAAACTACTTGGGAGGGGGCATGAAAGATTGGTGTTGTAGCTGACCCAAGGGCCAGCCAATCAGTGTTCTGCACAACCCTGTCCCAAGAAGGAGGGAGATGTTGATTCATGACCAGTATAAGGGCTAGCCAATCAGTGCTATGCAAATCAACTCCCCCTTCCCAACACCTAGTTATTTCTATTCTGAGCAATGAATTGATCTTGGGTTTCTTGGACTCAGTGGCCATGCCAGTGACAAAGAGAGTGCTCACTTCCCTTGTGAGTGTCTTTAGGGATCCGGAATCTTTTTGGTCACTCTGGGTCAGTGCTCTCTGAGGTGAGCTTTGGGATCTAACCTGCCTCCTCTCTGAACAGTGTGTGCCCTTCACATATGGGGTAGGAGCTGGCTGGAGGGTACGTTTGGCCACTGAGTTTCACCTGGGGCCCCTGATTCGGGCTGTTTAATCTCCCTCCCATCCAGGTATTATATAAAGCTTGGCCTGGGCAAAGGCGTGAGCCTTTGGCGCAAGGCGAAGGATGAGAGCACAAGGGCTGTTGTCCTGCAGCTCTCAGCCAAGGCAGGAAGCCAGCAGGAGGCAGGACACGAGACGCAGTGGCACACTGAAGGAGCTTGGAATTGATTAGATCTGGTCTCCAGCTTCTAAGGAGCTGTCACTGTGCCAACATCAGCAAAGGCATGGCCCTCTGTATCGGCATTTCAGTCCAAGCTCCGGTGAGAGCCGGGTTTGGGGGACAGCAGCCGAGGGAAGGGCTTCATTTCTGCCCATGAAGGCACACCTTATATGCTAGGTGGGAGAATTTTTAAGATTGTGTCTTTGTAGAGGCCTTAACTGAGGAATTTTTTTTGGGGGGGGCAATGTTCTTTTACTTCTGGGCAGTGTGGGTGTGGGGGAAGAAAGAAGTATGTGAACTTCTTACATACTTCATCTAGAACAAGTATGTGTGTGTCTTTAAGGCAGGTGTGTGTGGATTGTTTGGTGGGTTGGGATGTTTCTGGATAGGAAGGTCAAGGGAGTAGAAGTGCCCTTATAGGGGTGATTACAGGTCAAGAATAGCATGGGACAGGGAGCAGGAGGAATTGGCACTCTAGAGGATATAGATGCAGGCCATCTCTTCTCTTGACCCTTCTCTTAATTTACAGGTACCTGGAAGCATGGCTACTGGCCCCTTTTGCCTGGTGGTGTTGCTCATTCATCTGTGATCTGATTGTGGATGAGGGAGCCAATCTGGCATGCTTCACCGAGACCTGGGTGAGCACGCTGGTGGGGTTGATCTGTCCCAGCTCTACCCACTTGGGTATTTGGTGCAGCGTCACCCTAGGTGAGAGGGCTGCGGGAATCGCTGTGGACCATAAGAGTACTACCTCGCTCACCAGGAAACCCCTCCAGACTGGGGCAGGCTATGAGGGCCTATACCTAGCATTGGGCCAGTGAGACAGATTGGGGATGTTGTTGGTATACCACCTCTCTGCTACCCGACAGTCTCCCTGACTGAGCTGGCCAAGGTGGTCTTGAGTGTGCTGCTGGAGAATCCCAGGATGTTGGTCCTGGGAGGCTTCAACATTCACACCGAGGTGGACTTGACCGGGCCAGCTTGGACTTCATGACAACCATGGGGCCATCTCAATTTGTCATCAGGCCAATGCATGGAGCAGGGCATACTCTTCATTTAGTCTTTGCCTCTGGATGTGAGAGTGATGGTCTGGATATTGGGTGGGCTGAAGCTGCTCCATTGTCATAGTTAGATCACTGTCTGATGAAGTTTGGGCTTTCAGCGCCAGTCTTCCCCTGCTGGGGAAGCCATTAAAATGATTCACATCTGGTGCCTGAAGGCGCTGGGGGAATTTCTAGTAGCCAGAGCCAGCAATCCTGTTGGGGCTCTAGTCACATGATGAGGCACAATGAGCTGTTGACATGATTGCTCCTGAGCACCCTCCCTGGCTCTGTGGTGCTCCCTGGTTTTGGGGCTAGATGTCATCAGTATGCTGATTACACCCAGATCTATTTCTCTGTAACATCTGAATCAGGAGAGGCCGTGCATGTTCTGAACTGGTGCCTAGATGTAACAATGGGCTGGATGAGGGCCAAGAAACTGAGACTGAATCTTGACAAGATGGAGACTCTATGGGGGATGGTTGCCAGGTACAGGAATTGGGGAGTTTGCCTGATCTAGGTGGGGTTGCATTCCCTCAGAAAGAACAAGTATGTAGTTTGGGGGTGCTCCTAGACTCGTTAGATTGTCATTAGAGGCCCAAGTGGCTTCTGTGGTGAGGAGTGCCTATTACCAACTCAGGCTGGTATATCAGCTATCACTTCTCTAACTGAATGTGCCGCCCAGTCTGTTTATTTGTAATTAAGGTGTTGTTTTAATTGATTTTAATGTTTTATATTAATGTTTTAGCAATTTTTGTGTATTTTAATGTATACTATAGTGCATCTTGTGAACTGCTTAAGATATTTTAAATATGTTCAGAGGTATATAAATCTATTAAATAAATAAATACTTTGTTTTAAAAATGGAAATACTGTACCTCAGGCACTACAATTACTGGGCTATTAAGGAGAAACCTGGGCGAACATTCATTTGCTATATGTTGATTCACTGCCATTAATTTCTAGACATCAACTGAGAAGAAAAATAAAGGGAGGAATTTTAAATCTGATCACTTTTTTACATTACAAGCAAGAGAGTTTAATGTATTTCTTGGGACCAAGGCCTGCAGCAAATGGGCTGCCACAACTCTGAATTAATTTCAAAGGAAGCAGAGACTACAGAGCACAGTGGCAATCTATCCTGAATGTGATAGTGTCATGCAATCCAGTGTGAAGATTTTGGTCATAGCTCAGCCTTATCTTAACAAGTATAATCACTCTCATTTGGAGGAAGGAGTTTTCCGACTACCTGCATTACATAAAATTGGCTATGGCTCTACAGCTGGAGATGAGTCCTACCTTTGGTACCATTCCACGCAGCAATTTCTAGCTTTCGATCTGTAATATTTCCAGCAAATTTCCTCATCAAAGAGATGAGGTCCCTGCCCTGCTCCCTACAGAGAGGCTCATGCGACTCTATCTGAGCATGCTTAGCTATCCAAAAGATGTACTGGCAACTGTTTGGAAGAATACAGAACTTGAATCCAGGCTTTTCTCTCCTTGCTATGCATATGTTAATGATAGAACATTGTGAAGAAATGGTTGCCCACAGGACACAGCACTGATCTTGGACATGGATTCAAATCCCTACATCAGCCAGATTGGCACCCTGTGTCATATCATTATGATCCCATCATGGTAATGCTATATCCCTCTTCCGCATTTTTACCTCATAGGACACACAATGAAATTTATTGCAGTATTTTGGATAAAGTGGAATAAAAAGCAGGAAATAACACTACAGAAGTGGTATATAGAACGTCTAATGTGCCCCAACAGTTATCAGTGCACTTCAATACCACTATAAAGCAGTAGTGTAGATCTAGCCTTCATAAACACAACAGATACATTTATTCTTCCTATTCTAAAATTTCTTAGAATGTCTAAGTCTGTTCTTAGTTCTTTGGCACAAATACAGTCGCTGTAGCAGATGCATGCAGGTTTCTTTTTCACTTGCCTTTCAGAAATTTGCAAGTAGGAAAGAAATAGACCACCACTTTTGAACATTCTGGAGTGGAAAGATGGATTTGAAACACACATGAGCCCTTGATACCTGATGTGATGGGTGAATATTTGTAATCTGAGCATCTGTAGGTTACACAGGAAGCTGCCTTACGCCAGGTCACACTTTTTCTTCATCCCAGTATTGAGTGCTGTAAATGGCAGTGCCTCTCCAGACTCCCAAGGGGAAGGTTTTTCCCCATCTCTTGCTCTCTGATGCTTTTCACTGGAAATGCCAGGGCTTGAACTTGAGGTCGTCTGCATGTAATGCACGTGCTTTACGACTGAAATACACAGGCCTAGCAGCAGCATCTAAGATGGTGAGCTAAATGCTGGGGCCCATGGGCCTTGGAGGGCTTACAAATGAGTCTGATACTGAAAGGAGAAGCGTTGGGTCTCCCACCACCTGGTAAGCTTGCTGGGAAGGGCACCTGGCTGGTGCTGGGGGGGGGGGGAGGGCAGAAGGCATCTTGCCCATGGCACCCTCAAACCTGGCACATCTCATGATAATAGACTTTACACTGCAGATGTTATTGCAGCTGACATATCCATGAAAATAACTGCTCACACAAACAGTCTATTCATGTGAGAGCAGAAGGAAGTTGAAGAAGAGCAAGGTCTCTATTCTTCATCTCTGATTAGACTGGTCACACAAGTAGACCACTCATATGAACTGTTCTGACAGCAGGTAAGCCAGCTGCAGCTCCCAGTTGCAGTCCAAGAGGCTTGGATTTCTGAATGAAAGATGTTTTTGTTACGAGCAACCCTGCCTTAAAAGGGGGAGAGGTGTAGACAGCAGAGGGCATTAACACAGTTCTCCAACCCTGGATGATGGCTTGAAGTATCTGTCAGTCTGCAGTCGATGCTACAACTAGAAACTAATGAAAAGCTATACTCTCTGGATGGCACTCACCATGTTTACATAACAGGAAGCGATGTTTAATAGGACTTACTACACTTAGCGTACATTAAGGCTGCAATCCTATCTACATCAAAATGCACATTTGAACATGAACTATGTATTTAGGACACCAGGCATACTAATGTAAGCTCTACTTGAAAATCTTTCCCCCATTTTTGAGGGTGCCCAGCAGTTGTTTTCTAAGCATCTGTATATGAGCAGACACATACTTTGAAAATCTTGGTCTCAGCAATATAGCAACTTGACATTAAGTAAAGCTACAATTGAGATCTAGCAACCTTATATTCTGATGGAAGCACTCTGGTTTATTTCACTTCTGCTATGCTAATGTTATAATTATTCAACAATCCTAAGTTTTTTCTGCTGATCTCAACTGTTTGTTTTGCTTAAATCTTCTGATATGCATCAGTAATACCTAGAGTTAAACTATGATACCAAAACATCACAAGCAAGATTTTTACATCTCTGTTTATTTGCATGTAATTTTGTAGCTTCTAATCACGTTACATATTTATTGCTTTTCTTGCACAAAAATTTGACAATATCCTTTCACTGCATTTAGATGCCCAGACATAGGGCCAGTAAAATCTTCATTATATATTAATAAATCTGTTTAACAAAAGCATATCACTTTTATAGAGCTGTTTATCTCACCTCAAGTTTTAAAGGCTGTAAAACAATGACTGATTCACTGTGGTTTTAAATGTGGGAACAGTAACCTATTTAGCTCTTATTTAACAAACTGGCAATTGAAAAATAGGTAAGGTATTAATTAGAACTATAGCATATATTATTTCTCAGGCAGCATGATGGACTAAATACAACAGAAGCTATATTTGTGAATACCTCAGTGTGCTAGAGAGACTGCAATGAGATTTGTTTGTGTTTTCATAGAAGGGTTTTTTTTTTTCTCCATAGGCCTGGTTTAGGAAACACATCCCTATAACATTGTCCCACATACACCTCTTTGGCAATATCTGTATGTCAGAACTATGCGGGCAGTGTGAAATGAAGCAGTTTCTTCCCAATGAACATTACCTAATCCCCAAGGATAATATGAGTATTGGATGGAACCATACAATTTCTCCTGCCCATTTGTTTCCACAACAGAAGCAATACTGGAGATGCATAGGGCAAAGCTAGCCTTTCTCTAGGGTGATCATCATAGTGAACTTTTAGAAAGGTGCTGTGAATACTGGCAGAAGTACTTTGATGTTTACAAAGTGGGACAAAGATGGTTGATTCAAATAACTATCAAATGGAAATTCCCTTTGCAAACATTTTTCTGATTAATATTTTTGATGGACATGAAGAAAAATGAAATAACTTTGCATCCTATACAAAATTGTCCAAGATATTTCTGCAGCTTTATGAAATTTTATCTTTAACTCCATAATTCAGAATTCATCCCCCATTTTTATGTAGAAGTACTACATTTTATAAAACATAATTTCTGTAATGAAGAATCAATGATTTTACGCTACCATTCCAAATTATTACCCAGCTTGCTTGAAATAATTTTCTATCACTGTTCATTAATGACTAACAAACAGATATTTCGTTGGATGCGTGTGGTACGATTTGTGCTACTGACTATAAAGTGCTTTAATATAAGGAAACTTAACTGAGAGTATAGAAGTTATCAACTGACTTCAAAATATGTTTGAAAATGGTGTCCAATGGAGGCTGGTGGCTCCATTTGTTGCAATATCTAATTTGTTGCAATATCTACAAAAATAATTAGGCACAAACAAGTTCACCATTGCCATACAGCTCCATATTGGTAAATCGCTGAGACACAAGTCTTATTCGCAATGTGTTTGTTTCAAAGAAGATTGTTGGTGCCCTTCCACAAATGGAATCTCTCCAGTCTTAAGATCCCCCAAAACACTTTCTTGCAATAATGTACACAGACTCTAACAAACCTCCCCCGCCCCACCCTAGTGGTTTAACATACAAAAACACAAAAACCTTTATAACTTGGAATCCAGTGTCGAAGCACAGAAGGCTGCCCTTTATGGCAAATAAACATCATTCATTATAATTATTTCTAATACAAAACACAGTTTAATGAGAAAAATGCATTCAACACCAAATTATAAATGGGACTGGAGCAAAAAGTTGAAAACAGAGCATGCACTTTTTGAAACAGACAAGAGTATTCCTGATAAAATACTGGAAATATTACTTTGAGAATGCCAGATGTCCTGAACTCTAATTCTGTAACACTCAGTTGTTCATGCATTTTTCTTTTTTCTGCTTTTATATATGCTTTCTTTGAATAAGCATTGCACAAGTGGAAAACTGTGTAATTAGAAATAAATAATAAGCACAATAAGCACATATCTGATTCTTTCAGTATTAATGTTATGTTCATATAGAAATGCTTCCAAACAATAAGTCCTGGATACCACTAGCATCAAAATATTGTTTGGCCTTGCAGTAATGGATGTAGTTGTAGGCTTGGAGGTCTTCAGTTCTGGAGATCCATATTCTGAAGCACTATGGCCACTCTGGTTGGAATGTACACCTAAAAGAAGGATAACACTATCTTATAGATTGTTCATAATAAGTCTTTGGGATGGAGCAAGCTATAAATCTCAATAAGTAAAATAAGCAACTTACCATTTGAACATGAACTATGCATGTAGGAACCAACATTTACGAAGTGTACCATCAATATGAATTAAATGTAGGGTGCAATTGTGGACTTGGCCATTCTTTCCCGAGGCCCACAAGGTAATTGAAATGATGCATTTCCTTTACCTTTGCCATGTCCTAAAACTAAATCTGGTGAAAGGTTTAAATGCAATTACCACTAGAGGGCTCCAAGTGATTTACAATCACCAATTGTAGACATTTGAGGACATCTAGGTCAATACACAGTACAGTGATAAATGACAAACTCTTACTGCTGCATTTGAGCTCTATTGTGTTCTGAATTAAAGCTGGCCTGGGTCTGTGATGTAATTTTACACAGGTAAATACAAGGTATGACACAGCATGGCAGTTGAGAATCTACAGGTCCATAGTGGTGAAATGCGTTTTAGCGCATCAGGTTTTGAAGAGAAAAATGCATTCATTTGCCTTTGCAAATTGTGATTAAGTTCTTTCACTTACACTTTCACGCACAGACTTTTAATCTCATTGAACTCCACATTTCGTTTTGTTCTTCAAAAGTATTTTTCTTAACAAGGGGAAAAGAAATCTGCAACAGCATATTCTACACATTGCTCCTTCCAAGCACAGATTAAGGTCACAATTCAAAACATGACAGATATGTTCTGTTTACCAATTACCTTGATATGTGATAGTTTACAGACTGCTGAATGCAATTGATCACATAAACTGAACTCAATAACAATGCAATTAGAAAAGAGTCAGCAGATGAGTGAAGACTGCAGGCTCCCTTTTTGACAACACCAGTGTTTTAAGACTCTCCTCCTCCCTCCTGGCATTCCTAATATAATGTTATTTTCAGCCATGTTATCTGCAAGCGAGAGCCTGACTGACGGCATGAAAAGCTTTTATAGTCGGCAACCGGAATGAAAGGTGTAAAGCAAACAGCTTTAGGAGAAAAGGAAAAGAACAGCTGATCTTCATCGAACCAGACTGTAGCATGTCCAATACATCTCGGCTCTCGCCAGCGAACAGAGTGTTTTTCCCCTAAGGTTTCTGTGATAAATAACTCCTACAAATCTGCTCAGTAGGGAAGGAAATACAACATAGACTTGGGTTAGTGTCATGTGCTTCCAAATTTATGAGTAAAGAAAAAAAAAGATAGTTGTGCATGTGTGTGTGGTGGTGGTGGTGGTGGGTTGTACTTATTTATTACTGCAGACATAAGCGCAAAAGGATTTATTTCCAAGTCTTTTTAGTGAAACAAGTCACACAGATCTAAGCAGTTGGCAGATGGGAACAAAGAAATTAGTACAATGTAGAAAACCTGCTGTATTCAAACAATCTCTCCAGGCACGACAAATATGAAAGAGTTCTATTGATGGGAACTAGGTGGCCACTAAAGTGATGCTTTAAAGCAGGGCTGGGAAACTCTGGTCCCCCGTTGGTTGCTGAACTGCAACTCCCATCAGCTTGAGCCAGCATGGCCAATCGGCAGGGATAATATGAGTTTTAGCCAACATCTAGAAGGACACAGGTTCCCCAACCCTACTCTAAAGGAAAAAATGTGCCACCATGCATATAACTTGGTTACCAAAGCAATCTGTATTTGCATAATTGTGATACAACTACCTAATATAGGGGTGAGTACATGTATTAAACAGGCCTATACTATATACACTTCTCTATTATACTCTCTCTCTCTCATTGCACATATAATCCTTTTTTAAAAAACAACAACAACCTGATATAAATTTTATCAGACTTGTTAAAGTCAGTGCAAATGCTGTTTCTGTCCCTAAAAGACTAAACAAAGACTCAGACTTTAAAAGACGAAACCCTCTGCCCAAGTCAAGCATTATAATATGATACAATGGACTCATGTATTATATTTATTATTATGGCAAATTATGAATACCTAAGACAATGCCAGCATAGAAATTTACTTCCATCATATGGAGAACACTGTTCCAAAGGGCAAAGGGCAAAGTACATATGAATTAAATGTACCTTCGCATTAAAAAAAAAAATGCAAATAGCATCAGCTCTTGTAGCTGATCATTACCAGGATCACATCAGGTCAGGAGTGGAAGAATTTCACTCTTTTGTCCCCTGCAGAGGTCCTGAGAAAATAGTTCCTTTGACGCTACAATTTGCATTGGAAAGAAATCCCCAACTGGCACTAAATCGCAAATAGCAGCTTTGGAGGAACAATTTTTATCAGGATTGCAGCAGTGATTAAAAGGTTAAATTCCCTGTTCCCACTGCTGGGATTCTGATAATTGTCAATCATCTCTTCCTAAGCTGATGCTATTTGCATTTTAAAAACAACACTGCATTAAATGCAAAGACACATTTAATATCACATGAAGCTTGGCCCTCAGAAGTATTAAGGACGGATCAATGGTAAAGGGTAAGAATTAAGCCACATTTTAAAATCTTGCTTAGTGAAAAGTGTTTTAAATAAGTGCAATTGCTATATTCATTTGAAGAAGTAACTTCTATAGAAAAAGGACAGTGGTACTGTCTACAGTGTGCCTGTTATAAAAGGCTGTCAATGGAAAGGGGCAACTGATGTCAAGTATCACATCTTTAACTGCCTTTTTAACTGTTGCTGTTGTCTGTACCATCTGTCGTTACAAAATGTGATTAACTGCCATGTGTCACTTTCCATTTACTTATCTAATATGATCTCCTCTATCAATCACATTGATATCTGTTCGCATTTCATTCACATGCACCATACCAGTAGAACTGAAAGCTTACATAATAATCCTCTTTGAACTTGCATTACTTCTAGTCATTGGCCTGATTCATACATGGCTCATACCTTGAAGGAGGAAGAATCGCACAAAACTGGACACAAACCCTACACAAACCAGGATTCCACATGGAGCCAATTCAGCCCCCACTCCACCATTACCCAGGGAGGATTGATGGCCCAGTAAAATGAATCCTTATGTAATCCAGAAGAAATCATAATTACTTGAACTCATTTTGGGCTTGCTATACATTCTACAGAGGATACAGAGACACTTGTTCAAACATAAAAGGGTGGCTGAGGAGAAAAGGAGAAACATAAGTAGGGTGGCCGAGGATGATAGGAGTTGCAGTCCAACACTTCTGGAGGGCACAGGTTGGGAAAAGCAGCTATACAGTGTATGCAGTTTGGCAGATTGTGGCAGGACTGTTTTTGTATCTTGTAAGGAGACCACTGCAGACAAACCTTGGATGCAAATAATCAGTTTCTTTATTCACTCTCTACTTTCTGTTTCCTTTCTCTCCACCCCATTGAAGCCCCCTAGGGTCAAAACTCTGAAAAACAAACTGGAAAGGGATTGCAGCTCTAAGGACACAACTATGCCAAAATGTATTTGGCTGTTAATCTTTGTTCAGTCCATTTCCCATTTTAAAACAGTTTATCTTCTAGTTACAAGCCCTGCTGTATGCAAATGTAAATTTAAAAATGAAAGCTTTAAAAGAATCACATTAGAACCCAAAAATCAATATTAAAAAAAATCATTGTCAGAAAAGTAATAGTTTGGATTCAAAGGACTCCTCTCAATGATTTGATACCTTTGCAAATGTTCTATTACAAATCAGGTCTTTGAAGCCCAAATATTGACTCCTTGGAAATACTAGTCTCCAAGGACAAACTCTGTTGTTTCCATTAATGGATTACCAAGCTCAGTTACTTAACATCAGGAAATTCTGCAGAGGAGACTCACTTGCATACCATGGATTAGCTGGCATTCTAAAATCTTTTTCACATAAGAAACTTTTCCTAAGTGGATATCACATTAAGAAAAAAAAAAAATCAATGCATTCACACATGACATGGATGTCTGAAAGAAACGTGCATGCTTTTATCCCCCCCCCCTTTAAAGATGTGTATGCTGCCTTTTCTTATAGGCATTTGATTTCAGTCAAATCAAAAGCCTGTTAGCTAGGTTAGACTTTATGGCTTACCCAACAGCAGTAAGTGATGCCTCATTACTCATGTGAAGTGGCATCACGTGTGCAACTGGGAGCAGGGATGGGTTCTTGGCCTCACTGCTGGCATGGGGCACACTGTCTGGCCCAGTAAAGGCTTTCCCCTGCAGATGATCATCCTAAGATGTAGACATCTGTAGGTGTGGACAAGCAGTATGCTTGGCACTGGAGATGGGGCAAAGAGCACATCTCTGCTCCCCATTACTCATGTGAACCCCCCTCCCATACAGCTAATTTGTGAAGGGGTGCTCAAAAGGGGACTGAAGCTGATTATTGCCTCCATCTTATCAGAATTCCTTTTGCTTGTTTGCCCTCATCCGGGCCATTACCACCAGGCAATAGTTCAGCAAATCCACTGCCTCATCCAATTCAGATGATAAGGAGAAATAGAGCTGGGTATAATCCGCATATTGGTGAAATCCCTTTTCCAGCAGCTTCATGTAGCTATCAAAAACCATGGTGCACTAGATGGAATCCTGCGAGCCCCTATAGCAAAGATGCCACAGATTATACAGTAGTGCCCCAGCACTATCTTCTAAAAATGGCCCTAGAAGCTAGGAGTGGAACCACCACAGCACTATGCCTCCAATTCCTAACTCCCAAGGCTGGTCCAAAAGGATACCATGGCTGAGGTTCCCTGAGAGGTCTAGGAGAATCAATAGGGTCACACTCCCTGCATCTTTCTCCCCAAAGAGGTCTCCATCAGGACAACCAAGGCAGTTTCTAGGCTAACAAGAGATCTAAAAGCAGATTAAAATGGGTGTAGATAATCTGTTTTATCCTAAAGTCCTGGGAGTTGCATGGCTACCACCTCCTAGAACATCTTGACAAAGAATTGGATATTTGCGACTGGCTGAACAACACTTAAAGGATGTAGTGATAGTGGAAAAACATTCTTTCTTCACTATCATCACTGCTACAATGTAGGCTTGATAATGAGCTCTTACCCAAGCTTAGTCTTATTAGCTGAAAATATATTGCCGCCTGCATTTTAGTTATTTTCCAGCCAGCTTCATTGCCCTCAGCTCTCAGGGAGCCAACTGGAGGGGCTACTGTGTCAACTGCCTGAATCATCTCAGTATTCCACAGTGAGACAAGACCAGCCTTCCCCAGCCTGCTGACCTCCAGATGTTTTGGACTTCCCTTCAGCTTCAGTCAGCATGACCAATGGCCAGGAATGCTGGGAGTTGTAGTCCAAAACATCTGGAGGTCACCAGGTTGGGGAAGGCTGGACTAGACATTTGTCAAGACAGCCATGTAAGGGAAAACACATTGACAGCATTCAACAATCTACTAGGTTCTGTTAGACTCTGACTGCAGACCATTGCAGTCAATTAATTACACCATCCACTAGGAAGTGGTCTGACAAAGATAAGCAAATTAGTGACCTTCCCCTCCCCACCAGGCCACAATTATCCTGCCCAGTTGAAAACAACAGATGCAAAGTGTGAGTTGCTGCATCTACCTAATGGAATGCATGTTCCTCTGGGTATTTAATTGTATGTCAAAATAACTACATTTCCCAGCATTTGTTCTGGAAATTATATATTTGAATTTTAACATGACTGAATGTCCACTTTAATTTATGTGTTCCAACCGGAACACACATATTTTGTAGACAAATGTCAAATATTACTGCATAACAGCTGATAAAAAGACAGCTAATTGAGAATATGTCAGACTTCCATTCATGGAGTGTAGAAACAAATAAAATCAATGCTTGCCATAATCCATGGAAAAGATGGCTATATAAAATGGTCAGCATGAGTTTCCATACCTCTCTGAAAAGTGTGTGAATATACCTGGTTCTTTCTCCAAAACCCCCAGAATGGCTTATTTAGCTCAAAAGAGATTGCCCATGCAGGCAGCTTACACATCCAGGGCTGCAGTCTGATATACACTTACATGGGGATCAAGTCCCATTGACCTCATTGGTACTTACTGCTGAGTACACATGTAAAGGTCTGCACTGTAGATTTATTTAGCTTCAGCAGCAGAACTGTATGATGTGACTTCAATACCATTCTCTGGGCCAAAATCTGGTGGCCTGAGCTAGAAATGAATAGCATTCCAGCCATGACCTCCTTCCCCCTTCTCTTCTGTTTTCTAGCATAAAGACCAGCTTTCCTCAGTAGTTGCTGACTTGCCATTATTTATAAGGCCCCTAATATTGGGTTCTTTTGGATCCAAAAGCTCACTTCTTCAGATGAAAGTCCTTCCATCAGAGGAAGGGAGCCTCCTTTCGATCCAGCCCATTCTGCTAGACTCTGCTTAAATTTGAAAAACAAAAAACAAGCCCTTGCCAATAGTTTGCAGTCTAACAGAACTTGATGTTTTCCCTGTAGCTCTTCTCTACATCTTCTCTCATTTGTTAACAGAGTTCTTGGAATGAACATGGTACCCAAAATGAGTACAGGCTCCACAGAAGATCTCAGTGGTGCAGAGAAACTGGAAGCACACAATAAACTATCCACAACACCATCAACCATTTATATAGGTAACAAAAGTGGATGAAAATCAAATTTCTCTTGGATTAAGAAAACAGCAACTAGATAACTTCCATCTAAAGGTCAGTTTGCATAATTTAAAAACAGTTAGCAAACAAGTATCATTTGGTAGTAAGTACTGAAGTAATGATGAGTGACCTTGAAAGGGAAAAGCTAGGAAGGAAGCAAAGCTAGCAAGGGAAATATTATTCAGATTAGTGAAGAGTGGAGAGATTAGGTGTTTGAATAATTAACATGTATCTGGGTTCCAGCTAGCCTTGTTGGATTTTAGAACTGTTAACAGCTTTAAAACCTCTTCCTATATAACAGAATACATATGGTCCTGCATGCCATTATCATAACTACAGTAAGCAACTTCTCGGTGTAATGGACCTTACAACTTCAATTTATCACTCTCATTTTCTCACATGATATTTCATAATACACTCTCTTCCCATTTTTTTTCTTTTCTCTTAGGCAGATTGAAGCCATTTTGTTCAGCAGCACCCTATCTGGATCACACGTATATACACTTGTGAATTTTTTCCCTTTACTTTAATGTGGGCTTGCTGATTTCGCTTTTGTTCTGGTGCATGGAAAGGCCTAATGCTTCAGACAGGTGGGCCTTAGCTAAAGCGCTGAAGGTGCACAGCAGTTATAAAAGTATTTCCAACAGTGTTAGATAAGTTTATGAAGGATTCTGTACTGTTCTTTCATCTGCCAGCGCATCAGGAATGACCTCCAAACAGAGTCAGAATACGCCCACTCACAATATGAATTATATCCACTATAATTTTCTTAGGATGGGGTCTGTTGCAGACACTGCCATATTTGTGATTTGCAAAGGAATCTCCACCTTCAGTGGTCACATCGGCTAGAGACCATGGGAGGCTGGGGACTCCAACGCAACATGCGTCTTGGATCTTCTGCATGCTGTGAATCAGGAGCTGTTTGTTCTCCTGGTAACTTTCTGCCATGCATTTTTTCCTCTGCTGGTGCCACCTGCTATTGTCTAGATTATGTAGGTTGCTCCGGAAGATGGATGTCTGCCTTTGGGGAGGAACTAGAAGCTAGCAATCTCCTCTGCTCCTCTTTTATGATTCACAGAAACACTCTTTTATGGTTCTATGAAAAGGAAAAGCTCTAGGATATACTAGTGATGTAAAATAATTTCAGGATCCCAGATTTTGCCTGTTTTGAGCAATCTCGGAAATTATTCATGCATTTTCCAAAAGAGTTGTGGGACCCTTTTTAGCGGCTGCAGTGCTGCCCGATCTGCCATGTTTTAGAGATAAAGGTTCAAGTGTAGCTTCCAGAGAGCCAGGAATGGAATTCTGCTCATGTGATGAAGGCCCTCAGTGTTGTGGCCCTTTCTCCCATCCTCCGAGCTGCTCCTGCAGGCCAGGGGACTCTCCCTTGCACAAGCGCAAGTGCCTCCTGCTAGCATAAGGGGATCTTGGGATTCTGCTCTGCAAGCTTATCTGTTGATCAGAGGTCCTTCAGATCACAGGCATGGAGCAACATCGTCTGATTTTAGCAGCCCGACCTACAGCCCATGGTGTACAGAAATCTCAACATGCATTTTTATGCATGTATGTATGTATGCATTTTTTACTTATTTATTACATTTATATACCGCTCTTTTCCCTCCTTAAGGAACCCGAGGCGGCGTACATAATCCTCCTCCTCTCCATTTTATCCTCATACCAACAACCCTGTGAGGTCGGCAGGTTGGTCGGAGAATCTGTGACTGGCCCAAAGTCACCCAGTGAGCTTCCATGTCCAAGTGGGGACAAGAACCCAGATCTCCCAACTCCCAGTCTGACACTCTAGCCTCACTGGCTGTACCACACTGGCTCTAATCACATTTGCTTCTGCAAATTCATTTGTGTAATGTATTGTCAGCTGTGATGGGGTTTTTACACTTAAATTGACTCCAGACAATTTAAGAGGGAACAGAATCCTGCTTATATTTATCAAGTGCTACTGTTTTGGTTGGCACCCTTTTGTCTGTAACGTTACCTCCACGTGCTGGTGTCCTCGGGGCTGGCCATCACTTTCACTCAGTGAATTGGGTTGCTGGGGGATATAAAGGAGAAGTGTGACCCACACTCTTGGGTTTAGTAATTAAAATAGTAGTGCAGTCACCATGCCATAGCTTGTAGCTATTTCAAAACTATATTAGTTGCTCAAATACTTGGCTTTTTTCATGCTCTCTTTCACATGCACTTGTCAAGACCCTTCTTCACAGCTGTTTCAGCCTCTGGACATGTTTATTTTCTACTTTGTATCTGCAATACTCATGTCATGTTAATAACATGCTATCAGTAAGACACACAATTATTATCTTAGTTGTGCATTAATATTCAGTGTTAGTGTAATGAAGGGAAAAATGGGAAACCAGTATTTCAGAATTATTGTTTCCCAGTATTCACCTTGCTGCATGACCCAAAACAAGAGTTGTTTTATCACCTTGGCTTCAACTGTGCGTAAAAAGTGGATACTTACCTTACCACAGAATGAGAAATGTAGCAATAGAATTAATATTAAGCATTTCTTCCAGAAATGGTAAAATACTGTCCACAAAACTTATGTGGTTGTAAGTGGTGCAAAGCTTTGGCAACCAAAATGACATGGGTTTGTTTTGTAGAATTCCTGAAAATACTAATAATTGGTGACCCTTTTCTGAATCAAACTGAAGGGAATTTACCATCACTCACCCCAATATACGTATGAAATTAAGCATGTTGTCCTATTCACTTCAATAGGGATGTGTATGCAGAGCTTTCCTTGGCATTGCAATGAACGCATTAGCCTCTGTTCACTTGAATCCCATGGGTTGACTGATTGTACCTAGGCGGATATGAATGTGACTGTAAGTCCATGGTTTGGTTTCTGCTGCATGGCAATTTATGCAGGACAAGCTGCACTAAATACAAGAGGACCAATTCTCATGGCCATGTCAAGGTCAGGCATTGAATGCATCCAGGCTGATCTGAGATTGGGATGAAGGGAAGCAGTTTGTGTGTGACTGCTGCCCTGTGTTCAACTCAAGTCACACTTAACTGCCTTTCCCATCTTCTTTTCATTGTAGTCTGCATAGGTTCAGTAAAACATAGGTTGAACCATGAGCCGGAAATGTTTAAATGCTGCAAATTCAGCAGCCAGTTGGAGCCATATTTCACTAGTACTTAAGAAGTTACACTGGCTCCCTATTCACTATCAAGCCCAATTTGAATGGTTGGTTATCAACTCTAAAGCCCTAAACAGCTTGGGGCAAAAATATCTGAACGAGTGCCTTCCTCTCTTATTAAAATTTTCAGAGGAGGCCCTTCTCTAAGTACCATCAGTGAGAGAAATACACTATGCATTTACAAAGGAGAAGGCCTTCTCTGTAGTGGCACCCCGAGTTTGGAATGCTCTCCCAAAAGAGATATGACAGGCTGACTTTGTTTTCTTTTTGACACCAAATTAAAACATTCCTTTTCATCCAGGGCATTTTAATATCTTCCTTTTTTAATTTGATCATTATGTTTTTATTTGGTTTGCTAGTTGAAAAGCTGATGTTGCTTTTTTGGCCTTTTAATTCATAATTATATGGTTTTTATATTGGATTATTATTTTTTTAATTATACACCGGCCTGGGATCCATAGGAGATGAAGAGTGGTTTATACATTCCATAAATATTTTTTTTAAAAAATGATCTCAACAATCACTTCACTGAAAGCGCATGTCAGTCTGGAATGGATACGGTCAGCCCACATCAATTAATATGCGTGAACCGGTCTTCAGTTTCGTTAATGATTTAACTACTCATTTGAGTCAGTTGCTAAGAAGCAGACAAACCATAAAACCATGAATATCATATGAAGGTCTGATATATAAGTAAATGTATGATAAATAAGTAAAGATCAGTTTGAGTGTACTGGTGGACGATCTCCTGAAAGGAACAATTTACAAAACATTTCTCGTGTGCATGGACCATTGACACGTCTCTTTGGATTGCAGTCCTAAAATATATTGAGTATAACATTTAAATGAGCTAAGGAGACTTGCCTGGAATAAAGTATATCAGGGTATTGGAATATGATTATAAATATAAAATGTACTGTTACAGAAACACCACATCTAAGAAAAAAAATCTTTCTTCATTCCATCGTCGTGTTTTTAAAATAAGTCACCATAAAGAAAAAACAGTTTGGTTTAAACATTGCTATGGAGAATATCCATATCTCTGAGTCCTAAGAGGAAGATATGTCTATCTATAGAACTTCAGAAGATTATCAAACTAGTAAAACCATTATTTCTGTCTAGGAGAGTCCCTGAGTCAGTAATGTAAACGTTAGGATGTTCATGCTTACATGCAAAAGAAACCATGTAAGCATGCAAGTTATTGAGACATGACAACGAAAACAATTCAGAATGAAACCTTATGACAACAAAAAATGCACACTAAAATGATTTCATGCTTAGTTATTTCATAGAATTCCTGTATGCAGTTTAGTAATATTTGAATTTTAAAGTTCAAAAGGTATTTATAAATATTACTGCCTAACTATCACTGTGCCTAAATCATATTACATCCCCTGATGACCTCTGGTTTAATCTTAGATTTTCATGGAAACACTAATCATCATATTTCAGGGGGGTGGGGAGGCAAAATGCACGTTTAATCAAGGATTTAAAATGTTAAACTATCACTGCAGACATACTTTGCAGAAGTGAAGTAGAAAAAATAACAGTACTTACCAAAAGAGAATTAGGTCGATGGTTGTGTGAATATTGCTGAGAGAAGAATTCTGTGTTATGGTCCAGTCTGCTATGTCCTCCATACTCTGGAGCATCAGAATCCAGTGCAATTTTATACTTAAGGCAACAGTTAAGGACTTTGATATCAAATATAATCAGTATAACTTGACAACATTAAATAATGAATGGAACTGAATCAAGCTAACTCCAGAAATGAACTTCCTCTGTAATTTAACACCTAGAGATCCCAACTGTTATTTGCCAAATTTCTGAAAATTACTCTAAGAGAAGAATGCTATCTATTTCCCAAAATACAGGCAAGACAGTGGTAAGAGCAAGGGTATATGCTTGACTATATAAATATTACTTCATGATTGAAGATACGCCATATTAGTCAATTTCAATCTATTTCGAGAACAAGATTTAGCCTGCAATCCTATACCAAATTAGCTGGGAGTAAGCCCCTTTGAAGTCAATGGGGCTTACTTTGAGTAGACATATATAGGATGGTGCTGCTGGTAAATCTCGTATCTTCATCTGAATTATGTATGAAATAAAGTTATAGAATACAGTGAGCATAAGTTTACATAGGCTTGGGTCCAGGTGAAGTTAGTTATGCTTTAGTTCCATTGAAATCAATGGGATTGAGGTCATGACTAACTTGATCAATTGACTTCAATGGGAATAAAGCAGGATTGATTTAGTCTTGATCCAATCCAGACAAATGCTATTATGTACCAAATAAATTGGGAAAAGCTACTTGTAGTGGTTTTTTTCCAACAGATGGATTCACAGAAGATTTTGAAATGTAAAGCTTTCATCTGGCTGCTTTCATCTGGCTGCTTTAAGATACCCTCTTCTCCTATGATACAGCTCCATCTCATTGCATTATTTGTTATTTACTCTCTCTCATAACATTATTAGCTATTCCCTGTGTTAAGTTATTACCAACTTGATCAGAAAAGCTGCAATGTTTTGTGAAAATAGTAAGTGCTGGAATATTAAGCTCTACCGTAGTTTTGGAAATCACTACCTCCTTCAGAAAGTTCTATAAAATGCAACGCAATATTATCAAAATTTAAGGAAGATATTAGCCCTCTTCAGGCAGTCTAAAACTATGTAAAGTAAAAGAACAAGGAGGGGGATAAGTGCGCTAGCCTCACTCTCGCTTCTGCCATTTTCATCACCCTCTACACATGGGGAGAGCTTCCTGTATCCATGGAGATGCTCTCCTTCAGAAAGTTTGTCTTCCACGTACAGAGAGTGACAGAAAGGGCAGGGCTAGCATGCCCCTCCTTCACACTTTTACGAACATTTTGAATGCCTGAATAGGGCTATTTTCTCAGCCTTAGGTCAACCAAGTAATGCAATTTAAAACTAATAGAGGCATTGACCTTGCTTTCAGAAAGTTTTACTGACATAAAAGTTTCTAATGTAGTATGAACAGTAGCTTGTTTGGAACAATGTTCCAGAACCTTAATTTTGAGCTTGGGGAAAAACAAAAAACAAAACTTTCTGATGGAGCCTCCACTAATAGGATTAGAGCAGAATGAAGCCATGCTTGTTCTTTTGATGACTCAGAGTGCTCTAAGGCTTCAGTGTATGTTCAGCCTTTTGATCAAGTCTGAGGATTGTGATGCTAACAGAATTGCTATCCTTTATATATTTTGACAAAACTTTCTCAGCTGAACTGGGCTTTACTGAAGAGTTACAACTGCTTTTATTTATGCATCCAGCTGTCAGGAAAAGAAGTCTTAAATATTGTATAAAAATCCTAAAACCAAAAGTTTGGCTGATTACAAAACATAAATTTATGATATACATAAGATGATTTAAATTTCTACATTTCCAATATTAATCCTGCTGAGATTTTGTTGGTGAAAGAGGGAAGGGCATGGAAACTGCCATTTATGGATAAGAATGAAAGACTGAAATTGATCCAGAGCCACTGGCATTGGAGAATATGTTTTCTAAGAAGACACACTAGCAAATCTACAGTATTCACTCACAGACATATTCCCCACTGTTCAACAACCAAAGCCTGCTTCACAATGCAAGCTTCCCTAGGGGATACTGCTGAAATTTATCCACGTCTAACTGGTCCTTCCTCTATTTTCTGTTGAAGTGGAAGCTCCCATCCTTCCATTTGGTGTCCACTGCTGGTGTCACTGTTACAGAGGAGCTTCAGATGTGCTGGCTCTGACATGTATTGTGTACTCTGTACTTAATTGGCATTAACCTGACACCTTGGCTCAAGAATCCATTTTTCTTCCAGAAGAGAGAACTTAAAAAGCCACAGGAACATTGTTAAGGCTCTGAAGTGGCTACAGAGACAATGGCCATAGAATAGAGTTGCTGTTTGTTATTCCACCAACAGTTGACTAAGCCACAAGGTAATCAAAATGTTTTTGGCCAAACAAAAGCCCTGGAAGGGAAAATAGTCCAATCCTGAAGCATCCCAATCCCCCAGACATGTCAACCAGGTCAAGCACTATCTGAACACCCTTGATGACACATTTTGTTTTAAATATTATACTATGCTACCCTGCATAGTCAGCTAGATATAAGTTAATCAAGAGGTAAGGAACCTCCTTGTGCTTTCCATTCAGTTGCTGGAACTAAACTACTGTTCTCTTTGTATTGACCCATCCTGGGTCCAGCTCCTGAGCCACTGAGCTCTTTGTTCCTTTTTTTTCAACAGCCTTGAAGTTTGGGCAGAATGGCAATTCTTTCTGCTTAGGCATCCTTTATGCTGGTGTGTCGCAGTTCTGAGAATAACCTGGGGTCCAATTGACTTTAATAATGTACCTTGTGACTCTTTCCTAGCATGATTCTCTGTTCTACTCCAGTACCAATTTCACATTGCCAGGGCCACAGTTCCTTTTGGGCTTTCTGACTGAACCACTTTATTTGCTGCAATTGCCCAGAGATATCTGCTATCTTGCACACCCAGAGACAGAGAGAGGGAGTTTAACCATCCCTGCGGAGGTGCCCATTGAGTCCCCAAACTGGGTTCTAACCATAGGAACACAGTTTGCCTTGGAAAGCCATGCAAGTAATCTTCAACCTGTGTGTGAGTTGTCAGCTTTAAGTGCTAGGGAAGTCATCAAAAAGTGCACTTACGGTATTGGGAAGCAGGTACCAAAACATTGAGCTGAACATGCAGATTCTGAACTCTATTGGGAATCCTAAGGAGAAGCCCTATTGGTAAGACTCCACATCCAAATCTATTTT
Source organism: Heloderma suspectum (assembly GCF_057233095.1). Lineage (NCBI taxonomy): Eukaryota > Metazoa > Chordata > Lepidosauria > Squamata > Helodermatidae > Heloderma > Heloderma suspectum. The sequence goes on along the minus strand of NC_139460.1, from coordinate 70,033,074 downwards.
TAATCAAATAATGGTGGCTCTGGGGTCCTTAATAACAGCGTAGCCTCTATTTGGTCTCACAATTATCACTACAGAGATTAAATTATCAAGAGTCCAACATTTTACTATATCAAAGCCAGTATTTTGGCTGGGTTTTAAAGAATATTTTAGCATTTAAGAGTGCTTAGGGAGCTGGAGGTTGTTGATTCTTTTTTCAATTGGAACCCAACCCGAGAAACCTGTGGGTAGTCTGTGCCCACAGTATTTCTCTTACTTTTTGCAACCAACCAGGAAGTTAAGTCATTTGGGTTCATCTTCCTGTGAAGTCAGGTATTTTTGCCACTCTTGCTCTATTTTCCCCCACCCCCATCTTCCTACACCTGCCCATTTCCAACTCCGCGGTCCACCATTTCCACCAGCATCTGAGCTTCCTTGGTCACATAACCTCCCAATCCCTTGCTCTGTCATTTCCAGAGCATCACCTTTCTCTCCTTAGTTGGCAAACATGAATTTCCCAATCTTCATCTTTTTCTAGTTAGGCCTTTTGGAACTGGCCCATGTGCTAGGGGATGGGTACACTAATTAAGCAATTTTTTGCTTTTGAAATGAATATGCATGTGCCTGGTTTGAAAGCAAAAATGTGTGAAAAACAAAGTCTATGCTTTTGTACTTTGAAAAAGAGTTAAGCTATTTTAGAAATACCTTTTCCCCAATTCAAGAGCATAGTGCAAAAATCCATTGTGTGTGCACCTTACTTCTGGTTAAAGGCATCTGTAGACCTGCGTTAGTCATTACACATTTTTAAACACAAGTTATGTCTCTGTGTGAACAATGATCACACAGGGTGTGAACTGGGTGGCATCACGCAGTTGCTTCCCCTGGAGCAACTGTCTAGGAGTGAGTTTTGCACCATATACCCATTCTGTATTTCCATGCTGCATAGTCGAAAGTTCCCATCACCCAACATGGGCATATTTAGCCCCCCAACACTCAGTGGCATCACAAACCCAAACTAGTGAGAAACAGAGTAAAACAGCCACACATGCATAGTTATAGGGCCCTCAATTCCTTCTGTAGTTTCCCAACAAGAATTAACAAAAGTATACCACAGAAGTTATGCTCCTTGCTGCTTGACACAATGTCTTACCATCTGAATAAAGATTCTGGTTGGGTCTCTGACTACAAAAAACTATGTCTCCCATCTTTGTTTTTCAGCAATTGCTATATTCATGCTTTGATGCTCTAGTAAACATAGAGATGTTTAGATAATATATTCGCCTTTCACAGCCAAGGGATCAAGATGGGCTCTTTGCACTCTCGTTATCTTTAGTTCTCACCTTGTTAACTATTCTTTTTTGTTGTTGTTGTTCTACTGTACCTCAGACAATATAGTATGTATATATTAAACACAAACTCACACCACTTTTTACTAGGTAATGAAATAGCCTCTTGTCTGTGAATGCTCATATCACAGTAAGCCAGTTAGTCTCCAAAATGCCCTTGTGCTCCTTGTCTCTCTGAAAGAGACAACATACAGTACGTCAATCCAAACTGTACAGCACTCGAGTACACAATACAGAGATTCATATGAACCGAGGCCTCCCCAGGAAGTTCACTTTGATTATACATGAAAAACATTCCCTGATACTGAATCAAACAAGGAAACTCCAGCTCCCGTAGAACTTTATATGTGCATCAGAGCTTCTGTGAGAATCCTGGAGACACTGGACCAGTTACAGGCTACAAAAGACAATACGTATTTCCTACAAAGGCTAATATGAATAAGGTCATAGACACAGTTTTAGGCTAAAGGCAAGTCCTACTAAAAGTTTAAAAATACTGGTTGTAATGCTTTTGATATAACGTTACGCTCCCAAAAGCCCGAATGCCACAAAACCCTCAAATGTGGCACTATTTATTGTATAAATATGCCTAAATGGCTTCTTGCTTTATTGTCATAAACCTCACTGAGACCTATAAAGAACAACTGTAGTTGCTCTCTCTGGTGCCTTTTTAAACTTAACACTAGCAAAAGCATCTATGATGTCATTGTAGTTTATGAATGGGGAGTGATGCCTCCCACTGGCATTTCTTGTTTAGCTTCTGTGATCTACAGTATATGTTACATTTAATAATTTATCATTGTTGCTGAAAGCTCTGACATCTTTAATGGTTGTTTTACATTTATTTACCAGCAAATGAAAATGTTTATAGCTTTGTTAATTTTAAGAAGGAAAAAAATCATTGCATCTCCCTAACCATGGACATGAAAATAATTCTTAGATATAAACTAAACATAGTATCTCCCATCCTGCCCCACTTTACACATTGCTTCATTTGCTGTCACAAATGAGTTTCCTAAGATGGAAGTTCGTTACAAATGGAAGTTTTGTGAAGAAAAAAATAAGGTATTTTTTTGAATAAAATAATTTTTCAAACATTTGAAGAGACCAAAATTGTTACAAAATATGCTATCTGGCCAATTTCATTGGCATTTGGAAGCATCTAAAATAATTTGGTAGTGGAACTGAGCCAATTCTCATATTCTATCTCCCTGGAAAAGCCTCTGCTTAACAGTGTGTTATGTTAGAGCCACCTGATACCAGGACCAGGTGGCACCGAGATGGAAATGCTTCAAGTGATGGGCAGCCATAGAATGCATAGCTCTTGCACAGTGTAGATAGCAAATAAAACTATTGCCACACAGAATTACTTCCAGCAAATTCCAGAATGGGGGGGGGTATATTATGAGAATGGGAAAGACACATAATCTTGGAAATAATTATTTTCTTAATATACACCCAAGTTGCAGTCCGTCCTCCCTCCAATTACCTTCCAGAAGCATGAAGCAGAGGGAGATGGGGAAACAGATAGCAACTTGGGTACATAGGTTGAGATTCAGCCAGAGGCTGACCATTGCTGGTTCTAGTACATATCAAGAACGGCACTGGTGTATTTTTATAGGCAATGATGTTACGCCAGCTTAGTAAGCATGTTACACTGTCTAGCGCAAATATGTATTCGGTTTCCTAAACGATTAAGGGCACAATCCTATGGGATCCACTCTGGTTACATGTAAACCTCCAAACTTTCTCCTCACTTCTGTTCACAAAAGGCAGATCCTGGATCCAACCCACACTATATCGTTTTTAACATATGTAAGAACTGCAATCACCTTTGCTCCCAATATTTAATGTATTTCCTAAATCAATTTATTCATTTTCATTCCAATTATACCTCAGACCTGGGCAAGTTCCTTTTATGAATGTTTCCTCATTAAAACTTGAAATGCGAGCCAAGCACTTCCATTACTTGTATAACACAATTATTTTAATCTCTTGCTCTAGCTCAAGTGTGGCAAGAGATACTAACAGTGACCCACTTGAAAACAAAGCAAAATGTGTTATCCTTACTGTTTGTTACCTCCAAAAGAACGGACCCAATGAACCCTTGTAGAGTGAGCTTAAAACAGGACTTCTGACATTATCTACCATATTACTTACTTAATTACTACGCTTTTATGATGTTTTTTTTAAACAAATTCATGAAGTGAAGCATTCATTTTTTATCTTAGGCAGGCTTAATGACACATGAAGCATCATTAGGTAAATTCAGACCAGACAGAAAGAACAAAATTAGTATTTTATAATCAACGTCTCTCACAGCAGAAATTGTAATTGTTATTTATGAAGATTATGATATGGCATAATTAAGACCTTTTGTTTAGGAAAAGGCTGATGAGAATTTATGCCCAAATCCTGAAATATGCTGCAAGCCCATATTTATCAAGGATACATGAACTATTAGTTTCCATACCTTCTGGTTTCATTTATGTAGACATTCATCAGAGTCTTTAAAAATAAACTGTTCTTGTCTATCATAGATAAAACAATATTCTAGGAAATGTATTTTAATGGCATGCTGAAGTGATTGCAATATACATCCTTTTCTAAGCCAAACTACTTCAAATACACTGAATCATATGGCACAAGGATGTATCCCAACACCTTTAATAAAGTCATGGAAGTATTATGATTCTTTCAGCCATATAGGTATTTAGATACAGGAGAACATTTGTTACCCTGTGAAGCAAGAAAACGGTAGGAATGCAAGATTGTTTTAGTGACAATCGAATGGGATCAGTTCTTCTTTTGGGATCTCCAAACTGATACTCTCACGTTACGCTGAAGTCATTAGAAAGGATGAAGCAACTGTTGTATCAGCTAAAAGAGCAAAAATGAAGAACAATTTTTTGTATTAAACGGGCTACCTTTATAAAAAACCTATATAAGGGGGATGCACAGACTTCAGCACATGCAAAATGCAGCAACCAGCTAACACATCTTTAGGAAATTGTAAGCTAGCTTTTCTCTCATAGAAGTACAATGATTGTTCAGCCTGCACAATATCAAAGCATATTGTGTAAAACAAAAATTAAGTATTGAACTGTGGCACTGTGTGCATGTATGTGTGTGAAAGAGACAATGCATAGCTGCTGTGATTTTTCTTCCCCCGATCTGTTCCCTTTGTTTCCTTCTCTGGAACCTCATCTTGGGTGGCTGAAGGGAGGATGAGGAGAAGACATTTTTTTCCAGCCAGCCTTCATGTAGATATGCATGGAACTGACTAAAGCAACAAATCGAACAGGGAATTGCAATTAATTTTATTACATTTATATCCCACTTTTCTTCCATGAAACTCAAGGTATCTTTACATGGGATTCCCAGGCAGTTTCCTGAGACTGACCAGATCCAAATGTAATCGGTTTCAGCAGTGTTGCTGCATGTGCCTTCAGATTATGCCCAGGGAATAGATAATAGTTCTGGGCTCACATTTGGAGGTTTGTACTAATCAGAACAGAGGGTTGGTTCCTATTAGGAACTCAGTGGATAATGGGCAAGTAAAACAAACCCAACTATCAGCTGCAACAGTATGTACAAGAGCTATTCATGGCTTATCATCTGGTTACATTTTCCATCAGTTCTCATTTGTTAGAGATAATTATCTTCACTTGTCTATTCTCAACTTCTTATTTATAATTGTCAATAAGGTTTTTCCTTAAAATATATAAAGTATGGTTAACAAATCTCTCTCCACCATTAAATCAAAAGAGCATTAGGGTATTTTTTTAAAAAAATCTCACAGCTAATCAAGACTGGTCAATTTATTCCATATTAAGACCGAACATTTTTCAATAGTCTAAACTGTCTATATCCACAAAAGCTCCTAAAACAACTTAAGGTGCAATACTATGCATGTTTAGATCGGGAAAAAAGTCCTACAACTCCCAGTCTTTCCCAGCCAGCATGCTGGCTGGGGAATGCTAGGAGGTGTAGGGCTTTCCCCCTCATCTAAACATGCATAGGATTGTGCCCTTAATGCAATGGTAATATTGAAGTATTGGCACTGAACTGCCTTTACACTAGTGTTAAAGAAAATACAAAGTTGTACTTACCAGGAGCTGTTGCTGCTTGAGGTGTCCTCTAAATAGCTACATATATGGGACTGTGCAAAAAAAAAAAAAAAATTGCCTGAGGTAAACAGAAGGGGCACTCAAACCTTGGATCTTCCAGAAGATTCCAGTGGCTCACCTTATGCATGTGTAATCCCATACCTGGGGATGTTCAGAAGCCAGGACAAACTAGTAAATAACGTACCACATCACTATGAGAAGAACTCGTATTGCTGAAAATCTGTTTCATTCTAGAACCTTTTTTTTTTTTTAAGAAGTGAATTTCAATAGTAGATAAAAAATATTCTCAGCTACTGATATTAACCTTAACACATGAAGTACCTTGATGGAACTTCGCATTTGGCTGATCCTAAATTAAATTCTTTGTCTTCATTTTATATAAAGCTTGAATTCTAATAACTAGGGACAGTTACATAACTGCACTTCAAAGCGGCGAACAAACCAAGCAGCTACAAAGAAACATTTTTGCCTTGGGCAATCACACTCCAGTGACTCAATCAAGTGACCTTATTGGCTCATTAGAAGCTCTAGGTACAGGTTGCAAATGTCAGGGAGCCTTAATTTACATCTTTAAGAAGTGCAGCTACCTAAATTTTAGTGCTAATCTTCTCAAGATCTCAGGCCATATCTAATATTATTTACTTAGCTATCCAGCTGACATACTCCTCCATCCCTGGTATGAATCTGCATTAGTATACCTTTACTATAGGTATTAAACTTTTGATGCTTTGTGTAGCATGCAAAACTAGAAGGCTTGTTAAGTGAACTATTTCCCCCTGAACCTTTACATAACTTAAAAACAAAATCTATCAACATGCATTTCAGGCATGAATAATTGTACTGACATCAGGCACACTGAAGGTCAAAAACATACTTTTTAATAAAATAATATGAGGGAGAGGGGAATACAAATTTCTTATGCATGAACTTTCCAGTCCAGAAAGCATCTCCTAGTATGCATGGAGTGTCAGAGACTTCCTGCAATCTGTGCCCTTCTCCCTGCCTGGATTGGATCCCTTATGTTGTTTGCAAGCTTCCAGTAAGAATACAAAGTGTGAAAGGTAGTGAGGCCAGTTCCACCTAAGCAGGAGAACCACAGGCTACATTGGATTTAGACTTCCTGATGAGAATGGGGCCAAGAAGCTTCACTGATTCAGAAATTGCCTCTCTCTCTCTCTTTTTTAAAGTTGTCCTCTTAACTGATCTTTTTTTAAAAAAAGGATCATGGTCTGCCTATCTCTATTTCCCTTCTCTAGAGGAAGAAGGAATTTGCTTTTCATATTCCTTGAAGCAAGGTATGGTGTCGTCCAGGACATACAAGTGCAGTTCCATTATCTAGTGTGGGGACTCCTTGCAAATATTTCAACATATTATTCTTCTGAATCTTTTGCTTGTGCTCAGGTTCTGCTGACGATTGAAGGCTGATGATGTCATCAGCCAATGGGTTATTCCTAAAAGCATGACCAGTGCAGAGCAGATGGGATTTTCCCAATGTCTGTCCCCCACACCACTCCAGTAGAGAGGGATTGATCTACGCCATAGTCTATGCAGATGCTCCCCTGAATGCACGTTTTATGCAGTTTTGTTGCATTGTAGGGATCACAGAACTATTGCCCCTATAATACAACAATATATGAAATGCTCATGTATGGGAGCACCTACGCCCACTCCACAGGATGGAGCCTGTGAGATATGGAACAGGTGTTCCCTGCCTTAACACGTATTCGCAGGAGAGGCTCTCACAGAGAAAACCAGAACTCTGCTTGCTGTTTTCATGGTAGGGGGTCACAGGCACATACTCTTTTAAGTCTAAAAAGATGCTCATCTCTGGCAATAAGAGAAGTACTGTGGCAAAAACAGCAACAAAGCTCAGACTACACCTAGTTCTTTTCCACACGTGCATCCCCCTTCTCTGGATACTTAGTGGATATGTATTGTGCACTGGTTTCTCCATTAGAACTATTTTTGTCCTCTTTCAATGTAGAAAAAAGCCATCTTGTATTTTTTTGTAAGCAATTATTTGTGTTGAGCATGCCTGATGTATTTTCACTTCATTAAATCCAAATCTGATTTCCACTGAGTCAAAATAAATGTGGAGATCACACAAGAAGCGGCAGCAAATGTGACCACTGGGTGCATCTCTCAAACAAATTTCCCAATAACATTTGCTTGGATAAGAATTCAATTTTGCTTTGACTAAGCTTATGTTCAGTTCACAGGGCCGAGAATGCATGGATGCCCTGGTCAAACTAGCAATGGACCAAATTTATTGTAAACCATTGGGAACTTTAACTTGCAAATAAAAAAAAATGGAAATGGGAGCTGTGGAATTTGCCTATGAAATTGTACACTCTGCAGCAGTCTACTAGAATTCAGTGTGAAAACTAATTCACATTGGATTCTACTGGTATTTATTAATCTCATACATATAAAGGGAAAATAGGATGTATATTAAAGTATAGATAACACTGGAATATTTTGGATATCCTATATGCAATAGGTTAAAAACTGGCTTTCACCTGCAAGCCCTTCTACCAATGCCAGCACATGAAATGGATGTCATGGCATGTTCATGAACATCCTAACTACTGACATGGGAAGGGCCAGTCCAAAGAATGCTAACAGTGCAGCAGTTAAATAAAGTTTGGCTGGGACAAAACCAGAAACAACAACAACCATGATAGGAAGAAACAGAATAGCTGAAGTCTGGCATTTGTGCAGGGATTGTAATAGAACATAAGAGCAGCCATGCTGCATCAGTCAGACAAAGGCCTAGTTTAATAAAGGAACAATAGTGCGCAAAGAACAAGAAGCTTTATAAAAGGATGGGAGAGACCTGAGGAGTGGAGAAAGTATAGATTTGACAAAAGGAGATGTAAGCGTAACAGAGAGGTTTTATGCAATGCACACACACACAAACCTGTATTCATTAAAATCATAGGTTACACACCCACTTTAAGGGAGTTGTGGACAGGCATTATAAACACTTGGTGTTGCCTTTTGCCCACTTTGGAAACACAACTGATATTAACATATAAAGGCAGAGTTAGAAGTCAGCCTATTCCCCAAATGAACCTTTGCCACTGGATGCTATACAATATAAGAGCCAAAACCTAGTAAATACTGGAAGGTTCTAATTTTCAAACTGAACAGCATAATACTATTAAGTACAACAACATTATACAAAAGCTTGATAAAAGAGGATAGAGTACAATGATTTCACAATGAAACAATCCTAAGAAACAATGTGATGTTGGTGTCACCATCATAAGGAAAGGGTTCAAGGCTCTGAAGCTATGCTGCCACCAGAATCTCACCCTCTCCTTGGTTTCTGGATTTGTGGAAGGATGTGGGGGGCAAACTGGCTTCTTCCGCTTTGCCCTAACATGATATATCCCAACTAAAAGGTGGGCTTTTAAGGAACAAATTATGAAAATGAGCTGCCTGAGATTAAGACATTTTCATTACTTAAACAGGGCTCAGGTTAGATGGTTTACCTTGCTCGTGAAGCCCTGGCCTAAAGCTTCAAGAAAACCTAACAGAATGACTCTATGCATGTTTACTCAAAAGAAAGTTCCACTGAGCTTCTCCCAGGAAAGCATGCATAGGATTGCAGCCGAAATATAGCCCTCTTCATGCATTTTCCCAAATGCAAGACGATTAAAATGGGGATGGGGCCGCACATGAGGGTCCCGTCCCCAATGTCCCTGCATGCGATGATTGCGAGTAGAACTCCGGCAACCAAATGCAGATAGAACTCCCCTTTAGATCTTGCCGCAACACAGCAAGGTTGGGGATCTGAGGGGGTGAGGCCAGTGTACAGAGGGACTGAGGGGGGGAGGCAAGCATATACAGGCCTGTCCCCAGTTTTAGCCTTCATATGTTTGTGTGAAGAGGCCTTTTATGTAACTGCATATTCTCATATACACTGTTTTTTCCCCATGCCTCTCTCATTACCACCGTCTCTCTACCCTCTGCCTGTCGTCAAATGTTTAAGCTTCTTTGGACAGGAATCTATAGTTATTTTGCCTATGGAGCAAAGCGAGATCCACACTCATGGTGCTGTATAAATAATACCACAGGAGCTATGTGAACCATACTGAGGTGAGACAATTTCTATAACCAGCAACAATAAACTGTACGTTTATAACCAGCAATAATAAACTGTACTTTAATAAACTGTAAAATAAACCAACAAACAACACTGTACTTCCTTTTTTCATTAAAGTTTGAAGTCAAACTTAAAAAACAAAACGTTGAACACATAAACGTTCAATTATAGGTCCGTTCTGGACATAATAACAGACCAGAGTTTGGTTTATTGAGACAAACCAGGATCATAAGTTTAAACTAACCACAGTTTGTCCTTTCTGGATATAACCATAAACCGCAGTTAACGTTAAACAGGAAGCGGATGTTCCAATATCATCCTTGTGGCTGTGCTAAAGGAGGAAAAGGAAGAACGAGCTTGTGAGCTTGAGGCTTATTCACACAGTGTTACACCCGAAACGGGCCATAGTGATAGACACGAATAGTGAAGAAAAGGATATTTTCCTGGTTTTTCTATACCCACTCGGTAATCCGTGTAGCTTTTAGATGGGTGGAAATTAAATATAAATAGGAGATTTGCCCTCTCAAATGCAATAACTTTGTTTGATTCATGTTGTTCACACACATAGGCCTGTAAAGAGTAAACAAAAAAGTTACATTATATACTTAATAAATGATTTCGCATGTTTACTACCACATGGAATTTAACCAAGACACTGGGGTGGGGAGAGTGGGGTGAAGATGAAATAAGTTAAAATGAAAATGGCACCCTGTCTGTAAGTAACTTCATATAAGAATTCAAATCATAAAACTATGGTTTCAATTTTTAAACTGTTGAATAAGCTATAAAAGAAAAAAAAGGAATAACACATCAGCTACATATTTCACTTTAGCTATTGAAGGGTTGTGTGTCTATGTGTATAGAAACTCTGGGGAATGCTGGGAGTTGTAGGACTTTCTTCTGTCTAAACATGCATAGGATTGCACCCCAAGGCTGCAATCCTCTGCACATTAACCTTTGGGTAAATCCTATTGATTGAGTGGGACTTATGATAAACATGCAGAGGACTGGGTTACACGGGAGCAGGGCGTAGTGAGGAATAAGAGAGCAGGGGGTATGGTTCAAGCACTATTTCCTCTTACAAATGAAAAAACTTTCAACTGCCCTCAGCTGCAGGTTAACAGAGTAGCTTTATACTTGGGTTCAGATCCACTGATGGAGGCAGTGGGGGGAGTGTTGGGGGCCAGAACATACGGAGGCTGGGCGGCAGGCGCTGGAGGAGTGCTAGGGGCAGGCCATGCCAGGTAAGGGGAACAAGGGAGAGATGTGTAATATCTGTCCCCTGCTCCGGGCCTGTCCAGAGCCAAAGGATGGTTGGGGGAGGCGTGACCCCATCTTCTGGCCTTCGTTTGCTGCTCTGCAATGCCAGGTCTGTTACCCAGAAAACCTCCCTCATCCATGACATGATCCTGGATGAGGGTGCAGACCTGGCATGTATTACGGAGACCTGGCTGGCTGAGGCCGGTGCTCCAACCCTTGCAGCCATGTGCCCAGCCGGGTTTTCGTATGCACAGCAGCCGAGGGCTGGGGATCGGGGAGGCGGAGTGGCTGTTATCTACCGAGAGTCCTTGGCCTTCACCAGACCCCCTCTCTGGGAGACCATGGTTGCTGAGTGCATGTACTGGAGGTTGGGCCCAAAGGGCAGTCTGGGGATTCTGCTCGTGTACCGTCCACCCCACTGCACGACTGACTCCCTGGCCGAGGTGCTTGAGGTGGTCTCTGATGTGTGTGTACAGTCCCCTAACTTATTGGTGTTGGGGGACTTCAACGTACATTCGGAGGCCATCCTCAGAGGAGCACCTCGGGACTTCATGGAGACCATGGCCTCCTGGGAGCTGCACCATATTCTAACTGGGCCCACCCATGTAGCCGGTTATGCACTAGACTTTATGTTTGTTTCTGGAGAAGCGGGGAGTGATCTGGAAGTCGGGGGTATATCCACCACCCCCTTGTCATGGTCAGATCACTATCTGGTGACGTTGGACTTCTCGGTTCCACAACCCCTCCGCAGGGGTGGAGGACCCATTAAAATGGTCCGCCCCAGGCGACTTATGGATCCAAATGGATTCCTGAACGTGCCTGGGGATTCTCTGGGGCACGCCAACGGCCACTCGGTCGAGACCCTGGTGGGTGGCTGGAATGCCGCAATCACTGGGGCATTAGATCAAGTGGCTCCGAAATGCCCTCTCCCCCTGAACAGGGCTCAGACTGCACCATGGTTCAATCCGCGGTTACGAGCTCTGAAACAGGAGGTGAGACGGCTAGAGTGCCGGTGGCGGAAGTCTCGCTCCAAAGACGATCAGACACGGGCTAGAGCTGTATCTTCAGCCTATCACGTGGCAGTGAAGGCAGCAAAAAAGGAATATTATGCTGCCTCCATCGCGTCTGCAGAGTGCTGTCCCAGGAGGCTGTTCCAAGTGGTCCGGAGCCTGGTCGGTCCTGTGGCTCCGGAATCACTGGAGCATTCTAAGGACTCCTGTGAGGCCTTGGCAAGGCACTTTGCAGATAAAATTGTTCAGATTAGGTGTGTTACTCTGCACGCTGTGGATACAGTTAGTGAGCAAGAGGCGGCCTGTGGCAAACCGGTTTTGTGGGATCGGTTCCAGCTTCTTCCTCCTGATGAAGTGGACAAGGTGCTTTCATCTGTACGGCCGACCACCTGCTTACTTGATCCTTGCCCATCTTGGCTCATTATGGGCTGCAGAGACAGACTGGGTGAGGGGATCAGGGCGGTGGTGAATGCCTCCCTTGAGGAGGGAGTGATGCCATCAGCCCTCAAGGAGGCAGTGATAAGACCACTCTTAAAGAAGCCCTCCTTGGATCCTCAAGTTCTGAACAACTTTCGCCCAGTCTCAAATCTGCCATTTTTGGGCAAGGTGACTGAGCGGGTGGTGGCGGTGCAGTTGAAGGCACACTTGGAAGAAACTGATTATCTAGACCCATTTCAGTCGGGCTTCAGACTTGGGCATGGGACAGAAACGGCCTTGGTCGCCTTGGTAGATGATATGAGGAGGGCTCTGGATAGGGGTGAATGCTCCTTCCTTGTTCTCCTCGACCACTCAGTGGCTTTTGATACCGTTGACCATGGTATCCTCCTGGACCGCCTGGAGGGGTTGGGAATTGGAGACACCGTATTGCGGTGGTTCCGGTCCTTCCTCTCCGGCAGTTACCAGAGGGTAACACTGGGAGAGGAGGTTTCGGACCTGTGGCCGCTTACTTGTGGGGTGCCACAGGGTTCCATCCTCTCCCCGATGCTATTTAACATCTATGTGAAGCCGCTGGGGGCTATCATCAGGAGGTTTGGGGTGCAGTGTCATCAATATGCGGATGACACGCAGCTCTACCTCTCATTCAAATCTTCACCAAGGTTGGCCGTAGAACCCCTGTCCAAATGTCTGGGGACAGTGAGTGGCTGGATGGGGAGGAATAAGCTGAAGCTGAACCCTGACAAGACTGAGGTACTTTTGGTGGGAGAAAAGAGGAGGCTAGGGGATGTTGACCTGGTGTTGAATGGGGTACAGCTACCCTTGAAAGACCAGGTCCGCAGCCTGGGGGTCATTTTGGACTCCCAGATGTCCATGGAGACTCAGGTGTCAGCTGTGAGCTGGACAGCGCTGTATCAACTCCATCTGATACGGCGGCTGCGCCCCTTCCTTCCCGACCATCTGCTCCCATTGGTAGTACATGCCCTGGTCTCCTCTCGTTTAGACTACTGTAATGCACTCTACGCGGGGTTACCCTTGAAGACGGTTCGGAAGCTGCAGCTGGTACAGAACGCGGCAGCTCGCCTGATTAAAGGCAGCCGCCGGCGAGATCACATCACTCCAGTGCTGAAGGAGTTGCACTGGTTACCAGTTGTTTTCCGGGCCAAATTCAAGGTGTTGGTTTTGACCTTTAAAACCCTATATGCTTCTGGCCCAGCCTATCTTAAGGAGCGCCTCCAGCAGCACCAGACAGGCCACTTAACAAGATCAGCCTTGGATGGCCTTCTCTCTGTCCCATCAGCCAGGACAGCTAGACTGGTGGGGACGAGGGAGAGGGCCTTTTCTGTGGTGGCCCCCACTCTGTGGAACTCCCTCCCTAGGGACCTCTGTCATGCTCCCTCTTTAATGAGCTTCCGTCGTGCATTAAAAACGTGGTTGTTCAGGCAGGCATTTGGGGTGGGTTAGGGTATTTTAGAAAATGTTTTTATTGTAGAATTTTATTGTTTTAAACTGTTTTATTGTATGTTGTACATCGCCCAGAGTGGCTGGGTGACCAGCCAGATGGGCGATTAATAAATTTAATAATAAATAAATAAATAAATAAATAAAGATTAGCTTTACTGGTGATGCTATTTTCTCAGGCTCAGAAATGAGGTATCCAGTCTCCAACTCCTAGACCTAGAATGATCCTTGACTCATAGTCATTAGATTTTTCAGTAAGATAAGCAAATCTTTAGGAACCAATATGCTTTAAGACACATGAATGGTTTGGCTAGCTCTTGAACACACCATTCAGCAAGGGGGGAGGGAGCTCTGTGAGGTAAGTTGATGATCGAGACTTCACTGACCTCTAATGTATCAATCAAGAAAAAATCTCTTAAACTATAAAGTAATTGAACTCACAATAATATTGTGCCTATACTGGCTTTCAAAATCTACAAAATAATCCTGTTTTGACAATGTGCATATTTTGATGGGAATCATAGAATCATACAATAGTAGGGTTGGAAGGGGCCTACAAGGCCATCGAGTCCAACCCCCTGCTCAATGCAGGAATCCAAGTCAGAACAGAAACAGGTTGTCTTCATTGCAAGAGAATGGCAGAATAGAAATTTTTATTATAAATAAGCAATTCGTAGAGGCTGCAGGGCTATTTCTTGTTAGAGAGTAGACAGAATTTATTGTTATATCTCTAAACTAATTATATACTGCTTGATGTAAGTTCTCTAAGTGGTTTACAAAAGAAATATATAAAATACAATATCTGTGAATGTATCTTATTTTCACCTCAACATCAACGATTCTAATGGAATGCCATTGGCTACAGCACAACTGCTTTACATATTAATTACAAATAAAAGTATCAGGGTCTAAGAAAGGAATTTTCCAATGCAAATCTAGCCGCATTAGAAAAGCAACAAATGGTTCTATGGCAGTTCAGACTAATTACTTTCCTATGGAATTAATTTTCACAGACAACTCATTCCATAAAATTCCATGGTCATCCTCGGGTATAACGTTGTCTCCTCTACCAAGTTTATAGTTGCAGAGCTTTCCCCAGAAGCCTCCTGTGGCAGCAGCTGTGTTAATTAAAGGCTGCAATGCTGTCTATTGTCAGTGCAAGTGCTGACACGCTCTGGGACACTTGCATGAAGCAGCCTGCTAGCAGACCAGTGCATGTATACAGTTCTTATACCCTTTAGTAAAAGGTGTTTTTATCTTTTGAAAAGAGCTCAATTTTTCACCCAGTTTTTGCCTATGGAATTTAATAAGGTCGTATTAACAGGATGGGAGGGGGAATAGAACATTTTGGAGCTTGAGTGAACATGGAAAGCCCTTCACACATTGCCCTGGTTCACATGACATGAAGGTGGTTAATAAGCCACGGTGGCTTGTTAACCACACCCATGCATGCTGGTTGTGTGCCAGCCCATTTCCCTAATTACTGTCACTGTTGTTATGCGTGAACACGGCAAAGCTGGGTGGCTTGGGCAGTTAACAAACCATCCAGCAACCCTACAACAGAATGTGCACTTGTGAACCCAGTCAACATGTTAAACCAAAAGGTGTTTTGTTTACTGAATATACGTCTATTTATTTATTATTTATTTCATTTCTATACCGTCCAATCGCCGAAGCTCTCTTCTAGCCTATGCACTCTACCAGTGACCCATAATATGCAAATAGCCAAAGTGTTCCTCATTCAAGTAAATTACTGGTCCATGTGAAGCTTGGAAATGGGATCCAAGAGTAAAATGGCAGGAGTTGTAACACAATCAAACATAACTGGAGTTGGTATTGCATCTATTTGTAGTCTAGTTTTGACGGTAAATAGAATCTTGTTGATCAGGAAGCAAAAATATAACTAATTATCAAAAAGTAAAAACATTATTCTAAGTAATTTATATCAAACACAGTTGCCAAAATAATCAGAACATTTTTAAAGATATCACTGTATTAGATCTAGACAGCTTTATTTATAAACATATTTTTAAAGAAAAGTCAAACGGAGGGGAAGGAAAAAAAATCCTACTATGGTAAATGGGATACTGCTTCAGAATTTTATCAGCACAAGCCACCACTGACTTGTTCTGAAAATATGTTAAGGGGATAAAACCATACACAAGAGTTATTTTGTCTATTATTGAAATTCTGAAAATTGTCTATTATTGAAATTTGTGACTAATGGATAACACTTTTTACTGTATATACTTTACCGGGGGTGATGCAAGCCAGCCAAATCTTTCTTCCAATTTGTTCATATCTCTGTCAAATGCATTTAGGAATCTATAGCGAAGAAGCTGATCATCAGCTAAATGAAACTGTCTCCTAGCATAATGGTAGCTTTCATTATTGCCTTTTCTGGGAAAATCCAACCATTCTGGATGCCCAAACTCATTACCTATTTAGAAAAAAAGAAAGAAAAAAGCCATGCAATATAATGAGTCTGCAATAGTTAACACCCCTCCAAAATGTATTTAAATGCTTAGTTCAAAAAAAAAAAAGTACTGCAAGTATTTTAATTTAGTATTTTCATTGTATACCTTTTTACATCTTTAGACTATCTATGGCATTTCTATTGGACTGCAAGAATCTGAATTGCTAAATACTTAGCACATGGATAAGTACTTAGCCTTCAGTGGTTATGTTTAAATATCACCAAAATAAAAAAAATAAAAAATGAGCAGGCTGGAAAATATGACAACATTGCTAATAACAAGGAAACGTCAGAAACAAATAACGGAGGAAGCAATCCTATCGCCACTAGACACAGTCAGCTCCAACCTCGGTTCCCAGAAACTGCGCTCCCCTCCTGCTGTTGTAGCCGGCACGGTTCTCTCCACACCAGCTATGTCTCCATGCTCAGAAACAGAGTACAGAGATGGGGAAAAGGGGGCAGTCCCAGGGGTGGGGAGGAGACTGTGGAAGCTGCGTTACACAGGTTCCTATGCACCACACAGCCCCCCCCCCCTCACTCCGATCCCTGGCTAGATCACCTGTCTAGCCAAAAATGCAGGGCAGCCAGAGCATGGATGCAAGGATTGCCTCTGTGCTCCAGATCCCCTGCAGTGGATAGTCGTCAGCCTCCAAGTTCAGAAGTTGATGACTATCTCCATAGGATTGCACTCTAAAAGTCCTTAATTATAGGTCCAACCTAGTTGACAGTAGATCCCGTCTTCTAATAAATCCAATATGGAAGTTATTTCAAGAACCATGAGAAGAGCAGGCAAACATTTCTAACTTTTAGAGGACTCTAATTTGAAAACATTTCCATATAATTTCGTGTGCAATTAAGACAAATCAATTTTATATGTTAAGATTGCTCACCTGCTTCTATTTTCTAAGATATATATATACAGCAGATTAAATATATATATATATACACACATACACACACACACATACATACACACATACATACATGCACAACTTGTGCTCCACCAAGCTAGCCATGTACAGTGTCTCACCAGAGGCTCAGTGAGCTACCTATTCTTCTTGACAGTGCTGACTCCAAGCAGCAGAGCGTCCTGAAAGCAACAGAAGATCCACTGAGGAGGTCAGAGGCTGGACAACATCTACCAGAGGGGTTAATGTTTTCCCATTCAGCATAGTTACAGAGATTGAAAAAGCTGGCCCTCTTGCTGTCTCTTAGCATAATGGATGAACAGCTGCAAGGTGGAAAAATGGCTTGCAGCCCATTTTGTGCATGGAATCTAGGCAAGGGGCCTAGGGCATTCTCCCAAATTGTCCCACCTCCTCTGCTCCTTGCTGATTAAAGGTCCCACCTCCTCTGCCCCTTGCTGATTAAAGGGGCCTATTGATGTTCTCTTCCCCCAAATCTTGAAGCTGGCCTTTCAGACACAATACATGGCTAGTTGCTTGATCACAAGTTACACAGGCTGTAGGATTATGTTCCAGATATCTATATTTTTTACTCCCTCCTTATCCTTAAAAACCCATAAAACATTCCTTATTCTATAGAATTTTGGGAAGGGAATCTTCCCTCACCTTCCTATGTTTATGATTTTTATACTTTTTAAAATAAAGTGCATTGTAACTTGTGTATGTTTTACAACCTTTCTAAAAGTATTTTTCTATAAATGAACTAAGTGTGTGTGTGTTGGAAGGGATGCTATATAGCACCAATATTATGAATTATATTATCATCTGGCCAGCACTATGTGCTTTGTTTTCCTGAATGCAATCAATGGTTTGTCTTCTTGCTCAGACACTGACACTCTTACCACTAGACATTGGATAATTCTCATGGGTTAGACCAATCACATCTACTTCATAAACCTACAGACAAAGTCGACTCTTGAGATGATTGCTAAGTATATAAGTGGAGCCACCATTTGAAGCCTTCCATGTGGTTTTGGTAATTGAGGTTCACATAGGAAAAACACCAAAGTTGCTGAGAGAATTCATGCTTACAAAATGAATTTTCTAGATACTTTTCATACTTGGAACCCAAAGAATATTAACCAGGTAGAATAAATTAATCCATTACAAGGGAAAATAAAAAAATAAGTACACAAGAGTAAATAAAAATAAGGTACAAAGCATGAATAATTTTGAATGTAGTCTACTTTGAATCGCCAAGCAGCTGCTAAATTTTAGGTTGACAAATACACCCATTAAGTTCCAAAATTCAGAATAATAATAATAAAAAAAACCCTAATGTATTTCGGGAGTAAGTGCACCAGAATGATAGGAAAATACTGAAAGTGACCTTTGGCTAATACTGGACTGGAAATATGATGAGAAAACTGTAACAGTACAATACTGAAATTGGAATTGAATCACAAACAAGAATATTCATTATATAAAAATGATGATATTACATTCTGAGAGCCAGTTTCAGAGGGCTAGAGTTGTCAACAGTTTGGTTCTTGCCTTCACAATATATACACACATTAAATCATGTGTGAGATAAGGCTTGGAAAGGCTGAGTGGTGGGAATGACACATCACATGCATTTCGAGATAGGTTAAAAACAAGTTTATCCATGTCAAGATAAAACTAGATTATAGGCATTGTTTCTTTTTCTTTTTAAATGGCTTACAGCATTCCAGATTAACCCAGCATTTCAGCGTCAAAGAGGAAATACAGCTCTCCATGTTTAATCTTTGAAAAGAAGCTGAAGAGATAATAGCTATTCTTTTTCACAAAAACAAACAAACATACAGATTGTCTAGAATAGGATAATGGGAGATGCTGTCGCTTTCTAGTCTACATTCGGAGGTCAAGAGACAACTGCAGATATTATTCCTCTTGAGAGGGGCTGTGCTTTGCATGCTGAAGGTCCTAGGTGTGACCCCTAACATCTCCAGATAGGGCTGGGAAAACACCTGTCTGAAACCCTAGGGAGCAGCTACCAGTCAGTGTCAACAATACTGGGATAGATGGACACATGGTCTGGCTCAGTATAACGCAGCTTCCTATGTTCCTAAGTGGTAGAACACATCTCTGTGTTAGAGCTGGCGAGACCCCTGTCTGAAACCCTGGCAAGATGCTGCCAGTTAGTACAGAGCAGAGGGCTGGGCAGAGTTTAGGCTCGTGGGATTTACATTGTTTTCTACTAGAATCATGAAATCCACCAACCAGTGGCTCAGGAGGGTTGACACAATTGCGGCAAAGGTGCCTCTGAGCAATACTTGGTCCAGGAATGTAATTTTAGTACCAGAACTAATGCGCACACACAAATACTTTCACACATAAATCTACTCCTGTTTCCTCCAAGTGCTCTTGATTTCAGCAGCCTAATTTAGGAGGCGGGGGAGGGGGGAGAGCTTTTTGTTGGTGCTACTGTCAAACCGGTGGGAGATAGAAAGCCTTGCTGATCGATCCATCCATCCATCCATCCATCCATCCATCCATCCATCCATCTATCTATATCATCTATCTATCATATTTATTAGCCACCTTTCAGCGCAGAAGCCTTGCCAAGGCAGCTTACAGCAATGAAATACATGAAACAGGTAAACTATTAAAAGCGATAAAACATAAACACATAAATAAAAACAACAATAAAAGCCAACAATAAATGGCAATAACAGCAAACAACAGCAGTCATACCAAGAGAAGGCCACGGTAAACTAATGTTTTTAAGGCCTTCTTAAAAGCCTGCAACGATGGACCATGGCAGACCTCTGATGGCACCTTGTTACAAAGGTGTGGGGCCACTGCAGACAAGGCCCTCTCCCACCTGACTGCTCTCATGGGTGGGAAAATGAGAAGGGCCTCTCTTTTTGATCTTAGAAGTGCAGGCAGGCTGATATGGGTGAAGGCGGTCCTTCAAGTAACTTGGTCCCGAACTGTTTAAGGTCAAAACCAGCACTCTAAATTAGGATCAGAAACACATCGATAACCAATGCAGCTGGTGCAGTGTATGCCTTATGTGATCAAATCACCTTGTCCTCACCAATATTCAGGCAGCTGCATTCTGCACCAGCTGAAGTTTCTGAACCATTTTCAAAGGCAGCCCTATGTACAGAGCATTGCAATAGTCCAGCCTGGACGTCACTAGTGCATGGATACCTGAGGAAAGGTCCGTCCTCTCCAGATAGGGCTGCAGCTGGCATACAAGCCTAAGCTTCTGGACACTCCTGGACACTGCAGCCATCTGGCTTCGCCAGTTAGCTCAGAGTCCAGGAGGACTCCCAGACTGCACACTTGGGTCTTTTAAGGGGAATACAACTAAGACCAGTTGTAAACCTCCATCCAAAGTAGTTGGTTTCCCAACCCACAATACTGCCATCTTGTCTGGATTAAGTTTCAGCTTGTTCACCCTCATCTATCCCAAAACAACCTCCAGACACTCATTCAAGAGTTCCACAGCCTTCCTGGGACATGCAGAGGGAAACGAGAGGTAAACCTGAGTATCATCTGCATACTGACAACATTTCAGCCCAGTCCTCCTGCTGACTTCCCCCAGCGGTTTCATGTAGATGTTAAAAAGCATGGAGGACAAGAAAGAACCTTGCAGCCAACAGACTAACGGCCAGGGGGTGGAGCAGAAGTCCCCCAGTACCACCTTCTGAGACCGCTCCTCCAGAAAGGACCAGAATCACTTTAAAACTGTGCTTCCCAAGCCCAATCCAGAAGCAATCCAGAAGGATTCCATGGTTGATGGTATTGAAAGCTGCTGAGAGGTCCAGAAGAACCAACAGGGTTGCACTTCCCCCATCCATTCCCTGGTGTAAGTCATCAACCAGGGCAACCGAGGCTGTTTCCATCCCATAACCAGGCCTGGAACCTGAATGGAATAGATCTAGGTAATTAGTTTCATCCAAAATGGCTTGAAGTTGTGAGACCACCACATGCTCCAGCACTGTGCCCAAGAATGGCAAAGTTGACACAGGGCAGTAGTTATCAAAAAACACAGGATCTAAATTTGGTTTCTTCAACAAGGGCCTCACCACAGCTTCTTTCGAAGCTGCGGGGACCTCACCATCCCTTAAGGAGGCATTTATCACCTCAGAGGTCCAGAAATCCATCCCACCTCTGGCAGGTGTCACAAGCCAGGATGAGCAAGGTTCTAAAGGGCAAGTAGTAGGCTTCAGTCCTCCAAGCAGTTTGTCCATGTCCTCAGGTTGCTCAAGCATAAAAGGTATCCAAAACATGAGTAGATGGTGCACCAGCTCCATCCATATCAGACTCTGTCAAAACAATGGCATCCAAGTCAGCATGAATACAAGCAATTTTATCTGCAAAGTGTCTGGCAAATTATTCACAGTGGGCCTTTGAGGGTACAAGTTGTTGTGTTTCAAGGCCTACACCCAAGAGTCCTTTAGTGACATGAATGAGCTCCACTGAACAACACTGAGCAGATGAAATGGTGGCAGAGAAATAGGATTTCTTCGTCCCCATCATGGCCACAGAATAAGATCGCAAATGGATTCTTACCTATGTTCGATCATATTCGTTCTGAATCTTCCGCAACTTGCACTCTAATTGTTGACACAAGTCGTTTCATCACCCTAAGCTCATCAGAATACTAAGGAGCTGACATGGTTCTACGACTAGGCCAAGGACATTTGGGAGCGATCATATCGATAGCCCAGGTTATCTCCTCATTCCAAGTGGTGACTAGGATCTCGGCATGACCGCTGGCTAAGCCTGTAGGAATACCCCCAAGAGGCCTCAGAAATCCATCAGTCTCAGGGGGCGGACCATCAAATTTGGTCTCCCACCCCTGCAGATGTTACAGGTGGCCTGAAGGTCAAAACTGATCAGATAATGATCTGTCCACGCCAAAAGAGTCACTACTGGCTACCCCACCCGCAGATTATTTTCTTCCAATCCAGCACAAAAAAACAGGTCCAAAGTGTGTCCTGACACATGTGTTGGGCAAGATATTATTTGAGACAGGCCCATGGTTGACATGGTGGCCAAGAAGTCCTGAGCCACTCTTGACAAAGTAGCCTCAGCATGAATATTAAAGTCCCCCCAAACCATAAGCTTTGGGGTCCTCAACATCATGCTCGAGACCACCTCAGTCAGCTCAGGCAGGGAGACTGTTGGGCAGCAGGGTGGGCAGTACACCAACAGAATCCCTATCCTGTCTCAGGTGCCCAACACCAGGTACAGACACTCAAAACTGGCTGACTGTTGGATAAGGCATCTAACCAGAGGGATAGAGTCCCTATAGACCAAGGCCACCCCTCCCCTCCCAACCCCTCTAGTCAAGTTTCGTGCTGCACAAGAACCCTGGCGGACATATTTGGGAGAGACTGACTCCTCCTTGTTCATCCAACCAGGTTTCGGTAACACAGGTCAGCATGTTCTTTAGTTATAATGTTCAACATGTTCTTCAGATACTGTAAATCCCCTAGAGATCTACCAGTAGATTATAATCTACCTTTTCTCTGCCCCAGAAGTAGGCAGTCCTGAGATGTACCAATAGTATGACTCAGTATAAGGCAGCTCATGTTTCTTTGACAATCCAACCAATCAGAGAAGAAAGCAAGCACTGCCTGCTGCATTCAAAAACTATTCTTACTCCTTTTCTCACCACATTGGTTGGAGAGAGACAAAGGAGCCTGACTTGCTCTATTGGTCTAGAGGTACTTAATGATTAGGGATGCCATGAAACCCGTACACTCAAGGGGCAAAGAGGGAAAGCACAGCTACCAGACATTCTACATATACACAAAAAATGTCTTTTCTCTAGTACAGGCAAAGTTCAAGATCCAACAAACTGCGGAATTACTTCCGTATGCCCTTTCCTCAAACCACAGCACCTTAGGACCAAAACAAACATTACTATAAATCTGTGTCTAGCAGCTATGCTTTAAAAATATTTTTATTCTACAGTAGGCACAGGGATCAGACAGCTTGCACCTACTTCAGAGTAAAAATGAATAAAAGATGTAGCTGCTAGACAAAGATTTAGCGAGCAATCCTATGGCCCCTAGACAAAGTCTGGCGGGGGGGGAGGAGATATAGGATACTTCAGATTCCTGGATCCAAGGCCAGAGGCAGTACTCCAATATCAGATCCAGGAGTCTGAACTCCCCTCCCCGCTGGCTCAGAGAGAACCACGGTGGCTGCTTCTATGAGCTCGCAAATGTGAACTTGGAGAGGAGGGAAAGGAGGTGGTTCTGTGGGTGGGCAGGGGAGTAGACTGGGACAGCAGGCTTACGAAGAATCCTCCAGTGCCCCAGCCTCCTTCCCTCCCACTCTGCAGAGCCCCAGCCAGATGGGCAAAATGGCCAGTCTAGCAAAAATGCAGGCGAGAGGAGCATGGAAGTGATGCTCTGCGTGAGATGCCTGTCAGCCCCAGAGCCTGGAGGCTGACAGCCATCAGGATAGTATTGTGCATTTAAATTAATGCAGGACAACAGCTTCCTGCCTGCTTGCCACTTCTGCTTTCCATATGCTTTCATAAGCAACCTAGGAACGCCCTGTTCCTGGGTTGTGTGATGCAACATGAGAACACAGAAATCTGGGTTGCTCAGGAACAAACAACGCAGAGCTTCAATCCATGTTTTACTGTTGGCATGCTTGCTCACTGCTGCGCAGCCCAGACTATGGGTTGCTTAACCCATAGATAGTCCTTACATGCAAACTGGGCTGCTGCTTTGACACTTCCCTGAATTTCAAAAGCTGGAGGCAGCACACACACTCACTCTGGCACAGCCCCACCAATTCATGGGTCAAAGAACCCACAAATTGGTATTTCACATGAACCACATCAGCTTGTGGTTAGGCACTGGGAAGGGGATCTGCTGTTGAAAGGGAAAAAAGTGCCCCAAATTTCACTGGGGCTGGGCAGGTCCAGCCTTTAATGTTGTCATCTGAATTCCAACCAAGATTGGTCCTGGTCAAAGGAATGGAAAGGCAAGACAAGATAAGGTTTCAGATATTGCTATAATGTTAAAACAATCGTTATTTAAGCATTTTAGGGAGCAATCCTATGGCCCCTAGTCTGAAGGGCCATAGGATCCTGGGGATTTCCCCCCCTCCCCCAAAGTTGGAGACAGTGCTCTGACCTTGGAAGAGCCAGTTGGAGATTCCCCCCCCCCTTTCCTGCCCTCTCGCAGCCAGCACAGAAAGAGCTGTGCCAGCTGCCCTCTGATGTTGGACAATTGACCTTGAAGAGGGGGAAAAGGGGGTGTTCTGGTGGGTGGGGAGTGGAGGAGTCTGCAGAGCCCAGGATATAAGCTATCCTGAGGCCTCTCCAGCATCCTTCCCTCCTTTTTGAAGTGCTGTCGCTAGATGGCTAAAAAGCCTGTCTAGTGAAATATGCAGAGCAGGAGGACAGGGAGGTGAAGATTGTCTCTGTCTTGCCTCCTGCCCTGCATTGTAAGACAGGAAGCCTCTGAGTTTGGAGGCTTCCGATAATTGAGGGCATAATCGTTAGGGCTGCCCCCTTAATCACATTTCTACAGCTATACTTCAGGCAATGCTCTTCTTAAACAATTAAACAATACAAAACAGTAATAGAAAAATAGCAGTGGAAAATTGCAAGTTTAGACTGAATTGATTAATAGACGTTTTGCTGGCTATTCTGATAAGTAAACGTATAGCCTATCTACTCATTAGACCGAATTGGACATAATGCTAAACTATGGTTTAGCCTAACGTGCATGAGCCTCAGGCTCCTGCACCCCCTCTCCCCTCTCCTCTTCTGGTGTCTCTATGAAAAGATCAAATGGTTTTGCTTCAGTTTTCAGTTAACTGCAGTTATATCAGAACCGTAACTGTGGTTAAACTTAACTGTGATGAATAGAAACAAGCCAAGACTAACCCCAGTTGTTTGTGTTTGGATAAAGATAAACTGAGGTTAGTTAACAGCATTAGTGAACACTCTGGATCTCCTCCTCACGGCTGCACCAGTGGAGAGGGGAGCTAACGAGCCCAAGACTCATTCATATAATGCTAAACCATCGTTTAGCATTCTCTGAGCACGGCATTTGTATTGTCTTGGCTTTCACACTTGGTCACAAGTGAATGTAGATATTAATGAAAAATTAGACATCCTGTTAGAGGAGCAGAGCTGGCTTAAAGCATAATACAGTGTTGCTGTCACCAATTCCTCCTCCTCCCCAAACCCTTCTTCTGCATAGTGGTAGGGATGTCCGTCACTGGGAAATCCATTCCATTCAAGCCCAACAGATTTCTGTAGCATGTCTGTTCCAGTAAGTGGGGGCGGACTGAATCGGATTTGTTTCTTCTGGTTTCTGGGAAATTTTTTAGCATTCCCTCCCCCCTGCCTCTGGGTTCCACCATTTGTGCAAATTGTGACTTGAACAATTTGGGGGGAGGGGTGTGTAAGGTGGTTTAGATGATCCATAATGCTCTCTGACTTTGGTCAGTTGGCTGCTGTTTTCCCTAACAGGCCTCTTGATTTACCAGGATGAGTCAAAGGTCGATAGAACAGCCTCAACACATTCCATACTAACAAGATGGAGTGTCTTATCAAGATGTGTCTGGGAAGTGAAGCTTGTTTGCCTTAAAGCTGCAAGTGTCTGTGCTGGGAAAGTTGTAGATGAATGCTAATTAACGCTTGCTGTTGTCATGCTGCCTCACTGCTAACATGTATGGTATAAAACCCATTTTACCCTGTGGCTCTGGGTTCAGAGAAGCTGCCTGATCCAACCATTGTGTACGCCTGTGTGCTGATTGTACTCAATAAAGTACTCCTTGTAAGTAAACCTGGATCTGATTTATCACTACCTTGGCACCTCTAAATTAAGAGTTCGAAGCTTACTGCAGGGGCAATACAGGGTGACAGGTCAGGAAAGGGGTACCAGATTGCCCACTTAGGAAGCTCCCACTTCATAGTTCTCAAAAGGAGGTGGAGGCTAGATCTGTGTTAAAAGCACTTGCTTGAGACTTGGGAAAGTGTGAACTGGAAGTGGGAGACCCACAAATGTCTGTTCAATACTTCAAACTCTGAGGATCAGCTTGCTAAGTGGGCGATCTGGTCCCCTTTTCCTGACCTGTCACCCCTCCCCCAAAATTGCTCAAATCACAATTTGTACAAATCACAATTTGCACAAATCACAGAACCTGGAGGGACAAATACGCAAATTGCCGACAATTTCCATTAAAAAACAAAATGGAAAACAATGGAATTCGCATATTGGCTCAACCCGCTACTGAATGAGTCAGTGCCAGGAGGTAGGAAAAAAATCCGTCAACCTTCACCCCCCAAACAGAATCCTCCGAAATCCCTACACAGAGGGAGCTCATGCTGTAACATCTGTTGCAGCTACAAGGA
Organism: Heloderma suspectum; assembly: GCF_057233095.1. Classification (NCBI taxonomy): domain Eukaryota; kingdom Metazoa; phylum Chordata; class Lepidosauria; order Squamata; family Helodermatidae; genus Heloderma; species Heloderma suspectum. Next base: position 70,006,576 of record NC_139460.1, on the reverse strand, counting down.
CTAGGTTCAATCCCTAGCCCCTGGGGCTACAACAGCTGTTATGTCATGGACAATCAGGAGGCAAGTGATGTGATAAACCTCTGTCTGAGACCTTGGATAACTGTTGCCAGTCAGAGTAGACAATACTGGGCTGGATACACAAATGGGCTGACCTGATACAAGGTAGTTTCCCATGTCTTATCCATATGATTGCCACTTATAAATGGTGGCATGCATTACAATATGTCCTACATTCTCCTTTCCCTTTTCATTTCTTGCAGAACCAGCAGTTTGAACATGTGGGATACCTGAAGATTTCTGAGTACTAAAGTGCTATTGGGATTTCTTTCCCTGTAATTCATATTCCCCCCTTACTTAAAGGTAAAGGTGCAAGTTATAAATTAAAAAGAAACAGCTGGTACAAGTGATTCAATGTGAAACAATAATACTAATAGGGAGGGGGGCAGAAAAACTCCATTAGCTAAAGATTTTGGTTAGTGGATTGTTTTATTTCACAAAACTGTAATGCATACTGATTCCACCTAGGAATTCATTGAAATATACTACTGTCTATGTGTGCATTTACAAATGTGAATGTGTGAATAAATTTATATACAAACATCAATGAATAAATTGACATATTAAAAACAACAGCAACCCTGATGCACAGTTGTAAAGGAACCTGTGTATTAATGCCCCATTTATTATACTGGCAGTTAACCAGTCATGGATTTAGATGGTATAATATAAATACATTTAAAGCTCTTGCATAAAATTACTCAACAGTCTTTTGTTAGTGCTCAGTGGTAGTCCTTAGGGCTGTTGAAATTGTGTTGATCTTTCTCTTTTTTTAGACAGTTTTGATAGCAGTTCTTTACACCAGGGGTCTCCTAAATAGCAAGGCTAAACTACTGAAACAAAAGGTCAACAGGGTTGTATAGCAGCAGAAGCAATGCTATGTAAAGTTATTTATGCATCAGGGGGAAAAAATTGTTCACCATCATTCAAGAATTAAAGGAAAAGTTTGTGGTGCAGCGGATTGAAGATTTAATAATACCTGCAATGTTTGGAAGAGTGCTGTATAGATATAATCTCTAGTTGGATTTATATTTGGTTTGCTTTTAGATATAATCCCCCCTTTTTTTCTTTTTCTCTCCCCCCTTCCTCTTTTGCTATCCCCCCCCCCCCGAATACTGTATTGTTGGAAACTGAAGATTCTGGTTATGTTGTTGGTATTGTTTATTTCATTTATAAAAATAAAATAAAAATAGATTAAAAAAAGAATTAAAGGAAAAGAAACTACCTGAGAAATTGTAGACGCTGTATTTCAGGCCTGGAACAAGATTAAATTGTCAAACAAAGATTTTATTTTTTAAGAATGAATGTCCCAGCCAGATAGTTCACCAAAATAATAATTAAACACAATTAACATATCCTGGCTGAATCCATTCGTCTTCAGCTAGTAAGTTGTAAGCCACAGCATACGTCATCTCCTGCGTTAAAGTGGATAATACCATGGCACCATCATCATTTCCCATTTGTTGGGGAGAAGAGAAGTTAGATTTGTTTTGTTTTAGCCGAGTCCATAATGTAGATGACAGAGACTGTATGTAGCAAAAGAACACTGGTACTAAATGAATAGGTAGGAAACTGCAGACCATGCTGAAAAAACTTGAAGGAGCTGATCGGATAGCTAATGCTCTGCAGTTCCCTGTTGGTGGCTACTTTCCCATGATCTAAGGTATGTGTGTGTGTCTCTGTGTGTCTATCTATGTGTATAAAGGCACATGCTTCTGATATTTTTCTAGTTCTATGAGGCTTTCATTTAGGGATAACCCTCTTACCCAGGAACATGTCCATGAGCACTCCCAGTAGGGATGTCGAAGAAATAAGCAGCAGATTCAAATGAGTTTGGATTTCTATTAATCCGACTCTCAGATTCTGCAGCAGACTGGCATTTTCGGAGTCATGTGGATTCTGCAGACTTGTGGACCATTCTTTTATTTCCAGGAATTTTACGGAAATTTAGTCATACACAAATACAAAGAAAAGGACCATCAACTAAAAGCCTTTATTCCATAGGTTAAAGTGTGAAAATGCACATTTTGGGGGAATTTGCTCATTAAAAAAACATAACACCATTCCCTTTTGGGGAGATTTGCACTAATTCGCATTACTTAATGTGTGAATCTGCATTAGTTAATGTGGATTACCACATTTGTGCAAGTGTACATTAGAACACATGCGAATTACCCCAAGCAGAACAAAATTCTCCTATAAAAATTCTCCAGTTCCGTCAATGAGTGGAAGACAGAACAAAAGATGGCTGACAATCCATGAAACAGACAGAACAGATTTAACAAAATCTGTACATCCCTAACTCCAAGGGAACAAATAGCTTGAATGTAACCATGAATACTTGTCCCTGTTGACCTGAAAATCATGGAGTTTCAGGAGAACTACTTATTATTTAAATATTTCTAATCCAACCTACAACAAAAGATCTCAGGGTGGGATACAATCAATAAAAGCAATCTGATATAAAAGCATAAAACCACAACAAACCCTGCACAAGCGAGTATAAAATCAGCAATGGTAAGGCAGAACAAGGCTATGGTTACTAAGACTCAAACACTCGGGTGAATAGCCACGTCTTAACTGGGCATTGAAACGAAACCAACAATGGCACCATCTAGGCCTCTGGAGGTGGAGGGGAAGACATTCCATAACCAGGCCACCACAGCTGGGAAGGCCCTTTCTTTTGTCTACACATAATGCACTGCTCCCAAGGGTAGTATATGGAGGTGAGCCCCTCGCTGATCTTAATGCTTGGGCAGATGTGTACAAGGAGAGGTAATTTCTACAACTTTCCTGCCCTAGGAGTTTGACCCAAGGTGGACAAGTTGCTACATACATATTTCTGTAGTGCAGTTAAACTACCAGCATCCCAATCAATTTGGTGAATGATGCACAGACTGAGAGTGGCTCAAATAGTAGGAGCTAGAACTGAATCTACCTGGAGTAGAAGTCAAGGCAATGACACCTATAGTGAACTTAGGAAGACGGAAACAAAAAGATAAGTCCCAATCATTTTAATTTGGAACAGAAACATGCCTCTTCAGGAACATGCTGAAGATCTTTAAATCTAAACGGTTCTCTAGCTGTTTTTCTAGGGTAGAATATGTCTGGCAGAGACTGTATATTTAAAGCAGGATAAGCATGACTCAATTCACAACACCTTTACACTTGATTAGATCCTCTGGAAGTCAGTAGTGCTTATTCCTGAGTTTTTATAAATAATGAGTGTTTATTTATGGAGCTAAAATGCTGAATATATATATAAATGATTACAATTCCAAAATCACATGGTTTTGAATTGTTCTTTGTTATGATAGTCATATAGTCCTTCACACACACACACAACACACACACACAACACACACACACACGAAGTTAGCACCGATCTGAGAGAGCAATTCATCTAGAAATGCCATCAGCATGCCTACATAGCCTGGGGATCCACCAGATACTTAATTATACTACAAAGACGACTGAAATAGGTGTCAAAATTGACAAGCAACAAAGCTATCTGGGAACTTCACAACTTGGTGCAAAAATGTGCAAAACAACCATGTCAAGATATTCTTGCAAACTTCCTCAGACTAGCTGGCTCTAAAAAGAGTCATTAAAATTTGCCATTTTTTAAATTAAAAAACCCGAAAACTTTTGAACATCCCAAGTGACAGATGTCAAGCTTCATGAATACATTAATATTCATGAAGCAACAGACATCTAAAATTATGAACCAGGATAATTTATATCCTTATTCTTACGCTCTTACAAAAAATCCCAACAAACCCCTCAGACATGAAGCGACTATGGAATTCCAGCATTTTATATAGCACAATACTTCACACTTATTTCAAAACTGACAACAAGAACAGAGGCATGCTTTTTGATAAATCGAGTTTACCACTGCTTCAAATGGCTATGATGGCAGAAAATATGTCAAGGAGACGATCCAAGAAGAATATCATGCTTGATACATTGGAAGTATAGTAATTTCCCAAATTGGGAGAATTCACTTCCTGTACGGTCTTTCAAGGAAATTGGTTTATTGCACTATTTTATTTATTTATTTTATTATTAAATTTATTAATCGCCCATCTGGCTGGTCACCCAGCCACTCTGGGCAATGTACAACGTACAATAAAACAGTTTAAAACAATAAAATTCTACAATAAAAACATTTTCTAAAATACCCTAACCCACCCCAAATGCCTGCCTGAACAACCACGTTTTTAATGCACGATGGAAGCTCATTAAAGAGCTAGGAATACATAGACTTCCTGGAGAATTCTATTACTAGGAATACATAGACTTCCTGGAAAATTCTATTACTAGGAATACATAGACTTCCTGGAGAATTCTAACCTCTTTGGAGTAATATGTGAATTGTTGGGAAAATCTTAACTTTCCAGCTCACAATCTGCAACTTGAAGATAATGGATACACATGATTTCCACCTTAGTTAGTGAAATCTGTGTTGCTTTTTGGATCATGGCTCTGCAGGTGTCAAGGTAATGTTTTGGCCAGTGTCCTGGAACCACTAAGAACCAGAGTTACATCCTTTCTCTCCACCACCAGGCCATACCTGCATAATTTAAACACCTTTAAAAGCCATTTCTTTTATTTATCCTGTTTGCTAGAGGGTAACCTCTGTACCAGGAGCACTCATGTGGACTTTCAGATGTAAAACAAAAGGCAGAATCCAATGAGGCATTTACGCCCCTGCGATTCTCTTATGCCCCACCAATTCTCGTCTGCAAGCAGCACCCACCACTCGCAGAACGAAGATTTAGCACTTCAGGGGGCAACTGGAAATGAACAAAAATGCTAGTTTATGGAATGGGGCAGGTCAGCAAAGCTCGCATAAGGGAGCTGGGCTGAATGGTCTCAAAACATGACATTTAGTAGACTAACTTCCCTTCCTTACAATAGAGCAGCACACCAATTTTAAGCCAGTTCCAAAGATAATTCATTTATGATTCCAACCTTATTAATAACTATATGGATAGTACCTTAATAACTAACGCTCGTGGTTAAATATCTCTGAGACTGTGTGACTACTAATCTTTATAAATCAACAAACATATAAAGCCACTGCAATATCCTAATACGTAGTGAAAACATGCTATTCATATGTGATCACTATTCAAACCAAGTTCTACCTGTATATTACAGGTCTTTGGAGGAAAACATTACAGTTAATGTTTGTAATACAAAGCACAACGTATGAGTACGCTTGCCATCCTATGTATACTTTCCTGGGAATAAGCACCACTGAACACAATGGGACTTATTTCTGAGTAAACATGCATAAGCTTATGCTGCACAGCTAGTTAAAAAATTAACCTATTTTTCCACAGGCACATCTTTATGAGACTCTTCACAGTGAGTCTCTCTCATGTGTGTGGTAAGGATGTTGCACATGTGTCATTTTGCTTCCGTGTGTGTAGCCTGCTTCGAGATCCTTCCATGAGTGGAAAATGGTAGAAGATGCGCTATTCTGCCTTCTATGGATTTGAAGGCTGTAATAAATGGTGCCAGAATGGATCTGCAGACACATTTATGTGCACACAGGTGTTGTACAAGAAGGGAAGAAACAAGGACAATGATGTGATGATAGCCACAGTGTCTTTCTGCCCAGAGTGTTAATCCAAATCTTAACAGGGTGAGGCAAGCATATATCTGCATCAATCAATGCCAGTTGGACTAGTAGGACAACTGTCCTTTTGCACACTGGTATATCTGGATTGAGACCCCTAAATAAAGTGAACAGGAACTCTGAAAACCTGCAAACACTGTCAGAAAGCATCAGTCAATAAAACTGCTACACAATAATAGTAACATGTCACTTTAAAATGCCACTGTTTGTCCAGGATGATTAACAGGGTCCGCTGTGTTTTTGTAATTAAAAACCTAAACATCTGCTGGAGACTGCATTTGTGTATAAACAATGTAGTAAAATATATTTTCATTAGTCTCACCAAGAAAAAAAAGTACCACCCAACCTGGTAACATCCTGGAGATGAAGAATACAGAACAGCTTTCCACAACCTGGTGTCCTCCAGATGTGCTTGACTATATGCCCCATCATCCCCAGCCAGCATGGCTATTGGCTGTCAAGCACATCTGGAGGGAACAAGGTTTGGGAAGACTGACAAAGAACAGAGACTATTTCCATCTCATCCATGTGACTGGCAGCGGCTCTGCAAGGTTTCAGGCAGAGGTCTTTCACATCAACGTATCCTTTTAGCTGGGCATGTCAGGAACTGAACGTGGGATCTTCTACAAAGACAGCACACGCTCTACCACTGAACAATGATCTTTCCTCAAAGATCACAGCTTTGACGCATATAAGCAGCACTCCTGGCAAAGCAATCCACACAGAGATGGGCTTCTCCATTTAAGCCAATGGTGAAAATCATTTACTCAGGAACTTTAGCTATAAATTAGAACATGCAGCAGGCCCTGGCCTGGCCTGATGCTATGCCTTTTAGAATGAAAAGGGGGAAATTCTTTTTCTATTTCTGTTATAGAATTCTTCCAAGAGAATTCATTTGAGGAGTACATTTATCTTACTGAGCAAATGAAAATTGCCCAAATGCAGCTCCCTTACCTTTCAGCAGGAGAGGCATTCTTTTTCTAGAACTACATCAATTTCAGCCCTTAGCAAAAAGACATTTAAATTTTTATTGTATTCTTACCTCTCAGCAAAAGAATTTACAAGTCAGACGCTAAATAATTATTCATGGATATTCAAAGTTAGATGACATATGTGTATAGTATAGAGTAGCACAGACAAAAATAAATGCTTACTATTGATACTAAAGGAAGACGTTTGGTCAAATCATCCCTATTGCTTTAGAATGAATATTGTACTATGGAAGGGCTATTAACCACCTGTAAAATGAGACTATGGGAAATGTATAAAGAAATAAATCCATATTTTGAGTGCATCTTAATTTTATCAAATACAAAGTTCAAAACTACTGCAGAGACAGAAAATTGTTTATATGCAATTACACTCCACAGGTATTACTCCATCTAAAAAGACAATAAAAGGAGACTATAATGAGATTTCTAGATATAAATTCAACAAATATATATACATACATACATACATACATACACACACACACACACACCCCCCCCCACAACAAATGACCCATGTTGTATGAGTATCAGATGAAGCTGGCTGGACATCCTACTCTATCCCATTTAATGTGTCATCTTGTCAAAAAATATTTCAGGAATGAAAACTCAAACATGCTGTGAAAATGCATAATATATCTGTTTTCAGGAATTTAAAGGGCTCAGCAATTCATACAAACCACAGCAGAAGTTGAGGTGTATTTTCTTTATCATTTTTTAAAAAGCAACACTTGTGACTTTGAGACAGAGCTGTTCTAAAATGATTGATGCAAAGAGCGATAAAGTAGAAACTAAAGGCCAGTGCAGCTGAAAGTCATTGAGCAAATGCTTGTTTTAGAACAGAGGCCCTTAAACTGTGGTCCATTTCCCGCTGGTGATCTGTGAGCTTTGTTCAGATGCTCTGAAGGAAGTTTCAGAACAGTTGAGAATATCTATACTTTGTCCTGCAGTTGATTAATTTTTTTTTCTGATGACAGAGATCAATATTGTTTTCACCAGAGGCCAAAGGTGTCCCTGGTGAATTTCATAATAAGGCACTGGTTTGAACAATGATGCCGCTGAAAAAAACGGTTATCAGACATGTGTTTTTTCCATATTTGATTATTGACCGGTCCACCAACATCCTCAGCAATTTTCAAGTTATGTTGAAGAAAAATGGTTTGAGAATTGCGGTTTTGGGACATGTGTGGGCCTTTAAAAAAAAAATGCACATTCCTACCTTGTTTGATTCAGCAGTTTTAAGACCGTTTTAATACTTTTTCCATGCTAAAAAGGCCATAGGCTCTGTGCCACAGGACAGCATCTTTTGATAAGACACTTATATATTACCTAAAATTTAAAGGGACAATACAAGCAATCCATCAAATGATTGCCAGAATTAATCAGCTGAAAACCACACAACAAGGTCCATGAACCCAAGGGGGCATTGGAGTTTGCAGCCTATGACAGAATATGTGGGAGTAGATATTTCAGGCAACAAAGAGAAGAAAATGTCACTATACATACACATGCCTTTGGATATGACTGAAGGAACTGTTTGGATCCTAGCCTATAAAAGCTTCCAAAACCAAATTTCAACCCAAAAAACTCATACTATTAACTTCGTCACATTTGTTTTAAAAACAACAACAATGAAACACTGTGTTTTAAGCTGGAAAAAAATGTATCCAGCTGTTTCTTACAAAGCACGGTTTACTTAGGGAGAGCTGAGAGGGAATATAAAACTAAGAAGCCAGTTTGAAGTGGGAAAATAAAAAGGGCAAAAGCAGTAGGGACAAGGGAAAGAGTCAGAGAAGAGCTGAATTGGAAAGTAAACTCATACACTGACAACCAAGGATATTGAGATACTGTATCAACTATTTTACATAAGGACTAATAGAATGTTATCACACTGAGTCTCTGAAGGCAATTTTGGTATAGTGAATACTTTTTGTATGATAAAAATACAAAAAAAAAAGTATTTGTATAATACTTTTATCTTATTTCTTCTATATCTTTGACAAGGAAATACTTTGAAGAAAGAGCATTAGAGTGTTTTGACAAGTCACAAGATGCAGTACTGTTAAGTGACATTAGTCCATTCTCTTTTTCATGTAATCAGGTTCACTTCAGGAAGACTAAAGATAGATTGAGGCCATTTGTCTTCCGAACACCATGTTTGATGGAAGGCTCCGAAAAGCTATTTCCAGTGTCACTAACCAAAGCTTGAGCCAATTTTATACTCTACCCACATATTATGGAACACAGTTCCAAACACATATTTTGGAACACAGCTGTTGTCACAATATTAACTAAACAATTTCAGGCCCATGATTGGCCCTAAAATTTTATGTCAGTGTGTGTATTGGTTAGGGTGTCAGACTAGGACTATAGAGACCCAGGTTCAACTCCCAACTCAGCTATGAAGGTCACGGGATGCCCTTGGGCAGGTCACTTATCTCTCAGTCTGACATACCTCACAGGGACTTGTTTCAAGGACAAAATGAGGAAAGGACAAACCATGTATATGACCTTGAGCTCTTTGGAGTAAAAGTGAGATAGAAATATAAATAAATAGTCCATGTCCCACTTTTCAGCGAAGGTAGCTAAAGTAGCCTACAATTAAAATGCACATTTCCCAGGAGGTACTCCTCAGGTTTTCAGTTTGAACGTGTGAAGGAGCTTGAGATAACACATGGGGCTCTCCCTGCCCACTGGACACCACCATGTGTGCCTATCACCATAGTCTAGCTGACATAGGATCAGCTGAGTTGAAGGTAACCAACCACTAGTTTGCCAGGGTTCCTGTCCCCATGGAGGAAGAGCCCCCCTTAAGGTTCATGTGTTGACGTTGCTGATGCATGCACCATTATGAAAAGAAAGGAGCTATCTCCTCGTGTGCCTACTGGGCCATTCATGTGTATGGAACGCATGGTACCAAATGCCTGAATAAAGATTAGGTGCTACATAAATGTCTCTAGGATGAGTATGCTACAGTCTGGTCAGCACCACCATGAAGGTTGTGCTCTCCTGTAGCTACCCACCTCACCTCCAAAATCAGGGGCATTTGGACCAGGCTTCTGATAACAAATGACAGGCTTGCCTATTAGATACCCTGAATCATGCCTGACAACAACAGGAAGCTAGCAAGGCTCTTTACATACTGGGTGATGTGTTCAAACTGGTAAGCTTCACATAATAACCTGGCTACTGTATTATGAGATTTAAGCTTCAAATGCCATATAGTATGGAAATATTCCCTTAAAAAAATGTTCAAATTACCCTGCCCCTAAAGTGGAAAAGGAAGGTCAAATGTGTGTAATATCAGAGTATTTTGCACGGCTTTTAGACACATTAAACTGATATCCAAATGAAACATGTATTGTGTAAGTGAAGCATACTAGCAACGTATTTTTTATTCATACAATGTAAGCTTACTATAAACAGAAATGTTTACGTATTATGAATGAGCAAAACATGTGTGACTGCTGCTTTCAAAGTGGCTTTGGATGCAATGACCTCATACGGCCAGCCCCAAGCATAGTCCCTTGCCCATTTGGCTAGCAGCACAAGATTATGTCTGAAGGGAGCAGATGAACAATCAAGTTGGACAGACACATTCTTTGCAAATTCCATTTCAGCTGTAACAACCCTGTGCTGACAGCTGAACACAGAAATGATTACATGGAACTTGCAATCTGTAACTCACCCTCAGTTACATGAAAATTCTCTAATTCATAAACAAAGGAATGATTAGAAGAAAAATACTGGATGGAAGGTAAGTGCCTTGAGAATAAACACACACACACTTTTAAAAAAGGTTCCTATTTTAGGACTTCATGGTTGAATCACAACCATCTACTCCATCTCTATGTTTCAGTTATCTTTTGCCTTGAGTTCCCTATTTCTGCTCTTTCCTTATAGAATAGAATAAAACTTTATTACGGTCAAAGACCAGCTCAAAAAAGGCACTACATTGAAATTATCTGCCATATATCCCCAATCAAATTAATAGAGACTTCAACACAGTGTAGTACTAATGTAATGCATATCATCCATATTGGGTGAATGTCATTACTCTCCAGACTTTGTCTTTCATCCAGCTAGGTAAGTCTGAGCTCCCTCAGCATCCTTCTTCGAACACCTATCGCGGCCGCAAAAAATTTGGTGACACTACAGGTAAATGTCGAATTAGCGTCAGACAACAATATGTAGGTATATTGTTGTCCTGTACGTCCCAGAAAGCGATTCATCAGTGGGGAGATGAGTGCGGCACGAGTATCTCTATAAAATATACCCAACAGCAAAACATGCTCTATAGTTCCTATCTGTTCCATGCCACAGGGGCAAAGGTGGTCTGACCAGGGGATCTTTTTGTACCGTCCCTCCAAAACTGCCGAGGGGAGTCCATTTAGACGGGCCAAGGTAAATGACCTTCTATGTTTATATAGTTCCAGTTGTTCAAGATAGGGTGCAGCTATTACGATGTATCTGTAGTCCTCCCTAAGATAGAATTCTGGGGCACTATTGAGGTCGCTTTGTCTCTCAATATCTGCAATGCGCTGCTTGACAGTCTCCACTGCCTGTTCAAAACCCATATTTAATAAGGTCCGCAAGGAATGACCCAAGAAAGCTATTTTCTGTTCAACTGACTGAATCCAATTGGATTTAAAATCATCTTGCAAAATTAGTGGGGCAAAGCCAGTAGGAAAATATGACAGTCTAAGCTTCAATTTTGATCTGGCCAGTCTCTAATCTTATTTTTGCATTGGAGACATCCCTAGGAACACCCAATATTGCCCTCAAAAATTTTGATTATACACGTTCTAATATTTGGGTATTCGGGAAAGGCCCCAATTGAGAGCCGTACAATAATTGCGCTGGTACTTTTGCTCGGTATAATTGGAGGGCTAAAGGGATATAGTAGTCGCCATTTGTTCTCATAAATTGTGCTATTGCTGACAAGCTTCTGTGTGTGTTTAACTCCACATATTTGCTGTGAGCCTTCCTGGAACCGTTTGCTTGAAGGACTACCCCTAAATATTTGAATTGGGAGACCTGCTCAATCTTAAGCTGGTTTATCATCCATGATCTGATTTTTGGTCTTTTTGCAAAAGTCATGATTTTTGTTTTTTGATAATTGATCATCAGATCTTCTTCCTCGTAGTATTCAGTCAACTTCTGCAATGCTCTTGTAAGCCCAATTGGAGTCCTTGAGATACTAGCTGCATCATCTACATATAGTAAAGTAGTTATATGCCTCCCCACAATTTCAGGGGGATGAAAATCGGTATGGTTTAGCTGGTCTACCATTGAATTGATGTAGAAGTTGAACAAAAGTGGGGCGAGAATGCAGCCTTGCTTGACCCCTTTTTGTGTTGGAACAGCCTTTGTAAGGTGGCCGTGAGCACTACATCTGACCTTAAGGGAGGTGTCCCTATATAGAGTCTGAATGAGTAGGAGCAGGAGCCTATCAATGTTAGAGGCCTCTAATTTCTTCCATAGTTTGACCCTCGAGATAGAGTCGAAAGCTGCCTTAAGGTCTATAAAGGCTACATAGGGCGAGGTGACCTTTTTTGAGATGTATTTCTCAATGAGACACTGTAGCACCAAGCATTGATCTATGGTACAGCGACCCTCCCAGAAGCCTGCTTGCTCCTCCGCCAATATCATATCCTGTTCCAGCCAGTCTTTAAGCTTCCTATATAAGTGCCTGGTGTATAATTTACCAATAGTACTTAATAAACTGATGGGCTTGTAATTTGCGGGGTCATCTCTCTTTCCCTTCTTGAATATAGGAACAATAATGGCAGAGCCCCAATCTTCTGGTATCTGCCCAGTCATGTCAATGTAGGAGAATAGCGATGCTAGAGCGATGCCCACCATTCTAAGTTATTTTTGACCACCTCTGGAGGAATCAGATCTTCGTCCGGTGCTTTGCCTGTTTTCATCTGGGCAGCTAGATCATAAATTTCTGAAGCCATGACCGGGGGCCAAGGCGGAGCAACTTCAAGCGCAATATTCCAGGCCACATGGGCAGCGTCAGAATCCTTGTATAATTGATGGAAATGCTTCTCCCAAGCCTTTGGATTAATATAACAGTCTGGCAATGTTGGTCCACAAATTGGCAAGATCTTTATCAACCACCAGAACATGATCCTTAGATTTGGCTGCTTGAATCAGTTTCACAGAGTTCTCCTTCCAAGCCTTTTTTTTCTTTTGTGTCAGTAGCTGTTTGTAGGATTTTTTCTATTCAAGAAGATCTTGAGCCGCCTTCAGGTCAGAACTAAATTTATACTTTTGATAGGCATTCTGTAAGGCTTTTTTTTTTGCTTGAACACATTCCCTATCGAACCAGGGCTTCGAGGATGGATGGTGCCGTTGTTGAGGCACCCTTGCTCTCCGAATGAAGGCTTGTTTCAATTCTCGGGATAACTCCTGATATAATTCCACCGGGCTCATTATTTGGGTGTTAAGTATTAGAGATGTCCTAATGTTCTGCATGTTGTCTGATGCAAGTACAGCCTGTAATTCCAGGTCCATCCTTGGGGACCATTTGACACAACAGTAAGCTTCCCCCTCAGGGAGTATCATAGGCGTATAGCGATTGGCACTTCGTAGATAGGGGTGCAGGGCTTTCCAAGTCAATAAGACCAGGAGATGATCACTGTGAAGTTTTGGGACAACCTCCATGTCCTCCAAAAAGGGAATCAAGTTTGTTGATACAATAAGATAGTCTATTTGACTCGTTCCGGTTCCCGCCAAATACGTAAATTCCACTGGATGGTCTTTCCCTAATGCACCATTAAGAGTGTGCAGGTTGAGCCTTGTAGTCAACTGATGTAGTAACAGCCCAGAATAGTTAGATTCTATATCTTTAGATTGTCGAGTAAATGGAAGGCCATTTATACTAGGTGTAGGGGGATAAGCTTTTTGCTGGGAATATAGAGCATGATCACTTGGACCCATCCTGGCGTTAAAGTCCCCTCCCAAAACTGCGTATGTATTGGAATAGGATTGGAGCAGATCTGCTACGTATGTTTCAAATTCTGCCCAAATTTCCCCAGTCTGTAATTTCTTCTTTTGAGGGGGAAGATAAACATTTATTAGCAACAGATCCCATCAATCAAAATGAGCAAGGACAGCCATTGCATGTTTACAGGATGGCAGCATCCTTGTGCTTACGCACAAAAACGTAGCAATTAAGATTCCTAAACCTCCTTTACATCTTCCGTGTCCTTCCCCAGGGACTGCTCCAATAGAATATGATTGAAAACCATTAAACAGCAAATTCCCCTGGACCCATGTTTCTTGTAGCAGTACAATATCCTTGGAAGAAAGATAGTCTTTTGATTCAGGGTCCTGCAGGATTCCAGCCCAGCCGTTTATGTTCCATGTTGTAAGGCCAATTTTTTTTTTATATGCTGGTTGTTTGCATGTCATTGGGACTCAGGAGTGGTACTTTCCAACTCCTGGGCACCCTTTTTTTCCTTCACTCAGCTCAGTTGTTAATTCTTGAGGCCAGTCCAATTGAGGAGACAGGTGAATCCATCCAATTCTTTCCCAATGGGGAATCAACCTGGGGATATATCACACTTGATTTTAAATGGTGTCCAGTCATCCCTTGAGGGCTCGAGGCACTGACTTGGCGTATTGGAGGGGCCTGGCAGTCTGCTTCTGCGGCATCATCTGGCTCTGTACTAAGCTGAATACTTGTTGAATTCTGTAATCCTTCTATAAGTTTCTCAGTAGAAGTCTGAGGCCTCTGGGTCTGGATCTCATCCAGCATCCTTTCTAGGTCTACTGAAGATATTTCACACATAACATAGGAGTTGTAGTTCTTCCTTTCCATTGCGGGGAGTGGCCTTATTGGGGTCAACTCCCTTGTCCCCATCAGTGCCTCCATCTCTAGTTCCACTTCCCCGTCATCCATTATGGCAGTCTGCGGCATACATAGCTCAGATCGATTTCCAATATCAGCTTTAGCCATTCTGCTATACGATTGTAGGTTTGAAATTGCTATTATTTCTGGGGTCATTGTTACCATAGGCTTTTCCTTGGTCAATAAGGAGTGGAGCAGTCTATTAGCCAGTCCCACATTATCAGCTGGTTTCATATTGGAGTCTAAATGATTATCAGAGGTGCCCAAATTTAGGTCCAGGGAGCTCATAAGGGATAGACTTGTCTGGGTAGAAGAGTCAAGATCTAAAGTATCGCTCTCTCTCTCCAAGGCCAGATCTCCTTCATGTAATCTGATTCTCGTTGGCATTAGTAGCTCATCCAGTTTGTTCCTTAATTTTAAGAGTCTATCCTGCTCGACTGGGTGGTTAGCAGCCAGCTCACGGTAATTATTCTTTAGCAGTTTATCTTTCTTATCATGACTAGACTCCTCCACAGCTGTCCGAATTGTCGATGATAAAGTGGTGCCATAGTTAACCCTTCTAACTCTGGCAAGGGCTCTAACTCTGAGCTCTTTAAAAACTCTCTGACGGGTCATACCATATCCTCTCAGGTACTGTGCCAAGTGGAAAAGTTTCAAAGGCACAGTTGTTGACTTAAAGTCTAGGAATAATCTTTTGCAGTCCATTTGTGATGGCAGAAAGTGGAAGTGTTTTAAATCCAACAGTGGTATAACACAATTCAGTAATTCTGTCAGAGAGGTAAGGATTCTTTTCTTATTTGTCCAAAGCTGTGTATCTTTCTTTGGGAAGCATATGAGGACCTGATTTGTTTGGAGTATTCTTTGTACTCTCCCTTTTGTCTTGTGTTGTACATATTGCGTTCACTCAGGGTTAAAAGGGGGGGGGCGTGTAACAATGGCATCTTCTTCATTCTCACCTCTTTGCTCTAACTTGGATACTGGGTGAGCGTACGTTTGAATTAAGGCTCCTAATTGCCCTTCAATTCTATTTAAACATTATAGAATTCAAATTAGAGTTTCTGCAGATATAAAGCAGATTTCATCCAGCTGTTGAGGAAGGAATTTGGCTGTGTAGGGAAAGCATATTCTGCCTTCTGACTGTTTACTTTCCATCCTAGCGATTTATGCTTTCCTGCATTCTCCTTCAAGGGGTTTTAATGAGTAAGCTGCTTTCTATCTCTTGGCAGACTGAGGTGCTGATAGGGGCTGTGGCCAATGCCACAAGTCTATTCTTAGTACTGTTTTTGATACTCACGGCATACGTAGCCCCATTTGAGGGAAGGAAGCTTTAGATTTTAAGCTGTTTCTTCTTCCTCACCTTTTTCAACTTTTCTTCTCCGGGACTTATAATTTGCCGTCTCTTTCTTAATCTCCTCCTCCCTTTGGCTGTGAATAAATCCTTATTATTTTTCATGTTTGTGGCTTCACTTGTTCTAGTGTAGGTGGGAGCTGCATCTAGTCGATGTTACTCCGTCGCCATCTTCCCCAGCCTCCCCCTTTTTCCTTATATATTTATGTACTTCCCAAGTGGGTCAAAGGGGTTCTTCACATGGAGCTTTTATCCTGCTATTGAGATTGGTTACTCATGGAACTTTGTGGGTCTTTTAGATGATCTAGACCCATTTCAGTCGGGCTTCAGGCCTGGGCATGGGGCAGAAACGGCCTTGGTCGCCTTGGTAGATGATATGAGGAGGGCTCTGGATAGGGATGAATGCTCCTTCCTTGTTCTCCTCGACCTCTCAGCGGCTTTCGATACCGTTGACCACGGTATCCTCCTGGACCGCCTGGAGGGGTTGGGCATTGGGGACACCATATTGCAGTGGTTCCGGTCCTTCCTCTCCGGCAGGTACCAGAGGGTAGCACTGGGAGAGCAGGTTTCGGACCCGTGGCCACTTACTTGTGGGGTGCTACAGGGTTCCATCCTCTCCCCGATGCTATTTAACATCTATGTGAAGCCGCTGGGGGCTATCATCAGGAGGTTTGGGGTGCAGTGTCATCAATATGCGGATGACACGCAGCTCTACCTCTCGTTTAAATCTTCACCAAGGTTGGCCGTAGAATCCCTGTCCAAATGTCTGGAGACGGTGAGTGGCTGGATGGGGAGGAATAGGCTGAAGCTGAACCCTGACAAGACCGAGGTACTTTTGGTGGGAGACAAGAGGAGGCTGGGGGATGTTGACCTGGTGTTGAATGGGGTACGGCTACCCTTGAAAGACCAGGTCTGCAGCCTGGGGGTCATTTTGGACTCCCAGCTGTCCATGGAGGCTCAGGTGTCAGCTGTGAGCCGGACAGCGCTGTATCAACTCCATCTGATACGGCAGCTGCGCCCCTTCCTTCCCAACCATCTGCTCCCATCGGTAGTACATGCCCTGGTCTCCTCTCGTTTAGATTACTGTAATGCGCTCTACGTGGGGTTACCCTTGAAGACGGTTCGGAAACTGCAGCTGGTACAGAACGCGGCGGCTCGCCTGATTAAAGGCAGCTGCCGGCGAGATCACATCACTCCAGTGCTGAAGGAGTTGCACTGGTTACCAGTTGTTTTCCAGGCCAAATTCAAGGTGTTGGTTTTGACCTTTAAAACCCTATATGGTTCTGGCCCAGCCTATCTTAAGGAGCGCCTCCAGCAGCACCAGACAGGCTGCTTAACAAGATCAGCCTTGGATGGCCTTCTCTCTGTCCCATCAGCCAGGACAGCTAGACTGGTGGGGACGAGGGAGAGGGCCTTTTCTGTGGTAGCCCCCACTCTGTGGAACTCCCTCCCTAGGGATCTCCGTCATGCCCCCACTTTAATGAGCTTCCGTCATGCATTAAAAACGTGGTTGTTCAGGGAGGCATTTGGGGTGGGTTAGGGTATTTTAGAAAATGGTTTCATTGTAGAATTTTATTGTTTTAAACTGTTTTTATTGTATGTTGTACATCGCCCAGAGTGGCTGGATGACCAGCCAGATGGGCGATTAATAAATTTAATAATAAATAAAATAAAATAAATGATGTTGTTAATCTCCAGGGTGTCTCCTGCACTAAATGACCTTTATTCCGGTTTTTAAAAGATCAGAGATAATGAGCTATCAAAGTAGTGTTTGAGTTCTGCTTGAGTTCCCTCATGAAAAAGGAAACGAGGAGCTAGACCACATCACCATCTAGTGGCTGTATAATAAAACATATGGAAGACTCAGATAAGAGGGGAAAGGAGCGGGAAAGGGAGGGGGAAGGAAACATGAGTAAAGGGAGTCCATCGTGATCCTGCATTTAAAACAGAAGCAGAAAGCCCCATTTTAAATGGGGGATTTTAGGCTGGTGTAGAGACGCTCAAAATCACTGTATGCCAAAGTGGTTGATGATAATACATCAAGCATTTTATGACTATTCTGCTACAAACATGAAAGGCTTTGGGATGGACTTTCCTATTTTTCATTTCCCATGCAAATATAGTTATTGTTGCATATTAATACACTACTACAAGTCCTTTCTTCATTAAGAAAAACAAAACAGAATATACAAAGACCAATGTATTGCCATATAAATACAGAAATAAAATGAGGGTAGGTGGAAACTGGAACTACAATGATTTAGTTTTCCTCTGATCAGAATCTCTGCTGTAGATAAAATTAGCCTTTTTTGTGAGTTCAAATGACAATATTTCCCCTTGAAGTGGGAGAAAAATTACCGTGAACTTTACTGTATTCATGAAAAGAAACTGCTATAAAAAGTTATAGCAGTAAGCATGGCAACAAGCCCAATCAATCATCATAAAGTTTTGCCAATGCAGCAGATGGCCCATGTATAAAATAAGTGTCCTTCCATTCAATACAGATTCTATTTTAAAAGAACTGGTTGTAGCAATTTTTGTGATTCCCCTCCCCCAAATCCCAGTTTGTCTTCAAAAATCAAAAGCAAAGTATGCACAGATCCACATCTCATCAGCTATTGTGCTACCTTTAAAAACAGAGCACAGTGACCAATGCTGGGAAATCACATTGCTGTAAAAACTAGCCTTCTTTAAAAAGGTACACTCAGCTGGTGAGGAGCAATTCCTAAATGTCAAACAGAATGCAGTTTTGAGGAAGAAGACTAACCAAGTACAAAATTGCTGACTCCTGGTTCGGCTACTGTGACGATAAAGCAAAGCTTGATGTAACTGGACAATGGCATAAAAGCCATTTTTCATTCCTGCTTCAGCCACCCTAAATTAGGCTTTACAATAAAGCCTAATTTTATACTCTGACCACTTTTTCACTAAGCATTTGTTTCATTTTCAAGTCTATTTAGCTGTTTGTTTTGTTGCATCCTGCTGGGTAAATAGGAAAAGGACCAGAACCTTTAGCTTGGACTTCATTCAGCAGCCAGCTAATTCTTTTGTTTATCATTACAATACATGGAAGCTATTCTGTAGAGAAGAATGCCACTTAGCGCTGCACTGCAGCCTATTGAGAATTTCACATAGTTAAGAAGGAAAGCTTAAGGTCCATCAGCATATGAATTTGGTCTGCAGGGTCTATGAGCAGTCAATAACGAGGGCATTTTTTTATGATGGCATCATTATTTATGTATTGACTGATTGATAGTTGTGAATTGTTTACATTAAAATAAATGTCTAAGTGATGCACAAAACAATACAGTATAAAATCATAATTAAATACTGTATATTATTATTATTATTATTATTATACAGAAGACCAAGTTACCTTCCTGGAAAAGGGAATGCTTGTTGGAAAAAGTATGTTTTCAGTAGGCATCAAAAAACCGGAAGGGCTGGCACCTGATTTGAAGTGGTAGGGAGTTCCAGAGAGTGGGAGCTACGATACTAAAGGTCCTATTCTGAGCTACCACAGACCACATGGTATATCCTGATGAGTTCAGCAAACCAACAGGCAGGTCAGGCAATCTCCGAAGTATCCCAGTCCTGAGTTATTTAGAGCTTTGTAAACAAGTAAAAAGGTAAAGGTGTCCCCAACCAGTCGTGTCCGACTCTAGGGTGTGGTGCTCATCTCCATTTCTAAGCCGAAGAGCCAGCACTGTCCGAAGACGCTTCCGTGGTCATGTGGCCGGCATGACTGAACACCGAGGTGCAAGGAACGCTTTTATTTTTCCCGCTGAAGCAGTACCTATTTATCTACTTGCAATTTCTTGCTTTTGAACTGCTAGGTTGGCAGAAGCTGGGACTGAAGATGGGAGCTCACTCCGTCATGCAGCACTCGGGTCTCGAACTGCTGTCCTGCCGACCTTCCGGTCTGCAGTTCAGCGTCTTAACCACTAAGCCACCGCGGCCCCTTGTAAACAAGTACCAAAATCTTAAATCTGATCCGGTAGCATAGGTGTAATGTGCAGACAATAAGTTGCTCCCATTACCAACCTGGCTACCTATCACAACATAGCTGCCTCATCTGCTATGCCTTAGTGGATAGTTTCAAACAAACAATGCTCCAAGCAGCTGATTATGTAAAAGTTCCTTAGGGATTTATAGGTCTTTAAGAATAAAGGGCACAGAAGATACAGAGAATTATAGCACCCCCCCGCCTGAAGTCATTTGTGATGACTTCGGGCAGGATTACTTTTCTTAAAGGCAGCAAAAACCAATTTACTTTTGTGCTTCTTTAGGGAGAATTAGGGTAGCGTGCACATGCACACACACGTATTTTCCCCTATGAAAGAAATGCCATGTTAAGTGGAGATCTTTAGGCTGCAACACTAAGCGTATTTAGTAGGGAGTAAGTCCCATTTAACTCAGGGGAGCATACTTCTAAAATCGTAAGAACATAAGAAAAGCCATGCTGGATTAGAACAGGGATCCATCTCAACCAGCATTCTGTTCATACAACAGCCAATCAGCTGCCTGTGGGAAATTAGTGCCATGGCACAAGTAGGACATGAGTGCTATGGCACCCTCCCAGCTGTGTTCCCCAGCAACTGGTGCACATAGGCATACTGCTTCCGATACTGGAGGAAGCATATAGCCATCATGACTAGTAGTCATTGATATCCTTACCCTCCATGAATTTGTCTAATACCCTTCTAAGCCGCCCCCCCCCCCAATGTGTTGCCATCACTACATCTTGCAGTAGAGAATTCCACAGTTTAAGTATGCACTCTATGAAGAAGTACTTCCTTTTATCAGTCCTGAATCTCCCACAATTCAGCTTCATGGGATGACCCCGGGTTCTAGTATTATGAGGGAGGGAGAAAAACATATCCCTATTCACTTTCTCCACACCATGCATACATTTGTACACCTCTATCATGTATCCCCTTGCTTACATTTTTTTTCTAAGCTAAACAGTTCTAGACACTGTAATCTTTCCTCATAGGGGACTTACTCTAGCAAGTCTAGCATTTTAGTTGCCCTTTTCAGTACTTTTTCCAACTCTACTATATCCTTTTAAGGTGCGATGATCAAAATTGTACAAATATTGCAAGTGTGGTCACACAATAGATTGGTATAAAGACAGTATGATACTGGTAGTTTTATTTTCAGTTCCTTTCCTAATTATGCCTAAATAAAATGCTAAGGATTATGCTGTTAATCTTGTTTCAGTGGTCATAAGCAAGTCACTGATATATAATCTCTCTGTTGTAAACAAGTGATTGATGCATCATTCTTTTCCAAACATAACTATATGAATTTTGGCATGGAGTAAAGAAGGGCATTGCCATTGGACTAAATAATCTGTGATCACTGCTACCTGTTCCAAACTCTTCCTTTATGACTCTCACTGGGAATAGTACTATCTTTGCTTGATTTGGACACATGTACAGTATCTTCTATCCTAGAATCTCAAGAGATTAGTAAGAGCACTCACAATCGAAATGAAAAGTTAGGCATCTGGAAAATACTGCTTCTGAACAAAAAATCTGTGATGGGATCAAAACCTAGGCTGGAAATTTTCCTTGGAAAGTGCTTTGTGCTTGAAATACAGGAAATAAATTGCTTTCCCCCCTTCAGCGTCTATTATGAGCAAAGTCAGTAATGCATACAAAACCATTTTATAAACTTGTTATAAAGACTCACTTCAGAGCCTCAAAAGGAAAATGCTTATACATAATAAAATGTGTTTCATTGCAATCTGCTTTTCCCCCTTATGAGATGCTTTAGAATAGCTGATTTATAAAACATAGCTTTTAAAGTACACTATAATTACATAAACTGATAATATTTTGAATAAATTTATAGCAATCAAGTTAACTACAGTAAGAGTGGTTTTATTACATATTCTAGATTGTTACATATTTAATGGCTCATTGAACAAAGAAACAATCATTGTTTCTTTTTTATTTTCTTAATACAAACAGTAACTTCAAGCAATAAAAAGAGGGAGAAATGCTGAAATAATGAACTATCATCTGTACAGTATTAAGTAACACACAAAATGCACCCCTTTAAGATCCGGATGTCTCTTAAATTGTCCCCAGGCTTAAAACAATCTAATTTTTGTTAGAACTGTTAATAGGAAGCATTAAGAAGTGAGACACAGACAGTGCTGAAGTGACATCCTATGCAAGGAAAATGGAGAAAGACCTTGTCCAATCTAACTTCAGTTCTCTTACCTCCACTTTACCTCTGCCCCCCCCAACACAGATTTTCATTCTACATAGCTGCACTGTTGCTAGAGGGGGGGAGGGGTGTTCTGATGATACTTGGAAATATTTCAGTGCAATTGCTGCCTTCCCTTCTCACTTTCTTCAGGTTCTATCCAGGGTTGGGGTAGCTATTGCATATAAAATTCAAAAGCCTTTGGAACTTGGAATGAGATTCTGCTGTAGCAAAACACTGGTTTCATAATTGGTTACCATTACAGCACCAATTTGTATGGCCTTAAAAAAAAAGCCAGATGTACACCTACCCATTAAAAAGCTTACAGATGCTACAAAGCAGCTGTTGGTTATACTTGGTACCATGTCAAAGTTTACCTATGGGGGCATAAAGTAACCAATTATGAATCCAGTCTTTTGCTATAGCAAGATATCATTGCAAGTTCAAAGAGTAAATATGTCATGTTTAAGCACTATTTAATTTACTGTATGAACAGCAAATTTTACTGTCTCAGTTTCAAGTTTGGCACATGCAGAGATCTCATCAAGCAGATCATGGCTGCCCAGTTTCAGGTTATCTGCTCAAAATGTATCATTTTTTTAAGCAATAAAATTTTGAGGCTTATAAAGGCAGAACAACGGTATGTGGGTTTTTCTTTTTTGCTACTTGCCTTAACTAAAAGGGCACCCCTGTGTCCCTTTAATGCACGGGTAAAAGCTTGGAAGAGCATGACTTTGTACGGCACTGAAAATAAAATTGAGAAGGGACCTTAAAAGATCTCAACTTATAGGTCAGATTCATAAGACTCTGCCGGGGAGAAGTTGCTGTGGTTTACAGAACTTCCATCTTCCTCACCAGGAAAGCACTCTACCTTGGAGTGGGCCTTGAGGGATTGCACCTGCTGTTGGGCCACAGAAATAGATTGGGGAGGCTGCTGCTGTACCGCCCACCATGCTGCCCAGCATCCTTCCTAAACAAACGGGTGGAGGTGGCCCCAAGTCTGGTGTTGGGAGGAACCCAGGACGGTGGTTTGGGGTGACTAGCTTCCATGCTGAGGCTGTCTCTGGAGCTGTGGCTCAGGACTTCATGGACTTCCATGGGGCTGTAAAGAAGGGCATACCCCTGATTTGCTTTTTGCTCCAAGCTGAGATAAGTAATCTGAAAATTGGAGGGGGGGAGGCACAAGTAACCCCATTGTCATGGTCAGGCCATTTCCTGGTGAGATTTGAACTTAGTGTTACTTCCCTTCTGTGCGGGTGGGGGATCCATTCAGATGGTCTGCCCTAGGAGATTGATGGAATCCAATGGATTTCTGAAAGCTCTTGGGGATTTTCCAGTAGAGAAAGCCGAGGCCTTAGTCTCGCTGTGGAACAGTGAGATGCTGAGCGCCATCAAGTTGACTGCATCCGAGTGTCCTTTCGGGTGCTGTGGAGCCCACTCTGCTCCCTGGGATAATAGGGAGCTACAGCCAATGAAACAGGCTGTACATCAGCTAGAGCACAAATGGTGGAAGGCTCAAATTGAAGATGGTCAAGCACACTCCAGAGCACGTAATTGTGCCTACTATGCAGTACCTCTTGGAGAATATTGATTATCAAGACTCATTCCAGTCTGGGTTTCAACTTGGTTACAGGACTGAATCAGCCTTGGTCACCCTGATGTATTACCTTTATCAAAAGAGGAGTGCAACCCTGCTAATTCTGCTCAATTTCTCATTGGCTTTTGATACCATCGATCCCTTCCTATGGAACTCCCTGCCTCTGGAGGTCAGGCAGGCACCAACATTGCATTGGTTTCAGCGCCTCCTGAAAACAGCTCTTTTCCAGGAAGCCTTCCTCGGTTGACCAGCCTTGGTTTTATTGGCACTCAGTTTTTAATGAATAATGTTAATATCATGTTTCATTCTTTTTATCTTTTGTTCATTTTATCTCTTGTTCACCGCTCTGGAATCTGTCGAGATGTGGAGCACTATACAAAAGTTGTAAATAAATAAGGACCAGACTTTCCTTCAAGTAACCTGGCTCCAGACAATTTAGGACTTTAAATGTCAAAGCTGTGCCTTGAATTATGCCTGGAAACAAACTAGAATCCAGTGAAGATCTTTAAGAACTGGAGAATGACGTTCATCATGGAGAGTTCTTTTGTTTTTGTTTTTTTAATAAAACAGTAATTTATACTGTTTTCTGTTGCAGTAACTTTTGCATAGGTCAGATTTCCTTTCTCACAACCTTAGTAGAGAAAAATAAAACATTTAAGGCTGCAATCCGATACACACTTATGTGGGAATAAGCCCCACTGAATTTAATTTTTTTTTTAAAGGTAAAGGTGTCCCCAACCAGTCGTGTCCGACTCTAGGGTGTGGTGCTCATCTCCATTTCTAAGCTGAAGAGCCAGCGCTGTCCGAAGACGCTTCCGTGGTCATGTGGCCAGCATGACTGAACACGAAGTTGCACGGAACGCTGTTACCTTTCTCGCCGAAGCGGTACCTATTTATCTACTTGTAATTTCTTGCTTTCGAACTGCTAGGTTGGCAGAAGCTGGGACTGAAGACGGGAGCTTACTCCGTCACGCAGCACTCGGGTCTCGAACTGCTGTCCTGCCGACCTTCTGGTCTGCAGTTCAGCATCTTAATGGTATTGAAAATAGTGGGAGGAAAGCACACACACAAGGGATTGCATTTAGTTAACAACTTCGGCAGTTTCTCTGTGTTCCCTTCCACAAATAACTTCACTCCTCGGCAAATCCCATCTGCCAAGTGTAGCATTGTCTGAGTAAAGCAGCCATGAACCCTAATTTGGTAAAAAGTTAGCAAGTATGATGTGGCAGATCTGTATTCTAATTAAGTTTATACTACAGAAGGAAGTAAATGGCGAGTTCCCTCAAGTACCTGTATCGGAACTGGTGTTATTTAACATTATTGTGTGATTACAGTACAGTTCTCCCTAAGGTGGTAAACCTTTTCTTGGACCATAGCACTTTCAACTTTAGATGGAAACTCAGATGACCAAGTGCTCCTCCATACAACCCCCCGCTCCAAAAAACCCCATTGCATAGAGAAAGCTAGTATGTCAGGAAGAAGAGTTCTAGCTTTGCTTGTTCTCTGAGATGGAAAATTACTATGTGTTATTATATCAAAATTAGTATAACTTTTTCTGTAAAGGAACATTCCATTATACAACTCTGACCTGCAGTCTGAAATAGGACAATCAAGTCCCAGCTATCAAAGGGCTGGACACGCCCAATTTCTTCTGATCTCGGAAGCTAAGCAGGGTCAGCCCTGGTTAGTACTTGGATTATTTATTTATGCATTGCATTTATATCCCACCTTTTTTCCTCTTGCAAGGAACCCAAGGCGGCTTACATTCTCCTCCTCTTCATTTTATCCTAACAACAACCCTGTGAGGTAGGTTGGGTTGAGAATCTATGACTGGCCCAAAGTCACCCAGTGAGTTTCCATGGCCGAGTGGGGACTAGAGCCTGGATCTCCCGGCTCCCAGTCCAGCACTCTCACCCCTACACCATGCTGGCTCTCATGCTGGATGGGAGACCGCCTGGGAATCAGGCTTCCTGCATTGAGCAGGGGGTTGGACTCGATGGTCTTGTAGGCCCTTTCCAACCCCAGGATTCTATTTCTATTTCTAAATAGGTGCTGGAGTGAATAGCAAGGTTGCAGATGACACAAGACTATTCAGGATGGTGAAATCCTAAGGATTTTTCCAAATTGGATAAATGAGCAGCAAAACAGCAGATTAAACTCAATGGAAAAAAAATGTACGAAGTTGAGTGAAAAATTCCAGACCACATATGCACTGATGAGATTTAACTTGCCTGTAACTACCACAGCCCCAAAGGACTTGGGGTCACAGTGGATAGCTCAATGAAAAAGACAACTCAGTCCGGTGTGCTAGTGAAATAGGCTATCCTGCCATATAGAACTGGAAAAAGACTGAAAGTAAAACAGTGTAATATTGCCATAAATACTCATTTCGAAAAGGATACTGTAGAGCCAGAAAAGAACAACCAAAATGATCTATAGGCTGCAGCAACTGCCCTATGAGGACAGGTTATACTTGTGGCTATTTAACTTAGGAAAAAAGGCAAGTAAAGGTTAGGGAAGAAATGCTAGAGGTGAATAGAATTATGCATCGTGTGGAGAAAATGGATCCGGAAACGTTTTGTTCCCTCTCTTATAATACTAGAACAATGAAGCTAAATGGTGGGCGATTCTTCACACAGCACATAGTCATACTGTAAAATTTGCTACTGCAAGATGTAGTTATGGCCACAAAATTGGATGCCTTTAAATTCATAGAGGATAAAGCTTTCGGTGGTTACCAGTCATAATGGCTATATACTTCCTCCAGTATCAGAGGACTGCCTCTGAATACCAGTTGCTGGGGGACATACGTAGAAGGGTGTTATTTGTGAACTTCCCAGAGGCAACCGGTTGGCATGTAGGAACAGAATGCTAGACTATGCCTTCGGTCTGATGTAGCAGGGCCCTTCTTATGTTATATTCATTATATAAATCTGTGGTACATTGTGAATGGCACATGCATTTGTGATCATACCACCTCAAAATATCAAATAGGTAGAAACAGGCAAAGCACATCTTTCCTACAAGGTAAGGCTGAAGACGGGGGACTTCAGGTTTAAAAAAATAATGTCTAGTTGGGCATGATTTAATTATTGATAGTGTAGAGCAAATGAAGAAACAAATTTCCTCTCTCATTCTCATAGACCTAGAAATCAAAGGTCACCCAATGAACTGATTGGTGATTGGTTCAGGGTACGACAAAGGCATACTTGTTCACAATGAATAATTAACTGATAAGGATTACTTCTAAAGAATCAGAATGTGCAGTCTGTAAGGTCTCGAATAAAGCATAGGTGTGTATAAACAACATTTCTTTTGGTTGCATCTTCCATATTCTGGTAACACCTGTTGTTTTGTTTGTTTCCCCTTCCCCCTCGTTTCTGTCAAATTACTGAGATCAAGTGATTTCTCTTAGCCCGTGTTCACATTCAGCTCTTAAAAACAAGTAAACTAACTGTGGCACAAACTATACAACATGGAAACAATGTTGGTGAGTAAAGGATGCTTATTAGATGTCTGGCTGAGGTTTGGGACAGCTCACAGCCCAGGCTAGACAAATCTGAATTATGGGTAGAAGGTCTTCTGACTTGCAAGGGTGCTGGTCTTCCTTAGTCTTCTTCCTCAGTTACACCTGGATCTGCAGGCCTGGGACACTTTTCACCAGTTTCACCTGATGAGATGGCAGGTGACTAGAAAAACTGGTATTCATTACTTCAGGAACTCAACTCTTTTGTTGTTCAGTCGTTCAGTCGTGCCCAACTCTTCGGAACCCATGGACCATAGCACGCCAGGCCTTCCTGTCCTCCGCTCTCTCCCGGAGTGTGCTCAAGTCCATATTCATTGCATCGGTGATGCTATCCAGCCATCTCATCCTCTGTCGTCCCCTTCTCCTTTTGCCTTCAATCTTTCCCAGCATCAGGGTCTTTTCCAGGGAGTTTTCTCTTCACATTAGGTGGCCAAAATATTTGAGCTTCAGCTTCAGGATCTGTCCTTCCAATGAGCACTCAGGGTTGATTTCCTTTAGGATGGACTGATTTGACCTCCTTGCAGTCCAGGGGACTCGTAAGAGTCTTCTCCAGCACCACAGTTCGAAAGCATCGATTCTTCGGCACTCATCCTTTCTTATAGTCCAGCTCTCACAGCCATACGATACTACTGGGAAAACCATAGCTTTGATTATACGAACCTTTGTCAGCAAGGTGATGTCTCTGCTTCTTACTATGCTGTCTAGGTTTGCCATAGCTTTCCTCCCAAGGAGCAAGCGTCTTTTAATTTCATGGCTACAGTCACCGTCTGCAGTGATCTTGGAGCCCAAGAAAATAAAATCTGTCACTGCTTCCATTTCTTCCCCTTCTATATGCCAGGAAGTGACAGGGCCAGATGCCATGATCTTAGTTTTTTTAATGTTGAGTTTCAAACCAGCTTTTGCACTCTCCTCTTTCACCCTCAACAAGAGGCTCATTAGAGCCTCTTCGCTTTCTGCCATTAGGGTAGTATCATCTGCGTATCTTGAGGTTGTTGATAATTCTCCCGGCAATCTTAATTCTAACCTGTGATTCATCCAACTCGGCGTTTCTCATGATGTACTCTGCATATAAGTTAAATAAGCAGGGTGACAATATGCAGCCTTGTCGTACTCCTTTCCCAATTTTGAACCAATCGGTTCTTCCATGTCTGGTTCTTACTGTTGCTTCTTGACCCTCGTACAGGTTTCTCAGGAGACAGGTAAGGTGGTCTGGTACTCCCATCTCTTTCAGAATTTGCCACAGTTTGTTGTGATCCACGCAATCAAAGGCTTTAGCATAGTCAATGAAGCAGAAATAGACGTTTTTGCTTTCTCCATGATCCAGCGAATGTTGGCGATTTGATCTCTAGTTCCTCTGCCTCTTCTAAACCCAGCTTGTACTTCTGGTAGTTCTCGGTTCACATATTGCTGAAGCCTAGCTTGTAGGATTTTGAGCATAACCTTGCTGGCATGTGAAATGAGCGCAATTGTACGGTAGTTTGAACACTCTTTGGCATTGCCCTTCTTTGGAATTGGAATGTGAACTGACCTTTTCCAGTCTTGTGGCCATTGTTGAGTGTTCCAAATTTGTTGGCATATTGAGTGCAGCACTTCGACAGCATCATCTTTTAGGATCTTAAATAGCTCAGCTGGAATACTGTCATCTCCACTAGCTTTGTTGTTAGTAATGCTTCCTAAGGCCTACTTGACTTCACTCTCTAGCGATGTGCTATTTGAACCAGTTCATGATGTTTAGGGGCTACCGCTGCTACAAAACCCTGCTGCTCCCTTCCCCCATCATGGACAGCTCACTGAGAGACATGCTGCTAATCCTTTAGAAATCACGTTGACTTCTGTGGTTATCTGGGCACACTTCTGTTTTTGACTTCATAATGTTCTAAGGAGCTTGGATCTAACAGACGTGATATTTAAGTCACTGTAGAATTTCCAAAAACAACAGTCCTTTGACTTTACCACCCATATGGCAAATGCAAATCGTTTTTTGAGTCACTGTAACATTCAGAATTCATTGTCAAAATGTTTGGCTCAATAATCAGAGGCAACTAAAATGGTATGTTTTCCTTATTATCTACAGTCAAAAGTGATGATGACACACCCGAGGCTTTTGCCTCCACTAAAGGATATTCTTCTGTTATGATAGCCAGGATGATAGAACTCACTCATGTGGAATTGTAATGTATTTAGTAACTTTTGCTAAATGACTGTCCCTACAAACCTGAACAAAGAAGTCTCAGAAAGTCTGGCAGTCTTACTTACTGGTAGAAAAGGCAGTTTATGAAACCGCATACTTCAGAACCTGGAATGAAATAATTACCTTGACTCATGTATACTTTGGGTTAAATCCAAGTTAGCTTAGTTGCATTTAGGCCAGCCTTCCCCAACCTGGTGCCCTGCAGATGTTTTGGACAACATTTCCCAGCAGCTCTCAGCTAGACCTATTGACTAGGGGATGCTGGAAATATAGTCCAACACACCTGGAGGGTGTCGTTATGAACTATTCTGATTTATTTCAGTGGAAACTAACTGCAACTAACATAGTGCAATCCTATGCATGTTTACCCAGAAATGAGTCCCACTGAGTTCAATGGCGCTTACTCCCAGGTAAGTGGGTATAGGATTGCCCCCTTAATCAGGATCTAAGCCTACATTTGCAGGTGATACATTTGAGCTCCATTGCTGGAAACTTAGTGTAACAATTTGAAATGACAAAAAGGAAAATGATGGGAAAATCATGTACTATCTTCAGACTCATTTCACAATTGTGATATAGAACATCACATGGCTAGTAGGTATAATGGAAAACATTGCCATACTTACAAAATATTTATTTGTACAACATATTTATTTATTTCATTTCTATATCACCCAATAGCTGAAGCTCTCTTATAGCACAGTATAGCTAGATAGTAGTCTGGTTCTTCTGGCTGTGCAATGCTAAGCACATTTACCTAGGAGTAAGCCCCAGTGAACTAAGTGGGACTCATTTCCAAGTAAACATGAATAGGATTGCACAGCCAGCCAGCACTGGTTAAGCATATTACAGAACAGTTAATATAAAGAGAAAAACATATTCCTATTTGTAACTAAAACCATGCAGCACATTATGTTTTGCTTCTGGCATGAAAACCAACATGCTCAACGGCAACTATATACCATTTTGAGCTTTATCTCTGAGAATAAGAATATTTGATTTTAAAATATAGTTTGTTTAGTGATGTATTCTTCATTAGGGTAACATCAGTCTAGCAATTTGGCCTAAAACTATAAAAATATATTTAAGTGTGAAATTTATTTATTTATTTAATATCTTAATCGCCCATCTGGCCGGTCACCTGGCCACTCTGGGTGATGTACAAATGGTACAATTTAAAACAGTAAAATTATACATTAAAACCTTATTTAAAAATACCCTAACCCACCCCAAATGCCTGCCTGAATAACCAAGTTTTCAGTGCATGGCGGAAGCTCATTAAAGAGGGGGCATGGCGGAGTTCCCTAAGGAGGGAGTTCCATGGAGTGGAGGCCACCGCAGAGAAGGCCCTCTCCCTCGTCCTCACTAGCCTAGCTGTCCTGGCTGACGGGACAGAGAGAAGGCCACCCGAGGATGATCTTGTTAAGCAACCTGTCTGGTGTTGCTGGAGGTGCTTCTTGAGATAGGCTGGGCCGGGACCGCATAGGGTTTTAAAGGTCAAAACCAACACCTTGAATTTGGCCTGGAAAACAACTGGTAAACAACAATATTGAAAGCAATATTATATCCAAGTATTGCCCCTGCCTTGGCAGAATACTCCTCCTCCGCAGTGCCTTGTTTCCCAATGTAAAGCAAGTTGAAAAGAATGAAGCAGCTGGAAGACAATCTATCCAGAATACCTGACATGAATCAGAAACCTTTCCCTAGCTTTAATATTCTCTTACTTTGATTTGAAATCCGAAGTATTTTTTGGCAGTGTGCCATTTCTAGATATTGCCTCACAACTGGTGACTTTAGCCTCACACTTTGGCCTAGGCCGTTGTGAGCTTTATGGGTCATCACCTGCTCTTTTAATTTAGTTTGCTATGCAACAGGGAGTCTTCATGATTTATTTCTAAAATGACCTTCTAACTTCTAGAACTACCGCTATGAAGCCCAGTCTTATAAAGATGGAGAAAGCATTGTTTGTATATTCTCCGAACAATGCACCCAATGCTTCATTTCACATAATAAATGCAATTCTCTCTCTCTTTCTCTCTCCCTCTCACACACTCACACACAGAAGCACAATTTCACTAACTGTCCAAGAGCACTTCTTGCTTTAACTATTTTTTTTTAAGACTCTGGAGTTTACATCCCCTTTCTAGTGAGCAGTATAAATATATAATCACACTTTCTATTCTCTACTTTTCCACCCATAAAAAAATGTTGGAAAAGGCTCTTTATTCTGCAGGGTGTGTGTGTTTTTTTTTTTAAACAGATCCTTAATAATCTGTTCAGACAGCAAAATCTTAGCCTGTTTATTTTAAATGTGCCAAGACTAAAAATCTATCGATTTCAAGGGAAACAAGTCCCAGCATGAATCCATCGCATTTTCTGCTATTGCATGGTATGGAGAGAATGAAATTATTCATTAGGGCTCCTATTGCTAAACATTTCTTACTACAGATCTGTTACACTGCAAAATATACCATTTATCATACCGTTTTAACATTGCACATGTAATAGTAATTTATCACAAGTCAATAGATTTCTCTATAGAGAAACTATAGAGAAAATTATCTCACTTCCAGCAGTAGAAGCTCAACAGGGCTGGTTGTATCTATTTTGGGGCTTTATATATATGTTTACTTCTTAAAAAGTAGAAGGCCTCACTAAAACTCATAGTTAACTGCTTGCCCAGTATAAAAGAACAGGATACGTCTAGCAACCTAGGCAGGGTTAACTATGAAAGAACAGAGGTATCCTGTTCTTTTGTATTGGGCAAGCGGCTCCTTTGGTTGAATCAAGTTGTATTTTCTAGCTGTTATCTGTTTGAGCAACCCTCCTTCCCTCCTCCATTACTCACAGAGACAAATACAGTAGACATTCCCTTGGAGGTCCTGGATCTCAAGGAAATAATGAAGGATATAACTTTTTTATTGGGATGTAGGACGAGGAGGCCTGGATTCAAAGGGGCAGAAGAATGTGATAGTATTCCTCAACCAGAATGGATTTTAATTATGTTTTCCATGTTTCCTGTTTTTTTCATTTAAATAGGATTAAGTGAAAAGCTTGTCTGAACTCATTCATACTACAAACTGTAACCAATTTTGAGGGCCTGTTCATATGTTGTTTATCAAGGAGAAATTTCAACATGGCAAAGGCCTCAGGTGTATTTCCCTCACCGTGGGAATGAAGACATCTAGTTCAGGCTACCGAGTATCTTTGAGACACTATTTGGTATGTTGCGAGAATTTGAACAGGGATAATACAACAACATAAAATATAAAAATAACTCTGTATTAACTATGTAACGTATCTATACATACATGGACAATCAAACATCTTGTGTGATCAAACTTGCTACTTGTGGCACCCTGTGGATCTACTGACTTGACTGCAAAAGCACGGTGCATGCAACGATGGCGATAGAGTTGTGGGAAAGCTCCCACACCTGTTATCTCTCTGCCTAGTCTGGATGCATGTGTACACACAGATGCTTTGCTTGTCCCATAGCTAGATTTGATCCATTGATTTATATTTGTTTTTCATGTAAATGTGTCCATTAAGATAAATTAGATAGCCTTATCTGGCAGAGGAAGGGGGACAGTGGGAAGGAAGGGAGGAACAGCAATATATCAAATCCAAACCGTGGGCAGATGATCACCATCTTGATACTATTGATACTATTTCCAAGCCTAATTAACAGAGCTTCAGAAGTAAAGGATTCTGTTTTGTTCTCTATGTCAAAAAGATGAAAAGGAGATGCTTAAATTTAAGGAATTTTCAATATGGCAAGTTTTTCCCAGGATCTCCTGTTGGGCTTGCTAAGCAATAGCTCCACAGGAATTACTTTACTTTGATTTCTGTCTACCTACTGCATACAAATTTATTATCTTAATTTTTCTACAGGGGAAAAGCATCTGTATTTTACTGTCAAGCAATATTATTTTAATATTATTCCATCATTTATTTGCCAAAGTTCTAGTGGTAGCAGTAGTGCATGACTATAAATAAAAGGATCTCCAAGCTATTCATCAACATAATTATCCATACAAGATAACATCTAGCATAAGTATGTAATATATTAATATTTTTACAGGTTTTTCAAATACAGTGCTACACAGTCCCATCTTTACCAAGGCTTTCTTGTCATTCTTATCACCACAAAATCTATTGATATGGATAAACACTGTAAAAATGTTTACAATTATACTTGTACCACAGTGGTAAACCAGGTGCTAATAGCAATGTACCATGAGCATTGCTTTATTGTCAAAACAATTTATAACATTCAAGAAACTGTATTTTAACAGGGAAATGAACAGAACTATATTTGTCCATAATTCAGGAACCAACTGAATATTTGTTAATATCACTGTTATTCACGGTTATATATTTACAGATATTCACAGTGGCAACAATAAAATTAGTGGAAGTAATTCCTCTCCTTTCTCACCTCCTGTAGCTGAAGTGCGCGCGCGTGTGTGCGTGCATGCGTGTGTGTGTGTGGGGCTATTGGTTGCTGTTGAATGTGGCCTTGTGGAAAGCCTTGCCCAATGCCAGCCAATTTAGGGAGATGAGAGCACAGGTTATATAAACCTTGCTCCTTTGGTGCAGTTCTTAGTTTGCTCCAGCAGCAAGAGATCACTGCCAGGACTTGCCAGGGCCTGAAGGAAGAGGCCGTATGGGCCACGGAGGAACTGTGAAGGTGATGCAGGCATTACAGTAGTAGTAGTACAGAGCGGCCAAGCGGTGCCAGCAAGCAGCAGCCTGGCCAAGCATCAGTCTGGTGGCAAGGAATAGCCAAATAAGCCAGGGAGGCAGTCATTTAGGATTGGGGAACATCTACAGCTGCAGCTCTGGGATGGAGAGACAAGCAAATTTGAGTAGTGAGCTGAAGGCCATTTGGAGCCTTCCGGAAGTATATTAGACTGTTTAAGCAGTCAACAGGGTTGGAGGTTGGTGCAGGAACCAAAAGGGCAGAACAGTGAGCCCCTGGCTTAAGGGCTGTGTGCGTGCATGTGTGTGTGCGTGAGTGATTACTGCGGTTGTCTTTTGGCAATTCTGATAAGAGAAGAGGACAGATGTGGTTGCTAGTAAGTGGACATGGTATGGTGTTCTGGGCTGGTCACTGTGCAAAGGGTTCTAACTACAGTTCACAGCTTGGCATAGCAAGACAGCCAATGTTGACTAGGTCAGAAGCCTCCAGCATCAACTGCAAGGTATAAGGCTTGTAGGCACTGCACACCCCGAGCTTTGGGAATCTAGAGGTGGTTGTGTGGGTAAACCTCCCTCAGCACAGACGTTACACATGGCTGGAAATAGCAGAAGTAGCCAAGCACAACGGTTCAGATTCTAAGCCAGCAGAAGTTCACCCAAATGCAGGAGAGGCATGAGATTGCTTCAGCCTTAGAATTAGCCCACACTGTAGTTTATAACTGCAGATATATTACACCACAAGTTAATGAAGGTGAGTTTAACCCAATAGCACCCACATTAGGCACACTAGTTTATTCCAGTAATAGCCATATTGTGCGCACTTAATTATTGCAAAATGGAAAATTTATGATCTCCAACACCAGAGGTGGGCAACTTCTGGTCCTCCAGATGCTTTGGCTTACAGCTCCCATAATTCCTGGCAAGCATGGCCAAGTTGCCCAAACCTGCCCAACCCAATGGAATAGGTAAGATGGATATGTAATAGAATGGATAAGGTGGACCAAGCGTGTTTAAGTGTGTGTAGTCTGAATCGTTTTTGCAGTAACTTTTGTCTCATAGTTACAGGAAATAGTAAATCAACTTTGCTGATCAACAGTGAATGTGTCAGTGGCATAAAAATACCCTTCCAAGGGTAACTATTCACCATGGTGACAAAAACCAAGGGTTAGATCCCGACTTAGGCTTCAATCCTATAACTTCTTATTTGGGAGTGAGCACCAGTGAAATTAATGGAACTTGCTTCTGAATATTCAAGTATCAGATTGCACAGTAAGTCATACTTTAATCCCCTTGAAATTGGTGGTCCTTAAGTTAGTTCTGACAAACTTGTTCCATTTTTTTTTTCAGTGGGGCTAGAGCACAATTAATGTAGTATAGAACCATGTTCAGTTTCATCACAAATTTTACTGTACAGAAGAAAATCAGAGGCTGATATCTAGAATGACTTACCCATAAAGTTGAGATAGCCCTCTCCTCCAAGTGCATGAGTAATGAGGCGGATCATTTTGTGAAGCTGCATGCCTCGATCAATAATTGAAGTAAGAGGTGAAAGAATACTCATATAATTATACATCTCTGCATCCATCAGCCGAAATGCCAAGGTCTTATCACCAACAAGGGCCTGTGTTGATAAATACATGAGGAGTGGGAAAGAAATCTTCTGTAGATTATTGTACCTTGGGATACAAATAAAGGACACGTTCTAATCCAAATAAGGAATATACTCTCCTCTCCAGTAAAGTTAATATGCAAGGATATAAAATATGGTACCAACTTTAAAGATTTCAGAGCACATAATGTAAGAATACTCCTTAAAGCAATCTTTTTTTTTAAGTGCTTGAGTCAAAAAAGTGTAGCTTTAATTTATGAGAAATCAGCAATTGCCATAAAAGTATCAGTTCTGTAATCTTGTGTCAGATTCAATAATTTCCTTCAACATAGTAGCTGGTTCTCTTTTGATTTAGATGGTCTATGATAATTCAAGTTTATTATTTCTTTATTTATTATATTTCTATATTGCCCAACAGCCGAAGCACATTTCACAATTAAAGCTATAAAGTACAACATGATAAAAAACAGTATAAAAACTCAAAATTTTTAAACTACAGTATAAAATAAACAAATAACAACCAAATAAAACCTTGCAGCAGTGAGAAGATTTAAAACACAGTAACAGTTTTAAAACAACAGAAACTGAAAGACTAAAATGCCTGGGGAAAATAAGATCTCCACCTGGTGCCAAAAAGAGTACAGCATAGGTGCCAGGCTAACTCCTGGGAAGCTCATTCCACATCTGGGGTGCCACAACAGAAAACTCTTCTTGGTAGCCACCCACCTCATTTCCTTCCGTGGGGGCTCCCAGAGAAGGACTACTTCATTTGCAGTCCCTTTCTGTGGCCAACAGTACTGAAATCAGTACCTAAGCCATCTAAAAAGATGCCTGTCTTCTACACAGAAATTCATAAATGTTTCTTGAGTGAATAAAATTGTATTAACTCTGTTTATTTTTTCATAGTTCAACTAGGGATGTACGAAAGTTCTGCCACGGATCTCGGGGAGGCCGAATGCCAGCGCATTTGGCCCCCCGAAATCAGTGGTGAAATGGCCTGCCACCCCCCTGGGACGGGACTTACCTTAGGCGGATCTTCTTGGTGGCGGCGGCGGCAGCGGCTCCGGTGGCGGCTCCGGCGGCCGGTCTTCCGACCGGCCGCCGCTGCCACCATTTCCAGGTAAAAAACCCAAAAAAACAAAACACCGTGACAGGCTACGTAAATGTTTACGTAGCCTATCACGGCTGATTTAACAACAACAACAACGCGCGTACGCAAATGGTGGCGCCCATGGGCGCCGCCATTTACGTTCCTTATTTTGGCACGTCTTAGTCTACGTAAACATTTACGTAGACCAAGACGGCGAAAATAAGGGGAATGCAAATAGCGTAGCGTCTACGCTATTTGCGTTCCCCTTATTTTCGTCGTCTTAGTCTACTTAAATGTTTACGTAGACTAAGATGTGCCAAAATAAGGAACGTGGGCGCCGCCATTTGCGTACGCGTGTTTTTTGTTTTAAATCAGCCATGATAGGCTACGTAAACATTTACGTAGCCTATCACGGCTGACTGCAGGGACGCAAACGGCGGCGGCTACAGCCGCCGCCATTTACATCCCTGCTAGCCAGTGGCTGGATGCCCGGCTGCTGGCAGAGCCGGCTGGCAGCTCCACAGAATCCCTGCGGAGCGGAGCCGGCTGGCCAGGATTCCAGGGTGTAGGAACGGAGCGCCTCCCCCCCTGGCCAGGATTCCGGGGGGAGGGACGGAACGCTTCCCCCCCAGCATCAGCATAATCCGCGGAAAGGTAAGTACCTTTCGTACATCCCTAAGTTCAACACATACCAAGGGAAAGCCAGTATGGTGTAGTAGCGAGAGTGTCATGAGCGGGCCCTCCAGAGCAGATGGGAGGGGGGCTGCAAGGGGGAGGGGGTATCCAGTCTGCTGGCAGATACCATTTCAGTAGTGGACAGACACAACTGGATCTCACCCTATGAATTTCTGTTGCTGATACTTTTCCAAGATAATAACACAATGAGCTGGATCCAGGCTTCGTCATACAATAGGTTGGCTTGAAACTTAGGTCTATTGAAATTTATATGACTGACTTAAGTCCCACTGATTTTAATGGGCCTGTTTGAACTATGACTAAGTCTGGATACAGTCCAATGAATTGTTCATCAATTATATTCACAATTTGCGCTAGCTCTTTCAACAATATTTCAGAATTTCAATTTTCCTGTGAATATTTGTTACAGTACCTGGTCATGACTCTCTGCATATGCAATGTATTTCTCTCCATATCGCCTGTTCGTTAGTGTGAACACTATATTTCCCATATCCCAGTCTTCATCCTTACGTTCCTTAATAATCTGTAAAATGAAAAGGAATTACGCAAAATTACTTGTGTTTTTATTACCCTTATCATATTTGCCCCAAGCTTTTCCGTCACAATTGTAAAACTCAACGTTCATATTCTGAGGCTTTCAGAAGATCAGAAATGCTAAAAGTATACTTTTTGATGTC
This sequence comes from Heloderma suspectum, assembly GCF_057233095.1. NCBI lineage: Eukaryota > Metazoa > Chordata > Lepidosauria > Squamata > Helodermatidae > Heloderma > Heloderma suspectum. The sequence continues at coordinate 69,968,362 of NC_139460.1, read as the reverse complement.
CCAAATGGGATACTTGTCTCAACTCCAAAATGAACCACAAAAATTTAAAACCCATATTTTATTTTTCTGCCAAAACAGCTGCCAATGTCTGATTAATAACTATGCATATCAGAGTTATTTAAATTGATTTTTCTCTGTAGTTCTGTAAAACAGTGATGGCTACTTGCCATCATTTTAATGGTTGACTAAATGTAACAATTTCACTACTAAACCTTCCTGTTCCTTGTTATGCAATACTGCATAAGCCTCTGATGATTGTATTGGCTCTAATTGAACCTTAAAAGAAGAGGAGTTATTTCTGTAGTTGAGTATTTTACTGTCTGGCATGCAGTAAAGGAAATGCTTGGAGCAAGTTAAAAATTCCTATCAAAACAAGCTAATCTGCTGTTAGACCATGTGAAAATGAAAAGACGGAAGTTCTTTACTTTCTCGTTGCTAATCTATGTGGCAAATAAGCTATGTGCAGCAAACTTTGTTCACCATATAAAATATAGGACAGACTTCTCTTTTAAACACACACACGTACGTGACTGTCAGCAGTATTTATTATTGGAGGCACAGTTGTGCCTCCAATAGATAAGGTGATCAGTCAAAAAACAATTTCGTCATGTTAAATGAAAATCAGGCGGGTAGGTTATTCTAACCTTAATAAATCGAAAGGGTTTCACCAACCCTCCTGAAAATTGCACGTGTCAAATAGAAATGTCTATTTTACATAACCTGAAAATTTGGGGAAGATTGGTTAAAGACTGAGGGAGAAATGGAAGTTAACAGGAAAAAATAAAATAAATACTTGGTCAAGCAGTTTTGGCACTGAAAACATGTGTTGGCAACCGTTTGTGTCCATCATTTGCCAAAAAGCTGGAGGCTCAGATATAGCAAGGCTCAGATGCTTCATAAGGCAACACAGGACTAGGACAATGTGGAGCATCTTTGCTGGTCCCAGGCACTCCATCCTCCCAATCTGGATTTGGGACTGAAAGACCCAGGAAAAGTGTGGATGAATGGAGGATAAGTTGTAAGTAAGCACAATTTGCGACATTGTACAACATCATGACTGACCACGGGGCACATCAAATAAGGCATCAGCCTTAGCTTCCACATTCCTCGTTTTGTGGAGTTTGGACCAATGTGAGATAGCCTCATCTGGTCTTTTAAACCAGCAGGTTTTTTGATGATTGAATTAAATTCATATATCAGTGTTTCATTCATGACAGTCCACATAAAGAGGTACCAAAAAGGCACCTTATTGAAACGTCTAACCATCTTCCTGCATCACAGGGGCTCTCACTTTTCATGCTGCTCTAGGGATCTTTTATCACTCTTTCCAAGTTGGATTTACACACAATAACATCAGAAGGAATATAGCTGGGGGGCGGGGGCAGGGGGAGGCTCATGCAGGGGCTAGGACTGATTCTAATTCCAGGAACTTCAGGGTTGTATTCAGTCTAATGCTCAGTACAAGTGGCAGTATTACTGCGCTAGTGATTGCATGTCCTGCTTGCCTTTGAGCAAGCTCTAGCTCTTAGATTCTAGCAGAACAACTAGCTTAAGCAACACCTGGCATAACGAAGTCGTATTAAGTTGTGAACATGTTTGCACAATGGCTTGTACAAGAGAAAACAAAGTACTAGATTTGACACTTATGCAAGAATGAAAACGGGGTTTCTGCAAGTGGTAGAAGCTTTGCACTAGTAGAATGACACCACTGGATAAAACCCTCAGAATGCTCATAAAAATTAACTAAGGGAGAGAAAAATGCCCTAAAAATAACATTAATGAAGACTCTTTCAGGAAGCCAAGTAAAACTTATTACAAAATGTTACATGTGTTGGATCAGTTCTTTGGGGTCTAGAAGAATGAATTGTGCTCTGGAATAACGGACATCTCTCAGAGTTCAAAACAGGTGACCCTACTGCCCTTTACTTTGCAAATATTTAAGACTGCAGCTGAGAAAAGGAACATATTGGCTGTTCCACTTATTATTGTCAGTTTATACTGGCCTTGTTCAGGATGTATTTGCAGCCGTATATATGTGCAACTGTGATCAATTCTTAGACACACCTACTCAAATAATTTCCCCATGTTCATATTATTTTCTCCATCTAGAAAAGCATTTAAATCCTTATAGAAGAACTTAAGAGTAATTTAGCATGCCATTATTCTCCAAAAAAGCTCATACAAATCTTTAGTTTTATTTTTGATCACTAGAGTGCGACATTGGCAAGCTTACATGGAAGTCAGTCAGTCACTGTCCTTAAGTCAGAAGATTTATGAATATACAATTAACATATCATAAAATCCTTGTCCTGCTTCATGTGCATAACAGATACATTTTTAATCTCCATTTTGTTAGGAGTTAAGCTTTCCGGAAGGATTATCAAAATTCAGCTCACAAAACCATGATAAGAAAAGCCAAGCGATCAAATATTATTGCAAAATAATTAGTCATATGTTGCACTGAGCTTTGGTGAAACAAAGCCTAACATTACATGAAAGTGCAATAGGAGACGCCTCTTCCTCTTTTCTCTGGTATGCACAGGGAACTTGGGGAGGCAAAGGGTCAATAATGGCCATAAAAGTTTGGCTGTCTAGTAAGCCAAGACAAAATGTGCAAACCCTTGATTATAGAGACATTGGAAATATTCTAAATATTTAAGTACATAAATGGAAGCACACAAAGAGAGAAATGGATCGTATTCTGACCTGAATCCATTTGTCAGGAATTGCCATGGCCAAGCGATAATCAAATCCGCTGCCTCCTTCTGTTACCGGACAGCAAAGGGCTGGCATTCCAGACACATCCTGGAATAATATAAATTTTTTTTGAAAAATAACAAAACTTGACCAAGAGAGGAAGAATGCTTTCTCAGGGAGGGGAGATGACGACAACGAGGAACTACACAAATAGATAACCAGCCATAAATCAAACTTTAAAATCCCACTAGAATTAAGAACAGGAAAACACCAAACTGGACTCTCTAGGGGCATCTCTTTGTTGTTCAGTCGTTCAGTCATGTCCGACTCTTCGTGACCCCATGGATCATAGCACGCCAGGCCTTCCTGTCCTCCGCTCTCTCCCGGAGTGTGCTCAAGTCCATATTCATTGCATTGGTGATGCTATCTAGCCATCTCATCCTCTGCCATCCCCTTCTCCTTTTGCCTTCAATCTTTCCCAGCATCAGGGTCTTTTCCAGGGAGTTTTCTCTTCACATTAGGTGGCCAAAATATTTGAGCTTCAGCTTCAGTATCTGTCCTTCCAATGAGCACTCGGGGTTGATTTCCTTTAGGATGGACTGATTTGACCTCCTTGCAGTCCAGGGGACTCGTAACAGTCTTCTCCAGCACCACAGTTCAAAAGCATCAATTCTTCGGTGCTCCTTACGGTCCATCTCTCACAGCCATACGTTGCTAGCGGGAAAACCATAGCTTTGATTATACGAACCTTTGTCAGCAAGGTGATGTCTCTGCTTCTTACTATGCTGTCTAGGTTTGCCATAGCTTTCCTCCCAAGGAGCAAGCGTCTTTTAATTTCATGGCTACAGTCACCGTCTGCGGTGATCTTGGAGCCCAAGAAAATAAAATCTGTCACTGCTTCCATTTCTTCCCCTTCTATATGCCAGGAAGTGATGGGGCCAGATGCCATGACCTTCATTTTTTTGATGTTGCGTTTCAAACCAGCTTTTGCACTCTCCACTTTCACCATCAGCAAGAGGCTCTTTAGATCTTCTTCGCTTTCTGCCATTAGGGTGGTATCGTCTGCGTATTTGAGGTTGTTGATAATTCTCACGGCAATCTTAATTCCGTCCTGTGATTCATCCAACCCGGCGTTTCTCATGATGTACTCTGCATATAAATTAAATAAGCAGGGTGACAATATACAGCCTTGTCATACTCCTTTCCCAATTTTGAACCAATCGGTTCTTCCATGTCTGGTTCTTACTGTTGTTTCTTGACCTTCGTACAGGTTTCTCAGGAGACAGGTCAGTTGGTCTGGTACTCCCAATTCTTTCAGAATTGGCCACAGTTTGTTGTGATCCACACAATCAAAGGCTTTAGTGTAGTCAATGAAGCAGAAATAGATGCTTTTCTGGAATTCTCTTGCTTTCTCCATGATCCAGTGAATGTTGGCAATTTGATCTCTAGTTCCTCTGCCTCTTCGAAACCCAGCTTGTACTTCCAGTAGTTCTCGGTTCACATACTGCTGAAGCCTAGCTTGTAGGATTTTGAGCATAACCTTGCTGGCACATGAAATGAGCGCAATTGTACGGTAGTTTGAACACTCTTCGGCATTGCCCTTCTTTGGAATTGGAATGTAAACTGACCTTTTCCAGTCTTGTGGCCATTACTGAGTGTTCCAAATTTGTTGGCATATTGAGTGCAGCACTTTAACAGCATCATCTTTTAGGATTTTAAATAGCTCAGCTGGAATACTGTCATCTCCGCTAGCTTTGTTGTTACTAATGCTTCCTAAGGCCCACTTGACTTCACTCTCGAGGATGTCCGGCTCAAGTTCAGTAACCGCACTATCATGGCTATCAGGGACTTTAAGATCTTTCCTGTATAGTTCTTCTGTGTATTCTTTCCACCTCTTCTTAACCTCATCTGCTTCTGTTAGGTCCCTGCCTTCTTTGTCCTTGATCATGCCCGTCTTTGCACAAAATGTTCCCTTGAGATCTCCGATTTTCTTGAAGAAATCTCTAGTCTTTCCCATTCTGTTGTTTTCCTCGATTTCTTTGCATTGTTCATTTAAGAAGGCCTTCTTGTCTCTCCTTGCTATTCTCTGGAACTCTGCATTCAGTCGGATATATCTTCCCCTATCTCCCTTGCTTTTCGCTTCCCTTCTTTCCTCAGCTACTTGTAAAGCCTCCTCAGGCAGCCACTTGGCTTTCTTGCATTTCTTTTTCTTTGGGATGGATTGAGTTGCTGCCTCCTGAACAATGTTACGGACCTCCGTCCATAGTTCCTCAGGCACTCTGTCTATCAGGTCTAATCCCTGAAATCTATTCCTCGCCTCCACTGTATATTCATCAGGGATATGATTGAGGTCATACCTGAATGGTTTAGTGGTTTTCCCTACGTTCTTCAATTTCAGCCGAAATTTTGCAATAAGAAGCTCATGATCTGAGCCACAGCTCCAGGTCTTGTTTTTACTGACTGTATGGAGCTTCTCCATCTTTGGCTGCAAAGGACATAATCAATCTGATTTCGATATTGACCATCTGGTGATGTCCATGTGTAGAGTCGCCTCTTGTGCTGTTGGAAAAGAGTGTTTGCTATGGTCAGCGTGTTCTCTTGGCAAAACTCTATTAGCCTTTGTCCTGCTTCATTTTGTACACCAAGGCCATGCTTGCCTGTTATCCCAGTGATTTCTTGACTTCCTACTTTAGCATTCCAATCCCCTGTGATGAAGAGGACATCTTTTTTGGTGTTAGTTCTAGAAGGTGTTGTAGGTCTTCATACAACCGATCAGCCTCAGCTTCTTCGGCATCAGTGGTTGGGGCATAGACTTGAATTACTGTGATGTTGAAGGGTTTGCCTTGGATTCGTACTGAGATCATTCTGTCATTTTTGAGATTGTACCCCAGTACTGCTTTTCCCACTCTTTTGTTGACTATGAGTGCTACTCCATTTCTTCTAAGGGATTCTTGCCCACAGATATGATGGTCACCTGAATTAAATTCGCCCATGCTTGTCCATTTTAGTTCGCTGATTCCCAAGATGTCGATGTTCAGTCTTGCCATCTCATGTTTGACCACCTCCAGCTTACCTTGATTCATTGATCTGACATTCCAGGTTCCTAAACAACATTGTTCTTTACAGCATCGGATTTTCTTTTCACCACCAGACACATCCACAGCTGAGTGTCCTTTCGGCTTTGGCCCAGCCGCTTCACTCTTTCTGGCGCTACTTGGAAATTCCCTCTGCTCTTCCCCAGTAGTATATTGGACACCTTCTGACCTGAGGGGCTCATCTTCCGGCATCAGGTCTTTTAGCCTTGTGATACGTTCCATGGGGTTTTCTTGGCAAGAATATTGGAGTGGGTTGCCATTTCCTTCTCCAGTGCACCACATTTTGTCAGAACTCTCCACCATGACCTGTCCGTCTTGGGTGGCCCTGCACGGCATAGCTTATGGCTTCACTGAGTTATGCAAGCCCCTTCGCCACAACACGGCAGTGATCCATGAAGGGGAGGGGCATCTCTACACCAGCCTAAAATCCTGCATTTAAAACGGGGCTTTCTGCTTCAGTTTTAAATGCAGGATCACAACGACTCCCTTTCTCACGTGCTTCCTTCTCCCCCACCCCTTCCCCCTCCATCTCCCTCATAGCTGAGTCTTCCATTATCTTTCACTGATCTCGCTCCTCTTCTTGCCACTTTTAACTCTTCTAATGGAGCGAACTGAAGCGGAACACAATGGGGTAATTTGATAGCTCATGATCTGCGATTTATTTAAAAATGGAACGAGGGGCATTTAGTGCAGGAGATGCCTTGGATGATCATTGCGTCATGTAAAGATGTGAAGGAGTAATCTCAATCACAGAATAAAAGCCCAGCGTGAAGGAGCCCTAGGAAAGGGGTACCAAGAAAGCAAATGTGAGTGTCCTACTATTCCTGTTGTGTGTGTGGAGAGGGGAGGGGGCAGGAACGGGCAAGGAGGCTGAAACAAAAAACCGACATCAAGTTTCAGATCTGCAAAATGCAATGTGTATGAGCCTGTACGTAGCATGTACTTGAGATGCAGGGACAGAATTCTGCTGTCTATTTACCTTTCTCACTATTAACACCTATCAAGGATGTGATCCTATGTATGTTTAGACAAAAAAAGTCCTACAACTCTCAGCGAAAATGAGAGAGGCATAAGTTCTCTAATATGTTTTTCTCTCCTGTGGGGGTAGGGAAAGGAATGGAAGAACACATCTTCAGTTGGGAAATATTCAGAATATTTTTAAAAGCACATTGTGTTACTTAATTTTATCAGACAGGGCCTTATGGAGCAGAGCTACAAATCGATCCTACTCTAGACAATAGTGTGCTCCTCTCATGTGGTGCTACTCATTCCACTATCATTACATGCAAGCTCAAATTCATGCCAGCCATTTGTAATTTAGAATTATATCAATAGTTCCTCCCTCCCAATTGCTTTTCACCATGAGCATGTGGATCAATTCCACATTTTGTATAGAGACTCCCACTAGACAGAAAAATGATGTATTGAAGTTGAAGTAGTTTTCAATTTAAGTAGAATAAATTGAAGGCACATCTTGTTAAAAAAAAATCTTAAATGAGGTAATGCAAACAGGCTCAACCTTGTTTCATTGGTATGAATACTGATAATCATATTGCGGCTCATTGGATGATGGGCTAATTTTACTTGAAGTGAACCCCAGAATCAATAAGACAATTTTAAGTTTAATACATCCCATAATTGCTTCATTTCATTGGCTTCTGTTTTAAATACCTGATGCCACTGAGATCTTGTAAATACTTTTTTAAAAAAAATAAAGGAGTAGCTCACATTGACTTACTATATGCAACAAGGCAAGTTTGAGTTTTCTTATTTATGGATATGAATTTTTTACATCCTGTACCTGTGTGGTAGCATAGTGTTCTGGTTTTTAAAGTTATACTAAAGTAGTTTTTGGTAAACCCCATCTTGAGTTCTTAAGGGCCGACATGCCAGGATTTACAAATGCTTGCAATTTTTTTCTGCTGACTCACCACCCAACTTATAACTTGCCCACTCGAGTTACATGCAACTCATTTATACAAGTTGCACATCAAACAGTTATACAATCTAGGTAATAAGGGACAGAAAATTCTTGCAGGAGTCTAGACATAATTTTGTGCTCAAAATAACCATAAATGACATGTTTGAGCCTTTCACTCAAGGTTGGTGCTTTGGAGTTCAACCATTTTCTACGGCACCCATATCTCCTTGGACCTCAAACACACACACACACACACACTTCTCATTGACTTCATTGTTTAATTCATAAATCATGTACACAGAACTAAATATTCCAAAGAATGTTCATGATAAATTTGAAGTAGGACAAACATTTAACACTCTTAATTTAACACAGATTGGAATTTTCAGTGATGCATATACTAGTACATAGTTGCTTTGGCAATATTAATTGTAAGCTTTAAACACTTTGACTTACTAGAGAAAATTTGCAAATCATAAACAAGCTCACTTATTAAACAGGATAAGATCCTCAAAAATGTCTAACGATCATATTGCACTTAAGGTTTCATTATTTTCTTAATTTAACATCTCATTTGCCTCTGACTACTGAATTATACTACCTGCTGGAACTAGTTTCTCTGTGAAATAATGCTAGAAATTAGCAAGCATCCTAAAAGAAAAGGAAAATAATAATTGGGATTATTTATGTTAAAATCTACTAACAGCACAATTCCACAGTTTTGCCTGCTCAGAAGTAAGTCCCACTGAGTTCAATGGGGCTTACTCCCAGGTAAGTGGATGTAGGATTGCTGCCTAAAAAGAGGTCCAACGCAGCCCAAGCTGAGTGTATTTATGTCCAAGTGATTTAAATGGGAGAGATTTAAGCACATATCAACTTTTCAATCAAAATCAATGGGATTTAAAATTAAATGCTTCACAGGAGATGGATCATGCCTAAGGAAAAGTAAGTGGAAGTTAATGTAATTTAACTGATTATTGATTCAGTTAAAACATCTTTTCAAATAATAAAATAGCTAGAAATAATATGATTACCTCTGCTATGCTTATACACTCTGGATGCAAGAGATGTATCATGTAGTTTGCCATCATTAGGTATGCCAGAGCATCTTCATCAACATGCATACCAAAATATTCATTGTAATCTCCACTGAAGGCTTCACCTAATAAAGACAAAATCATACATATCTCAGGCACAGGAAGTCTAAGTTGTAAGTCCAAGTTTTCCAAAAGAAACTATTAACAATTTTCTGATGGCTATATAATTGTATTATATTATGAATGTCATTAGTATACAGACTGAACTTACCAATACCATGATGGTGGTATAGCATAGATGATACACCATCAAATCGAAAGCCATCAAAGGCATACTCTTCTATCCACCACCTTAGATTGGAGAGAAGAAACCGCAAGACTTCCCAGCTGAAATATTAATAACATCTCCTAAATATTAAGGCATATAATCGCTCAAGTCTCCTAAAGCTTGTACACTCACTATTTTACATTCTCATGGAGGAATATGAACACTATTTCTAAGTTATCGTTATTTATTGTTTCATTACATTTATATCCTACTTTTCCTCTAAGGATTTCAAGGCAGCATATATGACTCTCCCCATCTCTCATTTTATCCTCACATCACCCTGTGAGGTAGGTTAGGGTGAGAGAGAGAAAGAGAGACAGACAGACAGACAGACAGACTGGTCCAAGATCACCCAGTGAGCATCATGGCTGAACAGGAACGTAAACATGGGTCTCCCCAGTCTTAAGTCCAATATAGTAACCAGTCCTCTAATCATATCTAGTTCAGTTAAGCCATGAAATAAGAAACATGCCAAACTAGTAAACAATAGCCAACACTTACGCCTACATTAAGGGCACAATTCAAACACAGACTTAAACATTTTTATCTCCACTGAAATCAATGGACGTAAGTGCTCTTCTGAATTGGATGGTACCCTTTGAGGCTTTGGTGATTTCAGAGCAACTCTATTTTTAAAATTACAACTTTGAAACCATTTGTATATTTGATATTTACAAAATGTACCAAACGTAATGCAGGACTTCTCTTAACATAGATGTTTGACTTTAAAAAAAAAAATCAATACTTTGGCTGCAATCCAGAAAGTCTCTTTATGGGTTTATTTTAAAATAATAGCTTGTTGAGGGCTCTCAAAACATCTCTAATCACAAAATAACCTAAAAGTACTATAAAATATAATTTACAATTTCCACTAAAATACTACCAACAAAGAGTAAGATCACAAATGTATAAAATTCTGTCATCTTGAGAGCATACTCTGACAAAGCCCACTGGGAAAAGGAATTTGGTCTAAACTCATCAAACAAGCATCAGTCAAGTATGGGTTCTGGTGCAATAAAGAATGTACTTGATATTCACAAAAAGGAAACATTCTATATGACAATGTATTACACTCCTTCAAAATGGCTTTGGAAATTTGAAATGTTAGCGATATGGCTATCTAAATACTGATTTCAAGCATATCTGAAGGGGTAGGGCTCAAATAAGTTCATTTGGAGGGGGGAATCTGTAATAAAGGGCATTATAGGACAGAAAGCCTGTTGGACCATAACTATTGCCACTTGTACATTTTATCTGGGACTGGGGAAGCTGTATGCAAAAGCTACTGCAGGTTGGTAAACAACCTGCTGACCACCACAAGCACCGTGGATGGCAAACAGATTTTGCTCCCGCCAACTGGAGCATCCCCTGAGCTAATTTCCACTCAGGACATTCCTACCAGTGGAAAGGGGGAAGGCAATTTTCACTCATTTTCCCTTCCCCCTGCAGCCTCCAGTGCCACCTCTCACCCTGTCCAGAAGGTCTGCCAACCCTCCAGAGCAGATTTTCAGAGAGTGCAGAGGGAATGCGGAGAAATCAACAAAAAACACCTCCTTCCCAATTCCACCAGTGGAATTCCATTGCCGAGACCAAAGAAAGCCTTATCTTTGTGGGAGGCAAAGTCTGGGATCCACGCCACTGACTGCCCAAGTGTTGTGTAGGGAGAGGAAACAAGGCTATCAACCTATTAGGCAGACATTAATAACTGTTACACTAATTCAGTTTAAGAAGAGACTATATTAGCAGAAAACTGAAGACCATTCGGAATAGGTTCAAAATGTTTGAAAGGGTCCAACAAGCAATATTCAACATTGCTTGGGGATATATTTCTACAGATGTAGTTTTTATTTTTCCATTTCTTCTTGCCTTTGGATTTCTTCTTTTTCCTCATTTGAATAAAGTTTTTTTTAAAACTCTTTTAAGAATTTCAGGAGTAGCTTCTTAGTTGGAATGGATTGCTGTCATGACAGAAGGGATTCCAAAGCCTCACTAAGACTCTTTGTATGAGACATTAACAAAATAAGGTGGTGATTAAACTGTGCTTTTCCAGATAACTATTTTTCTCGATTTGAAATATTTACTATTTGGATGATTGCTTCCAAATGCATACAGGACAGAAAACTACTTCAACGGTACGTGATAACACACCCAAGTCTTACCTCCAAGAGACCTCTGCAAGGGTAGGGATAAGATTATTTTGTGATATCCAATATGACCATTTTAAATCTAGTCCTATTGCCAGGGCTTATGGTGTCATTTGTTAAACACCTTTCAATACAAATTAAACACATGTTCTGATACACAAGTATCCACATCCATAACACATTTAACTCAAAGGAAAATGGCTCACTGATTTTAATGGAACTGGACTGCATCTAACAGACCTTTTAAGAACCACCATTTAAAACAAAACAGGCAAGTGAATGCTAGCCTACAGTGCCTTATCCCCTTATCCAACACTCTGAATTGACACTGAAAATAGGTTCTGGAACATATCCCTAGTAACTCCCTGCACAAATTAAGCCCTACAATTCACCAGTGTATTGTAAACCAGGCAGTTACAAAATGGAAAATGTCGACTGGAAGACCCCAATAAGAAAAAACTAAAGTACTAAGTAGAAAAGACCCTAAAAATTGTCAGCAGCTAGGGATGTGTGAAAAATCCACTGTCAAGCCACGGGAGCTTGTTTTGATCATGTGAACTGGGTCAATCTGTGATCAAAAATCCATACATTTCCAAACTTGTGATGTATTCTGCAAAACAAGAAGTATTTCACAACATGTGGATTTGCATACATCCAAAATGTGCACAAACACGCTTTAATAAATGGGTATATACATCCAAAAATGTGTACATTTAAAAATACATACAAAAATGCACACAAATAATGCATTTTTGTATGGGTTTTTACAAATTCCATAAGCATTTTTTTTAAGACAATACCAAGCTTCTGCGGAATCAGGATGGAATAAGCTCAAACTAAAAAAAGAAACAACAATCTTGGCCAGACCAAGATTGACAGATCCCTCCATCTCTATGATCAAAAGAAAAAGGATCCTGATGCAACAGGGGTATGGAAACCCTGTTGAGGGGCAGGGCAAAGCAGGCAGATGAATCAAGAGCTCTGCCCACCTACTACCTATCTCTTTAAAATGTTCTCCCACCAATGTTGCTTTGTGGAGGAGAAGTGCTGTCTGGGGTTTCAGGGTAAAAATTTGAGGCAGAAGATGTAGGAGTTATTCCAGTATTGTCCAGTACTCAATTCTTGGGCAAAGCGTGGAGTGTGAGGTGGCATCTCAACTCCAGGTGCTCCTGAATGAGGCAGATTTCTAAATCCATTTCAATCTGGCTTCATGTCTGGTTAGGGAGCAAGCTGCCTTGGTTGCCTTAGTGGACAATCTATGCCAGAGAGTTGATGGAACTGCCTGGCTGGAGTGGGACTTAAGGTACTGTTTTATGGTGGCTTCAGTCCAATTTAAAGTGCTGGTTTTGACCTTTAAAGAGTTAAATGGTTTGGGACCAAGTTTCTTGAAGGACCGCCTTCATCCATATCAGCCTGCCCACTCTCTAAGATCAGAAAGAGGCACTTCTCATTTGCCCAACCATTACCCACACACGAGAAGGCCTTCTCTGCAGTGGCCCCACACCTTTGGAACAACTTGCCATCGGAGGTCCGCCATGTTCCATTACTGGAGGCTTTTAAGGCCTTGAAAACATATTATTTTACTGTGGCCTTCTCCTGATATGACTGCCATTGTTGCTGTTGGCTTTTATTGTTGTTTTTATTGCTATTTTATTGTGTTTATGTTTTTATCACTTTTAATATTTTGACTGTTTTTATGTATTTTATTGCTGTATGTCACCTTGGTAGGGCTTCTGCCCTGAAAGGCAGCCATGAAGTGTTTAAAATAAATAATTTTTTTTGGAGGGGCAATTTCAGAAGGTGGCACTGGGGTAATTCTATATGATGCTGTGGCCATTGGCTGATGATGTCCCTCAAGGTTCTTTCTTATCCCCATGCTATTCAACATATATGTGAATCTGCTGAGAGAGGTTGTCCAGAGTTTTCAGGTTTGGTGTCATGGGTATGTTGATGATGTCTCTCTGTTGCTCCTTTCCTTCTAAATCCAAGGAAGCTGTTGAAGTGTTAAATCAGTGTCTGATATCAGTAACAGACAGGTTGAATGCAAACAAACTGAATTTTTTTCCAGACAAGGAAGAAATGTTCCCTGTCAGTTGAAAGACAGATGAAAGAATAGGGATTAAACCTGTGCTGGATAGGTTTACACTCTCCATGAAGACTCAGGTTCCTTCTGTGGGTGTACTGGATTCAGCCCTGGACTTGGTTTCAGTGATGGCCAAGAATGTGCTGTGCTTTCACAGCTGTAGCTAGTGCACCAACTGCACCCAGTCCTAGAGATGTTTGATCTGGCCACGGTGATACATGTCTTAATTAAATCCCATCTGAATTACTGTAACAAGGGATTTTGAAAAGTGTTCGGAAACTTCAGCTGGTTCAGAATGCTATGGTCAGATTGTTGACTGGGGAAGATTATAGGGAGCATGTGATTCCCTCTTTACAATGGCTTCACTGACCACTAGCCTGTTTCTGGGCACAGTACAATGTGCTGGTTATGACCTTTAAAGCCCTACACAGCTTGGGACCAGGCCATTTGAAGGACCAAATTCTCCCTTATGAGTCTGCCTGGGTTTTAAGATCCTGGAGATAGGCCTTTCTCTCTATCCTGCCACCATCAGAGGCACATTTGGCAGTAATGCGAGAGAGGGCCTTCTTGGTGTCTACTTCCAGGCTCTGGAACTCCCTGCCAATGGAAGGGAGGCTAGCTTCATCTTTATTGTCTTTCTGCCAGCAAGTGAAAACATTTTATTCAGGCAGGCTTATGGAGGATAAGGCTAGCAATGGCAATTAGTCATACAGTATCAGGAGCAGAATGGCTCTGTTTGCAAGTTGCTGGAAATACAAGTGGAAAGATGTTGTTGCATTCATGTCCTACTTGTGGGCTTTCCATAGGCATTTGGTTGGCCACTGTGTGAACAGAATCCTGGACTAGTCCATGCCTTTGATTTCATCCAGCATGGCTCTTCTTCTGCTCTTACAGCTGTAAGGCTGGGAATTTTGTTTGTTTGTTTTGCTGAACTTGGTTTTAACTGACGAGTGCGGATTGTTTATTACTTTTTTAACTGACGTGTTTTAACTGAAGTGTTTTAACTGATATTGTTATCTTTTAATTAAGTTACATTTTAACTTTATTTTATTATTGTTAGCAGCCTTGAGTATTTTTTTTAGTTGAAAGGTGGGATATAAATTAATTGATTAAATAAAAATAAATAAATGTCCACATTCTTTTCTGCAGTAGAAATATCAAGCCCTCAAAACTGTTCTTTTATCATTCATAATACAGTTGTTAGTGCATGTTGTTTTTTCTTTTAAAACTGAAATGAACACAATTCCCTTGTGACATAAATCAGACATGTATATTAAAATGTAAGCAGCAACAAGAATATAACAATGCACAAGTGTAAATTTTTTTTTATATCATATTAGCTAGACTGATGTTACTTAAAATAATATTTTTTAAAACGTGAACAGTCATTAGGGATTTTAGTACCTCGGTTGCTGACACTTAAAAAACAACAACTAAAGTGACAGCACTTACAACTTCTTTTATACCTATTTCAGATCTAACCTCCAAAACAAACAATGTTTTTGCAATGAACAATTCACAGGTTTTTATACAGCGATTAAGGCTCCAACTGTCTTCAACACAGAACTGTATCTATACACTCGCAGTTTAGTGACAAAGCAGAAGGCTTATATTTCAGATGAATAGTCAATGCATTAACATTATTTCATTATTAAAGTACTTAAATTAGAGAGAGCCATAATTAATCTTAGCCAGTTCAGACAAGAGCATCATAAGAAATGTTGAGTTAGACAGGAGAGTGAAGCTCTGCGAATACCAATTTGAGGTCAGTGAACATATTAACTCCCATCTTCCCAGCTGCCCCACTTTAGGCTGCTAAGGAAAAAAACCCCCAAGGGACTGAATGCTAACTAAGGCAATGTAAAAGCTCTTATGATGCAACACTGAGTTGCAGTATGTAGTTAAAAAAAGAAAGCTCGCACCATTATTGTTAATTTATATAGCACTGGAGGAGTACAAGATGCTTTACAGAGAAATATAAGCAAAAGTGCCCTCAGGGCTTTGCAATCTAAATTTATAATCAGGGAGGAAGGAGGAGAGGAAAGCAGGCTGATGAATCCAAGCACAAACGGTTACATGTACTTAGCCTTTGTGTCATTTGGGGATGAGGAGTAGTACATGGGATAGGCAGGTTTGTAGTTGGTTTTTGAAGGGAGATGGGTAATACCATTCAGGTTTTCTTGAAGTTCTAGGCTGAAGTGGCAGTAATGGATAATGGGTAGAATCTATAAAGAGCAGCTGAAGGTAGTTGGAGAAGGACGGCGGAGGCTGAACCTACAAGGACTTTGTTCTGGGTACAAAAGGGAAGCTCATCTAGGGATTTGAAGAGGGGAGTTGCATGATCTGAATGACAAGAAGTGGTGAATTCTTTTGGTGACAGCATTCTGGACAGAGGCAAGAAACAGAGGAAGGCAAATAAAGGCGAATAAACACATTCAAGGCAGGATATGACCACAACATGAACCAGAGGTGTAGCAGAGGAACAGAACAGAAGGGCTGAATCTGTGAAATATTGTAGACAGAAGGGATGTGATGTGGCAATGGACTGAATATGGGGAGCAAAGGATAGAAGTTCAAACTACTTTTCCAAAGCCTTTTAAAAATTTGAAACTACGGCCACATTGCACGCAAGGATCAGATTATACGTAATCAAATAGATGTTAATGTGCAAAGTCACAAAAAGGTGCAGTGACTAAACAACTCTTTTTCCTTCTTTTAACTCTCCCATGGCCTAGAAGATTATGAATTGCATTCAGTTCATCTAACATGAGAGGCTTCAGCTATTCGGCAGAACAGAAATGTAATCAATCAATCAATAAACATTTAACTTTAACTTAGGGGCCATTCAAGCATTATTGGAATGGTGGGATGCTGCCTTCCTACAGGTTAATCTCATATTCCAGTAATGTTTGGGCCAAGCTACACATTCTTCTAATCATGCATACCAGAGCTATGCATGACTGGCTTATTTACCTCAGTGTAAGCATGCATGGCCCTGATTTGGATCAGGAGTATGTGGATCTGGGAAGTGGGATTTAAGCTTCCCTTCGATTTTTATCCCGAAATTCCATCTGCCATGGGGGGAGGGGGATTAAAAAAAGGAAAAACGTCTCCACTGATTTCTAAGGAGACTTTTAAAAATTGTTTAATGCCCACCCCCTTTGCAGGGGTGTCTTTGTGTGGAATTTGGGGATAAAAACAGGTGGGGGAGGAAACTTAAGCCCTCTTCTCCCAAAGTGCCACAGCCCCAATTCACATTAGGCCACGTGTGGATACACTGATGTAAATAAGCCAATCGTATGTGTGACTAGAAAAATGTGTAGTACTTTGGCCCTCAGTATATAAGAAATCATGCTTCAAGCACATTCCATGTGCTTAACCCTAGCCCTGCCTGCATCAGTGTTCACCCTAGCTGGGCCGGGAGAATTAGATACAAAGTATTTCCTGACACTCAACTGAATAGGGAAGAGGCAGGAAGTATGTGCACAAGAAGCTGCTAGAGTGGTGGTAGGGATAGTAGAATTTACTTCCCCAATCACTTTCACATTAGCTTAATTTTTTAAAATTACATTTTACAGTGGCTTTCATCATTTCTCAAAACCCTGGGAGCTCAGAAATTTTTTAAGTGACAAGATCTATTACAAAGGTAAAGTTTCTATTTATTCTGTTATCTAATAATTAAAGGAAGAAAACATTCAATGAAAAGAGAGATGTGAAAAAAGCTACACAGGATCCCTTGCCCAGATTTACAATTGACTATAGTTCACTTCTTCCATCTCATCTCAGGAGGAGAAATGTAGCGACGATAAACCTAGTGCAACATATATTCTGAACAGTATTCTGAACAGTTGGGGAATTAGAATCCAAAAGGTTATTTGGAATAACTGATTTCAAATTGCAAGACAGTCAAAAGAAGAAGAAACAAAGCCTTTAAAAAATCATTAATTCCGAGTTAGATTCCTGATTTATTAAATGTTCTCTTCCCCAAAATTGGAAATCTCCAGATACTAATTTCGATTCAGACACTGTGGCTCACGCACTCTTCAAATATAAATGAAGGGTTCTGCTTTTCAAGTAAGGTTTTGTTCTTTTGTGGATATTAAAAATGAAATACATTTAGTGGAAGTTAAAAAGATCTATTGACTTGAGAGACAGTCTTTTGAACAGCTTGGTGAGATGGTATATCTTAATAATGATTTAAGGTTGATTCAGCAATACATAGGAAGGTGAACAGAATAAGAAAGTAGCCTTGCCAAAAGATTTCCCTTTCATAAAACAGAATATTTTTTTAGCATTTGAAGCTCAAGTCAAAATTGGCTCAAGCACTTAAACGCTGTTAACAAACACCAAGTGTTCGTCATTTATGTGATGTTTGCCTCAATAAAACTAAACAAACCTCCTGCTGGGAAATATCAACTATTCCGATTTATGTGTTCTGCTCTGATGAACACATTTTGCCTATAGGTAACTATTCGCACCAAATAAGATGCATTTACAAAGAGTGAGCTCTGGATTGCGCCCATTAATTCACACAGAATGTTGAGATGTCGAAATGGAAGATCAACAAGCATTGCCACTGCTGATTAAAGAGGAAGCTCAGCCAGTGCGCTCCAAAACAACAGGTAGCTGGACTTTTCTTACTGTCAGGGTTGCCTCTGAGCATATAGAGTGTCAGAGTAGCTCAGATTCTGAGGAAGAGCTGCAACATGTGGGGGAGAAACTTTCCCAGGCTTCAGAGGCACAGCAGCAAGGAGAGCCCCCCCCCCCCCTTCACACATCCCTGGGAGTGATAGTGAAGAGGGGGAGGGAAGAACAACCTGAACTTTTAGACGCAAGACGTAGATGCAGGCACAAGCGGGAAGTCATAGGGGCTGAACTTCGGCGCTCTGCCCGATTGGCTCGGTGTCAACAGCTGCGCCTATAAGTGTCACGGGAGAGGGGGAGATCTTCCTTTCCCACCCCTTAAGTTAAAAGAGCTTGCCGCCTTTTTCCCAAATGGAGATCAACTTTGGTAGTTTCCCTTTGAACTCCCTGAAGGCTGTTTCTTTTGTAGTCTGTGAGTCTCTAGCAAGTTGCATCTGTATGCCTCATTAGGGTAAATGGAATTAAAGCCTTGGAAATGCAACCTCTGGTCTGAGTGTTGATTTGACTCTTGGAGTTCTCAGCCAGGCAAAAGGGGAATCCTGACACTTACCTCCTGAAGTGGTTTCCTAAAATCTGGGAACACGTGATCGCAGTTGGCACCAGTAAGCCACTGAGTGTCACTGGTGTGGTCTTGAAAATTCTCGCCTGGAGCTTAAAAAGCAAGTGACTACTCTAGGATATTATCATACTCAAATTGATCCAAAGATATGTTAATAGCATTTGTATGCACAGCAATTTTTCATGTATTCTTTGCAAATCACCTCAGTAACAATAGGGTTTCCTGTTATGTCGAGCAATCATACAGTACAGCCATCACAGAAGGAAGCCGTTTCACATACAGGGGCTGTAATATTTGCAAATGTCTTACCATATTTCTTGCTAGAGCCTAGGTCTAGTGAAACTTGACAGGCAGGAAATATAGCAAAGGAGATTGTGGTAGCCCAGAATGAAGCTATAACTAAACTGTTACAGCCAGGAAGTGGCTGCTGTCAAAATGGCAATCCAATGCCAGTCGCCCTCTCTTCCCCAATAACGTTTAGCAATGCAAAATGCATGACGCAACATTTTGGCATTGCAAGTGTTGCTACCCCCCACAAGAGGGAGTGGAGCAACACCCTATGTTTTGCATTACTAAATATTATTAGTAGGCCAGACAAGAAAGAGATGGAGAAATATTGCTTTCAGCAGCTGCCATGCATCAGTGATAACTAAAAGAGCATTCAATTTGGTATAACAAACCCAGTAAGGAAATGCAAACTCCTCAGAAAAAAATGTTATTCCAATGAGGTCTATGCACATATTTCTCTAAATTATTGAACAACAGAACAAGCAGCAGTAAGTCTGCCCAGGATTATTTCTCCCCAAACAATATCCCATATAGATTTTCCTTCCTATACAGATCTTCTGGGATTTAATTAAAACAAAAAAGTACGTTCTTCTAAAACCGTAGTCCAGAGATTTGAGAGTTATGGATACTTCAAGACTGTTTTGAAATTTCAGATGTTGCTTTGACTTATGAGAATTAAATTATACTGTAGATGCTGGAAAACATCGCTTCTTAAAATTCCAGATGTCTTCTTCTACTTTTTATTTAGAAAACTACCACTTCTCTCAGAGGGGAGGTAAATTAAAGTTAATAAATATGGTCAACTTTTAAAAAAGGTATCTTCAATATTTATAAAGTCTTACAAACATTTTGCCACATTGTCTTGCCCAGCATATCTTGCATACTATACTAGAGCTTAGGGGGGAAAGTACCAATACTACATTGAAGAGTTGGGCATTTCTGATTTATAGATATCCACCTCCCTGCTCGCCCTCCTAAAGAGGGGTTAGAAACCTGTTGGTTTCTACATTAAAATTATTCATTGAAACGTGCAAGTGAAGATGCAATTCCATCACTTATCTATCAACCTTGCATTAGCAGTCCTGGTTATGCTGTAGAGACGGTAACCTTAAGCTTAATTAGAGCGCAGCCAGGAGCAAGCCATGTAGACTCAGCCCCAACTGGTGGCAGTAAGTTTCTTTAATATACGTGTAGGAGGGCCAAAACAGATATGACTTTAAATCTGTGTCTAGCAGCCCCCATTTTTAGTCTGGAATAGATTCACAGCCCCCAACTCAAATAAGGGATAGGGAGGGCTTTTAAGATCTGGATTGGGCCTACCGTGCCTACTCTAGACTAAAAATGTAGCGGGGAAAGGATGTACTTCTAGACACAGATTTCAAGTCATCTCTATTTGGGCCGTGTGTGAGAGAGAGACAGAGAATGGATAGCATGCCAGTTAGGACTGAAGCCTTAGTTTTCACTTTGCCATTGATATTTCTGTATTCATGAATGTGAAAGAAGAAGGCAAAGAGATTCTTTCATGCTCATCATTCAGCCTCAGTATTCATCATACGTAAAAGGCACCAATTGTGCTCCATGGGATTACTTGCCATGGATTCACCAATGTCATCAGTCCTAGTGTCTGTTTAGTGTCACCCAGCTATAAAAAGGGTAAATATTTTCTAGCATGTTTCTTTAATATAATGCAGCTAAACTTGTGTCGCCCCTGCAGTGGGCGTTGAACTGTTAGGTTAGAAGTGCCAAGGTAGTGATAAATCAGACTCAAAGGTCTGACTTTATTGAGTAACTTACAGTGCACAGGCATACCCAATGGTTGGATCAGACAGCTTCTCTGAACCACGAGCCACAGAGTACAATGGGTCTTATACTCTATAGGTTAGCAATAAGCAGCGTTTCAGCAGCATGCGCCCCTAGTGTTCATTCTCAGCATAAACTAACAGCACTTAGTTCTCAGTCATAGCCACTTAAAGCTTTAAGATAAACAAACTCTGCTTCTTAGGCTCATCAGTGATAAGACATTCTCATTAGCTAGGAATGTTCTTGGAGCTGCTTCTCACCCTTTTTACTCATCTGGCTACATCAGGAGGCCAGTTAAGGGAAAACAGCAGCCCCCTGACCAAAGGCAGAGAGCATTATGGATCTAAGCCACTCTAAAACTACTAATAGCTTGGTTCAGGCCTGGGGCTTTATCTGCTTGAGTTATTAGTTCTGAACTTTTAATTCTTGCATTGGGCATATGGCATAGTTGTAATTAGATTGGTCAAAAATGGATTGGAGGAAAGGCGTTTGTAAGCACATGTAATAGATGTACCAATGACCAAGGTGAAGCTGCTGGGCTCCATTCCTTACTCACTCAATCCACGCCCCAAGCTGCCATTTTGTGTCTGGCTCAGAGGGTGGATCCTGGGGCTCTCTTGTTTGTTTGTTTGTTTGTTTGAAATATTTCTTGACTGCCTTTTGGGGCAGGAGCCCTCCCAAGGCAGTGTACAGCAATACAATACATAATAGAAACTGATGTGGTATTAAAAATGATAAAAGCACCAAAAAAAGTAAGAACGCAATAAAAACAGCAATAACAGCTGTCTCACAAACAAACACCTTCTTTGTACAAGCCAGAAGAGTGTCCATATCTGTGTTAATGGTGTATAAAATGATAAATGGGTGGATGGAGCAAAAAGATAAAGATTATTTTCTCCCTCCTCTTTCCCCCTTTCTCCATCCTTTGCTGGGGACAGAAAATGGGTTTAGATATACCTTGCTGGATCAGACCAAAAGGTAATTCTTCTGTTCTTATGAGTGACCACTTAATGTGTTTTATATTTATACCAATAAAAATGTAGGAAAACTAACAATTACTTTCAGTGTCCCTCATAAATCTCAGTACATAGCTTAATTACCATACAATCTTAGGGTTTTTTTCTCAGCTACATTTTAAAGATTTTGCACACAGCTGTGTTTGATTGTAGATAATAAAGGAAACTGGATCCTTCAAGGGAAATTATATGTTATTGCAAAATCTTCTAACTAAAGGAGCATCTGTGGCTTAAAGTCTCCTATTCTGTCATACCAATTTAAACCTAAAAGCAAGGGAGAAAAGTTTCATCCAGCAAGAATGTTTATTAAAAATTAAAGTAATTCTTCCGTAGTGTAATTCGTTTGCATATATTACAAAGCACGTGTGCAGGGCTAGCTTTGGGGGGAATATTTAAGATGATAGTACACCACGTTTCTAAAAATATCCTTCCATCTTCATAAAACCAACATAAACCACCATCTTTTCTACAATTACAATTGCTTTTTGTGAGATATAAGCACAAAACAAACACATCAACCTCAGTTTGAGAGAAAGAGATAAATGGATGGATGTGTCCATCTTGATGTGCTACTTCTTATGTATATTGCTAACAGATACGAATACAAAATGTCCACTGAACCTGCAAGTGAGTTAAAAAGATGTCTAATCCATGCATTTGTTTTGTTTTCAAAATCTGTCAGCCTGATCCAGGTTACCACAGGTGGGAGAGTCTTGCAGGACTCACTAGCATCCCATTTTTTGTCTCCCCCCATCTCCATCCCTGTGAGGGTACTAATGCACATACCATGCAAAAGAATACTGCAGGGAATGGGACCTTCCCATATCCGCAACTGCTCCCCCGCACCTGGTGTCATGAAAGTTACATATGTAACATTGGATGTAGCAATTAAAGAATAATCAAAAACTGAGAAACCATTAAAAAGCTTCTGTCATACCGATTTCAAATATTTCACTGCTCCTATACGCACCGACAACAGAGCTTGCATGATACTAGAAATGTGCATAGGCTTGTTGCATTTATCGTTTTGATGATGATGTGACTATCTGACATATTCTACTCTTAAGGTAACTTAGTTTAGTAAGACAGTAATAAATGGTCACTCTGTTTCCAGAGAAAACCCACCAGTAATCAGGTTTAACTGCCACAGGATGTCATTCCTACTGCGTGAATGCAGCTTTTGAAAATCATAACTAATACGTTGAAAAATTCAACAAAGAAGTTTGTGTAATTTGAAACCACAGATAAGCTCCAAAACCCAATCAGTCAAGCTAACTCTCACTGATCTAATAAGCCAGGAAAGCAAAGGTCCTAGATCTTCCAAGTATCCTGTCCCTGTACTTTTGCTTCAATGACTTAAAAACATTCAGGAAAACATGACAAGCGGAAGCCACAAACATTGATGATGCTATACCCACTGAACTAAACTCAAACAGATATCTATAAAATGCTTTGCAAACTGATACAACTGTAGTGGGAAAGTATAATGTCTTTGCAACCATCAATACTACTCAGCAGGTGTTTGGAAACTTCAGCAGGTGCAAAATGAGGGGGCAAGATTGGCTTCTGGAGCCCACATTACTGATCATATTACTACAGTTTTGTTCCACCTGCCACAGCTTCCAGTTCATTTCCAGGTGCAATTCAAAGTGCTGACCTCATCTATAAATCTCTAAATGGTTTGGAACCAGGATATCTGAAGGACCACCTTCTCCCATATAATCCTGCCAACCCACAGGAAGCCCTGCTACAAGTCCCACAGCTTTCTGAAACATGATTGACTGGGACATGATACATGGGTTCGGATGATCACATCGGTAAAAGAAGCCATAATGTCTTCTCCCCCCCATCCCCATGCATGCCACGTAGTCAACCATCATTTGCATAATTCCCCGCAATGCAGCACGGGTTGGCCCCTAACCAGGTGCAACCCCTCAAGGCTTGCTCCAAGGTGGAGGGGTTTCCTGGTGATAGAGATGGAAGTTCTGTGAACCACAGCGACTCCCTTTCACCCACCTCCCAGCCCTCCAACCTATGTTGGTGCTTATTTAAACTTGCTCTTATTTAAACTTTTCAAAAACTTGCTCTTATTAGATGATGATTTTAATGTGGTTTAGAAATATTGTAAGCTGCTTTGAATGTATTTCATTCCACCTTTCTTATAAAGGTGGGCTAAAAATGCCTAAACACATATGCCTTCAATAGACCCAGGCAATCATTTAAGATATGCAAGACTTATATATATGCCATTACAACAGCTCCTTGCGTAACCCATTGGTATATTTTTCTTTAAGAATTCTGAGGGAATATTCTGCACACGCTCAGTAAAGGAGTGAGACAGGGAGTGGCCACCATTTTAGGCAGCTACCAGAATTGCAGTATAGAAGAAGCTTGCTTTCTCTTGCCTGTAAGACCCTGAAACCTTAAGACAGGGCTGTTTAAGTTGCTCCTGTGTTGCTGGATCCGGATCCAATTTTATTTATTTATTTATTTATTTATTTATTTATTTCATTTCTATACCGCCCAATAGCCGAAGCTCTCTGGGAGGTTCACAAAAATTAAAACCAAACAACACACAATAAAACAATTTAAAATATATAGAACATTAAAACCACAATATAACAATACAACCACAATAAAACCTAGCAGCAGTGCAAGAGTTTAAAATACAGATTTAAAACAACAAAGATAAAAATTTAGAAAGCTAAAATGCCTGGGAAAATAAAAAGGTCTTCACCTGGCGCCGAAAGGAATACAATGTAGGCGCCAGGCGAACCTCACTAGGGAGCTCATTCCAGAGCCAGGGTGCCACAGCAGAAAAAGCCCTCCTCCTAGTAGCCACCTGCCTCACTTCCTTTGGCAGGGGCTCACGGAGAAGGGCCGCTGAGGATGATCTTAAGGTCCGGGCAGGCACATATGGGAGGAGGCGATCCTTCAGGTAACCTGGCCCCAAGCCGTTAAGGGCTTTGAATGTTAACACCAGCACTTTGAATCGGGCCCGGAAATGGACTGGCAGCCAGTGCAGCTGGAAAAGTACTGGCGTAATATGAGCTCGCAGGCCAGTCCCTGTTAACAATCTTGCTGCCCTATTTTGGACCAGCTGAAGTTTCCGGACCGTTTTCAAAGGCAGCCCCACGTATAACGCATTGCAGTAATCCAGACGAGAAGTTATCAGAGCATGGATAACTGTAGCTAGGCTATCTCTGTCCAGATAAGGGCGTAGTTGGTATACCAGCCTAAGCTGATAAAAAGTGCTCCGTGCCACTGAGTTCACCTGTGCCTCAAGTGACAGTTCTGGATCCAAGAGCACCTCCAAACTACGAACCTGATCCTTTAGGGGGAGAGTGCAACCCCCTCCAGAACAGGTTGAATATCACCTAGCCGGGCAGACGAACCACCCACTAACAGTACCTCCAGCTTGTCTGGATTGAGTTTCAGTTTATTGGTCCTCATCCAGTCCAGTACCGTGCCCAGGCACTGATTCAGAACAGCCACTACCTCACCTGATTTTGATGAGAAAGAGAGGTAGAGCTGGGTGTCATCTGCATATTGATGGCACCTCAGCCCACACCCCCGGATAACCTCCCCCAGCGGTTTCATGTAGATGTTAAACAGCATGGGGGATAAAATAGAGCCCTGTGGAACCCCATGGCACAATTGCCATGGCACAGAGCAATAATCCCCCAGCACCACCTTCTGGAATTGGCCATCCAAGTAGGAGCGGAACCACTGTAGTGCAGTGCCTCCAACTCCCAACCCAGACAACCTATCCAGAAGGATACCATGGTCGATGGTATCGAAAGCCGCTGAGAGGTCCAGGAGAATCAACAGGGTCGCACTCCCCCTGTCCCTCTCCCGGCAGAGGTCATCCCACAGGGCGACCAAGGCAGTTTCCGTTCCAAAACCAGGCCTGAAGCCCGATTGAAATGGATCTAGATAATCCGTTTCATTCAAGAGTACCTGGAGCTGTCCTACAACCACCCGCTCAAGCACCTTGCCCAGGAAGGGGATATTGGCCACTGGCCTATAATTGTTAATATCCTCTGGGTCCAGGTTAGGCTTTTTCAGGAGTGGTCTAATTACTGCCTCTTTTAAAGCGGCAGGCACCACTCCCTCTCTCAAGGAGGAATTTACAACCTCCTGGACCCAGCCGGACAACCCCTCCTTGTTTGATTTAATAAGCCATGAAGGGCAAGGGTCAAGCACACAAGTGGTCGATTCGACTTGGCCAAGCACCTTGTCCGCATCCTCAGGCCTCAGTAACTGAAACTCATCCAATAAAACTGGAACAGACGGTGCTCTGAACACCTCTACCAATGGAACTGTATTAATGGTGGTGTCTAATTCATGACGAATCTGAGCGACTTTATCCTCAAAGTGCCATGCAAACTTGTCACAGCGTGCTACCGAGGGTTCCACCGTCTCTCTCCCTGGCCCAGAATGTAACAGGCTGCGAACCACTCGGAAAAGCTCCGCTGGACGACACTGAGAAGATGCAATGCTGGTGGAAAAGAACTGTCTCTTTGCCACCCTCACCGCCACAGAGTAGGCTTGATAGTGGGCTCTTACCTGTGTTCAGTCAGACTCAGCACGAGTTTTCCTCCACCTGCGTTCTAGCCGTCTCCCCTCTTGCTTCATTGCCCTCAGCTCAGGCGTATACCAAGGAGCTGGCCAGGCTCTGCTCCGAGGGAGAGGGCGCTTGGGCGTGATCGTGTCAACCGCCCAAGTCATCTCTGCATTCCACAGAGCGACCTGGGCTTCGACAGGAGCACCAGCCATACCAGCAGGAAAATCCCCCAGAGCCCTCTGGAATCCATCGGAATCCATTAATCTCCAGGGGTGGACCATTTTAATAGGTCCCCCACCCTTGCAGAGGGGAAAGGCCGCCAGGAGTCTAAACCTCAGGATACCATGAGAATTTTGAGTAGATTGCTGCGGAACTGGAATGAACAGAGACTGTTTCTTTCTTCAGCCAGCAGAAAAAAAATCAAGCTTCAGAGAGAAGTTTTATTTCTATTTTTGTTGTGGATTCAAGCTGAAAAAAAAGACATAACTTTGGGAGGGCTGTGCTCTGTTTTGTTTCAGTGATAAGTACATTGTTATGCATGTAAAGTTATTACATGTGTATTATTGTTTTAATTAAGATATTAAAATATATGTTAATTGTTCCCATACAAAGCCTTCGCTGTGAGTCCCTTTAGAGACCCTGAAGAAAAAGTGTTATAGAACTGGTGCCTGAACAGCAGGGACTTGGAGGCTGTTAGGCTGTCAGAGGCAAATATTTTTTTTTAGTCATGGATGATCCTCTTAAAACTCTGTTAGTGGAGTTTTCCCTGTAGAAACTACAGGAGAAATCAGAAGGACCATTAGGGCCTATGGTCAAATAACTGATCTGCAGAGGGTGAAGGGAGAACAAGAAGATATAATTCTGGGTGAGTCTGAAAGTTTTCCTTCTGTTATATGTATAAGGGAAGAATGTATTTTGCAAAACTGCAGCAAAAATGGGATGTTATACCAGTTCACCATTTCCTCTCTGTGTATTTCCCTTTTAGTGCTTTGTCCCGCTTTGTGTGGGTGTGTGCTAGGGGTGTTACTTATGAGTAAACTCATTGGCTGTCAGGCTTTCCTTTCCTGGGAGTAAGTGCCACTGAAATTTGTGTGGCTTGCTTCTGAGTAGGCATGCACAGGAGTGCACTGTAAGTCTACTTAGAGTAGCAGTCATAAGGTCTTCCATCCCATTCAATGCATTTATTTTGAACCTCCCCCTCCCATTGATTTCACTGACTGCTTCTTCTCCCTTTTGCTCGCCAGTTTGATGGGCTTTTTCCTCCCAGGTGATGGGGAAGACTCCCTTCTCAGCCACACAGGATAAAGGCTTGACAGTTAGGATTTCAATTGGTATTAAAAGTGCATTGGATTGGGAAGCCAGCCAGCCACTAACTCTTCTTCTAGCCTACCTTGCAGGCTCATTGGGAAGCCAGAATAAGGGGGAAAAGCAACAACAGTGCTGGGGGGGAAGGGAGCAAGCCTGGTCTAATCAAGGTGTCCCCATGAAGTAGTCACCTGGGGTGGGGGCGCTAGGAATGAGCCACTTTGCTTTTTCACTCCTTCATTAAAAGTGAAATTGTGCTGTAAGTCCCCATTTTAGGGGGGGAGGGTTTAAAGGGGGGGGGATGCTGCACACATGTCTTTGCTTAAAGGAAAAAAAACAAAAGGGCTTGGAAGGCAGGGAGGAGATAGGCCAGAGTGGGAAACTGAAGCGGAGCAGAAGGGGGCAAGGGAGGGGAGAATCGGCGAGAGGAGGAGGTGGGGATGTACGAAACACCTACTTGGTTTTGCGCTGGGGCATCCACGGTGGGGGGGAGGCGCTCCGTCCCTCCCCCCAGAATCCTCCCTGGCCAGCTCTGCTCCGCGGCAAGTCTGCAGAGCCACTGGCCGGGGCCAGCCACAGCTGGATTTCCAGCCATGGTTGGGCTGCTGTGGCCGCAAATGGCAGCCGTCGTAGCAGCCGCCATTTGTGTCCTTCCAGGCTGCTGTGATAGGCTATGTAAGTAGTTACGCTACGCCGTTTGCGCCCCTGCTCTTTGCCGTGATAGGCTACGCAATTACTTACGTAGCCTATCACAGCAGCCTGGAAGGACACAAATGGCGGCCGCTATGACGGCCGCCATTTGTGGCTGCAGCAGCCAGCCGAGAGATCAGCTGCTGCCGGAGCCCCTGCCCCAAGTAAGCTTTGTCCTGGGGGGATTCTGCGGGGTGGCGGGGGGCGAGAGGCCGTTCCACCACGGGTTTCGGGGGGCTGAATGCCAGTGCATTCGGCCTCACTGAAATCCGTGGCGGAATTCTCCACCATCCCTAGGAGGAGGAGGGAACACTGATGAGGTAATCAGACCTACTCGATTAGAGCTCAGTGGAAACAGCACAGAGCCCCAGGCTACAGCGCCAATCAGCCAGTTCTTTAAGGGCTATGGAAAAAGGAAAAGGAGAAGATGCGATTGGGGAAACATCGCAACAAAGTTGCAAACCAAGTGAAACTGATAGTGTAGAAACACCCACCCCCCAATCTCACTCCTTTACTGAGCATATGCAGAATATTCCCTCAGAATTTTTAAAGAAAAATTTATCAGTGGGTTACACTTGCACCATAGCAAATCGCACCAGCCACCCTCCCACGAGACTCCGAGAAAGCTAATGAAAGCAGTGGTGCAGCTAGG
The DNA here is from genome assembly GCF_057233095.1 of Heloderma suspectum. Classification (NCBI taxonomy): domain Eukaryota; kingdom Metazoa; phylum Chordata; class Lepidosauria; order Squamata; family Helodermatidae; genus Heloderma; species Heloderma suspectum. Next base: position 69,939,536 of record NC_139460.1, on the reverse strand, counting down.
TGATTTTAGACTCAATTGTCTAATGCCCCTCTCTCCTGCCAGCTTCAAATGGCCACGTGTACTCCTTCAGTTGTGAACCACACAACTGATATTTTTCTTGGCTCTACCCCCAACCACCATTCTATGCATTACATATGCTTCTACATTTCTGATATGTTAGAACAACCCCACCTTCCCAAAAGTTGCAACCCTGATAAAAATGTAAAAAAAAAAAATACTGTCAGCCTGTGCAGTTTGCATTTTAAATTCACTTAAAACCTAGCACCTAGCAATCATTATGACAGGAATAAATGGAGTTTGCTTCTGCTGCCTTGATAACCTTATCACCTGCCACTCTCTGGGAGGTCATTTCCCTGACCCCCACCGGCCAGACTTTGGCTCCGACGTCCAGCCCTAGCTGCACCTCTAAGTGAAATCAGTTTAACCCTGTGACAGTTATTTAGCCAAATACTGAGAGCCCTCTGAAGCAGTAAAGCTAGCAGCTATAAGGGTGTGTTTTAAAAGCTCGTTCACACAATCTCAGATGTGGGAACATTGTACATATATTACAGCAGAGAGACATGCACGAATGCACCTACGCCCCCCCCCCCTCCCGGATATATAACTGTATAATGAGGATGGATATGATGCAGTGTGTGCATCTGTGTCACACATCAAATCATATAAGTGGCGGAACTCCCTGTCCTCTCTATTCATAATTGTGGTTGTGTGAAGGCCCTCTAGCAGTAACGGAATGGGAGACATCAAAGCTGACCTGCAAATGCAACCTTGAAGAGCAGGGCTGGAATTCGGGGGAGAAAAAAAAACAATTCTGAAGATAATGAAATATCCATAGTTTTTCAAGAGCCACAGAAATAATATCAGCAGCATACAGAAGGTATGAAAAACAATAACACACAGGCAATTATTTTTAATTCTAATGGTTTGTTAGGGCATACGTATTCAGTCCAAAAAAACTGGTAACTCTCAAGTTATTTATACCTACTTTGCGTAGTCAAAAAGTCTGCTATCCCAAAGCACGTGTGTTCCTCTAGGACCAGAGTGGAAAAATGCAGAATCTGTGCCATCAAATTTGTTCAGACCATCTTCAGAATTCTTGGATGCATGACTATGTACAACATCCAGCAGGACAGTAATTCCCATTGAGTGGGCAACATCAATCAGTTCCTTCAAGTCATCCGGAGGTCCATAGCGGCTAAAATGTATGAACATTTAAAATGATTGGTTCGCAGAATTCACCTTTTGATTTTTTCCTTCATGGTTCACTAGAATAGTATATATTTGTTTCGTGTAGTGTGTGGGTATACAATTGTTAATATTTCTAGTTAAAATAATCTCAAGTAGTAAGGCTGGGATAAAACCTTAAAAAGCTGCTCCCCCCCCCCGCCCCCCAAGACTGGACAAGACAAACCAATAGCCTGACTCAATACTGAGTATAAGCTACCTTATATACCCTTTGTTCCTATGTTGACAAACTGTACATGTGTGAGTCTGAGAAAGAATGGGAAAGACAAATTTATCAGGAGACCTTTGGCAAATCACCACCTTTTGCCGCAGGTCTATGAAAAATGCAAGTCTTAACTGTAATGTATGTTGAATAAATCTAGAAATGGAACCGCAATGCAAAAAGATGGAAAGATAAACCATAGCTACAGGGGTAGACAGTTTGACCCAACCACAAATATACTGTTGTGATGGGACAAGATACTCCTGGTCATAAATGCAAAACAGGCAGCTGGCAGCTGGTTAGATATGAGATATTTGGTAACATATTATGATACTCAAGCAACCCACAAAATTACATAACGCTACACCAGTGTACCACTGAAAACAGAACCATGGTGACCGATTGCCTTCACATAATGTGAAAGCTGCTATAATGTTTTAAGCTGCTAAGGGCACAATCCTATGCATATTTAGACTGGCTGTGGAATGCTGGGAGTTGTCAGACTTTTTTCCAGTCTAAACACGCATAGGATTGTGCTCTAAATGTTTTTTTTAAACCCTTCAACAAGGTCTGAAACTACTTTATGCTTTTCAGCCACATTCAGTTTGTAGCATTAACTAGAGCTTATTCTAGTTACATGCAGATTTCTCCTACCCCATACAATTTACAGAATTTGTTCAAGCCAACAACAGTAGACTCATGACAAATTGCACTCAAGGTAGCTTACAATCATAAATAAAACTCGATTCAAACAATAAAACAAATGCATTAAAACACAATTAAAAACACAAAAACGTTGTTGTTACATCCGACCCCTTACGACAAAAGAAAGGCAGGAGAGAGAAAAAATAATTGTTCCCTTTAATTCTCTCCCTCCACCTCTCTCACACACTTTTCTTCTTGACCTAATTAAGGAGGTAAGTAGACTGTCGCATGCCAATTGAGGGGGTCATGGCTGAGTGGTAGAGTGTCTGCTTGCATCCAGAAGGTTCAATCCCTGGCATCTCCAAGTAGGATTATGAAAGAATCCTGCATGAAACTCTGAAGAGCCACTGCCAGCCAGTGTTGACAATACTGGCTAGACAGACCAAGGGTTTGACTCAGTGTAAGGCAGGTTCCTATGGCCCGTGGGTGTCCAAGCAGTGATGGGGTCTACTGTTTTTACGGCACACCATCCTGAAATCAGTTCAGTGGAGGACGGTGTCAAAAGTTCTTAATAAATAAATAACCGGTACGGCATTGCTTCCAATGGAATGCTCACACTGATTGCACATCTGATTTTCCACATTAAATGGTAAAACTTCCCCTTGTAGCTTAAAGGATCCTATGTTGGTGGAGAACTGGGCTCAGAGAAAGCACACCAGAGAGTATGCCTTCTCTAAGGCTCATTTGTCCCTCCTGCAATCCTTTCGGCTGTTAGTCTCCTCACAGTTTATAGGATCCAGGGTGTGTGGGGGAAGGGGGGAGAAGCTGGTCTGAAAACAAGATATTTCCCCATTCAGTTCAACTACTAATTCCAGAACCCTGTTCTTTGTTGCAAACATTTGCTGGCACTGGCAGTATGAGGACAGGACACAGGGACAACCCTTGGGTGCTTCTTGTTTGGGAGGGTTTGAGAAGAAACCCCCCCCCCACACACACACACACACACCTTAAGGATTTTTCATTTACAGTGATCCACTTGAGCCCTGAAAATTACACACTTTACTAACAGGAATGAAGTTCCCTGCCATTTACTTTCACGCAAATAGAAACAATAGTAATGTTAGTTTGCTTATTATTTATCTAAAGCTTATTATTTATTATTTATTTATCTCCCAAAATTTGGACTTCCCAATCTAGCTAAATGAATATAAAAAGAGCCATGTTAGATCAGACCAAGGTCCATCTGTTCCAGCATTCTGTTCACACAGTGGCAGACCAGCCATCTGTGGGAAATCCATAAGCAGGAGATAAGTACAGTAGCCCCCCTCTGGTGATGTTCCCCAGCTACTGGTGTAAATAGGGGACGTGTATAGGCATACTGCCTCTGATACTGGAAGAAGCATATAGCCATCAGGTTTAGTAGCCACTGATAGCCTTATCCTCATGAATCTGTGTAATCCTCTTTTAAAGCCATCCAAATTGGTAGCCATCACTACATCTTGTAGTAGCAAATTCCATAGTTCTATGCACTGCATGAAGAAATACAATATGCTATTACAGATTGATTCTGTTCCTACAGACCAGCCTTCCCCACCCTGGTGACCTCCAGAAGCTTTGCACTACAACTCCCAGGAGTCCTGCCCACTGCAATACTGGCTGGGGATGATTGGAGTTTAAGTTCAAAATATCTGGAGACCACAAGGGTGGGGAAGGCTACAGCATACTCTGTAACACAGCATTTGTAGAGTCTTTTCGTTACATCTCTTCTCTGCAAAGAAAAAAAAAATGCTTGGGTGCATTTCACAACAGAAATTTCAAGCCCCTAATGGTGATTGCATTTACCAGAATAAAACCTTTTCACATAACTTATTTCACAATTCACACTGCATGGGTTACACAGAACACAGTGAAATAGGCAAAACCTTTGAATTGTGACTTTTTCAGGCCTACAGTACCTTCAAGACAAGGACAGAAATCACCAATTACAAAAAAGCTAAGCCCCTATGCTAGCCTTTAAATCAGGGGTGAGCAACTTGTGGCCCTCCAGACATTTTGGCCTACAGCTCCCATCAGCCCTAGCTGGCATTGCCAAAAGTCAGGTATCATGGGAGTTCTAGGCCAAAATGTCTGGAGGGCCACAAGTTGCCCACTCCTGTGTTTAAATGTTACCACAGCACCATGAAAGCTGCTTTTCCTTGCATTCATCCCCTGGCTATGTTGTAACATTTGTAAGGTTCGAGACCAAATGGTCCTTACCACAACACTGATTAAAGGGTACAAATAAGTAATATAATCACCAGATCTCTTAACATGTATGTGATGAGTCAAGTAATTAGAGCAGATTCCAAATATCTGTGATTATGGAGTACAGCCCTCTCAGGACTGCACCAACACACAAGGGGAATTTCACAGGTGAATAAAATTACTGAACAGATGAAAAGCAGAAATCCTAAGCCAAGGTAAGTACTCTAACTTACCTTGATGCTGCAAAAAAGCTTGTGATCTGGTAACCAAAACTGGCATAGTAAGCATGTTCCATCACAGCCATCAACTGAATACAATTATATCCTGTTTTAAAAGAAGAGGAAGAAAAGGGGAACACAGTTCTATGCTTGGTGGTGGTGGTTTATAGCCACCTGGACCACTAGATATTAATTTTAGCTAAAGATCACACTGCATTAGTAAAAGTCATAGTTTAGACAATTTTAGACAATATATTGTTAGCAAATCTACCAAAATAAAGCCTAAAGGAGCTATGACTCCCCTATCCCAAACTGGGAAGGTCAGTTTCTCAAGTGATCCTGTGTGCGCTGAAATATTGGCATTTTAGAAAGCAATATATAATATGAAAATATAATAATAATTGGACTTTAGAATATTAATGATGCCAATCTGCATGTCCCGAAGTTCAGCTGCACTTTTGATATTTACAGTATTGATCATAAAAGGAAAAAGAGTAACTTGACTGCACACATATTAAACCTCATGCTTTCCTTAATATTTCAAACATATTCCGTTTCTATCTAATCGTTAACATATTTTTCTCCAAATTCATTTCCCTCAAGGACTCTATAAAAAGAACAAACTTTAAAGCAATGGAATTTTGCTTTGAAGCTTACTGAAGGAGTTGAGGACCAGAGGTAAAGAAAAACCTTTCTTTTTGTCCCTTATCCACCCCAAAATGTTTTCCTGTGATATTAAATGAAGAAAATCTGAAGGGAAAAGTACAGTTTAATGATGAAACCACTAGCACTTAAAACAAATCTTTTACTAAGCTAACTTTTATGTCAGCAAATAAATGCCCCTTCAGCCACCAAGCAAGGATTATAGGCAAAACATAACCTTCAGATCTGTTTTAAAAGGCTGTGGAGGCCACAGATGGTCTTGATTCTTAGTTTTAACTAAATTTTTTGGGCATGCCATTTAACTTGTTCCTCAGCAAACTTTATCACTGTTTACTTATGTAAGCTGTGACATCATTATTTTCCTTTTGCCCTCAAATCCAGTAGAGTTACAAGATGGATATCATCAACTTGGGTTGCAATCCTAAACGCTCTTGCTATGGAGAAGTCCCACTGAACATAATGAGACTTTCTTCTAGGTAAACATGCTCATAATTGCGCTTCACAATCTTATTACAGGTATTTTATAATCCACTATAAATGCTTCCTATATAACTTTTGTATATTTTGACATTTTGGTTAGCAGTGATAAATCAATTTTTAATATAATTTTTGTCTATTCCAACACGTTTTTCGTCTGACATGCTATTCCGTGCTATTGCAAATTCACATGCAAAATTGGGTTTGTATTAGCACTGAACAACTCTTTAAAAACTGCCTCTAAATGAATTATTTTTGCAGTTGAGTAGGTCTGAATACAGAGTTACATGAACCTTCTCTGTACTGTATTAGTCTGTGCACGGCTATTTTCATTTTATTTTTTTCTTGGCAACTAATCCATGCATTCCTCTATAAAAATAGTTTTATGAATGCACGTTTAAAATGTCACTATTATTTTTTTAAAGAGTGTTTAAAAAATTAGTGACATTTTAAGTGTGCATTCATACCCTCTAGAAGTACTAAGAAAAAGATTAGCCACTTCGCTTGCGACAGTGTGGTACAAGCCAATACATGCAACCAGATCAATAAATTGAAATAGTTTTATTTCTGGATGCTGTACTCTACAAATAAATGATCTAAATACTATGAAAAGCGTTCATCCACATGTGAATTTCAGTCCATATTTTAAATATAAAACTGTTACATCAGTACATGTTCCGTACACTAAAATACATTGCTATGATGCATTAAATATCAACACAGAGACAATCCACAGACTCTCGAAATGAGCTTTTCTAATAAAAGCACAGGGCTCATTAAAAATTTATCTCAGAAGAAGCCTCAGATATTACTTACCAAGATCCTTGACTTTCGGAAGTACATTGTGTGTGAAGTTTTTATATGAAGCTATTTTCCCTTCAGGGGAAGCAATTCCCACGTGACATTCATAGATCCTTAAGCTTTTAGGCTTCTTAGGAACAGGGTATCTCCGCTGTGCAATGGAAAAAATGGTTTGGGAATAAAACTATGAGAAGCTGTCAGTTATATTAGACAAGAACTGGTAAGCTGTGTTAAAATCTGTACCAGCACATTCAGTTTAAGATAAACGCAACTGTTATAGAACAAATCACATAAATTTGTGGGGTTTGGGGAATGCTACTCCAAGCTTGAGAGAGCCTGTACCATTTCCCTTCACAAATGTTCTGTTTGGACATGGTGGCTCTGTGCAGCCAGCCAAATGCTGCAATGGCCAGGCATTCAGCTGGTTGCTTATGTTCATTATGTCCAAAGCCTCTTACAGAAAAGGTCACCAACTGGAAGGAATGTTTCATTGTGATTCACCTGCTGTTAAATTAAACCAGCTGGCTTAAAAATTCCTCCTCTCGGAAATCCATATCTTTGTTGATTCAACTCACAAGGAACCCCTGTGTATTGCACAGTATTCTGGGGTGCAAGCAAACATGAAATCTCAGTTGACACAAGGAACTGGGCAATCCTATTGCAACTCATCACTGACCTGTAAGAAATGAACAGCCATGGAATACACACAACAATACTCCCCTACACACTGACCGGGTTCACATGATCACCGCAGCTCACTGTGGTTTATTTAAGCTATGAGGAACCATGGCGCACATGGGCGCCATCCTGAATATTCAAGCTGTGATTGTGGCTTATCGTGTCATCCGAACCCATGGCCTGTTTTAGGGTTATGTGAGGGATATTTAACCTTCATTGTTTAACCCACGGTCCCTGGGTTCAGACACCATGACCAGCCAGCGTCACGGCTTGAATATCCAAAATGGTTGCTGGCACGTGCCACAACCCACCGTGGCCACTGCAGGGAAAGAATGGACATTGCACTGTCTGCCACAACCACACTTTTCAACAAGGAATTGCTGATTTGCTTCCAGGGAAATCCAAGATTCCTAGGAAGACTGTTTGAAAACCAGTGCATGTTTTAAAACATGCAGATCAAAGTGTCTCCATTTCTTTACTGTTGTGTGCAATGAACATTACCCACTGAAAATGTACTCTCTCTACCCCACAGACTCTCTCGTCTGTGCTTCCTATCATTAAATCCAAAGGTTATTTTACTGAGCTTATTAGAAGGAAGAGTACAGAAAGAACATCATGAATTAATAACCGATCTCCTGACTGCTGAAAAAAAGGTAACTGCAAGGAACCTGTGTAATGCAGTAATGCCTACCATATAGGAGTGGATTACTAAAACGTGGAATGTTGCCAAGATGTCAAAGCTCACAGAGTTGGTAAGATTACAGGATGACAGACAGAGCACAGAAAGTTTTACAAGGAGTTAGCAACTTTTTATGTAGTCTTGGAAGGATAAATACAAATGGGTATGGATGCTTTGCAAGACTGTAAGCAATTTCCATTTTGTAAACAGAGTTTTCTCCTTGTTGATCTACATATGTTAGTTGCATATCGAGCTTGGAGAAGAGAAGATTAAGGGGAGACATGAGAGTGGTCTTCAAATATCTGAAAGGGTGTCATGCAGAGGATGGAGCAGACTTGTTCTTTGTTGCTCCAGAAGGCAGGATTAAAACCAATGGATAGAAACTGCAGGGAAGCAGTTTTCAACTAAACTTTAGGAGAAACTTCTTAACAGTGAACAGATTCCCTTGGTTAGTGGCGGGTTCCCCTTTGCTGCAGGTATTTAAATAGAGGCTGGATGACCATCTGTCAGGGATGCTGTAACTGCACCCTGCAGTGCAGAGCCTGCATTGAGCAGGGGGTTGGATCAAAGATCCCTTCCAACTCTATGATACCATATATCCACACTGAACAAAAAGTATATTAAAAACAATTTGAGTGTACTTTTCCTGGAAACCTAGATTCTTCAGAATAAACATAGTCATTAATCATAGAATCGCAGCGTTGGAAGTGATATTAGAGATCATCTAGCCCACCCCCTGCTCAATGCAGGCTCTCCACTGTAGAGACAGCTACAGCATCTTTGACAGATGGTCACCCAGCCTTTGCTTAAATACCTCCTTGCTTCAGTGTTCCCAATAAGTTCTTCAACTGTCTGAGGAATAGCGTGTGACCTTTGAAAAAGAAAAAAAGTGATGGTAACTCAAAATACAGGGACATGAAAGGATTCTACTGAGATACCTTATTCCTTCAGCTTGACTTTTTATATAGAATCAGATTCCAAATATAGTGGGAAAGCACTATGTTTCTATTTTATTTCATCCAAAGTATAACAAACATCAGCCTATTTTTCAGCACATATCTTCCACCAGCTTCTATATTTAGGCAAGTGTTCAGTCGCTTAACTGAATCAAAGACATCTGCAGGTGGATGGGTTTTTTTAAATTACTTTATTGTATACTAAAAGGAAAATAGCTTACTCTGTATGGGGTTGGTGGCTCCCAATGTATCCAGTCATAGTTTACATTAGTACCTTCACGAGCAACATATCTTGCCCAGGGAGAAATGCGATAGAGGATTTCTCCGCTTTGGCTTCGTATCACCACCTAGAAAATAAAAATAAAAAATTCACGAGAGAGAACAGAAGATTAAACTAAGGTCAGGATTAGTTAACGTGGCTGCCACTGAAAGCATCAACCCCACATCCCCTCCCCCCGTCTCCCAGTGATGTTTTACAATTCAAAACAAGTGACATGACACCATCATCTTGCAAGTTTCCCCACCCCCACACAAGTGGCAGCCAATTAAGTGGGCTGAGGAAACCCACAACACAATGTCCTTCATGTATTTCACATTACTAACAGGAAGAGGAGACGTTACAGCTGCGGTAAGTGCAATAATGGAGATCCATATGGCAAGTATGGGAGGGGGTTGGACTCAATGGCCTTGTAGGCCCCTTCCCACCCTACTATTCTATGATTCTAAGTAGTTCTATCAGTTACAAGTAAGACAGTATTCACAGCATGGAGAAGCCAATTTTTGGCAGCATACATCCAATGGTGACCTAATATAACATCACATTCTAAAGCTGGAGTTGGCAACATGGCACCCAACAAGACCCCTGGCAGCACCTGCCCAGACACCTTCCTTACCCCCAATCCACCGCTTTTGCCACAGCCACTGCTTCACCCTACCTCCACACTCAGACAGGAAGCAGGGAGTCAGCAGTGGAAGCAGGGGCAGTGAGGAGTTAGTGGAAGCAGAAGTGGTGGGGAGGATGGGAAGAGGCGGTGGGCAGCAGAAATGAGTGCTGCTGCAACTGGCGGACAGGAATAGGCTCTGGCGTGGCATGGCAGGCTGGCGGATAGGAAGAGGGCAGGTGGCAAAAGCAACTACTGCTGCTGCTGTAGCAAGGAAGCAGGTGGGCAGGAATTGCTGGTAGAAGCAGCTGCAGCAGCCAGCCAGTGACTGAGCAAGTGGGCAGGTAGAAGGAAGAGGAGGAGGCAGCAGAGGAAGGGAGGAAGGGGCAAAGGTGGTAGTGGCAAGAGAAAGAAGAAGAAATGAGTAGGAGGAGGAGGAAGCAGGGGCAAGGAGAGAATTCCACGGGGGGGGGGAGAAAGAGAATCCGGGGGCGGGGAGTAAAGGGGGAATCCCAAGGGGTCAAGAAGAGGTAGAATGGCAGTGGGGGGGGCAAGAAAGAGAATCCAGAAAAAAATGTACACAGGCCTAAATGACCATGGGTCAAATGCCCCCTTGGGTCCCCCAAAATGACAAGTGTGCCCACGGGCCCAAAAAGGTTGTCTATCCCTGTTCTAAAGCCTAGAACTGCTGATAAAAATGGCCATAATTAAGTCATCTAAAACTAGTCTCCATGTGTGTCCACCATAGACAGCAGCACCACACAAACTGACATCTTTATCGTTGGAGCTCTTTCTTCAGAGCTGTACTAAAAGCCTAAGGTGGAGTCTTTTTTCCAGGTATATTTATATTTGTTCATGCAACTCAGATGGAGGCTCCCACCAGAGACCATGAACTTGGCTTCCTCCAGAGATATGAAGTACTTTTCATCAGCTACCCACTTAATCAGTATTGTGCAACGATCTGTAACAGGTCAATTTCAAAATCATATTATAATAGGTTGGGAGGGGGGGAACGGTCCAAATATAGTTTTCACACTCTGGTGTGGCCTGGAGAAGGTAGAAAGGGAAGCTGTTAGATCAGGAGAGGTTCAGGTAATGATCCATGCAGTGACCCAAGTGACAAATTGCTCAGCCTGAGGAGCCAGGCCTGAGTCAGCAGTTACACAAGACCACATGGGACCCTATTGGCTCTTTGGTTCACCCGTTCTTGTACTGGGATGAAAACTGCAGTCATATCATTGTGTGTGCACACAATATATATATATATATATATATATATATATATAAATAAATAAAAACAGTTTGTATCATGCTAAGAAAATTTATGAGCAACCATTTATGCAGTAACTGCGCCTGCTGTACAGGCAAGTGAGTAACTGGGTCATAATAGGTCATTTGAGTTAATTGCACCAGCATGCACTAAAATATCAGGTGAATATTCTCCCTAGGATTTTAAGAACCATAGCTACTACTTTCCTATATGCATATAGAGCTCCAGGGAAAGGTCTGAGGATTTACATATTTAAATGAGATCCGGAAAAGCTTGTCTCTGCCACATATATATTTTTTCCTACAGAAAATGGAAATTTCATTAGAACATTTATTCACTTCACATTCAATAATAGCCAAGAATATATCATGGGAAAGCTGAAAAAGCTGAAAAAAAAAGAATGAGACTAGAATTAGTATGTTCTAATGACAGGCCACAGAGACAAACTGGTTAATCAATTTTATTTATTTAATTTATTCATGCTGCAGAAAACTAGTTTTTTTTATTATATCCCAGTCCAAACTGACTGCAGAGGAAATACTGGTATTTACCTTAAGATGGTAATTCTGTTTGAAACAGCTGTAATGAGCAGCTCCTCAAACTGTTCATTCAGAATGGGAGAAAACTACTAAGGTGACATAGTAGAATTGAACACTTAATGACATAAAGATTTGGAACTAGTTTAACTTTTTTTTTGGCAATCTGGGAAGATACTTTTTTGAAAATCAGTACAGGGATAAAATTTAATGTGCCAAAATAAAGAGATCTCAGGCTACCAAATTAAAAAAACCCTCTTGTTAAAATTGCTAGGATGTTGAGATGGAAATGACTTAGGGAAAGGGTGCCCCTCTGATAACACTGGGGTTTTTTTTTCTTACTTGCTTTCTTTTTAAGATTTACAGCTTAAGTAATGCACAGGGGTAATACTCAGTCCTTAATTAAAATATAAAACATATATAAACTGGCTTATAAAGTGCTACACAGCTAAGACTAAAAGGGCTCAACAGCTTGTTCATACGCATTTATTCAGAAGTTTTACCAACTTTCTCCTAAGTATGCAATGGACTGCAGCCTAACACAAATAAAATGTCACATTTTCAGCCTGAAATGCTGAAATGAAGAACTTGCTATTCTTTTTTTTAACTGCCCCTACACAAACCTTCCTATTAGTAAGGAAGTCCACTTGGAACCCAGATGGCTTGCTAGTGTTGCCAAGCATTGGAACAACCAACTGAGAAAACCCTGAAACAGAAGCTATAAATTCTTTTTTTTTAATCTAATGGCCCAATTCTTCTTGGATAGTCTGAACAGGCCGTATAATATTCGCATGCAACAACTGCAGTACCGCCCTTCCTAGAACAGGAACTAAAAATAACACAAATACTCTTTAGTTCCTGAAAGATAGAGCTCCAGACCACTAGGCTACATCAACAGAGTCCATTATCCTTCCCATTCTCAGAGAAAATGTCATTTATAATAGCACTGAAATCTTGTTTGCTGGAATTATGGTGGTCTCAGACTCCATCCATCCAAGTTGGATCTCTTTAAAACAAAACAAAAAACACCAGTCAGTCCATGTGGATACCACAGTAACTGTATAAGCCAGAGCACGGTGAGAAAAGAAATCTAAAAACCTGAATCTACTATAAGAAAGAAGCAGCAAGTGAATAATAACATAGCAATGATTATTCGGGGAACAAGGTTTTTATGTCGAGGAAGCACATTTTGTCATTTGGAGGTAATTTGAAAAGGGCAATGTCTTTCTTTGAATGTAAGTGAGAAGGAGCAGGATTTGATGGCCAGAGGCATTCTAAAACTCTGCAATGTGCAATGCAACTTACTATTCCCAGGCTTAATATCACCTGTAATGAAACACCTGGACAGATAAAGGCACATGAACGACTAAACTATATTCCACATATTCAGAATCATTAGAGCATATATTTCAGTGCAACTTAAATTGGATGCCATCCATCAGTCACTTTCATGTGGCAAAGCCTAGGAAGAATAGCTTGTGAAGGCACTGTTTCAAGTCTTCTCAGTTCTGTTATTTTATTGGAAAAAACCAACAGGTCCTGGGCACAATCCAGTACCTTATGCTCTTTACGTCCTATTAAAAAGAGTTTACTTGTGTGGTCTTTTTACACCACTATTCATCCTTTAAAGGTATGATGCATTGAACGTAAGCAAGAAATAACTCATTATTTTTTTCACCTATACTTTTATTTGAAAGCAATTTATCTTTCAACAAGGCTATGCAAAGATATACCGAAGGTCTTAGCAAAAACTGAAAGAACACATGAGTCAAATGTAAAAGGCACTAATGTTTGCTAATGCTGTGAGGTGTTATCTCTGTAAAGAGGGGAGATTTTTCATTAAAGCCTAAGGCAAAATGCAAACTGGTCTGTTGACGACAGATGATAACTGAAGAACAGTCCCAACAGAGCCCAAATAATATTCAGAAGATGCATTTCCAAAGCCAAGATCTTGGACTTAGAACTGCAAGCCCTGGGTTCAAATCTCAGAACGAACACTGCGTGTTATTTCCAGGGCTGATCTTCTAATTCAAATCCAGTGCTGATGTATAACATTCTGCCTGCACTTCCATGGCAATGGTTCATTACTGGCTGTCCCAGCAGTCCCAGAAGCCATTGAGAATTTTTATATTTAAGAGACAATATTAAATGTTTCACCTTGCCTGAAGGTTTTAGGTTGAGATAAAGCAAGTTACTCACTCACCCTTCACTACTTCACAATAAAAGCCATCCAACACATAATTTTGCAGAGGAAAATCATTGATGCATTAACTTTCTTGTATTAAGTTTATTGATCTAAATCAATGCATATACATATATTTATAATGTATTTACTAAACAAGGGGCATTTGCTTTAAGTGTGTGATATAAAAAACTAATTGATAGAGTAAATAAAACAAGACTTAATTACTGATCAGATAATCTGAATTTTATAGTTGTTTTTGTAAATGTTAATTAGGTAAATAATCTTGTACAAACAGCAACCTTCCTGAGACCATATGCTCACAGAATAAGGAAATCTTTATGCTCCCAGCCCAAGAGCCACTGCTGCATTGAGACAAGGGCTCATAGAATTAGGTCAGGCTGCAGATGTTCCGGTATCGGTGAAAGCTCACAACCAGTCTCCTATACTGCAGAAGAGACAGAAAGACAAACCCATTCATTCTGCTTCTATCATACACCTGCCTCCTAAGAGAACCCTTGTTCAAAACCTGTTTTTATGATGTTTTCCTGTATCTCACATGAAATCAATCAGATTATCCTTGCATTTTTTATCTTCCACCTAGGACCTAGATTCTAGGTCAATGGATGGTTAGCAACCAGAACAAAAATCAGGAAGTACCTAGGAACTTGTGTATTAGATTTCTTCGCACTGGAATATAATTTCTACTAATAGTATGAAAGACAATAAATTAAATGTGTAGGGGAGATGGGTTAAGCTCAGCGTGTGTGCAGTGTTGCCCAAGTTCAGTCAGTATGATCACTTAAGTGTCAAATGGACCCTTTCTGTCAAAAGCATCCTTTGGTGAGGATTGATGCACAACCCCCAAACATCATTTTGCTCCTCAGACTCTAGACCTCAGGCAGCTTACTCCCCCCGTCCCCCTACCATCACCACTTGTTGCAGTCTAGTACCTGTGCACTGTCCTCTACTCCTAAAGGTATGGAGAGCATTTGCCTGTTCAATCTTCACTTCTTCCCTTTCCTGGCAGTACAGTACAGTTCTCAAGCCTTTCTGAGAAGCACCACAGTAGCTTGTAAGTACTTCTGTAAAGTTTGGCCTCCTAAGTATTTGCTTTCCACTAAGTGAAAAGAAGCCTTTCCGATTTGAACCTTTGCTATGTGTCCTACTGAACTCCAACATTTCTGCAACTTTATATTACATGCTTGTTTTTGTAAACCACGTGTTTTTGGAGGACCAAGAAATAATACAGAAACAATAGATACATTGGCACATCAGAAAGGTTTATACTACTAAAGAAACCTGTCCTGGCTAAGTCACTTACAGTCTTAGTTAAAAGGCAGCTGTAAAGAGAGAGGTCTTCAAGACTAACTTAAACACCTGTAATCAAGGGAATTCCACAGCTGCGGACCACCACTGAGAAAGCCCCATCTCTTGTGTTCACCACCCTAGCCAAACATACCAGTGGGCAAGACCTCTGAAGCATATCTTAAATGTATGGCTAGGATCATATGGGTAGAGGTGGTCCTTTAGATAACCTGGTCCAAAATAGTTTAAGGCATTTAAGGGCTAACTCCAATGCTTTGCATTAAGCCCCAAAATGTACTGGTAACCAATGTAACTGATGCAAAATTAGTGTTAAATGTTCAGACTTTCAGGCCTCTGCTAGCATCTGGGGAGCCACATTTTGCACCAACTGGAGTTTCTGAACTGCCTTCAAAGGCAAACCCATGTAAATCTCATTACTGTAGTCCAGTTTGGAGATAACTAATACATAAATAACAGAGGTCAAGTCTGGTCTCTCCAGATAGGGTCACATCTGGTGAACCAGCCTGCGTGGAAGGCATGTCTGACCACTGTCGCTACCTGTGCTACTCCAGATAGTGACTGTGCACCTGATCCACCTGATCCTTAAAGAGGAGTACAACCCTGTCCAGAATTGGTTTCACACAAATATTTTGACCAGCTGATTTCCCAGTCCACAGGGCCTTCATATTATCTGGATCAAGCTTCAAGGTAGTTACGTTAATTTTCAAATGGAAGCAAACTATAGTTACCCATGGCAATAATCAACTTCGGATTATCTGGGTATGCCAGGTAAACCAAAAGCCTTCTTTTCTTTAACTATTTTTCAATGTAGAAATAAAGCTATTTAAGGCACAATCCTATGCATGTTTAGATGGAAAAAATGCCTGAACTGGATAGGGTATGCTGTGAGTTGTAGGCATTTTTTTTTCCTAAGTCTCACCGCCACACCCATCTGAAGCCCCACCACCAAATTGGCTCCAGATGGTCACAAAGTAGGATCCTTTGGATTCAAACCTTTGCAACAAAAAAGAAGTGGGGTTCTCTACTAGGCTGGATCAGTTGATGTGGTTGACAGGTCAGTGTTTGGCTCTCTGAGCAGGAGGACCATTGTTCTAAAACTGAAAAAAGATGCCCACTACAAAGTAAAAGGGGAGAGTGAAAGCATTACGAATTCAGTCAACTTTCAGCTTGCAAGAAGCTGTTTACCCATATGTGTACTATGAAAATTCTCGGTCCTGCAAAGAAGCTTGCATCAGCATACCTGGAGTCCATACATTTGCACATAACTTTCACATGGCCACTGCCTTCAGACAATGATAGAGAGACAGAATTGATCAAAGGAACTTCTTGATGGCTGCTGCTGGATACTGCATAGAAAACACCTCATATACAGGCTGATATATAGTTACAACGTGTAGTGTGCAAACACTGGGGACTATGGAAAGCCTATGTTTATGAACTGCAGGAAAAAAATGTAGGAACTTAGATCTACAAATTCCATCCAGATTCCTGTAAAGGGAATGCTAAACATGACAAGGCAACTTTGAATCTTCATTCCACCTTATTATAGCTGTTATGATATGGATAGTATTGTATCTGCACTCTCAAACATATGCTGTCACAATACCCCAGACAATTCAGGCGAGGCACTGCACTTTGTGTTCTTCCAGCCAGTGAAGCATGTGCCACTCTGTTCTGTTGTGTCAGCCAGGGAACTAATGATATAGACTCTGTTTTCGAGCTATTCTTTGAAATTTGTAGACATCCTTGCTTCACACAGAATGAAGTACTACGATGTGTTAAGCCAATATGCTTTTTGCCCCTTCTTCTTTTCAGAAAGTCTGTTTAAAGGACAATCAGAATTTCAGCCACTGTTTTGCATTTTAGGTCTTATACATTCCAACACAGAGCTATAATAAATGAGGAGGAGGAAACCTGTGAAACTTCATGAACCGGTTTTGTTTTCACTAGTCAAAAAATGAAGTGCAAATACAAATCATTGTGTGATACGGGGTCCTTTATGCTAAACACTGACCTTTCACAGGAGCATTGGTGTCTTTATGGGTGACATACGTAAGGGAAACTAAAGAATATGCAAGAGAACCTGATGGATGCTGAGCAGCTCCGCAGTCCTTTTGGGATGTTACCTGGGTGTGTCCTCTTTGGGCCATCCAAAGGGCTCTGGAACATGTATTCCATATGATCTTGGATAGAAGCCCCAGTGAAATGGTCAGCTACTGAGATTGCTTCAGCTTCTGCAGACCTGGCATCAGCATCCAGCAAATGTACCCTGCAAATGCTAGGGCCTACTGCAGCTGGTGCCAGTCTTTCTATAAAGAGAAGCACTGGCCCAGGCAGCTGCAGCCACCACTGTCTTCCTCATCCCCAATATGTCTGGGCCCCACCACCAACATGCATGTCAGAGATGGGACCCAGAGGCACTTGGAAGAAGGGAGATGGTGGTGGCCGTGGCCGTGCTTGTGGCTACAGCTACCTTGACTAGAGTTTACAACACTTGAGTGAGGAGTACCAGGTAGTTGGAGCTGTGCTGCATTCAGTGATGCCACTCATAGCCTCTTTTGTGTGTCATCGCTACCACCACCCCATGCACCCCCTTAGTAAGCTTTAGGGCAACCAGCAGATAAGTGTTGGGGGCATCAGAAGGTACTTTGTCCTGGACCCCATCAAATCTAGCAACAAACCTTATTTTCTGTCCCATTGAGGAGTTTATGATATTTTGGGGAACAGAAGTATTTGTCTGTATTCATATAGTCTATACAACCCCAATAAATGTCCTAAAACAAGATATCTGCAAAGAAACCAGAGTTTCTTATATATCGCTATATAACATAATACCACAATCCCTATAAATGGAGGAATGGAGTTCCTTTCATTCAAAAGAACCTTGGGAGCCAGCAATCTTCCTTGAAAGATAAGTTCGCTGGAGAGATAGTGGCATGCCCAAAGCCACCCAGTAAGCTTTATGGCTCAGTGAGAATTTGAATCTGAGTTACCCACATCAAGCCTCTAGCACTATTATATACTTAAAATTAAGTGATTAAAACTGTACTGAAGTTTTTAAAAAACTGACAAGCCTGAGCTGTAACAGCTTAAGCTATAAGATATACACAAAGAAAGTATGGAAATAAATAAATACATACATACATACATACCTCATAAATAGGACAAGTAGGGCCATATCCTAACTGCAGCTTTGCTAGTCATAGAATGCACCATAATAGAACTGTTCTTGGGGGCGAGGGGAATTAACAATGCACTATTTTTTTAAGTATAGCACTTATTACTGGGCGGGGGGGATATAAAGTAAATGAATTAGCTACCTTACCAATCACTTTTTAAACATTCTTAGCATGAAACCACTTGAAAATCACTTTTGGCAACTGCAACTTTTGAGAAAGTGATTAAAATACAACCAGACATCAGAGACTATCGTCATGCTAAATACTGTTTGAATGGAACAGCTTTAATATAAATATGCAAATGTCAGAGACTGGTTATTTACAAGGACAGTATATAAGAAGCTATTATCTCTATCCTCTGCAATTTATAGTATTCCATTAGTCTAACATTTGTGTGAGACACAAGATTTTATGAATACACAATGCGGAGAAAGTGAGCTGAGCATTCAGGAAACACATGCCATCTTTGAAGCTAGATAATGGACCTGAAATTCCATGCTGTGGCCAGAAGTACATTTCACCAATTCTAGAGCCTTGGTAAGCTGTGTCCTCTTGTCAATTGACAACCACAGTTAATGCCTTTCGATCTCTGTACACTGTGACCCTAGCAAAAGAATGAGGTGGCTACCCTTGCGATAATATTAGGGATGTCAGAGAATTCTGCCATGGATTTCAGTGAAGCCGAATGCCAGTGCATTCGGCCCCCTGAAATCCATGGCGGAACGAAGACCCCTGCCCCACCACCCCGTGAAAGGTGCGCAAAATCGAGCACTTACCTGGTGCCATTTGCACTGCTTTGCGAATGGCGGCCACATCTGCGGCTGCCATTCGCTTCCCCATTTAGGCCGTGATAGGCTACGTAAATACTTATGTAGCCTATCACAGCTAACGCAGGGACACCATTTGCGTCCCTGTGGAGGCCGTGATAGACTACGTAAGTATTTACGTAGCCTATCACGGCAAAAAAAGGGAACGCAAATGGCAGCCGCAGTAGCCGCCGCCATTTGCGTTCCTGTTTTTTTGCCATGATAGGCTACGTAAATATTTACGTAGCCTATCACGGCAAAAAAAGGGAATGCAAATGGCGTAGTGGCCGCCATTTGCACCCGTCTTTTGCCATGATAGGCTACGTAAATATTTACGTAGCCTATCACGGCCAAAAACACGAACGCAAATGGCGGCCGCCATAGCCGCCGCCATTTGCATCCGCAGGCTCCAGACGCCTGCGAATGCACCCGGCCGGTGGCTCTGCGGAGTTGCCGCGGAGCGGAGCCGGCCGGGTTAGGATTTCGGGGGGAGGTGCAGAGCGCCTCCCCCCCACACACTGCAAATCACCCCTGCAAAAAGGTAAGTGACTTTCATACATCCCTAGATAATATACAAGCCCTTTTCACTCCTTAGGGCTCCTTTCTAATTCTGCAGTGAACAAATGGATGATGCATCATGGCAGACTCCACCTTCTAAGGCATAGATTTGGCTGCTTTGGCTTGCTTAACTGTTTGCTGCTGAAATTAGCAGCAAGCTGGCAATGTTTTTCCTGCCACCGCTGTGAATTGTGGTGACTCAGCAGGGGCCGCAGCTTGGGGCCATGGAGGCTGTGTGTTGCCCATCCCTGCCCTCTGCATTGAAAGGCATACCAAGCATACACATGGCGATAGGCTGCACATGGTCATCACTCTTGCTTTTTCAGGATTGCTGATTAAATTCCTGCGCGCACACATCATACAGATATACGCTTTAACATGCAGACAGAGGGGGTAGACCATGCCACTGTCCCTAATAAGTAAAAAGGGCTACAGACTGCTTCTAGTCATACTCAAATCCCATAGTCACAGTTGTCCCAGCCACAGCAAGTGACTGGGCTTGGCCAAATTGATAGAAATTAACCAATCCGGACTGAGGTTGCCTAATTCTATCATCTCTAGGAAAAAGAAAAAAAAGAGCTATGGCTTGTGTAGTCTTGGGATGTTCTCAGACCCACCAGAGCACCTGGAGAGTGATCTATGGCAGTGCTTACTTGTCTGTTTCACGGAGTCCTTGTGGCAAAAACTCTATTGCACATCACTACTATAACCAGGATTGTGTATACTCCACTTTGAAAATAAATGGAACGTATCTTAGTTGTCCACAAAGAAAAGCTAAATGATGAGATATGTACACTTCTCACAAATTGAGCATAGTTGCATAATTTCTCTTATTTGCATTATTTAGTCTGTGATTGTTACCATTACACATAATTTGTTCTTGTTTGGAAAATTATGGGGAGTGGCAAGGTGTTCTGCAAGGTACCCTTCCCGAACATTCGGAATCTTAGTCAGTCACTCTCCTCAGTTTTGAGATTTCAAGAAGACATTTCATACAAAATTTCAAAGAGATTTTCACAAAGGTGTTTTTTTTATAGAAATAAATGAAAGCTGAGATTCTTAGGATGCTGAATTCTGAACTGTAAAATACACCCAACTCTGTCCAACGTAACCAGCGACACAACGGACATGCCATTAAAAATATTTTTTTGCAGCTTAAGCTAGAGGAAATATAGCTGGTACAGAATAGAAAGCCTCACTTTGTTTCCCCATTGACAAGACTACTATTAATAGAAGACAACACATATACATATAATGGATTCCAACTGCATAACTCTTTAAAGACTGTAGATCTTATGCTACTATTTGGCATTTCAAACATAGTGTTGATACCATGGATTTACAGGTTTCCAAGAGAGGCAAAATTCCTGGTATCCAGTCCTATTTTTGCCTCTTTGGATAATAAGCTGGTAGTGCCTCTAGGTTTTGGTTTGTTGGTTGGTTTTACAGTTGACAGCTTTCCTAGCTGTGTGGCTTCATAATCTTAATATTGACTAAGATCATAAGAAAAGCTTTGCTGGGTCAGACCAAAGGACGATCTAGTCTAGCATCCAGCTTTCACAGCCAACCAGATACCTTTGAGAAGTCCACAAGCAAGGCTTTAATGCAATTGCTAGCAACTGGTATTCATTACAACACTGCCTCCAGTTCTGGAGTTTCATATAGCCACCACTACAACACACTTATTCTCCATGAGTTTTTCTAATCCCCCTTTAAAACCACCCAAGCTCATAAAAGTAAAGGTAAAGGTATCCCCAACCAGTCGTGTCCGACTCTAGGGTGTGGTGCTCATCTCCATTTCTAAGCCGAAGAGCCAGCGCTGTCCAAAGACGCTTCCGTGGTCATGTAGCCGGCATGACTGAACACCGAGGTGCACGGAACGCTGTTACCTTTCCCACCGAAGTGGTACCTATTTATCTACTTGCAATTTCTTGCTTTCGAACTGCTAGGTTGGCAGAAGATGGGACTGAAGACGGGAGCTCACTCCGTCACGCAGCACTCGGGTCTCGAACTGCTGTCCTGCTGACCTTCCGGTCTGCAATTCAGCATCTTAACCACTAAGCCACCGCCATTTATGAGCAGACCAAGTTGGGATCCAGCTGACTTTGAAAGCCACTGGATATTCTGGCACCACATTTGCTTGTTTACCTCTTCCTTAGCAGGAATTGCAGAAAATGTTCCTTCTACAATTCTAATATAGCTTATAGAAGACTTACTGAAATTCTCACAGTTTTACCTGCTGAACTCTCTCCAGCGGAAAGGTGCTCTGACAACTGTTGTCCATGTACTGGTAAATTCTTTGGACTTTACATGGGGAGGTCCTCAAAGAACATCCAAATCTGTAACTGGTCCAAAAAGGAACTGTTTGCTGGCTAGGAATAGCTGCTAGTGTGATATTACTCCAGTATTCAGAGAACTTCACTGGTTGTCAAATAAGCTTTTGGGTACAATTAAAGGCAGAGATTCTTGGTCTGGGACCATGTTACATCAAAAAGTGCCTTCTCTTATATGAGAGAAGGCACCAGTTCTTTTGAAATCTCAATGGATGATTGCCATGGCCTTTGCCGCTGGCATTCGAGTGCATAGTCAAAATATATTTGTCTTTTAAGACTGACAGATTTTTCAGGCTGTTGGCATTTTTATACTTAGTTGGTATGTCTTGAATACTTTATTGTGGCTTTAATGTTGTTATGAATAACACTAATGAAGTTAGCTAGTAATAATAAGCAATTATTTGTGGATTTAAAATGGAAAACCCCCCACAAAAGACGCATGGTAAGAGTAGGATGTGAAAGAAAATTATGAGAACACATTTAAGCTGGGGAGAGGGGTAAAAACGCTCATATACGATAGTACTCAGGCACTTTTGATTTTCTATAGAAAGATGCCTACATTTCCCATATGTCCCCTGATATTTTAGGTTTATCTACCCATTTAGATTTGGACTTGTATCAAATATTTAATACAAATGTCAATGGCTGGAAAACAAATTAGGCATACTTATCTCTCCCTCTGTTCAAAAAAGTTTATCTGCCCACTTGTATAAAGAAAAAGAAAAAAGGAAAGAGAGAGATTAAATCAAGTAGCTAAGCCTTATCTCTGAAACAGGCCATGCCTTGATTTTCCAAAAGAGGGAGATGTAACTCCATTCGTAAAAATATACTGATGCTTTCCATTTCAATAAAGCACCTAAAATATATTCTAGTGAATTATTAAAAACCAGTAACTTCTCTCATTTTACTTTTGTATTAAATGTCACCTTATGTGTCATTACTGGTCTATTCATTAAAAACATAAATCCAGCCCTATATTTGCATCTAGGCTACGTTAACCAAAATGAAAACTCTAATCACCATTGCAAAAAGCAACACAATATGAATACATAGGACTAAAGTAACAGAGCTTTCTATCAATCATTGAGGCAATAATTACTTGCAGTATTAGTAATTCCACTGGTACTGGTATTTCCACTGCCTTGAATTCCTGCTCATTAAGGGTGGGTGTAATGGGCAAATCTTCCATCACTACCCCAAGCTCACCTCGTAATTGAGTTTTCCCAAGATGCCTCAGAATTTTTTTCAGAACACAGTCTGGTCTTTCCCAGCCCCCTCTCCCCTGACTCCACATAATCAACTTGGAAAAGCTCGCCTTCACCCCTTCGTACTAGTTTTCCCCAATCAGACTGGGAGGAAAAGGCACCAGCAAACTCCATGTACCCAAACAGAAAATGATTCTCCTCCACATTCTCAAAAGCATCCAGGCCTTAAGGATGAGGCCTATAATGCCTCTTTTGTTGGTAGCCATCCCTTCCACTACTGATTCAATCCCACCTTACCCACCCCACACACACCAATGATAAGTTTGCTTGGAAAGGAGAGGAACTGGCAGGGACACTGTGATCCATTGCTTCAATTAATTTTTGGTTAAGTCTGTCAGATAAGAGCAGCATATAAATCTTGCTAGAAGATTTCAAGGCTTGGGAGGACAGATAGGTGAAAAGCTCAAATATTCTCCTCCACCACCACCACCACCACCACCACCACCACCCCCCACACACACATGCATACACACCCTAATCAGACACCTTTCTAGAGACTGAAATGGATTCCCAGGCTCAGATTTGCTGCTGCTTATACTGAACATTGGGAAGTCTAGGGGAACTGTGAGTAGGGGCTATTAGATTAAGCAGCATTTCCCAACCTGGTGCCCTCCAGATATTTTAGACTTCAACTTTCATCAGCACCAGTCAGCATAGCTAATGATCAGGAATGCTGGGAATTGTAGTCCAAGACTTTGGTAGGGCACCGGGTTGGGGAAGTCTGGATTAAAGAATACATTTGAAGGCACTGAAAAAGCAGAGGAAAGGGGACTACAATTTTGCTTGCAGCATTATCATAGATGGAACCTGATTTGGTTATTTGTTGCGATTTCCTTTTTCCAGTCTAATGGTGTGTCCTTTTAAAGGGGATTCTGGTTGAAGGTGAGCACCACATATACTCCAATGGAATGGGCAGCATCAGCATCAGAGACAACATTGGGGACTGGCTGCAGGAATGGAAACAAACTGGGGTTACAAGAGTCCTTACTTTCTTGGAGTTCTTCCCAGTAAGTAATGAGCATGCACATCTATGCAGATTACTTGGGCCAGTTCTACTGTGCATTTCTGGTGCAATTATAGCACCACTATATAAGTCATTCATTCCCAAACATCTATGTCCTTGAAAGTTACAAGGCTGGTCAGAGAATTTGTTCTGCAACACTTGGGCGTTAATATTCTGATCAGACGATGCATCAGAAGCGTCATAATGATGCTTCAGCCATCCCCACCCCTCCCCGCCCCCGGGAATGCCCCCTGGAAAGCCCTCTTTTTCTCCCACTCCACACTGTTCTTCCAAACACAGAGCCCAGGACAATCCACACCACCTACGAGGTGGTGGAGGAGGGTTTTTTCTGGCAACCGACCTCAGAGAGCGGGTTCTGAAGTCGGGTCCCAAAACTCGAAAAACCAAATGGCCGTTTAGCCGCTGTTCTAGTGGCCATAGGATTGTACCCTTATATAATATATAAGAACAAGACTACTAACTCACTGGTAAATAAATGCAAAATAAGCCAGAAATAAGATTTTATAACTAACATTACAGTGTCTTTGTTTCCTGGATTTTCAAGATTACAATCCAAAATTTATTATCATAATTAGCACATAAAATGCTGAAGTCCAATCACTTTATGAATATACCACTACCTCTGCAGCATGATCTGAAACCTAATTAGATGCTACCACTTAAATCCACTTACTTCAAATGGGACTAAATTGGCTAGACTCCAAGTACCTTGGCTTAACTGAACAGCGAGTAAGGCTGTCGGTGTAAAAAGCTTGTTCCAGTACTATACCATTCATTTTCATAACAACCCCCTAAGAGGTCAGACATTATTATCAGCCTCACAGTAAATACCTTTGATATTACTCTTGTGATAACTGTCCAAGCAAGCAAAGGGCATTATCTAGATCCATTTAGTAAATTATGCCACAGTTGTGACAATGGCAACTATTTATTACTGACAGACTTCCTTTCTGAGACTCTTGGCAAAAGTCCCACCTGCTGTCTAAGTGTGGAGAGGTTGAAGTTATTGAAAGGTGTAAGCAAGCACTATTCTGGAAAGCTAAAGCTAATGTAAGCTGGCAAGACTTAAAGTATATATACCTAAGGCGTATTATAATGTACATTTACTTGGTAATAAGCCCTATTGAACACAGCAAGATGTACTTCTGAATAAACATGCATAAGATGGTGCTGCATTACCTTGAGTCTCATACTGAAGAATAATCTAGAGCAGCCTTCCCCTGGTGCCCTCCAGATGGTTTGGACTACAACTCCCAGGATTCCTGACCACTGGTCATATTGCCTGGGCTAGTGGGAGCTGTAGTCTAGATCATCTGGAGGGCACCAGGTTCAGAAGAAGCTGGTATAAAGGTATCATGCCTTAACACTACTAACTTATTATGTACCAAGTATGTGCAGCGGTAGTCCATGTATTGTTCAAAGTAAGGGAAAATGTGGACATTGCCAAAGTGACTTTAATAAGAGCTGTTTCACACAGCCATATTGTGACAGAGAACCCTGAACATTGGAAAGTTTCATGACATGACATCACTCCACATGACACAGCAATAGCAATCTATAAAAGTAAAGCTGGTGTGATGAGATTTTCTACCACGTTGACAGCTAATATTTAGGAATGATATAGGAATGCACACTGGCTTTTAAAGGTATGATTACTACACACACTAGCAGAATGCCCACCATTATCATAGGTGGGATGCATTCAGGGAAAGACCTGGTATATTTTAAATTCTGGGAGACTGGGTACAAGGCCTTTCATCTCAGTGAATAGGAATACAGGGCAAACATTTTACTTTTTCTCTACAGAAGTGAATAACTGCTATGGGTGAAAGTCAAGGGGGAGGGGGTATTTAACAATACTGTTGGGGTGGGGCTAAATCCTGCTTCCTGCCCCTGGTGATTCCTAGTGACCCAGTCAATGAGAATCAAGACTATTCCTGAGTCCATAGCACCATCATGGATTATTTTTCTAGATCAACCTAGAAGTATTGGGAATTGGAAAATAAAAGACACAGAGTGAAAGAGGAAAGGGTGGTATCCAAAATTTAAAAAAGGATAAGGGGTACAGGTTTTCATGTAGACTGAAGTTGAACATAGCAGAGAAAAGAACTAAGCTGCATATTCTTTGGTTCCCCAATCCCTCATCACACACAAATTAGGAAGGCTTCTGCAGTGTCAGTTAAACAAAGCTGAAATTAATGGTAAAATTCACTTTCCCTTCTGTTTGATTTTCATCAGAACTCAATTATAAAACAAGCTATCAAAAGGAAGCTCCCATTAGTAGTTTATTCATGATAACTTCGGAAGACAATTCAGAAGCTACGGTTGATATTTAACAGGCAACCTCAGTCACTACAGGTTTGGGGCGAAATTACTTCTAATCAAGGCCTTAACTATCATAATTAAAAACAGTACTGATCATTTGATGTATGCATAAAAAGTAAGGAATAAGATTTGTAATGTCTTATGACAGTCTCATATATGAAGCAGGACTTCTTCAAGTAGAAGCAGCAAGAGGGGATTATGAAGACAATGGTGGTAATGGGTAAAGTTTAAATAATCCCAGGAAACATAGTAAAATGTTTGTCCCCCCACCCCCAGCCACATACACACAAAAAGCCCAGTACTTTGGCTGGGATATGTTACACATACACAGGGCACAACCAAGTAATCTACAGTAACATTAGGTACTGCAGCCTTCCACAACTTGTTGCACTCTAGATATTCTGGGCATTAACTCCCATCAGCCCCAGCAAGCATGGCCCATGGCTAGAAAACCTAGCAGTGGTAGTCTAAAACATCTGGAGGGCACCAGGTAGAGGAACTGTATAAACAAGAAAAAAGTGTGAGCGTCCCTCATCATTTCATTTTCTTTTTCTGTCTCATCCAAGTGTAACTGTGTGCACACATGCACACACACACACCTAGATCAACACACAACAGTACTTTAATTAGCATATTTTCTCCTTTTTCTGCAGTCGTCTTAAACAAACCAGAAGAACAACTTCTGAGGTTTGTTGTTGGCTTATTTAACAGTTGAGTAGAGTTTGTTTTAATCCATGATACTGCAAGGAGGTCAAATCAGTCAATCCTAAAGGAAATCAACCCTGAGTGCTCATTGGAAGGACAGATACTGAAGCTGAAGCTCCAATATTTTGGCCACCTAACGCGAAGAGAAAACTCCCTGGAAAAGACCCGGATGCTGGGAAAGACTGAAGGCAAAAGGAGAAGGGGACGGCAGAGGATGAGATGGCTAGATAGCATCACCGATGCAATGAATATGAACTTGAGCACGCTCCGGGAGAGAGCGCAGGACAGGAAGGCCTGGCGTGCTATGGTCCATGGGGTCACGAAGAGTCGGACACGACTGAACGACTGACCAACAACAACTTAGTTCATGCGTAACAAGATCAGAATCAAGGAAAATGAACGACCCTCAGGAGTAGTTTACACACATAATTGGAAGTTAGAGAACCCTAAATCCATTATTTAATAGCTACCTAAAGTATGTAGTAAGAATATCTGCAAAATTTACATTTATGGGAATAGATTAACAGTGCAAGCCAATGCATATCTACTGAGAAGCAAGTCCCACGGAGTTCAGTAGGGCTGATTCCCAGGTAAGAGTATAGGATTGCAGCCTAAATAGGAAAAAGTTGCACTTTAGATAATGTTAAAAGACTGTGTCCTTAGTTTTTTAAGTTGTAAACGTGGTTGACACTAATTCTAATGACTGAAGTTTTAAGATAATTATAGTGAAAGTATATGAACTCCATTCATAACAAGTGAGACATGTTGCTCAAGTCCTGACTAAACTATATGGAAGTCATCTCCATCCTTAGGGTTATTTTTCCCCCCTAAGGATTGTGTACTCCTACAAACCTTAGGGTTTCTCCAAGCCTGCTGATCCCTCTGCTCTTGGACGTGGATGATGCCATTTTGACTACATACGGGATGTCAGAGAATTGAGTTTGCTGTTAATATATATGATTAAGATATGGTTTTGTTAAACCAAACTGAGATCTATTTTCAATTATTCACTAATCCAGATACACATCTTGTGACAGAAATATGTTGCCTTCAGCAGCTGACAAACTAATTCTGAAAAACGGCTAACAGTCTATGGGGAATAAACCTCAGCTGATTTATAAAGGTTAATCCCACTGGACAGAAATATCAGATTCATCTTCAACAAGGGTTTTAACAACCTATTTTCTCTAGCCATTAAGCTTAAAAATGGGAACGCTGTATAGAGAACTTGAAATAGGCAGAGGCACTACTTTTAATAAACTAACTCTATGTTTGTGACCTCTGTTCCTCATTTATTTTCATGTGGAAAATGCTGTGACCAGTGCCCTATTCTAAATTAAAGGTCCTCACTACTATTCTAGCTTCCTATTCTAGCACAGGCTATTTGCTTTTTTTCAGTTCTTAAACAGAAATTAACATATTTCAAGTATTCCTAATTTCAGTGTTTGGTAATGTTCCCTTTGATAATTAACCCTATGACTGACTACATTTCAAAATTATCAAATATTAGACTGTGCACAATTTGAAAGGCAGTAAAAATGGTTTACAGCTCATTTAAGATAACTTGCATTTTCCCAGCTCACTCTAAATAGAAGGAGACCAGCATATTGCTCCCATTTACCCTCAGGCCTATAATGAAATCCAAGAATTAGTTGGGCTACTATCATGACACTGGATTGCAACAATCATCAAAATTCTAAATAGTTCACATTAACGTTGGATACATTTCTTGAGCATTAAGAACGTGCTGACTTTTCCCAAATTAGCTCACTTTGTTTCTTATGGGCTTATGTTTACATCTACTACACCAACAAAGTTTTCTAGATTAATATGCATTTGTGAACAATTTTATCCTTTTAAAAAAATCTGTAAGGTAAAAAAAAAAGGTATGGTTTGGATCTTAAGGTTCTCTTGCATGAGTGGAAGGTACTTTATGCTTATGCTGAGGCACAATTTTCACCAGTTTCCCCTTCCTGCTACAGTATCCTGTGCTATATATCATCCAGTTCTGGAGAATTACCAAACCCACCCCCAAAAATCTTCGGGGAGGACATAGGGGGCTGTTCAGGAAAGGGTGAGATGGGAAAACCCAATTCCATAGGATCTAAGGCTGTACATTTCACAGTACTGTATAAACAAAACATTCTGGCTAACTGAGGACAGTCATTTGCCCCTAATAGTGTCTGGGCTGGAATTAGTCCAAGATGTGTTAGATAGATCAGAGTTTCTGGATCTAGATATATACATGAATAAACAAAACCACAGCTCCAGTTCTTCATGCCTAGCTGATATATTTCCTGGGATGCAAGAGAACATCCCTAAATACAAGTCCCAGCAACTCTGAGCTACAGTGAAATGTTATTTCTACATTACTTCCACAGTTCTTAGCAATTAAAATCCTACCCTGAAGTGAATGCAACAAATGTCCAGATTAATGTGTTTCAGGTTGGGATGGCAATGATTTTGAATTAATCTATTACATCACTGAACAAAAAATAACTTCTGGAGCACAAAACCCATCATAATTGTATAAGTTCTATTATTGTTCATGGTGAGCCTCTCTAAAACAAAATGGCATTCAGACCTGTCCAAGCATAATTAAGAAACTCATGCAGAGATAAGACGACGATGAAAAATGAGAGAAGTTACAGTTAGGGCTATATAAACCAGCAGAAAGGTATCCCAAAAAGCGGTTTCCCCTTGCCCTGACAAGAGTTTACCCCTCCCCACCAAAGATTAAACTTGATTCATAACCACATATTTGGGAGGGAAAAAAAGATGAGGGAACATGATGAGGGAAGAGCCAGTGAGCGATACCCAAAGAAGTAACCAAGATTTTGCACAGAAAGGTATACACATGTAGCAACTAGACTTGAAAACAAGCCTCCCATTGGAGCAAATGGAAGATTTCTTTCAAGCCTAATTACTGGTTGAGAAGCCACTCTTCGTGGAAATCGCACTACGAGTGAAAAAGGCCTCCCACTGGAGGGAGCTAAATAAGGGGGAAAGCCTCCGATTGGAGACAAATGGAAGGAAAAAAGGAGGAAAAAGTCTCCCACTGGAACCAAATGGAAAGTTGTTATCAAGCCTAACTGCTGGGTGAGGAGCCATTCTTCATGGAGATCACACTATGAGTGGAGTGGACGGTTAACCCTTCCTCTTTAGCTGCAATCTCCACAAAGATTTTCCCCACTGGTGCAACCATTAGGCTTGAAAAAAAGCTTTGTCTCCAATAGGAGCTTTAAAAAAATGCTTAATTGCTGTGCAGGGGGAGGGACATGAAGAGGGAAGGCTGTGGATCAGAACCAAAGTTCTGTGGGATGCATCTGGCCTGAGGGCCAGCGGTTCCCCATTCAGGTTGTAGATAAAGATGTTATCTAAGGGCATAAAAGCCATTGAACTTAGCATCCAAATGAAGAGATAGTAAACCATAGTTTTGATACAGGAATACATCCAAAGGTTATTGCTCTGTTTCCAGAAGAAGCTTCTATTCAGGGAAGGAAAAACGCTCACAGAAGGAGCCTTTCTATGAGCGCAACTCTCTTTCCACAAACAGGAGTTCCTTCTGTTAATGAGCCATACTGTTAGGTATAAGACAAAATGTTTACACCAAAGAACTAAACAGCAAATGGCTTACTTACTGGGAATAAACCCCATGAAACTCAATGGGGCTTTCCTCTGTATAGACATATACAAGACTGTACTGGCAGTGTTTCAGGAGCGGCAACATTTATTTATTTATTTAGTTAGTTAGTTATTTCATTTTTATACCGCCCAATAGCCGAAGCTCTCTGGGCGGTTCACAAAAACTAAAACCAAACAACACACAATAAAACAATTTAAAATATATAGAACATTAAAACCACAACATAACAATACAACCACAATAAAACCTAGCAGCAGTGCAAGAGTTTAAAATACAGATTTAAAACAACAAAGATAAAAATTTAGAAAGCTAAAATGCCTGGGAAAATAAAAAGGTCTTCACCTGGCGCCGAAAGGAGTACAATGTAGGCGCCAGGCGAACCTCACTAGGGAGCTCATTCCAGAGCCGGGGTGCCACAACAGAAAACGCCCTCCTCCTAGTAGCCACCCGCCTCACTTCCTTTGGCAGGGGCTCACGGAGAAGGGCCTCTGATGATGACCTTAAGGTCCGGGCAGGCACATATGGGAGGAGGCGATCCTTCAGGTAACCTGGCCCCAAGCCGTTAAGGGCTTTGAATGTTAACACCAGCACTTTGAATCGGGCCCGGAAATGGACTGGCAGCCAGTGCAGCTGGAAAAGTACTGGCGTAATATGAGCTCACAGGCCAGTCCCTGTTAACAATCTTGCTGCCCTATTTTGGACTAGCTGAAGTTTCCGGACCGTTTTCAAAGGCAGCCCCACGTATAACGCATTGCAGTAATCCAGACGAGAAGTTATCAGAGCATGGATAACTGTAGCTAGGCTATCTCTGTCCAGATCAGGGCGTAGTTGGTATACCAGCCTAAGCTGAAAAAAAGTGCTCCGTGCCACTGAGTTCACCTGTGCCTCAAGTGACAGTTCTGGATCCAAGAGCACCCCCAAACTACGAACCTGATCCTTTAGGGGGAGTGCAACCCCCTCCAGAACAGGTTGAATATCACCTAGCCAGGCAGACGAACCACCCACTAACAGTACCTCCAGCTTGTCTGGATTGAGTTTCAGTTTATTAGCCCTCATCCAGTCCAGTACCGTGCCCAGGCACTGGTTCAGAACAGCCACTGCCTCACCTGGTTTTGATGAGAAAGAGAGGTAGAGCTGGGTGTCATCCGCATATTGATGGCACCTCAGCCCACACCCCCGGATAACCTCCCCCAGCGGTTTCATGTAGATGTTAAACAGCATGGGGGATAAAATAGAGCCCTGTGGAACCCCATGGCACAATTGCCATGGCACAGAGCAATAATCCCCCAGCACCACCTTCTGGAATCAGCCATCCAAGTAGGAGCGGAACCACTGTAGTGCAGTGCCTCCAACTCCCAACCCAGACAACCTATCCAGAAGGATACCATGGTCGATGGTATCGAAAGCCGCTGAGAGGTCCAGGAGAATCAACAGGGTCGCACTCCCCCTGTCCCTCTCCCGGCAGAGGTCATCCCACAGGGCGACCAAGGCAGTTTCCGTTCCAAAACCAGGCCTGAAGCCCGATTGAAATGGATCTAGATAATCCGTTTCATTCAAGAGTACCTGGAGCTGTCCTACAACCACCCGCTCAAGCACCTTGCCCAGGAAGGGGATGTTGGCCACTGGCCTATAATTGTTAACATCCTCTGGGTCCAGGTTAGGCTTTTTCAGGAATGGTCTAATTACTGCCTCTTTTAAAGCAGCAGGCACCACTCCCTCTCTCAAGGAGGAATTTACAACCTCCTGGACCCAGCCGGACAACCCCTCCTTGTTTGATTTAATAAGCCATGAAGGGCAAGGGTCAAGCACACAAGTGGTCGATCGGACTTGGCCAAGCACCTTGTCCGCATCCTCAGGCCTCAGTAACTGAAACTCATCCAATAAAACTGGACCAGACGGTGCTCTGAACGCCTCTACCAATGGAACTGCAGTAATGGTGGTGTCCAATTCATGACGAATCTGAGCGACTTTATCCTCAAAGTGCCGCGCAAACTTGTCACAGCATGCTACCGAGGGTTCCACCGTCTCTCTCCCTGGCCCAGAATGTAACAGGCCGCGAACCACTCGGAAAAGCTCCGCTGGATGACACTGAGAAGATGCAATGCTGGTGGAAAAGAACTGCCTCTTTGCCACCCTCACCGCCACAGAGTAGGCTCGATAGTGGGCTCTTACCTGTGTTCGGTCAGACTCAGCACGATTTACATAGTACACAATTGTAAATAGCGTTTAGAAAGTAAACTCCAAATATATTATTTGCAACATATATTGAGAAATAATATACCTGCAGTCTCTGACCATAATCTGTTCCTTGACAAGTTGCATGTTTCATCAGCAAATTCACATTTCATGTTTCCTTTCACTTCTACTTAATTGCAAACTACTCTTCTAGGAATCCTTACTGCAATATATTTGTTAATTTGTTAAAGTGAAAACTAGTAGGCATAGCTACTACACAATCTCCTGTTATTCAGGAGGTCAGCATTCAGCAACGTCGCTGATTCTGCCATGGTATATCCTCCATGAGTTCTGGTTATACATCCTTAACCATTCTCCTATCTCAATAATTCTGGATGCATAAATGTCTTCCCTATGCTATAATTATCTAGTTGCCTGTCTCTGATGCTTGTCTTGGAAAGTATGGCAAAACTCTTAAAAATAATGGGATCCAAAAGGTGCCCTTCCTCATCCAGAAGATGTCTTCTGCTCAAATAACGGCAAAAGTATTGCACAAGTAAAACTATATCCAACTATGTTCTTCCAGTCATGCATCCTCTTTAAAAACAGAAGCATGAACACTGCAGTATAACACACTATACCAGTACATGACTTCTCTTCTAAGCTCTTGAAGAACAGATCTGGTAGCTGCTCTCCTTCTACTCATGGTTCTTTAGATCCTCCCCTCCAACCTATTTGGCATGAAGGGGAAGAAGAGGGGAGAAATTTCCCTTATTTGCGCTTCCTTCCACCCACAGTTCCCAGGATCCAATCTAATCCTTATTTATTATTGAATTTGCATAAGTTTCCTTTAGCCACATAACTTGAACGAAGGCAACCTCTCCTCACTAGTCTCCATTTCCCTAATTCATAAGCCATACACTCTAGCCCTGGGTTTCGCTTAACATTTCTTAAACCCGTATTTATATTCAGTCATTTTAGGTTTGCTGTAAAGACACCTTCCTTATTCATCATAATCCCTTTTGTTCACTGCATTGTCATGATACCTTTGTTTTATACTATTTTGATAGGAAGCCATGTAGGTGACGAGAAGGATCTGCAAGTCTCCTTTGAACTTTAAAATATAAATTGGCACATCACAGAACACCAGGAAAACTTCAATCAGCTTTGAGAATGACTGAATCGAGCAAAAGTACAATTTTGAAACTAGCACCTTCAGTTTTGATCCATGAGACACTGGTTTAAATCCATTCGGTCCAGGTGGGATGAACAACTCCCATTTCCCAAAATCTGTTTTCTTATATGGATGGGAAAATGGATCCCAGTTATCTGCAATAAAAGAGAAATATTAAATACAGAGCATGCATTAAAATGCACAGTTCATATGTTTGAACAGCAAGCTTCATTCTATACAACAAATCTTATTGATTTGGGATCTTTAAGTATATTTGGGGGCTTATTTTAATATTACTAGTGAAATTCTAAGGCAGAATGAGTTCTAACTCCTAAACTTAAAATTATGAATAAAATGTGCAAATATGTTCTCCCTACTCCTCCTTAATTGTTATCTGGAAGATAAAGTATTTTAAAATTAAAACTCCTTCCTCCTTTCACATCCTTCCCTTTGCTCACTTCTTCGCTGACAAGATTTTAGACGTAATGCTTAATATGCCTCTTCCTCATCTTTCCTTTTAACCCCTTCTTCTTTCTTTCTTTTTTCTTCTAGTGGTTCCTCCTGTGTTTCAACCTACTTATCTGGTTTTTAAAACAACAACAACAATTTTATTATTCATATCCCACCCTTGTACTAAACATAGCCAGAGTGGTACAGAGTATAAACATAAAACCATACCCCTCCTTGCTCTATCGACAAGCATATGCAAGCTCTGCCTTTAAGGTTGCAATCCTACACCTGGGAGTAAGCCCTGTAAGTTAGTACCTGGCAATAAGCTCCACTGAACTCAACAGGACTTACTTTTGAGTATACATTTATGATAGGCCTAGGATAAGGGTGAATCAGACAAATTGCATTCTTCCATTATAACCAGAAATTGGGGAGGGAGGATAGATTCTACAGCCTATACTCATAAAATAGCTGAGAGGATGAATCTGAAATTTGGCACAGACCATCTTTGAACTGACTTCTCATGCACTTCAGATTTTGATGTAGAAAGGGTAAGAAATGGTTTATAGTTTAAAGTTTGATAGGTAATGTGAGTTTGACAGGTAATATCAAGGTTTTTTCCCATAGAATTTGCTGGGTTTACATTTGTTGGCTGATTCCTCCATTCGCCTTTTGGGAAACCATTTGTTTCAGGTCAGGGGGAAAGTCTAATACGTGCTTTGCCCTAGTAGTAGTGCAATAGGTTTCTAGTTTCTCTTTAAAATGCAATTTTCAGCCCATCTTATTGTATGGGAGCTCATAAGAGAATACCTTCTCTCTTACCAGCCTGCCCAGTCCTCAGATGAGGCACTCCTGTTGGTCCGTTTGGAAACCTGCAGTCTGTTTGGAAACCACTTGGAGTAGTGTCTTTCGTGCCTTGGATTCCTCTCTGTGGGACTCCCTGTCTATTGATATCAGGCAGACATGAACAATATTTCATTTCCAGCACCTGCTGAGAACATTTGTATTTCAACAAGCCTTTCCTCTCTAACCCGCCACAGTTTTATTGGCACAATTTGACTGTAAAGGTTTTAATTCTGTAGTTGTTGGTGATGATGATTCCCCTTTTTATTGTTCACCTCTCCGATGTTTTATTTGATGTAGAATGGTATCTAAATCTTGTAAATAAATAAAGTCTTTTTTCACCTGTGCCCAAAGCCCAGTTTCTGTTAGCCAAGTCAGAGCAGTATAGAATGGTAGTGAGTGTTGTTGGCTAACAGGGCGATGGGAGAGAGTATGTAGAGTAGGTAGGCCCAATCTACCTACTCTGCCCAAAACAGAAGATTTCAGAAGAAATCTGAAATGGCCCCTGTGCCCCAAAGGAGAAATTCCTTGAAATTAAAGGCCAAATATAAAATAAGGACAGGTTACTTACCTGTAACTATTGTGCTCAAAGTGGTCATCTGTGAATTCACACATGAGGGGGGAGGGGGTTATGTGCCTGTACAGAACAGTCATTTGGAACATTCTAGATCAAAACAAAGTTTTAGACAGAAGTCCCACCCACCTCCTCTGCACACATGCTGGGCTTGGTTCCCACCTGCTTCTCAGTTTTTAGTCTGCCAGAGTGGGGGAACAAAAGAAGGCATTGAATCAGGGAGGAGGTTGAGTTGTGTGAGTTCACAGATGAACACTCAAAGAACCACAGTTACAGGTATCTCAGGGATCTATCTTCCTCGGGGATCTATACAGGTATCTTTATCGGTATCTCAGGGATCCTTGGAGAACGGTCTCGAGGGAGGTGATAGTACAGTTCCGGGAGGAAACATTCCGTGGTTTCTCTCTCTGATACTGATCCCAGACACTGGATATCATCCGGGGTGTCTCATGGGAGTTGTAGTTCCTCTAGGATCGGTGTCAGAAATCACATGAGAGTTTGAAGCACTGTCTGTACCAAGGGTGGCTTTTGGGGGCCAGCGCAGGTTCAGGTTCGACGTCAGATTCTATCCTATGAATAGTGTTTTTGTTTTTTGGCACCAGAGCATGGAGTTAGTGGGGCTTTTATTTTGGGACTTGGTTGATTTGACCTGTGCAGTCTCAACTGTCAGTATGGACAGGCCAGTTTCAAATTGTTGGTCCAAGGTGGCAGCTTCTTACACATGGATGCCAAGGTAGTATGCAGAAGTCGGTTTCACGCGGCTGTATCTGCTGCCTTGAGAGCTTCTTCCCACAGCAGAGCACGAAGGCGTATTGTTCTATTTCTCCTGGTCTGCTTAGTAAATAGCTGGCAGTGGGCAGAAGACTCTACCCTGTGTGCCTCTCCAAACCAAAGATGGCAGTTGGAGCGTCCTACAGTCAATGGTACCTTCCTGCCACAGCAAGTACAATTTTTGAAGAAGGCCTTGAAGGCCATATACCCAAATGAGATATAGAGAAGGAGAGAGTCAGAGAAAATAGGGAAGGGAGAGAAAGTAAAGAGAAAGAAGAAAGGAGAACAGTTCAGCATCCCAGGAGGGAACAGTAGAATTCTTAGGGATTTTTGCCATGAGGCAAGAAAACATTCCCCTTCATGGATCACTGCCTTGTTGTGGCAAAGGGGCTTGCGTAACTCAGTGAAGCCATAAGCTATGCCGTGCAGCTATTCTTGCCGAGAAAACCCCATGGAACGTATCACAAGGCTAAAAGAGATGACGCCGGAAGATGAGCCCCTCAGGTCGGAAGGTGTCCGATATACTACTGGGGAACAGCAGAGGGTATTTCCAAGTAGCACCAGAAAGAGTGAAGCAGCTGGGCCAAAGCCGAAAGGACACTCAGCTATGGATATGTCTGGTGGTGAAAAGAAAATCCGATACTGTAAAGAACAATATTGTTCAGCAACCTGGAATGTAAGATCAATGAATCAAGGTATGCTGGAGGAGGTCAAACATGAGATGGCAAGATTGAACATTGACATCTTGGGAATCAGCGAACTAAAATGGACAAGCATGGGCGAATTTAATTCAGGTGACCATCATATCTACTACTGTGGGCAAGAATCCCTTAGAAGAAATGGAGTAGCACTCATAGTCAATTAAAGGGTAGGTAAAGCAATACTGGGGTACAATCTCAAAAACGGTAGAATGATCTCAGTACGAATCCAAGGCAAACCATTCAACATCACAGTAATTCAAGTCCGTGCCCCAACCACTGAGGCCAAAGAAGCTGAGATTGATTGGTTCTATGAAGACCTACAACACCTTCTAGAACTAACACCAAAAAAAAGATGTCCCTTTCGTCATAGGGGACTGGAATGTTGAAGTAGGAAGTCAAGAAATCACCAGGATAACAGGCAAGCATGGCCTTGGTGTACAAAATGAAGCAGGACAAAAGCTAATAGAGTTTTGCCAAGAGAACACGCTCATCATAGCAAACACTCTTTTCCAACAGCACAAGAGGCGACCCTACATGTGGACATCACCAGATGGTCAATATCAAAATCAGATTGATTATGTCCTTTGCAGCCAAAGATGGAGGAGAAGCTCCATACAGTCAGTAAAAACAAGACCTGGAGCTGACTGTGGCTTAGATCATGAGCTTCTTGTTGCAAAATTTCGGCTTAAATTGAAGAACGTAGGGAAAACCACTAAACCATTCAGGTATGACCTCAATCATATCCCTTATGAATATACAGTGGAGGTGAGGAATAGAGTTAAGGGATTAGACCTGATAGACAGACTGCCTGAGGAACTATGGACGGAGGTCCATAACATTGTTCAGGAGGCAGCAACGAAATCCATCCCAAAGAAAAAGAAATGCAAGAAAGCAAAGTGGCTGTCTGATGAGGCTTTACAAGTAGCTGAGGAAAGAAGGGAAGCGAAAAGTAAGGGAGAAAGGGGAAGATATATCCAACTGAATGCAGTTCCAGAGAATAGCAAGGAGAGACAAGAAGGCCTTCTTAAATGAACAATGCAAAGAAATCGAGGAAAACAATAGAATGGGAAAGACTAGAGATCTTTTCAAGAAAGTCGGAGATCTCAAGGGAACATTTTGTGCAAGGACGAGCATGATAAAGGACAAAGAAGGCAGGGACCTAACAGAAGCAGATGAGTTTAAGAAGAGGTGGAAAGAATACACAGAAGAACTAAACAGGAAAGATCTGAATGTCCCTGATAGCCATGATAGTGCGGTCACTGAACTTGAGCTGGACATCCTAGAGAGTGAAGTCAAGTGGGCCTTAGGAAGCATTAGTAACAACAAAGTTAGCGAGTTGACAGTCTTCCAGCTGAGCTATTTAAAATCCTAAAAGATGATGCTGTTAAAGTGCTGCACTCAATATGCCAACAAATTTGGAACACTCAACAGTGGCCACAAGACTGGAAAAGGTCAGTTTACATTCCAATTCCAAAGAAGGGCAATGCCAAAGAGTGTTCAAACTACCGCACAATTGCGCTCATTTCACATGCCAGCAAGGTGATGCTCAAAATCCTACAAGCTAGGCTTCAGCAGTATGTGAACCGAGAACTACCGGAAGTACAAGCTGGGTTTCGAAGAGGCAGAGGAACTAGAGATCAAATCGCCAACATTCACTGGATCATGGAGAAAGCAAGGGAATTCCAGAAAAACGTCTATTTCTGCTTCATTGACTACACTAAAGCCTTTGATTGTGTGGATCACAACAAACTCTGGCAAATTCTTAAAGAGATAGGAGTACCAGACCACCTTACCTGTCTCCTGAGAAACCTGTACTAGGGTCAAGAAGCAACAGTAAGAACCAGACACGGAACAACCGATTGGTTCAAAATTGGGAAAGAAGTACGACAAGGCTGCATATTGTCGCCCTGCTTATTTAACTTACATGCAGAGTACATCATGAGAAATGCCGGGTTGGATGAATCACAGGTTGGAATTAAGTTTGCCGGGTGAATTATCAACAACCTCAGATATGCAGATGATACCACCCTAACTGCAGAAAGCGAAGAGAATCTCAAGGGCCTCTTGTTGAGGGTGAAAGAGGAGAGTGCAAAAGCTGGTTTGAAACTCAACATTAAAAAAACTAAGATCATGGCATCTGGCTCCATCACTTCCTGGCATATAGAAGGGGAAGAAATGGAAGCAGTGACAGATTTTATTTTCTTGGGCTCCAAGTTCACCGCAGACGGTGACTGTAGCCATGAAATTAAAAGATGCTTGCTCCTTGGAAGGAAAGCTATGGCAAACCTAGACAGCATAGTAAGAAGCAGAGACATCACCTTGCCAACCAAAGTCCTCATAATGAAAGCTATGGTTTTCCCAGTAGCAATGTATGGCTGTGAGAGCTGGACTATAAGGAAGGCTGAGCGCCGAAGAATTGATGCTTTCGAACTGTGGTGCTGGAGAAGACTCTTACGAGTCCCCTGGACTGCAAGGAGGTCAAATCAGTCAATCCTAAAGGAAATCAACCCTGACTGCTCAATGGAAGGGCCGATACTGAAGCTGAAGCTCAAATATTTTGGCCAACTAAGGCGAAGAGAAAACTCTCTGGAAAAGACCCTGATGCTGGCAACGATTGAAGGCAAAAGGAGAAGGGAACGGCGGAGGATGACATGGCTAGATAGCATCACTGATGCAATGAATATGAACTTGAGCACACTCCAGAAGAGAGCGGAGGACAGGAAGGCCTGGCGTGCTATGGTCCATGGGGTCATGAAGAGTCGAACACAACTTAACGACTGAACAAGAACACATTCCAAATGCTTCTACTCACTGCAGCAGACGAAAAGTAACTGGTACAGGTGGGAGCCATGCCCGGAGCATGCGCAGAGGAGGTGGATGAGACTCCTGCCTAAAACTTTGTTTAGCTCTAGAATGTTCGGAATGACTGTTCTGCGCAGGTGCATAACACC
Organism: Heloderma suspectum; assembly: GCF_057233095.1. Classification (NCBI taxonomy): domain Eukaryota; kingdom Metazoa; phylum Chordata; class Lepidosauria; order Squamata; family Helodermatidae; genus Heloderma; species Heloderma suspectum. The sequence continues at coordinate 69,899,050 of NC_139460.1, read as the reverse complement.
CCCATATGTGTGAGTCCACAGAGAAGGAACTCTATTCCTGTTCTTCAGAAAAGTCCAGAAGGGCACTGCTTTTCAGATAGAACCTATTTTATAGTAAGGTTAGAACATCAACACCACCCCAAGAAATATTGTCATGAAACGTCCAGAGCCAATGTCTGTAGTCAACTTGCGGAACACCGAATTATGAACTCCCTGCTACAAAGAAATCAAACTGGGTACTTGTAACATGGAATAGTAGCTACAGTTGCATGGCGGCTGCGGACTCTGTGAGTCTAATCCAGTGAACAGACAAATCTGGGATTTAGGTCCACCACTCTGTCACCGACAGCCATCTGGATCCAAGGCGGTGGTGAAGTTGGAGCAAACTACAACATAGAATACCATACCTTATACAACTGGCCTAAATAACAAGTCTGTTAAGGGTATGGCCCTCAACAGCTGTAATTTCCCAGCATTTTGGAGCTGGAGTGAATATAGAAAACTGGTAACACAGAATGTTAAACTGAAAGGTTTTTTGTTAATTTGTAGGACTGCAATGTAAGTCTATCATTCCTGCAATTTGCCTATTGATGAGATGGCTAGATAGCATCACCGATGCAATGAATATGAACTTGAGCACAGTCCGGGAGAGAGCGCAGGACAGGAAGGCCTGGCGTGCTATGGTCCATGGGGTCACGAAGAGTCGGACACGACTGAACGACTGAACAACAACTTTGTTTTAGCATTCACTATCTCCTGGCTGTTCCTGAGGATAGCCTGTGGTTCTGCTGTTACCCCCTTACATCATTAAGAAGCTCTTTCTTGACCCCGGCTGGATGGAAAGCACTATTAATCCATTTTTCCCTGCCCTTCCTGTCCAAACCTAGAATTTGTCACACTTTCTGTGTTTTGATTTCCTACTTGTCAAGTTCCTGCTGGAATCCTTTCAATCTAGATTTGACTAAATATTTGCTCCCACTGGAGGAGAACGCTATCAAAGGTTATTAGTCCTGATGGCTATATGCTAGCTCAGGTATCACAGTCAGTATGCCTATGTGTACCAGTTGCTGGGGAACATGGGGTGGGGGGCTACTTATCCTACTTGTGGGTTTCCCACAGGCAACTGGTTGGTCATTGTGTGAACAGAATGCTGGACTAGATGGACCTTTGTCTGATCCAGCATGGCTCTTCTTATGCTCTTATCTGCCTTCATATATATTTCTGACAACCAACTTTCTGCGCACAGCTTTTCTCTGTACTTCTCTTAGAGGTTTCTTCTGCTATTGATACAGCTGATCACGCTATTCTTCTTCCTTGCACCCTCTGTTTCCAGGACACCATCCTATCCAATTGCAAACTTCTCTCTATATTATTTCTTAATATTTCTTTAAATAGTTCCTTTGCTTCTTAGGCTCTTCCAATATAACTCCACTATTGATTAATTAGAACCCAGCTGCCCTGACAACACAGACAATTTGCAGCCTTACTTTTCTGTTCCTGACCTTTCTCCCTATTCTTCTGCCAACATTTCTGCCAGTTTTGAGGGGTTAGCAGCAGACATGGGTGGAAGATCTGTACCCGATTCACTTGATGAAAATATATTTTCACCAATATAAAGTATATTGGGGACTACGTAGGTTAGGTTTTACATTGCTTGGAGAAATGATAGCATTTGGAAAAGAAGAAATATGGTTTTAAAAAGAGAAAAGAATGTAACATAGTATTATGTAGAGATGTGAAAGCCTGGGGCTGGGGGAGCAAACTTTGGAGAAACACTTGAGTTCCCCCCGCCCCGAAATATCCCCGAATTTCTCCAGTAAGAAAAAAATAAAATGGAAACTTGGGGGGAAAGTAGGGCAAAAACCCTCCTATGAAGTATTTTCTCATTTGGAATGAGTGAACTGAGATTTAAGTCAGTTTTAGTCACTCAAAGTATGTAGTACAAATCTTTTTTTGTGACGCAGTCTAGAGCATTAGAGATTTATTTATTTATTTATTTATTTAATTTCTATACTGCCTGACAGCCAAAGGTCTATGGGCAGTTCACAAAAATTAAAACAAAAATGCAGGATGAAACAATATAAAATATAAAAGCATTAAAACCACAATATAACAATACAACCAAAATAAAATCTAGCAGCAATGCAGAGACTTAAAATACAGATTTAAAATTCCAAAGCTAAAAGACGAGGAAGCTAAAATGCTAAAATACTGGGAGAATAAAAAGGTCTTCACCTGGTACTGGAAAGAGTACAACGTATGTGCCAGGCGAACCACTCTAGGGAGCTCATTCCACAGCCAGGGTGCCACAGCAGACAAGGCCTTCTTTCTAGCAGCCACCCACCTCACTTCCTTTGGCAGGGGCTCAGGGACAAGGACTGCTGAGGATGATCTTACGGTCCGGGCAGGCACATATGGGAGGAGGCAATCCTTCAAATAACCTGGCCGCAAGCTGTTTAGGGCTCTGAATGTTAATACCAGCACTTTGAATCGGGCCCAGAAATGGACTGGCAGCCAGTTCAGCTGGAGAAGTAATGGCATAATGTGATCTCGTTGGCCAGTCCCTGTTAACCATCTTGCTACCCTATTTTGGGCCAGCTGAAGTTTCTGGACCATTTTCAAAGGCAGCCCCACATATAAACACATTGCAGTAATCCAGACGAGAGGTTATCAGAGCACGGATAACTGTAGCTGGCTATTTCTAGATAAGGGTGTATTTGGCATACCAGCCTAAGCTGATAAAAAGTGCTCCATGCCATTCGGTTCACCTGTGTCTCACGTGACAGTTATGGGTCCAACAGCACCTCAAACTATGAACCTGATCCTTTAGGGGGAGTGCAACCCCCTCCAGAACATGTTCAATATCACCTAGCCGGGCAGATGAACCACCCACTAACAGTACCTCCGTCTTGTCTGGATTGAGTTTCAGTTTATTGGCCCTCATCCAGTCCATTACTGTGCCCAGGCACTGATTCAGAACAGCCACTGCCTCACCTGGTTTTGATGAGAAAGAGAGGTAGAGCTGGGTGTCATCCACATATTGATGGCACCTCACCCCACACCTCCGGATAACCTCCCCCAGTAGTTTCATGTAGATATTGAACAGCATAGGGGATAAAATAGAGCCCTATGGAACCCCATGGCATAACTGCCATGTCACAGAACAATAACCCCCCAGCGCCACCTTCTAGAATTGGCCATCCAAGTAGTCGCAGAACCACTGCAGTGCAGTGCCTCCAGCTCCCAGACAACCTATCCAGAAGGATACCATGGTCTGTGGTACCAAAAGCGCTGAGAGGTCCAGGAGAATCAACAGGGTCTCACTCCCCCTATCCTTCTCCTGGCAGAGGTCATCCCACAGGGTGACCAAGGCACTTGCCGTTGCAAAACCAGGCCTGAAGATCAACTGAAATGGATCTAGATAATCTGTTTCATTCAAGACTGCCTGGAGTTGTCCTGCAACCACCCGCTCAAGCACCTTGTCCAGGAAGGGGAGATTGGCCACTGGCCTATAGTTGTTAACATCCTCTGAGTCCAGGGAAGGATTTTTCAGGAGTGGCTTGATTAAAGAGGCTTTTAAAGAGGCCAGCACCACTCCCTCTCTCAAAGAGGAATTCACAACCTCCTGGACCCAGCCAGACATCCCCTCCTTGTTTGATTTAATAAGCCATGAAGGGCACAGGACAAGCACACATGTGGTCGACCGGACTCTGCCAAGCATCTTGTCCGCATCCTCAGGCCTCAATAACTGAAACTCATCCAATAAAACTGGACCAGACAGTGGTCTGGACACCTCTACCAATGGAACTGCATTAATCATGGTGTCCAATTCATGACCAATCTGAGCGACTTTATCTTCAGAGTGCCGTGCAAACTCATCACAGCATGCTACCGAGGGTTCTAGTCTCAATCCCTGGCCCAGAATGTAACAGGCTGGAAACCACTCAGAAAGGCTCTGCAGGACGACACTGATAAGATGCAATGCTGGTGAAAAAGCACTGTCTCTTTGCCACCCTCAACGCCACAGAGTAGCTTCTATAATGAGCTCTAACCTGTGTTCAGTCAGACTCAGCATGAGTTTTCCTCCACCTGCTTTCTAGCCATCTCCCCTCCTGCTTCATTGCCCTCAGCTCAGGTGTATACCAAGGAACTGGCCGGGCTCTGCTCAGAGGGAGAGGGTGCTTGGGCGTGATCATGTCAACTGCCCGAGTCATCTCTGCATTCCACAGAGCGACCTGGGCTTCGACAGGTGCACCAGCCATACCAGCAGGAAAATCCCCCAGAGCCCTCTAGAATCCATCAGAATCCATTAGCCCCCGGGGGTGGACCATTTTAATAGGTCCCCCACCCTTGCAGAGGGGGAAGGCTGCCAAGAGTATAAACCTCAGCAGAAAGTGATCTGACCATGACAAGGGGACAGATGTTGATTCCCCCACTTTCAGATCACCACCCTCCTGCTCAGTCGAGAAAACCAGATCAAGTGTGTGACCTTTTACATGTGTTGGGCCAATGACATGTTGGGACAGCCTCATGGTTGTCATGGCAGTCATGAAGTCCTGAGCCACACTGGATACAGCAGCCTCAGCATAGAAGTTGAGAACCCCCAGGACCATCATCCTAGGGGTCCTCAACACCAAGTCCAAGACCACCTCCATCAGCAAGTCTGATGGGCAGCGAGGTAGGTGGTACACCAGCAGAATCCTTAATCTGTCCCGGGTACCCAACACAAGGTACAGACACACAAGATCTGCACTTGAATGAACAGGAAGCCTAGAGAGGGAGATAGAATTCCTATAGACTCTCGAGTCGGTGTTGGTGCTGTACCGAGTACCCAGGAGGGCACAGCTGGGAGAGAGTAACTCCTCCCAGTTCCCTGTAATACATACCAGTTCAGCCCCCTCATCCACAATCAAATCATGGATGAGGGAGATTTCAGTTTGGACCGATCTGGCATTCAGTGCAGCAGCACCAGACCAAAGGGCAAGCTGGTAAGGCCACCAGAAACCATCTGGTTGGGGGAAGAACCAGAAGAGGGGATAGCCATAAGGTGTTTAGCCCCTCTTCTCCTCAGTTGGCCTGTTAATCCCCCAACACCATACATCCCCCTACCTGTGACCACAGTTATAGTGGCACCCCCCAACCCCCTGAGTTACTCAATGTATTTCTCAGGCACATATTAAAAATGTTAAAATATAAAACAGTATAAAAGAGATAGCAACAGCTAAGAAGGAGCAAGTGAAGATCTGCATTTGCCTCTTTCTTCTTGTTCTATGAAGCTGCTGCCCTCTGCTTCTGCTATTTGCTGGTTGCAGGTATCTCTGGAAAAGTGGTGAGCGGGTCTTGCGTGTGCTCCTCAGTGCATCTCCACATGCGACACTAAGTGCACACTTGGCGTTGCATTTTGTGCAACGCAGGGGCGTGTGCAGAGGCACTGCCTCTGGCAGCCCCCGCTCTTAAATAGCTGTGGGGTAGAAGAGTGGCTCGTCAGCTGATAGCATTAGCCAGTGGCAGAGGCCTCAGCAAGCTGGCTTTCATAGGAGGTCCCACCCCACACTCCAGCCTGATAATGATAATACACTACTGAAGACTTCAATGTTGTTACAAAGTTTAGCCCAATATCCAAATACGCTGCTAGTGCTTAATATAATACTATGATCATGAGAGACTATTTCTGTCTAAATTTTTTTTTAAATTTACTACAAACCTTGCGGTTTTTATTTACAAAGTTCTTTTTTTTCTTAATGACAAAGATTAAGATACCACAAAGTGCAGAATTTTGCAGCTCCCTCTTTCTCTCTATCTATCTCTCTCGCACTGGGTATATATACAATTTTGTTTGTACAAAACTAAAGCTTTGATACTTGGGAGTAAGTCTCATTGAGGGAAGAACGCCATAGCTCAGAGGCAGAGCACATGCTTTGAGTGCAGAAGGTCCGTGGTTCAACCCCTATCATCTCCAGGTAGGGCAGGATCCTTGGAATGCTGCTGCCAGTCAGTGTCAACAATACTGGGCTAGATGGACTGTCTGACTCAGTATAAGGTAGCTTCCTATGTTTCTAACTCAAAGGGGCTTGCTTCTGAGGCTTGCATACTTCTGAGGCTGCAAAACTATGTGGAAGTCAGCTCCATGAAACAGAGTGAATATTTCTTCTGAGTAAACATGCATAGTATTATTTTATGTAACCTTGGGAAGGTTTTTTCCCTAAATGAAAATGGATCTGTAAAATTCATAAATATGCCAAACCGTACAGTTTTGTATGGTAAGTTATACATAACGTATTCATAACTACTATTTAAGCACAAAAATAAGTTTATGTTTGAGAAGAAAATATTGTATGTATTTTCCCAAATTTCAGTTCTTTACTTGGTGGTACAAATGTTTTCCCTACGACTTCAACATTTCCAGAAATTTTACATCTCTAGTTTTACATTAGCCCTATGCAGGCGTTTGACTTCAGCATGACTAGGGCTAAAGTAGGGATAGAACGTACACAGACACAACCCCCCAAAGCAGCACAGGATGCATCACAGATATTTGCACATTCAGTGTGAAGTTCGGAAAAGGGGCTTGTACATGCATTTGGCTTACAAAGCTCCTGTGATCGGGAATCCTCATAAGCTCAATGCGCTTGCAAGGCCCTTTTCAGGACTTTGCGTTGAACGCACCAAGGTCTATGATGAAACTGGTGTGAATGAGTTGCTTAGGGGTGGGGCTTGTATGCTCACACACATCCTTTCCCCACTTACCCCTACTCATGTTGCTGGTGAACACCTGCATAACCCTCTAGATTTTGATTTCTGTGTGTGTCTTTAAACCTGGATAGTTTCATTAAGCCAGTTTCAGAAAACACAGTTTGTTTGAAACTGACCATAACTAGTTAAACTACAATTTGTTTAAAACTGTGAAAGCTTCCCATGAGGAAGAGAGGGGACGAAGCACGCATGCTTGTCTTGCTTGTGCACATAGTTTAGTTTGGCATGAGCTCACAGCAAGAGCTTGCTGAAAAAATTGCTGCTTCTCCATGGCAGCAGGCCACTTGACTGGCCATAATGTAGTTTACTATGTGGTTTGGCCAATTCCGTAAAGCCTCTCCATGCCAATGCCACATGTTCCTAGCAGTAGCAGAAGAAACTCTATGCATACGGACCAAAATATATGGAAAGTGACAAACATTATGGCTTCCCTTGTACAATACAGCCAAGCAAAAGCATTATTTGACAGCTTCCACACTGAAATATTAAAACATCTATCAACTTTTATCAAAGCTTTTATTGTGAAGTGGAAAATTCTAAGACACTGATATTTTGCTTACAGTCCCTTAGTTACTAAGCAATAATGTATGTAAATATAATATTCAGTGTCATTTACCAGAAGCTTTTCAGGAAATGATAATGTCAATACCGCCTCCTGTATCAGTGTTTCACCTTACTAATTGCCTCATTGAGATGATTTACTAAGCTTTTAAAACAACTAATTGACAAATTGTAGCATTTTGAACATTCACTTGACAGTCTGAGTATCTTTTTGGGTGAGCAAAGGGATGTTTGACTACAAAACAAGGGGATGCCTAAACTAAAAATCAAGGGAAGGGTGTGGGTGCTTTCCTCCCATCCTGTTGTATCATGAGCAGATGGAAGCTAAACAACTTTCCATCCAAAAAAGAGCAAAACGAAAACAAAATCCAAGACTGCGCTTCCATCCTAATATCTACAACAGAATGGGAACTTCCCTCTCCCTCCTGTTCTGAGACAGACAGAGAGAGAGAGAGAGAGAGAGAGAGGTTTTAGCTCCAATCCTGCTGTGCCTTATACTAAACACTGATTTCTTCCTTTTGCTGTGTCCTAGCAGGATGGAAGTTAACCACAAAATTTCCTTTTTCCCCCCTCCCTCTAAGGTTTGGGGAAGGAGGAGGCATGGCAATCCCAAGTCAGATCTGTACATTTGGGAATGCCTCCCAGAACAGCTGTGTGATACCACCTCAAATTCCTCTTCAAACTCCACCTTTTCCATGAAACATTTGGCCCAATCCCCTATTCCTATCACTGGTACTACTAAGTCTATACTCAAAGCTAAGAACATGTAACTGAAGTAACCACATATTCTTTCACCGTTAATCCCTGCTTCCACTTCACTATGCATTCCTCTGCCATTTCCTCAGTGTCAAAATTTAGATTGTAAGCTCCTTGGGAGAGGGTCCTATTCTTTCGTATGCTGTAAAGTGACATGCACACTGATGGAATAACAATAATAATAATAATAGCAGCAGCCATGTTGAATTAACATGTCCGCTTCACAGACCTGGCAAACAAAATAACTGGCAAAGAAAAGGCCCATTATTTGCCTAGGAAACCAATAAGAGGTTGGTTCCAAGCCCCAAATGCCAAACCCCATATTTGACCCTATACAACAAAATACCAAAATACAAGGAGAACTGGTGAATTCTCACGCACACAACCACTCAAATGGGCAGCAACCCCCCCACCCCACAACACAAACACACACAGTGACCCTGTTCAGACACACATTGGGGCTGGGTGGTTTGGCTAACCATGGTACAGGGCAGTTAGCACTAACCACTGTGAGAGCCCCTGCCACATGTGCAGCTAATCATGCCTATGCACTCTCTAACCACCCTTCCTCCTACAGTCCTCACACCACTCCCTCATGCATCCCAGCAGCCTCAACAGCTCACATGGCTGTTACAGGAGTGGGGCTGCTGATGGCTGTTGGCAGCCATTTTCTTCAAATAAGTAAAAAATAAATACACTGAAAAATTGCACAAAACCGCCATATCACTAAAATGCACATTTGCACATATGTGCATTTGCACAAAATCACCATATATCACTAAGACATGCATTATCCCCGGATATCGCAGATTTGCACATGTGCGCAAAATTGCTATATATAGTGATTTTGCGTACATGCACATTTTAGCAATATACAGGGGTAATGCACATTTTAGAGATATATGGCGATTCTGTGTAGTTTTCCAATGTTTTTATTTATTTTTTACTTATTTTTGTAAAGGAATCAGAAAGGAGGAAGAAAATGGCCACCATCAGCAGCCTGCTCCTGTAATGGCCATTTTCAGCCACTCTTGCCATGGAGCTCTATGGAAGCTCTCTGTTAATCACAGGGCCTGTTCAGATGTCACACTAAGCCATGGTTAGTGCTGCTAACCATCTTGCAGCAGGTGGTTAGTGAACATGGTTTGTGCATGGTTAATAAACCACCATGGTTGGATCCCATTCAGATGTCACACTAAGCCACCATGGTTAGCTCAAAAATGCTAACCATCATGGCTTAGTGTGACCTCTGAACAGGCTCAATACAAGGCAACACTACCCCACAGAACTCTTCTGCAAAATCATATGTCCAAGTGGCAACCCCAGAACCCCCCAGACAAAAAAAAAATAAATACAAAACTCAGGCAGCAACTCATCCCCACAAAATCCTTACAAAAGCACCCATGCATCCCTACAAAACCCCTACAAAAGCAACCAACCCTCACCTCACCCAAAAACACAGGCAAGGCAGACCCCAAAAGTTGAAAAAACCCTCTCCTGGATTCTTGCCATCACCTTCCCAATCCCCAGCCCTAGGATGCTCCCCACTGCTCTCCCTAGCCCTCCTCCAGCTTACCATGAAGCATTAGTACCCTCTTTCTTTCTTTAAAAAAAATAAAGAAAGCCATTTGGCCAGGCATGCTGGAAAACAAAGCACTGGTTCCAGCTCCCCAGCCCTCTTATTTTCCTTTTCTAACAAGGCCCCTGAGCTCACATGGGGCCCAGAGGCATTCTGGGGAAAAGATGGTGTCAGCTCCTGCCAGCGATAAATCACTGGCTGATAACAGGGCCGTAAACCTGCCCAGGGCTACAAGAGGGAAACAGCAGCTGGGGCTGGGTAGTTTACCAGGGCAGTCAAATCCAACTCACTGTGGCAAAGAGAAGTCCGTTTTCCAGTCGAAAACACAGGGGAACACGAGAAAGGCAGTGGGTCAAATCCACAGTCAAGGCTGCGCTCTGGCTTGAGATCCAACATTGTCCTCCAGCAGCCTTGCTTCAGCCAGCTTCCTGCCTTTAACTGCCAAAGCAGCTGTATCCAATCAGTCCTCTGAGAGCCTTTCTGTCTTAAACAGACAGAGGCTCACCCACATTGTTCCCTTACATGCAGCTGTTTATGCTCTGTGGGGGTTGGTGGCATTTTGCCCTCCAAACCCTTGGAGGGGGGCTGCAGCTGGGCATGGGACATCCACAGGAGGTGAAGGGGCTTGGGTGCGTTCTGTACTGGTCCCTTCCCCTGGGTCTGGAGCCTGTCATTCCCCTTCATCCTCGGAGGAGTCCAAGGGAGGCATGACAGATGGCTGGGCGACTGAAAGCTTGCTCAAACTTGGATGACTTCAAAAGGGAATTAGATAAATTCATAGAGGATTAGGCTATCAGTGGCTACTAATCATGAAGACTACTGTATATATTACCTCCAGCATCAGAGGCAGTATGCACGTCAATACCAGTCGCTGTGGAACATGTGCTTCAGGGTGCCACTGCACCCATGTCCTGACTGGGTGGGCTTTTGTTTGGTTGCTGTGGAAACAGCATACTGGACTAAACAGGCCTTTGGTCTGATCCAGCACAGCTCTTCTCTGTGCACAGAAACGAGTCCTACTTGGTCATACTAACCTTGCCCCAGATAGTATATGACTATATCCTTTCCACCTCAGTCTTGAAGAAAGTGATTTCACAAAGCCTTATTTTTCATAGACTACTGCAAGAATTACTGCATATTGATTTCCCTGCCCATACTGAAATATCATGGCATGGCCCCTTGCAGTAAAATAGGTTTAAAGGAATCTAGCACATATGTCTCAATTCTAGACCCTAAATGGAACTAAACTTTAATATGAATTATAAAGTGGCTCTCAAGTTAATAATGGATTCTGTATTTAATTTATTTCTAAAGCCCCTAATATCTACTACGCACTATACAAAATATGAAAATAGTAGACTATCTAAATTTGAGGTATTTCAACCTGATTGAAATGTAAAGGAAGGTGAAAATAATCTAATATTAAAACACATCCACAGCAATCTGATTCTAAATCTTAAGGGTTTTGTAGCCAAAATCCTCATGGGAATATTACTAATACCCATCTGCATTTAATGACAACTTGCCATTCCTTAGGCCTTTTGATTCCATCAACTGCCCCCATGGGAATGAATCTTCTCCTTTGACTGATGATGAATAAGATGTATTGGGCAACTGACACACTTTTTCATTTAAAGACTAAAAGAAGATTCACTCCAGACACCTTACTGATTAGTTGTATTAGAATCGGAAAATAGCTATTTTCACTTTATAAAGAGATACATTCAATATCTTTACAAAGAACATAGGAGGTTTTTGCATGACAACTAGAATATGACAAAATGTCCTTTTCTACACTGCTATTCAAAGATACAGAAGCTGCATTCTTTGCCTCTGGTCACCCTAGGAGGAGAAGGAAGAAGACTGACATACATAATAAAATTTTATATGGATGCAGGGCTACAAATTGGGATTAGGGTCCAAGCCACCTCAAATCAGATCTTATCTTCAAATCAGTATTGCCAAAGAAGTAGTACTTCTTTGTACTGACAAAATGACAAGTGGTGAATATCTTCCATTTCTAGTTGCCTTCCCCACCCCATCCTGCCACATATATTACCAACAGCAGCAGGTACATACCTCACAGTTTAAATGAAGCTAGCACTTCACTAAACATCTGTTCAGTGAACACCAGCATGACTGCATGCAACCAATAAGGTTTGTCATTTTAAATCACAAACAGACACAGCAGTGAGTTCCATCTGAGAGGTATTTTCTGGCACTAGGACATCTTTGAAAACACTATGCTCTTTTTGCAACACAAAGCAATTAAGATGCTAAATACAATCACCTAAATTAGAATATGTCAGCCAGATATTGAATGAAAATAACCACATCAGGCTCTTATAGTAATTGATAAGTGTGCCATCTGTAAAAGAAATGCATCTAATTTTTGCTATCAACATTTTAACTTCACTTTGCTCTGGCAGTGCTTTACATGTCGACCCCTCATGATCAGAAATTGTTGCATACGTATTTGCTTCCTTCTGCAAGTCTGGCTCCTGCCCCCTACTTGTCTTTTTCTCCGAGTCTTCTATATTTTAGTAGGTTTTTAATTCTACACACCCTGAATCATTTCTTTGCCCTATTTCAATTTGGCTTTTGGCCTCATCACTCTACAAACATCAGTAAGAGCTTTTTCATGAATTATCTTCCCTCAACAAAGAATCAAGGCTTTATTCGGTGCTCATTGATAGTTGTAAATATTGATGCTGTTTTTATGTCTCTTCTATGCATTTATCTTTTCAGTCTCTCTTCGAAGTTTTCAATTGGGTTTGTTTTATATTTGCTTGTTCTTTTAGTGTTTGCTGGTGGTTCTCTCTTTTATTTAGTCTGTGGGGGACCCTCACATACATTGTTTTCGGTCCATCTCATTTCAGATGCTACAAATTATCCACTCTTTTATTTTCCAATATAGTTTTATTTTTATGATGGCACTTCTCACCATTACTTTCTACTCTATCATTTTCTCATGTTAATCATTACTGAATTTCTGGCTGTCCTTCAGCTACTTCTGTCTTGATATCTCAGTGCTACCTGAAGATCAGTATGGATTGGACAGCTGATTATTTAGGAGCAAAAAATTTTTTTCTTTCTCTTATTCTGTGTTGAAAATTATGTTGCACTCTCTTGAATGCATGTAGTGTCTTAGTAGAATCCCTGACTTTTTCTTCCCACCAGATTGATTCTGTTGTCAGATCTTGTCATTTTATCTTTACCAGTGCTGCTCAAGTTCATACTTCTCTTTTTCCATTTCTACTACAAAAATTCATGTTTGACCTTTAATATTTCTCATCTTGATTACTGTAATGCTTCGAGTATTGGTCTGTCTAAAAACTCTGTTGCCCACATTATGTCACTTGCTGACTTTTGTAATCAAGGCATTCCTTTCTACCACTGTCGTCAATGGTTCTTAGTTTATCTCATTCAATTTAAAATTTTGGTCCATGGTTTGGGCGGGGGGGTTGTTCCTGTTATTGATATTTTTACTGAACTTCTTCACTGTCAACAAAAATTATATGCAGATAATTGTTGTTGTTCAGTCGTTAAGTCGTGTCCGACTCTTTGTGACCCCATGGACCATAGCACGCCAGGCCTTCCTTTCCTCCGCTCTCTCCCGGAATGTGCTCAAGTTCAGATTCATTGCATCGGTGATGCTATCTAGCCATCTCATCCTCTGCTGTCCCCTTCTCCTTTTGCCTTCAATCTTTCCCATCATCAGGGTCTTTTACAGGGAGTTTTCTCTTTGCATTAGGTGGCCAAAATATTTGAGCAGATGCAGATAATATATTACAATAAAAATGCACAGAGTAAAATAACAAGATAAAACAAGATAAAGACATGGCCAAAAATACCAATACAAATAATACTAAAATCACTACAAGTTACAATAGTTATATTATGCATCTTAGGGCACAATCCTATGGCCGCTAGACAGCTGCTAGATGGCTATAGGGTTTGTCAGTTTCTGAGAACCAACCTCGGAGACAGTGCTCCAAGGTCGGTTCCCAGAAAACTGCCTCCTTGCCCCCCCCCACCCGCCACCTCATGGATGGCACAGTTTGTCCCTGGCTCGGTGCACCTAAGAGCAGCGCAGAGCGGGGGGAAAGGGGATTTCCTGAAGGTGGGGACAGAGGAAGCGCCGGTATGACGCTTCCTTTGTGCTGTCCAGCCTCCCCCCCGCCCTGAGCTGCTCTGGCTAGACAGCCAAAATCGGCCATGTAGCCGCAAATGCAGGGCGGATGGAACACAGATGAGAAGATCCCCTCCGCACTCCACCTGCCCTGAACTGGATAGTTGGTAACCTCTGCGCTCAGAGGCAGCTGACTATCCCCATAGGATTGCACCCTTAAACTAATAATAACACCATTCTTGGTGCTTCTTAACCATATAAGCTAAAATATGCTGACCAGATGTCAACAGTATCTGTCAGGGCAAAGCTGACAACATTTTTTTTTCAAAAGCTGTAAGACTGTACGATCATCAGTCCACTGTACAATGGAAGGAGGTGACCAGTCTTTCCAGATCTGAAGTATTAATCTTTTGGCAATCATGCTGTATCATAAAATCTATAATCAATGGCCACTGGAGAGTTTCCAGATGATGGGGATGTAATAGAAGAGTGCATGAACATCTTGGATAGTCAATGAGGTATCCAAAACAATATTGATATGTACAATGACTACCACCCAGGAGCCACCAGAGCACACCACCACATCATGTGACCCAGTGATACATCCCAAACGCTACCATGCCACCATCTATTCGAGGATGATACATTTTTTTTCTTAATAAGCACTGTGGTGTCTAATATACCCAAACACCAATTTCTGCTGGATTAAACATAGTTTAAGATCAGGGGAAATTATGCAGATGGAAGCCACAGCCAGTTTCCACTGACACAGTTGGATGTGGCACTCCTGTTTAGGGATGTCAGAGGAATCCATTTTGGGGGTGGAGTTCGACCTGTTTTCATCGGTTGGGCCCCCCCAGACTTCAGTCCGTTTTCCACTAAGTGGCCCGACTTGGTCTGCAGCGAGTCGGGTTGATTAATGGATTTTCCATGTTTTTTTATTTATGGAAATTACGGCTGAATTTTACTCAAATTTGCATAATTTGCACAAAGTATGGCCACAATCTGCACAAATTACACACATTGGTGCACATTTCGAATGCTATTTGCACAAATCTCTATTTGCACGAATTGCGCCCGAAATTTCTTTGGCTGTACCCCCCAAAGAAATATGCAAGGAGTCCCTGGAGTTTGGGGAAAACCCATCGCTCAGCTTGCAAATGCAAGTGGAGTCCGGCACCCCATGGAGCCCCAAAAGAGCCGGATTTCAAGCAACGGACATCCCTAATCCAGTTTCCTGTTTCATTCCTGTCTAAACTCCTGGATATCCAACTTGCTATATGTCAGTAGATTTTTACACAGTCAGGGCCAGAAATATTGGAACGAGGATAACTGTTTTGGCAGTTGGCCTCTGTACACCACCACATTGAAGTTGAAAGGAAACAGACCCAGATGGGAGCGAAGTCAGGACTCTCAGCTGTAATTCAAGGGGTTGGACAAAAGTGGGGCACTAACCATTCAGGAAGTACAGCCAGTGGCATACACACACACCCATCATTGGTGGCTCATAAGTAATGGAACGAATGGCTGACAAGCAGCTGCATGGCCAGGTATGGCCTGTTTCCTGGGTACCCCATGACCAATCAAGCAGATAAAAGGCCTGGAGGTGGTTCTGAGTGTTACATTTGCATTTGGTAGCTGTTCACTGGAACTCCCAACATGAAGTCCAAAGAGGTGTCCATGCGAGTGAAGGAGGCCATCATTAGGCTGAGGAAACAAAATAAACCCATGAGAGAGATAGCAAAAACATTGGGAGTGGCCAATACAACAGTTTGGAACATCCTGAAAAAGAAGGAATTAACTGGCAAGCTCAGCAACAGCAAAAGACCACAGACCACAGAAGACAACTAAAGTGGATGACTGCAGAATTCTGCTCATGGTGAAGAGGAATTCTTTCACAACATCTAGGCAGGTCAAAAACGCTCTTGCGGAGATAGGCATGTCATTGTCAACATCTACAGTCAAGAGACGGCTTTATGAATGTAAATACAGAGGCTTCACAACAAGGCGCAAACCGCTGGTAACGCTCAAGAACAGAAAGGCCAGATTAGCCTTTGCCAGCAAACACCTAAAAAGGCCTGCCCAGTTCTGGAATAAGATTCTTTGGACTGATGAAACCCAGATTAACTTGTACCAGAATGATGGGAAGAGAAAAGTATGGAGAAGGAAAGGAACAGCTCATGATCCAGAGCATACCACATCATCTGTCAAACACGGTGGAGGCAGTGTTATGGCATGGGCATGTATGGCTGCCAATGAAGCCAGGTCACTAGTGTTTATTGCTGGCCTGACTGCTGATAAAAGCAGCAGGATGAATTCTGAAGTATATAGGGCTATACTTTCTGCTCATATTCAGCCGAATGCTGCCAAACTCATAGGATGCCGCTTCATATTGCAGATGGATAATGACCCAAAACATACAGCAAAAGCTACCCAAGAGTTTCTCAAGGCAAAGAAGTGGGATGTTCTTCAATGGCCAAGTCAGTCACCTGATCTCAACCCAATAGAGCATGCTTCGCACTTACTGAAGACAAGACTGAAGGCAGAAAGACCCACAAACAAGCAGCAGCTGAAGGCAGCTGCAGTAAAGGCCTGGCAAAGCATCCTGAGGGAGGACACTCAGCATTTGGTCATGGCCATGGGTTCCAGACTTCATGCAGTCATTGACTGCAAAGGATTTTCATCCAGGTATTAAAGGCGATCCTTAAGTTTGAAATGATGTTGGTTTGTTCCATTACTTATGAGCCACCAACAATGGGGGCGTGTGTATGCCACTGGCTCTGTGGTGGTGTACAGAGGCCAACTGCCAAAACAGTTATCCTTGTTCCAATATTTCTGGCCCTGACTATATATGGTAATTGTTGGCTTGGCCATCTGTTTAGATTCAATTAGGTCTGCTAATACTGTTGGCGATTCTGAAGCACGTAGTGCAAATGGGCCATACAGAGTAACCAATACATACCTTATTTGGAGATACTAACATTTTGCAATATCAGGTGACTGATAGTTATTTTTCAGGGCAATGAATGAAAGAAACTCACTATTCTCTCCCAACAGGTGATCTAGGGTGAAAATGCATTTCTCAGCCCTTTCCCTCCAGAGAAAAAGGGTGCCCAGCAATGTTCAGGTGAGGGTTACGCCATATTATCAATTTGGCATGTGAGATGGGGTCAAAGTGAAATTGGCAGGCCATCACTTGCCATACTTTTCTGGCTCTTAAAAGTATAGGTGGAATGGTCCCTTTTTATTTGGATGTGTGGAGCCCAGCGCCATCCATTCAGCAATGGGGTTACAGATGAGCAGACACAAAACCTACCCAAGGGGGTGCCAAGGAGGAGAGGGTGGATTGCCATTTATGAGTGCATAGGAGGAGGTATGTGCTGTGGTACAAATTTAGATCTGGAAAATCGAAGCCTCCCTCATCAATGGGCAATTGCAATTTCTTGAGAGAGTCTCAGGGGGAATACTCCCTAAATTAATTTTCTAAATAGTGCATCAAATTTTTGAAAATAGGATTTGGGGATAAATAAAGGGATCTCTTAGAAGACGTATATTATCTGGCATTAGTTTTAAGGTATTGATCTTTCCCCAAAGGCTAAGGATGAGCAAGGCCCACCAGTCAGCTAACAGGGAAGACAAATTCTTCTTAATCAACTGTGAAATATCTTTGGGAACTTTTATTCCCACACTTTTAGAGTTCTTAATAAGCATGAGCTTTCTTCTTTAAGCATCAATAAGTCAAGTTTTCCCCTTTCACTTGCTGCTGGAGCAACCCTGGGGAAATGAGGAAGTAAACTGCAATTTCAAAGGAATTATACAGGAAGGTGTGGCTTGCTGGCAGGGTTTTCTGTACCTTACATTTCACCCATGACTATAGCCCTGCCCAGGTGTAGGAATATGTATATATTAAATGCAAGAGGGGTGGGAGCCCGCTAGTACATTTTCCAACATTCAAAATCATACTGGAGTGTCCAGAAAGTCACCTCCACATGCAGACGGCAATGAAAATGGCACCAGAGGGTGGGATAGGACTAGCGCACTACACCTCCTCACGTTTTATTACAGAGGTAACCTGACTATAGGGACAGGCTTTTACAGGGGGATGAATTGCTTGCTTTAATGAACTTTCACAGTTCAGTCCTATACATGTCTACTCAGAAGTAAGCCCAGCTCGGTTCACTTAGACTCACTAGGTTCAATTAGACTCACTAAGTGCATGTAGGATTACAGCCTTAGTATTCTAAATAGGTCTGAGCTTTGTTTATCTTTTCTCCTTGGTTTCACATCATGTTCCAGTCTGGACACTTTGTTCAATCTTCCTCTTGTTAATCCTAAATTCTCCTGTTCCATCAAATCTATCTTTCTCTCCCCTTTCCTATGCCTGCAATGTTCTTCCAGTGTATATTCACCATTGTGTCTTTTCTCTCTGCTTTTTAAGGTTCTCAAACTTTATTTTACCCATCTGCTTTTCTCCCATAAATCTAGCCTCTTCTGCTCCTGATTTTTAAAAACACCCTTTAAACTTCACTAATAAAAATACATTACATAACCTGAAGCTGTATATGTGTTTTGCCACCTTAAATCTACTGATATGATTATCTGGTCCTTATTTCCTTCATTTTCTAGTAACTTTTTTTTCTTGCCTATTCTAATGTTCTAAGGTCAGAAGGAACATAAATATTTTACCAAAATGTGAAATAGACATGTGCCAACCCAGTCCGTGACCATGTCACAACCAACTTGTCCCACTGTTGTCAATGAGACGGAATTATGACTAACTTTAGCTGGTTTTAGGCTATAGTATGTTTTAAGTACTACACAACTAAGAATAACAGTTACCATAATAATTCTGAGATTTACTAAAAATGTACAAGGTACATGTCAGAACATGCTGCTTTACCTATTTTTTAACCATCATACAAAACTGGCTCCAGTGATTATTTGAGCCAACCCCCTGTTTGTTCAAATTCTCATTCTTTCATTCAAACAAACCCCTTTTGCTCTGGGGAACCTAGGGGATCTCATCTCATCTGTCCAGATGAAACAGGAACATTTCCAAAAAGCTATGGAGATTCTTGTACTTGCTTCCATATTGGTTCTTACTGCTGCCAGTGTATCACTTTGCTCCAAAAGTGTGAAGGACCTACTAGTCAGCTGGGCTCTGCTTTCATTTCTCCAGTTTATGGAGAAACAGAAAAAACAGGTTTGGCCAGACAGCATGCAGAGTCACTAACAGCCCTATTCCATACATGCCTACTCAGAAGTAAGTCCCACTGAGTTCAGTGGGGCTTGCTGTTTCTTGCAGCCACCTGCTAAGAAGTGAGACTAGGCTCACCAAGAACTATCAGGGACATTCCATTAAAAAAAAGGAGGGCGGGGGGCGGGGGGGGAGAGAAATAAGAGTTTCCATTAAAGACTTGAGAAAGGAAGCTACGGACTATCAAGTCAATCATGAGCCCTTTGAATCTTTTAAAATAGTCTCACCACAGTAATCTTGTAGGAGAAGGACAATGGCGGGGGCAGGGGGGGATGATATAATTCAAAAGAAAAGGGCAACTCTGCAATTGCATCCCCTTTTTCAAATAGCCACACCCATGCATGCAGAAAAAAATTAGAAAAGGAACTTCAAATTAAATGTGCCTAGATTTATTAAATGTATTACATTTATATCCTGTCTCTTCTCTGAGAATCTCAAGGTGGCATACATGGTTCACCACACCTTCCCACCCCTGATTTCATCCTCACAACACTCTTGGGCTATCTTCACACGGAGCTTTTATCCTGTGATTGAGATTGCTCCTTCACGGAAGTTTGCAGGCTCTTTACATGACGCCATGAACCTTCAAGGCATCTCCTGCATTAAATGCCCTTTGCTCTGTTTTTAAATAGATCTCATATCATGAGCTATCAAATTACCCTGTTGTGTTCCGCTTGAGTTCCCTCCATGAAAAGAGGAAAAGCGGCAAGAAGAGGAGTGAGATCAATGAAAGATCATGGAAGACTCAGGTACGGGGAGAAGGAGGGGGAAAAGGAAGCAGGTGAAAAAGGGAGTTGCTGTGATCCTGCATTTAAAACAAAAGCAGAAAGCCCCGTTTTAAATGCAGGATTTTAGGTTGGTGTAGAGATGCCCTTGGTTTCAGCCTACCTGTGAGGTAAGTTAGGCTGAGAGATCATGACAGGCATAGAGTTACACAGTAAAATTCACGCTGGTTGAGATTTGAACCACAGTCCAGGACTCTAACCACCCTACCACACTAAATTTAATCTTTCTACAGTCATGATCTAGGCAGCATACAAGTATGTTTTGTATATCATGACAACATTTAAAGACATTATTTACTCAAGTTTTCCCTGTCAACACAGACCTGCATTTTCCAACATACTTTTAAGATCTTAGCAATAACCTAGCAACTCAGAATTTTGCACTTAGCTCTGAAGCTGACAATCCTTTGTTTAAAAGAACTCAAGTGCATAAAACAGAGCCATGGAAACAGAATTAACTTTTAGATGTATCACAAGAGTAAGAGATAATGCACGTGCTTGAAAATACATACTGAAGTCACCGGTAAGAAACACCGCTTCTGCCCCAGGAGCCCATTCCTTACAGCACAGCCCTCCATCTACAAATCTGTGGACTCCAAATGTTTGGTAACTTCTTGTGAATTTGTCAAGGCCACCTTCATTTTCTTCAATGTTCTTCAAGATGTGATGAAAGACACCGTACCTTTCAATAGAAGAATGTTAGGAAAGGGTTACTAAGTAGATATATACAAAACTTCTAGTGATAGTCACATTTTAATTCTTGTTCAATCAAGTGTATTACACTCTAGGCATCCTAGTTAACCCTCCCTTAAGTATCATCATCATATGTGATAGGTTTACCAACATGTTTCAAAATAAAATTAAAAATGTGTTAGGAGTTAGTTATTTGGGGCACTTTCTATCAATAGAGTGCTATCTATTCTGTAACTAGAAGCTTAAAATCCATGGAGTGAATTGTTCTTCACTTTGTCTGCTATGTGGCATTCCACTGAATCCAACTATTAAAACACTAATTTTTCAGAATACGAGAATTATGCTAAAGCCAACAGCAGTGAAAACATCCTACACTTTCCTTGAGGAACAGTTTTTCTTCATAAAACAAAAGCTAGAGCATGGCACCTCTATTGTAAGATACTCAGTTTTATCTAGTTTAAAAGGGTCATTTGTTCAAAGGAAACATCAATCATAGTGACAACTAAGATATTACACCTTGGGGAAAAATGCCACTGCTGGGAAACAGTCTCAGGTTTATTTAAAGCTGTGGTAGAGAGTCACTTTAGAGACATCATATTAAGAGGCTCCTTAGGTCTCATTTATTGGTTATTCCAGTTGATTATATTAACTTTTTACTCGCAAGGTTAAGCCTTCCCAACAGCTTTTGTTGAAGAGAATGATATTTACCTCACAGCCAATAAAAATCTCAGAAGAAGTAAAGCCTGAGGATAGTGGGCATGTTCATATAATCCTCTTGTTCCACACAGAGAAGCCCCAACATTATATCTGGAAAATTTGCTCATGGGCATCATGCATCAAAACAGTGTAATGATTTCTGTAACCTCTATAGACAGTTTGCTTATTATTCAGTGCACAGCAGACTCTTTCTCTTCCAAGAGCCTCTAAATATAAAGTTGCCTTCTCAACAAACATGTGTGACAGGTGATGGAATTTTAAAGCTTGTTGCAATTTAATTTGAATGCATAAAATATAAGTCAAACAGAAAAGGTGGGAAAAGACGACTTACACATTTTGGAGGGGGAAAGGTCAAAACACAGCAACAGAATAAGTCACTGGAATACACAGCCACCTGGTCTCTCTCTCAAGAAGGAAAGAATTCAGGTTTTTTGTAGGGAAAAAAGAATACCGGCTCTCTCACCAGCACTTACGTCCCAAAACATAGTTAAAGCGCAGCAATTCTAGCTGGAGAACGCTGGGAATTTGATGACTTTTTCCCCTCTAAATATGCATAGGATTGCACCCTTAGTTAATTACTCATCTGCATTGCATTTCCCTCCCCACTCCTAGAAAAGGTACACAGTGCTTGCATTGTATTTGAAGTATCAGTAAAAAACAGGTAGTGAAGCAGAAACTGCTGCAGTACAAACACCCTTCAAGTCTCTTTGGGTCCCACATTTAGCTAATGAGTAAGCCTCAGCTATAAACAACAGCAGCTACTATCAAGCATGACCCTAAGAAGAGCAAGTATTGTCCAAGCAGATCTACAAACCAGCAACCTAATATCAGAGATATTAAGATCAGCTTCCTCATGGATTTGAATGTGGTTTCTGGGTATGAATATATGTGTATACGAATACAAATATAAATACCAGTGTACAGAACTGAAGTTATCAGGACTTCCTTGCAGAAACCTCGAATATTATGTTAACCATTTAAGACACAGTCCTCCAGTCTACAGTCACATGTATACTCTTCCTATATTCTTGCCTTGCCAAAGCTCATGCAAGTCACCACAATGCATTTTTATGCTGGGATGCGGAAGAGGAAGTGACTATGAGAGCTGTGGCCAAGGCCAGATGCCTTACACATGAGGACTTCTTTGGTATATCGTTTTGTATATTTATCTGTTGCCCGGCAGCTGCTGGGCTCAGTCAAACTCTTATCGACCAGAAAACCCCAGGTGCCTGCCACAAGGAGTGCTTACCCATTCAAGGGGGAGGGGGGCATCTGTACACAGTAGCAACTGCAATGCTATCCTATGGTGGGGAGGGGAAGAGAGAAGAAGCAATGCAATAATAATTTATGGATGTATTAACTAATGTACAGTTCAGAATGTTTCCATTTCCACCTGGGATACCAATCTTTGTGGGCTTCTTACAAAACAGATCTACTTCCACTATATTAAAATTGTCCTTCCTTCCTTCCTTCCTTCATTTCTATACCACCCAATAGCCAAAGCTCTCATTACATTCAAAAACATCAGGAGCTACCTGTGGGTTTAAGCATCACATCACAAGGGATGCTGAGACTCTAATCGGATATGACACTAGAGTGGAACAGTACCTACAAAAATACTGGTCCCAATACAACAGACAGAGCAATGCTATGACCCCTAAACAGTATTGGGGGGGGGGGGTAGGGTTGTTTGGTTTACTGGCTTGGAGGTCGGAGACAGGGCTTTGACTTCGGAGCCAGTAAACCGCACTCCCTGCCCCCTCCCTCTTGTAGCCAGTATGGAATCACGGCAGCTACCTCTTCACGCTTGGAAACCTGAGTGTGCAGACAGGGAAAAGGAAGCCGTCCTGGGGGCAGGGGGAAGGACACCCAGGAAGCTGCATTATGCAGCCTCCTATGCTCGCCTCAGCCACCTTCCCTCCTGCTCCAATGTGCCACAGCTAGGTGGGCAAAATCGCCTGTCTAGTAAAAATGCAGGGCAGCTGGACCATGGAGGCGAGGATCACTTCTGTGCTCCGGCCACCCTCCATTAGGATATTTAGCAGCCTCCAACTTAGTTGGAGGCTGCGGACTATCAACATAGGATTGTGCCCTAAAGGGGAGAAGTGAACGCTGCTGGTCCCTTGGCCAAGGAGATCTAGAATCAACCCTGCTCAGCCACACAGCCCACTGAATGGCCATGGGCCAGTTACTCTCTCTCCTCCTGACTTCACAGGCTTCTTGTGAAGATAAGAAAGGCAGAATCTCATACGAGCTTTTAGAAAGAAGGGTAGGAGACACACAATTAGAATGCTGGAAAAAGTGCTGAAGCAGCAACTCAAATCAACTGAAAGTGCCTATCTTGCTGTTGAAAAGGTTGGCGGGAGGGAAGAGGCACACATTTCTGACATGAACTGCCCAGTGAAATGATTGCAGGAAGCTACCTCTGTTTTCCTGCTAAAGGAGCAAATGAACTTGGAAGCAACTTCTCCCTCGACATGAGAAAGATCCATTTGCAGCTAGTATTACATATTGTGATCCCTTGTGGCCTACAGGACTTCTAGCATTAAACTCATCTTTCCCCTTCACCATTTATGCACAGGACAAAATTAGAACTACATCAGTCAATAAGGGGGCCATGTGATATGTGTTCAGTTCAGTTACTATAATACCATTTGTTCTAAATAACTGTTGAATTGTAGAGGGAGTATATAGCAACACAAATCTATTTACTTTCAGATTCTGGTTCACTTTTGTTGTCTAGACTGTTCACTTAAATTTTCATTTTTGATTACTTGTATGGCATATAGCACTTTGCGAGCTGCCCACATAAATTCATTTTGGTAATAAGTAAACAGCAGAGGATTGCGTGAAATAAAGTGAACTGAATTTTAGTTGCAAGTCTTAAATAAATCCTCCAACTGTAGGATAGAAGCCTGCAGCCAAGGAATCAGTTGACTGAACTAATCAGTGACCTGGTTCATATGTCATGGTAAGCCACCATGGGTTAATTCACCCGCAGTGCTCCGAGATGCATGCCGCCACCATTTTGAATATGCAAGCTGCGGTAGGCATGTGCCATGGCTTGTCGTGTCCTGCAAACCTGGGCATTGTGGGTTGTTTGAGAGTTATAGCCCTCAGATAACCCTAGAACAACCAATGGGTTGTTTAACCCTCAAATAACCCACAACACCCGGGTTCACATGACATGACAAACTGCAATGCGTCTCCGCTGTGGCCTGCATATTCAGAATGGTGGCTAGCATACATCTCTAAGCACCATGGAGTGAATTAACCCGCAGTGGCTTATTGTGACGTACAAACTGGCCTAGTATTTGAAATCCTACTTCTGTCCCACCTGAAGCTGAAGAGCTTCTTGGCCTTTGTTACTTTCCATTGTGACCTGGTAATCCTAAGAGGGTAATAGCAGAAACTACAAATGACAAAGAATATCATCTAACCAACTCTTAGAGGAGGTGCAGCTCTGTAAGAATTTAGACTGTAGATTTATGGTTCCCTATCCCAGAGTTCCAGCCTTCTAGTCCTACCTTCCCTGCTTGCTTCCCTCCTACAAATAGCTTTGCCTCAGTCTTACTTTTCTCCATGACTCCTTTCTTCAAACACCAATGGTTTCCTCAGAACTCTGTTTTTCATCCCACTACCTACTTTGTCCTTGATCCTACCTGTATCTTGGCCGTAGTACCCATACAGAATCTGTTGCTCTCTTCTCCTATTCTCATGGGATACATCACTTCATTAAGCACTAGGAGCTTTTGTCAGAGCCTTCCATGTTTCAGCTTCTTGCCTTGTCTGCGAACACTGATAGCTTTGTTTCCTGGAGAGTTTGGAAACTTTAGGAGTTGCTGTGTTCCGGCTAACTCAGCCAACTAGTGTCAGAGACTTCACTGCCGAAGGAAAAATGCAATTATAGATTGTTTAACCCTCACACAAATCCCGCCACCTCAGTTCACACAACATGACAAGCTGTGGCTGGACACTGGATATTCAAATTGGCTGTCAGCACGGGCAATTTGATAAGCCACAGTAGGCTGTTCGATTGTGCGAGCTGGTCCAGGGAGTGCTCCCACTGGTGGGAAGAAATGCTGGGTTGAAGCCAGTGGCTAGAGACCAAAGAATCCTGTACATGAGCAGAAGGAACTTCCATGTGTGCACGTGTGACTGATTCCATCACAGCTACATTCTATTTCAAAAGGTCCCTTGACCCTCAGGAGCTAGTTTTCAGAAACAGAAGGCAGTCCAGTGGCAAAGAGGCCCCCAAAGCTCTACTGTACATGCAGCGGTCTGTGCATGTTTGAGTCCCAGCGTTTACGAGCAAGTCACCATACAAAACATGTTCCGATCCACAGCCAAAAACAAAGTGAGACACAAGAATATTTGAAAAGATTAAACAGCAATAATGAAGTATTTCCTTGACATTTCCAGTCAGCAGCTGTTAATTCTGGTAGAGATGTAAATACTAATAAGTAATTAAAATGTAGTAAGTGAGCAGCATATTAATTTTTTTTTCGACTCAAGAAACCTATTTAGCAGCCTTAAAAAGTCAATAAATATTTTCTTAAAATTATATGGAGCCAAAGGCATTTCCATATGTATTTCTAAAGATCACATGATAAAGTTTAGTTAATTTCACTTAAGATGAAATAAAATCGCTATTGGGACTTTATAGTCATCAGCAGAGAACTAGTACTGTGATTTACAGATTGAATAATTGTTTCAAATTATGTGTCAGCACCTACCATGTGCCATGTAGGTCTAGGCTTGCTATCCGTTTTCTCTGGCAGGGCACCTGTGCCTTGAATTAATGCATGACAGGTAAGAAATTTAGTACATGACTCTTTCCCATATTGCTGTGAAGGCTACACAGGAATATATTGGCACAGCTTTGCCTATTAGTCAAAGCTCTGCCTATAGATTCCTGAGTGTCCTTCACAGCAATATATTTACAAATAAAAATTTCCAGAGCAACTGTAGCATACACCACTTAATGCACAACCACATTTCACTACTGCATGAATAGGACAGACAAAACAGTTACATGAAGCACAACATTCTGAAATTGTCTGCCATTGAGTCAAGTGCAGAGATGACACCGCCTCATTCTCTTGGTTCCAGCAGTGGCGGGGCCTACCAGTCCTGAAGCTGCCTCTCTCAGGGTCCCAGGAAAGCTGGCTATGTCCTGTTCAACAGTGGAACAGATCACTTTGGATGGTGGAGTCTCTTTCATAAGAGGTTTTTAAGGAAAGGCTGGATGGACACCTATCAGGGATGCTGTAGTAGTGGACTTCCTGCAGCATGTGATGTAGCTGAGAAGGAATCAGTGATATATGTGGGTAAAATCCATGAGATTTTCATAACCCATACTAGGCCTATGTATGTACGTGTCAGGGTGGAAACTGAGCCGATAGAACCCCAGAGCAGTTCTGATTCTGAGGAGGATCAGCAATCCATGGGAGAGGAGCCAGCTCATCCCTCACAGGCACAGCAGCTAGCAGAGATTCCTCCTGCCAGCATTCCTGAGATAGACAGTGATCCTAGCAGTGAGAAAATGCAGGAGGGGGGCTTGCTAGACGCTTGACGCAGACGCAGGGAGCGACGAGCGATGGAGGGCCCGGAAAGGAGGCGTAGCCCTCATTTGGCGCGCAAGCAACGGCCACCTCCCGTGGACCCAAGGGAAAGAGGGAGGATCTCTCCCTAGTCCATAAGTTCAGGGTCTTCAAGTGATTCTCCTTCAAACTGGGATCAACTGCCTACTCGGAGCATAGGCTACTCTGCTGTTCCTTGCTTAGTTGCTGGTGATTAGCATCTGAAAGACTCATTAAGTTGTAAAAGGATTAAAGCCTTGAAAAGAATCCTTTCATCTGTGTCTTGAGTTGGCTATTGGAGTCTACTGAAAGAGGCCGCTAGGGCGCTCCTGACAGTATGTATGTATTAGAATCTGTATACTGGCCAACAGCCAAATGCCCTCAGGGCATTCTACAAACATAAAACCAAACAAAGCAACAAAAAATATAAGAATAAAAGTATCAAAATAATACAATATTAAAATTAAAAACATTAAAAGATATTTAAAACATCGAGAAGCCAGCAGTAAAATTAATAATCAAGTAACAGATTAAAGACTGTAGCCAAAATTAAAAGACGCTTGCTCCTTGGGAGGAAAGCTAAGGCAAACCTAGACAGCATAGTAAGAAGCAGAGACATCACCTTGCCAACAAAGGTCCGTCTAATCAAAGCTATGGTTTTCCCAGTAGCAACATATGGCTGTGAGAGCTGGACTATAAGGAAGGCTGAGCGCCAAAGAACTGATGCTTTCGAACTGTGGTGCTGGAGAAGACTCTTACAAGTCCCCTGGACTGCAAGGAGGTCAAATCAGTCAATCCTAAAGGAAATCAACCCTGACTGCTCATTGGAAGGACAGATCCTGAAGCTGAAGCTCAAATATTTTGGCCACCTAATGCGAAGAGAAAACTCTCTGGAAAAGACCCTGATGCTGGGAAAGACTGAAGGCAAAAGGGGAAGGGGACGGCAGAGGATGAGATGACTAGATAGTATCACTGATGAAATGAATATGGACTTGAGCACACTCCGGGAGAGAGCGCAGGACAGGAAGGCCTGGCGTGCTATGGTTCATGGGGTCACAAAGAGTCGGACACAACTGAATGACTGAACAACAACAACAACAACAACAACAACCTGCTTAAAGAGGACAATCTTAACCTGGCATTTAAAAGTATCCCATGAAGTAACTGGAAACAACCTGCCATTAACTCATGTCCAACACATGTTGTACCATACAACTGTGCCCAAAGCAGTCCCATACATGATAGTTCAGATGCAGGCAGTATCAGTGAAAAAGTCCAGATATACAGGACACTTTATATATATATATAGCAATATGATACTTGAGTTGGAAATGTATCCCATTCAGGTGTTTGGGCCCAATCCCTCCCTGCCTCCTTTCTTAACCACCGGAGTGGGACGCAGTAACCTGAGTGGGACGCAGTAACCTGAGTGGAAGGTTACTGCAGCTCTCCTGTAGGAAAGGCAGAAGTTCATGGGCAGAGTTTTAAGATTACTTTTGCCAGTTATTTTTTTCCTGGTGGAATGTTGGGTTTCAGAGACTAGAGGAAGAGTTGCACTCATGAAGTGTGAGAATGGCTGGCTAGCCATGAGCTTGGAAAGAGTCAAGGAATAAAGAAAAAGAGAAAGCTGGGGGGACTAGAAATGGGAGAACAATGAAAATAAAGGTTAAAGCTAAAGAGACCCTCCAGATTTAAAGTCAGTGTGCCTCTGCTACCTGGGATTAGAGGCAGGGAAAAGCATTTAATTTGATGCCATGCTTGCAGAATTCTCAGATATATCTGGCTGCTCATGTCAGAAATAGAATACCATTCTAGATAGATGTATCGTCTGTTCCAGCAAGGCTCTTCTTCTGTACACTAATATTAGGTTGGATTCTGTAAGCAGTTCTAGGACGCAATCCTACCCATGTTTAGAAAGAAACATGGCTGGACCATGGTGGAGTTTAGGACATTTTTCTGTCTAAATATGCATAGGATTGCATCCTTAATCGTGTGGGGGGGGTGTACTTCATTATATAAAACTAATGATTTTGTAATCTTTCTTAGAGCCCATGGGACCAAAGTCAAAATACATATGACTGATCCTCTGACAAAGAAATCTAGGAAGGTGCAAAGCACATTTTTTTCTAAGCGTTCATTCTAAACAGCCTATCAACTCCACTGTACTATGTATTTCCATATTACAAGAGTAACATTTTTTAAAAAAATATGTAAGTTAATTGAAAGCTTTTGCCACCTTCTTGGTAAAAGGCTTCATAGACAATCATGTTGTGAAATCTGAAAGACTCGGTACATCATTCAGTAATTCAGTTCATGTAAAAGAGGCTGTAGGTACAGCAGGTGAGTTGTCTCCCTGTTGTCACCACAGACACACTTGTTTATAGGAGCCAGGATTCTCTTTCCTTCTTGGCATGTCAAATCATTCCCATGCAGGAGCGTGTCTTATTTTCTTATTTTAAATTAATGCGGGGGGGGGGGGGGAGACACCTTAATTTGAGAAGAAAGCTGTTGAAATACAAAGAGACAGATTTCTTTCTAGAAATCAGTAGACTAAGACTTTGTTAGCTCATGTTTCATATTACACAAGAGAAAATAAACTGAAAGGTCAGTCGAACAGTTACAGCATTGCCCTTTTCCAAGGTAATCAGCAGAGCATGTAGCAAAGACGTGAACACAAGCGTGACTGGAAAGACAGTAGCTGATAAAGAGGCTCACTGCCAAAACTACATGGGACAAAATACTATATTCCCAATGCCAGCTGAAGAGTGTGGCATGCTACAGGACTTACTTGAGTAATTCTGATTTATTACTTTAATTTGAAACTGTGTTCTTGTTAAACATTCAGGTTTTCGTACTGCCAAAAGATACCAGAATCTTTAACGCTGACCATTAATCACATCCATAGGTGAACTACAAGAGAATCAGTATAGCTTATTAAATTGTTTGCAACGATGAAAACAAGGCATTCATTACAATTAATTCGGCTGCTTGACTAATGTGCGTGGTAAAATAAACACGCAGTCTCCTTCTGTAATTCAATAGCATTTTAAACTAAGGACTGCATCATAAGACCCTTTCTGTATTAAAATAAGCTGCTTACTTATCTCTCCGTATTGCTAGCATCTTCCACTCAGACTTTATTAATCGCATTAAAGAGGATTTTTTTTGAGAGAGAGAGAGAGAGAGAGAGAGAAATAAAAGTTGGAAACATCCCTCTTAAGTGTTTTGTTTACTGGAAGTTATTTTAAAATGGATGCGTTAGTAACAGCATGTCAATTCCCATTTGATATCACTGTCAGCTATTTTGTATATCAAGGTCAAGTGTGGAAAAATACAGACTCAATGAGTCCCATAGCAGCTGTGCTGGCAGCTATGGAGTCTGAATCAAAAATCAGACTAAAATAGTTGAATTTTTAGACACTGCAAGTTTTACCCTTACATTTCAAGCCCTTTATGCTTACGTACCACTAATGAAAATGACAACGATCATATGAAGTTAAAAGATGCAAAGCCTTCTCTAATCTGCTAATTCAGATTATTTCATTACATTTTTCCACTTATGATCAATCTGACAGACACTGCATCCAAGTGCCAAAGATGTATCATTTGGAGAGAGAATGGTGAGGCTTTAGAGAGTTCCTCTCCTTCACACTGTGTTGGAGAAAGAGCCAAATCGTATGTTAATAATCAGTATATTATGTGCATATATACTGCTTAAAATACCTAAGTTTTAACTGCCTGCCTGGACAAAATTGTATACACTGGAAGCAAGAAGCTAAGAGAGAGAAGAGGTCAAATGAACTTCTCTCAGGAGGAATTCCACAACTGGGGTGCCACCACAGAAAAGGCCCTCTCATCCATGCTGGGACATGATTGGGGGGTGGGGCAGCTAGGACTCATCAGAACACTCACTCCCCATCTCATCTTTCAATGAAATAGCCCAGTCCAATTACAGAATTTAAAAATAAACTTCTATTCAGCATCTCAATCCTGTCACTCCACGGGGGGGGGGGGGTGCGTGCGTGTCCTCCAGCTTTAAATGACCCTGCTCTGAGCTCCAACTCCACTGTGCAACTTCCGAGGAGGTTGGCAGGTCTCCTTGGTACACCATTTGTGATTGTAATGGCCACTGGAGTCTGCCACAAGTCTGAGGGAAGCTTGTCACTGTCTGCAGAGACTGAGCTATCTGATTGGACCGCCCCCCCGCCCCCCCCCGGTGAGAAGTGAAAAGGGCCTCCCCATCAGCTCTTAGGTTACACGCACGCTGATATAGGAGGAGGCAGTCCTTCAGATACCCTGGACCCAAGCCATTTATGGCTTCATAGGAAATAAGTAGCCCTTTGAATTGTGCCTAACAGCATACTGGTAACCAGAGCAGATGTTCTAAAACGAGCATAATTCATTTACACAGCCATGCTCCCATGAGAAATTGCATTCTGGACGAACCGAAGCTTCCAAAAACTCTTCCAAAGGCAGCTCCATATAGAGTGCATTACAGTAATCAATGTAACCAAGGCATGTGTCTCTGTGGCTAAGTCCAATCTCCCCAGAAATTGGTGCAACTGGTGTATCAGCCTGAGATGGGCAAGATCACTCACATGAACACTGATGTATGTATATCAGAGCCCACTCTCAAGGTATGAATCTGCTCAGGGTTGAACTGCAACCCTGACCCACAGAAATGATTGCGTCCAATTTCTTTTAAACAAGGATAAGAGATGCGGAATTGGTGGCTAGGAGAGAAGAGTAATTATTCAAATCCACATTGTATTCTATTGAATTGTGGGGATGGAGGCAAACTGCGAAAACAGGAATTATGCACTTTGTTAATAAAGTTATGTCAAGCAGCTTTCCAGTGAGTGTTTGTTATTAAGGCAAAATGACCAGTGTATATATTTTCATGTAGAACAGGTGACAAAAGCAAATCTTATCCTATTACTACCTCCCAAATAAATCTCTATCACCATTAGCACATTTAATTCTGCATGGCCTTCGACAGAATAACCGGTTATCTGTTCCCTGTTCGTTGGTGACAAGTAATACTATAGTCGTATGTTCTTCTCCAACATGCTTTTTTATGCTAAAAGTGAAGAATGGTTGCGGAATAAGCCAGCATCTGGCATTTCTTGCCTAAGCAGACTAGGTTTGTGATGAACGGTTATTACCATGTCACCACAATAACTAGTGTTAGCATTAAATAGAGGGATGGCAGTTGCAACCTGTAATATTTCAAACCATGTTCTTACCATCTTAATTGTTCTTGCAAAAATTCCACTTCACTGCCAAGACGAAATGGGGCAAACTGTCTCCAACAAGAGGTTATTTTTCTTATATCCATCTTCTACCAAGTCACTCTGAAATTTACAGGCTGGATTCTTTGGCAAAGTAGTTTTGGATATTTTCCTCCCTTTGTTTAAAAAGCACAGGGGCATCATTTGTCTCATTATTAACACTGTTCCTGAAGAAGCTGTAGTAGAATTTCCTGGTCTCGTGATTCAGACCCATAGGAAGATACCAGTCTTATCACCTCCATTGGCTGGATCTATATTTAAGCAGTTGGATCTACTGCACCATATACGCAAGTGCCAGTTTACAGTACTGAGCTTTCTACAGGTTTCTGATTTCATGCACAAGGTGAACAAAAACCTACTAGATTGGAGAAGGGGGGGAAGGAAGGAAGGAAGGAAGGAAGGAAGGAAGGAAGGAAGGAAGGGAGGGCAGACAGACAGACAGACATCCAGCACTGGGATAATGTATGTGGAACCTATAGGAATCCTCATGTAGCTTTGAAATAATGCACAAGGCACTTTCACCACACAGGCACATCACTGTGTCTAGGTAGTCTTCTGCTGTTCCCATGAATCAAGTCCTATATTGCCAAAATTCATCATGCCCACTTAACATTTCTAAAGGCAAGACCCAGAAGCCTATTAATCTATTGCATTATGGTAGCTTGTGGTTTCAAACTGTTCTGTCCTTAGGAAGGGCTTGTCAGAGCTACTATCTCTGGAGTTCTATAAAAAGCTAACGGAAACATTGATTTTAGATTTATATCCTAAGTTGCCAGGTATGTCAAGGAGAGATCTATTAAGCATCACTTAAATCACCATGTGCATTAGAATAAGGTCACATCAATGTCAGGCACAATCTTTCTTCGTCTTTTTAACATATTTTGAATTTAAGCCAGTTTTTATTAGTTTTCAACCAATGAAATCAGAATTTTCACCTTTTAAATGTTTTCACTACATCTGCAACTGAACAGTACAATACATTATTGTAATCCTTTTTCTTAATCATCCCTGCAATGTTGCCTGTATATTTAATCCCTTTTCTCACCAGTCTCATCAGACTAACTGAAGCCTTTATTATATATAGAATCTAATAGGTCGGGGGGGGGGGGGGAGACATCAGGAAGAGGGCATTGGGTTTAGTTTCTAAGTGCATCCATTATGTCCAACTTCAATATTCTAGAACATGGCTGAAAAATTCCTTATCATCCCCTGAGGAAGCAGTGTCCACACATTTATCATGCAGAAGCTTTAGATATGATTGTGATTTGCAAAGTATAGGGTGGGGCTCAAAATAGGAATATTAAGCTAAGGGAGTTGAAGGCAAACATTCACATGTTGTTTCCAATTTCTACCCTACATTTGTATGGAACCCAAGCTCATCCCAAGGACTCAATAAACTCTCCTCAGAGGATTCGTAGAAGGTCTAAATCCCATGCCATGTTTAATTACACTGTCAAGTACTAACTTTTAAAAATGGTAAGCTATCATGACAAATCAAAAACAGAGGGTTTTTTTTAATGCTACACACTATCCTACATGCAGTTTGATTTTGTTAATGGAACAGACAAAATGTTGTCTTACAAATTGATCCAAGTCTACAAAGATTCATTACTATGCATTCCCGCTCCCCCAAAGTATAAATCAGAGTAAGTGTAGCACAGTGGACCCTGCCAGGGTCTTTTAAAAAGCCTTCCTAATACTCCAGAAGCCAAATGAACAAAAGCTTAAGTCATCATTAGGAATGAGAAAGAAAATTTACAGTAAGAAGTCGCTGGATATATTAATCATCCCCAGTGCACAAGATAATTTGTCAGTAAAGATTCAGACACATCAGCATCTAATAGAACACTTCTGCAAATGGTTGGTTCAGGTTGTCAGCCTTCCAAGAACACTTAGATATATTTGTGAGGCAGTTGCACCTTGTCCAGCTGTGAAGCTTTCTGTAATTGCCACTTAAATGGCCTTGTTAAGGTACCTAGTAACACTGGTATCAATTTGATGCTAACTTTCCATGACAAAGAGGTGATCATGACACCAATAAAAGTACTGGCCATTGGGAGGGGTCGACATCAGGGAGGGAAATGTAATGCAATAGCGGAATGCATACTTAGCATACCGAAACTGTCAGGTTCAACTCCTTGCATCACCAACTAGAAGGGTATCAATACTACACCGAGGAAGACCCCTGCTTGAAACCCTGGATGACCCAACCAATGCCAGATGGGATAAATGAACCAACAATCTGAACCTGTATAAGGAGGTTTCCTATAATGGTATAGTGTTAATAAATTCATTCAAGGATCCAATCATGGGAAATCAAAGCGTGCAAAGTAAGTTCATGATAGTGATGAAATATTCATGCATGGCACCCAGCCTTTCATTTTGTAAAAACAAACAGATTTCTTTTCAGCATTTATAGGATAGATCAGATTGAGTGATTTGGCTGTTCCTGAGAGATTTGTGTCTTCTGTAATGGGTCTACCAACTGTAGTACACATTTTATGCTAAGAACTGCCCCCTGTGCACCCTATAGAGTAAAAGGAGGAGACATTTACATGAAACCAAGATAGGAGACAGTAACTCTGGCCCAAAACAACATTGGAAGAGATATACCTTATGACAAATTCCTATATTCCAAACAGAGCAAAAGACAATTTCTGCAATTTCACACTCACCCAGATCATATTACCTACAAGAAACTTTGCATGTGCTCTGAAGCCCAAAATTCTAATCAAACAGGTAATATATTACTAACCAAGTTAGATTGACTTTATTGATTTGCAGACCTGTGTGGGATTGTTGCCTCCCCATTTTCCAAAATAAATTCCTCTATACACATGGCCATTTGGCTTCCTCAGATAAGTTCACTTTGAAAAGTTCTTTCTTTTAAGGCAAGTTAACTTAGGATCCAAATCATCATAATTACTTTTTTTTTTAAAGTACTCAATAAATCACACACAAATGCTTTAAGTCCAAGTGACACCCATATTACACTGCTCCTAAGCAATTTTAAGGTACCTTTTTTATGGATTAGTTATGGTATTAATACATCATTTGAAAATAAAATTTACACTGTTATAGTTTCTATATTTTGCCCATTTGTCAAAATTAGTCTGTCAGGACACTCTTCATTCTAGATGCAAAACTAATATTCTCGATACAGGCAGTATCCCAAGCGTTTTCATACATTTCTTAACACATAATTTCCAATGTCACATTAACATGATCTTTGCTGTATTTAGGAGATTAGCTGTATTAAAATCCTAAGAGCCAGTGTGACAGAAGTTCAAAATGTTTATATTAGTGCATTCATCGATATACTTTAATAAATCTAAGTTCACTGACATGCTTTCAAGCAACAGAGCATCATCAATGGGAGGGTTTGTGCATACTGATTGGAAAATGTAGACTCCCTATGGATTTATATTATAGGATTACAGTATAAGGATTCAGATTTTTAAAAAGTCATTTTATCACTTCTGTACAATAAGAATGGAATGAAATGAAAGCCAGTTTATTGGAGCCACGCTACAACAACATAGGAAGGCCGGAATAGTAAGTTACAGTAGCCCTAAATGCATTTTCTTTTAAATACACACAGAAATAGCACTCCTGACATTATTCTGCTTTTAGGTTGCCAGCTATTTTTCAGTATCTTTGCTTATGTTACTAAAAAATAAGGCAATGGAACCATACTTCTAATTATGGGTGCTGAGGTCCTGTACATTCCCTCCTCCTCGATCCTCTTTTCTTGCACATGAATTCCCATGTTCCTTCCATAAATCACTTTAACAATGATGTAGTGTTAAGCATATATCATCACTAAGCACAGTTAAAACTAACAGGACTGCTCTCATAGCCAGAGGTTGAGACCAAGCAGGGTTTCAACAACATCTTACAGCATTATCTTAGCCATACAAAATGTCCCCTGTTCTGCCACTACTAAACTAGCCAGTGGAACCAAACACAGGAAGACTTTTTTTCCAACCCTTGGTGGGAAATGTCCCTGCCATATCCTGTACAACATAATTAATAAAACAGGTGTTTTTTTTAAACATCCCTGATCCACCCTGCCCCTCCCAAACAAGTGTGATCAGCAGCTGTAAAGACATAGGGCAGTATCCAACTGTGTCATTTCGTTAGCAGAAATGATGTTGTGCTAGTGAAAACTTGGTTCCAAACTATGTGCAAGAGGAGAAGCCAACTAAAATTATGTTTGCACAAGTGTGGTTGCACAAGTAGTTGTGCATTGCATTTGCCCACCCACTGTGCAACCTGTTGCACATTCCGCTTGCACAACAGGTTGTGGTACAATAATGGGAAACTGCTTGCACAACAGAAAGATTTGGCGGAGCTCCGCTAGCGCTGTTGGAGTTTGCGAAATGACTCTGTTGGATACTGCCCATAGCAATCAGAATTCTTTTTCACATTTTTTACACTGTTTGTTGGTATGCGTCTCATTGCAGCCCTATGCACGTTGCCTTATAATTGATGCCATCTTGGCAGTTCTGTATGATTACATGTAAAAATGAGCAGGAGCATGGCAAACATGCATGGCCAACATATGTAACAATTTCTTCATACCACTGTGCATACGTATGGATTTCACTAGAAGGAACAAATGGCATTATGTGTTAAGCACAGCTATAACTTACCTTAACTGAGAAGCCATGCTCAATAGTATTAAGCCAATGATTCCACATTGACAGGGCTGGTTTATCTAAGTGAAGCCACATTACACCAATTCTGAAGGAATTATACTGACTCCTGATTTGCAACTGAACCCCATTCAAGGTGCTGGTGCTTACCTTTAAAGCCCTAAATGGCTTGGGGCCCAAATATCTAAAAAAAAGTGCCTCCTCCCATGCCATCCTACCTAGAGGAGTTCTATTGAGTTCTATCATTGAGCGAAGTGCATTATGAATTTACCAAAAAAAAAGAGGGCTCTGTGTGTGGTGTCATCCCAGGTGTGGAATGTGCACCTGAAGGAGGTATAACTGAGGTCAACTCTGTATTCTTTTTAGCACCAGGTCAAGATGTTTTTATTTGCCCAGGCAAATTAACCCATTTGCTGGGCTAGTTATACATTTCAAGTTTACTGTATTGATTTGATTGTTATTATTTTTGTAATGTGCTTATTTTTTTTAAGGCATCCCTTGTAGATAAAGGGCAGTGTAGAAAAAATGCAATAAAATAATTGTACATTTCACCACTCAATATGGAATTCACGAGTTTCCTAGTCAGTTGTGGTCATGTATACTGGTCACAAAACACAAACACTGCATTTCCTCCTTGAGCTTTGATTTTAACATGGGTAAAATTGTGAGAGAGGTGTTACCCTTCTGTTCCCACATCTCAAGCAAAACATACACACATGCTACAACACATAGAATTTCAGCTACAATGGCATTCATTGCACATGTAAGGTAGCTGCTTGTTATGCAGTTTACGCTTCATTAACATACACCCGAGTATTAAAATTATTCAAAGCAAACTAACATTTGACAAGTTGTTAGATTTCACAGAAGGGGGGAAGGTTTACCATTTTTTCACTACTTTTACAGTTTTGATGTGTAACTGCTTAATGCAGTAAGTATCAGTACTCTGTTTTATATATTAACATTGAGCTGCCAGGTTTTGTGTGGACATGACAGAGCTCCAAGTCTACACAAACTTTGCTCGGGACCTAAATGAAACTGTGTATTCTAGATACACAGAAAAATAAAAGAGCTAGGCAAAACATGTTCCCTCTCCCCCTTTCATCTTGTATACATCCACAAAAAGACCGAAAGCTCCTAAAACATTTTTCAAAGTAACTGTGTGCAAGTTCTAAGCATGCACAAATGAAAGCAAGCCTTCAAAGTTTCCACATGCTGACAGAGAAAGAGGAGAATAAAACCAACTTTCAGGCAGAACCCAACAACAGGCTAAAGCCTGATGAAGGCCTCAAAGCTGAGGAGGAAGTATCTCAAAGCAATTGTGAGAAGGAAAAAGTATGACTAGGCAGCCTTGAAACACATGGAAAAAGAAAGTGAGGGTGCCGAAAAGACTCTTGAAAACAACTTGTTCACGCAGCCTTTCCTTGACCTGTAAAGGACTTTGTTACGACCTTTTTTATTGTTTTGGTACTGTAATATTTTTAAATGTTTTAATGTTTTCATCTATTATTTCTCTATATCTATATTGTTATGTTGTGTTTTAATGAGATTTTAATATATTAAGGATTTTAACTTATTAAGCAGTATGAAAGTATTATACATAAATAATAAAGGAGAGGGCTGTCTGAATCCCAACCCTTTAAACAGCTAATGGTGAATCTGGCCCAACATCTAGTTGTCAAAGTTGGTTGATCTCTAAATTTCCTGAGGCCTCTTTCAGCCCTCAGAGAAAGAAGGATCTCTTAAGAAACCCTGTGCATCAGCCTAATTGATACTGGAAATGACTAAGTAGTCTGTGGCAGATTTACCAAGGGCCACATCACTCTGCATATTGTTTATGTGCCCGTCCTCAATCTGCTCCAAACACACTCGATTTTCCAGAGTTTTTTTTTTTTTTTAACTTCTTCCCTGGTCAATTTCCAAAGCTCCCCAACTTAGATTAGCTTTGTGTGCCACCTGTTGCATTTTTTTCCTCATTAAGTTTCCACAGTTGTTGGATTTAAGGCGTTTAATCAAATATAGGTTTAGTAAAAGGTTTATTTTTCAAAGTGGAAAAAGATGGAGGGAAAAAGATTGCTGATTTCAGCTCCTGATTTCTCTTTAAACCTGAAGACCTTCTGCTTTAGATCAAGGTTCCAACTCCTAGAATATCTACTAGCAGCTACCAGGCAAAGGGTGCTATCCTGTAATAGCAGTCATGGAGAACACTACCATTTAGGGTCATGTGACAGCTAATACTATCAAGTAGGGGCTTAAAGCCCCTTCATGGATCACTGCCTTGTTGTGGCGAAGGGGCTTGAGTAACTCAGTGAAGCCATAAGCTATGCCGTGCAGGGCCACCCAAGATGGACAGATCATGGTGGAGAGTTCTGACAAAATGTGGTCCACTGGAGAAGGAAATGGCAACCCACTCCAGTATTCTTGCCAAGAAAACCCCATGGAGAGTATCACAAGGCTAAAAGATATGACGCCGGAAGATGAGCCCCTCAGGTCGGAAGGTGTCCAATATACTACTGGGGAACAGCAGAGGGTATTTCCAAGTAGCACCAGAAAGAGTGAAGCGGCTGGGCCAAAGCCGAAAGGACACTCAGCTGTGGAAGTGTCTGGTGGTGAAAAGAATGTCCGATACTGTAAAGAACAATATTGTTTAGGAACCTGGAATGTCAGATCAATGAATCAAGGTAAGCTGGAGGTGGTCAAACATGAGATGGCAAGACTGAACATCGACATCTTGGGAATCAGCGAACTAAAATGGACAAGCATGGGTGAATTTAATTAAGGTGACCATTATATCTACTACTGTTGGCAAGAATCTCTTAGAAGAAATGGAGTAGCACTCATAGTCAATAAAAGGGTGGGAAAAGCAGTACTGGGGTACAATCTCAAAAACGACAGAATGATCTCGGTACAAATTCAAGGCAAACCATTCAACATCGCAGTAATTCAAGTCTATGCCCCAACCACTGAGGCCAAAGAAGCTGAGGTTGATCGGTTCTATGAAGAACTACAACACCTTCTAGAACAAACACCAAAAAAAGATGTCCTCTTCATCATAGGGGATTGGAATGCTAGAGTAGGAAGTCAAGAAATCACCGGCATAACAGGCAAGCATAGCCTTGGTATACAAAATGAAGCAGGACAAAGGCTAATAGAGTTTTGTCAAGAGAACACGCTGATCATAGCAAACACTCTATTCTAACAGCACAAGAGGCAACTCTACACATGGACATCACCAGATGGTCAATATTGAAATCAGATTGATTATGTACTTTGCAGCCAAAGATGGAGAAGCTCTATACAGTCAGTAAAAACAAGACCTGGAGCTGACTGTGGCTTAGATCATGAGCTGCTTCTTGCAAAATTTCGGCTTAAATTGAAGAATGAAGGGAAAACCACTAAACCATTCAGGTATGACCTCAGTCATATCCCTTATGAATATACAGTGGAGGTGACAAATAGATTTCAGGGATTAGACCTGATAGACAGAGTGCCTGAGGAACTATGGACGGAGGTCCGTAACATTTTTCAGGAGGCAGCAACGAAATCCATCCCAAAGAAAAAGAAATGCAAGAAAGCAAAGTGGCTGTCTGAGGAGGCTTTACAAGTAGCTGAGGAAAGAAGGGAAGCGAAAAGCAAAGGAAAAAGGGGAGGATATATCCAACTGAATGTAGAGTTCCAGACAATAGCAAGGAGAGACAAGAAGGCCTTCTGAAATGAACAATGCAAAGAAATCGAGGAAAACAATAGAATGGGAAAGACTAGAGACCGCTTCAAGAAAATCGGAGATCTCAAGGGAACGTTTTGTGCAAAGACGGTCATGATAAAGGACAAAGAAGGCAGGGACCTAACAGATGCAGATGAGATTAAGAAGAGGTGGAAAGAATACGCAGAAGAACTATACAGGAAAGATCTGAATGTCCCTGATAGCCATGATAGTGCGGTCACTGAACTTGAGCCGGACATCCTCGAGAGTGAAGTCAAGTGGACCTTAGGAAGCATTACTAACAACAAAGTTAGCGGAGATGACAGTATTCCAGCTGAGCTATTTAAAATCCTAAAAGATGCTGTTGTCAAAGTGCTGCACTCAATATGCCAACAAATTTGGAACACTCAACAGTGGCCACAAGACTGGAAAAGGTCAGTTTACATTCCAATTCCAAAGAAGGGCAATGCCATGTTCAAACTACCGTACAATTGCGCTCATTTCACATGCCAGCAAGGTTATGCTCAAAATCCTACAAGCTAGGCTTCAGCAGTATGTGAACCGAGAACTACCGGAAGTACAAGCTGGGTTCCGAAGAGGCAGAGGAAGTAGAGATCAAATCGCCAACATTCACTGGATCATGGAGAAAGCAAGAAAATTCCAGAAAAACGTCTATTTCTGCTTCATTGACTACGCGAAAGCCTTTGATTGTGTGGATCACAACAAACTGTGGTAAATTCTTAAAGAGATGGGAGTACCAGACCTGTCTCCTGAGAAACCTGTACGAGGGTCAAGAAGCAACAGGAAGAATCAGACATGGAACAACCGAGTGGTTCAAAATTGGGAAAGGAGTACGACAAGGCTGCATATTGTCACCCCGATTATTTAACTTAGGCAGAGTACATCATGAAAAACTCCAGGTTGGGTGAATCACAGGTCGGAATTAAGATTGCCAGGAGAATTATCAACAATCTCAGATACGCAGACAATACTACCATATTGGCAGAAAGCGAAGAGGATCTCAAGAGCCTCTTGTTGATGGTGAAAGTGGAGAGTGCAAAAGCTGGTTTGAAACTCATCATTAAAAAAACTAAGATCATGGCATCTGGCCCCATCACTTCCTGGCATATAGAAGGGGAAGAAATGGAAGCAGTGACAGATTTTACTTTCTTGGGCTCCAAGATCACCACAGATGGTGACTATAGCCATGAAATTAAAAGACGCTTGCTCCTTGGGAGGAAAGCTATGGCAAACCTAGACAGCATAGTAAGAAGCAGAGACATCACCTTGCCAACAAAGGTCTGTCTAATCAAAGCTATGGTTTTCCCAGTAGTAATGTATGGCTGTGAGAGCTGGACTATAAGGAAGGCTGAGCGCCGAAGAATTGATGCTTTCGAACTGTGGTGCTGGAGAAGACTCTTACGAGTCCCCTGGACTGCAAGGAGGTCAAATCAGTCAATCCTAAAGGAAATCAACCCTGACTGCTCATTGGAAGGACAGATACTGAAGCTGAAGCTCAAATATTTTGGCCACCTAATGCGAAGAGAAAACTCTCTGGAAAAGACCCTGATGCTGGGAAAGACTGAAGGCAAAAGGAGAAGGGGATGGCAGAGGATGAGATGGCTAGATAGCATCACCGATGCAATGAATATGAACCTGAGCACACTCCGGGAGAGTGCTCAGGACAGGAAGGCCTGGCGTACTATGGTCCATGGGGTCACGAAGAGTCGGACACGACTGAACGACTGAACAACAACAACAACAACGTATGGCTGTGAGAGCTGGACTATAAGGAAGGCTGAGCGCCGAAGAATTGATGCTTTCAAACTGTGGTGCTGGAGAAGACTCTTACGAGTCCCCTGGACTGCAAGGAGGTCAAATCAGTCCATCCTAAAGGAAATCAACCCTGACTGCTCAATGGAAGGACAGATACTGAAGCTGAAGCTCAAATATTTTGGCCACCTAATGCGAAGAGAAACTCACTGGAAAAGACCCTGATGCTGGGGAAGATTGAAGGCAAAAGGAGAAGGGGATGGCAGAGGATGAGATGGCTAGATAGCATCACTGATGCAATGAATATGAACTTGAGCATACTCCGGGAGCGAATGGAGGACAGGAAGGCCTGGCATGCTATGGTCCATGGGGTCACAAAGGGTCGGACACGACTTAAGGACTGAACAACAAGGGGCTTAAAGGGGGAAGAGGGGTGGAAGGGAGGAAGGATTTAACTGATGTAAAGGCGGAGAAACATTCTAAGACCTAGGATGTTGCTTTCTGCTTTACTGCAGTTACACATATTTATCAGCAAGGCTGTATGTGCTATGATTTCTCAAGAACACAGAAAAAACACACAAAAGTGGTAGAAGGTGCAGAATTCAGTTTCAAGAGACTCGCAGCTTTCTTTCAAACAGGTTTCTAGCCCTTATGGCTGTACAGGTTTAATTGAAAGTGTATGGCCTACTGAAGTCTCAGAACATGAAGGGATGGCTGAATAAGTTCAGTTTTCTTAACCCTCCCATGACTAGTAAAACTAGAATTACAGCCAATAGCAGAAGTTATGCAAAATAAAGTTATGCAAATATCCATGATTTGTATTGGTCAAAGAATTATTGGTGAAGAATGTTAAGTTCTTTAACATGGAATATTGTTGACCAGGACTGGTTAAAGGCAGTTTGCAATATCAGAACACCATTTCAAAAACAGCCAATGGGGGGGGGGGGGAGACACACACACACACACACACACACACACACACCAGCCAGCAGCAGTATAACAGCCAGTTTGTGATTACAATCAGAAAAGCTCATCTAGCCAACTGAAACACTTTTAAAATGGTTGCCATGGAATGGTGGTTCTTCATCCAGGATCATGGGTGTTC
Source organism: Heloderma suspectum (assembly GCF_057233095.1). Taxonomy (NCBI): domain Eukaryota; kingdom Metazoa; phylum Chordata; class Lepidosauria; order Squamata; family Helodermatidae; genus Heloderma; species Heloderma suspectum. Next base: position 69,855,726 of record NC_139460.1, on the reverse strand, counting down.
TGATACATGCATTTACAGCTAACAAGATGTACTTATTGCTACGCCAAAGTAGGATTCCCCCTGAAAAGCTAATTTAGGAGGGTCTTATATGAGCTTACGCCTTTTCCCAACTAACCACACAAGAATCAATAATTTGTAGAGCACAGTGAGGCTTGTGACTTGGTTTAAACTTGCAAACCCACCAGTCAGAACATTTCAAAACAAGAAAGGATTTGTTTATTAATAAACACTCAAAAGACAGACATTAGAAGGAGGCAAAACACACACAGGAATTCACCTCACAGGCATCAAACACAAGAAAGAACTCTGGCAAACTTCTAAATATCAAGATGGCTTTTTCCCCCCAAATGCCAGGATTGTGGGTTGACTTTTCATTTGGGAACCCTTGACCAATCATGTCAGACGGGCTGGCCTTGCTGAAACTTACTAGCTTTGAAGGTAGCTCTTCAAGTGGATGTTACTGAAGGCAAGAAAAAAAAAATTGACACCTGCTTTGGATAAAGAGGGGCATTTAGTGGCAGTCTGAAACTTTTTAGACACTTGGAGGACTAGAGTTCTAGGAAATGGTGTGTGAAAGAGAGCATATTCCTTAGGATGCCTCTGCAGTATGAATTATTACACGAGGCTGTGCTATTAGGTGAGGTTGCGTGCAGGGCAGCTTAAAAGACCAGGCTGGACTTGATAAGGCAAATACATCAAAATTATATCCAAAGGGGGCTTTGCAATCACAGGAAGACAACAGCGACCTCAGAAAAGAACAGGGAGGATGGAAAAGGGGGTGTACTGATGGGGAGAGGCCTGGATCTGCTTGATCCAAGAACCTCTCCATCCTGCCCCCCAAGAGTCAGATAGACAGTGCAACACAAGGTATTTTCATCTCCATCAATACACGCGCCCTGCCTGGCTCTTGCTGGCAGGGCTCTGGATGGGCAGATCTCAAAGCCCTCCATCTAAAGAGTAGCAATTGCATAAAATTGCACTCTAAAATATTTAAACTAACTTCATAAGTAGCTTTTCCCTATATAAAACAGACAACTGGAACATTCAAGTTATAAAGTTCATAGTTAACAGATTAGTCTGGCACCTGCAGGAGATGACAAAATATTATGTGTGTGACGGGGGGGGGGGGTGTACAGGAAAGTCTCTAGACTGCATTTACTGTAGTTTGCAACATCATAAAATGCTGTTATATTAAGGCATTAGTAGCCCAATGAAATCCAAGTTTTAAAGGGTGTCAGAGTATTTTTTTCTAGAAACAGGCTGAGTATAGAAATAGAAAATTTGACTAATGTAACTGAACTCCATTTTTTTAAAAACTAGCTGAATCCACAACCACTATTAATATTGACTTCTAGTAACACACTAGGATTTATAGCCATGCTTTACATTATTGATATTAAACATCTACTTGTTAGAGAGAAGGTTAAAGATACCAGCAAAAAGTCAATACAGTGAAAGTTAAACTAATTACTCATTAAAATTTTAGAAAGCTAATGTAAATGTGAAGATTCAAACCATGTTTAGCCTTAAAGAAAAATTCCAACCACAGAGATATTAATATGGATTTAAATATAGTGAAAGTAAAAGATTTGGAGGAAATGATTAGTGGTGATCAACACATTTATTAGACTGCTTCTAACTTCATTCTCTAATGAATGTAACTGACACTACATGAATGCATATAGTAGGAATAGGGTTGTTGGTTGTTGTTTTTTTCCTTTGTCCAAAACACACACACACACAACCACACACACACACACACACACACACACGCAATAACAGCTTACAAATAAATTTGAACATTCTCCTCCAGTTATGACAACATAGATGCTTGTTACAGATGTCAGGGGACTATCTTTTGTCAGGCTGATATCTGCCTAATTGTCCATGGCTATTGGTTTATTTTAATAAATGGAAGCAAGTGAAAAGAAATTTTCTCTTGATAGGCAAGAACCTCTCTCCAGGGGGCTGTCTTCACAAGCGATTTAGTAAGAAGTTAGAGCAGTCTGAATTCCTTTGCAACAGATGACATCATCACCAATCCAATGCCAACCAGCCACTTCCCTCATGAAAAGCCTCATTTTCTGAAACGCCTTTTACTTTGACTTTTCTTTTCTTTTCTCTTTTTACTGAAAGTGGCTCCCTGGCGGTTTTACCACAGTGTGCCATGTCCTCGCCCCACATTAAATCCTGGGCAGTGACATGGTCAAGGGGGTGGGATGCCCCATTCCCTCTTGTTTCCCCAATGGAAGTAGTTTTTCCCTTTGAGAAAATCCTCAGAAGTGAGTGCAGCAATGACCCATTACATTACCACAGTAGTGGGAACACTAATTCACCTTAGCTAGACTGCTTTTAATCTTTAACATATCCCACCTTCTTTCTGTGCATGTTTAGTCAGAAGTAAGAAATACTTACTCCCCTGCAGTGAAAGGATTAAAGGCTAACTTTAGTAACTTGCCCTAAAGTACTTCTCCATCGCTCTCTTAAATCCCTATTACGCTGTTGTGCTTCTTTGTTGTCCTGTAGTTTCTCTGATGTAAAGTCGTTCCTCCACTGTTATGTAAAGTCCCTTTTCCGCTTTATTGCAGATTGTGAGCAGGGAGAAGGAGAAAGGGGGTTGGAAGCAATAGGCAAAAGTGTGCACATGGGGAAAAAATGGAATGGGAGCAATAACTCTGTGGCAGATTGCTGGAATGTGGTGAAATTGGGGTGGGGAAAGCTCTCAGGGGGAGCCTTCAGCGGCTGCACTGGAGAACTGGGGAATTTGGCTTCTTCAGGGAAATCTGCACACATGGGGAAAATTAGTTGCTCTCCACTCATAGTAATGTAGTAGCAGTGGGGAGCCCGGACAGGGGTGGGAAACAAACCTCTTTCATTGGTTGGGCAGACCCTGCCAGTTCTACTCCCCCCGCCCCTGGAAGTATGTTCCATTTAAGCACTGTGTAACCCCTGAAAACCAGATTTTAAAGGTATGCTATATTTGGCTTATCTTGCTTCATGTGTCCCTGATGGAACAAAGTTGATTCCATGAAAATTCAGGTAATTTTCCAATGCACTTCTCATTCCGTTGTTGTGAAGATCCCCCCTCCCCCCGGTTTTGGACTGCAATACCTATCTGAGTGTAAGAGATGACAACTTCTATCTAGCAATAGAGGGTGGAGAATCAGTACAGAACACGTTTTGCATCACTGAAAGGACTACAGCAAACATATTTTGGGAAATAACCTATGATATAATAGCCCAGCATTCCCTAAACTGATGCCCACCAGATATTTTGGGCTACAGCTCCCGCAATCCCTGACCACTGATCATGCTCACTGGGACTGATGGATATTGCAATCCAAAACACCTGGTGAGCACCAGGTTGGAATCAGAGCCATAAGAAGTGCCAATAAGATTTCCATCGACCACTGCAGCTAATTTAAACTCTAGAAATTTGGATAGGGGCGAATGCTCCTTCCTTGTTCTCCTCGACCTCTCAGCAGCTTTTGATACCGTTGACCACGGTATCCTCCTGGACCACCTGGAGGGGTTGGGCATTGGAGACACCATATTGCGGTGGTTCCGGTCCTTCCTCTCCGGCAGGTACTAGAGGGTGGCACTGGGAGAGGAGGTCTCGGACTCATGGCCGCTCACTTGTGGGGTGCCACAGGGTTCCATCCTCTCCCTGATGCTATTTAATATCTATGTGAAGCCGCTGGGGGCTATCATCAGGAGGTTTGGGGTGTGGTGTCATCAATATGCGGATGACACGCAGCTCTACCTCTCGTTCAAATCTTCACCAAGGTTGGCCATAGAATCCCTGTCCAAATGTCTGGAGATGGTGAGTGGGAGATGGTGAGTGGCTGGATGGGGAGGAATACGCTGAACCCTGACAAGACCGAGGTACTTTTGGTGGGAGACAAGAGGAGGCTGGGGGATGTTGACCTGGTGTTGAATGGGGTACGGCTACCCATGAAAGACCAGGTCTGCAGCCTGGGGGTCATTTTGGACTCCCAGCTGTCCATGGAGGCTCAGATGTCAGCTGTGAGCCAGACAGCGCTGTATCAACTCCATCTGATACGGCGGCTGCGCCCATTCCTTCCCGACCATCTGCTCCCATCAGTAGTACATGCCCTGGTCTCCTCTCTTTTATACTCCTGTAATGTGCTCTACGTGGGGTTACCCTTGAAGACAGTTTGGAAGCTGCAGCTGGTACAGAATGCAGCAGCTCGCCTGATTAAAGGCAGCCACCGGCGAGATCACATCACTCCAGTGCTGAAGGAGTTGCATTGGTTACCAATTGTTTTCCGGGCCAAATTCAAGGTGTTGGTTCTGACCTTTAAAACCATATATGGTTCCGGCCCAGCCTATCTTAAGGAGTGCCTCCAGCAACACCAGACAGGCCGCTTAACAAGATCAGCCTCGGATGGCCTTCTCTCTGTCCCATCAGACTGGTGGGGATGAGGGAGAGGGCCTTTTCTGTGGTGGCCCCCACTCTGTGGAACTCCCTCCCTAGGGAACTCCGCCATGCCCCCTCTTTAATGAGCTTCTGCCATGCATTAAAAACATGGTTGTTCAGGAAGGCATTTGGGGTGGGTTAGGGTATTTTAGAAAATGTTTTTATTGTAGAATTTTATTGTTTTAAACTGTTTTATTATATGCTTTGTGCATCGCCCAGCCAGATGTGCAGTTAATAAATTTAATAAAATAAATAAAATAAAATAAAATAAAACAAAATAAAATGAATAGAAATGACAGGGAAGGAAAGTAACAGGAAAGGAGACGTATTTCCTTTCCATCTCCCTTTTGCAACTGTGTTTTCCTTTTGGCAGAACGGTGTTGGCAAAAGATAACTGCTCAATTCTGCTTCTGAACCAGCAACAGCAGTCCTCATTTCTGACATGCACATAAATGCTCTTCAGTTCAGCAATATGCACCCAATCCTAAGCACATTTACTTTGAAGCGAGTCTCCATTATTTCCCATTGTACCTACTTCCGCGTATGGAGATCAATGTCTCTGAAACAGTTAAGCCAATGATAAAAGGCATCTAGACAGTACAGTATATTGTCGCCCTGCTTATTTAACTTATATGCAGAGTACATCATGAGAAATGCTGGGTTGGATGAATCACAACTCGGAATTAAGATTGCCAGGAGAATTATCAACAACCTCAGATACGCAGATGATACCACCCTAATGGCAGAAAGCGAAGAAGATCTAAAGAGCCCCTTGTTGAGGGTGAAAGTGAAGAGTGCAAAAGCTGCTTTGAAACTCAACATTAAAAAAACTAAGATCATGGCATCTGGCCCCATCACTTCCTGGCATATAGAAGGGGAAGAAATGGAAGCAGTGACAGATTTTACTTTCTTGGGCTCCAAGATCACCGCAGACGGTGACTGTAGCCATGAAATTAAAAGACGCTTGCTCCTGGGGAGGAAAGCTATGGCAAACCTAGACAGCATAGTAAGAAGCAGAGACAGCACCTTGCCGACAAAGATCCGTATAATCAAAGCTATGGTTTTCCCAGTAGTAACGTATGGCTGTAAGAGCTGGACTATAAGGAAGGCTGAGCGCCGAAGAATTGATGCTTTCGAACTGTGGTGCTGGAGAAGACTCTTACGAGTCCCCTGGACTGCAAGGAGGTCAAATCAGTCAATCCTAAAGGAAATCAACCCTGAGTGCTCATTGGAAGGAGAGATCCTGAAGCTGAAGCTCAAATATTTTGGCCACCAAATGCGAAGAGAAAACCCTCTGGAAAAGACCCTGAAAGATTGAAGGGAAAAGGCGAAGGGGACGGCTGAGGATGAGATGGCTAGATAGCATCACCGATGCAATGAATATGAACCTGAGCACACTCCGGGAGAGTGCTCAGGACAGGAAGGCCTGGCGTGCTATGGTCCATGGGGTGACGAAGAGTCGGACACGACTGAATGACTGAACAACAACAAAGATAGTACAGAATGCAAGGATTCATTCTGGCATTTAGTTTCCTGAGCAGTTTACAGCAATACAACTTTAATCTAGGCATTACATTGATGTGTACTAACACAGTACCCAAATCTCTCAATACAAGCAATAAGACCATTTTTTTTACCCTTCTACTCAAATTCTCCAATTCAAACCAGAGATTGGTGACATGTTACTAATTCACAAGGCCACAAATACTGTGTCATACAAAAGGCAGAGGATGAAAGAGATTAGAAGCAGGGATCACTTGAACAGAAGACTTTGAACTATGTTGGCAAGGGATGTGTGTGTGTGTGTCTTGGTGGTTTCAGCCATGGGAGTTACGCAGTTGGTCCTTGGATAAGAACTGTTGCTTTTATTTTATTTTTTAACAAGCAACTGATACAGCATCACCACCAAAGTCACACAATAATGCATGTAAAACCATTATTGTATATTTAAAACAAATTACTACCCGAAGACAACAGGACCAGAGCCCAGCATCACTTTTTCATTTCCCTCTGATCTTCTCACTGCTTATATTTCTTCCCTTTACGTGTGTGTGTCTGTGCGCGCGTGCGTGCGTGCATATACCACCAACTCCAAATACCTCTTCACGCATCTGATCTGATGAAGTGGATTCTAGTCCACAAAAGCTTATACTGTAATAAATGTGTTACCCTCAAAGGTGCCACAAGACTCTTTGTTGTTATAGCTAAAAAATAAACATCATTCAGGACATGTATCTCTTAGCAGTACTCAAAGCACATTCAACAGCTATGGAGAGGTGACTGCTTCTCTCCTTACCCCCATTACTGCATTATGAAGAGTGAAGAGGAACAGCCTTTAGTCCATTTTGTCTTGCTTTACAACTGTGCCCAACACCAGAGGTACTTGAGTGCAGACATCTTTAAAGTAAGCAGCTATCTTTACTTAGAATCACTGATTTAAACAAGGATTACATTCAAAGGATGGGTACATTCTGATTTGATATTATTTGCTACAATTTTGGAAGGCATGATGATACAATTCAATTAAATACATGCACTTTAGTGTGAGTCATTTTTCTAGATAGGACTTTAACCTTATAAAATGTCTAGGCAGTTGTCCTAAATACCACTTTTAACTCTGAGTTTTGTAATAAATACTATCATGTCTGACAGAAAAAACACGAAGAGATAGCTTTGCATAGAAATGTCAACTCCTGAACCTCTTGCATTTCATGACCTTTGGATCCTACTCTTTTAACATTTTTATACCTGGGTGTTTGTATATATTGATTTTTATTTTTTTTTTAAGTCTGATGGCATATTTTAAACTACCAAAGCTATAGTGGCATAGGGTTTCCTGGGCCAGAGTCCATGTCATCATATGCAACAGACTATCAGGTTTCTCCTCTGGAATTTGTCACTATATAAATAAAAATCTGTCAAGTGAAGATAGACCTCAGGCATAAGATGAAGTGGGCTCTAGTCCATAAAGGCTTATCCTACAATAAATATGTGTCTTTAAGGTGCCTTAAGACCACGCTCCTTTTGCTGCAACAGACATCTTGGGCAATCCTACTCATACTTATTCAGAATAAAATGTCACTAACAGAGCAACCCTATGATCCCTGGGAGAGGGTCTCAGGAACCATAGGGATTCCCCCTTCCAAGGCCACAGGCATTCCTAAAACCTCTGGAGGGGAAATCTGACATTGGGCTATTCCACCTCCCCTGGCCTCATTCCCTTGCAGCTGCCACAGCAAGCACTGCAGTAGCTGTTCCTCCGAGGCCAAAAAGACAGTGGGATGGTAGGCAAGAAGGGAAGGGGGAGATCAGGATCTGCAGGGTCCTATAGCCTCTCTCTCACCATCCCTGCCCACTGCTGGTAAGTCTCAGTGGCTTCAAACCTATGCAGTGTAAATCTTCACATCCCTTTAATTAATGGTGTTAGCATCATCTTTGACTATTAATATGAAAATAATGGATTTTTCAAGTATATACTGTAATCCTATCACTGAATGGAGACAGTTTCGTATCAGCCTTTCATCCCTCCAAAACCCATAATATACAACTCCACTTTGAAAGGTCTTCAAACCTTTCTCATTTCACAAACAGTTGGAGAGTTCTATTTTAATTGTTGCTACATATATAAAATTTAACACTAAATAAAAAGTGTTCTGTTAAAGTATGGCCAATAGCACTTTTAACACTGATTGTGTTAAAATGTGCCACCACCTTATTCTGGCAAAAAAACAAACCCCTGAACATTTCATAATACACTATTAAAATCTTCTCTGGTAGTGACACTAGAAAATTCTAGCCAATTGTGCCTAAAAAATAATGCCACACTAGAAAAGAAAAGAGCACTTCTTCAGTGATGTTCTCATGTATGACAACAGTTCAAAAGGAACGATATAGTCATCTGATAAAGCTGACTCTAGCCCATGAGCAGTATCCAATACTGTCCATGCACTAGCAAGACCCACCACTAACACAACCCACCACTAGCACTTCCTAAAAGAACCGGAAACGAGCCAAAACACTCATTTCCAGAGTGGAACAGGTCGGGAGAATTAGCAGAAGGGAGGAGCTTCACTGACCTGTCCCGTTCCAGAAATGTGTATGTCAGCTTCCTTCCGGGTTGCTCTAGGAAGTGCGACTTCCTGTTGTGCTAGCAGTGGGTTCCACTGGCACAACACAAACAGCAAAGGCACTGCAGCAGCATAGGATACTGCCCCTCAAAAGCTTATGCCATAAAAATGTGTTCGTATTTAAGGCACTACAAGACTCTGTTCTTTTTAAAACAAAAAATACAGACTAACATGGAGGATACTCCTCTTTATGGCACAGCACTCTGCTTCCTTCTTGTTTTATCTCCTATCAATGAAAAGACTATTATGTGCTAGCAAAAATGTTCGTCATTAGACAATTGCAACCCACTGTGGGATCCATGCCAGTATTGTAACACTGGAGGTTTCACTGCCATCAGAGTTCCCAAGTGTGGTGCTGCACTTAACAACACAAGAAGAGCCATGCTGGATCAGGCCAAGGGTCCATCTAGTCCAGCATTCTGTTCACACAGTGGCCAACCAGCTGTCGAGCAGGAAGCCACAAGCAGGGCATGAGAGCAACAGCACCCTCCCACCCTTGTTCCCCAACAACTGATGTACACAGGCTCACTGCCTCTGGTACTGTGAGGTAGCAAACAGCCATCAAGACTAGTAGCCATTGATCGCCTTTTCCTTCTGGAATTTGTCCAACGCCCTTTAAAGCCATCCAAATTGGTGGCCATCACTACATCCTGTGGTAGCGAATTCCATAGTTTAACTATGCACTCTGTGAAGAAGTCTTTCCTTTTATCTGTATTTCTCCCAGAAAAAAGGGAAGCACTTGATAACACTATTGGGGTAGACTCTAAACCTGCTCCCCAACATTGGGCCATGCTCTGATCTGCTCTGGCAAACAGCGTGGTCCAGTAAACAGATAATTTGCTATTAATTTGGGAGATCAATGTTCAAATTCTACTCCAGCTGCAGCAATAGGGTGGCCTTTGGTAACTCATAGTTCCCTAGCCTAAGATCTCTACTTATAAAATGGTAGTTTTAATGGTCTCCTTCTTGCAGAATGGTAAGTTAACTTAAGGAAGATCACAAAAGGAGTATTTCCCATCCCTCCTCCCACAAGCTGTCTATCCCCTGTTGTTCAGGGATCCCTCCCTAGCTCCAGAAAGGCTTTTGCAGGGAGGTGCTCAGGTGGCTGCAGCAGGGAAAAGAAGATAGGAAACTTTCTTTTTATAGTCTCAAGTTAACTTATCTTCGTATCCAACATCCCACGCCAAAGGGTATAACAGTTCAATCCTATACATATCTACTCAGAAGTCCCATTGAGTTCAACAAGACTTACTCACAGGAAAGTGTGTATAGGATTGCACTGTCAAGCACGTATGCTGCAATCCTATACACACTTACCTGGGAGTAAGTCCCATTTAACTCCATGGGGCTTATTTCTGAGTAGGTACATATAGGATTGAACTGTTGGGGCTCAATCCTATGCAGATTTAGATAGAAAAAAGTCCTACAATTCCCAGCATTCCCCAACCAACATGGCTGACAGGGGGATGCTGGGAGTTGTAGGCCTGGGAGTTGTAGGGAATGCTGGGAGTTGTAGGTCGTTTTTCTGCCCAAAGATGCATGGGATGGCGCCTTTGGAAAATGAACACCCTATACATGTCTACGCAAAAGTAGGCTCCACTGAGTTCAATGTGACTGACTCCTAAGTAAGCAACTATAGGACTGTAGCCCTGATACAAGTGGCGTCATCATCATAACATCATCATCATCATCATCATAAGTAGTAGCAGCTCCCCACTCTGTGAGAGCTGGACTATAAGGAAGGCTGAGCACTGAAGAATTGATGCTTTCGAACTGTGGTGCTAGAGAAGACTCTTACAAGTCCCCTGGACTGCAAGGAGGTCAAATCAGTCCATCCTAAAGGAAATCAACCCTGAGTGCTCATTGGAAGGACAGATACTGAAGCTCAAATATTTTGGCCACCTAATGCGAAGAGAAAACTCTCTGGAAAAGACCCTGATGCTGGGAAAGACTGAAGGCAAAAGGAGAAAGGGACGGCAGAGGATGAGATGGCTAGATAGCATCACCGATGCAATGAATATGAAACTGAGCACACTCTGGGAGAGAGCAGAGGACAGGAAGGCCTGGCGTGCTATGGTCCATGGGGTCACGAAGAGTCGGACACGACTTAACGACTGAACAACAATATTTAGGCATTGTGTTTATAGATCATTTAGCCTGTGCACTCCTCCCCTCTTTAATTATTCATGCTTTAAAAGCTGGATGCTTAGAACACAGGTGATAGCCTCCCTCGCCCCTCCGCATGAAAATAAAACGCCCCTCAGAGCAGTTTTTACTGCGTAAAACCCGCAATTCTCCTCCCACTGAGGGCAAGATCGCGAGCGAGGGCACCCCCCCGGCTTCAGCGCACCCTTCGGAGCCTGCTCCAATTCCCGGGCGCACGTGAGGCCACATTACGTCGGGGCGGGCTCGCGACGGCAGGGGCGGTCAAGCTCTCCTCCGCCAATCAGAAGCGTCCGCTCGTCGCGAGCCGCCGCGCGCCCGGCCCTCACGCAGGGGGAGAGTCACAAAGGCGCGCGGGCCTGATTTTGCGGCCGCGGCGACACAGAGGGGTGCGACGCTGGACGCCGAGAGGCCGCAGCCGCTCTGATACAATTATCACCCCCGGGCGGCTTTCCCTCGCCGCTCCGGTCGGGCAAAAGCCCAGCTCTTGGCGACATGGCTCTTGCAGCAGCCCCCCCCCCGTGGGGGGGGGGTAAAAACAAGGAAATAAAAACAAAGCAGAGCCCCGAATTGCGAGGCTGCACCCTAAACAGCTTGGGCGGCCAAGCCAACTGAGTAAAAGGCAAGGACACGTTTACCGACGGGATGCCCCGTTGCACGTAGTGGGGCTTATTTCTGCGGCGACATTGCACAGGGTGATGCACGTCACGTATGGGGGCGCTTACTCTCGAGTCAGCCTAGCTAGGAGCGGGCTGCAGACGAGGTCTAGAGAGCGTCGGCTGCTGGGCGGTACAGAAACGTAACAGATAAACTAATAAATGGTATAGCGGAGGAGCTCCCGAGGGTCGCAGGCGGCGGCTTCCTCTTTCCCTCTGCTGAAAGCAACCGTGAGGAGACGGGGAGGCAGCGGCATTCACGGTGTGGGAGGGCGGGGGGCGGCGGTTACGGGCTCCGCCGGAACGCTGACGGACGGCTCCAGGTGCGCGCTTGCCTAGGTTATTACCTGCGCTGGAAGTCTTGCTCAAAAGGAGTCAAGTAGGGGTCTTTCTCCAGCAGTCGCCCCAGTTCCGGCACGGTCGGACTTAACCCAGCCATCTTTGCAGCTGCGCTAGCGGGACCCGACCGCCGTGCCAGGATATGACCAGCGGCGGCGCCCTCCCTGGTCTATATACACTTCGGTAAGAGGGGGGTGGGCTGGGCTGGGAGCGCGTCCCAAACTCTGCCTTCAGCCTCCCCTCTTCTCTCTCCCCCGCCTGGATAGGGCCAAGCCGGGTGCCGCCCACCCAGGCCGGGATGGGGCGGGGGGTGATCCGCTGAGAAAGGGACGGGCGCTGATTGGAAGCCATTCGGGCCTTTACAGTCGGCCAACTTCAAAACCTGCTAGCGCGCAGGATGTGCGGCTTCATCCGAACTGGGCATGCTCGGGAGCAAGCGCAGTAGGTTCTCTGAAGCTGCTGCTGCGTACCTTCCCTCTGGTCGGAGCCGCCCTTGCCTATTGCCTTTACAAGAGGTTGCAACCCGCGTGGCGAATTCACAAAGGTCGGGGTTTGTTGTTTTTTGTTTGCTCGAGCAGGCAGGAAGGAGAGGGAGTGGTGGGCAAAACTAAAGCGTGGATTTAGTTTTGTTTTTTTTTAATTATTGTTAAAGAAAGTATTTGGAATTCACAAAACGGATGAGCAGGAGATGTCAGAAAATCGCCCCCATCCGCAATCCAAGGCAGGGGCTAACAGGGCAGCCCTATCTACCTTTAGTTGGGAGTAACTTCATAAGAGCGCTTTCTGCTGAGTAAACAGGGATATGATTGGGCTGCACTTGATTGACGACTTGGCGTGGCCAGAGTAAAGCGGTTGTGTGGCTGTCAGAAATTTGGTATGAAGGGGAGCTGGACTTCCCCTTTCTGTTCTGGTAGGCTTGTCCATCTCAACAGCCGTGTCCCAACACTCAGGCACAGCCCGGCACAAAGCCCAAACAAAATATAATTTCCCTGTCCTAGCACAGTGGATGACGCTCCATAAGGATTACAGCGCAATCTTAATGTTTCTTGGGAGTAAGTTCAAAATGGGAACCTCGTTCACTGAAATAGCAAATTGTCCAGGCATACTTGTACAACAGTTTAATAATTAGCTTTATAACAGAATCGTCTTTGCACAAGCTGTTGTTGTTCAGTCGTTAAATCGTGTCCGACTCTTCGTGACCCCATGGATTATAGCACGCCAGGCCTTCCTGTCCTCCGCTCTCTCCCGGAGTGTGCTCAAGTTCATATTCATTGCATCGGTGATGCTATCTAGCCATCTCATCCTTTGCTGCCCCTTCTCCTTTTGCCTTCAATCTTTCCCAGGCAGCATCAGGGTCTTTTCCAGTGAGTTTTCTCTTCGCATTAGGTGGCCAAAATATTTGAGCTTCTGCTTCAGTATCTGTCCTTCTAATGAGCACTCAGGGTTGATTTCCATTAGGATTGCCTGATTTGACCTCCTTGCAGTCCAGGGGACTCGTAAGAGTCTTCTCCAGCACCACAGTTCGAAAGCATCAATTCTTCGGCGCTCAGCCTTCCTTATAGTCCAGCTCTCACAGCCATACATTACTACTGGGAAAACCATAGCTTTGATTAGACGGACCTTTGTCGGCAAGGTGCTGTCTCTGCTTCTTACTATGCTGTCTATGTTTGCCATAGCTTTCCTCCCCAGGAGCAAGCGTCTTTTAATTTCATGGCATCAGTCACCATCTGCGGTGATCTTGGAGCCCAAGAAAGTAAAATCTGTCACTGCTTCCATTTCTTCCCCTTCTATATGCCAGGATGTGATGGGACCAGATGCCATGATCTTAGTTTTTTTTAATGTTGAGTTTCAAACCAGCTTTTGCACTCTCTACTTTCACCCTCAACAAGAGGCTCTTTAGATCCTCTTCGCTTTCTGCCATTAGGGTGGTATTGTCTGCGTATCTCAGGTTGTTGATAATTCTCTTGGCAATCTTAATTCCGACCTGTGATTCATCCAACCCGGTGTTCCTCATGATATACTCTGCATATAAATTAAATAAGCAGGGCGACAATATGCAGCCTTGTTGTACTCCTTTCCCAATTTTGAACCAATTGGTTGTTCCGTGTCTGGTTCTTACTGTTGCTTCTTGACCCTCATACAGGTTTCTCAGGAGACAGGTAAGGTGGTCTGGTACTCCCATCTCTTTAAGAATTTGCCACAGTTTGTTGTGATCCACACAATCAAAGGCTTTAGCGTAGTCAATGAAGCAGAAATAGACGTTTTTCTGGAATTCTCTTGCTTTCTCCATGATGCAGCGAATGTTGGCGATTTGATCTCTACTTCCTCTGCCTCTTCGAAACCCAGCTTGTACTTCCGGTAGTTCTTGGTTCACATACTGCTGAAGCCTAGCTTGTAGGATTTTGAGCATAACCTTGCTGGCATGTGAAATAAGTGCAATTGTACGGTAGTTTGAACTTGCACAAGCTGAGGTCTCGATAAATTTGAATGCCTTTCAGGAGGTGGAGAGACCAGGGGTAATCGCTCAGGTATGATTTGAAACTAATCCAATTTCAATTCAATAGCTATACAGGGGTTGACAAATACCCAGGTGTCAAAGCAATGTAGTGAATTATCTAGAGCAGCTTTTCCCATAGTTTTATTTCCCATTGGCCACTTGAAAATTGCTAGGAATCCAGGTGACCATGTAAATTCTCTTGTTCTACAAATCAAAAGCACAGACATCATTAACACCAGCACTGGGTTATGAAAACTGCATGCCTTAGGTCAATGACTTGCTAGCCTCTCCAATAATCTGGGCCTGGTCAAAATGTCCTTGATCTTCATGATAAAAAAAAATATATGAAGTGCAAGGCCAAGAATAGATATTGTCAACTGTTCTGCAATCAGATTACCTGAATGGATCACAGTTTGAGACCCTCTGCCCTAAAGCAATTATTTTCAAACTTTATCACCGAGGAAACCCATTCTACATTGATATATCAGTTGGGCTATGCATCTCAGAAAATTCTAATGTATTGCAGAGAATTGTGGGAAGCGTTCTAGAATCTATTCATGTACTGGCAAGGCCTGCTGGACCTCAGTTGCTGTGTATAAACTAATATAGAGTTAGCTTCCACCCTCCATGGTAAATGCCATGCTACCCTCTGGCAATTGTAACAAGCACTCAGCCTTCCTCTCAACTTTGAAGCTGCAAAGGTGATTTCCACCAGCTCCAAAGTTGTGAGGAAGGCTGGTGACTGTTGGGCAGCAATGAGTCTGGAAGGCAGGTAGTTCGCATTGCAAGTTTTGAGTGGGGTGCAGAGAAAGAGTTAAGCACCTTTACGTCTGCCCTTTGCATCAGAGAAACATCACCTGCAGTTTGAAAACGCAACTTAGGTTGCAATCATAAACACAGGGAGTAAGTCCCATTGAACTCAGTAAGACTTACTTTGAGTAGACTTGCATAACATTATCATAGAATCGTACGCTTGGAAGGGGTCTACAAGACCATCAAGTCCAACCCCCTGCTCAGTGCAGGAAGCCTGATTCCCAGGTGGTCTCCCATCCAAGTACTAACCAGGGCTGACCTTGCTTAGCTTACGAGATCAGGCGCATCCAGTGCTAGTTGCGGTAATAAGTGGTTTCCATCCAAAGTTCCCAAAGTGGCTTCCAGTTTTGGATGGAGTGGTTTTCCTCTTATAAAATGGGATTTTATTATGTCCTATCTTGAAGGCTCAGGATAACTTATGAAAAATGTCCAGAGTATTACCTATAACTAAATAAAGTTAAATATGATTTAAAATCTTCACAAACACCGCTCCCCCCACTGCTTTAGGGGGATCTTATACAAATCTTATACAAACCTACCTGGGAGAAAGTCCAGTTGAGGTCAGTGGGGCTTTCTTCTAAGTTGACATGTATAGCATTGCACTGTGAATTTCCCTTCCAGTGTACGCACCCCCTCAATTTCAGTATTTTCTGTCTTCTTACTGCTGTACCCTGTCCTCTCTCCCAGATCCACTTCATATCTCATATCCAGGCTTGTGCCCTCCATTTATCTTATCTCCACAAAAGCTAGATTTATGTCACAATAAATCTCATAGAATCATAGAATAGTAGGGTTGGAAGGGGCCTACAAGGCCATCAGGTCCAACCCCCTGCTCAATGCAGGAATCCAAGTCAGAGCATCCCTGACAGATGGCTGTCCAGCCTCGTCTTGAATGCCTCCAGTGTGGGAGAGCCCTCCACCTCCCTAGGTAATTGGTTCCATGGTCATATTGCTCTAACAGTCAGGAAGTTTTTCCTGATGTTCAGCCGGAATCTGGCTTCCTGTCACTTGAGCCCATTATTCCGTGTCCTGCACTCTGGGATGATCGAGAAGAGATCCTGGCCTTCCTCTCTGGGACAACCTTTCAAGTACTTGAAGAGCGCTATCATATCTCCCCTCAGTCTTCTCAAGGCTAAACATGCCCAGTTCTTTCAGTCTCTGTTCATAGGGCTTTGTTTCCAGTCCCCTGATCATCTTTGTTGCCCTCCTTTGAACCCTCTCCAGTTTGTCTGAATCCTTCTTAAAGTGTGGTGCCCAGAACTGGACACAGTACTCCAGCTGAGGCCTAACCAGTGCTGAGTAGAGGGGAACTAGTATTTCCCGGGATTTGGAAGCTATGCTTCTATTAATGCAGCCCAAAAGAGCATTTGCCTTTTTTACAGCCACATCACATTGTTGACTCATCTTCAGCTTGTGATCGACAACAATTCCAAGATCCTTCTCGCTTGTGGTGTTGTTGAGCCACGTATCCCCCATCTTGTAACTGTGCATTTGGTTTCTTTTTCCTAGGTGCAGAACTTGGCATTTATCCCTATTAAATGTCATTCTGTTGTTTTCTCCAGTCTAGGAAGATCACTTTGAATTTTGTTTCTGTCTTCCAAAGTATTAGCTATCCCGCCCAATTTGGTGTCATCTGCAAATTTGATCAGCATTCCCTGCACCTCCTCCTCCAAGTCATTAATAAACATGTTGAAGAGCACTGGGCTCAGGACTGAGCCCTTCGGTACCCCACTCGTAACCTCTCCCTAGTTTGAGAAGATCCCATTGATAAGCACCCTTTGAGTCCAATTTTGTAGCCAACTGTGGATCCACCGGATCATTGTTTTATCTAGCCCACTTTGAGCTAGCTTGCTCATCAGGATATCATGGGGCACTTTGTCGAAAGCTTTGCTGAAGTCAAGGTATATGATGTGTACAGCATTCCCACGGTCCACAAGGGAGGTTACTTGATCAAAAAATGAGATCAGAATCGTCTGACAGAACGTGTTTTTGACAAATCCATGTTGGCTTCGAGTAATCAATGCATTGTTTTCAAGGTGCTTCCAGATGGATTGCTTTATCATCTGCTCCAGAATTTTCCCAGGGATTGATGTCAGACTGACTGGTCTGTAGTTCCCAGGTTTCTCCTTTTTACCCTTTTGGAAGATAGGGACAACATGAGCCCTTCTCCAGTCATCTGGCACTTCCCTCATCCTCCATGATCTCTCAAAGATAATAGACAGTCGTGCTGAGAGTTCTTCTGCCAGTTCCTTTATTACTCTAGGGTGCAGTTCATCTGGCCCTGGAGATTTGAACTCATTCAAAGTAATGAGGTGTTCCTTGACCATCTGCCTATCGATCTCAAGCTGCAATCCTGCCCCTTCAGCCTGTACTTCGCCTTTGCCAGCGTGGGTCATAGACCCTCTTTTGGGAGAAGACTGAGCCAAAGTAGGAATTGAGCACCTCTGCCTTTTCTTTGTCATCTGTTATCGTTTTGGCATCCTTATTTAATAGCTGAACAACCATTTCTTTCCTCTGCCTTTTTCTATGCACGTAGCTGAAGAAACCCTCTTTGTTGTTTTTAGCATCCCTCGCTAACTTCAGCTCGTTCTCAGCTTTAGCCTTCCTGACACCACCCCTGCAATTCTGTGCTACCTGCCTGTACTCTCCCTTTGTTACTTTGCCTTCTTTCCACTTCCTGTATGTGTCCTTTTTTTGTTTTCAGGTCATCCCTAAGCTTTTTGTGAAGCCACATTGGCTTCTTCTGTTGTCTTCCACCTTTTCTTCTTGTTGGAATTGTTTGTAATTGTGCCTTGAGAATTTCCTTTTTTAAAAGCTCCCACCCATCTTGGACTCCTTTTCTCGTAAGAGTCACTTGCCATGGGACCTTACTGATCATTGTTCTGAGTTTATTAAAATCAGCTTTCCTAAAATCCAGGGTATGCATTTGACTACCCTCGGCTTTTGCTTCCCTTAGAACCAAGAACTCAAGTACAACTTGGTCGCTTTCCCCCACAGTTCCTGTAACTGCTACTTTATCCACTAAGTCATCTCTGTTGGTTAGGATCAAGTCAAGGATAGCCAAGTCAAGGTAGACTTTAAGGAGTCTTATGGCACCTTAAAGACTAAATCTGTTAGTCTTTAAGGTGCCATAAGACTCTATTTTTGTTTTTGCTAATAGATAACAGCTACCTCTCTTCCATTTGGCAGTGATACCTTTAGCTCTTAACTTACGCAATTTTAACACAAAGAAAGCTTATGTTTTCAGCAAATCGATGTTTGGGGGGTATGAAAAATTCAAATTCCCTTTCCTGTTTCACACATATACATTAAACACAAGCTGTAACTGCATAACTTTACAAAGATGACACATAGAAACAGAAACCCAAAGTAGTATCCTGTGATGATTTGCCTCAGATGTGCAGGGAAGTTGATACAGCAACAAAATCAAACTTCATGCTCAGGAGTTAATTTGACTAAGAAAAAACAGGACATTGAGAGATCTTCGGCTATGGGGTGGTATGGAAATATAATAAATAAATGGAACCAATTACCTGGACAATGGAACCAATCAAGATGAAGCTGGACAGCCATCTGTCAGGGATGCTTTGACTTAGATTCAGGGGGTTGGAGTCAATGGTCTTATAGGCCCCTTCCAACCCTACTATTCTATGATTCTATGAAATGAATGAAATGTGTCTAGAAATAGAATCAAGAGCTTTTGAAGAATCTCTTCTCTCTACCCAAGTTATTTTTATTAGGAGTTGTGCAGTTCCAGAAGGCATCGTGTATTTCATAAATTGGCTAGAGAGCTAAGACATCTTCAGGAAATAATAGTGTTTTGACAACTAAAATTTCTTACTCTGGGAAAGGAAAGTACGGCAAAGAACATACTAAGGCTACAATCCTACAGTTATTCTTTCTTTGTTTTAGAATATTTATGTACTACTTCCCATTTGAACAAAATCTCAAAGTGGTTTACAGCAAATGATAAGACAATACATCATTATAAAAGCACAACACCATTTAGAAAAGTTGATGGTTGGGAAAAGCCAACGTAACCAAGTTTTTTTAATAATCACTGAAATTATATGATCATCAGTGCCTGGAGTATTGCAGAGGGGAAGTCATTCCAGAGGGAGGGTGCCACTACAGAGAAGGCCTGTTGCTGTTAAACAGTACTCTGCAGGATGTGGCACAGACATGAAGATAGTAGTGGTCTGTGGGCACCACACTGCCTGCCCCTGGCCTATAGCCAGGGTAGAATGTTGAGTTAGATGTTTTCCACACAGAGATAATTTCTATGCTGAGCAGATACTGGAGCTGACAGCGTCAAATACATAACACTGCTTATTTATTGGAGTAAGGAAGGAGGGATCCTGAAATCAGGTATCTTCTCTGTACAGCGGATATTTTTGTGTGTGGTAAATCTGGAAGGAATTTTATGGGCAGAAAATTATTTCCTTGTGCATATTAAACTTATTGGATCAGGGTGAATATTACTGCATTAGAATGGCTCCATGCATCAAATTTTGCATACAGCATGGTTGTTAGTATTAAGAGTTTATTTAAACATGGAAATGTGCTGTTTGTGGTAGTATGGTTGCCTTCTTCTAGTCCTGACAGTTATGTATCCCAGATACATATGTTGTTGTTCAGTCGTTCAGTCGTGTCCGACTCTTTGTGACCCCATGGACCATAGCACACCAGGCCTTCCTGTCCTGCGCTCTCTCCCGGAGCGTGCTCAAGTTCATATTCATTGCATCCGTGATGCTATCTAGCCATCTCATCCTCTGCCGTCCCCTTCTCCTTTTGCCTTCAGTCTTTCCCAGCATCAGGGTCTTTTCCAGAGAGTTTTCTCTTCGCATTAGGTGGCCAAAATATTGGAGCTTCAGCTTCAGTATCTGTCCTTCCAATGAGCAGTCAGGGTTGATTTCCTTTAGGATGGACTGATTTGACCTCCTTGCAGTCCAGGGGACTCGTAAGAGTCTTCTCCAGCACCACAGTTCGAAAGCATCAATTCTTCGGCGCTCAGCCTTCCTTATAGTCCAGCTCTCACAGCCATACATTACTACTGGGAAAACCATAGCTTCGATTAGACGGACCTTTGTCGGCAAGGTGATGTCTCTGCTTCTGACTATGCTGTCTAGGTTGGCCATAGCTTTCCTCCCAAGGAGCAAGCGTCTTTTAATTTCATGGCTACAGTCACCGTCTGCGGTGATCTTGGAGCCCAAGAAAGTAAAATCTGTCACTGCTTCCATTTCTTCCCCTTCTATATGCCAGGAAGTGATGGGGCCAGATGCCATGATCTTCGTTTTTTTAATGTTGAGTTTCAAACCAGCTTTTGCACTCTCCTCTTTCACCCTCAACAAGAGGCTCTTGAGATCCTCTTCGCTTTCTGCCATTAGGGTGGTATCGTCTGCATATCGGAGGTTGTTGATAATTCTCCCAGCAATCTTAATTCCGACCTCTGATTCATCCAACCCAGCATTTCTCATGATGTACTCTGCATATAAGTTAAATAAGCAGGGTGATAATATGCAGCCTTGTCGTACTCCTTTCCCAATTTTGAACCAATCGGTTGTTCCATCTCTGGTTCTTACTGTTGCTTCTTGACCCTCGTACAGGTTTCTCAGGAGACAGGTAAGGTGGTCTGGTACTCCCATCTCTTTCAGAATTTGCCACAGTTTGTTGTGATCCACACAATCAAAGGCTTTAGCGTAGTCAATGAAGCAGAAGTAGACGTTTTTCTGGAATTCTCTTGCTTTCTCCATGATGCAGCGAATGTTGGCGATTTGATCTCTAGTTCCTCTGCCTCTTCTAAATCCAGCTTGTACTTCTGGTAGTTCTCGGTTCGCATACTGCTGAAGCCTAGCTTGTAGGATTTTGAGCATCACCTTGCTGGCATGTGAAATGAGTGCAATTGTGCGGTAGTTTGAACACTCTTTGGCGTTGCCCTTCTTTGGAATTGGAATGTAAACTGACCTTTTCCAGTCTTGTGGCCACTGTTGAGTGTTCCAGATTTGTTGGCATATTGAATGCAGCACTTTAACAGCATCATCTTTTAGGATTTTAAATAGCTCGGCTGGAATACTGTCATCTCCGCTAGCTTTGTTGTTAGTAATGCTTCCTAAGGCCCACTTGACTTCACTCTCGAGGATGTCCGGCTCAAGTTCAGTGACCACACTATCATGGCTATCAGGGACATTCAGATCTTTCCTGTATAGTTCTTCTGTGTATTCTTGCCACCTCTTCTTAATCTCATCTGCTTCTGTGAGGTCCCTGCCTTCTTTGTCCTTTATCATGCCCGTCTTTGCACAAAACGTTCCCTTGAGATCTCCAATTTTCTTGAAGAGATCTCTAGTCTTTCCCATTCTGTTGTTTTCCTCGATTTCTTTGCATTGTTCATTTCAGAAGGCCTTCTTGTCTCTCCTTGCTATTCTCTGGAACTCTGCATTCAGTTGGGTATATCTTCCCCTTTCTCCCTTGCTTTTCGCTTCCCTTCTTTCATCAGCTACTTGTAAAGCCTCATCAGACAGCCACTTGGCTTTCTTGCATTTCTTTTTCTTTGGGATGGATTTCGTTGCTGCCTCCTGAACAATGTTACGGACCTCCGTCCATAGTTCCTCAGGCACTCTGTCTATCAGGTCTAATCCCTGAAATCTATTCCTCACCTCCACTGTATATTCATCAGGGATATGATTTAGGTCATACCTGAACGGTTTAGTGGTTTTCCCGACGTTCTTCAATTTCAGCCAAAATTTTGCAAGAAGCAGCTCATGATCTGAGCCACAGTCAGCTCCAGGTCTTGTTTTTACTGACTGTATGGAGCTTCTCCATCTTTGGCTGCAAAGGACATAATCAATCTGATTTCGATATTGACCATCTGGTGACGTCCATGTGTAGAGTCGCCTCTTGTGCTGTTGGAAAAGAGTGTTCGCTATGATCAGCGTGTTCTCTTGGCAAAACTCTATTAGCTTTTGTCCTGCTTCATTTTGTACACCAAGGCCATGCCTGCCTGTTATCCCGGTGATTTCTTGACTTCCTACTTTAGCAGTCCAATCCCCTATGATGAAGAGGACATCTTTTTTTGGTGTTAGTTCTAGAAGGTGTTGTAGGTCTTCATAGAACCGATCAACCTCAGCTCCTTCGGCCTCAGTGGTTGGGGCATAGAGTTGAATTACTGTGATGTTGAATGGTTTGCCTTGGATTCGTACTGAGATCATTCTATCATTTTTAAGATTGTACCCCAGTACTGCTTTTCCCACCCTTTTGTTGACTATGAGTGCTACTCCATTTCTTCCAAGGGATTCTTGCCCACAATAGTAGATATGATGGTCACCTGAATTAAATTCGCCCATGCCTGTCCATTTTAGTTCGCTGATTCCCAAGATGTCGATGTTCAATCTTGCCATCTCATGTTTGACCACCTCCAGCTTACCTTGATTCATTGATCTGACATTCCAGGTTCCTAAACAATATTGTTCTTTACAGCATCGGATTTTCTTTTCACCACCAGACACATCCACAGCTGAGTGTCCTTTCGGGTTTGGCCCAGCCGCTTCACTCTTTCTGGCGCTACTTGGAAATACCCTCTGCTCTTCCCCAGTAGCATATTGGACACCTTCCGACCTGAGGGGCTCATCTTCCGGCGTCATCTCTTTTAGCCTTGTGATACGTTCCATGGGGTTTTCTTGGCAAGAATACTGGAGTGGGTTGCCATTTCCTTCTCCAGTGGACCACATTTTGTCAGAACTCTCTGCCATGACCTGTCCGTCTTGGGTGGCCTTGCACGGCATAGCTTATGGCTTCACTGAGTTACGCAAGCCCCTTTGCCACAACAAGGCAGTGATCCATGAAGGGGATCCCAGATTTTTTTTTTTTTAACAGTACATGATTGATCTTGACTTAGTGGCAAGTTGATATAAAACATTATTCATTTAAAACATTGTATATGTATCTATCCCAGATACATATACAATGTTTTAAATGAATAATGTTTTATATCAAGTTGCCACTAAGTCAAGATCAATCATGTACTGTTAAAAAAAAAAAAGACTTGTTCTGAGAGTGCTGCTATTTGGTGATGTATTGGTATCCCAGGTGTGTTGAAAAGCTGAAATGGCTTTGGATGGGTGGAGAAGAATTGCAGTTTGGAGGTGGGAAAGCCAAGAGAGTCCCACTGCTAGATTCTGAACCAGCACTGTGGTGCTGAACTTACCACAGTAAACACTGCTGTTGGCACCATAACCCTGTGCTTCCAAATGGGAACATGGCCAAGATAACATCAAGGCGAAGAAGACATTGACCCTACTTTGGTATTGGATTATTAAAGCCATTTTTAGCTTTACATGCAAGTTTACTTGCTATTCATCAACAACTGGGAATCAGAAATCTTTTTGCAAATCATCTAGTAGTAAATCCAAATCTGCCTTCTCCATGCCTCTTGCCTATAGTATGGAAGTTCCTACTCTAACAGCACAATCCTTGGCATACTTAGACAGAATGATCATCACCTCAGTGCTGGCTGGGGCATGCTGGGAGTTGTAGGACTTTTTTCTGTCTAAACATGCCTAGGATTGCAGCCCAAGGGGGTGATGATCATATGTTACTCATTGCAGGGGTATAGCCTTTTCGGTTCTGTGAGCCTCTAATTCTGTCTTATCTTGCCTCCTATCAGGTGACAATCACCTTTTTCTTCTCAGATAGTAACTTGCATTTTACCTGTGTCCTTTAATTCAAGGCTTCCAATTGTTCCTTGGTGGAGAGACCACCTGCTGCCGAAGCACAGAGAGAAAGGCAGTTCCTGCCGTCTTTTTGTTCTTTGAGGTTGTACTGTGCAAAGCAGAAGTTTCACATTTTGTGCTTTTTCCCTTTGTCATTCTTAGACAGCTCCCCAGCAGTTCACAGCATCATTATCAGCTGTCTGGTGTAAACAGAGGAGAAAAATTTATAAATCAGCCGCAGCAATTTGTACATGAGAAACTGGGATGTGGCTGAGAGTTTGGACTCCC
Source organism: Heloderma suspectum (assembly GCF_057233095.1). NCBI lineage: Eukaryota > Metazoa > Chordata > Lepidosauria > Squamata > Helodermatidae > Heloderma > Heloderma suspectum. Next base: position 69,831,697 of record NC_139460.1, on the reverse strand, counting down.
TCTAGATTTAGAGCTCAAACTCCTGATTTAACAATATCCAGTCAGCATTGGTGTGTCTCAGTCCTGACTGGCAGCCACTGATTAATAAAAAACAAAAAAACAAAAGTAGCCCTGCTGGTCCATGAGAGAAAAGAAATCCAAAATCCACAGTCAGGCAATACCTTTATTAGGAGCTGCAACAATTACAGAAAATTGTGCAAGTTTTCATTTTTTCCAGAACTCTTCATCACGCTAAGTGGTACAAAAAGCAGGGGATGGGGGAAGAAACCAAATCCAAAACTCTGGCCAGGTGTTATGGCCATGAGGTCTGATATTTAGGTAGACCCAGTCTCAAAATGGACATTTGCAGACTGCATCCCCCCCGCCCATCCCCTGCTTTTTGTCTTATCCAGCTTGTGGGTTTCCCATGGGCAGCTAATTGACCACTGTATGAACTAGATGGATCCTTGGTTTGATCCAGCATGGCTCTTCTTATGTTCTTATGATAAAAAATTCTGGAGAACTCAGAAGCTTGCACAATTTTGTGGAGTTTAGGTCATGCCTAATAAAGGTATTGTGCAACCGGATTTCAATAAATAATAATAGTTCTGGCAAGATAAGTAGTTTAAATTAGTGCCTATTTGTTTCAGTAGTGAGGTAACCATTCCCAAGATTGGTTGAGGCCAAGTTCCACAAATTGAACATTATATAATACAAGTCTGTATTACTTGGTGCTCTGCATACAGCTGTAATACACCTACATCTATCTTGCATGATCTTATGACCTCAATGTAGTAAAAATTAGTTTTTGTTTGTTTTCTCACTATTCAAAGTGTGTGTGTGTGTATATATATAAATAAATAAAAATAAATAAACTTGTTTAGGTGACCATTCTATGCAAGTGATGAAGTGGGCTCTGGCCCACAAAAGCTTATGCCACAATAAATTTGTGGGTTATGTTTTTAACCACTATATTTGGCAGGGTGCAATGCTGAGAATAGCTCACTGAAGAAGGTTATTAATTACAACAGAAGCTTGTGAATCTGTCAGTACTGGCAGCATGGCACACTTTTTTGCCTTATCCAATTTTCATTTCACCTAGATGGAAATTGAGTTTCTTAGTGATTAAAATTGTAGCTGGTGGAAATATGGAAGGAGAAAACCACATTTCAGCCTGTTATATGCTCTGCTTCAAGGGAGTTCCTTGTAAAAGAACTATATTAGATATTCTGTTTTAGCAGATAATTAATTCCTTGTATATTCCAGATGCTTACTTTTAATCTTCCCATTACTTCTATTTCATGCATCATATTTCAGACAGAATCTATCTTTCCTGCTTTTCTACTCATTTTGACACATTTTCACCTCATAAGAATTGTACTTCTGAATCTGTCGTTTTTGCAAAGGAAAGGGTTGCAGTATATTTGCCCTTCTGAATAAGGTCCTGAATGAGGGAAAATCACCATCCAGCTTCTACATGTACTTATTTTATTATTTATTTTAGTTACATCATGTATATCCTTCCCAATAATGTTTTCTGCGCAGCATGCAGTATCAGTAAAATATTAAAGTACAAAAATCAAACATAAAGCAATAAAATAGCAGGTTTGATCAAACTTTAAAGTTTTAGGAGATCATAAAAGGCCTTAGGGTCAAAACTGGCATTGCTTTAAATCTGTGTCTAGCAGCTATGTCTCTTTTACATTTTTACTCTACAGTAGATGCTAGAGTCCTAACTAGACTCCCTGTAGCCGTTCTAGAGTAAAAATGGAAAAAAATGTAACTGCTAGACAGTTTCGGCCCTTTAAAGGCCTGGAGAAATTAAAAGTGTTTGGCCTGATGCTCCTCTTTGGGGACAGCATTCAGTACCATCACTAAAAGCCACTCACTGTACCTCACTTGGTGCAGGTACAGAGAGACTATAAAATGTAATGGCAGTAATCATCGCTATGATCATGGGGAAAGTGAACCTTGGTTTCATCCCCAATTCCAAACAGGAAATCAGTGTGGTCAGAGGTTACAGTGCCAACCATTGTTTCAGGTGGAGGAATGGAGAGAACCTCATAGTCTGCACATTTCTGGGTATGAGAATCTTGGGACCAGGACCAAAATGTCCAAGAGTGGGACCGAGTTTTACAACGTTTGTATTTGTTCATCAACAAGCATTTCAGTTGTGTTTACTAAATACTTACTAGGGAGTAAGCCCCATTGAACACAGAGGGACTTACTTCTGAGTAAATGTGCTTAGGATTGTGCTATAATGTTGGTCTTTAAATAAAAAAGCATGTTCGATGTATATGCAATCTAATTTAAGCAGAAAGGTCAGAGAAAATGTCTCAAAGTAAAGCTGCTGGGAGATAGCCACTGATCTAAGTGTCTCTAGAGAATGGGTAGGGAACAATAATTCTAAATTCAGAATTGATAATAAATTCCTCCTTGGCTTTACAGAAAAAGCTAGTGAGTTCTAATGATTATCTGTAGTCAAACAGGCAGCACAGTAAATATTCAGTTATTTCACAATCACTTTCAACATCCCAGCTCTAGTACTGGACCTTTAATGCTCTAGGTGGGTAACCTATTCTGTATTAATCAAGGTTTGATTTGCTTGAAGTTCTGCAACTGAGCATTAGGTTATGTACGTCAAGAGTCCATCCCTTTGACACCTTTGGTCGGGGGGAGGGGGTGTTATGGTTCATTGTTCATTTTTATTTCTTGTTGCCCTTTTGCAATACATACGAGGAGCAACAAAGAAGCATAGACAAAGAGGAACAGGCAAGACAGTTTTAGCATGCCACTCCAAGCGTGCTTTCTCTCTCTCTCTGCTACACATGTAGCCAATGGCAGTGCTTCACCAGCTCAGTACAGTTCAGCTTCTGAAGTACAGCACAGTTTTCCGCTCAGGTACTCACCTGGGGCCAATTGCTACTTGCCCCAAGCAAGCAGATTAGTGGCAACTTACAAGATGGACATCTTTTAGACTTCGTGTGAATTCTACTTTTTAGTGGTGTCTAGCTTCTGGGATCATCTTTGCCCTATATCACTGCAAACTGAATTTTGCCAGCCAGTCCTCCATGACAGTTCTATTAGGGATGCTGCAACTTGCAGATTTTAATGCAGATACCTTTTCTGTGGGAAAATGTTCCAGAAACAGAAGCTCTGAGAAAATTATTAGTGTTTTCCTCGGGGCGGGAGCAGGGGGAGGCAAGGGGGGAGGGTGGTGAAATTTAAAAGCTCCATCACAATAATGGGAAATTGTACAGAAGGCAATCATCACCCAAGTCCTCCCAACTCTTAATGGCCAAGTCACATGGAGTTCTGTGTAACTTTTCCCAGTTTTGTGACTTACATGTTTCAAAAGGGGAAACAGTGGAGCTTTATCTCAATTTCAGACAATGCATGATAAGCCTCATAGTCTTTACATATGTGCTTTTCATCTTCAATAGAAAAATGATTTCTTAAAAGCAAATTTCCATTCTTAAGTGTGCAAACTTATTCCCCAATGGGATTTATTGTGTTAAGAGATGTGCTTTCTAACAGGAAACAAAAAGTGACTTTGGGTCATGGATACTTGGTCATGCACTTCCACATCCAATTTTTTAAAAAAATTAAAAAGACCTTTAGAAGCCCAAATCTACTACAGTGATTCACACCATTCTCTGGAGATTCAAACTATCACACAGAAACCTGCAGATGTCCAAGGAAGAGAGAAACATGGAAGTATAAGCAGAAGAAAAGGGGAAATTTTCACACAGGCATAAATGGCATTTTCATATATGTAGGTGTATGAACCATTTATTATGTCTATCCACATGTCAGCTGCATGAAGACATAATCCATTTTGACAGACAGCATGGACAGTTACGTTGTCACTGATTTTAGGAACACAACTTATGTGTTATCTGCATTGTTAGAGTTCATGATGCATCCAGGTGTGATTCAAAACTGGAGTATTTATAGCTGAACAGCCAGGGACAATTGTTTTATTCATGCATTAGGGGTAAATCCTATAAATTTATGATCCTTTATTAGTAATCAATTCCATTGTTCCATGAGTAAACCCTTTCATCAGCTCAAAGAGAATCACAGTGATGGAAGTGTAGGTCAATGTCTTGACTTAAAACTCAGAAAAGCCAGAGTTATCAGAGTGCCCTTCTAAGCATGATGCAGGAATGTGATAAACTGGGCCAAACAATGTCAAGATTGAATAGAGTGTCCTTAATATACTAGCTGGGAAATCCCCTTCCATGTGCATGCTCTTGGTTATAAAAATGACCTTTCAGTGTTTTATGAGTGACATAAATATCATCTCCAAACTCATGGGGAAGTACCTTAATGACAGAGCACATGCTTTGCATGGAAAAAGTCCCAGATTCAATCCCTCCAGTCTTAAGGTACAGCTGGGAAGGACTCCTTTCTGGATTCCTGGTGAGGCTTTTCCAGTCATTGTCAACTAAACAATACTGAGTTAGTTGAACCAACAGTCTGACTTGGGATCAGGCAGCTTCCTATGAAAGTCTGCTTCTTTGGGAAATTCACATTCAGAGCTTTTAGTAAGTACTAGTTTCTGCTTAAGGGCAGAAGTTTAAAATGAACCAGGATAAAAATTACATGACAGAAAACAAAAGCATGATGTGTTTCATTTAAGTTGATGGAAGAAGAAAACGACTATCTCTGAGAAGCTGCGTATTTTGGCTGCTTATAATATACACTAGAGCTGTACATGGACTTCCCGATCTGACTTGGAAGCCACTTTGTGGCTTCCGAGGCGGGCCCAGTTCGGCTTGGGGTGATTCAGGGGGGCCCTGACTCACTTTGGCCTATGAAGCCGAGGCAGGATTTGGATATCTGAACCCCACTTTGTGCCCCCCCAACACGTTGCCCAGCCCCCAGCTCCTTACTTGGGCCCTTGTTCTGGGGGGACGCCCCCATCAGGGAAGCCACTGCTGCCAGGAGAGACGATGCCAGGGGAGCTGCCACTGCTGATGCCTCTGGGGGAGCCACTGCTGTCACCAGCTCCTAGGCCTTCTGGATGTGTGCCGGCAGTCGTCTTGTTCTGAAGCAGGGGAGCCATTTTTAAAATGGTGACTCCCTGTATTTCTGGAAATATAGGGAGTTGCCATTTTAAAAATGGCTTCCTCACCCCTCAGAACAACAAGACGACTGCCAGCACACATCCAGAGGACCCAGGTAAGGACCTGGGGGCTGAACGGTGGTGTGGCGGCTGGGCCTCCGGTTCGCACCAGATTGCTTCGGAGCAACCTGCTTCTCTTCAGGCCGCTTCAGGGGCCCTCCGCTTCACCTCAGAGGTGGCACAAAGCACCCTGCTTCAACTCGGAGCTCGGGCTTCAGACCAAAGTGGTGCACAGCCCTAATATATACACACACATGAAGCGGCCTTATACCTTATGAGGCAGACATGATTATTCTCCTCCTATCTCAGGTGGGAGGCTGAATCTAAAATAACAGTGGCTCGCTCAAAGTTCATGGCTAGTAAAATTTGAACTGGGAACATTCTGCTTTGCCATTTGCACTCTTAGGGCGCAATCCTGTGGAGACAGTTGTCAGCTATCACCTCCGTGCTCTGGCTGCCCTGCATTTTTGGCTAGACAGGCAATTTTAACTGTCTAGAGAGGGAGCTTCAGACTGGTGGGCGGGAGGCCGCATGGCGCATAGGGAGCTGTGTAACACTGCTTCGGTGGTGTCCCTGCCCCCTGGGACCACCCCCTTTCCCCCATCTCCATGCTCCATTTCCGAGCACAGAGACTTAGCTGGTATGGAGAGAACTGTGCTGGCTACGCAGGGGTGGGAAGCATGGTTTCTGGGCTCTGAAATCGGAGCCCCGGTTCCAACCTCAGAACCCGGAAACTGAAAAATCCTATGTCACCTAGATGCTGTCTAGGGGAGACAGCATTGCTCGTTCCACCACTATATGACACCAAATTTGACCAAAACATACTACTTTATATTTAGTTATCACTGAGCCCTGCACCCATTAAATACTATTGCTGCTGCTGTTGGGCATCATGAAGCCTGTGTTGTATATTCAAGTGCAATCTGAAAAGTCCTGAAGATCCCACATAAGAGGCCATGGCTGTTCTTTGTTTTCCCTCAAGTCACAGGCGGCCTCTAAGACTGAGGCAATTGTACCACTGACAGTAAGTCTGAGGTCTTCTATCTTGGCATGCTACAGTGAGTGCCAGCCCAAGACACTGAACTGCCTAAGGTGAAGGACAAAAATGCCCCTCCCCTGCAGTTCCATGTACAAATTCCAACTGAATTAGAAGCAGCTGAATCTTATGTTAACAATAGTGATAGGACAGCATCCTCCACCACACCTGAGGGCAGGCTAGCCTGGGAGGGGGGCTGCTTGAGAAATGGGGCACTGCCACCACTCCACATCATCTGGTTGAGGTATCTGCCTCACTCTATCCAATAGTAGGGCCAGCCAAATCATTGGGAGCAGCGATACCATAATGTGTTGAAAAAGCCTTGATTTTTGAATGCAATAACAATTCTAAAGGCTTTGAAGCATAATGTAGCTCATTATATATGCTGAAATTCACTTCCTACCTATTGAAAGTCACTACCTGCCTATATGGGTTGGATCCAGTCTTTGTCATACTTAAGGTAGACCCACTGAAATCAAGTATGACTAAGTCTGGATCCAACCCCATTTCGCTAGCATTTCCAGGGTCACTTCAGAAAATTAAAATTGCATCTAGTCATTGGAGCTGGTGCTCTGCCAATACATGAAACGATACCCGAGGAGGGGTGGGTGGGATTAGACAGCATTTCTTAAGCTAGTCTTTCAATACTACACACAGGCAATGAATCACATTCTGAACAAGAAGATGTGAGGCCGTTAATTTTAGAAACATGATTTCAGACGGATGCCAAGTGAAGGTTACCTGCTCCAAATCCTTCTGTGCAACTATTAAAGATACAGGAGCCCTGCCCCTTATTTACACCTGGTCATCCTGCAGACCCAGCAGCCTCCTGGAAATCCACAGAATTCCTTGCTCAGGCAGAAGGGCACCTGGCTAGTATCCATTATCATATCCCATAAAATAGGAGCAGCGGTAAGTATCTTGAAAAGAGGGCGGCAGGGGGTGGAAGACCATTCTCCTTAGCCAGAAAGAGAACCTTACTGACAGGCATGAATTTCCCATTTCACATGTTCTGGAGCTGAGATCAGATACTATTTCTGAGTCTGTGGCCTGTAGCACGTTAAACCCCAGTGTCCAGCCTTTCAGTTCTTCTCCTGACCTCTTTAATTCAGGGCTTTTCATTGAGCTCCAGGTTCCTCCCCTTATTTCGTCAGAAGAGTCTAAATCTCTGCTTATAATCAAATGTAATATTCAACTGTACAGTTAGCATAGTTAAATTCTGCCCTGAGGAAGGTGAGCAAACTCTGTGATAGTTTAGTTTTGCAGCTCTTCCTTACGCTGAGAATCATTTGCAGGAGAAAAGGACTCGGTAGGGAAGTCAGGGTCATGGAATCCAGCCATCAACTAGCGTGGACTTCAAAAGAGCAGCCTTCCGCTATTCAGTACTCTGCTACTGAAGATGGCCACCTTAAATTATTCATAACATAGCACACTGCAACATTTTAAACTATCCCTTTCTCAAGCTGCTTTGCCAAAAAATAAAAATGCAAGCATAACATATGCATTAACATGAAAAAAGCAACTCTGTATAAACGCCCACACAATCCCCTCTCATATCATTGTGGATCTCCAGGTAAATCCTTTCATGTAACTCACCTCTTCTAAGGGGATTCAGTAGTTATTGCATGCCATCCACTTCTTCTGAGTGGGTTGTTTGGATGCTAAAAATAACATAAAAATAAACAGCAGTGACTCAGATTTTACTTATCCCGAATCTGCAGTTGATACAGTAAATATTTAAACAAGGAACTATTTCAGAGTTGGGCTTCTTTTTTGCCTAGAAATTCACATATAATGAATTTCTGATCACAACCAGGTTTGATGGATCTTGGCCCTGATGATTCTTGGTCTCCGTAAGGCTCCTTCCTCAAGCTTTCTGGCAGCTCTCAGAAGGCTCTGCAATGCAATTCCCACAGCCATTACTTTCCAGGGTACCAGTGTGTACCACCCACATACATATCCAGCTATCTGGCCCCTCTCCAGAGTAGGGATGTATGGATTTTGTAAAATCCATTCCATCTGCATTTTGCAGATTGTCAGGTGCCTTTCATTCCATCGTCCACTCATTGACAGAATCAGATTTTTCCCAAATTTGTGCAAATTTCCACTTGAAAAATCTGCAAATCCCCCCAAAATGTGCATTTTCATGCTTTAGCTTGTGGGAGAAATGTGCATTTTTGGCCAGTGTTGTTTTATTTACATATTTTTCTACAGCTACACTTGTGTTAAATGCCAGAAAGTTAAAAAAAAAAAAAAAAAAACCAGTCCGCAAGTCCATGGAATCTGTGCAACTCAGGAAAAGCCAGTCCACTAAGGAATCCTTGGGTCAGATTCATAGCAATCCAAACTCATTTATTCTGTTGCAGGTGTCTCTGACATCCCTATTCCGGTGTCATGTGCACAAATTTCTAATGCTCCAACGGTGGATTATGCCCTTAAATACACTAAAAACAAGCTCAGTTCTCCAAGTGTAGCCAAGATGGCAGTATCCACACACAAGTGGGAGATAACTATAGACTTGGGTGGGTGGAGGAGAGCCCCAGGGTTTGCAGAAGTACACAAATATTCAGGGGGAAAATAATAAGGGGAATCCCCTCCCCAAACAGCCCAGTGATGAGGACTGTGTGCCTGGTGCCCATGGGATGATGACTAAAATTTTATGAAGTGTCCTGCAAAACGCCCTACTGATACCTCCTCTTGTGCTTGGGCAGTGCTGTTTTGGCTACATAAGCAACAGTACTCACACCTGCACATCAGAAATAGAGGAAATGATGCTTCTCATCTAGGTCAGATACCAGGGGTTGGGCAGGGGAGGGGCGGTTGTTGAGACCACAGTGTGGGAGGAAAGGGTTAACCTCCCTCTTTCTTCATTCTTGGTCTTGATTCCTACCCCCCCCACACACACACACACACATGGCTGTTATTAATAGTGTGTGTGTGTGTGTGGGGGGGTTAATGCAATATGAGACCCCATGTTTAACATCATGTATAATTTGGCCCTTAGAGCTTAGAGAGAGAGAGAATGTTTTTTGGTGCTATAGTTTTTAAAATTAGTAGACATACTCATGCAAAATCAGCCAGGGATCTACCAGTAGATCCTGATGGACCTTCTTCCCATGCCCGGTTTAACATCTACTTACTGCACATGTGAAGGGGGTTGGATAATACTTACGGGAGCGTCTTCTCCCCACCCTCCCAGTCCGCCACCTAAGGTCCTCTGAGGGCTCTCCGCTGCAGCTGCCTAATGTGAGACTGGCAGCCACACGCAAGAGGATCTTTTCCTTTGCTGCCTCTCAGTTGTGGAATGACTTGCTGGTTGAAATGCGCCTGCTGACCTCTTTGAAGGTCTTTAAGCAAGAATTAAAGACTCTCTTATTCCAGCAGGCCTTTTGCTGACTTTTGTATACTGTTTTTAAGCTGTGTTGCTTTATTGTTGGAATTTTTTTTGTTACATTGTTTTTAGTTTGAAGTTGTTTTTAGTTACATGCTGTTTGTATATATTGTCCATATACTTTTATGTAAGTGGCTTTTAAACTTTGTATACTGTATTTTAATGTTTTAACTTTTGTAAGCTGCCTAGAGAGCTTCGGCTATGAGGTGGTGTAGAAATACAATCAGTCAATACTTGAAACATGTGATCAAGCTCTGAATTTCTAAGACATTTTTGATTGTGATTGAGATGCTGGGCAAATCCAAATAAAAAATAAAGAATCTGAGCTTAGCTTTCTGCTATGGATGTGGGAATCAGAAAACACAAGATTGCTGAGGTTCTCCAAGCTCCCTCCTCGAAGTTTGGTCTGATTTGTATCCATAGTAGATTGTGAGCTTTTTCTCTTTTCCTTTTCACATGAAAATCAAGAAGTACTTGGGCACGTACCTGGGTGCTCATTAAAAAGTATGCAATCTTCTCTTGATTAAAGTGTATTTGTATGTACTTTTAAAAATGTACACATTTTTGCATGTGTATTTTTCTGATGTACGCATTTTTTGAGGATTCTTTTCTCCCTGTGATCAGCATCACAAGCTGGGGAATGTACATGCTGTGATGCAGCTTGCGTTCTGGAGCTGCGAACGGGTAAATTCTGGTCATAAACAAACGGCAGTGAAATTCTCATATGTCTCTGCTCCTGACTCCATGGATTGCTACAGGGAGGAGAATGAAGTGAAATTGCTTCCTGCCACATGCTTTAGCCAACAGCTTATAGTTGCCTAGGGATAAACAGGAAATGTAGCTTTCACTTATTAGTTTTATACATTAGCTTTCATTTTGATTCTGGGATCACAGTGGCTTGATTTTTCACACAGAATTTCAAAAAGCATACCAATATTTTATGTTTCACACTAACATAGCATTTCTGGATAGATACTTGTAAATGTAATTATCTTTCATGAGAGATACATGGATGATGCCAATAAGAAATTACTAAAGGTTTGCCAAACCTCACTGCAGTATGTGATTTACCATCTGCAGCTTCAAATCTCATGGTAGACATGGACAGAATGCTCTCCTAATTGGGGCGGGGGGGAGGAACCCGTCCAGGATTTGCCTAAGTGATTCTGTGTTGTGTCTACCCAGTGGTACCGTCAGGGTAGGATTTGGGGACAAATGTCTGGGGCCCCACTCAGCAGAATGACCGGAGGAGCCCCAAGTAGAGCTGGCTTACCACATTTTGAAAGTAGGGATGTAATATAAATACCATCTAATGAAGGGGGAGGTGTAAGACCATTAAGTCCACAGTCTACAATTATCTAACTGCACTACCGTGATTTACAGAATTTGAAAAGTTTGTCTGAATTGTCTTGTGTATATTCACATCATTTGGCGACCTTGGAACATAATCCATTTCAATGCCCTTTCTACCAAATCATTTTACCAAGTAGTGTGAATACTGCATGCCATGCAGTGAAATAGGCCCATTTGCATGGTATAATCAGCAATTTAATTTTACAGCATTGCATGCACTTTAACATGTATTTTGTTGATGTGCTCTATATCTCATTAAAGTCTCATCCCCTCTGCCCATACCAGATGGTACGTGTCTGGAGAAAGACTCTTAAACATAATGAAAAAGGTATAATCACAAATGAGAAAGTTAACATCAATAGCCATTGTGGTGAATGTTCAAGGTCTTAACCATAAGCTATCAGAATTTTAGTACACCATTATTGATTCTAAGATGATAGTACATCGAAACAACTGTGATGAAGCCATCATACACGGAGGCCAATGCAGATACTAACACAAGAGGGGCCTCTTGCTGAAGTACCATAATCAAGTAACCAGTTAATGAAGTGTTGAGCAATTGACTCAGATTAGACTGCAAAATGCAAGCTTGTGGCATATATTCATACCTAAGGCAAGCTACTGGTGAGTGGATGATGATGTGTAGAGTGATTTTGAAGACTCTGAATAAAGGACTGATCCAAGCTGAAATAGAAAATCTTATATTAAAATCACAGAATATTGTATACCAGCTCTGGCATACCTTGGTTGCCAAGCAAATTATAATTCCTAAATTTAGAAACAAATGGCACAACCATTTATTTCAAGGCAGATTTACTGTATTTGCATATAGGACTAATTTGCCTAGAAAGCTCCCTATGGGTTATATGCAATGTTAGTCCTACTTCGAGTAGAAATGAATGGGGCTTAAGTTAGATTAACATTGGATACAACCCAAAAGCTGACAAAGTGACATAATGACAATTAAGAAAATCAAGTTGTGGGTGGCCACGGAAGATCAGCTCAGACATTTGCAACACAGTATGTGGGACATCTTGTTTAGAATTTCAGTGTAGGTCCTGAAGTTGCAAGATTACTTCTGCTCCCCAAAATTTATTCCACACAGTTCTTATTGTTATCACAAAATGTATCCAGTGCTCATGCCTTCCCATCAAGATCCAGTTTTGGAAGATGAAACATAATATTTCCATATGACTACTAAATCAGTTAATTAATTAAGGTCATTTGAGTATTAGAATATAGTTGCAGGAAATACATATTCTGACTCCAGTTCATGATCTATAATTAGATCTAAATTCAGTTTCACCGGGTAAAATTACCAGTATTAATGTTTCGGTTCTGAAGTAGATTACAAAGAGAAAAAAAAAGTGAAGAATAAACTAATTTGAGGCAGTATTTTTAGCTCAAGTCCAATCCTGCTCAGTAGTACACAATGAGAAAGCTGGCAGTAACAGTTTATTTGAAATGGCCATGTACCACATCCTATATTTTTTGAAAACACAAAAACATGTAGGGTAGCATAATATTTTGATGAGGATGAAAGAGAAAATGCTTAAAACTGACAAAATACAAAATTACTATAATGGTAAGTCATCTAAAAAAAATTAGCCAAGCTCTGGTTGTCCTTATAACCCAAATCCTGAACAACCACTTAGGTGAGAGTAAATTCCACTGAACCCAGTGAAACCTATTTCTGAGTTGCATAGAATGTAAATAATAAATAAACAGTGGGTAACCCCTGTAGAATGAATGTTAGAGCATAACAACACATTCAGAATTTTCATGTGGTACAGCCATTCGTAGACTCTACCATTTTAATCTTACAGATACTTCAGACTATATGAATTTGCCCCCCGCATGAAAGCTGAGCCTAGCCTGCTTATATCCAATATAGAGGCATGCTGTGTGTTTCAATCCTCATCCTGATGTGATTATTGAGGCAGCAGGTAGGTGGGGCAATGAGAAAACATCTTCAAAAAGTGACATTCATCCTCGGGAAGAAGCTACAGCATCTGGGATAACAGGCTGTGCCAAATCTTTGTGATTTATATATATATATATATATAGAGAGAGAGAGAGAGAGAGTAAAAGTAGCTATATCTCCCTCCTTCCCACAAAATCCTCTTTGTTCACTGCTTTTCCCTTTGTTCAAGAGATGTTTCCTGCCTGATTGGCAGCTGCAGTGCCATTTTTTTAAAAAGAGGTACCACTTCTTCCTGACCACATTATCTCAGCCAGTCAGAATCATGTAGCCAGCATGATGATCTCAGGATGCCACAACACTGTCATGTAACTAATCTGGTTTGTTTATGAGATGTCAAAAAGCCAATTCAGAACTAAGTGCTATAGAACATTTTACGATGAGGCAGCATAGGAAACATTTAAAAACATAAAACAAATACATTCCTCCTGGAATATTGAGTGGGAGATCACCCCAATGCCAGGAACCAATCAGATCTGGCTTCATAATGATATTATGAAGCTAATTCAGAGTGAGGAAGCATTGCCTTCACTCTAATGGTCAAACACTTTTGCCCTTGTTTGCAGCCCACTGAACAATTGCCAAAAGGTAGCACTTTTAGAACATAAGAAGAGCCATGCTCAATCAGACCAAAGGTCCATCTAGTGCAGCATTCTGTTCACACAGTGGCCGACCAGCTTCGACGGGAAACCCACAAGCAGGACATGAGTGCAACAGCACCCTCCCACCCATGTTCCCCAGCAACTGGTGTACATAAGCCTCTGATACTGGAGGTAGCATACAGCCATCAGGACCAGTAGCCATTGACAGCCTTCTCCAGAAATTTTTCTAACCCCTTTTTAAAGCTATCCAGATTGGTGGCCATTACTACATCTTGTGGTAGTGGATTCCATAGTCTGACTATGCACTGTGTGAAGCAGGACTTCCTTTTATCTGTCCTGAATCTCCCATCAATCAGTTTCATGGGATGACCTCGGGTTTTAGTTTTATGAGAGAGAAAAATGTTTCCATATCCACTTTCTCCACATCATGCATACTTTTGTACACCTCTATCATGTCTCCCCTTACTCAACATTTTTTCCAAGCTGAACAGTTCCAGCTGTTTTAACCTTCTCTCATAGTTGAGTTGCTCCAGACCCTTGATCATTTTAGTTGCCCCTTTCAGCACTTTTTCCAGCTCTACAATATCTTTTTTTTAGTTGCAGAGACCCAAACTGTGCACAGTATTCCAAGTGTGGTCACACCATAGATTTATATAAGGGCACTATGATATTGGCAGTTTTATTCCCAGTTCCTTTCCTAATTATGCCTAACATGGAGTTTGCCTTACAGCAACAGCACACTGGGTTGACATTTTCATCAAGTTGTCCACCACAACCCCAAGATCTTCTGGGTTGGTCACCACTAGCTCAAATTCCATCAGGTTATACTTGAAGTTGGGATTTTTATTTTTTTGCCCCAAAGTGCATCACAACAATTCCAACAAGAAAAAAAAGGTGGAAGACAACAAAAGAAGCCAATGTGGCTTCACAAAAAGCTTCAAGATGACCTGAAAACAAAAAAGGACACATATAGGGAGTGGAGAGAAGGCCAAGCAACAAAGGAAGAGTACAGGCAGGTAGCACAGAATTGCAGGGATGGCGTCAGGAAGGCTAAAGCTGAGAATGAGTTGAGGTTAGCGAACGATGCTAAAAGCAACAAAAAGGCTCTCTTCAGCTATGTGCTTAGTAAAAGACAGAGGAAAAAATGGTGTTTCATTTATTAAATAAGGATGGCAAAATGATAACAGATGACAAAGAAAAGGCTGAAGTGCTCAATTCCTACTTTGGCTCAGTCTTCTCCCAAAAGAGGGTCTATGACCCCCCCCCCCCCGGCAAAGATGAAGTACAGGCTGAAGGGGCAGGATTGCAGCTTGAGATTGATGGGCATATGGAGAAGGAACACCTAATGACTTTGAATGAGTTCAGATCTCCAGGGCCAGATGAACTGCACCCTAGAGTAATAAAGGAACTGGCAGAAGAACTCTCAGAACCACTGTCTATTATCTTTGAGAGATCATGGAGGATGGGTGAAGTGCCCAATGACTGGAGGAGGGCTAATGACCCTGTCTTCAAAAAGGGCAAAAAGGAGGAACCTAGGAACTACAGACCAGTCAGTCTGACATCAACCCCTGGGAAAATTCTGGATAAGATTATAAAGCAATCAGTCTGTAAACACCTTGAAAACAATGCAGTGATTACTCAAAGCCAACATGGATTTGTGAAGAACAAATCCTGCCATACAAATCTATTCTCATTTTTTGATTAAGTAACCTCCCTTGTGGATTGTGGAAATGCTGTGGACATAATATACCTTGACTTCAGCAAAGCTTTCGACAAAGTGCCCCATGATATCCTGATGAGCAAACTAGCTCAAAGTGGGCTAGATGAAACCACGATCAGATGGATCCACAGTTGGCTACAGAATCTGACTCAAAGGGTGCTTATCAATGGGATCTTCTCAAACTAGGGAGAGGTAACGAGCGGGGTACCGCAGTGCTCAGTTCTGGGCCCAGTGCTCTTCGACATGTTTATTTATGACTTGGAGGAGGAGGTGCAGGGAATGCTGATCAAATTTGCAGATGACACAAAATTGGGCAGGATAGCCATTATAATACTTTGGAAGACAGAAACAAAATTCAAAGTGATCTTGATAGACTGGAGCACTGGGCAGAAAACAACAGAATGACATTTAATTGGGATAAATGCCAAGTTCTGCACCTAGGAAAAAGAAACCAAATGCACAGTTACAAGATGGGGGATACGTGGCTCAACAACACCACAAGCGAGAAGGATCTTGGAATTGTTGTGGATCACAAGCTGAAGATGAGCCAACAATGTGATGTGGCTGCAAAAAAGGCAAATGCTCTTTTGGGCTGCATTAATAGAAGCATAGCTTTCAAATCGTGGGAAGTACTAGTTCCCCTCTACTCAGCACTGGTCAGGCCTCATCTGGAGTACTGTGTCCTGTTCTGGGCATTGCACTTTAAGAAGGATGCAGACAAGCTGGAGAGGGTTCAGAGGAGGGCAATGAAGATGATCAGAGGACTGGAAACAAAGCCCTATGAAGAGAGACTGAAAGAACTGGGCATGTTTAGCCTGGAGAAGAGAAGACTGAGGGGAGATATGATAGCGCTCTTCAAGTACTTGAAAGGTTGTCACAGAAAGGAAGGCCAGGATCTCTTCTCGGTCATCCCAGAGTGCAGGGCACGGAATAATGGGCTCAAGTTACCAGGAAGCCAGATTCCGGCTGAACATCAGGAGAAACCGCCTGACTGTTAGAGCAATGCAACAATGGAACCAATTCCCTGGGGAGGTTGTGGGCTCTCCCACACTGGAGGCATTCAAGACGAGGCTGGACAGCCATCTGTCAGGGATGCTCTGACTTGGATTCCTGCATTGAGCAGGGGGTTGGACTCGATGGTCTTGTAGGCCCCTCCCAACCCTACTATTCTATGATTCTATGATTCTGTGACTTTGCACTTGCTTACACTTACTTTTGTGTTCCTAAAAAATATCAGCCCAAGTGTTGAATTAGTTGTGTTCCAGTCACAACTTTGTACAGATTTGTACAGATTTTGTTCAGCAAGAGTCTGCCAGAAATGGGGACACCTTACGGTCGGAATCTAAATCTACAGCATGGTCACCCCACTCTCATGAGTAGTGCTGGAGTGCATAGCTTCAAACTAGAGCTCGGTCTCTATAAAATCTTGCCAGCTCTCAGTAAAGCAAGCTTACAAAATTAGCTAGCTTTTGACTGTTGTTGAAGTAATCATGCCTGAGTTTTTTTCTTTCCTGACAGCTTCCCCAAATCCTACAGAACCCATTCTTGTTCTGCTATTTTGAACCTGTTGCCTGATGCCCATTGCTGGATGACTCCTGCTCCAAGTTAGTTTAATTCAAGCCTTATTCAGCATCTCACAGGCTTTTAGTCTGACCAGAACAGGATAGAAATCTCGTCTGTGGGACCTATAAATCATGTGGCTCTGCCCTTCGTTTTGTTTCTGAGATTTTCCTCAAGATGGAGTTCAAGAACACCATGACTGCTACTGTAGGAGATTTTGTGAGACCATTGTTCCCTCTCTCCAGAGCCTTAGGGCACAATCCTATGGATGTTTAGACAGAAAAAAGACCTAGAGCTCCCAGCATTCCCCAGTCAGCAATGCTGGCTGGGGAATGCTGCAAGTTGTAGGTCTTTTGCTGTCTAAGCATGCATAGGATTGTGCTGTTAGAGAAGGAACATCCATACTATAGGATTTTTTTAATGTTTTGTGTGCAACAATGATTACCTGAATCAGGAATGTTTAAAAATGGAATCAATTTTGCTATGCTTTGTATGCCAAATTTCACACATATAAGAAGCAAGTGTAATTTGTGAAGCAGCACTCAAAGTCACTGGGCTTCAGTGGTGCCTGTCAACAGTTTAGGCCACAATGCTAGCTTAGGGATACTGGGAGTTGTAGGTCTTTTTTTCTTACTAAACATGCACAGGATGATGATGATGATGATGATGATTATTATTATTATTATTATTATTATTAAATTTATTAATCGCCCATCTGGCTGGTCACCCAGCCACTCTGGGCGATGTACAACATACCATAAAACAATTTAAAACAATAAAATTCTGCCATAAATTTTTTTTTAAAATACCCTAACCCCCCCCAAATGCCTGCCTTAACAACCACGTTTTTAATGCACGACGGAAGCTCATTAAAGAGGGGGCATGACGGAGTTCCCTAGGGAGGGAGTTCCACAGAGTGGGGGCCACCACAGAAAAGGCCCTCTCCCTCGTCCCCACCAGTCTAGCTGTCCTGGCTGATGGGACAGAGAGAAGGCCATCCAAGGCTGATCTTGTTAAGCGGCCTGTCTGGTGTTGCTGGAGGCGCTCCTTAAGATAGGCTGGGCCGGAACCATATAGGGTTTTAAAGGTCAAAACCAACACCTTGAATTTGGCCTGGAAAACAACTGGTAACCAGTGCAACTCCTTCAGCACTGGAGTGATGTGATCTCGCCAGCGGCTGCCTTTAATCAGGCGAGCCGCCGCATTCTGTACCAGCTGCAGCTTCCGAACCATCCTCAAGGGTAACCCCACGTAGAGCGCATTACAGTAATCTAAACGAGAGGAGACCAGGGCATGTACTACCGATGGGAGCAGATGGTCGGGAAGGAAGGGGCGCAGCCGCCGTATCAGATGGAGTTGATACAGTGCTGTCCGGCTCACAGCTGACACCTGAGCCTCCATGGACAGCTGGGAGTCCAAAATGACCCCCAGGCTGTGGACCTGGTCTTTCAAGGGTAGCCGTACCCCATTCAACACCAGGTCAACATCCCCCAGCCTCCTCTTGTCTCCCACCAAAAGTACCTCAGTCTTGTCAGGGTTCAGCTTCAGCTTATTCCTCCCCATCCAGCCACTCACCGTCTCCAGACATTTGGACAGGGATTCTACGGCCAACCTTGGTGAAGATTTGAATGAGAGGTAGAGCTGTGTGTCATCCGCATATTGATGCACCCTTAACTTACTTTTCCCCCTATTTACTGCTTCTGTTTGCTTGGCATGATCTTCAGTCTTTCTGCTGCATGCATCCTGTCTCTTAAATATTATTTATTCCACCATTACTTTCATTGTACTGCTAATCTATTCAGTTGCAGTCTTTTGACTAGGGCTATAATATTCTGAGGGAGGGGGAAAGAGATCATTCTGCTTTTCTGTTCTACACTGAAAAGGATAGAAATCCTCTACTCACTTCTTGGTGAGCTGCACCAAGAGAGATAACTGCAGTATGCCACTGAGATCAAGGGGCCAAACTACTCACAACCCTGCTTTTATATTGTACCTGCAGCTTACCACCAGCCATTCTCAGCCATTGATAGCAGGTGCTGATGGTTACACACAGGGCCAGTTCACACAATCAAACAACCCACCATAGCTTAAATAAGCCACCCTGGCTTGTTTAAATTAGTGGCACATGCTGATTTGTGCCAGGCACCATTAATCTAATTCCTCACCCAGGTGAGGCTTGCCATGTCATCCAAACCTGGGCAGCATGGTTTGTCTGAGAGGCAAACAACCCTCAAATAACCCAACAACGGGGTCACATGCCCAGGTAGGAAAATGGCACCTGGCAAGCACCAGGGATTAAAACAAGCCACTGTGGCGTAAAATAGCCACCGTGGCTTGTTTTGATCGTGCAAACCAGGTCACAGACAACTTTTAGCAGATCTCAGGGCTAAAAGTATTTGGACAGATATTATTCAGACTGGTTTTCAGATCCGATTTTAGATCACATTTCAAATTACTGATGCTAGACCACCTTTCTGTCCATGACAATATCTTTAGCTGCCCTCACTCAAAAATATTGGGTCTCTTAATTTCCTGAAGTATGGCCTGAATCTACCACTTAATTTCCTGGTGGTGATGGGGGTGAGGGTTTTCAAATAAATGATAAGGAAGAAAGAATTAGCTTGCTTTCCCTTGCATAATTTTGAAAATAACAAATGGCTTCTGTTACCCAGGCAAACAAGCTAAGTGCTTAATTCCATGGGCTTTGCGGTATTATTTGCAAACTTGTTTCTTAAACAAAGATGCTTTTAGATGCCTCCAGATGGTACAGTTTAATGGCCTAGGTTACTCACAAGTGGTTTTCTGCTTAAGCAAAGACTTTACCCAGCAATTGTCTTATTATCAAGCAGGTCTCCTCTTCTGACCTGAAACTCACATTTTGATGCTCTTTGATTTCAGAAATATGATTTATTTCATCTCCAAAAGAGAATGACAAACTGTATCTAGTATAGTAGTTGGTCCTGTAAAGCTCTAACTCAGGGGTGAAGAACCAGTAGCCCTCCAGATATTGTTGGACTACAAAACCCATCATCCCTGACCACTGGCTACACTGGCTGGGGCTGATGAGAGCTGAAGTCCAACAACATCTGGAAGGCCATAGGTCCCTGAAATTGCTGCTCTCAACCCCTTTAATTGCGCATTTTCAAGAAGCAAACAATTCCAAATTTTACACTGGATGGACAAGAGCAACAATCTGAAATTAAAATATATCAGCTAGAGTTGTGGTATGGTACAGTTGAACCAACCCAATATTGTCCCTCTCCCAGTAACACACAAATGTTTAAGCACATCTGTTTCAATGGGCTTAGGAGTGCCTTACTCTGCACAAGATCAGGCTATCAACAGGGACAATAGTGCAAGCAAGACCGTACAACAGATGAACAAATTGAAACTTCTGGGCAATGCCAGAGAACATGGCAAAACAATATGGATTGAAAAACAGTACATGAGAAGATATTGTCTTTGGGAAGAACAAGGGAAAAACCTATTTAGAGACTGAGTTTGTGGAAAAAGAATACTTTGGATTCAAAATTGTTATAAATATTGTGTACCTACTCAATCCAGCCCTCCTTTTTCTAGGAACAAAATGCTTTTATTTGGAGCATTAACATTTTGGACAGAGCCTTACACAAGTAACTGTATGTGCTGTACTTCACAGTGGGCTATTCAATATACACGAACACTGGAAGGGCAAATTCACAGTTGTGCACGTCGTTTGTTGTTTGTCTGACACATGCCTCCCAGTGAATGTTATAATGTTGAAATGGGAAATCAGTGTCTGTGTATCAGTGTCTCAGAATTTGTGCTGAATCCTTTGGAGGAAGGTGAAGGGCAAAACGGGAACCACC
Source organism: Heloderma suspectum (assembly GCF_057233095.1). NCBI lineage: Eukaryota > Metazoa > Chordata > Lepidosauria > Squamata > Helodermatidae > Heloderma > Heloderma suspectum. The sequence continues at coordinate 69,811,096 of NC_139460.1, read as the reverse complement.
ACTACCATCTCTGCCATTTCAGGAGTTCTGTTGGGGTGCTCTAAGTTGTGCCACCTCTTCTGCCAGTGCAATATTACATCTTCATCTGAGAGTAAGACAACCTGTGAGTGAGCGTGGAATTTTGGCTAAGTCCCAGTCCCTCCTCCTCACCATGGCAACCTGGTTGTCATCTGCCTTTTGCTCTGGCCCAGACAACAGTGGAGGCAAGGAGGAGGAGCAGTAGATGCCACTGCCTACCTGTTCACTGGCTTTCTGCCTACCAAGGAAGCAGTAGCAATGATGAGAAAGAGGGTGAGGAGCAACTGCAGCTGAGAATGTAGACTCACTGAATGAGGCGGTGGGAGAGGCATTGATGGGGTCTTACCCAAGGGCCCTCAAAAACCAGGAGCTGGCACTGCTTCCCCAACATCCCTTCCAATTTTAGCTTTTGCGCTGGTAGTATTATGCCAGTGTCATGATTATGATGGTGCTTCCGACTCAGAATTAGGTATCTTCAGGTTCCACTAGCACAAGGGAGTTTACTTGGTATCTCATTCCCATTCAGCCAACATAAGTCAAGGATGAGATATCACTGTGATTTTTTTTTTTTTAAATAGGCTGAATGGATTTCCTACCTACACAATAAAAGACCACCACCAATGAATACTTAACACTGTGGTGAGTCAATCATATGGCATGCTATTTCTAAAATTTTAATTACTAAAACTTCAAATAGAAAGTCCTGTTTGTAAAACTTCATCTCTTGAAAAAGGCTCAGAGGTGCTCTAAAATGAGCTATGTAGCTACTGATAAGATTCACATCATGTCTTTCCATTAATAGTAATTAATTTTACACCTCATTCATAGTCCATTATGCTCAGAGAGCTGAAGGAACCATCTCAACTTGTGTCCCAGCATTTTTCATCATTATTTCCCTTGACCAAGTTAATTCCTCTCCTTTGAAATGGGGCATCATATATTGAAAATAAATTAACTTAGGGGCAGCAGACCTAGCAAAGAGAAGCGGGGGGGGGGGGGAGCCAAGAATTGCACAAGAAAATGGTAAAGCTGCCATTGGTTTCTTACACACCAGGCATTCTGTGTACATATAATATGTGTGTGTGTGTGTGTGTGTGTGTGTGTATATATATATATATATATATGTAAGCTAATTTAGTATGCAAGTATAATTATATTGTGGTTACATGCCTGCAGGTTTTATTAACACAATGTACTTCTAGTAGTGAAAGAAAGAAAAAAGCAATTTCATTAGGATGGAGCACCTACATGACAAATAAACCTTTAAAAGTGTACGAGCGCACCCCCCCCCTTTGCCTGCAGTCAGTTGCCTGCAGAATGGTGCCCCATAAAAATTAGGATCTAGTCTTCTACCAGGTCACAGTGTACTGCCATGCCTTTGCTCTGCAAATATGGACAACGGCATTTAGGGAAATGCTGTAGCACAGTGGTCAATCACGTGCTCTGCATGCAACAAGTCCAGGTTCAATTTCTGGCATCTCCAGGTAGGGCTGGGAAAGACTGCTGCCTGCAACCCTGGAGAAAGCCACTGCTAATCAGTGTAGACAATACTAAGTTCGGTGGGACGATGCTCTGGCTTGGTATAAGGCAGCTCCGGATGTCCCTACACCATTACATGGCTGTGGGTCGTCCCTGACCTCACTTTGCCTTAGTCAGAATCTGGCTCATCTCCAGGGCCCAAGTGTAATGCTTAGCTTCTCCTGCTGCCATCCCTTTGTCTCTTCTTGGACCATTAAGTGTTGCCAATATTCCCACCATCTTCCTAGCACCATCACTTTAGATGATAGTGCTACACACTGGTGTTAAATGTCAATGATGTAGGAAAGACAGTGGTTTGGGGAACTGCCCAGTGCTGGCCCCTGAGACCTACCCAGGCACACACAAGCTAATTAGCTTGCGAAGAGCTAACCTATAATAATGCTGCTAAGTGGTCTCTCATGTGATAGCAAGCTTAGCTTGAAGACAAATGAAATGGGATTAACATCTAAGTGAAGGTTCAAATCATGTGGTACAGCTAAATTGGAAGACTAGAAAAAGAATTTGGTCCTAAAATGAGGAATCTTTCACTAGGGTAATAGTTCACTGTTGAATTGAACCAGGCTTTGCTGAACCTGGTGCCCTCCAGATGTGTTGAACTACAATTCCCATCATCTCCAGCCAGTATGGGCAATATGCTGGCTGGAGATGATGGGAGCTGAAATCCAACACATTTGGAGGGCATCAGGTTGAAGAAGGTTGCTTTGGAGGAGTCTATGACAATTTCATGTTCTACAGCACCAAAGCTGATCGTTGTTGTTCAGTCATTAAGTCGTGTCCAACTCTTCGTGACCCCATGGATCATAGCATGCCAGGCCTTCCTGTCCTCCGCTCTCTCCCTGAGTGTGCTCAAGTTCATATTCATTGCATCGGTGATGCTATCTAGCCGTCGCATCCTCTGCCGTCCCCTTCTCCTTTTGCCTTCAATCTTTCCCAGGCAGCATCAGGGTCTTTTCCAGTGACTTTTCTCTTCACATTAGGTGGCCAAAATATTTGAGCCTCAGCTTCAGTATCTGTCCTTCTAATGAGCGGTCAGGGTTGATTTCCTTTAGGATTGCCTGATTTGACCTCCTTGCAGTCCAGGGGACGTGTAAGAGTCTGTCGAGGGCTCCTTGGAGGTCTCTCTCAGTCTAAACCAGTAGCCAAGTCCAGACACAGACAAAGGAATTCCTTTCAAAGCTTTATTCTTCTTTTACAACTTAACAACTATACCGATTGCAACTAGATCTGAGCAGCACAGTACTTATGCCCTAAGTTGGAACAGTTGGTCCCCGTTTGAAAGGGAATTACTGGCAGACCCCTGAACTTAAGGACTAGGGAGAGTCCCTCCCCTTTTCCCTTGGAGCCTCTGGGCGCAGCCGTTGTTTGCGCGCCAACCTGGCACTTCGCCTCCTTTCCGCGCCCTCCATCTGGCGCCGCTCCCTGCGTCTGCGTCACGCATCCACTAAGTCTGCTATCTGTGCTTGGTCACTCCCTGGACTGCTAACTAAACTAGGAATGCTGGTGGGAGGAATCTCCGTCAGCTGTTGGTCCTGGGAAAGAGGAGCGCACTCCTCTCCCAGGAGCGACTGCTCTTCCTCAGAATCAGAACTACTCTGGGATTCTATGGGCTCAGTGTCCACCCTGACAGAGTCTTCTCCAGCACCACAGTTCGAAAGCATCAATTCTTCAGCGCTCAGCCTTCCTTATAGTCCAGCTCTCACAGCCATACGTTACTACTGGGAAAACCATAGCTTTGATTATACGAACCTTTGTCAGCAAGGTGATGTCTCTACCAAAGCTGATATAAGCCAGTAATTTAGAGATTGCTACTTTATGTCAGAACTCAAGATGACTAAAGTATTTATCTCATAGAATGAGGTGTTTAGGTCCTTTGTCCTGGCACTCACCTTTCTTAATTCATGTTGGCAATAACTTTCCCTCTCTTCCTTCGATGCTTTCAATTTTTGAAGGTGGGTAGGATTTAAAACAAAAACAAAAAAACAGTAATATAAAATGCCCATATGTTCTATGCTGCATTATGTATATACTCAATTTATTGCATTATTTATAGCAACATGTAGTGGTATTGCATTTAACACTTCATTATTCCTATTACATAATTTTAATGCTTGGTTTATGAAGTGCTGAAATTACAAAGGGAATGATGCCCTATATCCGTAAAGTCCATACAGCTAATTCAGTGTGTGTGGTTATTTAGTGGTGGGTAGTGGAAAAACACGGTATATATGCTCAAAGACACTGTCATCTTATTATTGTTCCACATGTTACAGGGCCAGCTCTGGGGGAAAAACACACTGTTTTTTAGTCATAGATAGTATGTCAATAAATTGCTTTTTCAGATGCAGACCATGGTTTACCTTCATTACTTCTAAAGAGGAGGTCTATATAGAAAACCTCAGGCAGTGGGTCAACAATAGAACAAAATAAATTATTTGATGTGAGCTATGGAAGCAGTAATATATAACTTTATTATTGAACAAAGAAATAATTAGAAGAGTATTAATGATAATGGTTTTTCTCAGCACTGTATAGTTAACTACTTCTAAATTCTAATGATCACTACAGAAGAGTAAATAATTAAATGATGATTATCATGCACTCTCTATTTAATAGCCTTATAATAGCAGTAAACTAAACATGATGAAGAGTTGCCACATAACTTTTCAGCCCATTGCTAAAGCTGAGGCTATGAAACAGAAGTCCATATTAGCGGGTTCAGGCAGCTGGGAAAACAGTTTGAAATTCCCTTTGGGACACTTAAAATAACACTGCTGAGTGCAGGGAAAAGAGCAATGCTATTAAACAGATACTTCGCTTTCTCTTTTCAGTGAAAGAACTAGCATGTTTGCTTAGTACACAGGATCAATTTGTTTATGGATGAGATAAGGGAAGCTGTGTAGTATGTGGGTAATGCAATTAGCTGTTAAGTTGACAAATACTTTTGAAATGAAATGAGAATCAAATTCAGGGATAGCATGCAATTCTATAAAATGTGCAGTTCTATAAAATGTGCAAATGTTTATTTGATTGAAATATGCAAGTGAGCTGAAGTGGCAACTCAGGTGGGTAGGTACACTGTATCTTTTCAATGTAGGGAGCAAGTCACACCATTTCACATCTTGCAATCCTTTCTTCACATTGCACAGTCAAGTTTCCCTTATATAGGGGAAGAGTGTAACAGCACAATCCTATGCATGTTCCATGGAAGTATATCCTAATTCCTTCCCAGGTAAACATGTATAGGATTGGAGAGGAAATGTTACTTTTTTTAGAGGATTGGTCAGGTTGTGTGGAGAATTTTCACACCTGCAAGGAATATCTCCAGGAACATCCATGACTAGTGAAGAAAATTGTCCATGTGATTGGGAGGAGCTATATGGCAAGTTTCGCTAGGCATTATTGTAGCAGCCATATCGGGGGTCAGACTAAGTAGCCTCATGCAGTCTCATGCTTCATGTTCTTGCTGAGCTCTTTCTCCCTTGAATATATTGTTGTAAGCTGACGAGACACAGGAATTCCTTATCTTGTCAAAGGTCATACAATTGTATATCTTGTTCTCTGCTGTTCTCTTCTGTTCTCTCCTTATCATGGCTACCCTATAACCCAGTTCTTGTATTATAAACAATGGTGCTAAGAGAAGAAATGTTGAGGACTGCAACCCCATGCGGGAGGGGGAGGAGGAGCCGTTTCATATGTGTCACAATGTCTATAAAACCAATGTGCTGATGTATTTCGGGGCTTCTGGCTCTTTGGAAATGATTCCAGCCTTAAGCCCGCGCGTTAAATAAAGAATCTCTTTTTCCTTCACTCCGTGGTCTCTCTGACTCTGGGTTCTGCAACATTATGATAGAAGAAATCTAAACTAATGCATCTTGGTGAGTTCAGATGGAACAGCTGTTGAAGACTTTCTACCATAGCAATAATTGGATTCTTTGCTTGGAAACTGGGTGGATAATTAATATGGTATGACAGTTGCTGTATCTGTTGCAATCTTACAATGAAAGGAAAAGTTAGCATGTAGATTTGAGCTAACAGAGTTGCCATGGGGACTGACGTGACTTTCAGCTCTGTGCAGTGGAGGCTGCTGGTTCCGATGTCAGTGGGGTGGTGAATCCGTTCTGGGTTTCAGTCAGAACAAGTCAGACCTCTAAAGGAGCGCTCCAAGAAGCTCCTTTAGAGTTCTGACTGAAACCTGGGGCGGATCTATCGTCCCACTGACATCAGAGCCACCAGGCTTCACTGGTTGTGTCCCTATGAAACATCCGCTTGTCCTCTTCTGCCAATGACAGTAGAAGCTTCCCTCCCAAATAACTGCTGGGGGAGGCAATGTTTGTTTGGGTCATCAAGGCAGGAGATAAAGGGCTAAACTGTCCCCCTTTGTCCTGTACAGCAGGGCTGGGCAAGTTGTGGTCCTCCAGATTTTTTGACCTATGCCAGCTAGGGCTGGTGGGAGTTGTGGCCAAAACATTTGGAGGGCCACAAGTTGCCCACCCCTGCCCTACAATGCTGTTGTTGCTCCAGCTCTCCCACTGCTTCCATTTGCATAACAAAAAATTGCATTGATGTGGGTGGAAGCCAAAATGTTTAGCTCAAAATATATATTTAAATTACTCTGTTGTTAGTCTATCTCTATCGCTATCTCTATCTATCTATCTATCTATCTATCTATCTATCTATCTATCTATACACACACACACACACACACACATACATACATATTGATATATATATGATAGGATGAGTGCTCAGTCACTTGAATATTGACTCAGTGATGTGTGTGTATCACATTTTTAAAAGTAAAAAAATAAATTCATGGGGAGGGGGAGTACGTGACCTAGTGACATCATGGGATCAGCAAATCAGCACTCTTTATGGCTCATAATAGTGTTTTCTCTCGGCTATTGATTTTATGCTGCTCTTGAATAGATTCTGCCCTCCCTGCCCACAAGCAGGAGGTGTAGAATAAGAGTTCCTTGAAGGAAAAATGGCTAAGTGGTCCTTCACCCCACTCTTCATTTTGTAAAAGGAAAAAGAAAATTTAGACATAAGCTACATGTGACTGAGAATCATGTGTAGTTTGGCCCGTAGTCTCTTTGCTTCACTAGCTGTAATGAATTAGTATAGAATAATAAATGAATGAATGTGTTTATGCTATTGAATATAAAAGGCAGCATCTATTCTGGAAAAATGGAAATCTCATATTTTTAAATTTCACTGGCAGTCCAACCTACAACTCAGCTAGGCCTGAATTTGGATTTATGGGTATCCAATATTGTCATTCCATTAGTGCATACTAGGTTCTGAACTATGCAGAAGAGAAGAATCCAGCTAAAGTTATGTTTGTGTAAGTGCAGTTGCACATTCTGCTTGTGCAGCTGGTTGTGCAAGTGCAATGGGCAACCAGTTACGCAACGGAAAGATTCAGCAGAGCAATACTAGTGCTATTTGAGTTTGCAGAACAACGCCATTGGATTCTGCCCATAGTAATTCAACTCCTGTTGGCCGAAATTCAAGGATTTCAGCTTTAACGGATTTGATGGTTAAGTTTGGCAGCCATTTAACATAGTTCAAAGAGCTCCATATTTAGGTTTCCTGCAGAGCTCCAGTGAACCAAAAGATTGACAGATGAATCTACCCCCACTTTTTGTCTTTATTGTTTTATTACCTGCCACACTAGTCATTGGCACCTGAAGATTAAAAAAAAAAAAAAGTTTGCTGTGAGTTTTAGAAAACCATAATTTAATGTCAAGATGTTAACCTTTTTCCTGTATTCCTATTCCCTCCTTTTAGTTTTCTGTGTGTGGAGTCTTTTGCCGTTCCTGCTAAAACCCTTATGTTTTGACTGCAGTTACCCAGAATAAAATTGACATTTCCTATAAAGATTACATTCATTTTACCTTTTTTGAAAAGCTTCTTGAACTTTAGAAATGCCCTCAGCTTTCTGCACTAGATGATTGGTTTTGCTATTTCTATAACTTTCATTTCTGATTTTCAAGGCTACAATTAAAACTGAGGAACAAATGGGAAATGGTTATGTGATGTATAGCCACTATGCTACGATTGTGCAAAAATTTGTTATTTTCATTTAGGGGGTGAAATTGGGAAAAGCAGTACCTTTACCTTTATTGATGGAATAGAACTTTTCTTCCTTAACTCTTTCTAAGATCTACTGGGGTGGGAAAAACCCTACCAAGGCCAACTAGAAGACTGATACCTCAAATGAGAAATTCAGATTTAATACTCTATCCCATTTTCCCCTTGGCACGATGAAAATTAATTGCTGGAGGCCAACAATACTCTCATTTATTTTACCAAAATCGTGGAATCGTGGCATTCATGTAAAAGTAACTGAAATAAGTTTCAAGGCCAGAGGGCTTGCTGTGTTAGTCTGTTGGAGCAAAAACAACAAAGAGTCTTGTGGCATCACAAAGACGAACACATTTCTTATGGTGTGCACTTTGGTGGACTACAGTGCATCTGATGAAGTGGACTGTATTCCACAAAAGCTTATGCCATAAAAATGTGTTCATCTTCAGAGTCCCACAATGCTCTTTGTTAATTTTCAAGGCGTTACTTTAAGGCTTCAGTTCTGAAGGAATATATAGTCTTTCGCCTGCACCTTCTCATACTAGTTGCATTTCTGTTGCATGTCATTGGTCTTTTCCACAGACACCGGAAAAAGAAATAGGGAAGAGAGAATCAAGTGTTGTGAATGTGATCCTGTTTCTTTTTCCTTGAGGGAAATGTGTTTATGGTCTCTTTATCCACCATGGAAAAGCCTATGGGGAGAAGAATGTTTCTGGGGAGAGGGGAAGCTAACCAGAGTTAGATTTTGCATTGTAAAGCTATGAGCTTTACGAACTCTCCCACAAGATATCTCACAAAGACACAGAATAGCACGAGACACAGGGATGGATCCAGGGCCTTTGTAATGGTTGTACCACTTCTATGGAATTCCCTCCCACAGGAAATATATGTGGCTCCAACTTTGAAAAGTTTTAAGAGAAATCTTAAACCATGTTTATTTTAGTTTGCTTGTTATAAATTGCTGTGATAGATTATTTAATATACATACATACATACATACAAACAAATTGGGGGTGACATAAAACATGAAGACAAATGAAATGGGAAATTGTTTGTAAAGAATCTGTCAAGGCAGATGAGTAGCGTGACTAGAGCTGTGCCATCTACTGGAGAGAGGGAGACTAACGATGGGGTGTTGCATGGTAATTTGCAGCCTTGTTTGTCTCTGGCAGCTCCTCAGGAGGACATTGCCTTGTGAGACTTATAGCAGTGGCGCCCATTGCCACTTCTGGGCAACCAGTAAGATGAGTACTTGGATGTTTGCCAAGAGAAGGATGAGGCCTGATGGAACAATAAAAGCAGCACTGCAGGTTGGCAGAGTTACCTACATTCCACCTCTGGATTTAATTGTGGCTGCCAAGCCTCATATTTGTTGGTTTATAGGAAGCACGGTCCCCAGCCGGGGAAACACAATTCATTCCTACATTGGATAAGCCTATTACAGCAGCTGTGTTTGCGCTATTCAACAGCAGTGTAATTGCTTTTATTTTATTTTTTCTATTGTCCCCATGTACACACACTTCCAGTATTCTTGGCCCTCATTAGGTGGGGTTGATTTTTGTAAAGAGTATGTATAGTTCTTGAATGCCCAACACTACTCTCAGTAGTTCTTCTGACAGTTCAGAGATATCCATGATGTCCCCTAAAAGGCGTTGTTGGATGTGTCCTAAGGTTATCTTAAGAGAAAGGGTTATACCCACTTCCTTGACATTGGTCTTCATAGCAAGCATGTTATGCCATGTTCCTTTAATAAAGTTGTGGCCTGTTTGAGTCTGAGATAATGGTGCCTTCTTCTTTTCTTTCTCCATTGGAGCTAACACTGAGAAAATGGAAGAGGGGACAGGCTCACTATCAGAGGAAAGCTCAAAGCTGATTCACAATGAAAAGCTGTCTTTCCAATGCAAGAAGAAAGATCAATGTGAAGACTGACCTGCAAATGATAATACTACAGCTATTACTTAGGTTTGTTAGCTGTCTTAGAAGTATCCCTGAAGGCTTAAGATGATAAGAGGAATAAGTTCCTTTGTTGTCCACTCCTAGATTTGTTCAGCTACTGGGATCCCTTTCATCATAGTTAGGTAATCCCAGCCTCACAGTTCCACAGCACTCTGTTCTACCTAGATAATGCTCCCAGCAGTATTATTGCTGGGAGTTCAGCACTGTCCAAACTCTGACATTGGTGTGCTTTCTCCACATGTACCAGATTTAGGGATGTGCAAATCAGCAATACTTGACTCACCAAAGTTCTCCGAACTCCATCTCGAAGCTTGTTCCAACTCAAGTCTATATCAGATTCTGAGTTTGTTTATTTTCTTTTTTCATGAACATTTGTCTGTATTTTCATGGGTCTTTTCCCATATGTATGTATCAGTTGTGCACATCTTTGAAATGTACGCATTCTTCTCCCACTGATCAAAGTGTATTTGTGAGCATTTTTTTCAAAAGTACGCATTTTTTCATGCACACTTTAAAAATGTACACGTGCTGTCAAACACATTTGGGGGAGGGGGTCTGCAAACCACATTGCAGGCTTGGAAATGTACATACTTTGACTGCAGATTGCATCCGAGTTCATGTTCGGTCCAGAAGGTGCGAATTGGTTAAATCTTGATAAAAAACGAACTGAAACAAATTTCTAATTCACCCCTAACTAGATTACAGTCTTTTCCCACACTGCTCTGGTAGGTGCTCCTAGCCATCTCCTGCAAGTCAAGCTGCTTTAGCCTCCAAGGCTAGAGGGATTTGCTGCTGGTCCTTGAGTGCCTATCTCTCAACAGAGTGCCCTTCTGCTCTCATTCTTGCAGCAACACTCTGTCCCCTGCACCAGTGGCAGGTTGTACAGCCCCTATGCTCATACTTGTCAGAAGCACTTCAGCTGGCCTTTCCCCACTAGCTGCTTTGCTTTTTCACTCAATCTCTTCCTCTTCTTTAGCAGAGTATAGGTTAGAAAAGCATGAGCATCAGAGGACCTCTTAAGAGACTAATGCCCCACAGTTACTACTACACATGCGTTAAGGACCAGCCATATTCTAGGCACTGCATGTAACAAGTAGCATGATCACTGCCCAGCTGGCTACAACCTTATCATAACTCTCTGATCCTGTGTCCTGTTGGGCCCTCAGGTATCTGCTTGGATTAGCCTTGGGTAGCAACATTGTAGAAATGTCCAACTTGTTTAATGAAACAGTCAAACCTTTAAAAAAAGACGTCTGGCATACTGCAAAATAAATTGCCCTTAATTATTAGTTGTCCAGAACACCAGTAAATCCATTGTACAGAATTTTAAATATTTGACCCATAGATATATTTATCTTCATGAATACTGCCTGGACAGAGAAGTTATTAGGCAAGAAGAATGCATTGTCAATAACATAACAATAAAACTGGAAAACTGCAAGGTATCATCTGTTAAGATTTTTCATCTCCTGAGGCCATGTTAGGAATAAGATTAGCGCATGCACTCAGACAAATTGCATTATACCAAACGGACTGAGATAATAAGTTATAAAACGTATGGCTTAAAAAGTATTAATCTAATAATTTATCTTTAGCACCACAAACTGCATGCATATAGGCCTGTAGAAGTGATTTTGTTTTTAACCTGCAGTATAAGATATGTATTCAACTGTTTTTATGCCTATAGATTCTTCCCCTGTGAATGGAGAGCAGTTTACATCTGTTAACTTGATATGACATTCGTAGGAATCGTTCATATTACTCAAAGCAAAAAGCTGAGAATATGTTGTTTACTTCCAGCAAAAGGGGCAGAGTGATATTACAGACAGGACTGATAGTTGTCAGTATACCAAATACACTGCCAGGAGGTAGGGTGGACACCAGTCATAAGACAATATGCATCCTTTAATGAGTAAAGCATTTCTAGCCTTAGTATCGCAGCTACTGATGTGAAGAAAACCCTTCTACTGGTTCCCTCTGAATAAGTGATGACATATATAAAATGTAAAATATTGCTTTCCGTGAAGGTGTCTTATACAGTTGGTAGCTCATGTACTTGAGGAATATAGTTTTAGTAAACAACACCGTAAGAGCAACAGCTGGCTGATGTTTCTAAACTAGAAAAGTGCATGTTTCTCCTCTATAAGGAAAGGTTACAAAGTTTGGGGCTCTTTAGCTTAGAAGAAAAGGCAAGTAAAGGGGGCATGATGTGGAAAAAGTGAAGTGGAAAGAAAGTTGCACTTCATAATACTAGAACTCGGGGTCATCCACAAAGCTGAATGGTGAGAGATTTAGGACAGATAAAAGGAAGTACTTCTTCACATAGCACATACTTGAACTGTGGAATTTACTAACCCATATTTTATTGCCCCTTTCACATTAGCATTTCACACACTCATTTTGTCCAATAAGCCCTGCCCTACTTGTTTAATATGAATGAAATTTCATTCATTCATTCATTCATTCATTAGTACATTTATTTCATTTCTATACCACCCAAACCCCCAAACTCTTTGGCGGTTCACAAGAATTACTATCCAAAATACAGCATAATAAAAACATGACATAAAACCTTTAACATACAAAATTTTAAAACAATTTAGAACAGCTAAAGCAGTTACAATAAAGCAACTGACAATCAAACCCCCCTCATATGTCGTCAAATGCCTGGGAGTAGAGGAAAGTCTTAACCTGGCACTGAAAAGATGACAGTGTTGGCTCCAGGTGGGCCTCAGTGGGGAGAGCATTTAACAGTCAAGGGGCTACCACCAAGAAGTTCCTCTCCCTTGTTGCCATCCTCTGAACCTCCCTCAGAGGAGGAACTTGGAGGAGGGCCTCAGATGAAGATCGTAGTGTATGGGTAGATTCATACCAGAAGAGGTGCTCCATCAGGTATTGCGGTCCTGAAGGATGCAAGGCATTATAGGCTGAAACAAGCAACGTGAATTGGACTCAGAAACATGCAGACAGCAGTGCAAGTGGGCCAGAATTGGTGTTATATGCTCAGTTATATGCTGATCCAAGCAATCAATGGGGCTGCTGCATTTTGTGCAAGCTCCAGCTTGCAAACAGTCCTCAAGGGCAGCACCATGTAGCGTGCATTGTAGTAATCCAACTTGGAGGTTACCAGAGTATAGACTACTGAAGCCAGGTTAGGGGCATAGCTGGGCCACCAGCTGAAGGCACTCCATGCAACTCAAGTGACAAAGATGGCTCCAGGAGAAGCCCCAAGCTAAGAACCTGTTCCTTCAGGAGGAGCTCAACCCCATACAGAACAGGTTGAGCACCCTCCATCTGGTCAGAAGAACCACCCACTAACAGCATCTCAGTCTTGTCTGGATTGAGCTTCAATTTATTAGCACTCATTCTGTCCATTGTTGCACCTGGCACCAATCAAACATGTTCACAGCCTCACCCGATGAAGAAGAAAAGAAGTAGAGCTGGGTGTCATCAGCAGATGGCCACACACTCCAAAATGGAAGACCCCACTCCATGGTTGCATGTACATGTTAAATAGTATGGAAGAAAAAACCAACCACTGCAGAACTCCATGCTGGAGAATCTACAGGGCTGAGCCATATCCCCCAAACACTGACATCTGGAGCCAACCATCCAAGTAGGAGCAAAACCATTGCAATGCAGCACCCTCCACCCCAGGTTCAGATGGCTGTCCCAGAAGGGAACCATGCTTGGTGGTATTGAAAGCCACCAAAAGATCAAGGACAACAGCCCAGCTATTGCTGGGCTGTTTTGTCTCTTCTTGTCTCCGCTAGTAAGGCAATACATGTGACATGACACTATTGAGTAGTGAGTTTCTGCATCCCTGGCCCAGGGATTCATTGGCTGTCACTTGTGATGGTGGTGGTGAAAATCATAATAAGATGACATCTTGGCTTCAGCAGCAGGAGAGGTGAGATAGCATGGCCCACTCCATCGGCTGGGTGTAACTCATTTGGCACATCCTTTTCTGGAATTCTATTCGCAGCCACGGATCTCTCAGAGGGAGAGATGGGACAGGAGGGCCAACTTCCAACTTCCATATGCCTAAATCTGGATCCAATCCAATCTTTTTGAACAGCCCCTAGATAATATTAAGCACTCTATAAATAGATCATCATGCCTTTTTCCTTCTTACAGGGGCAGTGGGGATGGGGTCAGAAGTAGTAAATGCTAGGTTCTGCTTTCACTCTCAACCATGAATCAGCCATAACATATAGGGCTGGATATTGACTAAGGTAGCGGAACTTAGATCTCATTGAAATCAGTGGGAAAAGTTAGTCGTGGCTTAACTGAATTCCCACAGGGCACTATCCAATGGGGTGCCTCCACTGGTTCCATTGTGCTTGCAGAACCCACAGTTTGCACAATGGGGCTTTTGCACTTTAAAAATAACCCCAGAAAGGAGTGAAAAGGCTCCTTTCCATATCCCTTCTGCAACTTACGTTGACCTGCCCTGTTCCAGAAATGAGAGTTTCTGCTTGTTTAGAACTGCAAAAGCCCCACTGCGCAAGCAGTGGGTCTCTCAAATACACAGGTACAGTATGATACTACCCAGTGATTTCAACTAAGTGCAAGTAACTTAATCTGAGTCCAGTTCATAGTTCCCACCTTAGAATTCTTCATAAGATTTTTAGCAATGGCTAAAGGCAATTTCAGTGTATTAACTAGTAATATATCTTGCCTGGAAACTCAATTTATGAATTTTGTGTGTAAATCTGAATGGTTTTTTTACCAAGTGCAGGTAAATTGGACAAGCACAAAATGAGCTTCATAACACTTTCTATTAATTTTTAAACCTTTACACCACTATATGAAGAAAGAAAAACATTTTACAATAACATGGTGCAAGCTAATCCATGAAATTTAATGAGAGTTTTACGATACTTAGATAAATCCATAATGGTGAGAAAACTCTAATTCTAAAATCTATGGCCATTAAGTTATTTATGTTGCAGATATTCTCTGTTCTTTTGAAAACTTTAAATACGTAATCTAAGGGGTTTTTTTCTTCCAGAAAATGGTTGAGATGACTGTTGATAACGAAATTAAAATGAGTTTGTAGAAGCCACTATATAGTAGTATTAAATGCAATTCTGTTATTGAAATTGCCTTAGCATTGTAAGCCGTTAAAGAACACTTTTCTCAAATGATCAGCATCTATTACTAGAGCTGCACATTTACAAATTACAAAAAACTTTCTTCCCCGATGCCAAGCAAGCTATTCAGTTGTATACATTTTATCTCTGGAAGTCTTAGCTATGACCTTGAAGTTCCTGAGGCAAACAAGTCCCCCAAATACTCAAGTCCTCTAAATACTGTTTGAGGACCCAAGAGAAAGTGGACTATCAATCTGTCAGAGCAGGAAACAATTATAGATATAAATATCTCTCAGTGGGTATGTGTGTCAATGGCAATATATGGAAAACAGAAGGGACATTTTTGTTAACTTAAATGATGCCACCTTCTGGCTGCATTCACACATAACATTAAGCCATAGTTTATGATAACCATGGTTTATTGCTTTAGAACTGAATTGTCTTCCAGGTTAGCAAACCGTAAGTTCTTCCCCTATTTCTGGTTTGTTTCTCTCCTGCCCATTTTGCAAGCCTTCAGAACACATTCATTTTCAGGCTGTTCTTGCTGGGCACTTCATTTCAGGGTGGACAGCAATGCAAACAAGTCAAGGATAAGCCAAAGTTCTGGGTACAGATATCATGACAAGCCATGGATTAAACAAGCCAGACTTGTTTAAGCCAACAACCCATAGCTCCTCTTTGTGTTTTATAGCTGGTTAACAAATGGTGGTTTGTTGGTGGGGATGAGTTCAGGCACAATGACAAGCTAGGTTTCAACAAACCACACCATGACTTAGGCCTGGTTCATATGTAATGACAACCCAGAGTATGGGTTGACATTGAATCGTGGTTTGTTGTTGAATTGTGGTTTGTTGTTGAATCGTAGTTTGTCATATGGGCAAATCCTGCAATATGGTTTAACTATGGGTTGTGAACCACAATCAACCCAGGAAAAGAACCCATGGTTTGTTTTTGGGTTGTTCATAGTTCACAGCCCATAGTTAAACCATAGTACAGGATTCACACATAACAACAACCCATGATCCAACAACCCACGATTCATTGGCAACCCATACTCAACACGTACTCTGGGTTGTCACTACATGCGAACCAAGTCTTAGTGTTTGTGTGAACCAGGTCTCTGAGTCGCCTGCAGAATACAGCCCAATATCATGTCTGTATGGCAGTGTACACGCTGAGCTGTTGTTTATACAACGTCCTCAACCACTTCAGTGTCAGGAGCAGAGCTGTACTAACAAAGATACGCACATGTGGAACTCTGCTTCCCATTCAAGCTAATTAGGGAAAATAAAGATTGTGAGCAGGAGAGTCTGTCTCAAAAACTTGGTACTTTTGTCATCCAGGAGCGTCCAACTCTCTCTCTCTCTCTCTCTCTCTCTCTCACACACACACACACACACACACACACACACGATGCTTGGCATAGCATATGGAAAGTGCAAAAAGTTATGTAATTGATTTTAGGGGCTCTAGTATACATGCTTGTAGAAAGGAAGAGCTGCACACTGTTCTGCAGATTATATTTTTCCTGCATTGTTTTCCAGTCTTGAATAATGTTTGAGAACAAGGTGATTTTTCTTTTTCTCTCCCCCTGCCCCTATTAAATGCAAACTGAACGCATCTATACATTGTGTATGTTTTCCTTAAAAGCATTCAATAACTGTTTCCTTTAATAAATACTGTCTGTTCTTTGAAGAAGGAAAATATTAATTTGGTCTCCTGCATTCCAGTGCATTTTTCTGTTGCTACTGTTTCCTAAGATAACGCTAGTAGAATGGAAAGGGGCTTGAGGTGATAACATCTTTCTTTTGTTTTCTCTTTACTATTTTTGAGATGAAAACTAGCAATATTAAAAGAATAATTTTGTACTTGTTTTCCCCATTTTACTCACATCTGTTATGACCAAGAGCCTACTTACAGGATCAGTTATTCTGGGATAATAATCTCTGAACTCACATCAAGTTCTTATTTGTTTATATGTTTAAGGGGTCAAAGGACTAAGTGAACTGAAAGACAGTCAACAAGTCTTGGCAAGACTGAGAACTCTTAATTCACATCTTTTTCATCTCATAAAAAGTAACTACATAAACAACATCAGTGTTGCTATTTGTGGTGGGTGGATTTCACAGTTTCATAGAGCACCAATGTGACCTGTGAATGATCCAAGAAAATCAGAACCTGAGGTTAAAGACAAGGGCAACATTTTGCATGTGATGGCACTAGTTTGAAAATGCCGTACTTCCCTGAAAACAGACATTGTTTTGTTCCCAGAGAATCCTCTGAAAAACAACAATTCTGCAAGTTTCCAGCATGTCAGGGGGAAAGATGGTGGTGGTGGTAAAGCTCTATTAACTAGAGCCCATGACATGACAGTCACACCTTCCTTCCAATCTCCAGAACAGCTCTGCAACATGACGGACGGACGGACGGACAGACACACAATCTATTTCTGTAATACAAAGGACAAACAAGGCTACTTTATTTCTTTAAAAAGTCATATACTGCCCTTCAGCTTCCAGTGTGGTTCATAAAAAACAAGATTAAAAAACAAAAATTAAAATAAAATATGAATTACAACATATTAAAAATACACTTAAAGGCCAGGAGAACAGAAACATCTTTGGTGCAAAAGGATAACAATATTGGTGCTAGATGGGACTTTCTGGGGAGGAATTCCACAAATTGGGCACCATTACTGAGAAGGCTGTTACTCTGGTTGCTACCTGTCTTACCTTAGGTCAGGGATGTAGAACAAAAATTGGTTGGGGGAATGGAGGACCCTCCCACCCAGCCCTCCACAGGCAATATGACATCAGGTGAGCTTGGCCATGCCCACCTGATATACTTTGCTCCCTGGATGAACTGCCAGCTTAGCCAAAGGAGTGTCTCCTCCAAGAGGAGAAGGAGGTGGGCTGGGCAAAGCAGAGCTGGCTGAGTCCCCTTCGCTGCTCTGTCAGAAGGGGCCTTGGACGTCTTGGCTTCATTGACCAGGAAAGCCCATGTGGAGCAAAGCAGCTGCACAGGGGAATCCCCACAGTTATCTCCAATCTCTGATTGGAAATAAAGATGGGCATTCCTCTCCCCAGCTCCCAAACTCTTGGCAAGGGCAAGGCTTATGGAGGGAGTGGGGCTTTCAGCACCAAGGGGACAGGGCTCACAGAGGTGGCCCAAGCCTCCACAGGCCAGATGTGGCACCTCTGTGGGTCTGGAGGAGCTAGCACCTTCCCCATGCCTTACCTCAGGAAGTACTAGCACCTGAAGGAAAGCCACTGAAGATTTCCTCAGTACATGGGCAGGCTGCTAGGGGACCTAAGCCACACAGGGCTTTCGTGGTAAGCACCAGCAGTTTGAATTGGGTTCAGAAAGAGACACGAAGCCAGTGAAGTTCTTTCCATACTGGTGAGATATGTTCTCTGCTCTCAATCAACTGCATAGTGGCTTATTTGAGCCGCAATTTCCTAACAGTCTTCAAAGGCAGCCCCATCTGCAGTTCATTACAGTTGTTACCAAAGCATAGATAACCATAGCCAGGCTATCTCTGACCAGGAGAGGCTGTAGCCTAAGCTGATGAAAGGCACTTCTTGCCACACATGTTACCTGGGCTCCAGTGACAAAACTAGATCTAGGAGTGCTCCCAGACTGTGAACTTGATTCTTTAGTAGGAGTGTATCCCCAGCCAGAAAAGGCTGAACACCATCTCATTAAACTAGGGGTGGGCAACCTGTGGCCCTCCAGATGTTTTGGTCTACAGCTCCCATCAGCCCTAGCCAGCAAGGCCAATGGTGAATGATGAGGGGAGTTGGAGGGCCACATGTTGCCCACCCGTGCTCTAAACAGACGAACCACCTATCCACAGAACCCCCATCTTGTCAGGACTGGGTTTCCGTGTATTGTCCTTCATCTAACCTGTTTCCAAGCACTTCCAGTATCTTACCTGAATTAGATGAGGATGATAAATAGAGCCCTCGTAAGGGTGGATGAAGCATTTCCCCAGAGCCTGACACAGGTGGTAGGTCGATCCCAGCAGGGCTGACCAGAACAGTTTGTATTTTGGGGTGTTACCACTTTGGGAATCCCAGCATACTGTATTTCGACACTTGGATGAGGCAAGGTGCTTTGATAGTTGACAGCTCATCTGGAAAGAGGAGGAAGTTTTGGTAGAATTTGGGAGGCCCAAAGTAAGGCAGAGAGGACTTTCCCTTTACTATCTTTGTTCCTTTTGAGATGTTATGATCCCACAAAGCATTGTGGGTGATAACCTAGAGGTGATGATGGCCTACAATAATGATCTCAGGTAGGGGGAGATATGGTGTTCGTGGTCTGACAAGTAAGTAGGACATAGACTACTTCATTTCGTCTTTTCTTCTTAAACATGAAAGTAGAATTGTTCTGCAATTCTATGAGTAGAAAAGTAGCCGTAAAGATGGGTACTGCCCTATTCTGTTAGGATAGATACAGATATAGATATATAGACAGAGACAAAGTTATAGACATATACAACTGTCAAACAGCCTTTTATTAAACATTTAGTTTTAAAAATGTCATTCCCAATCAAATCATTATTGCAATAAAATACATTGTACATAGTAGTTTATAGTAGGACTGCAATTTAACTTTAAGTTTATATAGAATTTTAATAGGTATCAACTAACATATAACCTTGATGATAAGGCATAAAGGGGAATTGCAGAGTGCAACTGCCTTAGGCAACAGATAATACATGATTTTCAGGACTATTTACCTGTTAATCAATAAAATATAAGGCATTTCCATAGTAACCACCATAATGCCTTGGCAGCACTTATGTAACCTCTGGGACATACACAGTTTTTTAGAGTAGCAATTATGCTATCTTAAGTGGCTACAAATGGTCTTTTACACTTCTGCCTGAAACTCAAAAGGCATTAGTATAAAAAGAAAATGCTAGCTGTATCTCATAATATGCAGAGCATTTCTGTAAGGCATGAAATGACCTTCCTTCCTATGACCTCTGTTCTTGACTGAAGCCCGTAAATTGACTTGTTCCTTTAAAATAAGAAAAGAAAATCCTGCTCCCTACGCACCATTCTAGACAGTTTCTTATTACCATGGAATGTTCCACTATGCATAAATATGACACATGATAGTAAGCTGCAAAAATGGATTTCAGACTGAGAGACCCACCCCTCTTGTATCATACAGGATCCTGCTGTGGTGGTCCTGTCTACACCACTGTATATACTGTTAAAATAAGTTCAGAATTGGCAGTGTCTGTTCTAACTTTTGATTCTCATTTTGCCTTGTATACTACTTCTGCAGGCTACAGACTTAGTCCAAGGAGCTTACTCATCACCCTTCCACATTGTGCAGATCAAGGGCTGATTTGGGTATGCATGAAAGGCCATTGAAACAATGGGCAGTATCCAGTAGTGACTTCCCATGAGTGGCCAGCCCTGCTGATTCTATTGCGCCAACAGCACCCATGGCTTGCGCAACGGACTTTTTGATGCATCCGGCAGCAAACTGATGGTACATGTTATCCTGAAACAGACTGAGGCTTTGGCTTCCACTGCACTAGAGCAAATACTAAACAGTGTGATCCAGTAATTAATGATTTCTTTCTTCTTCCAAGCTGGACAGCCTCATCTGTTGTCATTGAAGACTGCGATGCCAATCCAGTAGGCCAAGTTGACATTGGTTTGCATGTACTGAGGGTTAGCACATTGACAATCTAATTCTATTCAAGATGCTCAGAAGTCCCACTAAGTTCAGTGGGCTGGTTTGTTCCAAGTAACTGTGTATAGATAGGATTGCAGCCTTATTCAGTTATCATAACTGTACTAGTATGTAGGTCCTCCTTCCCCTTGAGCACAAGTTGTAGAGGACAATCTGCTTCAGAAATTCGCTGAGGACTGGTACCATCAATGTGCCCATTTTGATCTCAGCATTTATCAGGAGGATAAGGCACAGGAGTGAATTCTGCTGGAGAATGACTGTTTGCAAGATCGAATTTGGTCTCTCACTGAAGGCTGGAATGTTCATGAGATTCTAGAATCTCTTTTGCATTACCTCTGCTCCTGTTAACTGAAGATATGAATGGCATTAAATCAGATTAAATCAAGGTACAAGCTTAAATGGTTGACGAATCAAACTGTCTTCCTTACTTCCCTACATTTCTATACTTCCCAATAGCTGGAGCTCTCTGGGCAGTTAAAAAAGAAGAGGTAAAACCATAACATACAAGAATAATAAAACACAATGTAAAATCTAAACAAATCAAAACATCAACAGAATAAAACCAAAGTAAAACCAACAGCATGGGACAATGGCAGAGCAATGACCTAGAAAGCACTAATACACTTTTACAACTGAGGGACTAAAAAGCCTGGTAATGTAAACAGGTCTTCACCTGGAACCAAAAAGACGACAACGTCGATATCAGGTGAGCCACTCCGGGGGGCGTTTCCCAACTGGGGCACAACCACTGAAAAGGCCCTCTCTCTAGCTGCTACCTGCTTTACCTCAGTTGGTGGGAGAATCTGGATAAGGCTGCAGAAGAGGGCTTTAGGGTCAAGGTAGATATATATATATAGGAGGAGACACTCCTTCAGGTAAGCTGGCATTATGTACTGGTTAATTTCATAGGTGCTGTTATCTCGATATTATGATTAGTATATGGGGAAGAGGAGAACGTTTGGATGTTACAGCTTATGGCTCTTGTAACATGGTCTGTTGTAGGGTTATTTGAGGGTTGTTTCCCCCTCAAGCCATGCCGCCCAGGTTTGGACAATACGATAAGCTATGCCTGGGCAGGTAATTAGGGAAATGGCAGCCGGCATACATCACCGATTAAAACAAGCCACCATGGCTCATTGAAGCCACAACAGCTTATTCGATCATGTGAAGAGTTCTGCCCCCCACCCCACGGGCACACTGCCATTTGAATGAGTGTAATACAAACCATAAATTGGATCAGCAATGTTTGTAGTATATCAGTCTTCCCCATTGTACAAAATTCTCTGTCAGGTGTGGAAAGTCTCAACCTGATCATCTGTAGTACTTATAGCCTGTGCAGAAGATGTGTAAAAGCCATCTTATCATTGAATGCCCAGTTATTCAATGAGCCTCATGGGGACCAAATGGCCAGCTTGAGGGCATTTGGGAAGTCATCTAGCTGACCAGCATCCACAGATGGAAAGTCCTGTCTGAATTTCATGACACTTTTAACAATAGCCAGAGAAACATTGTTGACTTTAGAAACTGCTATCAAGGTCATAATTCCGGTAGTCACAACAGGGATTTCCTTAGCCCATTGTTTGCTGCTCTAGAATCTCTTTTTCTGTTAATAGATAAATTCTTCATCTGCATTTGAAGCTTGTAAATAGCTAATGAAGTGGATGTATCCAGAGAGCTCTGGAAACAATGAGCAGCCCATCTTACCAAAGCATCAGTCTTGTTCTCCAGTGGAGGCCTGCTGCTGCTGTTTCTCAATATGCAAAATTTGACTGGTGTATGTTATGCTCATAGTATTCTGCACAAGTATCAAAATAAAAATTACAATACTAAAAATGGAATGATCTGATACAACAAACTGATTTGTGTACTTTTGAGCAGCAAGGAAAATAACATATTTTTCCCTATTCCAAGCCCAGAACTAAATTGTATCCGCTGTTTTAACATGCATTGCCCATTCATATTTTCAAAAACTGAATGTTCCAGATATTGTATTGTAGCGGTTTTATAACAGCTGGTTGTTATTCCCTGAAGAGGGAAAAATACTCAGGCTCACATATGCCATTAAGAGAGAAGAAGGGAAACCTAACATTTACTTCAACTAAAGATCTGAAAGACATTGTCAAATGTTTCAGTGATCATTATGGCAGTTTCATTAGTATGAGAGTGAAAATGGATTCAGTTCTCCATGGAATATCAGAAGAGACCTTTGGGGTATTTGGTATTACGGAACTTCGAGCCTTCTCCACTATCACTTTTCCCTCCTTATCTGGACCATTATCAGGAAGGGCTCAAGGTGGGTGCTTCAGTGAGCCCTCTGTTTGCCCCTAGATCAGGGATAGGGAAACTCTGGCCCAGAGGCCTGATAAAGGGGTTCCCGATCCCTTGACCCCACCCCATCTGCCACAGAGGGAAAACCTCTTATCTGATCAACAGCTGGTTGGAGAGAAGTGCTTTCCCTGCTCAGCACTGAAAAAGGTTCCCTTTCTCAGAGCTTACCAGGGGAAAACACTTACCTCTGATCAGCTGCCAATTGGAGATAAGAGTGCTTCTCTGTGGGGAAGGGCCAGGGAGGAAGTTGCTGGGTGATTCAGTCCTGCTTCTTTCTGAGCCTTGCCCTGAAGATGCCTGTCCTCCTTACTTCTGAGTAGTCATGCCTAGCTTCCTTGAGAATAGAAATGTTCTTTGAAAGTGCTGCTGAATGATTCAGCCCTGCTTCATTCTGAGCCTTGCCCTGAAGATGCCTGTCCTCCTTACTTCTGAGTAGACATGCATGGCCTAGACACTGCCAGACCTACCTCAGTTCCTCCACTGCTGCATCAGTCTCTCTCTTTTTAGCTTCCTTCTACAAAGCCTCAGTGTTTGATTTCAACCTGGCTGAATGATTAGATGAATTGTCTCTTCCATCCAACTCAATGGGCAGGAACAGGAAGAAAGCATACTTGCAGAAACAACTTTTTAAACAAAAAAAACTCTAATCAAGTAATGTCAAAATAAAGTCATTCCAGATGCTAATAGCAAACTCGGGTGCTGAGCGATGGGTGGAATCAGATGAACGCATGCCACTGATGGAATGGCTTCCATTAGCAGGACAGGGAGAGGAAGATTTCCCCTTCCCAGTGCAACCACCTACATGCCCCCAAATTTTGTATTGGAGGATTGGGAGGATGCTCTGGAGCAGAGATGGGAGGGCACAGTGGGGTTGTAGACGGAGAAGAAGAGGAGGAAGTTTCATCATATAAGCGGAAGTCTGCTTGTGCAACATTGGATTCTGCCCTAGGAATGCTATGTAACCAAAACAAGGCTCCTGAGAAAAAAGAAAGAAGTATCAGCATGCTCGGGGGAATCCTAAGGTTTGGAGAAGTAGAAAAAATATTTTTGGGGGGAAGCCTTAGGGAGCAGAAAACAACAACCCCAAAACAGCCTAATGAGGGCTGACCGTGACCAGTGGCCACAGAACGCTAAGTGTCCATTGGCATGGGGAAACAGCAAAGTAAGGAAAAATGGAATGGAGTATCCTGGGAAAGGGCATGGCTGGCTGGCTGGCTGGCTGGCTGGCTGGAACACTGAACAGGAGCACTCCACACTGTAACATTTTGTAGCAGGTCACACTTGCAATAAATATCTGGTATACAAAACAGAACAGAATGCTCAATTCATGTCTTTGTTGTCCCATTAAATGTGTGTTGCTAGAAGAGTCAATGCTACCAATATTCTGAGCAGATATTTTCTTTTTTGCTGATACCAAAAAGTGCACTTGGACCCCTTCATTCCCAAGTGTCTGCTTTATGCTATTCACAAAAGATTTTAAATTATGAATAACTACTAAATCACCATAATCCCTACCATATTAGAGAATGTAACAGCTTCCCAGGGGGATTGCAATCTGCCATGTCAACAGCCCTTAAATTAAGGGTCTTAATCTGATTAAGGGCAGACTAAGAGTGCAATGACATGATAGAATTCCAGTCTATCCTATTAATTAGCCTTGGATTAGGGGATCTTTTCTTTCATAAAGACTGTTAAAAATTGGAAGTGAAAATGAGAAAGAATAATGTCTTACAATGCATTGTGTTGCACCACACACAGTCTGTAAAGGCACACTGCCATGTTCCAGAAAGTTTTAAATCATCCTAACCCAATCAAACCTTAGGCAGACATTTCTGTAATACCAGTTGTGACTGATGAGTCTCAGGAAACAGGAGAGGCAGAAAAAGGAGTAGGAAGAACATATGACCCAATTCTACTGTCAGGGCCAGTGTCAAGGGTAGGCATGGTTGGGCACCTGCTGAGGGCCTACATCCCAGCAGGGGCCCACTGACAAGAACCCCATGGACTCGCTCCTCCTCTTCATCATTGCAACCTGCTTGTTCACCTGCCTCTGGCTCTGGCCCAGACAACGGCAGTGGTGTGAAAGAGGAGCAGTAGATGCCACAGCCTACTTGCTCACTGGTTCTCTGCCTGTCAAGCAAGCAAGTGGTAGCAATGATGAGGAGCAGGATGAGGAGCAATAGCAGCTGGTGACAATGGAGTTGAGAAAGTAGACTCACTGAAGGAGGGGGATCATTGAAGGTTCTTGTCCAAGGGCCCTCAAAAAACAGGAGGTGGCACTGCCTACCATTACTGTGAAGTGGCTGACAGAGGGAAAATAGATAGACAATTGCATTGAAATCCAAACTCAGATACTCCCTAGATTGTAGGCATTTTTTCTATTACTAGAAAAATTGAAAACATGATAGCTTCAGAAGTTCACCCACGCAAGGGAGACTGCCCATCTTGCCATGGGGATTACATGCATTGAAATTTGTTTGAACATTGGCTTCTGAATCATCTTGCATTACCCTAAATATAGATAACTGACTTCCTGGTCCTCAGATGTCTTTGGGTCGGGTGTGTCATCCCCCCCCCACCACTGTAGAACAAGGATGTGCCTCACTTTCAGTCTTCATGCCCACATCTCCTCTGTATCCACCTGCAAACAAGTGATGAACTGAAATGAAAAAGGGGCTTGCAATTTGTCAATTCTATCTATATCTGTGATCTATTGGATAGGTTTCTGGGCTTGTTTTGAATCCTACAGCAAACTTTGATTTAATTTGATTTTACCTGCCTTGACTTGGGATTGTCTCCAGGTAAACTACATTCCTGCAAAATGTAATTCCTGGTTGAGTGTCATAGCATATGGCCTGACTAGAGGAGCATGCCTTTAACTCTACAGAATGATATAGAGATATCCAGCAAGTGTGTTTAGGAATGTTTTGTTGACATTGTTTGTCACTCATGTACAACATAGCCCTACAAATCACAGACATTGTATCTATGGCATAAGGGCTGGTTTGTGTATACGCTGCAATCGGTTAACAATGCAAGTGGTATATCACTAGTGTTACAACCTATGTCTAACAACGGTTGTCTACATTGATTCCTAATTGAACTCTCTCAGATGTGTATGGTTGTGTTGTCTCCAGGGGAAGCTGGTGGCTCCAGTTCTGGTCTGGGTTTTAGCAAGAACCAACCAGACGTCTAAAGGAGCTATCCAATGTGCTGAACCTTATCCCCCAAAAGGGCTCAGCACCTTGGATAGCTCCTTTAGACTTCCAGCTGGTTGTAACTAAAACCCAGAATGAAATCTATGGCCCACCGTAATTGGAGCTACCAGCCTACCCTGGTTGTCTCCTGACCAAGGAAGCTCTGGCTCATTGGAAGTGTCCTAATTAAATGCTGAAGTAAAACCAGTAACCTGAGGAATGTATGTACCAAATGACAAAAGATGATAATCCATTTGTTGCTCCACTGTATCTGATCGCCAGCGTGGTTGTTGTTAACTGCCCATTTGAGATGGTTGCTGTTAAAAAGTGAACACTGATGAATCATTCCTGAATCAGGTGCCATTGCTGGAATGAATCTGACATATTGGAATTTCTTGCTTCAGTAAACCCAATTCTAAAAACAAGAAAGATGCCACTGAAGCAATACTGGCTTCTAGGCTTCGTGGTGACTCAAAATCAGTGAATGATTTGTCATACATAGGTGTTGGCAGAATTATTTAATATTTTTTTAATGGTAAAAATGAAAACAATACATTTAAAAGGGACCGATACTTATCACTGAAGATAGAAGACCAGAAGTGGAAGGATGCATTTTCTTTTCATAAAAGGTACCATTCACATGTTATGCAGTCTTAAACCTAGGTTTACAGCTGAATGTTCACTCAACAGGTAAGTACAACCCATCAGAGAGCTGGACAAATGCACCTCTGTGGTACATGTTTTTGCAAATTCATTTGTCAGTCTGCATGTTACATTTTTGGGTGCATATTTGAAAAACATCAGCCCTTAAATCAAGAACTGGGGAAGGCAGCGTGTGCACACATTTTGGACACACTAGGTGTCTAATGCCTAATGTGGAAGAGACACAGCTCAGCGGGAGAACCCCTGCTTGGCAGGCAGAAGGTCCCAGGTTCAATCCCCAGCATCTCCTGGTGGAACAGGAAAAACGCTTGTCTGAAAAACTTGAAGACCTGTCAGTGGATGCCAGTCAGTGTCAACAATACTGGGCTAGATGAACCACCGGTCTGACTCGGTATAAGGCAGCTTCCTGTGTTCCTATGTCTACTAAAAATACCCTAACTGATCAGTCCAATTTCAGTAGCACTGCTATCGTGCCTTCCAGAAGTCCTGTTTGTCCTTTTGCTTAAGCACAAAAAGCTTATATTTTCAATACTGAAGGTTTCCAGCTCAAACTCAGCCAATGACCCAAGAGAGTCAGTTAGAAATTTACATGTTCATGCTCAAAACTATTGCTTGGAACTGAAGTGAGATGAGTAGAATGACTGGAATGTCTCCTATGCACAGTAGTCAGTAAATCTTTCCCCCTTAATTGGGAAGAGCCCGGCTACTTTTAAAACCAGGACCTATATTCAGAGCCTGGCATAATGATCGCCCATGTGGAAGAGCAGACAGGCAAAGATTTAAAATGCTATAAAATTCTCCTCGGTTTGATTTTCTGCTGATATTTCTCTCCCCCCCCCCAAAGTGCTCCCTATGCTCTGCTTGAAATATTCATCACCATAATGATTTCTTAGGGCACTGCTCCTGTACATAAATATTAGTTCTTCCCATCAGACATGAGAAACAATTTCAAGGCAACATTGAGTAACAACACATAGGCCTAAATATATTCGTAAAACTATTCATTACTCCCCCCCCACCACTCTTGCACATACACTCTTTGTGTATGTGGTTCCATCTGTTTTTATTGATAAGAAGCATGGTAAGAAGCATATCTTTAATAAGCTAGACCTTCACTGCTTTATCCAGCATTTCAGTTTTATTAAGATCTGACAAAGTGAGGTTTCTGCAGGGCAGGATAAGACCAGAAAAAAGGTGAAGGGAAACCATCACGCATGGGTGGTGGTACTGATTAAGCCTGTACACATGTAACACATCAATTACTAATTCTACTGTGAGGAGAACATTCATATGATGCAAGAGAAGTCAGAAGCCTTCCTCCGGTATCTGTAACGCTGCCCAGGAATGTTCCTTCTTAGCTGGTGTGTGACAGAAGGGAGAAGCTAAGCTAGGCTGGCCCCTTTTGTCATGAGGCTGACAGGCAGAAGTGATGAAGATATTTATTGTAGAGTTTAAGGGTAGGCAACATGGTGCCAGTGGGCATCATTGTTTCCCCAGACACTTTTCTTGCTGCCTACCAAAGTGTACTACCCCCTCACATTTTATTTTCTTTTAAAGTAGCCCATTTCCTAACCAGGAGCTGGTATCACTTTAAAGCAAAGTGTCTATGTGAATGAAGGATGGATGGGGGTGGGTTGTGTATGTGTGAGAGAGAGCATTTATGGGCTGTTAGACAAGGTAAGAGAGAAGAAGAGATAGAGAAAAAGGTAGAAGGAGTTGACAAGCGGGTGGGTGGGGAGAAAAAAGTTTACATTCTGTGAAATAGGTTTATGTTGGTGCTGAAATCCATAGGTTCAAAGTAGGGCTGTGCACTGCTTCAGTCCAAAGCCTGAATAACGAGGCAAAGCGGGCTGATTGGGAGGTGCCTCATCTTGCTATGAAGCAGATCAGAACAGTGCCAAGGTGCCCCAAGCTGTTTTGCCTCGTATATTAGGAGCTCTTCTTATGCCTTCTGAGCAGCCCAGACAGGCTATCTCCAAAATGTATCAGCTTATGAAAGATCACACCAGAGGCAACAAATGTATCAATTTGAGAGAGATTCAGCCACTGAGGGGGTCAGAAGATGGGGGGGAAGGGGGGGAGGGGGAAAGGAGGTGAAGGAGGAGGAGGTAGGGCGCTTTGCTGTGAGTCAGCCTCTGTTTGTTCATTGTGAGAGATGTGGTGTTACTGGAGAGGAGAGGACTAGAAGCTACAGCAGTGGTCTCCAAAGTGGGGAGCAAGCACCCCAGGGGGGCGCAAGATGATCCATTGGGGTGTGTGAGCCACCTGATAATTGAGTAGCCTGCCACTGTCCCGAGAGTAACTGTGCCAGTCTCTGCCAGGCACAGAGACTTCCTCTGCCAGGAAGCATTAACCCTTCACTCTCCTTTGGCAGAACAAAGCCGAGAAGAAAGCGCGTGCTATGACAGCTATGTTATTTTCTCCTCACCCCACCCTTCTGTAATAGGTTTACAGTTCATTCTTGTTGTTTGGTCATTTAAAAATCTAGAAAATGTCATTGTAGTTGCTTATCACTGTAGTTGCTTATCTTCCCCCCCACAACCTTTCCAATTCTCTCTCAACCATTAGTTTGCCCTTACTTTGATTCTATCTATATCTTTATCAGGGATGTCAGAGAAATCTGCTGCGGATTCAAATGAGGCTGGATTCTTTGGAATCTGGCCTCAGGAAGCCGCAGCAGATCAAGACCACTTACCTCTGCTCCAGGAGGACTGGAGGTGGAACGGCACTTGGCTGCTTCTTGCCAGCCAGAGCCGTTCTCCTCCTCCTTGTCCCTGCTGATTGCCATGTCTTTAAACAAAAAAAAAAAAAAGTGATTGGAAGGATGTGCCCATAGACTTATATGCAAATAGAGTCATGAATCTTGCATATAAGTCTATGTGTCCATAGGTTTATACGCAAGATTCACAGCTCTATTTTGTGTAAAAGTCTATGGGCACATGCTATCAGCAGGATGTGTCCATAGACTTATACGCAAAATAGAGCCGTGAATCTTGCATATAAGCCTATGGACACATAGACTTATATGCAAGATTCATGACTCCATTTGCGTATAAGTCTATATGGGCACATCTTCCCAATCGCCATTTTTATTTTTTTTTAAAGACATGGCAATCAGCAGGGACAGGGAGGAGGCGAACGGCTCTGGCTGGCAGGAAGGAAGGTAAGTGCCCCCAAGCCAGTTCCCCCCCCTCCAGAATCCAAGCAGAGCAGAACCGCTCTGGAGGATTCCAGGGGGGAGGAACGGATCGCCTCCCCCTCCACGGATTCCCCACCGGAACAGAAGGTGGGGAATCCGTACACCCCTTATATCTATATCTATATCTATATCTATATCTATATCTATATCTATATCTATATCTATCTATACATACAGAGAGAGAGAGAGAGAGAGAGAGAGAGAGAACACTTTCCTTTCCTTGTTCTTGGCTCCCCTCCACCTCCCCTTCTCAGTTCCTGTACTCCTTCCTTCTCATTTTTGATCTCGTTTCCCTAAAAACAACAACAACAACTTTCTCTTCTTTTAGGATTATAGTTAGTCCCCCCACCCCACCCTGACCTTGCTTGTAGTTTAGTGTTTGCTTTTCTTTTGCTTGTGTGTGTGTGTGTGTGTGTGTGCTTGTGCTGTGTGGACAAGCAAATGGTGTGTGTCAAAGGAGTACATACAGTCCACATTTCCAAAAACAGTGGGCAAAGGACTACCCACATTAATAGCTACTGTTTAAATAATACAATATGACACTGTGTGTTGCAAAGCAAGCAAGCCCAAAATGAAGCATCTTTGGGGTCTTGATGGGAGCAGAGGTGGGCGAGGTGCTGCTGTGCCCTCCTGGCAGGGTTGCTGTGTTGCTTCCGGCCTCTGTCAGTCCAGCAGACGACTGTCATTGCTCTTCATTCATGTCAGTGTGCCCACCTGGCAGGGTTGCTGTCTTTGTTTGCTTCCTGCCTACCAGCCAGTGCTTTCCCAGGCAATTCAGCCAAAGAGACTCTGAGGTTATTGACTCTGAATAGGAAAGTAGTACTATTCAAAGTAGTACACTTCAAAGAAACCTACAGCAGAGATTAGGGATAGTGACCTCCTCATCACTTCAACACCTCACTTGATTATCCCTTTATGAACTTTGGTTTGAGTTTCTGAGAACAGCACATTTTACCTGTGCCTACCACAACCCCCCCTGGCCAAACTGTCTGAAATTTGGCAGGCAGGATGCCCTCCAAGGGGGCTGTGAGATCCCTAACTTTCATGCACTTCTGTGCAAGCAGTGAAAACTTATAGCTTTTTCTTTGAGATATTTCCTTCAAAAAATCAAAACTCACTTGCATCTAGCACAAAATCTAGTGGGCCAAACTGTCTGAGATTTGGCAGATGGAATGCCCTCCAGGGGGGCTGAAAGTTCCCCAGATTTCATGTATGTGTCATGAAAACCGAAAAAAGTTATGGCCATTTGTGTTTTCCCAGGCACATCGATGGGAAAATGCCAAAAATGAGTGATTCAGATATCCCAATCTCACTTTGGATTTGGATCCAAGTCAAAGTGGATGGGGTCTAAATCAGTCCAAAGCAAAGCAGGGCTGCTTTGGAAGGTCTGAAGTGATATCCGAAGCGAAGCAGCGTGTCCATGCACAGCCCTAGTTCAAAGGAGTTGTTAAATGTGTTGGGGATTAGAATCCACCTTTGCCTTGTACTCAGTCTTTTGGGCAAGTTAATTATCCTTTATGACTAGCCATACCTCCTATGGCAGTCATTTTGTGGTAGCGCCTAGGACAGTTTTTCAAATTGCCAAATGTTCCCACATGCTCAAATGTGCCCACAGGCCCATACTGTAGTGCAAAGGACTCAGCTTGGGAGTTCCTCTCAAACTATTTTGTTTTTCCAGACCAGAAAAGCAGCTTAGGTTTGGGTTACAAATGCCTGATGGTTCACTGTTTTATCAGTGTTGCTGGGAAAAGGACAATGGCCAAATTGTTTGTGGATTTGGATTACTGAGTGTCCTGGCCTCCAGTTGTCGACCCCTAACCTAAGTGTGTTAAGAGGTGTGACTTTTTTTCCCTACCTTACACCATTTTGGGTGTGAAGGAGACTTAGTTGAAGGAGGAATTAGTTGTTAGGCGAGTATGTGGATTATGTTGTGTTTGTTATGTATGTATGTATGTATGTATGCATAAATGAGTTGTTTTCTAAAACATATTCAACACAAATTTTCCTACATGTTCTCTATTTGCAAAGACATGGGTTTGAAGTGGCTGGGAAAGACCATAGTTTGACCTAGAAACAGTTCCAGAACAAGTAAGACCCCCCAAAAAAACCTGTTGTCTATGTGATACAATGTTCCTTTAAGATTCACATGCAAATTGAAAGGAAGTAATTCTTTCATCTTTGCTTCAGAGTAACTTTTGACACTGTAACATTTAGCAAGCACTTGGGAGTATGCTGCGTCATGAGGGAGGCATAGGGTTTATTTTGTGCTTTCTGTTAACAGTACAGAAAGACAGATGAGAGTGTGATATTCAGTCTTCTGGAAGCCTTGAACTGCAAAAGGATGAATGATCTTGTAACTGAGCTGGTAGATCATATTTCAGAAGCTAGTGGTTCATTTCTTCACTTTGCTTCAGAATTCCTGTATGTTATGGGGGGAAAGTTAATTCTCTTGTGTCTCATTTGCCCACTGGCAAAACTTCAAGGAAATGTTTTCTTCTTCTCTTGCCAATCCTTTTGTGAATGTTTCCTATACAGTCTATACAGACCGAATTACCAAAACAGAAATGATAACTTGTTCCAGATTGTATGGGTGTCGAGTGAAAGACAACCCAGTTTCTAGCACTTCAGACAACGCTGTAAGAGTGAAGTGTAACTGATGGGACCACTAAGCTTATACAACACATTGATAAATATGGACAAGTATTTTCCAAATTGCATCTCACCACTGTGTACATATAGGCCCTTAGAAAGGTGATCATTTGTAATATTTTACCGAAGGTATCTAGTACCTAATGGATGGGAGTAAACTTCTTCACCACTTGGTAGATGACCTGCTTCCTGAGTACATGCGCATACTCTGGTAAGTCATCACTTGGTAAATGGTTGTCTGAATTTACCATATGTGATCATTAGTGTTGCATTGAATAACAGCAATAGGGAAAGGTATAAAACACTGGCAGCAGAGATTATAAATCTGAAACCTTTTTTTTTTTTTCTGCAGCAAGGGCTAAAACTCTAGATTTGTTTGTGGTGCATAAAAGGCCTGTTGCATTTTATGCACAAATACAGGTTTTCTACCTTGAATTTGCATATGCAGAGAATGCTGAAGGCCTTTCTACATGTGTAGAATATTTGCATATGGATGGACTAACCTAGGTGCTCCCCCCCCCAGTTGTTGTGCTGTGGTAGCAGCAGCTTATAGTTCATTATGGGATACTTTTTCAACATACTGAATTGGCACATCCAAGCACACGAACTCCTGATAAACATACATCCTTATTTGAGCATTATACAGGTTGCAAGTATACAAGCTGCAACTTTTTCTTAAAACCTGGCAGTCAGCATCAGAAAACATTTTCTGGACTGAATGCTGCCCATTTATTGCTTCCTCTTCAGTGACCTAGCTCTTAGTTAAAGGGAAAGGCTTGGTGGAGTAGACTGGAGGGTGACGACTGCTACTATAGAAAATGATGGCAGCTTCATGAAAATCAGTGTCAATTATTGATACAAAGTTTTAACCTGCAGTACTATGCTACTGAAGACAGTAGGTGCTTTCAGACAGATGGCTCCAGCTTTAGTTAAAGGGGTACAAAATCCTGTTGTTTATAAAGATAACATCTGTTGCGCTAATAACTTGGCTTCCATGATCTCCCTGATGTGGTCTACAATCGTGCAAAATTTCAGACTGATCCAATACAAATTGCCACAGGTACAGCAAGTTAAAAATGCTGAAAATTGACACACAGACCCATTTCACTCCAATTTGCAGGACAGCATCTCATATCTTTCTTTCAAATTTTGGTTCAATCTACTAATTTGTGACATTGCATAACATCATTACTGGACACATCTGTTAAGGGGTCAGCCTTAGCTTCCAGTTTCCTGGCTTTGTGGAGTTTGAGCCAACATGAGATAGCCTTAACTCTGGTCTTAAACTGGCAGGTTTCTGAATCAGGCAAAAAGGCACAATTTACAGATGGAAAACCAGAGTTGAATGACCATACAGAACATATACTTGTAAGAAAAAGAAGCAAACTTGTTACTGCCCCTAGTTACAGTAACTTTGATACTGGGGTCATTTAGACCAGGGGTGGGCAGAAAATAGATCTACAGATGTTTTGGAATTCGACTCCTAGCATTCTTGACCATGAGCTATCCTCCTGGCAGAGGCTTCCTGACCGTAGTACTAGTATAGACATATGTGGGACAAGGATAGTCTTAGATCAAATCCACCACCTTCTTTCTCTCAGGCTAACTGCCACTCCCAACTGGCAAATCCCAACTGTCAGTATGGCTGTTCTCTCCCCACCTCATGGAGGAGGGGCCTCTGCAAGAACATAAGAGCATAAGAAGAGCCATGCTGGATCAGACCAAGGGTCCATCTAGTCCAGCATTCTGTTCATGTCATGTTGCATCAGAGCAAGGGTCCATCCAGTCCAGCATTCTGTTCACACAGTGGCCAACCAGCTGCCCTCGGGGAAACCCACAAGCAGGACACGAGTGCAACAGCTCCTTCCTGCCCATGTTCCCCAGCAACTGGTGTACATAGGCATCTGCCTCTGATACTGAAGGTAGCATAGAGCCATCAGGACTAGTAGCCATTAACAGACAGCTCCTCAGGCTAAGGATGGTGGAGGAATGCATCTGGGGGGTCAGGTCTGCCGAGCTGTTGGCAGCTCGGCCTCCCGGACTCTGGCTCGCCTCTTGGCAAGCTGGCCCGACTCGACTTGTGTGAGCCGGGCCAGCGCGCAGACTTCTGCCACAATGCTGAGATTGGCCAGGAGAGAGTGAGGCATTTGCGCATGGGGGCAGTGGCAGCAAGAGTCCTCACTGCTGGCACCCACCACCCACTGCACGCAAATGGCTGCTTCTTCCTCCGGGGACCCAGGAGGGAGAAGCAGCCATTTGTACACAGCTGAACAGCAGCAGGGGCAGGGAGATGAGAGGGGAGCACCACAGCACTTTCCTTTCACACTCCCGCTGCTGCTTCGTCATCGCCCAACCCTCGTCTCTCTCCGCCGGGCCCATCCCTGGCAGAGAGAGATGAATGACAGTTGTGCGATGGCAGCAGCGGTGTGACAGAGTGGTAGCCAGGAGGGATACGTCATGGTGCTCCTTTCATTGTTCCCACCTCATTGCTGCCACTGCTGCTGCTGAGTAACCATCTCTCTCTGCCAGTGTCCATGCCAGCAGAGGGAGGGGCAGCAGTGGGAACAGGCAGTGTGTGTGTGTGTGTGTGTAAATTTGCACAAATTACCACCACAGTTTGTGAAGATTAGGCAAACTCTCTTGCCTTATTTGTGCAAATTATGGTAATTTACAAAAATCACCATGTCATTTGTGCAAATTAGGCAAGGGAGTTTACCTAATTTGCACAAATTGCTGAAGGAATTTGAGCAAATTTATGCACACCCACACACACACGGAACTTGACTAAGTTCCCAATTTCTGAGGAAAGCCCCTGCTTGGCTCACAAATGCAAGCCAAGCCAGGAGCAGTGGGGAAATTTAGCGAGCCCCGAAAGGGCTTTGTTTCCCCATGGTGGCCATCCCTACCTCAGGCCCAGTTGCCAAACCTGCCAGATCACGTTACATCCATCTGCACCAGCATTCTAGCACTACTCTTCTCTTCTGTCTTTTTAAAAGGTGTGGTTTTGACATGGGTAGTGACTTATCAGGTAGCTGAACCTATTATGGCTAAGCAGAGATTCACTATACCCTTTGCAGTAGGTGCCACTTTTATCACCTTTTTAATAAACCCCCCCCCACACCATTTTTAATAGAAGTTTGAACATTTAAAACTATGGTATAAAATCACAATAAAAATAAAACCCAGCAGCATTATAAAGATTTAAAATACAGATACTGAAGCTGAAGCTCAAATATTTTGGCCACCTAATGTGAAGAGAAAAGCTCACTGGAAAAGACCCTGATGCTGGGAAAGATTGAAGGCAAAAGGAGAAGGGGATGGCAGAGGATGAGATGGCTAGATAGCAACACCCATGCAATGAATATGAACTTGAGTGCACTCCGGGAAAGAGCGGAGGACAGGAAGGCCTGGTGTGCTATGGTCCTTGAGGTCACGAAGAGTTGGACACGACTTAACGACTGAACAACAATGTATTTAAAAACAACAGAAACTGAAAGACTAAAATGGTCTTTACCTGGCACCCAAAAGACCACAACGTAGGTGCCAGGTGAGCCTGTCCGGGAAGCTGATTCCATAACTGGAGTGCCACAACAGAAAAGGCCCTCTTCACCTCACTTCCTTTGGTGGGGGCTCTTGGAGAAGGAGAGTTGAAAATGATCTTAGGGTCTGGGCAGGTATATATGGGAAGAGTAAACTGGAAACCTTCAGGTAACCTGGCCCCAATTCATTTACGGTTTTGAATGTTAATACCAGCACTTTGAATCAGGCCCAAAAATGGAGTGGCAGCCAGTGCAGCTGGAAAAGTACTTGTATAATATGATCACATTGGCCGGTCCCCATTAACAATCTTGCTGCCCTATTTTGGACCAGCTGAACTTTCAGGACTGTTTTAGAAGACAGCCCCACATATAACCCATTGCAGTAAACCAGATGAGCAGTTCCCAGAGCATGAATAACTATAGCTAGGTTATCTCTGTCCAGATAAGGCTGTAGTTGGTATATCACCATAAGCTGATAAAAGATGGTCTCTGCCATCGAGTGACAACGTTAGATCCAAGAGCACCCCCAAACTAAGAACCTGATCCTTTAGGGGGAGTGCAATCCCCTCCAGAGCAGGTTGAACATTACTTAGCTGGACAGATGACCCACCCACTAACAGTACCTCCATCTTGTCTGGATCAAGTCTCAGTTTATTGGCCCTCATCCAATCCATTACCATGCCCAGGCACTGATTCAGGACAGCCATTGCCTCACTCGGATTTGATAAAAAGGAAGAATAGAGCTGGATGTCATCTGCATATTGATGACACCTCAGCCCACAAATCCAGATACTCTCCCCCAATGGTTTCATGTAGATGTTGAACAGCATGGGGCACAGAATAGAGCCCTGTAGAACCATATATCATAGCCGACAAGGCACAGAGCAATAATCCCCCAGCACCACCACCTGGAATTGGCCATCCAAGTAGGAGCGGAATGACTGCAACACAGTGCCTCCAGCTCCCAACCCAGGCAACCTATCCAGAAGGATACCACGGTTGATGGTATTGAAAGCTGCCAAGAGGTCCAAGAGAATGAATGGGGTCACACTCCCCCTGCCCCTCTCTCAGCAAAGGTCATCCCACAGGGCAACCAGGGGAGTTTCCATTCTAAAACCATGCCTGAAGTCTGATTTAAATGGGCCTAGATAATAAGTGTCATTCAAGAGTGCCTGGAGTTGACTGGTAACTACCTGCTCAAGCACCTTGATCAGGAAGGGGATACTGGCTGGTTACTGGTCTATAGTTGTTAACATCAGACAGCCTCAGCCAGGTGGCTCAGCTGGCAATAGAAAAATATCACTTAAATGAGTTATAGTGCTATCTCCCTATAATGTAATATAAACATTTTTAAAATGATGAAAAAGAAAATTCTTTCCAATCACTACCATCTTAGCTAGGTAGTTAATGGTGGTGACCAGGAAAGTGTTTTTAAATTATTATCATTATTATTATTATTTTAAAAAAACCCTCCCAGCTTTCCCCAACTAGCCTGAGAATTGTAGGATCCCCCCCCCCCCCATGTATAAGACTCTGGTAATATGTCTATCTAATATATCTTAGTAGTTTATGCATCTGAAAATGTGGTCTGTAGGCTAGACCACAAAAGGTTATCTCACAATAAATGGGTAGTCATTAAGATGCCATAGGACCCTTTGTCATATATTTAAAAGAATGCCTGGTGCATTTCTGCTGTTTGGAAAGCAACTGCCTGTTCCAAATAAATAACATACATAACTCCTGTCAACTTGTTTCACATTAGACGTTATGTGCTGGAACAGGTCTTAACCTTTCTTGCCACCTGCCAATACTGACTCAACATATCCTCTCAACAGCTAAAATCAGGTCTCCTCTTTTTCGCCTGCCAATAAAACTTCTGAAGGTGGCAGCCAATAATTGTGATCCCTCAGTCCTGTCATATCCATGTATTCTT
This sequence comes from Heloderma suspectum, assembly GCF_057233095.1. Taxonomy (NCBI): domain Eukaryota; kingdom Metazoa; phylum Chordata; class Lepidosauria; order Squamata; family Helodermatidae; genus Heloderma; species Heloderma suspectum. Next base: position 69,773,177 of record NC_139460.1, on the reverse strand, counting down.
TGCTTTCTTTTCAGTGTCAAGCTTAAGAGTCAAATTTCTCATTTCACATAGTGAAGCATAAAAAACAGTTTCTCAGGAAATTGAGACAGTGGGCAACTAAGTGCATAGTACATAAGTACAAAGATACATTGGTCACACTTTCATAAAATAAATTCCTAAAGGAATAAATGTGCTAATAAAACTGCTATCTTTCACACTCTGGAAGTAAGATCAGCAGTATTCATTGTGAGCGATAACAAGCAGCCCTCATTTTGCATTGGCAATACACAGCACTAATTCAGAATTTACTGTAGTCTCCTATATGCCTTTATCAATTATTATGACAAGCTAATTTGTAAATATTTCATATTCACCTTTGTGCATTGGTTCCTTTATTTTCAGCTTCTCATGTTTTCAGAATTATTTCCTATAATAGTGAACTCCGGTGGTGAGTGCCAACAGGATTGTAGACAAAACAAGGTTATTGAGAAACAAGAGGGATGTATTAGCATGTTTGGGAACACTCTGAAGTTTGCAGAAGTTAAAAACAGGGTTTTGTTTTGTTTTTAAAAAACTAAGCTGACAACAGCACCCCCCCCCCCCAAACAGCCCAGTGAAGACTTGGCATGCTCAATATCCATGGAACACTGGGTATCACTGAGCTGGTAGAGAAGGGGAGCCATGCTGGATCAGACCATATTAAGGGGAGCCATGCTGGATCAGACCAAAGGCATATCTAGGCCACCATTCTTTTCTAATAGTAGCCAACCAGATGCCTATGAGAAGCCCATAAGCAGGACATGAGTGCAATAGGCCCTTCCGGTTTGTGTTTCCTAGCAACTGGTATTCAGAGGCATATTGCTTCGGAAAGTGGAAGTAATATATAGCTTTCATGACTAGTAGCCAATTGGAGATACTATATCTCATAGTGCATTGGCTGCCTGGCAACTTTGATGGTGCCTGGATGTTATTACCTATTTGGGAATACTTCTTTCCAGAGACATATCTGAAATGATCAGGCTTAATCTGAATAAACTGATTAATGAAATCTCTTGGGATTTAGATAGATGGGCATCTTTTAAGCTGAGTTTGTGGACCAGGTAAATACACTCAAGATGAATACTATACCTCGGACTGTGTACCTCAGATTGTGGGATCCCTCTATCTATACCTGGCAAATATTTTCAAAAGATCAATGCTTTGCTTCATAAATTTCTGGGGGGTTCCTCTCTGCCATGATTTTGTTTGAAAAGAATGCAACTTCTAATTAAAGAAAGTGGAGTTTTTTATTCTTGATCTTGCTCTATACTATCAGGCTTATTTGTTGACTTGTACTAAATGTTGGTCTTTTCCATTTAGATCAGATTTTTCACCTTGGTCAGTTTTGGAATCTTCTTGTCTAGGCCCTCTCTCTAAATGGATGGCATTAGGTTCTAGGCATATTAAAATGGATAGGGCTCCTCCCACAGTTACAGCTGTTAAGAGATGTGTGGCATATAATGTCATGTCAATTACATTTTGATCCATTTTGTCATGCTAAATTGATGCTATGGGGAAATTCAGATTTAAAAATTGGTAAGAAAATGTTTTTGTGGTGGTAATGGATGGACAAGGTGATTCTTACCTTGGATCAACTGGTGGACGCTGCTGATGTGTTTCTGTTGTTCTCTGTTTTGTGGGCTAAATATGACTTGCCAGCTATGACTGAATGGCAATACTTGCAACTGCAACATTTGTTAATATCTAGGTTTGGCCCTGCTGCTTTTACAGCTTCAACATCTCCTTTGGTATTGGAAGCACCAAATACCAAAGGCTGGAGGCTGATCAGGCAAATCTACCTACAATCCATGCCTATAAATACTTATCATTGGTGAATAAATGTGATATACAGTGTCCTAAGCAGGAATAGAATAGGGAACGAGATTGTCCCAATCTTGGGCCAAACCTAGATTTTGCCAAATCAATGGATCTGGCATCTGTATCTGATGCATTTATGGATCTCAGGTTGCATCTTATTCAGCAAAACTGTTTGTTTCATGTCTATTAGATGCTGCAACATCTTTTTAATAAGGGCTTGTCTAAATTGGCTAATTGCTGGAGGTGTAACAACACAGCTAATGCTTCTTTTAAGCATATGTTTTGGCAGTGCCCAGTAGTTGCCCCTTTTGGGGAGGAGGTGATTATACAGATAAATTTTGTATTGGAAGACTCCTTAATATTTACTGATGTTCATACTCTTTTAAATAATCTACCTGCTTCCTGGAAGTTAATGCACGGTCAGCACAAATGGATTCTCCATACCCTTCTGACAGCTAAAAGGCTGATATTACAACACTGGAGGGATAAACTCTCACTCCTATAATGCAACAGACTGAAGACCTTACAATGCTTTCAACATTTGAATTGGTGGTGTATAGATGCCACCTGTGAATGGATAGTTATTTGGATTTTTGGTCTGCTTTTGTTGAAGTTTATGTACACTGACTAGAAACCTGCATTTTCTCATATATATATATTATTATCAATAATAATTGATAAAGGTATATATATATATATATATATATACACACACATACACACACACACACACACATACACATACGTACACACACACAGAGAGAGAGAGAGAGAGAGAGAGATTTAATATGTAAGAATTGAAACTGATATATTCAAATCTACATAGCTACATTTTTTGTTTTGTTTTTTCTTTCTTTTCTTTTGTTGAAATTTATAATAAAAATAAGTCATGACTACTAGCCACTGATAGCCACTGGTAGAGACAACACACTGGCATAAAAGCCCAAGTAATTCAACAGTAAAAGTGAGTATAAAACTACCATGAAATCTTCCATCAGTAAAATGAAATCAGCAGACAATTAATTGTGCTGCTAATTGAGATGTATTACCATATAATCTTCAGCAAAGGAGATCGTTACCTTGTCGTGGTGCTGGAGCTTGAGCACCTCAATGACGTCATGAGCTAAACAGTGAAGGGACATCCAAGACAGGAAGGTCATGGCAGAGAGGTCAGACTAAATACGATCCCTGGGGAAGGAAACAGCAACCCACATCAGTATTCTTGCTATGAAAACTAAATGGATCAGTACAACCAGAGATATGTCGGTATACCATTGGAAGATGGGACTCCCAGGTCGGAAGATGGTCAAAATGCTACTGGGGAGGAACAGAGGATAAGTTCAACTAGCCCCAGATGTGATGACGCAGCTAGCTCAAAGTCGAAAGGACGGCTAGCAGCCGATGGTGCTGGTGGTGAACAACGAATCCGATGTTCTAAAGATCAACACACCATAGGAACCAGGAATGTAAGATCTATGAGCCAGGGCAAATTGGATGTGGTTATTGGGGAGATGTCAAGATTAAATATAGACATTTTGGGTGTCAGTGAACTGAAATGGATTGGAATGGGCCATTTCACATCAAATGACCACCAGATCTACTACTGTGGACAAGAGGACCACAGAAGAAATGGAGTAGCCTTCATAATTAATAATAAAGTGGCTAAAGCAGTGCTTGGATACAATCCAAAAAATGACAGAATGATCTCAATTCGAATTCAGAGTAAGCCATTGAACATCACAATGATCCAAATATACGCCCACAGATGCTGAAAAAGCAGAAGTAGATCGGTTCTATGAGGATCTGCAGCACCTACTAGATAGTACGCCAACAAAAGATGTTATTTTCATTATAGGAGACTGGAATGCTAAGGTGGGTAGTCAAACGACACCTGGAATTACAGGCAGGCATGGTCTGGGAGAACAAAATGAAGCAGGACATAGGCTGATAGAATTTTGCCAAGACAACTCACTGTGCATAACAAACACTCTCTTCCAACAACCTAAGAGATGACTTTATACATGGACTTCACCAGACAGTCGACACCGAAATCAGATTGACTACATCCTTTGTAGCCAAAGGTGGCGGACATCTATGCAGTTGGTAAAAACAAGACCTGGAACTGATTGTAGTTCAGATCACGAACTTCTTATTGCACAATTTAGAATCAGACTAAGGAGAATAGGGAAGACCCACAGATCAGTTAGATATAAGCTCACTAATATTCCTAATGAATATGCAGTGGAGGTGAAGAATAGATTTAAGGGACTAGATTTAGTAGATAGGGTCCCAGAAGAACTATGGACAGATATTCGCAACATTGTTCAGGTGGCAGCAACAAAAAACGTCCCAAAGAAAAAGAAAACCAAGAAGGCAAGATGGCTGTCTGCTGAGACACTGGAAGCAGCCCAAGAAAGAAGGAAGGCAAAAGGTAACAGTGATAGGGGGAGATATGCCCAATTAAATGCAAAATTCCAGAGGTTAGCCAGAAGACATAAGGAATTATTTTTAAACAAGCAATGTGCGGAAGCGGAAGAAGATAATAGAATAGGAAGGACAAGAGACCTCTTCCAGAAAATTAGAAACATCCGAGGTAAATTCCAGGCAAAAATGGGCATGATCAAAAACAAAGATGGCAAGGACCTAACAGAAGCAGAAGAGATCAAGAAAAGGTGGCAAGAATATATGGAAGATCTGTATAGGAAGGATAATAATATTGGGGATAGATTTGACAGCGTGGTCAGTGAGCTAGAGCCAGACATCCTGAAGAGTGAGGTTGAATGGGCCTTAAGAAGCACTGCTAATAACAAGGCAGCAGGAGATGATGGTATCCCAGCTGAACTGTTTAAAATCTTGCAAGATGATGCTGTCAAGGTGATGCATGCCATATGCCAGCAAATTTGGAAAACACAAGAATGGCCAACAGATTGGAAAAAATCAACTTGTATCCCCATACCAAAAAAGGGAAGCACCAAAGAATGTTCAAACTATCGAACAGTGGCACTTATTCCACATGCCAGTAAGATAATGCTCAAGATCTTTCAAGGTAGACTCCAGCAATTCATGGAACAAGAATTGCCAGATGTACAAGCTGGGTTTCGAAAAGGCAGAGGAACTAGAGACCAAATTGCCAATATCCGCTGGATAATGGAGAAAGCCAGGGAGTTTCAGAAAAACCTCTATTTCTGTTTTATTGACTGTTCTAAAGCCTTTGACTGTGTGGATCATCACAAATTGTGGCAAGTTGTTGGTGGTATGGGGATACCAAGTCATCTTGTCTGCCTCCTGAGGAATCTGTATAATGACCAAGTAGCAACGGTAAGAACAGACCACGGATCAATGGACTGGTTTAAGATTGGGAAAGGAGTACGGCAGGGCTGTATACTCTCATCCTACCTATTCAACCTGTACGCAGAACACATCATGCGATGTGCTTGGCTTGATGAAGCCAAGGCTGGAGTTAAAATCGCTGGAAGAAACATTAACAATCTCCGATATGCAGATGATACCACTTTGATGGCTGAAAGTGAGGAGGAGCTGAGGAACCTCATGATGAAGGTGAAAGAAGAAAGTGCAAAAGCTGGGTTGCAGTTCAACCTCAAAAAAACCAAGATTATGGCAAGCAGCTTGATTGATAACTGGCAAATAGAGGGAGAAAATGTGGAGGCAGTGACAGACTTTGTCTTTCTAGGTGCAAAGATTACTGCAGATGCTGACTGCAGCCAGGAAATCAGAAGACGTTTACTTCTTGGGAGGAGAGCAATGACAAATCTTGATAAAATAGTTAAGAGCAGAGACATCACACTGACAACAAAGGTATAGTTCAAGCAATGGTATTCCCTGTAGTAACCTATGTCTGCAAGAGCTGGACCATAAGGAAGGCTGAGCAAAGAAGGAAGATAGATGCTTTTGAACTGTGGTGCTGGAGGAAAATGCTGAGAGTGCCTTGGACTGCAGGAAGATCAAACCAGTCCATACTCCAGGAAATCAAGCCAGACTGCTCACTTGAGGAAAGGATATTAAAGGCAAAACTGTAGTACTTTGGCCACATAATGAGAAGACAGGATACCCTGGAGAAGATGCTGATGCTAGGGAAAGTGGAAGGCCAAAGGAAGAGGGGCTGACCAAGGGCAAGATGGATGGATGATATTCTGGAGGTGATGGACTCAACCTTGGGGGAGCTGGGATGGTGACGGCTGACAGGAAGCTCTGGTGTGGGTTGGTCCACAAAGTCACGAAGAGTCGGAAGCAACTGAATGAATAAACAACAACACCATATAATAGCCAGGTCAGTGTCAGGGTGGACACTGAGCCCATAGAATCCCAGAGTAGTTCTGATTCTGAGGAAGAGCAGTCGCTCCTCTTTCCCAGGGCCCACAACTGATGGAGATTCCTCCAACCAGCATTCCTAGCTTAGATAGCAGTCCAGGGAGTGACCGAGCGCGGGAAGTAGACTTGGTGGACGCGCAACGCCGACACAGAGAGCGGCGCCAAATGGCCAAAGGGCGCAGAAAGGAGGCGTAGTGCCCGGTTGGTGCGCAAACAATGGCTGCACCCAGAGGATCTAAGGGAAAAGGGGAGGGACTCTCCCTAGTCCTTGAGTTCAGGGGTCTGCCAGTAATTCCCTTTCAAACGGGGACCAACTGTTCCAACTTAGGGCATAGGTACTCTGCTGCTCAGATCTAGTTGCTACCTGTAGAGTTGTTAAGTTGTAAAAGAAGAATAAAGCTTTGAAAGGAATCCTTTTGTCTGTGTCTGGACTTGGCTACTGGATTAGACTGAGAGAGGCCTCCAAGGAGCCCTTGACAGCCAGCTTAATTATGATTAGTCTTTTGCCAGTGTATATCAGAGGATCAATTTGCATTTTATGTGTACTTTGTAAAACGTTTGTACATAGTGATTATGTTATGGTGAATATCAAAAATTTGGTGAATGTTTACATTTACCTGTCAGTACTAATAAACCCAGACAAATTCCATGCATGTCTGAAAATATATATATATGCATTTATTTTCATTCTGGACATCCGCTTCTGCATGCGAGCAGTCAAATTTACGTGACTGTCAACATCCACCAGTGTATCTGCCTGGGATTCTCAGAGATTGCATTTTGGACATTTTTAACACCAATATGTCTTTATTATTTATTAGCTCACAGTATTTGCAACCAACTCAGTGATGGTTTTTATGGTTTTTCACTTTGGTGTATTTTTGTTATTGTTTTCCTCTGAGCCACTTTCTTCTCTTCTGTAAAATGAAAGAATGTCTTTGTGCGGTAAAGATAAGCATTTCCCCCCTCTACAGAGCCCATGACAGCATGATCCTTTAAGTTCTATTGCATACAAATTATATAGTAGCTTATGAAACAATTCAACATTTATTTCTTTAATTATTTTAGAATATTTATATACTGCTTCCCATTTTAAAAATCCTGAAGCAGTTTACAACAATTTATTTATTTATTTATTTATTTATTGCATTTATATCCTGCCTTTTTTCCTCTTGCAAGGAACCCAAGGCAGCTTACATTATCCTCCTCCTCTCTGTTTTATCCTCACAACAACAACCCTGTGAGGTAGGTTGGCCTGAGAGGCTGTGACTGGCCCAAAGTCACCCAGTGAGCTTCCATGACCAAGTGGGGACTAGAACCCGGATCTCCCGGCTCCCAGTCCGTCACTCTCACCACTACATTACACTGGCTCAAATTATAAAACAATACATCATTATAAAAAGACAACAGCATTTAGACACATTAATGGTTGGGAAAGCTAGGGTGCACAAGTAAGTTTTTAATAATAATCAAAAGCACATTATTGTTGATGCCCAAAGTATCACAGAAGAGAGGTCATTCCAGAGAAAGGGTGCTACCACAGAGAAGACCCATTGCTATGTTGCTGACAGGTGGGACTCTACAGGATATGGTACGAACATCAAGGCTTCCCCTAAGGATCGAAGTGGTCTAACGGATTTATATAGGGGGAGGCAATTTTTGAGGCAACCTGGTCCTACATTGTTTAGGGCTGTATATGTCAGTATTAATACCTTGAACCTGGCTTGGTAGCAAACTGGCATCCAGTGCAGGTCTTTCAGCTGAGGTGAAAGCATGTGCGCATGGCAAGGTACTCCATTCAACAGCTTTACTGCAACATTCTCACCAGCTGCATCTTCCAAACCATCCTCAAGGGCAGCTCCACACAGAGGGGATTACATTAATCCATTCTGAAGGTTACCAATTAATGGGTCACAGTGGTTAAGCTACCCATGCCTAGGAATGGGCACAGTTGATGCAGTGCCCGAAGTTGGTAAAAGGTGCTCCATGTCACAGAGGCCACTTGGGCTTCTAATGACAATGATGGATCTAGGAGCCCCCCCAAGCTGTATACCCATTTTTTCAGAGAGGGTGCAACCCCATCCAGAACAGGTAAACGTCCCAGTTCCAGGACCTGGGAACCACTTACCCACACTGCCTATGTCTCGTTGGGATTCAGCTTCAGCATATTGATTCTCATCCTCTGGACCTAAGCACCAGTCCTGGTCATGCATCTCTTGTTTCAGATGTAATGGAGAAATGGAGCTGAGTGTACTGGTGATATGTTGCCCCCAAACTCCTAATGACCTCAGCCAATGGCTTCATATATATGTTAAATATCATAGAGATTGCTATGAATGATTTCACCACTGTTATCTACCAGCAATTAACATCATCACCTTTGGGATACTAGGGAAATGCAACAATAATATTAATTGGTAAAGGACAGGGTGCAAAGATGTAGCTGAATATAGTTCATGCAGTCCTTAAGTGGGGGGGGGGGAAGGGAGGGAATTTAAGTGAAAGAAAAGTCAAAGGATTAAATCCAATGGTTTGTAGTCGATGTTAGTTTAACTTAAGTCCCCTTCCTTTCAATGGCTCTACTCAAAGTAGGACTAACACTGAATGGTGTTGGATCCAGATTAAGTTAATCACATCTTAGCGCCATTGAAAGAAGTGGGACATATTCATTTCAGTAAGACTGAGGTGTGACTAAGTTTGGATCCAACCCTAAGAGATTTGTCCCCCTTGATTGAGCAGTCAATATAAACCTTGCCTTAGGGTTGTATTCAAATTTCATAAAACTACTTATAAATGTAATGTTGTATGTCAGCCTTCCCCAACCTCATGCCCTCCAGATATGTTGGACTACAACTCCTATCCTCCCTAGTCAGCATGCCCTACATCTGGAAGGCACCAGGTTGGGGAAGGCTGTTGCATGTACTTCTTCATGTGAGATGTATTTGCTGCTCTGGTAATAGCTGAAGAAGAACAATCTGATTAGTAAAGGATAATGATTACCAGATTATAATTGTTTTTTTAAATGCTTGTTTTACTTGATTGTCACAAACCAATCTCTGATAAAATCTGGAAGGTGCTTTCTCTGAGCATTGAGCTGTCCACTGTTGGAATTTTGCTGATACTGTGATGGAACCCTTTGGCCATATGGTTGACTCCTGATTCTGATTTGCCAAGTAACATGGACCACTTTGGTAGCTTTGGATTTTACCCCAATTCACACTGATTTCAAAACTGACAATATTTAAGCTTTTAAAGTGAGAGCATCTAACATTTATTTGACTGATGAGACTAAGATCACAATAGTAATTAGGGCACTATGTACTTTGGTACTTTTCGATCTGTGCCAAAGAAACATTCCAAACCTTCCAAAATGAAAGAAAGGAAGAAAAGAAGAGTTATTTGCTTTAAACTAATGGAAGAACCCATGATAAAAGAAAATCTAATTTCAAGTTACATGGGAAAGTAGCAGAAAGTTTGTAGCAGCACTTCCCCCCCATGTCCTTCTCCATTTTGATCTGTGCAGAAAAGAGAGTACTGTGATTGCTATGCCCTTTCAGTCTTTTGGTATTTGTACTGGGTTATGATGAGGCCATGTATCCCTTGCAAATGGGACTGGTACCATCAATCCCTTTGATATAAATTTATGGAAAACCTGCCAGACGATAATAACTTTTGGTCCCAAGAGGCTGGATTTGAACTAGCGAATAGTGGGACAGAATTCTCAATATTTGATTACTATTCCCTTGAGTCATCCCTGATAGTCCTTTTCTAAAGGTTAGATTTTTGATCTCCCTACTAAAATGTTAGATAATTAACATTCTCCCCTTCAGTGGCCATCTAACATCTGTGGACTTTGCACAATCAATCAGGCATCTTGGTAGGCATGATTGACTTTTTCAAAGGAAGTTGGGAGAATAAATTCTCATTCTTTAGTAATAACTTTGTTATTATCTCACTGAAAACGTCCCTTTGTGAGCAACTCAGTTTAGAGGAACACATTCTATCTATGTAAAATCATTGCCATAAAAACACTCAGTTTGACAGAAACAGAAAAGTCTTTGAATGTCTGGAGAATGCAGATGGATCCATTTCTAGACACAATTCATTCTGTCTAACACAGGCACACAACTCAATTCACTCTTAGGGCCACTTGTACATAACTCATGCGGACCACAGTGTTACGTTAACTTTGTTGCTATTCTAACAAAGTGTTTCATTTTTCAACCCATGCTCTGTTAACTCCTTTTTTCACCACAGCATGCTCTCTGTACCACTAGAGGTCTGTCTGAAACTCACGTCCTTTTTTCTCTTTAGTTTAGAGTACGCTCTCTCCTTGGCCCATATAACACATTGTAGGGCTGTGCACCGCCTCCTTACGAAGCCCCAATAACAAGGTGAAGTGGGCTGTTTCAGAGCAAAAGCCTCATGATACAAGGTGGGTCAGAGCAGTACCGAGGCGCCCCGGGGCGAAGCACCCCCTCCTCAAAGTGCCTCCTCCTCCTCGTATATTCGGAGCTCTACTGAATGCCTCAGCAGTCCAGACAGGCTGTCTCCAAAATGCATCAACTTCTCAATGCTCACATGGAAGGCATAAGGAGGAGGAGGAGGAGGAGGGAGGAAGGGAAGAGGAAGGAGGGAAGGCGAGCGTAGGAGGCGGAGGGAGTGTATTTTGGTGAATAGGAACCCTCAGCCAGAACTGATGCTAGCAGTCTCCAATCAGAGAGAGTGGTGGAGGAAGGGGTTATATATACTTCACTAAAAGGCTGCGTTCAGTTATTGCGCTAGCTGTGTCTTTGGGAGAGAGGGCTGGTGTGGGTAGATGATTGTGTGTATGCGTGTGTGTGCATGCGTGTGCATTCCTAGGAGTTCCTTCAATTTATTCAATTTTGATTGCCATTAGGCTTTCCTCAAAATTTAAATTAAAAGGAAACAGCTTGGCTGTACTGGGAGCATTCCCTTTCCTTGCTCCTTGATCGTCCATCCCCATTGGGACAGCGTCTTTTGCAGCACCTCTTCCAGCTGCCTTCTCCTATTTCTTTCTACCTCTGACTCATTCGTTATTTGTATTTGATTAGATTCATCTCTCCTTTCCATATTTTTCCAAACTAGCATAGCTTTTCCTTGCAAGTTGCTGCTATGCTCCCCCTCCCCTGCCATTCCGGTGTTTGTTTATCTCAATTTGGGACTGTGGAAAAGGCTGCGTTTGTTGTGTAATGTCAAGCCTTACTTCTGCTTTCTCTATTCTGTTTTCTTGTTGTTTTTGTCAGTCAACTCTTCCACTTTTAGATTTGTACAAACCCAGTCTTATTTCAATTTTTAAAAACAAACATTGACTTCTGGGTATGCCCCCCCCCCTTTAAGTCATATTCAAAGATTTAGTTTTTTCTTTCTTTCTTAATTCTTAAAGAAAGGCATATTATAGCAGCCTATGTGTGTAGTGTTTGTCCCCCAACCCCCACGCTGAAGTGAACCGTCTGTGTCTTCTCTGTGTCAATCTTCCCCAAACAGAAATTAAAGAAGGGTTTTTTTTTTTAAAAAAAATAGGGTTTGATTTGGCTGTTATCTAATCACCTGCACCATTGCCCTGTATTTTTTGAAGTTATCCTGCCTTCCATAAAAGAACATGAAATACAGAGTGGCCCAAAAGTAGGTATACAGTATAGCTTATTTGCATTTTATTACATTGTTTATTACATTTACATTTGTTTAACACTGTTTAATCTCGTAAGTGCTCGAAATGCATTCCATCAATGTTGCAACATCCCTCGAACCTGTCCAGAACACTGTGACACACAATACGACACAAATTCTGGTCCGCATCAATGTCCATAAATGCTTCCGAGATGAACTCTTTTAATTCATCCACTGTCCGGGGATTCCTCTCAAAAACCTTATTCTTTACTATGCCACCCCCCCAAGAAGTCTATTGGTGTTAAGTCGGGTGAACGTGGCAGCCATTCAATGCTGCCACATCATCCTATCCAATGCTGTGGGAAGGTGTTGTCAAGATAGACCCTTACTGCAAAAGCACAATGAGAAAGTGCCCCATCTTGCTGGAAGAGCAGTTTGGCGAAGTTAGCCCTGGTTCTGAGTTGTGGCACTACCTGTCAGGGTTGGATTGGAGAGCCCCAAAGCAGTTCTGATTCTGAGGAAGAGTTAGAAACTGCGGGAGAGGAACCCGTGCGCATTTCAGAGGAGCAGCCAGGGGGAGGGCCCCTCCCGGTACACATTCCTGAGAGTGATAGTGACCCTGGCAAGGAGAGGGCAGAGCAACAGCAGTTTGTGGATGCTAGGCACCAGCGCACCCTCAAGCATGAGATGGCGGGCACTGAGAGGCGGTGCTCAGCCTGCTTGGCATGTCGGCAACAGCGGCACCCCGATTCCCCACGGGAAAGGGGTGGACTCTCTCCTCCTAGCTCATAAGTACAGCGGTTTCCCACTTTCGCCTTCAAATGGAGATCAACTGTTTCCTAAGGTTAGAACCCTGAGACAGCCCTCTTAAGCAATTAGCATCTGTAAGCGTCATTAGGCTGAATGGGGATAAAGCCTTGGGAAAGAGCCCTATTGTCTGCATGTTGATTCTGGCTACCTGAGGATTTCAGAAGGCAACAGGGAGTGACCTCCTGACACTACCACGTCGTGTAACATGTTTAGGTAATTGTTACTATCCACAGTTGTATCGAAGAAAACCGGTCCTACAACACCTTCGCTGGACAGTGCACCCCACGCTTTGACATCTGGCTGGTTCAGTTGAGATGTGATAGTCAAATGAGGATTTTCATCTGCCCAATATACACAGTTATGCCTGTTCACATGGCCTGAAAACTTGAAAGAAGCCTCATCTGACCGGATTATCTTATCAAGAAGGTCTGGTTCATTAGAGATTTGGTTACACATTATCTCACAGAATTGCAACCGACGGTCTGGGTCGTCCTCCAGAAGACCATGTAACAGTCTTGGATGGTACGGCTTCAATTTCAATTTACGCATTAAGCATTGCGAAGATGTTCTAGGTATGGAAAGCTGCTTAGATGCACATTGTGTGGACTTTTTTGGACTGTTCACAAATGTCAGAGTGACTCTCATCTCATTTTCCTCTGTCATAGACGTCCTAGGATGTCCAGATTTCGGTGCGTTAGCCACTGCACCTGTTGCATTAAATTTATCTCTAAGACGATACATTGTCAGACGTGTTGGTGGAGGAGTGTCAGATGCTTCTTGCCATGCTGTGTGCACCCACTCAGCATTTTCAGTTTTCCAGTACTGCTTTAGAATCCACTTTCTTTGTTCTTGACTCAAGTTCGCTGCCATCATTCACAATATCAGTAAAAATAATAACTAAAACACTAAACAACTGTATACCTACTTAAGGGCCTCACTCCCCTCACTCTCTACACTTAACTGATTCAACTGTCACTCCCTGTCACTCACTCTTCCCAACTGTCATTCTGACTCCACCCACACATCTTCTACTCACACATTCTCTCCCGCTCCCATCAACTTTCTAAACAACTGTATACCCACTTTGGGGCCACCTGGTATAAAACAATAAATTAAAGACATCCATCATTTGCTTAGGTAGTTCTGCTTTTCTTTAGCTCTTCTGTGTGTGTGTGTGCATGTGTGCCAGCTTGTTGTTCCACCAAAACTATATGTTCCAATTTCAAGGCAGTGTTGAAAAAGCACGAAACACATAGTATTTACATTAATTATTCCAGTAACAGTCCACTGTGCGTCAAAGCAATCCAGCACAATATGAGGCATCTTTGGGGTGCTGGCAAGGGCAGAAGTGGGGAGAAGTTACAGCTCCTTGCTTTGGGAGTTTTCCTGGAAAAACTCAGATTTCACCTGTGCCTTGCACACAAGCCCATGGGCCAAACTGCTTGGAATTTGGCAAGTGGAATGCCTTTGATGGGGGCTGGGAGGGGCCCAGGTTTCACACACATCCTTGGAAACAGGGAGAAGTTACAGCTTTTGGCTTTGGGACTTTTCCTGGAAAAAGTCAAATTTCATCTGTGTCTAGCACACAAGCCAGTGGGCCAAACTGCCTGGGCTTTGGGGGTTGCAATGCCCTCAAAGGGGGCTGGGAGTGGCCAAGGTGTGTGGAATCAGAAAGAAGCTCTTTACAGCTCTTTGCTTGGAGAGTTTATTTGGAAAACATCAGATTTTAACTTCACCTAGCACAAAAGCCACTGGGCCAAAATGTCTGAAATTTTGCAGGTAAAAATTTCAGGGGAGTGGAGAGGTCTCCAAAATTCATGCCTTTATCCTAAGAACAAAAAACGCTATGACTGTTTGTGTTTTCCCATACAAGTCAATGGGAAAATGGCAAAACTGTGATCCGGATATCTGAATCTTACTCTGGATTCGGATCCGAGTCAGATTGGAGGGGGTCCAAATTGATCCAAGGTGGATCAGGGTCACTTTGGATTATCCGAAGCAGCATCCAAAGCTGATCAGGGGATCCGTGCACAGCCCTAACACATTGCCCTCTTCTCTGTCTCTGCACCTTTACAGGTTGATACCTGTGTTTCTCTTTTCCCTATATTTTCTGTTCCCCTTCTATAGAGGTCTGAGTAGTCCCATCTCTCAATTCTCCCCCTTTCATTTTGCAACCAAAGTCTCTCCTCTTCTCACACCATGTGTCGCCCCTGCAGTGGGTGGTGAACTCTTAGCTTAGAGGTGCCAAGACAGTGATAAATCAGACTCAAAGGTTTACTTACAAGGAGCACTTTATTGGGAAACTTACAGCACACAGGCGTACCCAATGGTTGGATCAGACAGCTTCTCTGAACCCCGAGCCATTGGGTCAAATGGGTTTTATACAATACACCCTAGGCAGCACAACACTAGCAAGCACCCCTAGCATTCATTCTCAGCATAGGCTAGAAGTGTTCTACAGGCCACCTGTAAACAGACTTTGCTTCCCAGGCACATCAGAGATAAAGACTCTCCTCATTAGCAAGGAATGCACCAAGAAGGCTTTTATCGGCCTTTTGACTCATCTGCACATGCTCAGAGGCTTACTAGCATTGAAATTGCACCAATAATTAACTTAAGCATGCATTATGGATCTCTAGGCCCCTCTAACACTATAAATGATTTGGCTATGCTCCTGGGGCCAATACACACCATCACAGTTTGTTTAAATAAAAAGCATTTATATTCTGCCATTCTGTTTCCAAAATTACATGTGGCTACATCCCCATTTGTTCACCAGTTTCTCTTCCCCTGACTCATGCATCACTTTCTCAGCTCCCCCCCTTATCTCTCCCTCTTCATTCCACAGGTCTCTCTGCACCCCATGAATATCATCTTTTTCACTCTGTACCCAGTGTGCTTTCCTCTCCTCTGCACCCACAGAGGTCTATCCAAATCAGCCAAAGCATGGGCTGGTCCACAGCTTCCCACTTTATCTTGCTGGCATGCCAAGAAACTACACTACAACAGTTTCCAGCTAAACAGCATAATGTAAGATGGAAGACTTAGATATTTCTACAAAGAAGAGGGAATAGACTATAAACAACAGATTTCTGGAATTTCCCCACAAATGGCCTATGAGTGTTACATTGTACTTCTAACACTAAAACTATATGGTATATTTGCTCACCATGCAGTGAAAGAATAATCAAATTCTGAACAAGAGCTGAGCTTATGGTGCAATAAAGCAGTACCAGCTGCAAGATTCTGTGGACACTTGGAAGGCAACCTCACTGCTCACCTCCTCTCCACAGTCCATCACCACAGCCAGCAAAGAGAGCATGGAAACCAAGAATTTTTGCATGCTGCATGACCTTTTTGCATGACCCAAGCAAAGTGAGCACAACATCTGTCTTTGAGTGGTGGACACTTTGTCAGTCCTGGATGGCCAGCCTTGCCGGACTCAGTCATGCTATACAATAATTGATATTCTTAAAGGGTTGGCAACATTGGAGGACTTTCTGATAGCCAGTTATAAATAGTCTAATATGTATTTTAGACAACATCTGTCACAAGGCACACATCCATATTCAGTGCATTCTAATTGGGTTTTCAGTATGCTGAATAATAGATTGCACGGTCATTCAACTGAATATGAGCCTTTTAAAAGGAAACTGGAAATGTCTGGATTTCTAATAGTCTAAATTGCATTTTGTCTGTGGCCAGAATCAAGAGGTTCTTCAGCAACCCACCATATGGCTTGGTGTATGAGTTATTATCATCAATGCAGCTGGATATCAGATGGTCAAAATCCAGCTAGCAAATGAGAGGAAAGTCTGTCTTACTACTCATATTATGATAAAAAATTGGCCATCAAACTGCTTTGCTGTACTATTACCTATGACCAGACAAAGGAATTGAAGGATCATATAGTTAAACCGCTCCAGCATGTACATGTTCTTATATTGTTGTTGTTTATTCGGTCAGTTGCTTCCGACTCTTCGTGACTTCATGGACCAGCCCACGCCAGAGCTTCCTGTCAGCGGTCGCCACCCCCAGCTCCCCCAAGGTCAAGTCTGTCACCTTCAGAATATCATCCATCCATCTTGCCGTTGGTCGGCCCCTCTTCCTTTTGCCTTCCACTTTCCCTAGCATCAGCATCTTCTCCAGGGTATCCTGTCTTCTCATTATGTGGCCACAGTACTTCAGTTTTGCCTTTAATATCATTACCTCAAGTGAGCAGTCTGGCTTGATTTCCTGGAGTATGGACTGGTTTGATCTTCTTGCAGTCCAAGGCACTCTCAGCATTTTCCTCCAGCATCACAGTTCAAAAGCATCTATCTTCCTTCTTTGCTCAGCCTTCCTTATGGTCCAGCTCTCGCAGCCATAGGTTACTACAGGGAATACCATTGCTTGAACTATACCTTTGTTGTCAGTGTGATGTCTCTGCTCTTAACTATTTTATCAAGATTTGTCATTGCTGTCCTCCCAAGAAGTAAACGTCTTCTGATTTCCTGGCTGCAGTCAGCATCTGCAGTAATCTTTGCACCTAGAAAGACAAAGTCTGTCACTGCCTCCACATTTTCTCTCTCTATTTGCCACTTATCAATCAAGCTGGTTGCTCTAATCTTGTTTTTTTTGAGGTTTAACTGCAACCCAGCTTTTGCACTTTCTTCTTTCACCTTTGTCATGAGGTTCCTCAGCTCCTCCTTGCTTTCAGCCATCAAAGTGGTATCATCTGCATATCGGAGATCGTTAATGTTTCTTCCAACGATTTTAACTCCAGCCTTGGCTTCATCAAGCCCAGCATGTCGCATGATGTGTTCTGCGTACAGGTTGAATAGGTAGGGTGAGAGTATACAACCTTGCCATACTCCTTTCCCAATCTTAAACCAGTCCGTTGTTCCGTGGTCTGTTCTTACCGTTGCTACTTGGTCGTTATACAGATTCCTCAGGAGGCAGACAAGATGGCTTGGTATCCCCACACCACCAAGAACTTGCCACAGTTTGTGATGATCCACACAGTCAAAGGCTTTAGAACAGTCAATAAAACAGAAATAGAGGTTTTTCTGAAACTCCCTGGCTTTCTCCATTATCCAGCAGATATTGGCAATTTGGTCTCTAGTTCCTCTGCCTTTTCGAAACCCAGCTTGTACAACTGGCAATTCTTGTTCCATGAATTGCTGGAGTCTACCTTGCAAGATCTTGAGTTCTTATACAAGTCATGCATATTCCTAGATAAAAGAATACATTCTTTCTTCTTCTTCTTCTTCTTCTTCTTCTTCTTCTTCTTCTTCTTCTTCTTCTTCTACTAAAACTTTTCAATGTTCTTTTTTTCAGGAGAACATCAGCATAGAGTCTTGAATGGGATCAATCGTCAGCTCTATCACAAACCAGAGCATAATGCTTGATATTTTGGTACAGGTGGCCTGATAGTTACAATTATCTGAGTTTATGGCAGCATAAGAAGGTTTCCTTCTCAAGCACAACACAAAGAATATATATGTAGAGCCAAGCAAAACAAAATGACAAAACCCTGTCCCCCCCAAATGCTATTTTCAAGAACCTTGTTATCCAGCAGATCTTTTCTTCTCAAGCTGCATGAACCTTGTAATCATGGAGTCCTTTATTTCATTCTTCACTCCTACACTACTACAATAGCTGCTCATAAAACTTATTATATTTGGCTGCTGCTATTTTGAGGAGATGCTTTTTTCCTTTCTTTTTTGCAAAATAGGTAATCACAATATTATATTTTGTGAGAAAGTTAAAGGTATAAAATCTCCGCAGTTGGTGATCTTTTTGTATTTTCTTTGCTAATAGACTATTTTGTGTATGTGTTCTGTGTAATAAGCAGCCTAATTCCCCAAGACTTCTGACAGTGTGAGCCCCTTTTCAGTAAATGAAGACTGAAGTAAATGAAGATTGAAAACATCGTCTTGATAAATTCTATTACTCAGGTTTATTGTATCATCAGGTGGCTTTTAATTGATTGAAAGTTTGTGAATAACAAGTCAGACCTGAAACAAAATGTTAAGTGTGGAATGCTCTTTGGCTGTTTTGCCCCCCCCCCCCCCGCTCTGCAAAGCCTGCTGATACTAGAGCTGTGCACAAATGGCCTCTTGAAATTCTCCACCTTACTTGTGGGCAGAGAAATTTGGGAGCCAATTTCACTGAAGTTCTCCAGGGGGAGGAGAAATTCTCAACAGTTTCTTCCAGCTAGGGCTCCCCATTGGCAGGTCTTGTGGCCCAGCTTCTTCCTTTTTTTGGTAAGGGTTTTGAGCGTTTTCGTGCTGCAACAGCATCAGCTGTCTTGGCAGGCCAGCCCCCAGTTTGCATCTACTGCAATGCAGGTGGGGGCAGTGTTGTGTCCAGCTCCAGGGATGAGGTGGAGTTGGCGCTCTGCCAAAATCTGTCCTCCAATTTACCTGAAAGTTTCCTTGCCCCATGAAAGGGGCTTCCATTGTTCTGTCTCATTCAGGATGTTTTATAATGTATTTGTGTGGTGTTTTTGAGCTTACCTAATCACAGCTAGCCTCCCAGGCTGCCTGCATGTCCTGATCTGAAAAAGCCCCATGGGAGAAATTATCTCATGGTGCCTTAATTTGAAGTGTAGGAAGCTGAGGAGGCTACAGGCTGCCAGAGAGATGACTGTACAATGAAAAACAGGACACTTGTGCTCAGTCCTCAAACACCCCCTAAGTAAGGTAAGCCCAAACCCAACCCATGAGAATTTCTCCGAAATTTCTTCACCATTGAATTTCTTTTCAAAAGCAATTTCTCTTCTGTCAAATTGAATGAGAATGGTTGAAAAAAAATGTGGGAGAAATTTTTGGCACAGCACCAGCTGATACCTCCCTCTTAAACATGGATAGTGTTACTTTAACCACATAAGGATTGATACTTGTAGGATGAGTTTGCTGTTAGTATAAAGCATCCTTCCCTAACCTAGTATCCTCCAGCTGTATTAAACTGGAACACCCCTCATCCCCAGCCAGAACAGCCAATAATTCTGGAGGGCAGCAGATTGGGGAAGGCTGCTATGTAGATACCATTGATCCAAACATTTGTTGTTAGTGATGTGGTGGGGCTTGAAATTAAGGAGTAGTGATTTGGACCCCAGATTTATGGGTCTACTCCTGAATCCATTTAGGATAGGGCTTAAACCCCCCAGGAGTTTGGACTTACCCCAAATCTGTTTCCGCTCATCAAACTCTACCTGTTGCCCCTTTCCTATTCCAAAACTTACTAAGACATGGCAGAAGGGAGAGTTCATAGTGGCTCTGTAGAAGGACCACCTTCCTTCCTTCTCAGAACTTTATACTGATGCCTTTGGGAGTTTCCACAATAAAACCACTCATTAGCTTACAAATATGACTAAAACAGTTATATCAAACAACTCTTAAAACTCAAAAAACAAATGGGGTTGGATCCAGAGGTATGCTGGATCAATGGCACTGGCAGAATTGGATTCCTTGCACCCCCCTTCCCAGGGCAACCTCCAGCCCCCTGAAAATACTACACAGAGAGTTAGAAGACCCTGCTTATTGGGTTGAGTAGTTGTGGGTGGGGAACCCCAGGTAAAGGGACTTTTTGTGAGTGGAGCCCTTCCTCTTCCAGAAGGCCCCTTCTTCTCACAGAAGGCAAATCCTGGATCCAACCCATGATATAAAGATAGTTACCTGAATGAAAGCAACAGTAAACATAAAGATAGCAGTAAAAGAATTGTAAATCCAATAAGACCTAGTAAAAATTCAGGCAAATAGATTCACTGGGAGTCTAAATGAAGGGTAGAAAAATTCATGCCAGTTATGTTGACCAAACTCTCAGTACAACATCAGCATGTGTTGGAGTCTGGAGTTGTTTTTGACATTTCTAGACTCTGCTGCAAGTGTGCAGGACAGGAACAGGGAAGTTGAGAGCCATGGGAATTACATTTCATCCTGTTCCTGGCAGCCCCTGACACTCTAATCAGTAGAGTCTAATGCACACTTGTGTTGCATCTAGGAGCTGATGAACACCATATCACAGTGTCCACTATGAGTCCTCTGCACTGACACATCCAGGTGAATTTAATTTATCTGAATTATTTCTGGTGCAGATTCAGGAGTCTGCCAATTACTATTTATGGTGCTGTGTTAGGTCCAACATTGCCTTGGGCTGGATCTAGATTTAGTCAAGCTTAGACTTGATTGAAATCTATGGGACTTATGTTAGTCATGACTAACTTGTCCCATATTTTCAATTGGTTTACCCTAAGCATGACTAAGTCTGGATTCAATTCCTGCCTTGTGTTTATCATTTTCATTGTGTTTATCCATTATCATCTGGGATCTTTTACAGTTGCAATTTGAAAAGTCAAAGAGCAAAAGGGCTCTCAGCTTGGGGTGAGCAGCCAGTACACAGAAGAATTCATCAACTGCACTTCTAAGAATGTCCAAGATTCTTTTCCTGGTTACGTGAACAGCTAGGTGTTGGTATTGTTAGTAAAAGTGGAACATTTTAAAATATATTTTCTAACTATGTCACATCTACTAAAATGAATGTGTGTTCCTCTTCTCCCCTCTCCCAGCTTAATTCAGAATTGGTCTTGGGAAGCCAACTTATCCCCCTACCACCCCCACAAAAGAAAAAAAACACACTATCCTTTTATTCTGATTCTGAATCTAATCTGGACACCACTTTGCTACTATCAACATTATTGGGACAGTTAAAAGATCTAAGCACCCCCAGTCTGGACTAATGAGCTTCCAACTCTTGCCAGCAATCCCTTGTCATCTGCTCCATAATTTCCTTACCATTTATTTGGGCAACAGCAGCAATGGTGGAAAGAGGGATGGCGTGCTGGAGCCTCCCTTTTCCCCTAGTGACTGCTGAAATACTGTTACAGTAATGTGCCATGCATTAGGGACCCCAGAAAATATAATTCTCCCAGGTCATCAGGAAATGTCATTTCCCCAGAACATCTGAATACTTTGTATGGACACCAGGTGCCCTATGTCAGAGATCCTGATGAAAGTTTTCAGGGTGCCAGGGACCTGGCAGCCAGCCAAAGTAATCAGATGTCATAGGGAAACTACATTTCCCAGGGTCCTTACTGACTGACACTCTTCCAAGAAGATAGGCCTCCTTATGGCCATTGCTGTTGCTGCCAGGAGGGGAAAATTGGGCAATGTTTCCACCTGAGCCAGGCTTGATGTAGCATTTGTGTTCTGTTTCCCCCCTCCTCCAGGTATTATTTAAGCCCTGCAGCTTGCAAGAGAAAGAGGGAGAAACTGGGGAGTGTTTCAATGTTTCCACCTGGGCCAGCCTTGATGGAGAGTTTGTGTGCTGTTTTCTCCCTCCTCCAGGTATTATTTAAGCTCTACAGCCCGCAAGAGGCGTGAGCTCAAGGGCAAGAGCAAAAGGGCTCTCAGCTTGGGGTGAGCAGCCAGTACACAGAAGAATTCATCAACTGCACTTCTAAGAATGTCCAAGAACTATCTTTTTTGCCAGCACTCTCCCCAAGGTCCTGTAATTGATATGTTTTGGACACTCGTTGATGAAAACGTGGTGGTGGTGTCTTGATCACAGTTGTTTCTTTATTTTATTTTTTAACTGTCAGAAGGTAGACACAGATTTTAACTCACTGTTCATTTGTTTATGGTTTAGTACTATTTTAACTTGATAAGTGGGAAAATGAGAGAGTGGCAGGCAAGGAGGAAAGAGTTCTTCTAGGATTACAGTCTGAGCAAGGATTAACTCATAGGGCGATAATGCTCACCTTGGACTGGAGATGAGCATTACAAGCTGCTGAAGTGGATATTCTGAACCAGGAAAATATGAACTCCAGCAACCTCACTAATTTTGTCTGACTGCTCCCTCCTTCAGATTTGTTAATGTTAAAATAGAGAAAAATACCAGAGATTAATTGGCATGTCTTTTGGATTCAGCAACAAAAAAGTGCAATCTAAATGGGCTCCCTCAATAAAGTGTTAGAAATTTTCTGCATCATTCTTCTGTTAAATTTTATGTGAAAGCTACCTGCTGTATCTTCAGATGGAAATGCATAGATGATCTTATGTTTTTTCAAGCATTTGGAAATGCTATTTTGTTTATAAAACTCCCCAGGACTGAGAGACCAAAAAAAGAAAAAAAAGAAGGCACCTTGCAAAGTTGTTAAAGGAGAACGAAAGTAACTGTAATTCTGTTAAGGCCTTTAATTCAAGCAAACTACTTCAAATGTTAATAGATTTCCAATGCAATACAAGCTAAGCTTCCACTGTCAATTTATATACTGGGAGTATCACCTGCATCGACATGTTTAATGTGGTTTTTGCAGCAATACCGCCTTGAGCCATGATCTCGTCAGATCTCATTAGCTAAGTAAAGTCTAGCTTGGTCAGTGTTTGGATGAGAGACCTCTGGGGACATTCAGACACATTAGTGAGATGTACAAGGAAGGCTAAGGTTCCTTTGTGGCTAAAAGGAACTAGAGACCTTGACTTTAATTCCTGTCTCTGCCATAGCTCAATCCCATGAAGTGCCATATTTGCCACCTGAAAATACTTGGGGCAGTGTTGGTCTTGTAATGGCTCTGTGTGCTAGTGGAAATCTGTCCTGCCTTCACAGGGATCGTTTTAGAATAAGCCAGCCAAGGAATGAAAATGAAGCTATTGGCATCCATAGAATCAGTTTTGCAGCAGTTTCCCACTTTAAAAGCCCAATCTTATATATGTTTAGACCAGGGGTCTCCAACCTTTTTGGACCCATGGGCACATTTGGGAATGTAAGAAACTGCTGTGGGCATCACCACAGAATGGATCCCTTGGAGGATGTGGCTAGTCACATAATGGCTGCTGTTGGGGGCTGGCTAGAGGCTGGGAGGAAGGGGGGAAATGGAAAGAGTTCTGGAGGGGGTTGCACTCCCCCCAAAGGATCAGATTTGTAGTGTGGGGGTGCTCTTGGACCCAGAACTGTCACTTGAGGCACAGGTGAACTCAGTGGCACGGGGCGCTTTTTATCAGCTTAGGCTGTTATACCAACTATGCCCTTATCTGGACAGAGATAGCCTAGCTACAGTTATCCATGCTGTGAGAACCTCTCGTCTGGATTATTGCAATTTGTTATACGTGGGGCTGCCTTTGAAAATGTTAACAATCTTGCTGCCCTATTTTGGACTAGCTGAGGTTTCTGGACCATTTTCAAAGGCAGCCCGGCGTAGCGGACGCCATTTGCGTCCCTGCCGTTGGCTGTGATAGGCTACATAAATATTTACATAGCCTATCACGGCAAAGAGCAGGGATGCAAATGGCATAGAGGATGCCATTTGCATCCCTGCCCTTGGCCGTGATAGGCTATGTGAATATTTACGTAGCCAATCATGAAAAGAGCATATATACGTAAATATTACGTAAATATTGGGCTTCCTCCTATGATGGCTTCTACAAGTGGCCAACCTGGCAGAGCATCTGAGCCCTGCCCCTAACTTTTCCTGCTTTGCTGTGTGACAGCCCCTAGCACCCCTCAAGTCAAGCCCCTTGCCTTCTTCCTCCCCTCCCTCTGAAACTTGGGTTCTCATGGTGGAGGAATGGAGGAGCCACTCAGGCTGGACCATCTGTGTGTCAAGGTCTTGGTAAGAAAGTCTTGCCGTATCTGGGCTCACTAGGGAGGGTGCCTCCCTCTGTTCTTGCTCTTCCCATTCTGATTCTGAATTTGAGCTACCAGACATCTCCATCCACTCAGATTAATTCCTGACAGGTAGGGCACATTGGTGGGCACCAAGAAAGGTGTTTGGGGGCACATTGGTGCCTGTGGGCATCATGTTGCCTAGTCCTGAACCAGGCCTTAGGAGAGGCATTTCAGGCTTTTAGAATGATGGGAAACCACCAGACCATAAGTTGTTGGGGGAAAGGGGATGGGGCCAGGGCAACGGAGCATGGCCTGCTGTGGAACTCCAGATGGCCAGATTGGGACCCCCAGAGGCTGGAATTTGCCCCCAGACCTAAGGTCCTGCACTACAGCTTGTTGAGGCCTCTCCTCTTCCGTAAACACACGGTGGTGTGAGAACAAACCAAGAATGCCAGAACTGTAGTAGAAGGCCCTTCACAGAGTGTCGTGTTTTTTCTACCTTGCTGAGCAATGGCAGCTCCCTCCTACTATGTGTACATCAAAGTGCTATGTTTAGCAGTGGTTGCACAATAATCGCTGCTTCACTAACCCACATGTTCCTTCAGTTTTCCTGAAAATAGTTTGTAAAAAACGTTAAAGCCATCATGTTGGTAGAGGCAAGAGGGCTCTTTTTATGCTAATGCTGAATGGATTAATGTGCTTGAATATTGCCTACTGTAATTGAATTTTGATCTTAGTGGAGCTACTACTGTATACTTTTTTTAAAGGTAGTATCCAAGCCTCAGCACACTAAGCAACAGGGCTGTGCACAGACCCCCCACTTTGTTTCAGATGCCACTTCGGACCTTCTGAAGCATCCCCACTTTGCTTTGGACCAATCCAGACCCCATCTGCTTCGCTTCGGATTTGGATCCACAGTGAGATTCGGATAACCAAATCATTCTAATATGACATTTCCCATGGACTAACATTGGAAAATAGAAATGCCATAACTTTTTTCATGATAAATACATGAAATTTGGGGACCTCACAGCCCCCATGAAGGCAATTCAGCCTGCCAAATTTCAGACAGTTTTGCCCAGTAGTATTTGTGCTAGGTACAGTTACATTTTGATTTTTTCCAACAAAAACTCTCAAAGCAAAGAGCTATAACTTTTCACTGTTTCCACAGACATGCATGAAATTTGGAGACCTCCAAAAGAAAAAAGAAAAAGAAAAGCCAATACAGAACTACCCACAAGCAATGAAAAGGGTTTATATTTTATTTTTTTTAGGAAAAGATATAGAGTTAAAAAATGAGAAGGGAAGGAATACAGGCACTGAGACAGGTAGGGGTGGGGGAGAGCTGCTGCCAAGGACAAGGAAAGGAAAGTACTTTTAAAATATATTTGTTGCATTTTTTTAAAGGATCTAGCTGGAAAACTGTGAAGAAAGAGTGGGAAAGAGTCCAACACACACACACACACACACACACACTCCACAGATCGAGCCAAATAACTTCAGAGCTCTCTCCAGTAACACCATCGGATCTGTCTCACACAATGAACAAATGCAGCCTTTTTTCTCCAATATATCCAGTATTTTCCCCTCCTCCACCACCACTCACTGTCACTGATTGGAGACTGCTGGGTTACATTCAGCTCTAATTTGGCAGCTATTTACTATTAATTTGGCCATTCACCAAAGCACCCTCCCTCCTCCTTCTCCCCTCCCCTCCCCTCCCCTCCCCTCCTCTCCTCTCCCTTTCCCTCCCCTTCCCTCTTCCTCCTCCTCTCCCCCTTCCTGATCTTTCTCAAATTGATATATTTTGAAGACAGGCTGTCTGGGCTTCAGAAAGCATCAGAATAGCTCTGAATCTCCAAGGTGAACATAGTGCTTTGTCAGTGACCCATTTCGCTACGGAGTGCCTCAGTGCTGGTCTGGTTTGTTTCAAATTGCACTGAAGCACCACTGAAGCAGTTTTCCCAGTAGCAACGTATGGCTGTGAGAGCTGGACTATAAGGAAGGCTGAGCGCCAAAGAATCGATGCTTTCGAACTGTGGTGCTGGAGAAGACTCTTATGAGGCCCCTGGACTGCAAGGAGGTCAAATCAGTCAATCCTAAAGGAAATCAACCCTGACCGCTCATTGGAAGGACAGATACTAAAGCTGAAGCTCCAATATTTTGGCCACCTAATGCGAAGAGAAAAGTCACTGGAAAAGACCCTGATGCTGGGAAAGATTGAAGGCAAAAGGAGAAGGGGACGGCAGAGGATGAGATGGCTAGATAGCATCACCGATGCAATGAATATGGACTTGAGCACACTCTGGGAGAGAGCGCAGGACAGGAAGGCCTGGCGTGCTATGGTCCATGGGGTTACGAAAAGTCGGACACAACTGAACGACTGAACAACAACAACAACCACTGAAGCACCCCGATTCACTTCAGGATTCGGATTCAGCACTGAAATGATGCACAGCCCTACTAGACAACTCATTCGAACCCACAATGCCAACAGGAACCTATTTCACTGAAGGCAAACTCTTTTTCTTTCCCTCTCCTCTGTCAGCCAACTCTCTCTCTCTCTCTCTCTCTGTCTCTGTCTCTCTGTCTCTCTTTCTCTGTCTCTCTCTCTCTCTCTCACACACACACACACACACACACACACACACACACCATGTATCTATCATGGATACATATTGCCATACACACATGTCCCCCCCCCCCTTCTCCTCATCACTGCAAGGTCAGAAAAAACCAAACTCACTGCTTTTCAGGGTCCCTCCAAAATGCCCTCTAAAACCTTTCCCTTTCCGTCTTTCTTTCACATATGCAGGCCCTGTCCATTCAGACATACAAGCACACAATGCTCCCCAACACCCCAGCTGTAAGAAAATGTGATAATTAAAAAAGAAAAAAAGTGGGATGGGTAGGGCACCAAGAAAGGTGTCTGGGGGGACACTGGTGCCCTACCCCTGGGCTGTGCAATTTGTGCCATTAAAGTGTGTTTCTGCATGCTTCCCTTTGTGAACTATGTCCAAGCAGGAGCTGTAGTTATTTATCCTTGTAGATAACAGGGAAATCTGGTGGTGAAAAGGATTTTCAGAATAAATTAGCCCAATGATCTTTAAGACTATCCTGTAAAAAAAAAAAAGGCAGGCCATAAACATATACAAATTAATATCTTGGTCAAGTGAAGAAGCTAAAAATCCCTCTAATACAGCTGAGAAGGTACCTATTGATTTTTCTCCCCCAAGACTGGGTTGCTGGAGGCTGCAATGCCTATGATTAAATCACTACTTTGAGCTCTGGCATCAGTGTTACTCTCAGTTAAAAAAAAAAATAAAAAAATCTCACAGTGGATATCTGCAGATCCCCAGAGCTGTTTCTCTGAGTAAACTGGTAAAATGTAAATATTTCCCTAGGGGTCTTTGATCTGGTGCTAAATTATCTCCTTGAAGTTGATCATTTCAGTTCTTCTTCAGCACAGGTCTTCTTTGATGGGAAAGCGGTTAATACCTATTTAGCCTTGCCTTGATAAATCTGGAAATGAAAATAGATTAGTGCTGAGATCATATCTGTGTCAGAGCTCTCAACAATATTCTTCAGAAGAACAGAGTTCATGGCCTCAGAACACTAGATTAAAAAGCCTGTTGGCTGGTGGGTTTTTTTTTTTTAATGTGGCATTTCCTGAGAGCAAGTATAAGGGTCCATCTACACTGTTACGTAAAAGTCTTCAACCTGCTTTCTGATCTACACTAGTTTAGCTGCACTAGGAGAGTGTTATGTCCATAAGCATGATTTGTAATACCCTGGGCACATGTCCTGAAATAGAAAAAGGTACAAATGGCTATTACTATATATGAAGGAATTTTCTCCATTAAGTAAGTCACTTCCTCTGAAGAGGAAGCTTCTGTGGAGCTAACTTTACGGTTCACTCCCTCCTTTTTTATTTCAATAGTTTAAATGCATGAATGATTTGACCAGGGCCATGTCAAGTGTACAGATGTGAAGGCCTGGGAAAAACCCCCAGAAAAGAATGGGGAAAAACTGGGGGGGGGACAGAAAAGAATGGGGGGGGACTGGGAAAAATGGGGAGGGGAATCCACCTCCCCCTTTTCCCAAAAATTAATGGATTTTTTTTTTTAAGTTATGGTTTACCCTCCTGTTTTATTGTGGGGAGGGAAGGGAAGGGGTTCAAGGCCTTTACATCTCTAGTCCAGTAGCTTGTTTTCCATTCCTGATCATTACAGTCATCGGAATCCTGTTGCTCAAGAAGGCTGCAGACTTGAATTTCTCCTTTTGTATTGCCACATTATTGTTATTTGATAGGTTTTAAAAACATACAGAAATTGTCCCTATTTGAGCCTTCTGATCATATTTCCTCATGAGGTACTGTAAATCTTGCCACTGGGAAGGTGATTCATTTGTTTCAGTAGAGGCAGTTAGCATTCTCAGATCTCCAGTGATTATAGGAATGAGCATCCAGGTTCCAAGTATCCAAGAGAGTTTGTGTAACAGCCACCCAGAATACCTCTCTGTTATCTCTTCGAGAAAACATGTAAGCATTTAATCGGTGTCATTTTGAGAGTAAGGATACTTCTGCCTGTACTGTGAGCATTATAGGATTGCAGTAGTGATCTCTATGTAAAAACAACAAAGCCACCTAAAAGATTAACAAATTCATTATGGCATAAGCTTTTGTAGATTGGAGTCCACTTAATCAGATACATCATGATCCTAAGTAGGCAGGTATACATAGTTGTAGAAAGGAGTAAAACTGTAAGCAATATGTAGTTAGTTACATACTACTAACACACTTACAGTTGAAATGAATACTCCCCCCCCCAAAAAAAAATTATCTTCAGAATCTTCCTCTGTCAATTGAAATGCAGAACTTTAGCTAACATTTGCTGGCATCCTACATCAGTACCAGGTGCTATTTTATATCAGTGTTGTGCCGACAATTCCTCCCACATTTTTTTCTACCATTCTCATTCGATTTGATAGAAGAGAAATTGCTTTTTAAAAGAAATTCAATGGTGAAGACATTTTGGAGAATTTCTCACGGGTTGGGTTTGGGCTTACCTTACTTAGGAGGTGGCTGAGGAGTGAGCACAACTGTCCTGTTTCTCATTGTACAATCATCTCTCTGGCAGCCTGTAGCCTCCTCAGCTTCCTACACTTCAATTAAAGCCCAGTGGAAGGCAGCATGGAGTAATTCCTTCCATAGGGCTTTTTCAGATCAGAAAGTGCAGGCAGCCTGGGAGGCTAGCTGTGATTAGACAAACTCCAAAACATAGAACACTCTGAGAATGAGGCAGAACAATGAGGCAGAACAATAGAAGCCCCTTTCATGGAGGAAGAAAATTTTCAGGCAATTGGAGGACAGATTTTGGCAGAGCAGTAGCTCCATCTCATTCTTGGAGCTAGACTGCCCACCCACACCCACAGCCCCAGTCACATCTGCATTGTGGTGGATGCAAAATGGGGGCCAGCCTGTCAACAGAGTTGATCTTGCTGCAGCACAAAAAACCCAAAAACCCTAACCCCCAAAGAAAGAAACTGTGCTACAAGCCCTGCCAGTGGGGAGCCCTACCTGTGAGAAACTGTTGAGAATTTCTCCTCCCCCTGGAGAAATTTGGTGAAATTGGCTCTAAAATTTCTCTGCCCAGAAATAAGGTAGAGAATTTCGAGAGGCCATTTGTGCGCAGCTCTGTTTTATACACCATTTAAATATGTGCTATTTTTCAGACTTTGACAGTGACATGCAGTGCTGTTTAGTATCTCTGGTGGTATTTTCTAACTTCTATGAAATACGGTTTGGTTTTTATTTAACAATATTTTAGAGCTGATGTGCCACAGTGTTTAGGATTTGCTCAGAGATTTCACCTTTGCAGAGTTAACAGCTCTTGATAAGCCCTCTGCAGTACAGTTTGATGGACATAAGCTACCACTGCTAGGACTGTTGCCCTCCGATCAAAGGTGATGCTTCTGAGAGCGTTTCAATTTCTTAAAAGCTGACGGATATAAACAGCAAAGGCCTCTTTGATAACAAAGCCCAAAGGTCTACTCAGAACCTCATGGTGAGGACATAGGACCTGATTGTTTAAACAGGTCCTTCCTATTTTAATTCTTTTAGCCTTGAATTAAATACCCACAGGAACAACAGATGATGCTCTCTTACCGTCTGTCCTGTCCTGCTCGCAGAAATGGAAATTAGTCAAGCTCCAGAAACTGAAAACAGCATTCTGGCAGTCATCCCTCTGCATTTTACAAAGACTATTAACTAATGGTTAACATTTTTATTTAGGAGTCCAAGTACCATTTGTAAAGCAATATTGACATTTTGGGTGTTGTTGTTGCTGTTTTCCTAAAGTGTACATACTTTAAATAAGATGGACAGCCCAATTACTATACCTTGTTTGATGATTTATAGGGAAAGTACTAAAGTGCTTTTTTCAGCCATTTTTGAAAATGATGTTCAGAAGCTTTTGAAAATTTTAGTTTCCATGCCAGATTAGTGGAAATACATCATCTTTTGCCCTGGATAGGACAATGCTCAGAAACAAGGGAGACACCATTCCGGTTCATATCTGTGGCATTGCCAAATTAATCTCCTACAAACCAGTCTTATGTCCACTTGATCCACATCTTCTCGAATGTGATCAGAATGGTTAATTACAAATGACTAAAATACCTTTATTGTATTTGGCCTCGCAACATCCATATTATTCACATTTTACAGAAGGGAATCTCAGATTGAAGCCCAATGCAGATTTAAAACAAGGTTTAGAGATCAGGAGTGAGTCATGGAGTGAGCCATATCCCTTTCCTTCCATTCCTTCTTGGACACAAATTCATTCTGCCCCATTTACCTGGGTACACATGACTGACTATTGCCAACCCAAGTCAAAATCAACACGGGGGTGCTTCTTAATTCACTTCAAAAAGCCAGTGTGGTGTAGTGGTTAGAGTGTTGGACAGGGACTGAGGAGACCCAGGTTCAAGTCCCCACTCAGCCATGAAGCTGACTGGGTGACTTTGGGCCAGTCACTGACTCTCAGCCGAACTTACTTCACAGGGTTGTTGTGTAGATAAAATGGACTGGAGAAGGATCATCGATGCCACCTTGAGTACCTTGGAGGAAAGGTGGGATATAAATAGAATGAACAATTAAAGAAATAACCCACCAGAGGGTTGGATCTAATGCTGGCCATCCACCAGCACAACAGAAACCACTCCTGGAATTGATTTCCCCCACACGCCTGTAGTACCTGCTCAGGTGTTTCTCCTAGAGCTTCTCCTGAGCAGATTTGAGGGGTGTCTGTGGGGCTGCTGGGGGTGTGTGTGGAGGAGAGCAAGGCAAATCCTGTTGCACGATGTTGGATATAACCCTGAAACTCCTGGATTCATTTCAGTCAGGGTCAGCAGCAGTCACACATATCCCTGAAATTAGTGTTGACATCATGGCCAATTTTTATGATGCTATTAATTTTTATGGTATGAAATACTTTATTTTTCTGCTGGTTTGGTCCTCTTATTGAAATTATTGTTTTTATGATTATGTGCACTGTCCTTTTGTAAACAAAAAGCAGCAGATAAATATTTTAAATAAAGAAAATTCCTTGTGGTTCGATAGTCAGAGGGAAATCTCTGACTGGCATGCCATTTTAAGGGGGGAAAGTTCCAAAGTTTCTTAGCTTCTGCTGGCATTTTGTGTGCACAAGCAGAAAGACCCCACAGCATAGACTTATAAAAACTAAGTATCTCATACTATTCTCATCTTCTGGGTTAGTTTGGAATGTTCATGTTTGTTAGGGATGAAGGTGCAATGCGTCTTTCTGTAAGTGAGGCTTCTTCATGCCACTGAATGATGGATTTGGGTTGGGAGTGGGTCTGAGGGGACAATTTAATGAGACTGACCTTTACTGCAACTTCAGGGGTGTTTTCTATAGAGGATTTAATTTTTTTCCTGGTGAAAAAAACCAAACCCCAACAGAAAGTGACTTGCTGCAAGGGTGGTGGGATGAAAGTGTACTTTTAAAGCTCTTTTTAACAACCACTGAAGTTCAAAACTGCACTTTTATTTTGGGGGGAAATGTAGTCTCAGGAAGACTGCATTACAAGATTGTACAAGGCCCAGAGAAATTATGCTTGGGCAGTGAAGGGACCACTTGACTTTATAGCTTACTCTTCATTTTTGGTCAAGTTCATTTGAACGTCTGCAGTGGCCCTGAGAGATACTTACCTCCCAGGGCCATACGTACCATGTGGCTGTTTCAGAGATTTAACTTCTACCCACTGGACCACAATGGCTTAAAAATTAATCTAAGGGTGCAATTCTATGTATGTTTAGACAAAAATAGTCCTGCAACTCCCAGCATTCCCCAGCCAGCCATTTTGGCTGGGGAATGCTGGGAATTGTAGGATTTTTTTTCTGTCTAAACAGAATTGAATTGTACCCTAAGCCTGTTAAGGATTCATCTGAATATCATGCCCACATAAATAAAACTTCTAATATGACTCTTAGGGAGCAATCCTATGGCCACCAGTCAGTGGCTAGATGGCCATAGAATACGTCGGCTTCCAGGAACTGACCTCGAAGCCTGCACTTTGAGGTCAGTTCCCTGAGAACCAACCTTCCCCCCCTCCAGCATTGCCTCACAGGAAGCTCAGAATGGCTGCACACTCCGTGCTCAGAAGAGGAGTGCAGAGCGGTGAAAATGGCACGTTCTGGGGGGCGTTCCGGGGTGGGGAAGGCAGAAATGCCAGTACGACACATCCAAGATGTTGTCTGGCAGCCTCTTCCCCCGCTCCTCCTTCCCGTGGCTAGATAGCTGAAATCGGCTGTCTAGCCACTAATGCAGGGTGACTGATGAACGGAGGGGATGATCCCCTCCACACTTCTTCTGCCCTGTATTGGATAGGTGGTTGCCTCCGAGTTCGGAGGCGGCCACCTATCCCAGTGGGATTACTCCCTTATTGGTGTTAGTTTTTAACAAGCCACTGGCTATGTATCCAGCAGGCAGAGCTTAGCTACTGCACATAGCACATAAATGCAGGCCCTTGGAGGAGATGACCCTTGAGAGTTTTTTCTCTCTTCAGTTCTAACATTCTGTGGTTTTGTTATTCTATCATCAGCTTGTGAAACAATATGATACTCCTTTGGGATAATCTTTGAGCATGAAATGTGCAATTCACATTACCTCACAGCTAGCCATATCTTTTGTGGATGCTGATATAAGTGCTCAATTTTCTTAGTTATCTACGTATATAAAGCAATCCCCCCTTTTTTGTTTCTTTTTTATTTTAAATAACTAGGTTGAAAAAGTTTTGTTTGAGAAAAGTAGTTTGCTAGAAATCATCTAAGCTTCCTCATTATAGTTTGTGAATTGGTCAATTTGGTCCAAATCTATCAATTGAGTGGACCCAGTCAAGCTGTAAATTCTTTAGAGAATGTTTAAGAACTAAAATGTGTGCAGGCAAGCTTCAGTTACGGACATCCAAAGGCAATACAGAATAAGAAACAGATTTTTTTTTCCTTCATGAGAAGACACCCAAATGGCTTAACACTGAATACTTTAAGAAGTGCCATCTGTGGCTGGGCCCTCTTGACATAGATAATAGTTCCTTTGCAGTGAGACAGTTACAGTTTTGAATGAAACACCAGGGAGAAAGCCAGGGTACTTCAAAACCCAAAAATCTCTGTAGCTTTGGATTGACACACTGCAGCAAACATACATGCTCTGCTCAGGGTAAAAACACTCCACACAGGCAAACTATTAATTTACATTTATAGTTCTCCTGAAGCGATATAATCGCTTCTTTAAAAAAAAAAAAAAGTTAAAGGCTGCCAAAATGCTCCACAGTTGAATAGGGTTGTCTGGACAATTCATTAATCCTCTCAGAAAATAGTGTTAAGGTTACTTTTTTATGTCTTTGCATAACCAGCTGCCCACCTCCTTCTGTCCCAGTGTCTGTGGGTAATAGTTTACTGTCCCTGGGATTTGTTTACAGCATGTCTGAAAGTGTGCACAGATTTGAAGAAATGGCACTGTTGCTTTTAACCTCTCAAACTTTGCATTGCAAGGGGAGGGCATTCCACAACTGGGGTGCCACAGCAGAGAAGGCCCCCTCCCACGTCCCACCATAGTGTATGCCTTGCACTGGTGGGATGCAGAGAAGGGTCCCTCCAACAGATCTCAGTTCTCAGGCAAGCATATATAGGGAGAAGTGCTCCCTCAAATATCGAGGTCCCAAGCCATTTAGGGCTTTAAATGTCATCACCAAAACCTTGAATTCCAACTGGAAGTGTATTGGCAATCCCTTTAAAACTGGTGTTATATGATTTTTGTAAGATGTTCCAGTCAGCAGTCTAGCTGCTGCATTTTGTACTAGCTTCAACTTCCGAGCTGTCTTCAAGGGCAGCCCCAAGTAAAGTGCATTGCAGTAGTCTAGTCAGGAAGTTACCAGTGGATGTACTACTGTGGCTAGGTTATCTCTGTCCAGGAAAGGCCATAGCTGGCCCCAATTACTCTGGGCCACAGAATCCACCTGGAGCTCCAATGACAGGGATGGGTCTAGGAGTACTCCCAAGCTATACACCTGCTCCTTCAGGGGGAGTGCAATCCCATCCAGAACAGGTCACTTACCCAATTCCCAGACTTGGGAACCACCAGTCCACAGAGCTTCCATCTTGTCAGGATTTAGCTTCAGTTTATTGGCCCTCATGCAGCCCATTACAGCCTCCAGACACTGGTCCAGCACCTTCACTGCTTCAGCTGACTCCGATGACAAGGAGAAATAGAGTTGAGTATCATCAACATACTGGTGACACCCCACCCCAAAACTCCTAATGACCTCACCCAATGGCTTCATATAGATGTTGAGGAGCATGGGGGATAGAATAGAACCACGTGGCACCCCACAGCTTAATAGCCATGGGGTAGAATAGGAATACCCCAGTACCACTCTCTAGAATCAGCCCTGCAGGTAGGAGCAGAACCACTGTAGCACAGTAGCCCCAACTCCCATCCCGCAGAGCCGATCCAGTAAGACACCATGATCAATGGTATCAAGAGCTGTTGAGAGATCCAGGAAGATCAATAGGGTAGCACTCCCGCTGTCTTTCACCTGGTCCTGGAGTAGGTTGTCAGTCAGAGCAATTAAGGTCATTTCACTGCTGTACCCTGGCCTGAAACCAGACTGAAATGGGTGAAAATAATGAGTTTCCTCCCAGAATGTCTGAAGCTCCCCAGCTGCCACACGCTCAAACACCTTGCCCCAAAAGGGAATATTAGCAATGAGGCGATAGTTCTCATATACTTCTGGGTCCAGGGAGGTCCTCTTCAGGAGAGGGTGCACTACAGCCTCTTTCAAGGCAGCAAGCACCACCCCCTGACAGAGGGAAGCATTTATCCCCTGGACCCACCCAGCCAATCTACCCCAGCGAGATCATATTAGTCAAGATGGGCAAGGTTCAAGATGGTTCAAACTTACCTGTGGTGGGCCGGACTGATTCAAGAGTCTTGTCCACATCATCAGGCTGCAACAACAGAAACTGATCCCAGGAAACACAACCAGATGGAATGCTGGATGCCTCCCTGGATTCTGCGATAACTGTGGCATCAAGTTCTGAGCAAATACTAGGGGTGCACGAAAGCCACTTACCTGGTCTCGCAGCTTGCTTCGCGGTGGGGGGGAGGCGCTTTGCTGCTCCCCCCGAAGTTCAAGCCGGGGGGGGGAGGCTTCCCTCCTCGCCCGGCCGAAATTCAGGCCGGGGAGGAGGCACCTCGCCTCACCCGGCCGCGAAATAAAAAGTAAAAACAAAAAACAAAACGCCCCCGTGATAGGCTACGTGACGATTAACAACGCAAATAGCATTGCCCTTATTTTCGCCGTAGTCTACGTAAAGATTTACGTAGACTACAGCGACCAAATAAGGAATGCGAATGGCTGCTCCCTATGGGGGCCGCCATTAGCCGTACGCGCTTTTTTTTTTTTAAAGTCACCCGTGATAGGCTATGTGACGATTTACGTAGCCTATCACGGCTGACTTTGCAAATCTAGCCATGATAGGCTACGTTAATCGTCACGTAGCCTATCACGGGGGTGGTTTTTTTTTTTTACTTGTATTGGAATGGCGGCGGCAGCAGCTGGTCGAAAGACCGGCTGCCGCCTCTGCCCCTGTCGAAGACCTGCCGAACCGCCGCCAGGACCCGCCGCTGGGAGGAACATTCGGGAAAGGTAAGTCCCATCCCAGGGGGGGGGCGGGGGGGCAGAGAATTTCTCCCCGAAACTACTTCGGGGGGCCGAATACGTTGGCACTCGGCCTCCCGAAGTTTCGGGGAGAAATTCTCCCCCATCCCTACCAAATACAAGTGACTTTCTCCTAGTGCCTAACAAAGTTATTACAGCAAATGACTGAGGGTTCCAATCTCAATTTCTCTGAGCCCAAGCAAGATCCCAACAGGCTCTTCACCACTTGGAACAATTCTGCTGGGTGACGTTTCGAGGATGAGATGATAGAGCTATAATAAGATTGTTTTGCCATCCTCACTGCTGCATAATAGGCACAATGAAGAGTCTTTGCTAATCTTCTATCATACTTGCTCAGAGACCTGTGCCACCTGCACTCTAGCCATCGTCCGTCTTGTAGATCTTCTGTAAACCAAGGTGAGTTATGGGCTCCACACCTCTGGAGTGGGTGCTTGGGAGCGATTGTATCAATGGCATTTCCCATCTTACCATTCCAAAGTAGGACCAAGACCTCAACTGAATCACCAGCCCTATTAGCCAGAAAATCCCCCAGAGCATTCAATAATCCATTGGATTCCATAAGTCTCTGGGGTAGGCATGGCGGAGGATTCTGCCACAGACTCCAATGAGTCTGGATTCTAAAGAACCTGGGCTCCCGGAGTCCATGGCAGAATGGTCCACTCACCTCTGCCACCCCGTGAAGTTCACGCTGGCCGGATCCTACCTGCTGCCAGCCGGGTCCAGGTCATCTGCTGCCGTCCACTGCCGGTTTGTGGAAGCAAATGGCGTCTGGCATAGCGGATGCCATTTGCGTCCCTGCTCTTTGCTGTGATAGGCTATGTAAAGATTTACATAGCCTATCATGACAAAGAGCAGGGATGCAAATGGCATCCGCTATGCTGGACGCCATTTGCGTTCGCAGACCAACACTGGACAGAAGTCCAGCAGCGGACAGACCCGGCCGGCAGCTCCATGGACTCGCTGCGGAGTGGAGCCGGCCGGGGAGGATCCCGGGGGGAGGAACGGATCACCTTCCCCTCCTGCAGACCCCCCAGCGGACTCAGGTGAGTGGGGTTTGTGCACCCCTACTCTGGGGGCAGACCATCTTAATTGGTCCCCCACCCCTGCAGCGAGGATCTGCTACCATCAAACCAAACTTTACAAGGAAATGATCTGAACATAATGGGGTTGTTGAACACACACACACCCAGCAAAACTCCACCCAACAGCAAAAACCAGGTCAAGGCTATGTCCTGCCACATGCGTTGGGCCACTGATGTACTGAGTCAGCCCCATGGTTGCCATGGTTGCCATGAAGTCCCAAGCAGGAGCTGTCAGGATAGCCTCGGCATGGATGCTGAAGTCCTCCAGAACCGCAGTCCTAGGGTTCTCCAGCACCACCTCCGAGACCACTTCAGCCAGCTCAGGCAGAGAGACTGCTGGGCAGCGGGGTGGGCAGTACACCAGCAGCATGCCTGTTCTGTCTCTTTTGCCCAACACGAAGTACAGACCCTCAAAACTGGTGCTAGGATGGATAGGCTTCCTCATGAGGGAGATGGAATCCTTATAGATGATGGCAACTTCTCCCCCCACCCTGGCCCTCCAATCTAGGTTGGTGCCACACTGAATACCCAGGTGGACAAAGCTGAGACAAATCCACCCCGCCCAGCTGTATGTTCCATCATCCCTACTAGGCGAAGGTTCAAGTGATGGACAGCTGAAATAGTTCTGGAATACAGCAGGTACAGAACCCTGGACAGAACTGTAGGTGCTAACTCAGGGACCGTGAGCTCAGATGTAGGACCATGGAAAGCATTCTTACAGCTAGGTAAGACACATTACCCCACCTCTGGCTTAAAGCAACTGACAGGGTTCGATAGCCAAGCCAGGAGAGTCCTTCTTGAAGCAAAACCTCCTCAAGCGCGGCACCAATTTTTTAAAGGACCAGTGTCCTTTCTCGCAGTCCCTTTTGGATCTTTTGGATGCTGAAAGTTAGAGGAGTGAGGAGCTGGCTGGGGAAGGCTCCCCGGTCCCTGCTCATTGGAGAGGTCTGAGGTCCATTCTCCCGAGTCAGAGGGCAGTGGTGCCTCTTGGGATCGGGTGGCAGCGTGTGGGATCCAAAGATGTGGGTCCAAGTTGTCAAGGTCTGGGAACTGGTTTTGGCTCCTTCCCGGAGTGCTACTGGAAAGTGGAAACCTCAGCCTCAGAGGGCTTTCAGTCCTGGGCCATGACATTGTGCAGCTATTCTGTATTTTCCTCCTTAACTGATATTTTGTGGGGGAAAAGCAAGATAGAAGAAGCAGTGGGAAAATTTGGGAGGGTTATAAATGGAAGACAACTTCATCTGGACACCCCACCCCACCCCCAAATAGCATTCTGTGAATGAGGCAGGGCAACTGCATGCTAAAAGCTTCATCTGGAAGCACTTTAAGGATCCAACCCCACCGCCTTCTTCCTTTGTCTCATTTGCTCCTTATACCACTACCAACCCTCACGCTATTCATTTTCTTTCTGTGCTTTATGAGTCTTGGGGTTCCTTTTTGTAAAGGTAAAGACCTTACAAGATGGTCATCTAAGATGAGGTTCCAAACCTGATTCCTCAAAGACTTAGAAAAGATGAACATACAAAGCAGAGTATAAAGAGTTTAAATGATGGTTTCTGTGTCAAGACTAATGTCCTTGGGAGGAAAGGATGGATGAAACCAGACCACCCTAGCATGAGATATGCCTAAGTGCCTGTGTTAGGCATAGTGAACCCCCAAATTGGACATAAGAGGTCCATGGTATCCAGAGAATGTGCATAATGTCTATTGCTACCAGCAACGCTGGAAACAATAGGCAAGAAGTTTGCTAGCAACACACATTTGTGAGCCATGATGGAGGATTCTACAACCTAAGATAAGGTGACATCACTGTAGTAGTAAAAAGGTTCTTCTTTGATCATTTCGATAATTTTTGTTTAATATTCCTTTTAAGTATGTGGTATCAGGAGCATGTTATCTTATTTATAAACAAGGAATAAAGAACAACAAAAAAACTCTGAGTCCATTTATCATTGTGCAGAGTAGTATGTAAAGATGAGCTCTAAAGAGCAATTCAGTCTCTGCTTTGAACCCATCTCTCCACAGTGGATTGATCCATTCTGCCCTTAAGCCTCATTTTCCTAATACATCTGTCTCACTGCTGGGTCCCCACCACTTTATGTTCCCTGGTCTCCCACACCCATTGCTACTTCTCTTTTCTACATGTTCCTCTCTGGTCAGTTTTACTGCTTGCTTCTAATACTGCAAGACAGCCAAAGGAAAGGAAGAACCATGCATTCATATTTGACTTAGCATTTCTTTACAAGAAAAAGCATAAAAATGAAACATGATTTATATTCCAGAATGCTTCTAGTTCTGCATTTTTTCAAAATTGATTAAAATTAAATGTTCATACTTCCATACTGCTTGTGGCTTTGGGTGTTAAATGATGTACTATGTGATTGGGTCTATTATATAAAATGATTATAATTCCCCCCACCCCATTTAGATCATTTGTTTCAGTCCACCATCAAACAGCTAATAAGGTAGCTTAGTCTAGCCTTTGAAAAATATCCTAACTAGTGAACTATAAAATGGTCGGCTCTCTGGGCATCACCTGGAGAGCAGAGAGTCATCTTCTAGCTCTAGTTCAAGAAACTTAAATTGAATATCCCGATATCCTTGACTAAGCAGGTAATGAGTGCTGCTTATGGAGATACCTCATAGGCATTGTCACTGGAAGAAGAAATAATATTTAAAATTCATAGAGAGAACTGGAATGAGCCAAAAAGCCTATGTAATCCGGGGGTGGGTAATATGTGGTCCTTCACATGTTCTGCCATATAACTCTCATCATGCCTCACCTTTGGCTGTATTGACTAGGGCTGATGGGAATTGTAAGTCAAAACGTTTAGAAGGCAAGTTGCTCACCCCAAACTAATGCAAACAGCTACCCAAAAGGAGAACCATCAACTTACCAGCCTCCCAAAGATCAATTGGATTCTGTGTGCCACAATCAGAGAGGCAGGTGAATCACAGAAGCAAGTCAAGCTAACTATTTGACAGTATATGCCTGATTACAGGTTACAGGATTCTCTCTCCCCCTGCCCCCATCTAGCAAGGTTATACCCCTCTTCTCATGAGGCAATTCAAGAAGGGGAGAATAGGATTGTGATGGTAAGCCATATTCCCTGCTCTACACGCATTCACGTGCCATGTTCCTAACAGGCACATACTGTCCACACATAGGCTCTTATGCACAGTGCCTGCACAGGCAAAAAACACAGTGCCTGACTGCCTATACAGGCATATGTGTATGTATAGTTTGTACACACATAGACACACTGAAGATGTGATAATGAAAGTATATGTGGCAGGTGGTGGGGCTTGCCACTGCAATCCCCCCCCCCCGCACATTGACTGAATATGCATTGCATTGTGAGAAGGAGGCTTATGTCTAGCTTATGTTCATATCCCTCCACTGTTGTAAACTTCACTGAGTGTATGGAGGGCAGACAAGGATCATGACGGCTGACCCTCCACCCAATCTCTGCATTCAGCAGAAGGTGTGAAAAGGGTTCTATCTGTGTACAAGGGTACTTAAGCAGGCTTTGTACATGCAATCAGGACCCTGACGGTGCAGGATTCCTGCTGTATAAAAGCCCTTATGCACATAGAATTGTGTTAATTGCTTTATTGTTGTTTCAACCATCATGGTCATATCAACTAAGAATATACCTACATACATACTCCAACTCTATCCATTAAACATAAAAATTCTATAAAGTACATAGATATATACACTCTAGAAAAGAATAAATTTAAAACAAAACTTAAACGTTTAAAATTTAAAAACCCACATGTTTATATAAGTAAACCCCCAGATGACCCATTAGGGATCTAGTAAAATCCAGTCAAGAGTAAATACAATTAAAAGCAATAATTTACATTTATACATGCAATAAATGTAAAATAAAACTACTACAACAAAACATCCAGTTAAATAATTACATTTCACCATATTAGACTCGGCAAAAGTTCTCCTCACTTTTGAGCAGCCACTGTAAATTTCACAACTCTGTCTGTCACGATTATTGGAATCAGGAAGCAAATACGTAATTTTAGCTTGATTGTCATCACCAGGTATATCCCTTAACAAAGTCAATATGAATTTTGATCTAGGTCCCGAATACAGAAAGCAATATAACTGAAGGCCCTCTCCTACTTGTGCTCTGCATATGAAAAAGCGCCGTTCTACAGGGTTTTTTTGCCAGAGCGACCTTCTAAGTATTGCGAGGGCATAGACTGAAAACACAATGCTAAGAATGCCTTTCTAAATGAAATAACTGTAAATATCCTGTAAATATTTCTGACATCCATGAGTTAATTTAAAAAAAAAAATGCAACTGAAGAGAAAACAGTGAATTTTGAATTACCTCTAGATCTTGTTCGGAATGAACGTCCCATAGCTTATTATTTATATATTTACAAATCTGATCTAGAATCCATTTCTTGATCTCCCCAGGTATTAAACCAAGGGCTAACATTTGGTGTTCACAATTTGCTACCCAGGTGGCCTGTCCATAGGATTTCAACTGTTCCAAAAAACATTTTCTCGGAAGCCTAGACTCATCCATATGGAGAAGTTTAAAGTAATACATAAACAAAGCTAGAAAAATATGAAATTGTACTGGCATAATCCCTGTCTTTGCTCTAATATTGGCTGTAGGGATACAGTGAGGCAAATCAAGGAGTGATTTAAGGAATTTATTTTGAGTAATTTCTAACTGGGTTCATAGAATCATAGAATAGTAGGGTTGGAAGGGGCCTGCAAGACCATTGAGTCCAACCCCCTTCTCAATGCAGGAATCCAAGTCAAAGCATCCCTGACAGATGGCTGTCCAGCTTCATCTTGAATGCCTCCCATGTGGGAGAACCCACTACCTCCCTAGGTAAGCAGTAGGGATGTACGAAATACTCATTTGGCTCCATGCCAGGGCATCTGCAGTGGGAGGGAGGCACTCCGACCCTTCCCCCGGAATCCTCCCTGGCCGGTTCCGCAGAGCCGCCAGCTGGGACCGGCCGCAGCCGGAGTTCCGGCCATGGCCAGGCTGCTGCAGCCGCAAATGGCAGCCGTCATAGCGGCCGCCATTTGCGTCTTTGCAAGCAGCCATGATAGGCTATGTAAGTATTACTACGCCATTTGCTCCCCTGCTCTTTGCTGTGATAGGCTACTTAAATACTTACCTAGCCTATCATGGCTGCAAGAACGCAAATGGCGGCCGCAACAGCCCGGCTGTGGCCGGCTGGGAGACCAGCCGGAGCCACCGCCCCAGGTAAGTTCCATCCCGGGGGGATTCTGCGGGGTGGCAGGAGGCTATTCCGCCATGGATTCTGGGGGGCCAGATTCTAAAGAATCTAAAGCATTCTAAAGAATCCGGCCTCACTGGAATCTGTGGCGGAATTCTCTGACATCCCTAGTAATTGGTTCCATTGTTGTATTACTCTAACAGTCAGGAAGTTTCTCCTGATGTTCAGCCAGAATCTGGCTTCCTGTAACTTGAGCCCATTATTCTGTGTCCTGCACTCTTGGATGATCGAGAAGAGATCCTGGCCTTCCTCTCTGTGACAACCTTTCAAATACTTGAAGAGCGGTATTCTATCTCCCCTCAGTCTTCTCTTCTGAAGTAGGGATGTACGAAAATCATTTACCTTTTGGGGATTATGCTGATGGTGTGGGGGGGGAAGCATTCCGTCCCTCCCCCCGGAATCCTCGCTGGGGGGGGAGGCGCTCTGTTCCTCCCCCCCCCAGAATCCTGGCCAGCCGGCTGTGCTCTGCAGCAATTCTGCAGAGCCACCGGCCGGCTCTGCCAGCAGCCGAACATCCGGCCGCTGGCTAGCAGGGACGCAAATGGCGGCAGCCATAGCCACCACCGTTTGCGTCCCTGCAGTCAGCCATGATAGGCTATGTAAATGTTTACGTAGACTAAGACTACATCTACGCTATTTGTGTTCCCCATATTTTCGCCGTCTTAGTCTACGTAAATGTTTACGTAGACTAAGACGTGCCAAAATAAGGAATGCAAATGGCAGCTATGGCCGCCGCCATTTGCGTACACGCTTTTTTTGTTTGTTTGTTTAAGTCAGCCGTGATAGGCTATGTAAACATTTACGTAGCCTATCACGGTTTTTTTTTTTTTAAAATCTAGTTGTGATAGCCTATCACATTTTTTTTGTTTTTTTTAACCTGGAAATGGTGGTGGCGGCAGCCGGTCAGAAGACCGGCTGCCACCGCCACTGCTGCCAGGAAGATTTGCCCAAGGTAAGTCCCGTCCCGGGGGAGGGGGCGGGGGGCGGGCTGTTCCACCACAGATTTTGGGGGGCTGAATGCGCTGGCACTCGGCCTCCCCGAGATCCGTGGCGGAACTTTCATGCATCACTATTCTGAAGGCTAAACATGCCCAGTTCTTGTACTGTCTCCTCACAGGGCTTTGTTTCCAGTCCCCTTATCATCTTCGTTGCCCTCATCTGAACCCTCTCCAGTTTGTCTGCATCCTTCTTAAAGTGTGGTGCCCAGAACTGGACACAGT
The DNA here is from genome assembly GCF_057233095.1 of Heloderma suspectum. Classification (NCBI taxonomy): domain Eukaryota; kingdom Metazoa; phylum Chordata; class Lepidosauria; order Squamata; family Helodermatidae; genus Heloderma; species Heloderma suspectum. The sequence goes on along the minus strand of NC_139460.1, from coordinate 69,729,130 downwards.
ACTCCAGGTGAAGCCTAACCAGTGCTGAGTAGAGGGGAACTAGTTCTTCATGTGATTTGGAAGCTATACTATTAATGCAGCCCAAAATAGCATTTGCCTTTTTTGCAGTCACATTGCATTGTTGGCTCAGATTCAGCTTGTGATCGACAACAATTCCAACATCCTTCTTGCTTGTAGTGTTGTTGAGCCAAGTATCCCCCATCTTGTAACTGTGCATTTGGTTTCTTTTTCCTAGGTGCAGAACTTGGCATTTATTCCTATTAAATGTCATTCTGTTGTTTTCTGCCCAGCGCTCCAGTCTATCAAGATCACTTTGAATTTTGGTTCTTCTTTTCCAGGGTATTAGCTATCCTGCCCAATTTTGTGTCATCTGCAAATTTGATGAGTATTCCCTGCACCTCCTCCTCCAAGTCATTAATGAAAATGTTGAAGAGTACTGGGCCCAGGACTGAGCCCTGCGGCACCCTGCTCGTTACCTCTCCCCAGTTTGAGAAGATCTCATTGATAAGCACTCTTTGAGTCCTATTCTGTGGATCCACCTGATCTTTGTTTCTTCTAGCCCACTTTGAGCTAGTTTGCTCATCAGGATATCATGGGGCACTTTGTAGAAAGCTTTGCTGAAGTCAAAGTATATTATGTCCACTGCATTCCCACTGATCTTACTGCTGCATTTGATAGAATAAATTGGGAAAAGTTGTGGATAAAACTTTGGAATACAGATATTGACAGGCGGCTATTTACACTTATCTGAATATTGTATTCAGATAGATAGATGAAAGTGAGAGTAAGCTTGAATCGCCAACTGTCTGAGCCAATCCCAACCTCAATGGGGGTACATCGGGATTGTTTATTAGCTCCTCTCCTGTTTAACTTATATGTACATGATGTAATATTGGAGCTTAAACATTCAGAATGTTTTCTTGGATCGGTTCTGCAACAAAATATATCAATTTTGCTTTATGTGGATGACATGGTTTTGCTATCATATACTCAAGTTGGTATGAGATGCTTATTTAAACAGTTTGGAACAATCTGTTATAAAGAACATCTTAATGTAAACTATACCAAGAAAAAAGTGGTAGTATTTGGGGCAAGTTCCCTTAAGCACAATTGGTTCCTGGATGGACAAGTAATCAAGCAAGGGAGATACTGTAATTATCTTGGGATATGGTTCACTGATAGGGTCAATAGGATTTATCATACGGTGGCTGTTGCTTTGAAAGCATTAAGGTCTTCTCAAACTGTCTTGGGTTTTACTAGAACCAAAAGTGGTAATATGATCACTGCTGCCTTGAAAATATACATGGGCAAAGTGCTCCCACAGTTGACTTAAGCAATCTGGGGTTTGACAAAAATAACTATAAAGCACATAGTCTTGAATGTCTATATACTAATGCAGGAAACTCGACTGCATAATTTGTGGTATGGGAAACAAACAGAACGAACTTAAACTCTTAATATGGGAGGAAAATTATGACTTGATAGGTGTAACTGAAACTTGGTGGGATGACTCCAGTGATTGGAATAGAATCTCCAGTCAACAAGAGAGGTTTCCTGATGAAAAATGAGATCAGATTCATCTGGCAGGATTTGTTCTTGACATATCTATGTTGGCTTCGAGTAATCACTGCATTGTTTTCAAGTTTACAGACTGATTGCTTTATCATCTGCTCCAGAATTTTCCCAGGAATTGATGTCAGACTGACTGGTCTGTAGTTCCCAGGTTCCTCCTTTTTGCCCTTTTTGAAGATAGGGACAACATTAGCCCTCCTCCAGTCATTGGGAACTTCACCCGTCCTCCATGATTTCTCAAAGATAATAGATAGTGGTTCTGAGAGTTCTTCTGCCAGTTCCTTTATTACTCTAAGATGCAGCTCATCTGGCCCTGGAGATTTGAAATCATTCAAAGTAATTAGGTGTTCCTTGACGATATGCCTATCGATCTCAAGCTGTAATCCTGCCTCTTCAGCCTGTACTTAGCCTTTGCCCCGTGTGTGTGTGTGTGTGCGTGTGCGCGTGTGTGTGTGTGAGATAGACCCTCTTTCTGGAGAAGACTGAGCTGAAATAGGAACTGAGCACTTCTGCCTTTTCTTTGTCATCTGTTATCATTTTGCCATCCTTATTTAATAGTTGAACCACCATTTCTTTCCTCTGTCTTTTACTAAGCACGTAGCTGAAGAAAGCCTTTTTGTTGCTTTTAGCATCCCTCGCTAACCTCAGCTCATTCTCAGCTTTAGCCTTCCTGATGCCATCCCTGCAATTCTGTGCTACCTGCCTTTACTCTTCCTTTGTAGCTTGGCCTTCCTTCCACTTCCTATCTGTGTCCCTTTTTGTTTTCAGGTCTTCTCTAAGCTTTTTGTGAAGCCACATTGTCTTCTTCTGTTGTCTTCTTCTGTTGTCTTCCACCTTTTTTTCTTTTTGTAATTGTGCCTATAGAATTTCCTTTTTTAAAAACTCCCACCCACCTTAGACTCCTTTTCTCATTAGAGTTGCTTGCCATAGGACCTTACTTATCACTGTTCTGATTTTATTAAAAGTGGCTTTCCTAAAATCCAGGGCACATGTTTGGCGACACTTGGCTTTTGCTTCCTTTAGAACCAAGAACTCAAGTATAACGTGGTCACTTTCTCTCAGAGTTCCCATAACTTTTACTTTATCCACTAAGTCATTTCTGTTGGTTAGCATCAAGTCAAGGATAGTCAATCCTCTAGTTCCTTCTTCCACTTTCTGTAGGAGGAAGTTATCAGCAGCACAAGACAGGAATTTCTTGGAGGGGACTTGTTTTGCAGAATTTGTCTCCCAACAAATACCAGGGAAATTGAAGTCCCCTATTACTACATCATGCTTCCTTGAAACATTCGCTATTTGCCTTTCAAAAGTTTTGTCCCCATCTTTTCCTTGATTGGATGGCCAGTAGTAGACTCCAACCACCATGTTTCTTTTATTCTTTGCTCCATCTATTTTAACCCAGATGCTCTCGATGGGGCTACCAAGCTCATCCTCCTGTATTTCTGTGCAGAGATATGTATTTTTAACCTATAGTGCAACTCCACCTCCCTTTCTGTTCTTTTTGAACAAGTTATATCCTTCAGCTGCTTTATTCCAGTCACTGGAGTCATCCCACCAAGTTTCAGTTACACCTGTCAAGTCATAATTTTCCTCCCATATTAAGAGTTTAAGTTCGTTCTGTTTGTTTCCCATAGTCTGGGCATCAGTATATAGATATCGAAGACTATGTGCTTTATAGTTATTTTTGTCAAACCCCAGATTGCTCCCCCTTAAGTCAACTGTGGGAGCACTTTGCCCATATATATTTTCAAGGCAGCAGTGATCATATTACCACCTTTGGTTCTAGTAAAACCCAAGACAGTTTGAGAAGACCTTAATGCTTTCAAAGCAACAGCCACCGTATGATAAATCCTATTGACCCTATCAGTGAACCATATCCCAAGATAATTACAGTGTCTCACTTGCTTGATTACTTGTCCATCCAGGAACCAATTGTGCTTAAGGGAACTTGCCCCAAATACTACCACTTTTTTCTTGGTATAGTTTACATTAAGATGTTCTTTATAACAGATTGTTCCAAACTGTTTAAATAAGCATCTCATACCAACTTGAGTATATGATAGCAAAACCATGTCATCCACATAAAGCAAAATTGATATATTTTGTTGCAGAACCGATCCAGGAAAACATTCTGAATGTTTAAGCTCCAATATTACATCATGTACATATAAGTTAAACAGGAGAGGAGCTAATAAACAATCCTGATGTACCCCCATTGAGGTTGGGATTGGCTCAGACAGTTGGCGATTCAAGCTTACTCTCACTTTCATCTATCTATCTGAATATAATATTCGGATAAGTGTAAATAGCTGCCTGTCAATATCTGTATTCCAAAGTTTTATCCACAACCTTTCCCAATTTATTCTATCAAATGCAGCAGCAAGATCTACAAATGCTACCTATCGATATTTCTTAGAACCCATCGTGTACTTATTAATGAGATGGTTTAACACAAAACATTGATCAATGATACTTCTTCTCTGCCTAAAGCCTGCCTGCACTTCTGCAATAATATTGTTGGACTTGACCCAATCTTCCAGTTTAATCAATAGGAATCATGCATACACTTTTGATGTCATGTCCAACAAACTTATAAGTCTGTGATTATCTGGGTCACTTTTATCTCCTTTCTTATAAATTGATACTGTTATACTCATCTCCCAACCCTTAGGTAGCACCCCATGAGTATTTATGTATGAAAACAGTTTAGCAAGCACAGGGTACCACCAATTTGCATTCTCAAGGAACAATTCTGGAGGTAACATATCTTCCCCTGGTGCTTTATTGCACTTCAGTACCTTTCATCTTAAGATGTTACCAAGGCCCATGGGTCAGTTTCATTCCATTCTGTGAATTTAATATGAGAACACGATTCAACACTGGAGATTTTCAAGTTGAAGGTTTGAGCAAAAAAAAAAAAAAAAGCTTCCCATTCATCAGCTAAAATATGGGTATCTACATCAGCTTTCAGCTGCTTATATTTCTGTGCTACTAAAAAACAAAATTTAGCAGAATCATTCCCAGCTGCAGCCTGTTCTAACTCTTGCCAAAGTTGCTTACAATACCACATTTTCTTCCTCTTAATAGTAGTTTATACTCTCCTCGTTGTTGCACCATTTTGGAAATCAGAGAGTCATTTCCTTTTTGTTTTATTTTCTCTGAATATTTATTCAGCTCTTGTTTCTTTTTCCTACATTCATCATCAAACCATTCTGCACCAAGCTTGTATTTACCCCCTAGACTACTAGGTTTACTTAATACTGGTTTTAACTTCTGTATCAAATCATTACAGTTATCCAACGCCTCTGAGTCCTTCTTCAGGAACTCCTTCCTCCATGCAATCATATCTGGACTAAAACATAAGTGTCCTACCCTACTTTGAACATTCAGGTCCCATTTCAGCTTACACTGACCATATTGCATATATATATAGGAATTTGCCTTTCCTTTAACAACATGAATGTGTTAACATCCAAGTCAATCAGCAAGGGTTGGTGGTCGCTTTCTGGTTTATCCCCCACATGGAAGTTCTTAAAATAGGGAATTGCTGTGGGTGACAACAATATAGCATCACTGACAACAACACTGCCACCTCTAAAAGAGGTGAAAGTGAACTGACCTTCCATGTCTCCCATCTCTGACCTATTACAAATGGTTAACTGGTACTTACAAACTTAAAGAAATTTATACCTGGTTCGTTAATTATTTTATCTTCTGATATTCTAAGAGCTAATTCCACCAGGTCCTCATTCAATAAACCAATTTTTCCCTCCACAGCCATGTTACTATCTCCTATTCTGCTATTAAAATCACCCAACACAATGATAGGTAATAGTGGGTGTTCCTCTATAATTTTCTCTATCTGACTATCTAACAAAGCCCAGATATTGCTCCCAGGGATCACAGAACCTTTTGGTGGTATAGAAACATTGATACAAAGTAAGTTAAACCTGCCATCACTAAGTGCACTACCTGAAAATAAGGGGAGAGAGGTATTAAGACCTTGACTTCCACCTTTAAGCTCACTGAGACACAAATAACAATCCTTCTTTAATCCTTCCTTTATAATTGCCTCTGATAGCAGGTTGAGAATAGGAACCAACCCCCTGTATAAAGATTTCCTTTTCCCATGTTTCTTGAAGACAAATTATATGAAAGTTTTAACAATATTCTATAGAAGTATTGACAACTTATTAAACAAGCCTGCTATATTCCAGGAAATGATATTAATAGACTGATAGTCTAAGTCTGTAAGTTCTCTTTCATTTCAATAGCCATTCCTTATCAAAACCGGGAAAGGATTAGTTAGAGACTCACCCTGTTTAGATACTAATTTCAAGTTAGATTGTGATTGTTTTGTACTGGATTTTACCGGCCTCTCCCCCTCAAGTGAATGAATCCTTATTGCGGGGGTGGAGGTTCACAGTTAATGCTATCCTCTTGCACTGCAGCCTTAGGGCTATTTGATAGATCCAATTCTTTAACTTCTTTACTATCATTGATAGTATAGTTCTCTAATTTATCTCCCACTCCAAGGGATCCTTTTCTTGTTACATTCCTCTTTATCCTGACGCCTGGTTTCATTAAAGTTAGCATTGCTAACTGCGTCCATTGTTTCCCTATGATCGTAAAAAGTGGGTTGAAGTTCATAGTTCTTTCTTCGTTGTGTTCGCACTTTTCCACTATGTTTCTTACTACTGCACTCAGCTGTAGGGGCTTTTTGCTGCAATTGCTTATCAAAAGCCACCCTCCTCCATGAGCCAAGAGAGTTCCTTTCTGCATTCTTTGCCTCACCTTAGACCCCTTGGTAGCAGCAATTCCCCTGGACTCCTTAGATGTAACACATCCACCATTAGTACCCAAGTCTGACAGTGGGGATGGAACTATCTCAGAGGGGTTTTTACACAGCAACAATTCCTCCAGGGAAAGACCATTTATCCTATTAGTAACATTGGCAGGAAGGTTAAACCCTTCTTCCTTATCCACCCTAAACAGAGGGGTCTTTTCCTTCCTGTTAGAAATCAACTTCTCCAGGCATGGTACAAACTTCTCACTCAATATTCTCACTATTTGTCCCAATCTCTCCTTCATCCCAACCACTAAGTATTTAATTTCCAAAATGGTATTGCTCATATGATCATGGCAGACATCATGTTTAGCCTGGGATTTCAGAGTATGATTTACATGCTGATTTGAAGCCTTCCTTCCCACCCTCTCCTTATCAAAGCAACTAAATATAGGTGACTCATCAGTCATACCAAGATCATCAACCTTCCCTTTTTCCTCCCTCCCAATACTCGTCTCTGCTTTTCCTGAGGACTCTCTTCCAGCTGGGGTAGATAAAAAAAAATCTTTCATTCTCATTTTACCAAAGTCCTCATTTATATACAGCTATTTAAACAACTACTTCCCAGCAGTTGATCATTTGTTATAGACACAGTTAATAAGTCAATGGGAGGGGTAAATAACTGCGATCTGGAACAGGTGCTAATTTCCCATGCCCCTGTATAAAATCTGCAATCTTAGTTTGCATCATCCTTTTCTCTGGCATACCACTGTCCTCCTTGCCAGATAGGGATGTACAAAAGTCACTTACCTTTTTGACGGGGTGATTTGTGGTGGTGGGGAGGTTCTCTGCACCTCCCCCCGAAATCCTGATTCAGCCCGCTCCGCTCCGTGGAGATTCTGCGGAGCCGCCGGCTGGGGCCGCCCGCAGGCAGACATCTGGCTGCTGGGCAGCCTGCAGGGAAAAAAAAAACCAGCGTATGCAAATGGTGGCAGCTACAGTGGCCGCCATTTGCATTCCCTTTTTTTTGGCTGTTTTAGCCTACGTAAATATTTACATAAGCTATTATGGCGAAAAAAAAGGAACACAAATAGTGCCCACTATGCTATTTGTGTTCCCCTTTTTTTCGCTGTAATAGATTACATAAATATTTACGTAGGCTAAAACAGCGAAAAAAAGGGAACGCAAATGGCGGCTGCTGTAGCCGCCGCCATTTGCATACGCAGTGGTTTTTTTTTTTTAGCTTGCTGTGATAGGCTACATAAATACTTATGTAGCTTATTATGGCCTCCGCAGGGATGCAAATGGCGTCCCTGCATTAGTCGTGATAGGCTACGTAATTATTTACGTAGCCTATCACAGCTATGATGAGGAAGCGAATGGTGGCCGCAGTGCGGCCACCATTTGCAAGTCAGCGTGGACGGCAGCAGGTAAGTGCTCCGTTTCGCGTGCCTTTCGTGGGGTGGGGGGGCAGGGGCTTCATTCCGCCACGGATTTTGGGGGGCCGAATGCACTGGCATTCGGCCTCACCGAGATCCGTGGAGGAATTTTCTGACATCCCTATTGCCAGGTGGACTATTTTTTTCCTTCGCAGGGAGGGAAGACATTTGAATGCTAACGTCCTCTATAGTGGGCATAGATATAATAGGGTTTGCCACCTGATCTTCCATTCTTTTTCCTAGGTCTGAAATTGGAGTAATAACCACTGTTATCCTCCTCTGCACCTGTTGGATTGCTGGAGGGGACAGGGTGAGATCAAATGCCATCCCATAGTAATTAGTATATGTCTGCTCCATTTCAATCACATCCAATATCACTGGGGGCCTAATCCTGCAGGGAATAGTAGCCTGCCAAGCAAGAACCCACAGTTAGCACTGTCAGGCAGAAGTCCCCCTCCCCCCTCTCTCTCTGGTATAAAAGGTAATACACACTCCTACAGCCAGCAAAAAAAGAAGCTGTGGTGGAGACAGGAGCTGAGCAACTGCATTGGGAGTTGGGTGGTTCCCTTCTCATGGCTTCGGCAATTTCCTTAGCCACGTGGGGCGCAGTGCGAGTGGCACGGCAGTGGCTTTTCTTCTAACTTGGGAAAGGTGGGAGGCCTCTTCTGTCCAAGGGGAATGTGTGCACATCTCCCTTTCTCAGACTGCTACTACAGCCCCTGCTGCTGTGGCTGGTCTTTGCTGAGGTTTTCTCCAGACTCTTGGCTACCAAATTGGAAAGTGATTTTTCACACTGCAAGGGGAGCAGCAGCAGATGGAGGTAAGGCTGAAAGACAGGTCAGGGAGCCCGCAAGAGCCCAGGTGAAATCTCAGCGCCTCTTGGCCCTCACCCAACCCACATACAGTTGTATAAAAGTAAAGTCCCATTCACGTCTTCCCTTCCAGGTTAGAATGGGGCAAGCAGGTGTGATTGTCCTCCTTTTTCCATGTCCTCAGTGGCTGAATAAAGTTTGTCAAGTGAGAACAGGGCTTTATGCTATCACTGTAACCCAGAAATTCCATGTTAGTCTCTCAGTCTTATAAGTAGAATTTAACATGAAGGCTGCATGTTTACTTGAGAGGTAGTCTCATTGATTTTAGTGGGACTTCCTTCTATGTAAACCTGCATAGGATTGTACTGTAAGACTACAAATCCTGTACATGTCTACTCAGAAGCAAAGTCTACTTCAGTGTGACTTATTCCCATGTACAGGATACAGGATTGCAGCTGACCTGAAACATAGAAAGGACTCCCTCTGAGTCCTGTTTGGGATAAAGGTGATAGATGTTAAGCTGATGCTGAGCTTGTTTGATATGTAAACTCACAGCCTGTTTTTAGGGGCATGGAAATGAATTTGAAGGGCATGCTGTTGGCCAATTCCATGCCAGGCTAGAGTTTCAGTGGCAATGAACCACTTTCTCTTCAAATATCTCAAGGCTCTGCTTCACTGCTTTCTCTTTCACCAGGAAGCAGACTTGACACGTTCCACTTAACAGTGGGGTGACACATGTTGCAACAGGATGCTGCTGGTAAAAGCAGGAGCAACAGTATATATAATTTAAGTTTTGCTTGTGGACCTTGAGTTAGAGCCTTTACTTTCATGTGTAATCATTGGCTCCTTTGAAGAGCACTGTAGCGCAAACAAAACAATCAAGTTTTTAACATGTTCTGCCTACTTTACTAAAGAGGGAAGAAAGATGAGATACTATCCTCCAAATGGAAGTATTGGCCATAATAACAGATTTAGCAATACCTAGCAGTAAAGATTTCTGAGTTATGGAGGGTCAGCCCATGCATTTGCATACATGGTCTGGAAATCACATAAATATATCAATAACATCTCTGTTTCATAGAACTGTTAAAAAGAATTCTCTTTTCCTCGCAGGTAGCAATTGGTTTGCACACCAGATTCAGCTCATGAGTCACCCCCTGACCATGATTTGTCTATGTCTAACCTTTCCTGCATTTCTTAATTTTTGCAAGTTGACTGTGACTTGATATGAAGTGTCAGTACAGGAAGTTTCTGAATCCTATAATAGTAGTTCCATTTCATTCTGTCATGCACTACCATCCTTAAAGTTAGATAGAAGCATACTTCTTCTACCACTTCTACAGGATGTTCTATTCGACCCTTCTGCTAATTAACTCAATAAAATAATTAGTTTGGCTCTATGACAACAGGCAATAATGAGAGATAATGGAAAAAGCCATTTTTAGAGAATTTTAAGTTGAATGCAAATTGATCCTGATACAATTACATTCAGTTCTCAGATTGCAACATTTGAGTGCTGCCTTGCATAGCCCACTAGGAAAACCTGCCTCCCATGGAGGAGTTTCAAGTCCCATAAACTGATTTTTCAAGCTTTCGCATGGCTTGACTTGTGCTTGTGAATTCAAATCGTTATGCCACATTTGTTTCAGTTTGCATTCTACCTTTTTCCTTAAAAACAACCCCATCAGATGAGCAGCTTCTAAACTGTGTGGGAATATTTGGAACATTCCTGCAGAAAAAAAGCACATAAACATTCTAAATCTGTCACAGTTCCTTGGAGTTTTACCCAATTTTGTTGTATTTCCTTAAGTACAATGTATGGAGCCAAATATGTGGGCCTGTTACAGTCAGTGTTGATAATCCTGGGCTAAAATATCCAGTGTCTAACTGATGCAGTTTTCCAGCTTCTGAATATCATTTATTTCAGGCCTGCAGTGCAATGCATTTTGCCCCAGAAATATAAAACACAGAATCAGGGCCAGCATAAAACACAACTTTAATCTGCAGAATGGATCAACAGTTTATACAGTAATCTACTCTTACAGACCCATCACCATGTGATCTTAAGGTATGTCCACAAATTACCATTTTTGAATAAGTGGGATTGAGTGTCCTATATAGGGGAATGCCCCTAATTTATGAACTATCACTATGTGCAGAACTTGTGACCCAACAAGCCAAATGCAAGTGAAACCCAGAGCCATATATGGTGGACCACTAGGGATTTGATAACTGCTTCAGATTGCAATATCAGGGAGATTGTCAATGACCCTGACAGCCTACCAGTGGTGGGATACATTGATCTTGGTAAATCACAAGTAGTGCAGGACTTATTTATCAGTTGTGTTTTAAACAGATGTACGTAGCAATAGGCACTCAACTCTTAAAATGAATTCATTAGTGGGAGGCTGGGAGCTCAACTGGTCCATTATAAGAAGTGGATGAACATTAACAGTAGCCTTATGCATTGCTATCTGTGGAAACCGCTGCACATTTTCAGTAGAAATAATTTTTATTTTTGTTTTTTAGTAAGCCTATATGGTCTAAATCACTCCCATCAGACAAAGCCAACATGGCCAATGGTCAGGGATCATGGGAGTTGGAGTCCAACAACGTCTGGTGGGTCACGGCTTTCCCATCCCTGGTCTAAATGATAACAAAATACATGGAGAACCACAATTAATAGTTAAAAATATTGGAAAAATTTAACCTTATTCAACCTGATCTCCACTTTCTGTTGAAAAGAGCCAGTTTTCACCCCTGAATTAGGGGATTCTTGTATCTTTTAAACTCCAGATAAAAAGGAATATCTAAGGACCAGGGAACAGACAGTTTACATCACTGTCCTCCTATAGCCTTCAATGGTAATCATTGTCTTTTAAAAAAATCTTACCTCGTTTTTTGAACATTCATTTTCTTTTACTGTTAGCTACCTGGGAGGCTTGTTATGAAGCGGGAAGGTAGGAAATAAATATTTGAAATATATTAAAACAAAACTTTGGCTCTGTGTATCTCTCTGTGGAGTTATTTGAAAATATCCCCCATCGAATGGAGTACCTGAGGATTCACACATCTACTGCTGTTGTGGTATTTACTGTATTTAGCCAAGCAAAAATCCTCACTTTAAGCTGAAAATACTTTCTGCCACAGAGTCAAGAGAGAATGTGCCCCCAATTTATAACAGAAGTAAATATCCCTTTTAAGCCCAGTAAAAGCAGCGTACAAGTAGCCACTTCAGCAGAAATTCAGGTAAGTTTTGGCTAAGAGAAACCTGGAGTGTTATTGCAACTGGCCCTGATTCTTGAACTGTTGTCAACTGTTGATATTTTATTTTGAACTGTTGTCAATGGGAATTCCTCCCCATTATGTCAAAATGCAATCATGTTCTCCATTTTATTCATGACAGAGATGAAAAATGAATATCAGAAGATAAACTGAGCATAATGAAATCATCACCATTCCCTCTGATTTGATATTACGCACCTACTTATTGATCTTCCAGACATAAACCTATCCAGATAAAAGGACACCAAATGTCAGGGTTAGCGGCATGACTTCCACATCACACAGCAGTCCCAAATGCTTTTAATGCATGAGCCTGCTGAAAGATAAATCCCATGATGCCAGCTGATAGGTAAAAGTAGCTGTCTCTTGGCGAGGAGCTTTAGACCAGTGGCTCAGAGTTCAGTCTTTGCATGTATGAGGCTTTTGGCTGAATCCCACTGTGACATCTCCATTTAAAAAGAATCTCTGATAGTTGGGCTGGAAAAGACTGCTTGAAGCCCCAGATTGCTGTCTGTCAGGTTGTTCAGTTCCTTGTAACCTTTACCAAGTCAACTGATCCCAGGTTGTATATGATACCTGTTGATAGAAGGAAGCCAGGTTACCCCTGGCAATCAGTCAGGCTGTTTGGCAATACCCTGTGAAATCATCGTTGACTGCCTGTTATGGCTTCCAAAATATGCAGCCTCCATGTCATTTATTTCAAGGATTCCCAGTTTGGTACACAAAAGCAGCTCTGTTAGGTTCAAAGAAAGTCTAGTGGTTCCAGACACTTCTGTACCACTTCTTTGCCTTCATCTTTATCTTTGGGCCAATTGGCACATAATGATAAGCCACCCTGAAAATAACCTATGGCAGGTGGTTTGTTTGCTCACTAACCTAGGTTACTCCTGACAGATGAACAGGTGCTCTGTAGCTTGCCATGGCTTGTTTCTCCCTGAGTCTTCCCACCTGCTCCTGGCACATATGTCCAGGCCCTTTGTGGCACAACCTCAGCAGCCTACTCCACTACTCTGCTAATGAGTGCAAATATGCTCATTAGCAGAGTAGATTTTATTTTGTAGATTTTTTTTCATCTTCAGGGAAATTTGTGCATATTTAGCATTACTTTTTTCACCTTCAGTGAGATTTGCACAAATTTAACTTGAAAACCATTTGAGGAGATTTGTGCAAATTTGCTACATCACAGTTAATACTTTGGTTTAGAAAATTTGCGGAAATCACTCCCCAAGTTTTTTTTAAGTTAAATTTGCACAAATCTCCCCAAAGGTGGGGAAAAAATATGTTAAATCTTCCCAAAGGTGGTGGTGGGGTGGTGGGGAAAAGTGTCACTGTCTAGGAAGGCAATGAAGTAGAGGAGTAAACTGACTAGTGTCACTTCAAGATGTAATAGAGAGGAGATATTGTTAGTGAGATTGTGAGGAGTGACCAGGTTTTTTGTAGGGGTGGACGAAAGTCACTTACCTTTTCTCACAGCTTGTTCGCAGTGGGGGGGAGCGCTTCGCTGCTCCCCCCGCGAAGTTCAGGCCAGGGGGGGGAGGCTTCCCGCCTTGCCCTGCCGAAATTCAGGCCGGGGGGGGAGGCTTCCTGCCTCGCCCGGCCGAAATTCAGGCCGGGGAGGAGTCTTCCCGCCTCGCCCGGCCGCGAACACGAAAGTAAAAAAAAACAAAAAACAACGTCCCCTGATAGGCTACGTGACGATTCACGTAGCCTATCACGGCTAGATCTGGAAAGTTAGCCATGATAGGCTATGTGAATCGTCATGTAGCCTATCACGGGTGACTTTAAAAAAAAAAAAGCGCGTACGCGAATGGCGGCCCCCATAGGGAGCCGCCATTCGCGTTCCTTATTTAGTTGCTGTAGTCTACGTAAATGTTTACGTAGACTACGGCGAAAATAAGGGCAACGCAAATATCAGAGAACAAATCAGCATGTCCCTGTCTCCTTAGTGGAATCTTACTGCTATAAATACTTGAGCAGATCTTTTCTTCAAGTCATTCTTGGAATTTGTCCAAAAACTAAACATAAAAAAGCAACTTTCCGGGGCAGCAAACTGTGTCATTCTAACTCAACTATATAGTTTTTAATATTATTTTTTTGACAATGGGTTGTATCCAATTTTAGTCTAACTTAAGTCCCATTTATTTCAATGGGTCTACTCTGGGTAGGACTAACATTGGATACAACTTGGTGTCTGGTAGTTTTTAAATTTTCCATGATTTTTAGATGTTAGATGTTACTGTTCTAATGGCTAAGTTTTACTTTTCTGGCTTGTATTCTGTTTATTCTTATATGTTAAGCTGTGCTGGGGGCCTAAATAGTTGAACAGAACTTTAAGTAATTAAGAGTGCAATCCTATGGCCACTAGTCATAGGATAGGTCAATTCCTGGGAGCCGACCTCCACCCCCTCCTGTGCTGCCTCGTAAGCAGTTTGGATTGGCCCTGTGCTCCACACTTGTAAGAGTAGTGCGGAGCAGCGAAAACGGGGCATTCCTGGGGGTGGGGCAGGGCAGGGAGGGCGGAAGTGCCTTTCTGACACTTCCTATGTATTGTCTGGCATCCGCCCCCCCCCCCCCCCCGCTCCAACTTCCTGCATCTAGACAGCCGAAATCAGCTGTCTAGCTGTGAATGCAGGGTGGCTGAAGAGCAGAGGGGAAGATCCCCTCCACACTGCTCCAGCTCTGCATTGGATAGGCGAGTTCGGAGGTGGCCACCTATCCCATATAGGATTGCACCCTGAATGAATGAATTAATGATTTCCTAAAACGGGACACAATATCTCAATGCCTTTGTACCTGGGCTCCCAAAACCAGATACCCCCACCTTGAGACTCTCACAGCTAAGAATTTATTCCAAGGTAGATTTTAGTTCTTGGCTTCCAAGGTCTTTAACAGGCTAAATAAATAAATAGGGTAAAGGCCAGCTTCAGCAGTGGAAGCCATTGGGGAGTTAGGCTTTATCATCACAACCATGCAAAGCAGTTAAGGTACAGAATGAGATAACACCTGAGCTACTAATTTGCCTTGGAATTATGTAGAAAAAAGGAGGGGAGCACAAAATAAAAAATTACACTGAAACATGAATGGGCATATCAAAGCTTGTAGCCTTAGCACTCTTGGAGTATAAAAGAAATTAACTTATTAACAAAAAGATCCCAGTGTGAGCACTTGAGACAGAAGCAAGTAGTAATTAAAGGCATTTGAGTCTTAAAGTGCCTTGCATCACAATGTCCTGTAGGTAGCTTCAAATTACATGTTGCAATGTAAAGGATAAAATGCTTTAAAATCTTTTTTTAAGAAGCATGGTCGAATCATGTGATAGAGGCAGCATACTAATATATATCCTTCTTGAAGAGGAACATCTGAAGGGAGAAATATATTCCTTCACTTGAGCAGTGAAGTCTACATTCCTCCAGAATATGGAAGTGTGTGTGTGTGTGTGTGTACACACACACACACACACACACACACTATTTATGCCCCCAGCATAATGTAAGACTAAACAAAGTATGACAATAAAACTAAAGTAAAACTTAACAATTTAAACAAACTGCAACATCTAAATATCATGAAACATATAACTAATTAGGATCCTGCCATCTGGGAGGGGGACAGCTTGTCTCCTTGAATTGATCCCCACCTGGTGCAGATGTGGCTTTGGGCTCTGATGTATCAGGATTCCTTCCCAGTTTCTACACAGCACAGGAGGCATCATTCCAATCTCATGAGAGCAGAGAGTAGTCTGGATTCCAGGGGACCTTTTGATATAACATAAAGGGTGTGTTTTCCCATAGCAGAAGACTGGATTGAGAAGGAGGTTTCCTGGGAAGCAGAACAAGAGCTAGATCTTACAATCATCATTCAAATCAACATTGGTACAAATCACTACTATCCCTGCTGCAGTTTGGTTATACCAAAACTTTGCTTAGAATGAAATTGCTGAAAGAGATTTCAAAGAATTTCCATTTATCCCTATAGGAAAGCATACCAACAAGGTTTAAATATTACTTTCTAAAGTACTTTAGTATCAGCAGAATACTTCTTCAAAGGTTGATTGTGTTTCAGCCTGCAATGCCTTTTAACATTCATAATGGTTGCACTGGAAGGCTGAGATTTTAATGGAATGGCTTCATGTTGCCCAGATGGGCCAGGCCGGACACAATAACTCCCAGTAAGATGCCTCAACTCTGAAGCTCCCAGTTCTCTAGTGCTGGGTAAATCTTGGCATTCTGTAACCAGGATTGGCTGGGAGCAGCTGTGATTGCTTTGTACTGATGCAAAAGCACCACCTAGGGCTGAAACAGTCATGAGTCCAACCTGTGTGAATAATTTCCATGCATGCCCTATTACAATCTTCCCGAACCTGGTGTACTCCAGATATTTTGGATTACAACTCCCAGTATTCCAGACCATCAGCCATGCTAGCTAGGGCTAATGGGAGTTGGAGCCCCAAAACATCTGGAGAAACATTGGGGAAGGCTTCCCTATCATGTATATTTGCTGTAATAAATGTGCTAGGCACATCGAGGAGAAAGTTGCTCATATTTTCTCAGAACTTGACACCACAGTTATCACAGAGTCTGGGGAGATGTCCAGTGCTCCTTCTGGTTGTGTTTCCCAGGATCAGGTTCAGTTGTTGCAGTATGATGATGTGGACAAGATGCTTGAATCAATCCGTCCCACCACATGTAAGCTTGACCCATGTAAGGCAGAAAGTATCAGTGTCACACATCTCTTTGTGGATCAGCTTCCCAATTCTTTAAATTAGAAATCAAAAGTGTTTACCCAAGTTTGGGTTTTTCCATGAGATTAAAAAGCCAGTATTTTCTTTAGGAATACGTCAGAATGCTGATCATCTTTAGTTTTTTTGTGTTATCCGTATTATTTCCTTTGAAAAGAATTCCATAATATTATGCATTCCCCCACTCCAATTTGACTGTCTTGAAATTAAACATAACTCAAGTATGAAGATACAGTTAGTTTCCATGTACATTCCTAATTGCAGAACTTAACAAGTCATGTTGGAGAAAAGAACATATTGTTTATTCTAAAGCAAAGAAAAATAAGGTAAAAGGTGTCCCCCAACCAGTCATGTCCGACTCTAGGGTGTGGTGCTCATCTCCATTTCTAAGCCAAAGAGCCAGCGCTGTCCGAAGACACTTCCGTGGTCATGTGGCCAGCATGACTGAACACTGAGATGCATGGAACGCTGTTACCTTTCCCGCCAAAGCGGTACCTATTTATCTACTTGCAATTTCTTGCTTTTGAACTGCTAGGTTGGCAGAAGCTGGGACTGAAGATGGGAGCCCACTCGGGTCTCGAACTGCTGTCCTGCCGACCTTCTGGTCTGCAATTCAGCGTCTTAACCACTAAGCCACCGCGGCCCTAAAGAAAAATACTGACTGATAAAATGATCAAACAGGGCTTGATCGCAATTTATTTCTGACCTTTTAATGCCTTCTGTTCCCAATGATTTTCTGTCATTTCTGTCTAGCCTTGACTTGAGATCCAATCCCAAAGGTGCTTTGCTTTATGTTGCCACTTAACTTTCAACTTCCATTTTCAGAATTGAAAGATAAGTAACTAATTGTCAGCATAGTATCTAAGAGTCTATCAGGCACCCAAATCTACGAAGTTGCTATATAAGCCATGAACTTGAAAACTTTACTGTACTCATTTGGCATGGAAAGCTCTTTGCACAAGAACCGACTGCTTCTGTTGTCATTATTTGGGGCCATCATGATGATTATCTGCCTTCTGCTTTATTAAGCAGTAATGAATTACCTCATTTCAAATGGTTCAACATCTTTCAGCACAATATTTCATCTGCTGTTCACTGCATTTAAAATCACACTGCCTTGCCAAATAAATTTAAATGCAGAGGGCCAAAGCCTTTTACAGAAAATATGTCCAGCTGATTGTGATGGGGAAGCCTGAGCCATAAAAACATGGACATGTGACCCCATCAACCATGTCTGGCAATGGCAAAGCATGGGCTAGGACCAAACCTGATAATGACATCCCAGTATATTTATTACGTGAGAAGTATCTGTGGAAAAAGATGAGAGAACAAAGCTAGGAGAAGAAGGCATGCAAAGAGCTCTGCTTTCATCCTGCTATCTCTCTCACTCACCACACACACATGTGCGCGCTCCACCACATGAGTCGGGGTGTCATGTATCTAAAAACCAAAGAAATAAGCTGCATTCACTTTTCAAGATCCTGCTTGCCTGATGTCTAGGTAGCTGGCTACCAGGAATCATTATATTATCAGGGCCAGTGAGAAGGAATTTATGAAGTGAAAGACTACAGGCATGTTTAGGTAGTCAGCCCCTGCCATGCAATCACAATGGCATGAGGGGGAGGGCAGGACCACACCCATTGGCCATGCCCCTTCCATCATGTTCCTGACCTTCAACCCAGGCATCCTCCACAGTTTGGAGGGTGAACACCTACAGCTCAGACCCTGGTCTTCTCGTGCAGGCACCCCATACAATTGAAAACCCTGTATGATCAGGGTTCTAAATTGCATGTGGAGAATACATGAGTAGAGCAGGCTCTCCATTGCAGGTGTTACACGTGGAGGATGATGGAGTTGAGCAATGGGAATGTGATGGAGTGGTTTGGCCCAATGAATGTGGTCCTGCTCTCCCTTCATGCAGTCCTAATCTTGGGGGCGGGGTGTGTGTGAACATGTGAACAGGGCTTATGTGTCAACCTATTTCTTCCTTATGAACTGTGAAGTTAGACCTTTTATTAAGTTAGATCTGGGTTGGGCTTAGAAGGCATGATGTTAAAGTGGTTCCAGTTCTTCCTAGAGGAAGAATGCAGTGCTGGGGAACTTCTGTTCTACTCTGTGGCCATTAGCCTGTGCCTTAGGATTCCATCCTGTCCATCATGCTTTTTAATATCTACTTGAAAGTGCTGGGAAAAATCATCTGGAGGTTTGGGATGAATTGCCATCAGTATGCTGATGATACTCAGCTCTACCTCTCATTTCCATCTGCACATCACAGGCTGTGGAACTCTTGAACAGTCTGCAGGCTGTTTTGGGGTAGACAAAGGCGAACAAGCTGAGACTTATTCCAGACAAGATTGAGGCACTGTAGGTTGGGAAACTAACTACTCTGGGTGGAGGTTTACAACTGGTCTTAGATGGGGTTGCACTTCCCCTAAAAGACCAAGGGCATAGTCTGGGAGTCCTCCTGGATTCTGCAATAACTGAGGAAGCTTAGGTGGCTGCAGTGTCCAGGAGTGCATTTTATCACTTTATGTTGGTATGCCAGCTGCGGCCCTGTCTGGAGCGGATGGACCTTGCCACAGTGATCCATGCACTAGTGATGTCCAGGCTGGACTACTGTGATGTGCTGTATATGGCACTGTCTTTGAACATGATCCAGAAACTTCAACTGGTGCAGAATGCAACCACCTGAGTGTTGGTGGGAGTGAGGCCTATACTGCGCGAGCTGCACTGGTTACCAGTTTGTTTCCATGTCCAATGTAAAGTGCTGCTTTTGACTTTAAATGGCCATAAATGGTTTGGGACCAAATTACTTGAAGGACCACCTTCACCCTTATCAGTCTGCCCATACTTTCAGAGGATGAACAGAGGCCCTTCTCCCTTGCTGACCTTTGAGGGCAGTTAGGTGGGCAAGTATACGAGGGAGGGCTGTTCCCACAGTGGACCAACACCTCTGGAATAAGTTGTTGTTGGGCCAGGCCCCATCATTGCAGGCTTGTAGGAAGGCCCTGAAGACCCACTTGTTTAGTCTGGCCTTCCCCTGATCATGTTTTATTGGACTGTTCTGCTTTGTAGCTGCAATTATGTGGCAGGCATTCAGAAATCTTTTATTGCTGGTGTTTTGTGAATGCTTCCTGCCTTAGGACTGTGTTGGGTTTTTTATTATTATTATATGAATGTTGAACGCTGCCTTGAAAGGGCGTCTGCCCTGAAAGGCAGACTCGAAATATTTTAAATGAATAATAAATATATTACTGGAGGAACCCTGCATTCTCAGCGGAAAGACTGATTAAGTAATGATCCTTTATTTACATGGCCCACAAATTAAACGATGTAGTTCAGGACTTAAGGATAGATCAAAAACAAAATGCAAAAGCTTGTGATTCTGTATAATGTACAACATTTGTTTTTGTTTTAAAAGAAACGGGTATAGTCAAAGTTATCATTCTGAGTTCAGATGACAGCTCTACTGTGTATCAGCTTAACAGTGTTTATGCTAAGGCCAGAGAGTAGTGATTAAACACCAACAAGCATACATAAGTACCTCTGCGTGATCAGGAACCCTGATCAGAGCTCCCAGTCACAGATGCTTCTACTCACATTCAAGTGGATGTGAGCAGAAGACCCTTTTAGATCTTCTGGGTTAAGACAGAAAGTTTGGGAACTGAAGGGAAGGAGACCCTGGGAGTGGGTTTTTCATGCCCACCCACATCCCCTCCCCAATTTTAGCCTTCACTTGAGCTGGCAGAATGTCTGCATAGGGCTTAGACAGCCTACCTCAACTTCGCACCCTCCAGCTGTGTTGGAGTGCAACTCCCATAATTCCCAGCCAGCATGGCCATTGGGAAAGCTGGCTTAGATGGGGAAAGCTGGCTTAGAACATGGTAGAATGTTGGCTACTGGATTTTATATAGTGAGCTTCTATGTTTTGCATTAGAACATAAGAAGAGCCATGCTGGATCAAACCAAGCGTCCATCTAGTGCAACATTCTGTTCACACAGTGGCCAATCCTCAAGCAGGACAGGAGCTCAACAGCACCCTCCCATCCATGTTGCCCAGCAACTGGTGTACACAGGCTTCTGGTCTTCGAGGTAGCACATAGCCATCAAGACTAGTAACCATTGATAGCCTTCTCCTCCTTCAGGAATTTGTCTAACCCCCTTTTAAAGCCATCCAAATTGGTGGCCATCACTACATCCTGTGGTCACAAGTTCCATAGTTTAACTGTGCCCTGTGTGAAGAAGTATTTCCTTTTATCTGTCCTGAATCTCCCACCAATCAGCTTCATGGGATGACCCCAGGCTCTAGGACTGGGAGAGAGGGAGAAAAATGTCTCCCTCTCTTCATTGCAATACATAATACATCATGATACAGTTTTGAGAGGAAATACCACTGAATCTTCTCAGTCTCTTGAGTGTTTCACTGTGTCCAAGAAGAGACACTTTCCCCACTAGTATTAGAAACCGTTTTACGGACATGCTTTGCTAAAATAGGTATGCTTCTTTAACCCAGTAACAGTATTGTGGTGGGGTGGGGGCGCGGGGGGACAACAATAATCCAGCTCTCTGACTGTCTACCATAAGGCTACCATAAGGTAGGAAGACAGTAGATAGACTCTATGGATATGTTGCTATCCAACACCGTTATTGCCCTTGAGTCACATTTCTAGACCTTATTGAAGAACAAGTGATACATTGTTAACAGTTAGATCAATAAACAATTATTGTTCTTTGTGAGCTGTTGAATGGGGATTTGGAGAGTTTGCAGGTAAGAGGTGTACATTACCAGCGGCTGTCAAACTAACTAGTGCTATACATTCTCTGTATATTATTTGATTTTTATTTTGAACAGGGAGCTTCGTTTCTTGCCTCATGGTGTGAGACTCACATAATGGAGCCAGCGGGTTCCCCTCCTTGCCTTCAGTAGAGTGTGAGGCACCAACTGAGATTCTGAATGCTTCCCATCCAAGAGTCCCCGTTAGCTATTATTCATCTGGAAGGAAAAAAATCGCTTGAGCAACTTGCAAAGATTTTCTTTTGAAAATAATTTACGAATATTGACAGGATTTGGTCTCTTTAAACTATGTAAGTCACAAGGTTGTTGAGGAAGCAGGCTTATAACAACATGATCTGCTTTGTAGAAATGAAGTATTTCATTACCAGCAGATGAAATTGCTTGCAAAAACAATTAACATTTTCCTCACCTAATTTAAGTCTCCACCCAATAATCTCATTCCCGTTATATACCTAGGAAACAGTGTCTTTTGTACATTGTCTCCTTATACCAATATCTGTATTCAAAGCTCCTGCAGTTAGAAGTGTGGGGCTTCCGCAACAAAATCTGTATTGATCAGCGAGC
The DNA here is from genome assembly GCF_057233095.1 of Heloderma suspectum. Classification (NCBI taxonomy): domain Eukaryota; kingdom Metazoa; phylum Chordata; class Lepidosauria; order Squamata; family Helodermatidae; genus Heloderma; species Heloderma suspectum. Next base: position 69,707,142 of record NC_139460.1, on the reverse strand, counting down.
CATGTCAACTCAGGTGCAAGGCCTTTCTGATTCTTTCTCCTTATTCCCTCCCTCCTTCCCCACTTTCCTAAGGAAGCTATTCTGAAAGATGTGTCCACCTCATCTGGCTTGTTATTGGGCTCACAATGCTTCATTTCATCAATTGTATCAAGAACGAAGCTAAGAGACGTGATAAAAGCTGGATCTAAAAAATAGATTGTAAATTGTTTTGGGGTGACCTCAGTGTTGCTTGGCTCACATCTGCTGCTGCTGGTGCCACAGGCACAATCATTCTATTTTGAAGTGCTGCCATAGAATTCATTGGGAAATGAGCACATAACGAGAAGTGTTCACATCCCAAACACTCTAACTTGGAACAGGCAGGTACCAGTTTTGTCTAGGGCAGATGTCCTTTTCACTAAAAATGTGCTAAAACCTGAGTGTTAATTATCAGATGTGTTGCTTCCAAGAGTAACAAGAGTATGTTGGGTTTTGATAGCACCTTTATCTTAAGAAACATAAACCAGTTGACAAATATGGGTAAGATGCATTATTATCTCAGTTTTTCAGGTTAACATGTACATATCAAACAAATATTTTTTATGTAGTTTTGATCTTTCATTAATTTCCCCCCTGTAGACATTATTAAAACACATATTCAGATGAAACCTTGACAAGCTGGAAGACATAGCACAGGGATTAGCAAATACTTCATCAGAGCATGCCTCAGATATAGGTCTACCAAGTGATTTCTGCAGAAATGCAGAATGTGTACTGTTACCACAACGTTTGGGGGTCTTTAACCAATGACGTCCACAACTTGGCAAGGTGAATAGCTGTTTATTAACTGTGCAATGCATCTTTCTCCAGGTCTGTTCTGCTCTGCTTTCCCTTGACTGCTTCCCATCCTGGCCTTTCCCCTTTACCTCTGAACAGGAACTTCTCTCACAGGATTCAGTTCCAGGACACTTATTTTTTTACTGTTACCAAGTTATGAGACACATCTTTTTGGCCATTTCTCTGTGTAATATGTGAAGTGGTCCCTTTTTCATCTTAGACATGAGACTGATGATATTTAAGGATCTTCCCTGTTTAAGGTTGTAGTGAGATAATCTTGCAGTCTGGGTGGATGGATATATATTAATGTGTCATAAGGGTCCCAGTGGAACTGTCTCCCACTAGACTACTAGATGGCTGGCACAATAGCATTGACTCCCCACCTCAGCATGCAGAATTTGCAGTGGGCCCACATTAAGGTTGGCATGGCTGGGCAGCTGCTGAGGACCCAGAGGCTCAGAAGGGACCTTCTGTGACCCTGATCTTGCTGCAGCTACTGCCTCCTGCACCCTCCCCTTCCTCCTTCTCAACCATGCAGAAAGCACCATGGTCAAACCTGCAGGCTCCATAGTGCCCCATTTTAAAAGCATATGTTTTTACTAACATTTTGAGTCAATCAGATGCTGCTTTTGGTGTGGACAAGCCAACGAGGGCGCAGGGTGGTCTTTACGTCTGTGCCTTTGGGAAGACATTGGCCAAGTCTTCCCAAAGGCAGTGTCTGATTGGTTGAGATCACCGCTACTCAAAATGTAAACTAAGAAAATCTTTTAAGATCATGCACGGGGCCTGCGCTTGACCAGTCAGGTGCTGTGACACTTTGCCAGAGATGTGAGAAGAAGGAGCCAATACTGCCAATACTGCCATGCTAGGTAAAAAAAAAAGCAAAAACAAAGACACCTGAGAGGTTGGGTGGCTTTGCTGGCAGGCAGGCAGGCTTGGGTGGGCATGCAGGGGGCTTTGAGGGATGGGGGGTTGGACAGCTTGGCTGGCTTGGCTAGCAGCTGTGATGAGGCTTCAGTGGCAGTGGCAACTGGCAAGGGGGGCAGGAACCCATCCTCCTATGTGGAGGGTCCACTGGAGTCTGGCGCCGGTCATGAACTGTATCCTGTGGAGAGCACTGCTAGAGCTAGAACCTCTGTCTGTTAGATCAGGGTAAAAGTAAGCATCCGGGGGGGGGGGATCTTCATGACAATCAAATGAGAAGCACATTGCAGTATTACCCAGATTTCCCCTTTGGTCTGTCAGGGACACACGAAGCAAGATAAGCTGAGTGACCTGTACCTTTAAAATCTAGTTTTCAGCACTTAAAAGGAACATACTTCTGGGTGGGGTGAGGTGGGGTGGGGTGGGGGGAGTAGAACTGAATGTCATCAAACTGGCAAGGGCTGCTCAACCAATGAGAGAGGCTTGTTTCCTGCCCCTGTCCAGGCTCCCCGCTGCTACTACATTATGAACGGAAAGCAACTAATTTTCTCCATGTATGCAGATCCCCCCCCCTCCTTCTTTCCGCTTGCAATGAAAAGTTCCTGTAAACCCAAAAGATCATTACTGTGATAAAGCAGAGAAGGGACTTTATGTAACAACAGAGAAACTACAGAACATCAAAGAAGCAAAACGTGGCAATAGCTATTTAAGAGCGCATCGGAGAAGCGAAAGAGTGTTTAGGGCGAGCTACTAAAGTTAGACTTTAACCCTTTCATTGCAGGGGAGCGAGATTTATTTCTTACTTCTGAGTAAACATGCACAGAAGGGGGGATATGTTAAAGATCAAAATCAGGCTAGCTAAGGTGATTGAGTGTCCCCACTAATGTGAGGGGTTGCTGCTGCACTCCTGTCTCCTGGGGATTTTCTCAATGGGAGAAACTACTTCCACTGGGGAAACAAGAGGGAATGGGACACCCCATCCCTTGATCACATCACTGCCAGGTCACTGAGGCATGCCCAGGAATTAATGCGGGGGGGGGGGACATGGCACACTTTGGTAAAACTGCCAAGGAGCCTCTTTCAGTAAAAAAAAGAGTAAAAGGAGTTTCAGAAAATGCGGCTTTTCAAGAGGGAAGCGGCTGGTTGGCAGCAGATTGGTGACAACGTCATGTGTCGCAAACAAACTCAGACTGCTCTAACTTCACACTAAATCTGTCATAATGACAGACTGCAGAACAAGTTCAGAAACTGTTAAAAAACACTGTTTCTATGCTGCAGAGCTGGACCCTGTAGCCTAGGAAGAGAGACCATCCCTAACTTCCCTAGTATAATCTTAGCTTTATTATTGTATGAATCCTGGTGGGTGTAATGTCCTAGGATTCTGGGTGCAGCTCAAGGCTCATAAGGTATTACTAACTAATGCATCCTTGGCAAGACAGGGGTGGAAGACCTGGCAGAAACATGGTTCTAACAGCAATAGGATCCAGGTCAGCCATAGAAATCTGGTAGCTATGATGATAATCCTTCCAGGGTCCTGACAAGGTGTCAAAAAACATGTGCAGGTTACCCTTTGGGTTTGGCTGCAGACAGGGAAAGTCTGGATTGTGTGTGCAGTTGGACACTGAGTGCTAGAAGACCACTTTACTCTGGTCTTTTTGCTGGCTACCTGCCATTCCTGGGCATCACCACTTCTCCCTCTGTTCTTCCAGTTCTGCTGCTACTCTACCATGTCCAGTCTTCCTCCTGTCTCACTCTCAAAGCCGGTGTGAGGTTTCATCCCTTTTAACCAGCATTCTGCATCAGGTTGCAATAGCTGTTCTGATTTTCAGAATTCGGTGACTGACCTTTTCCCTTCAACAGCTTGCATAATGTACTGTGGGTGAAATGATTCATGGAGCAAGGCAGTGGTGAATAAGTGCATCTTGAGACAGCAGATTTAAACTGATTTGCAGTGGCCATGGACGTCCCTGGAGAATCAGAGATTCATGAGGATTTTGTATTAAAAATCCCTTCCTCTTTCACAGCACAGTTTCCAGATCCACATAACAACTCTCTTGGCTAGGACCCATCCCAGCTACTTGTAGTGCAGGCAGGCCCCAAGATGTCTAATTGAATTTTGCTAATTGCTTCAGACATTCTGTTAAGGCCTCTAGGCCTTGAACCAGAAAGTTCACAATCTGGAGCTTATTATACTAATAAGCTACCCCATGGGAAGTGTTTGTTCAGACCTCCGAATCCTCTTTGAGCACCAAAGAGTGTGACTTCAGCCCCTGTGAATTGGCAGGCTCTATGAAGCTTCTAGATTGGTCAGGCTTAGTATATGAATACTAGGACTGGTCAGCATTGGAATAAGTACTGGAGTCAAGCCTTCTGCCTTTGCCTAGTCAACAAAGCAGGGTATACTCTACTTGCTAAATTTCTGGCTCCAGCTTCAATGCAATGGTGCAGCTACAGTTGGACTTTAGGGCTGAAGCTTGGGGCCCACAGCCCCCCCCCCATTTTAACCTGCAGGATCTGTATAACCAAGGGTCGAAGAAGTTACTTCCTATGGCAATGAACCAAACAAAGGAGGATCGAAGCCTGGAGATCATGCTTTACCACACTTAGGGAATTGGGATTTAAAGTGTGCCATGTCAATTGAGGGGGTCTCTGTAAGTTCTGATGTGGGCATTCAGAGGGAAAGCCTCATTTAGCACAAGGGGAGTTACTTCTGAGGAGACACTAATAGGTTTGTGCAGGGATGGGAAACACCCCTTGACTGGAGTCACGGTGAAAGGCACACCTCTTGGCAGGGCTAGCATAGCATACCCAAGGTCTATGCAGGGGTTGGGGCACACGGCAACTATACCGAGGAGAACCCGACTTAAGGAAAAGAATTGGACTTTAAGCAGTCTCAGGAAGATTCGAAAATTTGAAGCTTCAAATCTTTGAATTTTCAAATCTTTGAAGATCATGCCTGAATTAGAAAAAAAAAAAATTGTGGAGAAGCCACAATTCTTCAAAGATAATGCCTTAATTTAAACCCCCCCTCGAAGCTGGGGATAGGAGGGGGTAAAACTTAGTCTCATTTGAAGGGATAGAACAACCCCCTGCTCAACGCAGGAAGCCTGATTCCCAGGCGGTCATCCATCCAACTACTGATGGGGGTGGACCCTGCTTAGCTTCCGAGATCAGACAAGCACGCGCACATCCAACCCTTTGCTTTTTGCTGAGGAAACATCGAGTGCTGAGGAAGCTATGCAATCAGTAGCTGGAAGACGACATGGGGCCGCCGAGAGCTGTGAGCATGGTGGGCGTAGAATCAGCAGAAACAGGAAGAGTTTCTGATCCTCCAATGAGAGCCTCCATCTTTAAGAGCAGGAAAACAGCATAGCACTCAAGTGTGAACCGAGCTCGTGCATTCGATGAAGCACTGCAATGGGGAAAATGGGTGAGTGTGGATAATCACGTTTTAATGTGAGAGCGTTTAACCCTACAGGACACCGAATTCATTGTGATGGCAGGCACAATGTAGATTGGCCCTAGATGAAACAACTTTCAGGTGGATCCACAGCTGGCTACAGAATCGGACTCAAAGAGTGCTTATCAATGGGATCTTCTCAAACTGGGTAGAGGTAATAAGCGGGGTGCCGCAGGGCTCAGTCCTGGGCCCAGTGCTCTTCAACATTTTCATTAATGACTTGGAGGAGGAGGTGCAGGGAATGCTGATCAAATTTGCAGATGACACAAAGTTGGATGGGATAGCTAATACCCTGGAAGACAGAACTAAAATTCAAAGCGATCTTGATAGACTGGAGCGCTGGGCAGAAAACAACAGAATGACATTTAATAGGGATAAATGCCAAGTTCTGCACCTAGGAAAAAGAAACCAAAAGCACAGTTACAAGATGGGGGATACTTGGCTCAACAATACTACAAGCAAGAAGGATCTTGGAATTGTTGTCGATCACAAGCTGAATATGAGCCAACAATATGATGTGGCTGCAAAAAAGGCAAATGCTATTTTGGGCTGCATTAATAGAAGTACAGCTTCCAAATCCCATGAAGTACTAGTTCCCCTCTACTCAGCACTGGCTAGGCCTCATCTGGAGTACTGTGTCCAGTTCTGGGTGCCACACTTTAAGAAGGATGCAGACAAACTGGAGAGGGTTCAGAGGAGGGCAACAAAGATCAGGGGACTGGAAACAAATCCCTGTGAGGAGAGACTGAAAGAACTGGGCATGTTTAGCCTTGAGAAGAGAAGACTGAGGGGAGATATGATAGCGCTCTTCAAGTACTTGAAAGGTTGTCACAGAGAGGAAGGCCAGGATCTCTTCTCGATCATGCCAGAGTGCAGGACACAGAATAATGGGCTCAAGTTGTAGGAAGCCAGATTCCAGCTGAACGTCAGGAAAAACTTCCTGACTGTTACAGCAATATGACAATGGAACCAATTACTTAGGGAGGTGGTGGGCTCTCCCACACTGGAGGCATTCAAGACGAAGCTGGAAAGCCACCTGTCAGGGATGCTTTGAGTTGGATTCCTGCATTGAGCAGGGGGTTGGACTCGGTGGTCTTATAGGCCCCTTCCAACCCTACTAGTCTATGATTCTTTGATTCTATGATCGTTCATATGAGATAAGACAGTCGTTAAGGCAGCCTCCCCCAACCTGGTGCCCTCCAGATGTTTTGGACTTCAAATCCCATCAGCATCAGCCAGCATGGTCAATGGTCAGGAATGCTGGGAGCTGGAGTCCAAAGCATCTGGAAGGCACTAGATACAATATATATAAAGTTATTGAAAAAATTTAAACCCCACTCACAGAACTTCTGGTACACATAGTCAGGTTTTCCTACATATTCAGCCAGCAAGGATTTTTGTGAGTTCACAGCATGTTTTGCCACCATCATGACAATCATTGCAACTATGACTGCTGCTACCCACATGGGCTACAGCAAGGGTAGGGAACCTGTGGACTTCCAGATGTTGTCGGTTTACAACTCCCATTGTTCCTGACCATTGGTCATGCTGGCTGGGGCTGATGCAAGTTGGAGTCCAACAGCATGTGGGGTTCTCTGCCCCTGGGCTAGAGGAAGAGCTTAGAGCATGATACCATCTGAGCTCTAGTTGGATCAGGGAGCTTGACTATGTGGGATCCTTTTTTGTCTAACGTAGGGACTTCACAGGTCTCACAGAGATCAACAATGGGAAGTTTCATGAGTTCAGACCCCTTTGGGGTTGAAGATTGAACGCCCAGAAGGCTGCACATCTTATTTTCATTGGCACTTCCAGCACTTTCACTGGGAACTGCACAGCCTGTCCTTTAAGGGTTCTACTGGAAATGTCACAGCCTCCAAAACTAGAAAGCTGCCCCCCTAGAGACTACCTCAAAAATGTAGATTTTGGTTTGTTTTGCTTTGAATATATTGCCTACGCTTGTGAGAAAATGTTCTGCCTTGTTGAAAGGGCAATTTTAAATGCAACATTGAAATTGATAAATATTCAGCTCAGACACAGTTTAAACTACTAGCTTTATTATTATTATTATTATTATTATTATTATTATTATTATTATTTATTTCATTTCTATACCACCCAATAGCCGAAGCTCTCTGGGCGGTTCACAAAAATTAAAACCAAACAACACACAATAAAACAATTTAAAATATATAGAACATTAAAACCACAATATAACAATACAACCACAATAAAACCTAGCAGCAGTGCAGGAGTTTAAAATACAGATTTAAAACAGCAAAGATAAAAATTTAGAAAGCTGAAATGCTAAAATGCCTGGGAAAATAAAAAGGTCTTCACCTGGCGCCGAAAGGAATACAATGTAGGTGCCAGGCGAACCTCAGAGCCACGGTGCCACAACAGAAAAAGCCCTCCTCCTTGTAGCCACCCGCCTCACTTCCTTTGGCAGGGGCTCATGGAGAAGGGCCACTGATGATGACCTTAAGGTCCGGGCAGGCACATATGGGAGGAGGCGATCTTTCAGGTAACCTGGCCCCAATTTTTAAAAAGATTCCCTAATGGCATTTTCTCTTCTGGCCAAATGAGACAGACTGATTTTTAGTTGATCTGCATTTACTCCAATCTACTTTCCAAGATATGTAGTACTTTGCTACTTTGGCACTTCTGCCCTGAGCCCATTAAGCTGGCCTGCTACCCTCAGGTGTAGTGGAGGATGCTGTCCTATTGCCAGAGTAAAAGTAAGATTCAACTCTACTGTATTTAGAATGTGGGGAGGCACATCTTGCCTTCACCTCAGGCAGCAAAATATCTTGGTCCAGCTTTTGTTGCTCCGCACTTGCAATCATGCATAAATCAGTTGACATTTTAGGGAATCATAGTGCAGTTTTCTGTGATGACAAAGTAGGGATTATACTAATCACATGGACTTTAATTTTGGTGTGTAGTTCATCTTCCACTTCCATTTCCACAATTGCAAATTTATCCCAAATGAGAATCATTTAATTGTTTGTGGAATGATGGAGCTATCATTTTGGGAAAGACAAAATATCCCAATGACAAAAATGTCAACAATGAGATGGAGCATGAAGAAATATTCTAGACAATGTCCATGATGAAATGTCTGTCACATATGTTGCATGATGAGATACTGCTGCAATGAAATGGTGCATGGCGAAATGTCAGCGCAACGAAATGTCAGCTCCAAAAGATTGCCATGATGAAACTTGTAGGACAACATGACATGGCTCCATGAGATTATGGCACAGCAGGACATGTCCTGTCATGCTTAATTGCTTTTAATGAAAAGTAGGTTTTCCCCAACCCTCTCCATATAACGTATCTGTGCATGTGGCCTAGTCAAAATTGAAATACAAACATTTCTGTTTGGAGAGCAATGTGTGAAGTCTTCTTGCTTAATATTTCCTATTAAGCAGGGTTCACTGAAGCAGCTGATCCTGGCAGCTCTGAGACAATAGCCTAGTTAGATTACTATCTATTCTTTTATTCAGTTGAAATACCATGTCCTTTACAAAATCTGTCAGGAGTTACTGACAGAAAGATAGTTACCTGAAAATGTAGCTGTCTTCCAGTTTTCAATTACACCGTAACAAATAAAATATTCGTTTAAAACACTTAAAGATATTCTTAATGATATCAGATAAAGGCTTTTAGCATTTTAAAAAAAATATTCTTTCTGTCAAGAGAAGAACAATGTTCAAAATCCATTTTGCATTGGAGCATTTTGGATTTGGTGCAGGCTTCTCAATTTTTTTGTAGTAAACAGGGCAGTTTTGTGGACATACCATCCAAGTTCACAGGGTGATAATATATGATGGAAGCATAAACAAAAACATAGAACTCTCTGCCCTCTCCTGTTATGAAAAGTCCTGCAGTTGTTGTTGTTGTTGTTGTTGTTGTTGTTGTTTCAGATGTTCCATGATATCATAAAACAGAAAAAGAGCATCTTGGAAGCTGGTTGGTTGAAGTGGATGTGCGAGTTTCTCTTTGCAGTGACCTGGCTTTACATCTGCTACCTCCATCACTGATAAGGGTAATTCTTTATCCTTGCCTAAGAGAGATTAGCCCCTGATAAGATGTAATAAGAAGACAATCAAGAGACTGATTGAAATTCTTTTGCCCCTTTGTATTGTTTAATCTCTGATTGATTGAGTGATTCTCAAGCAAGGTCCATGTCTGTCTTTGTTTTTGGTTTATCTTTCTGACAACAGAGGCTCAACCGCAACTGAAGGCATCCAGGATCTTCTGACCTGCATTACAGGTTGAGATTTTGGTGTCCTTGATTCCCATAATAATGAGGTGGCAGCCTACAGACAATGTCTACTTTCGGTAAAGACAGAGACACACTTTCCTCATTAGAAGACTATTTTCAAAGCCAAGGATATTGAATGTTCTAACAGTAATGTCAGCTCTCATGATTTAATCATAAGGCATATGACGGGGTTTTTGTTGTTGTTGTTGTTGTTGCTTTGTTTAAATTTGATGTTCTCATGGTCTTGATATTTTTCATGCAAATCTTGTTATTTCTACATCCTTTCACACTCAAGCTTAAATTGCTTGTCAATTGCATTGCTCTTCCAGGGAGCAGTGCTTCTGAGATTTGGCAATATGATTTTATACATCTATTTCTAGCCATTACTTTTGCATTCTATCTCTTGACAGTGACAACATTGTATTTTATCCAAAATCTTCTCACTGAATGAGTTGACTTAAAAACATTCAATAACTGAGTGGTGACGGCAAGGGGTTCTGGAACCATTTAATTTTCAGCATTCAAATTATGCCGATAGACTGATTGTGTTAGGAATGAGGGAAGCAAAAGGACAACACATTAACAAAAGGGAGATGCAGTGAATGGGAAGTCAACTGTGATGACTCAGAATATGTCTTTTGAAAATGTAGAACACCCTCATTAATCATTAGTATATCTTAAACTATGAGTACAATATTGCTGGAATTTAAATGCTCAACAATTGCACTCAGTGATTTTCTCTTTCAAATTCTGAAAGTTTTATTTTATCCCTCTGGTGCAATTTGTACATTTATGAAATACTGTTGTTAGATTAATTTTCATTCACTAACCACTAATGGGAAGAAAAGGTCTTGGGTTTGTATAACTGAGTGTTCCATATGCGAGGCTCCATGGGCCATTTGGATTGTGGCCATACGTCTCACTATGAGGTTCCTTGTTCCAATATATATTTGTTTCCAGGGTTGTTGTTTTTTGACAGAAAGCTCAAGGCAGTGAGCACAAAATGTATAAATTGAAAATGGGTCAAAGCTGACCCACAGAAGTCTCTCTCTATGCTTCTGCTACTTCCAGAGTGGCTACTAATCGATTCTGGAAGGGTGAGGACCTCTTAGAACTGCTGCCCATCTAGCACTCTACTTTGACAGCTGCGCTGACAGCTGCTCCCCTCTCAGGCTCTATCAGTAGCCAGCCACTTTGCAGATTGCAATGCTGAGAACACAGTGTTACAGCAGAGAAACCCAAGCTCACCACATGGGATACATCAGAGTACCCATGCAGCTCTGAATCACTGTCTCATCTATTTTTATAGGACCAAGAGATCACTGAATCAGGGCCATATAATAGTTGGGCCATATAATCAAGCAGGGCCATATAATAGTTGGGACATGGTAGGCATGGGCAGAATCATGATGGTGATGGATGCTTTAAGGTGCAACTATGATCATCTTCTATTTTCGCATTATTGAAATACATTCAACTCAAGTGGAACTGATGCTCAAATTTCTCATTGGTTCCTTTATAGCACTATCCCAAGCCTTTCTACTCAAGAGTAAGCCCAACTGTGTTCACTAGGGTTTACTTCCATGTATGCGTGTATAGGATTGCAGCCTTAATTCCTGGAAGTAGCTTGATTGTGGCATCAAAGAGATGGCAATTGTTCTAGCTACTTGAGACAGAAAAATGAGTGGGCTCTGGTTGAGAGAAAAAGCAGGAAGAGAAGAATTACCTTGAGTCTTTATGAAACTTAATAGGGAGAATTTCTAAGATCCATTTTACATTTTATTTCCACTGATTCTGAAGTTAACCTCAGTGTCAGAAAAAAAACAATGCATTAAGTTGCTGCAAGATTTCAGCAGGCTAAGGGATGATTTTCATTAACTACACCCACATCTGCTTACATGGGGCAGGTGTGTGGGGTGTGTGGGGGACCCTTAATGTATATATCAGTAAAACATAATTGCACCTACAAAGTAATTCACAACATTCATAATTAATTGATATTTGGGGGGAGATCATAAGGCTAAAAACTTTGTGAAAATGAAATCTGACCATTTCAGTAAAGGTAAAGGTGTCCCCAACCAGTCGTGTCCGACTCTAGGGTGCGGTGCTCATCCCCGTTTCTAAGCCGAAGAGCCAGCGCTGCCCGAAGACGCTTCCGTGGTCATGTGGCCGGCATGACTGAACACCGAGGTGCACGGAACGCTGTTACCTTTCCCGCCGAGGCGGTACCTATTTATCTACTTGCAATTTCTTGCTTTCAAACTGCTAGGTTGGCAGAAGCTGGGACTGAAGATGGGAGCTCACTCCGTCACGCAGCACTCAGGTCTCGAACTGCTGACCTGCCGACCTTCCAGTCTGCAGTTCAGCGTCTTAACCACTAAGCCACTGCAGTACTGGTGGCCATTTCAGTACTGGTCACCAAAAGGGGCGGGGGAGAGAGAATACACACAATCATATTAATGACTTTTTAATTATTTTTTCTGCTTCTGCTATAAATTACAATACTTAAAAAAAAAACACTTAGAAAATAAGAGCTATGGCAAGATCTGTAAGCTCCAAGTAATTTGCGGGTCATGGATCTGACCTATGGGTGCAATCTGTGAGTTTCACTCACTTGTTAGAGAAGAGATAGAAAAAGCATGAAATGCAATTCACTGAGCTTCTACTTTTCCCAGCTTTTGTGTACTATATGAACTGACCCCCAGTTTGCTTCACATCTGCAGAATATTCACCAGCCGTAATGTGATCGCTCAAACTGGACCCTGCTCTGCTCCTGTATAACGTGAGGACAGTAAGCAACTATCCTAGGATAACTGCCAAAAAACATATTTACATATCCTTTGCATACATCAGCACAGAAAAACTGAAGACACTACTGCACATCTGAGTCATTTTTCTTCAAGGTCAAAGACTAAAATTTCATACAAAAGGCCTGAGTTCAGTCCCTCCTGTAGATCACCAACCCAAGATGTCCTTAATTATGTGGAACCAATGATCTGATATCCCAAGTGCAAGTTTGTCAGTGCAAGCTCCAGGCATTTTAATGGGACTTGTGCTAGGAAACTGGGAGTGCCTTAACACAATTCACTGAACCCCTCATAGGCAGAAATATTTTCATTTCATACTCTCATGGGACCAGCTATAACCTAAGTTGTGAGTGGAAAGGCGATCAGGCCAAACAGAGAGTCCCACTCCTACTTGCCTTTCCCTTCCAATGACCTTTCTGCTGTGATCAAGGCCTCATCTACATGGCGCCGATTTCATTGTTCATTCCATCAGAGCTGCACAATATTGGCACTGCGAATTAACAACTGGGGCGGTAGATGGGAGGGTCGAAGCGGGCTTCCGAAGCTGCAAAGTGCAGAGAACACAGAGCTTGGGAGGAAGGTGCACAACTAGCATGTAGAACTTGCTTGCAAATAGACATTCATAACAAACCCCGCATACACATTTAAGAGGTGGGCAGGCAAGCAGGCAGCCGCTGCTTCAGGAGATTGAGCCGGCACTGAGAGCAGAGACGGCAGAGCTGGGGAGAAGGAGAGAGTGAGTAGCATGTAGTCTCTGAACTGCTCAGTCAACAGGCTCCCCCCCCACCCCGCACAAACACAGGCTCAGTGAAGTGCTTCTGAATACATGTTTATGAAAATCATCCACCCTGGTGCCCACCCTTTCTCAAATGCACAGCTGTGAATCCACAGGCATCCAGCGTTCCTCAGCTGTGTTCCTTTGTAGCTGAACATTTCCACTCTCAAGCTCAATACTTAAAACGAGAGAGGCAGCGATATGAAACTGAAGGCAATGAGTTACTTCCTGGTAGATATGTTTTCCTCTCTGCTCTCCCCCTGCCTCCACCCCAGGCTACCTCCTCTTCCACAAATCAGCGCAGCTTCCACCAGCCTGCTTCTTCATGCCTCTGTAACTGCAGAGCTGTGGAGGAGAAGGGGCATCACCAATGGCACTGCGATTTCAATCTGAGGAAGGGACAGACAGCTCAACCCCTGCAGTGAACCTGAAGCAAGTGAAAACTTCACAGCAAATGGACTCTGAGAAAACCCGGTTTCTCTGTGAAAACCACAATTGGGCTGTGAAGCGGAGATTGCATTATCTGTCACAAAGAGCTTCTAGGGATGTACGAAACACTTACCTTATTCTGTGCTGGGGCATCTGCGGTGGTGGGGGGAGGCACTCAGTCCTCCCCCCCCCCCGGAATCCTCCCCAGCTGGTTCCACTCCGTGGTGGCTCTGCAGAGCCACCAGCCGGGCTGGCCGCAGCCAGAGTTCCGGCCGCGGCCAGGCTGCTGCAGCTGTAAATGGCGGCTGTCATAGCGGCTGCCATTTGTGTCCTTGCAGGCAGCCATGATAGACTACGTAACTATTTACGTAGCCTATCATGGTAAAGGCAGCCACGCAAATTTGCAGCCACAGCAGCCCAGCAGCGGCCAGCTAGAAGACCAGCCAGAGCTGCCACCGCTGCCGCAGCCGCTGCTGGAGCTGTGACCACCACCGCATCTGCCCCAGGTAAGCTCCATCCTGGGGGGATTCCGCGAGGTGGTGGAGGGCGGGAGGCCATTCCGCCACGGATTCTAGGGGGCTGGATTCTAAAGAATCTGGCTTCACTGGAGTCCGTGGCGGAATTCTCTGACATCCCTAAGAGCTTCCCTTCAAAGCAGTGCCAGGGCAAATGGCTCATGTAGATGGGGCCCAGGTGGGATTCTTTATTTTCCTTGGCTGCCTCCACCAAACAGGCTTAAAACCTTCTGGGTCTTTTGTAAATAGGTAGTGTGTACAAATGTATGAATCCTTCACCTGGTTCTGGTCGGGGCATCCACTGGGGGGGGGGAGGCAATCCATCCCTCCCCCCTGGAATCCTCCCCGGCCGGATCCGCACTGCTGCAAAGCCACAGAGCTGTCAGCCAGGGCTGGCCGCAGCCAGACTTCCAGCCACTGCTGCCACGCTGCGGACCCAAATGGCGGCTGCTACGCCGGTCGCCATTTGCGTCCTATTTAAGTATTTACGTAGCCTATCACGGCAAAGAGCAGGGACACAAATGGTGCCCGTTACGCCAGTTGCATCCCTACTCCTGTTGTGATAGGCTACGTAAATAGAGGACCCAGGCAAGGAGCTGAGGGCTGGGTGGCAGCAGCAGCAGTGGCATGGCGGTGTGGCTTCTGGATCACTCTGAAGCACACTGAAGTGCTTCAGAGCAGCCCGCTTCACTTCAGGTTGCTTCGGGCCCCCTCTGCATTGCCTTGGAGGTGGCCCGAAGCAGCCCAAAGCACCCCGCTTTGACTCAGACCTTGGGCCGAAGTGGTGCACAGCCCTATTCAAAACTGTCCCCTCCTAAAGCTGCCTTTCATCCAAAAACAAAAGACAGGCTGTGCTTTGCTACATGCCTTTGCATGTAAAATGCAATTTGCCCCAATCCTCTGCTGATGTGCAAAGGTTCTGATTGGCATCATGAGATGTACCTCAACCAGGAAACTTGTAAGTGCAGCACTGTATTTGCAAAGGCAAGAGAAGCAAATTTTACAAGATCAGGAGTTTTGCGCACCAGTAAGGCAGGTCAGGCATTTCAATTTGTAATTTATTGCACATTTGTTTGCTGCAAACGTACTTAGTTAAGCACCATAAAACTGCATAGAGAAAATTACTGGGACAATCAAATGTGAATATTTGACAAATTCCTTATGTTAACTATCAAAGAGGCTTTTTATGTACTATAAAGTTTTAGTGTTCACATGTTTCCTCAGTGCATTTTTATACCTACTAAGATTCTCTTGTGACATTTTAAACCATTGCTTCTGTTTGGTGGAATCAGTTATCTCCTGACAGATTCTCTTTCCAAGTTGAAGTTTATATTTTAAAATTTATGTGATTCCAGAATTCTAACTGTGTTTGAGATGGGATTATTTGGGTGAATATTTGTTTATGAATTTCTTGACAATTTCAAGTTGTAGCCAAACCCATTTAGATCTTTGCTGAAGCAAACTACCTTAGATACCCTTTACAGACTTTCAGATCTTTTACAGAACAGTTTGAAGCGTTATCAAAGAAAGAGATATTGGGTCAAAGCTCAGAATAATGAAGTGCATTGATTTCCCTCTGTTTTTATAATGCACATTTGGGGGACTTGTCATTTGACTTAGTATTTCAATACCCAGTCAGACTTGAAACCTTATTATTACTACTAATAAAATTAGCCAGAATCCAACCACTTTATAGATTAAATGAAAACCTATGTTAAACACAATTTCCACATTTCCTAATCTTTGTAGCACTGTAGTGTCATTTTATATTCACATGCCATTGTATGCACAATGCACATGGCACTGAATGCAATTCAAAAATACTTTACCCAGCAGATGACATCTGGCTCATTTGCTACTGGAACAGAATGGTTGGTTGATGCTTCTTCCCTGTGGCTCCATCCCACATCTCAGTCTGGAAAATTACAGCCAAGAAAGTAGAAAAATCATGTGAGTGGGATGACTTATTTGAGAAATCCTCAGTGTCACTAGCCCCTAGAGAAGTACTGCTACTGGTGTGGTGATGCCCCTTCTGATCTCTTATGTGATTTTCTTCCCCATATGTAATCAGAGTTACATGGGGTGGAACAGTGCAAAGACTCCGCTTCCAAAGAATCAGTGGTGTTAGGGCCAGGCTACAATGGCACCATTCACACAAGTAGCAACAGTTTGGATTTTTTTAAAAAGTAAATAGCAGGTATAATGCACACACCCCACCCCCACAATTCCTCCTGGATCAGGAACTTGGCAGGAGTGGTGGTAGGGGGTCTCTAGCACTTTGACTCCCCCACTGAAGTCCTAATCAGTGGCACTATATGCAATGTTTGCATTGGGAGGAAAGCTCCCTTTGAGTTTTTACCATACCCAGGTGGGGATGGGTGGTAGGGAAGCTCCATCCTTGGGCTCTGTACATTCAGTTCAATGTCTGTACACTCTTGCTACTGTCCTTTACTTCACATACACAATCTCTCTCTTTGTCTAACACATATAGAGAAAGAGTCATGCAAACAAAGGGTTGGATCCAGATTTGGTTATACTTAGAGGAGACCCACCGAAATCAATGGGACAAGTTGTTCATGACTAACCCATTGATTTCAGTGAGTTTGTCTACATATAACCAAGTCTGGATCTAACTCATAATCTTTTGCTAGCCTGGAACTCTGCCAACATGAACTCCTTGAAGAAGTTCAGATATATGAGAGAAAGCAAATGGGAATATTTTGGATCTAGTGGGGAAATGCAATCTAATGGGCTTGGTGCCTTTTCTTCATTTCTAAGGGAAGAAAAGTGAACATAAGAAATATTACATACAATAACACATACAGTAACTTTTTAAATACAATTCAGAGGTTGTTGGGTACTTTAAGTATCTGAAAGTCAATGTTCCACATAGTAATTCCTTCCTCTGGAGTCTCCAGCAATTTGCTAGAAAGATGTGTGGGATTGCTTCTGTTGGTTCTACATTGAAGCAGGACGTTTAAACTGCATTTAAATCTCTCATTTAGGTTTCTGGGATTATTTAAATCTCTGCAGACCCACCCTCTCCTCCCTTTTAAGCATAATTTTATGGAAAGTGGTTACAGCTGTACCCAATCAGTTATGACTCACAAGCTAACACTTTTACGTCATTTACAATCTGAACAGAACACGTTACTCTACGCACTAACTGCAGATGATTTGGTCCCTTTTCATCTTTATATCCTAAAATAAGAGTATAAAACATAAGGCCTGTAGAATTTATCAGACTATTTGGAGGTTTCTAGTAGGGATGTACGAAAGTCACTTAACTTTTTGCAGGGGTGATTCTCGGTGGGGGGAGGCGCTCCGCTCTGTGGCAACTCCGCAGAGCTGCTGGCCGGGTGAATTTGCAGGCACGTGGAGCCTGTGGACGCAAATGGCAGTGGCTACGGTGGCTGCCATTTGCGTTCCTGTTTTTGGCTGTGATAGGCTACGTAAATATCTACGTAGCCTATCACGGCCTCTGCAGAGATCCAATGGCATCCCTGCATTAGCTGTGATAGACTACGTAAGTATTTACATAGCCTATCACGGCGTAAATGGGGATGCGAATGGTGGCCGCAGATGCAGCCGCCATTTGCAAAGCAGTGCGAACGGCACCAGGTAAGTGCTCCGCTTCGTTCGCCTTTCGCAGGGTGGTAGGGTGGAGGGCTTCGTTCCACCATGGATTTCGGGGGGCCGAATGCACTGGCATTTGGCCTCACTAAGATCCATGGTGGAATTCTCTGACATCCCTAGTTTCTAGTGTGGGCTGTGCCACCCTCCTTCTGTCAGGAATGCCCCTATTTGTCAAGGGCTCCTTGGAGGGCTCTCTCAGTCTAATCTAGTAGCCAAGTCCAGATGCAGACAAAGGGATTCTTTTCAAAGCTTTATTCTTCTTTTACAACTTACAACTCTACAGGTAGCAACTAGATCTGAGCAGCAGCATCCCTACGCCCTAAGTTGGAACAGTTGGTCCCCGTTTGAAAGGAAATTACTGGCAGACCCCTGAATATAAGGACTAGGGAGAATCCCTCCCCTTTTCCCTTGGATCCTCTGGGCACAACCGTTCTTTGAGCGCCAACCGGGTGCTATGCCTCCTTTCCACGCTCTCCATTTGGCGCTGCTCTCTGCGCCTGCGCCGCGCATCCAACCAGTCTGCTATCAGTGCTGGGTCACTCCCTGGACTGCTTTCTAATCTAGGAATGTTGGTGGGAGGAATCTCTGTCAGCTGCGGGCCCTCAGAAAAAGGGGCGCGCTCCTCTCCCAGGAGCGGCTGCTCTTCCTCCGAATCAGAACTACTCTGGGATTCTATGGGCTCAGTGTCCACCCTGACACTATTGTCTTCTGAGTCCTCCAATTAGGGATGGCGGAGAATTCCACCACGGATTCCATTGAAGCTGGATTCTTTAGAATCTGGCCTCCCGGAATCCGTGGCGGAACGGCCTCCTGCCCCCCCGCGGAATCCCCCTGGGATGGCACTTTCCTGGGGCAGATTTGGTGGTGGTGGCGGCGGCTCCGGTGGTGGCGGCTCGTCTCCTGGCCGGCTGTGGCAGGGCTGCTGCCACTGCCATTGCCATCCTTGGGCCATGATAGGCTACGTAAGAATTTACATAGCCTATCATGGCTAACCTCAACCCCCCCCCAAACCCGCAGCGTACGCAAATGGCGGCAGCTACAGCGGCCGCCATTTGCGTTCCCTATTTTTCGCTGATTATCTTTACGTAAGATAAAATGACGAAAAAAAGGGGAACGCAAATAGCATAGTAGATGCTATTTGTGTTCCTTTCTTTTTCACCATTCTAGCCTACATAAATATTTATGTAGGCTAGAATGGTGAAAAATAAAGGAATGCAAATAGCGTCCACTACGCTATTTGCGTTCCCCTTTTTTTCACTGTTTTATCTTACGTAAATAATTATGCCAGATGTCTGCATTTCTCTTCCCTGCACTGCCTTGCCTCTCAGGATATTTGAAATGCCTCGCCTTAAAAGTCCCTTCGGGGTATCTGTGGTTTTTTTCCCAGGTCTGATGCAGCTGGTGGAGTGCCAGCAAAAGGCCAAACCCTAGAGGGGGCAACACCAAAGAAGGTGACTGTAAAGGAAGGCGGAGCCTCTGGGCTCTATTAGCCCCCCTTGATCCACTGCCACTGTTACAAAAATTGTGTTCTTTTTCCTGGTAGACTTTCCAATTTGTTTACCAAGAACGAGAGGAGGCAGAGATCTGGTCCAACACGATTTTATTCTGCAGAATAAGGCAACCCTTGGGGCTAACGCTCCAACAAAGGTTACAATCAAGTGATGTGATTCAAAAGTTTATATAGGCAAGACCTTTGGGGCTGTCTTACGCTTGCGCTGTACTAATCTCTTTGTCTAGCTGAGAGGGAAACAGAAGACAGGCAGCACCTTTGACATATCTAGGCATGCGCAGAGAGGTAGCCTTGTACTCTAGTAAACACATTCTTGGCATTCCTGAGTCTCTGATAAGGTGCTGTGTCTTTGTTTAGCATGGCAGTCTCACACTGAGGTAAAACAGACATAGCCTAGCTTATAAAATCATGGGATAACAGACATACTACAACTGAAATTTCTATAACACTCCGCCCTCAAAAGGCTTTTCTTAAATCTCATACCTCTCTTTGGTCCAGCAGTGGACTACACACTTAAAGGCACAAACCATCATCAATAGTATCATAACAAACAATACTGCATTGATTACAAGTTGTTTTAACCATGCAAAATCAGGGAGCCAGGAAGTCAACTATAACCAAGGATCACTTGCTCCTGAATAATTCTGTCCAATCATATCTTGTAGTTGGGCGATTTTATCTTCTATGGTTTTGTTTAAATCATGGAACTTTATTCCACACCCTTGCTTCACTAGGGTGCAGGAGCCACCTTGGCGTGCTAAGAGATAATCTAAAACAAACTGATACTGGGCCACTAGCTGGCTGAGATCTTCAATTTCAGATTGCATGGCCCTTACCATTATGGCTGTGGCACTGATGGTCTCTTCTAAATGGCAAGTGAGGCCTAGGATGCTTTTTCTGCAATAATTTCTGGGTATAAACCCAGGGTAAGCAATCCTGTAACTAGTTCACCCCCTACCCTGTTTGGTTCTGAATTTGACAGTTGTTTTCTAATTATTACAGTGTCATCACAGTTTTTACTCATTTGTTTTATAAGTTGCCCTATTTTTCTAGTGGTTTGCTACTTTAATGGTGGCCTTCAGGTGGGTCAGCTTCCGGTGTGACCCTCTCTGGTGCAGGTGATGCTTTTATGTGGGTGTGATGGATCCACTTCTTTCTTCTAGAGACTTTTATAGCCGTGTGAGTGGTGAGTAGAACCTGGAATGGACCCTTTCATTTCTCAGTAAGTGGTTCATCTTTCCAGGATTGGATCAGCACCTAATCACCAGGACTGAAATTATGCACTGGAGCATCTAAAGGCAAGGATTGGTATGGTGCTGCGAACCTGTGAAGACAAGACAAAACAGACTGCAAGGCAGTATCATATTCATGGATCTTTAAAGCCCTTACTTCTAAGTTTATATTTAAGCTATCAGCCATAGGTAACATCTGAGGTGGGCGCCCATACAACATTTTAAACGGTGTCAATTTAATACTTCCCCTGGGGGTGCACTGTATTCGAGTTAAGGCGATTGGCAAGGCCTGTGGCCATTTTAATTTAGTCTCTGAGCAAATTTTAGTTTGCTTTGCCTTGTGTTTAAGAGCTCTCTCATTCTCAGCTGGAGAGTAGATTGGAACCAAGTCTGTACTCAAATATGGGATTAGGGCGCTTTCATAATGCACCTCCTCACTTCTCATTTGTGCGGCTACTTTTGCAGCCTTATCTGCCAAAGCATTGCCTCTTCTTTCTTTGGGATTGGCACTCTTTCCATGTGCCTTTTCGAGAGTAACTACTGCACATCTTGTGTATCTCCAAACACCTCAAGATTTGGCTTTGGTAACAAGGAATCAGTGAGGTCAGGCCTGATCAGAGTCACCTGACTCAAAATTTTTAAACACTCATGACAATTTAGATCTGGCTCAGGGATCAAGGTGGCAGGATGAGGCCTGGGCTTGAAAGCAGGGAGATCTAATAGCGTGACTGGCGTGATGGATAAAAGCGCAGTTGCTGCCATGGCCCTTAAGCAAGCAGGCCATCTCTTTGTGGTTGGATCCAGAGTCTTCGAGTAGTATCCTACAGGTCTCCAGGAAGGACCTGTCCTTTGGGTCAAAACCCCTGATGCCACTCCTTTATTTTCATGTACATAGAGCCGGTACGGTTTGTCGGGATCTGGTAAGGCCAGAGCGGGTGGTGACACCAAGGCTTGCTTCAGCTTAAGAAAAGCCTTTTCCATTTTATTTGTCCATTTTCAGTGGATGATATTTTTTTTGTCAAAGCTTCATACAGGGGCTTCACTTTCCCTCCATAATCAGGTATCCACATTGTACAAAACCCGGTGAGCTCAAGGAAGGATCACAACTCTCGAGGGTCTTTAGGCCTCTGTGTCTTCTGTATGATGTCTAACCAAGCAGTGCTCAGGTCTCTGGTTCCCTTTCGAATCAGGTAGCCCAGGAAGGTGACATGGGTCTGGCAAATCTGAGCCTTTTCTCTTGACACTTTATAGCCTTTCAAGTTTAATTCTTGCAAGAGGGAGATAGTAGCTTTAGCACATGAGTCCTCTGTCTGGGTGGCCAGAAGAAGGTCATTTGAATATTGAAGCAAGGACACCCACAGCTGGTCCTCTTTCCCTTTTATGGCCACCATCGCCCCCCTCTTCTTCCCCTTTTGCTTTGGGCAGTCTTTTTGCCAATGCCCTTTCTCTTTTTTTTTTCCCTGCCTTTTCTGCTTTACACCATTGAAATCTAACAGCATGACTGAAAAACATTTTTTTCATTGCAGGGCATGGTGGAGCAGATCTGGCAATCATACTGCTCTTCTGGCTGCACAGCCAGGGCCCATTAAGATCAAGGGAAGGGCATTTTTATATATGCAAAAAGTTTTAAGCCACCATTTTTGCATTGGCAACTCCACACTTTATGAATTTTGACAGAGTGTCAGGCTTGCCTCTGAGCATATAGAGTGTCCAGACAGTTCAGATTTTGAGAAAGAGCTGGAACACGTGGGGCAGGAACTTTCTCAGGCTTTAGAAGCACAGCTGGGCTTAGAGATGCCACAGGAGAAGGGGGGGGGAATTTTCCTCTCTCACTTTTTAAGACAATTTATTGGCACCCTTTTTTCTAAATGGAAGCTAACTTTCGTAGTTTCTCTTTGAACTTTTTGAAGGCTGTTTCCTTTGTAGTCTGTGAGTCTCTCAAAGCCTTGGAAATACAGCTTTTTATCTGAGTGTTGAAGTTACAAATCAAACTGTGCACTGAGCCGATCACAAACAAACACACAATCTACAACAACCGGAGCTTATGGCTATGACAAGCCTCACAGTACTGTTCATGGCAAGTCTCTAACAGTCTAAAGTTCTAATCCATGTGCAGATTGCCTCTCAAAAATCTAAACAATAATGGATCCAAACAAAAAAACTTTGGGCAATAAAAATGGGATGTTAGCAAAGGCTCTCTCTCTTTTCATTAGTTTAAGAGTGGAAGGTGTAACCTTACACCTCTTTTAGATTCTTCGACAGATAAGAGCAAGGTCTGCTCAGCTTTCCAGCTGTGATGCTTTAACTTGGGCAATTCTTTTGCAAATCTTACTGTTTCTATTACGTCCTTACAGACATCTTCTGGCAGGGCCGGGCAACCCCCCCTTAGCTCTGCTCTCAATAGACTGGCAGAGATAAGCTTACACAGACCCAGACATTGCTCTGTCTTTGTTCCTTTAATTTTGCCACAGTCTTTAAGACTTCAAACAAATCTCTTTCTTCAGAGTTTACAACTTTTTTGTTGTTGTTGTAGCTGTTCTTGCTTCCTCTAACAAAGTTGAATACACTGGAAGATGTTTCAACTTAGAAGGAGCTAGACCGAGTGAGACTTGGGGATGTAACAGATGGGTTCTCTGTGGGGGGGGGCTTCTCTCCCTCCTCCCCCCAGCAACCTCTCCTCCCAACCTAACAGGCCGAATAGGGCAGGGGAAACCCAGGGAGCCTTGGGCAGGATCTCTTAATCTCCAAGCTCTTTCCATGGGGCTTGAGTCAGGGAGAACAGGGGCTTTGGGCTTCATCTCGGAGCATACCATCATGACTTTACAATATTGACCTTTATGTTTTCTTATTCAATCAGGATTTTTCAATATCCACATTTGCCAAGCATCAATATAAGGCAGCTGATCCCCATGGTTATCAACAATCACTTTATTATATACCTTGGACCCAACATTTTTTCAACTTCCCCCATTTGGCAAGCCAACACTAAATGTCACCCATTCTCCATTACAAAACTTTATGAGCTCATCTTTTGTCATGTTGACACCATAATCTAACTTAAACAACTTAAAATTCTTAAGCATGCATCCCAGTGGGTCTTGGCCATTTTCTCCTACGAAAGTTTCGATCCTATCCTGTCGGCCAATTTTTTTTATTTTTTCTTTCCCAACTGCTGCTACTTGAGCAAGGCTCAGTTAGACAAGATTGGGAGATTTGCACTCCCCAGACGGCCCAGACAGTGCGATCTAACTTACCTCGTAGCTCAGCCTCCAAACGACCCCAGAGTCAGACAGCGTTTCGTCCTGTCCTCCAAAGACCGCCACTCACCTCGTCTCTTCAGGAGTCCTTTGCTAGCTGGGTTGCCAGGCAACAGCTGCCTCACACCTCACGGTGAACCAAACAAGGTCCAGGGCGCCCTCTGCTTGGGTTGATCCAGCGTTTGCCTAGCTCCCAGGTCACACAGAGCGTCCCGGTAATAGAGTCGCCAAATTTGTTACAAAAATTGTGTTCTTTTCCCTGGTAGACTTTCCAATTTGTTTACCAAGAATGAGAGGAGGCAGAGATCTGGTCCAACACAATTTTATTCTGCAGAATAAGGCAACCCTTGGGGCTAACGCTCCAACAAAGGTTACAATCAAGTGATGTGATTCAAAAGTTTATATAGGCAAGACCTTTGGGGCTGTCTTACGCTTGCGCTGTACTAATCTCTTTGTCTAGCTGAGAGGGAAACAGAAGACAGGCAGCACCTTTGACATATCTAGGCATGCGCAGAGAGGTAGCCTTGTACTCTAGTAAACACATTCTTGGCATTCCTGAGTCTCTGATAAGGTGCTGTGTCTTTGTTTAGCATGGCAGTCTCACACTGAGGTAAAACAGACATAGCCTAGCTTATAAAATCATGGGATAACAGACATACTACAACTGAAATTTCTATAACACCACCACCTCTCTGAGACAGCTCTACCAGACCTAAGAAGACTCCACAACCTCTGCCCCACCTTGTGAAGGAGACGGTAGCCACTGAATTTAGCACTGACCCAGGAAAGAAATAGCAGCAATAGTTTGAGGTAGATATTTATTTACAAATAAGGGGTTAGGGAATGGGAAGAGAAACAGAACAAAGTACAATTTAGGATTCCCACAAGTACCAGTAACCTGTTTGGAAACCCAGCATAGAAAAAGCAATCAAAGACTACCTGGCCTAGTCTACTCACACCTCATGGTAGGAGCCTTTGTCATAGCCAGCGTTCCAACTCCTTCCACCCAGACCGAATGAAAATCAAAGGACAAAAGAAGGGTGTCTGCTTGTTTCTTTTATCTAATTCTCTGCCAAGCTTCTAGTTGTTTTGTCCCCCCCCCTTCCTTCAAGGAGGATGAGTTGAGTCTTTCACACACACACAGCTGTACTGGCCCTTTGGCAGGCCGAGCTGGTTTGCAACCTTGAGTTCTGATAAGGCCTCCGGCCTGGCACCTCCAGTCCTGGCATGGCCCACATCTCCTCCTCCGTCCAGGTGGCCTGAATTGCAAATCTTCCTACAGAATCCTACTCCTTCCTACCCTAAAACACTACAAACACAACTTAAAATCATGCAGTACAAAGTTAACCCTTTCCCACCCTATCTTTGGCCCAATGAGGCCTTCTCCTTGATAGTGACATCAAAGGGGTCCACCCATGTGATTCTCGGCACTTTGGGGAGAGGGTCACATGAGGCATGAGCACATCCAGCTGTTTAAGATTTGGGTTATAACTGGAAGCTTCCCTGCTAAGAGGAGGACAATTTTATTGGAATCTGGGAAACTCAATGTGAGAGGAAGGGGAATTTTAAATATAATACGTTTATTGGCTCTGTTCAATGGTGGTACCCTAACCGTGGAATGCCCTTCTGCTGGCACCTACTCTGGTGTCATTTCAGTGCCTGGTGAAGAGTCTGTCTATCTATCTATCTGTCTGTCTATCTATCTATCTATCTATCTATCTATCATCTATCTATCTATCTATCTATCTATCTACCAGACCTTTTAATCTGCTTTACCTAATTTTTAATTTCTTGGACTTGCATTGTATTATACTTTTTATTGCTGCTTTAATTGTTATTGAATTTTAAATGGCACATATGAATGCACTTGCAATGTATTTATTTCTTTCAGTTCAGGAGTCAGAATAGGTGCTTTACCAGCACTGATTACTGATCTGGTTTCTTACTTCCATTGGCCAGTTTCAAAAATTGCACATCTGAGCTAATAAAGGGTACATACAGATGTACAAGAGCCAGTGCGGTTTTTTTTTTTCTGCTGTTGGGAAAGCTCTGCTCCCTCCCTTCTTATACCTATAATAACATGTGTTCCTGAGAATTCATCACTAATCCAGTCAGGCTTTTATTATTTAAAAATAAAATAATCAGGCACTTGGCATGCTTTATTTGGTTAATTATTTACTTGGCAACTTAAATCCTATCTTTCCCCCCTCATGCTAGGGGGGATGTCCAGACGTGCCCAAGTGTAGAGAAGGATAAATCCAAATCTTTCAGTTATACTAATTTGTGAGTTATTGTACCCAGTGTGAATTCTCTTACTGAGATAGAAAACAATCCCAAGTATGCTTATTAGGAAATATGGTCATTTTTTTTTAAAAAAAGACTAAATAAACATGTTTCTGATTGAGCTATTAGGTATGTAAAATCCCAGATGTATTTTTTTTCTGCTGAGGACACCAACAAATTGACAAAAACTCCTGGCACAAAAGGCCTTTTTCCCTTTTTGGAATGTCCCTGTAGGATTCTTCCTTAGCCCCAACGGTTGTCAAACACCAACGAAAAGTTCCTCACAGTACAGCTGCTTGCCAATTACTTGAATTATTTCCAGGCACTTTGGCACATCTCAAGATGAGATGAAAAATCTCTGAGTCTGTCTGTACCACTGAGGGATTTATAATTAATTTTTGCACATCTTCCATATATAACGTAATGATAATACAAACGTCTCTGCAGCACAGATCATACTTTAAGTACCCAGAAAACAGCATATATTTTCCGCCTAAAAGAAATCATACTTCAGAGAAAGGGGAGGAGAAAAGGCAATATGAGGAGACAAAGAATGCTATTTTTATTCATTTTTAAAAAAATCAAATTCTGAATCTTGTATACACAAATTTCTGCCTTAGAAGAAATGCACATCTGTGCTGAGATGTCTAAACATGCACAGGATTGTGCCCCAACCTACTTTTCAGAAACACCTGCCTTGAGTAAGCAGTGCAATTGGAATCAGCAGGGCAGACAGATTTTAAATGGGAAAGTGTTCTGCATTCAAATCCCATTTTCAAGCTAAAAAGTGCAATATCAGCAAAGCAGCAACATTGAATGGAAATATCCCTCGTTACCTTATTATTAATGCTTGTGCAACTCCACATGTTGTTCAAGGTCCTTCATAACTTACTTTGTTTCTGAGAGATCATATTTTGGTTAGGTTTCATTCTTTTTACCATAATATTACAAAGTAATTTTTATTTATCCCTTATGATTCCCTGTTTACTTCTCTATTTTATTTTATTTTTCCCTATTATCTTCCTTACAGTGTATGCTGAGATCACTACCCACCGCTCAGAATTAGATCCTCATCTCAACAGAATAAATTCTGAAGAGGTGGGGCTGTGTGTGTGTGTGTGTGTGTGTGGTGTGTGCGTGCAGGAAACACTGCTCATTGCTTTGCTCGCAGTTCTCATTTGGACTAGTGCTTGTAGAAAATTGAGCTGAACTACTTTCAGCTTTACAGCAGCTGTGAAGTAATTGTTCTGATTGCTTAAGCTGAAAAGTATTTCTTTCTTCTGCAGGTTTTGCAAATATGATAAAATAATCTTATAAACACTTATTGCCAATATTCTAAATCCTTCCTATATGCTTCCATCCTCGGCCCATTATGATAGGGGAGGTGGGATTCATGTGGACTACAGACTTTTATTGTATTGCCTGAGAAGCTGCAAGAACAGTTACTCTTGTGGGACAGACACATGAATCGCTAGCAATAGGATGGTCACAACGGCAAGACTGTATAGGGAAAGAGTAACCACATTTAGCTAAGAATGTAAGTGAGACCCTACAGGCACCTTTCAAGGCAATGGGGGATTACTGATATTTGCCATTCAGTGGTGTGTGACCCAAGTGCTAGGGATCCCCTTTTGGGGCAAAGATGTCTCACCTAGTGCTGTGCTGAAATTTTCTCCCACATTTCTTCTTCTTTTTTCTTTTTTTTTTTACCATTTTCATTCAATTATGTAGAAAAGAAATTACTTTTGAAAAAAATTCAATGGTGAAGAAATTTCAGAGAACTTCCTGTGAGTTGGGTTTGGGTTTCTTGCACTTCCCTTACTTAGGAGGGTGCTGAGGAGTGTGGATGAGTGTCCTGTCTTTCATTGTACAATCATCTCTCTGATAGTCCATAGCCTCCTTGGCTTCCGGCACTTCAATTAAAGCCCAAGGAAAGACATCATGAGGTAATTCCTCCCATAGGGCTATTTCAGATCAGGAAGCAAAGGCAGCCTGGGAGGCTGCAGATCAATGGAGAAATGTGTAATAGAAATCACACACCCAGCACACTTGGCCACCTCACAATGATTAGGTAAGCTCAAGAACGTCACAAAAATTAATTATAAAACACCCTAAGAATGAGGCAGAAAAATGGAAGCCCCTTTCATGGGGGAAGAAAACTTTCAGGAAATTGGAGGACAGATTTTGGCTCAGCACTAGGTCCATCTCTTCCCTGGAGCTAGACACAACACTGCCCCCTCATACTTGCATTGTGGTGGATGCAAAATGAAGACCAGGCTGCCAACACAGTTGTTGCTATTGCAACTTAAAAGACCCCAAAACCCTTAGGAAAAAAGAAGAAGCTGTACTACAAGCAACGAATGAGAATTTCTCTTCCCCTGGAAATATTCAATGACATTGTCCCTCCCCCCCCAATTTCTCTGCCCACAAATAGGGTGGAGAATTTTGAGAGGCCCTTTGTGTACAGCTCTAGTTTCACCCACTCAGAGTCATGAGGCCTAGGGAGGGGTGACTCAGGAAGGTTTCCTTAAGCACCTGAACTGTCATGGCCACTGGGAAGAGATAGAATCAGACTTCAAGGCGAAGTCTGATCAACCTAATTCTAGGCAGAGATAGTTGTCAGCTGGCTTCTGTATTGGAATAGTGCCTCACACAAGGTTAGCATTTTCTGCAGATCTTACCTAGTAAAATTTAAATAAAGTTGTGACCCTCATTTATCCAGTGTTATGTCTCGTTATTCTGGTGTGTTCACAAGCTGTGTTGTTTTTCAGTCGCTTCTGAATCTTCGTGACTTCATGGACCAGCCCACACCAGAGCTTCCTGTCAGCCATCGCCACCCCCAGCTCCCCCAAGGTCGAGTCCGTCACCTCCAGAATATCTTCCATCCATCTTGCCCTTGGTCGGCCCCTCTTCCTTTGGCCTTCCACTTGCCTTAGCATCAGCATCTTCTCCAGGGTATCCTGTCTTCTCATGATGTGGCCAAAGTACTTCAGTTTTGCCTTTAATATCCTTCCCTCAAGTGAGCAGTCTGGCTTTATTTCCTGGAGTATGGACTGGTTTGATCTTCTTGCAGTCCAAGGCACTCTCAGAATTTTCCTCCAGCACCACAGTTCAAAAGCATCTATCTTCCTTCGCTCAGCCTTCCTTATGGTCCAGCTCTCGCAGCCATAGGTTACTATGGGGAATACCACTGCTTTAACTATGCAGACCTTTGTTGTCGGTGTGAAGTCTCTGCTCTTCACTATTTTATCAAGATTTATCATTGCTGTCCTCCCAAGAAGTAAACGTCTTCTGATTTCCTGGCTGCAGTCAGCGTCTGCAGTAATCTTTGCACCTAGAAAGACAAAGTCTATCACTGCCTCCACGTTTTCTCCCTCTTCGTCATGAGGCTCCTCAACTCCTCCTCGCTTTCAGCCATCAAAGTGGTATCATCTGCATATCGGAGATTGTTAATGTTTCTTCCAGTGATTTTAACTCCAGCCTTGGCTTCATCAAGCCCAGCATGTCGCATGATGTGTTCTGCGTACAGGTTGAATAGGTAGGGTGCGAGTATACAACCGTGTCGCACTCCTTTCCCAATCTTAAACCAGTCCATTGATCCATGGTCTGTTCTTACCGTTGCTACTTGGTCGTTATACAGATTCCTCAGGAGGCAGACAAGATGACTTGGTATCCCCATCCCACCAAGAACTTGCCACAATTTTTGATGATCCACACAGTCAAAGGCTTTAGAATAGTCAATAAAACAGAAATAGATGTTTTTCTGAAACTCCCTGTACATGTGTATATAACACATGAGCAGTGCTTCGCTTTCTCTCTTTTTCCCTATGTCCCATCTCCTCTATCTTTTCTTTGTTTCTTTCACATGCATCTATGTATTCAGAACTGAATATGTATGTATTGGATAGAACTGAAAGGCTTGATTGAACTTTGGTAAGAAATAAGCTGCTATACTAGCCATATCCAGGTGTTCCTGATGTGTGTTGATTAAATATGTAGGCAAACGTGCTAGCCTTGCCTCCTCCATCATCATTCTTCTTGCCCTCTGCATGTGGAAGGTGGTTTTGTGAAGAGGAAGGTCTCCTCTAATTATCCAGTGTTCTGGATTGCATGGAGAGCCCCCATGGATACAGGAGGCTCTCTTCTTCACAAAGTCATCCTCGATGACAGCGATGACAAAGGTGGGTGGGGCTAGTGCGCTCCTTGTCCTTGTGTATTTAATCAGCACACACTGGGAATATCTGAATAGGGCTGGTGTCATGGGGACATCCAGTTTGGTCATGAATGTTCTAACTACTCAGGAGTTAAGCTGCCAGAGCCAGCACATGCAGCCTACAGACAGGCTTCTCTTGGTAGGAAGGGATGCAGCAGAAAGAAGGCAGAAGCATTGAAGTTATAATTGTTAGGCAAAGTGTGTGTCAGGGAACAGAATTGTGACCCTTTCATTCAATGATCATTTTATCAGTGGATGTGATTGATAAGGAAATGGTGGCGAGATTCAGTTCTTTCCATACAGCAGATCGCCACTGAAATAGCACTGCCTTTAGGGAATTGAGTAGAGATAAATATCCATTCCCTTCCTTCTTTTGTGGGGAAGGATAAATGAGGTAAAAGGATAAAAAGAGAGGATATTTAGCTTCCCTGTACTGCAAAACAAAGCTGAATGCGAGATCAACCACTGGCCCATACTCTTCTGCAGAAATTGAAGGAGTATGCTCTCACCTAGCTTATACCACAGAAGGATGACCCCCCTCCCCCCATCAATTTAGCTAGTGGCTGTCATTTTTATTTCCCACAATCCTTCCTTGGACTATTGCTGTTTCCCTCTCCTGCTGCCCCCAGAACCCTCCTCAGATCAATACTGTATAATGACATAGAATAATTCCAAGGAGAGATTGTGGTTTATATCTGTTGACATCTGGTCTCACATATGTGGTATGGCACACTCTCCAATCTGTTTTTTTCCCCTTCTGGCCAGGGTGAAAGTGGTCTGCATGTAGGTTGGTTAGAAATAACTCTGTTGACAGGGTCAGATCATGGCCCAATAGGGTTTAGATTTGCTGGGACTCTGAACCTCTGCTGTAGTGGTGGTGGTGGTGGTGATGGTGGTGTGTGTGTGTGTGTGTGTGTGTGTGTATTATTAAGATGGTCCAACTTCAGAGACTGATAGAGCCAGGATTCCTGAATACTCTGTGGGATTTTCCAGCCACTACAGCTGTTGATGCTGTCAAAACCCCGGTTGATCTGGGGATCAGGGAGATGATTATAGCAGTTGACATGATCATTAACCACTATCTCTTATGCCAGAGAGGCCAAGCCCCTTGGTTTTCTGAGGAGCTTGGGATAATGAAGCGCTTGGGGAAATCACTAGATTGATGGTGGATGGGGACTCTGGATGAATCCAACCAAGCACAGGTAGAGGACAGAACACATTTTAGGGCCTATTCCATTGTGGCTGTGAAGAAGCTGTTCTTTTCTGCTACTGTTGCTTCAGATCAGTGACATCCATCGTTTAGAGCAGTAAGGATATCGTTGCATTCTTAGCCCCAGAATAATGAGGGGGAGCCCTTGACAGCCTGTTGCATATTTACAGAAGGTAAACTCAATCCAGACAAGATGGAGGCACTGTTAGTGGGTGGTTTGTCTACCCAGCTAGATGATATTCAACCTGTTCTGGAGGGGGTTGCACTCCCCCTAAAGGATCAGGTTCGTAGTTTGGGGGTGCTCTTGGACCCACAACTGTCACTTGAGGCACAGGTGAACTCAGTGGCACAGAGCACTTTTTATCAGCTTAGGCTGGTATACCAACTACGCCCTTATCTGGACAGAGGTAGCCTAGCTACAGTTATCCATGCTCAGATAACTTCTTGTCTAGATTACTGCAATGCATTATACATGGGGCTGCCTTTGAAAAAGGACCGGAAACTTCAGCTGGCCCAAAATAGGGCAGCAAGATTGTTAACAGGGACTGGCCAATGAGCTCATATTATGCCAGTACTTTTCTAGCTGCACTGGCTGCCAGTCCATTTCTGGGCCCAATTCAAAGTGCTGGTATTAATATTCAAAGCCCTTAATGGCTTGGGGCCAGGTTCCCTGAAGGATCGCCTCCTCCCATATTTGCCTGCCTGGACCTTAAGATCATCCTCAGTGGCCCTCCTCCATGAGCAACTGCCAAAGGAAGTGAGGTGGGTGGCTACTAGGAGGAGGGCTTTTTCTGCTGTGGCACCCCGGCTCTGGAATGAGCTCCCTAGTGAGGTTCACCTGGCACCTACATTGTATTCCTCCTGGTGCCAGGTGACGACCTTTTTATTTTCCCATGCATTTTAGCTTTCTAATTTTTTTTTTTTGTAGTCAGCCATGTGGAAATTTTGAAAAGCTTTGTTGGGTTCAGTGGAAGAAATTAAAAGACACTCAACTCCCCTGAAATTGGTGATTCAACAGTACTTTGTTTTGGCTGGATAATACTCTACCTTTTCAAATTGAAAAGACATGAATAGACATGACATGAATAGATATGTAGGCAGTGCAAGGCACATGACACAGCACTCCAAAACAAAACAAAATGACCAACAATAGTGAATTCAGTTTATACATTTCTAAATTAAAAAAAAATATTAACAGATTGTAAAATGTGAAACGTTTTGGCATAAAACACCAGCTGGTGACTAAAGCTGGTGTTTTATGCTGAAATGTTTCACATCTTAAAACCTGTTTACATTTTGTTTAATCTATAAATTTATAAACTGGATGTGCAACTGTTGGTAACTTGTTTTGGAGTGCATATAGACATGTATTTACTTTGGTTTTATACTGTAGTTTTAAACTTTTTAAAGTTTTATATTATGTTTTATTGTGCTGCATTTTATGGTTTTAATTATGAACCACCCAGAGAGTTTTGGCTATTGGGTGGTATAGAAATGAAATAAAAAAACCCAAATATTTATGGCTGGACTTTTCTTTTTTTCTTTCTTTTTTAGAAAAAGGAGGTTAATATAAAAGGCATTTTTGGAAGTAGCAGCCCCTTAACAGCTGAATCCTATACCATTCTGCAGTATACACCACCAATACACGAACTGAATCAAGGGTTCATTTGAGTCCCTTTTGGTAACTCCTGCCCCTCTCACACAAGTAGCATGTCAAGTGATCCAGAGTCCATGACATCTGCAGCAGAGGCTGCAGAGCAAGACTCTTCCGCTGCACCTCTTAGAGCCATCTGGGATTTGGAAAGAAGGATAAATGGAAGGTTAGAGTTGTTGGCAATGAAAATGGATGTTTTTGCTCCACAAAAAATAGAGTCAGGGAACTCTTCAAACTCAGAATGAGAATTAAACACAAATTGATATGGGATCTGATTGTGGATGTTGGAGCAATCCATTTAGCTCTTTCTGAATATTCTCACTACCTCATTAACTACAAAGTCTAATACTGACATCTAAACATTTTGACTGCATAAATTCAGATAGTTTTGCAATATTGCTGATGTTCTATTTTCAATCCAAATTTGTTGAATTTTTATTCTACAACTAATATCTGATTGAAAAACTCCATAACATATATGTTGTTCTCAAATTACTTAGCACTTCCAAACATGCATTTTCCTTACAGACAATAAGCCACTCAAGTCAGAAGAGAACAACTAAGGTTTGACTCCTGTTTGTCCTTTGGGTTATCATAAAATCTGTTGCAGCATTGGGATGCTTCCTTCTA
Source organism: Heloderma suspectum (assembly GCF_057233095.1). Taxonomy (NCBI): domain Eukaryota; kingdom Metazoa; phylum Chordata; class Lepidosauria; order Squamata; family Helodermatidae; genus Heloderma; species Heloderma suspectum. The sequence continues at coordinate 69,673,524 of NC_139460.1, read as the reverse complement.
TCTCTTTTGAATTGTCCAATGGAAATGTTTCATCACATTACTTTTACTATTTCTAAACTCTGCTGTATTATTCCCTGTAATGAAAGAAAGATGAAGAATCAGTTCATGGATACAAACAGAGTATTAGGAGATTGCAAGAGGGCTTTGGCAAGTCTGTTTGGTAAGATTACCAGTAGACACACTGAGAATAAGGCCAGATCTACACCTTGTGTCATATCATTACAATCCCACCATGGTAACACTGTATTCCTCTTATGCATTTATACCTTGTGTACCTATGACATTTGCTGTGGTATTTTGGATAATGTGGAATCAAAAGCAGGAAATAACACTATGATAGCAGTAAATTGAATTTGTAATGTGCCCCAATAGTTATCAGTGCACTTCAATACAGCTATAAAGCAGTAGTGTAGATCTACCCTAAGTTGATTAATTTTTCATTGCCAGAAAGATAAGTTTAAATACCTATTCTTATGGTACAAAGTATCCCTAGTGAACAGTGGAGCTTGGAATGTATGCTTGTTGATTCATTTAATGTCAATAAACTTGTTTTTTTCTCTTTACCCATATCCTAGTTCTTCCCTCTTCTTTGCTACTTGGCAGGTGTGTTCTTTTTCTTCATATTTTCCCCTGAACCCATCTCCTTGCTCACTCTCTCTTTCTCACTAACTGCAATGCACAACTCCTTAAGTCTTGAGACAACACTCTTCTTAGCATCGCTCCAGGGTGTGGGTAACAACCTGTTGCTGGCAATTACAGCAACAGGTAGCCTAATATTCCAGTGCAACCTGAATAACAATACTTTCCAATAACTGTGAAGGCATAAAAGCAAAGAGGGCCATTCCAATCCTCAGCAGGAGTGTATGGCTGAGTAGGGCATGTTATGACATGGTAAAAGTAGTTTGTTGTTTATTCGTTCAGTCGCTTCCGACTCTTCGTGACTTCATGGACCAGCCCACGCCAGAGCTTCCTGTTGGCCGTTGCCACCCCCAGCTCCCCCAAGGTCGAGTCTGTCACCTCCAGAATATCATCCATCCATCTTGCCCTTGGTCGGCCCCTCTTCCTTTGGCCTTCCACTTGCCTTAGCATCAGCATCTTCTCCAGGGTATCCTGTCTTCTCATTATGTGGCCAAAGTACTTCAGTTTTGTCTTTAATATCCTTCCCCCAAGTGAGCAGTCTGGCTTTATTTCCTGGAGTATGGACTGGTTTGATCTTCTTGCAGTCCAAGGCACTCTCAGAATTTTCCTCCAGCACCACAGTTCAAAAGCATCTATCTTCCTTCTTTGCTCAGCCTTCCTTATGGTCCAGCTCTCGCAGCCATAGGTTCCTACGGGGAATACCACTGCTTTAACTATGCGGAGCTTTATTGTCAGTGTGATGTCTCTGCTCTTAACTATTTTATCAAGATTTGTCATTGCTGTCCTCCCAAGAAGTAAACATCTTCTGATTTCCTGGCTGCCGTCAGCATCTGCAGTAATCTTTGCACCTAGAAAGACAAAGTCTGACACTGCCTCCACGTTTTCTCCCTCTATTTGCCAGTTATCAATCAAGCTGGTTGCCATAATCTTGGTTTTTTTGAGGTTGAACTGCAACCCAGCTTTTGCACTTTCTTCTTTCACCTTCGTCATGAGGTTCCTCAGCTCCTCCTCGCTTTCAGCCATCAAAGTGGTATCATCTGCATATCGGAGATCGTTAATGTTTCTTCCAGCGATTTTAACTCCAGCCTTGGCTTCATCAAGCCCAGCACATCGCATGATGTATTCTGCGTACAGGTTGAATAGGTAGGGTGCAAGTATACAACCCTGCCATACTCCTTTCCCAATCTTAAACCAGTCCGTTGATCCGTGGTCTGTTCTTACCATTGCTACTTGGTCGTTATACAGATTCCTCAGGAGGCAGACAAGATGACTTGGTATCCCCATCCCATCAAGAACTTGCCACAATTTGTGATGATCCACACAGTCAAAGGCTTTAGAATAGTCAATAAAACAGAAATAGAGGTTTTTCTGAAACTCCCTGGCTTTCTCCATTATCCAGTGGAGATTGGCAATTTGGTCTCTAGTCCCTCTGCCTTTTCTAAACCCAGCTTGTACATCTGGCAATTCTCGTTCCATGAATTGCTGGAGTCTACCCTGCAAGATCTTGAGCATTACTTTACTGGCATGTGAAATAAGGCCCCAAACTGCAGCTCTCAGCATATCTGTCTCATGCTCATCTGTGGTAGCTTGTTTGATATTATTAGATTGTATGTAAGTACTGTATGTATGTACTGATTAGGTTTATAGCTTGCCTTTTGTCCCAAAAGCTCAAGATGGTTTATATAAGGGGTGGGAAACCTCAGGCTTGGGGGCAAATTCCAGCCCTCCTGGGATCCCAAACTGGCCCTCCAGGGTTCCCCAGAGGACCACACCTCCTCCCCATGGCCCAGCCCCTTTCCCCTATGAGTTGATCATTTGGTGGGTTCCCAGTTTTTGTGCCGTTCCCCCCCCATCCTAAAGGTTGAAATACCTCTCCTTAGGCTTAGTTACTGACAATAAGAATTTAAACTACAATATGTTGGGCCGTGTGTGTATTTTTTTGTATCCCGCCCATTTTGCCTTTGCCTCTACCCCCTTTGCCTTTGCCCCCATCCACTGCTAGAATATGCCCCCAAAGAGCTTCTCTGAAACTGAATTCAGCCCTCAGGCTCAAAGACATTCCCCACCCCTGGTTTACATGCTTCCCTTGTCCATTGTTTAATCTGTGAAGCGACTGGCCCAAACCTACTCGGTTAAGTACGTGGCTGAATTGGAATTTGAACCAGAGTCTTTGCAGCCCTAGCCTGACACTCTAATCACTACATCATTCTGGATATGTGGACCTTTTGAGAAATTTTGCTAAGATTGATTAAAAGGCCTCCCCCCACCCCCGCCCCCGCCCCCGCCCCATTGATTTCATTCTATTTGAGCCGGGAAGTCCAAAATTTCACTTTGAGTTAAACTAGTGGAAACGTTTCCTTTTGGGACATGGGAGTCCTCTTGCCATTTGGGAAATGGCACAAAGGAGGGTACTGTGGGCTGGAGCCAAAGCAGGGAGGCCAGTGGAAAGGAGAGAAATGAAAGATGAAATTATCTGAGGACCAGGGCAAGATAGAACTGTATAATATGTGGTAGTCAGAGAAAGATAAAGTGTGAAAAAGAAAGGTGACTGAAACTGAAAGCCACAACAGAATAGCAAGTGATCTCACATTGTTAGCAGGGTATGAGCCTGAAAAGTTCAAATCCCATAATTCTGTGGAGCTCAAGAGAGTTTTCTTCTTCACTTATCATTTCTCCAAGTCCAGTCCTTCTGGGACACTGAGGAGATGCGACTTATTCCTCAAAGCAATGAACTATTCAACTCTGTTATCAGTGCTGGAATGATGTTTCTTTTAAGTAGTCTTCCATCCTCAGAGAACATCTATTATTGCACCTCAAGGAAATTTGCATGGGCTTTAGAAGACGCTGTCATTCAGATTCCCTTAGCGGAATGTTTAGGCAATTTGTAATTTAATAGAGAATTCATGCTCCTTTCTTTACTCTAACAGGTCGCCTCTCCTTTTTTTTTTAAAAAACATTATTTTTATGTAACAGTGTAACCCACATTGAGCATACAAAGTGCTGTGATTAAGCTGCAACCCAATGACCTTAATTATGTGTTTTCTAAAGGCTTTCCAATTAGGCTGCCAGGATTTAAAGCATCTTCTTGTACTTGAGCTCCCATGTGAATGCTTCTCTCTTTTTAAAAATGAAAAAGGAGAAGATAGCAATCATAACAAAACATACTGGTTAATCGTATGCTGCATTCTGCCCTGTTACATTCATGATGCATCCATACCGAAAGTGTTGTATTTGCTCCTGAGCAATTCCCCTTGCCTCTGGCTGATCTGGTCCCTTTTTCAATTGATGTACATCACAGGCTACTATATAGATTTGTGCTTTATGGCTTTTCACTGTTCTGTAGAACTTTTCTAGTCTTAGACGGTTACCTTCAAGAGATTGATTTGTTAGGAATTCAGATAGAACCTCTCCATATGAATTCAGTTCCCCTGTTAACGAAGGAAAAACCTATTTGATGCTTTAATTTATTTTCCTAAAGATTTCATTCCCTTCACTACTTCTTTCATTTATTAGTAGTATTTGTTCTTTTCCGATGGCACTCAGAAGATGTGTAAAGCATTCACACTGCAAGTGAGAAAGAGAGAGAGAGAGAGGGAAGGGGGAGAGAGAGAGAGAACTGGATACCTGCCTTGAAAAGTACTATTAGATGATATCACAGAATGAGGGGATAAAACAAGATAGAGCCAGAATGAACTTCCTCTTCATTTTCTCACTCCATCCCCTGGGCTCACGGTTTTATCTTGAAGTTTGAACATACAAACGGTAACTGATTTTATCTGCATGACACAGATGCGTTGCCTAGGACACTGGTAATTGGACATGGGGTTGTTCATTTTCAAGTCATTGGTTCAGATCAAGACCAGGTCTGACAGCAATGAAAAGTTACCACTATCTGATGGTTGTTTGATGCTCTTTGGCCTACTAGAAATGAGTTGGTGGCCTACATCAAAGTCCCAAAGGAGAAAGCATTTGTGTCGCTTAAGCCATAAGTAACACTAGTTCTTGGGGAAAAAAGGGAGCAATTATCTGGGGACTGAATTACAATTTCACCTGGACCATCACTAAAGCATTTCACATGGCAGAGTGAAGAAATCTGACTGCTCCTTTTACATTAGTGAGGATGGAACCTTACAGACTGGCATAGGACTGCCACCAGAAAGAGCAGCCCCATCTTATATTCCCACTCTCTACTCATAGAAAATACATTATATGATGCCATATGTTTTAAATCTGCTGAACTGGGAACCTTCATGATACCTGAAATTGGAAGTTGTGTGGGCACTGAAATTTATAGTGCAAAGATGTAAAGTGGCATATTAAGTATTCTTAGGACATAACAAGAAATGATGATGGAGATCTGTGATTGGGATTTCCAGTAGATTTTTAAAAAATTAATAGCACCCAAGGAAAATCAGACTACAGAAGTTAGAGAGGAGAGGTGTTAATGCTTTTTCCGCAGGCCATTTTCTCAATTAAAGTCCCTCTAAGCTGTTATCCAGGAGAGGAAAATGATAGGAACCTGTATGGCACATACATTTTTCCCCTTACAAGGCAAATAGCTTTAAGTCTGACTGATTTTAGTCAGAAAAATGGTGCAAGGGGAAAGGGTTAAATTCCCTTCCCCAATGCCAAGGTCCCCATCAAATTCTAGGTCGCTATTATTGTTTATTTGTTAAGGCAGGAAATCTTAATCATGGATCTCCTGCATCACATCTAGTTTGGTTCCCTAGATGATACAGAAAGATAGGGAGAACAAGATGCAGGATTGCTGTGTTTAGTGGCAGACTTTCATTTGCTGAAACGTTGAGCTGTTTCATGACTCCCTGCGATTAGGAGGTGGAGTATAAATATGTTGCATAATGATAAATAAATAAAAAATGTTCTAGTCTTATTCTACAAATATCCCCCAAATATCTTCAGGTATTCTGATCTGTCGCCTAGCATGAAAATTTTAGCTAAAATTAAATTATTTTGAAGTTGAAATACAATGGGATGGATCCAGAATTCTGTGACCAAAACTGAGTGCTCTCAGGTCTTGGCTCCCCCTTCTTTTTGCAGCTCTCCCTCACAGTGGAAACCTCTTCTGGTGTGATGGGGCATATGTATGTGACATTACATGTATGTATATTATGAAATGGTTATTAAGATATGTGTTCCTGTTATGACTCTGCCTTTTATGGCGAGTATATCTAGGGTGGAAGTGGTATGAGTGACAGGAGGTATGTTGTATTTGCATATGTGAGATGATTGGCGGAGTGAATGAGGTGGGGTGAAGTATGTGATATATAAACAGGGAGCTGTGCTTGTGTAGGGCAGACAGAGTTTGTAAAAGATAGGAATGAGGTAGGGAAAAGTTTAGAGGAGGACCAGGAGAGGGGGAGGAGAGAGAGAGGGGGGAGAGAGGGGGGGTCGGGGGTCTTTGAAGAGGTAGATTGCGAAGTGATAAATTGTGGCTAGGATCTATGTGTATAGGACTAAAGTGGGAATTAAGTGTGCCTGTGTGTGAGAAGATATACTGTATATACTGATAGAAACTTAGTTATTTACTGCTCATCTTCTTAATGCTGTATTTAATAAAGATTTCTTTGTTTTATAGAATCCTATGCTTACTGCTCATGGCTACAAAAGAATAAAGTAATAAAGGGAATACTACAGGTTAGAATAAAGCCAGTGTGTCTTCACAGCTCACAATGTAATAGGGTTGGACCTGAGGTGAAGGCCCTGGTAGCAGCACTACTCTACATGGGGGAAGGTGTTGCCTGCTGTGGGAAAGGCCTTATAGAAGAATAATAGAAAGGAACTCCACAGCGTGCTCTGGAACAGTGTGAGAAGTGGCAGGGGAAGAGTGAAAAACTGGTGAAATTGCCCTGTCCCTTGTCTTCTATTCATGGGGGAGCTGTGCTGAATTTTATTTATTTATTTACTGTACTTTTAAACTGCCCAATAACTGAAGTTCTCTGGGAAGGATACAATAAATTACAAATATAAAATACAAACACCAAGGGAACAATCCTATGGCCACTAAACACTGTCTAGAGGGCCATAGGATTGTTTGGTTTCTGGCAACCGAGGTTGGAGCCAGGGCTCCGAACATGGTTCCCAGAAACTGTGCTCCTCACCCACTCATATCTGGTGCAGTTCTCTCTGTGCTGGCTATGTCTCTGCTCTTGGAAATGGAGCACAGAGATGGGGATAAGACCGTGGGTGGGAAGGGGAGGTGACCGCAGAAGCCACTTTACGAAATCAGCAATCTAGCCAGAAATGGAGGGTGGCCAGAGCATGAAGGTGAGGATAGCCTCTGTGCTACAGCCATCCTACGTTGGATATTTGTCAGCCTTGGAGTTTGGAGGCTGCCGCCAATCTCAATAGGATTGTGGCCTAAAACAGAGTTTAAAAACAGCACAGAATAACACCATTCCAGCACATAAAACCAAAGTAAAACCAGCAGCTGAATAAAATACTGAAAACACTAAACGCAGTTCTTAAAACGTCTGGGAGAATAAAATGCTCTTCACCTGGTTCTAAAAAGACAACATAAGCTCCAGGCAAGTCTCTTCGGATAGTGCATTCCACAAATGGGGCGCCACTACTGAAAAGGCCCTCCTTTTGGTTCCAAGCCAATGTATGTACATGGATATGTGGAAAATGTCCAACACTTTAAAAGATTGGTAGGTGTGGGTCTGCATAGTTTGACATTTGTCTAACTTTATTCATGCTTGTATATAATGGAATGCCCACTTCATTTTCTTTGATTTTCATAGACCTGAATTTCATTTCTGAGTTTAAATAGGAGATAAGAGATGTGACTTGTTGAAGAAGCAGTCCATTTTCATGAAAACGTTTGTACACAGTTTCTGATTTTACTCTGCAATTATTTTGCAGACAGAATGTGGTGGAAGGAAACCAGCATAATGGGAGGGGATGTGGTAGTGGTGGGGGCACACTCATCAGAAAGCAAGGGAAAGCTGTGATATGCATAAAGTTAAAATAAGAGGGATCCAGAAACTGCTGATTTAAAATGCAGTCATTCAGAAAGAAAAGGCAATAGGAGTATATTACAGGCTGACATTTGAGGAGTCCCAAATTGGTAGGGGGTGGGTGGAATGGAAATCCTAAACCCATCCCTAACCATCGCAAGGTAAGTAACTGTGCTTTCAGGAACATGCTTGTAGGAAACAGAGAATTAAAAAAATTGATCCCTGCAATGGTTCAGTGCTAACATCTCTAGCACACAAAGGCTTGGTGTACATTTACATTTTCTGCTGCTGCCAACAGACACATTTGTGCTATTGATAAGGACCCCTGCTATTTCTGCTTGGAGGTGCTGGATGAATTAGTGTCAGGAAGGTTGCTGCTTTCAAATCACTTATCCTGGAATAAGATCAAAGTGTGGTTTCCTCCTGTCCTTCCCTTCGATAAATAATGGGCATAGTTGTTGTGTTAAGCATTACACAGCTTCCTCCAAGCATCTATGTATTTTCGTAGACCCTTGTTGACATGTATGCTTCTTAATGGAGAAAGGAAATGGGTAAATGAGCTATACCAAGATCTTGCTTGTAAATCCACACATTCATATTCCCATATCTGCAGCTTCTTCCAAAGGATACATTTTCTTCTGTTGCTAACAGCAGGATTATTTAATGCATCTTCATTGGTGAATGGGATGCTGTACATACGATGTCCTTTTGTTAGACAAATAGCACACATGGTTGGCCCACCTGCTGTTCTCACCTGCCAGCTGAGAAGCCACACATTTATTCCCTCAGTAAGGGGACCCTTTGCGCTGAGAAAGGCTGATGATGAAATACAATGGTGTGTCTTAATGTTATCCACTGCAAGTAGAGAATACATTGGCTATAGTTTTGTGACCACCATTATAACAAGCAAACCTAGATGTGCTAATGGGTTGCAACTGACATAGAAGAGGAGGCACCAGAGGCCTGTGCAGGGTCCTTGGACCCCAAAATGTATCATGTACCGCTCTAAAATGATGGTGTTCAAGGCAGAATACATGGTGTTCCATTTTATATCCACCGCAACCCTGTGAGATTGGAAGGCCACCCAGAAAGTTTCATAGCTAAACAGATGAGGAGCTAGGCCTTCAGGGCCAGCCTTACCATTAGGCAGAGTGAGACAATCACCTCAGGCAGCAGATGCTAGGAAGGGCAGCAGCCTTAGGTAGCAAGAATTCTGGAGGCTAGGTCTACCAGCAAGGCTGCACCACCCAAGCTGGAGTCTCTGGGAAGCCAGGTCTACTAAACAGGCACAACTGTCTCACAGAGGCCAAGTCTACCATTGACCTGCCAGTCACCTGGACACCAGGTGTTGCCTTGCCACTGGGTGGAGGACAGGAAGACCTGGCATGCTATGGTCCATGGGGTCATGAAGAGTCCGACCTGACTTAATGACTGAACAACAACAACAAACAGTTTTAGACAGTCTCACCCCTTGCCCCCCCCCCCCCCCCCGGGAGGCACAGTGGCAACACCCTCTGGGAGGCCAGGTCTACTAGCAGAGAGGCGGTGCTGGTCTGGGTGGTCTTGGGAAGGACAGGTCTTGTCACTAGGCTGCTGAGTCATCCAGAGAATTACTCTACCTGGGGTGGGGTGGGGCAGGTGGTCAGATGCCCCGCCCAGAACATGGACAAAAATGTGTCAAAGCCTGACTTTTAATTGTTGTGAGGCAGCTGCTCTACTATGTACAAAACCCTGACCCAGAATCAGGTAATCTCTGAATTATTTAGCACCAGGTTCCCCACAAATGCACACGGATTAGGGATGTCAGAGAATTCCATGATGGATCTTGGTGAGGCCGAATGCCAGTGTATTCAGCCCTCCGAAATCCATCGCGGATAGAAGCCCCCGCCCCCCCCCCACGAAAGGCGTGCGGGACGAAGTCCCCGCTTCCCCCATGCCAGGAAAGGCGCACAAAACGGAGCACTTACCTGCTCCCGTCTGCGCTGCTTTGCGAATGGCGGCTGTCCTGCGGCTGCCATTCGCTTCCTCTTCATAGCCATGATAGGCTACGTAAATACTTATGTAGCCTATCATGGCTAACGCAGGGACGCCATTTGCATCCCTGCGGAGGCCGTGATAGGCTACATAAGTATTTACGTAGCCTATCACGGCAAGGGGGAAAAAACTCAGTGTACACAAATGGCGGCGGCTACCGCCACTTGCGTACGCTGGATTTTTTTCCCACTGCCGTGATAGGCTATGTAAATATTTACATAGCCTATCACGGCTAAATACAGGGATGCAAATGGCGGCGGCTATGACAGCCGCCATTTGCGTCCCTGCAGGGCTGCCCAGCGGCCGGATGTCTGGCTGCGGGTGGCCGGAGCCGGCCCGCGGCTCTGCAGCTTGGCCGCAGAGCGGAGCCATCTGGGCAGGAATCCGGGGGGGGGGGAGGACCAGATCACCTCCCCCCCCCATTGAGGATTCCGGGAGGAGGGACGGAGCGCCTCCCCCCCCCAGTGGAAACAGAACGGAACGGAAGTTAAGTGTTCCATCCATCCCTACACACAGTGTGCTACAGGCGAGACGTGGCCCACTTCTGGCTGCGTTCTGCTTCCAAGATGGATAGCTGTCCACACCGGGCCAGGCCGCCCAACTATCTGAGGCCAACCAAGGCTCCTCCGTGCTGGGGTATCATTACATTTATGGGGGATTCAGTCATAATCCCACAAGATTACTACTGTGTCAAGGGCTCTTTGGAGGCCTCTCTCAGTCTAATCTAGTAGCCAAGTCCAGACACAGACAAAGGGATTCTTTTCAAAGCTTTATTCCTCTTCTACAACTTAACAACTCTACTGTTAGCAACTAGATATGAGCAGCAGAATACCTATGCCCTAAGTTGGAACAGTTGGTCCCTGTTTGAAAGGGAATTACTGGCAGACCCCTGAACTTAAGGACTAGGGAGAGTCCCTCCCCTTTTCCCTTGGATCCTCTGGGCACAGCCGTTGTTTGCGCGCCAACCAGGCACTACGCCTCCTTTCCGCGCCCTCCATTTGGCGCCGCTCTCTGCATCGGCGTCGCGCGTCTATCAAGTCTGCTTCCCTTGCTCTGTCACTCCCAGGACTGCTATCTAATCTAGGAATGCTGGTGGGAGGAATCTCCGTCAGCTGTGGGCCCTGGGAAAGAGGAGCGCACTCCTCTCCCAGGAGCGACTGCTCTTCCTCAGAATCAGAACTACTCTGGGATTCTATGGGCTCAGTGTCCACCCTGACATACTGCAACATCATATTATCACTAGGATAAAACTAACCTGTCTCATGATCATCTAAACCCAGCTCACATTCTCTCTTAGTGACTGAACAATTCAATACTTGGTGAATTCTGCATCACAATGATAGAAAGAGCCAAACGCAAGGGATCAGTGAGCGACAGTGCTATGGACCCTTGGCCACCACAAGCCAGCTATTCCTGTGGTAGCTGTTCTGACACCTCCTGCAAATCGGTTGTCTGACCCAGGTATAGGGATTGAACACTAATTGAACCATCTAGTATCAGGTTCCCTCCAAAGTTTCCCTCAGGACAGCTGGTGCTCATAAGTTAACTTGAACCCTCCCAGTTTTATCTGGTAAAATGAATGATTAGAGGTCTTGGAGCCAGAATGATCTCAATCTGTTCCCAAAACTGAAGTGGGTAAGAAGCCCAGCTTATTGGCATGGAGCTAGGCATTGAATGTGAGCCACCTAGTGAGCCACTTTTGGTAAGCAGAACTGGCACTGCAGGATGAACTGAATGCCAGGTTAAGGTGCCCGATGCTGACGTTCATCAGGCCCCAGAAAAGGTTGGTATAGGCAGCAGGACACTGGCCATGGAAGCTGGAATCTGCTGAGTGTGCAACACCTCACCTGCCAAATTTACTAGCCCTGAAAATGGATGCTGCTGGGGCATTGGCCTCACCCAGTGTGTCGCAGCCCTGCTGGTCCATGGGGCACCCCAAGCCAGCCTGTGCAGCCTCTTGGGGTTCCTCCAGTGGTTGGGTCTCAGGCTTCAATCCCCATCCCCTGGAGGAATCTCACTGCTATCTCCAATTTGACTGGAGATAACAGTGGGGATTCCTTTGTTGGCGGGCATCAGCAGCAGAACGCCCACTGTTATCTCTAACCACATTGGTTGGATGAGAGACAGCTAGCATTGAGATTTGCTCACAACGGGGAGAGAAGCCACTCTCCCCGCGTGCAGGTGAGTCTCAGCTACTAACTCATCCCTGCTACTAACTCCAGAGATCAGAGTTCACAGTGAGGATAAGTGCTGATGGCGGCTCCATGGACTCGCCGCAGAGCGGAGCCAGCCGGGAAGGATTCCGGGGGTAGGGACGGATCGCCTTCCCCCCGCGGACCCCTTCAGCAGATGCGTAAGTAGGTTTCGCACACCCCTAGTGTGCAGCTAAACCTGGTCTCTGGTATGTGCAGTGAAAATCCACCTGGTGCTTGGGCCAGGGAGCAAATGACATCAGGTGGGCATGGCCACATCCACTGTCAGGGGTGTGACCACACCTGCTTGACATCATACAGCCCGTGAGGTAGTACTGCGCTCCTGAACCAAGTGTTAGGAAAGACACTTCAGCCTTTTAGAATGAGGGAAAACTGTACAAAAACTGGGAAACCACCAAACTGTTGGGGCAAGGAGCATGACCAGAGGAAGGAAGGGGTTGTAGCTATTTGGGCAATCCCAGTGGGCTGGATTGGGCTCCCAGGTGGGCCAGGTATGGCCCCTGAGCCTGAGGTTCTGCACCCCTGCCTTCCATTGTCCTGTGCCAGTGCTCACACCAATGTCTGAAGAACCCTAAGCTCAGTTCTTTTTAGGACCAAAATAGATATACATATAAAGGAATCTTACAGTGCTGTGAATTCATGAGTTCATTTTTTAAAAAATGTACACAGTACATGTATCTGTGGTATATGAGTTGATCAAAAGCTGGTATGCTATGGACCAGGAGTGCAAAAAGTGTGGGTCCCACAAGCCCTGTCTGGCAGCTCCCTAGAACCTTTAGAAAAAAAGGAAAAATATTCCAGAAATCAGCTCTATGGTTCCTGCCATAGAAGACTCATTCCTAGGGTGTCCTAGGGAGCAGTGCTTAAAGGCTTTTGCCTACTTCTTAGGACACTCCAGGAATGGGGCTTCCATGGGAGGAACAATAGAGCCAATTCCTAGAGCATTTTCTTTCCTACCCCCCCCCAAACCCCCCAGTTCCAAGTGACAGACTGTGGGATGTCTGGATCCTTCAGGAAGACAGTAGATTACAGGATGGAAGAGGGTTAGGAGCTAGGATTCCTCAATGGCTAGGTGGATTGAGAATTGAGGTTTCTGGGAGGACTGCTAGGTTTATGTGATCAAAGCAGGTGCCAGACCTCTGAAATGCTCTTGACATGGAGCTGGATTTGAGTGGGTGGGTCTTGTATGTGCATGTGTGTGCATATGCATGTTGTGTGTGTATTTTAGCTTGGTCAACTGTCTTTGTATATGTATGTCACTGCTTTGATTCTTATCAAGGTGTGACTTGTATGGATGACCATGTATTTCAAGTCCAGCAGGCGGGAGGGAAAACCCCTTCCAAATTAAATCTGCAAAATAGACTCCTCCCTTCTAATTGGTTCTGTTATGCATGAAGAATGAGGAGTGATTGTGTGTTACTGTTCTGTAAGGGCTGTCTTTTCTACTTGAAAAGAAAGCTGTTGGTAACTGCAGAGCCTGGTCACACATTCACTCCCTGTCTGTCTTTGTTAACATCAGGAGAGCCTAAAAAGGACCGACAGAGTCAGAGAATTAGAATCAAGGGGATCCATCTATGATCTGCCTTCTGAAGTGCATTGACCCTTTTAAATTTGTTTACCATTTTGACCTTTTGAAAATTAAACTCTTACCCTTTTATCTGTGGACAGTGAAACATGGAGGCAAAATGGTGAGCTAAGTATAAGCTGATCAAAGATTCATTAAGAGCGAGTGGCAAATAGCATATCAAGTTAAATGTACTACACCATTAGATGGCTAAAAGAGTGGCTTCAATAAATTGAATTGTCTCCATAGCTTATGCTACTACAAAAAGCAAAGATAAATAGATAAAACAGGTGCTCTTAGAAGCTGCAGCGACTGGTGTACTCCACAGATAATAATTTGGGCCTTAAGATGTAACACTTATTTTAAGCACCTATGCTTAAAAACAAAATTTGCATGAAGCAGAATAATGTATTATTAATTAGACACCTGCCCAAAGTATACATGTTACTGACTGGACACATGTCTTTAATTCTATTTAGGTTTTTTGCATTGTAAATCTCATATAATCCACATTTTGTATATTAGAAAAAATATGGCTTAAATGAATGTTTTATTATTTGAGTACACCAGAGCCTAGAAAAGATTGTATAGGTGATCATTTTCTATCCCCCTACCTAAAATATATCTGTCCAATTTATTGTTTGTCCAGGCACGTCTAGTATAGTTAGGTGTCAGGGATTCCGAGCGGAGATGGGTTAAAGAAGACTCAGACAACAAGCTTGGGTTGAAAATTGGGCCACATTTATTGAAATAGCAGCAAAGGGGTAACTAGGACGGGCATCTAACTGTGTCAGCGGCTAGCTGGCACTTCTTGGGCGAAAACACACCCAGCCTGAGGGGTGGCGGTGATCTCGCCATCCCTCCGGACTGCCTCTTCTGGGGGAGGTAGACCTTCCGGTGTCACCCCCAACCCGGTGCCGCACAACACCTGGGTGAGTGAGTAGGGTTGGTCTCCCAGGCAACCCTTATCCCCCCGCCGAGCCGCACAACCCGTTCGGGGGGCCTCAGGCGTCACCTGTCACCATAAGGTGCCTCAGCATGCACACCATCCCTACTTTCCTGTTTTTGCCTGTCCTAGCCGCCAAGTGGAATGTGACCGATGATAAAGACCATATTCCCTTACAGGACATACTCGACCCACAAAACAGTGTGATGTAGGCAAAAAAGACGCACAGTAATAGGCCAATCGAACTGTGAGCCAAAAATTCCTACATGGCTCCCAAAAGGGCAACCGGTAAGAAACCCACACTGCTTAGGGGAGGGTGGGAGGGAGCTGCGTCGAGCCAGAGAGCTGAGATTGGGACGGGGAGCTGAGTTTAAGGCAGCTCAGCCTGCCCCTCCCTGCATGGTGGTGCCACTGGGGTGCACCAATCAGAGGTCCCTACGTCTTGTCACCCCACCCACCCGCAATGCCCCCCCCTTTCAGCCAGACAAGCTGGCACCAGGGTAAGGGCATTTCTCATCATTTAGAGCATAATCCTATACACATCTACTCAGAATTCCCTTAAATCCCAGGTAGGTGTGTACAGGATTGCTGCCTTAATCAACATGCCATTTGTTGTTGTTGCTGTTGTTGCTGTTGTCACTGTGAAAAGGCTAACACACTAAATTATGAATGTGAGGTATCTAGGATTATGCTGTGACTTACACCACCCACAGATTTGGTTCTTCTGTGCATATTCAGCAACAATCAGGTTGAAAATGAGGAAGCTGGTTTATTGGGTGGAAGAACACTTTATTAAATAATAAAACAAATAGGTTATAATTATCATAGGTGAGAATTGATAAAAATTTGAAAAATTTGCTAATGACTTCTTTTTATATGCTAACACTCCCTCAAGGTTACATTATAATAAGATTCAAAGACAGCTAAAATAATTCTTGACAAACTAGAATTCAGACGCCTCACAGAACAGAAGACAAATTTATCCATTACTGCAAATGTATTTCTAGTGTAGTGCACGATCCAAGGACTCTCTTTTACATATAGAAGTAAGCATTGGCATGCTGGGCACCTCACACAAGCATCTCAAATATGGTTCCTGAACAAGGAAAACCAAGCAGTATCCAGACAATTTGTTCTGCATGCAGAAGTCTGTTTCATGCAGCTAATTGTGCACATAGGTTGTACAAAATCTAGTGGGTGGAATTGTGCAGATGGCATCTCTTTACTTTTGCTGGAAGCCCTTTGGATCCTGCCTGTATTGTTTTCATTATCTTCCATCAAAGGGCACAACATTACAGGATGAAAGATGGCATTCATTTCCTTGTGCCTATCGTGGCAGTTTTAGGGAAATGAAAATAAATGTATCAACGTGGGCATAGAAGCAGCATCTAGTCATTCACAGTCGATTTTGAGCTGCATTCAGATGTGGGCTGTGGCTGATCATTGTAGGCAAAACTGACATCCCAACAGAAGTATTTACACGACTACACTGTGATGGCCTTAGAAGAAAAATATATCAGTTGCTAAGCTCCTCCGTACATGACTTTTCTCGCTCACCCACATCGAATGGAATATATACACTTTCCCTTGAGTTCTCAAACAGCAGATCACACTGTCAATCATTTCCCGGACTGGTATGGGAAATGCTCTACACTGGTAGAAGAATAATGTGATGACCAGTGCTACACCTTATAGTGGTGGCCGTGTAAGGCATAGCACGGAGACTGTTTCAAGCAGCCTCTCTCTGCTGTAAACAGGGACGTGCTGACCAACCTGAGCTCATTTTTAATACAAGATGAATTCAATCTATGTTAAAATTCATTGATGTACGACTAATTTTTTAAAAGAAGAAATTATACCTATAACTTTTGTCCAGAGTTATTTGACACCTGTTTTTCTAAAGCACTGAATTACAGGACCCCCACAGACACCTCTAGAAATCAGACCTGATTCTCTAATCTGGATGGGTGCCTGCTGTGCTCAGATTTGGCTGGCACCTGAGGATTTGGCTCTTGCTAGACACTGCTGCTCAGTCTGATATCAGGCTGGTTCTGCTCTGCAGCTGTCTGGTCCAAGTGCCAAAACTAGCAGTGAATACTCTGACCACCTGGCTTGGGTCACCCAGCCAGCTGCCACTTCTTGCTTCAGGCTAATACACAGGCATGCAGAGGCTCCAGCCTGCTCTCAAGGCCCTTCCAGATGCATTCTCAGTTGCTTTCACCCCTCACAGCCCTATCCAAATATGGCAAGCCCAAACTCAGTCAGAGCTGGTTCAAAAGGACTGAAAATAGCTTGTCAGCCTCTGCTGGAGCTCAGGTGATATACACTACTGTGATGCAATGAATTCTGATGATGTCAGCAAAGCGCTGCCTTCCAGCCATTCTATCAAGAGCTCTGTTGAATTGGTAAAACTGTGTCTATGAATTCCAATCAAGTTTTTCATGTCAGAAAGAACCATCTTATTTATTCATATGATTAGTTTGCAGTTTTTTAAAAGGTGGAATTTTAATGGGATTTTTAATAATCCCCGGCACTGATGTGAGGATCTTTGGCTATGATCCCATTATTGAACACCTTTATTCTGGATCTGTGGGGCACATCAATATGTTCTTTAGAAGATGGGAATAATTTGGCAATTTCTACAACACAAGTAAATGCAGCAGTGAGGTTGATTTTTTTTTCCAGTGACACTTGCCTTTTTTAATGTACATTGCTGAAATTTCAGAATATCCAAAAATTTAATTCTGTGTAACAGAACACACATAGGCTAAATATCAAATAAAGAGAATCACAAAGTTTTCTTTAAAGAATGGGCTTCTACTTCAGATTGGCATTGGGTTAGATCCAGACATAGCCATACTTAGAGCAGACCCACTGAAATAATGAGACTTAAATTAGTCATGACTAACTTGAGTCCCATTGAGTTCAATGTATCTATTCTAAGTATGGCTAAGCTATTTCAAGAGATAATTTGGGAGGGGGGGTGAGAATGCTGTTTCTAAATAACAGGTTTCCTTGGGACTAAATTCTACAGACAGCCCCACTGTTGTGCAAATGTATTCCTGAGTAGCTGCATAGATCAGGAGTAGGCAACCTGATGCCTTCCTGATGTTTTGAACATGTGGCGCAGAGTGCTAGGTGGCAGTATTGCAACTGAAACTCTCCCCATGACCTGAGTTTGATCCCAGTGGAAGCTGGGTCTTGGGTAGCTGGCTCAGGTCGAGTTAGCCTTCCATCCTTCCGAGGTTGGTAAAATGAGTACCCAGCTTGTTGGGGGAAAGGTAGTCATGACTGGGGAAGGCAATGGCAAACCACCCCACTATAGTCTGCCATGAAAATGCCAGCATAAGCGGCGTCCCTCTAGGGGTCAGTAATGACCTGGTGCTTGCACAGGAGGAACCTTTCCTTTTACTTTCCCTCCAGCCCCAGCCAACATGGCTAATGGTCACGGATTGTGGGACTTGTAGGAAAATATCTGGAAGGTACCAGGTTGCCAACACTGGCATAGATCACTTCAGTCCAAGTTTGTTATGGCATACAAACACTTTTGAATAAAAACCACAACACTGATGCCTTTTTGAGATATTGAAGGAAGTGGGAGGAAATTTACAATGGGTTGTTTCCAGTTGTGACTTTGCCTTAGTGAAAAGTGCTTGCACTCTGCAAGTTGGAGCACTCAGTTTTTGCTGATCTCCCCACCTAGTGCAGTTCTCCAACCCATATCCCAGAGAGTTCCCCTCAGCCTCAGAAGCAGTGGGTGGGGTGGGGTGAGAGACTTAAGTGGGTGGATTATTTTTGGCAAAAATTGGGACTTGTTAAGAATGGGTTAGTAGAAGCGGGGCAGCTTGGGTAGTCACTACGAACTACCACTACCTGGAGGTTTATTGTGTTTTGGCTGTTTCTCAGCCCTGCAGCTCAAGGTCATGCTCTGCTTCAGCTAATTGGAAAAATTATAACAGCCATGCCTGGTGGGAAGATTCAGTCTCCTTGGGGGGTGGAGTGGGGTATCCTGGGACTGGGCTTGGATTGGGTGTTTCAAATCTTCCTGAGTTGCTAGGGCTGGGCAAGAAAAAGAGGGCTAAAGAAGGGGCAGGCGTCTCTTCTCGGAGCTGATGGTTCTAGGGTGTGTGGCTGGTCGATGGCTATCCTGGAGAGGCCCATACTTTGGTATGTATAGGATAGACTACCTAGCTTTATTGTTTTGCTCTTGTGAGTGTGTGCCTTGGTGTTTGGCATTTCTGGTTTTGCTTGGAGTATTGTATCTTGTTTGTAATTTCCAGTACAACCTACCACCTCTCCCCATTTCTTCCTCTTACTTCCTTTCCCCTAATAAACTTTTAACCAACTTTCAGTTGGTGTGGTGTGTCCTGTATAACTTCAGTGCTAAAAATATAGTGCCTATTGGCCTGGGAAGGGAGCTACTGGGTCAACTTTGGGGGAACCTGTGGCTAAGTTGGGCCTGGCCTACCTTGCAGGGTTGTTGGAGTGGGACCAATAATCCTTCACAGGACTCCTGACTTGTACAAGTAGAAATAATTTCTGCTAAGAGAAAGCCACCAATGGATACAACCAAATGTTTTTGATAACAGGCAAACCAGCTCTAATAGTTTCTCCTTTGAACCCTTATTAAAGAAATGTAATCATGTGCCCCCATCAGCCTCTTGGCTGGGGTTAATTGATTTATCAGCTACAACTGATTAAACTGTTTAAAGCTTGCTGCTCTAATCACAATGTACTGCAAACTTAGTTTGCAGCCATTGTAATGTTATTGTTATTTATGAAGGCACAATTACACAAGTCAACTTTGTTGGCATGTTTATCTTTAAAGGCTGTCAGTATATCTTTAAAGGTTATCAGTGGAGATAAAATTAATTTGTTTAAAATCACAAAATATATCAAGTACATGAACAAGAACCTGAATGAACTAGGTAGCATGAAAATAAACAAGAGAAAAGACAGAGGGATGCAGCAAGATTTCTGATTAGACAGAAGGAACATACACATGGTCTTAGGTACTCTTCCTTTTTTGCTGTTCCTATGATTTCTTATGCTCGTACTTGCTGAACCAAGATTAATTGAGATTAATCATTGGTACAGAAAAACTATTGTGAACGTAACAGCATGCTTTTAACTTTTAAATATGTTTATTGAGCACAATTTCGTTAGCATCAGGTGCTGAAGTTCCAGACACCAACACCAGCATAGAAATTACTTTATTTAGCTCCCAGTTGTAAGTTTCTATAGCAACTGCATCATATAACAGAAAGCTAATATTCTAACATATGACTAGAGGTTCAACTAGAGATTTTATTGCTATAATTTGGATAGCTCTTGTGTGTGTGTGTATACACACACACACACACACACACACACGGTTCTTTTTGCACTTTACCCTTATGGGCTATTTATACATCTACCTGCTTAATCTCATTATTAATTATACCATCAGAAATGAAAATTCCATCACCCTTGGCTTCAATAGCAAATAATTTGTCCAGGTTTAGTTTTTATTTTCTGTTGGGTCACTTCGGAAATGATTAATCCAAAGAACAAGAGTCAGAGAGCTGGCCATGGTGCTGATGGAGCCCTATCCCTACAACAAAGCAATATAATTGCTTTGCCAAACTTAGTGTCCTCCAGACTACAACTCTCATTATTCCAAGCTATCTATCCATGCTATGTCCTGAGGCTATAGCTGGAGTCAAAATAGCTCTGTGGGAGTTATTGATCCAGCAAAGATCTGAGGAAGACTGGGACCTTGTATGCTGGCTGTCCCTGATTCACCAGTTGCAGCTGGGTCTGCCTCATCAGTAGCCAGTACTCTTCCTTCTCATGAGTAGAACACTGTTCCTGAGTAGACCTTCTTCACAAGTATATCCTCGGCAAAAAGGTCTTCTGGCAGCCAGGTGGGCATGCCAGCAATGGCTCTCAGCATCCTACCATGCTTTGGTGATCTGTGGGCAGAGTGAGGAGAATCTGGGGACACAGGTGGGCTTGGACTTCAGATGGGACATCCCTGCCACAGATCTACTGTAATTGAGGGTGGTGCTGGTGAATTGGCCTCCTCCTCCTCCAAAGAGGCCTCCCCTGGGCATGCTCTCTGAGAATGATGGTACTTGCAGTCTAACACATCTGGAAGGCACCAGGTTAGGGACAATTACAATACCAGGCTTTTTGTGACTTTTTCCAGCTCCTGATTGACTGAAGCATGGCAGCTCTGCAACTTACATCAATTTTTCTTTAGGAGATGAGAACACTTTAGCAACTCTTACAAATGCAGCAATAAAGGTGCAGTGCTCTTCTCAGTGACACCAATTTCCTTTTATGTATATTGCTGGGATTTCTGAATACCTGAAATAATCATTCTATTTAATGAAATCTACCTTCAGTACTCAAGTCAAGAAAACCATGTTTCCTTTATAGAAACATATTATATTCAATCTAAATTGGACCCATTCTAGATCAAATAAAATGGGCACACCAGGGGATAGTTATTCGGATACTGTGTCTAAACAAACAAACGAAAAGTGTCAATGTCCATATACTTCCTTGGAAGTCAATCCCACAGAGTTCTATTATTGTGCAAATGTCAGCCTCTTTCATTATTCCTGTTTGTTTTCATTTCCACTGATACCAATGGGAGACTTAGCTGTTCTCTTCCTGCCTTCTGTTTTCCATCCAACTAGCATGGAATTTTCAGGCATTATATTACCCCCTCCCAAATGATCATGCCTACCAAATTGTAAGCAAATTGGGGAAAATGTTAAACTTTTAAAAAAAGGCATATTGGACATATAGCCTAAGATTGCTTTCAGTGGGAGACACAGATGCTGTTTTGGTGCCTATAATGTCTTTGTTTTCCATCTAATTGGTATGACATTTTCAGGCTTTCTGTTACCCTCAAGAGATCATGCTTCCAAGTTTCAGATGGGTAAGGATAAACCCCTCCACATTTTATAATCCACTATACATAAGAACAGTCTAACTTCTATGTAAACTCAGAGAAGGAAATCGTACAGTGGAAAAAGAAACATGTGCAAACCTGGGTTGGGGCATATATTTGGATCACTGTGATGTTAAATGGCTTACCCTGAATTCGAATTGAGATCATTCTGTCATTTTTTGGATTGTATCCAAGCACTGCTTTAGCCACTTTATTATTAATTATGAAGGCTACTCCATTTCTTCTGTGGTCCTCTTGTCCACAGTAGTAGATCTGGTGGTCATTTGATGTGAAGTGGCCCATTCCAGTCCATTTCAGTTCACTGACACCCAAAATGTCTATATTTAATCTTGACATCTCCCCAGTAACCACATCCAATTTGCCCTGGCTCATAGATCTTACATTCCAAGTTCCTATGGTGTGTTGATCTTTAGAACATCGGATTCGTCGTTCACCACCAGCACCATCGGCTGCTAGCTGTCCTTTTGGCTTTGAGCTAGCTGCGTCATCACATCTGGGGCTAGTTGAACTTATCCTCTGTTCCTCCCTAGTAGCATTTTGACCATCTTCTGACCTGGGAGTCCCATCTTCCGATGGTATACTGACTGATCCATTTAGTTTTCATGGCAAGAATACTGGGGTGGGTTGCCGTTTCCTTCTCCAGGTATCGTATTTAGTCTGACCTCTCTGCCATGACCTTCCCATCTTGGGTGTCCCTTCACGGTTTAGCTCATGATGTCATTGAGGTGCTCAAGCTCCAGCACCACGACAAGGTAACGATCTCCTTTGCTGAAGCTGAACTTCTTATTGCACAATTTAGAATCAGACTAAAGAGAATAGGGAAGACCCACAGATCAGTTAGATATGAGCTCACTAATATTCCTAATGAATATGCAGTGGAGGTGAAGAATAGATTTAAGGGACTAGATTTAGTAGATAGGGTCCCGGAAGAACTATGGACAGAAGTTCGCAACATTGTTCAGGAGGCAGCAACAAAAAACATCCCAAAGAAAAAGAAAATCAAGAAGGCAAGATGGCTGTCTGCTGAGACACTGGAAGCAGCCCAAGAAAGAAGGAGAGCAAAAGGCAACAGTGATAGGGGGAGATATGCCCAATTAAATGCAAAATTCCAGAGGTTAGCCAGAAGAGATAAGGAATTATCTTTAAACAAGCAATGTGCAGAAGTGGAAGAAGATAATAGAATAGGAAGGACAAGAGACCTCTTCCAGAAAATTAGAAACATCGGAGGTAAATTCCAGGCAAAAATGGGTATGATCAAAAACAAAGATGGCAAGGACCTAACAGAAGCAGAAGAGATCAAGGAAAGGTGGCAAGAATATACAGAAGATCTGTATAGGAAGGATAATAATATCGGGGATAGATTTGACGGTGTGGTTAGTGAGCTAGAGCCAGACATCCTGAAGAGTGAAGTTGAATGGACCTTAAGAAGCATTGCTAATAACAAGGCAGCAGGAGATGATGGTATCCCAGCTGAACTGTTTAAAATCTTGCAAGATGCTGCTGCCAAGGTGATGCATGCCATATGCCAGCAAATTTGGAAAACACAAGAATGGCCAACAGATTGGAAAAGATCAACTTATATCCCCATACCAAAAAAGGGAAGCACCAAAGAATGTTCGAACTGTCAAACGGTGGCACTTATTCCACATGCCAGTAAGGTAATGCTCAAGATCTTGCAAGGTAGACTCCAGCAATTCATGGAATGAGAATTGCCAGATGTACAAGCTGGGTTTAGAAAAGGCAGAGGGACTAGAGACCAAATTGCCAATCTCCACTGGATAATGGAGAAAGCCAGGGAGTTTCAGAAAAACCTCTATTTCTGTTTCATTGACTATTCTAAAGCCTTTGACTGTGTGGATCATCACAAATTGTGGCAAGTTCTTGGGGGGATGGGGATACCAAGTCATCTTGTCTGCCTCCTGAGGAATCTGTATAACGACCAAGTAGCAATGGTAAGAACAGACCACGGAACAACGGAGTGGTTTAAGATTGGGAAAGGAGTACGGCAGGGTTGTATACTTGCACCCTAACTATTCAACCTGTAAGCAGAACACATCATGCGATGTGCTGGGCTTGATGAAGCCAAGGCTGGAGTTAAAATCACTGGAAGAAACATTAACAATCTCCGATATGCAGATGATACCACTTTGATGGCTGAAAGCGAGGAGGAGCTGAGGAACCTCATGACGAAGGTGAAAGAAGAAAGTGCAAAAGCTGGGTTGCAGTTCAACCTCAAAAAAACCAAGATTATGGCAACCAGCTTGATTGATAACTGGCAAATAGAGGGAGAAAACGTGGAGGCAGTGTCAGACTTTGTCTTTCTAGGTGCAAAGATTACTGCAGATGCCGACTGCAGCCAGGAAATCAGAAGACGTTTACTTCTTGGGAGGACAGCAATGACAAATCTTGATAAAATAGTGAAGAGCAGAGACATCACACTGACAACAAAGGTCTGCATAGTGAAAGCAATGGTATTCCCCGTAGTAACCTATGGCTGTGAGAGCTGGACCATAAGGAAAGCTGAGCAAAGGAAAATAGATGCTTTTGAACTGTGGTGCTGGAGGAAAATTCTGAGAGTGCCTTGGACTGCAAGAAGATCAAACCAGACCATACTCTAGGAAATCAAGCCAGACTGCTCACTTGAGGGAATGATATTAAAGGCAAAAGTACTTTGGCCACATCATGAGAAGACAGGATACCCTGGAGAAGATGCTGATGCTAGGGAAAGTAGAAGGCAAAAGGAAGAGAGGCCGACCAAGGGCAAGATGGATGGATGATATTCTGGAGGTGATGGACTCGACCTTGGGGGAGCTGGGGGTGGCGACAGCTGACAGGAAGCTCTGGTGTGGGCTGGTCCATGAAGTCACGAAGAGTAGGAAGCGACTGACCGAATAAACAACAAAAAGCAAACCTGGGTGCTAGGGTAAAACTTCCTCTAAGTGAAATAACTGGGTCCCAATCTAAATGGACTGAGAATATTGAGTATTCAAGGTAGAAAGCCATTTTGGGGTGGCTTTGATACAAATGTGGCATATTTGTCAAAGGAAACCCCTCAAATTAAGTTGTTAGATCTCAACTGAAATGGATTGAGAATAAATATTCAAGGTAGAAAGAAATTGTGAGTCTAGGTGTGTGTGTGTGTGTGTGTGTGTGTGAATGACAGAAATATTGTTTCTCCTTTTTTCAACCTTTTTGAAAAAAGTTATCCCCAAGTTTACTTGTTCTTTTGTTGTTCAGTCATTCAGTTGTGTCCAACTCTTTGTGAGCCCATGGACCATAGCACACCAGGCCTTCCTGTCCTGCGCTCTCTCCCGGAGTGTGCTCAAGTCCATATTCATTGCATCGGTGATGCTATCTAGCCATCTCATCCTCTTCCGTCCCCTTTTCCTTTTGCCTTCAGTCTTCAGTGTCTTTTCCAGTGACTTTTCTCTTCACATTCACTGCCACCCAAACAGACTGAGAATGGTTAAATATTCAAGGGAGAAATAATTCCTGTCTCCCTAAGAAATGGGGCTGTACATTGCATTGCACCAGTATTTTTAAATCATGCTCCCTGTGGCTCCCCTGGAAACAAGAATAAATCTCAGCTCATTCAAGATAGGAAAAAATGGCTGATCCTATAAATGAAGAAAGGTGGGGGTGGGACAGACATGTGGTCTGTATTTCAAACAATAAACAGAACTTCTGAACACACTGAGAATATATATCACATCAGGGAAAGTAAATTTAGGAAGTCAAAATGCTGAATGCAAATGGAAAAAAATGGGGAACTGTGCTTTTAATTCACACACACAGGCAAGCAATCAAAGAACCAAAAGTTCTATGCCTCTCTTCATATTGGTTTGATTTTACCTCCCCTAGTTGCTACTGAATGGAGGTTCCTTTGGGAAAAGAAGACTATGGAAAGCATTCCTAGAATGTGTCTGAGCTGAAGACTGGAGAGAGAGAGAGACTGGGGGTTCTCCCCCCCCCCCCCGCAT
This sequence comes from Heloderma suspectum, assembly GCF_057233095.1. Classification (NCBI taxonomy): domain Eukaryota; kingdom Metazoa; phylum Chordata; class Lepidosauria; order Squamata; family Helodermatidae; genus Heloderma; species Heloderma suspectum. Next base: position 69,648,207 of record NC_139460.1, on the reverse strand, counting down.
CAGACCTAGCCACACACAGCTCTCCACTGGGTAGTGAAATCACACCTGGAAACAAATGTGAGGAATGAGGAGGCAGCACATGAGGAGTAGTTTGTAGCATTTGGCTCATGACAAATTATGGAAGAAACAAAATGACTCTCTCCATTTTGTTTTCCCATTCATCCTGAAATGAGTATGCACCCCTAAGAATTGTGCACTGATCGGATATATGATTTAGATTCATTACCTGAATGCTTTATATCAGAACTCACAAGTAAAGTATGTCAAGTGTGGCATCATCAGTGCCCCAGAGAAATTCTTTGGTGTGTGTGTATATATATTTGCTTCCTTGGCATCATATTCAGAGTTGACTCAATGCCTGGATTTGGGCTGCCAGTGGATTTGCCCTGTGAGCCAGTCTTCCAGGGCTTGTACAGGCCCACCTCAAAGGAGAGGTCAGCTTTTACAGCCCCGAAATTCTTCTTGCACTCAGATTAAAATCTGAGTGGGGGAATAATTCCTGCCTTCTCTGACTGGTAAATGTTTCACATGGCCTGAGTAAAGCCTTTGTCAGTCAATGATTGTGGAGACTTTGGCAGCCAAAACCAACATCACTTCAGCTGCTAAATTCCCCGCAGACCTCTTAAAAATGCCCTATGCAATGCAATGGAGCCAGGTCTATTGCCTTGTGGAGGACCCATAGGTGGGAATGGCCACCCCCCTTAAACTTGGCTCTCTTTTGTTGTCGCCCATTGTTCCTATGGAAGTGGAGAAAAGGCTTCTGAGATAGGGAATTATTTTTACACTAGGCTGCTTCAGAAAAATTACCAGAGTTGTTCTGATTTTAGGGGGAGGGGATACTCATCCATCTCTATCCTGGATATAGTGTCCAAGAGTGGCTCTGTGCTACAGGTATTAACTCTCGGATATAAAAATGAGTATCTGAGCATCCACAATCAATAAAGATTCCATGGTCTGTGAATAAGAAAAGAGTTATTAATTGTCACTATCAGATGTAACCTTTACAGATTCATACCTTATCCAGCTACATATTTGGCTTCATAAAAATGTATAACTCTATGCATTTTTCTGCCTTAGCCTTAATATCTTTGATATAACTGAGGTATGTGTGCATGCTGTCTATCAACACACATGAGAGTTAACTGTCATCTGCTGCTACAAAGTCACAGGTAATATAGTCCCTTCTGTAATATAGTCCCTTCTCCTCTGTGGCACAAAGTCAGACTTCTAACACATTTTTCTCCCTCGTGAGTTCAAAATGTAATGATCAATAATACCTTACCACTGTGTTTGTGAAGTAAGTTAAGGCTCTTGGCTGAGATATTTTAGAGTTGTACAAGGCTGAGCTTCTGGAAAAGGGTAATGAAATTTTCATGAGTTTTCCTTTCTTTTTTTAAGTGAAAAGCTCTCATCCTTCGTGCATCACAGTTTACACTTTTCAGCTGTGGAATATGTCCTTTTTATTTTTGTTATTTGGTATGCGTTATATTTTCATTTCCTACTAAAATACACAGTACTGTGATACATTCAGCATTTCTGAATCATTTGTCATTTAAAAGTTGTCACATTATGGACTGAATTCTATGTCACTAAAGCATCTTGTGATAACATCTCAGAGATTACACTTAAATGGATTAAGAGGCAGGGAGACAATAAAGACAGTATACACAGATTGTGGCTCTCCAGATGTTCTTGCCTACAACTCCAATAAGCCCTAAACAGCACAGTTAATGGTGGGGGATCATGGGAGTTGTAGACCAAAATATTTGGAGGGCCACAGTTTTTCCCACCCCTGGTATAGAAGTTGGAACCAGCATTTTCTCATTCTAGAATGTTAGGAGGAAATATGGACTATGGCAGCTTTCCCTAGCCTGGTGCCCTCCATTTGCATTGGACTACAGTGCCCATTATCCCCAGCCACTGGTAAAATGATGCTTCACAGGAGACTGGGACTGCTCACTCCTATGACATTTTTGTTTCACTTTTGCATGCCTCAGGGTAAGTTCATTCACTTAGACCACAGGGAAGGGGAGGCAGAGGTTCCAACAATTTGTAGGATCAGGCAGAACACACTCACGGGCTGTGTTTGTCCTGAAAAAGCTCATAAGCATCACGTAGGTGAGCACCTCTATCCAAATGCCATCTAGGCAAGTGCAATCGCATCCAGCATATGTGGGCTTGTGGCCAACATTCTATTTTCATAGGCCTTTTATCTCCATTATATCCTTCTCCAATGTGACCTTGCATGCCCAGTCCTTCCTTTTTTCTTGTCACCTGCCTTACCTGTTTGCCTCCATTCCATACCTGGGGTGTGAATGATACCTGGCAGCTGAGCCTCCTATTTTTGGATTATTTTAATTTAAGCTTAAGGACACCCAGCTTGTTATTTCTTTCCATAATAGACCCAACAGGACATATGTATTACACCATTCATTCAGCAGCTTCAGATGTTATCTTGGTGTGGTGCAGAACTGGATGTGTAAGTAGGAGGATGTGTAACATATAGTATATAGTTAATGATGTATGTATTTTTAGAACAATCATAAGTGGTAATAAGGAAATCCTTGCTTCTGTGGATATGCATGATTTCCTTAAGAATATATTCAAATGACTACATTATTTTTGTCACAGTGATAACTGGAATCTAATTTCAGCAGTGAAAGAGGTTGTGGTATAGAAGGAAGAGGTAGTCCAAGGAGAATAATAGCCTGTCTAGGGACAAACTGGCTTGTGCGACCCTGTTTTAGATAATAAAGTAGAGATATGTCAGACCTCCTTTTCATGAAATAAGGAATAAGTGGGAAGGGCTAAACCCATTTCAAGCTATGAGGCTCTTTCAAAGTAGAAGCCAAGAGATGAAAAAGAGGAGTAAACAGTTCACTGTCATCAAAATGGTATTGGGATTTTCAGCAATAATATCATAATTGTTTCTAGGAAGTCTTCTGGTGGAGAAACCATTATAAATACTGTATTTCCTGTATTTTCCAGTTTCAATAGTCACCAAAGGCATGTATTTTCATGGTACTCTGCTCCATTGAAATCACTGGGATTTATTTTCATATAAAATGTTCAGGATCAGAAGGGTAGTGGGGAAAAGCTCAATAATTCTTTAGCAGTGAATCTAATTCTCACCAAGTCGATATCTCATTTCATATGGGGTGTGCTTGCTATCATGCTGGAGCACACTTTTAACATGCCTTTGTGTAATCTCTAAGAGCTGATCTGCATGTGACTTTTGTCACATCGATGTCCCACAAAACTACTTCTGCATGGTGTTTTTGTCATGTCATTTCTTAAACAAGTTTCTACATGACGTTGAGGGAGAGAGAGACTGACATTGCACCTCATAGGGGTAGCAAGGAGAAGGTACCACGTGCAAGCTAACTCAAGGGGTTTCTGCATGGTGGATGTAAAGTATTTGTCAGACCTAATTTCAGTGAGGCTGTTCACAAACAAGCTGTTATTTTTCTCAAACAAACCACCTTAAGAACCCATAGTTTATTGTTGGCTTGTTCAGGGTGGTTAACAAGCCATAAAAAGGTGTCCCCAACCAGTCGTGTCCGACTCTAGGGTGCGGTGCTCATCCCCATTTCTAAGCTGAAGAGCCAGCGCTGTCCGAAGACGCTTCCGTGGTCATGTGGCCAGCATGACTGAACACCGAGGTGCACGGAACACTGTTACCTTCCCCGCCGAGGTGGTACCTATTTATCTACTTGCAATTTCTTGCTTTCGAACTGCTAGGTTGGCAGGAGCTGGGACTGAAGACGGGAGCTCACTCCATCACGCAGCACTCGGGTCTCGAACTGCTGACCTGCTGACCTTCCAGTCTGCAGTTCAGTGTCTTAACCACTAAGCCACCGCGGTCATACTGCTTGGTCAACAAGCCATACTGCATGGTTAATAAGCCACCCTGCGGAAAAGGTCCTGGGTTCAGACAACATGTTAACCCCATGGTTCAACAAACAACCCACAGTTCAACAAACAACCCACATTCAACCACTGAATGTGGGTTACCATGTTGTGCAAACCCAGTCAAAATGGATAATTTCATATATCCATTAAATAGTTGAAATTGTGCAAAACCCGTGCCTGGTGGATTGTCCCTACGTAGGTAAGATGTTCTCCAGATACATAGCTCATTGTATGGTAAAATTGTTCCTGATTTTTTTTTTAACCAGTTCACATTGCAAGTGTGGGATTATATGATTGAATTGTCTCCTCTCTGAATAATTCCATGGTACAAGTTTTTTGCTCTGTGAATAGAAAGTACATTCACTTCATGGAAAGAGGGTTGTGTACATGGAAGGGATCATTTCATTCATGGAGCAAGAAATGTTCATAATAAACAAGATATCAGGGAGAAGAGTCAATATGCTACTTTTCTATCTGTTAGACACCCCCCTCATCACCAGTGGTGAGCATTCCATTATACAACCCCTCCCCTCCCTCACCTCCAGAGTGGCTCATGAACAGTTTTGCACCATGATGACACTGAGCTATTTATATAAGCCAGAAGGTAGACTGGATCTACTGGTAGACCTCCGGGTGATCTGCAGTAGATCAACAAGAATTTCTATTCTCATTTGTTTAACAATTGCAGCAACAAAAATACTTCTTTCTCCCATCAAATTATGTTGCTGAAATAAAGAAAACTTGAGGTAATCAGGAGTTGATTTTTGTATGCAAAGGTTGTTTCCTCTGTGCAATTCTGGTACCCAAAGAAATTCCTGGGCTCAGGATTCTTTAATTCCAAGTGTATGCCTTTTGCAGTAGGTTGATGGATCTCAGGGTTCTAAGAAAAAACAAAGTAGATCCCACAAGTTTGAAGTCTTCCCATTTGTGATCTAGAGAACCCTTCATGGCCACTCCTAGCTGATCAATTTTGGTGATGAAGTAGGAAGGATAGGACAGCTGAATGACAGAGTTTGTTATATAAGTAAGGACTGTGGACATGAGAATCCAGCTTGGGATAGATCAGAAATTTGTTATTACATGAGGACATCTCAAAATCTCCTTCATATTCCTCTTGACGAATTTGTGACCCAGACAAAGATTTCAGGCACATTAGTTTCAAAACGTCCCTCTTGTCAGATGCTGAAGAGTAGTTGAGATTTCAGTAGGACCTGAGTGCCACACTAGGATGATGGATTTTGTTTCTGTCTTATAAACATCTCGGCTTGATCAGTCTGAGGAGCTGAGTGTCTTTTAAAGAAAATCTTCTTGTTAGTTTTGATAGCTGCTGGAAATGTCTAAACATATGCTTGGAGACAATGAAATTTCAGTGGGATGGTTTTTCCCTTTTAAACTCAATCCTTAGTAGACCAACTTGAAACATGAGACAGCAGGAAAAGTGAGTCAAGAAAAAGAAAAGAAAAGAAATTTAGCAGAGAGATGTTGCCAAGGATTGGAGATAAATCTTGTAAACACTGCGCCATTAGAAACTGATGAGGATGATAAAGAACACGGATTACCATACATCCACTGGAGAGGTTTCAATCAACATCTAAACAGTTTCAGAGGATTTCATTTGAAACAGGGAGCTTTCTCAAATAAGCAATCAAAATAATCCATTAGAGCTGTAATCACAGCCATGCTCCAGTGCGGTGATTTTGGAGTGAGCAGAGAAGGTAAATATTTTTAAAATTGTTCCTGTTTTGACTACAATCACGCTATTGTGCATTGTGAGCAAAGATGGGTCAAACTCAAAGAAGAGTCAGACAACAAGGCTTGGGTTGAAAATTGGGCCACATTTATTGAAAATATCTGCAAAGGGGTACCTAGGATGGGCAGCTGACTGTGTCAGTAACTAGCTGGCACATCTCGGGCGAAAGCACACTCAGCCTGAGGGGTGGCATTGATGTCCGGACTGCCCCTTGTCGGGGAGGTAGACCTTCCCCTGTCACCTCCTCCCGGTGCTGCACAACACCTGGGGGAGTGAGGAGGGTTGCTCTCCCAGGCAACCCTTATCCCCCCGCCAAGCCAAACAACCCGTTCAGGGGGCCTCAGGCGTCACCTGTCACCATAAGGTGCCTCTGCATGCACATATGCACACCATCCCTAATCTCTTTCTGCTTTTGTCCATCCTAGCCACAAACTGAAAAGTGACCTATGAGAGACTGGACTGTATTTGCCTACTGGACACACCCTAGCCCCAATAACAGTGTGAAGTAGGCAAAAAGACACACAGTAAAAGGCCAATGTAACTGTGAGCCAAAAATTCCTACATGGCTCCCCAAAGGGCAACCGGCATAAACCCACGCTGCTTAAGGGAGGGCAGAAGGGAGCCATGAGAGTGAGAGAGTTGGTTTGGGAGGGGGCGCAGAGCTTAAGAGGGCTCTGTCGACCCCTCCCCTGCCTGGTGGTGCCATGGGGGGGGCACCCAATAAGCAGCAGCCACCTCTTCTCACCCCACCCGCCTGCAACGTTCCCCTCCTTTTGCCAGACAAGCTGGTTCTGGGGTTAGGGCATTTGTTTTCCTTGAATAACAGCTTGAAACAGCCAGGCTTTTTAGATTTTAGGTATTATTTTTTAAAGAATGTGATTTATAGAATCATAGTACAACAGAGTTCCAAAGGACCTCAAAAGTCATCTAGTGTGTCTCCTCCCTCCCCCCTGGGCTGATGCTTGAAATCCACTATTGCAGCACCCCAGAGCGGTATAAATGATATAAGTTACAACAATGGCTGCTAGTTTAAGGTGATTTTACTTGTTACAGGGAAGAGTCAGTGGAGTGAGTGTGCACTACAGTGTTCAAGCAGTAACTTGTATTTCTCTCCAGTGAATCTCAACCTCATCATAGGGACAACAACATGGAATTGACCATTTTATACATGTTCTTTTCACCAGGGGAGCGAAAATGACACATAGGGATCACTTGTTCATCATCTGTCATAGTTTCCTTTTAACATAAAGCTGCTCTTGGATTAGTCAAATTGATGGAAGGTAGCTCTGTTTATGGGTTTTAGCCTAATAGCTACAGCACAGCCTCCATTTTTAATGACAGGATTCCTCTGATTATTACATGCTGAAGGCAAACAGGGCATCACTCTATCATCCCCTGACTACTCTTGCAGACTATATGCAAGACTAGATGGGCATTTATTCTGATCCAGCAAAACAAGTTTTATGATTTTAAAAGCTTTCACTTAAATATTTTAGTAAAACAATGGAAGTGGTGTTGCAGACATCTTTTTAATGGAATAAAGAGAATGCAAGAAAATCTCTTGCCTCCAAAGGAATCACATGAAGAATCTGGATTAATCAAAACACCTGCAGAGGCAGACAGAATTCATTAGGTTACCTACCTGTATACTTCGGGCTTATGTTGTTGTATGATTCTGTCATAAACAATTTCATGGCTTGGAGCGAGGAGGAGTCCAACTTATGTTACACAGGTTTTTAGTATGACTTTAGAAGAGAAAAGAGTGTAGAAATGGAGTGAGGTCTAAATCATTCGTACACACTCATGTGCATGCACACACATACTCCATGAAGAACAGATTTACCCTTTAGAGTGGCAGGGAAAGGCAATTTTGGAGAAGAGCAAATATAACAGAAAAAGTGAATTGGAAAATACTTCTCTCTGCACCACTAAATCTGCATCACAGGGAATAAACAGAAGATATGTGAAATCCCCTTTTCAAGAAGGTTAGGGTTAAATAGAAAGAGCTAATTATTACATTGACAGGAAAATGATAGCAAGGAGAAGCAGGATCCAGTTGTACCAACTTCTCCAGATAGCCTTGGTGAAGTCAGACACCTTGACAAGACATAAGTTGCCGGGGAACAACAATGGGATATGGCTGTTGTAATAAAACATTTTTTTTTAAATAGTATATGGAAGAGAGAAGAAATCAAGATAACCTTGGCCTATGATGGGTTATGCAAGCATTGTATGTATTTTCCCTCCTGCCACTAACTAGTACTCAAACAAATATGTAACTTGTGTGAAAGGTGTATAGATTAATTAAGAGACATTTAAATGGATAGAGACAGACAGACACCTTCTTTATACAGATTAGTAACTGGGACTTGGGGTAGCCAGCATCATTTAAAATCAAGCTAGATAGAGCCTATAGAATAAAATAAAGTATAATATACAAAATATTGGGTTTGATCCAGATTTAGGCACATGCAACTGGTCTACTGAAAGAAGACTTCCCTGTCCCCTCCTCCCCATGCCATCCCTTCCAGCCCCCTGAAAATGCTACACAGGGAGTTGGGGGACATGTGGGATGAGCTATGGTGTGAGGGGAGGGGGGGATCCTTGAAAATGAAAGGAGGCACCTGCCATGAGCACAAAGGCAGATCTTGGATCCAACTCAGTGTGTGTACGCTAAAACTATGTCCTGCTATTTTAATCCCAGCATCTAAAAGTCCATGTTTTACTGCACTGATATGACACTCACAGAAAGATTTTGTTGAATGACCTGGAACAAGAAATCCCACAACTGGGGGGCAACCACTGAGAAAGCTTCTCTTTAAGCCTCCATTGTACATGATGCAAAGTGTGCCTTATTGAAAGCACAGTTTCATATCGCATAACCATGATTTTCCTTGAACAGCTTCCTTTAGCATCTAATACAATTGTATGCATTCAGTTTCAGTGTCATTGCACACAAGAATCTTTGTGTTACTAGATGATAAAATTAGAACTATGGGTATTTTCCTCCTACAACCTCTTTTATGATTCATAAAGCAATTAAGATGTTCTACTGAGGATAACCCTGTTCAAAATAAATAGCACTTGCACTACTAAAGTAACACAGAGATGGTTACCATCTTGGCATCTATGGAAATCATAGACACAACTTCAAGAAAGCAAAGCCACAATATAATTCCCTTTCATTGGGTTACTGATGTAGCAGAAATAACACCAAACAATACCCCATCAAATAATCCCCATTATGTGGAATTCACTAGTGCCAGCCTCGGCTGTTTTCAAAAAGGCCATGCAAGAACTTTTGACTTTCTATCATCCCACCATTTCTAGACTTAGGGAGCGATCCTACCGGGATAGGCGGCTGCCTCTGAACTCGGAGGTGACTGCCTATCTAATGCAGGGCAGGAGAAGCGAGGAGGGGTCATCCCCTCCGTGCTTCAGCCACCCTGCATTTGTGGCTGTCTAGCCACAGGAAGGTGGAGTGGGGGAAGTGGCTGCTGGACGACATGCTGGATGTGTCGTACTGGCATTTCTGCCTTCCCCACCCCGGAATGCCCCCCTGGAACACCCCATTTTCACTGTTCCTCCTCTGAGTGCAGGCCAGGGCCGTTCAGAGCTGCCTGTGAGTCAGCATGGGAGAGGGGGAAGGTTGGTTCTCAGGGAACCAACCTTGGAGTGCAGGCTCCAAGGTCAGTCGCAAGAAACTGATGTATCCTATGGCTGTCTAGCCGCTGACTAGTGGCCATAGGATTGCTCCCTTAACTGCTTTAATGTGCTGATTGTTTTGGAAATATATACAGACTTGTTTACTCTGAATGTACATGCCAGAATTGCATATTAAAGGCATGTTATAATTTCTGGCCTTTACCCTGCAAATTTCCTAATAGCCAGGGAAGATTCAGCATATACCATGCCAATCCCTGCCGTGGGCATGTGTGCATGCATGCTTTGTGTCTTTGTGTTAAGAGCAAAGAAAAACTCATAGGTTAGCTATAATAATGTTTCCCACTACTGATAAGTTGAACGTGGCAGAAAAATAGAAAATATTCCTTGGTTTTGTAAATTGTATCAAGGGATATAGCCAAATGGACACTAGTGCTATCAGTGGGAGGGTCACTGGCAAATTTTCTGGCACTGTTATGATAACATATGTGAGCAAGTACATGGAAATTAACCATGGCAATTAAGACATCATAAGAAATTGATACTGTTTCAGAACTGTTTGGCCAAAATAAAAGAGGATTTATTTGGCAAACACAAAAGGGCATTAATAAAAAGCAAACACAAGAAGGCTTCTACCCTCCTTTATCAGGGAGGGAATGCACTTCTCATGGATATAGTTATGTGCTGCAAACTTACAAAGAAATTGGTGCTCTCAGGATGGCTTCACATATTAGCCAGAAGTGCTAAAAGACTGTGACATGGATATAGACTAAGCTGCATGTAGAATCCATTGAAATCAGTGGGATAAGGTAGTCATGACTTGTCCCACTAATTTCCATTGGAGAGACTGATTTAGTTTGGATCCAACTGTAAGTGTGAGTAAGAACTGTTGCACATGTGATGTGGGAAAAGATGTTCACATGACTCATGCATCTGTTTTGCCCACTACCTGGCATTGTGTGAATACTGAATAGGCAGTGTGTGTATCTCCCTATGGGAATATGTCTGACTAAATATCAGGGACACAGTTTCCCCTTTGGATGTTACAGTAGCAGTGCGGAAAGTGAGTGTGCAGCTCACATAGTTGTTTGTGTTGCCATGATATCCCAATCACTTTCCAGTTTTATGTTTTTCTCTTTCCTGGTAAAATGAGGATCCTAAAGATAAGAACGTAACATTAGCCAAACCCAATTGAAGCCAGCATCCTATTTCTAACAGTGGCCATACCATTGCTTTCAGAAGCCCAGAAGATGGCACCAGGAATATGTGCAAATCTCCCCCATTTCTGAGGAGTGTGCATGTGTAAATTCCACTTGCACACATTTTCATTAAATCTCCAAAAGAGGGTTGAAAAGTGTAGTTCAACTGGTCAGTGCTTCCTACAGTATATACAAAGCCACTGTTAGAAGAGTAACTACATATATGGATATAACTTTTTAAGTAAAGTCTATGATCACAGATCCCTTGAATGCATGGAAGTTTGGAGCTGGGTTGTCTAACAGCAATTATCCTTTCACACATGCATTTACATCCCATTGAGTAGATGAACAGGCTAATTGAAATGTCAGATCTAATTATTTATGACATGAATGGAGGGATGTGTGAATCAGCAAAATTTGAGCCTGTTAAAGGTCTCCAAATTGCATCCCAAAGCTCATTCCAACTTGAGTCCCTATCAGATTGTGAGCTTTGTTGTGTTTTTCTTTTCACATGCAAATCCATGCATATTTTTCCAAATGTACACATTACTTGTGTGCATGTTTGAAATGTACACATTCTTCTCCCATTGACTTAGGGCACAATCCTATCAAGATAGGTGGCCACCTCCAAACTCTGAGGTGACCGCCTATCCAAAGCAGGGCAAGAGAAGCATGGAGGGGATCATTCCCTCCATGCTTCTCCTGCACTGCTTTTTTGGCTAGACAGCTGATTGTGGCTGTCTAACTGCAGGAGGCTGGAGTGGGGAAGGAGGCTGCTGTACAACACATAGGATGTGTCGTACAGGCAGTTATGATCTCCCCCCCCAAATGCCCCCAGACATGCCCCTTTCCAGCTGCTCCGCGCTCCTCTTGTGAGTGCAGAGGATGGGGCTGTTCCATGCTGCCTCCGAGGCAGTGCGGAAGTGGGGGGAGGTTGGTTTTCTGGGAACCGACCTCAGACTGTGGCCTGTGAGATTGGTTCTTGGAAAACAACATATCCTATGGCCTGCTAGACAGCTGCTATCTAGAGGCCATAGGATTGCTTCCTAAAGCACATTTGTGTGCACTTGTCAAAAGTACACATTTTGTCACACACATTTTTCAGATGTACACATGCTTTTGAAAACATTTTTTTGGGGTACACAAATCACATTGCAAGCTTGGAAATGTCTGGACTTTGACCTCAGATTGCATCTGAGTCCATATTTGGTCCAGAAGATGCAAACTTATTAAATCCTGATTAAAAATGAACTGAAATAAATGTATCAAGCATCCCTACATGATTGTAACTGTAAGTGTTTTGGGAAGCCTCTCCTTTGTTTCATGCACATATTGCTTTTAAGTATCTTATCATGGGTGAGCAGAAATCACTCCCCTTGACTCCTCCAACCACAAGAAGTGGCTTAAGTAACCAGAAACTAAAAAAGAAAAAAAGAAGAAGCTTGGAGTGAAATCCAAGTTGGGACATCTGGTTGTTGCTCCTTTTAGAAGCCAGAATCTGAAACCAGTTTTGTCTTGCTCCAGCTGGGTCAGGGTCTATGCTAGGCAAATACAGGGATAAATCCAAATAGGGAAGTCAATTAAGCAGGCAAATAGTCAAAGCACAAAGATTTCAGTCCAGTAAGGGAACAGGCTAAGGCAGGAGTGGTCAAGTTACAGGCAGTGGTCAAAGTACAGTATTATCAGGCAAGCAAGTGTTTTCTAGAAGAGAGGTCTGAGACCTTTCAGGTCAAAACACAGCAAAACAATCAAGCAGAAACAGTCCAAACAGCAAAGTCAGACAGCATTTCAGAGTTCAGTAGCACAAAGATTCAAACACACAGTAAGTTCAAGTTTACTGGACCTAAAGATAAGATGCTGTTCCTAGCAGTTCTCAAGTTACAACTGAGAGCTGATATAGCAGAACTACCAAGCCCCACCCAGGGCTCAGCTGCATCATGTTAGAAGCTTCAGTCAGATGCCCTCCTCACGAGGAAAGACCTACTCATAAGTAGCCCTCTCTTCAGTAGTGAGCACTCCTTTGCCTGGCCACCATCCTCTCATTAATCTTAAGGCACCAGCACTCTCAGGGGCTAGGTGGTGGCCCAGCATCTCCTTCTTCCTCAGAAGTGGAGAGTCCTGCCTCTCCAGGAGGCAGATCTGAAAGCATCATCTCTGAGGGTCCTGGAACATCTTGGGTAGTGCTGGGGTCTTCTGAGGCAACCTGTTCCCTGGGGACATTTGGCTTTGAAGGTTCTAGCTCCTCCTCTGAGGATGTTTCTAGTGGAGGCATGACACCTGGGACCATAACAGGTTTGTAGTTGGTTTCCAATTCCTAGCTTGTTTGGGAGGACCCAGGAGTCCCAGTTTGGACACAGTGCTAAGCTTTTGCCTTTAGCTGCTCTTGCAAGTGGGAAGAGTCAAACAGGAGCCATCAGGCAGCATGCATGAACACACTGCTTATGAATGATAAGGCAGGATTCTCCAGAATTCTGGCTAATGGTTATGTATGAACAAGACCAGTGATATTTTGCTGCCTGACTCACAGAGAGAGAGAGAGAGAGAGAGAGAGAGAAAGAAAGAAAAGGGGTAGCTCTGCCCATGTCTAGCTCTTGCTATGCCTATCTCTGGCATGCAGCCCCCAACAGATTACCCCTAAGGGAATGAGGTCTTCCTGAACAGAAGAAAATTTCTCCATTCCTGGTCTAGACCAAAGAAGTTCAGATGATACTCCAAACTTTTATTTTATTTTTAATCTATGAATTTTATGGTTCACTCCTTGTGACACCTGTCAACCTCTGAATTATCATGAGCTAAGATGACCTTATCGTTGGGATAATGTGGAAGTTATTGCTTCTGAATACAATTGTTTCCATCAGAGAGCTGACCTGGAACACGGTAGGAAATTACATGCCATATTGCACCACATGGAATCAATACTGTAATTAAAGGGAGGGTTTTGGGTTTTTTTTTAGTTCTGAAGGGAATTGATAAAACTGATACAAACACATTTTTCACTGTTGTACAGAAGCAGAAAGAAATTGAAGAAGAGCATGGTCTAAACATTGAGAAACTGATAGCACAAAGAAACTGTCTCCCACAAGGGAGTTTGTATAAGTTAAATAAAATGGGAGTTTGAAGATTGGTTATTAAGAGAAAGAAAAGAAAGAAAGAAAGAAATAGCAACAGTATACAATAAAACTAATAATCTTTGGAAGATTCCCCCCTCCCCACCCCTAAATTGCATCTGTTATGTTTCTCCTGAGCTGGACCTGCAAGAAGGTCCTGCATTTTTCTTAATCTGAAATACAGAATCTTCCCAATACTGATAAGCTCATTGTTGAACCTTCAGCAACTAAACCTAGACCATGTAGCCATTGTTTGGCATACAAAATGAATATTCCACAACTGTCACAGATGTCTATTAGCACTGCTGCACAGATTCATGAGACTGGTGCTGCCCTGGAGAGAGATTATAGCTCAGCAGTAGAGCATATACATTGCATTCAGAAGGTCCAAGATTAAAATCTTCACTTTAAAAGTTAGTTAAAAGACCTCAGGTTGCAGGGCATGGGAATGATATTTGGCTGAGATCTTTGCTGCCAGTTGGTAGCTCTGGACTAAATGGATAACTGCACTAAAAGACAACTTTAAATAGCATAAGGATGTCAGGCTGGGTTTACTGAGTTCTGTCCTTTTTACCAGTGAGACAGTGGCAAACTTTGAAGTGCAGGTGCTCGTCATGATAGTCACTGTGCTTTCTTTATTGCCCACCAATTGAAGAAGTTCAGGATTCTATCAGCACTGATCTTTGGTACTGAGGATTTGCTTTATAGATGTAATTGTTCATTGAGAGAGTACATTGCATGATCTTCCCGATTATGCTTTGATGTACTGGAGCAATGTAGGACTGCTAAAACACTAGGTAATTTGAACCATTTATGGGTCAGGACCATCCCCTTCACATGTTATTCACATGATTACTGAGGAATGGGGCTGTGCTCTTTGCCCCACCCTCAGCAGTCAGCAGTCCTATCTACAGACATCCATGCATTAGTGCGGTCACCTGCACAAAGAAGCCTATGTGCTCTGCTTGTACATAGGCTTCTTTCCTGCACATCAATTCTCTGATGCTGTCAGGTTTCCCTTTGCCCACACTGATCTTCAAATGCCAAATCAAACACAGACAAGAGGCTTCAATCAACAGCTTTTAATTCCATTGCCACAAAGGGTCATAGAGATGCAAATTCTCAGTGACTCTCAGTCTGCAAGGAAATGCCTTCAGGGGGTTCAAAAGGTAGCTGCAAAAGTTGCCCACTGTTTGAAAGAAAGGCGGGCTCACTAGCCTAACTTAAGGGATGGGGGGAGGTCTCTCTCCCTCTCTTGTGATGCCTCTAAATGCTGCTGTTCACACAGGGCCAATCAGGAAGACCTTCTAAGTTCTGCCCCTGCCATCACCCTCTTGGCTCTCCATCTGTGCCTTGCATCTATTAATTCAGACTCACCAAACACCATCTCTCCCTGTTCGCTATCTCTCATGAGGACGGGGTGTGTGTGATGAGGGACCTTCCTCCAGCTGGACCTTTGAAACCTGAGGAGCAAGCCTATCCATATCTGGACTAGCCTGGGAACATACCTCCCCCGTGTCTGGCAGTTCCTGTTCAGAATCTGAACCGCTCTCCCACTCCCTGCACTCAGAAGCACTCCTGACATATGCACTGAATTTCTAGGCAGGACCAACAACATGAAAGACACCAGGGACAGAAGCCCAGCCACACCACTCAGTAATGGTGCAATGCCCATTTCACATGAGTGAAATAAAGGGGATGATGCATTTTATTTGTGTAATACATAGTCACCATTAGTGTATTTCTTCATTTCAATCCCATCATGCCATCCAATAGGTACACGAGGTAGTGTACAACATGAAATCCTTAATCTGGAATCATCACATCAGAAACATAATGTTGAAGATGAATACTGTAGCTTACATACACTGGGAAATCTATTTCCCAAAGGCACAAATGAAATAATAATAATAATAATAATAATACATTATTATTATTATTATTATTATTATTATTAATACAGCAGCAGCAGCAGCAACAACAACAATGCTTAACAAACTTCCTAAAGGAAAATGGAGAGGAGACAGGATGAATTTCATAACTGAGGGCTCTACTGAAAAGTGGAAATGAACTGCATATCAGCTAAGGGAAGCATCCAGAACTGGTCACTCCTGAATTACCTTAGTGCACATGGAGTCTATTTTCTGGTTTTCTAATTTGATGTATTGATACAAAGGCTGCATTTGCTTATAATGATAAGCCAGAATTCTGGAGTATCCTGGTTTATCATGCATGAGCAGCAATAGCTTGTACTTGGTTCCTCCAACCAGCAGGAGTGGCTAAAGTAACCAGAAACTAGGAAGCAAAAAAGCTTAGTGTTATATGAACCAGGACATCTGGTTTGTTGCTCCTCTAAGAAGCCAAAATCTGAAATCAGGATTTGCAGTTGGTTTCTGATTCTTGGCTTGTTTGAGAGAGATAAGCCAGGAATCCTGGTCTGGACATAACGCTAAGCTTTTGCCTTCTGATTAATTTCCGGTTACTTTACCTGCTCCTGTGACTGGGAGGAGTCAGCCAGAAGCAATCAGGCAGCAGCATGAGCACGCTGCCTGTGAATGATAGTTCAGGATTTTGCTTATGGTTATGTGCAAACAAGACCAGTGTAGGCCCCAGGCATTTTGCTGCCCGACTTGAAGCCAAACAGCATGTCCTTCTGCTAGGAGCCATCAGTTTAAAAATCTTCCCGCACCATTCAGACATCACTTCCTGCCTTCACCAGCCTCCCTGTCACAGTGGTACCTGAAGCAGTATTGATATATCAGTACCATTTAGTACACTTTTTTGGTTAATTTTTAGCAAGGTTTCTATGAGAAGTGGACTGTTTTGCATGTGTAAAACAGCATCCACTCTTTGCAGGCTCCATCCTTCAGGTCTCTCTCTCTCTCTCTCTCTATACACACACACACACACACACACACACACACACGTATGTATGTATGTAAAATGGGACCTGAAGGATATATATCTCTATCAGTTCATAAAGGCATTACATTTTAGGAAGATTTATAGGCTGAAATGTGATGTTAAGAAAAGAACCTCCTACGGTAAAAGGAATAGTTGCTTCTTAAATATTCATATCATTTATTATTTATTTATAAGGGAAGCAACAGAAACTAGCACTAAATATCCAAATCTCAATTAGCTTTGCAGCCCTTGTCTTCCCATGTGATGGAGAGTTTCAATAAAACACATGCTTGAAAAGGAAAGGAAATGCTTTTACATAATTTCCACAAGTCTTTGCTGCATCATTACAGCCTGCCATCTGAAACAGCTTGCATTTACCAGCAGGAGGGGAGGACAGCTGATATTCTCTTTGGCATCCAACATAGGGGGAAAAATAGGCCACAGCCCACAGTAGATAATGAAAACTACTTTGGAGAATTTTGCATTAAAATAGAACATAGATGACCACCCCAGTTCATTTCCAGGACTAGAAAAAAGCCCAGACTGGAACAGATTGTGCTATTTTTTCTTTCTTTTTTAAATGGTATTATTTTTATTGCTCATAATATGTCAGCAACTGGAAGCCAAAAGTTCTAATATCATAACAGAACTTTCCCAAAAGCTACAATAGAGTGATTAGTTACATTCTGACCAGTTGGTATTTAGAAGGTATCAACACTATTCCAGTGCTTTTGCCAGTGCTGGCAACTTAAAGTGTTCTGAAACAACAGACTAATGTGTGTGCATAGCACGCGCGTGTACATGCTGAATAGATATTCAAAAATAGAAGCCTGCCAACACACATAAATTGTCAGTATGATGATCACAGATATTATGGGGTCACGCTTAGAAAACAACTCCTTGGAAGAATAGTTTACAATTAGTTGACCAGATGATTAGACTACAGAATTTGGCTTTTATGAATAATACCAATGATGAACCCCTGTCTTATTTGAGGAAAACAGAACATAATCCCATGCCCAGGTTGATGACCTGCAAACATTATTCACTGTTGGGAAATGATTAATTAGCATTTCCTCTATCAAACCACCTATAGGTTCTTGGAAATTGGACACAACCCAGCAGAGAGTTAAAAATGCTTAAGCCTCACTGACAGCAAGGGATGTAGATGCCTATAGCTGTGCACTTCACCACAGTCCTTGTCTTTCTATCAAAATGGGTGCTCACCATGGTAATAACCCCATTCAGTGGTCAAATTAGGATGGAGAGGGTTGTGGTTTTGACCACTGTCACTGACTGGCCTTCTCTTAATTTCTATTGCTCTGGGGCTATTGCAACTTTCACCCAGGTATCGCAGTAGTACAAATGGTTGTCACAGTTTGCATATTGCCTTAATTGGATTGTGCATGACCCCTTAGGCAAGTGTAGCCAGGAGGAATAGTTTTGGCCATTTTACATGGCATCTGTGGTCATTTTAACTACTCTTTTTTTACAGTCTGTAACAGGTGGAAGAGGATGAGAAGTACAGGATAGGCTTTCCCCTCTACAGTAGTTCAGACAAGAAGCTGCAACCAAAGACAAGCTTACAACAATATCTATATTTCCAAGATTGTGAATGTATCACCAACCATTTTTGTCTCCAGATGGGACAGTTTCCCCCCAAACTGGTCTCCCCCAGATGTGTTGGACAGAAAGTCACATCTGTCTCAGCCAGCATGGCACCAAGTTGAGCAAGGCAGATGTAGGGTATAAAACAGGGTGTATAGCTAAGAAGGACGCTTTTCTCAATACTTTCCCAATTGAACCTGACTGTTCCTTGTGCGATTGGGTGAGCCTGTTCGACTATAGGTCCATGTTTAATTAATTAATTTTAATTTATTTTTATCTCATCTTTCAAGAACAATTTTTCAAAGCAGCTTTCAAAACCAAACCAAAGCATAATAACAGTTTAAAATAAATTATACTCTCTCTCTCTCTCTCTCTCTCTCTCTCTCTCTCTATATATATATATATATATATATGGTGTTTCAAAAAGATGGGCCCGATTTGAAATCGCTATATCTCTGCAACCACGAACCGCCCATGAATGAAACGCTTACCACTTGAAAGGGTGGGGCATAGAGTTTCAAATGATTACTGCTAGATGCCTCTCTCAGCGCACAAACAGCACCACCACATTGGCACCTGCAGGTTTGACGTTTTCTAAATGACACACTGCCTCAACATTGGATAGGCCACACAGGACCCCAAGACTTGTCACTACACTCTTGGACCCCAAGATCTCCAGACATTACATCCTGTGACTTTTTCTTGTGGGGATACATCAAAGAATTTGTTTTTGTGCCACCATTAGCGACTAATCTGGATGACCTCAAAAACAGAATCATGGCAGCGTTGACTTCAGTGGAAGAAGACACTTTGAGAGGTGTTTGGGATGAATTCAACTAACGTCTTGATATTGTCCATACAGCAGGTGGAGGGCACATAGAACATTTATAAAATGGTTAGTAAAATTTGATAACTCATTAAACCGTTTGTAACTCTTGGTGTAATTGTAACATGTTGCCATCGTGAAATATACTGCTTTGAAATTGGGTCCATCATTTTGAAACACCCTGTATATATGAATGAATACACCAGCAATTAAATGGAGGCAGGGCAGAACATTAGAACAGCAAAAATCAATTATACAATGCCTTCCAGAATTTTTTTTTTTTAAGTTTTCAATGCCTGTCTAAATTAGCAATGTCCGTCACTGGGAAATCCAGTTCTATTTTGACTCAACAGAATTCTGCGGTGTGTATATCTCGCTTCGTGTTTGTGAGCTAAGCTGCAGCCATGTCCCTGAACCCCTGAACTTGTGCATTTTGCACAAATTGCTCAGAAAATTGTAGAAATTGTGGAACCTGCAGGGAACAAAATGTGCAAAATGCTCGGAAAATCTACGAACTGACCCAGCTTGCTGCAAATCGAGTTGGGTGCTGCAGCAGGAACGGAAACAAAGTCATCTATATGGCATCACTTTGACCCCCCACCCCGTCACAACTGCGCAGCAATGCAGCTTCAAATCAGCATGCCCTGTGATACACTCGCAATTTACTGCACACTTTCCTGACAGACTTGCCATGCCCTTTTTTTTTTGGCCATTTTACTGAAATGCACAGCTGTGCAGTCCTGTGAGTGTGGGGGTGTGACACTTCAGTGGCTGTTTTGTATTTGAGGGGCTCTGCTGTGTCTTTCCATCCCTTTTTAGCTAAAAGGTGGGTGTTTTGTGCTCCTTCATTTCTGCACCATCAGTTTGCCAGTTCACACTCACAAGCATGAGCACTATGTGCTTAGCTATCCCTCCAAAATGGTGGCCAGAGCGATGTTGGTCCTCTCCTAAGACCTCCTCCCCCAGGTACTGAATCCACAACCATCATGAAAATATGAAGCTGCAAAACTGTGCGAAAGTGTGTTTAAAGAGATAAAAACACCCCTCTGTGCCTCTGTAACTGTGCAGCTGTGAAGGGATGGAGTAAAGGTGTGTCACAGAGTGATGCAGGCATGCCTACAACATGCCCACTGCAAACTGAGAAGCTGGTTTGGGGAAGGAACAGATGGCCCGCAACTGTGGGGAAACCCGCAGCAAACCCCCACAAATCTCAGTAAAACAACTCCTTGGAACTCCACATTTTCCGGGCAAAAACCAGGGATGGCTGCGAAGTCACGATTGTGTCATCTATCAGGAGGGACCTCGACTTGCACCTGCCCCAGAGTAAAAGCCCAGTGTAGATGGGGTCCAGGTGGCTGAACCTAGGAAAACTCATCAAACTCCACCCCCCAAATGGATTTCTCCAACACCCCTAGTCTAAACATGGCAAGATTGGATCTTACTGAAAAAAAAAGATCCACACCTGTTCCTGCCCCGAAAACTCTTGGTACCTACCCCTGGTACCAGCCAATGAAATATTTGATCATGTTAGCCTAGAGAGTAGAACCTATGTGGAGGGTCTGTTGCTATGACAACAGCAGATTTCATTCCGTTCTAGAGCTGAACATGCAACAAATATACCCTGAGTGATAAGCTCTGGGACTTTGGGAGTGGGACTGCTGATGGGCTTGTGACCCTCTCAGGATCATATATAGACTAACCCTTCCATGTATGGGAAAGTGCATGTGCCTACCAAGATTTGCACGGTCAGAACAGCTTGAAAAATGGCTGCAGTTATTGCACAAATCCTAGCAATCGCATGTACATCCCCACCCATGGAGTCCACACAATAGTCAGGGACTATTCTATCCTGGCTAGGCTGAGGGCCTTGTGCATTCCCATAGACAATAACATGGGGATCACTACGTGCATGAACCAGTGACTAGATTCATGGGTGTCTAGACCCAGAACAGTAACGTGGTGGATTCATTGTTCCTTGTGTGACTCTACTGTGCGGGTCTTACAGCAACTACAAGCAACACCTCTAAGGCTGTGTTGGCTTCTACTGCCATAATTACTTCAAGGAAAGGCTGCTCTTAACTTCACCCCTGGAGGGCAGGTTTCAATGATAGCAGACAACAGATATCAACTCTCCCATTTGCTTCAGATGTGAGTGGAGCCATCCAGCTCTTCTATTCTGATCCAGGACAGAATAGAAGCCAAGATTTGGGGAGTCTTTATGTGTTTTAGAGTCAATAGACTTTAATAAATGTCCCCTTGCCCCCACCCCAGCCCCCAAAGGATAATTACACACTCACCAATTCATGCTAGTTCAAATCATAACTGCCTTTGTTGTTGTTGCTGATGGTGTAGCTTTTATAAGATTATGTGGCTTGTTTTTTGTTTGTGTGGCATTTTGTTTGTGTAGCACTTTAAAAGCATATTTCCAGAAATCCTTGCAAATGACACCGAGGCATGTGTCTATAGGCATAGTGGAAGCCATTGATTGTTTCTATTAGGGATATTGGAGAAATCCGCAACAGAATCAAATGAGTTCAGATTTCTATTAATCCAACCCATGGACTAACTTTTCCTGATTCACAAGTATCCACAGACTTGTAGACTGTTTTTTAAAAAAACTTTCCAGAATGTTATGCAAATTTAGTTACAGAAAAGTATGTAAAAAAAAATCCACCAGTCAAAAATGTGCATTTCCCCCTTTAGACTAAAGAATGAAAATGTACATTTCGGGAAGATTTGTGCATTTTGGAGGGTATTTGTGTATTTTCGGAAGTGCAAATTCATAAATGTGAATTTGTATGAATTTGGAAAGTAGGAAAAAAACCAATTCCACCAATGAGTGGATGATGGAAGAGAAGGCACCTGACCATCTGAAAAAAAAGTTCACCTGACAATTTGGAAAAATCCAATTCCACCAATGAGCGGATGATGAAACAAAAGGCACCTGACAATCTGCAAAATGCAGATGGAACAGATTTTTAAAAAATCTGTACATCCCTAGTTTCTAGAGTAATTTGGAAGTGGCTTCTTTGCACTGAGGTGGGCATACAACATTTCTCACTAAAAAAAGAGAGGTTATAATCAGGAAATTGTAGGTAGTTGATTATAAGCAGGTGCTCAATAGCATGCTGGATTTATACGTAGCAGACAGGTCCAATTGCCCAAATAAATCAATACTGATCAGTCTCCATGGTCAGTGTTGCTATATGCTGTAGCTTTGTTCCAACCTTTTAATGGAAAATGAAATGTTAATGTCCAAAGCTTCCGAATGCCTAGGGGGAACAACGCCTACCCCGACAGATCAGAACATATCATAAGGAATATAAATGTATCCTTTATGTTTATAGTCTCTGTGAAATGCACCTCAAGGAAAAACTAAATTAATGATTAATGGGACATATCACTTATCAAGCCTAGGTTCCAAACGTTCATCATTGATCAAGATACAAAGCTGAGCGAGCGATTAGAATATAGGAGCAGATAGCGAGTGATCAAGATGACAAGTATGTCTCCTTCCTTCCCCTGCCCTTCAGCTCTTTTCAAAAGTGTGCTGGTGTTGTCAGCTAGCCACTTCCTCTGTGGGCAATGGGGAAGGAGTTCATGCCTCTCTGGGTCATTGCACAGCTGGATGCGGCCAAATCTTGTTCCATCCCTGACCTTGTCAGACCTGAAAAATGGGTGTGGACTGCCCAGTGCCCTGACAGGATGCAGCCACCTCCCCCAGAAACTGTGCACAGCCCTAGAGAAGGGGTGAACACTTCCTTATGGTGCAGCAGGATTCAAGGGACCAGCTTCCTGCACTGGATGAAGTTTGTTTACTTGCTTATCATATTTAATACTAACTTTGTTAAAATTATCCCAAGTAGTAGGAATGATCTGGTGTGTAACTGTGTGCATGGACAAGCCCCTGTTGAAGTTCAAGATGAACAAGACTTTTATATTTATTTTTATATTACACACACACACACCACCACCACCACCACATCATACAACTATAAGGGCAGTGGGTTTTTTCCGCATTTGGATACATTTTAAAATGGGAAACTATGTGTTCTTCAAATAACAGATGTGCTGCTGAATGTGCTTGATTACTGGGATGGTTGTCACAAACCCCTCAGCCTTAGACCTTCCAGTATGCAGTCAAAGACTTATTCAGGGCCCTCTTGGCCAGAGGACACAGCCCTGCCATTGTCCTCAGACTCCCATGATGGGTGCCTGGCAGAACCTCCATCTCCCCAGCCTTGCAGACATCTAAGACTGCAAAATCAAGTGAGGGTCCTTTAATAGTCCAGTCAGCTCCTCCATGAAGGGCAGAGCTGACCACCCTATAGATCTTGTCAGCCTACAGAAGGCATCAGCTTGCTTTAGCTCATTTCCGAGATAACATCCTCATATTGTCCTACGAAGTGCGCCAGCCAGCAAGGCCCATTTAGAGCTATCAAACATCCTGTTTTCATCTCCTCTCTGCCTATAGGGGCTTCTCCAGCAAGATGTTCTCCAGCAAGAAGTTGCTTGTTACATTTTGCCTTATCTACTTTGACCAGCCTGTATCTGCTTAACCTGATCTTATCTACAGTGACTTGACTCTGCTCACTAGACTGGACTTTACCTGCCTTGATCTGACTCCATCAGATGGTATTCCCTGTGAGCCTCAAGGAACTATAAAATAGGACAAATTAAAACAAGAATCCATGAAATATCTTTTTAAGAGAAATAATTTCCCCATGATAACAAAGCAAAAAGGCAGAGAGATCAGATGTTGCAACATATAGTAGATGTTGCAACATATAGGTCTGAAGGGTTTTATGCTTACTGAGAATGCCCAGACACTAGATTTATTAGTTTAGCAGGCTATTATATCCAAAACATATCAAATATCTTGTGCTGTATCTGACATGGCTTCACAGCATCCTTGTTGTATTTTTTTTAAAAAAACATCCTGACTTAATGGATTTTATTTTTAAAGTTCTCTCTTTCTGCTTTTTCTTCTAAGAGCAATCTGGTTGTCCTGCTATGGGAACCTACCTTTTTTTTAATCAAAAGGGCCAATGGCCTTTGTTGTCTTTCTTATTTTTAATTTTGAAGGACATTGCTCCTTTTAACACTGCCTCTAGATGATTGACAGGTTCATTTCTGATGTTAGCACAGAAAAAGAGATATAACTCCAAGAAACTTGTTTTGGGCTATGGGTTGTAGAGGACAATTCATTCATTCATTCATTCATTCATTCATTCCATTTATGAATAGCCCTACAGCCGAAGTGTTCAGGGCATCAAACATAATGAAAGCAAAAGTAATAAAACTAATGATAAAACCAACAATAAAACACATGAAAAGTATTGTTTTTGAAGCAGCAACAAAAATCCAGCATTTAAAAGAGATAAGTAACAGAGCAGTTAAAAATGATTTTAAAATGCAGCATTACACTGCACATACTAAAAATAAAGCAAGCAACAGTTAAAAATACTTTGAAAAGGCCTAAGAAAAGGGAGAGGATGTAAACAGACAGAGGTGCATACATGATGAATGGCGTTTTTCTCAATTGAAGAGGTACTGCAGAAAGAATGGCTGGAGCTTTCATCAGTTGTCATGTATACCACTTGAACTAAACCTAGTGGGCTACACCAGGTATTAATGGCACAGCATGTTATTCACATATAGAATTATTGATGCTATTTTTGTATAGGTCTTGTGGTTGCATGACCTTTGGACAAAACATAATACAAGTCCTATTCAGACGACAAGAGCACATACAGTGGATGTATGGAGTGGGACTGGGGTTGCAACTTTGGCTGTGCCCCTAAAACTTCTGAACTCCAGAACTTCTAAATAGAACCTATTCAACTAAAAGCCATCTGAACAGAGGCTCTGTAAATGTGACCTTTCTCCTATAATTCTGAACTGTTCAGAGGTTCTATGAATGCATAGAGATTAGGGCAGGATAAAGAGATTACCCAATATTTGATAGAGTGTAATCAATTTAAATCTATTAAATATTTATTTTTAATTATTGTAACAGAGCCAGATGCTGTACTTACGGGTTATGATAATGTTCCCCAAACCTAGTCAAAATAATTAACACAGTGTAAATTATTATGCACTCAAATGCATCGTCAACATTTCCTCAAACATGCCTTAATCTGTTATAAAGAAAAACGTGACATGTATATCATCCATTTCTTTGTGCATAACCAAAATGAATTATTTTCCATCTTTATTCCATACTAGCAAAACACCTGTCATTTTGGTGGGCAGGGTTTGTGTCAAAAGAGGTTTTGGGTCTAGTAGCTATTCCTGCTGTTCCTGGGTGTGTTGCATAATGTGTCTCCATGTGCTCTGCTCTGCACACACGACCTATTGCAACCCTTCTTCATGGCATCCCTGTTGACAGGACTACTACCCTCTGTCAAGAGTGGTGAATGCTTTTGTTGGTTTGTTTCTTTTAACCCACACTGTTACATTGTCCCCAAGTGTAGCAGCAACTTTTATTTGTCCTTACAAGAGTGAATTGAAGGTATAAGAGAGTAATTAAAAGAATAGCTTTGAATAAATCACAGTGGGGATACAGCATTACTGTCGGCAAAGTTGTTGACAATGCAGTGACACCTCCCTCCACACACATGCACGCACCAGTGTCTGGGTTTTGGTTTTGCTCCATCTCAGTTGTGTCCAGGTTGTGGTCTATGTACTTTGTCCTATAGATCTCAATAGGAGTCATGGAACACTGAGCCAGCCCAT